>NC_135234.1:649867051-659867051 GCF_051348905.1 Ranitomeya variabilis
GGATTTATTCAAAATTGAAGGCATACTGAACCAGCATGGCTACCACAACATCTTGCAGCGGCATGCTATTCCATCCGGTTTGCGTTTAGTTGGACCAGCATTTATTTTTCAACAGGACAATGACCCCAAACACACCTCCAGGCTGTGTAAGGGCTATTTGACCAAGGAGGAGAGTGATGGGGTGCTACGCCAGATGACCTGGCCTCCACAGTCACCAAACCTGAACCCAATCGAGATGGTTTGGGGTGAGCTGGACCACAGAGTGAAGGCAAAAGGGCCAACAAGCGCTAAGCATCTCTGGGAACTCCTTCAAGATTGTTGGAAGACCATTCCCGGTGACTACCTCTTGAAGATCATCAAGAGAATACCAAGAGTGTGCAAAGCAGTCAAAGCAAAAGGTGGCTACTTTGAAGAACCTAGAATATAAGATTTTCAGCTGTTTCACACTTTTTTGTTAAGTATATAATTCCACA
This sequence comes from Ranitomeya variabilis, assembly GCF_051348905.1. NCBI lineage: Eukaryota > Metazoa > Chordata > Amphibia > Anura > Dendrobatidae > Ranitomeya > Ranitomeya variabilis. The sequence goes on from NC_135234.1 coordinate 649,867,525, forward strand.
TGTGTTAATTCATAGTTTTGATGCCTTCAGTGTGAATGTACAATTTTCATAGTCATGAAAATACAGAAAAATCTTTAAATGAGAAGGTGTGTCCAAACTTTTGGTCTGTACTAATAAATATATATCTCATGTTGAAGATGTATGAACAAGTCCAAAGGGTTTTATTATTTTGGACAGACTGGATTTAAGATCATTATGACAGATCTGTTGCAATCTTGTATGTCAACCCCACCTTGAGAAAAGGAAAAAAAAAAAAAAGAAAAGAAAAGAATATAAAGCACAAAAATGTAAGTATGAAGTATGTAGTTGCCAAGTAGTATTTTCAAATGTATTTCCATGCACTTCTGTCAATTTTCAGTTGTCAACCACCTGCTATCACTCAAAACGTTTGCCGAGCTGATCGACTGAGACAGTCTTCAGCAAACCACACTCCCCGAACCTCATTCCTTAACATATGGACAGAAATACTTTGTCACTTACACGGATTTGATTAGCACATTTAATTTTAGCTACATAACCATAACTTGCCTCCAGAACTCAAAATGGTGACGAGAATGTACCATATAAAAAGTAATAAAATTATCTTAAGGCCCCTTTATACTAAATGATTGTTATGAACGAGAGTTAATAGGAATGCATGTTTCACGATAATCGTACAGTCTAGACAGGCTGACAATCGCCTCACGAATGAGAAAAACGCTTCTCGTGGGGTGAAATTATCTTTTTGTTGCATAAAAGAGGATAGTTCTCGAGAGCTCTGACAGCCTGCACACAGAACGCCATTATTGATCATTCTATGCTCATCTCAAACTGGGTCGGCCTGAATAAACAGGCTATTAACCCATTCATGAGCCAAGCTTTTTTCGGTTTTGAGTTTTCGTTTTTCGGTCCCGTCCTTCCCAGAGCCATAAATTTTCTATCTGTTTTCTTCAATATGGCCATGTGAGGGATATTTTTTGGAGGACGAGTTGTACTTTTGAACGACATCATTGGTTTTTGCATGTCATATACTAGTAAACGGTAAAGAAATTCCAAGTGCGGTAAAATTGCAAAAAAAAGTGCAATCCCACACAGTTTTCTGTTTGGCTTTTTTGCTAGGTTCACTAAAAGCTAAAACTGACCTGCCATTATGATTCTCCAGGTCATTACGAGTTCATAGACACCAAACATGTCTAGGTTATTTTTTATCTAAGTGGTAAAAAAAAAATTCCAAACTTTGCAATTAAAAAAAAATAAAAAATGTGCACAATTTTCCAATACCCGTAGCGTCTCCATTTTTCATGACCTGGGGTTGGATGAGGGCTTATTTTTTGCATGCCGAGTTGACGTATTTAATGATACTAATTTGGTGCAGATACAATCTTTTGATTGCCCATCATTGCATTTTAATGCAATGTTGCGGCGACCAAAAAAAACGTAATTCTAGCATTTCGATTTTTTTTCTCGCTACGCCGTTTAGCGTCAGGTTAATCTTTTTTTTAATTGATAGATTGGGCGATTCTGAATGCGGTGATACCAAATATGTGTGTATTTTTGTTTATTGTTTTATTCTGAATGGGACGAAAGGGGGGTGTGACAAACTTTTATATATTTTTTTTGTACAAAACAGCTGACATGCCCCAGCTTTGATGCGGGCTCACCGCCGGAGCCCGCATCAGAGCGAGGGTTCTGACCTCAGATGTACTATCCCTTCCGAGGTCAGAAAAGGGATAAACCACAGCAGAACATATTGCTGGTCAGCGATTTCTTAACCCCTTAACCCCCAAAGGTGGTTTGCAAGTTAATGACCAGGCCAATTTTTACAATTCTGACCACTGTCGAACCCCATTGAAACCAATGGCAGACAAACACATACAAACACATAGAAAACACCTTAAAAGGTGTCCAAAAGTTGACAAACTGCTCACAAGACAACACACACACACCACACACACACACATGGAAAAGTCACAAGTACATATAGTCATGCGAAAAGAAAAGAGGTGTCGGAGTAAAAGGAGGAGGAGACACAGATATAGGCATGTCATGCCCTTCTAAAATCAAGAAAGGATAGAGTAAAAATCTAAAATCAGCCTACCAACACCCAGACGTCGTGACAAAAAAAATTAAAAAAGGAGTATCTTTAGGTAGAATCGCGGGTCCATTCAGATCACTTTCCTTAGAAGACGTAGTGTTATCCCCTTGGGAGTCGTGCCAAAAAAGGAACCCAATACATTCAGACTAATCCATCATTTGTCATATCCAAGGGGCAGGTCAGTAAACGACAACATCGACACGGAACTAAGTACAGTACTATATACTGTACCTCCTTTGACGAGGCAATCAGGCGGGTCAAGAAGTTGGGAAGGGGCACCCTAATGGCCAAAAAAGATATTGAGGGGGCGTTCCAGTTACTACCTGTGCCTCCGAATAGTGTCCGCCTATTGGGCTGCTTCTGTGAAGGAGCATACTACATAGATCGCTGTTTGCCCATGGGGTGCTCCATATCCTGCTCACTATTTGAGGCTTTTAGTTGCTTCCTCGAATGGGTCGTCATGGACGTTTCTAAGGGGGCACATATTATCCATTACCTTAACGTCTTATGCCTGGGCCCAAAAGATTTTCCAGTGTGAATACATGCGGTAGTCCACCTGTGAGAAGAAGAGAGCTGGAGGGAGAGCGGACACCCCAGAGCCGAGGGGTTAGATTGAGAAAGGAAGGCGGCGGTGTAGCTTGCTTCATGGGTGGGGTACTCTGCTGAGTAGCACAAAATGCTACTAGGCCCAAAAGGATTTTCTGGGCTAGATGCAGTTTAAAATTAGTAATTAGATAAACAGGCGGAGTAGCTTGCTTCATGGGTGGGCTACTCTGCTGAGTAGCAGAAACTGCTACTAGGCCCAAAGTATTGCTTGGGCTAGATGCGGTTAAAAATTAGTAATTAGATAAACAGGTGGTGTAGCTTGCTTCACGGGCGAGCTACTCTGCTGACTAGCAAACCCTGAAGCTTTGGAGCAGACCTCTGAATCCCAGGCCATAGTATGAGTAAACAGCTCTGCAGACTCAACCATCTGTGTTACCCCATCCCCCTGGAATTGACGATGCCAACGTCATGTAAAACACAGCAGGGGGCCTCCAAAAAGGGTCTCCATTTTTTCCAAAAATTGGGCCACAGGCACCACTTAAGTGGCATCAATTTTGCCAGTTTCTTAAAATGGATCGTGAGGTGATTTTCAAAAATCATCAAGCATTTATTCTCCCCAGCATGACACAGGGGTAGAAAAGTCCTTGCGGATCCAGGATTTGTTCATCTTGATGAACGTTAGTCTGTCTACATTGTAACTGGACAGACGCGTGTGCTTACCTGTCAGCACACCTCCAGCAGCGCTGAACACACGTTCAGAGAGAACGCTGGCTGCGGGGCATGATCAAGGCGTGAGTGGCGAGCTCAGGCCATTTTTCCAGATTGGAAGCCCAAAATGAGCAAGGGTCCAGTTCCACAGTCTTGGCATCGATGTTAACTTGGGGATACTCCTGTTCTATCCTCTCTAGGCATTGGCTATGCGTCAGACTTCATGTCTCCTGTGGCCTTGCAAAGGATGGTCTAAATAATTCTTGAAACGATTGGAAAAAATTGCTGTTACCACCAGATACGATGTTACTGTTACGGTTTGAGTGATGACTCGATAGTCCCACGGTTGGCAAGTTAGAACTCAGAGATTCACTACGTGCACCACTGGTGTTTTGTGGAAAAGCAGATGTTAGATTCTGTAACAGTCTCTGCTGATACTCCTGCATGCGTGAATCCCTTTCTATGGCAGGAATTATTTTGCCAAATTTGCTTTTGTACCGGGGATCTAAGAGTGTGGCAACCCAGTAGTCGGCATTACTTCGGATTCTGACAATCCGAGGGTCATGTTGCAGGTAGTGCAGCAAGAAGGCACTCATGTCTCTTGCGAATCCAGGAGGACCAAGTCCTTGTTGCCAGCGAGGTGAGAATCATGCTTCCTTCGTCTGCCCTCTCCCCCCAACCTCGCACAGCAGAAATTTGATCAAGGTCTCCCTCATCTGATGAGTCTTCCATGCCCAGCGCCACTTTGTCCTCCACTTCTTCCTCGGCTCCTGCACCTTCCTCAGTTTGGCTGCTACCATGCGCCCTTGGTAATCCCTCTCCCCCAACCTCCAATGCCAGCTGCCTTGGTGCTGCCGACCGTCTGGACCTTGGAGATATTATCTCTTCCGCATACGACTCCTCCTGTTCCTCCTCCTCTTGTCCCAGTATCTGACTCCGAATACTGTTTAAGGTGTGCTCCAGCATGTAAATGACCGGAATAGTCATGCTGATAATGGCATCGTCAGCACTAAACATCTTCATTGCTATTTCAAAACTGTGCAGAAGGGTGCATAGGTCCCTGATCTGAGACCACTCCTGCAGCGTCATTTGCCCCACCTCTGGATCTCGTTCGCCCATGCTATACGTCATAACGTATTGCACCAGGGCTCGTCGGTGCTGCCACAGTCGCTGCAACATGTGCAGAGTTGATTCCACCGTATGGGCACATCGCATTTCAGCCGGTGAACTGGCAGGCCCAACGACTTCTGTAGAGATGTAAGTAATTGAGCTGCGGGATACGAACGGCGGAAGTGAGTACACAGCGACCGTGCCATCTGCAGAAGCCCATCTAGTCCGGGATAGTGGGATAAAAATTGCTGGACAACCAGGTTCAAAGCGTGAGCCATACAAGGAACGTGTGACATTGCCCCAGCAAAGGGCCGCACCCAGGTTTGCAGTATTGTCGCACACGGCCTTCCCTGGCTTCAGGGTTCAGTGGAGACAACCATTGATGGAACTTCATCTCCAGAGCTGACCACAACTCAGCTGTGTGACTCACATTTCCCAGACATTTCAAGGTAAACACTGCCTGATGCCATTGAGCCCTGGTGACAGCATAGTAAGGAGGTGTGCAGGATTCCTTCTGCGCAGTTAGAACGTGGGTGGCATTACCAGACAGGCTTTGGGTGCAGGTGGAGGACCTTATAGATACAGAGGATCGACGCGTAACTCGTGGGGACGGCAAGACTTGGACAGCAGCCCCTTCTCCTGATGTCACCATAGTTACCCAGTGCCCAGTCACCGACATGTAACGCCCCTGTCCATGTCTACTCATCTAAGTGTCTGTGGTGAAATGCACCCTGTCACACACAGAGTTTCTCAAGGAAGCGGTGATGTTGTGTGCGACATGCTGGTGTAGCGCAGGCACAGCTTTCTTTGAGAAGTAGTGGCGACTGTGCATCTGGTTCTGGGGCACTGCGACGGACATAAGGTCTCGAAAATCTTAAACGGGGTTGAGTAGGGTGTCCCTGGCAAACTGCTGGTCTGTGAGGACGGTGCAGGCGGAGATATTATGTTGCCTTGATCAAAATGTGGTGGTCTCGATGTCGGAGAGCGCTCAACACCAAAAGGTGTTTCCACTTGCAAATGTCCTGACGACCTGCCAATCACACTGGCTGTTGCGGGTAAAGAGGTGGAAGGTCTGCGTCTAAAACCATGTGCGACTGCTGTCCCTACAGTCACAAAGGATGAAGAGGTCGCGGATGCACTTGATGGGGCAGACAGTGCTTGGCCCGGCCCACTAGGCCGCAATGTAGCACAGTGAGCTTCCCACTGCAACTTATGCCTCATATCCATGTGACGGTTCATGCATGAAGTACTCAAAACTATTCATTTTTTGGCCTCTACTGAGATTTTGGTGACAAATCTTACAGACAACATGAGTTGGGTCATCCTTTGCAATCTCAAAAAATGCCCAGGCTATGCAAGGCTTAGAGCCCATGCGAGCTGAAGAGCCACCACGACTTGTGCCCAGAGGCACAGTTGTGGTTGAGGATGCAGTTGTTGACGTGCTTCCAGTATTCAGTCTCTGTCCAGGAAGGCGCAACCTAACCTCGTCGTCACTAGCATCCTCCTCCACCTCCTCTGCTGACCTCATGGACTGGCGGACTGTGGGTTGACAGTTTAAGTGGGGTCTCCAACCTCGTCATCATCACCCTGTGTGTTCTCAGAGCCAACCTCTTCCTGCCCTGACCGAAAAGTCAAGTTTTCGTTCCAATCAGGTATCTCAGTCTCCTCATCATCTTCCTCATTGTCTCCACCAACAGGAGTTACAGTTTGGGAACGAGGGTCTACATTATGCTCAGAACCTTCTTCATCTGGGCCTGGATCCGACTCACAAAGATTCTGGGCATCAGTGCAGATCATTTCCTCGTCTGGATTCACAGAAGCTCTGGAGCAGACCTCTGATTCCAAGGCTATGAGTTAACAACTCTGGAGACTCAACCATCTGTGTTACCCCATACTCAGACGGGCGGCTGGAGACTTGGGAGCTGTGAGGAAGCAAGTGCGATTGGGGTGCCACCTCTGATGATGTTGAAGTTGAGGTGGAGGAGAGTCCACTTGAACGAGCACTTGATATCCGTTCAAGCACCTCCTGTTTTTGTGCCTCATCTGGAATTTGTAGCGATGGTCGTAAGAAAGGGATCATATCAGATTGTCCATGAAAAGAAGTAGACATCTTACTTTGCTTGGAAGATGGTCTTTCTTCTGCAGATATTACTGTTGCTTTACCACCTACGCCACGGACACAACCTTTTTTTCCCCTTTCCAACACACCTATTCCCCTTTCCACCAGCAGCACGGTTTTTGCCACTCATTTTGGTGCTTTCCAAATTGTCAACTCTGTTGTTGGCACAAAAAACAATGGATGGAAACAGATCAGAGCTGAGTGACCAGACTGTGGTACTAGGTCCAAAACAATTTACTGGGTTAGATGCAGTAAAAAAATTTAGATACACAGGCGGTGTAGCTAGCTTCATAGGCGGGCTACTCCACTGACGGGCAGACACTGCTCCTAGGCCCAAAACTATTTACTGGGTTAGATGCAGTAAAAATTTAGATACACAGGAGGGTAGCTAGCTTCACAGGCGGGCTACTCAGATGACTACCAGACAATGCTACTAGCCCAAAAGGATTGGCTGTGCTAGATTACACCAAATGCTGTGACTAACACTTGCACAGCACTGGCACAGACCTGCCTGGCAAAAAGTGCTATGAACTGCTGTAACCTACCCTGAAAAGGGCTGATATTACAACTAGTCCCGACTCCCTAAACCTCTCTCTGTCTAACAGAAAATTCTCTCACAAGAAACACTCTTAGACTGTATAGCGCCCACAGCAGCAGCGGTGCCGTCTAACACTAAGCTGCAGCAGTGAGGAAATAAGAGCGACGGGGAAAATGGCTGGTTCTTATAGGGCAAGGACATGTGACATACACAGCCAATTATACATGCCCTTGCTTGTGTGCATCACATGCACATTGCTGTGTGTGCACTACTGATAGGCTGAGAGACTGCACCGCCCCACTGTAAATGCGGGAAAGAAAAAAAAACAAAATGGAGATCAGCATTATTTCAGCACAGATCTATCACCCGCCCACTATACACTGAAACAGTCCATTAACAATGATAAACAGTTTTAGGGTACGTTCACACAGGACTTTTTTGCTGCGTATTTTTGCTGCGTTTTTTTAAGCTAATTTTCAGCTGCTTTTTACAGTACCAGCAAAGCCTATGAGATTTCAGAAATCTCATGCACACACATTGGGTTTTTGTTTGATCAGTATTTTCTGCTTTGCTGCGTTTTTTGGACATAGGGCATGTCACTTTCAGCGTTTTTGCTGCGTTTTTTCACCCATTGACTTGAATGGGTGATGGAAAAAACGCTGCAAAAACGCATGTAGCATTATTTGCTGCGTTTTTTGTGCAGAAAAATCATGGCCAGCAGGAAGTGATCTCACAGCCAAGAGCTTAGGGGTGTGGTTAGTGAGGTGTGAAGAGCCATTGTGAGGTGTCCTGATTGTGATCTATTGTGAGAGAGTTTCTGGTAGTGAGGTGTGAAGATCCATTGTGAGGTGTCCTGATTGTGATCTATTGTGAGGGAGTTTCTGGTAGTGAGGTGTTAGCCATGTCTTGGTATAGGAGGATGAGCATTAATGTTTCCCAACTAATCATGGAGGTGATATTTTTTTAATTTGTGATATATCTATCTATCCGATTGTTAGCACTGGTACACTTTGCGATGCTCATGTGCTGTTATGTACATGTTCATGTGTTCTGCATGTGTATGTTTGTATCTTCCTTGTCATGAATGTTGGCTTTATTTCATCTTGCATTTGGTAATTACTTTTTCATTTATTTTTCCAAGGTGGAAGCAATGCCTGTAATTTGGGATGTAGCTTGCCCAAACTACAGTGATCGTCAAAAAAAGGCCGATGCATGGCATGTAATTCGCCGTAAATTGTTCCCCCGCTGGGATGAAGGCGATGCTAAGCTCCACTGGGGTCACTCAACTTTATTATCATGCACAAATAGACAAAAAAACGCACCAAAAACGCATCTGTAAGCAGCTGAAAATTGGCATAAAATACGCAGCAAAAATACGCAGTAAAAAAGTCCTGTGTGAACTTACCCAAAAAACGCACCAAATACGCACCAAAAAAACGCACCTAAATTAGCATAAAAATACGCAGCAAAAATACGCAGCAAAAAAGTCCTGTGTGAACTTACCCAAAAAAACGCACCAAATACGCACCAAAAAAACGCACCTAAATTAGCATAAAAATACGCAGCAAAAATACGCAGCAAAAAAGTCCTGTGTGAACGTACCCTTAATGTGAAAATCAAGTTAGGCTTTTGGTGAACGAACAGTTATCGAACAGAAACTCGAACAGACGAATTTTAAGCAAACTGTTCGAGTTCGCCAAACGGCTCGAACACCGCCCAAAACAGCTCAAATTTGAAAATGGCAAACAGTTCGACTCGAACACCGATCATCTCTAATCGTGACATTTTGTACTTCATGAGAAAGGTAAAATTTCTTTGATATGACTTGCATTTATTTGTGTGATTATTCCCATAATCCTTATGTAGAAAGGCTATTAGTCACTTCAAATTAAACAATAATTACATATTCAATTATGGATTACCACAAAAGAAGGAAGTGAGTTCAGAATATTATTTTTTTTAAATTAATTTTATTAATAAATATTTAAGAAATAAACAAACACCTAAAAATATCGAAAAGACAGGGGGGGTGGGGTTATGAACCACTAGACTATAGAAAAAGGGGGAAGCAGTACCACACTAATCCCGCCGGGGATCAGCGTCCACACTCCACCATCAGCGCTAGACACTACTCCTAAATCACAGGTAAATCAGCCTATGCTATGGTATCCTCTTCACTAGGCATTCTTTTATGACGTATACAGTAACTTTACCTTCCTGTCTTTAACAACCATTGTTGTACTGCTGGATATACACGTCACACTCACCCAACTATTGTTATCAAATGAATGTGGATACCCTTTTGGCTTTGATTTACTCTATGTAGATGTATATACACCATTGGTATGTGCTTTTGATTGCTGCTTTTCTGTAATTATGTCACCATTAATTCCATCTTCCTATGACATAATTTGGTTAATTACACTTTATTACCTGGTGGATTAGTGTGGTACTGCTTCCCCCTTTTTCTATAGTCTAGTGGTTCATAAACACCCCCCCCCCCCCCCGTCTTTTCGATATTTGGCATTTATGTTTACTTCTTAAATATTTATTAATAAAATTATTAATTTTTTAGAAATAATATTCTGAACTCACTTCCTTCTTTTGTGGTAATCCATAATTGAATATGTAATTATTTATTTGTGGGTGTAAAAATGGAAACGTGGCGAAAATCTTGAACATTTCGCAATTTTACAACTTTGAATTTTCATGCCCTTAAATCACACAGATACCTTACACAAAATACTTAAGTAACATTTCCCACATGTCTACTTTACATTTACAATTATTATTTTTTTGGTTAGGAAGCTGTAAGGGTTAAAAGTTGACCAGCGATTTCTCATTTTTACAACAAAATTTTAAAATTTACAAAACCTATTTTTCCCTTTGAGGGGTCTATATGATAGTTACCCAAAAGTGACACCATTCTAAAAACTGCACCCCTCAAGGTGCTCAAAACCACATTCAAGTTTATTAACCGTTCAGGTGCTTCACAGGAATTTTTGAATGTGAAAAAAACAAAATTAACATTTAACTTTTTTTCACCAAAAATTTACTTAAGATGCATTTTGTTTTTATTTTGACAAGGGTAACAGGAAAAAATGGACCCCAAAATTTATTGTCCAATCTCTCCCAAGCATGCTGATACCTTATATGAGACAGAAATCCACTGTTGGGTGCACGGCAGTGCTGCAGTGCTGGGAAGGACTTTTTTTATGCAAAATTTGCTGGAACAATTGGCAGACGCCATGTCGCATTTGGAGAGCCTCTGATTAGAGATGAGCGAATATTTCAATGTTCGGTTCGGATTACGATTGCCGAATTTGCAATATTCAATTAATTTGTTGAATATTCACCAAACATATCCGAATGCCATTCAGGTCAATGGAAGGCAAAAACAAAACACATGCACAACACCTTATAACTGCCACAAATAAAGCCAAAACAATAAATTAGGGGCAGACAGCAGGAAAGTGGCCTCAATTCACCCTCAGTACTAATTGTAGCATGGCACTGCAGCAATCAGCCAGGCATGAGGTATTTGGGTCCGGGACAGCTTTCAATTAAACACTTGTCGCAGTAAGACGAGGTGATTGAGGAGTGTAGGCCATATATATATATATATATTTTTTTTTTTTTTTTACACTTTTGGCATACTTCAATAGTCTCCATGGGAGACTAGAAACTGCCATAACCCCATCGGCTCTGCTACATACAGGTGATGATCAGATCGCCTGTATGTAGCAGAATTGCTCACTTGCTATGAGCACCGGCCACCGCTCATAGCAATCCGGCAGTGACAATCATGGAGGTCTGCTGGAGACCTCTGGTTGTCATGCCAACCTATTGGTGACCCGCGATCATGTGACAGTCACCGATGAGCGGGATTTCCTGCGCGCTTGCCGGACGCATACGTACGATGCTGCTGTCAGAGGCACATGTCAGATGTTCAAAACAGCCAACGTGCTGGGAAAGATGTGGGCTCAGCACCGGAGACACATCAAAGGGGGAGACACGACATGCGCTGTACTAGTACAACATGTCATGGAGGGGTTAAGAACAAATATATATACCTCCCAATTATTTTGCAATTATTCCTGATTATGGAAATAACCTTTACCACAATTGCTTTACTGAGAAGTTTTTCTGGAATGGTTTTCTCTCGCCATGTTGCATTTATAGAGCCCCAGAATTATAAGGCTGTGTGCACACGTTGCTGATTTTTCGCGGGTTTTTTTTTCCGCATTTTTTCATGATAAAAACGCTATAAAACTGCAAAAAACAGCATACAATATTATGCATCCCATCATTTAGAATGAATTCCGCAATTTTTGTGCACATGATGCATTTTTTTCCCCGAGAAGAAAACGCATCGCGGTAAAAAACGCAGCATGTTCATTAATTTTGCGGGGTTTTTTTTGCGGATTTCCCACTATAAAATGCATTGGGAAATGTCCGGAAAAAAAATGCACCAAAAACGCGCAAAAAACGCATGCAGATTTCTTGCAGAAAATTTCAGGTTTTTCTCAGGAATTTTCTGCAAGAAATCCTGAACGTGTGCACATAGCCTTAGAATAGTAGAAATCACTCATAAGTGAACCCATTTCAGAAACTGTAACCCTCGAGGCATTTATCAAGTGATGTAGTGAACATTTTGACCCTAAGATTGTCTTCAAAAAAATGAACGATTGGCAGATACCAAAGATTGAAAATTTGTAATATTTCCCAATCTGGGGTTACCGTAATTTTTGTTTTACAGCATTGACTGCTTGGTATAAGTGACATACTAACCTTGTTCTGCAGGGGAGTATGATTACAGCAGCACAAATTTCATATAGTTGTGTGCTTTATGTTTGCGCAATAAAAACACTTTAAAGGGAACCTGTCACCCCCCCCCCCCCCCCCCCCCAGGCGTTTCTAACTAAAAGAGCCACCTTGTGCAGCAGTAATGCTGCATTCTGACAAGGTGGCTCTTTTAGTTCTGGGTGCTGTAACTGCCGAAATAATCAGTTTTGTTATTTGTCCAAAATACCTTTTCTTCAGTCAAGGAGGCAGGCCTTTCCCCCCTGCTGCAGACGCCACACAGCAGTCAGTCATGTCTTCTTGGCGCCGCTTCCTCACCGCTGTTTTGAAATGAGCCGGCGCCTGCGCTTTTTTTTCCTGCCTGGTGCAGGCGCAGTGAGTGCTGCCCGTCCTCTGTGCTCATATGCGGTCTAGCTGACTTCGCCTGTGCGGCCGCCCTGCCTGTGATTCCCAGCCCCGCAGTGTCTTCTGATTTATTCTCACTGCGGGGCTGGGATTCACAGGCAGGGCGGCCGCACAGGCGCAGTCACTGAGACTGCATATGAGGAAAGACGGGCAGCGCTCACTGCGCCTGCACCAGGCAGGAGTAAAGAGCGCAGGCGTCGGCAGATTTCAAAACAGCGGTGAGGAGGAAGCGGCGCCCGGCGCCAAGAAGACATCACTGACGGCTGTGTGGCGTCTGCAGCAAGGGGGAAAGGCCTGTCTCCTTGACTGAAGAAAAGGTATTTTGGACAAATTACAAAACTTATTATTTCGGCAGTTACAGCACCCAGACCTAAAAGAGCCACCTTGTCAGAATGCAGCATTACTGCTGCACAAGATGGCTCTTTTAGTTAAAAACGCCTGGGGGGGGTGACAGGTTCCCTTTAAAGACAAAAAACAAACATTTTGGTGTCCCAAGACTGAGAGCCATAACATTTTTCATATGAGCTGTATGGGGGTTACCTGTTTTTCAGGAGTAGTTGTGGTCGTTATTGGAACTATTTTGAGGTATATACCTTTTAATTACTTTTTACTCAATTTTTTTGTGGGATAAGGTGACAAATTTGGCTTTGTTTTTGTTCACTTATTAATGGCATACACTTGACAAAATAAATGGCACGCTCACTTCATAATTTGGGTGGTTATAGATCCTGTGATACCAAATATGTATCATATCTATCTATCTATCTATCTATATATATATATATATTTTTTTTTTTTACAATAAAAAAAAAGTAATGTTTTAGGTGTTATAGGGGTTACCATATCATAAGAGCCGTAACACTTTTTTTCATTGAAGGAGCTGTGTGACGATTTATATTTGTATGACAAGATGAAGTACGGCAGTTCCCAGATGCTTATGATGTAACATTACCATATATCACAGGGAAGGAAAGGGTGAAACTAGCACAACTGCATCTGAGAGAAATGCAGCAGACTGGGGGTGCGTGTCCACTGTCCGGATTGACGGTGCTTTGGACGGAGCGGAAAACCCACTCCACCCAAAGCGCTGCCCCCTTCGGTACACTAAGTGATTCCGGATGTGGTCATTGCACACATCCGGAATCGCCGCACCCTATACATAGGACCCTGTTATTTACCTTGCGGAGACGTAGCGTCGCCGCAAGGTAAACAGACATGCTGCATTCTAAAAAGACGCACCGCATGTCAGTAAACGCGGGGCCGCCGGGTGCATGTTCGCACGCATAATGAAGACGGGATTTCATTAAATCCCCTCCACTATACTGTAACATCTGGACGCTGCGGGTTGAACACTGTGGTTGTATGCAGTGTTCAATCCGCAGCTAATCCGGATGTAATCCTGGACACATACCCTGGGAGAAAAGTAACAACCTGGGCAATCACATGGCTCTGTGCCCACTGCATCCAAAACCTAATGGAGACCATAACGGAAGTGCAGTCGGCCTGTCTCGCCAGACCATTAAATGATCGCAGACTTACTTGCATGTGGCTACTCGGTGGTCTTTTAACCAATGAGGTCAGCCTGTCTAAATTGGTGCAAAATGGGTATTTTTTTTTTCTAACGCAATTTTAAAAAATACAGTGACACACATCAAAAATAAATGTCACTAAAGTGTCCTGAGGTATATCTCCAACAGAAGGCAGGAAAGCAGTGTGCGCCAAGTGTGGAGGGATTGGCTGCAAGTGACTTCGTTCGTATCATTAAATAGAAATAAACTGAAGGCAGAACAAATGCAGAGACAAAATTTTGAATACCTCTAAAATTCTCAAACCAACCAAAGAAAAACTTACATGTTAAAGTTTTACACATCCCACTAGACCTCTGGCAACCTGATCAATGGGCTGCCTGGGTAAAAACACACAAAACTAAACCTACAGTCATTCATACATTCAGGAATAATGGCGCTTCTATACATGCAGGTTTAGGAAATAGGTGTGGTGCTGAATCAATCTATTAACCTTATTGGAGCGGCTACGAATAAGTGGGATAAATCTTTTAAGTCCCAAGTCAAAACCAAAGAAGTTTAATCTTCTACAGTGCTTCAATACCAACAAGTAACAACATTTTACAAAACAGGTTAATCACTCACCATCATTACACGATTCAAGGAAAGCAAATTGTAAGGAAACCAAGTCGAGGTCTACCGATATTCCATCCAGGCTCAGCCACAGGCAACATCTGCATCCAATCCAGCCATTTGGCTCCAGGTTGAGCAACGTCTAATGCTCAGTACAGTTTTGAGAGATGGTGCCTGTCTGGGCTACTTTTGTAGATCATGCAGAACCACCAAGTACCAAATGTATAAAATAGTGGTTTATTAGTTATACTCACATGGAAACTATTACAAAAGTGGTTTGATAAAGAAAAAAAAAAAAAAAAAAAAAACACGTAGCCACCTCGTGGTAACGCTGATCACTTTGCCCAACTCATGTTTTCACCAACATTAACAACTTGTTGCCGACTGTGACGGGAGCTCAGACGATGTTCGATTTATATACTCACAATTGTAATTACAAATGGTTGAAAAAAAACCTAACACTCGGGAGCATCGAGAATAAAGTAAGAGCAGAAACTGGCCACTTTTGACCTGGTGAAAAGCCACTTCATATACAAAGCATCCTGGTTATTTGTGTTAAGTAGACATGAAAAAAAATTACAGTCTGGAAGTCAACAAATTCACGTTACTTCTACTTGTGGTCTCAAAAGAGAGACAGCCTAATAAGCAGTCCTATGTAAAAATACTTCTAACTTCCAAAAGGGCACTAATGAAAAAATAAAAACAAATTGTTATGGCTAAAAGGCATGATAGAAATATACAGCAGTCAAAGTTAGTAATCCGGGGTAGTTGTAAGAAAAGCGGCGGACACATAGATCTTTCTTTTAAACACTATTATTCATATCTTCTATGTAGCAAACGCTGCTGCACAGAAGATATGAATCGCGGCTTCAGCACGATGCAGTGTACCACACGCTCCGTGTGGTACCCACTCGGCACACGGGCGGCACACGTGTGCCGCACGTATGGCCTACGTGAGCTCACGGGCACACGGACACACGGACACGGATAACTCCGGTACCGATTTTTTCCGGTACCGGAATTATCTGGACGTGTGGGACAGCCCTTACGCTGCAGCTCAGTGCGTTCAATCCACGATCAATTGAAATACATACACAGCCTTTCTATCACAATGCAAAGGGCAGAACAAGCACCTAGACCCCTCAGTAAGAAAGACCTCCACAACAACACATCTACTGGGGGATTGTCCACATTTCTAATCAATCAAAACCATTGTATGGCAGCTTTTCCATATTTATTAACATGGGCCGCCTTCTTGCAGGCCATCACACTGTGACAGAAGTCTACAGCTCTTCAGCAGCAACTAGGTTCACAATGTGCCTCGCTTGTGAGAATGGCTGCAGGCAAAGAACTGAAGAGCCTCCAAGGTATTTCTTACAACCTGTTCTAATGGGACCAGAGACATGGTTAATTAAAATGGTAAAGCTATGCAGAAGCAGATACATGGAGCACACACAGGAGAGGCTAGTGCTGTCTATTCCTGACATGAAGTAACTTGGAAGCTAATAATGGCAGGGAAGAAAAAGAAAAAAAAAGGAATGAAATGCCTTCACCGCTAATGATCTGGATGTTCCGAATAGTAAAATCGTCTGTTACATGTGGAAAGTCAGCGCTGAGTTAATTTACCGCAAATAGCAGCTACAGAAAGAGCACTTCCCTCTGTCATTAAACAAGGAAACCCATATAAATAACTCATGTCAGGAAGTTTAAAAATCTTCAAAACCTAAATGACAGCCAACATGGATTTTTCAGAAGTTTGGTTAAATTTGACAATAATCACACTAAGGGTATGTGCACACAACTTTTTCAGCTGGATTCCACCTGACGTACCTCTTACAAAATGCACATATGCACTGCATCGTCACAATGACTTGTCCGTACAGACGGTCTGTATCAGAATCTTTCATCCGATGAGGATTCGAAAGGCTTGAAGCGACTAAAATGAAAAACCGGACCAGCTTCTGTTCGGAGGGCACTCACTAGCGAATACATTAAAAAAATTTGGCAAAAACTACCAAAACGACGACACTAAAGGAAAACAAACATGGCGGTACCCTGAAGAGTCTTCTGCTTCCAAAACTCAATGGGTGTCTAAGACATTAGGTGCACATACTTATAGACCTCATGCAGAAGTCTGTTTAGGCCACGTTCAGTATTTGGTCAGTATTTTACCTCAGTATTTGTAAGCCAAAACCAGGAGTGGAACAATCAGAGGAAAGGTATAATAGAAACATATGCACCACTTCTGCATTTATCACCCACTCCTGGTTTTGGCTTAGAGATACTGAGGTAAAATACTGACCAAATACTGCTAGTGTGACCGTGGCCTTATGTGCGCGTTAAAAACTGACATTTCCACCAGTGTGCTCGGTCAGATAATCAACAGCGTGATTTTTATGCAAAAAAATATATATTTATTTAATTTAATATTTATTATTAGTTTTCGCAACATCCTAAGGAAAAAAAAAAAAAGACTGAAGACTTGAGAGGGAGAATTTGATTCATTTTGATCAAAAATGAGGATGTTTCTTGCGAACACTTGGTCACGGGAACAGTCCAATGTTCAGAACCTGTGCTCACTATAGTCTGTGAAAAACACAGACAGGAAGCAGGCGCTTGAAAGAGGCCTGTAACTAACCTTACATCTTCTTCCTTTTTGGCAAGACCTTAAAGCGCACATGTACTGTCACCCCAGAGAGTCCAAGATGGATTTCTAGCTTTCTCATTCCAAGAACTGAAGTTGTGTGTCTTCTAATCCACAAAGGATTGTAAATATAGAAGCTTTAGCATAAAACTGAAAAAAGACCATACCGTGAATCTCTCCTTTCCCAAAATACTATGAAAACGGTAAGAATCCTATACATATGGGCAGCACGGTGGCTCAGTGGTTAGCACTGCAGCCTTGCAGAGCTGGAGTCCTGGGTTCTAATCCCACCTTGGACAACATCTGCAAAGAGTTTGTATGTTCTCTCCGTGTTTGCGTGGGTTTCCTCCCACATTCCAAAGACATACTGATAGGGAATCTAGATTGTGAGCCCCAACGGGGACAGTGATAATGTGTGCAACCTGTAAAGCGCTGCGGAATATGTTAGCGCTATATAAGAATAAAGATTATTATTATTATAATACATCTGCTGTACGTGCTACAGGAGATTAGTCGCTTTCTGGTCCCAGGCATCTCACACAGGAGCTGTATCTAGCTGTATGGCAACTCTGCTTGGGCCATCAGCCATCACTAATGAACACTATACACATCTGACCTTAGTTTGAAAGGCTCATCTCTATAGAGAACAAAGGATTAGACATGTAAAAATGGAACATGCCCAATCCCCTCGTTCTCCCTACGCCCGCTCCCACACTAACGGAGGAGGTTGCCCACTTTGTGCTCATTCAGCGCCCCTTTTATTCCAACAGCACACTTCTGGGGACATTTTGGCAGCTACTACTTGTTTTTCATCATTATTTTTGCCTCCCATTATAGGCATCACCGTTTTAGCTGCCCACTGTGTGTGAACTTTTTTCCAACAGGGCAAAACCCGATGGATCTGTTGATGGCTAGAAACCATTTCAAAACGAAGGAAACGCCTGGTAAAATTTAGAAAAATATTACAACAATCTTAGCCCCTGAGAAATATATCAACTACAAAGAGGATTTGCAGACACAGGGCTGAGAGATCCCTCGCAGCACAATAATCTCCTAATCATATTAAATCAAGCCGTGTGGAGGAGTATCTGCTTACTTCACTTTACAGAGCGATACCGGACAGGAAGACGACATGTAACACTGTATACTGCATGCAGTGCAAGATCCATTCACTGCAACATAACTGATCCTTGCGGTCAGACATTTCCCTTTCACTAAAGGTAACCAAAAATAAAATAACGCATAAAATTCACACAAACATCTGGTTGACATAATTTGCGCTATTCCGGTGGAGAAGGCGGCTTAGCTTTAGGTTTTACTCTCACAGTGAACAGCAGCCGTATATAAATATGCAACACAAAAAACTCAAGTATTAGACTGTGGCAATTTTGCAGTGTACAATATCAGTAAATCACATATATTAGAGGCACACATGCGACTTGTTACATCAGCATATAAGGCAAATTTATCACAACAGCCTGAACTTCTAAGATCACCACATTGTTCAATGCTCGGGCACATGTGCAGTATATGCTTAATCCAACCATTTTGACTTTTTGATACAGTGCCACGTCTTAACATTTCTGGGGCTCTGACTGAATGCAGACAATTTTTGAGACTCCTATATCGATGAGGCAAGGGACGCACTGCGATTACAGCCTCTGTTTAGTACATATGGTCAGGAGGTCTACAGCCCGACACTTGTCACAGCCAGGATGGAGGCCGAGGAGTGATGAGCGAACGTACACTGATAAGGCGTGATCCGAGCATGCTCGAGTGCTAACCGGGTGACTTCGATGTGCTCAAAAAATATATTCGAGTCCCCGCACTTGCATGTGTTGTGCGAACATTATTCGAGCATGCCGAAGTCACCCGGTTAGCACCCGAGCATGACGGGATAACGCCTTAGCAGAGCACATTTGCGCATCCCTAATGCCTATTCATTGGGCCAACACAGGGACAGATTTAACACAAAACAAAAAAAAATTCTATTTAGTACAGAGGGGTGGTCTGCTGCGCTTTCCTATAATGATAAATGGTATGCAGGTACATAATGGTCAGATAAGGGTCCATAGGTGTGCACTTTCAGCCTTCATCTGGTTAATAGGTGCCTAAGGGAACATTAAACTACACGTTGGACAAAGCTTCTGACGTACTCCTTAGGCCAAGTGTGCACGTCGCCCAACTTACAGGTTTCAGCTATATCCACTGTACTGATGAACTCGATACTTACATGGAAGGCAGGGTAGGCCCTGAGCTACGGTCATATTATGCACCAGCAAAGCGCACAAAATAATTAATATAGATACATATGTTGTCCATACTTACAAAAACAGATTCCAAAGAAGTCTACTGGAGAATCCAAGCAACTCTACGTAGAGACGACTTCATTCAACCCAGCAAAGTGGATAATGTTCTTAGTCTGTCAGGGAGGAAAGAAATGTATGAAGAGAAACTTGCACAGCGCTACAAGTCACATGCAATGTCAACTTCTAGAGAATAATTAGCTCCGTTCCAGAATCCACTGCGTCACTTGCACATTGCCTACAAATGTATAATACCTGCCATTTACCTGCGCCATTACTTCTGCTCCATCTGTAATGTTCAGATCAGTAAAGGGATAAGTAACTTATGATGCGTTCTGTCTCGGCTCACTAATGTAATACTGTTGCAATTACTACAGAATAAAAGAAACTGTACATTTTCTAAAGCTTAAAAGAGTTATCCAGGACTTTGGTTATTTTTTATGGGGATAACCTCTTTAAACTTAAACGTGTGTGTGAAAATGTGCACAATTTATGACAGCAGCTCATGCTGGGAGTTAAATGTGGAACATCTTTAAACTGAAGCGCTTCAGGGCAATCCAATGGGGAAGACTTCCGAACTTAGTGTAACCGTCATTTTAATGTTTATAGGAACAGAAAATTATGTGCACTCCGCTAGAATGGAGGTGCCGGCTGAATGTGGACTAAGTCCAATATAGTTGCCAAAGCAAGAAACAGCCGCACTCAAATTATGTCAAGTTGCAAAAAGTGTCTAGGTTTATTACATGCACAGTGAAATCAACCCAGGGAAAAGCCAATAAGTGGAAGCAAGGTAACGTTTCGACCCTATCTGGGTCTTTGCCATACCTCACTTAGGAGGAGACGAAAATGTTCAGGTGAATTGGAAGAAGTTCCCACTGGGACTCATCAAAATGGAGAAACTGAATGTGGTGTATCCCCACCGTCTGCGGCGGTGTGTTTATTTCATATGCAATATGTTTATTTCATAAATCAATAGTACTCGGTAAAATTAGCCAATTTTTGGTCTGGTCATAGAAATCTGCTTCTTTCTCCACCAGCACTGATCATTCATTCTCAAAATGCTCAATTCCTGAGTAAAATCTGTATTCAGTGAAGCCAGTTTGTTATATTACTAAGATTGGAGAAGGCAGGTGATACTGACAAGCTTCTATGTATATTGAGGGGGGAGGGATTCTGCCTCTATCACCTCACCTCCCTCTACATAGGAGAGGACAGTTGCTACTATTAAGATGTAAGGTAACAAGCGGTCTTCACTGAATACCGATTTTACTCAGGAATTGAGAATTTTGAAAATGATTGATCAGTTTTTGAGAAAAAAAAGTAGCCGACCTCTCTGATGAGATATATTAGAGTCGCATCACGTGTCATTACAACCGCTTGAAAGCGCCGGGATCTTTAGTGCAGACAACGCCAAAACGGCATCGGCACTGAAGGCGAGTATAAGCTTTTTCTATTTCATCGGCATCAAACATTTAGATCAAGAAACGGTTGTCCTAGTATAATGAAATACCCCCTCAAAAGTAAAATAACGGTTACACTTTTTAAATAGGTCTGAATTTTAGTAAAAAAAAAAAAAAAAAAATGTTCATACTTTTCTTTAAAGTGATTGTAACCATTTTTCCACTGTCAACAAGAGGTTTGGTCTAAATGGAAAAGTAAAATACTTTGACATAAAGGGCTTCAAATTTGACAGTGTGCGACAAATTTCTGTTTGAGTGTTAAGGTACCGTCACACTAAGCGACGCTGCAGCGATACAGACAACGATGCCGATCGCTGCAGCGTCGCTGTGTGGTCGCTGGGGAGCTGTCACACAGACAGCTCTCCAACGACCAACGATGCCGAGGTCCCTGGGTAACCAGGGTAAACATCGGGTTGCTAAGCGCAGGGCCGCGCTTAGTAACCCGATGTTTACCCTGGTTACCAGTGTAAAATGTAAAAAAATAAACAGTACATACTCACCTTCGTGTCCCCCGGTGTCCGCTTCCTGCACTGACTGAGTGCCGGCCCTAACAGCAGAGCGGTGACGTCACCGCTGTGCTGTGCTTTCATTTTACGGCCGGCGCTCAGTCAGTGCAGGAAGCGGACGGCGGGGGACGCGAAGGTGAGTATGTACTGTTTGTTTTTTTACATTTTACACTGGTAACCAGGGTAAACATCGGGTTACTAAGCGCGGCCCTGCGCTTAGTAATCTGATATTTACCCTGGTTACCATTGTAAAACATCGCTGGTATCATTGCTTTTGCTGTCAAACACAACGATACACGGCGATCTGACAACCAAATAAAGTTCTGAACTTTAATCAACGACCAGCGATATCACAGCAGGATCCTGATCGCTGCTGCGTGTCAAACACAACGATATCGCTAGCCAGGACGCTGCAACGTCACGGATCGCTAGCGATATCGTTTAGTGTGACGGTACCTTAAGTTGGTGTAATCTAAAACATCTAAACATGCAGCCAATTAAAAAAATTAAAAAAAAACACTAATGGCAGCTCTGCGGACCTGCATCTAATTCATAGTTATGTCAGACACAATGCTGTTCTCATACATAAATTGGAAATGGTCTTAAAGGCTAGTGACATCCTTACATTAGGGTCATCAACATCACATTGGTGGGGTTTTTACACCTGGCATCCTCACCAATCAGCTGTCATCAGCTGTGGTGGGGACAAGATGTAAACCGTGAACCGGGAAAAACACGGCTCCACTTTAAGGGCATGTTCACAATTTGCGTTGTTCGAAAAAAAAGGATTTCTGTCCCATCAAAGTGAATGAGATTTCTTAACTCTTATGCACACGTTGCTTATGTTTTACTTCCAAATTTGAAGCAGTTTGCAATCATGTCAATTCTTTCAGTGTTTTTGAAATATTTTTAACCAATTCAAATGGGGAAACAAAAAAAAAATAAACGTCAAAAGTACTCGTATTGTACATAGCATTTTCATGGGAAGAGAGGTTTTGGTGCAGAAACCTTTATCACAAATACATAACGTCTGCACATACCCTAATGCTTGTACCAGCAGCTGTCAGGACGGTAGAAAATTTGAGAATATCTTGTGATATTCTACTAAAGAATCTGTGGCTAGAACTAGAAAAAAAAAAAAGAGTTGACAAAAAAGCCAAACAAAAAACACGCATGGGATTGAACTTTTTGGCAATTTCACCACACTTGGAATTTTTTCCCATTTTCTAGTACACGTCATGGTAAAACCAATGATGTCGTTGAAAAGTACAACTCGTCCCGCAAAAAATAAGACCTCACATGGCCATATTGACAGAAAAATAAAAAAAGTTATGACTCTGGGAAAAAGGGGAGTGAAAAACGAACACTGAAAATCCCAAGGTCATGAAGGGGTTAAGTAGGCTACCATCTCCGACACCAATTTGGTAAATACCCGGGGTGCCTATGCTAGACTGAATGGAAGGCACGGACACAAAGTGGCAGGTTCGATTCTGGATCTTTACCGCAAATCTCAAAAATGTTTGGGACATGGAGTGTATCGGAACTTGGTAATATGCACTTTTTAGATCCAGGGTGCACATAAATGCATCCCTGACTATAAGGGGAACTGTAGATTTTATCGACTCCATCCTGAACCTTTTGTACTTTACCCAGAAGTTTAACCCTGCTGTGGAACCATGAAAAAAAAAATCACTGCTTTGGTACCATGGGGTCTATATGACCCTAAGCTCAAAATCGTCATATTTCATTAAAATTAACATGCTGGCTGTTCAGAATAATCAAGTTTTATTCTGTCATCATTTCAGAACACAGTTATGAAATCAAATGTAACTCTGAAGTAATTTATTTGTCATCATCTAATATAAACTGAAATTTATACCAAAATGCTTTACTAATAACTAAAAGTATTCAAATTAAAAAAAAAATGCACAATAACTACAACTGTGTGGATTTTAGTAAAAACAATGACAACAAATGATCTGGCAATAAATTTAGCCCTTGCATTTACTGCACGTCATAGTGCCATGTTCTTCACAAATTAACTTCTTGCAGTCATTGCAAACAAATTTCGTTGTTTTGTCCTTCGATCGAGGACAAACTTAGCACCGTTTGCGCTGCCCTGTAACACTGCTGGTGTCACTTAGGAACTAGCCATTGTTTATTTACAATTATATTACAAAACCTGTCAAACAGAAAATATTTAAAAAAAAAGTGAGACAATAAAGGTACTATGGGGTCAGGAGAGTCCCAAACACAGAAAATTGAAAATAACTTTGAAACAACATTGAAAAACGAATTCAAAATATCATCAACATAAGCAGAAATAGGTTACTTGAAAATACATAGAAGGTCAATGTCTGAGATTGACCAGTTTTAGAAATATTTCAATTTATTCAGCGCTGGGGTTTATATGACCCCAGGGTTCCACAGCAGGGTTAAGGGCTTCAGATTTATTATAGTGCGGGATTCTCCCGATGGCTTTATGATGCTGAACAATGCAGAATAGTGACCCTTGCCCTCCGCTGCCTGGGGGACCGGGATTATAACAGCAGTGTCTACCTGCTCCCTTAAGTCTGATACCTTGTCCACAAGATACGGGTAGCGATAAACCTTTCGGGGGGAGGCACAGTAAACTATCGCATAAAACTCCGCTATGGTTCTGAGAACCAACTGATCCTGGATAATATGGTGCCAACCTGCCACGAACCGCCTGATCTCAAACCTGACCCTTACTCTTCCCTCTGTTGTGGTAGGTTTCTCTACTGATCTTCCCCTGGCCCCTGTAATCGGACTGTCTCCGAGATGGCCCGGGCTTGCGAAAGGACTGGATCCTCCTAAACCTAACTTCGGGAAACCCTTTCTTTTTTTTGTCCGATGCTTTCTCTAAGGCCTCTTTCACACTTGCATTGTTTAGCCTCCATCGCAATGCGTCGTTTTGGGAAAAAAACGCATCCTGCAAATGTGCCCGCAGGATACGTTTTTTCCCATAGACTTGTACTGTAGACGGATCGCGACGTATGGCACTGGATGCGTCGTGTTTTGGCGGACCGTCGTCACCGTCGGGTCCTGCATTTCCTACCGCGCATGCGCAGCCGGAACTCCGCCCCCTCCTCCCCGGGACTTTAGAATGGGCAGCGAATGCGCTGAAAAACTGCATCCGCTGCTCACGTTGTGCCGAATTGTCACAACGTCCGTCGGTACATCGCACCAACGCTTAGCGACGGCCCCGTACCAACGGAAGTGTGAAAGTAGCCTAAGATGTCGTCTAATGCCGGCCCGAACACCCTTAATCCTGGGAAGGGAATAGAGCAAGTTATTTTTAGAGGCATTGTCCCCTGATCAGGTTTTCATCCAGATAGCTGTACGGACAGCAATAGACAATGAGCTATTCCTAGCTGAGAACCTTACAGATTCAGAAGTATCTGGCAAAAAAGCTGTAGTACACTTCATCAGTGGGAGGCTATAATATCTTCCCTAGGAGTTTTGTTAGTTATTCAAGTGCTCCTCCAGTTGACCCATCCATAGAAACATAGACATGGCAACCGAAGTGGCGGCTATATTGGTTTTGATATAAGCAGCAGATGTTTCCCAAGCCCGTTTAAGGAGGTTATCCGCCTTCCTTATCCATAGGGTCCTTTAGACTTGATGAGTCCTCAAAGGGGATAGATGTCTTCCTAGCGACCAGGACATCGGTCTGGACTGTGGTTTTGGGACCTCCTCCACCTCCATTGTATCTTTGATTGCCTGGACTAGGGCATCGATACAGTATCCTCTGAGGCAAATAAGTATCTCCTGCCCCATTTCGGATTTTCCATCACTACTTCTTCTTCTTCCTGGTCTGAACCCGGGAGCCGGGATTCCTCGTCAGAGCTTAGTTTCATCTCCCACTGAGGTCTCTTAGCTCTTGGAGCCAGACTGGGAAGTTGCAGACGGGTAAGGCTAGGTATAGAGGCATGGACTTCTTCCCGGATTAGAGACCTCATCTCAGACAATAGAGATGGTTGTTCTTCCCTCACAACTCTGGTGGTGCAGGTGCGTTTTTGCTGCAGATTTGACGGACTCAATTGAATGCAATGGGTGAAAAATGTTAAAAATCCGCACAAAGAATTGACATGCTGCAGAATAAAATGCACTGTAAATACTCAAAGGAAAATTACTGATCGTGCACAACACTTCAGGATTCTCATGGAATTAGCTGGCATAAGGATTCCCTAACATTTTTGGCCAAATTCTGCACTGAAAATACACAGCAAAAACGCACCGTGTGCACATAATTAAACTACAATAAAAATCACACAACTCTATTCACACTAAATACAGCATATCATGGGCTAAGCTGATTGGTACAGTACAGGTGATCAATTGGTAAATTGCACAGTAGTACCCTAAAAAAACCACATGAAACCCACTGTAAACATTGGACTAGAACACCATAAACCTGCATGACGTAAACTATATAGCAGATCTTAATTAGGCCAATATACTGATCTGTAAGATATGAGCATATGCTAGATCACACAATATGGTAGGAAATCAGATTGACACGGTGTTGGGTACAATAACTAGAACTGCCCAATATATAACCCCCAACACAGAAGTCTTAACAGTCTATTCAATGGTCTTCATAAACTCCTGTAGATGTTAGTGAATCCGGTCACCCACCACAGGTCAAGGATCGGTATACGTCAGATCCCCAGTATAAGCAGATGAAACAAAGTAAAATAACAACATTCTGAATAGAGGCTGAAACACAAACTGTGTAAAGCCTACAATAAGACATAATACCAAATGGGTGAAGCGTAACAGGCAATTATAACTGCTGCCACTACACCATACATATAATGCTAAGGCTACGTTCACATTTGCGGTCGGCGCCGCAGCGTCGCCGCATGCGTCATGCGCCCCTGTATTTAACATGGGGGCGCATGGACATGCGTCGCACTTGCGTTTTGCGCCGCATGCGTCCCTGCGGCGCACGCGTCCGGGCGCATTGGACGCAGCAAGTTGCATTTTTGCTGCGTCCAAAATCAATCAAAAAAAGGACGCATGCGGCGCAAAACGCAGCGTTGTGCATGCGTTTTGCTGCGTTTTTGTTTGCGTTATGCGTTGCTGCGGCGCACAACGCAAATGTGAACGTAGCCTAAGATCACCCATAAGTAAAACCCAGGAAAAGAGTCTGCATCCAGACAACCCACGTGTTTCGCTGGTGTCTACAGCTTTATCAGGGAAAGTGTAAATATCAATTGTGATATCACCCATCCACAGGCAGATGACTGCAATATCACGTCACCCAGTATTCTCCTGGTTGCTTCATACAATTTTACAACAAAGCCTAATGTTTAGGGAAAATTCAGTTTGGATGGAGCTCATCGGTGCCACTTCTATCTACAAGTCTGGAGCTTCACCAGAAAAAGATCCAGAGGTCAGTAGACATTTAAGTCACAAATGTCCAGGTGGAGATGTCCTCCTCATCAGCTGCCCTTTTAATAATATAATCAGATGGAACATATCTTCTCCAGCTGGTAAAAGAGGAGTGATAACATGAGCAGCTTAGGTACTTTCTCCCCAAGGACACCAAAGCATGTAAATGTGGAAAGAAACTGCCTGTGATCGTCCTGCCTGACGACTCCTGCACATCCCTCTCTCAAACACACAGAACTAGAAAGTAAAACTGTTCCCTGAATATTGTACCTAGAATAACAGGCATCAATTGTAAGACAACTGGGATTTAAGGGGGTTTTCCAAGATTTACAAAATGTAGTTAATAGAATGGAATGTATTAAAGGGAACAAATCACGAGATTCATGATGCCTGAGCTGCAGGCAGCATGATTTAGACAGTGGCTGCACTAGTGCAGGTAGGTATCTTTTTCTCTAAATGACAGCGTTTCACAGAAAACATGCGTCTTATCACTAGTCCAAGGCAGATTCTTCTACACTGACAGGTCTGTCCCTACATGTGTATACAGGGAAAGACCTGCGAGTCTATGCTAGCGGGAACTAGCCACTGGGGACTAGCCATGGACTAATTATCTGATTTGCTAGCCAGGGACCATGTGTTTCAGATCACAAGGCCAGTTGCAATAAGGTAGCAAAGGTCTCAATCGTGATGACGGATGTTCGAGCAACATAAATCTCATGTCAACTTCACATCAGATAAATCCCTGGTCTTTCCAGCTCTGGTTGCCCACGGCAGTCTGAGCAGAAGCCACAGCTGAGGCTTATGATTAGCAACTATATGAATGATGTGTGCCATGTAATTACTACAGGAAGGACAGAGACCAGCAGGCAAGCACCGCAGCATTGGTTATGGATCTGCAGGACATTGAAGAAGTGTTTTCAGGCTATATGTACTAAATACATCCTTAAAGGGAGCCTGTCACCCCTTAAATCAAAGATGAGCTAAGCTCACCGGCATCAGGGGCTTATCTACAGCATTCTATAATGCTGTAGATAAGCCCCCGATGTATCTGAAAGATGAGAAAAAGAGGTTAGATAATACTCACCCAGGGGTGGTCCCGCTGCGGTCCGGGGCTTCCTATCTTCAGAGCAAAGTACTGTAGTGTGCAGGCGGCGGGCCTCTCTGACCTGTCCCAGCGCCTGCGCACTGCAGTACTTTGCTCTGCCCTCAACAGGGCAGACAAAGTACGCCTGCGCCGCAGCGTGAATACAAGAAGAGAACGTCATCGTAAGAAGATGGGAGGCCCCGGACTGGACCACGACGCCCATCGGACCGCCCCTGGGTGAGTATAATCTAACCTTTTTCTCATCTTTCAGGTTACATCGGGGGCTTATCTACAGCATTCCAGAATGCTGTAGATAAGCCCCTGATGCCGGTGGACTTAGCTCATATACGATTTTGGGGGTGACAGGTTCCCTTTAATATATAGGACATACCTCCTTGGCAGTGAAAGTGTCAGCAATGATCAGGTGTTCAGTAGTGCCGCCATCAGTACATAGCTTCCCAGCCTGAAGATGGGGCGGCCATGTGACACCTCTATTATCTTTTGTTTATATAGCACCTACATATTTTACAGTTTGCATACGTTATCACTATAGAGAGGCTGCATGAAAGCTGCTTTATGTGGTTAATGGAAGTGGTGACACAGGATTCATATTGGGGATTACATCTAAATAAATGCATCCCACAGAAGGAAGGACCCCAGCTGCCCCTGCAACACAGCAGCGCAAAGGTCAGCTAGCTCACAGGGGCCAATCAGATCCCAGCTCTCATCTCTCAGAGGGCTTTGGGGAAATGGGAGAAGCCACCCGATTGGCAGCCCCAGCCCAGCAGTCTGTAGAGCACCCCCAGGACTGCAGGCGCCGACCTGTGCCCGCTAGGACTTGTCACCTACCTGCTCCTCAGGCTGCGCTCCCCTCACGGCTCCGCACAGGTAACTAAACGTAATGGAGAAAGCTGTGTGATGGGAAGCAGTGGGAGAATGACATGGATGCCTCTGCCCTCCCTCCAGCCCGGTCAGCCCCGGCTATACGAGAGAGGAGGAGGGGAGCCTGCCGGAGACACACGCGGGAGGCTGGGGGGCATCACAAAGAATAAGAGCGGAAAAAACAAGGGATGGGCGGAGAGAAAAAATGAACGAATGAAGAAAAGGAGAAAAAAAGAGAAAGAAAAGAAAAGGAAAAAAAGGAAATGAAGGAAGGAAAAAAAATGTCGAGACCCCTCCTCCTCCTCCTGGCAAGCGACGTGCTACGTTCCGAGCGCGCTGACGTCAGGCACTGCGACCTACGTCACCGTCCCCATAATGCCCTGGAAGCCGCTGGTTCCATCCGGGTAGGAGAACGAGCGGTGACGTCACGGCCATGTGACCTGAAGGCGCTTGTATCACGTGACAGCGGTTTACGACTCTCGGTGCCGGTAGAGGCCGTGCTGTTCGTACATGTGCACTATGTGGCGACGCCGCGTATCTGGCGTGGGGGGGAAGGCGTGTTCCGCAAACACACAGGGCTTCACTTTTCACGGCTGTGCTCATAGCAGCCAATCACAGCGCCGCTTTCATTTTGTCTGAGCAGGACAGCCTCTTCCCGGCGTCTGCTGTACAAGTGCTGTGCGTGCAAGCAAACAGCCTGCTGTGCACCGTGCTATTCCCAATACTGGGGGCAGGGGGCGCCCTCTTTATTCCCAGTGGCACCCCGGGATTGCACGGTGAGCTCAGCCGGCTACGGTGGCCTGTCAGGTGCTGCCATAAGCAGGGCCTAATCCCTCCTGTCAGGGTATGACTGACAGGGCTAGTGCACTGCTGCCCAGGAAAGTATTGCAGGATCTTAGGCAGATGATTAGACTCATGAACGTCAATGGACTAAGTAGAAGAAAATTATGACAAATTCTCTCACACACACAATGGTAAAATGCTGTTTTTCCATGTAAATAATAACAAAGTTCACAATTGGTATCACCACATCCAGAACAAACCAATCTACGACACTATCCCATTATGTAACCTGTACAGTGCAAAAAAATAGATTTTTTCATCATACTGAAGACAGAATAACTAATGGTCAATAAAAATAAATCGTATGAAATGGAAATTACATCTCTTCCCACCAAAAAGACAAAAAACAAGCCTTCTGTGGCTCTGTTGGCAATGCAAAACCAATGTATTTTTGCAAGAAAGTAGCAAAACATAAAAATAACGATACAAATGTGGGATCACTGTGATCGCACTCACCCAAATTTACCACTGGCATAAAAAAAAAAAAAAATGTTCCTGAATTGCTGGATATTTGCCACCCAAGATTCGAAAATGCTAGTCATTATGGGACCAATTATATATAACTTCAACTCATTTCTCAAAATGAATTTGACGATGTAAAAATACAATTTTGCTAAACAGTGTTTTTAGTGTGAATTATAAAAGTCTAATAATAAATTTGTTTTTTTTATCGCATTCACCGCTTGTTGAACAACGTAAAACTGCTTAAAAAAATAAAGACAATTCCTGGATATATTTTTTCATTCTGTTTCTCAAACATTGGAATAAAAAGCTATTAAAAATGTTATGTACCCCTAAATGACACCAATAACAGCTTCAACTCTTCTCACAAAAAATTAACCCCTAGTCAGATCTGTCAACAGAAAAATAAAGGTTTTCCTTGGTCAGGAGTGGTGGAAAAGCTGCATGGCTGCAGTGAGCTCCAGTGGCATGGCGGCAGAGGAAACAACCGGGACTGTACGGGTGGAAAAGAGCAGAACTGCACATTATTTATGTACGGGTGGAAAAGAGCAGCACTGCACATTACTTAGTGGTCGCAGTCGACTACTGCGTTTTCTCTCCCAGTGAAGTAAGTCATCATTGTTAGACCTTGGACAACCCCATTATCAATATGTGGGATACAGCCCCATCTCACTTATAAACATCGATGTCAAAATTTATGCCAAAATGATATCAAAGAGACTTAATTGCCTCTTGCCCCTCCTAATTAACCAAGACCAGGTGGGCTTTGTGCCCGGAAGGGAGGCTAGGGACAATACTATCAGATCTATCTCCCTGATTGACAGAGCCAACAAAAAAGGTGACCCTCTGTGTTTTCTATCGATAGATGCTGAAAAAGCATTCGATAGAGTGGATTGGGAATTCATGTGCCAAACGCTCAAAGGTATTGGACTACAAAAAAAAGCATTGTGGAGTATAAAAGCCCTATATGAGTCCCCTTCTGCCCGGGTCAGGGTAAACGGCTCATTGTCCAACCCTTTCGGCATACGGAACGGCACAAGACAGGGGTGCCCGCTGTCCCCTTTACTCTATGTGTTAACTATGGAACACTTGGCAGTCGCAATTCGCAATAACCCATAGCAGGAATGAAGTTCCAATTAGAAGACCACAAATTAGCATTATTTGCTGACAACATACTCATGTATGTCACTTCCCCTATCACTAGCCTACCTAATATTTTATCAGAATTAAACAATTATGGAGCCCTGAGTAATTTTAAAATTAATACGCATAAATCTGAAATGCTAAATATTTCGTTACCGCCCCCCTTAGTTTCACAGTTATGCTCCTCGTTCCCATTTAGATGGCGATCAGACTCCCTTGCCTATTTAGGTATACACTTAACCGCTAAGTCCTCACTTTTATACGATGCTAACCATAAAATTGCACTACACAACGCGGAGCTTGACCTGGAGAAGTGGAACAAACTGCACTTATCTTGGCTTGGAGGAATTAATGCAATCAAAATGGATCTTTTACCTCGCCTCCTTTATTTCTTCCAGACCATCCCTCTGTATCTCCCAGCCTCCTTCTTCTCCAGGCTCAAATCAGCGATAATAAGATTTGTGTGGTCCGGTAAACGTCCACGGCTGGCATATCACCTCCTGTGCAGGAATAAACAGTCCGGAGGACTGGGCCTCCCGGATTTCTTGCTCTATAACTATGCCTCTCTTGGAACTTGCGTTCTCGATCTGTTCCATCATAAGTCAAGTAAGAGATGGGTAGGCCTTGAGATGACGCTCTCAGGACATAGCTCGGCGACGCACTTCTGGAGAGAGGGCATTGGGGGAATCCGAGGAGATGACCAGCCCTTCATTACTAGACACCTAACTCAGTTCGTTAAGCATGGCATCAAAAAATTAAATTTTTCCTCTATACCAGGCCCCCTGACACCAATTTTTGAAAATCCAGACTTTCCAGCAGGTCAGGAGAGGATCATGTTCCTTCACAAACATAGAGACAGTTGTCCGGTGGTCCATGACTACGTAGACCAAACCTCAATTAAGACCTTGGGGGCTATCTTTGCTGATGGAGAGCCGCTGCAGGGCTCATGGTTCTTCTATGAGCAAATCAAAAGCTATCTCACTATGTTATCTAGGCGGGCTGACATCTTCAGACAGTTAACTTCTTTTGAGTCCATGTGCCTGGGTGGGGGCCCCTTGTCCCACACAATATCATTGCTGTATAGAATGCTCCAGGGCTGTCAACCAACTTCACTTGACCCTCCCACATTCTTCTTGAAATGGGACAATGAATTAAGCACGCAACTGACTCCGGAGGAGCGCCTCAAGAGTCTGTTATTTACCTTCAGATCTTCACTTTGCTCAGATTACCAAGAAAGAAGCTACAAACTCCTGGCCAGATGGTACAGATGTCCGTCTAGTATTCACCTTATGTTTCCCACCACCCCCGACACTTGCTGGAGGTGCTGGAACGACAGAGGTACCTACCCTCACATCTGGTGGTCCTGCCCGCCTATTCACGACTTCTGGGTGGGCATCTTTGCACTTTATAACAAATTATCTCTCCATAGAGTCCAACCCACCATGGAACTGGCCCTGTTGTCTGTATGTGACCTTTCAATCGCCAAATTCAAGAAAGGTTTATTACGACATTTCCTAACAGCCGCACGTAACGTGATCCCTCGTTTCTGGAAACAGTCAATATCCCCCTCACGTGCTGATTTTGTGGTTGAACTAAACCACATTTACAGGATGGAGCAATTGGTTGGCCAGGATACTAGAACTGCAGACAAAGTGTTTAACACCTGGTCTCCCTGGATTGCTTTTAGAGAATCTGAGGAACTGAACATTTGGCTACACTGATTGATCCTATTGGTCCCCTTGCGACCCATAATCATAACTCCCCTAGACAGTAAATAATACATTAACAACCATACCTTAACATAAAAGCATAATAGTCTCGATTTAGTTGGGACTGAAGACCAGATTCTTCCTACCCTACCTCACCCACCCACCCCTTCCTTTTTTTTTTTTATTTCTCTTCTCTTTCTTCTCTCTCTCTCTCTTCTTCTTCTTATCTCTCGTCTCTTATTCTCTTCCTTTTCTCTCCACCTATATTTTCTACTTTCTCTTCGCTTGGCCTGGCCTCATGCAGATTCCATAACTGACATTGAGTGCTCGGACGAGCCTAGGCACTCTTGCTTTCATCCAGCGGCTTGGCCCCACCTGGAGCTAGTCGTTGGCTGAATAGTGAGAGCCTGTGATGTATACATCATAAGCAATCTTTTCAAACTATTAGACCTCTGACAGAGGTAATTTGCTCACGAAGTTACAACCTTAATGATTTGTTGATCAATGTTTGAGTATTGAAATCTTTAGTATACAGCTATCCATTTTTGTATCAATCTCACAATCCTGTATGTGCCTATAACTGCATTTAAACATCTGATTACAACTGTGTTATTTACGTGCAA
Organism: Ranitomeya variabilis; assembly: GCF_051348905.1. Taxonomy (NCBI): domain Eukaryota; kingdom Metazoa; phylum Chordata; class Amphibia; order Anura; family Dendrobatidae; genus Ranitomeya; species Ranitomeya variabilis. The sequence goes on from NC_135234.1 coordinate 649,901,049, forward strand.
TTCAATAAACTTGATTTACACAAAAATATGTGGGATACGTGTCTCCAGAAGCACAAGCCAGGCACTATGTATTGGGTACTAAATGGCATATTTGTAATTTTCACTCCACAACATTCCCTGTCCTCTAATTTTTGGAAAATGCTAGGAGTTATGAATTCTCAGAGAGTGATTTGCAAAATCGTATCACTTTTTTGGAATTTCCTGTTTTTACACTTTAGCGTCTCTGAAAATGGTGCCCACAAACTACTCCAAGAAACCGTCTGCCCCAAAAGCCAAATGGTTCTCCTCCTCTTCTGAGCTCTGCCATGTGTCCAAACAGTAGTGTAAGACCACGTCTAGGGTACTATCGTACTCGGGAGAAACAGTGCAATGGTACGTTTTTCTTATTAGCCAAGGTAAAGAGGAAACATTAGAAGCTAAATTTACTTATTACTGAAACAAATGTCATTTTTCATCTTTTACACAGTCCAATGGTAAAGAAACTGGTGAAACACCTGTGTAGTAAAAATGGCACCTGGGAGGCAATGAAAGTGACGCCAACAAAGTATTTCAGCCAAATTTATGCTCCAAAAGCCAAATACCAATTATTCCCTTTCAAGCCCTGCCATGTGTATAAGCAGTAATTTCGGGTCACACACTGGGTAATGTCCCATTCGCGAGAAATTGCTTTATAAGTTATGGGGTCTATTCTAATTTCCCCTTGTGATAATGAATAATTTGGGGCTAATTCGGCTTGTTAGTGTAAAGAAAGTATTATTTCATCTCCACTACCTATCATTATTACAGCTTGTGAAACACTAGTTGGTTCAAAAGTCTCTCACATCTAGAGGAATTTCCTAGTTCTGTAGTTTCCAAAACAAAGTCACTTTGAGTGCAGGTGAGGGGTGGTTTCTGTAATTCTGGCTCATTGAGGATTCTGCAAGTGGCGACCACAACCTATCCCAGACAAAATTGTATTCCAAAAGCAAAATAGCATTGAGCCCGGCCGTGTGTCCAAACAGTAGTTTTCATACACAAAATTGTTTACAAATTGTGGTGTCTATTCTCTCTTATTAACCTTGTGAAAATGAAAAATCTGAGGCTAATGCAATTTTTTTGTGAAAAAAAGTTAATTTCTCATTTCCCCTTGTTATAAACTTTTTAAAAGCACCTTTCAGTCTAAAAAGGTTACTACACCCTTAGATGAATTTCTCAAGCAGTTTTGTTTCCAAAACATGTCACTACTGCTGTTTCAGCACTTTGGAGGACTATAAATACAACATGGCATCCACAATCAATACCAGCCAAAGTTACCCTCCAAAAATCAAATAGTGCTCCTTTCCTTTGCAGCCCTGCTGAATGCCAAAGCAGTAGTTTCTGCCCACATACAGTCATGGCCGAAAGTGTTTGCATACTTTAAATTGTTCCAGAAAATGAAGCCTACACTTTCGGTTATGACTATATAAATTATTTTATTTATTTGACATATGTCTTCTGATGCAAAAAGGGCTGCAATCTTCCATTTGATCTGTCGTGGCAGTTTTTTTCTTTATTTTTACTTCCTTTTATTGTTTTTCATTTACAGTACTTTAAAAAAGTATTAATGCCCCAAGAACTTTTCCACATTTCTTAACGTTGCACCCACACACTTAAATGTATTTTATTGGGATTTTATGTGACATACCAACACAAAGTAGCTACTCGTAAATAAAATCATGAGTGAGAAATTGCCTCCAGAAGTCACATAATTAGTAAATTGAATTTAGGTATGTGTAATTTATTCTCAGTATAACTACAGCTGTTCTGTTAAGACCTCAGAGGTTTAATTGAGCACATTAAAGACATGTCCTCTGCTTTCGACACAGTTGACCACTGCCTCCTACTACAGATCCTTTCCTCCCTCCCAAAGACCTCGCCCTATCCTGGATCTCCTCATACCTTTCCAACTGCACACTCAGCGTCTCCCACTCCCACACTACCTCCTCATCCCACCCTCTCTATGTTGGAATCCCCCAAGGCTCTGTTCTAGAACCCTTACTCTTCTCAATCTATACACTTGGCCTGGGACAACTCATAAAGTCCCATGGATTCCAGTACCACCTTTATGCTGATGGCACTCAGATCTACCTCTCTGGCCCAGATGTCACCTCCCTGCTGTCCAGAATCCCGGAGTGTCTATCAGCCATTTCCTCCTCCTCTCGCTTCCTCAAACTCAATGTGGACAAATCTGAACTTATCATCTTTCCTCCATCTCATAGATCTTCCATACTTTACCTATCTATCGCAATTAACGACATCACACTTTCCCCCGTACCGGAAGTCCACTGCCTCGGAGTAACCCTTGACTCTGCCCTGTCCTTCAAACCGCACATCCAAGCTCTTTCCACCTCCTGTCGCCTCCAGCTCAAAAATATCTCCAGAATCCGTCCTTTCCACAACCGTCAATCTACTAAAATGCTTGTGCATGCCCTCATAATCTCCCGCCTTGACTACTGCAACATCCTTTTCTGTGGTCTACCTTAAACACCCTTGCACCTCTCAAGTCCATCTTTAACTCTGCTGCCAGACTAATTCATCTCTCTCCTCGCTACTCCACCGCTTCTCCCCTCTGCAAATCTCTTCACTGGCTCCCATTCCCTCAGCGTATCCAGTTCAAATTACTAATAATGACCTACAAATCCATAACCTGTCTCCTCCATATATCTCTGAACTAATCTCCCGATATCTTCCCTCACTTAATCTCCGGTCCTCCCAAGACCTCCTTCTCTCCTCGACACTTATTCGCTCCTCACCCAACCGCCTCCAGGACTTCCCCCGAATATCCGCCATCCTCTGGAATTCTTTGCCCCAACACGTCTGACTATCAAACACATTCGAATCCTTCAGACAGAACCTGAAAACCTACCTCTTCAGGAAAGCCTACAGCCTGCACTGACCCCGCTGCCTCCTCACCACTACTGGAGCTACAACCTCACCAACACCGGAGCTCCTACAACCCTCAATCTATTGTCTCCATCCCCACCATCCTGTAGAATGTAAGCCCGCAAGGGCAGGGTCCTCGCCCCTCCATATCAGTCTGTAATTGTTAGTTAGCTTACTGTAAGTGATATCTGTAATTTGTATGTAACCCCTTCTTATGTACAGCACCATGGAATCAATGGTGCTATATAAATAATAATAAATAGAATCTATCACAATTGATCTATCTAAACTATTAATATGGGCATACAGGTTATAGAATGCTAAAAAAAAGTTCTCCCTGTGTGCCTCATATCAGATGTGTTGTTGAGAAATCAGCTTTTATCACTTTATGTAAATTACGTCTACCAGGCTATGAGAAGGACACTGCCTGGAAGATAACTCTGCCTCCAGAGCTTATTTTACATAAAGGCATAGCTGCCAGTGTGAGACAAGTACCGTATATACTCGAGTATAAGCCGACCCGAGTATAAGCCGACCCCCCTAATTTTGCCACGGAAAACTTATTGACTCGAGTGTAAGCCTAGGGGGGAAAATGCAGCAGCTACCGGTAAATGTCAAAAGTAATAATAGATACCAATAAAAGTAAAATTAATTGAGACATCAGTAGGTTAAGTGTCTTTGAATATCCATATTGAATCAGGAGCCCCATATAATGCTCCATACTGTTCATTATGGCCCCATAAGATGTTCCATATTAAAATATGCCCCATATAATCCTGCATAAAGGTTAATAAAGGCCCCATAAGATGCTCCATAGACACATTTGCCCAATATAATGCTGCACAAATGCTGATTATGGCCCCATAAGATGCTCTATAAAGATATTTGCCCCTTATAGTGCTGCACAAACGTTATGGCCCTATAAGATGCTCCATACAGACACTTGCCCCATATGCCGTAGTGCCCTACAAATGTTAATTATGGCCCCATACAGACACTTGCCCCATATAGTGCTGCACAAACATTATGCCCCTATATAGTGCTGCAGAAACGTTATGGCCCCATATAGTGCTGCAGAAACGTTATGGCCCCATATAGTGCTGCAGGAATGTTATGGCCCCATATAGTGCTGCAGGAATGTTATGGCCCCATATAGTGCTGCAGGAACGTTATGGCCCCCATATAGTGCTGCAGGAATGTTATGGCCCCATATAGTGCTGCAGGAATGTTATGGCCCCATATAGTGCTGCAGGAATGTTATGGCCCCATATAGTGCTGCAGGAATGTTATGGCCCCATATAGTGCTCCAGGAATGTTATGGCCCCCATATAGTGCTGCAGGAATGTTATGGCCCCATATAGTGCTCCAGGAATGTTATGGCCCCCATATAGTGCTGCAGGAATGTTATGGCCCCCATATAGTGCTGCAGGAACGTTATGGCCCCATATAGTGCTGCAGGAATGTTATGGCCCCATATAGTGCTGCAGGAATTTTATGGCCCCATATAGTGCTGCAAGAATGTTATGGCCCCCATATAGTGCTGCAGGAATGTTATGGCCCCATATAGTGCTCCAGGAATGTTATGGCCCCATATAGTGCTCCAGGAATGTTATGGCCCCATATAGTGCTGCAGGAATGTTATGGCCCCCATATAGTGCTCCAGGAACGTTATGGCCCCCATATAGTGCTGCAGGAATGTTATGGCCCCTGTTGTGAACTCTATTTTTAGGCTCCCTCTAGTGGTCACAAGCGGTACTGTGTAGTGTTGTCTTCTGCAGGTTGGCTGCATCAGCTGGTTCGTTATCCTTGGTTCGTTTCCTATTTAACTCACCTGGATACTCAGTTCCTTGCCTGCTATCAATGTATTCAGTGCTCTTCAGATTCCTTGTGATTACCTTGCTTCCAGCCTCTCCAAGACAAGCTAAGTTTTTGTCCGTTCATTTTTTGATTATCAGCATTCATCATGTTTCTTGTCCAGCTTGCTAAGATGTGATCTCCTCGCTTGTTGGTTGCTCTAGGGGACTGAGTTTCTCCCCCCACACCGTTAGTTGGTGCGGGGGTTCTTGAAATCTCAGTGTGGATATTTTGTTAGGGTTTTTTACTGACCGCACAGACCCCTTACTATTTTCTGCTATCTAGTATTAGTGGGCCTCATTTGCTGAATCTGTTTTCACCCCTGTGTATGTGCCTTCCTCTTACCTCACCGTTATTATTTGTTGGGGGCTTCTATATCTTTGGGGATTATTTCTCTGGAGGCAAGAGAGGTCTTTCTTTCTCTCTAGGGGTAGTTAGTTCCTCTGGCTGTCTCGAGACGTCTAGGATTTTTTAGGCACGTTCACCGGCTACTTCTAGTGTGTTTGGATAGGTTCAGATTTGCGGTTAGTACAGTTTGCCACCTCCCTAGAGCTTGTCCTATGTTTGTTACTTAGCTGGAGTAATTCGTGATCCTCAACCACTAAGGATCATAACAGTATAGCAGGCCCAAAAAGTTTTTAATGCATCGCAGAAGTGGGATAAAAAGAAGACCTGAGTACATTTTTTTTTTTTCCCGCTTTTCCTTTAATGCAGTCTGTTTAGTTTCTTTCATCCCCTTGAACTCTGGGTGGTTTTGAGCTCAGCTGCAGACATGAATATTCAGACTCTGACTTCTAGTGTGGATCATCTTACTGCACGGGTGCAAAGTATTCAGGATTTTGTTATTCATAGCCCTATGTCAGAACCAAAGATACCCATTCCTGAGTTGTTTTCTGGAGATAGATCTAGGTTTCAGAATTTTAAAAATAATTGTAAGTTATTTCTGACTCTGAGACCTCGTTCCTCTGGTGATTCCGCTCAGCAAGTTAAAATTGTTATCTCCTTGTTGCGCGGCGACCCTCAAGATTGGGCCTTCTCTCTGGCGCCATGAGATCCTGCATTGCTTAATGTAGATGCATTTTTTCTGGCTCTTGGACTGCTTTATGAGGAGCCTAATCTTGAGAATCAGGCAGAAAAAGCGTTGCTGGCTATCTCTCAAGGTCTGGATGAAGCAGAGGTGTATTGTCAAAAATTTCGGAAATGGTCGGTGCTTACTCAATGGAATGAGTGTGCCCTGGCTGCAAATTTCAGAGAAGGTCTTTCTGAGGCCGTTAAGAATGTTATGGTGGGGTTTCCCACCCCTACAAGTCTGAGTGATTCTATGGCTTTAGCCATTCAGGTTGATCGGCGTTTGCGGGAGCGCAAATCTGTTCATCCTTTGGCGGTATTTTCTGAACAGAGACCTGAGTCTATGCAATGTGACCGAACTCTGACCAGAATTGAGCGACAAAGTCATAAACGTCAAAAGGGGTTGTGCTTTTACTGTGGTGATCCTACTCATGTTATCTCAGCATGCTCTAAACGTTTTAAAAAAATCCCTAAACCTGTCACCATTGGTACGATACAGCCTAAATTTATTTTGTCTGTTACTTTGATTTGTTCTTTGTCGTCCTACCCGGTTATGGCTTTTGTGGATTCGGGTGCTGCCCTGAATTTGATGGATTTGTCGTTTGCCAGGCGCTGTGGTTTTGTCCTGGAGCCTTTGGAATTTCCTATTCCTCTGAGGGGAATTGATGCTACGCCATTGGCTGAGAATAAGCCTCAGTATTGGACGCAAATGACCATGTGCATGACTCCCGTACATCAGGAGGTGATTCGTTTTCTCGTTCTGCATAATTTGCATGATGTTGTCGTTTTGGGTCTGCCATGGCTGCAGGCTCATAATCCAGTTTTAGATTGGAAAGATATGTCTGTGTCAAGTTGGGGTTGTCAGGGAATTCATGGCGATACTCCGTTGGTGTCTATTGCTTCTTCCACTCCTTCTGAGGTCCCTGAGTTTTTGTCTGACTACCAGGATGTATTTAATGAGCCCAGGTCCAGTGCCCTGCCCCCTCATAGGGATTGTGACTGTGCTATAAATTTAATTCCTGGTAGTAAATTCCCTAAGGGACGACTTTTTAATTTGTCTATACCAGAGCATGCCGCGATGCGGAGTTATATAAAGGAGTCTTTGGAGAAGGGACATATTCGCCCATCCTCTTCCCCTCTTGGTGCAGGATTTTTTTTTGTGGCCAAGAAGGACGGTTCTTTGAGACCTTGTATAGATTATCGTCTTCTGAATAAAATCACAGTCAAATTTCAGTATCCTTTGCCACTATTGTCTGATTTGTTTGCTCGGATTAAGGGGGCCAGTTGGTTCACTAAGATAGATCTCCGTGGTGCGTATAACCTTGTGCGCATTAAGCAGGGAGATGAATGGAAAACAGCATTTAATACGCCCGAAGGCCATTTTGAGTACTTAGCGATGCCTTTTGGACTCTCTAATGCTCCTTCTGTGTTTCAGTCCTTCATGCATGACATCTTCCGAGAATATCTGGATAAATTTATGATTGTTTATCTGGATGACATTTTGGTCTTTTCTGATGATTGGGAGTCCCATGTGAAGCAGGTCAGGATGGTGTTTCAGGTCCTGCGTGCTAATGCTTTATTTGTGAAGGGCTCAAAATGCCTCTTCGGAGTACAGAAGGTCTCCTTTTTGGGTTTTATTTTTTCTCCTTCTACTGTGGAGATGGACCCAGTCAAGGTCCAGGCTATTCATGACTGGACTCAGCCTACGTCTGTTAAGAGTCTTCAGAAGTTCTTGGGTTTTGCTAATTTTTACCGTCGTTTCATCGCTAATTTTTCTAGCGTGGTTAAACCTTTGACGGATTTGACCAAGAAGGGTTCTGATGTGACTAATTGGTCTCCTGCGGCTGTGGAGGCCTTTCGGGAACTGAAGCACCGGTTTTCTTTAGCTCCAGTCTTATGTCAACCAGATGTCTCTCTCCCCTTCCAGGTCGAGGTTGATGCTTCTGAGATTGGAGCAGGGGCTGTTTTGTCGCAGAGAAGCTCTGATGGCTCTGTGATGAAGCCATGTGTGTCATGATTCTCATTGGCGAGAGAACATAGCCCAGCATATATGAGAACTAGCTCTTGGAAGATGGAAACTATACTGACCATGAACTAAACCTGCCGCACAACTAGAAGTGGCCGGGTAGCATGCCTACGTTTTTTTATCCCTAGATGCCCAGCGCCAGCCGGAGAACTACCTAATCCTAGCAGAGGAAAAGACAGTCCTGGCTCACCTCTAGAGAAATTTTCCCAAAAGGCAGACAGAGGCCCCCACATATATTGGCGGTGATTTAAGATGAAATGACAAACGTAGTATGAAAATAGGTTTAGCAAAATCGAGGTCCGCTTACTAGATAGCATGAAGACAGAAAGGGCACTTTCATGGTCAGCAGAAAACCCTATCAAAACACCATCCAGAAATTACTTTAAGACTCTAGCATTAACTCATAACACCAGAGTGGCAATTTCCGCTCACAAGAGCTTTCCAGACACAGTAACGAAACAGCAGCTGTGAACAGGAACAAAATGCAAAAACACACAAGGACAAAAGTCCAACTTAGCTGGGAGTTGTCTAGTAGCAGGAACATGCACAGAAAGGCTACTGATTACATTGTTGACCGGCATGAAACTGACAGAGGAGCAAGGTTATATAGCGACTCCCACATCCTGATAGGAGCAGGTGAACAGAGGGGATGATGCACACAAGTTAAATTCCACAAGTGGCCACAGGGGGAGCCCAGAATCCAATTTCACAACAGTACCCCCCCCTCAAGGAGGGGGCACCGAACCCTCACCAGAACCACCAGGGCGATCAGGATGAGCCCTATGAAAGGCACGGACAAGATCGGAGGCATGAACATCAGAGGCAGTGACCCAAGAATTATCCTCCTGACCGTATCCCTTCCATTTGACCAGATACTGGAGTTTCCGTCTGGAAACACGAGAGTCCAAGATCTTTTCCACAACGTACTCCAACTCACCCTCAACCAACACCGGAGCAGGAGGCTCAACGGAAGGCACAGCTGGTACCTCATACCTGCGCAACAATGACCGATGAAAAACATTATGAATCGAAAAGGATGCAGGGAGGTCCAAACGGAAGGACACAGGGTTAAGAATCTCCAATATCTTGTACGGGCCGATGAACCGAGGCTTAAACTTAGGAGAAGAAACCCTCATAGGGACAAAACGAGAAGACAACCACACCAAGTCCCCAACACAAAGCCGAGGACCAACACGACGACGGCGGTTGGCAAAAAGCTGAGTCTTCTCCTGGGACAACTTCAAATTGTCCACCACCTGCCCCCAAATCTGATGCAACCTCTCCACCACAGCATCCACTCCAGGACAATCCGAAGATTCCACTTGACCGGAGGAAAATCGAGGATGAAACCCCGAATTACAGAAAAACGGGGACACCAAGGTGGCAGAGCTGGCCCGATTATTGAGGGCGAACTCCGCCAAAGGCAAAAAAGCAACCCAATCATCCTGATCCGCAGACACAAAACACCTCAAATATGTCTCCAAGGTCTGATTAGTCCGCTCGGTCTGGCCATTAGTCTGAGGATGGAAAGCAGACGAAAAAGACAAATCTATGCCCATCCTAGCACAGAATGCCCGCCAAAATCTAGACACGAATTGGGTCCCTCTGTCAGAAACGATATTCTCTGGAATACCATGCAAACGAACAACATTTTGAAAAAACAGAGGAACCAACTCGGAAGAAGAAGGCAACTTAGGCAAGGGAACCAGATGGACCATCTTAGAGAAACGGTCACACACCACCCAGATGACAGACATCTTCTGAGAAACAGGCAGATCCGAAATAAAATCCATCGAGATGTGCGTCCAAGGCCTCTTCGGGATAGGCAAGGGTAACAACAATCCACTAGCCCGAGAACAACAAGGCTTGGCCCGAGCACAAACGTCACAAGACTGCACAAAGCCTCGCACATCTCGTGACAGGGAAGGCCACCAGAAGGACCTTGCCACCAAATCCCTGGTACCAAAGATTCCAGGATGACCTGCCAACGCAGAAGAATGAACCTCAGAGATGACTCTACTGGTCCAATCATCAGGAACAAACAGTCTACCAGGTGGGCAACGATCAGGTCTATCCGCCTGAAACTCCTGCAAGGCCCGCCGCAGGTCTGGAGAAACGGCAGACAATATCACTCCATCTTTAAGGATACCTGTGGGCTCAGAATTACCAGGGGAGTCAGGCTCAAAACTCCTAGAAAGGGCATCCGCCTTAACATTCTTAGAACCCGGTAGGTAAGACACCACAAAATTAAACCGAGAGAAAAACAACGACCAGCGCGCTTGTCTAGGATTCAGGCGCCTGGCAGACTCAAGGTAAATTAAATTTTTGTGATCAGTCAATACCACCACCTGATGTCTGGCCCCCTCAAGCCAGTGACGCCACTCCTCAAAAGCCCACTTCATGGCCAAAAGCTCCCGATTCCCAATATCATAATTCCGCTCGGCGGGCGAAAATTTACGGGAAAAAAAAGCACAAGGTCTCATTACGGAGCAGTCGGAACTTCTCTGCGACAACACCGCCCCAGCTCCGATTTCAGAAGCGTCGACCTCAACCTGAAAAGGAAGAGCAACATCAGGCTGACGCAACACTGGGGCGGAAGAAAAGCGGCGCTTGAGCTCCCGAAAGGCCTCCACAGCATCAGGGGACCAATCAGCAACATCAGCACCCTTCTTAGTCAAATCAGTCAATGGTTTTACAACATCAGAAAAACCAGCAATAAATCGACGATAAAAGTTAGCAAAGCCCAAAAATTTCTGAAGACTCTTAAGAGAAGAGGGTTGCGTCCAATCACCAATAGCCTGAACCTTGACAGGATCCATCTCGATGGAAGAGGGGGAAAAAATGTATCCCAAGAAGGAAATCTTCTGAACCCCAAAAACACACTTAGAACCCTTCACACACAAGGAATTAGACCGCAAAACCTGAAAAACCCTCCTGACCTGCTGGACATGAGAGTCCCAGTCATCCGAAAAAATCAGAATATCATCCAGATACACAATCATAAATTTATCCAAATAATCGCGGAAAATGTCATGCATAAAGGACTGGAAGACTGAAGGGGCATTTGAAAGACCAAAAGGCATCACCAAATACTCAAAATGGCCCTCGGGCGTATTAAATGCGGTTTTCCACTCATCCCCCTGCTTGATTCGCACCAAATTATACGCCCCACGGAGATCAATCTTAGAGAACCACTTGGCCCCCTTTATACGAGCAAACAAATCAGTAAGCAGTGGTAACGGATATTGATATTTAACAGTGATTTTATTCAAAAGTCGATAATCAATACACGGCCTCAAAGAGCCGTCTTTCTTAGACACAAAGAAAAAACCGGCTCCTAAGGGAGATGACGAAGGACGAATATGTCCCTTTTCCAAGGACTCCTTTATATATTCTCGCATAGCAGCGTGTTCAGGCACAGACAGATTAAATAAACGACCCTTAGGGTATTTACTACCCGGGATCAAGTCTATGGCACAATCGCACTCCCGGTGCGGAGGTAGTGAACCAACCTTGGGTTCTTCAAAAACGTCACGAAAGTCAGACAAGAATTCAGGAATCTCAGAGGGAATAGATGATGAAATGGAAACCAAAGGTACGTCCCCATGAGTTCCTTTACATCCCCAGCTTAACACAGACATAGCTCTCCAGTCGAGGACTGGGTTATGAGATTGCAGCCATGGCAATCCCAGCACCAAAACATCATGTAGATTATACAGCACCAGAAAGCGAATAACCTCCTGGTGATCCGGATTAACACGCATAGTCACTTGTGTCCAGTATTGTGGTTTATTACTAGCCAATGGGGTGGAGTCAATCCCTTTCAGAGGTATCGGAGCCTCCAATGGCTCCAAATCATACCCACAGCGTTTGGCAAAGGACCAATCCATAAGACTCAAAGCAGCGCCAGAGTCGACATAGGCGTCCGCGGTAATAGATGACAAAGAACAAATCAGGGTCACAGATAGAATAAACTTAGACTGTAAAGTGCTAATTGAAACAGACTTGTCAGGCTTCTTAGTACGCTTAAAGCATGCTGATATAACATGAGTTGAATCACCACAATAGAAGCACAACCCATTTTTTCGTCTAAAATTCTGCCGCTCGCTTCTGGACAGAATTCTATCACATTGCATATTTTCTGGCGTTTTCTCAGTAGACACCGCCAAATGGTGCACAGGTTTGCGCTCCCGCAGACGCCTATCGATCTGAATAGCCATCGTCATGGACTCATTCAGACTCGCAGGCACAGGGAACCCCACCATAACATCCTTAATGGCATCAGAGAGACCTTCTCTGAAAATCGCCGCCAGGGCGCACTCATTCCACTGAGTAAGCACAGACCATTTGCGGAATTTTTGGCAGTATATTTCAGCTTCATCTTGCCCCTGAGACAAGGACATCAAGGCCTTTTCCGCCTGAAGCTCTAAATGAGGTTCCTCATAAAGCAACCCCAAGGCCAGAAAAAACGCATCCACATTGAGCAACGCAGGATCCCCTGGTGCTAATGCAAAAGCCCAGTCTTGAGGGTCGCCCCGGAGCAAGGAAATTACAATCCTGACCTGCTGTGCAGGGTCTCCGGCAGAGCGAGACTTCAGGGACAAAAACAATTTGCAATTATTTTTAAAATTTTGAAAGTAAGATCTATTCCCCGAGAAGAATTCAGGCAAAGGAATTCTAGGCTCAGACATAGGTGCATGAACAACAAAATCTTGCAAATTTTGTACCTTTGTGGCGAGATTATTCAAACCTGTAGCTACACTCTGAAGATCCATTTGAAACAGGTGAACACAGAGCCATTCAAGGATTAGAAGGAGAGGAAGAGAGGAAGGCTGCAGTATAGGCAGACTAGCAAGTGATTCAATTAAGAGCACACTCAGAACTAGAGGGAAAAAAAAAAAAAAAAAATTGTAGCAGACTTCTTTTTTCTCTCCTTTCTCAGCCAGTAATTTAACCCTTTTTTGGGCCGGTCAAACTGTCATGATTCTCATTGGCGAGAGAACATAGCCCAGCATATATGAGAACTAGCTCTTGGAAGATGGAAACTATACTGACCATGAACTAAACCTGCCGCACAACTAGAAGTGGCCGGGTAGCATGCCTACGTTTTTTTATCCCTAGATGCCCAGCGCCAGCCGGAGAACTACCTAATCCTAGCAGAGGAAAAGACAGTCCTGGCTCACCTCTAGAGAAATTTTCCCAAAAGGCAGACAGAGGCCCCCACATATATTGGCGGTGATTTAAGATGAAATGACAAACGTAGTATGAAAATAGGTTTAGCAAAATCGAGGTCCGCTTACTAGATAGCATGAAGACAGAAAGGGCACTTTCATGGTCAGCAGAAAACCCTATCAAAACACCATCCAGAAATTACTTTAAGACTCTAGCATTAACTCATAACACCAGAGTGGCAATTTCCGCTCACAAGAGCTTTCCAGACACAGTAACGAAACAGCAGCTGTGAACAGGAACAAAATGCAAAAACACACAAGGACAAAAGTCCAACTTAGCTGGGAGTTGTCTAGTAGCAGGAACATGCACAGAAAGGCTACTGATTACATTGTTGACCGGCATGAAACTGACAGAGGAGCAAGGTTATATAGCGACTCCCACATCCTGATAGGAGCAGGTGAACAGAGGGGATGATGCACACAAGTTAAATTCCACAAGTGGCCACAGGGGGAGCCCAGAATCCAATTTCACAACACATGTGCTTTCTTTTCAAGAAAGTTTTCGCCTGCCGAGCGGAATTATGATGTTGGTAATCGGGAGTTGTTGGCTATGAAGTGGGCATTTGAGGAGTGGCGACATTGGCTCGAAGGAGCTAAACATCGTGTGGTGGTCTTGACTGATCACAAAAACCTGATTTACCTCGAATCTGCCAAGCGCCTGAATCCTAGACAGGCTCGCTGGTCGCTGTTTTTCTCCCGTTTCAACTTTGTGGTCTCATACCTGCCTGGTTCGAAGAACGTGAAGGCTGATGCACTTTCTAGGAGTTTTGTGCCTGACTCTCCGGGAGTTTCTGAGCCGGCTGGTATTGTCAGAGAGGGAGTGATTTTGTCTGCCATTTCCCCAGATTTGCGACGAGTGCTGCAGAAATTTCAGGCGGATAGACCTGACCGTTGTCCACCAGAGAGACTGTTTGTTCCGGATAGATGGACCAGCAGAGTTATTTCCGAGGTTCATTCTTCGGTGTTGGTGGGTCATCCTGGGATTTTTGGTACCAGAGATTTGGTGGCTAGGTCCTTCTGGTGGCCTTCCTTGTCGCGGGATGTGCGTTCCTTTGTGCAGTCTTGTGAGATTTGTGCTCGGGCTAAGCCTTGCTGTTCTCGTGCCAGCGGTTTACTTTTGCCTTTGCCTGTCCCGAAGAGGCCTTGGATGCACATTTCCATGGATTTTATTTCGGATCTTCCAGTATCTCAGAAAATGTCTGTCATCTGGGTGGTGTGTGATCGTTTTTCCAAGATGGTCCATTTGGTGCCCTTGCCTAAGTTGCCTTCCTCCTCCGATTTGGTTCCTCTATTTTTTCAGAATGTGGTTCGCTTGCACGGCATTCCTGAAAATATTGTGTCTGATAGAGGATCCCAGTTTGTGTCCAGGTTTTGGCGGACTTTTTGTGCTAAGATGGGCATTGATTTATCTTTTTCGTCGGCCTTCCATCCTCAGACTAATGGGCAAACCGAGCGAACTAATCAGACGTTGGAAACTTATTTGAGATGTTTTGTTTCTGCTGATCAGGATGATTGGGTGACTTTTTTGCCATTGGCCGAGTTTGCCCTTAATAATCGGGCTAGTTCTGCTACTTTGGTTTCGCCTTTTTTCTGCAATTCTGGTTTCCATCCTCGTTTTTCCTCGGGTCAGGTTGAGTCTTCTGACTGTCCTGGGGTGGATTCTGTGGTGGATAGGTTGCAGCAGATTTGGAACCATGTGGTGGACAATTTGAGGTTGTCACAGGAGAAGGCTCAGCGCTTTGCCAACCGCCGCCGCGGTGTGGGTCCCCGACTTCGTGTTGGGGATTTGGTGTGGCTGTCTTCTCGGTATGTTCCTATGAAGGTCTCCTCTCCTAAATTCAAGCCTCGCTTCATCGGTCCTTATAAGATCTTGGAAATCCTTAACCCGGTGTCTTTTCGTTTGGATCTCCCGGCATCGTTTCCCATTCATAATGTGTTCCATAGGTCTTTGTTGCGGAGGTATGTGGTACCTGTGGTTCCTTCTGTTGATCCTCCTGCTCCGGTGCTGGTCGAGGGTGAATTGGAGTACGTGGTGGAGAAGATTTTGGATTCTCATATCTCTAGACGGAGGCTTCAGTATTTGGTGAAGTGGAAGGGCTATGGTCAGGAGGATAATTCCTGGGTTGTCGCCTCTGATGTTCATGCGGCCGATTTGGTTCGTGCCTTCCACGCGGCTCATCCTGATCGCCCTGGGGGTCTTGATGAGGGTTCGGTGACCCCTCCTCAGGGGGGGGTACTGTTGTGAACTCTATTTTTAGGCTCCCTCTAGTGGTCACAAGCGGTACTGTGTAGTGTTGTCTTCTGCAGGTTGGCTGCATCAGCTGGTTCGTTATCCTTGGTTCGTTTCCTATTTAACTCACCTGGATACTCAGTTCCTTGCCTGCTATCAATGTATTCAGTGCTCTTCAGATTCCTTGTGATTACCTTGCTCCCAGCCTCTCCAAGACAAGCTAAGTTTTTGTCCGTTCATTTTTTGATTATCAGCATTCATCATGTTTCTTGTCCAGCTTGCTAAGATGTGATCTCCTCGCTTGCTGGTTGCTCTAGGGGACTGAGTTTCTCCCCCCACACCGTTAGTTGGTGCGGGGGTTCTTGAAATCTCAGTGTGGATATTTTGTTAGGGTTTTTTACTGACCGCACAGACCCCTTACTATTTTCTGCTATCTAGTATTAGTGGGCCTCATTTGCTGAATCTGTTTTCACCCCTGTGTATGTGCCTTCCTCTTACCTCACCGTTATTATTTGTTGGGGGCTTCTATATCTTTGGGGATTATTTCTCTGGAGGCAAGAGAGGTCTTTCTTTCTCTCTAGGGGTAGTTAGTTCCTCTGGCTGGCTCGAGACGTCTAGGATTTTTTAGGCACGTTCACCGGCTACTTCTAGTGTGTTTGGATAGGTTCAGATTTGCGGTTAGTACAGTTTGCCACCTCCCTAGAGCTTGTCCTATGTTTGTTACTTAGCTGGAGTAATTCGTGATCCTCAACCACTAAGGATCATAACAGGCCCCCATATAGTGCTGCAGGAATGTTATGGCCCCCATATAGTGCTGCAGGAATGTTATGGCCCCCATATAGTGCTGCAGGAATGTTATGACCCCCATATAGTGCTGCAGGAATGTTATGGCCCCCATATAGTGCTCCAGGAATGTTATGGCCCCATATAGTGCTGCAGGAATGTTATGGCCCCATATAGTGCTGCAGGAACGTTATGGCCCCATATAGTGCTGCAGGAATGTTATGGCCCCATATAGTGCTCCAGGAATGTTATGGCCCCATATAGTGCTGCAGGAACGTTATGGCCCCATATAGTGCTGCCTGAATGTTATGGCCCTATATAGTACTCCAGGAATGTTATGGCCCCATATAGTGCTGCAGGAACTTTATAGCCCCCATATAGTGCTGCAGGAATGTTATGGCCCCATATAGTGCTGCAGGAACGTTATGGCCCCATATAGTGCTGCAGGAACGTTATGGCCCCATAGATGCTCCATACAGACACTTGCCCCATTTGCTGCGATAAAAAAAATAAATCACATTCTCACCTCTCCGTCGCTCAGGCCCCCGCACTTTCAATAGTCACCTGCTCCTCGTTCCAGGCGCCGATCTGTCTCCAGCACTGACGTTCAGCAGAGGGCGCGCACTGACCACGTCACCGCGCTCTCTGACCTCAGCGTCAGTGCTGGAGACAGATCGGCGCCCGGAACGAGGAGCAGGTGACTATCGCGCAGCGCTGCGCTCCCCTCCCCGTATACTCACATGGTCCTGCCGCTGTGTAGATCCTGCTTCTCCGACGCCGCAGCGCTTCATCCTGTACTCAGCGGTCACATGGTACCGCTGATTACAGTAATGAATAGGCGGCTCCACCCCTATGGGAGGTGGAGCCGAATATTCATTTACTGTAATGAGCTGGACCATGTGACCGCTGAGTACAGGAAGAAGCTGAAGCTGCTGCTGCCGGCGCCGGGGAAGCAGGGACCGCGCCTGGACTAGGTGAGTATTTTTAGACAGCCCCCGCTCCCCCTCCCCTGCCGACCCCCGGTATGACTCGAGTATAAGCCAAGAGGGGCAATTTCAGCCCAAAAAAGTGGGCTGAAAATCTCGGCTTATACTCGAGTATATACGGTAACTAACACAGAACAGTAGAAATGAACTTTGTCTTCTTGCAAACAAATATTTTGCTTTTGTCTGAGCTCTGCTGTATTGCAACAATATTACAACCCTAAGAGAAATCAAATAGTAACCCTCAGCAGAGAAGGACGTGTGTATACAATAATTAGTAACCATCAACTACAGCCATGTATAACGTCCAAAATATCTAGGACTAAACGTATGTTCAACGCTATATATCAATATAATCCTATAAAGAAACGTGTATAAGAAGAAAGATAATATAATAAACTTTATTGAAGAAAAAACATAAACAAAATCGGGGGATACAATCCCAATAAAAGCACTTTAAAAACTGGTAGCCACAAGTGTATCATATAGATGAGCCAAAAAATTAAAGTGGCACCAAAACTGAGTGAATGTTTATAATAAACAAATCAAAAAGGAGTATACATGCAACCTATCATAGTCATAATATATCAAACCTGGTACCAAGTGATACAAATCAGGCTAAGTTCCCATAGTAAGGGGTCACTGTCTCTATATTACCATCGTGATCTTCTACAGTATATATACACATATGCTGCATAGAACGCCAAGCAATATAATAATAACTGTATGATGGCAAATAGCAGACAGCAGATAGGATATAGAAAATGTACGTAATGAATACTATACCTAAACACTCAGACAATGGTGCCACTGCCCCAGACAACACTCAGACAATGGGGCAGTGGCACCATTGTCTGAGTGTTTAGGTATAGTATTCATTACGTACATTTTCTATATCCTATCTGCTGTCTGCTATTTGCCATCATACAGTTATTATTATATTGCTTGGCGTTCTATGCAGCATATGTGTATATATACTATAGAAGATCACGATGGTAATATAGAGACAGTGACCCCTTACTATGGGAACTTAGCCTGATTTGTATCACTTGGTACCAGGTTTGATATATTATGACTATGATAGGTTGCATGTATACTCCTTTTTGATTTGTTTATTATAAACATTCACTCAGTTTTGGTGCCACTTTAATTTTTTGGCTCATCTATATGATACACTTGTGGCTACCAGTTTTTAAAGTGCTTTTATTGGGATTGTATCCCCCGATTTTGTTTATGTTTTTTCTTCAATAAAGTTTATTATATAATATTACAACCCTGTCTGCCTGGTAGGGTATGTGCACACGATCAGTAAACGCTGCGGGTTGGGCGCTGCATACGTCTCCAGCATACAACCTGCAGCGTCCAGATGTTACAGCATAGTGGATGGGATTTCTAGAAAACCCATGTGCACTATGCGTCCAGAGACACCCATGGCTTACCTGCGGAGATGAACATGTTTCACGTCTTTCCAGACCGCATCATGTTTATTTCTCTTGCATTGACACTAGTCAGGCTGTAAGGATGCTTTTCTTCAGCAGGGAAAGGGAAGTAGGTCAGAGTTCATGAGAAGATGAATGGAGCTTTAGGCTATGTGCACACGCTGCGGATTACTCTGCAGATTTTTCCGGAGTGATTTTAGTAAATCAGCAGGTAATCCGCACTGCGGATTTCCTGTGGAATAACCGCTTTTTTTTGTGCGGATTCGTATTATGGAACAGGTGTAAACCGCTGCGGAATCCGCACAAAGAATTGACATGCTGCGGAATAAACAACGCAGCGTTTCCACACGTTTTTTTCCACAGCATATGCACTGCGGATTTTGTTTTCCATGGGTTTACATGGTACTGTAAATGCATGGAAAACTGCTGCGAATCTGCAGGGGCCAATCCGCTGCGGATACGCAGCAAAATCCGCAGCGTGTGCACATACCCTAATACAGGGCAATGGTGGAAGAAAACCTATTAGAGGCTGCAAAAGACTTGTGACTGGGGTGTGGGTTCAACTTCCAGCAGGACAACGACCCTAAACATACTGCTCAAGATACAATGGAATGTTTTAGATCAAAGCATATTTACAGTATGTGTTTCAATGGCCCAGTAAAAGTCCAGACCTAAATTCCATTGAGAATCTGTGGCAAGACTTAAAGTGAACCTGTCATCAGTTTTGGCCAATATAAGATACAGCCATCACCTTTCAGGGCTAATATATAGCATTCTATAATTCTGTATATCTGCCCCCAACCTGACCTGTAAGAGAAGAAAAATAACTTTTATTATACTCACCTGCAGAGCGGTCCAGTCCCATGGGTGTCGCTGGTCTTGGTCCGGCGCCTCCCATCTTTTTACGATCCCCATCCTCCTGCTTGCTTCGCGTGGATGACGCATCCACACAGTCTCCTTGGCATCGTGCTCCTGCACAGGGGTATTTCTCTGTCCTGTTGAGGGCAGTGCAAAGTACTGCAGTGCGCAGGTGCCAGAAAAGGTCAAAGAGCTTCTGCACCTGCGCACTGCAGTACTTTGCTCTGCCCTCAACAGGGCAAATAAGTATGCCAGTGCAGGAGCGCGTTGCTGAGGAGACTGTGGATGATGCAGGAACACGTCATCCACACGAAGCAACCAGGAGTGCAGAATCACAAGAAGATGGGAGGCGCCGGACCAAGAAGAGCAACACCCCTCTGACCAGACAGCCCCTCAGGTGAGTATAATAAAAGTTATTTTTCTTCTCTTGCAGGTCGGGTTGGGGGCAGATATACAGCATTATAAAATGCTATATATCAGTCCTGAAAGGTGATGGCTGTATCTTATATCGGCAAAAACTGCTGACAGGTTCCCTTTAAGATATGCTGTTCACAGACATTTTCCATCAAACCTCACTGAGCTAGATCTAATTTGCAACAAAAATTGGGAAAATTTCAGCTTCTGGATGTGAAAATCTGGTAGAGACATAACTGAAAAGACTGGCACATCACAATTTTCAGATATAATTAAAAAAAGACATGCAACATTTCCTTACACTTCACACATACTTTCTACATTGTGTTGGTATTGTCACGGGTGTGTCAGGTGTGACAGTCTTTCTGGATCCGGCTGTAGGTCACTGCACCTGGCTCTACAGACACATTCTGGATCTTGCATCTCTGCTGTGGAGTGATATCCTTCTCTAGGACCTAGTGGTAATCTCCACCGTGTGCTGCTGATTAACCCACTCTTGCTGCAGGCTTGCGTACCTTTAGTGGCTTCAGCAAGGCGCCGGTGATAGCTCTATTTACCTCTGTGTTGGAAGTTCTAGAAGTCGACTAGTTTCTTCTTGGAGCTTCTTGGAGGATTGCTATCGTAAGCTTTCTTGTGTCGTCTCAAGCTAAGTGTATTCCTTCATTTGTCTTCCTGCTTTGTCTTTAGTTGTTGTTGGGGCTGACTAGTGCTAGCCCGTCCCCTCACTATCCAGCGCCTATTACGAGGGGCAGTCTGGGATTAGTTTCCTGCTCGCGATAGGTGCGGAACCTGTTTAGGGACGAAAGGGCAGACAGGGTGTTGTTGTACACATTTATTAGAAAAAAAAAAACTTTTTTTGTGTGTGTTATTCTTTTTTTTTGTGGAGTTTTTTTCTTTTTACGTGTTCAGCTGCGGAGGTTAACACTGGAAGTACATAAACTGCTCTGTGGGAGGTGCGTTCCCGCAAAGGGAAGTATATGTACGGCGCTGCGATCGTGCGGCCTCACGCTGAGCACTGCGGCGATCGTGTGTGAGTGTCAGCTGTGTGTGACAGCTGAGACCCTGCAGCAATGCCCACGATCGGTGCTAGCACCAATCGCGGGTATTTAACCCCTCTGATGATGCTGCCAGTATAGTGACAGCGACATAGAGAAGCATTGCACAGCGAGGGGGCTCCCTGCACGCTTCCATCAGAACAATGCGATGCGATTGTGTCATCCTGATGGTCTCATTGGTGATCCCTGGCCCCAAGATGGCCACGGAGTCCTGAAGGTTAGGAGCACCTGCTCGCCAGTATGCCTCCATCCCTGCCTGTCAGATCCTGATCTGATGCTGTGCAGTGCAGAGTGTCAGATCAGCGATCTGATGTAACATAGTAATGTCCCATACTGGGACAGTGTAAAAAAATAAATATTATAAAATGTAAAAATATTTTTTTTAAAATCCCTAAATAAAGAAAAAAAAAAAATACTGTATATACTCGAGTATAAGCCGAGATTTTCAGCCCAAATTTTGGGGCTGAAAGTGCCCCTCTCGGCTTATACTCGAGTCATGATCGGTGGTGGGGTCGGCGGGTGAGGACTGTCATATACTTACCTAGTTCCGGCGTTCCTGGCGCTCCCCCTGCCCGTCCCACGGTCTCCGGGTGCTGCAGCTCTTCCCCGGAGCGGTCACGTGGGACCGCTCATTAGAGAAATGAATAGGCTGCTCCACCTCCCATAGGGGTGGAGCTGCATATTCATTTCTCTAATGACGGTGCCGGTGACCGCTGACAGAGGAAGAGGCTGCGGCACCGAAGACCAGCTGTCCGGGGGAAGGAGCGGGACGTCGGGAGCAGGTAAGTATCGCATATTTACCTGTCCGCATTCCACCCGCCGGGCGCCGCTCTGTCTTCCCGGCGTCTCTCTCTCCGCACTGACTGTGCAGGTCAGAGGGCGCGATGACGCATATAGTGTGCGCGCCGCCCTCTGCCTGATCAGTCAGTGCAGAGAGACGCCGGGACGGGACGCTGAGGAGCTGCAAGCAAGAGAGGTGAGTATGTGTTTTTTGGTTTTTTTATTGCAGCAGCAGCAGCACAGCTTTATGTGGAGTATCTATGGGGCAACGGTGCAGAGCACTATATGGCACAGCTATCTATGGGGCAACGGTGCAGAGCACTATATGGCACAGCTATCTATGGGGCAACGGTGCAGAGCACTATATGGCACAGCTATGGGGCAACGGTGCAGAGCACTATATGGCACAGCTATGGGGCAATGGTGCACAGCATTATATATATGGCACAGGTATGGGGCAATGGTGCAGAGCATATATGGCACAGCTATGGGGCAACGGTGCAGAGCATATATGGCACAGCTATGGGGCAATGGTGCAGAGCACTATATATATGGCACAGCTATGGGGCAATGGTGCAGAGCATATATGGCACAGCTATGGGGCAATGGTGCAGAGCACTATATGGCACAGCTATGGGGCAATGGTGCAGAGCATTATATATATGGCACAGCTATGGGGCAACGGTGCAGAGCACTATATGGCACAGCTATGGGGCAACGGTGCAGAGCATTATATATATGGCACAGCTATGGGGCAATGGTGCAGAGCACTATATATATGGCACAGCTATGGGGCAATGGTGCAGAGCACTATATATATGGCACAGCTATGGGGCAATGGTGCAGAGCATATATGGCACAGCTATGGGGCAATGGTGCAGAGCACTATATGGCACAGCTATGGGGCAATGGTGCAGAGCATTATATATATGGCACAGCTATGGGGCAACGGTGCAGAGCACTATATGGCACAGCTATGGGGCAACGGTGCAGAGCATTATATATATGGCACAGCTATGAGGCAACGGTGCAGAGCATTATATATATGGCACAGCTATGGGGCAATGGTGCAGAGCATTATATATATGGCACAGCTATCTATGGGGCAACGGTGCAGAGCATTATATATGGCACAGCTTTATGTGGAGCATCTATGGGGCCATAATGAACGGTGCAGAGCATTATATGTGGCACAGCTTTATGTGGAGCATCTATGGGGCCATAATGAACGGTATGGAGTATCTATTTTTAATTTTGAAATTCACCGGTACCTGCTGCATTTTCCACCCTAGGCTTATACTCGAGTCAATAAGTTTTCCCAGTTTTTTGTGGCAAAATTAGGGGGGTCGGCTTATACTCGGGTCGGCTTATACTCGAGTATATACGGTACATATTTTCCAATAAATGCATTTACTCATGTAAATGCAAAAAAATAACTACACATATTTAGTATTGCCACGTCCATAACGACTCGCTCTATAAAACTGTCTCACTAGTTAACTGCTTCAGTGAACACCGTAAAAAAATAAATAAAAAACAATGCAAAAAACAATGCTTTATCATACCACCGAACAAAAAGTGCAATAAAACATGATCAAAAAGACGGATGTAAATAAAAATGTTACTGCTGAAAATGTCATCTTGTCCCGCAAAAAACAAGCCGTCATACAGCTCCATCATCCGATAAATAAAAAAAATTATAGCTCTCAGAATAAAGCAATGCAAAAATATTTTTTTCTATGAAAGAGTTTTTATTGTGTAAAAGCGTCAAAACATAAAAAAACTATGTAAATGAGGTATCGCTGTAATCGTATTGACGGAAGAATAAAGCTGCCTTACCAATTTTACCACGCTCAGAATGGTATAAAAAAACAAAAAGCAATTCCTGAATTGCAGTTTTGTGTTCATTCTGTCTCCCAAAAATCAGAATAGGAAGTGATCAAAGAATGTCATGTGTCTGAAAATGGTACCAATAAAAACGGCAGCTCGTCCCGCAAAAAAACAAGCCCTCAATTATAGCTCTCAAAATATGGTGACACAAAAACTAGTTCATGCGTCTTTTAGTGTATGACAACAGCCACACATAAAAACCCGATATAAATCTGGTATCGCTGTAATTGCACCAACCCAAAGAATAAAGTCGCCTAATCACTTATACCGCACGAGGAACAGCGTAAAAAATAAATAAAACCAATTCTTCACCTGCTGTTCATTTTATCATTGCCTCCCAAAGATCGCAGTAAGGCTCGGCGCACATTTATCCTGTGCTCTATGCTGAGTGCTTACGCCGGGGTTTCCGTGTAAATCTCTGAAATACATGACTCAGACAGAACTCCCAGCGGAAAAATCTCTATAATGAGGTAGATGGAGACACTGTGGGCGCCATACGACCTGTGATCCGGCAGTGTCCGTCTTTTTAGCATTGCATAAAAGTGCCATTGGCCACAGGTTTGTGCACTTTTGAAAAGGACACTGCTGAACAGAGGCCAGACAGAGTCCAGAGTAATTGAAGACAGCGATAATCCTATCCTTGTGGTGGGATGAATCCAGAAAGAAGTCTTATCTAAGCAGGTGGCTGCCCTGGCCGGCAGCAGCCATCGCGAACTAACCTCCGGGTGTGAGCAGGATCCTGCAGAGCCGGCGCCGCGTGCAGTGTCAGCGGTGATTCCGGCTGGTGCGCAGGACCTTTCGTGACGCGGTGGATCACGTGACCACTACTATACCCGAAGCGGGGGTAAGAAGAGTCTCAGTTATCTTTATTAACCCTTTTATTGGCTCCCCCTTCTTTCACAAGAAAGAAAGAGGATATTCTTATTGGCTACTATTTAGCACGAACCTGTATATACAGAGGTATATACTATTTATTTAGGTGTATTTTTTGGACAATTTTTTTGTGGAAAATTGTTGGTTTCGCTGCATAGAAATAGAGCATCATTGACACTTTGCGCCACCATATTGTATTTTTTAGAGTCCAGAGTAACTCTGCTGCCTCATTAGAGTGAATGGATCCCTCGTGGATTTCATCTGTCACATTATTTGGAGATTTAGATGGAAACCCTAAAGTAAGTGCTCAGCGTAGAGCGCTGGATAAATGTGATCCCAAACATTATGTAAAATGTTCCCAATGAAAGCTTCAACTCAATCCACAAAAAAAGTCCCCACTCAGGTCCTTCATCTGATAATGGAAATATAGGGGGCTTCCATGTTAGTGTGAGCAGGTTGTGGGATGCAGTGACGCACAAGAGGCAGAACAAGGGTTAAACAATTTTATTTAACAGTGGTATACTCCACGCAGGAAGGCAAACAGTTAATTATAACAGATATGCATAGTTAATCAACAATGAATGAAGTAACGGCAGTTCATTCAAAAACTTACCAGGTCAGATGTTCTTCAAGCTGTAGATGATGCTGGGGAGTCAGTAGCGCCAACAACGGTCGGAGCTGTGCTTGTCCAATGTGGTCCTGCAGGCAACGGTAGTCCATCTTCTTGCGGCAGTAGTCAGGCTCTGGTTCCTTCCGCTGAGCCCTAGTCCATTATTTGATGCGGCCAATGCAAACAAGGCCGCAGTGCTGTCAGGGTCCCAGTCGAGTGGCATGGCAATGTCCGGCAACAATAGCAGCGGCGTACAGTCCTGTACCCTTCTCTAGCCCTCAGGCTTACGTGTAGCAATCAGCTGTACAGGGCTCTCAGCTCTCTCCCTGTTACTATTGTTAAAACACAGATACACCACTGATCACTGCTAAATAATTTTAGTATATAAGAAATAAAAAAAAGTGTATATAAAATATAATTACACTAATCACGGTGTTCTGTGAAAGCAGGTGGGCACCACCAGACAGGGAGAAAAGCCAACCAACCTATGGACCACCAGACCACCAGAGAAACCCCACGCAGGTAATATATCATAAAATGCCTTTATTTCATATTAATAGTGGCAGAAAATAAAAAACAATATATCTGTGTGCGCAACAGGACTAAAATGATCATATATAATTATTAAAAAAAAACAGATGGTATTGGCAGACCCTATATTTAGATATTCAGTCCCTCAATTAGTGAGAGGAATAATTAAATGTGCAATTATATGTAAACCATAATAGAGAATAGTGCACTCAAATGACACGTGTGATTGAGTATATCAACTCCAAAATAGAATATATAAAGTGCAATGTGCAAAATCATCTATCAGCATACCAATAAGTAAAAGTGCTTCAATTTTAACAAAAGTGCAGCGTGCATGGAGAGACTCAGAAAATTATAGGTATATACCTTTAATGGACGTGGCGACCCTTAAAGGTATATACCTATAATTTTCTGAGTCCCTCCATGCAGGCTGTACTTTTGTTAATATTGAAGCACTTTTACTAAGGCCTCTTTCACACTTCCGTCATTTAGGGGCCGTCGCAATGCGTCCTTCTGTGCAAAAAACGCATCCTGCAAAGTTGCCCGCAGGATGCGTTTTTTGCACATAGACTTGTATTACCGATGCATCGCAACATATGGACACACGTTCCATACGTCGTGCATTGGATGCGTCAGTATTTGGCGGACCGTCGTAGCGAAAAAACGTTCAATGGAACGTTTTTTCGGACGTCGAGTCCTGCAATTCCTACCGCGCATGCGCGGCCGGAACTCCGACCCCTCCTCCCTGGGACTATACAGTGGGCAGTGGACACGATGAAACACTGCAAGATGAGCGGGACCCACAGTATAATAGTCGATCATCAGCAATTCTAAGGGGCGAGAGGTCACTATGGTCTGGGTGGGAGCTCTCTGTTCCGGAGATTTAGCCAATTTGCAGCTTCGGCATCACTGACAGGCCTCCTCTACTGCAGTCTTCAAGCGAGGGTGATAAACCAACTTCTGTAGCCATTGAAACGTCTTCTCCGGATTGAAGTGAGCCACCCTCTCATGGGCCTCCGTGGCCATTATACCGATCAACTTCTCAGGGAGTACCACTTGCCAGGAGGTCCCCAGCTCAAGTACCAACTGCACTTTTCGATACAGCAAGCCATCTTTCAATTGAAGTCTTTCCTATTGAGAATCTGCAAAGCCCCTGGGGACAGGGCACCTCTTTCATCTCGGCTGGGGAGCCGCTTCTCAGTTGAGCAAGTTCCTTATCTTCCTGCTACAGCTGCACCCAGTCATCTCGAGGTCGTCCCAGCACCTATCCTCCGGACGCCTCGCTGATCTGTCCCTGTGTCGCCGCCAATGACCTGGCGAAATCCCGGATGCCACGAATTTCTTCTTCCTCCAACTCTTCATCCCGATCACGGCCTGGGCACTCATAAGTCACTCTTCATAGAGCATCTGCGTGTGTATTTTCCCTCCCTTCTGATAGGCAATCTTGTACCAATATTTCGCCATGCGGGCACCATCTTTTTTCCAGGGCTCCCAGTTTTCCATTCTCCAGATGTGCCACAGGGTTGTTGTCGGTTCGCACCTAGACTTCGGATTCCGACAGGTATTCAGCAAACTTTTCAGCCATCGCCCACACCAGCACCAGCAGCTCTAGTTTGAAGGAACTGTAGTTGTCGTGGTTCCGGTCTGAGTCGTGGAGGGATCGGCTTGCGTAAGCAATCACTCATTCTTTCCCCTCTTGCGTTTGAGAGAGCACGGCCCCTAGATCATGGAGACTTCCATCAGTGTGTAGAATGAAAGGTTGCGAAAAGTTGGCATAGGCCAAGATTGGAGCTTCTGTGAGAGCCATCTTCAAGGCCTGGAAGGCCTTTTCCTGGCTGTTCTCCCACTGGATGGTCCGATTCTTCGCCCCTGATGGTTCCCCCTTGAGTAATTCCAACAGTGGATTGGCGATGCGGGTGAAATCCTTCACGAACCTTTGGTAATGCCCACTAAGCCACAGAAAGGCCCGAATATCTTTCACTGTCTTCAGGGTGGGCCAGTCTTGTACTGCCGCTATCTTGCCTGAGCAGGCCTTACTCCATCAGTAGATATGATGTGTCCCAAATGCTCGATTTGTTTGGTGAAGTGGTGGCAT
The DNA here is from genome assembly GCF_051348905.1 of Ranitomeya variabilis. NCBI lineage: Eukaryota > Metazoa > Chordata > Amphibia > Anura > Dendrobatidae > Ranitomeya > Ranitomeya variabilis. The sequence goes on from NC_135234.1 coordinate 649,928,670, forward strand.
TTTTGGGGCTTAACTTTCAGTCTATGTTTCTACAGCCGACTCAGCACTTGTTTTAACCGCCGAAAATGTTCTTCAAGGGTGGCCACGTAGACAATGATGTCATCCAGGTAGATAAGGGTTGCCTCGAAGTTCAGATCCCCCAAACACATTTCCATCAAGCGCTGAAACGTCCCTGGAGCATTAGTCAGGCTGAAGGGCATCCGATTGAACTCAAATAATCCCATAGGCAGAATGAACGCTGTCTTCGGCCGGTCCTGCTCAGCCATGGGCACCTTCCAATATCCACTGGCCAGGTCTAGAGATGAGAAATACTTTGCCTTTCCCAAGGCAGATAGTGACTCCTCAATTCTGAGTAAGGGGTACGAATCCCACATTGTGCAGACATTCAGTCGCCTATAGTCGACACAGAAACGCAGGGTCCCATCTTTCTTCCAAACCAGCACGATGGGAGCCGCCCATGGACTCTGGCTCTCCCGGATGACTCCACTCTGCATCATGTGCACCAATATTTCCTTCACCTCCTGGTACATCTGGGGCAGAATCTGGTGGTATCTCACGAAGTCGTCCTCATGACGGGTGAAGACGTCTTGGTAACGCTCCAGCATGGCTTCCACCTTTTGCACCTGTTGTGGGGAGAGTCCCGACAGTTCGGCCCGCATCTGTTCCAAGATCCGTCACCCTTCTCTGGTACTTTCAGGCAGATACTCTGGGGTCATGGTGACAGCTACAGTCCACGGATCTCCCTGTTTCACTGCTAATCGGATGGTCTCTGGCGGCACCAGTTCTTCCGGCATACCCAGCACCTTTGCCGCTTCACTTCTGGATGAGAGGGTCAAATTGTCTTCCCCTAGGTTGACACACCGCACCACTACGTTACTGTCATGAATAGTGGCCAATGTTCGAGCAACGAAGAGTCCCGGGGGTATCTGATCCACTGCAGTTGATTCAATCTGGACTTCCACCCCTTCAAGTGGCGTGCAGGCTCGTACGGGTAGCATGAGCACCGTCTTACTAGGTGGCAAAATGAGCTTGGTAGCAGCGGGGATAACCAACTTTCCTAGGATCTTCCCATCACTTGGAGTCTCTTGCGCCTGGGCAACCCGAATCAGTTGCTGAAATACTTTCCTTTGAGGGATCCGGGGGCTCCACCAGTCCAGAAAAGCATCTGGTGGCTCCCTGATCAGAAGAGTTCCAAGTACTTTCAGCTCATTTATCCCCAGGGTCACTGGAGGGCTGTCACTAGGGTCGCCAGCGAGCAACAATATTCCTTTTCGGCCTACATCTTTGCCGCATACGGTAACTTGCATCCAGACCACCCCTGCAACCGGGATGGGTAATTGTTTGGCCGCCTTCAGCTTAATTACTGGGCCCCATTCGGGCCATGTGGCCCTAAAGAAATGACGTCTGAAGTATGCTTTGGGCATAGTCATGACCTGGGAACCGATATCAACTAAGCAGCTTATGGCTCGGACGTCCATTTTGGCCCATATAACAAGGCTCAGGGAAACTAAACTTTTGGGACTACCTTCTCTCCTTCTTGGCTGTTCAGGCACATGTGCAATTCCCCAATATCCGTGGGGTCCCCATGCATCTCTAGAATTTGCAGAACCTAGGTAAAGGTGTTCCGCTCGAACATCTGGCTTTCTTGTCCAGGGCCATCACAGCAATCTCTGCCTGCATAGTGGGTATCATGGGGTGCATTCTCAGCATTCCCTTGACTCGCTTGGTCCAGTCCCACAGCAGTGAATTGCTCCCTGTGAATTTTGGGAGATTGCTGAGCATGGCCCCCAACGGCAAGCTGGCCCTTGGGGCTCCCATGGCCGCTTGATCTGCTATCTCTGCTCTTGTAGACTGCATCCTGATGACTACACCAAGTATGAACAGGTTGCGGGATGCAGTGACACACGAGAGGCAGAACAAAAGTTAAACAATTTAATTTAAGAGTGGGATACTCCACGCAGGGAGGCAAACAGTTATGGCTCCTCAGTTGCTGAAAGAAATTCAGCAAATTCTCTGCTCCCAAATCCAAATGCCTCCCTCCCTTCTGAGCCCCAGTGTGCCTAAACCACATTTAGCGCCCACATGTTTGGAATTTCTGTAGTGATGAGAGCCTAGTTTGCAGGTCATGTCTCCAGAAGCATGAGCTGAGCATAATGTACTGGTCACTACAGCGTACTGGTCACTACAACAGCAGTTTGCAATTTTCACTCAGCAACATCCACTGCTGCTTGTTTCTGGAAAACACCCATGGAGTCAAAATCATTACTACATCTGTAGATAAATTCCCAAAGGGTTATAATTTCCAAAATGTTGTCATTTGAGGGGCGATTCTGCTTTTCTAGCACTTAGGGGCTCTTTATATGGAATCCGCAAACTAGTCTAGGAAAATCTGCGCTCCAGGAGGCAAATAGCGTTCCGTCCATCCTAAGTCACTCCGTATGGCAAAGTAGTACTGTACAGCCATATATGGGGTATTTCTACATTCAGCAGAAATTGTGGGACAAATTCTGTTGCCATTTTTACCCATTTCCCAGTGTGAAAATGTAAAACTTGGGACTAACACACAATCTTGGTGGTAAAAATGTAAATTATTTTTTCATCACTGCCCAATGGTATAAAAGTCTGTGACACACCTGTGGTGTCAATATGATCATTGCACCCCTAGATGAATTCATTTAGAGGTTTAATTGGTAAAATGGGGACACTTATGGGGGCTTCTGCTGTTCTGGCACCTTAGGGGCTCTGCCAATGTAACATGGCACCCTCAAACAAGTGCCGCAAAATCTGCACTGTAATATGGCGCTACTTCCCTTCTGAGCTTTGCACTGTGCCTCAAAAGTAGTTTTTGACCACATATGGAGTGTGGGTGAACTCAGTTGAAATTACACAACAAACATTGGGGTACATTTTCTCCTTTTTTCCCTTGTGAAAATACAAAATTTGTAGCTAAAAAGATTTTTGTGGGAAAAATGTGATTTTATTATTTTCACGGCTTAATATTATAAACTTCTGTGAAGCACCTGGGGGTTCAAGGTGCTCAATACACATGTAGATAAAGTCCCAAAGGGGTCTAGTTTCCAAAATAGTGTCATTTGTGGGGGTTCCTCTGTTTAAGCACATCAGGGGCTCTTCAAACGCGACATGGCGTCCGCTAATTATTCCATCAAATTTTTCATTCAAAAAGTCAAATGGCGCTTCTTCCCTTCCAAGCTCTGCCGTGTGCCCAAACAGTGGTATTCCCTCACATATAGGGTATCAGCATACTCAGGAGAAAATGCACAACAAATTATATGGAGCAATTTCTACTCTTACCCTTATGAAAATGCAAAATTTTCCTTGGCTAGCAGTTATAGGTTTGAACTTCTCTAAACAGATCGGTTTACCATGTCTCATGGATTTCAATTGTGAAGAAATACCCGTTCAGGATATATGTTCCATCTCCACTTTTTTCCATAAAAAATCTGCAATTTCATTCAATGCAGACATAGACAGATGCCATGGATCATTTCCAAGAAAATATTGAAAGAGACCTTAAAACTCCTCACTCAATCTAAATCTAAGCAACATACCTTTGACAATTTACGATCGAGGTCTAACATTATTATCAAAATGTCGCATAAAGGCGGTTCAGTAGTGGTATTAATGATGATTATGCTTCCTTTAAAAAAAAATGTTGTCTGACACCAGTATTTATACATTTTTCACAAATGATCAAACTAATTTTTTTCATGAAAAACTAAAACAATTAGTGCAGGAGGGGACATCTAATGGGATTCTTTAAAAAAAAAAAAAAAAAAAAAAAATGGAATTTCTGATAGTTGACCACCCTGTGATACCCATCATACATGCCCTACCGAAAATCCACAAAACTAGGTTCCCTCCACCTATGTGCCCTATAATCTTGGGCATATGATTTTTAGGTGAACGTCTCGGTCAGTGGCTTGATTTTTTTCTTGATTTTACTTACAAGACTCCTGTGATGTCCTTGATATGTTGAAAGACAGCACAGTGGCTCAGTGGTTGGTGGAGTCCTGGGTTCAAATCCCACTAAGGACGACATCTGCAAGGAGTTTGTATGTTCTACCCGTGTTGGCGTGGGTTTCCTCTGGGCACTCCGGTTTCCTCCCACATTCCAAAGACATACTAATAAGGAATTTAGATTGTGAGCCCCATCAGGCACAGTTATGACAATGTGTGCAAACTGTAAAGCGCTGCGGAATATGTTAGCGCTATATAAAAATAAAGATTATTATTATTATTATTAATAGACACCAATTGGTCTGACACCTGGACCTGGCTCACTTGTGACATAATGTCACTGTACACAAGCATTCCCCACCACATAGCAATCTCAGCAGTTAATCACCATTTAAATAAAGTCAGTTCTTATTCTCAAGATCTACAGGCATTTATCATGTCCATTTCTTTTCTTGATACAAATTGTCTCTTCAGAGAAGAAGAGGACTAGCATTCTAGTGCCACCTGTAGTAAGTAGCAATCCTAAAAGTCAATGTCGACCCTTTAACGAGCCTTGTCACATGACTTATAATAAAAGCCAAAACTAGAATCTTAATGTGCAGACACTGTGATTTGGGGTACTGCCCCTTGAAAGTGTGAGATGTGGTTTGACCGTGTGAGAGGAGTCTGACCGGGATTCAAGGGGTAACGTTTCTCCTTGCGGAGCGTGACATGTTAAACATGCCAAGATGAGGAGACTTTTAAGCAGTAATGCTCCTCTGAGAAATATGCAAATTGTCTCTTCAGAGAGTAAGAGGACTAGAACTCTAGTGCCACCTATAGGAAGTAGCAATCTTAAAAGTAAATTTCGACCCTTTAACGAGCCTTGTCACATGACTATGATAAAAGCCATAAGAGTCTCAATTTGCAGACAGTGTGTTTCAGGGTAACCCACAATTACTTTATGTTTGAAAAAAAAATTTTTTCTCCAAAACAGTGAAATGGAGTTTCAATGGTGGCAAAATTCTCTGCATCGTTTATAATCTGGTAATGGTGTGGTGGGAGGAATGCTTTGTGTACAGTGTTCATAATGCCTTTCGGGAGTCTATTATAACCTATGCCATATTTATAGATGACATATTATTTATTTGGAGTAGATCAACACTCGACACACCATCTTTTCTGACTTATCTCAATGATAACCAATTTAACTTGAATTTTACTAGTTTTACAGATAAAAATAGTGTTAATTTTTTGACTTGGAACTAATGGGACAACACAATCTACCCATCAAAAGCAAAAGATTCAGGAAACCTACTTCAAGCAATACGATCCCACATAAACATAGCTTCCATCCCCCCATACTATTAAAACTATTCCATTTGGGGAATTAACCAGGGCAAAGAGAAATTGCAGTGACACATCATCCCTTCAAAATGAATCTCAAACTATTAATTCCAGATTAATGTCGAGAAAGTATCCTGCCTGGTCTCTTGACTTGACTTATCTTAAAAAAAGAAACACAACACCAAGTGTACAATAAAAGCTTTAGTACTCACCTATAATACTAATTTTTCACCTATTTCTAACATAGTAAGGCGTATTCTAAACATTTTAAGGGAGGATAGTACTATGGACTCAATCCTAGATAAAGGAATCGGGGTAGTTTCTCCAATAGCCCCCACAATAGGAAATAGTCTATCACATAGTCTATATCAGGCGTGTCAAACTGCATTCCTCAAGGGCTGCAAACAGGTCATGTTTTCAGGATTTCCTTGTATTGCACAGGTGATCATTTGATCACCTGCACAGAATGATTCCAGCACCTTGTGCAATGAGAAGGAAATCTTGAAAACACGCATGGTTTGAGGCCCTCGAGGAATGCAGTTTGACACCCCTGGCCTATATAACCATCACACTACCAACACTCATGGCAACTGGCTGTCTGTCAGTGGCTTTTACAAATGCAGCGCTACCAATTGTAAAATGTGTTAATTTGCTACTAAAACAATTTCCTTTACCAATATTGAAAACAATCAAACATATACCATCAAAGGCTGCAATATTGCCTTGCGCTGGCGTGTACTCCGGAGGACAGAGAATGAACTTCAATCCAATATTGCGGCCAGCATGCAGCCAGCGGGTAAGGAAAGGGTGAATCAAACACCCGAAAACCCCGCCCATATGACCCAAAACTGGTTTCGCCAAATTCAGGTGACAGGTTCCCTTTAACACAGGGTAATTTATTGAACGGGACCAGATGACACATCTTACTAAACCGGTCCACAACGACCCAGATAATAGAAAAACCCTCAGAGACCGGCAGGTCGGTGATAAAATCCATTGCAAGATGCGTCTATGGAGAACTAGGAACCTCTAACAGGCAAAGCAACCCTGCCGCCGGAGCATGAGAAGCCTTAGACTTAGCGCACACGGTACACTGACGCACCCACTTGACAATTTCTCTTAGCCACCCCGGCCACCAGAAACTCCGACTGATCGACTTTCTTGTTTCGGCAATCCCTGGATGACCCGCCAAACAAGACTCATGACATTCTGTAAACAAAGCTCTCCTCAGGGATTCAGGCACAAATAATTTCCCATACGGAGTGTTAGTTGGTGCCGCATCCTGGGCTTTAAGAATGCTATTTTCCAACTCAGAACCTAATGCTGCCACCACCACCCCTCTCTGCAGAATAGATTCTTCCTTTTCAGTATTAATCGCTGGGGAGAAACTTTGAGACAAAGCATCAGGTTTAACATTTTTTGTTCCAGGGATATATGTCACAGAGAAATGGAACCGGGCAAAAAACAATGCCCACCTAGCTTGACGGGCATTCAAATGTTTAGCAGCATCCAGGTAGATCAGGTTCTTATGATCAGTAAAGACTTGTATAGGATGTCTAGCGCCCTCCAAAAAATGTCGCCAATGCTCAAACGCAAGCTTAATAGCCAGCAATTCTCTGTTCCCAACATCGTAGTTGAGCTCCGCCTCTGAAAATTTTTTAGAAAAGAAAGCACAGGGATGCACCCCATCCTCCCCCTCCTGGGACAGAACAGCCCCCACTCCTACTGATGAGGCGTCCACTTCTACCAGAAAGGGCTTAGTCTCATCTGTCTGGATCAAAACAGGAGCAGAGCTAAACCTCTCCTTGAGATGCTCAAAAGCCTTAACAGCCTCAGGGGACCATTGGACAGTATTGGAACCCTTCGTTAGTAAGATCAGTAAGGGGTTTTGCGATAACAGACAAATTCTTTATGAATTTTCTATAATAATTAGCAAACCCCAAAAATCTCTCAATCGACTTCAAGCATTCAGGTCTAGGCCACTCCGATACCGCCTGAACCTTCACCGGGTCCATTTCAAAACCATCACTGGAAACAAAGTACCCCAAAAAACTAATTTTCTGTACCGCAAACTCGCATTTCTCCAGTTTAGCAAAGAGTGTGTTTTCTCTCAGAATCTGCAGAACCTCACGGACTCTCTGCCAATGCGACTCCAGATCGAGCAAATAGATCAAAATATCATCCAAATAAACAATCACACTCCTACCAATCAACGGCCTCAGGATGTCGTTAATGACATTTTGAAAGAACGCCAGAGCATTTGTAAGGCCGAAAGGCATAACTAGACACTCAAAATGACCTTCTGGGGTATTAAAGGCTATCTTTCATTCATCGCCTTCTTTAACCCGCTGCAAATTATATGCCCCACGGAGATCAATCTTAGAGAACCACGTGGCTCCAACTAATTGGTTGAACAAATCCGGAATTTGCGGCAAGGGGAAGGATTGCGCACAGTGATCTTATTAATCTTCCTGAAATCCAGACATGGCCTAAGACCCCCATCTTTTTTTTGACAAAAAAGAACCCCACTGCCACAGGGGACTTAGAGGGTCTTATATGACCTGCAGCAAGACTAGTCTGTAGGTATTTCTTTAAGGCCTCCCTCTCGGGAATCGTCAGATTAAATAAACGACTCTTAGGGAGAGTAGCACCTGGGACAAACTCAATAGCGCAATCGTAATCTCTATGAGGTGGGAGAGCTTGTGACTCCACTTCTGAAAAGACTTTCCAGAATTCCTGAATATCTTCAGGTAGCTGTTTTTTCACAACAGCAGCAATGTGTAAATCGCAAGATTTCCCATAACACTCCTGACCCCAGGATCTTATCGTACTTGACGACCAGTCCAGTACAGGATTGTGCTTTTTTAACCAGGGTAACCCCAGGACAACTGGAAAAGGCAATTTATCAAGTACAAACAAATCTAAAGATTCCTGGTGTTCCATATTCACAGTGAGTAGAAACCCGGTGACCTTTCGAGAAACGCACCCATGCTCTAGAGGAGTGTTATCAATCGCCACTACAGGAAAATGGCATGATAAAGGTACAGAATCAATCTTATACTTGTCTAGAAATTTTTGATCAATCAAATTAAGTGCAGAAGCACAGTCCACCATCACTTGAAAATCAATCGAATGACGACAGGTAGAACTGCCAGAAAAAGAAACTCCTGCCGACCGTAAAAATGCAATGCGAAAGGGAGGGTTATTCTGATTGACCTTTTAATTTCTCTTTTACTTGTCCATGCATCCTTTACATTGCTTGATATAATGGTCGGTCTTACCACAATAAAGGCATAGCCCCTCACAGAATCTTCTCTGCCTTTCCTGGAAACGAGAGGACATTGCCCCAAGTTGCATCAGCTCCCCACAGTCAACGGGGCTGTCCAGCAAAATTGAAACCTTCTCCTCATTCTGTCTACTTTTTAATCTTCTATCCACCCGGAGAGCTAATTGCATAGCAGCCTCAAACGTAGCAGGTGCGGGATATGCAATGAGCAAATCTTTAACCCTGTCATTCAAACCTGCTAAAAACTGACTCTTGAGTGCTGGATCATTCCAGCTGACCTCAGCAGACCATCGACTGAACTGGGTACAATATCTCTCAGCGTCGCCAGAACCCTGTTTCAGCCGCCTGAGTTCTGCCTCGGCTGTAGTGACCCGATCAGGATCATCATATAATACCCCCATAGCAGAAAAAATGCTTCTACTGACATCAAACAAGGGTCATCCGGATGCAATGAAAATGCCCAAACTTGGGGCTCACCTCGCAATAACGACATAATAATCCCCACACGCTGTAATTCAGCCCCTGAAGACCTGGGTCTAAGCCGAAAATAAAGTAAACAGTAAACATGCATTTTTAAATGAAAAAAATTCCTGCCGTTTACCAGAAAAACATTCAGGCAAACCCACCTTAGGTTCTTCAGAGCGGATTCCAGGGCAATTACTCACGTGCTGCTGTAAGCTGGCAACTTCCAACGTTAACCCTTGCAGACGCTGAGCAAGATCTTGAACGCAGTTCATGTTGCAGAAATCCGGGAGGGTTTGTTGTTTTTTTTTTATACTTCTTTCTGGCTGTACAAACTGTTACGGATCTGCAACACAGGATTAAGGTAGAAGGGGAAAAACTGACCCTGCACTATGACTAGGCTGAAACCCTACAATGGAGTGGGTGACCCATTCCTTGCGAATAGACCCACCGACAATCCTAGGTTAATCTCAAGTGAAGACTTATAGATAAGGGGAAGGAGGTCCCTAAAAGAACTAAGGACTGGGTACAAAAATGGGTCACCTCCAGCATCGGACTGGAGCACCTTGGGCCCACCAGAGAAAATCATTCTCGGGGCCCACTATGCAGCTACCTAGAAATACAAGACCACCAATTGTGTGGTAAAACACGCTAATATCAGGGTATAATATAAGGTAGTACACATCTTAATTATGTAGCAGGTGTTGGGGTAGAATCATAGAGGGGTAGCCCCCTCATAGAATATAATGTCACCCCCTGAGAGAATAATGCAGCCCCACCACAGAATATAATGCAGTCCCCCCATAGCGTACACTGTAGACCCCTCATATAGTAATATGGAGCCCCCCTGAATATAATGTAGTCTCCTGAGAGAATAATGCAGCCCCACCACAGAATATAATGCAGCCCCCATAAAGTATACTGTAGCCCCCTCATATAGTATGATGTAGGCCCTCAGAATATAATGTGGTCCCGTGAGAATAATGCAGTCCCCCCACAGAATATAATGTAGCCCCCCTCACAAAGTATAATGCAGCCCCTCTCCACGGCCATCATTGTCCTCATCACCACCTCCATCATTGCCTTCTTCTCCCCCACCACCCCATCACTGCCAATTCCACTATCTCCATCACTGCCTCCTCCCCCACATAATTGCCCATTTCATCACCTCCATCATTGCCTCCCCCCACCACCATCATTGCCCATCACCTCCATCATTGCCTGCCCCACCGCCATCATTGCCCATCACCTCCATCATTGCCTCCCCCACCATCATTGCTTACCCCCACCATCATTGCCTATTGCCTCCATCATTGCCTCCCCCACCACCATCATTGCCCATCACCTCCATTGTTGCCTGCCCCCACCGCCATCATTGCCCATCACCTCCATCATTGCTTATCGCCACCATCATTGCCTCCCCACCACCATCATTGCCCATCACCTCCATCATTGCCCATCACCTCCATCATTGCCCATCACCTCCATCATTGCCCATCACCTCCATCATTGTCTCCCCCACCACCATCATTGCCCATCACCTCCATAATTGCCTCCCCATCACCTCCATCATTGTCTCCCCCACCATCATTGCCCAATCGCCTCCATCATTGCCTCCTCTCACCTTCATTGCCCATCACCTCCAACATTGCCCATCACTTCCATTGTTTCCTCCCCTCACCATCATTGCCCCCCCACCATCATTGCCCATCAACTCCATCATTGTCTCCCCCCACCGCCATCATTGCCCATCACCTCCATCACTGTCTCCCCCCACCGCCATCATTGCCCATCGCCTGCACTATTGCATCCCCCACCAATATCATTGTGCTTCCCCACCAACACACAGGCACACTCACGCATGCACACACACGCAGGCACACACACACAGACACGCAGGCACACTCACACACAGACACGCAGGCACTCTCACACACGGGCACACTCACACACAGACACAGGCTGCTGCACACTCACACAGGCACACTCACACACAGACACGCAGGCACACTCACACACAGGCTGCTGCACACTCACACACAGACACAGGCACACTCACACACAGACACACTCACACACAGGCACACTCACACACAGACACGCAGGCACACAGACACAGGCTGCTGCACACTCACAGACACACACAGATACAGGCTGCTACACAAGCTGCTGCACACTCACACAGACAGACACAGGCTACTGCACACTCACACAGACACACTCACACACAGACACAGGCTGCTGCACACTCAGACACAGGCACACTCACACACAGACACGCAGGCACACTCACACAGCACAGCTCAACTCCCTTCCCTGCAGCCTCTTCTTTGCCGGCAGCTTTCTGTGTGAGACAGCGTGCTGGATGATGACGTCATCCAGCTGGGCTGTCTCAGACAGGAAGCAGGACGCCGGGATGTGCTGCTGCTGCTGCCAGGAGGTGAACTGCGCTGTGTGTCTGACTCTGTGTGCCTGTGTATGTGGTGCGGACGGTGCGGTGGTGGGCCTTTACATGCGGGCAGCGTTAGCCTCACCCTGCGGCTAACGCTGCCCGCTATTAAAAAAAAAATGGTATTCACGCTTCTCCACGCCCATAGGGGCATGGAGAAGCGTGAATATTCATTTTAGTTTAGCAGCGGGGACAGGATCCTGTCTCCAGCTGCTGCTAGGCTGGCACAGGGCGGGCCCCCTTGACTCAGGGGCCCCATAGCCACTGGCTTGGGGCCCCTGGAGCAGTGGGGGGGCCCTTGAAGCAGTGGGGGCCCTAGGCAGCTGCTGGCAAGTATGCCAGCAGGTGTCAGTGCCTGGGCCCACCGGAGAATCCTCCGGTTCTCCGGTGAGCCAGTCCGAGCCTAGTCACCTCCTAGTAGAAAACACAGAGAAGGCTGCAGAAACCAATAGAAAACAGAAACTAAGGCTAGCAGAACCAGAGGTACCAGCACTGCACAAATAACACACACAGAACACAAAGCTAGAGCTCAATCAGATTAACACTGTTGTCCAGCAAGGACTGGGAGGCAGGTGCTGGTTAATAAAGAGTGAAACAAACACCTGACCCAAGACAAACCCGCCAACTGGCAGATAGTAACAAACTAAACATTCTAACAGCCACAAAAAGTCATTGCTAAAGAAGGTGGCTGTTCACATATTAATGGAAAGTTTACTAACCTTAACCCCATAGAGAATCTCTGGGGTATTGTGAAGAGAAAGATGAGATACACCAGACCCAACAATACAGATGCTTTTAATATTATCAGAATAAAACCCTGACCCAAAACAAACCTTGGTTAAATAACCAATAATAAAATACCACCAATAGGTAACCTGTTGAGGTGCTACAATGCAATCTACTGCTCACCCCTGCCTTGCTGGGGAGGTTGGCACCCTAAGAATCGATTTTTTGGCGCCCCCACTCAACGTAGGCTGTCCCTAACTTCCCTAAGAAGTCCCTATCAATGTAGGTGGGAAAACAATATAGTGGAGAGCAGTGGTGAAAAAAAGTGAAACAATAAAACCCCAACAAATCTTAACAAACACCCCCACTTATGATACTAATAATGATACTGCAGCACATCGCTCAATAGCGAACCATGTCACAACAATATATTCGGTCAAAAGATAACCGTATCAGTCCCCTGTTATCATGGACATACATTGATTACATAACAGATCCAATAGGGACCGAAATAACAGACCAGAGTATTGTGATAAGGAATGACAAGAGATCACTTAGCGTGTGCAGACATCACCCTGACGCGTTCCCCCGTTTATACGGTTCATCAGGAGGAGATAATGTGGTGACCGATGCTGCCGCATGCCATATAGATGAATAGCATAAGCCGGCGGTGGTAATCTGCGAGTATAAATAACTCACATCAAATCCGCGCGCCTAAATAAGCCCCGCCCCCATACAGATACAGCGGGATTACATCCGGGTCATGACAGCGTTCTGCATCCCAATTTGGCATCAAAACGAGATACCATTAGCATTATTAGCATTCGCAAGAAATTGCCATATTAAAAATAGATATAGAATCTAAATTCCCAAAGTCCCTGGGCCGTTAGTTACCTGCCCGATATTTTCACTTCCGGGTCCTGAAGTTTTACAGCGCGTACATATGTCCTTACCTTGCTCATGCGCGCTAGTGATTTATCCACCCTCATCTGGAACGCACAGTCAAGAGCGACCTGCGCTCCAGAAGGAGATTGCATAGTGATGAAAGGGAGGAATGAAGGGAGGGGAGAGAGGAGGGGGCATGCCCTATTGTCGGTAAAGGAATAAGGCTACGTTCACATTTGCGGTGTGCGCCGCAGCGTCGCCGCCGCAACGCACAGCGCAAATGTGAACACATGCACAACGCTGCTTTTTGCGCCGCATGCGTCCTTTTTTCCATTGATTTTGGACGCAGCAAAAATGCAACTTGCTGCGTCCTCTGCGCCCCGACGCGGGCGCCGCAGGGACGCATGCGGCGCAAAAAGCAAGTGCACCGCATGTCCATGCGCCCCCATGTTAAATATAGGGGCGCATGACGCATGCGGCGCCGCTGCGGCGCCCGACGCTGCGGCGCCCGCCGCGAATGTGAACGTAGCCTAACCTCATATTTATATGTCACTCAGCATTCAGGGAGCCGTATTAGATTACCGGACCTTAAAAATTGATAATGTCTAACAGCTACAGGAAATAATGAGAAGATATATGTATATATTTATAAAGATGGAACAAATTATATACATTATAAGAAATATATATATATATATGGCAATAACAAAAGAACACATTAGTGATACAAATATATTCATTATAGCTCTCCTATCAATAATAATTGGGATCACCAAACGCCTAAAAATATATTCAGTAACCATAGATATTAATATAGCAAATTATGATATACAATTAATTCCCCTACAATCAGGAGCATGCTAAAGCATACATGGATACGGGATTCATACGGAAGATGTCCCAATCTTTCATTATAGTTTTGTGCGTAACAGACAGTCAAATGGAGGTAACCCACCATTATGTTCAGATAAAGCAGGTATATGACAAACACTCATTTAACCCCCTAGGGGACATTGATTGCATCCTGTATATCCACTCAGTCTCCCTCCTTAGTACAATTTTGTCAAGATCGCCTCCTCTAATTTTAGGTCTCACTAGTTCGATCATACTAAAAGAGATTTCACGGATGTTACCACCATGATAGTCATTCATATGACGAGCCACTGGGGTATCCCGTTTATGCCTGATATCTCCCAGGTGCTCGCCAACCCTGACTCTAAGTTCCCTCAGAGTCTTCCCTACATAATCCAACGGACATGTACAGGTAGCTTTATAGATCACACCGGTGGACTTGCAATTTCCAAAGTCTCTCAACGAGAACATTCTACCATTCGATGCACTCCTGAAAACCTTCCCTTGAGACATGACATCACACTTAGTACAGTTTCCACACCTAAAGAAACCCAGAGGTCTTCTGTCTAACCATGTCCCTGGTTTTGGTGGTCTCTGGTATAGGCTGTGTACCAGGCGATCCCCTATTGATCTACCCTTTCTATATGTCACACTCGGTTTCGATGGTAGATATTTCCTCAGAGCTGGATCTGCCAATAGGATCCCCCAGTGTTTTTTAAGAACCTGGTAAACCCTCTCTGATTGCCCATCGAAAGTCACAATGAGCCTAACCGTCTCCTCCTTCAATTGACTAGCGGTATCTTTAGGCCTAAGCAGGGACTGCCTTTCCATCCTCAAAGTCTCGTTAAAGGGGCCATCCAATACCTCACGGGGGTAATCTCTTGCCCTAAAACGTTGGTACAGATCTCTTGCCTGTTTATTATTGGTTTTCAATAATCCCCACACCAATTGTTTTTGATTTCTTTGAAATAGTCTTTAGGATATGGCGAGTTTTCTTTCGGTACCAATCAATACTGATTTGTGGGTACAGGACGCCAATCAGGTTTTCTCCACCAATACTTTACCCTCGGAAAGCCCAGAGAATCCCTCATTGAAAACACTCTTTAAAGAATTATATTGGGGATATAAGGAGAATATAAAATCGTGGTGGGAGGTAAAAGGTTTGGAAAACTATATTAAAAACCAAATTGTCCCTAAGGGATTACGTATAAACATACAGCCCTCACCACGTACAGCTAATCCCCTATTGCTGACGGCGTGGACAAAAGAATCCGTTGAGTCCTCTATTCGCTTTATGCAACTCCTATTAAAGGAGGAACAGAGGCTTTTCGAGGAATCCACGAAGAGACTCAATAACCTTATTGAGAAGGTACAAAAATTTAAATCTGACCCGGAATTTGTAAAACGAGAAAACACACTACAAACATCTGTAGAGAAATTCCAAATAAATGTAAAGGACCGTAAGCATAATCAGTTTTTGCGGGATTTTACTGAGTTTAAGGAGAACCGGGCATACGATTATCAGCCAAGGGTGAACACTGAGGTGTCGTCATCAGATATTGACACCTCGGACACTGAACGTACAGAGGGTTTTTACAGGTTATCGTGGGAGAGGGAAGTATACGAAAGGTAAATGGCGGACATCAAAAAACTATCACAGACAGAGGGGCACTGGAAGAGGGAGCCAGTCAGAATCAAGTATGACTGGGCCATCCTCATCCTCACAATCTTTTTTGGATCGAGGCCTGTTGACAACAGGATACGACCTACGGAAAAGGCATCTGTGAGTCAGGGACAGATTATAAGTTTATCATCATATACTCTGTCTGGGGATGAGTACTCTGTCCTACAGAAGGGCTTAAATTTTGTACCAACTGGGGCCTTTAATTGTTTCCAATGGGTCAAAGATATTAATTTGTTTGGTAGAAACCTTAAATGGAAATTGTTCTTCCAGAAGTACGACTCTGAACAATGCAAGAAATTAGGATTATCAGAGGAAGATATGGAGGGTGTACGGACACTAACTGACCTCTTGAGAGAAAACGAACAGGAAATAGGGAAGGGTCCCTTTACAGATCTAAAAAACAAGAGCACCAGGATGCCACCCTTGAATGACACCACGAGTGTTGATATTTTTATTCAGCTGGTTGAAAATGATTTATGTAAAATACCACGCATTAATCGACATGGATGTTCCAATCTCTCTGAGGAAGAGACCATAGCTCTAGAGAATTTGGAAAAGAATAGAGACGTCGTCATTAAGGCATCTGACAAGGGTGGTAACCTGGTGCTTATGGACCAATATATTTATTTAAAAATGTGCATCAGTTGCTAGACGATGCAGACACCTATAAGGTTCTGGATCATGACCCTACCATGAGGTATAGCCATGAATTAATAGACATTTTGGACAGGGCGAAAGAGGGGAATTTGTTATCCCTAAATGAATGGAAATTTCTGACACCAAACAATCCAGTTAAGCCTACCTTCTATGCCCTACCTAAGGTGCACAAGGGTCTGTCCCCATTAAAGGGGTGCCCAACTGTATCTGGTATTGACTCAGTTACGCAGAACAGTGGGATCTACTTGGACAGGATCCTAAGACCCTTTGTTATATCCTTACCGTCCTATGTCCGCGACACATCACATCTATTGAGTCAGCTGGAAGGTATCACGGTGGAAACTGACACTCTGCTTGTATCAATAGATGTGGAGGCTCTCTATAGCAGCATCCCGCATGCTTGCGGGATGGAGGCTATAATTCATTATCTACAGACGAGAGCGATTGAATGTCGTGAACACAATTTGTTCATAGAGGAACTCTTGCAATTCTGTCTTACCCACAATTACTTCCTCTTCGATGGGAAGTACTTCCACCAGCTCAGGGGTACTGCGATGGGGAGCCCTTGTACCCCCACGTATGCTAATATCTTCCTGGGCTGGTGGGAGGAAACCATCATTTTTGGAGAGGGTGAATTGTGGTGGAGCCCCTATATCAGCCTCTGGGCCAGATACATAGATGACATCCTTGTGCTGTGGTCTGGTCCAGAGGTTGAGCTCCAGAGATTTGTGGAGTCAATTAATATTAACAACATTGGTCTCCGCTTTACCCACGAACACCATGATAGGAGTATTAATTTCCTTGATTTGACCATCTCGAAGGAACTTGATGGGAGCATCAGTACCTGTACCTATCGTAAACCGACTTCTACAAACAGTTTGTTGAGATGGACAAGCCACCATCCGGTTCCCCTAAAGAGGGGAATACCAAAGGGGCAATTCATAAGAATTAGAAGAAATTGCACGGATGAGGTAACATATAAGAAACAGGCAAGAGATCTGTACCAACGTTTTAGGGCAAGAGATTTCCCCCGTGAGGTATTGGATGGCCCCTTTAACGAGACTTTGAGGATGGAAAGGCAGTCCCTGCTTAGGCCTAAAGATACCGCTAGTCAATTGAAGGAGGAGACGGTTAGGCTCATTGGGACTTTCGATGGGCAATCAGAGAGGGTTTACCAGGTTCTTAAAAAACACTGGGGGATCCTATTGGCAGATCCAGCTCTGAGGAAATATCTACCATCGAAACCGAGTGTGACATATAGAAAGGATAGATCAATAGGGGATCGCCTGGTACACAGCCTATACCAGAGACCACCAAAACCAGGGACATGGTTAGACAGAAGACCTCTGGGTTTCTTTAGGTGTGGAAACTGTACTAAGTGTGATGTCATGTCTCAAGGGAAGGTTTTCAGGAGTGCATCGAATGGTAGAATGTTCTCGTTGAGAGACTTTGGAAATTGCAAGTCCACCGGTGTGATCTATAAAGCTACCTGTACATGTCCGTTGGATTATATAGGGAAGACTCTGAGGGAACTTAGAGTCAGGGTTGGCGAGCACCTGGGAGATATCAGGCATAAACGGGATACCCCAGTGGCTCGTCATATGAATGACTATCATGGTGGTAACATCCGTGAAATCTCTTTTAGTATGATCGAACTAGTGAGACCTAAAATTAGAGGAGGCGATCTTGACAAAATTGTACTAAGGAGGGAGACTGAGTGGATATACAGGATGCAATCAATGTCCCCTAGGGGGTTAAATGAGTGTTTGTCATATACCTGCTTTATCTGAACATAATGGTGGGTTACCTCCATTTGACTGTCTGTTACGCACAAAACTATAATGAAAGATTGGGACATCTTCCGTATGAATCCCGTATCCATGTATGCTTTAGCATGCTCCTGATTGTAGGGGAATTAATTGTATATCATAATTTGCTATATTAATATCTATGGTTACTGAATATATTTTTAGGCGTTTGGTGATCCCAATTATTATTGATAGGAGAGCTATAATGAATATATTTGTATCACTAATGTGTTATTTTGTTATTGCCATATATATATATATATATTTCTTATAATGTATATAATTTGATCCATCTTTATAAATATATACATATATCTTCTCATTATTTCCTGTAGCTGTTAGACATTATCAATTTTTAAGGTCCGGTAATCTAATACGGCTCCCTGAATGCTGAGTGACATATAAATATGAGGTTATTCCTTTACCGACAATAGGGCATGCCCCCTCCTCTCTCCCCTCCCTTCATTCCTCCCTTTCATCACTACGCAATCTCCTTCTGGAGCGCAGGTCGCTCTTGACTGTGCGTTCCAGATGAGGGTGGATAAATCACTAGCGCGCATGAGCAAGGTAGGGACATATGTACGCGCTGTAAAACTTCAGGACCCGGAAGTGAAAATATCGGGCAGGTAACTAACGGCCCAGGGACTTTGGGAATTTAGATTCTATATCTATTTTTAATATGGCAATTTCTTGCGAATGCTAATAATGCTAATGGTATCTCGTTTTGATGCCAAATTGGGATGCAGAACGCTGTCATGACCCGGATGTAATCCCGCTGTATCTGTATGGGGGCGGGGCTTATTTAGGCGCGCGGATTTGATGTGAGTTATTTATACTCGCAGATTACCACCGCCGGCTTATGCTATTCATCTATATGGCATGCGGCAGCATCGGTCACCACATTATCTCCTCCTGATGAACCGTATAAACGGGGGAACGCGTCGGGGTGATGTCTGCACACGCTAAGTGATCTCTTGTCATTCCTTATCACAATACTCTGGTCTGTTATTTCGGTCCCTATTGGATCTGTTATGTAATCAATGTATGTCCATGATAACAGGGGACTAATACGGTTATCTTTTGACCGAATATATTGTTGTGACATGGTTCGCTATTGAGCGATGTGCTGCAGTATCATTATTAGTATCATAAGTGGGGGTGTTTGTTAAGATTTGTTGGGGTTTTATTGTTTCATTTTTTTTCACCACTGCTCTCCACTATATTGTTTTCCCACCTACATTGATAGGGACTTCTTAGGGAAGTTAGGGACAGCCTACGTTGAGTGGGGGCGCCAAAAAATCGATTCTTAGGGTGCCAACCTCCCCAGCAAGGCAGGGGTGAGCAGTAGATTGCATTGTAGCACCTCAACAGGTTACCTATTGGTGGTATTTTATTATTGGTTATTTAACCAAGGTTTGTTTTGGGTCAGGGTTTTATTCTGATAATATTAAAAGCTAAGTTTTAAAGGGGATTTTATGTGCAAAATTGGTTTTCAATAATCCCCACACCAATTGTTTTTGATTTCTTCCCAACAATACAGATGAGCTGAAGGCTGCTATCAAAGCAACCTGGGCTTCCATATCACCTCAGCAGTGCCGCAGGCTGATCACCTCCATGCCACACCGCATTGACGCAATAATTGATGCAAAAAGAACCGCGACCAAGTATTGAGTGCATTTACTGAACATATATTTCAGTAGACCAACATTTCGGATCTGACATCTTTATATCTATCTATTCTACTGTATGTGTATTTATCTATTCTATACATTCTATTCTAACCTGCCACGCTGTGATTTTACTGTACGCGGCAGATGAAGTGCCGGCTTTACAAAGGACTTATGTGCGTAAAAATCGTGCAACACTTGCATGGTCCAAGGGCTGTGCGAATTTTTTTTTATTGCATCCATAGGCTTGCATAGGCGAGTCTCGAACGATGTACGCATATAATTGCAGGATGCTGCGATTTTACACGCACGCCGATAACGGCTGAAAAAAAAACGCTGATCTGACCTGCCCAATAGAGTAACACTGGGCCATGTGCTGTGCGATGTTTTCTCGCATAGCACTTGGCCGTATTCTATGGTAGTTTGACTCTGGCCTTATTCTTCCTCCAGCATTCGGTATTAAGTCATGGAGGTGGGGGCAACACCACCCAACTGCCCTGATTGACACTGGGTCAACATTGAGGCTGGTTGTCAGTCAAGGTCGCAGGCAGGGTTACAGCATCTGCTCTGTATACTCAGAGCGGTGTCTAAACCAGCGCCGCTCTGCCTCCATGACTGAATACCGAATGCTGGGGGGGGAGAATAAAGATCATTTTCTCCCCGCTGCATTCAGCTACGTGCAGGCGCCGCGTATATATTAACGCAGTTAACCTGAAGATTAACTGCATATCTGCAGATTGACAGCGTTATTTCTGGTGACAGGTTCCCTTTCAGATATCTATATATATAATTGTCTAAGGGGTACTTCCGTCTTTCTGTCGGCAACTTCCGTCACGGTTATTCATTCGCTGATTGGTCTCGCCAGCTGCCTGTCATGGCTGCCGCGACCAATCAGCGACAGGCACAATCCAATTAGTCCCTCTCTACTCCCCTGCAGTCACTGCCCGGCGCCCGCTCCATAATCCCCTCCGGTCACCGCTCACACAGAGTTAATGCCAGCGGTAATGGACCGCGTTATGCCGCCGGTAACTCACTCCGTTACCGCCGCTATTAACCCTGTGTGACCAAGTTTTTACTATTGAGGCTGCCTATGCAGCCTTAATAGTAAAAACATCTAATGTTAAAAATAATTTAAAAAAAATAACAAATCATTATATACTCACCTTCCGCCGCCTTTCCGATGCTCCGGTGACTGGTCCATGCAAGCGGCAGGTTCCGGTGCTAAGGTTGGTGTGCGACAAGGACCTGTCATGACGTCACGGTCATGTGACCGCGACATCATCACAGGCCCTGCGCGCCTGCGTGACAAGGACCTGCCATGACGTCACAGTCATGTGACCGCGACGTCATCGCAGGCCCTGTGCACCTGCGCGAGAAGGACCTGCCGTGACGTCACAGTCATGTGACCGCGACGTCATCACACCCTCGGACCGGAAGCTGCCGCCTGAACCGAACACAGGCGACAGAACTACACGGGGCCCCTCGGAAGGTGAGTATATGTTTATTTTTTATTTTTAACCTGTGACATACGTGGCTGGGCAATATACTACGTGGCTGGGCAATATACTACGTGGCTCTGCTATATACTACGTGGCTCTGTGCTGTATACTACGTTACTGGGCAATATACTACGTGGCTCTGTGCTGTATACTACGTCACTGGGCAATATACTACGTGGCTCTGTGCTGTATACTACGTCACGGCAATTTACTACGTGGCTCTGTGCTGTATACTACGTCATTGGGCAATATACTACGTCACTGGGCAATATACTACGTCACTGGGCAATGTACTACGTGGCTGGGCAATATACTACGTAACTGGGCAATATACTACGTAACTGGGCAATATACTACGTAACTGGGCAATATACTACGTCGCTCTGTGCTGTATATTACGTTGCTGTGCAATATACTACGTGGCTCTGTGCTGTATACTACGTAACTGGCCAATATACTACGTGGCTCTGTGCTGTATACTACGTAACTGGCCAATATACTACATCACTGGGCAATATACTACGTAACTGGGCAATATACTACGTGGCTGTGCAATATACTACGTAACTGGGCAATATACTACGTCACTGGGCAATATACTACGTAACTGGGCAATATACTACATCACTGGGCAATATACTACGTCACTGGGCAATATACTACGTCACTGGGTGTCACGAATCCACACCGCTGCACCTAATTTGTCACGATTCACACCGTGACCGTCACCCCTACGTCACGGATCGGGGTGACTTTAGGCCAACAGACGGCTATCACATGTGCAGGGGGGCTTATCTTAGTTATCCCTCCACTGCTACAATGTAATGAAAAAACACACACAAGGCTATTGACCTCTTAGTTTACAGCAGGGGCTTATTTTAGGTATCCCACTGCTCTTCAATATACCACGAACTGCAGGGATTTATGTATATCCCGCTTACAGTTCCACTTGAAACTTGCAGCTCTGGCGCCCCCCTTACTCTCAGGTCAGATTAGGTACTGCACCTAGGGTGATTAGTCACCAGAAAGGCTGCCTGCTATGTACTGGCTATTGGGCACGCTGCAGCGAGGCGATATAAATACTCCCACTCAGGCAGGAACAATAATTATCAACGCCGCAGTCGCTACAACGACACCCAAAGGCCCGCACACAGGATGCTGCCACCAGCTTCGATTAAACGGGTCCGAAGCTAACCCAAAACAGTAGCGTAATTCCCTTCAGAAGGCTTAAGGTACGTTTTAGAACAGGAGAACGGAAATTAGTAATTTATATATTTTACTCCGAAAAAGGCAGTGTTTACAAAAGCCATATAAAGATGTTACAATATGAGACAATTGAAAATGTACAAGGTAATTATAAAATAAAGGGGTTAAATGAGAAAAGGTAACACTCACATGTTCTCAGGACATTGCAGGCAACCAGGCTAGTGGGTGGAGTTCCCATATATCCCAATGCATCAGGACTGGCAGTCAGGCTTCTTAGGTCAAAACTCACTGCTGGGGGCCTGGCAGTGGCAGAAACTTATAAACCGCAGCCCGTGACATCACCAACAGCGCTGGCTTACCCAGACCCTCCTCTCTCTTCAGTCTTAGTAAATTTCACACAAGTTTGTCTAATGCCTGTAGCTCCGCTCCAGAACATATCAGAATCATAACACACCCAGCATTCATCTTGTATTAAGATTTGCTCTCTATAGATACTAAATTCAGGCTAGTAGGGACACTCAGTTCCAGAGAAATCCATACTCTGTCCCTGTTGGACTTGGAAGCTCCTGCTTACAGTGATGGATAGATGCGCCGATGGACTTTAGCAATATGTACTCATTATTTTCCTAGCCTAAATCGTTTGCCCAATATCTTGCAATATTAGGACAAAGGACCTCATGTTTTACAAGGGAGATCCAACCAGTTTAAGCTGGTACATCTGTCTATGCATCTATACCGATCGTAAAAATTCCTTTAGGAGGGGCATGAGGGATTTGGGAGCTGAAAGTCAGGAATGCAGCAAGAAGCCATAAAAGCTCTTCTACACACACATTCAGAAACACATGGAAGGGTTTTTTTTAGCCCGCAGTTTTTGGGACCATGGTCAGAAGTGCAAAAATCCCTCACCTATGGTTTTTACATTATCGGACATACATTTTCCTCACACTGGGCAATATACTACGTCGACATGCATATTCTAGAATACCCGATGCGTTAGAATCGGGCCACCATCTAGTTTATATATAAACCTGAAATAACTGCCTTGAATTTGTCGGGGTCGTCACGACAATACCCTTCATTCACCAGTCATCCCAAATTAGACTATGAGCATTTGGTACCGGGTAAGAATGAGTCAGACAAAAAGCTGGTTCAATCTCAGTGCATGCTCGAGCTTGTTTAAGTATCAGCAACGATCACAGCAACTGACTTTATTTCCGGATACGCAGTACTATATTGTGTATTAGAAGAAGGAATGCAATAGGCGGGGTTTAAGCAGTACATGTCTAGTATTCGGTCTTTCTGATTTGTCCTGACGTCTTCTGGTGAATCCTCCTCTCTTCACATATCCTAGGTTTCGATTTCAGAAGAAATGATACTTGGTTTCTCAGAGACGAAAGTAGGGCATAGGTGAATACTGGCAGCCATTTTTAATATAGTTACATCTACATTAGCTAGGAGAAAGGGAAAACTTATTGTTTCACAGCATAAGAATATAAAAGTACAAAAAGTGTATAAAGATACAGTGGGGCAAAAAAGTATTTAGTCAGTCAGCAATAGTGCAAGTTCCACCACTTAAAAAGATGAGAGGCGTCTGTAATTTACATCATAGGTAGACCTCAACTATGGGAGACAAACTGAGAAAAAAAAATCCAGAAAATCACATTGTCTTTTTTTTATCATTTTATTTGCATTTTATGGTGGAAAATAAGTATTTGGTCAGAAACAAAATTTCATCTCAATACTTTGTAATATATCCTTTGTTGGCAATGACAGAGGTCAAACGTTTTCTGTAAGTCTTCACAAGGTTGCCACACACTGTTGTTGGTATTTTGGCCCATTCCTCCATGCAGATCTCCTCTAGAGCAGTGATGTTTTTGGCTTTTCGCTTGGCAACACGGACTTTCAACTCCCTCCAAAGGTTTTCTATAGGGTTGAGATCTGGAGACTGGCTAGGCCACTCCAGGACCTTGAAATGCTTCTTACGAAGCCACTCCTTCGTTGCCCTGGCGGTGTGCTTTGGATCATTGTCATGTTGAAAGACCCAGCCACGTTTCAACTTCAATGCCCTTGCTGATGGAAGGAGGTTTGCACTCAAAATCTCACGATACATGGCCCCATTCATTCTTTCATGTACCCGGATCAGTCGTCCTGGCCCCTTTGCAGAGAAACAGCCCCAAAGCATGATGTTTCCACCACCATGCTTTACAGTAGGTATGGTGTTTGATGGATGCAACTCAGTATTCTTTTTCCTCCAAACACGACAAGTTGTGTTTCTACCAAACAGTTCCAGTTTGGTTTCATCAGACCATAGGACATTCTCCCAAAACTCCTCTGGATCATCCAAATGCTCTCTAGCAAACTTCAGACGGGCCCGGACATGTACTGGCTTAAGCAGTGGGACACGTCTGGCACTGCAGGATCTGAGTCCATGGTGGCGTAGTGTGTTACTTATGGTAGGCCTTGTTACATTGGTCCCAGCTCTCTTCAGTTCATTCACTAGGTCCCCCTGCGTGGTTCTGGGATTTTTGCTCACCGTTCTTGTGATCATTCTGACCCCACGGGGTGGGATTTTGCGTGGAGCCCCAGATCGAGGGAGATTATCAGTGGTCTTGTATGTCTTCCATTTTCTAATTATTGCTCCCACTGTTGATTTCTTCACTCCAAGCTGGTTGGCTATTGCAGATTCAGTCTTCCCAGCCTGGTGCAGGGCTACAATTTTGTTTCTGGTGTCCTTTGACAGCTCTTTGGTCTTCACCATAGTGGAGTTTGGAGTCAGACTGTTTGAGGGTGTGCACAGGTGTCTTTTTATACTGATAATAAGTTTAAACAGGTGCCATTACTACAGGTAATGAGTGGAGGAAAGAGGAGACTCTTAAAGAAGAAGTTACAGGTCTGTGAGAGCCAGAGATCGTGATTGTTTGTTTCTGACCAAATACTTATTTTCCACCATAAAATGCAAATAAAATGATAAAAAAACAGACAATGTGATTTTCTGGATTTTTTTTTCGCAGTTTGTCTCCCATAGTTGAGGTCTACCTATGATGTAAATTACAGACGCCTCTCATCTTTTTAAGTGGTGGAACTTGCACTATTGCTGACTGACTAAATACTTTTTTGCCCCACTGTATATCTTTTCACCCTGACAATCCCCCCTAAACACTAAGTTTTTCCCTTCAAGAAAGATCCTTCGAGACTGTCCATGTGATGGGGAAAGGGGAGGTGGATTTCTTCATTCAGACACCTCAGAAGCTCTCCCCTTGCGAGAGGCCTCCAGGCAGCTGAACCCTCCACTAACCTCACATGGAGTTCTCCCGCTGTCCCTAAACTAAATCTCTTAGCGTCATCTGAGAATAGGGGGTTTTGTCTAATTTCTTGAGGGGGACGTACTTAGGGATCTCCCCTGGATCAGTACCATCGTACTCTAGTGGGTCTACTTCTTGATTGAGGAAGGTGCCAGTCGGAATTGCTTTGGCGATAACCTTTTTATACAAGGGAATAACACAACAGAGAATTATCGATCCAATTATAAGGAGGGCAATCAGTACCAGACAAGCTTGTTGAAGGAATCCCTTGAGCCCACCCAACCAGCCGGAAAAGAAAGATGTGTCTACCCCAGCTTTAGTTTTCAATTCTGCTGCTAACTCAGTTATCTTTGTAAGGGCTATCATGGTTTTTCCATTCACTCCAGAGTTCTGAGGGATATAGGTACAACATTCTTCTCCTACCATCCCACAGACTCCTCCTTTCTCAGCTAAGATCATATCAAGGGCTAGTCGGTTTTGGAGGTCATTCTAGTATTAGGGCCCAGTTCCTCAACTATACCCTGAAAGGCATCACAGCTATAATTGACGAATCTTTGTTCACTATAATATATGTAATTGATCCAATCAACATTTTTATTAATCTGCACCTGTGGGATCAAAGAAGCTAAACCAGCATAGATCTGGTTCTGAGCTTTAAACTGGTCAGGCACCCCCCTTGGCACTCCAATGGCATCAATATATACTAGTGGATCTTCTTCATAACTCATATGGAGCTGATCAAGGCTTCCCCTCTTTCTGGTAGGTTCATCAGTTATCTCTGGATCCCAAGGTAATATCTTGAACTGCATGGCTAGTTTAACAAGGGTGCATTGACCTGTCCAGGCATTAGGCAACCTAGGACGGAGCTTACCATCTCCACATAACCAATAAATGTCGTACATATATTGTGTATGTTTAATTAGCAAGTCAGTATCTAGAGAACTGTTCTCTCTACAGAAACCTGTCTCGAAGATCCCTACTGGTGTACCTGTGGTGTCATGGGAATTATAGCAGGTGTAATTGTCAGCTAATACGGTTACTTCTCCTGGGACCTTTAGTTTGGGTTCCTCATGAATTAGTGGGACATAATCTGGGCAATCAGTGGGCTTCAGACCTTTCAACAGATTCATGACACAGACAGTGGTGTTGTCATCAGGGAAAAGCAATGCATTTGTGTATAGATGTGTATTCGCAGCAGCACAAGCAATACATCCTACAGAGATATTCTGGACTCTTACATTGTATCTCACCCATTCTAACCATAGGTTTTTCCTTGGGGCTGTTTGTGTTTCTATGGAGAAAACTTCTTGCCAACTGAGACCTGGAATGGGGATTACTTCATTAACTACATTTTGCAAACGCTCACCTGGGCCTGTTTTAGCTGTACTGGTAACGGTTGGTCTGAAGCTAATATCCTGGAGCTGTATATGGCCTAAATTCCCATAGTATCCACCATTAAATACATTATGAAAATGCCTTCCCAGTACAAACATCTGCAAGTCAGTAGATTGAGGCTTTCGAGATTTAGGAGGAGGGGGTGACAGTTTCTACCCCATTTACAGCCCCTAAGTGGTTGTAAAAGGGCTGTTAGATGCATTCTCCCACGAAGACTCCTACCTGTCCCATCCTTAGGGAACATGGCTTCGCTAGGTCTATATCCCCAATCATCCCCCGTATTCCAGGCAGCATCTGACCAATAATAACAATTATTGTTGTCATTTCTGGTAACACATATATAAAACTGGATGATTCCCTCTACCACCTGTTGAGTCTCGAGGCACTTGACTACATCACAGAAATCAAATCGTCAGATATTTACCGGGGTCGTTAAGTTTACCCAGAGAATAGTGGCACCGGGATTCTTATTTACAATAGGGGCTGAAGAGGTAGGGGCAAGGATGGCCCCCGGCCCCAGGACCAAAAACAACAGCAACATTTCCCTTCAATCACTACTGTGACTAAACGCTGGTTCGGTCTCCTTTACAGTGTGAGACGTGGGTCCAGCTAGGTTTTCCTTCAAGCTTGACAGCTGTGGCTGTGGTCAGGAGCACTTGGTATGGTCCGTCAAATCTTGGTTCCATGCTCTCCCGGACGTGCCGCTTTATCACTACCCAGTCTCCTGGCTCCAAGGGATGGTGTCCAGGAACCTTATGTGGGTCTGGAAGAGAACTGAAGACAGTTAAAAGCACTTTGGCAAGGTGTCCATGTAAGGCTTGCACATAGCTAGTCAAGTCCTGGTACTTGAGCTGCAACTATTGTGGAAAGAAACATCCAAGATTGGGGCCCCTGCCAAACAGAATCTCATATGGTGACAGTCCTGTCTTCCTGTTTGGGGTATATCTTACTGAAAACAAAGCTAGAGGAAGGCATTCTGTTCATGGTTTACCAGTCTCTGCCATTGCCTTCTGGATTTTAAGCTTAAGAGTTCCATTTAGTCTCTCCACTCTTCCACTGCTCTGCGGATGGTATGGAGTATACAATGCTTGACTTACCCCTAGTGCTGCCATTACCTCTGACATGATCTCTCCAGTAAAATGGGAACCCCGATCGCTTTCAATGACTTCAGGAACTCCATACCTGCATATGATCTCAGCCATCAGTTTCTTTGCCGTTATCTTTGCCGTAGCTTTGGCAACTGGGTAGGCTTCTGGCCAACCTGAAAATAAATCAATGCAGACCAACACATACTCATACGTCCCTACCATAGGCAACTGAATATAATCAATCTGCAGTCTCTGGAATGGGTAAAGGGGCCGGGGAGTGTGTTTGGATGGAGTTTTCACTGTCCTACCCTGATTATGTGTGGCACATATCATGCAGCTCTGTACCTGCCTTTCTGCGCAGGTGGAAAACCCGGGGGCAATCCATTGTTTCTGTAGGGTGTCACACATGGCCGTCTTCGAGTGGTACACATTCCCGTGCAGAACCTGTGCCATCATTGGGTACAGTACCTGTGGTAGGCAGACCTTTTCACTTCTCCCCCATAACCCAGTGACGGTATCAGAGCAAGCCCATATCCCTTGCCACCTATTTTTCTCCTCCTTACTTGCCTGTTCTTGTAACCGGGCTAAGATGTCTTTCGACACAAGTGGAGATGGTGGGGTGTCTAGGTGATGTACTTTAGAGGCTACAGGAGTGCTTGCTGCTTTCTTGGCAGCCTGGTCTGCCAGTGCGTTACCCTTTGCCTGTCCATCAGTGCCTTTGGTATGTGCCTTTACCTTTATGATGCCTGCTTGGGTGGGAAGCTGTAGTGCATTCATAAGTTGCTGGACTGCCTCAGCATGTTTAATGGGGTGGCCATTTGCTGTCAGGAAAGCCCTGGCTCTCCAGATAGGCCCATAATCGTGTGCAATGCCAAAGGCATACCTGGAATCAGTGTAGATATTTACAGTCTTACCCTCTGCTAGTTTGCACGCTTCTGTGAGCGCCTTGAGCTCTGCTTCTCGTGCACACATATGAGCTGGCATTGACTCTGCCTTGATTACCTCATGTTCTGAGACCACAGCATATCTGGTACAGAAGCGTCCTTGGTCATCTTGGTGACGGGATCCATCTACAAAAAGCTCAAAATCAGCATTAGATATAGGCACACTAGAGACAGTAGGGAGACCAGCCGTTTCCTGAGACATCAATTCTAGACAATCATGTGGTTTGGAAACCTGATCTTGTTCCTCTGGATCCATTCTAGAAAGAAAAAGAGTGTCCTTTTCCATGTCACCTACCCCTCCCCCATTTGGATCCATAGGAACTGGAAGCTTAGACACCTCCGGAGTTTCCAGAACAGTAACTGCATTAACTGTCCGTAGGTCTTGTACCAGCCGGTACACAGGGGGTTAGCCAGGTGGGGGCTTTTCTTAACGGGAAACAAGGGCGTGTTACATGGGGAAACACAAGGTACCAGGGCACCATTATCGAATAACGTTTGTATTTGCCCCTTGAGACCCCGCTCCTGATCATATTTCAAAGGGTATTGATAGACTTTGGGAAAAGGGGCACCAGGTTTGAGAAACACTTTTACTGGTTCTACAGGCTTTATTGGGGGAGAATCTGGGTCTATCAGGACCATCATAACCGTAGGAAGGGCATGTAGGATACACATCTCATTATGTTCATCTGCATAGGGGTTATATAATGTGAGGACCATCTGACCATCATCTTGGAATTGTATTCTGGAGCGGAACTGTAATAATAAATCTGCCCCCAGTAAATTTACCGGACATAAGGGAGAGATTAGGAACTGAGCAGTAACTTCAGGGAAAGGTCCCACAGGGATAGGTTTTATAAGAGTATATTTATTGGGTCTTCCATCTACACTGATTAAAACAAGCTCTTGGTCTGAGAATTGACATGGCAGGGCTTGGGAGGGAGATTCCCAGACAGGGTTAAAAGAGGTATTGGAGAACTGAATTTGTGTACGGTGGGAGGAGGGCAGGAGCTGGAGTCTGTTACTTGGGCCACTGATAAGGAACGGAGCTGTGTCCTGGTAGCTTGTAACTGCAGTGGGGGCTGGAATTAGAGCAGAATTCTACTGATTTAACCTTTAATTTCCCTGCTGATGCAGAGTGGGGTAAGTTCCTAAAACCTTTTTTACTACTTTTAATGCATCATCTGGAATGGAAGTCTCGATATCGGGTCTGACTGACATTATTGCCTCTTTCAATTCAGATTTAAGGCCGGACATTAAAGCTGCCACAAAAATGTGTGAATGGGCTTTATTTTACAATGAGAATCCCAGATCTTTAAATACTACGATAAGACGCCCATAGAACTTCTCAGCAGCCCAGGATATATTGGTGCCTTGGAGTTAAGGGGCATAAGGCTTACAGTCGGGAGTAGAGGCTTAATTTCCTGGGGAGGGACCATATCATCAACAGGGAGCCCCCCTGTTTCAGATTATTATTTTTAATTATTTGTCTTTCTAACACATTACCCTCAATCACTTTCTCAGTTCTTTCTGGTACCACAAAACATCCAGTTTTTTGTCATAGTAATATACAACTTTCCTTTTTTTTCAACGTGACAAAAACAATCAGAATTCACTTCCTCTGTTGATCCTCAATTTGCTATATATCAACCACTCAACTTGAAGCAGGTGAATCTTTTACCAATCTTTCAATCACACTGATAACCAAACAATCACTTACAAGTTTCCTTCTATTGCTTTAAACACAAATCTCTCAGCATGTATTAAACCAAAAACAATATTTGAGCGCAGCTCTATGCCCCCCTTCCTCTGGCACGCAGCACAGATAAGGAGAAGAGAGGAGAAATCACAAACAAATCGCGCAGCGGTCCGCTTCCCTCCTCCCATCTGGTACACAGCACTGATAAGAGCTCAGTATCTTCTACACAGAAACGGATTGCAGCAGTTTTCAGACTTAATTAATTTCTGCAAAAACTACATCACACAATTCATGTGCCAGAGCACCTTAGAAAAACCCATGATTGAGAATATCTTTCCTGCGTTCCTGACAGATTTATTTCCCCATCTTTGGGCTAACAATATCAGATTCATCACACAAATTCAAAGTCTTCTTTTCCTTCCACGGAAACTAATTCTCCTTCTCCATCAACCTCTTTCCATCCTTCGTTCTTTAAGCCTCACGCAACTCGTAAATGAGCTTGCGCTTGTTCTAACAATCCTTTATCCTTCAACATGCCCCTTTTGTTCTCTATGAGATTGTGCCATGTAGACGGCTGCAATCTCCCTGACAAGGGCAATCCTACATACTTGTACAACCTCTCAACATTCTTGACTGCCTTCTTGCCCTCCCGTGACTCTACTATTGTCTTGACTTCCACAGCATCCTCATTTAACTTGTGGGGCACAGACTTCTTCTGTTTTAAGAGACGCAACATGACTCACAGAATACTGCGCCCTTCTGCAGCAGGCCGCTGACAGCGATATCAACACTGTGTCCTATAGCACGGAACCTCGCGTTCAACGTACTAGGAATAAAGAGCCTCACGCTCGATATTTCCTGTCCCTAACCTGAACAACAGTGATTACAGACTATCCTGTCACGATATTCTAAACCGTTGGGAGGCGGTCTCCTTGTGAGACCCCTCCACTGAAATTCTGGTGGTCCCCCTCTTGGGACATCTTAATTACCTATTTGTACAATATCACGGAGGCTGCGTCTCCTATCCCTTTCTCTAAGCCGCCCCGCAATCTACAACTTTCTCAATCTTTCACTCCACTTCACTACTAGACAATAGTCACGGGTAGGGTGGTTGAATGGAGTACGATGACCGGTGGAGGAGGTATGGTGTACACGAGGACGCGCAGGATGCGACGTCTCTCAGTTGCTGGTTCAGAGCGTGGCACGGGATCGCGCTCGGTCTCACCACTCGACCGGTCACCCCTCGGACCCAAGGAGACCACAGACAAACCAATAACGGCTGAGACACTAGCAAGTGTGACACATACAGAGTATATGATCTCCACTTACCGTGTTTGGAGGGAGGTCAGCCACTACGGGTGTCGTCCACGGACGTCCAGGGATGGGTCCAGGGGGTCTCGGATCGCTGGCCACGCCCCACGTTGGAAGCACCAAATTGTCGGGGTCGTCACGACAATACCCTTCATTCACCAGTCATCCCAAATTAGACTATGAGCATTTGGTACCGGGTAAGAATGAGTCAGACAAAAAGCTGGTTCAATCTCAGTGCATGCTCGAGCTTGTTTAAGTATCAGCAACGATCACAGCAACTGACTTTATTTCCGGATACGCAGTACTATATTGTGTATTAGAAGAAGGAATGCAATAGGCGGGGTTTAAGCAGTACATGTCTAGTATTCGGTCTTTCTGATTTGTCCTGACGTCTTCTGGTGAATCCTCCTCTCTTCACATATCCTAGGTTTCGATTTCAGAAGAAATGATACTTGGTTTCTCAGAGACGAAAGTAGGGCATAGGTGAATACTGGCAGCCATTTTTAATATAGTTACATCTACATTAGCTTACATTAGGAGAAAGGGAAAACTTATTGTTTCACAGCATAAGAATATAAAAGTACAAAAAGTGTATAAAGATATATCTTTTCACCCTGACAAATTCATAACTATAGCAAGTAGTAGGGAAAGTCAATCTATAATAAGTGGAAAAAAATAATTTTTTTAATAACTTAAAACTGTCCTCTGAAATTCTGTTAATTTCATACTCTTGTCACCAGTTTTCTCATAATGATTGGTCCTTTGCAGACATTGCTGTAATTTGCAGGTTGTCTTGCAGCTAAGGGAAAAGATAACTATTTAAATCATCTCTTATAGCAAGTGTGAGAGCTTGTGAGTGTGATTTGATTGTAAGTGTGTGACTTGTGATTCATTGATTTCAGATTTAGGGAATTTAGAAGGGAGTAACTTGTATTAATTCACTGTTTGTATTTACTTGTTCATCTTTATATCTGTCTTGTGAAATTAGTAATATGTGCTCCATGATTGACAATGGCATCTAGTGTATAACTTGTCTCATGTATGCAATTCTTTACCAGCCCTTTGAGGGTGCACACTGCTGTGCAAAGATGTGTACATTTAGAAGCCTAGGTGTCATCATGATTCCTCCTCTAAGTGACAGCTCAACTGACCAATCTGAGGCAGGGGCGTGCTGAGTTGTCAGTGTGGTGAGTGAGACTCCACAAATTAAACACCCCATCCCCACTCCAATTCTCTCCACACACAATAAATCCCCCCCATTCCCACTCCAGATCTCCCCACACACATTTAACACCCCCATGCCCACTCCAATTCTCCCCACACATAATAAATCCCCCCATCCCCACTCAAATTCTCCCCACACACATTAGACACCCCATCCCCACTCCAATTCTCTCCCCCACACAATCCCCCCATCCCCACTCCAATTCTCCCCACACACAATAAACACCCCCATCCTCACTCCAGTTCTCCCCACACATAATAAATACCCCCATCCCCACTCCAATTCTCCCCACACATAATAACTCCCCCCATCCCAACTCAAATTCTCTCTACACATAATAAATCCCCCCCCCCCCATGCACTTAACCTTCGGTGTCTTCAGCTCCACTGGAGCACTTACCACCACCATTGTTCGCCTCTGCAGCATGGGTGAGTGACGTCAGCAGCATGATCACATGATCTGATCACGCTGCTGGCATCGCTCTGACCCAGCAGTCAGAGCCTCAATTGTACTCGCTTCTGCCCCAGCTTCATGCCCCAGCTGCCCCCCTAGATACGCCTCTGAGGACAAGAGAGATGTCCTTTTATTGACCACCATACATGGTGACGGCAGCACCCCCAGCACTGTGTGAGGTACCTCTACACGGGTCTGCAAACTGGACTGTGTGCTGGGTACAATAAGAACATGGGGGGAGTGCATCTTGCTGAACAAGTCCTCCAGCCGTACAGTGCCATGAGAAAGGCCAAAGTGAGGTACAAGAAGCTGGCCGTGCACATCTACACATAGCAATGTACACCGCTTCTGTGCTATCACAATGTGCAGGACAGACCGGTGCATCGTACCTTCAGTTCCAGGAGTGAGTGATCAAGGCACTAATCTTTGGAGGCCAGGAATGAGCCAGCCTCAGTACTTCCGGAGCTGAAGGTGCTCGTATTGTACCAGGTCAACATTTCTCGGAGGAGGCCCCCCAAAACACAAGAAAAGGAAGGTCGCAAAAGAGGTGCCAAGTGTGTTACAGAAGGGGGATATGCAAGGATACCACTTATCAATACAGCACTTGCGCTGCAAACCTGGTCTGTGTATGAAAGAATGCTTCAGACTGTAGCACACATCCATGTACTACTAAATTAATATCTGACTGACAAAATTCATGTATGTCAATCTGACGTACACTACACATCTCACGAATGCCAACCTGACAAACTCTACGCTACTCACATATACCAACCTGACGTACTTTACACTAGTCACGTATACCAACCTGATGCACTCTACACATCTTACGTATGCTAATACATTATAAAATTCACATACCAGGAAACAGTAGATCACTTAAAAAAAAATCGGGTCACTTCTTGGGCATTTCCATTGTTTAGGCTCATCAGGGGATCTGCAAAAGCGACATGACATCTGCAGACCACTCCATCAAAGTCTACATTCCAAAATGTAGACTTCCGAGCTTCGACATGCGCCCAAATGTTTTTTCTAGCATACTCACAATAAATTGCACAACAAATTTTCAAGTCCGTTTTGTCCTGTTAACCTTGCTAACATATTTTATTTTGGCTAAAAGAACATTTTTGTGGAAAAAATGTGATTTTTTTTTTTATTTTCACAGCTCAACGTTATAATTTTCTGTGAAGCACCTGATGGTTCAAGATGCTCACCACACATCTAGATAAATTCCTTGGGGGTCTAGTTTCCAAAATGGGGTCACTCGTGGGATTTCCACTGTTTAAGTACATCAGAGGCTCTGCAAACACAACATGATGCCCGCAGACTATTCCATCAAAGCCTGCATTCCAAAACGTCACTCCTTCCCTTCTGAACCCCGACGTGCACCCAAACAGTTTTCTCCTACATATGGGGTATCAGCATACTCAGGAAAAATTTCTTAACAACTTTTGGGGGCTAATTTCTCCTGTTACCCTTGTGAAAATGTAAAATTTGGGTCTAAAATATAATTTTTATGGAAAAAATATGATTTTTTATTTTCACGGCTCTACGTTATAAACTTCTGTGAAGCACTTGGAGGTTCAAACTCCTCATCACACATATAGATAAGTTTCTTGAGGGGTCATGTTTCCAAAATTGGGTTAGCTGTGGGGGGTTTAGGCACATCAGAGGCTCTCCAAACACAACATAGTGTCCACGCTCAGTTCCAGCTAATTTTGTGTTAAAAAAGTCAAACGGTGCTCCTTCCTTTCTGAGCTCTGCCGCTCGCCCCAAACAGTGGTTTTCCACCACATATGGGACATCAGCATACTCGGAACAAATTGTACATCAACTTTTGGGGTCCAATTTCTCCTGTTAACCTGAAAATAAAAAAATGGGTCTAAAGTCCGTATATATACTAGAGTATAAGCTGAGATTTTCAGCCCATTTTTTAGGCTAAAAGTACTCCTCTCGGCTTATACTCGAGTCATTGTCCCAGGGGGTCGGCAGGGGAGGGGGAGCGGCAGGAGTGGCAGCTGTCACATCATACTCACCTGCTTCCAGCGCGGTCTCTGCACTTCCCTGCTTCTCTGATGGTCTCCGGCACCTGCAGCTCTTCCAGTGTTCAGCGGTCACGTGGAACCGCTCATTAAAGTGATGAATATAGACGCGACTCCACTCCCATAGGTGTGGAGCGCATATTCATTACTTTAATGAGCGGTACCATGTGACCACTGAACACAGAAACAAGCTGCTGGCGCGAGCCGGGGACCATCGGAGAAGCAGGGACATACAGAGAGACCACGCCAGGAGGGGTTGAGTATGACAGGGAGGGTGAGCCATGCGAAATTCACCTGTCCCCGTTCCACCAACGCGCTGTGTCTTCCGCATCTTCTCTTCTGGCTGTGACGTTCAGGTCAGAGGGCGCGATGACGTGGTTAGTGCGCGCCCTCTGCCTGAACAGTCACTGCAGAGAGCCGGAAGGCACAGCGGTGCGTGGCGGTGAAACAGGGACAGGTGAATATCGCAAGTGCCCGGGGCCTGAGCCAGCGGCGACACTGGCACCTGGCTCCCAGTGACGAGAGGTGAGTATGTATTTTTTAATCGCAGCAGCAACAGCATCATACGGGACATATTATTCTATGGAGCATCTTATGGGGCCATCAACCTTTGTGCAGCATTATATGGGGCATAATATTCTATGGAGTATCTTATGGGGCCATCAACCTTTATGGAGCAGCATATGGGACATATTATTCTATTGAGCATCTTATGGGGCCATCAACTGTTGTGCAGCATTATATGGGGCATAGTATTCTATGGAGCATCTCATGGGGCCATCAACCTTTGTGCAGCATTATATGGGGCATAATATTCTATGAGGCATCTTATGGGGCCATCAACCTTTGTACAGCATTCTATGAGACATAATATTCTATGGAGCATCTTATGGGGCCATCATTAACCTTTTATACAGTATTATATGGGGCATATTTTAATTTTGTTCACATTGAGTGTAGGTTTGCGGGTTTTTTGTCTACTACAATTTTAACTATTTTTCTAATAAAGTATTTTTAGGTATTAGTTGTCTGTTAAATAAAGCATATTTTAATATGGAGCATCTTATGAGGCCCATCATGAACTTTATGTGTAATAATTATAGGGGATAACTCAGGAGACTCTTTGCGTGGAACAAGACAACTACATGACACAGTTTTATAAGTGGTAAAGTCTATATTATCACACGGTGATTCAAACAGGTGCAGAGAGAAACTCAATTCCACAACACTTGGTGTAAATATTAAACACAGCTTAGCAGTCTATGGGGAACTTCAGAGGAAATTGCAACCACGCAGAAAGTCTATGAAGCACGGTTATTCTTGAGGATACTTGACAGGAATAAGTCCTTGTTTTAGTCCAAACACAGATAGATATGCTTATAAGGCAGTTCAAGCAATGTCTTATCTCAACCAGGAAGGCCTGGGTGATAATCTCAGGTTTAAGCAGAGCAGCAACAGCTTACATGTCCAGCAAATGCAGATGGAAGTAAACACGAGCAGCAGATGAAGGAGGATTACTGGAAACTGGTGTATGCAGCAGGAACTCAGAGCAGAGTAGAAGGATCACCACACAGGTTCACAGGAGCAGGTATATAGCCAGGGAGTCACCAGAGTCAGGAGCTGGATGCAAGGCAGAATACTCTAGCACAGACTGAAGGCTGGGGTGGAGTTTTATAGGAGGAAGACACAGTGCACATGAGACCAAAGAAGCCATCTTGGAAAAGGGCAGTAATGCACAAAAGGTAATAAAAATGTTCAGAGTCCTGACATTACTCCCTCCTTAGAAGCGGCCTCAGGATGATCCTGGACCTGGTTTCTCAGGGAATCTCTGATGAAAACGAGAAATCTTCTGTTGGGCATTGATGTTTTCCACAGGTTCCCAAGAGTCTTCCTCAGGGGGATATCCCTGCCATCCTATCAGATATTGGAGCAGATTCCTGCGAATCCTGGAATCAATACTTTCCTCCACCACAAATTGTTCTTGCCCATCAATCACCACAGGCTTCGGAGGTGGCACAACACGTCCCTGGAAGGTATTAGGAGATACAGGCTTTAGTAAAGATACATGAAAAACCGGGTGTACCTTCATAGTCCTAGGCAGCTTCAGCCGGCAGGCCACAGAGCTCACAATACCGTTGATCTTGAAAGGGCCA
Organism: Ranitomeya variabilis; assembly: GCF_051348905.1. Classification (NCBI taxonomy): domain Eukaryota; kingdom Metazoa; phylum Chordata; class Amphibia; order Anura; family Dendrobatidae; genus Ranitomeya; species Ranitomeya variabilis. The sequence goes on from NC_135234.1 coordinate 649,966,764, forward strand.
ATTAATTTCTGTCCAAGTTTTTGTGAAGGAAAGTTTAACTTCAGATTCTTAGTTGCTAACCACACGGAATCTCCTACCTTGAACATGGGTGCAGGTTTACGGAATCTATCAGCCGATCTCTTATAATGTTCTTGAGCTGTGGTCAGGGATTCCTTCAGAACCTCCTGATTTTGACTCATCGCAGTCAGCCTTTCCTCCACTGCTGGAACCGGAGAATTAATTGGAGACCTAGGTAAGATACACAGATGATAACCCAGATTGGCAAAGAAAGGTGTAAATTTAGTGGAGGCGCTCTGAGAATTGTTATATGAAAATTCAGCTAATGGCAGCAACTCCAACCAATCATCCTGGAGATGGCTGACATAGCATCTTAGATATTGTTCCAGGGTTGGTTGGTCCGCTCAGTCTGACCATTTGTCTGGGGATGGTAAGCGGAAGAGAGACAGACATTAATATTGAGTGCAGAGCAAACCCCCTTCCAGAATCTTGAAGTGAACTGTACTCCACGGTCAGAGATGATCTCATCCGGGACCCCATGCAACCGAAAGACATTATGTATAACCAAGTTCACTGTATCTTTAGCTGAAGGGAGGCCGGTGCACGGAACAAAATGAGTAGCTTTAGTCAGGCGATCAACTACCACCATGATTGTATTCATGCCCCCCGATGTAGGCAGCTCCACAATAAAGTCCATTGATATAGACCCCCAAGGGCGGAACGGAACAGGTAATGGTTGTAGAAGACCCGTAGGTGCCACATGAGGAGTCTTGTAATGAGCACATACCTCGCAAGAGAGAACATAGTCCTTGGTATCCTTCAGGCAAGTTGGCCACCAGAACAATCGGCTCAGGAACTCTTGTGTCTTCTGTACCCCCCTCTGACCAGCCAACTTGGAGTCATGTACCAACTTGAGGATCTGCAGACGGACGACCTCAGGGATGTAGATACGTCGATCTCTGAACCACATGCCACCCTTAAAGACAAGATTAATATCCACAGGTGGGTTGGCCAGAAATACATCACCGTCATAAGCCTCCCTGCACTCCTTCCACAAGTCCTGATCGTGGATAACTCCGATGAAATTGGCATCAGATAGAATGGTCTTGGACGGGGCTCCAGGAACGGAATCCGCAGCATGGATTCGGGATAAAGCATCAGCCTTCCCATTACGAGAACCTGGACGGTACGAGATAATAAAGTTAAATTGCTTTAAAAATAAGTTCCAACGAGCCTGATGAGGAGAAAGACATCTAGCGGATCTATGGAACTCTAAATTGCGATGGTCAGTTAGCCATACGATCTGCTGTGCAGCTCCTTGCAGATGATGCCTCCATTCCTTGAAAGCCACAATAATAGCCAGCAATTCCTTGTCTCCCACGTCGTAATTCTTCTCTGCTGAGGTTAGTCTACGGGAAAAGAAAGCACAAGGATGTAGCAGACCCTTCTCTCCAGTTCTTTGGGAGAGAATAGCCCCCAAAGCATTATCAGAAGCGTCCACCTCCACAATGAAAGAAAGCATTGGATCTGGGTGTATCAACAGCGGTGCTGAGGTGAAACAGATCTTAAGCCGATAAAAAGCTTCTTGAGCCTGTGATGACCACTTAAAGGGCTTCTCTTTCCTTGTCAAGGAAGTAATGGGACGGACAATATCAGAAAAATTTTGAATAAAGCGTCTGTAGAAATTTGCAAAACCAATAAAACGTTGGACCTCCTTAACGTTCTTGGGTACCGGCCAGTCAAGGATAGCCTGAATCTTACCAGATTCCATGTTCAGCCCCTGGGGAGAGATGATATAACCTAAGTATTGTATCTCAAAATGATTGAACTCGCATTTCTCCGGCTTAATATACAGATGGTTCTCTTTCAGACGTCTTAAAACAGTTTTGAATGTTCTTCATGTTCCTGTAGAGAGTCAGAAAAGATTAGTATATCGTCCAAATAGATCACCACAAACTGGTCCAACAAATCTCTGAAAATGTCATTAGCAAGGTGTTGAAACATTGCAGGGGTGTTACAAAGCCCGAAGGGCATCACGAGATATTCAAAGTGTCCATACCGGCATCTGAATGCTGTCTTCCACTCATCCCCTGGACGAATACGCACCAAATTATAAGCCCCACGAAGATCCAGTTTAGAGAACACCTTAGCATGGCGGACTCTTTCCAGTAATTCGGGAATCAGAGGCAAAGGGTAATGGTTTCGTATGGTTACCTTATTGAGTTCCCGATAGTCAACACAGGGTCTCAGGGTCCCATCCTTCTTTTTTACAAAAAATATAGGTGCCCCTGCTGGTGAGGAAGAAGGACGTATGAAGCCCTTGGCCAGATTTTCATCAATATACTCCTTTAAGGCTTGAAGTTCAGGTGCTGCCAAAGGGTATATGTTACCAAAAGGAATAGCTGCTCCAGGAAGCAGCTCAATAGGACAGTCATAATGCCTATGTGGAGGAAGCTGATCTGCATTCTTCTTGTCACAGATGTCAGAGAACTCTTTATATGCTGAAGGTAAAGTAAATACCTGTACATGTGGTTCCGTAGCCGTGGACTCAGGGACAGCTTCTGTTAACGCCGAGTTGCTCCTTGTTGGAAAGATAATCTCCTTTGTCTCCCAGTTGATAATTGGGTTCTGAGAACGCAACCAAGGAATGCCTGAAATCACAGGAAAATGGGGAGAAGAAATTAGCAAGAAAGAAAGTTGCTCCTGATGATTAAGCTCCAACAAAATTTCAAGGGGTACCGTCTCCTGATCCACAGGCCCAGAGATTAAAGGTGACCCATCCACTGTTTCCATGGCAATTGGAGAGGCTCTTTGCTGAATTTCAATACCATGTTCCTTGGCAAATGCGATATCCATGAAATTGCTACCTGCACCAGAATCAATCATAGCTGCACTGGAAATCCACTGTCCTGAACACAGGATCTTGATAGGGAGAGAACAGTGAGAGTTCTTCTCCTTCAGCTCCTTGGGGGGTGAAGTCATAGAAAGTGAATGGAATACAGCGTTTAAAGGCAGGCTACATTCAGAGATGTCAGATTCATCATCACAGTTGTCATATTCTCCTACCGCTGCTAGCACCTTGTTAGGCCACTTGGGACAGTTGATTAAAAAGTGGTCAGACTGACCGCAGTAGAAACATAGACTTTCACGATGTTAAATTAATCTCATTAATCTCACGCCTCTGAACGGAATCAATTTGCAATGACACCTCCTCCACCTCCCGAGAGGTTTTACCTGCAGGCTCTTTGGAAGGAAGGGAAAAGTTAGAAATACGGTTATATGCAGCAAACTTCTCCTGCCTACGCTCAGTAAGGCGAATGTCTATGCGCACACAATGCTGTATAAATGTCTCTAGCTCTTGTGGTGACTCAGAGGGAGCTAGCTCATCTTTTACAATACTAGACAGACCCGTTTTAAAAATAGGCAATTGTGCATAACTGTCCCAATTGGTATCTACCGTAATCTCCTGAATTCAGTGGCATACTCAATAACAGAATGTTTAGCCTGGCGTAAAGACAATAAAGCAGATTCAGCAGTTGCACAGCGATTAGGATCATCAAACATTAATGCCATAGCGGCCAAGAAATCATCCAAGTTATTTAACCGTGGGTCACGAGACTCAATCATCGGATTCGCCCAGGTGAGCGCTCGTGAGGTCAGCAGCATTATTACACATAATACTTTGGATCTATCAGTAGGAAAACGGTCAGCATGCACATCAAAATATAGCATACATTGATTCACAAAGCCACGAAATTTGTCGCGATCACCATTTAATCTGAATTGGGGAAACTTAGGTGGGCTAGCTGGTGACAGTTGCACAGAGGGTAAAGCCGCTTGTGCAGCTATTTGCGTGCTTATGTTCTGAAAAGCCCGTCCATACTTGGACTCTATGCCAGCAAGTTTGTTTTCCTGGGCTGCCATGCGGGTGCTTAAGTCCTGCAAAGTCTGTCCAAATACTTGTTGATTGTGTTCAATGCTTCCAAACTTCTTTTGCAGACCTTCCACATCTTTCTGCAGTGATCTAATTATGGAAAACACCTGCTCTAATCTGCTTTCTGCAGTCGTTGTTCCAGCAGTCTCCTCTTTTCTGGCTAGAGTATCCTGTAATAATTATAGGGGATAACTCAGGAGACTCTTCGCGTGGAACAAGACAACTACAGGACACAGTTTTATAAGTGGTAAAGTCTATATTATCACACGGTGATTCAAACAGGTGCAGAGAGAAACTCAAGTCCCAACACTTGGTGTAAATATTAAACGCAGCTTAGCAGTCTATAGGGAACTTCAGAGGAAAATGCAATCACGCAGAAAGTCTATAAAGCACAGTTATTCTTGAGGATACTTGACTCAAATAAGTCCTTGTTTTAGTCCAAACACAGATAGATATGCTTATAAGGCAGTTCAAGCAATGTCTTATCTCAACCAGGAAGGCCTGGTTGATAATCTCAGGTTTAAGCAGAGCAGCAACAGCTTACATGTCCAGCAAATGCAGATAGAAGTAAACACGAGCAGCAGATGAAGGAGGATTACTGGAAACTGGTGTATGCAGCAGGAACTCAGAGCAGAGTAGCAGTTTCACCACACAGGTTCACAGGAGCAGGTATATAGCCAGGGAGTCACCAGAGTCAGGAGCTCGATGCAAGGCAGAATAATCTAGCACAGACTGAAGGCTGGGGTGGAGTTTTATAGCAGGAAGACACAGTGCACATGAGACCAAAGAAGCCATCTTGGAAAAGGGCAGTAATGCACAAAAGGTAATAAAAATGTTCAGAGTCCTTACTTTGAAGCATTATATGGGGCTCCTGATTCAATATGGATTTTCAAAAACTCTTAACCTACTGATGTCTCAATTAATTTTACTTTTATTGGTAACTATTTTTATTTTTGAAATTTACCAGTAGCTGCTGCATTTCCCATCCCAGACTTATACTCGAGTCAATAAGTTTTCCCAGTTTTTTGAGGCAAAATTAGGGGTCTCGGCTTATACTCAGGTCGGCTTATTCTCGAGTAACTATGGTAAATTTTATTGAAAAGTTAAATGCTAACTTTTCCTTTCACATTCCATTAATTCCAGTGAATAAACTTCTTGAATATGGTTTTGAATCCCTTGAGGGATGCGGTTTTTAGAATGGTGTCACTTTTGAGTATTTTCCATCATGTAGACCACTCAAATTCACTTCAAATGTGATGTGGTCCCTTAACAAAATTGTTTTCTAAATTTTGTTGTGAAAATGAGAAATCGCTGATCAACTTTTAACCCTTATAATTTGTTAGCAAAAAAATATCTTGTTTCAAAAATTGTGCTGATGAAAAGTAAACATTTAAGGGCATAAAAATGAAATGTTTGAAAAAGGCTAAACTTTCGCCAAATTTCCATTTTTTACACAAATAAATGCAAGTCATATTGGTGAAATTTTACCACTATCATGAAGTACAATATGTCACGAAAAAACAGTCTCAGAATCAGCGGGATCCGTTGTAGTATTCGAGAGTTATTACCTCATAAAATTACACTGGTCACAATTGTAAAAATTGGCCTGGTCATTTGCGTGCAAACTACCTTGGGGGGGATAAAATGGTTAATTTCCCAGAGGACCATTGCAAGTCTTCAAAGTATCCTCACCTTCGCATGACAGACTTGACATATCACTCTCCGCAAGGAGAAACGATAAGCCTCGGATCCAGGTCAGATTCCTCTCACCCAGCCGATCTAGTTCTCACACTTAGCACTGACAAGGAGAAGTACCCCGAAACACAGTGTCTGCAAATTGAGGTTCTGGTTTGGCTTTTATCCTAAGTCATGTAGCAAAGCTTGTTAAAGGGTCAAAATTGACTTTTAGGATAGCTACCTCCAATAAGTGGCACTAAAGTTCTAGTCCTCATTTTCTCTGCAGAAACAATTTGCATATTTTATCTTTTTCTGGGGAATCTTCTATGGAAAATGTTGAGAGCATGATTTGCAACATGAGAAAGGGAAGAATGTAGCTATCCTTTTTTTCTGTCATCAAATATGTCATATTGCTTTCTGCCGCCAATTTCATTATAATTGATGTCTGTATTATGGCAAGTATTAGCATATTTTATAGGGAACCTGTCACCAGAAGAAAGCTATTAACTTACACATATGGGGTAATATTCAGGTTATTAGCATTATTAATCTGCCCGGTGCCTGCACTTAGCTAAACACTGCAGTGAGAAAATCAACTTTATTTCCCCAAGCAGCATTCCAGTTTCAGTCACATAGGCGGCGTTGGTTCAGTCATTTAGTTAGGAATAGAGATGAGTGAACGTGTTCGGAAAACATTAGCTAATTTCAAATTTGGCGAGAACATAGCACATTTGGATTGAGGACAACCTGATGGACGCTCAACAGTCAGGAGATGAAGAGGATAATGATACGCTCTCTGTTGCCCATGGTTTGCGGGAGGGATGGAGGAAGCAACCTTAAGTGTTACCCTGCCACCAACAGTATGGAGTTGGACCTCATGGAAGCGCCCAACACATGAGCACCTTCTTGCTGCACTATCTTTAACCCCTTCATGACTGGAGCTTTTTTCATTTTTGCATTTTCGTTTTTCGCTCCCCTCCTTCCCAGAGCCACAACTTTTTTACTTTTCCGTCAATATGGCCATGTGAAGGCTTATTTTTTGTGGGACGAGTTGTACTTTTGAATGACTCCATTCGTTTTAGCATGTTGTCTACTCGAAAATGGGAAATAAATTCCAAGTGCAGTGAAATTGCAAAAAAAGTACAATCCCACACTTGTTTTTTATTTTTTTTTGCTACGTTCACTAAATTTTAAAACTGACCTGCCATTATGATTCATTATGATTCTCCAGGTCATTACAAGTTCATAGACACCAAACATGTCTAGGTTCTTATTTATCTGAGTGGTGAAAAGAAATTCCAAAGTTTGTTAAAATAAAAAAATTGCGCAAATTTTCTGAGACCTGTAGCGTCTCTATTTTTCATGGTCTCGGGTTAGGTGAGGACTTATTTTTTGCGTGTAGAGCTGATGTTTTTAATGATACCATTTTTGTGCAGATACAATCTTTTGATCGCCTATTATTGCATTTTAATACAATGTCGCGGCGACCCAAAAATTTAATTCTTGTGTTTTGATTTCTTTTCTCGCTATGCCGTTTAGCGATCAGATTAATCTTTTTTTTTTATTGATAGATCGGGCAATTCTGAACACGGCGATAGCAAATATGTCTATGTTTGATTTTATTTTTATTGTTTTATTTTGAATGAGGTGAAAGGGGGGTGATTTAAACTTTTATTTTTTTTTAAAGGTTTTCATATTTTTAATCAAATTTTTTTTTACTTTAGGCATGCTTCAATAGCCGCCATTAGAGGCTAGAAGCTGCCAGAACTCGATCGGCTCTGCTACATAGAGGCGATGCTCAGTTCTCCCTTATGTAGCAGAATTACTGCATTGCTATGAGCGCTGACCACAGGGTGGCGCTCATAGCAATCTGGCATCAACAACCATAGAGGTCTCAAGGAGACCTCTGATTGTCATGCCGACACACCGCTGACCCCCTATCACGTGACAGGGAACAGTGTGCGTATTTCCGGCCCTAAAGCGCTTGTTAAATGCTGCTGGCAGAGTTTGATAGCGGCATTTAACGACCTAATAGGCGCAGACGGATCACGATTCCACCCGCGCCTATTGCGGGCACATAAGGGAAGTAATGGTGTGCCCTCAGGTCAAAATCAAGGAGGTGCTGGTAAAACAAGTAAATAAGGAGGTACTGAAAATTACCGCACACTCCGAACCGGTATGATGCAAAAGTATTTCACAAGTTTATTGTGTTCACAAACAATGTTGCCACAAAAGAAAATTGTACAAATAGAAACCCAACGTTTCGACCCTCCCGAGTCTTATTCATGTGGTTGCTACGGAAATAAAGATAATATCAGATTTCAACTAGCAACAAAGGCAAAGATAATGTCGTGTGAGAATAAACAAAAACATAATATACACACAATATATACACACACCAATGGATAAAAGTAAACATAAACGATATCCACAAATATATATACAGATATATACAAAAAGAGGAGCCAGAGATGGTCTGAGACTACTAGTAAAGAGCAACAATGTTTGATTCAAAGTGTCTAGGACATTGACCGGAATGAGGGATGTTTAAGATAATATAAGCTGGTTACCTTGGTTTACGATTAAACACATGTGGGAGTGGCAGACGTAGGGTAGGAGGATAGATCCCTTGGAGTACAAACTGTCGCTGTGATGGATAATAGAAAAGTTATATAGAGGTAAATGTAAGTAACATATGTGAGGCGTCTAAATGCAGTATGTATACAAGGTCCCCTTGTCACCTTGAATGTAAATGGTCACGCTGGGGGGGCAGAGTGAGGTATTGATCCCTGCTGATATTATGATAACGATGCAATTAAGCAGTATTAGGTATTAGATCCTTAGTAAGGAGTGAATGTCCAACAGAGAGGCCGTCACGTCTATGATGGGCCTGTGGAAGATATCCATATAGTTTAAGAGAGTCTGAAGAGGCAGTGGTGGCGCAGCGTAGTGGGCTAGATACGGTACCTGTAATATTATGGATGTACTGTATAAGCGGCGCTCCCGCGCCCTACTGAATGTGGCATGTGAGAATGGGGGAAGCGGCGGGTTTAAGTGCCACCGCGGGCAGCACCGTACCGGAAGTACGGCCCCTCTGACCGGAAATGACGTGGCGCTCTGCACTAGAGATACCGCGCATGCACACTAGGCGCTGTGTGCGTGTGAGGGCACCAGGATGCCAGGAGTTAGGTGTGCCTAGCTGCGCTCACATGTGTAACTGCTCCAATAGGATAGCTAAAGGAACTAGTATATGCCTCTATGTATGCTCCCGAGAGCGCGATGTATACGTATATAAATAAGCTGATACTGTCAGGAGTACTAATGGGCATATAAAAGTAGGACTGTTATAAAGGTGGGGTAATCAGGCCAGAGTTGTAAAGCGTGGCAGAGCTGTATATAGAGGGGATGTGGTAGAATGCATCTGTTCAAACACCAAATCCTAATAGAATGGAGGGGGGAAAAATATGTGTATATATATATATATATATATATATATATATATATATATATATAGGAGGGGGAAAAATAATATATAGTGGGAAACTCACCTAGTGGACCGGGTGCTCAGCGAGTCTGGAAGATAAAGTGAAAAATTAGTGGAGCATTACAGCAGCCAGTCAATTTCCCTGTTGAGGCCCTTGGGGGTTAGGGTCTCCAGTTTGTGGATCCAAAATGTTTCCCTCAATTTAAGTAGCTTGATGTGGTTGCCCCCCCTCCTCAGTCTGGGTACCTGTTCGATTACTTGGTATTTCAATTGTGCTACCGTATGTCTAAATTTAATAAAGTGTTCAGGAATGGGTAGTCATGTTTTGTCACAGCGGATGGTTGATTTGTGGCTTGCTATACGATCCTTGACATGTTGTGTCGTTTCCCCCACATAAAGGAGGCCACAGGGACATTTTATAACATAGACCACGAAGTTGGAGTCACATGTATGGTAGCCGCAGATGGGGTATGATTTACCCGTTCTAGGGTGTGTGACGCTATCTAACTTAATGATGTTAGAACAGGAGGCACAACTGAGGCAGGGGAACGTACCGTGGCGGTGTGTTGTTAACACACTTTGGCTAGTCGTTGGGCGTGAGCTGCCTATATCTGCCCGGACCAATCTGTCCTTGATATTAGGGACTCCTCTATTGCAGATAAGGGCTGGTACTGAAAAGCTTGTGATATTAGGATAAGCTCTTGTCTGTAATGGCCTATGTTTTTTGATGAGAGACTCTATTTTGGGCATGAAAGGATAAAAGGTGTGGACAAAAGGTACCCTGTCCCTGTTGGTTTGTCTCTGGAGTGGTGATTGGGGTTGCAGTGCCAGTGACTTCTCATGATCAAGTAGGTGTTAGGGGTAATTTATTTTCCTGAACTTTTGGGACATATCCTCCAAGCGTGTAGGGAGCATGTCAGGGTTGGAGACTATCTTGGCTACTCTGGTAAATTGGGAACGAGGAAGACTGTTGCGTGTGGCTTTCGGATTGCTGCTTGAATAATGTAGGAGACTATTACAGTCCGTTGATTTCGAGTACAAGTCAGTAGACAGGTGGCCCTTTCTTTGCACACAAGAGTGTCTAACAAAGAAATCTGTTTCAAATCGTAATGTATGATGAATTGAAGTTCTGGGCAGACTGAATTGAGGGATTGATGAAATGCTTGTAACGAGTCAGTTGGTCCCGTCCAGATGAAGAAGATATCATCTATGTAGCGGTGATAACAGCTAATGTACTGTTGAAATCTATCATACGTGTATACAAAATTCTCAAATGAATTCATGAACGCATTTGCGTACGCGGGTGCGACATTTGAGCCCATCGCGGTCCCTTGTCGCTGGATGTAAAAAGTGTCCTCATTAAAAGAAATTTTCATATAAAACTAGTTTTAGTAGATCCAGACACAGTTGTATGGAACTGGTGGACATATTGGAGGTTTCCAGTAATGATTTAGATGCTTGGATACCCTTCTCATGGGAAATGGAAGTATAGAGACTATTTACCCCATAGTAACCAGAAGGCTATCTGGTGGTACCGTATCAAGCTGTCTGATTATATTGAGGAAGTGTCCTGTGTCCAGTAGATATGATCTGGTGGTCCTAACCAGTGGTGTTAGGATCTTTTCTAGGAAGACAGAGAGAGGTGAAAGTATGGAGTCTGTGTGTGCACTCCCCAGACATTGACACCCGGAATGGATCGAGGGAGAGCGTCCAGACAAGGAGACTGATCACCTCCATAAAAACACGGTAAGTCTGCTGATTCCTTTATGAATCTGTAGTACTTGCCTGTGTTTCTCGAACCATTCTGTGTGTTCTGTACTTGTGTTTGCTGAGTGTCTGTGTCGACCCTGACACGGTGGATGTGGGATATGTACACCTGGTGGCCTTAAAAGAACCCACGGCTACTGGCTGTGAGGAACATAAACCGTGATTGACTGCTTGTAGCCTGCTGCATGCCATGTGTCATACCAGCACTGTTTTGGGGTATTGAGTCTGCTGCCTGTGTGTAGCAAGCAGGGGGATTGGAGGTTGTCTATGATACGGTGAGCGCAAAGTTGCTCCTAGATGTCTCGGGTGCGGAGCATGGCGTGATAGAATCACGGGTGGTCGAACCACGTAGTGCAAAAAACGGTAGAAACCTCTTTGAACCCTAGCATTGTGCACAAGGTCTGAGATAGAAATCCCAGTTACAGAGGACGGTCAGTTTTTGTGTTTGTCCGTCCGTCTGGTTATGTGTGTCTGAGAGTGTTGTCCCTCTTCCAGAATTAGCCGTCCTGTCTCTGACCGCATGTGGAATGGCGAGATTTGTGTTGGTGCTGGAGTGTGCGCAAATTCTGTGTGGTATCAGGTAACTCGGCACGGTCCGAGGAGAGACACAGCGTATGGTGTCATGATCTCAATGGCAAGAGAACATAGCATCAGCATATATAGGAACTAGCTCTTGGAAGATGGGAACTGAGCTGACCATGAACTAAACCTAACACACAACTAGCAGTGGCCGGGTAGCATGCCTACGTTGATTCTAGATGCCCAGCACCAGCCGGAGGACTAAATAATGCTAGCAGAGGAAAATATTAGTCCTAGCTCACCTCTAGAGAAATACCCCAAAAGGAGACAGAGGCCCCCCACATGTATTGGCGGTGAATTAAGATGAAATAACAAACGTAGTATGAAAATAGGTTTAGCAAATTTGAGGTCCACTTACTACATAGCAGAAGACAGAAAGGACACTTTCATGGTCAGCTGAAAACCCTATCAAAACACCATCCAGGAATTACTTTAAAACTCTGGCATTAACTCATAACACCAGAGTGGCAATTCCTGTTCACAAGAGCTTTCCAGACACAGTAACGAAACTACAGCTGTGAACTGGAACAAAAATGCAAAAACAAACATGGACAAGAGTCCAACTTATCTAGTAGTTGTCTAGGAGCAGGAACAAGCACAGAGAGGCTTCTGATAACATTGTTGACCGGCAAGCAACTAACAGAGCAGCAAGGTTATATAGCGACTCCCACATCTTGATGGGAACAGGTGAACAGAGAAGATGGAAACACCAGTTCAATTCCACCAGTAGCCACCGGGGGAGCCCAGAATCCAAATTCACAACAGTACCCCCCCCTCAAGGAGGGGGCACCGAACCCTCACCAGAACCACCAGGGCGATCAGGATGGGCCCTATGAAAGGCACGAACCAGATCAGAGGCATGAACATCAGATGCATTCACCCAAGAATTATCCTCCTGGCCGTATCCCTTCCACTTGACCAGATACTGGAGTCTCCGTCTGGAAACACGAGAGTCCAAGACCTTCTCCACAACGTACTCCAACTCACCCTCAACCAACACCGGAGCAGGAGGCTCAACGGAAGGCACAACCGGTACCTCATACCTGCGCAATAATGACCGATGAAAAACGTTATGAATAGAGAAGGATGCAGGGAGGTCCAAACGGAAGGAAACAGGGTTAAGAATCTCCAATATCTTATACGGGCCGATGAACCGAGGCTTAAACTTAGGAGAAGAGACCCTCATAGGGACAAAACGAGAAGACAACCACACCAAATCCCCAACACAAAGCCGAGGACCAACACGACGGTGGCGGTTGGCAAAAAGCTGAGTCTTCTCCTGGGACAACCTCAAATTGTCCACCACCTGCCCCCAGATCTGATGCAATCTCTCCACCACAGCATCCACTCCAGGACAATCCGAAGGCTCCACCTGACCAGAGGAAAATCGAGGATGAAACCCCGAATTACAGAAAAACGGGGACACCAAAGTGGCAGAGCTGGCCCGATTATTGAGAGCGAACTCTGCCAATGGCAAAAAAACAACCCAATCATCCTGGTCAGCAGACACAAAACACCTCAGATATGTCTCCAGGGTCTGATTAGTCCGCTCGGTCTGGCCATTCGTCTGAGGATGGAAAGCGGACGAAAAAGATAAATCTATGCCCATCCTAGCACAGAATGCCCGCCAAAATCTAGACACGAATTGGGTCCCTCTGTCAGAAATGATATTCTCAGGAATACCATGCAAACGAACAACATTTTGAAAAAACAGAGGAACCAACTCGGAAGAAGAAGGCAACTTGGGCAGAGGAACCAAATGGACCATCTTAGAGAAACGGTCACACACCACCCAGATGACAGACATCTTCTGAGAAACAGGCAGATCTGAAATAAAATCCATCGAGATGTGCGTCCAAGGTCTCTTAGGAATGGGCAAGGGCAACAATAATCCACTAGCCCGAGAGCAACAAGGCTTGGCCCGAGCACAAACGTCACAAGACTGCACAAAGCCTCGCACATCTCGTGACAGGGAAGGCCACCAGAAGGACCTTGCCACCAAATCCCTGGTACCAAAAATGCCAGGATGACCTGCCAACGCAGAAGAATGAACCTCAGAGATGACTCTACTGGTCCAATCATCAGGAACAAACAGTTTATCAGGTGGGCAACGATCCGGTCTATCCGCCTGAAACTCCTGCAAGGCCCGCCGCAGGTCTGGAGAAACGGCTGACAATACCACTCCATCCTTAAGGATACCTGTGGGCTCAGAGTTACCAGGCGAGTCAGGCTCAAAACTCCTAGAAAGGGCATCCGCCTTAACATTCTTAGAACCCGGTAGGTATGACACCACAAAATTAAACCGAGAGAAAAATAATGACCAGCGCGCCTGTCTAGGATTCAGGCGCCTGGCGGTCTCAAGATAAATCAAGTTTTTGTGGTCAGTCAATACCACCACCTGATGTCTGGCCCCCTCAAGCCAATGACGCCACTCCTCAAAAGCCCACTTCATGGCCAAAAGCTCCCGATTCCCAACATCATAATTCCGCTCAGCGGGCGAAAATTTACGGGAAAAGAAGGCACAAGGCCTCATCACGGAGCAGTCAGAACTTTTCTGCGACAACACTGCCCCAGCTCCGATCTCAGAAGCGTCGACCTCAACCTGAAAAGGTAGAGCAACATCAGGCTGACGCAACACAGGGGCAGAGGAAAAACGGCGCTTAAGCTCCCGAAAGGCCTCCACAGCGTCAGGGGACCAATCAGCAACATCAGCACCCTTCTTAGTCAAATCGGTCAATGGCTTAGCAATATCCGAAAAACCAGCAATAAATCGACGATAAAAGTTAGCAAAGCCCAAAAATTTCTGAAGACTCTTAAGAGAAGAGGGCTGCGTCCAATCACAAATAGCTTGAACCTTGACAGGATCCATTTCAATGGAAGAGGGAGAAAAAATATATCCCAAAAAGGAAATCCTCTGTACCCCAAAAACACACTTAGAACCCTTCACACACAAAGAATTAGACCGCAAAACCTGGAAAACCCTCCTGACTTGCTGGACATGAGAGTCCCAGTCATCCGAAAAAATCAGAATATCATCCAGATACACAATCATAAATTTATCCAAATAATCGCGAAAAATATCATGCATAAAGGACTGGAAAACTGACGGAGCATTAGAAAGACCAAAAGGCATCACTAAATACTCAAAGTGGCCCTCGGGCGTATTAAATGCGGTTTTCCACTCATCCCCCTGCCTGATTCGCACCAAATTATACGCCCCACGAAGGTCAATCTTAGAGAACCACTTGGCCCCCTTTATGCGAGCAAACAAATCAGTCAGCAACGGCAATGGGTATTGATATTTTACAGTGATTTTATTCAAAAGCCGATAATCGATACATGGTCTCAAAGAGCCGTCTTTTTTTGACACAAAGAAAAAACCGGCTCCTAAGGGAGATGACGATGGACGAATATGTCCCTTTTCCAAGGACTCCTTTATATATTCTCGCATAGCAGCATGTTCAGGCACAGACAGATTAAATAAACGACCCTTTGGGTATTTACTACCCGGGATTAAATCTATGGCACAATCGCACTCTCGGTGCGGAGGTAATGAACCAAGCTTGGATTCTTCAAAGACGTCACGATAGTCAGACAGGAACTCAGGAATTTCAGAGGGAATAGATGATGAAATGGAAACCACAGGTACATCCCCATGAGCCCCCTTACATCCCCAGCTCAACACAGACATAGCTCTCCAGTCGAGGACTGGGTTGTGAGATTGCAGCCAAGGCAATCCTAGCACCAAATCATCATGTAGATTATACAGCACCAGAAAGCGAATAATCTCCTGGTGATCCGGATTAATACGCATAGTTACTTGTGTCCAGTATTGTGGTTTATTATTAGCCAATGGGGTGGAGTCAATCCCCTTCAGAGGAATAAGAGTCTCCAAAGGCTCTAAATCATACCCACAGCGTTTGGCAAAGGACCAATCCATAAGACTCAAAGCGGCGCCAGAGTCGACATAGGCGTCCGTGGTAATAGATGACAAAGAGCAAATCAAGGTCACAGATAGAATAAACTTAGACGGTAAGGTGCAAATGGAAACAGATTTATCAAGCTTTTTAGTGCGCTTAGAGCATGCTGATATAACATGAGTAGAATCACCACAATAGAAACACAACCCATTTTTCCGTCTAAAATTCTGCCGCTCGCTTCGGGACAGAATTCTATCACACTGCATACTCTCTGGCGACTTCTCAGTGGACACCGCCAGATGGTGCACTGGTTTGCGCTCCCGCAAACGCCTATCGATCTGAATAGCCATTGTCATGGACTCATTCAGACCCGCAGGCACAGGGAACCCCACCATAACATCCTTAATGGCATCAGAGAGACCCTCTCTGAAAGTCGCCGCCAGGGCGCACTCATTCCACTGAGTAAGCACAGACCATTTACGGAATCTTTGACAGTAAATTTCCGCTTCATCTTGCCCCTGAGATAGGGACATCAAAGTTTTTTCTGCCTGAAGCTCCAAATGAGGTTCGTCATAAAGCAACCCCAAGGCCAGAAAAAACGCATCCACATTGAGCAACGCAGGATCCCCTGGTGTCAATGAAAAAGCCCAGTCTTGAGGGTCGCCCCGGAGCAAGGAAATCACAATCCTGACCTGCTGTGCAGGGTCTCCGGCAGAGCGAAATTTCAGGGACAAAAATAATTTGCAATTATTTCGAAAATTCTGAAACCCAGATCTATTCCCCGAGAAAAATTCCGGCCAAGGAATTCTCGGCTCAGATACAGGTGCATGAAAAACAAAGTCTTGCAAATTTTGTACCTTCGTGGCGAGATTATTCAAACCTGCAGTTACACTCTGAAGATCCATTACAAACAGGTGGACACAGAGCCATTCAAGGGTTAAGAGGAGGTAAGAAGCAGCTAGACAGCAATTAAGGGCTAGGCAGCAAAACTCTGAGGGGAAAAAAAAAAAAAAATTCCCTTAAACACTTCTTTTTCTCCTGCTTCAGCCCAAACAATTAACACTTTGTGGGCCGGTCAAACTGTCATGATCTCAATGGCAAGAGAACATAGCATCAGCATATATAGGAACTAGCTCTTGGAAGATGGGAACTGAGCTGACCATGAACTAAACCTAACACACAACTAGCAGTGGCCGGGTAGCATGCCTACGTTGATTCTAGATGCCCAGCACCAGCCGGAGGACTAAATAATGCTAGCAGAGGAAAATATTAGTCCTAGCTCACCTCTAGAGAAATACCCCAAAAGGAGACAGAGGCCCCCCACATGTATTGGCGGTGAATTAAGATGAAATAACAAACGTAGTATGAAAATAGGTTTAGCAAATTTGAGGTCCACTTACTACATAGCAGAAGACAGAAAGGACACTTTCATGGTCAGCTGAAAACCCTATCAAAACACCATCCAGGAATTACTTTAAAACTCTGGCATTAACTCATAACACCAGAGTGGCAATTCCTGTTCACAAGAGCTTTCCAGACACAGTAACGAAACTACAGCTGTGAACTGGAACAAAAATGCAAAAACAAACATGGACAAGAGTCCAACTTATCTAGTAGTTGTCTAGGAGCAGGAACAAGCACAGAGAGGCTTCTGATAACATTGTTGACCGGCAAGCAACTAACAGAGCAGCAAGGTTATATAGCGACTCCCACATCTTGATGGGAACAGGTGAACAGAGAAGATGGAAACACCAGTTCAATTCCACCAGTAGCCACCGGGGGAGCCCAGAATCCAAATTCACAACAGTATGGCAAACACGACTTTTTCTCTGTGCGGTTCATAGATTTGGGCTGGGACTTCTGGTGACTGGACAACAACTCCGTCTTTTTGTTTGTCTAAAGCCAACAGAAAATGGAGCCGCTGCAGGTAAAGTTGCTAATATTTACACAGATTTGAGTAATGGATGGGAAATATCCCATGATTATGGCCCTATCTGGAGAAGCAGAGCGTTTCTTACATCAGCCGGTAAGCCCATTAGCAGAGCTGGTGGAACAATTAATGGAGGCATTGATGTTACCAGTCCAAGTTGGCATCGTCAAGGTGAAAGCACACACAAATGGTGACTCCGTGGAGGTAGAGGGCAACAGAAGGGCGGACAAGGCTGCTAAAGTAGCAGCAAAGCGGCCTAGGGGGCAGTGGACGGTGGCGAGGAGTCAGCGTATTCCAGCCACACTGAGCCTAGATGTCCTGAAATCCCTCCAGCTGCCCAAACAGAGAAGGAACACGGGGGAGAATGGGAGCTGAACTCGAAATGAGTATGGGAGAATAAGGATAAATTGTATATACCAAGGTCCCTGTTCCTAATCATGGCGCAAGTAACACATGGCCCCAGTCACGCCTCAAAATGTCACATGTGTACCATGGTAAATGCCTTCTGGATCGCTCCTGGTTTCAGTTACGTAGCGGCGAAACTCGTACAGTCATGTCTCATCTGTGCACAGCACAATCTAGGTAAAAAAAAAGGTCCCTAAGAAAGCGACACTCAGGCCTCTCTACCCGTTTCAGAGACTGCAGGCTGACTACATACAGCTACCCAAGGTAGGAGTGTGTGAATATGTCCTAGTATGTGTAGATCTGTTCTCTGGTTGGCCGGAAGCCCATCCAGTAAAATGTGCTAATTAATGCTAAAATAACACTTAACCCCTTAATGACAGCCAATATGTCTTTTAACTGACCTGAGACATAAGAGAATAGCACACCCATACAGGTGACAATCCTGCAGCTGTCGGCTGTATTCTATAGCTGACAAATTGCTGCATCAGCCACGATCAGTGTTGTCACCGTACAAATCTGTTTAACCCCTTAGATGCTGCTGTCAATAGTGACTGCATCATTATAAATGGTTAACAGAGTGTGGGGGCTTCCTCTTTATCCCAATTGGTGCCCTCAGATCATGATTGTGTGGTCCTGATGTTTGTCATGACAATTCATGACCAAATAGCGGCCTTAGAGTCTGCCGGCTGTTGCAACCTGTTCAGAAGTGAGGCATGCATTAAAGGGGATAGCTGAACAGTTAGAAGCTACATCCACTATGGCTTTCCAAAATTGGATGGCGTTGGATATGTTACTAGCAGAGAAAGGAGGGGTATGTAAAATGATTGGAGAAACTTGCTGTAACTTTATCCCCGATAACACAGGTCTGAATGGAAAGGTTACCTTAGCTATAAAAAAAACTTGAATCCCTATCTGAGGAACTTAAGAATAAATCAGGAATTGGTGATCTTTAGGATACTTGGTTTGAATTGATGGTGGGATGGCAGAAATCGTTGACACAGATTGGTACAATTATTATGGTAATCCTTATTTGCATGTCTGTGGTTTCTTGTTGTATATTTCCTTGTGTTAAACAGATGGTTACCAAGAGCATGGACAGCCAACCCCTATGCTGGTTTTCCAAGAAGATGGTGATGGCCATGATTCTACTATAAAACCCCTGAAGACCAATTCGATTTATTAAACAGGGATAAATATATATATATATATATATATATATATATATATATATATATATATATATATAAGTCACAAAAATAGGCAGCACTCCATATTCTCAAGATAATCTGCAGGTCTTTATTGAGCCCACATCTCGTGCAACGTTTCAGCTCTCAACTGAGCCTTTCTCAAGCTTGAGAAAGGCTCAGTTGAGAGCTGAAACGTTGCACGAGATGTGGGCTCAATAAAGACCTGCAGATTATCTTGAGAATATGGAGTGCTGCCTATTTTTGTGACTTATATGGACTGAAAGCAACCAAGGGACGGGTTGCCTGGGCCTTGCACCCGAAGATAAGTAAAGGATTTGTGCTGTTCCAATTTTTTCTATTATATATATATATATATATATATATATATATATCTGATTTCCACATGAATAAAGACTGTATCAAGGGGGGTAAAAGCTTAACAATGTCGTCTAATGGACAGCTCAGATGTCACAATCCATGTACTGTGTTTTCTCCTTGTCTTTTTGTGTTTGTCACTGTCCCCTGTGTGTATTATCTGCAGTGGTGAGGCTAGCATCCCTTGCCGGCCAGTACACTAGTCAGGTTAGAGTTAGGTAACAGTGAGGGACAAGGTTCCTGGCGGTGGGGGGAAGGACCCACTTAGGGCGTTAGGGCAGTGCAGGGACAGGTTCAGGTTAAATTCAGGTGGTGACCATTCCCCATTTCCCTATCGGTAAGGCCTTCCTTTCCCCATTTTCCATCCCTTTTTTCTGTGTGTTATGCATTCATTGACCGATCATTGGGTCATATCATATTGTGACATCAGGTTAATAATTGATTTAGGGGGGACTGTGAAGGAGAAAATGTCTAATGAAATCAATTATTAAACCTTATATAAGTCAGTTCAGATATTGTGTAGCAAAATGGAGTCTATTTCCTGTTCAGCAGCACACTGGAAGG
Source organism: Ranitomeya variabilis (assembly GCF_051348905.1). Classification (NCBI taxonomy): domain Eukaryota; kingdom Metazoa; phylum Chordata; class Amphibia; order Anura; family Dendrobatidae; genus Ranitomeya; species Ranitomeya variabilis. The sequence continues at coordinate 649,986,583 of NC_135234.1, forward strand.
AACTTCTGGAATGTGAAGACGTTACTGGACAAAGAAACTGAATACCATATATGGAAGTGAAGTTGGAAATGAAGCTTGGAATGAACCAATCAGAGTGACACTAACTATTCTGAAGTTGTGCGACCTCCCCCATTTCCTGTTTTTAGAATGTTCCTTTGTTCAGAATAAACCAGTTGTTGTAAGCCATCACTGAGAGAGGCTGTGTGTATCGTCTTTGTGAATTTGATACATTCTGGGCCTCTAAGCTAGCACTCAGCTTATATTTGGTCAGGTACAAGCAATCATATAGATCTCACTTTAAGAGATCACCCTCACATGTGGATGCTACGATGGGACAGCCTGGAGGACTAGTCAGAGATTTGTGAATTTTGGGGAGAACATAAAAAACTGGGGTTGTTGGATAGGGATTAGAGAGGAACTTGGCTGTCTGTTGGTCTATCGTGCCGTTATCAGTGTAAGTGTTAATGACTGACTGAATTTTGTTGCGTATCTCAAAAGTGGGGTCCCTTGAAATGATTCTATATGTGTTACTGTCCGATAGTTGGCGTAGTATCTCACTGGAGTATAGAGCACGATCCATGACGACCGTGGCCCCACCCTTGTCTGCTGGTTTAATAATTATAGATTTATTATTCTGAAGTGATGTAAGGGCTTGTTTCTCAGATGGTGTCAGGTTTGTATGTGTGGGAAAAAAACCTAAACGATGTTGGTGCGACAAATCCTTAATGTCTTTATCAACAAAGCAGATTAGTGTTTCGGTGGCGTGGAACGTCTGCGGTGGATTAAATGAACTAAGGTTCCTTAGTCCCAGTGATGAGAGGGGGATCTCAGCAACAGAGATGTCCCTGTTAGGAGACACTCTGTTCTCGGAGTTCCCTGCCAAAGTCCCAAAGTGAGTCTTGAGTCTCACTAGACGATAAAATCGTTGTAGGTCCCTCTCCAGCTGGAAGTTATCCCAGATGGGAGTAGGACAGAATGATAGTCCTTTCTGGAGTAGGTTCAGTTTCGCAGGGGAGAGCGTGTAACCCGAGATGTTGACAACTAGATTAGGTATCTTACCTGTGAACGGGTTGTCATTCTTTCTCGATCTTCTTGTCGGTCGGTACGCTGGTAGCCTCCCCTGCGACCCTTCGGTAAAAAACGGGGTCTGCTGGTACCTCTGGAAGAGTCGCTTTCCGTGCTGAAGGAACCTGTGTTGCGCTAGTACGGGCGATGCCATGGATTGTTTCCTGAAGTATCGCTCCATTTATAAACCCTGTTGTGGGTATAGTCGTCGTTGTCCCGTTGGAACGTCTGTTGTTTCCTCTCTTGTAAGAACTTCTGGTGGTCCGCAAGGATCTTGTCCGTCTTATCTTTCAGGCTGGTCCAGTCAGTAGAAGCCAAGGTAGATGACAGTTGGGTTTCTATGGCCTGGATACTGTCCTTTGTTTCAGTGATTGCGCTCTGTAAGAATTCAGTGGTTAGTATTATAATGTCAAAAGAACATTTGTTCAATATCCTCTTATACTTGTTGCAAAAATCAGGGTTTTCAGAGAAAAAGATTTGGGCGCAGATTGCACCTAAGACCCCTCGGGATCTTGCCCTGTTTATGGTATTCTGCCAAAGTTATGCAATGTAGATCGTAGGATAGCAGCTTACGTCGCTCCTTCTCGTAGTCCCTCATCCTCAGTTCATGGAGAAGGGTTTTTAAGAACTCGCTTGAGTTGGAGACTTGGGAAAGAATGTTGAAACCGGTTGCAGTATCATATGCAAAGGTGTCTGACGACATCTGGTGGACCGTTGCTACACCAAGCAAAAAGTCATAAGGGAAATAATGGTGTGCACTCAGGTCAAAATCAAGGAGGTGCTGGTAAAACAGACCATGTTGTCCAAATAGTCATGTACTGAAAATAACCGCACACTCAGAACCGGTATGATACAAAAGTATAGATATGATCTGGTGGTCCTAACCAGTGGTGTTAGGATCTTTTCTAGGAAGACAGAGAGAGGTGAAAGTATGGTGTCTGTGGATACCACGATGGGACAGCCTGGAGGATTAGTCAGAGATTTGTGAATTTTGGGGAGAACATAAAAAACTGAGGTTGTTGGATGGGGATTAGAGAGGAACTTGGCTGTCTGTTGGTCTATTGTGCCGTTATCAGTGTAAGTGTTAATGACTGACTGAATTTTGTTGCGGATCTCAAAAGTGGGGTCCCTTGAAATGATTCTATATGTGTTACTGTCCGATAGTTGGCGTAGTATCTCACTGGAGCATAGAGCACGATCCATGACGACCGTGGCCCCACCCTTGTCTGCTGGTTTAATAATTATAGATTTATTATTCTGAAGTGATGTAAGGGCTTGTTTCTCAGATGGTGTCAGGTTTGTATGTGTGGGAAAAAAACCTAAACGATGTTGGTGCGACAAATCCTTAATGTCTTTATCAACAAAGGAGATAAATGTTTCGGTGGCATGCAACGTCTGCGGTGGATTAAAGGAACTAAGGTTCCTTAGTCCCAGTGATGAGAGGGGGATCACCGCAACAGAGTTGTCCCCGTTAGGAGACACTCTGTTCTCGGAGTTCCCTGCCAAAGTCTCAAAGTGAGTCTTGAGTCTCACTAGACAATAAAATCATTGTAGGTCCCTCTCCAGCTGGAAGTTTTCCCAGTTGGGAGTAGGACAGAATGATAGTCCTTTCTGGAGTAGGTTAAGTTTTGCAGGGGAGAGCGTGTAACCCAAGATGTTGACAACTAGATTAGGTAGTGGCACATGTCATGTCGCAGCTTTGAGGTGGGCTCACCGCCGGAGCACACCTCAAAGCGGGGCTTCTGATGTTGGACATGCTATCCCATCCAAAGTCAGAAAGAGGTTAACAGTATCGATTACAAAGGAAGGTCCAGCTCCATGATATCCATAAAAATTACGTTTTAATCATAATAAATGTAAAAAATCATTTTGATACAATCAGCATAAATGTCAAAAGCCCTCTATGGGAATTGTTGTGAATTCTGCTCTTGGGCTCTCTCCGGTGGTTGTAAGTGGTAGCGCTACTGTCTCTGAATCACAGCATTTATCAGGTGTTTTCACTTTTTGCAATTTGGACAGGGCTATTTAGTCTTGCTTCGCCCTTTAGTCAGTGCCAGTTGTCCATTGATCCTGGAGGATTCACATCCCTGCCTGGTCTCTTCTGCTTTGCAGTTCTTTTCAACAAAGATAAGTTCTGGCCTTGATTTTGCTGTCCACATGCTGTGGTCTTATTGTTCAGTTATTTTCCATGTTTTGTCTTGTCCAGCTTGGTCTGTATAAGGATTTGTTTAGCCAAGCTGGTATCTATGGAGATGCAGATATACCCTCCATGTCTTTAGTTAGCTGTGGAGTTTTTGTATTTTCTGTGGTGGATATTTTCTAGTGTTTTAATACTGACCGCATAGTACTCTGTCCTGTCCTTTCTATTTAGCTAGAAGTGGCCTCCTTTGCTAAATTCTCATTTCAGTCTGTGTATGTTTTTTCCCTCTCCTCTCACAGTCAATATTTGTGGGGGGCTGCCTGTTCTTTGGGGATTTTCTCTGAGGCAAGATAGTTTTCCCTTTTCTATCTCTAGGGGTAATTAGTCCACCGGCTGTGTCGAGATGTCTAGGGAGCGCTAGGTACATTCCACGGCTACTTCTAGTTGCGGTGTTAGGTTCAGGGTCTGCGGTCAGTACAGGTACCACCTTCCCCAGAGTACGTCCCATGCTGCTCTTAGGCCACCAGATCATAACAGGGAATGTACAGTACATAGTAGCAATAAATCATTTTTATGGATATCATGGAGCTGGACCTTCCTTCATGATCGATTAGTTTTCCTCCTGGACCGCTGTCTTCCATGCTCCAGATTCCTGTCTACATGTGGGTGAGCTGACAAAGCAACTTTTTTTTATCTTTAACAAGATGCCTGTATTCTTAGGGTTAGAAATTGTGCTGACTATTCGGCTGCCACTGAGTAAATTTAGTCAGATGCTTCCCCCCCTGAAAAGGGATGTGTGCATGCTGGAGTATCGAAGTACGCTTGGAGACAATCTTACGAGTGGTTTTCCCCAAGACATCAGTGAGTCACACACTGTGCATCCCAGTTGTAGACGTCCAAGCCCGGGAACGTCAAGGCATCATCGTCAAAACATGAGCGGCAACAGTGTACAGTGGATACGGAAAGTATTCAGACCCTTTGCTCATACACTCATATTTAAGTCACATGCTGTCCATTTACTTGTGACCCTCCTTGAGGTGGTTCTACTCCTTCTTTGAAGTCCAGCTGTATTTAATTAAACTGATAGGACTTGATTTGGTAAGGCACACACCTGTCTATATAAGACCTCACAGCTCACAGTGCTTGTCAGACCAAATGAGAATCATGAGGTCAAAGGAACTGGCCAAGGAACTCAGAGACAGAATTGTGGCAAGGCACAGATTTGGCCAAGGTTCCAACAGAATTTCTGCAGTACACAAGGTTCCTAAGAGCACAGTGGACCACCAGAACTCTTCCTAGACCTGGCCATCCAGCCAAACTGAGCAATCATGGGAAAAGGCCTTTGGTGAGAGAGGTAAAGAAGAAGCCCAAGATCAATGTTGCTGAGCTCCAGAGATGCAGTATGGAGATGGGAGAAAGCTCCACAAAGTCAAATATCAATGCAGCCCTCGACCAGTCGGGCCTTTATGGCAGAGTGGCCGATGGAAGCCTCTCTTCAGTGCAAGACATATGAAAGCCCACATAAAGTTTGCTAAAAAGCACATGAAGGACGCCCAGACTATGAGAAATAAGATTCTCTGGTCTGATGAGATGAAGATAGACCTTTTTGGTGATAATTCTAAGCAGTATATGTGGAGAAAACCAGGCACTGCTCATCACCTGCCCAATACAATCCCAACAGTGAAACATGGTGGTGGCAGCATCATGCTATGTGGGTGTTTTTCTGCTGCAGGGATAGGACAACCGGTTCTCATTGAAGGAAACATGAATGTGGCCAAGTACAGAGGTATACTGGATGAAAACCTCTTCCAGAGTGCTTTGCACCTCAGACTTGCCGAAGGTTCACTTTCAAACAAGACAATGACCCTAAGTGCACAGCTAAAATAACAAAGGAGTGGTTTCAGAACAACTCTGTGACCATTCTTGACTGGTCCAGCCAGAGCCCTGACCTAAACCCAATTGCGCATCTCTGGAGAGACCTGAAAATGGCTGTCTTCCAACGTTCACCATTCAACCTGACGGAACTGGAGAGGATCTGCAAGCAAGAATGGCAGAGGATCCCCAAATCCAGGTGTGAAAAACTTTTTGCATCATTCCCAAGAAGACTCATGGCTGTACTAGCTCAAAAGAAGTGTACATTAATGAGAAAAAAAATAACTTTTTTGAATTTACCATATGGCTGCAATGAAAAACAGAGTGAAAAATTTAAAGAGGTATGAATACTTTCCGTACTCACTGTAAGAGGCATAAGCAATTTCTGTGAGTCGTTTAACACATTTTTTTTTTATAGACCAGCCCGTGCACCAGTAGAGCAGAGTACAAGTCTGACACTTTATGAACGATGGCAGAGGTTGGTGCATGAGTATCTGGAGCTTAATGTCAATGCCATTACGGGGGGGTTGTACCCTTTTGATCTTCAAAAATGGAAGAGTGTCCTGATCTTGCCTGTCACGCCTTGGAAGTTTTGTCATTCTTGGCAGCCAGCGTTCTCTCAGTGTGTCTTCAGTGCTGCTGGTAGTGTCCTGATGGATAAGCGCATCTGGATGTCTCCTCAAACTGTAGACTGCCTAACTTTCATCAAAATGAACAAGTCAAATATCTCAGATGATTTTTGCACCCCAGTCGCAGATTGGGCAGACTAGGCGATGGTGTCATTTTTAGCATCATGTATTGACAAAGTGTTAATCCGCACAGCGGAGAAGCCCACTCAGTGCACAGGTAATTGCATGAACTGATGCTGCAAGCATGTATACAGCAGTAAGTGCTCCGTGAGCCGGGGTGCCACTCCAAAGAAAATAGCCACAATGGATTCAAAAATTGAAAGGAACGGATGGCACTCACCGGTTAAAAAAACTTCTTTATTCCAATACTTTAAAACATCGGCGTCGGGAGGATGGGAGCAGGAGTGGAATGGATGACAGCTGTTTCGCGTTGCAGTGGCGCTTCTACTGGTCACACACCTCCCGACACCGATGTTTTAAAGTATTGGAATAAAGAAGTTTTTTAACCGGTGAGTGCCATCCGTTCCTTTCAATTTTAGTATCATGTATTGATGTATTGTTACTGCTTTCTGTGCCATCTTTGTGGTGTCTTCTGTGCCTGCTATTGCTGCTGATGTTACAAACAATTTTTTGAAAAATTGGAGATTCAAAGTTGGGTCTCCATCTGGTGGGTTGCCTGTAGTAGAAGGTGTGTCAGAGGCCTATTATACAATTTCTACTCTGTGGAAATTGATGCTGCTTTAGTGCTGTGTGACAAATATTTTTTGAAATGTGGAGACTCCAAGTTGGGTCTCCATCTGGTGGGTTGCCTGTGTAAGTAGGGCTGCCAGTCAGACAGGCCTGCACTCATTTTCAGTCAACTACCTCTGTTACTTTACGTACATTTTTGTACCAATGGTACTGTATGATACTGATGTTTGTACCATTTGAGTGTGGCTGGAAAAAAAAGTGTTGCATGAGGTATCAGGGTTCCCAGATAAGAAGGCTTACACCGCACCCTTAGCCTCCACATCTTAATTGAAACTTCAATTCAAAGTTCTAAATGCAGGGCCAGACCCCGACAACTCATTCATGGCACATGGCTGACTTCTGCTGTGCAATTATCAAATTTCTGCTGTAGGTAAATTGATGCCATGTTTCCTGTTGTCTGCTCCTAATTTTGGGAAATATTTGAACTCCAGGTTGGGCCTCCTTCATGTGTCGTGCCCGATGCAGTATGGCTCCCAGTCTGGCAGGCCTGCACTTACTTTTAGTCAACTACCAGTGTTACTATCCTTACATTTTTGTTATCATTAGTGCTATACCAAGCTGATATTTGTGCCACCTGAGTCGGACTCGGGAAAAAACCATTGAATTGTTGCATGAGGTATCAGGGCTCCCAGCACATCCACCCTACACTGGTCCCTCACCCACAACATTTTAATTTAAACTAAAATTCAAAGGTCTAAATGCTGGCCCAGACCCTGATACCACATGCATGACCTATTGCTCACTGCTGCTGTGCCATTATAAAATGTTTTACTGTGGGTCAATTGAGGAGTCAAATACCTGTTACTATTCTTAAATTTTTCTACCAATAGTAGTCTTTGAAACTGATGTTTTTGCCACTTGAATGTGGCTAGGAAACTAAAAGAAAATAGAGCTGTTGCATGAGGTATCTGAGCTCCCAGCAAAGAAGGCTTACACCGCCACATTATCATCCACATCTTAATTGAAACTTCAATTCAAAGCTGTAAATGCTGGGCCAGACCCTGATACCTCATGCACGAGTCATGGCTGACTGCTTCTGTGCCATTATAAAAGGTTCAACTGTGGGTCAATTGATCAGTTAAATACCTGTGTCACTTTCCTTACATTTTTCTACCAGTAGTACTGTATGAAACTGATGTTTGTGCCATCTGAATATGGCTGGAATTTAAAAAAAAATTGGAGGTGTTGCATGAGGTATCATGTCTCCCAGCTATGAAGACTTACATCACCCACCAGGTTCTCATTAAAATGTCAATTCCAAGCTGTAAATGCTGGCCCAGACCCTGATGCCTCATGCATGGGTCATGGCTGACTGCTGCTGTGCCATTTGAAGATTTCTACTGTGGGTCAATTGATGCCAGTTTTCTTGGTGTCTACCCCTAATTTTAGCTGTTTGGGAAAATTTTTGTCACCCCTTAAGGTGTTGTGCATACATTTTGTTTTATCTGCTATTGAATCTAATGGGGTTTGGGTACGTTCGTCGAACCGTCATCAAACACGTTCGGCGAACCTTCTAGTTGTTCAGCGAATTGAACTGGACCGAACTTTGAAAGGTTCGCTCATCTCTAGTTAGGAACATAAAAAATAAAAGTCAACCCAAATAACAAAGAAAAAGAACTATGAGCCTCTTGTAGAGGTTCAATGGTCAGTGTAAAAACTGTCAATGTTCAAAAATGAAAGGCATCCCAAATTCACTTTATAATAACAGTGAATGTCAACTGATACATAAGTCACAATTTCCTTTATTAGGCCTTATTTGCTCTTTAATAAGTATTATTTAATATCAATTTAAGTAAAATTTTAGACAATTAAAAAAATATATTTATGTCTGTAACTTGTACGTTTTGGTTTGGAATATTGCTGCCTTTGTTTTCTTACTGAATTACTGAAATAATCATCATATTCATAATATGTGTAATCTAAATGGATCCCCGGTGACTACAGCTTGTGCAGCAGATGCATCAGTATTCTGTAAATTAGAAATGAGAACACAATTTTTATTGTGTTCATATTTTATGTTTATTATAATAGCATATAAACTTGTGATAATTTAATGTGTGCAACTGCAATATGTTTTTTTGCAAGCTAATACAATTAATTTTGATATAAGTACTAGATAAAGCAAGGACCATTATGTAATTAGTCACTTTTATCAAGATGAATTAAAAAGTTTCAGAATAAACATATTATTGCAGCACAGAAAAATCTGCCATTTCGACTCATGTATTTAGTAAGTATAAGGAAACCAAGTATTTGCATTATTTAAGCAAAAAAAAAAAAAGTAGTTTTACTGTATGGCTATAACACATACAAAGCTGACTTTTGAACTAGCCTTGCTGAATATTAGGGGTTTTAGAAAGATTTGTAAACTGCAGAGGATTAACTTGGACAAAATGAATCCTGCACCCATGTAAACCATTATTTCAAACAATGCATTTATCTAGAGGTTGAAAAATAATAAAGTATTGTACTTATGTTCCATAACAGCTATTATTTGCCAATAATGTTACATTTACAGTATGTCACAGTTTAATAAAATATTCTGCCTATAGTAAATACCTTGTCCATGGTACTGAAATAAACAATGTTATTGCACAGGGGTTATTTTTATCTCATTGATGTTTATATCACAGCCATCTATACAGAAATAGATTTTATATATTACATGGTAGCATTACATGGCTTTATTATGGTTTATTTTTAGAAAAAAGTTTTATTAATCAGTAGGCGGAATTATTTATATTATTTTGGCTTTTGGCTCTTTCCATAAATGTTGCAGTATTACCGTATATACTCGAGTATAAGCCGAAATTTTCAGCCATTTTTTGGGGCTGAAAGTGCCCCTCTTGGCTTATACTCGAGTCATGGGGCGGGAGGGTCGGCGGGTGAGGGGGAGCGACGACGGTCACATACTCACCTGCTCCTGGCGTGGTACCTGCATGTCCCATGGTCTCCGTCGCCCGCAGCTCTTCCTCTATTCAGCGATCACGTGGTACCGCTCAATAAAGTAATGAATATGGACTCCACTCCCATAGCGGTGGAGCCGCATATTCATTACTGTAATGAGCGGTACCAGTGACCGCTGAACAGAGGAAGAAGCTGCCGGCACCGGAGACCATCTGTCCGGGAGAAGCTGCCAGGGACCGCACCAGGAGCAGGTGAGAATTTCATATTCACCTTTCCCCGTTCCACCGCCGCTCCGTCTTACGCGTCCTCTGCAGTGACTGTTCAGGTCAGAGGGCGCGATGATGTATTAGTCTGCCCACCGCCCTCTGCCTGAACAGTCAGTGTGGAGAGACGGGACGCTGAGGAGCAGTGACGAGAGGTGAGTATGTCATATATTTTTTTTTATTGCAGCAGCAGCATTACATGTGGCACATTGTTATATGGAGCATCTTATGGGGCCATAATGAACTGTATGGAGCATTATATGTGGCACATTGTTATATGGAGCATCTTATGGGGCCATAATCAGCATTTGTGCAGCATTATATGGGGCACATTGTTATATGGAGCATCTTATGGGGCCATAATGAACTGCATGGAGCATTATATGTAGCACATTGTTATATGGAGTATCTTATGGGGCCATAAAGAACTGTATGGAGCATTATATGTGGCACATTGTTATATGGAGCATCTTATGGGGCCATAATGAACTGTATGGAGAATTACATGTGGCACATTGTTATATGGAGCATCTTATGGGGCCATAATGAACTGTATGGAGCATTACATGTGGCACATTGTTATATGGAGCATCTCATGGGGCCATAATGAACTGTATGGAGCATTATATGTGGCACATTTTTATATGGAACATCTTATGGGGCCATAATGAGCATTTGTGCAGCATTATATGGGGCAAATATCTGTATGGAGCATCTTTTGGGACCATAATGAGCATTTGTGCGGCATTATGTGGGGCAAATGTCTGTATGGAGCATCTTATGGGGCCATAATCAGCATTTGTGCAGCATTATATGGGGTGTATTTTGTATAGAGCATCTTATGGGGCCATCATGAACTGTATGGAGCATTATATGGGGCTCCTGATTCAATATGGATATTCAAAAACACTTAACCTACTGATGTCTCAATTAATTTTACTTTTATTGGTATCTATTTTAATTTTTGACATTTACCGGTAGCTGCTGCATTTTCCAGCCTTGGCAAAATTAGGGGTCTCGGCTTATACTTGGGTCGGCTTATAATCGAGTATATACGGTAGACATTTCTTAGATTGATTGCTGTCATTTAATCACAGTATTAAAAGGAATCTGACAAACTAATACAGGCTGCACGGACCACAAGTAGTATGTATCAGATACTGGTTGGATGATCTGAGCCAGGTATGTTTGACTTGGAAATGTTGCAGTGTTTCAAAGATAAGATAGGTTTAAGATACTTTAAAAGCCGCTGCTCCCTGCCTGGTTCCCTTTACTAACAAATCTCACTCTGCGTGAGAGGAAGAGACGTGTAACTCAAGGGGAGCACATGGGGAGAGCCACCTTACCGACTAGTTTTCCTTGCGGTTGGACCTTAGTGGCTTTTAACAGTATATTTTTTCTGAAACACTGCAGCATTTCAGAGTCTAAGACTATGTGCCTACGTTGCATTTTTAAAGCGTTTCTGCCGCGTTTTTCCACTGTGGCTTAAAAAACGCTAACAAAACGCATCCCATTAATTTCAATTGTAGCGGAATCGCATCGCGGAAAAATACACAGCATGTTTATTAATTTTGCGGAATCGCTGTGATTCCGCAGCCATAGACTTGTATTGAAAAAAACGCTTGAAAAAAGCGTCAAATAGGCATCAAAAACGCATAAAAATGTGCATGCATTTTCATTGGCAAGGGTGTGCAGTTTTGATGCGAATAAATCTGCTTCTTTTCTGCAACGTGGGCACATAGCCTAACATTTCTGGCTGAATATCAACTGTCAGGTTTTCTTTGTTTCAACCTTAAAGTGAACCTGTCAAAATGAAAAGCTGTCCAATCTGCAGGCACCATGTTATAAAGCTGTCACAGCTGAGTTGATTGATATACAGTACAGACCAAAAGTTTGGACACACCTTCTCATTTAAAGATTTTTCTGCATTTTCTTGACTATGAAAATTGTACATTCACACTGAAGGCATCGAAACTATGAAATAACACATGTGGAATTATATACTTAATAAAAAAGTGTGAAACAACTGAAATTATGTCTTATATTCTAGGTTCTTCAAAGTAGCCACCTTTTGCTTTGATGACTGCTTTGCACACTCTTGGCATTCTCTTGATGAGCTTCAAGAGGTAGTCACCGGGAATGGTTTTCACTTCACAGGTGTGCCCTGTCAGGTTTAATAAGTGGGATTTTTTGCCTTATAAATGGGGTTGGGACCATCAGTTGTGTTGTGCAGAAGTCTGGTGGATACACAGCTGATAGTCCTACTGAATAGACTGTTAGAACTTGTATTATTGCAAGAAAAAATTAGCTAAGTAAAGAAAAACTAGTGGCCATCATTGCTTTAAGAAATGAAGGTCAGTCAGTCCGAAAAATTGGGAAAACTTTGAAAGTGTCCCCAAGTGCAGTGGCAAAAGAAACTGGCTCACATGAGGACTGCCCCAGAAAAGGAAGACCAAGAGTCACCTTTGCTTCTGAGGATAAGTTTATCCGAGTCACCAGCCTCAGAAATCGCAGGTTAACAGCAGCTCAGATTAGAGACCAGGTCAATGCCACACAGAGTTGTAGCAGCAGAAACATCTCTACAACAACTGCTAATAGGAGACTTTGTGCAGCAGGCCTTCATGGTAAAATAACTGCTAGGAAACCACTGCTAAGGACAGGCAACAAGCAGAAGAGACTTGTTTGAGCTATAGAACACAATGAATGGACATTAGACCAGAGGAAATCTGTGCTTTGGTCTGATGAGTCCAAATTTGAGATCTTTGGTTCCAACCACAGTGTCTTTGTGCGACACAGAAAAAGTGAATGGATGGACTCTACATGCCTGGTTCCCACCGTGAAGCATGGAGGAGGAGGTGTGATGGTGTGGGGGTGCTTTGCTGGTGACACTGTTGGGGATTTATTCAAAATTGAAGGCATACTGAACCAGCATGGCTACCAGAGCATCTTGCAGCGGCATGCTATTCCATCCGGTTTGCGTTTAGTTGGAACATCATTTATTTTTCAACAGGACAATGACCCCAAACACACCTCCAGGCTGTGTAAGGGCTACTTGACCAAGAAGGAGAGTGATGGGGTGCTACGCCAGATGACCTGGCCTACACAGTCACCAGACCTGAACCCAATCGAGATGGTTTGGGGTGAGCTAGACTGCAGAGTGAAGGCAAAAGGGCCAACAAGTGCTAAGCATCTCTGGGAACTCCTTCGAGATTGTTGGAAGACCATTCCCGGTGACTACCTCTTGAAGCTCATTCAGAGATTACCAAGAGTGTGCAAAGCAGTCATCAAAGCAAAAGGTGGCTACTTTGAAGAACCTAGAATATAAGACATATTTTTAGTTTCACACTTTTTTAAGTATATAATTCCACATGTGTTAATTCATAGTTTTGAAGCCTTCAGTGTGAATGTACAATTTTCATAGTCATGAAAATACAGAAAAATCTTTAAATGAGAAGGTGTGTCCAAACTTTTGGTCTGTATAGTTTTGTGAGAAAAGATTCAGTGTAACCTTTGTTTTAATTATGTAAACATTTGGTGTTTCTGGTATTTTTTGTCCAGTGGAAGGTCTTATCAGTGGCTGACAGCTATCTCTGTATACACACTTATACAATAAAAGCTACGAAGTCACTGATAGAACCGCCCACTGAACCGAAAAGATTAGAAAGGTCAGAGGTTTAAATCAGGGGTTACAGCCCGCAATGTAATTTGCCCTTGCTCTTGGGCAGATTCCCGATGGAAAACAGTGCTTGCGTCACCAGCCACATCATTTTTTTAAGCCACTGTCCATGAAAAAATGTGTATACGTGCAACTTTCACAACTTAACACTGCTGTGGTGCACAAAATGCTGGATTACGTCCTGACATTGGCCAATGCCAGAGTCAGTACATTCCTTGTTGGCAGAATTAACAATTTTTGGCAGAATTAGTGCACTCTGCTCTCCTGTCCCACTCGTACCTCCTATGCAGAAGTCCCAGTGTCTTTCTGTTTGATGTATATACAGTACAGACCAAAAATTTGGACACACCTCATTTAAAGATTTTTCTGTATTTTTATGACTATGAAAATTGTACATTCACACTGAAGGCATCAAAACTATGAATTAACATATGTTAGCAAGAGAATGCCAAGAGTGTGCAAAGCAGCCATCAAAGCAAAAGGTGGCTACTTTGAAGAACCTAGAATATAAGACATAATTTCAGTTGTTTCACACTTTTTTGTTAAGTATATAATTCCACATGTGTTCATTCATAGTTTTGATGCCTTCAGGGTGAATGTACAATTTTCATAGTCATGAAAATACAGAAAAATCTTTAAAAGAGGTGTGTCCAAACTTTTGGTCTGTACTGTACATCAGTCTCAGTAGGGGTGGACACTGACAGCTTGGGGCCCCTTTGTCCAAGAAATGTGTCAGTGCACCCCCTTTTATGGCAAGAAAGCTACAGAGATATATATATACACACATACATAAATATAAATATATTATTTAGTCTTCTTTGTTATTATACCTATAGCGACCCGGAGTGTTACACCCCAAAATATATTCCAAAATACCTGTGTTAGTAAAAAATATAACTTTATTAAACAGTACACAAAAAAATCTAAAATCTCAGTAATAGTGATTGATAATTGGTGATGACACAACAAACAGAGACAGCGGTACCATATAATTCTATCTTTGCACTGTGTAGCAAAAAACACTCAATTCATGGAGTACACAGAATAAAGAATATATGCCCGTGCAGCTTATTGTACAACCAAACTCACAGTGAGTCTCTCAACCATACCGTTTCCCAGTTAGAGACAAAATCTCAATTTAACAGGCAAAAATTGTTAGCGCTACAGTAAAGTGCAGAGTGCTTGTGAAAGTCCTACATACAGTGCTTACCCATGTGGATATGGTGCCCACTGAGTCCTTGGCCCCGACGCACGTTTCACAGTATTTGCTTCCTCTGGAGGCTTGTGTGAGTTGCTACATCAAGGGGGTTCTTTATCTTTCCCAAACAGCTGATTGTAATCAGCACCGCTCCATGGAGCGCATGAGAGGCGGGTCCCGGGTCACATCCGGCAGTCCCAGTATAGGAGAGAGTCAGGGAGAGAAGTCCCTCCTATGACGTAAGTGACCCACTCCCCACTGATTGGACGCCATCAGGGGCATGTGCGCAGTCCGAGTCCACTGCTCATGTGCACACCGCAGCCGCCATCTTACATACTGGCTACAGTTTGGGCAAAAGTGCTGTAAGTATCCAGCATAGAACCACAGCGGAACAACATTAAATCACACTGAGCCATAGCGTACGGAACACACAAATGTCCAACAAAGTGTCATACAATATGTATATGTAAGTACAATGGTGATTGTAGAATATTTTTTTCATGTTGATACATTCTTCAGCATCCGTCTTGATCTCTTATGATGGCGCTCAAATGCAATCCCAGATGAATTGTGCTGGGATAGAGCAGATTGACAAAGAGTCCCTCGAATGAAGAAATTTCATCAGCAAGAGTCCAATACATATGTACTGAATATAAGCATAAAAGATAAAATTAATAAGCAGCAACCAAATTAAAAACAGGAGACAGAAGAGGGACAAAATGCTATATTTACAGAGATTGGAGAAACTGGACAAATTAAATGCATCAGAGGGGATACCCAACCAAGATGTTTCAAAAAGGTACAAAAGAGAGCTTCTTATTCAGCCCTTTAGGTGACATGGTTCCAAGGGAGACTATCCAGCGACATTCCATCTGCACCAGTGTTTTCTTGAGATCACCGCCCCTAATACCCAGATGAACCCTGTCAATGCCACGGATGCTAAGCGCTTGTGGATCACAGTTATGGCACAACTTGAAATGTCATGGGATAGTCTTTAGATCTGAGATATCAGTCATGTCCCTAGCCGCCCTAATGTCCCTCACATATTCCCTGACTCTGATGCAAAGCTCCTGGAAGGTAAGGCCAACATAAATTAGATTACATGTGCACACAGCATAATATACCACATAGCTGGTGTTAAACGATATATAGCATGTAATCTGGTAGTCCCTAACTCCATCTGCCGATGTAAATGTAGTGGCTCGCACAATGTTTCTACAGGCCAAGCAGGATCCACAAGGATAACACCCCCATCTCTGAGGACCTGCCCCAAATGGATTTAATGGTCTCGCTACATAGTGGCTCCTAACAAGCAGGTACTTGAGATTACGACCTCTCATTGCTGTCAGGAATGGTCTGTCAGGCAAAATCTGTTTAAAGGGACACTGTCACCTGAATTTGGAGGGAACAATCTTTAGACCTAGGGGCGGGGTTTTCGGGTGTTTGATGCACCCTTTCCTTACCCGCCGGCTGCATGCTGGCTGCAATATTGGATTGAAGTTCATTCTCTGTCCTCCGTAGTACATGCCTGCACAAGGCAATCTTGCCTCGTGCAGGCATGTACTACGGAGGACAGAGAATGAACTTCAATCCAATATTGCAGCCAGCATGCAGCCGGCGGGTAAGGAAAGGGTGCATCAAACACCCGAAAACCTCGCCCCTAGGTCTAAAGATTGTTCCCTCCAAATTCAGGTGACAGTGTCCCTTTAAGTGTCCTGTCAGATCACTGGGATCGGTTTTGGTAAGGAGTTGGTGATGAGGGGTTCCCCTGGCATGGGAATAGCATTTTCTAATGGTCCTCATGCTATATCCTCGATCCTGGAACCATTGTTTAAGGTCCCGGGCCTGGTTCACAAAGACAACATCCGTGGAACAAATCCGTTTCATTCTCAAGAATAGACCAATAGGTACAGATCTGTTCTTTATTATATACGGCACTATACATAATAAGTGAGTACACTATATACTAAGGGACTGTGCTATACATAATAAGTGAGTACACTATACTAACAGACTGTGCTATACATAATAAATGAGTATAATATATACTAAGGGACTGTGCTATACATAATAAGGCTACATTCCTGTATCCGTGTTCAGTGTCAGTGTGCTGTGCGCTCTTACAGATGCATTGAGCATGTCCTTTTATCATCATCAAAATCAGATCAAAAGAAAACATTATCTGACCTCACGGATCTCATTCTCACATCCGTGATTTTCACGGATGTGTGAATGGACCTAGAAAACTATACGAGTTTGTGTGCCTTCTGATAAAAAAAAGTCCGCAAGCACATGGACATTTCACACAAATGTGAGAATGCAGAATAAGGTAAGTCATACAGAACAGATGCATAATAATATTTACATCCAGGAACTTACCGCTGATGTGTCGTCTAATTACAGACGTTTTCTGCTGTTTCTTCTCCATCTGGTCAGAACTTCATGTCAACATCTCCCAGCCACGACTCGTCAGGATCATTGCAGCCCTGAAAATATCAAGGTCACATACATTGTATACATACATCTGTCTCCCCCTGAATACAGATATGCACCCCACCATTAAAAATAGTGATAAGCAGCACTGTGCCGTCCATTAACTATAATCTCAACCTCCCAATAATATAAATTATTCAGTGTCTGTGACTCCCCAATTAACTTTAAGGCTATGTGCACACATAAAGTATTTAAGGTTTTACAGTACAAGCAAAGCTAACGAGATCCCTGAAGTCTCATGCACATGTCGCTTATTTTCCCTTGCAGATTTGCAGAAAATTAAAATCTGCATTACGTCAATTCTTGCAGCGTATATCACCCGTACTAACGAGTGGGGGAAAATATGCACCAAAAGCATGGCAAAAATGTGGAAAAAAATAAATGTATTTTAGTCAGCTTTCTTCCTGCCAACACATTAGGACATGCAGCAGAATTTTCTCCTGCAAATCATGAACATGTGCACACAGCCTTAGTCACTGTTCTGTGACCAACCTATTCATTATAAGTCCTTGACAGCATCATAATGAACTTGGGGGTGGGAGATGATGCTATCAGGTACTGAGCATCCTTCGCCAACTCCGAAATTCATTACAAGTCCCTGACAGCGTCTTCTCCCACCTTTCAATTCATTATAAAGGGTCATATGCACCTTACTCTCTCCTGTTCCACTCCCCAATACATTCTAAGTCCCAGATAGTATCACAATGAATTGTGAGATGGAGGAGGATGCTATAGGGCTTAGCACCCTCCTCCACCACCCAATTCATTTTACATCCATATCTAACATCCTCTCTCTCCCCCTGTTCATAAGTCCATAATAAGTCACCCTTCTCCCATCCCAATCCTCCACATCCCTTATTGTCCTCCTCCCCCCGCAACCCATTATTGTCCTCTCCCCCCCCTCCATCATTGCCCTCTCCACCACCTCCATCATTGCCCTCTCCACCACCATCATTTCTCTCTCCACCACCCCCGTCATTGCCCTTTCCACCACCCTCGTCATTGCTCTCTTCACCTCCTCCATCATTGCCTTATCAACCACCTCCATCATTACCCTCTCCACCAACCCCATAATTGTCCTCTCCACCAACTCCATCATTGCCCTCTCCACCACCATCATTGCCCTCTCCACCACCCCCGTCATTGCCCTTTCCACCACCCTCGTCATTGCTCTCTTCACCTCCTCCGTCATTGCCTTATCAACCACCTCCATCATTACCCTCTCCACCAACCCCATCATTGTCCTCTCCACCAACTCCATCATTGCCCTCTCCACTCCCTCCATCATTGCCCTCTCCACCACCCCAAACAATGTACTCTCCCACCTCCTCCATTATTGCCCTCTCAACTACCCCATCATTGCCTTCACCACCTCCATCATTACCCTCTCCACCACCTCCATCATTGCCCTCTCCACCTTCCCAATCATTGTTCTCCCCACCACCACCATCATCGCTCTCCCCACCAACCCAATCATTGTTCTCTCCCACCTTCCTCCAATGTATAGTTAATAAAAAAGCAAATACCACCATTTACCTCACTGCACTCTCTCTCCCCGAGCAGCACCATCGCCGGTGCTCAATACCGAAATCATCCAATCATGCACCTGTGTCAGACAAAAAGCACCGGGCAGGAAGCAAAGGACAGATCCCTGCAGCTCCACTGCCTACAGGAGGAAATGGCAGTGGAGTGGAGTTGCAGGGATTGCTCCCTGCCCACCACACATGAGGGCAATCTGGCCTTGGGGCCAGAGAAACAGTCCAGATCGCCCTCATTAGCCACCCTGCAGGGGCCCCCCTCCACCTCCGGTCCCCGTTGAAGCTGCATCAGCGGTACATCCAATATGAGGTATACACTAGTCGCAGTATATTCTATGTGATTTATATACAGAAGTCACAGCCTATGTGATGATGTAAAGGAGTCTCAGTGTTTCTTATGTGATTTATACACAACTGTCTCAGTGTATCCTATGTGTTGTATACAGCAGTTTAATTGTCTCCTATGTGATGTATTCAGCAGAGTCTAAGTTTCTTCATCATATCTGATGTATATGCAGTAGTCTCAGCGTATCCTAAGTGATGTGTACTGCTGCCTCAGTGTACCATATGTGATGTACAGTCAGCAGTCTCAGTGTCTGCTGTTTGATGTATATACGGTACATCATTCTCAGTGTCTCCTATAGGATGTATACAGCAGAGTCTCAGTGTTTCCTATGTGGTATTTGCAGCAGAGTAAGTTTATCCTATGTGATGGATACTGCAGTTTCAGTTTTTTCTATGTGACATATACACAGCAGTGTCAGTGTCTCCTAAATGATGCATACAGCAATGTGAGTGTATCCTATGTGAAGTTTACTGAAGTCCTCCCATTGTTTTAGTTCTAGAAACGTTACATATGCAGTAACATGAAAAGGTCAGGGCTTACTACACTTGTAATCTTGTTGTTTGCTGATGTGGAAAGAAACTGGTCTCAGGATATGGGAATGTCATTTAAAGTTGCAGACCATCAACTGAATTAATGAAAAGGTTTTTTTATGTATCGCTAATGTTGGTGTCCCTGCATGGTCCCTCTACTTTCTCCCAGCAATGACTCCAACATACTCACTGCCCTAGCTATACGACAGACTCACCCTTTCCTGCTATGGCTTCCTGTCTCTCTGGGCCTGTGCATTTCACATAAGTCTCCCAGTGGCGCACCTAGTCCACGCGCACACACTCCCCAGGCATTAAGAATATAAGGCATTCTCCCCAGTAGGGAGGTGCCTTAGCAACCACCTTGATTTAGTTAGTGTTCTGCAACTAGTCAGTTACCAGGTCCCCGGCGTTGTCTGAAGCAGGACCTGTTCCTGAAACCTGTGTTGTCTAAACCAGTACCTGTCCCTGAAACCCATGTCATCTGAACCAGAACCTGTTCCTGAAACCCGAGTTGTGTGAACCTGAAAAAGCTGCGGTGGTACCCGAGTCTGAAACTGCTCTGGCGGTCCCGGAACCTGAATTTGCTCCGGCGGTCCCCGAGCCTGAAATAATTTTGGCGGTACCTGAACCTGAAACTTGAGCCTGCAGCAGCTCCAGCAATACCTGAATCAGTACCAGTGTTGGTCCTTTCTTTTGTTCCAGAATCCGCACTGTCTGAACCAGAACCATTATCCAAATTTTGTCCTGCCAGTGACTCCAAGTCTCTGTTCATGACTGTGATCCTGACCCTTGGGGTCAGCTTCTGCAGTATTGTGGACTGCCCAGGAGTGAAACCTGGCGGATACCTGCAGCGCAAGACTAACTCCACTATCAGGAGTCCACGATCCATGTGTGTGGCAGTTTGCTCAAGCTGTGGACCCCGCTGATTCTAATGCCCCTTCTCACTTGGGGTTGTAAAAAGAGATGTAGCGCCAGCGAGATCAGCATTAAAAACTGTTGTTGCATCTGTGGACAATGAATACCCATCTTGAAGCCCTGACCTCAGCTGCTTTATCCATTGTAGCCCAAATTGCAGCAACTGTGGCCGTGACTACTCAGCCTGCAACTTATGCATCGGGAGCTAATTTTCGTTTGTCTGCTCCACCACGTTACGACGGTGATCCTAAGCAGTGCCATGGGTTCCTAAACTAGAGGACTCTGCGCTATAAAATGATGGCCTATCAGCTTTCCTCTGATTGCGCTACAGTGGGATTCCTGATGTCCCACCTAGCAGGAGAAGCCCTAGTGTGGCTCAACCCATTGTGGGAGAGAGGGGACCCTGCGACCTCTGATCTGCAGGCCTTCTTGGTGGCTTTCCGTAAGTTCTTCGATGAATCTGGTTGTGTGTCTTCTGCAACTTCCCTTCTCAGACTGTGGCAGTGAGGTCTTTCTGTAAGCAGGAATTCTATCTGGTTCCGCACCCTGTCTTCCAAACTTGGTTGGAACAATGAAGCATTGGTAGCTGCCTTCTGGGAGGGTTTGTTTGGAAGGATTAAGGACAATTTGGCTGGTCAAGACATTCATGTTACAGTTGGTACTGTGAATATATATGCAATAATATACACTGTTTACATTTATTAACCCCTTAACACCTAAAGACATGCAGTGTCCGTCATAGGATGCCTCCCCCTGTTTGGTGCGGGCTTCGGCGATGCGCCCGCACCTTTTTCGGCACATGACAGCTGATAGGGGCACGTGAAAGCTGATCTGATCAACTCTCATGTTCCCCTAACAGATGCAGGAGGAATCGCCATCCACCCGTAGCTGTTAACGTGTTAAATGCCGCTGTCAATCTCTGACAGTGGCAGTTAACATGAATACGCCGGAAGTGCGCAGAAAACCATAACCATCGGCACCCCTGTCACATGACTGCGGGTCACAGATAGGTTGGCATGACAATCTGGGGTCTGCAGGAGACCCCTGTGGTTGTTATTGCCAGATAGCTATGATCGCCATCTGACAGCGACACTTAACATGCACACTTTGCAAACCACACCCATCGGTGCTCGTGTCACATGACTGTGGGTCGCCAGTGGGTTGGCATGACAACCCAAGGTCTTCAGCAGACCCCTATGGTTGTCATTGCTCTGCTATGAGCGTCAACCAGTGGTCAGCACTCATAGTGAGCATTTCTGCTACATAGAGCAAGGCTGCACTGCCCTGCTTTGTGTAGCACAGGCGATCGAATGATCGCAGCTTCTAGACTCCCATGGAGACTATTGAAGCTAGTAAAAAGTGAAAAAAAAGTTTTTAAAAAAAAAATATAAAAGTTTAACTCGCCCCTCATTCAAAATAAAACAGTAAAATAAAAAAATACACATGTTTGGCATTGCCGCGTTCAGAATCGCCCTATCTATCAATACATAAAAAGAATTAATCTGATCGGTAAATGTCGTAAAGCGAAACAAAATCAAAAAACGACAGAATTACTTTTTTTTGGTCGCTGTAACATTGCTTTAAAATGCAATGATGGGAGATAAAATGATCACATCTACACCAAGGTGGTATCAATAAAAACGCCAGATCAGCATGCAAAACATAAGCCCTCACCCAGGCTCAGATTACAAAAAATGGAAACATTACGGGTCTCAGAATATGACTTCTTTTTTCTCTTTTGACAAACTTTGGATTTTTTTTTCACCAGATAAATAAAAAATAATCTATACATGTTTGGTATCTACGAACTCGTAATGACCTGGAGAATCATAATGGCAGGTCAGTTTTAGCATTTGGTGAACATGGTAATGAAAACTACCAAGAGCAATTGTAGAATTCCTCTTTTTTTATAATTTCACTGCACAATTTTTTTCCCATTTTCCGGTACACTATTTGGTAAAACCAATCCTGTCAATCAAAAGTACAACTTGTCCCACTAAAAACAAGCCCTCACATGGCTATATTGATAGAAAAATAAAAAGTAAGTATATATGATTGGGAAACATCTTTATTTATCTTTATCCTCATACATGCTATGAGGCTGCTGAGTTCGGGTCAGGATACAGAGGTGTATCTAGCCTTCCCTGCACCCGGGGCAAAGGATCAGTTTGGCGCCCCCCCAAAAAAAACTCCCCCATTTGAACCTTAACTCTATTGAAACTGTATGACCAAGCCAAGGTACATTCCTGAATCCCCATAATGTTAAAATAGATACCAATAAAAGTAAAATTAATTGAGACATCAGTAGGTTAAGTGTTTTTGAATATCCATATTGAATCAGGAGCCCCATATAATCCTGCATAAAGGTTAATAATGGCCCCATAAGATGCTCCATAAAGATATTTGCGCCATATAGTGCTGCAGAAACGTTGATTATGGCCCCATAAGATGCTCCATAGATTCATTTGCCCCATATAGTGCTGGTAGAAACGTTGATTATGGCCCCATAAGATGCTCCATAAAGATATTTGCCCCATATAGTGCTGCACAAACGTTAATTATGGCCCCATAAGATGCTCCATACAGACACTTGCCCCATATAGTGCTGCACAAACGTCATGGCCCCATAAGATGCTCTATACAGACACTTGCCCCATATAGTGCTGCATAAACGTTATGGCCCCATAAGATGCTCCATACAGACACTTGCCCCATATAGTGCTGGACAAACGTTATGGCCCCATAAGATGCTCCATACAGACACTTGCCCCATATAGTGCTGCACAAACGTTATGGCCCCATAAGATGCTCCACACACTTTCCCCATTATAGTGCTGCATGAACGTTATGGCCCCATAAGATGCTCTATACAGACACTTGCCCCATTATAGTGCTGCACAAACGTTATGGCCCCATAAGATGCTTCACACAGACACTTGCCCCATTATAGTGCTGCACAAAATGTTATGGCCCCATAAGATGCGCTATACAGACACTTGCCCCATATAGTGCTGCACAAACGTTGATTATGGCCCCATACAGACACTTGCCCCATTATAGTGCTGCACAAATGTTATGGCCCCATAAGATGCTCCATACAGACACTTGCCCCGTTATAGTGCTGCACAAACGTTATGGCCCCATAAGATGCTCTATACAGACACTTGCCCCATTATAGTGCTGCACAAAATGTTATGGCCCCATAAGATGCGCTATACAGACACTTGCCCCATATAGTGCTGCACAAATGTTGATTATGGCCCCATACAGACACTTGCCCCATTATAGTGCTGCACAAATGTTATGGCCCCATAAGATGCTCCATACAGACACTTGCGCCGTATAGTGCTGCACAAACGTTATGGCCCCATAAGATGCTCTATACAGACACTTGCCCCATATAGTACTGCACAAATGTTATGGCCCCATAAGATGCTCCATACAGACACTTGCGCCGTATAGTGCTGCACAAACGTTATGGCCCCATAAGATGCTCTATACAGACACTTGCCCCATATAGTACTGCACAAATGTTATGGCCCCATAAGATGCTCTATACAGACACTTGCCCCATATAGTACTGCACAAACGTTATGGCCCCATAAGATGCTCCATACAGACACTTGCCCCATTTGCTGTCGCTGCGATAAATAAAAAAAATCACATACTCACCTCTCCATTGCTCAGGCCCCCGGCACTTTCAATATTCACCTGCTCCTCGTTCCAGCTGCCGCTCCATCTTCAGCACTGACGTTCAGGCAGAGGGCGTGCACTAACTATGTCACCGCGCCCTCTGACCTCAGCGTCACTGCTGAAGACGGAGCGGCGCCGGAACGAGAAGCAGGTGAATATCGCGCTGCACTCCCCTCCCCGTTATACTCACCTGCTCCTGGCGCGGTGCAGTCCCTGCTTCCCCGTCGCCGGCAGCTTCTTCCTGTACTGAGCGGTCACCGTTACCGCTCATTACAGTAATGAATATGCGGCCCCACCCCTATGGGAGGTGGAGCCGCATATTCATTACTGTAATGAGCGGTACCTTGTGACCGCTCAGTACAGGACGAGGAGCCTCCTTGGACCGCTGCATCATCAGGCGGCCCGCTGGCGCCACCCTGTCGGCTGTGCCCGGGGCACATGCCCTGGCTGCCCCCCCTGGATATGCCACTGTCAGGATACCCACGTCCCATCCATGCACCGCGGTCCAAGTGCAGACCGATATCCACCGATAGCTTCCATAAATGTACAGAAAATAGAATACAATAATCTGCAATCAGAAATGCGATTATAAAAAAAAGTCACAATCTGGTTTCAATTATTTAAAAAAAAATGTATGTGACTCATTCTCTTAAAGAAAAAGAAAAATATACCTACAAAAAGAGTATTAGGTACTTTAACAAAGGTTTAATAGGCTAGAGTCTACCTTGTCGTGGTGGCGGCTTAAAATTCTTTTGGCCAGAACAAAAGCTGATGGCTATATATATATATATATATATATATATATATATATATTTGATTTTGGAACAGTTAATGTGTGATTGGTGAGGACGTGGTGCAGAAGTGGAGTTTTTCGAAGAGTGGGCGGTGGGACTGTGCAAGATTTGAGGGGTGGAGGCGGAGCTGGGGTAGAGCCTGGGCGGAGTCTTAAGGGGGCCCAAAAATGTTTACAGTATGGGGCCCTGAAATTCCTAGTGGCAGCCCTGATTGCATTCTAAATAATTTTTACACTAGCTAAATGTGAAACAGTCTGCTGTATCCCACCTTGTCATTTAGTGCTGTGGTGATATGAAACTGTCTGCAGGCATAAGGCACATAAAAAATATAATTTTTCATTTGCAAAAAGTTAGAAAGCCCGCTGTATCACAGTTTGTCATTTTGTTGGGTTGAAATTAATCTGTAGAGGCCTGATCCAGAGGCCACAAAAATTGTTCTGTTCCTAGTGTCATACAGTAGGAGACCTGACTATCAAATAGTTTGAAGCATCTAGTGTGTTATAGAGCAGGGGTCCTCAAACTTTTTAAACAGGGGGCCAGTTCACGGTCCCTCAGACCATTGGAGGGCTGGAATATAGTTTTAAAAAAACTATGAACAAATTCCTATGCACACTGCACATATCTTATTTTGAAGTAAAAACAACACAGGAACAAACACAATATTTAAAATAAAGAACAAGTAAAGTTAAATGAACAAACTTACCGGTATTTCAATGGGAACTAAGGGCCTGCTTTTGGCTATTGATATGGTCAATGTCTGGTCCCATATTTGTCACTGCTAGTCGTAACAAGTGAAGCAATTGTTCTCTTTCTTGATATTATTGTTTCCTATGGATTCCAAATTGCTATTAGTGAAATACCAATATATATACAGCGCTACAAAAACAATATACCAGCAATAAAATTGCCCACACAGAGACATACAGACTGCACTACCCATCAATGAAGCCTAATCAGTGCCCATCAATGCAGCCTTGCCAGTCAATATCCTTTCAGCCTCATCAGTGCCCATATTTTTGGAACTCTGCTTTTACCTCAGGCTCAGACTGGTGTGGTGTGAGAGTCCCCAATAGGCAGGTAAATGTCCCCAAAAGGCAGCATAGTCCCCAATAGGCAGGTAAATGTCCCCAATAAGCAGGTAAATGTCCCCAATAGGCAGTATAGGTCCCCAAAAGGTAGCATAGTATCATAGTCCCCAAAAGGCAGGTAAATGTCCCCAATAGGCAGTATAGGTCCCCAATAGCCAGGTAAATGTCCCCAACAGGCAGGTAAATGTCCCCAATGGGCAGGTAAATGTCCTCAATAGTCAGCATAGGTTCCCAATTGGCATGATAGACCGGACCTGGCGTTAAAAAAAAATGTAAAAAAAAATACCAGTATTCACCTATGTCCCCCGCTGCTCTGAAGAGGCGCCCGCTCAACTCTGTCTTCTTCTGGCACAGGCGGCGTGACATCATCAGGCCGCGCAGGAGGCGTGATGACAATCATGTGGTCTGTGCTGCATATGAAGGGCCACGCATCACCTTTCCTAGCCACCTCGTTCTGCCCGCGATTACAGGGCCTGCCGGCATTAAACTGTAGTGAAATTCAATGTCGGCCGGACCCAGGGGCCGGATAAATGTCCTCGGCGAGCCCCATGTGGCCCGCAGCCAGAAGTTTGAGGACCCCTGTTATAGAGGCTTTATCCAGAGGCCACAAAAAATTCTTCTGTTTCTAGTGTCATACAGTAGGGGACCTGACTTTAAAATAATTTGCAGCATCTAGTGTGTTATAGAGGCCTGATCCAGAGGCCACAAAAAATTATTGTGTTCCTAAAGTCATACAGTAGGGGACATCTGACTTTCAAATTGTTTGTAACATATCTTCATTGAGTAAAAGCTCACAGACGCACAAAGAGGACTTAAAAATCCTCCAGAAAATTGACAAAAAAATCACAGAGAAAAAAGCAGAGATGGTTACCTGCTGAAGCCTCCAAACAAATGCACCAGCAGGGCGCATCGGACCCGATTAATGATGGCAACAACACAGGTGCAAAAAATACCGATGAAACAACCACTTTCAATCCAGTATTGGTTGTTTGGCATTAGTGCACAAAAAAATAAGCGATAATAGTCTGTATGTGGCATTGTTCACACAAGCAATGCAGAGCATCTGGTCTACAGCCTATTGCTTCCCCCCCACGTCCCAACTTTCCAACCGTGCAAGTGACTGTACGGAGCCACAGATGGGTGAGTCTGAAGAGCTGTTCACACATTCTATGTCATGGTCATCAGAAGTGTACTCAAAAGTTTCACAGAGGCAAGAGGACAAAATATGCACCGATGCCCAAAATTTTTTAGCTTGGATCCGGGACAGGACGAAGTAGGGCAGCAACCAGACCCTCGTCATCAGATGTTAACCCCTGGGTGATATTGATGAGACTCATATATCTGAGGCTCACGCGGACTATTCTGTGCTGTCAGGGCAGGAAGAGGAGGAGGGTGACTCCATGGATGAGGAATGTGATAACACAGAGGATGACAATGAGGTGTTAGATCCTAGGTGGCATGAACAAAGAGGTACACACTAAGTAAGTCATCTGAGGAGGAAGACAAGGAGGTTACGTTGCACCGTACGCTGCAGCCACATAGTGATGACGAGCAATGCATCTTCAGCCACAACTGTGGCTGTGGCAAGCAGCATCTGCAGGTGTGCAGCTCGCAGGGGTGGCAAGCGTTGCCTAGTCTGGGCCTTTTTTTTGAAACTGCAAAGGATGAGCCAACTTACGAAATCTGCCAACTTTGCAAGAGTCAAGGTAAAAAGTGCAATAATTTGACTACTACATGTATAAACCTTCACATGCGCAGTCAACATTCGTTACAACAATGCAGACCAGCGGACCTCAACATCCATCAGCCGCCCCATCAATTGCATCTGCTGTTTCTTCCTCCTCCTCTGTTACTGTGCCAACTAGTGAGACGCAGGTCTTCGACCGCAGAACCTCGGGTTCTTTACCCGCTCCAGTCACGCTGACTGAGAGCCCGCTGTCAGCTGTAACGGAAGTGGACATGCCTGCTGTTGACCAATGTCAGAGAATGAGAACACCACAACCTTCGCAATTCAACATCTCCGCCTGCACCTCTCTCACGGTCCAGCAATTTGTCCGGTTCACCGCACTCCACCCTCTCTCAGCACTGCAGCCAGCCCACAGTTCCGCAGTTGTGGTCACATAAAAGATTATTTCCTCCTACTCATGACAAAGCTAAGAAGTTGAACTCCACCATCTCCAATATGTTGGCCACGGAAATGCTGCCTTTTCGCCTGGTAGATAGAGACGGTTTCTGAAAACTGATGGCCATCGCAATCCCCCAGTACCAGTTGCCCAGTCACCATTACTTTTCTAAGAAAGATGTGCCTGCACTACACCAGCATGTCACAAACAACATCACCAATTCCTTGACTAAATCTCTGTCTGCCAGGGTGTATTTTACCACAGACACTTGAATGAGTAAGCATGGTCAAAGGCATTACATCTCGCTGACTAGGCACTGGGTGACTCTGGTGCAGAAAGAAGGCACTCATATCTGCAACATGATCCCCATATAGTTATGATTAGGAATACTACTGGGTTGCCACTCTGTTAGATTCACTTTATAAAACCAAATCCAGATGCTTCCCGCCCTGGAAAGGGACCCACGAATGCTGGAGTATTGAAACACGCTTTTACACAACCTTAAGAGAGCTTTTCCCCAAGACAGCAGTGAAGCACACAGTTCACATCGCAGCTCTATACTTCCAACCTCCGGCACGTCAATTCGTCAACGCCGAAACATTAGCTGCAGCAGCAGCAGTGGTGTAAGTGGAAGAAGCAATTTCTGTGAGTCCTTTGACACTTTTTTTTAGACCAGCTTGTGCACCAGCACAACAGAGTCCAAGTCTAACACGTGGTGAACAAATGGAGAGGATGGTGAAGAAGTTTCTAGAACTGAATATCAATACTATCAGAGAGGGTTTGGACCCTTTTACATTTTGGTCTTCCAAAATGGATGAGTGGCCTGAGCACGCTTCACACGCGTTGGAGGTTTTATCGTGCCTGGCAGCCAGCATTCTCTCAGAAAGTGTCTTCAGCACTGCTGGTGGTATCTGGACAAATAAGCGCAGCTGGCTGTCCCCTGAAAGTGTAGACCGCCTAACTTTCATCAAGATGAACAAGTCATGCATCTCCAAGGACTGCTGCACCCCAATCTCAGACTGTACAGACTAGGTGATATTGCATTTTTTAGTGTGATGCATTAATGTCACGTAACTGCACTCTGTGATATCTTTAATATGGCTTCTGTGCCTGCTGTGGCTGCTGCTGCTGATGATGTTAACACAAATTTGTGAAAATTTGAACAGTCATGGTTGGTCTACATCTGCTGGGTTAGCTGTAGTGGAAGACTTGTTGGTCCCAATTATACTATCTCTATTCTCGTGCCAGCTATTCCACTTCGGTGGTGTCATGCCCTCATTTTTTCTAATGTGAAAACTCCAGGATGGGTGTCCATCTGCAGGATTGGGCATAGTGGAAGACCTTTCAGTCCCTATTATACTATTTCTACTGTGGTAAAATTGATGCCACTTCTGTTGTGTAAGGCTCTCATTTGTTTAAATGTGAGCACTCCTGGTTGGGTGTCTATCTGCTGGATTGGCTGTAGTGGAAGTCCTGTCGGTTCCTATTATACTATTTCAACTGTGGTGAAATTGATGCCACTTCTGTGGTGTAAGGCCCTCATTTGTTTAAATGTGAACACTCCTGGTTGGGTGTCCATCTGCTGGATTGGGTGTAGTGGAAGACCTGTCGTTCCCTATTATACTATTTCTACTGTGGTGAAATTGATGCCACTTTGGTGGTGTCTGCTTGTTTTTTAGAAATGTGAACACTCCTGGTTGGGTTTCCTTCATGCATGTTGCCTTTAGCAGTAGGTTTCCGAGACCGTCAGGCCTCAACTTCCTTAGACTTAACTACCCATGTTACTACTGTAAGAGTCATGTCGGTCTGGTAGTCGGGGGCAGGTATATCTCGCCCAGGTACTTGTCCTATGTGAATTAGGCCGCTCAGTATTTTCAGGATACTCAGGGGTTAATAAGTGTAGGAATAAAGGATGACCAGCTGGGGGTTTTCAGCGTCAGCCTGGGGCACACAGAATGCTTGTCTGTGTGAGACAAACGTGAGTGAGAGCTGTGCTCATGACCTGTGTAATGTTAGCTGGGAGGGAGAAGCCCCCCAGTTGTTAGATAGCAACGTATTTGTTTAGTTAGCGCCGGACAGGCTAGGATTTATTTTTATGTTTTGTTTTCTGTACTTGCTTTCACTTTAATAAACCTGACCTGAGGTCAGTCAACTTGGAAACCTGCTGTCGCCTCAGAGTTCAATGCACAAACCACGTGACCTTTGACCCCAGCAAAGGCGATCCCGGAGTGTTTTGTCACATTGTGGTGGAGAACGCGGGCATCGCGTGGCACAGGCGACAGTATGGAAGACGTGGTGAAAGCCCTAGTACAGTCCACTGCCGTACAGCAGCAGGCCACTGCCGCACAGCATGAAGCTAATCGCTTGATGGCCGCACAGCTGAAGGAGTTATTGGACATGACGGTTGCAGACCGCCAGCTTCTCCAACAGGTGGCGCAGCGCCTGATGAGCATGCCTGAGGTGGACCCAGAAGCAGAGTCCAGAAGGATCCATGTGAGTCGATACTGGCAAAAGCTGACTGCAGAAGATGACGTCGAGGCGTACCTGACAACGTTTGAGCGGACGGCGTTGAGGGAGAAGTGGCCGAAGGCACGATGTGCCGATTTGATTGCTCCATTTCTCTCCGGCGAGGCCCAAAAAGCTTACCATTAGGGTTGAGCGAAACGGGTCGGCAATTTTCAGAAGTCGCCGACTTTTGGCAAAGTCGGGTTTCATGAAACCCGACCCGACCTGTGTGTGGGGTCGGCCATGAAGTCAGCGGTCTTCTGAATCTGGAATCGGAATTCCGATACCGATTCCCGATATGTTTAAGATATCGGGAATTGGTATCGGAATTCAGATTTAAGTGTAAAATAAAGAATTAAAATAAAAAATATCACTATACTTACCCTCTGACGGGCCCTGGTACTAACCGGGAACCTTCCTTCCTTAGAATCAGCCTTCCAGGACCTTGCGGTGATGTCGCGGTGACGTCGCGGCTTGTGATTGGTCGCGCGGCCGCCCATGTGACCGCTGCGTGACCAATCACAAGCCGCGATGTCACCGTGACGTCACCGTAGGTCCTAGAAGGGCTGATTCTTAGGAAGGAAGGCTGCCGGAACGAAGCCGAGGGTGAGTATATTCCTATTAGGTATATACTCACCCTCGGACACGCCCTGCTTCTTTCCGGCAGCCTTCCTTCCTAAGAATCAGCCCTTCCAGGACCTTCGGTGACGTCGCGGTGACGTCGCGGCTTGTGATTTGTCGCGCGGCCTCCCATGTGACCGCTGCGCGACCAATCACAAGCCGCGACGTCACCGTGACGTCACCGTAGGTCCTGGAAGGGCTGATTCTTAGGAAGGAAGGCTGCCGGAACGAAGCCGAGGGTGAGTATATTCCTATTAGGTATATACTCACCCTCGGACACGCCCTGCTTCTTTCCGGCCGACCCCGACCCCGACTTTTTTATAGGATCGGCCGATTTCACTCGACCCGACTTTTGAAAAAGTCGGGTTTCGTGAAACCCGACCCGATCTTATAAAAGTAAAGGTCGCTCAACCCTACTTACCATGACTTAGACCCGGAAGTCGCTCAGGACTTTGCGAAGCTGAAAGTTGAGATCTTGACCTGGCTAGGTGTGACAACGGCTGTCCGTGCACAGAGGGTACATCAGTGGACATACCAGCCAGATAAACCGCCGCAGTCTCAGATGTTCGACCTGAATTACTTGACAAAGAAATGGCTGCAACCCGAGGTACTGACAACCCCAGAAATAATCCAGCAGGTTGTCCTGGACAAGTATCTGAGAGTGCTACCTCCAGCGCTGAAAAGGTGGGTAAGCCAAGGAAATCCCACGACAGCGGATCAACTTGTGGAGTTGGTCGAGCGTTATTCCGTGGCAGAAGGACTTCCCGACGAAACCGCTAGCACCCGGTCTGTGCCTTCTCCTCGTGGAACCGGTAAGACTTTTCCAGCGACTACGGGTGAAGGAAAATCGCCAAAAACTGTGGGGGAGGAACCCGGGACTGCTCGCACTCCGAGACCGAGAGTATGGGACGGTGGTCTCAGTAGGGGGCCTGTTAGGTGTTTCCGTTGCCGTGAGAAGGGCCATGTTTCTGTGAACTGTCCTGTTACCACAGAACCCATGCAGTGCGATGTTATAGACTCTAAGAAACGCATGTCTTTGGTTACACGGCTGGTGAATGTGAATGCGGGTCAAAATGATATAGCAAAACACCTGTGTGAATTATCTGTTGATGGGAAAAGTGTTGTGGCGTTACTAGACTCTGGAAGTGTGATGACTCTGGTGAAAGCTAGTCTGGTGGCACTTCCGTCTGGTTCGTCTGACAAATTCTCTGTAACGTGTGTGCATGGTGACACCTGCTCGTACCTAACAGCGGTCATACCGATTTCCACTCCCTATGGGTCTGTGCAACACAAAGTGGGACTCGTTCCCGCATTGTTACATGATATAATCCTGGGTAGGGATTTCCCCCATTTCTGGCAGTTATTGGGGAATCAGTTGCTCCTTCACGGTAGCTGTGAACCTTCCCCCATGCCATCTGGAGGTCCCGAGTTCCTAGACGAGACCCCACAGGAAGATGTTGCTGGGGAGGTTATTGAACCCAACCCTCAGTACCCCTTCTCCGTTATGGCGGGGGAAACGGAGGAAACTGAAGAAACTGAGGAAACTCAGCGAGGGGCGGAGGCAGACGGCCATCCAGCACCCTGCCTGCCAGATTTGGGAGTTCAGTTGGATGACTTCCACAGCGAACAAATGAAAGATCCTACCCTGACTCAGGCTAGGAAAAATGTAAAAGTGATAGATAGCGTACCCATAGAACCTGACACTAGGCTAGCGTACCCGTACATGGTTCTTGAAAATGATTTACTCTACCAGGTAGAAAAAAAAGGGGAAGACACAGTGCAACAGTTAGTGGTACCCAAACCTTATCGGCGGAAGGTACTGGACCTGGCCCACGGACATATAATGAGGGGACATCTGGGGGTACAGAAAACCACAGAAAGAATATTGCATTGTTTTGTGTGGCCTGGAATACACAATGATGTGCGTAACTATTGTGAGTCCTGTCCAGAGTGCCAAATCTCGGCACCTAAACCTCGGTTCTGTAGCCCTTTGGTACCCCTCCCTATCATTGGAGTCCCTTTTGAGAGAATTGGGATGGATCTGGTTGGGCCCCTTCCCCGGTCCGCACGCGGGCACCAACATATCCTCGTCATCATGGACTATGCCACTCGTTACCCAGAAGCCATCCCTTTGCGTAACACTGCTACCAAAACGATCGCCAAAGAGTTGGTACAAGTGTTTAGTCGGGTGGGAATTCCAAAACAGATACTCACCGACCAGGGGACTCCCTTTATGTCAAGGGTGATGAAGGAGCTCTGCAGACTCTTGCAAATAGACCAGTTGCGTACGTCTGTCTATCACCCTCAAACAGATGGCCTGGTTGAGCGGTTCAATAAAACCTTAAAACAGATGCTTCGGAAGGCGATAGACAAAGATGGGAAGAACTGGGATTACTTGTTACCCTATTTGCTGTTTGCCATTAGGGAAGTTCCCCAGTCTTCCACAGGATTCTCGCCTTTCGAGCTATTATACGCCCGTCGTCCCCGTGGACTGTTGGACGTCGCAAAAGAGACCTGGGAAGGTCAAGTCACTCCCTTTAAAACGGTGATAGACCATGTAACGCAAATGCAGGACCGTATTGCTGCTGTCATGCCCCTTGTTGTTAGGGAACATATGTTACAGGCCCAGGGAGCCCAGAGGCAAAGTTATGATAGAGGCGCCAAGGTCCGTATGTTTGCACCCGGGGATAGGGTGTTGATCCTAATTCCTACGGTGGATAGTAAATTTTTGGCGAAATGGCAGGGCCCCTTTGAGGTCGTGGAACAAGTTGGTGAAGTGAACTATAAAGTGCACCAGCCTGGTAAGAGAAAACCAGAACAGATTTATCATGTGAATCTGATAAAACCCTGGAAAGACCGTGCTGCCCTAACAGCGGATCTGCCCCGTCCGGTTTGCTCACCGACCGTACCGGAGGTACAGATTGCCGAGACTCTCTCTGAACGACAAAAATCTGAGGTTAAGCAGTTTTTGTTACAGAACCAACAGTTTTTCTCGGAAAAACCTGGCCAGACTAGGCTAGTGAAACATGAGATTGTCACAGAGCCTGGTGTCACAGTTCATGTGAAGCCATACCGGATTCCGGAAGCACGCCGTGAAGCCGTCTCCCGCGAGGTGAAGGCAATGTTGGACTTAGGAGTAGTGTTGAGCATTCCGATACCGCAAGTATCGGGTATCGGCCGATACTTGCGGGTATCGGAATTCCGATACCGAGATCCAAAACTTTTGTGGTATCGGGTATCGGTATCGAAACAACATTAATGTGTAAAATAAAGAATTAAAATAAAAAATATTGCTATACTCACCTCTCCGACGCAGCCTGGACCTCACCGAGGGAACCGGCAGCGTTGTTTGCTTAAAATGCGCGCTTTTACTTCCTTCCGCGACGTCACGGCTTGTGATTGGTCGTGTGCCGCCCATGTGGCCGCGACGCGACCAATCACAGCAAGCCGTGACGTAATTTTCAGGTCCTCAATGCCTAATTCTAGGCATTCATGATTTTAAAATTACGTTCCGGCTTGTAATTGGTCGCGTCGCGGTCACATGGGCGACGCGACCAATCACAAGCCGTGACGTCACGGGAGGCAGGAGACGCGCGCATTTTTAAAATTACGTCACGGCTTGTGATTGGTTGCGTGCCGCCCATGTGACCGCGACGCGACCAATCACAGCAAGCCGTGATGTAATTTCAGGTCCTGATGCCTATTTCTGCATTCAGGACCTGAAATTACGTCACGGCTTGCTGTGATTGGTCGCGTCGCGGTCACATGGGCGGCACGCAACCAATCACAAGCCGTGACGTAATTTTAAAAATGCGCGCGTCTCCTGCCTCCCGTGACGTCACGGCTTGTGATTGGTCGCGTCGCCCATGTGACCGCGACGCGACCAATCACAAGCCGGAACGTAATTTTAAAATCATGAATGCCTAGAATTAGGCATTGAGGACCTGAAAATTACGTCACGGCTTGCTGTGATTGGTCGCATCGCGGCCACATGGGCGGCACGCGACCAATCACAAGCCGTGAAGTCGCGGAAGGAAGTAAAAGCGCGCATTTTAAGCAAACAACGCTGCCGGTTCCCTCGGTAAGGTCCAGGCTGCGTCGGAGAGGTGAGTATAGCAATATTTTTTATTTTAATTCTTTATTTTACACATTAATATGGATCCCAGGGCCTGAAGGAGAGTTTCCTCTCCTTCAGACCCTGGGAACCATCAGGGATACCGTCCGATACTTGAGTCCCATTGACTTGTATTGGTATCGGGTATCGGTATCGGATTAGATCCGATACTTTGCCGGTATCGGCTGATACTTTCCGATACCGATACTTTCAAGTATCGGACGGTATCGCTCAACACTACTTAGGAGTCATTGAAGAGTCGCACAGCGCCTGGTCCAGTCCAATCGTGTTGATACCTAAGCCGGATGGCTCTATACGGTTTTGCAATGACTTTAGGAAACTGAATGCAGTTTCTAAATTTGATGCGTACCCTATGCCCCGGGTCGATGAGTTGATCGACCGGCTTGGTAAAGCCCGATACATTACGACCCTGGACCTAACAAAGGGGTACTGGCAGATCCCTCTGGCCGAGGCGGCCAGAGAGAAGACGGCATTTGCTACACCGGAAGGGCTGTTCCAGTATATCTACATGCCGTTTGGACTTCACGGAGCCCCAGCAACGTTCCAGAGATTGATGGATCGAGTCTTGAGGCCCCACAGGCAGTACGCTTCTGCCTACCTAGACGACATCATAATTTACAGCATGGACTGGGAAGCTCACCTCCGGAAGGTACAGGCAGTGATTGATGACCTGAGAGACGCAGGCTTAACGGCGAATCCCAAGAAATGTCACATCGGCCTTGAAGAAGCCCGATACTTGGGCTACGTGATTGGCAGAGGAGTGGTTAAACCCCAGATCGACAAAATACAGGCAATTCAGGGCTGGCCGCAACCAGTGAACAAGAAACAAGTTCAAGCTTTCCTGGGCATTGCCGGCTATTATCGCCGGTTCATACCCAACTTTGCGGCCATGGCTACCCCCTTGATGGATCTTACCAAAGGGAGGGATTCCGTCATGGTAAAATGGACCTCAGTGGCTGAAGAGGCCTTCCACAGTCTGAAACGGGCTTTGTGCTCTCAGCCCGTACTCGTGACTCCTGATTTCAGCAGCGAGTTTGTGGTGCAAACTGATGCTTCTGATACTGGTGTCGGAGCTGTACTTTCCCAGGTAAGGGACGGAGTCGAACACCTGGTCCTCTATCTCAGTCGGAAACTGAATGTACATGAGCAGAGGTATGCCGTGGTTGAAAAAGAGTGCCTAGCCATCAAATGGGCTCTCGACTCCCTCAAATATTACCTGGCAGGTAGGAAGTTTAGGCTGGTCACGGACCATGCCCCTCTCAAGTGGATGCACCTCCACAAGGACCGTAATAGTCAGGTAACCCGGTGGTTCCTTGCCCTGCAGGCTTACTCTTTCACGGTGGAGCACCGCCCCGGGGTGCAGATGGGGAACGCTGATGCCCTGTCCCGGGTACACTGTTTCGAGAGTATTCTTGCTCGACCTGAGTGGTCTGAGCAGGGGGGGAGGATATGTAAGAGTCATGTCGGTCTGGTAGTCGGGGGCAGGTATATCTCGCCCAGGTACTTGTCCTATGTGAATTAGGCCGCTCAGTATTTTCAGGATACTCAGGGGTTAATAAGTGTAGGAATAAAGGATGACCAGCTGGGGGTTTTCAGCGTCAGCCTGGGGCACACAGAATGCTTGTCTGTGTGAGACAAACGTGAGTGAGAGCTGTGCTCATGACCTGTGTAATGTTAGCTGGGAGGGAGAAGCCCCCCCAGTTGTTAGATAGCAACGTATTTGTTTAGTTAGCGCCGGACAGGCTAGGATTTATTTTTATGTTTTGTTTTCTGTACTTGCTTTCACTTTAATAAACCTGACCTGAGGTCAGTCAACTTGGAAACCTGCTGTCGCCTCAGAGTTCAATGCACAAACCACGTGACCTTTGACCCCAGCAAAGGCGATCCCGGAGTGTTTTGTCACACTACCTTTACAATTTTTTGACAATGGTAGTCTACAAAACTGATATTTGTGCCACCTGAGTGTGGCTAAGCACAAAAGCAGGGAGAGATGTTGCATGCGGTATCAGGGCTCCCAGCAAAGGAGGCCTACACCGATCCCTCACCAACCTCATCTTACTCTGACGTTCAATTGAAAACCATAATTGCTGTCCCAGACCCCGATACCTCATGCCTCGCTGATTGCTGCAGTGCCATACTACAATCTGTACTGTGGGTGAATTGACGCTACTTTCTTGGTGTCTGTCCCTCATTTGATGAGTTTTGGCAGCATTTGGGGCCATTATAAGTTGTTGTACATGCATTTGTTTTTGCCTCCCATTGACATGAATGGTGTTCTGCAATCTTCGGCGAATATTCGACGTATTAATCGGCGAATATTGCAAATTCGGCAATTGTAATCCGAACTGAACATTGAATTATTCACTCATCTCTAATTAAAACACTTTTTTTTACAATAAAAAACCAAAACGTTTTTGCATCGCCATTTTCTGAGAGCTATAATTTTTCCATATTTCTGTCAGCATTGTCATGTAGGTGTTTGTGTTTTCCTGGACGATTTGACATTTTATTGGGACCATTTTTGGGCACATGCCTTTTTTTTATCACTTTCTATTCTGATTTTTGGGAGGCAGAATGAACAAAAACCTGAAATTAAGCTGTTGTTTTTGGGCTTATTTTTATGCCGTTCACCGTGTGGTAAAAGTGATAAAGCAGGTTTATTTCAGTACAATTATAGCGATACCACATTTGTATAATTTAAAAAAATGTTGGTGCTTTTACACAAAAAAAATATATTTTTTAGAAAAAATAATTGTTTTTGCAGTGCTTAATTCTAACAGCTATATTTTTTTTATTTCTGTGAATGGAGCTGTATGGCAGCTAGTTTTTTGTGTGACAAGATGACGTTTTTTAGCGATTCTATTTCCATTCAATTTTTTTTATCTCATTTTATTCCACTTTTTATTCGGCAGTATGATGACAAAACATAATTTTTTTAATGGTGTTTACTGAAAGGGTTAACCAGTTTGACAGTTTTATGGGACGGTCATTCCAAACGCGCCAAATATGTGTCTTTTTTTGTTTATTTTTGTTTTTACATAAAGATGTATGTGTTGGGATAATCTTTCTAAAAAAAAATATTTTTTGATTGTTTTTTTAAATATTTTTACAATTTTCAGGTCATGGTCTTACAGGCTTGCTGTCACCAGTTTACAGTGACAGAGGATTCAGAAGACTGCAGCGTCTGATTTCTCTTACTCTTGCACTGTTTAGAAGCACTTCACATTTATGCAGGTTTCTTTTAGCAGTGCAGGGGTTAATCTGCTTAGTTAAGAGCTCTTGTAAGCTTTCCTGCATTCACTGTTAGCCACTCCCATCTCCTATATAATCTGGGACCTGTCCAACACTCATTGTCAGAGAAAGCTTATGCTGCATGTCTAGGAGATGGTGGTTTGTGGTTGTTGTTTGAGTAGGCGTTTCGTGGATTTATCTGAGACTGTTGCTAGGTTTTGGATGTGCGCTAATTCCCCTCCTTCTCCTACTTTGGTTTTACCCCATCCTCCTCTCCCCGGTGTGTACCTCTGTTGTTTGTGTGATTGGTATTTTCCTTTATCCCTGTTTGTATTACCTTGTAAGTCTGGTTGGTGTATTATGATACATTAGTACTCCCCTCTTCCCTGAGTGAGGTCAGACTGAGGGCGGATTCAGGAGCTAAGGCGAGTTACGTGGCCCCGATGTCTTAACCATCAGAAGTAATCCGGCAAACAGGGTGAGCTAGGGCACCCTCAGCATTAGGGACGGGGAAGGAGACCCTGGTCCCGGGACACCCGACAAGAGTCATGACGCTTGCTTAAGCTGGCTGACCCAGAGGTCATCATGACAACAATCAGGCCCTTGCGATGACATAGCAGGGGTGCCGTTTGGTCGGGAGAGGGAATTCCTAGCCTCCTAAATGTTGCGATTGGTATTGATTGTGGCATTTAGGTAGATTAAATGACATGAGGCAGTACAGGCACCAGTCGGGGCAGTGATAGCCAAGTTTCGGCTATTACTTACATCAAGCTCTTGGCGTCAATCATGCGGTCACTGCTGCTTACTGAACCCGTAAGTTTACGTTGTGAACCCCTATCCGACCATAAAGTATACTTATGTCAAAGGTCGTGAAGTGGTTAAGGAGTTGAATTTGAAAAGAGGAACAAAAGGCAGTTTGCTCATCAAAGGGTAATAGAGTGGTAAAATAAGTGTCTGCAGGCAATAGTTAAGCACAGTGGAGGTTCCTTGAAAGTTTGAGGCTGCATTTAAAAAAATGGAGTTGGGATCTTGATTAAATGAATGATGTAGTCAGTGCTTAAAAATATAGGCAGATATTATTCTATTAAGTCTCTCTCTTAAAGGCAAAGTTCACAATATATTGTGCATATGAAAGTAATTATTCTCTTCTTATGAGACAAGCGAGGCTATGGACTCTCAGGGTGGCTGGAGCAGAGTTCTCTTCACTTGCTATCAGAGGAAGTGCTATGTGCAGTTCAACAAATATTACACTGATGGAGGCAGCTTCATAGATTGGCTCTTTGTGGAAACACACTAAAGTGTGGAAGTACTCACAGTTTTGAGCCCACCGTTCCCTTTCGCAGGGGGTAGGTTAAGCAAAGTCAGTGGCATGGCAGCCACGTGGATCTGGTACTGACTAGAAGCAAACAGGACAACCAGCATGCAGGAGAGCACATGTGCAGTTTTATCTCTCCTGACAGGATAAGGCTTCACTCCCTTGTGGAGGAGATTATGTGGAGAAAGATGTCCCGTTAGCATGGACTCGCATGGAAAACTATTATGGGAGCAGTAGTGTTTGCTCTCTCAGGTAGCTTAAACCGCCCAAAACTGGAAGTTACCTCAGGAAGAAGTGAGAGTCCTGAGCTGGGAGTTACCTCACGAAGTCTGTGTGAGCCCTGAGCTGGGAAGCTCCTCCCAGCCATTTCTGTGGCAGCTTGTTGTGAGAATAATCACTTAACTTTCATATACACGTTGGCCAGTAGATGGCAGCAAAGCAAATTTATGATTCATCGGTATACAAGGCAATGTATTACATTTTCTAACTCACAGTGCCCAAGCTAATTCTGACACACTGGAACAAATCTACTGCCACATGACAACTGCCTCATTTAACAGCAGTAGAACAGGTAGCGGGATACCACATAATGCCACTTTCTCTTAATGATCTACAAAATTCAAATATATAATCTCCAATCATGAATAATAAGGAACCTTACAGGACCCATAAAAAGGTTCTTACATTGAAATAAAAATGGAAACAAATATGGATAAAGCTGTATAATTTAATATTCTTACTAATTTATCTTTTTATATCTTTTTATTCATCTAATTTACCAATCATCAATTTTTTTTCTAAGGAAACATTATTGCTTATGCTTTTAATGATGACTGTGTATGTTTAACCTTGCTTTCTAGGTGAAAAGTCATATCTATCAACTGCCTAAGTCCATTTGGCACCCTGATTGTTTGGAAACAAGTTTGGTACAGAGTCTTTTAACAGATTATTTACATTTCTGATTAATCAATGTTGAAATATTTGAAATGCATTGAATTTTTATGCAGTGGACCTATCATAGAGGCAGACCATCTGGCACTAGCTCTTTGAAGTCTGCAGTATTATATTGTTTGGAGTGCCAAAACTTCCATTACACTATATGTAACACAACACAGTCTTAACATTTTGCTGTAACGCTTATAAGAATTACAAATATGCATATATTTTAAGTCCGAATTCAGACGTTCTTGTATAACAGTCCAAATATGTACCTTGATGCAAGTACAGGCCACAGGTCTATTGACCCGCAGCCAGTCTGTGCATCTCAGTTGGTACACAGACCGTGTTTTACGGACATCTGAATTTAACCTAACTTTTACAATTTATTTTTAAATTTGAATTAATTGCATAAAATTGAACATTTTTAAATATATATATACACTCACCGGCCACTTTATTAGGTACACCATGCTAGTAACGGGTTGGACCCCCTTTTGCCTTCAGAACTGCCTCAATTCTTCGTGGCATAGATTCAACAAGGTGCTGGAAGCATTCCTCAGAGATTTTGGTCCATATTGACATGATGGCATCACACAGTTGCCGCAGATTTGTCGGCTGCACATCCCAAAGATGCTTCATACAAGGCAGGATGGATCCATGCTTTCATGTTGTTTACGCCAAATTCTGACCCTACCATCCGAATGTCGCAGCAGAAATCGAGACTCATCAGACCAAGCAACGTTTTTCCAATCTTCTACTGTCCAATTTCGATGAGCTTGTACAAATTGTAGCCTCAGTTTCCTGTTCTTAGCTGAAAGGAGTGGTACCCGGTGTGGTCTTCTGCTGCTGTAGCTCATCTGCCTCAAAGTTCGACGCACTGTGCGTTCAGAGATGCTCTTAGGCCTACCTTGGTTGTAACGGGTGGCGATTTGAGTCACTGTTGCCTTTCTATCAGCTCGAACCAGTCTGCCCATTCTCCTCTGACCTCTGCCATCAACAAGGCATTTCCGCCCACAGAACTGCCGCTCACTGGATTTTTTTTCTTTTTCGGACCATTCTCTGTAACCCCTAGAGATGGTTGTGCGTGAAAATCCCAGTAGATCAGCAGTTTCTGAAATACTCAGACCAGCCCTTCTGGCACCAACAACCATGCCACGTTCAAAGGCACTCAAATCACCTTTCTTCCCCATACTGATGCTCGGTTTGAACTGCAGGAGATTGTCTTGACCATGTCTACATGCCTAAATGCACTGAGTTGCCGCCATGTGATTGGCTGATTAGAAATAAAGTGTTAACAAGAAGTTGGACAGGTGTACCTAATAAAGTGGCCGGTGAGTGTA
Source organism: Ranitomeya variabilis (assembly GCF_051348905.1). Lineage (NCBI taxonomy): Eukaryota > Metazoa > Chordata > Amphibia > Anura > Dendrobatidae > Ranitomeya > Ranitomeya variabilis. The sequence goes on from NC_135234.1 coordinate 650,028,689, forward strand.
TATATATATATATATATATATATATATATATATATATATATATATATATATATATATTTACTTTGATTTTATTAAATTTTATTCCCATAGCCAAACTTTAAAAAAGTCTAGGTATTACAATTCACCATTCACAGCTAATGAATGCATTGCTGGTTTGATAGATAGAGCGACCGGCAATTTGCATAACAGGGTAATAACACTGCCTTTTAAAGCTTGATGACAAAAAGATGTCTGATAGATATGTGGAGACTAAAAAACACCAATAAACAATGATATTCTTGTTACAGTAATTGACACTGTGGAAATGCAGATATTCTGGAAAGGATTAATAATGTAAGTTATCAAGTTAAGGAAGTCTTAGATCACTTACCAATATTGAATGCTGTTGTTTTAGAAACTCTAAATAGAACACTGATGAAGAACATAAATCCTTACTTGTTTCTCTGATTAACAAAAATGACAGAGTGTCTGAGTTCTTTTTCTAAGGTCTAACATCTCTCCTTCTGGAGAGTGACATGCCAGTGTTAGGAGACTTATAGGCAAATTGCCTCTTCTGAGAAGAAGAGGACTTGAACTCCAGTGCCACCTACTAGAAGTAGCAATTCTAAAAATCAATATTGACCCTTTACCTAGCTTGCCACATTATATAGGATAAAAGCCAAACCAGAATTTCTATTTGCAGACATGTATTTAGGGGTGTTGCCCTTCCTCAGGGCAAGCAAGAGATTTAACCTGTTGGATTTCTAACTTCCGATCCTTTTGTTCTTCAAAAGTGGTTAAAGAAAGAAAAACAGAACATTTTGTAATTTGTGCAAAATTCATGAACCACATGTCAGCAAATACCACAAGATGAAAAAAAGTCACTTGATGATGATGAATCGGGCCCTTGAGGTATATAAGAATTTACCTAACTACTATCAGATAAGTTGCTCTGTGAACCTCTGGATGTTGTGCAGCCAGGGAGCAGAACAAGTAACTGTCACTGGTTTACCGTGACAGAGGAGCCAGAAGACTGTGCTGTGTGTTGGCCACTCCCCTCTGCTATATATACTCGCCTCTGGCAAAAAGGCATTGCCAGAGTTAGTTCTATACTGCCTGATCCTGGAAATTGATATGTTGGTTGTTTGAGGAGGCATTTTGAAGTGTTTTTCAGGAGACTGTTGTGCAGTGATTTGTCTGTGTGCATACCCTTATCCTCTCCTATTTGTTTTTTTCTCCCTTTCCTTTCCAGTGTTCCACTCTGTTGTTTGTAAGTGCATATTTGTATGATTGGTATTTTCATTTATCCCTGTATGTCTTCCCTTGTTAGTCTGGTTTTGTGTATTCATATACACAACATCTCCCCATACTGGGTGGGGGAGGGTACAGATAAGGGTTGATTCAGGAGCTCAGTAAGGCACGTGGCCCTGGCGTCATTCACCATCAGAAGTTATCTCGGGAGCAGGGATGACTAGAGTGCCCCTAACTTTAGGGAAAGTCAAGAAGCCCCTAGCCACAGGATATTTTGCTACTGTGCCATGACAATGACATTACCTAAGGAACATGTTCAGCATCATCTCTATGCAGATTACAATTAAGAAATGCAGAACAAACAATGAAAACCAGTGGCTCATAAATAATGTCTTCTCTAATTAAAGTGCTCTCCCTTCTCCATCTTGCCCAAACACTCAAGATGACTTCTCTGTGGCATAAGTAGTAGAGTTTACCACTAGTGATGAGCAAACATTCTCGGATAACATGTTATCCAAGCATGCTTGGGTGTTATCTGAGTATCTTGGGTGTGCTTGGATAATATATTTGAATCCCTGCAGCAGCCTGATTTGCGGCAGTAGACAACTGCAACACATGCAGGCATTGCCTGTTTGTGTGACAATCCCTCATGTGTTGTGGCGGACTACCAAATATATTATGCGAGCATGCCAAAGATACTTGCATAACACCCGAGCATACTTGGATAACACGTTATCCAAGCACATTCGTTCATATCTTTTTACCACCAGACTTTCACCAGTATACCAAATTTCTTTCCAACTTCCTCTGTACACAAATTTCCATATTGGTAGTCCGATCTTAGTACTGCGCCAAATACAATAATAGTGTCACAGACATAGTTAAAATAATTATGCCACACTGATCGTGCCCCAGAAGTAATATCATCCACTATATGCCTTATAAAGTAATGTTTGTAAGCAAAAAATACATCGGACAGTATTAGTACCCAAACAGTGTCCTCCAAAATAATAGTTCCAAACAGCATGGCTACAACATTAATTGGGCTTCAAAATGTAAGCAGGTGCTGAGATGCAGTACGCAGGGATTGCAGTGCAATGCGGTGTAACAATATTATTTAACCCCTTTCTGTCATTAGACGTACTATTCCGTGCATGTGGGGTGGGCCCTACTTCCCGTGGACGGAATAGTACGTCAAAGGCGATCAGCCGTGCTTATGGGGGGAGCGCGGCCGATCACCGCCGGGTGTCAGCTGATTATTACAGCTGACTCCTGGCACATTAACCCCCGGCACACTGCCATCAAAGATTATCGCAGCGTTCCGGTGGCATAGGGAAGCATCGCACAGGGAGGGGGCTCCCTGTGTGCTTCCCTGAGACCCTCGGAGCAAAGCAATGTGATCGCGTTGCTCCGAGGGTCTCCAACCTCCTCCCTGGGGGCCCTGGATCTACAATAGCCACTGGGGGCCTTCCGGGTCCTGCAGGGAGGTGGCTTGCAAGCGCCTGCTCAGAGCAGGCGCCGGCAAGCCTCCTTCAGTGCCTGTCAGATCGCCGATCTGACACAGTGCACTGCAAAGTGTCAGACCAGCGATCTGTCACTGTAACATGATGTCCCCCCCAGGGCAATGTTACAAAGTAAAAAAAAAAAAATTTACAAGTGTAAAAATAAAAATAAAAAAAATACTAAATAAAAAAAAAATATATATATATTGTTCCAATAAATACATTTCTTTGTCTAAATAAAAAAAACAAACAATAAAAGTACACATATTTAGTATCGCCGCGTCCGTAACAACCCGACCTATAAAACTGTCCCACTAGTGATCACTATAAAAAAAAAAAACCGAGGCAAAAAACGCTTTATTATCATACTGCCAAACAAAAAGTGGAATAACATGCGATCAAAACGACGGATATAAATAACCATGGTACCTCTGAAAACGTCATCTTGTCCCGCAAAAAACGAACCACAATACAGTCTCATCAACAAAAAAATAAAAAAGTTATAGTCCTCAGAATAAAGTGATGCAAAAATAATTATTTTTTATATAAAATAGATTTTATCGTATAAAAGCGCCAAAACATAAAAAAATGATGTAAATGAGGTATCGCTGTAATTGTACTGACCCAAAAAATAAAACTGCTTTATCAATTTTATCAAACGTGGAACGGTATAAACGCCCCCCTCAAACGAAGTTCAAGAATTGCTGGTTTTTGTTCATTCTGCCTCACAAAAATCAGAATAAAAAGCGATCAAAAATGTAGCATTCCCGAAAATGGTACCAATAAAAACGTCAACTCGTCCCTCAAAAAACAAGACCTCACATGACTCTGTGGACCAAAATATGGAAAAATTATAGCTCTCAAAATGTGGAGATGCAAAAACTATTTTATGCAATAAAAAGCATCTTTTAGTGTGTGACAGCTGCCAATCAAAAAAATCAGCTAAAAACCTGCTATAAAAGTAAATAAAACACCCTTCATCACCCCCTTAGTTAGGGAAAAATAATAACATTAAAAAAATGTATTTATTTCCATTTTCCCATTAGGGTTAGGGTTGGGGCTAAAGTTAGGGTTAGGGTTGGGGCTAAAGTTAGGGTTAGGGCTAAAGTTAGGGTTAGGGCTATAGTTAGGGTTAGGGCTACAGTTAGAGTTGGAGCTACAGTTAGGGTTGGGGCTATAGTTAGGGTTGGGGCTACAGTTAGGGTTAGGGTTGGGGCAACAGTTAGGGTTAGGGTTGGGGCAACAGTTAGGGTTAGGGTTGGGGCTACAGTTAGGGTTGGGGCTACAGTTAGGGTTAGAGTTGGGGCTGAAGTTAGGGTTAGGGTTGGGGCTAAAGTTAGGGTGAGGGTTGGGGCTTAAGTTAGGGTTAGAGTTGGGGCTACAGTTAGGGTTGGGGCTAAAGTTAGGGTTAAGGCTAAAGTAAGGGTTAGGGTTGGGGCTAAAGTTAGGGTTGGGGCTAAAGTTAGGGTTAGGGCTACAGTTAGGGTTGGGGCTACAGTTAGGGTTGGGGCTAAAGTTAGGGTTAGGTTTGGGGCTAAAGTTAGGGTTAGGGTTTGGATTACATTTACAGTTGGGATTAGGGTTGTGAATAGGGTTAAGGGTGTGCCAGGGATAGGGGTGTGGTTAGGTTTATGGTTGGGATTAAGGTTAGGGTGTGTTGGAGTTAAGGGTGTGGTTAGGGTTGGAATTAGGGTTAGGGGTGTGTTGGGGTTAGTGTTAGGGGCATGTTCGGGTTAGGGGTGTGGTTAGAGTTATGGTTAGGGTTGGGATTAGGGTTAGGGGTGTGTTTGGGTTAGGGTTTCAGTTAGAATTGGGGGGGTTTCCACTGTTTAGGCACGTCAGGGGCTCTCCAAACGCGACATGGCGTCCGATCTCAATTCCAACCAATTCTGCGTTGAAAAAGTAAAACAGTGCTCCTTCCCTTCCGAGCTCTCCCGTGTACCAAAACAGGGGTTTACCTCAACATATGGGGTATCAGTATACTCAGGACAAATTGGGCAACAACTTTTGGGGTCCAATTTCTCTGGTTACCCATGGGAAAATAAAAATTTGGGGGGCTAAAAAATCATTTTTGTGGGAAAAAAATGATTTTTTTTATTTTCACGGCTCTGCGTTATAAAACTGTAGTAAAACACTTGGGGTTTCAAAGTTCTCATGACACATCTAGATAAATTCCTTGGGGGGGTCTAGTTTCCAATATGGGGTCACTTGTAAGAGATTTCTACTATTTAGGCACATCAGGGGCTCTGCAAACGTAATGTGACGCCTGCAGACCAGTCCATCTAAGTCTGCATTCCAAACGGCGCTCCTTCCCTTCCAAGCTCTGCCATGCGCCCAAACAGTAGTTTTCTCCCACATATGGGGTATCAGCGTACTCACGACAAATTGGACAACAACTTTTGGGGTCCAATTTCTCCTGTTGCCCTTGGGAAAATACAAAACTGGGGGCTAAAAAATAATTTTTGTGGAAAAAAAATTATTTTTATTTTCACAGCTCTGAGTTATAAACTGTAGTGAAACACTTGGGGGATCAAAGTGCTCTCCACACATCTAGATAAGTTCCTTAGGGGGTCTACTTTCCAAAATGGTGTCACTTGTGGGATTTCAATGTTTAGGCACATCAGGGGCTCTCCAAACACGACATGGCATCCCATCTCAATTCCAATTTTGCATTGGAAAGTCAAACGGCGCTCCTTCCCTTCTGAGCTCTGCCATGCACCCAAACAGTGGTTTACCCCCACATATGAGGTATCAGTGTACTCAGGACAAATTGCACAACTTTTGGGGTCCAATTTCTTTTGTCACCCTTGGGAAAATACAAAATTGGGGGCAAAAATATGATTTTTTATTTTTACGGCTCTACATTATAAACTTCTGTGAAGCACTTGGTGGGTTACAGTGCTCACCACACATGTAGATAAGTTCCTTAGGGGGTCTACTTTCCAAAATGGTGTCACTTAGGGGCAGTTTCAATGTTTAGGCACATCAGGGGCTCTCCAAACGCGACATAGCATCCCATCTCAATGCCAGTCAATTTTGCGTTGGAAAGTCAAACGGCGCTCCTTCCCTTCTGAGCTCTGCCATGCGCCCAAACAGTGGTTTACCCCCACATATGGGGTATCAGCGTACTCAGGACAAATTGCACAACAACTTTTGGGGTCCAATTTCTTCTGTTATCCTTGGTAAATTAAAACAAATTGGAGCTAAATTAAATTTTTTGTGAAAAAAAGTTAAATGTTCATTTTTTTAAAAACATTCCAAAATTTCCTGTGAAACACCTGAAGGGTTAATAAACTTCTTGAATGTGGTTTTGAGCACCCTGAGGGGTGCAGCTTTTAGAATGGTGTCACACTTGGGTATTTTCTATCATATAGACCCCTCAAAGTGACTTCAAATGTGATGTAGTCCCTAAAAAAAATGGTGTTGTAATAATGAGAAATTGCTGGTCAACTTTTAACCCTTATAACTCCGTAACAAAAAAAAAATTTGGTTCCAAAATTGTGCTGATGTAAAGTAGACATGTGGGAAATGTTACTTATTAAGTATTTTGTTTGACACATCTCTGTGATTTAAGGGCATAAAAATTAAAATTTGGAAAATTGCTAAATTTTTAAAATTTTCGCCAAATTTCTGTTTTTTTTCACAAATAAACGCAGGTAATATTAAAGAAATTTTACCACTAACATGAAGGATAACACAGGTCAACAAAAAAAAAATTTTTTTCTGGTGTCCAAAATATTTTAATGAATTTGGGGTATTTTTGGGGTGCTGATTCTGAATATGCTATCAGTTTTGCCAGATTGGCTCAAGTTTTTGAGATTTTTGGTATCTTATTTATAGCACTTGTTGGTAAATGCGACGCATCATCTCATTAATTTCTTTGGATTAGTACTTGAACTGAGCAGTTCTCAATATAGTTTTGTGTTAATTAGTGTTCTAAAAGTTTGTTCCTAGCTTGATTTTTGCACTAACTTTATGTTGTTGTCTGTTTTCCAATGAAAAGCATGAACTCATCAAGAAGAAGTTGTCTTAACGATCCAGACTCATTCTGTTACATTTGTGGTGAATACACACTGCCAAAACATAGAAGAAACATAACAGACTTCGTAAAAAAAGTGTATTTTGCCTATTTTGGGGTTATGCTTGGGGACCAAGACATAGTGTCCAAGCATATATCGAATTATTACGAAAATGGAGCAAAGGACAAAGAAAAAGCTTCAAATTTGGTGTTCCAATGGTGTGGAGAGAGCAAAAAAATCATCATGATGACTGTTATTTCAATAAAGTTAATGCGCGTGTAGCAAATTACGTCTTTTTTTCACACATTTTACGAAAAATCTCAAAAACTTGAGCCAATCTGGCAAAACTGATGACATATTCAGAATCAGCACCCCAAAGTTACCCTAAATTCGATGAAATATCTTTGGCACCAAAAATGCTGTTGACCAGTGTAATATGTCACGGAAAACAGTGTCAAAATTACTGGGATCCGTTGAAGTGTTCCAAAGTTATAACCTCATAAAGGGACAGTGGTCAGAATGGTAAAAATTGGCCCGGTCATTAACGTGCAAACAACCCTTGGGGGTAAAGGGGTTAAATTAACAGTAAAGATGAAAATTAATTCCTCCTCGCAAGGAGTTAATAAACAGTAAACAAGGATTAAAGTAATAGTAAGAATTGATGCACCAGTCTGAGGTTTAAATAACACTTATCATGACTTAGTGTCCTCAATTGGGGTCCTCTGTCAACGGTCCAACTTCTGGCAGCAGCAGGCGGTCTCCAGTTTTACCTGCTGAGCCCTTAGTTCATAAGCCTGAGCAAACAAAGTGAGGGAAGCTGCAGGAGTCCCTGTAACAAGCGTGGGCTGATGCACGTTGGTCAGCAGAGGGAACCACACCTCGGTGTCCTGTAGCCGGCCCACACTTCTCCGTATGAGCACTGTCCGACATTTATCCTGGTACACAGCACTCTCCTCAGTGACAATCCAGCCGTATTGTGGGGGTAAGCCTGGTCACGGCACGTCTCAGCTCCGCTGTGGTGGATGTGGAGCATGCTGCTCACTTTGCTGCACTCTCCCTGATGGCAGGAAACTCTTTGCCACTTTGCACACTTTCAGCTCTCCTTCCGGCTTAACATGCCCCCTCTTCCCGGGTCATGGGCCCTTTCCGGTCTCCTATTCCTTCCCCTGGGCAACATAGGACGCAGCCTTGACCTTTCTGGACCTGGCTCAATGCAGGTACCCGCAGCCCTGTCTCCCTCCTTACAAATACAAAGTGCTCAAAAGTAAGTAGTAAAGCCAGTTTAACAATAATACTGCCCTCAAAATTATCTATGCCAGAGTTCCCTCAATTGTGTCCCCAGAATGTTGGTTGTGCTTTCACACTCATGGTAGCATGAGATGGACTGAATGCGAGCTGTGGCAAGAAGGTTTGCTGTGTGTGTCAGCGTAGTGTCCAGAGGCTGGAGGCGCAATCAGGAGACAGGCCAGTGCACCAGGAGATATGGAGGGGGCTGTAGGAGGGCAGCAACCCAGCAGCAGAACTGCTACCTCAGCCTTTGTGCAAGGAGGGACAGGAGGAACACTGCCAGAGCCCTGCAAAATGACCTCCAGCAGGCCACAAATGTGCATGTGTCTGCACAAACGGTTAGAAACCGACTCCATGAGGATGGTCTGAGTGCCTGACGTCCACAGATGGGGGTTGTGCTCACAGCCCAACACCGTGCAGGATGCTTGGCATTTGCCACAGGACACCAGGATTGGCAAATTGGCCACTGGCGCCCTGTGCTCTTCACAGATGAACGCAGGTTCACACTGAGCACATGTGACAGACGTGACAGAATCTGGAGATGCCGTGAAGAGTGATCTGCTGCCTGCAACATCCTTCAGCATGACCGGTTTGGCAGTGGGTCTGTAATGGTGTGGGGTGGCATTTCTTTGGAGGGCCGCACAGCCCTCCATGCTCTCGCCAGAGGTAGCCTGACGGCCATTAGGTACCGAGATGAGAACCTCAGACCCCTTGTGAGTCCATATGCTGGTGCGGATGGCCCTGGGTTCCTCCTAGTGCAGGACAATGCCAGACTTCATGTGGCTGGAGTGTGTCAGCAGTTCCTGCAAGATTAAGTCATTGAAGCTATGTACTGGCCCGCCCGTTCCCCAGACCTGAATCCGATTGAACACATCTGGGACATCATGTCTCGCACCATCCACCAACGTCACGTTGCACCACAGACTGTCCAGGAGTTGGCGGATGCTTTAGTCCAGATCTGAGAGGAGATCCCTCAGGAGACCATCCGATGCCTCATCAGGAGGCCACACACAACAGAACATCATTTCCTTGTCTTGAGGCATTTCTACTGAACTTGGACCAGCACGTTATTTGATTTTCCACTTTGATTTTGAGTATCATTCCAAATCCAGACCTCTGTGAGATATTAATTTTTTATTTAAATTGATCATTTTTATGTTTTATTGTTCTCAACACATTCCACTATGTGATGAATAAAGATTTGCAACTGAAATATTTCATTCAGTGATATCTAGGATGTGGTATTTTAGTGTTCCCTTTATTTTTTTTGAGCAGTGTGTATATATATATATATATATATATATATATATATATGTATATATGTCTATATATATATGTATGTTGGCATAACTATGGTGATGAGACAAAGTCCGGCATTATTGTGAATGGCCAGTATGTGTGTCGCAGAGGAAGATAGTCTGCACTGTAAGCCTGAAGTAAGGTTGTTCTGGGACCTGTAGTCCCACAAGTAATTGTGTTGTTTTAGAGGGAGGCTGGCAGGGCTAGTTTGAGAGCTGGGCAGGTTGAACTAGCCACACTTACACCTCCCACCTATGGGAGTGCTTACAGCTTGATAATGTGACCAGGGAGTGGGTCACATGGTTCCTGTGTATGGACCTGAGTGGTTTGGCTGGAAGGTCCTGTGAGAGGAAAGGCCTGAGTGTTGGGAGGTCAAGAGTGTGGACCGGATTCCTGAAGAGCACCTGGTGAGGCCGTGATCCTGAGTCGCCTCTGTGTTGGGAAGTCCTGTGTGGACCGGATCCCTGAAGAGCACGAGGTGAGGCCAAGGACCTGCAGAGCTGGTGATGGCTACTGTGTTGGGGAAGCTACTGTCCTTCAGTGGGTCTGGAGCCGACTGGTGTATGCCTGTCAGGCAAGATGGTGATCCCCATAAGGCAGCTTTCCCAGGGAGAGAGGACTGACAAGGAGTCAGCAGGTGGAGCAGGCCCTCCGTAAGGTACCTCCACAGACTGTTGGTGCTTATTATGTTCTATGAACTGTGCGGTCACACGGCAACTGGTCAGAGGAGGACCAGTGTGTTCAGTTGCCGCAAACTAATGTTGGGAAACCTAATGTCATGTCCTGATACAGTGTGTAATGGACTGTTCGTGGTAAAGTTTATGACTCTTTAATAAACCGCATAGACTGTTGTGTGCAAAAAGTGTTCCTGTGTACCTTGAATCCCATTGCTAAGCGAGTATTCCCCTACCCGTTAATATATATATATATAGTATGTGTATATACATATGCAGCGCCCCCACTGCCGCAGGGCCGAGGGGTACCCGGTACCGGGCCTCTGAGTGTTGTGAATTCTGTTTGTGGGCTCCCCCGGTGGTGTTTTATGGTAGTGCCACTTATTTGCCTTCTTCTATCCTTGATCACCTGTTGACACCCATTAGGGGAGTTTCCTATTTAAGGCTGCTTGGCTGCTGGTCTGATGCCGGCCAACAATGTATCAGTAGCATTCTGTTGCATTCTCCTGCCTCAAGATCCTGTTCAGCTAAGTTGAATTTTGTTTCTAGTTTATTCTATTTTTGTCCAGCTATTTGCAATGTGACTCTCTGTAGCTGGAAGCTCTCGTGGACTGGAATTGCCACTCCAGTGGCATGAGTTGTCACTGGAGTTTTAACCCCTTCACCCCCGGAGCTTTTTCCGTTTTTCCGTTTTCGTTTTTCGCTCCCCTCCTTCCCAGAGCCATAACTTTTTTATTTTTCCGTCAATTTGGCCATGTGAGGGCTTATTTTTTGCGGGACGAGTTGTACTTTTGAACGACATCATTGGTTTTAGCATGTCGTGTACTAGAAAACGGGAAAAAAATTCCAAGTGCAGTGAAATTGCAAAAAAAGTGCAATCCCACACTTGTTTTTTGCTTGCCTATTTTGCTAGGTTCACTAAATGCTAAAACTGACCTGCCATTATGATTCTCCAGGTCACTACGAGTTCATAGACACCTAACATGACTAGGTTATTTTTCACCTAAGTGGTGAAAAAAAATTCCAAACTTTGCAAAAAACAAAACAAAACAAAATTGCGCCATTTTCCGATACTCGTAGCGTCTCCATTTTTCGTGATCTGGGGTCAGGTGAGGGCTTATTTTTTGCGTGCCGAGCTGGCATTTTTAATGATAGCATTTTGGTGTAGATACGTTCTTTTGATCGCCCGTTATTGCATTTTAATGCAATGTCGTGGCGACCAAAAAAACGTAAATCTGGCGTTTCGAATTTTTTTCTCATTACGCCATTTAGCGATCAGGTTAATGCTTTTTTTTAATTGATAGATCGGGCGATTCTGAACGCGGCGATACCAAATATGTGTAGGTTTTTGGTTTTTTTTATTGATTTATTTTGATTGGGGCGAAAGGGGGGTGATTTAAACTTTTATGTTTTTTTTATTTTTTTCACATTTTTAAAAACTTTTTTTTTTTACTTTTGCCATGCTTCTATAGCCTCCATGGGAGGCTAGAAGCAGGCACAGCCCGATCGGCTCTGCTACATAACAGCGATCATCAGATCGCTGTTATGTAGCTAAAATGCAGGTGTGCTGTGAGCGCCGACCACAGGGGGGCGCTCACAGCCACCGGCAATCAGTAACCATAGAGGTCTCAAGGACCTCTATGGTTACAATGGAGGAGCATCGCCGACCCCCGATCATGTGACAGGGGTCGGCGATGCGCTCATATCCGGCCGCACGGCCGGATGCGGTAGTTAAATGCCGCTGTCTGCGCTTGACAGCGGCATTTAACTAGTTAATAGCGGCGGGTGATCGCGATTTCACCCGCCGCTATTGCGCGCACATGTCAGCTGTAAAAAACAGCTGACATGTCGCGACTTTGATGTGCGCTCACCGCCGGAGCGCACATCAAAGCGGGGGTCCCGACATGTGACGTACTATACCGTCACATGTCGGGAAGGGGTTAAAGTAATTTCAGGATGGTGTTTTTGAGTAGTGTTTTGAAGTTGACCGTGAAGTGACTCTTTCCTGTACTTCTGCTATCTAGTAAGCGGACCTCACTGTGCTAAATCTGCTGTTCATCCTACGTATGTCTTTTCCTCTTGACTCACCGTCAATATTTGTGGGGGGCTGCTATCTCCTTTTGGGGTTCATCTCTGGAGGTAAGGCAGGCCTGTATATTCCTCTGATAGGGGTAGTTAGATCTCCGGCTGGCGCGTGGTGTCTAGGGCATCGTAGGAAACACTCCCCGGCTACTTCCAGTGTCGTGTCAGGTTCAGGTCACAGTCACTTTAGTTCCCATCACCCGAGAGCTAGTCCGTTGTTATTTTGATTTCCCTGCCATTGGGAAAATCATAACAGTTTGGCCGGCCCAACATGTGTTAAAACTATGCACTAAAGCAGGAAAGGATATGAAAAGGTTTTTTTTCCTTCTGTGTTTGGAAAGTGCACCTTAGTGCTTATTTGTACTCCTTGCTTAAACTGCAGTCTTCAGCCTTTTTTTTTTCCCTCTCCTCTTAATCTCTGAATGGCTTTGGTTACACCTGTTTGAATCATGGATCCACAGAGTTTGGTTGCAGGTCTGAATAACCTGGCTACAAAGGTCCAGAACTTACAAGATTTTGTTATACGTGCTCCAATGTCTGAACCTAAGATCCCTATGCCTGAATTTTTTACCGGAGACAGATCCCGTTTTTTGAATTTCAGAGAGAATTGTAAATTGTTTTTGTCTCTGAAATCTCACTCTGCTGGTGATCCTGCGCAACAGGTTAAAATTGTTATTTCTCTATTGCGGGGTGACCCACAAAGTTGGGCATTTGCATTGTCGCCAGGGGATCCTGCGTTATTAAATGTAGATGCGTTTTTTCTGGCTTTGGGGTTGCTTTATGAAGAACCTAATTTAGAGATTTTGGCTGAGAAAGCCTTGATAGCTCTTTCTCAAGGGCAAGATGAAGCTGAGATATACTGCCAAAAATTTCGTAAATGGTCGGTGCTTACTAAATGGAATGAGTGCGCTCTAGCAGCTAATTTCAGAGAAGGTCTCTCTGATGCCATGAAGGATGTCATGGTGGGGTTCCCTGTGCCTACAGGTCTGAATGATGCCATGAAATTGGCTATCCAGATTGATCGGCGTTTACGGGAGCGCAAATCTGTGCACCATATGGCGGTATCTTCTGAGCAAAAATCTGTGCACCATATGGCGGTATCTTTTGAGCAAAAACCTGTGCACCATATGGCGGTATCTTCTGAGCAAAAACCTGTGCACCATATGGCGGTATCTTCTGAGCAAAAACCTGTGCATCATTTGGCGGTGACCTCTGAAAAGGCACCAGAGCATATGCAATGCGATAGTGTATTGTCTAGAGGCGAACGACAGAATTACAGGCGCAAAAATGGGTTGTGCTTCTATTGTGGAGATCCAGCTCATGTTATATCAGCATGCTCTAAACGCATAAAGAAGGTTGATAAAAAGGTTGATAAATCTTTTTCTATGGGTACCTTGCAGTCTAAATTTCTTTTGTCCGTGACATTGATTTGTACTTTATCATCTGTTACTGTGGATGCTTATGTGGATTCTGGCGCCGCTCTGAGTCTCATGGATTGGTCCTTTGCCAAGCGTTGTGGGTTTGATTTAGAGCCTCTGGAGGTTTCTATTCCCTTAAAGGGTATTGATTCTACACCTTTGGCTAGCAATAAACCACAATATTGGACACAAGTGACTATGCATCTGTCCCCAGACCATCAGGAGATTATTCGTTTCCTTGTGTTATATAATCTACATGACGTATTAGTACTTGGATTACCATGGTTACAAATTCATAATCCAGTCTTGGACTGGAGATCAATGTCTGTGCTGAGCTGGGGATGTCAGGGGATTCATGGGGATGCACCTTTGGTTCCCATTTCTTCATCTACTCCCTCTGAGATCCCAGCATTTCTGTCAGATTTTTATGATGTCTTTCAGGAGCCTAAAACTGATTCTCTCCCTCCTCACAGAAAGTGTGACTGCGCTATTGAGTTGATTCCCGGTAGTAAATTTCCTAAGGGTCGCTTGTTTAATTTGTCTGTACCTGAACATACTGCTATGCGGGAGTATATCAGAGAATCTTTGGAAAAGGGTCATATTCGCCCCTCTTTGTCTCCACTGGGGGCAGGGTTTTTCTTTGTGGGTAAAAAGGATGGTTCATTGAGACCTTGTATCGACTATCGACTTCTGAATAAGATTACAGTTAAATACCAGTATCCGTTACCTTTACTGACTGATCTTTTTGCTCGCATAAAGGGGGCGAAGTGGTTCACTAAGATCGATCTACGTGGTGCGTATAATTTGGTGCGGATTAAGCAGGGGGATGAGTGGAAGACCGCATTTAATACGCCTGAAGGCCATTTTGAGTATTTGGTAATGCCTTTCGGTCTCGCGAATGCCCCTTCCGTTTTTCAGTCCTTTATGCACGATATTTTCCGTGAATATCTGGATAAATTTATGATTGTGTATTTGGATGATATTTTGATTTTTTCGGAGGACTGGGAATCGCATGTTCAACAGGTCAGGAGAGTTTTTCAGGTTTTACGAGCTAATTCTCTATTTGTGAAGGGCTCAAAGTGTATTTTTGGGGTTCAGAGAATTTCCTTTTTGGGATATATTTTTTCCCCTTCATCTATGGAGATGGACCCTGTTAAGGTTCAGGCTATTTGTGATTGGGTACAACCTACTTCTCTAAAGAGTCTTCAGAAATTCTTGGGATTTGCTAATTTCTATCGCCGATTCATAGCGGGTTTTTCTGCCATTGCTAAACCTTTGACTGATTTGACCAAGAAGGGTGCTGATGTTGCTAATTGGTCCTCTGCGGCTGTGGAGGCCTTACGGGAGCTTAAGCGCCGCTTTTCTTCTGCTCCTGTGTTGCGCCAGCCTGATGTTTCGCTCCCGTTCCAGGTTGAAGTAGATGCTTCCGAGATCGGAGCAGGTGCAGTTTTGTCGCAGAAAGGTCCTGACTGCTCAGTGATGAGACCATGTGCGTTTTTCTCTCGAAAGTTTTCGCCCGCTGAGCGAAATTATGATGTTGGAAATCGGGAGCTCTTGGCCATGAAGTGGGCATTTGAGGAGTGGCGTCATTGGCTTGAGGGTGCTAGACACCAGGTGGTGGTCTTGACTGACCACAAAAATCTAATTTATCTTGAGTCAGCCAGGCGTCTGAATCCTAGACAGGCGCGCTGGTCGTTGTTTTTCTCTCGATTTAACTTTGTGGTTTCATATCTGCCTGGGTCTAAGAATGTGAGGGCGGATGCCCTCTCTAGGAGTTTTGAGCCTGACTCGCCTGGTGACTCCGAACCTACTGGCATCCTGAAGGATGGGGTGATATTGTCAGCTGTCTCCCCAGACCTGCGGCGCTCTTTGCAGGAGTTTCAGGTGGATAGGCCTGATCGCTGTCCGCCTGGTAGATTGTTTGTCCCTGATGACTGGACCAGTAGAGTTATTTCGGAGGTTCACTCTTCCGCGTTGGCAGGTCATCCTGGAACTTTTGGCACCAGGGATCTGGTGTCTAGGTCCTTCTGGTGGCCTTCCTTGTCTCGAGATGTACGTATTTTTGTGCAGTCTTGTGATGTTTGTGCTCGGGCTAAGCCCTGCTGTTCCCGGGCCAGCGGGTTGTTGTTGCCCTTGCCTATTCCTAAGAGGCCTTGGACGCACATCTCTATGGACTTTATTTCTGACCTTCCTGTTTCTCGTAGGATGTCCGTCATCTGGGTGGTGTGTGACCGTTTTTCCAAGATGGTTCACTTGGTACCTTTGCCCAAATTGCCCTCCTCCTCTGAGCTGGTCCCTCTATTTTTTCAGAATGTTGTGCGTTTGCATGGTATTCCTGAGAATATAGTGTCTGACAGGGGTACTCAATTTGTGTCTAGATTTTGGCGGGCGTTCTGTGCCAGGATGGGCATCGACTTGTCTTTTTCGTCTGTATTCCATCCTCAGACTAATGGCCAGACTGAGCGTACTAATCAGACCTTGGAGACTTACTTGAGGTGTTTTGTGTCCGCTGATCAGGACGATTGGCTTGATTTTTTGCCATTGGCAGAGTTTGCCCTTAACAATCGGGCCAGTTCTGCCACTTTGGTTTCTCCATTTTTTTGTAATTCAGGGTCTCACCCTCGCTTTTCGTCCGGTCAATTGGAGTCTTCGGATTGTCCTGGAGTAGATGCTGTGGTTGATAGAATGCATCAGATTTGGGGACAGGTTGTGGACAATCTGAAGTTGTCCCAGGAGAAGACTCAACAGTTCACTAATCGTCATCGGCGTGTCGGTCCTCGTCTTTGTGTTGGGGACCTGGTTTGGTTGTCTTCTCGATTTGTTCCTATGAAGGTCTCGTCTCCTAAGTTTAAGCCTCGGTTTATCGGCCCTTATAGGATTCTGGAGGTTCTCAATCCTGTGTCCTTTCGTTTGGACCTCCCAGCATCTTTTACTATTCATAATGTTTTTCATCGGTCATTGTTGCGGAGGTATGAGGTGCCGGTTGTTCCGTCTGCTGATCCTCCTGCTCCTGTGCTGGTTGAGGGTGAGTTGGAGTATGTGGTGGAAAAGATCTTGGACTCCCGTGTTTCCAGACGGAAACTTCAGTATCTGGTTAAGTGGAAAGGCTATGGTCAGGAGGATAATTCTTGGGTGACAGCATCTGATGTTCATGCTCCTGATTTGGTTCGTGCATTTCATAGTGCTCATCCAGATCGCCCTGGTGGTTCTGGTGAGGGTTCGGTGCCCCCTCCTTAAGGGGGGGGTACTGTTGTGAATTCTGTTTGTGGGCTCCCCCGGTGGTGTTTTATGGTAGTGCCACTTATTTGCCTTCTTCTATCCTTGATCACCTGTTGACACCCATTAGGGGAGTTTCCTATTTAAGGCTGCTTGGCTGCTGGTCTGATGCCGGCCAACAATGTATCAGTAGCATTCTGTTGCATTCTCCTGCCTCAAGATCCTGTTCAGCTAAGTTGAATTTTGTTTCTAGTTTATTCTATTTTTGTCCAGCTATTTGCAATGTGACTCTCTGTAGCTGGAAGCTCTCGTGGACTGGAATTGCCACTCCAGTGGCATGAGTTGTCACTGCCAGTTTTAAAGTAATTTCAGGATGGTGTTTTTGAGTAGTGTTTTGAAGTTGACCGTGAAGTGACTCTTTCCTGTACTTCTGCTATCTAGTAAGCCGACCTCACTGTGCTAAATCTGCTGTTCATCCTACGTATGTCTTTTCCTCTTGACTCACCGTCAATATCTGTGGGGGGCTGCTATCTCCTTTTGGGGTTCATCTCTGGAGGTAAGGCAGGCCTGTATATTCCTCTGATAGGGGTAGTTAGATCTCCGGCTGGCGCGTGGTGTCTAGGGCATCGTAGGAAACACTCCCCGGCTACTTCCAGTGTCGTGTCAGGTTCAGGTCACGGTCACTTTAGTTCCCATCACCCGAGAGCTAGTCCGTTGTTATTTTGATTTCCCTGCCATTGGGAAAATCATAACATCTGAGTCTCTGCTCTTTGGTTGTCACGGTGGCTAGGCCCAGTCCGTGACCCTGCTGAGGGGCGCTCCAAATAAATAATAGGTGTGGATGGTGTTGGTAGTGCGGTGTAGTGCCGGTCGCAGTTAATAACGAGGACACCAGGTTGCAGTCTCTTTACCTCTTTACTGAAGGTCTCAAAGTCCTCAATCCGGAATACGGTTAACCAGGCTGCGCAAGTCCGGCCGGTCCGATGGCACTTCCAGAGTTCCCTTTGCAGGTGGAAATCTGTGCCTTCCTACTAGTGCTATGTGTTGTGGTCCTCCCCTGCTGAGCTTACGGGATAGTCCCCACAACTGTTGTGTCTGTTTCTCGTGTTCCCTCACAACTCGATAAGATGATCTTCTGCTAATCCTCCGTCCCTCCCTGGTGTTATGGTTGGGACGCACCCGTATGACGGGTAGGCTCGGAGCTCTTCCGGGACCCTAGAGTCGCCCCTCTCCAAAGGTTGCCCCCTATGTCTGCGTAGGTGATTTAGGTGAGACAGCCCGCCTGTGACTGACTGTCCTGCCGTTGGTTTGAAGTATGGCTTAGAGCTCTGTACCTCCTCGGCGTTCCGGCCGCCGGTTGTTTGCACCTCAGTAGGATGTTGCCTCGATCTTACAGCACGACTCCTACTGGTATTCTCCTTCTTGCTTTGATCTCGTTTCTCACCCAGCACAATAAATCTCGCTTCTTGTCCTTTCTTAGGGCACCGCCACTATGAAGTGCAGGCGCGGTCCCGTAGCTTTCTCTCTGTTTGCCAGGCCTCTGTCAGGATCCCACCCCTGACAGGGACCCTACCGAATCTTCCCCTACAACACCCTCTGCCACAAGGGGTTGCCTGGTTCCAACCCAGTCAGCGTTCTCTCTAACTTCCTGCCTAACCCCCAGTTTTACCAGACTGTGAGGAGTGGCCTAATGAATAGTACCCTTAGCTCCCCCTGGAGGCCAGACTGTGAAATGTATTGGTGTCTGTGATACCTGGTCAGATGAACTCCTTCAGTGCCATCAGACGTACCATAGCCCCCCTTAGCGGCGGAGCCACAGTACTGCAACGACCAGGACTCTGGGGCGCTGCATTCCCCCCCGGTTAAATCCAGTACTCCTGGACTGGGAAGAAAACAACAATACATGTCAGCAAAAAGACATACAGTTTTGAAAATGCAAGTACAAGTCAACTTTTTAACAGAGCTTCCCTTTATGGGAGGTGAGGACACTTGAACGTTACAAACATGGTTAAATACTTTTAAATAACTTGACTATAAATAACTTTTCTTACCCAACCGGGTATTCTACTAAGTGCAAAATTTTGAACAATAATTTAACATTGCCTTTAAGGACGTACTCGCTAAATCCACTAAAGACCTTCTTATATCACATTTAAGGCTAATTAACTTTTATGCATTCTCCTACTTTAAATCTGCAGGACCGCCTGTCCTAACTGCTCCAGACCTACTGCCTCTCCTTTCTGTTACAGGACCGCTCCTTTCCACCCGAGCCTACTGTCCTTCCACTACTATACACAGTATAGAACATATCATTTTTCTTTCAGTTTAAGATCAGTGAGCCATCTCTATATGGCTCCTAGGAGGACTCACTACTAACCCCTACGGGTTCACTTCCTGTCCTCATTCTTCTATTAACATTATTGAACATTTCTTACAATCAACTAGTTGGTTACATTTAACTTTCACATATCAACATCATCAATACTTTCTTTTCAAGACATTATTGCCATTCAACCATCTTAAGGCAACACTGTTCATAAGTGCAGGATGTGAACATCCCCTTTAAGAGGGGACCAAGTCTCTATGAGGTAGTGCAACTTCTCAAGCTGCAAGTCCGTATGCAGCAAGGACTCCAGTGCAGGTTCCAAGAACCGTATCTTCGCAGAGTCCGTCTTTTATGTAAAACCAGTAGAGAGCACCTTTAAGAAGGTGCAAACTATATACAAGGAGTTTGTATCATGCATTGTTCATGATTCGGCAGTTCTTTGATAACTTGTGCAAACGTAGAAAACAAACAAAAATAAGAAACAATAGGGATCCCGGGTCAACAAAGGGATCCCTTTAAGAGTTAACCCTAGATGGGTTTTAGCAGCAAAATAGCAGAGAAACAGTTAACTATTTACATTTGCAGAGTGTTAGTACAACTACTTGAACCACTCAGGAGGCAGCACCGGTGGAGGCAACCCCCTAGGGTATTGCGCACCACCTGGTACTGCGTAAGGGGACGTGTTGTCCCATCTGGGGGTCTGCGTACCCACTGTCTTCAGTTCTGGAGCAGCACGGGCACCGCCCACCGGAAGAGGTGCCTCCTTGGCCACGAGGGTGGTGGAGGTGACAATGCTGCATGTCGTGGTCTTGACCATAGTGCACGTGGGGGTGACCTCGGTGGTCCTGGTAATGACCATGGGCTGACCACAAGGGGGCACCTTCGCTACAGGGGTCAGCTTCACTGGCACCTTAATCGGGGGCATCACACAGGGTTCTGTCTCTTGCGGACATTCAGGGCAAACCACCCCTTTTCCCCAAAGTGCCTGGTATACGAGACTTCATCTCCCGGGTAGAGATCCCGGTCTGGGTGGCCCTCTCTGAGATGCGACTCGACATCCCTTCGGTTTACAAACACCTCAGCATACAGGCCCGGCTCTTTAATGAAGCCCCAGCCTCCGCGGAGCTTGAAGGTGGTGATGATGCCCTGCCTGCACAGGGCCTGGTGAGCGGTGGGGTCCTTGCGGGCCCAGTCCTTGACCGCCAGGTCTTTCTGATGGTAGGCCTCCAGCCCAGCCTGGTAATCCTTTTCCTTCTCCTTCCACTGCTGTTCCAGCTGGGCCTGGTATTCCTCCCAGCTCAGGGCCTGCACCATCTCCCCTTCCCGTGTCTTCACCCCGGGGAACCCCATGAGATCGGATCCTGGGTTCACCCAGCGGCATACCATGCGCTCCGCACGGGTCTCACACAACAGGGTGGTTGGCGCGATCGGGGCCTTCAGGCGGTGTTCCATGCCCGTTGCCTCCTCCCATGGTAACAGGCGTTGGAGTCTATGGGTCCCAGGGAGAGGGGGTGCCGCGACAGGGCCTATCAGCAGGTCCTCTGCTGGTGGGGCAGGGTCGACGGACTCACCAGCCAATGCAGGTTCCTCCTCCGCGGCGGGTTCCGCTGGCGGCGTCGGCGAGTTCCTCAGCAACAACTCCGGCAGTGGTACAGGATCCGATGTCATAGGACTTCCTTCCAGCGCTACCTGGTGCGGAGCCGGGGCCTTCGCGTTCAGCTGAAGGAGCTGGTGGATCAAGTCTCCCATCTCAGCCTGCAGAAGATCAGCACTGTCCATGGAGAATTGGCTGCGGTACTCGTCCGGGTAGTTGGGGGAGACTTCTGCTTCCACCCCACATTTGGGTTCCGAGCTGCTGGCCATGGCGTCCTCCACGTGAGTCGCTTCCTGGTTCTTTTCCCGCTCTCTCCTTCATGGGCGGTTTCGTTTTCTCTGTTTCCGCCCACCATTGAGAATCAGGAGGCGGATCTCTGCTGCTGACGTACACGTCCTCACGGTGCAGAAATATTTAGACTGGGCGGCCATTGTCTTTCGCACTCTCCAGCTTGTCTACGCCTACTCCACGCCCATGTTCTCCTCCTGCGCTCTCCTCAGCGCTGTAATGGCGGATTTTGGCGGTAAATGGCGCGGCACAATCTTTGCAGTAAATCACTGTCCAAGTATAATAAATCCCAGTTCCAAGGCACACATGACCCGATTCCTCAGGCTTAAGTAGATCCTGTTCGTGACGCCAAGTTTTGCAGCGCCCCCACTGCCGCAGGGCCAAGGGGTACCCGGTACCGGGCCTCTGAGTCTCTGCTCTGGGGTTGTCACGGTGGCTAGGCCCAGTCCGTGACCCTGCTGAGGGGCGGTCCAAATAAATAATAGGTGTGGATGGTGTTGGTAGTGCGGTGTAGTGCCGGTCGCAGTTAATAACGAGGACACCAGGTTGCAGTCTCTTTACCTCTTTACTGAAGGTCTCAAAGTCCTCAATCCGGAATACGGTTAACCAGGCTGCGCAAGTCCGGCCGGTCCGATGGCACCTCCAGAGTTCCCTTTGCAGGTGGAAATCTGTGCCTTCCTACTAGTGCTATGTGTTGTGGTCCTCCCCTTCTGAGCTTACGGGATAGTCCCCACAACTGTTGTGTCTGTTTCTCGTGTTCCCTCACAACTCGATTAGATGATCTTTGTTGTGAACTCCGTTTTCAGGCTCCCTCTTGTGGTCACAGATGGTATTGTGTGACTTTGGTTTTTTGGCTCCCCCTGGTGGTTTGGTTTATTATCCTGCGGGTCTGCTGGATCAGCTGCCTCGTTATTCACCAGGGAGGCTCCTATTTAGCTCTGCTTCACTCTCACTTGTTGCCGGCTGTCAATGTATTCAGTGCTATTCTGATTACTCCTGATTATCTCGTTTTCTGCCTCTTCAGGATAAGCTAAGTTCTGTTTGAATATTTTTTGCTCCTCTGCCTGCAATATGATTTCTGTGTATTATGAGTCTAGTCCAGCTTGCTAACATGTGATTTCTTTTTTGCTGGTAAGCTCTGGGGTACGGAGTTGCTTCCCCCGCACCGTTAGTTGGTGCGGGGGCTCGAGCAATCTCTGCGTGGATATTTTGAATAGGATTTTTTATTGACCGAACAGTTTCCTTCCTATTTTCTGCTATCTAGTATTAGCGGGCCTCATTTGCTAAATCTGATTTCATCTCTGCGTTTGTGCTTTCCCCTTAACTCACCGTTAATATTTGTGGGGGGCTATTCTATATCTTTGGGGTCTTCCACTGAGGCAAGTGAGGACTTACTTTCCCTTCAGGAATAGTCAGTTTCTCAGGCCGTGACGAGACGTCTAGGATTTTTTAGGTAACGTTCCACGGCTGCCTATAGTTGTTTGCGGATAGGATCAGGTTGCGGTCAATCTAGTTACCACTTCCCCAGAGCTAGTAGTCTGTTCAGTTACTTAGCTAGTCCGACCTGCGATCCTTGCCACTAGGATCATAACAGTACAGCCGGCCCATAAAGTGTTAATTGCATGGCAGAAGCAGGAGAAAAGAAGCTTGGAGATATTTTTTTTTTTTTTTGCTGCCATGTGTCTAGCTGCTGTGTGTCTGGCTTCTCTCCTCCTCTTAATCTTGGTGTGGCTCTGAGTTCAGCTGCTGATATGGATATCCAGAGTTTAGCCTCCAGTGTAGATCATCTTGCTGCAAGGGTACAAAGTATTCAGGATTTTGTTGTGCACAGTCCTATGTCAGAGCCTAGAATACCTATTCCGGAGTTGTTTTCTGGAGATAGATCTAGGTTCCTGAATTTTAAGAACAATTGCAAGTTGTTTCTTTCTTTGAAACCTCGTTCCTCTGGGGATTCTGTTCAGCAAGTTAAGATTATTATTTCTTTCTTGCGTGGCGATCCTCAAGATTGGGCTTTCGCATTGGCTCCAGGGGATCCTGCGTTGCTCAGTGTGGATGCGTTTTTTCTGGCCCTTGGATTGCTCTATGTGGAACCTAATCTTGAGAACCAGGCTGAAAAAGCGTTGTTGGCCCTCTCTCAGGGGCAAGATGATGCAGAGGTGTACTGCCAGAAATTTCGGAAATGGTCGGTGCTTACTCAATGGAATGAGTGTGCCCTGGCTGCAAATTTCAGAAAAGGTCTTTCTGAAGCCATTAAGAATGTCATGGTGGGGTTCCCTACGCCTGCAGGTCTGAATGCGTCAATGACTCTGGCCATTCAGATCGGCGTTTGCGGGAGCGCAAACCTGCGCACCATTTGGCGGTGTTTTCCGAACAGACACCTGAGTCTATGCAATGTGATAGAATTCTGACCAGAAGTGAACGGCAAAATTATAGACGGCAAAATGGGTTGTGCTTTTACTGTGGTGACTCAGCTCATGTTATCTCAGCATGCTCTAAGCGCACAAAAAAGATTGATAAATCTGTCACCATCGGTACTTTACAGCCTAAGTTTATTTTGTCTGTTACCCTGATTTGTTCCCTGTCATCTTACCCGGTTATGGCTTTTGTGGATTCAGGTGCTGCCCTGAGTCTGATGGATTTGTCATTTGCCAGGCGCTGTGGTTTTGTTTTGGAGCCTTTAAAATTCCCTATTCCACTAAGGGGAATTGACTCTACACCATTGGCTACGAATAAACCTCAGTACTGGACACAAGTGACCATGTGCATGACTCCTGTTCATCAAGAGGTGATTCGCTTTCTTGTATTGCATAATTTGCATGATGTTGTCGTGTTGGGCCTGCCATGGTTGCAGACTCATAATCCAGTCCTGGATTGGAAAGCAATGTCTGTGTCAAGTTGGGGTTGTCAGGGAATTCATGGCGACGCTCCTGTGGTGTCAATTGCTTCATCCACTCCTTCTGAGGTCCCTGCGTTTTTGTCAGATTACCAGGATGTATTTGATGAGCCCAAACTCAGTTCTCTACCTCCTCATAGGGATTGTGATTGTGCTATAAATTTGATTCCTGGTAGTAAGTTTCCTAAGGGACGACTTTTCAATTTGTCAGTGCCGGAGCATGCTGCTATGCGGAGTTATATAAAGGAGTCTTTGGAGAAAGGACTTATTCGCCCCTCCTCCTCCCCTCCTGGTGCGGGGTTCTTTTTTGTGGCTAAGAAGGATGGTTCCTTGAGACCTTGTATTGATTATCGCCTTCTAAACAAAATCACGGTCAAATTTCAGTATCCTTTGCCATTGTTATCTGATCTGTTTGCTCGCATTAAGGGGTCTAGTTGGTTCACCAAGATAGATCTTCGTGGTGCGTATAACCTTGTGCGTATTAAGCAGGGTGATGAATGGAAAACTGCATTTAATACGCCCGAAGGCCATTTTGAGTACTTGGTGATGCCTTTTGGACTTTCTAACGCTCCTTCTGTCTTTCAGTCCTTTATGCACGACATCTTCCGCGAATATCTGGATAAATTTATGATTGTGTATCTGCATGATATTCTGTTTTTTTTCGGATGATTGGGAGTCCCATGTTAAGCAGGTCAGGATGGTGTTTCAGGTCCTGCGTGCCAATGCTTTATTTGTGAAGGGCTCAAAATGTCTTTTTGGAGTCCAGAAGGTCTCTTTTTTGGGTTTCATTTTTTCTCCTTCTGCTATTGAGATGGACCCAGTCAAGGTTCAGGCTATTCATGACTGGACTCAGCCTACATCTGTTAAGAATCTTCAGAAGTTCTTGGGTTTTGCAAATTTTTACCGTCGCTTCATCGCTAATTTTTCTGGTGTTGTTAAGCCATTGACGGATTTGACCAGGAGGGGTTCTGATGTTACTAATTGGTCTCCTGCGGCTGTGGAGGCCTTTCGGGAGCTGAAGCGCCGGTTTTCTTCGGCTCCGGTCTTATGTCAGCCAGACGTCTCCCTTCCTTTCCAGGTCGAGGTTGATGCTTCTGAGATTGGAGCGGGGGCTGTTTTGTCGCAGAGAAGCTCTGATGGCTCTGTGATGAAGCCATGTGCTTTCTTTTCAAGAAAGTTTTCGCCTGCCGAGCGGAATTATGATGTTGGTAATCGGGAGTTGTTGGCTATGAAGTGGGCATTTGAGGAGTGGCGACATTGGCTCGAGGGAGCTAAGCATCGTGTGGTGGTCTTGACTGATCACAAGAATTTGATTTATCTCGAGTCGGCCAAGCGGCTGAATCCTAGACAGGCTCGTTGGTCGTTGTTTTTCTCTCGTTTTGATTTTGTGGTCTCATACCTGCCTGGTTCGAAGAATGTGAAGGCTGATGCTCTTTCTAGGAGTTTTGTGCCTGACTCTCCTGGTGATTCAGAGCCAGCTGGTATCCTCAGAGAAGGGGTGATTTTGTCTGCCATCTCCCCAGATTTGCGACGAGTGCTGCAGGAGTTTCAGGCGGATAGACCTGACCGTTGTCCACCGGAGAGACTGTTTGTCCCGGATAGATGGACCAGCAGAGTTATTTCCGAGGTTCATTCTTCGGTGTTGGCAGGCCATCCTGGGATTTTTGGTACCAGAGATTTGGTGGCTAGGTCCTTCTGGTGGCCTTCCTTGTCGCGGGGTGTGCGTTCTTTTGTGCAGTCTTGTGGAATTTGTGCTCGGGCTAAGCCTTGCTGTTCTCGTGCCAGTGGCTTGTTGTTGCCTTTGCCTGTCCCGAAGAGGACTTGGACGCACATTTCCATGGATTTTATTTCAGATCTCCCTGTCTCTCAGAGAATGTCGGTCATTTGGGTGGTGTGTGATCATTTTTCTAAGATGGTCCATTTGGTGCCCTTGCCTAAGTTGCCTTCCTCCTCCGAGTTGGTTCCTCTGTTTTTTCAAAATGTGGTTCGTTTGCATGGGATCCCTGAAAATATTGTTTCCGACAGAGGATCCCAGTTTGTGTCTAGATTTTGGCGGACCTTTTGTGCTAAGATGGGCATTAATTTGTCTTTTTCGTCGGCCTTCCATCCTCAGACGAATGGCCAAACTGAGCGCACTAATCAGACTTTGGAAACCTATTTAAGATGTTTTGTTTCTGATCAGGCGACTGGGTGACTTTTTTGCCATTGGCCGAGTTTGCCCTTAATAATCGGGCTAGTTCTGCTACTTTGGTTTTGCCTTTTTTTTGTAATTCAGGGTTTCATCCTCGTTTTTCCTCGGGTCAGGTGGAGTCTTCTGACTGTCCTGGAGTGGATGTTGTGGTGGATAGGTTGCATCAGATTTGGAATCATGTGGTGGACAATTTGAAGCTGTCACAAGAGAAGGCTCAGCGCTTTGCCAACCGCCGTCGCTGTGTGGGTCCCCGACTTCGCGTTGGGGATTTGGTGTGGTTGTCTTCTCGCTTTGTTCCTATGAAGGTCTCCTCTCCTAAGTTTAAGCCTCGGTTTATCGGTCCTTATAAGATTTTGGAAGTCCTTAACCCTGTGTCATTTCGTTTGGACCTCCTGGCATCGTTTGCTATTCATAATGTGTTCCATCGGTCGTTGTTGCGGAGGTATGTGGTGCCTGTGGTTCCTTCGGTTGAGCCTCCTGCCCCTGTGCTGGTTGAGGGAGAATTGGAATACGTGGTGGAGAAGATCTTGGATTCTCGTATTTCTAGACGGAGGCTTCAGTATTTGGTTAAGTGGAAAGGCTATGGTCAGGAGGATAATTCCTGGGTTGTCGCCTCTGATGTTCATGCGGCCGATTTGGTTCGTGCCTTCCATGTGGCTCACCCTGATCGCCCTGGGGGTTTTGATGAGGGTTCGGTGACCCCTCCTCAAGGGGGGGTACTGTTGTGAACTCCGTTTTCAGGCTCCCTCTTGTGGTCACAGATGGTATTGTGTGACTTTGGTTTTTTGGCTCCCCCTGGTGGTTTGGTTTATTATCCTGCGGGTCTGCTGGATCAGCTGCCTCGTTATTCACCAGGGAGGCTCCTATTTAGCTCTGCTTCACTCCCACTTGTTGCCGTCTGTCAATGTATTCATTGCTATTCTGATTACTCCTGATTATCTCGTTTTCTGCCTCTTCAGGATAAGCTAAGTTCTGTTTGAATATTTTTTTGCTCATCTGCCTGCAATATGATTTCTGTGTATTATGAGTCTAGTCCAGCTTGCTAACATGTGATTTCTTTTTTGCTGGTAAGCTCTGGGGTACGGAGTTGCTTCCCCTGCACCGTTAGTTGGTGCGGGGGCTCGAGCAATCTCTGCGTGGATATTTTGAATAGGATTTTTTATTGACCGCACAGTTTCCTTCCTATTTTCTGCTATCTAGTATTAGCGGGCCTCATTTGCTAAATCTGATTTCATCTCTGCGTTTGTGCTTTCCCCTTAACTCACCGTTAATATTTGTGGGGGGCTATTCTATATCTTTGGGGTCTTCCACTGAGGCAAGTGAGGACTTAAGGCCCCGTCTCACTAAGCGATTTACCAACGATCACGACCAGCGATACGACCTGGCCGTGATCGTTGGTAAGTCGCTGTGTGGTCGCTGGGGAGCTGTCACACAGACCGCTCTCCCCAGCGACCAACGATCAGGGGAACGACTTCGGCATCGTTGAAACTGTCTTCAACGATGCCGAAGTCCCCCTGCAGCACCCGGGTAACCAGGGTAAACATCGGGTTACTAAGCGCAGGGCCGCGCTTAGTAACCCGATGTTTACCCTGGTTACCAAAAAAAACAAACACTACATACTCGCCTTTCGGTGTCCGTCAGGTCCCTTGCCGTCTGCTTCCTGCTCTGACTGAGATCCGGCCGTACAGTGAGAGCAGATCACAGCGGTGACGTCACTGCTGCGCTCTCACTTCTCACTGTACGGCCGGCAGTCAGTGAGAGCAGGAAGCAGACGGCGAGGGACCTGGACACCGAAAGGCGAGTATGTAGTGTTTGTTTTTTTTGGTAACCAGGGTAAACATCGGGTTACTAAGCGCGGCCCTGCGCTTAGTAACCCGATGTTTACCCTGGTTACCAGTGAAGACATCGCTGGATCGGTGTCACACACACCGATTCAGCGATGTCAGCGGGGCCTCAACGACCAAAAAAAGGTCCAGGCCATTCCGACACGACCAGCGATCTCGCAGCAGGGGCCTGATCGCTGGTACGTGTCACACATAGCGAGATCGCTATGGAGGTCGCTGTTGCGTCACAAAACTTGTGACTCAGCAGCGATCTCACTAGCGATCTCGCTATGTGAGACGGGGCCTTTACTTTCCCTTCAGGAATAGTCAGTTTCTCAGGCCGTGACGAGACGTCTAGGATTTTTTAGGTAACGTTCCATGGCTGCTTATAGTTGTTTGCAGATAGGATCAGGTTGCGGTCAATCTAGTTACCACTTCCCCAGAGCTAGTAGTCTGTTCAGTTACTTAGCTAGTCCGACCTGCGATCCTTGCCACTAGACAGATCTTCTGCTAATCCTCCGTCCCTCCCTGGTGTTATGGTTGGGACGCACCCGTATGACGGGTAGGCTTGGAGCTCTTCCGGGACCCTAGAGTCGCCCCTCTCCAAAGGTTGCCCCCTATGTCTGCGTAGGTGATTTAGGTGAGACAGCCCGCCTGCGACTGACTGTCCTGCCATTGGTTTGAAATATGGCTTAGAGCTCTGTACCTCCTCGGCGTTCCGGCCGCCGGTTGTTTGCACCTCAGTAGGATGTTGCCTCGATCTAACAGCATGACTCCTACTGGTATTCTCCTTCTTGCTTTGATCTCGTTTTTCACCCAGCACAATAAATCTCGCTTCTTGTCCTTTCTTAGGGCACCACCGCTATGAAGTGCAGGCGCGGTCCCGTTGCTTTCTCTCTGTTTGCCAGGCCTCTGTCAGGATCCCACCCCTGACAGGGACCCTACCGAATCTTCCCCTACAACACCCTCTGCCACAAGGTGTTGCCTGGTTCCAACCCAGTCAGCGTTCTCTCTAACTTCCTGCCTAACCCCCAGTTTTACCAGACTGTGAGGAGTGGCCTAATGAATAGTACCCTTAGCTCCCCCTGGAGGCCAGACTGTGAAATGTATTGGTGTCTGTGATACCTGGTCAGATGAACTCCTTCAGTGCCATCAGACGTACCATAGCCCCCCTTAGCGGCGGAGCCACAGTACTGCAACGACCAGGACTCTGGGGCGCTGCATTTATATATATATATGTATATATATATTTATTTATCATGCCAAATATCATAACAGTGTATAGTTAGTCTGAGTGTTGTAGTTTGTTTTTCTCATAAAGTTCCACTAGAATATATATTGACCAGTTATAACATGGAATATTTCAGAAAGGGTTAACTGTGCTCTGCTGGCTCTCCTGAGGTCACCCATTGTGTATATTTGCTGTACTCATACAGCTTTGGTTTACTTCTTGTTTCGTAAAAAAACCCACAAAGTTAAAATTATAGAAAACTTTGCACTTTTGGGTTTAGTTTCCTCCCAATTTGAAAGGACGCCAGAGTCAGAACAGAAGGAAGAGCGAAGCATTCACCAGCTCCAGATCTCCAAGCAAAGAATCCTTGTAACCAGGTTTCTCCTTAGTGATCACTATCTTTGTATTATGAACTGCGGAGCAGAAGATTATGTTTTTGTGCTTTTTTTTAGCTAGCTTATCTCCTGTTTATAGAGTCAAATAATCACTGGTTAAGCAATTTTTACATCCTTCTATTACGTAAATACAATATTTATCTATATATAAATATATGTATATACAGTATTTATGCATTTTCATGATATCAGGGTGTAAAGGTTGCTTGACCAAAATAGTTGTTATATATATACTGTATATACTGTGTGTGTATGTATGTATAACATATATATATATATATATATATATATATATATATATATATATATATATATATATATATATATATATATATATATATATATATATACAGTATGCAGACTCTTCACTTAAGTTTGGCATGCTTCCTAGATTCCTTTTTCTGCAATAACAAGACAGGACTGTGCTTTTAGTTGATCATTATGTTTGGAGTTTGTTGAACTGCTGTGTCCTTCTCTGCAGATAACATCATGAACGTCCATGTTGCTTTACCTCTATTCCTGGTTATTATGCAGGCATCACTGGCAAATTTTTCCTGCTCGTCTTGCAGTATTTTCAACCAACCTATGGAGGCTGAAGCTGAAAAAGCAATACTTCTGGAAGTGGCCAAGCAGAACATTTTGAGCAAACTTCACTTGCACCAGCGGCCAAACATTTCACAGGCAGTGTCCCGGGAAAATCTGGCACAGGCTCTGCAACAACTGAACATTGAGTTGGATGAGGACCAATCACAAGACTTGCCAACAAAGAATAGTAAAGGAGACAAGGAAATGGATATTGGTCAAACCTATGAAGTCATCAGCTTTGCTGAAATAGGTGCAGTATACAATGTATATTGTGTATAAATGATTAGCATTTATCTGCAGAACATCATGTTTCTGTATAGCCCTGACATTTATAGTAGTCTCAAAAAATTATCACTTAATTACAGAATGAGTGCTAATTGTTTGATGGGTATAAATCCCACTGCTAGGGTCATTAATCACCAGAATGGTGGACTTATGTCCATAATTTTCACTTCTCCCTTGCCCTAAGACCTAGGTCAGTAGGTCTCAGACTATTCGTTCAGCTCCTTCTGGCCAAGACCTGGTGGACAAGGGAGAACAAAGAGAGACCTGGGGATATACTTGCTCCTTCTGGCAATTGTAGATGCCACAATAATTTAAGGATCATATTCATTATGCTTTTTTATAGAGAATTTCTTGTAGGAAATGCAGTGACCTTACTATACATTGTATTGTGTTTACAGCCCCATAATGTAACATTGATATTTTTTAATCAGCAGAGCGAGACATAAAGACTTAGATTCATTTTCTTAAGGTGGCAACTCTATTTTTTATCTACTGTCATATCCATGAGACATTGAGATCTGTAAGCAGGGATCAGTGACTGCTAAGATGATGTTCTATAAAGTGCCATATTCGATCACATACCTTTCAGCTTTGATATTACATGTCAGTGACATATGTGAAGATAAAAGAAATTCGACTAGTTTTCCACTAACAGTACATTATCTAGTACGTAATGACACAAACCCTGTTCTCTGGAACTGTCAATTTTCCTCAGTATGGGGATCCATGCAAGATCTCGCCTTGTGGGGTAAGGATGATTCTGAGAAAGGTCAGGAATCAGCCCAGAACTAAACTGGAGGACTGGTCAATGACCAGTCTCAAACATTACCATTAGTAAAACATTACAACGTCATGGATTTAAATCCTGCAGGTCCCCCTGCTTATGCCAGCACATGTCCAAGCTCATTTTAAGTTCAACAATCACCACCTGGATGATTCAGAGGCGGCATGGGAGAAAGGTCATCTGGTCAGATGAGACCAAAATAGAACTTTTTAACATCAACTCCACTTGCTGTGTATGGCGTAAAAAGAAGGATGAGTACAACCCCAAGATCACTGTCCCAACCGTGAAACAATGTGGGGCAAATATTATACTTTGGAGATTGGTCTTCTAGCATGGCAATGACCCGAAACACTCAGCCAGGGAAGCTAATGAGTGGCTCTGTAAAAAGCATTTCAAGGTCCTGGAGTAACCTAGTCAGTCTCCTGACCTGAATCCAATAGAAAATCTTTGGATGGAGCTGAAACTCAATGTTTTCAGCAACAGCCCCAAAACCTGAAATATCTGGAGAAGATCTCTATGGAGAAGTGGGCCAAAATCCCCGTGTCATGGGTTTTTTTGCAGCAGAGAGGAGCCAGAAGATCCCATTGTCTGATTTCTCCTAATCCTGCACTGTTTAGAAGCACTTCACCTTCATATTAAATGGTGGGGTTTTCTTTTAGCAGTGCAGGTGTTAATTTGCACATTTGAGAGCTCTTGGAAGCTTTCCTGCATTAAAGGGAACCTGTCACCCCCAAAATCGAAGGTGAGCTAAGCCCACCAGCATCAGGGGCTTATCTA
Source organism: Ranitomeya variabilis (assembly GCF_051348905.1). Classification (NCBI taxonomy): domain Eukaryota; kingdom Metazoa; phylum Chordata; class Amphibia; order Anura; family Dendrobatidae; genus Ranitomeya; species Ranitomeya variabilis. Next base: position 650,060,588 of record NC_135234.1, read on the forward strand.
CAGCATTCTGGAATGCTGTAGAAAAGCCCCCGATGTAACCTGAAAGATGAGAAAAAGAGGTTAGATTATACTCACCTGGGCGGGCGGGCGGTCCGATCCGATAGGCGTCACGGTCCTGTCCGGGGCCTCCAATCTTCTTACGATGACGTCCTCTTCTTGTTTTCACGCTGCAGCTCCGGCGCAGGCGTACTTTGTCTGCCCTGTTGAAGGCAGAGCAAAGTACTGCAGTGCGCAGGCACTGGGCCTCTCTGACCTTTCCCGGCACCTGCGCACTGCAGTACTTTGCTCTGTCCTCAACAGGGCAGACAAAGTACGCCTGCGCCGGAGCCACAGCGTGAAGACAAGAAGAGGACGTCATCGTAAGAAGATGGGAGGCGCTGGACCCGACCGAGACACCCATCGGACCGGACTGCACCGGGACCGCCCCTGGTTGAGTATAATCTAACCTCTTTTTCTCATCTTTGAGAATACATCGGGGGCTTATTTACAGCATTACAGAATGCTGTAGATAAGCCCCTGATGCCTGTGGGCTTAGCTCACCTTCGATTTTGGGGGTGACAGGTTCCCTTTAATGCTTTTAGCTGTTAACTGTTAGCCACTTCCATCTCCTATATAGCCTGGGTCCTGGCAAGAACTCATTGCCTGAGTTAGCTTATGCTGCATGGTTAGGAGATAGTGGTTTGTTGTTGTTTGAGAAGGCGTTTTGGTGGACTTATGTGTTGGGTGATTTTGGTTGTGTGCTAATTTCTCTCCTTCTCCTACGTTAGATTTACCCCATCCTCCACACCCTGGTGTGTACCTCTGTTGTTTGCGTTAGTATATTTGTATGATTAGTATTTTTTTTAATCCTGTTTGTATTACAATGTTAGTCTGGTTGGGGTATTACGTTACACTACTTCTCCCCTCCTTCCTCGGTGGGGGATGGGTATAGACTGAGGGCGGATCCATTAGCTAAGTCAAGGTACGTGGTCCCGGCGACTTCACCATCAGAAGTAATCTGGGAAACAGGGCGAGCTAGAGTGCCCCTAGCGTTAGGGACAGGGAAGGAGTCCCTGGTCCCGGAACACCCGACAACAGAGTTGTAACATTAGCTCTGGCAGAAAACATTTTTTTATTCATCTGGATCCTATCTCTGCTTTCACAGGGTAATTGAAGAAACTCAGCCTGGAGGTGCCAGATATAGGCACTGTTGTTTTACAGCACCTTAACACATCATGTTTGAGGACTATGACTTCCAGAAAACCCTTAGTGGAACCCCAGATCGCTTTATCTGACAGGTTCTCTGGGGGGTGTTACAGGTTTGTTGTTTTCAGGGAGGCATGTAAGCTATACTTCAGGTTACATGCATGTTCCTCAGGAACTGAGGAGCAACAGGTGGGGATAACAATCTCTCTCCATTAGGGTGACCCCCTAAACATGGGCATTCTCTTTACCATCGGACTCCCAGTCGCTCCGGACGGTGGAGGAATTTTTTCTGGTGCTGGGTCATATATACCATGAACCCAACCATGTCTACCTGGCTGAGTCTAAACTTCGCCTTTTCAGGAGGGAGAACAGATGGCAGAGAAGTATTGCTCCAAGTTTCGGAGGTTGTCCACTTACACTAAGTGGAATCACTCCGCGTTCTGTAGCCACTTCTGTCTAGAATATGAGTAAGAGTGCAAGACTCCGGTTTCCCTTGATACGGCCATGTCTTTTGGCTATCCGGGTGGATCACCATCTTTGTCAGAGACATAAAGAGACACCCCAATGTGTGGGAGATCCAGAGCCAAGGGCAACCTGGTTTGAGTGATCTGAGGAACCCATGGCTTAGTTGGGTGGGGCAACACATTCTGAGAATCAAACTGTAGCTCGGCGCAAAGGGGCAGTGTGTTTTTACTGTAGGAAAAAGAACCATTTCATGGGTGCATGTCCTTCCCTACCTCATTGTAAACAGCCGCCGGAAAACTAAGGAGAAGGGAAGGGAAGGTTAGCAATCCTGGTGTACATATCTTCTCTGTGGGTAGGACACAATTTTTACTACTTGCTGAAATCCATCTGTGCAAAAATAAGGTGGTTATTTCTGCCTTTCTGGACAGTGCAGTGCGGTTTAATTTGATAGAAGCTAGATGCTGGGCCTCAAACAACATACACTGTCCAGACCTATACCCATAATAGCCATCGACTCCACACCATTGAGGGTCTGCCCTCTCCTGTATTTTTTGGACTACCTTTTCTCACTCTGCACAACTATGTGGTAGATGGGCAGACTCGGGAGGTGGTAAAATGGTTTTATAAGCTGGATCTCAGGGCGCATATAATCTCATTCATATTAAAGAGGCGGATGAGTGGAAAATATCTTTCAATACGCCTGAGGGACACTATGATGACCTTGTGATGCCATTTGGGTTGACTAATGCTACTGAAATCTTTCAGCACTTTGTAAATTACATCTTAAGGCACCTGGTACATAGATTTGTTGGAGTCTATCTTGATGACATATTAATTTATTCACTTGACCTTGAGTCACATTAGGTAGATGTCAGGCATGTCTTACAGATACTCAGAGACAATAAATTATTTGTCAAATGAGATAAATGTATGTTCTCGGTTGAGGAAATCCCTTTTCTAGGATACGTTTTATCGTCCACCGGTTTTCGGATGGATCTGGTGACAGTCCGGGTGCCACTAGGTTGGAATTGCCTTGAGGATTTAAAGGTGTTACAAAGGTTTTTTGGGTTTTGCCAACTACTAATGTAAGTTAATCAAAAACTTTTCGGTGGTGGCCAAACCTCTGATGGATATAACCAGGAAAGGGGCAGACTTTTCCAAGTGTATCAGTCTGGCCAGGGAGGCATTTGATACCTTGAAGAAGAGTTTTGCATCTGCGCTGATTCTCGCACAGTCTGACGTCACTCTGAGAAGTGACGCATCTGAAGTGGGTGTGGGGGCTGTATTGTCGCAGGGTGAGTCTCCTGGTAAATGACGTCCATGTGCATACTTTTCTAAAAAACTGTCATCTGCAGAGAAAAATTAAGACATTGGTAAAAAGCAACTCTTGGCAATCAAGTGGGCCTTTGAAGAGTGGCATCATTTTCAGGAGGTGGCAGTTCATGCAGTTATGGTAATCACGGTTCATAAGAATCTGGTATATCTTGAGTCTGCAAAAAATGTCTAATGCCTAGACAGGCAAGATGATCATTGTTCTTCACCAGGTTGAACTTTTTTTGTTACATGTAGGCTGATGAAGAAGAACATTAACTCAGATTCCTTATCTTGTTGTTTTCCTTTGGGGTTGAGATAATTGTGAACTGGTTCCTATACTACAAAAATGGGTGGTTATTGCGTCTATATGCTCCCATCTTGAGAAAGAGGTTGTTGAGGCTCAGGGGGATGCCCCTGCTGCCTGTCCATTAGGGAAACTGGTTGTACTTGTGAATCTCAGTTTGGGAGTTCTTAGTGAACATTATGATTCAGTCTTGGATCGACATCCCGGTAATAAAGCTACTTCAGATCTTCTTACTCGCCATTTTTGGCACTCATGGCCACATCATCATGTTCAGGAGTATGTAGCCACCTGCAGTGTCTGTGCGTGCTCTAAAACCTCTCATACTCGTCTGTCTGGGTCTCTCCAGCCATTGGCGATTCCCAGTAGACCTTGGACTCAGTTATCAGTTGAATTTATCACTGATCTACCCATGTTGGCAGGTAATATTGTAATTTTAGTGGTGGTGGACAGAAAAATGCCACATTTCATTGTGCTACCGCTTTCCCTAACGCCAAGACCTCAGCACAAATTTTCATTAGAGAAATTACATGGGATCTCTACCGATATTATTTCTGATTGGGGGTGTAGTTTATTTCCAAATTTTGGAGGCCGCTTTGCGCTCGTTTGGGGATCCATCTCTTTTTCCATTCAGCATTTCAACTGCAGTCTAATGGGCACACTGAACGGGTTAACCAGGATATTGAGACTTATCTTAGGAGTTTTGTGTCTGAGAATCAGGAGGATTGGGTTACCTTCTTACTTCAAGCTGAATTCACAGTAAATAATCGTTGTCATGAGTCTACTGGTAAGTCCTCGTTCTTGGTGCATAGGAGTTTTATTCTCATTTCAGCTCATTTAATAGGAATTGTTCTTGTGGAATACCTGAAGAACAGTTTTCATAATCAATTTCGTTTTTGTGGGAAGGGGTTCTTGATAATTTGAGTAAGATGGGGACCAAATATAAAAGTGTGGTTTATTGGAGATGTTTGGTGGGTCCGGACCTGTGTGTGTTGGTGATTTGGTGTGATTGTCCTCAAAGAACATTAAGTTGAGGGAAACTGGGTCCCAGGTTCATCAGTCATTATAAGATTTTGACCATCATCAATCCGATATACAGTCATTGTGAATGGATATTTGGAATTTCAAATAGCTAAGATCGTTGATTCTTGCTTAGATCATAGGTCACTTCAGTATCTGGTACACTGGAAAGGATACAGTCCGGAAGAAAAGATGTAGGTACCACATCTGACATCCATGCGGTCAGGTTGATCCGGTCTTTTCATGTGGCACACCTTGATAAACCCAGTTCTGATGGTCCCTCGTAGAAAGGGGGGTACTGTCACTGGTTTATCGCAACAGAGAGGAGCCAGAAGACTACATCATTTGATTTCTCCTACTCCTGCAATGTTTAGAAGCACTTCACGTTCATATTAAACAGTGAAGGCTTATTTTAGCAGTGCAGGGTTTAATCTGTTCAGTTGAGAGCTCTTGGAAACTTTCCTGCATTAAGGGTTTCAGCTGTTCACTGTTAGAAACTCCTTTCTCCTATATAATCTGGGCCCTGACAAGCACTCACTGCCAAATAGCTTATGCTGCATGACTAGGAGATGGTGATTTCTGGTTGTTTGAGAAGGCATTTGGTGGATTTATCTGAGACTGTTGCTAAGTTTTGGGTGTGTGCTTATTCCCCTCCTTTTCCTACTTTGGTTTTATCCCATGCTTCACTCCCAGGTGTTTACCTCTGTTATTTATGTATCTTTGTATGATTGGTATTTTCCTTTAATCCTGTTTGTATTACCTTGTTAGTCTGGTTGGTGTATTATGGTACAGCATTACTCCCCTCTTCCCTGGGTGGGGGAAGGGAACAGACTAAGGTCAGATTCAGGAGCTAAGGCAAGGTACGTGGCCCCAGAATCTTCCCAATCAGAAGTAATCCGAGGAACAGGATGAGCTAGGGAGCCCCTAGCGTTAGGGACAGTGAAGGAGCCCCTGGCCCCAGGACACCCAACAACAGAGTCATGACACCCTGCTGCATTGTGTGAAAACTTGGTCAAGAGCTACAGGAAACATATGACCTCTATAATTGCAAAGGTTTTTGCACCAAATATTAAGGTCTGTTTTTCTATTGTATCAAATACTCGTTTCATGCAATAAAATGCAAATTAATAATGTAACAATCATACAATGTGATTTTCTCAATTTTTTAAAAAATTTTAGATTCTGTCACAGTTTAAGTGTACCTACGATAAAAATTACAGACCTCTCCATTCTTTATAGACTCTAGACATACTTAAAGGGAAGGTACCGCGTTGGTAGATTATTAGTAAATCAATGTAATGTAGCATAACATGCTGTTTAGAGATGAGCGGTGTTCGAGTCGAACTGTTCGCCAATTTCAAATTCGAGCTGTTTTGGGTGGTGTTTGAGTCGTTCGACGAACCCGAAAAATTTGCTTAAAATTCGGCTGTTCGAGTTTCTGTTCGATAACTGTTCGTTCATCAAAAGCCTAGCTTGATTTGCACATTAAAACTGTTTATCATTGTTAATGGACTGTTTCAGTGTATAGTGGGCGGGGGGGGGGGAATAGATCTGTGATGAAATAACGCCGATCTCCATTTTTTTTTTCTTTCCCGCATTTACAGAGGAGCGGTGCAGTCTCTCAGCCTATCAGCAGGGCACACACACACAGCAATGTGCATGTGATGCACACAAGCAAGGGCATGTGTCATTGGCTGTGTATGTCACATGTCCTTGCCCTATAAGAACCAGTCATTTGCCCTGTCGCCACCATTTCCTCACTGCTGCAGCTTAGTGTTAGACGGCACCGCTGCTGCTGTGGGCGCTATACAGACTAAGAGTGTTTTTTTGGAGCAAATTGTCAGAGAGATAGGTTTAGGGAGTCAGGAGGAGTCGGGACTAGTTGTAATATCAGCCCTTTTCAGGGTAGGTTACAGCAGTTCATAGCACTGTTTGCCAGGCAGGTCTGAGCCAGTGCTGTGCAAGTGTTAGTCACAGCATTTGGTGTAATCTAGCTCAGCCAATCCTTTTGGGCTAGTAGCAGTGTCTGATAGTCATCTGAGTAGCCCGCCTGTGAAGCTAGCTACACCGCCTGTGTATCTCAATTTTTACTGCATCTAACCCAGTAAATCGTTTTGGGGTTTTGGGTTTAGTAGCAGTGTCTGCACGTCAGCAGAGTAGCCCGCCTGTGAAGCTAGCTACACCGCCTGTGTATCTCAATTTTTACTGCATCTAATCCAGTTAATAGTTTTGGGCCTAGGAGCAGTGTCTGCACGTCAGCAGAGTTGCCCGCCTATGAAACTAACTATACCCCCTGTGTATCTCTATTTTTACTGAATCTAATCCAGTTAATAGTTTTGGGCCTAGGAGCAGTGTCTGCACGTCAGCAGAGTAGCCCGCCTGTGAAACTAACTACACCGCCTGTGTATCTCAATTTTTACTGCATCTAATCCAGTTAATAGTTTTGGGCCTAGGAGCAGTGTCTGCACTGTCCGACGAGCCCTGGTGCAATACGTTATGACGTATAGCCTGGGCCAACGAGCTCAAGAGGTGGGGCAAATCACGCTGCAGGAGTGGTCTCAGATCAGGGACCTATGCACCCTTCTGCACAGTTTTGAAATAGCAACGAAGATGTTTAGTGCTCATGATGCCATTATCAGCATGACCATTCAGGTGATTTACATGCTGGAGCACACCTTACACAGTGTCCGGAGTCAGGTGGTGGAACAGGAGGAGTCGTATGCGGAAGGGATCATATCTCCAAGGTCAAGAAGGTTGGCAGCACCAAGGCGGCTGGCATTGGTGGCTGGGGGAGAGGGATTACCGAGGGCGCATGGTAGCAGCCAAACTGTTGAGGAGTGTGCAGGAGGCGAGGAAGAAGTGGAGGACGAACTGGCACTGGGCATGGAAGACTCATCAGATGAGGTAGACCTTGATCAAATTTCTGTTGTGCGAGGTTGGGGGGAGAGGGCAGACGAAGGAAGCATGATTCTCACCTCGCTAACACAAAGACAACAAGGACTTGGTCCTCCTGGATGCGCAAGACACATGAGTGCCTTCTAGCTGCACTACCTGCAACATGACCCTCGGATTGTCAGAATCCAAAGTAATGCCGACTACTGGGTTGCCACACTCTTAGGGTACTGTCACACAGTGGCACTTTTGTCGCTACGACGGTACGATCCTTGACGTTCCAGCGATATCCATACGATATCGCTGTGTCTGACACGCAGCAGCGATCAGGGACCCTGCTGAGAATCGTACGTCGTAGCAGATCGTTTGGAACTTTCTTTCGTCGCTGGATCTCCTGCTGTCATCGTTGGATCGGTGTGTGTGACACCGATCCAACGATGCGTTCGCTTGTAACCAGGGTAAACATCGGGTTACTAAGCGCAGGGCCGCGCTTAGTAACCCGATGTTTACCCTGGTTACCGTCGTAAAAGTAAAAAAAAACAAACAGTACATACTCACATTCCGGTGTCCGTCAGGTCCCTAGCCGTCTGCTTCCCGCTCTGACTGACTCCCGGCCGTAAAGTGAGAGCAGAGCACAGCGGTGACATCACCGCTGTGATCTGCTTTCACTTTATGGCGGCACTCAGTCAGTGCGGGAAGCAGACGGCAAGGGACCTGACAGACACCGGAATGTAAGTATGTACTGATTTTTTTTTTACATTTACAATGGTAACCAGGGTAAACATCGGGTTACTAAGTGCGGCCCTGCGCTTAGTAACCCGATGTTTACCCTGGTTACCCGGGGCCTTCGGCATCGTTGGTCGGTGGAGAGCGGTCTGTGTGAAAGCTCCCCAGCGACCACACAACGACTTTCCAACGATCACGGCCAGGTCGTATCGCTGGTCGTGATCGTTGGAAAGTTGCAGAGTGTGACAGTACCCTTAGATCCCCGGTACAAAAGCAAATTTGGCAAAATAATTCCTGCCATAGAAAGGGATTCACGCATGCAGGAGTATCAGCAGAGACTGTTACAGAATCTAACATCGGCTTTTCCACAAAACACCAGTGGGGCACGCAGTCAATCTCTGAGTTCTAACTTGCCAACCGTGGGACAATGGAGTCATCACTCTAACCGTAACAGTAACATCGTATCTGGTGGTAACAGCAATTTTTTCCAATCGTTTCAAGATTTTTTTAGACCATCCTTTGCAAGGCCACAGGAGACAAGAAGTCTGACGCACAGCCAACGCCTAGAGAGGATGGTACAAGAGTATCTCCAAGTTAACATCGATGCCATGACTGTGGAACTGGACCCTTGCTCATTATGGGCTTCCAATCTTGAAAACTGGCCTGAGCTCGCCACTCACGCCTTGGAGATCTTGTAGTGCCCCGCAGCCAGCGTTCTCTCTGAATGTGTGTTCAGCACTGCTGGTGGTGTGCTGACAGATAAGCGCACGCGGCTGTCCAGTGACAATGTAGACAGACTAACGTTCATCAAGATGAACAAATCCTGGATCCGCAAGGACTTTTCTACCCCTGTGTCATCTTGGGGAGACTAAAAGCTTGATGATTTTTGAAAATCACCTCACCAACCGTTTTAAAAAAACTCTGGCGAAATTGATGCCACTTAAGTGGTGTCTGTGGCTGAATTTTTTGAAAAGTCCCCTTGCTGAGTTTTACATGATGTTGCCATCGTCAATTCCAGGTGGGTGGGGTCGTCTGCAGAGTTGTTTACTCATACTCTGGCCTGGGATTCAGAGGTCTGCTCCATAGCTTCAGTGTCTGCCAATCAGCAGAGTAGCCCAGCCACCCACCGCCTGTTTACCTAAGTACTATTTTTAACGGCATCTGGCCCAGGAAATCCTTTTGGGCCTAGTAGAATTTGGTGCTTCTCAGCAGTGTACCCCACCCATGAAGCAAGCTACACCGCCTGTTTACCTAACTACTATTTTGGAACGGCATCTAGCCCGGGAAATCCTTTTGGGCCTAGTAGAATTTAGTGCTACTCAGCAGCGTACCTCACCCAAGAAGCAAGCTACACCGCCTGTTTACCTAACTACTATTTTGTAACGCCATCTAGCCCAGGAAATCCTTTTGGGCCTAGTAGAATGTAGTGCTACTCAGCAGCGTACCCCACCCATGAAGCAAGCTACACCGCCTGTTTGCCTAAGTACTATTTTTAACGGCATCTGGCCCAGGAAATCCTTTTTGGCCTAGTAGAATTTGGTGCTACTCAGCAGCGTACCCCACCCATGAAGCAAGCTACACCGCCTGTTTACCTAACTACTATTTTGTAACGGCATCTAGCCCAGGAAATCCTTTTGGGCCTAGTAGAATTTAGTACTACTCAGCAGCATACCCCACCCATGAAGCAACCTACACCGCCTGTTTACCTAAGTACTATTTTAAAACGGCATCTGGCCCAGGAAATCCTTTTGGGCCTAGTAGAATGTAGTGCTAATCAGCAGCGTACCCCACCTATGAATCAAGCTACACCGCCTGTTTGCCTAAGTACCATTTTTAATGGCATCTGGCCCAGGAAATCCTTTTGGGCCTAGTAGAATTTGGTGCTACTCAGCAGCGTACCCTCCCCATGAAGCAAGCTACACCGCCTGTTTACCTAACTACTATTTTGTAACGGCATCTAGCCCAGGAAATCCTTTTGGGCCTAGTAGAATTTAGTGCTACTCAGCAGCATACCCCACCCATGAAGCAAGCTACACCGCCTGTTGATCTAATTACAAATTTTTAACTGCATCTAGCCCAGGAAATCGTTTTGTACCTAATAACATTTTGTGCTACTCAGCACAGTACCCCACCCATGAAGCAAGCTACACCGCCTGTTTACCTAACTACTATTTTTAATGGCATCTGGCCCAGGAAATCCTTTTGGGCCTAGCAGAATTTAGTGCTACTCAGCAGCGTACCCCACCCATGAAGCAAGCTACACCGCCTGTTTACCTAAGTACTATTTTTAACGACATCTGGCCCAGGAAATCCTTTGGGCCTAGTAGAATTTGGTGCTATTCAGCAGCGTACTTCACCCATGAAGCAAGCTACACCGCCTGTTTACCTAACTACTATTTTGTAACAGCATCTAGCCCAGGAAATCCTTTTGGGCCTAGTAGAATTTAGTGCTACTCAGCAGCGTACCCCACCCATGATGCAAGCTACACCGCCTGTTTACCTAAGTACTATTTTTAACGGCACCTGGCCCAGGAAATCCTTTTGGGCCTAGTAGAATTTGGTGCTTCTCAGCAGCGTACCCCACCCATGAAACAGGCATAAGAAGTCGTCGAGGTAATGGATAATATGTCCCGCCTTACAAACGTCCATGATGACACATTCGAGGAAGCAACTAAACGCCTCAAATAGTGAGCAGGATATGGAGCACCCCATGGGCAAACAGCGATCTATGTAGTATGCTCTTTCAAAGAAGCAGCCCAATGGGAGGACACTATTCGGAGGCATAGGTAGTAAGCGGAATGCTCCCTCAATGTCTGTTTCGGCCATTAGGGTGCCCCTTACCAACTTCTTGACCCGCCTGATTGCCTCGTCAAAGGAGGTACAGTACATAGTACTGTAGTTGGTTCCGCGTCGATGTTGTCGTTTACTGACCTGCCCCTTGGATATGACAAATGGTGGATTAGTCTGAATGTATTGGGTTCATTTTTTGGCACAACTCCCAATGGGGGTACCACTACGTCTTCTAAGGAAAGTGTTCTGAATGGACCCACCGCCATTCTACCTAAAGATATTTTTTTTTTTTTTTTTTTTGTCAAGACGTCTGGGTGTTGGTAGAGTGAGTTTAGATTTTTACTCCAGCCTTTCTTGATTTTAGAAGGGCATGATATGCCTATATCTGTGTCTCCTCCTCCTTTTACTCCTCCACCTCTTTTCTTTTCAGCATTTTGTCACACTTAGTGCTTATATATGTTTTGTTGTTATCTCCAGGTCTATGTGTCCGCCATTGTTTTGTGTTTGTTGTGTCTCACCTTTGCCGGATTAGGCAATTTTATGACCACCTCGTGTTTTTTTTGCTATTAATAAAGGACTTTTTTAAATGATATTTTGTATGTGGTGCCTTTCTTTGTAGGTATTTTGTCACCTGACAATAGAAAGATGACATCAACCCCACAAATATGAAACCAACTTGCCACCGCCCCAGGCAAAGGGTCAGAAAAGACGCATCTAATAGATGTGCCATTTCTGGGGTGGCTGAGAGCTGATGGTTTTTAGCCTGGGGGCGGGGGGCAATATCCATGGCCCCTTCCTAGGCTATTAATATCCTGCAGCTGTTTGCATAGCCTTTGCTGGTTATTAATTATAGGGGGACCCCATGTCATTTTTCTTTGTTTGGGGCCCCCATTTTAATAGCCAGAAAAGGCTAAGTATACAGTTGTGAGAGTGTGTGTCAGCACGTGAGCACACTCCCCCCATAGACCAGCACACTGCTCTCCTGAAATACTCTGTGCTCCTGTCACCCTGCTCCCTCCACCATATATCTCTCTCTGTGACCTCCCCATAGACCAGCACACTGCTATAGGGATCACACATAATGCCGCCATATCTATCACATAATACTCCCATAAAGACCACACATATCGCCATATATATTTATTACATAATACTGCCATATAGATCGCACATGATGCCGCCATATATATTCTTTACATAGTACTGCCATATAGATCACTCTTGATGCCGCCAAGTATTATGTTTGATCTGTATTATGGCATTATGTGATGTGTGATCTATATGACAGTATTATATGTGATCTGTGTGGTGGTACTATGTTTGATCAGTATGGTGGAATAATGTAAAAAATATATGACTGTATTATATGATAACTATATTGTGGGATTATGTGTAATCTATGTGGCACTATTATGTGAGAATTATATGGTGGTTTTATGTGTGATCTACATGGTGTTGTGTGTGATCTATATGGCGGTATTATGTGAGAAGTATATAGCGGTATTATGTGAGACGTATATGGCGGCATTATATGAGAACACTGGCAGTATGTGTGATCTATATGATGGTATTATGTGAGAACTATATGACACCATTATGTGTGATCTATATTGCGGTATTATGTGAGAACTATATGATGTTTATAGCCTAGGAAGGGGTTAATACCCACGGATCTTCCCAGGCTATGAATATCAGCCCGCAGCTGTATATTTAGCCTTTACTGGCTATTAAAATAGGAGGATATAAAAAAAACGACATGGGGTTCCCCTATAATTAATAACCAGAAAAGGCTATGCAGACAGCTGCTGGCTGATATTAATAGCCTAAGAAGGTGCTATGCATATCGCCCCCCCTTCCCCGCCTACAAACACCAGCTCAAAGCCAATTCCTGTACTTAGCCTCTCTCCCCACTGCCTTGTAGTGGTGTCATATGGGTAATATTTGTGGGGTTGATGTCACCTTTGTATTGTAAGGTGACATCAAGCTGGCTTAGAAATGGAGAGGCGTCAATAAGACACCTATCCATTACTAATCCTATAGTTGTTAAGGGGTTAAATAAACACACAGCCAGAATAAAGTATTTTAATGAAATAAAACACTACACAGTTTCCTACCTTTATTATTCAGCTAATCCATGCAACGCCCTTGATCTCCTCTAAAAAAATAAATAAATAAAATAAACCAGCAGTATACTCCATGTTCCCGAACACACACATATATAGAGATACACACAGATACGCACATATTCACAGCTCACACAGTCTACTCCGCAGCAAAACCACAGATTTTTAAACCTGCAGTTTTGCTGCGGATTTGCCTAACTGAATGGTAGTCAATGGGTGCAGAAGCGCTGCAGATCCACAAAAAGAATTGACATGCTGTGGAAAATAAAACCCTGCAAATCCGCGCGTATTTTTCCACAGCATGTGCACAATTCTCAATTTCCCATTGACTAACATTGGTTGTGCACTACACTGCAGAATTGATGCAATTCCACGCATCCAAAAATGCAACGTGTACACATAGCCGAAGTGTCTCACGCATGCTATTCCATGTGTATCTCCATCACGCTCCATATGTCTCACTCATCATACCACATATCTCACTCATCACGCTCCAAGTGTCTCACCCCTGCTATTCCATGTGTATCTCTCTCCTCATCATGCTCCATATGTGTCTCACTCATCATTCTACATGTCTCGCTCACTCCCATCAGTCTCTCTCAGCCATACCAATGTATCTCTCCCCTCCCTCCACAATGCCTGGCCATTCACTGCAGACCTGGATCTCCTTCTTAGGCCGGGGACACACTGGTGCGAGATACGGCCGAGTCTCGCTGGTTAAAAGCAAGCTGTGGCACCTGCACTCCGGAGCGGAGCGTGCAGCTGCATAGCAATACATGGAGCCGCACACTCCGCTCCGGAGTGCCGGTGCCACAGCTTGCTTTTAACCAGCGAGACTCGGCCGTATCTCGCACCAGTGTGTCTCCGGCCTTATCTTACTGATGGATGAGTCACAGACAGCTCCACTCAGATAATGCTGCTCCATACACACCACATGTCTTCACTCTTCCTCAGGTCCATGATGCTGCTGAGTCCACTGCGTTCTGCTCCTCTGTAAACAAGCTGTGTTTCTGATGCAGTAACTGCTGGTGATAGTAGGTCACAGGGCAGTCACACAGAAAATGGTACTGCCCTGTGATACTACTCTTCATTCTGCCCCAGGGATACTAGACCACCCAAAAGGGGAGGGAAATGGTGATGTCAGCAGTTACTGTCCCAATTTTCCAGCTAACAGTAAAGCTGGTAAGTCTCACTATAGCTGCTTGAGGTCTAAAACAGAAAATGCTCCCCCTAGTGGTAAATATATATATTTGTAAGAAAATATATATTTTTCATAAAGAAATGTTTGCAAACAGTGCAAACATTGCATTAATACATTTTATTTACTATTTTAAGCTTAATTTCACAAAAAAACAAACTACAAGAAAACTGGTGGCACCTTCCCTTTAAGAATTTTAAGTGTCTATTGTCATCAATAAGAGTAAAAAGAAAAAAAAAGAAGAAAAAATAGTAATCTTACAATTGTAATATCCCTTCACAACCTTGGACGTATAGGTACGTTCAAGGTTGTGTGTTGTGATTCGGTTCGTGGGCTCCCCCGGTGGTCTCTTGTGGTACTGGTGTCCTGCAAGCTTTGCCTTCTCAGTTCACCTGTTCCTATCAGGATGTGGGAGTTCCTATTTAACCTTGCTCCTCAGTCATTCTAATGCTGGCCATCAATGTATCCAGAGTGATTCTGTTGCATGTTCCTGCTCCCAGTTTTCTGCTCAGCTAAGTTGGACACTTTAGTCCTTAAGTCTATTTTTGTATGTTTTGTCCAGTTTGCACTTATGTGAATCTCTGCAGCTGGAAGCTCTTGTTGGGCTGAAATTACCACTCCAGTGGCATGAGTTGTCACATGAGTTAAGGTAATTTCAGGATGGTGTTTTGAAGGGTTTTGCAGCTGACCGCGAAGTCCTCTGTTGTATCTTTCTGCTATTTAGTTAGCGGGCCTCTCTGTGCTAAATCTGCTTTCATACTACGTGTGTCTTTTCATCTGCTCTCACCGTTATTATATGTGGGGGGCTGCTATCTCCTGTGGGGACATTCTCTGGAGGCAAGCCAGGACTGTGTTTTCTTCTACCAGGGGTAGTTAGTTCTCCGGCTGGCGCGCGGCATCTAGAGACAACGCAGGAATGCCCCCTGGCTACTTCTAGTGTGGTGTGTAGGTTTAGCATCGCGGTCAGCTCTAGTTTCCATCACCCGAGAGCTTGTCCGTTTATTCTATGCTTCTGATGTTTCCTTGCCATTGGAAACCATAACAGTTGTGTCCCTGCATTTGGGACACAATATGAGCTATATCTGAAGCTTTGCAATTTATTTATTTCTTTATCCATTCATGAAAAACAATGATACCAAAATGATCCAAAACACTGACTGACGTCAGAACAATTTTTTCATGTACAAGTTTTATAGGGATATATGAATGAGGCCTTAGGGAAAGACCTTACTAGCCCTGTGCAGCCCCCTACCAGATTCTCCCTGTGTCTACTCTAGTTGATTGACAGGTGTCTCCCATGTATCTTCATCTGGAGAGGCTGGTCAATCAAGTGCAGCAAGAAGTAGCTGGCTGAGAGTAGCACCAGATGAGACTGGTCTGTCCCTAGAGTCTACTGCCGGATTTTCAAACTATGTTTTCTCTGAAACCCCACAGCATTATGGGCAAATACATAACCAGCTGCAATTGTAAGGCGGCCAAGGTAATAGTCCTGGCAACAGGCTGTTCTGTTCCTGTTGCATAATTTGGTCACAGAAGAAACTTGTGAGAGTAGATTATATGGGGTAATTCAACATTTATCTTCACAGAACATGTGGTACATGCATCAGCTTCTTAATACAGCATAACAGGAAGTCTGAAGGATCTTTTACCAGAGAAAAAGTGAAACCAAAGTACAACAAGAATATGCCTTACATTCAACTAAGCATATAACAGTAACAACATCGCTATCTACTGTCAGAAAAGTGTAAACTCCTCCTGCACACAAATAAGTCTGTATCTGTTGTATATCTGCCAACACCCTTTCTCAACAGTAAGGACTTATTCAGTTATGCCTAATTTCTTCATCAGTCTCTGATGTCTTTCAGCATTCAATGCCTTTGTGAAAATACCTGCTGTCATATCTTTAGTTGGGAGTACTCTAAATTTAGGATTCCTTGTTCCTGGTGATCTCTCAAGAAGTGAAACTTCACATCAATGTGTTTAGTTCTTGGATTAACTCTTTCCATCTGAACAAGAACTAGACATCCTTGCTTGTCCTCATACTTCTTTGTTGGTCCCAGTTGTTGTTGTTTTAAGTCTGTTAGCAATTGTCTTAATCATAGAACTTCTTGACTGGCATGTGCTGCGCCAACATATTTTGCTTCTGTCGACCTCAGTGATACTGTAGATTGTTTCTTAGGGTACCGTCACACAGTGGCATTTTCATTGCTACGACGGCATGATTCGTGACGTTCTAGCGATATAGTTACGATCTCGCAGTGTCTGACATGCAGCAGCGATCAGGGACCCTGCTGAGAATCGTACGTCGTAGCAGATCGTTTGAAACTTTCTTTCGTCGCTGGATCTCCCGCTGTCATCGCTGGATCGTTGTGTGTGACAGCGATCCAGCGATGCGTTCGCTGGTAACCAGGGTAAACATCGGGTTACTAAGCACAGGGCCGCGCTTAGTAACCCGATGTTTACCGTGGTTACCAGCGTAAAAGTAAAAACAAACAAACCGTACATACTCACCATCTGATGTCCGTCAGGTCCCTCGCCGTCTGCTTCCCGCTCTGACTGTCTGCCGGCCGGAAAGTGAGAGCAGATCACAACGGTGACGTCACTGCTGTGCTCTGCTCTCACTGTACGGCGGCACTCAGTCAGAGCGGGAAGCAGACTGCAAGGGACCTGACGGACATCAGATGGTGAGCATGTACTGTTTTGTTTTTTTTACTTTTACGCTGGTAACCACGGTAAACATCGGGTTACTAAGCGCGGCCCTGCGCTTAGTAACCCGATGTTTACCCTGGTTACCAGCGAACCTCGGCATCGTTGGTCGCTGGAGAGCGGTCTGTGTGACAGCTCCCCAGCGACCACGCAACGACTTACCAATGATCACGGCCAGGTCGTATCGCAGGTCGTGATCGTTGGTAAATCGTAAAGTGTGACGGTACCCTTAATAATCCAGCTAATTGGTCTGCTTGAGAGCAAGAAAAAATAGCCACTGGCAGATTTCCTGTTAATTGGATTTCCAGTCTGTTAGGTGTCGAGTTCCCACCGCTGCACAGTGGGAATCTCAAACCATGTCCGCTGCAGTCTCCCATTCTCCTCCAGCCGCAGTGGAGCCCGCTCAGCAGAGATATCTGGCTCAAGCACATACTGTGCGTTTGGTTACAGCTGCCTTTCCAGGCTCAACCTTTGTAACCAGCATTGATCAGCGGCGAGCAGACGTTCCAGGGACTAAGTCCTCCTTTTCTTCTTCTGAGCATGTCCATGGGAGACCTCTCATTGGAGGTCGGGGGTCACATGCTCATGTCCTGTAGCGTCTCCGATTGGATCACTATGAAGGTCCTGGAAGGCTACAGCTATAAAAGGTTTGCATGGCCGCTCAGCCATGCGCTAGTATAAAACTGAAATTGTGTGTGTGTGGATGTATGACTGAATCTGGTGAAATCTCCTTAATAGTGATGAGCGAATATACTCGTTACTCAAGATTTCTCGAGCATGCTTGGGTGTCCTCCGAGTATTTTTTAGTGCTCGGAGATTTAGTTTTTCTTGCCGCAACTGGATGATTTACATCTGTTAGCCAGCATAAGTACATGTGGAGATTCCCTAGCAACCAGGCAACCACAACATGTGCTTGTGCTGGCTAACAGATGTAAATCATTCAGCTGCGGCAAGAAAAACTAAATCTCCGAGCACTAAACAATTCTCCATTTTTCTGAGAATAGCCTTTAGCTACGAGTCTTGTTCGGTATCGATCAGCTGTGCCATCTGCTTGGTATTTTACTTTAAAAACCCATTTACAGCCTATAGCTTTCTTTTGGTAGTTCTCTCAGTGTCCATGTCTTTGAATCATGCATGGTTTTTATTTCTGTTTCTGCAGCCTTTATCCATTTGTTGGCCTCTTCTTCTGAAAGTTGAGATGTGTCCTCCCAAGATATAGGTTCATAAATTTTATTTGTACTTGACTTGTATGAAAGACGTTGAGGTAGTCTTCCCTTGTTTTCTCTTATTGAGCATCTTGGTGCTGTGTATGTATGGAGCTGTAACTTCTTTCTCATCAGATGTTCCTGCAGTTATATCACTGTTGTTCCTCTCACTGATACACTGTTACTCACTGTGATTCGGTCTGTCTTGGGATCTAGGATTCTGTATCCTTTGCAGTTGTCATTATATCCGACAAATATTTCTTCAATGGCTCTGTTTTTAAGTTTGGAGCATTTTTCTTCTGGAATAAACACAAAAACTTTGCAACCAAAAACTCTTAAATGATTCACACTTGGTTTCTTACCTTGCCTCAGTTCATATGGTTTTTTTTCAGTTCTCTTAAAAAAAAAGTCTGTTTTGCAAATAAGTGGCTGTCATTGCTGCTTCACCCCAGTATTTCTCTGGTTGTTTGGAGTCTGTTAGCATACATCTTATCATTTCAGTTCTGTTTTTTATTTCTGCTACCCCGTTGTGTTCAGGTGTGTATGGAACAGTCTTTTAATACTCCATTTCATTCTGTCTTAAGTAGTTTTCTATTTGGTGTCCTGTAAATTCACCTCCATTATCACTTCTGATGATGATTGACTTCCTCTGAAACTTGTTATTTGACTTTGTCACATAGACTTCTAATTTTTCAAAAACTTCACTTTTGTTCTTTATCAAGTACATGACTGTGTATCTTGAGTAGTCATCTATGAAGGTCACCATATATCTATTACCTCGTGATGTGGTCACTTTCATGGGTCCACATACATCAGTGTGTACCAAGTTAAGTGGTCTTGTGCTTTTTGTCTCACTCTCTTTAGGTATAGATACTCTTGTAGCTTTAGATTTTATACAATATTCACATTTTATGGTAATTGAGCAATCACATATCAATAGGTCTTTTGTGAAATTCTTCTTTTGTAATGTCATTATACTCTCAGGATGACTGTGTCCTAGACGTCTATGCCACATGTGAATACAATTCTTGTGATCATGTGTACATAACTTCATCTGTTCCTTTAATGTGTCTAGACGATATAATTGTTCACCTGCTTAGACATTAATTATTACCTTATAGGATTGTACAAGTATCATCTTTGAATTTTACAGTAAGTCCTTTGGCTGTCAGACGCTTTACGGATAACAATCCTCCTTCTTGTCCTGGAACATATAACACATCCTTTACTAGTAATTTTGAATTATGCCCAAATCTATCAAGACAGATTAGCATTCCTTATCCAATACTTTCTGCAATTATTTTACTCCCATCTGCATAAATTGCTTCCTTCTTATTTTAATCAAGTTCAGTAAAGAAGCTTTTTTCACTAGTCATGTGACTTGTTGCTCCTGAGTCAATAAACCAGCCTGACGATGACTCTTTATCAGTTACTTTAAATGTACCATTCCAGTGACCTGCATGTGGGTTAGAAATTGTGCTTTTTGCTTTCTATTTATTCTCCATTTGGTGTAATTTCTGTTGTTCTGCTTTCCATACAGTACAGTCTTTCTTTAAATGTCCCTTTTTCTTACATCTGAAGCATTCTCTTGTCTTTGTATTATGGGGCTTCTTGTCTGTCGCTTTAAGCATTTTCACTATCCCTTTCATTGGAATAGTTTGTTTGCTCTTTCCTTCTATGATATTCATCTTTAAGTCTGGTCTTTACAAACTCTAGTGTAATGTCTGCTTCAGGTCTTGTCTCTAGTGCATTTATTAGGCTACGTTCACATTTGCGTTGTGCGCCGCAGCGTCGGCGCCGCAACGCACAACGCAAATAAAAACGCAGCAAAACGCATGCACAACGCTGCGTTTTGCGCCGCATGCGTCGTTTTTTTCATTGAATTTGGACGCAGCAAAAATGCAACTTGCTGCGTCCTCTGCGCACCGACGCGGGCGCCGCAGCGACGCATGCGGCGCAAAACGCAAGTGCGCCGCATGTCCATGCGCCCCCATGTTAAATATAGGGGCGCATGACGCATGCGGCGCCGCTGCGGCGCCCGACGCTGCGGCGAGGACCGCAAATGTGAACGTAGCCTTAGAGCAGTGTATGAATCTGGTAAACTGCACAATAATATTGCTGCTACATACTGTAGCTTTCCTTAATGACTTCACCAACTGATCTAGGCTGTGTTACCACCTCCATCATGGAGTTTATATGCTCCCACATGTCTTTCCTTGCATTTAATCTCATCTTGTAAAGTTTTCTTAGCAGGAATAGTTTGTGATTTAAGCTTGATCTTTCATGTATCTTTCTCAATGCTTCCTACATTCCCTTTGCTGTATTCTCATTCCTTATGTGAACTAACTGATGCTCCTCCACTAATAAGCTGATAGTAGCTCTTGCTTGTCTGTTTTTCTTATCCCATGTCTGATTATTATCATTGGGTCTGTCTATAGTGATTACCTACCAAAAATCATCTTTAGACAATAATATCTCCACTTTGAACTTCCATAACTGATAGTTCTCATTGTTCAGCTTAGCTGCTTAGCTCTGAACTGCTGCTCATCTTTTACTTATTTGTCTTACTTTGGAGAGAATTGCTCTGAAGTATTCATTTGCATTCGCCAAGTCCTTGTTGTCTTCTATGCTGGGCCCATAACCTGTTGCATAGTTTGGTCACAGAAGAAACTTGTGAGAGTAGATTATATTTGGTAATTCAACTTTTATCTTCACAGAACATGAGGTACATGCATCAGCTTCTTAATACAGCATAACAGGAAGTCTGAAGGACCTTTTAACCAGAGAGAAAGTGAAACCAAAGTACTGTACAACAAGTATATGCATTACATTCAACTAAGCATATAACAGTCACAACGTCGCCATCTACTGTCAGAAAAGTGTAAACTCCTCCTGCACACAAGTCTGTATCTGTTACATATCTGCCAACAGTTCCCACACCCTGGCACCTCACAGAAAAAATACAGTGTCTCTTTTCCTGCATATACAGCATGTGCAACAGAACAGTCACTGTCAGGTTTCCCTCGGCTGCTGTTGCGTTGGCTCCGCATGCATGAGCCCCAAAAATCACTTTGGAATTGAGTTTTTTTTCCAACAGATTAACTTTACTGGACAGCAGCGCATTCATCACATAAGCAGCACAGGTTAAACACAGAGGCATCTTATCTTTCCCTGCCATCTGGGCAGCTCCTATCTTCTCCTCCAGCTCCCTGTCAGCCCCTCATCTGTTTCCTTAGGGAAAGGTGCTGGGAATGCTATCTCAGCTGCTCCCGCCCTGGTCTTAGACCCTGTCCTTCTTGGGGATGGTCCTTTTAAGCTAGTGCCCGACTGCACTATTCCTGGCCTGGAGCCCCTTACTGCCATTGCAGCTTTATCCCCACGGCTGTCTGACTGTGTCACTCTTCCTTACATCTCTCCCTGGGCAAGGCTGCCGGGCTCTGCTGCCTATCCAGGAAGTACTCCTATATCCCTGTCCCTGCTCTGTTCTAACTCCTCCCCATTAACCAACTCCCATGCTGCCTGTACCTTACTAACACTTCTATCTATTCTATACTATCCTATATCTATCATGCCCCCTCTATTCTAATCCCCCTACGGTCCTTTATTGTCCCTAAGCTTATACACAATACATAACACCTGCATCACATTACAGTATACTAGCATCAGTAAACATGTATAAACGTTACATTTCTCATTAATACACCATGGGGTGCTGCATGTAATCTGTGAACAGTGACCAGGGGAGAGGAGGCACATGAGGGTCCCTGCCACCTCCTTACACAATCATGCAGCCAGTCCTGATTCATGCTGAGTGAATCCCATACTAAGGTCCATTTAACTAGATGCCATTAGAAGCTGACATCTTTGCAACTGTATTTTTTATTGACCAAATACATGTTATATATATCAAAAACACTGTTTTGCATGTCCAATTTCTATGCATATCTATACAGGGCTCACGATTAATGGGTACACCCTCTTTGAAAAGTAAGATTTTAATCAATGTCTCACTAATTAAGAACATTTTCTTAAATTTGGACAAAATTGAATTTCACTGAATACTTTTTTAACGCCTAACATGAAAGTAAGGTTAAAGCACCACTAGAGGTTTTTTTTTTAAAAAATTTTACCACTGGATTGGTGCTTTTAATCTAAAGTCCCTGCCCCTGCTCTCATACTTACCTGCCGCTGTCTTCACCTTCTATCACCACTGCTCCTGTCGGCCTCCATGAGTTTTGACCTGCCAGATCGATCAAGTGTTTGCTGGAGGGAGCTGGAAATAATTTTTCAGTGCAAGTCTACGAGAGCCTCATTCTTGAAAGCTTATGATGTACTGTAACTTCTGACTTCCAGCCAGCGAGAAGTTGCGGTCACAACATGGAGCACTTCGGTGCTGGTAAAAGGTGAAGTCACCAGTAGAAAAGTATAATACTGTGGGTAGGGGCTTTAGAGTAGAAGTGTAGTAGTATTGTGTATGACCTCCATGATTTCTAAGGACATAATCAATTTTTTTAGGCATGGAATGAACAAGTTGGAGGTGTATTGAAATATCTATCTTTTTCCATTCTTCATGAAGGACCTCTTTTAGAGCCTGGATGCTGAATTCAACTTGAATCACTTGTACCCTTTTCTTCTTCAGAAATGCAAGAGTGTGTTTTGTTTTGGGTCATTGTCATGTTGGAAAAGTGCATGCCTACCAAGGACACAGAGTGATGGGAGCATCTTCTCCATCATGGAGCAGTACAGCTGTGATTTCATGATACTATCAATAAACTGTAGCTCCCAACACCAGCAGTGTGTTGTGAACTCTGTTTTGGGCTCCCTCTTGTGGTCACAAGTGGTACTGTGTGAGTGCTGTCTTTGGGCTCCCTCTGGTGGCTCTTTGTGTCATTCCGCAGGTCTGAGGCTGGTTCAGCTGCCTCGTTATCTGTTAGCTGGTTTCCTTTTTAGCTCACCTGGACTTTCAGTGGTTGCCTGCTGTCGATGTATTCAGTGCTATTTTGATCTCTCCTGAATCCCTTCGTTATCAGTCTCGCCGAGAGAAGCTAAGTTTCTGTTTGGTTATTTTTTGCTCATCAGTGTTCAATATGTTTCTTGGTTATTTATTTGTCCGTGTCCAGCTTGCTAATATGTGATTTCCTTGCTTGCTGGTAGCTCTAGGGGGCTGAGTTTCTCCCCTCACACCATTAGTTGGTGTGGGGGTTCTTGTATTCTCAGCGTGGATATTTTGTATATGGTTTTTTACTGACCGCACAGTTCCCTGCCTGTCTTCTGCTATCTAGTATTAGTGGGCCTCATTTGCTGAATCTGTTTTCATTTCTACGTTTTGTATTTTCCCCTTACCTCACCGTTATTATTTGTTGTTGGCTTCCTATATCTTTGAGGTAATTTCTCTGAGGCAAGTGAGGTCTTACTTTCTCTATAGGGGTAGCAAGTTTCTCAGGCTGCGTCGAGACATCCAGGAATTTAGGCACGTTCACCGGCTACCTTCAGTGTGTTTGGTTAGGATCAGGTTTTGCGGTCAGTCCAGTTACCACCTCCCTAGAGCTCGTTCTATGTTCAGTAACTTAGCTAGTTCATTCTGTGATCCTCAGCCACTAAGGATCATAACAGTACAGCAGGCCATCCTGGGATTTTTGGTACCAGAGATTTGGTGGCTAGGTCCTTCTGGTGGCCTTCCTTGTCGCGGGATGTGCGTTCCTTTGTGCAGTCCTGTGGGATTTGTGCTCGGGCTAAGCCTTGCTGTTCTCGTGCCAGCGGTTTGCTTTTGCCTTTGCCTGTCCCGAAGAGGCCTTGGACGCACATTTCCATGGATTTTATTTCGGATCTTCCAGTCTCTCAGAGAATGTCTGTCATCTGGGTGGTGTGTGATCGTTTTTCCAAAATGGTCCATTTGGTGCCCTTGCCTAAGTTGCCTTCCTCCTCTGATTTGGTTCCTCTATTTTTTCAGAATGTGGTTCGCTTGCATGGCATCCCTGAAAATATTGTGTCTGACAGAGGATCCCAGTTTGTGTCCAGATTTTGGCGGATCTTTTGTGCTAAGATGGGCATTGATTTGTCTTTTTCGTCGGCCTTCCATCCTCAGACGAATGGCCAAACCGAGCGAACTAATCAGACCTTGGAAACTTATTTAAGATGTTTTGTTTCTGCTGATCAGGATGATTGGGTGACTTTTTTGCCATTGGCCGAGTTTGCCCTTAATAATCGGGCTAGTTCTGCTACTTTGGTTTCGCCTTTTTTCTGCAATTCTGGTTTTCATCCTCGTTTCTCCTCGGGTCAGGTCGAGCCTTCTGACTGTCCTGGGGTGGATTCTGTGGTGGATAGGTTGCAGCAGATTTGCAACCATGTGGTGGACAATTTGAAGTTGTCACAGGAGAAGGCTCAGCGCTTTGCCAACCGCCGTCGCGGTGTGGGTCCCCGACTTCGTGTTGGGGATTTGGTATGGCTGTCTTCTCGGTATGTTCCTATGAAGGTCTCCTCTCCTAAATTCAAGCCTCGCTTCATCGGTCCTTATAAGATTTTGGAAATCCTTAACCCGGTGTCATTTCGTTTGGACCTCCCAGCGTCGTTTGCCATTCATAACGTGTTCCATAGGTCTTTGTTGCGGAGGTATGTGGTGCCTGTGGTTCCTTCTGTTGAGCCCCCTGCCCCGGTGCTGGTTGAGGGCGAATTGGAGTACGTGGTGGAGAAGATCTTGGATTCTCATGTTTCTAGACGGAGGCTTCAGTATTTGGTTAAGTGGAAGGGCTATGGTCAGGAGGATAATTCCTGGGTTTTCGCCTCTGATGTTCATGCGGCCGATTTGGTTCATGCCTTCCATGTGGCTCATCCTGATCGCCCTGGGGGTTTTGATGAGGGTTCGGTGACCCCTCCTCAAGGGGGGGGTACTGTTGTGAACTCTGTTTTTGGGCTCCCTCTTGTGGTCACAAGTGGTACTGTGTGAGTGCTGTCTTTGGGCTCCCTCTGGTGGCTCTTTGTGTCATTCTGCAGGTCTGAGGCTGGTTCAGCTGTCTCGTTATCTGTTAG
This sequence comes from Ranitomeya variabilis, assembly GCF_051348905.1. Classification (NCBI taxonomy): domain Eukaryota; kingdom Metazoa; phylum Chordata; class Amphibia; order Anura; family Dendrobatidae; genus Ranitomeya; species Ranitomeya variabilis. Next base: position 650,085,539 of record NC_135234.1, read on the forward strand.
CTGGTTTCCTATTTAGCTCACCTGGACTTTCAGTGGTTGCCTGCTGTCGATGTATTCAGTGCTATTTTGATCTCTCCTGAATCCCTTCGTTATCAGTCTCGCCGAGAGAAGCTAAGTTTCTGTTTGGTTATTTTTTGCTCATCAGTGTTCAATATGTTTCTTGGTTATTTATTTGTCCTTGTCCAGCTTGCTAATATGTGATTTCCTTGCTTGCTGGTAGCTCTAGGGGGCTGAGTTTCTCCCCTCACACCGTTAGTTGGTGTGGAGGTTCTTGTATTCTCAGCGTGTATATTTTGTATAGGGTTTTTTACTGACCGCACAGTTCCCTGCCTGTCTTCTGCTATCTAGTATTAGTGGGCCTCATTTGCTGAATCTGTTTTCATTTCTACGTTTTGTATTTTCCCCTTACCTCACCGTTATTATTTGTTGTTGGCTTCCTATATCTTTGGGGTCATTTCTCTGAGGCAAGTGAGGTCTTACTTTCTCTATAGGGGTAGCAAGTTTCTCAGGCTGCGTCGAGACGTCCAGGAATTTAGGCACGTTCACCGGCTACCTTCAGTGTGTTTGGTTAGGATCAGGTTTTGCGGTCAGTCCAGTTACCAGCTCCCTAGAGCTCGTTCTATGTTCAGTAACTTAGCTAGTTCATTCTGTGATCCTCAGCCACTAAGGATCATAACACAGTGCTACTGGTGTTGGGGAGCTACGTTTGATTGATGGTATCTTGAATTCACAGATATACTTCACTAAACTGAAATAAAATGAACTTTATTAAATTCATTGTAGACAAAAGCACACATGTAATCTGAAACAAAAAAAATGTTGCAAAAAAAGTGACAATATGAATGCAGCATTTTTGCAGCCAAGAGATCTGGCTTTGACTGCAGAAAAAGACACAGCAAAAACGCTGTATGTGAACTAAGTCTTAAGGTACCTTCACACGAAGAGACGCTGCAGCGATAGCGACAACGATGCCGATCGCTGCAGCGTCGCTGTTTGATCGCTGGAGAGCTGTTACACAGACCGCTCTCCAGCGACCAATGATGCCGAGGTCCCCGGGTAACCAGGGTAAACATCGGGTTGCTAAGCGCAGGGCCGCGCTTAGTAACCCGATGTTTACCCTGGTTACCAGCGTAAAAGTAAAAATAACAAACAGTACATGCTCACCTGCGCGTCCCCCGGCGTCCGCTTCCTGTACTGTGTGAGCGCCGGCGCCTAACAGCAGAGCGGTCACGTCACCGCTGTGCTTTTACTTTCACTTTAGGGCCGGCGCTCAGTCAGAGCAGGAAGCGGACGGCAGGGGACGCGCAGGTGAGTATGTACTTTTTGTTTTTTTTACTTTTACGCTGGTAACCAGGGTAAACATCGGGTTACTAAGCGCGGCCCTGCGCTTAGTAACCCGATATTTACCCTGGTTACCAGCGTAAAACATCGCTGGTATCGTTGCTTTTGGTGTCAAACCTGACGATACACGCCGGTCTGACGACCAAATAAAGTTCTGAACTTTATTCAACGACCAGCGATATCACAGCAGGATCCAGATCGCTGCTGTGTGTCAAACACAACGATATCGCTATCCAGGACGCTGCAACGTCACGGATCGTTGTCGTTTCGTGTGAAGGTACCTTTACAGTCAGATAAGTACAGAAAAAGTGATACAAACATTAGTACATTCAACTTTAGTACATGTCAGTATGCAAAGGAAAACTTTACTAAAGTTAAAATATAGATGTTTTGTATATCTGCAGAAAGAAAAGGAACAAATGTGCAGAGCAAATGTGCACCACGTCCTTCATTAACATTGTCTTATCACTGTTTGCCTGTTATTTTATACACAGAAAACTCAAATGGCGAGAGAAGTGTTCTTCGCTTTCATCTATCTACCGACAAAGAAAAGCGAGAGGAGATCCATCAGGCACATCTGTGGTTGTACCTCAAAACTACATGCCGCAACAAGATAACCCTATCAGTGACTGGTAAATTTATGCCTAAAGACTATTCAATAGAAGGCACAGCCCAGGCTACAGCTGTAAGCGGTGGCTGGTATATGATTCCTTTACAGATGTTCTCTGGAGAAGCCCTAAACGAGGGAACAGAAAATATGTACATAGAACTGATGTGCCTGGACTGTCACAAGCCGCTGAAAATGGATAATATTAGCCATGTCCATCGTCCGTTTCTGGCATTAAAAGTTCACAACAAACAGGAGGATGCGCGAATTCGGAGACATATCATAGAGTGCACTGGTGACATGCAAGTATGTTGTCTGAAGAAATTTTACATCGCTTTTAAAGATATTGGCTGGAATAACTGGATAATTAGCCCAAAGGGTTATTTTATGAATCTGTGTGAAGGAATATGTCCTGTTCACCTGGCCAGGTCTCCAGGAATTTCATCATCCAGTCATACGGCTATCTTAAGCCTGATCAAAGCAAACAACGCATATTCTAACCTGAGTCTGTGTTGTGTTCCAACAAAACGAAGGCCTCTCTCTTTTCTTTACTTTGATATCAACAATACCATTGTCAAGTCAGACATTCCCGATATGATTGTAGAAAGCTGCGGTTGCACTTAGTGTGTGTACAGTACATTCTCCTCCTCTTTAGCCTTGTCACTTGTGTTACTCATGTGAACTCATGTCATAAACTTTTTCTAAATTATTTAAATGCTTATATAGTCTCTGTTCCCTCCTGTTCGTGTAGAGCAGCAATATAAAAAGCTGATACCAGAGATGTAACCCATAAATAAAACTGCAAACAGCAGGAATATAATGATCTTTTAGGTGTCATTGCAACCAGGAAAATCCAGTAGTTGAAATTCTTCACAATGTTATGAGCTGCCAATGAGGGGAACATGTTAATGATATGAATGGGTTTGTGTCTATGGTTACAGACTGCGAACATAGCCCATGTGTTAGCCATGTATTAAAGTAGTTAACTCATGAAAACAATGACCTGTAATCACTATCTATACACAGTGTCTCACAAAAGTGAGTACACCCCTCACATTTTTCTAAATATATTATTTTATCTTTTCATGGGAAAACACTGAAAATATGACACTTTGGTACAATATAAAGTAGTCAGTGTACAGCTTTTGTAAGACAATGTATATATGATTGCTGGAGGCCCCACCATCGGAATCCCCGTTTCCTAGCTCCTGTCTGAGTTTGAATTAAGCAAAGCCACACATGCGCACTACTGTTCCTTTCCATGTCTGTAGGACTGATGATGATAACTGAGTACTGTCCTTCACAGTCTCTGTTAAGCTGCATTCAGACATTCGTGTGAGTTTTACCAACTGAGAGAGACGGACGTTTTTTTTTCTCTTTTTACTTGCATCTGTCTTTTTTTAGCTTCTGTTTTTTTTCACTGAAGCAGGTATACTGAACTCTTATTTATCCATTTAGTCTTAGCAATGTATAAGTTGAAACTTGGAAGGAACTCTGAAGTACACAGTTTGTCTTCAGTGTGTCTTCCGACAGATTTGCAGATGATACTAAACTTTGAAAGGTATTTAACACAGATGAGGATAATTTAATATTATAGAAGGATATATGTAGCGCCCCCACCTCCGCAGGGCCGAGGGGTACCCGGTACCGGGCCTACGAGTCTCTGCTTCTGGGGGTTGTCACGGCGGCTAGGCCCCGGTCCGTGACCCTGCCGTGGGGTGCACAGTGAATAATAGGTGTGGATGTTGGTGGTGCAGTTGTGGGGTGCAGGTCGCGGTAAATAACGAGGACACCAGGTTGCAGTCTCTTTACCTCTTTACTGGAGATCTCTGAGTCCTCAGTCCAGAATATGGTTCACCAGGCTGCGCAAGTCCGGCCGGTCCAATGGCACCTTCAGAGTTCACTTCACAGGTGGAAATCGGTGCCTTCCTTCTTAGCGCTATGTGTTGTAGTCCTTCCCTGCTATGCTTACGGAAAGTACCCCACAACCATTGTGTCTGTTTCTTAAGTTCCCTCACAACTCGATTAAATGATGTTCTTCTAATCTTCCGTCCCTTCCTGATGTTACAGTTAGAACGGCACCCGTTTGTCGGATAGGCCTGGAGTTCTTCCGGGACCCTAGAGACGCCCCTCTCCCGCAATTGCCTCCCAAGACTTCAGAGGTGATATGTGTTAGACAGCCCGCCTTAAACTGACTGTCCTGCCGCTGTTTAGAGTATTGCTTGAAGCTGGTTATTGTAATACTCCCTCGGCGTTCCGGCCACCGGTAGTGCGCCTCAGTAGGATGTTGCTCCGGTCTTACAGCACGACCCCTACTGGTATTCTCCTATTGCTTGATCTCGTTTCTCACTCAGCACAATCTATCTCGCTTCTAGTCCTTTCTTGGGCCCCGCCGCTTCCCGGAGCTGGCGCGGACCCGTTACGTTCTTTTCAATGCCAAGCCTCTGTCAGGATCCCACCCCTGACAGAGACCCTACTGTCTCTTCCTCCACAACACCCTCTGCCACTAGGTGTTGCTTCGTCCAATCCAGTCAGCTTTTCTAATCTAACTTCCTGCCTGACCCCCAGTTTACCCACTATGGTGGGGAGTGGCCTAATGAATAGCACCCTTAGCTCCCCCCGGAGGCCCGGCTGTGAAATGTATTGGTGTCTGTGATACCTGATCAGATGAACTCCTTCAGTGCCATCGGACGCACCGTAGCTCCCCACTGCAACGACCAGGACTCTGGGGCGCTGCACTCCCCCCTGGTTAAACACAGTACTCCGGGACTGGGAAGAAAACAACAATACAAGTTTAGCAAAAAGACATACAATTTTTGTTGAGTGCAAATAACAATACGTATACTTGAACAAGCTTCCCTTTATGGGAGGTGAGAATACTTGAACGTTACAAAACATGGTTAAACGTTAAACATTATAAATTACAGGCTATAAATAACTCCTGTTACCCAACCGGGTATTCTACTAAGTGCAAAATTGTTGAACAATAATTTAACTTTGCCTTTAAGGACATACACTCTGTATCCACTAAAGACCTTCCTTTAATCACATTATAAGGTATTTCAACTTTTTCATTCTCCTTCTTTAAATCTGCAGGACCGCCTGTCCTATCGGCACCAGACCTACTGCCTCTCCTTTCAGTTACAGGACCGCCCCGTTCAGCCAGGGCCTACTGCCTTTTCAACTACTATACACAGTATAGAACATAACATTACTTTCAGTTTTAGAGCACTAAGTCATCTCTACATGACTCCTATGAGGACTCAGGGTTTACCTTCTATCCCCATTAACTATCCATCAGCATTATCAAAAACATTTTCTATCGAACATTAGCCTTCTCATTATCTTTCTGTCTACTATGCATGCTGGACACCACGTCTATCTCTACGGGTCCACTGCATCCTCCTTCTATCTTTCACCTTTTTCTTCTCAGAGCACATTATCAATATTTCTTCACATTTAACCAGTTAAACACATATAACTTTTCTCATATAAACATTATCATCATTTCCTTTGGTCAAGACATTATTGCTACTCATCTTAAGCAATATTACTATCGAAGCGTGACAAATGAACATCCCCTTTAAGAGAGTACCAAGTCTCTGTGAGGTAGCGTATCTTCGCAAAGAGTCCTCCTTTAAGTATTACCAGCAGGGAGCTCCTTTAAGAAGGTGCAAACTATTTACAAGCAGTTTGTATCATGCACTGTTCATGATTCAGCAGTTTTTATAACATTGTGGAACAAAAAGCAAAAATGCAAGTGAAAGCAAAAATAAAAAGCAATAGGGATCCCGGGTAAACAAAGGGATCCCTTTAAGAGTTAACCCAGGACGGGTTTTAGCAGCAAAACAGCAAGGAAATAAACAGTTAACTATTTACAGTTTCAGGTTTCCGAGGCTTAGTTGGACGGCTTCCAGGGCTGCACCTGGCACTTAACCCTTCTCGGCCTGGGAAAAGTGAGGTCCAGGGTTACACCCAGTGCTGGACAAACGCCGTTAATCCGTCTTTCATGTATGGTTAAATCATGCGCAGCGATGGAGGTCTGCGCAGCTTGAGTAGGGGCATTTGTTGCAGCAGAGGTAGAGGCTGCTTGCAAGATCAGTCACTGGAACGGGGTCAGCAGCTGTGGCACCAGCAGTCACGGGAGTGGTGTCAGTCATCAGGGCAGGGTCGTCCTTCATACCTGCTTCAGATGCGGTCCCTCCGGTGCCGGTCTGCTCCGTCTCCGCTGGGGTCTGGAACGCTGGTTGCGGGACCTTGTGCTGCGGCGTTGTCATCTCTGCTCGCAGCATACCCCTTCCCGGCAGCGCCTTGCTTTCCAGCTTCAGAGCGCTGGAACTTCTTTCCTGCTCCGGACCAGATGAGGCTGCCGACAGATGTCCGGTGAGGCTCCTGATGATGGCCTTCTTCCACCCGGCCTCGGTGCTCAGCTGCGTCCGCCGGGGTCGGTCGCCGAGCTCGTCCACTCCGGCCTGCAGGAATTCTGCATCAGCGGTGGAGGCCTGGTTACGGTGCCCCTCCGGGTAGCTGGGGGAGTCCTCGGCTCCGACCCCACGCTCCGGCTCCGGGTGGCTCGCCATGGCGTCCTCCATGTCTCTGACTTCTTCTTCCTGGTCCTTTTCCCGCTCTCTCCTTCGTGGGCGGTTTCGTTTTCTCTGTCTCTGCCCACCATTGAGGATCAGGAGGCGGATCTCGGCTGCTGACGGACACGTCCTCAAGGGGCCGAGATATTTAGACTGGGCGGCCATTGTCTTTCGCGCTCTTCAGCTTGTTCACGCCCACTTCCACGCCCTTCTTCTTCTCCTGCGCTCTCCTTAGCGCTGTAATGGCGGCGGTTTTGACGCGAACTTTTGGCGGCAAGTGACAATCCACAGTCTTTGCAATAAAGCACAGTCCAAGCACAGTAAATCACAGTTCCAAGGCACACATGACCTGATTCTTCAGGCTTAAGTAGATCCTGTTCGTGACGCCAAGTTGTAGCGCCCCCACCGCCGCAGGGCCGAGGGGTACCCGGTACCGGGCCTACGAGTCTCTGCTTCTGGGGGTTGTCACGGCGGCTAGGCCCCGGTCCGTGACCCTGCCGTGGGGCGCACAGTGAATAATAGGTGTGGATGTTGGTGGTGCAGTTGTGGGGTGCAGGTCGCGGTAAATAACGAGGACACCAGGTTGCAGTCTCTTTACCTCTTTACTGGAGATCTCTGAGTCCTCAGTCCAGAATATGGTTCACCAGGCTGCGCAAGTCCGGCCGGTCCAATGACACCTTCAGAGTTCACTTCACAGGTGGAAATCGGTGCCTTCCTTCTTAGCGCTATGTGTTGTAGTCCTTCCCTGCTATGCTTACGGAAAGTACCCCACAACCGTTGTGTCTGTTTCTTAAGTTCCCTCACAACTCGATTAAATGATGTTCTTCTAATCTTCCGTCCCTTCCTGATGTTACAGTTAGAACGGCACCCGTTTGTCGGATAGGCCTGGAGTTCTTCCGGGACCCTAGAGACGCCCCTCTCCCGCAATTGCCTCCCAAGACTTCATAGGTGATATGTGTTAGACAGCCCGCCTTAAACTGACTGTCCTGCCGCTGTTTAGAGTATTGCTTGAAGCTGGTTATTGTAATACTCCCTCGGCGTTCCGGCCACCGGTAGTGCGCCTCAGTAGGATGTTGCTCCGGTCTTACAGCACGACCCCTACTGGTATTCTCCTATTGCTTGATCTCGTTTCTCACTCAGCACAATCTATCTCGCTTCTAGTCCTTTCTTGGGCCCCGCCGCTTCCCGGAGCTGGCGCGGACCCGTTACGTTCTTTTCAATGCCAAGCCTCTGTCAGGATCCCACCCCTGACAGAGACCCTACTGTCTCTTCCTCCACAACACCCTCTGCCACTAGGTGTTGCTTCGTCCAATCCAGTCAGCTTTTCTGATCTAACTTCCTGCCTGACCCCCAGTTTACCCACTATGGTGGGGAGTGGCCTAATGAATAGCACCCTTAGCTCCCCCCGGAGGCCCGGCTGTGAAATGTATTGGTGTCTGTGATACCTGATCAGATGAACTCCTTCAGTGCCATCGGACGCACCGTAGCTCCCCATAGTGGCGGAGCCACAGTACTGCAACGACCAGGACTCTGGGGCGCTGCATATACATAAGCTGGAGGCTTGGACTGAGAAATGACAGTTGAAGATTAATGTCAATAAATATAAGGTCACACACTTGGGCAGAAGAAAGTCAAACACTGGGTAAAACTATAATTGAAAAAGACTTGGCTGAATGGGTGCATGGCAAACTCCACGTTAGTGATCAGTGTCAGGCAGCTGCTGCCACTGGAATTAAATTGATGGGGTGTATTAAAAGAAGCATAGATGCTTATGACCAGAACCAAGTTTTGCCTCTATACAAGTCACTAGTGCGGCCATACAATTTTGGACTCCTGTGTAAAAGACAGGCATAGCTGAACTAGATCTGGTGCAGAGAAGTGCAACCAAGGTTATTAAGGGAATGGGGTAACTACAATACCAAGACAGGTTATTGAACTTGGGATGACTGAAAAACGAAGGCTTATGGGCAATCTTATTACAATGTATAAATATATGAGGGGACATTACAGAGATCTTTCTTTCTTTATACCTAAGCCTACAACGGTAATATAGGGGCGTCCTCTGTGTCTAAAGGAAAAAGGTTTCATTATAATCACAGAAACAGATTCTTTACCATAAGAGTAATAAGATTATGAAACTATCTGCCACATGATGTAGTAAAGGTCGATTCACTTCAAAAATACAAGGAGACCTGGATGCCTTTCTTAAAAACAGAAAATTACAAGTTATCATTCTGTGATTGGATGTTCATCCATGGAGCTATGTGGACAAATGTGGAGTCAGAAAGGAATTTCACCCCTAATGTGGGGCAATTAGCAACTGTCTACATGGGGTTTTTGACTTCCTTTGGATCAACATGTTAGGCTATAGGTTGAACTCGATACTTATATCTACCATCAACCTTAAAAAACTAAACTATGAAAATACGAGGCTCACAAACTGGAAACATGGATCCATTTTTAAAATGAATCTGTGTATGCATCAATGAAACTCTATGATTCAGTGTAAAGTCCGATAAAAAGACAGAGCGTGCCTTACAGATGTGTGAATGCAGCCTTAGGTCAGAGACAGCCTGCCGTACAACTTGTGTGATGATCGAATCGCATTACACGGACTGGCCCTGCACCTCTCTTGACCTGAGCATGACAGCGTGATGCATTTCTATGCAGCTGTCAAGCTCAGGTCAAGAGAGCAGACAACCAGTATGAGGTTTATGATGCGATCCTCGCACGTGTTATATGGCAGTCTGTCTCTGCCCTTAGTTTCATAAACATTATAAGAAGTTGTAGTGTGCATAAATGACCTTAGATTCATTCAACCCCCACTGGCATGGGAGCTTTGAATCAAGTTTATAGTGTTTGGTAGGGGTTCCAAAGGTGTGGTCCAAAGTGTTTATACATTTGTCACTTATCCATTGGATATGTGGTAACCAGTGTTCTCTATAAGCTGAGTGGCCATATAATCAAAAGTCATACAGCTTCTGAACTCACACCGCTCAGTTGGAATAACAGCCCAAGCAAACTGTAAAGTGAAAAAACAACATCACAGTTATTTCTTGTGCTGCCACACAGAATCATGCTTTAGCCTGTAAAGCTAATGGTCATGTGAACTTTCAAATAATCATCCATTTGAAACTGATCCAGGAAAAGCGAATCAGTTTCAGATTGAAGAAAAATTGATGGCTATTTAAAGGGAACCTGTCACCCTCCCCCCCAGGCATTTGTAACTAAAAGAGCCACCTTGTGCAGCACTAATGCTGCATTCAGTCAAGGTGGCTCTTTTAGTTCGTGTCCCTGCCAATGCTGAAATGGTCGTTTAGATAATTTGTCCCTCATACCTTGAAATTGTCGGGGGGAAGGGCTTTCCCCCCTTACACAGACGCACCACAGCCGTCAGTTACTTCCTCATTTATTCTGGGCGCCGCCTCCTCAGCGTTATGGCATTTTCCCGGCGCCTGCGCTGTAATTTTTTCCTTGGGCATGCGCAGTTAGCACTGCCCGTCCACTGACATCACATGATGTCTTTATTATTGCGCCTGTGTGGACGCGTGGCCCGAAATCCCACCCCGCAGTCTCTTCTGATTTATTCACACTGCGGGGCTGGGAATCTTGGGCATGTGCCGTACATATCTCCTGCTCTCCCCCATCTCCCTCTCCTCTTTCCTACTGTAAAAAAATTACAGCGCAGGCGCCGGGAAAATGCCATAATGCTGAGGAGGCGGCACCCAGAATAAATGAGGAAGTAACTGACGGCTGTGGTGCATCTGTGTAAGGGGGGAAAGCCCTGCCCCCAGACAATTTTGAGGTATGAGGGACAAATTATCTAAACGATTATTTCAGCATTGGCAGGGACAAGAACTAAAAGAGCCACCTTGACAGAATGCAGCATGACCCTGGTATTGTCGAGGTACGTCAGGGATCCTCAACCAGAAACCCCCCTTTTCCTTATTCCGCACCCCACCAGAGCAATGCCTCAAAGAAACATAAACACCAATTCTCTTTGAAAAATTATGGCCACAGCAGCCTTTATTAAACAAAACACCAAATAAACATTGACATATAAATAACAGTATACTTGCTGGGAGGAGTCCTTGAAGCTAACAAAATCTGGTGATTACCAAAATAAACCGTAAACATAAATACCACCAATTACTCCCAGCCGTTACCCCACTGGCTCGGGAGCACCATACCCAAAAGGGTTCCATTGTTCACTATAATTTCCTTGGGGATTCGACCACTGTTGCCGAAACTCCCAACCACAATTCACCAGATCCCAACCATGTTAAAACTCCAAAAAAAGGAAACCATATACCCATGGATCCCCCATCCCAATTTAAACCAACTTCAAGGACTTCCCCCAACCGCCTCAACGAGGGCCTTGGAACACCTCAAAGGCCCGAGACCCCTCCAGACCGAAAAGCTATGGCTCTTTCAATTCCATCCTGCAAACCAAGTGCCCACATGTCACAACCCACCACATTCAGGTGAACCCCGTCAGCCAACCAATAATCATCCTTCCCTTTTTCCAACTCAAAGTGCCGCACCGAAACACCCCCATTCCTGGACACAAAAGCAGACACAGACCTATTAACCTTTATTCTGGCTTTATTAAGCCTACCAAGCGATAGCATATTCCACCAATGCTTACGTGGCACAATTTCGGACCAAACAATAGTAATCCCCGGATACAACAACCACAGCCGTAACAAATCGTTCTTGATGTCTTTCACCAGTTCTCTAAACGGCCGAACCCCGAGGTCATTACCACCTACATGCAAAACAAGTACGTCCGGGGCTCGATCCAAGCAGGCACCGTTATGTATTTCTTTCATGACCCTGTTCCAGGCCATCACCCTAAAACCGAGCCACCTGACCACCGCCGTGTTTCTGGGAAAGCCGAGCTGTCTACCGTCCTTCCTCAGGTCAGCACGCAAGGCTCCCCAGTGGACATAGGAATGGCTGAAAATCCATACAAGCAATGAAGAACCTGAAAAACAAATACATGAATACAGGAAAAACAACACTGCAAAGATTAAATAGAAATCACGTTACCTGTTGAAATTTTTCACTATTTCCTGAGGCCGAACATAACACAGATACCGCCTTGAGCGCCAACCCCCAATGCACTGAATATCTGCCTCCTGCAGCCCAGAGGACGCTGCGTCCGTTGCCTCCCCAATACGAAAAGAATGAGGAGCAAAGCGAGACACATCAAGACCCAGCCGGCGCACAGCCCCCCTAAAGATAACAGTAAACTAGTATCTAGATAAGCAAGATCCATCCGCGTGATATAATAATGCACCCTCCAAACTGGGCTGTAGATCCCAAAATAAACGCAGACACCAGACTGGGCACATCAAAGAATCCGAAACCGAACCCAAGACTATCCGCCTACCCTTGCCTTCTTGGTCCGTTTTTGACCGACGCACCCAAAACTCCATACTACTTGCGTTCAACATCACGTCTCTAGCCAAAAGCCCGCCCATAACCCGTTTACTCGGGGAGACCAATTCCCCCACTCTCAAGGCCCCAAAAAATGCAAGGGAGAAGCCTAGTCTAAAAAGACAGATTTCAAAAGCCGACGAGCACAACGATCCAAGAACCCCCCTAAATGTTCCAACAGGCTAAACGAAACGGGACACCTCCTGTCGCTCTGATTCTTACCTCTGTGAGCCCATTGCACTGACTGCCCCACCAAAAACACCTTTGTCAGATCACATTGACCCCGCAACTTAAAGCCAAAGGCCAAAGCTGCCATAACCCGAGAAACCTTTGCAGACGACCAACCTTCCACCACACCTTGACTCAACCAGGAAAGCAAAATCCCCACCTGGTCCTGTTGGGGCACTCCGCCAACAAACCTTCCCATTTGTACCATACCGTCTGGTATGCCTCCCAGGTCCTGGGAGCCAACGAAGCCCTGATCAGCGATTCTGCGGCCCGGAGACCACACTCCAGAGCTCCTCCAGACACTCCAGCCCATTGACTTCCGCCTCTGGAGGCAACAACCGAAAACGCTCCCACTGTGAACGAGAAAGAGAGTCGGCAATCATATTTCGAACCCCGGGCACATGGGACGCCGTAACATGAGAGTTCAAAGCCAAACACGTTAAAACCGGTTGCCAAAGAACCCGAATCACAGGGCGAGACGACAATATGAGTCCATTAATAGCACAAACCACCCCCATGTTGTCACAATTAAAACTCACACTGCGGTCCCGAAACTCCTGTTTCCACAAATGCGCTGCAACCAGAATAGGAAAGATTTCCAACAGCGCAATATTGCGAACCAAACCTGAAGAGAACCACTCCTCCGGCCACTGCGCCGCACACGACTGACCCTGAAAATAGGCACCAAAGCCACGACCTCCTGCTGCATCAGTAAACAAATCCAAAGTCTCACAATCTACCACTTCTTCCATGAACAATGAACGGCCATTGTAATTTGCCAGAAAGGTATCCCAAAGCCCCAAGTCCACTCTGTGCTCCGCTGAAAGTCGGACACAGTGGTGAGGGGCTCGAACTCCCATAGTAGCGCTGGCCAATCTCCGTGAAAAATCCTCCCTATAGGCATAATTCGGCACGCAAAATTAAGCTTCCCCAGTAATGATTGGAGGTCTCTCAACGGCAGTTTCTTCAACCGACATGCCCTGGACACTTCCTCCCTTAATGCCAGAAGTTTCTCCTCGGGCAATCTAAACTCTCACATCACCGAGTCAATGACAATACCCAGAAAAAGCAAACACGTGCTTGGGCCTTCCGTCTTGCCTTGCGCCAAAGGTACTCCGAAAAGCTCTGCCACCCACTTGATTGCTCTCAAAATCCGAAGACAACACTCCGACTCGGCTGGTGAATGACGGAACCAAGACCCGACACTTCCCTGACCACCCATTCCAAAAATGAGCTAAAAACCTCAAAAAATGCGCATGATAAAGAACAGCCCATAGGCAAACACCTATCTACAAAGAACCCCCGTCCCAAAAACAGCCCAACAATTTAACACTGTCCGGATGAACCGGCAACAATCGAAACACAGACTCAATATCTGTCTGGCCCCTCTGTCACACTTCCTAACCCACTTTGCCGCTTCATCAAAAGACGCATAAACTACGGAACACATTTCAGGATCAATACCGTCATTTACTGACATCCCCCGAGGATGGGACAAATGATGAATTAGATGAAATTTAAAAGGCTCCTTCTTGGGTACTACCCCCAACGGAGAAACTACTAAATCTTCAAAAGGTGGATAAGGAAAAGGACCAGCCATGTGACTCAAAGCAACTTCTTTACCCAATTTTTACGAGACCACATCGCCGTGCAACACTGCTGACCGAAGATTCTTAAGATCCCACGGAATAGAGAAAGAGGGAGCCAGAATAACAAAACCATCTCGAAAGCCAGAAAGCAGCAAGTCCGCATTAGCCCTATCCGGATATCTATCTAGATAAGGGACTATCTTTTCCAATCTCACTGGAGTCTCCCCCTTGGGTATGCCCCCCCTGCTTTGGACTTGCCTTTCTTAAAGCATTTGGCAGCCTCGTGATAGGAGCCGCTGCAGTGTGAGCATAAGTGTTTGAATTTGCAATTGGCACCAAATTTACACTGGCCTTAAATTGCCAGCACAAACCCAATTTCTGCCCTCCGGACTGACCTGACTGACCCCCTGTTCCCGACGTACTGGGTTGATTATTCCTTTGGCCGGTGTTCCCGGCCCCAGCGTGAAAGGGTTGGCCAAACTTGTATTGCCCCATGACCCGCAGCCAAAGCCCTATGTCCTTCTGATCCCACCTAATCGTGGGCCTAACAGCCTTCCTCTGCCAAAACTGCTCATCATACCTAAGCCAAGCTTGCCCCCCGTAAACCCTATGGGCTTCGCCTATGAAATCCATGTAACAAAGAAACGTGGAGCAATTTTCCGGCCCTTTCTCACTTATAACGTTTGCCAAAATGGCAAACGCCTGAAGCCAATTTACAAAAGTCTGAGGTATAAGCCGCCACCTACGCTTCTCCTCTTCCTCTTTTTTGCTGTCCTCCTTTGTCCCCTTATCCAGATTGAATTTTTCTAAAGGGAGAAGGGAAAAGATCTCAACGTACTCATCCTTCCAAATCTTTTCTTTGACCTCCTTCTTAAGATGAGCCCCCCATGGTCCCTCAAAACATACATAAACCTCGCATTGAGCCCTGTCGTCCAAGTGAATTCTGCACTCCTTTTCCTTCTCAGTCTGAACCGACACTGGCTCCACAATCCTACCTGGCACCTCAGCCACCCCACCCTGAGAACCAAAACCACTAACACGGGGACTTAACTAAGCCGCTACAGGCCCCGGTGTTGCCACCCCACGTTCCAACCGAGTAAACAAATCACGCACATTAACCAGTATATCCCTAACCCCTACACTGTTCAAATCCCCAGAAATCCCCACCCCCACATTAGCACTAGCTACCCCCACCTGACTAACGTTAACAACAGGAGAAGATAAATTATGCAAAGACAGACCAGACATGGAAGCAAACTCACTAGGCTGTGAGGGAGCTATGAGTCCTCCAGCCGGAAATCCAGGGTCCAGATGTTCGACCACGATGCTGCCCTGGCCTGCCAGATCCCCAGGTGTACGGATGTGAAGTCCTGGCGACCCCACCACTGGCTACGACCCAGGGGACGAATCCGTGGAGAAAAGGAAATCCGACTGTAGCCCATCCCCGCTGGTAAGTGCCTGCGACGATGATTCTGCAGCACACGGGAAGAAGAGGCCGCCCTGATGGATCTTCCAGGAGCAGGAGGGCACCCTGCGGAGGAACTGGAAGGGGCCGGTTCATTCAGCTGCATGTGAGAACCGCCCGCTACAGCTGTGCCCATGGCATTCCCGCTGACGATCTGAGCAGAGGAGGCGGACCGCCCAGCGCGAGACCCGCCACGGCAATAGTACTAGGCCTCACTTGCTGCCCAGCATGCGCCGGCTCCACCCCTCGAACAGCACGAGGCGAAGGACCAGACGCTGCCGCTGGACCACCCCTGGCAATAGGATTCCTCCCAGGCCGGGGCCTGCTGGCCTGCGATCTTACCAGCACACGGCCTGGAGGGGCTCCTGCGCCTCCGGGAGGAGCGACGTTGGGAGAAAGACACTCAGGAAGCCGCGGTGAAGATGCATCTGCCAGCTCTGCTTTCCCACCGAGATTCCCAGCCACCTGTGCCTCCAGCTATCCACGGGACTGCGATACCGCTGCAGCCCTCAGGCTCTCCAGGGCCTGCTCCATTGTCAGCAAGGTACCCGGTGCTACCAATTCAGACCCCGAGAGAGCAGGAACCAACTAGCCCCACACCTCTCTTACTTAAATATGCCCCCCACCTCCCCCTTTAAGACAGCTCCGCGTGTTCGCGTTTTTCCGCGTTTGACGACGCATGCGTCGTCTAGTCATCTGCGTCTGGGCGCGGAAATGCAACATGTAGTAATTTTTAGAGGCGTCAATTTGCCGCCTGGAAACGTATGCGGTCGATTGCGTAAGGTTTGCGCCGAAAAAACGCATTGTAGTATATGTAAACGCATGCGTTTTTAAGCACATGCGTTTGGTTGCGTTTTTCAATGCATGCGTTTCAATTGAGAAAAACATGTCTAGACACTGATAAGCCACCCCCCACATACAAGGTGATAAAGGGAGGTAGTGGACATTTGCAGTTCACTACTCAGCAGACTGCCTTGCAGACGAGATGCCCCACAACCCCTTGGAGCAGCAAACAAGCCTCAGAACAATGTGAGTATATCCTATCCAATGCCTTTCTTTTCAATTTTCTTTCTCTACATGTCCTAATTTCTGCCATTTCTTTCTTTCTGCACGCATCAGAATGTCTTCTTTTTCTGATGATGATGAGCAAACGCCTGGGCCTGCACAAGGGGAACATGTCAGCGAAGTGAGTATTCACCTCCTCAGATTGGTAAGTATTCACTGTCACATCTACACATATGACAATGTATATTTTCCTTTTTTCAGACCACTTCTACAGCGGAAGGGACTGGGCAGGGGACTGGGCAGGAGCAGCGTAGTCACAGTTGGGTGGCACGGCGGCAGCGTGTAAGTATACCTGGCTGACTGTTTATTGTATCCTCATTTTACAATTCTTGAATCTTCATTTCTTTCTACTTCTCTCTTTCTTTCCCTTTTGCTTCAGCACCATTGTTTTTTTTTATTTCAATATTCATGCCATTCCTCTGCTTCTGTTTTCTATCTTCCTTATGTTAATGTCTCCAATATTAATGTCCTTTTTGTTTTTAGGTTCCAGAACGGGATGAGGACCTCATAGAGAATGAGCACCTAATCTCCCTGGTCCATGAGCGAGTCCCGTTGTGGGACACCCGGGATCCACTGCACGCCAACAACGTGATGATCCGGCGGCTTTGGAATGAGGTGGCCACAGCGTTGTGGGATGGCTGGGCCAATGCCCCGACTCAGGTCCGTTCTGCATTTGGTAAGTATAGCAATGCAGTGTGATGCAGTCAAGACCTTGGCCATGCTCACACAACTGTGTATCATGATAGAAAGTCATTACTTTTTCTCAGCACACACAGTTGTGTGACCACGGTCAAAATAGCATTGTCCTAACTATTATGTTTTGTTTTGTCAACAGTGTCAAAAGTCAAAACACGTTGGCGATCGATGAAGGACCGCTTCAACAAGGACCTGCGCCAAGAGAGCCGGCTTCCAAGTGGTTCTGGAGCAAGGATACGAAAATACAAGTACCACCGCATCCTTGCGTTTTTGAGACCAGTCCTTGCACGAAGAACGTAAGTATATTGGTTAAAAAAAAAATTAAAAAAAGTTTTGTAATTAATGCTAGCATTTTTTTGGTCAATATTTTGAATCAGTATTTGGAAACCAAAACCATGAGTGATTGATACATGCAGAAGTGGGGTACGTGTTCTTTGAATACTTTTCCTCACATAGTTCCACTCCAGGTTTTGGCTTACCAATACTGATTTGAAATACTGAGCAAATACTGACAGTGTGACGGCAGCCTACACAACAGATCTATAGTCATCAAGTCAGGTGTCAGAAGTAATGAATTCATGATGCACAAACAAATGGCTCCTGAATTCATTTTTCCTGACACTTGTCCTGGTGAGTATAGATATGGCATGTATATAGATATGGCTTGTATCGCCTACATCGTTTCTTCATATTTTACATCAGTAATTTGAATCCAAAACCAGGTGTGGTTGATGCATGCAGAAGTGGAGCATATGGTTTTATTATACTTTTCTTCGTACTGTTGTACTCCTGATTTTGGCTTTCAAAGTCTGATGTAAAACTCTGTCCAAATAGTGCTAGTGTGACCTCTGCTTTAATCTCAATGTATATAACACAGGAGTTATCGCTTTGTAACGGTTTGGTATTAATTTTTTTTAATCTTTTTTCACAGCACTTGGAGCTCCACTGTTGGCCCAGGTTCTGGAGCGGTCCTTCATCAGTCAGCCACGGACCCGTCCCAGCCATCCTCCAGCGCTGCAGCAAGTGGGCCTGCCACACAACCTGGAGACCAGGAAGCTGGTCCATCAGGTCTTCCCCTTCCCCAGTCCTCTGCCTCTAGCCAATTTTTTATGGGCTCCTCCCGGCAGCGGCAGAGGGCCGCGGACAGGTCACTCATGGGTGACCGACTGGATACTGCCATTAGTCATATGAGCACACGTATCCAGGAGGTTACCACAGCCCTTGCCCAAGTGAAAGCCGACCTCCAGAGGCCAGCACATCATTTTTTTAATCAGATAGAACAGGGCATGTCGGAACACCTTAGTCCCGATCTCCAGATTACTGTTATGCAGGCCTGCAATGCTGCTTACGTGCAGGCTATGCAGCAGAGTCGGTATTTTCAGCAGACAGTGGGGGCATTTCCACCAGTGCCCACACTGTCACGCTTACCTCAATGCCGACATCTGCTGCATACCACTGCATGGCCACCTCCATTCCAAACACTGCCGGACCGTATTATAGCACCACCACCATGCCCAGTGCAGTGGGACAGCCCACCGCCACCACCATGACAACTGCTGCTCCTGCTTGGGCCTCCTCCACTGCTACCACCATGCTGCAGCCGCAAGACCCTGGCCTGTCGTTCCCCGCCACCACCACAAGAATGCCGCTGCCGGACCCAGGCCCATTCCCCGCCACCACCACAAGAATGCCGCTGCCGCACCCAGGCCCGTTCCCCGCCACCACCACAAGAATGCTGGTGCTGGACCCAGGCCTGTTACCCGCCACCACCACAAGAATGTCGCAGCTGGACCCAGGCATGTTATCCGCCACCACCACAAGAATGCCGATGCCGGACCCAGGCCTGTTACCCGCCACCACCACAGAAATGCCACTGCCGGACCCTGCCCTGGCATTCCCCGCCACCACTAGAAGGCAACAACAACGGCAGATGGACCGTGACAAGTCGGTGACCACATCAAGGCCAATACCCAGTAGCCCAACGAGGCTCCCCAGACGGCAGCGCCAATCAAAAAAAGGGAAAGGCAATAAAAAACCAAAGACAATAGCTATCCCTCCCCCCTCACCTCCCAATGTGTCTGTAATGTCTGGTTTGTCTCAACCTTCTAGTGTGTCTCTGCCCTCTCATGTGTCTAGCCCAATCCCCGAATTTCCCGACCCCAGTAGTTTTATTGCACCTTCTCCAGCCACCCCTGCGTCGTCAATAGTTAGCCAGCCCTCACTGCTCCACACCCCCCAATTTCGGCAATCAACCCCAAGCAGGCGCACTTAATTTGTTTTTTTTGGTTTTATGTTGTTAAAATAAATATTCTTTTTTTTGCCCCCCAATAAGGTTTGGATAACTGTGTATTTTTGGGGGGCTACCTCCTAGCTCCAGTAGTTAGTTAGTACAACACATAAGGTTTGTGTGTGTTTGGTATAGAGAAAAATGAGGTTGCCCAAAAAAAAAACACTTGTATTTTCAGTCTGTGACTTTTGGTCGCAGAATTAAGACAAAATGGTGGCAATACACAGCTGAATACATAGCTGTAACTATACTCAACTGGTCGTGTCTTAACAAAATCGTTAGTTATGACACCAGACCTTTAGAGTAGAGAAATGCCTTGTATTACCTCCATTTTATCTTCTTTGTACATTAAATCTATTTAACACAAAGTGTAGGTACGATGTAGGTGATACAAGGCATATCTATACCCAACAGGACTTGTGTCAGAATAAATAAATTCATGAGCTACTTATTGATGCATCATGAATTCATTATTTCTGACACCTGACTTGATGACTATTGATCTGTTGTGTGAAGCTTCCGTCACACTGACATTATTGGCTCAGTATTTAACATCACTATTGGTAAGCCAAAACCTGGAGTGGTTCAATGTGAGTAAAAATCAAATAAAAATATAAACACCACCTCTGGATTTAACAACCACTCTGGTCTCGGCTTATATACTGATGTTAAGTAATGAACAAATACTGAGAATGTGATGGCACCAAACAGCCATCGTCTACACAGTCTGCCTCACATACCAACTGGTGAACCGAGTCATAACGCAATGACGTCAACAGCTCAAGAACCGTTAGTGGTGTGTAAAGCAAATACATGGGAGACATGGTGGAGATACTAAAACAGAATTTTTTTATTAAAACAAACATTATCAACATTTTGAAAATAACTGTTACACACCCAAAGCCAACAGGACATTTCACACCATATTGTCCTGCCATTCCACACGTCCGAGGTCTGAATAAAAAAATGCAGCAAATTGGTTCCGCATGTGGCCTACTTCAACTGTTGACCGCAGCGAGTGATGACGGTAATCAGGCAAAGGGTTTCCAACAGGTTCATCAAGTTCTATGGTGGGTCGCTCCTTAGCCAGAATGAAATTGTGGGGAACCACACAGGCTTTTACCACCTCATCCACTGTCTCCATTTTTAGATTTATGGCAGTTGCTAGAATGCGTCATTTGGACACCATAATCCCAAAGGCACACTCTACTGTTCTGCGGGCCCTGGTTAGTCTGTAGTTATAGATCCGTTTTGTGCGGCTCAAGTCCCGACTTGAATAGGGCTTCAGGAGATTTTCACTCATCTGAAAGGCCTCATCCCCAACCATTACAAATGGCAGCGGTGGGCCTTGAGTGTTGGGGAGAGGTCGTGGCTGTGGAAAATTAAAATTTTTGCCATAAACACGTCGGCCCATATCCGAGTTTTTAAAAGTCTGTGAATCGTTGCCACGGCCAAAAGCACTAATGTCCACGGCAATGAAGCGACAGTCCGCATCGGCTATTGCCATGAGAACAACTGAAAAATATTTCTTGTAGTTGAAGAACTGTGATCCCGTTCTGGCTGGTTTGATAATCCGGATGTGCTTCCCATCCACCGCACCCAAACAGTTGGGGAAATCACAAACAGTCCAAAATTTATCAGCAATTTCCAGCCACATGTCCTGCGTGGGTATGGGTATAAATTCTTCACGGAGAATGGTCCATAAAGCCCGGCAGGTGTCAAAAACAATTCCAGACAGGGTGGAAATTCCAAGGCGGTACTGGAAATGGAAGGATGACAAGCTCTCTCCAGTTGCAAGAAATCTGTAGAAAGAAAAAATAATTTACAAAAATGCAAAGAATACATGTCAGACCAGCAATAATTATGACTAGCATTTGTTTAGAATTATTGCATACCTTAAGGTAACCAGGAGACGTTCCTCTGGTGGAATCGCTCTACGGAGCTGTGTGTCCTGTCTCCGGATGGCTCCTTGGACGCGAGCAAGCAAATCCCGGAAAGAGTCTTGTGACATCCTTGCATATTCTGGGAATTTTTCCGGGTTCTCATTGAGCTCGACATACAGGGTGTGATATGCACCACGGCTCTCCCGCAGTTCTACAATGGGGTGTTGCCAAAAACGCCTATGCCGTGTCCTTCTCTGTCTTTCCCGGTTTCGGTGTTGCTCCCAAGCAAACGCACACGCCAGAAAAATCTTGATGCTTAGATCCAGGCTGAAGTAAAAGCTATCCATGTGAAGATCCATCATGTCACAGTATACAGGAGCAAAATCTGAAGATTTCAGCTGTCCTAGGGTTTATATATAGATATCCCGTAATAAACGCCCTCTGTAGTCCCATTGGCTGTTTCTTGTG
Organism: Ranitomeya variabilis; assembly: GCF_051348905.1. Classification (NCBI taxonomy): domain Eukaryota; kingdom Metazoa; phylum Chordata; class Amphibia; order Anura; family Dendrobatidae; genus Ranitomeya; species Ranitomeya variabilis. The sequence goes on from NC_135234.1 coordinate 650,107,193, forward strand.
ATCTAGATTTTTCTCCTGTAAATTTTTTCAACATGCGCAAAAAAAACGCAAATGCGTAAAAAAGCATGTAAACGCAGTGTTTTAATGCCGCATGCGTTAACCGCATGCGGTTTGAAAACGCTGCATTTACACACGTTTTCTTGCATTTTTCTTGTCCTTGCGTTTGCGGATTAAACTCTGCAGATTTAAAGGCAATGTGAAAGTAGCCTAAAGCTACTTTCACACTTCCATCTTTTTTCCTCTGTCGCAATCCGTCGTTATGGCAAAAAAACGGATCCTGCAAATGTGCCTGCAGGATCCGTTTTTTTGCCATACACTTTAATGGACAACGGATTGCGACGGATGGCCACACGTCGCATCCGTCGTGTTTTAGCGGTCCGTCGTGACAAAAAACGTTGAATGTAACATTTTTTTGTCCGTCAGATCCGCCCCTCCTCCCCGCTCATCACAATGGGCAGCAGATGCGTTGTAAAACTGCATCCGCTGCCCACGTTGTGCTAAATTTAGCACAACGTCCGTCGGGCCGACGGTTTGCGACGGCCCCGTACCGACGGAAGTGTGAAAGTAGCCTAACAAAATAGAACAGCAGCTGCAAATTACATGCAAATGATTAATGGTAGGTGACGGTCAGCAGTATATTCCCCTAAATTCACCTCACAGCAAGACTTGAAAATCGCTGCTCACCAATGTTCTCTATCCAATCTCAATGAGAGCTATCTTGCAAAAAATAAAATTTTCATTCTCTAGATGTGCAAAGCTGGTAAAGACATAACCCAAAAGACTTGTAAGTATTGACTCAGGGGGGCTGAATACAAATGCATGTCACAATTTTCACATTTATAATATTAATAAAATCCCATTAAAATACATTTAAGGTTGTGGACGTAATTTAAAAAAATGTGGAAATGTTCACGGGGTATGAATATTTTTTTCAAGGAACTGTATCATTAGAATAGCATATATATTATGAAGTTTGAACAGAAATAGAGCTTAGTGTTAGGCACAGCTGCTGGAAGGCAGATGGGCGGATGCCTTAGGCACATTCACATGGTGGGGCTCGCCCAAAGCATTTTTTTTAATAACTGTAAATTTTTATTGATGATACATCAGTTATTTACAAATATAGGACAGTCACAAACTTCTTTTGCATTCATCCAACACATCAAGAAAAGAAGAAAAATTAAAAAAAAAAAAAAAAACCTAAAGCAGTTTGTCACAATTGTAACCTTAATATGAACAGACGACAAAAAGACAAGAGACACACCATTGGGGAGGAGGGGGAAGGGAAAGGAAGGGGGAAAAGTAAGCACCTGAAGGAGGGGGGGACAATGGCCAAATGTTGATCTATTCTGATCTTTGCGCCCAAAAGTAGTCCCAAGGAGCCAGACCGAGTCAAAGCACTCCTCCCTTGCATTGAGTATTGCGGTCATATACATTCGTTTAATGTCGTTAATTCTGTAGAGTAGATGGAAGAAAGACAGAGAAGAAACCTGCCTTCAATTAAGAGCAATCAAGCATCTTGCCACAGTAAGAATGTGACGTAACAGTTTTGCCGCATTTTTCCCCATCCCCCTATATAGTCGGATCTTGTCCAACTTCAGCATAAAGCACCTCGGAATTCAATGAACCCACTTCCCTCCAAAAATTCTGAATCTCTCAACACGTTCAGAAAATATGATACAGTGTACCCATATCTAGGCCGCAACGCCAACACACATTTGGAATCGCAGTGTTCAATTTATTCAGAATATTAGGAGTATGGTACCAAAACATTAATATTTTATACTGATTCTCTTTATAGAGGGTACACATAGACGATTTTCTGCCTTTTCTCAAATGATGTGCCATTTTTGGGGCGAGAGTTTCTCTCCCAGAATGAATTCCCTTCTGCTCATGTAAGGATGCTTTGGTTCACGGCCATCCTGAGGGGAACAGAGAATTTTATAGATTTCTGAAATCAGACCTGTAGTCGTTGTCCCCCTCCTGCAGATCCTCTCAAAATCAGTTGGCAGAGAGATTCCCGAGGAACCAAAGAGGCAGGAGGCAAAATGCTTGATTTGTAAGAATTGGTAAAATTCTTTATTAGAAATGGAGAATTTAGATTTAACTTCATCAAATGAATTCAGCTCAAGCGTGCCCCCATCCAACACATCTGAAAATCTAAATAGACCCGCAGAGGACCAAGGGTGGGCTATTGCATGTTCAAGACTGCTTGGTAATAGGGGTAGGAATATGAAGGAAATCATAGGCGAATTTTGAGAGGCTAAACCGAACTTCTTCATACATGAGTGCCAAATTTCCCTTGTAAATCGAATCGGGCCCAAAAGGGGCTCCGGGACCAGCGCAGTCTTCTTAGACCATAGCAGGGAATTGGGGCCAACCACAACTTCTCTATCTCTGTCCATTTATTGTATGCCCAAAACGAGGCCAACGAAGGGATTCTACGAAGATGAGCAGCCGATAATATTTAATTATGTCTGTAATCTATAGTCGTCCCTGTGACTTAGGGGAGACGAGAACACGCTTAGAGATCCGATGATGACCATCTTTCCAAAGGAACCTCATCATAGCTGCCTGAAGGGACTTGAGCTTACTCATAGAAACCTTGACCGGCAAGGTCTCAAAGTAATAGAGTAGTTTGGGGAGGAGGGACATCTTCAGTGAGGAAATCCTACCCAAAAATGATAGCGGGAGCGGCTTCCATTTGTCTAACAATCTCTTCAACTCAGACAGGAGTGGCGGAAAATTGGAACTATATAGGCTGTCATAAGAGGAGGAAAGTTTAACCCCCAAGTATTGAATATTCTCAACTTTCCAACTGAATTTAAAATTCAACTTTAGATGATCCAATACATCTGGGGGGATGTTCACTGGGAGGGTCTCAGTTTTTGACGTCTTCAACTTATACCCCGACAAATCACCTTATTTTTTAAGATCATCCATCAGATTAGGCAATATAATATGGAGATTAGTCAGAGTCAAAAGAACATCGTCAGCAAATAGGGAGATCTTAAAAACCTCTATCCCCGAAATGTTCGGGTTTTGCCTGATCATAGCCGTTAACTGCTCAATGCATAAAGCATATAATAGGGGTGATAGAGGGCAACCCTGATGGGTCCCATTGGATATTTTAAATGGGAAAGACAAATGGAAGGGGTGCTTGATTGAGGTAGTGGGAGCGTTGTACAGTACTTTTACAGCTGCTAGGAAGGGACCCGAAAAACCAAAGGCCTTTAAGGTTTCCAACATGAAGGACCAATTAAGGTGATCGAATACCTTTTCCACATCTAGACTCAATATCAGAGACTGTAATTTATTTTTGTTAGCTACATCAATTAAGTCTATCGCCCTTCTAGTGTTGTCTTCCCCTGCTCGTTAAGGACAAAACCCACCTGATCCTTGTTGATAAGCTGAGGGAACCAGTAGTTCAACCTACTAGCCAACAAGTAAATACTTTAAAATCAGAGTTCATCAGTGCTATTGGACGGTAGTTCGAACATTCCAGAGCATCCTTCCCCGCCTTTGGGACAAGGACCAAGTTGCAATGAGCTAATGCTTCCTGCATGGGGGAGTTCTCCAAGAAAGAGTTAAAGAGATTGACCATATAGGGAGAAAGCTCCTCTGCAAAGGTTTTGTAGTACAAGTATGTCAGTCCGTCAGGACCGGGAGATTTGCCCGAGGGGAGATCAGCTAGAATGTCGAGGATCTCCCGCGTCACACTCCAATTAAGAGACACCAAGGCTTCCGTGGGGAGAATTGGTAGATTTAGGCCTGGGAGAAATTGACGTAGCAATCTCCTTCTATCAGATTTGTTTGGGTATATAGTATCTTGTAAATTGTATAATTGCTATAGAAATTAAAGAACAAATTCGAGATTACAGCAGGGTCATAGTGGATCGTATCATTAGAACCCCTCAAGGCATGAGTATGGGAATTTAGGGTCCTAACCTTTTAACATCCTGGCCAGAAGAGTGTGGGCTTTGTTACCCTTTTCATAATACTTTTGTTTAGAGTAGAGGAGGAGTTTTTCAATCCTACATGATGTTATATCTTTCAATTTATCTCTAAGCTCAACAACTCTATTCAAGGCCCCTACTGATGGCGAGGCTACCAACATACTCTTCTCAGCTGCCAAATGAGAGGTCAATTTAGCAGATTCCGCTCTAACGCTTCTTTTTAATCTAGAACCTTCCTTTATGCAGTACCCCTTCATGACAGCCTTATGAGATTCCCACAATACTGCCGGGGAAGAAACCGAACCCTCATTCAGATGGAAATAGTCAGAGAGATGGTTCTACAGGGTCCTCCGAATAGTCGGGTCCTAAATTAAAAACTTGTTCAACCGCCAGTGACATTTCCTGGAAATCAGATGGGAAGACTTAAGATCCAAAATCACAGAAGCGTGATCGGACCAGGTAATGTGACCCATCTCTGCCTTCACCATCATCCTGAGGATCGGAGTATTCGCAAAAAAATAATCTATTCTGGAGTGGGTGCAATGGGGGGAGAGTAAAAACAGAAGGTTGTATCTCTGGGGTGGTCTATTCTCCATAAGTCAAACAGAGAATTAGTCCTGATTAACTTTCTGAATTCTCTCATTAAATTGGTCAAATTTTGTAAAGGAGATTTACCATTTAGAGAGAATCTGTCAAATTGTTGCGAGAAGGGAACATTAAAGTCTCCCCTGATCAACAAAGCAGCTGGTAGAAGTTTTTGGATTAGGGAAAGGACTTTTCTCAAAAATCTAATCTGTCCCAAATTTGGAGCATAGAGATTGCACAAGATGATGGGGTTGCCTCCTAATGAGGCATCCAAAATTATGTATCTACCCCCGGGGTCTAAATGTGCCTTATGTTCCTGCAGAAGACAACTCGAAGAGATCAAAATAGCTACTCCTCCTCTCTTATTATTTGATAACGCAGAGTATGACACGGGAAAGGAGCCAGAAGTGAATCTAAAGGAACCCATACTGTCAAAATTTGTTTCCTGAAGACAGGCAATATCTGCTTTTTGGGATCTAAACTCCCGCATGGCAAGTCCCCTCTTTCTAGGGGAGTTAAGTCCCTTGACATTCAAAGATAATAAGCGTACCATTTTGGGAAAGAAATGAAACTCATATGCCAATGATCAGTTAATACCAGAGCCATATTTACCCTTTTCAAGAGGCAGAACCCGGCCCTCTCCTCCAGAATGAGCCGAAAACCAAAGTTCAGGAACAGGTACTTTCCGACAACTGATTGGGAAGGGGAAAAACAGAAAAGAATGGGGAAAATAGAGACAACAGAGAATACAGAAAGAAAATACAAGCAATTGAAGAAAATATAACATCATTTTTCCCAGGAGATAGAAAACAACCTGAACTGTGGCTGGCCCTGTGGAAAAAAGAAAACAAACCCACGGGATTGATAACCCCAGCAGCCACAATAAAAATAGTCAGGGAGTCATAGCCCACCTCCAAAAAACTACCAAAAGGAGAGAACAAATTCAATTGAATCTCCCCCAGACACAAAACATTAAATACTCGACCCCCTTATAAAAGGGGTAAAATGAGAAATGGCTATAAAGCTATTATAGTATAATACAGATATGAGCCTGCACCGACAAATGCAACTAAAGAGTCATAATCACTCATCTGAACGCACTGCCACTTTCCCCCTTTTATGCAAGGAGGGGCAGAAAAAGAAGAGTTCTGTCCACAAAGTCAGTGGAGGCCCGATATTCCCCTCTCCTCACCAATGCTTCTCTGTCAGCTTTTCTTTCTCTTCTGGGTCCAGACTGGGGGTCCTGGCGGGTCCGGGGTGTCTCAATCAGGAATCTTGGGGATACAGATTCTCACAAAAAGAAGGCAAATCAGCAAGGGAACGTAGAGTCACAGACACTCCCTATCTCCGGGCAGTCAAGGTGAAGGGGAACCCCCTCCTGTAGGGGATGTGGAGGTTCTTAAGAATAGACAACAAGGGCAGAAGGAGTCTCCTCTTTTGCAGCATAATACGAGAGAGGTCAGGGAACAATTGGATGGTGGTGTCTTGATACAACATCTCCTTCATGGACCTGGCCTTTTTCATGATCTGTTCTTTAATTTCAAAATCATAGAGGCAGCAAATAATGTCTCTTTGAAAGGGGGAAGATCCCTTAGGCTGTAGGGCCCAATGCGCTCTGTCTAGCTTAAAGGGGATGGAAGCTGGGTCCTCCAGGACAGAAGTGAATATCTCCTGAAGAATTAATTTAACATTTTCCTGACCGTCCGACTCAGGAATCCCCCTTACTCTAATGTTACACCTCCAACCCCTATTGTCCAGATCCTTCACTTAAGCCTGTATGTCTCTGACCATCTTCATCTGCACAGTAGATGACTGGTGCAAGGTAGCCACATGGGATCTAGTCTCATTGTGCTCTCCCTCTAAAGAATCAATTTTGCCTTCCAGAAACTGGAGGTCCTGTCGCACACATGCAATTTCCGATCTACAAGCGAGGGAAGGGAAACGAGAGAGCAATTTCAGCCATTGAGGGGGCAAGTGGTCCTCTCAAGAGCCAACCTCGTCCTCAGAGAGTCCCTCCATGCAATCTGACCCTTCGTCAACACATGGGAGACCAGGGGTTAACTTAGTAAAATCACCTTTTGAGGCACAGTCCTCTGGGTTTATTGTTATGATCCTGGTGGCAAGGATCGCAAACTGACCTGCTAAGTAACAGAAATCCTTAGGACAAGCTCTGGGGATGTGGGAGCTATACTGACCGCAACCCTGACTCTATCAATACACACTATAGGCAGCCGTGGAGCGTTACCTAAAATCCTAGACGCCTCGTCACAGCCTGAGAAACTAGCTACCCCTAGAGAGAAAGCAAGCCTCACTAGCCTCAGAGAAATCACCCCAAAGTATTAGACAGCCCCCCACAAATAATAACGGTGAGTTAAGGGGAAAACACAAATGTAGAAATGAAAACAGGTTTTTTAGCAAATGAGGCCCGCTAACACTAAATAGACAGAAGACAGCAAGGAATCTGTGCGGTCAGTATAAAATGCTATAAAAAATAATCCACGCAGAGATTACAAGAACCCCCACACCGACTCACGATGTGAGGGGCGCAACTCTGCACCCCAGAACTTCCAGCAAGCGAGAATATTACATATAAGCAAGCTGGACAGAACTCATCATATACAGAGAAACATTTTCAAGGAAATAATGAGCAAACATGAACTAGCAAGACTTAGCTTCTCAGGAGGAGACAGGTCACAAGGAAAGTCCAGAGAGATCAGAACCAGTACTGAATACAACGACAGCAGGCAAAAAGTGAAGGTCCAGGTGGAGTTAAATAGAGGCCAGACTAGCAGAAAACGAGGCAGCTGGATTCCAGCTACAGACCCACAGTAAGCACTAAAGGCCACCAAAGGGAGCCCAAGAACAGAACTCACACAATACCACTCATGACCACAGGAGGGAGCCCGAGAACGGAATTCACAACAGTTTATACGGTGTGACTGGTATGACAGGGTTGGAGCCTGGGAGAGATGAGATGGGAGAGGGTGAAGGCTGTTCCTCCCTATGTGCTGCACAGCACCTGAGGCTGCTCCCTGATGGCTAGGAGAAGAGGGCTCATGTGGTGATCCTGCAGGGCAGGGGAGCACAAGATAGAGGCATCCCCTGATTTGTGGCCCCAGCTTCAGAAGACCTGACTGTAGCCCGGCCCGAGGGCCCCTCACCGTGCCGCTCAACCCCCTCTCCAGCACCGCTCACATGCTCCCGATCAACATCCTCCACGTGGCAAGATGGCATCCGGAATTCCACAGCACCCTGATCCCGGGGAAGGAAGACTTCCAGGGCCATCGCCGCTCGCGCAGACGTCGCCCCAGACTGCGCGAGGCTCCTGTTCTTTCTGGGTCCCATCCGGTAAGTAGGCAAAGAGCCGGTGCAGGGTGCTTTGGCAGCTATTATACAGTGCCCGGCGGGAGCTCCTCAGCAATGCATACTCTCAGTATGGCATCAGGCTACACCCCCCTCACCCAAAGCATTTTAAATGGACTGTACAGTGTTGAGGGATTTAGCTCTCATAGCAACCATACTAGCACTGAATCTCTTCCTGGTACAGTGCCTGCGAAAATTACTTTGAATTCATATGCAAATGAAAAGGCAAATGAATGACAGTACTTGCATCCCAGAGCAAGCATTGTCTGAATGCTATTCAACATCAATGTCCAAATATATTATGTGGCACTTCCCAACATAGCAAACAACAATTTGGAGATTCAGTGGAATTAACCCCTCGCTCCAATGAAGAGATCCACAAAAAAACAAATAAAATCAAATATTTATTTAGTCAGATTTATAAAACCATATAGATGCAACATACAGAACAAAGAAATACCCAAGGGGCTGGAAAAATACCCATCAAATACATGTATACCATCAGCAACAAGTGCTAACACAGCCTATATGTTTTAGAGTATTGTGAAACGTTATATATAACTACCATTCACCTAAAGAATATCTACGGTACTAACAATATTTTATTATATGGTACCCAACCAAGGAATCCGTATTATATTATCTAAGTAGACAGAAAAAAAAAAAAAATAAGGGTTAGGTATGGCTTATCTTACCGCTATAAATACGTGTGTTATATGGTGTGGATAGTCCGGCGTTCCCCTGTCGCCCCGACGCGCGTTTCGCCCGTAGCTTCTTCCGGGGGCGTATTTATAGCGGTAAGATAAGCCATACCTAACCCTTATTTTTTCTGTCTACTTAGATAATATAATACGGATTGAGCTGTGTTGCCTTTATGCCAAACATATCGTTTGGCATTGTTGCCAAAAAGTTCGATTTTGGTTTCATCTGACCAGAGCACCATCTTCCACATGTTTGGTGTGTCTCACAGGTGGCTTGCTGCAAACTTTAAACAACACTTTTTATGGATATCTTTGAGAAATGGTTTTCTTCTTGCCACTCTTCCATAAAGGCCAGATTTGTGCAGTGTACGACTGATTGTTGTCCTATGGACAGACTGTCCCACCTCAGCTGTAGATCTCTGCAGTTCATCCAGAGTGATCATGGGCCTCTTGGCTGCATCTCTGATCAGTCTTCTCCTTGTTTGAGATGAAAGATTAGAGAGAGGCCGGGTCTTGCTAGATTTGCAGTGGTATGATACTCCCTCAATTTTAATATGATTGCTTGCACATTGCTCCTTGGGATGTTCAAAGTTTTGGAAATCATTTTGTATCCAAATCCAGCTTTAAACTTCTCCACAACGGTATCATGGACCTGCCTGTTGTGTTCCTTGGTCTTCATGATGCTCTCTGTGCTTCAAACAGAACCCTGAGACTATCACAGAGCAGGTGCATGTATACGGAGACTTGATTACACACAGGTGGATTATATTTATCATTAGACATTTAGGACAACATTGGATCATTCAGAGATCCACAATGAACTTCTGGAGTGAGTTTGCTGCACTGAAAGTAAAGGGGCCGAATAATATTGTACGTCCCACTTTTCAGTTTTTGAATTTCCACAAAAAATTAAAATAACCAATAAATTTCGTTCAACTTCACAATTGTGTTCCACTTGTCGTTGATTCTTCACCAAAAATTTACATTTTATATCTTTATGTTTGAAGCATGATATGTGGGAAAAGGTTAAAAAATTCCAGGGGCCGGAATACTTTCGCAAGGCACTGTACATCTGCTACAGGACGCTGACTGAGCTGAGATTATATGTATTTTTTATTTTAATAACTTTTTTTGTGGCAGAATTCAATGGGTCATAATTAGTATGAATAGTGGGATTAGAGGACATTATTAGCATATATAGGGAATCAAGGGGCACTATTAGTATTTATTGGGGATCAGGGGGTATTAGGATATACGTGGTCACCAGGGCCCATTAATACTCTACATGGGGTGTGGAAGGTTGGCTCACTTAGCCGCTCCTCGAGGTAGACACAGGGCCATGTTTGGTTAAAGTCTCTGGCTGGTTTATTCCATCATAAACCAAAAACCCAAACTGGCAACAGAAAAAACAGCCTTTCTGGCTCAAAAGAAAGTAAACAGTTCATACACAGTCCAGCCCAGTGTCTCTGGGACAACACATATACCAGCTAGCCATCTGGAGGCTTCCTATCTCCACACACAGACAGAGGGAAAAAAATCTAGCTGGACATTTAACTCCCTCAAGCCCCCCATTGAGGTGGAGATATGGTGGGTAAACATCCCGCCCATCTCTGACCTCCCCACCATAAAAACCATGCCCATATAGCGACTGGATTGCTCTCAGCACATATCTCCCCTCATGTACGACACCAGTGACCCTATCACATATTCCCCCCTCTGCCAAAATCCAGGGCTTTGGCACCTTCGGACACAAAACAGGGAATTCAGGAGAGGGCATCTGCGTTCCCTTGTAGCTTCTCGGGCATATATTTTACGTGGAACCTGAAATCCTGGAGGCCTAAGAACCACCTAGTCACCTGGGCGTTCTTACCCTGTTTCTCCCTTAACCATCTCAGGGGGGCATGATCAGACACAAGTTTGAACCTCCAGCCTACTAGATAATAGCTCAATGTATCCACGGCCCATTTTATGGCCAGACACTTTTTCTGCACAATGGAATAATTTTTCTCGCATGACGAGAGCTTCAGGCTCAGATATAGGATGGGATGATCTTCCTCATTTATCTCCTGAGACAGCATGGCTCCTAACCCGACTTCTGAGGCATCCATATGGATCACGACCTCCTTGCTGAAGTCTGGTGCGACCAGAACCATGTGTCTACACAGAGCGTGCTTCAGCGTCTGGAACACTATCTCTGAGTTAGCAATCCATATAACTATGGTTGACTTGGTACCTTTAAGAAGATCCATCAATGGTGCGGCGATTGTAGCAAAACTTGGGATGAACCGCCGGTAATAGCCCATAATTCCAAGAAATGCCCTCACTTGCTTCTTGGAAAGCGGTTGAGGCCACTTCTGAATTGCCTCGATCTTCTTTATCTGTGGTTTAATTTTGCCTCTTCTGATGACATAGCCTAGGTACTTGGCCTCTTCCTTCCATATGGCACACTTTTTCGGATTTATGGTGAACACTGCACTTCTAAAAGCATCCAGAACCAACTGTACCTTTGGCAGATGACTAGCCCAGTCAGGGCTAAAGACCACAATGTTATTGAGGTACTCTGCGGCATACTTCTTATATGGAGCCAAGATCCAATCCATCGCCCTGTGGAAGGTGGTTGGGGCCCCCTAGAGACCGAAGGGAATCCTGGTGTATTGAAAACACCCATCAGGGATCAAGAAGGCTGTCTTCTCTTTGGCACTCTGGAACATGGGGATCTTCCAATAGCGTATCGTCAGGTCTAGGGTTGTAATGTACCTCGCGGGTCCAAGTCTCTCAATTAGTTTGTCTACATGAGGCATTGGGTAAGCATCAAAACTAAAGACTTCATTCAGCCTACGGTAGTCGTTGCAAAACCACCACTCCCCATCGGGCTTCGGCACAAGAACGATGCGACACAACTATCCAATTTTCAACTCTTCTATCACCCCAAAGTCTAGCATCCTCTTCACCTCATTTGATATCACCTCTCCGTGCTTCCGAAATTTTATAGGGCTTGAGGTTCACCCTTATGTGCGGTTCTGTCAACACATCATGCTCCACCATCTGCGAATGCCTCGGCAACCCTGAAAATAGGTCATGGTTCCCCTGCAACAGCTCACAACACTGTTGCCTCTGGGCCAGCGTCAGAGTCTCTGTAATCATCCACTTTGACTTTGGGACTGGCTCCCAGGCAAGGAGTGTCCAGCGATTCTTGGTCTCACCAAGGTTTGAGCAAGTTCACGTGATAGACCTGGTGCAGCTTCCTTCGCCCTGGCTGGTGTACCTTGTAATTAACTTCGACCAGTTTTTCCACCATCTCATATGGGCCTCACCACTTGCTCTCTACCGTGGGGATAACCACTAGAACGCGGCCCCCTGCTCTGTTATAAACCCATGCCTGTGCCTCCTGTGCCTGGAGAAGATGCTCCTTCATGATAGGCATCACTTTTGCCATTCTGACCTGCAGCTGTGCAACATGCTCTATGATGCTCCTGCATGGCGTGACGTCAGCTTCCCACATTTCCTTGGTGAAATCCAGGAGCCCTTGTGGATATCGACCATACAGAAGCTCAAACAGTGACACGGCATCTTTCTCAGTGACCTTTTTGAGTATGGCTTTCAAGGTTTTATTGAAGCGTTCTTCTAGGCCGTCAGTTTGTGGATGGTACACCGCGGTTTGCGGCTGCGCAATCTGGAGAACCCTACACAATTCTTTCATCACCTTGCTCATGAAGGGTGTTCCCTGGTCAGTCAAAATCTCCTTCGGCAGGCCTGTCCTAGCGAAAATATGGACAAGTTCCCAGGCAATACTCTTAGCCGAAGAGTTCCTTAGAGGTACTGCTTCAGGGTACCGGGTTGCATAGTCCATGACCACTAGAATATATTATACTTGTTGAGGGCAGAGCAAAGTACCGCAGTACGCAGGCGCCGGGAAAGGTCAGAGAGGCCCGACACCTGCGCACTGCAGTACTTTGCTCTGCCCTCAACAGGGTAGACAAAGTACACCTGCATCGGAGCTGCAGCGTGAAGACAAGAAGAGGACGTCTTCCTATGAAGATAGGAGGCACCGGACCAGACCGCGACGCCCATCAGATCTCACCCAGGTGAGTATAACCTAACCTTTTTTTCTCATCTTTCAGGATACATTGGGGGCTTATCTACAGCATTCCAGAATGCTGTAGATAAGCCCCTGATGCTGGTGGGCTTAGCTCATCTTTGATTTTGGGGGTGACAGGTTCCCTTTAAGGTTGTGTAAATGCATGTTTCGATACTCCAGAATTTGAGGGTCCCTTTCCAGGGCGGGAAGCATCTGGCAAAATTTGGTTTTAGAATGTGGATCTAACAGAGTGGCAACCCAGTAGTCAACAGTATTCCTAATAATAAGTATAAGGGGATCATGTTGCAGATAGTGCAGCGAGAATGCACTCATATGTCAGGCTCTACCATGAGGTCCAAGGCCATGCTGTGTTGGTGGCTGGGTAACAATGAGGCTCATTTCCTCCATCTTCTCCCGCCAACCACAAATAACAGAGGGAAGAATTATCCTCTTCATCTGACACGTTCACTCATCACCTCTTCCTCCTTCTTTTTTTTTTTGGATCTTGCACCTACATTAACAGTTTGTTATCACCAGCCCCCCTTGATCTCAGAAATCCAACCTCCCTTGGGACAAGCTTGTGTGACGACAGTCTGGAACTTATAGACAATGTTATCCTTTCCGCATCCTCTTCTGCTTCCTCCTCTTCTTCTGGGAACCCTTTCTCCTCCCGCTGGCTATTCAAAGTCTGCTCCAGCATATAGATGATCAGAATAGTGATACTAATGATGGTGTCGTCAGCACTAACCATCTTAGTAGCCATTTTGAAACTGTGCAGAAGGGTGCAGAGGTCCTTAATCTGTGCCCACTCTGTAAACGTGATATGCGCCACGTCCGTACTGTGTTGGCCCAGGCTATACGACATGACATACTGCTTTAGGGCTTGTTGCTGCTGCCACAGTTGGTGCAACATGTGCAGAGTGGAATTCCACCATGTCGGCACATTGCATAACAACCTGCTAATAAAAGACTTCTGTATCGATGCAAGTCGATGACCTGAGGGGTGCGAACGGCGGAAATGAGCACACAGCTTACATTCTTTCTGGAGAAGCTCACCCAGGCCAGTATAGTAACAAAGAAAATGCTGTACCACCAGTTTGAGGACATGAGCCATGCAAGGCACATGTGTGAGCTTGCATCGCCATAGGGCCGCCACCAGGTTCGCACAGTTATCGGACATGGCCTTCACTGGATGCAGGTTCAGCAGAGACAGTCATTGATCAAACTCAGCCTGGAGGGCTGTTCACAACTCTTCAGCTCTATGACTGCGATCTCTAAGGCATATCAATTTTAATACTGCCTGACTGCGGTGAGCCCTGGCTGCACAGTACAGAGGTGATGGGGATTCGCTCTGCACTGTTGGAATGGGTGTCTCATTAAGGCAGAGGTTGTGGGTGCAGTTGGAGGCCCTAGAGGAGGCAGAAGCAGTGGAGGAAGTGGTAAATATAGAGGTTTGTCCAGCTACCAGAGTCACCCAGTGCCCAGTCAGTGAGATGTAACGCCCTTGGCTATGCTTACTCGTCCAAGTGTCTGTATTGAAATGCAACCTGGCAAACAGAGATTTAGTCAAGGAATGGGTGATGTTGTCTGTGACATGCTGGTGTAGCACAGGCACAGCTTTCTTAGAAAAGTAATGGCGACTGGGCAATTGGTACTGGGGACGACTGCCATCAGCTTTCGGAAACCGTCTGTATCTACCAGGCAGAAAGGCAGTATTTCCGTGGCCAACAGATTGGAAGATGGTGGAGTTCAACATCTTAACTTTGTCATACGTAAGAAGAAACAATCTTTTACGTGTCCACAACTGCGGAATCGTGGGCTGGCTGCAGTGCTGAGAGAGGGCAGAGTACGGTGATCCGGACAAACTGCTGGATCGTGAGAGAGGTGCAGGCAGAGATGTTACAGTGGATTGAGAAGGTTGTGGTGTGCTCATTCTCTGAGATCAGTCAAAAACAGCAGGCATGTCCACTTCTGTTACAGCTAATGGTGGGCTCTCAGTCAGTGTGACTGGAGCGGGTAAAGAACCTGAGGTTCTGCGGTCAAAGACCTGTGTTTCAATAATTGGCATGGTAACAGAGGAGGAGGAAAAGCAGCAGATGCTATTGATGAGGAGGCTGATGGTTGTTGAGGTCCACTGGTTCGCATTTTAGTGCAGTGGGATTCCCAGATTAATGCATGCTGAGTGCACATGTGAAGGTTCATACATGTAGTAGTAAAATGATTGCATTTTTTACCTGTACTCAGGTTTTTTTTGCAAAATTGTCAGATTACATGAGTTGGCTCATCCTTTGCAGTGTCAAAAAAGGCTCAGGCTAGGCAACCCTTGCCACCCCTGCGAGCTGCTGACCCGCGGATGCTGCTGGGCACAGCCACTCATTGTGGCTGCAACTGTTGTGAAATTGGATTCTGGGCTCCCCCGGTGGCCACTTGTGGAATTGAACTTGTGTGCATCATCCCCTCTGTTCACCTGCTCCTATCAGGATGTGGGAGTCACTATATAACCTTGCTCCTCTGTCAGTTTCTTGCCGGTCAACAATGTAATCAGAAGCCTTCTGTGCTTGTTCCTGCTACTAGACAACTCCCAGCTAAGTTGGACTTTTGTCCTTGTGTGTTTTTGCATTTTGTTCCTGTTCACAGCTGCTGTTTCGTTACTGTGTCTGGAAAGCTCTTGTGATCGGAAATTGCCACTCTGGTGTTATGAGTTAATGCTAGAGTCTTAAAGGAATTTCTGGATGGTGTTTTGATAGGGTTTTCTGCTGACCATGAAAGTGTCCTTTCTGTTTTCCTGCTATCTAGAAAGCGGACCTCGATTTTGCTAAACCTATTTTCATACTACGTTTGTCATTTCATCTAAAATCACCGCCAATATATGTGGGGGCCTCTGTCTGCCTTTTGGGAAAATTTCTCTAGAGGTGAGCCAGGACTGTCTTTTCCTCTGCTAGGATTAGGTAGTTCTCCGGCTGGCGCTGGGCATCTAGGGTTAAAAAACGTAGGCATGCTACCCGGCCACTTCTAGTTGTGCGGCAGGTTTAGTTCATGGTCAGTATAGTTTCCATCTTCCAAGAGCTAGTTCTCATATATGCTGGGCTATGTTCTCTCGCCATTGAGAATCATGACAGTTTGACCGGCCCAAAAAAGGGTTAAATTACTGGCTGAGAAAGGAGAGAAAAAAGAAGTCTGCTACAATTTTTTTTTTTTTTTTTCCTCTAGTTCTGAGTGTGCTCTTAATTGAATCACTTGCTAGTCTGCCTATACTGCAGCCTTCCTCTCTTTCTCTCCTTCTAATCCTTGAATGGCTCTGTGTTCACCTGTTTCAAATGGATCTTCAGAGTGTAGCTACAGGTTTGAATAATCTCGCCACAAAGGTACAAAATTTGCAAGATTTTGTTGTTCATGCACCTATGTCTGAGCCTAGAATTCCTTTGCCTGAATTCTTCTCGGGGAATAGATCTCACTTTCAAAATT
Organism: Ranitomeya variabilis; assembly: GCF_051348905.1. Lineage (NCBI taxonomy): Eukaryota > Metazoa > Chordata > Amphibia > Anura > Dendrobatidae > Ranitomeya > Ranitomeya variabilis. Next base: position 650,123,341 of record NC_135234.1, read on the forward strand.
TTAAAAATAATTGCAAATTGTTTTTGTCCCTGAAGTCTCGCTCTGCCGGAGACCCTGCACAGCAGGTCAGGATTGTAATTTCCTTGCTCCGGGGCGACCCTCAAGACTGGGCTTTTGCATTGGCACCAGGGGATCCTGCGTTGCTCAATGTGGATGCGTTTTTTCTGGCCTTGGGGTTGCTTTATGAGGAACCTCATTTAGAGCTTCAGGCGGAAAAGGCCTTGATGTCCTTGTCTCAGGGGCAAGATGAAGCTGAAATATACTGCCAAAAATTCCGCAAATGGTCTGCGCTTACTCAGTGGAATGAGTGCGCCCTGGCGGCGATTTTCAGAGAAGGTCTCTCTGATGCCATTAAGGATGTTATGGTGGGGTTCCCTGTGCCTGCGAGTCTGAATGAGTCCATGACGATGGCTATTCAGATCGATAGGCGTCTGCGGGAGCGCAAACCTGTGCACCATTTGGCGGTGTCTACTGAGAAAACGCCAGAAAATATGCAATGTGATAGAATTCTGTCCAGAAGCGAGCGGCAGAATTTTAGACGAAAAAATGGGTTGTGCTTCTATTGTGGTGATTCAACTCATGTTATATCAGCATGCTTTAAGCGTACTAAGAAGCCTGACAAGTCTGTTTCAATTAGCACTTTACAGTCTAAGTTTATTCTATCTGTGACCCTGATTTGTTCTTTGTCATCTATTACCGCGGACGCCTATGTCGACTCTGGCGCTGCTTTGAGTCTTATGGATTGGTCCTTTGCCAAACGCTGTGGGTATGATTTGGAGCCACTGGAGGCTCCGATACCTCTGAAAGGGATTGACTCCACCCCATTGGCTAGTAATAAACCACAATACTGGACACAAGTGACTATGCGTGTTAATCCGGATCACCAGGAGGTTATTCGCTTTCTGGTGCTGTATAATCTACATGATGTTTTGGTGCTGGGATTGCCATGGCTGCAATCTCATAACCCAGTCCTCGACTGGAGAGCTATGTCTGTGTTAAGCTGGGGATGTAAAGGAACTCATGGGGACGTACCTTTGGTTTCCATTTCATCATCTATTCCCTCTGAGATTCCTGAATTCTTGTCTGACTTTCGTGACGTTTTTGAAGAACCCAAGGTTGGTTCACTACCTCCGCACCGGGAGTGCGATTGTGCCATAGACTTGATTCTGGGTAGTAAATACCCTAAGGGTCGTTTATTTAATCTGTCTGTGCCTGAACACGCTGCTATGCGAGAATATATAAAGGAGTCCTTGGAAAAGGGACATATTCGTCCTTCGTCATCTCCCTTAGGAGCCGGTTTTTTCTTTGTGTCTAAGAAAGACGGCTCTTTGAGGCCGTGTATTGATTATCGACTTTTGAATAAAATCACGGTTAAATATCAATATCCGTTACCACTGCTTACTGATTTGTTTGCTCGTATAAAGGGGGCCAAGTGGTTCTCTAAGATTGATCTCCGTGGGGCGTATAATTTGGTGCGAATCAAGCAGGGGGATGAGTGGAAAACCGCATTTAATACGCCCGAGGGCCATTTTGAGTATTTGGTGATGCCTTTTGGTCTTTCAAATGCCCCTTCAGTCTTCCAGTCCTTTATGCATGACATTTTCCGCGATTATTTGGATAAATTTATGATTGTGTATCTGGATGATATTCTGATTTTTTCGGATGACTGGGACTCTCATGTCCAGCAGGTCAGGAGGGTTTTTCAGGTTTTGCGGTCTAATTCCTTGTGTGTGAAGGGTTCTAAGTGTGTTTTTGGGGTTCAAAAGATTTCTTTCTTGGGATACATTTTTTCCCCCTCTTCCATCGAGATGGATCCTGTCAAGGTTCAGGCTATTGGTGATTGGACGCAACCCTCTTCTCTTAAGAGTCTTCAGAAATTTTTGGGCTTTGCTAACTTTTATCGTCGATTTATTGCTGGTTTTTCTGATGTTGTAAAACCATTGACTGATTTGACTAAGAAGGGTGCTGATGTTGCTGATTGGTCCCCTGATGCTGTGGAGGCCTTTCGGGAGCTCAAGCGCCACTTTTCTTCCGCCCCAGTGTTGCGTCAGCCTGATGTTGCTCTTCCTTTTCAGGTTGAGGTCGACGCTTCTGAAATCGGAGCTGGGGCGGTGTTGTCGCAGAGAAGTTCCGACTGCTCCGTGATGAGACCTTGTGCTTTTTTTTCCCGTAAATTTTCGCCCGCCGAGCGGAATTATGATATTGGGAATCGGGAGCTTTTGGCCATGAAGTGGGCTTTTGAGGAGTGGCGTCACTGGCTTGAGGGGGCCAGACATCAGGTGGTGGTATTGACTGACCACAAAAATTTAATTTACCTTGAGTCTGCCAGGCGCCTGAATCCTAGACAGGCGCGCTGGTCGTTGTTTTTCTCTCGGTTTAATTTTGTGGTGTCGTACCTACCGGGTTCTAAGAATGTTAAGGCGGATGCCCTTTCTAGGAGTTTTGAGCCTGACTCCCCTGGTAATTCTGAGCCCACAGGTATCCTTAAAGATGGAGTGATATTGTCTGCCGTTTCTCCAGACCTGCGGCGGGCCTTGCAGGAGTTTCAGGCGGATAGACCTGATCGTTGCCCACCTGGTAGACTGTTTGTTCCTGATGATTGGACCAGTAGAGTCATCTCTGAGGTTCATTCTTCTGCGTTGGCAGGTCATCCTGGAATCTTTGGTACCAGGGATTTGGTGGCAAGGTCCTTCTGGTGGCCTTCCCTGTCACGAGATGTGCGAGGCTTTGTGCAGTCTTGTGACGTTTGTGCTCGGGCCAAGCCTTGTTGTTCTCGGGCTAGTGGATTGTTGTTGCCCTTGCCTATCCCGAAGAGGCCTTGGACGCACATCTCGATGGATTTTATTTTGGATCTGCCTGTTTCTCAGAAGATGTCTGTCATCTGGGTGGTGTGTGACCGTTTCTCTAAGATGGTCCATCTGGTTCCCTTGCCTAAGTTGCCTTCTTCTTCCGAGTTGGTTCCTCTGTTTTTTCAAAATGTTGTTCGTTTGCATGGTATTCCTGAGAATATCGTTTCTGACAGAGGGACCCAATTCGTGTCTAGATTTTGGCGGGCATTCTGTGCTAGGATGGGCATAGATTTGTCTTTTTCGTCTGCTTTCCATCCTCAGACTAATGGCCAGACCAAGCGGACTAATCAGACCTTGGAGACATATTTGAGGTGTTTTGTGTCTGCGGATCAGGATGATTGGGTTGCTTTTTTGCCTTTGGCGGAGTTCGCCCTCAATAATCGGGCCAGCTCTGCCACCTTGGTGTCCCCGTTTTTCTGTAATTTGGGGTTTCATCCTCGATTTTCCTCCGGTCAAGTGGAATCTTCGGATTGTCCTGGAGTGGATGCTGTGGTGGAGAGGTTGCATCAGATTTGGGGGCAGGTGGTGGACAATTTGAAGTTGTCCCAGGAGAAGACTCAGCTTTTTGCCAACCGCCGTCGTCGTGTTGGTCCTCGGCTTTGTGTTGGGGACTTGGTGTGGTTGTCTTCTCGTTTTGTCCCTATGAGGGTTTCTTCTCCTAAGTTTAAGCCTCGGTTCATCGGCCCGTATAAGATATTGGAGATTCTTAACCCTGTGTCCTTCCGTTTGGACCTCCCTGCATCCTTTTCGATTCATAATGTTTTTCATCGGTCATTGTTGCGCAGGTATGAGGTACCGGTTGTGCCTTCCGTTGAGCCTCCTGCTCCGGTGTTGGTTGAGGGTGAGTTGGAGTACGTTGTGGAAAAGATCTTAGACTCTCGTGTTTCCAGACGGAGACTCCAGTATCTGGTCAAATGGAAGGGATACGGTCAGGAGGATAATTCTTGGGTCACTGCCTCTGATGTTCATGCCTCCGATCTTGTCCGTGCCTTTCATAGGGCTCATCCTGATCGCCCTGGTGGTTCTGGTGAGGGTTCGGTGCCCCCTCCTTGAGGGGGGGGTACTGTTGTGAAATTGGATTCTGGGCTCCCCCGGTGGCCACTTGTGGAATTGAACTTGTGTGCATCATCCCCTCTGTTCACCTGCTCCTATCAGGATGTGGGAGTCGCTATATAACCTTGCTCCTCTGTCAGTTTCTTGCCGGTCAACAATGTAATCAGAAGCCTTCTGTGCTTGTTCCTGCTACTAGACAACTCCCAGCTAAGTTGGACTTTTGTCCTTGTGTGTTTTTGCATTTTGTTCCTGTTCACAGCTGCTGTTTCGTTACTGTGTCTGGAAAGCTCTTGTGATCGGAAATTGCCACTCTGGTGTTATGAGTTAATGCTAGAGTCTTAAAGGAATTTCTGGATGGTGTTTTGATAGGGTTTTCTGCTGACCATGAAAGTGTCCTTTCTGTCTTCCTGCTATCTAGTAAGCGGACCTCGATTTTGCTAAACCTATTTTCATACTACGTTTGTCATTTCATCTAAAATCACCGCCAATATATGTGGGGGCCTCTGTCTGCCTTTTGGGAAAATTTCTCTAGAGGTGAGCCAGGACTGTCTTTTCCTCTGCTAGGATTAGGTAGTTCTCCGGCTGGCGCTGGGCATCTAGGGTTAAAAAACGTAGGCATGCTACCCGGCCACTTCTAGTTGTGCGGCAGGTTTAGTTCATGGTCAGTATAGTTTCCATCTTCCAAGAGCTAGTTCTCATATATGCTGGGCTATGTTCTCTCGCCATTGAGAATCATGACATGCAACACTACATGTCTGTGACGTACAGCGCAATGTAATGTCCTCATCTTCCTCCTCAGATGACCTACTGAGCTGTGTACTTTATGTTCATGCCAACTGGGATCTAACATCTCATCATCATCCTCTGTGTTATCACATTTCTCGCCCTTGAAGTCACCCTCCTCCTGCCCTGACAGCACAGTACAGTCCGCATGAGCCTCAGATAGCTGAATCTCAAAAGGATCACCTCCCCCAGGGTTTAATGTCTGATGACGAGGGTCAGGATGCTGTTCGGACCCAACTTCATCCTGCCCCGGATCCAAGCTATAAAAATTTTGGAAATCGGTGCAGATTTTCTCCTCTTGACTCTGTGAAGTTTTTGAGTACACTTCTGATGACCATGGTATAGAATGTGTGAACAGCTCTTCAGACTCACCCATCTGTGAATCCGTACAGTCATGTTGAGGTGGAGGAAGAGGAGGAGAGGCCAGTTGAAGCTGATCTTGCTATCTACTTGAGCATATGCTCTTTCTGGGCATCATCAACAAGGCGTAATACTGTGAGTCTGCTAAAGAAAGGTAGTGGAGTAGCCCATCCAGTAACAGAAGTTGTCAGTTGTGTTTGCATAGGATGTGACGTTGATTCACTAGTGCTTTCACAAACATTACCACCTACCCCACGTACACTTTGAACACCAAGCCTAATTCCCCTTCCACCACGGCCTCACTTTTTCCCAGTCATGTTGCTCAGATAGTGTGGTAGGAGCACAATATTAGCAAGAAAAAATAATTTTAAAATCTGCACCACCTCTCCAAACAGCTGAATTTTAGCGGCAGTAAATTCCAAGGTGAAATATGGCGTGCTGTATCATGTTAGTCATAGAAGAAATAATTGTTTGAGTGTGGATGAGGCCTGTAAGACAAAGAAGCAGTAGTGTAGCTACTGGGGGGGCAGAGGGGGCCATTGCCTCGGGCCCAGTCACCTGAAGGGGCCCACCGGGAGATCCACTGCCAAGTCTTAGGTGTCAGAGAGCAGCACAATGCCGGCTGCAGAGCCTCCCTCCATGCAGAGTGCAATGTGGTCTCACCCAAGGAATCTCTTCGGGGCTGGCAGCAGCAGCTGCAGTTACTTTCTGGCTGTGCAGTGTGTGCACGCTTGTTTTGGCTGAGGCACGCTGGGTCCTAGTGCCCTCCTTGCATCTATCTGGACACTTCCTGGTTCTCCTCACTGTCTGCCTGAAAACTTCATCAGTAAGTGGGGATGGAATTTATTAGAGTAATTCGATTTAGGCATATCATGGTCACTGTGGGGGTGAATGTGAGAGGATTGTGGTATTGTAGGGGCTGAAGTGGGAGAGGAGGACAGGGCACTGTGGGGTAAATGTGAAACGATGGGGGTTATTGTGGGTGTGCAGGGGGACAGGGCACTGTGGGGGTGAATGAGAGAGGATGGTGGTATTGTGGGAGGGGGACAGGATACTGGGGTGAATGGGAGAATTTGATGGTATTGTGAGGGCTGACGTGGGTGAGGGGGCACTGGGGGGCTGATTATTATTATACTGTTTAATGTTATGAGATATTCACTCCATCATATGTGAGGGCATGTGTCCTTGAGGTGTATTGGCAGCGCTTTGGATGCAGCAGATACCCCGCTCCGCCCAAAGTGCTGCCCCCTGTTGTACGCGCGGTGATTCCGCATATATTCATTGAAAACAGGTGGAATCACCGCATCCTATTCATAGACTGTTTTATTTATCTTGTGGAGACGGAGCATCTCCACAAGATAAATAGACATGCTGCTGCCTAGAAAGACGCGCCACATGTCCGGTTACGCAGGTCTGCCACCTGCGTCTATGTACGCATAGTGGTGATGGGATTTCATAAAATCCCCTCCACTATGCTGTAACATCTGGAAGCTGTGGTTTTGACACTGCGGATGTACACAGCGTCCAATCCCCAGCAAAAACCCAAGCAATACGCCCCGTGGAAACTTACCCTAATAGTTGCTGTCTTGGGGGCTGGAGATGGGGAGGTATTATTGCGAGCTGGGTCTTTTATAAGTATTAGTAAAACAAGCATAGCAAAGAAGGTTAATATTACTATAACAAGGATAAGTATTAACATAAGGTCGCAGACAAACACTGTATAACTCATGCGACTATCGCATTGCAATCCTCGGACTGGCCCTGACACCTCTCCTGACATAAGCTTGACAGCGTGATAGATTACTATGCAACTGTCAGCCTCAGGTTAGGAGAGCCGACGGTCAGTCCGAGGATTGCGATACGATCCTCACATGAGAAATACGTCCGTCTGTCTGCCCCCTAACAAGTATAACAATACAGTAACCACGGGCTGCATTCTATGTTATAAGAATAAATTGCTTATAATTAAATTATTAAAGGGGAACCTATAAAAGGGTAGGGTTTTCCCTCCTTACACCTCTAATTGAGGTCCGATATTAACTATTAACGCCGAACTTGGCTATTAATAATTAATATCCACTTAATAATACCACAACGTTATCTATTCCTTATACTATGCACTAACTGAGACAAAACCGTGTATCAATAAAGGATATTTATTACACACACACACAAGTCTGCAGTATATAACATACATATATATTTATACTCAAGCTGGTGACTATAAATATATATATATATATACACACACACAATATACAGATACTACAACTCTAATACAGTAATATCACTACAGTATGCAGTAATATAACAATATCACAGAGTAATAATCCACAATATCCAGTAATATCACAACTATAACACAGTATAAAAACCACAATTAACAGCCCTATTACCCAAATCACACAAGCAATATCAGCCCTCCCAATCTATAGCTTACTAACCCTAAGGCATAAGAGGTTACAGGGCCTAGCAAGAAAAGGGGATATACTTATCCACCATCCATGGTGATTCCAGGCAATCCAGCCACAGCAAGAGAGGACTCTAAACACATGTGTTGTCCCTTTTATGTCCAACCAAGAAGAGGTGTGTCCAGCCCCAGGTGTGTGGGGATGAGGTCACAAGTCTATTGTCCACTGGCCTAAAGGTACCGTTACACTAAACGACTTACCAACGATCACGACCAGCGATATGACCTGGCCGTGATCGTTGGTAAGTCGTTGTGTGGTCGCTGGGGAGCTGTCACACAGACAGCTCTCTCCAGCGACCAATGATCAGGGGAACGACTTCGGCATCGTTGAAACTGTCTTCAACGATGCCGAAGTCCCCCTGCAGCACCCGGGTAACCAGGGTAAACATCGGGTTACTAAGTGCAGGGCCGCGCTTAGTAACCCGATATTTACCCTGGTTACCATTGTAAAAGTAAAAAAAAAAAAACAGTACATACTCACATTCTGATGTCTGTCACATCCCCCGGCGTCCACAGGGTTACGCGCTGCTGCTCAGAGCTTCGTGCACTGAATGTGTCAGCGCCGGCAGTAAAGCAGAGCACAGCGGTGACAAAGGTAACCAGGGTAAATATCGGGTTACTAAGCGCGGCCCTGCACTTAGTAACCCGATATTTACCCTGGTTACAAGTGAACACATCGCTGGATCGGCGTCACACATGCCGATCCAGCGATGGACAGCGGGTGATCAGCGACTAAATAAAGTTCTGGACTTCTAGCTCCGACCAGCGATATCACAGTGGGATCCAGATCGCTGTTGTGTGTCAAACACAATGAGATCGCTATCCAGGACGCTGCAACGTCACGGATCGTCGTCGTTCTCGCTTAGTGTGAAGGTACCTTAAGTCTAAAGGAAACCTGATAAGCTTTGTTTTACAGCAGCCTGGGGGGGGGGAGCTTTGCTCCATGTGGTATACATGTGGGGGATATACCCAAAACATGCACTAAACACATCTCTATGTAAAGATATACATTCAGGGGCATTGCCCTTCCTTTTACAGAACCTGTCACCCTCCCCAGGGCCTATTAAGGTAATATAGCCAGCCACCTTCAGCAGCACTAAGGCTGCATTCTGTGAAGGTGGCTCTTATGTTTTTGATCCCTAATAACGCTGAAATATTCACTTTTATAAATTGTGTGCCATACCTGTATTGAGTCTGGGGGGTACGTCTCTTGTCCCCGGACACAACCGCCTCCCAGCCGTCCATCATCCCACCGGGTGCCGATGCTTGGGCTGGGCTCTCATTTTTCGGGCATGCGCTGTGTGCGCTGCCCTGGAACTCACATCAACTGAACTAGAACTAGAAGAAGAGGGGACGGGAAGAAAAACATTAGACTCGAACAAAGAAGACCCAGGAAAACATACTCAGAAGGGAGGTAAGAACATTTCTAAAACAATCCACAGCGAGGAGATTGGAACAAAACAAAATCCTCTAAACTGCATGCTCGCAAACGCCAGAAGCCTGACAAACAAGATGGAAGAACTAGAAGCAGAAATATCTACAGGTAACTTTGACATAGTGGGAATAACCGAGACATGGTTAGATGAAAGCTATGACTGGGCAGTTAACTTACAGGCTTACAGTCTGTTTAGAAAGGATCGTAAAAATCGTCGAGGAGGAGGGGTTTGTCTCTATGTAAAGTCTTGTCTAAAGTCCACTTTAAGGGAGGATATTAGCGAAGGGAATGAGGATGTCGAGTCCATATGGGTCGAAATTCATGGAGGGAAAAATGGTAACAAAATTCTCATTGGGGTCTGTTACAAACCCCCAAATATAACAGAAATCATGGAAAGTCTACTTCTAAATCAGATAGATTAAGCTGCAACCCATAATGAGGTCCTGGTTATGGGGGACTTTAACTACCCGGATATTAACTGGGAAACAGAAACCTGTGAAACCCATAAAGGCAACAGGTTTCTGCTAATAACCAAGAAAAATTATCTTTCACAATTGGTGCAGAATCCAACCAGAGGAGCAGCACTTTTAGACCTAATACTATCTAATAGACCTGACAGAATAACAAATCTGCTGCATCTAGGTAATAGCGACCACAATATTGTACAGTTTCACCTGTCTTTCACTAGGGGGACTTGTCAGGGAGTCACAAAAACACTGAACTTTAGGAAGGCAAAGTTTGACCAGCTTAGAGATGCCCTTAATCTGGTAGACTGGGACAATATCCTCAGAAATAAGAATACAGATAATAAATGGAAAATGTTTAAGAACATCCTAAATAGGCACTGTAAGCGGTTTATACCTTGTGGGAATAAAAGGACTAGAAATAGGAAAAACCCAATGTGGCTAAACAAAGAAGTAAGACAGGCAATTAACAGTAAAAAGAAAGCATTTGCACTACTAAAGCAGGATGGCACCATTGAAGCTCTAAAAAACTATGGGGAGAAAAATACTTTATCTAAAAAACTAATTAAAGCTGCCAAAAAGGAAACAGAGAAGCACATTGCTAAGGAGAGTAAAACTAATCCCAAAGTGTTCTTCAACTATATCAATAGTAAAAGAATAAAAACTGAAAATGTAGGCCCCTTAAAACAGTGAGGAAAGAATGGTTGTAGATGACGAGGAAAAGGCTAACATATTAAACACCTTCTTCTCCACGGTATTCACGGTGGAAAATGAAATGCTAGGTGAAATCCCAAGAAACAATGAAAACCCTATATTAAGGGTCACCAATCTAACCCAAGAAGAGGTGCGAAACCGGCTAAATAAGATTAAAATAGATAAATCTCCGGGTCCGGATGGCATACACCCACGAGTACTAAGAGAACTAAGTAATGTAATAGATAAACCATTATTTCTTATTTTTAGGGACTCTATAGCGACGGGGTCTGTTCCGCAGGACTGGCTCATAGCAAATCTGGTGCCAATATTCAAAAAGGGCTCTAAAAGTGAACCTGGAAATTATAGGCCAGTAAGTCTAACCTCTACTGTTGGTAAAATATTTGAAGGGTTTCTGAAGGATGTTATTCTGGATTACCTCAATGAGAATAACTGTTTAACTCCATATCAGCATGGGTTTATGAGAAATCGCTCATGTCAAACCAATCTAATCAGTTTTTATGAAGAGGTAAGCTATAGGCTAGACCACGGTGAGTCATTGGACGTGGTATATCTCGATTTTTCCAAAGCGTTTGATACCGTGCCGCACAAGAGGTTGGTACACAAAATGAGAATGCTTGGTCTGGGGGAAAATGTGTGTAAATGGGTTAGTAACTGGCTTAGTGATAGAAAGCAGAGGGTGGATATAAATGGTATAGTCTCTAACTGGGTCGCTGTGACCAGTGGGGTACCGCAGGGGTCGGTATTGGAACCTGTTCTCTTCAACATATTCATTAATGATCTGGTAGAAGGTTTACACAGTAAAATATTGATATTTACAGATTATACAAAACTATGTAAAGCAGTTAATACAAGAGAAGATAGTATTCTGCTACAGATGGATCTGGATAAGTTGGAAACTTGGGCTGAAAGGTGGCAGATGAGGTTTAACAATGATAAATGTAAGGTTATACACATGGGAAGAAGGAATCAATATCACCATTACACACTGAACGGGAAACCACTGAGTAAATCTGACAGGGAGAAGGACTTGGGGATCCTAGTTAATGATAAACTTACCTGGAGCAGCCAGTGCCAGGCAGCAGCTGCCAAGGCAAACAGGATCATGGGGTGCATTAAAAGAGGTCTGGATACACATGATGAGAGCATTATACTGCCTCTGTACAAATCCCTAGTTAGACCGCACATGGAGTACTGTGTCCAGTTTTGGGCACCGGTGCTCAGGAAGGATATAATGGAACTAGAGAGAGTACAAAGGAGGGCAACAAAATTAAAAAAGGGGATGGGAGAACTACAATACCCAGATAGATTAGCGAAATTAGGATTATTTAGTCTAGAAAAAAGACGACTGAGGGGCGATCTAATAACCATGTATAAGTATATAAGGGGACAATACAAATATCTTGCTGAGGATCTGTTTATACCAAGGAAGGTGACGGGCACAAGGGGGCATTCTTTGCGTCTGGAGGAGAGAAGGTTTTTCCACCAACATAGAAGAGGATTCTTTACTGTTAGGCCAGTGAGAATCTGGAATTGCTTGCCTGAGGAGGTGGTGATGGCGAACTCAGTCGAGGGGTTCAAGAGAGGCCTGGATATCTTCCTGGAGCAGAACGATATTGTATCATACAATTATTAGGTTCTGTAGAAGGACGTAGATCTGGGGATTTATTATGATGGAATATAGGCTGAACTGGATGGACAAATGTCTTTTTTCGGTCTTACTATGTTACTATGCTACTATGTTACTATGATGTACTGATATCGCCCCTGCATGTAGCGGAGGACTGAGATCCCACCCCGAAGTGTGTTCACACTGCGGGGCTGGGAATCTGGTGCTGTGCACAGGTGCGATCTACTTACATCACTTGATATAACTTCCAGGGCAGCAAGCACGGCGCATGCCCGAGAAATAATTGCAGAGCGCCGGTGACGGCACAAGACAGAAAGGAGGCGGTGCTCGGTGGGATGATGAACGGCTGCGAGGCGGCTGAGAGAACATACTCCCCGGACTCAATACAGGTATGGCGCACAATTTATAAAAGTGAATATTTCAGCGTTATTAGGGATAAAAATCATAAGAGCCACCTTCATAGAATGCAGCCTTAGTGCTGAAGAAGGTGGCTCTTTTACCTTAAAAGGCCCTGGGGGGGTGACAGGTTCCCTTTAAGTTATTAAAGTCTTGGGATAATTGTCTGCAGTCACTCTACAGACTGCCAAATCATGATGGGGTGCACCTGCCGTCATGAGACGCCAAGACCACTGGTGTGATCAGGCGGTAATGCGACCATGTTTGCTATTTGCACGTGTTGACTAGACAAGTTTGACGTCTCTCAATAGAAGAAAATCGTCACATGACCTCCTGCTCTCATCAGCGATGCTGGGGCCATTATTACTGTACAAAGGGGACTCCTAAATATTAAGTAGGCATTTACGAAGCATTGAAGCCTAAATACTGGGTGGCAGATAGTGCTGTACCGGCTGGCAGTCTGTCCCGGGGCATCAGTTACAGCCGCCACTCTCTATACACAGAGCGGTGACTGAAAAATGTTGAAGTAATAGTATACACGGTTTGTCAGTCTGGGCCAGGTTGAAAAGATGGGAAAAGTGAATGGCTCCACCGGAAAGAACGTCCTCTGTAAGTCACCATCTATAACTGTACTGTGATCTCTCTATATCATGCAAGACTGGTATCTACCACTATATGGTATTACCGTATGGCGGTAATATCAGTGCTGGTTATTGTATAGAGATTTATTTTCAATAACAGTGTGGTCATCTGAGGTTCCCCTATACCCACCATAGTTACAATCATGGTTACCTGGTTAAGGGCCACAGGCAGACACAGACAGAAAAGGGCCCATGTGCAAGAACAATATATGGGCCCTTTGCAGCCCAAGAACTTCTAAAAATACAAAATTGCACCTTATTTAGAGGTAGAAATGGGCCCCCTTAACTCTTGGGCCCATGTGCTGCCGCATAGTTTGCACTAATGATATGTTTCGCCCCCCCTTGAGCTGAACCCCTAGCTACGCCTCTACAAAGAAGATATGCAAAGTATTTGAAAGTCAGGTCTCCTACTGTATGACACTATATGAACAGAAGAGTTTTGTGGCCTCTGGATCAGACCGCTATAACACACTAGATGCTGCAAGCTATTTTAAAGTCAGGTCTCCTACTGTATGACACTAGGAACAGAAGGATTTCTGGTGGTCTCTGGATCAGGCCTCTATAACACACTAGGTGCTACAAACTAATTGAAAGTCAGGTCTCCTACTGTATGACACTAGGAACAGAAGAATTTTTTATGGCCTCTGGATCAAGCCTCTGTAATACACTAGATCCTGAGAACTATTTGAAAGTCAGGTCTCCAAATGTATGACACTAAAATCAGAAGAGTTTTTGTGGCCTCTGGATCAGGCCTCTATAACACACTGGATGCTACAAACTATTTTAAAGTCAGGTCTCCGACTGTATGACACTAGTCGCAGAAGAAATGTTGTGGCCTTTTGATTAGGCCTCTAAAACACACTAGATTCTACAAACTATTTTAAAGTCAGGTCCCCTACTGTATGACACTAGGAACAGAAGGATTTCTGGTGGTCTCTGGATCAGGCCTCTATAACACACTAGATGCTACAAACTATTTTAAAGTCAGGTCTCCTACTGTATGACACTATAAACAGAAGATTTTTTGTGGCCTCTGAATCAGGACTCTATAACACACTAGATGCTTCAAACTATTTGAAAGTCAGGTCTTCTACTGTATGACAGAAGGAACCGAACAATCTTTGTGACCTCTGGATGAGGCCTCTATAACACACTAGATGCTACAAACTATTTGAAAGTCAGGTCTCCTACTGTATGACAATGGGAACAGAAGGAGTTTTTGGTGGCTCTGGGTCAGACCTCTATAACACACTAGATGCTACAAACTATTTTAAAGTCAGGTCTCCTACTGCATGACACTATAAACAAGATTTTTTGTCGCCTCTGGATCAGGCCTCTATAACACATTACACACTAGATGCTACAAACTATTTTAAAGTCAGGTCTCCGACTGTATGACACTAGGAGCAGAAGAAATGTTGTGGCCTCTTGATCAGGCCTCTAAAGCTCACTAGATTCTACAAACTATTTTAAAGTCAGGTCCCCTACTGTATGACACTAGGAACAGAAGGATTTCTGGTGGTCTCTGGATCAGGCCTCTATAACACACTAGATGCTACAAACTATTTTAAAGTCAGGTCCCCTAATGTATGACACAAGGAAGAGAAGGATTTTCTGGTGGCCTCTGGATCAGGCCTCTATAACACACTAGATGCTGAAAACTATTTGAAAGTCAGGTCCCCTACTGTATGACACTAGGAACAGAAGATTTTTGTGGCCTCTTGACCAAGCCTCTATAACACACTATATGCTGCAATCTATTTGAAAGTCAGGTCTCCTACTGTATGACACTAGGAACAGAACAATTTTTGTAGCCTCTGCATCAGGCCTCTATAACACACTAGATGCTACAAACTATTTTAAAGTTAGTTCTCCTACTGTATGGCACTAGGAACAGAGCAATTTTTGTGGCCTCTGGATTATGCCTCTATAACACACTAGCTGCTACAATCTATTTTAAAGTCAGGTCCCCTACTGTATGACACTAGGAGCAGAAGGATTTTTTGGTGGCCTCTCGATCAGGCCTTTATAACACACTAGATGCTGCAAACTATTTTAAAGTCAGGTCTTCTACTGTATGACACTAGGAACAGAACAATCTTTGTGGCCTCTGGATGAGGCCTCTATAACACACTAGATGCTACAAACTATTTGAAAGTCAGGTCTGCTACTGTATGAAACTAGAAACAGAAAAAATATTTTGGCTCTGGATCAGGACTCTGTAACACACTAGATGCTACAAACTATTTTAAAGTCAGGTCCCCTTCTGTATGACACTAGGAACAGAACAATTTTTGTGAAATCTGGATCAGGCCTCTACAGCTTAATTTCAACCCAACAAAATTACAATGTGTGATGCGGCAGGCTGTCTAACTTCTTGCAACTGAAATATTATAATTTTTTTTATTGCGCCTTAGGTCTGCAGACAGTTTCATATCACCACAGCACAAAATGACAAGGTGGGATACAGCAGGCTGTTTAGCTAGTGAAGAATATTATTTACAATGCTATACTCGTACATGGAGCACAATAGAAGCAGATTTTTTTCTGATTTTATAAAATTTTGCTCGTGTTTCCGATCACGAATCTTAATGTACCATATTCGTTCCAAAATTTGGTTTGGCGATCGTTTTCAGAACAAATTCGCTCATCACTACTGAAAACTACATTCAAGAAGTTTATTAACCCTTCAAGTGCTTCACAGGAATTTGGGAAAAAAAGGAACATTTAACTTTTTTTCACAATAAAATTACTTTTGACCCATTTTTTTTTATTTTCTCAAGGGTAACAGGAAAAAATGAACCCCAAAGTGTGTTGTGCAATTTCTCCTGAGCATGTCAATTCCCCATGTAAATGAAAACCACTGTTTAGGCGCACGGCAGAGATCGGAAGGGAAGAAGCACCATTTGACTTTTTGAATGCAAAATTTGCTGGAACAATTAGCAGATGCCATGTCGCGTTTGGAGAGCCTCTGATGTGCCCAAACAGTGGAAACCCCCCACAAGTGACCACATTTTGGAAGCTAGAGCCCTCAAGGAATGTATTAGATTTGTGGTGAGCACTTTGAACCCCCAAGGTGCCTCACAGAAGTTTATAACATTGAGCCGTGAAAATAAAAAAAATCACATTATTCCCACAAAAATGTTTTTAGCCCCAAATTTTGCAAGTGTAACAGGAGGAATTGCACAATCCAATTTGTTGTGCAATTTCTCCAGAGTACACCGATACCTGAGATGTGGAAGAAAACTATTGTTTGTGCACGCGGCAAGTGAAGTGAAGGAGCGTCATTTGACTTTTTGAATGTAAAATTTGCTGGAATCATGCTGGGGCGCCCCCTGAGGAAGCTAGGCTATCTAGCACGCGAAACGCGCGTTGGGGTAACTCTTTGGCACTGGAACTGGATCTGCTACACCACCATGGGTAATTACACTTAATTTATTTGCATGCACGCTGGTAATCTGACTATTACTGGGATTGTGGTGGAATTACAGGCAGACATACACTGAATTTACTACAGTTAGAGTATCACAGCCCATGTATTTATATTCAGACTTGGTGGCAATGGTGTAGCTGCATTTTGCTATACGGATATTTTAGTGTATTCAGCAGGATCCTGTTCTATGTGCCTTAGATTTTGGATGCACCTAGGGATTTATCACAGCATATATTGATTATGATATATGATTTTACTGTTCTATGCAAACAATTTTTCAATAAAATTCTGACTATTTTAAATTTTGGCTATTTATGACTTATAGTTCTCCTTAGTTTTGATACTTCTATTTTGAGTCGCCATTAAGGATATTCTTTGATTATAATTCGTACTGATGTTCTGTTGGTGTACAATACCTCATATGTTGGGGATATTACTTTTCAGAACCATATTGATGGTTCAGATTTTGCTGGAATGGTTTGAGGGTGCCATGTCACATGGGCTGAGCCCCTGAGGTTCCAGAACAACAGAAACCCCCTATATGTCAACTTATTTTACAAATTACACTCCCCAAATGAATTAATCTAGGGGTGTATTGATCATATTGACATCAATTGTGCCTCACATAATTTTATACAATTAATTTTTCTAAGGGGTAATAGGACATTTTTTCATCAAACCGAGGTCCATTTTTTCCTGAGTGCACCAATACCCAAAATGTAATATTTCTCAGGCACAGTGCAAAGCACAGAAGGGAAGGAGCACCATACTATAGTGCAGATTTTACTGTTATGGTTTGTGGGTGCCATTACCACTGGGAGAGCCCCTGAGTTGCCAGAATAGCAGAAACCCCCATAAGTGACCCCATTTTCAAACTATACCTCTCAACAAATTCATCTAGGGGTGCAGTGATCATATTCACACCACGGGTGTGTCACAGAATTTTATACCAATGGGCATTGAAGAAAAAATAATTACATTTTTACCACCAAAATGTTATTTTAGCCCCAGATTTTACATTTTCACACAAGTGGGTAAAAACGGCATCATAGTTTAACCCACAATTTCTACTGAACGTGGCAATACCTCATGTGTACAGTACTACTTAACCATATGGAGAAACTTGGGAGGGACAGAGCTCTTTTGCCTCCTGGAGCCCAGATTTTCCTAGAATAGTTTGCAGACTCCATATATAGAGCCCCTAATTGCTAGAAGAGCAGAATCCCCCATCAAGAGACCCCATTTTGGAATTTATACCCTTTGGGAAGTTATCTACAGGTGTAGTGACAATTTTGACTCCATGGGTGTTTTCCAGAAACAAGTAGCAATGAATGTTGCAGATTGAAAATTACAAACTCTTGTTGTAGTGACCAGTATGCTGTAATGACCAGTACGTTGTAGTTACCAGTACCTTATAGTGACCAGTATGTTATGCCCAGCTCATGCTTCTAGCGACATGCCCCCGTAAGTTATGTGTGCTTTCATCGCTTCAGAAATGTCAAATATGTGGATTCTATATGTGGCTTAGGTACCCATTGGGGCTCAGAAGGGAGGGGGGCATTTGGATTTGGATGCACAGAATTTGCTGAACTTCTTTTGAGGGGCGAGAAGCCATTTAGCTTTTCCAGAACCTTCGTGCTTCCAGTGTTGTTGAAGCCCTCATATTTCGGTTAACTGACGGACATGAGTGGGAACTTTTGAGTTTGATTTTTTGTTGAGTTGAGGCTTTTGTTAGGAACATTTTACATAATAGTATAAATAGGATGGGTTGGCGCAAAATGATCTTACATTTTACATAATGTTTGGGATCACATTTATCCGGCACCTTACACTAAGAACTTACCGTATTTTTCGGACTATAACACGCACTGTTTCCCACCAAAAAATGTGAGGAAAATGGGGTGTGCGTCTTATAGTTGGAATGCAGGCTTACCGGCAGTGGTGTGGTGGCGGCGGAGGTGCGGGGATAATGAGGCGCGGTGAGCGGTATGGCGTGAGCAGGGTCCGTTCCACAGGTGAGGTGACGCAGCGGCCCGGTATCCAATGTGAGCCGCAGAGCCGGGTGAATCACGGCTTTCTCGGTGGTGGCGGCCATCTTCCTGCGCCGAGTTCGCAGATTTAGATCTCGGCTTCAGGAAAATTGCCGCCGCGATCTCCATCTGCGCACGCGCGGCCTCCCGCGGCCATTTTCCTAAAGCCCCGGGAAGCAGAGCACTCCATCTGCGCACTTGCGGCCTCAGGAAGATGGCCGCCTCCACAGAGAAACCGGTGATTAACCCGGCTCTGCTGCTTGCCTTGGATACCGGGCCGCAGCGTCACCTCACCTATGGAAGGGACCCTGCTCATGCCATACTGCTCATTATCCCCGCACCTCTGCCACCGCCACACCACTGCTGCAACCCCCCCATGGACACCAGGCCTTGGCAGGAAGGGACCCTGCTCAGGTGTACGCCGTACCGCATCACCGCACCTCTGCCGACACCAAGCCTCCCGTGACCCTGGTCTGCCACCACCAGCCCTCAGGTAAGATACTACAAATTCGGACAATAAGACGGACCCCCATCTTATAAAAAATCTTTTTTTCTGCAATTTTAACCCCAAATTTGGGGTGCGTCTTATGGTCCGGTGCATCTTATAGTCCAAAAAATATGGTGGATTTCCATCTAAATCTCTTAATGACGTGACTCAGATGAAACCCCTGAGGGATCCATTCACTATAATGAGGCAGCAGAGTTACTCTGGACTCTGTCTTGCCTCTGTTCAGTGGTGTCCTTCTTTTCAGATGTGCACAAAACTCTGGCCAATGGCACTTTTAAGCAATCCTAAAAGGACGGACACCGCCGGATCACAGGTTTAATGGCTTCCACATTGCCTCCATATACCTCATTATATGGTATATTCTGACATGGTTCCATCTGAATCAAGTATTTCAGAGATTTACATGGATACCCTGAGGTAAGGGCTCAGCGCAGAGTGCAGGATAAATGCACGCCAAGCCTTAATGTGATCTTCGGGAGGCAGAATGAACAAATCAACAGAATTAGTTGTATTTTTTTAATGCTTTTCCTCGTGTAGTATAAGTAATATAGGGTCGGTGCGATTACAGCCATACCACGTTAATGTCGGGTTTTCATGTTTGGCTGATGTCACAAACTAAAAAAATGTTTTTTTTTGTAAAAACTAGTTTTTGCATCGCCATATTTTGAGAGCTATAGGTTTTCCATATTTTGGCCCACAGAGTCATGTAAGTGCTTGTTTTTTGTGGGACGAGTTGACATTTTTATTGGTACTATTTTTAGACACATTACTTTTTTATCACTTTCTATTACGATTTTTAGAAGGCAGAATGAACAAAAAACAGCAATTCTGGAATTTATTTATTTATTTTATTTTTTATGTCGTTCCACATGTGGTAGAACTGATAAATCAGTTTAATTTTTTTGGGTCAGTATGATTACAGTGATACCACATTTATTTTATTTTATGTTTTGTTGATTTAATGCGATAAAAACTATTTTATAGAAAAAATAATTATTTTTGTATTGCTTTATTCTGAGAGCGATAACTATTTTATTTTTCTGCTGATGGAGCAGAGTGATTTCTTGTTTTTTATGGGACAAGATGATATTTTCAGTGGTACCATGATTATTTATATTTGTCTTTTTGAACACGTTTTATTCCACTTTTTGTTTGGCGGTATGACGATAAAGCATTGTTTTTTGCCTTTTTTTTATTATGTTCCCTAAAGGGGTTAACTAGTGGAACAGTTTTATAGGTCGGGTCGTTCCAGGCACGGCGATACCAAATATGTGCAGTTTTTTTTTTTCAGAAAAATATTTATTCATGGGTTCAATATATTTTTATTTTTTATTATTATTTTTTGATTTAAAATTTTTTTTTTTTACAAAACTTTTGTTTTTTACTTTGTCCTGCTATGAAACTTTCATCTTTTGTAGACTGATCTTTTGTTCAGCATAGAGATGCAGTATCATTCCTATGCTTACTGATGACTTACTGATCATACTCTGAGCATGATCAAGCAACATTGCTAACTCTGGTGACACAGATGTCGTCATAACAACATCGGGTCACCATGGCAATGATCGGGACCCCACAATGACGTTGCAGGGTCTCCGATCCAAGGGCAAAGGGACTTTCTTCCCCCTGCCTGCTCCTGAAATGCTGTTATCGAGTTTGATCACACCATTAGAGGATTAAAGTGCTGGGAGCCGTGAGAGACTGCTCCTGGCACTGATTCCCGGTTGTCAGCTGTCAGAATCAGTTGACACCCTGCAGCAAAATCACCGGGACATATCCATACCTCCCAGGTCAATAAGTAATAGGTCACAGGGAGTATGGATACGTCTCGGGTGGGAAAGGGGTTAAAAACAATACTTAGTGGATGCTCCTCTTATGGCACTAACTGGAAAAAGTGCTAATTCTTGGAATTTGTTGGATTCTGTTGTTCAAGCCTTTCAAAAACTTTATTTCACTTTTTTTTACATCTCCTGTTTTACACTATGCGGATGTCAATTGGCCATTTTACCTTGAGGTGGATGCCTCTGCTGCTGGTCTAGGAGCAGTTCTCTGGAGCAAAAAAATAATAACTGTGGATTCTTCTCCAAGAAATTTTCTCCAGCAGAATGGAATTATTCCATTGGTGACCATGAGCTGTTAGCCATAGAATTAGTTATTGAGGAATGGCGCCATCCACTTGATGAAGCTAAGTTCTCAGTAACCATATACACTGACCATAAAAATCTGTAGTATCTTCAGACAGCACATAAGCTGAATTCCTGCTAAACTCAATGGCCTCTCTTCTTAAAATGGTTTGACTTCATCCCCACATATAGTCCAGCCAAAAAAATAGTAGGGCTGAATGCTTATCTTGGTCCTTTGATTCTTGTGGTGCCTTTAAAAGATGCACCCTCAAATGTAATTGAATCTCGTAGTATCCTAGCTACCATCTCTACTTCTAAGTTTCCACCTAAAGGATGTTTCCTAATCTCAAAAGCATTTCACCATAAAGCATTATTTTAAGCTCACTTTTCTCTCCAGTAACTGCGTCACACATGTGTGTGGCACCTGTGGTTCCACTTGTGGACCCACTATGCCACAAACTTGGGCTTATGGAACGCCCGCCAGGGCCGTGGGGTACTCAGTACTGGGTCCGGTACTTAAAGGCATGTATCACGGCGGCGGTGACCCGGTCCGTGGCCCTGGGCGCCCATGTACAAGGGGTTTGAATAAAGTTTGTGTTCATGACGCCACCTCTGGTGCTCGGTCAAAGGTGACCGCCGCTGTTTAAATGGATCCACTGGGGTGATATTATGGCAGCTAAGATGGTATAACTTCCCACAGGTGAAGCTGGGTCCCCAGGGCTCCCGGTGTGTAGATGGAGATGGTGGGTAGTGTAGAAAGAAACAGAGGACACAGGTTTGCAGTCTCTTTACCTGGTTTACTGAAGACTTCAGGCAGCCACAGTCCGGGGCACCAGATCACAGGTACAGGCAGGGTCTGGCCTGCGTGGAAGCGAGTTCAGAGTCCCCTTTACCAGGTGGAGTTAGAAGCCTTCCTACTAGCACTGTGGTGTAGTCCCTTGCTGCATTAGGCCTCTCACAAGGTCCTTACGTGTTCTCTCTGTCCCCCTTTAGGTAGGGCAATACCTGTACGACTGGTAACTCGAGCCTTTTTACAGGATCTCTATCACGACCCCGGCTCTATGTGTTACTTTGTCTTCAGGTGTATAGTGGACAGGTGACTTGCAATCTGCTGTCCCGCCGGTTTCTGCTGTGAGATGTACAATACTGCACAACCTAGATTTTCTGGCTACTGGTTTCACGCGCTTCAGCGTAGAAGAAGCTCAGTCGTAGCTTCTCCCCAGCTCTTCACTTCGCCTGTGCCTCTTTTCTCCTTCACGCTCTCTACAATCTGTTCTGCTTTCCTTTCTCTCTCTCCAGTTGCTGCAGCATCCTTGTGGCTGCATGGTCCCTCTCTTTCCTCTCTGCCTCAGACTGCTCCAGTCTGCTGTCTGGCACTCACTGACTTTCCCTCCAGACCAGAATATATATATAGGGGAGCCACCACAAGCTGGATCAGAGCTCCCCCTTCTGGCCTGGAGTGTGAACATGTATGCTTGTGTGTATCTGATAGAGAAGATCCTCCCTCGCTTCCAAGCGTGACATCACTCTCCCCATGAGGAAAGCAATGTCACTGTAACAACCAGGAACCAGTGACCAGGGGTGTTACACTTACCTAGGAGAGGAGTGGTTAAGCTACTGCCTTATGTTTGCAAGTGCTCCTGGTGGTGGAGTTAGCTGCAGGTAGCCTCCAGGTACCACTCCTAGTCAGTTGCCTTCACTGCAGCTGCTAATCCCATGGGGTCAGGATCACAGAAACGGACTGGACTCAGAGCAACTGACAGCACAGCATACAGATTCTGTTCAGACTACAAAGGTTCTAGATCCTCTGGCAGAATGGATGCTGGCACAGAGTCACAGACCGGGCTGGATTCAGATACTGGAACAGGCTCCAATAGTACAGATTCTGGAACTTCTCTGGCATTTTTAAAGTATGCATGCTGCCCCTTTAAGAGGTGCGTGCACGCTTTAGGCAAGGCGCCGGAAAGCCTGTGTGGCGTGCACAGAAGCATGAGATGGGGGGCTCATCACGTGGCTGGGACTGTGAGTAAGTTGGCGTCCCTGCATGGAACAAGAAGGAGCATGCAGGGGCATGTTACAGTACCTCCCCTTATGCCCCTTTTTTTCAAGCCCATGAGGACTCATTAGTCTTACACTGTGCAGTTAAATAAACTGCTGTACTTTTTTTTCTACTGGGTGCTTAAATGGAGACAGGAAATCAAAGAATTCAAAGCATTTTACCCTCAGTGTGAGCATTTTAAATCCTTATATAAGTGTATCATTGTCCTCTTCAGCTTCGTCCTATACCACAAGAGCCCTAGGCTGAAATTTCTATACAATTTTTTTCTTACTGATTTTGCTGCTATAATGGGGATCTTGATGAATAACCAACATATACAGTGGCTTGAAAAAGTGTTCTCACCCTGTGAACATTTCCACATTTTTTCACATTATGCCCAGAAATTTAAATGTATTTTATTGGGATTTTTATGTGATATACCAACATAAAGTAGCAAATATTTGTGAAGTGTAAAGGAAATGATACGATTTTATAAATATTTAAAAAATGTAAATCAGAAAATTATGATATGTTTTTGTATTCAGCCTCCTGTAGTCTGATAGCCCTAAATTACCGTATATACTCGTATATAAGCTGAGATTTTCAGCACTATTTTTTGTGCTGAAAATGCCCCCTTGGCTTATACATGAGTCAATTGTCCAGAACGCTGGCATGGGAGGGGGAGTGGCGTAGCAGCGGCAGGAGCCGGCAGCTGTGGCATACTCACCCTCCGTCGCTGCATCTCCGTCCCTGCATCTCCATTGTCCCGGCGCCAGTGGCTCTCCTCTCCTTTGGTGAGCGGTCACGTGGTAGAGCTCATTAAGGTAATGAATATGGACGGGTCTCCACTCTGGAGCGCATGTTCATGACCTTAATGAGCGGTACCACGTGACCGCTGAGCAGAGGAGAGGAGAGCTGCCGACGCCGTGATAACGGAGATGCAGGTGTAGCGCACCCACTGCCGCAGGGCCGAGGGGTACCTGGTACCGGGCCTCTGAGTCTCTGCTCTGGGGTTGTCACGGCGGCTAGGCCCCGGTCCGTGACCCTGCCGTGGGGC
Source organism: Ranitomeya variabilis (assembly GCF_051348905.1). NCBI lineage: Eukaryota > Metazoa > Chordata > Amphibia > Anura > Dendrobatidae > Ranitomeya > Ranitomeya variabilis. The sequence continues at coordinate 650,147,325 of NC_135234.1, forward strand.
GCGCAGTGTAATAGGTATAACGGATGATGGTGATGAGGCTGTAGTGGTGCAGTGCAGTAAATAACGAGGACACCAGGTTGCAGTCTCTTTACCTCTTTACTGAAGATCTCTGGGTCCTCAGTCCAGAATATGGTTCACCAGGCTGCGCAAGTCCGGCCGGTCCAATGGCACCTCCAGAGTTCCCTTCACAGGTGGAAATCGGTGCCTTCCTTCTAGCGCTATGTGTTGCGGTCCTTCCCTGCTGTGCTTACGGAAAGTCCCCACAACTGTTGTGTCTGTTTCATAAGTTCCCTCACAACTCAATTAGATGATGTTCTGCTAATTCTCCGTCCCTCCCTGGTGTTCTGGTTGGGACGGCACACGTTTGACGGGTAGGCTCGGAGCTCTTCCGGGACCCTAGAGTCGCCCCTCTCCACAAGTTGCCCCCCAAGACTGCATAGGTGATTTAAGTTAGACAGCCCGCCTTAGACTGACTGTCCTGCCGCTGTTTGAAGTATTGCTTGAAGCTGAATGTTATAATACTCCCTCGGCGTTCCGGCCACCGGTAGTGCGCCTCAGTAGGATGTTGCCTCGGTCTTACAGCACGACCCCTACTGGTATTTCTCCTTTTGCGTGATCTCGTTTCTCACTCAGCACAATCTATCTCGCTTCTAGTCCTTCCTTGGGCACCGCCGCTATGCTGAGCAGGCACGGTCCCGTTACGTTCGTTCAAGTTGCCAAGCCTCTGTCAGGATCCCACCCCTGACAGAGACCCTACTGTATCTTCCCCCACAACACCCTCTGCCACAAGGTGTTGCCTGGTTCCAACCCAGTCAGCTTTCTGCCTAACTTCCTGCCTGACCCCCAGTTTTACCAGTATGTGGAGAGTGGCCTAATGAATAGAACCCTTAGCTCCCCCTGGAGGCCCGGCGGTGAAATGTATTGGTGTCTGTGATACCTGATCAGATGAACTCCTTCAGTGCCATCGGACGTACCACAGCTCCCCTTAGTGGCGGAGCCACAGTACTGCAACGACCAGGACTCTGGGGCGCTGCACTCCCCCCCGGTTAAATCCAGTACTCCGGGACTGGGAAGAAAACAACAATACAGGTTAGCAAAAAGACATACAATTTTGTTGAGTGCAATAACAGTAAGTATACTTAAACGGAGCTTCCCTTTATGGGAGGTGAGGACACTTGAACGTTACAAACATGGTTAAATATCATAGCAACATGCTATAAGTAACTTTTCTTACCCAACCGGGTATTCTACTTAGTACAAATTCTCGAACAATAATTTAACATTGCCTTTAAGGACGTACACTCTGAATCCGCTAAAGACCTTCCTATAATCACATTATAAGGTAATTCAACTTTTTCATTCTCCTTCTTTAAATCTGCAGGACCGCCTGTCCTAACGGCGCCAGACCTACTGCCTCTCCTTTCTTACAGGACCGCTCCTTTCAGCCCGAGCCTTCTGTCTTTTCAACTACTATACACAGTATAGAACATAACACACTTTCAGTTTAAGAGCACTGAGCCATCTCTACATGACTCCTATGAGGACTCAGGGTTTACCTTCTATCCTAACTATCTATCAACATTATTAAAACATTTTCTATTGAACATTAAGCCTTCTCATTATCTTTCTCTCTATCATGCATGCTGGACACCACGTCTACCCCTACGGGCCCACTGCATCCTTCTTCTCGCTTTCACTTTCTTTCCGGAACATCATCAGCATTTCTTCATAATTAACTAGTTAAATACATATAACTTTCTCATGTAAACATTATCATCATTTTCTTTCGTCAAACATCATTGCTACTTATCTTAAAGCAATATCACCATTTACGTGCGACAAGTGAACATCCCCTTTAAGAGAGGACTAGGTCTCTATGAGGTAGCACGCCTTCTCAGGCTACCAGTCCGTACTCAACAAAGGTTCCAGTGTGGTATCTTCACAAAGAGTCCTTCTTTAAGTAAAACCAGTAGGGAGCACCTTTAATAAGGTGCAAACTATATACAAGAAGTTCAGATCATGCACTGTTCATGATTTCAGCAGTTCTGGAAACTTTGTGCAAAAACTTGGAAAAATCAAACAAAAGCAAAACAATAGGGATCCCGGGTCAACAGAAGGATCCCCTTAAGAGTTAACCCTGGACGGGTTCAGCAGCAAAATCAGGAAACAAACAAGCAGTTAAGAACTATGTACATATTTAGAGAAGTCATGCTTACTCATCTTTCGGTAGCCCCCACCGAGGCTTTACCTGGCAGGTGGCCCTCTGCGGCCCAGGCAGGTCGGTCTCTAAGTTCACTCCCGCAGCCAGGTGCACCCCGTGGGTTCGGGTCTTCTGCACGACCAGATCGTGCGCTGCAATGAAGGTCTGTGTGGGCCGATGAGTAATGCTGGCAGCAGCAGCAGCGGCAGCAGCGGCTTCAGCGGCAAGCTCCTCCTCCTCGGTGCGGGATACCGCCAGAACGGCGGTGCAGCGCTGCATGTCCCGAGCCCACCAGCCGCTCCCCTTTAGGTGCCGGCGGTATGTGACCACATCCCCCGGCTTCAGGAAGGACTTGGCGCCGTCTCCACACAGGCAGGGCTCCACCTCCTCCCAGGTGATGCGGACCCTCAGGGCTGTCCCGATCTCCTGCACGAAGCCCTTTCCCGTCTGGGGCAGGTACACAACCACAACGCCCCACTTCGGCAGGGAGCCCTCCAGCAGTTCTCCTCGCGCCTCCCGCTCCACTTCTCGCTGGAATTCTGCGATCAGGTGGTTCCGATATTCCCCCCAGGGGAAGGGCCCGAGGTCATGCCCCCCCGGTGCGTTGGTGCCAGACGGCGGGGACATCAGGGTGCCACTGGTCGCAGCAGGGGCCGGGTCGTGTGCAGAGGTGAGGTGGCCTCCCCGGGAGTCGCGGCATTGGGTACCTTCACCTTCGGTAGCTCCTCCGGCGCCGCTCTCCTCTCCTGCGGAAGGCGTACGAGCCGGAGACCATTCAGGCACGGGATGCCCCCTCGGCAGCTCCCACGGGTCCAACTCCTCCAGCGGGGGCATATCAGAGTAATCCACTGGTGACGGGGGTCGGTGCGGGGCCATTCTTTTCTGCAGGCCTGTCCTGGTCTCCAGTTCCACCTCATCTGAGTCATAGTTTCGTTTCTTTGGTTTCCGCCCAGCATAGAAAATCAGGAGGCGGGTCTCGACTGCTGACGGACACGTCCTCAGGACACAACAATATTTAGACTGGGCGGTCATCGTTGTTCGCGCTCTCTAGCTTGCCTACGCCTACTCCACGCCCCTCTTCTCTCCCTGCGCTCTCCTCAGCGCTGTAATGGCGGCGGATTTTGGCGGAAAGTGGCACAGCACAGTCTTTGCAATAAAGTACAGTCCCAAGCACAGTAAATCACAGTTCCAAGGCACACATGACCTGATTCTTCAGGCTTAAGTAGATCCTGTTCGTGACGCCAAGTTATAGCGCCCCCACTGCCGCAGGGCCGAGGGGTACCCGGTACCGGGCCACTGAGTCTCTGCTCCGGGGTTGTCACGGCGGCTAGGCCCCGGTCCATGACCCTGCCGTGGGGCGCGCAGTGTAATAGGTATAACGGATGATGGTGATGAGGCTGTAGTGGTGCAGTGCAGTAAATAACGAGGACACCAGGTTGCAGTCTCTTTACCTCTTTACTGAAGATCTCTGGGTCCTCAGTCCAGAATATGGTTCACCAGGCTGCGCAAGTCCGGCCGGTCCAATGGCACCTCCAGAGTTCCCTTCACAGGTGGAAATCGGTGCCTTCCTTCTAGCGCTATGTGTTGCGGTCCTTCCCTGCTGTGCTTACGGAAAGTCCCCACAACTGTTGTGTCTGTTTCATAAGTTCCCTCACAACTCAATTAGATGATGTTCTGCTAATTCTCCGTCCCTCCCTGGTGTTCTGGTTGGGACGGCACACGTTTGACGGGTAGGCTCGGAGCTCTTCCGGGACCCTAGAGTCGCCCCTCTCCACAAGTTGCCCCCCAAGACTGCATAGGTGATTTAAGTTAGACAGCCCGCCTTAGACTGACTGTCCTGCCGCTGTTTGAAGTATTGCTTGAAGCTGAATGTTATAATACTCCCTCGGCGTTCCGGCCACCGGTAGTGCGCCTCAGTAGGATGTTGCCTCGGTCTTACAGCACGACCCCTACTGGTATTTCTCCTTTTGCGTGATCTCGTTTCTCACTCAGCACAATCTATCTCGCTTCTAGTCCTTCCTTGGGCACCGCCGCTATGCTGAGCAGGCACGGTCCCGTTACGTTCATTCAAGTTGCCAAGCCTCTGTCAGGATCCCACCCCTGACAGAGACCCTACTGTATCTTCCCCCACAACACCCTCTGCCACAAGGTGTTGCCTGGTTCCAACCCAGTCAGCTTTCTGCCTAACTTCCTGCCTGACCCCCAGTTTTACCAGTATGTGGAGAGTGGCCTAATGAATAGAACCCTTAGCTCCCCCTGGAGGCCCGGCGGTGAAATGTATTGGTGTCTGTGATACCTGATCAGATGAACTCCTTCAGTGCCATCGGACGTACCACAGCTCCCCTTAGTGGCGGAGCCACAGTACTGCAACGACCAGGACTCTGGGGCGCTGCACAGGGAAGGAGATGCAGGCGATAGGAGGTTGAGATGACAGGGAGGGGGGGCAATGTGAGCCATGGGGGACGGGGGACCTGAGCCATGCGGGCCGGGGGGAGCTGAGCAATGCGGGACTGGGGGAGCTGAGCAATGCGGGACTGGGGGAGCTGAGCAATGTGGGACTGGGGGAGCCTTGCATACAACAGGGGGAGCCACACATGCCAGGACCGGACAGGGGGAGCCACACATACCAGGACAGGACAGGGGGAGCCACACATACCTGGACAGGACAGGGGAACCACATACCAGGACAGGACAGGGGAGCCACATACCAAGACAGGATGGGGGGAGCGATAGGAAAAAGTGTGCACAACAACAAAAGGTGCTCGGGTAGGTTGGGGGGAGCGACATATAGCAGGACAGCACAGGGGGAGCCACGCATAGCAGGACAGGACAGGGGGAGCCACGCATAGCAGGACAGGGATGAGGGGACAATGCATACCCGGCTTATACTCGAGTCAATAAGCTTACCCAGCTTTCCGTGGCAAAAGTAGGTGCCTCCGCTTATACTTGGGTCGGCTTGTACTCGAGTATATACGGTAACTCCTGAGTGACTAATTGTCTCCAGAAGGTACGTAATTAGTAAACTGAATCCACCTGAGTCTAATTGATTCTCACTAGTACTATATCTGTTCTGTGAAGGCGTCAGAGGTTTGTTTGGGAACATTAGGGATCAAACAGCATCATGAAAACCTAGGAATATCCCAGAGATGTCAGCAAATGTGTTGTGAAAAGTAAAGCAGGGATAGGTGATAAAAAATATACCAAGCTCTGAACATCTCCCGCAGCGATGTTCAATCCATTATCCAAAAACTGATGGAGTATGGCACAACTGCAAACCTACCAATACAATGCCGTCCACCTAAACTGACATCCCAAGCAAGGAGAGTACTAATTAGAGAAGCAGCCAAGAGCCCCATGGTCACTCTGGAGATCCACAGCTCAGGTGGGAGAGTCTGTCCACAGGAGAACTATTATGCCGGCGTCACACTAGCGAGTTTTACGGATGTAAGAGCGCAGAAAATACGTCCGTAAAACTCGCCAAACAAACGGCACAATTCTCAATGGGGCTGCTCCTATCAGCCGTATATTACGGTTCAGTATTATACGGCTTTCTACGGCCGTACAAAATCGCAGCATGCTGCGTTTGTCAGCGTATTGCGCAAATAATACGCCAATGAAAGTCTATGGTGGCGAGAAAAATACGGATTCCACACGGACCAGCAGTGTGACTTGCGAGAAATACGCAGCGGTGTTAGTGACAAGCCGGTAATTCAATTGCCGGCTTTTCATTTCTCCTTCCCCAACCCGACAGGATATGAGACATGGTTTACATACAGTAAACCATCTCATATCCCCTTTTTTTTTGCATATTCCACACTACTAATGTTAGTAGTGTGTATGTGCAAAATTTGGGCGCTGTAGCTGCTAAAATAAAGGGTTAAATGGCGGAAAAAATTAGCGTGGGCTCCCGCGCAATTTTCTCCGCCAGAGTGGTAAAGCCAGTGACTGACGGCAGATATTAATAGCCAGGAGAGGGTCCATGGTTATTGGCCCCCCTGGCTACAAACATCTGCCCCCAGCCACCCCAGAAAAGGCACATCTGGAAGATGCGCCTATTCTGGCACTTGGCCTCTCTCTTCCCACTCCCGTGTAGCGGTGGGATATGGGGTAATGAAGGGTTAATGCCACCTTGCTATTGTAAGGTGACATTAAGCCAGATTAATAATGGAGAGGCGTCAATTATGACACCTATCCATTATTAATCCAATTGTCTGAAAGGGTTAAAAAACACACACACACACACGTTATTAAAAAGTATTTTAATGAAATAAACAAACAGGTTGTTTTAGTATTTTATTGCTCTCTCAATCCATCCGGAAGACCCTCGCTTGGCAAAATAATAAACCCACAATATACATACCTTCTGATGAACTGTCACGTCCCACGAGGTAATCCATCTGAAGGGGTTAAATCATTTTACAGCCAGGAGCAGTGCTAAAGCACTCGCTCGTGTCTGTAATCCCCCGGGTGCTGAAAGGAAAGCTGAGTGATCTTTACTTACATTGAGTTGCGGTGAGGTGCCCTCTGGTGGATGTTCTCATGAACTGCAGCCTTGGAAAAGTTCCCACGCTCGAGTTCATATGAGTTCATTCACCAGAGGGCGCCTCACCGCGACTCAATGTAAGTACAGATCACCCTGATTTCCTTTCAGCACCCGGGGTTTTTACAACCACGAGCAGTGCTTTAGCGCAGCTCCTGGCTGTAAAATGATTTAACCCCTTCAGATGGATTTACTTCGTGGGATGTGACAGATCATCTGAAGGTATGTATATTGTTGGTTTAGTATTTTGCCAAGCGAGGGTGTTCCGGATGGATTGAGAGAGCAATAAAATACTAAAACAACCTGTTTGTTTATTTAATTAAAATACTTTTAATAACGTGTGTGTGTGTGTTTTATAACCCTTTCAGACAATTGGATTAATAATGGATAGGTGTCATAATTGACGCCTCTCCATTATTAATCTGGCTTAATGTCACCTTACAATAGCAAGGTGGCATTAACCCTTCATTACCCCATATCCCACCGCTACACGGGAGTGGGAAGAGAAAGGCCAAGTGCCAGAATAGGCGCATCTTCCAGATGTGCCTTTTCTGGGGTGGCTGGGGGCAGATGTTTGTAGCCAGGGGGGGCCAATAACCATGGACCCTCTCCTGGCTATTAATATCTGCCGTCAGTCACTGGCTTTACCACTCTGGCGGAGAAAATTGCGCGGGAGCCCACGCCAATTTTTTCCGCCATTTAACCCTTTATTTTAGCAGCTACAGCGCCCAAATTTTGCACATACACACTACTAACATTAGTAGTGTGGAATATGCAAAAAAAAAAGGGGATATGAGATGGTTTACTGTATGTAAACCATGTCTCATATCCTGTCGGGTTGGGGAAGGAGAAATGAAAAGCCGGCAATTGAATTACCGGCTTTTCACAAATAACGCGCTGAATTAAATCTAAATACAGAATATATATATATGTGTCTCAATGACATATATATATATATATATATATATATATATATATATACTGTATATATGTTTTACCGAACATTTGAGCACATAAATCCATTAGATGTCGGTTTTGCAAGCCTGCGAGAAAATATCGCCGTAAGGATGCCATACGGATTACATACGGAGGATGCCATGCGCAAAATACGCTGACACACCCTGCCTACGGATCACTATTTTGGGAACATTTCTCCGTATTACGGCCGTATTACGGCCGTAAAAAACGGACCGTATTGTCTTACGCTGAGTGTGACTCCAGCCTTAGTCATATACTCCACAAATCTGGCTTTTATGGAAGAGTGCCAAGAAGGAAGCCATTTATGAAAGCATAAGTAATCCTGGTGGCAATTTGTAAAAATCCATGTATGAGACACAGCTAGCATATGGAAGAAGGCCCTCTGGTCAAATGAGACCAAAGTAGAACTTTTTTGTTCTCAGTGCAAAATGCTATGTGTATATGAGGAGAGTTGACATGCACACAGTGAGATATCAAGGTGGTAGCAGAAGTAGATGCAAACCCCTGGTACAAGTAGATAGAAATTTTGCAGCACAGTCTTATTTCAGTGATGCAAAGAAAATGTTATCTTCATGTGTAGACATGAAATGTAACTTAACCCCTTCACCCCCGGAGCTTTTTCCGTTTTTCCGTTTTCGTTTTTCGCTCCCCTCCTTCCCAGAGCCATAACTTTTTTATTTTTCTGTCAATTTGGCCATGTGAGGGCTTATTTTTTGCGGGACGAGTTGTACTTTTGAACGACATCATTGGATTTAGCATGTCGTGTACTAGAAAACGGGAAAAAAATTCCAAGTGCAGTGAAATTGCAAAAAAAGTGCAATCCCACACTTGTTTTTTGCTTGCCTATTTTGCTAGGTTCACTAAATGCTAAAACTGACCTGCCATTATGATTCTCCAGGTCACTACGAGTTCATAGACACCTATCATGACTAGGTTATTTTTCACCTAAGTGGTGAAAAAGAATTCCAAACTTTGCAAAAAACAAAACAAAACAAAATTGCGCCATTTTCCGATACTCTTAGCGTCTCCATTTTTTGTGATCTGGGGTCAGGTGAGGGCTTATTTTTTGCATGCCGAGCTGGCGTTTTTAATGATAGCATTTTGGTGCAGATACGTTCTTTTGATCGCCCGTTATTGCATTTTAATGCAATGTCGTGGCGACCAAAAAAACGTAAATGTGGCGTTTCGAATTTTTTTCTCATTACGCCATTTAGTGATCAGGTTAATGCTTTTTTTTATTGATAGATCGGGCGATTCTGAACGCGGCGATACCAAATATGTGTAGGTTGGGGGTTTTTTTTATTGATTTATTTTGATTGGGGCGAAAGGGGGGTGATTTAAACTTTTATATTTTTTTATTTTTTTTCACATTTTTAAAAACTTTTTTTTTTTACTTTTGCCATGCTTCTATAGCCTCCATGGGAGGCTAGAAGCAGGCACAGCCCGATCGGCTCTGCTATGCAGCAGTGATCATAAGATCGCTGCTACACAGCAGATTTGCAGGTGTGCTGTGAGCGCCGACCACAGGGGTGCGCTCACAGCCACCGGCAATCAGTAACCATAGAGGTCTCAAGGACCTCTATGGTTACAATGGAGGAGCATCGCCGACCCCCCGATCATGTGACAGGGGTCGGCGATGCGCTCATATCCGGCCGCACGGCCGGATGCGGTAGTTAAATGCCGCTGTCTGTGTTTGACAGCGGCATTTAACTATTTAATAGGCGCGCGCAGATCGCGATTCTGCTCGCGCCTATTGCGGGCACATGTCAGCTGTTCAAAACAGCTGACATGTCCCGGCTTTGATGTGCGCTCACCGCCGGAGCGCACATCAAAGCGGGGGTCCCGACATGTGACGTACTATACCGTCAGATGTCGGGAAGGGGTTAAAGGTGCAGGGAATTGAGCGATATATTAAATGTTTCGGTCCTATCCTGGGTCTCCGGTACAAAGTCACTGTTAAGGGTGGTAAATCAGGGTGACATGATTTAGGCGCAGGAGCACCCTGACTTACCCACTTTTACAGGGATTTTATGACAAAAAGCAGGACAGGGTTGAAACAATTAATGTGTTGCTCAATTTCCTGCACCTGTAAGTTCAATTTCATGTCTGCACATGAAAATAATGTTTTAATTGCATCACTGCAATAATAGTTTGCTGCAAAATTTCTATCTAAAAAACACAATGTGTGACAGAAAACTAAGGCTACGGTCACACCATCAGTATTTGGTCAGTATTTTACATCAGTATTTGAAAGCCAAAACCTGGAGTGGAACAATCAGAGGAAAAGTATAATAGAAACACGTCACCACTTCTGTATTTATCACCCACTCCTGGTTTTGGTTTACAAATACGGATGTAAAATACTGACCAAATACTGAACGTGTGAACGTGGCCTAACACTGCACATTGCCCTGAAAACACCATCCTCATTGTCAAACATGGTGATGGTAGCATCATGCTGAGGGTATGCTTTTCCTCAACAAGCACAGAAAAGCTGGTCAATGTTGAAGATGGGTGAATAAATACAGGGCATTTCTGGAGAAAAACTTGTAGGAGGCTGAAAAAAACTTTATACTGGGGCATAGGTTCACCTTCCAGCAGGACAACGACTCTAAACATACTGCCAAAGCTACAATTGATTGTTTAGATCAAAGCATATTCATGTGTGTGTATGGCCCAGTCATAGTCCAGACCTACCGTAAATCCCATTGAGAATCTGTAGAGACATACCCAAAAGGACTTGTAGCAATAATTGCAGTAAAAAGTGGTCCTACAAAGTAATGACTTAGAGGGGCTGAAAACAAATGCACATCACAATTTTCATATTTATATTTTATAATTTCCTTTACACTTCTGAAATACTTCTACTTTGCATTGGTATATCACATACAATCCCAATAAAATACATTGAAGATTATCAGTGTAACTTAAAAAAGAAAGTCCCTGTTTCACTTACAATAATGGCATAAGGCAGGTCGTAGATGTTTAGAAATGTTTTTTCCACTTGAGGGAGACAAATCCCACATATACAAACTAAATGTATTTTCTTTAGAAGAACTGACTTTTGTTCATGGTGCATTTTAAGAACTATACCATATGCCTTTGACTTAAGGTACCTTCACACTAAACGACTTTGCAGCGATAACGATAGCGATCCGTGACGTTGCAGCGTCCTGGATAGCGATATCGTTGTGTTTGACACGCAGCAGCGATCTGGATCCTGCTGTGATATTGCTGGTCGTTGCTGAAAGTTCAGAACTTTATTTGGTCGTCAGATCGGCGTGTATCGTTGTGTTTGACAGCAAAAGCAACGATGCCAGCAATGTTTTACAATGGTAACCAGGGTAAATATCGGGTTACTAAGCGCAGGGCCGCGCTTAGTAACCCGATATGTACCCCGGTTACCATTGTAAAAGTAAAAAAAAAAACACTACATACTCACCTTCTGATGTCTGTCACGTCCCCCGGCGTCCGCGCTGCTGCTCAGAGCTTCCTGCACTGAATGTGTCAGTGCCGGCCGGAAAGCAAAGCACAGCGGTGATGTCACCGCTGTGCTCTGTACTGCCGGCGCTTACACAGTGCAGGGAAGCGGACGCCGGTGGACGCGAATGTAAGTATGTAGTGTTTGTTTTTTTACATTTACACTGGTAACCAGGGTAAACATCGGGTTACTAAGCGCGGCCCTGCGCTTAGCAACCCGATGTTTACCCTGGTTACCCGGGACTTCGGCATTGTTGGTCGCTGGAGAGCTGTCTGTGTGACAGCTCTCCAGCGACCAAACAGCGACGCTGCAGCGATCGGCATCGTTGTCGATATCGCTGCAGCGTCGTTTAGTGTGAAGGTACTTTTAGTGTAAAGGGATTTTACAATGCCCTTATCTTAAAGATGTCGTAATAATCACCCATTTGTAGTATAGGCTGTCAGGTCAAAAAAGCTTAGACCCACTTGTCAGCTATTTCACGGGCATTTTCATTGCTTGCCTACCTGTTTATATCTTGCAGGTTTCTGCACTCGATTTTTTTTTTCTGGATAAAGATCTGGGGCAGCCAACTTTTTATAGACAATGTGGTAGATCGTCTCACTCAGCTATACACGGCGGTTGACACGGGAACACTGTCTCTTTAAGACCTTCCTTTGGTTTATTATATGTGACATAAACCAAGCTGAAAAAACAAACACTGCCCTCTGGGCAAAACAGGAAACAAAACAAATTGGTAGCACAAAGCACAGTCCTTCTGGTAGCGGGGTTCCTCCTGCTCACAGTTAGCGGAGCACACATGGTTCAGGTTAGTTTCAGCACAACTTCCATGGAGTGTTCCTCTCTAGACACTGAACACAGACTGCTTCTGGAAGCCAGCTGTTTAAGCCCCAGACCACACCCTGGGGTGGAGATAAGGTGGACAACTTCCCAACCCCCTATGGTTGTCCACAAAATCCCAGTCCTTATATAAATTGGCTGTTAACCTTTTGCAACACTTAATGTGCTGAAGAAAAAATTCCTGGGTTTTACATCACTGAAGCCATTAACCTCAGCGAAACATATCTCCCCTCCAGCACTTTGCCAGTGACTTTGTCACAAATCCCCCCCACTGCCCAAATGTGGGGTTTTTTGGCACTGTCACTCGCTAAACAGGGAAGTCTAGACAGGGCATCTGCATTACCATGCAGCTTCCTTGGCCTGTGCTCGACATCAAAACTAAAGTCCTGGAGCGCTAAGAACCATCTAGTCACCCATGCATTCTACCCCTTCATTTCCCTCATCCATCTCAGGCGCGTCTGATCTGACACTAGCCTGAACTTCCTACCTAATAGGTAGTATCTCATTGTACTTTGGAGATGTCTGTCTGGACCATAAACTCCTTAGTGAAGTCAGGTGAGACCAAATCTGGCTGTTTGCATAGGGCAAGCTTCAACTCTTGGAATACCATCTCAGCTTCAGAGGACCATTGGCCATCGCCATCTATGTGCCTTTAAGAAGATCAGTCAGGGGAGTGGCTATCATGATGAAATTCAGGATAAATCACCGATAGTATCCCACAATTCCCAGAAATGCACTAACCTGCTTTTTTGAGACCGTTTGCGGCCACTTCTGGATTGCCTCCACCTTATCTATTTGCGACTTTATTTTGCCCCTCCCGATGATGTAGCCCTAGTATTTCGCCTCTTCTTTCCCCATGGAGCACTTCTTTGGGGTTTTTTATAAACCCTGCCTTCCTCAGTGCATACAGGACCTCCTGGACCTTCTGCCAGTGACTTCTCCAGTCCAGACTTAATATCACAATGTTGTCCAGATAAGCTGCCGTGTATTTTTTGTGAGGGGCTAGGATCCGGTCCATGGCTCTTTGGAAGGTAGCTGGGGCTCCCTGCAGACTGAACGGAATCCTGATATACTGAAAGCACCCATCGGGTGTTGAAAAGGCCACGATCTCCTTAGCACTTGGGGACAGGAGAATTTGCTAGTAGAGGCAGCCTTTAGCTGTAATGGAAGCGGACATGCCTGTTGTTTTTGACCGATCTCAGAGAATGATCACACCACAAGTTTCTCAATCCACAGTAAAATCTCCACCTACACCTCTCTCATAGTCCAGCATTTTGTCCGGTTCACCGTACACCGCCTTCTCACAGCACTGCAGCCAGCCTACGGTTCCGCAGTTGTGGTCACTGAAAATATTGTTTCCTCATAGGCATGACAAAGCTGAGAGGTTTAACTACACCATCTCCAATTTATTGGCAACGGAAATGCTGCCTTTCCACCTGGTGGATACCGACGGTTTCAGAAAGCTAATGGCTGGTGCAGTCCCCAAGTACCAATTACCCAGTCGCCATTATTTTTCTAAGAAAGTTGTGCCTGCTCTACACCAGGGCTGCCTCTCAATCAGCGTGACTCAATCGGGTAAAGAACCCCAGGTTCTACGGTCAAAGATCTGCGTCTCTATAGTTGGCACGGTAACAGAGGAGGAGGAAGAAGCAGCAGATGTGGCTGATGGTTGTTGATATCCGCTGCTCCCTGTTTTTGTGCAGTGGGATTCCCACACGAAAGCATGTTGATTGCCCATGTGAAGGTTCATACATGTAGTAGTCTAATTATTGTAGTTTTTACCTAGACTCAGTTTATTTTTGCAAAATTGGCAGATTACGTGAGTTGGCTCATCCTTTGCCGTTTCAAAAATGTCCCAGGCTAGGCAACACTTGCCACACCCGGGTGAGCTGCAGACCCATGGACGCTGCTGGTCAGAGGCACAGTTGTGGCTGAGGATGCATCGCTCGTCATAGCTGCATCACTACATGTCTGCGACAGATGGTGTAATGTAACCTCCTCTTCCTCCTTAGATGATCTACTCAGCTGTGTGCCTCTATGTTTACATCAACTGTGATCTAACACCTCATCATCATCCTCTGTGTTATTACATTCCTGGCCATTGGAGTCACTCTCCTCCTCTTCTTGCCCTGACAGCATAGTACAGTCCGCGTGAGTCTCAGATATCTGTGCCTCATCAGGATAACCTCTCCCCAGATGTTAACCCCTTCCCGACCTGTGACACAGCGTATGCCTCAATGAAAGTCGGTGCCAATCTGACCTGTGACGCATATGTGTCAGAGAATGATCGCGTCCCTGAAGGTCAGGTGAAAGGGTTAACTCCAATTTCACCCGACCTACAGGGACAGGGGGAGTGATACTTCAGCCCAGGGGGGGAGGCTTCGCCCCCCCCCCCCGTGGCTACGATCGCTCTGATTGGCTGTTGAAAGTGAAACAGCCAATCAGAGCAATCTGTAATATTTCACCTATGAAAATTGGTGAAATATTACAATCCAGCCATGGCCGATGCTGCAATAGCAGCATCTTCCAAAATGGCGGGCACATGCACAGTGCGCCCGCTGAATCTGCCGGCCGGCAGATTCTTTCCAGGTACATTTTGATCCCTGTGATAGGTTCTATCACAGCGATCAAAATAAAAAAAATAGTAAATAAACCCCGCCCTTTATCACCCCCATAGGTAAGGACAATAATAAAATACAGAAATTATATTTATTTTTGTTTTTCCATTAGGGTTAGGGGTAGGGTTAGGGGTAGGGTTAGGGGTAGGGGTAGGGTTAGGGGTAGGGTTAGGGTTGCACTTAGGGTTAGGGTTGCACTTAGGGTTAGGGTTGCACTTAGGGTTGCACTTAGGGTTAGGGTTCCACTTAGGGTTAGGGTTGCACTTAGGGTTGCACTTAGGGTTAGGGTTGCACTTAGGGTTGCACTTAGGGTTAGGGTTGCACTTAGGGATAGGGTTGCACTTAGGGATAGGGTTGCACTTAGGGTTGCACTTAGAGTTAGGGTTGCACTTAGGGCTAGGGTTGCACTTAGGGCTAGGGTTAGAATTAGGGTTAGGGTTAGAATTAGGCTTAGAATTAGGGTTAGGGTTGCAATTAGGGTTAGGGTTAGAATTAGGCTATATGCACACGGTGCGGATTTGGCTGCGGATCCACAGCGGATTGGTCGCTGCGGATTCGTAGCAGTTTTCCATCACGTTTACAGTACCACGTAAACCTATGAAAAACCAAATCCGCTGTGCCCATGGTGCGGAAAATACAGCGCGGAAACTCTGCATTGTATTTTCAGCAGCATGTCAATTCTTTGTGCGGATTCCGCAACGTTTTACATCTGCTCCATAATAGGAATCCGCAGGTGAAATCCACACAAAAAACACTGGAAATCCGCGGTAAATCCGCAGGTAAAGCGCAGTGCGTTTTACCTGCAGATTTTTAAAAAACGGTGCGAAAAACCCGCACACAAATTCGCAACGTGGCCACATAGCCTTAGGGATAGGGTTGGAATTAGGGTTAAGACTAGGGTTAGGGGTGTGTTAGGGTTGGGATTAGGGTTAGGGGTGTGTTGGGGTTAGTGTTGGAGTTAGAGTTGAGGGGTTGAGGGGTTTCCACTGTTTAGGCACATCAGGGGGTCTCCAAACGCGACATGGCGCCACCATTAATTTCAGCCAATCTTGCGTTGAAAAAGTCAAATGGTGCTCACTCCCTTCCGAGTCCCGACGTGTGCCCAAACAGTGGTTTACCCCCACATATGGGGTACCAGCGTACTCAGGAGAAACTGTACAACAACTTTTGGGGTCCAATTTCTCCTGTAACCCTTGGGAAAATAAAAAATTGCGGGCTAAAAAATTACTTTTGAGGAAAGAAAAATTATTTTTTATTTTCACAACTCTGCGTTATAAACTTTTGTGAAGCACTTGGGGGTTCAAAGTGCTCACCACACATCTAGATAAGTTCCTTTGGGGGTCTAGTTTCCAAAATGGGGTCACTTGTGTGGGGTTTCTACTGTTTAGGCACATCAGGGGCTCTGCAAACGCAACGTGACGCCCGCAGAGCATTCCATCAAAGTCTGCATTTCAAAACGTCACTACTTCCCTTCCGAACCCCGACGTGTGCCCAAACAGTGGTTTACCCCCACATATGGGGTATCAGCGTACTCAGGAGAAACTGGACAACAACTCTTGGGGTCAAATTTCTCCTGTTACCCTAAAATTGCGGGCTAAAAAATCATTTTGAGAAAATAAAAATTATTTTTTATTTTCATGTCTCTGTGTTATAAGCTTCTGTGAAGCACTTGGGGGTTGAAAGTGCTCACCAAACATCTAGATTAGTTCCTTGGGAGCTCTAGTTTCCAAAATGGGGTCACTTGTGGGGGAGCTTCAATGTTTAGGCACACAGGGGCTCTCCAAACGCGACATGGTGTCCTCTAATGATTGGAGCTAATTTTCCATGCAAAAAGCCAAATGGTGTGCCTTCCCTTCCGAGCCCTGCCGTGCGCCCAAACAGTGGTTTACTGTTATGATCCTTAGTGGCTGAGGATCTGTTGTGAATTAGACTTTTTTGGCTCCCTCTTGTGGTCACTAGTGATATGACTCTGGGATTGTCTTTCCTCAGTTTGGCACCCACCTGGGTCGTTAGTCCAGGGGTGTTGCTATATAAACTTCCTGAATTCTAAGTCTGGTGCCTGGCATCGTTGTAATCAGTTCCTTTCTGTTTGCTCTTGCCCTTGCCTGTCCCGAAAAGGCCTTGGACACACATTTCCATGGATTTCATTTCAGATCTTCCGGTGTCTCAGGGCATGTCTGTCATCTGGGTGGTATGTGATCGCTTTTCCAAGATGGTCCATTTGGTATCTTTGCCTAAGCTGCCTTCCTCTTCCGATCTGGTTCCTTTGTTCTTTCAGAATGTGGTTCGTTTACACGGCATTCCTGAGAATATTGTGTCTGACAGAGGATCCCAGTTTGTTTCCAGGTTCTGGCGATCCTTTTGTGCTAAGATGGGCATTGATTTGTCGTTTTCGTCTGCCTTTCATCCTCAGACTAATGGACAAACGGAGCGAACTAATCAGACTCTGGAGGCTTATTTGAGGTGTTTTGTTTCTGCAGATCAGGATGATTGGGTGACCTTCTTGCCGTTGGCTGAGTTTGCCCTTAATAATCGGGCTAGTTCCGCTACCTTGGTTTCGCCATTTTTCTGCAACTCTGGTTTCCATCCTCGTTTTTCCTCGGGACATGTGGAGCCTTCTGACTGTCCTGGGGTAGATTCCATGGTGGATAGGTTGCAGCAGATTTGGAATCATGTGGTGGACAACTTAAAGTTGTCACAGGAGAAGGCTCAGCGTTTTGCCAACCGCCGCCGCGGTGTGGGTCCCCGACTTCGTGTTGGGGATTTGGTATGGCTGTCTTCTCGATTTGTTCCTATGAAGGTCTCCTCTCCTAAATTTAAGCCTCGCTTCATCGGTCCTTACAAGATATTGGAAATCCTTAATCCTGTGTCCTTTCGCTTGGATCTTCCGGTGTCGTTTGCCATTCACAACGTGTTCCATAGGTCTTTGTTGCGGCGGTACGTTGTACCTGTGGTTCCTTCTGTTGAGCCTTCTGCTCCGGTGTTCGTTGAGGGCGAGTTGGAGTACGTGGTGGAGAAGATCTTGGATTCTCGTCTCTCCAGGCGGAGGCTTCAGTATCTGGTCAAGTGGAAGGGCTATGGTCAGGAGGATAATTCCTGGGTGGTTGCCTCTGATGTGCATGCGGCCGATTTAGTTCGTGCCTTTCACGCTGCTCATCCTGATCGCCCTGGTGGTCTTGGTGAGGGTTCGGTGACCCCTCCTTAAAGGGGGGGTACTGTTGTGAATTAGACTTTTTTGGCTCCCTCTTGTGGTCACTAGTGATATGACTCTGGGATTGTCTTTCCTCAGTTTGGCACCCACCTGGGTCGTTAGTCCAGGGGTGTTGCTATATAAACTTCCTGAATTCTCAGTCTGGTGCCTGGCATCGTTGTAATCAGTTCCTTTCTGTTTGCTCCTGTCTGCTGGTCCTGGTTCTTGCAAAATTAAGCTAAGTCCTGCTTCTTTGTTTTTTGGTTATTTGCATTGCTCTTATTTCTTGTCCAGCTTGTACTAAATGTGATTCCTGATTTTGCTGGAAGCTCTAGGGGGCTGGTATTCTCCCCCCGGGCTGTTAGACGGTTCGGGGGTTCTTGAATATCCAGCGTGGAAATTTTGATAGGGTTTTTGCTGACCGTATAAGTCATCTTACTATATTCTGCTATTAGTCAGTGGGCCTCTCTTTGCTAAATATCTAGTTCATTCTTACGTTTGTCTTTTCTTCTTACCTCACCGTTATTATTTGTTGGGGGCTTGTATCCAACTTTTGGGGTCTTTTCTCTGGAGGCAAGAAAGGTCTATCTTTTCCCTTCTAGGGTTAGTTAGTTCTCCGGCTGGCGCGAGACGTCTAGAACCAACGTAGGCACGTTCCCCGGCTGCTGCTATTTGTGGTGCTAGGATTAGATATACGGTTAGCCCAGTTACCACTGCCCTATGAGCTGTTTTTTTGTGTTTGCAGACTTGGTATTTACTTTTGAGACCCTCTGCCATTGGGGTCATAACAGTATGCCAGGCCAAAGTTGAATGTTTAATGCATTGCAGAAGTGGGATTATAAGAAAGGAAATTCTGAGTTTTTTTTTTTTTTTTTCTTCCTCTCTTTCTTCCTCCCCTTTACCTCTGAGTGGCTTGAGCTTGCTGCAGACATGAATGTCCAGACCTTGATTACAAGTGTAGATCAGCTTGCTGATCGTGTGCAGGGCATACAAGATTTTGTTACCAGTAGTCCAATGTCTGAACCTAAAATACCCATTCCTGAACTGTTCTCTGGAGACCGATTTAAGTTTAGGAATTTCAGGAATAATTGTAAATTGTTTCTATCTCTGAGACCCCGTTCATCTGGAGACTCAGCTCAGCAAGTTAAAATTGTTATCTCTTTCTTACGGGGCGACCCTCAGGATTGGGCCTTCTCGCTAGCGCCAGGAGATCCGGCATTGGCAAATATTGATGCGTTTTTTCTGGCGCTCGGATTGCTTTACGAGGAACCCAATCTTGAAATTCAGGCAGAAAAAGCCTTGCTGGCTATTTCTCAGGGCCAGGATGAAGCTGAAGTGTATTGCCAAAAATTTCGGAAATGGTCCGTGCTTACTCAGTGGAATGAGTGTGCTCTGGCCGCAAATTTCAGAAATGGCCTTCCTGAAGCCATTAAGAATGTGATGGTGGGTTTCTCCATTCCTACAAGTCTGAATGATTCCATGGCGCTGGCTATTCAAATTGACCAGCGTTTGCGGGAGCGCAAAGCCGCTAATCCTCTGGTGGTGTTGTCTGAACAAACACCTGATTTAATGCAATGTGGTAGAATTCAGACTAGAAATGAACAGAAAAATCATAGACGTCGGAATGGGTTGTGTTTTTACTGTGGTGATTCTACACATGTTATATCAGCATGCTCTAAACGCCTAACAAGGGTTGTTAGTCCTGTCGCCATTGGTAATTTGCAACCTAAATTTATTTTGTCTGTGACTTTAATTTGCTCATTGTCCTCTTACCCTGTTATGGCGTTTGTGGATTCAGGTGCTGCCCTGAGTCTTATGGATCTGTCATTTGCCAAGCGCTGTGGTTTTGTTCTTGAGCCGTTGGTAAATCCTATCCCTCTTAGAGGTATTGATTCTACGCCATTGGCGGAAAATAAACCGCAGCTTTGGACACAGGTAACCATGTGCATGACTCCTGAACATCGGGAGGTGATTCGTTTTCTTGTTCTGCATAAAATGCATGATTTGGTCGTTTTGGGTCTGCCATGGTTGCAGACCCATAATCCAGTCTTGGATTGGAAGGCAATGTCTGTGTCAAGTTGGGGCTGTCAGGGAATTCATGGTGATTCCCCGCCGGTGTCTATTGCTTCCTCTACTCCTTCGGAAGTTCCTGAGTATTTGTCTGATTATCAGGATGTATTCAGCGAGTCCAGGTCCAGTGCTCTTCCTCCTCATAGGGACTGTGACTGCGCTATAGATTTGATTCCAGGTAGTAAATTTCCTAAGGGAAGATTATTTAATCTGTCTGTACCTGAGCATACCGCAATGCGTTCGTATATCAAGGAATCTCTGGAGAAGGGGCATATCCGTCCATCCTCTTCCCCTCTTGGTGCGGGATTCTTTTTTGTGGCCCAGAAGGACGGATCTTTGAGACCTTGTATTGACTATCGGCTTCTGAATAAAATCACTGTTAAATTTCAGTATCCTTTGCCTCTGTTGTCGGACTTGTTTGCCCGGATTAAAGGTGCCAAGTGGTTCACCAAGATAGATCTTCGTGGTGCGTACAACCTTGTGCGCATTAAGCAAGGAGATGAATGGAAAACTGCATTTAATACGCCCGAAGGTCATTTTGAGTACTTGGTGATGCCTTTTGGGCTCTCTAATGCTCCTTCAGTGTTTCAGTCCTTTATGGATGATATTTTCCGGAAGTATCTGGATAAATTTATGATTGTTTATCTGGATGATATTCTGTTTTTTTCTGATGATTGGGACTCGCATGTAGAGCAGGTCAGGATGGTGTTTCAGGTTTTGCGTGAGAATGCTTTGTTTGTTAAGGGCTCAAAGTGTCTCTTTGGAGTACAGAAGGTTCCCTTTTTGGGTTTTATTTTTTCCCCTTCTGCGGTGGAGATGGACCCAGTCAAGGTCCGAGCTATTCATGATTGGACTCAACCCACGTCAGTTAAGAGTCTTCAGAAGTTCTTGGGTTTTGCTAACTTCTACCGTCGTTTTATCGCTAATTTTTCTAGCGTTGTTAAACCTTTGACGGATATGACCAAGAAAGGTTCTAATGTTGCTAACTGGGCTCCTGCAGCCGTGGAAGCTTTCCAAGAGTTGAAGCGCCGGTTTACTTCGGCGCTTGTTTTGTGCCAGTCTGATGTCTCACTTCCCTTTCAGGTTGAAGTGGATGCTTCTGAGATTGGGGCAGGGGCCGTTTTGTCGCAGAGAGGCCCTGGTTGCTCTGTAATGAGACCATGTGCTTTTTTCTCTAGGAAGTTTTCGCCTGCTGAGAGGAATTATGATGTTGGCAATCGGGAGTTGTTGGCTATGAAGTGGGCATTTGAGGAGTGGCGTCATTGGCTCGAGGGTGCTAAGCATCGTGTGATGGTCTTGACTGATCACAAAAATCTGATGTATCTCGAGTCTGCTAAACGCCTGAATCCTAGACAGGCCCGTTGGTCATTGTTTTTCTCCCGTTTTGACTTTGTGGTCTCGTATTTACCAGGTTCAAAGAATGTGAAGGCTGATGCTCTTTCAAGGAGCTTTGTGCCTGACTCTCCTGGAGTCGCAGAACCAGTTGGTATTCTTAAAGAGGGAGTTATCTTGTCAGCCATTTCTCCGGATTTGCGACGTGTGTTGCAGAGATTTCAGGCTGGTAGACCTGACTCTTGTCCACCTGACAGACTGTTTGTTCCTGATAAGTGGACCAGCAGAGTCATTTCCGAGGTTCATTCCTCGGTGTTGGCAGGGCATCCGGGAATTTTAGGCACCAGAGATTTGGTGGCTAGGTCCTTTTGGTGGCCTTCCTTGTCACGGGATGTGCGGTCATTTGTGCAGTCCTGTGGGACTTGTGCTTGAGCTAAGCCTTGCTGTTCTCGTGCCAGCGGGTTGCTCTTGCCCTTGCCTGTCCCGAAGAGGCCTTGGACACACATTTCCATGGATTTCATTTCAGATCTTCCGGTGTCTCAGGGCATGTCTGTCATCTGGGTGGTATGTGATCGCTTTTCCAAGATGGTCCATTTGGTATCTTTGCCTAAGCTGCCTTCCTCTTCCGATCTGGTTCCTTTGTTCTTTCAGAATGTGGTTCGTTTACACGGCATTCCTGAGAATATTGTGTCTGACAGAGGATCCCAGTTTGTTTCCAGGTTCTGGCGATCCTTTTGTGCTAAGATGGGCATTGATTTGTCGTTTTCGTTTGCCTTTCATCCTCAGACTAATGGACAAACGGAGCGAACTAATCAGACTCTGGAGGCTTATTTGAGGTGTTTTGTTTCTGCAGATCAGGATGATTGGGTGACCTTCTTGCCGTTGGCTGAGTTTGCCCTTAATAATCGGGCTAGTTCCGCTACCTTGGTTTCGCCATTTTTCTGCAACTCTGGTTTCCATCCTCGTTTTTCCTCGGGACATGTGGAGCCTTCTGACTGTCCTGGGGTAGATTCCATGGTGGATAGGTTGCAGCAGATTTGGAATCATGTGGTGGACAACTTAAAGTTGTCACAGGAGAAGGCTCAGCGTTTTGCCAACCGCCGCCGCGGTGTGGGTCCCCGACTTCGTGTTGGGGATTTGGTATGGCTGTCTTCTCGATTTGTTCCTATGAAGGTCTCCTCTCCTAAATTTAAGCCTCGCTTCATCGGTCCTTACAAGATATTGGAAATCCTTAATCCTGTGTCCTTTCGCTTGGATCTTCCGGTGTCGTTTGCCATTCACAACGTGTTCCATAGGTCTTTGTTGCGGCGGTACGTTGTACCTGTGGTTCCTTCTGTTGAGCCTCCTGCTCCGGTGTTGGTTGAGGGCGAGTTGGAGTACGTGGTGGAGAAGATCTTGGATTCTCGTCTCTCCAGGCGGAGGCTTCAGTATCTGGTCAAGTGGAAGGGCTATGGTCAGGAGGATAATTCCTGGGTGGTTGCCTCTGATGTGCATGCGGCCGATTTAGTTTGTGCCTTTCACGCTGCTCATCCTGATCGCCCTGGTGGTCTTGGTGAGGGTTCGGTGACCCCTCCTTAAAGGGGGGGTACTGTTGTGAATTAGACTTTTTTGGCTCCCTCTTGTGGTCACTAGTGATATGACTCTGGGTGTTGTGATTCGGTTCGTGGGCTCCCCCGGTGGTCTCTTGTGGTACTGGTGTCCTGCAAGCTTTGCCTTCTCAGTTCACCTGTTCCTATCAGGATGTGGGAGTATCCTATTTAACCTTGCTCCTCAGTCATTCTAATGCTGGCCATCAATGTATCCAGAGTGATTCTGTTGCATGTTCCTGCTCCCAGTTTTCTGCTCAGCTAAGTTGGACACTTTAGTCCTTAAGTCTATTTTTGTATGTTTTGTCCAGTTTGCACTTATGTGAATCTCTGCAGCTGGAAGCTCTTGTTGGGCTGAAATTACCACTCCAGTGGCATGAGTTGTCACATGAGTTAAGGTAATTTCAGGATGGTGTTTTGAAGGGTTTTGCAGCTGACCGCGAAGTCCTCTGTTGTATCTTTCTGCTATTTAGTTAGCGGGCCTCTCTGTGCTAAATCTGCTTTCATACTACGTGTGTCTTTTCATCTGCTCTCACCGTTATTATATGTGGGGGGCTGCTATCTCCTGTGGGGACATTCTCTGGAGGCAAGCCAGGACTGTGTTTTCTTCTACCAGGGGTAGTTAGTTCTCCGGCTGGCGCGCGGCATCTAGAGACAACGCAGGAATGACCCCTGGCTACTTCTAGTGTGGTGTGTAGGTTTAGCATCGCGGTCAGCTCTAGTTTCCATCACCCGAGAGCTTGTCCGTTTATTCTATGCTTCTGATGTTTCCTTGCCATTGGAAACCATAACAGTATGGCCAGCCAAAATGTTTAATCTATAGGCTGAAGCAGGAGAGAAAAGGAACTGTGTGAAACCTTTTTTTTTTTTTTTTTTTCCCTTCCTCTGAAGTTGCACTCCAGCTCTAATTGCAGTCTCCTGTTTTCCTCTCCTCTTAACCCCTGAATGGCTCAGACTTTATCTGTTGAAATATGGATCCCCAGAGTCTGGCTACCAATTTGAATAATCTTGCCTCTAAAGTTCAGAATATACAAGATTTTTTGTTACATGCTCCTCGGTCTGAACCTAAAATTCCTATACCGGAGTTTTTTTCTGGAGATCGATCTTGTTTTCTAAATTTTAAATACAATTGTAAATTGTTTCTTTCGCTGAGATCTCATTCTGCTGGAGATCCTGCCCAGCAAGTAAAAATTGTTATTTCTTTACTGCGGGGTGACCCCCAAAATTGGGCATTTTCATTGGCACCAGGGGATCCTGCGTTGCTCAATGTGGATGCGTTTTTTCTGGCTTTGGGGTTGCTTTATGAGGAACCAAATTTGGAGATTCAGGCTGAGAAAGCCCTAATAGCCCTCTCTCAGGGGCAAGATGAAGCCGAAATATATTGCCAAAAATTTCGAAAATGGTCTGTGCTTACTCAGTGGAATGAGTGCGCTCTGGCGGCAATTTTCAGAGAAGGTCTCTCTGATGCTGTAAAAGACGTCATGGTGGGGTTTCCTGCGCCTACTGGTCTGAATGAGTCCATGACAATGGCAATTCAGATTGATCGGCGTTTACGGGAACGCAAACCTGTGCACCAGTTGGCGGTGTCTTCTGAAGAGGCACCACAGAGTATGCAATGTGATAGCTTTCTGTCCAGAAGCGAACGACAGATTTATAGGCGCAAAAATCATTTGTGCTTCTATTGTGGAAATTCTACTCATGTTATATCAGCATGCTCTAAACGAACAAAGAAAGTTGATAAATCCTCTGCTATTGGCACTTTGCAGTCCAAGTTTATTTTGTCTGTAACTCTAATTTGTTCGTTATCTTCTATTGTTGCGGATGCGTATGTGGATTCTGGCGCCGCTTTGAGTCTTATGGATTGGTCCTTTGCCAGGCGCTGTGGGTTTGATCTAGAGCCTCTGGAAGTTCCTATACCTTTAAAGGGTATTGATTCTACACCATTGGCTAGTAATAAACCACAATACTGGACACAAGTGACTATGCGTATGACTCCAGACCATCAAGAGGTGATTCGCTTCCTTGTACTGTATAATCTACATGATGTGTTGGTGCTGGGATTGCCATGGTTGCAAACTCATAACCCAGTCCTTGACTGGAAAACAATGTCTGTACTAAGCTGGGGATGTCAGGGAAATCATGGGGACACATCTTTGGTCTCCATTGCTTCATCTATTCCCTCTGAAATTCCTGAGTTTTTGTCTGATTATCGTGAGGTTTTTGAGGAATCTACTCTTAATTCTCTTCCTCCTCACAGAGATTGCGATTGCGCCATAGATTTGATCCCTGGCAGTAAATTTCCTAAGGGTCGTCTATTCAATCTGTCTGTACCTGAACATGCTGCCATGCGAGAGTATATTAGGGAGTCCTTGGAAAAGGGACATATTCGTCCTTCTTCGTCTCCTCTTGGAGCGGGGTTCTTTTTCGTAGCTAAAAGCGATGGTTCTTTGAGACCTTGTATTGATTATAGACTCTTGAATAAGATCACAGTCAAGTATCAGTATCCTTTGCCATTGCTGACAGATTTATTTGCTCGCATTGAGGGGGCGAAGTGGTTCTCTAAGATTGATCTTCGCGGTGCGTATAATTTGGTGCGAATTAAGCAGGGGGATGAGTGGAAAACCGCATTTAATACGCCCGAGGGCCATTTTGAGTATTTGGTGATGCCTTTTGGTCTGTCAAATGCCCCTTCGGTCTTTCAGTCTTTTATGCACAATATTTTCCGTGAATATCTGGATAAATTTATGATTGTGTATTTGGACGATATCTTGATTTTTTCGGATGACTGGGAATCTCATGTTCAACAAGTTAGGAGGGTTTTTCAGGTTTTGCGGACCAATTCTCTGTTTGTTAAAGGTTCAAAGTGTGTTTTTGGGGTTCAGAAGATTTCTTTTTTGGGGTACATTTTTTCCCCCTCTTCTATTGAGATGGATCCTGTGAAGGTTCGGGCTATTTGTGACTGGACGCAACCGACTTCTCTTAAGGGCCTTCAGAAATTTTTGGGCTTTGCTAACTTTTATCGTCGATTCATAACTGTTTTTTCTAGCGTTGTCAGGCCTTTGACTGATTTGACTAAAAAGGGTGCTGATGTTGCAGATTGGTCTCCTGCTGCTGTGGAGGCCTTTCGGGAGCTTAAGCGCCGTTTTTCTTCTGCTCCGGTGTTGTGCCAGCCTGATGTTTCTCTTCCTTTTCAGGTGGAAGTTGATGCTTCCGAGATCGGAGCGGGGGCGGTTTTGTCGCAGAAAAGTTCAGATTGTTCAGTGATGAGACCTTGTGCGTTCTTTTCTCGAAAATTTTCGCCCGCCGAGCGAAATTATGATGTCGGTAATCGGGAGCTTTTGGCGATGAAGTGGGCATTCGAGGAGTGGCGTCATTGGCTTGAGGGTGCTAAACATCAGGTGGTGGTCTTGACTGATCACAAAAATTTGATTTATCTTGAGTCGGCCAGACGTCTGAATCCTAGACAGGCGCGCTGGTCGTTGTTTTTCTCCCGGTTTAATTTTGTGGTTTCGTATCTGCCAGGTACTAAGAATGTGAAGGCGGATGCCCTTTCTAGGAGTTTTGAACCTGATTCCCCTGGTGATTCTAAACCTACGGGTATACTTAAGGATGGGGTGATATTGTCTGCTGTCTTCCCAGACCTGCGACGTGCTTTACAAGAGTTTCAGGCGGATCGGCCTGATCGTTGTCCGCCTGGTAGATTGTTTGTGCCGGATGAGTGGACCAATAGAGTCATCTCGGAGGTTCATTCTTCTGCGTTGGCAGGTCATCCGGGAATTTTTGGTACCAGAGATTTGGTGGCTAGGTCCTTCTGGTGGCCTTTGCCTGTCTCGGGACGTGCGTACTTTTGTGCAGTCTTGCGATGTTTGTGCTCGGGCCAAGCCTTGTTGTTCTCGGGCTAGTGGGTTGTTGTTGCCCTTGCCTGTTCCTAAGAAGCCTTGGACACACATCTCTATGGATTTTATTTCTGATCTCCCTGTTTCTCAGAAGATGTCCGTCATTTGGGTGGTGTGTGACCGCTTTTCTAAGATGGTTCATTTGGTGCCCTTGCCCAAGCTGCCTTCCTCATCTGAGTTGGTGCCCCTGTTTTTTCAGAATGTGGTTCGGCTGCATGGTATTCCGGAGAATATCGATTCCGACAGGGGATCCCAGTTTGTGTCCAGATTTTGGCGGGCGTTTTGTGCCAGGATGGGCATTGATTTGTCTTTTTCGTCTGCATTTCATCCCCAGACAAATGGCCAGACGGAACGTACTAATCAGACCTTGGAGACTTATTTGAGGTGTTTCGTGTCTGCTGATCAGGATGACTGGGTCTCCTTTTTGCCGTTGGCTGAGTTTGCCCTTAATAATCGGGCCAGTTCTGCCACTTTGGTCTCCCCTTTCTTTTGCAATTCAGGGTTCCATCCTCGTTTTTCATCTGGTCAGGTGGAGTCTTCGGATTGTCCTGGAGTGGATACCATGGTGGATAGGTTGCATCGTATTTGGGGGCAGGTGGTGGACAATTTGGAGTGGTCCCAGGAGAGGACTCAACGTTTTGCTAATCGCCATCGTCGTGTTGGTCCTCGTCTTCGTGTTGGGGACTTGGTGTGGTTGTCCTCCCGTTTTGTCCCTATGAGGGTCTCTTCTCCTAAGTTTAAGCCTCGGTTCATCGGTCCTTATAAGATTTTGGAAATTCTTAACCCTGTGTCTTTTCGTTTGGACCTCCCAGCATCCTTTGCTATCCATAATGTCTTCCATTGGTCATTATTGCGGAGGTATGAGGTACCACTTGTGCCTTCTGTTGAGCCTCCTGCTCCTGTGCTGGTTGAGGGTGAATTGGAGTACGTGGTGGAGAAAATCTTGGACTCCCGTGTTTCCAGACGGAGACTTCAATATCTGGTGAAATGGAAGGGCTACGGTCAAGAGGATAATTCTTGGGTTACAGCTTCTGATGTTCATGCTTCTGATTTGGTCCGTGCCTTTCATTGGGCTCATCCAGATCGCCCTGGTGGTTCTTGTGAGGGTTCGGTGCCCCCTCCTTAAGGGGGGGGTACTGTTGTGATTCGGTTCGTGGGCTCCCCCGGTGGTCTCTTGTGGTACTGGTGTCCTGCAAGCTTTGCCTTCTCAGTTCACCTGTTCCTATCAGGATGTGGGAGTATCCTATTTAACCTTGCTCCTCAGTCATTCTAATGCTGGCCATCAATGTATCCAGAGTGATTCTGTTGCATGTTCCTGCTCCCAGTTTTCTGCTCAGCTAAGTTGGACACTTTAGTCCTTAAGTCTATTTTTGTATGTTTTGTCCAGTTTGCACTTATGTGAATCTCTGCAGCTGGAAGCTCTTGTTGGGCTGAAATTACCACTCCAGTGGCATGAGTTGTCACATGAGTTAAGGTAATTTCAGGATGGTGTTTTGAAGGGTTTTGCAGCTGACCGCGAAGTCCTCTGTTGTATCTTTCTGCTATTTAGTTAGCGGGCCTCTCTGTGCTAAATCTGCTTTCATACTACGTGTGTCTTTTCATCTGCTCTCACCGTTATTATATGTGGGGGGCTGCTATCTCCTGTGGGGACATTCTCTGGAGGCAAGCCAGGACTGTGTTTTCTTCTACCAGGGGTAGTTAGTTCTCCGGCTGGCGCGCGGCATCTAGAGACAACGCAGGAATGCCCCCTGGCTACTTCTAGTGTGGTGTGTAGGTTTAGCATCGCGGTCAGCTCTAGTTTCCATCACCCGAGAGCTTGTCCGTTTATTCTATGCTTCTGATGTTTCCTTGCCATTGGAAACCATAACATCTGGGATTGTCTTTCCTCAGTTTGGCACCCACCTGGGTCGTTAGTCCAGGGGTGTTGCTATATAAACTTCCTGAATTCTCAGTCTGGTGCCTGGCATCGTTGTAATCAGTTCCTTTCTGTTTGCTCCTGTCTGCTGGTCCTGGTTCTTGCAAAATTAAGCTAAGTCCTGCGTCTTTGTTTTTTGGTTATTTGCATTGCTCTTATTTCTTGTCCAGCTTGTACTAAATGTGATTCCTGATTTTGCTGGAAGCTCTAGGGGGCTGGTATTCTCCCCCCGGGCTGTTAGATGGTTCGGGGGTTCTTGAATATCCAGCGTGGAAATTTTGATAGGGTTTTTGCTGACCGTATAAGTCATCTTACTATATTCTGCTATTAGTCAGTGGGCCTCTCTTTGCTAAATATCTAGTTCATTCTTACGTTTGTCTTTTCTTCTTACCTCACCGTTATTATTTGTTGGGGGCTTGTATCCAACTTTTGGGGTCTTTTCTCTGGAGGCAAGAAAGGTCTATCTTTTCCCTTCTAGGGTTAGTTAGTTCTCCAGCTGGCGCGAGACGTCTAGAACCAACGTAGGCACGTTCCCCGGCTGCTGCTATTTGTGGTGCTAGGATTAGATATACGGTTAGCCCAGTTACCACTGCCCTATGAGCTGGTTTTTTGTGTTTGCAGACTTGGTATTTACTTTTGAGACCCTCTGCCATTGGGGTCATAACAGGATCACGAATAGACCAGCAAGTGAATAAACTAAGGACAAGCTCTAGGGAGATGGTAACTGGACTGATCGCAAATCTGAACCTATCCAACACAACTAGAGGTAGCCGGTGAACGTGCCTAAAAAATTCCTAGACGTCTCGAGCCAGCCTGAGGAACTAGCTACCCCTAAAGAGAAAGAAAGACCTCGCTTGCCTCCAGAGAAATTATCCCCAAAGATATAGAAGCCCCCAACAAATATTAACGGTGAAGTAAGAAGAAGGCACATACGTAGGGATGAAATCAGATTCAGCAAAAGAGGCCCACTAGTACTAGAAAGCAGAAAATAGAGCAGGGGTCTATGCGATCAATAAAAAACCCTTACAAAATATCCATCCTGAGATTTCAAGAACCCACGCACCAACTAATGGTGTGTGGGGAGAAACTCAGTCCACTAGAGCATCCAGCAAGCGAGGGAATCACATTTTAGCAAGCTGGACAAGAAAACATGATAAACACTGCTGATCAAAAAATGAGCAAACAAAACTTAGCTTGTCCTGGATGGACTGGGAGCAAGGTAGTCAGAAGGAATCTGAGTAGCACTGATTACATCGACAGCCGGCAACAAGTCGAAGTAAAACAGAGCTATATAGGAACCTCCCAGAGGATAACGAACCAGCTGATAGCCAGAGACCAGCAGGATAACAAACAAAGCCACCAGGGGGAGCCCAAAGCAAAAGTCACACCATACCACCAGTGACCACAAGAGGGAGCCTGAAAACAGAGTTCACAACAGTTTACCCCCACATATGGAGTATCCGCGTACTCAGGACAAACTGGACAACAACATTTGGGGTCCAATTTCTCCTGTTACCCTTGGGAAAATAAAAAATTCCGGGCTAAAAATCATTTTTGAGGAAAGAAAAATTATTTTTTATTTTCACGGCTCTGCATTATAAACTTCTGTGTAGCACCTGGGGGTTTAAAGTGCTCACTATGCATCCAGATAAGTTCCTTGGGCGGTCTAGTTTCCAAAATGGGGTCAGTTGTGGGGGAGCTCCAATGTTTAGGCACACAGGGGCTCTTCAAACACGACATGGTGTCCGCTAACGATGGAGATAATTTTTCATTCAAAAAGTCAAATGGTGCTCCTTCCCTTCCGAGCCTTACCATGTGCCCAAACAGTGGTTTACCCCCACATGTGAGGTATCGGTGTACTCAGGAGAAATTGCCCAACAAATTTTAGGATCCATTTTATCCTGGTGCCCATGAGAAAATGAAAAAATTGAGGCAAAAAGAATTTTTTGTGAAAAAAAGTACTTTTTCATTTTTACGGATCAATTTGTGAAGCACCTTGGGGTTTAAAGTGCTCACTATGCATCTAGATAAGTTCCTTGGGGCGTCTAGTTTCCAAAATGGGGTGACTTGTGGGGGAGCTCCAATGTTTAGGCACACGGGGGCTCTCCAAACGCGACATGGTGTCCGCTAAAGATTGGAGCCAATTTTTAATTCAAAAAGTCAAATGGCGCTCCTTCCCTTCCAAGCCCTGCCGTGTGCCCAAACAGTGGTTTACCTCCACATATGAGGTATCAGCGTACTCAGGACCAATTGGACAACAACGTTCGTGGTCCAGTTTCTCCTTTTACTCTTGGGAAAATAAAAAATTGTTGCTAAAAGATCATTTTTGTGACTAAAAAGTTAAATGTTCATTTTTTCCTTCCATGTTGCTTCTGCTGCTGTGAAACACCTGAAGGGTTAATAAACTTCTTGAATGTGGTTTTGAGCACCTTGAGGGGTGCAGTTTTTAGAATGGTATCACTTTTGGGTATTTTCAGCCATATAGACCCCTCAAACTGACTTCAAATGTGAGGTGGTCCCTAAAAAAAATGGTTTTGTAAATTTTTTTGTAAAAATGAGAAATCACTGGTCAAATTTTAACCCTTATAACTTCCTAGCAAAAAAAAATTTTGTTTCCAAAATTGTGCTGATGTAAAATAGACATGTGGGAAATGTTATTTATTAACTATTTTGTGTCACATAACTCTCTGGTTTAACAGAATAAAAATTCAAAATGTGAAAATTGCAAAATTTTCAAAATTTTCGCCAAATTTCCGTTTTTTTCACAAATAAACGCAGAAATTATCGACCTAAATTTACCACTAACATGAAGCCCAATATGTCACAAAAAAAACAATCTCAGAACCGCTAGGATCCGTTGAAGCGTTCCTGAGTTATTACCTCATAAAGGGACACTGGTCAGAATTGCAAAAAATGGCCAGGTCATTAAGCTCAAAATAGGCTGGGTCATGAAGGGGTTAAAGTCTTATGACTAAGGCCAGGATGCTGTTGGGACCATACTTCTTCCTGCCCCAGATCCAAGCTAAAAAAATTGTGGGCATCGGTGCAGATTTCCTCATCTTGACTCTGCAAAGCTTTTGAGTACACTTCTGATGAACATGGCATAAAATGTGTGAACAGCTCTTCAGAATCACCCATCTGTGGTTCTGTGCAGTCAGTTAAACGTTTAGATAATTGGGACGCAGGGGAAGCAAGAGGAATTTGGGTGCCACATCTGTGGACTGTACTGGGTTTGATGTTGAGATGGAGGAAAAGGAGGAGAGGCCACTTGAAGATGCACGTGCCATCCAATTGAGTACATGCTCTCTCTGGGCATTAACGACAAGGCATACGTGCGTCTGCCACAGAAAGGTAGTGGTGTGGCCTGTCCAGTAACATAAATTGTCAGTTGTTTTCGCATAGGACGTGACATTGCTTCACTAGTGCTTTCATCAACATTACCACCTTGAAGACCAAGCCTAATTCCCCTTCCACCACGACCTCACTTTTTCTCAGTCATGTTGCTCAGATTGTGTAGTAGGAGCACAGTATTAACAACAAAAATTAGATTTTAAACTCTGCACCACCTCTGCAAACAGTAAATTCAAAGTTGAAATGTGGCGTGCTGTATCGTGTTAGTCACAGAAAAAAAGATTTTTTCTTTGGACCAAGGATCAGGTCTTTATTACACACTAGTTGCTAAAACTATTTTTCAAGTCAGGTCCCTTACTATATGACGTTAATAACAGAAGTATTTGTTTCAGTAAAAGAGAAAAGGTAATCTGCGCTACTGCATTATTCAAACCAAAGAGTCTCACACATCAAACAGCTCAGTGCTTTTTATCGCCCAAATCGGAACAGTTGCTCACTCCAGAAAAGAGAATGCACAATCCAAATACGAAGAAATGAAGAGCACTCACTGTCCTTAAAAGTCTAAGTTTTATTACAACATACAAGTCGTACCCGGACCCATGGAAGCGCGGTAGCGCGAAACGGCCATTGTCCGTGCACTGTTCACATTTTCCCCTGCTGAAGACTTGTATGTCGTAATAAAGCTTAGACTTTTAAGGACGGTGAATGCTCTTCATGTCTTCGAATTTGGAGAAGAATTTGTTTGTGGCCTATGTGCAGCGCCCCAGAGTCCTGGTCGTTGCAGTACTGTGGCTCCGCCACTATGGGGAGCCATGGTGCGTCCGATGGCACTGAAGGAGTTCATCTGATCAGGTATCACAGACACCAATAGATTTCACAGCTGGGCCTCCGGGGGGGAGCTAAGGGTTCTATTCATTAGGCCACTCCCCACCATAGTGGGTAAACTGGGGGTCAGGCAGGAAGTTAGGAGAGAAAGCTGACTGGATTGAACGAAGCAACACCTGGTGGCAGAGGGTGTTGTGGAGGAAGAGACAGTAGGGTCTCTGTCAGGGGTGGGATCCTGACAGAGGCTTGGCATTGAAAGGAACGTAACGGGTCCGCGCCAGCTCCGGGAAGCGGCGGGACCCAAGAAAGGATTAGAAGCGAGATAGATTGTGCTGAGTGAGAAACGAGATCAAGCGATAGGAGAATACCAGTAGGGGTCGTGCTGTAAGATCGGAGCAACATCCTACTGAGGCGCACTACCGGTGGCCGGAACGCCGAGGGAGTATTACAATAACCAGCTTCAAGCAATACTCTAAACAGCGGCAGGACAGTCAGTCTCAGGCGGGCTGTCTCACCTAAATCACCTATGAAGTCTTGGGAGGCAATTGCGGGAGAGGGGCGTCTCTAGGGTCCCGGAAGAACTCCAGGCCTATCCGACAAACGGGTGCCGTTCTAACTGTAATATCAGGAAGGGACGGAAGATTAGAAGAACATCATTTAATCGAGTTGTGAGGGAACACGAGAAACAGACACAACAGTTGTGGGGTACTTTCCGTAAGCACAGCAGGGAAGGACTACAACACATAGCGCTAAGAAGGAAGGCACCGATTTCCACCTGTGAAGTGAACTCTGGAGGTGCCATTGGACCGGCCGGACTTGCGCAGCCTGGTGAACCATATTCTGGACTGAGGACTCAGAGATCTCCAGTAAAGAGGTAAAGAGACTGCAACCCGGTGTCCTCGTTATTTACCGCGACCTGCACCCCACAACTGCACCACCAACATCCACACCTAGCATTCACTGTGCGCCCCACGGCAGGGTCACGGACCGGGGCCTAGCCGCCGTGACAACCCCTGAAGCAGAGACTCAGAGGCCCGGTACCGGGTACCCCTCGGCCCTGCGGCGGTGGGGGCGCTACAACTTGGCGTCACGAACAGGATCTACTTAAGCCTGAAGAATCGGGTCATGTGTGCCTTGGAACTGTAATTTGTTGTGCTTGGACTGTACTTTATTGAGAGACTGTGTACTGCCATTGACCAAGAGAAGTTCCCGCCAAAAGCCGCCGCCATTGCTACGCCAGCGAAGAAGGAGGGCGTGCCATGGGAGGAGACTATCAGAGTGGCGCGAGAAATGGCTACCGCCCCCTGTGTTTCTGGCTGCAAAGCGATGACCTGCCTCAGAGTACAAGACCACCCCCTGATTTGCAACGGCGGGAAGCAGGAGATGGAGAAGCCCGGCCCAGGAGAAATGGCGGAGTCAGGTGCATGCACTGCCACCGACTATCAGGCAGCGATGACGAGCAGCAAGTACCTGAACGAGGAAGAAGCGATTCCGGCTTGCCCTCCTTCACCAGAGGCGGACCTATGTCCACTGCAGCGGAAAGATCCGAATTCTTTGGAACCGGCCGCGGAGCTGAGCTTACCCATCCCGTCCTCGGAGCCAGCGGAGGAGGAACCATGGTGGGCGGAGCCGCACCCGGGGACCCCATTGGAGGAGCCGCGGTCCGGGCTGCGGCCGACTCCAGCGTTCTCGTCAATGGACCGGATCGACATCGGTGGAACCACATCAGGCGCAGGTATGGGAGACGCCCCTGCTCCCCTGCTCGATCCCGCTCCCGCGACCGGTCCTCACCCCAGTAAAAGCCGCCTACTATCGGCAGAGCTAGTGGTGTTACCCCCCCGATGCAATGGGGAAGCTGGTGCCACCGCTGCCGACTAGGATGGGGGAACCCGTAGACGTAGGCCCAGATGGGGTGACCCTCCAGTGGGACACCCCCTGGGTTGGGCCAGATGGGGTTCGGGAAGAAGGATTCACCCTTGCTGTGCTTACCTGGGAGCAATACAAACAATGCCTGATCCTACATTGGAAAAGGCAGAAAGAGGCAGAGCTGACTGCCCCACCGAGGGTACGACAACCACCGCCTGCATGTGATGACCGGGACATGGTGAGGCGGGGCACTGTATTGGCCTTCCACCCGAAGAGAGGATGGGGCTCCATACAGGAACCGGGACTGCCAACCGACGTCTTCGTTGCCAGTTGCAACGTGAGGGCCCCCTGCTGTGGCCGAAGGGGTGATCCGCTACAAAGGGGAGATCCGGTGACTTACACCCGTCATCGGAATGCATACGGGTGGTATGCCCGGGACGTGCGCCGTTGTGAGCTTGGGGGAGCGTCGTCTGGTACTTCCACCATGATGGAACCAGACGTAACGGATCTTACCAACATTGCCGCCGTACGTCTCATTGCAGCAACTGAGCTGACGGCTAGAGTCCGCCTTCGGGTCCAGACATCGGGTGGTCTGACTGCACCAGGGAAATCCATTGGTGATACTGGTGCGGCATCAGCTGCTGACCTAGGATCACAGTCTGCACAGTCGGAAGGTACCCACTTTCGGCTGATGTCTTGTGATTTACTATGAAGATAAACCTCGATACCATGAGTATGTATATAGTTACTATTTCCTGCTGCTAAACCCGCTCAGGGTAAACTCTTAAAGGGATCCCTTTGTTGACCCGGGATCCCTATTGTTTTGTTTTCTTGTTTGTTTTCCAAGTTTTTGCACAAAGTTTACAGAACTGCTGAAATCATGAACAGTGCATGATCCGAACTTTTTGTATATAGTTTGCACCTTATTAAAGGCGCTCCCTACTGGTTTTACTTAAAGAAAGACTCTTTGCGAAGATACCGCACTGGAACCTTTGCTGAGTATGGACTGGTAGCTTGAGAAGACGCGCTACCTCACAGAGACTTGGTCCCCTCTTAAAGGGGATGTTCATTTGTCGCGTTTCGATAGTAATATTGCTTAAGACAAGTAGCAATAATGTTGATGAGAGGAAAGTGATGATAGTGTTTGTACGAGAAAGTTATATGTGTTTAATTAGTTAAATGTGAAGAAATACTGATGATGTGCTCTGAGAATTAAAAGGTGAAAGATAGAAGAAGGATGCAGTGGACCCGTAGAGATAGATGTGGTGTCCAGCATGCAAGAAAGGAAGAAAGATAATGAGAAGGCTTAATGTTCGATAGAAAATGTTTAGATAATGTTGATAGATAGTTAGGATAGAAGGTAAACCCTGAGTCCTCATAGGAGTCATGTAGAGATGACTTAGTGCTCTTAAACTGAAAGTAATGTTATGTTCTATACTGTGTATAGTAGTTGAAAAGGCAGTAGGCCCTGGCTGAACGGGGCGGTCCTGTAAAAGAAAGGAGAGGCAGTAGGTCTGGTGCCGATAGGACAGGCGGTCCTGCAGATTTAAAGAAGGAGAATGAAAAAGTTAAAGTGCCTTATAATGTGATTATAGGAAGGTCTTTAGTGGATTTAGAGTGTGAGTCCTTAAAGGCAATGTTAAATTATTGTTCAACAATTTTGCACTTAAGTAGAATGCCCGGTTGGGTAACAGGAGTTATTTATAGCCTGTAATTTATAATGTTAACCATGTTTGTAACGTTCAAGTGTCCTCACCTCCCATAAAGGGAAGCCTGTTCAAGTATACTTATTGTTATTACACTCAATGAAACTGTATGTCTTTTTGCTAACTTGTATTGTTGTTTTCTTCCCAGTCCCGGAGTAC
Source organism: Ranitomeya variabilis (assembly GCF_051348905.1). Lineage (NCBI taxonomy): Eukaryota > Metazoa > Chordata > Amphibia > Anura > Dendrobatidae > Ranitomeya > Ranitomeya variabilis. The sequence goes on from NC_135234.1 coordinate 650,183,875, forward strand.
TGTGTTTAACCAGGGGGGAGTGCAGCGCCCCAGAGTCCTGGTCGTTGCAGTACTGTGGCTCCGCCACTATGGGGAGCCATGGTGCGTCCGATGGCACTGAAGGAGTTCATCTGATCAGGTATCACAGACACCAATAGATTTCACAGCTGGGCCTCCGGGGGGAGCTAAGGGTTCTATTCATTAGGCCACTCCCCACCATAGTGGGTAAACTGGGGGTCAGGCAGGAAGTTAGGAGAGAAAGCTGACTGGATTGAACGAAGCAACACCTGGTGGCAGAGGGTGTTGTGGAGGAAGAGACAGTAGGGTCTCTGTCAGGGGTGGGATCCTGACAGAGGCTTGGCATTGAAAGGAACATAATGGGTCCGCGCCAGCTCCGGGAAGCGGCGGGACCCAAGAAAGGATTAGAAGCGAGATAGATTGTGCTGAGTGAGAAACGAGATCAAGCGATAGGAGAATACCAGTAGGGGTCGTGCTGTAAGACCGGAGCAACATCCTACTGAGGCGCACTACCGGTGGCCGGAACGCCGAGGGAGTATTACAATAACCAGCTTCAAGCAATACTCTAAACAGCGGCAGGACAGTCAGTCTCAGGCGGGCTGTCTCACCTAAATCACCTATGAAGTCTTGGGAGGCAATTGCGGGAGAGGGGCGTCTCTAGGGTCCCGGAAGAACTCCAGGCCTATCCGACAAACGGGTGCCGTTCTAACTGTAATATCAGGAAGGGACGGAAGATTAGAAGAACATCATTTAATCGAGTTGTGAGGGAACACGAGAAACAGACACAACAGTTGTGGGGTACTTTCCGTAAGCACAGCAGGGAAGGACTACAACACATAGCGCTAAGAAGGAAGGCACCGATTTCCACCTGTGAAGTGAACTCTGGAGGTGCCATTGGACCGGCCGGACTTGCGCAGCCTGGTGAACCATATTCTGGACTGAGGACTCAGAGATCTCCAGTAAAGAGGTAAAGAGACTGCAACCCGGTGTCCTCGTTATTTACCGCGACCTGCACCCCACAACTGCACCACCAACATCCACACCTAGCATTCACTGTGCGCCCAACGGCAGGGTCACGGACCGGGGCCTAGCCGCCGTGACAACCCCTGAAGCAGAGACTCAGAGGCCCGGTACTGGGTACCCCTCGGCCCTGCGGCGGTGGGGGCGCTACATATGTATCAGGCCTCTATAACACACTAGATGCTGCAAAGTATTTTTAAAGTTAGGTCCCTTTCTGTATGATGTTAATAACAGAAGAATTTTTTTAACCAAGGATCAGGCATTTATAACACACTAGATGCTATAAACTATTTTTCAAGTCAGGTCCCTTACTGTATGACGTTAATAACAGAAGAATTTGTTTGTGGCCTATGTATCAGGCCTCTATAACACAATAGATGCTACAAACTCTTTTTAAAGGTAGGTCTCTTACTGTATGATGTTAATAACAGAAGAATTTGTTTGTGGCTTATGTATCAGGCCTCTATAACACACTAGATTCTACAAACAATTTTTAAACTCAGGTCGCTTACTGTATGACATTAATAACAGAAGAATTTTTTTGTGGCCTATGGATCAGGCCTCTATAACACACTTTATGTTACAAACTCTTTTTAAACGGAGGTCCCTTACTGTATGACGTTAATAACAGAATAATTTTTTTTGAACCAAGGATCAGGCCTCTATAAAACTAGATGCTACAAACTCTTTTTAAAGGTAGGTCTCTTACGGTATGATGTTAATAACAGAAGAATTTGTTTGTGGCTTATGTATCAGGCCTCTATAACACACTAGATGCTACAAATTATTTTTCAAGTCAGGTCACTTACTGTATGACGTTAATAACAGAAGAATTTGTTAGTGGCCTATGTATCAGGCCTCTATAACATACTAGATGCTACAAACTCTGTTACATAATATACTCGAACTCACAGAAAAAATATGGGTCCCATATAATGGAAAGTAATACCCTAGTGACTTCATATATTTTGCCCATAAAGTGACTGGCTAGTAAGTGTATACTCCTGATACACATTTAAACACAAAGAAAATGGAGTTCCATACACAAAGAAATTTTAAAAGTTGTACATTGTATTATAAATAATATTCACACAATAGATCACAAAAATAACAAAAAAATTATAGAACAAAAAAAGAGACCCTAGTTTAGAAACAAGTAAATCCCAAGCATAACCAGTAAATTTGTGTAGACCAAAGCCATGGAACTAGTATACCCCACTACATATCCTATTAGCTGTATATCAGTTTGGCACCCTAATCCAAATTCACATAACATCAGTGTCAGTTAAAGCATTGGATGCCCATAAAATAGTGCATACCCCAAAGGCTGTCACAGTGACTAACACCCATATAGGGAAAAAGAAGCAATAGCGGTATATCTAGCAGTGAAACATCTTACCCATGGTCAGTGTAGTCAAATGCCTGGGTGGATCCGGTACCCAGGCATTTGAATACACTGACCATGGAGTTAATCCCTTGTTAAAATCAAAACTGTTAAAATCTGTTAACACTTGCTCTGCCTTCTGTCTGTCACTGCATCACGCAACCTGCTTACACTTGGCGTAGTCGGCAGGATGCAGTCCACAGCCTCAGAAGAGACAGACCAGGCGATGCTGGGTACGACAAGGGCTAATATACTGTTGGTTGCCAAGCTGAGTAATCTTCCAAAGTTCACAGGGAGCAACACTTTATTGTGGGTTTGGACTGAGCAGGTCAAAGGCATGTTGAGGATGCACCCTATGACCCCCCACGATGCAAGCGGAAATTGCCATGATGGCTCTGGATGGAGAAGCGAGGTGCTCCGTCATGTTCCGGCCCCCACAAGAGCAAAACACCTTTACCAAAGGTGCTACAAATTTTAGATGAGATGCACGGGGACCCTACGCACGTTGGGAAATTATGCATGCGCTTGTTTAGTCATGTCCAAAGGGACGGGGGGTGGGTGACCCAATACATGAATGCGCTGCTGAAGATCCACGCTGCGATCGTTAAGCGGGATGACACAGGCGTAGGGCCCCCTGACATAGTTCTGAGAGACCAACTAGTGGCAAGCTTTAGAGATGCACTGCTTAAGCGGGCCTTGCAGGAGCGCTTGTGAGCTAATCTGCGTATGTTGTTTTTGGAGGTTGGGGCGGAGATGCGTGCATGCGAGCAAGAGCAGGGAGTGACAGCCTTGGCATGGCAGGTCCGGAGTGGGGAGGTATCCGCTCCACTTGCAACTGAGCCAAGTTGGGTGAGCGAAATTCGGAAGGAAATCCAGGAAATGCGAGAAGAATGGTCTGCCTTACGGAAGAAACCTCCTCTAACCCGGGATCCCTCTAGAGGTCAAAGTAATCCTGAGTCTTGCTGGGAAAGGAGACAATCTCGCCCAGAAAGACTGCTGACCTGTTTTACATGTGGAGACATTGGACATTTTGCCCGTGGATGCGCACGCCTGGGGAGATCTCCCAACCGCCGTCTGTTAACACCGCCCGGAGCCTGAACAGTCAAGAAGAGAAAGAAGTCCCACAAGTTTAGTGTCTCCAAGTCCTTTTGTATGGGCCAAAATGGATGCACTGGCCATCCGCTGGTTAGTTGATACCAGCTCTCAAGTGACTACTATGCCCGAGAATTATTTCAGACGTCATTTTTCTGAAGCGATGCGGTCTGAATGGGGCCCAGTAATTAAATTGACGGTGGCCAATCAGCTACCCATCCCAGTCGCATTTGTGGTTTGGATGCAAATCACTGTGTGTGGTAAAGATGTGGTCCGGAAGGGAGTCGGGTTAACCGCTGGGGACCAGGCAATGGTCCCACTGTGACTCTAGAAATGAACATATTGAAAGAACTCGGGAGCATCCTGGTCAATGGGTCGGCAGATGTGCTCTTGAATCAATGGACTCCTCACACCCCCAAGAGAGAGGTGTTTCAGCAGTTGATACTGGTGGCCGGAGCCCAAGAGACGTCGAATGAAGGAAGGACATTGAGGAAGGTGGTCGTTCCAGCTGCTGCCAACCTTATTCTACCACCAGGTCAAACTGTGCTCACTTTACCCATCCAAGCCATCACCCCTCTTGAAGGAGTCAAAGTTCAGATAGAGAACGCTTTAGTGGAACAATTACCTCCAGGGCTCCTCACTGCACGGACATTAGCCACAGTTCACGACGGCAATGTACTGGTGCGATGTGTAAACTTAGGAGAGGACAGTCTCACGCTCCTGCACAAAAGTGAAGTAGCACAGATAATGGCTATGCTGGAAGAGTTGATACCACCAGAGGTTGTTCAATGGATGGTGAAACAAGGGGATCCCTGGACAGTGGCCATGGTGGTGTCTCCTGAGTTGCCCCCTATCCATCTTAAGGAAGGATGCTGAATCCTGGAGCAGATGCGGGCTGCACTAACGGAACTCTCACCCCAACAGGTACAACAAGTGGAAGCGATGCTGGAGTGACACCAGGACATCCTCGTTCAACATGATGACGATTTCGGCTGTACCACAGCCATTACCCATGAGATTCCAACAGGAAACACAGCACCCTTGTGAGAATGTTACCAGCAAATTCAGCCACAAATGTACCAGGAGGTAAAAGAGATGTTAAACATATATGCTACTGAAACAACAAAACCTAGGCAATGGATAAACAGGGGACCCAGACAAGAAAATAGGAAAATTTTTTAGAAATTAAATTTTATTATAATGTAATAAACAATACTCCACATGATAAAAATAGCCAAGTATAAGAAGATGAGGACTAAAATCAGCCTCTAAAGAAAGTGCACAGTGCCAAATACTTAATAGTACAATATAAGGTGAGGGTCCACTGGCCCCAAAGTAACACTCTCCAAAGGATAAAGTGAGCAAGTGCATGTAAACAAAGCAAAAATTTGCTAAGGCTACGTTCACATTTGTGTTGTGCGCCGCAGCGTCGGCGCCGCAGCGCACAACGCAAACAAAAACGCGGCAAAACGCACGCTAAAACGCTGCATTTTGCGCCGCATGCGTCGTTTTTGGCCGAAAGTTGGACGCAAAAAAAATGCAACTTGATGCGTTTCTTGCGTCCAACGCTTGCGGCCATGCGGCGCAAAACGCAGCACAACGCATGTCCATGCGCCCCCATGTTAAATATAGGGGCGCATGACGCATGCGGCGCCGCTGCGGCGCCCGACGCTGCGGTGCTGACCGCAAATGTGAACGTAGCGTTACACAGTAGATGAATATATACCTTGCAGGGGTTTAATAGGTCCAGTAGTACGTGCGCCCCGACGCGTGTTTCGGATCAAGTCCTTCGTCAGGGGGTACGCACACTGTCCTAGATGGCCATATATATATACAGGTATTAATTAGCGCTAATGAACGGTGTCCGGGTGAACGCGGCACATGCGCCGCCAGGAGGTCCCGGAAGTCCGTGACGTCCACGCCACGTGATCGGACGCACGGCATTATGGTCCGGCGTTACCTAGATCACGCAGACGCGGTAAGTCAGGACTACGAGACACAGGCGGCGCATGCGCACAACCAAGGACCCGACATTAGACGAAAAGGGGGCACGTATAGATGTAACATTTCCATACAAAAACATGATCAGAGGACTATAAAGCCACATATATGTAACGCGCATAATTATATAAGCGCAAATGTAATACATGTAGGATCTGGACCATAGAAAATAAAAAAATAGAATATAGAATATATATGCGCATATAAGTGTATAAACATGCACACATATATCCCAATAACAGAAAAAGAATAAATTAGTAATAAATAAACAATAACCAAAATAGTAAAAAATGTAATATATCCAAATATCAGCATAATATATATCATCATATACTCAATATGGGCATAACAGAATAAATTAATAATTATAATAATCAGAAAACAATACAAAATAATAATAACTAATAATATAGAACAAATATAAATATAAACATAAATCAAAATATGAATAATATATATAATAATAAAATAAAATCTATGGAATAATAATAAATAAAAAATAATAAATAATAAATAATAGATAATAAATAATAAATATTAAAAATAAAAAATAAAATATAAAAAATAATAATAAAATAATAAATAAAAATAAATAATAAAAATAAATATAATAAATAATAATAAAAAATAATAAAAAATAAAAAATAAAAAATAAAGAAGATGATACATATCACATTGAAAATACACATATACACATAATGTCAATGTGCTACTGATGAATAGTCCAAATTAAGAGATCACTCCACAAATGGATCCTCATGTGATCCCATCATGTCAGAAATTTCTAGGAAAGATATTCAAATGTATGGCATAATCAAGCACCCTATAAAATACAAAAATAAGGAATATATAAAATGATATATAAGAACAGTATAAAAGCATATAAAAGGTGGACAATAAAAGGTGGATCTAAAATTGACAAAAGCAATTATATATAAAAAAGTAATATTAGAGAAAAGGGGCAAAACTCAGATTTTCATTTAATCCCTTAGGGGAAACAGTATCTAACGTCCAAATCCATTTGGTCTCCTTCTGCAATAATTGTGTGCTAACTTTACCACCACGTTCATTTTGCTCAACCATATCAATCCCCATTACTTTTAAAAGGGAAGAGTCACATCCATGATATAGTTTAAAATGTTTGGGGATAGTCTTTAAAAGGGTAATGTCCTCAATTTCTTTCGCCATCTCTATCCCTAAAAAATGCTCACGTACCCTGACTTTAAATTGGCGAGTAGTCATTCCGATGTAAATCAATGAACAGGGGCACGTGGCATAATATATTACGGCCTTTGAGGTACAAGTTATGGTATGTTTGATGTTGAAACTGGTTGTCCCCATTGAATTACAAAAATTCTGGCTCTTCACTATATTGGGACAGGCTACGCACTTCCCACAGGCTTTGCAGCCAAGTAATGGTTTTGAACTAGATAGAAAGGAAGGGACAACGGAATTATGGGCATAGTGACTCCTAACAAGATGGTCCTTCAGGTTCCTAGACCTTTTAAAGGTAATACTTGGTCTATTGCCAATATATTGGCATAAGACGGGGTCGGCCTGAAGGATAGCCCACGATTTAGTTAAACATAACCTCATCTTCTCAGTTTGACCATGATAACTTGTAATGTACCTAACCGTATTATTGCTTTTAGGTATCTTTGTTTGGTATAAGGCCTGATGCCGAGTTGTATGTTTGGCACGAAGATATGCCTTTTTCACGGAACGTCTACTATAGCCACGATCCCAGAATTTTTGTTTCAGTCCCATGGCCTGTTTCTCAAAATCCTCCTCACTAGAACAAATCCTACGGAGTCTCAAAAATTGGCCAATTGGGATGGAGCAAATCATAGCCGGCGGGTGCGATGAAGTCGCATGGAGAAATGAATTTGTGGCTGTTGGCTTACAAAAAAGATCTGTACACAGACAGTTATCCTCACCTCTAATAACATTAACATCAAGGAAATCAATCAAGTTTTTCCCATATTTATAGGTTAAATGTATATTTTTTGAATTTTGGTTAAGCGAGGTCATAAATTCCTGAAGTGAATCAACTGACCCCTGCCAAATCAAAAATATGTCATCAATAAATCGCACCCAAAATGGAATGCGATCAATTGGCAATACATCAGAGGAAAAAAGGTCCTTCTCCCACAGCCCCAGGAACAGATTTGCGTAAGCTGGCGCAAATGACGCCCCCATTGCTGTGCCCTGGAGCTGCAGGTAGAAGGACCCCTTGAATAGAAAAAAATTATGAACAAGTGAGAACTGGAGAAGCTCAATAGTAAATTGATTCATAGATGTAAACGAAGACGATGACGACAAAAAATACTGTACAGCTCCAATTCCGTCACTATGCCTTATACTTGTGTATAGTGACTCCACGTCACAAGTAACTAACAAAGTATCCTCGCCTATGTGGAGTCCATCAATCTTTTTGAGGAACTCGTTGGTATCCTTGATGAATGAGGGTAATATTTCTACCATAGATTGTAATCTGGAATCAATAAATCTATTCACGTTTTCTAAGTAATTTCCACAGCCCGATATAATTGGTCTACCGGGAGGAGTATTCTGGTTTTTGTGGATTTTAGGTAACAAATAAAATGTTGATATTGTTGGTTCAGAAATCTGTAATGCATTAAATAGATCCCTTGAGATGATCCCTCCATCCAGTGCCCCACGCAGCATTGTTAATAGTTCGGACCGAAATTTGCTCAGAGGATTAAATGTTAATCTCTTATAGCATATAGTATCCCTTAATTGTCTATATGCTTCTGTCTCATATAGTTGTTTAGGCCAAATAACTATATTTCCCCCCTTGTCGGCCGGTTTAATTACCACATCCGTTAGACCCCTCAAATTTTTGAGTGCTAGTTTCTCCTTGCTGTTTAAATTTTCATTATTAGGAAAACACGGGATTTTTTCAAGTTCCCTAGTTACAGTCTTAACAAAGACATCAAGTGTGGGACAGGTCGACAAAGGGGGAAATCTACTTGACTTTGGACGGATAGACATAGGAATCTTACCTCCTACCAGGTTGTTATGTTCCTGAGCCAGTTCCTCTAGGGTAGCTAATGCCTCCTGTTCCGTCTCTGTTGGGAATAATTTTAGAGTATCCTCATTATGAAAATGTTTCTTAAAGAGTAACTTCCTAGCAAATAAATGTAGGTCTTTTATCGCAGTAAATTGGTCATATTGTGCTGTAGGGCAAAACATTAAGCCCCTATTTAAAACATTAATCTCTGTTTCAGAAAATATATGTTTACTCAAATTAATTACCTTAGTATTATTCTTAAAGTTCTCCGGTGAGTATCTAGGTGCACGTTTTGCCGGTCTATAACGTGGTTCCCATTTGCGTTTGGGAGTAGATAAGAGAGAGGTTGACACAGAGACGGAAGAGGAGGCACCAGAAATATCCCCTATAGCTTGATTGGATGAAGTTGAATTAGTTCTTTCATGGGTACCAAGATCAGATTGGATTTTGCGCCATCTATAGATCTTTCCATTAGTGAAATCTCTTTGGTCCCTTAAAAGTTTATTAATCTGTTTGGACTCAATGTCCTTAGTCCATTGATCTATATATTTCCCAAGCTGGGGATCAATCGATGAGAACTGTTCACTAGTCAGGCACGTTTTAGCCTGAGAAAAAACTTCTTCAAGAGACTTATCAATATCTGCCAAGATTTTAGAATTAAGCTTAACCAATAGTTCCATAAGTTGTTTAGACGCCTCATTGCATACATCTTCCCAGTTTTTCACAAATTCTTCGTCATTTACTGGAAAGGATGGAGTAACATGAATCTGGAGACCTCTTGGTATGAGTTGCCGCTGAATATAATTTTCTAAAAAGGCCCGGTTCCACCATGACCGGGTCCTTTTATAAGTTAAATTTTTAATATTTTTAAAAGTACTATCAAATTGTAGACCACCACTTGTGGTAGCTGTATTGTTTTTATTACCAAAAACTGCATTAACCTGGCCTTGCCACGACAGTTACCTAGTTTTGAAATCCATGCCTAGGATGAAGAGCGACCTGTGCAAAACACAGTAAATAAGTTATAAAGAACACTTTTTCCTCTGATGTATTGCCAATTGATCGCATTCCATTTTGGGTGCGATTTATTGATGACATATTTTTGATTTGGCAGGGGTCAGTTGATTCACTTCAGGAATTTATGACCTCGCTTAACCAAAATTCAAAAAATATACATTTAACCTATAAATATGGGAAAAACTTGATTGATTTCCTTGATGTTAATGTTATTAGAGGTGAGGATAACTGTCTGTGTACAGATCTTTTTTGTAAGCCAACAGCCACAAATTCATTTCTCCATGCGACTTCATCGCACCCGCCGGCTATGATTTGCTCCATCCCAATTGGCCAATTTTTGAGACTCCGTAGGATTTGTTCTAGTGAGGAGGATTTTGAGAAACAGGCCATGGGACTGAAACAAAAATTCTGGGATCGTGGCTATAGTAGACGTTCCGTGAAAAAGGCATATCTTCGTGCCAAACATACAACTCGGCATCAGGCCTTATACCAAACAAAGATACCTAAAAGCAATAATACGGTTAGGTACATTACAAGTTATCATGGTCAAACTGAGAAGATGAGGTTATGTTTAACTAAATCGTGGGCTATCCTTCAGGCCGACCCCGTCTTATGCCAATATATTGGCAATAGACCAAGTATTACCTTTAAAAGGTCTAGGAACCTGAAGGACCATCTTGTTAGGAGTCACTATGCCCATAATTCCGTTGTCCCTTCCTTTCTATCTAGTTCAAAACCATTACTTGGCTGCAAAGCCTGTGGGAAGTGCGTAGCCTGTCCCAATATAGTGAAGAGCCAGAATTTTTGTAATTCAATGGGGACAACCAGTTTCAACATCAAACATACCATAACTTGTACCTCAAAGGCCGTAATATATTATGCCACGTGCCCCTGTTCATTGATTTACATCGGAATGACTACTCGCCAATTTAAAGTCAGGGTACGTGAGCATGTTTTAGGGATAGAGATGGCGAAAGAAATTGAGGACATTACCCTTTTAAAGACTATCCCCAAACATTTTAAACTATATCATGGATGTGACTCTTCCCTTTTAAAAGTAATGGGGATTGATATGGTTGAGCAAAATGAACGTGGTGGTAAAGTTAGCACACAATTATTGCAGAAGGAGACCAAATGGATTTGGACGTTAGATACTGTTTCCCCTAAGGGATTAAATGAAAATCTGAGTTTTGCCCCTTTTCTCTAATATTACTTTTTTATATATAATTGCTTTTGTCAATTTTAGATCCACCTTTTATTGTCCACCTTTTATATGCTTTTATACTGTTCTTATATATCATTTTATATATTCCTTATTTTTGTATTTTATAGGGTGCTTGATTATGCCATACATTTGAATATCTTTCCTAGAAATTTCTGACATGATGGGATCACATGAGGATCCATTTGTGGAGTGATCTCTTAATTTGGACTATTCATCAGTAGCACATTGACATTATGTGTATATGTGTATTTTCAATGTGATATGTATCATCTTCTTTATTTTTTTATTTTTTATTTTTTATTATTTTTTATTATTATTTATTATATTTATTTTTATTATTTATTTTTATTTATTATTGTATTATTATTTTTTATATTTTATTTTTTATTTTTAATATTTATTATTTATTATCTATTATTTATTATTTATTATTTTTTATTTATTATTATTCCATAGATTTTATTTTATTATTATATATATTATTCATATTTTGATTTATGTTTATATTTATATTTGTTCTATATTATTAGTTATTATTATTTTGTATTGTTTTCTGATTATTATAATTATTAATTTATTCTGTTATGCCCATATTGAGTATATGATGATATACACTCACTGGCCACTTTATTAGGTACACCTGTCCAACTTCTTGTTAACACTTAATTTCTAATCAGCCAATCACATGGCGGCAACTCAGTGCATTTAGGCATGTAGACATGGTCAAGACAATCTCCTGCAGTTCAAACCGAGCATCAGTATGGGGAAGAAAGGTGATTTGAGTGCCTTTGAACGTGGCATGGTTGTTGGTGCCAGAAGGGCTGGTCTGAGTATTTCAGAAACTGCTGATCTACTGGGATTTTCACGCACAACCATCTCTAGGGTTTACAGAGAATGGTCCGAAAAAGAAAAAAAATCCAGTGAGCGGCAGTTCTGTGGGCGGAAATGCCTTGTTGATGCCAGAGGTCAGAGGAGAATGGGCAGACTGGTTCGAGCTGATAGAAAGGCAACAGTGACTCAAATCGCCACCCGTTACAACCAAGGTAGGCCTAAGAGCATCTCTGAACGCACAGTGCGTCGAACTTTGAGGCAGATGGGCTACAGCAGCAGAAGACCACACCGGGTACCACTCCTTTCAGCTAAGAACAGGAAACTGAGGCTACAATTTGTACAAGCTCATCGAAATTGGACAGTAGAAGATTGGAAAAACGTTGCTTGGTCTGATGAGTCTCGATTTCTGCTGCGACATTCGGATGGTAGGGTCAGAATTTGGCGTAAACAACATGAAAGCATGGATCCATCCTGCCTTGTATGGAGCATCTTTAGGATGTGCAGCCGACAAATCTGCGGCAACTGTGTGATGCCATCATGTCAATATGGACCAAAATCTCTGAGGAATGCTTCCAGCACCTTGTTGAATCTATGCCACGAAGAATTGAGGCAGTTCTGAAGGCAAAAGGGGGTCCAACCCGTTACTAGCATGGTGTACCTAATAAAGTGGCCGGTGAGTGTATATTATGTTGATATTTGGATATATTACATTTTTTACTATTTTGGTTATTGTTTATTTATTACTAATTTATTCTTTTTCTGTTATTGGGATATATGTGTGCATGTTTATACACTTATATGCGCATATATATTCTATATTCTATTTTTTTATTTTCTATGGTCCAGATCCTACATGTATTACATTTGCGCTTATATAATTATGCGCGTTACATATATGTGGCTTTATAGTCCTCTGATCATGTTTTTGTATGGAAATGTTACATCTATACGTGCCCCCTTTTCGTCTAATGTCGGGTCCTTGGTTGTGCGCATGCGCCGCCTGTGTCTCGTAGTCCTGACTTACCGCATCTGCGTGATCTAGGTAACGCCGGACCATAATGCCGTGCATCCGATCACGTGGCGTGGACGTCACGGACTTCTGGGACCTCCTGGCGGCGCATGCGCCGCGTACACCCGGACACCGTTCATTAGCGCTAATTAATACCTGTATATATATATATGGCCATCTAGGACAGTGTGCGTACCCCCTGACGAAGGACTTGATCCGAAACGCGCGTCGGGGCGCACGTACTACTGGACCTATTAAACCCCTGCAAGGTATATATTCATCTACTGTGTTAGCAAATTTTTGCTTTGTTTACATGCACTTGCTCACTTTATCCTTTGGAGAGTGTTACTTTGGGGCCAGTAGACCCTCACCTTATATTGTACTATTAAGTATTTGGCACTGTGCACTTTCTTTTGAGGCTGATTTTAGTCCTCATCTTCTTATACTTGGCTTTTTTTCTTTTGAATTCACATATTATCTGTCCCCTCCCCCACTTGTTGGTTTTTAACACAGTACATTTTTATGAAATATAGTGTATTTATTTTACCTCAGGGGTTATTTAATATTTTACTCTTTTTGCCTATATATATTATATGATTGATATATGTTTTTTGGTCCAGTATACGTGCGTTTTTGTGTATATATATATATATATATATATATATATATATATATATATATATATATATATATATATATGAATTTTTATCATGTGGAGTATTGTTTATTACATTATAATAAAATTTAATTTCTAAAAAAATTTTCCTATTTTCTTGTCTGGGTCCCCTGTTTATCCATTGCCTAGGTTTTGTTGTTTCACACATACTTTGAGTGGGTTCCACTTTTTTCTTTTCTCTCTTTCACTGGCACGATAGAGGATATATACATATATATATATATATATATATATATATATATATATATATATACTTATAAATTATTTATATTTGTGCCGTTTAGAGTGTTCTTTGTATATGCTACTGAGTGGAGTCATCTGAGAGAGCCAAAGCCCGTGGGCTGCCCCCGCTGTCCTGGTACGAAAGAAGGACCCTGCGTTTCCACATAGATTACCAGAAGCTGAATGTCTGTATTGTGCAAGACTCATGCCCGCTGCCAAGAATTGAGGAATCCTTATCTGCTCTGGGTAAAGTAAAGTACTTCTTGTGGCTGGATCTGGCTACTGGATACTGGCAATTGCCCATGTCTGAACAAGACTGGGCAAAGACAGCATTCATACTGCCTATAGGGTTGTTTGAGTTCAATTGGATGCCTTTCGACCTTACCAACGCCCCCTGGATCTTTCAACGATTGATGGAGAGATGTTTGGGAGACCTGAACTTTGAAGCTACCCTCATCTACTTAGACAACATCATCGTCTATGCTGCCACCTTTGAGGAGCACCTGCAACAGCTGGAACAGGTGTTGAGTCGGTTGCAGAAGCACGACCTGAAAGTGTCATCACTTTTGCAAGCAGATTGAATACTTGGAACATGATGTGTCTGCCGAAGGGGTGAGACCGGCATGTGAGAAGATAGCAGCAGTGCAGGGCTGGTCCACTCCGAAGACCATGAAGGATATCCGGGACTTTCTGGGACTGACCGGATATTATCGACGGTTTGTGGAAAATTTCACCCAAATTGTTAATATGCTGCTAGAATTGTTGAAGGGAGTACCATCCAGCACCAAAAATCAAACCATCCAGTGGGGATATAGCCGAGAAGAAGCTTTCCAAGCCCTGAAAATGTCCCTGACCGAAGAACCCAAACTGGCCTATGCAGACTTCTCTCAACCTTTCATCCTCCACACCGATGGGAGTCTACACGGACTAGGGGTTCTATTGTCGCAGATGCAGGACTGGAAAGGGCGAGTGATCACTTATGTGAGCTTATCTCTTCATGACTCTGAACGAAATCCAGATAATTACAGCTCTTTCAAGATAGAGTTGCTGGCTTTAGTGTGGGCAATGACCGAGAAATTCGCCGAGTACCTGTCCGGGTCTGAAGTCCTGGTACGCACCGATAAAAATCCCCTGTCCCACCTGGAAAATGCGAGACTGGGGGCTATGGAGCAGAGATGGGTGGCCCCTATGGCAAAGTATTGCTACAAGATCGCATATTGAATAGGAGCGGAGAATACACATGCTGATTCTCTATCCAGAGTGACTCACGAGCGACCTGGGCATAATTGGAATGAAGAGCTGGAGACTGAACAGATCCATGGGTTTTGGAACGTCGCCAGGACTTTGACAGAAAAGCAGGGACAGATCAGGGAGGCTTCCGTGGAACACACCCTGGGACAGCCCCATGATGACTGGATCTGGCTTCAGCAAGAACTCGCTCGGTTGAAGTAGTGGCTGGTCTTGAAGCAACTTCCCAGCCAAGAAGAGAGGGAGGCCCTGTCCTCAAGAACACTGCAGATCCTACGGCAATGGGAGAAGCTTCAGTTAGAAGATGGCTTGTTGTACCGGAAAGTTCAGCTAACACGAGAGATGGGAATTACCTGGCAAGTGGTGCTTCCCCAAGAGCTGATCAGTGAGGTGGCCACTGAAGCTTACGAGAGAGGGGCCCACTTTGGCCTAGAAAAGATATTTCAGTGGCTGTAGAAGTTAGTCTACCATCTCCGGCTAAAGACGGCAGAAGATGAAGCGTGTCACAAGTGCAGGAACTGCGAACTGGCCAAGCCTCCTGAACAAAGGGCCCCAAGCAGACCATCGTGACTTCTGCCCACCTAGAGGTGTTGAAGATCGATTACTTGACTGTGGGTCCAGCTCATCTAGGATATGAACATTGTCTGATAATGACCAATCATTTCAGTAAATTTGCGGTGGCAACTCCGACACGGGACCAGACTGCTGAATCAGTGGCACAGGCCATTTGCAGAGACTTCATCCGTGTACGGTTGTCCAAAGAGAATCCACTCTGACCTAGGCACCTGTTTCCAAATAAGAGTAATGGAAGAACTGCATCACCTGTATAAGATTGAGAAATCCAGAACTTTGCCCTATCATCCACAAGGAAATGGAGCTTGTGACCGTTTCAACTGGACACTGATTCAAATGCTGAGGACGCTAGAGGAGGACTGGAAAGTTGGTTGGCCTGAGTATGTGGCCGAATTAGTTTGGGAGTACAACAACCAGATGCATGGAATGACTGGATACACACCATATACCCCGCGGGTGTAATTACATTGCTGCCTAGTCTGCTGATGTTGTTGGTGACCACTCCCACCATCCTTCAAAAGGTCACCTGATGCATCAGCTGACTGTTGGTTATACAGGTCCTTTTGGGAGACCAGCCTAGCTGGAGACAGGAGCTTGCTGAGTGCAGTGGTTCTTCAGCTGAATTCTGATATCTGGTGCCTTACTCTGCTGTGCGGTGCATTGCTGGAGGAGAAATTGGTGTGCACTAAGGTGTAATAGGGCGAGGTGCAGGTGTAGAGGACTGGAATGTCCTGATACACTAGAATTAAATTAAATACACCGCACACTCTGCGTGTATCATTTGTGAAAAACTTGAAATTTATTGAAGTGCTATAGACATATCATTCAACAATGCAGAATGCGACCAGAAGTCAAACTGACAACGTTTCGACTCTTCCCGAGTCTTTATCAAAATGGTCGCTTAGCAAGGTGAATAGTAGTATAGCATAAATAGTATCCTCGTGGTATAAAGAGTATCTTACAAAATGGTATTAATAATAGGCAGGAGGCCTTTCGTTATGGTACCGCAGGTATAGTCTTGCAGAGTTGGTGGGAGTAATGCGAGTATATTTGTAGCTCAAAGAATGCGACGTTCCTGTTGCGCCATAAAGTGGAACCTGGCAGGCTTAGTAGGTAGTGAGGGGGTTAACCTCATGTGGTATATGCTCAGCAAATGGATCTAGCGTGACGTAGGTCCTGCCTAGGATTACTGTTGGTGTGGGGCTATCCTCTGGTAATGCAAGTAGATAGGTAGCAGCAGCTAAGAAGCTAAAAACAGGATGCTTCTTTATGAACAACGCTCCACAACGGCTGTAGGCGGCGGTGCATTGCAGCATAGAAAGTTAAGTGTGGTGTTTATTGTTTCTTTGTCCCTTTGTTGTCTGTAACTGCACCTGTGTTGTGTTAGTGCAGCAGTGCGGCCAGTGCTCTCACCTGCCAGTTCCCTACTTAGGGATAAGAGCAGGGCAAGTGAGGGACTAGGTATCCTGCTCGGCGACAGGTTGAAAAAGCCCATATAGGGACACTAGTTAGAGCAGGGCACATCCTCAGGTGAGTGCAGGAGGTGTCCATTTCCTGTTTCCCTACCGACATGGCCCACCGTTGTTAAAGTGTCCCCGGTGTACCCTTGTGTGTTTCGCCATTTTGTGACCGTCCCCTTGTCGTGTCACGCTAGGACAGTCACTTTGTTATATTGCGGGAGATCACCGAATTGGAGTTGGACCCTGAGGAGGACTACCCAATGCCGGGGGTGGCCACCTGGGTCCGTGAACATCGACATAGTTTACTGACTCTGCATCGATTAGTCCAGACCACGTTTCGGGAGCTTGAACATCAAGAGACAAAGCCTCTGCGAGGGACAGCTCTCAGAGCCGGAGAAAGAGTATTGGTTCCAGACAAGCGGCCTTTGGACAAGTTAGAGTATCGGTGGGAGAAAACTCTGTACCAGGTGAAACGTTGGATTGGGTCTGAAGGTCCTATCTATGAGATTCAACCCGAAGGGGAAGAAAACGCCCCCACTCTAGTAGTCCACTGGAATATGCTACGTCTGTGCCTGTCGTGAGACCCAAATCACTTGGAGGGAACACTAAACATTCCTGAAACACAGCCTCCTGCAATTGTTGACTGTGAAAAAGAAGAATTCTCTGGCCCATCGCCTATCGACCCAGAAAAGGAATCGGAGTCTGAAACTCCCAAAGTGGCTGCTCCACAGAATCTGGGCGCATTTCTGCCCTCGCCTGTTCAATCTGACTCCACTACTCAACCTGACTCAGCCACTCAACCTGATTTACATCACACAGAACGAACAACCGCTGGAATACCACCCAATCGTTACCAACAAGATCACTTTATTTGGCAGCGGATCATTCAAAAAATGGAGGAGTGTCAACGTTTACTGCAGGAACTCTCGCCCGTGGAATGGTGAGCTAAAGGATAGGGGAAGTGTAAGAAGAAGCAGGCTGCGGGTACCTGTTCCATGCCGGGTCTGGAACTGTCGGGGCTGTCTACCTTGTTGTCCAGGGAAAGAGTCAGAGACCGGACAGAACTTTGCACTTGGAAATAGGGGGTGTGGCTAAGTGACAACAGCCGCAGCACTGACTCTTTGAGGGAACAGGCAGCGCGCAGGACAGAGAGAGAAGTGCTCCAGCCATTGAGTGCAGACTCTGCGCTGGCCCACGTTCACATACTCCTGCCGTGACCAGTGGGTACTGCAGAAAGAGAAGTGCAGTGCCCCCGGTAACTAACAGAGAGCGAGGTGCTGTGCGCTTTGTGACAGTGAGTACAGTGCTCATGCTGCAAAGCAAGAACCAGCTATTGGACTGACGTTTGTGGCCCACCTTAACATCAGATGCCTTCCCGACTACAGGGAGCCTTGATCGTGCTGTGGCCTTGTTTGCTCCGGCCGCATATGTTCATGGACTAGGGAATAAGCGGAAGGTACCGGAGACCGACCGCTGCCGCCAGAAGACGGACCACCGTTATCATCTGGATCTTCTTGGACCAACCCCGTGCCAGCCGTTGACAGCGCTACCCACCCTCCAAGTGATATCTGCATTCTGAAGAACTTCTGACACGATAAGTGCACCGCTGAATTTCTGCCACTTGGTTTATTTACCCTTCATATTTTTCATTATTGAACTGCTATTCCCCTGTTTAAGCCTTCACCTCTCTGTGAGGAGTTAACCCCTTATTAAAATTAAAACTGTTGAAATCTGTTAACCCTTGCTATGCCTTCTGTCTGTCACTGCATCCCGCAACCTGCTTACACATGCAGCACTATAGAGACTGTGCACAACACATGAGTAGGACATGTGCCCTGTCGGCTTTGTCTGAGAATCATCAGAAATGCCACAAAAAAAAAATTGTGGAAGGTAAATTTTACAGCCACACTGGACATTACATAGCTGCACTATGTGACTGATATACTGTACAACCACCTAACTAAATAGCTGAAATCTTGCTAGTAACAGTGGCAGCATCAGGAGCAGCCTCTCTGCGCTGTATCAGTGTCAAAGTGGCGCTAAAACCACATGTCAGATATTTATATGGAGAGGGACAAGTGATTTCAGCAGCCAGTGACACAATCCGTGGTGTCAGGACATTGTGGGTATTTCCTGTGCCCTGATTGGCTAGCCGCAATGTGCACATATAAAGTTTGGAAAAAAAATGACTGCTGTGCTGTGCTTCCAAAAACGCGGTGCCTCTGATCTCTACAAATCCCCTCCCCTCATCAAACACATGCCACCACCATAATCATTGCTAAAGTGCTGAAATTTATTTGTGGCATCGCAAATATTGTTCCCCACTTTTACAGAATGTTACAGATTTTTACTGACTTTATAACATTTTGCTCGGGTTTCCGATCACGAATCCGAATGTGCCATATTTGTGCCGAATTTATGTTCGGCGATCGTTTTCCGATCAAATCCGCTCTTCTCTACTCTTCTCCTCTTTGGAGAGCACCTGGCAACGGGCATTGGGAATCTGATCTGGCTTTTGGTTCACCCTCACATGTGGTTCTGTCATGATTTCATGCTCCACAACCTGCGTACAACCTGGCAACTCTGAAAACAGGTCCCGATTTTGCTGAAGCAGCTCATGGCACTGTTGCTTCTGGGCTGGTGACAGTGTCTCTGCCACTATAACATCTTGCACCCTGGCTTCAGGATTGGCTTCTAGGTACGTTGCTTCCACAGAATCCCTGTCTCACCACAGCTTCATCAGGTTACTGTGGTACACTTGGTATGGCTTTCTTCTCCCTGTTTGGTGGACCTTGTAGTTGACTTCACTCAACTTTTTGACCACCTCTTATGATCCTTGCCACTTGGCCAGGAACATACTTTCCACTGTGGTGATCAACACCAACACCAGGTCTCAAGGGATACACTGTCTCAGTCTTGCCGACTGATTTTAGACCTTTGCCTAGGCCTCTTGTGCCTGAAGGAGGCTCTCCCTGCCAATCGGTATCACCCTCATGATCCTGAATCTGGGCCACATGTTCGATGACGCTTTGTTGGGGTGTAAATTCCGCTTCCCAGGTCTCCTTTGCAATGTCCAGAAGTCCCTCGTGCTATACTCCTGGCAGAGGAGTTTCTCAGTGGTACCGCCTCTCGATACCGTGTGGCATAGTCTATTACCACCAGGATGTATTGATGAACCCTGGCGGACTTAGCTAAGGGCCCGACAAGGACCATGGCATTCCGGTCAAATGGGACATCTATTATGGTCAACGGCACTAGGGGAATGCGGAAATGGGATACGGGAGCAGTTAACCGACAAATAGGGCAGGATCGACAGAAATTAACCCTAGAACGCATACCTGGGGCCTCGCAGGCCTGCCAGGTTACTTGTTTTCTATTTTCTGTAAAAGTACTTTAGTTAGAATTTTGAAAATCTAGGTAATCCTCAGGTATATAGTTGTTAGTAATTTCCAGTTATTCATATATTTTTATGTTACAGACATTTCGGTATAACAACCTTTTTTTGGGACTACCCCATATTCACGCACCTGGGGCCTTTTAGGCCTGTACTAGGTTTACATGTGATACTCAGTCTTTTTGTCTGTATTGTTGCTGGGGAAGAACTTTTATGACTCTGCTATTGCTGGGAAGAGTGTGGATTCTGCATGACAACATGGTCATGTGATCTTGGAAGGGAGGCTCCCTCACAAAGTCATGTGTCTCTGACCTCATCGCAGGTCTTTTTGTCCTAATTGCTGGAGAGACTTTGGAGGAAGAAGTCAGCTTTCTTTTGTCTGGAAATAGAAATTTTCTGAGCTCCAAAACCAGAGGCTTCTACTGCACTACAAGAAAGTGATCTGTTGAAGGTAAGAGGAGGGGGGGCTGCACTTTACCCGCTTTATATCGCTTGGTGTGCTGGGACCCTAACAAAGAGTTTTATCACATACTGTTTACAGTGCACAAGCCTGATTGTAATATTTTTTTTTTTCTTTTTAGTTTACTGACATCTAAAATTACAATGGCACAGTCTACTTCCAGGGGATTGACTGACCATGAAATCGAGGAGATTGTTTTCAATAGTGATGAAGAAAGTGAAATTTCTTTGTCTGATGAAGAGTACATGCCACCAGCTGTATCAACTTCATCGTCCAGTGATTCTTCAGATGATGAAGAAGTAGTGGATCCAGCAGAACGTTCAAATAGAACATCTAAAACGAATATTTTTTGGAACAGTACTGCTGCGGCTCCTGCACGTACCCCATCACATAACATTATTAGAGTTGCTCAAGGAGCTGTCGGAATTCCCCAATTCATGTCCAAAAGAGATGTTTTCTGTAAATTTGTTTTGGATGATAATGAAGATGAGGTAGTTTTGTGTACTAACCTAGAAGGAAAACGTATCGCGTCAGGAAGAAAAAAAAACATGGAAAAATATAACTAAAGAGGAACTATATGCTTATATTGGCATTACTCTTCTGGCAGGGTCAACAAAATCATACGATGTTCCAATCAGAGAGTTATTTCAGAACCCATTTGCAGATCCACACTACAAAGCTACTATGTCCATCAATAGATTTGAGGGTATTCGGAGATGCCTTCGTTTTGATGAAAAGAGAACTCGCCCTGTGAGGTTGGCAACCGATAAATTAGCCCCTATTAGCTATATCTGGAATCTTTTTATCAAGAACTGTACAAAGCTTTACCATTCCAGTGATAATGTGACAGTGGACGAGCAACTTCTTGCCTTTAGGGGACGTTGCAAATTCATTCAGTATATGCCCAGTAAGCCAGCTAAGTATGGCATAAAAATTTTCTGGATGTGCGATTCAGCAAGCTATTATGGGATGAATAGTCTGATTTACTGTGGCAAAGAAGCTGATGCTCCAGTCCAGAAAGACCTATGTTCCGACATAGTAAAAACACTTGCTCTACCAATTTTCAATTCAGGAAAAAATATTACAATGGATAATTACTTTACCAATTTTGAAATGGCCAACTTTTTGCTTCAAAAGCAACTTACACTTGTTGGTACTATGAGGCCAAACCACCGCGAAATTCCTCCAATCATGAAGCACAATGCACAGCGAACAATCTACGAGAGTGTATTCGGTTTCTGCAATCAAGCAACAATGGTGTCTTATAAAGCCAAGAAAGAAAAATCCGGGATATTACTGATTACAATGCATCATGATGGAAGCATTGACACCAATGACAGGAAAAAAAAACCTGAAATCATACTGCATTATAATAAGACAAAAGGAGGTGTCGACAAGATGGACGAAATGATTGGAGAGTATTCGTGCAAAAGGTAGACTAAACGTTGGCCTGTTGCCCTTTTTTCCAATATCCTTGATGTGTCAGCCCTCAATAGCTACATTGTTTATTGTCAAACTAATCCAGAATTCCATGCCAACAGGAAAGACAAGAGACGTCTATTTTTGACAGAACTTTGTTATGAACTTTTGATGCCTACCATGATGGAGAGAAGCAGCATGATATGCTTATCAAGGCAAATTACGGAGGCAATGATCCGATGTGGAATATGCTTTCTGGAACATCCAGAGCAAAGAGAAAAAAAAAGAAAGCGCTGCTATATTTGTCCAGCAAAGAAGGAAAGAAAATCGGAGCGTTTCTGTTCTACTTGCAAAATACATACAAAATGTATGCAAGGAACATTCAGCCGAAAAAATAATATGCAAGAATTGTTGGGGGAATATGTAAAGTTACAAATAAATATTTCTGCACCAAGTTTGCTGCAAACAAAAAATGTTTCATAAAAAAATTGCATATAGAATGCCTATATTTGGCGTGCCCGTTTACTTACTTTTTTGTTGTTTTATGCACATACAGTAATTATGTTTTGAAATATACACATCTTAGGCTGTGTTCCCAGTAGCGCTGGGGTTCGCCAGAAGGGGATCTGCAGCGCCCCAGAGTCCTGGTCGTTGCAGTAATGTCGCTCTGCCACTAAGGGGAGTGATGTTACGTCTGATTGTACTAAAAGAGTTCACCTGACCAGGTATCACAGTCACACACTACACTTCACATTCCGGCCACCAGGGGGAGCAAAAGGTTTTATATATTAGGCCACTCCTCACACTCTGGTAAAACTGGGGGTTGGATAGGAAGTTAGAGAGAAGCTGACTGGGTTTTGCCCAGGCAATATCCTGTGAGAGAGGGAGTTGCTGGGAAGATTCAGGGGGGTCTCTGTCAGGGGTGGGATCCTGACAGTGGCCTAGCAAGAGACAGATCGTTACGGAGCTGTGCCTGCACTACCTTGCGGCGGCATCCTAAGAAAGGACAAGAAGCGAAGTATATTGTGGAGAAGTGAGAAAACTAGATCACAGCACTAAGGAGATAATACTGGGAGGAGTCGTGCCCCTAAGATCGTGGCAGCATCCTTCTGAGGCGCTTAGCCGGTGGCCGGAAGACCGAGGGAGTACTGGCTCTACACATTACTCCGATCGCGGCAGGGCAGTTAACTTTAGGTTGGCTGTCTCACCCTTTTCACCTAAGCAGATGTCACGCTCGCGCCCTGACTGGTGGGCGTGAGCTCGCAGGGGTATGTGGCCCCACTGTGCCACAAACCAGACTACCCTGGAAGGGGCGTGACTATGACAGCTGCCTGGGTTTTCACTGGAGCCCCTGATGGTGAGGTCAGGCTTGTGCAGCAGGCAGCTGCCAGGTGCTACTCAAGGGCGGTGTCTGGCTGTGGCTGCTGATCCCACTTGGGAGACAGGAATACCAGGATTGGTGCAGGCATCAGGCAGGACTGGCAGAAGAGCATGGCAGAGGACACAGGGCTAGCGGTGACACAGCAGAGTACCCAGGGCTAGCTGAGACACGGCAGAGAACAGGGCTGGCAGGAACACAGGACTGGCAGGGATGGCAGGAACACAGGACTGGCTAGGACGGCAGGAAACACAGGACTGGCTAGGACAGCAGGATACACAGGACTGGCTAGGCACGGCAGGAACGGCTGGACTGGCAGGAACACTGGATAGGAAGGCAAGGCAGAGAACAGAGGACTGGTTGATGTGGTTTATGAAGGAACAGGTAGGGACCTGTTCAAACTAGAGGTGCAGGTATGGATATGTAGTATGGAGGAACAGGTAGGGACCTGTTCACACAGGAGGTGCAGGAAAGGAAACAAGCAGAAAGGAATGAGGTATGAAGGAACAGGTTGGGACCTGTTCACATAGGAGGTGTAGGTACGGAAACAAGCCAGAAGGAAAGGAGAAAGAAGAAACAGGTTGGGACCTGTTCACACTGGAAGAAAACCGCAAGGCTGCGGATAGGAGCGGTAGAGCAGCAATTGATGGCGCAGCAATAAAAGCAAAGCAGAGCAGAACCACAAGGAATGTGGAGAAGAGCTGCAGCAAGAGATTCTTACAGCAACGGGAGCGGAGCAGAGATGAACGGAGCAGAACCGCAAGGAATGCGGAGAGGAGCTGCAGAAAGAGATTCTTACAGCAACGGGAGCGGAGCAGAGATGAACGGAGCAGAACCGCAGGAGTGCGGATCAGAGGTAAAAGCCACAAAGGTACAGAGCAGGC
Source organism: Ranitomeya variabilis (assembly GCF_051348905.1). Lineage (NCBI taxonomy): Eukaryota > Metazoa > Chordata > Amphibia > Anura > Dendrobatidae > Ranitomeya > Ranitomeya variabilis. Next base: position 650,208,199 of record NC_135234.1, read on the forward strand.
AGAGCTGCAAGAGTGCAGAGCATAAGCAGACTGAGTACACAAGGAAAGACACAGCAGGGAGGGAAGCCACAGACAAGGAGACGGAGATAAGACTAAGTACAGACAAGGTAATGGAACAAGACACAAGGACAAAGACACAGGGACCAGGATATTCTGCCTCCTGGAGGGCGGACAACAAGATCAAGGCAAGAATACAGAGTAGAGCCTAGAGTAACATAGAGCAAGGCCAGGCAAACTCAGCAGCTAAACACTAACTGAGCAAACACATTGCACAGGCCCAGAACACTGGGTGGAGCTGCACTATATACTGGAGGCCTCTTGGTAATTGGTCAGGAATAGATTAGACAGATGCACCTGATTCCTATAAGAACCAGAGAGTTCAGGTGCCGCCCCCCTATGCACAGAGCCATGAAGCATGCAGAGAGCAGAGACATAGAACTTGGAGCTGGCATGAAACAGAAACCACATCATGACCTGGAGCAGTGGGTAAGATAGTGTGAGAGATGGGAGGCCATGCCGTGATGCCAGCAGAGTTGTTACAGCAGACAACGGAGGCAATTGTGGGAGAGGGGCGTCTCTAGGGTCCCTATAAAAAAGCTCCAGGCCTACCCCGTCATACGGGTGCGTCCTATCCACACTGGGGGACGGAGAGAGAGAACATCAGAAACAGATACAAGAGTTGTGAGGACTATCCCGTGGTGCTCAGCAGGGAGGTACTACAACACACAGGCGCAAGTAGGAAGGCTACTGATTTCCACCTGTAAAGGGAACTCTGGATGTGCCTTCGGACCGGCCGGACTCAGCCAGCCCTGTTAGCAGTGCTCTGGATTGTGGATGCCGAAGTCTACAGTAAAAGGTAAAGAGACTGTAACCCTGTGTCCTCGTTATTTACTGTGACCTACACCATTACCATCTACACCTCGAGGGAAGCCCTGGGGACATACTTCACCTGTGGGAAGGTATACCATCTAGCTGCCATTCCATCACCCCAGCGGACCCCTAGCAGCATCGGTCATCCTGACCGAACACCACAGGTGGCATCACGAACACTTGACAGACTTCTACCTACACCTTTAATTGAACGCCCCTTAGCAGGGCCACGGACCAGGTCGGGCCACCGTGACATCTCCAGAACCGAGACAGAGAGACCCGGTACCGAGTACCCCGCTGCCCTGCGTCTGGGGGCGCTCCAAACTCATAATGGATCTGACCTCCTGGTAACTCCAGCTAAGGCTGCCGGAATGGCGGGATTCCGCCAGCCTTAGCTGGGGTCACCAGGAGGTCAGATCCATTACGGATCCCCTCCTGGTGGACCCCAGCGCTAGTTGGAATGTATCCTTACCTTGCAATTATAAAATAAATTTTGAAAAGTATTTTTTATTTGAGTTATTCCATGTTATTTGCACACAGGCCTAAAAGGCCCCAGGTGCGTGAGTATGGGGTAGTCCCAAAAAAAGGTTGTTATACCGAAATGCCTATAACATAAAAATATATGAACAACTGGAAATTACTAACAACTATAATCCTGAGGAATACCTAGAGTTTCAAAATTCTAACTAAAGTAATTTTACAGAAAATAGAAAACAAGTAACCTGGCAGGCCTGCGAGGCCCCAGGTATGCATCCGCCAGAATTGGCTGGGGTCACCAGGAGGTCAGATCCATTACAGAATCCTGTCCTGGCGGACCCCTGCGCTAGTGGGAATGCATCCTTACTTTGCAATAAACTTTGAAAAGTATTTTTATTTGAGTTATTCCATGATCATTGTAAACAGGCCTAAAAGGCCCCAGGTGCGTGAATGTGTAGCTTTCTATGGGTATGCGTTCTAGGGTTAACAATGTTTTGGTGACACCCAGGCCAGTAGAACCTCTGATGGGCCCACTGTTAAGTTTTGCCTACTCCCAGATGCCCACCTAAGACATAAGAATGGCCGAGATCTAATACCCTATGCCTATAGGGATTTGGAACAAGCAACTGCTCTATCACTTCCCTTCTTGGTTTAGTGACCTGATAATCTGGTTCTGTCAAATAGACCAGATACAATTTCAGATCTTCAGGTCAGGGACCATTTGAGATGCAGTGACCATAACATGCTAAGTTTCAAAGTGATTTTCAATCAAATATTTAAAAGGGGAAATGCCAAAACCTGGAACTTTAAGAAAGATGATTTAAAAAAATTAAGAGAAGAGCTTAATCGTGTAGACTGGGACCATGTAATGGTAACTGGGGATACCGAACATAAATGGGGCATTTTTAAGGAAATACAACTAGATGACTGCAGAAAATTTATACACTCTTGTAATAAAATGTCAAGGAATAGCAAGAAACCATTATGGATAAATAAGACAGTGCAAACATTAATAAGACAAAAACAAAGGGCATTCAAAATCTTGATAACTGAGAATACTGAAATAGCATTTCAGGAGTATAAAGATCTAAATCAGAAATGTAAAAAAGAAATCAAGCTAGAAAAGTTATCAACAGAGAAACAAATCGACATTAAAATAAATCCCAATTATTTTTATAAATACATCAATGCCAAAAAGAAAAAACAGATGGTATTGGCCCCTTAAAAGATGACAATAACAAGATAATTACAGAGGACAAAGAAAAGGCTGAGCTATTATACAGGCATTTTTCATAGATGTTCATCAATGAACTGTCTGTAACAGGGATCATTCAACAAGGCAAAATTCAATATTCACAACCTGATATAACTAGTTTAACACAAAAAGAAGTACATCTACATCTGAGCAATTTAAACATTTACAAATCCCTCTGGCCGAGATGGCATCATCCATGAATGCTGATGGAATTAAGCTCAATAATTGACAGATAACTGTTTCTCACATTCTTAGACTCTCTTGTAACAGGGGTGGTGCCACAGGATTGGAGGATGGCTCACGTGGTACCAATTATTAAGAAAGGTAAGAAGGTGGATCCAGGCAACTACAACTACCAACTGGTAAGCCTGACATCAGCAGTGTGCAAAATTTTTGGAGGGCATAATAAGAGATTAACTGCAGAAATATATTGTAGATAATAATATAATAAATGATTCATGAAGAATAAGTCATGTCTAACTAACATGTTGGGTTTCTATGAGGAGGTAAGTGCAAATATGGATGTTGGTAATGTGGCTGATTTATCTGGACTTTGCAAAGGCATTTGATACTGTTCACACATAACAGCCTTATACTGAAGCTACAGAAGCAAGGACTGGGGGATACTGAAACCATGCCAATCTTATAAACATTTAGTGCATGCCTTCCCCTGTCTCTTTTAATTGTACCATTTGGAACTCACGATTAGAGCGCAATAAACTCTTCTACATCCAAGATTACTTCCTTTCAAATGCCCTTAAACTTCTGGGTCTCACTGAAACACCACCACCATGGCTGCTCTCTCATATAGTGAGCTACAGTTTTTTATCATATCCCCAGGCCTGAGAGCAGACAAGGTAGACGTGTTGGTCTGCTGCTTTCATCACAATTTGCTTTCCAAGTCATCCTCCTGGTTCCCTCACTTATGTTTTCTTCCTTTGAAATCCACACTGTTAGACTCTTCAAACCCTTCCCGGTTGCGTATCACCCTCCGGGCTCATTCCGTCAGTTTCTAGATCACTTTGCCACTTGGCTTCCACACTTTCTATCCTGTGATATTCCCACTCTCATCATGGGGGATTGTACCATCCCCATTGATGAGCTGTTCTCCACATCTGTATCCCATCTTTTTTCTATAACTTCCTTACTTCCTTTGACCATTCACAGCTTACTAACTCTCCTACACATGAAGAATTGAATAATCTGGTCCTGGTCTTCCTACGACTTAGTTTGCTGCATGACTTTACTAACTACGCTCTCCCACTCTATGACCACAACCTTCTATTTTTCTCTGTCAAGAACTGACTCAACACCCAAGACACCCCCATTTACCACACACACAGAAATCTCATCTTTATCTTCTTAGAGAAGGGTTGTGGCCAACTGTGGATCACATCAATATTATTTATTTGGGGCTTTTTCTCGCCTCAGCCCAAGACACAGTCCAAGTGCCTAAGAGCAGCATGAGATGTACTCTGGAGAAGGTGGTACCTGTACTGACCGCAAACCCTGAACTTACCACCGCAACTAGAAGTAGCCGTGGAATGTACCTATCACTCCCTAGACATCTCGACACAGCCGGAGGACTAATTACCCCTAGAGATAGAAAAGGGAAAACTATCTTGCCTCAGAGAAAATCCCCAAAGGATAGACAGCCCCCCACAAATATTGACTGAGAGGAGAGGGAAAAAACATACACAGACTGAAATCAGAATTTAGCAAAGGAGGCCACTTCTAGCTAAATAGAAAGGATAGGACAGAGTACTATGCGGTCAGTATTAAAACACTAGAAAATATCCACCACAGAAAATACAAAATCTCCACAGCTAACTAAAGATATGGAGGGTATATCTGCATCTCCAGAGATACCAGCTTGGCTAAACAATTCCTTATACAGAACAAGCTGGACAAGACAAAAACATGGAAAAGAACTGAACAATAAGGCCACAGCATGTGGACAGCAAAAATCAAGGCCAGAACTTATCTTTGTTGAAATGAACAGCAAAGCAGGAGAGACCAGGTAGGGATGTGAATCCTCCAGGAACAATGGACAACTGGCACTGACTAAAGGGTCAAGCAAGACTAAGTAGCCCAGTCAGAATTGAAAAAAGTGAACACACCTGATAAAAGCTGCGATTCAGAGACAGCAGTGCTACCACTTATAACCACCGGAGGGAGCCCAAGAGCAGAATTCACAACAGTACCCCCCCTTGAGGAGGGGTCACTGAACTCTCACCAGAGCCCCCAGGCCGATCCGGATGAGCCAAATGAAAGGCACGAACCAAATCCTCAGCATGAACATCGGAGGCAACAACCCAAGAATTATCCTCCTGGCCATAACCCTTCCATTTGACAAGATACTGAAGCTTCCGCCTCGAAAAACGAGAATCCAAAATCTTCTCAACCACATACTCCAACTCCCCATCAATCAGCACCGGGGCAGGAGGATCAACAGAGGGAACAACGGGCACCACATATTTCCGCAACAAAGATCTATGAAAAACATTATGGATGGAAAAAGAGGTTGGAAGGGCCAAACGAAAAGACACTGGATTGATAATCTCAGAAATCCTATAAGGGCCAATAAACCGAGGCTTATACTTAGGGGAAGAAACCTTCATAGGAACATGACGGGAAGACAACCAAACCAAATCCCCAACCCGAAGCCGGGAACCAACACACCGACGACGGTTAGCAAAACGCTGAGCCCCCTCCTGAGACAACACCAAATTGTCAACAACATGAGCCCAAATTTGCTGCAACCTGTCAACCACAGAGTCCACCCCAGGACAATCAGAAGGCTCAACCTGCCCCAAAGAAAAACGAGGATGAAAACCAGAGTTACAAAAGAAGGGTGAAACCAAGGTAGCAGAACTAGCCCGATTATTAAGGGCAAACTCGGCCAATGGCAAGAAAGCCACCCAATCATCCTGATCAGCAGACACAAAGCATCTCAAATAAGTTTCCAAAGTCTGATTAGTTCGCTCGGTTTGGCCATTTGTCTGAGGATGAAATGCGGAAGAAAAAGACAAATCAATGCCCAGCCTAGCACAAAAGGCCCGCCAAAACCTAGAAACAAACTGGGAACCTCTATCGGACACAATATTCTCCAGAATGCCATGCAAACGAACCACATGCTGAAAAAACAACGGAACCAAATCAGAAGAGGAAGGCAACTTAGGCAAAGGTACCAAATGAACGATCTTAGAAAACCTATATAACAAATACACCAGCGCAAACTCACGTGAATAGACAAAGCCCTCAGCAGCTGGAACCCAAAATCAGGTAGACGCTGGCCCTGACACAAATGAATAGGAAAAGAAGAGAAGGTTGGGACCGCGCGTGAGGGAATATATTACCAACAGAAATGATAGTGTACCATGCCACAATGTAAACTATCAAGAAAAACCCCTACTAAAAAACACACAGTGCTATATGTGAAAAAGAAACAGCTCCAATGAGAATAAATCAGCGCTCAGACAGACTGAGGGTTCCCTGACGAAGAAGGACGCTGTTCCTTCGAAACGCGTTGGTTAGAACCTTGTCCCTAGCGCCGCTCCGTAGTTTCATCAGCGGTGACGTCACACGCTCAGTTCCCTGTCGGCCATTCTCCTTGTGCTCGTATCCAGGGATGCTACCGTCCGGAGCTTTCCCTGGCTCTACGCAGCCGCTGCACAGCATCTGCGCTGTTCCACCTGCCGACCTATCACCCCAGCCATTGCCCTGACGCCGGACTTTCCATTTCCTTGCACCTGACATCTTGGTGCCTGGATCCTGGCCGGTCATACCATTGCATCCATCGGTACATCTACAGCTTTTCCACATGATCGGTGGCATTCACAGGTATGTTCACCATTAATTTTGGTGGATTTCTGGCGTCATTATTAATCATGTATTAGTGGTTATTACATCCCTGCTCAGTCTGTCTGAGCGCTGATTCATTCTCATTGGAGCTGTTTCTTTTTCACATATAGCAGTGTGTGTTTTTTAGTAGGGGTTTTTCTTGATAGTTTACATTGTGGCATGGTACACTATCATTTCTGTTGGTAATACATTCCCTCACGCGCGGTCCCAACCTTCTCTTCTGATCTTAGAAAACCGGTCACAAACCTCCCAGATAACCGACATCCTCTGGGAAACCGGAAGCTCCGAAATAAAATCCATAGAAATATGCGTCCAAGGCCTCTCAGGGACCGGCAAAGGCAAAAGCAACCCACTAGCATGGGAACAGCAAGGCTTGGCCCGCGCACAAGTCCCACAGGACTGCACAAAAGAACGCACATCCCGTGACAAAGAAGGCCACCAAAAGTACCTACCAACCAAATCTCTGGTACCAAAAATCCCAGGATGACCAGCCAACACAGAACAATGTACCTCCGAAATCACTTTACTAGTCCATCTGTCAGGAACAAACAGTTTCCCCACTGGACAGCGGTCAGGTCTATCAGCCTGAAACTCCTGAAGAACCCGTCATAAATCAGGGGAGATGGCAGAAAGAATCACCCCCTCCTTCAGAATACCGACCGGCTCAAGGACCCCAGGAGAATCAGGCAAAAAGCTCCTAGAGAGGGCATCAGCCTTAACATTCTTAGAACCCGGAAGATACGAGACCACAAAATCAAAATGGGAGAAAAACAGGGACCATCGGGCCTGTCTAGGATTCAGCCGTTTGGCAGACTCGAGGTAAATCAGATTCTTATGATCGGTCAAGACCACAATACGGTGCTTGGCCCCCTCAAGCCAATGTCGCCACTCCTCAAATGCCCACTTCATAGCCAACAACTCACGATTGCCGACATCATAATTGCGTTCCGCAGGCGAAAACTTTCGAGAAAAGAAGGCACACGGTTTCATCAAGGAACCATCAGAATTCCTCTGAGACAAAACGGCCCCTGCCCCAATCTCAGAAGCGTCAACCTCAACCTGAAAAGGTAGAGAAACATCCAGCTGACGCAACACAGGGGCAGAAGTAAATCGGCGTTTAAGCTCCTGAAAGGCAGAAACAGCCGCAGAGGACCAATTCGTCACATCAGCGCCTTTCTTCGTCAAATCGGTCAGGGGTTTAACCACACTGGAGAAGTTGGCAATGAAACGGCGATAAAAATTAGCAAAGCCCCAAAATTTCTGAAGGCTCTTCACGGATGTGGGCTGGATCCAATCATGAATGGCCTGAACCTTAACCGGATCCATTTCTATAGATGAGGGAGAAAAAATGAAGCCCAAAAAATAAATCTTCTGTACTCCAAAGAGGCACTTAGACCCCTTCACAAACAAGGCATTATCACGAAGGATCTGAAATACCATCCTGACTTGTTTCACATGAGACTCCCAATCATCTGAAAAAATCAAAGTATCATCCAAATATACAATCATGAATTTATCAAGATAATTCCGAAATATATCATGCATGAAGGACTGAAACACAGATGGAGCATTAGAGAGTCCGAATGGCATCACAAGGTATCAGGGCCGGACTGGGACTAAAATTCAGCCCTGGCATTTGAAGTCACACAGGCCCACTTGTCACATGGTGACTGCATAATATCTTTGTGCACCTGTAGGTTACAAGACATGGGGTGAGTGTAACACGACTATATGACATACAGTCACAGACGGCCCGGTATTACAGCTCAGAATTATTTATTGCTCTGAGGCCGGGGTCATACACTTGGCATATCTTTGACTGCACTGGTATGATATCTGAGTCCATGCGTTGTGTCACTCGCATCCATACACTTGTATGGGGGTGCGAGTGAGCCAAATCTCGCTGCCAATTACAGCATGCTGCCATTGTTCTCTCATGCCAATTCAGCATGAGAAAATAATCGCTGAGCTGCTCTGCCCCATAGAATAACACTGGGCCGAGTGCTATCCGATACATCACATAGAACTACACCCAAACAAACTGCGCTTTATCCACACTCCGCAGATCTAGTGTCTACAGTTCTCATGTCACGTCATTAACGCTGCAGCCAATCAGGAGCTCAGAATCTAATTCTCTGCATCGCTATTGCCGTGATGTCAGAGATACAGACAATAACAGATGCTGGGTGCAGCAGCAGTGGGTATTCTTTTACAACAAACTGCAGAGGAGGAACAGGTGTAAGTCTTCAGTTGTACATATTGTATATATGTATGTATATCTAAATTTAGTTTTTTTAAGCTCACTGAAGTATAAATGACAAGATAACTTAATTCTGACTCTTGATATGATTAGAAAGATATCAAATTTATTTATTTTTTTTTTTACATTTTTCTTTTCCTCAAAAAAAAAATCGTTGACCACTAACAGTAATTTTTCTGTGTGGAGTTGTCATTGATATACAATTGAATTAAAGGTTTACTCCGGCATCATTTATTTCTACATTGGGAACTGAGTGGTGCTGATACCCTGTGGTGAAACCATGCCCACCAAGACACGGTCATGATAGCTGCCATTCATGCATCTGTCCCATTGGGTATTTGTACACTATGTCTTCACCGCTGCTCGCCTCCCAATGCAGAAGTAAGCAGCACTGAGCAAACCCTTTAAAGTGAACTTGACCGCTGATACTTGCTGAGTGACCCATGGGAAGCACATATTCGGCACCGTCTGTATAATCTAAGCCCGTATGCCTTGGTCCTCGGCAGCGTTTACCCTAAAACACAGCAACATTTCAGAGTCAACCATACCTTTCTGGAATCATACAGCCAATATCTGATACATGCGGCCTGTGGATGCATAAGGCTATGTTTCCACGTGGCGTATTTCTAGCGCTTTGGATGCAGTGGACACCCGCCCCGTCCAAAGAGCTGCCAGCTTTTGTACGCACGGTGATTCCGCAAATGTTTATTAACTGTGCAGAATCACCGCATCCTGTACATAGACTGTGATATTTATCTTGCGGAGACTGAGTGTCTCCGTAAGATAAATAAACTTGGTGCGGTCTGGAGAGACGCGCCGCATGTTCGTCCCCGCAGGTGTCCCTACACGCATAGTGGAGACGGGATTTCATAAATTCCCCTCCACTATGCTGTAACATTTGGACGCTGCATCCAATCCACAGCAAATACGCCACATGGAAACATACCCTCAGCCATCAGATTTCCTTTAAGATCCCATAGTTGACTATTATCCCTGCTTTTGAGGAGAACTATAACTCCCAGCATGTACAGCAGCTCCTATGGCATGCTGGGAGTTATAGTTCACAGGAATGGTGGTTTTCTTTTGAGATAGTGCCATGGAAGAAGAGTGGACACAGCTTTTTTTTTTCTTAATTCTATTAATGCTTGCCTGTAACTTCTTTGCTAGCTCCAGGTACAACTCCGGGGCTTTTGTGCTTTTGCTCCGTGCATGCAGGGCAAGGTTATCAGCAGCTCGTAAATCCATTCTGTCCCTGCCGCCTTGCTGGACAGGAGGAAGTGGGCGGTCTGATGTCCTGACTCCTGACAACAAGCGGCTGCATTAAGTGGCAGGGTCGGGGCAGCACAGAAGAGCAGAGCGCACCTCTCCCCCTCCTCATGCCCTGTGGCTGTTACCTCACCACAGCTGGTGATCAGGTCATCAGACCGCGGCCATCAACTTCCTCCTGTCGGCAGCGGTGATTTTGGAAGTGCAGCGTGATCGTGTGCACAAGGCAAGCTGATGCTGTCTAGTGTGCTGGCTGCAGAAAACAGAATGCCGGCTGACAGTTTGAAGGGGGTCAACAGATTGAGCGACCCACTGCAGGGACCGGCCCTTCTGGCATTTGCCAGAAATGCCCGATGGCCAGTCCGGCCCTGCAAGGTATTCAAAATGGCTTTCGGGCATATTAAACGCAGTTTTCCATTCGTCACCCTGCTTAATACGAACAAGATTATATGCCCCTCGAAGGTCAATCTTAGTAAACCAACTAGCCCCCTTAATCCTAGCAAACAGATCAGAAAGCAAAGGCAAAGGGTATTGGAATTTGACCGTGATCTTATTCAAGAGGCGATAATCAATACAGGGTCTCAAGGAGCCATCTTTTTTGGCAACAAAAAAAAAACCTGCTCCCAATGGTGAAGAAGATGGCCGAATATGCCCCTTCTCCAAGGACTCCTTAACATAGCTCCGCATGGCGGTATGTTCTGGCACAGACAGGTTGAAAAGTCGGCCCTTAGGGAACTTACAGCCTGGAATCAAGTCAATAGCACAATCATAGTCCTTATGTGGTGGAAGGAAACTGGACTTGGGCTCATTGAATACATCCTGGAAATCTGACAAAAACTCAGGAATTTCAGAAGAGGGGGAGGAGGCAATTGACATCAAAGGAACGTCACCATGAACCCCCTGACAACCCCAACTAGTCACAGACATAGATTTCCAATCTAATACCGGATTATGCACCTGTAACCATGGGAAACCCAGCACAATAGCATCATGCAAATTATGCAACACCAGAAAACGACAATCTTCCTGATGGGCTGGCGCCATGCACATGGTCAGCTGTGTCCAAAACTGAGGTTTATGTTTAGCCAACGGTGTAGCATCAATGCCCCTCAAATGAATAGGACTCTGCAAAGGCTGCAAGGGGAAACCACAACGTCTGGCAAATTCTAAGTCCATTAAGTTTAGAGCGGCGCCTGAATCCACAAATGCCGTGACAGAAAATGACGATAATGAGCAGATCAGGGTCACAGATAACAGAAATTTAGGTTGTACAGTACTGATGGTAACAGAACTAGCGATTCTCTTGGTACGCTTAGGGCAATCAGAAATAACATAAGCAGAATCGCTGCAGTAAAAACACAACCTATTCTGACGTCTGAATCCTTGTCGTTCAGCTCTAGACACAATCCTATCACACTGCATAGGCTCAGGACTCCGCTCGGAAGACAATGCCATAGTGTGCACAACTCTGCGCTCGCGCAAGCGCCGATCAATCTGAATGGCCAGAGACATAGAATCACTCAGACCAGCAGGCGTGGGGAACCCCACCATAACATCTTTAACGGATTCAGAAAGACCCTTTCTGAAAATTGCCGCCAAGGCATCCTCATTCCATTTAGTCAGTACAGACCATTTTCTAAATTTCTGGCAATATGATTCTGCCACTTCTTGACCCTGACACAGGGCCAACAAGGTCTTCTCAGCATGATCCACTGAATTAGGTTCATCATACAATAACCCAAGCGCCTGAAAAAAGGTGTCTACATTAAGCAACGCCGGATTCCCAGGTTCCAGGGCAAATGCCCAATCCTGGGGGTCACCACGCAGCAGAGATATAACAATTTTAACCTGCTGGATAGGATTACCAGAGGAACTGGGTTTCAGAGCAAAAAACAGTTTACAGTTATTTTTAAAGCTCAAAAATTTGGACCTGTCCCCAAAAAACAAATCAGGAGTTGGAATTCTAGGCTCTAAAACCGGAGTCTGAACGATATAATCGGAAATACCCTGTACTCTAGCAGCAAGTTGATCCACACGAGAAGCCAATCCCTGAACATCCATACCAGCGCCGAACTCCTGAGCCACCCAGAGGTAAAGAGGGAAAAAAAAAACACAACAGACTACAGAAAAAAAAATGGCTCAGCACTTTCCTTCCCTTCTTCTGAGATGCGGTTAACTCATTGTTGGCCAGTTGTACTGTTATGATCTGGTAGCCTAAGAGCAGCATGAGACGTACTCTGGAGAAGGTGGTACCTGTACTGACCGCAAACCCTGAACTTAACACCGCAACTAGAAGTAGCCGAGGAATGTACCTATCACTCCCTAGACATCTCGACACAGCCGGAGGACTAATTACCCCTAGAGATAGAAAAGGGAAAACTATCTTGCCTCAGAGAAAATCCCCAAAGGATAGACAGCCCCCCACAAATATTGACTGTGAGAGGAGAGGTGTTATGATTAGTGTTGAGCATTCCGATACCGCAAGTATCGGGTATCGGCCGATACTTGCGGGTATCGGAATTCCGAAACCGAGATCCGATACTTTTGTGGTATCGGGTATCGGTATCGAAACAACATTAATGTGTAAAATAAAGAATGAAAATAAAAAAATATTGCTATACTCACCTCTCCGACGCAGCCTGGACCTCACCGAGGGAACCGGCAGCGTTCTTTGCTTAAAATGCGCGCGTTTACTTCCTTCCGTGACGTCATGGCTTGTGATTGGTCGCGTGCCGCCCATGTGTCCGCGACGCGACCAATCACAGCAAGCTGTGACGTAATTTCAGGTCCTGTATGCCTAATTCTGCATTCAGGACCTGAAATTACGTCACGGCTTGCTGTGATTGGTCGCGTCGCGGTCACATGGGCGGCACGCAACCAATCACAAGCCGTGATGTAATTTTAAAATGCACGCGTTTCCTGCCTCCCGTGACGTCACGGCTTGTGATTGGTCGCGTCGCCCATGTGACCGCGACGCGACCAATCACAAGCCGGAACGTAATTTTAAAATCCTGAATGCCTAGAATTAGGCATTGAGGACCTGAAAATTACGTCACGGCTTGCTGTGATTGGTCGCGTCGCGGCCACATGGGCGGCATGCGACCAATCACAAGCCGTGACGTCACGAAAGGAAGTAAACGCGCGCATTTTAAGCAAAGAACGCTGCCAGTTCCCTCGGTGAGGTCCAGGCTGCGTCGGAGAGGTGAGTATAGCAATATTTTTTATTTTAATTCTTTATTTTACACATTAATATGGATCCCAGGGCCTGAAGGAGAGTTTCCTCTTCTTCAGACCCTGGGAACCATCAGGATACCTTCCAATACTTGAGTCCCATTGACTTGTATTGGTATCGGGTATCGGTATCAGATTAGATCCGATACTTTGCCGGTATCGGCCGATACTTTCCGATACCGATACTTTCAAGTATCGGACGGTATCGCTCAACACTAGTTATGATCCTTAGTGGTTGAGGATCACAAAATACTCCAGCTAAGTAACAAAACATAGGACAAGCTCTAGAGAGGTGGCAAACTGGACTGACCGCAAATCTGAACCTATCCAACACACTAAAGGTAGCCGGTGAACGTGTCTAAAATCCTAGACGTCTCGAGCCAGCCTGAGGAACTAACTACCCCTAGAGAGAAAGAAAGACCTCACTTGCCTCCAGAGAAATAATCCCCAAAGATATAGAAGCCCCCAACAAATAATAACGGTGAGGTAAGAGGAAGGCACATACACAGGGGTGAAAGCAGATTCAGCAAATGAGGCCCACTAATACTAGATAGCAGAAAATAGAAAAGGGGTCTGTGCGGTCAGTAAAAAACCCTTACAAAATATCCACACTGAGATTTCAAGAACCCCCGCACCAACTAACGGTGTGGGGGGAGAAACTCAGTCCCCTAGAGCAACCAGCAAGCGAGGAAATCACATTTTAGCAAGCTGGACAAGAAACATGATGAATGCTGATAATCAAAAAATAAACAAACAAAAACTTAGCTTGTCTTGGAGAGACTGGGAGCAAGGTAGTCACAAGGAATCTGAAGAGCACTGAATACATTGAGAGCAGGCAAGGAACTGAGTATCCAGGTGAGCTAAATAGGAAACCAACCAAGGATAACGAACCAGCTGATGCTGCCAACCTGCAGAAAGACAACACTACACAGTACCGCTAGTGACCACTAGAGGGAGCCCAAAAATAGAGTTCACAACAGAGAGGGAAAAAACATACACAGACTGAAATCAGAATTTAGCAAATGAGGCCACTTCTAGCTAAATAGAAAGATAGGACACAGTACTATGTGGTCAGTATTAAAACACTAGAAAATATCCACCACAGAAAATACAAAATCTCCACAGCTAACTAAAGATATGGAGGGTATATCTGCATCTCCAGAGATACCAGCTTGACTAAACAAATCCTTATACAGACCAAGCTGGACAAGACAAGAACATGGAAAAGAACTGAACAATAAGGCCACAGCATGTGGACAGCAAAAATCAAGGCCAGAACTTATCTTTGTTGAAATGAACAGCAAAGCAGGAGAGACCAGGCAGGGATGTGAATCCTCCAGGAACAATGGACAACTGGCACTGACTAAAGGATCAAGCAAGACTAAGTAGCCCAGTCAGAATTGCAAAAAGTGAACACACCTGATAAAAGCTGCGATTCAGAGACAGCAGTGCTACCACTTATAACCACGGGAGGGAGCCCAAGAGCAGAATTCACAACACTCACCATCCCGGTAGCTCTTCTTTCAAGTTGCTCCAGTTTTTCAATACTGTAGAAACATGAAAGAAAAACAAAAAGCCAGCTCACCAGGCAGCGATAGCAGGTGCACGGAACTTCCACGCCGATCCACGTGGTGGTATATGAGAATATGAGAAAAAAAACAAGAAACTTAGTTCCAGCTCCAAATGCTTGAGATAAAAACTTGATCCTTTATTGATTCATGTTAAAAGCATAGGCTATAATGCTCTCCATAGCACATCGGGAAATGAGCAACGCGTTTTGATCTTTACAGATCTTTATCAGAGCTCTGATAAAGATATGTAAAGATCGAAACGCTTTGCTCGTTTCCCGATGTGCTATGGAGAGCATTATAGCCTATGCTTTTAACATGAATCAATAAAGGATCAAGTTTTTATCTCAAGTATTTGGAGCTGGAACTAAGTTTCTTGTTTTTTTCCCAGTTTTTTCAATGTCTATTTTAAAAAGTGGTACCTAGAACTGGACACAGTATTCCAAATGATGCCAGGCCAAGGAGGAGTAGATCACCTTTGAGGTGCTGGCCTGCCCTGTGGCAAGTGTACTGTTGGAACGTGTGTTTAACATGGCAGGGGATGTCATCACAGACAGGTGCATCTGCCTGTCCACATCCAACATGGGGAAGATAACATTCCTTAAAGTGAACCAGGCGTGGATCCCACAGAACTTGGCCATACCTCTGGGTGACTAGACAACTATAACAGCTGCACCCAGCCAGTCTTCAACTCTTTTTGCCATTCATTTCATTTCCATGCTTCTTCCCCAAACAAAAAACCCAATAAACTGTGTTGGCTACATCTTTCGCCTCTTCCTTTTACACCGTCACGTCCACCTCCTGCACCTCCCGCCAGTTTGACCTCCACCCCCTGGCTGTAGCTTGTTAATTTATTTTAGGTTCATTCTAGGGTTACACCTGGATTATTCATCCCTTGCCTCTTTCACCCATATCACCATATCCACCCCTTCCTCGACTTGTACCTACTTCTCGTGGCTCTAGATAACTTGTTTTAGTTTTCTAAATTCTAGGTTGTTTTAATTTAAGTGAGTTACATAAAAAGTGATAAAAGAAATAATGAGACATAAAAAAGTAAAAAAAAGTTGGATTACTCCTTCGTTGCCACTTCCACTCATACCGACACGTCTGACTCTTCCTCCACTTGGACCTATACCTCATTGTTCGAGGTGGCTATTTTTGTTTTGTAAATTGTAGGTTGTTTTAAGTCAGTTCCATAACCAAAATCAAAAACAAAAATTGTCTAAATAAAGAAAAAACAAAAGCAGAAAAAAATGTGTTGGATTCCTCCTCCTCCCTTGACTCTTCCACCTATAGCAACAAGTCTACCTCTTCCTACACTTGGACCTATTCCTCCTTGTTATATATTGCTTGTTTTAGTTTTGTAAATTATATGTTGTTTAAGTCAGTTCCAAAAAACAAAAAAAATCAAGAAAAAAAACAATGATTAAAGAACGGAAAATACAAAAAAGCCCTAAAACAGTGGTGGATTACTACTCCCTTGAATCTTTTTTTATTTTATGATTTTCTTTTATTTAGTTATTTAGTGCCATTAAATTTCTGCTCTGCTTAGCGTAGGGACAGGATGCAGCTGTAGTAAGGGACAGTATTAGGGTTTGCATGTGCGCAGTTTTTAAAAAGATTACGGCAGCCAATCAGGGTGCAGAAACCATCCACAATGTCCAGACACAAGGGCTTGTGTCATTGGCTGCCAAAGTCACATGTCCCTCTTCATCTCCATATAAAAAGCAGACATGTGGCTTTGGTGCCATTTTGTGACTTTAACAGCATAGTGAAGCTGCTGCTGCATGTAGTCAGTTAGCTATGTGGTTTATTTCAACGTAGTTCAGATATATAGGTTCCCGTGTCAAATCAACCTTCCAGCATCTAAATGTTTTTTGCTATTTGTTTGGTCCCGCCAAACAGTCACATTTCAGCATCTAAATCCTTTGAGCTAAGTGTGGTCCCGCCACCAGTCCACATTTCAGCATCTATATCCTTTGTGCTGATTCTATTGTCCCCCACCAGTCCACATTTCAGCATCTAAATCCTTTGTGCTAATTGTGTGGTCCAGTCACTAGTCCACATGTCAGCATATAAATATTTTGTGCTAATTCTGTGCTTCCATCACCAGTCCACATTTCAGCACTTAAATCCTTTGTGCTAATTGTGTGGCCCAGCCACTAGTCCACAATGCAGCATATACATCTTTTGTGCTAATTCTGTGGTATCACCACCAGTCCACATTTCATCATATAACTCTTTTGTGCCAATTCTGTGGTCCCACATTTCAGCATCTTATGCCTTTTTGCTAATTGTGTGGTCCAGCCTCCAGTCCATATTTCAGCATATAAATCTTTTGTACTAATTCAATGGTCAAGCCATACTATCTCAGCCAATAAATACTGATAGTTAATTAAGTGATATGTGACTGACAGGTTTGGGCCTAAGGTGTGAAACAGCTGGTTAAAAGAAGAGAAGATTACTTCCAACATGTGTGTGAAAAAGTGAGGTTGTGGTGGAAGGGGGAATAGGCTTGGTGTTAAGGTACCTTCACACGAAACGACATTATAACGATATCGCTAGCAATCCGTGACGTTGCAGCGTCCTCGCTAGCGATATCGTTTCGTTTGACACGCAGCAGCGATCAGGATCCTGCTGTGATGTCGCTGGTCGCTGAATAAAGTCCAGAACTTTATTTGGTCGTCCGATCGCTGTGTATCGTTGTGTTTGAAAGCAAAAGCAACGATACCAGCGATATTTTACACTGGTAACCAGGGTAAACATCGGGTTACTAAGCGCAGGGCCGCGCTTAGTTACCCGATGTTTACCCTGGTTACTAGCGTAAAATGTAAAAAAAACAAACAGCACATACTCACATTGCGTCCCCTGCAGTCGGCTTCCTCCTCTGACTCAGCGCCGCAAAGTGAAAGTGAAAGCAGCACAGCGGTGACGTCACCGCTCTGCTCTCACTGTACGGCGCTCAGTCAGTCAGGAAGTGGACGCAGGGGGACGTGAATGTAAGTATGTGCTGTTTGTTTTTTTTAGATTTTACGCTGGTAACCAGGGTAAACATCGGGTTACTAAGCGCGGCCCTGCGCTTAGTTACCCGATGTTTACCCTGGTTACCAGGGGACCTCGGCATAGTTGATCGCTGGAGAGCGGTCTGTGTGACAGCTCTCCAGCGACCAAACAGCGACGCTGCAGCGATCGACATCGTTGTCGCTATCGCTGCAGCGTCGCTTCGTGTGAAGGTACTTTTAGATGTATATGCGAGGTAGGTGGTAATGTTATCAAAAGCTCTACTGAACAAACAACGGCTCATACTATCCAAAGACAATTGACAACTTTTGTTACTGTACTGGCTACTTGACTCCTTTTCTTTGGCAGCCGCACAGCAGTTCACCTTCTAGATGAGGGCCAGAAATAGCTTGTGCTCCAGTGAATGTCATGGCTGCATCAAGTGGCCTCTCCTCTCTTCATCCACCTTAACATCACACAGAGTACAGCCCTCAGAGGTGGCACCCCAATTACCCTTATTTCCCCCTCTTTACAACTCTCCAGCCACCCAACTGACTGTGGGGAACCACAGATGGGCGAGTCTGCAAAGCTATTCACACATTCTATTCCATGGGCATCATAAGTCTGCATCAAAGATTCAGAGACTCAAGAGGAGGAAAGCATCTGTACTGATGCCCCAAATTTTTTCCTTTGGATCTGGTGCCGGACGAAGTAGGGTCCAAGCAGAATACAGATCCTAATCACCAGACATTAACCCCTGGGGTGAAGGTGGTCTTGATGAGACTCAGATACCTTAGGGCGAATGAGGACTGTACCGTGCTGTCAGGGCAGAAAGAGGAGGATGGTGACTCTCAGGGCGAGGAGTGAGAGAACATAGATGATGATGATGAGGTTGCAGATCCCACTTGGTATGAACACAGAGATATGCAGATGAGTAGGTCAGCAGAGGAAGTGGAGGAAGAGGAAGAAGAGGAGGTTATGTTGTGGCTTCTCGCACAGTCACGGAGTGATGCAACTATAACGAGCACTGCATCATCAGCCACAATTCTGTCTGTGGCCAGCAGCGGTCTCACGGGTCTGCAGTTAACAAGGATGGCATGGGTTGCATAGCCTTGTCCTTTTTTGAGACTGAAAATGGTGAGCCAACTCATGTTATCTGTAAACTTTGCAATAATAGACTCAGTAGAGTCAAAAGTTCAAATAATTTGACAACTACTAGCACATGTGCGATCAACATGCGTTAATCAGGGAATCTCACTGTGCTAAAATGCGGACTAGCGAGCCTCAGCAACCACCAACCACCCCATCAACCGTATCTGCTTCTATATCCTCCCTCAGCAAGGCACGTGTTCTCACACACGTCTCTGACAGCAGAATCTTCACTTGATTACCCTCCGAACCCACCACATCACAGTCAAGCAGTTTGTCGTGTACACCTTACGCCTCCCTCTCTCAGAACAGCAGCCCACCCGGGCTCGCAGTTGTGGTCACGTAAAATATTTTTTCCTCCTACACATGCCAAAGCTAAGATCTTGATTTTGACCATCTTCAATCTGTTGGCCACGCAAATGCTGCCTTTCTGCCTGGTGGATACATACAGTTTCTGAAATCTGATGGCCGTAGCAGTCCCCCAGTACTAGTTGACCAGTCGACATTTTTTCTGTAAGAAAGCTGTGCCTGCTCTACACCACCATGTCACAGATAATATCACCCATTCCATGAAAAAAAGCTCTGTCTTCCAGGGTTCATTTCACCACTCACACCTGGACAAGCAAGCATGGCCAGGGATGTTACATGTCGCTGACTGGGCACTGGGTGACTGTGATGTGTGCAGAGGCAGGTTGGGAAGGGGCTGCTCTACAAGTCTTGAAATTCCAAAGGCTTGCAGGATAAACCTCTGTATCAAACACTTTCTCCACTGCTTCTACTTCCTCTACCTCCTCTAGAGCCTCCACCTGCACCCTCAACATCTCCCTTAATGAGACACGTGTTCCAACAGTGCAAAGAGAATCCCCTCCCACCTCTGTTCTGTGCAGCCAAAGCTCTCTGCAATCAGGCAGTGTTTAAATTAATATGTCTTGGAGATCACAGTCACACAGCTCAAGAGTTGTGGACAGCTATCCAGGTGGAGTTTGAGCAATGGCTGTCTCCAATGAACCTGGAGCAAGGGAAGGTCATGTGAGATAACGGTGTGAACTTGGTGGTGGCCTTACGCCAGGGTAACCTCACACATGTGCCTTGCATGGCTAACAGCCTCATCCTGGTTATATGGCAATTTCTCCTCTGCTATCCTGGCCTGGATGCACTGCTGCTGAAAACATGGTCGCTGTGTGCTCACTTCTGCCATTCGCACCCCACAGGTCATTGACTTGCATCGCTATAGACAGAGGTCTTTCAGCTTACCGGCTTACCAACTAATGTGTGATGCTCCGACAAGGTGGATATGCATATGTTGCAGCAACAGTGGCAGCAGTGAGAAGCCCTGGTGCAGTATGTCATTTTGCATAGCCTGGGCCAACACACTACAGAAGTGGAGAAAATCACGCTTGTGGAGTGGGCCCAGATGAAGGACATCTGCAGCCCTCTGCACAGTTTCAAAATGGCTACTAAGATGGTTACCGCTGATGATGCCGTCATCAGCATCACTATTCTGGTCACCTACATGTTGCTGCACACTTTAAATAGTCTGAGGGAGGTGGTGGTGGTCCCAGAGAAAAAGAAGAAAGCAGAAGAAGATGCGGAAGGGATAACAATATCACTAGCTTCCGGACTGCCGTAGCATAGGCGGGGGCCATGGGAGGGTGGATAACAGCGATCACGGGGGGCTCTTGGTACCACTCTGTTAGATCCATAGTACAAGAGTGAATTTTGCCAGATGCTTCTCCCTCTGGAAAGGGATGCATGCATGCTGGAGTGAAACGCGCTTGTAGACAATCTTAAGAGTGGTTTTTCCCAAGACAGCAGTGAGGCACACAGTGTGAATCGCAGTTCAAGACTTCCAGTTCTGGGAACGTCTTGTCGTCAACACAAAAACATTAGCAGCACCAGTAGTGTAAATGGCAGAAGCAATTTGTGTGAGTCGTTTCACACATTTTTTACGCTATCCAGTGCACCAGCAGAACAGTGTAAAAGTCTGACACACAGTGAACGACTGGAGAGTGGAGAGGATGGTACAGGAGTATCTAGCGCTCAATATAGATACCATCAGGAGGGGTTGGCTCTTTTGCATTTTGGTTTTCAAGAATGGAAGGGTTTCATGAGCTCTCCAATCATGCCTTGGAGGTTTTGTCATGCCTGGCAGCCAGTATTCTCTCGGAATGTGTCTTCAGCGCTAGTGGTGATGGTGTTGAGGAGAGCCATAAGATCAAATACTTAATTAACCTCAAGACATAAGACATAAGAGATTGAGAGAAGCAACCCATAACATGCACTGTTTAACCTTACATAAGTTTTCCCAGATCTAAGTGAGACACTAAAGATGGCTGCCATATCCTGTATCAGCATGCCATGTGCTGGTATCCAAGATGACGCCCACCCTGATGACCTCATGGATCCACCCACAGTGACGCCCACCCTGATGACCTCATGGACCAACCCACCCTGATGACCTCATGGATCCGCCCATGGACTTGCTCATTGCCCAACCCACTAACCAATGAAATACATCCGATCACTCCCATTTTAGAGCTAACCAAGCCCCCTTACAGGAGATATATAAACTTGTGTTCTGACTGAATAAAGCCCCTTGGAGCTGAGCCATAGATTGATCAAGGAGAGTTTACATCTGACTGTGTGTCATATGTTTGCGCACCTGATCAATATCCATTAGGCCAGGAGTAGGCAACTAGAGAGTGAACATTTATTAATTGTTCAACCCAACAGTGGTATCCTGATGGCTAAGGGCATACGGCTGTCCACTGAAAGTGTAGACTACCTAACTATCATCAGGATGAACAAGTCATGGATCTCCAATGAGTTTTGTACCCCAGTTGAAGACTGGGCAGACTAGGCGATGGTGTAGTTTTTGGTGTGCTGCATTAATCTAGTGTTATTGCAGCTTGTGACACTTTTGTCGTGGCTTCTTTGGCTGCTGCTGCTACTGCTGCTGGTGTTACTAACAAGTGCCTTGGTGGTGCAACAATCAGAAGGTCTGTCCACCACTGTTACTTTTAAAATTTGCCTTTTTTAAAGCATCTAATATTCCTCCTATTCCTCCTGCTTTTGCTTCCACCTGAGTCAAGGAAAGCTGAATTTTTGGTAAATCAAGACTTATTTGTGTCTCCTTGTTGTGTGTGGCCTGTAGTGAAAGTGGTGTCAGAGCCCCATTATACTATTTCTACTGTGGGTAAATTAATGCACTTTAGTGGTGTTTGCCAATAATTTAATGTGTAGACTCCAAGTTGGGTCTCAATCTGATGGGTTGCCTGTAGTGGAAGGGGTCTCATAGCATCAGGCCTGCACCTGTCACTCATCCACCTCTTACAGATCAATTTGTAAGCTAGAAAAGCTGGGCCATGCCCTGTCCCATCCATCCATGCAGCGCCATCATAAAATTTCTACTGGTTAATCAATTGATGCCATTTTTCCTGGTGTCTGCCCCTAATTATTGGAAATATTTTGACTCTAAGTAGGGTCTTCTTCATTTGTGTTGCCTGTAGCAGTAAAGACTCCCAGATCAGCAGATCTGCACTTACGTTCAGTCAACTACCTGTGTTCTACCCTTAAATGTTTCTAATAATAGTAGTTTATGAAGCTGATATTTGTGCCATCTGAGTGTGGCTGATGAGAAAAGCAGTTTGAGCACCTGCATGAGGTATTAGGGCTACAGCACAGCAGGCCTACATCGGTCCTTCACCCACCTCTTAATTTTAACTTAAATTCCATGCTGTAAATGCTGACCCAGATCTTGTCTCATGCAAGTGCAGCGCCCCAGAGTCCTGGTCGTTGCAGTAATGTCGCTCTGCCACTAAGGGGAGTGATGTTACGTCTGATTGCACTAAAGGAGTTCACCTGACCAGGTATCACAGTCACACATTACACTTCACATTGCAGCCACCAGGGGGAGCAAAGGGTTCTATGTATTAGGCCACTCCTCACACTCTGGTAAAACTGGGGGTTGGATAGGAAGTTAGACAGAAGCTGACTGGGTTTTGCCCAGGCAACATCCTGTGAGAGAGGGAGTTACTGGGAAGATTCAGGGGGGTCCCTGTCAAGGGTGGGATCCTGACAGTGGCCTAGCAAAAAGGACAGATCGTTACGGAACCACGCCTGCACTTCATTGCGGCGGCATCTTAAGAAAGGACACGAAGCAAAGTTTATTGTGGAGAAGTGAGAAACGAGATCACAGCACAAAGGAGAAAGAACCAGGAGTCGTGCCCCTAAGATCGTGGTGTAACGCCCGGGAGACCGAGGTACCCAGCACCAGATCAATGAGGTCCGTCACTTGAGGGGGATGTCACTAGTGGCTTGACCAGGTGCTGTGGCCTCAGGCGATGCACAGTGTAAGGGATATCATGAAGGAACAGACACTTACTTGATCAGCAGCAGGTCCTCTCAGCTGTGATGACCCCGATCCTGGATTGATGGCTACTGTCCAAATGAAAGACTGAGGCGCTGAAACGTTTAACCAGTTTACTTCAACAAAAAGGGATTTGTGACCAACACTGTCACCGGAGTCTGTTTAAGAACTCTGAATTACTCTGACCCTGTCAGGATTTCCATCTCTTATTATGCGCAGTTTCTATATGGCCCTACTGCTGTTTGTGAACTGGCTGCCGACCCAATCTGTCTCTTCTGTGCTCTGGTTTGACGGACAACCCGAGTCCTTTTTGTCGGCTTACCCCCTCTGGGAGTACCGCTGAACTCTGTGTCTGTTGCTGCGTCTTACCCTGGTGAAGCTGATATCCCCTCACTTCCTTCCGGTTGCTGTATCATATATAATGAATATAGCCACGGATCCGGTATCCGTCTCTGCGCCTATTCCGGGTAGAGGTTATTGCTACCCGGTTCTCACAATGTCCTTTTTCTCTATTCCTCTTTTCCTACTATGGGTATTACGGGCCTATAATCCGTTATAGGGCTGTTAGGAGTCCAGTTATACGACCTCTCACTTTCAGCTCTTCAACCCAACTGCCAGTCTTTTTCTCAGACCAGAATAGATCAAGGGGAGTCTCTGGAGCTCCCCCTTCTGGTCGGAGATGGTAGTGCAGTCTTGTTATTCTAGTATTTGTATTTGGTGTCAATAACTATTTTTGTGGCAAATACCCCTAGGGGCGCCACATCGGCAACATCCTTCTGAGGCGCGTAGCCGGTGGCCGGAACGCTGAGGAAGTAATAGGCTCTACGCATTACTTCAAACCCACGGCAGGACAGTTAACTTTAGGTTGGCTGTCTCACCTAAATCACCTAAGCAGACAACGGAGGCAATTGTGGGAGAGGGACGTCTCTAGGGTCCCTATAAAATAACTCCAGGCCTACCCCGTCATACGGGTGCGTCCTATCCATATCATCTGGGGGACGGAGAGAGAAAGAATATCAGAAACAGACACGACAGTTGTGAGGACTATCCCGTGGTGCTCAGCAGGGAAGTACTACAATACACAGGCGCTAGTAGGTAGGCACTGATTTCCACCTGCAAAGGGAACTCTGGATGTGCCTTCGGACCGGCCAGTCTCAGCCAGCCCTGTTAGCAGTGCTCTGGATTGCAGATCCTGAAGCCTTCAGTAAAGAGGTAAAGAGACTGCAAACCTGTGTCCTCGTTATTCATCGCGCCTTGCACCACGCACCATCACCTTTAATTGGACGCCCCTTAGCAGGGTCACGGACCGGGTCTAGCCACCATGAGAACCCCAGGACCGAGACAGAGAGGCCCGGTACCGAGTACCCCGCGGCCCTGCATCTGGGGGCGCTCCAAACTGATCATGCCTGACTGCTGCGCCATTATAACATTTCCACTGTGAGTTAATTAATGGAACTTTTCCTGGGGCCTGACCCAATTTTTGGAAATGTTTGGACTCCAAGTTGGGTCTCCTTCATGCGTGTTGCCTATATTTGGCAGGCCTCTCAGAGCACCTGCCTACACCTGTCTCTCATCCACCTTTTACTGATTAATGATTCAGCTAGAAATGCTGGTCCAAGCACTGTCCCAGGCTATGTCCCATGCATTTATGCTGCTGAAATACAGTATACTATTGGTACTCTGGGTCAATTGATGCCACTTTTCCTGTTGTCTGCCCCTAATTTGAGCTGTTTGGACCCCTCTGAAGGTGTTGTCTATGCATTTCGTTTTGCCTCCCATTGAATTCAATGGGGTTCAGATGCATTTGGTAAAGTTCGCTGATTGTAACCGAACCATAAAAGGTTCGCTCATCTCTAGTCAGCTTTTGTGAGATAAATGTGGAAACTTGCTCTGTGGGTGAAATTTGCAAGCTGCTAACATAGGAATACTTTGCTTCATGCTATATGAGTTTAATTATTTATAAGATTGTGTAGGGTGTGACAGTCTCTGGCAAGGTGCTGGAGGGGAGATATGTTTTGCTGAGGTTAATGGCTTCAGTGATGTAAAACCCAGGAGCTTTCCTTCTGCACATTAAGTGTTGGAAGGGGTAAACTGCCAATTTGTTTAAGGGCTGGGTTTTTTGTGACAACCATAGAGCAGGTGGGAGGTTGTCCACCTTATCTCCACTCCAGGGTGTGGTCTGTGGCTTAAATAGCTGGCCTCCAGAGGCAGTCGGAGTTCAGTGTCTTGAGAGGAAAACGCCAGAGAAGAGTTTGTCCTGAGAGTAACCTAAACCGTGTGTGTTTTACTAACTGTGAGCAGGAGGAACCCTGTTACCATAAAGACTATGCTTTCTGCTACCATTTTATTTTGTTCTTTTGTTTTACCCAGAGGGCCGTGTTTATTTTTACTTCACCTTGGTTTATGCCACATATAATAAATCAAAGGGAGTTCTTAAAGAGACAATGTTCCCGTGTCTACCTCCGTGTACACCTGAGTGAGCCGATCTACCACAAGGGGTGCTGTGCCCAATGCTCTGTGGATGAAATTTGTAAGCTGCTAATGAAGGGGTATTCTGCCCTATGCTCTCTGGGTGAAATTTGTAAGCTATTTTTGTGGGGGTACTTTGCCCCATGCTCTGTGGGTGAACTTTATAAGCTGCTTGTGTGGGAGCACTCTGCCCCATGCTCTGTGGGTGACATTTTTGACTGGTATTAGCAATCCTCAGTCTCTGTGAGGGTACTGTTAAAAATGCTATGTTATTTTCCTATTTTACCATGATTGCTATGGTGACAGAATACATTTAAGTCATCTATTCACATTTGTTTAAAGGGCAATTGTCCTGCTCTTACCCCATTTAGCTTCTCTTTGCAGTCCCTTAGCCCTGACTATGACCATTTTACAGCCATTTTAAAGCACCAAAGTTTGGGGATCTATTGACTTGTATTTGGTTAAGGTCCGGGGTCAAGTTCGAGGTCAAGTACAGACTTGAACCAAACTTTTTTTTATTTATATTCGGTGAACCTGAACATCTACTGGTTCACTCACCACTATTATTAGGCTATATGCTATTGTTTTTATACAATGAATGTTTTATCACCAGGAGATTATCAATGCCTGGACTACAGCTCATGTGAGCCCTTCTCCAATCACACCCCCTCCTCTGTAAAGCAACTCACTGTCAATAGAAAAAGTACACAGGAAGGTGTACAGTGGACAGGGTCAGCTTTCTGAGCTCTAAAATCTAAAAATTCTGATTTTGTTACAACTACTGCACCAAGTAAACTAACTGATAGATAGTTGGAATCGGGGTCTCTTTTCCTACATGATGCTGTTCTCAGACGAGGAAGTAAAAATGTTCCTGTGTGATGGTGCAATATGTTAGCATTTAGGGCCCCACTTTAATCTTTTGCCCAGGGCCCCACTTTGTCTGAAATCGGTTCTGGGATTCTGGGATAGTGCCAATATTAATATCATTTTGATTGAATTTCATTAGATCTAAAAAGAACAAAATAGTAGATGCAATTTAACTTTTAAAGATGGTAGTGTTCTATGTATGAGCACAGGGGGTTACTGGGAATGCTGTCAGCACATTGCATCACTGCAGTTTGCTAATGGCATTGGGAAAGCAGATTTAGAGATTTTGATTTCCCCAAACCTGCTCTTACCTATTACCTAAATTAGTTCCACTTATTAATGGAGTGATCAGCTAATAGAAATATATTAGGAAATTCTGATAATGCAATTTCGTAATATACCAGTGAAGGTTCATCTAAGTTAAAGCTTCACTTCCCAATAAGAAGCCTTCTATTGCTCAAATCCCCCATAATGATACACTTGTCTCGTGTACAGCCAGCGCTCCTGTGATTTCTAGCAGTCACTTGACCTTGTGATCAATATTTACTCAGTTTTTGGAGGACCTGCATAATAGATGCTTTAAAATGCTTTTTGTTTTACTTTTCTCATTTCCGTGATTCACACCCCTTTGAAACAAGTATAAAGTTAAGCATAATTTAAGGTAATGAACCCTTTGTTGGGAGAAAGGCTCAGCAAAAAATATTACTCACTAATAAAAAGTTTATCCAACTGTATGAGAAAGCAATTGTAGCAAGTCACTTGATGGCAAAGAGATCCAGGGTGAGGGGTGATATTCCTCAAAAGAAGATCTATTGCTTTGTCTGAGGAGGGATGCGGAAACTCACTACAACCTCACAAAGCGTATATTACGCAAAACGTTGCTACTAGATATGTGCAGATTTATTTGAGTTGAATTGAATATTACAAAAATTCTCATTGTGGTGAATATGGGTTTTTGGTAATTCGCTGCACATAAATGCAATAAAATGGCGGCTACTCTATTACAGAACAGTAAAGGGACAGCAAAAGGTTAAAAAGAAAAACTAATATACTCACCTCACTATTCTCTTCTCAGGCTGCCTTGCTGCTCCCTCTCTACTGTCTGGTCCTCCACACCTCCATTGTATCGCATCTCTGCCCAGAGTTCAGTGTGCAAGTGTGGCACCCCAGGGTCCTGGTCATCACAGTATTATTGCTTTCCTCCAGGGGAGAGTGATGCTACGTTCGGAGGCAAGGAAGGATAACTGCATCCAGGTACCACAAACATGCAACACATTCACACTCCAGGCCACCAGGGGGAGCTTCTGATCCTATTTACTAGGTGACTCCCCATATATATATAACTGGTAGTCTGTAAGGAAAGTTAGTTAGTTGGCAGACATCCATCTGAGGAAGACAGAGGGTTCACGGAGCTGTGCATGCCCTAAGAGCTGCAGCTCCCAGAAAGAGACATTTTGAAAGCAGAATTGATTGCAGTAAGCATGCAGGAGAGGAAGCACAGGAGAGGATACCAGAGGGGGGACCACCCAGGAGCAGGCTGCCTCCTTCTGAGGCACAGAAAACCGGTAGCTGGAACACCAAGGTTGTAAGGACCTCCACGCCTTACATCAGAGACCGGCAGGACAGCTAATTGCACGTTACCTGTCCGCACCCACACCCAGGAGGCACGGTGACACCTACAGAGCCGGGTCATCTAAGAGATGCTATAAACAGGCTCAAGTCACCAGTCATATGGGTTTTGTCCTATCCTAACCAGGGGACAGAGAGAGAGAGATAACATTGGTGAGCACCTTATGTGAAGCTTCTAGCAGTAAGGGACAACAACACTACAGCACAAAGGAAGGCTTCTATTCTCCACCTGGATAAGGGGACTCTGGACTTGCCCCCAAACCGGCCGGACCCTGCCTGCCCTGTGATCTGGTGCACTGGACTGCGGCTGCTGAAGACTTCAGTAAACGAGGTAAAGAGACTGTAAACCTGTGTCCTCGTTCCTTACTGCACATCTCACCATACCACCATCTACACACCGGGAGCCATGGGGATATACTTCACCTGTGGGAAGGTATACCATCTAGCTGCCATATCATCACCCCAGCGGACCCCTTAAAGCAGCGTCGATCACCCTGACCGACTACCACAGGTGGCGTCCCGAATATAAACTTTATCCCTTTATAGACCTTTCCCTTTTACATGTGCACCCAAGGCCATGGACCGGGTCGCAGCCACCGTGACATCCCCCTGTGAAACAGCAGGACCCGGTACCGAGTACCCCTAGCCCGCGGGGGGGCGACTCACATGCTCCAGGGTCCTCTTGAGGCCGGAAACCCTGGCCTAGGGTACACACCAGAAATGCAATCTGACAGAGCTGCAGACGGGGAGCAGCAGCAGCTAGGGTGCGGATATTCTGTTTTTTAATTGTTTTATTATCTTGTGTTTTCCCATTATGTGTTTTATCATGCAGGTGTGCTTGTCTATAGATAGTCCTTTTTTCTCTTAATACATGTTCTGTTTTGATTACTGAGGTAGCACCCACTTTTAGTATAGTAGCTGTGCATCTCATTGTTTGCTACATTGTTATGTCACGTGACCACTGCATCCTGAAAGGTTAGATACATGGCTCGGCAGACTGCATCACATGTCATAGTATCAGGTACACGACTCAGCAGATTGTATCACAATTGATAGGGTTAGATACATGGCTCATTGAACTGTATCACACATGATAAGATACACGACTCTGCAGACAACACCGCACTTAAAAGGATTAGATACACAGCTTGTCAGACTATCTCACACATGATAGTATTAGATACACAGCCTGGTGCACTATATCGAACATGATATTATTAGATACTCAGCTCAGTGGACAATAACTGTGATCTGAGTGGATCTGTCATGTCATTGCAGTGCTGCGCACAAATCACAATAATTACCAGTGACCGATGCTGACACCAACTGCAATCTCTTATGCCATGGGGCTGCTGAATTTGCGGTGTGTAAGTGTCATGCTAAAACACTTACAGACCAGCAAATAAAAATGGCAGGAAAAAAATAATAAATAAATGTTAAACAGTAAATTTGATATTGTTTTGTTTATATAATTAATAATAATACAATAATAAAAATCATGGCACATTTCCTTAACGTTGTTAACAAGGGGTTATACACACGTGGACAAACCCTTTAGTCATACGCTGATTGTCTTTTTTGCATCAAAGCCCAGATAATACTCTCCCAAGGTCTCATTGAGAGGAAAAGCTGTTTGTTGATTAAACACAGACAGGGAAAAAATCCACTTCAGCAGTGAGCAAACATGACCTTTGCCTAACAGACAGTATTGATTTGCTGTTGGGAATGGCACCTGTACCGTGCACTTGTCAGGACCTCTTTGGACTGGAAAATGAAGCAGCCCTGAACCCAATAGATCTCTACAGCGTAGTCATACTGCCAAAACTGAGTGCAAAGAGTTTCACCAGGATCTTTGATGTTCCTCCAACATCCATTATAAGTTGAGAAACATAGTTGTCTCTGGTGGAAATTATTGCAGTACTGGGTAATTAAAACAATAATTTAAGATACCGTACTATGCAAAAGCTGTAGGCAGGTGTGGAAAAAGTGCTGCAAAGTAAGAATGCTTTAAAAAATAGAATTGTTACTAGTTTATTTAATCAATATACAAAATGTAAAGCAAATGAAGAAAAGAGAACTCAAAATCAAATCAACATTTAGAGTGGCCACCCTTTGGCTTCAAAAGAGCATCAAAGCAACAATTATTATTAATGCATTTGCACATAGATTTTGAAGGAACATGACAGGGAGGTTTTTCCAAACATCTCGGAGAACTACCCAAAGATCTTTTGTGCATCTAGTCTTGTGCAAATCCTTCTGTCTCTTTATGTAATCCTACAGAAACTCGATATTGAGATCAGGGCTCTGTGGGGTCATATCATTACTTCCTGGATGTTCTTCTTTAGGACAGGTGCAGATGACCACAAATTCTTTCATCTGATAGAATCGGGTAGATTATGCGAATAACACCCTGATTGGACTTTGATCAGAGTGTGGGCATAGTGTGATCTGATTCTCTTGGAGAGGAGGATATGGAGAAGAAAAATGTCTCCATCATCTCAATTCTATTAGTCCCTGAAAATCGGACAGCACTCAGATGACATCCAAATGCAGTCAGATGTTTTGCGCGAACTCATTGACTTGCATAGCAGAGTGCAATCTGAATATCAGATTTAGCTCGAACATACAACAAACTTTTCCATGGACAGACTCTGTCCAAGGAAAAAATGAGACGTGAGCGGCCCCATTAGGTAACAATTTTCTGAGTGTGATTCGATGTTTTGGTGGATCGCACTTAGACCGAAAATATGGTTGTCTGCACTTGGCCTTATGCTAAAGATAGTTCTTAATTACATTGGCTGTATGTTTGTTGTCCTGCTGCAGAATAATTTGGAACCAGATGTCTCCCTGAAATTATTGCATGATGGACACGTATCTGCCTGTATTCCAATATCTAGCATGAATAACCTTCTTTCTGAAAATAAACCTAAATTGTTTCACAATTAAAGCAAAAAAAACTATAATTAATTGACTCTATTTTCTGTATTTTATACTTTTGGCATCTTGTCTGGCAAGAAAGTTAGGCTTCACCTGACACGTTAATGTCACCATGGCCAATGTCACTATGTAAGATAGTTAATAGGTGGCATAAGATCAGAATCAAAGGTGTAGTCGTGTGAATCAATGTTAAATCCAACTTAAGACCTGTGCTCAATGATGATAATGGGGGAGCTGAAACAATGTAGAATCAGTATGGATAAATGTACATGGGGATGGCAATAATTGAAAGCTGCTAATTGGAGTTTGCTACAAGCCTCCTAATACAGCTGAACAGGTAGAGAATGAAATGCTGCAGCAAATTAAAAAGGCAGAAAATAATAATTGTTTCTTATCCATAGTTCAGGACAATTACCTCTCTGTTGTTAGGTGAACGAACCAGAGGAGATCATGTGCTGGATCTGATCATGTTAAATAGTCCAGATATAATTTCAGATCTACAGGTTAGGGAGCATTAGGGATGCAGCGACCATAATATGGTAAGTTTCAATGTAATATTGAATAAAACATTTCAAAGAAAAAATGAAAAAAGCTGGAACTTTAGGAAAGTTGATTTCAACAAATGAAAGGAGGAGCATAATCGTGTAGACTGGGACCATGTCATGGTAACTGGGGATATCAAACATAAATGGGACATGTTTAGGATATACTATTAGAATTACCGTATATTCTCGAGTATAAGCCGACCCGAGTATAAGCCGACCCCCCTAATTTTGCCACAAAAAACTGGGAAAACTTAATGACTCGAATATAAGCCTAGGGTGAGAAATGCAGCAGCTACTGGTAAATTTCAAAAATAAAAATAGATACCAATAAAAGTAAAATTAATTGAGACATCAGTAGTTAAGTGTTTTTGAATATCCATATTGAATCAGGAGTCCCATATAATGCTCCATACAGTTTATGATGGGCTCCATAAGATGCTCCATATTAAAATATGCCCCATATAATGCTGCACAAGTTCTGATTATGACCCCATAAGATGCTCCATACAGACATTTGCCCCGTATAATGCTCCACAAATGTGGATTATGGCCCCAAAAGATGCTCCATACAGATATTTGCCTCCATATCATGCTGCACATGGCCCCATATAATGCTGCACATGGCCCCATACAGATGCCCCATACAGATATTTGTCCCCATTAGCGTTGAGCGAAACGGATCGGTCATTTTCATAAATCGCCGACTTTTAGGCAAAGTCGGGTTTCATGAAACCCGAACCGATCCTAGTGTGGGATCGGCCATGCGGTCGGCGATCAGAGCGCCAAAGTCGCGTTTTGTATGACGCTGTTACCGCCATTTTTCATCCAATGAAGGAGGACGCAGAGTGTGGGCAGCGTGATGACATAGGTCTCAGTCCCCACCATCTTAGACAAGGGCATGGCAGTGATTGGCTTGCTGTCTGCGGCATCACAGGGGCTATAAAGGGGCGTGCACGCCGACCGCCATCTTACTTCTGTCGATCTGAGCATAGGGAGAGTTTGCTGCAGTTAGTCAGAAGCAGGGACAGAGTTAGGGAGCGATTTTCACTGTCCCACACCACCTTTTTGTGCAGGGACAGTGGAGGTCGTATTTTAGTGCAGCAGCTGCATAGCTGTGTGCACGGTGCTGTGCAAACCAACTGCTTTTTTCAAAGCAAAAATCCTGTTGCTCCTTTCTGCACAGTTACCTGTCTTGTTTATTTGTCTACCAATTTTTTTGTTCAGCAGTCCTTTTTATTGCTGCCATACTTGTCCTGAGATCATTGTAGGAAGCTTGTTATTGCAGTAATTTTTTTTTTTTAATAATAATTCCAGCCACTTTCTGCCACTTTCATAGTGTTGTGTTATACCACTGGGCCAGAGTTGTGGTTCAGTGTCTCCCCCCAAAAGTGAGATAGTAATTCTCACAGAGTTTATATTCTGCTGTACTGCTAGTGTGTCGTATATCAGGCAGCCACTTTCTGCCACTTTCATAGTGTTGTGTTATACCACTGGGACAGAGTTGTGGTTCAGTGTCTCCCCCCAAAAGTGAGATAGTAATTCTCACACAGTTTATATTCTGCTGTACTGCTAGTGTGTTGTATATCAGGCAGCCACTTTCTGCCACGTTCATAGTGTTGTGTTATACCACTGGGCCAGAGTTGTGGTTCAGTGTCTCCCCCCAAAAGTGAGATAGTAATTCTCATACAGTTTATATTCTGCTGTACTGCTAGTGTGTCGTATATCAGGCAGCCACTTTCTGCCATGTTCATAGTGTTGTGTTATACCACTGGGACAGAGTTGTGGTTCAGTGTTTCCCCCCCAAAAATGAGGAAGTCTGGTAGAAGAGGCCGTGGGCGGGGGTTGCCAGCTAGTACTGATGGTGGTGGTGGTGCTGCATCTGGTGGTAGTGGCAAAAGCACAGTAGCACCTAAGGCTGGAGGTGTTGAGCCTGCGTCATCGTCTGGCTACACAAGGCCTCGAAGGCTCCCTTACCTGGGAGTAGGAAAACAGCTTTTAAAGCCGGAGAAGCAGGAAAAAGTTTTGTCTTTCCTTGCTGACTCAGCCTCTAGCTCTTTCGCCTCCTCTTCCCAAAGTTCAAAATCTAAGAGCAGCCAGTCGTCAGTGGATGCTTCCGGTCCGGAAAAAGACGTTTCCTTGTGTCCTTCTCCCAAACCAAAAGTGAAGGATGCATCAGGCGACACTACAGGTTACTCCATGGAGCTCTTTACCCATACCGTGCCAGGGTTAGAAAGGGAAATTGTACACTGCCCATTACAAGAAGAATCGGACATGGAGTGCACTGATGCACAGCCACAGCTAGATTATGATGCTGTTCCATTGACTCAGATCACTACATTGACCTCGCAGTTTCCTGAGCCAGAATCTGACCCTGATGAGACTATTGTGACCTGTCCCGAACGCTATATCACCGGCTTACACGGTGACACTGAGGAAGGTGCACATGACATTGTGGAGGAGGAGGTGATAGATGACCCAGTTCTTGACCCAGATTGGCAGCCATTGGGGGAAGAGGGTGCCGCTGGCACTAGCTCACAAGCGGAGGAGGGTTATCCGCAGCAACACCAATCTACATCGCAACAGCTGTCATCAGCCAGGCCCGTATCAGGCCCAAAACGTGTGACAAAAACAGTTTTAGGACTGCGTGCCCAACCGCTGAAAGTTGCACAGCGTGCAATGCCTGAAAAGGAATTCCATAGTAGGAAGAGTGCAGTGTGGCATTTTTTTGACCAAGATCCCAATGATCAGTCTAAAGTGATCTGTAAGAAATGCTCAAAGACCTTTAGCAGAGGGAAGAATCTTCTAAATTTAAATACAACGTGCATGCGTAGACATTTAACCAGCATGCACTTGCAAGCCTGGACTAATTACCAAACGTCCAGTACCGTTGGTGCACCTGGTCAGAATGAAGGTAGTCAGCAACGCTACATTGCTTCCCTCACTGTAAGCCCACCGGTTCGGACACCACCAGCAGCAAATGTGGAAGGATTGTCGCAAGGCCAAAGCAGGCAGGGAATCAGAAGGTTATTGGTAGGAAGCACTGTATGTAGGCCAACATCACCAACTGTCTCTCAATCCGCCATGTCCACCACCACCACCACCGCTAGTTCCACCATCTGCAGGTCTCCTATCCAGCTCACCCTAGAAGAGACTTTCGTGAGAAGAAGAAAGTACTCATCCTCTCATCCGCGTACACAGGGTTTGAACGCCCACATTGCCAGATTAATCACGTTAGAGATGATGCCCCACCGGTTGGTTGAAAGCAAAGCTTTCAAAGACCTGATGGCCTACGCAGTACCACGCTATGACCTACCCAGTCACCACTTCTTTGCGAGAAAAGCCATCCCAGCCCTCCACCAGCATGTCAAAGACCACATTGTCCATGCACTGAGGCAGTCTGTCAGTGGAAAGATGCACCTCACCACAGATGCATGGACCAGTAGGCATGGCCAGGGACATTATGTGTCCATCACGGCGCACTGGGTTAATGTGGTGGATGCAGGGTCCACAGGGGACTGCCATAGTGGGACAGTTCTGCCTAGCCCACGGTCTAGGAAACAGTTGGCAGTAGGCATTCGACACCCCTCCTCCTCCAGAAGCGACAGCTCGTCCACAGAGCGCAGTCGCCTGGCAACTCCATCCGCAGCTGCCAGTGTTGCACACGAGGTGTCTCATTATGGAACAGCTAGTGGTAAGCATCAGCAGGCTGTGTTGGAAATGAAGTGTTTGGGCGACAACAGACACACCGCGGAAGTACTGGCCGAGTTCTTGCAGCAAGAAAGTGAGTCATGGATGGGCAGTGTACATCTTGAGGCAGGCAAGGTAGTCAGTGATAATGGAAGGAATTTTATGGCTGCCATAGCCCTTTCACAACTTAAACACATACCTTGCTTGGCTCACACTTTGAACCTGGTGGTGCAGTGCTTCCTGAAAATTTATCCGGAGTTACCAGCCCTGCTCCTGAAGGTGCGAAAACTTTGTTCGCACATCCGCCGGTCGCCCATACACTCCAGCCGTATGCTGAACCATCAGCAATCGCTAAATCTTCCACAGCAACGCCTAATTATAGATGTTGCAACAAGGTGGAACTCCACACTGCACATGGTTCAGAGGCTGTGTGA
This sequence comes from Ranitomeya variabilis, assembly GCF_051348905.1. Taxonomy (NCBI): domain Eukaryota; kingdom Metazoa; phylum Chordata; class Amphibia; order Anura; family Dendrobatidae; genus Ranitomeya; species Ranitomeya variabilis. Next base: position 650,244,076 of record NC_135234.1, read on the forward strand.
ACAGAGGCGTTGTCATGTCGGACGCTGTTCAGACCAGGACCACTATTTACTCATTGGCGTCTGCTAGATTTTGTCTAGCTGTTCCGGGGTTAATTTACCTGATCCTTGGATTGGAAGCTGGGCCATTTCCATGGTCTTTAAATAGTTCTCCTGATCATTGGGAGTCGCCAATTTTAGCTTCTGTCTTGCATTGTTATCTCGGTCTGGAGTGGAGAGCTGGTGGTTGGAGATTCGTTGCTGGTGGTGTATATTCCTTCGTCTTATTTACTCCTTCCTATATTTGTGTTTATTTTGCCCTGCACATTTATAGTGTATTACTGAGTGTCTGCGGCGTGGTGTATATTTTCCTTTATCCTTGTCTGTGCTAACTGTGGGTATTTAAGTATTACCTCTTCACTGGGTGGTGGGTGGAGGTTTCAGCCTAGGGCTGAGCTCAGGAGTTAGGTTGAGGTTCGAGGCCTGAACATGCACACCATCAGTGTAAACTTCAGGTAGAGGGTCAATCAGGATATCCCTAGTCTTAGGGAAATTGCAGGAGCCAGAGTTATTAGCTCTCGCTCACCTAGTCTCTCCCTGACATTATAATCGGCCCAACAACAGCAAAGAAAAAAAAAAAGGGGTTTCTTTTTTTTTTTGTTTTGTCATGGATACCATGACTTCCATAACCCGCCAGTTGGAGGTGCTGTCCCTACAGATCACTGAGTTGAGGGGGGCAGTGCGGCAACAGGGACTAGCAGTGTCCAATATGCAAGCTGGAGCGACAGGAAGAGTTACTGAGCATAAATTTCCGTTGCCTGAAAAATTTGCTGGGGAACGCAGTAAATTTGTTTCTTTTCGTGAAGCTTGCAAACTATATTTCTGTATGCGCCCAATATCTTCGGGTAATGAGGCTCAGCGTGTGGGCCTGGTGTTGTCATTGTTAAGTGGGGATCCCCAAGCATGGGCATTTTCTTTGCCATTTGATTCTGCGGCATTTGTCTCTGTGGAGAGTTTTTTTTCTTCTCTTGGGAAAATCTACGATGAACCTGACAGAATGGTTCTGGCAGAATCTAAGATACCCTCTATTCGCCAGGGGGAGCGAGTTGCAGAGGATTACTGTTCTGAATTTCGTCGCTGGGCGATCAATACCCAATGGAATGATGCAGCATTGCGGAGTCAGTTTATACATGGGATTTCTGGAAGGGTTAAAAAAGCCCTTCTGATGTACGAGACTCCTACTTCTCTAGATTCTGCTATGAGTCTGGTGGTCCGCATTGATCGCCGTTTGCGTCAGGGGGAGCATGAGACACCACCTATGGGAGAGGGTTTAGGTTCATGTGAGGTTGCTGCAGGTGAGCCCACGGAGCCTATGCAAATCGCAGGGGTGTCACATGTCAAGCATCGAGCCCCTGAGCTCAGAAAGCAGGGAGCCTGTTTTTACTGTGGTAAAACTGGTCATTTTATTAACATCTGTCCTCTGCTGCCTAAGAAAAACGCAACGGCGGAAAACTTCTGAGCTCAGAGGGTGTGGAGGAGACCAGTCCGAGCTTATGTATATCCTCCATGGTGGTTTCTCAGTGCATGCTCCCTGCTAAGGTTTTTGTTGCTGGCAGTGAGCTGCCAATGACTGTTTTTGTGGATAGTGGTTCAGCCACAAATCTCATTGATGAGGGGTTTGCGCGCACAGCAGGATTTAGGATTGAAAAACTGTCTCATCCTATCCGCGTGGTCACCATCAATGCTGCTCCTCTCTCTCAGGGGGAGATTACTGTATTTGTGGCTGAGGTGAAACTCCACATTGGAGTTCTACATTCTGAGCGGGTTACATGTAAGGTGCTCAGGAATCTTCCTGCTCAGGTGGTTTTGGGTTTTCCTTGGTTGTCTATGCACAACCCGGTAATTGACTGGAAAACTCAGGACATAATTTGGTGGAGCGAGTTCTGCCAGGAGAATTGCCTGGCCACATGTGTGGTTGCGGTGACTTCAAGCGTTCCGGAGTCACTTCAGGATTTTGTGGATGTGTTCTCTGAGAAGGGTTGTTCAGAGTTGCCGCCATATCGTCCTTATGACTGTTCTATCAGGTTTAAACCAGGGGCCAAATTACCTAAAGCAAGGATGTTTAACATCTCCGGTCCGGAGAGACAAGCGTTAAAAGATTATATTGCTGAAAGCTTGAGCAAAGGGCACATCAGGCCGTCATCCTCGCCGGTGGCAGCAGGGTTCTTCTTTGTGAAGAATAAAGATGGCGGATTACGCCCGTGTTTGGATTTCAGGGAGTTGAACCAGATTACGGTTCGTGATCCATACCCTATGCCTCTGATACCAGATTTGTTCAACCAGGTGGCAGGTGCTAAGTGGTTCACCAAGCTTGACCTCAGGGGGGCGTACAACCTCATAAGGGTCCGTCAAGGTGATGAGTGGAAGACGGCTTTTAATACCCCTAAGGGTCATTTTGAAAATTTGGTGATGCCGTTTGGGTTGACTAATGCACCTGCAGTGTTCCAACATTTCATCAATGATGTGTTCTCGCATGTTGTGGGGAAATTCGTTATCGTGGACCTAGATGACATTCTCATATATTCTTGCGACCGTGAGGCTCATTTAGATCATGTCAGGCAGGTGTTACAGCTTCTCAGAGAGAATAAGCTGTATGCTAAACTGGAGAAATGTGTATTTTCTGTTCAAGAGTTGCCTTTCTTGGGTTATATTGTGTCTGCTTCTGGTTTTAAAATGGACGCCGCTAAGGTGCAGGCGGTGCTGCATTGGGAACGTCCTGATAACCTGAAAGCACTTCAGCGGTTTCTTGGGTTTTCTAACTACTATAGGAAATTTATCAAGGATTTTTCCATCATTGCTAAACCGCTAACTGACATGACTAAAAAGGGTACCAATTTCTCTGTTTGGCCTGAGGCTGCTGTCCGCGCATTTGAATTTCTTAAGAACAGTTTTGTTTCAGCCCCCATTCTTGTGCAGCCAGACGTATATAAACCATTTGTTGTGGAAGTCGATGCGTCTGAGGTTGGTGTGGGGGCGGTACTATCTCAAGGCTCATCTTTGAGTGGTTTACGTCTGTGCGCCTATTTCTCCAAGAAACTGTCGTCCGCCGAACGTAACTACGATATCGGCAACAGGGAGTTGTTGGCAACTAAGATGGCCTTTGAGGAATGGCGACACTTCTTGGAGGGGTCGGTCCATCAGGTAACTGTTATTACCGATCATAAGAATCTGCTGTATTTGGAGTCAGCCAAGCGTCTGTCCCCCAGGCAGGCTCGCTGGGCATTGTTTTTCACGCGGTTCAATTTTGTGGTCACTTACAGACCGGGGTCTAAAAACACTAAGGCGGATGCTCTGTCCGGGTGTTTTCCGGGGGGAGAACCTCGGGAGGATCCAGTACCCATCCTCCAAAAGGATGTTGTGGTTTCGGCTCTCACTACCGAGGTTGAGGCTGAGATTGCCGAGGCTCAGGAGGAGGTACCATCTGAGCTTCCCGTCAACAAATCTTTTGTTCCGCTTCATCTCCGCCTAAAGGTTTTGGCGGATCATCATGATGCCGTCCTGGCTGGTCACCCAGGGGTTAGAGGTACCTTGGAGTTGCTGTCACGTCAGTTTTGGTGGCCCAAGATCCGACAGGACATAGTCTCATACGTGTCAGCTTGTACCACGTGCGCTAGGGCTAAGACGCCTCGCTCCCGTCCTGTTGGCACACTACTTCCTCTTGAGGTACCTAGTAAGCCATGGACGGAAATCTCCATGGATTTCATCACTGATTTGCCCTCATCAGCTGGAAACACGGTCATCTTGGTGATTGTTGATCGTTTTTCTAAAATGTCGCACTTTGTGTCTTTGCCTGCATTGCCTAACGCTAAGACTCTGGCTCAGGTATTTGTGCAGGAGGTGGTCAGACTTCATGGGGTTTCGTCTGACATCATGTCTGATAGGGGGTCTCAGTTTGTGGCAAAATTTTGGAGAGCGTTTTGCTCACGGCTGGGAATCAAGTTATCTCATTCTTCGGCGTTTCATCCTCAGTCAAATGGTCAGACTGAGCGTATGAACCAAAATTTGGAACAGTACTTACGCTGCTTTGTCTCTGATAACCAGGAGGAGTGGTCTACCTTTCTTCATTTGGCTGAGTTTGCCATCAATAATCACCGCCAGGAGTCATCTGGGGAGTCTCCGTTTTTTTGTGTTTACGGGCTACATCCTCAATTTTGTACCTTGAGTCAGAGGGGCTCTTCCGGCGTTCCGTAGGAGGACCAGTTAGGAACACAATTGTCATCAGTCTGGAGGAGAGTTAAACAGCGCCTGTTGAGTGTGGGTGCTAGGTACAAATGTGTGGCTGACAGTAGGCGTGTGCCAGGTCCGGTCCTGAGTGTGGATGACTGGTGTGGTTATCCACAAAAAACATAAGACTCAAGATACTGTCCCTTAAATTGGGTCCACGGTTTATTGGTCCATTTAGGGTCACCGCCGTCATTAACCCAGTTGCGTACCGATTGGAGCTCCCTACGGTGTATAAGATACATAACGTGTTCCACAGGTCTCTTCTAAAGAAGGTGGTGGATTCTGTGGACGTGGCGCCTATGCCACCTCCAGTCTTGGTGGATGGTAATTTGGAGTTTGAAGTCTCCAAGGTGGTTGACTCTCGTGTAGTGCGTCGCACTTTACAGTACTTGGTACACTGGCGTGGTTATGGGCCTGAGGAGAGGTCCTGGGTACCAGCCTCGGACGTTCATGCTGACCAGCTGGACAGGTTGTTTCACCGCCGTCATCCGGACAAGCCGGGTCCTATAAGCCGTGAGGGCCCTGGCGTCCCTCGTAGAAGGCGGGGTACTGTCATGTCGTACGCTGTTCAGGCCAGGTCGTCCGACAGACAGCGGTAATTCTGCTTTTGACCACTATTTACTCATTGGCGTCTGCTAGATTTTGTCTAGCTGTTCCGGGGTTAATTTACCTGATCCTCGGATTGGAAGCTGGGCCATTTCCATGGCCTTTAAATAGTTCTCCTGATCATTGAGCGTCGCCGATTATAGCTTCTGTCTTGCGTTGTTATCTCGGTCTGGAGTGGAGAGCCGGTGGTTGGAGATTCGTTGCTGGTGGTGTATATTCCTTCGTCTTATTTACTCCTTCCTATATTTGTGTTTATTTTGCCCTGCACATTTATAGTGTATTCCTGAGTGTCTGCGGCGTGGTGTATATTTTCCTTTATCCTTGTCTGTGCTAACTGTGGGTATTTAAGTATTACCTCTTCACTGGGTGGTGGGTGGAGGTTTCAGCCTAGGGCTGAGCTCAGGATTTAGGGTGAAGTTTGAGGCCTGAACATGCACACCATCAGTGTAAACTTCAGGTAGAGGGTCAGTCAGGATTTCCCTAGTCTTAGGGAAATTGCAGGAGCCCGGGTTATTAGCTCTCGCTCACCTAGTCTCTCCCTGACAGGCGTGCTGTCATTTATTTGTGGGAGGATACGCATACATGGGCAGGCAGTTGGATGGCAGACATGGAGTTGTCTGGTGTGCAGTGGTCGAAGCTACAAGACCTCTGTCAAGTCCTTCAGTGTTTTGAGGAATGCACACAGCTGGTAAGTGCAGACGACGCCATCATAAGCATGAGCATCCCACTTATGCGTCTGCTGATGCAAAGTTTGATGCACATTAAGGAGCAGGCGTCTGCAGCCGAGGAGGAGGGAAGCCTTGATGACAGTCAGCCATTGTCTGGTCAGGGAACTGTCCAGGACGAGGTGGCGGACGAAGAGGATGAGGAGGAGGATGATGGGGATGAATATGTATGGGAGGAGGGAGCTTCTCAGGGGGCAATAGAAACTGGTGCCGTTGCAAGGTCTGGTACAGGTTTGTTGCGGGACACTTGTGATGTAGATTTGCAAGAAAGTGCTCCTCAACCCAGCAGAAGCAGTGAATTGACACCTGGAACATTGGCCCGCATGGCTGAGTATGCCTTGCGTATCCTAAAAAGGGACCCCCGCATTGTCAAAATGATGACCGATGACGATTACTGGTTGGCCTGTCTACTGGATCCACGCTACAAAGGGAAATTGCAAAATATCATGCCACATGAGAACCTAGAGCAAATATTGGCTACCAAACAAGCAACTCTTGTAGACTGTTTGGTTCTGGCATTCCCAGCACACAGCGGCGGTGATGGTTCTCACACGAGCCGTAAGGAGCAACATGGCAGAGGTGCTAGCGGTGCAGAAATCCGAAGTGGCGTTGGACAGAGGGGTTTTATGACAAGGTTGTGGAGTGATTTTTCAATGACCGCTGACACGACAGGGACAGCTGCATCGATTCAAAGTGACAGGAGACAGCATTTGTCCAGTATGGTTACAAACTACTTTTCCTCCCTTATCGATGTTCTCCCTCACAGGTCATTCCCCTTTGATTACTGGGCATCTAAACTAGACACCTGGCCTGAATTGGCAGAATATGCATTACAGGAGCTCGCTTGCCCTGCTGCCAGTGTGCTATCAGAAAGAGTCTTCAGTGCTGCTGGTTCAATACTGACCGAAAAAAGGACACGTCTGGCTACCCAAAATGTTGATGATCTAACCTTCATTAAAATGAACCAATCATGGATTTCAAATTCTTTTGCCCCACCTTCCCCTGCTGACACGTACCTTTCCTTTAAAAAGGTCTTGCTTTTGGACTCCTCTTACTGACTGCTCCAATTCCTCCATTTGCTGCTGCTGAATGTCCACCATAGGCCATTTTTAACACCTCCCTAAATGGGCTGACTCCCCCCACGGGCCCGTGGTCACCACTTGGCGCAAGCACCCGTGCGAGTGCCGTTTGCCTGGACAGGTGGGTGTGCCCACTTTTGGCCGACGGCACTGGCACTGGGTCCCTCATAGTACAATTAAGTGTCTCTGGTGGTGGGGGTGCACACCCAACGTCAGACACACCGTCGTAATATGAGGGGCCCTGGGCCAGTACCGCCGCCCACGAGAGAGTGTTCCCCCCCCCCAGCTCACAGAGTGCTCCACCGCTGTTTAGTCTGTGTTGTTAAATCCTTCAATGGCACTGCCAATACAAATTGAGAGATGATAGTAAATATATACAGGGACCATGCCCTCCATTTTGACCTGTGAATACTGTGCGCGAACTACCAGTATCTGGTACTCAGCAGAGGAACCCACCCCTGTACGTGGCTTTGCCACCTGTTTATTTACCAACATTTTTTTTGCAGACATTTAGCCCGCTTTACTATTTAGGCCAATGTACTATGTCAGCCACTTATTCCAGTTGTCCTCCACCGAACAAAGCAGTGCCACCAGTTTACTCCTGTTACCAGTTTAGAACTGCATTGAGCCAACTTTTTTATTTTAGGCCTAGTAAGTCTGTCTGCGCCAGTCCTACTAATCATCCTCCGCTGACCAAAACAATGCTGCCTGTGTACCCGTTACCCATTTTAAACTGCATTGAGCCTACTTTTTTATTTTAGGCCTAGTAAGTCTGTCTGCGCCACTCCTAGCAATCGTCCTCCGCTGACCAAACCAGTGCTGCCTGTGTACCCCTGTTACCCATTTTAAACTGCATTGAGCCAACTTTTTTATTTTAGGCCTAGTAAGTCTGTCTGCGCCACTCCTACTAATCGTCCTCCGCTGACCAAAACAATGCTGCCTGTGTACCCGTTACCCATTTTGAACTGCATTGAGCCTACTTTTTTATTTTAGGCCTAGTAAGTCTTTCTGCGCCACTCCTAGCAATCGTCCTCCGCTGACCAAACCAGTGCTGCCTGTGTACCCCTGTTACCCATTTTAAACTGCATTGAGCCAACTTTTTTATTTTAGGCCTAGTAAGTCTGTCTGCGCCACTCCTACTAATCGTCCTCCGCTGACCAAAACAATGCTGCCTGTGTACCCGTTACCCATTTTGAACTGCATTGAGCCTACTTTTTTATTTTAGGCCTAGTAAGTCTTTCTGCGCCACTCCTAGCAATCATCCTCCGCTGACCAAACCAGTGCTGCCTGTGTACCCCTGTTACCCATTTTAAACTGTATTGAGCCAACTCTTTTTTATTTTAGGCCTAGTAAGTCTGTCTGCGCCAGTCCTACTAATCGTCCTCTGCTGACCAAAACAATGCTGCCTGTGTACCCGTTACCCATTTTAAACTGCACTGCGCCTACTTTTTTATTTTAGGCCTAGTAAGTCTGTCTGCGCCACTCCTACTAATCGTCCTCCGCTGACCAAAACAATGCTGCCTGTGTACCCGTTACCCATTTTGAACTGCATTGAGCCTACTTTTTTATTTTAGGCCTAGTAAGTCTTTCTGCGCCACTCCTAGCAATCATCCTCCGCTGACCAAACCAGTGCTGCCTGTGTACCCCTGTTACCCATTTTAAACTGTATTGAGCCAACTCTTTTTTATTTTAGGCCTAGTAAGTCTGTCTGCGCCAGTCCTACTAATCGTCCTCTGCTGACCAAAACAATGCTGCCTGTGTACCCGTTACCCATTTTAAACTGCATTGAGCCTACTTTTTTATTTTAGGCCTAGTAAGTCTGTCTGCGCCACTCCTAGCAATCGTCCTCCGCTGACCAAACCAGTGCTGCCTGTGTACCCCTGTTACCCATTTTAAACTGCATTGAGCCAACTTTTTTATTTTAGGCCTAGTAAGTCTGTCTGCGCCACTCCTACTAATCGTCCTCCACTGACCAAAACAATGCTGCCTGTGTACCCGTTACCCATTTTGAACTGCATTGAGCCTACTTTTTTATTTTAGGCCTAGTAAGTCTTTCTGCACCACTCCTAGCAATCATCCTCCGCTGACCAAACCAGTGCTGCCTGTGTACCCCTGTTACCCATTTTAAACTGCATTGAGCCAACTCTTTTTTATTTTATGCCTAGTAAGTCTGTGCCAGTCCTACTAATCGTCCTCTGCTGACCAAAACAATGCTGCCTGTGTACCCGTTACCCATTTTAAACTGCATTGAGCCTACTTTTTTATTTTAGGCCTAGTAAGTCTGTCTGGGCCACTCCTAGCAATCGTCCTCCGCTGACCAAACCAGTGCTGCCTGTGTACCCCTGTTACCCATTTTAAACTGCATTGAGCCAACTTTTATATTTTAGGCCTAGTAAGTCTGTCTGCGCCACTCCTAGCAATCGTCCTCCGCCTAACAAAACAATGCTGCCTGTGTACCCCTGTTACCATTTTTAACTGCATTGCGCCTACTTTTTTATTTTAGGCCTACTATGTCTGTCTGGGCCACTCCAGTCCTGACATATGTCTGTCTGGGCCACTCCAGTCCTGACAATCGTCCTCCGCTTAACAACGCTCTGCCGCCTGTGTACCCCTGTAACCAATTTTAAACTGCATTGAGCCAACTTTTTAAATTTAGGCCTACTACATGTGTCTGTCTGCGCTACTCAATACAGCTGTCCTTCACTGCACAAAGCAGAGCCTCAATTTGCAGCCGATATCACATATTAAAGTGCATTTGGCCTACTAGTTTGGTTGGGCCTACTGTTATGACCCCAATGGCGAGGGTCTCAGAGGAACGTGGAAGTCTGCAGAATACAAAAATCCAGCTCATAGGGCAGTGGTAACTGGGTTGACCATATATCTACTCCTAACGCCAACACTAGAAGTAGCCGGGGATCATTCCTACGTTGATTCTAGATGACACGCGCCAGCCGGAGAATCTAGCTACCCCTAGTAGAGGAAAACAAAGACCTTTCTTGCCTCCAGAGAAGGGGACCCCAAAGCTGGATAGAAGCCCCCCACAAATAATGACGGTGAGGTAAGAGGAAATGACAAACACAGAAATGAATCAGGTTTAGCACAGAGAGGCCCGCTTACTGATAGCAGAATAAAGAAAGGTAACTTATATGGTCAACAAAAACCCTATCAAAATCCACACTGGAAATTCAAGAACCCCCGAACCGTCTAACGGTCCGGGGGGAGAACACCAGCTCCCTAGAGCTTCCAGCAAAGGTCAGGATATAGATTTGGAACAAGCTGGACAAAAATACTAAACCAAAACAAATAGCAAAAAGCAAAAGGCAGACTTAGCTGATATAACTGGAACCAGGATCAGTAGACAAGAGCACAGCAGACTAGCTCTGATAACTACGTTGCCAGGCATTGAACTGAAGGTCCAGGGAGCTTATATAGCAACACCCCTAACTAACGACCCAGGTGCGGATAAAAGGAATGACAGAAAAACCAGAGTCAAAAAACTAGTAACCACTAGAGGGAGCAAAAAGCAAATTCACAACAGTACCCCCCCCTTAGTGAGGGGTCACCGAACCCTCACCACGACCACCAGGGCGATCAGGATGAGCGGCATGAAAGGCACGAACTAAATCGGCCGCATGAACATCAGAGGCGACCACCCAGGAATTATCCTCCTGACCATAGCCCTTCCACTTGACCAGGTACTGAAGCCTCCGCCTGAAGAGGCGAGAATCCAAGATCTTCTCCACCACGTACTCCAACTCGCCCTCAACCAACACCGGAGCAGGAGGCTCAGCAGAAGGAACTACAGGCACAATGTACCGCCGCAACAAGGACCTATGAAATACATTGTGAATAGCAAACGACACAGGAAGATCCAGACGAAAAGATACAGGATTAAGGATTTCCAATATCTTGTAAGGCCCAATAAAACGAGGTTTAAATTTGGGAGAGGAGACCTTCATAGGAACAAAGCGGGAAGAAAGCCATACCAAATCCCCAACGCGTAGTCGGGGACCCACACCGCGGCGGCGGTTGGCAAAGCGCTGAGCCTTCTCCTGTGACAACTTCAAGTTGTCCACCACATGATTCCAGATCTGCTGCAACCTATCCACCACAGAATCCACCCCAGGACAGTCAGAAGGCTCCACATGACCCGAAGAAAAGCGAGGATGGAAACCAGAGTTGCAGAAAAAAGGCGAAACCAAGGTGGCGGAACTAGCCCGATTATTAAGGGCAAACTCAGCCAACGGCAAGAATGTCACCCAATCGTCCTGATCAGCAGAGACAAAACACCTCAAATAAGCCTCCAAAGTCTGATTGGTTCGCTCCGTCTGTCCATTAGTCTGAGGATGGAAAGCAGACGAAAACGACAAATCAATGCCCATCCTACTACAAAAGGATCGCCAGAACCTGGAAACGAACTGGGATCCTCTGTCTGACACAATATTCTCAGGGATGCCATGCAAACGAACCACGTTCTGGAAAAACACAGGAACCAGATCGGAAGAGGAAGGCAGCTTAGGCAAAGGAACCAAATGGACCATCTTGGAGAAGCGATCACATATCACCCAGATAACGGACATGCCCTGAGATAGCGGAAGATCAGAAATGAAATCCATGGAGATATGTGTCCAAGGTCTCTTCGGGACAGGCAAGGGCAAGAGCAAACCGCTGGCACGAGAACAGCAAGGCTTAGCTCGAGCACAAGTCCCACAGGACTGCACAAATGACCGCACATCTCTTGACAAGGAAGGCCACCAAAAGGACCTGGCCACCAGATCTCTGGTGCCAAAAATTCCCGGGTGACCTGCCAACACCGAGGAATGAACCTCGGAAATGACTCTGCTGGTCCACTTATCCGGGACAAACAGTCTGTCAGGTGGACAAGACTCAGGCCTATCAGCCTGAAATCTCTGCAACACACGTCGCAGATCCGGAGAAATAGCTGACAAGATAACTCCATCTTTAAGAATACCAACAGGATCAGCGACTCCAGGAGCATCAGGCACAAAGCTCCTAGAAAGAGCATCGGCCTTCACATTCTTTGAACCTGGTAAATACGAGACAACAAAATCAAAGCGGGAGAAAAACAATGACCAGCGGGCCTGTCTCGGATTAAGGCGTTTAGCAGACTCGAGATACATCAGATTTTTGTGATCAGTCAAGACCACCACACGATGCTTAGCACCCTCGAGCCAATGACGCCACTCCTCAAATGCCCATTTCATGGCCAACAACTCCCGATTGCCCACATCATAATTTCGCTCGGCAGGCGAAAACTTCCTAGAGAAAAAGGCACAAGGTTTCATAACAGAGCAACCAGGGCCTCTCTGCGACAAAACGGCCCCTGCCCCAATCTCCGAAGCATCCACCTCAACCTGAAAGGGAAGTGAGACGTCAGGCTGGCACAAAACAGGCGCCGAAGTAAACCGGCGTTTCAACTCCTGGAAAGCCTCCACGGCAGCAGGAGCCCAGTTAGCTACATCGGAGCCCTTCTTGGTCATATCCGTCAAAGGTTTCACAATGCTAGAAAAATTAGCAATAAAACGACGGTAGAAGTTAGCGAAGCCCAAGAACTTCTGAAGACTCTTAACTGACGAGGGCTGAGTCCAATCAAGAATAGCTCGGACCTTGACTGGGTCCATCTCCACAGCAGAAGGAGAAAAAATGAACCCCAAAAAGGGAACCTTCTGTACACCAAAGAGACACTTTGAGCCCTTGACAAACAAAGAATTTTCACGCAAAATTTTAAAGACCAACCTGACCTGCTCCACATGCGAATCCCAATTATCAGAAAAAACCAAAATATCATCCAGATAAACAATCAAAAATTTATCCAGATACTTCCGGAAAATGTCATGCATAAAGGACTGAAAAACTGAAGGCGCATTGGAGAGCCCAAAAGGCATCACCAAGTACTCAAAATGACCTTCGGGCGTATTGAATGCGGTTTTCCATTCATCACCTTGCTTAATGCGCACAAGGTTGTACGCACCACGAAGGTCTATCTTGGTGAACCACTTGGCACCCTTAATCCGGGCAAACAAGTCAGACAACAGCGGTAAAGGATACTGAAATTTGACAGTGATCTTATTTAAAAGCCGATAATCAATACAAGGTCTCAAAGATCCGTCCTTTTTTGCCACAAAAAAGAATCCCGCACCAAGAGGGGAAAAAGACGGACGAATATGTCCTTTCTCCAGAGACTCCTTGATATATGAACGCATAGCGGTATGTTCAGGTACCGACAGATTAAACAGTCTTCCCTTAGGAAATTTACTGCCTGGGATCAAATCTATAGCACAGTCACAGTCCCTATGAGGAGGCAGTGCACTGGACTCAGACTCACTGAAGACATCCTGATAATCAGACAAATACTCCGGAACTTCCGAAGGCGTAGAAGAAGCAATAGACACAGGCAGGGAATCCCCATGAATACCACGACAGCCCCAACTTGAGACTGACATAGCCTTCCAGTCCAGGACTGGATTATGGGTCTGTAACCATGGCAGCCCTAAAACAACCAAATCATGCATTTTATGTAAAACCAGGAAACGTATCACCTCGCGGTGTTCAGGAGTCATGCACATGGTAACCTGTGTCCAATACTGCGGTTTATTTGCTGCCAATGGTGTAGCATCAATACCCCTAAGAGGAATAGGATTTTCTAATGGTTCAAGAGTAAAACCACAGCGCTTAGCAAATGAGAGATCCATGAGACTCATGGCAGCACCTGAATCTACAAACGCCATGACAGGATAAGATGACAGTGAGCAAATCAAAGTTACAGACAGAATAAATTTAGGTTGCAAATTACCAACGGTGACAGGACTAACAACCTTAGCTATACGTTTAGAGCATGCTGAGATAACATGTGTAGAATCACCACAGTAGTAGCACAAGCCATTCCGGCGTCTATGAATTTTCCGCTCATTTCTAGTCAGGATTCTATCACATTGCATTAAATCAGGTGTCTGTTCAGACAACACCATGAGGGAATTTGCGGTTTTGCGCTCCCGCAACCGCCGGTCAATTTGAATAGCCAGTGCCATAGTATCATTCAGACCTGTGGGAATGGGAAAACCCACCATAACATTCTTAATGGCTTCAGAAAGGCCATTTCTAAAATTAGCGGCCAGTGCACACTCGTTCCAATGTGTCAGCACGGACCATTTCCGAAATTTTTGGCAATACACTTCAGCCTCGTCCTGCCCCTGAGACATAGCCAGCAAGGCCTTTTCTGCCTGAATCTCAAGATTGGGTTCCTCATAAAGTAAACCGAGCGCCAGAAAAAACGCATCAAGATCAGCCAATGCCGGATCTCCTGGCGCCAGCGAAAAAGCCCAATCCTGAGGGTCGCCCCGTAAGAACGAAATAACAATTTTTACTTGCTGAGCAGAATCTCCAGATGAACAGGGTCTCAGGGACAAAAACAATTTACAATTATTCACGAAATTCCTAAACTTAAACCTGTCTCCGGAAAATAGTTCAGGAATCGGTATTTTAGGTTCTGACCTAGGATTTCTGATAACATAGTCTTGTATGCCCTGCACACGAGTAGCCAGCTGGTCCACACTTGTAATCAAGGTCTGGACATTCATGTCTGCAGCAAGCATAGCCACTCTGAGGTAAAGGGGAAGAAGAAAAAAAAAAAAAAAAACTCAGAATCTTCTTTCTTATAATCCCTCTTCTGCAATGCATTAAACATTTAATACTGGCCTGGCAAACTGTTATGACCCCAATGGCGAGGGTCTCAGAGGAACGTGGAAGTCTGCAGAATACAAAAATCCAGCTCATAGGGCAGTGGTAACTGGGTTGACCATATATCTACTCCTAACGCCAACACTAGAAGTAGCCGGGGATCATTCCTACGTTGATTCTAGATGACACGCGCCAGCCGGAGAATCTAGCTACCCCTAGTAGAGGAAAACAAAGACCTTTCTTGCCTCCAGAGAAGGGGACCCCAAAGCTGTATAGAAGCCCCCCACAAATAATGACGGTGAGGTAAGAGGAAATGACAAACACAGAAATGAATCAGGTTTAGCACAGAGAGGCCCGCTTACTGATAGCAGAATAAAGAAAGGTAACTTATATGGTCAACAAAAACCCTATCAAAATCCACACTGGAAATTCAAGAACCCCCGAACCGTCTAACGGTCCGGGGGGAGAACACCAGCTCCCTAGAGCTTCCAGCAAAGGTCAGGATATAGATTTGGAACAAGCTGGACAAAAATACTAAACCAAAACAAATAGCAAAAAGCAAAAGGCAGACTTAGCTGATATAACTGGAACCAGGATCAGTAGACAAGAGCACAGCAGACTAGCTCTGATAACTACGTTGCCAGGCATTGAACTGAAGGTCCAGGGAGCTTATATAGCAACACCCCTAACTAACGACCCAGGTGCGGATAAAAGGAATGACAGAAAAACCAGAGTCAAAAAACTAGTAACCACTAGAGGGAGCAAAAAGCAAATTCACAACAGCCTACTAACGGTGTCTGCCGCTCCTTGGTATTCTCCTGTGTTTTTCTCCTGAGCTTCAATCTTCAGGCTTTCGGCCTATAGGAATTTAAAAACTGCATTTGACCTACTGGTTTGGTTGGGCCTACTAACGGTGTCTTCCGCTCCTTGCTGTTCTCCACTGAACAAAGCAGTGCTGCCTGTTTACTCCTGTTACCAATTTTGAACTGCATTTAGCCTACTTTATTCTTTGGGCCTATATCTGTGTTTCCTCCTCATCCTGCCCATTGCCCAGCCACTGCTAGATGAGTCTGCCGGTACATTGACCCAGACCACTACATTCCCCTTGCACTCTACATAGCCAGTATCTGACCCTGCAGAAAGTCTGGTTCCCCTTCCCGCATACTATACCACCTTACAAGGGGACAAAGAGGAAGGTGCAGATGAAAGTGCAGGTTCCTTCAACAGGTGGGGGGGCATACTTGTTGGCGATGTCACTGGCACAGGGCCCCTCATAGTACGCAAAAGTGTCTGCCGGTGGGAGGCGCCCCCGCCATCAATCACAACGCCTACTTTGAGGGGCCCTGTGCCAGTGGCAATGCGAACGGGTGTGCCCCCCCCCTGCTTGCTCAGGATCACAGCACTTGCAAAGTTGAAATACTTACCTCTCCCTGCCCCACCGCCGTGACGTAGTCCGTGTTTCCTGGGCCCACGAAAAACTTGAGCCAGCCCTACTCCCCCCACAACTGTTGCCAAATGACCCCCAAATTTTCAATGGCTAACTATTATTATAAGGTAAATTAAGATTGACAAGCTTAAGTAACAAGAATTGATGTTTTTGGCATTAAAATGGGCTCTGTTGGTGTTTTCCTGTCCTCCACTCACTGCCGACTTTGATTCTCCATTGACTTGCATTGGGTTTCGTGTTTCGGTCGGATCCCCGACTTTTCGAAATAATCGGCCGATTTCACCCAACCCGACTTTTGACAAAGTCGGGTTTCGCGAAACCCGACTCGATCCTGAAAAAGTAAAAGTCGCTCAACCCTAGTCCCCATATCATGCTGCACATGGCCCCATATAATGCTGCGCATGGCCCCATACAGATGCCCCATACAGCTATTTGCCCCCATATCATGCTGCACATGGCCCCATATAATGCTGCACATGGCCCCATACAGATGCCCCATACAGATATTTGCCCCCATATAATGCTGCACATGACCCCATACAGATGCCCCATACAGATATTTGCCCCCATATCATGCTGCACATGGCCACATAAGATGCTCCATTCAGATATTTGCCCCATATGCTGTTGCTGCGATTAAAAAAAAAAAAAATGCCCCCGGCACTTGCTATAGTCACCGGCTCCCCGTTCCACTGCTGACCGCCGCTGTGTCTTCCCATCCTCTGCACCGACGTTCAGGAAGAGAGCGGAGTGCACTAATCGCGTCACCGCGCCCTCTGACCTGAGCCTCACTGCGGAAGGCACAGCGGCGCCGATGGTGGATCGAGGACCAGGTGAATATCGCGCACTGCCCCCATCATACTCACCTGCTCCCGGCGAGGTTTCTTCACGTCTGTTCCCCGTGTCGCATTTTCTTCCTGTAGTGAGCGGTCACCGTTACAGCTCATTACAGTAATGAATATGCGGCTCCACCCCTATGGGAGGTGGAGCCGCATATTCATTACTGTAATGAGCGGTACCATGTGACCGCTCACTACAGGAAGAAACTGCAGCGCCGGGGAAGCAGGGACCTGCAGGGACTGCGCCAAGAGTAGGTGAGTATTATTAGACACCTCCCCCTCCCCTGACGACTCCTGAGTATGACTCGAGTTTAAGCCGAGAGGGGGACTTTCAGCCCAAAAAAGTGGGCTCAAAATCTCGGCTTATACTCAAGTATATACGGTATGGAGAAAACTTGCACTCTCTGATAACAAAATGTCCAGGAATAAAAATAAAGCATTATGGATAAACAAGACAGTAAAAAGTTTAATAAAATAAAAATAAAGGTCATTCAAATTCTTTAAGGCAGTGAATACACAAATAGTATTTCAGGAGTATAAAGATCTCAATAGGAAATATAACAAAGATATCAAGCTAGCAAAGTTATCTACAGAGAAACAAATCACCAGCAATGTTAAAATAATCCCCCAAAAATGATTAATACAAAATTGCCAAAAACAAACAAACTGCTCTTTAAAAGATGATAACAACAAGGTACTTAAAGAGGACAAAGAAAAGGCTAAGATATTAAACAGGCGCTTTTCATCCATGTTCACCAATGAACTAACTGTTTCCAGGGATCATTTAGCAAGGCAAAAATCTAAGTTCATCACCTGATGCGAAACTATTCGGCTCCCTGGAACTTTTCAACCTTTTCCCACATATCATGCTTAAAACATAAAGATACCAAATGTAAATTTTTGGTGAAGAATCAACAACAAGTGGAACACAATTGTGAAGTTGAACAAAATTTATTGGTTATTTAAAATTTTTGTGGAAATTCAAAAACTGAAAAGTGGGGCGTGCAATATTATTCGGCCCCTTTAACCTAATACTTTGTTGTACCACCTTTTGCTGCGATTACAGATGCAAGTCGCTTGGGGTATGTCTCTATCAGTTTTGTACATCGAGAGACTGAAATTCTTGCCCATTCTTCCTTGGCAAACAGCTCGAGCTCAGTGAGGTTTGATGGAGATCTTTTGTGAACAGCAGTTTTCAGCTCTTTCCACAGATTCTCAATAGGATTGAGGTCTGGACTTTGACTTGGCCATTCTAACACCTGGATACATTTATTTGTGAACCATTCTATTGTAGATTTTGCTTTATGTTTGGGATCATTGTCTTGTTGGAAGACAAATCTCCGTCCCAGTCTCAGGTCTTTTGCAGACTCCAACAGGTTTTCTTCAAGAATGGTCCTGTATTTGGCTCCATCCATCTTCCCATCAATTTTAACCATCTTTCCTGTCCCTGCTGAAAAAAAGCAGGCCCAAACCGTGATGCTACCACCACCATGTTTGACAGTGGGGATGGTGTGTTCAGGGTGATGAGTTGTGGTTGCCTTTAGGCCAAACATATCGTTTGGCATTGTTGCCCAAAAGTTTGACTTTGGTTTCTTCTGACCAGAGCACCTTCTTTCACATGTTTGATGTGTCTCTCAGGTGGCTTGTTGCAAACTTTAAGCAACACTTTTTATGGATATCTTTGAAAAATGGTTTTCTTCTTGCCACTCTTCCATAAAGGCCAGATTTGTGCAGTGTACGACTGATTGATGTCCTATGGACAGACTGCCCACCTCAGCTGTAGATATCTGCAGTTCATCCAGAGTGATTATACACCTCTTGGCTGCATCTCTGATCAGTCTTCTCCTTGTTTGAGATGAAAGTTTAGAGGGATGGCCGGTTCTTGGTAGATTTGCAGTGGTATGATACTCCTCCCATTTCAACATGATCGCTTGCACAGTGCTCCTTGGGATGTTTAAAGTTTTGGAAATCATTTTGTATCCAAATCTGGCTTTAAACTTCTCCACAACAGTATCACGGACCTGCCTGTTGTGTTACTTGGTCTTCATGATGCTCTCTGTGCTTCAAACAGAACCCTGAGACTATTACAGAGCAGGTGCACTTATACAGAGACTTGATTACATACAGGTGGATTATATCTATCATCATTAGGCATTTAGGACAACATTGGATCATTCAGAGATCCACAATGAACTTCTGGAGTGAGTTTGCTGCACTGAAAGTAAAGGGGCCGAATAATATTGCATGCCCCACTTTTCAGTTTTTGAATTTTGTGTTCCACTTGTTGTTGATTTTTCACCAAAAATTTACATTTGGTATCTTTATGTTTGAAGCATGATATGTGGGAAAAGGTTGAAAAGTTCCAGGGAGCGGAATACTTTCGCAAGGCACTGTAACTAGTTTAGCACAAAAAGAAGTATGTCTGCATTTGAGCAAATTTAACATTGATTAATCCCGGTGCTTAGATGGCATTCATCCTCGGATACTGAGGGAATTGAACTCAATAATTGACAGACAAATGTATCTCATATTCTTAGACTCTCTTGTAACATTGTTGGTGTCACAGGATTGGAGAATGGCTGACATGGTACCGATATTTAAGAAAGATAAGAAGGTGGGTCCAGGCAACTATCATCTGGTAAGTCTGACATCAGTAGTGTGCAAAGTTTTTGAGGGCATTATAAGGCTAGGTTCAGATTACCGTTTTTGTGCGCAGCGTATCATCTGCATACGCAAATGCATGCCAAAATGCATGCAAACGCATGCTTACGCCTCCGCATCATCTTACACATGACCCAAAAAAATGCTGCGTGTGCATGCGTTTAAATGCGTTTTGGCATGCGTTTGCAATTTATATGCACATGGTGGAGTTGGTGACATCATTTCCTGGACATGTGCAGTCTAAAGTACGCATGCATATCGAATGCATGCATGCGCATTTCCTTGCGTACCAATGCGTTTCTATAGACAGTAATGCTTTTTTGACGTACTCATCTGCAATAATCCGCATGCGCATAATTACGCAATGCTTGATGCCTCAAAAATGCAACATGTTGCGTTCACCAGAAACCGCAGCACACCCTGAAACGACGCATGTGTACGCATCCGCATACAAAAGCATATATCTCTGCGTACACCATGTTAAAGATATGTACTGTATGCATGACATATGCGGATCATACGCTGCGCACAGAAAAGCTAATGTGAACCCGGCCTAAGAGATGACCTGCAGAAATACACTGCAAAGAATCTATTTATATAATTGCCTTGTAATGTTTTCATTTCCTGTTCTGTCCAGAAGTCACCGTATCCCAGAATTCCAAGCGGAGGACGTTCACCGACCGCCATATTGGGACACCCAAGTGATGGGTGTCTCAATATGGAAACTGCTGCTGATACCAACCTATTGCACGGTACCACCAGCGGAACACCGTCACACCACACACACAAACACACAGACTCTATATGCTGTATGCACCACACACACACTCACACATACTCACACACTCTCACACACACTCACTCACACACACGCTCTCACTCTCTTACCCACACTCACACACTCACACAGCCTCTTGTGTGGTATCACCAACGGAACATCGTCGCGAACACGCTGCCTCCGGGAACAGCTAAATGATTCACTGACTGCCGCCATCTTTGTACAGGAGGAGTGCATGTGCAGTTTTAATGTGTCCGCCTCTATCTGTCTGCACAAAGATGGCTGCGGTCTGATTTGCTGCCTCTGCATGAATTACATGCAGGTGCAATGAATCATTCAGCTGATCCAGGCGGCAGATGCGTGACGTGTCTACAGGCATAGAAAGCTGGTCACATTAAAGTGGTTTTCCCACAAACCAAAGTTCATTTTAAAAATTGACTGTGTCTGACCATTTACGGAGCATACCGCATCTCCTGGGCAGGGGAGGAAACAAAAGATAATACTGACATTAGAGCAGGGGATCACAGTGGATTCATTTTGTGAGGTAAAATATTTTGCTGTAATGTCAGTATTGTCTTTTGCTTCCTCCCCTGCCCAGGAGCTGTGGTATGTTCGGTACACGCTCAGACACAGACAATTTTTAACCCGTTTCTGACCTTGGATGGGATAGTACATCGGAGGTCAGAATCCCTGCTTTGATGCGGGCTCTGGCGGTTTTGAACAGCTGACATGTGCCCGCAATAGCGCTGGGTGGAATCGCAATTCACCCACCACTATTAACTAGTTAAATGCCGCTGTCAAATGCTGACAGCGGCATTTAACTAGCGCTTCCGGCCATTCGGCCTGAAATGAGCGTATAGCTGACTCCCGTCACGTGATCGGGGGTCTGCGATGCATCGGCATGACAACCAGAGGTCTCCTTGAGACCTCTATAGTTGTTGATGCCAGATTGCTATGAGCCCCACCCTGCTCAGATTTCTCCTATGTAGCAGAGGCAATCGAGTTGTGCCAGCTTCTAGCCTCCCATAGAGGCTATTGAAGCATGGCAAAAGTAAAAAAAAGTGTTTTAAAAAATATGAAAAAAAAAATAAAAAAATGTAAAAGTTTAAATCACCCCCCTTTCAAAATAAAACAAGAAAAAAAATCAAATATACACATATTTGGTATCGCCGCATTCAGAATCGCCCGATCTATCAATAAAATAAAGGATTAACCTGATTGCTAAACGGCAGACTTACGTTTTTTTGGTCGCCACGACATTGTATTAAAATGCAATAAGTGGTGATTAAAGGAACGTATCTGCACCAAAATGGTATCAATAAAAATGACAGCTGGGCACACAAAAAATAAGCCCTCACCCGACCCCAGATCACGAAAAATTGAGACGCTACGGGCATTGGAAAATGACACTTTTTTTTTTTTTAGCAAAGTTTGGAATTTTTTTCACCACTTAGATAAAAAATAACCTAGACATATTTGGTGTCTATGAACTCATAATGACCTGGAGAACCAAAATGGCAGGTCAGTTTTAGCATTTAGGGAACCTAGCAAAAAAGCCAAACAAAAAGCAAGTGTGGGATTGCACTTTTTTTGAAATTTCACAGCACTTGGAATTTTTTTTCCATTTTCTAGTACATGACATGCTAAAACCAATGATTTCATTCAAAAGTACAGCTTGTCTCACAAAAAATAAACCCTTACATGGCCATATTGATGGAAAAATAAAAAAGTTATGGCTCTGGGAAGGAGGCGTGCGAAAAACGAAAATGAAAAAACTAAAATACCCCGGGTCATGAAGGGGTTAAAATGAACTTTTGTTCATGGGAAAGCCTGTTAAAAAAGCAAATGTCAACGCCAACATTGCTCCTCATAAAAAGTATGCCAATGACAATAAAAGGAAAGCAGCAAAGGCACAACGTGGAAGACAACAAAGGGCAAATGAGACTCTTGAAGAGCAGCAGCATCGCTGGGACAAAAACATTGCATATAAGTGTAGGTGTCAAGCACATGAGTCCCCTGATGCAAAAGTCATTAGATTATTACAGGATGCCATTAGGCAACAACAGGGCTGCAAGCCTGCCCCCATCGTGACATTACCGCCCTCCCGATATGATAGCATCGGGCCTCCATCTAGTAATACAATAACTGACAACCAGCATGGATTCATGAAAGATAAGTCTTACCTAACCAACATGTTGTGTTTCTGTGAGGAGGTAAGTGCAAATTCAGATGTTGGTAATCCTTATGTGATTTATTTGGACTTTGCAAAGGCATTTGATGCTATACCACATAACAGTGTTATACTGAAGCTCCAGAAGCAGGGACTAAGGGAAATTATGGTCATAAATGGTACATTCTTTGCATGGGATATAGTTAGCAGTGGGGTACTGCAGGGATCTGTCCTAGGATCAGTTCTTTTTAATCTCTTTATTAATGACCTAGTGAGTGGGATTAAGAGCAAAGTGTGAGTCTTTGCTGATGACACTAAACTATCTAGGATATTAAAAACGGACCTTGACAGTACAATATTACAAAACAGAAAAAAAGGAGAGTGGCACTTCCAGCAGCTCAATAAAACAAGGATTTTATTTAGCAAACCATAAAAAAAGCAAACCAGGTTAAAAAAACTGATGTGTTTCTGGCATCCAGGACACCCTTAATCATAGAATAGCAATAGATTTCTTTTTTTTAAAACTAGCCTGGATGAATCACAGAAACCTATAATTGAGGAAAGATGCATAACAGGCGTGTAAGGAGAACGTCAATATGAATCAATTGACAAACATAACAATATAAATATCAAAACTTAAATAAATGTCAATAAGGTCACTTTTGTAATTTATTCTATTAGGGTATTTGTTATCTAAATTTAATATCCAGTATATCTCCTGTAACATAAGGTGCTTTTGCCAACTGCCTCCTCTCGGGGGATAATGGACTTTTTCTATTCCAACAAAATTTAAAGTGTGACAGATCACCATCATGTTCGGCAACAAAATGCTTGGCTGCACCAGAAAAGGACCCATTTTTTTTCGACAATATTGATTAAGTGTTCTGAAATTATTTGTTTTAATTTTCTTATAGTGCCTAAATTGCAAAAGATAGAGTACACTATGTTATGAGAATCACAGTTAATAAAATAATCAATATGATGTTTGTTTCCTTGAGATGAGAAAAAACGTTTTATTTTGTCTGCAGCAAAGACTCACATGTTGCAGCAGTTTCCACAGCATTTAATATTTTAAAATGATCTGGATAAGACGTCTTAATGGGCAAACACTTTGAAAATGAGATTTAATGTTGATAAATGTATAGTAATGCACCTAGGATAGATAATTCCTATTGCGGCATTTAGATTAAATGAAAGTATACTCGGGACTACAGTACATGTGAAGGACTTGGGTATTCTTGCTACAAGTAAGATGAGCAGCAGTACTCAATATCAAGCAGCAGTTGCAACAGCAAACAAGATTTTAGGGTGTATAAAAAATAAATAAAATCCCGTGATACCAACATATTGTTACCCCTCTCTAAATCACTTTTAAGCCGATATTTAGAATATGGGATCAAGTTTTGGGCTCTACATTTTAACAAGCATATTGTAAAGTGGCTGACTGACACACAGTGGATGGGAGATATGTATCACAGAGGTGCAAGTCCTCTGTGTTATAAACCTGGAGTAATTCTCTAGTACATGTAGTAATAAAAGGGGTTAATTGGCCATGTTAGGTCTAGCTCTAATTGTGAGCAGCTGAAGAGTTAGGGCGGGTAGGCTGCTCACCATATTTTCAACCCTGTGTGTGTTTCACATAATATAATGGAGTCTGTTTGACACATATCCCTGTGTCTGGAGGTAAGAAGACCTGAGCCGTTATGCTGGATGATATCCAGCCTGTGTGTCATGGACTGTATCTAAACTGACTTTGCTTTGCTTGTAGCATGGTTTAGGAAGCACAAATAAACCAGCCTGAACATTTAAATGGAAATGGTTCCTGGGTGGAATAGTGTTTCCATTTTCACAGTGCTAGGCAGCTGTTTAGAAGAATCCATGGCTGCTGTTATTTGGCACAAGGTTAGAGGAGGCCAGGTTTTGATAAAGCTGGAAAGTTTGCATCACCTGGCCTTTCCTAACAATGATAGTGAACAAGCCATAACCCTAACAGGTTAATTAGGGTCCAAAACCTTGGTCAAAGTTATCAAAGCTCACAAATCTTCAAGGATGTTAGTCATCAGGATTCTCCTGCTGCACGTGATAGATCCCAACCATTATCTGCTACTGCGGTCTCCCATTCAGGCTCGGCTGCTGCGAGTGCTGCTCAGCACAGATCTCGGTCCTAGCATCTTGCTCAGGCTCGTTTAGTTACTGCTGGATCTTCAGCCAAGTCTATGGTAACCAGTGATATGCAGGTACAGCCTTGTGCTCTGGAGTCTAAGTCCAGTGATCACCTTACCGAGCATGTCCATGATGTAGCGCCTTCCTATTGGTGGTCGATGTTAGCTGCTCTGGTGATATGGCAGCACTGGATTGGCCGGCGGGCGATGTCTCGACCGACTGGACTTACGTGTTTGGGGTGGAGCCTAGCATATAAAAGGCTCTCAGCGACGCACGCGGGTGCGCTAGTGTCATTTCTGTTTTGGTGTGTGTGGGTGGATACTCTATCACTTTGCATGTTTGTGTGAGTGTGCCTATGCTCTAAGACTGTACACGTTGGCAGGCAGGTAGCACACTTATGCCGTTCCGTGCCCTTGGCTCTACATCTGAGCCTCTAGTTTGCTACTTGCTTAGGGTGCCGGTCAGGCACATGTTCGGTAGTGTCAGGACTGGGGTAACTAGCTGCTTGGCTTAGCATCTGCTTCGTTCATGTGCGCGATTGGCACAGTTCAGTTACAGAGCAAGCTCAACCGATATCCTTCATCCCTATGACGTTAACAGGGTATAGTACTTAGCATTCTTAGTGCAGTACCTCTTTGTGAAGTAACTGAGCTTGGTACTCAGTATTCCGTTCACACACTGTGTGGTGTAACACAGTGTGTTTAAAGTAACGCACGCTGTTTTGTTCCTTCATTGTTCACACTAGCAGAAGATTCATTTCTGCATGGTGGACCACGGGTTGCAATTGCACTTTATTTTGATATTTTATTTAGTGCAATGTACCAACCCTAACAAAGGGTGCTTAAACTTTTGCTTCGGCCCAGTTTCCTTTTTGCAATTTTTGAAATGTAAAAGATGAAAATATTTCTTATTTTTTGCCTAAAATACAATGGAAATGGGCCATTTTTTTAGCTTCAGACATTTTAGAGATCATTTCATCTTTAACTTGCTTAACTGTTCACAATAACTAATTA
Source organism: Ranitomeya variabilis (assembly GCF_051348905.1). Classification (NCBI taxonomy): domain Eukaryota; kingdom Metazoa; phylum Chordata; class Amphibia; order Anura; family Dendrobatidae; genus Ranitomeya; species Ranitomeya variabilis. The sequence continues at coordinate 650,269,515 of NC_135234.1, forward strand.
TGACCAGGGATGCCCAAACTTTTACATGCCACTGAGTATATATACTGCTCAAAAAAATAAAGGAAACACTAATGTACAGTACCATGGAATCAATGGTGCTATATAAATAAATAAATAAATAAATAAATAATAATAACAATTAAATTCCACATCCTAGATATCACTGAATGAAATATTCCATGTGCAAATCATTATTCATTACATAGTAGAATGCCTTCAGAACAATAAAACATAAAAGTGAGCAATATAAATCAAAATTAATATCCCATGGAGGTCTGGATTTAAAATTATACTCAAAATCAAAGTGGAAAATCAAATTACAGGCTGATCCAACTTCAGTGGAAATGCCTCAAGACAAGGAAATGATGCTCAGTAGTGTGTGTGACCTCCCTTCAAGGCCTAGGACTGCTCCTGATGAGGCGGTGGATGTTCTCCTGGGGGATCTCCTCCAAGACCTGAATTAAAGCATCAGTCAACTACTGGACAATCTGTGGTACAATGTGGCACTGGTGGATGTAATGAGACATGATGTCCCAGATGTGCTCGCTTCATGTCTGGGAAACACTCAGGCCAGTCCATAACATCAATGCCTTCATTATGTGGTAACTGCTGACACACTTCAGCCACATGAGACCTAGCATTGTCATGCATCAGAAGGCTTGGGCCAGGGCCCATTGCTTGCATATGGTCTCACAATGGGTCTAAAGATCTCATCCCGGTACATAATAGCAGTCAGGGTACCTCTGGCTAGCACATGAAGGGGTGGGCAACGATCCAAAGAAATGCCTCCCCAGACCATTACTGACCCACTGCCAAACAGGTCATGCTGGATGGTGATGAAGGCAGTGGAACTTTCTCCACGGCATTTCCAGACTCTGTCATGTCTGTCACATGTGCACAGTGTGAACCTGCTCTCATCCGTGAAGAGCAAATGGTGCCAATGTCGAATCTGCCAATCTTGGTGTTCTCTGGCAAATGCCAATTTCCGTGCATGGTCATGAGCTGTAAGCACAACACCCACTTGTGGACATCATTCCCTTATACCACACTCATGGAGTCTGTTCCTGACAATTTGAGCAGACGCATGGATGTTAAACTCTTTTTATTGAAAAATACCTCAGAATAAGCAGAGTATACATTAACAGGATATGTCCATAAAAAAGTAAAAAGAAATGTGGCACTCACCCTTCAGCACTGCTTAATAAGAGTCCTTTATTCGTCTTTATAATAAAACATGTGTCATGCGGAGAGGCGGCTGGGATCGGGAGACAGGAGACGGAGGAGGGAAAAGGACGACGGCCGTTTCGCGCTTATGCGCTTCCACGGGTCCACAGCTGTGGACCCGTGGAAGCGCATAAGCGCGAAACGGCCGTCGTCCTTTTCCCTCCTCCGTCTCCTGTCTCCCGATCCCAGCCGCCTCTCCGCATGACACATGTTTTATTATAAAGACGAATAAAGGACTCTTATTAAGCAGTGCTGAAGGGTGAGTGCCACATTTCTTTTTACTTTTTTATGGACAAATTTTGGTTACTTCATGTTGAGCACCCCCAGTTAAGCCTGCAAACCGTACTGCCACGTGAACCCTATGATCCTCAGCGCTCAGAAAGAAAGCATATAGCCGTATAACCTGGTGCCGTCCGCACACCTTGCAATCCTCATTAACAGGATATGCATCAGATTATGTTATCAATGTTAAGAGATATCAATACAGGATACCGTTACCAAAATGACATCATATTTTGAATAGTATAGTTTAGTTGTTGTAGCGTATTACAATTTTTTAATGTATAACTATATATTAACTAGATGGTGGTCCGATTCTAATGCATCGGGTATTCTAGAATATGCATGTCCATGTAGTATATTGCCCAGTCACGTAGTATATTGCCCAGCCACGTAGTATATTGCCCAGTGATGTAGTACATTGCCCAGTCACGTAGTACATTGCCCAGTCACGTAGTATATTGCCCAGTCACGTAGTATATTGCCCAGTTACGTAGTATATTGCCCAGTGACGTAGTATACAGCACAGAGCCACATAGTATATTGCACAGCGACGTAGTATACAGCACAGAGCCACGTAGTATATTGCCAAGTCACGTAGTATATTGCCCAGCTACGTAGTATATTGCCCAGCGACGTAGTATATTGCCCAGCAACGTAGTATATTGTTCAGCGCTGTAGTATATTGCCCAATTACGTAGTATATTGCCCAGTGACGTAGTATATTGCCCAGTGTAGTATACAGCACAGAGCCACGTAGTATATTGCCCAGCGAAGTAGTATACAGCAGAGGTCCCCAACCGCCGGTCCGCGGACCAGGACCGGGCCGTTGGGGTTTTTCAGCCGGTCCGCGGCGCCGCTGACAGCTACTGCGGCTAAACATGCCGGTTGTGCGGCCTCCACTCCAGCGCCGCAGCGTTCGTCATTCCCCCTTTGGTGGGCGGCCGTGGAGTTCGGGCGGAAGTCTCCTCCCCCTCATCCGCCACTCCCTCCTTCCATCTCCCGCTGTACGAGCAGGGCGGGCGGCTTCCACAGCCGCAGCTCCTCCCAATCCGTGACGTCACCATGTATTTCCGGAGTCACCATGGGTGAGTCATATCCGGCCTGTGCGTGTGTGCGGGAACAGCGGGCTGGGCCCCTCTGAATGAAGGTATTACCAGCGGCTGTGCAGGGTCAATGTGTGGGGAGCTGGGGTATAGATGTAGCAGTGCTGAATATTTTTTTCATGAAGTGGCCATGAAACTTAATAAATAACAAACTCAGCTCTGCTACATCAGTAAAAAACCAATTGATTAATCATTAATCAATTGGTTTTTTACTGATGTAGCAGAGCTGAGTTTGTTATTTACTGTTTGTTACTCATGTGCTCTCAAGAGAAGTTATCGGTCCACACTGCACTGATAAAAGTACCACAAAGCTTTAGCATGAGGCCAGATGTAGCAGAGAGGAATGTGTCACTTGTAGATTTCATACACAGAGTGATTCATTTGTCGGGTTTATGAAACACTGAACACAGATGTAGCAGAGCTGATGGTGTCACAGCAGAGTACATTCATTCATTAATCATTAATGAATGTACTCTGCTGTGACACCATCAGCTCTGCTACATCTGTGTTCAGTGTTTCATAAACCCGACAAATGAATCACTCTGTGTATGAAATCTACAAGTGACACATTCCTCTCTGCTACATCTGGCCTCATGCTAAAGCTTTGTGGTACTTTTATCAGTGCAGTGTGGACCGATAACTTCTCTTGAGAGCACATGATCAATGACTAACACAGGTCTGCTACATCCGCACCGCCGTGCCGGAGGAAATGTTATGGAATGATCAGGAAACTCCACCCCCATATGACCAAAGCCCCGCCCCTGCCCCACCCCCACCGGGCCATGGAAAACTGGTCTTGCTTAAAGCCAGTCCCTGGTGCAAAAAAGGTTGGGGACCTCTGGTATACAGCACAGAGCCACGTAGTATATTGCCCAGCCACGTTTGTCACAGGTTAAAAAATAAAAAATAAACATATACTCACCTTTCCGAGGGCCCCTTGTAGTGTACGGCAGCTTCCGGTCCCAGGTTGGTCTGAGCGCAGGACCTGTGATGACGTCGCGGTCACATGACCGTGTAGCGGTCACATAACCGTGTAGCGGTCACATGACCGTGACGTCACGTCAGGTCCTTTCCGCGCAGGACTTGTGATGACGTCGCGGTCACATGACCGTGACGTCATGGCAGGTCCTTCTGCCATACCATCTTTGCCACCGCAACCTGCAACGGAAGATGGCGGGCGGCGCGAGCGGCTCAGCGGACTATAGAGGGTGAGTATAGCAGGTTTTTTTTTTCTATTTATTATTCTTAACATTATATTTTGTACTATTGATGCCGCATAGGCAGCGTCAATAGTACAAAGTGGCGGACACACAGGGTTAATAGCGGCGGTAACAGAGTGCATTACCCGCGGCATAACGCGGTCCGTTACCACCGGCATTAACCCTGTGTGAGCGGAGAGCGGAGGGGTGTATGCGGGCGCCGGGCAGTGAGTGCGGGGAGTAAGGAGCGGCCATTTTTTTCCGGACTGTGCGCATCGCTGATTGGTCGCGGCAGCCATGACAGGCAGCTGGCGAGACCAATCAGCGAACGAATAACCGCGACAGACAGACAAAAGGACAGACGGAAGTACCCTTAGACAATTATATAGTAGATATAACTAAACAATTATACACTGCTCAAAAAAATAAAGGGAACACTAAAGTATCACTGAATGAAATATTCCAGTTGTAAATCTTTTTCATTACATAGTGGAATGTGTTGAGAATAATAAAACCTAAATCACAACTAATATTCCACGGAGGTCTGGAGTTGGAATGCTGCTCAAAATCAAAGTGGAAAATGAAGTTACAGGCTGATCCAACTTCATTGGAAATGCCTCAAGACAAGGAAATGATGCTCAGTAGTTGTGGCCTCCACTGCTATGGATCCCAATGGCTAGGGGATCGCACTGGACAAGCAAAAAATAACTCAAATAACGGACGAGCTCTAGGGTGATGGAACCTGGGCTGACCGCTGCCCTACTCCTGACAAACACAACTAGAAATAGCCAGGGAGCGTGCCTACGTTGATTCTAGACGCCTCGCACCAGCCTAAGAGCTAACTAGCACTGCAGAGAAAATAAAGACCTAACTTGCCTCCAGAGAAATAAACCCCAAAGGTATAGTTGCCCCCCACATGTATTGACGGTGAAAATGAGAGGAAGGCACGCACATAGATATGAAAATAGAGTTAGCAAAACGAGGCCCGCTATAACTAGAAAGCAGAAGGATACAAAAGGGGTCTGAGCGGTCAGCAAAAAACCCTAATCAAAAACCATCCTGAGATTACAAGCACCCATGTGCCAACTCATGGCACATGGGGAGCACCTCAGCCCACTAGAGCTTCCAACTAGCATAGAGTAATATTTAGCAAGCTGGACAAAAAACAAAACAACTGAAAAGCATAACTTAGCTTATCCTGAGAGATCTGGAAGCAGGTAGTCAGAACCAAACTGAGCACATCTGAGTACATTGATAGCCGGCAAGGGAAAGACAGGAAAGCCAGATTAAATAGGAAACACCCAGCCTCAGATGGACAGGTGGAAACCAGAGACCGCAACCCACCAAAGTCACCCAGTACCAGTTGTAACCACCAGAGGGAGCCCAAAAACAGAATCCACAACAGTACCCCCCCCTTGAGGAGGGGTCACCGAACCCTCACGAGAACCCCCAGGGCAATCAGGATGAGCTCTATGGAAGGCACGGACCAAATCAGTCGCATGAACATCAGAGGCGACCACCCAGGAATTATCCTCCTGACCATAACCCTTCCACTTAACCAAATACTGGAGTTTACGTCTGGAAACACGAGAATCCAAGATCTTCTCAATAACATACTCCAATTCTCCCTCCACCAGCACCGGAGCAGGAGGCTCAACCGAAGGAACAACGGGCACCTCATACCTCCGCAATAACGACCGATGGAACACGTTATGAATAGCAAACGATGCTGGGAGATCCAAACGAAAAGATACAGGGTTAAGAATCTCCAAGATCTTATAAGGACCGATGAACCGAGGCTTGAACTTGGGAGAAGAGACCTTCATAGGGACAAAACGAGAAGACAACCACACCAAGTCCCCAACACGAAGTCGGGGACCCACGCGGCGACGGCGATTAGCAAACTGCTGAGCCTTCTCCTGAGACAACTTCAAATTGTCCACCACCTGATTCCAAATCTGATGTAGCCTGTCCACCACCACGTCCACTCCAGGACAATCCGAAGGCTCCACCTGACCAGAGGAAAAACGAGGATGAAACCCCGAATTACAAAAGAAAGGAGAAACCAAAGTAGCAGAACTAGCCCGATTATTAAGGGCAAATTCGGCCAGTGGAAAAAAGGCAACCCAGTCATCTTGATCAGCAGAAACAAAACACCTTAAATAAGTTTCCAAGGTCTGATTAGTTCGCTCTGTCTGGCCATTCGTCTGAGGATGGAATGCAGACGAGAAAGACAAATTAATGCCCATCTTAGCACAAAACGTCCGCCAAAATCTAGACACAAACTGGGATCCCCTGTCAGAAACGATATTCTCCGGAATCCCATGCAAACGAACCACGTTCTGAAAAAATAAAGGGACCAACTCAGAGGAGGAAGGCAACTTAGGCAAGGGTACCAAATGAACCATCTTAGAAAAGCGGTCACACACAACCCAGATAACGGACATTTTCTGTGAGACAGGGAGATCTGAAATAAAATCCATGGAAATGTGCGTCCAAGGCCTCTTCGGGATAGGCAAGGATAACAACAACCCACTGGCCCGAGAACAGCAAGGCTTAGCCTGAGCACACACTCCACAAGACTGCACAAAGGTGCGCACATCCCTTGACAAGGAAGGCCACCAAAAAGACCTGGCCACCAAGTCTCTAGTACCAAATATTCCCGGATGACCAGCCAACACAGAAGAATGGACCTCGGAGATGACTCTACTGGTCCAATCATCCGGAACAAACAGTCTTTCTGGTGGACAACGATCAGGTTTATCCACCTGAAACTCCTGCAATGCACGACGCAAGTCTGGGGAGACGGCGGACAATATTACCCCATCCCTAAGGATACCAGTAGGCCCAGAGTCTCCAGGAGAGTCAGGCACAAAACTCCTGGAAAGAGCATCTGCCTTCACATTCTTTGAACCTGGCAGGTATGAAACCACAAAATTGAAACGAGAAAAAAACAACGACCAACGAGCCTGTCTAGGATTCAGACACCTGGCAGACTCAAGGTAAATCAGATTTTTGTGATCAGTCAAGACCACCACACGATGTCTAGCACCCTCAAGCCAATGACGCCACTCCTCAAATGCCCACTTCATGGCCAAAAGCTCCCGATTACCCACATCATAATTGCGCTCGGCGGGTGAGAATTTTCTAGAAAAGAATGCACATGGCTTCATCACCGAGCCATCGGAACTTCTCTGTGACAAAACCGCCCCCGCTCCAATCTCGGAAGCATCAACCTCAACCTGAAAAGGAAGTGAAACATCTGGTTGACATAACACAGGAGCAGAAGAAAACCGGCGCTTAAGTTCCTGAAAGGCCTCCACAGCCGTAGGAGACCAATTAGCAACATCAGCACCCTTTTTAGTCAAATCAGTCAAAGGTTTAACAACACTGGAAAAATTAGCAATGAACCGACGATAAAAATTAGCAAAACCCAAGAACCTCTGAAGACTCTTAACAGATGTAGGTTGTGTCCAGTCACAAATCGCCTGAACCTTGACGGGATCCATCTCAATAGTAGAAGGAGAAAAAATGTACCCCAAAAAAGAAATCTTCTGGACTCCGAAGAGACATTTCGATCCCTTCACAAACAGAGAATTGGCCCGCAGGACTTGAAACACCTTCCTGACCTGTAGAACATGAGACTCCCAGTCATCAGAAAACACCAAAATATCATCCAAATACACAATCATAAACTTATCCAGATATTCACGGAAAATATTGTGCATAAAGAACAGAAAGACTGAAGGAGCATTAGAAAGTCCAAAAGGCATTACCAAATACTCAAAATGGCCCTCAGGCGTATTAAATGCGGTTTTCCACTCATCACCCTGCTTTATCCGCACAAGATTATACGCACCGCGAAGATCTATCTTAGTGAACCACCTAGCCCCCTTAATGCGAGCAAACAAATCAGTCAATAATGGCAATGGATACTGATATTTGACTGTAATCTTATTCAGAAGGCGATAATCTATACAAGGCCTCAGGGAACCATCTTTTTTAGCCACGAAAAAGAAACCTGCTCCCAGAGGGGACAAAGATGGACGAATATGTCCCTTTTCCAAGGACTCCTTAATATAATTCCGCATAGCAGTATGCTCTGGCACTGACAGATTAAATAAACGACCCTTAGGGAACTTACTGCCAGAAATTAATTCTATAGCACAGTAACAATCCCTATGAGGAGGGAGCGAATTGAGCTTAGGCTCCTCAAAAACATCCCGATAGTCAGACAAAAACGCAGGGACCTCAGAAGGAGTAGATGAAGCGATTGAAATCAGAGGTGCATAATCATGAACCCCCTGACATCCCCAGCTTAACACAGACATTGTTTTCCAATCCAGGACTGGATTATGAGTTTGTAACCATGGCAGACCAAGCACTAGTACATCATGTAAATTATACAGTACAAGGAAGCGAATCACCTCCTGATGAACGGGAGTCATGCGCATGGTCACTTGTGTCCAGTACTGCGGTTTATTCATAGCCAGTGGTGTAGAGTCAATTCCCTTCAAAGGAATAAGAACTTCCAGAGGCTCCAGACTAAAACCGCAGCGTTTGGCAAATGACCAATCCATAAGACTCAGGGCAGTGCCCGAATCCACATAAGCATCGACGGAAATGGATGACAGTGAACAAATCAGAATTACAGACAAAATGAACTTAGACTGCAGAGTACTAATGGCAAAAGATTTATCAACCTTTTTTGTGCGTTTAGAGCATGCTGATATAACATGAGCTGAATCACCACAATAAAAACACAATCCGTTTTTCCGCCTATAATTTTGCCGTTCACTTCTGGACTGAATTCTATCACATTGCATAGTCTCAGGTGCCTCTTCAGAAGACACCGCCAACTGGTGCACAGGTTTGCGCTCCCGCAAACGCCGATCAATCTGAATGGCCATAGTCTGTTGTGAATTCTGTTTGTGGGCTCCCCCGGTGGTGTTTTATGGTAGTGCCACTTATTTGCCTTCTTCTATCCTTGATCACCTGTTGACACCCATTAGGGGAGTTTCCTATTTAAGGCTGCTTGGCTGCTGGTCCGATGCCGGCCAACAATGTATCAGTAGCATTCTGTTGCATTCTCCTGCCTCAAGATCCTGTTCAGCTAAGTTGAATTTTGTTTCTAGTTAATGCTATTTTTGTCCAGCTATTTGCAATGTGACTCTCTGTAGCTGGAAGCTCTCGTGGACTGAAATTGCCACTCCAGTGGCATGAGTTGTCACTGGAGTTTTAAAGTAATTTCAGGATGGTGTTTTTGAGTAGTGTTTTGAAGTTGACCGTGAAGTGACTCTTTCCTGTACTTCTGCTATCTAGTAAGCGGACCTCACTGTGCTAAATCTGCTGTTCATCCTACGTATGTCTTTTCCTCTTGACTCACCGTCAATATCTGTGGGGGGCTGCTATCTCCTTTTGGGGTTCATCTCTGGAGGTAAGGCAGGTCTGTATATTCCTCTGATAGGGGTAGTTAGATCTCCGGCTGGCGCGTGGTGTCTAGGGCATCGTAGGAAACACTCCCCGGCTACTTCCAGTGTCGTGTCAGGTTCAGGTCACGGTCACTTTAGTTCCCATCACCCGAGAGCTAGTCCGTTGTTATTTTGATTTCCCTGCCATTGGGAAAATCATAACAGTTTGGCCGGCCCACATGTGTTAAAACTATGCACTAAAGCAGGAAAGGATATGAAAAGGTTTTTTTTCCTTCTGTGTTTGGAAAGTGCACCTTAGTGCTTATTTGTACTCCTTGCTTAAACTGCAGTCTTCAGCCTTTTTTTTTTTCCTCTCCTCTTAATCTCTGAATGGCTTTGGTTACACCTGTTTGAATCATGGATCCACAGAGTTTGGTTGCAGGTCTGAATAACCTGGCTACAAAGGTCCAGAACTTACAAGATTTTGTTATACGTGCTCCAATGTCTGAACCTAAGATCCCTTTGCCTGAATTTTTTACCGGAGACAGATCCCGTTTTTTGAATTTCAGAGAGAATTGTAAATTGTTTTTGTCTCTGAAATCTCACTCTGCTGGTGATCCTGCGCAACAGGTTAAAATTGTTATTTCTCTATTGCGGGGTGACCCACAAAGTTGGGCATTTGCATTGTCGCCAGGGGATCCTGCGTTATTAAATGTAGATGCGTTTTTTCTGGCTTTGGGGTTGCTTTATGAAGAACCTAATTTAGAGATTTTGGCTGAGAAAGCCTTGATAGCTCTTTCCCAAGGGCAAGATGAAGCTGAGATATACTGCCAAAAATTTCGTAAATGGTCGGTGCTTACTAAATGGAATGAGTGCGCTCTAGCAGCTAATTTCAGAGAAGGTCTCTCTGATGCCGTGAAGGATGTCATGGTGGGGTTCCCTGTGCCTACAGGTCTGAATGATGCCATGAAATTGGCTATCCAGATTGATCGGCGTTTACGGGAGCGCAAATCTGTGCACCATATGGCGGTATCTTCTGAGCAAAAATCTGTGCACCATATGGCGGTATCTTTTGAGCAAAAACCTGTGCACCATATGGCGGTATCTTCTGAGCAAAAACCTGTGCACCATATGGCGGTATCTTCTGAGCAAAAACCTGTGCATCATTTGGTGGTGACCTCTGAAAAGGCACCAGAGCATATGCAATGCGATAGTGTATTGTCTAGAGGCGAACGACAGAATTACAGGCGCAAAAATGGGTTGTGCTTCTATTGTGGAGATCCAGCTCATGTTATATCAGCATGCTCTAAACGCATAAAGAAGGTTGATAAAAAGGTTGATAAATCTTTTTCTATGGGTACCTTGCAGTCTAAATTTCTTTTGTCCGTGACATTGATTTGTACTTTATCATCTGTTACTGTGGATGCTTATGTGGATTCTGGCGCCGCTCTGAGTCTCATGGATTGGTCCTTTGCCAAGCGTTGTGGGTTTGATTTAGAGCCTCTGGAGGTTTCTATTCCCTTAAAGGGTATTGATTCTACACCTTTGGCTAGCAATAAACCACAATATTGGACACAAGTGACTATGCATCTTACCCCAGACCATCAGGAGATTATTCGTTTCCTTGTGTTATATAATCTACATGACGTATTAGTACTTGGATTACCATGGTTACAAATTCATAATCCAGTCTTGGACTGGAGATCAATGTCTGTGCTGAGCTGGGGATGTCGGGGGATTCATGGGGATGCACCTTTGGTTCCCATTTCTTCATCTACTCCCTCTGAGATCCCAGCATTTCTGTCAGATTTTTATGATGTCTTTCAGGAGCCTAAAACTGATTCTCTCCCCCCTCACAGAGAGTGTGACTGCGCTATTGAGTTGATTCCCGGTAGTAAATTTCCTAAGGGTCGCTTGTTTAATTTGTCTGTACCTGAACATACTGCTATGCGGGAGTATATCAGAGAATCTTTGGAAAAGGGTCATATTCGCCCCTCTTTGTCTCCACTGGGGGCAGGGTTTTTCTTTGTGGGTAAAAAGGATGGTTCATTGAGACCTTGTATCGACTATCGACTTCTGAATAAGATTACAGTTAAATACCAGTACCCGTTACCTTTACTGACTGATCTTTTTGCTCGCATAAATGGGGCGAAGTGGTTCACTAAGATCGATCTACGTGGTGCGTATAATTTGGTGCGGATTATGCAGGGGGATGAGTGGAAGACCGCATTTAATACGCCTGAAGGCCATTTTGAGTATTTGGTAATGCCTTTCGGTCTCGCGAATGCCCCTTCCGTTTTTCAGTCCTTTATGCACGATATTTTCCGTGAATATCTGGATAAATTTATGATTGTGTATTTGGATGATATTTTGATTTTTTCGGAGGACTGGGAATCTCATGTTCAACAGGTCAGGAGAGTTTTTCAGGTTTTACGAGCTAATTCTCTATTTGTGAAGGGCTCAAAGTGTATTTTTGGGGTTCAGAGAATTTCCTTTTTGGGATATATTTTTTCCCCTTCATCTATGGAGATGGACCCTGTTAAGGTTCAGGCTATTTGTGATTGGATACAACCTACTTCTCTAAAGAGTCTTCAGAAATTCTTGGGATTTGCTAATTTCTATCGCCGATTCATAGCGGGTTTTTCTGCCATTGCTAAACCTTTGACTGATTTGACCAAGAAGGGTGCTGATGTTGCTAATTGGTCCTCTGCGGCTGTGGAGGCCTTTCGGGAGCTTAAGCGCCGCTTTTCTTCTGCTCCTGTGTTGCGCCAGCCTGATGTTTCGCTCCCGTTCCAGGTTGAAGTAGATGCTTCCGAGATCGGAGCAGGTGCAGTTTTGTCGCAGAAAGGTCCTGACTGCTCAGTGATGAGACCATGTGCGTTTTTCTCTCGAAAGTTTTCGCCCGCTGAGCGAAATTATGATGTTGGAAATCGGGAGCTCTTGGCCATGAAGTGGGCATTTGAGGAGTGGCGTCATTGGCTTGAGGGTGCTAGACACCAGGTGGTGGTCTTGACTGACCACAAAAATCTAATTTATCTTGAGTCAGCCAGGCGTCTGAATCCTAGACAGGTGCGCTGGTCGTTGTTTTTCTCTCGATTTAACTTTGTGGTTTCATATCTGCCTGGGTCTAAGAATGTGAGGGCGGATGCCCTCTCTAGGAGTTTTGAGCCTGACTCGCCTGGTGATTCCGAACCTACTGGCATCCTGAAGGATGGGGTGATATTGTCAGCTGTCTCCCCTGACCTGCGGCGCTCTTTGCAGGAGTTTCAGGTGGATAGGCCTGATCGCTGTCCGCCTGGTAGACTGTTTGTCCCTGATGACTGGACCAGTAGAGTTATTTCGGAGGTTCACTCTTCCGCGTTGGCAGGTCATCCTGGAATTTTTGGCACCAGGGATCTGGTGTCTAGGTCCTTCTGGTGGCCTTCCTTGTCTCGAGATGTACGTATTTTTGTGTAGTCTTGTGATGTTTGTGCTCGGGCTAAGCCCTGCTGTTCCCGGGCCAGCGGGTTGTTGTTGCCCTTGCCTATTCCTAAGAGGCCTTGGACGCACATCTCTATGGACTTTATTTCTGACCTTCCTGTTTCTCGTAGGATGTCCGTCATCTGGGTGGTGTGTGACCGTTTTTCCAAGATGGTTCACTTGGTACCTTTGCCCAAATTGCCCTCCTCCTCTGAGCTGGTCCCTCTATTTTTTCAGAATGTTGTGCGTTTGCATGGTATTCCTGAGAATATAGTGTCTGACAGGGGTACTCAGTTTGTGTCTAGATTTTGGCGGGCGTTCTGTGCCAGGATGGGCATCGACTTGTCTTTTTCGTCTGCATTCCATCCTCAGACTAATGGCCAGACTGAGCGTACTAATCAGACCTTGGAGACTTACTTGAGGTGTTTTGTGTCCGCTGATCAGGACGATTGGCTTGATTTTTTGCCATTGGCAGAGTTTGCCCTTAACAATCGGGTCAGTTCTGCCACTTTGGATTCTCCATTTTTTTGTAATTCAGGGTTTCACCCTCGCTTTTCGTCCGGTCAATTGGAGTCTTCGGATTGTCCTGGAGTAGATGCTGTGGTTGATAGAATGCATCAGATTTGGGGACAGGTTGTGGACAATCTGAAGTTGTCCCAGGAGAAGACTCAACAGTTCACTAATCGTCATCGGCGTGTCGGTCCTCGTCTTTGTGTTGGGGACCTGGTTTGGTTGTCTTCTCGATTTGTTCCTATGAAGGTCTCGTCTCCTAAGTTTAAGCCTCGGTTTATCGGCCTTATAGGATTCTGGAGGTTCTCAATCCTGTGTCCTTTCGTTTGGACCTCCCAGCATCTTTTACTATTCATAATGTTTTTCATCGGTCATTGTTGCGGAGGTATGAGGTGCCGGTTGTTCCGTCTGCTGATCCTCCTGCTCCTGTGCTGGTTGAGGGTGAGTTGGAGTATGTGGTGGAAAAGATCTTGGACTCCCATGTTTCCAGACGGAAACTTCAGTATCTGGTTAAGTGGAAAGGCTATGGTCAGGAGGATAATTCTTGGGTGACAGCATCTGATGTTCATGCTCCTGATTTGGTTCGTGCATTTCATAGTGCTCATCCAGATCGCCCTGGTGGTTCTGGTGAGGGTTCGGTGCCCCCTCCTTAAGGGGGGGGTACTGTTGTGAATTCTGTTTGTGGGCTCCCCCGGTGGTGTTTTATGGTAGTGCCACTTATTTGCCTTCTTCTATCCTTGATCACCTGTTGACACCCATTAGGGGAGTTTCCTATTTAAGGCTGCTTGGCTGCTGGTCCGATGCCGGCCAGCAATGTATCAGTAGCATTCTGTTGCATTCTCCTGCCTCAAGATCCTGTTCAGCTAAGTTGAATTTTGTTTCTAGTTAATGCTATTTTGTCCAGCTATTTGCAATGTGACTCTCTGTAGCTGGAAGCTCTCGTGGACTGAAATTGCCACTCCAGTGGCATGAGTTGTCACTGGAGTTTTAAAGTAATTTCAGGATGGTGTTTTTGAGTAGTGTTTTGAAGTTGACCGTGAAGTGACTCTTTCCTGTACTTCTGCTATCTAGTAAGCGGACCTCACTGTGCTAAATCTGCTGTTCATCCTACGTATGTCTTTTCCTCTTGACTCACCGTCAATATCTGTGGGGGGCTGCTATCTCCTTTTGGGGTTCATCTCTGGAGGTAAGGCAGGTCTGTATATTCCTCTGATAGGGGTAGTTAGATCTCCGGCTGGCGCGTGGTGTCTAGGGCATCGTAGGAAACACTCCCCGGCTACTTCCAGTGTCGTGTCAGGTTCAGGTCACGGTCACTTTAGTTCCCATCACCCGAGAGCTAGTCCGTTGTTATTTTGATTTCCCTGCCATTGGGAAAATCATAACAATAGTCATAGACTCATTCAGACCTGTAGGCGCAGGGAACCCCACCATAATATCCTTAATGGCCTCAGAAAGACCATTTCTGAAGTTTGCAGCCAGGGCGCACTCATTCCACTGAGTAAGTACCGACCATTTCCGAAATTTTTGACAATATACTTCCGCTTCATCATGCCCCTGAGAGAGGGCTAATAAAGCCTTTTCAGCCTGAATCCCCAGGTTAGGTTCCTCATAGAGCAATCCCAGTGCCAGAAAAAACGCATCCACACTGAGCAATGCAGGATCCCCTGGTGCCAATGCAAATGCCCAATTCTGAGGGTCGCCCCGCAGGAAAGATATTACAATCTTGACCTGCTGAGCAGGGTCTCCAGAGGAGCGAGATTTCAAAGAAAGAAACAATTTGCAATTGTTCCTGAAATTCAGGAAGGTAGATCTATCTCCAGAAAAAAACTCTGGAATAGGAATTCTAGGTTCAGACATAGGAGTGTGAACAACAAAATCCTGTATGTTTTGAACTTTTGCAGCGAGATTATTCAGGCTGGAAGCCAAACTCTGGACATCCATATTAAACAGCTAAGGTCAGAGCCATTCAAGGGTTAAGAGGAGGTAAGAAGCAGCTAGACAGCAATTAAAGGCTAGGCAGCAAAACTCTGAGGGAAAAAAAAAAAAATTTCCCTTCAACACTTCTTTTTCTCCTGCTTCAGCCCAAACAATTAACACTTTTTGGGCCGGCTATACTGTTATGGATCCCAATGGCTAGGGGATCGCACTGGACAAGCAAAAAATAACTCAAATAACGGACGAGCTCTAGGGTGATGGAACCTGGGCTGACCGCTGCCCTACTCCTGACAAACACAACTAGAAATAGCCAGGGAGCGTGCCTACGTTGATTCTAGACGCCTCGCGCCAGCCTAAGAGCTAACTAGCACTGCAGAGAAAATAAAGACCTAACTTGCCTCCAGAGAAATAAACCCCAAAGGTATAGTTGCCCCCCACATGTATTGACGGTGAAAATGAGAGGAAGGCACGCACATAGATATGAAAATAGAGTTAGCAAAATGAGGCCCGCTATAACTAGAAAGCAGAAGGATAAAAAAGGGGTCTGAGCGGTCAGCAAAAAACCCTAATCAAAAACCATCCTGAGATTACAAGCACCCATGTGCCAACTCATGGCACATGGGGAGCACCTCAGCCCACTAGAGCTTCCAACTAGCATAGAGTAATATTTAGCAAGCTGGACAAAAAACAAAACAACTGAAAAGCATAACTTAGCTTATCCTGAGAGATCTGGAAGCAGGTAGTCAGAACCAAACTGAGCACATCTGAGTACATTGATAGCCGGCAAGGGAATGACAGGAAAGCCAGATTAAATAGGAAACACCCAGCCTCAGATGGACAGGTGGAAACCAGAGACCGCAACCCACCAAAGTCACCCAGTACCAGTTGTAACCACCAGAGGGAGCCCAAAAACAGAATCCACAACACTCCACGTGCCTGTATGACCTCCCTACAATGCCTCGGCATGCTCCTGATGAGGCAGCGGATGGTCTCCTGAGGGATCTCCTGGACTAAAGCATCTGCCAACTCCTGAACAGTCTGGTGCAACGTGACGTTGGTGGATGGTGCGAGACATGATGTCCCAGATGTGTTCAATCGGACTCAGGTCTGGGGAATGGGTGGGCCAGTCCATAGCTTCAAAGCCTTCATCTTGCAGGACTAGCAGACAAACTCCAGCCCCATGAGGTCTGGCATTGTCCTGCATTAGGAGGAACCCAGGGCCAACCGCACCAGCATCTGGTCTCACAAGGGGTCTGAGGATCTCATCTTGGTACCTAATGGCAGTCAGGCTATCTCTGGCGAACACATGGAGGGCTGTGCGGCCCTCCAAAGAAATGCCACGCCACACCATTACTGACCCAATGCCAAACCGGTCATGCTGAAGGATTTGCAGGCAGCAGATTGCTTTCCATGGCGTCTCCAGACTGTCACGTCTGTCACATGTACTCAGTGTGAACCTGCTTTCATCTGTGAAGAGCATAGGGCGCCAGTGGTGAATTTGACAATCCTGGTGTTCTGTGGCAAATGCCATGCGTCCTGCACGGTGTTGGGCTGTGAGCACAACCCCCATCTGTGGACATCAGGCACTCAGACCATCCTCATGGAGTCAGTTTCTAACAGTTTGTGCAGACACATACACATTTGTAGCCTGCTGGAGGTCATTTTGCAGGGCTCTGTGTTGTGAATTTGCTTTTTGCTCCCTCTAGTGGTTACTAGTTTTTTGACTCTGGTTTTTCTGTCATTCCTTTTATCCGCACCTGGGTCGTTAGTTAGGGGTGTTGCTATATAAGCTCCCTGGACCTTCAGTTCAATGCCTGGCAACGTAGTTATCAGAGCTAGTCTGCTGTGCTCTTGTCTACTGATCCTGGTTCCAGTTATATCAGCTAAGTCTGCCTTTTGCTTTTTGCTATTTGTTTTGGTTTTGTATTTTTGTCCAGCTTGTTCCAAATCTATATCCTGACCTTTGCTGGAAGCTCTAGGGGGGCTGGTGTTCTCCCCCCGGACCGTTAGACGGTTCGGGGGTTCTTGAATTTCCAGTGTGGATTTTGATAGGGTTTTTGTTGACCATATAAGTTACCTTTCTTTATTCTGCTATCAGTAAGCGGGCCTCTCTGTGCTAAACCTGGTTCATTTCTGTGTTTGTCATTTCCTCTTACCTCACCGTCATTATTTGTGGGGGGCTTCTATCCAGCTTTGGGGTCCCCTTCTCTGGAGGCAAGAAAGGTCTTTGTTTTCCTCTACTAGGGGTAGCTAGATTCTCCGGCTGGCGCGTGTCATCTAGAATCAACGTAGGAATGATCCCCGGCTACTTCTAGTGTTGGCGTTAGGAGTAGATATATGGTCAACCCAGTTACCACTGCCCTATGAGCTGGATTTTTGTATTCTGCAGACTTCCACGTTCCTCTGAGACCCTCGCCATTGGGGTCATAACAGTTTGCCAGGCCAGTATTAAATGTTTAATGCATTGCAGAAGAGGGATTATAAGAAAGAAGATTCTGAGTTTTTTTTTTCTTCTTCCCCTTTACCTCAGAGTGGCTATGCTTGCTGCAGACATGAATGTCCAGACCTTGATTACAAGTGTGGACCAGCTGGCTACTCGTGTGCAGGGCATACAAGACTATGTTATCAGAAATCCTAGGTCAGAACCTAAAATACCGATTCCTGAACTGTTTTCCGGAGACAGGTTTAAGTTTAGGAATTTCGTGAATAATTGTAAATTGTTTTTGTCCCTGAGACCCTGTTCATCTGGAGATTCTGCTCAGCAAGTATAAATTGTTATTTCGTTCTTACGGGGCGACCCTCAGGATTGGGCTTTTTTGCTGGCGCCAGGAGATCCGGCATTGGCTGATCTTGATGCGTTTTTTCTGGCGCTCGGTTTACTTTATGAGGAACCCAATCTTGAGATTCAGGCAGAAAAGGCCTTGCTGGCTATGTCTCAGGGGCAGGACGAGGCTGAAGTGTATTGCCAAAAATTTCGGAAATGGTCCGTGCTGACACATTGGAACGAGTGTGCACTGGCCGCTAATTTTAGAAATGGCCTTTCTGAAGCCATTAAGAATGTTATGGTGGGTTTTCCCATTCCCACAGGTCTGAATGATACTATGGCACTGGCTATTCAAATTGACCGGCGGTTGCGGGAGCGCAAAACCGCAAATTCCCTCATGGTGTTGTCTGAACAGACACCTAATTCGGTGCAATGTGATAGAAAAACCGCAAATTCCCTCATGGTGTTGTCTGAACAGACACCTGATTTAATGCAATGTGATAGAATCCTGACTAGAAATGAGCGGAAAATTCATAGACGCCGGAATGGCTTGTGCTACTACTGTGGTGATTCTACACATGTTATCTCAGCATGCTCTAAACGTATAGCTAAGGTTGTTAGTCCTGTCACCGTTGGTAATTTGCAACCTAAATTTATTCTGTCTGTAACTTTGATTTGCTCACTGTCATCTTATCCTGTCATGGCGTTTGTAGATTCAGGTGCTGCCCTGAGTCTCATGGATCTCTCATTTGCTAAGAGCTGTGGTTTTACTCTTGAACCATTAGAAAATCCTATTCCTCTTAGGGGTATTGATGCTACACCATTGGCAGCAAATAAACCGCAGTATTGGACACAGGTTACCATGTGCATGACTCCTGAACACCGCGAGGTGATACGTTTCCTGGTTTTACATAAAATGCATGATTTGGTTGTTTTAGGGCTGCCATGGTTACAGACCCATAATCCAGTCCTGGACTGGAAGGCTATGTCAGTCTCAAGTTGGGGCTGTCGTGGTATTCATGGGGATTCCCTGCCTGTGTCTATTGCTTCTTCTACGCCTTCGGAAGTATTTGTCTGATTATCAGGATGTCTTCAGTGAGTCTGAGTCCAGTGCACTGCCTCCTCATAGGGACTGTGACTGTGCTATAGATTTGATCCCAGGCAGTAAATTTCCTAAGGGAAGACTGTTTAATCTGTCGGTACCTGAACATACCGCTATGCGTTCATATATCAAGGAGTCTTTGGAGAAAGGACATATTCGTCCGTCTTCTTCCCCTCTTGGTGCGGGATTCTTTTTTGTGGCAAAAAAGGACGGATCTTTGAGACCTTGTATTGATTATCGGCTTTTAAATAAGATCACTGTCAAATTTCAGTATCCTTTACCGCTGTTGTCTGACTTGTTTGCCCGGATTAAGGGTGCCAAGTGGTTCACCAAGATAGACCTTCGTGGTGCGTACAACCTTGTGCGCATTAAGCAAGGTGATGAATGGAAAACCGCATTCAATACGCCCGAAGGTCATTTTGAGTACTTGGTGATGCCTTTTGGGCTCTCCAATGCGCCTTCAGTTTTTCAGTCCTTTATGCATGACATTTTCCGGAAGTATCTGGATAAATTTTTGATTGTTTATCTGGATGATATTTTGGTTTTTTCTGATAATTGGGATTCGCATGTGGAGCAGGTCAGGTTGGTCTTTAAAATTTTGCGTGAAAATTCTTTGTTTGTCAAGGGCTCAAAGTGTCTCTTTGGTGTACAGAAGGTTCCCTTTTTGGGGTTCATTTTTTCCCCTTCTGCTGTGGAGATGGACCCAGTCAAGGTGCGAGCTATTCTTGATTGGACTCAGCCCTCGTCAGTTAAGAGTCTTCAGAAGTTCTTGGGCTTCGCTAACTTCTACCGTCGTTTTATCGCTAATTTTTCTAGCATTGTGAAACCTTTGACGGATATGACCAAGAAGGGCTCCGATGTAGCTAACTGGGCTCCTGCTGCCGTGGAGGCTTTCCAGGAGTTGAAACGCCGGTTTACTTCGGCGCCTGTTTTGTGCCAGCCTGACGTCTCACTTCCCTTTCAGGTTGAGGTGGATGCTTCGGAGATTGGGGCCGGGGCCGTTTTGTCGCAGAGAGGCCCTGGTTGCTCTGTTATGAAACCTTGTGCCTTTTTCTCTAGGAAGTTTTCGCCTGCCGAGCGAAATTATGATGTGGGCAATCGGGAGTTGTTGGCCATGAAATGGGCATTTGAGGAGTGGCGTCATTGGCTCGAGGGTGCTAAGCATCGTGTGGTGGTCTTGACTGATCACAAAAATCTGATGTATCTCGAGTCTGCTAAACGCCTTAATCCTAGACAGGCCCGCTGGTCATTGTTTTTCTCCCGCTTTGATTTTGTTGTCTCGTATTTACCAGGTTCAAAGAATGTGAAGGCCGATGCTCTTTCTAGGAGCTTTGTGCCTGATGCTCCTGGAGTCGCTGATCCTGTTGGTATTCTTAAAGATGGAGTTATCTTGTCAGCTATTTCTCCGGATCTGCGACGTGTGTTGCAGAGATTTCAGGCTGATAGGCCTGAGTCTTGTCCACCTGACAGACTGTTTGTCCCGGATAAGTGGACCAGCAGAGTCATTTCCGAGGTTCATTCCTCGGTGTTGGCAGGTCACCCGGGAATTTTTGGCACCAGAGATCTGGTGGCCAGGTCCTTTTGGTGGCCTTCCTTGTCAAGGGATGTGCGGTCATTTGTGCAGTCCTGTGGGACTTGTGCTCGAGCTAAGCCTTGCTGTTCTCGTGCCAGCGGTTTGCTCTTGCCCTTGCCTGTCCCGAAGAGACCTTGGACACATATCTCCATGGATTTCATTTCTGATCTTCCGCTATCTCAGGGCATGTCCGTTATCTGGGTGATATGTGATCGCTTCTCCAAGATGGTCCATTTGGTTCCTTTGCCTAAGCTGCCTTCCTCTTCCGATCTGGTTCCTGTGTTTTTCCAGAACGTGGTTCGTTTGCACGGCATCCCTGAGAATATTGTGTCAGACAGAGGATCCCAGTTCGTTTCCAGGTTCTGGCGATCCTTTTGTAGTAGGATGGGCATTGATTTGTCGTTTTCGTCTGCTTTCCATCCTCAGACTAATGGACAGACGGAGCGAACCAATCAGACTTTGGAGGCTTATTTGAGGTGTTTTGTCTCTGCTGATCAGGACGATTGGGTTACATTCTTGCCGTTGGCTGAGTTTGCCCTTAATAATCGGGCTAGTTCCGCCACCTTGGTTTCGCCTTTTTTCTGCAACTCTGGTTTCCATCCTCGCTTTTCTTCGGGTCATGTGGAGCCTTCTGACTGTCCTGGGGTGGATTCTGTGGTGGATAGGTTGCAGCAGATCTGGAATCATGTGGTGGACAACTTGAAGTTGTCACAGGAGAAGGCTCAGCGCTTTGCCAACCGCCGCCGCGGTGTGGGTCCCCGACTACGCGTTGGGGATTTGGTATGGCTTTCTTCCCGCTTTGTTCCTATGAAGGTCTCCTCTCCCAAATTTAAACCTCGTTTTATTGGGCCTTACAAGATATTGGAAATCCTTAATCCTGTATCTTTTCGTCTGGATCTTCCTGTGTCGTTTGCTATTCACAATGTATTTCATAGGTCCTTGTTGCGGCGGTACATTGTGCCTGTAGTTCCTTCTGCTGAGCCTCCTGCTCCGGTGTTGGTTGAGGGCGAGTTGGAGTACGTGGTGGAGAAGATCTTGGATTCTCGCCTCTCCAGGCGGAGGCTTCAGTACCTGGTCAAGTGGAAGGGCTATGGTCAGGAGGATAATTCCTGGGTGGTCGCCTCTGATGTTCATGCGGCCGATTTAGTTCGTGCCTTTCATGCCGCTCATCCTGATCGCCCTGGTGGTCGTGGTGAGGGTTCGGTGACCCCTCACTAAGGGGGGGGTACTGTTGTGAATTTGCTTTTTGCTCCCTCTAGTGGTTACTAGTTTTTTGACTCTGGTTTTTCTGTCATTCCTTTTATCCGCACCTGGGTCGTTAGTTAGGGGTGTTGCTATATAAGCTCCCTGGACCTTCAGTTCAATGCCTGGCAACGTAGTT
This sequence comes from Ranitomeya variabilis, assembly GCF_051348905.1. Classification (NCBI taxonomy): domain Eukaryota; kingdom Metazoa; phylum Chordata; class Amphibia; order Anura; family Dendrobatidae; genus Ranitomeya; species Ranitomeya variabilis. Next base: position 650,291,458 of record NC_135234.1, read on the forward strand.
ATCAGAGCTAGTCTGCTGTGCTCTTGTCTACTGATCCTGGTTCCAGTTATATCAGCTAAGTCTGCCTTTTGCTTTTTGCTATTTGTTTTGGTTTTGTATTTTTGTCCAGCTTGTTCCAAATCTATATCCTGACCTTTGCTGGAAGCTCTAGGGGGGCTGGTGTTCTCCCCCCGGACCGTTAGACGGTTCGGGGGTTCTTGAATTTCCAGTGTGGATTTTGATAGGGTTTTTGTTGACCATATAAGTTACCTTTCTTTATTCTGCTATCAGTAAGCGGGCCTCTCTGTGCTAAACCTGGTTCATTTCTGTGTTTGTCATTTCCTCTTACCTCACCGTCATTATTTGTGGGGGGCTTCTATCCAGCTTTGGGGTCCCCTTCTCTGGAGGCAAGAAAGGTCTTTGTTTTCCTCTACTAGGGGTAGCTAGATTCTCCGGCTGGCGCGTGTCATCTAGAATCAACGTAGGAATGATCCCCGGCTACTTCTAGTGTTGGCGTTAGGAGTAGATATATGGTCAACCCAGTTACCACTGCCCTATGAGCTGGATTTTTGTATTCTGCAGACTTCCACGTTCCTCTGAGACCCTCGCCAATTGGGGTCATAACAGCTCTGGCAGTGTTTCTCCTGTTCCTCCTTGCACAAAGGCTGAGGCAGCGGTCCTGCTGCTGGGTTGCTGCCCTCCTACGGCCCCCTCCACGTCTCCTGGTGTACTGGCCTGTCTCCTTGTAGCGCCTTCTGCCTCTGAACACTACGCTGACAGACACAGCAAACCTTCTTGCCACAGCTCGCACTGATGTGCCATCCTTGATGAGCTGCACTACCTGAGCCACTTGCGTGGGTTGTAGAGTCCATCTCATGCTACCATGAGTGTGAAAGCACAGCCAACATTCAAAAGTGACCAAAACATCAGCCAGAAAGCATTGGTACTGAGATGTGGTCTGTGGCCCTCACCTGCAGAGCCACTCCTTTATTGAGTGTGTCTTGATAATTGCCAATAATTTCCATCTGTTGTCTATTCCATTTGCACAACAGCATTTGAAATTGATTGTCAAACAGTGTTGCTTCCTATGTGGACAGTTTGATTTCACAGAAGTTTGAATTACTTGGAGTTATATTCAATTGTTTAAGTATTCCCTTTATATTTTTGAGTAGTGTACTATATTCTCATACGATATTATATCATTTACTAATTTTATCCATTGACTAATGGAAGTTGCCCGTCCCTCCATCCATCTCAATTCTATCACTTTTCTGGCAAGGAACAGAGTTAAACAAATAAGAATTCTATCATAATGTGACCAAATTTCCTCATCCAAAATTCCCAGCACCCACAGTTCCGGCACAAAATCAATTGGTGCCCCAATTATTCTTGATAATGTAGTAACCACTTCACTCCAAAATCTCCTCATCACTACACAGTTCCAGATAAGATACCAAAAATCCACCCCCAATTCCCCACATCTATGGCAAGCATCGAGGATAATCTACCAAACCTATATAGTTTGGAAGGGGTTCGGTAAGATTGATGCAAAATATATAGTTGTATTAATTTATTTGCAGCTGGTGATACCATTTTGTCAGTTTCTAAAGCATCAATCCAGTGTTCTTCAGTCAATGAGGTTATCAATTGTTGCCATATGTCTTCCAAAGGAAGATGAGTGAATGCAATTTTTGAATTAAGCAGAAAAGTATACAGTGTGGAAATTGCACCCTCAGGGCCTTGGGTAATGAGTACACCTATCAGTGGGTATCTCGATATCTGCATTCTAGCATGTGGGAACTGGTGCGTAATAGCATGTCTCATTTGCAGATATCTATAAAAATCTCTGTGTGTAAAACCATATTTTGCATGTATTTGGTCAAATGATAGCAGTACTTCATTATCAAATACCTTGTCCAGTGTTGTCAATCTGTGTTGCTTCCAAAATATAGGATCTTGTAATATTTTAAGGTTAGGAAACTCGGGGTTGTCCCAAAACTGAGTCTCACCCACTTGGTCAGTGAATTTCAAAATTCGTTTATTTTCCCTCCAGATCTGTATCACAAGTTAATTCACAAATAACAATCCCTGTGGTGGTTTATAGAAGCCCTCCATTAGTGTCCATTTTGAAATCCCATTCAAAAATTGCAAAATAGTTGCCTTCGCATTAGAAGGCTTATGATCCCTCAAGCAGCTTTTTAAATAACGCAATTGGCCAGGTAGATAATATAAAAATTAATCAGGTACTGCATGCCGCCCTGGCTCTTAGGTCTCTGTAGGGTTCCAATACTAATTTTGGGCCTTGATGATCCCCATATGAAGGATCCCATCATACCGTGCATTCTCTTAAAGAATACCTATAACTAAGGAGTGCTCCAATATATAGCGACACTTTGGGAGAATATTGATCTTAAGAAGATTAGTTCTTCCTGCAACAGAAAGAGAAAGTTGGGAACATTTCTCAAACTTTTTTTTTATCTCAGGGAGAGGGTATACGTTATCTTTCAAATCAATAATTGGGCTTTTATTGATAATTATACAAAGATATTTAAATTTGTTGACTATTTGTAAACCATATGCCGAGGGTCCAGGCATATCCCCAGTGAGTGCCATAACTGAGAATTTGTCCCAGTTTACTATAAGAGCTGATAAATTGATTAATTAAATTGATTGCTCTCGGAAAAGATTGCTCCAATCCTGGCAAGAAAAGAATTAAGTTGTTGGCATATAATCCAACTTTATCCAATCTGGCATTTGTTGTGACTTCCTATACCATAGGGTCTTGCCTGATTTTAAGAGCAATATTCTGATAGTATTCCATTCACTAGAACATTAGCTCATGACCTGGAGTAAAGCAATTCAATCCAGCCACAAAACTTTTCACTAAAACCAAATCTGAGGAGTACATGATGAAGGAAATTCCATTCTAAGGAGTCAAAGGCCTTTGTAGTATCCAAAGACACAAGTGACCATGGCTTTCCCTGTTTATGGTCTATTTGAGCTAGCACCTGGACCCTCTACATTTTGGATTATGTTGATCACCCATGCATAATACCAGAATGATCCTCATGGATGATATTTTAAATTACTGTTTTCAATCTATTTGCCAAAATTTTTGTAAGTATCTTATAATCCGAATTTAAGAGGGATATAGGGCGATAGGAACTATATTCCTCAACTGGTTTGTCTGGCTTAGGGATCACCACAATAGTGGCATCATAAAAGAATTGAGGAAGGGACTCCCCTGAGTGGGCTTCGGAAAAGGTTTGAAGTAGTGCAGGGACCATTTGGTCAATATACCGTATTTTTTGGACTATAAGACGTACCGGACTATAAGGCAAACACAGGTTTTAGAGGTGTAAAATGGGTAAAAAAATATTTAAAGCAAAAAATGTGGTAAAATATTTAATCACATAAATAACATGGTATTATATGTGGTGTTATTATATATAGTAGTATGTTATTAAGCTGGAAGCTACGGGTATAAGATGGTGCTGCGGGACCAGTGTGGTGTCTGTAAAGTACTATATGAAGGCGCTGGAGGGTGAGTATGTTAAATATGCTTATTTTGCACATTTATTTAATCAGGACTTTACCAGGTGCGTTACTCTTAAAGAAAAATGTCATGACATTCTCATAAAAATGTAGTGGTTTAATGAATTGTCCACAGAAAAACCAAATTGTAGCAAAACATAAAAATAGATGAAATAGTTACGAACAGATTGTCCATGTGTAAATATCAGCGCTTGATACTCATCTTTCCCAAAGTTCTGAATGGTAAAAGCCATCTGTCTGTGTGAAATCTGAAGTCATCATGGCTACCAGCTGTTCCTTCCTTGTGTGACTTGTCTGATGCCCATGGAGAATGATGGTGAAGACAGGAGGTGACAGCCCCCACGTGACAAGCAAGCCCCCACACCCTCCTAAGAGACGTTATCTATATGTCCCACAGACCACGGGTTCCCTTTATATGGTGTTGACTTATACTCTGAGCTACACACACAGAAATAACTTTTGTAATGTCAGCTAGAAGCGATGTGCTCAGTACTGAATTCAGAATAAGAATAATTCAATTAATAATGAATATTTAACAATTCCCCCTTTTGAGGGTGACAGACATTGATTGGAACCCTCAAATTAAACATATTAGATTTTTTTTCTTCTTTTCTTCTTCTTTGGCTTTGGCTGGATCATTGTCCTCTCCAATTGTGGTTGTCAGTTTAGATACAGTACTCATAGTTGTCAGTGATGGATGCTGCCATTGATACAGTCTATTATTACTCAGAAATCATAGCATTCTTACCTTGAGGAACTTCTGGATAACGGCTTTTTCTTCTTGCAACTTTTAAGAATCAATTGAATTTAGAAATATGAAAAGTCTTTATTAACGGAACTTCAGTATCTTGATTGAAGTCTTCATTCCCTATTCTATACCAAATCTGGTAATTTACTTCGCTTATAATATCACAGCATACCATAGTAATCAATAATATCCATATAATTATTAAATTATATTAATATGGAATTTATATTTGGAAAAATAAAGTAATACATTATTAAACATATGTTACGGTTAGCGGAACGCACTGAATAAATGGAGATGTTTTATTGATATTGGTGCGTTCGCAGCCCGGGGTCCACCGTGCAGGAGTACCTGCTGCTAGCAACGGCGGCACGATATGGCGGTATGGACTAACTCAGTTACTTCACCGAGTAGTCGTGAAAGAAAGGCACTGTGCCCTGTTAGGCTTCACAGAGGCACAGGCTAACTGCCCACACAGAGAGCAGTCAGTGGTCACGCATGCACACAAAACTCCTCGCCGGAGGTGCCAGCATTCTAAGGGCTTATTTCAGCCGGGTCCCTGAACACATTCAAACACAAACTCCTCGCCGGAGGTGCCAGCATTCTAGGGGCTTATTTCAGCCGGGTCCCTGAACACATACTCTTGTGACCACACTGGCGCAAAGCACTTAACAAAGAACAATACTAGCGCATGGCCGTGCGGTCATGCAAACCTTAAATAGCTGCAGCACGTACAGGACCTTCCTAGAAGGACCAATGAGAAGCTACACCAGAGCGTGAGCACCTACAGGACCTTCCTGAAGGAGCCAATGACCTTAGCTGCAGTGTCAGATCATGTGACCCTCGATCTCCACTGAGAGATCTTATTCTGGGCATGCTCAGAACGAGCAAAGCAGGACTTAGACCCAGAAGCGTCTGCTCGCCGCTGCCCAGCACCGACTTCAATGGCAGAAGCAGGAAAGGCAGCAGTAACTCTTAGCACAGAGTCAGACTGAGCGAGACGCTGGGACCGACTTTTCTGCTGAGCAGGTTCCACTGCGGCAGGAGAAGAATGGGAGACTGCAGCGGAGATGGACCGAGATTCCCCCTGTGCAGAGGAGGGAACTTGACCCCTAACTTCATGTGATAAGACATTTTTATGTCATAGGTGTAATTTCTTTTTGAACCCATAGATGTCAGTGTGTCTTATTATGTAACAAATATTTCCATCTTTATTACTAAAACTTTATTAATAAACTATGTTTATTAAACCAATAATATGTAAGCATGTGTATGAACCAAAATAAGAATATATATGAATAAATGAATGAATGAGTGAAAGAATTGTTGTATTTAACTCAGAATTGAAACATTTCTTATAATGAAACCATATGATCAGTATATTCAATAAAGCAATATTCTTGTACTAAACATTACTTTATTAAATAATATTTTTTTTCCTCTTGAGATAAAAAATAAAAATGAAAATTAAGAATAAAAATGAAGTAAGGAAAAATAAAAAATGAAAAATAAAAATGAGAATAAAAATAAAAATAAAAATAAGGCCTTTATATGTTGATGACAAATGCTGAGGTTATGTCTCAGTAACACATTTCCTTAATATTTTCATCATTTACATGTTTTCATACTTGTCATAACCTTGTAGTACCAAAATATTGAAATTATGTAACTTTGCATATACTACCCTTCATTAGAGAAAAAAATGACTTTTATAATACTTAATGTTATTATACCCAATAATACCTTATTAATATTTCTTCTTTATTAAAATGTGTGAAGAGGTATTGATGAAATGCGATGATGTAATCAAGATCAAAAAACACATTTCCCCCTTAATATAAAAAAAATTATTTTATGAAAAAAATAATTTGTAAAAGCCAAAATTAAAAATAATTAATTTTATAACTGTCATTTCAGCCTTATGTCATATATTTGTTTGAAGATGTGTACCCATCTATGTAACTAAAAAAACACTAGATACCATAAAATTGTAATTTGGAAAAATGTTCTAAATGTAGATTTTCTTGATAAACCATATTGATGTGTGATTGCACTTATTCACTATTAAATAAATCAAGAAATAATAATTACTAAAGAAATATAGAACTATATGTTGAGTAAATAATATTTAAATATATCTTAATATTCTAATAATTTAACTGAATCTTATTTTCTCATAAACACAAGGTTTTTTCTTTTTTCAACATACCATAAATCATGAGGCCTCTTTCATACTGTACATACACATTCCACATTAGTCTTACGTTAACTTCACTCTTAGCAGCTGCTCATACGCTCATCTGTCATCTGTCACTCAGACTGTGACACACATAGAAGTTCACAATACATATTTCACATACAAAGAATAAGAATACATGTATAATAACCCAAATTACTGTATCCTAATTATCAATGCGCATTGTAAACTATTAAATTTAATATTTTACTATTTCTTTGAATATTCCCCAAATACACATTAGCTAACATTTTTGTCTTAACCTATAGTTAGGATTCATAAGAACTTGAGCATTTGTTCTACAGCTATATTTGGTACAGGCCTGCAACTGAATCCATTTGACTTGCAAAGGTTGAGGAGCTTCTAAAGCTTCTTTCTAAGGTTACAAGTTTAAACTAAAACAAGGGTATATGATATCCTTATTTTTAACTCACAGCTCTAAATTGAAACAGGGGTGTGACATGTCATGCCATGCAGTAAATATATATTTATCATGCAAAGGAAAAAACAAGTTTTAGATTATGTTACAGGAAAAAAATTACAGTACACAAATTTTAGATTGTTAGTTATGTATTATTTCTTTTAAGTGTTAAATATATAAAATCATGCAGTTATTATAACTTCCTGTGTAAATAAAGACATAAATCCACATAAGAGTTTTTTTTGTTCAATTCCTGCTTTGAAATGAAAACTCTAAGAAAAAATAAAAGATAAAGGTTAATTTCATATTTATTTAAAAACAAAATAATGTAAATATCTTATACATATGTATATATTTAATATATGTATTTAATGTAATTCTAAGTATTACTGGAGTAAATTTTAATTATTTCACTATACACATAAAAATACAGTTAATATAATCTCTACTTATACAAATATGCTACAGTATTTACTGTATACTATATTAATATATATATAACTTCAGAATTATATTGTATTAAATAATTACATATTAATAAATAATACATTGTATAACTCATTTACACATCATATAATATAATTACATTTTTAGCAAATTCCTAAACCAAAATTTATCTCTCTGTCGATAATCTGTTGAAAACCTCTATTCAAAATTGCCATCTTTAGATTTATGGAATTTTTTAAGAGCTGTGATAATGGAGTGTTCAGCTCACTTCCTATGCTCAACTGTCTGTCATTTTCCGCCATCTTTACAGACAGATCTGGCCCCTCAACTTTTAACCCATTCAGAGCAACTTCTTTAATGGACTGCTGAATCTTTTCATAGGGTTTGTAACAAAGATGTAATTTTCTTCGTACTTCATAGATTTGATTTTGGGTCAATTTTGGAGATTTTGATTTTGGTTTCTGATAAGATTTAATTATGTCTGTTTTAGTATAATTTGATTTCCTTTCAAGATTCTCATGTTTTCTAGAAAAATCAAGGGATTGCGCACATTCAAATAAAGAATCTTTTTGCGATGCAATAACACGAGATGCAGGATTTAGGAATCCAAATTTGTTTACAAAACAATTTATCATTGATTGTTTATTCAAATTTGTTATGACAGTTTTGTAAAACCATTCAAATATGGACATGAATGTAAAAGTACATTCTTTCCGTCTAATCTTCAATTTTAGAAGAATATCAATATCTGGATAATTTTCTTTTAATCCACAGAATATAAAATTTTTTAATCTTTCTACATCAGTCATTTCTTCATGGAACTCATCACTCTGCATTTTTAATGAGAACCTTCTGGAAAAAGTTACTGGAAGCCACATTTTAAACAACTGATTTTTCTCCTCATTAGTCAAATCAAACTTATAGCAAAACTCTCAAATATCTCTGAATTTCTGCACACATGGATTTTGTCATCATATGCAGGAATGATTTTGCATAATTTTAACAAGATGTTCCTAGATTTAGTTTGGGATTGGGCCTCTGAGTCATTTTCTATTTTTAGTGGCCCTTGTACATCTGTCCCTTTGTCAGTTGTCATGCCTCCTACGTTTCCTCCATCTTGTTTTTCATCATGAGACACAAGGTCACCTTGAGTGGCCATTACAGACACGTGCATCACATCTTGTTGACTCTCCACATTACAGTCAATCTTGGGAACATCATTAATTTTCATTTCCTTAGAAATTCTTTCTACACAGTCTTTTTTGGACTTCTCTGTAACAAACTTGTTAAATACATAAACCATATGTAAAACATTTTAAATTTGCTCTTTTTCTTTTTTTTTCTAGATATTAGCTTAGAATCTAACTTTAGATTTGCTATCTTGCATTCTGCAAATAAAGAAAGCCAAAATATTTCTAAGTTAGATTTGTACAAATTTCATCTGACTTGATTTAGCATGCGTATTAGTTAAATCCATTTTTCTTACCTTGAAATATCTCAGCTTGTAGTTCCTTTGCTGTACAACACTGGGCTCTGATCATCAGCACGTCTATTTTCAGCACTTCCAATGCTATTGCTTGTCAATTCGTCTGACACCTGTTAAGTCTCCTTACTCATAGGTTCTTGTGAAATCTTTGTGACTTGAAGTTTTGAAGTGGAATTCCTGAAAACTTGCACATCTAGCGAAGCTCTTCTCTCTTCCCCCATGTGGAAGGTGAAGGAAAGTCACGCAAAAATAGCACAAAAAATCCAAACTGGCTGGCTTGGCCAATGTTAAATATGCTTATTTTGCACATTTATGTAATCAGGACTTTACCAGGTGCGTTACTCTTAAAGAAAAAAAATGTAGTGGTTTATTGAATTGTCCACAGAAAAACCAAATTGCAGCAAAACATAAAAATAGAGGAAATAGTTACGAACAGATTGTCCATGTGTAAATATCAGCGCTTGTTACTCATCTTTCCCAAAGTTCTGAATGGTAAAAGCCATCTGTCTGTGTGAAATCTGAAATCATCATGGCTACCAGCTGTTCCTTCCTTGTGTGACTTGTCTGATGTCCATGGAGAATGATGGTGAAGGCAGGAGGTGACAGCCCCCACGTGACAAGCAAGCCCCCACACCCTCCTAAGAGACGTTATTTATATGTCCCACAGACCACATGTTCCCTTTATATGGTGTTGACTTATACTCTGAGCTACACACACAGAAATAACTTTTGTAATGTCAGCCAGAAGCAATGTGCTCAGTACTGAATTCAGAATAAGAATAATTCAATTAATAATTAATATTTAACAGAGTATAAAAATGGGGGCACAGGGCTTATATTTAAAGCACCACTCCAGCACTGAAAAATAAAGCTGGAGTGCTGCTTTAAGATCCCATGGGAGAACTATAACTCCCAGCATGTCCTCCAGATCCTATGACATGATGGTAGTTATAATTCACCACAGGAGTTGTAGAGTGGATTTTTATGTGTTGTAATTAATAAACTTTTAATTAACACTAATTTGTATAAGCTGTGCAGGTCCTGCAGCCAGCCAGCCACGCAGTGGTGAGGTAAAGAAGGGCTGGAACATCACAACCGAGGAAGCTGGATTGCTTTCAGTAAACTTTCTGCAGGACCTGATGACATAGTGAAGAGTGAAGGCTCTGTGCTGTCATGTGATGCACTAGCCCGCCCTCTTCATAACCTAACGCAGGTTGTATGCCGAGCACTCAGTCAGCATCAGCAGGAGCCCGGGCTGTCCTGTTAGGTATGCGGCATCCCTCCCTCCTGCGGCACCCTGCTCCTGCCCCCTCCTCCACCGGACACAGATCTCCCCAGCCGCTGCAAAAATCCGGCGCTGGGGAAACCATGTGGGTCCACTGTTTAAGTGAAGGAATATTAATTTGCTGCTTCCCGCTCACTGCTTGGCACTGACAGGTGGGCGGGGAAGCGGCTAATGAATATTCCTTCACTTTAAGCATCGGGACCACGTTATTTCCCCAGCGCCGAATTCCTGCAGCGTTTTCATGCCTCCTGAGAGTGAGATCCAAGTGCGATCCCACTCCACCGCTGCCCCTTCCCAACATGTTACATTTGTACCATAAGACACACCCCACACTTTACTCCCAAATTTGGAGGAAAAAAAAGTGCATCTTATAATAACATAACATAGTAACATAGTTAGCAAGGCCAAAATAAGACATTTGTCCATCCAGTTCAGCCTATATTCCATCAGAATAAATCCCCAGATCTACATCCTTCTAAAGAACCTAATAACTGTAAGATACAATATTGTTACGCTTCAGGAAGACATCCAGGCCTCTCTTGAACCCCTCAACTGAGTTCGCCATCACCACCTCCTCAGGCAAGGAATTCCAGATTCTCACTGCCCTAACAGTAAAGAATCCTTTTCTATGTTGGTGGAAAAACCTTCTCTCCTCCTGACGCAGAGAATGCCCCCTTGTGACTGTCACATTCCTTGGTATAAACCAGGGGTGGGGAATCTTTTTTCTTCCAAGGGCCATTTGGATATTTATACCATCCTTTGGGGGTCGTGCAAACTCCGCCCACAAAGTACATCCTGACTCTGGCAGTGGTTTCAGGATGTAATCTTTCATTGCATGCCCTTCAGTGTTCAGTAGTGAACACTGCATGTCGGTGCTAACAGAGCAAGAAGAAATTCATGAGCTGGTTGTAATCAAAATATACCTCCCTCCCCAAGAATGTGGTCCCCAAGAATCTGCTCAGGGGCCTGATAAAAGTTCATCGAGTGCTGTAAATGGCCCTGTGGCCTGAGGTTCCCCACCCCTGGTATAAACAGATCCTCAGAGAGATATTTGTATTGTCCCCTTACATACTTATACATACAGTAATTATTAGATCGTCCCTCAGTCATCTTTTTTCTAGACTAAACAATCCTAATTTTGCTAATCTCTCTGGGTATTTTGTAGTTCTTCCATCCCCTTTATTAATTTTGTTGCCCTCCTTTGTACTCGCTCTAGTTCTATTATATCCTTCCAGAGCACTGGTTCCCAAAACTGTACACAGTACTCCATGTGCAGTCCAACCAGGGATTTGTACAGAGGCAGTATAATGCTCTCATCATGTGTATCCAGACCTCTTATAATACATCCCATGATCCTGTTTGCCTTGGCAGACGCTGTCTGGCACTGGTTGTTCCAGGTAAATTTATCATTAACTAGGATCCCCAAGTCCTTCTCCATGTCAGATTTACCCAGTGGTTTCAAGTTCAGTGTGTAATGGTGATATTGATTCCTTCTTCCCATGTGTATAACCTTACATTTATCATTGTTAAACCGCATCTGCCACCTTTCGTCCTCAATTTCCAACTTATCCAGATCCATATCACATAAACTCAGAAAAAACGGAGTACAAGTCCTCTTTAGAAATATATAAATTACATTTTATTAATCAAAACAACATCCGATATACAATAAAATCACATTAAACATCAAATACATAAACTGGACAGTGAGGAGAGCTAGGAAAAGCACTGAAAATAGTCACTACGATAGTATCCCCAGATTACCTCTGCTTATTTTTACTTGTAAAGTGCTAGTAGTGCATTATCATGGCAGGGGGAGATAACCCAGACTGGCAATTATATTAAGTTTGCAGGGATCCCCTTATAGAGTATATTTTAGGTTGGTACCATGCTAAGCCTGGCTAAATCCCTCTTACCCATTGTAGCAGAGATGCAGGGAACACCACCGGAGCCCCAACGCGCGTTTCGCGTCGGCTTCGTCAGGGGGCGGTGCAGTGCATTGAATTAGACTGGTTTTTATAGTATCCGGAGTCCGGATCAATATGTCCCTAATTGCGGCGCATGTCACATGTTGATCACGCCGGGAATTGCATCGCGCTCGGCGCCCAACATGGCGCCGCGGCCCACAGTCGCGTACATATGACGCCACTGAACCACAAACGTCATTAAAGGGTGCCGCCCACAATGCCCCAAAGTACGGACCACAACGGACATGCGCACTAGGGAAAAGCTGCCAGATACTTCCAGCGACGATACCGCAAAGATCTCTACCCGTTATGGTCAGTGCTGTGTGGTGATAGATTGCATGCATACCCCTATGCGCAGTATGCAATACCCCAATGAATTGGCATGTGATAATCAGAATAATACAAACGTGTACAGATAAATAAGGAAAGAAAGGGAAGGGGAAAAAAAAGTAAAAACAAGGGAAAATCAACTCCAATAATGAAAAAGTGAAAATAACAGGTGAAAAAGCATAATGCACATATGATAAACATATATCCCCCTATATATATTAATGTGAAAAAACATATAATACACATATGATAAATATATATCCCACTATATATATTAATGTGAAAAAGCCCCATAAACCTAGATCATAAACACACTCCATATCTGAATAATAAAATAAGTGCACTTTATATATATTGCCAATCAGAGGGATTTCAGTTCTCCATAGAACACACAGCCCATAATGTCCACGGCCTGATCAAACGACTCCAACAGAAATCGACGTCATATCTGGATCCAACATATTCACTCCGGAAACCTCAGCATATTTGCACAAATGCGATGGAAGTCAAAATAATGACTAAATAACAAGAATGGAAAGAAATTAATAACAAAACAATACACAACACATAATTAAAAAGAACATATGCAAAGTTCAGGAGACTCAGAGTTATAAAAAGGAACTAAAGTTAAGATTCTCATTAAGCCCTAACGGAGCTATGGTGTTCAACAAAGTAATCCATCTACACTCACATTGTGCGAGACGGCGTTTCAGATCTCCTCCTCTAATGCCTGTATGTATCCTATCAATCCCCCAGATTTTCAAGTGTTTGGGGTTACAATCGTGATGTAAACGGAAATGCCTAGGTATCGGTTTTAAATTGTCCACATCTTCCACCCCCCGAGCACCCATGATGTCCCGCACGTGTTCTCGTACACGTATTCGTAATTCACGGGACGTTAATCCTACATATATCAACTTGCATGTACATACCGCGTAGTATACTACGATTGTAGTATGATTGTATCATACAATCACAAATGGGATCGTATGCGATCCATCATGAAGAAACACTGGTCGGTTTTATTAACTGACCCAGTGTTACGGAAATGCCTATCAGAGCAGCCTTTAATGACAGCACGGAGAAGCACCAATATACGGGATATTTTGGTGCATAGTCACTATGTGGCCAAAACTCCCAGTATTTTTGGAGTTGGACAACAGAAAAATGGATTTTTTCCGTGCGGGAGCTGTTTGGCATGTAAAAATTTGGTAAGATCCACATCTTTCACGTCATCAGATGGAAAAAACTTTGAAATAAGGAAACATATTACTTGCAGTACGACCGGAGTAGTATACTACGCGGTATGTACATGCAAGTTGATATAATCAAGATATACCACGTCCAATGAATCAAATTGGTCTAGTCTATAGCTTACCCCTCATAAAAACTGATGAGATTGGTTTGACAGGAGCGATTCCTCATAAACCCATGCTGATATGGAGTTAAACAGTTATTCTCATTGAGACAATCCAGAATAACATCCCTCAGAAACCCTTCAAATTTTTTACCAACAATAGAGGTTAGACGTACTGGCCTATAATTTCCAGGTTCAGTTTTAGAGCCCTTTTTGAATATTGGTACCACATTTGCTATGCGTCAGTCTGGGACAGACCCCGTTTCTATAGAGTCCCTAAATATAAGAAATAATGGCTTGTCTATTACATTACTTAGCACTATTAGTACTGGTGGGTGTATACCATCCGGACCCAGAGATTTATGTATTTTAATCTTATGTAGCCGGTTTGCACCTCTTCTTGGGTTAGATTGGTGACCCTTAATATAGGATTTTCTTTGTCTCTCGGCATTTCACCTAGCATTTCATTTTCCACCGTGAATACTGTGGAGAAGAAGGTGTTTAATATATTAGCTTTTTCCTTGTCATCTACAACCATTCTTTCCTCACAATTTTTTAAGGGGCCTACACTTTCACTTATTATTCTCTTACTATTGATAAAGTTGAAGAACAGTTTGGGATTAGTTTCATTTTCCTTAGCAATGTGCTTCTGCTTCCTTTTTTGCAGCTTTAATTAGTTTTTTAGATAAAGTATTTTTCTCCCTATAGTTTTTTAGAGCTTCAACGGTACCATCCTGCTTTAGTAGTTTAAATGCTTTATTTTTACTGTTAATTGCCCCTCTTACTACTTTGTTTAGCCAGATTGGGTTTTCCTATTTCTTGTCCTTTTATTCCCACAAGGTATAAACTGCTTACAGTGCCTATTTAGGATGTTCTTAAACATTTCCCATTTATCTGTACTAGATGGAGGCCCAATGCTATCGCATCAGAGGGCAATAATGTCACGATGGGGAAAGGCTTTGCAGCGTTGAGAATATCTCCCCCCATGTGCCCACCTATCAACTCTCTCTTTCCCCATTTGCTGACTTCACCCATCTTTGCTCTCTTCTTTGACCTGTCTACCACATGTGCTATCCCCCTTGTCTTCTGTCACTCTCCTTCCTGTGCTGTGTTCTCAATTTATGGGCTGTCCCGTTTTAGCAGTCTCCCCCCTGTGCTCTGTCTCTCACCCCTGTGCACTTTCTCTCTCCCCATCTGCTGTCTTCTCTCATTCTTCTGTACAAAGATGGCGGCCGTCAGTGAATCATTCGGCTGATCCCGGCGTGTTCGCGACAGTGTTCTGCTGGTGGTACCATGCAAGAGGCTGCATACAGCGTATGCAGTGTGTGTGTGGTGCGTATGGCGTATACAGTGTGTGTGTGTGGTGCAACGGTGTTCTGCTGGTGGTACTGCGCAAGAGGTTGGTACCACCAGAAGTTTCCATATTGAGACACCCATCACTTGGGTGTCCCAATATGGAGGTCGGTGAACTTGCGCCGCTTAGAATTCTGGGATCCGGACACATCTGGATGGAACAGGATGTGAAGACATTACAAAGTAAGTATATATTAAGATTCTTATTTCTGAGGAAATTGTTCCAGTCAACCAGATTAAGGGCATCTCTAAGCTGGTCAAACTTTGCCTTCCTAAAGTTCAGTGTTTTTGTGACTCCCTGACAAGTCCCCCTAGCGAAAGACAAGTTAAACTGTACAATATTGTGGTCGCTATTTCCTAGATGCCCAATAACCTAATTACCACAAAAGAACAACCAGTATACTGTGCTATATTAAAAGATAATCTTTATTGAACAAAACTACAAATACCTGTAGCCACAATTACAATTCTTGTTAATCTCAGATACCAAAGGTATGATGGTGTATGTCACTACTTGACAAGTATAGGAAAATACATCAACCCTGTATTGATCTACCATTCATATGAAAAAAGTGCTTAGTGCTATTTCACAGTGAGAACCCCAGGTGGCGCCCTGACATCATAGACACCTATGTAACCATGGGATAACGTAACCGCAATGAAATACACTTACATAGCAGGGTAACCTTAACAGCGTGGTTTTCCTAAGCGCCCCAACGCGCGTTTCGTTCCTTCATCAGTTCGACTCCTGATGAAGGAACGAAACGCGCGTTGGGGCATGGCGATCATGTGGTGCAGAGTGCTCCGCTGTTCCTGAGCACTCTGAAACAGGTCTTTTTGGACCTCGAGTCACCCATGACACGGCGTTCCAACTGCTGGCATTAACTCAGGGTGTGTCCTTGGTCAGCCATTTTGCCGTCCACTTCCGTACTTTAGCTTCTGAGCTGGAGTGGTCGGATAAAGCCCTTATCCCCATATTTTGGAGGGGGCTGGCTGATCACATAAAGGACGCTCTGGCCACTAGGGAGATTCCTGCCACACTGGAGGAGTTAATAACTGTCCCTACTCGTTTTGACCTCCATTTTAACGAGCAGAGGTTAGAGCGAGCGCAGTGTAGGCAGAGGTTTTGGCTGGCTCCCACCTTCGCCAAACCTCTGGAATCTCCAGTCCTGGTTCCTGAGTCACATGAGGCCATGGAAGTGTCACGAGCGGGATCTAAGACCCAGACCGCTTGTGCACTCAAGGTCTGTCATGTTTGTCAGCAGTCAGGACATCTTGCCACCAGATGTCCCCAGCTGTCGAGGAAACGTCAGCATCTAGTGGTAGTAGGTGGAGGTACACTAGACACGGCGACGTTTGCCTCCAAATTGTCCTTTAACGGGACAATTATTATAGGCTCATCCTCCCACTCGGTAGAGCTCTGTGTGGATTCTGGGGCGGAGGGCAATTTTATGTCTTCTGCCTTTACCCAATGTCACGCAATACCCCTGGTTATGCTAGCTGAATCAGTAACGGTACGAGTGGTGAATGGGTCGACACTGCCCTCACAGATAACACACCAGACCATCCCTTTTACTCTGTCCATGTCGCCATCCCATCAGGAGATTATATCTCTGCTCATCATTCCTGAGGGATTTGATGAGGTCCTGTTGGGGATACCTTGGCTACGGTACCACTCTCCTCATATCAAGTGGTCCTCAGGAAGAATTTTGGGATGAGGTGAATCTTGTGGGGGTAGGTGTCAGAGGGAGTGCGTTCAGGTTGCTACTACGGAGGTACCCGCAGATCTTTCCTCTCTCCCCAGGTAATATTGGTCTTATGCGGACGTGTTCTCCAAAAAGGCGGTGGAGACCCCTCCGCCCCATCGCCCCTATGACTGTCCTATTGACCTCTTAGCTGGTGCTGAGCCTCCCCGGGGTCGAGTCTATCCATTATCTCTCCCGGAGACGGAGGCAATGTCTCAGTACATTCAAGAGAATCTGGCAAGAGGGTTCATCAGGAAGTCAGTGTCACCTGCAGGGGCTGGGTCCTTCTTTGTGCAGAAGAATAATGGGGAACTGCGTCCATGCATAGATTACAGGGGTCTTAACGTCATCACCGTTAAGTATAAGTATCCTTTGCCCTTGATATCTGAGCTCTTCGATAGGCTTCGGGGAGCAAGGGTATTTACTAAATTAGATCTGCGGGGTGCTTACAACCTGATTCGCATCCGTGAGGGGGACTAATGGAAGACGGTTTTTAACACCAGGGATGGGCACTATGAATATCTGGTGATGCCCTTCGGGCTCTGTAATGCCCCAGCCGTTTTCCAAGACTTTGTGAATGACATCTTCCGGGATATGCTCTCCACCTCGGTCGTAGTCTATCTGGATGATATTCTCATCTACTCTCCAGATATTGACTCCCACCGGAGAGATGTTTGCAAAGTCTTCGACCTCCTACGGGCAAACTCCCTCTATGCCAAGTTGGAGCAGTGTATGTTCGAGCAGGAGTCCTTACCTTTCCTAGGCTATATCATCTCTGCCCAGGGATTGGCCATGGATCCTGCCAAACTACAGGCTGTGATGGACTGGCAGGAACCCCATTCTCTTAAAGCGGTGCAGCGCTTTATGGGGTTCATTAATTATTATCGCCAGTTCATTCCGCACTTCTCAACTTTGATAGCTCCCTTGGTTGCCCTCACCAAGAAGGGAGCAAATCCCAAATTGTGGTCTGTGGAGGTCTCCAAGGCCTTTAACTCCATAAAGTCTCACTTCACTAGCGCTCCCATCCTACATCGCCCCGATGTAGATAAGCCTTTTATCATGGAGGTGGATGCCTCATCTGTTGGTGCTGGAGCAGTCCTCTTCCAAAAGGATGCTCAAGGTCGGAAGCATCCTTGCTTCTTCTTTTCTAAGACCTTCTCATCAGCAGAGAGGAATTATTCCATCGGGGACAGGGAGTTGCTAGCCATGAAGTTGGCTTTCTCAGAGTGGAGACATCTCTTGGAGCTCGCTCGTTTTCCCTTTCAAGTCTTCACAGATCATCAAAATTTGGTTTATCTACAGACAGCCCAGCGGTTAAATTCTCGCCAGGCCAGATGGTCCTTGTTCTTCTCCCGGTTTCATTTCACCCTCCATTTTCTTTCTGGGGAGAAGAACATTCGTGCCGATGCTCTCTCTCACTCCGTTGTGTCATCTGTGGAGGAGGAAGAGGAGCCTTGGCTTATTGTCCCCACTGAGAGCCTGAGAACTGTGGCCCCGGTTTCGCTAGAGTCTGTGGCTCCGGGCAAGACTTTTGTACCATCCAGTTTGCGACCGGAGGTTCTCTCTTGGGCACACTTGTCCAGGGTTGGTGGACATTTTGGTTCCAAAAGGACATCTGAGTTACTGGCGAGGACATACTGGTGGCCGCATATGGCGCGTGATGTCGCAGACTATGTTCGGGCGTGTGTCTCTGGCGCCAAGAACAAGTCCCCTCGGCAACGGCCAGCTGGGTTGCTTTACCTTCTGCCGGTGGCAGAAAGGCCCTGGGAGATGGTCGAGATGGATTTTGTGGTGGGCTTACCCAAGTCTCGTAACTGCACCATTATCTGGGTGATCACCGACCATTTTTCCAAAATGGTTCATTTGGTGCCTCTTCCACGGCTACCTTCTGCACGGGCTCTGGCAGCCTTGTTCATCAAGCATATTTTTTTCTTACACGGTATGCCGGACAAGATTGTCAGTGACCGGGGTCCCCAGTTTGCGTCTCAATTCTGGAGGGAGCTTTGTCGTCTACTCAGTGTTGAGTTAAATCTCTCCTCGGCTTATCATCCCGAGACGAATGGGTTGGTTGAGAGGGCCAATCAGACTCTGGTCACTTATTTATGACATTTTGTTTCTGCCAGGCAGGATGACTGGGCATCCTTGTTACCGTGGGCTGAGTTTGCCCTTAACAATGCTGTAGCCGACTCCACCGGTCAGACTCCTTTCCTCCTTAATTACGGCCAACATCCGCGGGTTCCTGTGCCTATACCCATGTCCTCTGCTGACTCCAGGGTGGCAGACTGGGCAGTGGAGGCACAAGACATTTGGGACCGCAGTCAGGATGCCATCCAGGCCTCCAAGGAGAGAATGAGGTCCTCCGCTGATGCACATCGGCGCCCTGCCCCGACCTTTGCTCCTGGTGACTTAATGTGGCTCTCCGCTCGTAACATCAGGCTGCGTCTTGAGTCCACTAAGTTTGCACCTTGCTACTTGGGTCCCTTCAAGGTCCTCAAACAGGTTAATCCTGTGGTTCACTGTCTAGCCCTTCCTCCACGCCTTTGTATCACCGACACCTTTCAGTTGTCCCTCCTTAAGCCCGTATACATGTCCCGGTTTTCTGAGTCGTCTGCCGGGAAATCGGGTTCGTCTACGGACGATTACGAGGTGAACACTATTTTGGGGTGCAAGGTGGTTTGTGGCAAAAAATTTTATTTGGTGGACTGAAAGGGTTACGGTCCTGAGGATAGGTCCTGGGAGCCTGCTAAGCACATTCGGGCTCTGCAGCTCATTGCTGCCTTCGAACGTAGCGAGGTCCAAGGAGGGGGGCCCTAGGAGGGGGGGTAATGTTAGGGGTCGAGTTCCCGCCTCTGCACAGGGGGAATCTCAGGCCATCTCCGCTGCGGTCTCCCATTCTTCTTCTGCCGCAGTGGAGCCTGCTCAGCGGAGACATCGGTCCCAGCGTCTCGCTCAGTCTGACTCTGTACAAAGAGTTACTGCTGCTTTTCCTGCTTCTGCCATGGAATCAGTGCTGGGCAGCGGCGAGTAGGGTTGAGCGAAACGGATCGGTCATTTTCATAAGTCGCCGACTTTTGGCAAAGTCGAGTTTCATGAAACCTGACCCGACCCCAGCATGGGATCGGCCATGCGGTACACGATCTTCGTGCCAAAGTCGCGTTTCCTATGACGCTTAAAGCGCCATTTCTCAGCCAATGAAGGTGCACGCAGAGTGTGGGCAGCGTGATGACATAGGTCCTGGTCCCCACCATCTTAGAGAAGGGCATGGCAGTGATTGGCTTGCTTTCTGCGGCGTCACAGGGGCTATAAAGGGGCGTTCCCGCCGACCGCCATCTTACTGCTGCTGATCTGAGCATAGGGAGAGGTTGCTGCCGCTTCGTCAGAAGCAGGGATAGCGTTAGGCAGGGTAAATTAACCCCCAAACCGCTTGTGCTGTAGCGATTTCCACTGTCCAACACCACCTTTTCTTTTTGGGACAGTGGAGGCTCGATTTCTGTGCAACAGCTCTGTAGGTTATAAGGCTCCCTGATAGCTGCGTTGCTGTGTGTACGCCGCTGTGCAAACCAACTGCTTTTTTCAAAGCACAAATCCTGTTGCTCCTTCCTTTCTGCACAGCTATCTTGTTTGTTTGTCCACACTTTTGACTTTTGTGTGCAGCAGTCCTTTTTATTGCTGCCTGACATACTTTTCTGAGATAACTGTAGGGAGATAGTAATTGTAGTACAGTCCCTTTTTTTTTTTTGTTATATCTCTTCAAGCCACTTTTTGCCACAGAAAATATACTCCAATACAGTGGCCCAGATTTATTCACAATTCTCCCAGAAAAAAAAAATAAAAGTGGGAGATTAAGATTGTCAAATCTGCATCAGTGCCAGTCCTGTGTGTGGCATCTGTCTCTGTTTTCCTGCCACAGAAAACATACTCTATAACAGTGGGCCTGATTTCTTCACAATTCTCCCAGAAAAAAAAAGAAAAGTGGGAGATTAAGATTGGCAAATCTGCATTAGGGCCAGTACTGTGTGTGGCTTTTTTTTTTCTGCCACAGAAAACCTACTGTATAACAGTGGGCCTGATTTCTTCACAATTCTCCCAGAAAAAAAAAATAAAAGTGGGAGATTAAGATTGGCAAATCTGCCTTATTGCCAGTCCTGTGTGTGGCTTTTTTTTTTTTTTTTCTGCCACAGAAAACCTACTGTATAACAGTGGGCCTGATTTCTTCACAATTCTCCCAGAAAAAAAATAAAAGTGGGAGATTAAGATTGGCAAATCTGCATTAGTGCCAGTCCTGTGTGTGGCTTTTTTTTTTCTGCCACAGAAAACCTACTGTATAACAGTGGGCCTGATTTCTTCACAATTCTCCCGAAAAAAAAAATAAAAGTGGGAGATTAAGGTTGGCAAATCTGCATTAGTGCCAGTCCTGTGTGTGGCATCTGTCTTTGTTTTTCTGCCACAGAAAACCTACTGTATAACAGTGGGCCTGATTTCTTCACAATTCTCCCAGAAAAAAAAATAAAAGTGGGAGATTAAGATTGGCAAATCTGCATTAGTGCCAGTCCTGTGTGTGGCTTTTTTTTTCTGCCACAGAAAACCTACTGTATAACAGTGGGCCTGATTTCTTCACAATTCTCCCAGAAAAAAAATAAAAGTGGGAGATTAAGATTGGCAAATCTGCATTAGTGCCAGTCCTGTGTGTGGCATCTGTCTTTGTTTTTCTGCCACAGAAAACCTACTGTATAACAGTGGGCCTGATTTCTTCACAATTCTCCCAGAAAAAAAAATAAAAGTGGGAGATTAAGATTGTCAAATCTGCATCAGTGCCAGTCCTGTGTGTGGCATCTGTCTTTGTTTTTTCTGCCACAGAAAACCTACTGTATAACAGTGGGCCTGATTTCTTCACAATTCTCCCAGAAAAAAAAATAAAAGTGGCAGATTAAGATTGGCAAATCTGCCTTATTGCCAGTCCTGTGTGTGGCTTTTTTTTTTTTTTTTCTGCCACAGAAAACCTACTGTATAACAGTGGGCCTGATTTCTTCACAATTCTCCCAGAAAAAAAATAAAAGTGGGAGATTAAGATTGGCAAATCTGCATTAGTGCCAGTCCTGTGTGTGGCTTTTTTTTTTTCTGCCACAGAAAACCTACTGTATAACAGTGGGCCTGATTTCTTCACAATTCTCCCGAAAAAAAAAATAAAAGTGGGAGATTAAGGTTGGCAAATCTGCATTAGTGCCAGTCCTGTGTGTGGCATCTGTCTTTGTTTTTCTGCCACAGAAAACCTACTGTATAACAGTGGGCCTGATTTCTTCACAATTCTCCCAGAAAAAAAAATAAAAGTGGGAGATTAAGATTGGCAAATCTGCATTAGTGCCAGTCCTGTGTGTGGCTTTTTTTTTCTGCCACAGAAAACCTACTGTATAACAGTGGGCCTGATTTCTTCACAATTCTCCCAGAAAAAAAATAAAAGTGGGAGATTAAGATTGGCAAATCTGCATTAGTGCCAGTCCTGTGTGTGGCATCTGTCTTTGTTTTTCTGCCACAGAAAACCTACTGTATAACAGTGGGCCTGATTTCTTCACAATTCTCCCAGAAAAAAAAATAAAAGTGGGAGATTAAGATTGTCAAATCTGCATCAGTGCCAGTCCTGTGTGTGGCATCTGTCTTTGTTTTTTCTGCCACAGAAAACCTACTGTATAACAGTGGGCCTGATTTCTTCACAATTCTCCCAGAAAAAAAAATAAAAGTGGCAGATTAAGATTGGCAAATCTGCATTAGTGCCAGTCCTGTGTGTGGCTTTTTTTTTTGTGCCACAGAAAACCTACTGTATAACAGTGGGCCTGATTTCTTCACAATTCTCCCAGAAAAAAAAAATAAAAGTGGGAGATTAAGATTGGCAAATCTGCATTACTGCCAGTCCTGTGTGTGGCATCTGTCTTTGTTTTTCTGCCACAGAAAACCTACTGTATAACAGTGGGCCAGATTAAATCACTTGTCTCACATATCCCCCCAAAAAATTAAAATAAAGGGAGAATAATCTTGCCAAACTTGTGCATCTGTGCGAGTGCTGTCTGTGGTATCTGTCAGTCATTTTGTGCCACAGGAACTATACCGTGATATAGTGGGCCTGATTCAATCCCTTGTCTCCCATATTAAAAAAATGAGGGACATTTCTATTGCCAGTGTGTGCATCTGCGTCAGTCCGGCTAGTGCCATATCTGCCAGCCTCTTTCTGCTAATCAAACTGTGTTGTGTAATACAGTGGGCCTGATTTTTCCCTGCATTCTCCCACACATAAAGAGGGACATTTCTACTGCCAGTGTTTTTATCTGCGTCACTCCTGTTAGTGCCATATCTGCCAGCCTTTCTGCCAATCAAACTGTGTAGTGTAATACAGTGGGCCTGATTTTTCCCTGCATTCTATCACACAAAAAAAGTTACATTTCTATTGCCAGTGTTTTTATCTGCGTCACTCCTGTTAGTGCCATATCTGCCAGCCTCTTTCTGCCAATCAAACTGTGTAGTGTAATACAGTGGGCCTGATTTTTCCCTGCATTCTCCCACACATAAAGAGGGACATTTCTATTGCCAGTGTGTGCATCTGCGTCAGTCCTGTTAGTGCCATATCTGCCAGCCTCTTTCTGCCAATCAAACTGTGTAGTGTAATACAGTGGGCCTGATTTTTCCCTGCATTCTCCCACACATAAAGAGGGACATTTCTATTGCCAGTGTTTTTATCTGCGTCACTCCTGTTAGTGCCATATCTGCCAGCCTCTTTCTGCCAATCAAACTGTGTAGTGTAATACAGTGGGCCTGATTTTTCTGCTGTCTCCCACACATAAAAAAGGGAGATTTATATTGCCAGTGTGTGCATCTGTGTCAGTCCTGTTAGTGGTGCAGCGCCCCAGAGTCCTGGTCGTTGCAGTACTGTGGCTCTGCCACTAAGGGGAGCCATGGTACGTTCGATGGCACTGAAGGAGTTCCTCCAATCAGGTATCACAGACACCAATATGTTTCACAGCAGGGCCTCCGGGGGGAGCTAAGGGTGCTATTCATTAGGCCACTCCCCACCATAGTGGGTAAACTGGGGGTCAGGCAGGAAGTTAGAGAGAACGCTGACGGGATTGAACAGAGCAACACCCTGTGGCAGAGGGTGTTGTGAAGGGAGAGACTGTAGGGTCTCTGCCAGGGGTGGGATCCTGGCAGAGGCTTGGCATTGAGAGAACGTAACGGGACCGTGCCTGCTCAGCTTAGCGGCGGTGCCCAAGAAAGGACTAGAAGCGAGGCAGATTGTGCTGAGTGAGAAACGAGATCAAGCAGAAGGAGAATACCAGCAGGGGTTTTGTTGAAAGAGGCAGCACCCTGCTGAGGCGCAATACCGGTGGCCGGAACGCCGAGGGAGTGGATTAGAATACAGCTTCAAGCCATACTCCAAACAGCGGCAGGACAGTCGGTCTCAGGCGGGCTGTCTACCACATATCACCTATGAAGTCTTGGGGGGCAATTGCGGGAGAGGGGCGTCTCTAGGGTCCCGGAAGAACTCCAGGCCTACCTGACAAACGGGTGCCATTCCAACCTGAATACAGGGAGGGGTGGATTACAGAGGAACATCAAATCGAGTTGTGAGGGAACTTAAGAAACAGACACAACCGTTGTGGGGTCACTTTCCGTGAGCACAGCAGGGAAGGACTACAACACATAGCGCTAGAAGGAAGGCACAGATTTCCACCTGAGAGGAGGACTCTGGAGGTGCCATTGGACCGGCTGGACTTGCGTAGCCTGGTGAACCGTGTTCTGGACTGAGGACTCAGAGATCTCCAGTAAAGAGGTAAAGAGACTGCAACCTGGTGTCCTCGTTATTTATCGCGACCTGCACCCCACAACTGCACCGCTACATCGCTATCATCACTACCAACACCCACACCTTGCATTCTACTGTGCGCCCCCACGGCAGGGTCACGGACCGGGGCCTAGCCGCCGTGACAACCCCAGAAGCAGAGACTCAGAGGCCCGGTACCGGGTACCCCTCGGCCCTGCGGCGGTGGAGGGGGCGTGACAGAACTTGGCGTCACGAACAGGATCTACTTAAGCCTGAAGAATCAGGTCATGTGTGCCTAGAGACTGTGATTTACTGTGCTTGGATTGTACTTTATTGTAAGACTGTGCTGCGCCATTAGCCGCCAAAAGTTCCCGCCAAAAGGCGCCGCCATTGCTACATCCAAGGGGAAGGAGGGCGTGTTATGGGCGGAGACTCCCAGTGTGGCGCGAGAAATGGCTACCGCCCCCTGCACTTCTGGTTGCAGAGGAGTGACCTGCCCCAAAACGGAAGAGAAACACCGCTTGATATGCAACAGCGAGGGGCTGGGGACGGAGAAGCCCGACCTCGGAGAAATGGCGGAGTTAGGTGCATGCGCTGTGACCGACTATCAGGCAGCGACGATGAACGGCGAGTGCCTGAGCGAGGAGGAAGCGATTCCGGCTTGTCCTCCTTCACCAACGATGGACCGGAAGCCTGCGGACCCGACAGCGGGGCTACGTCCACCAATCCTGACTTCGGAGTTAAAGGAGGAGGAACTACAGCAAGCGGAGCCGAATCCGAGAATCCTATTGGAGGAGCCGCAGTCCGGGCTGCAGCCGACTCCAGCACCCTTGTTAATGGACCGGAGCGACACCGATGGAACCACATTAGGCGCAGGTATGGCCGACGTCCCTGCTCCCCTTCACGAGCCCGATTCCATGACCCACCTCCGTCTCAGTAGGGAGCGACTTATCTCGGCAGGGCTAATGGTGCTATCCCCCGATGACCTGGGGAGGATGGTGCCACCGCTGTCGACTGGAGTGGGGGAGCCCGTGGATGTGAGCTTAGATGGAGTAGTTCTTCGGTGGGACACCCCCTGGTTTAGAGCAGATGGATCCCGGGAGAACGGGTCCACTCTTGCGGTGCTTACATGGGAACAATATAGACAGTGCTTGATTCTGCAGTGGAAAGGACGGAAAGGGACTGAGTCGATGGGCCCATCGAAAGTACGACCACCCCCCCCGACAGGGGATGACAGAGACGCGGTAAGGCGGGGCACTGTGTTGGCCTACCATGTAAAAAGGGGGTGGGGCCTCATACACGAGCCGGGACTGGATACTGATGTTTTCGTTGCGCATTGTAACGTGAGGGCTCCCTGCTGTGGCCGAAGCGGAGAACCCTTACAAAAGGGGGATCCAGTGACCTACAGCCGCCACTTGAACCCACTCGGGTGGTATGCACGGAATGTTCGGCGGTGTATGTCTGGAGTCGCGGCACTAGCTACCCCAGACCTGGTCCCGGGAGTACCCGAACTTGTCACCATCGCAACGGTGCGCCTAGTGGCAGCCCCAGAGTTGGCCAATCGAGTTCATCTGCATGTTCGAACCGCGGACACTGGCGCTACAGTGGCCGGGGTCCCGGAACCAAAGCCACCTGAAGAACAATAAACCTCGGAAACCTGAAAAATGTAAATAGTTGCTATTTTATTGTTTTAACTATTCCTGATTGTTTGCTGCTAAAACCCGTCCAGGGTAAACTTTAAAAGGTGACCCCTTTGTTGACCCGGGGTCACTATTGTTGTTTTCCAGAAGTTTTACACAAACTGCAGTAATCATGGACTGTGCATGATTCGAACTTCCTTGTAAATAGTTGCACCTTCTTAAGGGTGCCTCCTACTGGTTTTAGTTAAAAGACACTTTGCGAAGATACCTTTCCTACTGGTTTTAGTTAAAAGACACTTTGAGAAGATGCCATTCCGGAGCCTTTGCGTGGACTGGTAGGCTGAGAAGATGAGCTACCTCAGAAAGGCTTGGTCCCCTCTTAAAGGGGATGCGTGGAATTGAACTTGAAAGCGATACTGTTTTAGAACGGTAATATGATGATGCTTTGAGAAAGAATGTAACTGTTTTACATGAAAAGTTATATGTGTTTAAATTGTTTGAATTGTGAAATCTGAAAATAATGTTTTGTGAAAGGAAAAGATGCAGAGAGCCCGCAGGGGTAGAAGTAGAGATCTGCGTAGTTGAAAGTAAAGAAGTAATGATGAAGGTGAGGATAGAAGGTAAACCCTGCGTCCCCATAGAAAGTTACTTTGTTACTAAGGACAGAAAGCGAACCCGTAGGGGTTAGAGAGTGAGTCCTTAAAGGAGCCGAGTAGAGCTGGCTCAGAGTTCTTTAAACGAAAGGAATGTTATGTCTATACTATGTATAGTAGCGAAAGGCAGTAGGCCCTGGCTGAACGGGGCGGTCCTGTAAAAGAAAGGAGAGGCAGTAGGTCTGGTGCCATAGGGACAGGCGGTCCTGCAGGTTCAAAGTAGGAGAATGTGAAGTTACCCTACCCTGTAATGTGATTATAGGAAGGCCTTTGGTAAACTAAGAGTGTATGTTTCTTAAAGGCAATGTTAATTTATTGTTCCAGAATTTGCACTAAGTAGAATACCCGGTTGGGTAACAGGAGTTATGTATAGCCTGTAATTTATAATGTTGACTATGTTTGTAACGTTAAAAGTGTCCTCACCTCCCATAAAGGGAAGCCTGTTCAAGTATACTTATTGTTTTGCACTCAACAAAATTGTATGTCTGTTTACTAATCTGTATTGTTGTTTTTCTTCCCAGTCCCGGAGTACTGTGTTTAACCAGGGGGGAGTGCAGCGCCCCAGAGTCCTGGTCGTTGCAGTACTGTGGCTCTGCCACTAAGGGGAGCCATGGTACGTTCGATGGCACTGAAGGAGTTCCTCCAATCAGGTATCACAGACACCAATATGTTTCACAGCAGGGCCTCC
Source organism: Ranitomeya variabilis (assembly GCF_051348905.1). Classification (NCBI taxonomy): domain Eukaryota; kingdom Metazoa; phylum Chordata; class Amphibia; order Anura; family Dendrobatidae; genus Ranitomeya; species Ranitomeya variabilis. The sequence continues at coordinate 650,319,155 of NC_135234.1, forward strand.
GGGGGGAGCTAAGGGTGCTATTCATTAGGCCACTCCCCACCATAGTGGGTAAACTGGGGGTCAGGCAGGAAGTTAGAGAGAACGCTGACGGGATTGAACAGAGCAACACCCTGTGGCAGAGGGTGTTGTGAAGGGAGAGACTGTAGGGTCTCTGCCAGGGGTGGGATCCTGGCAGAGGCTTGGCATTGAGAGAACGTAACGGGACCGTGCCTGCTCAGCTTAGCGGCGGTGCCCAAGAAAGGACTAGAAGCGAGGCAGATTGTGCTGAGTGAGAAACGAGATCAAGCAGAAGGAGAATACCAGCAGGGGTTTTGTTGAAAGAGGCAGCACCCTGCTGAGGCGCAATACCGGTGGCCGGAACGCCGAGGGAGTGGATTAGAATACAGCTTCAAGCCATACTCCAAACAGCGGCAGGACAGTCGGTCTCAGGCGGGCTGTCTACCACATATCACCTATGAAGTCTTGGGGGGCAATTGCGGGAGAGGGGCGTCTCTAGGGTCCCGGAAGAACTCCAGGCCTACCTGACAAACGGGTGCCATTCCAACCTGAATACAGGGAGGGGTGGATTACAGAGGAACATCAAATCGAGTTGTGAGGGAACTTAAGAAACAGACACAACCGTTGTGGGGTCACTTTCCGTGAGCACAGCAGGGAAGGACTACAACACATAGCGCTAGAAGGAAGGCACAGATTTCCACCTGAGAGGAGGACTCTGGAGGTGCCATTGGACCGGCTGGACTTGCGTAGCCTGGTGAACCGTGTTCTGGACTGAGGACTCAGAGATCTCCAGTAAAGAGGTAAAGAGACTGCAACCTGGTGTCCTCGTTATTTATCGCGACCTGCACCCCACAACTGCACCGCTACATCGCTATCATCACTACCAACACCCACACCTTGCATTCTACTGTGCGCCCCCATGGCAGGGTCACGGACCGGGGCCTAGCCGCCGTGACAACCCCAGAAGCAGAGACTCAGAGGCCCGGTACCGGGTACCCCTCGGCCCTGCGGCGGTGGAGGGGGCGCGACAGTGGCATATCTGCCAGCCTCTTTCTGCCAATCAAACAGTGTAGTGTAATACAGTGGGCCTGATTTTTCCCTGCATTCTCCCACACATAAAAAAGGGAGATTTAAATTCACAACAAGTTCACGTACAACTTCTACCTGGTTTTACAGGACCACATAATGGTTGTTAGTTTGGTTATATTTTTCCAAGAATGAGGAAGTCTGGTGGAAGAGGTCGTGGCCATGGGCGGTCATTGCCAGCTGGTAATGATGGTAGTGGTGGTGGTCATGGAGCATCAGATGGTCGCGGGAAAAGCAATATAGCCCCTAAGTCTCGAGTTGATGAGCCAGCGTCATCGTCTGGCTACACAAGGCCTCGAAGGCTCCCTTTTCTGGGAGTAGGAAAACCGCTTTTGAAGCCGGAGCAGCAGGAACAAGTATTGGCTTTCATTGATGACTCTGCCTCTAGCTCTTTCGCCTCCTCCTCGGAAAATGCCAAATGTCAGAGCAGTGCGTCGTCAGTGGATGATCCCGGTCAGGAACAAGTCGCTTCCTTGTGTCCTTCACCCAGAACAACAGTGAAGGATGCATCAGGCGACACAACAGGTTACTCCATGGAGCTCTTTACACATACCGTGCCTGGGTTAGAAAGGGAAATTGTTAACAGGCCATGCCCATTACAAGATGAATCGGGCATGGAGTGCACAGATGCACAGCCACAGCCAGATTATTATGCTGTTCCTTTGACACAGATCAGAACATTGCCCTCGCAGTGTACTGATCCAGAATCTGACCCCGATGAGACTATGGAGCCCCGTCACGAACGCTATATCACCTGCTTACACGGTGACCCAGAGGAAGGTGCACAGGACATAGAAGAGGAGGTCATAGATGACCAAGTTGTTGACCCCGATTGGCAGCCATTGGGGGAACAGGGTGCAGGCGGCAGTAGCTCTGAAGCGGAGGAGGAGGAGCCGCAGCAGGCATCAACATCCCAACAGGTTCCATCTGGCAGGCCCGTATCTGGCCAAAAACGTGTGGCAAAACCAAAACCAGTTGTAGGACAGCGTGGTCGTCCGGTTAAAGTAGCTCAGTGTGCAATGCCTGAAAAGGTATCCGATAGTAGGAAGAGTGCAGTCTGGCATTTTTTTAACCAAGATCCCAATGATCAGTGCAAAGTCATCTGTAAGAAATGCTCAAGGACCTTCAGCAGAGGTCAGAATGTTAAAAATCTAAATACAAGTTGCATGCGTAGACATTTGACCACCATGCACTTGCAAGCCTGGACAAACTACCAAATGTCCCTTAACGTTGTAGCACCCTCTCACAATGAAGCTAGTCAGCAATGCGACATCCCTTCCCTCACTGTAAGCCCACCGTTTACCACACCACCTGCAGGTAATGTGGCGGTTTCGTCGCAAGGCCAAAGCAGTCAGGGAATCACCAGGTTCGTGGTAGGAAAAACTGTATGTAGGGCAACAGCAAGAATACCATCACCAACCCTGTCTCAGTCACCCATGTCCACCGGCACCCCCGCTAGTTCAACCCTATGCAGCTCTCCAGTCCAGCTCACCCTACATGAGACTCTCGTTAGAAAAAGGAAGTACTCATCCTCGCATCCGCATACACAGGGTTTGAACGCCCACATTGCTAGACTAATCTCGTTAGAGATGATGCCCTACCGGTTAGTTGAAAGCAAAGCTTTCAAAGCCCTGATGGACTACGCTGTACCACGCTACGAGCTACCCAGTCGACACTTTTTTTTCCAGAAAAACCATCCCAGCCCTCCACCAGCATGTAAAAGACTGCATTGTCCATGTGCTCAGGCAATCTGTCAGTAGAAAGGTGCACCTGACAACAGATGCATGTACCAGTAGGCATGGCCAGGGGCGTTACGTCTCCATCACGGCACACTGGGTTAATGTGGTGGATGCAGGGTCCACAGGGGACAGTAATATTGGGACAGTTCTGCCTAGCCCACGGTCTAGGAAACAGTTGGCTGTAGGCGTTCGTCACCCCTCCTCCTCCTCGTCCCCCAGCAGAAGCGAGAGCTCGTCCACAGACCGCAGTCGCACGACCACTCCATTTGCAGCTGCCACTGTAGCACACGAGGTGTCCAATTATGGAACAGCTAGTGGCAAGCGTCAGCAGGCTGTATTGGCAATGAAGTGTTTGGGTGACAACAGACACACCGCGGAAGTTCTGTCCGAGTTCTTGCAGCAAGAAACTCAGTCATGGCTGGGCACTGTACATCTTGAGGCAGGCAAGATAGTGAGTGATAACGGAAGGAATTTTATGGCTGCCATAGCCTTTTCACAACTGAAACACATTCCTTGCCTGGCTCACACCTTAAACCTGGTTGTGCAGTGCTTCCTGAAAAGTTATCCGGGGTTACCCGACCTGCTGCTGAAAGTGCGCAGACTTTGCTCTCACATCCGCCGTTCGCCCGTACACTCCAGCCGTATGCAGAACCATCAGTGGTCTTTGAACCTTCCCCAGCATCGCCTAATCATCGACGTTGCAACAAGGTGGAACTCCACACTGCACATGCTTCATAGACTGTGCGAACAGAGGCGTGCTGTTATGTATTTGTGGGAGGATACACATACACGGGCAGGCAGTTGGATGGCAGACATGGAGTTGTCAGCTGTGCAGTGGTCGAAGCTCCAAGACCTGTGTCAAGTCCTTCAGTGTTTTGAGGAATGCACACGGCTGGTTAGTGCAGACAACGCCGTAATAAGCATGAGCATCCCCCTAATGCATCTGCTGATGCAAAGTTTGACGCACATAAAGGAACAGGCGTCTGCAGCCGAGGACGAGGGAAGCCTTGATGACAGTCAGCCATTGTCTGCTCAGGGAAGTCTACAGGACGAGGTGGCGGGCGAAGAGGAGGAGGACGAGGAGGATGATGGGGATGAGTATTTTTGGGATGAGGAAGCTTCTCAGGGGGCAATAGAAACTGCTGGCGGTGCAAGGCCGGGTTCAGGGTTTTTGAAGGAGACAAGTGACGTTGATTTGCCAGAAAGTGCTCCTCAACCCAGCATATGCACTGACTTGACAACTGGAACATTGGCCCACATGGCGGATTATGCCTTGCGTATCCTCAAAAGAGACCCACGCATTATAAAAATGATGACAGATGACGATTACTGGTTGGCCTGCCTCCTAGATCCTCGCTATAAAGGAAAAAATTGCAAAATATCATGCCACATGAGAACCTCGAACAGATATTGGCAACCAAACAAGCTACTCTTGTAGACTGTTTGATTCAGGCATTCCCAGCACACAGCGCCGGTGATGGTTCTCACACGAGCTGCAGGGGGCAACAGGGCAGAGGTGTTAGAGGTGCACAAATCACAAGTGGCGTAGGACAGAGGGGTTTTCTGACCAGGTTGTGGAGTGATTTCGCAATGACCGCAGACACGACAGGTACAGCAGCATCCATTCAAAGTGACAGGAGACAACGTTACTAACTATTTTTCCTCCATTACCGATGTTCTCCCTCAACCGTCATTCCCCTTTGATTACTGGGCATCCAAAATAGACACCTGGCCTGAATTGGCTGAATATGCATTGCAGGAGCTTGCTTGCCCAGCAGCTAGTGTGCTATCAGAAAGAGTATTCAGTGCTGCTGGTTCAATACTGACCGAAAAAAGGACTCGTCTGGCTACCCAAAATGTTGATGATCTAACCTTCATTAAAATGAACCACTCATGGATTTCAAATTATTTTGCCCCACCTTTCCCGGCTGACACCTAGCTTTCCTGTAAAAAGGTCTTGCTTTGGGACTGGTGTTACTGACTGTTCCAATCTTTTAATTTGCAGCTGCTGTTTGTCCAGCATACGACATGTTTACACCTCCCTAAATGGCCTAACTCCCCCCACGGGGCCGTGGTCTTGCCACTTGTCGCCAGCACCCGTCAGAGTGCCGTTTGTCTGAAGAGGTGGGTGTGCCCACTTTTGGTCGACGGCACTGGCACTGGGTCCCTCATAGTACAATGAAGTGTCTCTGGCGGTGGTGGCGCGCACCCAACGTCAGACACACCGTTGTAACATGAGGGGCCCTGGGCTTGTACCGCCGGCCAGGAGAGAGTGTCCCCCCTCAAGGTCAAACAGTGCTCTACCACTTGCAAAATTATCTGTCACTGCTCCACCACTGTTTAGTCTATGCGCTGAAATCCTTCCATGCCTGGCACAGACGATAACAATTTGTTGACATGTATGATGCTAGTTAAAATAGTCAGGGACCCTGTCCTACATTTACACCAGTAAATACTTTGCGCCAAATTACAATGTCTGAAAGTCAGAATAGGAGCCCACCCCTGTACCTAAGTATGCCACCCTTTTTTTTTTTTTGGTTTTGGTTTTGTTTGGGATACATTAACATCAATTTAGGTTTTGGGACTCGGAGTACTTACTGTGTCAGACACTCCTCCCAATTGTCCTCCGCTGACCACACCAATGCTGCCTGTGTACCCCTGCCACCTAATGGAAGCTGCATAGAGCCTATTTTATTATGTTAGGCCTAGGAAGTCTGTCTGCTGTCCCTCCTTCCAATTGTCCTCCGCTGACCACACCAATGCTGCGTGTGTACCCCTGTAGCCAAATTTAAGCTGCATAGAGCCTCTTTTACTATTTAGGGCCTAGGAAGTCTGTCTGCGGTCCCTCCTTCCAATTGTCCTCCGCTGACCACACCAATGCTGCCTGTGTACCTCTGCCACCTACTGGAAGCTGCATAGAGCCTATTTTATTATTTTAGGCCTAGGAAGTCTGTCTGCGGTCCCTCCTTCCAATTGTCCTACGTTGACCACACCAATGCTGCCTGTGTACCCCTGTAGCCAAATTTAAGCTGCATAGAGCCTCTTTTATTATTTTAGGCCTAGGAAGTCTGTCTGCGGTCCCTCCTTCCAATTGTCCTATGTTGACCACACCAATGCTGCCTGTGTACCCCTGCCACCTAATGGAAGCTGCATAGAGCCTATTTTATTATTTTAGGCCTAGGAAGTCTGTCTGCGGTCCCTCCTTCCAATTGTCCTCCGTTGTCCACACCAATGCTGCCTGTGTACCCCTGCCACCTACTGGAAGCTGCATAGAGCCTATTTTATTATTTTAGGCCTAGGAAGTCTGTCTGCGGTCCCTCCTTCCAATTGTCCTCCGTTGTCCACACCAATGCTGCCTGTGTACCCCTGCCACCTAATGGAAGCTGCATAGAGCCTATTTTATTATTTTAGGCCTAGGAAGTCTGTCTGCGGTCCCTCCTTCCAATTGTCCTCCGCTGACCACACCAATGCTGCCTGTGTACCCCTGCCACCTACTGGAAGCTGCATAGAGCCTATTTTATTATTTTAGGCCTAGGAAGTCTGTCTGCGGTCCCTCCTTCCAATTGTCCTACGTTGACCACACCAATGCTGCCTGTGTAACCCTGCCACCTAATGGAAGCTGAATAGAGCCTATTTTATTATTTTAGGCCTAGGAAGTCCGTCTGCGGTCCCTCCTTCCAATTGTCCTACGTTGACCACACCAATGCTACCTGTGTACCCCTGCCACCTAATAGAAGCTGCATAGAGCCTATTTTATTATTTTAGGCCTAGGAAGTCTGTCTGCGGTCCCTCCTTCCAATTGTCCTCCGCTGACTACACCAATGCTGCCTGTGTACCCCTGCCACCTAATGGAAGCTGCATAGAGCCTATTTTATTATTTTAGGCCTAGGAAGTCTGTCTGCGGTCCCTCCTTCCAATTGTCCTCTGCTGACCACACCAATGCTGCCTGTGTACCCCTGCCACCTACTGGAAGCTGCATAGAGCCTATTTTATTATTTTAGGCCTAGGAAGTCTGTCTGCGGTTCCTCCTTCTCATTGTCCTACGTTGACCACACCAATGCTGCCTGTGTACCCCTGCCACCTAATGGAAGCTGCATAGAGCCTATTTTATTATTTTAGGCCTAGGAATAGTGTTGAGCGATACCGTCCGATACTTGAAAGTATCGGTATCGGAAAGAATCGGCCGATACCGGCAAAGTATCGGATCCAATCCGATACCGATACCCGATACCAATACAAGTCAGTGGGACTCAAGTATCGGACGGTATCCCTGATGGTTCCCAGGGTCTGAAGGAGAGGAAACTCTCCTTCAGGCCCTGGGATCCATACTAATGTGTAAAAGAAAGAATTAAAATAAAAAATATTGCTATACTCACCTCTCCGACGCAGCCTGGACCTCACCGAGGTAACCGGCAGCGTTGTTTGCTTAAAATTCGTGCGTTTACTTCCTTACGTGAAGTCCCGGCTTGTGATTGGTCGCGTGCCGCCCATGTGGCCGCGACGCGACCAATCACAGCAAGCTGTGACGTAATTTCAGGTCCTTCAGGATTTTAAAATTACGTTCTGGCTTGTGATTGGTCGCGTCGCAGTCACATGGGCGACGCGACCAATCACAAGCCGTGACGTCCCAGGAGGCTGGACACGCGCGCATTTTAAAATGCGTGCGTGTCCTGCCTCCCGTGACGTCCCGGCTTGTGATCGGTCGCGTCGCCCATGTGGCCGCGACGCGGCCAATCACAGCAAGCCGTGACGTAATTTCAGGTCCTTCAGGATTTTAAAATTACGTTCTGGCTTGTGATTGGTCGCGTCGCGGTCACATGGGCGACGCGACCAATCACAATCCGTGACGTCACGGGAGGCTGGACACGCGCGCATTTTAAAATGCGCGCGTGTCCAGCCTCCCGTGACGTCACGGCTTGTGATTGGTCGCGTCGCCCATGTGACCGCGACGCGACCAATCACAAGCCAGAACGTAATTTTAAAATCCTGAAGGACCTGAAATTACGTCACGGCTTGCTGTGATTGGTCGCGTCGCGGCCACATGGGCGGCACGCGACCAATCACAAGCCGGGACTTCTCGTAAGGAAGTAAACGCGCGAATTTTAAGCCTAGGAAGTCTGTCTGCGGTCCCTAATTCCAATTGTCCTACGTTGACAACACCAATGCTGCCTGTGTACCCCTGCCACCAAATGGAAGCTGCATAGAGCCTATTTTATTATTTTAGGCCTAGGAAGTCTGTATGCGGTCCCTCCTTCCAATTGTCCTCTGCTGACCACACCAATGCTGCTTGTGTACCCCTGTAGCCAAATTTAAGCTGCATAGAGCCTCTTTTACTATTTATGGCCTAGGAAGTCTGTCTGCGGTCCCTGCTTCCAATTGTCCTCCGCTGACCACACCACTGCTGCCTGTGTACCCCTGTAGCCAAATTTAAGCTGCATAGAGCCTCTTTTACTATTTAGGGCCTAGGAAGTCTGTCTGCGGTCCCTCCTTCCAATTGTCCTCTGCTGACCACACCAATGCTGCCTGTGTACCCCTGTAGCCAAATTTAAGCTGCATAGAGCCTCTTTTACTATTTAGGGCCTAGGAAGTCTGTCTGCGGTCCCTCCTTCCAGTTGTCCTCCGCTGACCACACTAATGCTGCCTGCGCACCCCTGTAGCCAAATTTAAGCTGCATAGAGCCTCTTTTACTATTTAGGGCCTAGGAAGTCTGTCTGCGGTCCCTCCTTCCAATTGTCCTACGTTGATCACACCAATGCTGCCTGTGTACCCCTGCCACCAAATGGAAGCTGCATAGAGCCTCTTTTACTATTTAGGGCCTAGGAAGTCTGTCTGCGGTCCCTCCTTCCAATTGTCCTCCGCTGACCACACCAATGCTGCCTGTGTACCCCTGCCACCTAATGGAAACTGCATAGAGCCTATTTTATTATTTTAAGCCTAGGAAGTCTGTCTGCGGTCCCTCCTTCCAATTGTCCTACGTTGACCACATCAATGCTGCCTGTGTACCCCTGCCACCTAATGGAAGCTGCATAGAGCCTATTTTATTATTTTAGGCCTAGGAAGTCTGTCTGCGGTCCCTCCTTCCAATTGTCCTCCGCTGACCACACCAATGCTGCCTGTGTACCCCTGCCACCTAATGGAAGCTGCATAGAGCGTATTTTATTATTTTAGGCCTAGGAAGTCTGTCTGCGGTCCCTCCTTCCAATTGTCCTACGTTTACCACACCAATGCTGCCTGTGTACCCATGCCAACTAATGGAAGCTGCATAGAGCCTATTTTATTATTTTAGGCCTAGGAAGTCTGTCTGCGGTCCCTCCTTCCAATTGTCCTCTGCTGACCACACCAATGCTGCCTGTGTACTCCTGTAGCCAAATTTAAGCTGCATAGAGCCTCTTTTACTATTTAGGGCCTAGGAAGTCTGTCGGCGGTCCCTCCTTCCAATTGTCCTCAGCTGACCACACCAATGCTGCCTGTGTACCCCTGCCACCTACTGGAAGCTGCATAGAGCCTATTTTATTATTTTAGGCCTAGGAAGTCTGTCTGCGGTCCCTCCTTCCAATTGTCCTACGTTGACCACACCAATGCTGCCTGTGTACCCCTGCCACCTAATGGAAGCTGCATAGAGCCTATTTTATTATTTTAGGCCTAAGAAGTCTGTCTGTGGTCCCTCCTTCCAATTGTCCTCTGCTGACCACACCAATGCTGCCTGTGTACCCCTGCCACATACTGGAAGCTGCGTAGAGCCTATTTTATTATTTTGGGCCTAGGAAGTCTGTCTGCTGTCCCTCCTTCCAATTGTCCTACGTTGACCACACCAATGCTGCTTGTGTACCCCTGCCACCTACTGGAAGCTGCATAGAGCCTATTTTATTATTTTAGGCCTAGGAAGTCTGTCTGCGGTCCCTCCTTCCAATTGTCCTCCGCTGACCACACCAATGCTGCCTGTGTACCCCTGTAGCCAAATTTAAGCTGCATAGAGCCTCTTTTACTGTTTAGGGCCTAGGAAGTCTGTCTGTGGTCCCTCCTTCCAATTGTCCTCCGCTGACCACACCAATGCTGCCTGTGTACCCCTGTAGCCAAATTTAAGCTGCATAAAGCCTCTTTTACTATTTAGGGCCTAGGAAGTCTGTCTGCGGTCCCTCCTTCCAGTTGTCCTCCGCTGACCACACCAATGCTGCCTGTGTACCCCAGCCACCTACTGGAATTTGCATATAGCCTATTTTATTATTTTAGGCCTAGGAAGTCTGTCTGCGGTCCCTCTTTCCAATTGTCCTACGTTGACCACACCAATGCTGCCTGTGTACCCCTGCCACCTAAAGGAAGCTGCATAGAGCCTATTTTATTATTTTAGGGCTAGGAAGTCTGTCTGCGGTCCCTACTTCCAATTGTCCTACGTTGACCACACCAATGCTGCCTGTGTACCCCTGCCACCTAATGGAAGCTATAGAGCCTCTTTTACAATTTAGGGCCTAGGAAGTCTGCCTGCGGTCCCTCCTTCCAATTGTCCTACGCTGACCACACCAATGCTGCCTGTGTACCCCTGCCACCTAATGGAAGCTGTATAGAGCCTATTTTATTATTTTAGGCCTAGGAAGTCTGTCTGCGGTCCCTACTTCCAATTGTCCTACGTTGACCACACCAATGCTGCCTGTGTACCCCTGCCACCTAATGGAAGCTGCATAGAGCCTATTTTATTATATTAGGCCTAGGAAGTCTGTCTGCGGTCCCTCCTTCCAATTGTCCTCCGCTGACCACACCAATGCTGCCTGTGTACCCCTGTAGCCAAATTTAAGCTGCATAGAGCCTCTTTTACTATTTATGGCCTAGGAAGTCTGTCTGCAGTCCCTGCTTCCAATTGTCCTGCGCTGACCACACCAATGCTGCCTGTGTACCCCTGTAGCCAAATTTAAGCTGCATAGAGCCTCTTTTACTATTTAGGGCCTAGGAAGTCTGTCTGCGGTCCCTCCTTCCAATTGTCCTCCGCTGACCACACCAATGCTGCCTGTGTACCCCTGCCACCTACTGGAAGCTGCATAGAGCCTATTTTATTATTTTAGGCCTAGGATGTCTGTCTGCGGTCCCTACTTCCAATTGTCCTACGTTGACCACACCAATGCTGCCTGTGTACCCCTGCTACCTAATGCAAGCTGCATAGAGCCTATTTTATTATTTTAGGCCTAGGAAGTCTGTCTGCGTTCCCTCCTTCCAATTGTCCTCCGCTGACCACACCAATGCTGCCTGTGTACCCCTGTAGCCAAATATAAGCTGCATAGAGCCTCTTTTACTATTTAGGGCCTAGGAAGTCTGTCTGCGGTCCCTCCTTCCAATTGTTCTCCGCTGACCACACCAATGCTGCCTGTGCACCCCTGTAGCCAAATTTAAGCTGCATAGAGCCTCTTTTACTATTTAGGGCCTAGGAAGTCTGTCTGCGGTCCCTCCTTCCAATTGTCCTACGTTGACCACACCAATGCTGCCTGTGTACCCCTGCCACCTAATGGAAGCTGCATAGAGCCTCTTTTACTATTTAGGGCCTAGGAAATCTGTCTGCGGTCACTCCTTCCAATTGTCCTCCGCTGACCACACCAATGCTGCCTGTGTACCCCTGCCACCTACTGGAAGCTGCATAGAGCCTATTTTATTATTTTAGGCCTAGGAAGTCTGTCTGCGGTCCCTACTTCCAATTGTCCTACGTTGACCACACCAATGCTGCCTGTGTACCCCTGCCACCTACCGGAAGCTGCATAGAGCTTATTTTATTACTTTAGGCCTAGGAAGTCTGTCTGCGTTCCCTCCTTCCAATTGTCCTCCGCTGACCACACCAATGCTGCCTGTGTACCCCTGTAGGCAAATTTAAGCTGCATAGAGCCTCTTTTACTATTTAGGGCCTAGGAAGTCTGTCTGCGGTCCCTCCTTCCAATTGTCCTCCGCTGACCACACTAATGCTGCCTGTGTACCCATGTAGCCAAATTTAAGCTGCATAGATAGAGCCTCTTTTACTATTTAGGGCCTAGGAAGTCTGTCTGCGGTCCCTCCTTCCAGTTGTCCTCCGCTGACCACACCAATGCTGCCTGTGTACCCCTGCCACCTACTGGAAGCTGCATAGAGCCTATTTTATTGTTTTAGGCCTAGGAAGTCTGTCTGCGGTCCCTCTTTCAAATTGTCCTCCGCTGACCACACCAATACTGCATGTGTACCCCTGTAGCCAAATTTAAGCTGCATAGAGCCTCTTTTACTATTTAGGGCCTAGGAAGTCTGTCTGCGGTCCCTCCCTCCAATTGTCCTCCGCTGACCACACCAATGCTGCCTGTGTACCCCTGCCACCTACTGGAAGCTGCATAGAGCCTATTTTATTGTTTTAGGCCTAGGAAGTCTGTCTGCGGTCCCTCCTTCCAATTGTCCTACGTTGACCACACCAATGCTGCCTGTGTACCCCTGCCACCTAATGGAAGCTGCATAGATCCTATTTTATTATTTTAGGCCTAGGAAGTCTGTCTGCGGTCCCTCCTTCCAATTGTCCTCCGCTGACCACACCAATGCTGCCTGTGTACCCCTGCCACCTACTGGAAGCTGCATAGAGCCTATTTTATTATTTTAGGCCTAGGAAGTCTGTCTGCGGTCCCTCCTTCCAATTGTCCTACGTTGACCACACCAATGCTGCCTGTGTACCCCTGCCACCTAATGGAAGCTGCAAAGAGCCTATTTTATTATTTTAGGCCTAGGAAGTCTGTCTGCGGTCCCTCCTTCCATTTGTCCTCCGCTAACCACACCAATGCTGCCTGTGTACCCCTGCCACCTAATGGAAGCTGCATAGAGCCTCTTTTACTATTTAGGGCCTAGGAAGTCTGTCTGCGGTCCCTCCTTCCAATTGTCCTCCGCAGACCACACCAATGCTGCCTGTGTACCCCTGCCACCTACTGGAAGCTGCATAGAGCCTATTTTATTATTTTAGGCCTAGGAAGTCTGTCTGCGGTCCCTCCTTCCAATTGTCCTCCGCTGACCACACCAATGCTGCCTGTGTACCCTTGTAGCCAAATTTAAGCTGCCTAGAGCCTCTTTTACTATTTAGGGCCTAGGAAGTCTGTCTGCGGTCCCTCCTTCCAATTGTCCTCCGCTGACCACACCAATGATGCCTGTGTACCCCTGCCACCTACTGGAAGCTGCATAGAGCCTATTTTATTATTTTAGGCCTAGGAAGTCTGTCTGCGGTCCCTCCTTCCAATTGTCCTACGTTGACCACACCAATGCTGCCTGTGTACCCCTGCCACCTAATGGAAGCTGCATAGAGCCTATTTTATTATTTTAGGCCTAGGAAGTCTGTCTGCGGTCCCTTCTTCAAATTGTCCTCCGCTAACCACACCAATGCTGCCTGTGTACCCCTGTAGCCACATTTAAGCTGCATAGAGCCTCTTTTACTATTTAGGGCCTAGGAAGTCTGTCTGCGGTCCCTCCTTCCAATTGTCCTCCGCTGACCACACCAATGCTGCCTGTGTACCCCTGCCACCTACTGGAAGCTGCATAGAGCCTATTTTATTATTTTATGCCTAGGAAGTCTGTCTGCGGTCCCTCCTTCCAATTGTCCTACGTTGACCACACCAATGCTGCCTGTGTATCCCTGTAACTAATTTAAAAATGCATAGAGCCAACTTTTTAAGTTAACACATACTACCTTTGTCTGTCTGCGGCGCCACTCAATCACGCTGTCCTCCACTGAAAAAGCTGAACTTCAACCTTCATGCTCTCATTAAATAGTTGTTAATATAAGACAGCAGTTGGCCTACTACTTTGTTTGGGGCCTAGTAATGGTGTCTGCCGCTTCTTGGTCTTCTCCTCCTCCTTGGTGTTCTCCTCCAGGTTTCCTTGTCTGAGCTTCAACCTACAGGCTCTCATTAAGTATTTTTTAATATCACACTGCAGTTGCCCTACTACTTTGGTTGGGGCCTAGTAACGGTGTGTGCCGCTCCCTGGTGTTGTCCTCCACTGTATAAAGCTGAGCTTCAGTCTTTAGGCTTTCGGCCTATAGTATCAGATATTAAACTGCATTTGGCCTTCAACTTTGGTTGGGGCCTACTAACGGTGTGTGCCGCTCCCTGGTGTGGTCCTCCACTGTATAAAGCTGAGCTTCAGTCTTTAGGCTTTCGGCCTATAGTATCAGATATTAAACTGCATTTGGCCTTCAACTTTGGTTGGGCCCTACTAACGGTGTGTGCCGCTCCCTGGTGTTGTCCTCCACTGTATAAAGCTGAGCTTCAGTCTTTAGGCTTTCGGCCTATAGTACCAGATATTAAATTGCATTTGGCCTTCAACATTGGTTGGGCCCTACTAACGGTGTGTGCCGCTCCCTGGTGTTGTCCTCCACTGTATAAAGCTGAGCTTCAGTCTTTAGGCTTTCGGCCTATAGTACCAGATATTAAACTGCATTTGGCCTACCAGTGTGGTTGGGCCCTTAAAACGGTGTCTGCTGCTCCTGGGTTTGCTCCTCCACTGAACAAAGCAATGCCGCCTGTTTAGTCCTGTTACCAATTTTGAACTGCATTTAGCCTACTTTATTCTTTGGCCCTATATCTGTGTTTCCTCCCCATCCTGCCCATTGCCCAGCCACTGCTAGATGAGTCTGCTGGTACATTGACCCATACCACTACATTCCCCTTGCACTCTACACAGCCAGAATCTGACCCTGCTGAAAGTAAGGTTCCCCTTCCCGCATGCTATACCACCTTACACAGGGACAAAGAGGAAGATGCAGATGAAAGTGCAGGTTCCTTCATCAGGTGGGGGGGCATACTCGTTGGCGACATCACTGGCACAGGGCCCCTCAGAGTACGCAAAAGTGTCGCTGCCGGTGGGAGGCGCCCCCGCCGTGCAAACACACCGCTGTACTTTGAGGGGCCCTGTGCCAGAGCCAATGCCAACAAGTGGGCCCCCCCTGCTTGCTCAGGATCACAGCACTTGCAAACTTGACATACTTACCTCTCACTGCTCCACCGCCGTGACGTAGTCCACGTTTCCTGGGCCCACTAAAAACTTGAACCAGCCCTACCCCCCACAACTTTTGCCAAATGACCCCCAATTTCCAATGCCTGTCTATTATTATAAGGTACATTAACATTGACAAGCTTCAGTAACAAGAATGAATGTTTTTGCCATTAAAATGGGCACTGTAGGTGTTTTCCTGGCCTCCACTCACTGCCGACTATGCTTCCCCATTGACTTGCATTAGGTTTCATGTTTCGGTCGATCCCCGACTTTTCGCGATAATCGGCCGAATTCACTCGACTCGACTTTTGACAAAGTCGGGTTTCGCAAAACCCGACTCGACCCCAAAAAAGTAAAAGTCGCTCAACCCTAGCGGCGAGCAGACGCTTCTGGGACTAAGTCCTGCTTTTCTCGTTCTGAGCATGCCCAGAGTAAGAACTCTCAGTGGAGATTGAGGGTCACATGATCAGATACTGCAGCTAAGGCCATTGGTCCTTCAGGAAGGTCCTGTAGGTGCTCACGCTCTGTGGCAGCCTCTCATTGGTCCTTCTAGGAGGGTCCTGTACGTGCTGCAACTATTTAAGGCTCGCATGGCCGCACGGCCATGCGCTAGTATTGTTCTATGTTATGTGCTTTGCGCCAGTGTGGTCATGTGAGTTTGTGTTCAGGGACCCGGCTGAAATAAGCCCCTAGAATGCTGGCACCTCCCGCGAGGAGATTTTGTGTGAATGTATTCAGGGACCTGGCTGAAATATGCCCCTAGAATGCTGGCACCTCCGGCGAGGAGTTTGTGTGCAGGCATGACCACTGACTGCTCTCAGTTGAGTAGTTAGCCTGTGCCACTGTGAAGTCAAACAGGGCGCAGTGCTTTGAGTTTCGGCTACTCTGTGATGTAACAGGGTTAGCTCATACCGCCATATAGTTCCGCCGTTTGCTAGCAGCAGGTTCTCCTGCACGGTGGACCCCGGGCTGCGAACGCATCAATTATAATAAAATCTCTATATTTACTCGGTGCGTTCCGCTAGCCCTAACACTGTTTCCCAGTTAATATCTGGGTAGTTAAAGTTTCCCATAACAAGGACCTCATTATGGGTTGCAGCTTCATCTATCTGCCTTAGTAGTAGACTTTCCATGATTTCTGTTATATTTGGGGATTTGTAACATACCCCAATGAGAATTTTGTTACTATTATTCCCTCCATGTATTTTGACCACATGGACTCGACCTCCTCATTCCCTTTGCTAATATCCTCCCTTAAAATGGACTTTAGACAAGACTTTACATAAAGAGTCAAGACAAACCCCTCCTCCTCTCTGATTTTTAAGATCCTTTCTAAACAGACTGTAATCCTGTAAGCTAACTGCCCAGTCATATCTTTCATCTAACCATGTCCTCGTTATTCCCACTATGTCACAGTTACCTGTAGATATTTCTGTTTCTAGCTCTTCCATCATGTTTGTCAGGCTTGTGGCGTTTGCGAGCATGCAGTTTAGAGGATTTTGTTTTGTTCCAATCTCTTCCCTGTGGATTGTTTTAGAAATTTTCTTACCTCCCTTCTGAGTATGTTGATTTGGGTCTTCTTTGCCACACCTCCTATTCCTCATCAGTATATTTTCTGGCTTCATGTTCGAGTCTAATGTTTTTCTTCCCGTCCCCTCTTCTTCTAGTTTAACGCCCTTCTGATGAGTTTAGCGAGTCTTCTGGCGAATGTGTGTTTCCCAGGTTTGTTGAGGTGTTGTCCATCTCTGGCTAGTAGTCCGTCACACAGGTAATTCACAACGTGGTCCAGGAATCCTAATCCTTGTTGACTGCACAATCGTCTTAGCCAGTTGTTCACATCAAGGATCCTGTTTCATCTCCTGGTGCTCTGCCTGTCTACTGGAAGGATAGAAGAAAAAACTACCTGTGCATCCAGTTCCTTTATTTTCTTCCCCAACTCTTCAAGGTCCTTGCAGATTGTCGGTAGGTCCTTCCTTGCCAAGTCATTGGTGCCAACATGTATCAGAAGAAATGGGTGGATGTCCTTGAAACTGATGAGTTTTGGTATCCTATCTGTCACATCCTTGATCTTTGCACCTGGGAGGCAGCATACTTCTCTTGCGGTTATGTCCGGTCTGCAGATGGCTGCTTCTGTGCCTATCAGTAGTGAGTCTCCCACTACTACAAATCGTATTCGCTTCTTGGCTGTACTTTTTGCTGTCACTTCTGGGTGCTGCTGGGTACCCTTTTCTTCTTTGCTTGCTGGTAGTGCCTCATCCTTAGATGTGCCATCTTCGTCCTCCACAAGGCCTTGGTATCGATTTCTCGGCCTTGTGTGGTGGGTGATGTCTCCATGGTCTTCTTGCTTCATTTGGTCACATACTTCCACTTGTCTGGTTTTGGAGGTTCTCTGACTTTCTTCACCTTCTGTGACCAGTAGAGATGCTTCTGTTCTGTCTAGGAAGTCTTCATGTTCTTTGAGTTTCAAAGTTGCAATTCTTTCTTCCAGACTCCGCACCTTTTCTTCTAAAAGGGCCAGTAGTCTACACTTCACTTCTGGTCGATCTTTGAACATGTAGCACATGTTGCAGCTCACCATGTAGGTTGTCACATCTGCCATGTTGACCCCTTGATCCTGCTGACTTGCTGTGTGTTTTCCTTGTGTTATCTACTCAATCAGCCAAGCTCTTTTGCAATAATGTCCTAAAGGCAAAAATTTGTGCGGCATAAGGTGTGCGGTTTGGCGATGCTTTCCAAGCGCTTGGTCCCAGCTGTACCCAATGATCTTCTTGCTGAGAGAGACTCTCCGCTTTTCCCAGAAGGGACCTGGAGTATGCAAATTGTCTTCTTCAAGCTTCAATCCCTGGTTTGGTGATGCCTTCCAAGCAGCTGGTCACGGCTGTACCCAACGATCTTCTTGGTGAGGGAGACTCTTCGCTTTTCCCAGAAGGCACCTGGAGTATGCAAATTGTCCTCTTCAAGCTTCAATCCCTGGTTTGGCGATGCTTTCCAAGCCGCTGGTCCCGGCTGTACCCAATGATCTTCTTGCTGAGGGAGACTCTTCGCTTTTCCCAGAAGGCACCTGGAATATGGTCCAGGTATCTTTTGTATAGCTCTACCTGCATGCCAGCTTGTCCTGGTGCATTCCCATTAGAAACTGACAACATGGCATCATGTATTTCAAACTGCTGATGTTTTTAACCTTACGTGATTAACACTCATCAGAAAATCTAGGAAACTCAATATGATTTAAGTAGTTATCTATTTCCTCTGATGTATGATTCAATTGGGAACTATAAAGATCCCTGAAACATTCTTCAAATCTTTGTGCTATCTGTTCCAACTTAAGCAAAGAGACACCCTTTTTTTATTTAATACTTAGTAGTGAAGGAGAATTTTGGTTCTGTTTGACTGTATATACTTGAAATTTACTGGATTGATTACCTAGTTCAAAATATGTCTGCTTGGAGAAAAAAGCTTCCTCTGTGCTTTTTCCTGTAGGTCAATTATTCTCTTCCCTTCCCCAGCCACCTATGTAAAGAATCATCTGAAGGTTTATTAACATAATAAGAGTACAGTATTTTACAGTCCTCAGCCAGATTCTTTTCCCCAACAGCAGATTCCCTCTTAATATATGAGATAGTAGACCTAACACATCCCTAACAGAGTGATCTATTTGAAGTGTTTTTCTGTTAATGTTGATGATTATCGCTTACAGCCAATGAAAACCTAGATGCCATTATCTCAGTAAATTAGAATACTTTATAACACCAGATTGAAAACTGATTTTAAAATCTGAAATATTGGCCTACTGAAATGTGTGTTCAGTAAATGCATTCAATACTTGATTGGGATTCTTTTTGCATCAATTACTGCATCAATGTGGTGAGGCATGGATTTGATCAGCCTGTGGCATTGCTGAGGTGTTATGGAAGCCCAGGATGCTTTGA
Source organism: Ranitomeya variabilis (assembly GCF_051348905.1). Taxonomy (NCBI): domain Eukaryota; kingdom Metazoa; phylum Chordata; class Amphibia; order Anura; family Dendrobatidae; genus Ranitomeya; species Ranitomeya variabilis. Next base: position 650,337,876 of record NC_135234.1, read on the forward strand.
TAGCAGCCTTCAGCACATCTGCATTGTTGGGTCTGGTGTCTCATCTTCCTCTTGACAATACCCCATAGATTCTCTATAGGGTTAAGGTCAGGCGAGTTTGCTGGCCAATCAAGTGATACAGTGATACGGTTGTTTTTTCAACAAGATATTGGTACTTTTGGCAGTGTGGACAGGTGCCAAGTCCTGTTGGGGAATGACATTTCCATCTCCAAAAATTTTTTGGGCAGAGGGATGCATGAAGTGCTCTAAAATTTCCTGGTAGACGGCTGCGCTGACATGGGTCTTGATAAAACAAAGTGGACCTACACCAGCAGGCTGCGGTTATCCTGGTTGCTTGTGCACCTTTTTCTAGCACACTTTTTTCTTCCACTCAACTTTCCATTAGTTTGCTTGAATACAACACTCTGTGAACAGCCAGCTTCTTTAGCAATGACCTTTTCTGTCTTAACCTCCTTGTGGAGTGTGTCAATGACTGCCTTCTGGACATCTGTCAAGTCAGCAGTCTTCCCCATGATTGTGGAACCTACTGAAACAGACTAAGGGACCTTTTTAAATTCTTAGGAAGCCTTTGCAGGTTTTTTTGTTAATTATTCTAATTTACTGAGATAATGACTTTGGGGTTTTCATTGGCTGTAAGCCAAAATAATCAACATTAACAAATAAACACTTGAAGTAGATCAGTTTGTTTGTAATGACACCATATAATATATGAGTTTCACTTTTTGTATTGAAGAACTGAAATAAATTAACTTTTTGTTGATGCTCTAATTTTGTGAGAAGGACCTGTACATCACCAGACATCAGAGGCAGCCACAGCCAGGGGCCACGTGATGGGGATGAACGGACAGCGATAGCGCCACTCACAGGCATATTTGGAAACGCAAGGTATTTGAACAGAGCCTTATTTCCAAGGTCTAAAGCTGCACACTACACATTGTAGTTGACAACCTCCTGAACAGAATGTGTATGAGGCCCTCCTTTATGTCTAATACAGGGCGTATCAGAGTCCCTCTTCCTTCTAATTTTTGGGAGTTCTTGCATTGTCTACATAGACTTTGAGAGTTTCAGAGTCCCTCTAATAAATTAAACAGGATGTACCTGACCATGTGACACACACCACATGTCCTAATAAGGTAGTAAAATGTTAAAATTACATTTACCAGTGACTAATGGTATTTTTTTTCTCTTTTTAATTTTGATTTATGTACAAGTCATTAGACAGGAAAGAATGTTTCCTAACGAGGTTCGCTTTGATGCTATATTATCAATGTTCTCCATCGCCCTTGCCTATACTTACCTGCTTGGATATATTTTCTCATCTATTCTTGACTTTAAAAGGGCTCTAATGAACTCACTTCCTCTTTGCCATTTATGATGACTTATATTTGGACTGCTGTTTTATACTGCTTTGTGGAATACTCTGATAGACGAGATAAATTTGTATTGTTTACAAGTGGGTTCCTTACATCCAGTTATTTATGTTTTTGTATATCTGGTGGATTCACAGACTTTGTACTGTAATTTTTTATCAATTGCAGCCTTTTTTCACCCTGTTCTACCTTCAACCTCTTTCCTCCATATAACCCACATCCTGCCCACCTTCTGTACCACTTTCCATTGTCTCTTTAACACCCTCTTATTTCTTTCACTATACACCTTCTTTTCATCTAATAATCATTATCACCTCCCTTTGTCCCTTCATATTTTGATATGTTTTTGCACTGCCCCTTTTTGCTTTTACTCCCCTTTTTATTTAGCACTTGTCACTTTATTCTTATGCTTATCGACTTCACCAACTAATATTTGCATATTTCGTTATTCATTTATTCTCACTGATTATTAACTTTTTTCTTAGTCTTGCAATATATCTTTATTACGGTGCAGCGGGATCGGCTGACATTGAAATTAGCCCTAGCAGGTGCCAGAGGACCAGCTGGCATTCAGATAAGCACTTGGAGCTCCCCCACACCGCCGCAGGGCCGAGGGGTACCCGGTACCGGGCTTCTGAGTCTCTGCGCTGGGGTTGTCACGGTGGCTAGACCCGGTCCGTGGCCCTGCCGGTCAGTGGGGGACGTCCGGTGCAATGAGTGATGATGATAGTGGTGCGGTGCAGTAAATAACGAGGACACCAAGTTGCAGTCTCTTTACCTCTTTACTGAAGATCTCTGGGTCCTTAGTCCGGAATCCGGATAACCAGGCTGCGCAAGTCCGGCCGGTCCAATGGCACCTCCAGAGTTCTCTTAGCAGGTGGAAATCTGTGCCTTCCTTCTAGCGCTATGTGTTGCGGTCCTCACAACTGTTGTGTCTGTTTCTTAAGTTCCCTCACAACTCGATTAGATGATGTTCTGCTAATCCTCCGTCCCTCCCTGATGTTACGGTTGGGACGGCACCCGTTTGACGGGTAGGCTCGGAGCTCTTCCGGGACCCTAGAGTCGCCCCTTTCCACAAGTTGCCCCCCAAGACTACATAGGTGATTTAAGTGAGACAGCCCGCCTTAGACTGACTGTCCTGCCGCTGTTTAGAGTATTGCTTGAAGCTGAATATTGTGATACTCCCTCGGCGTTCCGGCCACCGGTTGTGCGTCTCAGTAGGATGTTGCCTCGGTCTTACAGCACGACCCCTACTGGTGTTCTCCTTATTGCTTTGATCTCGTTTCTCACTCAGCACAATCTATCTCGCTTCTGATCCTTCCTTGGGCACCGCCGATATCCTGAGCAGGCACGGTCCCGTTACGTTCTTTCAAGTTGCCAAGCCTCTGTCAGGATCCCACCCCTGACAGAGACCCTACTGTATCTTCCCCCACAACACCCTCTGCCACAAGGTGTTGCCTGGTTCCAACCCAGTCAGCTTTCTGATCTAACTTCCTGCCTGACCCCCAGTTTACCCACAATGGTGGGGAGTGGCCTAGTGAATAGAACCCTTAGCTCCCCCTGGAGGCCCGACTGTGAAATGTATTGGTGTCTGTGATACCTGATCAGATGAACTCCTTCAGTGCCATCAGACGTACCATAGCTCCCCTTAGTGGCGGAGCCACAGTACTGCAACGACCAGGACTCTGGGGCGCTGCACACTGGCAGGTGCAACAGAACAAGCTGACATTTAGATAAGCACTGGCAGGTGCAGCATGCAGAAATCTGAGAACTCACAAGAGTTTTAGTAAACAAACACAACATTGCACAGGCACCTCCATGTTGGAGAAGATGCCTTAAATAGTAAGTGTCCTCCAGTTATTGGCTGGGGATACTTTAGGGGAATGCATATGGTCCATTTAAGAAATGGGATGTGTGCACCTGCCCTTAGCACAGTGCTCAGGGATCTGCATGTGGTGCACGCACTCCGGGTAGCTGCAGACCCGGAATGGGAAGACTGAGCAGGATGGGGTCCATGGCAATTAGTATGATGGCATCTCTGCAGGGGCAGAGAGACTGTTTACAAAGACCCCAGAACTACAGTTTACCCCCTTATGCCCCCTCTTTGTCAAGCATGCCAGAAATCTCTCCAGGTGGAGAGGGGCATGGATGTTCTCCCTGGGCTCCCAGAACCTCAGAACCAAACCCCTTCAAATTCAAAAGAAAGATAGTCTGCCCTCTTACCTTCTTGGTGGCCAGGATGTTCTCTACCTCAAACGTCAGTGCTCACAGGGTCTGGAGTGGTACCAGGAACCTTGAAGAAAGAGCTGAAGACAACAGGTTTGAGGAGACACAAGGAAGGAATTGGGGATTCGCAAACAGACAGGGAGTTTGTAAGCTACTGCATTAATTTGCTTCAATACTTCGAAGGGACCGATGCAGCAAGGACCCAGTTTATAGGACAATATCGTGAGACTGACATACTTAGATGAAAACCAGCCCTTATCTCCGGGATGAAACAGGTGAATCAAGACATCTCGTCAGTGTTTCTTTTCATCCGCTCAGAGTCTTTTACTAAGAACGCCTGTAGCATGGCCCACTACCTTTGAAGAATGACTCCAGAGAAGAAACTGCTACCTATCGGGTTCAGCCACGTAAGTCTTTCTGGAGGAAAAGCGAGACAAGTCCATTGGAACGACCGTGATTATTTTGGAGGACTCGATGATGTGTTTAAGCTCCTCTTCCTGGTCGAAGTCCTGGAAGGATCTGGAAAGAGCGCTGCCTTGACATTTTTATTAGCTGGACGAAAATGGAGAGTGAAGTTGAAGCGAGTGAAAAACAAAGACCACCTGGCTTGTCGAGGGTTAAGCCACTGTGCAGATTGCAGATAAGCAAGATTCTTATGGTCAGTATGTATAACTACAGGGTGCAACGATCTTTCCAGCAAGTATCACCACTCCTCCAGAGCCATCTTGATCGCAAGCAGTTCTCTGTCGCCAATAGAGTAATTGCGTTCAGGTGCAGTGAAGAGCTTAGAGAAGAAGCCGCAGGACACCATGTGGCTGGATGAAAACTTCTGATTAAAAATGGCCACTTCCCTGAAGAATGTGCATCCACCTCCAAGGAAGAACTGCTTGTTATAGTTTGGGCTATGCAGCACAGGAGCTGAGGAGAATACTTGCTTGAGGGATACAAAGCTGTCTTCTGCCTCTGGAGTTTATTCCTTAGTACAGAAATCAGGACAGAGATAGATAGGAGCAGTTGAGGAGGAAAAATGCGGAATAAATTGGCGATAATAATTTGCACCATTGGATATCCTTAAGGCCACTTTAGGATGGTGGATACCTTCTCGGGATCCATCCTCACATCGGTCTCGGAATTGAAATAACCAAGAAACGGAAGGGAGATCTGTTCAAAGACGCATTTTTCATATTTGGCATAGAGACGGTTAGTTCTTAACCTTAGCAGAAAGTGGTGAACATCCCTCCTGTGTGTTGGCATATCGGGAGAGAATACCAAGATGGTCGTCTAGGTATACTACCACATGTATAGAGCAGATCCCAGAAGATGTCGTTTACCAGTTCTTGGAAGACAGCTGGGGCATTACAGAGTTCAAACGGCATAACAAGATACATGTAATGGCCATCGCGGGTGTTAAAGGCCATATTCCATTCATGCTAGGGCCTCACCAGATAAATGGGAATTGATGAAGTCAGGAGTTCGAAGTGCAATGTGCTATGGTTAATGAACCCCAACACAGGGCGGGATCTCCGCCAAAGGGTGGTGGTGCCAACAAACGATGTCCGGAACCTGGTGCATAACTGGCAGCCTGGTGGGTCACTGTTGTGGCAACAGACGCCTGATAGGATGTGGAAGCGACCAGTACTGACAACATGTCTAGACGGGTATTCACAGCCTGTAGATAGGATAAAATCTTATCCTACTGATCCTTCTGGTGGGAGACCTCCTGGTATAGGTCCGAGATGGAAGCCACCTGTGGGGTCAGAGGATTCCATGGCCTATGCATACTGTAATGGGCTAGGTAGTGGAACCACTGTGTGGAAGCCCAAGGAAGACTTGGAAGGGCCTTACCCAATCTGGGGACCCTTTAAGGAAGTTCCTGCGGCCCTTTTTAGGAATGCCTGCGGTCCCTTTAAGAAATCGGAAGTGTGCGAGCACCCTAAGCACAGTGCCCGGGGACTTGCATGCGGTGCACGCACCCCAGGCGGCTGCAGACCTGGAAGTGGGAGACGGAGCAAGACAGGGGCCGCGGTGGTTAATAGGCTGGCGTCTTTGAAGGGCAAGAGGGACTGTACACAGAGATGCCGGTGCTACAAAAACAATGGCTCAAGCCCATGGGGCGTCTCTTTTGGAGGCTACATCATCCTGGTGTGTATATTATGGAATCAATCAGAAATGCTAGGTAGGGTACATTAATGCAACTCCAGCCTGCCCATACTATCTGTGTTACAATATGGTAGGCAGAAAACACCAATTGGAGGGGTGCTCAATTGTACATTGTTCAGACCATTTGGAGAGAGAGTATGAAGACAGTAAATCCAAATGGATTCCAACAGCTTCAGTTGTGTAATCCAATTTCCACCCTGAAAAGAACTATTATTATTATTATTACAAACATAATACAAATATGAAATACAGTAAGCAAACTAACAATGGCAGACTGGTACAGAAAAGAAAGGCCTGCCTTTATGAGCTTACAGTCTACAGGATAATGTGAAATGATACAGTTGGGTAGGGGGCTGCTGCAGTTTCGGTGGGGGTGTGGGGGCAGCAGGGTCATTGCAAGCTGTAAGCATTCCTCAAAGTTTTGTCAGAAGGTTTCGAGTGTGGCGGGTAGTCAGAGGTTTTGAGGCACAAAGTTCCAGAGGATTGGGGAAACTTGGGAGATGTCTTGAAGGTGATGTAAATGCGGGTGTTAAACATTCGGGGATTGCTCACCGTTCACGGTAATGCTGTAGCCATGTTGGCTACTGGCCGAATCGCATCATGGGGTCCATTCCATTTGAGTGCTGTTTCCATCCATTTCAGCGATTTTCCTGTCCCCCCTGCCCAACCCTCCTGTTAGGATCTTCTAGAAAAATGTTTGAGTTTCCCATTAATTTCCATTATACTCGTTACTCGACTCAAGTCGAGCCCTTCCATGAGTCCCACCTGCTTGATTCGAGTAGCGTGCACTAGAGCATTTTAGTGCTCACTCACAATTAGTCACTAGTACTACATGTTCTTTTACTTGAAACCGTGGATTGAAAAATTAATTGATATTGCAATTATTAGTAATGAAAAGGTAGAGAACAGGAAGTTCTAGCAGTTTTACATCTGATGGTAGAGTTATGTTTAATTATACGGCGCCGTACGTGCTGGATGGTTTCCCCAACGTATACAAGACCACAAAGACATCTAATTGCTCAGACCACAAATAAAGAGTTACATGTAAAAAAAAAGTCATTAAAATCTTATATCTTGCCCAGAATTTGGTATACAGTATGATCACCCCTAAAACATTTGAACATAGGTTACAGTTTAACCCCTTAATGACCCCTGAAACGCCTTTTAATGGAGGCAGTTATGGGTACTTATTCCTCAGTGCTGCTTTTTTTTACAGCACTGAGAAATAAGGATATAGTGCCCCCCAGCGTTGGAAAATCTCCAGGGGATAGCTGAGACCCCAAGGAACATGATTGGGGTCGGTTTTTACCATCCCCAGTGTTGTGATCACCTTTATAAATCAAATAACGGTGATCGCAAAAAAAGTCAGATTTACCATTCATTTCTCTCTCCTCTGGTATGATCTAGCATACCAGAGGAGAGATAAATGGGTTCCCCCAAGCCCTCCCAGTACCTACGGCATCCCTGGACCCTCCTGCTCTGTCCCCCATCCCTCCACATAATTTTCCCAGAAGAAAATGGTGGGTGCATGCGCAGTGTGCCTGCCGAGATCTGCCGGCCGGTACTTGGTAACAATAGGAGATTTTTCCTAATGGTTTATTTTGATCACTGTGATAGAGTTGGGCTTAGGGTTGTGGTGTTGGGGTTAGGGTGGTGTTGGGGTTAAGGTTATGGTTAGGGTTATTGTTGTGGTTATGGTTGGAATTACAGTTAGGGTTGGGATTAGGGTTAGGGGTGTGTAGAGGGTTAGCGCTGTGTTAGGGTTGGAGTTAGAATTTAGGGGTTTCCACTGTTTAGGTACATCAGGGGTCTCCAAACACAACATGGCACTCGCCATTGATTCCAGCCAATTTTGCGTTCAAAAAGTCAAATGGTGCTCCCTCCCTTCTGAGCCCTGCCATGTGCCCAAACAGTGGCTTTGTCCCACATACGGGGGATCAGTGTACTCAGGAGAACTTGCACAGCAAACTTTGTGGTCCATTTTCTCCTGTTACCCCTGTGAAAATAAAAAAAAGTTTGGGTCTAAAGTATTTTTTTTGTGAAAAAAGTAAAATGATCATTTTTTCCTTCCACATTGCTTTAGTTCTCGTGAGGCACCTGAATGGTTAATAAACGTTGTGGTTTTGAGCACCTTGAGGGGTGCAGTTTTTTGAATGGTGTCACTTTTGGTTATTTTCTGTCATATTGATCCCCCAAACTCACTTCAAATGTGAGGTGGTCCCTAAAAAAATGGTTTTGTGAATTTTGTTGGAAAAATGAGAAATTGCTGATCAACTTTTAACCTTTATAATGTCCTAACAAAAAAAATTATGTTTCCAAAATTATGCTGATGCAAAGTTGACATGTGGGAAATGTTATTTATAAAATATTTTGTGTGGCACGACTCTCTGACTTAAGGGCACAAAAACTAAAAGTTTGAAAATGGCAATATTTTCTAAATTTTTGCCAAATTTCTGTTTTTTCATAAATAAATGCAAGTCATATCAAGGAAATGTTACCACTAACCTGAAGTACAATATGTCATGAAAAAACCTTCTCAGAATCAGTGGAATCCATTGAAGCGTTCAAGAGCTCTAACCTCATAAAGTGACAGTGGTCAGAATTGTAAAAATTGGCTTGGTCATTAAGTACAAAATTGGCTCTGTCACTAAGGTGTTAAGCATGCCTCACAAATTAAATGGTCTGTTGATGTTTTTGTGATTTACATGATCCTACTGTATATCCACCCTGACCAATTTTTCGCAAAGATTTTTTCCTCATTTGTAACATGCTAAAATGGGTGATTTAAATTCTGGCGTTCATGGATAGGATAAGGAACGCATAGACCTATATTTCCCCAAGAGGTTATGTATCTTAAGTATGCATGGATGAAATGTGTTAACACATGGTGTTAGAAAAAATGTATCTTAGTGAGGATTGGGAAGAAAAGTAAAAATAGAATTGTTTGGATAAAACAGAACTCATTTAATGTCCATTCAAAAAGAGTGATTACAAAAATGAAGAAAAAGTAAATTATAAGTTCATTGCACACAAATTCAAGTATTAGGTTAAAAAGAAAATGAAAGCAAGCAGAGATCTTACATATGGTCTTGTGGCATGATGATGTGTTCGTCCTTGTAGATAGGCTCAAGGTATGAGGACTCTACCACATGCTGAGAAGAGACGGTTTATATACAAATCCGTCCCATAGGCTTTCATGGGTTTCTATTTTCTCCTACACAATATCCATATAAGGTAAACCAGTTCCATGCCAATGGTCTATACCATAAAAGTAGATTCCAGAATATTCCTTATCTTAGTTACACTTGTTTACCGGCTAGAAATAACGCTAGACATCCAAATATAGGTTGGGCTTCACAAACACCTCTAGCTTTTGACATGCAGAGGACAGATGGTCAATGACAAGACCTTCAGAAACTGTATCATACACTTTCCCTATACCCTTGGTTCTTTCCATATGTAAGTGATTATATATATTATTATTGGATTTTACATTCCCCCCTGATTATGATTTGAGAATATCATAATTAACCCTAAAATCATTCTCTCACTATTCGTATCACATTCATTCTTTATTCTGAAAACCTTGTATTAACATCTGTCTCGAATGTCACCTGAGTTTTGAAAACTAAAATTAGATTAGAGAATTATATTTTTCTTTTCAGCATTTCTCTTAAAATGTCATCTTCCTTTTTCATTTCTGTCTTTATCTTTTTATAAATGTTCTTAATTTTACACATAATAACTATTTGATATATTATACACAGCAAAACTATAATAAATATAATAACAATCGGATTAGATAATACATTTCCTACTGCCATCTTCGTTGAAGACTGTGACCAACTAGTTACTGATTTTCCTAAATTTTTCCAAGATGAGCCTGACATACTTGTCCATTCATGTTCAATATCATTTAAATTCCCTTGCTCATGTCTGAATACAATTTCAGCTTCTTTTAATTGTTTTGTTAACAAATTTAACAAACCCTTGTCTTTCTTTATCTCATTTGTCCACATATTCCAAGGAAAATTATTTATTTGGGACAAATTGAACTGTATTGGAAGGATTTTTAGGTTTCTTGAATGTATTATCGTAATATTAATACTTCCTTCCTTCTTTGAGAGAGTTTTCACATTTCCCTCGATACAATATAAACCTATTGTCAGATTTTCAGCATGTACACAAGATGAAAAGTATGCAGAAACAACTTCTTTCTCTGACATAACTTGGAAACAAATCTTATTAGCGCTTACTGGTGTCACCAAGTCATGGATCGTGTGTACATTCTCAACTCTGGCATGACATGAGGTATGATTATTGAAACATGAATGATAAATGACTTTATCCTGTCCAGGTAAACACATTACCTTAGAAACAAAATTTAAACATGAAGAAATGTCTAATTGTTCAGTGTTTGTTCCGTCAAATGCAAAATCTGTGTACTGTAATTGATAATATAGCAATTGTGTGTGACTAACAGGAATTCCAAGAACAGTTATAGGAACCAGGGTTTCTTCTCTTCCTGACACTGGAATCAGTGATGTTCCTACACAAATATCCTGGTCACATCCTAACCACTTATTTACCCACAAATCTGTATGATTTAATGCAAAACTATATTCTGTAGGCAAATTTCTCATTAGTCCTAAAGGAGTAATTCCACTTTATAATGCTTGTGCAATCATTTTCAGATTGGTGGAATATTCAATCTGGATTAAGTCCTGTAGTAGCATGTAATATTATGTCAGTGTCGTGTATGAAGTGTAGCTCAATACAGCATTTCACCCCATAACCCATGCAGATGTTTCCAGTAATATCTACTGAATTGTCCGGTATATCTTCATCTTTAAGGTTTTGTAAACTTGATCCTCTTGGTTTCCTCGAATGTAGAGTTCTTCTGAAAAGTTCATTCACTTCACTAGTGTCTGTTTCACGATGTAAGATGTCTTCTGCGTAGATCACAGTTGAAATAGTACATAGCAGCAGAAATGCGATTCCCATCAGATAGTAACTTTTCCTGGGAACTGTCGTCTTTTCTCGAAGGATTGGTGTTGAATCCCTTCCATCAAGGTCATGGTGTTCCGTATTCCAGCTCTTATTGGAATTCATTTCTTCCTAAAAGAAATGCAGTATCATTATTTTGCAATATACAATTTGCATTGATCAACATGTACCCACACTCTTTGTTGCCTGCGGGTATTTTTAACCACGTTTGATGCTCGTTGCACAAGAATCATAACTTGTCCCATGGTTTCAATGATATCAAAGGGACCTTCCCAGTTACTTTCCCAAGGTCCATTCTTCCTGAAAGTTTTGATCATCACCTGAGCCCCTTTTTTGAATTTAGACTCATATGGTGGCTCCATTCTCTGCATTCTTGATGCAGCATGAGGAAGAATTGTTTTCAAATTTTCCTGCAACAATTGCAACCATTTGGACCTTGCAACAGCATCTTTTTGAGATGTGGACAAAAATGGTTCATGTGGAAAAATCAATGGCATTTTTCTTCCTGTCATTAGTTCAAAAGGAGTGAACTGAGTTGTGGAAGAAGTTGTTCCTCTCACACTCAACAATACAAAAGGTACGGCATCAACCCAAGTATTGCCTTTGTCCAATAGCATCTTGGCAATTCTGGATTTTATTGTCCTATTCATCCTTTCCACAATACCAGCAGACTGTGGATGGTAAGGTACATGGAACTGTTGTTGTACCCCTAGAATAGTACAAACGGCTTGCATGATTTTTCCTGTAAAGTGACTTCCTCGATCAGAGGAGATCATTCTTGGGATCCCCCAAGTACAAAAGACATGATTAACTAATGCTCTAGCTGTAGACAAAGCATCATCTTTTCTGACAGGTAAAATTTCAACACATTTGGAAAAAACATCTACCACAACCAATGCATACCTGAGACCATTTTTACCTGATGGTAACGGACCAATGTAGTCGATTTGTAGTGTAGACTATGGACCATCTGCAGGTGCGGTTCGGAGTAGTGGCGGTTTCTGTCCTTTTGGTCTTGGATTAATTTGGGCACAAATGAGACATGATTGGACAATACTTTGTACTGTCTCTTCCATCTTTTCCCAGTAAAATTTCTCTCTGAGAATGTCTAACAATTTCTGTTGGCCCAAATGACCCAAACTTTCATGATTATATTTTGTGAACTCAGCCTGTAGATGTTTTGGTACAACAGGACGCAACTCCCCGTTTAAGTCATGACACAAAACCCCGTTTTCACAAACAAAGGGAGGTTTTGGATCAACCCGGGAAGCAACAAGAGATGTGTCTTTCTCCTGTTCTTCCGCAAAAGAAGGGATATGCGTGTCCGTTCTTTGAACTGCTAAAAGCTCAATAGTCTCTGGTTGAAACACTTCTTCTCCTGTCAGGGCTGCCTCTTTGGCTAACCTATCTGCAGTAGCATTTCCTACAGATAATTCATCATCAGTTTTTTTATGGGCTGGTACTTTGACAATAGCAAAACCATTAGGGGTTTTTGATGCTATTTTGAAAATTGTTTTCAGTGTGTCACTATGTACAAGAGTCTTATTTGAAGAATCTACATAGCCTCTTTTTTCCCAAACTGGCAAATAATCTGTCAGTGATCTAACAACATAGGAGCTATCACTGTAGATTACAATGGGACACTGATCATCAGCTTCGTTCAGCTGTAGCACCATTTTCACTGCTTCTAGCTCTGCCCTTTGAGCTGAAAAATGACTTGGTAATTTGTGTTTTACTACCTGTTCTCTTTTAGGATAAAAAATGGAATATCCTGCATAGTAATGTCCATCTGCATAAAATCTGGAACCATCAACAAAAATTGGTTCATCTGTTGCCTCTGCCTTCCGTCTGAAAAGCGATGGACATGGATCCTGAAAAGACTGCAAACAATCATGAGTTTGTCCTTCATATTGCATCAATTGAGGAAGAACATATTTGGCTTTGTAATCTACCTCAATTTGTTTGGGAGACAATGACAATAACCAATGAGCAAATCTCTGATGTGACACACCTGGGATATTATTCTCAAAGAGAAGTTTTAGTGTAGAATGAGGAGTTTGCAAAGTAATTTTGTTGAACCCAACAATGTGTTCAGTTGCTTTGACTGCAAAGTACACACCTACCAGGTGTCTTGCACATGTCTCAAACCCTCTTTCAACAGGTGAGAGAAGCTTAGAAAAATAGCCCAAAATTCTCCACTCTTCTCCTTGCAACTGTAGCAGCACAGCAGACACAGAAGTCTCTGATGTGTGCACTTGCAAAGCAAATGGAGCCGTAGGATCTACTGTGGACAAAGCAGGTGCAGTTTGTAAATTCATTTTCAATTGTTCAAATGAGGTTTGTTGTTCATCACCCCAAGGACCAAAATACTCACTGTTTTCAACTCTTAAAAGATCATACAAAGGCCTGGCTTTGTCTGCAAAATTCTCAATGAACTCCCTTGAAAAATTTATAAGACCCAAGAAATGTCTTACTGCCTTGTGTGATGTTGGAACTGGCAGAGAAGCAATTGCATCGATCCGTTCCTGCAATGGTTGTCTTTTACCTGGGCTCAACAATACCCCTAAGAATCTGACCTCAGTCTGCAGCAATTTGACCTTTTTTGTGTTCAATTTCAACCCTGCATCATGCAGCAGCTCAAACAACTCTTTCAGAAGTGTAACATGTGACTCCTTATCATCAGTAGATAGCAAAATATCATCCACATACTGTAAAATACAGTCTGGCCTTGAAAATTTAGCTAATACCTTTGCCAATGCCTGATGAAATATACTCGGTGACAAATGAGCTCCCTGAGGTAACCTGCAAAAAAGGTATTGCTCATCCAAGAAAGTAAAAGCAAACTTGTACTGACAACTCTTTTCAAGAGGTATACTGAAAAAACCATTACTGATGTCTAGTACAGAAAAGTATTTTGCCTTTGCATTCAACCTTGCCATCATGTCATGAGTATCTGCAACAATGGGTGCTACATTGGGAGTATGTTTATTAAACATCCGCAGATCCAATATCATCCGATAAGAACCATCAGATTTCAAAACACACCACAAAGGATTGTTACTTACAGAATTAGCCTTTCGGATGACATCTTGTTTTAACAATTCCTGTATGATCTTTGACATAGACTCAATTGATTCTGGAGGCAATTTATACTGACGCTGAGGTGGGGGATCACGCCCCTCGACATTTACAATTACATCTTTCATGGTCCCTACTTCATTCCTGAACTGAGCCCAAAGAGAAGGAAAAAGCTGTACAATTTCTGTCAATACCTCATCACCACCAGTTTCAGGCCACAGATGATCTGTTGACACAACATCATTTAAGCAAATACTTCCAACGTGGCTATAATCACTAGGATCAATGACTACAGGTTTACAACCATTAGAATCCTTCCAGATCACCTGATTTCCTAGATCAACAACCCATCCAAATTTCTGCATAAAATCCGTGCCAAGTATATTTTCAGAGTCACGACAATACCAAATGTCAATTCCTGTTTTGAAAGAACTAGGTATTTCCAATATCACATCAGTAACTAAGGTTGCTCTAGTTCCACCTTTTCCACTAAAACCAACAATTGTACAAACTGGTGAATCTGGTTGTAGCTTCAGATCAAGATTTGTGACACTTAACTGAGCTCCTGTATCAATGAGAAATACAACATTCTGTCCTGCTAGATTTACCTTGACAAATGGTCTTCCACATTCATCTAATGTAACTTGAGTCACAAATTCCAGTGGATGAGGTGTTGGAATTGTCTGTGATTGTCAGAAGGATGCAGGAGAAGGGAGAAGTCCAGTGTCCTTTTTGAGAGCACTCGGCATTCTATTTCTGGACTCAGTCTCCTTAACTGTCATCTCTCTGATCTGTCTGATTAATGGTGCATATGGAGACTGCGTTTGTCTGTTGTCAGTGTGAGTGGGGGCATTAGACTGTAATGGAGGTGCAGAAGGTCTGGTGGATAATTTTGGCATGAGACCATTTTCCCTTCCAAGATTACCTGTCCCTTGTGTACCTATCTCTGATTCTGCTCTCAAGAATTTTCTGCATTGCCACTTTAAGTGTCCAGGTATACCACAGAAATAACAATGGATATTGTTTCTTTGTGTAGTATTTTTACCTCTTTGTTCTACGTAATCTCTGCTCTTGAATGTTACTGTGGGTCTAGGTTTCAGCTGACTATCCTCTTTTCCATGAATTACAGCTATTTTAGCCTTTACCTGATTTTGCTTCATGGATCTCCTTACTCTGTCGATAAAAACTGTTGCTTCTTGCAATGATGGCTGAGTACTAGCCATTTGTTCTGAGGCAGGATCCAAATATTTGAACTTTTTCACAAAAAATCTGATCATGGATGTTGGTTCCTGATTAGGCCCAATTTCCATCACCATTCTATAGGCCTGCTCAAATTTTACCAAAAATACAAATGGATCCTCATTAATATTAGTTTTTAATTGTTCCAAAATTTCAGCATTCGGAGTGGCCTCTCCTGTGATGTAAGAATTTAATTGCCTAAGTCTGTCCTCTCTTGTACTATGTGTCAATTCATGGTTCTCATTTAATCTGGGTGTGGTCTGTAACCTTCTTCCCATATGTGAGGGTAACCATACTTTGAAAATCTTGTTTTTCTGTTCATCATTAAGATTGTATTTGTCTGTGTTCGATTCAAAAATGTCTGCATTGTAAAAGGCATCCATCTTGTCATTGAATTTTGGAATGTCTTTTGCAATTTTCATTAACTGATCGTGTATTTTTAGATTAATGCGTGCAGCTCTGTCATGGAATTTTTTCCGTTGCAATTCTTCTGCATGTAAATCTACTGATTCATCTAATTCTTGTGTGTCAGGTATAAATGATGCGGCAGCATTGTCTTCTTGGTCTTTTGATCGTGTAACAACAGAAGCTTTTTTAATATCTTGTCTCAATTTGGACAATAATTCTGTTCTGGTATCAATTTGATCTTCCAATTGTTCAATATGTTCAGACAATATCAAACAATTTGGACAGTCAAAGTAATCTCCATCAGCTTCTTGTGTGACACCTTGTATGTCAGTATGATCAATGTCTTGTGTGACAGTACATATTTGTGTCTGTGTTTCAGTTTTATCAAAAACTAAATTATTGTACACTCGGACCATGTGCATTACATTCTGCAGCTTCCTTTGCAACTTTTTTATAGAAAAAAACTTCTTATCAATTTTAAGATTCTCTGCTTCACATTGGTTATACAGACTAGACCATAATTGTGCGTTTGTATGGCTATGATCAAACTGAAACTGTATATTACTCTTTTTAGAAAATTCATGGATAAACTCCATTCCTCTTACCTATGTAATTTCTTTTCCTCCTGGAATGATCCAATCGTCAATGGAGGGTCCTCCTGTGTCTTTATGGATTCTTCAGAGCTCCGTATATGGGACTTGTATCACGTATCCTCACTTCTGTGTGTAGGTTCAGTCTGACTTTTGTAACACGATATAGTAGAATTTCTGTGCCTTTTAACAACTCAAAACAGGTGTTTTAGCAAACTCCCCCCTGAAAAGGCTGAAATTCCTCACAGAAAAGACAAAAAATCAGATCTGGCTAAGGCTCGCCAAAATGTTAGAAAAAATGTATCTTAGTGAGGATTGGGAAGAAAAGTAAAAATAGAATTGTTTGGATAAAACAGAACTCATTTAATGTCCATTCAAAAAGAGTGATTACAAAAATGAAGAAAAAGTAAATTATAAGTTCATTGCACACAAATTCAAGTATTAGGTTAAAAAGAAAATGAAAGCAAGCAGAGATCTTACATATGGTCTTGTGGCATGATGATGTGTTCGTCCGTGTAGAGAGGCTCAAGGTATGAGGACTCTACCACATGCTGAGAAGAGACGGTTTATATACAAATCCGTCCCATAGGTTTTCATGGGTTTCTATTTTCTCCTACACAATATCCATATAAGGTAAACCAGTTCCATGCCAATGGTCTATACCATAAAAGTAGATTCCAGAATATTCCTTATCTTAGTTACACTTGTTTACCGGCTAGAAATAACGCTAGACATCCAAATATAGGTTGGGCTTCACAAACACCTCTAGCTTTTGACATGCAGAGGACAGATGGTCAATGACAAGACCTTCAGAAACTGTATCATACACTTTCCCTATACCCTTGGTTCTTTCCATATGTAAGTGATTATATATATTATTATTGGATTTTACACATGGTATGCGTGGTACTAGGCTCTGCAGATCTCTCATGTATGGATATACAGTTGTACATACCGGTAATTCAATAAATGTCAGGGGTAACCAGTATGGAAAATGGGTCAAGGTCTCTTTCAGGCTCATCTGTTTAATAATGTTATCACTAATAATGAGATCTACCCCTTTAAATTGTGATTGCGATAAAACATTTTTTGTTGCCTGCGAATGGCTACTGCTATTATGATTAGTGGTTTTCCTGTATAGGTCTATAGATATATGTTACTTAGATCCTTTGTTTATCATACTGTCAAGAAAATGTATTTTCATATTATCAATATGTAAAATGAATTTGACATCAGAATCCATTAAACTGATTAATAAAAAAAATGTATAGAAATTCTGTACATCTCCAATACAAATGCAAAATATATCATTAATATTACATAGCGGAATGATGTGAGAATAATGGATGACTATAATGCAACAATTGGCATAGGCCATGTTGGACCCCATTGCAGTGCCTTTCTTTTGAAGGCAGAAATCATCTGTAAAGCAAAAATAGTTTTCATACTATAGCAAATATCAATAGAAAAAGATCTGTGCTGTGGATAATTCAGAACACTGCAGGAGAAGTGTTGGATGGAAATATACAGACTGTTCACATCAAGTGCGATAAGTAAACTACACTACTTACAAAAGGTTAGGGATATTTGTCTTTCAGGCGAAATTTCAGGATGATCCTAAAATGCACTCTAACCTTTTCAGGTGAAGTTAATGTGACCATCTCTAAACTTTTGTATACACATGTCCAACTGTTCAATGTTTCAGTGCTTTTTGCACAACTTGCTGTTCTCTAACAAGGAGCTTAATGGCAAATTTCACAACAGGTGTTTAATCCATGAATCGCCCAATAAATTTTTAGCTCAATTAGAATTGGTATTTAAACAGTCCTCCTCAAAATTCTGTTCATACTTTGACTTCATGAGACCAAGACGACATCTAACAATTGATCAGCAGTACATTGCTGTTGTGAGGCTTCAAGCAGGATGGCTTCAGACATAAGTGGCCACTGAGCTTAGAGTGTGACAGAGTGTCATCAGCCAGTTGCAACAGAGACATAGAAAGACTGGAAAAGTCACCTAAAGGCATAGAAGTCCTTTGGCCACATCTGACACTGATACCACAAATGAGTATTGATGGACTTTCCTCTGTCCAGGTTGCCTCATCCTCCTACTCCGCTTCCTCCATTACCTCACCATCTGCTCGCAGTAAGACCTGAACAACCAACCTCAGCACATCCAAGGGGAAATAACTGCTGGCTGTTCTGAAACTGATCTGTTTGGAGGACAGATCCCACACTGTACAGGAGCTGTGGACTGGAATCAAAGAGCACACAGATGAGTGGTTGGTGCTGCTGAACTTGAAGCCTGGCTTCTTGGTGTGTGATAGCGGATAAAATCTGGTAGCAGCGCTGGGCCTACCCGGTTGGATGCACATCCCCTGCCTGGTGCATGAGTTTAATTTGCTTAGCTCAAGAATGATTTTTATGCACCACTGGTAGCTCCAGGCTGTCTCTGTTAGACCCCCACAAGGTCCAAAGCCATAGAAAATCCAAGATGCTGAGGCCCCTGAGAAAATAGGGATAAAACATAACCTTTATTCCATCCTTTAAAATAGTGAAATGCAATTGATGTAGGCAAGTGTACTTAGTTTGATCAAGTAGAGGTTTTTCAAAAATTATCCAGATATGTCCGATCTGCTGCTGAAAGTGTATGTGCACTTTCTGGAAAGAGGAAATAAAAAAGGAGCCAAATGTGATTTATCCACACTGCTCATAGGCAATGAAGATCCAACATAGATTTATAATAAAGGATTTTTTTATTTCAAGTTGTTCAGTCAACCCGTTTCAAAGGAAGAAGCTGGTGGCAAAATGCTTATAGGGGTCATTGTAACATTAACTGATCTTCACAGTACCATTGAAGGAATAAAAAAATACACACTGTCTATAAACAGAGAGATGGTGAGGGAACATTTACCGTATATACTCGAGTATAAGCCAAGCCGACTTGAGTATAAGCCGAGGCACCTAATTTTGCCACGGAAAACTGGGTAAGATTCTTGACTCGAGTATAAGTGAGGTATGCATTGTCCCCGTATCCCTGTCCTGCTATGCGTGGCTCCCCCCGTTGCTGTCCTGCTATACGTGGCTTCCCCTGTCACTGTCCTGCTATGCCTGGCTTCCCCCGTCTCTGTCCTGCTATATATGGCTTTTCCATCCTGTCCTGGTATGCATGGCTCACCCCCGTCCTGTCCTGCTGTGCGTGGCTCCCCCATCCTCTCCTGGTATGCGTGGCTCCCCTGTCCCATCGATGTATGCACGGCTCTCCCGGTCCCGTTGTTGTATGCATGGCTTCCCCCTGTCCCATCATTGTATGCGTGCCTCTCCCATCCCGGTATGCATGCTTCCTATTACAAAAACTTCATACTCACCCTCCTCCAGTGTGCCATCACAGCATCTTGTTGGTCCTGGCGGCTGCAGCTTTTCTTGTGCTGAGCGATCACGTGGCACTGCTCATTAAGGTAATGAATATGCGCTCCACGCCGATGGGAGTGGAGAGGTGTGCATATTCATTACTTTAATGAGCGGTGCCATGTGATGGCTCAGCACAGGAAGAGCTGCAGGTGCCAGGACCAACGAGATGCTGCGACAGCAAGGAGGAGGAGCGTGTATATGATGTCTTCTGGAAGTCAGCAGCTGCAGTTGTCACTGTGTGCTATAAGAGAAATGAATATTCATTTCTTTTTAGCAGCTGCACAGCTACATCCACATCAGCCGGCTCCTGCCGTTGCTCCGCCACTCTCCCTCCCCCACCGGATTTCTCGACAATGACTCCTGTATAAGCCGTGGGGGCGTTTTCAGCATAAAAAAACTTCTGAAAAACTCAGCTTATACACAAGTATATACGGTAGGTAATTTAAATGAATTTACAGGCTCAGTGATCATATTCAAAGAGTGGTAAGAATTGGTTGCACATCTAATTGGAAGAGTGTTTCAAGTGTGGTATCACAAGGATCTATTCTGGCCCCAGTGCTGTTCAGCATTTTATAAATGATCTAGATAAGTGAAGTGAAGGTAAGCTAATCAAATTTGTAGACAATGCAAAACTAGGATGGATGGCTAACACTAGAGAATACAGAGAAAGGATTCATAAAGATCTAGATAAGCTTGAACAATGGGCAACGACTAAGGACTAGGGTTGAGCGACTTTTACTTTTTCAGGATCGAGTCGGGTTTCGCGAAACCCGACTTTGTCAAAAGTCGGGTCGGGTGAAATCGGCGGATTATTGCGAAAAGTCGGGGATCCGACCGAAACACGAAACCAAATGCAAGTTAATGGAGAATCAAAGTCGGCAGTGAGTGGAGGACAGGAAAACACCAACAGAGCCCATTTTAATGCCAAAAACATCAATTCTTGTTACTTAAGCTTGTAATCTTAATTTACCTTATAATAATAATTAGCCATTGAAAATTTGGGGGTCATTTGGCTCAAGTTTTTCGTGGGCCTAGGAAACGCGGACTCCGTCACGGCGGTGGAGCAGGGAGAGGTAAGTATTCCAACTTTGCAAGTGCTGTGATCATGAGCAAGCAGGGGGGGCACACTCGTTCGCATTGCCACTAGCACAGGGCCCCTCAAAGTACAGCGTTGTGATTGATGGCGGGGCGCCTCCCACCGGCAGAGACACTTTTGCGTACTATGAGGGGCCCTGTGCCAGTGACGTCGCCAATGAGTATGCCCCCCCACGTGTTGAAGGAACCTGCACTTTCATCTGCACCTTCCTCTTTGTCCCCATGTAAGGTGGTATAGTATGCGGGAAGGGGAACCTGAGTTTCAGCAGGGTCAGATTCAGGCTGTGTAGAGTGCAAGGGGAATGTAGTGGTCTGTGTCAATGTACCAGCAGACTCATCTAGCAGTGGCTGGGCAATGGGCAGGAATGAGGAGGAAACACAGATATAGGCCCAAAATAAAAAAAAGTAGGCTAAAAGCTGTTAAAAATTGGTAACAGGAGTAAACAGGCGGCATTGGTTTGTTCAGTGGAGGAGAACAACAATCAGCGGCAGACACCGTTAGTAGGCCCAACCAAACAAGTAGGCCAAATGCAGTTTCATATTCTAAATATAGGATGAAAGCCTGAAGATTGAAGCTCAGCTTTGTGTAGTAGAGGAAAACAAGAGGCAGCAGCAGACAACATTACTAGGCCCAAACCAAGAACTAGGCCAAATGTAGTTTCATATTGTTGTTACAGGCCGAAAGCCTGAAGCTTCAAGCTCAGCTTTGTTTAGTAGAGGAAAACAAGAGGCGGCAGCAGACAATGTTACTAGGCCCAACCCAACAAGTAGGCCAAATGCAGTTTAATATAAAAAATATTTAAACGAAAGCCTGAAGATTGAAGCACAAGAAAAATAAACCAGGAGAACACCAAGGAGCGGCAGACACCGTTAGTAGGCCCCAACCCAACAAGTACGCCAAATACAGTTTAATATTTGAAACGGGACAACAGTTGAAGTTCAGCTTTGTTCAGTGAAGGAAAAAAAAGAAGCAGCGGCAGACACCGTTATTATGCCCAAATAATAAAGACAGTGGTGGTAGGCGCAAAGTATTAAATGGAGGCCAGGGCCCCTGTATATTTTAACTATCATCTATCATTCCAAATAATTCGTATTGGCAGTGCCATTTAAGGTTTTAACCGCACAGACTACACATTGGTGGAGCTGGGAGAGGTAGTATTGCAAGTGGTAGAGCACTGTTCAAGCTGGGGGGGGGACACTCTCTCATGGGCGGCGGTACTGGCACAGGGCCCCTCATATTACGACGGTGTAATATGAGTTGTGGTTCAGTGTCTCTCCCCAAAAAATGAGGAAGTCTGGTGGAAGAGGCCGTGGGCGGGGGTTGCCAGCTGGTACTGATGGTGCTGGTGGTGCTGCATCTCGTGGTAGTGTCAAAAGCACAGTAGCACCTAAGGCTGGAGGTGTTCAGCCTGCGTCATCGTCTGGCTACACAAGGCCTCGAAGGCTCCCTTACCTGGGAGTAGGAAAACAGTCTTTAAAGCCGGAGAAGCAGGAAAAAGTGTTGTCTTTCCTTGCTGACTCTCCCTCTAGCTCTTTCGCCTCCTCTTCCCAAAGTTCTAAATGTAAGAGCAGCCAGTCGTCAGTGGATGCTCCCGGTCAGGAAAAAGACGTTTCCTTGTGTCCTTCTCCCAAACCAAAAGTGAAGGATGCATCAGGCGACACAACAGGTTACTCCATGGAGCTCTTTACACATACTGTGCCTGGGTTAGAAAGGGAAATTGTACACTGCCAATTACAAGAAGAATCGGACATGGAGTGCACTGATGCACAGCCACAGCTAGATTGTGATGCTGTTCCATTGACTCTGATCACCACATTACCCTCGCAGTTTACTGAGCCAGAATGTGACCCTGATGAGACTATGGTGCCCTGTCCCGAACGCTATAGCACCTTACACGGTGACACTGAGGAAGGTGCACATGACATTAAGGAGGAGGTGATAGATGACCCAGTTGTTGACCCAGATTGGCAGCCATTGGGAGAAGAGGGTGCCGCTGCCACTAGCTCAGAAGCGGAGGAGGATGATCCGCAGCAGCCATCTACATTGCAACAGCTGTCATCTGGCAGGCCCGTATCAGGCCAAAAATGTTTGCGAAAAACAAAAACTGTTTTAGGAGAGTGTGGCCATTCGGTGAAAGTAGCACAGCGCACAATGCCTGAAAAGGTTTTCAATAGTAGGAAGAGTGTAGTGTAGCAATTTTTTAAGCAAGATGTGAATGATCAGTCAAAAGTTATCTGTAAGAAATGCTCAAAGACCTTTAGCAGAGAGAAGAATCTTCAAAATTTAAATACAACGTGCATGCTTAGACATTTAACCAGCATGCACTTGCAAGCCTGGACTAACTGCCAAACGTCCCGTACCGTTGGTGCACCTGCTCGGAATGAAGGTAGTCAGCAATGCTACATTGCTTCCCTCACTGTAAGCCCACCGGTTAGGACACCACCAGCAGCAAATGTGGAGGTATCGTCGTCAGGCCAAAGCAGTCAAGGAATCACAAGGTTATTGGTAGGAAAGACTGTTGTCATGCCGCCGTTCCCTGCGCCCTGTCATACTCACCAGTCCTCGGCGTTCCAGCGCGTCTCTCCTCCTGCAGCGTCTTCTTTGCGCACGCTTCCGCCCTCTGCTGGCCGCCGGGTGCGTGCGCACGCCAGGTTCAGCACTGCGCGTGCGCACTTCTAATCTTTTGTCTACGCTCCTTCTCGTCCTATCATCTTGGAGGATCTTCACTCGGAACTGCTGCTTCGCTCCGGTATGTAAACTGCTTCCGTCTGTCCCTCTGTGCCTGATGTTCATTTGTGTTTTCAAGTACTTCTGGCCGCCCGTGGTCTCTGTGTGCTCCATGCCCTCTGACCTTGGGTCTCAGCTTTTCCTAAACTGTGCCGTGTTCGTTCCCTGTGTTCCTGCTGTGATACCATCTGTTCCTGTTTCTCTGCTTTTCCTCTCCATGCTTCCGTGTCACAGCCTTGCTCCCGTCAGTCTCAGTGTCTCCGTATAGTTCCCGCCAGGTCTCTGTCTCCGTCAAATCCTTCCGTTCTTTGTCTCTACCATTCCCATCTGTCCTGAGTTCCTGCCGCCATCGCCAGTCCGTTATTTTTCCGTCTTTGATCCTCCAGCTTCCGTGGCGATAGTCCCTCGCAGGCCTGCCCCTAACACTCCCTGTATAGGGGGCGGTCCATCTGGTCAGCTCGTCCGTGAGGGGTTCGTCGTCACGGTCAAGAGGGTTCACCTTTTCGTTTTTTGTCACTAGTCCTCACAGTAACATCAGGCATCGGACCCCCGCTGGTGTCTCCGCTACTCAAAAGGAGCTACTTTTCTTGCGAGAAAACCAGACTAGGATCATGTCCTTTCTAAAAAGTATGGAGTCTCGCCTAGCGTCCCTATAGTCCGCAGATCCTGGTATTGCCTCTCAGTTGGCCGCCCTTCAGCAGTAGCTTGGCCAACAACGGGATACTCAGTCCCATATTTTGAATTTTATGGCCTCTGTAAATGATCGGCTTCTCTCCCTCCAGAATGTTGCCTCTGTTCCCACTCCAGCCTCTGCACCACAACCTTCGCCCCGTCTAGCTAGACCTCCACGGTATGGTGGAGATCCTAAATCGTGCCGCGGTTTTCTTAATCAGTGTCAGCTGCATTTTGAATTATCTCCACTTCTTTACCCAACCGACCGAGCTAAAGTGGCTTTTGTAGTTTCCCATCTGGAGGGTGAGGCCTTGGCGTGGGTTAATCCCCTCTGGGAACGTGATGATCCTTTGGTCTCCCAACTCAATCTGTTCCTAGATAATTTCCGCAAAGTATTTGACGAACCTGGTCGTCTGGTTTCTACTACTGAATCCCTATTCAGTCTTCACCAGGGTACCCTTTCTGTTGCCCAGTACGCCATCCGTTTCCGGACTTCATCCTCAGATTTGGGGTGGAACAATGAGGCTTTGGTTGGGGCATTTTGGCGTGGTCTGTCTTCACGGATTAAGGATGAGCTGGCGGGACGGGACACTCCTACCTCTTTGGATGATCTTTTTTCCTTGGCTATACGCATCGAACTGCGCTTTCAGGAGCGTTCTCGTGAGCTCGTCAGAGAGAGGAGACCTCTTCGCCAGACTCCTGTCTCACTAGGGACTTCTTCTGTTTCCTAAACAGCATCGGTTGCCTCTGCATCTGCAGCGCCCCCACCCGCCGCAGGGCCGAGGGGTACCCGGTACCGGGCCTCTGAGTCTCTGCTCCGGGGTTGTCACGGTGGCTAGGCTCCGGTCCGTGACCCTGCCGAGGGACGCACAGTCAAATGATATGATGGATGGTGGTAGTGGTGCGGTGTAGTGCCGGTCGCAGTAAATAACAAGGACACAGGGGTGCAGTCTCTTTTACCTTTACTGAAGATCTCTGGGTCCTCAATCCGGAATACGGTTAACCAGGCTGCGCAAGTCCGGCCGGTCCAATGGCACTTCCAGAGTTCTCTTTGCAGGTGGAAATCTGTGCCTACCTGCTAGCGCTATGTGTTGCGGTCCTTCCCTGCTGTGCTTACGGAAAGTCCCCACAACTGTTGTGTCTGTTTCTAAAGTTCCCTCACAACTCGATTAGATGATGTTCTGCTAATCCTCCATCCCTCCCTGATGTTACGGTTAGGACGGCACCCGTTTGACGGGTAGGCTCGGAGCTCTTCCGGGACCCTAGAGTCGCCCCTCTCCACAAGTTGCCCCCCAAGACTGCATAGGTGATTTAGATGAGACAGCCCGCCTTTGACTGACTGTCCTGCCGTTGGTTTGAAGTATTGCTTGAAGCTGAATTTATAAATACTTCCTCGGCGTTCCGGCCGCCGGTTGTGCGCCTCAGTAGGATGTTGCCTCGGTCTTACAGCACGACTCCTACTGGTATTCTCCTTGTTGCTTTGATCTCGTTTCTCACTCAGCACAATCTATCTCGCTTCTAATCCTTCCTTGGGTACCGCCGCTATACTGAGCAGGCACGGTCCCGTTACGTTCTCTCAAGTTGCCAGGCCTCTGTCAGGATCCCACCCCTGACAGGGACCCTACCGAATCTTCCCCTACAACACCCTCTGCCACAAGGTGTTGCCTGGTTCCAACCCAGTCAGCTTTCTCACTAACTTCCTGCCTGACCCCCAGTTTTACCAGTATGTGAGGAGTGGCCTAATGAATAGAACCCTTAGCTCCCCTTGGAGGCCCGGCTGTGAAATGTATTGGTGTCTGTGATACCTGGTCAGATGAACTCCTTCAGTGCCATCAGACGTACCATGGCTCCCCTTAGTGGCGGAGCCACAGTACTGCAACGACCAGGACTCTGGGGTGCTGCACATCCTCTCCCGAACCGATGCAGATCGATCACCTAAAGTCCTCTGAGCAACGCCGCAAGGAAAGACTCGCACAAGGTCTGTGCTTTTATTGTGGCAGCTCCTCACATCTCTTACGCTCCTGTCCTCAGAAGCCGAAGCCGGGAAACGCCTCCGCCTAGGACAGGTAAGAGAGGCCTTCCTAGGTGGTTATGATTCCTCTCCGCCTCTGGTTTTGTCTGTCATTTTACATGTGGGTTCCAGTCACTTTTCTTTGGAGGCTTATGTTGATTCTGGAGCTGCTGGGAACTTTGTTCAACTCGAGGTTGTTAACAGGCTTGGGATACCTGTTAGACCCTTGGGGACTCCTAGACAAATAGCTTCTGTCGATGGTCAGCCTTTGCGGGAGACCGTCAACTTGGTCACTGAGGAGGTCGAACTTCAGATTGGAGCTTTACATCGTGAGAGACTGGCTTTTTATGTTTTACCTTCTTTGTCTCATTCCTTCCTTTTGGGTCTTCCCTGGTTGAGAAATCACGAACCCGTTCTGGACTGGGGTACTGGAGACGTTTTACGGTGGGGACAGTCTTGTCTGAATAGGTGCCTGCTTTCCGTCAAACCGACAACCTTCTCTCGGCATGCTTCAGAATCCCTCCAGCCTATTGCGCTTTCTCGGACGTTTTTAACAAGAAGGAGGCGGAGGTCTTGCTGCCGCACCGCTCTTATGACTGCCCGATTGACCTTGTTCCTGGCTCTACTCCTCCTAGAGGTCGTATCTACCCTCTGTCTCCTGCTGAGACTCAAGCCATGTCCGAATATGTCCAAGAGAATCTGGCCAGAGGCTTTATTCGAAAGTCTTCCTCTCCTGCTGGAGCTGGATTTTTCTTCGTTAAGAAGAAGGATGGTTCTCTTCGCCCGTGTATTGATTACCATGGTCTCAATACTATCACGATCAAGAACAAGTATCCTCTTCCCCTCATTCCGGAACTGTTTGATCGTCTACGTGGAGCACGAATTTTCACCAAATTGGATCTCAGAGGAGCTTATAATTTGGTTCGTATTCGGTCCGGTGACGAGTGGAAGACTGCATTTAATACCAGAGACGGCCATTATGAATACTTGGTTATGCCCTTTGGCTTATGCAATGCACCCGCAGTCTTCCAGGAGTTCGTAAATGATGTTTTTCGGGACCTACTCTACACCTGTGTAGTGGTGTACTTGGACGATATCCTGGTGTTCTCTCCAGATCTGTCTACCCACAGAAGACATGTACGGCAAGTACTACTGCATTTGAGGGAGAATCGGCTGTACGCAAAACTTGAAAAATGTGTCTTCGAACAGTCGTCTCTACCCTTCTTGGGTTTCATCATTTCCGATGCTGGTTTGCGTATGGATCCAGAAAAGGATTCTGCCGTGCTTAACTGGCCTCGTCCTCTGGGAGTGAAAGCAATTCAGCGATTTCTTGGATTTGCTAACTACTACTGGCAGTTTATCCCTCATTTCTCCTCTCTATCAGCTCCAATCTCCTCCATGATTCGGAAGGGTGCTGAAGCCGAAGAAGCTTTCCGTTCCATCAAACAGGCCTTTGCCTCCGCTCCTATTCTTCACCGTCCTGTGGCCAATAAACCCTTCATCCTTGAAGTGGATGCTTCTGCTATTGGAGCTGGAGCAGTGCTCTCTCAAAAATCCTCTTCTGGTCATCTTGTGCCCAGTGGTTTTTTTTCTAAGATTTTTTCCTCCTCTGAAAAGAATTATGCCATCGGGGATAAGGAGCTTTTGGCAATCAATTTGGCTTTAGAAGAGTGACGGTATCTCTTAGAGGGAGCTTTACATCATTTTGTAATCTATTCTGATCACAGGAATCTGGCGTATATTTGTTCTGCGCACAGACTCAATCCTCGTCAGGCCAGGTGGGCTTTGTTTTTTGCCAGGTTCGACTTTGAACTCCGCTTCCTTCCAGGAAATAAAAACTCCAAAGCTGACGCTCTGTCTAGGTCATTCCAGGCAGTGGATTTGGAGGAGGAATCTGCACATATCATCGACCCTGCCACAGTCATCACGGTCGCTCCAGTCTCCCTTACCTCATTGCATCCGGGTAAGTTGCTGAAGAGAACAGAGAACGTGTCTTACTTTGGGGTCATGCCTCCAAATTGGCTGGACATGTTGGTCTCAAAAAGACCCTCCGTCTGATCTCTCGCTATTACTGGTGGCCTACGTTGTCTAAGGACGTCCAAAGTTTTGTCGCCTCTTGTCCTTCCTGTGCCAAGAATAAGATTCAAAGGCAACTACCTTCTGGGCTTTTGCATCCTTTACCGGTACCTTCCACTCCGTGGCAACATTTATCGAGGGACTTCATCACTGACCAAGATGGCTCATTTCATTGCACTACCTGGTTTGCTTTCTGCTTCCAAGTTGGCAAAGATCTTTGTTCATCATATTTTTCGTCTTCATGGTCTTCCCTTACATATTGTTTCTGACAGAGGTGTGCAGGTCACCGCCCGCTTCTGGAGATCCCTCTGTAAATCTATGGACATGTCGCTTTATTTTTCTTCGGCCTACCATCCTCAGTCCAACGGCCAAGTGGAACGTACTAATCAGACTTTGGTATCCTATCTTCGCCATTTCTCCAATGCCCATCAGAATGATTGGACAGATTTACTACCGTGGGCCGAGTTTTCCTACAATAACCATCCCAGCGAAGCTACCAACAAGTCTCCATTTTTCATCGTCTACGGTCTACATCCTGGTCTTCCTGTACCGGTTCCTCCTGTCTCTACTGTGCCAGCGGCTGATCTTCTGTCTAGGGAGTTCTCCAGGGTCTGGCAGGAGACTAAGTCTTCCCTCGAGTTGACTCAAGTTAGGATGAAGAGACATGCGGATAAAAGACGTCTTGATTTCCCTTTATTCCATCCTGGGGACAAGGTTTGGGTCTCCTCCAAATTTATTCGCCTCAAAATTCCTTCACATAAGCTGGGTCCTCGCTATGTCAGTCCTTTTGAGGTCTTGTCTCGTATTAATGATGTTTCCTACAAACTTAAGTTACCTGCCTCTCTCCGTATACCTAATTCTTTTCATGTGTCTCTCCTCAAGCTGGTAATTTTTAAGCAGTTTCATGCTTCTTTCCTTAGTGCTCCTTCGCCTATTTCCGAGGATGATGTCTTTGAAGTTAAGGACATTTTGGCCATGAAGAGACTTAGAGGGAGAACTTTGTTTTTGGTTGACTGGAAGAGTTTTGGTCCTGTGGAGAGGTTCTGGAAGCCTCGAGAAAATATTCAAGCTCC
The DNA here is from genome assembly GCF_051348905.1 of Ranitomeya variabilis. Lineage (NCBI taxonomy): Eukaryota > Metazoa > Chordata > Amphibia > Anura > Dendrobatidae > Ranitomeya > Ranitomeya variabilis. Next base: position 650,367,019 of record NC_135234.1, read on the forward strand.
TCGTATTTTGTCCAGATTTCTTTCCAGTCTTAAAAAGAAGGGGCTTAAAGACAGGGGTACTGTCATGCCGCCGTTCCCTGCGCCCTGTCATACTCACCAGTCCTCGGCGTTCCAGCGCGTCTCTCCTCCTGCAGCGTCTTCTTTGCGCACGCTTCCGCCCCTCTGCTGGCCGCCGGGCGAGTGCGCACGCCAGGTTCAGCACTGCGCGTGCGCACTTCTAATCTTTTGTCTACGCTCCTTCTCGTCCTCTCTATCATCTTGGAGGATCTTCACCCAGAACTGCTGCTTCGCTCCGGTATGTAAACTGCTTCCGTCTGTCCCTCTGTGCCTGATGTTCATTTGTGTTTTCAAGTACTTCTGGCTGCCCGTGGTCTCTGTGCGCTCCATGCCCTCTGACCTTGGGTCTCAGCTTTTCCTAAACTGTGCCGTGTTCGTTCCCTGTGTTCCTGCTGTGATACCATCTGTTCCTGTTTCTCTGCTTTTCCTCTCCATGCTTCCGTGTCCCAGCCTTGCTCCCGTCAGTCTCAGTGTCTCCGTATAGTTCCCACCAGGTCTTTGTCTCCGTCAAATCCTTCCGTTCTTTGTCTCTACCGTTCCCATCTGTCCTGAGCTCCTGCCGCCATCGCCAGTCCGTTATTTTTCCGTCTTTGATCCTCCAGCTTCCGTGGCGATAGTCCCTCGTGGGCCTGCCCCTAACACTCCCTGTATAGGGGGCGGTCCATCTGGTCAGCTCGTCCGTGAGGGGTTCGTCGTCACAGTCCAGAGGGTTCACCTTTTCGTTTTTTGTCACTAGTCCTCACAACTGTATGTAGGCCAACAACAAGAATACATAACAAACTCTCTCAATCCGCCATGTCCACCACCACCACCGCTAGTTCCACCATATGCAGCTCTCCAGTCCAGCTCACCCTACAAGAGACTCTAGTTAGGAAAAGAAAGTACTCATCCTCTCATCTGCGTACACAGGATTTTAACGGCCACATTGCTATACTAATCTCATTACAGATGATGCCCTACCGTTTGGTTGAAAGCGAAGCTTTCAAAGACCTGTTGGCCCACGCAGTACCACGCTATGACCTACCCAGTCGACACTTCTTTGCGAGAAAAGCCATCCCAGCCCTCCACCAGCATGTCAAAGACCGCATTGTCCATGCCTTGAGGCAATCAGTCAGTGGAAAGGTGCACCTCACAACAGATGCATGGACCAGTAGGCATGGCCGGGGACGTTACGTGCCCATCACGGCGCACTAGGTTAATGTGTAGGATGCAGGGTACACAGGGGGCAGCCATAGTGGGCCAGTTCAGCCTATCCCACAGTCTAAGGAAACAGTTGGCATAAGGCGTTCGCCACTCCTCCTCCTCCTCCTCCAGAAGCGAAAGCTCGTGCACAGAGCGCAGTCGCCCTACCACTCTATCTGCAGCTGCCAGTGTTGCACACGGGGTGTCCCATTATCGAACAGCTAGTGGTAAGCAGGCTGTGTTTCAAATGAAGTGTTTGGGCGACAACATACACACCGCGAAAGTACTGGTGGAGTACTTGCAGCAACAAACTCAGTCATGGCTGGGCAGTGTACATCTTGAGGCAGGCAAGGTATTCAGTGATAACGGAAGGAATTTTATGGCTGCCATAGCCCTTTCAGAACTGAAACACATACCTGACCTGGCTCACACCTTTAACCTGGTGGTGCAGGGCTTCCTCAAAAATTATTCAAAGTTACCAGCCCTGCTCCTGAAGGTGCGAAGACTTTGCTCCACATCCGCCGGATGCCCATACACTCCAGCCGTATGCTGAACCATCAGCGATCGCTGAATCTTCCCCAGCACCGCCTAATAATCGACGTTGCAACAAGGTGGAACTCCACACTGCACATGATTCAGAGGCTGTGCGAACAGAGGCGTGCTGTAATTAATTTGTGGGAGGATACACGGGCAGGCACTTGGATGGCAGACATGGAGTTGTCTGGTGTGCAGTGGTCGACGCCATCATAAGCATTAACATCCCACTTATGCGTCTGCTGATGCAAAGTTTGACGCACATTAAGGAACAGGCGTCTGCAGCCGAGGAGGAGGGAAGCCTTGATGACAGTCAGCCATTGTCTGCTCAGGGAACTGTCCAGGACGAATTGGCAGACGAAGAGGATGAGGAGGAGGATGATGGGGATGAATATGTATGGGATGAGGATGATTCTCAGGTGGCAATAGAAACTGGTGGCATTGCAAGGTCTGGTACTGGTTTATTGTGGGACACTTGTGATGTTGATTTGCAAGAAAGTGGTCCTCAACCCAGCAGAAACAGTTAATTGACACCTGGAACATTGGCCCACATGGCTGAGTATGCCTTGCGTATCCTAAAAAGGGACCGCCGCATTGTTAAAATAATGACCGATGACGACAACTGGTTGGCCTGCCTCCTGGATACAAGATATAAAGGAAAACTGCAAAATATCATGCCACATGAGAACCTAGGTCAAATATTGGCTACCAAACAAGCAACTCTTGTAGACCGTTTGGTTCAGGCATTCCCAGCACACAGCGGCGGTGATGGTTCTCACGCGAGCTGCAGGGGGCAACATGACAGAGGTGATAGAGGTGCAGAAATCCGAAGTGTCGTTGGACAGAGGGGATTTATGACAAGGTTGTGGAATGATTTCGCAATGACCGCTGACACGACAGGGACAGCTGCATCGATTTAAAGTGACAGGAGACAGCATTTGTCCAGTATGGTTACAAACTACCTTTCCGCCCTTATCGATGTTCTCCCTCACAGGTCATTCCCCTTTGATTACTGGGCATCTAAACTAGACACCTGGCCTGAATTGCCAGAATATGGATTACAGGACCTCGATTGCCCTGCTGTCAGTGTGCTTTCAGAAAGAGTGTTCAGTGCTGCTGGTTCAATACTGACCGATAAAAGGACACGTCTGGCTACCAAAAATGTTGATTAGCTAACCTACATTTATAATTAACCAATCATGGATTTCACATTCTTTTGACCAACCTTCCCCTGCTGACACGTAGCTTGCCTGAAAGATGACTTGCTTTTGGGGGGAGACACAGAACCCCAACTCTGGCCCTGTGGTATAACACAACACTATGAACGTGGCAGAAAGTGGCTGCCTGATATACGACGCACTAGCAGTACAGCTGAATATACACTGTGTGAGAATTTGAATCTCCATTTTTTGGGGGGAGACACTGAACCCTAACTCTGGCCCTGTGGTATAACACAACACTATGAACGTGGCAGAAAGTGGCTGCCTGATATACGACGCACTAGCAGTACAGCTGAATATACACTGTGTGAGAATTTGAATCTCCAATTTTTGGGGGGAGACACTGAACCCTAACTCTGGCCCTGTGGTATAACATAACACTATGAACGTGGCAGAAAGTAGCTGCCTGATATACGACGCACTAGCAGTACAGCTGAATATACACTGTGTGAGAATTTGAATCTCCATTTTTTGGGGGGAGACACTGAACCCTAACTCTGGTTCTGTGGTATAACACAACACTGTGAACGTGGCAGAAAGTGGCTGCCTGATATACGACGCACTAGCAGTCCAGCTGAATATACACTGTGTGAGAATTACTATCTCACTTTTGTGGGGAGAAACTGAACCACAACTCTGGCACAGTGGTATAACACAACACTATGAACGTGGCAGAAAGAGGCTGTAATTATTATGAAAAAAAAAAATTACTGCAATAACACGCTCCCTATTCCCTACAATGATCTCAGGACTAGTATGGCAGCAATAAAAAGGACTTCAGAACCAAAAAGTGTGGACAAATAAACAAGACAGGTAACTGTGCAGAAAGGAGCAACAGGATTTTTGCTTTGAAAAAAGCAGTTAATTTGCACAGCACCGTGCACACAGCTATGCAGCTGCTGCACTAAAATACGACCTCCACTGTCCCTGCACAAAAAGGTGGTGTGGGACAGTGAAAATCGCTCCAGCACAAGTGGTTTGGGGGTTTACATTTCCTCCCTAACTCTGTCCCTGCTTCTGACTAACTGCAGCAAACTCTCCCTATGCTCAGATCGGCAGAAGTAAGATGGCGGTCGGCGTGCACGCCCCTTTATAGCCCCTGTGATGCCGCAGACAGCAAGCCAATCACTACCATGCCCTTGTCTAAGATGGTGGGGACAGAGACCTATGTCATCACGCTGCCCACACTCTGCGTCCTCCTTCATTGGATGAAAAACGGCGGTAACAGCGTCATACGAAATGCGACTTTGGCGCTCTGATCGTGTACCACATGGCCGATCCCACACTAGGATCGGTTCAGGTTTCATGAAACCCGACTTTGCCTAAAAGTCGGCGATTTCTGAAAATGACCGATCCGTTACGCTCAACCCTACTAAGGACATGTGGGCAAGAAAAAATGAAAATTATATCTATTGAATGGGAGGAATAGAACCAAACGACAGCATGCGTGAAAAAACTTGGGTATATTAATAGATCACAGACTGCAAATGAGTCAACAGTGTCATGCAGCAGCAAAAAAAAGGCAAACACTGTTCTACTATGTATTAAAAGAAGCATAGAATCTAGATCACGCGATGTAATTATCTTCTACTCCTCCTTTGTCAGGCCACATCTGGAATATTGTGTCCAGTTCTGGGCACCACATTTTAAAAAAGACATTGAGAAACTGGAGCAAGTTCAGAGAATAACTACCAGGATGGTAAGGGCACCGCAGAGTATGTGCTGTGAGGAACAGTTAAAGGATCTGGGAATCTTTAGCTTGCAAAAAAGAAGGCTAAGATGAGATTTCATAGCTGTCTACAAATATCGGAAGTGATGTCATCCTTATTTCCATTTGCACATGGAAACACAGGAAGCAATGGAATGAAATTGAAAGGAGAAGATACAGACTAGATATTAGAAAAAACTTTTTGACAGTGAGGTGATCAATAAGTGGAACAGGCTGACACGAGAGGTGGTGAGTACTTCCTCAATGGAAGTCTTCAAACAGGCTGTACAGACATCTGTCTGAGTTGGTTTAGTGAATCCTGCGCTGCTTTGAGCAGGCGGTTGGACACGATGATCCTGGAGGTCCCTTCCAACTCTAGCATTCTATGATTCTATGTTCCTGTACAGTTAGACACAGCCATTACACAGTACATAGCAGGGGCACATTTATCAGATTATCTCAGCACAAGGTCATTTTATTTAAACACATGCTATTGTGGATGTTATTATTATTCCAATATCTATTGATTAAAACTAACTTTTGTTCGAGGCAAAACCCCTTTAAATACCCTACTTTTATGATAAAATATCATTGTAGTGTGACATTTTAATGTTTTCCATAAATTTCACAAGAAAGCCAAATATCCCTAACTTTCTATGAGTAGTGTATCTAGGATGATGATTACACGAGACCTAATAATTGACAAACAATAAGAGGTATCTAGGACAAAAGATTTAATAATTTTACTGAACAGGGTCAAAATTGTATTCAAATAAATTGCTAATGAATGAAAACTAGAATGTGTACAAGTTACCTCTATATCATTGGTTAGGCAAGAATCAATAGTTATCGGTAAGGATTTGGCCCAAAAACTGATATTCAGCATGCCAGAGGAAATTACAGAAGTCAGAAAAATAAGGGTCAAGAAGACTTTTAATATTGAGTCTTTGCATAAACTTGATGTATTTTTTCAAGAAAAGTTAAAAAACTTATGAAATGTACTAAATAGTTGCACTTCAATAAACCATAGAAAGATCTGACTAAAAAGGCAAAGAAATCAAAATTTGTATCAAGCTCAAGACATTTGGCCTTGATTATACATAATTTAATATCTATATGAAAAAAGTATCAGTAAATTAAAGTGTACATTTCCCAACTCAATCAATATATTTTGGTATATCACATAACATTACTATTGCTAAGTCTTAAATGGAATCTGTCACCAAGTTTTGGTTCTGTAATCTGAGAGCCATAATGTAGGAGCAGAGACCTTGATTCCAGTGATGTGTCACTTACTGTGCTGTGTTTTGCTGTTTCAATACAATCAGTGTTGACAGATTCCCGCTGGTAGATTCCCTTTAAATTGATTCTTTTAAAAGAAAAAGAGAAGATAAACAAATTTTTACCACAATTATATCTTATTTAGTGCCTTTTCATTGAAACGCACTATTACATAATATATAAAGGGCAGTTTTATGATCCATAGGACTTTACATAAGACATTATCTATGAACTTTACATAAGAGGACACCAGTATCTGTTATCTTTGCATTTGTCAAGGTAGTAGGAAAACAAATGACAAAAGCAGGTTATTTGGTTGTTACTATGTACTATGGCACAAAGCTTCGGTATTTGATTAAAAGTTATTTAGTTGTTACTGTGTACTATGGCACGAAGCATGGGTATTTGGTTAGAGAATAAGCCATTTCTATTTGATCTGAATCTCACATTAAATCCAAAGTTGACGAAAAGTGTTGCTCATGTAAGTTGTATCAGTAATATTTCTATAATATTTTAGTTGCGTTTTCCTAGGACTATCTGCATTTCAACTTACAAAAATCAAAGAAGATTATTGAGCTGGAAACACTGTTGCAGATTTGGCGTAAAGGTGACTTTTAAAATAGAAATAGTTGATGATTGTCCGATGATGACCGTATAAAATGACTTCCTGCTTAGGATCACATATTGATTTACATTGTATAGCATGTAAGATGTTGCTCTCATTTGTCTAATTCGGCACGTGAGGGTGACATATTTTGAGGGTGACATAGTGACAAAGTGAGGGTGACATATTTTGACAGGTTTTAGCACATTGAAAGGGAACTTTGCATTCATTTTGATGATCCTAACCTACTTTAACCATTATATAGAAGATAGAGAAACATTTCACTTTATAATCAAGTATAGATGCAATAATGAAGAATACCTTACAAGAAATTAACTCCTGAGCTGTATGCAAATTCATCTCCAATATCAACCTTGTGTTTTTTTTACAGGAAAATGTTCTGCAATCTAGCCGACAAATTCATCCATTTAGGCTTCATTAATATCTATGTAAAGGGAAAAGTGAATAATGTATTAGAGATGTCAGGTTTAGATGAGAGGGGTACCTGCTGAGCTTGCAGAAAATCTTCCTGTTGAAACACCCATTGGACACTTGGAGAGTAATTTGCATGTAACACCACTATTAAAACTTCTTTACAGAGTTTCGAGTGGTTGAGATCAAAGTTGGTGACAGGTCCTCTTTAGTAGAGATGTGCAAATATTTCAATGTTTCAAAAACAAATGCATGCACAACACCTTATAACGGCCCCAAATGCTGCCAAAACACATCAAATGAGGGACAAACACCAGCAAAGTGACCTCAATTCACCTACAGTATAAATTGTAACATGGCACAGCAGCAATCAGCCAGGCATGAGGTATTGGGGTCTGGGTTACAGCTTTCAATTGAACATTACAGTAAGACGAGGTTGGTGAGGGATCCATGTTGGTCTCCATTGCTGTGAGCCCTAATACCACATGCAACACCTCTACCAGCGTTTATACTCAGCCACACTCAGGTGGCACAAATATCAGTTTCGTAGACAACCAAGAAAAATTTAAGGATAGTAACACGGCTAGCTGAGTGCAAGGCAGTGAAGGCCTGACAGTCTCAGAGGCCTAGTGCTACAGGCAACATGCATGAAGGACACTCAACCAGGAGTGTTCACATTTCCAAAAATTATTGGCAGACACCAAAAGGGCATCAATTTCACCCCAGTAGAAATCTATATATACTGACCTTGTAATGTCTTCACATCCTGTTCCATCCAGATGTGTCCAGATTCCAGAATTCCAAGCAGCGGAAGTTCACCGACTTCCATATTGGGACACTCAAGTGATGGGTGTCTCAATATGGAAACTGCTGGTGGTGTCAGTCTCTTGCGCGGTACCACCAGCGGAACACCATCACACCACACACACTCTGCATATGCCGAATGCACCGCACACAAACACACACTGCATATGCCGTATGCACAACACACACACTGTATACGCTATACGCACCACACACACTGTATATGCCATATGCAACCTATTGCGCAGTACCACCAGCGGAGCACCGTCACGAAGACATCGCCACCGGGATCAGTAGAATGATTTACTGACCACCGCCATCTTTGTACAGGAGGAACGCATGCGCAGTTTTAATGTGACCGCCGCTATCTGTCTGCACAAAGACATCAGGCGCAGTGATTCATTCGGCTGATCCTGGGGGCAGATGTGTGATGTGTCTACAGGCAGAGGAAGCTGGTCACATTAAATGGGTTTTCCCAAGAATGAAAGTTCATTTTGAAAATTGCCTGTGTCTGACTGTGAACGGAGCATAGCACATCTCCTGGGCAGGGGAGGAAGCAAAAAACAATACTGACATTTCGGAAGGGTATCAAAGAGGATTTATTTTGTCAGGTAAAATATTTCACTAACCGTTTTTAAGCAATATTTTACCTCACAAAATGTATCCTCTGCAGTCTCCTGCTGTAATGTAAGTATTGTCTTTAAGGGGAGAACTGCACAGTAAGGAGAGACACAGCAGAGAAGGGGATAGCACATGGGGCAGACAGGTCAAAGAAGAGAGTACAGACAGGAGAAGTCAGCACATGGGGAAAGAGAGAGTGGATACGTGGGTGAGCACATGGGGGAGAGAGTTTACATGAGTTGGCTCATCCTTTGCAGTGTCAAAAAGGCCCAGGCTCGGCAACCCTTGCCACCCCTGTGAGCTGCAGACCTGTGGACACTGCTGGTCACAGCCACAGTTGTGCCTGAGGATGCATTGCTCATCATGACTGCATCACCACATGTCTGCGACGTACGGTGCAACGTAACCTCCTCGTCTTCCTCCTCAGATGACCTACTCAGCTGTGTGCCGCTATGTTCATGCCAATTGGGATCTAACACCTCATCATCATCATCCTCTGTGTTATCACATTCCTCACCCTTGGAGTCACCCCCCTCCTTTTCCTGCCCTGACAGCACAGTACAGTCAAAGTTTTTCAAGTGATGCAAGAAAATAATGTTTATTGGTGAGAACAAAAAACGGTAGAAAGTAGCAGAGCGCAGGAAAAATTCAGAGAGACTATAATTGAGTGACGTTTTGACCTATTCCAGGTTTTATTCAATACATCGCTGCAAGAGAAGGAGAAGCATCAATATCATGTTCCCACGTTGTGATAAAAGCATATAACTGATTATATACATGAAAATAATACATATATTACATGTATTACAGTCCCAAGCTTATATACTGTGCATAGGCATAGCATGAAAATTATGATAAAATATTGTCCAATGATAGTAATATAATGATAATGGGTTCAGAATTAAATCCCAACTTGTGAGCACTGTAATAAGGACAACTCAAAATATAAAGTAAGCAAGTCATAAACCAACTATGAATATTGTTCACATTTGATGCTTACTCAATGTTGTCTTGATGGTGGATGTACACTGTATACTATACAGTGTATAGGGATGCCTCCCTGGTTGTGGTGATGTGTACAATGGGCTGCAAGGAAACAAAGCATGAAAATGAAACCCATGGCTAAAAGGAGAAGTTGTCTAATCAGAGATTGTGTTACTTGTATAGTCCTCAAAGAGAAAGCAATATGCTGTAGAAGTAAATGGATACCATTAGGGTCTTGAAGGAAGTGTGGAGAATATGTAGAGAAAGATATATCATTGGTGGAATAGGGTTGCTATACCTTTAAGATTGCAGATAGCGGCGGTGCTCCCTCGTCTTGCCTGGTGCCTGCTGCTGGAGTGTTAGGGGAATGAGGCCAGAGGTCTCTTATATAACCATACGGTGGCCTGACTGAAAGTGTATCACAGGAAGTGACGCATGCAACCTCCAGCACCTCCATTCTAGATCCTGTGTATATTGTAACATGCCAAGAGCGCGTCACAATAATAAAATCCTTAATTTCCATCTGAACTTAACAAATGCAGAAAGAAAAGCTATTCAAGATATAAAAAACAACAGCGACCTCTTGGTGAAAAGAGTGGATAAAAGAGGCACAATAGTCTCACTAAATGCAGGACTGTGTAAGAAATTGAACTTGATAGACCTGGAAAACAAGGATATGTTCAAAGAACTAAAACTGGACCCAACACATGAATACAATGATATTTTGATATTTTGAATCAAATATTACAGGAAGGCTTGGATACTGGAGCAATGAATACAAAACTTGCGGAATATTTATAACGAGCATCCAGCTATACCTATATACTATTCATTCAAAGATACATAAAAACTTCTTTCCTCCTCCCATGAGACCAATTGTTGGAGGGATTGGCTCTCTGGGTGAAAAAATAGGGGAATGGGTGGATTTTTACTTACAACCACTAGTTCAAGAAATTCCAAGCTAGGTAAGAGACTCAAAATACATCACAACTATCTTCAATAATGCTATTTGGAAAGAAAACTTCTCATGGTTGTCATGTGATGTTGTGAGTCTATACCCATCTATCCCCCATTCAGTTGCAATATCCAGCCTATCCTACCACCTGAACAAATATAGTAATTATGATGTGGAAATTAAGGATTTTATTAAATCTGCAGTAAACTTTCTGCTACCTCATAACTACTTTAAGTTTGACAATAAATTTTTCCTCCAACAGAATGGCATTAATATGGCAGCCAAATTCTTCCCCTCCCTAGCTAGTTATGTCACACTGGGAAGAACTTTATGTTTGTAATGATAATATTTACAATCATAATATCATTGGTATGGTCGTTTCATTGATGACCTCCTCCTGATATGGGGGGTACTCAGGAGGAGGCCATCACATTAACCAATTACATTAACAAAAATGAATTCAATTTAAAATTCACTTCATTTTTTCATATTGAGGAGATCAATTTTGGGGGTTTACATTTAAAAGGTGACAAATCAATCAATAGTTTTATCACCATATAAAAAACCAACAGCCCAGTAACTCCATATTAACAGCAACAGCAACATCATGTCATCCAAAACATATAATTAACAATATTCCATATGGTGAATTAATTAGGACAAAGCAAAACTGTTCTTTGGAAAAAACATATGCTATAGAATCAGAAAAGACATGTGAAAGACTAAATAAAAGAGGCTAACTTAAATGGTTATTTAAAAAAGCACAGAAAAATGTTTCAGACATAACTAGGAAAGATCTGTAAATAAAAAAAATAAAAATGTTATTAGTAGTGTTGAGCATTCCGATACTGCAAATATCGGGTATCGGCCGATATTTGCTGTATCGGAATTCCGATACCGAGTTCCGATATTTTTGCGATATCGGAATCGGAAGTGTGCGGTGTGTATGGTTCCCAGGGTCTGGAGGAGAGGAAACTCTCCTTCAGGCCCTGGGATCCATATTCATATAAAAAATAAATAATAAAAATAAAAAATATTGATATACTCACCCTCGGACTTCCCCTGGCTCTTAGCGGTGCCTCCGTTCCTAAGAATGCAGGGAGTGAAGGACCTTCGATGACGTCGCGGCTTGTGATTGGTCGCGTGAGCGGTCACATGAGCGGTCACGCGACCAATCACAAGCCGTGACGTCATCGAAGGTCCTAGTTCACTCTGCATTCTTACGAACGGAGGCAGACGCTTGGACCGGTGAGAGCCGGGGCCGTCGGAGGGGTGAGTATATCAATATTTTTTTTTTTATTCTTTATTTTAAACATGAATATGGATCCCAGGGCCTGAAGGAGAGTTTCCTCTCCTTCAGACCCTTGGAACCATTCCGATATTTTGGGTCCCATTGAGATGCATTGGTATCGGGTATCGGTATCGGCGATATCCGATATTTTTTGGATATTGGCCGATCCAATCCGATACCGATACCTTTGCATATCGGAAGGCATCGCTCAACACTAGTTATTAGTAATAATATTATCACCTTTTCTACAAACTATAGTGTACAATATCAGGAAATTACCAAAATTATTTAAAAAAAAATACATTCCAATGTTGAACAAAGATTCTAAATTGAAAGAAATTTTAAAAACTAATGATATACGTTACATAGCTAAACAAGCTCCTACTTTTGGATCGATTTTATCTCCAAGTTTATTCTTTAGTCAAGTCAACACTTCATCTAATGTTCAATCATGGCTAGTGTTGAGCATTCCGATACCGCAAGTATCGGGTATCGGCCGATATTTGCTGTATCGGAATTCCGATACCGAGATCCGATACTTTTGTGGTATCGGGTATCGGTATCGAAACAACATTAATGTGTAAAATAAAGAATTAAAATAAAAAATATTGCTATACTCACCTCTCCGACGCAGCCTGCACCTTACCGAGGGAACCGGCAGCGTTGTTTGCTTAAAATTCGCGCTTTAACTTCCTTACTTGAAGTCCCGGCTTGTGATTGGTCGCGCGCCGCCCATGTGACCGCGACGCGACCAATCACAGCAAGCCGTGACGTAATTTTAGGTCCTTCAGGATTTTAAAATTACGTTCCGGCGTTGTGATTGGTTGCGTCGCGGTCACATGGGCGACGCGACCAATCACAAGCCGGGACTTCAAGTAAGGAAGTTAAAGCGTGAATTTTAAGCAAACAACGCTGCCGGTTCCCTCGCTGAAGTCCAGGCTGCGTCGGAGAGGTGAGTATAGCAATATTTTTTATTTTAATTCTTTATTTTACACATTAATATGGTTCCCAGGGCCTGAAGGAGAGTTTCCTCTCCTTCAGACCCTGGGAACCATCAGGAATACCGTCCGATACATGAGTCCCATTGACTTGTATTGGTATCGGGTATCGGTATCGGATTAGATCCGATACTTTGCCGGTATCGGCCGATACTTTCCGATACCGATACTTTCAAGTATCGGACGGTATCGCTCAACACTAATCATGGCTTAATATGAATGGATTCTTCAAATGCGGAACTAGCCGCTGCAAATCATGTGAACATGCACTTAAGAAAAAGGAATTCAACTCCATTTGTAATTAGTGATGAGCAAGCACTAAAATGCTCGGGTGCTCGTTGCTTGGGTCAAGCAAATTGGAATACTCGGGTGCTCGACCCGATCAACGAGCCCAATTTAAGTCTATGGGAAACCAGAGCATTTTTACCGTGATCCCCCCGGGGGTACTTTTAACCCTTTCGCGACATGCGCCGTACATGTACTGCGCATGTCGGGTCCCCTGCTTTGATGTGCGCTCCGGCGGTGAGCGCACATCAAAGTCGCGACATGTCAGCTGTTTTGTACAGCTGACATGTGCGCGCAATAGCGGCGGGTGAAATCGCTATTCACCCGCCGCTATTAACCTGTTAAATGCCGCTGTCAAATGCAAACAGCAGCATTTAACTACCGCATCCGGCCGGGCGGCCGGAAATGACGTCATCGCCAACCCCCGTCACATGATCGGGGGTCGGCGATGCATCAGGATGGTAACCATAGAGGTCCTTGAGACCTCTATGGTTACTGATGCCGGCCTGCTGTGAGCGCCCCCCTGTGGTCAGCGCTCACAGCACACCTGCATTTCAGCTACATAAGAGCGATCTGATGATCGCTGTTATGTAGCAGAGCCGATCGGGCTGTGCTTTCTTCTAGCCTCCCTTGGAGGCTATTGAAGCATGGCAAAAGTGAAAAAAAAAAGTTTTTAAAAATGTGAAAAAAATATTAAAAATATAAAAGTTTAAATCACCCCCCTTTCGCCCCATCCTAAATAAAACAATAAAAAAAAAACAAACCTACACATATTTGGTATCGCCGCGTTCAGAATCGCCCGATCTATCAATTAAAAAAAAGCATTAACCTGATCGCTAAACAGCGTAGTGAGAAAAAAATCCAAAACGCCAGAATTACGTTTTTTTGGTCGCCATTGCATTGCGTTAAAATGCAATAACGGGCAATCAAAAGAACGCATCTGTGCCAAAATGGTATCATTAAAAACATCAGCTCGGCACGCAAAAAATAAGCCCTCACCCGATCCCAGATCACGAAAATTGGAGACGCTACGGGTATCGGAAAATGGCACTTTTTTTTTTTTTTAAGCAAAGTTTGGAATTTCTTTTCACCACTTGGATAAAAAATAACCTAGACATGTTAGGTGTCTATGAGCTCATAATGACCTAGAGAATCATAATGGCAGGTTAGTTTTAGCATTTAGTGAACCTAGCAAAAAAGCCAAACAAAAAACAAGTGTGGGATTGCACTTTTTTTGCAATTTCACCGCACTTGGAATTTTTTTCCCATTTTCTAGTACACGACATGGTAAAACCAATGATGTCGTTCAAAAGTACAACTCGTCCCGCAAAAAATAAGCCCTCATATGGCCATATTGATGGAAAAATAAAAAAGTTATGGCTCTGGGAAGGAGGGGAGCGAAAAACGAAAACACAAAAACGAAAAAGGGCCGCGGCATGAAGGGGTTAAGGTCTAAAAACATCTGAAAATGATGGAAACACTGCTCAAATGACATGGAAATATCATGGGGATCGCCCCTGGTAGCATTTCTGACTCCATGGTCACAGCTGTAAGCAATGTTGTCAGAGTTTCACACCATTTTTACAGGTGCACCAAAAACATACAAAAATGTAACCAAAATGGATTTTTCTGGGAAATATGTTAAGATACATCCTTTCCAGGGTAATGACTTGTCTATAAGGCAAAATAATTAGCCCCAGACCAAAATGTTCCTCCACCACTTGGGCTATGTTCGCACGCAGCTTTTTTGATGCGTTTTTCAACTTTAAAATTGCTTTCAACCAATACAAATGCATTCACTGGGAAATGTCATTGTAACATTTAACAATTCTAGCTGGCTATGTGGTGTCTGACATATAAGGAGACGCATCTTGTTTCATTTATGAAGTTGGGACTCTTAATCATAGTAACATAGTAACATGGTTATTAAGGTTGAAGGAAGACTTTAAGTCCATCTAGTTCAACCCATAGCCTAACCTAACATGATGATCCAGAGGAAGGCAAAAAAAAACCATGTGGCAAAGAGTAAGCTCCACCTTGGGGAAAAAAATTCCTTCCCGACTCCACATACAGCAGTCAGACTAGTTCCCTGGATCAACGCCCTATCAAGGAATCTAATATATACAACCTGTAACATTATAATTTTCAAGAAAGGCATCCAGTCCCCTCTTAAATTTAAGTAATGAATCACTCATTACAACATTATACGGCAGAGAGTTCCATAGTCTCACTGCTCTTATAGTAAAGTACCCGTGTCTGTTGTTATGCTTAAACCTTCTTTCCTCCAGATGTAGAGGATGCCCCCTTGTCCCCGTCTCAGGTCTATGATTAAAAAGATCATCAGAAAGGTCTTTGTACTGTCCCATCATATATTTATACATTAAGATAAGATCAGCCCTTAGCCTTCGTTTTTCCAAACTAAACAGCCCCAAGTGTAATAACCTATCTTGGTATTGCAGACCCCCCAGTCCTCTAATAACCTTGGTCGCTCTTCTCTGCACCCGCTCTATTTCAGCTATGTCTTTCTTATACACCGGAGACCAGAACTGTGCACAGTATTCTAAGTGTGGTCGAACTAGTGACTTGTATAGAGGTAAAATTATGTTCTCCTCATGAGCATCTATGCCTCTTTTAATGCATAACATTATTTTATTTGCCTTTGTAGCAGCTGCCTGACACTGGCCGCTAAATGTGAGTTTGTCATCCACCCATACACCCAGGTCTTTTTCATTGACGGTTTTGCCCAGAGTTTTAGAATTAAGCACATAGTTATACATCTTATTACTTCTGCCCAAGTACATGACCTTACATTTATCCCCATTAAAGCTCATTTGCCATTTGTCAGCCCAAGCTTTTTGTTTACATAAATCATCCTGTATCCTTAAAGTCACAAAGCCTATTTTTAGAGGCATTAATATTCTTAAAGGGCCATTATTAAACAGTGGGTCTCCTATGCTGTTATTGCCTATGCAGTGAGTGGCTGGGCTGCCAACAATTACAACGCACCCCAATACCCCTTTCACGAGAGGTACAGGAGGGCTTCCTGAAAAAATGGGGCATTGAATGCCTGCCCTGCTACCAAGTCATACGCACCCCAATAAGCCTTTGAACCCAGGTACTGGATGGCCACAGGAAAATCCACTTCACATTCTTCAGTTGGTCCTGCCATACTGTTTTCTTATGTATTAACTGCAAGGCCTGCCCTGCTACCAAGTCATATGCTCCCCAATAAGCCTTTGAACCCAGATAATGGATGGCCACAGGAAAACCCACTTCACATTCTTCAGTTGGTCCTGCCATACAGTTTTCTTATGTATTAACTGCAAGGCCTGCCCTGCTACCAAGTCATATGCACCCCAATAAGCCTTTGAACCCAGGTACTGAATGGCCACAGGAAAACTCACTTCACATTCTTCAGTTGGTCCTGCCATACTGTTTCCTTATGCATTGAATGCAAGGTCCACCTTGACCCAAATTTGCACGCACCCCAATCCCCCTTGGAAGAAATATGGAGGAGGGCCTCATAAAAAAAATGTCCCATTACAAAGGAGCGGGTCTCCTAGACTCGTAATGCCCATACATTAAGTGTATGGGCTAACAAACATTTCCCCATGGGGGTAAATTAAAAAAAAATATTTAATAGGGATCATAGACACCCTTGTCAAAAAATTGACTGTCTGTAGCAGCACGGAACACGTGAACCCTGGTGATCTAGTGGTGGAAAATGATGAGAGGTGGAGGAAGGCCTCAATAAAAACTAGGCCCAATTTAAAGGAGCGGGTCTCCTAGATTTGTAATGCTTATACACTAAGTGAATGGGCTGACAAACATTTCCCCGTAGGGGGTAAATTTTTTGAAAATATTTAATGGGGATCATAGACACCCTTGCCAAAAAATTGACTGTCTGTAGCTGCACGGAACACGTGAACCCTGGTGATCTACTGGTGGATAATGATGAGAGGTGGAGGAATGCCTCATTAAAAACTAGGCCCAATTTAAAGGAGCGGGTGTCCTAGACTTGTAATGCCCATACACGCAGTACATGGGCGAACAAACATTTCCTCAAGGGAGATACATTTTTAAAAAATATACTATGGCCATCATAGACACCCTTGCCAAAAATTGGACTGCCTATAGCAGCACAGAAGACTTTAAGCATGGTGAATGGTGATCTAGTGGGGGAGAATGAGGAGACATTGCTGAAGGCCTCATTAAAAACTAGGCCCAATGTAAAGGAGTGTGTCTCCTACACTTATAATGCCCATACACGCAGTGCATGGGCTGACAAACATTTCCCCAAGGGGGGTACATTTTTTAAAAATATACTATGGGCATCATAGACACCCTTGCCAAAAATGGAACTGCCAGTAGCGGCACAGAAGATGCTAAGCCTGGTGATCTAGTGGTGGAGAATGAGGAGACATTGCTGAAGGCCTCATGTAAAAATAGGCACAATGTAAAGGAGTGTGTCTCCTAGACTTGTAATGCCCATACATGCAGTGCATGGGCTCACAAACATTTCCCCAAAGGGGATATATTTTTAAAAAATATACTATGGGCATCATAGACACCCTTGCCAAAAATTGGACTGCCTGTAGCGGCACAGAAGATGTTAAGCCTGGTGTTCTAGTGATGGAGAATGAGGAGACAAAAAGATAAATCATACTGAAATAATAAAAAAAAGGATATGAATACACTGATGAAAGTAAATAACAAAAGGAAGGGGTGAATACAGGTTCATATATATGATGCCAGATTATGTCCAATGAGATATGTTTGTCCCTAGCAACAGCTCAGAGACAGGGATATAAAAAAAATAATATATAATAGCATTTCAATATTTTTATATTGTAGAGGTATACACTGGGTCATAAAAGGATGGCGCAGAGTTATTAAAACTGGAATATATAAGAATAAATGGGAAAAATATACATACATCTCAGTTTAATGAAAGTTCCCCCTGGGGGAGTTTATTTTTGTTTCTAATTAGTAATGGACATCAGAAAAACACCCTTGCACAAAAATTGAGTAACTTTTGCACGGAATACGTTCACTCTGGTGTTGTACTGGTTGTGGATGATGAGAATAAGGAGGAGGATAACACCAAACAGACAAAATCAGGATGCGGATAGCCATGTATGGTTGGGGAGAGGTCAATGACAATACACCTCCACAAAAAGACAATGTATTAGAGGTTATGTTTCACTGTTTTCACTTGGTGGTGTACAGAAATCTTTCCCAATCCAGCCCTTATTCATTTTTATAAGAGTCAGCCTGTCAGCATTTTCAGTTGACAGGCGGATGCGCTTATCTGTTATAATTCACGAGCGGCACTAAAAACCCACTCTGACAGAATGCTAGCAGCAGGGCAGGCCAGGATCTCCAAGGCGTAGAGAGCCACTTCATGCCACGTGTCCAGCTTGGATACCCAATAATTAAAAGGCACAGAGGAATCACGGAGGACATTTGTACGATCTGCAAGGTACTCCCTCAGCATCTTCCCAAACATTGCACTTCTTGTGACAGTGCAGTGCCCCAGAGTCCTGGTCGTTGCAGTAATGTCATTCCACCACCAGGGGGAGTGATATTACGTCTGAAGGTAATAAAGGAAATCTTCCTGCCAGGTATCACAAACCATACACCACACTTCACACTCCAGACCACCAGGGGGAGCCTTGCTCCTATCTACTAGGACTCCTCACAGAAGGGTAAAACTGGTGGGCTGGATAGAAAGTTAGAGAGACGCTGACTGGGCTTTGCCCAGGCAAAACCTGTCAGGCAGACAGGGGGAAAGGAGGAACATCTGAGCTGCAGACAGAGGGTCTCTGTCAGGGGTGGGATCCTGACAGAGGCCTAGCGGGATAGAAAGCTATGGAGCTACGCCTTCCCCACGTGCGGTAGCATCCTAAAAAAGGACACAAAGAGAATTGTGTTGTAGAGTGTGAGAAACAAAGTCACAGCACAAAGAGAAAACACCGGGAGGAGTTCTGCCCTGAAATAGGCTGCCTCCTCCTGAGGCGCGTATCCGGTGTCTGGAACACTGAGGGTGTAATTGACTCTACGCTTTACTTCAGAGACCGGCAGGACAGTCAATTCCAAGTTGGCTGCCCGAACTAAATACCTAAGAAGACACAGTGGCAAATTGTGGGGGTCGGGGCGTCTCTAGGGTCCCTATAAACAAGCCTCAGGCCATCAGTCATATGGGTTTGTCCTATCCACACCATCTAGGGGACAGAGAGGAAGAAATAACATCTAGAACATCTACAAGAGTTGTGAGGACCTTACCGGGAAGCTCAGCAGGGAGGTACTACAACACACAGGCGCTAGTAGGAAGGTGTTATGATCCTTAGTGGTTGAGGATCACAAATTACTCCAGCTAAGTAACAAACATAGGACAAGCTCTAGGGAGGTGGCAAACTGGACTGACCGCTAATCTGAACCTATCCAAACACACTAGAAGTAGCCGGTGAACATGCCTAAAAATCCTAGACGTCTCGAGGCAGCCTGAGGAACTAACTACCCCTAGAGAGAAAGAAAGACCTCTCTTGCCTCCAGAGAAATAATCCCCAAAGATATAGAATCCCCCAACAGATAATAACGGTGAGGTAAGAGGAAGGCACATACACAGGGGTGAAAGCAGATTCAGCAAATGAGGCCCACTAATACTAGATAGCAGAAAATAGAAAAGAGAATCTATGCGGTCAGTAAAAAACCCTTACAAAATATCCACTCTGAGATTTCAAGAACCCCCACACCAACTAACGGTGTGGGGGGAGAAACTCAGTCCCCTAGAGCAACCAGCAAGCGAGGAAATCAAATTTTAGCGAGCTGGACAAAAAACATAATGAACACTGATAATCAAAAACATGATCAAACAAAATCTTAGCTTGTCTTGGAGAGACTGGGAGCAAGGTAGACACAAGGAATCTGAAGAGCACTGAATACATTGATAGCAGGCAAGGAACTGAGTCTCCAGGTGAGCTAAATTGGAAACCAACCAAGGATAACGAACCAGCTGATGCAGCCAACCTGCAGAAAGACAACACTACACAGTACCGCTTGTGACCACTAGAGGGAGCCCAAAAATAGAATTCACAACAGTACCCCCCCCTTGAGGAGGGGTCACCGAACCCTCATCAAGACCCCCAGGGCGATCAGGATGAGCCGCGTGGAAGGCACGAACCAAATCGGCCGCATGAACATCAGAGGCGACAACCCAGGAATTATCCTCCTGACCATAGCCCTTCCACTTAACCAAATACTGAAGCCTCCGTCTAGAGATACGAGAATCCAAAATCTTCTCCACCACGTACTCCAATTCGCCCTCGACCAGCACCGGAGCAGGAGGCTCAACAGAAGGAACCACAGGTACCACATACCTCCGCAACAAAGACCTATGGAACACATTATGAATGGCAAACGATGCTGGGAGATCCAAACGAAAAGACACCGGGTTAAGGATTTCCAAGATCTTATAAGGACCGATGAAACGAGGCTTGAATTTAGGAGAGGAGACCTTCATAGGAACATACCGAGAAGACAGCCACACCAAATCCCCAACACGAAGTCGGGGACCCACACCGCGGCGGCGGTTGGCAAAGCGCTGAGCCTTCTCCTGTGACAACAACCTCAAATTGTCCACCACATGGTTCCAAATCTGCTGCAACCTATCCACCACAGAATCCACCCCAGGACAGTCAGAAGGCTCAACCTGACCCGAGGAAAAACGAGGATGGAAACCAGAATTGCAGAAAAAAGGCGAAACCAAAGTAGCAGAACTAGCCCGATTATTAAGGGCAAACTCGGCCAATGGCAAAAAAGTCACCCAATCATCCTGACCAGCAGAAACAAAACATCTCAAATAAGTTTCCAACGTCTGATTAGTTCGCTCGGTTTGGCCATTAGTCTGAGGATGGAAGGCCGACGAAAAAGACAAATCAATGCCCATCTTAGCACAAAAAGTCCGCCAAAACCTGGACACAAACTGGGATCCTCTATCAGACACAATATTTTCAGGAATGCCGTGCAAGCGAACCACATTCTGAAAAAATAGAGGAACCAAATCGGAGGAAGAAGGCAACTTAGGCAAGGGCACCAAATGGACCATCTTGGAAAAACGATCACACACCACCCAGATGACAGACATTTTCTGAGATACTGGAAGATCCGAAATAAAATCCATGGACATGTGCGTCCAAGGCCTTTTCGGAACAGGCAAAGGCAAAAGCAAACCGCTGGCACGAGAACAGCAAGGCTTAGCCCGAGCACAAATCCCACAAGACTGCACAAAGGAACGCACATCCCGCGACAAGGAAGGCCACCAGAAGGACCTAGCCACCAAATCTCTGGTACCAAAAATCCCAGGATGACCCGCCAACACCGAAGAATGAACCTCGGAAATAACTTTGCTCGTCCATCTATCCGGGACAAACAGTCTCTCTGGTGGACAACAGTCAGGTCTATCCGCCTGAAATTTCTGCAGCACTCGTCGCAAATCTGGGGAAATGGCAGACAAAATCACTCCCTCTCTGAGAATACCAGCCGGCTCAGAAACTCCCGGATAGTCAGGCACAAAACTCCTAGAAAGTGCATCAGCTTTCACGTTCTTCGAACCAGGCAGGTATGAGACCACGAAGTTGAAACGGGAGAAAAACAACGACCCACGAGCATTTAAAATGCGCGCGTGTCCAGCCTCCCGTGACGTCACGGCTTGTGATTGGTCGCATCGCCCATGTGACCGCGACGCGACCAATCACAAGCCAGAACGTGATTTTAAAATCCTGAAGGACCTGAAATTACGTCACGGCTTGCTGTGATTGGTTGCGTCGCGGCCACATGGGCGACGCGACCAATCACAAGCCGTGACGTAATGTTAAAAATGCGCGCGTTTCCTGCCTCCTGTGACGTCACGGCTTGTGATTGGTCGCGTCGCCCATGTGACCGCGACGCGACCAATCACAAAGCCGGAACGTAATTTTAAAATACTGAATGCCTAGAAGGACCTGAAAATTACGTCACGGCTTGCTGTGATTGGTCGCGTCGCGGCCACATGGGCGGCACGCGACCAATCACAAGCCGTGACGTCACGGAAGGAAGGAAACGCGCGCATTTTAAGCAAAGAACGCTGCCGGTTCCCTCGGTGAGGTCCAGGCTGCATCAGAGAGGTGAGTATAGCAATATTTTTTATTTTAATTCTTTCTTTTACACATTAATGTTGTTTCGATACCGATACCCGATACCACAAAAGTATCGGATCTCGGTATCGGAATTCCGATACAGCAAATATCGGCCGATACCCGATACTTGCGGTATCGGAATGCTCAACACTAGTCACATCAGAACCCTTCTTGGTCAAATCCGTGAAAGGTTTAACCACGCTAGAAAAATTAGCGATGAAACGACGGTAAAAATTAGCAAAACCCAAGAACTTCTGAAGACTCTTAACAGACGTGGGCTGAGTCCAGTCATGAATAGCCTGAACCTTGACTGGGTCCATCTCCACAGTAGAAGGAGAAAAAATAAAACCCAAAAAGGAGACCTTCTGTACTCCGAAGAGGCATTTTGAGCCCTTCACAAATAAAGCATTAGCACGCAGGACCTGAAACACCATCCTGACCTGCTTCACATGGGACTCCCAATCATCAGAAAAGACCAAAATGTCATCCAAATAAACAATCATAAATTTATCCAGATATTCTCGGAAGATGTCATGCATGAAGGACTGAAACACAGAAGGAGCATTAGAGAGTCCAAAAGGCATCACTAAGTACTCAAAATGGCCTTCGGGCGTATTAAATGCTGTTTTCCATTCATCTCCCTGCTTAATGCGCACAAGGTTATACGCACCACGGAGATCTATCTTGGTGAACCAACTGGCACCCTTAATCCGAGCAAACAAATCAGACAATAGTGGCAAAGGATACTGAAATTTGACTGTGATTTTATTCAGAAGACGATAATCTATACAAGGTCTCAAAGAACCGTCCTTCTTGGCCACAAAAAAAAATCCTGCACCAAGATGGGAAGAGGATGGGCGAATATGTCCCTTTTCCAAAGACTCCTTTATATAACTCCGCATCGCGGCATGCTCTGGTATAGAGAAATTAAAAAGTCGTCCCTTAGGGAATTTACTACCAGGAATTAAATTTATAGCACAGTCACAATCCCTATGAGGAGGCAGGGCACAGGACCTGGGCTCATCAAATACATCCTGGTAGTCAGACATAAATTCAGGGACCTCAGAAGGAGTGGAAGAAGCAATAGACACCAACGGAGTATCGCCATGAATTCCCTGACAACCCCAACTTGACACAGACATAGCTTTCCAATCTAAAACTGGATTATGAGCTTGCAGCCATGGCAGACCCAAAACGACAACATCATGCAAATTATGCAGAACAAGAAAGCGAATCACCTCCTGATGTACGGGAGTCATGCACATGGTCATTTGCGTCCAATATTGAGGCTTATTCTCAGCCAATGGCGTAGCATCAATTCCCCTCAGAGGAATAGGAAATTCCAAAGGCTCCAGGACAAAACCACAGCGCCTGGCAAACGACAAATCCATCAGATTCAGGGCCGCACCCGAATCCACAAAAGCCATAACCGGGTAGGACGACAAAGAACAAATCAAAGTAACAGACAAAATAAATTTAGGCTGTATAGTACCAATGGTGACAGGTTTAGCGATTTTTTTTAAGCGTTTAGAGCATGCTGAGATAACATGAGTAGAATCACCACAGTAAAAGCACAACCCATTTTGACGTCTATGACTTTGACGCTCAATTCTGGTCAGAGTTCGGTCACATTGCATAGACTCAGGTCTCTGTTTGGAAAATACCGCCAAAGGATGAGCAGATTTGCGCTCCCGCAAACGCCGATCAACCTGAATGGCTAAAGCCATAGAATCACTCAGACTTGCAGGGGTGGGAAACCCCACCATAACATTCTTAACGGCCTCAGAAAGACCTTCTCTGAAATTTGCAGCCAGGGCACACTCATTCCATTGAGTAAGCACCGACCATTTCCGAAATTTTTGACAATACACCTCTGCTTCATCCTGACCCTGAGAGATAGCCAGCAACGCTTTTTCTGCCTGATTCTCAAGATTAGGCTCCTCATAAAGCAGTCCAAGAGCCAGAAAAAATGCATCTACATTAAGCAATGCAGGATCTCCTGGCGCCAGAGAGAAAGCCCAATCTTGAGGGTCGCCACGCAACAAGGAGATAACAATTTTAACTTGCTGAGCGGAATCACCAGAGGAACGAGGTCTCAGAGATAGAAATAACTTACAATTATTCTTAAAATTTAGAAACCTAGATCTATCTCCAGAAAACAACTCAGGAATGGGTATCTTTGGTTCTGACATATGGCTATGAATAACAAAATCCTGAATACTTTGCACCCGTGCAGTAAGATGATCCACACTAGAAGTCAGAGTCTGAACATTCATGTCTGCAGCTGAGCTCAAAACCACCCAGAGTTCAAGGGGATGAAAGAAGCTAAACAGACTGCAGCAAAGGAAAAGCGGGAGGAAAAAAAAAAATGTACTCAGGTCTTCTTTTTATCCCACTTCTGCGATGCATTAAACACTTTTTGGCCTGCTATACTGTTATGATCCTTAGTGGTTGAGGATCACAAATTACTCCAGCTAAGTAACAAACATAGGACAAGCTCTAGGGAGGTGGCAAACTGGACTGACCGCAAATCTGAACCTATCCAAACACACTAGAAGTAGCCGGTGAACGTGCCTAAAAATCCTAGACGTCTCGAGCCAGCCTGAGGAACTAACTACCCCTAGAGAGAAAGAAAGACCTCTCTTGCCTCCAGAGAAATAATCCCCAAAGATATAGAATCCCCCAACAGATAATAACGGTGAGGTAAGAGGAAGGCACATACACAGGGGTGAAAGCAGATTCAGCAAATGAGGCCCACTAATACTAGATAGCAGAAAATAGAAAAGAGAATCTATGCGGTCAGTAAAAAACCCTTACAAAATATCCACTCTGAGATTTCAAGAACCCCCACACCAACTAACGGTGTGGGGGGAGAAACTCAGTCCCCTAGAGCAACCAGCAAGCGAGGAAATCACATTTTAGCGAGCTGGACAAAAAACATAATGAACACTGATAATCAAAAAATGATCAAACAAAAACTTAGCTTGTCTTGGAGAGACTGGGAGCAAGGTAGACACAAGGAATCTGAAGAGCACTGAATACATTGATAGCAGGCAAGGAACTGAGTCTCCAGGTGAGCTAAATAGGAAACCAACCAAGGATAACGAACCAGCTGATGCAGCCAACCTGCAGAAAGACAACACTACACAGTACCGCTTGTGACCACTAGAGGGAGCCCAAAAATAGAATTCACAACAGAAGGCTACTGATTTCCAACTGGATAAGGGGACTCTGGATTTGCCTTCAGACCGGCTGAACTCTGCCTACCCTGTGGTCTGTACCCTGGACTGTGGATGCTGACGCCTCCAGTAAAAGGTAAAGAGACTGCAACCTTGTGTCCTCATTATACTCTGCGCCTTACATCACCCACCATCACCATCTACACTTCTGGGAAGCCCTGGGGATACACTTCACCTGTGGGAAGGTATACCATCTAGCTGCCATCACATCACCCCAGCGGACCCCTAAGCAGTGTCGGTCACCCTGACCGAATACCACAGGTGGCGTCACGAACTTTCTACAAACTCTCCCTTTCCTTGGACGCCTCTCTAAGGGCCACGGACCGGGTCAGGCCACCGTGACATCCCCTGAACCGAAGGACCCGGTACCGAGTGCCCCATTGCACTTGACGTGGGGGCAATCCAACCTTGGCATCACGAACAGGATCTACTTAAGCCTGAAAATCGGGTCAGGTGCGCCTAAGAACTGTGCCAGAACTGTATTCGGACTGTGATTTGCTTAAAGACTGTGTATTGCCATTTGCCGCCAAAATTCCTGCCCAAACCACCGCCATTACAGCGCCACGAGGAGCGCAGAAGAAGAAGAAGGGCGTGGAGTTGTGGGTTTGAACGAAATGAGAAGCGCGAAAAATCATGGCCGCCCAGTCTAAATATCTCTGTACCTTGAGGACGTGTCCGTCAGCAGCCGAGATCCACCTCCTGATCCTCAATGGTGGGCGGAGACAACAAAAGCGAAACCGCCCCAGAAGGAGGGAGTGGGAAAAAGACCAGGAAAAGGTGAGCCACGTGGAGGACACCTTGGCCAGCCGCCCGGGACCAGAGCGTGGGGTCAGAGCAGAGGACTCCCCCAGCCACCTGGAAAGACACCGCGGCCAGGCATCACCCGTTGGCCCTGATTTCCTGCCGGCTGGCATGGAAGAGCTCAACGACCAACTCCTGCGGACGCAGCTGAGCACTGATGCCGGGTGGAAGAAGACCTTCATCGGGGGCCTCACCAGACGTCTGTCGGCAGCCTCGTCTGGTCCGGAGCAAGAAAGAAGTTCCAGTGCTCCGAAGCCAGAAAGCAAGGCCCTGCCGGGAAGCGAGACGCTGCAAATAGAGATGACAACACCGCATCACAAGGCCCTGCAATCAGCATTCCAGACTCCAGCGGAGACGGAGCAGACCGGCACCGGAGGGACAGCATCTGAAGCATGTATGAAGAAAGACCCTGCCCTGATGACCGACACCACTCCAGCGACTGCTCGTGCCACCGCTACTGACTCCGTTCCAGCGACTGATATTGCAGCAGCCGCTACCTCTGCTGCAGCAAATGCCCATACTCAAGCTACGCAGACCTCCATCGCTGCGCATGACTTAACCATACATGAAAGACGGACTAACGGCGTTTATCCAGCACTGGGTGTAACCCTGGACCTCACCCTTCCCAGGACAAGAGGGGTTATGTGCCAGGTGCAGCCATGGAAGCCGTCCAACTAAGCCTCGAAAAACCGACAAGACTGTAAATAGTTTAAAAAAAATTTCCTGTTTCTTTGCTGCTTTAACCCGTCCAGGATTAACTTTTAAAGGGATCCCCTGTTTAAAGGGATCCTATGTTTTTGCACAAGTTCATCGTTGCTTTTAAAGAACATTTGAATCATGGACGGTGAATGGTTCACAAACTGCTTGTAAATAGTTTGCACCTTCTTAAAGGTGCTCTCTACTGGTTTTACATAGGAGGCTTTTACAGAGACTGCCTCTTAACAGAAACGGCTGTTAATTATGCTGTAAAAATAACTTTGCTTCACAGACCTGAAGAAAAACCCGTTGGTGCGGCAGAATTCCAGTTCATGATTACACGTCTTGTAGCCCACCCAAGACCAACGTTCGGGGGTTCGTAACGGGCCCCTCATCTCACATCACGTCATGTTGCCTTTAAGTAAACTTGGATACTAATGATGTGATTCTTTTGCACTACCTCGAAAAGACTTTGGTTTACCCTTAAAGGGAATGTTTATTGGTAGTACTTTCCTTAAGAAAAACAATGTTGCCTTGAATAGTTAGACAGTAATAATGTTTATACATAGCTGATAGTATGTAGTTAAGAATAGAATGTTAGATGATGTACTTTAAATAAAATTGAGGACAAAAGAAATTGAAAGAAAGATAGAGGGGGTGAAACCTGTTCTGTATTTCAATAGAGTGAACCCCTAGGGGTTAGTGAGTCCTCTAGTGAGCCTTAGGAAGTTAGTTAAAAGACTTTGCACTTAGAAAAGAATAACTGTTTTATGCTTAACCCCTTAGTGACAGAGCCAATTTGGTACTTAATGACCGAGCCAATTTTTATAATTCTGACCACTGTCACTTTAAGAGGTTATAACTCTGGAACGCTTTATCGGATCCCGCTGATTCTGAGATTGTTTTTTCGTGACATATTTTACTTCAAGATAGTGGTAACATTTCTTCGATATTACTTGCGATTATTTATGAAAAAAATGGAAATATGGCGAAAATTTTTAAAATTTTGCAATTTTCAAACTTTGTATTTTTATGCCCTTAAATCAGAGAGATATGTCACAAAAAATAGTTAATAAATAACATTTCCCACATGTCTACTTTACATCAGCACAATTTTGGAAACAATTTTTTTTTTTGTTAGGGAGTTATAAGGGTTAAAATTTGACCAGCAATTTCTCATTTTTACAACACCAT
Organism: Ranitomeya variabilis; assembly: GCF_051348905.1. Classification (NCBI taxonomy): domain Eukaryota; kingdom Metazoa; phylum Chordata; class Amphibia; order Anura; family Dendrobatidae; genus Ranitomeya; species Ranitomeya variabilis. The sequence goes on from NC_135234.1 coordinate 650,395,081, forward strand.
GTATTTTTTAGGGACCACATCACCTTTGAAGTCATTTTGAGGGGTCTATATGATAGAAAATAACCAAGTGTGACACCATTCTAAAAACTGCACCCCTCAAGCTGCTCAAAACCACATTCAAGAAGTTTATTAACCCTTTACGTACTTCACAGGAACTCAAACACTCTGGAAGAAAAAAATGAACATTTAACTTTTTTTTGCAAACATTTTACTTCAGAACCATTTTTTAAATTTTTAAAGTGTAAAAACAGAAATTTAACCACAAGTTTTGTTGTGCAATTTTTCCTGAGTACGCCGATACCCTATATGTGGAGGTAAACCACTGTTTGGGCACACCGCAGAGCTTGGAAGTGAAGGAGCACCGTTTGACTGTTTCAATGCAGAATTGGCTGGAATTGAGATCGGACGCCATGTCGCGTTTGGAGAACCCCTAATGTGCCTAAACAGTGGAAACCCCCCACAAGTGACACCATTTTGGAAACTAGACCCCTTAAGGAACTTATCTAGATGTGTGGTGAGCACTTTGAACCCCCAAGTGCTTCACAGAAGTTTATAACGTAGAGCCGTGAAAATAAAAAATCGCATTTTTTCTACAAAAATGATCTTTTTGCCCCCAAATTTTTATTTTCACAAGGGTAACAGGAGAAATTAGACCACAAAAGTTGTTGTGCAATTTCTCCTGAGTACGTCGATACCCCATATGTGGGGGTAAACCACTGTTTGGGCGCACCGCAGAGCTTGGAAGAGAAGGAGTGTCGTTTTACTTTTTCAATGTAGAATTGGCTGGAATTGAGATCGGACGCCATGTCACGTTTGGAGAGCCGCTGATGTGCCTAAACAGTGGAGACCCCCCAAAAATGACACCATTTTGGAAACTAGACCCCTTAAGGAACTTATCTAGATGGGTGGTGAGCACTTTAAGCCCCCAGGTGCTTCACAGAAGTTTATAACGTAGAGCCGTGAAAATAAAAAAATCGAATTTTTTCTACAAAAATGATATTTTTGCCTCCAAATTTTTATTTTACCAAGGGTAACAGGAAAAAATGGACCCCAGAAGTTGTTGTACAATTTGTCTTGAGTACGCCGACACCCCATATGTGGGGGTAAACCACTGTTTGGGCGCATGGCTGAGCTCGGAAGCAAAGGAGCGCCATTTGACTTTTCAATGCAAAATTGACTGGAATTGAGATCGGACGCCATGTCGCGTTTGGAGAGCCCCTGATGTGCCTAAACAGTAGAAACCCCCCAAAGTGACCCCATTTTGGAAACTAGACCCCCCATGGAACTTATCTAGATGTGTAGTGAGAACTTTGAATGCCCAAGTGCATCACAGAAGTTTATAATGCAGAGTCGTGAAAATAAAAAATATATTTTTTTTAACAATAAAGATTTTTTAGCCCCCAAGTTTTTATTTTCACAAGGGTAACAAGAGAAATTGGACCCCAAAAGTTGTTGTCCAATTTGTCCTGACTATGCTGGTACACCATATGAGGGGGTAAACCACTGTTTTGGCACACGGCAGAGCTTGGAAGAGAAGGAGCGCCATTTTGGAATTCAGACTTTGATAGAATTGTCTGTGGGTGTTATGTTGCGTTTGCAGAGCCCCTGATGTACCTAAACAGTAGAAACCCCCCACAAGTGACCAAATTTTGGAAACTAGACCCCCTAAGGAACTTACCTAGATATGTGGTGAGAACTTTGAATGCTCAAGTGCTTCACAGAAGTTTATAATGCAGAGCAGTGAAAATAAAAAAATATTTTTTTTTTCCACAAAAAAGATTTTTAGCCCCCAAGTTTTTATTTTCACAAGGGTAACAGGAGAAATTGGACCCCAAAAGTTGTTGTCCAATTTATCCCGAGTACGCTGATGCCCCATATGTGGGGGTAAACCACTGTTTGGGCACACGGCAGAGCTCAGAAGGGAGGGAGCACCATTTGACTTTTTTAGCGCAAAATTGGCTGTCGTGTTTGGAGACCCCCTGATGTACCTAAACAGTGGAAACCCCCAAATTATAACTCCAACCCTAACTCCAACACACCCCTAACCCTAATCTCAACCTGATCCATAATCCTAATCACAACCCTAACGATAATCACAACCCTAACCCCAAAACAGCCCTAATCTCAACCCTAACCATAACCCTAATCAAAGCTCTAAATCCAACACACTCCTAACCCTAATCCCAAACGTAACCCTAATACCAACCCTAATCCCAAACGTAACCCTAATCCCAACCCTACTCCAAACCCTAACCCTAATCCCAACTCTAACCCTAACTTTAGCCCCAACCCTAACCCTAACTTTAGCCCCAACCCTAACCATAACTTTAGCCCCGTCGTCACAAAAAAGTTCAATGTAACCTTTTTTTTGTACGTCGCGTCCGCCATTTCCGCGCATGCGTGGCCGTAACTCTGCCCCCTCCTCCCCAGGACATAGACTGGGCAGCGGATGCGTTGAAAAACTGCATCCGCTGCCCACGTTGTGCACAATTTTCACAACGTACGTCGGGCCGACGCATTGCGACCGCCTCGTACTGACGCAAGTGTGAAAGAAGTCTAAGGCTACTTTCACACTAGCGTCGTACTCGGCCCATCGCAGTGTGTCGGGCCGATGTACCGACGCTAGCGTTGTAAGCGCCGCACAACGGGTGCAGCGGATGCTGTTTTTTCAACGCATCCGCTGCCCCATTGTGAGGTGCGAGGAGGCGGGGGCGGAGTTCCGGCCGCGCATGCGCGGTCGGAAATGGCGGACACGTCGCACAAAAAAGTTACATGTAGCTTTTTTGTGCCGACGGTCCGCCAAAGCACGACGCATCCGTCGCATGATGGATGCGACGTGTGGCAATCCGTCGCAATGCGTCGCTAATGCAAGCCAATGGAGAAAAAACGCATCCTGCAAGCACTTTTGCAGGATGCGTTTTTTCTCTAACGACGCATTGCGGCGGAAGCCAAAAAACGCTAGTGTGAAAGTAGCCTAACCCTAATCCTAACCCTAGCCCTAACCCTAACCCTAAATTTAGCCCCAACCCTAACCCTAACCCTAACCCTAAATTAAGCCCCAACCCTAACCCTAACCCTAAATTTAGCCCCAACCCTAACCCTAACCCTAAATTTAGCCCCAACCCTAACCCTAACCCTAACCCTAAATTTAGCCCCAACCCTAACCCTAACCCTAACCCTAATTTTAGCCCCAACTCGTCTCTCCTGTCGGCCGGCAGATGGCAGCAGATGGCGGGCGCACTGTGCATGCGCCCGCCATGATGAAAAAGCCGGCCGGCAGGAGAAGACAGAAGAGGACCCAGGGACACCGGGTGAGTATGTTAGGGTCCCCGAATCCCCCTATTTCTCTGTCCTCTGATGTGTGATCACATCAGAGGACAGAGAATTACAGATCGCTTTTTTTTTTTTTTGCGGTCGCCGGTAAACTTTTAATGCTGGTGCAAACCGACCCCGATAATGTTCTTTGGGGTCTCGGCTACCCCCGGCAGCCGAGACCCCAAAGATCTTCCGGGTGCCGGGCGGCGGGCGTACTGTGCATGCGCCCGCCATCTTTTCCCCAGAAAAAAGATGGCGGCACCCATCGGGAGCCACGAGGAGCACCGGGGGAGGTAGGTGAGTATTGGGGGGCTATCGGGGGCCATCGGGGACCCTATTTCTCTGTCCTCCGATGTGCGATCACATCGGAGGACAGAGAAATTAAATGGCAAATCGCGTTTTTTTTTTGTTGTTGCGACCGCCGGTAATTAACCGGCGATCGCAACTCGGGGGTCGGTAAAAACCCCCCGAATCATGTTCTCTGGGGTCTCGGCTACCCTCGGCAACCGAGACCCCAGAGAAAATCCGACTCTGGGGGGCGTTATTCACTTTTTCCACAGCGCCGTTAATTAACGGCGCTGTGGTTTAAGTACCTTTAGCGGCCGCCGTTAAAAGGCGTATCGGCGGTCGTTAAGGGGTTAAATAAAGAAAATGTTAATTTATTGTTTTGAAAATTGCACTTAGTAGTTAATAGATAGTATACCTGTATGGGTAATAGTATTTCATAGTTAGAAAGTGTCAATCTACAGAAGTAAGCTGGCAATGTAAATATGTTCTTGTTTTGCAACGTTCAAGTGTTCTCGCCTCCCATAAAAGGAAGCATTGTTATATTAACTTGTTTTACAGCATTCCAAAAATTTTGTATGTCTTTTTGCTAATGTATTGTTGTTTTCTTTTCCCAGTCTGGGAGTACTGGATTTAACGGGGGGGAGTGCAGCGCCCCAGAGTCCTGGTCGTTACAGTAATGTCATTCCACCACCAGGGGGAGTGATATTGCGTCTGAAGGTAATAAAGGAGATCTTCCTGCCAGGTATCACAAACCATACATCACACTTCACACTAGGGCACTCCTCACAGAAGGGTAAAACTGGTGGGCTGGATAGAAAGTTAGAGAGATGCTGACTGGGCTTTGCCCAGGCAACACCTGTCAGGCAGACAGGGGGAAAGGAGGAACATCTGAGCTGCAGACAGAGGGTCCCTGTCAGGGGTGGGATCCTGACAGAGGCCTAGCGGGATAGAAATCTACGGAGCTGCACCTGCCCCATGTGCAGCAGCATCCTAAGAAAGGACACGAAGAGAATTATGTTGTAGAGGGTGAGAAACGAAGTCACAGCACAAGGAGAAAACACCGGGAGGAGTTCTGCCCTGAAATAGGCTGCCTCCTTCTGAGGCGCGTAGCCGGTGGCCGGAACACCGAGAGAGTAATTGACTCTATGCTTTACTTCAGAGACCGGCAGGACAGTCAATTCCAAGTTGGCTGCCCGACCTAAATACCTAAGAAGACACAGTGGCAAATTGTGGGGGTTGGGGCATCTCTAGGGTCCCTATAAACAAGCCTCAAGCCATCAGTCATACGGGTTTGTCCTTTCCACACCATCTGGGGGACAGAGAGGAAGAAATAACATCTAGAACATCTACAAGAGTTTTGAGGACCTTACCGGGAAGCTCAGCAGGGAGGTACTACGACACACAGGCGCTAGTAGGAAGGCTACTGATTTCTACCTGGATAAGGGGACTCTGGATTTGCCTTCGGACCGGCTGGACTCTGCCTACCCTGTGGTCTGTACCCTGGACTGTGAATGCTGAAGCCTCCAGTAAAAGGTAAAGAGACGGCAACCTCGTGTCCTCATTATTCTCTGTGCCTTACATCACCCACCATCACCATCTACACTTCTGGGAAGCCCTGGGGATACACTTCACCTGTGGGAAGATATACCATCTAGCTGCCATCACATCACCCGAGCGGACCCCTAAGCAGCGTCGGTCACCCTTACCAAATACCACAGGTGGCGTCACGAACTTTCTACAAACTCTCCCTTTCCTTGAACGCCCCTCTAAGGGCCACAGACCGGGTCAGGCCACCATGACATCCCCCAAACCGAAGGACCCATTACCGAGTACCCCATTGCCCTTGACGTGGGGGCGATCCAACAGCACCCTGTCATGAATCCCAATGGCTAGGGATAGCAAGGGACAAGCAAAGTAATACAAAATATCGGACGAGCTCTAGGGTGATGGAACCTGGGCTGACCGCTGCCCTACGCCTGACAAACGCAACTAGAGATAGCCAGGGAGCGTGCCTACGTTGGTTCTAGACGCCACGCACCAGCCTAAGAGCTAACTAGTACTGCAGAGAAAATAAAGACCTCACTTGCCTCCAGAGGAATGAACCCCAAAAGGTATAGTTGCCCCCCATATGTATTGACGGTGAAATGAGAGGAAGGCACACACATAGAGATGATATATATAGGTTCAGCAAATTGAGGCCCGCTGTAAACTAGAAAGCAGAACGATACAAAAGGGGTCTGAGCGGTCAGCAAAAAACCCTAATCAAAAAACCATCCTGAGATTACAAGAACCCATGTGCCAACTCATGGCACATGGGGAGAACCTCAGTCCACTAGAGCTACCAGCTAGCATAGAGACATAATAAGCAAGCTGGACAAAAAAACCAACAACTGAAAATCAGCACTTAGCTTATCCTGAAAGATCTGGGAGCAGGTAGGCAGGAACCAAACAGAGCACATCTGAATACATTGATAGCCGGCAAGGGAATGACAGAAAGGCCAGGTAAAATAGGAAACACCCAGCCTCTGATGGACAGGTGGAAACCAAAGGCCGCAACCCACCAAAGTCACCCAGTACCAGCAGTAACCACCAGAGGGAGCCCACAAACAGAATCCACAACAGCACCCCTTGCCTTTGTGCCGACACGATGGGAGGGTGTTGTGATCCGCTTTTTGGGCTCCCCTGGTGGTGGCTGGTGGTACTGGAGACTTGTGTGTGCTTTTCTGCCTCGGCTCACCTGCTTCCATCAGTTTTGGGAGTTCCCTATTTAGCCTTGCTCTCCAGTCACTTCCTTGCCGGTCATCATTGTAACCTGAGTCATTCAGTTGCATGTTCCTGCTACTAGTCTGCTGATCAGCTAAGTGGACTCTTGTCCTTATTGTTTTGTATTTCTTGTCCAGTTTACAGTTTTGTCATTTCCTGTTACTGGAAGCTCTTGTGGACTGAAATTGCCACTCCTGTGTCATGAGTTGACACAGGAGTCTTAAAGTAATTTCAGGATGGGTTTTTGAAAGGGTTTTTCAGCTGACCGTGAAGTCCTCTTTTGTATCCTTCCTCTATCTAGTAAGTGGACCTCGCTTTGCTAAATCTACCTTCATACTGTGTATGTCTTTTCCTCTGAACTCACCGTTAATATATGTGGGGGCTACTATCATCTTTGGGGAATTTCTCTAGAGGTAAGCCAGGTCTGTTCCTTCCTCTTCCAGGCGTAGTTAGTTCTCCGGCTGGCGCGTGGCATTTAGGCAGCCGTAGGAATGCTCCCTGGCTACTGTTAGTTGTGTGGTAGATTTAGGTCACGGTTAGCTTGAGTTTCCATCACCCGAGAGCTAGTCTGTTATTTTTGTGTTTCTGATGTTCCCATGCCATTGGGGAATCATGACAGTATGACCGGCCAGGGTTAAAGTAATTGGCAGAAGAAAGGAGAGTAAAAGAAGTCTGTAGATTTTTTTTTTTTTTTTTTTTCCTTTTCATGTTTGCCACTTAATTCGCTCAGTTGTATTTCTGCTCTATTTACAGCCTTGCTTTTCTCTCCTTCTAATCCTTGAATGGCTCTGATCTCTCCGGTTTAAGGATGGACCCTCAGAGTTTGGCTGCAGGTTTAAATAATCTTGCTACGAAGGTTCAGAATTTACAAGATTATGTTATACGTACTCCTATTTCTGAACCTAAGATTCCTACACCAGAGGTATTTTCCGGAGATAGATCTCAGTTTCTGAATTTCAAATGTAATTGTAAATTATTCCTTTCACTCAGACCTCACTCCTCTGGAGATCCTGTTCAGCAGGTTAAGATTGTGATTTCTTTGCTGCGAGGTGACCCTCAAAATTGGGCATTTTCATTGACACCAGGGGATCCTGCGTTGCTCAATGTGGATGCGTTTTTTCTGGCTTTAGGGTTGCTGTATGAGGAACCTAATTTGGAGATTCAAGCTGAAAAAGCTTTAATAGCCCTGTCTCAAGGGCAAGATGAAGCTGAGATATACTGCCAAAAATTTCGTAAATGGTCTGTGCTTACTCAGTGGAATGAGTGTGCCCTAGCGGCAAATTTCAGAGAGGGCCTTTCTGATGCCGTTAAGGATGTCATGGTGGGGTTTCCTACGCCCACAGGTCTGAATGAGTCCATGACAATGGCGATTCAGATTGATCGGCGTTTGCGGGAGCGCAAACCCGTGCACCATTTGGCGGTATCTTCTGAAGGGACGCCAGAGAAAATGCAATGTGACAGAATTCTGTCAAGAAGCGAGCGGCAGAATTATAGGCGCAAAAATGGCTTGTGCTTCTACTGTGGTGATTCCGCGCATGTTATATCAGCATGCTCTAAACGTACTAGGAAGGTTGACAAGTCTGTTTCTATTGGCACTTTTTGCAGTCTAAATTTCTTCTGTCTGTAACTCTGATTTGTTCATTATCAGTTATTACCATGGATGCCTATGTGGACTCTGGCGCCGCTCTGAGTCTCATGGATTGGTCCTTCGCCAGGCGCTGTGGGTTTGATTTGGAGCCTCTGGAAGTTCCTATACCTCTGAAGGGTATTGATTCTACACCTCTGGCTTGTAATAGACCACAGTTCTGGACGCAAGTGACTATGCGTATGACTCCAGACCATCAGGAGATGATTCGCTTCCTCGTGCTGCATAATTTACATGATGTTTTAGTGCTTGGATTACCATGGTTACAATCTCATAACCCAGTACTGGACTGGAAAACTATGTCTGTGTTAAGCTGGGGATGTCAGGGGGCTCATGGGGACATACCTTTGGTTCCTATCTCGTCATCTATTCCCTCTGAGATTCCGGCATTTTTGTCGGATTTTGGGGATATTTTTGAAGAGCCTAAAATTGGTTCTCTCCCTCCCCACAGAGAGTGTGATTGCGCCATAGATCTGATTCCAGGCAGTAAATTTCCAAAGGGTCGTTTGTTTAACCTATCTGTACCTGAGCATGCTGCCATGCGAGAGTATGTTAAGGAGTCCCTGGAAAAGGGACATATTCGTCCTTCTTCATCACCTTTAGGAGCTGGGTTTTTCTTTGTCTCTAAAAAGGATGGCTCGCTGAGGCCTTGTATTGATTATCGACTCCTGAATAAAATTACTGTCAAATATCAGTATCCGTTGCCGCTGCTTACTGATTTGTTTGCTCGCATAAGGGGGGCTAAGTGGTTCTCCAAGATTGATCTCCGTGGGGCGTATAATTTGGTGCGAATTAAGCAAGGGGATGAGTGGAAAACCGCATTTAATACGCCTGAGGGCCACTTTGAGTATTTAGTAATGCCTTTCGGCCTTTCTAATGCACCTTCAGTTTTTCAGTCCTTTATGCATGATATTTTCCGTGAATATCTGGATAAATTTATGATTGTGTATTTGGACGATATTTTGATTTTTTCTGAGGATTGGGAGTCTCATGTTCAGCAGGTCAGGAGGGTTTTTCAGGTCTTGCGGGAGAATTCTCTGTGTGTAAAGGGTTCTAAGTGTGTTTTTGGGGTTCAGAAAATTTCCTTTTTGGGGTACATTTTTTCCCCTTCTTCTGTTGAGATGGACCCTGTCAAGGTTCGGGCTATTTGTGACTGGACGCAGCCTACTTCTCTAAAGGGTCTTCAGAAGTTCTTGGGCTTTGCTAATTTTTATCGTCGATTTATAACTGGTTTTTCTGGTGTTGCTAAGCCTCTTACGGATTTGACTAAGAAGGGTGCTGATGTTGCCAATTGGTCCTCTGCCGCTGTGGAGGCCTTTCGGGAACTTAAGCGCCGCTTTTCGTCTGCCCCTGTGTTGCGCCAGCCCGATGTCTCTCTCCCCTTTCAGGTTGAGGTCGATGCTTCCGAGATCGGAGCGGGGGCGGTTTTGTCGCAGAAAAGTTCCGATTGCTCAGTGATGAGACCTTGTGCGTTCTTTTCTCGAAAATTTTCTGCCGCCGAAAGAAATTATGATGTCGGTAATCGGGAGCTTTTGGCCATGAAGTGGGCATTTGAGGAGTGGCGTCATTGGCTTGAGGGTGCTAGACATCAGGTGGTGGTTTTGACTGATCACAAGAATCTGATTTATCTTGAGTCTGCCAGGCGCCTGAAACCTAGACAGGCGCGCTGGTCGTTGTTTTTCTCTCGGTTTAATTTTGTGGTCTCATATCTACCAGGTTCTAAGAATGTGAAGGCGGATGCCCTTTCTAGGAGTTTTGAGCCTGATTCCCCGGGTGATTCGGAACCTACAGGTTTCCTTAAGGATGGGGTGATATTATCCGCTATTTCCCCAGATCTGCGACGTGCTTTGCAAGAGTTTCAGGCGGATAGACCTGATCGCTGTCCACCTGGTAGACTGTTTGTTCCTGATGATTGGACCAGTAGAGTCATCTCGGAGGTTCATTCTTCTACGCTGGCGGGTCATCCTGGAATTTTTGGTACCAGGGATTTGGTGGCTAGATCCTTCTGGTGGCCATCTCTGTCTCGAGATGTGCGTGTTTTTGTGCAGTCTTGTGATGTGTGTGCTCGGGCCAAGCCTTGTTGTTCTAGGGCTAGCGGGTTGTTGTTGCCCTTGCCTATTCCGAAGAGGCCTTGGACGCACATCTCGATGGACTTTATTTCTGATCTTCCTGTCTCTCAGAGGATGTCTGTTATCTGGGTGGTGTGTGACCGTTTTTCTAAGATGGTTCATTTGGTGCCATTGCCTAAGTTGCCTTCCTCGTCTGGGTTGGTTCCTTTGTTTTTTCAAAATGTGGTTCGCTTGCATGGTATTCCTGAAAATATCGTTTCTGATAGGGGTACCCAGTTCGTTTCTAGATTTTGGCGGGCATTCTGTGCCAGGTTGGGCATTGATTTGTCTTTTTCGTCTGCCTTCCATCCTCAGACTAATGGCCAGACGGAGCGAACTAATCAAACTTTGGAGACGTATTTGAAGTGTTTTGTGTCTGCGGATCAGGATGATTGGGTTGCCTTTTTGCCGTTGGCGGAGTTTGCTCTTAATAATCGGGCTAGTTCGGCCACTTTGGTTTCCCCTTTCTTTTGCAATTCGGGGTTTCATCCCCGTTTTTCTTCTGGTCAGGTGGAGTCTTCGGATTGTCCTGGAGTAGATGCTGTGGTGGATCAGTTGTATCGGATTTGGGAACAAGTGGTGGACAATTTGAATTTGTCCCAGGAGAGGACTCAGCGGTTTGCTAACCGCCAGCGTCGGGTTGGTCCTCGCCTTCGTGTTGGGGACTTGGTGTGGTTGTCTTCCCGTTTTGTCCCAATGAGGGTTTCTTCTCCTAAATTTAAGCCTTGGTTCATCGGTCCCTATAGGATTTTGGAGATTATTAACCCTGTTTCCTTTCGTTTGGACCTTCCGGCATCTTTCGCTATCCATAATGTGTTCCATCGGTCGTTGTTGCGGAGATACGAGGTGCCGGTGGTTCCTTCTGCTGAGCCTCCTGCTCCTGTGCTGGTTGAGGGTGAATTGGAGTACGTTATAGAGAAGATCTTGGACTCCCGTATTTCCAGGCGGAGACTCCAGTATCTGGTTAAATGGAAGGGCTATGGTCAGGAAGATAATTCTTGGGTAACTGCCTCTGATGTTCATGCCTCGGATTTGGTTCGTGCCTTTCATAGGGCTCATCCAGGTCGCCCTGGCGGTTCTTGTGAGGGTTCGGTGCCCCCTCCTTAAGGGGGGGGTTCTGTTGTGATCCGCTTTTTGGGCTCCCCTGGTGGTGGCTGGTGGTACTGGAGACTTGTGTGTGCTTTTCTGCCTCGGCTCACCTGCTTCCATCAGTTTTGGGAGTTCCCTATTTAGCCTTGCTCTCCAGTCACTTCCTTGCCGGTCATCATTGTAACCTGAGTCATTCAGTTGCATGTTCCTGCTACTAGTCTGCTGATCAGCTAAGTGGACTCTTGTCCTTATTGTTTTGTATTTCTTGTCCAGTTTACAGTTTTGTCATTTCCTGTTACTGGAAGCTCTTGTGGACTGAAATTGCCACTCCTGTGTCATGAGTTGACACAGGAGTCTTAAAGTAATTTCAGGATGGGTTTTTGAAAGGGTTTTTCAGCTGACCGTGAAGTCCTCTTTTGTATCCTTCCTCTATCTAGTAAGTGGACCTCGCTTTGCTAAATCTACCTTCATACTGTGTATGTCTTTTCCTCTGAACTCACCGTTAATATATGTGGGGGCTACTATCATCTTTGGGGAATTTCTCTAGAGGTAAGCCAGGTCTGTTCCTTCCTCTTCCAGGCGTAGTTAGTTCTCCGGCTGGCGCGTGGCATTTAGGCAGCCGTAGGAATGCTCCCTGGCTACTGTTAGTTGTGTGGTAGATTTAGGTCACGGTTAGCTTGAGTTTCCATCACCCGAGAGCTAGTCTGTTATTTTTGTGTTTCTGATGTTCCCATGCCATTGGGGAATCATGACAGGAGGGTCTGAGAAAACTGTCCCAGAACTTTACCATTGTTCCTCTGCCTGAGTTGGATTGTACTTCTGTCTCTCTCGCTTGGACTCCTTGGTTGTACAACAAACTCTGATGTCTGCTGCCAGCGTTCTCACATGGGAATTTTCTAAGTAGTTCCGCTACAAGGGCCCTCTGGTACTGCAACATTTAGTACACCTCTCTACCTCTGGCAGAAGAGATTGAAAGTTCTCCTTGTAGCATGGGTCTAGAAGTGCCACCAACCAGTAATGACGAGTGTCACCAAAAGTTTTTATAATGCAAGGGTCACGTGAAACACAGCGCAACATAAAATCAGCCATGTGTACCAGACTGCTAACAGGCAAGACTTCCATGTCCTCACCAATAGGACAACTGACCATGCTGTCCTCCTCATCCTCATCCTCCCTGTCCTCAGGTCATCCCCGCTGAACAGACGGTATGACAGCTGTGCTTGTAGTACCGTCTATAGAGCATGAAAGTAGCTCCTGTTCTTCCTCCTTCTCCTCTTCATTGCCTACCAATCCATGTTGTCCGTACAAAGAAGAAGGTTGTAGCCGGCACTGACAACTTGTTGTTTTCAAACAATCTTCTATGTGATCCTATGTGGAGAGATCGCATTTGCCTCTGATGAAGATTGAGTGGTGCTCAGCATTGAGAAGGTGCCAGTCCATAAATATATCAAGAGAAGAAAGAAAATGCGGCACTCACCATATGTCTTCAGCTAAAAACTTGTCCTTTATTTAGCACTTTACAATATCCACAGCATATTGCGGTGTCGGCAGCATGTAACGAGGGAGCGGGGAGTGAAAGGAGTGGACGACGGCCGTTTCGCGCTTGCGCGCTTCTACGGGTCCATGTGTGCCACGAAGGTGATCTCATTTCCTTTTATGAGGAACAATGTATCACAGTGATTAAAAACAATGTTTCGTGACATGATAAAAACAAACCTTAATTGCGGACTGCATTTCAAAGTGAAGCTAGATAAATATTGCCATGTCTAATTTGTCATTTAATCCTAAAGGGCCCTGTGCATTAGTTTTTAGGATCCATTTGGCTTCCCGCTGTAGTAACAGCTTGCCATGGTTACCTCCTTGTTCAGGAAAATTAACCCTCTCAAGCCCTGCAAAACGTAATAAATTAGGGTTGCCAGAATGCGCTTCTTGCATATGTTTTACAAAGCGCACTCGTCCCTTCCCGGTTAGTATAGAATTAAAATGTTCACGGAAACGATTCATTAATGGTCTTATAGTTTTTCCGATATAAAACCGGTTACATGGGCAGAATATGACATATACAATGAATTTGCTCTTACAGGTTATAAAGTCTCTTACTGTATGCTCTATCGGTCCCAAATTAAGGGGATTATTAGTACTGTGCAGATGACAAAAATTGCAGCTGCCACATTTAAAGTTACCCTGTGGCGTGGTTTTTTTAATCCAATTATTCTCTGGATGAGAAAGCCGGTTTTTAACTACTAGGTCACCTATGTTTTTTGACCGTTTATAGGCAAATAAAGGGGTAGCTGTAATTAAATTACTAAAATCCTGATCCTTCTGAAGAACATGCCAATTTCTTCTTATAGCCGCGTGGATTTCTTTATCCATCGGGCTATGTTTAAATGTGAAGGTAAAGCGTCGAATTTCATTCGAATTATCTGCTATATTCTGCATTGGATTTTTTAATTTATTTTTATTTTTATTTTTACCCTTTTTGCCTTTTTCCAAAAGTTTTAATTGGGATAAATTCACCGCACGACGTTCTGCTTGCTGTAAAACGTAATCAGGATACCCTCTATTGGAGAACCGCATTTTTAATTCCTTTATTTGTTTTTGATAGGTAGCCTCATCATTATTAATTTTTCTCAGCCTTACCATCTGACTGTATGGAATGCTTTGTTTGGTATGGCTGGGGTGGGCACTTTGAAAATGTAAAATATTATTCGTGGCAGTTGTTTTTCTATGCACACTTGTTTTAATTGAACCCTCTATTACTTCTACTTTGACATCTAGAAATTCTAGTTCATTATTGCCAAACACCGCCGTAAATTTCATATTATCGTTGTTATTTAAGTTAAAAAAAGATACAAATTCATTAAAGATTTCTTCTCCTCCATCCCATATTATAAAAATATCGTCGGCAAAACGCAAGTATAGCCAAATGTGTCTAAGATATGGGTTTTGGGGTCCGGTGACATGCCTTTCCTCGAATGCCGCAGTGAACAAATTCGCGAAAACGCATGCCACCGGAGTACCCATTGCAGTCCCAGTCTTCTGGAGGTACCATTTGTCAAGAAACTTGAAAGCGTTGTGTGAGAGAACAAACTCCAAACCGTCCACTATAAATTATATAAAATTTTCATCTCTCTCTGTGTTTTCCAAAATTTGGTGTATTGCCTCCAGTCCCTTTTTTGGGGGAATTCTTGTGTAGAGGCTAACTACATCGATAGAGGCTAGCGCAAAAGTAGGCTGCCATTGGAAATCCTTCAAGGCTAATAAAAAGTCCCCTGAGTCCTTTACAAATGAAGAGATTTTAGGAAGTAGAGGCTTTAGCAACCAATCGAGGAATTGAGGGAGAGGTTCCGTTAAGGATTCTTTCCCTAAAATTATAGGGCGTCCCGGCGGCCTCTTAGCATCTATATGAACATTAGGAATACTGTACCAGTATGGAAAGCTTGGAAATTCTGGTAACAATTTTTCAGCTCGGTTCCTAGTGATTGTCCCTTTTTCTACATATTTTCTTAATAAACCTCTCAATTTCTCCTTAAATTTATTTGTGGGATTACTTTCCAGAACTGTATATGTGTCCGGGTCATTCAATTGTGAGAGAGCCTCCTCTATATAATATGTTCTATCTAAAATGACGAGGTTTCCCCCCTTGTCGGCTCTTCTAATCATCACATCGTTCCATCTCTGTATTTCATTGAGGGCTTTCTCCTCCTTTTTTGATAGATTTTTCGGGGATTGTTCATATAGAATTGCTTCAATATCCTTAATAATTAAGTCATGGAATAAATCTATAGCATTCCCTGGTGATGTTGGGGGAATCCAACTAGATTTCACTCCCCCTGAAAAAGGTTCGAATATATGGGGGGTGTCAAGGTTTGTACACTTCGTATTTATTCCCTCCCCGCTTTCATTCAGATTTGCAAGAAGTGATATTAATTCCCAATCTTCACTATTTACAGTTGGATGGGCTATAAATCCTAAGTTGCCTATAGTGCCTCGTGTGTCCGCACTAGATGGGGGTATATTGCTCTCTTTATTTTTACAGAAATGTTTATACAAGTGGAGTTTTCTAATATCTTTAAACAAGTCGATTTTAAACTCACATAGATTGAATGACTCGGGCAAACAAAAGTTCAAGCCTCGCGATAAGACTTGTATTTGGTCAGGGGATAAATTTTTTTTCGATAAGTTCAGAATTTGTAATGTATCATCACTTTGATTGGTAGAAGGTTGGGCATTACTTATCTCCAGGAAAACTTGTTTGCGTTTTTTCTTTTCCCTTTTTTCTTCTCCCTTTTTTCTTCCTCCACGTCGAGTTTTTTTCCCCCTAAAGGGAATGATGATATGGCACTAGTCGAAGTTGTAGCTGCTTGCTCACTTGAATCCTCAGTCGCGCTGGAGTCCGAGTCTGTAATCCACCCGTCTCTGGGGGCTTTTTGTTTTTTCACATATTTCCTGGAGCGGTTTTTAAAAAATGTCCTTTTATTTTTATTATGTTTATTCCATGAAAATATTTGCCCATTTTCAAAGTCTTGTTTATCTCTAAGGAATTTTTCTTTGTTCTTTTCTTTTGTCTCCATTTGTACCAGAATTAACTTTTTTTCTAGTTTCTTACAGAAATTTATGTAGGATTCTTCTGTTATATGTGAGGATAATTCTGACTTTAATTTATCCAATTGTTCACAGACATTTCTGTAATCTTTTTCATTCTGTGCTATTACCAATTGCAAGAGATTATGTGAACATTGGAGGTGAATCTGTTCCCATGATTTTTGGAAACTTGGGTCATCCCAAAACTGGGAGATTTCTTTATAGACTCTTAGTCCCCTTGGGACCCGATTGCATTCAGCATAGGACTTTAAGGATTTTATAGTCCAAAATAGACGAATCTCTCTCTCGGCAATAGCATAAATTTTGGATTCTGCATCTTTTAAATTGCAGTTTGCAAAGAATTCCGCCGCTCCCTCTCTGCCTGCCAGTAAACCGCCTGGGGCTTGTGCGTCCTCCTCCAGATCCACTATTCCTTCCATGTTGTCATTCATGGCAAGGGTGATTGTTGTCACTACAGTTGATTCGTGCTCTGGCTACTACAGTTTACACAAGAATTACAAGTCCGTACAAAGAAGAAGGTTGTAGCCGGCACTGACAACTTGTTGTTTTCAAACAATCTTCTATGTGATCCTATGTGGAGAGATCGCATTTGCCTCTGATGAAGATTGAGTGGTGCTCAGCATTGAGAAGATGCCAGTCCATAAATATATCAAGAGAAGAAAGAAAATGCGGCACTCACCATATGTTTTTAATCACTGTGATACATTGTTCCTCATAAAAGGAAATGAGATCACCTGCGTGGCACACATGGACCCGTAGAAGCGTGCAAGCGCGAAACGGCCATCGTCCACTCCTTTCACTCCCCGCTCCCTCGTTACATGCTGCCAACACCGCAATATGCTGTGGATATTGTAAAGTGCTAAATAAAGGACAAGTTTTTAGCTGAAGACATATGGTGAGTGCCGCATTTTCTTTCTTCTCTTGATATATTTATGGACTGGCACCTTCTCAATGCTGAGCACCACTCAATCTTCATCAGAGGCAAATGTGATCTCTCCACATAGGATCACATAGAAGATTGTTTGAAAACAACAAGTTGTCAGTGCCGGCTACAACCTTCTTCTTTGTACGGACTTGTAATTCTTGTGTAAACTGTAGTAGCCAGAGCACGAATCAACTGTAGTGACAACAATCACCCTTGCCATGAATGACAACATGGAAGGAATAGTGGATCTGGAGGAGGACGCGCAAGCCCCAGGCGGTTTTTTGGCAGGCAGAGAGGGAGCGGCGGAATTCTTTGCAAACTGCAATTTAAAAGATGAGTTGGAACTAATTGGCACAAGAGCTTTAGAATCCAAAATGTATGCTATTGCCGAGAGAGAGACTCGTCTATTTTGGACTATAAAATCCTTAAAGTCCTATGCTGAATGCAATCGGGTCCCAAGGGGACTAAGAGTCTATAAAGAAATCTCCCAGTTTTGGGATGACCCAAGTTTCCAAAAATCATGGGAACAGATTCACCTCCAATGTTCACATAATCTCTTGCAATTGGTAATAGCACAGAATGAAAAAGATTACAGAAATGTCTGTGAACAATTGGATAAATTAAAGTCAGAATTATCCTCACGTATAACAGAAGAATCCTACATAAATTTCTGTAAGAAACTAGAAAAAAGTTAATTCTGGTACAAATGGAGACAAAAGAAAAGAAAAAAGAAAAATTCCTTAGAGATAAACAAGACTTTGAAAATGGGCAAATATTTTCATGGAATAAACATAATAAAAATAAAAGGACATTTTTTAAAAACCGCTCCAGGAAATATGTGAAAAAACAAAAAGCCCCCAGAGACGGGTGGATTACAGACTCGGACTCCAGCGCGACTGAGGATTCAAGTGAGCAAGCAGCTACAACTTCGACTAGTGCCATATCATCATTCCCTTTAGGGGGAAAAAAACTCGACGTGGAGGAAGAAAAAAGGGAAAAGAAAAAACGCAAACAAGTTTCCTGGAGATAAGTAATGCCCAACCTTCTACCAATCAAAGTGATGATACATTACAAATTCTGAACTTATCGAAAAAATTTTTATCCCCTGACCAAATACAAGTCTTATCGCGAGGCTTGAACTTTTGTTTGCCCGAGTCATTCAATCTATGTGAGTTTAAAATCGACTTGTTTAAAGATATTAGAAAACTCCACTTGTATAAACATTTCTGTAAAAATAAAGAGAGCAATATACCCCCATCTAGTGCGGACACACCAGGCACTATAGGCAACTTAGGATTTATAGCCCATCTGTTGTGAATTTGGATTCTGGGCTCCCCCGGTGGCTACTGGTGGAATTGAACTGGTGTCTTCATCTTTTCTGTTCACCTGTTCCCATCAAGATGTGGGAGTCGCTATATAACCTTGCTGCTCTGTTAGTTTCTTGCCGGTCAACAATGTTATCAGAAGCCTCTCTGTGCTTGTTCCTGCTCCTAGACAACTACTAGATAAGTTGGACTCTTGTCCATGTTTGTTTTTGCATTTTTGTTCCAGTTCACAGCTGTAGTTTCGTTACTGTGTCTGGAAAGCTCTTGTGAACAGGAATTGCCACTCTGGTGTTATGAGTTAATGCCAGAGTTTTAAAGTAATTTCTGGATGGTGTTTTGATTAGGGTTTTTAGCTGACCATGAAAGTGTCCTTTCTGTCTTCTGCTATGTAGTAAGTGGACCTCGAATTTGCTGGACCTGTTTTCATGCTACGTTTGTTGTTTCATCTTAATTCACCGCCAATACATGTGGGGGGCCTCTGTCTCCTTTTGGGGTATTTCTCTAGAGGTGAGCTAGGACTAATATTTTCCTCTGCTAGCATTATTTAGTCCTCCGGCTGGTGCTGGGCATCTAGAATCAACGTAGGCATGCTACCCGGCCACTGCTAGTTGTGTGTTAGGTTTAGTTCATGGTCAGCTCAGTTCCCATCTTCCAAGAGCTAGTTCCTATGTATGCTTATGCTATGATCTCTTGCCATTGAGATCATGACAGTTTGACCGGCCCACTAAAGGGTTAAAATCCTTGGCTGAGAAAGGAGAGAAATAAGTAGTCTGCTGAAATTTTTTTTTTTTTTTTTCTCCCCTTTGAATGGCTCTGTGTCCACCTGTTTGTAATGGATCTTCAGAGGGTAACTGCAGGTTTGAATAATCTCGCCACGAAGGTACAAAATTTGCAAGATTTTGTTTGTCATGCACCTGTATCTGAGCCGAGAATTCCTTTGCCGGAATTTTTCTCGGGGAATAGATCTGGGTTTCAGAATTTTCGAAATAATTGCAAATTATTTTTGTCCCTGAAATCTCGCTCTGCCGGAGACCCTGCACAGCAGGTCAGGATTGTGATTTCCTTGCTCCGGGGCGACCCTCAAGACTGGGCTTTTTCATTGACACCAGGGGATCCTGCGTTGCTCAATGTGGATGCGTATTTTCTGGCCTTGGGGTTGCTTTATGACGAACCTCATTTGGAGCTTCAGGCAGAAAAAACTTTGATGTCCCTATCTCAGGGGCAAGATGAAGCGGAAATCTACTGCCAAAGATTCCGTAAATGGTCTGTGCTTACTCAGTGGAATGAGTGCGCCCTGGCGGCGACTTTCAGAGAGGGTCTCTCTGATGCCATTAAGGATGTTATGGTGGGGTTCCCTGTGCCTGCGGGTCTGAATGAGTCCATGACAATGGCTATTCAGATCGATAGGCGTTTGCGGGAGCGCAAACCAGTGCACCATCTGGCGGTGTCCACTGAGAAATCGCCAGAGAGTATGCAGTGTGATAGAATTCTGTCCCGAAGCGAGCGGCAGAATTTTAGACGGAAAAATGGGTTGTGTTTCTATTGTGGTGATTCTACTCATGTTATATCAGCATGCTCTAAGCGCACTAAAAAACTTGGTAAATCTGTTTCCATTTGCACCTTACCGTCTAAGTTTATTCTATCTGTGACCCTGATTTGCTCTTTGTCATCTATTACCACGGACGCCTATGTCGACTCTGGCGCCGCTTTGAGTCTTATGGATTGGTCCTTTGCCAAACGCTGTGGGTATGATTTAGAGCCTTTGGAGACTCCTATTCCTCTGAAGGGGATTGACTCCACCCCATTGGCTAATAATAAACCACAATACTGGACACAAGTAACTATGCGTATTAATCCGGGTCACCAGGAGATTATTCGCTTTCTGGTGCTGTATAATCTACATGATGATTTGGTGCTAGGATTGCCTTGGCTGCAATCTCACAACCCAGTCCTCGACTGGAGAGCTATGTCTGTGTTGAGCTGGGGATGTAAGGGGGCTCATGGGGATGTACCTGTGGTTTCCATTTCATCATCTATTCCCTCTGAAATTCCTGAGTTCCTGTCTGACTATCGTGACGTCTTTGAAGAATCCAAGCTTGGTTCGTTACCTCCGCACCGAGAGTGCGATTGTGCCATAGATTTAATCCCGGGTAGTAAATACCCAAAGGGTCGTTTATTTAATCTGTCTGTGCCTGAACATGCTGCTATGCGTGAATATATAAAGGAGTCCTTGGAAAAGGGACATATTCGTCCATCGTCATCTCCCTTAGGAGCCGGTTTTTTCTTTGTGTCAAAAAAAGACGGCTCTTTGAGACCATGTATTGATTATCGGCTTTTGAATAAAATCACTGTTAAATATCAATACCCATTGCCGTTGCTGACTGATTTGTTTGCTCGCATAAAGGGGGCCAAGTGGTTCTCTAAGATTGACCTTCGTGGGGCGTATAATTTGGTGCGAATCAGGCAGGGGGATGAGTGGAAAACCGCATTTAATACGCCCGAGGGCCACTTTGAGTATTTAGTGATGCCTTTTGGTCTTTCTAATGCTCCGTCAGTTTTCCAGTCCTTTATGCATGATATTTTTCGCGATTATTTGGATAAATTTATGATTGTGTATCTGGATGATATTCTGATTTTTTCGGATGACTGGGACTCTCATGTCCAGCAAGTCAGGAGGGTTTTTCAGGTTTTGCGGTCTAATTCTTTGTGTGTGAAGGGTTCTAAGTGTGTTTTTGGGGTACAGAGGATTTGCTTTTTGGGATATATTTTTTCCCCCTCTTCCATTGAAATGGATCCTGTCAAGGTTCAAGCTATTTGTGATTGGACGCAGCCCTCTTCTCTTAAGAGTCTTCAGAAATTTTTGGGCTTTGCTAACTTTTATCGTCGATTTATTGCTGGTTTTTCGGATATTGCTAAGCCATTGACCGATTTGACTAAGAAGGGTGCTGATGTTGCTGATTGGTCCCCTGATGCTGTGGAGGCCTTTCGGGAGCTTAAGCGCCGTTTTTCCTCTGCCCCTGTGTTGCGTCAGCCTGATGTTGCTCTACCTTTTCAGGTTGAGGTCGACGCTTCTGAGATCGGAGCTGGGGCAGTGTTGTCGCAGAAAACTTCTGACTGCTCCGTGATGAGGCCTTGTGCCTTCTTTTCCCGTAAATTTTCGCCCGCTGAGCGGAATTATGATGTTGGGAATCGGGAGCTTTTGGCCATGAAGTGGGCTTTTGAGGAGTGGCGCCATTGGCTTGAGGGGGCCAGACATCAGGTGGTGGTATTGACTGACCACAAAAATTTGATTTATCTTGAGACCGCCAGGCGCCTGAATCCTAGACAGGCGCGCTGGTCATTATTTTTCTCTCGGTTTAATTTTGTGGTGTCATACCTACCGGGTTCTAAGAATGTTAAGGCGGATGCCCTTTCTAGGAGTTTTGAGCCTGACTCACCTGGTAACTCTGAGCCCACAGGTATCCTTAAGGATGGAGTGGTATTGTCAGCCGTTTCTCCAGACCTGCGGCGGGCCTTGCAGGAGTTTCAGGCGGATAGACCTGATCGTTGCCCACCTGATAAACTGTTTGTTCCTGATGATTGGACCAGTAGAGTCATCTCTGAGGTTCATTCTTCTGCGTTGGCAGGTCATCCTGGCATTTTTGGTACCAGGGATTTGGTGGCAAGGTCCTTCTGGTGGCCTTCCCTGTCACGAGATGTGCGAGGCTTTGTGCAGTCTTGTGACGTTTGTGCTCGGGCCAAGCCTTGTTGTTCTCGGGCTAGTGGATTGTTGTTGCCCTTGCCTATTCCTAAGAGGCCTTGGACGCACATCTCGATGGATTTTATTTCAGATCTGCCTGTTTCTCAGAAGATGTCTGTCATCTGGGTGGTGTGTGACCGTTTCTCTAAGATGGTCCATTTGGTTCCTCTGCCCAAGTTGCCTTCTTCTTCCGAGTTGGTTCCTCTGTTTTTTCAAAATGTTGTTCGTTTGCATGGTATTCCTGAGAATATCGTTTCTGACAGAGGGACCCAATTCGTGTCTAGATTTTGGCGGGCATTCTGTGCTAGGATGGGCATAGATTTATCTTTTTCGTCCGCTTTCCATCCTCAGATGAATGGCCAGACCGAGCGGATTAATCAGACCCTGGAGACATATCTGAGGTGTTTTGTGTCTGCTGACCAGGATGATTGGGTTGCTTTTTTGCCATTGGCGGAGTTCGCTCTCAATAATCGGGCCAGCTCTGCCACTTTGGTGTCCCCGTTTTTCTGTAATTCGGGGTTTCATCCTCGATTTTCCTCTGGTCAGGTGGAATCTTCGGATTGTCCTGGAGTGGATGCTGTGGTGGAGAGATTGCATCAGATCTGGGGGCAGGTGGTGGACAATTTGAGGTTGTCCCAGGAGAAGACTCAGCTTTTTGCCAACCGCCACCGTCGTGTTGGTCCTCGGCTTTGTGTTGGGGATTTGGTGTGGTTGTCTTCTCGTTTTGTCCCTATGAGGGTCTCTTCTCCTAAGTTTAAGCCTCGGTTCATTGGCCCGTATAAGATATTGGAGATTCTTAACCCTGTTTCCTTCCGTTTGGACCTCCCTGCATCCTTTTCTATTCATAACGTTTTTCATCGGTCATTATTGCGCAGGTATGAGGTACCGGTTGTGCCTTCCGTTGAGCCTCCTGCTCCGGTGTTGGTTGAGGGTGAGTTGGAGTACGTTGTGGAGAAAATCTTAGACTCTCGTGTTTCCAGACGGAGACTCCAGTATCTGGTCAAGTGGAAGGGATACGGCCAGGAGGATAATTCTTGGGTGAATGCATCTGATGTTCATGCCTCTGATCTGGTTCGTGCCTTTCATAGGGCCCATCCTGATCGCCCTGGTGGTTCTGGTGAGGGTTCGGTGCCCCCTCCTTGAGGGGGGGGTACTGTTGTGAATTTGGATTCTGGGCTCCCCCGGTGGCTACTGGTGGAATTGAACTGGTGTCTTCATCTTCTCTGTTCACCTGTTCCCATCAAGATGTGGGAGTCGCTATATAACCTTGCTGCTCTGTTAGTTTCTTGCCGGTCAACAATGTTATCAGAAGCCTCTCTGTGCTTGTTCCTGCTCCTAGACAACTACTAGATAAGTTGGACTCTTGTCCATGTTTGTTTTTGCATTTTTGTTCCAGTTCACAGCTGTAGTTTCGTTACTGTGTCTGGAAAGCTCTTGTGAACAGGAATTGCCACTCTGGTGTTATGAGTTAATGCCAGAGTTTTAAAGTAATTTCTGGATGGTGTTTTGATTAGGGTTTTTAGCTGACCATGAAAGTGTCCTTTCTGTCTTCTGCTATGTAGTAAGTGGACCTCGAATTTGCTGGACCTGTTTTCATGCTACGTTTGTTGTTTCATCTTAATTCACCGCCAATACATGTGGGGGGCCTCTGTCTCCTTTTGGGGTATTTCTCTAGAGGTGAGCTAGGACTAATATTTTCCTCTGCTAGCATTATTTAGTCCTCCGGCTGGTGCTGGGCATCTAGAATCAACGTAGGCATGCTACCCGGCCACTGCTAGTTGTGTGTTAGGTTTAGTTCATGGTCAGCTCAGTTCCCATCTTCCAAGAGCTAGTTCCTATGTATGCTTATGCTATGATCTCTTGCCATTGAGATCATGACACCCATCCAACTGTAAATAGTGAAGATTGGGAATTAATATCACTTCTTGCAAATCTGAATGAAAGCGGGGAGGGAATAAATACGAAGTGTACAAACCTTGACACCCCCCATATATTCGAACCTTTTTCAGGGGGATTGAAATCTAGTTGGATTCCCCCAACATCATATCTCCAAAGTAATAACAATATCTAAATTTAGGGAATATTTTAACTGTGTGAACATGTAGTCCCTTAAAATGCTTTTATTAAATATATCTTAAAATTCAAAAAATCCCAGTGTCATGTAGCAAAAAACAGGATCAAAAAGTGCACCTATCCTCACACTATCCCTACACTTCGCTGCTCTCCCTGCCTGGCAGTGGAGGTTGGCACCCTGATAGAATCGATTCTGGCGCCCCCACTCAACGGCGGCTATCCACTGCTCACCCTATTAACCACCTATAATCTACAGGTGGGAAAACAATGAGCTTGTAAAAAGAGATGAAGTATAGTGTTGAGCGATACTTTCCGATATCGGAAAGTATCGGTATCGGAAAGTATCGGCCGATACCGTCAAAATATCGGATCCAATCCGATACCGATACCCGATCCCAATGCAAGTCAATGGGACGAAAATATCGGAATTAAAATAAACCCTTTATAAACTTGTAGGTTCATTCTACATGAAGGAAAACAACTAAGAATAATGTAGGATGTATTGGGGGACGTGGCGGAGATATTAAAGGGACAGAGGTTTAGCCCAATGTAATAGAATAGCAGGATTTTTAATTTTTTTTTATGAAGTTCGGCGTTAGAAAGAATTTGACTATGTTATTTTTTTTTTTTTTTATGTCAGATATTGATGTTTCACTACTTCCACGCCCTTCACCTTCTTTTTTACTTCTCCCACGCTTTCTTCTTAATTATCCTCATCATCAGCTTCTTTGACATCAACTTCTTCACCTTATTCATCTTCTTCTTCATCTTCTACCTATTATTTTTTGGGTTACATTGTTCATATTCTTTTTATTTTACTATTATCTTCATCATATTCAACTTC
This sequence comes from Ranitomeya variabilis, assembly GCF_051348905.1. Taxonomy (NCBI): domain Eukaryota; kingdom Metazoa; phylum Chordata; class Amphibia; order Anura; family Dendrobatidae; genus Ranitomeya; species Ranitomeya variabilis. Next base: position 650,419,800 of record NC_135234.1, read on the forward strand.
TTCATCATATTCTTATTTGTGACAGGCATTCCCGTAGTTGTTATCTATAAAAGTTTGAAGATTACACCTTCCGTTCTGCCTGTCACAAACCAGTTACATTTGTCCGCGTTCAGTTTGGCCTGCAGCATCAGGCTTTATCCAGGGGCACCACGAGGAGGAACGGACTCACCCCCATACACTGCTTAGTCTTCTTCTGCTTATAATTTACATAATATTTTTTTGCTCTGATATTTTGTGTTATGCTTAATGTCCTTCTGCTCTTTGTTCTGCAGCCTCTTGTTCTTCTGCTTCTCGGTCTTCCAGGTCGTCGTCGTCTCCAGGGTCGTCGTCTCCGGGGTCGTCGTCATCGGGGTGGTCTCCGGGGTCGTCGTCATCGGGGTGGTCTTCAGGGTCATCGTCTCCAGGGTCGTCGTCATCACGGTGGTTGTCGTCTCTGGTGTCGTCGTCATCTTAGGGGTGTTCTTCCGGGTCATCATGTTTAGTCTCTTGAACTTGGAAATGTAGCAGAAGGTACAAGAAGGCTGAGAAAATGCCGAGAACCAGCTGATGGAACTGGAACTCGGATGGCTACCCGAAGGTCCAAGAGCCAATGGAACTACCGAGGACCAGCTGACGTTACTGGAACCCGGTTACTAAGCAGGAGGTACCCGTGCCTGAAAGCACTACCAAGGACCACCTGACGTTGGTGGAACTCGGATACCCAGAGGGAGGCACCTAAGCCAAAGGCTCTGCCCGGAACCAGCTGACGGTACTGGAACCAGGATGGGGAGCAGAAGGTACAAGAGCAAAAGACACTGCCGAGAACCAGCTGACGGTGCTGGAACCCGGATGGGTAGCCGAAGGTCCAAGAGCCAATGGAACTACCGAGGACCAGCTGACGTTACTGGAACCCGGTTACTAAGCAGGAGGTACCCGTGCCTGAAAGCACTACCAAGGACCACCTGACGTTGGTGGAACTCGGATACCCAGAGGGAGGCACCTAAGCCAAAGGCTCTGCCCGGAACCAGCTGACGGTACTGGAACCAGGATGGGGAGCAGAAGGTACAAGAGCAAGTGTCTGCGTGGCTTTTGCAGGACACGATGCCGGCTGCACAGCAGGGGAACAGCTGGCGGTGCTGGACCCCACTGACACATTGGCGAGGTGTTTTTCTCTGTGCAGCTAGCACATCTGGGCCCCAACTGGCGGTTTGTTAGAGCCCAGGGTCAGCAGGAGGAGGAGCAGGAGGAGGAGGAGCAGGGGGAGGGGAGTGTAGGCCGCAGCCAAACAATGATGCCAGAAGACGGGCAGCGCTACCAAGGAGGTTGCAGCGTGTCATTACAAAGGAAAGTCACACCACCGGGACGGTTAAATGGTCACACAGAGGACACATTGCAGACGTGTTTTCAGTTCCACATGTGCGAGGAGAATACGTTTCTGAGCCACCTTGCACACATGCAGCATTACCGCTGTACAAGGTGGCTGGATAACGTAAAAACGCCTGGGGGAGGGGGGACAGGTTCCCTTCAATTTCAGTTCTTGTGTCTGCGTGGCTTTTGCAGGACACGTTGCCGGCTGCACAGCAGGGGAACAGCTGGCGGTGCTGGACCCCACTGACACATTGGCTGGTGTTTTTCTCTGTGCAGCTAGCACATCTGGGCAAAAACTGGCGGTGTGTTAGAGCCCAGGGACAGCAGGAGGAGGAGCAGGAGGAGGAGGAGCAGGGGGAGGGGAGTGTAGGCCGAAGCCTGCACTGGCGGCAGCTTTGGGTCTGTTGTGTCTGCGTGGCTTTTGCAGGACACGTTGCCGGCTACACAGCAGGGGAACAGCTGGCGGTGCTGGACCCCACTGACACATTGGCGAGGTGTTTGGCTCTGTGCAGCCAGCACTTCCGGACAGCAACTAGCGTTGTTGGAGCCCGGGCTCTGCAGGTGGAGCAGAGTGTAGGCCGAAGCCTACTTGAACCGATTTCAAAGGTCACCTTTAACCCCCCCTCAGGGGTTAGAAAGTAGAAGAGCCACAGCTTATGCAGCAGTAGTGCTGCGCAAGTCAAAGGTTGCTCTTTTAATTTTTCTCCTTGCACACGCTGAATGGAACACGTATAACATTTAGCCCTTTATACAGTCAAACTGTGTTGGAGGCGCGAGTTCCCTTTGTAATGAGACGCAGCACAGGTGTCAAGAATCCCACCTTGGTGCTGGGTGCAGCCTCCCGAGCGTTGTTATTTGCTGTACAGGAGTCTGCGCTGTCGTGTTATCCCCTGGCCTAGCGCCGTTAGCGCTGCCCATCTTCTAGCATCATGTAATGTCGGCCGGTGCGGTTCGCGATGACCATGAATCCCAGCCCCACAGTGTCTTAACATTGTTAAAACACTGCGGGGCTGGGATTCAGGGCCTGGCGCAGCACATATGTTGGCCTCTCACACTCGGGTCCTTACACCCGCTTCAGACTGTGCGGCGTCATCTGATCCCTTATCGCATGCCACGGCCATGAAGCCGCACAGTCCGAAGAAGGCGGAAGGAGAGGAGGGACAGGCGAACTGATGCACTGATCCTGCCCATGAATCACACCCTCGCAGTCCCAATAAATAAGACACCGAGGGGCGTTGTGTGGGTCAGGGCGGCCGCAGAGGCGCAGCCAGCCAAACAATGATGCCAGAAGACGGGCAGTGCTACCAAGGGGGTTGCAGCGTGTCATTACAAAGGAAAGTCACACCACCGGGACGGTTAAATGGTCAGTCACACAGAGGACACATTTCAGACGTGTTTTCAGTTCCACATGTGCGAGGAGAATACGTTTCTGAGCCACCTTGCACACATGCAGCATTACCGCTGTACAAGGTGGCTGGATAACGTAAAAACGCCTGGGGGAGGGGGGACAGGTTCCCTTCAATTTCAGTTCTTGTGTCTGCGTGGCTTTTGCAGGACACGTTGCCGGCTGCACAGCAGGGGAACAGCTGGCGGTGCTGGACCCCACTGACACATTGGCTGGTGTTTTTCTCTGTGCAGCTAGCACATCTGGGCAAAAACTGGCGGTGTGTTAGAGCCCAGGGACAGCAGGAGGAGGAGCAGGAGGAGGAGGAGCAGGGGGAGGGGAGTGTAGGCCGAAGCCTGCACAGGCGGCAGCTTTGGGTGTGTTGTGTCTGCGTGGCTTTTGCAGGACACGTTGCCGGCTACACAGCAGGGGAACAGCTGGCGGTGCTGGACCCCACTGACACATTGGCGAGGTGTTTGGCTCTGTGCAGCCAGCACTTCCGGACAGCAACTAGCGTTGTTGGAGCCCGGGCTCTGCAGGTGGAGCAGAGTGTAGGCCGAAGCCTACTTGAACCGATTTCAAAGGTCACCTTTAACCCCCCCTCAGGGGTTAGAAAGTAGAAGAGCCACAGCTTATGCAGCAGTAGTGCTGCACAAGTCAAAGGTTGCTCTTTTAATTTTTCTCCTTGCACACGCTGAATGAAACACGTATAACATTTAGCCCTTTATACAGTCAAACTGTGTTGGAGGCGCGAGTTCCCTTTGTAATGAGACGCAGCACAGGTGTCAAGAATCCCACCTTGGTGCTGGGTGCAGCCTCCCGAGCGTTGTTATTTGCTGTACAGGAGTCTGCGCTGTCGTGTTATCCCCTGGCCTAGCGCCGTTAGCGCTGCCCATCTTCTGGCATCATGTAATGTCGGCCGGTGCGGTTCGCGATGACCATGAATCCCAGCCCCACAGTGTCTTAACATTGTTAAAACACTGCGGGGCTGGGATTCAGGGCCTGGCGCAGCACATATGTTGGCCTCTCACACTCGGGTCCTTACACCCGCTTCAGACTGTGCGGCGTCATCTGATCCCTTATCGCATGCCACGGCCATGAAGCCGCACAGTCCGAAGAAGGCGGAAGGAGAGGAGGGACAGGCGAACTGATGCACTGATCCTGCCCATCAATCACACCCTCGCAGTCCCAATAAATAAGACAACGAGGGGCGTTGTGTGGGTCAGGGCGGCCGCAGAGGCGCAGGCAGCCAAACAATGATGCCAGAAGACGGGCAGCGCTACCAAGGGGGTTGCAGCGTGTCATTACAAAGGAAAGTCACACCACCGGGACGGTTAAATGGTCACACAGAGGACACATTGCAGACGTGTTTTCAGTTCCACATGTGCGAGGAGAATACGTTTCTGAGCCACCTTGCACACATGCAGCATTACCGCTGTACAAGGTGGCTGGATAACGTAAAAACGCCTGGGGGAGGGGGGACAGGTTCCCTTCAATTTCAGTTCTTGTGTCTGCGTGGCTTTTGCAGGACACGTTGCCGGCTGCACAGCAGGGGAACAGCTGGCGGTGCTGGACCCCACTGACACATTGGCTGGTGTTTTTCTCTGTGCAGCTAGCACATCTGGGCAAAAACTGGCGGTGTGTTAGAGCCCAGGGACAGCAGGAGGAGGAGCAGGAGGAGGAGGAGCAGGGGGAGGGGAGTGTAGGCCGAAGCCTGCACTGGCGGCAGCTTTGGGTCTGTTGTGTCTGCGTGGCTTTTGCAGGACACGTTGCCGGCTACACAGCAGGGGAACAGCTGGCGGTGCTGGACCCCACTGACACATTGGCGAGGTGTTTGGCTCTGTGCAGCCAGCACTTCCGGACAGCAACTAGCGTTGTTGGAGCCCGGGCTCTGCAGGTGGAGCAGAGTGTAGGCCGAAGCCTACTTGAACCGATTTCAAAGGTCACCTTTAACCCCCCCTCAGGGGTTAGAAAGTAGAAGAGCCACAGCTTATGCAGCAGTAGTGCTGCACAAGTCAAAGGTTGCTCTTTTAATTTTTCTCCTTGCACACGCTGAATGAAACACGTATAACATTTAGCCCTTTATACAGTCAAACTGTGTTGGAGGCGCGAGTTCCCTTTGTAATGAGACGCAGCACAGGTGTCAAGAATCCCACCTTGGTGCTGGGTGCAGCCTCCCAAGCGTTGTTATTTGCTGTACAGGAGTCTGCGCTGTCGTGTTATCCCCTGGCCTAGCGCCGTTAGCGCTGCCCATCTTCTGGCATCATGTAATGTCGGCCGGTGCGGTTCGCGATGACCATGAATCCCAGCCCCACAGTGTCTTAACATTGTTAAAACACTGCGGGGCTGGGATTCAGGGCCTGGCGCAGCACATATGTTGGCCTCTCACACTCGGGTCCTTACACCCGCTTCAGACTGTGCGGCGTCATCTGATCCCTTATCGCATGCCACGGCCATGAAGCCGCACAGTCCGAAGAAGGCGGAAGGAGAGGAGGGACAGGCGAACTGATGCACTGATCCTGCCCATGAATCACACCCTCGCAGTCCCAATAAATAAGACACCGAGGGGCGTTGTGTGGGTCAGGGCGGCCGCAGAGGCGCAGCCAGCCAAACAATGATGCCAGAAGACGGGCAGCGCTACCAAGGGGGTTGCAGCGTGTCATTACAAAGGAAAGTCACACCACCGGGACGGTTAAATGGTCAGTCACACAGAGGACACATTTCAGACGTGTTTTCAGTTCCACATGTGCGAGGAGAATACGTTTCTGAGCCACCTTGCACACATGCAGCATTACCGCTGTACAAGGTGGCTGGATAACGTAAAAACGCCTGGGGGAGGGGGGACAGGTTCCCTTCAATTTCAGTTCTTGTGTCTGCGTGGCTTTTGCAGGACACGTTGCCGGCTGCACAGCAGGGGAACAGCTGGCGGTGCTGGACCCCACTGACACATTGGCTGGTGTTTTTCTCTGTGCAGCTAGCACATCTGGGCAAAAACTGGCGGTGTGTTAGAGCCCAGGGACAGCAGGAGGAGGAGCAGGAGGAGGAGGAGCAGGGGGAGGGGAGTGTAGGCCGAAGCCTGCACTGGCGGCAGCTTTGGGTCTGTTGTGTCTGCGTGGCTTTTGCAGGACACGTTGCCGGCTACACAGCAGGGGAACAGCTGGCGGTGCTGGACCCCACTGACACATTGGCGAGGTGTTTGGCTCTGTGCAGCCAGCACTTCCGGACAGCAACTAGCGTTGTTGGAGCCCGGGCTCTGCAGGTGGAGCAGAGTGTAGGCCGAAGCCTACTTGAACCGATTTCAAAGGTCACCTTTAACCCCCCCTCAGGGGTTAGAAAGTAGAAGAGCCACAGCTTATGCAGCAGCAGTGCTGCGCAAGTCAAAGGTTGCTCTTGTAATTTTTCTCCTTGCACACGCTGAATGGAACACGTATAACATTTAGCCCTTTATACAGTCAAACTGTGTAATGGAGGCGAGAGTTCCCTTTGTAATGAGACGCAGCACAGGTGTCAAGAATCCCACCTTGGTGCTGGGTGCAGCCTCCCGAGCGTTGTTATTTGCTGTACAGGAGTCTGCGCTGTCGTGTTATCCCCTGGCCTAGCGCCGTTAGCGCTGCCCATCTTCTGGCATCATGTAATGTCGGCCGGTGCGGTTCGCGATGACCATGAATCCCAGCCCCGCAGTGTCTTAACATTGTTAAAACACTGCGGGGCTGGGATTCAGGGCCTGGCGCAGCACATATGTTGGCCTCTCACACTCGGGTCCTTACACCCGCTTCAGACTGTGCGGCGTCATCTGATCCCTTATCGCATGCCACGGCCATGAAGCCGCACAGTCCGAAGAAGGCGGAAGGAGAGGAGGGACAGGCGAACTGATGCACTGATCCTGCCCATCAATCACACCCTCGCAGTCCCAATAAATAAGACAACGAGGGGCGTTGTGTGGGTCAGGGCGGCCGCAGAGGCGCAGCCAGCCAAACAATGATGCCAGAAGACGGGCAGCGTTACCAAGGAGCTTGTTGCGTGTGTCAATACAAAGTCAAATCACACCTGAGGGACGTTTTAATGGTCACAGAGGACACATTTTAGACGTGTTCACTTCAACATGGGCAAGGAGAATAAGTTTCTGAGCCACCTTGAACACATGCAGCATTACTGCTGTTCAAGGTAGCTGTAAAACATAGAAACACCTGGGGGAGGGGGGACAGGTTCCCTTCAATTTCAGTTCTTGTGTCTGCGTGGCGGTCGCAGGACACGTTGCCGGCTACACAGCAGGGGAACAGCTGGCGGTGCTGAACCCCACTGACACATTGGCTGGTGTTTTTCTCTGTGCAGCTAGCACATCTGGGCAAAAACTGGCGGTGTTAGAGCCCAGGGTCAGCAGGAGGAGCAGGGGGAGCGGAGTGTAGGCCGAAGCCTGCACTCGAGCAAGTTGAAAGGAAACCTTTAACCCCCCCCCCCCCAGGCGTTTGTAGCTGAAAGAGCCATTGTGTACAGCACTAATGCTGGAAAAGGTAAACTTAGCTCTTTTAATTATGGTCCTTGTACATGCGGAACCAAACATTTATGAAATGTGTCTCCTCACAGCGTTAAACCGTCCGGTAGGTGGAACTTTCCTTTGTCGTGTGACGCAGCACAGCCATCATTTTTACCCCCTTGGCGCCGTGTGCCCCCTCCTCAGCGTTGTTTGAATCTGTCCCGGAGCCTGCGCTGTTAGGTTAGCCCTTGGCCATGCACACATGTTGCGCTGCCCGTCTTCTGACCTCATTTGGTGTCAGGCTGGCTGCGCCTGTGCGGGTGCGCTGGCCGAGATCCCGCCTCGCAGTGTCGTCTAATGTAATCCCACCGCGGGCCTGTGATCCGTGCCCGTGCGCAGTGCATATCCTCTCCTCTCACTCCCCTCCCTACGGCTTTTTCAGACTGTGCGGTGTCACGGCCGTGGCATGCTATTAGGGACCAGCTGACATCGCACAGTCTGAAGAAGCCGTAGGGAGGGGAGTGAGAGGAGAGGATATGCACTGCGCACGGGCACGGATCACAGGCCCGCGGTGGGATTACATTAGACGACACTGCGAGGCGGGATCTCGGCCAGCGCACCCGCACAGGCGCAGCCAGCCTGACACCAAATGAGGTCAGAAGACGGGCAGCGCAACATGTGTGCATGGCCAAGGGCTAACCTAACAGCGCAGGCTCCGGGACAGATTCAAACAACGCTGAGGAGGGGGCGCACGGCGCCAAGGGGGTAAAAATGATGGCTGTGCTGCGTCACACGACAAAGGAAAGTTCCACCTACCGGACGGTTTAACGCTGTGTGGGGACACATTTCATAAGTGTTAGGTTCAGCATGTGCAAGGAGCATCACGAAAAGAGGCACTTTTTCCCTTTGCATTATTACTGCTGCACAAGGTGGCTCCTTCAGTAACAAACGCCTGGGGGGGGGGGGGGGGGTCAGGTTCCCTTACATTTAACTTGTTGTGTCTGCGTGGCGGTCGCAGTACACGTTGCCGTATACACAGCAGGGGAACAGCTGGCGGTGCTGAACCCCACTAACACATTGGCGAGGTGTTTGGCTCTGTGCGTACAGCACTTCTGGACGGCAACTAGCGGTGTTGGAGCCCAGGGACAGGTGGAGGAGGAGGAGGTTGGAGGAGGTTGGAGGAGGTAGGAGGGATTGCCACACACACAGCAGGGGAACAGCTGACGTTACTGAACCCCAATAACAGAGGAGGGACTGTTGACTGTGCATACAGCACTTCTGGACGGCAACTGGCGGTGTTGGAGCCCAGGGACAGGTGGAGGAGGAGGAGGTTGGAGGAGGTTGGAGGAGGTAGGAGGGATTGCCACACACACAGCAGGGGAACAGCTGACGTTACTGAACCCCAATAACAGAGGAGGGACTGTTGACTGTGCGTACAGCACTTCTGGACGGCAACTGGCGGTGTTGGAGCCCAGGGACAGGTGGAGGAGGAGGAGGTTGGAGGAGGTAGGAGGGATTGCCACACACACAGCAGGGGAACAGCTGACGTTACTGAACCCCAATAACAGAGGAGCGACTGTTGACTGTGCATACAGCACTTCTGGACGGCAACTGGCGGTGTTGGAGCCCAGGGACAGGTGGAGGAGGAGGAGGTTGGAGGAGGTTGGAGGAGGTAGGAGGGATTGCCACACACACAGCAGGGGAACAGCTGACGTTACTGAACCCCAATAACAGAGGAGGGACTGTTGACTGTGCGTACAGCACTTCTGGACGGCAACTGGCGGTGTTGGAGCCCAGGGACAGGTGGAGGAGGAGGAGGTTGGAGGAGGTAGGAGGGATTGCCACACACACAGCAGGGGAACAGCTGACGTTACTGAACCCCAATAACAGAGGAGCGACTGTTGACTGTGCGTACAGCACTTCTGGACGGCAACTGGCGGTGTTGGAGCCCAGGGACAGGTGGAGGAGGAGGAGGTTGGAGGAGGTAGGAGGGATTGCCACACACACAGCAGGGGAACAGCTGACGTTACTGAACCCCAATAACAGAGGAGGGACTGTTGACTGTGCGTACAGCACTTCTGGACGGCAACTGGCGGTGTTGGAGCCCAGGGACAGGTGGAGGAGGTAGGAGGAGGTAGGAGGGATTGCCACACACACAGCAGGGGAACAGCTGACGTTACTGAACCCCAATAACAGAGGAGGGACTGTTGACTGTGCGTACAGCACTTCTGGACGGCAACTGGCGGTGTTGGAGCCCAGGGACAGGTGGAGGAGGAGGAGGTTGGAGGAGGTAGGAGGGATTGCCACACACACAGCAGGGGAACAGCTGACGTTACTGAACCCCAATAACAGAGGAGCGACTGTTGACTGTGCATACAGCACTTCTGGACGGCAACTGGCGGTGTTGGAGCCCAGGGACAGGTGGAGGAGGAGGAGGTTGGAGGAGGTTGGAGGAGGTAGGAGGGATTGCCACACACACAGCAGGGGAACAGCTGACGTTACTGAACCCCAATAACAGAGGAGGGACTGTTGACTGTGCGTACAGCACTTCTGGACGGCAACTGGCGGTGTTGGAGCCCAGGGACAGGTGGAGGAGGAGGAGGTTGGAGGAGGTAGGAGGGATTGCCACACACACAGCAGGGGAACAGCTGACGTTACTGAACCCCAATAACAGAGGAGGGACTGTTGACTGTGCGTACAGCACTTCTGGACGGCAACTGGCGGTGTTGGAGCCCAGGGACAGGTGGAGGAGGAGGAGGTTGGAGGAGGTAGGAGGGATTGCCACACACACAGCAGGGGAACAGCTGACGTTACTGAACCCCAATAACAGAGGAGCGACTGTTGACTGTGCATACAGCACTTCTGGACGGCAACTGGCGGTGTTGGAGCCCAGGGACAGGTGGAGGAGGAGGAGGTTGGAGGAGGTTGGAGGAGGTAGGAGGGATTGCCACACACACAGCAGGGGAACAGCTGACGTTACTGAACCCCAATAACAGAGGAGGGACTGTTGACTGTGCGTACAGCACTTCTGGACGGCAACTGGCGGTGTTGGAGCCCAGGGACAGGTGGAGGAGGAGGAGGTTGGAGGAGGTAGGAGGGATTGCCACACACACAGCAGGGGAACAGCTGACGTTACTGAACCCCAATAACAGAGGAGCGACTGTTGACTGTGCGTACAGCACTTCTGGACGGCAACTGGCGGTGTTGGAGCCCAGGGACAGGTGGAGGAGGAGGAGGTTGGAGGAGGTAGGAGGGATTGCCACACACACAGCAGGGGAACAGCTGACGTTACTGAACCCCAATAACAGAGGAGGGACTGTTGACTGTGCGTACAGCACTTCTGGACGGCAACTGGCGGTGTTGGAGCCCAGGGACAGGTGGAGGAGGAGGAGGTAGGAGGAGGTAGGAGGGATTGCCACACACACAGCAGGGGAACAGCTGACGTTACTGAACCCCAATAACAGAGGAGGGACTGTTGACTGTGCGTACAGCACTTCTGGACGGCAACTGGCGGTGTTGGAGCCCAGGGACAGGTGGAGGAGGAGGAGGTTGGAGGAGGTAGGAGGGATTGCCACACACACAGCAGGGGAACAGCTGACGTTACTGAACCCCAATAACAGAGGAGCGACTGTTGACTGTGCATACAGCACTTCTGGACGGCAACTGGCGGTGTTGGAGCCCAGGGACAGGTGGAGGAGGAGGAGGTTGGAGGAGGTTGGAGGAGGTAGGAGGGATTGCCACACACACAGCAGGGGAACAGCTGACGTTACTGAACCCCAATAACAGAGGAGGGACTGTTGACTGTGCGTACAGCACTTCTGGACGGCAACTGGCGGTGTTGGAGCCCAGGGACAGGTGGAGGAGGAGGAGGTTGGAGGAGGTAGGAGGGATTGCCACACACACAGCAGGGGAACAGCTGACGTTACTGAACCCCAATAACAGAGGAGCGACTGTTGGGACTGTGCGTACAGCACTACCAGGCAACAACTAGCGGTGTTGGAGCCCAGGGACAGGTGGAAAAGCAGAGGAACACAATGTAGGCCGAAGCCTGAGAAAGTCGAAAGGGAACCTTTAACCCCCCCCCAAGGCGTTTGTAGCTGAAAGAGCCAGCTTGTGCAGCACAAAAGATGCAAAAGGAAAAGGTGGCTCTTTTCATCATGCTCCTTGCAAACACAGAACTAAACACTTATAAAATGTGTCCCCTGCAACCGTAAAACCGTCCCGGAGGTGGGACTTTCCTTCGTAATGTGACGCAGCCCAGCCGTCATTCCTACCCCCCCGGCGCCGCGCACCGGCTCCTCAGCGTTGTTTTATTCCGTCCAGGAGCCTGCGCTGTTATGTTATCCCGTGGCCAGGCACACTTAGCGCTGCCCGTCTTCTGGCATCATTTGGTGTCTGGATGGCTGCGCCTGTGCGGCCGCGCTGGCAGAGAGCCCGCCTCGCAGTGTCTTCTGATTTAATCCCACTGGGGGCCTGGGATCCATGGACATGCGCAGTGCATATCTGAACCTCCACCTCTCACTCATCTCCCTATGGCTTCTTCAGACTGTGCGGTGTCACGGCCGTGGCATGCTGTTAGGGACCAGCTGACACCGAACAGTCTGAAGAAGCCATAGGGAAATGAGTGAGAGGTGGAGGTTCAGATATGCACTGCGCATGTCCATGGATCCCAGGCCCCCAGTGGGATTAAATCAGAAGACACTGCGAGGCGGGCTCTCTGCCAGCGCGGCCGCACAGGCGCAGCCATCCAGACACCAAATGATGCCAGAAGACGGGCAGCGCTAAGTGTGCCTGGCCACGGGATAACATAACAGCGCAGGCTCCTGGACGGAATAAAACAACGCTGAGGAGCCGGTGCGCGGCGCCGGGGGGGTAGGAATGACGGCTGGGCTGCGTCACATTACGAAGGAAAGTCCCACCTCCGGGACGGTTTTACGGTATCAGTGGACACATTTTATAAGTGTTAAGTTCTGCGTGTGCAAGGAGCTAAACAAAAATAGCTACCTTTTCCTTGGGCAGCATTACTGCTGCACAAGGTGGCTCTTTCAGTAACAAACGCCTTGGGGGGGGGGGACAGATTCCCTTACATTTCAGTTGTTGTGTCAGCGTGGCGGTCGCATGACACATTGCCGGCTACACAGCTGGGGATCAGCTGACGTTACTGAAACCCAATAACACTGGGTCGTATGTTTTGACTGTGCAGACGGCACGTCTGAGCCTCAACTGGCGGTGTTGGAGCCCAGGAATTTAAGTTCAGGTGGTAGAAAGATGAACACAACAGGAGACCTGGATAACGTATACAGTGACCTAATTATTCAATCAGGAGGAGGAGTGGCAAATTCCGGCGAGATCCAGGCCTTGTTCATTTTCAGGAAAGTAAGCCGGTCAACGTTATCGGAGGATAGTCGCATGCGACGGTCAGTTAGTACACCACCTGCAGCACTAAAGACACGTTCCGATAATACACTGGCCGCAGGGCAAGACAGCACCTCCAATGCATACTGGCTTAGCTCTGGCCATGTATCCAGCTTTGAGACCCAAAACTTGAAAGGGGAAGAGCCGTCTGGGAGTACAGCAAGAGGGCAAGACATGTAGTCTGTCACCATCTGACGGAACCGTTGCCTCCTGCTGACTGGAGCCGTCTGTGATGGTGTAGACTTTTGTGGCGGGCACAGAAAACTGTGCCACAGTTCGGCCATACTGGTCTTGCCTTGGGCAGAGGCACTGCTTCTGCTCCCTCTTTGTGCAGAGCCTCCACCACGGCCTGGACGCACTGAGCTGCTTTGGAATGCACTAGCAGCACTTCTCTCAGTTGGAATGGAGAAGATGATGGAATTGACCAGTGTGTCTTGGTACTCCCGCATTTTTCGCTCCCGGTTCAACGGTGTGATGAGGCTTTCTACGTTGTCCCGGTAGCGAGGATCGAGGAGGGTGAACACCCAATAATCAGACATGTTGAGAATGTGGGCGATGCGGCGGTCGTTTCTCAGGCACTGCAGCATGTAATCCACCATGTGCTGCAGACTGCCAACTGCCCAAGAAACGCTGTCCCCTGCTGGAGGCGTGATCTCTGCCCGCTCGTCATCACCCCACCCTCGCTGTACACACTGAGTACTGGACAATTGTGTAACTCCCTCCTCTGGACGGATGTCTTCCTCCTCCATTGACTCCTCCTCATCCTCCTCACAAACGGTCCCCTGCCTACGCGTTTGTGAGGAACCACGTGGCGCTGACTGTCCAGAAGATGATGGAAATGGTGAATCCTCATCCTCCACCTCTTCCACAACATCATCCCTTAGCGCTTGCAGTGATTTTTCAAGCAGGCAGATAAGGGGGACAGTCATGCTGACTAGTGCATCATCTGCACTCGCCATCCGCGTGGAATAATCAAAGGGACGCAAAACCTGGCAGACGTCATTCATAGTGGCCCACTCTGTGGTTGTGAAGTCTGTACGGCGCTGACTGCGACTTTTTTGCGCCTGAAGCAGCTGGTACTCCATTACAGCTTGCTGCTGCTCACACAACCGCTCCAACATATGTAACGTGGAATTCCACCTGGTAGGTAGGTCACATATGATGCGATGTTCCGGCAGGCGGTGTCGGCGCTGCAGAGCCGCAATGCGCGCTTTTGCCGTGCTGGAACGCCGCAAGTGAGCACACTCTAGACGGACCTTGTGCAGCAGTGCATCAAGATCCGGATAGTCCCTCAAAAAGCTCTGCACGACCAAATTGAGCACATGTGCCAGACATGGGATGTGAGTGAGGTTGCCGAGGCCCAGAGCTGCCACCAGATTTCGGCCATTATCACACACTACCATGCCTGGCTGGAGATTCGCTGGCACAAACCACACATCGCTCTCCTGCTTGATGGCATTCCAGAGCTCCTGCGCTGTGTGGCTACGATTCCCCAAGAAAATTAATTTCAAGACGGCCTGTTGACGTTTGGCCACGGCTGTGCTCATGTCGGTCGTAACAGGTACACGTTCATCACGGGTCCATGTGGAGGTGGACTGTGACGGCTCCTGCAGCGATGATTCTGAGGAACTGGTGTAAGAGGAGGAGTCAATGCGTACAGAATGGATTCCTGCAATCCTTGGAGTGGGCAGGACACGTCCTGCGCCACTCGCACGGTCTGTACCCGGCTCAACGACATTAACCCAATGGGCAGTGAGGGAAAGGTATCACCCCTGTCCATGTTGACTGGTCCACGCATCGGTGGTGAGGTGGACCTTGCTACTGACGGCGTTCAGTAGCGCGTGTTTTATGTGTCCCTCCACATGCTTCTGCAGGGCAGGGACGGCTTGCCTGCTGAAGTAAAAGCGGCTGGGCACATTGTACTGTGGGACTGCCAATGACATCAAGTCACGGAAGCTGTCAGTCTCCACCAGCCTGAATGACAGCATTTCCAGTGACAGAAGTTTGGCAATGCCTGCAGTCAGAGCCTGTGCTCGTGGGTGGTTTGACGAGAAAGGCCGCCTTTTCTCCCATGCCTGTACTACCGATGGCTGTAGACTGGGCTGGGAGTGTGTGGATGACTGGGAAAGTGGCGCTGCGGGTGGAATTACAGCGGGTCTCTGGACAACAGGGGCAGAGGTTCTTCCACGGCGATCCTGGGAGGACGCCGAACCAGCTGCGTGTGAGGTAGAGGAAGAGGCAACACGAGCTGAAGAGGTGGTAGCTGCCGCTGTTGGTTGGCCTACCTCTTCAGTGTGTTTTTCTAACTCCGCCGGGTGCCTGTTGCGCACATGTTTCCACATGTTGGAGGTATTGAGGTTGCTGACATTTTTCCCTCTTTTGACTTTTTGATGACACACGTTGCATCTGACATAGCAAATGTCATCTGCAACTGTGTCAAAAAAGGACCAGGCACTGCAAGTCTTGGGAGCGCCCTTTTTGGCTTTTGGAAGAGACATGCTCCTAACGGGTGCCAAAGCGGAGGCTGCAGGATCCGCAGTCTTCCCCCTCCCTCTCCCTCTTTGGGCCGTACGGGGAATCTCTTCCTCAGAGCTGCTCCCACCACCTTCCTGTCCCTCACGCCAAGATGGGTCGAGGACCTCATCATCTACACTACCCTCTGCCCCCAACTGCTCCTCCTGGGTAGTCTCAGCAGCAGAGCACGCACCAGTAAGTGGCACCTGAGTGTCATCATCAGCTGATGCGGCCTGCGATGTGGTGACCGGAGCCACTGGCCCACCCGCCTCTTCAGAGGAAGACAGAAAAAGCTGTTGGGCATCACTGCACCCTGCCTCTTCTTCCATTTCTCCAATGCTGCTTGGCTGGCCCCCTGTTTCCAAGCCAAGAGATTCAGAGAACAGAAGTAGAGACGGCTCCTGTCCTGGGCTCTCTGTCTGCCTGGGCAATTTGGCAGGTGGTGAAGAGACAGATGGCTGCTCTCCAGTGCTCTGTGTCTGAGAGGATGTGGCACTAATGGAAGTTGATGCATTAGCTGCCATCCATCCGACAACAGCTTCAATTTGTTCTTCACGCAGCAGCGGTGTACGGCGCTCGGACACAAAGCTTCGCATGAACGACTGTTGCCTGGTGAAAGTGGGTGCTGATGAGTCACCGGTGCCCGCAGCAGGCACAGAATCCCCACGTCCCCTCCCTGCTCCGCGACGGCTCCCACGCCCCCGTGCCTTACTCACTGCCTTCTTCATCTTGGTTGACTGATAAAGATAAGCAGAAAAGTACTAACGGATTTGTGTGCTTATTCCTGAGCAACTCCTCCTAACAGGTATAAGAAGCACTAATTATCTAAAGTGTGGACTAGACTTTAATATGAGCTAATGTGGCCTACAGAAATGTAAAGTGGTGTAACTGGTGTGTTTGGTGAACTTTATTATTTATTTATTTTTTGGGGGCTGAACTGACAACAGATAGAGCTGCAGTCACACGGAGACCGTGCAGACAGACGTAAACGGCGCTACAAGGCCCAAAAACCCTCCTCTACTTTATCCTATGTAGTGTTTTTCCACAAATTAGCTGGAGACGGGTGGAAAGACACTAATAGGATTTTTTTAAATTAATTAGCAGCAGACTACACTACTTTGAAAAAAAAGAAAATTGATTTGGCGGTATGACGCAGTGAAAAACCCTGAGCTGGAGACAACCAGGCTACAGCTGCTCACAGACTACAGGGCGAGCTGCAGTCACACGGAGACCGTGCAGACAGCCGTAAACGGCGCTGCAAGGCCCAAAAACCCTCCTCTACTTTATCCTATGTAGTGTTTTTCCACAAATTAGCTGGAGACGGGTGGAAAGACACTAATAGGATTTTTTTAAATTAATTAGCAGCAGACTACACTACTTTGAAAAAAAAGAAAATTGATTTGGCGGTATGACGCAGTGAAAAACCCTGAGCTGGAGACAACCAGGCTACAGCTGCTCACAGATTACAGGGCGAGCTGCAGTCACACGGAGACCGTGCAGACAGCCGTAAACGGCGCTGCAAGGCCCAAAAACCCTCCTCTACTTTATCCTATGTAGTGTTTTTCCACAAATTAGCTGGAGACGGGTGGAAAGACACTAATAGGATTTTTTTGAATAAATTAGCAGCAGACTACACTACTTGGGAAAAAAAAAAAAAAAGGAACAGTATGAGGCAATGAACCACCCTCCCTGAACTGAATACAACCAACTATGGATGGCCTATGTGGCTGCACTCAGACTGGAGACTGGGCTGCACTCACACACACACACACACAGACCCTGCAGATCGCTGTGAAAACAGCGCTACAAGGCAAAAGCAAGGTGAATAGTAGGTGAACACAGCGGTTGCTAAATTAGCCTTTGGAAAGCACAAAGAAGCAAATCGCTATCTCTAAACTGTCCCTCAGTCAGCAAACAGCGTCCTGTCACTAACTGAATTCACAGCAGAGTGATCGCAAAATGGCGCCAGCGACTTTTAAACTGCATCATGACATCATTACACCAGCCAATCACAGCCTTGCCAGTAGTTTCATGCCCTCCATGCTAAACAGGATGTGCCCACACTTGGAATCAATCTCATTGGCTGAATTTCTGCTTTTTGAATCTTAGAACTTCCGATTCCGGTATCCGATACGCGGCAAGTATCGGAATCCCGGTATCGGAATTCCGATACCGCAAGTATCGGCCGATACCCGATACTTGCGGTATCGGAATGCTCAACACTAATGAAGTATAGTGTGGAGAGAACAGCAACAAAAATTAGGTGCACAGAAAAAAGTCCCCAATATTGTCCAAAATATTTTGATGCATATGGGACAAAAATGACAAGGGGAATAGTAATACAATATACAATGGTTCAAGAAAAAAATGATAATATATAAACGAACACTGCACATGAACAGCCTATCTCAGCCATAAGTAGGATAAGCCCAATATGAGCCTAAATAGCACAGTTAGTGTAGTATTTAACCCTATGGCATACGACTTAAGGCTGTTAACTTAAGACAATGGATAATTAGCAATAGCAGATAGCCAATAATGTACAGTCTGATATCAATGTGAAGCTATTACGGATAGCAAGCAGGGGGTCATATCCCCAGATTGAAAAACTTAGCTTCCCAGCTTCTCAGTAGTCGCCTCGACGCGTTTCCCCGAACTACGGTTCATCAGGAGGCAGTCAGGATAGGAACCATTAATACAGAGATGCAGGTGCTGTGATGTTCAGCAGACCTGAGGATCCAAGGGGAGGGGAGGTCTTTATACCCATGGAAAGGCTAACACTGGTCAGTAATCACCTGCCAGTGAGGCAACCACCCCCCTCATCTATTTCCGGAATAGCACCGGGTAATTCACCAGTCCAAAGATATGGACTAACTGATATAGATGTGTCTATAACCATATGTGGGTCCCTCCCCCACAGCTCAGAACAGATCATTGATAGCCATATAAATAATTCATAACGTACCGGAAGTGTATGCGCTAAGTAGCGTCCTGCAATTCATGCGCGCCATATGTTGTGGACGGCGCCATGTTCTCTGTTCCGTCTGAGCACGCGCTGAAGTGACGTAATAGCGCATGCGCACAATAATTAAAGGACAAGCTGCCCGGAGATGTACGGCGCATGACACAAGTCGCCGATCATAATCTCCAGTGCGCAGGTGCGTATAGTACGATAGAAAAAACGCTATTTAGCGGTACAACATAGCCTTTCAAGCCGCCAGCAATAGTCCATAGTGCGCAGGCGCAAATCGTGCGTTAAAAGGATACGCTACTTAGCAATTCAATAAAATAAAAAATAAAAAAAAATTAAATATGGCCTACCACGTACAGCGTTATACTAAATTTCATTTAATCAGACCTAGCAGGGGAAGGGGGACAGTAATACCCCTTAGTGCCGCCACTACGCCATACATAAATGTGTCAACCACAGATAGGGGCAGAAGATACAGACACACGTAATGTTACTGTTTTAAAGGAGAAGTGTGAAGATAACAACAATAATCCTCTATCTCTAGAAGAACAAGAGAGGCAATAGTCATATAACATGTCCCAAATTAAAGCAAAAATAAACCGGTACACTACAGAAGATAAGGGAAACAAAATAAATAATATATTTATATATATAAATATTAGTCACGACAATAGACTACTGCAATATATAAAATGCAGTTTTTATGACAGTCCCTAAAACAGTTTGTCCCTTTCATATATACAGTGGCACAAAACACAAACGAAATTTATATAGATGAACAACTAAATCTCATAAAAAGCAGGTATAGGTCAGAGACTCATTAAGTCCCCTCGGCGATACAGATTGCATACGAAAGATCCACTCTGCCTCGCGTTTTAAAAGGGCTTTGTCAAAGTCTCCTCCTCTAATTCTTGGTTTCAACAATTCAACCATGCAAAAAGTAATTCCCTCCAAGCTTCCTCCATGTACCTGGTTAACATGCCGGGCCAATGGGGTGTCTCTACCATGTTTTATGTCCCCAAGATGTTCACCAAATCTAGTTTTTATCTCCCTGGTGGTCTTGCCTATATAATCCAGGGGACAGGGGCAAGTGATCTTATATACTACTCCCATTGACCTGCAGTTGCCAAAGTCCCTTATGTCAAAGCACCTTCCACTTGCAGCACTGGTAAATTGCCTTGATGGTTTCACATATTGGCATTTAGTGCAGTTTCCGCATTTATAGAAGCCCAACGGTTTTCTATCAAGCCACGTGCCTTTTGGCTGTGGTCTCTGGTATAGGCTATGTACTAATCTGTCCCCGATGGACTTCCCCCTCCTATACGTGATGCTGGGTGTATGTGGAATAATATCTCTTAGGCCTGGATCCGCCCGGAGTACCCCCCAGTGTCTTTTTATGATTTGATATATTCTTTCGGACTGATTGTCAAAAGTCCCTATCAATCTAGCTGGACCTGAAACAACTCTAGATTCCTCATTCGCTCTTAAGAGAAGGGACCTATCCCTACCAAGTGCCTCATTGTAAGATCTCACCAGAACACCTGTAGGGTAGCCCCTCTCTTTGAATCTGCGATGCAGGTCACTAGCTTGATGTTTAAACGTGGCCACATCAGAGCAATTTCTTCTGATACAAAGAAATTGGCCTTTCTGTATGCCACGCTTAAGGGGGGTTGGGTGATGACTCGGCCATTGCAATAAACTATTCGTTGCCGTTGGTTTACGATAAGTACATGTACTAATGCCCCCTTTTTCATTTTTTGTGATGGTAAGATCCAGAAAGGCAATACTGTGTTCCTGAAAATCAGACGTGAATCTCATTCCGATATCATTAATATTGATCTCCTCCATAAACCTCTCAAAGTCTGCCTCTGAGCCAGACCAAAGAACCAAAATGTCGTCGATGTATCTGGCCCAGAGGCAGACAAAGGGATACCACCATCTATCCTCACCCGGGTGAGGATAGATAGTGGTATCCCTTTGTCTGCCTCTGGGCCAGATACATTTAATTTGGGACATGTTATATGACTATTGCCTCTCTTGTTCTTCTAGAGATAGAGGATTATTGTGATTATTGTTGTTATCTTCACACTTCTCCTTTAAAACAGTAACATTACGTGTGTCTGTATCTTCTGCCATTATCTGTGGTTGACACATTTATGTATGGCGTAGTGGCGGCACTAAGGGGTATTACTGTCCCCCTTCCCCTGCTAGGTCTGATTAAATGAAATTTAGTATAACACTGTACGTGGTAGGCCATATTTTTTTTTTAATTTTTTTTTTTATTTTATTGAATTGCTAAGTAGCGTATCCTTTTATCTCACGATTTGCGCCTGCGCACTATGGACTATTGCTGGCGGCTTGAAAGGCTATGTTGTACCGCTAAATAGCGTTTTTTCTATCGTACTATACGCACCTGTGCACTGGAGATTATGATCGGCGACTTGTGTCATGCGCCGTACGTCTCCGGGCAGCTTGTCCTTTAATTATTGTGCGCATGCGCTATTACGTCACTTCAGCGCGTGCTCAGACGGAACAGAGAGCATGGCGCCATCCACAACATATGGCGCGCATGAATTGCAGGACGCTACTTAGCGCATACACTTCCGGTACGTTATGAATTATTTATATGGCTATCAATGATCTGTTCTGAGCTGTGGGGGAGGGACCCACATATGGTTATAGACACATCTATATCAGTTAGTCCATATCTTTGGACTGGTGAATTACCCGGTGCTATTCCGGAAATAGATGAGGGGGGTGGTTGCCTCACTGGCAGGTGATTACTGACCAGTGTTAGCCTTTCCATGGGTATAAAGACCTCCCCTCCCCTTGGATCCTCAGGTCTGCTGAACATCACAGCACCTGCATCTCTGTATTAATGGTTCCTATCCTGACTGCCTCCTGATGAACCGTAGTTCGGGGAAACACGTCGAGGCGACTACTGAGAAGCTGGGAAGCTAAGTTTTTCAATCTGGGGATATGACCCCCTGCTTGCTATCCGTAATAGCTTCACATTGATATCAGACTGTACATTATTGGCTATCTGCTATTGCTAATTATCCATTGTCTTAAGTCAACAGCCTTAAGTCGTATGCCATAGGGTTAAATACTACACTAACTGTGCTATTTAGGCTCATATTGGGCTTATCCTACCTATGGCTGAGATAGGCTGTTCATGTGCAGTGTTGGTTTATATATTATCATTTTTTTCTTGAACCATTGTATATTGTAGTACTATTCCCCTTGTCATTTTTGTCCCATATGCATCAAAATTTTTCTGTGCACCTAATTTTTGTTGCTGTTCTCTCCACACTATACTTCATCTCTTTTTACAAGCTCATTGTTTTCCCACCTGTAGATTATAGGTGGTTAATAGGGTGAGCAGTGGATAGCCGCCGTTGAGTGGGGGCGCCAGAATCGATTCTATCAGGGTGCCAACCTCCACTGCCAGGCAGGGAGAGCAGCGAAGTGTAGGGATAGTGTGAGGATAGGTGCACTTTTTGATCCTGTTTTTTGCTACATGTCACTGGGATTTTTTGAATTTTAAGATATATTTAATAAAAGCATTTTAAGGGACTACATTCCCCCAACATCACCAGGGAATGCTATAGATTTATTCCATGACTTAATTATTAAGGATATTGAAGCAATTCTATATGAACAATCCCCGAAAAATCTATCAAAAAAGGAGGAGAAAGCCCTCAATGAAATACAGAGATGGAACGATGTGGTGATTAGAAGAGCCGACAAGGGGGGAAACCTCGTCATTTTAGATAGAACATATTATATAGAGGAGGCTCTCTCACAATTGAATGACCCGGACACATATACAGTTCTGGAAAGTAATCCCACAAATAAATTCAAGGAGAAATTGAGAGGTTTATTAAGAAAATATGTAGAAAAACGGACAATCACTAGGAACCGAGCTGAAAAATTGTTACCAGAATTTCCAAGCTTTCCATACTGGTACAGTATTCCTAATGTTCATAAAGATGCTAAGAGGCCGCCGGGACGCCCTATAATTTCAGGGAAAGAATCCTTAACGGAACCTCTCTCTCAATTCCTCGATTGGTTGCTAAAGCCTCTACTTCCTAAAATCTCTTCATTTGTAAAGGACTCAGGGGACTTTTCATTAGCCTTGAAGGATTTCCAATGGCAGCCTACTTTTGCGCTAGCCTCTATCGATGTAGTTAGCCTCTACACAAGAATTCCCCAAAAAAAGGGACTGGAGGTAAAACACCAAATTTTGGAAAACACAGGGAGAGATGAAAATTTAATATAATTTATAGTGGACGGTTTGGAGTTTGTTCTCTCACACAACGCTTTCAAGTTTCTTGACAAATGGTACCTCCAGAAGACTGGGACTGCAATGGGTACTCCGGTGGCATGCGTTTTCGCGAATTTGTTCCTTGTGGCATTCGAGGAAAGGCATGTCACCGGACCCCAAAACCCATATCTTAGACACATTCGGCTATACTTGCGTTTTGCCGACGATATTTTTATAATATGGGATGGAGGAGAAGAAATCTTTAATGAATTTGTATCTTTTTTGAACTTAAATAACAACGATAATATGAAATTTATGGCGGTGTTTCGCAATAATGAACTAGAATTTCTAGATGTCAAAGTAGAAGTAATAGAGGGTTCAATTAAAACAAGTGTGCATAGAAAAACAACTGCCACGAATAATATTTTACATTTTCAAAGTGCCCACCCCAGCCATAGCAAACAAAGCATTCCATACAGTCAGATGGTAAGGCTGAGAAAAATTAATAATGATGAGGCTACCTATCAAAAACAAATAAAGGAATTAAAAATGCGGTTCTCCAATAGAGGGTATCCTGATTACGTTTTACAGCAAGCAGAACGTCGTGCGGTGAATTTATCCCAATTAAAACTTTTGGAAAAAGGCAAAAAGGGTAAAAATAAAAATAAATTAAAAAATCCAATGCAGAATATAGCAGATAATTCGAATGAAATTCGACGCTTTACCTTCACATTTAAACATAGCCCGATGGATAAAGAAATCCACGCGGCTATAAGAAGAAATTGGCATGTTCTTCAGAAGGATCAGGATTTTAGTAATTTAATTACAGCTACCCCTTTATTTGCCTATAAACGGTCAAAAAACATAGGTGACCTAGTAGTTAAAAACCGGCTTTCTCGTCCAGAGAATAATTGGATTAAAAAAACCACGCCACAGGGTAACTTTAAATGTGGCAGCTGCAATTTTTGTCATCTGCACAGTACTAATAATCCCCTTAATTTGAGACCGATAGAGCATACAGTAAGAGACTTTATAACTAGTGTTGAGCATTCCGATACCGCAAGCATCGGGTATCGGCCGATACTTGCGGTTATCGGAATTCCGATACCGAGATCCGATACTTTTGTGGTATCGGGTATCGGTATCGAAACAACATTAATGTGTAAAATTAAGAATTAAAATAAAAAATATTGCTATACTCACCTCTCCGACACAGCCTGGACCTCACCGAGGGAACCGGCAGCGTTCTTTGCTTAAAATGCGCGCTTTTACTTCCTTCCGTGACGTCACGGCTTGTGATTGGTCGCGTGCCGCCCATGTGGCCGCGAGGCGACCAATCACAGCAAGCCATGACGTAATTTTCAGGTCCTCAATGCCTAATTCTAGGCATTCAGGAATTTAAAATTACGTTCCGGCTTGTGATTGGTCGCGTCGCGGTCACATGGGCGACGCGACCAATCACAAGCCGTGATGTAATTTTAAAAATGCGCGCGTCTCCTGCCTCTCGTGACGTCACGGCTTGTGATTGGTCGCGTCGCCCATGTGACCGCGACGCGACCAATCACAAGCCGGAACGTAATTTTAAATTCCTGAATGCCTAGAATTAGGCATTGAGGACCTGAAAATTACATCACGGCTTGCTGTGATTGGTCGCGTCGCGGCCACATGGGCGGCACGCGACCAATCACAAGCCGTGACGTCACGGAAGGAAGGAAAAGCGCGCATTTTAAGCAAAGAACGCTGCCGGTTCCCTCGGTGAGGTCCAGGCTGCGTCGGACAGGTGAGTATAGCAATATTTTTTATTTTAATTCTTTATTTTACACATTAATATGGTTCCCAGGGCCTGAAGGAGAGTTTCCTCTCCTTCAGACCCTGGGAACCATCAGGGATACCGTCCGATACTTGAGTCCCATTGACTTGTATTGGTATCGGGTATCGGTATCGGATTAGATCCGATACTTTGCCGGTATCGGCCGATACTTTCCGATACCGATACTTTCAAGTATCGGACGGTATCGCTCAACACTATTTATAACCTGTAAGAGCAAATTCATTGTATATGTCATATTCTGCCCATGTAACCGGTTTTATATCGGAAAAACTATAAGACCATTAATGATTCGTTTCCGTGAACATTTTAATTCTATACTAACCGGGAAGGGACGAGTGCGCTTTGTAAAACATATGCAAGAAGCGCATTCTGGCAACCCTAATTTATTAAGTTTTGCAGGGCTTGAGAGGGTTAATTTTCCTGAACAAGGAGGTAACCATGGCAAGCTGTTACTACAGCGGGAAGCCAAATGGATCCTAAAAACTAATGCACACGGCCCTTTAGGATTAAATGACAAATTAGACATGGCAATATTTATCTAGCTTCACTTTGAAATGCAGTCCGCAATTAAGGTTTGTTTTTATCATGTCACGAATAGTGTTGAGCGATACCGTCCGATACTTGAAAGTATCGGTATCGGAAAGTATCGGCCGATACCGGCAAAGTATCGGATCTAATCCGATACCGATGCCCGATACCAATACAAGTCAATGGGACTCAAGTATCGGACGGTATCCTGTATGGTTCCCAGGGTCTGAAGGAGAGGAAACTCTCCTTCAGGCCCTGGGATCCATATCAATGTGTAAAAGAAAGAATTAAAATAAAAAATAGGGATATACTCACCTCTCCGACGCAGCCTGGACTTTACCGCCGTAACTGGGAGCCGTTGTACCTAAGAATGCGCGCTTGAAGGGCCTTAGATGACGTCACGGCGCTCTGATTGGTCCGTAGCGGTCGCATGACCGCTACACGACCAATCACAAAGCAGTGACGTCCCCTAAGGTCTTTCAAGCGCTTGAAATACCTTAGAAGACGTCCGCAGCTTCTGATTGGTCGCGTAGCGGTCGCGTGTGCAAAACAGTGGAAGAAGCAGTGGTGTCACCTGCAGATGGTGTTCCTTGAGCCTGGGGTTCAGCCCACAAAGTCAGGTACATTGCTGCCATGTGCCTGATCATGCTGGTGGTGGTCAGGCTGGTAGTTTTGCTACCCCTGCTGATGCGGGCATGGCAGGTGCTGCAAATGGCCTGTTTGGGGTTATTGGCAGAGTCTTTTAAAAATAACCAGACTCGGGAAGATCTAATAGTTGGAATGGCAATTTCCCTCATGTTGGTGTTGCGAGGAATGGATGCACGCCTTCTGACTGTGGCCACCACACTGCTTCTTCCTGCCTGTTGGGGTGACATGCCTCCTTCCCCATGTGTGCTGCTGCCCTCGCTCTGCATGTCCTCCTGCCAGGTTGGATCAGTCACATAGTCATCCACTACCTCGTCTTCCACATCCGCACCCTGCTCCACCTCCTGACTTTCTGGCAATTGTGTTTCATCATCGTCCACCTCTTGTGACACTTTCCCACCATCGCATGCATATGACTGTGGCTGGTCAAAGCTTTGAGCATCAATACATACGATCTCATCTGGCCCCACTTCAAGTTGACCGGAATCTTGAAAGGGAAAACTGAGCAGCTCTTTGGAGTGTCCAAGTGTGGGATCAGTTGTCTCAGGGCACAGGGCATGGTGGGAGGAAGGAGGATCAGGGTGAGGAATATCCAGTCCACACTCATGGTTTCTCAAACTTGACCATGTGGAAGACACGGTGGTGGTGGTGGTGGCTAAGTGACTGGAAGCATTATCCACTATCCAACCAACAACCCACACTGTTTCACACTGCTCTGGCTTCAATAGTGGTGTGCTACGATCCCCTAGAAACTGGGACAGGAAGGTCGAGCGAGAAGATGTGGCTCTTTGTTGTGGCCCACTTTCAGTTTGGCCACGGCCTCATACTCTGCATGCACCATCAGCATCACGCCCACTTCCCCGTCCCTTGCACCTTGCCTTTCCCATTTTAAATGGAATACTGAACTATTTCAAAAGCTCAACACAAATGTATTTATTTGGAGCAAAATTATATCTGATCAGTATGCCTTCAAAGCTACAATTTTTCCACCACAGATACAATGGGCCGCAGCCACAGATAGCAGACTGTATAATTATTTTTTCTGTTGTATATAAAATTTGAAAAAAAAAAAAGAGTAGAATAAGGCTAGCACATAGAACTATGCTACATATGCCTGCGAGACTACGATTTTTCCACCAAAGATACACCAGGCCTCAGCTTGACATAACAGACTGTATAAAAAATTTTGGGGGTTTTTATTATAGTGAAATAAAGTTCCTTTTCATTTTGCATTCAAGGTTATGTTGTTGAACGTTTTCGGTCTTAATTCAGACCTTCATCAGAACTCAATGCTTGGAAGGATATACCACAGTACATCAGCGCCTCCTCAAGCGACGTAGGTCACATTCACAAGCGTGTATTTACTGTGGCTTCTCCTTCCAAGCATTCAGTTCTGATAAAGGTCTGAATTAAGACCGAAAACGTTCAACAACATAACCTTGAATGCAAAATTAAAATGAACTTTATTTCACCATATCTTTATGGAGCGCCCCACGGGCTGGGATACTCGGTGCCTGGTCTGGTACTTAAAGGGGATGTCACGGTGGCGACCCGGTCCATGACCCTGGGCACCAATGTTAAAGGGAAAGGTCTTTAAAGGGATATAGTTTATGTTCATGACCCCACCTGTGGTATTCGGTCAGTGGGGACCGACGCTGCTTTAAGGGGGTCCGCTGGGGTGATGTTATGGCAGCTAGATGGTATACCTTCCCACAGGTGAAGTATATCCCCAGGGCTCCCAGTGTGTAGATGGTGGTATGGTGAGAGGTGCAGAGAAGAACGAGGACATAGGATTGCAGTCTCTTTACCTTGTTTACTGTTGGTTTCAGCAGCCACAATCCAGGGCACCAGATCACAGGGCAGGCAGGGTCTGGCCGGTTTGGAAGCAAGTCCAGAGTCCCCTTATCCAGGTGGAGAATAGAAGCCTTTCTTTGCACTGTAGTGGTGTAGTCCCTTACTGCTAGAAGCTTCACATAAGGTGCTCATCAATGTTAACTCTCTCTCTCTGTCCCCTGGTTAGGATAGGACAAAACCCGTATGACTGGTGACTTGAGCCTGTTTATAGCATCTCTTAGATGACCCAGCTCAGTGGGGTGTCACCGTGCCTCCTGGGTGTGGGTGCGGACAGGTAACATGCAATTAGCTGTCCTGCCGGTCTCTGATGTAAGGCGTGGAGGTCCTTACAACCTTGGTGTTCCGGCTACCGGTTTTCTGCACCTCAGAAGGAGGCAGCCTGCTCCTGCATGGTCCCCCCTCTGGTATCCTCTCCTATGCTTCCTCTCCTGCACGCTCACTGCAATAAATTCTGCTTTCTAAATGTCTCCTTCCAGGAGCTTCAGCTCTGGGGGCATGCACAGCTCCGTAGACCCTCTGTCCTCATCAGACGGATATCTGGAACTAACTAACTTTCCCTACAGACTACCAATTATATATATATGGGGAGTCACCTAGTAAATATAATCAAAAGCTCCCCCTGGTGGCCTGGAGTGTGAATATGTTGCATGTTTGTGGTACCTGGTTTCAGTTATCCTTTCTTGCATCCGAACGTAGCTGTCAGGACTCTGAACATTTTTTACCTTTTGTGCATTACTGCCCTTTTTCAAGATGGCGTCTTTGGTCTCATGTGCACTGTATCTCTTGCTATAAAACTCCACCCCATCCTTCAGTCTGTGCTAGAGTATTCTGCCTTGCATCTGATTACTCCCTGGCTATACACCTGCTCCTGTGAACCTGTGTGGTGATCCTGCTACTCTGCTCTGAGTTCCTGCTGCATACACAAGTTTCCAGTAATCCTCTTTCATCTGCTGTTCGTGTTTACTTCCATCTGCATTTGCTGGTCATGTAAGCTGTTGCTGCTTTGCAATAACCTGAGACTTTTAACCATGCCTCCCTGGTTGAGCTAAGATATGATATGAACTGCCTAATAAGCATATCTATCTGTGCCTGGACTAAGACAAGGATTTATTCGTGTCAAGTATCCTCAAGAATAACTGTGCTTCATAGACTTTCTGCTTGATTGCATTGTCCTCTGAAGTTTCCTATAGGCTGCTAAGTTGCATTTATTATTTGCACCAAGTGTTGTGGACTTGAGTTTCTCTCTGCACCTGTTTGAATCACCGTGTGATAATATTGACTTTACCACTTATAAAACTGTGTCCTGTAGTTGTCTTGTTCCACGCAAAGAGTCTCCTGAGTTATCCCCTATAATTATTACAGTAGCATCACTCTCCCCGGGAGGAAAGCAATGCCACTGTGACGACCAGGACCCTGGGGCGCCACATTTATTTGAGTGCCAAGCTCTTTATTTTGTCAGTAAGTACAGGCTGGAAACCCTACTTATGCACCATCCATACCAACTACAAAAGTGCAGTATATGCCTTTTTGTGATGATGTAAAGTCAGATACAAGAGTAAATCCAAAGCTAGCAGCATAAAAGACAAATGTAGATCAAAGGCAAACCCCGGAGCAATAGCTACTAACGAAGAACCAATAAAGACCTTTAGCAACTACTGAGAAGCAACCAGAACCCAACCAGGAAGCACTCACAATACCACTACGCTAATTAAATGCATAAACAGAACTGGATAGCCAGCTCAAATCTAAGGCCAGATTCACACTACTGTTGAATACGGAGAAGTGCTATGCGATAAAAAAAATCGCATAGCACTCTGACCAGTATTCATCTATGGGGCAGCTCATGTCACCATATTTTATCTCGGCCATTTTC
Source organism: Ranitomeya variabilis (assembly GCF_051348905.1). NCBI lineage: Eukaryota > Metazoa > Chordata > Amphibia > Anura > Dendrobatidae > Ranitomeya > Ranitomeya variabilis. Next base: position 650,448,903 of record NC_135234.1, read on the forward strand.
AGTGTGCGAGTAAAATCGCACCATGCTGCAATTGTCACTTATACTCTGCCGAGTCTTGGCTCACTCGCACCCATATAAGCCTATAGGTGCGAGTGAGACAACGCACATCACTCGGATAACATCCAAGTGATGTACGTTGTACGCTGACCCCGGCAATGGAGGAGATGTTAAAATTCATTTCTCCACCTCCTCCACAGCTGTGCTCTGATCCTCTCTGTGCAAGAGGCTCGGAGCACAGACATCTGACACTCGGCTCCCGCTCGCAGTAGAGCAGGAGCCGAGGGTCATTATCATATCGCATCTCATGCTCTCTCATCGGATGCCATACCCTCATCTGACGCTGGCCTAAGGATAACAATCAGGTGATGCATTCCTCCCAGCCATTTACCTAGGAGCCACTCCCTCCTCATCTGTACAGCAGAATGCTCACATTCCCACCATTGGCTACCACTAGGCAAGGCAGTGTCCTGCATTGCTTGGCAATCGGGAGACATAACATCCCATGTCTAGGGCAGCGAAACAAGTGGGAAGCATGGCGTCCCGTATTTCCAATCACTCACCACTTCCACACACGATGCACCACCGTGTGTAGTCGCAACACCGAAGTGCATGATAGCTCCACCCCCAGCACTGACAGACATGTGGAGCTGGAAACCGGATGAGGACAATTGTGTCCACGGCAGATATTCCTAACAGTACCCCCCTGTCTAAGAGAGATCTCCTGATTCTCACCACCCACCTTTACGTAAACCTCTAATGGAAATCAGTGATAAGGCGCTCGGCATGAATTCTGTTTCTCATGACCTCTCCACTGGACCATACCCTTTCCAGTGGATTAAATATTTGACAGAGTTCTGAATCTTCCAAGATTCCTCAATACTCTCTACCTGATACTCTGGCACAATAGAAGGAGGAGTGTTCTGAGTCTCCAATGAAATTACTACCTTCTTAAGTAACTCCTTAAGAAACTCATTCTGATTGAATGGAGGTTGGAAAATCAACCCTATAGGCCACATCATTAATTCTTTGGATAATGGGGAAAAGTCCAATAAACCTAGGTGCCAGCTTGTGGAAAGGAACCTTAATCTTAAGGTTGATACCAAAACCATATGCCTAACCCTGAGGTTAAGGCCTTGTTGACAACATTTATCAGTCTGCCTCTTCATGCTCACCTCAGCTTTCGTAAGATGCTGCTGAGCCTCCCCCCAGACCTTCATGAGATGGTGGAGGGTATCAGAGACTGTGGTAAGTGTCCCACACTCCTCTCAAACCTAGATTACAGAAGAAAGGGGAGGTTTCAAGAGCCTCATGGTGCCTACTGTTTAAAGTGAATTTAGCCAAGGCCAAGTACGACCCCCATTATCACTAGTTATGGGAGCAAAAACACCTTAAATGTGACTCCAAATACTGGTTGGTTTGCTCACTTTGGCCACCAGTGTGAGGGTGGTACATGGGTGCCTACAGAATGCTCCCCAAAACCTTGAAATAAATTAGGAGCCTTGATCGGAGGCAATATTCTTAGGAACACCATGCAGTCGTATCACCTGAGTAACAGATATACTATCTCCTGAGCATTGGGCAGCTTGGAAAAGGGAACCAAATGACATTGCTCAACAATTACCCAAACAGTGGTCATACCCTTGGATCTTGGGAGATCAGTTATGAAATCCATTGATATGTTAGACCAACTACATACAAGGATAAACAGCAGCAAGAGCTTCCCTACCAGTGGGGTAAGAGGGACTTTGTTTCTGGTGCAAATTTCACATGCCTTACCATAGACCTGTACATTTTTACCGAAGGATGGCCACCAATACCCTTTATCTAAAAGGCACATACCCTTGAAGCCCGGGTGACCCTAAGTGACAGAATCATGGCACTTCCTGAGCAACCTCAACCTCAGGTGCATGGGGAGTAGTGTTGAGCATTCCGATACCGCAAGTATCGGGTATCGGCCGATATTTGCGGTATTGGAATTCCGATACCGAGTTCCGATATTTTTGCGATATCGGGAATCGGGATCGGAATGCATATTCATGTGTAAAATAAAGAATAAAAATAAAAAATAGGGATATACTCACCCTCTGACGCGCCCTGGTAGTAACCGCTGCAACCGGCAGCCTCCGTTCCTAAGAATGAGCGAGTGAAGGACCTGCGATGACGTCGCGGTCTTGTGATTGGTCGCGTGAGCGGTCACATGAGCGGTCACGCGACCAATCACAAGCCGCCACGTCATCGAAGGTCCTTCACTCGCTCATTCTTAGGAACGGAGGCTGCCGGTTGCAGCGGTTACTAGGGTTGAGCAAAACGGATCGGACATTTTCAAAAGTCGCCGACTTTCAGCAAAGTCGGGTTTCATGAAACCCGACCCGATCCCACTGTGGGATCGGCCATGCGGTCGGCGATCTTCGCGCCAAAGTCGCGTTTGATATGACGCTTTCCCCGCCATTTTTTCAGCCAATGAAGGAGTGTGGGCAGCATGATGACATAGGTTCCGGCTTGCTTTGTGCGGCGTCACAGGGGGTAAAACCGCCATCTTAACGTTTGGGATATAGCGATTTGCACAGTGAAACACAAACTTTGCAGGGACAGAGGAGAGAGAGAGAGAGAAATACCCATTGACCTGCATTTGGTTTCGTGTTTCGGTTGGCCCCTGACTTTTCACAATAATCGGCCGATTTCACACGATCCGACTTTCGAGACAGTTGGGTTTCACGAGACCCGACTCGATCCTAAAAAAGCAAAAGTCGCTCAACCCTAGCGGTTACTACCAGGGCGCGTCAGAGGGTGAGTATATCCCTATTTTTTATTTTTATTCTTTATTTTACACATGAATATGGATCCCAGGGCCTGAAGGAGAGTTTCCTCTCCTTCAGACCCTGGGAACCATCCAGGATCACTTCCGATATTTGTGTCCCATTGACTTGTATTGGTATCGGGTATCGGTATCGGCGATATCCGATATTTTTCGGATATCGGCCGATACAATCCGATACCGATTCTTTCAAATATCGGAAGGTATCGCTCAACACTAATGGGGAGGTGAGAAATAGGAAAATAAATCTGGTAAAGAACAAAGCCCATCGTGCCTGCCTAGAATTTGATCTCTTGCCATTTTCTAAATAAATCAAGTTCTTATGATCCGTAAGTACAGTAAAGAAATGTTTAGCCTGTTGAAGGAAATGTCTCCACGCCTCCAGGGCTAACTTAATAGCCATGAATTCTCGGTTGCCGACGTCATAGTTCAGCTCTGGGAGAGAAAATTTACAAGCAAAAAAGTTTCATAGCCTCAAATTAGTTAGGGTATGGGATCCCTGCAAGAGCACTGCTCCCACCCCTACCTCAGAGGCATCCAACTCCACCACAAAAGGCCTATTAACATCTGGTTGAGCAGGAATGAGAGAAGAGGAAAAGGACTTCTTGAGAATATAAAGGCCTTAAAAGTAGCATCTCAGTTAGAGACATCTGCCCCTTATGAGTAAGATCAGTAAGGGTTTTAACCAGCTTGGAGAACCTCCTGTAATAATTAGCACAACCCAAGAAATGCTATAAAGCTTTGAGATTGCATGGCTGGGGCCAGTTGAGCACCGTCGTTACCTTCGCAGGGCCCATCTGAAACCGCCCAGGGGGAGAGAATAACCCCCGTGAACCTAAACTCTTGCACTTCAAATACACATTTCTCTTGATTGACATACAAATGATGTTACTTTCATCTTTTCAGAATGTCATGCACATGGGCTATGTGTTGCAATGTCCTTGGAAAATGAGGTCTTGAAAAACATAATTTTTATCTCCTGAAATACAGCTGGGGCAGTGTAAAGCTTAAAGGTCATGACACGATATTCATAGTGGCCTTCTGGAGTATTGAAGGTAATTTTTCACTCGTTTCTACTTTTGATACGGACAAGGTTATAGGCTTCCTGGAGATCTAACTTGATGAACCAATTAGCCCCAATGAATTGGTTAAAGAGATCGAGAATGGGTGGAAGAATGGTACTGGTTATGTACAGTAGTAATATTAAGGCGCAAACCCCCATCCTTTTTGTAAATAAAAAAAATCCTGTTCCCACAGGGAATTTGGAGGGGTGAATTAACCCATTAGCTAAATTCTCCTTAATATAATCTCTCATGGCAAGTCTCCCAGGTTCTGACAAATTATAAATTCTACCCTTAGGCAATTTCACTCCCTTATTAAGTTGGATGGAGCAATCATAAGTTCTATGTGGCAGCAGCATTCGTGTGGCCTCCTCAGAAAACCTGTAGGTTGGAAAAGTACACAGGCTCCACAGTACAGAAACCAACAATCTGGGTAAGTGGAGAATTATCACGGGAGGATAGCTTCATAGAAGCATCTAAGGAGGTTAGGGGAACCTCCAGTTTCTCAGCTACAGCGGCATCCAAAAAACTCAGCTTCCCCCCAAAAGTGTAATCCTCAAGATGTTTATGAGAAAAAAAAACAACAATCGGAAGAAGTAATTTTTTCATATCTAAGGGTACCTGAGCGCCTAGTCGGGTAGCCTCTGTCCCTACTAGGTGTGATCGTTTCCTGCCAGCTCCAGGCGTGGACACTCACGGACGATGTGACATGGGGAGCCTCAGGGAAGACCTTACCGCTGATGCTATCTTTGTTGTTTCAACTTTCAAGTGGGTACGAGTCTGCTAATCGTAATGGTTTCAAAGATTACCTCCGGTAATAAAGTGGGAGGGTGGCGATCCCGTCCAGAAGATAATTTTTCCCAAAGCCGTTCTCATTTTCTCCTGTCCAGGCAGATAGCTAAGATCGTGGCAATTTCAAGAGAACATGGGGGTGAGTGATGGACCAGAATAGCTTTAAGTCAATCATTCAAACTAGTGAGGCATGTACTGCTGAGAGAGTCATCATTCCACTCAGTTTCTATAGACAATCTCTGAAATTGAGAGCAATAATCATCTGCATTGAGCTCTCCCTGGTGTAGAGCCCTGAGGTTGAACTCAGCTAAATCTGCAAGGTCTGGTTCATCATATATCTGCCTCACTGCCTCACAAACTTCATTAACCGATGGACGAGTGACTGAGTGAGTCTGGTAGTAATGAAAAGGCCCATGATGAAGGGTCCCTCTGAGGAGAGAAATTATGAATTTTTTCATCCCCAGAGGACAACGGATGGATTAGAAAATACAGTTTACAACTCTCCTTAAAATTTGTAAATTGCTTGCAATCCCCCCAAAAAAGATCAAGAAGGGGAACCTTAGGTTCTATGAGGGTGCCCCTATAGTAGAAATCGAATCAGGAAACTACTGCACCATGGGGACCCTGTGAGCAAGGGTCTGACTATGCTGACCCACAGTATTAGCCAGATCCTGGAACATTTCCAAGAGACAGTGCAGTTGGTCAGCAAACTGCTTGATAGGGTCCATTTTGTATTTTCTTTTAAGTATGTTTACTATGTTATGCATAGGAATAACTACTCTGTAGCGACTTGCATTGAACCAGCAAAAGCGCAGTCACAGAGGCGCTTTGCACAAGCACCCACTACTAGACAGGTCCTTATGGGACAGGATTTTCTTCACCCGCTCCCGAAGGGGAGGGAGACTTTTCAGAGCCCTTCCCAGACTGCTGTCACAGGATAGTTGGCGTCTGGTGTCGCGGACGATGTAGAGTCAGGTACAAGAGTAAATTCAAAGCCAGCAGCATAAAACCCATATGAAAACCAAAAAGGAAAACCCCAGGACAATAGCAATAAGGACCATTAGCAACTATTGAGAAGCAACTAGAACCCAATCAGGAAACACTCATCATACCACTATGCAAAGGAACTGAATAAACAACAGTGAACTGATTAGAAGCAGGCATTAAATATCCACATTCCCATCATTGGCTAACACAATGCAAGGCAGCATGCTGTATTGCCTGGCAACTGGGAGACAAAGCATCCCAAGTCTCCTGGACCGTGAAACAGTGGGAAGCATGTAGTCCCATATTTCCACAATGCTCACCACTTCCACACACGAGTCCCCACTGTGTGTAGTCGCACCAACCTAGTGTGCGATAGCTTTGCCCCCAGCATGAACAGACCGACAGAGCAGCCTGGAAACCAGAGGATGACGATTGCATCCACAGAAGGTATTCCTAACACTGATAACTTAAGCTGAAAAACACACCCATGCTTCCAGACTGGACAGCACTAGAGATCCTAGCCACACTAACCCTATTCCTGCCTCTCCTTCCATTCCCGAGAGGTCTTCAGATGTGTTTGGGGTCAAATACATTCTGAATTCCTAGAAGGTCCGAGGGAAGGCATTCAATTTATTTGATTGGAAACATTTTTTGTCCAGAGCAGAGATATTGGGGCCTACGGAGAACATATACACCCCCCATCTTGAAAAATGTCTCTGTTTTTTCTGGCCAAAGAAGGAGGGGGAATAAGGTGGGGTACTGCTAAGCCAGCCACTTGCAAGCATTCTGAGCTCCACCCCACTCACCCAATGTTTCGCTTGTCTCCACCCATTACCTAGCCATCCCTCTGAGCTGTTTTGTGCTATCTTCCAGCTCAGCTGTTTGTAAGTCATTTGGTGATACTGCAGTCTTATATGTCCATCTGAAGTGGGCACATTTTTCTGGCATTGTAATACTGCAATTTTTTTCAGCAGTTAAATTTTAGACAGCATTAATTGTGCTACAGTTGTGCCTCCAAAATGAAAAAAACAAACATTTTTTGGTTACAAATAGCATCACTATTGTCAGGACTCTGAACATTTTTTACCTTTTGTGCATTACTGCCCTTTTCCAACATGGCTTCTTTGGTCTCATGTGCACTTGTCTTCCTGCTATAAAACTCCACCCCAGCCTTCAGTCTGTGCTAGATTATTCTGCTTTGCATCCAGCTCCTGATTACTCCCTGGCCTTGCACCTGCACCTGCTCCTGTGAACCTGTGTTGGAGATCCTGCCACTCTGCTCTGAGTTCCTGCTGCATACACCAGTGTTCAGTAATCCTCCTTCATCTGCTGCTCGTGTTACTTCCATCTGCATTTGCTGGACATGTAAGCTGTTTCTGCCCTGCAAAACCTGAGACTATTAAACAGACCTCCCTCGTTGAGCTAAGATATGATTTGAACTGCCTAATAGCATATCTATCTGTGTCTGGACTGTCAAGGATCCATTCGTGTCAAGTTTCCTCAAGTATAACTCTGCTTCATAGACTTACTGTTTGTTTGCATCTACCTCTGAAGTTTCCTATTGACTGCTAAGCTGCGTTTATTATTTGCACCAAGTGTTGTGGACTTGAGTTTCTCTCTGCACCTGCTTGAATCACCGTGTGATAATATAAACTTTACCACTTATAAAACTGTGTCCTGTTGTCTTGTTCCACGCAAAGAGTCTCCTGAATTATCCCCTATAATTATTACAACTATATTGATACTGCTGTCTAAGACTGAAGTGGCCAAAGTTTCCTGCCATTGTAATACTGCAACGTTTTTTCAACAGAGATATATCATATGTAATTTAAAATGGGCACGGAGCATGGTAAGGTATGGAGAAGTGGACGTGATGCTGATGTTGAGTGCCGAGGCCGTGGGCAAAATAAAACTATGCCTACAACGGGAGCATAACAAACACACATATCATGTTGATCTAGCTTCCTATCACACTTTGTAGGTGGGGAGCGGAACACCACTCTTGAAGATAATGCTTCCAGTCACTTTGCAAGCACCACCCTATCTTCCACACGGTCTTGGCCCAGTAGCCGTAATTCTGGACCACATAATCCTCACCCTGATCCTCCTTCCTCCCATTTGAACACTCAAAAGAGCTCTTCGCATTTCAATTTATAGATTCAGGCCTCTCGCTCTTCTCGCTTCAAGAGGGACAGGAGGAAATCGCATGTAGCGATGCCCAATTATTTGAGCAACCACGCTCACAAGAAGGCCACCGTGGGAAAATGTAATTACTGTCACAAGAGCGCAATGATGATGAGACACAATTGCCAACAACACATCACAAAAACCCCCTTATTAAGTTACTGCACATATAACTGACCACGATATCCTAACCACAAAAGAACAAACAGTATACTGTGCTATGTTAAAAGATAATCTTTATTAAACAAAGCTACAAAAAACCTGTAGTCACAATTACAATTGTTATAAATCTCAAATACCAACCGGCATGATGGTGTATGACACTACTTGATAAATGTGGGAAAATACATCAATGCTGCTTAGATCTACCATTGATATGAACAAAGTGCTTTGTGCTATTTCATAATGGAAACCCCAGGTGGCGCCCTAGTATCGTAGACACCATGACCATGGGATAACTTAATCACAATAAGATAAACACTTACATAGCAGGGTGATCTTGGCAGCGTGGTTTCCCTAAGCGCCCCAACGCGCGTTTCGTTCCTTCATCAGGAGGCGAACGCCTAATAATGCCTAAGTTATCCCATGGTCATGGTGTCTACGATACTAGGGCGCCACCTGGGGTTTCCATTATGAAATAGCACAAAGCACTTTGTTCATATCAATGGTAGATCTAAGCAGCATTGATGTATTTTCCCACATTTATCAAGTAGTGTCATACACCATCATGCCGGTTGGTATTTGAGATTTATAACAATTGTAATTGTGACTACAGGTTTTTTGTAGCTTTGTTTAATAAAGATTATCTTTTAACATAGCACAGTATACTGTTTGTTCTTTTGTGGTTACAATTGCCAACAAGTATTGTTGTTACATCAGCAAGTCAGGAGGAGGACCATGGTGTTGAAGTGGAAGACGAGGTGGTGGATCATGAAATCACTGATCCAACTTGGGAAGGTGACATGCAGAGAGCAAGAACAGCAGTGCACAGGGGGAGGGATCCACTGCACCACCACAGACAGGAAAAGACAGTGGGGTGGACAGAGACACAAGGAAGGCAACTGTTCCCTAGAGCACCAACACAGGTGAAGATGCCAAGCCAAGGGTTAGGTGTTCCCGAGTCTGGCGTTTTTTAAAGATAGTCCAGTTAGCCCAAAAAAGGCTATTTGCAACATTTCCCATGCAAGCATCAACAAGGGCAGCATAACTACCAGTCTGATGACTACCAGCATGCTCAGGCACATGCAAACAAAGCACCCAATTACTTGGGTCAAACACCAGGGTCAGGAAACAGTGTCTGTGGGTGACATCGCTGCCTCTTCCCCTGTTCTACGTGCATGCCAATTCCCTGTGCATCTAGGCAAAGATGATTCCCACCCTGCACCTGTTGTTGCACACTTGCAACTACCATAAGCAACTACATCCATGTCCTTGTCCAAGTGCAGCATTCAGTTGTCCCTACCCCAGTCCTTGGAACGCAAGCGTAAATGCTCCTTCAAGATTGTTGGAAGACCATTCCCGGTGACTACCTCTTGAAGCTCATCAAGAGAATGCCAAGAGTGTGCAAAGCAGTCACCAAAGCAAAAGGTGGCTACTTTTAAGAACCTAGAATATAAGACACAATTTCAGTTGTTTCACACTTTTTTGTTAAGTATATATTTCCACATGTGTTAATTCATAGTTTTGATGCCTTCAGTGTGAATGTACAATTTTCCTAGTCATGAAAATACAGAAAAATCTTTAAATGAGAAGGTGTGTCCAAACTTTTGGTCTGTACTGTATATAATCGTCTAATTCTGTCTGTTTGTCTGTAACGGAAATCCCGCGTCGTTGATTGGTCGTGACAGCCGCCTGCGACCAATTAGCGACATGTGCAGTCCGGCCGCGAATTGGCGCGGGATTTGAACCACACTTCGCTGATTGGTTGCGCCCGGCTGGCTGTGACCAATCAGCGACAGGTGCAGTCCGGCCGCGAATTGGCGTGGAATTTGAACCACGCTTCACTGATTGGTCGCAGCCGGCCGGGCACATCCAATCAGCGACAGGCGCAGTCCGGCCGCGAAATGATGCGGGATTTGAACCATGCTTCGCTGAATGGTCGCGCCCGGCTGGCCACCACCAATCAGTGACATGCGCAGTCTGGCCGCGAATTGGTGCAGGATTTGAACCACGTTTTGCTGATTGGTTGCGGCCACCTGCGACCAATCAGCGATAGTGGCGTGGGATTTAAACACTGCTTCGCTGATTGGTCACGGCCGGCTGCGAATTGGCACGAGATTTGAACCACGCTTTGCTGATTGGTCGCGCCCGACCGGCAGCAACCAATCAGCGTTATTGGCACGGGATTTAAACACCGCTTCACTGATTGGTTGTGGCTGGCCGGGCGCGACCAATCAGCGACAGTTGCAATCCGGACGCGAATTGGCGCGGGATTTGAACCACGCTTCGCTCATTGGTCGCGCCTGGCCGGCTGCGACCAATCAGCGATATCGGCGTGGGATTTAAACCCTGCTTTTCTGATTGGTCGTGCCCGGCTGTGAATTGGGGCCGGATTTGAACCACGCTTCGCTGATTGGTCGCGCCCGGCCGGCCGCTACCAATCAGCGATATTGGCACGGGATTTAAACACCACTTCACTGATTGGTCGCGCCCGGCCGATGACATACAGGTACATACTGTATACAGGGGAGATTACATATTTTACCTCAGTATTTATGAGCCAAAACAATGAGTGGGAGAAAAATACAGAAGTAGTGACGTGTTTCTAATAAACTTTTTCTCTGATTATTTTACTCCAAGTTTTAGCTTACAAATACTGAGGTAAAAATACTGACCAAATAAAGTGTGAACGAGGTCTAAGGCTAACTACACATTAGCGTATCTGTGCGCAGTGTATTATCTGCATGCCAAAACATATGCAAGCGCATGGTTATGCTGCGTTTTTAACCCCTTAGTGACAGAGCCAATTTGGTACTTAATGACCGAGCCAATTTTTACAATTCTGACCAGTGTCACTTTATGAGGTTATAACTCTGGAACGCTTTATCGGATCCCGCTGATTCTGAGATTGTTTTTTCGTGACATGTTGTACTTCAAGTTAGTGGTAACATTTCTTCGATATTACTTGCGATTATTTATGAAAAAAATGGAAATATGGCGAAAATTTTTAAAATTTTGCAATTTTCAAACTTTGTATTTTTATGCCCTTAAATCAGAGAGATATGTCACAAAAAATAGTTAATAAATAACATTTCTCACATGTCTACTTTACATCAGCACAATTTTGGAAACAATTTTTTTTTTTGTTAGGGAGTTATAAGGGTTAAAAGTTGACCAGCAATTTCTCATTTTTACAACACCATGTTTTTTTTAGGGACCACATCACATTTGAAGTGATTTTGAGGGGTCTATATGATAGAAAATAACCAAGTGTGACACCATTCTAAAAACTGCACCCCTCAAGCTGCTCAAAACCACATTCAAGAAGTTTATTAACCCTTTACGTACTTCACAGGAACTAAAACAATGTGGAAGAAAAAAATGAACATTTTACTTTTTTTTGCAAACATTTTACTTCAGAACCATTTTTTTTAATTTTCACAAGTGTAAAAACAGAAATTTAACCACAAATTTTGTTGTGCAATTTTTCCTGAGTACACCGATACCCCATATGTGGAGGTAAACCACTGTTTGGGCGCACCGCAGAGCTTGGAAGTGAAGGAGCACCGTTTGACTGTTTCAATGCAGAATTGGCTGGAATTGAGATCGGACGCCATGTCGCATTTGGAGAGCCCCTAATGTGCCTAAACAGTGGAAACCCCCCACAAGTGACACCATTTTGGAAACTAGACCCCCCAAGGAACTTATCTAGATGTGTGGTGAGCACTTTGAACCCCCAAGTGCTTCACAGAAGTTTATAACGTAGAGCCGTGAAAATAAAAAATCGCATTTGTTTTCACAAAAATGATTTTTTCGCCCACAAATTCTTATTTTCACAAGGGTAACAGGAGAAATTAGACCACAAAAGTTGTTGTGCAATTTCTCCTGAGTACGTCGATACCCCATATGTGGAGGTAAACCACTGTTTGGGCGCACCGCAGAGCTTGGAAGTGAAGGAGCACCGTTTGACTTTTTCAATGCAGAATTGGCTGGAATTGAGATCGGATGCCATGTCGCGTTTGGAGAGTCCCTGATGTGCCTAAACAGTGGAAACCCCCCACAAGTGATACCATTTTGGAAACTAGACCCCTTAAGGAACTTATCTAGATGTGTGGTGAGCACTTTGAACCCCCAAGTGCTTCACAGAAGTTTATAACGTAGAGCCGTGAAAATAAAAAATCTCATTTTTTCTACAAAAATGATCTTTTTGCCCCAAAATTTTTATTTTCACAAGGGTAACAGGAGAAATTAGGCCACAAAAGTTGTTGTGCAATTTCTCCTGAGTACGTCGATACCCCATATATGGGGGTAAACCACTGTTTGGGCGCACCGCAGAGCTTGGAAGAGAAGGAGTGTCGTTTTACTTTTTCAATGTAGAATTGGCTGGGATTGAGATCGGACGCCATGTCACGTTTGGAGAGCCGCTGATGTGCCTAAACAGTAGAGACCCCCCACATATGACACCATTTTGGAAACTAGACCCCTTAAGGAACTTATCTAGATGTGTGGTGAGCACTTTAAACCCCCAGGTGCTTCACAGAAGTTTATAACGTAGAGCCGTGAAAATAAAAAAATCGCATTTTTTCTACAAAAATGATCTTTTTGCCTCCAAATTTTTATTTTACCAAGGGTAACAGGAGAAAATGGACCCCAGAAGCTGTTGTACAATTTGTCTTGAGTACGCCGACACCCCATATGTGGGGGTAAACCACTGTTTGGGCGCATGGCTGAGCTCGGAAGCAAAGGAGCGCCATTTGACTTTTCAATGCAAAATTGACTGGAATTGAGATCGGACGCCATGTCGCGTTTGGAGAGCCCCTGATGTGCCTAAACAGCAGAAACCCCCCAAAAGTGACCCCATTTTGGAAACTAGACCCCCCATGGAACTTATCTAGATGTGTAGTGAGAACTTTGAATGCCCAAGTGCATCACAGAAGTTTATAATGCAGAGTCGTGAAAATAAAAAATATATATTTTTTAACAATAAAGATTTTTTAGCCCCCAAGTTTTTATTTTCACAAGGGTAACAAGAGAAATTGGACCCCAAAAGTTGTTGTCCAATTTGTCCTGAGTATGCTGGTACCCCATATGTGGGGGTAAACCACTGTTTGGGCGCACGGCAGAGCTCGGAAGGGAAGGAGTGCCATTTTGGAATGCAGACTTTGATAGAATTGTCTGCGGGCGTTATGTTGCCTTTGCAGACCCCTAATGTACCTAAACAGTAGAAACCCCCAACAAGTGACCCCATTTTGGAAAATAGACCCCCCAAGGAACTTATCTAGATATGTGGTGAGAACTTTGAATGCCCAAGTGCTTCACAGAAGTTTATAATGCAGAGTAGTGAAAATAAAAAATATTTTTTTTCCCACAAAAAAGATTTTTTTAGCCCCCAAATTTTTATTTTCACAAGGGTAACAAGAGAAATTGGACCCCAAAAGTTGTTGTCCAATTTATCCCGAGTACGCTGATGCCCCATATGTGGGGGTAAACCACTGTTTGGGCGCACGGCAGAGCTCAGAAGGGAGGGAGTACCATTTGACTTTTTTAGCGCAAAATTGGCTGTCGTGTTTGGAGACCCCCTGATGTACCTAAACAGTGGAAACCCCCCAATTCTAACTCCAACCCTAACCCCAACACAGCCCTAACCCTAATCTCAACCCGAACCATAATCCCAATCACAACCCTAACGATAATCACAACCCTAACCCCAAAACAGCCCTAATCTCAACCCTAACCATAACCCTAATCAAAACCCTAAATCCAACACACCCCTAACCCTAATCCCAACCCTAACCCTAATCCCAACCCTAATCCCAAACGTAACACTAATCCCAACCCTAATCCAAACCCTAACCCTAATCCCAACTCTAACCCTAACTTTAGCCCCAACCCTAACTTTAGCCCCAACCCTAACCATAACTTTAGCCCCCGTCGTCACAAAAAAAGTTCAATGTAACCTTTTTTTTGTACGTCGCGTCCGCCATTTCCGCGGATGCGTGGCCGTAACTCTGCCCCCTCCTCCCCAGGACATAGACTGGGCAGCGGATGCGTTGAAAAACTGCATCCGCTGCCCATGTTGTGCACAATTTTCACAACGTGCGTCGGTACATCGGGCCGACGCATTGCGACCGCCCCGTACCGACGCAAGTGTGAAAGAAGCCTAAGGCTACTTTCACACTAGCGTCGTACTCGGCCCATCGCAGTGTGTCGGGCCGACGTACCGACGCTAGCGTTGTAAGCGCCGCACAACGGGTGCAGCGGATGCTGTTTTTTCAACGCATCCGCTGCCCCATTGTGAGGTACGGGGAGGCCGGGGCGGAGTTCCGGCCACGCATGCGCGGTCGGAAATGGCGGACACGTTGCACAAAAAAGTTACATGTAGTTTTTTTTGTGTCGACGGTCCGCCGAAGCACGACGCATCCGTCGCACGACGGATGCGACATGTGGCAATCCGTCGCAATGCGTCGCTAATGCAAGCCAATGGAGAAAAAACGCATCCTGCAAGCACTTTTGCAGGATGCGTTTTTTCTCCAACGACGCATTGCGACGGAAGCCAAAAAACGCTAGTGTGAAAGTAGCCTAACCCTAACCCTAGCCCTAACCCTAACCCTAAATTTAGCCCCAACCCTAACCCTAACTCTAACCCTAACCCTAACCCTAACCCTAACTCTAACTCTAACCCTAACCCTAACCCTATCCCTAATTTTAGCCCCAACTTGTCTTCTCCTGCCGGCCGGCAGATGGCAGCAGATGGCGGGCCCACTGCGCATGCGCCCGCCATGATGAAAAAGCCAGCTGGCAGGAGAAGACAGAAGAGGACCCAGGGACCCCGGGTGAGTATGATAGGGTCCCCGAATCCCCCTATTTCTCTGTCCTCTGATGTGCGATCACATCAGAGGACAGAGAAATAACTGATCGCTTTTTTTTTTTTTTTTTTTTGCGGTCGCCGGTAAACTGTTAATTACCGGCGATCGCAAAGCAGGGGTCGGTGCAAACCGACCCCGATCATGTTCTTTGGGGTCTCGGCTACCCCCGGCAGCCGAGACCCCAAAGAACATCCGGGTGCCGGGCGGCGGGTGCACTGCGCGTGCGCCCGCCATTTTTTCCCGGAAGAAAGATGGCGGCGCCCATGGGGAGACACGAGGAGCACCGGGGGAGGTAGGTAAGTATTGGGGGGCTATTGGGGGCCATCGGGGACCACATTTCTCTGTCCTCCGATGTGCGATCACATCGGAGGACAGAGAAATTAAACGGCAAATCGCGTTTTTTTTTTTTTGTTGCGACCGCCGGTAAACGGTTAATTACCGGCGATCGCAACTCGGGGGTCGGTAAAAACCCCCCGAATCATGTTCTCTGGGGTCTCGGCTACCCTCGGCAACCGAGACCCCAGAGAAAATCCGACTCTGGGGGGCGCTATTCACTTTTTCCACAGCGCCGTTAATTAACGGCGCTGTGGATTAAGTACCCTTAGCGGCCGCCATTAAAAGGCGTATCGGCGGTCGTTAAGGGGTTAATCTGCATCAGCTTACGCATGACGCAAAAAAAACGCTGCGTGTGCATGCGTTTGTATGCATTTTTGCCTGCAATTGCTTTGTTTATGCGCATGCGTTCGATATTTCCAGGAGGGCGTGTCTCAATGGGCATTTCTCAGTCGGTTCCTGGACATGCGAAAGCGTATGCAAACGCATGATTACGCTGCGTTTTCCATCCGTATCAGCTTACACATGATGCAAAAAAACGCTGCGTGTGCATGCATTTGTATGTATTTTTGCCTGCGATTGTGTTGTTTATGCACATGCGTTCAATATTTCCAGGAGGGCATGTCTCAATGGGCGTGTCTCATTCAGTTTCTGGACAAGCGCAGTCCGAAGTACGCAAGCGCATTGAACACATGCGTACGCATGTCCTTGCGTACCAATGCGTTCCCATAGACAGTAATGCCTTGTTTTGACGCACTCATACGCATGCACATGGCTGCGCATGTTTGATGCCTCAAAAAATGCAGCATGTTGCGTTCGCCGGACACCGCGAAAGGACGCATGCGGACGCATCCGTATACAAACTTATGCCAACGCATGTCCCAATGTTAAAGATAGGTACGCAAGACGCATGCAGTTCTACAAGCAGGTATACGCTGCGCACAGATACAGATGTGAACCCGACCTAATACAGGAGGAGATGACACACAGGTATATACTATATAGAGGAGGACACGAAATACGGTATATACTATATACAGTAACCTTCAAAAGGAACCTGAAGACCTACCTCTTCCAGCAAGCCTACAACCTGCAGTAATCACCGATCGACCAAACCACTGCACGACCAGCTCCATCCTCACCTACTGTATCCTCCCTTGTAGATTGTGAGTCTTCGCGGGCAGGGTCCTCTTTCCTCCTGTACCAGTTGTCACTTGTATTGTTCAAGATTATTGTACCTGTTTTTATTATGTATACCCCTCCTCACATGTAATGCGCCATGGATTAAATGGTGCTATAACAATAAATAATAATAATAATATATAGGAGGAGATGACGTACAGGTATATACTATACACAGGAGGAGATGACATACAGGTACATTCTATTTTCAGGGGAGATGACATATTTTACCTCAGTATTTATAAGCGAAAACAACGAGTGGGAGAATAATACAGAAGTGGTGACATGTTTCTAATAAACTTTTTCTCTGATTGTTTTGCACCAAGTTTTAGCTTACAAATACTGAGGTAAAAGTACTGACCAAATAACCTGTGAACGAGGTCTATTACAGGAGGAGATGACATACAGGTATATACTATATACAGCGGAGATGACATACAGGTATATACTATATACAGGAGGAGATGAAATACAGGTATATACTATATGTAGGAGATGACATACAGGTACAGTGCCTTGCAAAAGTATTCGGCCCCCTGGAACTTTTCAACCTTTTCCCACATATCATGCTTCAAACATAAAGATACCAAATGTAAATTTTTGGTGAAGAATCAACAAGTGGACCACAATTGTGAAGTTGAACGAAATTTATTGGTTATTTTAAATTTTTGCGGAAATTCAAAAACTGAAAAATGGGGCGTGCAATATTATTCGGCCCCTTTAACTTAATACTTTGTTGCACCACCTTTTGCTGCAATTACAGCTTGGGATATGTCTCTATCAGTTTTGTACATCGAGAGACTGAAATTCTTGCCCATTCCTCCTTGGCAAACAGCTCGAGCTCAGTGAGGTTTGATAAAGATTGTTTGTGAACAGCAGTTTTCAGCTCTTTCCACAGATTCTCAATTGGATTGAGGTCTGGATTTTGACTTGACCAATCTAACACCTGCATACGTTTATTTGTGAACCATTCTATTGTAGATTTTGCTTTATGTTTGGGATCATTGTCTTGTTGGAAGACAAATCTCTGTCCCAGTCTCAGGTCATTTGCAGACTCCAACAGGTTTTCTTCAAGAATGGTCCTGTATTTGGCTCCATCCATCTTCCCATCAATTTTAACCATCTTCTCTGTCCCTGTTGAAGAAAAGCAGGTTCAATCCATGATGCTGTCACCACCATGTTTGACAGTGGGGATGGTGTGTTAAGGATGATGAGCTGTGTTGCCTTTACGCCAAACAGATCGTTTGGCATTGTTGCCAAAAAGTTCGATTTTGGTTTCATCTGACCAGAGTACCTTCTTACACATGTTTGGTGTGTCTCCCAGGTGGCTTGTTGCAAACTTTAAACAACACTTTTTATGGATATCTTTGAGAAATGGCTTTCTTCTTGCCACTCTTCCATAAAGGCCAGATTTGTGCAGTGTACGACTGATTGTTGTCCTATGGACAGACTGTCCCACCTCAGCTGTAGATCTCTGCAGTTCATCCAGAGTGATCATGGACTTCATGGCTGCATCTCTGATCAGTCTTCTCCTTGTTTGAGATGAAAGTTTAGAGGGATGGCCGGGTCTTGGTAGATTTGCAGTGGTATGATACTCCTTCCATTTCAATATGATCGCTTGCACAGTGCTCCTTGCGATGTTTAAAGTTTTGGAAAACATTTTGTATCCAACTCTGGCTTTAAACTTCTCCACAACAGTATCACGGACCTGCCTGTTGTGTTTCTTGGTCTTCATGATGCTTTTTGTGCTTCAAACAGAACCATGAGACTATCACAGAGCAGGTGCATTTATACGGAGACTTGATTACACACGGGTGGATTATATTTATCAACATTAGGCATTTAGGACATTGGATCATTCAGAGATCCACAATTTTGTTCAACTTCACAATTATGTTCCACTTGTTGTTGATTCTTCACCAAAAATTTACATTCGTATCTTTATGTTTGAAGCATGATATGTGGGAAAAGGTTGAAAAGTTCCAGGGGGCCGAATACTTTCGCAAGGCACTGTATATACAGGAGGAGTTGACATACAGGTTTACCCTATATAGAGGAGAAGATGACATACAGGTATACACTATATCCAGGAGCAGATGAATCGCAGGTACATACTATATACAGGCGGAGATGACATACAGGTATATACTATATACATTCTCATGTACAGCACCATGTAATCAATGGTGCTAATATAAATAAATAATAATAATAATAAATAATATATACAGGAGGAGATGACATACAGGTATATACTATATATAGGAGGAGATAACATACTGGTATATACTATATACAGGGGAGATGACATACAGGTATATACTATATACAGGAGATGACATACAGATATATACTATATACAGGGGAGATGACATACAGGTATATACTGAAGGGAAAATGACAGGTGTGAGGTCAAAATGACAGGTGTTAGAGGGGAAAATGAGTGGAGTGAGAGGGAAAATGAGAGGAGTGAAGGGGAAAATGAGAGGAGTGAGGGGAAAATGAGAGGAGTGAAGGGGAAAATAAGAGGAGTGAGGGGGAAAATGAGAGGAGTGAGGGGGAAAATGAGAGGAGTGAGGGGGAAAATGAAGAGGTGTGATGGGAAAATGAGTGAAGTGAGGTGCTGTAACTAATCACAGTTAGTTACTATGCCCGGGCAATGCTGGGCTCCTCAGCTAGTATTAGTTGAAAATCTCTCATAAGGGTTACAGTGGGGAAAAAATTATTTAGTCAGCCACCAATTGGGCAAGTTCTCCAGTTTAAAAAGATGAGAGACGCCTGTTATTGACATTGTAGGTAGACTACAACTATGAGAGTCAAAATGAGAAAAAAAAATCCAGAAAATCACCTTGTCTGATTTGGCAAGATTTATTGTGCAAATTATGGTGGAAAATAAGTATTTGGTCATTAACAAAAGTTCATCTCAATATTTTGTCATATATCTTTTGTTGGCAATGGCAGAGGTCAAACGTTTTCTGTAAGTCTTGTAGGGATTCACTCGCTCAGGTGCATAGGAGGAAACAGGAGGCACATTCTCTTTAATGTCCATGTAGGTTTATTCACTCCATAAACCATTTAGGAAACATAAACAAATGATATTCAGTCTTATACCAGACAGATGAATCCTCCAAAATCCATAGGGGAGCTCCGCTCTCTTTCAGACCTGTAGGCACACAGGCTGTGCTATGTCCAGCACGCGGGCTCTGTCTGAAGCCACAGACACAGAAGGGCTTCTTCCTCTCAATACACAGACTCCTGTCTGTAGTGTCCCACCCGGACACACGGAAATCTGTCCACACTGACAGGTTCCCATACACTCTACTGTGCCAAACACATCTCCATTAAGTAGCCTGAAACCACACCCAGAACCCATCACATGATTAGACATGTGGTTCTGACATCACCACAGGTCCTGACACAAACATAGACAGGCATGGTTATGCCCCTTACCCAGGGGTGAGGTATATGGGTAGCCAGACCCTCCCATCTCTCATAGCTACCCGTAACCTGGACCCAAATATACTACACAATTCCTTATTACTTTATGAGCATTACAGAAAACACTCCGGGTCACATCACAGCGACAAGCCTTCTCTGTGATACATACCTCCCGTCGATTAGACACCCTTTAGCCATGCTACATACCTCCCCCTCTGCCTAAAGCCGTGGGGCTTTGCACTTGTCCTTAACTGACTAGAGACCCCTCTCAGTCGTCCCTGACAGTCAAACCGTCTGTCTAAGTCAGGGCCTGTTATTGAACCGTTGTCACCTCGTCTGCTACAGGATCTCCTGCTGAGGTCACTTAACCCTGAGCTAACTGAGGCACCACTGCTTCTACCTGTTTCATCAGGCCACCTTCTCCCATGGTCTTTATTACCTGAAGAGCAGTTCTTCCCTGTATCTCTATATCCTCTGTTAGCTTGGGGACTTCGAATCTTTAGAGAACCTCTTCGTCTCTCTATACCGCAAGTTGAAGGTGGTGGCAATCTGTTTGCCAATTCCCGCAGCTCTATATTGTCCTGCTCCCTCTCACGTCTTAGCTGCTCAACTTCTATTAGGTAACTCATGCGATACCCCAGGAGCATCCGGATATTTTCAAGACTCTCCATGGATCCGACAACAAGGAATGGAACCATCTTATCTTCACCCACGACCTGGGCCTCGTCATCACCCAGAACTCTCAGTCTCTTCACACCGGAGCTATTCACAATCTCCTGCATCACTCGGCCAAGCCTCCCGATGACTTTTCCCACCAAATTTCTGGGTACCAGAATGATGTCTTCCACCAAGCCAAGCCGATTTTGAGCTTCTCTTGCTAGCTCCAGACGTCGAGCGGCTTCCTCATTCTTCAACGTGATCATTTGTTTTGTGTGGAGGCATTGTAGATGCATCTCTCTCAGGACAGCCACCCGCTTCACTGTGACTTCTCTAGACGAAAGTATGACCAGTTGATGAGTCTCAGGCGCCCAGTGCACACTACACGCCTCTACTGCCTTTCTAAATGCCTCATGCACACCTTCACCGGTACAGGCTTCTTGCACCTCTTCAGGTACATCAATCACGGTCTTGAAGAGCAGGGTCTCACTCTCTTCAAAGACAGACGGCTCCCTTTTTGCCTCTGACCTTTCCACCAAGACGTCTGTCACGACTGGGTGACTCTCTTGTTCCGCTTTTAGCACGAACTCTTCCTCAATCTTTTCTTCCGCTTGAGCCTTCGCCAAAATGGGCAGCGACGTTCCTCCTCTCTCTGGAGAAGCTCCTGCTGATGTTTTTCTTGAGCCATTCTGAGCACATCCATATCTTTCAATATGGCCCTATTCATGGCCTGACACGCTGATAGGTGACCTCTGAGTTCAGAGACTTCCTTCTCCAGCTCATCCACTCTGTGCTCAATCACCAGTCTCAGGACCCTTTCTCGCTCGACTGTCTCTTTAAGCAGCTCTATCTCATGGTCCTGCTCTCTTTTGGCCAGCACAGGTTGCACCATCAATTCTCTAATTAGATTTTCAGACGGGGGCTCTTGCCCACCCACACTCTGCCTCTTCAGAGTTCCACCTGTTTCCGCAACCACCTCTATGGTCCCCCCTGTGCTCTCTGTCTGTTTACTCTTCGGTACCTCTGGACTCTTGGTAACTTCAGAGTTCTCCATCTCTTCAGCATCAGGTACTTCATCATACTGAGCCACTTCACTCTTTCCGGGCATTGCAGATATGGGACTACCACAGGTCTGTTTTAATTCCAGCCCTACCTCTGTGTTGAGATTTCTCAGAGGTAAAGTGACCTCCTTATCAAAGAGAGTAACCTGATCTGTAACTGACCCTGTCTCTTCCTCATCATCTCTCTTCTCAGAGGGCGTAACCTGTCCCGTCTTTTTGCGTCCCCCGCGACGAGATGAAGATTTGTGATTTTTACTGGGCTCCTCCTTACTGTACTCTTTTCCCTTTGCGCTCGAGTCACAGTCTGGATAGGAGTCACCCATTCTCACCGTGTCATCCTGGAACAGCAAGTCCCCACTTAAACAGGTGTCAGACCCACACTTTCTTCCAGTCACCCGTAACTCTGGACTATTGACATTAGGTGGCGCTACTTTCTCTTTACACATCACACCACTCGGAATCACTACAGCCTCCTGTTGTGGTGAGGCTCCCTTAGGGTCACTCAGACTCTGCTCTGGGCAATCAGACACTCCCCTTTCCTCCCACAAGTCCCAAAACCTTTCAAAGTCCTGGCCTATTACAACAGGGAATGGCAAGTCTGGGACTACAGGTACATCATGGCTGGCAATAACAGTGGGCGTCTCAATGATTACCCTGGACACCGGATAATCCCTAGCGACCCCATGAACGCAGTGGGCTTCCATCTTCCTTCCGGGAATCAGATAGACAGGGAGTGTGGTGCTCACCAGCGTCACCAGGCTCCCTGAGTCCAGAAGTCCAGTCACGCACACTCCATTGACTTCTACAGAACAACTCTGTGACATCTTGTCAGACGAAAAGTCAGTACCACATTCTGAACATGCGCTGTTCTTACATTGAACCCGGCAACAGTTCAACAGCGCATTCGCCGCCGCCCCTTTTTGGGCCACCACCCCTAATTGGGTTGTCGCCCCCTTTTTGGACTCCACCCCCTTTTGGGTTACTGGCCCCTTGTGGACTATTTTCTCCTTTTGGGCCATCACCCCTTTTAGGGACTCCACCCCCTTTTGGGCAACTAACCCCTTTTGAGACGCAGCCCCTTTTTGGCCAACCATAATTATTTGGGGTCACCGCTCCGTTTTGGGACTCCACCCCACTCTGGGGTACACCCCGTGGACTTCCCACAGCACTCTCAGGCCCCAGTTCGCACAGCACACCAATGTGACTCTGGTCCTTTAAGAGTCTGCACACATTAAACCAGCAATGTCCCTTTTTTTTTTTCCCTCTCTCTTTGCTGCAACTGCAGCTACACTTTACAAGGCTCTGCACTCCAAACTTCGTGGACCCGCCGATCCACAGCAAGCCGCTTGTCACCTTCGTGGACCCGCCGATCCACAGCAAGCCGCTTGTCACCTTCGTAACCCCGCCGAGTTACAGCCAGACACAATCTTCTTGGCCCCGCCGAGCCACAGCAACTAACTCCACAGAAGGAAAAAGAGAAATACCTGGACTCGCCGGTCCACACCAATCACCTGCACACGTGCTTTATAGAAAAAAAAAACAGTCTTTCACTGACCCCAGTCAGTACAGCACACAGACTTCGGTCTGTTTCACACCCGGCTTTACAGCCCAAACACAGTTTTTCGCTGACCCTGGTCAGTATCACACGGTTTCCAGACCATTACCTGTTGGTGGCGGCCACACAGGTTCCCGGATTCCTCTTCTCCTCAGAGGTATCCACAAACTGCAGTTCTCACTGACCCCGATCAGTTTTTACTCACGGTTTTTCAAGACCGTCCAATCTTCTGGCTCAGACCAGCCAGCGCTGCAAGACGTGCTCCTTGGATCTTTGCCCGCATTCTAAACACCAATTGTAGGGATTCACTCGCTCAGGTGCATAGGAGGAAACAGGAGGCACATTCTCTTTAATGTCCATGTAGGTTTATTCACTCCATAAACCATTTAGGAAACATAAACAAACGACATTCAGTCTTATACCAGACAGATGAATCCTCCAAAGTCCATAGGGGAGCTCCGCTCTCTTTCAGACCTGTAGGCACACAGGCTGTGCTATGTCCAGCACGCGGGCTCTGTCTGAAGCCACAGACACAGAAAGGCTTCTTCCTCTCAATACACAGACTCCTGTCTGTAGTGTCCCACCCGGACACACGGAAATCTGTCCACACTGACAGGTTCCCATACACTCTCCTGTGCCAAACACATCTCCATTAAGTAGCCTGAAACCACACCCAGAACCCATCACATGATTAGACATGTGGTTCTGACATCACCACAGGTCCTGACACAAACATAGACAGGCATGGTTATGCCCCTTACCCAGGGGTGAGGTATATGGGTAGCCAGACCCTCCCATCTCTCATAGCTACCCGTAACCCGGACCCAAATATACTACACAATTCCTTATTACTTTATGAGCATTACAGAAAACACTCCGGGTCACATCACAGCGACAAGCCTTCTCTGTGATACATACCTCCCGTCGATTAGACACCCTTTAGCCATGCTACAGTCTTCACAAGGTTGGCACACACTGTTGGTGGTATGGTGGCCCATTCCTCCATGCAGATCTCCTCTAGAGCAGTGATGTTTTGGGCCTGTTGCTGGGCAACACGGACTTTCAACTCCCTCCAAAGGTTTTCTATGGGGTTGAGATCTGGAGACTGGCTAGGCTACTCCAAGACCTTTATATGCTTCTTATGAAGCCACTCCTTTGTTGCACTGGTGGCATGCTTGGGATCATTATCATGCTGAAAGACCCATTCACATTTCATCTTCAATGCCATTGCTGATGAAAGGAGGTTTGCACTCAAACTCTCACAATTTTATGTATACGGATCAGTTGTCCTGGTCACTTTGCAGAGAAACAGCCCCAAAGCATGATGTTGCCACCCCATGCTTCACAGTAGGTATGGTGTACTTTAGATGCAACTCAGTATTCTGTCTCCTCCAAACACGACGAGTTTTGTTTCTACCAAACAGTTCTACTTTGGTTTCATCAGACCATATAACATTCTCCCAATACTCTTCTGGATAATCCAAATGCTTTCTAGCAAACTTCAGATGGGTCCGGACAAGTACTGGCTTAAGCAGGGGGACACGTCTGGCACTGCAGGATCTGAGTCCCTGGTGGCGTAGTGTGTTACTGATGGTAGCCTTTGTTACTGTGATCCCAGCTCTATGCCGGGTCATTCACTAATTCCCCCATGTGGTACTGGGAATTTTGCTCACCGTTCTTGTGATCATTTTGATCCCACAGGGTGAGATCTTGCGTGGAGCCCCATATTGAGGGAGATTATCAGTGGTCTTGTATGTCTTCCATTTTCTTATTATTGCTCCCACAGTTAATTTCATCACACCAAGCTGCTTGCCTATTGCAGATTCAGTCTTCTCAGCCTGGTGCAGGGCTACAATTTTGTTTCTAGGGTCCTTCGACAGCTCTTTGGTCTTCACCATAGTGGAGTTTGGAGTGTGGCTGTTTGAGGCTGTGGATGGGTGTCTTTTATACTGATAACAAGTTCAAACAGGTACCATTACTTCAGGTAATGAGTGGAGGACAGAGGAGCCCCTTAAAGAAGAAGTTACAGGTCTGTGGGAGCCAGAAATCTTGCATATTTTTAGGTGACCAAATGCTTATTTTCCACGATAATTTGCAAAATAAATCTTGCCAAATCAGACAAGGTGATTTTCTGGATTTGTTATCTCATTTTGACTCTCATAGTTGTGGCATACATATGATGTCAATTAAATGCGTCTCTCAACTTTTTAAGTGGGAGAACTTGCACAATTGATGGCTGTCTAAATATTTTGTTTCCCCACTGTTTAAGTTAATTTTTTTTCTGTACGTTTCTGATTTCTAGTAATTTTCTGGGATACTACCAGCTGTATAAAAATATATGTAGGAGAAGAACAAAATAAATCATTTTTTTTCCATAAATATGTAGATTTAAATATAAAGTAATTGTAAATGTTTATGAGTTCAGAATCTTCTTTATCTCTTGTATGTGTATATATTTGCAATGATTTGGAATCAGTACTGTGTGTTATATCCCATTTGATTGTTAAAATTGGACCATAAATCAACTAGCTAGTGTTTTTTCTTGGAAACATTGAACTGCATCCAGCCAACATCAATATGTTCAGCTTCAAAGGTCTAGTCTGGAAACAACTGATATAGCTTAGAATTATGCATCATATTCATTTAACTCACTATTATGGGTTTTTTCTCTCTTTTTTTAACCTTCACAAACTTTCTAACATTTTGAAAACGCTAGTGAGAACAATTTTAATGAATGACTCCAGTGAAATCAATATTTTATCTTGATGTAATAATGTGTATGTTCTAGCATGAATTTATAGCTAAAAAAATTTATTAGAAAAAATTAAAATTAGCCATAATATGTAAAAAATAGCATATCCCTGGGATGTGTGTTATGATTTTCCCAATGGCAGGGAAATCAAAAATAACAAACGGACTAGCTCTCGGGTGATGGAAACTAAAGTGACCGTGACCTGAACCTGACACAACACTGGAAGTAGCCGGGGAGTGTTTCCTACGATGCCCTAGACACCACGCGCCAGCCGGAGATCTAACTACCCCTATCAGAGGAATATACAGGCCTGCCTTACCTCCAGAGATGAACCCCAAAAGGAGATAGCAGGCCCCCACAAATATTGACGGTGAGTCAAGAGGAAAAGACATACGTAGGATGAACAGCAGATTTAGCACAGTGAGGTCCGCTTACTAGATAGCAGAAGTACAGGAAAGAGTTACTTCACGGTCAACTTCAAAACACTACTCAAAAACACCATCCTGAAATTACTTTAAAACTCCAGTGACAACTCATGCCACTGGAGTGGCAATTTCAGTCCACGAGAGCTTCCAGCTGCAGAGAGTCACATTGCAGATAGCTGGACAAAAAATAACATTAACTAGGAACAAAATTCAACTTAGCTGAACTGGAACTTGAGGCAGGAGAATGCAACAGAATGCTACTGATACATTGTTGGCCGGCATCGGACCAGCAGCCAAGCAGCCTTAAATAGGAAACTCCCCTAATGGGTGTCAACAGGTGATCAAGGATAGAAGAAGGCAAATAAGTGGCAATACCATAAAACACCACCGGGGGAGCCCACAAACAGAATTCACAACAGTACCCCCCCCTTAAGGAGGGGGCACCGAACCCTCACCAGAACCACCAGGGCGATCTGGATGAGCACTATGGAATGCACGAACCAAATCAGGAGCATGAACATCAGATGCTGTCACCCAAGAATTATCCTCCTGACCATAGCCTTTCCACTTAACCAGATACTGAAGTTTCCGTCTGGAAACACGGGAGTCCAAGATCTTTTCTACCACATACTCCAACTCACCCTC
This sequence comes from Ranitomeya variabilis, assembly GCF_051348905.1. Classification (NCBI taxonomy): domain Eukaryota; kingdom Metazoa; phylum Chordata; class Amphibia; order Anura; family Dendrobatidae; genus Ranitomeya; species Ranitomeya variabilis. The sequence goes on from NC_135234.1 coordinate 650,475,815, forward strand.
AACCAGCACAGGAGCAGGAGGATCAGCAGACGGAACAACCGGCACCTCATACCTCCGCAATAATGACCGATGAAAAACATTATGAATAGTAAAAGATGCTGGGAGGTCCAAACGAAAGGACACAGGATTGAGAACCTCCAGAATCCTATAAGGGCCGATAAACCGAGGCTTAAACTTAGGAGACGAGACCTTCATAGGAACAAATCGAGAAGACAACCAAACCAGGTCCCCAACACAAAGACGAGGACCGACACGCCGATGACGATTAGTGAACTGTTGAGTCTTCTCCTGGGACAACTTCAGATTGTCCACAACCTGTCCCCAAATCTGATGCATTCTATCAACCACAGCATCTACTCCAGGACAATCCGAAGATTCCAATTGACCGGACGAAAAGCGAGGGTGAAACCCTGAATTACAAAAAAATGGAGAAACCAAAGTGGCAGAACTGGCCCGATTGTTAAGGGCAAACTCTGCCAATGGCAAAAAATCAAGCCAATCGTCCTGATCAGCGGACACAAAACACCTCAAGTAAGTCTCCAAGGTCTGATTAGTACGCTCAGTCTGGCCATTAGTCTGAGGATGGAATGCAGACGAAAACGACAAGTCGATGCCCATCCTGGCACAGAACGCCCGCCAAAATCTAGACACAAACTGAGTACCCCTGTCAGAAACTATATTCTCAGGAATACCATGCAAACGCACAACATTCTGAAAAAATAGAGGGACCAGCTCAGAGGAGGAGGGCAATTTGGGCAAAGGTACCAAGTGAACCATCTTGGAAAAACGGTCACACACCACCCAGATGACGGACATCCTACGAGAAACAGGAAGGTCAGAAATAAAGTCCATAGAGATGTGCGTCCAAGGCCTCTTAGGAATAGGCAAGGGCAACAACAACCCGCTGGCCCGGGAACAGCAGGGCTTAGCCCGAGCACAAACATCACAAGACTGCACAAAAATACGTACATCTCGAGACAAGGAAGGCCACCAGAAGGACCTAGACACCAGATCCCTGGTGCCAAAAATTCCAGGATGACCTGCCAACGCGGAAGAGTGAACCTCCGAAATAACTCTACTGGTCCAGTCATCAGGGACAAACAGTCTACCAGGCGGACAGCGATCAGGCCTATCCACCTGAAACTCCTGCAAAGAGCGCCGCAGGTCTGGGGAGACAGCTGACAATATCACCCCATCCTTCAGGATGCCAGTAGGTTTGGAATCACCAGGCGAGTCAGGCTCAAAACTCCTAGAGAGGGCATCCGCCCTCACATTCTTAGACCCAGGCAGATATGAGACCACAAAGTTAAATTGAGAGAAAAACAACGACCAGCGCGCCTGTCTAGGATTCAGACGCCTGGCTGACTCAAGATAAATTAGATTTTTGTGGTCAGTCAAGACCACCACCTGGTGTCTAGCACCCTCAAGCCAATGACGCCACTCCTCAAATGCCCACTTCATGGCCAAGAGCTCCCGATTTCCAACATCATAATTTCGCTCAGCGGGCGAAAACTTTCGAGAGAAAAACGCACATGGTCTCATCACTGAGCAGTCAGGACCTTTCTGCGACAAAACTGCACCTGCTCCGATCTCGGAAGCATCTACTTCAACCTGGAACGGGAGCGAAACATCAGGCTGGCGCAACACAGGAGCAGAAGAAAAGCGGCGCTTAAGCTCCCGAAAGGCCTCCACAGCCGCAGAGGACCAATTAGCAACATCAGCACCCTTCTTGGTCAAATCAGTCAAAGGTTTAGCAATGGCAGAAAAACCCGCTATGAATCGGCGATAGAAATTAGCAAATCCCAAGAATTTCTGAAGACTCTTTAGAGAAGTAGGTTGTATCCAATCACAAATAGCCTGAACCTTAACAGGGTCCATCTCCATAGATGAAGGGGAAAAAATATATCCCAGAAAGGAAATTCTCTGAACCCCAAAAATACACTTTGAGCCCTTCACAAATAGAGAATTAGCTCGTAAAACCTGAAAAACTCTCCTGACCTGTTGAACATGAGATTCCCAGTCCTCCGAAAAAATCAAAATATCATCCAAATACACAATCATAAATTTATCCAGATATTCACGGAAAATATCGTGCATAAAGGACTGAAAAATGGAAGGGGCATTCGCGAGACCGAAAGGCATTACCAAATACTCAAAATGGCCTTCAGGCGTATTAAATGCGGTCTTCCACTCATCCCCCTGCTTAATCCGCACCAAATTATACGCACCACGTAGATCGATCTTAGTGAACCACTTCGCCCCCTTTATGCGAGCAAAAAGATCAGTCAGTAAAGGTAACGGGTACTGGTATTTAACAGTAATCTTATTCAGAAGTCGATAGTCGATACAAGGTCTCAATGAACCATCCTTTTTACCCACAAAGAAAAACCCTGCCCCCATTGGAGACAAAGAGGGGCGAATATGACCCTTTTCTAAAGATTCTCTGATATACTCCCGCATAGCAGTATGTTCAGGTACAGACAAATTAAACAAGCGACCCTTAGGAAATTTACTACCGGGAATCAACTCAATAGCGCAGTCACACTCTCTGTGAGGGGGGAGAGAATCAGTTTTAGGCTCCTGAAAGACATCATAAAAATCTGACAGAAATGCTGGGATCTCAGAGGGAGTAGATGAAGAAATGGGAACCAAAGGTGCATCCCCATGAATCCCCCGACATCCCCAACTCAGCACAGACATTGATCTCCAGTCCAAGACTGGATTATGAATTTGTAACCATGGTAATCCAAGTACTAATACGTCATGTAGATTATATAACACAAGGAAACGAATAATCTCCTTATGGTCTGGGGAAAGATGCATAGTCACTTGTGTCCAATATTGTGGTTTATTGCTAGCCAAAGGTGTAGAATCAATACCCTTTAAGGGAATAGAAACCTCCAGAGGCTCTAAATCAAACCCACAACGCTTGGCAAAGGACCAATCCATGAGACTCAGAGCGGCGCCAGAATCCACATAAGCATCCACAGTAACAGATGATAAAGTACAAATCAATGTCACGGACAAAAGAAATTTTGACTGCAAGGTACCCATAGAAAAAGATTTATCAACCTTTTTATCAACCTTCTTTATGCGTTTAGAGCATGCTGATATAACATGAGCTGGATCTCCACAATAGAAGCACAACCCATTTTTGCGCCTGTAATTCTGTCGTTCGCCTCTAGACAATACACTATCGCATTGCATATGCTCTGGTGCCTTTTCAGAGGTCACCGCCAAATGATGCACAGGTTTTTGCTCAGAAGATACCGCCATATGGTGCACAGGTTTTTGCTCAGAAGATACCGCCATATGGTGCACAGGTTTTTGCTCAAAAGATACCGCCATATGGTGCACAGATTTTTGCTCAGAAGATACCGCCATATGGTGCACAGATTTGCGCTCCCGTAAACGCCGATCAATCTGGATAGCCAATTTCATGGCATCATTCAGACCTGTAGGCACAGGGAACCCCACCATGACATCCTTCACGGCATCAGAGAGACCTTCTCTGAAATTAGCTGCTAGAGCGCACTCATTCCATTTAGTAAGTACCGACCATTTACGAAATTTCTGGCAGTATATCTCAGCTTCATCTTGCCCCTGGGAAAGAGCTATCAAGGCTTTCTCAGCCAAAATCTCTAAATTAGGTTCTTCATAAAGCAACCCCAAAGCCAGAAAAAACGCATCTACATTTAATAACGCAGGATCCCCTGGCGACAATGCAAATGCCCAACTTTGTGGGTCACCCCGCAATAGAGAAATAACAATTTTAACCTGTTGCGCAGGATCACCAGCAGAGTGAGATTTCAGAGACAAAAACAATTTACAATTCTCTCTGAAATTCAAAAAACGGGATCTGTCTCCGGTAAAAAATTCAGGCATAGGGATCTTAGGTTCAGACATTGGAGCACGTATAACAAAATCTTGTAAGTTCTGGACCTTTGAAGCCAGGTTATTCAGACCTGCAACCAAACTCTGTGGATCCATGATTCAAACAGGTGTAACCAAAGCCATTCAAAGATTAAGAGGAGAGGAAAAAAAAAAAGGCTGAAGACTGCAGTTTAAGCAAGGAGTACAAATAAGCACTAAGGTGCACTTTCCAAACACAGAAGGAAAAAAAAAAACCTTTTCATATCCTTTCCTGCTTTAGTGCATAGTTTTAACACATGGGGCCGGCCAAACTGTTATGATTTTCCCAATGGCAGGGAAATCAAAAATAACAAACGGACTAGCTCTCGGGTGATGGAAACTAAAGTGACCGTGACCTGAACCTGACACAACACTGGAAGTAGCCGGGGAGTGTTTCCTACGATGCCCTAGACACCACGCGCCAGCCGGAGATCTAACTACCCCTATCAGAGGAATATACAGGCCTGCCTTACCTCCAGAGATGAACCCCAAAAGGAGATAGCAGGCCCCCACAAATATTGACGGTGAGTCAAGAGGAAAAGACATACGTAGGATGAACAGCAGATTTAGCACAGTGAGGTCCGCTTACTAGATAGCAGAAGTACAGGAAAGAGTTACTTCACGGTCAACTTCAAAACACTACTCAAAAACACCATCCTGAAATTACTTTAAAACTCCAGTGACAACTCATGCCACTGGAGTGGCAATTTCAGTCCACGAGAGCTTCCAGCTGCAGAGAGTCACATTGCAGATAGCTGGACAAAAAATAACATTAACTAGGAACAAAATTCAACTTAGCTGAACTGGAACTTGAGGCAGGAGAATGCAACAGAATGCTACTGATACATTGTTGGCCGGCATCGGACCAGCAGCCAAGCAGCCTTAAATAGGAAACTCCCCTAATGGGTGTCAACAGGTGATCAAGGATAGAAGAAGGCAAATAAGTGGCAATACCATAAAACACCACCGGGGGAGCCCACAAACAGAATTCACAACAGATGTGCATGAATTCAAACTGATGCGTTTCGAGCTATACGTTCTTAGTCATTGTTTAGAATGAATCCCTGAGGATAGTAGGTTGTTTTATATAGTAAACGGACAGGAAATGACGTACAACAGATCGTGGTTTCACAATAAAGAAGCAGATTGTTTTTAATATGTATTTAATAAATTAAAATAAGGTCTTTTCTGATATTTGGTGCTCTAGTATTTAATTTGAGAATTGTGGATGCTTCTTTACACTTTAAAATATGAGATCTGTCACCTCCGCTTTGGGGTGGAGGAACTTTTTCAACAGGGTTTACTTTGAGAGCATCGACATCCCCTTATGACAATTACTCGATACGACAAAATAAATAATTCATAAAGATCACTCGATAATTACTTAATCTGCAAATATCCTTAATCAATCACAAATCAAAGTACTTACAAAAGGATTAAAATTTGTACCTACAAAAAGATTTTATTTGCTCCCTACAAGAATGGATGTGAATAAGACAAAAAATACAAAAAATGGCTGTCAACAAGTGGTTCTTACAAATGTAGACAAAGATTATGCAGTTTATGTTCTTATTAGTTATGAGCAAATACATTCGGCACTATTCATTAATCGAGCAAATAGTGCATTTTTCGGATTATTAGTTACTCGGCGACTAATTTGATATTCACCTCAGTATATTCGAGTGACCTGCCCAGCATGATGATGCTTTATTTGCAGTCAATGAACATGCTGGGCTGGCATGCAAATCACAGTAATGCCAGTGCCATCTTTAGTGTGGCATTACTGTGATTGGCTGGCCTTACAGCATCATTGGGGATATTTAATGGTTGCCGGCACCATTTTGCGCACATTGCAGCCGGAAACAGCGTAGGTTGAGCATAGTGTGAGCATAAGGAGTGTGAAAGGAGTGTATGAGGAGAGTTATTCCTTCCAAAAAGCTCTTTTAAGAGCTGAAGATTGTCAAGATTAGTTATTTGTTAAGTGGAGATAGCATAGATAGAGATGTAATAGGAGGAAGAGTAAAAGGCAAGCACCTGGGTGTTTTCATCATTGCAAGTACATGCTGCAGCTCTCTGCTATTTTCCATTGTGTTGTATAGTTTAGTATTAGGAACAGACTGTGGGATTATTGGGAATTAGGGAAGGTTTCATCCACTACCATAATACACAAATCAGCTATTTTTAGAGGCAAATATTAGGTAGTACCAGCTCATACAAAACAATTTTTGGAGCTACATAACATTCCTGTGTAGCAGCCTAAAAAAAATATTTTTCGCAGCAAAATAACATTCCTCAGTGCCAGCACATAGTAAAATCCATTTTAAAAGTGAATTGCTAAATAATTTTCCTTGTCTATTGCTTAAATAGCTAATATTTATGTAGCAGTTGTGCGACTGATGCAAAACCTACTGAGCTATGGAAGAGTCACTATTTACCAGTAATTTCCCTGAGTCTGCTGTTGGCATGTCTCATAAAGGTGATAAAAAAATCCCCCCAAATTTCTATTGGTTAAATAAATAGCGTATCTATATCTAGCAGTTGTGAGACTGTTATAATCCGTGCAGAGATAAGCAAACGTCACAATTTGCCAGTGGCAATAATTTTCATTAGTCCGCTGTTACAATGTGTCAGCAAGGTAATATAAAAAAATTCTATTGGTTTCTATTCTATTGATGGTGGCAGTCCCATGGTACTTGGTTCCCAGCCGCCACTATTTTTCCTGATGTGCAATCCCTGAGTTACATAAGCACGTTACACTATATCAGCCGTGCTCTGGCCAATGCAGTCACAGGGAAGGTACACTTAACCACAGACTCGTCGGCAAGTTCTTGTGGATAGGGACGCTACAATTTCCTGATGGCACACTGGGTTAACCTGGTGGAGTCTGGGACAGAGTCAGACGCTGGGACATCACACATCTTACCCACACCAATAATAGCAGGCCCAACTTCCATCAGGATTTCAGTCTCCTCGATTTCCAGTTCCTGTCTCTCCTCCTCCTCATCCTTAATGGAACTAGCCTCCCCATCACTCCCCAGCTGGGAAGTCTGCAGCACTGCCTTGGCGAAGTAGCAGAATGCTCTGCTGAAGTTCATCTGTTTGGGTGATAAAGCTCACAACACAGCCGAGCTGTTGAAAGGGATAAAACAATGGATCAATCAGTGGCTCTCCCCGCATAACCTCCAACCAGGTCTGGTTGTGTGTGATAATGGGGGGTAACTTGGTGGGAGCTTTAAAGCTCAGCAAGCTGGTACACATTCCATGTATGGCCCACGTGCTAAACTTGGTTGTACAACGGTTTTTAAAAGCATACCCTGACTTGCCGGATCTACTTGCCAAGGTACACCGAGTCAGCGCACATTTCTGAAAGTCATCTCAGGCTTTTGCCGGTCTAGCTATGCTGCGCAGTGATTTAATTTGTCTTGTCACCGACTGATTTGTGACCTGTCCACATGCTTGAATTTGACCTTTCATATGTTGGCAAGGCGTAATGAGCAGCAGAGGGCAGTGTCTGAATTCCAGCTTCTCAATGCCCATTACAGTAACACTCAGCCCCCACACATAACAACTGCCTAGTGGATGTGGATTGCTGTCATATGTGAGGTTCTTCAAAACTTTGCGTACTGCACCAAGATGGTGAGTGCTGATGATGCTATAATCAGTGTAATCATCCAGCTGCTCTGTCTATTAAAACGTTCGCTGCAGAATCTCAAAGAGGAAGCTTTGAATGCCAAGCAGGTGGCTATGGAGCTAGATTTTACAATGGCTGATACCACACATCTCAGCCTCACACAATATTCTCAGGCCACATTGGGTGATGACTAGACATGAGTGAATATATTCTGCTCCTTCCTTATTCTGCAAGCTATATCACTTATCGAATAAGCTGCATTGGGAATCCAGATACCTGGAGTGCTCCCGATAATCAGCTGTTCAGTGCCGCAGCTGCATGTGTCGCTGCTGTGTGACAATCACAACACATGTATGGAGGGTCTGTGTGTTGTGACAGTGAAACAACAGCAACACATGCAGCTGCAGCACCGGACACCTGATTATCAGAGCGCTCCAAGCAGCCAGGTTCCCTCTGCAGCTTATTGGGTAAGTGCTATAGCTTGCCAAATAAGGAGGGAGCTGAACATAGAACATATTTGTTCATGTCTAGTGATGAGTGAGCATGCTAGGAAATGCTCGGTGCTTGCCAGAGCATCTTGCTGCTCACGATGCTTGTTGAGAGCGCCGAACATTTCCGGAGTTGTTCGGCGGGAGTTCGGGTCAACACCCTACAAGTTTGGTGCTCTTTAGAGAGCCAATCAACAAGCAAGGGCTGTCTGCCACACACTGTAATGCCGCTGCCATGTTGGTTGTGGCATTATAGCGATTGGGCTGGCCGCAGAGCATCATCAGGTCTATATCAGACCTGGTGCCGCCCTGCTCGTCACAGATAGCTCTGGACTTAGGCAGTGTAGGGAGAGGTGCTGCTGAGATAGGGGCAATTTTGGTGGTGTATAAGTTAGTGTGGGTATACCATATTGAAAACACAAATCCTTCTAAACCAAAAGTTCTTCTGAGGACTAATTACGGTGTATATACAGTACAGACCAAAAGTTTGGACACACCTTCTCATTTAAAGATTTTTCTGTATTTTCATGACTATAAAAATTGTAAATTCACACTGAAGGCATCAAAACTATGAATTAACACATGTGGAATTATATACTTAACAAAAAAGTGTGAAACAACTGAAAATATGTCTTATATTCTGGTTCTTCAAAGTAGCCACCTTTTGCTTTGATGACTGCTTTGCACACTCTTGGCATTCTCTTGATGAGCTTCAAGAGGTAGTCACCGGAAATGGTTTTCATTTCACAGGTGTGCCTTGTCAGGTTTAATAAGTGGGAATTTTTGCCTTATAAGTGGGGTTGGGACCATCAGTTGTGTTGAGCAGAAGTCTGGTGGATACACAGCTGATAGTCCTACTGAATAGACTGTTAGAATTTGTATTATGGCAAGAAAAAAGCAGCTAAGTAAAGAAAATTAAGTGGCCATCAATACTTTAAGAAATGAAGGTCAGTTAGTTCGATAAATTTTGAAAACTTTGAAAGTGTCCCCAAGTGCAGTGGAAAAACCATCAAGCGCTAAAAAGAAACTGGCTCACATGAGGACTGCCCCAGGAAAGGAAGACCAAGAGTCACCTCTGCTTCTGAGCATAAGTTTATCCGAGTCACTAGCCTCAGATATCGCAGGTTAACAGCAGCTCAGATTAGAGACCAGGTCAATGCCACACAGAGTTCTAGCAGCAGACATATCTATACAACAACTGTTAAGAGGAGAATTTGTGCAGCAGGCCTTCATGGTAAAATAGCTGCTAGGAAACCACAGCTAAGGACAGGCAAGAAGCAGAAGAGACTTTTTTGGGGGCTAAAGAACACAAGGAATGGACATTAGACCAGTGGAAATCTGTGCTTTGGTCTGATGAGTCCAAATTTGAGATCTTTGGTTCCAACCACCGTGTCTTTGTGCGATGCAGAAAAGGTGAACGGATGGACTCTACATGCCTGGTTCCCACCGTGAAGCATGGAGGAGGAGGTGTGATGGTGTGGGGGTTCTTTGCTGGTGACACTGTTGGGGATTTATTCAAAATTGAAGGCATACTGAACCAGCATGGCTACCACAGCATCTTGCAGCAGCATGCTATTCCATCCGGTTTGCGTTTAGTTGGACCATCATTTATTTTTCAACAGGACAATGACCCCAAACACACCTCCAGGGTGTGTAAGGGCTATTTGACCAAGAAAGAGAGTGATGGGGTGCTACGCCAGATGACCTGGCCCTAATCGAGATGGTTTGGGGTGAGCTGGACCGCAGAGTGAAGGCAAAAGGGCCAACAAGTGCTAAGCAGCTCTGGGAAGTCCTTCAAGATTGTTGGAAGACCATTTCCGGTGACTACCTCTTGAAGCTCATCAAGAGAATGCCAAGAGTGTGCAAAGCAGTCATCAAAGCAAAAGGTGGCTACTTTGAAGAACCTTGAATATAAGACATATTTTCAGTTGTTTCACACTTTTTTGTTAAGTATATAATTCCACATGCGTTAATTCATGGTTTTGATGCCTTCAGTGTGAATGTACAATTTTCATAGTCATGAAAATACAGAAGAATCTTTAAATAGGAAGGTGTGTCCAAACTTTTGGCCTGTACTGTAGGTATCAGTGGTGTATATAGGTATCAGTGGTGTATAGAGGTATCAGTGCTAGGTAGGCTAGGCAGGCAGTGTATGTGGCATACTTCATTGCATGCAGCAAGAGAGTCCATTCCATTACTGTCTGCTGCTGCTGCCTATTACAGATATTTACCTTATATACACAGCCCCAGGTATCAGTGGCCAGGAATAATTTTTTCTGCATCTTAATCCTGATTATTTTCTTCAAAAGCAATCCAGAGCACACATTTTTTTTGCTCCATTTGCTTGTTGGCAGTGCAGAATACAGCCAGATCCTTTCCATATTACAGTGTGAAAATCCAGTTATTTTAAACAGAGGTTTGGCTGTCCCAGCGATCACATCTGAGTGGGCAGACAATTCTGCCATTTCGGGGCTACTGTAAAATTTTGTTCTAGTGTCTTATACAAATTATTGAACTGCATTACTGCACTAGAAATATGAAAAATGAGAGCGTTTAGCGCATAAAAATGGCCAATTTTATGTGTACCTGGTAGCCACTTTACAGCATCTCTCTTATACCAGGTCCACGCTTTCCTTTCCTCGCTGAGAATAAACGTCTCCATCTGAATGGGTACCTATGAAAACCTCTTCTTAGACTAACATTCTCTCTCTCTGTGGAGGGGTAATGGACCTGTTGCAATTAGAACACCTGTGGCTAGGAGGCGGAGTGCTCGGTCAGAAGGCTAAATAATACATTTGAAAAAACTGACCGTCACATTCAAACATAGACTAAGTGTGAACAGGTGCTGAACCTAGAGTCACCAACTCTTATACAGTCAAGCAAATAAGGCAGCACAGAGAGAGAGAATGTTAGTCTAAGAAGAGGTTTTCATAGGTACCCATTCAGATGGAGACGTTTATTATCAGCGAGGAAAGGAAAGTGTAGGACCTGGTATAAGAGAGATGCCATAAAGTGGCTACCAGGTACACATAAAATTGGCCATTTTTATGCGCTAAACGCTCTCATTTTTCATATTTCTAGTGCAGTAATGCAGTTCAATTTTCGTGTTTCATGTTTGCATGTTTCAGCGCTGCAGTGTGCTGCCTTATTTGCTTGACTGTATAAGAGTTGGTGACTCTAGGTTCAGCACCTGTTCACACTTAGTCTATGCTTGGATGTGATGGTCAGTTTTTTCAAATATATTATACAAATTATTGACATCAGTTTGCTGAAAAAAAAATAGTTACCTACAGGCCAGCTATTTTAAATAGGAGTTTGGCCGTCACAGGTTTCACATCTGAGTGCGCAGAAAATTCTGCCATTTCTGAGCTACTGGAAAATTTTATTGGACTGACTTATACAAATTATTGACACCAGTTTGCTGAAAAAGAATAGTTACCTACAGGGCATTTATTTGAACCAGGGGTTTGGCTGTCACAGGGTTCACATCTGAGTGCGCAGAAAATTCTGCCATTTCTGTGCTACTGTCAAATTTTGTTGGAGTGTCGTATACAAGTTATTGACACCAGTTTAATGAAAAAAATAGTTACATACAGGCCAGCTATTTTAAACTTGGGTTTGGCCGTCACAGGGTTCACATCTGAGTGCACAGAAAATTCTGCCATTTTTGGGCTACTGGAAAATTTTGTTGGAGTGTTTTATACTAATTATTGACACCAGTTTGCTGAAAAAAAAAATAGTTACCTACAGGCCAGCTATTTTAAACTCAGCCATTTGTAGTGACTATACAAAATATTTTACTCCATTTAAAATGGGCAAAGCGTGTGGCAAGGGACAGGGAACTGGACGTGATGGTGATGGTGGATGCAGTGGCCGAGGCCGTGGGCAAGCTGGGATTGTGCCACAACAAACACCCACATCTTCTCGCCTGACCTTCCTGTCCCAATTACTAGGGTACTGCAGCAGTGCACCACTATTGAACCCAGAGCAGTGTCAAAAGGTTTTTGGTTGGATAGCGGATAATTCTTACAGTCAGTTTGCCACCACCATCACTGTCTTCCACACGGTCAACTCTGAGTAGCCGTGACTCTGGACCACATATTCCTCACCCTGATCCTCCTTCTTCCCACCATGCTGAGTGCCCGGAGACAACTGATCCCACACTTGGACACTCCGAAGAGCTGTTCACTTTTCCATTTATAGATTCTGGACTGGGTAAGTGTTACTGATAATAACCCTTTGACACATGCACTGTGCACTTTAACGCTTTGATGCTCCTTACTCTATCCATTTTGGGTTTTAAAGGGAACCTGTCACCCCTAAAATCAAAGGTGAGCTAAGCCCACCAGCATCAGGGGCTAGAAAAGCTCCCAATGTATCCTAAAAGATGAGAAAAAGAGGTTAGATTATACTCACCTAGGGGCGGTCCCGGTACGATGGGAGTTGCAGTCCGGTCCGGGGCCTCCCATCTTCTTACGATGACGTCCTCTTCTTGTCTTCACGCTGGGGCTCCAGTGCAGGTGTACTTTGTATGCCCTGTTGAGGGCAGAGCAAAGTACTGCAGTGCGCAGGCGCCGGGAATGGTCAGAGAGGCCCGACGCCTGCGCACTGCAGTACTTTGCTCTACCCTCAACAGGACAGACAAAGTACGCCTGCGCCGGAGCCGCAGCGTGAAGACTAGAAGAGGACGTCATCTGATGAAGATAGGAGGCGCCGGACCAGACCGCGACACCCATCGGACCGGACCGGGACCGCCCCTGGGTGAGTATAATCTAACCTCTTTTTCTCATCTTTTAGGTACATCGGGGGCTTATCTACAGCATTCCAGAATGCTGTAGATAAGCCCCTGATGCTGGTGGGCTTAGCTCACCTTCGATTTTGAGGGTGACAGGTTCCCTTTAATAGGCTGTTGCAGCAAATTCATTATATGATGATGAATTGTAGTGTCTGATATCATAATAGTGTACTTTTTGTTTAATGAGATTCTCATGACTTATGATTTTGACATGAAACTCTAATTTACATTGGTGTAGTACGATCAGAGACACTTCACCTGTTTTTAGGCTCTGTTTCCCTGGGTGATTTCATGAATCATTCTTTGTCTACCTCATAATTGTGTATTATGTTTTATTGAATTATTATGTATGTTTAATAAATTGTATTATTTTATGAATTCAGCACTCCTTTTCTTTAGTATAATCAGCCGTGGGGATAAAGTTGCTTCGGCAAGAAGGGTCCGAGGGCTGAGTGCTGTGCGGGTGGTCACCAGCTTAACCAGGACCGTTCCAAGGAGGATCTGAAGCTTATGGCAGGGATTAGGTGAAACTGCGGCAGCGAGCCTGTTACCCTTTAATTTGAAGCCTGTGAATGGTAGGATGCTGGTGGTCCTAAAGGCTTGGACGGGACAGAGATTGTCCGGAAAGAGCAGTGGTTGTTGGAACAGGACAGGAATTGTCCAGGAAAGAGCAGTGATTGCTGGAACAGAACAGGGATTGTCCAGGAAAGAGCAGAGATTACTGGAACAGGACAGGGATTGTCCGAAAAGAGCAGCCAGTGCTGGAAAGAGGCAGAGATTGTCAGAAGCGAGGCAGGGATTGCCAGAAGCGAGGCAGAGATAACCAGGAAGAACAGAGGGTGCCGGGAAGGAAGGGAAAGCTTAAGAAATGTCACTATGTATACGCTATGCCGCATTTGTGCTGAAAACCCTTCTGTTATGTAAAGTTAACTGGTTTCGAATGTGTTTGTGAAGCCCATGGAGCTGAAGATGGGATGACAGGAGCAGAAGGGTCTCCGGCTACTAATGTGAGTGTCCTGTTGCCCACATTTTACACATTGCAGAAGGGACATTATGTTTAATCTGTGGGGTGCCAGGGTGTGGGAACATTACAGCTCGTTGCCATGACTATCACCCTGGCCGCCTTACACATGTATAATCCGCAATAAGGCTTTCCACATTTATAGGACCCAGTAGGCTGTTTCCAGAACACATACACTTGAATAGGCCCTGATAGGCAAATGCAGAGCACTATCACTCTTTGCATATTTGGTGGGGTTTAGAAGATTATAGTGGTGAGAAATCTAAAGATTTATATCCTATTTATATATTTTACCCTTCGTTGGCAATGCGGTCATTCATCGCTGTAAAATATTTAATCTAACTTTTTAGATATATCATAGATAGATACAGATTGACAAGGTGTTCAGACAAGGAGACAAGGTGTTCAGTAAGATGAGGGATGACTTCCAAAGGTGCTTGAGTAAAATACAATGCTATGCTGCCTTATAGTGGCTGCAATTAGTATTGCATAAATAGATCAAAAGCGACTGGTTCTGTGAATTAGTATGAAATGCTATATAGGGATTTTTACTGTTACTTTAATTGGGGTTTATATATAAAGGCACATTGGTCAAAGGATTCTTTAGATTTTAGACTTGCTGATTAGGGGAATATAGAATAAGCACTAATTAGTAGCTCTGCTGACGAGCACTTACTGTGTTTCTTTGAAACACCCTATCGATCTCATACGTTTATGGAGACATCTTACGCTGTAGCATAGTTGTTGGTGGGTGGCAGTGGGCGGCTACCATGGCAGTGCTTGCATAGTGGGGTTTAGAGATGAGCGAACCTTTCAAGGTTCAGTTCAGATTGGCGAACGTCCCGATGCTTGCTGAACAGTTTGTCAAACATATCCGAACCCCATTGAATTCAATGGGAGGCAAAAACCAAATGCATAGACCGCACCTTCAGGGTGGACAATAAGCTTCTAAAACAGCTCAAATTAGGGAAAGTGGCATCAATTGACCCAGACTACAAATAGTATAATTGCGCAGCATGGTTGCATGGGACAGGGCTTGGACTAGCATTTCTAGCTTAAACATTCATGAGCAATAGGTGGCTGAGTGACAGGTGTAGGCCTGGTGTTCTGAAAGCCCTGCCAAATTCAGGCAACACACATGAAGGTCTCCTTTTTGGAGTCCAAACTTTTAAAAAAAATTAGGGATAGACATCAGGAAAAGTAGCATCAATTGCACCACAGTAGAAATGTTCTAATGGCACGGCAGCAGTCAGGCATGGGCTATTTATGAGCCAGGATCTAGGATATCATTTACAGCTTTGAAATTTAGTTCAAAATAAGAGGTGGGTGAGGGACCAATGTATGTCTGCTGTGCTGGGAGCCCTGATACCTCATACAATAGCTCAAACTGCTTTTTTGCTCAGCCACACTCAGGTGGCATTAACATTATTTTCATAGACTACTATTGGTAGAAAAATTTAAGGATAGTAACACAGGTAGTTGACTGAAAGTAAGTGCCAGCCTGCCGGTCTGGGAACCCTACTGCTATAGGCAACAAACATGAAGGAGACCCAACTTGGAATCCAAACATTTCCAAAAATTAGGGGCAGACACCACTAAAGTGGCATCAATTTCCCCAGAGTAAAAATATTGTAATGGAGCTCTTACACCCCTTACACTACAGGCAACCTACCAGATGCAGACCCAACTTGGAGTCTCTACATTTAAAAAAAAATATTGGCACACGCCACTAAAGTGGCATCAATTTCCCCAGGGCAGAAATAGAATAATTGCGCAGCATTTTGACAACTTCTGTTCATGGAAAGGGTACTCGATTCCCTTTCTTTGGCCAGCGCAGTGGAATAATTATTATTTATTGCTATAGCACCATTTATTCCATAGCGCTTTACATGTGAAAAGGGGTATACCTAATAAAACTAAGCACAATAATCTTAAACAATACAAGTCACTGACTGGTACAGGAGGAGAGATGACCCTGACCTTGAGGGCTTACAGTCTACAAGGGATGGATGAGGGTACAGTAGGTAATTCTTCAGGTCTCTTTTGAAGGTTTCCATGGTAGGCAAGAGTCTGATATGTTGGGGAAGAGAGTTCAAGAGTAGACAGGATGCACGGGAGAAATCCTGTATGCGATTGTGGGAAGAGGAGATAAAAGGGGAGAAAAGAACAAGTTGTTGTGAGGATCGGAGTTTTCTTGCAGGAAAGTACCGGGAGACGAGGTCACAGATGTTTGGAGAAAACAGGTTGTGTATGGCTTTGTATGCCATGATTAGGGCTTTGAACTGGAGTCTCTGGGTAATGGGGAGCCAGTGAAGGTATTGGCAGAGAAGAAAGGCCAAGGAATAGCCAGGGGATAGGTGAATTAGTCGGGCAGCAGAGTTTAGGATAGATAGGAGGGGTGCAAGACTGTTAGAAGGGAGGCCGCAAAGAAGGAGGTTGCAGTAGTTGAGGCGGGAGATAATGAGTGCATGGACTATGGTTTTTGCAGATTCTTGATTAAGGAAAGTACAGATCCGGGAAATATTTTTGAGTTGTAGTACGAAAGAAGTGGAAAGGGCATGGATATGTGTTTTGAAGGAGAGATCAGAGTCATGGGTTACCCCGAGAAAGCAAGCTTGCTGGACCCCCTCATCTATGCTTTGTAGAAGAGGATCAGAAAGAGCTTGTGATCCAGTGAATGGCAAGCGTGGCATCAAGTGGCATCTCTGCGTCTTCCACCACCTCAACATCACACACAGTACTGTCCTCAGAGGTGGCACCCCAATTACCTTTATTTCCCCCGTGTCACAAATCTCCAACTGCCCAACTGACTGTGGTGAACCATAGATGGGCGACTCTGCAGAGCTGTTCACAAATTTTATTCCATGGTCATCAGAGGTCTGCTCCAAAGATTCACAGACTCAAGAGAAGGAAAGCCTCTGCACCGACGCCCCAAATTTTTTCAGCTGAATCCAGGGCCAGACGAAGTAGAGTGCAAACAGAATCAGGACCCTTGTCATCAGACGTTAACCCCCAGGGGTTTAGGGTTACTCTCAAGAAGAATAGTGGGAGAACAGAGAGGATGACGATGAAGTTGTACATCCCACTTGGTGTGAACCCAGAGGCACACAGCTGAGTAGCTCAGCAGAAAAGGTGGAGGAGGAGAAAGACGAGGAGGTTAATTTAGAGCTTCCCGCACAGACATGGAGTGATGCAACCACTACAATCACTGCATCCTCAGCCACAACTCTAGCTGTGGCCAGCACCAGTAGCGAGTGTGCAGTTTGCAGGGGAGGCAAGGGTTCCCTAGCCTGGGCCTTTTTTGAGACTGAAAAGATTGACCCAACTCACCTTATCTGCCAAATTTGTAAAACTAGACTCAATAGAGGCAAAAATTCCAATAATTTGACTACTACATGCATGAACCCGCACATGTGCGATGAACATGCGTTAGTCTGGTAATCTCACTGCACTAAAATGTGGCATACCGCATCTGCTGCTTCTTCCTTCTCCATCACCATGGCAAGTGTTTTCACACAGATCTCCAGCCACAGAACCTCCACTTGTTTACCGACTACAGTCAGGCTGAATGAGACCCCATCAGCTGTTATGGAAGTGAACATACCTGCTCTTTTTCACTGATCTCAGACACCGGGCACATAACATCTTTCTTAATCCACCATAACATTCCTGCCTGCACCTCATTCACAACCCTTACTCCATCAACGATACAGCATTTTGATTGTGAATTTAAAAAGGAAATCCTTTCCTTTCTCTATTTCTTGTCTGACACTTTGCTAATCCTACTTCCAAAAGCAGTGACTAAATTATTAAGACCCAGGATGGGTCGAAACGTTGTATAACTCATAGTCAATTTTTGCACCATTATTGATCCACTCCCATTTTTGCTTTCACCATCTTGAATAAATAAACTTTTTGCACCTTAAACTCTAGAATGTGTGATGGATTTTAAACTTTACTCATTCACAGTCCAGCAGTTTGTCGCGTTCACCCTACTCCACCCTCAGCACAGCAGCCAGCCCTCGGTCCTGCAGTTGTGGTCACAAAACAGATTTTTTTCTCCTACACATGGCAAAGCTTAGAGCTCGAACTTCTCAATCTCCAATTTGCTGGCCATGGAAATGTTGCCTTTCTGCCTGGTGTATACAGATGCTTTCCGAATAATAATGACCATCGCAGTCCCTCAGTACCAGTTGCTAAGAAAGATGTGTCTGCGGTACACCAGCATGTCGGAGACAACATCACCCTTTCTTGAAAAGATCTATGTCTGACAGGGTGAATTTCACCACTGACACCTGAAAGAGCAAGCATGGCCAGGGGCATTACATCTCGGTGACTGGGCACTTGGTGACTCTGGTGGCTGTGGGAGCAAGCAGGGAAGGGTCTGCTCCACAAGTCTTGGAATCCCCAAGGTTTGCAATGCTCATGGGGATTGAGAACTAAACCACTACACACCAGAGGATGGAGAACTAAGCTACTAGACAATGGGGGTTGGAGAGTTAAACCCCTAAACACCAAGGGTTGGATAACTAAACTACTACACACCAAGGGATGGTGAACTAAACCATTAGACACCAAGGGATGGAGAACTAAACCACTACACACCTGGGGATGGAGAACTAAACCACTACACAACAATGGATGGTGAACAAAACCACTAGACACCAAGTCTTAGAATTCCAAAACTTGTGGGACAAACCTCTGCAACTAACACTTCAAGAGACACGCGTTCCAACAGTGCAGAGAGAATCCCCCCACCTCCGTACTGTGCAGCCAGGACTCAAAGCAATCAGTCAGTGATTAAATTAATATTCCTAGGAGATCGCAGTCACGCAGCTAAAGGGTTGTGGACAGCTATCCAGGGTGAGTTTGAGCAATGGGTGTCTCCACTGAACCTGGAGGCAGGGAAGGCTGTATGCAATAATGTTGCAAACCTGGTGGTGGCCCTACTCTGGGGCAACCTCAAACATGTGCCTTGCATGGCTCACGCACTCAACGTAGTGATAGAGCAAATTCTAAGCCACTATACCGACGTGGATGCGCTGCTGCAGAAAGCATGGTCGCTGTGTGCTCATTTCCACAGTTCCTCACTGCTCACTGTCGCCTTGATCCACTCCCGCATGGACTACTGCAATGCTATACTAATTGGCTTCCCCCTTACTCGACTTTCCCCTCTCCAGTCTATCCTTATTGCAGCAGCCAGGGTTGTCCATCTAGCTAATCGTTACTCGGACGTGTCCGCCCTTCGCCAGTCGTTACACTGGCTGCCTATTCAATACAGGATACAATTCAAAGTACTTGTTCTCACCCACAAAGCTCTCTACAGTGCGGCACCCCCTTACATCTCCTCCCTAATTTCTGTCTATCGGCCTAACCGACCACTGTGCTCTGCAAACGACTTTCGACAAACCTCTGCACTCATCCGTACCTCCCACTCCCGACTCCAAGAGTTTTTTTGTGTTGCGCCAATCCTCTGGAATCCTCTACCCCAAGATATTAGGACCATCCACAATTTGCATAGTTTTAGGCGCTCCCTCAAAACACATTTGTTCAGAGCGGCCTATCACGTTCACTAATCAAAGTCATTTTATGTTTATGTGTGTGTAGCCCACTCACTATCTCCATCTATCCCCCACCCCCTGAAGATGGCTGGACCATCATTGTAAATACATCATTGTAAATACACAGCTGTACTTTGTATCTCCCCCACCTCATTGTAGATTGTAAGCTCTCACGAGCAGGGTCGTCTTATTTTGCTTTAATTATTGTATTGCTAACGTTGTTACTTATAACTGTTGTGTTTGAAACTATTAAGCTGTAAAGCACTGCGGAATATGTTGGCGCTATATAAATAAAGATTATTATTATTATTAGTTCACATGATGCGAGATATCACTCACTTCTGAAGTCTTTTGGGCTACTGGTTATCCGCGTGATATGGAATCTGCTGACATGGTGCAGTGACTTTGGCAACAGCAGGGAGCCCTGGTGTACTATGAATTTTGCATAGCCAGGAACAACGCAGTATGGACATGGTGCAAATCACGCTTGCAGAGTGGGCACAGATGAAAGACCTTTCTGCACCAGGGCTGGCTCCAGATTTTTTGGGCCCCAGGTGAAAGAGTCTCAGTGGGCCCTTTTAACAAATTCCATGATTCCTGATGAGTGATGAGTGAATTTGTTTGGAAAATGATCGCCAAACATAAATTTGGCACGAATATGGAAGATTTGGATTCATGAGCGGAAACACAAGCAAACTTTATAAAATCTATAAAAATCGGTAACATTAGGTAAAGTGCGGGAAAATATTTGCGTAGCCACAAAAGTATTTTCAGCACTTTAGAAATGATAACGGTGGTGTATCATGAGCGTTTGGCACGTGTTTGATGAGGGGAGGGGGTTTGCAGAGCTCAGAGGTGGGGCGTTCTTGTAAACAGTCATTTTTTTCCCCTCACTTTACGTGTGTACATTGTGGCTAGCCAATCAGGGGGCAAGAAACACCCACAATGTCCTTGACATGGCTTGTGTCATCGGCTGCTGAAATCGCATGTCCTCTACATATAAATAGCTGACATCTTGTTTTAGCCCCATTTTGACACTGTAACAGCATAGAGATGCTGCTCCTGATGCTGCCACTGTTAGCAGCAAGCTTTTAGCTAGTTATTTAGGTGGTTGTATATCAGTCAGATAGTGTCATTTGGTTGGTTAAAATTAATCTGTAAAGGCCTGATCCAGAGGACACAAAAATTCTTCTGTTATTAACGTCGTACAGTAAGGGACCTGACCTAAAATAGTTTGTAGCATCTAGCGTGTTATAGAGGTCTGATCCAGAGGCCACAAAAAATTCTTCTGTTATTAATGTCATACAGTAGGGGACCTGACTTTAACCCCTTCACCCCCAAGGGTGGTTTGCACGTTAATGACCAGGCCGATTTTTACAATTCTGACCACTGTCCCTTTATGAGGTTATAACTCTGGAACGCTTCAGCGGATCTTGGCGATTCTGACATTGTTTTCTCGTGACATATTGTACTTCATGATAGTGATAAAATTTATTCGATATAATTTGCGTTTATTTGTGAAAAAAACGAATATTTGGCGAAAATTTTGAAAATTTCGCAATTTTCCAACTTTGAATTTTTATGCCCTTAAATCACAGATATATGTCATGCAAAATACTTAATAAGTAACATTTCCCACATGTCTACTTTACATCAGCACAATTTTGGAACCAAAATTTTTTTGTGACGGAGTTATAAGGGTTAAAATTTGACCAGCAATTTCTCATTTTTACAACACCATTTTTTTTTAGGGACCACATCTCATTTGAAGTCATTTTGAGGGGTCTATATGATAGAAAATACCCAAGTGTGACACCATTCTAAAAACTGCACCCCTCAAGGTACTCAAAACCACTTTCAAGAAGTTTATTAACCCTTCAGGTGTTTCACAGAAATTTTTGGAATGTTTAAATAAAAATGAACATTTAACTTTTTTTCACAAAAAAATTATTTCAGCTCCAATTTGTTTTATTTTACCAAGGGTAACAGGAGAAAATAGACCCCCAAATTTGTTGTACAATTTGTCCTGAGTACGCTGATACCCCATATGTGGGGGTAAACCACTGTTTGGGCGCATGGCAGAGCTCGGAAGGAAAGGAGCGCCATTTGACTTTTCAATGCAAAATTGACCGGAATTGAGATGGGACGCCATGTTGCATTTGGAGAGCCCCTGATGTGCCTAAACATTGAAACCCCCCACAAGTGACACCATTTTGGAAAGTAGACCCCTTAAGGAACTTATCTAGATGTGTGTTGAGCACTTTGACCCAACAAGTGCTTCACAGAAGTTTATAATGCAGAGCCGTAAAAATAAAAAATCATATTTTTTCACAAAAATGATCTTTTCGCCCCCAATTTTTTATTTTCCCAAGGGTAAGAGAAGAAATTGGACACCAAAAATTGTTGGGCAATTTGTCCTGAGTACGCTGATACCCCATATGTGGGTGTAAACCATTGTTTGGGCGCAGGGCAGAGCTCGGAAGGGAAGGAGCGCCATTTGACTTTTCAATGCAAAATTGACTGGAATTGAGATGGGACGCCATGTTGCGTTTGGAGAGCCCCTGATGTGCCTAAACATTGAAACCCCCCACAAGTGACACCATTTTGGAAAGTAGACCCCTTAAGGAACTTATCTAGATGTGTGGTGAGCACTTGGACCCAACAAGTGCTTCACAGAAGTTTATAATGCAGAGCCGTACAAATAAAAAATCATATTTTTTCACAAAAATGATATTTTCGCCCCCATTTTTTTATTTCCCCAAGGGTAAGAGAAGAAATTAGACCACAAAAGTTGTTGTGCAATTTGTCCTGAGTACGACGATACCCCATATGTGGGGGTAAACCACTGTTTGGGAGCATAGCAGAGCTCGGAAGGGAAGGAGCGCTATTTTACTTTTCAATGCAAAATTGACTGGAATTAAGATGGGATGCCATGTTGCGTTTGGAGAGCCGCTGATGTGCCTAAACATTAAAAACCCCCACAAGTGACACCATTTTGGAAAGTAGACCCCCTAAGGAACTTATCTAGATGTGTTTTGAGAGCTTTGAACCCCCAAGTGTTTCACTACAGTTTATAACGCAGAGCCGTGAAAATAAAAATTCTTTTTTTGTTCACAAAAATGATTTTTTAGCCCCCAGTTTTGTATTTTCACAAGGGTATCAGGATAAATTGGACCTCAAACGTTGTTGTCCAATTTGTCCTGAGTATGCTGATACCCCATATTGGGGGGGAACCACTGTTTTGGCGCATGACAGAGCTCGGAAGGGAAGGAGCGCCATTTGGAATGCAGACTTAAATGGATTGGTCTGCAGGCATCACGTTGCATTTGCAGAGCCCCTGATGTACCCAAACAGTACAAACCCCCCACAAGTGACCCCATATTGGAAACTAGACCCCCCAAGGAACTTATCTAGATGTGTTGTGAGAACTTTGAACCCCCAAGTGTTTCACTACAGTTTATAACGCAGAGCCGTGAAAATAAAAATTCTTTTTTTTTCACAAAAATGATTTTTTAGCCCCAAGTTTTGTATTTTCACAAGGGTATCAGGATAAATTGGACCCCAAAAGTTGTTGTCCAATTTGTCCTGAGTACGCTGATACCCCATATGTGGGGGGAACCACTGTTTGGGTGCATGACAGAGCTCGGAAGGGAAGGAGCGCCATTTGGAATGCAGACTTAAATGGATTGGTCTGCAGGCGTCACATTGCATTTGCAGAGCCCCTGATGTACCCAAACAGTACAAACCCCCAACAAGTGACCCCATATTGGAAACTAGACCCCCCAAGGAACTTATCTAGATGTGTTGTGAGAACTTTGAACCCCCAAGTGTTTCACTACAGTTTATAACGCAGAGCCGTGAAAATAAAAATTCTTTTTTTTTTCACAGAAATGATTTTTTAGCCCCCAGTTTTGTATTTTCACAAGGGTATCAGGATAAATTGGACCTCAAAAGTTGTTGTCCAATTTGTCCTGAGTACGCTGATACCCCATATGTGGGGGGAACCACTGTTTGGGCGCATGACAGAGCTCGGAAGGGAAGGAGCGCCATTTGGAATGCAGACTTAAATGGATTGGTCTGCAGGCGTCACGTTGCATTTGCAGAGCCCCTGATGTACCCAAGCAGTACAAACCCCCCACAAGTGACCCCATATTGGAAACTAGACCCCCCCAAGGAACTTATCTAGATGTGTTGTGAGAACTTTGAACCCCCAAGTGTTTCACTACAGTTTACAACGCAGAGCCGTGAAAATAAAAAATCTTTTTTTTTCCCACAAAACTTATTTTTTGGCCCCCAGTTTTGTATTTTCCCAAGGGTAGCAGGAGAAATTGGACCCCAAAAGATGATGTCCAATTTGTCCTGAGTACGCTGATACCCCATATGTTGGGGTAAACCCCTGTTTGGGCACACGGGAGAGCTCTGAAGGGAAGGAGCACTGTTTTCCTTTTTCAACGCAGAATTGGCTGGAATTGAGATCGGATGCCATGTCCCGTTTGGAGAGCCCCTGATGTGCCTAAACAGTGGAAACCCCCCAATTATAACTGAAACCCTAATCCAAACACACCCCTTACCCTAATCCCAACAGTAACCCTAACCACTCCTCTAACCCAGTCACACCAACCCTATTCCCAACCATAAATGTAATCCAAACCCTAACCCTATCTTTAGCCCCAACCCTAACTGTAGCCCCAACCCTAGCCCCAACCCTAGCCCTAACCCTAGCAATAACCCTAGCCCTATCACTAGCCCTAACACTAGCCGTAACACTAGCCCTAACCCTAGCCCTAACCCTAGCACTAACCCTAGCCCCAACCCTAGCCCTAACCCTAGCCCTAACCCTAGCCCCAACCCTAGCCCTAACCCTAGCCCCAACCCTAGCCCTAACCCTAACCCTAGCCCTAACCCTTGCCCTAACCCTAACCCTAACCCTAACCCTAGCCCTAACTCTAGTCCTAACTCTAGCCCTAACCCTAACCCTAATGGGAAAATGGAAATAAATACATTTTTTAATTTTTTTATTTTTCCCTAACTAAGGGGGTGATGAAGGGGGGTTTGATTTACTTTTATAGCGGGTTTTTTAGCGGATTTTTATGATTGGCAGCCGTCACACACTGAAAGACGCTTTTCATTGCGAAAAATATTTTTTGCGTTACCACATTTTGAGAGCTGTAATTTTTCCATATTTGAGTCCACAGAGTCATGTGAGATCTTGTTTTTTGCGGGACGAGTTGACGTTTTTATTGGTTACATTTTCGGACCCGTGACATTTTTTGATCGCTTTTTATTCCGATTTTTCTGAGGTAGAGTGATCAAAAACCAGCTATTCATGAATTTCTTTTGGGGGAGGCGTTTATACCATTCCGCGTTTGGTAAAATTGATAAAGCAGTTTTATTCGGCGGGTCAGTACGATTAC
Source organism: Ranitomeya variabilis (assembly GCF_051348905.1). Classification (NCBI taxonomy): domain Eukaryota; kingdom Metazoa; phylum Chordata; class Amphibia; order Anura; family Dendrobatidae; genus Ranitomeya; species Ranitomeya variabilis. The sequence goes on from NC_135234.1 coordinate 650,500,637, forward strand.
AACGATATCTCATTTATATCATTTTTTTTATGTTTTGGCGCTTTTATACGATAAAAACTATTTTATAGAAAAAATAATTATTTTGGTATCGCTTTATTCTCAGGACTATAACTTTTTTATTTTTTTGCTGATGATGCTGTATGGCGGCTCGTTTTTTGCGGGACAAGATGTCGTTTTCAGCGGTACCATGGTTATTTATATCAGTCTTTTTGATCGCGTGTTATTCCACTTTCTGTTTGGCGGTATGATAATAAAGCGTTGTTTTTTGCCTCGTTTTTTTTTTTTTTTTTCTTACGGTGTTTACTGAAGGGGTTAACTAGTGGGGCAGTTTTATAGGTTGGGTCGTTACGGACGCGGCGATACTAAATATGTGTACTTTTATTGTTTTTTTTATTTTATTTAGCTAAAGAAATGTATTTATGGGAATAATATTTTTTTTTTTTCTTTATTTAGGATATTTTTTTTATTTTTTTTTTACACACATGTGGGGAATTTTTTTTAAACTTTTTTACTTTGTCCCAGGGGGGGACATCACAGATCATTGATCTGGCAGTGTGCACAGCACTCTGTCAGATCGACGATCTGCTGTGCAGGGCTGCAGGCTTACCAAGTGTCTGCTCTGAGCAGACACTCGGTAAGCCACCTCCCTCCCTGCAGGACCCGGATGCCGCGGCCATCTTGGATCCGGGACCTGCGGCGAGGAGGGAGGTAGGAGACCCTCGGAGCAACGCGATCACATCGCGTTGCTCCGGGGGTCTCAGGGAAGCCCGCAGGGAGCCCCCTCCCTGCGCGATGCTTCCCTATACCGCCGGTACACCGCGATCATGTTTGATCGCGGTGTGCCGGGGGTTAATGTGCCGGAGGCGGTCCGTGACCGCTCCTGGCACATAGTGCCGGATGTCAGCTGCGATAGTCAGCTGACACCCGGCCGCGATCGGCCGCGCTCCCCCCGTGAGCGCGGCCGATCGGCTATGACGTACTATCCCGTCGAGGGTCAGATAGGCCCAGGTCACCTCGACGGGATAGTACGTCTAAGGTCACAGAGGGGTTAAAATAGTTTGTAGCATCTAGTGTATTATAGAGGCCTGATACAGAGACCACAAAAAATATTCTGTTAATAACGTCATACAGTAGGGGACCTGACTTTTAAAATAGTTTGCAGCATCTAGTGTGTTATAGAAATTTTGTAGCATAACTTTTTTGTCATACAGGCATCATCCACACTAAAACAATTCTTTTTTCTGTGACTAACACAATACAGCAAGCCATATTTAAACTTGGAATTTACTGTCGCTGAAATTCTCCTGTTTGCAAAGGTGGTGCAGAGTTTAAAATCAATTTTTTTGTTGCTAATACTGTGCTCGTGCAGCGCCCCAGAGTCCTGGTCGTTGCAGTACTGTGGCTCCGCCACTAAGGGGGGCCATGGTACGTTCGATGGCACTGAAGGAGTTCCTCCAATCAGGTATCACAGACACCAATATGTTTCACAGCTGGGCCTCCGGGGGGAGCTAAGGGTGCTATTCATTAGGCCACTCCCCACCATAGTGGGTAAACTGGGGGTCAGGCAGGAAGTTAGTTAGAACGCTGACTGGATTGAACGAAGCAACACCTGGTGGCAGAGGGTGTTGTGGAGGAAGAGACAGTAGGGTCTCTGCCAGGGGTGGGATCCTGGCAGAGGCTTGGCATTGAAAGAACGTAACGGGACCGTGCCTGCTCAGCATAGCGGCGGTGCCCAAGAAAGGACTGGAAGCGAGATAGATTGTGCTGAGTGAGAAACGAGATCAAGCAGAAGGAGAATACCAGCAGGGGTTTTGCTGAAAGAGGCAGCACCTTGCTGAGGCGCATTACCGGTGGCCGGAACGCCGAGGGAGTGGAATAATATACAGCTTTAAGCCATACTCCAAACAGCGGCAGGACAGTCAGTCTCAGGCGGGCTGTCTACCACATATCACCTATGAAGTCTTGGGGGGCAATTGCGGGAGAGGGGCGTCTCTAGGGTCCCGGAAGAACTCCAGGCCTACCTGACAAACGGGTGCCGTTCCAACCTGAATAACAGGGAGGGATGGAATACGAGCAGAACATCTATTAATCGAGTTGTGAGGGAACTTAAGAAACAGACACAACAGTTGTGGGGTACTTTCCGTAAGCACAGCAGGGAAGGACTACAACACATAGCGCTAGAAGGAAGGCACCGATTTCCACCTGAGAGGAGAACTCTGGAAGTGCCATTGGACCGGCCGGACTTGCGCAGCCTGGTGAACCGTATTCTGGACTGAGGACCCGGAGATCTTCAGTAAAGAGGTAAAGAGACTGCAACCTGGTGTCCTCGTTATTTATCGCGACCTGCACCCCACAACTGCACCGCTACACCACCACTTATTTCACCGGACGTCCCCCACTGACGGACAGGGCCACGGACCGGGTCTAGCCACCGTGACAACCCCAGGACTGAGACCTAGAGGCCCGGCTCCGGGTACCCCTCGGCCCTGCGGCGGTGTGGGGGCGCGCCGCACTCCTACCACACTATCTGAGCAACATGACTAATAAAAAGCAAGACCGTGGTGGAAGGGGAGTTAGGCTTGGTGTTCAAGGTGCACCTGGGGTAGGTGGTAATGTTTGTGAATGCGCTAGTGAAGCAACGTCACATCCTATGCAAAGACAATTGACAACTAGTGTTGAGCGATACCGTCCGATACTTGAAAGTATCGGTATCGGATAGTATCGGCCGATACCCGAAAAGTATCGGATATCGCCGATACCGATACCCGATACCAATACAAGTCAATGGGACACCAAGTATCGTAAGGTATCCTGTATGGTTCCCAGGGTCTGAAGGAGAGGAAACTCTCCTTCAGGCCCTGGGATCGATATTAATGTGTAAAATAAAGAATAAAAATAAAAAATATTGATATACTCACCTGTCTGACGCAGCCTGGACCTTACCGATGTAACCGGCAGCTTCCGTTCCTAAGAATGAGCGCTTGAAAGACCTTAGATGACGTCGCTGCTTGTGATTGGTCGCGTGAGCGGTCACGTGACTGCCACGCGACCAATCACAAGCCGCGACGTCATCTAAGGTCTTTCAAGCGCTCATTCTTAGGAACGGAAGCTGCCGGTTACATCGGTAAGGTTCAGGCTGCGTCGGAGAGGTGAGTATATCAATATTTTTTTTTTTTATTCTTTATTTTGCACATTAATATCGATCCCGATACCGATTCCCGATATCACAAAAGTATCGGATCTCGGTATCCGAATTCCGATACCGCAAATATCGGCCGATACCCGATACTTGCGGTATCGGAATGCTCAACACTATTGACAACTTATGTTACTGGACAGGCTACACCACTTCCTTTCTTTGACAGACGCACAGCAGGACACCTTGTCGATAATGCACAGAAACAGCATGTACTCGAGTGGATGGCAAGCGCAGCTTCAAGTGGCCTCTTCTCCTCTTCCTCCACCTCAGCATCACACCCAGTACAGTCCACAGAGGTGGCACCCAAATTCCCCTTGCTTCCCCCCATGTCCCACCTATCCAACCGTTCAATTGACTGTACGGAATCACAGATGAATGAGTCTGAAGAGTTCTTCACACATTCTATGCCATATTCATCAGAAGTGTGCTCAAAAACTTTGCAGAGTCAAGAGGAGGTAATCTGCACTGATGCCCAAATTGTTTTTGGTTTAGATCGGGTAGGACGAAGTAGTGTCCGAACAGCATCCTGACCCTCATCATCAGACGTTAACCCCTGGGGGGAGGTGATCCTGATGAGACTCAGATATTTGAGGCTCATGCAGACTGTGCTATGCTGTCAGGGCAAGAAGAGGAGGGGGTGACTCCAAGGGCGAGGAATGTGATAACACAGAGGAGGATGATGATGAGGCGCTATATCCCAGTTGACATGAACATAGAGGCACACAGCTGAGTAGGTCATCTGAGGATTATGACGATAAGGTTACATTTGCACAGACACCTAGTGATGCAGTCACGACGAGTAGGGTTGAGCGAAACGGGTCGATCATTTTCAAAAGTCGCCGACTTTTGGCTAAGTCGGCGTCTCATGAAACCCGATCCGACCCCTGTGCTTGTCGGCCATGCGGTACGCGACTTTCGCGCCAAAGTCGCGTTTCAATGACGCGAAAAGCGCCATTTCTCAGCCAATGAAGGTGAACGCAGAGTGTGGGCAGCGTGATGACATAGATCCTGGTCCCCACCATCTTAGAGAAGGGCATTGCAGTGATTGGCTTGCTGTCTGCGGCATCACAGGGGCTATAAAGGGGCGTTCCCGCCGACCGCCATCTTACTGCTGCTGATCTGAGCTTAGGGAGAGGTTGCTGCCGCTTCGTCAGAAGCAGGGAGAGCGTTAGGCAGGGTCCACTAACCACCAAACCGCATGTGCTGTAGCGATTTCCACTGTCCAACACCACCTTCGGTGTGCAGGAACAGTGGAAGCTATTTTTTTTTTTTTTCCTCAGCGCTGTAGCTCATTGGGCTGCCCTAGAAGGCTCCGTGATAGCTGTATTGCTGTGTGTACGCCACTGTGGAAACCAACTGCTTTTTTCAAAGCACATATCCTCTTGTTCCTTTCTGCACAGCTATCTTTTTTGTTTGTCCACACTTTTTATTTAATTTGTGCATCAGTCCACTCCTATTGCTGCCTGCCATACCTGGCTTAGATTACTGCAGGGAGATAGTAATTGTAGGACAGTCCCTGTTTTTTTTTTTTTTTTTTTTTTTTTTGTGGGAGATTAAGATTGGCATTTCTGCTACAGTGCCACCCTGTGTGTGCCATCTCTCACTGAGTGGGCCATAGAAAGCCTATTTATTTTTTCCGTGATTTGTGTTCTAAATTCTACCTCAACACAAAAACACTACATCAATCAGTGGGAGAAAAATATTGGCCTCAGTCAGGGCTTGTGTGCCACTGCTGTGTGTGCTATCTCTTATTCAGTGGGCTATAGAAAGCCTATTTATTTATTTATTTATTTTCTTATTATTTGGTTTCTAAAGTCTCCCTGAAAAAAATAAAAATAAATAAAAAAACAGTGGGAGAGTAATATTGCCCTTTCAGCTTGTGTGCCAGTCTTGACTCCTGGGTGTGCCACCTCTCTCTCTAATTGTGGGCCATAGAAAGCCTTTTTTTTTTTTTTTTTAAATATTATTGGGTTTCTAAAGTCTCCCTTAAAAAACAAAAAATACATAAAAAAACAGTGGGAGAGTAATATTGCCCTTTCAGCTTGTGTGCCAGTCTTGACTCCTGGGTGTGCCACCTCTCTCTCTCATTCAGTGGGCCATAGAAAGCCTTTTTTTTTTTTTTTTTTTTAAATATTATTGGGTTTCTAAAGTCTCCCTTAAAAAACAAAAAATACATAAAAAAACAGTGGGAGAGTAATATTGCCCTTTCAGCTTGTGTGCCAGTCTTGACTCCTGGGCGTGCCACCTCTCTCTCTCATTCAGTGGGCCATAGAAAGGCTATTTATTTTTTTGGTTTTTTTAATATTATTTGGTTTCTAAAGTCTCCCTGAAAATAATAAAAAAAAAACTTAAAAAAACAGTGGGAGAGTAATATTGCCCTTTCAGCTTGTGCGCCAGTCTTGACTCCTGGGTGTGCCACCTCTCTCTCTCTAATTGTGGGCCATAGAAAGCCTTTTTTTTGTTGTTTTTTTTTTTGTTTTTTTTTAATATTATTTGGTTTCTAAAGTCTCCCTGAGAAAAATAAATAAATAAATTAGGTGGGAGATTAATATTGACATTAGTGCTTGAGTGACAGTCCTGCGTGTGTGTCATCTCTGTGATTTTGTGCCACAGAAAACAGAGTGTGTAACATTGTGCCTGATTTTCCTTGTGGTCTCACCAACCTGTTAAGGGATATTGAAATCATACTGAAGTTATAGCTCACCGTGTAAGTTGTTTGACAGCAACAAATAAAGTTACTTTGGTTAAGATTTTAAAACAATGAGGAAGTCTGGTGCAAGAGGTCGTCGTGGGCGTTCATTGTCAGCTGGTAATGATGGTAGTGGTAGTGGAGCATCAGGTGGTCGTGGGGATAAAAATATTCCACCTAAGTCTGGAGCTGTGGAGCCAGTTTCGTCGTCAGGCTACACAAGGCCTCGAACGCTCTCTTTTCTGGGAGTAGGAAAACCGCTTTTAAAGGCGGAGCAGCAACAGCAAGTTTTGGCTTACATTGCAGACTCAGCCTCTAGCTCTTTTGCCTCCTCTTCCGAAACTGGTAAATGTAAAAGCAGCGCGTCGCTTGTGGATGTTCACGGTCAGGGACAAGTCGCTTCCTTGTCCTCCTCAGCAAAAACTACAACAAGAGAGAAGGATGCAGCAGGCGACACAACGGGTCACTCCATGGAGCTCTTTACACATACCGTCCCTGGCTTAGAAAGTGAAACATTTAACAGGCCATGCCCATTACAAGTATATTCTGACATGGAGTGCACTGATGCACAGCCACAGCCAGAGTACTATGCTGCTCCTTTGACTCAGACCACCACATTGCCCTCTCAGGGTACAGATCCACAATCAGACCCTGATGAGACTATGTTGCCCCGCCACGAACGCTATACCACCGACCGACACAGTGACACAGACGAAGTTGCACACGAGCTCGAAGAGGAGGTAATAGATGACCCAGTTATTGACCCCGATTGGCAGCCATTGGGGGAACAGGGTGCAGGCGGCAGTAGTTCAGAAGCGGAGGTGGAGGAGGGGCCGCAGCAGGCATCAACATCGCAACAGGTTCCATCTGCCGGGCCCGTATCTGGCCCAAAACGCGTGTCAAAGCCAAAACCTGTTGGAGGACAGCGTGGCCATCCGGTTAAAGCTCAGTCTGCAATCCCTGAAAAGGGATCCGAGTCTAGGAAGAGTGCAGTCTGGCATTTTTTTAAACAACATCCAACTGATCAGCGCAAAGTCATCTGTCAAAAATGTTCAACTAGCTTAAGCAGAGGTCAGAATCTGAAAAGTCTAAATACTAGTTGCATGCATAGACACTTAACCACCATGCATTTTCAAGCCTGGACTAACTACCAAACGTCCCTTAAGGTTGTAGCACCCTCGGCCAATGAAGCTAGTCAGCAACGCAACATCCCTTCCGTCACTGTAAGGCCACCATTTTCCGCACCACCGGCAGTATCTGTGCAGGTTTCTTTGCCAGCCAAAAGCAGTCAGGGTCAGGGAACCACCAGTTTTGTAGGAGGAAATATTGCATCTAGGGCACCGGCGGAAACAATACCGTCTCCAACCGTCTCTCAGTCTGCCATGTACACCGGCACACCCGAAAGTTCCACGATCTCCAGCTCTCCAGTCCAGCTCACCCTACATGAGACTCTGGTTAGAAAAAGGAAGTACTTATCCTCGCATCCGCGTACACAGGGTTTTAACGCCCACATAGCTAGACTAATCTCGTTAGAGATGATGCCCTACCGGTTAGTTGAAAGCGAAGCTTTCAAAGCCCTGATGGAGTACGCTGAACCACGATACGAGCTACCCAGTCGACACTTTTTTTCCAGAAAAGCCATCCCAGCCCTGCACCAGCATGTTAAACAGCGCATCGTCCATGCACTCAGGCAATCTGTGAGTACAAAGGTGCACCTGACTACAGATGCATGGACCAGTAGGCATGGCCAGGGACGTTATGTGTCCATCACGGCACACTGGGTGAATGTGGTGGATGCAGGGTCCACAGGCGACATCAATTTAGGGACAGTTGTGCCTAGCCCACGGTCTAGGAAACAGTTGGCTGTAGGCGTTCGCACCCCCTCCTCCTCCTCCTCCTCGTCCTCCTGCAGAAGCTACAGCTCTTCCACAGAACGCAGTCTGCCAACCACTCCATCGGCAGATGACACTGTTGCACACCAGTTGTCCCATTATGGGCCAGCTACTGCCAAGCGTCAGCAGGCTGTATTGGCTATGAAGTGTTTGGGCGACAACAGACACACCGCGGAAGTTCTGTCCGAGTTCTTGCAACAAGAAACGCAGTCGTGGCTGGGCACAGTAGATCTTGAGGCAGGCAAGGTAGTGAGTGATAACGGAAGGAATTTCATGGCTGCCATCTCCCTTTCCCAACTGAAACACATTCCTTGCCTGGCTCACACCTTAAACCTGGTGGTGCAGTGCTTATTGAAAACTTATCCTGGGTTCTCCGACCTGCTCCTCAAAGTGCGTGCACTTTGCTCACATATCCGACGTTCGCCTGTACACGCCAGCCGTATGCAGACCTATCAGCGGTCTTTGAACCTTCCCCAGCATCGCCTCATCATAGACGTTGCAACAAGGTGGAACTCAACACTGCACATGCTTCAGATACTGTGCGAACAGAGGCGTGCTGTTATTTATTTGTGGGAGGATACACGGGCAGGCAGTAGGATGGCAGACATGGAGTTGTCAGGTGTGCAGTGGTCTAAGATACAAGACATGTGTCAAGTCCTTCAGTGTTTTGAGGAATGCACACGGCTGGTTAGTGCAGACAACGCCGTAATAAGCATGAGCATCCCCCTAATGCGTCTGCTGATGCAAAGTTTGACGCACATAAAGGAGCAGGCGTCTGCACCAGAGGAAGAGGAAAGCCTTGATGACAGTCAGCCATTGTCTGGTCAGGGCAGTCTACAGGACGAGGTAGCGGGCGAAGAGGAGGTGGAGGACGAGGAGGATGATGGGGATGAGTATATTTTTAATGCCGAACCTTTCCCGGGGGCACAGGAAATTGGTTGCGTGTCACGGCCGGGTTCTGGTTTTTTGAGGGACACAAGTGACGTAGATTTGCCTGCAACTGCCCCTCAACCAATCACAACCGGAGATTTGACAACTGGAACTTTGGCCCACATGGCGGATTATGCCTTACGTATCCTAAAAAGGGACACACGCATTACGAAAATGATGAACGATGACGATTACTGGTTGGCCTGCCTCCTTGATCCACGCTATAAAGGCAAATTGCAAAATATTATGCCACATGAGAACTTGGAACTAATATTAGCAACCAAACAATCAACTCTTGTTGACCGTTTGCTTCAGGCATTCCCAGCACACAGCGCACGTGATCGTTCTCACACGAGCTCCAGGGGGCAGCAGACTAGGAGTGTTAGGGGTGCACACATCAGAAGTGGCGTTGGACAGAGCGGTTTTCTGACCAGGTTGTGGAGTGATTTTGCTATGACCGCAGACAGGACAGGTACTGCTGCATCAATTGAAAGTGACAGGAGACAACATTTGTCCAGTATGGTTACTAACTATTTTTCATCCCTTATCGATGTTCTCCCTCAACCGTCATTCCCATTTGATTACTGGGCCTCCAAATTAGACACCTGGCCAGAATTGGCAGAATATGCATTGCAGGAGCTTGCTTGCCCGGCAGCAAGTGTCCTATCAGAAAGAGTATTCAGTGCTGCAGGTTCAATATTAACCGAAAAAAGGACTCGTCTGGCTACCCAAAATGTTGACGATCTAACATTCATTAAAATGAACCACAACTGGATTTCGAAATCTTTTGCCCCACCTTGCCCGGCCGACACCTAGCTTTCCTATGAAAAGCTCTTGCCTGTGAATTACTTTTCTAATGTCTAATTTGCTGCAGCTGATTGTACAGCATACGACATGTTTACACCTCCCTAAATGGCAAAACTCCCCACACGGGGCCGTGGTATCGCGACTTGGCGCAAGCACCCGTGAGACTGCTGTTTGTCTGAAGAGGTGGGTGTGCTCGCTTTTGGTTGACGGCATTGCTACTGGGTCCCTCATAGTACAATGTAGTGTCTCTGGCGGTGGCGGTGCACACCCAACAACAGACACACCGTTGTAACATGAGGGGCCCTGGGGCGGTCCCGCCGGCCTCAAGAGAGTTCCCCCCTACCCCAGCTCAAAATGTGCTCTACCACGTGCAAAATTATGTCGCACAGCTCCACCAATCTTTAGTCTATTCGCTGACATCATTCAATGTCTGGCACTGACAATACAAATTTGTAGACATCTATGATGCAACTTAAAGTAGTCTGTGTCTGTGTCCTATATTGGCACCATTAAATAGTTACTGCCAAATTACTATGTCAGAAACTCAGTAGATGAGCCCACCCCTGTACCTAAGTATGCCACCTTTTTTTTTGTTTTGGTTGTTTTGCGAGACATTAACATCTATTTATATTTTGGGAGTACTGGGACAGACACTCCTTGCACTACTCCTCCACTCACCACCAAGCTGCCTGTGTATCCATGTAACCGCTGTAAAGCTGCCATGAGCCTATTGTTTGTTATTTTAGGCCTTTGATAGCCTGTCTGCGGTCCCTACTTTAAATACTCCTCCACTCATCACCAGCTGCCTGCCCGTGTATCCATGTAACCGCTGTAAAACTGCCATGAGCCTATTGTTTGTTATTTTAGGCCTTTGATAGCCTGTCTGTGGTCCCTACTTTAAATACTCCTCCACTCATCACCAGCTGCCTGTGTATCCATGTAACCGCTGTAAAACTGCCATGAGCCTATTGTTTGTTATTTTAGGCCTTTGATAGCCTGTCTGCGGTCCCTACTTTAAATACTCCTCCATTCATCACCAGCTGCCTGCCCGTGTATCCATGTAACCGCTGTAAAACTGCCATGAGCCTATTGTTTGTTATTTTAGGCCTTTGATAGCCTGTCTGCGGTCCCTACTTTAAATACTCCTCCACTCATCACCAGCTGCCTGCCCGTGTATCCATGTAACCGCTGTAAAACTGCCATGAGCCTATTGTTTGTTATTTTAGGCCTTTGATAGCCTGTCTGCGGTCCCTACTTTAAATACTCCTCCACTCACCACCAAGCTGCCTGTGTATCCATGTAACCGCTGTAAAACTGCCATGAGCCTATTGTTTGTTATTTTAGGCCTTTGATAGCCTGTCTGCGGTCCCTACTTTAAATACTCCTCCACTCATCACCAGCTGCCTGTGTATCCATGTAACCGCTGTAAAACTGCCATGAGCCTATTGTTTGTTATTTTAGGCCTTTGATAGCCTGTCTGCGGTCCCTACTTTAAATACTCCTCCACTCATCACCAGCTGCCTGCCCGTGTATCCATGTAACCGCTGTAAAACTGCCATGAGCCTATTGTTTGTTATTTTAGGCCTTTGATAGCCTGTCTGCGGTCCCTACTTTAAATACTCCTCCACTCATCACCAGCTGCCTGCCCGTGTATCCATGTAACCGCTGTAAAACTGCCATGAGCCTATTGTTTGTTATTTTAGGCCTTTGATAGCCTGTCTGCGGTCCCTACTTTAAATACTCCTCCACTCATCACCAGCTGCCTGCCCGTGTATCCATGTAACCGCTGTAAAACTGCCATGAGCCTATTGTTTGTTATTTTAGGCCTTTGATAGCCTGTCTGCGGTCCCTCCTTCCACTAGGCCTCCACTGACCAGACCACTGCTGCCCGTGTACCCCTGGAACCAATTTTAAAGAGCCTACAGCCAGCCCATTTTATTGTGTTAGGCCTTCGAAGCCTGTCTGCGGTCCCTCCTTCCACTAGGCCTCCACTGACCAGACCACTGCTGCCCGTGTACCCCTGGAACCAATTTTAAAGTGCCTACAGCCAGCCCATTTTATTGTGTTAGGCCTTCGAAGCCTGTCTGCGGTCCCTCCTTCCACTAGGCCTCCACTGACCAGACCACTGCTGCCCGTGTACCCCTGGAACCAATTTTAAAGTGCCTACAGCCAGCCCATTTTATTGTGTTAGGCCTTTGAAGCCTGTCTGCGGTCCCTCCTTCCAATAGGCCTACACTGACAAAGGTACACCTGACAACAGACACATGGACCTGTAGGCATGGCCACGGAAGGTTACGTGTCCTTTGTGGCTCAATGGGTTAATGTATTGGATGCATGGTCCACACAGGGGACAGCCTGCTAAGTCTGTATGCAGTCCCTAATTCAAGTTGTCCTCAACTGAATAAAGCTGAGCTTCTACCTTCTGGCTCTCATTAAGTGTTTTTTAAAAAACAAAATGGTGGTTAGGGCCTACTAACGGCTTCTGTCCCTCCCTGGTGTTGCCCTCAACTGAATAAAGCTGAGCTTCTACCTTCCGGCTCTGATTAACTGCTGTTTTTAAACACATTGCTGGTTCCGGCCTACTAACGGTGTCTGCCCCTGCCTGGTGTTGCCCTCAACTGAATAAAGCTGAGCTTCAACCTTCTGGCTCTCATTAAGTGTTTTTTAAAAAACAAAATGGTGGTTAGGGCCTACTAACGGCTTCTGCCCCTCCCTGGTGTTGCCCTCAACTGAATAAAGCTGAGCTTCTACCTTCCGGCTCTGATTAACTGCTGTTTTTAAACACATTGCTGGTTCCGGCCTACTAACGGTGTCTGCCCCTGCCTGGTGTTGCCCTCAACTGAATAAAGCTGAGCTTCAACCTTCTGGCTCTCATTAAGTGTTTTTTAAAAAACAAAATGGTGGTTAGGGCCTACTAACGGCTTCTGCCCCTCCCTGGTGTTGCCCTCAACTGAATAAAGCTGAGCTTCTACCTTCCGGCTCTGATTAACTGCTGTTTTTAAACAAAATGGTGGTTCCGGCCTACTAACGGTGTCTGCCCCTGCCTGGTGTTGCCCTCAACTGAATAAAGCTGAGCTTCAACCTTCTGGCTCTCATTAAGTGTTTTTTAAAAAACAAAATGGTGGTTAGGGCCTACTAACGGTGTCTGCCCCTGCCTGGTGTTGCCCTCAACTGAATAAAGCTGAGCTTCAAACTTCTGGCTCTCATTAAGTGTTTTTTAAAAAAAAAAATGGTGGTTAGGGCCTACTAACGGCTTCTGTCCCTCCCTGGTGTTGCCCTCAACTGAATAAAGCTGAGCTTCTACCTTCCGGCTCTGATTAACTGCTGTTTTTAAACACATTGCTGGTTCCGGCCTACTAACGGTGTCTGCCCCTGCCTGGTGTTGCCCTCAACTGAATAAAGCTGAGCTTCAACCTTCTGGCTCTCATTAAGTGTTTTTTAAAAAACAAAATGGTGGTTAGGGCCTACTAACGGCTTCTGCCCCTCCCTGGTGTTGCCCTCAACTGAATAAAGCTGAGCTTCTACCTTCCGGCTCTGATTAACTGCTGTTTTTAAACACATTGCTGGTTCCGGCCTACTAACGGTGTCTGCCCCTGCCTGGTGTTGCCCTCAACTGAATAAAGCTGAGCTTCAACCTTCTGGCTCTCATTAAGTGTTTTTTAAAAAATAAAATGGTGGTTAGGGCCTACTAACGGCTTCTGCCCCTCCCTGGTGTTGCCCTCAACTGAATAAAGCTGAGCTTCTACCTTCCGGCTCTGATTAACTGCTGTTTTTAAACACATTGCTGGTTCCGGCCTACTAACGGTGTCTGCCCCTGCCTGGTGTTGCCCTCAACTGAATAAAGCTGAGCTTCAACCTTCTGGCTCTCATTAAGTGTTTTTTAAAAAACAAAATGGTGGTTAGGGCCTACTAACGGCTTCTGCCCCTCCCTGGTGTTGCCCTCAACTGAATAAAGCTGAGCTTCTACCTTCCGGCTCTGATTAACTGCTGTTTTTAAACACATTGCTGGTTCCGGCCTACTAACGGTGTCTGCCCCTGCCTGGTGTTGCCCTCAACTGAATAAAGCTGAGCTTCAACCTTCTGGCTCTCATTAAGTGTTTTTTAAAAAACAAAATGGTGGTTAGGGCCTACTAACGGCTTCTGCCCCTCCCTGGTGTTGCCCTCAACTGAATAAAGCTGAGCTTCTACCTTCCGGCTCTGATTAACTGCTGTTTTTAAACAAAATGGTGGTTCCGGCCTACTAACGGTGTCTGCCCCTGCCTGGTGTTGCCCTCAACTGAATAAAGCTGAGCTTCAACCTTCTGGCTCTCATTAAGTGTTTTTTAAAAAACAAAATGGTGGTTAGGGCCTACTAACGGTGTCTGCCCCTGCCTGGTGTTGCCCTCAACTGAATAAAGCTGAGCTTCAAACTTCTGGCTCTCATTAAGTGTTTTTTAAAAAAAAAAATGGTGGTTAGGGCCTACTAACGGCTTCTGTCCCTCCCTGGTGTTGCCCTCAACTGAATAAAGCTGAGCTTCTACCTTCCGGCTCTGATTAACTGCTGTTTTTAAACACATTGCTGGTTCCGGCCTACTAACGGTGTCTGCCCCTGCCTGGTGTTGCCCTCAACTGAATAAAGCTGAGCTTCAACCTTCTGGCTCTCATTAAGTGTTTTTTAAAAAACAAAATGGTGGTTAGGGCCTACTAACGGCTTCTGCCCCTCCCTGGTGTTGCCCTCAACTGAATAAAGCTGAGCTTCTACCTTCCGGCTCTGATTAACTGCTGTTTTTAAACACATTGCTGGTTCCGGCCTACTAACGGTGTCTGCCCCTGCCTGGTGTTGCCCTCAACTGAATAAAGCTGAGCTTCAACCTTCTGGCTCTCATTAAGTGTTTTTTAAAAAATAAAATGGTGGTTAGGGCCTACTAACGGCTTCTGCCCCTCCCTGGTGTTGCCCTCAACTGAATAAAGCTGAGCTTCTACCTTCCGGCTCTGATTAACTGCTGTTTTTAAACACATTGCTGGTTCCGGCCTACTAACGGTGTCTGCCCCTGCCTGGTGTTGCCCTCAACTGAATAAAGCTGAGCTTCAACCTTCTGGCTCTCATTAAGTGTTTTTTAAAAAACAAAATGGTGGTTAGGGCCTACTAACGGCTTCTGCCCCTCCCTGGTGTTGCCCTCAACTGAATAAAGCTGAGCTTCTACCTTCCGGCTCTGATTAACTGCTGTTTTTAAACACATTGCTGGTTCCGGCCTACTAACGGTGTCTGCCCCTGCCTGGTGTTGCCCTCAACTGAATAAAGCTGAGCTTCAACCTTCTGGCTCTCATTAAGTGTTTTTTAAAAAACAAAATGGTGGTTAGGGCCTACTAACGGCTTCTGCCCCTCCCTGGTGTTGCCCTCAACTGAATAAAGCTGAGCTTCTACCTTCCGGCTCTGATTAACTGCTGTTTTTAAACAAAATGGTGGTTCCGGCCTACTAACGGTGTCTGCCCCTGCCTGGTGTTGCCCTCAACTGAATAAAGCTGAGCTTCAACCTTCTGGCTCTCATTAAGTGTTTTTTAAAAAACAAAATGGTGGTTAGGGCCTACTAACGGTGTCTGCCCCTGCCTGGTGTTGCCCTCAACTGAATAAAGCTGAGCTTCAACCTTCTGGCTCTCATTAAGTGTTTTTTAAAAAACAAAATGGTGGTTAGGGCCTACTAACGGCTTCTGTCCCTCCCTGGTGTTGCCCTCAACTGAATAAAGCTGAGCTTCTACCTTCCGGCTCTGATTAACTGCTGTTTTTAAACACATTGCTGGTTCCGGCCTACTAACGGTGTCTGCCCCTGCCTGGTGTTGCCCTCAACTGAATAAAGCTGAGCTTCAACCTTCTGGCTCTCATTAAGTGTTTTTTAAAAAACAAAATGGTGGTTAGGGCCTACTAACGGCTTCTGCCCCTCCCTGGTGTTGCCCTCAACTGAATAAAGCTGAGCTTCTACCTTCCGGCTCTGATTAACTGCTGTTTTTAAACACATTGCTGGTTCCGGCCTACTAACGGTGTCTGCCCCTGCCTGGTGTTGCCCTCAACTGAATAAAGCTGAGCTTCAACCTTCTGGCTCTCATTAAGTGTTTTTTAAAAAACAAAATGGTGGTTAGGGCCTACTAACGGCTTCTGCCCCTCCCTGGTGTTGCCCTCAACTGAATAAAGCTGAGCTTCTACCTTCCGGCTCTGATTAACTGCTGTTTTTAAACACATTGCTGGTTCCGGCCTACTAACGGTGTCTGCCCCTGCCTGGTGTTGCCCTCAACTGAATAAAGCTGAGCTTCAACCTTCTGGCTCTCATTAAGTGTTTTTTAAAAAACAAAATGGTGGTTAGGGCCTACTAATGGCTTCTGCCCCTCCCTGGTGTTGCCCTCAACTGAATAAAGCTGAGCTTCTACCTTCCGGCTCTGATTAACTGCTGTTTTTAAACACATTGCTGGTTCCGGCCTACTAACGGTGTCTGCCCCTGCCTGGTGTTGCCCTCAACTGAATAAAGCTGAGCTTCAACCTTCTGGCTCTCATTAAGTGTTTTTTAAAAAACAAAATGGTGGTTAGGGCCTACTAACGGCTTCTGCCCCTCCCTGGTGTTGCCCTCAACTGAATAAAGCTGAGCTTCTACCTTCCGGCTCTGATTAACTGCTGTTTTTAAACAAAATGGTGGTTCCGGCCTACTAACGGTGTCTGCCCCTGCCTGGTGTTGCCCTCAACTGAATAAAGCTGAGCTTCAACCTTCTGGCTCTCATTAAGTGTTTTTTAAAAAACAAAATGGTGGTTCCGGCCTACTAACGGTGTCTGCCCCTGCCTGGTGTTGCCCTCAACTGAATAAAGCTGAGCTTCAACCTTCTGGCTCTCATTAAGTGTTTTTTAAAAAACAAAATGGTGGTTAGGGCCTACTAACGGCTTCTGTCCCTCCCTGGTGTTGCCCTCAACTGAATAAAGCTGAGCTTCTACCTTCCGGCTCTGATTAACTGCTGTTTTTAAACACATTGCTGGTTGCGGCCTACTAACGGTGTCTGCCCCTGCCTGGTGTTGCCCTCAACTGAATAAAGCTGAGCTTCAACCTTCTGGCTCTCATTAAGTGTTTTTTAAAAAACAAAATGGTGGTTCCGGCCTACTAACGGTGTCTGCCCCTGCCTGGTGTTGCCCTCAACTGAATAAAGCTGAGCTTCAACCTTCTGGCTCTCATTAAGTGTTTTTTAAAAAACAAAATGGTGGTTCCGGCCTACTAACGGTGTCTGCCCCTGCCTGGTGTTGCCCTCAACTGAATAAAGCTGAGCTTCAACCTTCTGGCTCTCATTAAGTGTTTTTTAAAAAACAAAATGGTGGTTAGGGCCTACTAACGGCTTCTGTCCCTCCCTGGTGTTGCCCTCAACTGAATAAAGCTGAGCTTCTACCTTCCGGCTCTGATTAACTGCTGTTTTAAACACATTGCTGGTTCCGGCCTACTAACGGTGTCTGCCCCTGCCTGGTGTTGCCCTCAACTGAATAAAGCTGAGCTTCAACCTTCTGGCTCTCATTAAGTGTTTTTTAAAAAACAAAATGGTGGTTAGGGCCTACTAACGGCTTCTGCCCCTCCCTGGTGTTGCCCTCAACTGAATAAAGCTGAGCTTCTACCTTCCGGCTCTGATTAACTGCTGTTTTTAAACAAAATGGTGGTTCCGGCCTACTAACGGTGTCTGCCCCTGCCTGGTGTTGCCCTCAACTGAATAAAGCTGAGCTTCAACCTTCTGGCTCTCATTAAGTGTTTTTTAAAAAACAAAATGGTGGTTAGGGCCTACTAACGGCTTCTGTCCCTCCCTGGTGTTGCCCTCAACTGAATAAAGCTGAGCTTCTACCTTCCGGCTCTGATTAACTGCTGTTTTTAAACACATTGCTGGTTCCGGCCTACTAACGGTGTCTGCCCCTGCCTGGTGTTGCCCTCAACTGAATAAAGCTGAGCTTCAACCTTCTGGCTCTCATTAAGTGTTTTTTAAAAAACAAAATGGTGGTTCCGGCCTACTAACGGTGTCTGCCCCTGCCTGGTGTTGCCCTCAACTGAATAAAGCTGAGCTTCAACCTTCTGGCTCTCATTAAGTGTTTTTTAAAAAACAAAATGGTGTTTAGGGCCTACTAACGGTGTCTGCCCCTCCCTGGTGTTGCCCTCAACTGAATAAAGCTGAGCTTCAACCTTCTGGCTCTCATTAAGTGTTTTTTAAAAAACAAAATGGTGGTTAGGGCCTACTAACGGTGTCTGCCCCTCCCTGGTGTTGTCCTCAACTGAACAAAGCTGAGCTTCCACATTCTGGCTTTCGGCCTATACTATCAGATATTAAACTGCATTTGGCCTACTAGTGTGGTTAGGCCCTTGAAACAGTGTCTGCTGCTCTTGGGTTTGCTACTCCACTGAACAAAGCAATGCCGCCTGTTTAGTCCTGTTACCAATTTTGATCTGCATTTAGCCTACTTTATTCTTTGGCCCTATATCTGTTTCCTCATCATCCTGCCCATTGCCCAGCCACTGCTAGATGAGTCTGCTGGTACATTGACCTAGACCACTACATTCCCCTTGTACTCTACACAGCCAGAATCTGACCCTGCTGAAAGTAAGGTTCCCCTTCCCGCATATTATACCACCTTACACAGGGACAAAGAGGAAGGTGCAGATGAAAGTGCAGGTTCCTTCATCAGGTGGGGGGGCATACTCGTTGGCGACGTCACTGGCACAGGGCCACTCAGAGTACGCAAAAGTGTCGCTGCTGGTGGGAGGCGCCCCCGCCATGCAAACACACCGCCGTACTTTGAGGGGCCCTGTGCCAGTGCCAATGCGAACAAGTGGGCCCCCCCTGCTTGCTCAGGATCACAGCACTTGCAACGTTGAAATACTTACCTCTCCCTGCTCCACCGCCATGACGTAGTCCATGTTTCCTGGGCCCACTAAAACCTTGAACCAGCCCTACCCCCACAACTTTTGCCAAATGACCCCCAATTTCCAGTGCCCAACTATTATTATAAAGTTAATTAAGATTGACAAGCTTCAGAAAACAAGAATGGATGTTTTTGGCAGTAAAATGTGCACTGTAGGTGTTTTCCTGGCCTCCACTCACTGCCGGCTATGCTTCCCCATTGACTTGCATTGGGTTTCGTGTTTCGGTCGATCCCCGACTTTTAGCGATAATCGGCCGACTTCACTCGACTCGACTCTGGACTAAATCGGGTTTCACAAAACTAGACTCGATCTTAAAAAAATGAAAGTCGCTCAACCCTAACGACGAGCAATACATCCTCAGCCACAACTGTGCCTGTGACCAGCAGCATCCGCGTGTCTGCAACTTGCAGGAGTGGCAAGGGTTGCCTAGCCTGGGACTTTTTTGACACTGGAGTCAAGGTAAAAAGTGCAAAAATTTGACTTCTACATGTATGAACCTTCACATGCACAATCAACATGCTTTACTGTGGAAATCCCACTGCACAAAAATGTGGACCAGTGGACCTCAACAACCACCTGTCACTTCATCAATCACATCTGCTGATTCTTCCTTCTCCTCTCTTGCTGTGCCAACTATTGAGATGCAGGTCTGCAAATGCAGAACCTCGGGTTCTTTACCCACTACAGTCACGCTGACTGAGAGCCCGCCTTCAGCTGTAATGGAAGCGGGCATGCTTGACGTTTTTGATTGATCCCAGAGAACAAGGACACCACAAGTTTCTCAGTCCACTGTAACATCTCTGCCGGCAACTCTCAGGGTCCAGTAGTTTGTCCGGTTCACCATACTCCTCCCTCTCTCAGCACTACAGCTAGCCCACGGTTCTGCAGTTGTGGTCACATAAAAGATTGTTTCCTCCTATGCATGACAAAGCTAAGAGGCTGAACTCTACCATCTCCAATCTGTTGGCCTGCGCAACACCAGCATGTCATAGACAACATCACCCATTCCTTGACAAAATCTGTCTGCCAGAGTGCATTTCACCACAGACACTTGGATGAGTAAGCATGGCCAAGGGCGTTACATCTCGCTGATTGTGGACTGGGTGACTCTGGTGGCTGTGGGGACAGGCACTGCTCCAAGGAATTCCCAAGGCTTGCAGGACAACCCTCTACATCTAACACTTCCTCCCCTTCTTCTGCCTCCTCTATCTCTAGGGCTTCCAACTGTGCCTTCAACCTCAGCCTTAATATGACACTCAGTCATTCCAGCAATGCAGAGCGAATCCCCATCACCTCCGACCTGTGCATCCAGGGCTCACAGCAATCATGCAATATTAAAATTAAAATGCCTTGCAGATCGCACTCATACAGCTGAAGAGTTTTGGACAGCTCTCCAGGTTGAGTTTGATCAATGGCTGTCTCTGCTGAACCTGCATCCATGTTAGGCCATGTCAGATAATGGTGCATACCTGGTGGCAGCCCTACGGTAAGGCAACCTCACACACATGCCTTGCATGGCTAACTTCTTCATCCTGATGGTACAGTATTTTCTCTGCCACTATCCTGGCCTGGGCAAGCTGCTCCAGAAAGCACATAAAGTATGAGCTCATTTCTGCTCATCAACTTGTATCGATACAGAGGTCTTTGTCCATGCCAGTTAAGAGGTTGATATGCGATGTGCTGACACGGTAGAATTTCACTCTGCATATGTTGCAGCGACTGTGGCAGCAGCAACGAGCCCTGATGCAGCATGTCATGTCGTATAGCCTGGGTATATTAAGAGAGAAAGAATAGCGGGCACTGCATATATAGGTCAGGGATCAACCATATGCATATAAAAGGACAATAGAAATCAAAAAAAGGAAAAAGATATGCATACCAATGGGATCAACCTTAGAAAATAATTTTTATTTGTACAAAATACAACAGGGCAAGACACACAATATTAAAAACATTTAAAAGCCAAAAAGAACACAACATGGCTGATAGGCCATATGGACCTCCCAGGTGGATAGAAAAATACTATTTAGGCATCTAATAACATACAAATTGTCCAGACAATAGGTGTACAAAAATATAGATCAAGGCCATAAAGATCCGGATGGTCAAATGAAAATGCGATGACCAATAATCAGGTGCTAGCCCTAGGGGGAGAAAAAAGACTACAGCCCACGCGTATCGACGCTATAGACCATGGAATATCTCTTCCACACTTTCCGGAAAGGATCCAGGTGTCTGGATACTTTAACTGTCGCACCAGGAACCTTGTTTATGCTCTAATTTGCAGTTGCCCAAAACTTTATATTGGCTACACTACGCAAGAACTAAGACGTTGGACACAGCAGCACCTTTCTAGTATGAATACGGCCCAGAAGGACTCTGATAAAGGTAAGAAGCTCTCCTCAGAGGCTGCTCACTTTTTACATTATCATGGGGGCTCACCAAGAGGGTTAAGGGTCATGGGCCTGGAAGGGGTAAAAACTGACATCAGGGGTGGTAATGTCATATCGGAGTTACTGAGGAAGGAATCTAAATGGATTTATAATCTCAATAGCCTGGCCCCGGTGGGCATCAATGAGGAACTTCTATACACTGGCTTCTATAAACAAGAGTGAGGAATTGCAATCATGAATATATGTTTTTTCCTTTTTACTGACTCATGTGTTTTGTGTCTTCTTTTAGAGTCTTTGGATGTATTTGTTCCCTTAGTCCCCTCTTGAGGTCAACATGGAAGCCTACTGTGAAACTTCAAGAGTGTTGGATTTGCAATTTCCAGCCTGCAAATATGTACTCATAATTTAAGTGTTTGCTTACATTTGATGTTTATGACATTTATCTGCTGCCGGTTATACCTTGCATTAGGGATTGTTGGTTCGGGGTTTGCCAATTACTTATGCATTTGGTTGTCTATAGTGATTCTATGGTGCATGACTTTGATGAGATATCATGAATAGGTGACATATATATGGGTTGGGAATAGGCATGGATATGGTTTTTTTGACCATCCCTCTCTAATTCACACAATTTTTTTTTATTTAAAAACAATACATGGGGTTGGTACACAGTATATATTGATGGTGCCTAAATGTCATCTGGTACCTATTGATTCGTTTGTGTTGATCAGGCCTGGATTTAGTGGGGGGCCCAAGGGGCCCGGGCCCTGGGCCACCCACCAAGCGGGGGCCTCCCACCAATATAGGGATAAATATCTCAAAACATGTAAAATACACGTCTCTTTGCTTTGACCCGTTTCTAATGATAAGGAACATTTAACAAAAGAGAAACTATTGAAAGTGTAGGGACCTGGCTACGGTCCTACATCTCAGTGGCTAGCGCAGAGCCGCAGAGTCATGAGAACTGACCTGCGTCAGTATCCACTGACCTGGCTAGCCTAGCCAGACTTCCTTAGTACCCTCCCTGTACCTAATGCTTAGCTCATGGCATGCGGCAGCCTTCTCCGATCCCAACAGAAGCTTCTAGGTGCTACCTATTCAGCTATATGATCACTCCCTCAGATTAGATCAGATGAGAGTTTGTTCAGCTACCTTCGAGGAAGGAGGCGGAGCCACGATGTCAGCACGAGAAGAGGATTCTCCATCGCGGAGATACAGAACAGAAACTTTCTTGCCTATCATCGATCAGTTTATCGCTTCTCTTGACAAACGTCTTCAAGCATATAAAGATATATCAAATTTAGTTTTTTTAGCCATCTAAAAGAATTGTCTTCAGACGAGCTTAAGGCCACAGCAGAGCAACTCATCAGGTCTTAGTCAGATGACTTGGACATTACATTTATCGATGAACTGTTTCAGTTTGTAACATTTGCCAATTTATTCACAGACGAGGAGACACAAGATATCAGCATTGAACGTTTCATGTATAAGCTTATCATGGAAAAGGGTGTGCAGGACACTTTCCCAAATATTGAGATAGCTCTAAGGATATATCTAATTTTGATGGTAACAAACTGAAGTGGTGAGCCTTCCTTCTCAAAACTCAAATTAGTTGAAAACCGATTAAGGACATCCATGAAGCAGGAACGACTTGTAAATTTGGCTATCATGAGCATCGAGTCAGATATACTGCGTGAATTGGACTTCAGTGACATCATTAGTGATTTTGCAGCACGAAAATCAAGGTAAGTGCCTGGATTGTAAAAAATGAATGATTTTACCTGAATTACTCTGCGTAAATGATTTTTGTAAATAAACTTGCGTTCCGTGTTTTTGCATTACATATTGCAACACCTTTAACCCCTTCACCCCCGGAGCTTTTTCCGTTTTTCCGTTTTCGTTTTTCGCTCCCCTCCTTCCCAGAGCCATAACTTTTTTATTTTTCCGTCAATATGGCCATGTGAGGGCTTATTTTTTGCGGGACGAGTTGTACTTTTCAACGACATCATTGGTTTTAGCATGTCGTGTACTAGAAAACGGGAAAAAAATTCCAAGTGCAGTGAAATTGCAAAAAAAGTGCAATCGCACACTTGTTTTTTGCTTGCCTATTTTGCTAGGTTCACTAAATGCTAAAACTGACCTGCCATTATGATTCTCCAGGTCAGTACGAGTTCATAGACACCTAACATGACTAGGTTATTTTTCACCTAAGTGGTGAAAAAAAATTCCAAACTTTGCAAAAAACAAAACAAAACAAAATTGCGCCATTTTCCGATACTCGTAGCGTCTCCATTTTTCGTGATCTGGGGTCAGGTGAGGGCTTATTTTTTGCATGCCGAGCTGGCGTTTTTAATGATAGCATTTTGGTGCAGACACGTTCTTTTGATCGCCCGTTATTGCATTTTAATGCAATGCCGTGGCGACCAAAAAAACGTAATTCTGGCGTTCCGATTTTTTTTCTCGTTACGCCGTTTTGCGATCAGGTTAATGCTTTTTTTTTATTGATAGATCGGGCGATTCTGAACGCGGCGATACCAAATATGTGTAGGTTGGGCGCTTTTTTTATTGATTTATTTTGATTGGGGCGAAAGGGGGGTGATTTAAACTTTTATGTTTTTTTTTTTTTTTTCACATTTTTAAAAACTTTTTTTTTTTACTTTTGCCATGCTTCAATAGCCTCCATGGGAGGCTAGAAGCAGGCACAGCCCGATCGGCTCTGCTATGCAGCACCGATCATAAGATCGCTGCTACACAGCAGAATTGCAGGTGTGCTGTGAGCGCCGACCACAGGGGGGCGCTCACAGCCACCGGCAATCAGTAACCATAGAGGTCTCAAGGACCTCTATGGTTACTGTCCTGATGCATCGCCGACCCCCGATCATGTGACGGGGGTCGGCGATGCGCTCATATCCGGTCGCACGGCCGGATGCGGTAGTTAAATGCCGCTGTCTGTGTTTGACAGCGGCATTTAACTAGTTAATAGCGGCGGGTGATCGCGATTTCACCCGCCGCTATTGCGCGCACATGTCAGCTGTAAGAAACAGCTGACATGTCGCGACTTTGATGTGCGCTCACCGCCGGAGCGCACATCAAAGCGGGGGTCCCGACATGTGACGTACTATACCGTCACATGTCGGGAAGGGGTTAAAAATGGGCCTCCCTCCAAAATGGGCCCCGGGTCACCCACCTCTTAAATCCGGCCCTGGTGTTGATAAATATCACAGACTTTTTTGAAGAACGCAGGATATGGGATTAAAATCCAGGATAGATATAAGTGTGCGTTAGGTGGGATTAAATAAACCCTGATGTAGTGACCTGCCTTCAACATTTCTGTGATAATAGGGGCGAGTGGATAACTATGCAATTTTATTGTAGTGTCATCTACTACCATATAAATCCCTATACTTCTTTGCAATGTTTTAATGCAACCTTGGCACTTTCTGATTGATGAGATCTGAATTTATGCATTGGATAATTGTATGCAAATGAAACCAACACTAGCTGTTGCTTACTAGAGTGGCTACCTTGAAGATATAGGGGTATGCTTACATAATCTGGCAGATCACATTCTCTTTATTTGAGTTTACTTAAACATGAGGAATTGGCTGCTTGTGGAATACTCCTTTGACAATGGTCGCAAGCGCATAATCTATTAAGTAGAGCGTCATTTGTTCCTATGGGAACCTTTGCGTCGACACTGTGTGTATCTGCATAGTTTCGGCAATCTGACCAGAGTGACTCATTGCGCAGGTGCGAACATGTGAACTTCTTGGACCAGGAGTAGTTTTCTTTGATAATAGGCGCAAGCATATTTCTTAATAAGTCTAGCGTCTTTTGTAACCAAGGCAACCTTTGCGCCGACACTGTGGGCGTTACTGCACAGTCTCGGCAATTTGGCCAGTGACTTACTGCGCAGGTGCGAACATGTGAACTCTTTGAACCGGAAGCAGTCTCCTGTGTATACACGCTGTGAGTAAACTGCACGCCACCGCACCGTCACAGATGGTAATTATTAAATTTTATTACTTAGGTATAAGTAGGACGGGGTGGGGCTGTGTCCTTCACATTTCCCCTGATGAAGACGCTTCTATAGCGTCGATACGTGTGGGGTTGTAGTCTTTTTTCTCCCCCTAGGGCTAGCACCTGACTATTGGTCATCGCATTTTCATTTGACCATCCGGATCTTTAGGGCTTTGAACCACAGTGCGTATTATGGTTATAGGTTCTCGGGTGATGTCCTGTGTTATTTCTTGGCTCTTACTTCTGCACAGCAACTCTGGTAAATATGCCTATAATGTGGTATTTGCACCCAATATTTGGATTATAGTGGTTTATGACATATTATGTCTTGGTATCACAAGGTATAGCTGGTAGCAGATTGGTCTATATTTTTGTACACCTATTGTCTGGACAATTTGCATGTTATTAGGTGCCTAAATAGTATTTTTCTATCTGCCTGGGGGGTCCATATGGCCTATCAGCCATGTTTCTTTTTGGCTTTTAAATGTTTTTAATATTGTGTGTCTTGCCCTGTTGTATTTTGTACAAATAAAAATTATTTTCTAAGGTTGATCCCATTGGTATGCATATCTTTTTCCTTTTTTTGATTTCTATTGTCGTATAGCCTGGGTCAATGCAGTATGAACGTGGCGCATATAATGTTTACAGAGTGGACACAGATTAATGTCCTCTGCACTCTTCTGCACAGTTTTGAAATGGCTATTAAGATGGTTAGCGCTGAGGACGCCATCATCAGTATCACTATTCCGGTCATCTATATGCTGGAGCAGACTTTGAATAGCCTGCAGGAGGAGATGGTGGTCCCAGAAGAAGAGGAGGAAGCAGAGAAGGATGCAGAAGGGATAACTGTCTCTAAGTTTAAGACAGTCGTCACACAGGCGGGTACCAAGGATTACTGCGATCGAGGGGGGCTGGTGATGATAACAGACAAACTGTTATCGAAGGTGCAAAATCAGAGGAAAAAATGGAGGAGGAAGAGGTGGGTGAGCAACAGTCAGATGAAGAGGACAATCCTCCCCTCTCTGTTGTTCATGGTTGGCAGGAGGAGATGGAGGAAAAAAAGCCTCATTGTTAGCCAGCCACCAACACAGTATGGGCTTGGACCTCATGGTAGAGCACGACATATGAGTGTCTTCTTGCTGCACTATCTGCAACATGATCCAGTATTGTTATGACTAGGAATGATGCTGACTACTGAGTTGCCACTCTGTTAGGCTACGTTCACATTTGCGTTGTGCGCCGCAGCGTCGGCGCCGCAGCGCACAACGCAAACAAAAACGCAGCAAAACGCATGCACAACGCTGCGTTTTGCGCCGCATGCATCCTTTTTTTAATTGAATTTGGACGCAGCAAAAATGCAACTTGCTGCGTCCTCTGCGCCCAGACGCGGGCGCCGCAGCGACGCATGCGGCGCAAAACGCAAGTGCGACGCATGTCCATGCGCCCCCATGTTAAATATAGGGGCGCATGACGCATGCGGCGCCGCTGCGGCGCCCGACGCTGCGGCGCCCGCCGCTAATGTGAACGTAGCCTAAGATCCACGTTATAAAACCAAATTTTGCCACATGAATACTACCCTAGAAAAGGACCTGCGAATGCTGGAGTATCAAAACACGCTTTTACACAACCTTAAGAGAGCTTTTCCCCAAGACAGCAGTGAAGCACACAGTACGCATCACAGCTCTACACTTCCAACCTCCGGCCTGTCAATTCGTCAAAGCCAAAACATTAGCAGCAGCAGCAGTAGTGGTGGAAGTGGAAGAAGCAACTTCTGTGAGTCCTTTGACACTTTTTTTAGACCAACTTGTGCACCAGCACAACAAAGTCCAAGTCTTACACGTGGTGAACATGGATAGGTAACCAGTGTAATGACTGGCACAAGGTAGAGGCATCGGTGTAATAGTTGGTGTGGAATATGATCCTGGCTGCAGCATTCAAGACAGATAGGGGAGGGGAGAGTTTAGTAAGAGGGAGACCAATTAGTAGAGAATTACAATAGTCCAGACGAGAATGAATAGGAGAAGTAGTAAGAGTTTTTGCAGAGTTGAAAGTAAGAAAGGGTCGAATTCTAGAAAGGTTTTTGAGGTGTAGATGACAAAAGCGAGTGTTCGGATTTGGGCGGTGAATGAAAGCTCTGAATCAAGTATGACCCCAAGACAGCGGGCGTGTTGCTGTGGAGTAATGGTAGAACCACACACGGAAATGGCAATATTGGGCATAGGTATGTTAGTAGAAGGAGGAAACACAAGGAGTTCAGTTTTTGACAGGTTAAGTTTCAGATGGAGGGAGGACATGATGTTGGAGACAACGGTAAGACAATCACTGGTGTTTTCTAAAAAGGCAGGCGTGATGTCAGGAGAGGAGGTATATAATTGGGTGTCATAGGGTTAGAAATAGTGCTGACTACTGGGTTGTCGCTCTGTTAGATCCTTAATACAATAGTAAATTTAGCCAGATACTTCCACCTTGGAAAGGGAAGCGTTCATGCTGGAGTATCAAAATACACTTGAAGACAATGTTAAGACAACAGTGAGGCACACAGTGTGCATCCCAGTTGTAGAAGTCCTACCCAGGGAATGTCAAAGCTTCATTACAAAAACATTAGCAGCAGCAGCGTAAGTGGCATAAATAATTTCTGTGAGTCGTTTAACACATTTTTTAGACTAGCCCGTGCACCAGCAGAACAGAGTACAAGTCTGTCACATTGTGAACAATTGGAGAGGATGGTGCAGGAGTATCTGGAGCTCAATATTAATGCCATCAGGGGGGCCCTTTTTCATTTTGGTCTTCAAAAATGGAAGAGTAGTTAAGCTCGCTTGTCACGCCTTGGTGGTTTTGTCATGCCCGTCAGCCAGCGTTCTCTCAGAATGCTGGTGGTGTCCTGAAGGATAAGCTCATGCAGCTGTCCCCTCAAAGTGAAGACTGTCTAATTTTCATTAAAATGAGCAAGTCATGGATCTCCAATGACTTTTGCACTCCAGTCGCAGATTGAGCATACTAAGCGATGGTGTTATTTTTAGTGTCATGTTTTATCTTGCGTTATTGCAGTCTGTCCCATTTTTGTGGTGCCTTCTGTACCTGCTATTGCTACTGCTGATGTTACAAATAATTTTTTGAAATGTGGAGACTCTAAGTTGATTCTCCATCTGGTTTGTTGCCTGTGATGGAAGGTGTTTCAGAGAATGTGGAGACTCCAAGTTGGGTCTCCATCTGGTGGGTTTCCAGTGTAAGTAGCTGTCCCACAAAGGCAGGCCTACACTTACAGTCAACTACCTGTGTTACTTTCCTTATATTTTTCTACCAATAGTTGTCTATAAAACTGATGTTTGTGCCATCTGTGTGTGTCTGGAATAAAAAAAATTGGAGGTGTTGCATGGAGTGTGAGGTCTCCCAAATAAGAAGGCTTAGACCACTCCCTTAACCACCAGGTCCTCATTAAAACTGCAATTCCAAGCTGTAAATACTGGGCCACACCCTGGTACCTCATGCATGGCCCTTGGCTGATTGCTTGTGTTCCGTTATAACAGGTTCTACTGTAGGTCAATTGGATCAGTCAACTACCTGTGTTACTATTCTTACTTTTTCTATCAATAATAGTCTATAAAACTGATGTTTGTGTCATCTGAGTCTGGATGGAATAAAAAAAAATTGGACGTGTTGCATGAGGTTTGAGGTCTCCCAGCTAAGAAGGCTTACATTGCTCCCTTAACCATCAGATCCTCATTAAAACTTCAATTCCAAGCTACTCTATCTGCAGCATTATGCCTGTATTATTAGGATTAGAAATCCTAATAATGAGTGTCCACTCTGTTAGATCCAAGGTACAAAAATACATTTTGTCAGATGCTTGCCCACTTGGAAAGGGATGCATGCATGCTGGAGTACCGAAACACACTTGTAAACAATCTTAAGAGTGGTTTTCCATATATTAGAAAATAGTATACTCAATAAAACTTAACATTTAATAATTACCTATAAAACAATTTTTATAATAAAAAATACAAACACCACAGACGACCTTGGACTAGTGCCAGTTGTTTGACAAGAAAAAAGATAAAAGATAAAAGATACAGGGTGCACTGTATCCCTAATAGCTTGACTATCTATCCCCTGCCTTGCTGCGGAGGTTGGCACCCTATATCTTGCGCAATGGTGCCCCCGCTTAACGCAGGCTTTCCCTAAATCGCCCTAATGGGCCCTAACGTGCAGGAAAGAAAAAATGAAAAAATCAAACAATAGACCAATCATACTAGATAAATAGTCTCAAACGATAATTGATAGCATGTGCCCAAGTATATTGCACATGCCCCAGTGCGTGCTACAGTTATGTTTGCACACTTTAAAATATTGCACCTTTTCCAAAATGGAGAAACCACGGGACACCTGTATTCTGTGCCTTTATATCCCTACCTATCTGTGGGGGTTGGCACCCTATAATCCTGCGCAAATGGCGCCCCCACTCAACGTAGTTTCTCCCTGATTGCACCCTGCACTACTTGCACGGGGAAAACCACTTACAATCAGAATAAGCAATTATAATGGTAGTTCCCAACAGGTGAAAAAAAGTGCTAATAAAGCAACACACAAGTGTCAGTAACTAGGTGATATAACATTTAAAGTATGTAATTCTCGACGCGTTTCCCTGAAATCAGTTCATCAGGAGACATACTTATATCTATCAGAAAACTTATCTGAATGACGATTCAGAAGGATAAGGATCGCACTCTACTTCAGCAAATGCGTCCTTAACAATAAGCAGTGCGGAACAATGTCCATCCAAAACCACAGGTATGGCTGACAAACGTTTTCCGAACAAGTCCGCTCATCCCTAGTGGGGTCTACTTGGCCCCCCAGGTGGGTGCTACTTTTTATTTTATTGGCACCCCACAGGACACTGATACAGTTTAATCCTTTAGTAATGCACAGAGCTCAACGGTACCATTCCATTTTTTTAAGCTGCAAGAGCCTTTATACTTGTGGACTCATGTGAAACATCATCGTTCTAATGCAGTCACCAATAGTCAATAATTTTGCAGAAAAGGACTCTGGCAGGATCAAAGATTCAAATTTCAGGAAATATGTATTTTGTTATTTTTGTCTGGAGTATTACTACTTTCAATAAATACTCCATGCAGTATTGGGGAACACGATGGGCATTACCTGTTAAGGGCTTACTCAAGGAATAAGGATGAAGAGCTTGTGTAGGTTGGGAATAGATAGGACAGTGTTGGGAATGTGAGAAGTCAAATGTGTCTGTATTGAACTCTGGGCATTATCTTTTAATTAAGTGCACATTATTACTTTTATGAGGTTACTCAAGGAATATTGCTATCTTCAAGTAGGCAGGTCAACAACTGCCAGACAATTGGAATATCAGCAGGATGGGGAGTTTATGTAGTTTTCTTGGCTTCCAAAAAATGTTGGGAGAAATTTATAAAGATTGTGAAGTGGATTGGATTTAAAAAAGTTTGGAAGATGAGACCCTCTTGGATGGCACAAAAACTATGATTGGTCATTAACCCCTTAACGACCGCCAATACGCCTTTTAACGGTGGTAGTTAAGGGTACCTAAACCACAGCGCCATTAATTAATGGCGCTTTAGAAAATAGGTATAGCACCCCCCAGAGTCATATTTTCTCCGGGGTCTCGGCTGCCAGGGATAGCAGAGACCCCAGAGATCACCAACCCCCAGGATGCGATCGCCGGTATTAACCGTTTACCGGCAACTGCAAAAAAAAAAAAAGTCTGATGTGTAATTTAATTTCTTTCTCCTCTGATGTGATCGCACATCAGAGGAGAGAGAAATAGGGTCTCTGATCCCCCAGTACCTCCCGGTGCTCCTCGGCCCTCCTGTTTCCTCCGGTGGGCACCGCCATCTTTTTCTGGGAAAAAAATGGCAGGCACATGCGCAGTGCACCCGCCAAAATCTGCCAGCCAGCACCCGGTAACAATAGGAAGATTTTTCCTATTGATTCATTTTAGTCACTGTGATAGATCCTATCACAGTGATCAAAATAAAAAAAATAGTAAATAAACCCCCCCTTTATCACCCCCTTAGTTAGGGAAAAATTATAAAACAAAGAAAATGTATTTATTTCCTTTTTGCCTTTAGGGTTAGATTGGGCTAAAGTTAGGGTTAGGGCTAGTGTTGTGAATTCCGTTCTCGGGCTCCCTCCTGTGGTCATGAGTGGTACTTTGTGAGTTCTGTTCATGGGCTCCCTCTGGTGGCTTTTAGTGTTACGGCTGGTCTGTAGCTGGACTCCAGCTGCCTCGTTTCCTGCTAGGCCTGCTGCCTATTTATCTCCATCTGGACCTTTACTTGTGGCCTGCTGTCGTTGTATTCAGTACTGGTTCAGATCTCTCTGGGACTTCCCTTGTCACCTGTCTCCTCGTGAGAAGCTAAGTTCATGCTAGTCCTTTTTTGCTCATTTCTATTTGAAAATGTTTCTCAGTATGTTATGAGTTCAGTCCAGCTTGCTTATATGCTATTTGATTGCTAGCTGGAAGCTCTGGGGTGCGGAGTTGCGCCCCTCACATCGTGAGTCGGTGTGGGGGTCTTTTTGTATTCTCTGCGTGGATACTTTTGTAGTATTTTATACTGACCGCACAGATTCCTTGCTATCTTCTGACTTTTTAGTTATTAGCGGGCCTCATTTGCTGAAACCTATTTTCATTTCTATGTTTGTGTTTTCCCCTTAAACTCACCGTTATTATTTGTGGGGGGCTGCTTACACTTTGGGGAAAATTTCTCTGAGGCAAGTGAGGCTTTGTTTCTCTCTAGGGGTAGCTAGTTTTTCAGGCTGTGAACGAGGCATCTAGGCCGAGATAGGAACGCTCCACGGCTGCCTATAGTGTGGTTTGATAGGATCAGAATTGCGGTCAGTAAAGTTCCCACATTCC
The DNA here is from genome assembly GCF_051348905.1 of Ranitomeya variabilis. NCBI lineage: Eukaryota > Metazoa > Chordata > Amphibia > Anura > Dendrobatidae > Ranitomeya > Ranitomeya variabilis. Next base: position 650,532,374 of record NC_135234.1, read on the forward strand.
CAGAGCTTGTCCGTATTTTTGGGTTTACTTATCAGGTCAGTTCATGTGTTCTAACCACCAGGATCATAACAGTACAGCAGGCCCGTAAAGTGTTAATGCATCGCAAAAGAGGGATAAGAGAAGCTCTGAGGTTTTTTTTTTCCTCTGCATTGTGTTTAGCCTCTCTCCTCCCCTTAATCTCTGGGTGGTTCAGGACTCAGCTGCAGATATGGACATTCAAGGTCTGTCCTCTTGTGTGGATCAGCTTGCTACAAGGATACAAAGCATTCAGGATTATATAGTTCGCAGTCCTATGTCAGAACCTAAAATACCAATTCCTGAGCTGTTCTCTGGAGATAGATCTAGGTTTTTGAATTTAAAAAATAATTGCAAATTGTTTCTTTCTCTGAGAGCTCATTCCTCTGGTGACCCTGCTCAGCAAGTTAAAATTATTATTTCTTTGTTACGTGGTGACCCTCAAGATTGGGCATTCTCCCTGGCGCCAGGAGATCCTGCATTGCTAAATGTGGATGCGTTTTTTCTGGCGCTTGGATTGATTTATGAGGAACCTAATCTAGTAGACCAGGCAGAAAAGATTTTGCTGGCTCTCTCTCAGGGTCAGGATGAAGCAGAGGTTTACTGTCAGAAGTTTAGGAAGTGGTCTGTGCTCACTCAATGGAATGAGTGTGCCCTGGCAGCGATTTTCAGAAAGGGTCTTTCTGAAGCCCTTAAGGATGTTATGGTGGGGTTCCCCACGCCTGCGGGTCTGAATGAGTCAATGTCTTTGGCCATTCAGATTGATCGGCGTTTGCGGGAGCGCAAACCTGTGCACCATCTGGTGGTGTTTTCTGAACAGACGCCTGAGTCTATGCAATGTGACAGGATTCTGACCAGAATTGAACGGCAAAATCACAGACGTCAGAATGGGTTGTGCTTTTACTGTGGTGACTCCACTCATGTTATCTCTGATTGTTCTAAGCGCACAAAGAGGTTTGCTAAGTCTGTCACCATTGGTACTGTACAGCCTAAATTCATTTTGTCTGTTACTTTGATTTGCTCTCTGTCATCCTACTCTGTTATGGCTTTTGTGGATTCAGGCGCTGCCCTGAATTTGATGGATTTGTCATTTGCCAGGCATTGTGGTTTTATCTTGGAGCCATTGCAATTCCCTATTCCACTAAAGGGAATTGATGCTACGCCATTGGCCAAGAATAAGCCTCAATACTGGACTCAAGTGACTATGTGCATGACTCCTGCACATCAGGAGGTTATTCGCTTTCTGGTGTTACATAATTTGCATGATGTTGTCGTGTTGGGTCTGCCATGGCTGCAGGTTCATAATCCAGTCCTGGATTGGAAAGCAATGTCTGTGTCAAGTTGGGGTTGTCAAGGGGTACATGGCGATGTTCCTTTGGTGTCAATTGCTTCTTCTACTCCTTCTGAAGTCCCTGAATTTTTGTCGGATTACCAGGATGTATTTGATGAGCCCAAATCCAGTGCCCTACCTCCTCATAGGGATTGTGATTGTGCCATAAATTTGATTCCTGGTAGTAAGTTCCCTAAGAGTCGACTTTTTAATTTATCTGTACCAGAACATACCGCTATGCGGAGCTATATAAAGGAGTCTTTGGAGAAAGGGCATATTCGTCCGTCCTCGTCACCTTTGGGTGCAGGGTTCTTTTTTGTGGCCAAGAAGGATGGTTCTCTGAGACCCTGTATAGATTATCGCCTTCTAAATAAAATCACGGTCAAATTTCAGTACCCTTTGCCTCTGCTGTCTGATCTGTTTGCTCGGATTAGGGGGGCTAGTTGGTTCACCAAGATAGATCTTCGAGGAGCTTATAATCTTGTGCGTATAAAGCAGGGCGATGAATGGAAGACAGCATTTAATACGCCCGAAGGTCATTTTGAGTACTTGGTGATGCCTTTCTAATGTGTTTCAGTCCTTCATGCACGACATCTTCCGAGAGTATGTGGATAGATTCATGATTGTGTACCTGGATGATATTTTGGTCTTTTCTGATGATTGGGAGTCTCATGTGAAGCAGGTCAGGATGGTGTTTCAGGTCCTGCGTGCCAATGCCTTGTTTGTGAAGGGCTCTAAATGTCTCTTTGGAGTCCAGAAGGTTTCCTTTTGGGGCTTTATTTTTTCCCCTTCTACTATCGAGATGGATCCAGTTAAAGTCCAGGCCATCTATGACTGGACTCAACCTACATCGGTGAAGAGCCTTCAGAAGTTCTTGGGCTTTGCTAATTTTTACCGGCGCTTCATCACTAATTTTTCTAGTGTGGTTAAGCCTTTGACGGATTTGACTAGAAAGGGTGCTGATGTGACTAATTGGTCTTCTGCGGCCGTTGAGGCCTTTCAGGAGCTGAAACGTCGGTTTTCTTCAGTTCCTGTCTTGCGTCAGCCTGATGTCTCTCTTCCCTTTCAGGTTGAGGTTGATGCTTCTGAGATTGGAGCAGGGGCTGTCTTGTCACACAGAAGCTCTGATGGCTCGGTGATGAGACCATGTGCTTTCTTTTCTAGAAAGTTTTCGCCTGCCGAGCGGAATTATGATGTTGGTAATCGGGAGTTGTTGGCAATGAAGTGGGCATTCGAGGAGTGGCGACATTGGCTTGAGGGAGCCAAGCATCGTGTGGTGGTCTTGACGGATCACAAGAATTTGATTTATCTCGAGTCTGCCAAGCGGTTAAATCCTAGACAGGCTCGATGTTCGCTGTTTTTCTCCCGTTTTGATTTCGTGGTTTCATACCTTCCGGGCTCAAAGAATGTGAAGGCTGATGCCCTTTCTAGGAGTTTTGTGCCTGACTCTCCGGGAGTTTCTGAGCTGGCTGGTATCCTCAGAGAGGGGGTGATCTTGTCTGCCATCTCCCCTGATTTGGGGCGGGTGCTGCAGGAGTTTCAGGCCGATAGACCTGACCGTTGTCCACCGGAGAGACTGTTTGTCCCGGATAGATGGACCAGTAGAGTTATTTCCGAGGTTCATTCTTCAGTGTTAGCGGGTCATCCTGGGATCTTTGGTACCAGGGATTTGGTGGCTAGGTCCTTTTGGTGGCCTTCTTTGTCGCGGGATGTGCGTTCCTTTGTGCAGTCCTGTGGGATTTGTGCTCGGGCCAAGCCTTGCTGTTCTCGTGCCAGTGGATTGCTTTTGCCTTTGCCTGTCCCGAAGAGGCCTTGGACGCATATTTCCATGGATTTTATTTCGGATCTTCCAGTCTCTCAGAGGATGTCTGTCATCTGGGTGGTTTGTGATCGTTTTTCTAAAATGGTCCATTTGGTGCCTTTGCCTAAGTTACCCTCCTCCTCTGATTTGGTTCCGCTGTTTTTTCAGAATGTGGTCCGTTTGCATGGTATTCCGGAGAACATTGTGTCTGACAGAGGGTCCCAGTTTGTGTCCAGATTTTGGCGGTCCTTTTGTGCTAAGATGGGCATTGATTTGTCTTTTTCTTCGGCCTTCCATCCTCAGACGAATGGCCAAACCAAACGTACGAATCAGACCTTGGAAACTTATTTGAGATGTTTTGTTTCTGCTGATCAGGATGATTGGGTGACTTTTTTGCCATTGGCTGAGTTCGCCCTCAATAATCGGGCTAGTTCCGCTACTTTGGTTTCGCCTTTTTTTTGTAATTCTGGTTTTCATCCTCGTTTTTCCTCGGGTCAGGTTGAACCTTCTGACTGTCCTGGGGTGGATTCTGTGGTGGATAGGTTGCAGCAGATTTGGAACCCCGTAGTGGACAATTTGACGTTGTCACAGGAGAAGGCTCAGCGCTTTGCTAATCGCCGTCGCTGTGTGGGTCCCCGACTTCATGTGGGGGATTTGGTATGGTTGTCATCTCATTATGTTCCTATGAAGGTTTCCTCTCCTAAGTTCAAACCTCGTTTCATCGGTCCTTATAAGATTTTGGAAATCCTCAATCCGGTGTCATTTCGTTTGGACCTTCCAGCATCTTTTGCCATTCATAATGTGTTCCATAGGTCATTGTTGCGGAGGTATGTGGTGCCTGTGGTTCCGTCTGTTGACCCTCCTGCTCCGGTGTTGGTCGAGGGAGAATTGGAGTATGTGGTGGAGAAGATCTTGGATTCTCGTATTTCGAGATGGAAGCTTCAGTACTTGGTTAAATGGAAGGGCTATGGTCAGGAGGATAATTCCTGGGTTGTTGCCTCTGATGTCCATGCTGCCGATTTGGTTCGTGCCTTTCATTTGGCTCGTCCTGATCGCCCTGGGGGCTCTGGTGAGGGTTCGGTGACCCCTCCTCAAGGGGGGGGTACTGTTGTGAATTCCGTTCTCGGGCTCCCTCCTGTGGTCATGAGTGGTACTTTGTGAGTTCTGTTCATGGGCTCCCTCTGGTGGCTTTTAGTGTTACGGCTGGTCTGTAGCTGGATTCCAGCTGCCTCGTTTCCTGCTAGGCCTGCTGCCTATTTAACTCCATCTGGACCTTTACTTGTGGCCTGCTGTCGTTGTATTCAGTACTGGTTCAGATCTCTCTGGGACTTCCATTGTCACCTGTCTCCTCGTGAGAAGCTAAGTTCATGCTAGTCCTTTTTTGCTCATTTCTATTTGAAAATGTTTCTCAGTATGTTATGAGTTCAGTCCAGCTTGCTTATATGCTATTTGATTGCTAGCTGGAAGCTCTGGGGTGCGGAGTTGCGCCCCTCACATCATGAGTCGGTGTGGGGGTCTTTTTGTATTCTCTGCGTGGATACTTTTGTAGTATTTTATACTGACCGCACAGATTCCTTGCTATCTTCTGACTTTTTAGTTATTAGCGGGCCTCATTTGCTAAAACCTATTTTCATTTCTATGTTTGTGTTTTCCCCTTAAACTCACCGTTATTATTTGTGGGGGGCTGCTTACACTTTGGGGAAAATTTCTCTGAGGCAAGTGAGGCTTTGTTTCTCTCTAGGGGTAGCTAGTTTCTCAGGCTGTGAACGAGGCGTCTAGGCCGAGTTAGGAACGCTCCACGGCTGCCTATAGTGTGGTTTGATAGGATCAGAATTGCGGTCAGTAAAGTTCCCACATTCCCAGAGCTTGTCCGTATTTTTGGGTTTACTTATCAGGTCAGTTCATGTATTCTAACCACCAGGATCATAACAGGCTAGGGTTGGGGCAAAAATTAGGGTTAGGGTTAGTGTTGGGGCTAAAATTAGGGTTAGGGTTAGGATTAGGGTAAGGCTTCTTTTACACGTGTCGTGGTTTTGCATCCCGTTTTTGCAGTCCCAATAGATTTCTATGGGGCCGCAAAAACGGGTCGTAATAATTCCATGGAGCGCCATACGCTGTATGGCCGTGAGGGACGTATTTATGGCTTTGAAAAAATATCGAGCCTGCTCAATATTTTTCATGGCTTACGGACATGGCCAACATTGACACATGGTAAGGTTTTAATATTAAACAGTGTAGGACTGTCCCGATCAGATTTACCTTGACGAGGTGGGATGGCTTTTGTGCCATTTTTTGATCAAAAAAGAGTATTACTAAAAACTCTGTGTTATTTAAATGCACTTTAGCTTTTTTACTTAGTTATATCAGGGTTTTTGCTTACTTTTTTTCTCTTGTAGGTTTTAATGTTTTGTGGCCAATGTGAACATGCGTTTAACCTTTGCATGTGTACCAACTCAAGTTAAGCTCAATTTTTGTGTTTTTTTTTCTCTGTATTGTTGCATCCTGTGCAAGCCAGGGTGTGGCCTCCCTGTTTCTGAGCTAGAGATTATATATAAGGCTTCCACAGTCTGGTGTTTCACTAGTTGGGCCCAGTCCTTTTGTCTGCCCTTATTCACACTGAGGTCAACATTGATACATGGTAAGGTTTTAATATTAGACAGTGTAGGACTGTCCCTATCAGAGTTACCTTGACGAGGTGGGATGGCTTTTGTGCTATTTTTTTTATCAAAAAACAGTATTACTAAAAACTCTGTTATTTAAATGCACTTTTGCTTTTTTACTTAGTTATATCAGGGTTTTTGCTTACTTTTTTTCTCCTGTATGTTTTAATGTTTTGTGGCCAATGTGAACATGCGTTTAACCTTTGCATGAGTACCAACTCAAGTTAAGCTCAATTTTTGTGTTTTTTTTTCTCTAAGGGGTTAAAGTAGTAGCATTATAGTTGTACTATTTAGTCAATATGTATTGATAACATATGGTCATGATGTGAAAGAATTATTTGGGTCTTCTATAGTGGTAATCTTGATTTTCATATGGTGAATTTTCTTTAGTAACAGTATGGAGGAATAAACGTTTGCTCTTGGCTTGACTTATACCAGTACAATATGTGTGTACAAAATATGACAAGCCTTAAAAAAGAAAATATTATTTTGAGATACACTGTCATGAGATGTGCATATGCTTATATGTACTTTTAGGCTATTGTGATGCATAATGCAGTCTGTCAAGAGTTTTGCTAGGATGTTGCTTATATTAAATTTATTTTGTGAGAAATTAGAGGCCTTTGTCAAATATGAGCAAAAATAAGGGTGAACTGATTTAATACTCAGCTAGGTTTCATGTCAATTACTTTTTTCCTTTCATCAAGCAATATACCTCATTGGCTTTCTTTTCTGTGTCACAAAACACTTTTAAATTAAGACATCTCAAAAGATTATGTCGCTATCCTTCAAATGTTTTTCTTATCTTGCTGCCAATTCTAGAGCTTTTTTACCTAATAGACAAATTATCACCATTGCTGCTAGCAGTGACATTCTTACAGGGACAAGCACACAGTGGAGATCAGATATTCTGGACTCAGTCACCGATGTCTTGTGTAGCTGGTTTTATTGACCTGTTTCCCTTCCTTGGATTAAATGGTATCCACTCTATTTAGGACTGGATTCAATTAGTTATAGTAGCAGCTCTACAGAGCACTGTCTGCTTCATTCTGCAGAAGCTCAGACAAAATTATTCAGGATTTCCTAGCTGGCAGGGACTGAGTAATCGCTGGGAATCCTGGTCAATGACCATTCATTACTGAAGAAGAGGAGATTTGGGGTTTATTTTGAGACACTATAGTTGCATTTTTTTCAGGAGACACATTTTTTTCAAATAGTTATGACTCCAGTGATATACACTGCTCAAAAAAATAAAGGGAACACTAAAATCCCACATCTTAGATATCACTGAATGAAATATTCCAGATGCAAAACTTTATTCATTACATAGAGAAAAATAAAACCTAAAAATGATGAATGTAAATCACAACTAATATCTCATGGAGTTCTGGAGTTGGAATGAAGCTCAAAGTGGAAAATCAAATTGCAGTCTGATACAACTTCAGTGGAAATGCCTAAAGACAAGGAAATGATGCTCAGTAGTGTGTGTGGCCTTCACTTACCTGTATGACATCCCTACAATGCCTGGGCATTGTCCTGATAAGGCGGTGGATGTTATCCTGAGGGATCTCCTCCCAGACCTGGATTAAGGCATCAGTCAACTCCTGGACAGTCTGTGGTGCAATGCGGCTTTGGTGGATGGAATGAGACATGATGTCCCAGATGTGCTCGATTGGATTCAGTGCTTGGGAACACGCAGGCCAGTCCATAGCATCAATGCCTCCATCATGCAGGAACTGCTGACATACTTCAGCCACATGAGGCCTAGCATTGTCATGCATCAGAAGGAACCCAGGGCCCACTGCACCTGCATATGGTTTCACAATGGGTCTGAGGATCTCATCTTGGTACCTACTGGCAGTCAGGATACCTCAGGCTAGCACATGGAGGGCTGTGTGGCTCTCCAAAGAAAGGCCTACCCACACCATTCCTGACTCACTGCCACAATGGGCATGCTGGAGGATGTTGCAGGCAGCAGAACACTCTCCACAGCATCTCCAGACTCTGTCACATCTGTCACATGTGCTTAGTGTGAACCTGCTCTCATCTGTGATGACCACAGGGCGCCAGTGTCGAATCTGCAAATCTTGGTGTTCTCTGGCAAATGGCAATCACCCTGCATGGTGCTGGGCTGTAAGCACACACCCACTTGTGGACATCAGGCCCTCATAACACCCTGATGGAGTCTGTTTCTGACAGTTTGAGCAGACACATGGGTGTTAGTGGCCTCCTGGAGGTCATTTTGCAGGGCTCTGGCACTGCTCCTGTTCCTCCTTGCACAAAAGAGGAGGTAGCAGTACTCCTGCTGGGTTGTTGCCCTCCTACGCCCCACCTCCATGTCTCCTGGTGTACTGGCCTGCCTCCTGGTATCTGCTCCATGCTCTGGACACTGTGGTGACAGACACAGCTACCCTTCTTGCCACATCTTGCATTGATGTGCCATCCTGGATGAGCTGCACTACCTGAGCAACTTCTATGGGTTGTAGACAATGCTTCATGTTACTGTACAGGACCTCTAGGTGTGAGAGCAATGACAAAATGCAAAAGTCACAAAAAGTTACATTGTAGTTACATTGTGATGTTTAAGTGTTCCCTTTATTTTTTGAGCAGTGTATATACTGCCTAAGATACATAATAAATCTCCCTGGTCGCCTCAAAGTTTTGGGTAGTGGTTCAGTTGTCAACAACATAGGAATTTTCTTACACAAAATTTTGGGCCCCATAACAAAACAGATAGCATAATTTATCTGAGATACTACAGATTTTTACACAAATTAAATAAAGTGGATTCAAATGAGTAAGTTGTTTTGGCATCTTTTGAAGTTATATCATTAAATACATCCATAGACCCTGAGAGAGGGATAGCAGCAGTAAAAAAGATACTTGATAAAACACACTTTTCAACTGAATGTATTACATTTTTACTTAACTTAATGGATTTATTGAGAAATAATTATTTCTTATTTGGAGATGATTATATGCACTAAAAAGAGGGACCACAATACAGTATGCGTGAATGTGGCTCCTGTGTTTGCAAATTTGATGATGGCAGCATTTGAGGATGACCTTGTCTGTGTCCCACCACTTTTGCACATATTTAAAAGTGATGGGGTTACAGAGACTATGTCCTCTTCCTTAGAAATCATTCAGTAATTGAGATGCTGAAATGTAAAGGTTTTTTCCACACATAAAAGTTCATTTTAATCAATAGTTTTGGAAAAATAACTTCCACAATTGGATGTGTTTAAATAAAATGTTCCTGTGCCTAGATATCTTACAACTGTGTCCCTGCTATGTACCATATAATAGCTGCATCTGACCTCACAGGAACATGGTCTGATCATACCACAACTCCTGTAAAAGAGTATACAGTCATTACAGAAGGGGATGGTGGAATTTTCACGCAATTATCAATATTTGAGAATTAAAAGGATTGTCGGCCATGAGGATTTTGTTCAATCCAAGATTGATTCTGGCAAAAAAATTTGAAGAGAGAAATTATCCTCAAAAACTTGGTGAACAAAAGTATGGCAATTAGAATAAGTGTGAGGACACAGCATTGTATCTTAATTAACTAGACATCTATTTTCAGCAAGCCAGGAAGAATAGACTGTTATCTATATATTGAAATTTGAATTTATTTATTAGTTATTTATTTATTGCTTGTGAAAGTCTGTAATACTAACTTGTAAGTTGACAATTTGTTGTAACATATTGTGCTCTTATCCTAGATGACTAGTGATAAAGGGTCCATTGAACAATGAGGTTTGCTGATATGTTTATTACACATTGTCCATGCCAGCCACTTTGTTGATTTGAAAAATAGAGGATTCATAGTTCAGTTGCATCTTTAACCCCTTTCCGACATCGGGTGTAATAGTACGCCGATGTCGGACACCCTCCTTTTTGAGCAACTGACATATGCCAGGAAGAACCGCGGGTGGAATCGCAATCCTCCCGCAGATATTAACCCATTAAATGCCACTGTGAAACACTGACAACGACATTTAACATGCACTTCTGGGAATCGCGCTGGAAATCCGCCCATCGGTGACCCCGTTACATGATCGCGGGTCACTGATGGGTTGCAATGACAACCAGAGGCCTTCTGGAGACCTCTATGGTTGTCACTGCCAGATTGCTATGAGCGCCGCCCGGTGGTCAGCGCTCATAGCAAGTGAGGTATTCCGCTGCATACAGGTGATCTGATCATCGCCTGTATGTAACAGAGTCGATCGGGTTATGGCAGCTTCTAGTCTCCCATGGAGCCTATTGAAGCATGCCAAAAGTGAAAAAAAATAAATAAATAAAAACAGATAAAAGTTCAAATTACCGTCTTTTGCCCCATTCAAAATAAAGCAATAAAAAAACAAACATGCACATATTGTTATTGCCACTTTCAGAATCGCCCAATCTATCAATGAAAAAAAGGATTAACCTGATCGCTAAGCGGCATAGCGAGAAAAAAGTAAAAAACGCCAGAATTATGTTTTTTTTGTCGCTGCGAGATTGCATTAAAATGCAATAATGGGCGATCAAAAGATTGCATCTGCACCAAAATGATATAATTAAAAACATCAGCTTGGCACACAAAAAAATAAGCTCTCACCCAGCCCGAGATCACGAAAAATGGAGATGATACTAACCTAGACATGTTTGCTGTCCATGAACTCGTAATGACCTGGAGAATCCTAATGGCAGGTCAGTTTTAGCATTTAGTAAACCTAGTAAAAAAGCAACAAAAAAACAAACAATTGGGATAGCATTGCACTTTTTTTCAATTTCACCACACTTGGATTTTTTTTCCCGTTTTCCAGTGCATGATATGTTAAAACCAATGGTGTCGTTCAAAAGTACAACTCATCCCGCAAAAAAAACAAGCCCTCACATGGCCATATTGACAGAAAAAGATAAAAGTTATGGCTCTGAGAAGAAGGGTAGCAAAAAATGAAATTGCGAAACCGAATATACCTCTGGTCATGAAGGGGTAAATGATTATTCACTAAGTATACATGATCTATAGGATGGTTGTCATCCTTATATAGAGTCATAATATTGTTTACAGCCACCAATGGTGAGAACAAACTAAACAGCGGTCAGTTTTGCCATGCACAGTGAGTGTAATGAGAAGCAGAGGTTTTTGAACCCTATATGATAGATTTATCTATGGATTTATCCCATGAAAATCACTCACAAAATGACTCTATTGATTGTTATGGAAAAATCTCATATAGCCAAGGATTTCTAAACGAGCATGTTATCAGCTATCAACAGAACAGATGATATATTGCTGGAGGTCTGACATCTGGGAACCCCAAAGATCCTGACAGCAACCCTATCTTAAATGGAGCACACGTGTGCATGCTTGACCTCTATAGCACCGTGCACAACTATTTATGTCAGTCCCATTGACAATGAATGGAGTGGAATTTGAGCATATGCATCTATGCTCAATTCAAGATGGGGCTCCGGACACTGTTTTAGGTTACCAGAGCCCTGATATCAGGATCAATGGAGTTCCCCGTGATTGGGTCACCAGTGATCAGCAAGTCATCCCCTATCGAGAAGGTAGGGAATAACTTATAACTGGTATTATCCTTGTAAATGTTAACACAGATTTTCCATAAAGTAGGATGTGCTGCCAAGTATGTAAAAATCTAAAACCATGCTCAGTGTGGGCACCAAAGTTTTTTCAAAGTTTTCAAGATTCACTCTTCATTTTGAATAACTATAGATTATATCTCTATTACTTACCTCTGTTAGGGTTTTTTAGATTATACCCTGCTTTATACCTTCATATGTACACCTCTATACCAGTTCCATAAATGCATTATCGCTCTAATCAGCATACATTCCAAATATCGGGCAATTCTTTATATATCTGACCAGATTGCATTGGTAATACAGGTCATGTATCTTGTAACTAAGAAAACAGGATGGTTCACGAGAGGTTTTGGATTCAACACTTTTCTCCTGTGACCTGGTGTATAGGAAAGTATATGAGGTAAGCAAGGCTTAAAGGAATTAATGCTAAAAGCAGTCACTCTATGCAATTATCTGACCCAGATACTTTAGTCCTCAGCTGAAAAATGGGCCAAGTGAATGTACATGTAAGATAATGTATTGACATAGGTCATCCATGTGCTCCTAGGGTTCCTGTATGAGTTCTGAGGGTCTACAAGTATTAGTTCAAAGAAAAAAGCTCATATTCAGCTTAACACACTTAGACATTACTAAAAGGAACCAACTACATCACGTCAGATCCAGATAGATAGAGATGGACTGTGGAACAACAAGCGAGTCAGTGTGTGACATGATTGTGACATGATTGTTGTGTTTCTCTTATCTAAAGAAGTACAATATTCAGGGAAAGAATTGAATCAGTAATTTGCACTTGCTTGTTTTATGTGTGTCCATTGACCTGAAACACAATACAATGAAGAGCATATTTAACTAAAAAAGGCATGCATAATATATATGGAAAGTAGTTAATCGTGGCATTTTGTAATAAAGATATAACTGAGAAATGGAAGTACAGTGTGCTGCTGTATTGGGTTCACGGATCAATAAAAACAGCCAACAGCATTGGAAAATATTAATTTTATTGATGAACAATTACAAATATGTTTTTGTATTGCTAAGAAAATGTAATTATCATTGCTGCTGATGATAGATAGATAGATGATGAATGGGTTGATGAGCGTTAAAATGATGATTTACAAACACAATTCACACACAGTAGTATCAGCAACAGAGAGTGAAGAAATTCATAGGATGAAGCACTGTAGAGTCAGGCCACCTTGCACATGGATATCCCAGAAAATATTGCATTCCATCTCTGAAGCAAATGTGGAGTGAAGAAAAGATGCAGGAGTAAAATACAATGTGTATTAGTTTTTGTAAACTATAAGTGCCCAAACTACTATGAAGATTGCCTGACTTATTAGGTACATGATGCATGGTACATGGTTTATCAGTAGAGATGAGTGAATATAATGTATGTTGTATTTTAGGAAATTTGCAGGTCCCAGCAAATATAAACAATTCGCAATTTGATTCTCACAAATTTATCCAGAACTGCTGACTTCTACTTTACATATTGCGAAAGATTGCATCAGCAATAGAAGGATCACATGGCATCAAAACCTCAGGAGATTTCCCATAATGCTTTAAAGCTGTACATGATGTGGTAGGAGGATGGACTATCATAGCCTGTATGAAAGCTTAGTTAAGGAATGCAGCAGCAATTTATGGGTTGTTTAGTATTGTGATAGGATGTATCGGGACACATGAATTTGATATTGGGCCTCCTGATGAGCCAGAGGGGCGAAACGCGTTGAGGTGGTGAGAATGCGGGTGGCACACTGTCAGATGAGTACTATTGTTCCATCTGTGCTATGATCCTCTGTTATCTGAGGGGTATTAGCCCCCATGAGAAGTAGCCTTTACTGGATTGAGATTCCTTTTAATCATTTACCACTGAAAATATCTGATGCTGTTAAGCACTTTGGTGGATTTGTATGGGCATTTATAAATCTGATGTTCATGTGGCTGATTCATGGGACAAGAGTCTGTTAAATCCAATTAATTTACAGTGGACCTTTGTATACTGTGGCTATGTGGTAAATGGTTATATCCGTGTAGTCTCATTGCGATCATACACTTTTGATTAAGGGACATATCAGTTTTGTCCACATTAGCCCTATATACCCTGCTGCATATTTTGATGGGTTCAATCTACATATGGGCTAAATGATCGCTGTATATACATTGTTTCAAAGGCCCATGGGGCTTTATGTTTGTATAAGGATATAGACCTATAATACCTAACTATCTATTACTGCCACCAATGCTATGTGTGTTCTCATTTGTTTTTAATATCTTGGGGGAACAGGGTCTCCTTAGTTGCCAGGTGTGAGCTATGTATAGTAGCAGGAGTCCCCTTTTGAATCTGCATATGGGGGCATTTTAGTGACTGCAGGGTGCATCGAGGGATCCCAGTGGCAGCCATCGTGGAGTGGGGGCGCCATAACGCTCCTTTCCTTATGGTGCCAAGCCCCACAGTCAGGAAGGTGTGAGATTGTAGATTGTAAGCTCTCAGGAGCAGGGTCATCTTATTTTGCTTTAATGATTGTATTGTTAACGTTATTACCTATGACTTGTGTTTTGAAACTGTTAAACTGTAAAGCGCTGCAGAATTTGTTGGTGCTATATAAAAATAAAGATTATCTACTATATAATTGTCTAAGGGTCACTTCCGTCTTTCTGTCTGTCTGTCTTTCTGTCTGTCTGTCTTTCTGTCTCTGTCTGTCTGTCATGGAAATCCCGCGTCGCTGATTGGTCGCACCCTACTCCCCTGCAGTCATTGCCCCCTCCATACTCCCCCCCAGTCAGAGCCCACATAACGTTAAAAGGACTACCTTACACCGTGGCATAACGCGGTGTAAGGCAGTCCGTTAACGCTGCCATTAACCCTCTGTGTGACCAAATTTTTACTATTGATGCTGCCTATGCAGCATCAAAAGTAAAAACATAATTTTAAAAATATTTAAAAAAAATAAAAAAATCATTATATACTCACCCTCCGGTGGCCCCCGGATCAAGCCCAGGCCTTTCCCGCTCCTCGCGCGCCGCTCCGGTCGCAATAATGCATTGCGGCAATGACCGGAGATGACGTAGCGGTCTTGCCAGACTGCAACATCATCACGTGTTATTGCCGCTTAGGACCGGAGAGGCGCACGAGGAGCCAGAAAGGCCTGGTATGGATCCGGGGGCCGTCAGAGGGTGAGTATATAACTATTTTTTATTTTAATTATTTAACAGGGATATGGTGCCCACATTGCTATATACTGCATGGGCTGTCATATACTACGTGGGCAGTGTCATATACTGCATTGGCTGTGTTATATAGTATGTCAGCTGTGCAATATAATACATGGGCTGTGTAATATACTACGTGGCTTTGTAATATACTGCATGGCCTGTGCTATATACTGCGTGGGCTGTGTTATATACTGCGTCGGTTCTGCAATATACTGCGTCGGCTGTGCAATATACTACGTGGCTGTGCTATATACTACGTGGGCTGTGCTATATACTACGTGGACTGTGCAATATATTATGTGGATGTGCAATATACTACATGGCTGTGCAATATGCTACGTGGCTGTGCAATACACTATGTGGCTGTGCTATATACTATGTGGCTGTGCAATATACTACGTAGGCTGTGCAATATACTACTTGGCTGTGCAATATACTACATGGGATGTTCAATATAATACATAGGCTGTGCTACATACTACGTGGCTGTGCAATATACTACGTGGGCTGTGCTACATACTACATGGCTGTGCAATACACTACGTGGGCTGTGTTATATACTACGTGGCTGTGTTATACACTACGTGGGCTGTATTATACACTATGTGGGCTGTGTTATGTACTGCGTGGGCTGTTATATACTACATCGCTGTGCTATATACTACGTGGGCTGTGTAATATACTATGTGGCTGTGTAATATACTGTGTGGGCTGTGCTACATACTACGTGGCTGTGCTATATACTACGTTGCTGTGCTATATACTACGTGGGTTATGCAATATACTACGTGGCTGTGTAATATACTGCGTGGGCTGTGCTATATACTACTTGGCTGTGCTATATACTACTTCGCTGTGCTATATACTATGTGGGCTGTGTAATATACTACGTGGCTGTGTAATATACTGCGTGGGCTGTGCTATGTACTACGTGGCTGTGCTATATACTACGTCGCTGTGCTATATACTACGTGGGCTGTGCAATATACTACGTGGCTGTGCAATATACTACTTGGCTGTGCAATATACCATGTGGGCTGTGCAATATACTACGTGGGCTGTGCAATATACTACGTGGGCTGTGCTACATACTACGTGGCTGTGCAATATACTACGTGGGCTGTGTTATATACTACGTGGCTGTGTTATACACTACGTGGGCTGTTATACACTACGTGGGCTGTGTTATATACTGCGTGGACTGTTATATACTACGTGGCTGTGTTATATGGGCTGCTATATACTACGTGGCTGTGCTATATACTATGTGGCCGGCCGCGAACAATCAGCGACAGGCGCACTCCGGCCGCAAAATGGCGCGGGATTTGAACCACGCTTCGCTAATTGGTCGCGCCCGGCCAGCCGAATTCTGTGTATTCATTGTATTATTCTAAAATCTTCACAAATAAACTACATACATATTCTAGAATACCCGATGCGTTAATAACTAGATGGTGGCCCGATTCTATTATAATAGGCACGAGACTAGGGATTCCTTAGGACGCTCCAAGTGTTTGTTTTTTTAGTAGGTTTTTCACAGTGTGTTTGTCTTTGTGGTGTGAGCCACCGGTTGGTGGGATTTTAAATATTATGACTAAAATGTTTTTATTTTATTTACTGGGTTTCATTATGATCCTTGCTTGTAAATTGTGATACCCTCATATATTTAAAACTTATAAGAGTGGCCCCATAGATTAACACTGGGCCGAGTACTATGCAATGTTTTCTTGCATAGCACTCGTCCGGATTCTATGCTAGTGTGACCCCGGCCTAATACAGAGATTCAATTAATACTGTAACAGAGAGCAGAAATGACAAACAGGGCCAGACTAAGTGTGCTATATAAGTAATATGGTGTAAATGGAATTTATCCTGATTGATTTGAATTACAATTACACACTTTTCCCGCCAAAAGCAGTACTAGTGCAGTGTGGCCCCATGCTGAGCACTGTGGTGTTCGGGTGTGGGTGTCAGCTATATGTGACAGCTAGCACCGATCGTGGGCATTTAACCCTTCTGATGTCGCTGTCAGTAGTGACAGCAACATAGAGGGGTATCGCGCAGGGAGGGGACTCCCTGCGCGCTTTCATCAGGACAACGCGATCACATCTCCATGGAGAACCCCGGCCCCAAGATGGCCATGGGGTCCTGCAGGGTGGCTTGTGATTGCTGCTGGGAGCAGTCGCTGGCATGCCTCCTTCCCTGCCTATCAGATCCTGATCTGATACTCTGCAGTGCAGAAAAAAATATATTACAAAGTGTAAAAATATATTTTTTTAAATCTCTAAATAAAGAAAAATACACATATGTAGTTCGCCACGTCTGTAACGACCCACTTTAGAAATCTGTAATACTAGTTAACCCCTTCATTGAGCACCGTAAAAAGAGAAATAAAAGAGGCAAAAAGCAATGCTTTATCATCATACTGCCGAACAAAAAGTGCAGCTAGATGGGCATTTCCTGAAGGAAATACATGGTGCTTGAACAGCGCTGCCAGCTTTACAGCAGCACTTTTCACACACAGGACTGGGGAGGCACTTACTTTACACACAGGAACGGGGGGCACTTACTTTACACACACGGGACCGGGGGCACTTACTTTTCACACACGGGACCGAGGGGGCACTTACTTTTCACACACGGGACCGGGGGCACTTACTTTTCACACACAGGACCGGGGGGGCACTTACTTTTCACACACGGGACCGGGGGCACTTACTTTTCACACACGGGACTGGGGGGCACTTACTTTTCACTCACGGGACGGGGGCACTTACTTTTCACACACGGGACCGGGGATGCACTTACTTTTCACACACGGGAACGGGGGGCACTTACTTTACACACACGGGACTGGGGGCACTTACTTTTCACACACGGGACCGAGGGGGCACTTACTTTTCACACACGGGACCGGGGGCACTTACTTTTCACACACGGGACCGGGGGGCACTTACTTTTCACACACGGGATCGGAGGGTGCAATTACTTTTCACACACGGGACCGGGGGTGCACTTACTTTTCACACATGGGACCGAGGGGGCACTTACTTTTCACACACGGGACTGGGGGCACTTACTTTTCACACACGGGACTGGGGGGCACTTACTTTTCACTCACGGGACGGGGGGCACTTACTTTTCACACACGGGACCGGGGGGCACTTACTTTTCACACACGGGACCGGGGGGCACTTACTTTTCACACACGGGACCGGGGGTGCACTTACTTTTCACACACGGGACCGAGGAAGGAAGGCTGCCGGAAAGAAGCCGAGGGTGAGTATATTCCTATTAGGTATATACTCACCCTCGGACGCGCCCTGCTTCTTTCCGGCAGCCTTCCTTCTTAAGAATGAGCGCGTTCAGGGCCTTAGATGACGTCACGGCTTGTGATTGGTCGCGGCCGCCCATGTGACCGCTCACGCGACCAATCACAAGCCGTGACGTCATCCCTCAGGTCCTAAATTCCTAGAAGGGAATTTAGGACCTGAGGGATGACGTCGCGGCTTGTGATTGGTCGCGTGGCGGTCACATGAGCAGCACGCGACCAATCAGAAGCCGTGACGTCATGGAAGGTGCTGAACGCGCTCATTTTAAACAAAGAAGGCTGCCGGTTACCAGCGGTGATGTCCAGGGGCCTCAGGACAGGTGAGTATATCAATATTTTTTATTTTAATTCTTTATTTTACACATTCATATGGATCCCAGGGCCTGAAGGAGAGTTTCCTCTCCTTCAGACCCTGGGAACCATACACTGGAAACTTCCGATTCCGATTCCCGATACTACAAAAGTATCGGATCTCGGTATCGGAATTCCGATACCGCAAGTATCGGCCGATACCCGATACTTGCGGTATCGGAATGCTCAACACTAAATATAACGTATATACTCGAATACAGGCTGACCCGAGTATAAGCCCAGGCACCTACTTTTCCCACGGAAAACTGGGTAAGCGTATTGACATGAGTATAAGTTGGGTATGCATTGTCCCCTCATCCCTATCCTGCTATGTGTGGCTCCCCCTGTCCTGTCCTGCTATGTATGGCTCTCCCTGTCCTGTCCTGGTATGTGGCTCACCCTGTCCTGTTCTGCTATGCATGGCTTCCCCTGTCCTATCCTGGTATGTGGCTCCCCCTATCCTGTCCTGCTATGCGTGGCTCCCCCTGTCCTGTCCTAATATGTGGCTCCCCCATCATGTCTTAGTATGCGGTTCCCCTGTCCTGGTATGTGGCTCCCACTGTCCTGTCCTGGTATATGGCTCCCCTGTCCTGTTCTAGTATGTGGCTCCCCCTGTCCTGTCCTGGTATATGTGGCTCCGGCTGTTGAATGCATGGCTCCCCCAATCCCGCATTGCTCAACTCTTCCGGTCCCACATTGCTCAGTTCCCCCGATCCCGCATGGCTCAACTCTCCCGTCCCCTGTGGCTCGGCTCCCCCTTCCCCTGGTTGTACACATGGCTCACATTCCTCCCCTCCCCATCATACTCACCCTCCTCATGCCTGCATCTCCGTCCCTGCATCTCCGTTGTCACAGCACCGGCGGCTCTCCTCTCCTCTGCTCAGCGGTCCTGTGGTACCGCTTATTAAGGTAATGAATATGCTCTCCATGCCTATGGGAGTGTAGACACGTTTATATTCATTACCTTAACGAGCGGTACCACGTTACCGCTGAGCAGAGGAGAGGAGAGACGCCAACGCTGTGAGGACGGAGATGCAGCGACGGAGGGTGAGTATGATGTCTTCTGATAGCCGGCAGCTGCAGTTGCAGCTGTCACTGTGCCACAGCCACCGTCTACTGCCATTTTTACGCCGCTCCCCCTCCCCTGCCAGTGTTCTGGACAATTGACTCATGTAGAGTTGAGCGAAACGGATCGGTCATTTTCATAAATCGCCGACTTTTAGGCAAAGTCGGGTTTCATGAAACCCGAACCTTTCTAGTGTGGGATCGGCCATGCCGTCGGCGATCAGACTGCCAAAGTCGCGTTTCGTATGACGCTGTTACCGCCGTTTTTCATCCAATGAAGGAGGACACAGAGTGTGTGCAGCGTGATGACATAGGTCTCGGTCCCCACCATCTTAGAGAAGGGCATGACAGTGATTGGCTTGCTTTCTGCGGCGTCACAGGGGCTATAAAGGGGCGTGCACGCTGACCGCCATCTTACTTCTGCCGATCTTAGCATAGGGAGAGGTTGCTGCAGCTTCATCAGAAGAAGGGATATAGTTAGGGAGGGAAGATTAACCACCAAAACCACCAAACCGCTTGTGCTGTAGCGATTTCCACTGTCCAACACCACCTTTTTGTCCAGGGACAGTGGAGGTCGTATTTTAGTGCATCAGCTGCATAGCTGTGTGCACGGTGCTGTGCAAACCAACTGCTTTTTTTAAAGCAAAAATCCTGTTGCTCCTTTCTGCACAGTTACCTGTCTTGTTTATTTGTCCACACTTTTTTGTTGTGAAGTCCTTTTTATTGCTGCCATACTTGTCCTGAGATCATTGTAGGGACTAGGGAGCGTGTTATTGCAGTACCATTTTTTTTTTCTTTATAATAATTCCAGCCACTTTCTGCCTCGTTCATAGTGTTGTGCTATACCACAGGGCCAGAGTTAGGGTTCAGTGTCTCCCCCCAAAAAATGGAGATTCAAATTCTCACACAGTGTATATTCAGCTATACTGCTAGTGCGTCGTATATCAGGCAGCCACTTTCTGCCACGTTCATAGTGTTGTGTTATACCACAGGGCCAGAGTTAGGGTTCAGTGTCTCCACCCAAAAAATGGAGATTCAAATTCTCACACAGTGTATATTCAGCTGTACTGCTAGTGCGTCGTATATCAGGCAGCCACTTTCTGCCACGTTCATAGTGTTGTGTTATACCACAGGGCCAGAGTTAGGGTTCAGTGTCTCCCCCCAAAAAATGGAGATTCAAATTCTCACACAGTGTATATTCAGCTGTACTGCTAGTGCGTCGTATATCAGGCAGCCACTTTCTGCCACGTTCATAGTGTTGTGTTATACCACAGGGCCAGAGGTAGGGTTCAGTGTCTCCCCCCAAAAAATGGAGATTCAAATTCTCTCACAGTGTATATTCAGCTGTACTGCTAGTACGTCGTATATCAGGCAGCCACTTTCTGCCACGTTCATAGTGTTGTGTTATACCACAGGGCCAGAGTTAGGGTTCAGTGTCTCCCCCCAAAAAATGGAGATTCAAATTCTCACACAGTGTATATTCAGCTGTACTGCTAGTGCATCGTATATCAGGCAGCCACTTTCTGCCACGTTCATAGTGTTGTGTTATACCACAGGGCCAGAGTTAGGGTTCAGTGTCTCCCCCCAAAAAATGGAGATTCAAATTCTCACACAGTGTATATTCAGCTGTACTGCTAGTGCGTCGTATATCAGGCAGCCACTTTCTGCCAAGTTCATAGTGTTGTGTTATACCACAGGGCCAGAGTTGGGGTTCTGTGTCTCCCCCCAAAAGCAAGTCATCTTTCAGGCAAGCTACGTGTCAGCAGGGGAAGGTGGGGCAAAAGAATGTGAAATCCATGATTGGTTAATTTAAATGTAGGTTAGCTAATCAACATTTTTGGTAGCCAGACGTGTCCTTTTTTCGGTCAGTATTGAACCAGCAGCACTGAACACTCTTTCTGAAAGCACACTGACAGCAGGGCAATCGAGGTCCTGTAATCCATATTCTGGCAATTCAGGCCAGGTGTCTAGTTTAGATGCCCAGTAATCAAAGGGGAATGACTTGTGAGTAGTGTTGAGCATTCCGATACCGCAAGTATCGGGTATCGGCCGATACTTGCGGTATCGGAATTCCGATACCGGGATTCCGATACTTGCCGCGTATCGGATACCGGAATCGGAAGTTCTAAGATTCAAAAAGCAGAAATTCAGCCAATGAGATTGATTCCAAGTGTGGGCACATCCTGTTTAGCATGGAGGGCATGAAACTACTGGCAAGGCTGTGATTGGCTGGTGTAATGATGTCATGATGCAGTTTAAAAGTCGCTGGCGCCATTTTGCGATCACTCTGCTGTGAATTCAGTTAGTGACAGGACGCTGTTTGCTGACTGAGGGACAGTTTAGAGATAGCGATTTGCTTCTTTGTGCTTTCCAAAGGCTAATTTAGCAACCGCTGTGTTCACCTACTATTCACCTTGCTTTTGCCTTGTAGCGCTGTTTTCACAGCGATCTGCAGGGTCTGTGTGTGTGTGTGTGTGAGTGCAGCCCAGTCTCCAGTCTGAGTGCAGCCACATAGGCCATCCATAGTTGGTTGTATTCAGTTCAGGGAGGGTGGTTCATTGCCTCATACTGTTCCTTTTTTTTTTTTTTTTCCCAAGTAGTGTAGTCTGCTGCTAATTTATTCAAAAAAATCCTATTAGTGTCTTTCCACCCGTCTCCAGCTAATTTGTGGAAAAACACTACATAGGATAAAGTAGAGGAGGGTTTTTGGGCCTTGCAGCGCCGTTTACGGCTGTCTGCACGGTCTCCGTGTGACTGCAGCTCGCCCTGTAATCTGTGAGCAGCTGTAGCCTGGTTGTCTCCAGCTCAGGGTTTTTCACTGCGTCATACCGCCAAATCAATTTTCTTTTTTTTCAAAGTAGTGTAGTCTGCTGCTAATTAATTCAAAAAAATCCTATTAGTGTCTTTCCACCCGTCTCCAGCTAATTTGTGGAAAAACACTACATAGGATAAAGTAGAGGAGGGTTTTTGGGCCTTGCAGCGCCGTTTACGGCTGTCTGCACGGTCTCCGTGTGACTGCAGCTCGCCCTGTAATCTGTGAGCAGCTGTAGCCTGGTTGTCTCCAGCTCAGGGTTTTTCACTGCGTCATACCGCCAAATCAATTTTCTTTTTTTTCAAAGTAGTGTAGTCTGCTGCTAATTAATTTAAAAAAATCCTATTAGTGTCTTTCCACCCGTCTCCAGCTAATTTGTGGAAAAACACTACATAGGATAAAGTAGAGGAGGGTTTTTGGGCCTTGCAGCGCCGTTTACGGCTGTCTGCACGGTCTCCGTGTGACTGCAGCTCGCCCTGTAATCTGTGAGCAGCTGTAGCCTGGTTGTCTCCAGCTCAGGGTTTTTCACTGCGTCATACCGCCAAATCAATTTTCTTTTTTTTCAAAGTAGTGTAGTCTGCTGCTAATTAATTTAAAAAAATCCTATTAGTGTCTTTCCACCCGTCTCCAGCTAATTTGTGGAAAAACACTACATAGGATAAAGTAGAGGAGGGTTTTTGGGCCTTGCAGCGCCGTTTACGGCTGTCTGCACGGTCTCCGTGTGACTGCAGCTCGCCCTGTAATCTGTGAGCAGCTATAGCCTGGTTGTCTCCAGCTCAGGGTTTTTCACTGCGTCATACCGCCAAATCAATTTTCTTTTTTTTCCAAATAGTGTAGTCTGCTGCTAATTTATTCAAAAAAATCCTATTAGTGTCTTTCCACCCGTCTCCAGCTAATTTGTGGAAAAACACTACATAGGATAAAGTAGAGGAGGGTTTTTGGGCCTTGTAGCGCCGTTTACGTCTGTCTGCACGGTCTCCGTGTGACTGCAGCTCTATCTGTTGTCAGTTCAGCCCCCAAAAAATAAATAAATAATAAAGTTCACCAAACACACCAGTTACACCACTTTACATTTCTGTAGGCCACATTAGCTCATATTAAAGTCTAGTCCACACTTTAGATAATTAGTGCTTCTTATACCTGTTAGGAGGAGTTGCTCAGGAATAAGCACACAAATCCGTTAGTACTTTTCTGCTTATCTTTATCAGTCAACCAAGATGAAGAAGGCAGTGAGTAAGGCACGGGGGCGTGGGAGCCGTCGCGGAGCAGGGAGGGGACGTGGGGATTCTGTGCCTGCTGCGGGCACCGGTGACTCATCAGCACCCACTTTCACCAGGCAACAGTCGTTCATGCGAAGCTTTGTGTCCGAGCGCCGTACACCGCTGCTGCGTGAAGAACAAATTGAAGCTGTTGTCGGATGGATGGCAGCTAATGCATCAACTTCCATTAGTGCCACATCCTCTCAGACACAGAGCACTGGAGAGCAGCCATCTGTCTCTTCACCACCTGCCAAATTGCCCAGGCAGACAGAGAGCCCAGGACAGGAGCCGTCTCTACTTCTGTTCTCTGAATCTCTTGGCTTGGAAACAGGGGGCCAGCCAAGCAGCATTGGAGAAATGGAAGAAGAGGCAGGGTGCAGTGATGCCCAACAGCTTTTTCTGTCTTCCTCTGAAGAGGCGGGTGGGCCAGTGGCTCCGGTCACCACATCGCAGGCCGCATCAGCTGATGATGACACTCAGGTGCCACTTACTGGTGCGTGCTCTGCTGCTGAGACTACCCAGGAGGAGCAGTTGGGGGCAGAGGGTAGTGTAGATGATGAGGTCCTCGACCCATCTTGGCGTGAGGGACAGGAAGGTGGTGGGAGCAGCTCTGAGGAAGAGATTCCCCGTACGGCCCAAAGAGGGAGAGGGAGGGGGAAGACTGCGGATCCTGCAGCCTCCGCTTTGGCACCCGTTAGGAGCATGTCTCTTCCAAAAGCCAAAAAGGGCGCTCCCAAGACTTGCAGTGCCTGGTCCTTTTTTGACACAGTTGCAGATGACATTTGCTATGTCAGATGCAACGTGTGTCATCAAAAAGTCAAAAGAGGGAAAAATGTCAGCAACCTCAATACCTCCAACATGTGGAAACATGTGCGCAACAGGCACCCGGCGGAGTTAGAAAAACACACTGAAGAGGTAGGCCAACCAACAGCGGCAGCTACCACCTCTTCAGCTCGTGTTGCCTCTTCCTCTACCTCACACGCAGCTGGTTCGGCGTCCTCCCAGGATCGCCGTGGAAGAACCTCTGCCCCTGTTGTCCAGAGACCCGCTGTAATTCCACCCGCAGCGCCACTTTCCCAGTCATCCACACACTCCCAGCCCAGTCTACAGCCATCGGTAGTACAGGCATGGGAGAAAAGGCGGCCTTTCTCGTCAAACCACCCACGAGCACAGGCTCTGACTGCAGGCATTGCCAAACTTCTGTCACTGGAAATGCTGTCATTCAGGCTGGTGGAGACTGACAGCTTCCGTGACTTGATGTCATTGGCAGTCCCACAGTACAATGTGCCCAGCCGCTTTTACTTCAGCAGGCAAGCCGTCCCTGCCCTGCAGAAGCATGTGGAGGGACACATAAAACACGCGCTACTGAACGCCGTCAGTAGCAAGGTCCACCTCACCACCGATGCGTGGACCAGTCAACATGGACAGGGGCGATACCTTTCCCTCACTGCCCATTGGGTTAATGTCGTTGAGCCGGGTACAGACCGTGCGAGTGGCGCAGGACGTGTCCTGCCCACTCCAAGGATTGCAGGAATCCATTCTGTACGCATTGACTCCTCCTCTTACACCAGTTCCTCAGAATCATCGCTGCAGGAGCCGTCACAGTCCACCTCCACATGGACCCGTGATGAACGTGTACCTGTTACGACCGACATGAGCACAGCCGTGGCCAAACGTCAACAGGCCGTCTTGAAATTAATTTTCTTGGGGAATCGTAGCCACACAGCGCAGGAGCTCTGGAATGCCATCAAGCAGGAGAGCGATGTGTGGTTTGTGCCAGCGAATCTCCAGCCAGGCATGGTAGTGTGTGATAATGGCCGAAATCTGGTGGCAGCTCTGGGCCTCGGCAACCTCACTCACATCCCATGTCTGGCACATGTGCTCAATTTGGTCGTGCAGAGCTTTTTGAGGGACTATCCGGATCTTGATGCACTGCTGCACAAGGTCCGTCTAGAGTGTGCTCACTTGCGGCGTTCCAGCACGGCAAAAGCGCGCATTGCGGCTCTGCAGCGCCGACACCGCCTGCCGGAACATCGCATCATATGTGACCTACCTACCAGGTGGAATTCCACGTTACATATGTTGGAGCGGTTGTGTGAGCAGCAGCAAGCTGTAATGGAGTACCAGCTGCTTCAGGCGCAAAAAAGTCGCAGTCAGCGCCGTACAGACTTCACAACCACAGAGTGGGCCACTATGAATGACGTCTGCCAGGTTTTGCGTCCCTTTGATTATTCCACGCGGATGGCGAGTGCAGATGATGCACTAGTCAGCATGACTGTCCCCCTTATCTGCCTGCTTGAAAAATCACTGCAAGCGCTAAGGGATGATGTTGTGGAAGAGGTGGAGGATGAGGATTCACCATTTCCATCATCTTCTGGACAGTCAGCGCCACGTGGTTCCTCACAAACGCGTAGGCAGGGGACCGTTTGTGAGGAGGATGAGGAGGAGTCAATGGAGGAGGAAGACATCCGTCCAGAGGAGGGAGTTACACAATTGTCCAGTACTCAGTGTGTACAGCGAGGGTGGGGTGATGACGAGCGGGCAGAGATCACGCCTCCAGCAGGGGACAGCGTTTCTTGGGCAGTTGGCAGTCTGCAGCACATGGTGGATTACATGCTGCAGTGCCTGAGAAACGACCGCCGCATCGCCCACATTCTCAACATGTCTGATTATTGGGTGTTCACCCTCCTCGATCCTCGCTACCGGGACAACGTAGAAAGCCTCATCACACCGTTGAACCGGGAGCGAAAAATGCGGGAGTACCAAGACACACTGGTCAATTCCATCATCTTCTCCATTCCAACTGAGAGAAGTGCTGCTAGTGCATTCCAAAGCAGCTCAGTGCGTCCAGGCCGTGGTGGAGGCTCTGCACAAAGAGGGAGCAGAAGCAGTGCCTCTGCCCAAGGCAAGACCAGTATGGCCGAACTGTGGCACAGTTTTCTGTGCCCGCCACAAAAGTCTACACCATCACAGACGGCTCCAGTCAGCAGGAGGCAACGGTTCCGTCAGATGGTGACAGACTACATGTCTTGCCCTCTTGCTGTACTCCCAGACGGCTCTTCCCCTTTCAAGTTTTGGGTCTCAAAGCTGGATACATGGCCAGAGCTAAGCCAGTATGCATTGGAGGTGCTGTCTTGCCCTGCGGCCAGTGTATTATCGGAACGTGTCTTTAGTGCTGCAGGTGGTGTACTAACTGACCGTCGCATGCGACTATCCTCCGATAACGTTGACCGGCTTACTTTCCTGAAAATGAACAAGGCCTGGATCTCGCCGGAATTTGCCACTCCTCCTCCTGATTGAATAATTAGGTCACTGTATACGTTATCCAGGTCTCCTGTTGTGTTCATCTTTCTACCACCTGAACTTAAATTCCTGGGCTCCAACACCGCCAGTTGAGGCTCAGACGTGCCGTCTGCACAGTCAAAACATACGACCCAGTGTTATTGGGTTTCAGTAACGTCAGCTGATCCCCAGCTGTGTAGCCGGCAATGTGTCATGCGACCGCCACGCTGACACAACAACTGAAATGTAAGGGAATCTGTCCCCCCCCCCCCAAGGCGTTTGTTACTGAAAGAGCCACCTTGTGCAGCAGTAATGCTGCCCAAGGAAAAGGTAGCTATTTTTGTTTAGCTCCTTGCACACGCAGAACTTAACACTTATAAAATGTGTCCACTGATACCGTAAAACCGTCCCGGAGGTGGGACTTTCCTTCGTAATGTGACGCAGCCCAGCCGTCATTCCTACCCCCCCGGCGCCGCGCACCGGCTCCTCAGCGTTGTTTTATTCCGTCCAGGAGCCTGCGCTGTTATGTTATCCCGTGGCCAGGCACACTTAGCGCTGCCCGTGTTCTGGCATCATTTGGTGTCTGGATGGCTGCGCCTGTGCGGCCGCGCTGGCAGAGAGCCCGCCTCGCAGTGTCTTCTGATTTAATCCCACTGGGGGCCTAGGATCCATGGACATGCGCAGTGCATATCTGAACCTCCACCTCTCACTCATTTCCCTATGGCTTCTTCAGACTGTTCGGTGTCAGCTGGTCCCTAACAGCATGCCACGGCCGTGACACCGCACAGTCTGAAGAAGCCATAGGGAGATGAGTGAGAGGTGGAGGTTCAGATATGCACTGCGCATGTCCATGGATCCCAGGCCCCCAGTGGGATTAAATCAGAAGACACTGCGAGGCGGGCTCTCTGCCAGCGCGGCCGCACAGGCGCAGCCATCCAGACACCAAATGATGCCAGAAGACGGGCAGCGCTAAGTGTGCCTGGCCACGGGATAACATAACAGCGCAGGCTCCTGGACGGAATAAAACAACGCTGAGGAGCCGGTGCGCGGCGCCGGGGGGGTAGGAATGACGGCTGGGCTGCGTCACATTACGAAGGAAAGTCCCACCTCCGGGACGGTTTTACGGTTGCAGGGGACACATTTTATAAGTGTTTAGTTCTGTGTTTGCAAGGAGCATGATGAAAAGAGCCACCTTTTCCTTTTGCATCTTTTGTGCTGCACAAGCTGGCTCTTTCAGCTACAAACGCCTTGGGGGGGGGTTAAAGGTTCCCTTTCGACTTTCTCAGGCTTCGGCCTACATTGTGTTCCTCTGCTTTTCCACCTGTCCCTGGGCTCCAACACCGCTAGTTGTTGCCTGGTAGTGCTGTACGCACAGTCCCAACAGTCGCTCCTCTGTTATTGGGGTTCAGTAACGTCAGCTGTTCCCCTGCTGTGTGTGTGGCAATCCCTCCTACCTCCTCCAACCTCCTCCTCCTCCACCTGTCCCTGGGCTCCAACACCGCCAGTTGCCGTCCAGAAGTGCTGTACGCACAGTCCCAACAGTCGCTCCTCTGTTATTGGGGTTCAGTAACGTCAGCTGTTCCCCTGCTGTGTGTGTGGCAATCCCTCCTACCTCCTCCAACCTCCTCCTCCTCCACCTGTCCCTGGGCTCCAACACCGCCAGTTGCCGTCCAGAAGTGCTGTACGCACAGTCCCAACAGTCGCTCCTCTGTTATTGGGGTTCAGTAACGTCAGCTGTTCCCCTGCTGTGTGTGTGGCAATCCCTCCTACCTCCTCCAACCTCCTCCTCCTCCACCTGTCCCTGGGCTCCAACACCGCCAGTTGCCGTCCAGAAGTGCTGTACGCACAGTCAACAGTCCCTCCTCTGTTATTGGGGTTCAGTAACGTCAGCTGTTCCCCTGCTGTGTGTGTGGCAATCCCTCCTACCTCCTCCAACCTCCTCCTCCTCCACCTGTCCCTGGGCTCCAACACCGCCAGTTGCCGTCCAGAAGTGCTGTACGCACAGTCAACAGTCCCTCCTCTGTTATTGGGGTTCAGTAACGTCAGCTGTTCCCCTGCTGTGTGTGTGGCAATCCCTCCTACCTCCTCCTACCTCCTCCTCCTCCACCTGTCCCTGGGCTCCAACACCGCCAGTTGCCGTCCAGAAGTGCTGTACGCACAGTCAACAGTCCCTCCTCTGTTATTGGGGTTCAGTAACGTCAGCTGTTCCCCTGCTGTGTGTGTGGCAATCCCTCCTACCTCCTCCTACCTCCTCCTCCTCCACCTGTCCCTGGGCTCCAACACCGCCAGTTGCCGTCCAGAAGTGCTGTACGCACAGTCAACAGTCCCTCCTCTGTTATTGGGGTTCAGTAACGTCAGCTGTTCCCCTGCTGTGTGTGTGGCAATCCCTCCTACCTCCTCCAACCTCCTCCTCCTCCACCTGTCCCTGGGCTCCAACACCGCCAGTTGCCGTCCAGAAGTGCTGTACGCACAGTCCCAACAGTCGCTCCTCTGTTATTGGGGTTCAGTAACGTCAGCTGTTCCCCTGCTGTGTGTGTGGCAATCCCTCCTACCTCCTCCAACCTCCTCCTCCTCCACCTGTCCCTGGGCTCCAACACCGCCAGTTGCCGTCCAGAAGTGCTGTACGCACAGTCAACAGTCCCTCCTCTGTTATTGGGGTTCAGTAACGTCAGCTGTTCCCCTGCTGTGTGTGTGGCAATCCCTCCTACCTCCTCCAACCTCCTCCTCCTCCACCTGTCCCTGGGCTCCAACACCGCCAGTTGCCGTCCAGAAGTGCTGTACGCACAGTCAACAGTCCCTCCTCTGTTATTGGGGTTCAGTAACGTCAGCTGTTCCCCTGCTGTGTGTGTGGCAATCCCTCCTACCTCCTCCAACCTCCTCCTCCTCCACCTGTCCCTGGGCTCCAACACCGCCAGTTGCCGTCCAGAAGTGCTGTACGCACAGTCAACAGTCCCTCCTCTGTTATTGGGGTTCAGTAACGTCAGCTGTTCCCCTGCTGTGTGTGTGGCAATCCCTCCTACCTCCTCCAACCTCCTCCTCCTCCACCTGTCCCTGGGCTCCAACACCGCCAGTTGCCGTCCAGAAGTGCTGTACGCACAGTCAACAGTCCCTCCTCTGTTATTGGGGTTCAGTAACGTCAGCTGTTCCCCTGCTGTGTGTGTGGCAATCCCTCCTACCTCCTCCAACCTCCTCCTCCTCCACCTGTCCCTGGGCTCCAACACCGCCAGTTGCCGTCCAGAAGTGCTGTACGCACAGTCAACAGTCGCTCCTCTGTTATTGGGGTTCAGTAACGTCAGCTGTTCCCCTGCTGTGTGTGTGGCAATCCCTCCTACCTCCTCCTACCTCCTCCTCCTCCACCTGTCCCTGGGCTCCAACACCGCCAGTTGCCGTCCAGAAGTGCTGTACGCACAGTCAACAGTCCCTCCTCTGTTATTGGGGTTCAGTAACGTCAGCTGTTCCCCTGCTGTGTGTGTGGCAATCCCTCCTACCTCCTCCAACCTCCTCCAACCTCCTCCTCCTCCACCTGTCCCTGGGCTCCAACACCGCTAGTTGCCGTCCAGAAGTGCTGTACGCACAGAGCCAAACACCTCGCCAATGTGTTAGTGGGGTTCAGCACCGCCAGCTGTTCCCCTGCTGTGTATACGGCAACGTGTACTGCGACCGCCACGCAGACACAACAAGTTAAATGTAAGGGAACCTGACCCCCCCCCCCAGGCGTTTGTTACTGAAGGAGCCACCTTGTGCAGCAGTAATAATGCAAAGGGAAAAAGTGCCTCTTTTCGTGATGCTCCTTGCACATGCTGAACCTAACACTTATGAAATGTGTCCCCACACAGCGTTAAACCGTCCGGTAGGTGGAACTTTCCTTTGTCGTGTGACGCAGCACAGCCATCATTTTTACCCCCTTGGCGCCGTGCGCCCCCTCCTCAGCGTTGTTTGAATCTGTCCCGGAGCCTGCGCTGTTAGGTTAGCCCTTGGCCATGCACACATGTTGCGCTGCCCGTCTTCTGACCTCATTTGGTGTCAGGCTGGCTGCGCCTGTGCGGGTGCGCTGGCCGAGATCCCGCCTCGCAGTGTCGTCTAATGTAATCCCACCGCGGGCCTGTGATCCGTGCCCGTGCGCAGTGCATATCCTCTCCTCTCACTCCCCTCCCTACGGCTTCTTCAGACTGTGCGATGTCAGCTGGTCCCTAATAGCATGCCACGGCCGTGACACCGCACAGTCTGAAAAAGCCGTAGGGAGGGGAGTGAGAGGAGAGGATATGCACTGCGCACGGGCACGGATCACAGGCCCGCGGTGGGATTACATTAGACGACACTGCGAGGCGGGATCTCGGCCAGCGCACCCGCACAGGCGCAGCCAGCCTGACACCAAATGAGGTCAGAAGATGGGCAGCGCAACATGTGTGCATGGCCAAGGGCTAACCTAACAGCGCAGGCTCCGGGACAGATTCAAACAACGCTGAGGAGGGGGCGCACGGCGCCAAGGGGGTAAAAATGATGGCTGTGCTGCGTCACACGACAAAGGAAAGTTCCACCTACCGGACGGTTTAACGCTGTGAGGAGACACATTTCATAAATGTTTGGTTCCGCATGTACAAGGACCATAATTAAAAGAGCTAAGTTTACCTTTTCCAGCATTAGTGCTGTACACAATGGCTCTTTCAGCTACAAACGCCTGGGGGGGGGGGGGGGTTAAAGGTTTCCTTTCAACTTGCTCGAGTGCAGGCTTCGGCCTACACTCCGCTCCCCCTGCTCCTCCTGCTGACCCTGGGCTCTAACACCGCCAGTTTTTGCCCAGATGTGCTAGCTGCACAGAGAAAAACACCAGCCAATGTGTCAGTGGGGTTCAGCACCGCCAGCTGTTCCCCTGCTGTGTAGCCGGCAACGTGTCCTGCGACCGCCACGCAGACACAAGAACTGAAATTGAAGGGAACCTGTCCCCCCTCCCCCAGGTGTTTCTATGTTTTACAGCTACCTTGAACAGCAGTAATGCTGCATGTGTTCAAGGTGGCTCAGAAACTTATTCTCCTTGCCCGTGTTGAAGTGAACACGTCAAAAATGTGTCCTCTGTGACCATTAAAACGTCCCTCAGGTGTGATTTGACTTTGTATTGACACACGCAACAAGCTCCTTGGTAACGCTGCCCGTCTTCTGGCATCATTGTTTGGCTGGCTGCGCCTCTGCGGCCGCCCTGACCCACACAACGCCCCTCGGTGTCTTATTTATTGGGACTGCGAGGGTGTGATTGATGGGCAGGATCAGTGCATCAGTTCGCCTGTCCCTCCTCTCCTTCCGCCTTCTTCGGACTGTGCGGCTTCATGGCCGTGGCATGCGATAAGGGATCAGATGACGCCGCACAGTCTGAAGCGGGTGTAAGGACCCGAGTGTGAGAGGCCAACATATGTGCTGCGCCAGGCCCTGAATCCCAGCCCCGCAGTGTTTTAACAATGTTAAGACACTGCGGGGCTGGGATTCATGGTCATCGCGAACCGCACCGGCCGACATTACATGATGCCAGAAGATGGGCAGCGCTAACGGCGCTAGGCCAGGGGATAACATGACAGCGCAGACTCCTGTACAGCAAATAACAACGCTCGGGAGGCTGCACCCAGCACCAAGGTGGGATTCTTGACACCTGTGCTGCGTCTCATTACAAAGGGAACTCTCGCCTCCATTACACAGTTTGACTGTATAAAGGGCTAAATGTTATACGTGTTTCATTCAGCGTGTGCAAGGAGAAAAATTAAAAGAGCAACCTTTGACTTGTGCAGCACTACTGCTGCATAAGCTGTGGCTCTTCTACTTTCTAACCCCTGAGGGGGGGTTAAAGGTGACCTTTGAAATCGGTTCAAGTAGGCTTCGGCCTACACTCTGCTCCACCTGCAGAGCCCGGGCTCCAACAACGCTAGTTGCTGTCCGGAAGTGCTGGCTGCACAGAGCCAAACACCTCGCCAATGTGTCAGTGGGGTCCAGCACCGCCAGCTGTTCCCCTGCTGTGTAGCCGGCAACGTGTCCTGCAAAAGCCACGCAGACACAACACACCCAAAGCTGCCGCCAGTGCAGGCTTCGGCCTACACTCCCCTCCCCCTGCTCCTCCTCCTCCTGCTCCTCCTCCTGCTGTCCCTGGGCTCTAACACACCGCCAGTTTTTGCCCAGATGTGCTAGCTGCACAGAGAAAAACACCAGCCAATGTGTCAGTGGGGTCCAGCACCGCCAGCTGTTCCCCTGCTGTGCAGCCGGCAACGTGTCCTGCAAAAGCCACGCAGACACAAGAACTGAAATTGAAGGGAACCTGTCCCCCCTCCCCCAGGCGTTTTTACGTTATCCAGCCACCTTGTACAGCGGTAATGCTGCATGTGTGCAAGGTGGCTCAGAAACGTATTCTCCTCGCACATGTGGAACTGAAAACACGTCTGCAATGTGTCCTCTGTGTGACCATTTAACCGTCCCGGTGGTGTGACTTTCCTTTGTAATGACACGCTGCAACCCCCTTGGTAGCGCTGCCCGTCTTCTGGCATCATTGTTTGGCTGCCTGCGCCTCTGCGGCCGCCCTGACCCACACAACGCCCCTCGGTGTCTTATTTATTGGGACTGCGAGGGTGTGATTGATGGGCAGGATCAGTGCATCAGTTCGCCTGTCCCTCCTCTCCTTCCGCCTTCTTCGGACTGTGCGGCTTCATGGCCGTGGCATGCGATAAGGGATCAGATGACGCCGCACAGTCTGAAGCGGGTGTAAGGACCCGAGTGTGAGAGGCCAACATATGTGCTGCGCCAGGCCCTGAATCCCAGCCCCGCAGTGTTTTAACAATGTTAAGACACTGCGGGGCTGGGATTCATGGTCATCGCGAACCGCACCGGCCGACATTACATGATGCCAGAAGATGGGCAGCGCTAACGGCGCTAGGCCAGGGGATAACACGACAGCGCAGACTCCTGTACAGCAAATAACAACGCTCGGGAGGCTGCACCCAGCACCAAGGTGGGATTCTTGACACCTGTGCTGCGTCTCATTACAAAGGGAACTCTCGCCTCCATTACACAGTTTGACTGTATAAAGGGCTAAATGTTATACGTGTTTCATTCAGCGTGTGCAAGGAGAAAAATTAAAAGAGCAACCTTTGACTTGTGCAGCACTACTGCTGCATAAGCTGTGGCTCTTCTACTTTCTAACCCCTGAGGGGGGGTTAAAGGTGACCTTTGAAATCGGTTCAAGTAGGCTTCGGCCTACACTCTGCTCCACCTGCAGAGCCCGGGCTCCAACAACGCTAGTTGCTGTCCGGAAGTGCTGGCTGCACAGAGCCAAACACCTCGCCAATGTGTCAGTGGGGTCCAGCACCGCCAGCTGTTCCCCTGCTGTGTAGCCGGCAACGTGTCCTGCAAAAGCCACGCAGACACAACACACCCAAAGCTGCCGCCAGTGCAGGCTTCGGCCTACACTCCCCTCCCCCTGCTCCTCCTCCTCCTGCTCCTCCTCCTGCTGTCCCTGGGCTCTAACACACCGCCAGTTTTTGCCCAGATGTGCTAGCTGCACAGAGAAAAACACCAGCCAATGTGTCAGTGGGGTCCAGCACCGCCAGCTGTTCCCCTGCTGTGCAGCCGGCAACGTGTCCTGCAAAAGCCACGCAGACACAAGAACTGAAATTGAAGGGAACCTGTCCCCCCTCCCCCAGGCGTTTTTACGTTATCCAGCCACCTTGTACAGCGGTAATGCTGCATGTGTGCAAGGTGGCTCAGAAACGTATTCTCCTCGCACATGTGGAACTGAAAACACGTCTGCAATGTGTCCTCTGTGTGACCATTTAACCGTCCCGGTGGTGTGACTTTCCTTTGTAATGACACGCTGCAACCCCCTTGGTAGCGCTGCCCGTCTTCTGGCATCATTGTTTGGCTGCCTGCGCCTCTGCGGCCGCCCTGACCCACACAACGCCCCTCGGTGTCTTATTTATTGGGACTGCGAGGGTGTGATTGATGGGCAGGATCAGTGCATCAGTTCGCCTGTCCCTCCTCTCCTTCCGCCTTCTTCGGACTGTGCGGCTTCATGGCCGTGGCATGCGATAAGGGATCAGATGACGCCGCACAGTCTGAAGCGGGTGTAAGGACCCGAGTGTGAGAGGCCAACATATGTGCTGCGCCAGGCCCTGAATCCCAGCCCCGCAGTGTTTTAACAATGTTAAGACACTGCGGGGCTGGGATTCATGGTCATCGCGAACCGCACCGGCCGACATTACATGATGCCAGAAGATTGGCAGCGCTAACGGCGCTAGGCCAGGGGATAACACGACAGCGCAGACTCCTGTACAGCAAATAACAACGCTCGGGAGGCTGCACCCAGCACCAAGGTGGGATTCTTGACACCTGTGCTGCGTCTCATTACAAAGGGAACTCTCGCCTCCATTACACAGTTTGACTGTATAAAGGGCTAAATGTTATACGTGTTTCATTCAGCGTGTGCAAGGAGAAAAATTAAAAGAGCAACCTTTGACTTGTGCAGCACTACTGCTGCATAAGCTGTGGCTCTTCTACTTTCTAACCCCTGAGGGGGGGTTAAAGGTGACCTTTGAAATCGGTTCAAGTAGGCTTCGGCCTACACTCTGCTCCACCTGCAGAGCCCGGGCTCCAACAACGCTAGTTGCTGTCCGGAAGTGCTGGCTGCACAGAGCCAAACACCTCGCCAATGTGTCAGTGGGGTCCAGCACCGCCAGCTGTTCCCCTGCTGTGTAGCCGGCAACGTGTCCTGCAAAAGCCACGCAGACACAACACACCCAAAGCTGCCGCCAGTGCAGGCTTCGGCCTACACTCCCCTCCCCCTGCTCCTCCTCCTCCTGCTCCTCCTCCTGCTGTCCCTGGGCTCTAACACACCGCCAGTTTTTGCCCAGATGTGCTAGCTGCACAGAGAAAAACACCAGCCAATGTGTCAGTGGGGTCCAGCACCGCCAGCTGTTCCCCTGCTGTGCAGCCGGCAACGTGTCCTGCAAAAGCCACGCAGACACAAGAACTGAAATTGAAGGGAACCTGTCCCCCCTCCCCCAGGCGTTTTTACGTTATCCAGCCACCTTGTACAGCGGTAATGCTGCATGTGTGCAAGGTGGCTCAGAAACGTATTCTCCTCGCACATGTGGAACTGAAAACACGTCTGCAATGTGTCCTCTGTGTGACCATTTAACCGTCCCGGTGGTGTGACTTTCCTTTGTAATGACACGCTGCAACCCCCTTGGTAGCGCTGCCCGTCTTCTGGCATCATTGTTTGGCTGCCTGCGCCTCTGCGGCCGCCCTGACCCACACAACGCCCCTCGGTGTCTTATTTATTGGGACTGCGAGGGTGTGATTGATGGGCAGGATCAGTGCATCAGTTCGCCTGTCCCTCCTCTCCTTCCGCCTTCTTCGGACTGTGCGGCTTCATGGCCGTGGCATGCGATAAGGGATCAGATGACGCCGCACAGTCTGAAGCGGGTGTAAGGACCCGAGTGTGAGAGGCCAACATATGTGCTGCGCCAGGCCCTGAATCCCAGCCCCGCAGTGTTTTAACAATGTTAAGACACTGCGGGGCTGGGATTCATGGTCATCGCGAACCGCACCGGCCGACATTACATGATGCCAGAAGATGGGCAGCGCTAACGGCGCTAGGCCAGGGGATAACACGACAGCGCAGACTCCTGTACAGCAAATAACAACGCTCGGGAGGCTGCACCCAGCACCAAGGTGGGATTCTTGACACCTGTGCTGCGTCTCATTACAAAGGGAACTCTCGCCTCCATTACACAGTTTGACTGTATAAAGGGCTAAATGTTATACGTGTTTCATTCAGCGTGTGCAAGGAGAAAAATTAAAAGAGCAACCTTTGACTTGTGCAGCACTACTGCTGCATAAGCTGTGGCTCTTCTACTTTCTAACCCCTGAGGGGGGGTTAAAGGTGACCTTTGAAATCGGTTCAAGTAGGCTTCGGCCTACACTCTGCTCCACCTGCAGAGCCCGGGCTCCAACAACGCTAGTTGCTGTCCGGAAGTGCTGGCTGCACAGAGCCAAACACCTCGCCAATGTGTCAGTGGGGTCCAGCACCGCCAGCTGTTCCCCTGCTGTGTAGCCGGCAACGTGTCCTGCAAAAGCCACGCAGACACAACACACCCAAAGCTGCCGCCAGTGCAGGCTTCGGCCTACACTCCCCTCCCCCTGCTCCTCCTCCTCCTGCTCCTCCTCCTGCTGTCCCTGGGCTCTAACACACCGCCAGTTTTTGCCCAGATGTGCTAGCTGCACAGAGAAAAACACCAGCCAATGTGTCAGTGGGGTCCAGCACCGCCAGCTGTTCCCCTGCTGTGCAGCCGGCAACGTGTCCTGCAAAAGCCACGCAGACACAAGAACTGAAATTGAAGGGAACCTGTCCCCCCTCCCCCAGGCGTTTTTACGTTATCCAGCCACCTTGTACAGCGGTAATGCTGCATGTGTGCAAGGTGGCTCAGAAACGTATTCTCCTCGCACATGTGGAACTGAAAACACGTCTGCAATGTGTCCTCTGTGTGACCATTTAACCGTCCCGGTGGTGTGACTTTCCTTTGTAATGACACGCTGCAACCCCCTTGGTAGCGCTGCCCATCTTCTGGCATCATTGTTTGGCTGCCTGCGCCTCTGCGGCCGCCCTGACCCACACAACGCCCCTCGGTGTCTTATTTATTGGGACTGCGAGGGTGTGATTGATGGGCAGGATCAGTGCATCAGTTCGCCTGTCCCTCCTCTCCTTCCGCCTTCTTCGGACTGTGCGGCTTCATGGCCGTGGCATGCGATAAGGGATCAGATGACGCCGCACAGTCTGAAGCGGGTGTAAGGACCCGAGTGTGAGAGGCCAACATATGTGCTGCGCCAGGCCCTGAATCCCAGCCCCGCAGTGTTTTAACAATGTTAAGACACTGCGGGGCTGGGATTCATGGTCATCGCGAACCGCACCGGCCGACATTACATGATGCCAGAAGATGGGCAGCGCTAACGGCGCTAGGCCAGGGGATAACACGACAGCGCAGACTCCTGTACAGCAAATAACAACGCTCGGGAGGCTGCACCCAGCACCAAGGTGGGATTCTTGACACCTGTGCTGCGTCTCATTACAAAGGGAACTCTCGCCTCCATTACACAGTTTGACTGTATAAAGGGCTAAATGTTATACGTGTTTCATTCAGCGTGTGCAAGGAGAAAAATTAAAAGAGCAACCTTTGACTTGTGCAGCACTACTGCTGCATAAGCTGTGGCTCTTCTACTTTCTAACCCCTGAGGGGGGGTTAAAGGTGACCTTTGAAATCGGTTCAAGTAGGCTTCGGCCTACACTCTGCTCCACCTGCAGAGCCCGGGCTCCAACAACGCTAGTTGCTGTCCGGAAGTGCTGGCTGCACAGAGCCAAACACCTCGCCAATGTGTCAGTGGGGTCCAGCACCGCCAGCTGTTCCCCTGCTGTGTAGCCGGCAACGTGTCCTGCAAAAGCCACGCAGACACAACACACCCAAAGCTGCCGCCAGTGCAGGCTTCGGCCTACACTCCCCTCCCCCTGCTCCTCCTCCTCCTGCTCCTCCTCCTGCTGACCCTGGGCTCTAACAAACCGCCAGTTGGGGCCCAGATGTGCTAGCTGCACAGAGAAAAACACCTCGCCAATGTGTCAGTGGGGTCCAGCACCGCCAGCTGTTCCCCTGCTGTGCAGCCGGCATCGTGTCCTGCAAAAGCCACGCAGACACTTGCTCTTGTACCTTCTGCTCCCCATCCTGGTTCCAGTACCGTCAGCTGGTTCCGGGCAGAGCCTTTGGCTTAGGTGCCTCCCTCTGGGTATCCGAGTTCCACCAACGTCAGGTGGTCCTTGGTAGTGCTTTCAGGCACGGGTACCTCCTGCTTAGTAACCGGGTTCCAGTAACGTCAGCTGGTCCTCGGTAGTTCCATTGGCTCTTGGACCTTCGGCTACCCATCCGGGTTCCAGCACCGTCAGCTGGTTCTCGGCAGTGTCTTTTGCTCTTGTACCTTCTGCTCCCCATCCTGGTTCCAGTACCGTCAGCTGGTTCCGGGCAGAGCCTTTGGCTTAGGTGCCTCCCTCTGGGTATCCGAGTTCCACCAACGTCAGGTGGTCCTTGGTAGTGCTTTCAGGCACGGGTACCTCCTGCTTAGTAACCGGGTTCCAGTAACGTCAGCTGGTCCTCGGTAGTTCCATTGGCTCTTGGACCTTCGGGTAGCCATCCGAGTTCCAGTTCCATCAGCTGGTTCTCGGCATTTTCTCAGCCTTCTTGTACCTTCTGCTACATTTCCAAGTTCAAGAGACTAAACACGATGACCCGGAAGAACACCCCTAAGATGACGACGACACCAGAGACGACAACCACCGTGATGACGACGACCCTGGAGACGATGACCCTGAAGACCACCCCGATGACGACGACCCCGGAGACCACCCCGATGACGACGACCCCGGAGACGACGACCCTGGAGACGACGACGACCTGGAAGACCGAGAAGCAGAAGAACAAGAGGCTGCAGAACAAAGAGCAGAAGGACATTAAGCATAACACAAAATATCAGAGCAAAAAAATATTATGTAAATTATAAGCAGAAGAAGACTAAGCAGTGTATGGGGGTGAGTCCGTTCCTCCTCGTGGTGCCCCTGGATAAAGCCTGATGCTGCAGGCCAAACTGAACGCGGACAAATGTAACTGGTTTGTGACAGGCAGAACGGAAGGTGTAATCTTCAAACTTTTATAGATAACAACTACGGGAATGCCTGTCACAAACAAGAATATGATGAAGAAGTTGAATATGATGAAGATAATAGTAAAATAAAAAGAATATGAACAATGTAACCCAAAAAATAATAGGTAGAAGATGAAGAAGAAGATGAATAAGGTGAAGAAGTTGATGTCAAAGAAGCTGATGATGAGGATAATTAAGAAGAAAGCGTGGGAGAAGTAAAAAAGAAGGTGAAGGGCGTGGAAGTAGTGAAACATCAATATCTGACATAAAAAAAAAAAAAAATAACATAGTCAAATTCTTTCTAACGCCAAACTTCAAAAAAAAAAATTAAAAATCCTGCTATTCTATTACATTGGGCTAAACCTCTGTCCCTTTAATATCTCCGCCACGTCCCCCAATACATCCTACATTATTCTTAGTTGTTTTCCTTCATGTAGAATGAACCTACAAGTTTATAAAGGGTTTATTTTAATTCCGATATTTTCGTCCCATTGACTTGCATTGGGATCGGGTATCGGTATCGGATTGGATCCGATATTTTGACGGTATCGGCCGATACTTTCCGATACCGATACTTTCCGATATCGGAAAGTATCGCTCAACACTACTTGTGAGGGAGAACATCGATAAGGGCGGAAAATTAGTTTGTAACCATACTGGACGAATGCTGTCTCCTGTCACTTTGAATCGATGCAGCTGTCCCTGTTGTGTCAGCGGTCATTGCGAAATCATTCCACAACCTTGTCATAAAACCCCTCTGTCCAACGCCACTTCGGATTTCTGCACCTCTAGCACCTCTGCCATGTTGCCCCCTGCAGCTCGTGTGAGAACCATCACCGCTGCTGTGTGCTGGGAATGCCTGAACCAAACGGTCTACAAGAGTTGCTTGTTTGGTAGCCAATATTTGACCTAGGTTCTCATGTGGCATGATATTTTGCAGTTTTCCTTTATATCTTGTTTCCAGGAGGCAGGCCAACCAGTTGTCGTCATCGGTCATCATTTTAACAATGCGGGGGTCCCTTTTTAGGATACGCAAGGCATACTCAGCCATGTGGGCCAATGTTCCAGGTGTCAGTTAACTGTTTCTGCTGGGTTGAGGACCACTTTCTTGCAAATCAACATCACAAGTGTCCCGCAATAAACCTGTACCAGACCTTGCAATGCCACCAGTTTCTATTGCCACCTGAGAATCATCCTCCTCCCATACATATTCATCCCCATCATCCTCCTCCTCATCCTCTTCGTCCGCCAATTTGTCCTGGACAGTTCCCTGAGCAGACAATGGCTGACTGTCATCAAGGCTTCCCTCCTCCTCGGCTGCAGACGCCTGCTCCCTAATGTGCGTCAAACTTTGCATCAGCAGACGCATAAGTGGGATGTTAATGCTTATAATGGCGTCGACCACTGCACACCAGACAACTCCATGTCTGCCATCCAAGTGCCTGCCCGTGTATCCTCCCACAAATTAATTACAGCAAGCCTCTGTTCGCACAGCCTCTGAATCATGTGCAGTGTGGAGTTCCACCTTGTTGCAACGTCGATTATTAGGCAGTGCTGGGGAAGATTCAGCGATCGCTGATGGTTCAGCATATGGCTGGAGTGTATGGGCATCTGGCGGATGTACGAGCAAAGTCTTCGCACCTTCAGGAGCAGGGCTGGTAACTTTGGATAATTTTTGAGGAAGCCCGGCACCACCAGGTTAAAGGTGTGAGCCAGGCAAGGTATGTGTTTCAGTTCTGAAAGGGCTATGGCAGCCATAAAATTCCTTCCGTTATCACTGAATACCTTGCCTGCCTCAAGATGTACACTGCCCAGCCATGACTGAGTTTGTTGCTGCAAGTACTCCACCAGTACTTCCGCGGTGTGTCTGTTGTCACCCAAACACTTCATTTGAAACACAGCCTGCTGACGCTTACCACTACCTGTTCGATAATGGGACACCCCGTGTGCAACACTGGCAGCTGCGGATGGAGTGGTAGGGCGACTGCGCTCTGTGCACGAGCTTTCGCTTCTGGAGGAGGAGGAGGAGGAGTGGCGAACACCTTATGCCA
Organism: Ranitomeya variabilis; assembly: GCF_051348905.1. Taxonomy (NCBI): domain Eukaryota; kingdom Metazoa; phylum Chordata; class Amphibia; order Anura; family Dendrobatidae; genus Ranitomeya; species Ranitomeya variabilis. The sequence continues at coordinate 650,573,865 of NC_135234.1, forward strand.
ACTGTTTCCTTAGACTGTGGGATAGGCTGAACTGTCCCACTATGGCTGCCCCCTGTGGACCCTGCATCCTACACATTAACCCAGTGCGCCATGAAGGACACGTAACGTTCCCGGCCATGCCTACTGGTCCATGCATCTGTTGTGAGGTGCACCTTTCCACTGACTGATTGCCTCAAGACATGGAAAATGCGGTCTTTGACATGCTGGTGGAGGGCTGGGATGGCTTTTCTCGCAAAGAAGTGGCGACTGGGTAGGTCATAGCGTGGTACTGCGTGGGCCATCAGGTCTTTGAAAGCTTCGGTTTCAACCAAACGGTAGGGCATCATCTGTAATGAGATTAGTATAGCAATGTGGGCGTTCAAATCCTGTGTATGCGGATGAGAGGATGAGTACTTTCTTTTCCTAACGAGAGTCTCTTGTAGGGTGAGCTGGACTGGAGAGCTGCATATGGTGGAACTAGCGGTGGTGGTGGTGGACATGGCGGATTGATATTGAGTTTGGTATGGTATTCTTGTTGTTGGCCTACATACAGTCTTTCCTACCAATAACCTTGTGATTCCCTGACTGCTTTGGCCTTGCGACGATACCTCCACATTTGCTGCTGGTGGTGTCCTAACCGGTGGGCTTACAGTGAGGGAAGCAATGTAGCATTGCTGACTACCTTCATTCCGAGCAGGTGCACCAACGGTACGGGACGTTTGGTACTTAGTCCAGGCTTGCAAGTGCATGCTGGTTAAATGTCTAAGCATGCACGTTGTATTTAAATTTTGAAGATTCTTCTCTCTGCTAAAGGTCTTTGAGCATTTCTTACAGATAACTTTTGACTGATCATTCTGATTTTGGTTAAAAAATTGCTACACTACACTCTTCCTACTATCGAAAACCTTTTCAGGCATTGTGCGCTGTGCTACTTTCACCGAATGGCCACGCTCTCCTAAAACTGTTTTTGTTTTTCGCAAACATTTTTGGCCTGATACGGGCCTGCCAGATGACAGCTGTTGCAATGTAGATGGCAGCTGCGGATCATCCTCCTCTGCTTCTGAGCTAGTGGCAGCAGCACCTTCTTTCCCCAATGGCTGCCAATCTGGGTCAACAACTATCACCTATCACCTCCTGCTCAATGTCATGTGCACCTTCCTCAGTGTCACCGTGTAAGGTGCTATAGCGTTCGGGACAGGGCACCATAGTCTCATCAGGGTGACATTCTGGCTCAGTAAACTGCAAGGGCAATGTAGTGATCAGAGTCAATGGAACAGCATCACAATCTAGCTGTGGCTGTGCATCAGTGCACTCCATGTCCGATTCTTCTTGTAATTGGCAGTGTACAATTTCCCTTTCTAACCCAGGCACGGTATGTGTAAAGAGCTCCATGGAGTAACCTGTAGTGTCGCCTGATGCATCCTTCACTTTTGGTTTGGGAGAAGGACACAAGGAAACTTCTTTTTCCTGACCGGGAGCATCCACTGACGACTGGCTGCTCTTACATTTAGAACTCTGGGAAGAGGAGGCGAAAGAGCTAGAGGGTGAGTCAGCAAGGAAAGACAACACTTTTTCCTGCTTCTCCAGCTTTAAAAGCTGTTTTCCTACTCCCAGGTAAGGGAGCCTTCGAGGCCTTGTGTAGCCAGGCGATGACGCAGGCTGAACACCTCCAGTCTTAGGTGCTACTGTGCTTTTGCCACTACCACAAGATGCAGCACCACCAGCACCATCAGTACCAGCTGGCAACCCCCACCCACGGCCTCTTCCACCAGACTTCCTCATTTTTTGGGGGGAGACACTGAACCACAACTCATATTACACCGTCGTAATATGAGGGGCCCTGTGCCAGTACCGCCGCCCACGAGAGAGTGTTCCCCCCCAGCTTGAACAGTGCTCTACCACTTGCAATACTACCTCTCCCAGCTCCACCACTGTGTAGTCTGTGTGGTTAAAACCTTAAATGGCACTGCCAATATGAATTATTTGAAATGATAGATGATAGTTAAAATATACAGGGGCCCTGGCCTCCATTTAATACTTTGTGCCTACTACCAATGTCTTTATTATTTGGGCGTAATAACGGTGTCTGCCGCTGCTTCTTTTTTTTCCTTCACTGAACAAAGCTGAACTTCAACTGTTGTCCCGTTTCAAATATTAAACTGCATTTGGCCTACTGGTTGGGTTGGGGCCTACTAACGGTGTCTGCTGCTCCTTGGTGTTCTCCTGGTTTATTTTTCTTGCGCTTCAATCTTCAGGCTTTCGTTTAAATATTTTTTATATTATAAACTGCATTTGGCCTACTTGTTGGGTTGGGCCTAGTAACATTGTCTGCTGCCGCCTCTTGTTTTCCTCTACTAAACAAAGCTGAGCTTGAAGCTTCAGGCTTTCGGCCTGTAACAACAATATGAAACTACATTTGACCTAGTTCTTGGTTTGGGCCTAGTAACGTTGTCTGCTGCTGCCTCTTGTTTTCCTCTACTACACAAAGCTGAGCTTCAATCTTCAGGCTTTCGGCCTATATTTAGAATATGAAACTGCATTTGGCCTACTTGTTTGGTTGGGCCTACCAACGGTGTCTGCCGCTGATTGTTGTTCTCCTCCACTGAACAAACCAATGCTGCCTGTTTACTCCTGTTACCAATTTTTAACAGCTTTTAGCCTACTTTTTTTATTTTGGACCTATATCTCTGTTTCCTTCTCATTCCTGCCCATTGCCCAGCCACTGCTAGATGAGTCTGCTGGTACATTGACACAGACCACTACATTCCCCTTGCACTCTACACAGCCTGAATCTGACCCTGCTGAAACTCAGGTTCCCCTTCCCGCATACTATACCACCTTACATGGGGACAAAGAGGAAGGTACAGATGAAAGTGCAGGTTCCTTCAACAGGTGGGGGGGGCATACTCATTGGCGACATCACTGGCACAGGGCCCCTCATAGTACGCAAAAGTGTCTCTGCCGGTGGGAGGCGCCCCCGCCGTCAATCACAACGCCGTACTTTGAGGGGCCCTGTGCCAGTGGCAATGCGAACGAGTGTGCCCCCCCTGCTTTCTCAGGATCACAGCACTTGCAAAGTTGAAATACTTACCTCTCCCTGCTCCACCTCCGTGACGTAGTCCGCGTTTCCTGGGCCCACGAAAAACTTGAGCCAGCCCTACTCCCCCCACAACTGTTGCCAAATGACCCCCAAATTTTCAATGGCTAACTATTATTATAAGGTAAATTAAGATTGACAAGCTTAAGTAACAAGAATTGATGTTTTTGGCATTAAAATGGGCTCTGTTGGTGTTTTCCTGTCCTCCACTCACTGCCGACTTTGATTCTCCATTGACTTGCATTGGGTTTTGTGTTTCGGTCGGATCCCCGACTTTTCAAAATAATCGGCCGATTTCACCCGATTTTCGTTTCACCCGGTTTCGTGAAACCCGACTCGATCCTGAAAAAGTAAAAGTCGCTCAACCCTAGACTCATGTATAAGCCAAGGGGGGGGGGGCTTCTCGGCTTATACACGAGTATACACTCACTGGCCACTTTATTAGGTACACCATGCTAGTAATGGGTTGGACCCCTTTTGCCTTCAGAACTGCCTCAATTCTTCGTGGCATAGATTCAACAAGGTGCTGGAAGCATTCCTCAGAGATTTTGGTCCATATTGACATGATGGCTTCACACAGTTGCCGCAGATTTGTCGGCTGCACATCCCTGATGCGAATCTCCCGTTCCACCACATCCCAAAGATTTCATGTTGTTTACGCCAAATTCTGACCCTACCATCCGAATGTCGCAGCAGAAATCGAGACTCATCAGACCAAGCAACATTTTTCCAATCTTCTACTGTCCAATTTCGATGAGCTTGTGCAAATTGTAGCCTCAGTTTCCTGTTCTTAGCTGAAAGGAGTGGTACCCGGTGTGGTCTTCTGCTGCTGTAGCCCATCTGCCTCAAAGTTCGACGCACTGTGCATTCAGAGATGCTCTTAGGCCTACCTTGGTTGTAACGGGTGGCGATTTGAGTCACTGTTGCCTTTCTATCAGCTCGAACCAGTCTGCCCATTCTCCTCTGACCTCTGGCATCAACAAGGCATTTCCGCCCACAGAACTGCCGCTCACTGGATTTTTTTTCTTTTTTGGACCATTCTCTGTAAACCCTAGAGATGGTTGTGCGTGAAAATCCCAGTAGATCAGCAGTTTCTGAAATACTCAGACCAGCCCTTCTGGCACCAACAACCATGCCACGTTCAAAGGCACTCAAATCACCTTTCTTCCCCATACTGATGCTCGGTTTGAACTGCAGAAGATTGTCTTGACCATGTCTACATGCCTAAATGCACTGAGTTGCCGCCATGTGATTGGCTGATTAGAAATTAAGTGTTAACAAGAAGTTGGACAGGTGTACCTAATAAAGTGGCCAGTGAGTGTATATGGTACATGTATTCAGAAAAAAAAATCTCTCTCAAAATGACACTTGGTAGAGACAATTTTTTTTTTCCTCTAGCAAAATTACTCCGGCGGCACCAACGCAGTAGCATCCATTGGACCACCGATAGATGCTACTGTGCAGGTGCGGCCGGCGTAATTTTGAGAGAGTTTTTTTTCTGAATATATGTATATCACCAAATAAAATAATTACAAGGACATTATACATGCAATCATGTATCATTGCCCCAGAGTCCTGGTCGTTGCAGTATTGTCGCTATTCCACCAGGGGGAGTGATGGTATGTCTGATGGTACTAAAGGAGTTCACCTGACCAGGTATCACAGTCACACACTACACTTCACACTCCGGCCACCAGGGGGAGCAAAAGGTTCTATCTATTAGGCCACTCCTCACACTCGGGTAAAAATCGGGGTTGGATAGGAAGTTAGAGAGAAAGCTGCCTGAGTGAGACCCAGAGAAGACCTGTCATGCAGACAGGGAGAGAAAAGGAGGAACATCTGAGCTGCAGACAGAGGTCCCTGTCAGAGGTGGGATCCTGACAGAGACATAGCAAAAGATAGAACGTTACGGAACTGCGCCTGCACCTCATTGCGGCAGCATCCTAAGAAAGGACAAGAAGCGAAGTATATTGTGGAGAAGTGAGAAACGAGATCACAGCACAAGGAGATAATACCGGGAGGAGTCTTGCCTTAAGACCGGCAACATCCTTCTGAGGCGCGTAGCCGGTGGCCGGAACACCGAGGGAGTAATTGGCTCTACGCATTACTTCGAAACACAACAGGACAGTTAATTCCAAGTTGGCTGCCCGACCTTTAACCTAATGAAGACAACGGAGGCAAATTGTGGGAGAGGGGGGCGTCTCTAGGGTCCCTATAAAATAGCTCCAGGCCTACCCCGTCATACGGTTCGTCCTATCCATACCATCTGGGGGACGGAGAGAGAACATCAGAAATATATACGAGAGTTGTGAGGACTATCCCGTGGTGCTCAGCAGGGAGGTACTACAACACACAGGCGCTAGTAGGAAGGCTACTGATTTCCACCTGCAAAGGGAACTCTGGATGTGCCTTCGGACTGGTCAGATTCAGCCAGCCGGACTTAGGACTTAGCCTGCCCTGTGGACGGTACTCTGGACTGTGGACGCTGAAGTCTTCAGTAAAAGGTAAAGATACTGCAACCTTTGTGTCCTCGTTATTCATCGCGCCTTACAACATCCACCATTACCAACTACTCTTCAAGGGAAGCCCTGAGGATTACATACTTCACCTGTGGGAAGGTATAACATCTAGCTGCCATTCCATCACCCCAGCGGACCCCTAGCAGCGTCGGTCACCCTGACCGAACACCACAGGTGGCGTCACGAACACTTGACAAACTACACCTTTAATTGGGCGCCCCTTAGCAGGGCCACAGACCGGGTCGGGCCACCGTGACATCCCCAGAACAGAGACAGAGGGACCCAGTACCGAGTATCCTCACTGCCCTGCGCCTGGGGGCGAGCCAACTTTGGCGCCACGAACAGGATCTACTTAAGCCTGAAAATCGGGTCATGTGCGCCTAAGAATTGTGTCAGAACTGTATTTGAACTGTGATTTGCTTAAAGACTGTGTATTGCCATTTGCCGCCAAAATTCCCGTCAAAACAGCCGCCATTACAGCGCCACGAGGAGCGCAGGAGAAGAAGGGCGTGCCATGGGAGGAGACTACCAAAGCGGCGCCAAAAGTGACGACCACCCTCTCCGACTACTTCTGCGAGATTGACGACGTGCCCGGGAGCCAAGAAGGAGCTCCACCCCCAGAAAATGGAGGAGCAGCGTGCATGTGCGGCCGCAGACCCCGAGGCAGTGATGGTGACCAGTGAGTACCTGAAGGATGACGAAGTGACCCAGGACCATCTCAGCCGACTGGAGGCAGACCTGAACTTGCCGCTGCTGGAGGATCCGAACTTCTTGGATCCGCAGGTGGAGGAGCCGAACCCTCAACTCTCGGACGCGGAGCCGACAGCAGTGAAGAAATGGAAGTCGGAGCTATGCAGGAAGATTGCACTGGAAGAACCGTGGTCTGAGCAGCAGCAGACTCCAGTGTCCTCATCAGCGGAGCAGATCGACATCGGTGGAACCACATCAGATGCAGGTACGGAAAACACCCCTGCCCCACCGACCGATCCTGCTCCAGTGGCCGCTCCCCGCCCCGACTGTGACCAACCACCAGTCGCCGAGCTCGTAGTGGCAGCCCTCGACACGATGGAAGGGGTATTGCCCCCGTTACCGACATCTATGGGTGAACCGCTAGACGTGAGCTCTGAGGGGGTGATCTTCAAATGGGACGCTCCAAAGACTAGACCGGACGGGTCCCGACAAGAAGGTACCTATATTGCTGCGCTCACCTGGGAGCAGTATAAGCAGTGCCTAATTTCGCACTGGAAAAACAGAAAAGAGACAGAACAAAATGACCCACCAAGAGTACAAAAGCCAAAGACCGAATGTGGTAATAAGAACCCGGTGAAACAAGGAACCGTACTAGCCTTTCACCCGAAGAGGGGTTGGGGCTTAATACAGGAGCCGGGACTACCGTCTGAAGTCTTTCTTGCCAGCTATGACGTAGAAGTTCAATTCCGCCACGGTTATCGGAACCGCATCTTACGCCGAGGGGACCAGGTGACCTACACTCGCCATCGGGGTGCACAAGGTTGGTGCGCACGGAACGTTAAGAGATGTGAACCTTCTGTAGCGCAACCTGCCGTCCTGACTGCGACTAACTCTGAATTGACAACTCCTAATACTACCACCACTGTGTGCATTATTGCCGATACTGAACTTGCTACCAAAACTGACATTCGAATTCAGACCCCTGGTGATTTGACCGCACCTGAGAGATGACCCAATGACCTTGACACCGCAGCAGACGAGGACACGGGATCAAAGCTTCCCCGGTCAAGAAGTGTTCATTATCGGCTGATGCCTTGCAACCTATTATGAGAATAAACCTCGGAAACCTGAAACTGTAAATAGTTAACTGTTTGTTTTTCTGTTTTTGCTGCTTTAAACCCATTCAGGGTTACGTCTCTTAAAGGGATCCCTTTGTTGACTTGGGATCCCTACTGTTTCCAGTTTGCCAAAGTTTATTTTAAAAGAACTGCAGAATCATGAACTGCGCATGATCACAAACTGTTGCTGTACATAGTTTGCACCTTCTTAAAGGTGCTCCCTACTGGTTTTACAAAAAGAAGAGCTTTTTGAAGAGACTGTTCCTGATTACAGTGCAGAAGTTCTTGCTTTAAACAGACTTGCAAATGAATAATTTGCACTACCTCGGAAAAGACTTGGTTTCCGCTTAAAGGGGATGTTCATTTGTTGCACTTAGCCTAAAACATGATAATGTTGCCTTAAGAAAGTTGAATAGTGATGTTTTACATAGTAGTAGTATGTAGTTAGCCAGCTAGTAATAAGAAATGTTTAATGACGTACTTTAAAAATAGAGGACAAGAGAAAGTTGAAAGCCGAATTTCAATAAAGTGAACCCGTAGGGGTTAGTGAGTCCTCTAGAGAGCCATAGATAGATGGTTGATAGACGTTGCACTTAGAGAAATGAAGAAATTGTTGATTTGTACTTTAGCGTTTTATAGTATACCTTTAGTGGGTACACGCCCTTAAACGAGAGACACTGTTTTGTATTTGCACTTAGTAGTTAGTATACCCGTATGGGTAGTAACGGTTATTTATAGTTAGTTAATTAATAAGTGTTATTTAACATCTTAAGCACAATGTAAATATGTTTTTGTTTGCAACGTTCAAGTGTTCTCAACTCCCATAAAGGGAAGCATTGTTATATTTACTTGTTTACAGCATTCCAAAAATTTTGTATGTCTTTTGCTAACATGTATTGTTGTTCTTCTTTTCCCAGTCCGGGAGTACTGGATTTAACGGGGGGAGTGCAGCGCCCCAGAGTCCTGGTCGTTGCAGTATTGTCGCTCTTCCACCAGGGGGAGTGATGGTATGTCTGATTATACTAAAGGAGTTCACCTGACCAGGTATCACAGTCACACACTACACTTCACACTCCGGCCACCAGGGGAGCAAAAGGTTCTATCTATTAGGCCACTCCTCACACTCGGGTAAAACTGGGGGTTGGATAGGAAGTTAGAGAGAAAGCTGCCTGGGTGAGACCCAGAGAAGACCTGTCAGACAGACAGGGAGAGAAAAAGAGGAACATCTGAGCTGCAGACAGAGGTCCCTGTCAGGGGTGGGATCCTGACAGAGACATAGCAAAAGATAGAACGATATGGAGCTGCGCCTGCACCTCATTGCGGCAGCATCCTAAGAAAGGACAGGAAGCAAAGTATATTATGGAGAAGTGAGAAATGAGATCACAGCACAAGGTGATAATACCGGGAGGAGTCTTGCCTTAAGACCGGCAACATCCTTCTGAGGCGCGTAGCCGGTGGCCGGAACACCGAGGGAGTAATTGGCTCTACGCATTACTTTGAAACACGGCAGGACAGTTAATTCCAAGTTGGCTGCCTGACCTTTAACCTAATGAAGACAACAGAGGCAAATTGTAGGAGAGGGGCGTCTCTAGGGTCCCTATAAAATAGCTCCAGGCCTACCCCGTCATACGGGTCATCCTAGCCATACCATCTTGGGGACAGAGAGAGAACATCAGAAATATACACGAGAGTTGTGAGGACTTTCCCGTGGTGCTCAGCAGGGAGGTACTACAACACACAGGCGCTAGTAGGAAGGCTACTGATTTCCACCTGCAAAGGGAACTCTGGATGTGCCTTCGGACCGGCTGGACTTAGCCAGCCCTGTGAACGGTACTCTGGACTGTGGACGCTGAAGTCTTCAGTAAAAGGTAAAGAGACTGCAACCTTTGTGTCCTCGTTATTCATTGCGCCTTACAAGTGCAGCGCCCCAGAGTCCTGGTCGTTGCAGTAATGTCGCTCTTCCACAAGGGGGAGTGATGTTACGTCTGATGGTACTAAAGGAGTTCACCTGACCAGGTATCACAGTCACACGCTACACTTCATACTCCAACCACCAGGGGGAGCAAAGGGTTCTATCTATTAGGCCACTCCTCACACTCTGGTAAATCTGGGGGTTGGATAGAAAGTTAGTCGGAGAACGCTACTGGGTGAAACTCAGGAACGACCTGTCAGGCAGACAGGGGGAGAAGGAGGAACATCTGAGCTGCAGACAGAGGTCCCTGTCAGGGGTGGGATCCTGGCAGAGACTTAGCAGGAGATAGAACATTACGGAGCTGCGCCTGCACCCCATTGCGGCAGCATCCTAAGAAAGGACAAGAAGCGGAGTATATGGTGGAGAAGTGAGAAACGAGATCACAGCACAAGGAGATAATACCGGGAGGAGTTCTGCTTTAAGATCGGCAACATCCTTCTGAGGCGCGTAGCCGGTGGCCGGAACACCGAGGGAGTAATAGGCTCTACGCATACTTCAAACTATGGCAGGACAGTTAATTCCAAGTTGGCTGCCCAACCTTTAACCTAATGAAGACAACGGAGGCAAATTGTGGGAGAGGGGCGTCTCTAGGGTCCCTATAAAATAGCTCCAGGCCTACCCCGTCATACGGGTCGTCCTATCCATACCATCTGGGGGACGGAGAGAGAGAATATCAGAAACATACACAACAGTTGTGAGGACTATCCCGTGGTGCTCAGCAGGGAGGTACTACAACACACAGGCGCTAGTAGGAAGGCTACTGATTTCCACCTGCAAAGGGAACTCTGGATGTGCCTTCGGACTGGTCAGATTCAGCCAGCCCTGTTAGCAGTGCTCTGGATTGTGGATGCTGAAGTCTTCAGTAAAAGGTAAAGAGACTGCAACCCTGTGTCCTCATTATTTACTGCGACCTACACCATCATCATATACCTTACTGGGAAGCCCTGGGGACATACTTCACCTGTGGGAAGGTATCCCAACTAGCTGCCATTCCATCACCCCAGTGGACCCCTAGCAGCATCGGTCATCCTGACCGAATACCACAGGTGGCATCACAAACACCGTACAAACAACTAACTACACCTTTAATTGGGTGCCCCTTAGCAGGGCCATGGACCAGGTTGGGCCACCGTGACATCCCCAGAACCGAGACAGAAGGGACCCGGTACCGAGTACCCCAATGCCCTGCACCTGGGGGTGTTCCATTTTGGCATCACGAACAGGATCTACTTAAGCCTGGAAATCATGTCATGTGTGCCTTGGAACTGTGTCTGAATTGTGCTTGAAGTGTGATTTATTGCCCAAACTGTGTATTGCTATTTGCCACCAAAAATTCCCACCAAAATCACCACCATTACAGCGCCACGAGGAGCGCAGGAGAAGAAGAAAGGCGTGGAGTTGTGGGCGTGAACAAACTGAGAAGCGCGAAGAACAATGGCCGCCCAGTCTAAATATATCTGTATCCTGAGGACGTGTCCGTCAGCGGCCGAGATCCGCCTCCTGATCCTCCAGGGGGGGTGGAGGCCTGAAAGATGGGGCCGCCCTCGGAAGAGAGCGTGGGAAAAAGACCCAGAGGAGGGGACGAACATTGCGACCCCCAGGCAGCCACGTGGGGACATTCCGGCCCGACGTGGGGCCTCATCACCAGAGACGGACCCGGATCTGCCGTTGCCGAGGGGACTGACCTTCGCAGAGCTGCCCATGGGGAGGCCCAGCAGCCAGTCGCCGGATGACTGCGTGGCCACGGCCGAGGCCCTGCAGCTGGCGTTCTGCCGAGGAGCCCGCCCTCATGTGGGTTCTCAGCTTGGTCATCCTGCGGAGATCCGCCTGTCCCCCGTGTCCCCCTCTTCACCCGCTCCAGCCGCGGAGGACCCAAGGACCCCACCACCGGGTCATGAGTAGCGGGAACGGGATCTGAAGATCCTGCCCTGGATGGAACACCGGCGGCACCTGGTGGCTGCGTGGAGAAAGGAGGCCCGACAGACGGTCCCGATCGACCTGAAGGACGACTTGAACGACTCCTCGCCGAGATGGGGAGTCATTGTGGCCTTCAATCCCCGGGAGGGAAGGGGATCGATGCAAGAAATTGGACTACCCGTGAGGGTCCACGTCAACCGGGATGAGGTGGAACCCTGCCACGCAGAGGATGACATGGACTGCGATCTGCGCCCTGGAGATGCCGTGACCTATGATCGGTATCAGAAGGGGGCTAGCTGATGGGCTCGGGACGTTCAGCGGTGCGCCGCTCTCCTAGCGACGCCGGAAGCCCAAGAGACCGGCCTGCAACAGAAGCGACCGCTGCTCCTGACCAAGCTGCACGGACCCCTGTGCAGAACTCGGACTCCACCCTTTCCCGGCCAGGGAGAATGGTGTGCAGGATAAGGCCTTTGCTGTTACTCAAGTAAACCTCGGAACCCCGAACCATGTATATAGTTATTTTAAAACTTTTCCTGTTTTTGTTGCTGCTTTAAAATCCATCTAGGGTTATTCTCCTTAAAGGGATCCCTTTGTTGACCTGGGATCCCTATTGATTCAAGTTTGCACAAGTTGTTTTATTACCAAAGAACTGCCGAATCTTGGACGGTGAATGGTTCACAAACTGTTGCTGTACATAGTTTGCACCTTCTTAAAGGTGCTCCCTACTGGTTTTACAAAAAGAAGAGCTTTTTGAAGAGACTGTTTCTGATTACAGCGCATAAGTTCTTACTTTGAACAGACTTGCAAATTGATGATTTGCACTACCTCAGAAGAGACTTGGTTTCCCCTTAAAGGGGATGTTCAATTGTTGCACTTAGCTTAAAACATGATAATGTTGCCTTAAATAGATAGATAAGTAATAATGTTCTTACATAGTAGTAGTATGTAGTTAGAAAGATAGTGAAGTGATAAGAAATAGAAATGTTGATAATGTTCTTTGAATAAAACTGAAGTTAGAGTAATTACTAGGATTTTATGAGAGAAAAGCTGAAGAAAGATGCAGTAGGCCCGTAGGGGTAGACAGATAGTCCTGCATACGTGAAAGTAAAAGAGAAAAATAAAGAAAATGTTAATTTGCACTTGTGAGTTTTATAGCATGCCTTTAGTGGGTATACGCCCTTAAAGGAGAGATACCGTTTTGTAGTTGCACTTAGTAGATAGTATGCCCGGCTGGGTAATAATAGTTATTTATAGTTAGTTAATTAATAAGTGTTATTTAAAATCTTAAGCACATTGTAAATATGTTTTTGTTTGCAACGTTCAAGTGTTCTCACCTCCCATAAAGGGAAGCACTGTTAAATTTATTTGTTTACAGCATTTCAAAAATGTTGTATGTCTTTTGCTAACATGTATTGTTGTTCTTCTTTTCCCAGTCCGTGAGTACTGGATTTAACGGGGCCCCCCGTTAAATGCAGTGCAGCGCCCCAGAGTCCTGGTTGTCGCTGCCCCAGTGCAGCGCCCCAGAGTCCTGGTCGTTGCAGTAATGTCGCTCTTCCACAAGGGGGAGTGATATTACGTCTGATGGCACTAAAGGAGTTCACCTGACCAGGTATCACAGTCACAAACTACACTTCACACTCCAACCACCAGGGGGAGCAAAGGGTTCTATCCATTAGGCCACTCCTCACACTCTGGTAAAACTGGGGGTTGGATAGGAAGTTAGTCGGAGAACGCTACTGGGTGAGACCCAGGAAAGACCGGTCAGGCAGACAGGGGGAGAAGGAGGAACATCTGAGCTGCAGACAGAGGTCCCTGTCAGGGGTGGGATCCTGGCAGAGACTTAGCAGGAGATAGAACGTTACGGAGCTGCGCCTGCATCCCATTGCGGCAGCATCCTAAGAAAGGATAAGAAGTGGAGTATATTGTGGAGAAGTGAGAAATGAGATCACAGCACAAGGAGATAATACCGGGAGGAGTTCTGCCTTAAGATCGGCAACATCCTTCTGAGGCGCGTAGCCGGTGGCCGGAACACCGAGGGAGTAATAGGCTCTACGCTCTTACTTCAAACTACGGCAGGACAGTTAATTCCAAGTTGGCTGCCCAACCTTTAACCTAATGAAGACAACGGAGGCAAATTGTGGGAGAGGGGTGTCTCTAGGGTCCCTATAAAATAGCTCCAGGCCTATCCCGTCATACGGGTCGTCCTATCCATACCATCTGGGGGACAGAGAGAGAGAATATCAGAAACATACACAACAGTTGTGAGGACTATCCCGTGGTGCTCAGCAGGGAGGTACTACAACACACAGGCGCAAGTAGGAAGGCTACTGATTTCCACCTGCAAAGGGAACTCTGGATGTGCCTTTGGACTGGTCAGATTCAGCCAGCCCTGTTAGCAGTGCTCTGGATTGTGGATGCTGAAGTCTTCAGTAAAAGGTAAAGAGACTGCAACCCTGTGTCCTCATTATTTACTGCGACCTACACCATCATCATATACCTTACTGGGAAGCCCTGGGGACATACTTCACCTGTGGGAAGGTATCCCATCTAGCTGCCATTCCATCACCCCAGTGGACCCCTTGCAGTGTCGGTCATCCTGACCGAATACCAGAGGTGGCATCACGAACACCGTACAAACAACTAACTACACCTTTAATTGGGCGCCCCTTAGCAGGGCCACGGACCGGGTCGGGCCACCGTGACATCCCCAGAACCGAGACAGAAGGGACCCGGTACCGAGTACCCCACTGCCCTGCGCCTGGGGGCGTTCCACAACATCCACCATTACCACCTACTCTTCAAGGGAAGCCGTGGGGACATACTTCACCTGTGGGAAGGTATAACATCTAGCTGCCATTCCATCACCCCAGCGGACCCTTAGCAGCGTCGGTCACCCTGACCGAACACAACAGGTGGCATCACGAACACTTGACAAACTACACCTTTAATTGGGTGCCCCTTAGCAGGGCCACGGACCGGGTCGGGCCACTGGGACATCCCCAGAACCGAGACAGAGGGACCCGGTACCGAGTATCCCCACTGCCCTGCGCCTGGGGGCGATCCATCTATAAACTGTTTCATTCTATAGCTTTACTGAAAAATTCTCATCTTAATATCTGGATCATACAGCCATTCTGAGGTGGATTTTAAAAGTAAGCATATCAATTTCAACAGGTATAAGAGATTTGTTTAATAATTTGTATACAGTTTGTATTGTGAGATCTGATGACAAATCCACATTAAACATTTTTTTTTAAAAAGATTGCACTTTAATAAAAATAAAAAGCATAGACATCAGTTTAGTCTCGGATTTTATTAGACAAGTGGCAAATTCATAGATATAGTGCACAGAAGTACATAATATTGTTTTCGGCAGCACATGCCGTTTACATAGGTTGATACGCAGCAGAGAATGATTTTTTTTTGTGCAAACCAAAATATAATTTCGACCAATGAAATGCATTTTGCTAGCTCATCAGGAAATCAGAGGTTAGTTTAGACTGCAAGATTATCGTGAAACAAGCATTCTTCGGAACGCTCATTCATAATTTTGCAATGTAAATGGACCTTATGTAGCTTCCGATTAAAGCTCATCTGTTATTTTTATATAACTGCTGTATGGACAGTGTATTAATAAGACAGGCCCCTTTTCTATTAGTTGAAGTACGGTATGTACACATCAGCCAGTTAATCAAAGCCATGAGTTACAGGGAAAGGCTGGGGTAGTGTTTGCTATATTCCTTCACAACTTTTTGAGCCAAACAGTGCAAGCTTTTTATGACTTTTTAGCTATGAGTAGAATAGAACTTCATCTGTAATATGGTGACCCCGCATAGGCTGGCATATTCACATAACAAATCCGATATAACAGGAATAATACTTGCTCCATTATTCTTTTTATTGTTATGTTGTACAGCTCATTCACCAATAAAATTAAATGGAGCAAATAACGATTTCCTTTAGGGTCTTTAAAGAGAACCTGTCATCAGGGATATACTTATTAAACTAAAGGCATTGCCACAATGGCACTGGCATACTTATTTAATACATACTTTCAGTGAAGAAATCTGTAGAATGATTTTTATAAAATCATCATTAGATGTTCTGGTCTCCATGCATCGGGGTGGCCTTGTGGGGTGGGGCTGTGGGTAGGCTCAACGAGTCGAGATCTAAATCTGTGCATACGCCGCCACTGGCGCCATTCTCCCGTAGACTGCCAGAAAATCAATTTGTGCATGCGCCATTACTGGGACCATTTCATTGCAGTCTATTTAGAGATCAATCTGCGCAAGCACCACCCGTAACTAGGACGGTGCCTGCGCGGAATTTAAATATGGAAGAAGATAGCAGAGGGGCCATAGCAGAGCCGAAGACTCTACCCACAGTCACACCCCACAAACCCTCCCTGATACATGAAAACCAAAACTTATAATGATGATTTTATAATAATTTGGCCACAAATTTTTTCACTGTAGGTACAGTATGTATTAAATCAGTATACCAGCGCCATTATGGCCATGCCTTTAGTTTAATATTCATAACCCTGATGACAGTTTCTCTTTAAGCTTATTCTTGCTTTACAGTTCAACATTAACTGGTTTCTCAGGCAAATGTACCTATTGCTCTTCGTATTTACACGTCGCTTCACTTTTCAGGCCAAGTAGCATTATATGCAGAGTGTGTCTGGACTTTGGCTCATGTTAGATTCCATGTCAGAATGTAATGAGTCAGCGCACAGTAAATGTTCTCTCTCATCTCCATCCTTTGGTAAGCTGAAAGAGGAAGGCATGTGTTGTCATTGGAAGAAGAAACAAACTTCTTTCTGAGAATGCAATGATCATAAGAAGATTCAAAATAATATTTAACAAAAATTCAAAGTTCACATATCAGGACGACTGTTGTTCCTTCCAGGTACTCCACGTTATTCATTCAAGACATTTTGCTTCAGTGCAAAATAGACAGTTTATAATATAGGCAATCCATAAACAATCCAAAGGATGGCAGATAATCCAGCAATTTATTAAAAAAAGGCTTTTATTTGAAATGAATTCACTAAAACACGTGATGGCAAGATGAAAGACAGAGGAAAAACTGTTTTGGCTGACACAATGATAATCGTAACTCATAAGCTACAGGTGTATCGGAGTAAGGAGTATCACTCCAAAACGCGTCAACCATAATGTAGCTAGAATATATGGGCTCCTTCCAAGTCCTAACTACAGCCCTTATATTCTAGCTGTCTCCCGGAAATGACATCTTACCTGGAAGCAGCCCATACATTCTAGTAATCTAGCCTGCAGTAAGTGTTAGCCTCAGCCTGTGGCTAACACTGTCCGCTATGTGAAATGAATATATTCACTCCTCTCCATGCCCATGGGGTCATGGGGAAGTGTGAATATTAATTTCTCTTTAGCAGCGGGACAGGCAACTGTCTCCAGCTGCTGCTCCCCTGGCACCGGGCTGGCCTCCTGACTCAGGGGCCCCATAGCAGCTGTGTGTGCCACTATTAGTGACATGCCACTGACTGGGGGCCCCTGAAGCAGCTGCCGGCCCTGTATGCCCGCAGGTGTAAGTGCCTGGGCCCTCTGGAGAATCCTCCGGTTCCCCGGAGGGCCATTCCGACCCTGGACGAAACATTATGTTTTGTTTGCGGGGTACCAAGGTGTGCCAAAGACAGCAGCCCCTCACCATGACTACCACCCTGGCCACCTCACATCTTAGCCTTAATTGGCAAATGACTAGGAGCACATTTTCCCAAGTTTATCAAGACCAAAGTAAACATTTCCTTCCTTGATGATGGGTTGTGTTGGAGTCAGATGCTCCTGACACATTAATAGGCGCACACCTTTTAATGAATCCTGCATGTCTAACAAGTGAGGTGCACCTCTGTGTGCTTCACCACAAATCTTACTCCAGTCGGGAGTAATAAAGTAGCCATAGATTTTTTGCATACTTTCAGGCAATAAGTGACTGTTAACTTTTTTTTACCATCTTGGAAAGAATATTTATCACACTAAAAAATGATACGATACATGGCATGGTATACGACTATGTAAGGCATCATTCATATGACAGCTGCGATAGTTGGTGCTTTATAAATTCTTTGGAGGGGGAGCAAGAGATAGAGGCAGGCACAGACATTCTGTTGCAAATGACAAGTTCCAGATCTCCTTAGAACTTTATGAGCAACTACTATCATATTATTAATGGGAAAGTTTGGTTTCACTAAAGCCAGATTTTACCCATGTACTGAGAATTTTGAGAATCAATGATCAATTCAGGAGGGAAAATAAGCGCAATTTTCTAATAAGATACAAAGTCTCTTATTTTCAAGTGCACTATTGATTGATGGAAGGGGGAACAAACAACACAAATGTTACTCTTTTTTAAAAACTTACATGGTAATATCCATTCATGTTCACAAAAATACACTAACATTTTGACATAAGAAATCAAGATGGTTTAGGCTCCCTATTTCTACAAATCAATAATTTTTTACACACTTTACCTTACAAGAAAATATGTGGTTCAATTGAATTACTATTATTATTATTATTATAATACATTTTTTATAGCGCCATTTATTCCATGGCGCTTTACATGTGAAAAAGGGGGAAATATAGACAAATACAATAAACATGAGCAAAAAACAAGGCACTAACAGGTACAGAAGGAGGGAGGACCCTGCCCGTAAGGGCTCACAGTCTGCCGGGGATGGGTGAGGATACACTAGGAGAGGGTAGAGCTGGTTGTGCGGCGGTTCAGTAGATTGGGGATCACTGCAGGCTGTAGGTTTGTTGGAAGAGGTGAGTCTTCCGGTTCTTTTTGAAGGTTTCTATGGTAGGCGAGAGTCTGATGTGTTGTGGTAGAAAGTTCCAGAGTATGGAGGAAGCACGGGAGAAGTGTTGGATGCGGTTGTGGAAAGAAGAGGTAAGTGAGGAGTAGAGAATTTGATCTTGTGAGGATCGAAGGTTCAGTGTAGGTAAGTACTGGGAGACCATGTCACAGATGTATGGAGAAGACTGTTGTGGATGGCTTTTTATGTCATAGTAAGGGCTTTGAACTGGAGTCTCTGGACGATAGGAAGACAGTGAAGGACTTAGCATAGGGGAGAGGCTGGGGAATAGTGGGGAGACAGGTGGATTAGTCAGGCAGCAGAATGTAGGATGGATTGGAGTGGTGCTAGAGTGCTAGAGGAGAGGCTAGAGAATAGAAGGTTGCAGTAGTCATGGCGGGAAATGATAAGGGTGTGCACTAGTGTTTTTGTGCTTTTGTGGTCAAGGAATGCACGGATCTGGGAAATATTTTTGAGTTTGAGATGGCAAGAGGAGGCAAGTGCTTGCATATGTGGCTTGAAAGAGAGGGCAGAGTCGAGGATCACCCCGAGGCACCAAGCATGCGGGACTGGGGAAAGTTAGCAGCCATTGACATTGATGGATAGGTCTGGTGGAGGGGTAGAGTGAGATGGGGGAAAGATGATAAATTCTGTTTTGTCCATGTTCAGTTTTAGAATGCGAGCAGAAAAGAATGCTGAGATAGCAGACAGACAGTGTGGGATTTTGGTGAGTAAGGAGGTGAGGTCAGGTCCAGATAGGTAGATCTGCGTGTCATCAGCGTAGAGATGATACTGCAAACCATGGGATTTTATGAGCTGTCCCAGGCCAAACGTGTAGAAGAGTAGTGGTCCTAGAACTGAGCATTGAGGAACACCGACAGACAAGGGGCGAGTGTCATGTCGGACACTGTTCAGACCACGTCGTCTGACAGACAGCGGTAATTCCGCATTTGACCACTGTTTGCTCATTGGCGTCGGCTAGTTTTCGTCTGGCTGCTCTGGGGTTAATTTATCTGATCCTCGGATTGGAAGCTGGGCCATGCCCATTTCCTTTAAATGGTTCTCCTGATCTTTGGGCGTCGCCGATTATAGCTTCTGTCTTATCCGTAGTTATCTCGGTCCGGAGTGGAGAGCTGGTTGTTGGAGAATCGTTGCTGGTGGTGTATTTTCCTTTGTCTTATTTACTCCTTCCTATATTTGTATTTATTTTGCCCTGCACATTTATAGTGTATTCCTGATTGACTGCGGCGTGGTTTATATTTTCCTTTATCCTTGTTTGTTATAACTGTGGGTATTGGTCTATTGCATTCACTGGGTGGTGGGCGGTGGTGTTCAGTCTAAGGCTGAATCAGGAGTCAGGGTGAGGGTGGAGGCCTGGACATGCACACCTTCAGTGTAAACTTCAGGTAGAGGGTCAGACAGGGTTTACCTATTCTGAGGGAAATTGCAGGGGCCCGGGTTATTAGCTTTCGCCCTCCTTGTCTCCCCGTGACATTATAATCGGCCTAACAACAACAACAACAAAAAAAAGGGGTTCCTTTTTTTTTTTTTCTTCTTTGTGTTTTGTCATGGATCCCATGACTTCCATAACCCGCCAGTTGGAGGCGCTGTCCCTACAGGTCACTGAGTTGAGGGGAGCAGTGCAGCAACAGGGACTAGCAGTATCTAATATACAAGCTGGAGCGACAGGAGGAGTTAATGAGCCCAAGTCTCCTTTGCCTGAAAAATTTGCTGGGGAGCGCAGTAAATTTGTTTCTTTTCGTGAAGCTTGCAAACTGTATTTCCGTATGCGCCCGATCTCCTCTGGTAATGAGGCTCAACGTGTGGGCCTGGTGTTGTCATTATTAAGCGGGGATCCCCAAGCATGGGCATTTTCGTTGCCGTCTGATTCTGCTGCATTTAACTCAGTGGAGAGTTTCTTTTCTGCTCTAGGACACATTTACGACGATCCAGACAGAATGGCTCTAGCAGAATCTAAGTTACGCACTATTTGCCAGGGGGAGCGTGTTGCAGAGGAATACTGTTCTGAATTTCGCCGCTGGGCGGTTGACACTCAGTGGAATGAGCCAGCATTGCGGAGTCACTTTATTCATGGAGTTTCTAATAGGGTTAAAAAAGCCCTCCTGATGTACGAGACTCCTGCTTCACTAGATTCCGCTATGAGTCTTGTTGTCCGCATTGATCGCCGTTTGCATCAGGGGAATCATGAGACGCCGCCTGTGGGTGAAGGTTTAGGTTCACGTGAGGTTGCTGCAGGTGAGCCCACGGAATCTATGCAAATCGCAGGGGTGTCACATGTTAAGAATCGTACCCCTGTACTCAGGAAGCAGGGAGCCTGTTTTTTCTGCGGTAAAACTGGTCATTTTATGAATATCTGTCCTCTGCTGTTAAAGAAAAACGCAACGGCGGAAAACTTCTGAGCTCAGAGGGTGTGGAGGAGTCCAATCTGAGCTTATGTATATCCTCCATGATGATTTCTCAGTGCATGCTCCCTGCCAAAGTTGTTGTCGCTGGCAGAGAGATACCAATCACTATTTTTGTGGATAGTGGTTCCGCCACAAATCTCATTGATGAGGAGTTTGCGCGCACTGCTGGTTTTAAGATTGAAAAACTGCCTCATCCTATCCGTGTGGTCACCATCAATTCTGCTCCTCTTCCACAGGGGGAGATTACTGAGTTTGTGGCTGAGGTTAAACTCCACATTGGGGTTCTTCATTTCGAGCAGGTCACATGTAAAGTGCTCAAGAGTCTTCCGGCACAATTGGTTCTGGGTTTTCCATGGTTGTCTACACACAACCCGGTGATTGACTGGAAAACTCAGGACATAATCCAGTGGAGTGATTTCTGTCAGGAGAATTGCCTGGCCACATGTGTGTCCGCTGTGACTTCAAGCGTTCCTGAGTCACTTCAGGATTATGCGGATGTGTTCTCTGAGAAGGGTTGTTCAGAGTTGCCGCCACACCGCTCCTATGACTGTTCTATCAGGTTTAAACCAGGGGCCAAGTTGCCTAAATCAAGGATGTTCAACATCTCCGGTCCGGAGAGACAAGCGCTCAAGGATTACATTTCTGAAAGTTTGAGCAAAGGGCACATCAGGCCGTCATCCTCGCCGGTGGCAGTAGGGTTCTTCTTTGTGAAGAAGAAAGTTGGCGGATTACGCCCGTGTTTGGATTTCAGGGAGTTGAACCAGATTACGGTTCGTGATCCATACCCTATGCCACTGATACCTGACTTGTTCAACCAGGTGGCAGGTGCTAAGTGGTTTACCAAGCTTGACCTCAGGGGGGCGTACAACCTCATAAGAGTCCGTCAAGGTGATGAGTGGAAGACGGCTTTTAATACCCCTGAGGGTCATTTTGAAAATTTGGTGATGCCTTTTGGGTTAACTAACGCACCTGCAGTGTTCCAACATTTCATCAATGATGTGTTCTCGCATGTTTTGGGGAAATTCGTTATCGTGTACCTAGATGACATCCTCATATATTCTTGTGACCGTGATGCTCATTTAGATCATGTCAGGCAGGTGTTACAGCTTCTCAGAGAGAATAAGCTGTATGCTAAACTTGAGAAAAGTGTATTTTTTGCTCAAGAGTTGCCGTTCTTGGGTTATATTGTGTCTGCTTCTGGTTTTAAAATGGACGCCGCTAAGGTGCAAGCGGTGCTGCATTGGGAACGTCCTGATAACCTGAAAGCACTTCAGCGGTTCCTTGGGTTTTCTAACTACTATAGGAAATTTATCAAGGATTTTTCTATCATTGCTAAACCGCTAACTGACATGACTAAAAAGGGTACCAATTTCTCCGTTTGGCCTGAGGCTGCTGTTCGCGCATTTGAATTTCTCAAGAACAGTTTTGTTTCAGCCCCCATTCTTGTGCAGCCAGACGTATCTAAACCCTTTGTCGTGGAAGTCGATGCGTCTGAGGTTGGTGTGGGGGCGGCACTATCTCAAGGCTCATCCTTGAGTGGTTTGCGTCCGTGCGCCTATTTCTCCAAAAAACTGTCATCCGCTGAACGTAACTACGATATCGGCAACAGGGAGTTGTTGGCTATTAAGTTGGCCTTTGAGGAATGGCGACACTTCTTGGAGGGGTCGGTACATCAGGTCACTGTTATTGCCGACCATAAGAATCTGCTGTATTTGGAGTCTGCCAAGCGTCTGTCTCCCAGGCAGGCTCGCTGGGCATTGTTTTTCACGCGGTTCAACTTTGTTGTCACTTACAGACCAGGGTCTAAAAACACTAAGGCGGATGCTCTGTCCAGGTGTTTTCCAGGGGGAGAACCTCGGAAAGACCCAGTACCCATTCTCCAACAGGGTGTTGTGATTTCAGCCCTCACTACCAAGGTTGAGGCTGAGATTGCCGAGGCTCAGGAGGAGGTACCATCTGAGATTCCCATCAACAAATCTTTTGTACCGCTTCATCTCCGCCTAAAGGTGTTGGCGCAGCATCATGATACTGTCCTGGCTGGCCACCCAGGGGTTAGAGGTACTTTGGAGTTGGTGTCACGTCGGTTTTGGTGGCCCAAAATCCGCCAGGACGTGGTCTCATATGTGTCAGCTTGCACCACGTGCGCTAGGGCGAAGACGCCCCGCTCTCGTCCTGTTGGCACACTACTTCCTCTGGAGGTACCTAGTAAGCCATGGACGGAAATCTCCATGGATTTCATCACTGATTTGCCTCCCTCAGCTGGGTACACGGTCATTTTGGTGATTGTGGATCGGGTTTCAAAAATGTCGCACTTTGTGTCTTTGCCTTCTTTACCTAACGCTAAGACTCTTGCTCAGGTGTTTGTGCAGGAGGTGGTCAGGCTTCATGGAGTTCCGTCTGACATCGTGTCAGATACGGGTACTCAGTTTGTAGCAAAATTTTGGAAAGCATTTTGCTCACGGCTGGGGATCAAGTTGTCTCATTCGTCTGCGTTTCATCCCCAGTCAAACGGTCAGACCGAGCGTATGAACCAAAATTTGGAGCAGTACTTGCGCTGCTTTGTCTCTGATAACCAGGAGGAGTGGTCTACCTTTCTTCCTTTGGCTGAGTTTGCCATCAATAATCACCGCCAGGAGTCGTCTGGGGAGTCTCCGTTTTTTTGTGTTTACGGGCTACATCCTCCGTTTTGTACATTGAGTCAGAGAGGCTCTTCCGGCGTTCCGGAGGAAGACCAGTTAGGAACACAATTATCATCAGTCTAGAGGAGAGTTAAACAGCGCCTGTTGAGCGTGGGTGCTAAGTACAAATGTGTGGCTGACAGTAGGCGTGTGCCAGGTCCGGACCTGAGTGTGGATGACTGGGTGTGGTTATCCACAAAAAATATAAGACTCAAGATACCATCCCTTAAATTGGGTCCACGGTTTATTGGTCCATTTAGGGTCACCGCCGTCATTAACCCAGTAGCGTACCGACTGGAGCTCCCTACGGTGTATAAAATACACAACGTGTTCCACAGGTCTCTTCTTAAGAAGGTGGTGGGTTCTGTGGACGCGGCGCCTATGCCACCTCCAGTCTTGGTGGATGGTAACCTAGAATTTGAAGTCTCCAGGGTGGTTGACTCTCGTGTGGTGCGCCGCACTTTACAATATTTGGTACACTGGCGTGGTTATGGGCCTGAGGAGAGGTCCTGGGTACCAGCCTCGGACATTCATGCGGATCGGCTGGTCAGGTGTTTTCATCGTCGCCATCCGGACAAGCCGGGTCCTATAAGCCGTGAGGGCCCTGGGGTCCCTCGTAGAAGGCGGGGTACTGTCATGTCGGACACTGTTCAGACCAGGTCGTCTGACAGACAGCGGTAATTCCGCGTTTGACCACTGTTTGCTCATTGGCATCGGCTAGTTTTCGTCTGGCTGCTCTGGGGTTAATTTATCTGATCCTCGGATTGGAAGCTGGGCCATGCCCATTTCCTTTAAATGGTTCTCCTGATCTTTGGGTGTCGCTGATTATAGCTTCTGTCTTATCCGTAGTTATCTCGGTCCGGAGTGGAGAGCTGGTTGTTGGAGAATCGTTGCTGGTGGTGTATTTTCCTTTGTCTTATTTACTCCTTCCTATATTTGTATTAATTTTGCCCTGCACATTTATAGTGTATTCCTGATTGACTGCGGAGTGGTGTATATTTTCCTTTATCCTTGTTTGTTATAACTGTGGGTATTGGTCTATTGCATTCACTGGGTGGTGGGCGGTGGTGTTCAGTCTAGGGCTGAATCAGGAGTCAGGGTGAGGGTGGAGGCCTGGACATGCACACCTTCAGTGTAAACTTCAGGTAGAGGGTCAGACAGGGTTTCCCTAGTCTGAGGGAAATTGCAGGGGCCCGGGTTATTAGCTCTCGCCCTCCTTGTCTCCCCATGACAGCGAGGTGAGGAGGTGGTGTTGGAGAGGGAGACACTGAATGTTTGGTCTATTAGATATGACAAGATCCAAGATAGGGCCAAATCTGTGATGCCTACAGAAGATATAATCTGTAACAGGGGGAGGGTACACAATGTCAAAGGCAAAAGACAGGTCCAGGAGAAGGAGGACAGAGTAGTGTTGCTTGCTCTTGGCGGTTAGTAGCTCATTGGTGACTTTAGTTAGGGCAGTTTCAGTTGAGTGATGAGGTTAGAAGCCAGATTGCAACTGGTCAAAGAGGGAGCAGGAGGAGAAGTGGGAGGGCAGTTCAAGGTGGACATGCTGTTCCAGTAGTTTTGAGGTGTAAGGGAGAAGAGATATCGGACGATAGCTAGACACAGAGGATAGGTCGAGGGAGGGCTTTTTGAGGATGGATGTGATATTGGCATGTTTGAAGGATGAGGAGAAGACACCAGTTGTGAGTGAGAGTTTGAAGAGATGTGTTAGGGGTGGGATGAAGACTATGGGGAGGTTAGGGATGGGGTGGGATGGGAGCAGATCAAGTGGTGAGGTGTGATCTTAACAGGAGGGTGGAGAGCTGATCTTCTGTCATGGTGGAGAAGCTGGTTTTGGAGGAACATGGTTGAGTAGCTAAGAGGGGCATTGGGCGCTGTGGGCCAAAGCTTTCTCTGATCGTATCGATCTTCTATTTAAAGAAAGAGGCAAAGTCTTCAGCAGAAATGAGAGAGGAGGGAGGAGGTGCTGGGGGACGGAGTAGTGAATTGAAAGTTTTGAAGAGCTGTTTAGGGTTGTGAGACAGGGAGGATATGAGAGATGAGAAGTAAGTTTATTTTGCAGCAGTGAGCCTTGAGCAGTGGACTCGAAGCTGGCGAGGGACTGCTTGTATGCGATGAAATGCTCGGCAGAGTGGGATCTCTTCCATCTCCGCTCAGCGTCCCTTGAAGCCCTTCTCAGTTCTTTGGTCAGGCTGGTCAGCCAGGGCTGTCTGTTGATTGTACAAGTTTTGCTATGCATGAGAGGGGCGGCCGAATCGAGTGTTGCTGTTATTGTGGTGTTATAAAAAGTGGCAGCAGCATCTGTGTCATGAAGCTATGTCTGTAAGAGGGATAACGGACTCAGAGAGTGATTGTTAATTGAGGTGTTTGAGATCTCTGCGTGGGTGAGTGAGTTTGTGGAGTGAGGGTTGGGCACTAGGAGAGGAGAGGGAAGAGAATGTCAGTAGGTTGTGGTCAGACAGGGGCAGGGGTGAGATTAGTAAAGGAACAGAAGCGGGTAAAGATAAGATCTAGTGTGTGACCATCTATGTGAGTGGCCGCAGAATTTAGAGGCAGCTGAGGTGGAAGTGTCAATGGGGATATTGAAGTCACACATGATGATAGTGGGGATGTCAGCAGAGAGGAAATGAAGTAGCCAGGTGGTGAAGTGGTCGAGAAAGGTGGAGATGGCTAGTTCTGGGGGGTGGAAGATGACAGCCAGCTGGAGGTTGGAGGGGAATAGATGCGGATGGAGTGCACCTCAAATGAGGGAAGAGTAGCGGAGGGTGGTAGTGGGATTGGAGTAAAGGAGGAGCTGGACAGGAGCAAGCCAACTCCTCCACCACGTTTGATGCTGGGGTGAGAGAGGTGGAATCCGCCATAGGAAAGTGCAGCTGGAGAGGCTGAGTCAGAGGGGGTGAGCCAAATTTCAGTGATGCAGAGGAAGGAGAGTTTGTTGGTGATGAAGAAGTCATGGGTAAATGGCAGTTTGTTGCAGATGGAGCATGCGTTCCATAGTGCTCCAGGTAGCGGGACCGGGGGAGTGGGGGCTGGATGAATGGGTATGAGGTTATCATGGTTGGGAAAACGTGTAGAAGATCATGGCAGGGGGTTAGAAATGAGTGTGGGGGGGTGTTGAGGAGGGCCAGGATTTGGGCATACGTCACCAGCAATAAGGAGTAGCAGACAGAGCTATGAAGATGGGAGCAGAGCAGGATAGGACATGATGCGGCCATGTGAGTCTGGAGAAAAAGGATTGTATGTGGAGGAACAGCTATGAGGTGGAGGTGAGATGGCTGGGGAGGATGGAGGGTGAAATTACTAGTTCCTTACTAGGTGAGGGGATTAGAGGAGGTAAGGAAAAATAGAGTAGTATAAAGTAGGTGTGAAAGAGAAAAGAAACCAAAACATTGTAGGGGTTTGATATTCCTCTACCTTACAGTCAAATTCCAGTCCAATTCAAGTCTAATTCAAAGTGTTGTAATTAGAAATCTGTAATTTGAAAGATGGAATTTGGAAGATGCCTGAATCAGACTATGTCTGAATCAGACGCATGTCTCTGAATATATGTGCTACTAAGAGCACTCAGCTGTGAATGGATGTGGGTGTTTGTGGCCAGAAAACATGTTCAGAATTAAACACAAGGTCATAAAAAGGGGGAGGGGTTACACTGACCACTCATATATGCCTGAAAACACCAGAGCAGTGAAATACATAGTGGCTACAGAGTGATAGATAAGCACAGCATACCATAGAAAATCAATGCAATATACAGAGACATTCAGGAACCAGGGAAAGTTGTGGAAAGTCAGTGCATACCATAGAAAATCAATGCAATATACAGAGACATTCAGGAACCAGGGAGAGTTGGGGAAAGTCAGTGCACACCATAGAAAATCAATGCAATATACAGAGACATTCAGGAACCAGGAAGAGTTGGGGAAAGTCAGTGCATACCATAGAAAATCAATGCAATATACAGAGACATTCAGGAACTAGGGAGAGTTGGGGAAAGTCAATGCATACTGATGAGAACAGCTCGATTAGATGGTACAGATGATGGTGATGATAATATTGTAGCAGTGATGAGTGGCCAAATGCATTCTAGAATTTAAGTCTAATTCAAAGTGTTGTTATTAGAAATCTGTAATTTGAAAGATGGAATTTGAAAGATGCCTGAATCAGACTACATCTGGATCAGACGCATGGCTCTGAATATATGTGCTACTAAGAACACTCAGCTGTGAGTGGATGTAGGGGGGTGTGACTATGGGCTTAACTTTGAGTGAAACCCAGAAATGGAGTGTAATGTATTACCCAGTATTTATCCTTTAAAGAGGACCATTCACCTAAAAATTTATTCTGCTATTATATATGGTGTCCAGTTCATGTTAAACTGGACACACTATATAATAGCAGAATAAAACTTTTATTTTTAATTTTGCTTCTATGTTGCTGAGATATTAGCTATCAAAGTATTTGGCAGTTAATGAGTTCAATTGTTATAAATCCAAGTGGGTCTTTTCAGACACTTTTAATGGGGGTATCTACTTTTTGCCCTTTTACAGATTTCCTAGGGTATGATATGTAATGATACAGCCCTGATCGCCTTGTCTAACCCACCTCCTGAGTGAGTCAGTGTGGGTGTTGTGGCAGCACGGCTGAGTTTAGTTTTGTCACATTACAAACCCTTCAATCAGCTCCCCTGATTTCCGAGATCAGTCAGTCATTACACTTTTGTCAACTGTGCTAAAATAACTTGTAATCGCTGTGCAGTGAAATCACAGCTGTCATTGTATCTCACACAGTAGAAACCTTCCCATTCTGGATTACAGCTGCTTGAGGAATATGACAGCCTGATCTGATCTCACTGCAGAGTGATTACAAGTTCAGCACAACAGCTGTGCTGCCCCACCCCTGTAGGTACCTTATCTACAAAGTGTTAATCATCTGTGGTCTACTCCAGCAATATTTAATCATGGAGAAAGTTATTCCAGAAGATCAGGCTATCATACATCTTACACACCGAAAAACCTGTTATGCTGAGGGTGTTCTTTTTCTGCTAAGTTGCTTCCTGCTTGTTATTGGTTAGCATCCTACAGGGAAAAGAAATACACGCCCCCTCAGTGAAAACTCTCTGATAATGCTCAATTGGACTTAAACAAAGTTAACTCATTAGCTGCCAAATATATTGCTTGCTAGTATCTCTAAATCAAAACCAAAGAAATCGACCAGCACACCTGTTTGTGTAAGTGCAATGTGTAGGTCACATTCACACTGTGTCCATTAAAAGAAAGAACCTAGTATAAAAACAAATGAGCAAATACACTGCAGTAAGTAAATAAATTATTAGTGATAGTACATGTAAATAACATTGACTACTTAGCTGACACTATGTTGATCAAAAGAGCGTAAAAGCCATGCCACAACGCCAAGGTGTACCCAATCAGGACTGTCCCTAACTCTTGTAGTTCACCTCACTACATGTCAGCAGGCCTCAAAATAGACAAGGCCAGAGCAGGACCCAGACCTGACTGCTTCATATCTGCCCATAGAAAGCTATGTAGACAAAATGCACAACCCAAAAATGGGAGGACACGCCACAAGATACACAAAGTTCAAGTAACTAAATTGGAACCGAAGTAATGGACCTGCACACCTATTGGTGCTGTGCATTTTGTGTATATATCTTTGCACGAGCAAATGTTGAAACAGTCTGATCTGGGTCTTGCACTGCCCCCTGTGGGCTGCTGGCACATAGTTAGGTGAACTACAAGAACTGAGGACCATCCTAATTGGGTACACCTTGTCTGTGCTGGAAACAGCTGATATAAAACTCATCAGCTTACACCAAAATGCTGTAGAATATAAGCAAGTCAGAGTTCATACACAACCGTAAGGAAGCCAGGGTCATAGGTTTGCAGCCTTCTAGCCGCATTAATTAAGGCTGGGTTCACATTGCGTTACTGCAGTCCGTTAGATGGACTACGTTACACCGCAGCATAATGTGGTGTAACGCTGTCCGTTAATGCTGCCATTAACCCCTATTATCGGGTGCATCGCCAACGCATGCCATAATGGGCATGCGCTAGCGATGTGCAGTCATTCTGTGACAGACCCTCGGACGCGGGCTGCAGCGTTTCCAGGTCCATCACCGCTAGCACAGATGAACAGGCTGCTTTAATGCAATGTGAACCTGGCCTAAGAGATGGGCAGTAGATAATGAAAGAAAATGCAGTGGCATGTAAAAGTTTGGGCACCCCTGGTCAAAGTTACTATTATTGTGAACAGTTAAGCAAGCTGAAGATGAAATGATCTCTAAAAGGCCTAAAGAATATATTTATATATATATATATATATATATATATATATATATATATATATATATATACCTTCTTTTCATTTTAAAAATTGCACAAAAGGAAATGGGTCATTGTAATGGTTTGGGCGCGCTTGGAGATTTGTGTGCTCACATAACTTAGCCTGTTTGGTTTATGGCTTGTTCACTATCATCATTAGGAAAGGATAGGTGATGCAAATTTCCTGGCTTTATAAAAACCCAGCCTCCTCCTAGCACTCTGAAAATGAAAATAGAGGTACACAAAGCAGAAGAAGGCTGTAAGAAGATATCAAAGCATTTTCAAGTTGCCCTTTCCTCAGTTCCAAATGTAATTAAGAAATGGCAGTTGACAGGTCAAGGTAAGGTCTGGAAGACCAAGCAAAATTTAAGTGAGCTGCTCTTAAGTTTGCTAGAGAGTGGTGTTGAGCATTCCGATACCGCAAGTATCGGGTATCGGACGATATTTGCGGTATCGGAATTCCGATACCGAGTTCCGATATTTTTGTGATATCGGAAATCGGAATCGGAAGTTCCCAGTGTATGGTTCCCAGGGTCTGGAGGAGAAGAGACTCTCCTTCAGGCCCTGGGATCCATATTCATGTAAAAAATAAAGAATAAAAATATTCCAAGCATCTGCCTCCGTTCCTAAGAATGCAGTGAGTTTAGGACCTGCGATGACGTCGCGGCTTGTGATTGGTCGCGTGAGCGGTCACATGAGCAGTCATGCGACCAATCACAAGCCGCGATGTCATCGAAGGTCCTTCACTCTACATTCTTAGGAACGGAGGCAGACGCTTGGACCGGTGAGAGCCAGGGGCCGTCCGAGGGGTGAGTATATCAATATTTTTTATTTTCATTCTTTATTTTATACATGAATATGGATCCCAGGTCCTGAAGGAGAGTTTCCTCTCCTTCAGACCCTGGGAACCATTCCGATATTTTGTGTCCCATTGATATGCATTGGTATCGGGTATCGGTATCGGCGATATCCGATACTTTTTGGGTATCGGCCGATCCAATCCGATACCGATACCTTTGCATATCAGAAGTTAGTGCAGCGCCCCAGAGTTCTGGTCGTTGCAGTACTGTGGCTCCGCCACTATGGGGAGCTATGGTACGTCTGATGGCACTGAAGGAGTTCATCTGATCAGGTATCATAGACCTCCATCGCTGCGCATGATTTAACTGTACATGAGAGACGGATTAACGGCGTGTGTCCAGCACTAGGTGCAACCCTGGACTTCACCCTTCCCGGGCCAAGAGGGGTTAAGTGCCAGGTGCAGCCCTGGAAGCCGTTCAACTAAGCCTCGGAAACCTGAAACTGTAAATAGTTAACTGTTTATTTCCTTGCTGTTTTGCTGCTAAAACCCGTCCTGGGTTAACTCTTAAAGGGATCCCTATTGCTTTTTATTTTTGCTTTCACTTTCATTTTTGCTTTTTTGTTCCACAATGTTATAAAAACTGCTGAATCATGAACAATGCATGATACAAACTTCTTGTAAATAGTTTGCACCTTCTTAAAGGTGCTATCTACTGGTTCTATATGAAGAAAGGACACTTTGCGAAGATATTGTTTTTTTTTTAAAACATCACTGGAGTCCTTATTGCAAACAGACTTGCAGCTTGAGGAGTTGCACTACCTCATAGAGACTTGGTCCCCTCTTAAAGGGGATGTTCACTGATGGTAATTAGAGAATGATGTTGCTCTAAAAAGAAAGTTAATGATGCTGCTGATATGTACAAGTTGTATGTAACTAAATTGTTGAAAGAAAGAAGTGTTTAATAATGTGTTCTGAGATAAAGTGATTATTGGAAAGATGCAGTAGACCCGTAGGGGTAGACATGAAGTCCTGCACAAGTGAAAGTTAGAAGAAAGATGCAGTAGACCCGTAGGGGTAGACATAGAGTTCTGCATGATTGCTAGTAAGAAAGTAATGATGGAAGTCAAGAAAATGTTGATAACGTTGATAGAAAATGGGGATAGAAGGTGAACCCTGAGTCCTTCGTAGAAAGCTAGTTTATTGTAAAGAAAGAGTTAATAATGTGTTGCAGAGGACAGAAAGTGAACCCGTAGGGGTTAGGTAGTGAGTCCTCCTAGGAGCCATATGAAGATGGCTCAGTGTTCCTAAACTGAAAGCATGTTATGTTCTATACTGTGTATAGTAGAGGAAAAGACAGAAGGCTCGGGCTGAAAGGAGCGGTCCTGTAAGAAAGGAGAGGCAGTAGGTCTGGTGCCGATAGGACAGGCGGTCCTGCAGATTTAAAGTAGGAGAATGAAAAAGTTAAAAACTGCCTTATAATGTGATTATAAGAAGGTCTTTAGTGGATTCCGAGTGTAAGTCCTTAAAGGCAAAGTTAAATTATTGTTCAACAATGTTGCACTAAGTAGAATACCCGGTTGGGTAAGAAGAGTTGTTTATAGCATGTTGCTATGATATTTAACCATGTTTGTAACGTTCAAGTGTCCTTACCTCCCATAAAGGGAAGCCTGTTCAAGTATACTTACTGTTATTGCACTCAACAAAACTGTATGTCTTTTTGCTAACTTGTATTGTTGTTTTCTTCCCAGTCCCGGAGTACTGTGTTTAACCAGGGGGGAGTGCAGCGCCCCAGAGTTCTGGTCGTTGCAGTACTGTGCCTCCACCACTATGGGGAGCTATGGTACGTCTGATGGCACTGAAGGAGTTCATCTGATCAGGTATCACAGACACCAATACATTTCACAGCCGGGCCTCCGGGGGGAGCTAAGGGTTCTATTCACTAGGCCACTCCCCACCATAGTGGGTAAACTGGGGGTCAGGCAGGAAGTTAGTCAGAAGCTGACTGGGTTGGAACCAGGCAACACCTTGTTGCAGAGGGTGTTGTGGGGGAAGATACAGTAGGGTCTCTGTCAGGGGTGGGATCCTGACAGAGGCTTGGCAACTTGAACGAACGTAACGGGACCGTGCCTGCTCAGGATAGCGGCGGTGCCCAAGGAAGGATCAGAAGCGAGATAGATTGTGCTGAGTGAGAAACGAGATCAAAGCACTAGGAGAACACCAGTAGGAGTCGTGCTGTAAGACCGAGGCAACATCCTACTGAGGCGCACAACCGGTGGCCGGAACGCCGAGAGAGTATCATAATATCCAGCTTCAAGCAATACTCTAAACAGCAGCAGGACAGTCAGTCTAAGGCGGGCTGTCTAACTTAAATCACCTATGCAGTCTTGGGGGGCAACTTGTGGAGAGGGGCGACTCTAGGGTCCCGGAAGAGCTCCGAGCCTACCCGTCAAACGGGTGCCGTCCCAACCAGAACATCAGGGAGGGACGGAGGATTAGCAGAACATCATCTAATCGAGTTGTGAGGGAACTTAAGAAACAGACACAACAGTTGTAGGGACTTTCTGTAAGCACAGCAGGGAAGGACCACAACACATAGCGCAAGCAGGAAGGCACAGATTTCCACCTGTGAAGAGAACTCTGGAAGTGCCATTGGACCGGCCGGACTTGCGCAGCCTGGTGAACCGTATTCCGGACTGAGGACCCAGAGATCTTCAGTAAAGAGGTAAAGAGACTGCAACCTGGTGTCCTCGTTATTTACCGCTACCTGCACCCCACAACTGCACCGCTACACCACCACTTATTGCACCGGACGTCCCCCACTGACAGACAGGGCCACGGACCGGGTCTAGCCACCGTGACAACCCCAGGACTGAGACCCAGAGGCCCGGCTCCGGGTACCCCTCGGCCCTGCGGCGGTGTGGGGGCGCTCCAACTTGGCGTCACGAACAGGATCTACTTAAGCCTGAAGAATCAGGTCATGTGTGCCTTGGAACTGTGATTTACTGTGCTTGGGCTGTACTTTATTGCAAAGACTGTGGATTGTCACTTGCCGCCAAAAGTTCGCGCCAAAACCGCCGCCATTACAGCGCTAAGGAGAACGCAGGAGAAGAAGAAGGGCGTGGAAGTGGGCGTGAACAAGCTGAAGAGCGCGAAAGACAATGGCCGCCCAGTCTAAATATCTCGGCCCCTTGAGGACGTGTCCGTCAGCAGCCGAGATCCGCCTCCTGATCCTCAATGGTGGGCAGAGACAGAGAAAACGAAACCGCCCACGAAGGAGAGAGCGGGAAAAGGACCAGGAAGAAGAAGCGAGCAACATGGAGGACGCCATGGCCAGCCGCCTGGAGCCGGAGTGTGGGGTCGGAGCCGAGGACTCCCCCAGCTACCCGGAGAGGCACCGCAGCCAGACCTCCACAGTTGACGCTGACCTCCTGCAGACCGGAGCGGACGAGCTGATCCACCAACCCCGGCGGATGCAGCTGAGCACTGAGGCCGGGTGGAAGAAGACCATCATCGGGAGCCTCGCCAGACGTCTGTCGGCAGCCTCGTCTGGTCCGGAGCAAGAAAGAAGTTCCAGCGCTCCGAAGCCAGAAAGCAGGGCCCTGCCGGAAAGCGAGATGCTGCAAGCAGAGATGACAACACCGCAGCACAAGGCCCCGCAACCAGCGTTCCAGACCCCAGCGGAGGCAGAGCAGACCGGCACCGGAGGGACCGCATCTGAAGCAGGTATGAAGGACGACCCTGCCCTGACGACCGACACCACTCCAGCGACTGCTAGTGCCACAGCTGCTGACTCCGTTCCAGTGACTGATCTTGCAGCAGCCGCTACCTCTGCTGCAGCAAATGCCCATACTCAAGCTGCGCAGACCTCCATCGCTGCGCATGATTTAACTGTACATGAGAGACGGATTAACGGCGTGTGTCCAGCACTAGGTGCAACCCTGGACTTCACCCTTCCCGGGCCAAGAGGGGTTAAGTGCCAGGTGCAGCCCTGGAAGCCGTTCAACTAAGCCTCGGAAACCTGAAACTGTAAATAGTTAACTGTTTATTTCCTTGCTGTTTTGCTGCTAAAACCCGTCCTGGGTTAACTCTTAAAGGGATCCCTTTGTTTACCCGGGATCCCTATTGCTTTTTATTTTTGCTTTCACTTTCATTTTTGCTTTTTTGTTCCACAATGTTATAAAAACTGCTGAATCATGAACAATGCATGATACAAACTTCTTGTAAATAGTTTGCACCTTCTTAAAGGTGCTATCTACTGGTTCTATATGAAGAAAGGACACTTTGCGAAGATATTGTTTTTTTTTTAAAACATCACTGGAGTCCTTATTGCAAACAGACTTGCAGCTTGAGGAGTTGCACTACCTCATAGAGACTTGGTCCCCTCTTAAAGGGGATGTTCACTGAAGGTAATTAGAGAATGATGTTGCTCTAAAAAGAAAGTTAATGATGCTGCTGATATGTACAAGTTGTATGTAACTAAATTGTTGAAAGAAAGAAGTGTTTAATAATGTGTTCTGAGATAAAGTGATTATTGGAAAGATGCAGTAGACCCGTAGGGGTAGACATGAAGTCCTGCACAAGTGAAAGTTAGAAGAAAGATGCAGTAGACCCGTAGGGGTAGACATAGAGTTCTGCATGATTGCTAGTAAGAAAGTAATGATGGAAGTCAAGAAAATGTTGATAACGTTGATAGAAAATGGGGATAGAAGGTGAACCCTGAGTCCTTCGTAGAAAGCTAGTTTATTGTAAAGAAAGAGTTAATAATGTGTTGCAGAGGACAGAAAGTGAACCCGTAGGGGTTAGGTAGTGAGTCCTCCTAGGAGCCATATGAAGATGGCTCAGTGTTCCTAAACTGAAAGCATGTTATGTTCTATACTGTGTATAGTAGAGGAAAAGACAGAAGGCTCAGGCTGAAAGGAGCGGTCCTGTAAGAAAGGAGAGGCAGTAGGTCTGGTGCCGATAGGACAGGCGGTCCTGCAGATTTAAAGTAGGAGAATGAAAAAGTTAAAAACTGCCTTATAATGTGATTATAAGAAGGTCTTTAGTGGATTCCGAGTGTAAGTCCTTAAAGGCAAAGTTAAATTATTGTTCAACAATGTTGCACTAAGTAGAATACCCGGTTGGGTAAGAAGAGTTGTTTATAGCATGTTGCTATGATATTTAACCATGTTTGTAACGTTCAAGTGTCCTTACCTCCCATAAAGGGAAGCCTGTTCAAGTATACTTACTGTTATTGCACTCAACAAAACTGTATGTCTTTTTGCTAACTTGTATTGTTGTTTTCTTCCCAGTCCCGGAGTACTGTGTTTAACCAGGGGGGAGTGCAGCGCCCCAGAGTTCTGGTCGTTGCAGTACTGTGGCTCCGCCACTATGGGGAGCTATGGTACGTCTGATGGCACTGAAGGAGTTCATCTGATCAGGTATCACAGACACCAATACATTTCACAGCCGGGCCTCCGGGGGGAGCTAAGGGTTCTATTCACTAGGCCACTCCCCACCATAGTGGGTAAACTGGGGGTCAGGCAGGAAGTTAGTCAGAAGCTGACTGGGTTGGAACCAGGCAACACCTTGTTGCAGAGGGTGTTGTGGGGGAAGATACAGTAGGGTCTCTGTCAGGGGTGGGATCCTGACAGAGGCTTGGCAACTTGAACGAACGTAACGGGACCGTGCCTGCTCAGGATAGCGGCGGTGCCCAAGGAAGGATCAGAAGCGAGATAGATTGTGCTGAGTGAGAAACGAGATCAAAGCACTAGGAGAACACCAGTAGGAGTCGTGCTGTAAGACCGAGGCAACATCCTACTGAGGCGCACAACCGGTGGCCGGAACGCCGAGAGAGTATCATAATATCCAGCTTCAAGCAATACTCTAAACAGCAGCAGGACAGTCAGTCTAAGGCGGGCTGTCTAACTTAAATTACCTATGCAGTCTTGGGGGGCAACTTGTGGAGAGGGGCGACTCTAGGGTCCCGGAAGAGCTCCGAGCCTACCCGTCAAACAGGTGCCGTCCCAACCAGAACATCAGGGAGGGACGGAGGATTAGCAGAACATCATCTAATCGAGTTGTGAGGGAACTTAAGAAACAGACACAACAGTTGTGGGGACTTTCTGTAAGCACAGCAGGGAAGGACCACAACACATAGCGCAAGCAGGAAGGCACAGATTTCCACCTGTGAAGAGAACTCTGGAAGTGCCATTGGACCGGCCGGACTTGCGCAGCCTGGTGAACCGTATTCCGGACTGAGGACCCAGAGATCTTCAGTAAAGAGGTAAAGAGACTGCAACCTGGTGTCCTCGTTATTTACCGCTACCTGCACCCCACAACTGCACCGCTACACCACCACTTATTGCACCGGACGTCCCCCACTGACAGACAGGGCCACGGACCGGGTCTAGCCACCGTGACAACCCCAGGACTGAGACCCAGAGGCCCGGCTCTGGGTACCCCTCGGCCCTGCGGCGGTGTGGGGGCGCTCCATTATCACTCAACACTACTAGAGAGGCAAATCAGAACCCCTGCTTGACTGCAAAAGACCTTGAGAAAGATTTAGCAGACTCTGGAGTTGTGGTACTTTGTTCTACTGTTCAGAGACTCCTGCACAAATATGACCTTCATAGAAGAGTCATTAGAAGAAAATCTCCTGCATCCTCAGCATAAAATTCAGCATCAGAAGTATGCACAAGAACATCTAAATAAACCTGATGCATTTTGAAAAACAAGTCCCATGGACTGATGAGGTTATAATAGAATTATTCGCAACAATGATCAAAGATATGTGTGGAGAAAAAAGGGCACATAATTTCAGGAAAAAAAATAACTCTCCAACCATTGAGGGTGGATCAATCATGATTTGAGGTCGTGTTGCATCCAATGGCATGGGGAACATTTCATGGGTAAATGGAAGAATGGATTAAATGACATTTCAACAAATGCTTGATGCAAACATAACACAATCTGTAAAAAAAAGCTGAAGTTGAAAAGAGGATGGTTTCTACAAATGGATAATGATCCTAAACACACATCAAAATCCACAATAGACTACCTCAAAAGGAGTAAGCTGAAGTTTTAACAATGGCCCTCATAGTCCCCTGATCTGAAAATCATTGAAAATCTCTGTCTAGATAGCAGTGCATGCAAGACAACCCAGGAATCTCACAGAACTGGAAAAATGTTTCAAGGAAGAATGGATGAAAATCCCTCAAACAAACATTGAAAGATTCTTGTCTGGCTACAAAAAAGTGTTTGCAAGCTGTGATACTTTCAAAAAGGGGTGCTATTATACTATGTAGAAATAAGTCCAGCTCACCGTAATAGACATCCTTAAGTGTTTAAAGCACAGGAAATGCTGTGTCAAGGTGTAGAGCAATCACAAAACAGAAGAAAATCCAGCTCAACAAACTTGTGAGCAAACTTCTTTCTTTATTCATCAAACATGTTCAGCAGAGGGTAAAACAGCATCAGTGTTGTAGGTTATATGATAGGCGACATTGACGCATTTCAGGTGGCTATGCACCCTTAATCATGAATGATTAAGAAAGAAGTTTGTTCACAAGTTCATTGACCTGGGTGTTACTAGGTACTAATCACGCAGGGTGCCCATACTTCTGCATTGACCCACTTTCCTTCATCTTTAACTTCAGGCCTTTTAGAGATCATTTCCTCTTCAACTTGCTTAACTGTTCACAATAACAGTAATTTTGACCAGAGGTGCAACTTTTATATGCCACTGAAGGTAGGCAAGGTCATTAGACAACCTGGATCATATATCAGGAATACTCAATAGGAGAATGCTTTAGTAACTTATGGTACCTGATAGATACTATTGTTCAGGCACATACAGGCCAATAATATTCATGTATGTATAAAACTGTATAAAAACATAACTTTTAGTGATAATAAATAGTGATGAGTGAGTATACTCTTTACTCGAGTTTCCCTGAGCATGCTCGGGTGCTCTCCGAGTATTTTGTCGTGCTCGGAGATTTAGTTTTCGTTGCTGCAGCTGCATGATTTGCGGCTGCTAGACAGGCTGAATACATTTGGGGTTGTCTGTTTGTTAGGGAATTCTCACATGTGTTCAGCCTGTCTAGCAGTCGCAAATCATGCAGCTGAGGCGATGAAATTTAACTCTCCGAGCACGCCAAAATATTCACAGACCACCCAAGCATGCTTGGAGAAACCCGAATAACGAGTATACTCGCTCATCACGAGTATACTCGCTCCCATTGTGTGAGTGAGAAATGCCCAGATCATAAATATGACAGGTACTGTAGAGGCATATGTAGCCACAAGTTTACCTAGATGTGGAAGGTGGCTGTTGTATATTGCAGAGTAGCGTCCGGTAGTGTGGATCACGAGGTTGTAAAAAGCTCCACGAAGTCCGGAGAGCAGCAGGGATGCAAGGTGCTGTGTTGAGCCAGAGAAGCCACGGCCGGTGGCGTCCATGGATACCAGCCGAGTGAAAAAATGGCCGACAGGACCTGCAGCTGTGTGATGTCACCACAAGGGGTCTATATTGCAGTAAATTATATTTGGTCACCAAGTGGACACTAGTTGTGATGTTCTAGGCTCTTTGTTGTTACTCACCATCCTCAACCGTGGTATCATTTATTATCACGTTTACAAGTATGGTAAGGCAGAATTGGCACCTGTCTGTCTTGATTCCCAGCTGCTGAGGATTTTTGTGGTGGGGGAGCGCCAGTGTGTTTTATTAATATAACTTTTAGTTAATTTTTAAAATAAAGATGATAAACAGATGTGTTGCTTAACATATCTTAGAGATGCTTAGTATATGTGTTGTTTTTAGTATTAGGTAGTATCTTTATTTAAATCCTAAATTAATTTTCCATCTGCGACACTCAGACTCATCAAGGTAGTTCAAGCAGCAAACGATGTAATGGTTAGTGTTGTTAGGATACCACTAGGAATGGCTGCAGTCCTTTCTCACACTGGTTCATTCATTATTAGTACTAATTTATCTCAAAATTGATTAATATTCAAGACTAGACTCCCTGATATGTTTCGCCTTTACTTGCATCATCAGGGGTTTGAGGACCTTTAGGAACTGAAAGTCAATTTGTGGCTGGTAGTAACTGAGAACCCAGGTGAGCTGTGACAATAAAAAGGAAGCTGAGTTGTGAGGCCCCATGCAGAAGGGCAGAACCATCAGGAATTGAAGCAGATGCATATGGTGAATGACAATTTTAGGATGAAAAATAAAATGCATAAGGACAGAAAACTTCCATGCAAGAAATATTCACCTCATAACTGCTTGCTAGGTCATCTAAAGGATTGCAGTTTCATAAGATTTCCGGCTTGACGATGATGACACCTTGCAGAACAGATGGACCAGAAAGTGAGTTAATAGTTTACAAATGAAATTGCAACATGCGGTCATTACAGAGTACAATATTTTTGAAGGGTTGAAAAAATCATTAGACTGCTTTATACTATATAACGTACATATTTGTTTGGCATTTTACACATTTTAACTAACAAGAAAACAGCAAGTAATTAAAAATATATATTATTCACCAGATCAATCCATATAGCTTCAGTACTGACACACTTTTTCTTCACTTCACTGGAGAGATGACATGCTGTACATGCATGTGACCACTGCAGCCAATCACTGATTTCATTTGAAATGCTGCATGTACGGCAGGAGACTACTTAGGCTAATAATTGGCTGTAGTGATCATATTCCCTTCTGGACTAAGTAGGAAATATGGAGGCCAGCCAGGGCCGGCGTTAGGGGCAGGCAGACTAGGCAGCTGCCTGGGGCCCCCGCTCCCCCAGGGGCCCCCAGCTAGTGGCAAGTCACGCAGCCGCTATGGGGCCCCTGTGAGGCAGGGAAGCCCACCTGCCGCCAGCGCTGACTCCCCCTCCGCATTGAACTATACCGGCGTGCGCCGGTACAGTTCAAAGCAATGATGGAGAAGAGAGCGTCACCTGACGCTCCCTCTCCCATCATTCCCCGCTCTGCCTCTGACACAGCGGGTGCGCATCATCGCGTACTCACTGTGTGCCAGGCAGTGCGGCGGCAGTCACCGACACAGGAGCAGGGAGCAGCACGGGCTCAGGGAGAGGTAAGGAGCTTGTGTTTTTTTTTGTTTTTTTTTACTGGACTGTGTGGCCATTCTCGGGAGGAGAGAGGCGGGGAGGGAAGGGGGGATGTGAGCTGTGCTGTATACTACTGTGGACAGTGCTGTATACTACAGTGGACTGTGCTGTATACTACTGTGGGCTGTGCTGTATACTACTGTGGACAGTGCTGTATGGTACTGTGGACAGTGCTATATACTTTAAGGAGGTAGTAGAGGATAGCAGCGCTGTTACGTTTGAAAGAGGCAGACTGCAGCAGGTGGAATCCTATATCACTACTAGGGTATAAAAAACTAAAAAGGTAGAAATATGTACACACACAGTGTACGCACACCCGCGCTATGTCCTACGTTGCATTTAAGTAATATCACTACTAATGTGAAATTTACCTGCTTGATAGAGTGAGATGAGCGGTTTTGATAGTGGCACAGGTCAAATTAAAGATACGGTAGTATAAATGTATTTACTATAAAAGAAAAGTAAGGGTATTTAGTTAGTTATATGTAAAAATGGTCTGTCTGAGTGCATGAATATATACACACATTGATGGCGTTGTTCTATAATCTGTGACACTAATTAAGGAATATATATGTTTTTTTTTTCTTTCAGATCGATATCCTGAGTGCATTAGTCTACATTACAGACACCTTGAGTACGAGCGATCCAGCCCTTGATTATAGAACAACGCCATCAATGTGTGTATATATTCATGCACTCAGA
Organism: Ranitomeya variabilis; assembly: GCF_051348905.1. Classification (NCBI taxonomy): domain Eukaryota; kingdom Metazoa; phylum Chordata; class Amphibia; order Anura; family Dendrobatidae; genus Ranitomeya; species Ranitomeya variabilis. The sequence goes on from NC_135234.1 coordinate 650,615,063, forward strand.
CAGACCATTTTTACATATAACTAACTAAATACCCTTACTTTTCTTTTATAGTAAATACATTTATACTATCTTTGATTTGACCTGTGCCACTATCAAAACCGCTCATCTCACTCTATCAAGCAGGTAAATTTCACATTACTAGTGATATTACTTAAATGCAACGTAGGACGTAGCGCGGGTGTGTGTACACTGTGTCTGTACATATTTCTACCTTTTCAGTGCTATATACTACTGTGGGCTGTGCTGTATACTACTGTGGGCAGTGCTGTATACTACTGTGGGCTGTGCTGTATACTACTGTGGGCTGTGCTGTATACTACTGTGGGCTGTGCTGTATACTACTGTGGGCAGTGCTGTATACTACTGTGGGTTGTGCTGTATACTACTGTGGGCAGTGCTGTATACTACTGTGGGCAGTGCTGTATACTACTGTGTGGGCAGTGCTTTATACTACTGTGTGGGCTGTTCTATATACTACTGTGTGGGCTGTGCTATATACTACTGTGTGGGCTGTGCTATATACTAAGCGGCTGTGCTATATACTACTATGTGGGCTGTGCTATATACTACTATGTGGGCTGTGCTATATACTATGGGGGTATATTATATTCTATGGGGAGGCTGTGTTATATACTATGTGGCTGTGTTATATATTTGGGGGGTACATTATACATTATATTCTATAGAGGGGGCTGCATTATATTCTGTGGGGGGCTTTATTAGATTTTATGAGGGATGATTGCATCATACCCTTTGATGGGGCTACATTATAGTCTATGGGGAGGTGGGCTGTATTATATCTTGTTCGGGGCTACATTATATTCTATGGGGGGCTGTATTATATTTATATTCTATGAGGGATGATTGCATCATACTCTATGAGGGGGCTACATTATACTATATGGGGGGTTGCATTATATTCTATGGGGAGGTTACATTATACTCTGGGGGGGTTACATTATACTCTGGGGTGGCTGTATTATACTCTGGGGTGGCTGCATTATACTCTGTGGGGTGGTGGCTGCATTATACTATATGTGGGCTGAATTATACTGTATCGAGGACTATGGGGAATACATTATAATATATAAAGGACTATGGGGTGCATTATACTATGGGAAGTTAATTGTACTACATGGATGACTATGGTGGTGCATTATACTATATGGAGCACTGTGAGGAGTGTATTATACTATATGGAGGACTATGGGGCACATTATATTATATGGAGGACTATGGGGTGTGCATTTTACAATATGGAGGACTGTGGTGCACATTATAATATATGGAGGACTATGGGGTGTATTATACTAAACAAGCAAAATGCTGCATATTCATTGGGTGATTGGATTGTTCATGCCGGAATAAAAATCATTGTTCTCAGCAGGACGTCGCCGGTGTAAACTGTAGATGTGCTGCTGATAACATGATACTGTATGGTGATCTGTTAGTGATCTATTAGTGATCATTCTGTCCCCTTCATTCTTTCTCAGATGGTGGAAAGAGGCCGGGAAACAAGCGTCCAACGACTTCAGTACAGTCGATCACACTCGTTTAGCGGCCTGAGATCAGCGCATGTAAATACAACCGAAATGCTTCTGTATGATGTGCAATATGTTAGCATTTGGGGCCCCATTTTAAACTTTGCCTAGGGCCCCAATTTGTCTAAAACCGGCCCTGAGGCCAGCAGTGAACACAGACAGCAGTAGAAAAGCAGGAGTAGATTGGAAAGGTGAGTATACTTTATTTTATTATTTCAGAGCATTATGGATGTTTTTTCCAAGGTCAACCTCTTTAAGACACAAGGAAGATTGATTCATGTACCTACTTTATGACATAGAAAATTCCATAGACCTTATAGAGAAAGTTTTGAAGGCCTCAGATTTAGAACACTAAACAATGCCATCATTTTTGGTCTTAGGTCAACAGGGTTCGAGTTTTCAAACAAACAAATAAATTATGGAGAGACTTCACCATATATATGGATATTATGTAGGGAGGAGAGTCAAGCTAAAGGTCTCTCTTGTGTGTCTGGGCCAGAACGGTCGGGGCTGTCACCATTGTTTCAGGGGGAAGAGATTTCTGACCGGAGCAGTTTAGCACACCTGATGGGGCGGTTCGGACATAAATAGCAGTTTGAGCGGGAAGACGGAACACTTGGCGGTGAAAGAGCTTGTGAGTAGTGAGACGGTTGACTCCCTCTCGACGGATCCATGCCAGCTAGCTGTGCCTGTATTCTCGGTGTAATAATTATAGGGGATAACTCAGGAGACTCTTTGCGTGGAACAAGACAACTACAGGACACAGTTTTATAAGTGGTAAAGTCTATATTATCACACGGTGATTCAAACAGGTGCAGAGAGAAACTCAAGTCCACAGCACTTGGTGTAAATATTAAATGCAGCTTAACAGTCTATAGGGAATTTCAGAGGAAAACGCAATCACGCAGAAAGTCTATGAAGCACAGTTATTCTTGAGGATACTTAACACGAATAAGTCCTTGTTTAGTCCAAACACAGAGAGATATGCTTATAAGGCAGTTCAAATAATATCTTAGCTCAATCAGGAAGGCCTGGGTAATAGTCTCAGGTTTTTTGCAGAGCATCAACAGCTTACATGTCCAGCAAATGCAGATGGAAGTAAACACGAGCAGCAGATGAAGGAGGATTACTGTAAACTGGTGTATGCAGCAGGAACTCCGAACAGAGTAGCAGGATAACCACACAGGTTCACAGGAGCAGGTATATAGCCAGGGAGTCACCAGGGTCAGGAGCTGGATGCAAGGCAGAATACTCTAGCACAGACTGAAGGCTGGGGTGGAGTTTTATAGCAGGACACAGTGCACATGAGACCAAAGACGCCATCTTGGAAAAGGGCAGTAATGCACAAAAGGTAATAAAAAATGTTCAGAGTCCTGACACTCAGCTAGCGTCACTGCCGACACGTACTACCCTCAGCCTAGAGAGACTTCCTCACCAGGTAGTGACCAGGATAGAGTGCGTATTTTGGCTGAGCTCAACACCACGGAGGCACCGCTTAGTCCCATCCTCGCGGTGTCTGCTAAGGACCGGCCTGTGGCTGTGTCAGCTGGACTGTGTGCTTCTACTGCGGCCTTGTCTACTGAACTTTCTGGTTCTTCCACTGTGCTGCCGAACTTCATCTCTATCCCACTGTGTGCGTGGATCAGGAGGTCACGTGCCGAAGGACCCGAAGGATTCATCATCGCAAGGAGACAGTGCATCGCCCTTCTGAGGGACCGGATCGGAGACATCTCGCGCTGCCTGTGGTGCCGCCGAGGGAGCTTCCAGCCACCATCCTCCACCACACAGAGAGTGATAAATTAGCCTGTTGTTATCTACTGCATTTCACTTTGCCATCCGCCATTCATATCCTTTACCACCTGCTTGTACTATCACTGTTTGATATAAAGAACATGCTAACCCTTGCTCTGCCTCCTGTGTGTCACTGCATCCTACGCACCTGCTAGCATCCTACAATTATAAGACATAACAGCACATTCAGGTGATAGTTCTGCATATTTGACAATTGTGGAGCTAGAAGGTTTTCATACAAATATAATAAAATGTTAATAATGCAAAATAGGCTGTGTATTTTTCGTTATTTTTCATCTAAAAGTGGGATGCATGCTAAGTAATAAAAACCATGAAGAAAGTAGTAATAAAACCTCAAAGTGCAAAGTTGGGACTCTGGCCTTCATCACGTGTGTTACTGGAGTCCTCGCTCCACTGAACATGTCACTGCATTAGACGTGGCTGCTACTCCCAACCTTGTACAGTAGCACATTACGTTTGTCAGCACATGTCACGCATGGCTGAAAATGTTGTCTATGTCCTGCTTCAAAGTCTGTAGTTCTTCCTATTACAGGTGATAAATCACATTTTATGGAGGTAGTATAGATTATGCAATAATAGTCTGCCCGAATTAACCTTTTCGTGCAAAGTTAGTAATTATTAAGTGTAATAGGAATGAAAACTAAGTTAACATATGACAATTATTAAAATTTTGATAGTTAATTAAATGAGTTTTCTGGACACACAGATAAAGCATTGTACAGCCTATCAGGAATGAAGAATCTTCATGATTTACTTGCTCTGTTCTTGAGCTATTTTATGTGACATCCAGCTTATTTCTTCTACAGTCCGTTCAAAGCCAAGCATTTGGATTTTAACAGCATTTGCATTGTCAGAATACACACAATATAGGATGGTGGGGGAATCATTCTGTATATAGGGTGTTGTGGGGTCATCTTACTGTATATAGGGAACTGTGGTGTCCATTATACCGTGAATAAGGAACTGCGTGGGGTCATCATACTATAAATAGGGAGTTATGGAGGTCATGGTTGGGGCCATCATACTATATACTGTATAAAGGGAGCTGTGGGAAAAGCATACTTTTTTAAGCAAAGGAGGGGGCAATGAGGACTTTTGTTATAGGGCCATATGATTTCTATGTAAGCCTCAAGTGTGAGTGTGAGAATATCAGTGTATATATTTGATTTTGTTTTGTATACAGTCATATGAAAAAGTTTGGGCACCCCTATTAATCTTAAGCTTAATGTTGTATAAAAATAGTTTTTTTTGCAACAGCTATTTCAGTTTCATATATCTAATAACTGTTGGACACAGCAATGTTTCTGCCTTGAAATTAGGTTTATTGTACTAACAGAAAATGTGCAATCTGCATTCAAACAAAATTTGACAGGTGCATAAGTATGGGCACCCTTATCATTTTCTTGTTTTAAATACTCCTACCTACTTTTTACTGACTTACTAAAGCACTTTTTTTGGTTTTGTAACCTCATTGAGCTTTGAACTTCATAGCTAGGTGTATGCAATCATGAGAAAAGCTACTTAAAGTGGCCACTTGCAAGTTGTTCTCCTGTTTGAATCTCCTCCGAAGAGTGGCATCATGGGCTCCTCAAAACAACTGTCAAATGATCTGAAAACAAAGATTATTCAACATAGTTGTTCAGGGGAAGGATACAAAAAGCTGTCTAAGAGATTTAACCTGTCAATTTCCACTGTGAGGAACATAGTAAGGAAATGGAAGAACACAGGTACAGTTCTTGTTAAGGCCAGAAGTGGCAGGCCAAGAAAAACATCAGAAAGGCAGAGAAGAACAATGGTGAGATCAGTCAAGGACAATCCTCAGACCATCTCCAGAGAGCTGCAGCATCAACTTGCTGCAGATGGTGTCACTGTGCATCGGTCAACTATACAATGCACTGTGTTTTTTGCCGCCATGCATAACGCCTTTTTGTATTACCAAACAACTCAATTTTGGTTTCATGAGTCCACAGGACCTTCATCCAAAAAGAAATTGGATTCCGACTCTGTTTGTGGCGTGCTTGCAGAAACGGCATCTTTTGCATCACTCTCCCATACAGCTTCTCCTTGTGCAAAGTGCGTTGTATAGTTGACCGATGCACAGTGACACCATCTGCAGCAAGTTGATGCTGCAGATCTCTGGAGGTGGCCTGAGGATTGTCCTTGACTGATCTCACCATTCTTCTTCTGGAAATTGACAGGTTAAACCTCTGAGACAGCTTTTTGTATCCTTCCCCTGAACAACTATGTTGAATAATCTTTGTTTTCAGATCATTTGACAGTTCTTTTGAGGAGCCCATGATGCCACTCTTCGGAGGAGATTCAAACAGGAGAACAACTTGCAAGTGGCCACTTTAAGTAGCTTTTCTCATGATTGCATACACCTGGCTATGAAGTTCAAAGCTCAATGAGGTTACAACACCAAAAAAAAGTGCTTTAGTAAGTCAGTAAAAAGTAGGTAGGAGTATTTAAAACAAGAAAATGATAAGGGTGCCCATACTTATGCACCTGTCAAATTTTGTTTGAATGCAGATTGCGCATTTTCTGTTAGTACGATAAACCTCATTTCAAGGCAGAAACATTACTGTGTCCAACAGTTATTAGATATATGAAACTGAAATAGCTGTTGCAAAAAAAAAACATTTTTATAAAACATTAAGCTTAATAGGGGTGCCCAAACTTTTTCATATGACTGTATTTGTCGGTCCTGGGGACTTATTACAAGGTCTGTTACAGTGGGGAAACAATTATTTGATTCCTTGCTGATTTTGTAAGTTTGTCCACTGACACACACGTTGTATTTCTTCCATTTTCTTACTATTACTTTCTCTTACTATATAACAGTTGTCTCCTTCTCACCCAGTGTCTTACTTATGGTTTTGTAGCTCATTCCAGCTTTGTGCAGGTCTATGATCTTGACCCTGACATCCTTATAAAGCTCTTTGGTCTTGCCCATGTTGTAGAGGTTAGAGTCTGACTGATTAATTGAGTCTGTGGACAGGAGTCTTTTGTAAAGGTGACTACGGTATGTAAGACAGCTGTCTTTAATGCAGGTGGCGAGTTGATTATGAGCATCTAACTGGTCTAATGATGGGTAGGGGATCAAATACTTATTTCTCACTGCAAAATGCAAATACATTAATATAATTTATACAATGTAATTTTATTTTTAAGATATTCTATCTCTCATTGTTAAAATTAACCTACCCTTAAAATTATAGACATGTCTTTGTCAGTGGGCAAACGTACATAATCAGCAAGAGATCAAATACCTATTTCCCTCAATGTAGATATATTTTTATGTGCCCCCAAAAACCCTCTAATTAAAAAAAGTTAAAAAAATGAATCTAAATCTAGAAGGCATATACATTTGTCCAGAGTAGCAATATCACACATTGCTACCACTTTAGCTACGATGTATGGCATATGCAAAAAGGTTTGGGTTTTGTATAGTACCAGTCAAAATTTTTTAACACATCTGTTCATGCAATGATTTCTTTGCTCTTATTGGAATGTGCACATTGTAGATTCAGATTGAAGGCAACAATTACATGAAGAAACACACATTTAAACAGGTAGTAAGGAAAGATGAGTGAAGCCAATCTTAATATGTGTTAAATAATGATGAGTGAGTGTGCTCTTCACTACTCGTTCAAGCATCAGCGTGCTCGGGATGCGCGTTACTCCATGAGTATTTCTTGAATGCTCGAGCGGGAGCTTGAGTACCCGCCCAGCATGTTTGGTCCTTTTTAGACAGCCAATAAACATGGGAATTGCCTGCCAGTCACGGTAATGCTGTATCCATCTTGGTTGTGGCATTACTGTGATTGGCTGGCCACATAGTGTCATCAGGTCTATATAAGACTCGTGAAGCTATGCTAGTCACACTGTACCCCGGACACAGGCAGAGTAGGGAGAGGTGCTGGTGAAAGAGGGGCAGAATTGTAGCTGCATATTGGGCAGGGATTCAACCACATTTATATTTCTTTCAACTACAACAACAGCCCTTCTTAGGGCTAATTATTATCATCAATATTAATACTGCTGTTAGCAGCACATAGGGCTCATGCCCACTTCCGATGAAATCGGACTAATTAAATCCGATAAAAAATCGGATTGAATTCGGACCAATGTTAATCTATGATTGTGTGCTCATCTGCGTGTTTTTTTTCAGCTCGGATCGGATCACGCATGCTGCGAATGTAATCAGAGAACAGATCGCAGCCCGCAATAGAAGTCAATGGGTGCGATAAAAAAATCGCACCGATGTCCTTTGAAAAGCCGGCATTTCATATGCGGCTAATGTAAAAAACACACTGACAGGTTATAATATAAAGGATAGATTACATATATACACATAGAATAAGTATATATATATATATATATATATATATATATATATATATATATATACTGTATATACACTGCTCAAAAAAATAAAGGGGACAATTAAACAACAGAATATAACTCCAAGTAAATCAAACTTCTGTGAAATCAAACTGTCCTCTTAGGAAGCAACATTGTTTGACAATCAACTTCACATGCTGTTGTGCAAATGGAGTAGACAACAGATTGAAATTATTGGCAATTATCAAGACACACTCAATAAAGGAGTAGTTCTGCAGGTGGGGACCGCAGACCACATCTCAGTACCAATGCTTTCTGGCTGATGTTTTGGTCACTTTTGAATGTTGGTTGCACTTTCACACTCATGGTATCATGAGACGGACTCTACAAATTTGCTGCTGTTTTGTTCCATGCACTCATTGATTGATTCTTTTTTTACCATGATCTGTACTCTGAAATTTATCAAAGCAGGTAAAATCACCTGATTTAATGTGTCCATTCACAGTTTCTCTGTAGCATCTGAATGTAAGAGGTAGTGGTGGGAGAATTTATGCTACTGGAGCTGAAATTACCCCTTCTGAACTCTCCACCTATTTCTGGGTGCTTCTTGAAGCATGTTTGGGGTCATTGTCCTGCTGGAAGACCCATGGCTTTTATACAAACCCAGCTTTCTGACCTCAAGCACTACATTACGACTCAAAATCCTTTGGGAGTCTTCACATTTAATGATGCCTTGCACACAGTCAATGCACCCAGGGCCAGAGGCAGCAAAACATCCGCAAAATATGTTTGAAACTCCACCATATTTGATCGTAACAACCATGTTCTTTTATTCGTAGGTATTCTGTCCCCAGGGCCTGTGGCTGCAAATATGGCTCTGTGAGATGCTGGATCTCTTCACCTTACTTACAATTGGTCGCATTCGCAGATAGCTTAACTCAGCTGCCGGCACACATGTTATGAAGAATCCAGAAGAAACTTTGATTTTTTTAAGAATCCTTGTTGAATGCATAAACAGCAGCAGCAGCAGGTTAAAAAGACTTTCTTTGAGACAAGCTGAAAGCACATGTGCCTCTAATGAAGGCAAGATGGAGACTGAGACACACTGTCGCAGAGGGAGACAGAAGGGACAAACTTGATGGAAAGGGAGGATTTCAGCTATGCAAAACACAGGAACACATAGCAACAATAAACAATATGAGAACTGCAATACAGCATATAAAATGTACAGGACAGTCTGTAAAATGTCTCATTCATGGGACATAACACTTCCCGTCTGAAATCTTTAGATTTCATAATTCTTATGATGTCCCCTGGGGATGTCACTGTAGACCTGAAAAAAACAAAAGGAAAACAAGCATGCAAGTAACAACAACAACAGTTGTAGTCCAATTGGCATGGTCCAATCTCCAATCTTCAGTTGGAGGCATGAAGTCCTCAACAGTGGGATGGTCCGAGTCCAAACGTAAACCCATCTTCAGATCGGGGAAGCCGCAACGTGCAAACACTTCCACCAACCCAACAATCCACTGGAGAAAGTTCACGAATGTTCCAACACAGCTGGAGGAATATATGGCGGTAGGCTCCCCGCCGTGAGCTGTGTACATAAACAATGACTTTCATGTGAGTTCCTTACGGATCTTCCCATCATTGCTTGGTGTAACCTTGGTGATAAGACCCATTGGCCAGTCGTTGCGATGAGCTTCTTTATCTTTAAGGAGGACGAGGTCTCCCTCTTGGAGATTAGGTTTTGCAGTCTGCCATTTGTGATGGCTTTGAAGCAAGTGCAGGTATTTAGTTTTCTAGCGGTGCCAAAAGGCATTGGACAAGTGTTGTACCTGTTTCCACTAATGAATGTAAATGTCCCCGTCCACAAACTTCCCTGGAGGGATTGCAGCAGCTCCAACCTTCTGAGTAAGAAGTGTAGCAGGAGTAAGGATCATTGGTACATCAGGGTCCGATGTTACTGGTACCACTTTACTGTCTGTGTAGAAGGTAAATGAATCAATAGCAATGTCCATTTCATCCTTTATAGCTTCAGCTAACTCCACTGCCAGAACGGCGGCACAAAGTTCGAGTCTTGGAACAGAGTGAGCAGGTTTCAGGGTTAGTTTTGCCTTACCAAGGATGAATCCACAATGCACCTTGTTATCTTCTTCCAAGGTCTTCAGGTAGGCTACGGCAGCTATAGCCTCTGTAGAAGCGTCGGAGAAAATGTGGACTTCTCTTCTAATGGTGGCTGAAAGGGTGCCTGGGGAATAACAACGTGGGACTTGGAAATGCTCTAAGACCTTCAGAGACTTCTTCCATGCCTCCCACCTTTGTTATTTCTGGGATGGTAGCGGAGTGTCCCAATCCATACTCTCGGCGGTCAACTGTCTCAACAGTATCTTGCCTTGAATGGTGATGGGTGCGTTAAACCCGAGAGGATCATAGATGCTTTTCACAACAGATAGGACTCCTCGTTTAGTGAAAGGCTAATCACAAGCTGACACCTGGAAAGTGAACGTGTCCTGCTTAATATCCCAAAGCAGACAGAGGCTGCGTTGCGTGGGACAAGAACAAGAACCCTTACACCAGCAGCGTGATCCTCAGATGGAAATGCTTCCATTACCTTTTTACTGTTGGAGACGATCTTGTAGAGTCTAAGGTTTGCTGTTGACAGCATTTCCTGAGTCCTAGAGAGCAGATCGATCGTCTCTTCACTTGTGGGAAGAGACTTAAGCCCATCATCTACGTAGAAGTTTCTTTCCACAAATAGACGAGCATCAGACCCATATTCTCTCTCACCTTCCTGTGCTGTCCGTCTTAATCCACAGATGGCCACTGCAGGCGAGGGGCTGTTCCCGTAGACGTGCACTTTCATCCTGTAGTCTATGACCTTGTTATGGACGTCGTTGTCTTTGTGCCATAGGAATCTGAGGTAGTTTCTGCTGTCTTCTCTCACGATAAAACAGTGAAACATTTGTTGAATGTCGGCCATTACTGTGACAGGTTCTTGCCTGAAGCGAATAAGTACTCCTATAAGGCTGTTGTTTAGATTAGGCCCAGTGATGAGCAGGCTATTTAAGGAGATGCCTTCATACTGAGCACTGGAGTCAAACACCACTCTAATTTGGACGGGTTTGCAAGGATGGTAGACAGCAAAGGATGGGAGATACCAGCATTTTTCACCTTCTTTTAGTGGAGGTGCGGGTTCTGCGTGACCTCTGTCGAAGATATTCTGCATGAAGTCAACAAAATGTTTCTCCATCTCTGGCCTTCTCTTTAAGGTGCATTTTAGGGATGAAAACCTTGTCATTGCTTGTTGCAGATTATTAGGTAGTCTTGTTCTTGGAGAACGAAAAGGTAAAGGTGCTACCCAGCTATTTGAATCGTCTTGGGCGAATTTCTTGTCCATAATCTTTACGAACTCTTTGTCCTCCCTTGCAGGTGCTAGCTGGTTGTCTTCTCTTGTAGAGTTGAAAACTGTTGACCCGAGGTCATCATTGTGAGACAGGAATGTGTTTGTGTCGTCAGAGGTTTCTTTCTTCCACTTGTTATCGCTTATCTTCTCTTTCACCCAGTAATAATGTGGGCATGGTTGAAAGTAAGTGTTGCGACCATTTGGTAGGATGTGAGTCTTAAATGAGGAAATCCTTGTGGGTCTCTTCATCTTTCCTGTACAGACATTGCCTATGATAACCCAGCCTAGGTCAAAGCGTTGAGCAAATGGAGCATCGTGTGGCACGTTGATGTGCTGACGTACCTTGTGTAGTCGCAGAATGTCTCTGCCAAGCAAGATCAGAATGTTTGCGCTGTTGTCAAGAGCTGGTATCTTGCCTGCCAAAGTCCTTAGATGAGGGTGATGGAGTGCAGTCTCTGGAGTTGGGATTTCCTCTCTGTTGGATGGTATCTGGTTGCATTCGACCAGAGTGGGTAAGGGTATCTCCACATTGTTCTCAAGAGAAGACACCATGAGTCCATTTGCTCTTGGGTTACCCCATGAGCAGTGTCCAGGTAGCTGAGGCCAGGCAGGTACGGGTCTGCTTTGGCCAGCTGAAGCTCTAACAGAAGGACACTGAGTTCTTGGAACCTTGTACTGTCCTTACTAGATACCTTTGGAAATTCCTCTAGTTGCTTGAACAGGGCGTTTTCTATGGCCTCAGGACTGCCATAGCTTCTTTCTAGCCTGTTCCATGCAGCAGTGAGACCCGCGATAGTATTACTGATGTAGACGGATTTAAGTGTCTTGACCCGATCTGTGGATTGTGGCTCAAGCCACCTGATTAGCAGGTCTAGCTCTTCAGCAGCAGTAATGCCGAGGTCACTGATTGTGGTTTTAAAGGTACACTTCCAACCCCTGTAGTTCTCAGGTTTATCGTCAAACTTTGTAAGACCGGTCTTAGTTATATCACGCCGAATCATGTACCTTGCAAAGCCAGTCATCTCAGCATTCTCCAATTTTGGAAGGACCGTTGCTGGCTGGGTAGCGTTGTTCATACAGTCTGTGCTTTGACCTGGGAATTCAGGAACATATGGGGCAGCGTTGGCATTCAGTCCATTAACTGGCTTAATGAGCTTAGTTTCTGCCACACATGGGACTGGAATTGTGTGACTGACCGAAGTGTGGTGACTTGCCTGCATATTGGCCTGCACGTATGTTTCAGTGTATAAGGTTTGGTGAGGTGCAGGTTTCCGGTACATTCCGGTGCACAGAGGAGGATCAGGATGCAGGGTTGGCAGCGTATTGTACTGACCTTGGGTGCAGGATGCGGGTAAACACTCTGTGTCCTGTTGTCTCAGGGGAGCATCTGTGTCAGGAAGGATTGTAGGAACAGGGGGAGCGCTGTATTGGCTTTGTACATAGTCTCTAGTACGCTTAAGAGGGTCTTCAGTATCAAAATCACTTAAACTGACACTGTCTCTTTGGCTCCCACTGATGGCTTGTTCCAGGACCTTCAACCTTGCCATGGTTGCGGCGTGTTCGCATTCCTTCTCTAGGGCCTCTATTTCTGCTTTTCTTTTCTTCTCTAGGGCCTCTGTTTCTGCCTTTCTTGTCTTCTCTAGGACCTCTGTTTCTGCCTTTCTTTTCATCTCTAGGGCCTCTGTTTCTGCCTTTCTTTTCTTCTCTAGGGCCTCTGTTTCTGCATTTCTGTGCACTTCTTCAGCTGCCTCTATTTCCATCTCAGTTTTCTTTTGAGCGAAGGCAGCTTGTATTTTAGTGGCCTCAGCTTCTGCACGTGCTCTTACGAGCTGTTTGCTGAGGGTTGAGGATTTTGAAGAGGGTGACTTAGATGATCGCTTTGACTGTCTGGCTGAACCGGAAAAAAAAGATGACATCTCAGCTATTATCACGATTCTTGCCTCTGTCTTGGCTTTTATATCGCGCACCATGCTTTCTCTCTCAGAGTTAAGTTGTTGGAAAGCTTGCAGCTCTTTGCAGGGAACTGACGGGTTAAGTCTCTGTAACACGGAGGTGCACTGATCTGTAATTTTTGTATACAGTTGATAATCTGAACATAGTTGTGCAAGGGTTCCCTTTGGTGGTCGTTGGAGAGAAGCAGGCTGAGACAGGCTGTTTATGTGACTCAGCAGTATTTGCCATTGCTCTGCTATGGCACGGAGAAGATCAGTTTACTGGATTCTAGATTCTCCCTGACTTTCCATGTGGGCTTTGTGGGACGTCTAGCCTTCTCACTAGATGGTGGATCAAGTTCTATACAATTTTCCTCTAACAATGGGTCTGGCAGAGACCGTGTAGTCATTCCTTCAGCCATCCTGATTCACAGGGAGAATGGGAGCTGTATAGTCTCTTATATGCTGAGAGCAGATGCTCTGCAAGAAGTTCTGTAGCTTTATAGAAGCTGTTAGTGGCTTTACAGATGAATCTGGTAAGTCTTTTTTACTATTCTGTCCCCAGGGCCTGTGGCTGCAAATATGGCTGTGTGAGATGCTGGATCTCTTCACCTTACTTACAATTGGCCGCTTTCGCAGATAGCTTAACTCAGCTGCCGGCACACATGTTATGGAGAATCCAGAAGAGACTTTGATTTCTTTAAGAATCCTTGATGAATGCATAAACAGCAGCAGCGGGTAAAAAAGACTTTCTTTGAGACAAGCTGAAAGCACATATGCCTCTAATGAAGCCAAGATGGAGACTGAGACACAGGGAGAAGAAGAAGGAAGTGGCATGACACCCAGCAGAGGGAGACCGGGAGACAGAAGGGACAAACTTGATGGAAAGGGAGGATTTTAGCTATGCAAAACACAGGAACAAATAGCAACAATAAACAATATGAGAACTGCAATACAGCATGTAAAATGTACAGGACAGTCTGTAAAATGTCTCATTCGTGGGACATAACAGTAGGCCTCATTCCGTTAACAGTAAGCATAAGGATGATGTGGTTTATCAAAAAACTCTATCTTGGTCTCGTCTGTAGAACAAGATGCCTGCTTGCCCTCTAAAAATAGTGGGGGAAGCCTGCTGGACCTCTATAAATTGTAAGTGCTGCCTGCTGGCCCTCTATAAATTGTAAGTGCTGCCTGCTGGCCCTCCAAGTTTCACACTTTATAGTATTAATGTGAAAAAGAAAATTTGCTGACCTCAGATGGATAAATTATATTGCAGTAGAAATCGTCTACTGGCCCTCAAAAAATGCTTAGTGAGGGCTGGCTGCTGTCCCTTTAAAATTAAAGTGAAGGCCGCCTGATTGCCCTCTGACAATAGTGCGGGCCATCTGCTGGCCCTCTAATAGTAATGGCCTCCTGATGGCCCTCTACAAATAGTGATGGCCCTGGAAAAAATAGTGACTTTCAGAATCCCTCCTTCATAAATTAAACAGGATGTGTCTGATCACACACCACATGGCCAGGTAAGGTATTAAAATGATAAACTTACTCTTCCTGTTGAATTTTTTTTCACCATTCAATGTAATGCAAATGTGCAAAAAAAAACCCACGTGTGGATGTGAGGAGGTTGCGGGATACAGTGACGCACGAGAGGCAGAACAAGGTTTAACAATTTAATTTAGCAGTGGGATACAGGGAGACAAACAGTTTAATGAGGGAATAAACAATTCAACTGTAAAGAATATACGGAGTTAATGAGCAATAAACAAGGTAACGGCAGTTATTTCAACCACTTATCGTGTCAGAAGTTTCTCAGGCTGTAGATGATGCTTGCGAATCAGTAGTGTCAACAACGGCTGGCGCTGTCCTGCAGGTAAAGGTGGTCCATCTTCTGGCAGCAGCAGTCGGTATCCGGTACCTTCCACCAAGCCCCTAGTCTATCGGTGGCTGTGGCCAACGCAAACAAGGACGCAGTACTGTCAGAGTCCTGGTCGAGTGGCGTGGCAATGTCCAGTAGGGAGGGCAGCGGCAACAGTCCTGCACTCTGCCCTGGCTCTTAGGCTGACGTACAGCGCTCAGCTGAGCAGTGCTCCCGGCTCTCTCCCTGTTACTGTGATGGGCTCCGGCAGCGTCCTGGTGTCAGATCGGCCACGTATCATTGCAACCTAGGTTACGCACCCTGTGGAGCACACTGCGCACGCACCTTGCCTCTCTCACTGCTGATGCGAAACTGCCTGACACTGCACGCCCTTTCCCTTTTAACCGCACCCCCAGCATCTGACCAAGCCTTTTTTGCCTTCCCCCGGACAACATGGGACGCAGCTTCGACAGTTCCGGACACGGTTTAGTGTCACATATAGTGTTGAGCGATACTGTCCGATACTTAAAAGTATCGGTATCGGATAGTATTGACCGATACCTGAAAAGTATCGGATATCGCCGATACTGATACCCGATACCAATACAAGTCAATGGGACACCAAGTATCGGAAGGTATCCTGATGGTTCCCAGGGTCTGAAGGAGAGGAAACTCTCCTTCAGGCCCTGGGATCCATATTAATGTGTAAAATAAATAATTAAAATCAAAAATATTGATATACTCACCTCTCCGGAGGCCCCTGCACCTTACCGCTGTTAACCGGCAGCCTTCTTTGCTTAAAATGAGCGCGTTTAGGGCCTTCCATGACGTCACGGCTTCTGATTGGTCGCGTGCTGCTCATGTGACCGCCACGGACCAATCACAAGCCGCGACGTCATTCTTCCTTATAAAGGAAGCCAGTACCATTGGCGATACGCGTTGGGCGCTTGTGCCCGGTGCCACCATCCTTTGTTACTACCCTTCATTACACTGATGTGCCTTATAGGGACCTCTCCTTTGGTATCCCCGTCCACAGTGACAGGTTGTATTGGATGCCTCATTGTTTGATATTTGGAATCTGGGGGGGCTCTTTATAAGGATGAATACCATACCTTTAATCCTTGATACCTTGACCTCTCCACTTTGAATTATGCTGTGTTTGTGAATTATGCTGTCAGTGTGGGGTTTATTGACAAACAACAAAATGTGTCCTATGTATGTTTATTGAGGGTGGCACTGTGGTATGACCTTATCACGGGTCTTGTTTTCTATATTTTTTGCTGTGTTTTGCAATTTTAAATGGTTTTAAATTGTTTCCTTGCAGTGTTAAAGTGTGTTGAAATAAATTTATACTAATTTTTTGATAATGTTTGTGGTGATCCCTTCGATATACATGCTACCTTTTTCTTCTTGAAATTTCGTTATCTCGGTCTGGAGTGGAGAGCTGGTTTGGAGATTCGTTGCTGGTGGTGTATTTTCCTTTGTCTTATTTACTCCTTCCTATATTTGTATTTATTTTGCCCTGCACATTTATACTGTATTCCTGAGTGACTGCGGCGTGGTGTATATTTTCCTTTATCCTTGTCTGTGCTAACTGTGGCTATTGGTGTATTACCTCTTCACTGGGTGGTGGGCGCAGGTTTCAGCCTAGGGTTGAAACAGCAGACAGGGTGAGGTTCGAGGCCTGGACATGCACACCATCAGTGTAAACTCCAGGTAGAGGGTCAGTCAGGATTTCCCTAGTCTGAGGGAAATTGCAGGGGCCCGGGTTATTAGCTCTCGCTCACCTAGTCTCCCCGTGACACAGGGTCCTCCCTCCTTATGCACCTGTATGCCTTGTTTTTTGCTCATGTTTAATTGTATTTGCTCCCTTTTTCACATGTAAAGCGACATGGAATAAATGGCGCTATAAAAATGTATAATAATAATAATAATTAATAGTTAATTTGCAAAGTTACTAGCCTTCAGATGGTGTTTGTGACCATGAGGTTTTTTTTTTTGCAGAGGCAGCATTGCTACACCGTTTTATACAGTCCTATTTCACAACTGATGTAAGCCAGAATATGGCAAGAACCACTCATCTAAGTAAAGAGAAACTACAGTCCATTATTACTTTAAAACACGATGGTCGGTCAATTTGGAAAATTTCTAAAACCTGGAAGGTATCCTAAAGTGAAGTCATGAAACAATCAATTGCTATGATTAAACTGCCTCTCATGAAGACCACCCCAGGAAAGGAAGACTAAGGATTACGGCTGCTGCAAATCTTAAGTTCATTATAGGTACCAGGCCCATAAACTGCAAATTAACAGCAAGTAAGATAACAGTCCTTATGAACAATGCATAGACTTCAAGTACATGTTAAGATCGGCAAGGGCCAGGGCCCTACTGGCCAATGACAGAAGGGCCTGTCTGGTCATGGGCCACCTTGTCTGCTATGTTGCTAACAGAATCGGTGATCTCAAGATACTAATACTGGTAAGAGTTGTGATTGTGTTAGGTGTCAAGTTCCTGCCTCTGCACAGGGGGAATCTCAAGCCATCTCTGCTGCAGTCTCCCATTCTTCTCCAGCCACAGTGGAGTCTGCTCAGCGGAGACGTCGGTCCCAGCGTCTTGCTCAGTCCTACTCTGTACAAAGAGTTACTGCTGCTTTTCCGGCTTCTGCCTTTGAAGTCAGTGCTGGGCAGCGGCGAGCAGACGCTTCTGGGACTTAGGCCATGTGCACACGTTCAGTATTTTTCGCGGTTTTTTTCGTGTTTTTTCGCTATAAAAACGTGATAACAACGTGAAAAAAACGCGAAAAAACGCTTACATATGCCTCCCATTATTTTCAGTGTATTCCGCACATGCTGCATTTTTTTCCACTAAAAAATCGCATCGCGGAAAAAAAAGCAACATGTTCATAAAATTTGCGGAATTGCGGGGATTCGGCACACCTAGTAGTGCATTGATCTGCTTACTTCCCGCACGGGGCTATGTTTGACAAGTGTGACCAACCTGTCAGTCAGTTTTCCAAGCGATGCTACAGATCGCTTGAAAAACTTTAGCATTCTGCAAGCTAATTACGCTTGCAAAATGCTAAAAAAAACGGGAAAAAAACGCAAAAAAAAAATGCGGATTTCTTGCAGAAAATTTCCGGTTTTCTTCAGGAAATTTCTGCAAGAAATCCTGACGAGTGCACATACCCTAAGTCCTGCTTTTCTCGTTCTGAGCATGCCCTGAGTAAGATCTCTCAGTGAAGATCGAGGGTCACATGGTCATACTGCAGCTAAGGCTAGTTTCACACTAGCGTTAACTGCATTACGTCGCAAATGCGTCGTTTTGCCGAAAAAACGCATCCTGCAAAAGTGCTTGCAGGATGCGTTTTTTCTGCATTTACTAACATTAGCGACGCATTTGCGACGCAATGACACACGTTGCAACCGTCGTGCGACGGGTGCGACGTGCTGTTGCGGACCGTCGGGAGCAAAAAACGTTACATGTAACGTTTTTTGCTCCCGACGGTCCGCTTTTTCCGACCGCGCATGCGCGGCCGGAACTCCGCCCCCACCTCCCCGCACTTCCCCGCACCTCACAATGGGGCAGCGGATGCGTGGGAAAAATGCATCCGCTGCCCCCGTTGTGCGGCGGAGACCACACTAGCGTCGGGAACGTCGGCCCGACGCGCAGCGAAGGGTTGTTCCCGACGCTAGTGTGAAAGTAGCCTTAGTCCATTAGTCCTTTCAGGAAGGTCCTTTAAGTGCTAAGGCTAAGTCTTGCTTTGCACACACTGAGCATGCCCAGGGCAAGATCTCTCAGTGGAGATTTAGGGTCACATGCTCAGGTATGGAAGTCTCTCATTGGTCCTTCTAGGAAGGTCTTTTACTTGCTGCAGCTATATAAGGCTCGCATGGCCACACGGCCATGCGCTAGTGTACATTTGTAAACGTGTGTGTGTTGTGAGTGAAAGTCGTTCTTGGAAATTCCCTCCCTATTGGATGACTGCTCGCGGAAGGTGGATGATTGCTATCTGGCGCCCGACTTAGCCATCAGCACGTAACACACCATACAGTGTCTAATTGCTGTGACCGCCAGTGCGGCGCCATGCGCTTTCAGCGCTTTCCTGACCCAAGCCTGGGTGGTTATTGGCGTCCGCCAGTGTGGCACCGCACGCACTCTCGTGCAGCTTTAATTATTATTTTGGTTACGCGGACACCCCATTAGCGGTGTCGAGCGCAAGTGGTCTAGACGGACTCGGATCACAAGTCTCGGGACTGAGCTCGGTGACTCCTTGCTTGCGCTCTTGTATGCGGTACCGTGGCCCTGTGACTTAACAGGGTTCGCTTCCTTCACACAGGGTGAAGTTAACCCGTGTGTGTATTCACATTGTACCGCCATATAGTCTGTCATTACTTGGTAGCAGGTTCCATCTCTGCACGGTGGACCCCGGGCTGCGAACGCACCTTATTCTATGTTTCTTATTATTTGGTGCGTTCCGCTAGCCCTAACATTACACTAGCGCCAGGGTCTGGCTAGTAATGACGGACAAACCGCAATCCTTGCGGTACATCCAGCAGCTGGAGGGTAGGTTGGCGGCTCTCGAGCGCACAACCTCAGCTGTGGATGTAACCGCAGTTGCTGTTCAGGCTGCTAGCATGGCTGCAGCCACCTTGTCCACTGCCACCCCTGTACCGACTCTATCTCGCCTCCCGCTGCCAGAAAAATTTTCAGGTGATAGCAAGTCTTGTAGGGGTTTCGTGAGTCAATGCTCTATACATCTCGACCTTCTGGCTTCTCGTTTCCCTACAGAGCGGGCTAAGGTGGGATTTATTGTGTCTTTCTTGTCAGACAGGTCATTGGAATGGGCTACGCCGCTGTGGGAGCGTGGCGATCATGTGGTGCAGAGTGCTCCGCTGTTCCTGAGCACTCTGAAACAGGTCTTTTTAGGACCTCAAGTCACCCATGATACGGCGCTCCAACTGCTGGCATTAACTCAGGGTGAGTCCTTGGTCAGCCATTTTGCCATCCACTTCCGCACTTTAGCTTCTGAGCTGGAGCGGTCGGATAAAGCCCTTATCCCCATATTTTGGAGGGGCTGGCTGATCACGTTAAGGACGCTCTAGCCACTAGGGAGATTCCTGCCACACTGGAGGAGTTAATAACTGTCTCCACTCGTATTGACCTCCGTTTTAACAAGCGGAGGTTAGAGCGAGCCCAGTGTAGGCAGAGGTTTCGGCTGGCTCCCACCTTCGCCAGACCTCTGGAATCTCCGGTCCAGGTTCCTGAGTCACCTGAGGCCATGGAAGTGTCACGAGCGGGATCTAAGTCCCGGACCGCTTGTGCACTCAAGGTCTGTCATGTTTGCCAGCAGTCAGGACATCTTGCCACCAGATGTCCCCAGCGGTCGAGGAAACGTCAGCGTCTAGTGGTAGTAGGTGGAGGTACACTAGAAATGGTGACGTTTGCCTCCAAATTGTCCTTTAAGGGGACAATTACAATAGGCTCATTCACTCACTCGGTAGAGCTCTGCGTGGATTCTGGAGCGGAGGGCAATTTTATGTCTTCTGCCTTCGCCCAGCGTCACGCTATACCCCTGGTTATGCTAGCTCAACCAGTTACTGTACGAGTGGTGAATGGGTCAACACTGCCCTCACAAATAGCACACCAAACCATCCCTTTCACTCTGTCCTTGCTGCCATCTCATCAGGAGATTATATCTCTACTCGTCATTCCTGAGGGAATTGATGAGATCCTGTTAGGGATGCCTTGGCTACTGTATCACTCTCCTCATATCGAGTGGTCCTCAGGCAGAATTTTAGGATGGGGTGAATCTTGTGGGGGTAGATGTCAGAGGGAGAGCATACAGGTTGCTACTACTGAGGTACCCGAAGATTTATCCTCACTTCCCAAGCAATATTGGCCCTATGCAGACGTGTTCTCCAAAAGGGCGGCGGAGACCCTTCCGCCTCACCGCCCCTATGACTGCCCTATTGACCTCTTGCCTGGTGCTGAGCCTCCCCGGGGTCGAGCCTATCCTTTGTCTCTCCCGGAGACGGAGGCAATGTCACAGTATATCCGAGAGAATCTGGCAAGAGGATTCATTAGGAAGTCAGTGTCACCTGCAGGGGCTGGGTTCTTCTTCGTACAGAAGAAGAGTGGAGAACTGCGTCCATGCATAGACTACAGGGGTCTTAATGCCATCACCGTTAAAAATAAGTACCCACTACCCCTTATATCTGAGCTTTTTGATAGGCTACGGGGAGCAAGGGTATTTACCAAATTAGATCTGCGGGGTGCTTACAACCTGATTCGCATCCGTGAGGGGGACGAATGGAAGACGGCTTTTAACACCAGGGATGGGCACTATGAATATCTGGTGATGCCCTTCGGGCTCTGTAATGCCCCAGCCGTTTTCCAAGACTTTGTAAACGACATCTTCCGGGATATGCTTTCCACCTCGGTCGTAGTTTATCTGGATGATATTCTCATCTACTCTCCAGATATAGCCTCCCACCGGAGAGATGTTTGCAAGGTCTTCGACCTCCTACGGGCTAACTCCCTCTATGCCAAGTTGGAGAAGTGTGTGTTTGAGCAGGAATCCTCGCCTTTCCTTGGCTATATCATTTCTGCCCAGGGATTGGCTATGGATCCTGCCAAGCTACAGGCTGTGATGGACTGGCAGGAACCCCATTCTCTTAAAGCGGTGCAGTGCTTTATGGGGTTCATTAATTATTATCGCCAGTTCATTCCCCACTTCTCCACTTTGGTAGCTCCCTTGGTAGCCCTCACCAAGAAGGGAGCAAATCCCAAATTGTGGTCTGAAGAGGTCTCCAAGACCTTCTCTTCTATTAAGTCACATTTTGCTAGCGCTCCCATCCTACATCGCCCCGATGTAGATAAGCCATTTGTCATGGAGGTGGATGCCTCATCCGTTGGTGCTGGAGCAGTCCTTTTCCAAAAGGATGCTCAAGGTCGGAAGCATCCATGCTTCTTCTCCAAGACCTTCACACCAGCGGAGAGGAATTATTCCATCGGGGACAGGGAGTTGATAGCCATGAAGTTGGCTTTCTCTGAGTGGAGACATCTCTTGGAGGGGGCTCGCTTTCCCTTTCAAGTATTCACAGACCACAAGAATTTGGTTTATTTACAGACCGCCCAGCGGCTAAATTCTCGCCAGGCCAGATGGTCCTTGTTCTTCTCCCGGTTCCATTTCACCCTCCATTTTCTTTCCGGGGAGAAGAACGTTCGTGCCGACGCCCTCTCTCGCTCTGTAGTATCATCAGAGGAGGAGGAGGAGGAGCCTCGGCTTATTGTCCCTTCAGAGAGCCTGAGAACTTTGGCTCCGGTTTCGCTAGAGTCTGTGCCCCCAGGCAAGACTTTCGTTCCTTCTAATTTGCGACCGGAGGTTCTCTCTTGGGCTCACTCGTCCAGGCTGGGTGGACATTTTGGGACAAAGAGGACATCTGAGCTCTTGGCGAGGACGTACTGGTGGCCGCATATGGCTTGTGATGTCACAGACTATGTTCGGGCATGTGTCTCCTGCGCCAAGAACAAGTCTCCTCGGCAACGACCAGCTGGGTTGCTTTACCCTCTGCCGGTGGCGGACAGGCCCTGGGAGATGGTCGGCATGGACTTTGTGGTGGGCTTACCCAAGTCTCGTAATTGCACCATTATCTGGGTGATCACCGACCATTTTTCCAAAATGGTGCACTTGGTGCCTCTTCCACGGCTACCTTCTGCACGGGCTCTGGCTGCATTGTTCATCAAACATATCTTTCGCCTACACGGTATGCCGGACAAAATTGTCAGTGACCGGGGTCCCCAGTTTGCTTCTCGATTCTGGAGAGAGCTTTGTCGTTTACTCACTATTGAGTTGAATATCTCCTCGGCATATCATCCCGAGACAAATGGGTTGGTAGAGAGGGCCAATCAGACCCTAGTCACATATTTACGACATTTTGTTTCTGCCAGGCAGGATGACTGGGCATCTTTGCTATCGTGGGCAGAGTTTGCCCTTAACAACGCCGTAGCCGACACCACTGGTCAGACTCCATTCCTCCTAATTTACGGCCAGCATCCGCGTGTCCCTGTGCCCATGCCTGTGTCTTCCGCCGACTCCAGGGTGGCAGACTGGGCTGTGGAAGCACGGGACATTTAGGACCGCACTCAGGATGCCATTGGGGCCTCAAAGGAGAAAATGAGGTCCTCCGCCGATGCTCATCGGCGCCCCGCTCCGACCTTTGCTCCTGGTGACTTGGTGTGGCTCTCCGCCCATAACATCAGGCTGCGAGTTGAGTCCACTAAGTTTGCACCTCACTACTTGGGTCCCTTCAAGGTCCTCGAACAGGTTAACCCTGTAGTCTACCGTCTGGCCCTTCCTCCACGCCTGGGTATCACCAACACCTTTCATGTGTCCCTCTTGAAGCCCGTATACATGTCCCGCTTTTCTGAGTCATCTGCCGGGACATCGGGTTCGTCTACAGATGATTACGAGGTGAACGCTATTTTGGGGTGCAAGGTGGTACGTGCCAAAAAATTCTATTTGGTGGATTGGAAGGGTTATGGCCCAGAGGACAGGTCCTGGGAGCCTGCTGAACACATTCGAGCTCCAGAGCTCATTGCTGCCTTTGAGCGTAGCGAGGTCCAAGGAGGGGGGGCCATGTTAGGTGTCAAGTACCCGCCTCTGCACAGGGGGAATCTCGAACCATCTCCGCTGCGGTCTCCCATTCTTCTCCAGCCGCAGTGGAGTCTGCTCAGCGGAGATGTCGGTCCCAGCGTCTTGCTCAGTCCCACTCTGTACAAAGAGTTACTGCTGCTTTTCCGGCTTCTGCCATTGAAGTCAGTGCTGGGCAGCGGCGAGCAGACGCTTCTGGGACTAAGTCCTGCTTTTCTCGTTCTGAGCATGCCCTGAGTAAGATCTCTCAGTGGAGATCGAGGGTCACATGGTCAGATACTAAAGCTAAGTCCATTGGTCCTTTCAGGAAGGTCCTTTAAGTGCTAAGGCTAAGTCTTGCTTTGCACACACTGAGCATGCCCAGGGCAAGATCTCTCAGTGGAGATTTAGGGTCACATGCTCAGGTATGGCAGTCTCTCATTGGTCCTTCTAGGAAGGTCTTTTACTTGCTGCAGCTATATAAGGCTCACATGGCCGCACGGCCATGCGCTAGTGTACATTTGTAAACGTGTGTGTGTTGTGAGTGAAAGTCGTTCTTGGAAATCCCCTCCCTATTGGATGACTGCTCGCGGAAGGTGGATGATTGCTATTTGGCGCCCGACTTAGCCATCAGCACGTAACACACCATACAGTGTCTAGTTGCTATGACCGCCAGTGCGGCGCCGTGCGCTTTCAGCGCTTTCCTGACCCAAGCCTGGGTGGTTAGTGGCGTCCGCCAGTGTGGCACCGCACGCACTCTCGTGCAGCTTTAATTATTATTTTGGTTACGCGGACACCCCATTAGCGGTGTCGAGCGCAAGTGGTCTAGACGGACTCGGATCACAAGTCTCTGGACTGAGCTCGGTGACTCCTTGCTTGCGCTCCTGTGTGCGGTACCGCGGCCCTGTGACTTAACAGGGTTCGCTTCCTTCACACAGGGTGAAGTTAACCCGTGTGTGTATTCACATTGTACCGCCATATAGTCCGTCATTACTTGGCAGCAGGTTCCATCTCTGCACGGTGGACCCCGGGCTGCGAACGCACCTTATTCTATCTTTCTTATTATTTGGTGCGTTCCGCTAGCCCTAACAGATTGAGAACAAAGTTGCTGACTCTGTCACTTACCCCAGCAGGCCACGTATATCATTAGAAATATTGGTCTTGTAGAAAATCTTCCTTTCCTCCATCCAGGGTAATATTAGTAATATATTCTATCTGGTTCATGGGGAAGGGGACAACATGGGCCTGTATGATTTCAAATGCCAGGACTGAATTTCAGCCCCAGTCCGTACCTGGCCAGGGCAGTAGTCGTGGCTGAGCTTTGCGCATTATGCATATATATATTATATATATACTGTATATATATATTAATATATATATATATATATATATATATATATATATGTACAGTAGTAGCATGGGGACTTAAAGGGGCAGGAGCTTCAACCCTTTACATACACATCAGACACATCTCAAAATCAACTGGCTAGAAGAGAGAAGACTTTGAGAAGTAGTTCTTTATAGTGGAATTGCTGAAAAGAAGCCAGTTTTCAGGATCATAAAAGAAAAGAAGAGACATGTTTGGTCCACACAACAGAAGAGCTGGACATTAGGTCACTTGAAATCTGTACTGTGGTCTCATGAGACAAAATTTGACATTTTTGGTACCAACCATCATGTCTCTGTAAGACGCAAAAAATGAGAGCGGATGGCTTCTACATGTGTGGTGCCCATATTGAAATATTGGGGGAAGTGTGATGGTTTAGGGGTGCTTTGCTGGTGACTGTTAGTGATTTTTTTCAAAATTCAGTGCACCATTACTCAGCATGGCTATCACAGAATTATGCAACATGACACTCCATTTGATTTGCACTTAGACGATCATTTCTGTTGTAAGAGGACAATGACCCAAAACTCTCTTCAATGCTATGTAAGGGCTATGTGACCAAGAAGGAGGGGTATGGAGTGCTGCATCAGATGACATGACCTCCTCAATCATCTGACCTCAACTTAAAAGAACCAGTCACTCACCAGGTGTTTCCCATATAAAGTAAGGCCATCACTTGTAAGCCTGCGCAGGGGTGCGATGCCGAAGACATTGTTTCATTTGCGGTGGCATCCAGGACTCTATACATCAGATCATGGGTAAGCACTGACTTCTCAGCAATACCATCTGCATGACCAAATCTGATCATATTGGTATTTACTATAGACCTATTTATTGATGTCTATTTGGTATCTACATTTCTTCATGAAGAATTGATTGAATTTAATAGGAACATAGATCAAATTCATATACATCTTTATCCAATAATTATGATTAATTGAATTGATCTGATGGGGCACTTTTGCCTTATATTATATATTTTTTGTCTTGCCACCCTTTTTCTTATACTTGAAGTATCCTCTTTGTTACAGACCATATATATATATATATATATATATATATATATATATATATATATATATATAATGTTCCTTGTTTGTATGCTATAGTTTTGTAATGTATTTCTTATAAAACCTTACTGATATTATATATTTTTGTGTGAGTGGTTCATGGATACTCTGTATCCATATATAGGTGATATATTGTATGGATGATGTAAAACGCATCTGAAGGGGGCTAGAGAGCGAGTTTGCTGTGGGCCGAAACCCCTTCTTTTTGCTCGGAAACCCCTCTTATAAACGGGAGTCAGTCATGGGTGTCTGATGTGGTGGAATTGGTTCTCTTCACTCATTGTTCCTTCAGGAGTACCTCCTATCTCCCCATCCATGGTATAGGATCCAGCTGTAGCTTCAGACAAGACAGGAGATCATTTGTCCGTGTTAACAGGTTCAGTTTTACTGTGCAATTCGGTTACAAATGGCTGTAGCATACAGATTAAGACTTAGACACATTTTAGTGATGTTTTCTTTGTTTCCTGGCCTGACAGTCTTCATTTCCTTTCTGCCCAACTTGTCTTGCCTAGCCTAACTGTCCTAGCTGGCCCTAGGGACCCTTCTCCAGGCATAACATCTTCCCTGAGGATCATCATCCTTTTCTTTCTCTGCGACCTGGCCGTCATCTTCCTCACAGGGGCAGACAGGGGTATGGCTCTCAATACCCATTCGGGACCTCAAGCCCAAGACTGTCCCTGTGTCTAGATGAAATTTAGAATGTGTCCTCATGCTGTGGGGAAACCTGGACTGACGGCACCCATTGAGCTCTGGTACATTTGCCTCTTCTTGCTCCCGCTAACACTGTCTTGTGACCTTGTCCAGCTTTACTCTCCACTCCACTCCCCTTCACTAACTAGACTCCAGTCTGAACTTGACCTTGTACTTGACTGAGTCCTAGACTCTATCTAACTCTAGCTAAGCCAGAAACCTTTTCTTATAAAAACTGGTCTAACCGCTCCTAAACTGTGGGCTAATCAAACTCTCTAAACTATCTAATCCCTAGTGTAGTGCAAGCTATATTCGTGTAGTTAGTGTGGTTCCCCTAGTTGACAGAGCTCCCATATTCCCATGGACAGAATTAGGCAAAGCCTATAGGAGATCCAAACAAAAGCACAGGCCATAGGGATATAATAAAACCCTATTTATCACACATATAAATATTCACACATCAACATCAGTACATCAAACTACAAACAACATCATAGCAACCCCCTGTTGACACAATGTCTTCATTAACCCAGCCTACCCCTACACATCATCTACATGAAGAAGAAGGCACCGAACCTAGACCAGCGACACCCATCAGGCATCAGACCCCATAGGCGGGTATAATAAAAGCTATTATTGTTTTATGGAGAGCATTGGGGACATAAATACATATACTCTATAAGGGCTTACAGTCGCTGACCCTACTTTAGATGGGAAAAACCTGGTGACAGGTTCCATTTAATTGAAATTATTTAAAAGCCCTTCCAGATGATACCTGATGAAGCTGCTTGAGAGAATGCAAGTTGTCATAAGGTACTTTGAGAAATCTAAAGTTTAAACACATATTATGGTTTCTTTCACATGTTTCTTGTTTTCATATGTGTTCCTTTGAGGTTTGGCTGCCTCCAGGGTCAATCTATAATGTGCACATTCTAATAAGAACAGAGAAAATCATTCCTTGAAGGCCGGGGTCACACTTGCGAGTGCAATGCGAGAAACTTGCACGAGTCTCTCGCCTCAATTCCCAGCACTGCCTCCGGCACTCGGGACTGGAGTGTGCGGCTGCATGTATTTCAATGCAGCTGAGCGCTCCAGTTCCGAGTGTCCGCGGCAGTGCCGGGTATAGATGTGAGAGACTCACGCGAGTTTTCTCACATTCAACTCGCAAGTGTGACCCCGGCCGAACAGGTGTGTTCAAACTTTTGACTGGTACTTTGTGTACATATATTACTGTTTTTTCCATCAGTTTACCTTAATTAACTGACTCTAATTGGTACTTCACTTCAAAAGATAGTAAAATAGTTATTCACAAGCAAACTGTATCATCTAGGCTGGTCTCACATAACCATGTTTCATGGTCCAAATACAAACTGCAGTGTATGGATTGTCTGCGGGCTTTCTAACCGGAACTCAACAGACTCAAGTAGGTCTATGAGGCTGTGAAGTTCAGGTTAGGAACTCATCAGTCCTTATATTGCGAACCATAACTGAACTCTGAAAACGAAATGTGTGATACTGCATTATCCACTGATTTCCACTGATCACCAATACAGAGGACCTGACTGTACTTGACTACGGCTGCATACTACTAATTGTTATCATGGATAGGTGATGAAAATTCTTTTGAGAAAACACTTTCAACATCCAGAGAAGCTTATTAATTTAGGGAAAGTAAACCTAAGTTAAAGAGAACCTAACATCTGATACATGTTGCCTAATTCAGGGGCAGCATGTATCAGACATTGGCTGTGCGATTTCACCCAGGTATGTTTGACTCCTGCTTTTAATAGCCTCCAGGTGCCAAGCCGCGCAGCAGACTAGTCGGACAGGTGGGTCCCCTGCAGCCTCTCCTCACCCGCTGACAGTGATTGACAGACCTCTGCCTACATGCGCGTATAGGCGGCTATTAAAAATATGTTTTTCTCTGAAACGCTGCAGAGTCAAACATAATTGGTTGAAATCACACAGCTAGTGTCTGATACATGCATCCCACAGATTGGACAGCATGTATCAGATGTCAGGTTCTCTTTAATTACTATGTTGAAGATGTAACTACAAAAGCTAAATTCCTCTTCATGGAACACCCTTTTAAGCCAACAATTTACAAAAATGAAAAATGTCCACTAATAGATTTAACAGGCCATACGTAGTTATAAATGTATTTATTTTACTTATACAACACAATCATATTCCATAGTGCTTTAGAGATGTATACCCTTTTACATTGCGAGGATCTCTGTCATGTCGGACGCTGTTCATACTAGGGCGTTCGACAGACAGCGGTAATTCCGCTTTTGTCCACTATGCGCTCAGTGGCGTCGGCAAGATTTTATCTAGCTGGTGCTTGGATTGGAAGCTGGGCCACGCCCACTGCCTATAAATAGTTGTTCTGAACATTGGGCGTCGCCGATTATAGCTTCTGTCCTGTGCTTGGTTATCTCGGTCTGGAGTGGTGAGCTAGGAGTTGGAGTATCGTGTCTGGTGGTGTAGTTCCCTTTGTCTTATTTTCTCCTTCCTATATTCGTATTTGTTTTGCCCTGTGCATTTATAGTGTATTCCTGAGTGACTGCGGCGTGGTTCATATTTTCTGTTATCCTTGTCTGTGCTAACTGTGGGTATTGGTGTGTGGTCTCTTCACTGGGTGGTGGGTAGTGGTTTCAGCCTAGGGTTGAAACAGGAGACAGGGTGAGGGTGGAGGCCCAGACATGCACACCATCAGTGTAAACTCTGTGAGAGGGTCAGTCAGGATTTCCCTAGTCTGAGGGAAATCGCAGGGGCCCAGGTTATTAGCTCTTGCCTACCTAGGCTTCCCGTGACAATCTCACAGAGATGAAGAATCACCTCTACGACCTGGCCCATCCATGGTAGGACATTCATTTTTTGGGCTGGTATGTAGTAGTATATTTTTCCTACAGTGAAAATACTTTTCATGGCCAGCAGATCAACAGGTCAGTCCCAATTTAAACATTTTAAAATGTTATATTTTTTTAAATACTTTTTTAATAGTGAGACAGTTATTATGGTATTTACAATGACAAATGAAAGGTTAAAGAGTTAATAGTAATCATGCCTTGTTTGGATGACTGCCAAAGTGCACGGTGTCCAGGTCCACACAATGTCTTGTTATAATCAAGGCTCATAGGTCAACCTGGAGAAAGAGACTGGACAAGATTCCAGAGTGACGTAATGCCATGCAGAAATCTTCCAGCTTACTCAATCAAACTGCTAGATTGCATGTCACCAGACTCATGTAATCAGTAACATAAACTGTTCTATGCAGAAGAGAAGAGAGCGATGATTAATTATGTGATATTACTAAAATAAAAGAGGATTTTACAACATTGAGATTTTATTAAGATGTTTTAAAAGTAACTTTCATGCAAATTCTATAATTCCCAGGTCTCCTTCATAACCTGTGCAGTTGTAATTTAGGGACAGGTGCAAACGGCTGAAGGTTCTCTCACCCAAGAGAATCGGGTCTATTATGCAAATCACACTCTGATCAAACTCTAATCAGAGAATGAACAGAGTGAGATCATAGTGTGATCTGATTCTTTCGAATGATTAGAAGATGGAGAAAAAAATGTCCCCATCTTCTCCATTCTTACAGTCTGTGGAAATCAAACTGCACTCAGATGTCATCCAAGCATAGTACGATGGTTTCCGCGCACTCATTATCTTGCAATCTGAATATTGGATAAAATTTTGGCATGCAACAATTTTTTTCCTCTGACGTGTGCACGTGCCCGTAGAGTAACATTGGTCCAAGTGAGATCCAATATTTTATCAGATTGTACTCGGACCAAAAATTTGCTTATCTGCACCTGCCCTAATCATGATAATAACCACCTATCTCACTGATTGAGCCAATGGATAGATCAATTTATCAGCCACCTTTAATAATATGTTCTCAGGGTAAGGACAGATGTTGGGTTCACATCACAACCGCAATGCACAATAGCCACATGCAATTGTGGTTAACAAATTGTCTATTAAGAAATTTGATTTTGCAATAGAAAAACCTGTTTGACCCATACGATCCCATAGCCGAATATAATGGTTTTGCAGTTTTCTGGGTAAAATAGCTGGAAATCCTGCAAAATAAAATAGTTGTTTTATTTAGGATTTTGAAAACTACAGCGCCTGTTTGCTGAGGTATTTGGCCGGAGTCACACTTGCAACTGCAATGCGAGAAACTCGTGGGAGTCTCTTGCCTCAATAGTACCCGTCACTGCTGCCGGCACTCGGGACCGGAGCGTTCAGCTGATAGAAATACATGCAGCCGCAGTGCCGGGTATTGAGGCGCGAGTTTCTCACATTGCACTCGCAAGTGTGACCCAGGCCTAATAATGAAATCTGTCCTGTATGTATAATACACATTTATTATTGAGCTCTATGTTTGCAACACTTAGAAAATTCCTAAATGTAGGGATATGTACACAATGTAAAAATGTAGCACCACACCTGTCTAACGGTTGTTTGTGGTACTGCAGCTGAGCATTGCAGTGGAGTTTGACTTTAATATCAGACATATCCCATGGACATCTGTGTCTGGCTTTGTTTCTAGAAGAAATGGACAACCTCAATGTCTAACAAAAGATATACTGTTGGTATTTTGCAGATGGATGGTGGAGCTCTCTAGCACCCTCATTCAATAATGTTAAGGTTTAATAACTCTGCATCTATGGAGGTCAAGAAACTTGTACCCTATGCCTACCTTGGGCCTGCTGTTGATCATGTCATATACTGACTGGTAGTCCTAGTAAGCAGTAGTGTTAGGCCGGGGTCACACTTGCGAGATGAATGCGAGAAACTCACGCAAGTCTCTCGCATCAAGTCGTAGCAATTCTGCCGGCACTTGGGACCGGAGCGTGCGGCTCCATGTATTTCTATGCAGCTGAACTTGGGACTTGATGCGAGAGACTTGCGCAAGTTTCTCGCATTCAACTCGCAAGTGTGACCCCGGCTTTAGGCACAGTTCTGCAGTGCATCCAATCACTATACAGCAAAACCGCACATATTTTACAGTTGAAAATCCAAATTTTTTTTTTTTTTTTTTTTTGGGGGGGGGGATTTTCAATATTTGAAGGACAGCTAATCAGAATGAGGGTCTTAACAAAAATTAATTTAATTATTAAAAACATATGCATGGTCCATGCAAAGCAAAAAAATGGTTGTCTTGAATAAGTTTGAGTATTCACATATTTTACAGTGAATTGCTGTGGTTTTGCAATGATGAACAAACATGTTTCACATGTAAATACTACATTTCCAAAATCCACATCACAAAACTGACAATTCAGGTGAAATGTGCAATACATGTCATCCCACACATACAGTAAGGGGCTGCTTTCTATGTCCACAAATATCTAGTGGTCTCTTAGCCTTAGGGTGTTTTCACATTGCTTTCTTGCTCTTGCTCAGTAGTCCTGTCGGGGCCTGCATCCAAGCTGCCCCACAAAATGGGATTCGGGCATATTTGACTACAGGGCCTTTAAATATAATGGTGCCGACAGAGTCAACGTGTGCTCTTCAGTGTCATTTTTGGGTGTATACTCCTAATAGAGAAGGACACTCAAACACAGTTCACTTACAGTCAGTAGCCCCGTCGGCACATACTCTTGAATGCAGATTTGCGGGAAGTTCGGATGCAAACCCTGATGGGACCACTGAGCGTGAGCAAGAACACAGTGTAAAAGGGGCCTTAGTTGTTGACACAGATCTAAGTGCATTAATCATCAAAATGTTATCCAAATTTTTATTATGAATACCCCTTTTCACAAGTAAAGCGCCATGGAATAAATGGCACTATAATAATAAGTAGTAATAATAAAATTCAACAGTAACTTTAATGCTTGTGTTATTAGGCCATAGGCTATGAGTCCAATGTGTATTAACCCCTACTTTACATGTACGTCCTATGTTGAGGGTAAGTACATGGAGAACTGAGCTTGCTTCAAACACAGTGAGTGTCAGTTGCGTTATACAGTTGTTACCTGTATCTAGCAGCAACCAGAACTAGCTCCTATCACTGATGTTTATTGAGATGCAACTGTCAAATATATACTTAATTGACCTGTATGGTTAGCACCATAAAGAATAAAAAAATCCAAGCAACGGAATTGGTATTTTTCATTCACAAAAAAATTGTAATAAAAGGTCACCAAAATATTGCAAATATTAACTACAGCTTTTCAAACAAAAAATCTAGCTCTCACATAACCTACAAACTTGAGACTTTTTAAAACCATTAAAAATATGTCAACAGAATTTAGAAAAAATGGAAAAAGCCATACTCACCACCATCACATATAGTATGGTTTCACATCACATGTGGGACCCTCAAAAAACTGTTGCCCAGCAGGAATAAATGAAATTCTAGGTAAAAATAGTGGGAACATCCACTTATAAAACCGGCATTGTTTATTTCAGATCCATTAAAAATTGTTCTGTTGGTTCATGTGTGCATCTGACGCGTTTCCAGCACTGCTAGCGGCCCTTAGTCATAGAGATAATGACAATGCAATGTTACGAACGATTTAAACCCAAAATCAACAAATCAGAAACAGCGATGCATAATACATTACAAATTTCTACCACTGGTACAATATAGTGTTGAGCGATACTTTCCGATATCGGAAAGTATCGGTATCGGAAAGTATCGGCCGATACCGTCAAAGTATCGGATCTAATCCGATACCGATACCCGATCCCAATGCAAGTCAATGGGACGAAAATATCGGAATTAAAATAAACCCTTTCTTAACTTGTAGGTTCATTCTACATGAAGGAAAACAACTAAGAATAATGTAGGATGTTTTGGGGGACGTGGCGGAGACATTAAAGGCACAGAGGTTTAGCCCAATCTAATAGAATAGCAGGATTTTGTTTTGTTTTTTATGACGTTCGGCGTTAGAAAGATTTTGACTATGTTAATTTTTTTTTTATTTTGTCAGATATTGATGTTTCACTACTTCCACGCCCTTCACCTTCTTTTTTACTTCTCCGACACTTTCTTCTTCATTATCCTCATCATCAGCTTCTTTGACATCAACTTCTTCACCTTATTCATCTTCTTCTTCATCTTCTACCTATTATTTTTTTTGTTACATTGTTCATATTCTTTTTATTTTACTATTATCTTCTTCATATTCAACTTCTTCATCATATTCTTATTTGTGACAGGCATTCCCGTGGTTGTTATCTATAAAAGTTTGAAGATTACACCTTCCGTTCTGCCTGTCACAAAAGAGTTACATTTGTCCGCGTTCAGTTTGGCCTGCAGCATCAGGCTTTATCCAGGGGCACCACGAGGAGGAACGGACTCACCCCCATACACTGCTTAGTCTTCTTCTGCTTATAATTTAGATAATATCTTTTGCTCTGATATTTAGTCTTATGCTTAATGTTCTTCTGCTCTTTGTTCTGCAGCCTCTTGTTCTTCTGCTTCTCGGTCTTCCAGGTCGTCGTCGTCTCCAGGGTCGTCGTCTCCGGGGTCGTCGTCATCGGGGTGGTCTTCAGGGTCATCGTCTCCAGGGTCGTCGTCATCTCAGCGGTTGTCATCTCTGGTGTCGTCGTCATCTTAGGGGTGGTCTTCCGGGTCGTCGTCTTTAGGGTCTTGAACTTGGAAATGTAGCAGAAGGTACAAGAAGGCTGAGAAAATGCCGAGAACCAGCTGATGGAACTGGAACTCGGATGGCTACCCGAAGATCCAAGAGCCAATGGAACTACCGAGGACCAGCTGACGTTACTGGAACCCGGTTACTAAGCAGGAGGTACCCGTGCCTGAAAGCACTACCAAGGACCATCTGACGTTGGTGGAACTCGGATACCCAGAGGGAGGCACCTAAGCCAAAGGCTCTGCCCGGAACCAGCTGACGGTACTGGAACCAGGATGGGGAGCAGAAGGTACAAGAGCAAAAGACACTGCCGAGAACCAGCTGACGGTACTGGAACCCGGATGGGTAGCCGAAGGTCCAAGAGCCAATGGAACTACCGAGGACCAGCTGACGTTACTGGAACCCGGTTACTAAGCAGGAGGCACCCGTGCCTGAAAGCACTACCAAGGACCACCTGACGTTGGTGGAACTCGGATACCCAGAGGGAGGCACCTAAGCCAAAGGCTCTGCCCGGAACCAGCTGACGGTGCTGGAACCAGGATGGGGACCTATTCAAGCTTGTCTTCCTAGAGCCCCAACTAGCGGTGTTGGAGCAAAGGGTCAGCAGGGGGAGCAGAGTGTAGGCCGAAGCCTGCACTGGAGGCATTTGTAGGTCTGTTGTGTCTGCGTGGCTGTTGCAGGACACGTTGCCGGCTACACAGCAGGGGAACAGCTGGCGGTGCTGAACCCCACTGACACATTGGCTGGTGTTTTTCTCTGTGCAGCTAGCAGTACCGGGCCCCAACTGGCGGTGTTAGAGCCCAGGGTCAGCAGGAGGAGAGGGAGCAGAGTGTAGGCCGAAGCCTAATTGAACCAATTTTAAAGGTAACCTTTAACCCCCCCTCAGGTGTTACAAACTAGAAGAGCCACGCCTTAAGCAGCAGTAGTGCTGCACAAGTCAAAGGTTGCTCTTTTAATTTTGTTCCTTGCACAAGCTGAATGAAACACGTACAACATTTTGTCCCTTATACAGTCAATCTGTCTTGGAGGCGGGAGTTCCCTTTGTAATGAGACGCAGCACAGCTGGCAAAAATACCAACTTGGTGCTTGGCGCGGCCTCCTGAGCATCGCATTTTGCTGTACAGGAGTCTGCGTTGTTGCGTTATCCCTTGGCCATGCGCTGCCCGTCTTCTGACATCATTTCATGTCGGCTGGTGCAGTTCGCGATGCCCATGAATCCCAGCCCCGCAGTGTCTTTACAGTGTTTCACACTGCGGGGCTGGGATTCATGGCCTGGCGCAGTACATATGTTCACCTCTCGCTCGTGTCCTTACACCTGCTACAGACTGTGAGGCGTCAGCTGATCCCTTATCGCATGCCACGGCCATGAAGCCGCACAGTCTGAAGAAGGCGGAAGGAGCTGAGTGACAGCCTGGCGAAGATATGCACTGCTCATGCCCGTCAATCACACCCTCGCAGTCAAAATAAATAAGACACCGAGGGGCGTTGTGTCAGGCAGGGCGGCCGCAGAGGCGCAGCCAGCCAAACAATGATGTCAGAAGAAGGGCTGTGCTACCAAGGGGGTTGTTGCGTGTCATTACAAAGTAAAGTCACACCTCAGGGACATTTTAATGGTCTCAGGGGACACATTGTAGACATGTTCTGTTCCACGTGTGCAAGGAGAATAAGTTTATGAGCCACCTTGCACACATGCAGCATTACTGCTGTACAAGGTGGCTGTAAAACATACAAACACCTGGGGGAGGGGGGACAGGCTCCCTTCAATTTCAGTTCTTGTGTCTGCGTGGCTGTTGCAGGACACGTTGCCGGCTACACAGCAGGGGAACAGCTGGCGGTGCTGAACCCCACTGACACATTGGCTGGTGTTTTTCTCTGTGCAGCTAGCAGTACCGGGCCCCAACTGGCGGTGTTAGAGCCCAGGGTCAGCAGGAGGAGAGGGAGCAGAGTGTAGGCCGAAGCCTGCACTGGCGGCAGCTTTGTGTCTGCGTGGCTGTTGCAGGACACGTTGCCAGCTACACAGCAGGGGAACAGCTGGCGGTGCTGAACCCCACTGACACATTGGCTGGTGTTTTTCTCTGTGCAGCTAGCAGTACCGGGCCCCAACTGGCGGTGTTAGAGCCCAGGGTCAGCAGGAGGAGAGGGAGCAGAGTGTAGGCCGAAGCCTAATTGAACCAATTTTAAAGGTAACCTTTAACCCCCCCTCAGGTGTTACAAACTAGAAGAGCCACGCCTTATGCAGCAGTAGTGCCGCACAAGTCAAAGGTTGCTCTTTTAATTTTGTTCCTTGCACAAGCTGAATGAAACACGTACAACATTTTGGCCCTTATACAGTCAATCTGCCTTGGAGGCGGGAGTTCCCTTTGTAATGAGACGCAGCACAGCTGGCAAAAATAACAACTTGGTGCTTGGCGCGGCCTCCTGAGCATCGCATTTTGCTGTACAGGAGTCT
Organism: Ranitomeya variabilis; assembly: GCF_051348905.1. Taxonomy (NCBI): domain Eukaryota; kingdom Metazoa; phylum Chordata; class Amphibia; order Anura; family Dendrobatidae; genus Ranitomeya; species Ranitomeya variabilis. The sequence goes on from NC_135234.1 coordinate 650,651,799, forward strand.
GGGTTGTTGCGTTATCCCTTGGCCATGCGCTGCCCGTCTTTTGACATCATTTCATGTCGGCTGGTGCGGTTCGCGATGCCCATGAATCCCAGCCCCGCAGTGTCTTTACAGTGTTTCACACTGCGGGGCTGGGATTCATGGCCTGGCGCAGTACATATGTTCGCCTCTCGCTCGTGTCCTTACACCTGCTACAGACTGTGCGGCATCAGCTGATCCCTTATCGCATGCCACGGCCATGAAGCCGCACAGTCTGAAGAAGGCGGAAGGAGCTGAGTGACAGCCTGGCGAAGATATGCACTGCTCATGCCCGTCAATCACACCCTCGCAGTCAAAATAAATAAGACACAGAGGGGCGTTGTGTCGGGCAGGGCGGCTGCAGAGGCGCAGCCAGCCAAACAATGATGTCAGAAGAAGGGCTGTGCTACCAAGGGGGTTGTTGCATGTCATTACAAAGTAAAGTCACACCTCAGGGACGTTTTAATGGTCTCAGGGGACACATTGTAGACGTGTTCTGTTCCACGTGTGCAAGGAGAATAAGTTTATGAGCCACCTTGCACACATGCAGCATTACTGCTGTACAAGGTGGCTGTAAAACATACAAACACCTGGGGGAGGGGGACAGGTTCCCTTCAATTTCAGTTCTTGTGTCTGCGTGGCTGTTGCAGGACACGATGCCGGCTACACAGCAGGGGAGCAGCTGGCGGTGCTGAACCCCACTGACAGAGTGGCGTGTGTTTTGCTCTGTGCAGCCAGCACTTCCGGACAGCAACTAGCGGTGTTGGAGCCCGGGCTCTGCAGGTGGAGCAGAGTGTAGGCCGAAGCCTAAATGAACCGATTTTAAAGGTAACCTTTAACCCCCCCTCAGGTGTTACAAACTACAAGAGCCACAGCTTGGGCAGCAGTAATGCTGCACAAGTCAAAGGTTGCTCTTTTAATTTTGCTCCTTGCACACGCAGAAAGAAACACGTATAACATTTAGGCCCTTAAGCAGTCAAACTGTTTTGGAGGCGTGAGTTCCCTTTGTAATGAGACGCAGCACAGCTGTCAAAAATCCCACCTTGGTGCTGGGCGCGGCATCCTGAGCGTCGTTATTTGCTGCACATGAGTCTGCGATGTCGTGTTATCTCTTGGCCTTGCGCTGTTAGCGCTGCCTATCTTCTGACATCATTTAATGTTGGCCGGTGCGGTTCGCGATGACCATGAATCCCAGCCCCGCAGTGTCTTTACATTGTTAAAACACTGCAGGGCTGGGATTCATGGCCTGGCGCAGTACATATGTTCGCCTCTCACACTCAGGTCCTTACACCTGCTTCAGACTGTGCGGCGTCAGCTGATCCCTTGTCGCATGCCATGGCCATGAAGCCGCACAGTCTGAAGAAGGCCGAAGGAGATGAGGGACAGGCGAACATATGCACTGCTCATGCCCATCAATCACACCCTCGCAGTCAAAATAAATAAGACACCGAGGGGAGTTTTGTGGGCCAGGGCGGCCGCAGAGGCGCAGCCAGCCAAACAATGATGCCAGAAGACGGGCAGCGCTACCAAGGGGGTTGCAGCGTGTCATTACAAAGGAAAGTCACACCTCAGGGATGGTTTAATGGTCACAGAGGACACATTTTAGACGTGTTCAGTTCCACGTGTGCAAGGGGAATAAGTTTCTGAGCCACCTTGCACACATGCAGCATTACTGCTGTACAAGGTGGCTGTGAAACATACAAACGCCTGGGGGAGGGGGGACAAGTTCCCTTCAATTTCAGTTCTTGTGTCTGCGTGGCTGTTGCAGGACACGATGCCGGCTACACAGCAGGGGAACAGCTGGCGGTGCTGAACCCCACTGACACATTGGCGAGGTGTTTGGCTCTGTGTAGCCAGCACTTCTGGGCCCCAACTGGCGGTGTTAGAGCCCAGGGTCAGCAGGAGGAGTAGAGGGAGCGGAGTGTAGGCCGAAGCCTGCACTGGTGGCAGCTTTAGGTCTGTTGTGTCTGCGTGGCTGTTGCAGGACATGTTGCCGGCTACACAGCAGGGGTACAGCTGGCGTTGCTGAACCCCACTGACACATTGGCTGGTGTTTTTCTCTGTGCAGCTAGCACATCTGGGCGCCAACTGGTGGTGTTAGAGCCCAGGGTCAGCAGGAGGAGCATAGTGTAGGCCAAAGCCTGCACTGGAGCAAGTTGAAAGGGAACCCTTAAACCCCCCCAGGGGTTTGTAGCTGAAAGAGCCATATTGTACAGCACTAATGCTGGAAAAGGTAAACATAGCTCTTTTAATTATGGTCCTTGCAAACGCTGAACTTGACACTTATGAAATGTGTCCCCTCACACCGTTAAATCGTCCGGTCGGAGGGACTTTCCTTTGTCATGTGACGCAGCACAGCTGTCATTCTTACCCCCTTGGCGCCGTGCGCCACCTCCTCAGCGTTGTTTGAATCTGTCCCGGAGCCTGCGCTTTTATGTTAGCCCTTGTCCATGTACACATTTTGCGCTGCCCATCTTCTGACATCATTTGGTGTCAGGCTGGCTGCGCCTGTGTGGCTGCGCTGGCCAAGATCCCGCCTCGCTGTGTCATCTAATGTAATCACTCTGCGGACCTGTGATCCATGGGCATGCGCAGTGCATATCCTTGCCTTTCACTCCCCTCCTTCCAGCTTCTTCAGACTGTGCGGCGTCATGGCCGCATGCTATTAGGGATCAGCTGACGGCGCACAGTCTGAAGAAGGCTGAGGGAGATGAGAGAGAGGCGGAGGTTAAGATATGCACTGCGCATGTCCATGGATCACAGGCCCGCAGTGGAATTAAATCAGAAGACACTATGAGGCGGGATCTCGTCCAGCGCGGCCGCACAGGCGCAGCCAGCCTGACACCAAATGATGTCAGAAGATGGGCAGCGCAAAATGTGTGCATGGACAAGGGCTAACATAAAAGCGCAGGCTCCGGGACAGATTCAAACAACGCTGAGGAGGCGGCGCACGGCGCCAAGGGGGTAAGAATGACAGCTGTGCTGCGTCACATGACAAAGGAAAGTCCCTCCGACCGGACGGTTTAACTGTGTGAGGGGACACATTTCATAAGTGTCAAGTTCAGCGTGTGCAAGGAGCACCACAAAAAGAGCCACTTTTTCCTTTTGCATCATTATTACTGCTGCACAAGGTGGCTCTTTCAGTAACAAACGCCTTGGGGGGGGACAGGTTCCCTTAAATTTAAGTTGTTTTGCCTGCGTGGCGGTCGTATGACACGTTGCCGTATACACAGCAGGGGAGCAGCAGGCATTACTGAACCCCACTAACACATTGGCGAGGTGTTTGGCTCTGTGCGGACAGCACTTCTGGACAACAACTAGCGGTGTTGTAGCCCAGGGACAGCAGGAGGAGGAGGTGGAGGAGATAGGAGGGATTGCCACACACACAGCTGGGGAACAGCTGACGTTACTGAACCCCAATAACAGAGGAGCGACTGTTGACTGTGCGTACAGCACTACCAGGCAACAACTAGCGGTGTTGGAGCCCAGGGACAGCAGGAGGAGGAGGTGGAGGAGATAGGAGGGATTGCCACACACACAGCTGGGGAACAGCTGATGTTACTGAACCCCAATAACAGAGGAGCGACTGTTGACTGTGTGTACAGCACTACCAGGCAACAACTAGCGGTGTTGGAGCCCAGGGACAGCAGGAGGAGGAGGTGGAGGAGAGAGGAGGGATTGCCACACACAGCTGGGGAACAGCTGACGTTACTGAACCCCAATAACAGAGGAGCGACTGTTGACTGAGCGTACAGCACTAGCAGGCAACAACTAGCGGTGTTGTAGCCCAGGGACAGCAGGAGGAGGAGGTGGAGGAGATAGGAGGGATTGCCACACACACAGCTGGGGAACAGCTGACGTTACTGAACCCCAATAACAGAGGAGCGACTGTTGACTGTGCGTACAGCACAACCAGGCAACAACTAGCGGTGTTGGAGCCCAGGGACAGCAGGAGGAGGAGGTGGATGAGATAGGAGGGATTGCCACACACACAGCTGGGGAACAGCTGACGTTACTGAACCCCAATAACAGAGGAGCGACTGTTGACTGTGCGTACAGCACTACCAGACAACAACTAGCGGTGTTGGAGCCCAGGGACAGCAGGAGGACGAGGTGGAGGAGATAGGAGGGATTGCCACACACAGCTGGGGAACAGCTGATGTTACTGAACCCCAATAACAGAGGAGCGACTGTTGACTGTGCGTACAGCACTACCAGGCAACAACTAGCGGTGTTGGAGCCCATGGACAGCAGGAGGAGGAGGTGGAGGAGATAGGAGGGATTGCCACACACAGCTGGGGAACAGCTGACGTTACTGAACCCCAATAACAGAGGAGCGACTGTTGACTGTGCGTACAGCACTACCAGGCAACAACTAGCAGTGTTGGAGCCCAGGGACAGCAGGAGGAGGAGGTGGAGGAGAGAGGAGGGATTGCCACACACACAGCTGGGGAACAGCTGACGTTACTGAACCCCAATAACAGAGGAGCGACTGTTGACTGTGCATACAGCACAACCAGGCAACAACTAGCGGTGTTGGAGCCCAGGGACAGCAGGAGGAGGAGGTGGAGGAGATAGGAGGGATTGCCACACACACAGCTGGGGAACAGCTGACGTTACTGAACCCCAATAACAGAGGAGCGACTGTTGACTGTGCGTACAGCACTACCAGACAACAACTAGCGGTGTTGGAGCCCAGGGACAGCAGGAGGAGGAGGTGGAGGAGATAGGAGGGATTGCCACACACAGCTGGGGAACAGCTGACGTTACTGAACCCCAATAACAGAGGAGCGACTGTTGACTGTGCGTACAGCACTACCAGGCAACAACTAGCGGTGTTGGAGCCCAGGGACAGCAGGAGGAGGAGGTGGAGGAGATAGGAGGGATTGCCACACACAGCTGGGGAACAGCTGACGTTACTGAACCCCAATAACAGAGGAGCGACTGTTGACTGTGCGTACAGCACTACCAGGCAACAACTAGCGGTGTTGGAGCCCAGGGACAGCAGGAGGAGGAGGTGGAGGAGAGAGGAGGGATTGCCACACACACAGCTGGGGAACAGCTGACGTTACTGAACCCCAATAACAGAGGAGCGACTGTTAACTGTGCGTACAGCACTACCAGGCAACAACTAGCAGTGCTGGAGCCCAGGGACAGCAGGAGGAGCAGAGGAACACAGTGTAGGCCGAAGCCTGATTGGAGAAAGTCGAAAGGGAACCTTTAACCCCCCAAAGCGTTTGTAGCTGAAAGAGGCAGCTTGTGCAGCACAAAGGATGCAAAAGGAAAAGGTTGCTCTTTTCATTATGGTCCTTGCAAACACAGAACTAAACACTTATAAAATGTGTCCCCTGATACCGTGAGACCGTCCCGGAGGTGGGACTTTCCTTCGTAATATGACGCAGCACAGCTGTCATTCCTACCCCCTTGGCGCCATGCCCCGGCTCCTCACCGTTGTTTGATTCCGTCCCGGAGCCTGCGCTGTTATGTTATCCCTTGGCCAGGCACACTTAGCGCTGCCCATCTTCTGACATCATTTGGTGTCAGGCTGGCTGCACCTGTGCGGCCGCGCTGGCCGAGAGCCCGCCTCGCAGTGTCGTCTAATGTAATCCCACCGCGGGCCTGGGATCCGTGGCCATGCGCAGTGCATATCCTCGCCTCTCACTCCCCTCCCTACGGCTTCTTCAGACTGTACGGCTTCACGGCCGTGGCATGCTATTAGGGATCAGCTGACGGCGCACAGTCTGAAGAAGGCGTAGGGAGATGAGTGAGAGGCGGAGGTTCAGATATGCACTGCGCATGTCCATGGATCTCAGGCCCCCAGTGGGATTAAATCAGAAGACACTGCGAGGCGGGCTCTCGGCCAGCGCGGCCGCACAGGCGCAGTCAGCCTGACACCAAATGATGTCAGAAGAGGGGCAGCGCTAAGTGTGCCTGGCCAAGGGATAACATAACAGCGCAGGCTCCGGGACGGAATCAAACAACGCTGAGGAGCTGGGGCACGGCGCCAAGGGGGTAGGAATGACAGCTGTGCTGCGTCATATTATGAAGGAAAGTCCCACCTCCGGGACGGTTTTACGGTATCAGTGGACACATTTTATAAGTGTTAAGTTCTGCGTGTGCAAGGAGCTAAGCAAAAATAGCTACCTTTTCCTTGTGCAGCATTACTGCTGCACAAGGTGGCTCTTTCAGTAACAAACGCCTTGGGGGGGGGGACAGGTTCCCTTACATTTCAGTTGTTGTGTCAGCGTGGCGGTCGCAGGACACATTGCCGGCTACACAGCTGGGGATCAGCTGACGTTACTGAAACCCAGTAACACTGGGTCGTATGTTTTGACTGTGCAGACGGCACTTTTGAGCCTCAACTGGCGGTGTTGGAGCCCAGGAATTAAAGTTCAGGTGGTAGAAAGATGAACACAACAGGAGACCTGGATACTGTAGACAGTCACCTAATTATTTAATCAGGAAGAGGAGTGGCAAATTCCTGCGAGATCCAGGCCTTGTTCATTTTCAGGAAAGTAAGCCGGTCAACGTTATCGGAGGATAGTCGCATGCGACGGTCAGTTAGTACACCACCTGCATCACTAAAGACGCGTTCCGATAATACACTAGCCGCAGGGCAAGCCAGGACCTCCAATGCATACTGGCTTAGCTCTGGCCATGTATCCAGCTTTGAGACCCAAAACTTGAAAGGGGAAGAGCCGTCTGGGAGTACAGCAAGAGGGCAAGACATGTAGTCTGTCACCATCTGACGGAACCGTTGCCTCCTGCTGACTGGAGCCGTCTGTGATGGTGTAGACTTTTGTGGCGGACACAAAAAACTGTGCCACAGTTGGGCCATACTGGTCTTGCCTTGGGCAGAGGCACTGCTTCTGCTCCCTCTTTGTGCAGAGCCTCCGCCACTGCCTGGACGCACTGAGCTGCTTTGTAATGCACTAGCAGCACTTCTCTCACATGGAATGGAGAAGATGATGGAATTCACCAGTGTGTCTTGGTACTCCCGCATTTTTCGCTCCCGGTTCAACGGTGTGATGAGGCTTTCTACGTTGTCCCAGTAGCGAGGATCGAGGAGGGTGAAAACCCAATAATCAGACATGTTGAGAATGTGGGCGATGCGGCGGTCGTTTCTCAGGCACTGCAGCATGTAATCCACCATGTGCTGCAGACTGCCAACTGGCCAAGAAACGCTGTCCCCTGCTGGAGGGCCAGACACTGCAAGTCTTGGGAGCGCCCTTTTTGGCTTTTGGAACAGACATGCTCCTAACGGGTGCCAAAGTGGAGGCTACTGGCTGCGCAGTCTTCCCCCTCCCTCTACCTCTTTGGCCCGTTCTAGGAATCTCTTCCTCGGAGCTGCTCCCACCACCTTCCTGTCCCTCACGCCACGATGGGTCAAGGACCTCATCATCTACACTACCCTCTGCCACCAACTGCTCCTCCTGGGTAGTCTCAGCAGCAGAGCACGCACCAGAAAGTGGCACCTGAGTGTCATCATCAGCGGATGCGGCCTGCGATGTGGTGACCGGAGGCACTGGCCCACCCGCCTCTTCAGACTCAGAGAGAAAAAGCTGTTGGGCATCACTGCACCCTGCCTCTTCTTCCATTTCTCCAATGCTGCTTGGCTGGCCCCCTGTTTCCAAGCCAAGAGATTCAGAGAACAGAAGTAGAGACGGCTCCTGTCCTGGGCTCTCTGTCTGCCTGGCCAATTTGGCAGGTGGTGAAGAGACAGATGGCTGCTCTCCAGTGCTCTGTGTCTGAGAGGATGTGGCACTAATTGAAGTCGATGCGTTAGCTGCCATCCATCCGACAACGGCTTCAATTTGGTCTTCACGCAGCAGCGGTGTACGGCGCTCTGCGACAAAGCTGCGCATGAAGGACTGTTCCCTGGTGAAACTGGGTGCTGAGGAGTCACCGGTGCCCGCAGCAGGCACAGAATCCCCACGTCCTCTCCCTGCTCCGCGCCCACGCCCACGTGCCTTACTCCCTGCCTTCTTCATCTTGGTTGACTGATAAAGATAAGCAGAAAAGTACTAACGGCTTTGTGTGCTTATTCCTGAACAGCTCCGAGTCCTAACAGGTATAGGAAACACTAATTTTCTAAAGTGTGGACTAGACTTTAATATGAGCTAATGTGGCCTACACAAATGTAAAGTGGTGTGTTTGGTGAACTTTATTATTTATTTATTTTTGGGGGGCTGAACTGACAACAGAGAGAGCTGCAGTCACACGGAGACCGTGCAGACAGCCGTAAACGGCGCTGCAAGGCCCCAAAAACCTCCGCTACTTTATCCTATGTAGTGTTTTTCCACAAGTTAGCTGGATACGGGTGGAAAGACACTAATAGGAATTTTTTGAAAAAATGTGCAGCAGCCTGCACTACTTAAAACAAAAGGAAAATTGATTTTACAGTATGACGCAGTGAAGAACCCTGAGCTGGATACAACCAGGCTATAGCTGCTCACAGACTACAGGGTGAGCTGCAGTCACACGGAGACCGTGCAGACAGCTGTAAACGGCGCTGCAAGGCCCAAATAACCTCCTCTACTTTATCCTATGTAGTGTTTTTCCACAAGTTAGCTGGATACGGGTAGAAAGACACTAATAGGAATTTTTTGAAAAAATGTGCAGCAGCCTGCACTACTTAAAACAAAAGGAAAATTGATTTTACGGTATGACGCAGTGAAGAACCCTGAGCTGCATACAACCAGGCTATGGCTGCTCACAGACTACAGGGCGAGCTGCAGTCACACGGAGACCGTGCAGACAGCCGTTAACGGCGCTGCAAGGCCTAAAAAACTCCTCTACTTTATCCTATGTAGTGTTTTTCCACAAGTTAGCTGGATACGGGTGGAAAGACACTAATAGGAATTTTTTGAAAAAATGTGCAGCAGCCTGCACTACTTAAAACAAAAGGAAAATTGATTTTACGGTATGACGCAGTGAACAACCCTGAGCTGGATACAACCAGGCTATGGCTGCTCACAGACTACAGGGCGAGCTGCAGTCACACGGAGACCGTGCAGACAGCCGTAAACGGCGCTGCAAGGCCCAAAAAACCTCCTCTACTTTATCCTATGTAGTGTTTTTCCACAAGTTAGCTGGATACGGGTGGAAAGTCACTAATAGGAATTATTACAAAAAATGAGCAGCAGACTACACTACTTGAAAAAAAAAAAAAAAAAAGAACAGTATGAGGCAATGAACCACCCTCCCTGAACTGAATACAACCAGCTATGGATGGCCTATGGCTGCACACAGACTAGAGAGTGGGCTGAACTCACACACACACACACACACACACACACACACACACACACACACACACAGACCTTGCAGATCGCTGTGAAAACAGCGCTGCAAGGCAAAAGCAAGGTGATTAGTAGGTGAACACAGCGGTTGCTAAATTAGCCTTGGAAAAGCACAAAGAAGCAAATCGCTATCTCTAAACTGGCCCTCAGTCAGCAAACAGCGTCCTGTCACTTACTGAATTCACAGCAGAGTGAGCGAAAAATGGCGCCAGCGACTTTTAAACTGCATCATGACATCATTTCAGCAGCCAATCACAGCCTTGCCAGTAGTTTCATGCCCTCCATGCTGAACAGGATGTGCCCGCACTTGGAATCATTCTCATTGGCTGATTTCGTGCAAATTTGTGCAGTTTGAATCCTGGGAACTTCCGATTAAGGTATCCGATACGCGGCAAGTATCGGATCTCGGTATCGGAATTCCGATACCGCTAAGTATCGGCCGATACCCGATACTTGCGGTATCGGAATGCTCAACACTAGTACAATAACATTCATTCCATTCGGTTGTTTAATGTTCATTTTGAGGATCCAATATATTTTTCTCATACCAGATTTTGTCAACTATTTAAACTACAATTAAATCAATTTGCGCTTCACAGACATGTATTCTAAAACATCCATTCAGTTTTAGATATTGTTGTAAAAGGTGACTTAAATTTAGGCAATGTTGATACCTCAATTTTTCGCCAACCACTAAGTGGCAACACAGTATTACAAGGGACAGTTGCCCACCACAGCACACAATTAAAGCGATACCATATGGTGAATTTTTAAAGACAATATACATTTGCTCTGAAAAGTATAATTTAAAAAAGGAAAGTATAAACATTAAAAAAAATTGAAAGACGGCGAATATAAAAATATTGATATCAACATTTCCTTGAAAAAAAGCCATAGAAAAAGAGAAAATCTATTAAATCATTCCCAAAACGCTAATAGTAAAAAACTAATAATCTATATATATAATTACCTAAGGGGTACTTCCTTCTGTCTGTAATGGAAATCCTGGGTCGCTGATTGGTCGTGGCCGGACGGCCGCGACCAATCAGCAATATTGGGGCGGGATTAAACACCGCTTCACTTTTTACTTGTTTTGGGATAGAGAAAGTTTTCCTTCCAGAAAGGGGTGAGAATTGTAAAAAAAAAAAAAAAAAAAGTGCTCCTGAGGGAACTGCAGTGAATTCTAAAAATGAACATTAAACAACCAAATGGAATGAATTATGAGAACGATCTGATGTTATTGTATTAGTGGTAGACATTTGTATGCAACCAGAACGTATGTATTTAATTTGCAATGTATTATGTATGGTTGTTTCTGATTGGTTGATTTTGATTTTAAATACTTCATAACATGTCATTAGTATTATCTGTATAACTAAGGGCGGTTAGTAGCACCGGAAACGCATCAGAGATCACACATCGATGGAACAGTTGTTAATGGATCTGAAATAGAGGATGTCGGTTTTATAAGTGGATGTTCCGGCCAATTTTACAAAGAATTTCATAAAAAAACTATATATGCAGTACAGAGCAAAAGTTCGGACACACCTTCTCATTTAAAGATTTTTCTGTATTTTCATGACTATGAAAAAAGTACTTTCACACTGAAGGCATCAAAACTATAAATTAACACATGTAGAATTATATACTTAACAAAAAAGTGTGAAACAATTGAAATTATGTCTTATATTCTAGGTTCTTCAAAGTAGCCACCTTTTGCTTTGATTACTGCTTTGCACACTCTTGGCATTCTCTTGATGAGCTTCAAGAGGTAGTCACCGGGAATGGTCTTCCAACAATCTTAAAGGAGTTCCCAGAGATGCTTAGCACTTGTTGGCCCTTTTGCCTTCACTCTGCGGTCCAGCTCACCCCAAACCATCTCGATTGGGTTCAGGTCTGGTGACTGTGGAGGCCAGGTCATCTGGCGTAGCACCCCATCACTCTCCTTCTTGGTCAAATAGCCCTTGCATAGCCTGGAGGTGTGTTTGGGGTCATTGTCCTGTTGAAAAATAAATGATGGTCCATCTAAATGCAAACCGGATAGAATAGCATGCCGCTGCAAGATGCTGTGGTAGCCATGCTAGTTCAGTATGCCTTCAATTTTGAATAAATCCCCAACAGTGTCACCAGCAAAGCAGCCCCACACCATCACACCTCCTCCATGCTTCACGGTGGGAATCAGGCATGTAGAGTCCATCCGTTCACCTTTTCTGTGTCGCACAAAGACATGGTGGTTGGAACCAAAGATCTCAAATTGGGACTCATCAGACGAAAGCCCAGATTTACACTGGTCTAATGTCCATTCCTTGTGTTCTTTAGCCCAAACAAATCCAAGCAAAAGGTGGCTACTTTGAAGAACCTAGAATATAAGACATCATTTCAGTTGTTTCACACTTTTTTGTTAAGTATATAATTTCACATGTGTTAATTCATAGTTTTGATGCCTTCAGTGTGAATGTACAATTTTCATAATCATGAAAATACAGAAAAATCTTTAAATGAGAAGGTGTGTCCAAACTTTTGGTCTGTACTGTATATAAATTTGTTATTGCCATAAATCTGGAGAACAAAGATGCTACCGCACATTGGGCACTGAAAAAAGTAAACCAAAAAACATTGGCGAATTATAATAGTTTGTAAAATTATGCCCAATTTTGTGTTTTTCTCCATTATCCTATACGGTAAATTAAATGGTGTCTTTCAAAACTTCAATCTGTTCTGCAAAAGGAACTTTATGTTGACAGGAAAACAAGAAAAACACTCTTGGAAGAAAGATTAGAACAAAGTTAAAGCTCAAAAAACTAATTTCGCCTGGTAATGAATGGCCTAAAAAGGTTATGACATGTAGACACTCTTGTCCATATTTCTTTTACAATATGGATTCTACACAGGTTGGTAATTTGCCAGACGAAAATAAGTTAAATAACTATTCATTTTTTTTCAATGGTCATTGCACCGAAAATTCCGAGGCTAAATCAGACATTTTCCTTAGCAATTGGTTGCTGACAAATTTTTGGAATCATTAGCTTGTTATCGCTCATGGCAAGCACACAATTATCCAGATGTAGAGAGCATTGCTCTTTGTCACTCAGATTGGTCTTCCACCTCCAAGTTCAGTAAGGACAATATCCACAGCATGTTTCAGTTTGATCATTACTTAGCAAATACCAGTAAATATTCAGCAGTTTTGCAACCACAGGAAGGTGACAGCAGCACGCAGAGTGGCACGTAACTCAATGTTATGCCTATTGACCTATGAATTGATGCAGACTCATAGAAAATCCTGCTCTTCACCTTTGCTCTCCTAATGGAATGTTTTAAGTAAACTGTTGCTGATTTGCTATTTAATTTTCCTATATGATATGCAGGAGGAGATGTTAAAAATCTATCCAAAATCTATCCTATATTTTACCAGAAAAAAATGACAGATTTGAATTAATATGGTATTTTGGTTGGAAATAACTTTTAGCTTGGTTTGGGTCTGACCATTGGGACACCCAACAATCAACAGAATAGTGCACTTTTATCGTCATTAGATTGGAGAAGAAGTGTGCATACCTGACTACTGCTCCAGTCATTCCCTATATGACTGTCAGAGCACTGTATTTGGCTATGTCCAACAGCCTCATAGGAAATGAATGGAGTGACAAGGCAAAGCACTCAGACTTCTTCCAAGTTATTAGATAGGTGATAACTTGTTCCAACAAAAATGCTACTTTAATGTTGAGAATTAATAAAATCTTTAAAAAAGTTGAACATAAAAATGTTAATAAAAAATAATACTATTAATATTAAAAAAAATGTCTGCACTCTGGCAGAATTTACTTTAATCAACTGTCAAAATTGTTTCAACATAAATCTCCCTGATTTTCCATGCACTTTGTCCATCTGTCAATAAGCTTTCGTATTCCCTCATTGTAACGCTGTCTTCACCTGTTCATCAGAAATTAATCTGATTTGCAGATGATTTTGCACATAATCCACTGTCATCTGGTATTGTCAAGAGGAAGATGAAAGACACCAGACCCAACAATGCAAACGAGCTGAAGGCTGCTATCCAAGCAACCTGGGCTTCCATAACTCCTCAGCAGCGCCACAGGCTGATCGCCTCCATGCCACGCCGCATTGATGCAGTAATTGATGCAAAAGGAGCCACAACCAAGTATTGAGTGCATTTACTGAATATGCATTTCAGTAGGCCAACATTTCAGATTTTAAAATAATTTTTCAAGCTGGTGTTATAAAGTATTCTAATTTACTGAGATAATGACTTTTGGGTTTTCATTTGATGTAAGCCATAATCATCAACATTAACAGAAATGAAAACTTGAAATAGATCACTCTGTTTGTAATGACTCTATACAATATATCAGTTTTTTTCACTTTTTGTTTTGAAGAACTGAAATAAAATAACTTTGTTATGATATTCCAATTTTGTGAGAAGCACCTGTATATGCAGTGATGAAAAATGTATAATGCAATTTACTACTAGAGAAGAATTTCATAATCTTATGCCTTCTATAATAACCAGCTCATACGGCATTGTTCAGTATAGGCCATGGAAAGAAGACCTTGGAAATCAAACCTCTCAGTAATCAAAACAAAACATCAGTCAATTTAAGCTCAGTTTTCATTTTAAAGGAAATTGGTCACCAGGTTTTTGCCATCTAATCTGAGAGCAGGACCTCCTATATTGTATGGGGAATTGTGTGCCTATGGTGTTGCCATTGCAGTCTGGGGCCCAGGGCCGGTTTTAGATAAAGTGGGGCCCTAGGCAAAAATTTACAGTGGGGCCCTAAATGCTAACACTGTAAAATCACACAAACATTTAAGTTACATTACATGAGCAGGATGCGGATACAGTTGGTGGAGGGGCCTGGCGCCAGTGCTAACACTGTGGCCCCCATATTTAGGGGCCTTATATTGGCCAACAGGTCTGCCACTATTAGCTGTATGCAGGGGCGTTGCTAGAGTCAGAAAAGATTGGGGGCCCAAGCCCCAAGACAAAGAGTTGCCCCCAACCCCCTCTTAATTTTTTTTTAACACCACAGACAATACAGTGATAACTCTCTGAGTGCAGATAATTTAGTAGATGTCACCTGCAGTCCTATGTAACACCACAGATAGACATAGCATTTTAGACTAAGACTATGTTCACATGCAGCATTTTTTTCAGTAGCCAAAACCTTTTCTATTAGCAGTAAAAACGTTGCGTTCAAAACCCCTGTTTTTCAGCTTGTTTTGTGGTGCTCTTCACACTTTTTTCAGCCTTTTTTTGGAGTGAGGATTTGCTTTGTCTACAGTATGTTTAAGACCACATTCATACGATCAGTATTTGGTCAGTATTTCACATGTGTATGTGTAAGGGTACTGTCACACAGTCACACTTTGGACGCTACGACGGCACGATCCGTGACGTCGCAGCGTCGTATGAGTATCGCTCCAGCGTCGTAGACTGCGGTCACACGTTGCAATCATGGCGCTGGAGCGATGCCGAAGTCCCCGGGTAACCAGGGTAAACATCGGGTTACTAAGCGCAGGGCCGCGCTTAGTAACCCGATGTTTACCCTGGTTACCAGCGTAAACGTAAAAAAAACAAACCGTACATACTCACATTCCGGTGTCTGTCCTCCGGCGTTCTGCTTCTCTCCACTGTGTAAGCAGCAGAGCCGGAAAGCACAGCGGTGACGTCAGACGTCACCGCTGTGCTCGCTTTCCGGCTGGCAGGCGCTCACAGTGCAGAGAAGCTGAGACGCCGGGGACAGACACCGGAATGTAAGTATGTACTGTTTGTTTTTTTTTACTTTTACGCTGGTAACCACGGTAAACATCGGGTTACTAAGCGCGGCCCTGCGCTTAGTTACCCGATGTTTACCCTGGTTACAAGCGAACACATCGCTGGATCGCTGTCACACACAACGATCCAGCGATGTCAGCGGGAGATCCAGCGACGAAAGAAAGTTCCATACGATCTGCTACGACGTACGATTCTCAGCAGGATCCCTGATCGCTGCTGCGTGTCAGACACAGCGATATCGTATGGATATCGCTGGAACGTCACGGATCGTACGGTCGTAGCGATCAAAGTGTGACTGTGTGACAGTACCCTAAGCCAAAACCATGACCGCGTATAGCCCATTTTGGGGATTTTTCTGCCCCCACTCGTCAAGCCCCTCAACTTGTAACCAAGTCAAATTCCGCCACCCCCTACTTAACCCAAATAGGCAATAAAAACATAACACATAACATTCTTTGGAAAGAAAGAAAGCCACAGCGGCCAGTTTATTTAACAAACAAAACATAAATTATAATTATACAAAACATCTGAAAACCTTGAGGGGAGGGTTCTTGGAGCTAAAAGATCTGGCATCATATAAGTAGGCAAACAATGCCCCAACCATTTTAACCAACAACTTTTTTACCCTCAGCCGTAACCACCAGCTCGAGGGCACCATGTAACCCTTTTCAGGGCAGACCAAAAAACCCCAAAGCTCCCGAGGACAATCCCCGTCCAGAGCCCGTAACCACAAGCCAGATCAACCCCATCCAATTGACCTTCCTCCAATAGAACCTCACCAACTCCAAGAACCCCGCCAACCACGAACAGCCCTGACCACCTCAGGCTCGTGAGTGCCCCACCACCGCCAACGCCCTCTCGACACCTTCCTGTAGTGCGAGTGCCCACAAGTCCATACCAATGTCATTCAGGTGCACCCCATCCTCTCTCCAAAAATTACCGGTCCCAGCCTCCAACTCAAAATGTCTCACTGCAATGCCCCCATTCCTGGATACAAACTTCGCCACAGCCCTGTTAAGTTTTATCCTAGCCCTGTTGATGCCACTTAAAGATCGGGCCAACCGCCATTGCCTCCTGGGCACTATGTCCGACCATACAGTGATAACTCCCGGATAAGAAACCCATAAGCGCAGTTGGTCAAAACGGATGTCTCTAATCAACTCCCTAACCGGTTTTTCACCCAAATCGTTCCCCCCCAAGTGCACCAACAAGATCTCCGGAGCTCTATCCAGACGCACGGCCTTGGAGAATTCAGGCAACAACCTGTGCCATAACATACCTCGGAACCCCAACCAGCGAATCACTACGGCATCGCGGCTAAAACCTAACTGTCTGCCATCCGGCCTGACGTCCGCCCGCAACGCACCCCAATACACGAACGAGTGTCCAAAAATCCACATCAGTAACAGGGGGGAACCTGAAAAATAGAACAGCAATTGAATACCAGCATACTCAATAAAATCCAAAACAAACCTCTAGAGACGTACATTGGTCAAATAACGGTTCGAACTTCACCTCCCAATTCGTTTAATCCCCTCCGCTCCTAAACCCAAACAGTCAGCCTCTGTAGCAGCCCCAATTCGAAAAGAGTGGGACCCGTACAATCCGAAATCCAAACCCAACTCCGTTAAAGCCTTCTTTAAAACCTCTGTGAACTGAAAACGCGAAAAAAATGTCCCATCCTGGTGACAAAGCAACGGGCCCGATCTACCAGACCATAAGCCCCAATACTCCTCCAAGCAACGTTGCAGGCACATCAAACTACCATCCACCCTGCCTAACACCACCCGCTTACCTTTACCATACTTATCAGTTTTGGAACGCCGAATACAAAAAGAAATACCTCCAGCCCAAAATTCCACGTCTTCTGCCGACAGACCTCCTGATCTACGTTTGTTCGGAGACACCAGCTCCCCCAGCCTCAAAGCTCCAAAGAATGCCCAAGAATAAGCCAACCTAAACAAGGAAGCCTCGAAATGAGAACAACAAATTTTTTCGACTACGTCACCCAACCGGGTTAACGTGCTAAACGAAATAGGCCTGCGCTTGTCGACGCTAACCTTCCCACTGCGAAAACCCTTCAGAGCCTGTGTTATCAGGAAATTCTTGGTAACATCGGCAGCACCCTGTAGCTTAAAACCGAAAGCCAAACCTGCCATAAATGTATTTACTTTGGATACTGACCAACCCCACTCAGTTGCTTTACCCAACAAAAACAAAACCGCCAGCGTCCTCTCATTATCAGAATCCAGTGCTCCCCATTGCCCCGACCAGCTTTCCCAAATTCCCCAAGCAGCCTTGTAAGCTAGCCACGTCGACCTTGAGATAGAGGCCTGAATTAACCGACCACCTCGTTCGCAACAACTTTCCACAAATGAGAAGGGCATACCGTTCCTGAGGCCTCCGCGTCCGGCGCCAGCTCCCGGAAACGCTCCAACTGTGAACGAGACAAAGCATCCGCTATAGAATTTTGCACACCCAGCATGTGTACCGCAGAAATGTAAGCATTCAGTTCCAAGCAGCGCAACACCAACACCCTAACCAATCTAATCACCGGGGGGAGGAAGAAGTCAGACTATTGATAATATGGACTACACTAAGATTATCGCAGTGAAACCTGACCTTCCGGTTTTCAAAGACGTCACCCCAAATCATCAGTGACACCACAATTGGGAACAATTCAAGCAGTGCAAGGTTTTTGTTTAACCCCTGCCGTTTCCACCCCTCCGGCCACAAACCAGCACTCCACCGACCTCCACAATACGCCCCGTATCCAACCGAACCGGCCGCGTCGGTGTAAATTTCACAATCAAAGTCATTCACCGTTTCCAACTGAATCAGTGATCTACCGTTATAATTTAATAAAAATCGCTGCCAAACAACCAAATCTTCCTTGTGTTCCTTAGTCAAACGAACAAAGTGATGAGCCGCCTTGATTCCAGCCGTCGCCAATGACAACCTGCGGCAAAATATTCTGCCAATGGGCATAATTCTGCATGCAAAATTCAAACGCCCCAACAAGGACTGCAACTCCCTCAAAGTCACCTTACGCAAACGACTCAACCTGCATACCTCCTGTATCAACAACAAAAGCTTGTCCTCAGGCAACCTACATTCCATTTTTTACAAGTCGATCAGGATGCCGAGAAAACTCAAAACCGTGCCCGGACTCTCCGTCTTATCTTTTGCCAACGGAACGCCAAATAGCCCAGCCATCCATTCCATAGTAACCAACAAATTCTTGCAGACAGCAGAATCCGGGGGGC
Organism: Ranitomeya variabilis; assembly: GCF_051348905.1. Taxonomy (NCBI): domain Eukaryota; kingdom Metazoa; phylum Chordata; class Amphibia; order Anura; family Dendrobatidae; genus Ranitomeya; species Ranitomeya variabilis. The sequence goes on from NC_135234.1 coordinate 650,670,179, forward strand.
CGATAAACAAAAAATCATCCAAATAATGAATGGTGGAAGGAACTCCCGAAACGTCCCTAACCACCCATTCAAGGAAAGTGCTAAACATTTCAAACAATGAACAAGAAATTGAACAACCCATAGGCAAACATCTGTCTAAATAAAACCCACCATCCCAAAAACAACTCAACAAAGGAATGCTTTCGGGGTGAACCGGCAGCGACCTAAAAGCCGCTTCAACATCCGTTTTAGCTAACAAGGCCCCTTTTCCATACCGCCGTACCCATTGTACTGCTGTGTCAAACGAGGTGTACACTACTGAGCAAAACTCCTCATCTATGCCGTCATTGACTGACCTGCCCCGCAGATACGACAAATGCTGAATCAGCCGAAACTTGTTCGGCTCTTTCTTAGGCACCACGCCCAATGGCGAAACAATCATGCCCTCAATTGGCAAGGAACTAAATGGCCCAGCTATCCTCCCCAGCTCCACCTCTTTTGCTAACTTACTACTGACCACTGCCGCATTTAGGTCCGCCGACCTCAAATTCCTAGTAGTAAAAGGAACAACATGACTAGGAGCCGGAATACGAAAACCCTCAGAAAAACCGCGGAAAAGAATTCCCGCCTTTTCCTGATCCGGGTACCTACTTAGATAAGGGGCCATCTTTTGAAGGATCACCGGAGTCTCCCCCTTGACTGCCACCCACTCCTGGCTTACCCCTTCCTTTCTTGAAACATTTAGACGCTCCATGGGAGGCTCCGTTGCAATGGGAACAAACGTGCTTAAATTTGCAGGTGTTCCCATATTTACATTGGCCGTCGTTAAACTGCCAACATGTCCCCGACTTCTCTTTTCCGCCCTGCGCCCCCTGACTGCTGCTGCCATGTCTGGATTGTTGATTGCCAGCCCCCCAACTCCCGTGAAAGGACTGCCCATACCTCACCGGGGCCATGACTTTCAACCAAAGTCCAATGTCTTTATGATCCCATTTGATCTCAGGCCTAACCGCTTTCCTCTGACGGAACTGCTCGTCGTAATGCAGCCATGCCTGACCCCCATAAGTACGGTGTGCCTCCCCTATCGAGTCAAAATAACAAAAAAGACCCGAGCAGTTATCCGGAAATTTCTCGCCTATTACACTAGCCAGTATCGCAAAAGCCTGCTGCCAGTTAACAAAAGTTTGCGGAATCAACCGCCATCTCCTCTTCTCTTCCTCCTCCTTCTTGCTATCATCCTTCTTACCCTTATCCAAATTAAACTTCTCTAACAGAATGTTAAATGTGCACCAAGCGGACCCTCAAAGCAAACATACACCTCCCCTTTCGCCCTATCATCCAACTTCACCGTATCCCCTTTATCTTTTTCGGTCTGTACGGACACCGACACCCCAGCAGACGACGCCTGTGATGACCCACCTGGCCTTGCACTGACGCTCGCTACCCGAGATCCCATACTCCAACCGTGCAACCAGGCTCCCAGAGGCGACCCCCCTGCAGGCTCGGCCACGCCCCCTTTTAAACTTCTCAAGAAATGGGACACCCCAGGCAAAATATCGCTAATACCCGACGCCCCTGTGTCTCCTACCCCGCCAACCTCAGCCGCCGCACTCTGACTATCCCCACGCTCACCTAACCAACCCCCCGACTGTGACAAACGAGACATGGACATATACTCACAAGGCTGCGCGGGTGCTGTGTCCCCGCCAGCCGAAACTCCGGATCCCTGCTGCTTTCCATCCACCATCTCGTTCCCGGAATCGCTCTCGCAATCATTGCCTCGCAGCTCCAGGCCCGCGCCCCTGGCCTCCGCGTCACCAGGGGGACCGGAGCATGCGGTGGTCCCCACTCGCTCGAACGCCGCCCAGACCTCGACCTGTAGCAGGTGGCCGTCTCCCGCACCCTGCTGCCACCAGGCGCACTGCAGTCCTCTCCGGATCGATCGCCTAGCAGAGCCACGGGGGGCTGCCTGTCCTGCCGTCTGCTCTGCCTGCCGTTCCCTGTGCCTGCTGCCCGTCCGCTTGCTGCCAAAGGCTCCGCTGTGCTTGTACTTGCAGCCGTCACAGCTGCCTGCCTCTTGTTCAACGCCGCTGGATGGGCCCCACTTCCCGAAGCTACGCCAGTGCTGCTGGGCCTTCTGCCTGACCGCGCCGGTCCCCGGCACGCAGGTGCAGCCCGGGCTTCAGTTGCGGCCTGCATTTCCTGTGCGGCCCGCCTGGCCGCAGGACTCCTCTCCTCCACAGCACGACGACGACCCGCGCCAGCAGAACGGGCGGCCGGATTCCTGCCGGAGGTGGTGCCGGGCGAGGCTGCCGCACCGGTGCACCTAGCCTCCGCAGGGTCCCGTGAGGGGCTCGTGGCCTCCGCCTGCCGCGCACCGCTATCTCCGGCGATAGCCGCTCCGGGGGCCTGGTTCTTCTTGCCCTGCCGCTCTGCTGACCTCCGTCCCCCAGCAACAAGGCCAGCTGCTCCTGTAGCCATCCGTCCCTCCGAGATCTCACCATATCCTGCAATCTTCCCACCAGGACTTCCACAGACTCCATGGTAAGCGGAGAGGGAGGAGGGGGGGTTCCTTTCTGCGCTGCAATCTCCGTCCTAATGCCCTTTTCCCGCACTTTTCCCCCCTATTACCCGCCTTCAACCCACAACTCCTCCCTCACCCCCTTATACCAATCCCACCACCGCATTTCAAAACTAAACACTATTAAAAGAAAAACCCTCCCATGGCAACGCAGTCATGGGGGGGTTTCTCTCAAGCTGCGCCCGTTCCACCCCCATCTGGAAGGTGATAAATACCGAAGTGGTGACGTGTTTCTCAGGGTATGTGCACACGCTGTGGATTTTGCTGTGGATCTGCAGCAGTTTTCCATACGTTGTACAGCACCATTTAAACATATGGACAACAAAATCCGCCATACACATGCTGCGGAAAATACCGTGCAGAAACGAGGCGTTGTATTTTCTGCAGCATGTCAATTCTTTGTGCAGAATCCGCAGCGTTTTACACCTGCTCCATAATAGGAATCCGCAGGTGTAAAAACACTGTTGAAAATCGCACAAAAAACACGATAATTCCGCCATAAATCCGGCCTGTGTTTTACCTGCAGATTTTTAGGAATCTGCGTGGAAAAATCCATGGCAGATTCCGCAACATGTGCACATAGCCTCATTGTTCCACTGCTGTTTCTGCATTACAAATACTGATGTGAAATACTGAACATGTGAACGAGACCTAATAGTTTAACTCACCAAAACCACTTAAAAAATTGCAGTGAAAAATGCCGTTGCAATATCTGCAGCTTTTTTTTCTTTCATTGCTTTCAACAGGTGAAAACACACTGCAAGAAGTGACACGCTACAGATTTAAAAAGCGCTACAGTTCTGAAATCCAGTCAGAAAACAAACAAGCGCCTGCAGGAGATTTCAGAAATCTCCTATGTTTTGCTGGCACTTTGAATAGCAGCTTTTCGCCATGTTCATATGCAAAATTTTTGCAGCTTTTTCTTCTGCAAATTAGAAGTTTACAGCATTTTACAGCACAAGCAAAAACTGAGATTTTCAGAAATCTCCTGCACACCCTTTTATTTTCCCCTGACTGAATTTCACAACTGCAACTTTTTTAAAATCTGCAGCGTGTCGCTGTCAGCTATTTTTTTCACCAGTAGAAAGCAATGAAAAAGTTTTAAAAATGCTGCAAATGTTGCAACGCTGTTTTTCGCTGCGTTTTTGGTGAATAAATCTAACTTTATTAAACATGTACTGTAGGCAAAATGCTTACTGTAAATAACAAACAGCAAAAGCTCTAAGGGTATGTGCCCACAGTCAGTAAACGCTGCAGGTCGGCTGCTGTGTACTTGTACAGCTTCCAACCCACAGCGGCCACATGTTAGGGTATAGAGGATGGGATTTCAAGAAATTCCATCTCTACTATGTGTGCACTATCACCTGCACCTCACCCGCAGAGACGGACATGGGGTGCGTCTGTGCAGACTGCAGCATGCCAATTTATCTGGCACAGACACGAGTCTCCACCAGAGAAATCTCACCCCTGCAATGTATAGGACGCAGGGATTCCGCACAGATCAATGAACACACGCGGAGTCACCTGTGTTCAAAACATGGCAGCACTTTGGACACTGCACATGTCCGCTGCATCCAAGGTGCTGCCATTTCCAGATCCTCTGCACATACCGTAAAAAATGGGTGCTTTGAAAGCAGTGTTTTTACTGCCAAGAGAGCAGGCTTTGGCTGCAAAAAAAATACACCAAAAACGCTGATTCCTATGCACACCTGTACTATATATGTGTATGGTTTACCCTTATTATTTCACGTGGGAATTTATTTATTTCTATATAATAAATGCCCTGATTCAGCAGACAATATTTCTGTCTTGTGTCGTCCAGACAGTAGTGACAGGAGGTCGCCCTGTCTGATTACAAGCAGTGATTTAGTGATTGTTGTCAGAGCCCATGCTGATGGCTGCTGTATGTGACTGTGAAACCTGATCCTACAGCAAACAGCACAGAGCTCTGGGACCACATGAGTAAATCACTGCACTGAGGGGGTCTCAAGGGGGGTTTGGGAGACACGTTCTGGGACTACAGAGCAATGCACAGCATTATTCACTGCTGAAAACCCTCTGGGCACTTCATACAGGGGTTGCAGATGCAGGGGGCCCCCTTGTAGGTGGGGGCCCCAGGCGTCTGCCTGGTCTGCCTGTGCCAAACACCGGCCCTGCTGGGGCCTAATAAAGACTTACATCATTGCCACCAAGCAACTAATCTACATACAATTGCAGATTCAAGTCTACTAGGGGGCATAACAAAAAAGTAAGACAAATGATTTTTAAAGATTTTAATAAATACAAAACAATAAAAAAATAGTTCAATCATCTCTTTACACTCCAAAATGAAAAAAGTACAGTATATAATTTAAATAAGCATATTTGATGTGACCGCTAGGCATGAGTGGAGCCTTGGAAGTTTGGGTTCTGGTACCCGAACAAACTTTAGTCCAAAGTTTGTTTACTAGAACTGTACCATAACTTCTACCGGAATCTCAACCCCATGGAAATCAATGGGATCTCACTCTGTCCCTTTCTTTCTGACTCTCTTCTTTCCAGACTCCTGAACTTTAAAACGGACTTCCAGGAGAAGTCCGTGCTCAGAGTTCAGCACTGTACACTAGGCATCCGGTACGAACCCTAAACTTTACAGTTCGGGTTCGCTTATCTCTAGTCACCGCATCTGGAAAAGTCCAATCTTTATGAAGATTATTAAAAAATTAACCTACATGATAAATGGCATAAAGAAAAAAAAAGGTCGGAATGATAGTTTTTTGGCCTTCTCTCCTTCCCCTCAAAAATGCAATATAAAGCATTGAAAAAGTCATAAGTGAACATTGTCATAACATTCAAAATTACAACTTTAAAGGCAAAATACAAATATTGGCCACGGCGAGAAGGGGTTAATTTTACATGTCATACTTGCAAACTTTAAGAAGTTCTATTCCAGGAGGATTGTGAGCTTCCCCCAGACTTTCCAGGTTTCCATTTCCATTTCTGCACCCTTTACGGTTTGTCGGGATTCTGGTTCTGAGACTGATGATGTAGCTTCCTAGTGGCAGAAACAGAAAACATTCAGATTGCAGAAAACTATAGATGCATTGGTAAGATTAGCTTTGTATTTGAATAAGATGAATTTGAATATCGATTTGTTACTCAGCAATATGTAAAGTGAAACTCATGTCAAATCAGCCTCGAAATCCACCACAAATCCAGATTTTGCCACAGATTTGTCCTCCTGAATTTATGCTTAGTTTATGTTTATAAGGACGTGCCCTAACAGTAATATTTAGATGGCGGGAATCAAAGTTTTGGCAGCAGACTCCTACAGTCTAGTTCGCTAAAGTAAATTTTTCTTACTAGAGTTATCAAGTAAATCAATTGCTAAGCAGGCTAACTCCCATTATATACTTAATCAGATACGTAACCACTTGTATGCAAATACTATGTCATGCACAAATAAATACAAAATCCTCCCAATAAAAAAGTGCAAAAAGACAATGTATAAAAATATATATTTATTGAAAATAATACAAAGTATAACATACCTCTATGTGCTCCAAATCCCTAGGCGCGTTTCGGCGCTTGCCTTCTTCTGGGGGGCGTATACACTGACATTTGTTTGCATTAACAAAAATCTTTTTTGCACAAAATCATTTTTTTGCACTATTGTACTTTTGTAGTATTATTACACCACATAAAGTCGGATTCATCTCTACATATTTATATTTTTACTGTGGTTGTTACACTTTATTATTGCATATAGTGCCTCTAGAGATGTCTTGATTTTAGCTGCATTATTGCACATCATTAATTTTAGCAATTTTTTGCACAATTTTATTTTGCACCAGGCACTTTCTGGCGCAGTGTTGTTATATTTATCAAATCATTTTAATTTTTATAGGTGTAATTTTATGAATAGTGCTATGATATATCATATTGGAATATAGGTTATTATATATATTTTTAATATATTATTTGGGTGTCTTATCATATTATTATATTGTGCTCCTATTTTATCAGCTATTTTGTGAACATATTATTTTGTTATACTTTTGTATTATTTTCAATAAATATATATTTTTATACATTGTCTTTTTGCACTTTTTTATTGGGAGGATTTCCTATTATATACTGTATACAGCTTCAGTGATATAAACCTAGGAAAATGCTCCAGCACAGTAAGTGCTGAGATGGGTTAATCGGCCATGTTTAGGGCTAGGTTTAGTGAACAGCTGAAGAGTGGGTGGGAGGCTATTCACTATATCTCCACCCAAGGGTGGAGTCCAGAGGAGAAATACACAGTCTTGTGGCTCGTTCAGTGTTGGGTGTGGCAGGAGATGGGAGCTCCAGAGCTGTGTTTGAGGATAAGGAAAGTTGAACCTTTTTTATGCTTTTTTCCTGAGCGGGCACATCCCTGCAGCCATATGGACTGTGACATTTGTTTTTGTTTTGCATTTTTGTCAGGCCAGAAAGACCGTGTTTATGTTGTTAACCCTGCCCTGATCTTCACTGTACTTCTATAAACCAGTGGGAAATTTAAAGAGACAGCATTCCTGTGTCTACATCTATGAGCAGCGAGTGAGCAGATTAACCACAATAAGTGCAGTATGTATCACATGAAGCTACATTTCCCAATGCGACCCATAGAATGGGATGGATATGTAGGGAGCTGTTGTTTGACTGCAGACAGTGTGAGTGAAAGTAATTCTGAAACAAGTTAAACATTTACATCTTGTGTCTCACAAGTGGCAACTTCAGTGATTTGGGGGTCGATCACTTTCCCTTTTTCTGCATTTTGCCCAGATGACCATGACAGCTCTATCCTACTGGAACTTATTTCTGCAAAGTGTTGAGCTCTTCTTTTTTTGCAGCAGATTATCATCTACCATACAAAATAACTCCTCATATTTCAACATACTGTGCCCCTGAATAGAATACTGCTTCACGTCTTGCCACTTGAATATAATACTGCTTTACTGTGCCCCTGAATTTAATACTGCAAGATTCTATGACCCCTACATTTAATATTGTAGCAAACTATGTCTTCTAATTCTAATTGTTTGCCAAAACTATGCCCCTGAAATAAATAATATAAGACACTGTGTCCCCTGAAATAAATAAGTGTATATATTGTCCCATAAAATAGGTAACAATATACACAGTGCAACCTGAAATAAACAATTCTATAAACTGTGTCCTTACAAAAAAAATACTATACGCTAGTGCAACACCTGCTAGGGCTGTGGGGTACTCGGAACCGGATCGGACAGTTCTTAAAGGGGTGGTGGTCACGGCAGTGATGACCCAGTCTGTGGCCCTGGGCGAGCAATTAAAGGAAGATGATGAAATGTTTGTAGGGGATAGAGGAATTGTTTATGACGTCACCTGTGGTACTCAGCTAGGGATAGCCGACGTTGCTTAAGGAGACCGCTGGGGCTGATGGTGATGCAGCATAGTTGGCACAGCTCTCCACAGGTAGAGCTAAGTCCCAGGGCACCTATGATGTTAAAGATGGTGATGGTGGATGTAGTACAGGGTAAATGGCACAATAATGAGAGAGGACACAGCAAGGTGCAGTCTTCACGTTTTACTCACAGTGCGGGTACGGTATCCAGCCAGGTGCTGTGTCCCCCGGGTTTAGTGGTCAAGCCAACTCTCCAGTAACTTGGGGCACTTGTCCAGAACCCCCTTTGTATGTGCCTTTCCTGGCCGACTCTCTGCGCTGGCGCTTCACACCCAGTGTCCCAAGCCAGTAGTCCTGGGTCCTGATGGGCGACATCCTCACTGTTCCCTTGACCCTCTGTGACTCCCTTTTCAGTGAAATAGATGTGCATGAGGCTGTCGCACTTGCAGTCACAACAGCCTCTGGGTTCCTAGTTGAGACTTGTAGTTCCTCCACTAGATCAGGGGCCGTTCCCCTACTGCAACCTGGTCCTTCCACCTGGCAATGGTCAGCGCGGATGTGGGCCCCACGGGTGGTTTCCACACTTCCCGTGCCCCTAGGACCCCTTTGTTCCTTCTCTCCTCTCTCTCATGCAGGGACGAGTTCCTCTTAGCTCCAGTCCCTGGCTCCAACACTCACATCTGCTCCTCTCTCTTCCTCCCCACAGACTCACTAACATTCTCACTCTCTCCTCTCCTTGTTCACTTTCTTCACCCACACCCTCTACCTAATCCCTCCCTGGCCTGGTGCAGGTGTTAAGGGTCTGTGCAGTGTCCACTCCTTACAAGAGAGTTGAGGCACCACACCTCTGGCTGAGGTGCAGTACCTCTGTGGTGAGTGGACCCTCAGGGGCGCCACACTAGGCCCCCTCTTTTTGTCAAGCTCTTTAGGAACTCTACAGGTAGCATAGTGATGTAATCATGTCTCCTTCACCGCAGCACCTTCCTAAGGTGGCATTAGTAGTTATATTGACTTTCAAATTTTTCAGAAATCATTGCAAAGATGTTGCAGTTTTACTGTGACTTTATATGGCTGGTAAGAATTCAACCTAAGGATTCATGCAAAACATCTGTGTAAACCGGTCCAGTCACAGAACCCAATGCATGAACTGGCTGTGGGTCTCCCAACCTCAGCCTTAGGCCGGCCTCACACTCAGCGTATGTAAATACGGTCTGTTTTTTACGGCCGTAATATGCAGAAAAGTCCCCAAAATAGTGTTCCGTATGTCATCCGTAGGCAGGGTGTGTCAGCGTATTTTGCGCATGGCATCCTCCGTATGTAATCCGTATGGCATCCGTACTGCAATATTTTCTCGCAGGCTTGCAAAACCGACATCTAATGGATTTATGTGCTCCAATGTTCGTTAAAACATATATACAGTATATATATATATATATATATGTCATTGAGACACATATATATATAATATATTCTGTATTTATATTTAATTCAGCGCGATATATGTGAAAAGCCGGTAATTCAATTGCCGGCTTTTCATTTCTCCTTCCCAAACCCGACATGATATGAGACATGGTTTAAATACAGTAAACCATCTCATATCCCTTTTTTTTTGCATATTCCACACTACTAATGTTAGTAGTGTGTATGTGCAAAATTTGGGCGCTGTAGCTGCTAAAATAAAGGGTTAAATGGCGGAAAAAATTGGCGTGGGCTCCAGCGCAATTTTCTCCGCCAGGGTGGTAAAGCCAGTGACTGAGGGCAGATATTAATAGCCTAGAGAAGGTCCATGGTTATTGGCCCCCCCCTGACTACAAACATCTGCCCCCAGCCACCCCAGAAAAGGCACATCTGGAAGATGCGCCTATTCTGGCACTTGGCCTCTCTCTTCCCACTCCCGTGTAGCGGTGGGATATGGGGTAATGAAGGGTTAATGTCACCTTGCTATTGTAAGGTGACATTAAGCCAGATTAATAATGGAGAGGCGTCAATTATGACACCTGTCCATTATTAATCCAATTGTATGAAATGGTTAAAAAAAACACACACACATTATTAAAAAGTATTTTAATGAAATAAACACACAGGTTGTTTTAATATTTTATTGCTCTCTCATTCCACCTGAAGACCCTCGCTCTGAAAAATAATGAACCAACAATATACATACCTTCAGATGATCTGTCACGTCCCACGAAGTAAATCCATCTGAAGGGGTTAAATCATTTTACAGCCAGGAGCTGTGCTAAAGCACTCGCTCGTGCCTGTAAACCCCGGGTTCTGAAAGGAAAGCAGGATGATCTGTACTTACCTTGAGTTGCGGTGATGCGCCCTCTGCTGGATGTCCTCATATGAACTCGAGCGTGGGAACTTTTCCAAGGCTCCAGTTCATCAGGACATTTTTTTTGCGCAATACGGTGACAAACGCAGCATGCTACGATTTTCTACGGCCGTACAAGACCGTATAATACGGATCAGTAAAATACGGCTGATAGAAGCTGGGACATAGGGAATCATTGGGCCGTGTGTTATGCGTATTTTACGGACGTAGTTTATGCGCTCATACGTCCGTTAAACTCGCTAGTGTGACGCCGGCCTAATAGAAATGTATAAAACTGTCATGCTCTAGGCATGAGACCCATGGCCAGTCCATGCATTGCGGTCCAAGATTGGACCGATTTGTACGGACATTTGAATGAGCCTTTAGAACGCTGATTCAAGCCAGGAAAATCAAGTCCAATTCTCATTATTTCTGAAAAAGACTGTTAGTTTGGGAAAAGTGGAAAGATCACACTCTAGATAAAATTAATTTATTTTTGTAGTATTAATATTTTTCTTTAACTTTACTGTACATAGTACAATGAATAATACATATTCTTAAACCTATGCCAAAATATTTTAATATGAAAAAAATGGTCACAGGGTGATGGCTATAATTGCAGAGCTCAGGCAAACCAAAGTTCCCATGGAGTGAAAACACAGAGGAATTTCCACTATATACGGTGCCTTGTGAAAGTATTCAGCTCCCTTGAACTTTTCAACCTTTTCCCACATATCATGCTTCAAGTATAAAGATACCAAATGTAAATTTTTGGTGAAGAATCAACAACAAGTGGAACACAATTGTGAAATTGAATGAAATTTATTGATTATTTACAAATTTTTGTGGAAATTCAAAAACTGAAAAGTTGGGCGTGCAATATTATTAGTATTGATTAGCCGACCTGGCAAAAAAGTCATGTGTTTCACACTGCAACAAAGACGTCATGCCACGCTGGCTAATCAAAAGAAGAGTCATGGATGCTGGCAAGTAGCAGGTGGTCTGTCCAACGACTGTTGAATACAGACCTGACCACTGGACCAGTGTCAATTAAAATTTATTCACTCATCCCTAGACACAGCCTACGTCATGAAGATGTTATTCAAGGAATTTTGGGCAGAATGCTATGATAAGGACAAAGCTGTCTATTTTAGAATTAAGTCGGATATACTGGTCCTGACTCTGCTTCTTCTTGTGTGCTTAAAAAGGCGAAGTGTTGATGTAAGCACACAAATATGTGCTTGCTAAGGTGCCGTAATATGTTTGCTTTAAGATAATTTCCAATTATAGGCACGTATGATATGTTTTTGATAGAGCTCATGCACATGGCCATATATTTGATCCGAGTGCAATCCAATATTACATCGGATCGCACTTGGACCAATATTATTCTATGGGCCCATGCAGATGTCTAATATTTTTACTCAGACAGAGTTGGTCCAAGGAAAAAATCACAGCATGCCCGATTTGCATCTGATATTTGGATCACACTTGGCCATGCAAGTCAATGAGCCCGTGGAAAAAATTGGACTGCACTTGGATAACATCTGAGTGCAGTCTGATTTTGATGGACTGGAGAAATGGAGAAATTTTATTTCTCCATCTTCTCATCCGAGAAAATTAGATCACACTATGATCACACTCTGATTAAAGTGCGATTAGCATAATGGTCCCCATTCTCTCGCATAAGAGAAAATACTCTTGTGTGACCCTAGCCTTATATGTAGTAAGTACTATGTAGCATAACAACAGGAACAGACATTGCCTCTGATGTTGTATCTTTTGTAGAATATTGGAGAATAACTTGTGAGAAATTACCTTAGGTCCCCGCAAACACGTCAGTACACTGCTTTCTGTCACTAATCCGTTGCGCTTGAACATCATGCATACATGCATATTTAATTCACAAACCTGAAAATGACATAAGATAGAAATGTCTTATTATTTCTGCACTACAGCTACTTTACGCTATGTCCACACATTGCGGATTGGTGTGCGGATTTTTCCGCACTGTTTTTGAAAAAAACGCAGGTAAACCGCACTGCGGATTACCCGCGGATTTAGGCTGTGTGCACACGTTGTATTTTTTTCGCGTTTTTTTCGCTATAAAAACGCAATAAAAATGCATTAAAAACGCATACATATGCATCACATCAATTAGAATGCATTCCGCAATTTTTTTGTACATGATGCGTTTTTTTCCGTGAAAAAACACATCGCGGTAAAAAACGCAGCATGTTCATTAATTTTGTGGATTTTTCGCGTTTTTTCCGCTATTTAATGCATTGGGAAAAACGCACAAAAACGCGTCAAAAACGCGCAAAAACACGTCAAAACGCAAAAAAACGCATGCGGATTTCTTGCAGAAAATGTCCGGTTTTCTTCAGGAGTTTTCTGCAAGAAATCGTGACATGTGCACATACCCTTAGGCTAGTTTCACATTTGCGTTCGAATCCACAGCGTTTAATCCGCATCCGCAAATGCAGGAAAAAAACGCATAGAAGCACGTACAAATGCAGCGTTTTTTAGACGCATGCATGAACGCATGCGGTTAATAAAACGCCGCGTTTTCACGCTTTATCATGCGTTTGCATTTTTTGTGTGCATGGTGGAAAATTATACAGGAGAAAAATCTAGATAACCAGACACTGCAAATGGGACTACAGAGGACGTGTATTATAGGATATCTACAGGTCCTTCTCAAAAAATTAGCATATAGTGTTAAATTTCATTATTTACCATAATGTAATGATTACAATTAAACTTTCATATATTATAGATTCATTATCCACCAACTGAAATTTGTCAGGTCTTTTATTGTTTTAATACTGATGATTTTGGCCTACAACTCCTGATAACCCAAAAAACCTGTCTCAATAAATTAGCATATTTCACCCGTCCAATCAAATAAAAGTGTTTTTTAATAACAAACAAAAAACCCATCAAATAATAATGTTCAGTTATGCACTCAATACTTTGTCGGGAATCCTTTGGCAGAAATGACTGCTTCAATGCGGCGTGGCATGGAGGCAATCAGCCTGTGACACTGCTGAGATGTTATGGAGGCCCAGGATGCTTCAATAGCGGCCTTAAGCTCATCCAGAGTGTTGGGTCTTGCATCTCTCAACTTTCTCTTCACAATATCCCACAGATTCTCTATGGGGTTCAGGTCAGGAGAGTTGGCTGGCCAATTGAGCACAGTAATACCATGGTCAGTAAACCATTTCCCAGTGGTTTTGGCACTGTGAGCAGGTGCCAGGTCGTGCTGAAAAATGAAATCTTCATCTCCATAAAGCATTTCAGCCGATGGAAGCATGAAGTGCTCCAAAATCTCCTGATAGCTAGCTGCATTGACCCTGCCCTTGATGAAACACAGTGGACCAACACCAGCAGCTGACATGGCACCCCACACCATCACTGACTGTGGGTACTTGACACTGGACTTCAGGCATTTTGGCATTTCCTTCTCCCCAGTCTTCCTCCAGACTCTGGCACCTTGATTTCCGAATGACATGCAAAATTTTGCTTTCATCAGAAAAAAGTACTTGGGACCACTTAGCAACAGTCCAGTGCTGCTTCTCTGTAGCCCAGGTCAGGCGCTTCTGCCGCTGTTTATGGTTCAAAAGTGGCTTTACCTGGGGAATGCGGCACCTGTAGCCCATTTCCTGCACATGCCTTTCCACACCAGACTCAGTCCACTGCTTCCTCAGGTTCCCCAAGGTCTGGAATCGGTCCTTCTCCACAATCTTCCTCAGGGTTCGGTCACCTCTTCTCGTTGTACAGCGTTTTCTGCCACATTGTTTCCTTCCAACAGACTTACCATTGAGGTGCCTTGATACAGCACTCTGGGAACAGCCTATTTGTTGAGAAATTTCTTTCTGGGTCTTACCCTCTTGCTTGAGGGTGTCAATGATGGCCTTCTTGACATCTGTCAGGTCGCTAGTTTTACCCATGATGGGGGTTTTGAGTAATGAACCAGGCAGGGAGTTTTTAAAAGCCTCAGGTATCTTTTGCATGTGTTTAGAGTTAATTAGTTGATTCAGAAGATTAGGGTAATAGGTCATTTAGAGAACCTTTTCTTGATATGCTAATTTATTGAGACAGGTTTTTTGGGTTATCAGGAGTTGTAGGCCAAAATCATCAGTATTAAAACAATAAAAGACCTGACAAATTTCAGTTGGTGGATAATGAATCTATAATATATGAAAGTTTAATTGTAATCATTACATTATGGTAAATAATGAAATTTAACACTATATGCTAATTTTTTGAGAAGGACCTGTATATATAGACCCTAGGACTGCTGAAATATTAACAGTGTGCTATTGTATCCTGTGTCATGATGGATCTTCGCATGGAGAGCTTTTATTTCAACCCGGATTTAAGCATCAAGCTGTTTCTTGCCTGTGCGTTTGCTTGGGAGCAACATAGAAATCGTGAAAGATGGAGAAGGACACGGCGTAGGCGTTTTTGGCGACACCCCATTATCGAACTACGTGAGAGCCGTGGAGCCTATCACACGCTGTATGGCGAGCTTAATGCCAACCCGGACAAATTCCCGGAATATACCAGGATGTCGCAAGACTCTTTCCGGGATTTACTTGGTCGTGTCCAAGGAGCCATCCGGAGACTGGACACCCAGCTCCGTAGAGCGATTCCACCAGAGGATCGCCTGCTGGTTACCTTAAGGTACGTAACAATTCTAAACAAATACCAGTCCTAATTTTGGGTGTTCTGACATGTATTCTTTGTATTTTCCTTTATGTCTTTAGCAGAACAACACCATAAATAGAATTGATTCTACATTTTTATTTATTTATTTTATTACAGATTTCTGGCAACTGGAGAGAGTTTATCGTCCCTCCACTTCAAATACCGGCTTGGAATTTCCACCCTGTCTGGAATAGTTGTGGACACCTGCCGGGCTCTGTGGAATGTACTCCGGGATGAGTTTATACCCCTACCCACCGCGGACATGTGGATTAAAATTGCTGAAAAATTCTGGAGTGTGTGTGATTTCCCCAACTGTTTGGGAGCTGTGGATGGAAAGCACATCCGCAATATCAAACCAGCCAGAACAGGATCGGAGTACTTCAACTATAAAAAATATTTTTCTGTTGTGCTCATGGCAATAGCAGATGCGGACTGTTGCTTCATCTCCGTGGACATTGGAGCTTTTGGCCGTGGCAACGATTCCCAGACTTTCAAGAACTCGGATATGGGGCGCCGTGTGTATAGCAAAAAATTTAATTTTCCATGGCTACGACCTCTCCTCAACACTCAAGGTCCACCGATGCCATTTGTTATGGTTGGGGATGAGGCCTTTGAGATGTGTGAAAACCTACTGAAGCCATATTCCAGTCGGGACTTGAACCACACTAAAAGGATCTTTAACTACAGACTGACCAGGGCCCGAAGAACAGTAAAGTGTACCTTTGGGATTCTAGTCTCAAAATGGCGCATTCTTGCAACAGCCATTAATATAAAAATGGAGACAGTTGATGAGGTGGTCAAAGCCTGTGTGGTTCTCCACAATTACATAATGGCTAAGGAGCGACCCAACATTGAAGTGGATGAACCAGTTGCAAACCCATTGCCAGATTACCAGCATCACCCGCTGCGGTCAACTGCTGAAGTTGGCCACCTGTGGGACCAATTTGCTGCCTTTTTTTATTCTGATATTGGACTTGTGGCATGGCAGGACAATATTGGGTAAAATGTCCTGTTTGGTTTGGGTCTGTACCACTTATGTTTTAAATGTTACTAATATTTGTTGTTAATAAACTTTATAATTTTTGGTATCTTGACCGTGACACCTATGTATTTCCTCTACAAACAACTTAGGTTGTTAGTGGTAAGGTTGTTGACGTCATTGTGTCCTGATTCTGTTCTGCAGTATCTATTGGACACAGACTGAAGAGACAATGTTTAATACAAAACAGATCTATACTCATCAAGTCAGGTGTCAGAAATAATTAATTCATGATGCACATATAACAGCCTTATGAATTCACATGTCCAGGTGAGCATAGATATGCCTTGTATGACCGCCATCGTCGCTTCACTTTGTGTGAAATAGATTATGTACACATAAGAGAAAATGGAGGTTATACAAGGCAGATCTGTAATCACCAGGTGTCCTAACTAATGAGTTTTTGGACACATGACCTGTTGAGTATAGTTCTGCCATATATTGCTGCCATTTTCTCCTCAGTCTGCAACACTAGTCACAGACTAAGCAGAAGGAAGAGTTTATGGATAAAATACAAGTATACATTTTTTGGCCCACCTCATATCTCTATACTAAAGACACACAAAACTGCAGTGTTGTACTTGCTAACTACTGGAGCTATGATGTGGGGAAAAAATAAAGTGTGCGGCGCAGTTTTTTATTTGGCGCACGGTGTGCGTTGCCGGCGGCAAAATACACAATTAACCAAACATTTTTGGGGGCAAAAAAAATTACTATTTATTTTTATAACAAAAAAAAAAATCTGCGCCTGCTTGGGGTAGAGTGCTGGAAACGGGGGGTATGTAGCTGTGAAGCTTGACTCACTGTGGACGACACAGGGGTGGCAGGAGAAGGGGCAATTAAATTACTAGGGTCTGGCAGTTCGGGGATGGGGCTCGATGCATGAGAGGGCTGAGACACACTGGAAGGGTGAGGCAAACCTGACATAACAGACACATTGGGAGGTGAGGTTGGAGGAATAAAAATAGTCTGCTTTTTTTTCCCCTTTTTGGGATCGGCGCTGCGGTCTGGGGAGCCTCGGCGGGCTCATTTCTTGCGGCCTGGTCATAGTGGACAAACTGTCACTGTCTTTGTCCCGCTGCTGCTGCTGCATGGTTGTGGTAGGAGTTTGGAAGGCCATGCCAGGGTCCTGCTGGCTCGTGGTGGCAGAGCGGAAGGCCATGCCAGGGTCCTGCTGCATCGTGGTGGCGGAGCGGAAGAGAATGCCAGGGTCCTGCTGCATCGTGGTGGTGGAGCGGAAGGGAATGCCAGGGTCCTGCTGCATCATTGTGGCGGAGCGGAAGGCCATGCCAGGGTCCTGCTGCTGCATGGTGGTGTCAGTGGAGGAGGTCCAAGCAGGAGCAGCAGTTGTCATGATGGTGGCGGCGGGCTGTCCTACAGCACTCGGCATGGTGGTGGTGCTGTAGTGGTATCCGGCAGTGCTTGGAATGGAGGTGGCCATGCAGTGGTATGCAGCAGAGGTCGGTATTGAGGTCAAGTGTGACAGTGTAGGCACAGGTGGATATGCCACCACTGTCTGCTGAAAATACCGACTCTCCTGCATAGCATGCACGTAATCAGCATTGCAGCCCTGCATGACACTAAGCTGGAGATCAGGAGTAAGGTGTTCCGACATGTCCTGTTCAATTTGATTAAAAAAATGATGTGCTGGCCTCTGGAGGTCGGCTTTTCCTTGGTCAAGGCTTTTGGTGACCTCCTGGATACGTGTATTCATATGGCTAATGGCAGTATCCCGGCGTTCACCCAAAGCCTTGAGTCCATCGTGAAAAACCGAGCTCAAGTGCAAAAATTCGGGCATGAGTGACCTGTCCGATGCCCTCTGCTGCTGCCGGGAGGAGCCCCCCAAAAAAGGGGCAGTGGCAGAGGACTGGGAAAGGGGAACACCTGAAGGACCAGCTTCCTGGTCTCCAGTTAGTGTGGCAGGCCCACTTGCTGCAGCACTGCTGGATGGCTGGGATGGGTCCGTGGCTGTCTGATGAAGGACCACTCCAGAACCTGGGTCAACAGTGCTGCTCTATGTGCTGTGAAAAAAGAAAAAAAAAATTAATACCAAACATTTACAAAATGCCAACTCCTGTGGAATAGAAACATACAGATTATGGCAATACAACCCAACCTACTACACGGAAAAATACTTATGTTCTCTGGGCAAGGACCGGTCTTAAAAATGCCAGAATGAGGTGGCATTTATATTTTCGGATCCTTGCTCCAGAACCACTGGGAACACGGCTCTCTTGACACAGGTCCTTGTTGAAGTGGCCCTTCATCGAACGCCAATGTGTTTTGACTTTGAGCACTGTTGAAAAAACAAAACATAATGGTTAGACAATGGACTTTTGGCCGTGCTCACACAACTGTGTGTGATGAGAGAAACTCCTGAGAGTTTGTGTCATCACACACAGTTGTGTGAGCACGACCAAGGTCTCTGCTGCATCACACTGCATTGCAATACTTACAAGATGTATTTCGGACCCGAGTCGGGGCGTTGTCCCAGCCATCCCACATCGTTTTGGCCACCTCATTCCCTAGCCGCCGGATCGTCACGTTGTCATGGACAAGGGAGATGAGGATATCATTGTCAATGAGGTCCTCATCCCGTTCTGGAACCTAAAAAATAAGTAAAGACATTAATGTTGGATACATTAACATAAGGAAAAGAAAGAAAACAGAGGCAGAGAAATGGCATGAATAATGAAAGTCAAGATGAAAAAGGAGTCCAGAAGAAAAATGTAAAGAAATAGGAAAGTAAAGAAAGGAAGATTCAAGAATACTAAAGTGAGGATACAGTAAACAGTCAGCCAGGTATACTTACACGCTGCCACCTTGCCACCGGACCGTGAACCCGCTGCTCCTGCTCAGCCTCTGCCAGAGTTCAAGAAGTGCTATAAAAAAAGGAAAAAAAATTGTCACATGTGTAGATGTAACAGTGAATACTTACCAATCTGAGGAGTTGAGTACCCACTTCACTGACATGTTCGGCTTGTGAAGGCCCACGACGTTGCTCCTCATCAGAAGAAGATGACATTCTGATGCATGTATGCAGAAAGAAATGGCAGAAATTAGGACATGTAGAGACAGAAAATAGAAAATAAAGGCATTGGCTAGGATATTCTCACATTGTTCAGTCTTGTTTCTTCCAAGGTGCTTTTGCCTTTCGGGTCTGGTTCTCTGTCTGCTGAGTAGTGACCTGCACAGGTCCACTCCCTCTCTTTATCACTTTGTATGTGGGGGGTGGCTAACCAGTGTCTAGACATGTTTTCCTGTGGCGCAACGCATGCGTTCACGAACGCAAGCAAACGCATGTGCTTGTGGCCGCATGCGTTCACATAGACAGCAATGCGTTTTTTATTTATTCCATCCGCTAACAACCGCATACCTTTCTAGGCGGCAAATTGACACCTCTAAAATTACTACATGTAGCGTTTACCACGCCAAACCGCAGACGACGAAACGACGCATGCGTCATCAAATGCGGCAAAACGCAACCAATCGCAGACGCATGTGTCTCTAATGTTAAATGTAGGAATACACAACACATGCGGATAATTGCAGAAGAAACGCTGCAGACACAACCGCAAATGTGAAACCGGCCTGAGGCTACTTTCACTCTAGCGTTGTTTTGCATACGTCGCAATGCGTCATTTAGGAGAAAAAAACGCATCCTGCAAAGTTGTCCGCAGGATGCGTTTTTTCCCCATAGATTTACATTAGCGACGCATTGTGACATATGCCCACACGTCGCAACCGTCGTGCGACGGTTGCGTCGTCTTTTGGCGGATCGTCGGCACAAAAAAAGTTACATGGAACTTTTTTTGCGCATCATGTCTGCCATTTTCGACTGTACATGCGCGGCTGAAACTCCGCCCCATCCTCCCCGGACCTTACAATGGCGCAACGGAAGCATCGTAAGACTGCTTCCACTGCCCACATCGGGCATCACTTTCACAACGCGCGTCGGCACATCGGACCGACGCATAGCGACAGCCCCATGCCGACGCTAGTGTGAAAGCAGCGTTAGGCTGTGTGCACATGTTGTGGGTTTTTTTGCATTTTTTCATGCTTTTTCGCTATAAAAACGCATAAAAAACACATACATTATGCATCCCATAATTTAGAATGCATTCCGCAATTTTTGTGCACATGATGCGTTTTTTCCGCAAAAAAAACACATTGCGGTAAAAAACGCAGCATGTTCATTAATTTTGCAGATTTTTCGCATTTTTCCCGCTATTTAATGCATTGGGAAGCTCCGGAAAAAAACTCGTCAAAAACGCGCAAAAAACGAGAAAAAAAACGCATGCGGATTTCTTGCAGAAAATGTCCGGTTTTGCTCAGGAAATTTCTGCAAGAAATCCTGAAGGTGTGCACATAGCCTTACCGTGTTTTTTGTGTGATTCCACCTGCGGTTTTACACCTGCAGATTCCTATTGAGGAGCAGGTGTAAACCGCTGCAGAGTCCGCACAAAGAATTGACATGCTGTGGAAAAAACAACGCTGCGTTTCCGCGCGTTTTTTTAAGCAGCATGTGCACTGCGGATTTTGTTTTCCATATTTTTACATGGTACTATACACTGCATGGAAAACTGCTGCAGATCTGCAGCAAAATCCGCAACGTGTGCACATAGCCTGATTGGACAATGGATAAGCATAAAATAGAGACCATCAGATTTAATATAAACATAGTTTTATTGTATAATACATTGCACACGTACATGCATTATTTTATAATCTGAAAGAAGCAGAATTCAGGCAGCCGACACTGTTTGCATTAGCATTCTACTTTGTACCCATATTCATCAGATTGCCAGTTACCTGGTATAACAGCTCTCTGCAAATTTCACATTTCATTCTGAAAGGCACATACAGTTAGGTCCATATATATTTGGACAGAGACAACATTATTCTAATTTTGGTTCTAGACATTACCACAATAAATTTTAAACAAAACGATTCAGATGCAGTTGAAGTTCAGACTTTCAGCTTTCATTTGAGGGTATCCACATTAAAATTGGATGAAGGGTTTAGGAGTTTCAACTCCTTAATATGTGCCACCCTGTTTTTAAAGGGACCAAAAGTAATTGGACAGATTAAATAATTGTAAATAAAATGTTCATTTCTAGTACTTGGTTGAAAATCCTTTGTTGGCAATGACTGCCTGAAGTCTTGAACTCATGGACATCACCAGACGCTGTGTTTCCTCCTTTTTGATGCTCTGCCAGGCCTTCACTGCAGTGGTTTTCAGTTGCTGTTTGTTTGTGGGCCTTTCTGTCTGAAGTTTAGTCTATAACAAGTGAAATGCTGCTCAATTGGGTTGAGATCAGGTGACTGACTTGGCCATTCAAGAATATTCCACTTCTTTGCTTTAATAGACTCCTGGGTTGCTTTGGCTTTATGTTTTGGGTCATTGTCCATCTGTAGTATGAAACGACGATCAATCAGTTTGGTTGCATTTGGCTGGATCTGAGCACACAGTATGTCTCTGAATCCCTCAGAATTCATTCGGCTGCTTCTGTCCTGTGTCACATCATCAATAAACACTAGTGACCCAGTGCCACTGGCAGCCATGCATGCCCAAGCCATCACACTGCCTCCGCTGTGTTTTACAGATGATGTGGTATGCTTTGGATCATGAGCTGTACCACGCCTTCGCCATACTTTTCTCTTTCCATCATTCTGGTAGAGGTTGATCTTGGTTTCACCTGTCCACAGAATGTTCTTCCAGAACTGTGCTGGCTTTTTTAGATGTTTTTTAGCAAAGTCCAGTATAGCCTTTTTATTCTTGATGCTTATGAGTGGCTTGCACCGTGCAGTGAACCCTCTGTATTTACTTTCATGCAGTCTTCTCTTTATGGTAGATTTGGATATTGATATGCCGACCTCCTGGAGAGTGTTGGTCACTTGGTTGGCTGTTGTGAAGAGGTTTCTCTTCACCATGGAGATTATTCTGCGATCATCCACCACTGTTGTCTTCCATGGGCACCCAGGTCTTTTTGCATTGATGAGTTCACCAGTGCTTTCTTTCTTTCTCAGGATGTACCAAACTGTAGATTTTGCCACTCCTAATATTGTAGCAATTTTTCAGATGTTTTTTTTTCTGTTTTCGCAGC
The DNA here is from genome assembly GCF_051348905.1 of Ranitomeya variabilis. Lineage (NCBI taxonomy): Eukaryota > Metazoa > Chordata > Amphibia > Anura > Dendrobatidae > Ranitomeya > Ranitomeya variabilis. Next base: position 650,692,301 of record NC_135234.1, read on the forward strand.
TTAAGGATGGCTTGTTTCACCTGCATGGAGAGCTCCTTTGACCGCATGTTTACTTCACAGCAAAACCTTCCAAATGCAAGCACCACACCTCAAATCAACTCCAGGCCTTTTATCTGCTTAATTCAGAATGACATAATGAAGGGATTGCCCACACCTGTCCATGAAATAGCCTTGGAGTCAATTGTCCAATTACTTTTGGTCCCTTTAAAAACAGGGTGGCACATGTTAAGGAGCGGAAGCTCCTAAACCCTTCATCCAATTTTAATGTGGATACCCTCAAATGAAAGCTGAAAGTCTGAACTTCAACTGCATCTGAATTGTTTTGTTTAAAATTCATTGTGGTAAAGTCCATAACCAAAATTAGAAAAAGGTTGTCTCTGTCCAAATATATATGGACCTAACTGTATAATTATTTAGAGTTATTTTGAAAACATCTTTGGGAGAAAGTTTTATTTTGAATAAGTGTAATTGGGTATTAATTTGAAGCATTTTGCAGTTTTTTAACCTATAGAGCAAAAATATTACAAATGAAGAAAATAATATATACATCGGTGTTTAATCACAGCTCTATATGTCAATTTACAATGATAAGAGATTGTGGGTTGTTAGGATTAATTAGGGTTCCTATTTTTCTCCTATAGGTGGATCTTTAGCAGCAGTCCCTAACCTTTCTTACCTAGAGAGCTCAGAAAGATGTTCATGAGCCACATCCAGACCACTTGCCCACTTCCCCCGCATTAGTCCCATCCTGTTTCCACTCCCTCAAAACAGTGACACCTATAGGTCACAATTCCGGTAAAATGCCAACCAAAAGCTGTCCCACAGAAATCACACTGTGGCAGTATTCTTACACCCAGGGGTTACCACCTTGCCTGGATTCAGTATTCTTGCATTATGCGCTCTCATAACACTATTACATCCAGCTTCAAGCACCACCTCTGACTGGGAGTTTCATCTTATCTCCAGATTGCTATACATAATTAGTTTTTAAAGCGAATGTGTCGGCAGGATTTTGCTAAGTAAATGACAGGCATTGTCATGTTGCTGTGGTTATACTGATTAAAATAATACCTGGCATGAAGAAATCTGTCTTGTAGTTCTTGTCTAACCAGTCTTAGGCCGTAGACATACTAGCAATTTTAAAATCGGTCCAATTTTGTTCCTGCAAGTAGGACGAGTGTAATGCAAGTGTCATGCATTTTTTCATGCGAGTACAATCTGATTTTTAACACTTAGCATTCGATCTACATCCGAATGCAGTGTGATTGCTATCCAATTGCAATGCGATTTTAACATGAGATTTTACTATGTCATATACACAGTTTTCAAAGGAGATATCAACACTATACTGTATATAAAATTCTGCATACAGTTAATTTGCAGCAGGACCCGACAGGATAGGATAGAATGATTACATACAGTATATATACATAGAATAGATAGATATAAAGATTTCAGTGACATATACAATTAGTACAGTGTTCGTGCAGCTTTCTGTACATGTGTTTAATTAATAAATGATTATTTTTCAGAAAAAGAAAATTGCATGGGCTCCCGCATAATTTTTTTTAACCAGCAGAGGGAAAACCGATGGTTAGGGTCAGATGTTTATAGCCTTGAAAGCGGGTAATACCTGTTAGGTGTCGAGTTCCCACTGCTGCACAGGGACAATCTCAAACCATGTCCTCTGCAGTCTCCCATTCTTCATCAGCCGCAGAGGATTCTGCTCAGCAGAGACATTGGTCCCAGCATCTTGCTTAAGCTGATGCTGTGCATCTAGTTACTGCTGCTGTCTCAGGTCCAGCTATTGTAACCAGCATTGCTCAGCGGCGAGCAGACGCTCCTTGGACTAAGTCCTGCTTTTTGCCTACTGGGCATGCCCGGGAGACGATCTCTCATTGGAGGCCGGAGGACACATGCCCAGGTCCTTGAGTGGCTCTATTTGGACCACTGGAAAGGTCCCAGAAGGCTGAGACTATAAGAGGTTCGCATGGCCGCTCGGTCATGCTCTAGTATAACCTGATATCGTGGTGTGTGTGGATGCGTGTTTGATACTGGTGAAAGCTCCTAATGATCCCCTTCCCTAGCATTGTTGCATGAGTCTGGGTGTTTGGAGCTGAAATAACGCCAGTTAGTGCATACCAGCACTGAGCACGATTTACCAGCATCAACCTGAGGCGTTCACCAGTGCGACGCTGTGCGCAGTTAGTGCGCATATATATTCCCTAGTTAGGGCGGTTAGTGGTGTTCGCCATTGTGACGCTGCGCACACTCAGTGCGCTAAATTTATTTAGTTTATCCTGGCACCACAGGTGCGGCGCCGTATGCTAGTGGATCTAGAGCAGTGTTTCTCAACTCCAGTCCTCAAGACCGCACAACAGGTCATGTTTTCGGGATTTCCTTAGTATTGGATAGGCGATGGAATTAATGCTTGAGCAGGTGATGAAATTATCACCTGTGCAATACTAAGGAAATCCTGAAAACATGACCTGTTGTGGGGTCTTGAGGACTGGAGTTGAGAAACACTGATCTAGAGGGACTCTAACCCCGTGTCCTTGGGACAGAGTTCTGTGACCAAACACTAGCGCTCATTCTGTGGTATTGTGGCTCTGTGAAGTAACAGAGTTCGTCTCTATTCATACCGGGTGATGTTAACCCATGTTTCTTTATTATTATACCGCCATATAGTAGGCAGCAGGTAACATCTTTGCACGGTGGACCCCGGGCTGCGAACGCACCTTACTACTACCCTTTCATTATTTGGTGCATTCCGCCAGCGCTAACATTATACTAGCATAATATAATACTATACTTGCATTGACCTTCGTTTTACCGAGTGAAGGTTGGAGCGAGTCCAGTGTAGGCAGAGGCTTCGGCTGGCTCCTACCTTCACCAGACCTCTGGAATCTCCGGATCAGGTGTCCGAGCCGCAAGAGGCCATGGAGGTATCTCAAGCAGGATCTAAGTCCCAGGTCGCTAAGGTACCCATGGTCTGTTCTGTCTGTCAGCAGTCGGGACATTTTGCCAAAAGATGTCCCCAGTAGTCGGGAAACGACAGCGTCAAGTGGCCATAGGAAGAAGCTCAATAGACACAGCGGTATTTTCCTCCAAATTGTCCTTCAAAGGGACACTCACCATTGGCCCATCCACTCACGCAGTAGAGCTTTGCGTGGATTCCTTGGCGGAGGGCAATTTCATGTCTTCTGCTTTTGCCCCAACAGCACGATGGTGATGCTAGCCAAACCAGTGACCATACGAGTGGTGAACGGGTCGACACTACCCTCACAGATCACACACCAGACTATCCCACTCACTCTCACCATGTCTCCGGTCCATCAGGAGATAATGTCTCTATTAGTCATACTCGAGGGTATTGATGAGGTCTTGTTAAGGGTACCTTGGCTATGCTATCATTCTCCTCATATTGAGTGGTCCTCTGGGAGAATTCTGGGATGGACTGAATCTTGTGGGGGTAGATGTCTGAGGGAGTTCGTTCAGGTTGCATCTACAGAGGTACCCGCAGATCTTTCCTCTCTCCCCAAGCACTATTGACTCTATGTGGACGTGTTCTCCAAAAAGGCTGCGGAGACCATTCCGCCTCACCGCCCATATGACTGTCTTATTGACCTCTTGCCTGGTGCCGAGTCTCCCTTGGGTCGAGTCTACCCGTTATCTCTCCTGGGGATGGAGGCAATGTCCCAGTACATCCAGGAGAATCTGGCAAGAGGATTCATTAGAAAGTCAGTATCACCTGCAGGGGCCGGGTTCTTCTTTGTGGAAAAAGAAGAATGGAGAATTACGTCCACACATAGACTAAAGGGGTCTTAACACCATAACCATTAAGAATAAGTACCCTCTGCCTCTCATCTCAGAGCTCTTCGATAGGTTGCAGGGAGTGAGGGTACTTACTAAGCTTGATATGTGAGGTGCTTACAACCTAATTCGCATCAGTGAGGGGAACGAATGGAAGACTGCTTTTAACACCAGGGATGGCCACTATGAATATCTGGTCATACTCTTCAGGCTCTGTAATGCCCCGGCTGTTTTCCAAGACTTTGTAAACGATATCTTCCAGGATATGCTCACCACTTCAGTCGTCGTCTATCTGTATGATATTCTCATCTACTCTCCAGATTTAGACTCCCACCAGAGAGATGTTTGCAAAGTATTCAACCTCCTATGGGCAAACTCCCTCTATGCCAAGTTGGAGAAGTGTGTGTTTGAGCAGGAGTCCTTGCCTTTCCTGGGCTATATCATCTCCACCCAGGGATTGGTCATGGATCCTGCCAAGCTACAGGCTGTAATGGACTGGCAGGAGCCCCATTCTCTTAAAGCGGTGCAGCTCTTTATGGGGTTCATTAACTATTACTGCCAGTTCACTCCCCACTTCTAAATTTTTGTAGCTACCTTGGTTGCCCTCACCAAGAAGGGAGCTAATCCCAAATTGTGATTGGAGGAGGTCTCCAAGGCCTTTTCCTCTATTAAGTCACATTTTGCTAGTGCTCCCATTTTACACCACCCCTATTTTGATAATCCATTTATCTTGGAGGTGGATGCCTCTTCCGTCGGTGCTGGAGCTGTCCTCTTCCAGAAGGATGCTCAAGGTCAGAAGCATCCTTGCTTCTTCTTCTCCAAGACCTTCACTCCGGCGAAGAGGAATTATTCCATCAGGGACAGGGAAATGCTAGCAATGAAGTTTGCCTTTTTGGAGTGGAGACACCTCCTGGAGGGGGCTTGTTTTCCCTTCCAAGTTTTCACCGACCAGAAGAATTTGGTCTATTTACAAACCGCCCAGCGGCTAAACTCTTGCCAGGCTAGATGGTCTCTGTTCTTCTCCCATTTCTACTTCACCCTTCATTTTCTCTCCGGGAGAAGAACACTCGTGCTGACGCTCTCTCCCACTCCGTAGTGTCATCATCATCAGAGGAGTCTCGGGCTTATTGTCCCTTCCGAGGGCCTGAGAACTGTGGCCCCAGTTTCGCTAGAGTCTGTTCCCCCAGTCAAGACTTTTGTTCCACCTAATTTGTGACCAGAATATCTCTCTTGGGCTCACTCGTCCAGGGTGGGTGGACATTTTGGGACCAAGAGGACATCTGATCGAGGACGTACTGGTGGCCGCATATGGCCCGTAAGATCGGAGACTATATTCGGGCGTATGTTTCCTGCACCAAGAATCTGTCTCCTCGGCAATGGCCTGCTGGGTTACTGTACCCCCTGCCAGTGGTGGATAGGCCCAGGGAGATGGTCGGGATTGACCTTGTGGTGGGCTTGCCCAAGTCTGGTGGCTGCACTGTTATCTGGGTGGTCACCAACCATTTTTCTAAAATGGTGCACTTGGTGCCTTTTCCGCGGTTGCCTTATGCCTGGGCTTTGGCGGTGTTGTTTAAAAAACACGTTTTCCATCTTTACGGTATGCCTGACAAAATTATCAGTGACCAGGGTCTCCAGTTCGCGTCTCGGTTCTGGAGAGAGCTTTGTCGCTTGCTCAGCATTGAGCTGAATCTCTTTTCAGCTTACCATCCCGAGACGAACGGGTAGGTAGAGAGGGCCAACCAGACCCTGGTCACATACCTGCGACATTTTATTTTGGTCAGGCAGGATGACTGGGCATGCTTGCTACCATGGGCGGAGTTTGCGCTGAACAACGCTGTAGCCGACTCCACTGGGCAGACCTCGTTCCTCCTTAATTATGGCCAGCATCTGTGTTCCTGTGCCCATGCCCGTGTCATCTGCTGACTGTAGGGTGGCAGACTGGGCGGTAGAGGCACATGACATTTGGGACCGCACACAGGATGCCATCCGGGCCACAAAGGAAAGAATGAGGGTCTCAGTCGATGCACACCAGTGCCCTGCTTCGACTTTTGCTCCTGGCAACTTAGTGTGGCTCTCTGCCCATAACATCAGGCAGCTAGTTGAGTCCACTAAGTTTGTGCCTCGCCACATTGGTCCCTTCAAGGTCCTGGAACAGGACAACTCTGTGGTCTATCATCTGGCCCTTCCTCCATGCCTTGGTATCACCGATACCTTTCATGTGCCCCTCTGTTATGGTGACCTGGTGGTTAGGAGCACTAGGAATGACCTGATGAGCAAACTAGTAATACAGGACCAGCTCTGGGAAGTGGGAGCTCTGCTGACCGCAACCCCTAATCCTATCACAACAACTAGAAATAGCCGTGGAGCGTACCTGACTCTGCCTAGATGCCTCTTCACAGCCTAAGAGCTAACTACCCCTAAAGATAGAAAATAAAGCCTACCTTGCCTCAGAGAAATTCCCCAAAGAAAACAGGCAGCCCCCCACAAATATTAACTGTGAGTTAAGATGGAAGTCACAAACACAGGAATGAAATAGGTTTCAGCAAAGGAGGCCGGACTTTACTAAACAGACTGAGGATAGAAAAGGCAACTTTGCGGTCAGCACAAAAAACTATAAAAACCACGCAGAGTGTGCAAAAGAGACCCCCGCACCGACTCACAGTGCGGAGGTGCCACTCTGCATCCCAGAGCTTCCAGCTAGCTTGGCAAAATCATGATAGCAAGCTGGACAGAAAACAGAGATAAACAATATAACTAGCAGGGACTTAGCTTTTGCTGGAGTAGACAGGTCATCTGCAAGATCCAAGAGAGAACTGAACCAGTACTAGAACATTGACAGCTGGCATCAAGTAACGATCTGAGTGGAGTTAAATAGAGCAGCCAGCCTAGAACTAAATGAGGTCAGCTGGAGAAGGAACCTCAGAACCAGCAGCTCCACTCACAGCCACCAGAGGGAGTCCATGGACAGAACTCGCCGAAGTACCATTCATGACCACAGGAGGGAGTTCGAGAACAGAATTCACAACATCCCTCTTAAAACCCCATCACATGTCCCGATTTTCTGACTCATCTGCCGGGATATCGGACGATTATGAGGTGAACGCCATTGTTGGGTGCAAGGTGGTACGTGGCAAAAAGTACTATCTGGTGGACTGGAAGGGTCATGACCCAGAGGACAGGACCTGGGAATCTATTGAGCACGTTTGGATTCCTCACCTCATTGCAGCTTTTGAGCATAGTGAGAACCAAGAAGGGGGGGCCCAACATGCTCCAACATGCCCGTCTGTATTCTGGCCAGCCTCCACACATAACAATTGAAGAGTGGGCATGGATCTCTGACATTTGTTTGGTTCTCCAAGACTTTGAGGACTCTACAAAGATGGTGAGTGGGGATGGCGCTATAGTGAGCGCAACTATCCAGCTGTGCATATTTAAACAGTTGCTGCTCATAATTAAACCTAAAGCTTTGCATGCAGACCAAGTGGGGATGGAGAAAGACATAACACAAAGAAATTGTAGCCAGTCCAGCCTCATCTCATTTGCTCACGTGGGTTGGGTTACAATGAGGAGGTGGACACTGAGGAGACAGAAAAGGAGGAACAGAAGCTGGTGGCTAGCACAAAAGAGGCTAATAGCCGCACAACCTTCATTCTGTCTCTCATACATGGATAGGTTGAGAATGGGAATGAGGAGGAAGAGAGGGAGGAGAAGGAAATGGAGTTTCATCACCATCATGGTGAAGAGAGAGAAGTGTTGGCTGCATGGAGCTTGGCACATATGGCCAACTTAATGTTCCGATGCCTCTCCTGCGACCCTTGCATTACATTCAAGGCCAAAAATGGGTACAGGTTGTTCACCCTGCTAGACCCACGCTACAAGGAGAACTTTGCAAAATCTTCTTCCTGAGATGGAGACATCTTCTAAAATGGTGATATTCCCAAAAGCCATTGTGGAAAATATGTTGAAAAAATTCCCATCATGCAATGTTAGCTGCAGGGGGCAAGCTTCCCTGCTCAATAAAGGAGACACACAGCAGAAGCAGGGGTACTCTGTGAAAGGCGTGGACCAATTTTATGACACCAGCCCAGTGCCCAGTGCCTGATGACTGGGTATTTTGAAAAGGAGGGACAAGTTTTTAAAGATGGTCAAGCAATACCTGCCCGACCAAATCAACGTACTACTTAATTCAGCTGCAAATTTCAACTATTGGATCTCAAAGCTGGACACTTTGCATGAGCTGTCCCTCTATGCCTTGGAGGTGTTGTGCTGCCCTGCTACTAGTGTCTTCTCTGAGTGGGTTTTTAGTGCCACCAGGGGGGTCATAAGAGACAGGCACTTTCGCCTGTCAACAGAGGATGTGACAGGCTTATTCTCAGAAAATTGAACAGAGCCTGGAATAGCCCATACTTTTCCACACCAGTAGATGACAGAATCACATAAAGTGTTTGTAATATTCAATATTTTAATGAGGCTCACCAGTTGTTGCCTTTCAGGGGTCTATGGATGGCCCTATCATATTTTCTGTTTGGCTTTGCATTTTCTGCAAAGCTTTTATGACTCTATAAGTACATCATTTATACTTTCAAAATATTTTCGTAATAAATGTTAGGCTGCCATCACACTAGCAGTATTTGGTCAGTATTTTACATCAGTATTTGTAAACCAAAACCAGGAGTGGGTGATAAATGCTGAAGTGGTGCATATGTTTCTATTGTACTTTTCCTCTATTTGTTCCACTCCTGGTTTTGGCTTACAAATACTGATGTAAAATACTGACCAAATACTGCTAGTGTGATGGCAGCCTTATGGATTCAATGACTCATCCATACAGTTTAGCATAGTAATTGTTGCATTACGGTGGTATGTAAAACTTACAAACAGCGTAGAAAAATAATTCAGGATTAGATTACTCATTCATACAGTATTGCATGCTTTATGCCGCATTTATGTGGTATATAACAGTAGAAAAAAGGATTTGATAATTTTGCTTGTTTCTTCACACCCATACACTATTCCGTGTTCTGGTGTACTTTTTTGTGATATACAAGACTCAAAAAAAATATTTAAAAATGTTGCTGGGTTACATTTTTCAGCCATACAGTATTACATGTTCTTGGGTACATTTCATTGGTATATAACCCTCCTTTCAAAATTTTATCATTATTATATTGCTCACCTAAAGGGTATTCTGTGGTCTGGATTACATTTTGTTGATATTTAACCCTAAAATACTTGTTCAAAATTTTTCGGTGTTATATTGTTCGCCCAATAGAGTATTACATCTTCTTGGGCACATTTAGTGCTATATAACTCTACAAAAAATTGTTGCAAATTTATTAGCATCATCTTGCTCACTCATAAAGCATTACATCTTCTTGGGTATATTTCCTTGCTATAAAAGCTTCAAAAAACTTGTTCAAAATGTATCATTATTATATTGCTCATTCATAGAGTACTACATCTTGCTTGGTACATTTCATTGCTATAAAAGCCTAAAAAAAACTTGGTCAAAAGCTTATCAGTAGTGTTGAGCATTCCGATACCGCAAGTATCGGGTATCGGCCGATACTTGCGGGTATCGGAATTCCGATACCGAGATCCGATACTTTTGTGGTATCGGGTATCGGTATCGAAACAACATTAATGTAAAAATGTGTAAAAGAGAGAATTAAAATAAAAAATATTGCTATACTCACCTCTCCGACGCAGCCTGCACCTTACCGAGGGAAGCGGCAGCGTTCTTTGTTTAAAATTTGCGCTTTTCTTTCCTTTACGTGAAGTCCCGGCTTGTGATTGGTTGCGTCGCAGTCACATGGGCAACGCAACCAATCACAGCAAGCCGTGACGTAATTTCAGGTCCTTAAGGATTTTAAAATTACGTCCCGGCTTTGTGATTGGTTGCGTCGCAGTCACATGGGCGACGCAACCAATCACAGCAAGCCGTGACGTAATTTCAGGCCCTTAAGGATTTTAAAATTACGTCCCGGCTTTGTGATTGGTTGCGTCGCAGTCACATGGGCGACGCAACCAATCACAAGCCGTGACGTCACGGGAGGCTGGACACGCGCGCATTTTAAAATGCGCGCTTGTCCAGCCTCCCGTGACGTCCCGGCTTGTGATTGGTTGCGTCGCGGTCAACCAATCACAAGCCGGGAGGCTGGACACGCGCGCATTTTAAAATGCGCGCTTGTCCAGCCTCCCGTGACGTCCCGGCTTGTGATTGGTTGCGTCGCGGTCAACCAATCACAAGCCGGGAGGCTGGACACGCGCGCATTTTAAAATGCGCGCGTGTCCAGCCTCCCGTGACGTCACGGCTTGTGATTGGTTGCGTCGCCCATGTGACTGCGACGCAACCAATCACAAAGCCGGGACGTAATTTTAAAATCCTTAAGGGCCTGAAATTACGTCACGGCTTGCTGTGATTGATTGCGTCGCCCATGTGACTGCGACGCAACCAATCACAAAGCCGGGACGTAATTTTAAAATCCTTAAGGACCTGAAATTACGTCACGGCTTGCTGTGATTGGTTGCGTCGCCCATGTGACTGCGACGCAACCAATCACAAAGCCGGGACTTCACGTAAGGAAAGAAAAGCGCGAATTTTAAGCAAACAACGCTGCCGGTTCCCTCGGAGAGGTGAGTATAGCAATATTTTTTATTTTAATTCTTTCTTTTACACATTAATATGGTTCCCAGGGCCTGAAGGAGAGTTTCCTCTCCTTCAGACCCTGGGAACCATCAGGAATACCGTCCGATACTTGAGTCCCATTGACTTGTATTGGTATCGGGTATCGGTATCGGATTGGATCCGATACTTTGCCGGTATCGGCCGATACTTTCCGATACCGATACTTTCAAGTATCGGACGGTATCGCTCAACACTACTTATCAGTGTTATAATGCTCACATATAGACTATTCCATGGTATGGAGTACATTTAGTTGGTATAGAAGCCTCAAAAAACTTGATCAAAAATGTATCAGTATTATATTGCTCATCAATAGGGTATTACATATTCTTGGATACATTTCATTGCTATAAAAGCCTCAAAAAAATAGTTCAAAATTTATCAGTATTATAATGCTCACCTGTAAACTATTCTGTGGTCTGAAGTACATTTAGTTGCTATTTAACCCCCAAAATACTTGTTCTAAATTTATCGGTATTAGGCCGGCGTCACACTCAGCGTATGAAAATACAGTCCGTATTTTACGGCCGTAATACGCAGAAATGTTCCAAAAATAGTGATCCGTATGTCATCCATAGGCAGGGTGTGTCAGCGTATTTTGCACATGGCATCCTCCGTATGTAATCCGTATGGCATCCGTACTGCGATATTTTCTCGCAGGCTTGCAAAACCGACATCTAATGGATTTATGTGCTCAAATGTTCGTTAAAACATATATACAGTATATATATATATATGTCATTGAGACACATATATATATATATATATATATATATATATATATATATATATATATATACTGTATTTATATTTAATTCAGCGCGAGATATGTGAAAAGCCAGTAATTCAATTGCCGGCTTTTCATTTCTCCTTCACAAACCCGACAGGATATGAGACATGGTTTACATACAGTAAACCATCTCATATCCTTTTTTTTTTTTGCATATTCCACACTACTAATGTTAGTAGTGTGTATGTGCAAAATTTGGGCACTGTAGCTGGTAAAATAAAGGGTTAAATGGCGGAAAAAATTGGCGTGGGCTCCCGCGCAATTTTCTCCGCCAGAGTGGTAAAGCCAGTGACTGAGGGCAGATATTAATAGCCTAGAGAGGGTCCATGGTTATTGCGCCCCCCTGGCTACAAACATCTGCCCTCAGCCACCCCAGAAAAGGCACATCAGGAAGATGCGCCTATTCTGGCACTTAGCCTCTCTCTTCCCGCTCCCGTGTAGCGGTGGGATATGGGGTAATGAAGGGTTAATGTCACCTTGCTATTGTAAGGTGACATTAAGCCAGGTTAATAATGGAGAGGCGTCAATTATGACACCTATCAATTATTAATACAATAGTATGAAATGGTTAAGAAAACACACACACATTATTACAAAGTATTTTAATGAAATAAAGACACAGGGTGTTGTAATATTTTATTAGACTCTTAATCCACCTGAAGACCCTTGTCACCTGAAACAAAGTTAAAAAAAAACAAACAACAATATTCCATACCTTCCGTCGTTTTGTCCCATGTTGTAAATCCATCTGAAAGGGTTAACTAATTTTACAAGCAGAAGCCTGTTAATGCAGCTGCCCCTGCCTGTGAAAACCCGGGGAATGAATGGAAAGCAGGGTGACCTGTAGTTACCTTGAGTTGCAGTGATGCGCCCTCTGCTGGATGTCCTCATATGAACTCGAGCGTGGGAATTTTTCCCAGGCTCGAGTTCATATGAGTTCATCCAGCAGAGGGCGCATCACCGCGACTCAAGGTAACTGCAGGACATTCCCCTGCATTACATTCATTCACAACATTTTACAGACAGAAGCGACTGCAATAGCACAGCTCCTGGCTGTAAAATGATTTAACCCCCTTCAGATGGATTTACATCGTGGGACTGACAGAACGACGGAAGGTATGGGATATTGTTGATTTTTTATGTTACCTTTTTTACAGGACGAGGGTCTTCAGGTGGATTACCAGTATAATAAAATATTAAAACACCCTGTGTCTTTATTTCATTAAAATACTTTTAAATAATGTGTGTGTGTGTTTTATTAACCATTTCGTACTACTGGACTGGATTAATAATGGATAGGTGTCATAATTGACGCCTCTCCATTATTAATCTGGCTTAATGTCACCTTACAATAGTAAGGTGACATTAACCCTTCATTACCCCATATCCCACCGCTACATGGGAGTGGGAAGAGAGAGGCTAAGTGCCAGAATAGGCGCATCTTCCAGATGTGCCTTTTCTGGGGTGGCTGGGGGCAGATGTTTTTAGCCAGGGGGGGGGCCAATAACCATGGACCTTCTCTAGGCTATTAATATCTGCCCTCAGTCACTGGCTTTACCACTCTGGCGGAGAAAATTGCGCGGGAGCCCACGCCAATTTTTTCCGCGATTTAACCCTTTATTTTACAAGCTACAGCGCACAAATTTTGCACATACACACTACTAACATTAGTAGTGTGGAAGATGCATTAAAAAAGGGATATGAGATGGTTTACTGTATGTAAACCATGTCTCATATCATGTCGGGTTTGTGAAGGAGAAAGAAAAAGCCGGCAATTGAATTACCGGCTTTTCTATATAACACCGGTGCGTATTTCTCGCAAGTCACACTGCAGGTCCGTGTGTAATCCGTATTTTTCTCGCCCCCATAGACTTTAATTGGTGATTTTTTTGCGCAATACGGTGACAAACGCAGCATGCTGCGATTTTCTACGGCCGTACTAGACCGTATAATACGGATCAGTAAAATACGGCAGATAGGAGCTGGGACATAGAGAATCATTGTACCGTATGCAATCAGTATTTTCTGCACCTCTCATACGTCCGTAAAACTCGCTAGTGTGACGCCGGCCTTATATTAATCACCCATAGGGTATTGCATCTACTCGGGTACATTTAGTTGCTATATAAGGCTTCTTTCACACTTCCGTCGTTCGGGGTGCGTCATAATGCAGTGAAGTGACGTATCAACGGATGTTGTGAAAATAGTGGAAAACGTGTGCAACGCATCCAGTGTTATGACGGATGTGTCGAAGGAGTTCCTGCCTGCTTTTTCTGGTATAAAAAATCCATCCAGGCATGCTCAGAATGAAAAAACAGGATACGTCACTGGATTCCTGTGTTTGACGGTCAGCGACAGATCCTGCGTCCATAGGCTTCCATTATAGCCAACGACAGACAGCACTGGATCCGTCGCTGACCGATTTTCCGACGTGCAGAAAAAAAGTTCCTCTGAACGTTTTCTCCACACGACGGACCGCTATTTTCCGACGGATCCAGTGCACGACGGATGGAACGGATGGCCATCCGTCACAATCCATAATACAAGTCTATGGGAAAAAACAGGATCTTGCAGAAAAATTTGCAGGATCCTGTTTTTTCAAAACTCAACGGATTTAGACGGGAGGAAAAAGACGGTAATGTGAAAAAGGCCTAAGCCTCCAAATACTTGTTCCAAATGTATCACAAACATATTGCTCAACCATAGGATATTACATCTTCTTGGGTAGATTCCATTGCTATACAAGCCTCAAATTACATTTCATTGCCGTAAAAGCTTTAAAAAAATGGTTCAAAATTATATTGTTATTATATTGCTCATTCATAGGTTATTCCGTGGTCTGGATTACATTTTATTAGCATATAATTCTCAAAAAACTCCAAAATGTATCAGTATTATATTGCACACCCATAGACTATAACATCTTTTTGGATACATTTCGTTGCTATATAAGCCTCAAATAACTTGTTCAAAATTTATCAGTATTATATTCCTCACCCACAGACTATTCCATGGTCTAGTGTACATTTCGTTGCTATATAACCTCAAAAAATTGTTCAAAATTTTATCAGCATTATATCGCACATCCATAGACTATTCCAATGTCTGGAGTATATTTCTTTGGTATATAACTCTTTAAAAAGTCTTTAAAAAACTCAGGCTGTGTGCACACTTTGCAGATTTGGTGCGTTTTTTTTGTCGCATTTTTACTGCGCAGATTTGTGGCAAAACCTGCTGCCAACAAAGTGAATGTGAAACCTGATGTGCCATGCACACGTTGAGTATTTTTGACTTGCACATTTGGTGCAGAAAATAATTTACAGCGCGTCATTTTTCTGTGCACTTCTGCTCTGCGTTTTTCACCATTCACTTCACTCAAATCAATCAAAAACTCAGGAAAAAAATGCACAAATAACGCACATTTTCGAAACTGCATTTTTCCTGCCATGGAATGTAGAAATGGTGCAGAAATTTTACTCATCATGTGCACATACCCTTATCAGTATTATATTGCTCACCTTTAGACTATTCCATGGTCTGGAGAACATTTCCTTGGTTTATAACCCTCAAAAGTGCATAGCATAGAGTCTATGAGTACCAATACATGACAATTTGAACAGAATGTGTATGAGGTTCTCCTTGATGTCTAAGGCTGCCGTCACACTAGCAGTATTTGGTCAGTTTTTTACATCAGTATTTGTAAGCCAAAACCAGGAGTGGGTGATAAATAGTGTTGAGCGATACTGTCCGATACTTGAAAGTATTGGTATCAGAAAGTATCGGCCGATACCGGCAAAGTATCGGATCTAATCCGATACCGATACCCGATACCAATACAAGTCAATGGGACACCAAGTATTGGACGGTATCCTGTATGGTTCCCAGGGTCTGAAGGAGAGGAAACTCTCCTTCAGGCCCTGGGATCCATATCAATGTGTAAAAGAAAGAATTAAAATAAAAAATAAGGATATACTCACCTCTCCGACGCAGCCTGGACTTTACCGCCGTAACCGGGAGCCGTTGCACCTAAGAATGCGCGCTTGAAAGACCTTAGGTGACGTCACTGCTTTGTGATTGGTCGCGTAGCGGTCACGCAACCGCTACGGACCAATCAGAGCGCCGTGACGTCATCTAAGGCCCTTCAAGCGCGCATGTTTAGGTACAACGGCTCCCGGTTACGGCGGTAAAGTCCAGGCTGCGTCGGAGAGGTGAGTATATCCCTATTTTTTATTTTAATTCTTTCTTTTACACATTGATATTAATCCCGATACCGATTCCCGATACCACAAAAGTATCGGATCTCGGTATCGGAATTCCGATACCCGCAAGTATCGGCCGATACCCGATACTTGCGGTATCGGAATGCTCAACACTAGTGATAAATACAGAAGTGGTGATGTGTTTCTATTATACTTTTCCTCTTTTTGTTCCACTCCTGGTTTTGGCTTACAAATACTGATGTAAAATACTGACCAAATACTGCTAGTGCGACGGCAGCTTAATACAGGGTGTTTCTGAATCCGTAATTTTTGGCAGTTTATGCTTCCTTCATAAATTATGACGAAATTTCCTATTTTTTTTTAATAAAAAAAAACAATTTTGGCTTACTTTATTATAATTTTCTTTAAATTGCCTCCGTTTGGAATGTTTTATTGTCACTCATTAAAGTAGAGTAAAAGTGTGACACCATTGTTCTCAGCAGCGATCTGGGAGTCAGAGATTCTTCCAGCAGTCTTCCCCATGGTGTTTTCTATCATTCAACACTTCTCCCATCCATTTGAACATTTTCACTGCCCCTCAGACCTCTTTGTAGGGTTTGCTGTAAAAAAGCATGTATTTCCTCTTGAGTCCCATTATATTGGTTACTGGAAACAAGAATTCAAGTATTAGGAGATGCTCGGTTTCAGCAACAAGCACCCGAGCGTTTCAGTGCTCACTCAATTCTAGTCGTTACGTGTCCCCCAGGATCCACATGGAGACATATTGAACCTGCTGGAGAGCCTTGTAATCGCAGTTGCAGCTGTGGTTGCAATGCAAAATAAAAGAAATGGATTTGGTGAAGCTATTTGACCAGGTCAGATTTAGGAAAATATGACATGGGCTTTTATTTTGGAGAGAACTATAAGATTGGTAGTGGAAAGGGTCTCTCCCTCTACTCCAGGTTTTGGGAGTGGCTCATGTCCAGAATTCCCATTTAAACTTTCAGTTTAGCTTTGGTTGGGTCAGTGCATTGTTTGCAAGCATCAGAGCAAGGAGCTCTGTGCAGTACAGGTCTGTGTGAAGACTGAACACAGGCCAGAGAAGGCAAAGCCATTGACACACCCATGGATATTGGCACCCCAGCCTGAAAATAGCAGCCTGCAGCCACCCAAAAAAGACGCATCTATCATAAGTGACAATTCTGTCACTTTGCCTTTGCTCTTCCCATGTGCCCTCTAGTGGTGGCAAGTGGGGTTCATATTTGTGATGTTGATGTCACCTTTGTATTGTCCCGTGTCAAGTCTACAGGTTAGTAATGGAGAAGCGTCTATAAGACACCTATCCATTACTAGTCTTATGGTAAATAAACACACAGCCAGAATAAAGTCCTTTATTTGAAATAAACACACTTTAACTTTTTTATTTAAACTTCTTTTTTTTTACCTTCGATCACAGCGGCAGGCTTATGCTGTCATTTGACAGCATGGGAACAGTGGCAGTCTGACCAGTGGTAGGAATTTTACCACCAATCAGAAGCAGTGTTTGCTATGCTGTTAACCCCTTAACGACTGCCGATACACCTTTTAATGGCGGCAGTTAAGGGTACTTAAACCACAGCGCCGTTAATTAACGGTGCTGTGGAAAAAGTGAATAGCGCCCCCCAGAGTCGGATTTTCTCTGGGGTCTCGGTTACCGGGGGTAGCCGAGACCCCAGAGAACATGATTCGGGGGGTTTTTTACCGACCCCCAGGTTGCGATTGCCGGTAATTAACCGTTTACCGGCGGTCGCAAAAAAACCCCGCGATTTCCCATTTAATTTCTCTGTCCTCCGATGTGATCGCATATCAGAGGACAGAGAAATGGGGTCCCCGATCGCCCCCCAATACTCACCTGTCTCCCCCGGTGCTCCTCGTGGCTCCTGATGGGTGCCGCCATCTTGTTCCGGCAAGAAAATGGCGGGCGCATGCACAGTGCGCCCGCCAGCCGGCACCCGGAAGATCTTTGGGGTCTCAGCTGCCGGGGAAAGCCGAGACCCCAAAGAACATGATCGGGGTCGGTTTTTACCGAACCCTGTTTTGCGATCGCCGGTAATTAACTGTTTACCGGCAACTACAAAAAAGAAAAAAGCGGTGTGTCATTCTCTGTCCTCTGATGTGATCGCACATCAGAGGACAGAGAAATAGGGGGATTCGGGGACCCTGTTATACATACCGGTGTCCCTGGGTCCTCCTGCGTCCCCTCCTGCCCGCTTGCTTCTTCATCTGGTAAGAAAATGGCAGGTGCATGTGCAGTGCGCCCGTCATGATCTGCCGGACAGCAGCTAGAGGAGTTGGGGCTAAATTTAGGGTTAGGATTAGGGTTGGGGCTAAATTTAGGGTTAGGGTTAGGGTTGGGGCTAAATTTAGGGTTAGGTTTATGGTTAGGGTTGGGGCTAAATTTAGGGTTTGGGTTAGGGTTGGGGCTAAATTTAGGGTTAGGGTTGGGGCTAAATTTAGGGTTAGGGTTGGGGCTAAATTTAGGGTTAGAGTTAGGGTTGGGGCTAAATTTAGGGTTAGGGTTGGAGGTAAATTTAGGGTTAGGGTTAGGGTTGGGGCTAAATTTATGGCTAGGGTTAGGGTTAGGGTTGGGGCTAAAGTTAGGGTTGGGGCTAAACTTAGGGCTAGGGTTGCGGCTAAAGTTAGGGTTGGAGTTGGGAGTAGGGTTTGGATTAGGGTTGGCATTAGGGTTACGTTTGGGATTAGGGTTAAGGTTAGGGTTGGGATTAGGGTTAGGGGTGTATTGGGATTAGGGTTAGGTTTGAGGTTAGGGTTGAGATTAGGATTAGGGGTGTGTTGGATTTAGGGTTTTGATTAGGGTTATGGTTAGTGTTGAGATTAGGGTTGTTTTGACGTTAGGGTTGTGATTATCGTTAGGGTTGTGATTAGGATTATGGATGGGGTTGGGATTAGGGTTAGGGGTTTGTTGGGGTTAGGGTTGGAGTTAGAATTGGGGTTTACACTGTTTAGGTACATCAGGGGTCTCCAAACACGAGAGCCAATTTTGTGCTCAAAAAGTCAAATGGTGCTCCCTCCCTTCTGAGCTCTGCCGTGTGCCCAAACAGTGGTTTACCCCCCATATGGAGCATCAGCGTACTCGGGATAAATTGGACAACAACTTTTGGGGGTCCAATTTCTCCTGTTACTTTTGTGAAAATAAAAACTTGGGGGCTAAAAAATATTTTTTGTGGAAAAATTATTTTTTTTATTTTCACGACTCTTGTCGTCTTGTTGTCACTTGTGAGGGGTTTCTACTGCTTGGGTACATCAGGGGCACTGCAAATGCAACATAATGCCCGCAGACCATTCTATCAAAGTCTGCATTCCAAAACGGCGCTCTTTCCCCTCCGAGCTTTGCCGTGCACCCAAACAGTGGTCCCCCCACACATGGGGTACCAGCATATTCAGGACAAATTGGACAACAACTTTTGGGGTCCAATTTCTCTTGTTACCTTTGTGAAAATAAAAACTTGGGGGCAAAAAAATCTTTTTTGTGGAAAAAAAAATATTTTTTATTTTCACGACTCTGCATTATAAACTTCTGTGAAGCACTTGGGCATTCAAAGTTCTCACCACACATCTAGATAAGTTCCATGGTGGGTCTAGTTTCCAAAATGGGGTCACTTGTGGGGGGTTTTTACTGTTTAGGTACATCAAGGGCTCTGCAAACGCAACATAACGCCCGCAAACCATTCTATCAAAGTCTGCATTCCAAAATGGCGCTCCTTCCCTTCTGAGCTCTGCCATGCGCCCAAACAGTGGTTTATCCCCATATATGGGGTATCAGCCTACTCAGCATAAATTGCACAATAAATTTTGGTGTCCAATTTCTCCTGTTAACCTTGTGAAAGTAAAAAGTTGGGGGAGAAAAGATCATTTTTGTGGAAAAAAATATGATTTTTTTTATTTTCATGGCTCTACATTATAAACTTCTGTAAAGCAGTTGGGGGTTCATAGTGCTCACCACACATCTAGATAAGCTCTTTGGGGGTCTAGCTTCCAAACTGGGGTCACATGTGGGGGGTTTCTACTGTTTAGGTACATCAGGAGCTCTGCAAATGCGACATGATGCCCGCAGACCATCCCATCAAAGTCTGCATTCCAAGCAGCGCTCCTTCCCTTCCGAGCCCCGATGGGTGCCCAAACAGTGCCCCACCCCAACATATGGGGTATCAGCAAACTCAGGACAAACTGGTCAACAGATTTTGGGGTCCAATGTCCCCTGTTACCCTTGAGAAAATAAAAAATTGCAGGCTAAAAAATCATTTTTGAGGGAAAAAAAAAGGATTTTTTATTTTCACGGCTCTACTTTATAAATTTCTGTGAAGCACTTGGGGGTTTAAAGTGCTGCTCACCACACATCTAGATAAGTTCCTTAAGGGGTCTAGTTTCCAAAATGGTGTCACTTGTGGGGGGTTTCCACTGTTTAGGCACATCAGGGGCTATCCAAACGCGACATGGTGTCCGATCTCAATTCCAGCCAATTCTGCATTGAAAAAGTCAAACGGCGCTCCTTCTCTTCCAAGCTCTGCGGTGCGCCCAAACAGTGGTTTACCCCCACATATGGGGTATTGGCGTATTCAGGAGAAATTGCACAACAAAATTTATGGTTAAATTTCTGTTTTTACACTTGTAAAAATAAAAAAAATAGTTCTGAAGTAAAATGTTTGCAAAAAAAAGTTAAATGTTCATTTTTTCCTTCCACATTGTTTCAGTTCCTGTGAAGCACACAAAGGGTTAATAAACTTCTTGAATGTGGTTTTTGAGCACCTTGAGTGGTGCAGTTTTTAGAATGGTGTCACGCTTGGTTATTTTCTATCATATAGACCCCCTCAAAATGACTTCAAATGTGATGTGGTCCCTTCAAAAAAATGGTGTTGTAAAAATTAGAAATTGCTGGTCAACTTTTAACCCTTATAACTCCCTAACAAAAAAAATGTTGTTTCCAAAATTGTGCTCATGTAAAGTAGACATGTGGGAAATGTTATTTATTAACTATTTTTTGTGACAAATCTCTCTGATGAAAGGGCATAAAAATACAAAGTTTGAAAATTGCAAAATTTTAAAAATTTTCGCCATATTTCTGTTTTTTTCCCATAAATAATCGCAAGTAATATCGAAGAAATTTTATGACTAACATGAAGTATAATATGTCATGAAAAAACAGTCTCAGAATCAGCGGGATCTGTTAAAGCGTTCCAGAGTTATAACCTCATAAAGTGACAGTGGTCAGAATTGTAAAAATTGGCTTGGTCATTAAGTACCAAATTGGCTCTGTCACTAAGGGGTTAAGCATATGACAGCATGGCAAACACTTGATGTTTGGCCCCCCATTTAAGTGAATGGGGTCCAGGCACTGTTCTGGTACCTGAACAGGAACTTTTTTAACTTTTTGGCTGGACTCGAATATCCAGGGGTCCACCCATCTCTACTCAAGAGTAAAAATATTCCTTTTGTCACCGCAAAAAATAACGGCAGGAATTCCCCCTTTAACCCTTTAAAATTATACTCTGAATGCCTGACTAAAAGTAACTGCCCCATAAGGTTCCCCAATGCAGTAATATTACCCTCCAAGTTTCCCACTTTTTGATAACATTTCCCCCTGAGATACCCACATATAGTAATATTGCCACCTGAGTCACTATATATAGTAATGTACACTTAATACCCCCATGTATAGTAATATTGTCCCCACCTGAGTTCCTCACATATAATAACATTTCCCCTTTATTCCCCCAATATATTGTAATAATGCCCATCTGAGTTTCCCCACAAAGAAAGTTACAGTGCACCATAAATTAATCCCTTCACCTCCCTATCTAGGCAAATTTTTCAAATTCAAATTTTTCCATTCTCTTTACGCAAATTAACAAAAAACGCAGGGAAAAAAGTGCACCAAAAATGCATTGGTGTTTGCAACAGCATTACTCCTGCCGAGGAATGTAGAAATGGTGCAGAAATTTTACTCAACATGTGTACCTTATCAGTATTATATTTCTCACCTTTAGACTATTCCATGGTCTAGAATACATTTCCAAAATGAATAGAATGTGTATGAGGCTGTCCTTTATGTCTAATAGGGGGTGTATCTGAGTCCGTAATTTTTGGCAGTTCTTGCTTCCTTCATAAATGAAACTGAAATTTCCTTTTTGTTAATAAAAAAAAGAATTTTTGCTTACTTAAATTAACATTTTTTATATCCATTTTAACCCCTTAATGACCGCCAATACATCTTTTAACTGACCTGAGATATAAGAGAATAGCCTCCCCATACAGGTGACAATCCAGCAGCTGTCGGTTGTGCGCTATAGCTGACAACTTTCTGCATCAGCCATGATCAGTGTTTGCACCTTCCAAATCTGTTTAACCCCTTAGATGCTGCTGTCAGTAGTGACTACATCATTATAAATGGTTAACAGAGTGTGAGGGCTTCCTCTTTATCCAAATTGGTGCCCTCAGATCATGATTGTGTGGTCCTGATGTTTGCCATGTCAGTTCATGACCAAATAGTGGCCTTACAGTCTGACTGCTGTAGTAATCTGTTCAGAAGTTAGAGGCATTTAGGTGGTAAAAATAGACATTTTCATTTCTGTCATGCCACTCTGCATTAATTCCTGTAAAGCACCTGAATGGTTAACAAACTAACTGACTGCGGTTTTCAATATGTCTAGGGGTGCTGTTTTTAAAATGGTATCACTTTTGGGGGTTTTCTAATATATAGGACCCCTAAAGTCACTTCAAACATGGATAAGTCCTTAAAAAAAGAAATTGTGTACATTTCCTTGAAAATATGAAAAATTGATGCTACATTTTTAAACCTCATAAAATGCTAACAAAACAAAATAACATTTTACAAATGGTGCTGATATAAAGCCAACACGTGGGAAATGTTATTTATTTATGGTTCGCTGTGGTGTGACCATCTGGATTAAAGAGATAATCATTCAAATTTAGAAAAGTGCAAATTTTTAAACATTTTACTAAAATTTTTGATACTTTTTATAAATAAACACAAAACATATTGACCTAGATTTACCATTATCATAAAGTATAATGAGTCATGAAAAAAACAGTCTCAAAATCACTGGGATTTGTTGAAGCGTTGCAGAGTTATTACCACATAAAGTGACACTGGTCAGATTTCAAAAATTTGGCTCCGTCACTAAGGGGTTAAATTTTGCCTTATATCCAAGTCATTATACAGGAAAAAATGTTTCTTAACATTTTTTTCCTGTAAAATGCAGCTTCTCCTTGGTTTGGAATGTTTTATTGTCACTCCTTAGGGTACCGTCTCACAGTGGCACTTTGGTCGCTACGACGGCACAATCCGTGATGTTCCAGCGATATACATACGATCTCGCTGTGTCTGACATGCTACTGTGATCAGGGACCCCGCTGAGAATCGTACGTCGTAGCAGATCGTTTGAAACTTTATTTCATCGCTGGATCACCCGCTGTCATCGCTGGATCGGTGTGTGTGACACCGATCCAGCGATGTGTTCGCTTATAACCAGGGTAAACATCGGGTTACTAAGCGCAGGGCCGCGCTTAGTAACCCGATGTTTACCCTGGTTACCATTGTAAATGTAAAAAAAAAACACTACATACTCACCTTCTGATGTCTGTCACGTCCCTCGCCGTCAGCTTCCCGCACTGACTGTGAGCGCCGGCCATAAAGTAAAAGCAGAGCACAGCGGTGACGTCACCGCTGTGCTTTACGGCCGGCACTGACACAGTCAGTGCGGGAAGCTGACGGCGAGGGACGTGACAGTCACCGGAATGTGAGTATGTTGTGTTTTTGTTTTTTTTACATTTACAATGGTAACCAGGGTAAACATCGGGTTACTAAGCGTGGCCCTGCACTTAGTAACCCGATGTTTACCCTGGTTACCCGGGGACTTCGGCATCGTTGGTCGCTGGAGAGCTGTCTGTGTGACAGCTCTCCAGCGACCACACAACGACTTACCAACGATCACGGCCAGGTCGTATCGCTGGTCTTGATCATTGGTAAATCGTTTAGTGTAACGGTACCCTTAAAGTGGAGTAAAAGTGTGACACCATTGTTAGCAGCAGCGATCTGGGAGTCAGAGATGCTTTCACAAGTCTTCCCATTGCTGTTCTCCTTCCATTCACTACTTTTCCCACCCATTTGAACATTTTCACTGCCCCCAGACTTTTTTGAAGGGTCTGCTGGAAAAGTATTAGGAATTGCTAGGTTCAAACAACAAGCACCTGAGCATTTTAGTGCACTCTCATCCCTAGTTGGAGACTAAGGCTACTTTCACACTTCCGTCTTATAGCGTACGTCGCAATGCGTCGTTTTGGTGAAAAAACGCATTGTTAGGGCTAGCGGAACGCACCGGGTAAATATAAATATTTTATTGAAGTAGGTGCATTCGCAGCCCGGGGTCCACCGTGCAGGAGAACCTGCTGCTAGTAAACGGCGGCACTATATGGCGGTATGAACTAGCTCTGTTAGTTTCACAGAGTAGCCGAGAAAGCAAAGCTCTGTGCCCTGTTAGACTTTCACAGAGGCACAAGCTAACTACCCAAATGAGAGCAGTCAGTGGTCATGCATGCACACAAAACTCCTCGCCGGAGGTGCCAGCATTCTAGGGGCTTATTTCAGCCAGGTCCCTGAATACATACAAATACAATCTCTTCGCCGGAGGTGCCAGCATTCTAAGGGCTTATTTCAGCCGGGTCCCTGAACACACACTCACATGACCACACTGGCGCAAAGCACATAACTTTAGAAAGACACTAGCGCATGGCCGTGCGGCCATGCGAGCCTTAAATAGTTGCAGCACGTACAGGACCTTCCTAGGAAGACCAATGAGAGGCTGGTACAGAGCCTGTGCACCTACAGGACCTTCCTAGAAGGACCAATAGATTAGACTGCAGTATCTGAACATGTGACCCTTGATCTCCACTGAGAGATCTTACCCTGGGCATGCTCAGAACGGGAAAAGCAGGACTAAGTCCCAGAAGCGTCTGCTCGCCGCTGCCCAACACTGGCTTCAATGGCAGAAGCAGGAGAAGCAGCAGTAACTCTTTGTACAGAGTCAGCCTGAGCGAGACGCTGGGACCGACGTCTCTGCTGAGCAGGCTCCACTGCGGCAGGAGAAGAATGGGAGATGGCCTGAGATTTCCCCTGTGCAGAGGGGGAAACTCGACCCCTATTTTCTCCATAGACTTGCATTAGCGACGCATTGCGACGTATGGCCACACGTCGCATCCGTCGTGCGATTGATGCGTCGTGTTTTTTGGTGGCCGCGACGCACAAAAAAATGTTCAATGTAACTTTTTTTGTCCGTCGGTTCCGCTTTTTTGACCGCGCATCCACGGCCGGAACTCTGCCCCCTCCTCTCCGCTCATCACCCTGGGTAGCGGATGCGTCGTAAGACTGCATCCGCTGCCCACGTTGTGCTAAATTTAAAGTGTGAAAGTAGCCTAAGATAACAGAACCCCAAATGCACCCTCCTCCGATATGTAAGGTAACGATCACTTCCACTAGAATTGTTTTCTTTTCTACCAAAAAATTAAAGCAAAAGTAAAAATGTGGTGTACTTTGAAATTGCAGCTCCTATTGAACCTCACCTTTAAAGTTAGATATAGAACCACTCATTATTTGCAGACCATTTACACAATACCAGGGACAAATAGTGTAATTTGTCCCTGACATCCTATATTTTAAATCTCAGAACAGAAGGATAGTCATAAAACTAATATTGCTTAACCGTAACGGGGGCCGTTTGGCTTCAATTAAGGTGTCCAGCTTTTGGCGGAGGCCCTTATGGAAACTAAACAGACTCTCATTATAGATAAAGTGATACATCTGATATATTTTGCACCTGTCACCAATGCACAAACACAGCTTCCATCAAAACTGTTGGTGATTCTGGTGCCATATTCCTGTTCAGATGGTGGTTAGGGTGATGTATTTCTGTTCGGATAGTGGTTCTGGTGACAAATTTATGTAGTGATAGATGTTCTATTGCTGTATTAATGTACTACAGATAGTTCTTATGATGTATTAATATAGTGATAATAGTCCTGGTGATGTTTTCGTGTAGTCATTGTTATTCTGGTCATGTATTTATCAACAAAACCATCATCAGTATATGAATGCAAAGCCAAATTCATCATTAGTACATAATAGAACACCAGAGCCATCAATAGTACATAAGTACAGCACCAGAACCATCATCAGAAAATAAATGTGTGGTATCTGTGACTGAAATGAAGTTGTTGATTTAAAGTTAATGTTTGTTGAAAATGGACCCGAAGTCTGTCAGTTAATTTGTGGTGACACCTGGGACTGGGACTGTGGAACCCGTAGAGGTCTCCAATCCAAAAGTGAGTGATGTGCACTACATTCAAACCACATGACAGACAGGACATTATGTTTTCTTTGCAGGATGCCAGGGTGTGCCGGAACAGCAGTCCCTCGCCATGACTACCACCCTGACCATCTCACAAAATTGGTGTAGTCATCAGGATTCAGAGTCCTGGCGTTTGAAAAGCGTACGAACCCCTGGAATGGCAAAGATGGTGGCTGTTAGAGACACTAAAATGGCAGGTGATGGCGCAGAGGCAGGTAAAAGCTCCGCCCATGGTGGGCGTCCCACAAGAAAAATGGCACATAAATCTGTCTGGAGGAGCCAATGGCATGAGGCTAGGTCATTTCCCGTGAGCAGTGCCCGCCCATGGTGGGCATGGCAAAGAGAGAAGAAGCCCCGTCCCCTACAGTAGATTCCTTAGGAACGGAAGGAGGCCAAAGCTAAATGGTAGGAGCAACCGGAAATGGTTCCACCCATGGAAGGGCGGAGTCCGGACGAACAAAACCATGTGTCGAAGCAGCACCATTATGAGGCACGACACCGACAAAAATGGAGCACTCCTGCATAAGATGTTGCAGCGGTGTGGGCCATGTGGAGTGGAAGTGGCAGCTTGCTAAGAATAGAGAGCGGCTGCCAAGAGGCAGGTGGCCCCTGGGAGGAAGTGCCGGACAACAGTTTGCCCTTACCTCTCAGTGAGTTGTTTAATCGATGGCCACAAATCGGAGATAGCCATAAACCAGATATGGCAGGAGACCAAGGACCCATCGTCCATAAACCAAATGCAGCCAAAAAGTCAACCCCTGTCGTTCAAAAACCAGAAGTGAGTTGGTCACCAGAGGTCTCCGAACCAGCATAGGCAGACACCAAAATAATGGAACCCTGAGAGCGAAGAGCAGTTGCAGCAGTGGTCTCGAAACCATGGGGACGTGGCCTTGGAGATCCTGTGATAGTGAACCTCAACCCCAGACCCCTAGTCAAAGGCCCCAGTTTGTCGCTGGTTTGCCCTCCAGTTTCCCACCCCAGTATCGAAAGGGAGACGGTCCTTTCACATTCCCCGATCAAGAGGCCTGGTTCACGGGGGTCGTGGAACTGAAGAAAAGGGTGGGAGGAGGTCTGGGTGAAGTTGTAGCACCTGGGGGAAGGGCTATGGCTGCTTGAAGAGCAAGGGGTCTACTGACGTCCACCAACCCGTCCCATGGTTATCGTTTTATTTGGGAGTCAGACACCGAAGACAAGGTGTATTTAAACACGAGCTCCATAAAGTTTTAGCTGCCATTGCATGAAAGTGATAGCATCACCTGCATTAAGGAGAGGAGACCCCAGGTGTTATGGAGTAACCGCAGCAGAGCGGAGCCAGAAGACTGCAGTGTCTGGTTGCTCCTACTCTGCCGCTGAGAAGAAGCACTTCTCCAGTTTATTAAATGTGTGGAAGGGGTACAGTCCTACTCCTGAGGAGAGGATGTACCAGCTTCTGACGTTCATGCAGCCAGACTGGTCTGGGCCTTTCATGTGGCACACCCTGATAAACCTGCCCCTGAGGTTCCAGAGGTCCCTCGTAGAAGAGGGGGTACTGTCACTGGGTTACCTGTCATGATCTCAATGGCAAGAGAACATAGCATCAGCATATATAGGAACTAGCTCTTGGAAGATGGGAACTGAGCTGACCATGAACTAAACCTAACACACAACTAGCAGTGGCCGGGTAGCATGCCTACGTTGATTCTAGATGCCCAGCACCAGCCGGAGGACTAAATAATGCTAGCAGAGGGAAATATTAGTCCTAGCTCACCTCTAGAGAAATACCCCGAAAGGAGACAGAGGCCCCCCACATGTATTGGCGGTGAATCAAGATGAAATAACAAACGTAGTATGAAAATAGGTTTAGCAAATTTGAGGTCCACTTACTACATAGCAGAAGACAGAAAGGGCACTTTCATGGTCAGCTGAAAACCCTATCAAAACACCATCCAGAAATTACTTTAAAACTCTGGCATTAACTCATAACACCAGAGTGGCAATTCCTGTTCACAAGAGCTTTCCAGACACAGTAACGAAACTACAGCTGTGAACTGGAACAAAAATGCAAAAACAAACATGGACAAGAGTCCAACTTATCTAGTAGTTGTCTAGGAGCAGGAACAAGCACAGAGAGGCTTCTGATAACATTGTTGACCGGCAAGCAACTAACAGAGCAGCAAGGTTATATAGCGACTCCCACATCTTGATGGGAACAGGTGAACAGAGAAGATGAAAACACCAGTTCAATTCCACCAGTAGCCACCGGGGGAGCCCAGAATCCAAATTCACAACAGTACCCCCCCCCTCAAGGAGGGGGCACCGAACCCTCACCAGAACCACCAGGGCGATCAGGATGGGTCCTATGAAAGGCACGAACCAGATCAGAGGCATGAACATCAGATGCATTCACCCAAGAATTATCCTCCTGGCCGTATCCCTTCCACTTGACCAGATACTGGAGTCTCCGTCTGGAAACACGAGAGTCTAAGATTTTCTCCACAACGTACTCCAACTCACCCTCAACCAACACCGGAGCAGGAGGCTCAACGGAAGGCACAACCGGTACCTCATACCTGCGCAATAATGACCGATGAAAAACGTTATGAATAGAAAAGGATGCAGGGAGGTCCAAACGGAAGGAAACAGGGTTAAGAATCTCCAATATCTTATACGGGCCGATGAACCGAGGCTTAAACTTAGGAGAAGAGACCCTCATAGGGACAAAACGAGAAGACAACCACACCAAATCCCCAACACAAAGCCGAGGACCAACACGACGGTGGCGGTTGGCAAAAAGCTGAGTCTTCTCCTGGGACAACCTCAAATTGTCCACCACCTGCCCCCAGATCTGATGCAATCTCTCCACCACAGCATCCACTCCAGGACAATCCGAAGATTCCACCTGACCAGAGGAAAATCGAGGATGAAACCCCGAATTACAGAAAAACGGGGACACCAAAGTGGCAGAGCTGGCCCGATTATTGAGAGCGAACTCTGCCAATGGCAAAAAAGCAACCCAATCATCCTGGTCAGCAGACACAAAACACCTCAGATATGTCTCCAGAGTCTGATTAGTCCGCTCGGTCTGGCCATTCGTCTGAGGATGGAAAGCGGACGAAAAAGACAAATCTATGCCCATCCTAGCACAGAATGCCCGCCAAAATCTAGACACGAATTGGGTCCCTCTGTCAGAAATGATATTCTCAGGAATACCATGCAAACGAACAACATTTTGAAAAAACAGAGGAACCAACTCGGAAGAAGAAGGCAACTTGGGCAGAGGAACCAAATGGACCATTTTAGAGAAACGGTCACACACCACCCAGATGACAGACATCTTCTGAGAAACAGGCAGATCTGAAATAAAATCCATCGAGATGTGCGTCCAAGGCCTCTTAGGAATAGGCAAGGGCAACAATAATCCACTAGCCCGAGAGCAACAAGGCTTGGCCCGAGCACAAACGTCACAAGACTGCACAAATCCTCGCACATCTCGTGACAGGGAAGGCCACCAGAAGGACCTTGCCACCAAATCCCTGGTACCAAAAATGCCAGGATGACCTGCCAACGCAGAAGAATGAACCTCAGAGATGACTCTACTGGTCCAATCATCAGGAACAAACAGTTTATCAGGTGGGCAACGATCCGGTCTATCCGCCTGAAACTCCTGCAAGGCCCGCCGCAGGTCTGGAGAAACGGCTGACAATACCACTCCATCCTTAAGGATACCTGTGGGCTCAGAGTTACCAGGCGAGTCAGGCTCAAAACTCCTAGAAAGGGCATCCGCCTTAACATTCTTAGAACCCGGTAGGTATGACACCACAAAATTAAACCGAGAGAAAAATAATGACCAGCGCGCCTGTCTAGGATTCAGGCGCCTGGCGGTCTCAAGATAAATCAAGTTTTTGTGGTCAGTCAATACCACCACCTGATGTCTGGCCCCCTCAAGCCAATGGCGCCACTCCTCAAAAGCCCACTTCATGGCCAAAAGCTCCCGATTCCCAACATCATAATTCCGCTCAGCGGGCGAAAATTTACGGGAAAAGAAGGCACAAGGCCTCATCACGGAGCAGTCAGAACTTTTCTGCGACAACACTGCCCCAGCTCCGATCTCAGAAGCGTCGACCTCAACCTGAAAAGGTAGAGCAACATCAGGCTGACGCAACACAGGGGCAGAGGAAAAACGGCGCTTAAGCTCCCGAAAGGCCTCCACAGCGTCAGGGGACCAATCAGCAACATCAGCACCCTTCTTAGTCAAATCGGTCAATGGCTTAGCAATATCCGAAAAACCAGCAATAAATCGACGATAAAAGTTAGCAAAGCCCAAAAATTTCTGAAGACTCTTAAGAGAAGAGGGCTGCGTCCAATCACAAATAGCTTGAACCTTGACAGGATCCATTTCAATGGAAGAGGGAGAAAAAATATATCCCAAAAAGGAAATCCTCTGTACCCCAAAAACACACTTAGAACCCTTCACACACAAAGAATTAGACCGCAAAACCTGGAAAACCCTCCTGACTTGCTGGACATGAGAGTCCCAGTCATCCGAAAAAATTAGAATATCATCCAGATACACAATCATAAATTTATCCAAATAATCGCGAAAAATATCATGCATAAAGGACTGGAAAACTGACGGAGCATTTGAAAGACCAAAAGGCATCACTAAATACTCAAAGTGGCCCTCGGGCGTATTAAATGCGGTTTTCCACTCATCCCCCTGCCTGATTCGCACCAAATTATACGCCCCACGAAGGTCAATCTTAGAGAACCACTTGGTCCCCTTTATGCGAGCAAACAAATCAGTCAGCAACGGCAATGGGTATTGATATTTTACAGTGATTTTATTCAAAAGCCGATAATCGATACATGGTCTCAAAGAGCCGTCTTTTTTTGACACAAAGAAAAAACCGGCTCCTAAGGGAGATGACGATGGACGAATATGTCCCTTTTCCAAGGACTCCTTTATATATTCTCGCATAGCAGCATGTTCAGGCACAGACAGATTAAATAAACGACCCTTTGGGTATTTACTACCCGGGATTAAATCTATGGCACAATCGCACTCTCGGTGCGGAGGTAATGAACCAAGCTTGGATTCTTCAAAGACGTCACGATAGTCAGACAGGAACTCAGGAATTTCAGAGGGAATAGATGATGAAATGGAAACCACAGGTACATCCCCATGAGCCCCCTTACATCCCCAGCTCAACACAGACATAGCTCTCCAGTCGAGGACTGGGTTGTGAGATTGCAGCCAAGGCAATCCTAGCACCAAATCATCATGTAGATTATACAGCACCAGAAAGCGAATAATCTCCTGGTGATCCGGATTAATACGCATAGTTACTTGTGTCCAGTATTGTGGTTTATTATTAGCCAATGGGGTGGAGTCAATCCCCTTCAGAGGAATAAGAGTCTCCAAAGGCTCTAAATCATACCCACAGCGTTTGGCAAAGGACCAATCCATAAGACTCAAAGCGGCGCCAGAGTCGACATAGGCGTCCGTGGTAATAGATGACAAAGAGCAAATCAGGGTCACAGATAGAATAAACTTAGACGGTAAGGTGCAAATGGAAACAGATTTATCAAGCTTTTTAGTGCGCTTAGAGCATGCTGATATAACATGAGTAGAATCACCACAATAGAAACACAACCCATTTTTCCGTCTAAAATTCTGCCGCTCGCTTCGGGACAGAATTCTATCACACTGCATACTCTCTGGCGACTTCTCAGTGGACACCGCCAGATGGTGCACTGGTTTGCGCTCCCGCAAACGCCTATCGATCTGAATAGCCATTGTCATGGACTCATTCAGACCCGCAGGCACAGGGAACCCCACCATAACATCCTTAATGGCATCAGAGAGACCCTCTCTGAAAGTCGCCGCCAGGGCGCACTCATTCCACTGAGTAAGCACAGACCATTTACGGAATCTTTGACAGTAAATTTCCGCTTCATCTTGCCCCTGAGATAGGGACATCAAAGTTTTTTCTGCCTGAAGCTCCAAATGAGGTTCGTCATAAAGCAACCCCAAGGCCAGAAAAAACGCATCCACATTGAGCAACGCAGGATCCCCTGGTGTCAATGAAAAAGCCCAGTCTTGAGGGTCGCCCCGGAGCAAGGAAATCACAATCCTGACCTGCTGTGCAGGGTCTCCGGCAGAGCGAAATTTCAGGGACAAAAATAATTTGCAATTATTTCGAAAATTCTGAAACCCAGATCTATTCCCCGAGAAAAATTCCGGCAAAGGAATTCTCGGCTCAGATATAGGTGCATGACAAACAAAGTCTTGCAAATTTTGTACCTTCGTGGCGAGATTATTCAAACCTGCAGTTACACTCTGAAGATCCATTACAAACAGGTGGACACAGAGCCATTCAAAGATTAGAAGGAGAGAAAAAAAAAAAAATTCTCAGCAGACTTCTTATTTCTCTCCTTTCTCAGCCAAGGATTTTAACCCTTTAGCGGGCCGGTCAAACTGTCATGATCTCAATGGCAAGAGAACATAGCATCAGCATATATAGGAACTAGCTCTTGGAAGATGGGAACTGAGCTGACCATGAACTAAACCTAACACACAACTAGCAGTGGCCGGGTAGCATGCCTACGTTGATTCTAGATGCCCAGCACCAGCCGGAGGACTAAATAATGCTAGCAGAGGGAAATATTAGTCCTAGCTCACCTCTAGAGAAATACCCCGAAAGGAGACAGAGGCCCCCCACATGTATTGGCGGTGAATCAAGATGAAATAACAAACGTAGTATGAAAATAGGTTTAGCAAATTTGAGGTCCACTTACTACATAGCAGAAGACAGAAAGGGCACTTTCATGGTCAGCTGAAAACCCTATCAAAACACCATCCAGAAATTACTTTAAAACTCTGGCATTAACTCATAACACCAGAGTGGCAATTCCTGTTCACAAGAGCTTTCCAGACACAGTAACGAAACTACAGCTGTGAACTGGAACAAAAATGCAAAAACAAACATGGACAAGAGTCCAACTTATCTAGTAGTTGTCTAGGAGCAGGAACAAGCACAGAGAGGCTTCTGATAACATTGTTGACCGGCAAGCAACTAACAGAGCAGCAAGGTTATATAGCGACTCCCACATCTTGATGGGAACAGGTGAACAGAGAAGATGAAAACACCAGTTCAATTCCACCAGTAGCCACCGGGGGAGCCCAGAATCCAAATTCACAACAGTTACCGCAGCGCAGCTGAGCCAGAAGACCTCAGCGTCTAGTTACTCCTATTCCGCCACTGAGAAGAAGTACTTCTCCGGTTTATTAAATGTGTTTATTTCTTCCAGCAGAACAGGGGTTAATAGGCCATGTTGGAAATTCCTGTGTTCAGCTGTGCTCAGTTAGCCACTCCTTTCCCCTATAAAATCTGGCCTCTATTACCACCTAGTCCCTGTTAGAGTTAGCACTTGCTTCATGACAATAGTAGGGAGAGAGGTTGGTTTGAGAAAGATTCCTGGAGGAGTTAGAAGTGACTGTTGTTGGGTTTATACCCTTGGTAATTCCTTATCCTTCCCTATTTTGGTTTCTCCCCCTACCTGCACACCATGGTGGATACCTCTGTTATATGTGAGTGAATATTTTGCATGTGAAGTTTTCAGTTTACCCTTGTCTTTGTAAGCCCCCGCTTCCCAAAGTGGGGAAGGGGACAGATAAAGGGCTAACTTAGGAGATAAGGCAAGGGTGGAGGTCCTGGCGTTTTCACCATCTGAAGTATCCCGGGGAACAGGGTGAGCTAGGATGCCCCCTAGTGTTAGGGCCAGGAAAGGAGCCCCTGGTCCCAGATCACCTGACAGTTGTGTTGTGACACCAGGGCTACTTTGTGGTAGTGGTCACTCTCCTGTTGCCAAAGGATGATTTTGAGCTGCACATATGCCAGGAACGTGAGCGGTCGCAGGCCAGAATTCAACCATCGGTTGCGGAAACAATGAGCTCTGTTCCTCCCTGGTCAGCAACATTAGAGACAGTGATACCAGTAGTGGTGTCTGAGCCGCAACCTGCAAATGTGGCACAACCACAGAGCCTAGTGGTGGGGAGGCAGAGTAGGAAGGAAAGTGGAGAGTCCGTCTCCAGGGGGTCCTCCTCAGGAAACACCTTTATTTATGTGCAGGGTCATGGAGTGGTTCAATATGCTAGTCGCAAGGATGCTCAGGAGTGACTGTGGCACCTTTAAAAGTTAAAAGCTCAAAATATCTTCTGTGCTAGTTGACCCAAGAATTTGTGAAAGACTGTTCTGTGCCTCTTTAAGGGAAAGGAACCCCAAATGTGCCACGAAGATACCAGTGCAGGCCAGAGTGGGCTGAAGTTGAGTTTAAAAAGAAAAATATATTGTGGTCAGCATGACCATATTTGAATAAGTCTCTAATGATCTAATAATAACAGCTAAATCCAAAGGTCATTGCTCTCTGCTGATTCTCCTGGATCTATCTGCCGCATTCGACACTGTGGATCACCAGCTCCTTCTCACTATGCTCCGCTCCATAGGCCTCAAGGACACAGCCCTCTCCTGGTTCTCCTCCTACCTATCTGACTGCTCCTTCACTGTATCTTTTGCCGGCTCCTCTTCCTCTCCTCGTCCTCTTACTATCGGGGTTCCGCAAGGCTCAGTCCTAGGCCCCCTCCTCTTCTCTCTTTACACGGCCCCTATTGGACAAACAATCAGCAGATTTGGGTTCCAGTATCAGCTCTATGCTGATGACATCCAATTATACACTTCTTCCCCTGTCATCACCCCTACCCTAATTCAAAATACCAAGGATTGTCTGTCTGCTGTCTCTAACATCATGTCCTCCCTCTACCTGAAACTAAATCTCTCCAAAATGGAACTTCTTGTGTTTCTCCCTTCTACTAACCTCACTCTACCCAACATCGAAATTACCCTGGAGGGTTCAACCATAACTCCCAAGCAGCATGCCCGCTGTCTTGGGGTCATATTCGACTCCGAACTTTCCTTTACTCCCTACATCCGATCACTCACTCGCTCTTGTCATCTGCATCTTAAAAACATCTCCAGAATCCGACCTTTTCTCACCGTTGAAACTGCTAAGACTCTTACTGTTGCTCTTATTCATTCTCGTCTGGACTACTGCAATTCTCTTCTAATCGGTCTCCCTCTTACCAAACTTTCTCCTCTCCAATCCATCTTGAATGCTTCAGTCAGAGTCATATTTCTGTCCAGCCGCTTCACCGATGCCTCCATCTTGTGCCAGTCATTACACTGGCTACCCATTCGCTACAGGGTCCAGTATAAACGCATCTCTCTCACCCACAAAGCTCTCCACAGTTCTGCACCGCCTTATATCTCCTCTCTCATCTCTGTCTATCGCCCTACACGTGCCCTCCGTTCTACAAACGACCTAAGACTAGCATCCCCCATAATCCGAACCTCACACCTCCGTCTCCAAGACTTCTCTCGTGCTTCGCCAGCTCTCTGGAATGCACTTCCCCAGACAATCAGACTGATACCTAGCCCCGACCTATTCAAGCGAGCTTTAAAAACCCATCTATTCAAACAAGCCTACCACACCAACTACTCAGTAAACTAACTTTGCCCTGTTCCCTTCTTCCAAATATTACTCTGAATCTGCCCCCTACTATTCATCTGTCTCCACACCCTCCATGCACACGATAACTGCACTTGATACTTGACTATTGCACTTAAACACACGGGCTGATGACCGGATCATGCAGCTTTGTATGAAAATCCCTATGTATTATAATTGCCAGACCTGAAATAACAAGCACTTTTCACCTACTGTGTCCCCCCATTTCCTTGTAGATTGTAAGCTTGCGAGCAGGGACCTCACTCCTAATGTCACTGTTTAAATTGTCTTAACCTGTATTGAATTTATTGTTTGTACATGTCCCCGCTTAATTGTAAAGTGCTGCGGAATATGTTGGCGCTATATAAATAAAAATTATTATTATTATTATTATAATAAGTTTGTTTGTGTTTGTGTCTCCCCCTCCAAGTTCTTTTGCGCATCCCCCTGCTGGATTACGGGACTGAGACCCTAACAAGGCCAATTATCCTTTAAAAAGAAAAAAAAGGACTGTGTGCGGCTGTTCTGTGAACTGTGCTCTTTGATGTTAATCTTTCTTCCTAGGAGCTTAAAGCAGTGCGTTTTTTTTAAAGGAACTGTACTCTGTGAAAAGGAGGGAGGTGAAAAACCTAAACAGGATGAACCAAAGAGCGAGCTGGGTCATGACCACATAGGCTGTGCGTGCTCCTGGACTGTCAGAGCTGTAGTGAGTTGCCCACTAGGCCATTGTGTTTTTTTTAAATTGACATTTTGTGTCTGGATACACGAAGCATAAAAAGATTTGCCAATGGGCCTGGTATATTTTCAAATAGACATGATGGGGCGATGAGGTCAGTCGGACCCATGTTTAAGAAAAAGAATTTGGACACTCTGTTTTGAGGTACCTAGGGAAAAGGAATGGGGTCGGTCAGACTCGTGTTTAAGTAGGAACTTGGACTCGCTGTGTCAGGATCCCAAAGTAAAGGGAACAAGGTCATGCAGACCTGTGTTTTACAAAGGTAATTATACACGCTGTATCGGGGTCCCCATGGTGTTGGGACCTGGGTCAAACAGACCCGTACTACTAATAGGATAACCCAAGGGTCATGCCAGGTTAAAAGGGACTGCGCCCATGCATATTCGGGTGAGTGTTTATTGTCGGCCAAAGGACCGGGTTGGTAAAGAGACTTGGACTGTATGTTCCAGGATCCCAACCCAGTGGGATAGTTGTGAGAAAAATGGACTCTAATGTAGAGCGTAACAATTTTTATGTTTAAAAATGTTTTGAAAATAATGTTTACATATTTGTGATATATTATACTGGTACTGTATGGTTAAGGACGATCATGTTTTAGGAGGGAGATATGTAAGGGTGTGTTGGGGTTAATTCATACCCTACACCTTATCTTGACCTTGACATTGCATTTTGTTAACCACACACTAGCAGGAAGCTCCCCCTTTTTTAACAGTAGTTCCCACCCACTGGGCTAGTTCTATCATTATCTACTTTCTATTTTATAAACTGAACCTATAGTTATTATCCTATGTCCCGTACTGTTGCTTGACCACTTACTACATAAACTGTACTTATGCTTTCCCAAAGCTAATCCTAAGCTTATGTTACACTACACATTGCTCACATTATACATTAACACCTTGTATTACTTATAGGCTGTACATTACCATAACACACCAAATAAGATGCACATCACTATTACATGTAAGACCACATGATATTATATACACAGCGCGATCGCTGTCTTCAGGGACAGGAACAGAGTAAGACAGTGCGCACCCCCACACATCCCCATACACCTTGCTCTCTTAAATCTTCTTAAATCTTCTCTTTATGGTAGACTTGAAGTATCTACTTTCTTGAGAGTGTTCTTCACTTGTGTGAATGTTGTGAAGGGGTTTTTCTTCACCATGGAAAGGATTCTGTGGTTGATACTGTTGTCTTCTGTGGACATCCAGGCATTTTTGAGTTCCCAAGCACGCCAGTGTGCTATTTTTTGTATAATGCACCAAAATGTAGATTTGGCCACTCCTAACATCTCTTTGATGTATTCATTCTTTCTTCAGACTAATGATGGTCTGTTTCTATTCTATTGCGAGCTCCTTTGACCGCATGTTGTGGGTTAACAGCAACAGCTTCCAAATCCAAATGCCACACCTTGAATCATCTCCAGACCTTTTGCCTTCTTAATTGATGATGTATTGATGTAATAACTAGGAAATACCCAATGCAACCAATTAAAGCGCTTTTGAGATAATTGTCTAGTTACGTTTAGTACCTTTTAAAAGAAGCAGCTACATGTTAAAGAGCTGTAATTCCTAAACCATTACTCTACTACGAAGTGAATGCCCTCAAATTAAAACTGGAAGTCTGCATGTTAAGGCCATATTGTTTATATAACTGTATCTTGAATATGTTTTGGTAAACAGTTAAAATGTCAAAACTTGTGTCACTGTTCAAATAATTCTGGACCAAACTATTTCCTTTAAATAATTAAAAGCACTCAATGGCTATGTCTAAACCATACTTCTTAGCTCTAGGACTCCTGCCTGTGCATGAAGCGCAAAAATAGTCATACTTAACCAGGCATAGTAGTTTGCAGACTCCTCTGGACAAAAAATAATATTTCTCATGCAGAAATTCTCTCTGCTGCCTCACTTGTCCTAATTAGAGTGGCTGGAGTAGTTGAAAGGCTGAAAATGTGACCTGACATAGCTTTAATGAGATTTACATTATGTTATTATGATTTTGTTCAGTCATACCCAAGATAATAAAGGACAGTTTAATTTGAACATTTGTGGTTTTCTGCCAAAAGACTCTAATGTGTGTTGTGAAGTGGTCTTCTTAAAATTACCCAGGGGTGTAACAGTCTCAACGGTCGCTTCTGCGACCTGACCTGCAAGGGGCACGCTGACGCCAGCATAAACTTCAACTAGATACGCGTCCTCAGATGCACATCCACTTGAAGTGTATTTCGGTGCACAGACACATCGGGTCTGCGCCCCAAAATGCATGCTGCCAGTCAATCAGAGGCCAGCAGCTGACGTTGGCGTGTATATGATGGGGCACATGGCAGTGACGTCACGCACTCTTGTCGCACGCTGAGGTCAGCTGCCGGCTTCACAAAAGGACATGCGCAGCAGGGGAGCAAATTGAAGGAAAGTATTTATTAGTTTAAAAAACTGTGGCCATACTATTACATGGATAACTATGGGGTGCATTATACTTTATGGATGACTATGGCCATGCATTATACTTTATGGATGACTATGGCCATGTATTATACTTTATGGATGGCTATGGGGGTGCATTATACTTTATGGATGGCTATGGGGGTGCATTATACTATATTTAGAACACTATGAGGTGCATTATGCTTTATGGAGGACTATGGGCTGTGCATTATATTATATGAAGGATATGGGCAGTGCATTATACTATTTGGTGGACTGTCAGAAATGCATTATATTACATGAATGACTATGGGCTGTGAAGTATATTATATAGAGGACTATGGGATGCACTATACTATATGAAGGACTATAGGGACTCCTAACTTCTACATACACTCCTGGTGAGTATACAGGTTTATTTCCTTCTATACATTAAAGAACAGCAGCAGAACGGGGGACATATACCAGGATGGGGCCAGGATGAGGGACATATAAATGCCCGGAATATATATATATATATATATATATATATATATATATATATATATATATATATATATATATATATATATATATATATATATATAAATACGGGGTGGTCCAAAAGTAGGTGGACAGTATGTGTAGTAGGGTTATGAAGGGGGAAATTTATCAAACATGGTTTTTGGGGTTCAAAGTGCTCACCACACATCTAGATAAGTTTCTTGGGGGGTCTAGTTTCCAATATGGGGTCGCTTGTGGGGGTTTCTACTGTTTAGGCACATCAGGGGCTCTGCAAATGCATCATGACTAGTGTTGAGCATTCCGATACTGCAAGTATCGGGTATCGGCCGATACTTGCTGTATCGGAATTCCGATACCGAGATCCGATACTTTTGTGGTATCGGGTATCGGGTATCGAAACAACATTAATGTAATAATGTGTAAAAGAGAGAATTAAAATAAAAAATATTGCTATACTCACCTCTCCGACGCAGCCCGGACCTCAGCGAGGGAACCGGCAGCGTTGTTTGTTTAAAATTTGCGCGTTTACTTGGTTACGTGAAGTCCCGGCTTGTGATTGGTCGCGGCGGCCATGTTGCCGGGACGCGGACCAATCACAGCAAGCCGTGACGTAATTTCAGGTCTTTGCAGGATTTTAAAATTACGTTCCGGCGTTGTGATTGGGCGCGTCGTGGTCACATGGGCGACGTAACCAATCACAAGCCGGGACGTCACGGGAGGCTGGACACGCGCACATTTTAAAATGCGCGCGTGTCCAGCCTCCCGTGATGTCCCGGCTTGTGATTGGTCGCGGCGGCCATGTTGCCGGGACGCGGACCAATCACAACGCCGGAACGTAATTTTAAAATCCTGCAGGACCTGAAATTACGTCACGGCTTGCTGTGATTGGTCCGCGTCCCGGCAACATGGCCGCCGCGACCAATCACAAGCCGTGACGTCACGGGAGGCTGGACACGCGCACATTTTAAAATGCGCGCGTCCAGCCTCCCGGCTTGTGATTGGTTGACCGCGATGCAACCACTCACAAGCCGGGACGTCACGGGAGGCTGGACACGCGCGCATTTTAAAATGGGCGCGTGTCCAGCCTCCCGTGACGTCCCGGCTTGTGATTGGTTGCGGCGCGGTCAACCAATCACAAGCCGGGAGGCTGGACACGCGCGCATTTTAAAATGGGCGCGTGTCCAGCCTCCCGTGACGTCCCGGCTTGTGATTGGTTGCGGCGCGGTCAACCAATCACAAGTGTGTACCAAGCTCACAATCAAGACCTGAGCCTCGCAATACATCAAAAAGTGCCAAGCTAAGCCAAACTACAGGGTTGAAAACATCATACTTCTGTATACATATAAATAAGTGTACAATTTGGACACGCGCGTATTTTAAAACGCATTTTAAAATGCGCGCGTGTCCAGCCTCCCGGCTTGTGATTGGTTGACCGCGCCGCAACCAATCACAAGCCGGGACGTCACGGGAGGCTGGACACGCGCCCATTTTTAAATGCGTGCGTGTCCAGCCTCCCATGACGTCACGGCTTGTGATTGGTTAATGGTGGCCATGTTGCCGGGACGCGGACCAATCACAGCAAGCCGTGACGTAATTTCGTCACGGCTTGCTGTGATTGGTCCGCGTCCCGGCAACATGGCCGCCCTGACCAATCACAAGCCGGGACTTCACGTAACCAAGTAAAAGCGCGAATTTTAAACAAACAACGCTGCCGGTTCCCTCGCTGAGGTCCAGGCTGCGTCGGACAGGTGAGTATAGCAATATTTTTTATTTTAATTCTTTATTTTACACATTTATATGGATCCCAGGGTCTGAAGGAGAGTTTCCTCTCCTTCAGACCCTGGGAACCATCAGGAATACCGTCCGATACTTGAGTCCCATTGACTTGTATTGGTATCGGGTATCGGTATCGGATTGGATCCGATACTTTGCCGGTATCGGCCGATACTTTCCGATACCGATACTTTCAAGTATCAGACGGTATCGCTCAACACTAATCATGACGCCCGCAGACCATTCCATCAAAGTCTGCATTCCAAAACGTCACTACCTCTCTTCCGAGCCCCTACGTGTGCCCAAACAGTGGTTTACCCTCATATATGGGGTATCAGCGTACTCAGGACAAACTGGACAACAACTTTTGCAGTCCACTTTCTCCTTTTACCCTTGGGAAAATAAAAAAAAAATGTTTCTTCCATGTTGCTTCTGCTGCTGTGAAACACCTGAAGGGTTAATAAACTTTGTGAATGTGGTTTTGAGCATCTTAAGGGGTGAAGTTTTTAGAATGGTGTCACTTTTGGGTATTTTAAGCCATATAGAACCCTCAAGCTGACTTCAAATGTGAGGTGTTCCCTAAAAAAATGGTTTTGTAAATTTTGTTGTAAAGATGAGACATCGCTGGTCAACTTTTAACCCTTATAACTTCCTAACAAAAAACAAATTTGTTTCCAAAATTGTGCTGATGTAAAGTACACATGTGGGAAATGTTATTTATAAACTATTTTGTGTCACCTAACTCTCTGGTTTAACAGAATAAAAATTCAAAATAAATAATAATAAATCAAAATAAATGTTATTATTTTCTGTCCACCTACATTTGGATCACCCTTTATATATATAAATATATATATATACCGGTGTATATATATATATATATATATATATATATATATATATATATATATAGTTACACCACTGCCTAAATCACTTGTCCTAACACATAACACTTTCTCCATTTTGCTCAACAAATTATGTAAATTTAAGCATATACCAACAATTGCAGAGGTGCACAGACCTTAAACTCACATATAAAATAAAGATTTAGTTGTTTACTTTGGAATTTTAATATCTTATCTTTATGACAGGTTTTTACTTATCGTTTACAATATTTATAAAGCACAGAGCAAACATAGAGAATATATAGATGTGAGTATACAAAAGAAGAAACATGAAGAATGTAGAGATTCAAGAGACAATAGACTATATACAACATACTATAATGGGGATCTACTAGAGAATCCATTCCATGTCAATTGATTTTGCGTTGAATTTTAAAGAATTTGGTGAATTCAAAACAATGCTTTGTGCATGTTGCCTAAAATACCAGCTAGTATTTTACACACTGCAGAAGATGACATCGGCCAGAAAATGCTTGCATGACCTCAGGTATGGCTAGATGGATTCCCCATAATGCTTTGCAGCTATCCCATCTCAAGGTACAGCACAGTCAATCAGGAGTGACTATCATAGCCTATGTAAAAGCAGAGACAAGGAATGCAGTCACTATATTTTGTTGAATAAGAACAGTGAAAGGATGTTAAAGCTCATAGCTTAGCCACAAAGATACTGAAAAAAAGTCATCAAACACTGGAGAAACTGTACAGAAACTGTGTAACAGTACAGCAGTGAAAAATATGAAGGTATGAGGAAAAGAGAATACTACAGATTTAATTAATAGCAAGAGATAGTAACCAGTAATCTACTGATTCTTCTATCATAAAGTCATGGCCGAAAGAGTTCTATGAAATTGGTCCAGGAAAAGAATTCTCCAAGAAAATTATTGCAATTACACATGTTTTGTTATACAAATGATTATTTATTTTGTGTGCATTGGAGCAACACAAAAAAAGCAGAGAAAACACAAAACCCCAAAAATGGGGAGGACAAAATTGTTGGCACTTTTCCAAAAGTGCGAGTAAACAACTTTGTTTCAAGCAAGTGATGTTCGTTCCAACTCACCTGTGGCAAGTAACAGGTGTGGGCAATATGAAAATCACTAGGGTTGAGCGAAACGGGTCGATCATTTTCAAAAGTCGCCGACTTTTGGCTAAGTCGGCGTCTCATGAAACCCGATCCGACCCCTGTGCTTGTCGGCCATGCGGTACGCGACTTTCGCGCCAAAGTCGCGTTTCAATGACGCGAAAAGCGCCATTTCTCAGCCAATGAAGGTGAACGCAGAGTGTGGGCAGCGTGATGACATAGATCCTGGTCCCCACCATCTTAGAGAAGGGCATTGCAGTGATTGGCTTGCTGTCTGCGGCGTCACAGGGGCTATAAAGGGGCGTTCCCGCCGACCGCCATCTTACTGCTGCTGATCTGAGCTTAGGGACAGGTTGCTGCCGCTTCGTCAGAAGCAGGGAGAGCGTTAGGCAGGGTCCACTAACCACCAAACCGCTTGTGCTGCAGCGATTTCCACTGTCCAACACCACCTTCGGTGTGCAGGGACTGTGGAAGCTATTTTTTTTTTTTTTTCCCCTCAGCGCTGTAGCTCATTGGGCTGCCCTAGAAGGCTCCGTGATAGCTGTATTGCTGTGTGTACGCCACTGTGGAAACCAACTGCTTTTTTCAAAGCACATATCCTCTTGTTCCTTCCTTTCTGCACAGCTATCTTTTTTGTTTGTCCACACTTTTTATTTAATTTGTGCATCAGTCCACTCCTATTGCTGCCTGCCATACCTGGCTTAGATTACTGCAGGGAGATAGTAATTGTAGGACAGTCCCTGTTTTTTTTTTTTTTTTTTTTTGTGGGAGATTAAGATTGGCATTTCTGCTACAGTGCCATCCCTGTGTGTGCCATCTCTCACTGAGTGGGCCATAGAAAGCCTATTTATTTTTTCCGTGATTTGTGTTCTAAATTCTACCTCAACACAAAAACACTACATCAATCAGTGGGAGAAAAATATTGGCCTCAGTCAGGGCTTGTGTGCCACTGCTGTGTGTGCTATCTCTCATTCAGTGGGCTATAGAAAGCCTATTTTTTTTTTTTTTTTTTTTAATATTATTTGGTTTCTAAAGTCTCCCTGAAAAAAAAAAAATACCTAAAAAAACAGTGGGAGAGTAATATTGCCCTTTCAGCTTGTGTGCCAGTCTTGACTCCTGGGTGTGCCACCTCTCTCTCTCATTCAGTGGGCCATAGAAAGGCTATTTTTTTTTTTTGTTTTTTTAATATTATTTGGTTTCTAAAGTCTCCCTGAAATAAAAAAAAAACTTAAAAAAACAGTGGGAGAGTAATATTGCCCTTTCAGCTTGTGCGCCAGTCTTGACTCCTGGGTGTGCCACCTCTCTCTCTCTAATTGTGGGCCATAATAAGCCTTTTTTTTTTTTTTTTTTTTTAATATTATTTGGTTTCTAAAGTCTCCCTGAGAAAAAAAAATAAATAAATTAGGTGGGAGATTAATATTGACATTAGTGCTTGAGTGACAGTCCTGCGTGTGTGTCATCTCTGTGATTTTGTGCCACAGAAAACAGAGTGTGTAACATTGTGCCTGATTTTCCTTGTGGTCTCACCAACCTGTTAAGGGATATTGAAATCATACTGAAGTTATAGCTCACCGTGTAAGTTGTTTGACAGCAACAAATAAAGTTACTTTGGTTAAGATTTTAAAACAATGAGGAAGTCTGGTGCAAGAGGTCGTCGTGGGCGTTCATTGTCAGCTGGTAATGATGGTAGTGGTAGTGGAGCATCAGGTGGTCGTGGGGATAAAAATATTCCACCTAAGTCTGGAGCTGTGGAGCCAGTTTCGTCGTCAGGCTACACAAGGCCTCGAACGCTCTCTTTTCTGGGAGTAGGAAAACCGCTTTTAAAGGCGGAGCAGCAACAGCAAGTTTTGGCTTACATTGCAGACTCAGCCTCTAGCTCTTTTGCCTCCTCTTCCGAAACTGGTAAATGTAAAAGCAGCGCGTCGCTTGTGGATGTTCACGGTCAGGGACAAGTCGCTTCCTTGTCCTCCTCAGCAAAAACTACAACAAGAGAGAAGGATGCAGCAGGCGACACAACGGGTCACTCCATGGAGCTCTTTACACATACCGTCCCTGGCTTAGAAAGTGAAACATTTAAC
Organism: Ranitomeya variabilis; assembly: GCF_051348905.1. Taxonomy (NCBI): domain Eukaryota; kingdom Metazoa; phylum Chordata; class Amphibia; order Anura; family Dendrobatidae; genus Ranitomeya; species Ranitomeya variabilis. The sequence goes on from NC_135234.1 coordinate 650,737,264, forward strand.
AGGCCATGCCCATTACAAGTATATTCTGACATGGAGTGCACTGATGCACAGCCACAGCCAGAGTACTATGCTGCTCCTTTGACTCAGACCACCACATTGCCCTCTCAGGGTACAGATCCACAATCAGACCCTGATGAGACTATGTTGCCCCGCCACGAACGCTATACCACCGACCGACACAGTGACACAGACGAAGTTGCACACGAGCTCGAAGAGGAGGTAATAGATGACCCAGTTATTGACCCCGATTGGCAGCCATTGGGGGAACAGGGTGCAGGCGGCAGTAGTTCAGAAGCGGAGGTGGAGGAGGGGCCGCAGCAGGCATCAACATCGCAACAGGTTCCATCTGCCGGGCCCGTATCTGGCCCAAAACGCGTGTCAAAGCCAAAACCTGTTGGAGCACAGCGTTGCCATCCGGTTAAAGCTCAGTCTGCAATCCCTGAAAAGGGATCCGAGTCTAGGAAGAGTGCAGTCTGGCATTTTTTTAAACAACATCCAACTGATCAGCGCAAAGTCATCTGTCAAAAATGTTCAACTAGCTTAAGCAGAGGTCAGAATCTGAAAAGTCTAAATACTAGTTGCATGCATAGACACTTAACCACCATGCATTTTCAAGCCTGGACTAACTACCAAACGTCCCTCAAGGTTGTAGCACCCTCGGCCAATGAAGCTAGTCAGCAACGCAACATCCCTTCCGTCACTGTAAGGCCACCATTTTCCGCACCACCGGCAGTATCTGTGCAGGTTTCTTTGCCAGCCAAAAGCAGTCAGGGTCAGGGAATCACCAGTTTTGTAGGAGGAAATATTGCATCTAGGGCACCGGCGGAAACAATACCGTCTCCAACCGTCTCTCAGTCTGCCATGTACACCGGCACACCTGAAAGTTCCACGATCTCCAGCTCTCCAGTCCAGCTCACCCTACATGAGACTCTGGTTAGAAAAAGGAAGTACTTATCCTCGCATCCGCGTACACAGTGTTTTAACGCCCACATAGCTAGACTAATCTCGTTAGAGATGATGCCCTACCGGTTAGTTGAAAGCGAAGCTTTCAAAGCCCTGATGGAGTACGCTGAACCACGATACGAGCTACCCAGTCGACACTTTTTTTCCAGAAAAGCCATCCCAGCCCTGCACCAGCATGTTAAACAGCGCATCGTCCATGCACTCAGGCAATCTGTGAGTACAAAGGTGCACCTGACTACAGATGCATGGACCAGTAGGCATGGCCAGGGACGATATGTGTCCATCACGGCACACTGGGTGAATGTGGTGGATGCAGGGTCCACAGGCGACATCAATTTAGGGACAGTTGTGCCTAGCCCACGGTCTAGGAAACAGTTGGCTGTAGGCGTTCGCACCCCCTCCTCCTCCTCCTCCTCGTCCTCCTGCAGAAGCTACAGCTCTTCCACAGAACGCAGTCTGCCAACCACTCCATCGGCAGATGACACTGTTGCACACCAGTTGTCCCATTATGGGCCAGCTACTGCCAAGCGTCAGCAGGCTGTATTGGCTATGAAGTGCTTGGGCGACAACAGACACACCGCGGAAGTTCTGTCCGAGTTCTTGCAACAAGAAACGCAGTCGTGGCTGGGCACAGTAGATCTTGAGGCAGGCAAGGTAGTGAGTGATAACGGAAGGAATTTCATGGCTGCCATCTCCCTTTCCCAACTGAAACACATTCCTTGCCTGGCTCACACCTTAAACCTGGTGGTGCAGTGCTTATTGAAAACTTATCCTGGGTTCTCCGACCTGCTCCTCAAAGTGCGTGCACTTTGCTCACATATCCGACGTTCGCCTGTACACGCCAGCCGTATGCAGACCTATCAGCGGTCTTTGAACCTTCCCCAGCATCGCCTAATCATAGACGTTGCAACAAGGTGGAACTCAACACTGCACATGCTTCAGAGACTGTGCGAACAGAGGCGTGCTGTTATTTATTTGTGGGAGGATACACGGGCAGGCAGTAGGATGGCAGACATGGAGTTGTCAGGTGTGCAGTGGTCTAAGATACAAGACATGTGTCAAGTCCTTCAGTGTTTTGAGGAATGCACACGGCTGGTTAGTGCAGACAACGCCGTAATAAGCATGAGCATCCCCCTAATGCGTCTGCTGATGCAAAGTTTGACGCACATAAAGGAGCAGGCGTCTGCACCAGAGGAAGAGGAAAGCCTTGATGACAGTCAGCCATTGTCTGGTCAGGGCAGTGTACAGGACGAGGTAGCGGGCGAAGAGGAGGTGGAGGACGAGGAGGATGATGGGGATGAGTATATTTTTAATGCCGAACCTTTCCCGGGGGCACAGGAAATTGGTTGCGTGTCACGGCCGGGTTCTGGTTTTTTGAGGGACACAAGTGACGTAGATTTGCCTGCAACTGCCCCTCAACCAATCACAACCGGAGATTTGACAACTGGAACTTTGGCCCACATGGCGGATTATGCCTTACGTATCCTAAAAAGGGACACACGCATTACGAAAATGATGAACGATGACGATTACTGGTTGGCCTGCCTCCTTGATCCACGCTATAAAGGCAAATTGCAAAATATTATGCCACATGAGAACTTGGAACTAATATTAGCAACCAAACAATCAACTCTTGTTGACCGTTTGCTTCAGGCATTCCCAGCACACAGCGCACGTGATCGTTCTCACACGAGCTCCAGGGGGCAGCAGACTAGGAGTGTTAGGGGTGCACACATCAGAAGTGGCGTTGGACAGAGGGGTTTTCTGACCAGGTTGTGGAGTGATTTTGCTATGACCGCAGACAGGACAGGTACTGCTGCATCAATTGAAAGTGACAGGAGACAACATTTGTCCAGTATGGTTACTAACTATTTTTCATCCCTTATCGATGTTCTCCCTCAACCGTCATTCCCATTTGATTACTGGGCCTCCAAATTAGACACCTGGCCAGAATTGGCAGAATATGCATTGCAGGAGCTTGCTTGCCCGGCAGCAAGTGTCCTATCAGAAAGAGTATTCAGTGCTGCAGGTTCAATATTAACCGAAAAAAGGACTCGTCTGGCTACCCAAAATGTTGACGATCTAACATTCATTAAAATGAACCACAACTGGATTTCGAAATCTTTTGCCCCACCTTGCCCGGCCGACACCTAGCTTTCCTATGAAAAGCTCTTGCCTGTGAATTACTTTTCTAATGTCTAATTTGCTGCAGCTGATTGTACAGCATACGACATGTTTACACCTCCCTAAATGGCAAAACTCCCCACACGGGGCCGTGGTATCGCGACTTGGCGCAAGCACCCGTGAGACTGCTGTTTGTCTGAAGAGGTGGGTGTGCTCGCTTTTGGTTGACGGCATTGCTACTGGGTCCCTCATAGTACAATGTAGTGTCTCTGGCGGTGGTGGTGCGCACCCAACGTCAGACACACCGTTGTAACATGAGGGGCCCTGGGGCGGTCCCGCCGGCCTCAAGAGAGTTCCCCCCTACCCCAGCTCAAAATGTGCTCTACCACGTGCAAAATTATGTCGCACAGCTCCACCAATCTTTAGTCTATTCGCTGACATCATTCAATGTCTGGCACTGACAATACAAATTTGTAGACATCTATGATGCAACTTAAAGTAGTCTGTGTCTGTGTCCTATATTGGCACCATTAAATAGTTACTGCCAAATTACTATGTCAGAAACTCAGTAGATGAGCCCACCCCTGTACCTAAGTATGCCACCTTTTTTTTTGTTTTGGTTGTTTTGCGAGACATTAACATCTATTTATATTTTGGGAGTACTGGGACAGACACTCCTTGCACTACTCCTCCACTCACCACCAAGCTGCCTGTGTATCCATGTAACCGCTGTAAAGCTGCCATGAGCCTATTGTTTGTTATTTTAGGCCTTTGATAGCCTGTCTGCGGTCCCTACTTTAAATACTCCTCCACTGACCACCAAGCTGCCTGCCCGTGTATCCATGTAACCGCTGTAAAACTGCCATAAGCCTATTGTTTGTTATTTTAGGCCTTTGATAGCCTGTCTGCGGTCCCTACTTTAAATACTCCTCCACTGACCACCAAGCTGCCTGCCCGTGTATCCATGTAACCGCTGTAAAACTGCCATAAGCCTATTGTTTGTTATTTTAGGCCTTTGCTAGCCTGTCTGCGGTCCCTACTTTAAATACTCCTCCACTCATCACCAGCTGCCTGCCCGTGTATCCATGTAACCGCTGTAAAACTGCCATAAGCCTATTGTTTGTTATTTTAGGCCTTTGAAGCCTGTCTGCGGTCCCTCCTTCCACTAGTCCTCCACTGACCAGACCACTGCTGCCCGTGTACCCCTGGAACCAATTATAAAGTGCCTACAGCCAGCCCGTTTTTTTATGTTAGGCCTTTGAAGCCTGTCTGCGGTCCCTCCTTCCACTAGTCCTCCACTGACCAGACCACTGCTGCCCGTGTACCCCTGGAACCAATTATAAAGTGCCTACAGCCAGCCCGTTTTTTTATGTTAGGCCTTTGAAGCCTGTCTGCGGTCCCTCCTTCCACTAGTCCTCCACTGACCAGACCACTGCTGCCCGTGTACCCCTGGAACCAATTATAAAGTGCCTACAGCCAGCCCGTTTTTTTATGTTAGGCCTTTGAAGCCTGTCTGCGGTCCCTCCTTCCACTAGTCCTCCACTGGCCAGACCACTGCTGCCCGTGTACCCCTGGAACCAATTATAAAGTGCCTACAGCCAGCCCATTTTCTTATGTTAGGCCTTTGAAGCCTGTCTGCGGTCCCTACTTTAAATACTCCTCCACTGACCACCAAGCTGCCTGCCCGTGTATCCATGTAACCGCTGTAAAACTGCCATAAGCCTATTGTTTGTTATTTTAGGCCTTTGTTAGCCTGTCTGCGGTCCCTACTTTAAATACTCCTCCACTCATCACCAGCTGCCTGCCCGTGTATCCATGTAACCGCTGTAAAACTGCCATAAGCCTATTGTTTGTTATTTTAGGCCTTTGATAGCCTGTCTGCGGTCCCTACTTTAAATACTCCTCCACTCATCACCAGCTGCCTGCCCGTGTATCCATGTAACCGCTGTAAAACTGCCATAAGCCTATTGTTTGTTATTTTAGGCCTTTGAAGCCTGTCTGCGGTCCCTCCTTCCACTAGTCCTCCACTGACCAGACCACTGCTGCCCGTGTACCCCTGGAACCAATTATAAAGTGCCTACAGCCAGCCCGTTTTTTTATGTTAGGCCTTTGAAGCCTGTCTGCGGTCCCTCCTTCCACTAGTCCTCCACTGACCAGACCACTGCTGCCCGTGTACCCCTGGAACCAATTATAAAGTGCCTACAGCCAGCCCGTTTTTTTATGTTAGGCCTTTGAAGCCTGTCTGCGGTCCCTCCTTCCACTAGTCCTCCACTGACCAGACCACTGCTGCCCGTGTACCCCTGGAACCAATTATAAAGTGCCTACAGCCAGCCCGTTTTTTTATGTTAGGCCTTTGAAGCCTGTCTGCGGTCCCTCCTTCCACTAGTCCTCCACTGGCCAGACCACTGCTGCCCGTGTACCCCTGGAACCAATTATAAAGTGCCTACAGCCAGCCCATTTTCTTATGTTAGGCCTTTGAAGCCTGTCTGCGGTCCCTACTTTAAATACTCCTCCACTGTCCACCAAGCTGCCTGCCCGTGTATCCATGTAACCGCTGTAAAACTGCCATAAGCCTATTGTTTGTTATTTTAGGCCTTTGCTAGCCTGTCTGCGGTCCCTACTTTAAATACTCCTCCACTCATCACCAGCTGCCTGCCCGTGTATCCATGTAACCGCTGTAAAACTGCCATAAGCCTATTGTTTGTTATTTTAGGCCTTTGATAGCCTGTCTGCGGTCCCTACTTTAAATACTCCTCCACTCACCACCAAGCTGCCTGCCCGTGTATCCATGTAACCGCTGTAAAACTGCCATGAGCCTATTGTTTGTTATTTTAGGCCTTTGATAGCCTGTCTGCGGTCCCTACTTTAAATACTCCTCCACTGACCACCAAGCTGCCTGCCCGTGTATCCATGTAACCGATGTAAAACTGCCATGACTGCCTACTGTTTGTTATTTTAGGCCTTTGATAGCCTGTCTGCGGCCCCTACTTGCAATACTCCTCCACTGACCACAATGCTGCCTGGAGTGCCTGCCTGTGTATCCATGTAACCGATGTAAAACTGCCATGACTGCCTACTGTTTGTTATTTTAGGCCTTTGATAGCCTGTCTGCGGCCCCTACTTGCAATACTCCTCCACTGACCACAATGCTGCCTGGAGTGCCTGCCTGTGTATCCATGTAACCGATGTAAAACTGCCATGACTGCCTACTGTTTGTTATTTTAGGCCTTTGATAGCCTGTCTGCAGCCCCTACTTGCAATACTCCTCCACTGACCACACCAATGCTGCCCGTGTACCCCTGGAACCTATTTAAAAGTTCATAGAGCCTAGTTATATATTTTATTTACTATTAATAAGGCCATGATGGACTACGCTGTACCACGCTACAAGCTAACCAGTCGACACTTCTTTTGCGAGAAAAGCCATCCCAACCCTCCACCAGCATGTAGAAGACCGCATTGTCCATGCACTGGCAATCTGTGAGTACAAAGGTGCACCTGACAACAGACGCATGGACCTGTAGGCATGGCCACGGAAGATTACGTGTCCATTACGGCGCAATGGGTTGAGGTGGTGGATGCATGGTCCACAGGGGACAGCCTACTAAGTCTGTCTGCAGTCCCTAATTCAAATTGTCCTCCACTGTCTAAATCGGAGCTTCCACCTTCTGGCTTTCGGCCTATAGTATCAGAAATTAAACTGCATTTGGCCTTCAACTTTGGTTAGGGCCTACTAACGGCTTCTGCCCCTCCCTGGTGTTGCCCTCAACTAAATAAAGCTGAGCTTCAACCTTCTGCTCCAAATTACCATTTTAAAAAATGCAATAGGCTTTTCCGGCCTACTAAAGGTGTCTGTCTGTGTGCCCCTGCCTGGTGTTGCCCTCAACTAAATAAAGCTGAGCTTCAACCTTCTGCTCCAAATTACCATTTTAAAAAATGCAATAGGCTTTTCCGGCCTACTAAAGGTGTCTGCCCCTCCCTGGTGTTGTCCTCAACTGAACAAAGCTGAGCTTCCACATTCTGGCTTTCGCCCTATACTATCAGATATTAAACTGCATTTGGCCTACTAGTGTGGTTAGGCCCTTGAAACAGTGTCTGCTGCTCTTGGGTTTGCTACTCCACTGAACAAAGCAATGCCGCCTGTTTAGTCCTGTTACCAATTTTGAACTGCATGTAGCCTACTTTATTCTTTGGCCCTATATCTGTTTCCTCCTCATCCTGCCCATTGCCCAGCCACTGCTAAATGAGTCTGCTGGTACATTGACCTAGACCACTACATTCCCCTTGTACTCTACACAGCCAGAATCTGACCCTGCTGAAAGTAAGGTTCCCCTTCCCGCATGTTATACCACCTTACACAGGGACAAAGAGGAAGGTGCAGATGAAAGTGCAGGTTCCTTCATCAGGTGGGGGGGCATACTCGTTGGCGACGTCACTGGCACAGGGCCCCTCAGAGTACGCAAAAGTGTCGCTGCTGGTGGGAGGCGCCCCCGCCATGCAAACACACCGCCGTACTTTGAGGGGCCCTGTGCCAGTGGCAATGCGAACGAGTGGGCCCCCCCCTGCTTGCTCAGGATCACAGCACTTGCAACGTTTAAATACTTACCTTTCCCTGCAACACCGCCGTGACGTAGTCCGCATTTCCTGGGCCCACGAAAAACTTGAGCCAGCCCTACTCCCCCCACAACTTTCCCCCAATTCCCTATGCCCAACTATTATTATACAGTTAATTAAGATTGGCAAGCTTCAGAAACAAGAATGGATGTTTTTGGCATTAAAATGGGCACTGTAGGTGTTTTCCTGGCCTCCACTCACTGCCGACTATGCTTCCCCATTGACTTGCATTGGGTTTCGTGTTTCGGTCGATCCCCGACTTTTAGCGATAATCGGCCGACTGCACTCGACTCGACTCTGGACAAAATCGGGTTTCCCAAAACCCTACTCGATCTTAAAAAAATGAAAGTCGCTCAACCCTAAAAATCACATCTGAAACCATATAAAAAGAGAAATTAACTCAATATTTGCATTGTGTGCCTGTGAGCGCCACAGTAAGCATGGATAACAGAAAGAGGAGAAGAGAACTGTCTGAGGACTTGAGAACCAAAATTATTGAAAAATACCAACAATTTCAAGGTTACAAGTCGATCTACAGAGATCTTGATGTTCCTTTGTCCATGGTGTGCAACATAAATTTACAACCTATGGCAGTGTAGCTAATCTCCCTGGATGTGGATGGCAGAGAAAAATTGATGAAAGGTTTCAAAGCAGGATAGTCTGGATGGTGGAAAAGCAGCCCGTATCAAGTTCCAAAGAAATTCAAGCTGTCCTTCAAGCACAGGGTGCATCAGTGTAAGTGTGATCTATCCGTCGACATTTGAATTAAATGAAATGCAATGGCCGGAGACCCAGAAGCAACCCATTGCTGACACAGAGACATTAAAATGCTAGACTGCAGTTTGCTAAAATGTACTTGAGCAAGCCTAAATCCTTCTGGGAAAGTGACTTGTGGACAGATGATACCAAGCTGTTTGGTAACGCTATTCATTATCCTGTTTGCCTAAAACAGAATGGGGCCTACAAAGAAAAGAACACAGTACCTACAGTCAATTATGGTGGAGGTTCGAAGATGTTTTAGAGTTTCTTTGCTGCCTCTGGCATTGATTGCCTTGACTGTGTGCAAGGCATCATGAAATCTGAAGCTCACCATAGGATTTTAGGTCCCAAAGTAGTACTCAGTGTCAGATAGCTGAGTTTGCGTCCTAGATCATGGGTCTGCCAGCATTTCAATGACCCCAAACTTCCATAAATGGATGGAAACTAAGTGCTGGAGAGTTCTGAAGTGGCCAGCAATGAGTCCAGATCTAAATAACATTGAACAACTGTGGAGAAATCTTAAAATTGCTGTTGGGTGAAGGCACCCATCAACTGGAGAAGTTTGCAAAAGGAAAGAGGTCGATAATTCTAGTTGAGATGTGGTAGAAGCTTGTTGATGGTTATAGGAAGAGATTGATTGACTGCAGTTATTTATTTCATATATTAAGTTGAGGGTGCCAACCATTTTGTCCTGCCCATTTTTGGGGTTTTATGTGAAATTATGTCCAATTTGCTTTTTTCTTTCTGTTGTTGGTGTTGTTTCAATACACAACTTGGAAATAAATATGTGTATAACAACATTTTCTGGAACAATTTCAAGGGTGCTGTATATGTTGAAGTCACTTTGACATCATTGAGGCTGTTTTTCCTGAAAAAGCCTGAAGCATGTTGAACACAGTCCTAGGAGTCCTTAAAGTGTCAGACATGTCTTTTCATGGTAATTGGAGGCTTTGCAGTACTGTTTGCAAAAATTAAGCTAGTGAATATGGATTTTAAAAGATTGGCTCATCTCTAGGGTCTACTCTATATACAGTTTGTCCCTTCATTAATTTATTTGAGCATTCCAAAAATTGCTTAACTCATAAATTCTCACATCTAAATTGTCCTAATCCTAGGAACATTCATGGGTAAGAATACAGCTCTGCAGTGTTCAGCGCTGATGAGAAGGAATACTACACCTGAAAACACAGGCATGGTGTCTTCATTAGTGCTGCTGAACCTCGCTGTCGGGATTGACAGACAGTTCTTTTGTGCACATAGGGGATGAGATCCTTTCTTATTGCATCAACCTTCCTCTGGAAACCTCATCTCTGCCCGGGGACAATCACCTTGTTCTCCACGTGGCTATTGGTTTTGAAAAGGAGGGAGACTGTAAATAAAAGTGGAGAGGTGAAGCAATCAATACGCGATAAGAGAGGGCAGTGCTTTCCAAATGACCATCTGTGCCAAAAGGGCAAATAACATTTAGCACCCTGGACAAAAGCTTTATGAGAGCTTGAAGCACTAAGGGGAGGAGGTGGAGAGTGTAATTACCAGCAGCTGTATATAGGGCAGTGTAACAGGAGGGAGAGGCTTAGTGGAATTCTAAAGTGTTTAACTTTACCTGTTCTGCTACAATAGCTACACATTGAAGAGATCCTGTCTATGACTCTTTGTTCTCTACCGGATCGGAGCAGCAAATCTCCACATTTGCAAGTAGCATAAAATAATTTGATACACAAGACTTTACAATGTCTGTTCACTGACTCATTGAATGTCAGGCTAGGACTGGTCAAGATCAACCAGCCCGATCCACCTGGAGCTCTAGAACTGTGATTCTGCATCTCTGACCTATCATCTGACAGGGGGTGTCTTGGAGTTAATCCCAGACTCAATAGCCACATGACAGCTAATGCTGGACCAGGTCTCTGATAAAAGGAGGATGCTCACTGCACAGGACCCACAACTGCAGAGGAGCTGAAGAAAGTGTTGGTGAAAGAGACTTGACACTTACAGAAGCCAACATCTTTCTTTTTTTTCTGCTTTTTAAGAACTTTTGTGAAATGGCATCAAGAACCCAAAAAGAAAGCATCTGCTTTTATCTGCTTACTCTACTAGGCGCTTGGGCAGCCTCCACCCAGACCGGTAGAAAAACTGAATGCCCATCCTGTGGGGTACTAGACAAAGATGCCATGATGGAGATGGCTAAGCAACAGATACTACAGAAACTACATCTAAAGGAAAGACCAAACATCACACACCCAATTCCAAGAGCAGCAGTGGCCAATGCTCTGCGCAGACTGCATTTAACCAAGCCAAGAATGGAAGGACTTTTTGGGTCTCCAAGCTGGGACAGCAACAGTGAGAATTATGAGACAGAGCAACAAAGCTATGAGATCATCAGCTTTGCTGAATCAGGTAAGAATGCAATAATTTAAAACTTTTTCCATTGTTCTGTAACTATACTTTAGTTAGTATAAGCTATTCGTTTTATAATATTTATGCTAATTATAATCTGCTTACAGTCAGAGCAGAAGGATCACAAGTATGATGTAAAGCAATAGAAATGGTGATATAAATGCAATAACACATGTTGTAAGTACACTGTAAAATACAATATGCCCTAGGCTAAATTCCAAACAAGGGTTAAATAATCTGACATTAAGTAAAAATGCATTTACCTAAATATAGAGAGTTGTTTTAAATATTAAAGTCACCCCATTGTCTAATATATTACATATGTGGCATGAAGATGACCTGTCAGCCTGAGCTGCTGGTGGATGTAGCAAATAGTCCAGTAGACTATGACATGCCGCACGCCCAGACACAACACCGCAGCACAGGTCAGGATGCACTAGGAGATTGCACTAGAAGGTCTATTTACTTAGTGCTACTCTATCAATGCTATGCACAAGGCTTTAAATTGTAGTAAAACATCCGAGAGCCCGGAATGTCATCTATTCTATTATGGCAGAAGATGAGGTTATGGAATGTGCACTGTGAATCCCAGTATGTAGGGGGACATGATACTGCGCTCAAATTAAATTGCCACTTTTATCTTGATAGCATAGGAAGGCACTGTTCTAGTAAATGCCGGCTGTTTCATGACCAAACCGCAGTGACATCTAATGGACATAGTAGGGTCTGCACTATACATAATTAATGAGCAGGAGCAGAATAAAACAAACAATAAGGAAGATGCAATAAGTAAAGCTCCACATTGTATGGAAGCTTAGTGAGCCTTGGCACTGAACCATAGCCCACCATGTTCACCTTATGAGGAGCATTAGAAAACCATAGAAGTGTATTTACGTATACTAACAGCAGCGATGCGACATTCAGTACTGTGTCCAGCTATGGATTTATTTACAAGAAAAGAGGGGATTTCCTTTTCATTCGGTAGAGTTTACACTTATACTAATTTTCTTTTCTTTTATAAACTCACACATAGACTAAGATTGGAAATGGTTTCTCTGCTACTTGTTGTCCTCCTCTGGAGGAAGCTATGAGCTAAATTGAGACAGTCTAGTAGTAAGGATATGCTGCATGAACAACAACTGTTTCTTTTATTGCAGTTGTCAGATTGTGTGCCCCTTAGACCTTTACTTAAAGGGAACCTGTCACCATGAAAATGCCATCCAATCTGCAGACATCATGTTATTGATCAGGGGGAGCTGAGCGTACTGATACATAGTTTTGTGGGAAAAGAATCAGCATAACTAGTGTTTAAAGTGCAGCACGTTGGCTCAGTGGTTAGCGCTGGGTTCAAATCCCACCAAGGACATCTGCAAGGAGTCTGCATGTTCTCCCCTCGTTTGTGTGGGTTTCCTCCATGTAATCTGGTTTCCTCCCACATTCCAAAGACATACTGATAGGGAATTTAGATTGTGGGCCCCTCCGGGGACAGCGATGATGATGTCTGTAAAGTACTATGGAATATGATAATATTCATAATAATACATAATAATAAATAGTCTTTTAAACCTCTGCTCTTTCTGGGATTTTCTCTCCAGTGTGCAGTCCTATCAGTGACTGACAGCTTTCCTAGTAAGCGTGCATATAGAGATAGCTGTCAGTCACTGAGGGAGCAGCCCACTTTATCCCAAATCCCAGAAAGAGCGGAGGTCTGAAAGGTTAAAACACAAGTTATACTACATTATTTATCACAAAGTTATACAACAATCCGCTCAGCTCCCCCAATCTATAATATGGAGCCTACAGATTGGACTGTATTTTGATGGTGACAGGTTCCTTTTAAATGATTAAAGTCTTAAATTGAGGGTATTCTAATACATTCATCCACTAAACCCAATTTCTCTCACTTTATAAGTGCTGATGTAATACATTTTTATAAAACCATCCTGAAATAACGATCCCTTTGGTATCAGTCATATGTCTGAATTTCCAAGACATAGTACACAAATTAGCTAAAATAGAGTTCATCAATAGTGATGAGCGAAGTATACTCGTTGCTCGGGTTTTCCCTAGCACGCTCGGGTGGTCTCTGAGTATTTGTAACTGCTCTGGGACTTAGTTTTCATTGCCTCAGCTGCATGATTTACGGCTGCTAGCCAGCCTGAGTAATGTGGGGATTCCCTAGCAACCAGGCAACCCCCACATGTACTATGGCTGGCTAGCAGCTGTAAATCATGCAGCCATGTCAACAAAACTAAATCTGCGATCAGTTACAAATACTCAGAGACCACCCGAGTGTTCTAGGGAAAACACGAGCAACAAGTACACTCGCTCATCACTATTCATCAACCTTCCACACTTAGATAATGTTTGTAAATATGAGAAGATAAAATGGACTAATGTAACATTTCTTTTTTTTTTTCGATAGAAAACAGTAACAAGTCAAGCACAACTTTAACCTTCCAGTTTACTAGAGACAATGAACAGAATGTACATGTTCTTCAAGCCCATCTCTGGGTCTACTTCACGTCCAACAGAACAAACCTGGCCAATCACAATATTAAATTGTATGTGGTGCAGCACTCCGAAAGTTCACGCATTTTATTACATGAGAAATATCTAGAGCCAAGATGGACAGGTTGGCAAACATTTTCATTGAAACAAATGCTGCAGACGTTCTTTGATGAAGGAAATAAAAATTTAAAGCTGGAACTTGACTGTGAGGGATGTGAGAACATGCCAGCTATCATCAATACCAATGATTCCTACCAACCATTTCTCGTAGCACAAGCGAAGGTACGAGAGCGAAGCCACCATGCTTCAAAGAGAAGTCTCAAATGTGATCAGAACTCCAACCTTTGCTGTCGGAAAGACTATTATGTAGAATTTAAGGACATTGGGTGGCAGGATTGGATTATAAAACCTGAGGGATATCAAATAAATTATTGTATGGGCCTTTGCCCTATGCATATGGCTGGTGCACCTGGCATGGCTGCCTCGTTCCAAACCACAGTCTTCAATCTCATTAAAGCCAACAATATCCATACAGCAGTGAGTTCTTGCTGTGTTCCCACAAAAAGACGTCCTCTGTCCATGCTTTATTTTGATAGAAATAACAACATTGTTAAGACTGACATTGATGATATGATCGTGGAAGCATGTGGCTGTAGCTAAAGGTACGTCCGTACTGAAATATTACAGAGAGAAGCTGGCTTGTCTCTTAGGCTTTACCTACTCGCAGAAAAAAAGACTGCAGAATGTGCAGAAGTGAACTATCTTCTGGAACACACATGGAATCTTGAAGATTAACATGTGACTTCATGATACTTGACAACTGGATCATTGTGTAATATTCATTCCAAATGTATTACAACCATGACTGTATGAAACCATCACACTGTGATTTCTGTATAAAAATTTTCTCAGCCAACAAAGTCACACCTGCCCATAGCAAGAACTTGTCAGGGTTAAGATTTCATTGAAAATAGAAAGAGAACTAGAACTCTAGTGCCACCTATTGGAAGGTAGCAATCCTACATTGACCAATAGGTGGCACTAGAGTTCTAGTTCTCTTCCTCCCTGAAGAGACAATTTGCATAATTAGCATATTTCCCAGAGGAGCATTGCGGCTTTAAGTCTCCTCATCTTGGTATGCTTAGCATGTCAATCTCCGCTACTTCTTGGATATTGAAAATAGAAAAAATTGGAGTCCGGCTTAACAGGACTGGACTTTCCTTTTCTTTTTCTTTTTCAAAAGAAAATATAGCGCATACAAAACTAAAATTTACATGGTCGACATGACCCAGTCAACGCGTTTCGACTGCACCAAGCAGTCTTACTCATGACTCATGACTTTTAAATAAAAGAAAAGAAAAAAGAAAAAGTAAAGGAAAATCCAGGCCTGTTGAGCCGGACTCCAATGTTTTCTATTTTCCTTGATGTGAGGCCATGGCGAAGCCCGTGTCTGAGCCCCAGGTGGATGAGCATAGAGTTACTAGGTGAGCTGGAATCAAGTTTTTATAATTAAGATTTCATTCTCTAAAGTGCTCTAGACAAATGATTGTTAAGATTAGCACTTTTTTTCCTGAGATGTTTTCATACTTGAGGCTCAGCTGTGTGAAATGTACCAGATATGCTTTTAATGTGAGTATAAAGCGAATATATGGTATCTTCCCAATAACAATATGATCAATGTAATGAACACTACCAAAGATTAAGCACCCAATGTTCTAGATGAAAACAGAGAGACTATCAGAATCTATCCAGATTTTATTGTGTTACATTTTAGTGCCAAACTGAAAATAGAGAAGATAAAATGAAGCCTTCAAGGACAATTTATCCAATGTCCCAATCACACAGAACCGTTGCATGTGTCACTTTACAATAACTGAATGTCATTACTAAGTGCTCATCTGTATTTTTTCAAGCATTGCATAGATTCTTTAGCACAACTAACTTGTATTTTATATTTTATTTGTATATTAAAATTATTTTTATTATTTCACATTGTTTAATAAACAAACATAAAACTAAGAAAACATGTTCTCTATTGAATTGATTCTTTATTAGGGACCTTGATGGGAATAACCAGTAAAAATTCAAGTACAAAATAAGAAACAGACTATGAAATCATCCATGAAGTTCTGGATTTCCATCTCAGGAGTCTATAAGCACCAATTGGTGCCTAAAGGTGACCATTACACCTTGGCCAAGTGATCACGTGTTGTCTTGGGGACAGGGGAGAAAGCTGCTGTCAAACACTTCTGTGAATGGGTTATCTACAAGGAATAACAAAAGCAGACTGATATCATCATTAACAGACATCTTTTGATTAGGGAGATTTGAGACCCCCCCCCCTCCATACGCGAAGTTTAGTGTAATGTGTATGGGTAAATTTAGGTCCCAATTCATCAAGACCAGTTTGAACAATAAGGAGGCAAGTTGGAGTAAAATGCTCCTTATTCATTTAGAACCACAAGCATTCTAATGAATCAGACATGTCTTAAAAGTAGCATGCGCCTCCGTGCACCACACCACAAATCTTACTCCAGTCAGGGACTAGAGTAAGATTTTTGGTGTAAGGTACACCAAAATTCATGAATTAGATGAGCTGTGGTGTCATGTCTCTAGTCAACCCCTGTCCCACCCAAGGCGCAAAAGTTGCGTTATTTTTCCAAGCTTTTTACTCTAGAATTCTGGAGTGACCCTTTGATAAATTAGGGCCCTTGATTCTACCCATGAAGTAGACCACATCTTAAGCCATGTAAGGCTTTAAAATGTTTATATGTTCTTAAAAAAGTAGCTTGCATTGTCTACAGTCTTTCTGTTGGATATCACTCTCTTTTTCCTATTCTCTTAATACAAATATTTTACAAGTGAAACCTACTGTACAATGTATTCATATGTAAATGTGCCTCCAAAATATCTGGATCGGTGATATAGCATTTATTTCTCACTATCCCAGGTAGCTCCGCCAAAATGAGAGAAGCGTGGGAAGATAAGGGTTTGGCTAAGCCCACCTGTCTAATTCATGAAAATTTATGATAGTTTAGTTGCATAAATATTGCCAGAAATGTACTCTAGCCCTTGACTAGAGAAACATTTCTGTCAGAGGTGCACCTAATTCATTAAGTCCCATGCACTTCTTAATGAATTGGGTGCACCTTACTTCAGCCGTCCCGTTCATTAAGACTGGTCATACAAATTGCCATTCTTAATGAATCAGACCCATAGTGATGAATCACTGATAAACAGAACATTATTTAACTCATTATGGAAATCCACAGTTAAAGGGGTTGTCCCATGAAGAAAGTTCATTTCAATGAATAGATCTTGGAATAATGATAAGTTCCACAATTGGATGTGGTTAAATAAAATGTTCCTGTGCTGAGATAATCTTATACATGTGCCCCTGCTGTGTACTGTGTAATGGCCGTGTCTGACCGTACAGGGACATGGTCTGATCACACCACAGCTCCTGGGCAGGGGAAGGAATCTAAAGAGTGTACAGACATTACAGTACAGGATGGCAGGTAATTCTTTCTTTGAGGTAAAACATTGTTTAAAAACAGGCAGGGAAATGTTTTATTTCACAAAAAAAATCAGTTGTGATCCCATGCTGTCCTGTCTATATACTCTTTTGCTTCATCCCCTGCCCAGGAGCTGTGGTATGATCAGATCATGTCTCTGTACGGTCAGACACAGCCATTACACAGTACACAGCAGGGGCACATTTATAAGATTATCTCAGCACAGGAACATTTTTTTAAATACATCCAATTATGGAAATTATTATTCCAAAATTGACTAAAATCAACTTTAAAATTAACTTTGTTCCTGAGAAAACCCATTTAAGTCATTTAGATTTTCTAACACATTGGGTCTCATTTATTAATACTGGTTGTACGTAGCAGTCTGAATGAACAGGACCGCTGGATTAAGGAGTGCCTAATTCATAAAGAGCCCACTCGATGAATTAGATGCATCTTACATTTGGAGTGCTCCCCCACCAGTAATGTTATTCCAGTCAGGAGCTGAAGTACATTTCTGGTGAAATTTACTACTAAAGCGGTATAAATTGTCATGAATTTTGTTAGTCCCGCTCTGACTTACCAGCGCGCCACCCATTTTGCTGAAGCTGGTCATGACTGGCATAAAAACTACAAAAGTCGCAACATTTGTGCACAACTTTGAGCTCCCTACAATGTTACTACATTCTTGTACTCATAAATTTGTGTCTGAGGCATAAAACAACTGAACGTAGCTGATATATCAGGACCCAGGCTGGGTATATGCCTATTTTTTATTTTTCAGTGCGGTATTGTAGAGGGCTGGGTAGTTGGAAGAACTAGGTTATTTGGTTGCTTATACATTTTGTTAGGGACAGCCTTATTTCAATGTTGCATATGATGAATTATTATTCCCTTCTGCTGTTGCATGAAATATAAATATTACAGTTTTATATGCGATGAATAGGGATTGCATGTTACAAATACAACATGTATTCAGGTCCATTCAATGAAATTATTGCGTGCTCAATACAGATGATGTCACAACTATAGGACGTGACTGCTAAAGCCAACTGTCTTGTGCTGACTGCAACGGTATGATTGCTTAGCCCAGTGATTGACTGCAGTAATCACATGCTGTAGTCATGACATCATCGCTGCAGCCAGTCAGTCAGCCTCTCATTGGCTGGGGTGGTCTTGTCCGGTAATTGTGATATCAATGCTGCAACCCTCTTAGAGATTGAGTGCAGTGATGGAAAAGCAGCATTTGGGCCAACATGGGGGTAAGTATGCCTTTTATGCCAATGATGCCTATAATGTAAAAAATATATCCTAAAAAAGACATTTAAGGATTCCTAGGTAAATACGTTAAGCTAACCCTTATCTGTGAGAATAAAAGCCTTTTTTTAGTTCTCTGGTTGCTTCAGCAATCAGTGTGATGTAATATGTACCTTGTTCCTGTTGTCTCACCTTATCATGGAAAGCCAGCGTGAACAGGACATAGCTGGAAGAGTCTTACAGAAAAATGGATTTTATGTGCGAATATGCAGCTGTACATACAAAATGCGTGAGGGGTTCTTCACAGGTTTCACCTTAGGGATCGCATCACTCCCCTGCCTCCCGGCTTCCTGAAGATTGACAGCACGACCCGAACTCTGCACTCTCTGATGTTACAGTAGCATCGGAATAGAGCAGAGACATTAATGGCAAATTGTAACATCCGATCAACTTTAGACCATTGCTGTTGAAAAGAGCCCATAAGTCCTGCTGCTCATGTTCGGTGTTAACCTGCAGCAGTGCACAGAGAGCAGTAAACAATAAGATTAAAAATTAGTGATGAGCGAACGTTCTCGGGTGTTATCTGAGTATCTTGGGCGGGCTCGAATAATATATTCGAGACCCTGCAATTGTATGTTTTGTGGCTGTTAGCTGGGATTGCCTAAGAAACAACCGCTGTCATGCAGCAGCGAGGATGTTAACATATATTATCACACATTATCCTAGCACATGAACTGGAAAGTTCGGGGTTTGTACCGGACACCAAGTGTTTGGTACCGAACACTGATATTTTACTGTACGTCAGATTTCCTGTTCAGGTTCGCCAGTCTGATAAAGCTTGTTGAAAGCCTGCAATGCCCAGCCAATCAACAAGGTTTTAGACTGTGGGCACTTCCGGAGCCATCACTGCCATGCCACCTTATTTTATCGGCAACATGTTTGTCCAGGGCAGGGATGGCTCTTCTGGAAAAGTAGTGGTGACTGGGAAGAAAGTACTGTGGGACAGTCACTGCCATCAGTTTTTTTTTTTAACTATCCATCTCCACTACCTGGAACAGCAGCATTTCAGAGGCCAGTTATTTGGAAATACTGTCATTCAGGACCATGGCTTGTGGGTAGCTAGTTGGGTTATCTCATCTTTCTCTCAAGGGTTTGGGGATGGAAATCTGAACACTTCCATGGAATCATGTGGAGATGCTCGGTGACATTTGTGGTGGTGGTGTTACATCCTGTCTTTGCAGGAAGGCAGGTGGTCATGTTGATCGGGAGCCAGAGGAAGAGGCTGAGATTGCAGCAGAAGAAGGAGCAGGAGCAGGCTTAGATCTGTTATGCCTTCTAAGGTGTGTCACTAGGATGGCCTCCACTCCATTTTTAGTCTAGGACATCTAGGTCATTATCTCCCACATCACCTTCCACCCAATACCCACCCCTGCCCTCTTTGCTGGTCTTTACATTGCAGAAAGACACTGTGTTTCGTCTTCCTCTGACATGTGCTGTGGTAGTCCACTGACCATGTACATTATCTCTATTGCGCTACCATGTACTCATTCTCCAACCTAACAAGTGGTTGGACATCAGTGCACTCATTCCACTTCTGGAGCAGCTGCAGGTGGGTGGGCCACGGAAACCTCAGCCAGCGGAGTCATCAAAAAGCAGACTGCTGAATGATTTGGGGCTCAGACTGCTTGGCTGTTTTGCAAGAGCGTGAGGTGGAAGCCAGATGACCAAGGTCCTCAGGTGCCAGCTGTGCACTTTCTGCAGTGGAGTGGGTGGAAGATAAAGCGAAGGAATTGGAGCCACTCTCAACCATCTAATCTAACACTTTTTCAAAATGTTATGGCCTCACCATTCATAGTATTTGGCCCTATGAAAAGACGTGAAATGGAGGCGAGGCTGTAGTTGTGGCTTTCAATGGTGGCTGCTTTAGCACAACCTGGCCCTCCTTCGCATGCACACAATGTCCCAGCGGTAGCATACCTTTTTGTCCGCTTTCCCGTCCTTCTGGGTGCTCTCTGATTCGCTGGGGGTTTCTTTGTTGGGATTGCATATAAAGAGAAACAGTGTCAATTTCCAACTTAAAACAAACAATTTTACTCAGTTCCTTTCTCAGCTCATCCAGTTCACATTTAGGTACAGCACAAGATACTTCACAACACACAACATTTTCTGTCCCTGTGCTGTCCCTCTCTTCTTCAGGAACATCACCAGGTCGCACCGTTGTCCCCGGTACTGCAGCATTCGGTCTGACCAGTCTGACTAACTGTAGGAGTTCCCGGTCCGTTTTGCCCCAGACACGCAGGTTTCTTCCTAAATATCTGAGCAGCATCATGACAAAGCTGCCCTGTATTCCTCTGCTTCACCGGTAATCATTACTCCTAGGTCCTGGACGAGCTGGGCTCCTTGACTTGAGAAACTTTACGTAGCCCAACTGCCCTGTACGGGTTCTGAGGCCTTTCTGACTAAATGCAGGAAGCTCTTTACACCTTACACAATTGTCCCCTTCTAATTAACTAGTTCCTATCCTACTGATATCTTACATTATTGTGCCCCCCTCTAGTGAGCCAATCTGAATACTGCACTTTCCCTAGACAATAACATTAATACATGGTATTAGCAATCTTACAGTGCACACAACATTTGACAGTCATATACCATATAGCAGTATTATGCAGTCCACAGCATAATGTATTAAATATACCAGCTTGTCAGTGACATAAAAACACGGGCGAGTGAGTGGGGCACAAGCTAGTCCTTGTACCCCCTTACAGAGGCATAACATCCTGTTGCCTGTGTGCACAGAGAAAGGTTTTGTATTTGGGCCCATACCAGGTGCAGAATGACCACATCCTCTCCTAGCAGCAGCTACACCAGCACCACCACAGCCATGTTCACATCCTCTATTTTATTTATTTTTGGAAGTGGTTTTTCTGCAAACTACTCGCAAAGAGTTGGCAGAAGGGTAGATTTATTATTTTGCCACACTACTCGTATAGACACAGCAGTGCAGTAAAATTATTTGTTTGGCCTACAAATGGCAAAGAGACGGCTGCAGGGATAATAACTTTTTTTACCCAAAATGCCAAAGACATGATTGCAGAGTACAATTATTTATTTGCCACACTACTGATATAGACACAGCGTTACAGTAAAATTATTTGTTTGGCCTACAAATTGCAAAAAGATGGCTGCTGATATTTATTTGCCACTACTAGAAAAGACACAGTGGTACAGAAAAATTATTTGTTTGGCCACAAAAGGCAAATAGACGGCTGCTGTTGAGAAGTATTTATCACACTGCTAGAAAAGACGCAGCAGTACAGTAAAATTATTTGTTTGGCCTACAAATAGCAAAGAGACGGCTGCAGAGTTTAATAACTTTTTTTTTTACCAAAAATGGCAAAGACACGACTGCAGAGTACAATTATTTATTTACCACACTACTTGTATGGAAACACAGTACTACCGTAAATTTTTTTATTTGGCCTACAAATGGCAAAGAAACGGCTGTTGCTGAGATGTATTTGTTTGCCACACCACTAAAAAAGTCACAGCAATACAGAAAAATGATTTGTTTGATCTACAAATGCCAGACAGATAGCTGCTGCTGAGATTTATTTAATTGCCAAACTACTGACAAAGACAGATCGGTACAGTAAAATTATATGTTTGGGCTACAAATGGGAAAGAGATGGCTGCAGAATTAAAGAACTTTTTTTTACCAAAAACACCAAAGACACGACCACAGAGTACAATTATTTATTTGCCACGCTATTCATATAGACATAACATTACAGTAAAATTATTTGTTTGGCTTAGAAGTGGCAAAGAGACGAATGATGATATTTATTTGCCACACTACTAGAAAAGACACAATGTTACATAGAAATTATTTATTTGGTGTCTACAAATAACAAAGATCCCCATTAAGAAAAAGCTAACGCGAAAAGCGCGTTGGGGCGCCATCTGCAGCCAGGTTATGTATATCTCTCTAATTTAAAACTCTCTCCTCTCTGTCACTATTTAGTGGTTGAATAGCACTGTGCACCTTAAAGGGAACCTGTCACCCCGTTTTTTCGGTATGAGATAAAAATACCGTTAAATAGGGCCTGAGCTGTGCATTACAATAGTGTATTTTGTGGACCCCGATTCCCCACCTATGCTGCCGAAATACGTTACCGAAGTAGTCGTTTTCGCCTGTCAATCAGGCTGGTCAGGTCAAAAGGGTGTGGTGTCCTCCCCCAGATCTTGCGTAGTGTTCCGTTGGTGGCGTAGTGGTGTGCGCATGCCCAAGGTCCCGAATCATCTGCCAGGTGTGTGAAAACAACAGCGATGTCCGTTATTCCATTGGTGGTCGGTGGGCGCGGCCATCTTGCTTTGGCCGCAGAATCGGCGCTCTGCTGGCCGCGGCTTCAGGAAAATGGCCGCGGGCATCCGCGCGTGCGCAGATGGCTATCGCGGCGGCCATTTTCGTGAAGCCGAGATGCGAATTCTGCTTCACGAAAATGGCCGCCGCGATAGCCATCTGCGCACGCGCGGATGCCCGTGGCCATTTTCCTGAAGCCGCGGCCAGCAGAGCGCCGATTCTGCGGCCAAAGCAAGATGGCCGCGCCCACCGACCACCAATGGAATAACGGACATCGCTGTTGTTTTCACACCCCTGGCAGAGGATTCGGGACCTTGGGCATGCGCACACCACTACGCCACCAACGGAACACTACGCAAGATCTGGGGGAGGACACCACACCCTTTTGACCTGACCAGCCTGATTGACAGGCGAAAACGACTACTTCGGTAACGTATTTCGGCAGCATAGGTGGGGAATCGGGGTCCACAAAATACACTATTGTAATGCACAGCTCAGGCCCTATTTAACGGTATTTTTATCTCATACCGAAAAAACGGGGTGACAGGTTCCCTTTAAATTTGTATGCTGCGTTGACTACATCTTGGTTTCAATACTATAAACTACTGCATTCAGTAGTGGACAGAAAAAATCACCACAAAACTGACCATAAGTCCAATCCAATATAATTTTATTAATATAATGTTCTGATAAAAAAAGAGTACAGGAGGAGGGAAAACCAATACAGATATAATGGGCCACATTGCCTCAATCTAAATGGTATAGGAAAATAAAAAGAACAAGGACGCATACCCAGGATAAAATATGCTGTAAATGTAGCTGGGTGAAACACAGAAGTGTGTGTAAGGACAAAAAGGATCACAGATCCATGATTATCAAATCATGTGGACAAAGAAAGAAGTGAGTATGACAGTTGTTGCCCTGGTGCCCTGGTGTGACCAGTGAATAAAAAACATTAAAAAAAATGGTAACAAAGCCATCAGCAAAGATATTTAGTGTGTAAAACAAGCATAGTGCCAACGAAGAAAAGGAGCAACCATTATCCTTTTAGAAATAACAAGTGAAATACACAATCACAGGGTAACATCAGATAATAGGCGTTATAGTGGAAGAAAAGCAATTGATCACAGTGGAATTGGAAGGGTATTGATGTCAATATAGATAATGGATGGCGTCCTCCCCAATGCGCGTTTTGACTCTGCGTTCGTCAGCCCCCTGACCACCCATTCCCTACCCAGGAATGCTCGTTTATCAATTATCAGCCTCTATGAATAAGGCCTCATTCAGGAGTCCATTTACACATACGTGTCCTATTCACGGTTTTCACTAGAAATGGGCGGATCGATTCTCAGGTCTCTGGTCCATCGTTTAGGTCAGTAGTCTAGCAAATCTCTTACCTCCTGGCTTTTGATTAGAAAGGCTGGTGCAACATCATTATTGCACCTTGTCAAACAGATGACATCACATCAGTCTGGCTAATCAAAAGCCACGCTGGGGATCTGATAAGGTAAGAGATTTGAGAGCCTCCCTTCAAGTGGCAACTAGTGATCCTGCCGATGGACCGGAGCAGGGTCGGCTCCAGGTTTTTGCGTGCCCTGGGCAAAAAAGTCTCAGTGGACCCCTTCAAAACATACGATTATTGATGCACAGATACGGCAGAGAAATATAGGTATAAAACTTAAGGCCCGGACAGCTCCCTCATTCTCAACATATGCAGACATGCACACACACAATACGCAGACTGCACACACACAGTACGCAAACATGCACATACGCACAGTATGCAAACATGCACGCACACGGTAAACAAACATGCATGCACACAGTAAGAAAACATGCACACACACACAGTACGCAAACATGCATGTGCAGAAATCAATATTTTGTGGAATAACCATGATTTTTAATCACAGCTTTCATGCGTCTTGGCATGCTTTCCTCCAGTCTTTCACACTGCTTCTGGGGCAAAAATGTAAGCAGTTCTTCTTTGTTTGATGGCTTGTGACTATCCATCATCCTCTTGATTACATTCCAGAGGTTTTCAATGGGGTTCAGGTCTGGAGATTAGGCTGCCCATGACAGGGTTTTGATGTGGTGTCTCTTAATTTTTGCCAGAGCTGCATACTTGTTTGAAGAGAAATTCACAAAAACACATATAAACACAAATACAGTGGGTATGGAAAGTATTCCGAACCCTTTACATTTTTCACTCTTTGTTTCATTACAGCCGTTTGGTTAATTCACAAAAGTTATTTTTTTTTTACTCATTTGTGTACACTACACCCCATCTTGACTGAAAAAAACAGAACTGGAGAGGATCTGCAATTAAGAATGGCAAAGGATCCCCAAATCCAGGTGTGAAAAACTTGTTGCATCGTTCCCAAGAAGACTCATGGCTGTACTAGCTCAAAAGGTGCGTCTACTCAATACTGAGCCAAGGGTCTGAATACTTATGACCATGTGATATTTCAGTTTTTCTTTTTTGGTAAATTTGCAAAAATTTCTACATTTCTTTTTTTCAGTCAAGATGGTGTGCAGAGTGTACTTTAATGAGAAAAAAATGAACTTTTTTGAATTTACCAAATGGCTGCAATGAAGCAAAGAGTGAAAAATTTAAAGGGGTCTGAATACTTTCCGTACCCACTGTATATACACAGTCATACACACCAACATACATAAATACACATCACACATTCATGCACACAGACATACAGACACATTAGAAATATTTTTTAATATGTTGAAGCTGGCAATAAGCTTCACTAACCTGCCCCCCAGTTTGTCTCCTGTCCTGCTCCTCTGGCATGTGGCTGTGAAAGGTTGCTGGCGCTGCTCGATTGCTGTCACTTCAACAGACATGGCCACGTGCAGTGCACTGTGTGGCTGTGTCTGCTAGTAATTATGCTACCTTCAAGGGAGCCTAAAAGCTGCCAATACAGCTCAAAGGAGGGGCAGACACTAGGAAAAGTGGGACCAATTGACCCACAGTATAAATGTTATAATGGCAGAGCAGCAGTAAGGCATGGATCATGCATGAGACAGGATCTGAGCCAGCCTTTACAGCTTTGAATTTAAGCTAAAACTAAGAGGTGGGTGAGGGGCCAGTGTAGGCCTGCTGCACTGGAAGCTCTGACACCTCATGCAATAGTAGAAACTGCTTTTCTACTCAACCACAGTCAGGTGGCACAAATATCAGCTTCGTAGATTACTATTGTTAGAAACATTTAAGGATAGTAATGTTGAGGGAGGATTTAAAGTGATCCTTCACGGTTAACCCAGTGATTTCCAAATTAATATATAAGGTGTTGCCGGCAACTGAAAATGACCAGACGGAGACGTGTGTCTCTGTATGGGGGATCGAGCTGATCTCTGGCCCCCGTTTATTCTGCATGACTATATCACAGTCATAGAAATTACACTTCAACCAATCAGCATAAGAACACGCTCACGGTTCTTAGCCTATAAGAATACAGGAACAATCTGTGCGTCAAAGTTTTGTAGAACAATACACCCTCAGTCTCATGTTCTACCGAGGTTGCAACAATCAAGGTCTCATCAAAATCTCATAACAGCTGTAACCTTTAGCCTACTAACAAAATTTATATCAAAACAACAAAATGGAGTCGAAAAGCACAAAATGGAGATTCTTTCTTAATTTCTTCCTTCACAGTAACACAAGTAGTTTACTGGCAGTAAGTGCAGGCCTGGCAGTCTGAGAACCCTACTGCTACAGGAAACACACACGAAGGAGACCAACTTGGAGTCCTAACATTTCCAAAAATGAGGGGCAGACATCAGGAAAAGTAGCATAAATTGACCCACAGTAGAAATTTTATAGTGGCGCAGCATAAATGGATGGGACAGGGCCTGACTCAGCATTTGAAGCTTACAAATTGATCAGTAATATTTGGATGAGTGACAGGCATAGGCCTGGTGCTCTAAGACTCCTTCCACTACAGGCAACCCACCAGATGGAGACCCAACTTGGAGTCTCGACATTTAAAAAAACTATTGGCACAGACCACTAAAGTGGCATCAATTTCCACAGAGTAGAAATAGTACGATGGGGCTCTGACACCCCTTCCACTACAGTCAACCCAACAAATGGAGACCCAACTCAAAGTTTCCACATTTTAAAAAATTATTTCTGCACACCACTAGAGATGAATGAACCTTTCAAGGTTCGGTTTGGTTCACCAAACATCCCGACGTTCGCCCTATTAAATTCAATGGAAGGCCAAACCAAACGAATACACAATACCTTAAGGGGTGACAAAAAGCTTCCCAAACAGCTAAAATTAGGGACAGACACCATGAAAAGTGGCATCAATTGACCCACAGTAGAATTTTGCTAATGGCACAGCAGCAGTCAGCCATGGGCCATGCATGAGGTATCAGGGTCTGGGCCAGCATTTACAGCATTGAATTGAAGTTTCAATGAAGACCTGGTGGTTAAGGGAGCAGTGTAAGCCTTCTTTACCGGGAGCCCAGATACCTCATGCAATAGCTACATTTTTTCCCAGCCACACTTAGATGGCACAAACATCAATTTCATAGAGTAGTATTGGTGGGAAAATGTAAGGATAGTAACACAGGTAGTTGAATGAAAGTAAGTGCAGGCCTGCCTGTCTGGAAGCCCTGCTTCTACAGGAAACAGACACACGAAGGAAACCCAACTTGGATTCTCCACATTTCAAACAATTATTGTCACTGAGTAGAAACAATCTAATAGGCCTCTGACACACCTTTCACTACAGGCAACACACCAGATGGAGACCCAATCTGAAGTCTCCACATTTCAAAAAATTGTAACATCAGCAGCAGTAACAACTGCAGGCACAGCAACGACACATGTGGCACAGACTGCAATAATGTGAGATCAATGCATGAAACTAAAAACTACACCATCGCTGAGTCTGCCCAGTCTGTGAATGGGGTGCAAAAGTCATTGGGGATCCATGCAGGGCTGTATTTAGAGTTCCTGCTGCCCTAGGCACTTTTAGCACTGCCTCCCCCTTTGGTGAGTATGACACTATCGGCAGTGACTTTGGCAAGAATCGCTGATGTGAAAGTAGCCTTTGGCAGCAGATCCGGCAGTTTTTCTGCATCTGCCGTGTAACAGATCACTTATAGCAACACTGTGTTCGGCCTCATTCATTCCCTATGGGATTTACGGCACTTGCCGTGATTTGGCAAATGCGGTACCATACCCCTTAACTTTTGATGAAGGGAAGGAGGTATAAAGTTTGCGGCGCGTGCGGCAAATTTTAGGCCACACCTCTGACCACACCTATTTCACAACTAGTCACACCCATATCCACATCCCAACCACACCCATTTAGCACTGCTGATCACGCTGTTTCATATACAGTAATTATAAACAATAAAATATGGCCACACAGTGCTCCATACTGTATAATGGCCACACAAGATGCTCCATACTGTATAATGGCCGCACACAGTTCTCCATACTGTATAATGATCCCACATGATGCTCAATACTGTATAATGGCCACACATGATGCTCCATACTGTATAATGGCCACACATGATGCTCCATACTGTATAACGGTCACACATGATGCTCCATACTGTATAACGGCCACACATGATGCTCAATACTGTTTAATGGCCACACACAGTTCTCCATACTGTATAATGATCTCACATGATGCTCAATACTGTATAATGGCCACACATGATGCTCCATACTGTATAATGGCCACACAGTTCTCCATACTGTATAATGATCCCACATGATGCTCAATACTGTATAATGGCCACACATGATGCTCCATACTGTATAATGACCCCCCTCCTGTATGCATGGCTCATCTTCCTCCCATCTCATATGCATGGCTCATATCCCCCCCTCTTATATGCATGGCTCATATTCCCCCCTGTATGCATAGCTCATATTCCCCCTCCTGTATGCATGGCTCATATTCCCCCCCCGTATGCACGGCTCATATTCCCCCTGTATGCATGGCTCATATTCCCCCCTGTATGCATGGCTCATATTCCCCCCTGTATGCATGGCGCATATTCCCCCCTGTATGCATGGCTCATATTCCCCCCTGTATGCATGGCTCATATCCCCCCCCTGTATGCATGGCTCATATTCCCCCCCTGTATGCATGGCTCATATTCCCCCCCGTATGCATGGCTCATATTCCCCCCCCCTGTATGCATGGCTCATATTCCCCCCTGTATGTATGGCTCATATTCCCCCCCCTGTATGCATGGCTCATATTCCCCCCTCCTGTATGCATGGCTCATATTCCCCCCTGTATGCATGGCTGATCTCTCAGCTCCCCCGCTCCCATGTTGCATGGCACCGCTTACCATCCTCCTTCATCCCTCCGTCCCCTATACTCACCTTTCCCGCACCACGCGGCCACACTGACATCCCTCTGGCTCTGTCCCGACTCCTGGCGCAGCACCTTCTTCCTGCGTGAGCGTTCATGTGATACCGTTCATTAAGGTCGTGAATATGCGCATATTCATGACCTTAATGAGCGGTACCTTGTGACCGCTCACTCAGGATGAGCTGCAGGCACTGAGACCAGGCATCGCTGGAGCAGGGTGAGTATAGTCTTCAAGGAGGGTGGGTAGGAGGCAAGCGGGCGGGTGGCTGGGGGTGTTGGGGGGCGGTCGGTCAGGGGGTGACCCATGACTTAAAAAAAAAAAAAAAAACCTTGCTCAGGTGCCGCCCCCCCACCCCCGCATTGTCCCGCCCTAGACACGTGCCCTCAAGTGCCTAGTGGCAAATATGGCCCTGGATCCATGTTCATTTTGGTAAATGTTAGACAATCTACATTTTCAGGGGACAGCCAAATGCGCTTATCCGTCAGGACACCACCAGCATGACAGGTGAGCTCTGGCCACTCTTCCATTTTTGCAGACCGAAATGCAAAAGGCTCCAAACCCCCTTCGATGGAATTGATATTGAGCTCCAGATACTCTTACATCATCCTTTGCAGTCGTTCACAACTAGTGATGAGCGAATATACTCAGTACTCGAGATTTCCCGAGCACGCTCGGGTGTCCTCCTAGTATTTTTTAGTGCTCGGAGATTTAGTTTTCATCACCGCAGCTGAATGATTTACATCTCTTAGCCAGCTTGATTACATGTGGGGATTCCCTAGCAATCAGGCAACCCCAACATGTACTTATGCTTGCTAACTGATGTAAAGCATTCAGCTGCGGTGATGAAAACTAAATCTCTGAGCACTAAAAAATACTCGGAGGACACCCGAACATGCTCGGGAAATCTCGAGTAACGAGTATATTTGCTCATCACTATTCACAACATGTCAAACTTGTACTCTGTTTTGCTAGTGCACAGGCTGGTCTAAAAAATGTGTGAAATGAGTCACAGAAATTGATGATGTCACTTACACTGCTGCTGTTAATGTTTTTGTGATGATGTCTTGACATTTGCAGAGTTGGAAGTCTAGGACTGCAATGCACACTGTGTGTCTGACTGCTGTCTTTGGGAAAACCACTCTTAAGATTGTCTTTACGCGTGTTTCGATGTAGCCAAATTATTGGAATTTTTGCCTCTACTGAGTAAAGATAACAAGAGTTGGGTCATCCTTAGCTGTCTCAAAAAAGGCCAAGGCTAGGCAACCCTTGCCACCACTGTGAACTGCAGATTTGTTACTGCTGCTGGCCACAGCCAGAGTTGTTGCTGATGATGCAGTGCTTGTCGTGGTTGCATCACTCCATGTCTGAGTGGGAAGCCACAATGTAACCTCCTCGTCTTCCTTCTCCTCCACCTCACCTGCTGAGCTACTCAGCTGCATGCCTCTGGTTTCACACCAAGAGGGCTCTACACCTCATAATCTTCCTCTCTGTTCTCCCACTCCTCACCCTGAGATACACCCTCCTCCTCTTCCTGCCCTGACCGCACAGTACAGTACAATACACTGATGCCCATGGAATAGAATGTGTGAACAGCTCTGCAGACTTGCCCATCTGTGGTTCCCCACAGTGAGTTTGGCAGTTGGAGAGTTGTGATGCAGGAGGAAACAAGGATTATTGCGGTGCAACCTCTAAGGAAGAGGAGGAGAGGCCACTTGATGCAGCACTTGCCATCCACTGGAGCAAATGCTCTTTCAGCCCTCATCTATAAGGCAGCCTACTGTGCGACTGCCAAAGAAAGGGAGTCGAGTAGCCCATCCAATAACAGAAATTGTCAGTTGTCTTTGGATAAAATGAGCCAGTGTTTATTCCATAGAGCTTTTAGTAACATTACCACCAACCATACGTACACCTCGAATACCAAGTCTATTATCCCTTCCACCACAAGCTCACTTTCTCCACTAATGTTGGATGTATGCTTCTCCTCTTTTTACAAGCTGTTTCACAACCTTAGGCCCAGGCCTGTCAGTTATCTGTCAATAAATTAACAACGAGTATTTATTTGCTGAGATAATGTCTCGGGGCTACAGAATTAGCACAAAAGATTTATATGCTTAAATGTGGACTGTTGGCTATACCACACAATTAGCACAAAGGGTTTAGATGCTGAAATATGGACTTTTAGCTGGACCACACAATTAGTGCAAAGGATTTAGATGCTGCAAGCGGAAATGTTTACTGATGCTGGGGCCATACAATTAGCACAAATGATTGGTATGCTGAAATGTGACTGGTGTATGAACCACACAATTAGCACAAAGGATTTATATGCTGAAATATGGACTGTTGGCTGGATCACACAATTAGTGCGAAGGATTTATATGCTGAAATGTGGACTGGTCGCTATTAGTGAATGCTCAGGTGCTCGTTGCTCAGGTCCAGCAATTTGGAATGCTCGGGAGCTCGACTCGAGCAATGAGCCCAATATACACTCACCGGCCACTTTATTAGGTACACCATGCTAGTAACGGGTTGGACCCCCTTTTGCCTTCAGAACTGCCTCAATTCTTCGTGGCATAGATTCAACAAGGTGCTTGGAAGCATTCCTCAGAGATTTTGGTCCATATTGACATGATGGCATCACACAGTTGCCGCAGATTTGTCAGCTGCACATCCCAAAGATGCTCCATACAAGGCAGGATGGATCCATGCTTTCATGTTGTTTACGCCAAATTCTGACCCTACCATCCGAATGTCGCAGCAGAAATCGAGACTCATCAGACCAAGCAACGTTTTTCCAATCTTCTACTGTCCAATTTCGATGAGCTTGTACAAATTGTAGCCTCAGTTTCCTGTTCTTAGCTGAAAGGAGTGGTACCCGGTGTGGTCTTCTGCTGCTGTAGCCCATCTGCCTCAAAGTTCGACGCACTGTGCATTCAGAGATGCTCTTAGGCCTACCTTGGTTGTAACGGGTGGCGATTTGAGTCACTGTTGCCTTTCTATCAGCTCGAACCAGTCTGCCCATTCTCCTCTGACCTCTGGCATCAACAAGGCATTTCCGCCCACAGAACTGCCGCTCACTGGATTTTTTTTCTTTTTCGGACCATTCTCTGTAAACCCTAGAGATGGTTGTGCGTGAAAATCCCAGTAGATCAGCAGTTTCTGAAATACTCAGACCAGCCCTTCTGGCACCAACAACCATGCCACGTTCAAAGGCACTCAAATCACCTTTCTTCCCCATACTGATGCTCGGTTTGAACTGCAGGAGATTGTCTTGACCATGTCTACATGCCTAAATGCACTGAGTTGCCGCCATGTGATTGGCTGATTAGAAATTAAGTGTTAACAAGAAGTTGGACAGGTGTACCTAATAAAGTGGCCAGTGAGTGTAAGTCTATGAGAAACTCAAGCATTTTTCCGGTGGCCCCCCCCGGCGGTCTTCAGAGAGACTAGAAATTGTGGAAATCGATAGGAACAGTGCTCAAATGACATGGGAACAGCATGGGGAAGACCCCTGGAAGAATTTCTG
The DNA here is from genome assembly GCF_051348905.1 of Ranitomeya variabilis. Classification (NCBI taxonomy): domain Eukaryota; kingdom Metazoa; phylum Chordata; class Amphibia; order Anura; family Dendrobatidae; genus Ranitomeya; species Ranitomeya variabilis. The sequence goes on from NC_135234.1 coordinate 650,769,662, forward strand.
ACTCCCAAGTCACTGCAGCAAACAATGTTGTCAGAGTCTTGCGCCACTTTTACAGACTCACAATAAAACCTACAAAAACAAAACCAAAATGGATTTTCCTGGGAAATATGTTAAGGAACATCCTTTCCAGTGTAATGACTTGTGTATAAGCCAAAATAAATAACCCAAAACAAAAATGCTCTTCCACACTTTGGGCTATGTTGACACGTAGCATTTTTGATGCGTTTTTCAACTTTAGCATTGCTTTCAACCAAGACAAATGCATTCTTGTAGGATCGCTACTTCCAATAGGTGGCACTATAGAGTTCAAGTCCTCTTTTTCTCTGAAGAGGCAATTTGCATATTCACTGGGAAATGCCATTTTAACATTTTACAACCTTATCTGGTCATGTAGTATGTGACACATCATCAGACACATCCTGTTTCATTTATGAAGGAGGGACTCTGAAAGTCGCAAAGCCTATTTTAATAGGGCCATCAGGTCGGCCTTTACTATTCTTAAAGGGCCAGCAGTCGGCCTTCACTATTCTTAGAGAGCCATCAGCCAGCTATGCTTTGCTGTTCGCATTATTAAACAGGGAGTCTCCTATACTGTTATTGCATATGCAGTGAGAGGAAGGGCTGCCCAAAATTTGGATGCCCCAATACCCCTTTGAAGAGACATACTGGAGGGCCTCCTGAAAACAATGTTCCCATTATTAAGAACATTATCTGGTCATGTAGTATGTGACACATCATCAGACACAGCCTGTTTCATTTATGAAAGAGGGCCTCTGAAAGTCGCAAAACCTATTTTAATAGGGCCATCAGGCAGCCTTTACTATTCTTAAAGGGCCAGCAGTCGGCCCTCACTATTCTTAGAGAGCCATCAGCTGGCTATGCTTTGTTGTTCGCATTATTAAACAGGGAGTCTCCTATACTGTTATTGCATATCCAGTGAGTCCACGTGGAAAAAGATAGAACCGGAGGAATGCATGGGCATTGATGCCCTGATGAAGTGGCCTGTTTGCCACGAAACGCGTAGGCTAATAAACAGAGTGTGTGTGTAACTCTGTTACCTTTATTGTGGTCTGCGCGGCTTCTATCCTCCGGTTCTATCTTTTTCCACGTGGATCCATACTGTTTGCCGGGAGCCTGCTGCGACCATACGTGCTTATCCAAGGGAGTTGTGACCTATCACAACCAGACCAGGTGAGTCTGTTTTGTGGGGGTCCAGGTGATTGCGATACCTGAAGGTATTACTCTATGTGCGCTTCTTTTTCTTGTTTTTAGATATCCAGTGAGTGGAAGGGCTGCCCAAAATTTGGATGCCCCAATACCCCTTTGAAGAGACGTACAGGAGGGCCTCCTGAAAACAATGTTCCCATTATTAAGAAGTGGGTCTCCCATAGTGTTTGCCTTTACAGTGAATGCAAGGGCTGCCAAAAATATGGACCTACTCCAATGCCCCTTGGAAGACACGTAGAGGTTAGAGGGCCTCCTGAAAATAATGCTCCCATTATTAGGAAGTGGGTCTCCCATAGTGTTTGCCTTTGCAGTGAATGCAAGGGCTGCCAAAAATTTGGAGGCACTCCAATGCCTCTTGGAAGAGACGTGGAGGAGAGCCTCATAAAAAAAAGTTTCCAATAGAAAGGAGCAGGTCTTCTATACTTGTAATGCCCATGCACTAAGTGTATGGGCTGACAAACATTTACCCCTGGGGGGTATACATGAACATACTGTATAACAAATTTTTGAAAGGGCATCATAAACACCCTTTAAAAAAATGATGTGGGTGTTGCATCATGTACCACGGTCACCCTGGCGATATGGTGGTGGAGGATGAGGAGAAGGAAGAGAACAACAGCAAATATCCAAAATCAGGAAGCGTATACCCATGTGTGGGTGTGGAGAGGTGTATGGGAATAGACCTCCCAAAAAAAGACACTGGATTTGAGTTTATGTTATGCTGCTATCATTCAGTGGTGCTAAGAAGTGTGGCTTAATCCAGCCCTTGCATTTTTATAAAACAGTCAGCCTGTCAGCAGTTTCAGTTGACAGGCGGATGCGCTTATCAGTTATAATTCCACCAGTGGCACTAAAAGCCCGCTCTGACAAAATGCTAGAGGCAGGGCAGGCCAGGACCTCCAAGGCATAGAGAGCCAGTTGATGCCACTTGTCCAGCTTGGATACCCAATAATTATAAGGCACAGAGGAATCACGGAGGACGTTGGTACATGGTGCACCCTCAGAATCTTCCCAAACTTTGCACTCCTCGTGAGAGTACCCCGCAGTTCAGGGTCTGTGCGATGGGAGGGTCTGAGAAAATTCTTCCAAAACTTTGCCAGTGTTCCCCTGCCTCTGCTAGATTGGAGTTGTGTCTCTCTCGCCTATACTCCTTGGTTGCCCAACGAACTGTAATCTCTGCTGCCAGCTTTTTCAGATGGGAATTTTTTGAATAATACTGCAACAAGAGCCTTCTGGTACTGCCCCATTTTAGTAGACCTGTCCGCCTTGGGAATAAGAGATAGAACGTTGTCCTTGTAGCGGAGGTCTAGAAGTGTCACCAACCAGTAATGACTGCCACCCAAAAGTTTGAGAATGCGATGGTCACGGGAAAGGCAGCATAACATAAACTCAGCCATGCATGCCAGACTGTTGTCCTCAACAACAGGATGACTGACCATACTCTCCTCCTCCTCCTCCCTGTCCTCAGGTCATCCACGCTGAACAGACGGTATGACAGTTGTGCAGGTAGTACCATCTATAGTGCATTAAACTAGCTCCTGTTCTACCTCCTCTTCTTCCTCATTGTCACCCAATAGATGTTGGGATGATGAGATGAGGCTGGGCTGTGTGTAATCACCCTGTATGGTTCTTTGCTCCACCGCATCGTGCTCCACCTGCAATGCATCCTCTTTGATTGTGAGCGGAGAGCATTTCAGAGCAAAGAGAAGCAGGATGGTGATGCTAATTATGGCACCATCGCCGCTCACCATTTAGGTGGAGTCTTCAAAGTTTTGGAGAATGGTACATATGTCTGACATCAATGTCCACTCCTGAGGTCTTATGTGTGGAGTCTGAACTGAATATCGGTGGCCTTGTTGATGCTGGTAGTCAATAAGTGCCCTCTTCTGCTCACAAATCCTTCCCAATATCTGCAGTGTAGATTTCTTGCTGACGGCACATAGTTAACATAGTGGAAGCTGGGACCCAATCGGACCTTGGGATGGAACACCCTCCCGACGCCAAGGATTGCGGGTCCTAGGTTAATCAGGGTTGCCCCCACAGTCTACAACTCCTGCCCCTCCTCCTCTTCAGCCTCCATCTCTGAAATGACCACATCAGTTACAAGCTGGAAGCACTGCCTCAGCCAAACGACAACAGGCTGTGCTGAAGCTAATATGCTTAGGTGACAAACCACACAATGCTGAAGAGTTGTGGACAGCTCTGAAAGAGCAGGCAGATCTGTGGCTGACACCACTGAACCTACAGCTAGGCATGGTCATGTGTGACAATGGCCGGAACCTGGTGGCGGCTCTGAGGGGAGCTCACACAAGTACCATGCCTGGTTCATGTGCTTAACCTCGTGGTTCAGCCGTTTCTCAAAACCTATCTGGAGCTGCCAGATCTGCTTGTTAAGTACATCGCCTGTGTGCCCATTTTAGAAAGTCAGCTACAGCTTACAACGCCCTTACCTACGCCAGCTATCCATGCCTTCTCACCCAGGTAGCAGTGAAATCCCAACTAACGACCCAGGGCCCCGAGAGATCCCTGCACTGTATAGTGACCAATACGGACTTCAGAGTATCATCTTGCTCATCACCGAAGAGGCACCGCTCAGTCCTATCCCTGCGGTGCCTACTGAGTGCTGGCCTGTTCCTGTAGCCGTGACCGCTGGACTTCATACTACTTCTGTGGCCTTGTCTGCTGAACTGTTTTCTATGTCCTCCGTGCCGCAGACCAACACCTCTACAACATCTCGTGCCCGAATCAGGAGACCACCTGCGGCGCCACGAGGGATCTTCCAGCCACCTCCTACCAAGGCCCAGAGACTGAAAAGTTGAACTGCTGTTACCTTTACAATAATACCTCCGTGCTTGATTTATTATTGTGTTACATAAAATCCCAAACAGAAGGTTTCCCCACATATGGGGCATACTGTAATTGTACTCGAGAGAAATTGCACAGCAAATTGGTTGGTCAAATTTCTCCTGTCACACTTAGGCTATGTCCCCACGGCCAGTAATTAGCAGCACTTTGGACGCAGCACATGTTTGCTCCATCCAAAGAGCTGCCGGCTTTTGAATGCAGGTGATTCCGCATGTGTTTATTGAACCGTGCGGAATCGCCGTGCCCAATACATTGAACTTGTGATTAGTGTGGAGCATTCCGATACTGCAAATATTGGGTATCCGCCGATATTTGCTGTATCGGAATTACGATACAGAGTTCCGATATTTTTGCGATATCGGAAATCGGAATCGGAAGTGTGCGGTGCATATGGTTCCCAGGGTCTGGAGGAGAGGAAACTCTCCTTCAGGCCCTGGGATCCATATTCATGTAAAAAATAAATAATGAAAATAAAAAATATGGATATACTCACCCGTCCGGCGGACCCTGGACCTTAGCGGTGTAACCAGCAGCCTCTGTTCCTAAGAATGCAGGGAGTGAAGGACCTTCGATGACGTCGCGGCTTGTGATTGGTCGCATGAGCGGTCACGCGACCAATCACAAGCCGCGACGTCATCGAAGGTCCTTCACTCCCTGCATTCTTAGGAACGGAGGCAGACGCTTGGACCGGTGAGAGCCGGGGCCGCCGGAGGGGTGAGTATATCAATATTTTTTTTTATTATTCTTTATTTTATACATGAATATGGATCCCAGGGCCTGAAGGAGAGTTTCCTCTCCTTCAGACCCTGGAAACCATACCGATATTTTGTGTCCCATTGATATCGGGATCGGCGATATTTTTTGGATATCGGCTGATCCAATCCGATACCGATACCTTTGCATATCGGAAGGTATCACTCAACACTAATTGTGATATTTGCCTTGCGGAGACTGAGCATCTCCGCAACATAAATAGACATAGTGCACGCATAGTGGAGATGAGATTTCTTGAATTTCTGGTGCACAGTAACTATCTTTGTTGGGAACTCAGTGTTAGGGGTCGAGTTACCGCCTCTGCACAGGGGGAATCTCAAGCCATCTCCGCTGTGGTCTTCCATTCTTCTCCTGCCGCAGTGGAGCCTGCTCAGCGGAGGCATCGGTCCCAGCGTCTTGTGCAGTCTGATGCTGTGCAAAGGGTTACTGCTGCCTTTCCATCTTCTGCCATTGTAGCCAGTACTGGTCAGCGGCAAGCAGACGTCTTTGGGACAAAGTCCTACTTTTCCCCTTCTGAGCATGCCCAGGGTAAGATCTTTCATTGGAGATCAAGGGTCACATGCTCAGGTACTGCAGCAACTCCCATTGGTCCTCTAGGAAGGTCCTGAAGTTGCTCAAGTTCTGTGGCAGCCTCCCATTGGTCCTTCTGGGAAGGTCCTGTAGTTGCTGCAGCTATAAAAGGTTCTCATGACCGCACGGCCATGCGCTAGTATCAATCTAAGTTATGTGCTTTGCGCCAGTGTGGTTATGTGTGTATGTATTCAGGGACCCGGCTGAAATAAGCCCCTAGAATACCGGCACCTCCGGTGAGGAGATTGTGTGTTGTGTATGTATTCAGGGACCCGGCTGAAATAAGCCCCTAGAACACCATACCTCCGGTGAGGAGATTGTGTGTTTGCATGACCACTGACTGCTATCAGCTTGGCAGTTAGCTTGTGCTCCTGTGAGTCTAACAAGGCGCAGTGCTTTACTTTCACGGCAACTCTGTGAAGTAACAGAGCTAGCTTATACCGCCAAATAGTGCCACCATTCACTAGCAGAAGATTCCTCCTGCACGGTGGACCCCAGACTGCGAACGCACCAATAATAAACATCCCTATTTACCTGGTGCGTTCCGCTAGCCCTAACACTCAGGGGCATAATTACAATATATTGGAGGAATAAAGGTGTGATATTACCATATGTGAGGAACTCAGCTAGGGGCAATATTACTATACATGGAGGGACTCAGTGTACATCACTATGTACAGTGACTTAGGTGGCAATATTACTATATATGTGGGTATCTCAGGGGGAAATATTATCTCATGTCTGAAATTTTGGGGGTAATATTATTGTATTTGGGAACCTCATGTGGTATTTCAGGGAGGCATTTGGAGTATAATTTTGAAGGGGAAAATCCTGCCCGTTATTTTTTGTGGGGACTAAAGGAACATTTTTATTCTTTAATGCTCTTGAGCTCTTGAGCCATTATTAATTTTAAGTTGACGTTCTGGGGGTCTTATCGTATTATATGTTCTGTAATGCAGGGGTGTTCACACAGTGCGGTAAAGAAGCAGTGACCCTGCTAGTGCCTCCACCTGCACCCTCAACCCCTGTCTTAATTAAACACACGTTCCAACACTGTACTGCGCAGCCAGGGCTCACCGTAATTAGGCAGTGTTTACATTAATATGCCTTAGGGTATGTTTCCACGGTCAGGAAACGCTGCTTGTTTGACGCTGCGCAGAGCTGCAGCGTGAAACAAGCAGCGTCCAGATGTTCCAGCATAGTGGAGGGGATTTTATGAAATTCCCGTGTCCACTATGCGTGGAAACCCGCACGCGGCGGCCCTGCGACTCCGGACATGCTGCACGTCTTTTCAGATCGCAGCATGTCCGTACACCTTGCGGGGACGCAGCGTCCCCGCAAGGCATATCACAGGGCCCTATGGGACAGAGCGATCATCCCGGATGTGAAGAGTTAACACATCCGGCATGATCGCGTCCCAGAAAGGGGGCGGGGCTTAGCGCCGAGCGGCTTCGCCGCTGCGTTGATCTCGTTTCTCACTCAGCACAATAAATCTCGCTTCTTGTCCTTTCTTAGGGCACCGCCGCTATGAAGTGCAGGCGCGGTCCCGTAACTTTCTCTCTGATTGCCAGGCCTCCGTCAGGATCCCACCCCTGACAGGAACCCTACCGAATCTTCCCCTACAACACTCTCTGCCACAAGGTGTTGCCTGGTTCCAACCCAGTCAGCTTTCTTCCTAACTTCCTGCCTAACCCCCAAGTGTGAGGAGTGGCCTAATGAATAGTACCCTTAGCTCCCCCTGGAGGCCAGACTGTGAAATGTATTGGTGTATGTGATACCTGGTCAGATGAACTCCTTCAGTGCCATCAGACGTACCATAGCCCCCCTTAGTGGCGGAGCAACAGTACTGCAACGACCAGGACTCTGGGGCGCTGCACTCCCCCCCGGTTAAATCCAGTACTCCTGGACTGGGAAGAAAACAACAATACATGTCAGCAAAAAGACATACAATTTTTGAAAATGCAAGTACAAGTAAACATTAACAGAGCTTCCCTTTATGGGAGGTGAGGACACTTGAACGTTACAAACATGGTTAAATATTTTTAAGTAACTTACTATGAATAACTTTCTCTTACCCAACCGGGTATTCTACTTATTGCAAATTTCTGAACAATAATTTAACTTTGCCTTTAAGGACATACTCGCTGAATCCACTAAAGACCTTCTTATAAAACATTATAAGGCTACTCAACCTTTCTACATTCTCCTTCTTTAAATCTGCAGGACCGCCTGTCCTAACTGCTCCAGGCCTGCTGCCTCTCCTTTCTGTTACAGGACCGCCCCTTTCCACCCGGGCCTTCTGCCTTTCCACTACTATACACAGTATAGAACATATCATCCATCTTTCAGTTCAAGATTACTGAGCCATCTCTGTATGGCTCCCAGGAGGACTCACTGACTAACCCCGTACGGGTTCACTTTGTGTCCTCATTCTTCTATCAACATTATTAAACATTTCTTACAATTAACTAGTTAGTTACATTTAACTTTTACATATCAGCATTATTACTTTTTCTTTTAAAGCATCATCATTCTTCTAAGTGCTATCGATGAACGTCCCCTTTAAGAGGGAACCAAGTCTCTATGAGGTAGTGCAACTCCTCAAGCTGCAAGTCCGTACACAGCAAGGACTCCGGTGCAGGTTCCAAGAACCGTATTTTCGCAAAGAGTCCTGTTTTTGTGTAAAACCAGTAGAGAGCACCTTTAAGAAGGTGCAAACTATTTACAACATAAGTTTGTGAATCATTCACCGTCCATGATTTGGCAGTCTTTTTGGTAACTGAGCAACAGTAGAAACAAACAAAAAGCAATAGGGATCCCGGGTCAACACCCTTTAAGAATAACCCTAAACGGGTTTTAGCAGCAAAACAGCAGAAAACAAAACAGTTAAATGAACTATTTACATTTTCAGAGTATTAGAATTTTACTTGAACCACGCAGGAGGCAGCACTGGCGGAGGCAATCCCTTTGGATACTGCGCTCCGCCTGGTATGGCGTAAGGGGGAGTGTTGTCCCACCTGGGGGTCTGCGTACCCACTGTCTTCTGTTCTGGGGCAGCAGGGACACCGGTTACCCGAGGAGGCGCCCCCTGGGCCACGATGGTGGTGGAAGTGACGATGCTGCAGGTCGTGGTCTTGACAATCGTGCAGGTTGGAGTGACCACGGTGGTCTTGGTGGTGATCGTGGGCTGACCACAAGGGGGCACCTTGGCTACGGGGGACAGCTTCACCGGTACCTTAGTTGGGGGTATCATGGGGTTACACTTCTTATAAACATTCAGGGCGAACCACCCCTTTTCCCCTAAATGCCGGGTGTAGGTGACTTCGTCCCCCGGGTAGAGATCCCGGTCTGGATGGCCTTCTCTGAGATGAGACTCCACATCCCGCCGGTTAACGAAGACTTCGGCATACAAGCCCGACTCTTTTATAAAGCCCCAGCCTCCGCGGAGCTTGAAGGCAACGACAGTGCCCTGCCTGCGCGGGGCCTAGTGAGCGGTGGGGTCCTTGCGGGCTCGGTCCTTGACCGCCAGGTCTTTTTGATGGTGGGCCTCTAGCCCGGCCTGGTACGCCTTTTCCTTCTCCTCCCACTGCTGTTCCAGCTGGGTCTGATATTCCTCCCAGCTCAGGGCCTGTACCATCTCCCCCTCCTGGGTCTTCACCCCGGGGAACCCCATGAGGTTGGATCCTGGGTTCACCCAGCGGCATACCGTGCGCTCCGCATGGGCCTCACACAGCAGGGTAGTTGGTGGAATCGGGGCTTTCAGGAAGCGTTCCATTCCCGTCGCCTTTTCCCAGGGTAGCAGGCGCTGGAGTCTATGGGTCCCAGGGAGAGGGGGTGCCGCAACGGGGCCTACTAACAGGTCCTCTGCCGGCGGGACAGGGTCGACGGACTCACCAGCCGATGCAGGCTCCTCCTCCGCGGCGGGTTCCGCTGGCGGTGTCGGTGAGGACCTAAGCAGCAACTCCGGTAGCGGTATAGGATCCGATGCCAGAGGACTTTCTTCCGGCGCCACCTGATGCGGAGCCTGGGCCTTCACGTTCAGCTGAAGGAGCTGGTGGATCAAGTCCTCCATCTCAGCCTGTGAGAGATCAGCATTGTCCGTGGAGAATTGGCTGCGGTGCTCATCCGGGTAGTCGGGGGAGACTTCCGCTTCAACCCCACATTCGGGTCCTGAGCTGCTGGTCATGGCGTCCTCCACGTGGGTCGCTTCCTGATCCTTTTCCCGCTCTCTCCTTCGTGGGCGGTCCCGTTTCTTCTTTCTCCACCCACCATTGAGGATTAGGAGGCGGATCTCAGCTGCTGATGGACACGTCCTCACAGTGCAGAAATATTTAGACTGGGCGGCCATTGTCCTTCGCGCTCTCCAGCTCGTCTACGCCCACTCCACGCCCCTCTTCTTCTCCTGCGCTCTCCTCAGGGTGCTGTAATGGCGGATTTTGGCGGTAAATGGCAATACACAGTCCTTGCAATAAAGTACAGTCCAAGCACAGTAAATCACAATTCCAAGGCACACATGACCTGATTCTTCAGGCTTAAGTAGATCCTGTTCGTGACGCCAAGTTTTGCAGCGCCCCCACCGCCGCAGGGCCGAGGGGTACCCGGCACCGGGCCTCTGAGTTTCTGTTCTGGGGTTGTCACGGTGGCTAGGCCTGATCCGTGACCCTGCTGAGGGGTGCCCAAATAAAGAAATGTCAGTTCGGTGTATGGTGCAGGACGCAATCAATCACGAGGACACATGTAGCGCCCCCACCGCCGCAGGGCCGAGGGGTACCCGGTACCGGGCCTCTGAGTCTCTGTTCTGGGGTAGTCACGGTGGCTAGACCCGGCCCATGACCCTGCTGAGGGGCGTACAATGTAGGTAGAGGTATAGGAGGGTGTTATCGTGCAGGACGCAATCAATCACAAGGACACAGGGGTGCAGTCTCTTTACCTCTTTACTGAAGGTCTCAAGGTCCTCAGTCCGGAATACGCTGTCAACCGGGCTGCCTGAGATCGGCCGGTCCAAAGGCACATCAGGAGTTCCCTTAACAGGTGGGAATCAGTGTCTACCTTCTAGTGCCTGTGTGTTGTAGTCCTTCCCTGCTGAGCTCCCGGGATAGTCCTCACAACTGGTTCTGTCTGTCTCTGATGTTCGTTCTCTCCATCCCCCAGATGGTATGGTAGGACGCACCCGTATGACGGGGTAGGCCTGGAGTTCTTCCAGGACCCTAGAGTCGCCCCTCTCCCACAGCTGCCTCCATTGTCTGCTTAGGTGATTTGTGTGAGACAGCCAACCTATAATTGGCTGTCTGGCCGTGGTTTGCAGTATGGCTTAGAGTCTCTTACTTGCTTGGCGTTCCGGCCACCGACTGTTGCGCCTCAGAAGGATGTTGCCTCGGTCTAACAGCACGACTCCTTCTGGTCCTAATGCCTCTTAACTGTATTCCCGTTGCTCACTGGTTTGTTCTGCTCTAAGGAGTCTGCCAGGATCCCATCCCTGACAGGTCCTCTCTCCAGCTCTCCCCAGTTACTTCTTCCTGTCTTCCTGTCCAACCCCCAGTTTTACCAGAGTGTGAGGAGTGGCCTACTAGATAGAACCACCCCCCTGGTGGCCGGAGTGTGAAGTGTAGTGTGTGTTACCTGATCAGGTGAACTCCTTTAGTGCAATCATTCCCCTTAGTGGCAGAGCGACGTTACTGCAACGACCAGGACTCTGGGGCGCTGCACTCCCCCCCGGTTAAATCCAGTACTCCCGGACTGGGAAAAAAAAAAAACAACAACACATGTTAACAGAAAACACCACATTTTGAAATATTGTAAACAATCCAACATAACAGAGCTTCCCTTTGTGGGAGGTGAGGTCTCTTGAACGTTGCAAAAGTTAGGTCATGCACAGTTTATGATTCTCAGTTCAGTGGTTGAAACAGCGGGGACCCCGGGTAAACAAAGGGGTCCCCCTTTTGAAAGTTTTTGAGCAATTCACCGTCCATTACTCTATTGTCCATTTTACAACCTGTAACAAAAGATATGTACACAAACAATTTCAACTACATAGCAGCCCTTATTAATACCTCCAAGTTTTGTAGTGGAGGGGAGTTTGATTCTGAGTGCTGCGCGTGGACCTCCGCAGCGCAGGGGTTGCTACTGGCCTAGCCGGGCCCACTATGCTTGCTACCGCTGGTGTAGTGTACTGCCTCCTAGCTACACTTCTAGTGAGTCTGGGTAGCACGGGCAGGCTAGAGCTCTCAGGGCTGCTACTAGCAACAGTGGGTACGGCAGGCTCGCTGATAGCAGAGGCCGGACTCGCCAGTTCAACAGTCGGAGCGGCATCTTCAGGTAGGGCTTGTTGAGGTAGCGGGGCCGGGTGATCTGGTACCACTATTGTTTCTGGTGGGTCCGGCTGGTGAAACGTGAGAACAGGTACCACGATGGCCTGATTTATCTGAGTCCAGGACTGGGGAAAGTCTCTAAGGATGGTGTGGATCATCTTCTCCTTTTCCACCGGTGGGGAGATTCCTGGGGCCGTGTCCCTCTCTCTCAACTTATCGGGGCAGACCTTAAGGTGATCCCTGGATATCGCTGTCGAGGTCTCTCCTCCGTCCTTGCTGATGAGACAGACCTTCGTGTTGTCAAAATCGGATGGCAGGATGGTATACGGTTCCGCTTCCCATTGGTCGTCGAGCTTGTGTAGCCTCCTCTTTCGTGTGAGTACTTGCTCACCAGGTGACAGGGGAATCGCAGGAGCATGCTGGTTGTTGTCCCTTTCTTGTTTTTGCCTAGCCTGGGCGAGACTTCTTTCCACGCACTCCTGTACTTGGCGGTATCTTCGCTACCTTTCTGCATCCCAATCTGCATCCGACGAGGTATCTTCGGGGACTAGGACCCCCATGTCCAGATCAACAGGTAACTGGCTAGACCTTCCTCGCATCAGGTACACTGGAGTGCAGTTGGTGGAATTTACTGGGATGTGGTTGTACATATCCACCAAGTCAGGCAACTTGGTCGGCCACATGTTCCGTTCCTCTACTGGTAAGGTCTTCAATAAGTCGATCACCACTTGGTTCATCTTCTCGCACATCCCATTGGTTTGAGGGTGGTACGGTGTGGTTCTGATCTTCTTACACCCGTACAGTTGGCAGAACTCTTGAAACACTTCTGCTTCGTATGCTCGTCCCTGATCGGTCAGTACCTTCTCCGGGTAGCCATGGGGCCTACAAAAGTACTGCTGGAAGGCTTTGGCGGCAGTCCTGGCCGTGAGATCCTTGACAGGTACGACCACCAAAAATCTGGAGAAGTGATCTACGAAGGTAAGAGCGTAGATATAGCCTGACCGGCTAGGTGTCAGCTTCACGTGATCCAGTGCGACCAGTTCGAGCGGCCGTTTGGTGATGATAGGCCGCAGGGGAGCCCGTTGACTACCACGGTCCTTCCTGCGTAGGCTACATGGACCACACTCCCGACACCACTTCTCAATGGCTCTCTTCATGCCAATCCAACAGAACCTCCCTCAGAGTAGCCTCTCTAGCTTCCTCCATCCGAAGTGTCCGGCTCCATCGTGGTAGGCTCCCAGAACCATGGGCGCATCTCGCCTTGGCACCACTATCTGCCACACCAATTCATGAGTACGTGGGTCGATGCTCCTCCGGCACAGCTTGCCATCATGGATAAACAGTTTGCTTCTCCCCTTCCACAGCTGTTGGGTCTCCTGGGAATCATCTGGGCCGGGGTGCAACCCTGCCTGCGTCAAGAGCTCTTTCACCCGACGGACTGCGGGGTCACCATCCTGGGTTTCCGCCCATCCGTGATGGGGCAGGGGATTCAGCGTGGCATCCGGTTGGTTCTTGTGCTTGTTCTTCACATGATGAGAGTTCTGAGTGGCTTTGGGGCGATGGAAGGCAGGCAGCTCCACCTCTTCAAGTGCCTCCGGGTCTTCTCCCGTTTCTGGCAAATTGGGCATTCGGGACAAGGCATCGGCATTGGCATTCTTGTGTCCTGCCCGGTACTTGATGGTGAAATTGTAGTTGGACAGCCGGGCCATCCACCGCTGTTCCAAGGCCCCGAGTTTGGCAGTATCCAGATGCGTTAGCGGATTGTTATCCGTGAAGACGGTGAATTTCGCGGAGGCCAGGTAGTGTTTGATCCTCTCTGTCACTGCCCAGACGATGGCAAGGAATTCCAGCTTAAAGGAACTGTAGTTGTCAGGGTTTCTTTCCGTGGGACGGAGTTTCCTGCTGGCATAAGCGATCACCCTCTCTTTGCTTTTCTGGACCTGGGACAGCACGGCTCCCAATCCCACATTGCTGGCATCCGTGTACAGCACAAACGGCTGGTCGTATTCGGGGTAGGCCAGTACCTCTTCGCCTGTCAGTGCCGACTTCAAACAAGTGAAGGATCCCTCTAGCTCCTCGTTCCAATCAAATGGGGTGTTTCTCCCCTTGGTCTTCTTTGGTTGGCCCACCAACAGGTTTTGCAAGGGTGCGGCCTTCTTGGTGAAGTCCTTAATGAACCTCCGGTAATAGCCTACCAGCCCGAGGAACTGCCGGACTTCGTGGAGGTCACTGGGCTTTGGCCAGTCCTTGATCACTGTGACCTTGTCCGGGTCTGGGGCCACTCCTTCAGCGCTCACCACATGGCCCAGGTACTGCACTTTAGGTTTCAGCAGATGACTAGTGTTGAGCATTCCGATACTGCAAGTATCGGGTATCGGCCGATATTTGCTGTATCGGAATTTCCGATACCGAGATCCGATACTTTTGTGGTATCGGGTATCGGGTATCGCAACAACATTAATGTAATAATGTGTAAAAGAGAGAATTAAAATAAAAAATATTGCTATACTCACCTCTCCGACGCAGCCTGGACCTCAGCGAGGGAACCGGCAGCGTTGTTTGTTTAAATTTCGCGCTTTTACTTGGTTACGTGAAGTCCCGGCTTGTGATTGGTCAGGGCGGCCATGTTGCCGGGACGCGGACCAATCACAGCAAGCCGTGACGAAATTACGTCACGGCTTGCTGTGATTGGTCCGCGTCCCGGCAACATGGCCGCCATTAACCAATCACAAGCCGTGACGTCACGGGAGGCTGGACATGCGCGTATTTTAAAAAGCGCGCGTGTCCAGCCTCCCGTGACGTCACGGCTTGTGATTGGTTAATGGCGGCCATGTTGCCGGGACGCGGACCAATCACAGCAAGCCGTGACGTAATTTCGTCACGGCTTGCTGTGATTGGTCCGCGTCCCGGCAACATGGCCGCCCTGACCAATCACAAGCCGGGACTTCACGTAACCAAGTAAAAGCGCGAATTTTAAACAAACAACGCTGCCGGTTCCCTCACTGAGGTCCAGGCTGCGTCGGACAGGTGAGTATAGCAATATTTTTTATTTTAATTCTTTATTTTACACATTTATATGGATCCCAGGGTCTGAAGGAGAGTTTCCTCTCCTTCAGACCCTGGGAACCATCAGGAATACCGTCCGATACTTGAGTCCCATTGACTTGTATTGGTATCGGGTATCGGTATCGGATTGGATCCGATACTTTGCCGGTATCGGCCGATACTTTCCGATACCGATACTTTCAAGTATCGGACGGTATCGCTCAACACTACAGATGACACTTGGACGGTTTCACCTTTAAGCCAAAGTTGGACAGAGCTTCAAACACTTCGGCCAGGTGCTTCAGATGGTCTTCATAGGTCTTAGAGAAAACAATAACATCATCCAAATACAGCAGCATGGTTTCAAAGTTCATGTGTCCCAGGCAGCACTCCATCATCCTCTGGAACGTCCCTGGAGCATTGCATAATCCGAAGGGCATGTAGTTGAATTCGCAGAGACCCATTGGTGTCGTGAAGGCCGTCTTCTCTTTGTCTGCCTCCGCCACAGGAACCTGCCAGTACCCACTGGTGAGATCTAAGGTAGAGAAATAGTTAGCAGATTTTAAAGCAGCCAGAGACTCCTCTATCCTGGGCAGTGGGTATGCGTCCTTATGTGTAATGCGATTCAACTGCCTGTAATCAACACACATCCTCATTGTACCATTTTTCTTTTTAACAAGGACTAACGGAGCTGCCCAGGGGCTACAGCTGTCTCTCACCACCCCAGCCTCCTTCATTTCCCGCAACATGTCTTTGGCACACTGGTAATGAGCTGGGGGTACAGGGCGATATCTATCTTTTATGGGTCGGTGATCTCCCGTGGGGATATGATGTTGGATCCCTTTCACCTGCCCAAAATCTAAGGGGTGTTTGCTGAATACCTGCTCGTACTCATGTACCACCCTGTAGGCCCCCTGTTTTTGATGGGATGGGGTAGAGTCAGTGCCCACATGCAATTCCCGACACCAGTCTTTCGAGTGCTCTGCAGAACCGTTGTCCTCCGCCACGTTTGACGGGACCAAGGGTTCAGGTGTCTGTATCACACTATTATTAACAGTGAACAATTTGGCGAGCATGGCATACTTGGTGAGGTGAACTTCTTCCTCCCCACAATTGAGGACACGTACAGGCACCCTCCCCTGGCGAACGTCGACCACCCCCAGGGCTGTCAGAATAGTAGGCCTATTGTCTGAATATACAGGTTCCACCAAGGCCTGGTAGTCCTTTCCCCTGAGGCCTATGGCTGCCCGACACCATATTAACATTTCACTCCTGGGGGGTATCGCGATGGGGTTTGAATCACTCACAGTGACACGACCAATCTCACCACCAGTCAGCTCTACCTGCTGTCTCTGCATCAGAGCTCTGATTTCCTTCTGCAGGGCACATTGCTCACTGTGGCCAGCGGTTTCTGCCACCTGTTGCAACAAAACAATAACTTCTGCAAGACAATTTTCTATAACATTAGTACCAAGAGTCATCATGGGATTACATTCTCGACGATCAATATCAACAATCACAATCCCTTGCGCTTTCAATTCCACCCGCCCCACCTTGATAGTGACCTCCTTGTACCCCACTTGTGGCAAGGGCTGACCATTACTGGCTATTATGGTGAAATCGTCATCAGGGCCACGAGTAATATCGGTGTCCTCCCAATACCGTTTATAAAGCACATAAGGTATAGTTGTCACCTGAGAACCGGTGTCCAGCAAAGCGTTCAAGGGGATTCCATCAACCACTACAGGGAGAACTTGTCGTCCTCCAATGTACTTGGTTCTCCAATGCTGCGGGCCTGACCGTCCTACTCCTGGGGGTTGGCCCTTTGCCCGAGGGGTTGCTCGTTTAAAGGACAGTACCTTGCAAGGTGGCCCACCTGGTGACAGCGGCGGCAGATGGGTCGTCCGTCCTGGTGGAAGCGGTCGTCGTTCCGGCCTCTGGACGGCGGAGTCCTCCTCTGTCGCATCCAAGGGACATCCTCTGGTCTGGAGGCCAGCTGGATCTTCGCCTTGGGGGCCTCCTGTAGGGACTGCACCGTCCGGGCCAGGGCAGCAACGCTCTTGGTTAACTCCTGCATCTGGAGGCGAAGCCCTGCAGGGGAGTCGTCCTCTAGGCTCTGGGCATCGGCCTCGGTGGCGACTGGGGCATCCGACACCACCTCCTGGTGGTACATGAGAGCGGGACGCCTGGGTGGTGCTGCACGGCTGGGTTGTCGCTCCTGCAGCGCCTGGATAGCTTTATCCTTGAATTGCGCAAAAGTCAAGTCGATTCTTGTCGATTCTTGTCAAGTCGACCAAGTGGATTCTGCATGGCCAGGAAGTGCAATTGGCCCCGCTGGTGACTGCACAGGAGCCCCTCAATGAACCGCTCCTTCAAAAGTTTATCCTCATCTTGCATGCTGTCGGGGTCACTCTGCTTAATGGCCCGCATCGCCTCCTGGAGATTAAGGGCATAATCCCGTAAGCTATCCTGTGGCTTCTGTTTGCATCCATAGAAAGTCAATTTAATTTCTGTAGCAGTACGGGTATCGAAGGTGGCCTTAAGCTTTGCAAAAACCTGCTGTGCCGTTCCCTTATCCACAGCGGGCCAGGACTTCACTTCTCTCAAAGCCACCCCAAAGAGTTGGCCGACTATCATATGAACCTTCTGAGGCTCTGTCAGGGGATAAACTCGAGCAGGCTGCAGATCCCTTCTTTAAAGTCAGTGAAGGTATGTGACTCCCCAGAGTATCATGGGAGCCAGGCCGCTCCAGGCAGGTACGGCATAGAGAAGGGCATTATGGCTTTTGTGGTAGCGGCAGTGTCCGACTGGCTGAGGGGGGCAGCGGGTTCTGCGGCAACCGGTGGTTGTACTAGAGCCGCGGCTTCGCCCACTGCGGGGCCCGGAGGTGCCCCTGCGTCCCCGGCTGCAGCCCCCACCTCCGCTCCTTCCGATTCGGACATGGCTGGCCCTTCCTCCACTAACCTGCTGGGGGTCGGAGTTCCTCTTCCGGGATTGGTACGTTACCACGCTTTCTCGTTCCGCGCTTCTTTCAGCCGGTTCCGCTTACGAAACTAAGGCTCCTCCCTCCGTGCCCGGTAATGGCAAATCGTGGCGGGAACTCTTGGCAGCAAGTGGCAATACACAGTTCTTGCAATAAAGTACAGTCCAAGCACAGTAAATCACAGTAGTTCCAAGGCACACATGACCTGATTCTTCAGGCTTAAGTAGATCCTGTTCGTGACGCCAAGTTTGTAGCGCCACCGCCGCCGCAGGGCCGAGGGGTACCTGGTACCGGGCCTCTGAGTCTCTGTTCTGGGGTAGTCACGGTGGCTAGACCCGGCCCGTGACCCTGCTGAGGGGCGTACAATGTAGGTAGAGGTATAGGAGGCTGTTATCGTGCAGGACGCAGTCAATCACAAGGACACAGGGGTGCAGTCTCTTTACCTCTTTACTGAAGGTCTCAAGGTCCTCAGTCCGGAATACGCTGTCAACCGGGCTGCCTGAGACCGGCCGGTCCAAAGGCACATCAGGAGTTCCCTTAACAGGTGGGAATCAGTGTCTACCTTCTAGCGCCTGTGTGTTGTAGTCCTTCCCTGCTGAGCTCCAGGGATAGTCCTCACAACTGGTTCTGTCTGTCTCTGATGTTCGTTCTCTCCGTCCCCCAGATGGTATGGTAGGACTCACCCGTATGACGGGGTAGGCCTGGAGTTCTTCCGGGACCCTAGAGTCGCCCCTCTCCCACAGCTGCCTCCGTTGTCTGCTTAGGTGATTTGTGTGAGACAGCCAACCTATAATTGGCTGTCCGGCCGTGGTTTGCAGTATGGCTTAGAGTCTCTTACTTGCTCGGCGTTTCGGCCACCGACTGTTGCGCCTCAGAAGGATGTTGCCTCAGTCTAACAGCACGACTCCTTCTGGTCCTAATGCCTCTTAACTGTATTCCCGTTGCTCACTGGTTTGTTCTGCTCTAAGGAGTCTGCCAGGATCCCATCCCTGACAGGTCCTCTCTCCAGCTCTCCCCAGTTACTTCTTCCTGTCTTCCTGTCCAACCCCCAGTTTTACCAGAGTGTGAGGAGTGGCCTACTAGATAGAACCACCCCCCCTGGTGGCCGGAGTGTGAAGTGTAGTGTGTGTTACCTGATCAGGTGAACTCCTTTAGTGCAATCAGACGTAACATCACTCCCCTTAGTGGCAGAGCGACGTTACTGCAACGACCAGGACTCTGGGGCGCTGCACACAGGGGTGCAGTCTCTTTACCTCTTTACTGAAGGTTTCAGGGTCCTCAGTCCTGGGAATGGTTAACCGGGCTGCGCAAGTCCAGCCTGTCCGATGGCACCTCCAGGATTCCCTTTGCAGGTGGAAATCTGTGCCTACCTGCTAGCGCTTGTGTGTTGTGGTCCTCCCCTGCTGTGCTTACGGGATAGTCCCCACAACTGTTGTGTCTGTTTCTCGTGTTCCCTCACAACTCGATTCTAATGATGTTGTTCTTCTCCGTCCCTCCCTGATGCCTGAGTCAGGACGCACCCGTATGACGGGTAGGCTCGGAGCTCTTCCGGGACCCTAGAGTCACCCCTCTCCTAGTGTGCCCCCTATGTCTTCGTAGGTGATTTAGGTGAGACAGCCCGCCTGTAACGGACTGTCCTGCCGTAGGTTTGAAGTATTGCCTGGAGCTCTATACTTCCTCGGCGTTCCGGCCACCGGTTAATTGCGCCTCAGTAGGATGTTGCCTCGGTCTAACAGCACGACTCCTACTCGTTTCTCACTCAGCACAATAAATCTCGCTTCTTGTCCTTTCTTAGGGCACCGCCGCTATGAAGTGCAGGCGCGGTCCCATAACTTTCTCTCTGATTGCCAGGCCTCTGTCAGGATCCCACCCCTGACAGGGACCCTACCGAATCTTCCCCTACAACACCCTCTGCCACAAGGTGTTGCCTGGTTCCAACCCAGTCAGCTTTCTTCCTAACTTCCTGCCTAACCCCCAGTTTTACCAAAGTGTGAGGAGTGGCCTAATGAATAGTACCCTTAGCTCCCCCTGGAGGCCAGACTGTGAAATGTATTGGTGTATGTGATACCTGGTCAGATGAACTCCTTCAGTGCCATCAGACGTACCATAGCCCCCCTTAGTGATGGAGCAACAGTACTGCAACGACCAGGACTCTGGGGCGCTGCATACTAAGATGGTTATGGGTGATGATGCCATCATCAGCATCCCTATTACTGTCATCTACATGCTGGATCACTCTTTAAATAGTGTGGGGGAGGAGGTGGTGGTAGTGGTCCTGGGGAAGAGGAGGAAGCAGAGGAGGATACCTTTAGGGTTAACAATGTCAATAAGTTCACATCTGTCATCTCACAGACGTTTGCATTGGAGGAACAAATGGGGAGAAGGATCACGAAAAGGATGAAAAGGAAGAGGTGATGGATGCGGAACAGTTATGAGATGAAGAC
Source organism: Ranitomeya variabilis (assembly GCF_051348905.1). NCBI lineage: Eukaryota > Metazoa > Chordata > Amphibia > Anura > Dendrobatidae > Ranitomeya > Ranitomeya variabilis. The sequence goes on from NC_135234.1 coordinate 650,789,878, forward strand.
GATAATGATTCTCTCTATGTTATCAGTGGTTCTCAGGAGGGGATGGAGGAAGAAGCATTGAGTGTTATCTCGCCACCAACATACTGTGGAGTTGGACCTCATGAAAGTGACTGACCCATGAGCGCCTTCTTGCAGCACTCTCTGCAACATGATTGTTACCAGGATAGTTATGATTCCAAATAGTGCTGACTACTGGGTTGCCAGTGTGTTCTATCCAAAATACAAAAGTAAATTTTGTCAGTTGCTTGCCAAGCTGCAGTATGAAAACATGCTGGAAGACAATCTTGACAGTGGTTTTCCCCAAAACAGCAGTGAGGCACACAGTTTGCATCGCAGTGATAGCCTTCCAACCACAGAAACGTTCAGTTGTCGATGCAAAAACATTTGCAGCCTTGCAGAGTTTGTATGTTCTACCCGTGTTTGCGAGGGTTTACTCCCAGTAATTATTTTTCTACCCACGCTACAAAGACATACAGATAGTAAATTTATATTGTGAGTCTCAATGGTGACAGTGCCAGTAATGTCTGTAAATGTCTGTAAAACGAATGTTGCATTATTGGCACTATATAAGTGATAAACCCCCCAAAAAAATTGAAAGTGATGCTCAGTCACACTAAAGGTACCGTTACACTAAACGATTTACCAACGATCACGACCAGCGATACGACCTGGCCGTGATCGTTGGTAAGTCGTTGTGTGGTCGCTGGGGAGCTGTCACACAGACAGCTCTCTCCAGCGACCAACGATCAGGGGAACGCCTTCGGCATCGTTGAAACTGTCTTCAACGATGCCGAAGTCCCCCTGCAGCACCCGGGTAACCAGGGTAAACATCGGGTTACTAAGTGCAGGGCCGGAATTAGTAACCCGATATTTACCCTGGTTACCATTGTAAAAGTAAAAAAAAAAAACACTACATACTCACATTCTGATGTCTGTCACGTCCCCCGCCGGCGTCCACAGGGTTAAAACTGCTTTCGGCAGGAGCGCTTGCTATTGCATGCGCTGCTGCCGAGAGCTTCCCTGCAGCACTGAATGTGTCAGCGCCGGCAGTAACAGCGGTGACGTCACCGCTGTGCTCTGCTTTACGGCCAATGCTGACACAGTGCAGGAAGCTCTCAGCAGCAGCGCACCATTAGCAAGCGCTCCTGCCGAAAGCAGTTTTAACCCTGTGGACGCCGGGGGATGTGACAGACATCAGAATGTGAGTATGTAGTGTTTTTTTTAACTTTTACAATGGTAACCAGGGTAAATATCGGGTTACTAAGCGCGGCCCTGCGCTTAGTAACCCGATGTTTACCCTGGTTACAAGTGAACACATCGCTGGATCGGCGTCACACGCCGATCCAGCGATGACAGCTGGTGATCAGCGACGAAATAAAGTTCTGGACTTCTAGCTCCGACCAGCAATATCACAGCGGGATCCTGATCGCTGCTGCGTGTCAAACACAACGAGATCGCTATCCAGGACGCTGCAACGTCATGGATCGCTGTCGTTCTCGTTGGAAAGTTGCCCAGTGTGAAGGTACCTTTAGCTGGCACATATATCAGTTTCGAAGATTACTATTGTCATAAAAATATAAGGATAGTAATACAGGTAGTTGACTCAAAGACAGTGGTGGACTGCTGGTATCGCAGGCCTACTGCTACAGGCAACACACATGAAGGAGACCCAATGAGGAATCTACACATTTACAAAAATTTATTTGCACACACCAACAAGGTGACATCAATTTCACCACAGTAGAAATAGTCTAATAGTGGCCAACAGGTCTTCCACTACACCCAAACCAGCAAATGGACACCCAACCAGGAATGTGCACATTTAAAAAAAAATAGTGACAGACATCATCAAGTGGCTTCAATTTTAACACAGTACAAATATTATAATAGGGACCCACATGTTTTACACTACACCAACCCAGCAGATAGACACCCAAACCGGACTGTTCACATTTCCACAAATTAGTGTTAACATCTCCAGCATCAGCCGCAGCAACAACAGGCACAAAAGCCCCACTAAAGATATCAAAGACTGCAATTACACAAGAACAATACAGCACACTAAAAACTACAGCATGCATAACAGAAGTTGTCAATTTTCTTTGGACACGACGTCACATTAGTGGTTCACTAGTGCTTTCAAAAACATTAACACTGACCCTACATACACCTCAAACTCCAAGCCTAATCTGTTGTGAATTCCGTTCTCGAGCTCCCTCCTGTGGTCATGAATGGTACTTCGGTGAGTTCTGTCTGTGAACTCCCTCTGGTGGCTGTGTGTGGAGCTACTAGCCATTGAGGTTCGTTCCTCACCTGGTCTCGTTTGCTGCTACTGGCTTCTCTATTTAACTCCACTCAGATCGTTAGTGCATGCCAGCTGTCGATGTCTTTGCACTGGTTCAGATCTCTCTTGGACCTTTCTGAGGACCTGTCTACTCCAGCAGAAGCTAAGTTCCTGCTTGTTCATTTGTTGCATATTGTTTTTCTGGTTAAGTTCTAGTCCAGCTTGCTTTCATGAAATTACCTGGCTAGCTGGAAGCTCTGGGGATGCAGAGCGGCGCCACCACACCGTGAGTCGGTGCGGGGGTCTTTTTTGCACACTCTGCGTGGTTTTTGTAGTTTTTTGTGTTGACCGCAAAGATACCTTTCCTATCCTCAATCTGTTTAGTTAGACTGGCCTCCTTTGCTAAGACCTATTTCATTCCTGTGTTTGTGATTTCCTCTTAACTCACAGTCAATACTTGTGGGGGGCTGCTTTTACCTTTGGGGAATTTCTCTGAGGCAAGTGAGGCTTTGTTTCCTTTCTTTAGGGGTAGTTAGCTCTTAGGCTGTGAAGAGGCGTCTAGGCAGAGTCAGGCACGCTCCACGGCTATTTCTAGTGTGTGTTGATAGGAGTAGGGTTTGCGGTCAGCAGAGTTCCCATTTCCCCAGAGCTCGTCCCGATACCGTGTTTAACTATCAGGTCATTCCGGGTGCACCTAACCACCAGGTCCATAACAGTACAGCTGGCCCACAAAGTGTTAATGCATCTCAATAGAGGGAAAAGAGAAGTTCTGAGACCATTTATTTTTTTTTCTCTGCAGTGTGTTTTGTCTTTCTTTTCCCCTTAAACTCTGGGTGGTTCAGGACTCAGGTGTAGATATGGACATTCAAGGTCTGTCCTCTAGTGTGGATCAACTCACTGCAAGGGTACAAAACATTCAAGATTATGTAGTTCAGAATCCGATGTTGGAGTCTAGAATTCCAATTCCTGATTTGTTTTCTGGGGATAGATCTAAATTTCTGAATTTCAAAAATAATTGTAAACTGTTTCTTGCTCTGAAACCCCGCTCTTCTGGTGACCCTATTCAGCAAGTAAGAATCATTATTTCTTTGTTGCGTGGTGACCCTCAAGACTGGGCATTCGCCCTGGCGGCAGGAGATCCTGCATTGCGTAATGTAGATGCGTTTTTTCTGGCGCTGGGATTGCTTTATGATGAACCGAATTCTGTGGATCAGGCAGAGAAAATTTTGCTGGCTTTGTGTCAGGGTCAGGATGAAGCGGAGGTATATTGCCAGAAGTTCAGAAAGTGGTATGTGCTTACTCAGTGGAATGAGTGGGCCCTGGCAGCAATTTTCAGAAAGGGTCTTTCTGAAGCCCTTAAGGATGTTATGGTGGGGTTCCCCACGCCTGCTGGTCTGAATGAATCAATGTCCTTGGCCATACAGATCGATCGGCGCTTACGTGAGCGCAAAACTGTGCACCATTTGGCGGTATCCTCTGAGCAGAGGCCTGAGCCTATGCAATGTCATAGGACTTTGACCAGAGCTGAACGGCAAGAACACAGACGTCAGAATGGGCTGTGTTTTTACTGTGGTGACTCCACTCATGCTATCTCTGATTGTCCTAAGCGCACTAAGCGGTTCGCTAGGTCCGTCATTGGTACTGTACAGCCTAAATTTCTTTTGTCCGTTACTCTGATTTGCTCTTTGTCATCCTATTCTGTTATGGCATTTGTGGATTCAGGCGCTGCCCTGAATTTGATGGACTTAGAGTTTGCCAGGCGCTGTGGTTTTTTCTTGGAGCCTTTGCAGCATCCGATTCCTTTGAGGGGAATTGATGCTACGCCTTTGGCCAAGAATAAGCCTCTGTACTGGACCCAGTTGACCATGTGCATGGCTCCTGCGCATCAGGAGGATATTCGCTTTTTGGTGTTGCATAATTTGCATGATGTGGTCGTGTTGGGTTTGCCATGGCTGCAGGTCCATAATCCAGTATTGGATTGGAAGTCAATGTCGGTGTCCAGTTGGGGTTGTCAAGGGGTACATGGGGATGTTCCATTGTTGTCAATTTCTTCCTCCACTCCTTCTGAAGTCCCTGAGTTTTTGTCGGATTACTGGGATGTATTTGATGAGCCCAAATCTAGTGCCCTACCTCCTCATAGGGATTGTGATTGTGCTATTAATTTGATTCCTGGTAGCAAGTTCCCTAAGGGACGACTTTTCAATTTGTCTGTGCCAGAACACGCCGCTATGCGGAGTTATATAAAGGAGTCCTTGGAGAAAGGGCATATTCGCCCGTCGTCGTCACCATTGGGAGCAGGGTTCTTTTTTGTGGCCAAGAAGGATGGTTCTCTGAGACCTTGTATAGATTACCGCCTTCTTAATAAAATCACAGTCAAATTTCAGTACCCTTTGCCTCTACTGTCTGATTTATTTGCTCGGATTAAGGGGGCTAGTTGGTTCACCAAGATAGATCTTCGAGGGGCGTATAATCTCGTGCGTATTAAACAGGGTGATGAATGGAAAACAGCATTTAATACGCCCGAGGGCCATTTTGAGTACCTCGTGATGCCATTCGGCCTTTCTAATGCTCCCTCTGTGTTTCAGTCTTTTATGCATGACATCTTCCGAAAGTATCTGGATAGATTCATGATCGTGTATTTGGATGATATTTTGGTCTTTTCGGATGATTGGGAGTCCCATGTGAAGCAGGTCAGAATGGTGTTCCAGGTCCTTCGTGCTAATTCCTTGTTTGTGAAGGGATCTAAATGTCTCTTTGGAGTTCAGAAGGTTTCCTTTTTGGGCTACATTTTTTCCCCTTCTACTATCGAGATGGATCCTGTTAAAGTCCAGGCTATTTATGATTGGACTCGGCCTACATCTGTGAAGAGCCTTCAGAAATTTCTGGGCTTTGCCAATTTTTACCGTCGCTTCATCGCTAATTTTTCTAGTGTTGTTAAACCATTGACTGATTTGACCAAGAAGGGTGCTGATGTGGTGAATTGGTCCTCTGCGGCCGTTGAGGCTTTTCAGGAGTTGAAACGTTGTTTCTCTTCGGCTCCTGTGTTGTGTCAGCCAGATGTTTCGCTCCCTTTTCAGGTCGAGGTTGATGCTTCTGAAATTGGAGCAGGGGCTGTTTTGTCTCAGAGAAGTTCTGATTGCTCTGTAATGAAGCCATGTGCTTTCTTTTCTAGAAAGTTTTCGCCTGCTGAGCGTAATTATGATGTTGGCAATCGGGAGTTGTTGGCTATGAAGTGGGCATTCGAGGAGTGGCGACATTGGCTTGAAGGAGCCAAGCATCGCGTGGTGGTCTTGACGGATCACAAGAATCTGACTTATCTCGAGTCTGCCAAGCGGTTGAATCCTAGACAGGCTCGTTGGTCGCTGTTTTTGTCCCGTTTCAATTTTGTGGTTTCGTACCTTCCGGGTTCTAAGAATAAGAATGTGAAGGCTGATGCCCTTTCAAGGAGTTTTGTGCCTGATTCTCCTGGAGTTCCTGAGCCGGCTGGTATTCTCAGAGAGGGGGTAGTTCTGTCTGCCATCTCCCCTGATTTGCGGCGGGTGCTGCAGGAGTTCCAGGCTGATAGACCTGACCGTTGTCCAGCGGAGAAACTGTTTGTCCCTGATAGATGGACTAATAGAGTTATCTCTGAGGTTCATTGTTCGGTGTTGGCTGGTCATCCTGGGATTTTTGGTACCAGAGATTTGGTGGCTAGGTCGTTTTGGTGGCCTTCCTTGTCGCGGGATGTGCGTTCTTTTGTGCAGTCTTGTGGGACTTGTGCTCGGGCTAAGCCCTGCTGTTCTCGTGCCAGTGGGTTACTTTTGCCCTTGCCGGTCCCGAAAAGGCCCTGGACGCATGTTTCCATGGATTTTATTTCAGATCTTCCTGTTTCTCAAAGGATGTCGGTTATCTGGGTGGTTTGTGATCGCTTCTCTAAAATGGTCCATTTGGTACCCTTGCCTAAATTGCCTTCTTCCTCTGATTTGGTTCCATTATTTTTCCAAAATGTGGTTCGTTTGCATGGCATTCCGGAGAACATCATGTCTGACAGAGGTTCCCAGTTTGTTTCAAGGTTTTGGCGGTCCTTTTGTGCTAAGATGGGCATTGATTTGTCTTTTTCTTCGGCTTTCCATCCTCAGACAAATGGCCAAACCGAACGAACCAATCAGACTTTGGAAACTTATCTGAGATGCTTTGTTTCTGCGGATCAGGATGATTGGGTGACCTTCCTGCCATTGGCTGAGTTCGCCCTTAATAATCGGGCCAGTTCGGCTACTTTGGTTTCGCCTTTTTTTTGTAATTCTGGGTTTCATCCTCGTTTTTCTTCAGGGCAGGTTGAGCCTTCGGACTGTCCTGGTGTGGATTCTGTGGTGGACAGGTTGCAACAAATTTGGACTCATGTGGTGGACAATTTAACCTTGTCTCAAGAGAAGGCTCAATGTTTCGCTAATCGCCGTCGCCGTGTTGGTCCCCGACTTTGTGTTGGGGATTTGGTTTGGTTATCGTCTCGTTATGTTCCTATGAAGGTTTCTTCTCCTAAGTTTAAGCCTCGTTTCATTGGTCCTTATAAGATTTCTGAAATTCTTAATCCTGTGTCATTTCGTTTGGCCCTTCCTGCTTCTTTTGCCATCCATAATGTGTTCCATAGGTCGTTGCTGCAGAGATATGTGGCGCCTATGGTTCCCTCCGTTGATCCTCCTGCTCCGGTGTTAGTCGAGGGGGAGTTGGAGTATGTGGTGGAGAAGATTTTGGATTCTCGTATTTCGAGACGGAAACTTCAGTACTTGGTCAAATGGAAGGGCTATGGTCAGGAGGATAATTCCTGGGTTGTTGCCTCTGATGTCCATGCTGCCGATTTAGTTTGTGCCTTTTATTTGGCTCGTCCTGATCGGCCTGGGGGCTCTGGTGAGGGTTCAGTGACCCCTCCTCAGGGGGGTGGTCATGAATGGTACTTCGGTGAGTTCTGTCTGTGAACTCCCTCTGGTGGCTGTGTGTGGAGTTACTAGCCATTGAGGTTCGTTGATCACCTGGTCTCGTTTGCTGCTACTGGCTTCTCTATTTAACTCCACTCAGATCGTTAGTGCATGCCAGCTGTCGATGTCTTTGCACTGGTTCAGATTTCTCTTGGACCTTTCTGAGGACCTGTCTACTCCAGCAGAAGCTAAGTTCCTGCTTGTTCATTTGTTGCATATTGTTTTTCTGGTTAAGTTCTAGTCCAGCTTGCTTTCATGAAATTACCTGGCTAGCTGGAAGCTCTGGGGATGCAGAGCGGTGCCACCGCACCGTGAGTCGGTGCGGGGGTCTTTTTTGCACACTCTGCGTGGTTTTTGTAATTTTTTGTGTTGACCGCAAAGATACCTTTCCTATCCTCAATCTGTTTAGTTAGACTGGCCTCCTTTGCTAAGACCTATTTCATTCCTGTGTTTGTGATTTCCTCTTAACTCACAGTCAATACTTGTGGGGGGCTGCTTTTACCTTTGGGGAATTTCTCTGAGGCAAGTGAGGCTTTGTTTCCTTTCTTTAGGGGTAGTTAGCTCTTAGGCTGTGAAGAGGCGTCTAGGCAGAGTCAGGCACGCTCCACGGCTATTTCTAGTGTGTGTTGATAGGAGTAGGGTTTGCGGTCAGCAGAGTTCCCATTTCCCCAGAGCTCGTCCCGATACCGTGTTTAACTATCAGGTCATTCCGGGTGCACCTAACCACCAGGTCCATAACACTAATCCCCCTTCCACCACAACCTCGCTTTTTCCCAGTCATGTTGCTCAGATAGTGTGCTAGGAGCACACTTTTAGAAACTAAAAATTAGATTTTTTTACTCTGCACAATCTCTGCACACAGCTGAATTTCAGCAGCACTAAATTTTAAGGTATAATATGGCGTGATGAATCACGTTACTCACAGAAGAATTGTTTCAGTGTGGATGAGGCCTGTATGACAAAGAAGATATGCTCCAAAAAGTCAGACAATACATACAGATGTCTCCTACTGTTTGACATCAGTAACAATTTTTGTTTTGTTTTGTTGGTGTTGATGAGGCCTGTATAACATTGACTACATGTTCCAAACAATTTGTACGTGAGATGTCTGTGTTATGTTACGTACAGCATTACATTAGTAACAGAATAATTTGGGGAAGCCTGTCGATAAAGCCTGTATAACATAGACTAGATGCTCAAAACAATTTCAAACTGAGATCTCCCATTCTGAATCACGTTCGTAACATAAAAAAAAATATTTTTAGTGTGGATCAGACAGCAGGATCAATAACAGGGTGGCTATGAGAGGTACGAGATCCAGGATCCAGCCTGCAACAATTACTCATTTATCCAACACCAATTACCAGAGAGTGTTTGATACTCGTCAGAAGATGGGTGTAACATAGGTCGCGTCTCAAGCTAGGAATAAAAGATGCCCGTGAGACATTGGATGCCAAAGACGCACATAATCTAGAAGATAGGCTAAAAACAATTTCAAACTCAGATCTAGTCTGCTGAATCACGTTTGTAAAAAAAAATGAAATGAATTTTAATGTGCAACAGCTCTGCACACAGAACAATTTCAATGCCACTAAATGTAAAGGTTGGATATAGCGGGCTGTATCACGTTTATCTACAGAAAAAAAATAATATTTTAATGTGCGTGAGGTCTATAGACAGATTCATATCACCGCCATAAAATTACAACGTGGGATACAGCGGGCTGTATCATATTCAGCAACAGAAAAAATTAGAATTTTTTTAATGCGCGTTAGTCTGCAGACAGGTTCATATCACCACAGCAATAAATGACAAGGAGGGAAACAGCAGGCTGTTTCACATTTAGCTAGTGAAAAAATATTATTTAGAATGCTATAATCATGCATGGAGCACAATAGAAGCAGTGCACAACACACTTGTAGGACAGTGCCCTGCTGGCTTTGTCTGTGGACCTCAGTAATGGCAAAAAAAAAATTAAGAGCCACTATGGACATTAGCTAGCTATACTATCTGACTGATATAGAACCGCCTAGCTAACTAGCTAAAATCTTGCTGCTAACAGTGCCAGTGTCAGGAGCAGCCTCTCTGCACTGTTACACTGTCAAAATGGCACTAAAAGAAGATGTCTGCACTTTATATGGAGAGGGACATGTTATTTCAGCAGCGAATGACACAAGATGTTGTGTCAGGACATTGTGGATTTTCCCTGTGCCCTGATTAGCTAGCTGCAATGGATTGTGCACACATAAAGTTCTGAAAAAAAAATTACTGTTCACAAGAACGCCGCACCTCAAACTCTGCAAACCCCCTCCCCTTATCAAACAGGTGCCAAACGCCGATGATACACCACCATTATCATTGCTAAAGTGCTGAAAATACTTTTGTGTCAACGCAAATATTTTCCTGCACTTTTTACCGAATGTTACAGTTTTTTTCCGATTTTATAAAATTTTGCTCGTGAATCCAAATGTGCCATAGTCAGTCGAATTTATGTTTGGCGATCACTTTTCGAACAGATTCACTTATTACAACTCATGATGTCACACGGTCAGCCAATCACAGTAAGGCCACAACCAAGTTGGCTATGGCATTACAGTGAAACGCAGGCAATTCCCTCATGCTTATTGGCTGTGTAGCTGCCAAGTACATCCGAGCAACCATGATACTCGAGTGATAACCAAGTGTCACCAAGCATGTTCGCTCATACCTAAAAACGACTTCCACATATGATTCTCCTTACTGTCTCACAGGGCACTCAGAATATTATAACAATAACAGGTGTACACAGAAGGCATTGTTGCTTTCCATGGAATATACAAAAGTCACTATTACTTTCCAGGGTGCTCACAAAAAGTAGAGTTGAGCGACTTTTACTTTTTTGGGATCGAGACGGGTTTCGCGAAACCCGACTTTGTGAAAAGTCGGGTCGGGTGAAATTGGCCGATTATTGCGAAAAGTCGGGGGCCGACTGAAACACGACTGAAATGCAAGTCAATGGGGAATCAAAGTCGGCAGTGAGTGGAGGACAGGAAAACACCTACAGTGCCCATTTTAATGCCAAAAACATCAATTCTTCTTACTGAAGCTTGCCAATCTTAATTTACTTTATAATAATAGTTAGGCATTGAAAACTGGGGGTCATTTGGCTAAAGTTGTGGGGGTAGGGCTGGCTCAAGATTTTCGTGGGCCCCGGAAACGAGGAATACGTCATGGCGGTGGAGCAGGGAGAGGTAAGTATTTCAACTTTGCAAGTGCTGTGATCCTGAGCAAGCAGGGGGGGCCCACTTGTTGGCATTGGCACTGGCACAGGGCCCCTCATAGTATGGCGGTGTGTTTGACAGCGGGTGGTGCCTCCCACCGGCAGAGACACTTTTGCGTACTATGAGGGGCCCTGTGCCAGTGACGTCGCCAACGAGTATCCCCCCCACCTGATGAAGGAACCTGCACTTTCATCTGCACCTTCCTCTTTGTCCCCGTGTAAGGTGGTATAGTATGCGGGAAGGGGAACCTGACTTTCAGCAGGGTCAGATTCTGGCTGTGTAGAGTGCAAGGGGAATGTAGTGGTCTGGGTCAATGTACCAGCAGACTCATCTAGCAGTGGCTGGGCAATGGGCAGGATGAGGAGGAAACACAGATATAGGCCCTAATAATAAAGTGGGCTAAATGCAGTTCAAAATTGGTAACAGGACTAAACTGGCGGCATTGCTTTGTTCAGCGGAAGACAACTGTAAGGACTGGCAGACACAGTTAGTAGGCCCAAATAATAAAGTGGGCTAAATGCAGTTCAAAATTGGTAACAGGACTAAACTGGCAACATTGCTTTGTTCAGCGGAGGACAACTGTAAGGAGTGGCAGACACAGTTAGTAGGCCCAAATAATAAAGTGGGCTAAATGCATTTCAAAATTGGTAACAGGGCTAAACTGGCGGCATTGCTTTCTTCAGCGGAGGACAGCTGTAAGGAGTGGCAGACACAGTTAGTAGGCCCAAATAATAAAGTAGCCTAAATGCAGTTCAAAATTGGTAACAGGACTAAACTGGCGGCATTGCTTTGTTCAGCGGAGGACAACTGTAAGGAGTGGCAGACACAGTTAGTAGGCCCAAATAATAAAGTGGGCTAAATGCAGTTCAAAATTGGTAACAGGAGTAAACTGGTGGCATTGCTTTGTTCAGTGGAGGACAACTGTAAGGAGTGGCAGACACAGTTAGTAGGCCCAAATAATAAAGTAGGCTAAATGCAGTTCAAAATTGGTAACAGGACTAAACTGACAGCATTGCTTTGTTCAGCGGAGGACAACTGTAAGGAGTGGCAGACACAGTTACTAGGCCCAAATAATAAAGTAGCCTAAATGCAGTGCAAAATTGGTAACAGGACTAAACTGGTGGCTTTGCTTTGTTCACCGGAGGACAACTGTAAGGAGTGGCAGACACAGTTAGTAGGCCCAAATAATAAAGTGGACTAAATGCAGTTCAAAATTGGTAACAGGACTAAACTGGCGGCATTGCTTTGTTCAGCGGAGGGCAATTGTAAGGAGTGGCAGACACAGTTAGTAGGCCCAAATAATAAAGTAGCCTAAATGCAGTTCAAAATTGGTAACAGGACTAAACTGGCGGTATTGCTTTGTTCATCGGAGGACAACTGTAATGAGTAGCAGACTAAGTTAGTAGGCCCAAATAATAAAGTTGGCTAAATGTCTGTCAAAAAATTGTTCATAAATAAACAGGTGGAATAACTAGGTACAGGAGTGGGCTCCTCTGCTGAGTAGCAGACAGTGGTAGTGGGTGCAAAGTATTAACTGGTCTAAATGGAGGCCAGGGCCCTTGTATATTTTAACTATCATCTATCATTTCACCAAATTTGTATTGGCAGTGCCATTGAAGGATTTAACAGCACAGACTACACAGTGGTGGAGCAGGGAGAGGTAAGTATTGCAAGTGGTAGAGCACTGTTTGACCTGGGGGGAACACTCTCTCATGGGCGGCGGTACTGGCACAGGTCCCCTCATATTATGACGGTATGTCTGATGTTGGTTGTGCACCACCACCGTCAGAGACACTTCACTGTACTATGAGGGACCCTGTGCCAGTGCCGTCGCCCAAGAGTGGGCACACCCACCTGTCCAGGCAAACGGCACTCGCACGGGTGCTTGCGCCAGGTGGTGACCACGGTCCTGTGGGGGGAGTCAGCCCATTTAAGGAGGTATAAAAATGGCCTATGGTGGACATTCAGCAGCTGTAAATGGAGGAATTGGAGAAGTCAGTAAGAGGACACCAAAAGCAAGACATTTTTCTGGCAAGCTACGTGTCAGCAGGGGAAGGTGGGGCCAAATAATTTGAAATCCATGATTTGTTCATTTTAATGAAGGTTAGATCATCAACATTTCGGGTAGCCAGACGTGTCCTTTTTTCGGTCAGTATTGAACCAACAGCACTGAAGACTCTTTCTGATAGCACACTAGCAGCAGGGCAAGCGAGCTCCTGTAATGCATATTCTGCCAATTCAGGCCAGTTGTCTATTTTAAATGCCCAGTAATCAAAGGGGAATGACCTGTGAGGGAGAACATCGATAAGGGAGGAAAAGTAGTTCATAACCATACTGGACAAATGCTGTCTCCTGTCACTTTGAATCGATGCAGCAGTACCTGTCGTGTCAGCAGTCATTGCAAAATCACTCCACAACCTGGTCATAAAACCCCTCTGTCCAACGCCAATTCGGATTTGTGCACCTCTAACACCTCTGCCAAGTTGCCCCCTACGGCTCGTGTGAGAACCATCACCGCCGCTGAGTGCTGGGAATGCCTGAACCAAACGGTCTACAAGAGTTGCTTGTTTGGTAGCCAATATTTGCTCAACGTTCTCATGTGGCATGATATTTTGTAATTTTCCTTTATATCGTGGATCCAGGAGGCAGGCCAACCAGTAATCGCCATCGGTCATCATTTTGATAATGTGGGGGTCCCTTTTTAGGATACGCAAGGCATACTCAGCCATGTGGGCCAATGTTCCAGGTGTCAATTCACTGCTTGTGCTGGGTTGAGGAGCACTTTCTTGCAAATCAACATCATTTGTGTCCCGCAAAAACCCTGTATCTGACCTTGCAACGCCACCAGTTTCTATTGCCCCCAGAGAAGCATCCTCCTCCCATATATATTCATACCCATCATCCTCCTCCTCCTCTTCATCTGCCACCTCGTCCAGGAGAGTTGCCTGAGCAGACAATGGCTGACTGTCATCAAGGCTTCCCTCCTCCTCGGCTGCAGACGCCTGCTCCTTAATGTGCGTCAAACTTTGCATCAGCAGGCGAATTAGTGGGATGCTCATGCTCATGATGGTATCGTCTGCACTTACCAGCCGTGTGCATTCCTCAAAACACTGAAGGACTTGATAGAGGTCTTGTAGCTTCGACCACTGCACACCAGACAACTCCATGTCTGCCATCCAAGTGCCTGCCCGTGTATGTGTATCCTCCCACAAATTAATTACAGCACGCCTCTGTTCGCACAGCCTCTGAACCATGTGCAGTGTGGAGTTCCACCTTGTTTCACCGTCGATTATTAAGTGGTGCTGGGGAAGATTCAGAGATTGTTGATGGTTCAGCATACGGCTGGAGTGTACAGGCGACCGGCGGATGTGCGAGCAAAGTCTTCGCACCTTTAGGATAACTCCGGATAATTTTTGAGGAAGCACTACACCACCAGGTTCAAGGTGTGAGCCAGACAAGGTATGTGTTTCAGTTCTGAAACGGCTATGGCAGCCATAAAATTCCTTTCATTATCACTGACTACCTTGCCTGCCTCAAGATGTACACTGCCCAGCCATGACTGCGTTTGTTGCTGCAAGTACTCGGCCAGTACTTCCACAGTATGTCTGTTGTCACCCAAACACTTCATTTGTAACACAGCCTGCTGACGCTTACCACTAGCTGTTCGATAATGGGACACCTCGTGTGCAACACTAGCAGCTGCGGATAGAGTGGTCGTGCGACTGCGGTCTGTGTACAAGCTTTCGCTTCTGGAGGAGGAGGAGGAGGAGGGGTGGTGAACGCCTACAGCCAACTGTTTCCTAGACCGTGGGATAGGCAGAACTGTCCCAATATGGCTGTCCCCTGTGGACCCTGCATCCACCACATTAACCCAGTGCGCCGTGATGGACACGTTACGTCCCTGGCCATGCCTACTGGTCCATGCATCTGTTGTGAGGTGCACCTTTCCACTGACTGATTGCCTCAGTGCATGGACAATGCGGTCTTTGACATGCTGGTGGAGGGCTGGGATGGCTGTTCTCGCAAACACGTGCTGACTGGGTAGGTCATAGCGTGGTACTGCGTAGGCCATCAGGTCTTTGAAAGCTTCGCTTTCAACCAACCGGTAGGGCATCATCTCTAACGAGATTAGTCTAGCAATGTGGGCATTCAAACCCTGTGTACACGGATGAGAGGATGAGTACTTTCTTTTCCTAACGAGAGTCTCTTGTAGGGTGAGCTGGACTGGAGAGCTGCATATGGTGGAACTAGCGGTGGGAGTGTTGGACATGGCGGATTGAGAGAGGGTTGGTGATGGTATTCTTGATGTTGGCCTACATACAGTGTTTCCTACCAAGAACCTTGTGATTCCTTGACTTCTTTGGCTTTGCGACGATACCTCCACATTTGCTGCTGGTGGTGTCCTAACCGGTGGGCTTACAGTGAGGGAAGCAATGTAGCTGACTACCTTTATTCTGAGCAGGTGCACCAACGGTACGGGACGTTTGGTAGTTAGTCCAGGCTTGCAAGTGTATGCTGGTTAAATGTCTAAGCATGCACGTTGTATTTAAATTTTGAAGATTCTTCCCTCTGCTAAAGGTCTTTGAGCATTTCTTACTGATAACTTTTGACTGATCATTCGGATCTTGGTTAAAAAATTGCCACACTGCAATCTTCCTACTATGGAATACCTTTTCAGGCATTGCACGCTGTGCTACTTTCACCGGATGGCCACGCTGTCCTAAAACTGTTTTTGCTTTTGACAAACGTTTTTGGCCTGATACGGGCCTGCCAGATGACAGCTGTTGCGATGTAGATGGCTTCTGCGGATCATCCTCCTCCGCTTCTGAGCTACTGGCAGCGGCACCCTCTTCCCACAATGGCTGCCAATCTGGGTGGAAAACTGGGTCATCTATCACCTCCTCTTCAATGTCATGTGCACCTTCCTCTGTGTCACCGTGTAAGGTGCTATAGCGTTTGGGACGGTGCACCATAGTCTCATCAGGGTCAGATTCAGGCTCAGTACACTGCAAGGGCAATGTAGTGATCTGAGTCAATGGAACAGCATAATAATCGAGCTGTGGCTGTGCATCAGTGCACTCCATGTTCGATTCATCTTGTAATTGGCAGTTAACAATTTCCCTTTCTAACCCAGGCATGGTATGTGTAAAGAGCTTCATGGAGTAACCTGTAGTGTCGCCTGACGCATCCTTCACTTTTGGTTTGGGTGAAGGACACAAGGAAATGTCTTGTTCCTGACCGGGAGCATCCACTGATGACTCGCTGCTTTTATATTTGGAACTTTCTGAAGAGGAGGCAAAAGAGCTGGAGGCTGAGTCAGCAATGAAAGCCAAAACTTTTTCCTGCTGCTCCGGCTTTAAAAGATGTTTTCCTACTCCCAGATAAGGGAGCCTTCAAGGCCTTGTGTAGCCAGACTATGGCGCTGGCTCAACACCTCCAGCCTTAGGTGCTATTGTGCTTTCCCCACTACCACCAGATGCACCACCACCACCATCAGTACCAGCTGGCAACCTACGCCCACTGCCTCTTCCACCAGACTTCCTCATTTTTTGGAAAATCTAACCAAAATAACAACCGTTATATGGTACTGTAAAACAAGGTAGAAGGTGTATATAAACTTGTTGAGAATTTAAATCTACCTTTTTTGGGAGGAGACAGAACCAAAACTCAGGCCCTGTGCATAAAACAACACAATGTAAGTGGCAGAAAGTGGCTGGCTGATATACGACAAACTAACAGGACTGAAATATATCCACTTTGTGAGAATTTGAATCTCCCTTTGTTTAGGGGGAGACTGAACCAAAACTCAGGCCCAGTGTATAAAACAACGCAATGTGAGTGGCAGCAGGTGGCTGGCTGATATACGACAAACTAACAGGACTGAAATATATCCACTTTGTGAGAATTTGAATCTCCCTTTGTTTGGGGGGAGACTGAACCAAAACTCAGGCCCAGTGTATAAAACAACGCAATGTGAGTGGCAGCAGGTGGCTGGCTGATATACGACAAACTAACAGGACAGAAGTATATTCACTTTGTAAGAATTTGAATCTCCCTTTTTTGAGGGGGAGACTGAACCAAAACTCAGGCCCAGTGTATAAAACAACGCAATGTGAGTGGCAGCAGGTGGCTGGCTGATATACGACAAACTAACAGCACTGAAATATATCCACTTTGTGAGAATTTGAATCTCCCTTTTTTTGGGGGGAAACTGAAACAAAACTCAGGCCCAGTGTATAAAACAACGCAATGTGAGTGGCAGCAGGTGGCTGGCTGATATACGACAAACTAACAGGACTGAAATATATCCACTTTGTGAGAATTTGAATCTCCCTTTGTTTGGGGGGAGACTGAACCAAAACTCTGGCCCAGTGTATAAAACAACGCAATGTGAGTGGCAGCAAGTGGCTGGAAGATATATGAAAAAATACAAGGACTGTAGTACAATTTCAATCTCCCTACAATGATCTCAGGACAAGTATGGCAGCAATAAAAAGGGCTGCTGCACACGAAAGTGTGGACAAATAAGCAAGATAACTGTGCAGAAAGGAGCAACAGGATTTTTGCTCTTAAAAAAGCAGTTGGTTTGCACAGCAGTGTGCAAACAGCAATGCAGCTATCAGGGAGCCTTATAAGGCAGCCTAATAAGCTACAGAGCTGATGCACAAAAATATAGCCTCCACTGTCCCTGCAAAACAAAGGTGGTGTTGGACAGTGGAAATCGCTACAGCACAAGCGGTTTGGGGGTTAATCTTCCCTCCCTAACTATATCCCTTCTTCTGATGAAGCTGCAGGAATCTCTCCCTATGCTACGATCGGCAGAAGGAAGATGGCATTCCGTGCATGCCCCTTTATAGCCCCTGTGACGCGGCAGAAAGCAAGCCAATCACTGTCATGCCCTTCTCTAAGATGGTGGGGACCGAGACCTATATCATCACGCTGCCCACACTCTGCGTCCTCCTTCATTGGCTGAAAAATGGTGCTGAACGCGTCATACGAAACGCGAGTTTGGCGGGCTGATCGCCGACCACATAGCCGATCCCACACTAGGATCGGGTCGGGTTTCATGAAACCCAACTTTGTCGAAAGTCGTCGATTTTTGAATTTGTTCGATCCGTTTCGCTCAACCCTAACAAAAAGCATTCATAATTTAAGGGGCAATATTATCATCTAGATGGCACAAATGGCTCATTATTATTATGTGGGAGCAGATTGTAGAGCATTATTACTATGTGGGACACTGAAAGGAATACTTTATGTGCTACACGAATGTGCAGTAAAAAGGACAAAAAGGCATCGACAGGCTCAGCATAGGAATATCAAGAAAATGGAAAGTTTGTGCACTTTGGCAGTAGGTGGGGATGATGCTAGAAATGTGAGAAGTCAATCGTGTCTGTGTTGTAAACTCTGCTTATGAGTTGTAACTGAAAGAAGTTGTCATGCTGGTCTGGGCCAGATGAAAATTAAGGTGAAAATCAACGACTCCGTAAGAAAAGAGGTCACCTGTGAGTCGTTATACATAATTGTTCTGTAATCTCTTACTTGGCCTGCAGGTCTGGTATCTACCTCAATAAGAATGCTGTATGCTAGTAATATTGGTCTTGATCTTTGAATAGCGAAGTTTATTCACTAACTGTATTGTCATCTGTTGAAGTGGCCACTGTACATACCCACTATACATACTAAAATTAGTGTGCACCTCCAAAGCTGTGAACATGGTTAGAGTCCCAATCAAATGTGTTCTGCCCCCTTTGGGAAGAACCCCCAGCTAGCTAGATGAATTGGATTACTATATTCCTCTACTCCTGCTGTAGCACTACCTTTGGCCATGGCGATGTTTCCACTTTGTTTAAATGACAACTATCCCTTTGAATTTGTGGCTCTACACACTGCTGAAGGTGTACTGTATGTTGAATTATTGTAGGTGCAAGTGTTAAAACTTTTACAGGGCTGCTCAATGTATTTAATGTTGCCACACAACATCAAGTTTTATCACTAAATCATGAATGGATGCCCACATATGAGGAAAACATGCCTCATGGACTGGCCTGAGTATGATTATATCTCAATAATGAAAATCAAAAGAAAAATAAAAGTGTAAAGAATATTTCTCAGATGTGTTCAGCAGTGGTATAATATGGGGGAGTCACTTGAATTAAATACTGGACTGGTGGAAAGGGCTCAAGGAGTGCTAACGATATACAGTTTGGGGGGCATATCATACTTGCCTTCTCCTTGGCGCTAGCAACCCAAGCTATGCTGATGGTGTTCTGTGAAAGCCAATGCTTTGAATCTTAGTTATTACATGTGAAAGTGTAATGTTTTTAAAGCTTGTTGGAAATTACAACCTGCTGACTGTAGAGAAAACTGTGCAGCCGAAGCAGGAGAAGAAAGGGACACTTAGTTACATAGTTAATATGATGGAAAGAAGACAACGCATTGCCTGTTACACTTGTGTCTGTGCCTATCCCCTCTGTTTCTGCTTCCGTCATCAGGTAACAATGCAGGCAACGGGTACTGTCAATGTGTGAGTATTGGTAATAGACTTGTGGTATCATCCATGCCAGGAGCTTGAGGGTAATTTTGTTTTTGATTACTGTAATTAACCATGGGTGGGGCTGCTCGCTATTTAGGTTATGTGCACACGTTGCGGTTTTTACCGCGGAACCGCAGCGATTTTGACTCTGCGGGTCCGCAGCAGTTTCCATTGCGTTTACAGTTACATGTAATCCTATGGAAACCGCAATCCGCTGTGCACATGCTGCGGGAAAAAACGCGCAGAAACGCAGCGGTTTACATTTCGCAGCATGTGACTTCTTTGTGCAGAATCGCGGCGATTCTGCACATATAGGAAAGCATTGATCCGCTTACTTCCCTCATGGGGCTATGCCCACGATGCGGGAAGTAAGCAGATCATGTGTGGATGGTACCCGGGGTGGAGGAGAGGAGACTCTCCTCCAGGCCCTGGGAACCATATTTGTGTTAAAAACTAGAATAAAAATAAAAAAATAATTATATACTCACCTCTCAGTGTTGCACGCGGCCGTCCGGTCGCAGGGTTGCTATGCGAGCAGGGCCTCCGATGACGTCGCGGTCACATGACCATGACGTCACGAAGGTCCTTCTCGTACAGCATCTTTGGAACCGGACCGCCGTGTGCAGCGCCGAGGAGATCGGGACGTCAGAGGGTGAGTATAACCATTTTTTTATTATTTTTAACATTACTATTGATGCTGCATATTGCTGCATATGCAGCATCAATAGTATAGGAGTAAACCCACAGCGGAAACCGCAAAACAAACCGCGATAAATCTGCAGGGATAACCGCAGTGGTTTTGCCCTGCAGATTTATCAAATCTGCTGCGGGAGAACCCGCAGAGGACCCTCCCTACGTGTGCACATAGCCTTAAGGTCCTGAATATCCATTACCCATTGTCAGTTATAGATGTCCTAGTCCACCTTGTTTGTCTGCATTTATCCTGTTTGTAGTTTCATGTTGTTTTGACTTCAGCCCATATTCTGACCATACCACCTGTCTGACATTATTACTTTTGTTTTGGACCTCCTAGTTTTGACCTGGGTCCGTATCCTGAGCATCCCACCTGACTGTCGCTTCTGCTCTTGTTCCAGACGTCCTAGTTTTGAAACGGCATTCTGATCACCCTTTGCCAGCCAGCACATTGGCCAATCTATCACAAAAACTGCCCTGCGACAGTAAATCTCCAGAAGTCCCCATGTATCACTCCATTAAGCTACAAAAGTACCCAGTATTTAATGTATCTGTGAACCTGTAACCATAATGCCTGCAGTTTTGGACACATTTGTTAACACAAACTGGAAAAAAGGTAACATTGCTTTAAAACTTTATGAACAAATTTCCTCTATATGAGATTGGTAATACCCCTGTTACTGCTGAAAACACAATATCAGTGATTAAACATGTTGGGGGCCTCTTTTCCAACATTTTTAAGCTAATGTTAATCTTTGATTTAGCCAGTGGTATAATCCACTGTACAAATTTTTATATTCCGCGTTTTAGACTAAAACATAACTTTTAATATATAGAATTATCAGGAAACGAACCCGGGTCAACTGCTTGGAAGGCAGCTATGCTCACCACTATACCGTTCCAAAGGCAGAGGGCCTGTCAACCCCTGTGCCGGCTCCGGAACGCTGCGATCATGTTTGATCGCAGTGTTCTGGGGGTTAAAGTAGTGGGAGCGATCGGTGACCGCTCCTGGCACTTAGTGCCGGGTGTCAGCTGTGACAATCAGCTGACAACCAGCCCCGATCGGCCCCACAACATCCGTGAGCGTGGCCGATCAGCTATGACGTACAGTCCCGTCCATGGTCAGACGGACCCAGCCCACATGGACGGTATGGTACGTCAGATGTAAGAAAGGGTTTAAATGACAGTGGTATTTAAATGGTTAAACTGCATCCATTAGGTTAGTTATGGCCACTGTAGTTACAGGCATGTTATGCAAAACAGCTGGCATCTGCCTGGTATGGGGCAAGCTCAACTCCTGAGCCCGTTTCATACAGCCCTTAACAAACTGATCATTAAACTGTGTGTCGTAGGTACTTAAGGAGTTAATGCCAGCCTTTACTTATTATGGGAAACACATTATTTTCAGACCGTCTGTTACACAAAGAGTTACTTTTCCAAAAATCCTTTTCTATGAACACCTTTATATTTGCAATACTTAGCTTAGTCCTAGGCTCTTGCATGTTTGTGTATTTGTCTAATCTTTAAAAAGTTACGTGTATATCATTTACTAGCAGCGCCATAACAGGGAATCAATTCCTCTGGTTTGGGCCCGATGCCTACTAGGTGACATCTTTCAAAAGGTCACTGGCATTGTAATAAGGTAGGTTGCAGATAAATGTGATTTCTCTCTTTGGTCTTATGCATCAATCCAGGTTGTTCACGAGACCAATGCATGGCATGTGTTACAGAGCACAAAATGTACCTTACACCATGGATATTCATTGCACAAAGCTAGTATTTCATAACTGACTTGGATGGAAGCTAACACCACAAAGTAAGTTATTGTTTAAATCAGGTCTTTATACTGATAGGGAATTTAAATTGTGAGCCCCAATGGGGACAGCGATGATAATGTGTGCAACCTGTAAAGCGCTGCGGAATATGTTAGCACTATATAAAAATAAAGATTATTATTATTATTATTATGTTCATCTTAAACTGTCCTCCCACCTCTCCTCCTGTTCCTTCTTTGACCGGTTAGAATCTGGCTTCTGTCTGCATCATCATTGAACCGAAAAACTAGTGCACACTCTCATCATCTCCCGCCTTGACTACTGAAACCTCCTACACTGTGGCCTCCCTTCTAACACTCTTACACTCTCTAAACTAGCCTAATCTCTGATGCCTGACTAATACATTTGTCACCCACTATTCCCCTGCCTCTCCTCTCTGTCAATCATTTCACTGGCTCCCCATTGCCCAGAGACTACAATTCAAAACTGTAACCATGACATACAAAGCCATTAACAACCTGTCTCCTCCATAAATCTGTGACTTAGTCTCCTAGTACTTACTTGCTCGCAACCTCTGATCTTCACATCTTCTTCTCTACTCTCCACTTATCTCCTCTTCCCACAATTGCATACAAGATTTCTTCTGTGCATCCTCCCATACTCTGGAACTCTCAGCCCCAACATATCAGACTCTCGCCTACCGTGTAAACCTTTAAAAGGAACCTGAATGCCTTCCTCTTCTGACAAGTCTACAACCTGCAGTAATGCTCACTTCACTACACCATTGCATGAACAGCTCACATTGTGGAAGGATCATCTTTATTCTCATTTGCACAAGGAAAGACTATAAGCAATGGGAAGAAACTAAATGGGAGGAGACACAGATTAGATATTGGAAAAAACTTTTTGATAGTTAGGGTGATCAATGAGTGGAACAGGCTGCCATGAGAGGTGGTGACTTCTCCTTCAATGGAAGTCTTCAAACAGAGGCTGGAGAGACATCTGTCTGGGATGATTTTGTGAATCCTGCTTTGAGCAGGGGGTTGGACCAGATGACCCAGGAGGTCCCTTCCAACTCTATCATTCTAAGATTCTATGATTCTATCCTCACCTACTGTGTCCTCAACCATCCCTTGTAGACTGTAATCCCTTGAGGGCAGGGTCCTCTCTCATTATGCACCAGTGGGTGACTTGTATTGTTCATGATTATTGTTCCTGTTTTTTGTTATGTATACCCCTTTTCACATGTAATGCGCCATGGAATGGATGCCACTCTAATAATAATCCACCATTCACACTAGACAATATCATGGACAGCGCTGCTTACCCTCCCTTTATGATCTTTGTATCTGCTTATTAGGTACTTCAGTACAAAATATAAGGTCGAGATCTTTTCATTGTATATGTGTTTCCTGAAACAGGACGTATGGGTCTAAAAAATTTCCAATGGCCAGTATGAAAATTGAAGGATTTCTATTATTTATTTTAAAAATTGATTATATGATATCTAAAAAATTGAAAAAATATTGAATAATTTATTTATATATTTATCATCTCAAATAGCTGATGTAAACTATAGGTCATTTTTTAATGACAACTTCCATTTAAATAGGCATATTTCATAAAAAATAGTTGCTGAATTTCAACTCATAACACCCATAAGGATAGACTACAACAAATGTTGAAATGAAAAGTAGTTTAGGCTAAATATGTCCCTATCATCTCTATAGGACCCTGTTGGCCCAAAATATGTCAAAAGAATGTCCTGAGGACCAAGAGCTACATCTGAATGGAGTTTTATCTTCTCCCCTTGTTTTTTGTCCTTACACACTTCAAACGTAAATTTAGAGGCTGGTATTCTATAAAACTGACCAAGAGCTGTCACACTTTGTGTGAAAAAAGTGCAATACAAATGTTTGATGTTGCTGTTATGTTGAAATATATATGTGATGGCATTTTTATAGTGTTTTGGTGGTCAGTGTTTTCTTTCAATCAGCATGGTCTCGGTGATATCAACAATCCCACATTTTTGAGGCTGGCTGCAAAGCGAGATCGGTGTCACTAAAACCTACCTGGATAAGCGCTGTCCTCTGATGACCCCAGGGAGCTTACACCTGGCTTTGCAGGTATATTTAGATAACATAAAAAATTGTCAGAAAAAACTAACTTGGAACATGTGAGAAAATAAAAAGAAAATAGATGATATCTATGCATCTCTAGATGGCAAAGTACCAAAGTTTAAAATGTTAGGCATGGAAAAAAATTTGAGTTTTAGTTTATGTCACGAGACTCTTGCATCATGTACTGTATTGTTTTTGCAAATGATCTGTTCACACTGAGTCCTCAGGATATGATAGGGTTCACTGGGTTCTTTTAACTCCAACACATCTCAATGTCCTGACCTTCCACCTACTTGTACCTGAGCCCAGAAGATTTCCTACTCCAAATGCTGTCAGAGAAAATAGATGTATCTATCTGTTTTACTGAAACATGCAATTAGTTGCCCTTTGATTCAGTCATGACATGACATTAAAAGTCATCATAAACTATGGTATCTATTTGTGTCTCGTGCTGTCATAAACGTACCTGCTTCAGATCCAGTGGTGAACCTCTCTGTCAGACACCATCACTGTCACTGGTTTTCTGTGACAGAGATGAGCCAGAAGACTGCATCTTCTGATTTATCCTACTCCTGCACTGATTGAAGCACTTCACCTTTATATTAAATGGTGCAGGTTTCTTTTAGCACTGCAGGGGTTAATCTGCTCAGTTGAGAACTCCTGGAAGCTTTCCTGCATTAAGACTCAGCTGTTCACTGTTAGCCACTCCAATCTCCTCTAATCTGGGCCTTGACTAGCACTTATTGTCAGAGCTAGTTTGCTGCATGGCTAGCATGCACCCAAAACCTTGCAACAGTCACAGATAAATCCACCAAACGCCTTCTCAAATAACAATCACCAACAACCTCGTTGGTGATTGTTATTTGAGAAGGCGTTTGGTGGATTTATCTGTGACTGTTGCAAGGTTTTGGGTGTATGCTATTGCCCTTCTTCTATTTTGATTTCTCCCCATCCTCCACTTCCTGGTTTATCCTTCTGTTGCTTGTGTGAGTATATTTGCATGATTGGTATTTTCCTTTATCACTGTTTGCATTACCTTGATCTGGTTGATGTATTATGGTACACTACTACTCCTCTCATCCCTGGGTGGGGGAAGGGTACAGAATGAGGACAGATTCAGGAGCTAAGGCAAGGTACATGGCAACGGAATCTTCACCATCAGAAATAATTTGGGGAACAGGGTGAGTTAGTGCTAGGGACAGGGAAGTAGCCCCTAGTCCCAGGACACCAGACAATGAAGTCATGACAATCACTTTATTTAAGCAGCTTGACTTACTTTTCTGCAGACCAATAAGATTGTCTGACCAGTGGCATACTGCTAATAGCAGCAGACCATGAGACCACTATGGGACCCACGAGTCGAGGGGCCCGGTGGCAGCGTGGCTTGGCATCACACTTTCAAGTGTATCGGCTTTCTGGATGCTGACACAGTTGAAAGCAATGATGTAAGAGGAGCTCCCTTCTCCAGTTGCCCTGTGTGTCTGCATTCTGACATAGGGCAGGATGATGTTACTATAAAACACCCTCTCTGTCAAAAAGTGCATTTTCAGGCCACATGCTACATAGACCAGAGCAATACGGGTACAAGGAGAAGTACATTTATAAATGTTAAAACTAATAAAATAAATAATGTTATTTTTATTTTAAATTAGTGGTGACCATTATACTGTTTGGAGGGCTGTGTGTGGAACATTATACAGTTTAGAGGGTTGTGTGGGGCCCATTTTACAGTTTGCAGGACAGTTTGGGGGTCACTTTACAGCTTGCAGAGCTATATGTGGGTCATTATACAGTTTGCATGGCTATGTCGGGGCCATTAAACTTTTTGCAGGGCTACATGTGGACATTATACAGTTTGCAGGGCTATGTGTGGGCCAGCATACTATTTGGATGGCTATGTGGGGGCCATTATACAATTTGGATGGCTATGTTCGGACAATTATGCAGTTTACAGGGCTATATGGCACCATTATATAGTTTGCAGAGCTATGTAGGGGCCATTATACTATTTGGAGAGATATATGGGGCATCTATATAGTTTGCAGGGTTATGTGGGGGTTATTATACTATTTGGAGGTTTATGTGGGGGCCATTATACTATCTTCTGGGCTGTAAGGGGGCCTTTATACAATTTGCATGGCTTTGTGGTTGCCATTATACAGTTTGTAGGGCTATGTTGGATCCACTATACAGTTTTCAGGGCTATGTCGGTGCCATCATACTATTTGGATGCTATGGAAGTGAATATATAATTTAATTTATGCACTCAGCAGAGAGAAGCAGACCAGCCCCCAAGAAGTAGGAGCTACAGGAGCAAGGAAAATGTCAGAGAAGTAAGTATAGAAGCCGGAAGAAGAGCTGAAACGTGACGGGACAGTCCAGCCAAATACGGGAGGGTTGGAAGCTATGCTTTTTTACTAAAAGAGTACGGTCCCTTTTTAGCACTGCCTAAGTCTAAGTTCTCAGCTGGGATGGCCCCACTGTAAGAGGACCACTTTAATTTGTGTAAAGACTAGAGCACAGTTTAACTTGCCTGTAACTTTAGATTCACACTCGTTGTCCCTGGGGTCAGTTGTACTCTTCCTTACTTGCAGGAGGAAGTTGTTTTATGGAATTCACTGTTCCTCAATCTCCACAAACTCGCCAGCCTTTCTTCCAAGTTTACCAGCTTGCACCTTGGTGATTATCTAGGGCCAGACCTCAGCCCAATCTTACATAACGTATCACTTTCACTCACTACGCAAACACTTCAGGAGCCAAACACACTTTTTTTATGGAAACACCTCAAACCCCATCTATAGACATCAAGTCAGATGCAAGGCATCAGCAATGGCACTCTCCAGCTGGAACCTAGGCTACCCCTTGTACAGAATGACATCCAAGAGCAACATCCCTGGTGTCATCAATTAATACAGAAATGATGATACCATTGACACAAAGGTTCATTAGCTCTTGATTTGCAAAGAGGTACATGGACTCTGAGGGTGCAATGGCATAAGCAATGTCAGCTACACTAATTTGATGCTTTACACTTTCAATTTTTTTTAAACTTCCCACAAATGGGCATAACTATACTTTCAGATTGTGCATGATTTCCTGCAACTGTGCATACCATTAGAGTATGTGCCCACAATCAGGAACTGCTGTGGGTTTGACACTGTTTATTTATGCAGGGTCAAACCCACAGCAGCCAGCTGTGACTGTATAGTGGATGGGATGTCAAGAAATCCCATATCCACTATGCATCCACAGACGCCTGCGGATCACCTGCTGTAACTGACATGCGGCGCGTCTTTCCAGAACCATAGCATGTCAATTTCTCTTGTGTTTTTTTTTTTTCAATGTTTTATTTATTAAAAATCCTAAGTTGAATGACAACATCTTATAGATCAAATGGGGTGGACAAAGAAAAAGACAAAAATTCTAATATTCAAAGTGCCTCATTAGACCTCAAGGGACAAGGAGACATCTGATAAGTCACCCATATTACACAACATGTCAAACATTGCATCATTAATACAAAAAAAAGAAAGACTCTTAGGGCCCCTTCACACTGTGCAATCAAAGTCTGAACGAGCGTTCGATTTGTGACGTTTATCCGTCCTCGTTCCGAGGTTGCAAAGTGTGACATGGCGTTACGATTTGCGACGCAGCCCAGCATCGTACGATGTGAAAGAAAGAGCAGAACTTTCTTTCGTCGTAAATGTCTCGCTGTGGCGGTCGAAATCGTAGTATGTGACGGCGGTCATACGAGCTCGTAATGCGACTACGTGGGTTGGGCTTCCGCATACCTGTCTCCTGATTGGGCGTGACGTTTTAGCACGCCCATGCTGGTAATACGTCACGCTCGGAGTCGTAGGACTATGGCGGTGTGAAGGGTAGCGTACGATTGCGACGCGTGACGTTCACATCGCAACTACGTCAGAAAAAGCGTTAACATCGTAGAGTGTGACCGCTGGCTACGAGCTCGTACTGCGATGTCGAATATGACGCAAATGCGTCGTAATCGTAGCAGAATCGACCAGTGTGAAGGGGCCCTTAGTTATTTTTTAGGCAAGCTAACAAGAGTTAAGTAGCTATGAATACTAAAAGTCAACATTCCCCAAATGTTGAGGGAAATGAGAAACAGAGGTGATAAAGTGAAAACAGGAAGGAGGGAAGAAGGGGAGGGGATAGGGATGCAAAGAGGTCTGTTGGTAGTTCTATGATGTATAGTATCAATGAGTGGGGTCTGTCACACAAGGATAGAAAATGGTCAGAATTCTTATAAGCTACCCAAAGATTCCAGACACGTGAAAAGGAGTGAGAGTTGTGTGTAGAGAGCGCTGCCAATTCCTCTGTATGGTACAGTTGTTCAATCTTAAGGATCAGTCGAGTCTTGCTTGGTATATTAGGTGAGCGCCATAACGTGGGTACAAGAAGTTTACCAGCTGTCATGATGAAGGAGGCAAGCTTAGATAAGTGTTTAATATAAAACAAGCAAAGGAGTTCTATACGAAAATTTAAAGAGGGAACTTTGAGAAAGCAACGCGAAACGCGCGTTAGGGGGTTCTCAGAGTCCCAGGCAATCATTACTTCATCATGGGTAAGAAATTCTGTTTCAGGCTTGCACCTTAATTGGTTTTTGTGTATGGTAGATATATGTCCACATGGACACTAGCACTATATAAATACTTATACCATATATATATAAAGATTTTTTTGGAGCCAATATTGATGTTTATTTATATATCGATACCATGGTGTTTACCTCCTTTTGCCTGTGACTCGGATGTTTTTGCACTAGGGTCTCCTTTCATCCACTATTGTATTGTAACTTTTGGATTATGTTATGTCTTTTAAAATTGTTGTAATAAAATATTTATTTTAAATTTTCGTATAGAACTCCTTTGCTTGTTTTATATTGATTATCCGGAGTATACGTTACTGTCCTTTTACATATATATGGGTAGAGGAGATTATCCATCTACACCTGCACACGCCGTGTGTGGGATCCATGTTGTTTTTGCTGGTTTATTTTCATTAGATAAGTGTTTCTTGCTTAGAGCTATCGGGAGATTTAAGAAGATAAGATCTGGTATTAATGTTAAGTGAGTAGGCAACACTTCAAACAGAGTTTGAGAGACGATGTTCCAAAATTTTTGTATAATTTGTCAGGACCACCAAATATGACGGTATGAACCCCTTTCTCTTTCGCATCTCCAGCACACATCTGGGGTGGTAGGAAGCCATTTGTGTAGGAGGAGAGGTGTTGTGTACCAGTGGGTTATTATTTTATAGCTATTTTCTTGAGCTCTAACACATTGTGAGGGGCCATGCGAGAATTTGTAAATAAGTTTAATTTGAGAGTTAGTGAAATAGTGGCTTAAGTCCTTTTCCCATCTCAGCAAAAATTCTCTTTTCAAAGGTGTATCTCTTGTAAGCAGGGTATTATAAAGGACATAGAGCACCTTTTGGGGTTTTTTTATTTGAGAACATAAAGTTTCATGAGTGGTGGGTAGTCGCATTTGATCTCCATTGATCAGAACTTGGTGCAGAGTCTTCTTGAGAGACTCATAATGAATGAAAGTGTAGTTATACATTGTGGGGAGTGCTTTCAAATCTTGGAAGGATATGAAGGTACCTTCCTTGTATAGTTGGTCTATAAGGGGTGATGTGATATTTGGCACTGATTTCACTAGTTTAAGGGCAATAATGTCCCCAGGTTAGTGGGGAGGGAGGCGGAGATAGAAAGGATGCTACAGACTTCCAGCATTTGACCGTCGCCCAAGTGAGAAGATTTGGAAACACAATTTTATGTGATGTAACAGGAGATAGAATAATAGATAGCAAATGTATGGGGGACAAATGTTCTTCTATGGAGAGCCAGGGTTTCTCCCCTGTTTTCCTGACCCACTCAACAGTTCTTGACAACATGGCTGCCAAATAGTAATTATGAATATTAGGGGCTCCTATACCACCCTGTCTCCTAAGCAATGAGAGCATGTGGGAATTGAGCCTTGGTCAATGTTTATTCCAAATGTAGTTAAAGAATGAACAATTGATCTGGGTCAGGAATGTCTTGGGTAATGCTACAGAGAGAGATATGATGTGCACACTGTAAAGTTCAGGAAGGGAGGTGCTGGCTGGACATCCAAAGTCAAATATACAAGAAAAAAATAGCCGCACTCAAGTCTTTGCGTTTATGTAGAAAGTTTAGTTGCTTTTATTCATGTGTACAGGCACCACCAAATAACTTTAAAAAAAAGGGTGATTGCGGACAACAAGGTTAACATTTCGACCAGGCACGGTCTTTCTCAAAACCTCACTATAAAACAAATATATCGTATGAGTGTGCTGTACAAATATACACGTGTTAAAATACAGGTGAACAGGTGAAGTACATATATACATAAAAAGAAGAAAACCAATGACTTCCAGTCAAAATATACAGAAATTATATACAGCTCTCCACACATTAGATATTGACTCATCTAGGTCCAAGAAAGGTATATCACGGAATGCCACAGATTATCATGAGAAAATTAAAGTCCCATGGGTGCAGGCTGGAGCAAAGACCATTACAAAGTACGCACTTATACTGAAACAAATTTAAGGCTAGGTACAAGCAGGTAAAACTGATCAAGCCGCCATAATGATGTACTGACCTTATGTCAGGGCAGTGAATAGGAAAAAGAGATATATAGGAGGAGAGTCCCAAAAGGCTAGAGGGAAGAGAGGAAAGATCATGGGTAAATATGCAGTAAATGAAAATTAACCTGTAAAGGCAAGGACAATGAGATGTTATGAACAAGTATCATTACCAGCTCCAGGCAGAGTTCAAAAGTAGGATGTCTGTCTCATTGGTGATGCAGTGGCTAATGTGGTGAATAGTTGTGCTTTAAATAGGGCGCTAGTGCAGCAATATCCGGCGCACAACGGCGCACAGCTCCTGAGAGCTGAAATGGAGGCTTACACCGCAGTAATGTGCGCGCATCGTCACGGCGCCTGCGCAATGAGTGCCGGGGCCGAAGCTACAGTGCAGACCAAAAGTTTGGACACACCTTCTCATTTAAATATTTTTCTGTATTTTCATGACTATGAAAATTGTACATTCACACTGAAGGCATCAAAACTATGAATTAACACATGTGTAATTATATACTTAACAAAAAAGTGTGAAACAACTGAAATTATGTCTTATATTCTAGGTTCTTCAAAATAGCCACCTTTTGCTTTGATAACTGCTTTGCACATTGTTGGCATTCTCTTGATGAGCTTGAAGAGGTAGTCACCGGGAATGGTTTGCAATTCACAGGTGTGCCCTGCCAGGCTTATTAAGTGGTATTTCTTGCCTTATAAATGGGGTTGGGACCATCAGTTGTGTTGTGCAGACGTCTGGTGGATACACAGCTCATAGTCCTACTGAATAGACTGTTAGAATTTGTATTATGGCAAGAAAAAAGCAGCTAAGTAAAGAAAAACGAGTGGCCATCATTACTTTAAGAAATGAAGGTCAGTCAGTCCAAAAAATTGGGAAAACTTTGAAAGTGTCCCCAAGTGCAGTGGCAAAAACCTTCAAGCGCTACAAAGAAACTGGCTCACATGAGGACCGCCCCAGGAAAGGAAGACCAAGAGACACCTCTGCTTCTGAGGATAAGTTTATCCGAGTCACCAGCCTCAGAAGGTGCAGGTTAACAGCAGCTCAGATTAGAGACCAGGTCAATGCCACACAGAGTTCTAGCAGCAGACACATCTCTACAACAACCGGTAAGAGGAGACTTTGTGCAGCAGGCCTTCATGGTAAAATAGCAGCTATGAAACCACTGCTAAGGACAGGCAACAAGCAGAAGAGACTTGTTTGGGCTAAAGAACGCAAGGAATGGACATTAGACCAGTGGAAATCTGTGCTTTGGTCTGATGAGTCCAAATTTAAGATCTTTGGTTCCAACCACCGTGTCTTTGTGCGACGCAGAAAAGGAGAATGGATGCACTCTACTTGCCTGGTTCCCACCATGAAGCATGGAGGGGGCGGTATGATGGTGTGGGGGTGCTTTGCTGGTGACACTGTTGGGGATTTATTAAAAATTGAAGGCATACTGAACCAGCATGGCTACCACAGCATCTTGCAGCGGCATGCTATTCCATCTGGTTTGCGTTTAGTGGGACCATCATTTATTTTTCAACAGGACAATGACCCCAAACACACCTCCAGGCTGTGTAAGGGCTATTTGACCAAGAAGGAGAATGATGGGGTGCTATGCCAGATGATCTGGCCTCCATAGTCACCAGACCTGAACCCATTCGAGATGATTGGGGTGAGCTGGACCGCAGAGTGAAGGTAAAAGTGCCAACAAGTGCTAAGCATCTCTGGGAACGCCTTCAAAATTGTTGGAAGACCATTCCCGGTGACTACCTCTTGAAGTTCATGAAGAGAATGCCAAGAGTGTGCAAAGCAGTCATCAAAGCAAAAGGTGGCTACTTTGAAGAACCTAGAATATAAGACATAATTTCAGTTGTTTCACACTTTTTTGTTAAGTATATAATCCCACATGTGTTAATTCATAGTTTTGATGCCTTCAGTGTGAATGTACAATTTTTGTAGTCATGAAAATACAGAACGATCTTTAAATGAGAAGGTGTGTCCAAACTTTTGGTCTGTACTGTACGTATTGCAGCTACACGATGAATGAAAGGGCCGGAGCATGCGTGATGCATTTCAGGCGGCAGGGCTAGACAGCGCTTGCGCAGGAGAATGTCCTGGACATTTCTGGTGCCGGGCATACATCAATGACAACGGCCAAGTTATATATTAGCAATGTCATTAGAGGGTAGCACAAAGTTATAACCATAAGGCGGCCTGTAGTGAATAAAGGCCAGAATACAATAGGTTGGGCGCTGTTGGTATAACTATTAGAATCATAGATGTAGAGGAGATTTGTACATAAGGGGAAATTAAAAGGAAAAAAAAGGGAGGAGGGAAAATAAGATAAAAGGGATGGAATACAGAAAAAAATGGAAAAATTTAAAAAGAAAAATTCAGAAAATAAAGAGATGAGAAAAAATGCAAAAAATAGCCATAAAGATAAAAATACAAAAATAAAACCTGGTATAGTACGGGTAGAAAATAGTTATGATGCTGCTGTGGAGATAAAGCCATTAAATCAGGAATGCAAAATCAATAAAGAACAAATAAAATGAAAATAATAATAATAACCGATAAGTGGAAAAATGAATAAAAATAGTAAATAAAGGATAAAATTGAAATTAAACAAGTAAAATTAAAATAATAACAAAAATAGAAAATGATAAAAATAAAAAATAAGAAATAAATAATACTAAGAATAAAAATAAAATAAACATTGAAAAAAATGATGCAGAATGAACGCGGATAAATTATGAAAATAAAAATTGAAAGAAATGAAAAAAATTGAAAAAGGGGGGGAAACAAAATAAAATAAAAATGAAAAAACGGAAAAAAGGAAAAAAAAAACTTTTAAATCTTGGGAAACTTACCACAAGGTAGTGGACTGTAGTGAAAAAACGAAAAAAGGTTTTCATGCACTTCCTTCCTATGAAGTCGAGAAAAAGAAAGAGTAAAAAAAGAGAGGTGAACAAGTGATTAGGGCGGCGGTCTTGATCCAGAAACCTGAAAGGAACAGTAACCAAAATAGTTAATATATAACCATCACGTATAACAACATTCTAGAAAGTAAAGTCCAATTCCCTATTTAGGCCCCTAGGGGCCATAGTCTGCAGTGTATATATCCAGAAGGATTCTCGTTCTTTGGGGAGTTTGATGTGATCGCCACCCCGTCTCGGTTGTTCTACTCTCTCTATTACCTGGTACTGGAGTTGAGATACGGAGTTGTTGGCCGAGGCAAAATGATGGGGAAGCAGGAGCCAAGTTTTCTTCAGTCTGGTGGTAGGCTTGTGGCTTGAGATTCTGGTTTAGATTTAAGACTAAGGGATTCTACACTTGTGAAACTAACTATGTTGTATACCTAATCAAGAGTCCCCGCGGCCTTATGTACGTGGGCGAGACCATACAGCACGTACATGACAGAATCTCAAGCCACAAGTCTACCATCAGACTGAAGAAAACTTGGACCTAGATGAGTCCATATCTAATGTGTAGAGAGCTGTATATAATTTCTGTATATTTTGACCGGAAGACATTTGTTTTCTTCTTTTTATGTATATATGTACTTCACCTGTTCACCTGTATTTTAACACATGTATATTTGTACAGCACACTCATACAATATATTTGTTTTACAGTGAGGTTTTGAGAAAGACCGTGCCTGGTCGAAACGTTAACCTTGTTGTCCGCAATCACCCTTTTTTTTTTTTAAAGTTATTTGGTGGTGCCTATTCACATGAATAAAAGCAACTAAACTTTCTACATAAACGCAAAGACTTGAGTGCGCCTGTTTTTCTCTTGGGTAATGCTACAGGCAGCATTTGAAATAGATAGATAAGTTTAGGTAATAGGATGCTTTTAATTAGTTTTTTATACCTATCCAAGAGAGATATGGGGCCCTCCATTTTTAGTATGATCTACGATTTGCGTGAGGAGTGGTTTGTAATTTAGATTGAAAAATTCTTTATAAGATGGGCTTATCTTAATATCAAGGTATTTTATGTATTTACCTGGCCAGTGGAAGGGGAATTGAGATTTGAAGCGGTTTAAGGTGCTAACAGGTATGTTTAGTCCTAGGTATTCAGACTTGGGTAAGTTTATCTTGAAATTGGAAAGAGAACCATATTTCTCCACAATTTGCATGAGGACCGGTATACTTCTATGGGGGCATGTCATAGTAACTAGTAAATCATCAGCGAAGGCCATAGTTTTATCGGATATACCTTGTATATCCACACCCATTATGTCTTTACACACGTTGATAGACTTGATCAAGGGTTCCATCACCATTATGAATAACAGTGGCGAAAGGGGACAGCCCTGCCTTGTCCCGTTGCGGATAGCAAATGACTCGATGAGGGAATTATTACGTTTGAGTTTAGCTGATGGACGGGAATACATCTGAAGTATGGCTGCTGTTATTAATCTTGGTACCGTGTTAGCCAGTAGATAGAAAAATATTTAGAATTGAGAGTCCTCAGTGGTTGATACCTTTTAATGGCTAACTGAAAAGATGGTAACAAATTGCAAGCTTTCGAGAATACACAGGTCTCTTCATCAGGCAAAGACTAAAAGAAATTCTGAAGAATCACATATTTATACACAAGATAGCACAGAAAAAAAAATGGATAAGACAGGTGACATGAAGCAGAATTACCATGAGTGATAAACAGTTATGTCTATAAATATTGGACCAGTTCTTAGATAAGGAATGTTTTATTGGCCTGATTGAGGTCTGGTTCTGTTGTGATGACCCCTCATAGTCTGAGGGTCAAGTTCCTTAGTTGATGTAAAAAGACATAAATCCATGCGACACATTCATTCCTCCACTAAGAGTGTCAAAGATCGTCATCAGTTTATATTCCCATACTCTTCTGTCTCTCTTAGATTTGAAGCTACCTTTTAACACAAGTAATTTCATGTCCATAGTGTTATGATTTGGGAGACAAAAGTGTATTGCCACAGGTAGATCCATTCTTTTTTCTCTTACTGTGTGGCAGTGAGAATTCATTCTTGTTCTCAGTTTCTGCCCTGTCTCCCCCACATACAGAACCCCAGTTGGACATTTAGTACAAATAATTAGGTACACCATATTAGAAGTGTCGCAGCTGAAAGTACCTGGTATCTTGCAGTCCTGATGTGAATTGGGGATCTTTATCTTGTCCGTGGTCATTATAAATGGACAGGCTTTACATTTTTTCTGATTGCAAGGAAAGGTACCTGCAGCTGTTGGAGAGGACAGGGAGCCCTTTACAATGATGCTTCTTGGATTTGGGTGCTGCCTAAAACACAGTAGTGGGGGGTCTGGAAAAATTACTTTCTCCATCTCTTCCACAGCTGTGCTCCAATCCTGCCATGCGAGTGCATTGGAGCACAGAGCACTAACACGCGGCTCACGCTCACAGCAGAGCAGGAGTCACGTGTCATTAGCATATTGCATCCAATATTCTCACATGAGGCTCTCAAGAGGAAGATGAGAGACACCAGACCCAGCAATGCAGATGAGCTGAAGGCTGTTATCAAAGCAACCTGGGCTTCCATAACACCTCAGCAGTGCCACAGACTGATCACCTCCATGCCACGCTACATTGATGCAGTAATTAATGAAAAAGGAGCTCCAACCAAGCATTGAGTACATTTCCTGAACATACATTTCAGTAGGTCAACATTTCGGATTTTAAAATCATTTTTCAAGCTGGTGTTATAAAGTATTCTAATTTACTGAGATAATGACTCTTGGGTTTTCATTGGCTGTAAGCCATAATCATCAACATAAACAGAAATAAAGAGTTGAAATAGATCACTCTGTAATTACTCAATATAATATATGATATATGATATAACATGATGATGTTCTAATTTTGTAAGAAGCACCTATATTTGTAAATGTAAACAGGGAAATCACACTTAGAATAATTTATTGTGTTACTTTACAGTGTCTGATGTCACAAGACGATGGCAAAGCTGCCATGATCAGTACCGCCGTGAGTGCCAGCAGTGGGCCAGGAGTGGTGCAGCAGCTACTAAAAAATGCAAATATATATATTATGACAGATTGAATTTCCTTGCTCCCATTCTGGATCTACGTTCGTAAGTGCATGCTTAATATTTGATACTTGGACTTAAGTTACATAAATTAATTTGTA
Organism: Ranitomeya variabilis; assembly: GCF_051348905.1. Taxonomy (NCBI): domain Eukaryota; kingdom Metazoa; phylum Chordata; class Amphibia; order Anura; family Dendrobatidae; genus Ranitomeya; species Ranitomeya variabilis. The sequence goes on from NC_135234.1 coordinate 650,826,266, forward strand.
TTTTTAATTTTGACAAATAACAGAACTGACTCCAACATAACTGAACGATAAACCTCATCTAATTCCAAGGTCAACTTTGACCCTGTTGGCGAAGTTGAAGATGTGGTTCGACCTTCTTCTGTACCATCAGCACAAACCAACCACCACCACAACGTCCTTTTGCAGGACAGGATTCCAATAGAGAAGAAGATGAATGTGGACATAGCAGTAGTCCTACGCTACCCCTGGATACCTCACCACAGACTGCGGCCATCCAACACTGGGGCAAGTGCAGGAGGGAGCTGGCCACGGTGTATATATGTGCATAATTCCCAGTGAGGTGAGGATGCGTGCCAGAGTACAAATTGTGATAGATTCATGCACCGAAGCTAACAAATCAAGTCTGGTTTTCAACTTCCTTGAAAGATGGCAGATGTCCAACAACAACCACCTACACATGCCTGAAAGCCAGGATGAGCAGACAATAGCACTCCCAGAACCACCTCCACCACAGATCCCATCACCTCAGCCACACCAAACCCCACTCTAACACCGTCAACAACATGCACACTTTTCAAATCCAGCTGCACCTGCCCAATATGACCACTTGAACATACACACTGTAGGAGAGTGGTCACAACATGTGCATAATAATAATAATAATAATAATAATTTTATTTATATAGCGCCAACATATTCAGCAGCGCTTTACAACTTATAGAGGGGACTTATACAGACAACAGACATTACAGCATAACAGAAATCACAGTTCAAAACAGATACCAGGAGGAATGAGGGCCCTGCTGCTCGCAAGCTTACAATCTATGAGGAAAAGGGGAGACACAAGAGGTGGATGGTAACAATTGCTTTAGTTATTTGGACCAGCCATAGTGTAAGGCTCGGGTGTTCATGTAAAGCTGCATGAACCAGTTAACTGCCTAAGTATGTAACAGTACAGACACAGAGGCTATTAACTGCATAAAGTGTATGAGAACATGATGGAGGAACGTGATTATGTTGTTGTTTTTTATTAATAGGCCACACAGGGATAATTAGGTTAATGCGTTGAGGCGGTAGGCCAATCTGAACAAATGAGTTTTTAGTGCACGCTTAAAACTGTGGGGATTGGGGATTAATTGTATTAACCTAGGTAGTGCATTCCAAAGAATCGGCGCCGCACGTGTAAAGTCTTGGAGACGGGAGTGGGAGGTTCTGATTATTGAGGATGCTAACCTGAGGTCATTAGCGGAGCGGAGGGCACGGGTAGGGTGATAGACTGAGACCAGAGAGGAGATGTAGGGTGGTGCTGAGCCATGGAGTGCTTTGTGGATGAGGGTAGTAGTTTTGTACTGGATTCTGGATTGGATGGGTAGCCAGTGTAATGACTGGCAGAAGGTAGAGGCATCGGTGTAACGGTTGGCGAGGAATATGATCCTGGCAGCAGCATTCAGGACAGATTGGAGCGGGGAGAGTCTGGTAAAAGGTAGGCCAATTAGTAGAGAGTTACAATAGTCCAGACGAGAATGAATAAGTGAGACAGTAAGAGTTTTTGCAGAGTCGAAAGTAAGAAAAGGGCGAATTCTGGAAATGTTTTTGAGATGCAGATAAGAAGAGCGAGCCAGTGATCGGATGTGGGGGGTGAATGAAAGCTCGGAATCAAGGATGACTCCAAGGCAGCGGGCATGTTGCTTTGGAGTAATGGTGGAACCGCACACAGAGATGGCAATGTCGGGCAAAGGTAGGTTTGTAGAGGGAGAGAACACGAGGAGTTCAGTTTTTGACAGGTTCAGTTTCAGATAGAGGGAGGACATGATGTTAGAGACAGCGGTAAGACAATCACTGGTGTTTTCTAAAAAGGTCGGCGTGATAACAGGAGAAGAGGTATATAATTGGGTGTCGTCAGCATAGAGATGGTACTGGAAACCAAATCTACTGATTGTTTGTGCATGTTCGACATGGCCATTCTGGGGGATTTACCCAAATGACAAACACAAATCCACATGAGTATGAATGTCATTACCCAAGTGCCCAGTACCATGTACCACAACAGGGCGCTCACTTGATCCGGAATCCACCTCTCAAGGGCCCAATCAGGTAGGACCTCAAAATCCATAAACCACTCATGCTGGCCTCCCGCCATCACCTCCACATTCATACCAAAAGGTGTACGAAAGTGTCTTTTAATGGCTAAAGTTGTTGTTTTCAAGTTTGATGTGGCCCTGGAATAGTAAACGAAATTGGCAAACATATCCCGCACATTAAGGCCAGAGAACTGACGATGTGGATTATGAACATGTTTTGTAGCCATGCCAATATTTCCATAGACTCCATCATCAGCATCATTTGATGGACAATCATGGATCCTCGTAAAGTTGTGAAGGATGACACAGGCTTTAATTACACCATTTACATTGGCTTCACTTAATTGTATGGCTGACATCAGGACCCGCCATTTACACAGAGGATTCCAAAGGCGCACTTCACCAATCGTCATGTGCGGGATAGCCGATAATTAAATATTCAGCGTGATTGGTCCAGGGCTCTCCGTGGATATGGTCTCATGACATTGGGGTTCAATTGAAAGGCCTCATCAGCAACCATGACATAAGGAACCGCTTCCAAACTCGACCCCGGTAGGAAACGTGGGGGTGGGATGTCTAAATCATTACTTTGCAGCCGCCGACACATTATGGAAGAATTGAAGACTCTGGAGTCTCCAGTTCTTCCACAGGCCTCAATATTGACAATTGTAAACCTGTATGTGCTGTCTACCAGGGCCAACAGCGCTACAGAAAATAATTGTTTGTAATTATAATATTGGGACCCTGAGTTGGCGGCTTACGAACACGGATGTGCTTCCCATCCAGGGATCCTATGCCGTTGGGGAACTGACACGTTTCCACAAAATCAGGGGCTATCTGCAGCCAGTCTTCTTTTTTGGACTCAGGCATTACAGAATTATGAAGGCGGGCCCATATTTCCGTACAAGTACAATGACTGAGATGGTGGATTTTCCAATCAAAAACTCAAAAACAAGATGAAGTGCTGCAGAGGAAAGACCAGTGGATAGAAATCTAAAATTAGTAAGAAACAAACAGAAATTTTGAAATAGACATCTCCACGCATAACCTTAACAGTGTAGGCCATCCTAAAAGTAAGCTACATACCAAACTAAGCCCTGGCTCAACAATAGACAACACTATTCAATGCTATGGAACAGATCATTATGACAAACATCAGGAAGTGAAAATTACAAAATGTGATGAAGCAATTTTAGTTAAGATGAAGGAAACATAGAGACAATATTTATACAAAAAGGAAGGCCGGAGCGGGTTTGAAAAAGCAAAAGACATTTAAGATCACACAAATATAGGATTAATACATACCGTAATGTAAGTAAATGCCGCTCCTCTGCTGAAATACATTTGCGCATCTTGGTGTCCTTGAAGGTTATAACCTTATAACGAGGTCGCACAGTCTCCAGAAGAAAGTCAAATGTAGGCAGGCTCATCCGACAGTACTGATAGAACTTGTCACGATGGCTGCATAGATAACCATCAAGTTGGTGGAAATGTCCTTTATTCAGCCTTCGCCTCAAAAGCGGATGTACCCACGATCGTCTCCACCTCCTCGGATCAACAATCACTGGGTAATGCTCTCCAAAACATTGAGACAAGACCCAATGGAAAAGAACCCGCTCATTTGTGTTGAAGGTTAGCCTGGCTGTCACACATGTTTGACCCAAATCAGCAAAACCAATACACCAGCAGGGCCTCTATTTGAAAGATTAGAGAAGGGAACTTGTTGTGGAGCCAATATATACAGTTTGCTCCTTGATTAGGTTTTTATTCATTTCAGGCCATTGAGCCATTTAATTTAATGTGGAAAGCCAGTGAGAAATGTAAAGCCATACGCATGTCATACTGATGCCATACAGATACAGGGATGGGAGAAAATTGCATTATAGAATCGCAAACGCATTACGCACGGATGACCATATGGAGAACACTCGTGCAACTTTCGGCTTGGAGACTCGGACCGATTTTCCATACGTTTAGTGTGATGCCAGCCTAACTCATACATACTCTCCGCTCCCAACAAGCGAATCCCCACAATGCACAGTGCGTGTGTTGGGAGGGATTCATAAGTCTGCAGTCACACAGAGTGACTGCAGACTTATCTGTTTCGACTGGACAACCCCTTTAAAGTGTTGTCTGGCATAAAGTCACAAATTTGCAGTCACTCTATGGGCAGACTTGTGAATCCTCAAATCGCATACACTGGTCATGAGATTTGTATAAATTCCATGCACTTTGCTAGAAGTGTAAGACACTGTGCTTTTCACAAAGCAAAAAGGTACAGTGTCAAAAACTTAGCAAAAACTCTGTATGGACACACAGCCTTACATTTCCAGCAAAGTAAATGGGATTTATAGAAATCTCCAGCCCACTGTGATTTCTTTTTATTCAGCACAAACTCACCTGCGGTGCAGGTTTCAAATATGCATCATGAAAATTTATGTCCAGATTTTTCCCATAGACTTGCATTATATATGGAAAAGCCACAGAAAAAAAATCGCACATGCACATGTTATCTGTACATGACACCATCAATAATATTTTTTGAAAGCCAAATACAAGGAAGCATCAGAAACAAGGCGGCTTGATTTAACCCTTTCACCCCTAAGCCTGTTTTCGTCTTCCTGACCAGGCCTATTTTTTCAGTTCTAACCACTGTCAATTCATGAGGTCATAACTCTGGAACACTTCAATGGATCCTACTAATTCTGAGAATGTTTTTTCGTGACATATAGTACTTCATAATAGTGGTAAATAGGGTTGAGCGAAACGGATCGTTCATTTTCATAAGTCGCCGACTTTTGGTAAAGTCGGTGTCTCATGAAACCTGACCCGATCCCTGTGTGGGGTCGGCCATGCGGTACGCGATCTTGGCGCCAAAGTCGCGTTTCGTATGACGCGTTTAGCGCCGGTTTTACAGCCAATGAAGGAGCGTGGGCAGAGTGATGACATAGGGGTTAGGGCGTGCACGCCTATCATCATTTTATCGCTTGTGCGCAGTAGCGATTTGGAATGTGTCAAATGAAATTTTCTGTGCTGGGACGGAGAGAGAGAGAGAGAGAGAGAGAGAGAGAGAGAGAGAGAGGGAGAGAGAAAAAAAACGAACAAACAAACAAACAAACAAAAAAAAAAAACCATTGACGTGCATAGGGTTTCGTGTTCCGGCCGATCCTCGACTTTGCGCAGTAATCGGCCGATTTCGCCCGACTCGACTTTTCCAACAGTCGGGTTTCGTGAAACATGACTCGACCCTAAAAAAGTCAAGGTCGCTCAACCCTAGTGGTAAAAATTGATTTGATATTGCTTAAGTTTATTTGTGAAAACATCGGAAATTTGTCCAAAATTTAGAAAATGTAACAATTTTCTAAATTTTTATTTTATGCCCTTAAATCAGAGAGTTATATCACACAAAGTAGTAAATAATTAACATTTCCCACATGTTTACTTTACATTAGCACATTTTTTGAAGCATAATTTTTAAGGAAGTTATAAGGGTTAAAAGTTGACCAGCAATTTCTCATTTTTACAAAAAAATTTGCAAAACCATTTTTTTAGGGACCACCTCACATTTGAAGTGAATTTGACTTCCAAATAGTTTGTAGCATCTAGTGTATTATAGAGGCCTGATCCATAGGCCACCCAAAAATTCTTCTGTTCCTAGTGTCATACAGTAGGGGACCTGACTTTAAAATAGTTTGTAGCATCTTGTGTTATAGAGACCTGATCCAGAGGCCACAAAAACATTGTTATGTCCCTAGTGTCATACAGTAGGGGACCTGACTTTCAAATATTTTGTAGCATCTAGTGTGTTATAGAGGTATGACACAGAGGTCACCAAAAAATCTTCGGTTCCTTGTGTCATACAGTAAGGGACCTGACTTTAAAATATTTGGTAGCATCTAGTGTGTTATAGAGGTATGATATAGAGGCCACCAAAAAATTATTTGGTTCCTAGTTTCATACAGTATGGGACATCTCACATTCAATTAGTTTGCAGCATCTAGTGTGTTATAGAGGCCTGATAAAGAGGCCACCAAATAATTTTTCTGTCTTTTACTCCCGATTTACAATAAGCGATGGATAAACTACTAATTTTATCCTAAAGTTTTCCTTATAGAAACACTAGGTGAAACAGACCAGAATGCTTTCCCATATACTTTTCTCCCATAGTAATGGAGTAAATGCAAAAGGCTTGCAGCCAGCTATTAAATGACCTAGGTATGGGTCTGCGCCTATCCTCATCCTCATCCTCCTTATATTTCTAGCCTTGCCAGAAATTCCTTGTAGGCTGCCAATGACAAGAGATAAGAGATCTATAAACTCATTACACTATATTTTTTCTTTAAATAGCTATAGTTATGAGATAACCCAGAGGGGAAACAGGGCATATCAATGCCTCTTTGTAACAAGCTTCACCCACCCCGCTAGCACTTGAAGTTGTCGGGGTCACTACTGATTCCTTCTCCATACAAGACCTTCCAAGCCCTTATTTAGGTGCCTCCACACTTCCGCTACCCCTGGGGCCCTAAAAGACTGACCAACCCTGATTGGTCTGCCAAAGGGAGGAGCATATTTTTAAAAAATGTTAATCTTTGGGGGACAGCTAAACTCAGGCAGAGGGAAGGTGGGAGTGGTAGGCACTCTACTCACCACACTCCAACTGGTCTTGCTGGACAAGTCCTCCCCTGAACAGTTGACTCTCATCTGGACCTTCAACTTGGTTACCAGTGGCTCCAGAAGAAACAATGACTTGGTCAAACAGCCTGTCCTGGTCATATGTGATGGTAGAGTGTGGCAGCACCCCTACATCCTCGGCATCTTCCTGAGATGACATACGAATAACATCCGTGTGTCTTGGAAAACACGTGCCTTGGAAAAAGTGGTACAGTTCGCACTGATCCCAGGCGCTGTCTGCTGAAGACAGCTCTCAGTGTCACTAGGTCTCCCTGAGTTTAGCATGATCAGGTGACAATGATGGGAGTTGTATTCAGCACCTGCTGTGTACATCCTGTGTTATTAAAATTAAAAACATGGCGTGAGCGCCTGTGTAATTTTCATAACCAGCAAAGGTAAAACCCACTTCTGGGGGACTGATGTTAATAATCTGAGAAACAGCTCACAGCTGTTTGCTTAGCCTTTACTGGTGAGTTTATTGGGGACCCCAGAAAAATATGACTTAGGGTCCCCTCTAAATTCAAACCAGTAAAGGCCAAACAGACAGCTGTGGATTGATATTAATAGCCTGGGAAGGGGCCAGAGATATTGCTTCCCCCCAGGCTACCAACATCAGCCCTCAGCCACCACAGAAATGGCACATCCATAAGATGAACCAAATCTGGCACTTAGCCTCGCTCTTCCCACTTGTCCTGTGGTGATGGCAAGTGGATTAATAGGGTTGGGGATGATGTCAGCTTTATATTGTCAGCTGAGATCAAGTGTAGGGGTTAGTAATGTAGAGGTGCCAATTAGACGCCCCCATTATTAACCCTATAGTAAGTTCTGAAATAACCAAACAGCAATAATAAAATCCTTTATATCGACTAAAACTCAACACCCTTTTCAACATTTTATTAAAGAAAAGCTATACTCACCTTTAAGCCTAAAATCCATAAAATCTTAGAGGATACCGCCGTTTAATGAAGCTGCGATTCCCATGGGTAGCTCACATAGCAGGGCTTTATATATATGCTGATCTCCTATGGCCAATGGCCAGCATTCATGGGAGATTCTCAATGACAGGCATGGGGTCTTCTGAGATGGCCGGGATGCCTACTCGCCATATTTCCACCTCAAGGATGTGGCAAGGATGTTAAGTGTACAGTTTTTTTTCTGTGTTGTGGTTTGGAGAGGAGAGACTCCAAACAGTGGCTCCAGGTGGAGCTGAAGACACATGGATTTTGCTATACGTTATCTTTTTGCTTTGCCATTATGCCAGAATGGCAATGTTTACTTTGGTGAACCCTGCTTTGGTTTATGCTGTTCCACAATAAACCAGCAGATGACTTGCCACAAGAAGCGCTCCTGTGTCTACCTTTGGCAGCAGCTGAATGAGTCAACCCCTCAAAGTGCATACCGTATCTCATCTGAAATTACATACATGTCAGAGGAGAGACATCATCTTCCTGTAAAAACAAATGGCAGGTGCATGCGTAGTGCACCCGCCAAGATCTGACGGCCAGTAACCGGCAACAATAGGAAATGTTTCCTATTGGTTCCTTTTGATCATTGTTATAGATCTTATCACAGTGATCAAAATAAAAAATGTAAATCAAATCCTCCTTTGTCACCCCTTAGCTAGATAAAAAATATAAAATATATGTATGTTTTTCCATTCTTTGCAGTAGGGCTTAGGGTTAGGGTTGGGCTTAGGATTGTGTTAGGGTTAAGGTTGGGTTTAGGGCTGTCTTAGCGTTAGGGGTGTGTTAGGGTTAGGGTTTATGCTGTTCCACAATAAACCAGCAGGTGACTTGCCACAAGGAGCGTTCCTGTGTCTACCTTTGGCAGTAGCTGAATGAGTCAACCCCTCAAAGCGCATACCCTAAAACAATTTTTCTTACAATCTTAGGTTATGTCATTCCTGTTATTTTCTTCTGGAAAATAATTACATTTTCAAAGGAAGTTACCATTGCCTTTGTAAAGAAAATTGGTCTTTAAACCCTTAGCGAGTGCCGATACATATTACAACGGTGGCCGCTGAGGGTACTTATTGGGAATAAGGCTGTAGCCCCCCCCCATAGTTAGAAAATCTCCAGGGTCTTGGCTACCGGGGTAGCCGAGACCCCAGAGAAAATTAACAGGGCTTGGTTTTCCAGTGTCCAATCACAAAAAAAAGTGTGCCGGCTGTTCAATGAGTTCTCTCTCATCTAAAATGACATACATGTCAGAGGAGAGACATCATCTTCCTGTAAAATCAAATGGCAGGTGCATGTGTAGTGCACCCGCCAAGATCTGCCGGCCAGTAACCGGCAACAATAGGAAATTTTTCCTACTGGTTCCTTTTGATCACTGTTATAGATCTTATCACAGTGATCAAAATAAAAAATGTAAATCAAATCCTCATTTGTCACCCCTTAGCTAGATAAAAAATATAAAATATATATTTTTCCCATTGTTTGCAGTTGGGCTTAGGGTTAGGACTGTGTTAGGGTTAAGGTTGGGGTTAGGGCTGTCTTAACATTAGGGGTGTGTTAGGGTTAGGGTTTATTTTTCAAAAGTAAAAAAAATGATATAATGGCTAATGTTGAGAGCAAGTGCTTACTGCTTGAGTTTGCATAGGGTGCTCGGGTATGCACGGAGTATCACAGATCCCCACTTGGTTTTGTTGGGTTTCTAACAGCCGTGAAAACATGTGGGGCAGGGACTCAAGCATGTCATTCGAGCGCCTACAATATTTGGTGCACACCCGAACACCCGATGCAAACTGGAGTAGCGAGGACTTGCGCTCCACACTAATGATGAAATATTCAATATGATTATATGAAAAAACCGTGTGCACTACTGTATATATGGTGCTAAGGTAGGTTCCCACACCTTAATACAATCAAGTAAAAAACCTAGCACTCAACTTTGATGCGTTTGTGAAATTTTATTGTGTAGTACCCAACAAACGTTTTGGTCCCTCATACGGACCTTCATCAGTTACGTACTTAACCGTGGCTTGGGCATGAAGAGACATAAAAGTCTCTGGGCACATATACATGCAGCGCCGAAGCGCTGGGCTGGTGTGTATACAGTATACACACCAGCCCAGCGCTTCGGCACTGCATGTATATGTGCCCAGAGACTTTTATGTCTCTTCATGCCCAAGCCACGGTTAAGTACGTAACTGATGAAGGTCCGTATGAGGGACCGAAACGTTTGTTGGGTACTACACAATAAAATTTCACAAACGCATCAAAGTTGAGTGCTAGGTTTTTTACTTGATGATATTCAATATGATGACCTAATGTTATCAAATTCTGTGTTGCACCTCTGAGTTCAATATGCTCACTATACCCCTGGTTAAAATCTTTCATGGGTGTGGTTTCCAAAATAGGGTCACCTGTGGTGGATTTCCACTTTTTAGGCACAACAGGGGCTTTCCAAACGCGACATGGTGTCCGCTAATTATTCCAGCAAATTTTACATTCAAAAAGTCAAATGGCTCCCCTTTCCTTATGAGCCATGCCGTGCACCCAAACAGTAGATTTCCCCCACAAATAAGGTATCAGCGCATTCAGGAGAAATTGCATAACAAATTTTGTGGTCCATTTTCTCCTGTTATGCTTGTGAAAATAAAAAAGTTTGGGTCCAAAAACATTTTTTTGTGAAAAGAATTAAATGTTCATTTTTTCCTTCCACATTGCTTCAGTTCCTTTGAAGCACCTGAAGGGTTAATAAACTTCTTAAATTTGGTTTTGAGCAACTTGAGGGGTGCAGTTTTTAGAATGGTGTCACTTTTGGGTACTTTATGTCATATAGACCCATCAAAGTCACTTCAAATGTGATGTGGTCCCTAAAAAAAAGTTTTGTAAATTTTGTTGGAAAAATGAGAAATTGCTGGTGAATTTTTAACCCTTCTAACTTCCTAACAAAAAAAATTCCAAATTTGTACTGATGTAAAGTAAACATGTGGGAGATGTTATTTATGAACTATTTTGTGTGACATCTCTCTGATTTAAGGGCATAAGAATTAAAATTTTGAAAATCTGACAGTGGTCAGAATTGGCAAAATTGGCTTTGTCATTATGGGGTTAAACATCCTGGGACTGTGAGCACGGATTGGACAATGTCAGAATGTTTGGAGACACAACCCTAACTGTTAATGCGCAGTTGTTAATTTATTATTGGATTTCTAGTTAAAATAACAGATACTCAACACAATATAGGATTCTAGGAATAGATGTTCCAGAATCAATATATTATAGGGTGTGGAAGAATTTACCAAAACAGACATATCAGGAGAACACACTGAACTGGTTTTAGAACTGATTTAATTGTGTTTGTAAGTTTAAGATAAATGAGTGATTCTGTAATTTATCTGATATTTTCATTCTTCACAGCATTACATTTATATGATACAAACCAATTGGCCTAATGACTCACTGACATGGTGATATACTAACCTAGAAATCTAGGGACTTCTAGGGCTACAGTGTACTAAACCCTTTAATCTGGCTTAGGTCTCCAAACCAATCAGAGAGAGTCCAGACCAAGTCAATTTACTTTCTTAAAGGACCAAGGGTCAATCATTTGTAGAGCTTACCAGAAGGGAAAATTAAAGCTTCTGATTCCTCGAACTAAAATAGTATCAGTTGTGTAATAGACGGCAAGTCAACAACACTGGTTACAGCATGGTGCTAGTATGTGGCAGGAGGCAAGTCACGTAATTCACAGACGGTGAAGGAGCGCCTCAGTGACTAACTTGTTTATGTAATTTAGAGATTTCGAGGATCACACTGTACAGTTTGTTTATTCTTAGGTAAAATCTAAGCGTGTTCACTGCCTTCTCTCATTTGCTCCTCTCAATATGTCACACAGGACAGTGAACACGTGCAATAATTATCTAATTTATGCTGACAAATGTCTAAACGGGTGTGCAACCTTTGTGGCCACTAGATATAGGTATCAGGTCAATGATCTAAATATAACATTTCAAATATAAAACAAACACAAATTAAATTGGACCTTGCACTTTGTTCAATAAATGCAAACTCTGTACATTCTAATTTTTTTTATCGTAGATGCCACTGGACAGAGATCTAAACCAAGGACAATCATTCCTCCTCTTACCACCAATAGCAGGGCAAATTACCCCAGGGATCATATGATCAATGGTGAAATAGTCCATATTTATACAATCAGTACAGTGACCCAAGCAAATGCCGGACAGGCACTGCAGTAATAAACTTTATTAATCGACCCAACCAATACTTTAGTGTACATATTACATACTCAATATACTGTAAAAGTTTATTAACCCATTACATGGGTCAGTATATTGCACAAATTGCTCATGTCTGTTTAATGCCATACATTTATTGTTGGAAATTGTAAAAGAAGCAAGCAAATATCTATTTTTTTCTAATCAATTAGTCTTATTTTCACCAGATCCTCAAGTACATGGACAGGAGCGGACCCGTCATAGATAAAGCATCTTACAAGGATTATACAGTTACTTAGCGTGACTTGGTCAGCCGCTCATATAGGATTCTGACAAGGCCATGTCCCCCTTGTGAATGTGATTTATCCTGTCTGCTCAGGGGTCTCTGCAGCCAGGATTTGCTTTTTCAAACATATCAAGTGCAGGATAATTCCATTAGAATGTAACATTCTGGGTATATATAGCATGAAAGTAATAGCTGATGAGTGACTTACTCATGTTAAGCAGCACAATCAATTCAATGTATAGTGAGTAAATAATTTAATAGTTTAATAAAGGCACAAGATAATGAATGCATTTACTTAATTTCTTATATACATCGGTAATTTAGCATTAATATCAATGATAATGATTAGGGTTGAGCGAAACGGATCGTTCATTTTCATAAGTCGCCGACTTTTGGCAAAGTCGGCGTCTCATGAAACCCGACCCGATCCCTGTGTGGGGTCGGCCATGCGGTACGCGACTTTCGCGCCAAAGTCGCGTTTTAATGACGCTAAAAGCGCCATTTCTCAGCCAATGAAGGTGGACGCAGAGTGTGGGCAGCGTGATGACATAGATCTCAGTCCCCACCATCTTAGAGAAGGGCATTGCAGTGATTGGCTTGCTTTCTGCCGCGTCACAGGGGCTATAAAGGGGCGTTCCCGCCGTCCACCATCTTACTGCTGCTGATCTGAGCGTAGAGAGAGGTTGCTGCCACTTCGTCAGAAGCAGGGATAGTGATAGGCAGGGTACATAAAGCCACAAACCGCTTGTGCTGTAGCGATTTCCACTGTCCAACACCACCTTTTGTTTGCAGGACAGTGGAAGCTACATTTTTTTTTCCTCAGCGCTGTAGCTCATTGGGCTGCCCTAGAAGACCCTGATAGCTGCGTTGCTGTGCCTGTGTGTACGCCGCTGTGCAAACCAACTGCTTTTTTCAAAGCACAAATCCTGTTGTTCCTTCCTTTCTGCACAGCTATCTTGTTTGTTTGTCCACACTTTTGTGTGCAGCAGTCCTTTTTATAGCTGCCTGCCATACTTTTCTGAGATTACTGCAGGGAGATAAAGATTGGCAAGTCTGCCTCTGTGCCATTGCTGTGTGTGGCATCTGTCTCTCATTGTGTGCCACTGAAAACCACTGTGTAGTAATACTGGGCCTTTTTTTTGGGGGGGGTAAATTCTCCCTGTAAAAAAAAAATAATTAGTGGGAGATAAATATTGGCAGGTCTGCCTCTGTGCCATTGCTGTGTGTGGCATCTGTCTCTCATTGTGTGCCACCAAAAACCACTGTGTAATACTGGGCCTTTTTTTTTTTTCTAAATTCTCCCTTTTAAAAAAAAAAAAAATAGTGGGAGATAAATATTGGCAAGTCTGCCTCTGTGCCATTGCTGTGTGTGGCATCTGTCTCTCATTGTGTGTCACCGAAAACCACTGTGTAATACTGGGCCTTTTTTTTTTTTCTAAATTCTCCCTTTTAAAAAAAAAAAAATTAGTGGGAGATAAAGATTGGCAAGTCTGCCTCTGTGCCATTGCTGTGTGTGGCATCTGTCTCTCATTGTGTGCCACCGAAAACCACTGTGTAATACTTGGCCATTTATTTTTTGGGGGTAAATTCTCCCTTTTAAAAAAAAAAATAATTAGTGGAAGATAAAGATTGGCAAGTCTGCCTCTGTGCCAGTCCTGTGTGTGGCATCTGTCTCTCATTGTGTGCCACCGAAAACCACTGTGTAATACTTGGCCATTTTTTGGGGGGGGTAAATTCTCCCTTTTAAAAAAAAAAATAATTAGTGGGAGATAAAGATTGGCAAGTCTGCCTCTGTGCCAGTCCTGTGTGTGGCATCTGTCTCTCATTGTGTGCCACCGAAAACCACTGTGTAATACTTGGCCATTTATTTTTTGGGGTAAATTCTCCCTTTTAAAAAAAAAATAATTAGTGGGAGATAAAGATTGGCAAGTCTGCCTCTGTGCCAGTCCTGTGTGTGGCATCTGTCTCTCATTGTGTGCCACCGAAAACCACTGTGTAATACTTGGCCATTTTTTGGGGGGGGGTAAATTCTCCCTTTTAAAAAAAAAATAATTAGTGGGAGATAAAGATTGGCAAGTCTGCCTCTGTGCCAGTCCTGTGTGTGGCATCTGTCTTTCATTGTGTGCCACCGAAAACCACTGTGTAATACTTGGCCATTTTTTTGGGGGGGGTAAATTCTCCCTGTAAAAAAAAAAATAATTAGTGGGAGATAAAGGTTGGCAAGTCTGCCTCTGTGCCAGTCCTGTGTGTGGCATCTGTCTCTCATTGTGTGCCACCGAAAACCACTGTGTAATACTTGGCCATTTATTTTTTGGGGGTAAATTCTCCCTGTAAAAAAAAAAAAAATAGTGGGAGATAAAGGTTGGCAAGTCTGCCTCTGTGCCATTGCTGTGTGTGGCATCTGTCTCTCATTGTGTGCCACCGAAAACCACTGTGTAATACTTGGCCATTTTATTTTTTTGGGGTAAATTCTCCCTTTTAAAAAAAAAATAATTAGTGGGAGATAAAGATTGGCAAGTCTGCTTGAGTGCTGGTCCTGTGTGTGCCATCTGTCTCAAATTATTGGGGCACAGAAAACCTAGTGTGTAACATTGGGCCTGATTTTCCTTTCAGTGTCAGGCACCTATAAAGGTATATATAAATCCTACAGAAGTTTGAGTTCACCTTATAAGTTTTTTACAGTAACAAATACCGTTACTTTGGTTACGTTTTGCAAACAATGAGGAAGTCTAGTGGAAGAGGTCGTGGCCGTGGGCGGTCATTGTCAGCTGGTAATGATGGTAGTGGTGGTGGAGCATCAGGTGGTCGTGGTAAAAGCAGTACAGCACCTAAGTCTCGAGTTGTTGAGCCAGGTTCGTTGTCTGGCTACACAAGGCCTCGAACGCTCTCTTTTCTGGGAGTAGGAAAACCACTTTTGAAGCCGGAGCAGGAGGAACAAGTATTGGCTTTCATTGCTGACTCTGCCTCTAGCTCTTTCGCCTCCTCCTCGGAAAGTGCCAAATGTCAGAGCAGTGCATCGTCAGTGGATGCTCCCGGTCAGGAACAAGTCGCTTCCTTGTGTCCTTCACCCAGAACAACAGTGAAGGATGCGTCAGTCGACACAACAGGTTACTCCATGGAGCTCTTTACACATACCGTTCCTGGGTTAGACAGTGAAACAGTTAACAGGCCATGCCCATTAGAAGTTGAATCGGACATGGAGTGCACAGATGCACAGCCACAGCCAGATTACTATGCTGTTCATTTGACTCAGACCAGAACATTGCCCTCGCAGTGTACTGAGGCAGAATCAAACCCAGCGGAGACTATGGTGCCCCGTCACGAACGCTATACCACCGGCTTACACGGTGACACAGACAAAGTTGCACATGACATAGAAGAGGAGGTCATAGATGACCCAGTTGTTGACCCCGATTGGCAGCCATTGGGGGAGCAGGGTGCAGGCGGCAGTAGTTCTGAAGCGGAGGAGGAGGAGCCGCAGCAGGCATTAACATCACAACAGGTTCCATCTACCGGGCCCGTATCTGGCCAAAAACGCGTGGCAAAACCAAAACCTGTTGGAGGACAGCGTGGCCATCCGGTTAAAGAAGCTCAGTCTGCAATGCCTGAAAAGGTATCCGATAGTAGAAAGAGTGCAGTCTGGCATTTTTTTAAACAACATCCAAATGATCAGCGCAAAGTCATCTGTCAAAAATGTTCAACTACCTTAAGCAGAGGTCAGAATCTTAAAAGTCTAAATACAAGTTGCATGCATAGACATTTATCCACCATGCATTTGCAAGCCTGGACTAACTACCAAATGTCCCTAAAGGTTGCAGCACCCTCGGCCAATGAAGCTTGTCAGCAACGCTACATCCCTTCCCTCCCTGTAAGCCGACCATTTCCCGCACCACCTGCAGTATCTGTGCAGCTTTCGTCGCCAGGCCAAAGCAGTCAGGGAATCACCAGGTTAGTAGTAGGAAACACTGCATGTAGGGCACCGGCAAGAATACCATCTCCAACCCTCTCTCAGTCACCCATGTCCACCGGCACCACCGCTAGTTCCACGATCTCCAGCTCTCCAGTCCAGCTCACCCTACATGAGACTCTTGTTAGGAAAAGGAAGTACTCATCCTCGCATCCACGTACACAGGGTTTGAACGCCCACAATGCTAGACTAATCTCATTAGAGATGATGCCCTACCGGTTAGTTGAAAGCGAAGCTTTCAAATCGCTGATGGACTACGCTGTACCACGCTACGAGCTACCCAGTCGGCACTTCTTTTCTAGAAAAGCCATCCCAGCCCTCCAACAGCATGTTAAAGACCGCATCGTCCATGCACTCAGGCAGTCTGTGACTACAAAGGTGCACCTGACAACAGATGCATGGACCAGTAGGCATGGCCAGGGACGTTACGTGTCCATCATGGCACACTGGGTGAATGTGGTGGATGCAGGGTCCACAGGGGACACCAATATTGGGATAGTTCTGCCTAGCCCACGGTCAAGGAAAGAGTTGGCTGTAGGCATTCGCCCCCCCTCCTCCTCTTCCTCCTCCTCCTGCAGAAGCGAGAGCTCGTCCACAGATCGCAGTCGCACATCCACTCCATCCGCAGCTGCCACTGTTGCACACCAGGTGTGCCATTATGGGACAGCTAGTGGCAAGCGTCAGCAGGCTGTATTGGCTATGAAGTGTTTGGGCGACAACAGACACACCGCGGAAGTTCTGTCCGAGTTCTTGCAGAAAGAAACTCAGTCATGGCTGGGCACTGTACATCTTGAGGCAGGCAAGGTAGTGAGTGATAATGGAAGGAATTTCATGGCTGCCATAGCCCTTTCCCAACTGAAACACATTCCTTGCCTGGCTCACACCTTAAACCTGGTGGTGCAGTGCTTCCTGAAAAGTTATCCGGGGTTACCCGACCTGCTCCTCAAAGTGCGCAGACTTTGCTCGCATATCCGCCGTTCGCCCGTACACTCTAGCCGTATGCAGAACTATCAGCGGTTTTTGAACCTTCCCCAGCATCGCCTAATCATCGACGTTGCAACAAGGTGGAACTCCACACTGCACATGCTTCAGAGACTGTGCGAACAGAGGCGTGCTGTTATGTTTTTGTGGGAGGATACACATACACGGGCAGGCAGTTGGATGGCAGACATGGAGTTGTCAGATGTGCAGTGGTCGAAGCTACAAGACCTGTGTCAAGTCCTTCAGTGTTTTGAGGAATGCACATGGCTGGTTAGTGCAGACAACGCCATAATAAGCATGAGCATCCCCCTAATGCGTCTGCTGATGCAAAGTTTGACGCACATAAAGGAGCAGGCGTCTGCAGCCGAGGAAGAGGAAAGCCTTGATGACAGTCAGCCATTGTCTGGTCAGGGCCGTGTAGAGGACGTGTTAGCGGGCGAAGAGGAGGAGGAGGACGAGGAGGATGATGGGGATGAGTACTTTTTTAATGAGGAAGCTTCTCCTGGGCCAACAGAAATTAGTGGCGTTGCAAGGCCGGGTTCTGTTTTTTTAAGGGAGATAAGTGATGTAGATTTGCCTGTAACTGCCCCTCAAACCAGCACAACCGCAGATTTGCCAACTGGAACTTTGGCCCACATGGCGGATTATGCCTTACGTATCCTCAAAAGGGACCCACGCATTATTAAAATGATGAGCGATGATGATTACTGGTTGGCCTGCATCCTTGACCCTCGCTATAAAGGCAAATTGCAAAATATTATGCCACATGAGAACCTCGAACAAATATTAGCAACCAAACAAGCAACTCTTGTAGACCGTTTGATTCAGGCATTCCCAGCACACAGCGCCGGTGATGGTTCTCACACAAGCTGCAGGGGGCTACAGGGCAGAGGTGTTAGAGGTGCACAGATCAGAAGTTGCATTGGACAGAGGGGTTTTCTGACCAGGTTGTGGAGTGATTTCGCAATGACCACAGACAGGACAGGTACTGCAGCATCTATTCAAAGTGACAGGAGACAACATTTGTCCAGTATGGTAACTAACTATTTTTCATCCCTTATCGATGTTCTCCCTCAACCATCATTCCCATTTGATTACTGGGCATCCAAATTAGAAACCTGGCCTGAATTGGCAGAATATGCATTGCAGGAGCTTGCTTGCCCAGCAGCTAGTGTGCTATCAGAAAGAGTATTCAGTGCTGCTGGTTCAATATTAACCGAAAAAAGGACTGCCTGTGTATTCATGTAACCGATTTAAAACTGCCATGAGCCTATTTTTTGTTATTTTAGGCCTTCGTTAGCCTGTCTGCGGTCCCTCCTTGCAATACTCCTCCACTGACCACAATGCTGCCTGTGTATCCATGTAACCGATTTAAAACTGCCATGAGCCTATTTTTTGTTATTTTAGGCCTTCATTAGCCTGTCTGCGGTCCCTCCTTGCAATACTCCTCCACTGACCACAATGCTGCCTGTGTATACATGTAACCGATTTAAAACTGCCATGAGCCTATTTTTTGTTATTTTAGGCCTTCGTTAGCCTGTCTGCGGTCCCTCCTTGCAATACTCCTCCGCTGACCACAATGCTGCCTGTGTATCCATGTAACCGATTTAAAACTGCCATGAGCCTATTTTTTGTTATTTTAGGCCTTCGTTAGCCTGTCTGCGGTCCCTCCTTGCAATACTCCTCCACTGACCACACCAATGCTGCCCGTGTACCCCTGGAACCTATTTAAAAGTTCATAGAGCCTATTTATATATTTTATTTAATATTAATAAAGCCATGATGGACTATGCTGTACCACGCTACAAGCTAACCAGTCGACACTTCTTTTGCGAGAAAAGCCATCCCAACCCTCCACCAGCATGTAAAAGACCGCATTGTCCATGCACTCTGGCAATCTGTGAGTACAAAGGTGCACCTGACAACAGACGCATGGACCTGTAGGCATGGCCACGGAAGGTTACGTGTCCATTACGGCGCAATGGGTTAATGTGGTGGATGCATGGTCCACAGGGGACAGCCTACTAAGTCTGTCTGCAGTCCCTAATTCAAATTGTCCTCCACTGTCTAAATCTGAGCTTCAACCTTCAGGCTCTCATTTTTTTATTTTTTTTTTTATTGGTGGTTGGGGCCTAATACCTCTGTTTGCCGCTCCCTGTTGTTCTCCTCAACTGAATAAATCTGAGCTTCAACCTTCTGGCTCTCATTAAGTGCTGTTTTTTAAAAAATTGGTGGTTAGGGCCTACCAACGGTGTCTGCCCCTCCCTGGTGTTTGTCCTCAACTGTATAAAGCTGAGCTTCAACCTTCTGGCTTTCGGCCTATAGTATCAGATATTAAACTGCATTTGGCCTTCAACTTTGGTTACGGCCTACTAACGGTGTCTGCCGCTCCCTGGTGTTGACCTCAAGTGAATAAATCTGAGCTTCAACCTTCTGGCTCTCATTAAGTGCTGTTTTTTTAAAAATTGGTGGTTAGGGCCTACTAACGGTGTCTGCCCCTCCCTGGTGTTTGTCCTCAACTGAATAAATCTGAGCTTCAACCTTCTGACTCTCATTTTTTTTTTTTTTTTTAAAATTGGTGGTTGGGGCCTAATACCTCTGTTTGCCGCTCCCTGTTGTTCTCCTCAACTGAATAAATCTGAGCTTCAACCTTCTGGCTCTCATTAAGTGCTGTTTTTTAAAAAATTGGTGGTTAGGGCCTACTAACGGTGTCTGCTCCTCCCTGGTGTTTGTGCTCAACTGAATAAATCTGAGCTTCAACCTTCTGGCTCTCATTTGTTGGGGCCTAATACTTATGTTTGCAGCTCCCTGTTGTTCTCCTCAACTGAATAAATCTGAGCTTCAACCTTCTGGCTCTCATTAAGTGCTGTTTTTTAAAAAATTGGTGGTTAGGGCCTACTAACGGTGTCTGCCCCTCCCTGGTGTTTGTCCTCAACTGTATAAAGCTGAGCTTCAACCTTCTGGCTTTCGGCCTATAGTATCAGATATTGAACTGCATTTGGCCTTCAACTTTGGTTACGGCCTACTAACGGTGTCTGCCCCTCCCTGGTGTTTGTCCTCAACTGAATAAATCTGAGCTTCAACCTTCTGGCTCTCATTAAGTGCTGTTTTTTAAAAAATTGGTGGTTACGGCCTACTAACGGTGTCTGCCGCTCCCTGGTGTTGTCCTCCACTGTATAAAGCTGAGCTTCAGTCTTTAGGCTTTTGGCCTATAGTAGCAGATATTAAACTGCATTTGGCCTACTAGTGTGGTTGGGCCCTTAAAACAGTGTCTGCTGCTCCTGGGTTTGCTACTCCACTGAACAAAGCAATGCCGCCTGTTTAGTCCTGTTACCAATTTTGAACTGCATTTAGCCTACTTTATTCTTTGGCCCTATATCTGTTTCCTCCTCATCCTGCCCATTGCCCAGCCACTGCTAGATGAGTCTGCTGGTACATTGACCTAGACCACTACATTCCCCTTGCACTCTACACAGCCAGAATCTGACCCTGCTGAGAGTAAGGTTTCCCTTCCCGCATGTTATACCACCTTACACAGGGACAAAGAGGAAGGTGCAGATGAAAGTGCAGGTTCCTTCATCAGGTGGGGGGGGCATACTCGTTGGCGACGTCACTGGCACAGGGCCCCTCAGAGTACGCAAAAGTGTCGCTGCTGGTGGGAGGCACCCCCGCCGTGCAAACACACCGCTGTACTTTGAGGGGCCCTGTGCCAGTGCCAACGAGTGGGCCCCCCCTGCTTGCTTAGGATCACAACACTTGAAAACTTGACATACTTACCTCTCACTGCTCCACCGCCGTGATGTAGTCCATGTTTCCTGGGCCCTCTAAAACCTTGAACCAGCCCTACCCCCCACAACTTTTGCCAAATGACCCCCAATTTCCAATGCCCAACTATTATTATAAAGTTAATTAAGATTGACAAGCTTCAGAAAACAAGAATGGATGTTTTTGGCATTAAAATGGGCACTGTAGGTGTTTTCCTGGCCTCCACTCACTGCCGACTATGCTTCCCCATTGACTTGCATTGGGTTTCGTGTTTCGGTCGATCCCCGACTTTTAGCGATAACCGGCCGACTGCACTCGACTCGACTCTGGACAAAGTCGGGTTTCACAAAACCCGACTCGATCTTAAAAAAATGAAAGTCGCTCAACCCTAATAATGATATTTTGTTGCAGCTTGATGTTCTTTTCTCTATAAAATGTTCTAAACTGAATATAAATGCTGATGACATGTTGTATGTTTGCATCAGTTTTTCAATCTATCACCCATTTACCTTACTGACCTCAATGAAATGTATAATAAGAAGATCATGATGACTCGACAGATCATGGACACAACTATAGAAGACTGGTGGAAATGAATGTTCTCTGGTGTAAGTTGGTGGGAAGAATCTTCAAATTGGGAACACTACCCGGTTTACCTCTCTATATGACTGTTCAATTGGATTATCCAATTTTCCTCAATTGGATTATGAACAAATCCAACAGAATACAATTGCTGCATGCTCCATAAAACACTGCTCAGCTTTTTAAACACAATGAACTTCAACCATTTTTATAGGATTTTTTAAGGCTACATTACCACGATGAGCGTTTGGTGAGTTTTTGATGTTGCAGATTTTCTGCACCTATTACAGTGCCTTGCGAAAGTATTCGGCCCCCTGGAACTTTTCAACCTTTTCCCACATATCATGCTTCAAACATAAAGATACCAAATGTAAATTTTTGGTGAAGAATCAACAAGTGGAACACAATTGTGAAGTTGAAAGAAATTTATTGGTTATTTTAAATTTTTGTGGAAATTCAAAAACTGAAAAGTGGGGCATGCAATATTATTCGGCCCCTTTACTTTCAGTGCAGCAAACTCACTCCAGAGGTTCATTATGGATCCCTGAATGATCCAATGTTGTCCTAAATGCCTAATGATGATAAAAATAATCCACCTGTGTGTAATGAAGTCTCTGTATGCATGTACCTGCTCTGTGATAGTCTCAGGGTTCTGTTTGAAGCACAGAGAGCATCATGAAGACCAAGGAACACAACAGGCAGGTCCGTGATACAGTTGTGGAGAAGTTTAAAGCCGGATTTGGATACAAAATGATTTCAAAAACTTTAAACATCCCAAGGAGCACTGTGCATATTGAAATGGAAGGAGTATCATACCACTGCAAATCTACCAAGACTCCACCGTCCTTTTAACTTTCAACTTAAACAAGGAGAAGACTGATCAGAGATGCAGCCAAAAGGCCCATGATCACTCTGGATGAACTGCAGACATCTACAGCTGAGGTGGGACAGTCTGTCCATAGGACAACAATCAGTCATACACTGCACAAATCTGGCCTTTATGGAAGAGTGGCAAAAAGAAAGCCATTTCTCAAAGATATCCATAAAAAGTGTTGTTTAAAGTTTGCAACAAGCCACCTGGGAGACACACCAAACATGTGGAAGAAGGTGCTCTGGTCAGATGAAACCAAAATATAACTTTTTGGCAACAATGCCAAACGATATGTTTGGCGTAAAGGCAACACAGCTCATCACCCTGAACACACCATCCCCACTGTCAAACATGGTGGTGGCAGCATCATGGTTTGGGCCTGCTTTTCTTCAGCAGGGACAGGGAAGATGGTTAAAATTGATGGGAAGATGGATGGAGTCAAATACAGGACCATTCTTGAAGAAAACCTGTTGGAGTCTGCAAAAGACCTGAGACTGGGATGGAGATTTGTCTTCCAACAAGACAATGATGCCAAACATAAAGCAAAATCTGCAATGGAATGGTTCACAAATAAACGTATCCAATGGCCAAGTCAAAGTCCAGACCTCAATCCAATCGAGAATCTGTGGAAAGAGCTGAAAACTGCTGTTCGCAAACGATCTCCATCAGACCTCACTAAGCTAGACAAGAATTTCAGTCTCTCGATGTACAAAACTGATAGAGACATACCCCAACGACTTGCAGCTGTAATCGCAGCAAAAGGTGCCGCAACAAAGTATTAAGTTAAAGGGGCCGAACAATATTGCACGCCCCACTTTTCAGTTTTTGAATTTCCACAAAAATTTTAAATGGCCAATAAATTTCGATCAACTTCACAATTGTGTTCCACTTGTTGTTGATTCTTCACCAAAAAATTTCATTTGGTATCTTTATGTTTGAAGCATGATATGTGGGAAAAGCTTGAAAAGTTCCAGGGGGCCGAATACTTTCACAAGGAACTGTATGTAAATTAGGTTACTTCCATTTTTCCATTGAATTTTGAGTGGGGGTTTTTGCATGGGTTTTTAGCGCTTCATTTTTTGTCTATTCTTGGTAAGTTATGCTTTAAATAAATCGGTATTGTTTTTGATAGTTTCTGGTATTTGGCCTTGACAAAGCTTTATTGATATAGTCATATGGGGATTACATATGTTTTCGATGCACTTCCTGCTGAATTTCTACCTCTAATGCAAGTCTGTGGGGAAAATCTGCACAGAAAACTTGGTGTGCTCACCAGAGAAATTGACATCCTGCATATTTGAAACATGCACCGCTGGTCAGTTTATGCAGAGTAAATAAGAAGCACAGTGGGCATGAGATTTCTAAACATCCTATCAAATTTGCTGGAACTGTAAGAAGTTGTGTTCTTGATGCAATGAAAATATGCAGCATTAAAAACTCACAAAAAAAACCTCATTGTGGCACACAGCCTATGATGAGCTTTTTCATGAGTTTTTAACGCTGGGTGATTTTGCTGAATCAAAAGCTCAGCATCTTATAGTCCTAGCAAAGTGGAAATGATTTAGAGAATTCTCCTGTCTACTGTGCTTCTTTTTAACATTGCGTAAACTGACTAGCGGTGCATTTTTCAAATTCGCAGTATGTCAATTTCTCTTGCAGGTACACTGAGTTTTCTGGGCTGATTTTCCCCATAGACTTGCATTAGATGCAGAAAATTCACAGCATAAAAAATGCATACACCAAACAGCAAAACGCAGCATCAAAAATGCAATAAAAACCCATGTTTAAAAAACACACAAAATCACAATGAAAAAACACAAGTAACCTTTTTTAAATAATTGGAGCAGGACGAAGATTATGTTCCTTCACACTTTTGCTGCATTTTTTATGATGCACCATTTCTGCACCTATTACTTACATTATGTGTTGTGCTATGTGAAATGTGTTTTCGAATGACGGTTTTCGAGTGCAGGTTTCAGCACAGAAGACTGCTTTTAAGAACATTTTAAAAAATGTACTTAATTGTTGAATTCGTATTTGGTGAAACAAAATCTCCTTGGAGAATTATCTTACAAAAGGATTGATACCTTGTGTCCTTAGGGTACTGTCACACAGTGCCATTTTCATCGCTACGACGGCACGATCCATGACGTCGCAGCGTCGTATGATTATCGCTCCAGCGTCGTAGACTGCGGTCACACTTTGCAATCACGGCACTGGAGCGATGCCGAAGTCCCCGGGTAACCAGGGTAAACATCGGGTTACTAAGCGCAGGGCCGCGCTTAGTAACCCGATGTTTACCCTGGTTACCAGCGTAAACGTAAAAAAACCAAACAGTACATACTTACATTCCGGTGTCTGTCCCCCGGCGTTCTGCTTCTCTCCACTGTGTAAGCACCATAGCCGGAAAGCAGAGCGGTGACGTCAGACGTCACCGCTGTGCTCGCTTTCCGGCCGGCAGGCGCTCACAGTGCAGAGAGGCTGAGACGCCGGAGGACAGACACCGGAATGTGAGTATGTACTGTTTGGTTTTTTTACGCTTACGCTGGTAACCAGGGTAAACATCGGGTTACTAAGCGCGGCCCTGCGCTTAGTTACCCGATGTTTACCCTGGTTACAAGCGAACACATCGCTGGATCGCTGTCACACACAACGATCCAGCGATGTCAGCGGGTGATCAAGCGACGAAAGAAAGTTCCAAACGATCTGCTACGACGTACGATTCTCAGCAGGGTCCCTGATCGCTGCTGCGTGTCAGACACTGCGATATCGTAACGATATCGCTAGAACGTCACGAATCGTACCGTCGTAGCGATGAAAATGGCACTGTGTGACAGTACCCTTAGAGTATAAATCTTCACAGCTTTTCCAGTTGAAGATTAGAGTTTTCCATTGAGATGGGACGCAGCGTGCAATACTTGTTCTATTTCATTTATGAAATTACTCATTGAATACAATGGTAAAAGTCTTGAAAATCTCAGTCTGGAAATTGAGGAGGTACAGAACAAACTTGAGCTGCTGCGAGAAGCATCATTGACCAGCAGTGACATCATCGAGGCCGGGCCAAGAGCTCTAGAGGCAGGTGCGGATGGAGATCTCGGCTTTCCTCCATCTGAGCTTGCGCCAAGTGAGAAGCCGGTAGCTGGACGCCGGACCCCGGAAGAAGAATGGCACCTGCTGCTCGCCGCCGAAGCACCATCACAGGGCACAGTAGCCACCGTACCACCACCGCACGACCACCTCACACCGCACACCACAAGACCGCCGCACCACCACCGTAGCATCCCCAGCTCTGGACCCGCAGCATTGACCCCTCAGTAAGAACAGTATTCGGATTATAAGATGCATTTCCACTTTCCCCCTAATTTTGGGGATCATAAAAGTGCGTCTTATAATCTGGAAAATACGGAAGGTCTGTGGTGCATATCAATCCAGTCTCTTACACGTGCTTAAAACATATAAAAACTGGCCAATACCCCACAGCCATTTGTTTGTAAGGACCCAAATGTAGAAAATGTAAGCGAGGCAACAGTTTAATAAAGAGACACAAGTCTCATTTATGAGCCTGGAAAAGTCAGCAATGGTCTTTGTCCAGCAGCGGACAGTGTAAATTGCTAACGAATATTTATGCCCTATCAAACTAGCAATTTGTGAACAGACATATATGCTGACAAGGAACAACTGAACGCTGCGCTGGGACAACAAACTGGATGTGGATGCTGACTAGTGATGAGCGAATATGCTCGGGTTTTCCAGAGCATGCTCGGGTGATCTCCGAGTATTTGTTAGTGTTTGGAGATTAAGTTTTCCTTGCCGCAGCTAGATGATTTGCGACTACTAGACAGCTTGATTACATGTGGGGATTCCCTAGCAACCAGGCAACCCCCACATGTACTTAGGCTGGCTAATAGCTGTAAATCAAGCAGCTGAATCAACCAAAACTAAATCTCTGAGCAGTCATAAATACTCGGAGATCACCCGAGCGTACTCGGGGGGGGGGGGGGGGGGGAAGCAACGAGTATATTCGCTAATCACTAATGCTGACTGCTGTGTCTGTACAACTGCGGGTTGTGGACAGCAGAGTGGGAATGATGTAACATGGGGGAAGGGCCAGTGGTTTCACCGTCAGACACATATTTTATACCCAGATATTCCGCCCACCTACTGGAGTGCTGCGCATATGAGCAGTATTTGGCGCATGCTGACAGAGGTATTATGTTGCATTTCCCTTTATAAAGGGATGTGTGGGTAAGATTTTCGGACTAGCAACATATATATATAGAGCATGTTTCATTACTCAAATTATTATTATATGTAAGGCTGAAACCAGAAGAATTGTGTGGAGCATATTAATGCATTTATGCTCCAAAATGTCCAAGTGCAGACCCAAATAACAACATCAGGCTACCAGATACTCGCTTAAAGAGACCGTGAGAAGGGCAACACAATAAAAAAAAATAGAATAGAATATATAGAGATTGAGAGTAGAAATTTGACTATTGTACAAGGTATAAAGGTTCCTGTGACGGGGACCTCACAACTCATTTTGCAGTTATTACAATAGAGATAGGGAGTAGGGTTGAGCGAAACGGGTCGATCATTTTCAAAAGTCGCCGACTTTTGGCTAAGTCGGCGTCTCATGAAACCCGATCCGACCCCTGTGCTTGTCGGCCATGCGGTACGCGACTTTCGCGCCAAAGTCGCGTTTCAATGACGCGAAAAGCGCCATTTCTCAGCCAATGAAGGTGAACGCAGAGTGTGGGCAGCGTGATGACATAGATCCTGGTCCCCACCATCTTAGAGAAGGGCATTGCAGTGATTGGCTTGCTGTCTGCAGCGTCACAGGGGCTATAAAGGGGCGTTCCCGCCGACCGCCATCTTACTGCTGCTGATCTGAGCTTAGGGACAGGTTGCTGCCGCTTCGTCAGAAGCAGGGAGAGCGTTAGGCAGGGTCCACTAACCACCAAACCGCTTGTGCTGCAGCGATTTCCACTGTCCAACACCACCTTCGGTGTGCAGGGACTGTGGAAGCTATTTTTTTTTTTTTTTCCCCTCAGCGCTGTAGCTCATTGGGCTGCCCTAGAAGGCTCCGTGATAGCTGTATTGCTGTGTGTACGCCACTGTGGAAACCAACTGCTTTTTTCAAAGCACATATCCTCTTGTTCCTTCCTTTCTGCACAGCTATCTTTTTTGTTTGTCCACACTTTTTATTTAATTTGTGCATCAGTCCACTCCTATTGCTGCCTGCCATACCTGGCTTACATTACTGCAGGGAGATAGTAATTGTAGGACAGTTTTTTTTTTTGTTTTGTTTTTTTTTGTGGGAGATTAAGATTGGCATTTCTGCTACAGTGCCATCCCTGTGTGTGCCATCTCTCACTGAGTGGGCCATAGAAAGCCTATTTATTTTTTCCGTGATTTGTGTTCTAAAATCTACCTCAACACAAAAACACTACATCAATCAGTGGGAGAAAAATATTGGCCTCAGTCAGGGCTTGTGTGCCACTGCTGTGTGTGCTATCTCTCATTCAGTGGGCTATAGCAAGCCTATTTTTTTATTATTTTTTTTAATATTATTTGGTTTCTAAAGTCTCCCTGAAAAAAAAAAAAAAACCTAAAAAAACAGTGGGAGAGTAATATTGCCCTTTCAGCTTGTGTGCCAGTCTTGACTCCTGGGTGTGCCACCTCTCTCCCTCTCATTCAGTGGGCCATAGAAAGCCTATTTATTTTTTTTTTTAAATATTATTGGGTTTCTAAAGTCTCCCTGAAAAAACAAAAAATACATAAAAAAACAGTGGGAGAGTAATATTGCCCTTTCAGCTTGTGTGCCAGTCTTGACTCCTGGGTGTGCCACCTCTCTCCCTTTCATTCAGTGGGCCATAGAAAGCCTATTTATTTTTTCCGTGATTTGTGTTCTAAATTCTACCTCAACACAAAAACACTACATCAATCAGTGGGAGAAAAATATTGGCCTCAGTCAGGGCTTGTGTGCCACTGCTGTGTGTGCTATCTCTCATTCAGTGGGCTATAGCAAGCCTATTTTTTTTTTTTTTTTTTTAATATTATTTGGTTTCTAAAGTCTCCCTGAAAAAAAAAAAAAACCTAAAAAAACAGTGGGAGAGTAATATTGCCCTTTCAGCTTGTGTGCCAGTCTTGACTCCTGGGTGTGCCACCTCTCTCCCTCTCATTCAGTGGGCCATAGAAAGCCTATTTATTTTTTTTTTAAAATATTATTGGGTTTCTAAAGTCTCCCTGAAAAAACAAAAAATACATAAAAAAACAGTGGGAGAGTAATATTGCCCTTTCAGCTTGTGTGCCAGTCTTGACTCCTGGGTGTGCCACCTCTCTCCCTTTCATTCAGTGGGCCATAGAAAGCCTATTTATTTTTTCCGTGATTTGTGTTCTAAATTCTACCTCAACACAAAAACACTACATCAATCAGTGGGAGAAAAATATTGGCCTCAGTCAGGGCTTGTGTGCCACTGCTGTGTGTGCTATCTCTCATTCAGTGGGCTATAGCAAGCCTATTTTTTTATTTTTTTTTTAATATTATTTGGTTTCTAAAGTCTCCCTGAAAAAAAAAAAAAAACCTAAAAAAACAGTGGGAGAGTAATATTGCCCTTTCAGCTTGTGTGCCAGTCTTGACTCCTGGGTGTGCCACCTCTCTCCCTCTCATTCAGTGGGCCATAGAAAGCCTATTTTTTTTTTTTTTTAAATATTATTGGGTTTCTAAAGTCTCCCTGAAAAAACAAAAAATACATAAAAAAACAGTGGGAGAGTAATATTGCCCTTTCAGCTTGTGTGCCAGTCTTGACTCCTGGGTGTGCCACCTCTCTCCCTTTCATTCAGTGGGCCATAGAAAGCCTATTTATTTTTTCCGTGATTTGTGTTCTAAATTCTACCTCAACACAAAAACACTACATCAATCAGTGGGAGAAAAATATTGGCCTCAGTCAGGGCTTGTGTGCCACTGCTGTGTGTGCTATCTCTCATTCAGTGGGCTATAGCAAGCCTATTTTTTTTTTTTTTTTTTTAATATTATTTGGTTTCTAAAGTCTCCCTGAAAAAAAAAAAAAAACCTAAAAAAACAGTGGGAGAGTAATATTGCCCTTTCAGCTTGTGTGCCAGTCTTGACTCCTGGGTGTGCCACCTCTCTCCCTCTCATTCAGTGGGCCATAGAAAGCCTATTTATTTTTTTTTTTAAATATTATTGGGTTTCTAAAGTCTCCCTGAAAAAACAAAAAATACATAAAAAAACAGTGGGAGAGTAATATTGCCCTTTCAGCTTGTGTGCCAGTCTTGACTCCTGGGTGTGCCACCTCTCTCCCTTTCATTCAGTGGGCCATAGAAAGCCTATTTATTTTTTCCGTGATTTGTGTTCTAAATTCTACCTCAACACAAAAACACTACATCAATCAGTGGGAGAAAAATATTGGCCTCAGTCAGGGCTTGTGTGCCACTGCTGTGTGTGCTATCTCTCATTCAGTGGGCTATAGCAAGCCTATTTTTTTTTTTTTTTTTTTTAATATTATTTGGTTTCTAAAGTCTCCCTGAAAAAAAAAAAAAAACCTAAAAAAACAGTGGGAGAGTAATATTGCCCTTTCAGCTTGTGTGCCAGTCTTGACTCCTGGGTGTGCCACCTCTCTCCCTCTCATTCAGTGGGCCATAGAAAGCCTATTTATTTTTTTTTTTAAATATTATTGGGTTTCTAAAGTCTCCCTGAAAAAACAAAAAATACATAAAAAAACAGTGGGAGAGTAATATTGCCCTTTCAGCTTGTGTGCCAGTCTTGACTCCTGGGTGTGCCACCTCTCTCCCTTTCATTCAGTGGGCCATAGAAAGCCTATTTATTTTTTCCGTGATTTGTGTTCTAAATTCTACCTCAACACAAAAACACTACATCAATCAGTGGGAGAAAAATATTGGCCTCAGTCAGGGCTTGTGTGCCACTGCTGTGTGTGCTATCTCTCATTCAGTGGGCTATAGCAAGCCTATTTTTTTTTTTTTTTTTTTAATATTATTTGGTTTCTAAAGTCTCCCTGAAAAAAAAAAAAAAACCTAAAAAAACAGTGGGAGAGTAATATTGCCCTTTCAGCTTGTGTGCCAGTCTTGACTCCTGGGTGTGCCACCTCTCTCCCTCTCATTCAGTGGGCCATAGAAAGCCTATTTATTTTTTTTTTTAAATATTATTGGGTTTCTAAAGTCTCCCTGAAAAAACAAAAAATACATAAAAAAACAGTGGGAGAGTAATATTGCCCTTTCAGCTTGTGTGCCAGTCTTGACTCCTGGGTGTGCCACCTCTCTCCCTTTCATTCAGTGGGCCATAGAAAGCCTATTTATTTTTTCCGTGATTTGTGTTCTAAATTCTACCTCAACACAAAAACACTACATCAATCAGTGGGAGAAAAATATTGGCCTCAGTCAGGGCTTGTGTGCCACTGCTGTGTGTGCTATCTCTCATTCAGTGGGCTATAGCAAGCCTATTTTTTTTTTTTTTTTTTAATATTATTTGGTTTCTAAAGTCTCCCTGAAAAAAAAAAAAAAACCTAAAAAAACAGTGGGAGAGTAATATTGCCCTTTCAGCTTGTGTGCCAGTCTTGACTCCTGGGTGTGCCACCTCTCTCCCTCTCATTCAGTGGGCCATAGAAAGCCTATTTATTTTTTTTTTTAAATATTATTGGGTTTCTAAAGTCTCCCTTAAAAAAAAAAAAAACCTAAAAAAACAGTGGGAGAGTAATATTGCCCTTTCAGCTTGTGTGCCAGTCTTGACTCCTGGGTGTGCCACCTCTCTCCCTCTCATTCAGTGGGCCATAGAAAGCCTATTTATTTTTTTTTTTAAATATTATTGGGTTTCTAAAGTCTCCCTTAAAAAACAAAAAATACATAAAAAAACAGTGGGAGAGTAATATTGCCCTTTCAGCTTGTGTGCCAGTCTTGACTCCTGGGTGTGCCACCTCTCTCTCTCTAATTGTGGGCCATAGAAAGCCTTTTTTTTTTTTTTTTTTTTTTAATATTATTTGGTTTCTAAAGTCTCCCTGAAAAAAAACAAAACATAAATTAGGTGGGAGATTAATATTGACATTAGTGCTTGAGTGACAGTCCTGCGTGTGTGTCATCTCTGTGATTTTGTGCCACAGAAAACAGAGTGTGTAACATTGTGCCTGATTTTCCTTGTGGTCTCACCAACCTGTTAAGGGATATTGAAATCATACTGAAGTTATAGCTCACCGTGTAAGTTGTTTGACAGCAACAAATAAAGTTACTTTGGTTAAGATTTTAAAACAATGAGGAAGTCTGGTGCAAGAGGTCGTCGTGGGCGTTCATTGTCAGCTGGTAATGATGGTAGTGGTAGTGGAGCATCAGGTGGTCGTGGGGATAAAAATATTCCACCTAAGTCTGGAGCTGTGGAGCCAGTTTCGTCGTCAGGCTACACAAGGCCTCGAACGCTCTCTTTTCTGGGAGTAGGAAAACCGCTTTTAAAGGCGGAGCAGCAACAGCAAGTTTTGGCTTACATTGCAGACTCAGCCTCTAGCTCTTTTGCCTCCTCTTCCGAAACTGGTAAATGTAAAAGCAGCGCGTCGCTTGTGGATGTTCACGGTCAGGGACAAGTCGCTTCCTTGTCCTCCTCAGCAAAAACTACAACAAGAGAGAAGGATGCAGCAGGCGACACAACGGGTCACTCCATGGAGCTCTTTACACATACCGTCCCTGGCTTAGAAAGTGAAACATTTAACAGGCCATGCCCATTACAAGTATATTCTGACATGGAGTGCACTGATGCACAGCCACAGCCAGAGTACTATGCTGCTCCTTTGACTCAGACCACCACATTGCCCTCTCAGGGTACAGATCCACAATCAGACCCTGATGAGACTATGTTGCCCCGCCACGAACGCTATACCACCGACCGACACAGTGACACAGACGAAGTTGCACACGAGCTCGAAGAGGAGGTAATAGATGACCCAGTTATTGACCCCGATTGGCAGCCATTGGGGGAACAGGGTGCAGGCGGCAGTAGTTCAGAAGCGGAGGTGGAGGAGGGGCCGCAGCAGGCATCAACATCGCAACAGGTTCCATCTGCCGGGCCCGTATCTGGCCCAAAACGCGTGTCAAAGCCAAAACCTGTTGGAGCACAGCGTTGCCATCCGGTTAAAGCTCAGTCTGCAATCCCTGAAAAGGGATCCGAGTCTAGGAAGAGTGCAGTCTGGCATTTTTTTAAACAACATCCAACTGATCAGCGCAAAGTCATCTGTCAAAAATGTTCAACTAGCTTAAGCAGAGGTCAGAATCTGAAAAGTCTAAATACTAGTTGCATGCATAGACACTTAACCACCATGCATTTTCAAGCCTGGACTAACTACCAAACGTCCCTCAAGGTTGTAGCACCCTCGGCCAATGAAGCTAGTCAGCAACGCAACATCCCTTCCGTCACTGTAAGGCCACCATTTTCCGCACCACCGGCAGTATCTGTGCAGGTTTCTTTGCCAGCCAAAAGCAGTCAGGGTCAGGGAATCACCAGTTTTGTAGGAGGAAATATTGCATCTAGGGCACCGGCGGAAACAATACCGTCTCCAACCGTCTCTCAGTCTGCCATGTACACCGGCACACCCGAAAGTTCCACGATCTCCAGCTCTCCAGTCCAGCTCACCCTACATGAGACTCTGGTTAGAAAAAGGAAGTACTTATCCTCGCATCCGCGTACACAGGGTTTTAACGCCCACATAGCTAGACTAATCTCGTTAGAGATGATGCCCTACCGGTTAGTTGAAAGCGAAGCTTTCAAAGCCCTGATGGAGTACGCTGAACCACGATACGAGCTACCCAGTCGACACTTTTTTTCCAGAAAAGCCATCCCAGCCCTGCACCAGCATGTTAAACAGCGCATCGTCCATGCACTCAGGCAATCTGTGAGTACAAAGGTGCACCTGACTACAGATGCATGGACCAGTAGGCATGGCCAGGGACGTTATGTGTCCATCACGGCACACTGGGTGAATGTGGTGGATGCAGGGTCCACAGGCGACATCAATTTAGGGACAGTTGTGCCTAGCCCACGGTCTAGGAAACAGTTGGCTGTAGGCGTTCGCACCCCCTCCTCCTCCTCCTCCTCGTCCTCCTGCAGAAGCTACAGCTCTTCCACAGAACGCAGTCTGCCAACCACTCCATCGGCAGATGACACTGTTGCACACCAGTTGTCCCATTATGGGCCAGCTACTGCCAAGCGTCAGCAGGCTGTATTGGCTATGAAGTGCTTGGGCGACAACAGACACACCGCGGAAGTTCTGTCCGAGTTCTTGCAACAAGAAACGCAGTCGTGGCTGGGCACAGTAGATCTTGAGGCAGGCAAGGTAGTGAGTGATAACGGAAGGAATTTCATGGCTGCCATCTCCCTTTCCCAACTGAAACACATTCCTTGCCTGGCTCACACCTTAAACCTGGTGGTGCAGTGCTTATTGAAAACTTATCCTGGGTTCTCCGACCTGCTCCTCAAAGTGCGTGCACTTTGCTCACATATCCGACGTTCGCCTGTACACGCCAGCCGTATGCAGACCTATCAGCGGTCTTTGAACCTTCCCCAGCATCGCCTAATCATAGACGTTGCAACAAGGTGGAACTCAACACTGCACATGCTTCAGAGACTGTGCGAACAGAGGCGTGCTGTTATTTATTTGTGGGAGGATACACGGGCAGGCAGTAGGATGGCAGACATGGAGTTGTCAGGTGTGCAGTGGTCTAAGATACAAGACATGTGTCAAGTCCTTCAGTGTTTTGAGGAATGCACACGGCTGGTTAGTGCAGACAACGCCGTAATAAGCATGAGCATCCCCCTAATGCGTCTGCTGATGCAAAGTTTGACACACATAAAGGAGCAGGCGTCTGCACCAGAGGAAGAGGAAAGCCTTGATGACAGTCAGCCATTGTCTGGTCAGGGCAGTGTACAGGACGAGGTAGCGGGCGAAGAGGAGGTGGAGGACGAGGAGGATGATGGGGATGAGTATATTTTTAATGCCGAACCTTTCCCGGGGGCACAGGAATTTGGTTGCGTGTCACGGCCGGGTTCTGGTTTTTTGAGGGACACAAGTGACGTAGATTTGCCTGCAACTGCCCCTCAACCAATCACAACCGGAGATTTGACAACTGGAACTTTGGCCCACATGGCGGATTATGCCTTACGTATCCTAAAAAGGGACACACGCATTACGAAAATGATGAACGATGACGATTACTGGTTGGCCTGCCTCCTTGATCCACGCTATAAAGGCAAATTGCAAAATATTATGCCACATGAGAACTTGGAACTAATATTAGCAACCAAACAATCAACTCTTGTTGACCGTTTGCTTCAGGCATTCCCAGCACACAGCGCACGTGATCGTTCTCACACGAGCTCCAGGGGGCAGCAGACTAGGAGTGTTAGGGGTGCACACATCAGAAGTGGCGTTGGACAGAGGGGTTTTCTGACCAGGTTGTGGAGTGATTTTGCTATGACCGCAGACAGGACAGGTACTGCTGCAGCAATTGAAAGTGACATGGGGACAACATTTGTCCAGTATGGTTACTAACTATTTTTCATCCCTTATCGATGTTCTCCCTCAACCGTCATTCCCATTTGATTACTGGGCCTCCAAATTAGACACCTGGCCAGAATTGGCAGAATATGCATTGCAGGAGCTTGCTTGCCCGGCAGCAAGTGTCCTATCAGAAAGAGTATTCAGTGCTGCAGGTTCAATATTAACCGAAAAAAGGACTCGTCTGGCTACCCAAAATGTTGACGATCTAACATTCATTAAAATGAACCACAACTGGATTTCGAAATCTTTTGCCCCACCTTGCCCGGCCGACACCTAGCTTTCCTATGAAAAGCTCTTGCCTGTGAATTACTTTTCTAATGTCTAATTTGCTGCAGCTGATTGTACAGCATACGACATGTTTACACCTCCCTAAATGGCAAAACTCCCCACACGGGGCCGTGGTATCGCGACTTGGCGCAAGCACCCGTGAGACTGCTGTTTGTCTGAAGAGGTGGGTGTGCTCGCTTTTGGTTGACGGCATTGCTACTGGGTCCCTCATAGTACAATGTAGTGTCTCTGGCGGTGGTGGTGCGCACCCAACGTCAGACACACCGTTGTAACATGAGGGGCCCTGGGGCGGTCCCGCCGGCCTCAAGAGAGTTCCCCCCTACCCCAGCTCAAAATGTGCTCTACCACGTGCAAAATTATGTCGCACAGCTCCACCAATCTTTAGTCTATTCGCTGACATCATTCAATGTCTGGCACTGACAATACAAATTTGTAGACATCTATGATGCAACTTAAAGTAGTCTGTGTCTGTGTCCTATATTGGCACCATTAAATAGTTACTGCCAAATTACTATGTCAGAAACTCAGTAGATGAGCCCACCCCTGTACCTAAGTATGCCACCTTTTTTTTTGTTTTGGTTGTTTTGCGAGACATTAACATCTATTTATATTTTGGGAGTACTGGGACAGACACTCCTTGCACTACTCCTCCATTCACCACCAAGCTGCCTGTGTATCCATGTAACCGCTGTAAAGCTGCCATGAGCCTATTGTTTGTTATTTTAGGCCTTTGATAGCCTGTCTGCGGTCCCTACTTTAAATACTCCTCCACTCACCACCACCAAGTTGCCTGCCCGTGTATCCATGTAACCGCTGTAAAAATGCCATGAGCCTATTGTTTGTTATTTTAGGCCTTTGATAGCCTGTCTGCGGCCCCTACTTGCAATACTCCTCCACTGACCACAATGCTGCCTGGAGTGCCTGCCTGTGTATCCATGTAACCGATGTAAAACTGCCATGACTGCCTACTGTTTGTTATTTTAGGCCTTTGATAGCCTGTCTGCAGCCCCTACTTGCAATACTCCTCCACTGACCACACCAATGCTGCCCGTGTACCCCTGGAACCTATTTAAAAGTTCATAGAGCCTAGTTATATATTTTATTTACTATTAATAAGGCCATGATGGACTACGCTGTACCACGCTACAAGCTAACCAGTCGACACTTCTTTTGCGAGAAAAGCCATCCCAACCCTCCACCAGCATGTAGAAGACCGCATTGTCCATGCACTCTGGCAATCTGTGAGTACAAAGGTGCACCTGACAACAGACGCATGGACCTGTAGGCATGGCCACGGAAGATTACGTGTCCATTACGGCGCAATGGGTTAATGTGGTGGATGCATGGTCCACAGGGGACAGCCTACTAAGTCTGTCTGCAGTCCCTAATTCAAATTGTCCTCCACTGTCTAAATCGGAACTTCCACCTTCTGGCTTTCGGCCTATAGTATCAGAAATTAAACTGCATTTGGCCTTCAACTTTGGTTAGGGCCTACTAACGGCTTCTGCCCCTCCCTGGTGTTGCCCTCAACTAAATAAAGCTGAGCTTCAACCTTCTGCTCCAAATTACCATTTTGAAAAATGCAATAGGCTTTTCCGGCCTACTAAAGGTGTCTGTCTGTGTGCCCCTCCCTGGTGTTGTCCTCAACTAAATAAAGCTGAGCTTCAACCTTCCGGCTCTCATTAAGTGGTTTTAAAAAAAAAAAATGGTGGTTAGGGCCTACTAACGGCTTCTGCCCCTCCCTGGTGTTGTCCTCAACTAAATAAAGCTGAGCTTCAACCTTCCGGCTCTCATTAAGTGGTTTTAAAAAAAAAAAAATGGTGGTTAGGGCCTACTAACGGCTTCTGCCCCTCCCTGGTGTTGTCCTCAACTAAATAAAGCTGAGCTTCAACCTTCCGGCTCTCATTAAGTGGTTTTAAAAAAAAAAAATGGTGGTTAGGGCCTACTAACGGCTTCTGCCCCTCCCTGGTGTTGTCCTCAACTAAATAAAGCTGAGCTTCAACCTTCCGGCTCTCATTAAGTGGTTTTAAAAAAAAAAATGGTGGTTAGGGCCTACTAACGGCTTCTGCCCCTCCCTGGTGTTGCCCTCAACTAAATAAAGCTGAGCTTCAACCTTCTGCTCCAAATTACCATTTTGAAAAATGCAATAGGCTTTTCCGGCCTACTAAAGGTGTCTGTCTGTGTGCCCCTCCCTGGTGTTGTCCTCAACTAAATAAAGCTGAGCTTCAACCTTCCGGCTCTCATTATGTGGTTTAAAAAAAAAAAATGGTGGTTAGGGCCTACTAACGGCTTCTGCCCCTCCCTGGTGTTGTCCTCAACTAAATAAAGCTGAGCTTCAACCTTCCGGCTCTCATTAAGTGGTTTTAAAAAAAAAAAATGGTGGTTAGGGCCTACTAACGGCTTCTGCCCCTCCCTGGTGTTGTCCTCAACTAAATAAAGCTGAGCTTCAACCTTCCGGCTCTCATTATGTGGTTTTAAAAAAAAAAATGGTGGTTAGGGCCTACTAACGGCTTCTGCCCCTCCCTGGTGTTGCCCTCAACTAAATAAAGCTGAGCTTCAACCTTCTGCTCCAAATTACCATTTTGAAAAATGCAATAGGCTTTTCAGGCCTACTAAAGGTGTCTGTCTGTGTGCCCCTGCCTGGTGTTGTCCTCAACTAAATAAAGCTGAGCTTCAACCTTCCAGCTCTCATTAAGTGGTTTTAAAAAAAAAAAATGGTGGTTAGGGCCTACTAACGGCTTCTGCCCCTCCCTGGTGTTGCCCTCAACTAAATAAAGCTGAGCTTCAACCTTCTGCTCCAAATTACCATTTTGAAAAATGCAATAGGCTTTTCCGGCCTACTAAAGGTGTCTGTCTGTGTGCCCCTCGCTGGTGTTGTCCTCAACTAAATAAAGCTGAGCTTCAACCTTCCGGCTCTCATTATGTGGTTTTAAAAAAAAAAATGGTGGTTAGGGCCTACTAACGGCTTCTGCCCCTCCCTGGTGTTGTCCTCAACTAAATAAAGCTGAGCTTCAACCTTCCGGCTCTCATTATGTGGTTTTAAAAAAAAAAATGGTGGTTAGGGCCTACTAACGGCTTCTGCCCCTCCCTGGTGTTGCCCTCAACTAAATAAAGCTGAGCTTCAACCTTCTGCTCCAAATTACCATTTTGAAAAATGCAATAGGCTTTTCAGGCCTACTAAAGGTGTCTGTCTGTGTGCCCCTGCCTGGTGTTGTCCTCAACTAAATAAAGCTGAGCTTCAACCTTCCGGCTCTCATTAAGTGGTTTTAAAAAAAAAAAATGGTGGTTAGGGCCTACTAACGGCTTCTGCCCCTCCCTGGTGTTGTCCTCAACTAAATAAAGCTGAGCTTCAACCTTCCGGCTCTCATTAAGTGGTTTTAAAAAAAAAAATGGTGGTTAGGGCCTACTAACGGCTTCTGCCCCTCCCTGGTGTTGTCCTCAACTAAATAAAGCTGAGCTTCAACCTTCCGGCTCTCATTAAGTGGTTTTAAAAAAAAAAATGGTGGTTAGGGCCTACTAACGGCTTCTGCCCCTCCCTGGTGTTGCCCTCAACTAAATAAAGCTGAGCTTCAACCTTCTGCTCCAAATTACCATTTTGAAAAATGCAATAGGCTTTTCCGGCCTACTAAAGGTGTCTGTCTGTGTGCCCCTCCCTGGTGTTGTCCTCAACTAAATAAAGCTGAGCTTCAACCTTCCGGCTCTCATTATGTGGTTTTAAAAAAAAAAATGGTGGTTAGGGCCTACTAACGGCTTCTGCCCCTCCCTGGTGTTGTCCTCAACTAAATAAAGCTGAGCTTCAACCTTCCGGCTCTCATTATGTGGTTTTAAAAAAAAAAAATGGTGGTTAGGGCCTACTAACGGCTTCTGCCCCTCCCTGGTGTTGTCCTCAACTAAATAAAGCTGAGCTTCAACCTTCCGGCTCTCATTATGTGGTTTTAAAAAAAAAAATGGTGGTTAGGGCCTACTAACGGCTTCTGCCCCTCCCTGGTGTTGCCCTCAACTAAATAAAGCTGAGCTTCAACCTTCTGCTCCAAATTACCATTTTGAAAAATGCAATAGGCTTTTCAGGCCTACTAAAGGTGTCTGTCTGTGTGCCCCTGCCTGGTGTTGTCCTCAACTAAATAAAGCTGAGCTTCAACCTTCCGGCTCTCATTAAGTGGTTTTAAAAAAAAAAAATGGTGGTTAGGGCCTACTAACGGCTTCTGCCCCTCCCTGGTGTTGCCCTCAACTAAATAAAGCTGAGCTTCAACCTTCTGCTCCAAATTACCATTTTGAAAAATGCAATAGGCTTTTCCGGCCTACTAAAGGTGTCTGTCTGTGTGCCCCTCCCTGGTGTTGTCCTCAACTAAATAAAGCTGAGCTTCAACCTTCCGGCTCTCATTATGTGGTTTTAAAAAAAAAAATGGTGGTTAGGGCCTACTAACGGCTTCTGCCCCTCCCTGGTGTTGTCCTCAACTAAATAAAGCTGAGCTTCAACCTTCCGGCTCTCATTAAGTGGTTTTAAAAAAAAAAAATGGTGGTTAGGGCCTACTAACGGCTTCTGCCCCTCCCTGGTGTTGTCCTCAACTAAATAAAGCTGAGCTTCAACCTTCCGGCTCTCATTAAGTGGTTTTAAAAAAAAAAATGGTGGTTAGGGCCTACTAACGGCTTCTGCCCCTCCCTGGTGTTGTCCTCAACTAAATAAAGCTGAGCTTCAACCTTCCGGCTCTCATTAAGTGGTTTTAAAAAAAAAAATGGTGGTTAGGGCCTACTAACGGCTTCTGCCCCTCCCTGGTGTTGTCCTCAACTAAATAAAGCTGAGCTTCAACCTTACGGCTCTCATTAAGTGGTTTTAAAAAAAAAAATGGTGGTTAGGGCCTACTAACGGCTTCTGCCCCTCCCTGGTGTTGCCCTCAACTAAATAAAGCTGAGCTTCAACCTTCTGCTCCAAATTACCATTTTGAAAAATGCAATAGGCTTTTCAGGCCTACTAAAGGTGTCTGTCTGTGTGCCCCTGCCTGGTGTTGTCCTCAACTAAATAAAGCTGAGCTTCAACCTTCCGGCTCTCATTAAGTGGTTTTAAAAAAAAAAAATGGTGGTTAGGGCCTACTAACGTCTTCTGCCCCTCCCTGGTGTTGTAGTCAACTAAATAAAGCTGAGCTTCAACCTTCCGGCTCTCATTAAGTGGTTTTAAAAAAAAAAATGGTGGTTAGGGCCTACTAACGGCTTCTGCCCCTCCCTGGTGTTGTCCTCAACTAAATAAAGCTGAGCTTCAACCTTCCGGCTCTCATTAAGTGGTTTTAAAAAAAAAAATGGTGGTTAGGGCCTACTAACGGCTTCTGCCCCTCCCTGGTGTTGTCCTCAACTAAATAAAGCTGAGCTTCAACCTTCCGGCTCTCATTAAGTGGTTTTAAAAAAAAAAATGGTGGTTAGGGCCTACTAACGGCTTCTGCCCCTCCCTGGTGTTGCCCTCAACTAAATAAAGCTGAGCTTCAACCTTCTGCTCCAAATTACCATTTTGAAAAATGCAATAGGCTTTTCAGGCCTACTAAAGGTGTCTGTCTGTGTGCCCCTGCCTGGTGTTGTCCTCAACTAAATAAAGCTGAGCTTCAACCTTCCGGCTCTCATTAAGTGGTTTTAAAAAAAAAAAATGGTGGTTAGGGCCTACTAACGGCTTCTGCCCCTCCCTGGTGTTGTCCTCAACTAAATAAAGCTGAGCTTCAACCTTCCGGCTCTCATTAAGTGGTTTTAAAAAAAAAAATGGTGGTTAGGGCCTACTAACGGCTTCTGCCCCTCCCTGGTGTTGTCCTCAACTAAATAAAGCTGAGCTTCAACCTTCCGGCTCTCATTAAGTGGTTTTAAAAAAAAAATGGTGGTTAGGGCCTACTAACGGCTTCTGCCCCTCCCTGGTGTTGCCCTCAACTAAATAAAGCTGAGCTTCAACCTTCTGCTCCAAATTACCATTTTGAAAAATGCAATAGGCTTTTCCGGCCTACTAAAGGTGTCTGTCTGTGTGCCCCTCCCTGGTGTTGTCCTCAACTAAATAAAGCTGAGCTTCAACCTTCCGGCTCTCATTATGTGGTTTTAAAAAAAAAAATGGTGGTTAGGGCCTACTAACGGCTTCTGCCCCTCCCTGGTGTTGTCCTCAACTAAATAAAGCTGAGCTTCAACCTTCCGGCTCTCATTAAGTGGTTTTAAAAAAAAAAAATGGTGGTTAGGGCCTACTAACGGCTTCTGCCCCTCCCTGGTGTTGTCCTCAACTAAATAAAGCTGAGCTTCAACCTTCCGGCTCTCATTATGTGGTTTTTAAAAAAAAAATGGTGGTTAGGGCCTACTAACGGCTTCTGCCCCTCCCTGGTGTTGCCCTCAACTAAATAAAGCTGAGCTTCAACCTTCTGCTCCAAATTACCATTTTGAAAAATGCAATAGGCTTTTCAGGCCTACTAAAGGTGTCTGTCTGTGTGCCCCTGCCTGGTGTTGTCCTCAACTAAATAAAGCTGAGCTTCAACCTTCCGGCTCTCATTAAGTGGTTTTAAAAAAAAAAAATGGTGGTTAGGGCCTACTAACGGCTTCTGCCCCTCCCTGGTGTTGCCCTCAACTAAATAAAGCTGAGCTTCAACCTTCTGCTCCAAATTACCATTTTGAAAAATGCAATAGGCTTTTCCGGCCTACTAAAGGTGTCTGTCTGTGTGCCCCTCCCTGGTGTTGTCCTCAACTAAATAAAGCTGAGCTTCAACCTTCCGGCTCTCATTATGTGGTTTTAAAAAAAAAAATGGTGGTTAGGGCCTACTAACGGCTTCTGCCCCTCCCTGGTGTTGTCCTCAACTAAATAAAGCTGAGCTTCAACCTTCCGGCTCTCATTAAGTGGTTTTTAAAAAAAAAAATGGTGGTTAGGGCCTACTAACGGCTTCTGCCCCTCCCTGGTGTTGTCCTCAACTAAATAAAGCTGAGCTTCAACCTTCCGGCTCTCATTAAGTGGTTTTAAAAAAAAAAATGGTGGTTAGGGCCTACTAACGGCTTCTGCCCCTCCCTGGTGTTGTCCTCAACTAAATAAAGCTGAGCTTCAACCTTCCGGCTCTCATTAAGTGGTTTTAAAAAAAAAAATGGTGGTTAGGGCCTACTAACGGCTTCTGCCCCTCCCTGGTGTTGTCCTCAACTAAATAAAGCTGAGCTTCAACCTTCCGGCTCTCATTAAGTGGTTTTAAAAAAAAAAAATGGTGGTTAGGGCCTACTAACGGCTTCTGCCCCTCCCTGGTGTTGCCCTCAACTAAATAAAGCTGAGCTTCAACCTTCTGCTCCAAATTACCATTTTGAAAAATGCAATAGGCTTTTCCGGCCTACTAAAGGTGTCTGTCTGTGTGCCCCTGCCTGGTGTTGCCCTCAACTAAATAAAGCTGAGCTTCAACCTTCTGCTCCAAATTACCATTTTAAAAAATGCAATAGGCTTTTCCGGCCTACTAAAGGTGTCTGCCCCTCCCTGGTGTTGTCCTCAACTGAACAAAGCTGAGCTTCCACATTCTGGCTTTCGCCCTATACTATCAGATATTAAACTGCATTTGGCCTACTAGTGTGGTTAGGCCCTTGAAACAGTGTCTGCTGCTCTTGGGTTTGCTACTCCACTGAACAAAGCAATGCCGCCTGTTTAGTCCTGTTACCAATTTTGAACTGCATGTAGCCTACTTTATTCTTTGGCCCTATATCTGTTTCCTCCTCATCCTGCCCATTGCCCAGCCACTGCTAAATGAGTCTGCTGGTACATTGACCTAGACCACTACATTCCCCTTGTACTCTACACAGCCAGAATCTGTCCCTGCTGAAAGTAAGGTTCCCCTTCCCGCATGTTATACCACCTTACACAGGGACAAAGAGGAAGGTGCAGATGAAAGTGCAGGTTCCTTCATCAGGTGGGGGGGCATACTCGTTGGCGACGTCACTGGCACAGGGCCCCTCAGAGTACGCAAAAGTGTCGCTGCTGGTGGGAGGCGCCCCCGCCATGCAAACACACCGCCGTACTTTGAGGGGCCCTGTGCCAGTGGCAATGCGAACGAGTGGGCCCCCCCCCTGCTTGCTCAGGATCACAGCACTTGCAACTTTTAAATACTTACCTTTCCCTGCAACACTGCCGTGACGTAGTCCGCATTTCCTGGGCCCACGAAAAACTTGAGCCAGCCCTACTCCCCCCACAACTTTCCCC
Organism: Ranitomeya variabilis; assembly: GCF_051348905.1. Lineage (NCBI taxonomy): Eukaryota > Metazoa > Chordata > Amphibia > Anura > Dendrobatidae > Ranitomeya > Ranitomeya variabilis. The sequence goes on from NC_135234.1 coordinate 650,869,673, forward strand.
CAATTCCCTATGCCCAACTATTATTATACAGTTAATTAAGATTGGCAAGCTTCAGAAACAAGAATGGATGTTTTTGGCATTAAAATGGGCACTGTAGGTGTTTTCCTGGCCTCCACTCACTGCCGACTATGCTTCCCCATTGACTTGCATTGGGTTTCGTGTTTCGGTCGATCCCCGACTTTTAGCGATAATCGGCCGACTGCACTCGACTCGACTCTGGACAAAATCGGGTTTCCCAAAACCCTACTCGATCTTAAAAAAATGAAAGTCGCTCAACCCTAATAGGGAGTACATGTTTCACCATTGCACAATGTGCAAAGTTTTCCAAAAATTACCCAAGGGGTCTGTATTATACACTCTGAAAGACGCTGTGATGGGGACATCACAATATACTTTGCAGTTATTACAAGAGGTAGAGATTAGGAGTAGAAATGTAACCATTGCACTTGCACAATGTACAAAGGTTTCCACAAATTACCCCAAGGGGTGTTTATCATATGCGCTGAAAGAGGCCGTGATGAGGACCTCACAATACATCTAGTAGTTTTTACAAGTGGTAGAGATAGAGAGAACAAGTTTCACCATTGTACAATGTGCAAAGGTTTAAAAAAATTAGCCAAGGTGTCTCTCTCAGACCAGCTGAAAGAGTTTCAAAAAAGGTTTCAAAAAGTACAAAACAATACCTACGTGGGGTATACATAGATGAACACTAAGTACTTGTTACAGAAGCAGGAGGAGGAGGAAGAGGAGGAGTTGATTTCCTGAACAAATTGGTTTTGGATAGTAAGGGATGGACGCTAAGACATCTTCCAAAAAAAAAACATTTGGCATGCATTTACATAATGTTGCTGTCCTCCATAGGGCATACAAATCTAGTCCTTGTTCAATTTTAGAAGAGTCAGCCTGTCTGCCTTTTCCGTTGACAGCTGTGTGCGCCTATCCATTATGATTGCACCTGCCGAACTTAAAACCTGCTCAGACAACACACTTGCGGCAGGGCATGTTAGCACCTCCAAGGCGTACAAGGAGAGGTCAGGCCAAGTGTGCAGCTTGGACAAACAATAGTTAAAGGACACTGAAGAATCAGGAAGGATGCTGGTATGGTCACTTAAGCAGTCCTTTACCATCTTGGTCATCTTCTCCATCCTCATCATAGTTACACCCACAGAAAGCCCTTCTTGATGGGATGGTCTCATAAAAATGGCCCAGTTGGTGGACATTTCCCCCCCCCTCTGAGTTGCACCTGGTGTTTGTGGCCCTCTCCTGTAATCCTTGTGGGTGAAAAGAGCCGGTACCTCTGTCACCAGCGTTGTCTGAGGGTAATCTTTTGAGCAAGTCTTCCATTATGGCCCTCTGGCATGCATGCAATGAAAATGGCATGTTTGCCTCCAACATTAGAGAAGAAAATTTCTCCTTGTACAGTGGATCAAGAAATGTGCACAGCCAGTGTTTCATGGTGGACAAAATGTCTTTTACGTGAGTGTCTTGGGAAAGGCATCTGGACATGAATTCTGCCATGTGTGGCAGACTATAAAGAGTCAAAATGTTCTGTGTCCTCAAAAGAAAGAACACTAACCATCCATTCCTCCTCACGACGTATAGCCTCCTCCTGCTCTTCAGGCCATCCATGCTGAACAGTCAGGAAGCTGGGATTGGGAGTCCCCTCTGTAGTGCAGAGCAAAAAATTCTGTTCCTCCTCATCCTCCTCCTCCTCCTGTTCCTCACCATCACCCAATGTGACCTGAGAATACTGTGTGAGGCTGGGCTGTGTGGTATCAGCCACTGTACAATCTTGCTCCGTAGCCACCTGCTCGGCATTCAAAGCTTCGTCTTTCAGATTCTGCAGCAAACATTTTAACAGACAGAGCAGTTGGATGTTTACGCTCATAATAGCTTCATCAGCGCTCACTATCTTGGAGCAGTACTCGAAGTTTTGAAAAACCTCACATACAGTGTGGGGGAAATAAGTATTCATGGAGTGGCCTAGCCAGTCTCCAGACCTTAATCCCACAGAAAACTTATGGAAGGAGTTGAAGCTCCAAGTTGCCAAGAGACAGCATCAAAATCTTAATGATTTAGAGATGATCTGCAAAAAGGAGTGGACCACAATTCTTCCTGACATGTGCACAAATCTCATCATCAACTACAAAAAACATCTGACTGCTGTGCTTGCCAACAAGGGTTTTGCCACCAAGTATTAAGTATTTTTTGCCAGAGGGATCAAATTCTTATTTCTCAATGCAAAATGCAAATACATTTATATAATTTATGCAATGTGATTTTCGGATTTTATTTTTGATTTCCTGTCTCTCAATGCTAAAATTAACCTACCCTTAAAATTATAGACTGTTCATGTCTTTGTCAGTGCACAAACTTACAAAATCAAAGTTCAGCACGTGGGCCATGCATGGAACGTGTACCAGCTTGCCGAGCTTTAAAGCCACCACCAAGTTACGCCCATTATCGCACACAGCCAGACATGGTTGGAAGTTCAGCGGGGAGAGCCACTGATCAGTCTGTTTTTTTATCCCTTTCAACAGCTTTGGCTGCATTGTGAACTTTATCACCTAACCAGATGAGCTTCAGCATAGCGTGCTGCCAGTTCGCCAAGGCAGTGCTGCAGATTTGCCAGTTGGGGAGTGATAGGGAGGCTAGTTCCGCTGAGGACAAGGAGGAGGAGGAGGAAAGGCAGGAAATGGAATATGAGGAGACTGAAACCCTGATGGAAGTTGGGCCCGCTATTCTTGGTGTGGGTAAGATGTGTGAATTCCAGCCTCTGACTCACGAGGTTAACCTAGTGTGTCATCAGGGAAATGTATCGTCTCTGTCCACAAGAACTTGTCCGCGTGTCTGTGGTTAGGTGGCTCTTCCCTGTGACTGCATTGGCTAGAGCACGGCTCATATTGTGCAACAGGTGCTTACGTAATGCGGGGATGGCACACAGGGAAAAATAGTGTCAGCTGGGAACCAAGTATCATTCCTGTTTTCTTGCTACAGATCCATCCCTCTCTGCACTGTTGTACTTGCTAGGCATACCACCATACCAGGTTGGATCAGTGGCCTCACCATTGACCATGTCATCTTCCAATTCCTCAATCTGATACTCCTTCTGAGTTGCAATTTGAGGCTGACCTGATGGCAACTGTGCCTCGTGATTTTCCTCCACCACTTCAGACATGAATTGACCTTCCCCAATGTGGCTTTCTCCTGGCCATGGGTGCTCAAATGTTTGGGCATCACTGCACTCCACCTCCTCATGACCCTCTATAATGGTGCACATTGAGAGGCCTGACAAATTACAAGGGAAAGTAAACAGTTCCTCAGAGTGGCCAGCGTTGGGGTCATATGTCTCCTGGGACTCCTGATGGTGGGAGGAAGGACCAGGTTGAGGATTCAGAGGCCCAGCCTCTTTGGCTACTGAGACTGGACCATGTGGAAGACTTCATGGTGCTGCTTGTCAACACACTGGAGCCTTTGCCTGCCATCCAACTCACAAAATCCTCACACTTGTCTGGGTTAGTTAGTGGTATAGCTGTTATGGTTACCCCAATGACCATGGGAAAGAAATACAAAACGGACTAGCTCTCGGGTGATGGAAACTAAGGTCGACCGTGACCTGAACCTGACCCAACACTTACAGTAGCCGGGGGATGTACCTACGATGCCCTAGACACCACGCGCCAGCCGGAGATCTAACTACCCCTATAAGAGGAACATACAGGCCTGCCTTACCTCCAGTGAGGAACCCCAAAAGATGATAGTAGGCCCCCACAGATATTGACGGTGAGTTCAGAGGAAATGACATACGTAGGATGAACAGCAGATTTAGCACAGTGAGGTCCGCTTACTAGATAGCAGAAGGACAGGAAAGAGTTACTTCACGGTCGACCTAAAAATCACTATTCAAAAACACCATCCAGAAATTACTTTAAACTCCAGTGACAACTCATGCCACTGGAGTAGTAATTTTCTGTCCACAAGAGCTTCCAGCACTGAAGAGTCACATTGCAGATAGCTGGACAAAAATAGCAAAACAAGAAACAAAATTCAACTTAGCTGAACTGGAACTTGAGGCAGGTGAATGCAACAGAATGCTACTAGCACATTGTTGGCCGGCATGTGACTAACAGCCAAGCAGCCTTAAATAGGAAACTCCCCAAGAGGGTGGCGACAGGTAATCAGAGATGGAGGAAGGCACATAAGAGACACTACCATAACAGACCACCGGGGGAGCCCACAAACCGAATTCACAACAGTACCCCCCCCTTAAGGAGGGGGCACCGAACCCTCACCAGAACCACCAGGGCGACCTGGATGAGCACTATGAAATGCACGAACCAAATCGGGAGCATGAACATCGGATGCTGTCACCCAAGAATTATCCTCCTGGCCATAACCTTTCCACTTAACCAGATACTGAAGTTTCCGTCTGGAAACACGGGAGTCCAAGATCTTTTCCACCACATACTCCAATTCACCCTCAACCAACACAGGAGCAGGTGGATCAGCAGAAGGAACAACCGGTACCTCATACCTCCGCAATAATGACCGATGGAAAACATTATGGATATTAAAAGATGCTGGGAGGTCCAAACGAAAGGACACAGGATTAAGAACCTCCAGAATCCTATAAGGGCCGATAAACCGAGGCTTAAACTTAGGAGACGAGACCTTCATAGGAACAAATCGAGAAGACAGCCACACCAGGTCCCCAACACAAAGACGAGGACCAATACGCCGATGACGATTAGTGAACTGTTGAGTCTTCTCCTGGGACAACTTCAGATTGTCCACAACCTGTCCCCAAATCTGATGCATCCTATCAACCACAGCATCCACTCCAGGACAATCCGAAGACTCCAATTGACCGGACGAAAACCGAGGGTGAAACCCTGAATTACAAAAAAATGGAGAAACCAAAGTGGCAGAACTAGCCCGATTGTTAAGGGCAAACTCTGCCAATGGCAAAAAGTCAAGCCAATCATCCTGATCAGCGGACACAAAACACCTCAAGTAAGTCTCCAAGGTCTGATTAGTACGCTCAGTCTGGCCATTAGTCTGAGGATGGAATGCAGACGAAAAAGACAAATCGATACCCATCCTGGCACAGAACGTCCGCCAAAATCTAGACACAAACTGAGTACCCCTGTCAGACACTATATTCTCAGGAATACCATGCAAACGCACCACATTCTGAAAAAATAGAGGAACCAACTCAGAGGAGGAGGGCAATTTGGGTAAAGGTACCAAATGAACCATCTTGGAAAAACGGTCACAAATCACCCAGATGACAGACATCCTACGAGAAACCGGAAGGTCAGAAATAAAGTCCATAGAGATGTGCGTCCAAGGCCTCTTAGGAATAGGCAAGGGCAACAACAACCCACTGGCCCTAGAACAGCAGGGCTTGGCCCGAGCACAAACATCACAAGACTGCACAAACATGCGCACATCTCGAGACAAAGAAGGCCACCAGAAGGACCTAGACACCAAATCCCTGGTGCCAAAAATTCCAGGATGACCTGTCAACGCGGAAGAATGAACCTCCGAGATAACTCTACTGGTCCAATCATCAGGGACAAACAGTCTACCAGGCGGACAGCGATCAGGCCTATCCACCTGAAACTCCTGCAAAGAACGCCGCAGGTCTGGGGAGACAGCTGACAATATCACCCCATCCTTCAGGATGCCGGTAGGTTCGGAATCACCAGGCGAGTCAGGCTCAAAACTCCTAGAGAGGGCATCCGCCTTCACATTCTTGGACCCAGGCAGATATGACACCACAAAGTTAAATCGGGAGAAAAACAACGACCAGCGCGCCTGTCTAGGATTCAGACGCCTGGCCGACTCAAGATAAATTAGATTCTTGTGGTCAGTGAGGACCACCACCTGGTGTCTAGCACCCTCAAGCCAATGACGCCACTCCTCAAACGCCCACTTCATGGCCAGAAGTTCCCGATTTCCCACATCATAATTTCGCTCAGCGGGCGAAAATTTTCGGGAGAAAAACGCACATGGTCTCATTACTGAGCAGTCAGGATCTTTCTGCGACAAAACTGCACCTGCTCCGATCTCCGAAGCATCCACCTCAACCTGGAACGGAAGTAACACATCAGGTTGGCGCAACACAGGAGCGGAAGAAAAGCGGCGCTTAAGCTCTTGAAAGGCCTCCACAGCCGCAGAGGACCAATTAGCAACATCAGCACCCTTTTTGGTCAAATCAGTCAAAGGTTTAGCAATGGCAGAAAAACCCGCTATAAATCGGCGATAGAAATTAGCAAAACCCAAGAACTTTTGCAGACTCTTCAAAGAAGTAGGTTGCATCCAATCACAAATAGCCTGGACCTTGACAGGGTCCATCTCCATAGATGAAGGGGAAAAAATATATCCCAAAAAGGAAATTCTCTGAACTCCAAAACTACACTTTGAGCCCTTTACAAAAAGAGAATTAGCTCGCAAAACCTGAAAAACTCTCCTGACCTGTTGAACGTGAGATTCCCAGTCCTCCGAAAAAACAAGAATATCATCCAAATACACAATCATAAACTTATCCAGATATTCACGGAAAATATCGTGCATAAAGGACTGAAAAACGGAAGGGGCATTTGCGAGACCGAAAGGCATTACCAAATACTCAAAATGGCCTTCAGGCGTATTAAATGCGGTCTTCCACTCATCCCCCTGCTTAATCCGCACCAAATTATACGCACCACGTAGATCGATCTTAGTGAACCACTTAGCCCCCTTTATACGAGCAAACAGATCAGTCAGTAAAGGTAACGGATACTGGTATTTAACTGTAATCTTATTCAAAAGTCGATAGTCGATACAAGGTCTCAATGAACCATCCTTTTTACCTACAAAGAAAAATCCTGCCCCTAGTGGAGACAACGAGGGGCGAATATGACCCTTTTCCAAGGATTCTCTGATATACTCCCGCATAGCAGTATGTTCAGGTACAGACAAATTAAACAAGCGACCCTTAGGAAACTTACTACCGGGGATCAATTCAATAGCGCAGTCACACTCTCTGTGGGGAGGGAGAGAATCAACTTTAGGCTCTTGAAAGACATCGTAAAAATCTGACAGAAATGCTGGGATCTCAGAGGGAGTAGATGAAGAAATAGGAACCAAAGGTGCATCCCCATGAATACCCCGACATCCCCAGCTCAACACAGACATAGATTTCCAGTCCAAGACGGGATTATGAATCTGTAACCATGGTAATCCAAGCACTAAGACATCATGTAGGTTATATAATACAAGGAAACGAATAATCTCCTGATGGTCTGGGGTAAGACGCATAGTCACTTGTGTCCAATATTGTGGTTTATTGCTAGCCAAAGGTGTAGAATCAATACCCTTCAGGGGAATAGAAACTTCCAACGGCTCCAAATCAAACCCACAACGCTTGGCAAAGGACCAATCCATGAGACTCAGAGCGGCGCCAGAATCCACATAAGCATTCACAGTCACAGATGATAAGGTACAAATCAATGTCACGGACAAAAGAAATTTTGACTGCAAGGTACCTGTAGAAAAAGATTTATCAACCTTTTTATCAACCTTATTTATACGTTTAGAGCATGCTGATATAACATGAGCTGGATCTCCACAGTAGAAGCACAATCCATTTTTGCGCCTGTAATTTTGACGTTCGCCTCTAGACAAAACACGATCGCATTGCATATGCTCTAATGCCTTTTCAGAGGTCACCGCCAAATGGTGCACAGGTCTTTGCTCAGAAGACACCGCCATATGGTGCACAGGTTTTTGCTCAGAAGATACCGCCATATGGTGCACAGATTCTTCCTCAGAAGACCCCGCCATATGGTGCACAGATTTGCGCTCCCGCAAACGCCGATCAATCTGGATAGCCAATTTCATGGCATCATTCAGACCTGTAGGCACAGGGAACCCCACCATGACATCCTTCACGGCATCAGAGAGACCTTCTCTGAAATTAGCTGCTAAAGCGCACTCATTCCATTTAGTAAGCACCGACCATTTACGGAATTTCTGGCAGTATATCTCAGCTTCATCTTGCCCTTGGGAAAGAGCTATCAAGGCTTTCTCAGCCAAAATCTCCAAATTAGGTTCTTCATAAAGCAACCCCAAAGCCTGAAAAAACGCATCTACATTTAACAACGCAGGATCCCCTGGCGATAATGCAAATGCCCAACTTTGTGGGTCGCCGCGCAGTAGAGAGATAACAATTTTAACTTGTTGAGTCTGATCACCAGCAGAGTGAGATCTCAGAGACAAAAACAATTTGCAATTTTCTCTGAAACTCAAAAACCGGGATCTGTCTCCGGTAAAGTATTCAGGCAGAGGAATCTTAGGTTCAGACATTGGAGCACGTATAACAAAATCTTGTAGGTTCTGTACTTTTGTCGCAAGGTTATTCAAACCCGCAACTAAACTCTGTGGATCCATGTTTCAAATGGGTGTAACCCAAGCATTCAGAGGTTAAGAGGAGAGGAGAAAAAAAAAGGCTGAAGACTGCAGTTTAAGCAAGGAATACAAATGATCAAACTAAGGTGCACTTTCAAACACAGAAAAAAAAAAAACCTTTTCTTCTCCTTCCTACTTTAGTGCATATTTTAACACATAGATTTTTTACTGGCCGGCCAAACTGTTATGGTTACCCCAATGACCATGGGAAAGAAATACAAAACGGACTAGCTCTCGGGTGATGGAAACTAAGGTCGACCGTGACCTGAACCTGACCCAACACTTACAGTAGCCGGGGGATGTACCTACGATGCCCTAGACACCACGCGCCAGCCGGAGATCTAACTACCCCTATAAGAGGAACATACAGGCCTGCCTTACCTCCAGTGAGGAACCCCAAAAGATGATAGTAGGCCCCCACAGATATTGACGGTGAGTTCAGAGGAAATGACATACGTAGGATGAACAGCAGATTTAGCACAGTGAGGTCCGCTTACTAGATAGCAGAAGGACAGGAAAGAGTTACTTCACGGTCGACCTAAAAATCACTATTCAAAAACACCATCCAGAAATTACTTTAAACTCCAGTGACAACTCATGCCACTGGAGTAGTAATTTTCTGTCCACAAGAGCTTCCAGCACTGAAGAGTCACATTGCAGATAGCTGGACAAAAATAGCAAAACAAGAAACAAAATTCAACTTAGCTGAACTGGAACTTGAGGCAGGTGAATGCAACAGAATGCTACTAGCACATTGTTGGCCGGCATGTGACTAACAGCCAAGCAGCCTTAAATAGGAAACTCCCCAAGAGGGTGGCGACAGGTAATCAGAGATGGAGGAAGGCACATAAGAGACACTACCATAACAGACCACCGGGGGAGCCCACAAACCGAATTCACAACATATAGCATGCTGGCCAAATTTTGACAGGAACCTAGAATGAGATATGGTCACCTTCTAATCTGTCACACGGCCTTAGCGGACACTACCACATTCACATCCCTTAACATCACCCTTACTCATCTTGAATGCATTATGCTTATGAAACCAAAAAATACTGGCTTTATTTTTCACAAGTACCCAAAGGTCTTATGTACAAATTCACTGTATCTAGCAATGTGTGGCTAAACCTTCTTTCCTCCAGACGTAGAGGATACCCCCTTTTCCCTGTCTCAGAGATCATTAGAAACGTCTTTGTACTGTCCCCTCATATATTTATACATTAAAATAAGATCACCCCTTAGCCTTCGTTTTTCCAAACTAAATAGCCCCAAGTCAGTTTAATCATAGACCGGTGACAGGGACAAGGGGGCATCCTCTACGTCTGGAGGAAAAAAGGTTTAAGCATAATAACAGACGTGGATTCTTTACTGTAAGAGCAGTGAGACTATGGAACTCTCTGCCGTATGATGTTGTAATGAGTGAGTCATTACTTAAATTTAAGAGGGGACTGGATACCTTTCTGGAAAAGTATAATGTTACAGGGTATATATATTAGATTCCTTGATAGGGCGTTGATCCAGGGAACTAGTCTGATTGCTGTATGTGGGGTCGGGAAGGAATTTTTTTCCCCATGTTGGAGCTTACTCTTACCACATGGGGTTTTTTTGCCTTCCCCTGGATCAACATGTTAGGGCATGTTAGGCTATGGGTTGAACTAGATGGACTTAAAGTCTTCCTTCAACCTTAATAACTATGTAACTAAGTGTAATAACCTATCTTGGTATTGCAGACCCTCCAGTCCTCTAATAACCTTTGTCGCTCTTCTCTGCACCCGCTCAAGTTCAGCTATGTCTTTCTTATATACTGCAGACCAGAACTGTGCACAGTATTTTAAGTGTGGTCGCACTAGTGACTTGTATAGAGGTAAAATTATGTTCTCCTCATGAGCATCTATGCCTCTTTTAATGCATCCCATTATTTTATTTGCCTTTGTAGCAGCTGCCTGACACTGGCCACTAAATGTGAGTTTGTCATCAACCCATACACCCAGGTCTTTTTCATTGCCGGTTTTGCCCAGTGTTTTACAATTAAGCACTAGTGTTGAGCGATACCTTCCGATATTTGAAAGTATCGGTATCGGATTGGATCGGCCGATATCCAAAAAATATCGGATATCGCCGATACCGATACCCGATACCAATACAAGTCAATGGGACACAAATATTGGAAGTGATCCTGGATGGTTCCCAGGGTCTGAAGGAGAGGAAACTCTCCTTCAGGCCCTGGGCCATATTCATGTAAAAAATAAAGAATAAAAATAAAAATATGGATATATTCACCCTCGGACGAGCCCTGGCTGTCACGGCAGCAAGCATCTGCCTCCATTCCTAAGAATGCAGTGAGTGAAGGACCTTCGATGACGTCGCGGTCACGTGAACGGTCACATGCGACTAATCACAAGACCGCGACGTCATCGCAGGTCCTACACTCACTGCATTCTTAGGAACGGAGGCTGCCGGTTGCACCGCTGCGAGCCAGGGTCCGTCGGAGGGGTGAGTATATCCATTTTTTTTTTGTATTCTTTATTTTTTACATGAATATGGATCCTGATCCCGTTTTCCGATATCGCAAAAATATCGGAACTCGGTATCGGAATTCCGATACTGCAAATATCGGCCGATACCCGATACTTGCGGTATCGGAATGCTCAACACTATTAAGCACATAGTTATACATCTTATTTCTTCTGCCCAAGTGCATGACCTTACATTTATCCCCATTAAAGCTCAAGTCATTTGCCATTTATCAGCACAAGCTTCTAGTTTACATAAATCCTCCTGTAATATAAAATTGTCATCCTCTGTTTTGATTACCCTGCAGAGTTGAGTGTCATCTGCAAATATTGAAATACTACTCTGTATGCCCCCTACAAGGTCATTAATAAATATGTTAAAAAGAAGAGGGCCCAATACTGACCCCTGTGGTACCCCACTGCTAACTGTGACCCAGTCTGAGTGTGCTCCATTAATTACCACCCCTTGTTTCCTATCCCTGAGCCAGCTCTTAACCCACTTACACATATTTTTCCCTATCCCCATTGTTCTCATTTTATGTATCAACCTTTTGAGTGACACCGTATCAAAAGCTTTTGAAAAGCCCATATGCACTATGTCCACTGCATTCCCTTGGTCCAGTCTGGAACTTACCTCTTCATAGAAACTGATCAGATTAGTCTGACAGGAACGGTCCCTAGTAAACCCGTGCTGATACTGGGTCATGAGGTTATTCCTCTTCAGATAGTCCAGTATAGCATCCCTTAGAATGCCCTCCAGGATTTTACCCACAGTAGAGGTTAAGCTTACTGGCCTATAATTTCCAAGTTCAGTTTTTGTCCCCTTTTTGAATATTGGCACCACATTTGCTATACGCCAGTCCTATGGTACAGACACTGTTATTATGGAGTCTTTAAAGATTACAAATAATGGTCTATCAATGACTGTACATAATTCCTGCAGTACTGGGGGTGTATCCCATCTGGGCCCGGAGATTTGTCAATTTTAGTGATTTTTAGAAGACACCGTTGGGTTAAGCAGGTGACATTTAATGGGAATTTTTTTTTGTCACTGATCATATTGTCTGCCATGGAATTTTCTTGCGTAAATACTGATGAAAAAAAGTAATTTAGCACATTGGCTTTTACCTCATCCTCATCCACCATTTCACCCTGGCTATTTTTAAGGGGACCAACACTATCATTTTTTAGCTTCTTACTATTTATATACAGTATTTAAAGAATATTTTGGGATTATTTTTACTCTCTCTGGCAATGAGTCTCTCTGTCTCAATCTTTGCTGCCTTGATTTGCTTTTTACAGAATTTATTTAATTTTCTATATTTATTTAATGCCTCATCCCTACCTACTTCCTTTAATAATAACTTTGTACCTTATCTTCCGGTTTAACATTGTGTTCTTTGTTTGTATCTCAGACAACTAAATGTATTATTATTTTTCTTTTTTCTTTTTGCGAGTTCTACAGTTTTTCTGTGACCGTGTTTTTAGCTGGTTTTTAAAGGGAACCTATCACCCCGTTTTTTTCGGTATGAGATAAAAATACTGTTAAATATGGCCTGAGCTGTGCATTACAATAGTGTAGTTTGTGGACCCCGATTCCCCACCTATGCTGCCGAAATACGTTACCAAAGTAGTCATTTTCGCCTGTCAATCAGGCTGGTCAGGTCGGATGGGCGTGGCTTCTTCCCCCAGATATTGCGTAGTTTTCCGTTGGTGGCGTAGTGGTGTGCGCATGTCCAACGTCCCCAATCCTGCACGGGGGGGTGAAAACAGCAGCGATGTCCGTTATTCCATTGGTGGTCGGTGGGCGCGGCCATCTTCCTTTGGCCGCGCGTGCGCAGAAGCGGCGCTCTGCTGGCCGCGGCTTCAGGAAAATGGCCGCGGGATGCCGCGCGTGCGCAGATGGAGACACTAATGAGTTTTTAAAAAAAGTAGATGGTCTGTACATTGGCGATGACACTTTATTAGTGTCATGTGACGTGGAAAGCCTTTATACAAATATTCGGCATAGGGATGGAATTCAGGCAGCCCAATTTTTTCTTGAATCGTCATTTCTGCCTGAAACGATGAAACGGTTCACCATTCAATTATTGGAGTTCTCACTAACAAAAAATTTTTTCCTATTCAAGGGGTCCCTCTACCTGCAGCTCCAAGGTACAGCAATGGGCGCGGCCTTTGCGCCCACTTATGCCAATCTGTTCTTGGGGCTGTGGGAGAGGGACCTCCTTATGTCTGAGCTTGGATCGTCAATGGACCGCATCCCTATGTGGGTGCGGTTCATTGATGATATTTTCCTGATTTGGCAGGGCTCGGTTGAATCCCTTCAAGAATTCATGGAGGGGTTAAATGTGAACTCTCGGAACCTGAAGATAACTTACAAATATGATCGGGATGTGATGGAGTTTTTGGATGTAAGCGTGCAGAGATCCGGGGATAACTGCCTGCATACTAAAGTGTTTAGGAAAACCACAGCGGTTAATTCATTGCTGCACGCTACATCGTCACACCCCCCTACTATGATCAATTCCATCCCCATAGGTCAGTTCTTGAGGTTAAGAAGAATATGTTCGGAGGACACTGAATTTGAAGAACAGGCCTCTGAACTTAAAAAAAGATTTCTTGAAAGGGGATATAGCCGTCGATCGGTGAAGAACGGATACAATCGGGCAAAAAATATTTCCAGGCACCAAGCACTTTATGGAAACAAGCCGGGCAAGACAAATCAAATTGTCCGATATATAACACAGTATCATGGACAAAGTGATATGGTGAGGCTCCAATTGAATAAGTTTTGGGGAATTTTAAAAACGGATCCTATACTATGTAAATACATAGGTGAGAGACCAAGTATAACATACAGGAGGTCCAAAAATCTTAGGGATCATTTAGTAGAAAGTCATTATACGCACAACCCGGTTCTTCCCTCTTTCTTGGACAGATGTAGACCTACCTTGGGTTGCCGCCCATGTGGAAAATGTGTGGCATGCCCAAATATAGTGAGGGAGCATAATTTCTGCAGCTCAAATGGCACTAAGAGTTTTAAAATTAAAAGTAATATAACGTGTACAACTAAAGCAGTAGTATACTATGCCACATGCCCGTGTTCCCTCATATATGTGGGCATGACCACCAGGCAACTCAAGGTAAGGGTCCGGGAACATGTGCTTGGGATAGAAGCCGCAAAAGAAGTGCAGGATATTTCAATCCTGAAAACCATCCCTAAGCACTTTAAACTGTTTCATAATAGTGATCCTATGGGATTGAAGGTAATTGGCATTGATACAGTCAAAATAGGTGAACGTGGTGGACCAGTTACCATACCATTGGCTAAAATGGAAACAAAGTGGATATGGGCTTTAGATACTGTTTCACCAAAGGGTCTTAATGAAAATATAAGCTTTGCCCCTTTTTTATAATGTATTTAATAAAAATGTTTTTATTTCCTATTAGTTATTTATCCATAAATTTTATTTCTGGATAAATGTTAGAAACCTCTTCAATAACTCTTTTTAATTAACTTTATTAATTTTAATATTTTAATATTTTTAATTTTGTTGGTGGTCTGATTTTAAATAATTAAATTTAACTTTATTTACTTATTTTAGTCTTATACATACCTGTTCCCGGGGTGGACGGGGATATTCTGATGGAGGATGCACTTGGCGGTGGTGTGGACGCTGAAAAGAAAATGAAATGAAATAAATTATACAAAAGAAGTGATGAATGATTTGAATATTAATATTTACCTGTAATCTGTAAGGTTATAAAAGTAGTGAAACATCTGTTCTTTATTAACTGCTTGTGTGTATATAATTATATTATGAATAGCTGTTTAAATTTTATTCATATTTACTTGTAATAGGGTGGAAGTAATAGAAGGTGTAAATCTCTTGCTGAGTTGGTCCACTTAGATGGACAATAGATGGCCCTTTAATTTCTTTATTAGGAGACTTGTACTATTTCTGGCCTGAGTAATCCGCATTTATTAGTCATATGCATTTCTGAGAATAGTTATTCTCCACCGCTGAGTAATGTGCATTCATTAGTTATATGCACCACTTAGAAAATCCAATCCCCGCAGGAGTCTTAGGGATATTACCTCCTATACTTCCTCCTGGTGGTGCGCGTGCGCTGTCTGTGGCCTGGGGCCGGGGATCTTGCGCTCCAGTGACCTTGGTAACGTCGGGACGCTGTCCTGTGCGTCCGGTCACGTGGGGCGGGATCTCGGACTTCCGGGTCCTCCTGACTGCGCACGCGCCGGCGTAGCCAGGTGTGAAGGGATCGGAAATAAGCAACACATATAAAATGGACTATTTCGGACCACTATAGGACCCCCTGACGAAGGAAGGAATCCGAAACGCGCGTTGGGGTGCGTTTACACAGGACACGGCCACCCATAGGTATTTACCTGCGATTTCTCCTCCGCAATATTTTTACACTGTGTGTGGGTCTGAACCGGCTGAATACAATGCCGGAGCACTTTGCACTTTTTTAAGCCATTTGCACTTGATATATTTTTCAGCACATTTGCACTTTGAGATTTATATAGTACTTACTAGGATTTTTATTATCCCCTTTCTTTGAGGTTGCAATTTTTTATCACGTTTGCTCTTTTTATTCATTAAAAAATTTTCACACATATATTGTGAGGATTTGGGATTGCTCATGTGGAAGTGGCCGGTATATTATATGCTAGTATTATTTTGTCCTGTGTCCTATAGATTCTAATTGATTTTAAAATTGATTTTATTATACAATATGTATGGAGTTATTATAATATGTATCTAATAAAGTAATATATTTATACACCTCCTTGTCTTGGTGC
Organism: Ranitomeya variabilis; assembly: GCF_051348905.1. Lineage (NCBI taxonomy): Eukaryota > Metazoa > Chordata > Amphibia > Anura > Dendrobatidae > Ranitomeya > Ranitomeya variabilis. The sequence goes on from NC_135234.1 coordinate 650,885,468, forward strand.
TTTTCTGGTGATCCATATAGTGGTGTCTGGGTTGTTAGACATCGCTGATCGGGTGGACAGATTACTGGGAGGGGCTGGTGAGGACCCAGCGGTCATGGTGCACATTGGCACAAATGACAAAGTTAGAGGTAGGTGGAAGGTCCTTAAAGATGATTTCAGGGAATTAGGCTGCAAGCTGAAAGCAAGGACCTCCAACGTGGTATTTTCCGAAATACTGCCTGTACCACGTGCCACGCCAGAGAGGCAACGGGAGATTAGGGAGGTTAATAAGTGGCTCAAGAATTGGTGTAGGAAGGAGGGGTTTGGGTTCCTGCAGAACTGGGCCGACTTCTCAGTTGGCTACAGGCTCTACGCTAGGGACGGGCTGCACCTCAATGGGGAAGGTGCAGCTGTGCTGGGGGAGAAAATGGTTAGAAGGTTGGAGGAGTGTTTAAACTAGGGAATGGGGGGAGGGTATTCATTTTATAGGAGGGGAAGATAGTGCAGATAGAGACCTGGGCACAAATAAGGAAGTTGGGGGTGGCGGTGGCATGGGGGGTGGGGTTAGAACAGTTAGTAATTTAAGAAAGAATAGAGGTACAGAGAGTAACATCAAGTGCATGTATACTAATGCCAGAAGCCTCGCCAACAAAATGGATGAATTAGAACTAATGTTGTTGGAGCATAATTATGACATGGTGGGGATATCTGAGACATGGCTGGATGAGAGCCATGACTGGGCTGTTAACTTGCAGGGCTATAGCCTGTTCAGAAATGACCGTACAGATAAGTGAGGGGGAGGGGTGTGTCTATATGTAAAATCTTCCTTAAAACCCATCCTGCGTGATAATATAGGTGAATTTAATGAAAATGTAGAGTCCCTGTGGGTGGAGATAAGGGGAGGGGGAAAAAATAATAAATTACTGATAGGGGTTTGTTATAAATCTCCAAATCTAATGGAAGCAATGGAGAATATCCTCGTAAAGCAAATAGATGAAGCTGCGACTCAAGGAGAAGTCATTATTATGGGGGACTTCAACTACCCTGAAATAGATTGGGGAACAGAAACCTGCAGTTCCAGCAAAGGTAATCGGTTTTTGACAACTATGAGAGACAATTACCTTTCACAACTGGTTCAGGACCCAACAAGGAGGGGGGCACTGCTAGACCTAATATTAACCAACAGGCCAGACCGCATATCAAATATAAGGGTTGGGGGTCACTTGGGGAATAGTGATCACAAAATAATAAGTTTTCATGTAACCTTTAATAAGATGGGTAGTAGGGGGGTGACAAGGACACTAAACTTCAGGAGGGCAAATTTCCAACGGATGAGAGAGGATCTTGGTGCAATTAACTGGGACAATATCCTGAGACACAAAAATACACAAAGAAAATGGGAGACATTTATTAGCATCCTGGATAGGACCTGTGCACAGTATATACCGTATGGGAATAAACATACTAGAAATAGGAGGAAACCAATATGGCTAAATAGAGCTGTAAGGGGCGCAATAAGGGACAAAAAGAAAGCATTTAGAGAATTAAAGGAAGTAGGTAGTGAGGAGGCATTAAATAAATACAGAAAATTAAATAAATTCTGTAAAAAGCAAATCAAGGCAGCGAAGATTGAGACAGAGAGACTCATTGCCAGAGAGAGTAAAAATAATCCCAAAATATTCTTTAACTATATAAATAGTAAGAAACTAAAAAATGACAGTGTTGGCCCCCTTAAAAATAGTCTGGGTGAAATGGTGGATGAGGATGAGGAAAAAGCCAATATGCTAAATGACTTTTTTTCATCAGTATTTACAAAAGAAAATCCCATGGCAGACAAAATGACTAGTGATAAAAATTCCCCATTAAATGTCACCTGCTTAACCCAGCAGGAAGTACAGCGGCGTCTAAAAATAACTAAAATTGATAAATCTCCGGGCCCGGATGGGATACACCCCCGAGTACTGCAGGAACTAAGTACAGTCATTGATAGACCATTATTTTTAATCTTTAAAGACTCCATAATAACAGGGTCTGTACCACAGGACTGGCGTATAGCAAATGTGGTGCCAATATTCAAAAAAGGGGCAAAAACTGAACTCGGTAATTATAGGCCAGTAAGCTTAACCTCTACTGTGGGTAAAATCCTGGAGGGCATTCTAAGGGATGCTATGCTGGAGTATCTGAAGAGGAATAACCTCATGACCCAGTATCAGCACGGGTTTACTAGGGACCGTTCATGTCAGACTAATTTGATCAGCTTCTATGAAGAGGTAAGTTCCGGACTGGACCAAGGGAACCCAGTGGACGTAGTATATATGGACTTTTCCAAAGCTTTTGATACGGTGCCACACAAAAGGTTGTTACATAAAATGAGAGTAATGGGGATAGGGGAAAATATGTGTAAGTGGGTTGAGAGCTGGCTCAGGGATCGGAAACAAAGGGTGGTTATTAATGGAGCACACTCGGACTGGGTCACGGTTAGCAGTGGGGTACCACAGGGGTCAGTATTGGGCCCTCTTCTTTTTAACATATTTATTAATGACCTTGTAGGGGGCATTCAGAGTAGAATTTCAATATTTGCAGATGACACTAAACTCTGCAGGGTAATCAATACAGGGGAGGACAATTTTATATTACAGGATGATTTATGTAAACTAGAAGCTTGGGCTGATAAATGGCAAATGAGCTTTAATGGGGATAAATGTAAGGTCATGCACTTGGGTAGAAGTAATAAGATGTATAACTATGTGCTTAATTCTAAAACTCTGGGCAAAACCGTCAATGAAAAAGACCTGGGTGTATGGGTGGATGACAAACTCATATTCAGTGGCCAGTGTCAGGCAGCTGCTACAAAGGCAAATAAAATAATGGGATGTATTAAAAGAGGCATAGATGCTCATGAGGAGAACATAATTTTACCTCTATACAAGTCACTAGTTCGACCACACTTAGAATACTGTGCACAGTTCTGGTCTCCGGTGTATAAGAAAGACATAGCTGAACTGGAGCGGGTGCAGAGAAGAGCGACCAAGGTTATTAGAGGACTGGGGGGTCTGCAATACCAAGATAGGTTATTACACTTGGGGCTATTTAGTTTGGAAAAACGAAGACTAAGGGGTGATCTTATTTTAATGTATAAATACACTCACTGGCCACTTTATTAGGTACACCATGCTAGTAACGGGTTGGACCCCCTTTTGCCTTCAGAACTGCCTCAATTCTTCGTTGCATAGATTCAACAAGGTGCTGGAAGCATTCCTCAGAGATTTTGGTCCATATTGACATGATGGCATCACACAGTTGCCGCAGATTTGTCGGCTGCACATCCCAAAGATGCTCCATACAAGGCAGGATGGATCCATGCTTTCATGTTGTTTACGCCAAATTCTGACCCTACCATCCGAATGTCGCAGCAGAAATCGAGACTCATCAGACCAAGCAACGTTTTTCCAATCTTCTACTGTCCAATTTCGATGAGCTTGTACAAATTGTAGCCTCAGTTTCCTGTTCTTAGCTGAAAGGAGTGGTACCCGGTGTGGTCTTCTGCTGCTGTAGCCCATCTGCCTCAAAGATCGACGCACTGTGCGTTCAGAGATGCTCTTAGGCCTACCTTGGTTGTAACGGGTGGCGATTTGAGTCACTGTTGCCTTTCTATCAGCTCGAACCAGTCTGCCCATTCTCCTCTGACCTCTGGCATCAACAAGGCATTTCCGCCCACAGAACTGCCGCTTACTGGATTTTTTTTCTTTTTCGGACCATTCTCTGTAAACCCTAGAGATGGTTGTGCGTGAAAATCCCAGTAGATCAGCAGTTTCTGAAATACTCAGACCAGCCCTTCTAGCACCAACAACCATGCCACGTTCAAAGGCACTCAAATCACCTTTCTTCCCCATACTGATGCTCGGTTTGAACTGCAGGAGATTGTCTTGACCATGTCTACATGCCTAAATGCACTGAGTTGCCGCCATGTGATTGGCTGATTAGAAATTAAGTGTTAACAAGAAGTTGGACAGGTGTACCTAATAAAGTGGCCAGTGAGTGTATATGAGGGGACAGTACAAAGACCTTTCTGGTGATCTTTTTAATCATAGACCTGAGACAGGGACAAGGGGGCATCCTCTACGTCTGGAGGAAAGAAGGTTTAAGCATAATAACAGACGCGGATTCTTTACTGTAAGAGCAGTGAGACTATGGAACTCTCTGCCGTATGATGTTGTAATGAGTGATTCATTAATTAAATTTAAGAGGGGACTGGATACCTTTCTGGAAAAGTATAATGTTACAGGGTATATACACTAGATTCCTTGATAAGGCGTTGATCCAGGGAACTAGTCTGATTGCCGTATGTGGAGTCGGGAAGGAATTTTTTTCCCCATGGTGGAGTTACTCTTTGCCACATGGGTTTTTTTTGCCTTCCCCTGGATCAACATGTTAGGGCATGTTAGGTTAGGCTATGGGTTGAACTAGATGGACTTACAGTCTTCCTTCAACCTTAATAACTATGTAACTATGTAACTATGTAACTATATGGCTAATACACTGTTGCAGGCACCAGGCCTCATTTCATAATCAAAATCATTTGGGCTAATACTCTGTTGCAGGCACCAGATCTCATGTAATAAAATCATTTGGGCTAATACTCTGGTGCAGGCACAGGCCTCAATTCATAATCAAAATTGTTTGGGCTAATACTGTGGTGCAGGCACTAGACCTCATTCCATAGTCAAATTTGTTTGGGCTAATACTCTGGTGCAGGCACCATTTCTCATTTCATAATCAAAATCATTTGAGCTAATACTCTGTCTCAGGCACCATCCCGCGTGTCATAAAATAAATCATTTGCGCTAATACTGTGGTGCAGGCACCAGGCCTTATCAAAATAATTTGGGCTAATACTCTGGTGCAGGCACTGGGCCTCATTTAATAATCAAAATGGTTTTGGCTAATTATGTGTTCCTGCCACCAGTCCACATTTCAGCATCTAAATCTTTTGTGTTAATTGTGTAGTCCAGCCACCAGTCCACATTTAAGCATATAAATCTTTTGTGCTAATTCTGTGGTTCATCCACAATATCTCAGCTAATAAATACTGATTATTAATTTAATGACAGGTGACTGACAGGTCTGGGCCTAGGGTTGTTAAACAGCTAGTTAAAAGAGGGGAAGGGTACATTCAACATAATTGGGAAAAAGCAAAGTTGTGGTGGAAGGGGGAATAGGCTTGGTATGCGAGTTGTGCGTGGGGTAGGTGGTAATGTTACCAAGAGCTCTACTAAGCAAACACTATATCATCCTGTCCATATACAACTGACAACGTCTTGTAGATGAGGGCAAGAAATAGCATGTGCTCCAGTGTATGGCAAGTGCTGCATCAAGTGGTCTCTCCTCCTCTTCCACCACCTTAGCATCACACACAGTACAGTCTTCAGAGGTGACACTACAACTACCCTTTATTCCCCCCATGCCACAACTCTCCAACCACCCAACTGACCCAAAGTACAAATAGTATAATTGCTTAGCATAGATGCATGGGGCATTACCTGGGACAGTGCTTAGAACAGCATTTCTAGTTTAAACATTGATCAGTAACAGGTGGACGAGTGACAGGTGTAGGCCTGGTGCTTTGAGAGCCCTGCCAAATTCAAGCAATACATATGAAAGAGACCCAACTTGGAGTCCAAACATTTCAAAAAATTAAGGACAGACACCACTAAAGTGTCATCAATATCCCCAGAGTAGAAATAGTATCCCCATAGTAGAAATAGTATAATCCGGCTCTGACACCCCTTCCACTACAGACAATCCACCAGATGGAGACACAACTTGAAGTCTCCACATTTCAAAAAATAGTAACATCAGCAGCAGTAGCAACAGCATGCACAGAAGCCATGACAAAGGTTTCACAGACTGCAACACTAGATCAATGCAGCACACTGAAAATAACCATCGCTTAGCCTGCCCAATCTGCGATTAGGGTGCAAAAGACATTGGAGATCCATGACTTGTTCATCTTGATAAAAGTTAGACAGTCTACACTTTCAGAGGACAGCTGGATGTGCTTATCAGTCGGGACACCACCAGCAGTGCTGAAGACATGTTGTGAGAGAACGCTGGCTGCCGGGCATGACAAAACCTACAAGGCATTGCTGACAAGCTCAAGCCACTCGCCCATTTTTGAGGACTAAAATGCAAAAGGGTCCAAATTCCCTCTGATGACATTGAAAGTGAGCTAGAGATACTGCTGCACAATCCTCTCCAGTCATTCACAACGTGACAGACTCTGTTGTGCTGGTGCACGGGCTGGTCTAAAAAATGTGTGAATCTACTCACAGAAATTGCTTCTGCCACTTATACTGCTGCTGCAGCTCATGTTTTTGCATTGACAGCTCAACGTTCCCAGGGTTGGAAGTCTAACTGTGATGCATGCTGTGTGCCTGACTGCTGACTTGACGAAAACCACTCTTAAGATTGTCAACAAGCGTGTTTCGATACTCCAGCATGCGTGCATCCCTTTCCGGGGGGGACGCATCTGGCCAAATTTACTCTTGAAAAAAAAATGGATCCAGCTCACCATAATAGACATCCTTAGGTGTTCAGAGCACAGGAAATTCTGCATCAAAACATGGAGCAATCACAAAGCAGGAGAAAATCCAGCTCAAAAAACTTTTCTTTATTCACTGAAAGTGCTCAGTAAGAGGATAAAACAGAATCAGCGATACCAGTTACATGGTATACAACATTGACTAGTTTCAGGTGACTGTGAACCCTTAATCCTGCTGCTGCAGTCACTGCAACATGTGCAGATTTGATTTCCAACCTTTCAGCACATCACATATCAACCGGTTAACCGGTAGCCTGAAAGACCCCTATAGAGATGCAAGTTGATGACCCTTGGACTGCAAAAGGGGGAAGTAAGTACACAGTGACCATGCTTTCTGCAGCATCGCATCCAGGCCGGGAAAATGGCAGAGAAATTGCTGTACCACAAGGTTAAGGACGTGAGCCATGCAAGGCACATGTGTGAGGTTGCCCCAGTGTAGGGCCACCACTAGGTTTGCACCGTTATTGCAATGCCCTTCCCTGCCTCCAGGTTCAATGGGGACAGCCATTGAATAAACTCAGTCCACAACTCATGAGCTCTGTGACTTGGTGGATTGAGAAAAATGTGATGTGCTTGGTGTCTGAGATCTGCCAAAACAGCAGTATTGTCCACTTCCGTAACAGCTGATGGACTCTCACCCACCCCGACTGTAGCAGGAAAACAAGTGGAGGTTCTGCAGCCAGAGATCTGTGTGAGAATGCTTACCACGATGATGGAGGAGGAAGAAACAGTAGATGTGGTTGATGGGACGACTAGTGGTTGGTGAGGCCTGCTAGGCTGAATTTTACTTTTATTTTAACGCATTTTGATTGTGCATGTACCGGTTCATGCATGTAGTTGTCAAATTATTGGAATTTTTGCAACGTTGGCAGATATCGTGAATTGTGTCATCCTTTTCAGTCTCAAAAAAGGCCCAGGCTAGGCAACCCTTGCTGCCCATGCGAACTGCAGACCCACAACCGCTGCTGGTCGCAGCCAGAGTTCTGGATGAGGATGCAGTGCTTGTAGTGGTTGCATCACTCCGTTTCTGTTGGGCAAACTGCAATATAACCTATTCATCTTCCTCCTCCACCTCCTCTGCTACGTGTCTTTGGGTTCAAAACAAGTGGGATCTACAACTTCATCATCATATTATCTGTTCTCCCAATTCTTGCCCTGCGAGTCACCCTCCTCCTCTTCCTGCCCTGACAGCACAGTACAGTCTGCATAAGCCTCAGGTATGTGAGTCTCATCAAGATCACCTCCACCCCCCTCGGTTAATGTCTGGTGATGAGGGTCTAGAGTCTGCTTGGACCCTACTTCATCCAGCCAGGATCCAACTGAAAAAATGTGGAGCATCGATGCAGATGCTTTGAATGCATGAACAGCTCTGCAGACTCACCCATCTGTGGTTCCCCACAGTCAGTTGGGTGATTGGAGAAGTGTGACATGGAGGAAACAAGGGTAATTGGGGTGCCACCTCTGAGGTATGTTCCGTGTGTAATGTTAATTTGGAGGAAGAGGAGGAGAGGCCACTGAATGCAATGATTGCCATCCACATGCTCTCTCTGGCCCTCATCTACAAGGTGTAGATGAGGGTATCCCACAAGCGCACTGCCTCATGGTAACCCTGGACTCTGATCTATCCTTCAAAACACATATCCATGCACTTTCAACTTCCTGCCAACTACAACTCAAAAATGTTTCCCGGATCTATGCATTCCTTAATCAAGAATCGGCAAAAACCCTAGTCCATGTACTTATCATCTCCTGCTTCTACTGCTGCAAGCTCCTGCTTTGTTCCCTTCCTTCTAACAGTCCTGCACCCCTCCAATTTATCCTAAACTCTGCTGCCCGGCTAATCCACCTATCCCCCAGTATTCTGTAGACTTTCTTCTCTGTTAATCCCTTCACTGGCTCCCCATGACCCAGAGACTCCAGTTCAAAACATTAACCATGGCATACAAAGGCATCCACAACCTGTCTCCTCTATACATCTGTGACCTAGTCTCCCAGTACTTACCTGCATGCAACATACGATCCTCACAATTAGTGTTGAGCGATACCGTCCGATACTTGAAAGCATCGGTATCGGAAAGTATCGGCCGATACCGGCAAAGTATCGGATCTAATCCGATACCGATACTCGATACCAATACAAGTCAATGGGACTCAAGTATCGGACGGTATCCCTGATGGTTCCCAGGGTCTGAAGGATAGGAAACTCTCCTTTAGGCCCTGGGATCCATATTAATGTGTAAAATAAAGAATTAAAATAAAAAATATTGATATACTCACCTCTCCGACGCAGCCTGCACCTTACCGAGGGAACCGGCAGCCTTCTTTGCTTAAAATGCGCGCGTTTACTGCCTTCCGTGACGTCACGGCTTCTGATTGGTCGCGTGCCGCCCATGTGACCGCGACCAATCACAACAAGCCGTGACGTAATTTTCAGGTCCTGAATGCCTAGAATTAGGCATTCAGGACCTGAAAATTACGTCACGGCTTGTGATTGGTCGCGTCGCGGTCACATGGGCGGCACGCGACCAATCAGAAGCCATGACGTCACGGAAGGCAGTAAACGCGCGCATTTTAAGCAAAGAAGGCTGCCGGTTCCCTTGGTAAGGTGCAGGCTGCGTCGGAGAGGTGAGTATAGCCCTATTTTTTATTTTAATTCTTTCTTTTACACATTGATATTAATCCCGATACCGATTCCCGATATCACAAAAGTATCGGATCTCGGTATCGGAATTCCGATACCCGCAAGTATTGGCCGATACCCGATACTTGCGGTATCGGAATGCTCAACACTACTCACAATATCTCCTTCTATACCCCCTCTTATCTCCTTTTAGCACAATTGCATACTAGATTCCTCCCATGCATCCCCTCTACTTTGGAACTCTCTACCCCAACATATCATACTCTCGTCTACCATAGGAAACTTAAAAAGGAACCTGAAGAAATATCTCTTCCGAGCAGCCTACAACCTACAGTAAGCATTGTTCCACCATATTGCTGCACAAGCAGCTCTTCCTTCACCTACTGTATCCTCACATATTCCTTGTAGACTGTGAGCCCTCATCGGCAGGGTTCTCTCTCCTCCAGTACCAGTCGGTGTTTTATTATGTGTAACCCTTTTCACATGTGAAGCTCCATGAAATAAATGGCGCTATAACAATAAATAATAATAGTACCACTGTGCTGCTGCCTAAGAAAGGGAGTCGAGAAGTCTGTCCAGTAACAGAAGTTGTCAAAATGCTGCAGAATTATACTATTTCTACTCTGGGGAAATTTATACCACTTTAGTGGTGTGTGACAAGTAGTGTTGAGCATTCCGATACCGCAAGTATCAGGTATCGGCCGATATTTGCGGTATCGGAATTCTGATACCGAGATCCGATACTTTTGTGGTATCGGGAATCGGTATCGGAACCATATTAATGTGTAAAATAAAGAATTAAAATAAAAAATCGGGATATACTCACCTCTCCGACGCAGCCTGGACCTTACCGATGTAACCGGCAGCTTCCGTTTCTAAGAATGAGCGCTTGAAAGACCTTAGATGACATCACGGCTTGTGATTGGTCGCATTGCAGTCACGTGACCGCTCCGCGACCAATCACAGGCCGCGACGTCATCTAAGGACTTTCAAGCGCTCATTCTTATGAACGGAGTCTGGCGGTTACTACCAGGGCGCGTCAGAGGGTGAGCATATCAATATTTTTTATTTTTATTCTTTATTTTACACATTAATATGGATCCCAGGGCCTGAAGGGGAGTTTCCTCTCCTTCAGACCCTGGGAATTATCAGGATACCTTCCGATACTTGGCGTCCCATTGACTTGTATTGGTATCGGGTATCGGTATCGGCGATATCCGATACTTTTCGGGTATCGGCCGATACTATCCGATACCGATACTTTCAAGTATCGGACGGTATCGCTCAACACTAGTGACAAGTATTTTTTAGAAATGCTTGTACTCCAAGTTGGGTCTCCTTCTAGTTTGTTGCCTGCAGCAGTAGGGATCCCAGACTGGCAGGCTTGCACTTACTTTCAGTCACCTACCTGTGTTACTATCCTTAAATGTTTGTAACAATAGTACTCGATGAAGCTGATATTTGTGGCACCCTATCAAGCCCTAACAGCTTCAAAGTCTTCATAGTCCACACATGGCTGTGTGAAACTGGCCACATAAAGTCGCATTCACTCCAACACTGAAGCTTGTGCAGACAAGAGTATTGCAATTCTGTGTGATGTCGGATCGCGCACTGACCAATGCAAGTCAATGTTCCTGTTCGCATGAACATTTTTATAAACGGACGGATGGTCTGTGTGTGCAAAAAGCACAATATGCACTGCTTCGATCCATATTTCAGATCAGACTTGCTGTTGATAAGTACTATCAATATAATCCAAACTTTAAACATCATATAGTGATATCCAGCTATCTCATAACTATATGTTCGTGAATGGCTGGAATAAAGTAATGCTGGAAACTCCACAAAGATATCTACCCTAAAAGAAACTCGGAGTATCAAATCAGAATATAGTAACATGCAATCAGCTGCGTCTAGGGCGGATGACACATACACAACGATCTCCTGCAACTTTAGTAACCTTATACCCATAAACAATAATAAAAGCTGTGAAGCAGCTATATCTAGGGCGGGTAATGATTCGGTGGCATGCGTATGCGTCACCCGCCCTAGACGCAGCTGATCCTCGATGTCCTTATTTATGGACATCCAGTCTTTATATAAAGCTGCCCATATACACAGGGAGTCACAGCCCCCTGAAGAGGCCCATGCGAAACATGCCTTTGGGCTGCCACTGTCTGCACATCAAACACACAGGCTACCATGGGTGAGATATCTCCTTCTTGACTATTTATGTCATGTCTTCTTAGGGGTTATGCTCTCACAGACTTTATCATTTTACCTATGTCTGTACTTTGTGGTTGTTGTTGCCATTCCCCTGTTGAAGTTATGACATGTATATGTTGTGGTGTAGTGACCCCTGTGGCAGCTAGGGGGCGCTCTTTGCGCTCTGTGAGATATGCATGGAGGCGTATCTGTTGTGGTAATAGTGGTGAACCTGTAATCGGCAGTGTTGTGAATGGCCGATATGTGTCGCAGAGGGAGTCTGCGTGGTAAGTCTGATGTATTGTGGTTATGCTGGGACCTGTAGTCCCTCAAGAGTTTGTGTAATGTGTATAGTTAAGTTTGGGTGACTTACTAGGCTAGTCATGAGAGATGGGAGGGTCAGACTAGCCACACATACACTCTCACCCAGGGGAGTGGTTACCAGTATGTAACGTGACCAGGGTGTGGGTCAGTGTTGGATGTGAGCTCCCTGTGTGTGGAGCTGAGAGGTGTGTCCGGTAGGTCCTGTGTGGTTCCTGTGTATGGACCTGACCGGTGAAGGTGCTGGATCGTCCTAGGAACGACTAGGGTCCTGTGAGCACCTGGAACCGAGGAACCTGATGTATGGTCGGTGCTGGACTGTCCTAGGAATGACTAGGGTCCTGCAAGCACCTGAGATGGTCGGTGCTGGATTGTCCTAGGAATGACTAGGGTCCTGCATGCACCTGAGACCGTGAGACTTGGCTTCGGGTGGCCTGGGTATTGGACGTTCCCAGCTGGGGAAGGACGTCCTGAAGAATACCCGGACTAGGCCACCAGGCAGGGTCCTGGCTGCCTGGGTGTTGGGAGGTCCTGCGACGAGGACCGGATCCCTGAATAGCACGAGGTGAGGACCGGGATCTGCGGAGCCAGAGACAGTTACTGTGTGGGGAAGCTGGAGTCCTTCGGTGAGGTCTGGACTGACTACTGTGTGCCGGACAGGCAAGTTGGTGATCCCCGTTAGGCAGCTTACCCGGAAGAGTGTTAACAGAGTGTGGGGAAGCTGGAGTCCTTCGGTGAGGTCTGGACTGACTACTGTGTATTGACCAGGCGAGTTGGTGATCCCCGTTAGGCAGCTTACCCAGAAGACTGTTAAAAAGAGTCGGCAGGTGGAGCAAGGGCTCCCGTCAGGTACCAAAGAGACTGTTGGTGCCTGTTGTGTTCTATGTGATACAAGAAATGAACTGTGCATTACCCAGTTTATGGCACTTTAATAAACCGCATGGACTGCTTTGTTTTATAAACCCGTGCCCGTGTGCTTGAATATCGCGGTCAAGTGAGTGTCCCCCAACACTCTCAGTAAGAGAAACCTTACAATTGGTGGAGAATTTTGGCAACAATCCCGCTAGCACACGTGGAGTTAATTGCTGTGGCAGAGCCACGAAGGTGACAAGCGTCTAGCTGTAACTCGGCGGGGTTACGAAAGTGACAAGCGTCTGCTGTGACTCGGCGGGGTCACGAAGGTGACAAGCGGCAGCGGTGGAGCCGTGTGGAGAGTAGCCGCGGTTGCAGCGAGAGGTTCCACAGTAGGCGGAGCTGCAGTGGCTTGTGGTTGGCAGCACCTGGACGTGCCGGTTGTGTGTGACTGCAGCGGGAGCTGTGGCGGTACCAGCAGGAGCTGGTGAAGTGACATAGAAGAAAAAAAAAAATATATATATTTTTTTTCCCTTTTAGGTTGTGCTGAATCTTAAAGGGCCAGTACAAGCCCAGAGACAAAGGGGTGTACTGTGTGAACTGGGGCCTGAGTGCCGTGGGGAAGTCCACTGGGTGTGTCCCAGGGAAGGGAGTATCCCTAATAGTGAGCGGGGACCCCAAATGGAGATGGTTGCCCAAAAGGGGGCGGAGTCCCAAAAAGGGGCGGTAACCCAAATAGGGGTAATGGCCCAAAAAGGGGTGGAATCCCGAAGGGGGCCTGAATCCCGAACCGGGGTGGTGTCAAAAAGTGCAACACTTGCCCCAAAAGGGGGCGGAGCCAAAGAAAGGGCAGTAATCAGTGAGGAGTCACGACTATGTCCGATTTGGCTGGCAATCAGTGAGGAGCCACGTCTGTGTCCTTTTTGGCTGAATGGAGAGTGTGTGCAGGGGTTGTTAGACCCGGGGAGAGAGGCGTCTTTGTTGAGAACCCTTCCAGGGAGTGCTGGGTCACCAGGGGACGCTAAATGTTGTCAGGCAGCCACTCTCTCCATTACCGCAGCTGATGTTTCCACATGCCATGAGGTGGTTGTAGTCCCGAGTTTGCCGTGTCCTATGGTAATAGGACAAGATTTGATAACACTGTGGGACTGGTGGAAAAAGGGCGAAGTGTTTGTGGATGTTACGTGGATGGGTGGTAGTATTAGTGAGAATGCGCCCCCTAGAGTTGACAGTCCCAAAGTGGGCGTGACCAAGAAAAATGATAAGCGTGCCCAACTTACGGACATGCCACCTGAACTGTGCCACAATGCGACTGGTAGACATCTGGCGGATAAAATAAGTGGAACTGACACCCAGACACAGAGAGACGACAGGGCTCTACAGGCTGAAGTCGTGACAGCAGGGGCAGCCATTCCAGAAGTTGTGACCTGTTTAGAAAGGGACGGCTGGTTCCTGGATGACAGATCGGGTGGTGGTGACTCCCAATCAGACGGTGATGAAGGCGGTAAAGAGGGCAGTAAGACTGACTCTGGTATAGGGAGCAAAACTTCCTCCCGTCGCCGAAGACGTAAAAGAGGAAAAGGGGCTGAACCAGTGGCACCTTGCAAAAATTTGATGGGAGATACGGAAGACCTGGAGTGTGTGAAGTATTCTGAAGTCCCTGTGAAGCAGGACGAGGCTGAGGTTGTCACTACTGAAGCCCTAGAGAGGTTTGAACCTGTTAGTAAAGAGACAGTGAAAGAACATGTCGAACGAGAAAGGGTCCTTAGACAAGAGGCTGAGCACAGGCTGAATGAGCTGGAGAAGGATGTCTCGGAGCTCAGAGGTCACCTGTTAACCTGGCAAGGTGTGAACAAAGCCTTAAGGGAAGATGTGAAAGGGCTCAGAGAAGCATTAAGTGGTCTTCTACAAGAGAAGAAGATGCGGGTTGAAGACTCACATTTGCTAATGCCCATCTTGACCAGAGGTCTGGAAGAGGGTAAAGCTGAAGAAGAGTGGGCGTTAAGAGCCGAACAAGACGGTCACCCGGTTGTGACAGGTGTCTTGATGGAAAAGTCCATGGCAAGGCAGGAGCCACCTGTTCTTGAGGAAAGTAAGACTCCGCTCTTCAAGTGTGTGATAGATGTACCCGAAGAGGCGCAAGATGCATGTACCGGTGAGGGTGTGCATGAGGCCTTTAAAAAGGCAGTAGAAGCGTGTAGTGTGCATTGGGCACTAGAGACGAAACAGTTGGTGATACTGTCGACTAAGGAAGTCACAGTGAAGAGGGTAGCCGTCCTGAAGGATATGCATCTACAGTGCCTCCGCACAAAACAGATGATCCTGTTGAGGAATAATGAAGCCACTCGACGTTTGGAGCAAGCCAGGAAAGCTCAAAGTCGCCTGGGCTTGGTGGAAGATACAGTGCGAGTACCCAGAAATCTGGTGGGGAAGATCATTGGTAGATTTGGGAAAGTGATGCAAGAGATGGTGAATATATCCGGTGTAAAGAGACTGAGGGTTCCGGCTGATGATGAGGCCCAGGTGGGTGAAGATGGAATGGTTCCATTCCTTGTTGTCGGGTCCAAGGAGAGTCTAACAAATATCAGAATGCTCCTAGAGTATCGCGTGACATACCTGAAAGAAATAGAGCAGCTAAGACTGTACAGACGTCAGGTCAATAAGCAGCTGCAGAACACAGGATGGCGACCGCCTTCTTCCTAAGGAAAAGGGAACAAAAGGGAACCCCCAAATAGTGGATTGACTGATCACCAAGGAAGAGTTGGAGGCAGTAACTCCTCAGTTAATTCCATGTTGAGTGACCTAGGTGCGAGACCTGGTAGAGAAAATGTGGTGACTAAGGGTTTGGTGACACAGGCAGACTGTGACTTAAGGGCCAAAGCTCAAGGCCTACGTGTTGACCGCTGGGGGCGGGGTAAACCCAACAAGGGTACGATTATGAGTGTTGCTCAAAACCGTTTGAGACAGTCTTCTCGACTGGTAGGACAAAGGAGTGTGTGTGACCTGTCTCGAGATTCCAGGTGTTTGACAGGTGTTCAACCCTACAGGTGTGAACAGAGGGGGGGGATATGTGGTGTAGTGACCCCTGTGGCAGCTAGGGGGCGCTCTGTGCGCTCTGTGAGATATGCATGGAGGCGTATCTGTTGTGGTAATAGTGGTGAACCTGTAATCGGCAGTGTTGTGAATGGCCGATATGTGTCGCAGAGGGAGTCTGCGTGGTAAGTCTGATGTATTGTGGTTATGCTGGGACCTGTAGTCCCTCAAGAGTTTGTGTAATGTGTATAGTTAAGTTTGGGTGACTTACTAGGCTAGTCATGAGAGATGGGAGGGTCAGACTAGCCACACATACACTCCCACCCAGGGGAGTGGTTACCAGTATGTAACGTGACCAGGGTGTGGGTCAGTGTTGGATGTGAGCTCCCTGTGTGTGGAGCTGAGAGGTGTGTCCGGTAGGTCCTGTGTGGTTCCTGTGTATGGACCTGACCGGTGAAGGTGCTGGATCGTCCTAGGAACGACTAGGGTCCTGTGAGCACCTGGAACCGAGGAACCTGATGTATGGTCGGTGCTGGACTGTCCTAGGAATGACTAGGGTCCTGCAAGCACCTGAGATGGTCGGTGCTGGATTGTCCTAGGAATGACTAGGGTCCTGCATGCACCTGAGACCGTGAGACTTGGCTTCGGGTGGCCTGGGTATTGGACGTTCCCAGCTGGGGAAGGACGTCCTGAAGAATACCCGGACTAGGCCACCAGGCAGGGTCCTGGCTGCCTGGGTGTTGGGAGGTCCTGCGACGAGGACCGGATCCCTGAATAGCACGAGGTGAGGACCGGGATCTGCGGAGCCAGAGACAGTTACTGTGTGGGGAAGCTGGAGTCCTTCGGTGAGGTCTGGACTGACTACTGTGTGCCGGACAGGCAAGTTGGTGATCCCCGTTAGGCAGCTTACCCGGAAGAGTGTTAACAGAGTGTGGGGAAGCTGGAGTCCTTCGGTGAGGTCTGGACTGACTACTGTGTATTGACCAGGCGAGTTGGTGATCCCCGTTAGGCAGCTTACCCAGAAGACTGTTAAAAAGAGTCGGCAGGTGGAGCAAGGGCTCCCGTCAGGTACCAAAGAGACTGTTGGTGCCTGTTGTGTTCTATGTGATACAAGAAATGAACTGTGCATTACCCGGTTTATGGCACTTTAATAAACCGCATGGACTGCTTTGTTTTATAAACCCGTGCCCGTGTGCTTGAATATCGCGGTCAAGTGAGTGTCCCCCAACACTCTCAGTAAGAGAAACCTTACAATGTATATACAGTTGATTACATAGGTATTTGCACTATTTATCTTTAGTGTCTTTCCCTTAAAGAGGATTCTTATGAGGTGTACTAGCTGTTCCCTTCTACATTTATTATATAATGGAAAACACAATTTTTTTGTAAATTCCTGTGGATTTGATGGACTTGTCTTATTCCCATACCTGTTATTATCATAGTAAAAGAAAAAAAAAAAAAAGAGAAGCCAGCACTGCTAATGGTCAGAACGCAATACAAATGGTGCACATGCACCTACTGAATTCTAACTGTAGTTCAAATATGAGACATTTAGCAAATAATTGATCAATTCTTTGAGCTACCCCGCCACTTCACGGCAATCTCATAATGGGGCAGTCCTACGCTACGTTTTACGCTGGCTTCTCCCTTTTTTTTTTTCTGTTATTATCATATGTATGGATGTGTAGTTTTTCTGAAACCATGTGCTTTTTGCCTTAAACCTTATATTTTGTGTGTTATATTCATTGTGTTACCTCTAATAAATTTTTGTATTTTACTATATTTAGGTTTGATAATCCAAGTTTCTTTTAGGGTATATTGCTCCTGATAAGCCAATAGGTGAGTTAACAACAGATCACATTCAGGTTACCATCCATATTTCATGTGTTTTTTACAGATCTATTACAATAAATGATACAGGAAACTGTATTTGGTCTTTTATTGTTTATTAAACTGTTCATGTTAAAAACGAGAGTAAAAAACTGACATATGGATGGCAATACAGATGGAAAATCGTCAGTTTTTTCTGTAGATGAAAAACAGACAATTTCATACGCTCATGTGAACCTGGTCTTATATGGGGAGTGGGTCAATATTTAATGTAGACTGGAGGGCTCTGTTTGCCAGGGCAGTATTTTGGCTCGGCTGCCATGTTTGAGTATGTGAAGAAGGCTATAAACGTAAGGATGAATGACCTCGTGGAGATCAAAACATCCAACACCGTGGAGACACCATGATGTGTTTCTCAACGCAGTGATCCAGAACACTGCCCCCATCCCTTATGGGAAATATGCAAGCAATACCCCGAAACAGCTGTCTGTGGATGGATACCATGTTTTGGCATAGGTGGTTTTCCTTTATTGGATGCTGCCCTTCCCGTGGTTGTTCCTTCGCGGTGAAAGACCTGGCTATTCATTGCTTGCGTTGAGAAACACGTGATGGTGTCTCCGCGGCTTTTCTACATGCATTTGCATATTTCCCATAAGGGATGGGGGCAGTGTTCTGGATCACTGCGTTGAGAAACACGTGATGGTGTCTCCGTGGTGCTGGATGTTTTGATCTCCACGAGGTCATTCATCCTTACGTTTATAGCCTTTTCACTAGGCACTGCTCCTAATAGCCAGTTTCCTACTCCACACTGATGAGGGGCAAATACCCCGAAACAGCTGTCTGTGGATGGATACCATGTTTTGGCATAGGTGGTTTTCCTTTATTGGATGCTGCCCTTCCCGTGGTTGTTCCTTCCCGGTGAAAGACCTGGCTATTCATTGCTTGCGTTGAGAAACACGTGATGGTGTCTCCGCGGCTTTTCTACATGCATGAGTATGTGAAGAAGACTTCTTTTTCAGTTCAAAATTATCCGTTTTTCAAGCAGAAGACCCTTAAGGAATTGTTCCTTTTGTTTAGCATTTTGTAAACCTGAGTTATCTTTTTTAGCAATATTTGGTCATTTCCTGAGCACTTTTTCAAAATTTTTTACCTTTTTTTTAGCATTTTCCCAACATTTTGAGTACCTCTTTTATTCTGCCATTTTCTGGACATTTTAAAAAAAAAAACTCCTTTCAAGAATGAAGAAACCGCTAACACTTTTTAAAGCAAAAATGCTAACAAAGACGCACAAATAGACTTACGGTCATCTTTGGAGTCTTTCCATTGATTTGTATTGTAAGTATGGAGTATCTTCCAAGCGGATGATGCCTGAAGAACGGTCAGGTGAAAAACCTGAAGATATGAACAGCAAGTAGATTTTACATAGAAATGAATATGTTCATTCTTTTGAACGTTTTTATAGGTTTGCTTCACAGCAGATCTGTGCCAGACAAGCCTGAAAGAGACATGTGAACATACCCTATATTTTTAAAGCAAATTAACTTCAAAATGAACATCAAAGAGATATTTATCAAAATTTATTTTGGAGCCGAATCTGCTTGAAAAGCCATGTAAAAGAAACTTTGGCCCCAATTCATCATTTGTATTTTTTTGTCCCTTTTATTCCTTTTCTTGTGGTACTTGTTGTTTTTGGGGGAAGCCAAACTCTTCAAAATAGCGCACTGAGGTCATGAAATTTGTGGAAAGCAAAAAGTGTCTTCATTTTTATCTTTAACCTTATTTTGCAACTACTTAGAACACAAAGTCACACATTTTGCAAATAAAAAGAATTGTGCCAAAAATAGGGGAGCAAAAATCACAATGGGAAGGTGGAATCCTGTGAAAACATCTGAAATCCAAAAACTCCATCCTTTGTGGTGAACTAAAAAAAACAAATAAGGTGAATGCAATAAATTTGACTTTAAAACGGCACAAATAAAAGATAAATATAGCACGAATCAAAAAGGTGGAAATCATTACAAATTTACACAACAAACAAAAAAGGCTGAAACACACTAATGAGTGGGAACAAATCATGAAACTATTTTTTACCAAAATTTTGGTTTAACCCCTTCATGACCCAGCCTATTTTGGCCTTAATGACCTTGCCGTTTTTTGCAATTCTGACCAGTGTCCCTTTATGAGGTAATAACTCAGGAACGCTTCAACGGATCCTAGCGATTCTGAGATTGTTTTTTCGTGACATATTGGGCTTCATGTTAGTGGTAAATTTAGGTCGATAATTTCTGAGTTTATTTGTGAAAAAAACGGAAATTTGGCAAAAAATTTGAAAATTTCGCAATTTTCACATTTTGAATTTTTATTCTGTTAAACCAGAGAGTTATGTGACACAAAATAGTTAATAAATAACGTTTCCCACATGTCTACTTTACATCAGCACAATTTTGGAAACAATTTTTTTTTTTGCTAGGAAGTTATAAGGGTTAAAATTTGACCAGTGATTTCTCATTTTTACAACAAAATTTACAAAACCATTTTTTTTAGGGACCACCTCACATTTGAAGTCATTTTGAGGGTTCTATATGGCTGAAAATACCCAAAAGTGACACCATTCTAAAAACTGCACCCATCAAGGTGCTCAAAACCACATTCAAGAAGTTTATTAACCCTTCAGGTGTTTCACAGCAGCAGAAGCAACATGGAAGTAAAAAATGAACATTTAACTTTTTAGTCACAAAAATGATCTTTTAGCAACAATTTTTTTATTTTCCCAGCGGTAAAAGGAGAAACTGGACCACGGACGTTGTTGTCCAATTTGTCCTGAGTACGCTGATACCTTATATGTGGGGGTAAACCACTGTTTGGGCGCACGGCAGGGCTCGGAAGGGAAGGAGCGCCATTTGACTTTTTGAATGAAAAATTGGCTCCAATCTTTAGCGGACACCATGTCATGTTTGGAGAGCCCCTGTGTGCCTAAACATTGGAGCTCCCCCACAAGTGACCCCATTTTGGAAACTAGACCCCCCAAGGAACTTATCTAGAAGCATAGTGAGCACTTTAAACCCCCAGGTGCTTCACAAATTGATCCGTAAAAATGAAAAAGTACTTTTTTTTCACAAAAAAATTATTTTAGTCTCAATTTTTTCATTTTCACATGGGCAACAGGATAAAATGGATCCTAAATTTTGTTGGGCAATTTCTCCTGAGTACACCAATACCTCACATGTGGGGGTAAACCACTGTTTGGGCACATGGTAAGGCTCGGAAGGGAAGGAGCGCCATTTGACTTTTTGAATGAAAAATTATCTCCATCGTTAGCGGACACCATGTCGCGTTTGGAAAGCCCCTGTGTGCCTAAACATTGGAGCTCCTCCACAAGTGACCCCATTTTGGAAACTAGACCCCCCAAGGAACTCATCTAGAAGCATAGTGAGCACTTTAAACCCCCAGGTGCTTCACAAATTGATCCGCAAAAATGAAAAAGTACTTTTTTTTCACACAAAATTTCTTTTAGCCTCAATTCTTTCATTTTCACATGGGCAACAGGATAAAATGGATCATAAAATTTGTTGGGCAATTTCTCCTGAGTATGCCGATACCTCATATGTGGGGGTAAACCACTTTTTGGGTGCACGGCAAGGCTCGGAAGGGGAGGCGTGCCATTTGACTTTTTGAATGGAAAATTAGCTCCAATCGTTAGCGGACACCATGTCGCGTTTGGAGAGCCCCTGTGTGCCTAAACATTGGAGCTCCCCTACAAGTGACCCCATTTTGGAAACTAGACCCCCCAAGGAACTAATCTAGATGCATAGTGAGCACTTATAACCCCCAGGTGCTTCACAGAAGTTTATAACGCAGAGCCGTGAAAATAAAAAAATAATTTTTCTTTCCTCAAAAATGATTTTTAGCCCAGAATTTTTTATTTTCCCAAGGGTAATAGGAGAAATTGGACCCCAAATTTTGTTGTCCAGTTTGTCCTGAGTACGGTGATACCCCATATGTGGGGGTAAACCACTGTTTGGGCGCACGGCAGGGCTCGGAAGGGAAGGCACGCCATTTGGCTTTTTGAATGGAAAATTAGCTCCAATCATTAGCGGACACCATGTCGCGTTTGGAGAGCCCCTGTGTGCCTAAACATTGGAGCTCCCGCACAAGTGACCCCATTTTGGAAACTAGACCTCCCAAGGAACTAATCTAGATGTGTGGTGAGCACTTTGAACCCCCAAGTGCTTCACAGAAGTTTATAACGCAGAGCCGTGAAAATAAAAAATGTGTTTCCTTTCCTCAAAAATATTTTTTAGCCCAGAATTTTTTTATTTTTGCAAGAGTAACAGGAGAAATTGGACCCCAAAAGTTGTTGTCCAGTTTCTGCTGAGTACGCTGATACCCCATATGTGGGGGAAAACCACTGTTTTGGCACACGTCGGGGTTCGGAAGGGAAGTAGTGACGTTTTGAAATGCAGACTTTGATGGAATGCTCTGCGGGCATCAGGTTGCGTTTGCAGAGCCCCTGATGTGCCTAAACAGTAGGAACTCCCCACAATTGACTCCATTTTGGAAACTAGACCCCCAAGGGAACTTATCTAGATGTGTGGTTAGCACTTTGAACCCCCAAATGCTTCACAGAAGTTTATAACGCAGAGCCGTGAAAATAATAAATGTGTTTCCTTTCCTCAAAAATATTTTTTTAGCCCAGAATTTTTTATTTTTGCAAGAGTAACAGGAGAAATTGGACCCCAAAAGTTGTTGTCCAGTTTCTCCTGAGTACGCTGATACCCCATATGTGGGGGTAAACCACTGTTTGGGCACATGCCGGGGCTCGGAAGGGAAGTAGTGACGTTTTGGAATGCAGACTTTGATGGAATGGTCTGCGGGCATCATGTTACGTTTGCAGAGCCCCTGATATGCCTAAACAGTAGAAACCCCCCACAAGTGACCCCATTTTGGAAACTAGACCCCCCAAGGAACTTATCTAGATGTGTGGTGAGCACGTTCAACCCCCAAGTGCTTCACAGAAGTTTACAACGCAGAGCCGTGAAAATAAAAAATCATTTTTCTTTCCTCAAAAAAGATGTTTTAGCAAGCAATTTTTTATTTTCACAAGGGTAACAGGAGAATTTGGACCCCAATATTTGTTGCCCAGTTTGTTGTGAGTATGCTGATACCCCATATGTGGGGGTAAACCACTGTTTGGGCGCACGTCAGGGCTCGGAAGGGAAGTAGTGACATTTGAAATGCAGACTTTGATGGAATGGTCTGCGGGCGTCACATTGCATTTGCAGAGCCCCTGATGTGCCTAAACAGTAGAAACACCCCACAAGTGACCCCATTTTGGAAACTAGACCCCCGAAGGAACTTATCTAGATGTGTGGTGAGCACTTTCAACCCCCAAGTGCTTCACAGAAGTTTATAACGCAGAGCCGTGAAAATAAAAAATAATTGTTCTTTCCTCAAAAATTATGTTTTAGCAAGTAATTTTTTATTTTTGCAAGGGTAACAGGAGAAATTGGACCCCAACAGTTGTTGCCCAGTTTGTCCTGAGTACGCTGGTACCCCAAATGTGGGCGCACGTCGGGGCTTGGAAGGGAGGGAGCACCATTTGACTTTTTGAATGCAAGATTGGCTGGAATCAATGGTGGCGCCATGTTGCGTTTGGAGACCCCTGATGTGCCTAAACAGTGGAAACCCCTCAATTCTAACTTCAACACTAACCCCAACACACCCCTAATCCTAATCCCAACTGTAGCCATAACCCTAATCACAACCCTAACCACAACACACCCCTAACCACAACCCTAACCGCAACACACCCGTAACCCTAATTCCAACCCTAATCCTAACCCTAATCCCAACCGTAGCCCTAATCCCAACCCTAACCACAACTGTAACCCCAACACACCCCTAACCCTATCCGTAACCCTAACCACAAGCCTAATCTTAACCCTATTTCAAACCCTAGCCCTAATTCCAACCCTAACTCTAATTCCAACCCTAACCCTAAGGCTATGTGCCCACGTTGCGGATTCGTGTGAGATTTTTCCGCACGATTTTTGAAAAATCTGCAGGTAAAAGGCACTGCGTTTTACCTGCGGATTTACAGCAGATTTCCAGTGTTTTTTTGTGCGGATTTCACCTGCGGATTCCTATTGAGGAACAGGTGTAAAACGCTGCGGAATCCGCACAAAGAATTGACATGCTGCGGAAAATACAACGCAGCGTTTCTGCACGGAATTTTCCGCACCATGGGCACAGCGGATTTGGTTTTCCTTAGGTGTACATGGTACTGTAAACCTGATGGAAAACTGCTTCGAATTCGCAGCGGCCAATCCGCTGCGGATCCGCGGCCAATCCGCTGCAGATCCGCGGCCAATCCGCTGCGGATCCGCGGCCAATCCGCTGCGGATCCGCGGCCAATCCGCTGCGGATCCGCGGCCAATCCGCTGCGGATTCGCGGCCAATCCGCTGCCGATCCGCGGCCAATCCGCTGCGGATCCGCGGCCAATCCGCTGCCGATCCGCGGCCAATCCGCTGCGGATCCGCTGCCAATCCACTGCGGATCCGCTGCGGATCCGCTGCCGATCCGCTGCGGATCCGCTGCCGATCCGCGGCCGATCCGCGGCGGATCCGCGGCCGATCCGCTCTGTGTGCACATGCCATAACCCTACCCCTAACCCTACCCGTAACCCTAACCCTACCCCTAACCCTACCCCTAGTTCTAACCCTAATTCTAACCCTAACCCTAGTGGAAAAAAAAAAAAAAAAAATTCTTTATTTTATTATTGTCCCTATGGGGGTGGTAAAGGGGGGGGGTTATTTATTTATTTTTTTATTTTGATCGCTGTGATAGAACCTACCACAGCGATCAAAATGTACCTGTAAGGAATCTGCCGACTGGCAGATTCGGCGGGCGCACTGAGCATGCGCCCGCCATTTTCCAAGATGGCGGCGCCCAGCGAGGAGACGGCCGGACACCGGGAGGATCGGTAAGTATGAAGGGGTGGTGGGGGGGTGGATCGGAGCACGGGGGGGGGAACGGAGCACAGGGGGGGTGGGTCTGAGCAAGGAGGGAGCGGACAGGAGGACGGGGGAGCCGGCAGGCGGACGGAGGGGACCGGACCCCATAACGGAGGACGGGGGGGGGGCGATCGGTGGGCGTGGGGGGGGCACTTCAGTATTTCCAGCCATGGCCGATGATATTGCAGCATCGGCCATGGCTGGATTGTAATATTTCACCAGTTTTTTAGGTGAAATATTACAAATCGCTCTGATTGGCAGTTTCACTTTCAACAGCCAATCAGAGCGATCGTAGCCACGGGGGGGGTGAAGCCACCCCCCCTGGGCTGAAGTACCACTCCCCCTCTCCCTGCAGATCGGGTAAAATAGGAGTTAACCCCTTCACCCGATCTGCAGGGACGCGATCATTCCATGACGCCACATAGGCGTCATGGGTCGGATTGGCACGGGTTTTCATGACGCCTACGTGGCGTCATGGGTCGGGAAGGGGTTAAAACACCTTCAAAATCTTTTGTAAATTTTCTCCGTTGCAAGCCAGTTTTCACCAGCTCAACATTAAGGCATTGGACCATATGTGTTGAATTTGGAGAAACTGCTTGTTATAATAGTTGAGTTAAGCTATATAAATTGTGGTCGTTTCATTGGTTTTATTGCAAACTGCAGAAAGTATGAAAATTTTGAAAATATGCCTAATTTGCAATGGGAGTTGGATAAGTTTGATTGTACCAGAATTTGAGCAAAATATATAAATCAGTTTAGAGTGTCTTTAAGAAACCTACAACTACACGAATCACAAAACTAATGGACATGGCACCACCTTGTGGCGCAGATATTGTTAGCAGTGAAGAAGATTTAAAAAAAAAAAAAAAGAAAAAAAAAAAACACAGATGCCACATAATTATTCGAAAATGTTTTAACCGTTCACACCCGAGCCTCAACATATCATACATCAGTGGATCCTACTGATACTGAGACATATTGTACTTCATGAAAGTGGTAAAATTTGTTATAACTAGGGTTTATTTATGAAAAAAACTGGTTTGGTGAAAATTTTGAAAATTCTGGAATTTCTAAACTTTTAATTTTTATACCCTTAAATCAGAGAGTTATGTCACACGACATAGTTAATAAATAACATTTACCACTTGTATACTTTATATCAGCACAATTTTTGAAACATCACTTTTTGATAGGAAGTTTGAAGGGTTAAAAGTTGACCACACAACATTTGGAGTTACTTTGAGGGGTCTGTATGACAGAAAATACCCAAAAGTGACACCATTATAAAAGCTGCACCACTCAATGTGTTCAAAATCACATTCAAGAAGTTAATTAATCCTTCGGGTGCTTCACAGGAATTGATGGAATGTGGAAGGAAAAAAATAGCATTTACGGTAACTTTTTTTCACAAAAATATTATTTTAGATACAATTTTTTTATTTTTACAAGGGTAACAGGAGAGAATGGACCACACAATTTGTTATGTAATTTCTCATAATCACACTGATACACCATTTGTTGGAGAAAACACCTGTTTGGGTGCACGTCAGGGCTTGGAAAGGAAGGAGCACTATTTGACTTTTTGATTGAAAAATTTGATGAAATCATTAGCGGATGCCATGTTGCATTTGGAGAGCCTCTGATGTGCCTACACAGTGGAAAACCCCATAAGTGACACCATTTTGGAAACTAGACCCCTCAGGGAACTTATGGATGTGTGATGAGCACCTTGATCCCCCAGGTGCTTCAAAGAAGTTTATAACATTGCACTGTGAATATAAATAAATCACATTTTTCTACAAAAGTGTTTTCATAGCCCCAAATTTTGCATTTTCACAAGTGTAACAGGAGAAATTGCACCATAAAATTTGTTGCGCAATTTATCTTGAGTATGTGAATACCTGATATGTGGACAAAAAATACTGTTTAGGTGCACAGCATGGCCTGGAAGGGAAGGCTTGCCATTTGACTTTTTGAATGTAAAATTTGCTTGAATAATTAGCACATGCCAGGTCACGTTTGAAGAGCCATAAAAATAAAAATATTAATTTTTTCCCACAAAAATGCCAATTTTTAAATTTTCACAAGAGTAACAGGAGAAAATGGCCCCCAAAATTTGTTGATAAATTTCTTCTGAGTACGCAAATACCCCACATATGGGTGAAAACTACTGTTTGGCCACATGGCATGCTCAGAAAGAAAGGAGAGACGTTTTGGAATGCAGACTCTGATGGAATGGTCTGCGGGTGTCAAGTGGGATTTGGAGAGCCCCTAATATGCCTAAACAGCTGAACATACTGAACGTAACAATGGATATACATTAACTATCAGAAATAATTCAATAGATCTCAAGTAAAGTGGGTGATATATATCTGCTGGGTGGATGAATATACTCGGGTGACCTCCGAGTATTTGTTAGTGTTCGGAGATTTCGTTTTCATAGCGGCAGCTGAATGATTTACAGCTATTAGCCAGCTTGATTACATTGTGGGGGTTGCCTGGTTGCTAGGTAATCCCCACATGTAATCAAGCAGGCTAATAGCTGTAAATCATGCTGCTGAGGCAATGAAAACTTAATCTCCGATCAGTCATAAATACTCAGAGACCACCCGAGCGTGCTTGGGAAAACCCGAGCAACAAGTACACTTGCTCATCACTATTTATTTTTTTTAATATTCTGTGTTCTTTTAAAAAATCATTTTACATTTTTTTTTTCACTTTTTTACTTTGTCCCTTTATGGAGATTTGCTGTGCTTTACAAACTTGCTACACTATGATGTGAGCAAGCTCTGTTGACCTGGGTATCGTCATGACATGTTAAGTGTCAGCTGTCAGAATCTGATTCGCCATGAAGTATATATACTGCATCGGTCAGGAAGGACTTGCCAACCATGACGTATATATACTGCAAATGTTGAGAAGGCTTTAATATACTTAAATCATATGCATGTGCAATATATTTTAGATACTCTGCTAAGGTATATATAAATAAAATATATATAAAACACAGATGTATGAGAGAACTCTGGGGCCATATATAAACATGTATTTGAATAAAATATTATCAAAATTAACAAGGTGACTAAAGTGTAAAACAGATAAAGAATATAGTCTTAGAGGTATAGGCTGTACCACGCCTGTAACAAAAATTGACCATGCACAATGTGCAGTGCTAGCACTCCATATGAGGTCATCATCTGCAACAGCCCTACCTGAGACATCTTTATCTGAAAAATCATCACTTTTTCTGGGACATGTTTTCCTACAGAGGACCCACCAGCACTTGTCCCTGACAAACATTCTGATAATTAGAGATGAGCAAACATGTTCAGAATATGCTCATCAATCTCAAATTTGGAGCAAATGTAGCACATTCAGATTCGTGTTTGCTTTCACAAGCATTTTTACTCAAAGTCGGCAAAAATCGGTCACAGTTTGGGGAATCATCATGTTTCCACTAACGCTTTTGTATGACTGTAGCTAGTATGAGCGGTAGTGACGGGGTGACATGATTGATGAAGGGAGGGGGTGTGGTAAAGTTAATGGAGCGTCTGAAGAGATTACGGGACCGACGCGTGCTATTTTTTTCTCAATTAACTTTATGTGTAAAGATTCCGGCAACCAATCAGGGCGCAGAAACCATCCACGACATCATGACACAAGGTCTTCTGTGAATGGTTGACAAAGTCACTTGTCCCTGGCCATATAAAAAAGTGGACATCTTGTTTTGCTGGCGCCATTTGCTCATTGTCACAGTGCAGAGAGGTCGCTCCTGCGCTAGTGCTGGTGCTGCTGAAAGTAAACTTGTCCTGTGTGAAATCAATTTTTCAGCATCGAAGCAGATTGTGCAAAAACTGTGTGGCAGTCTCCAGAAGCCCCATTAGCTGCTCCAAATTGTTTGTGCTAAAACTGTGTTTCAGTGGCAAATCAGAAGGCCAGATTTTCAAGTAAAAATCGTTAGACCTAATATAGTGGTGTAGCCATGAGGCGCAATTAGCTACTCCAAATCTTTGTGCTAAAACTGTGCTTCAGTGGCAAATCAGAATGCCAGATTTCTATGTAAAAATTTTTAGACCTAATATAGTGTTGCAATCATGAGACCCAATTAGCTACTCCAAATCATTTGTGCTAAAATTTTCCCACAGCGCTTGGATTGACGTCAGAAAGGTGATATGAGCTCACTGGCTGTGAATGCGCAGGACAGCACCATGAGCAGGAGAACTTTCTCACGCTCATGGTGCCATCAGATAAGTAATAGGAGTTCACAGGGAGACGCTGAGCAAATGCTGCTCAGTGTCTCTGCTAGATGACAGGTTGTATGGTCGCATCTTGCAATCATGCAGCCTGCCATCTAGATGTAGTAGAGCTGGATTCATCATAGGACAAATGGATTAGCAGCATCTCTGTGGAAAGGTGAGGAATATTATTGTTTGTGTTTTAAACTTCTTTTGCAGATGACGAGGACATTGGAGGAAAGGGCGAGGTCA
Source organism: Ranitomeya variabilis (assembly GCF_051348905.1). Classification (NCBI taxonomy): domain Eukaryota; kingdom Metazoa; phylum Chordata; class Amphibia; order Anura; family Dendrobatidae; genus Ranitomeya; species Ranitomeya variabilis. The sequence continues at coordinate 650,914,431 of NC_135234.1, forward strand.
TAAGTATGGTTTAATTAAGATTATTAAAGGAGTCTGTGTCATTCTTTCAATTAAATGACTTCTTCTGGGTGTCTGTGTTTTCATACAATGTGACTATGGGGTTAGTAATGGGGCACCTCTCCAATACTAACTTCGGGGCTTCAAGTCACATGACAATACAAAGGTGACATCAATCCCCCTAACTATCACCCCACATGCCACCGCTATAGGACAAGTGGGAAGAGCGACGCTAAGTGCCAGAATTGGTGCATCTTAAAGATGCGTCTTTTCTGGGGTGGCTGAGAGCTGATGTTTTTATATGTGAGATCTAAGGGGTGCTCACTGCAAAAGGAATTTGGTGCTCAGAAGAAAAGAATCCAAGTAATCAAAAATGAAAAAATCTTCGGCACTCAAAAAGGAACAGTTTATTATTCAATATTCATATGAAAACAGAGGGGCAAGTCATCCACCATATATAAAGAACAGAACACTGGTATATATAGATATACAGTTAGGTCCATATATATTTGGACAGAGACAACATTTTTCTTATTTTGGTTATAGACATTACCACAATGAATTTTAAACAAAACAATTCAGATGCAGTTGAAGTTCAGACGTTCAGCTTTCATTTGAGGGTATCCACATTAAAATTGGATGAAGGGCTTAGGAGTTTCAGCTCCTTAACATGTGCCACCCTGTTTTTAAAGGGACCAAAAGTAATTGGACAATTGACTCCAAGGCTATTTCATGGACAGGTGTGGGTAATCCCTTCGTTATGTCATTCTCAATTAAGCAGATAAAAGGCCTGGAGTTGATTTGAGGTGTGGTGCTTGCATTTGGAAGGTTTTGCTGTGAAGTAAACATGCGGTCAAAGGAGCTCTCCATGCAGGTGAAACAAGCCATCCTTAAGCTGCGAAAACAGAAAAAACCCATCCGAGAAATTGCTACAATATTAGGAGTGGCAAAATATACAGTTTGGTACATCCTGAGAAAGAAAGAAAGCACTGGTGAACTCATCAATGCAAAAAGACCTGGGCGCCCACGGAAGACAACAGTGGTGGATGATCGCAGAATAATCTCCATGGTGAAGAGAAACCCCTTCACAACAGCCAACCAAGTGAACAACACTCTCCAGGAGGTAGGCGTATCAATATCCAAATCTACCATAAAGAGAAGACTGCATGAAAGTAAATACAGAGGGTTCACTGCATGGTGCAAGCCACTCATAAGCATCAGGAATAAAAAGGCTAGACTGGACTTTGCTAAAAAACGTCTAAAAAAGCCAGCACAGTTCTGGAAGAACATTTTTTGGACAGATGAAACCAAGATCAACCTCTACCAGAATGATGGAAAGAGAAAAGTATGGCGAAGGCGTGGTACAGCTCATGATCCAAAGCATATCACATTATCTGTAAAACACGGCGGAGGCAGTGTGATGGCTTGGGCATGCATGGCTGCCAGTGGTACTGGGTCACTAGTGTTTATTGATGATGTGACACAGAACAAAAGCAGCCGAATGAATTCTGAGGTATTCAGAGCCATACTGTGTGCTCAGATCCAGCCAAATGCAGCCAAACTGATTGGTCGTCGTTTCATACTACAGATGGACAATGTTGTGAACTGTGTTTCTGGGCTCCCTCTGGTGGTCACTAATGGTATTGTGTTAGGTATGTCTTGTTGCAGGCCTGAGCTCCAGCTGTGTCGTTAAGCAGCGGGTGTTTCCTATTTGAGTCTCCTCTGGACTCAGTCTCTTGCCTGGCATCGTTGTATCCAGACCTATTTGGTCTCCTCCGGATTCCTTTCAGTCTGCCTCATGCAAGAAAAGCTAAGTCTGTTTTGTACAATTTGGATCTTTTGCATTATTCAGTGTTTTTGTCCAGCTTGCTTTACATTTGATTTTTGACTCGCTGGAAGCTCTAGGGGGCTGATATTCTCCCTCCACACCGTCAGTCGATGTGGGGGTTCTTGAATGTTCAGCGTGGATGTTTTGTAGGGTTTTCTGCTAACCGCATAGTCCACTATCTATTTTCTGCTATCTAGACTATTGGGCCTCACTTTGCTGAATCTAGTTCATCTCTACGTTTGTGTTTTCCTCTTGCCTCACCGTTATTATTTGTTGGGGGCTTTCTATATCTTTGGGGTTCAATTTCTCTGGAGGCAAGCGAGGTCTTATTTTTTCCCTCTAGGGGTAGTCAGTTCTCCGGCTGGCTCGAGACGTCTAGAACCAACGTAGGCACGTTCACTGGCTACTTCTAGTTGTTTGTGTCAGGATCAGGTATGCGGTTAGCCCAGTTTCCACCTCCCTAGGGCAGTATTTATATTTTTGCTATCTTGCCGGAATATCAGAGATCCTCTGCCATTGGGATCATAACAGAATGCCAGGCCAAAAGAAAATGTTTAATGCATCGCAGAAGCGGGATTAAAAAGAAGTTCTGAGTTTTTTGGGGTTTTTTTGCTGCAGTTTGCCTAGCTTCTTCCATCCCCTTTTTCTCTGAGTGGCTGAAACTCTGCTGCAGATATGAATGTCCAGACTTTGACTTCTAGTGTGGATCAGCTTGCTGCTAGGGTGCAAAGCATTCAGGATTTTGTTATCCATAGCCCTATGTCTGAACCAAAAATACGTATTCCTGAGCCGTTTTTTGGAGATAGATCTAAATTCCTGAATTTTAGGAATAATTGTAAATTGTTTCTGTCTCTGAAACCTCGTTCCTCTGGTGATTCCGCTCAGCAAGTTAAGATTGTTATTTCCTTCTTGCGCGGCGACCCTCAGGATTGGGCCTTCTCTCTGGCGCCAGGAGATCCTGCATTGGTGAATGTTGATGCGTTTTTTCTGGCACTTGGTTTGCTTTATGAGGAGCCTAATCTTGAAAATCAGGCTGAAAAAATGTTGCTGGTTATCTCTCAGGGTCAGGACGAAGCTGAGGTATATTGCCAAAAATTTCGGAAATGGTCCGTGCTTACTCAATGGAATGAGTGTGCACTGGCCGCAAATTTCAGAAATGGTCTTTCTGAAGCCATTAAAGATGTGATGGTGGGGTTTCCTATCCCTACAGGTCTAAATGATTCAATGGCTCTAGCCATTCAAATTGATCGACGTTTGCGGGAGCGCAAATCTGATAATCCTTTGGCGGTGCTGTCTGAACGGTCACCTGATTCTATGCAATGTGACAGAATTCTGACCAGAGCCGAGTGACAAAATCATAGACGTCAAAATGGGTTGTGTTTCTACTGTGGTGATTCAACACATGTTATCTCAGCATGCTCTAAACGTTTAAAGAAAAAAGTTAATCCTGTCGCCATTGGTACTTTTCAGCCTAAGTTTATTTTGTCTGTGACTTTAATTTGTTCATTATCTTCTTACTCAGTTATGGCTTTTGTGGATTCTGGTGCTGCTTTAAGTCTGATGGATTTGTCGTTTGCCAAGCGCTGCGGTTTTGTCCTGGAGCCTTTGGAAAATCCTATTCCTCTTAGAGGAATTGATTCTACGCCATTGGCAGAGAATAAACCTCAGTATTGGACGCAGGTGACCATGTGCATGACTCCTGTACATCAGGAGGTGATTCGTTTTTTGGTACTGCATAAAATGCATGATGTTGTCGTTTTGGGTCTGCCATGGTTACAGGCCCATAATCCAGTTTTAGATTGGAAAGCTATGACTGTGTCTAGTTGGGGGTGTCAGGGGATTCATGGCGATTCTCCATTGGTGTCTATTGCTTCTTCTACTCCTTCTGAGATCCCTGAGTTTTTGTCAGACTTTCAGGATGTATTTAATGAGGCCAGGTCCAGTGCCCTTCCTCCTCATAGGGACTGTGATTGTGCTATAGATTTGATTCCTGGTAGTAAGTTTCCTAAGGGACGACTCTTTAATTTATCTGTGCCAGAGCATGCCGCGATGCGGAGTTATATAAAGGAGTCTTTGGAGAAGGGACATATTCGCCCATCCTCGTCCCCTCTTGGTGCGGGATTCTTTTTTGTGGGCAAGAAAGACGGGTCTCTGAGACCTTGTATTGATTATCGTCTTCTGAATAAGATCACTGTTAAATTTCAGTATCCTTTGCCATTGTTGTCTGATTTGTTTGCTCGGATTAAGGGATCCAGTTGGTTCACCAAGATAGATCTTCGTGGTGCGTATAACCTTGTGCGCATAAAGCAGGGAGATGAATGGAAAACGGCATTTAATACGCCTGAGGGTCATTTTGAGTACCTGGTGATGCCTTTCGGATTATCTAATGCTCCTTCTGTGTTTCAGTCCTTCATGCATGATATCTTCCGGAAATATCTGGATAAATTTATGATTATTTATCTGGATGATATTTTGTTTTTTTCTGATGATTGGGAGTCCCATGTGAACCAGGTCAGGATGGTGTTTCAGGTTTTGCGGGAGAATGCTCTATTTGTGAAGGGCTCAAAATGTATCTTTGGGGTACAGAAGGTTTCTTTTTTGGGTTTTATTTTTTCCCCTTCTACTGTGGAGATGGACCCAGTTAAGGTCCGTGCCATTCATGACTGGACTCAGCCCACGTCTGTTAAGAGCCTGCAGAAGTTCTTGGGCTTTGCTAATTTTTACCGTCGTTTTTATCGCTAATTTCTCCAGCGTGGTTAAACCTTTGACGGATATGACCAAGAAGGGTTCTGATGTTGCGAATTGGTCTCCTGCGGCCGTGGAGGCCTTTCGGGAGCTGAAGCGTCGGTTTACTTCAGCGCCAGTCTTGTGCCAGCCGGATGTCTCTCTTCCCTTCCAGGTTGAAGTTGATGCTTCTGAAATTGGTGCAGGGGCTGTTTTGTCGCAAAAAAGTTCTGATGGCTCCGTGATGAAGCCATGTGCCTTCTTTTCAAGGAAATTTTCGCCTGCTGAGCGGAACTACGATGTTGGTAATCGGGAGTTGTTGGCCATGAAGTGGGCATTTGAGGAGTGGTGACATTGGCTCGAGGGAGCTAGACATCGTGTGGTGGTCTTGACTGATCATAAAAATCTGATTTACCTCGAGTCTGCCAAGCGCCTGAATCCTAGACAGGCCTGTTGGTCATTGTTTTTCTCCCGTTTCAACTTCGTGGTCTCGTACCTGCCTGGTTCGAAGAACGTGAAGGCTGATGCACTTTCTAGGAGTTTTGTGCCTGATTCTCCGGGAGTCTCTGAGCCGGCTGGTATTCTCAGAGTGGGAGTAATTTTGTCTGCCATTTCCCCAGATTTGCGACGAGGGCTGCAAAAATTTCAGGCTGATAGGCCTGATCGTTGTCCACCAGAGAGATTGTTTGTCCCTGATGGATGGACCAACAGAGTTATTTCTGAGGTTCATTCTTCGGTGTTGGCGGGACATCCTGGGATTTTCGGTACCAGAGATTTGGTGGCCAGGTCCTTTTGGTGGCCTTCCTTGTCGCGGGATGTGCGTTATTTTGTGCAGTCCTGTGGGATTTGTGCTCGGGCTAAGCCTTGCTGTTCTCGTGCCAGCGGGTTGCTTTTGCCGTTGCCTATCCCGAAGAGGCCTTGGACGCACATTTCCATGGATTTCATTTCGGATCTTCTGGTGTCTCGGAAGATGTCTGTCATCTGGGTGGTGTGCGATCGTTTTTCTAAAATGGTCCATTTGGTGCCCTTGCCTAAGTTGCCTTCCTCCTCTGATTTGGTTCCTTTGTTCTTTCAGAATGTGGTTCATTTGCATGGCATCCCTGAGAATATTGTATCTGACAGAGGATCCCAGTTTGTGTCCAGATTCTGGCGATCCTTTTGTGCTAAGATGGGTATTGATTTGTCTTTTTCGTCGGCTTTTCATCCTCAGACTAATGGCCAGACCGAGCGAACTAATCAGACGTTAGAGACTTATTTGAGATGTTTTGTTTCTGCTGATCAGGACGACTGGGTTACCTTTTTGCCACTGGCCGAGTTTGCCCTTAATAATCGGGCTAGTTCTGCCACCTTGGTTTCACCCTTTTTCTGCAACTCTGGTTTTCATCCTCGTTTCTCCTCGGGTCAGGTTGAACCTTCTGACTGTCCTGGGGTTGATTCTGTGGTGGATAGGTTGCAGCGGATTTGGAACCATGTGGTGGACAATTTGAAATTGTCACAAGACAAGGCCCAGCGGTTTGCCAACCGCCGCCGCGGTGTGGGTCCCCGACTTCGTGTTGGGGATTTGGTTTGGTTGTCTTCTCGGCATGTTCCTTTGAAAGTCTCCTCTCCTAAGTTCAAGCCTCGCTTTATCGGTCCTTATAAGATTTTGGAAATCCTTAACCCGGTGTCTTTTCGCTTGGACCTTCCAGCGTCTTTTGCTATTCATAATGTGTTCCATAGGTCCTTGTTGCGGCGGTACGTGGTGCCTATGGTTCCTGCTGTTGAGCCTCCTGCCCCGGTTTTGGTTGAGGGCGAGTTGGAGTACGTGGTGGAGAAGATTCTGGATTCTCGTATCTCTAGACGGAAACTCCAGTATTTAGTTAAGTGGAAAGGCTATGGCCAGGAGGATAATTCCTGGGTTGTCGCCTCTGATGTTCATGCGGCTGATTTGGTTCATGCCTTTCACGCTGCTCATCCTGATCGCCCTGGGGGTCTTGGTGAGGGTTCGGTGACCCCTCCTCAAGGGGGGGTACTGTTGTGAACTGTGTTTCTGGGCTCCCTCTGGTGGTCACTAACGGTATTGTGTTAGGTATGTCTTGTTGCAGGCCTGAGCTCCAGCTGTGTCGTTAAGCAGCGGGTGTTTCCTATTTGAGTCTCCTCTGGACTCAGTCTCTTGCCTGGCATCGTTGTATCCAGACCTATTTGGTCTCCCCCGGATTCCTTTCAGTCTGCCTCATGCAAGAAAAGCTAAGTCTGTTTTGTACAATTTGGATCTTTTGCATTATTCAGTGTTTTTGTCCAGCTTGCTTTACATTTGATTTTTGACTCGCTGGAAGCTCTAGGGGGCTGATATTCTCCCTCCACACCGTCAGTCGATGTGGGGGTTCTTGAATGTTCAGCGTGGATGTTTTGTAGGGTTTTCTGCTAACCGCATAGTCCACTATCTATTTTCTGCTATCTAGACTATTGGGCCTCACTTTGCTGAATCTAGTTCATCTCTACGTTTGTGTTGCCTCACCGTTATTATTTGTTGGGGGCTTTCTATATCTTTGGGGTTCAATTTCTCTGGAGGCAAGCGAGGTCTTATTTTTTCCCTCTAGGGGTAGTCAGTTCTCCGGCTGGCTCGAGACGTCTAGAACCAACGTAGGCACGTTCACTGGCTACTTTTAGTTGTTTGTGTCAGGATCAGGTATGCGGTTAGCCCAGTTTCCACCTCCCTAGAGCAGTATTTATATTTTTGCTATCTTGCCGGAATATCAGAGATCCTCTGCCATTGGGATCATAACAGGACAATGACCCAAAACATAAAGCCAAAGAAACCCAGGAGTTTGTTAAAGCAAAGAAGTGGAATATTCCTGAATGGCCAAGTCAGTCACCTGATCTCAACCAAATTGAGCATGCATTTCACTTGTTAAAGACTAAACTTCAGACAGAAAGGCCCACAAACAAACAGCAACTGAAAACCACTGCAGTGAAGGCCTGGCAGAGCATCAAAAAGGAGGAAACACAGAGTCTGGTGATGTCCATGAGTTCAAGACTTCAGGCAGTCATTGCCAACAAAGGGTTTTCAACCAAGCACTAAAAATAAACATTTTATTTAAAATTATTGAATCTGTCCAATTACTTTTGGTCCCTTTAAAAACAGGGTGGCACATGTTAAGAAGCTGAAACTTCTAAACCCTTCATCCAATTTTAATGTGGATACCCTTAAATGAAAGCTGAAAGTCTGAACTTCAACTGCATCTGAATTGTTTTGTTTAAAATTCATTGTGGTAATGTCTATAACCAAAATAAGAAAAATGTTGTCTCTGTCCAAATATATATGGACCTAACTGTACTTCTGCTGCAACATTTCGGCAGTATAATGCCTTTCTCAAGCCAAATATGTGTTGAAATAGGTCTTTAATAATGCGATATATATGGCGTATCTGCCTGAATCATGCAAGCATCTGTATGTGAGGACGAGCAGCTGGTGTCTGTGATGATGTTTTTAGCCTGGGGGGGCAGTATCCATGGCCCCTTCCTAGGATATTAATATCAGCCCGCAGCTGTCTGCTTAGCCTTTGCTGGTTCTTAATTATTGAAGTACCCCACATCATTTTTTTTAGGGTCCTCCTTTTTATTAGCTACGAAAGGCTAAGTATACAGTTGTGAGGTGATATTAATAGCCTGGGAAGCTCCATGGGTATTATCCCCTTCCCAGGCTATAAACATAGACCCCAAGCCATCGGCTTTCCCTCTGCTGGTTAAGAAAATAGCGCAGGAGCCCACATCATTGTTTTCATAAAAATAATATTTTATTAATTAAATACATGTACAGTAAGCTGAATGTCAGGACTCTGAACATTTTTTACCTTTTGTGCATTACTGCCCTTTTCCAAGATGGCGTCTTTGGTCTCATGTGCACTGTGTCTTCCTGCTATAAAACTCCACCCTAGCCTTCAGTCTGTGCTAGAGTATTCTGCCTTGCACCCAGCTCCTACCTCTGATTACTCTCTGGCTATACACCTGCTCCTGTGAACCTGTTTGGTGATCCTGCTACTCAGCTCTGAGTTCCTGCTGCATACACAAGTTTCCAGTAATCCTCCTTCATCTGCTGTTCGTCTTTACTTCCATCTGCATTTTCTGGACATGTAAGCTGTTTCTGCTTTGCAATAACCTGAGACTATTAACCAGGCCTCCCTGTTTGAGCTAAGATATGATTTGAACTGCCTAATAAGCATATCTATCTGTGCCTGGACTAAGACAAGGATTTATTCGTGTCAAGTATCCTCAAGAATAACTGTGCTTCATAGACTTTCTGCTTGATTGCATTTTCCTCTGAAGTTTCCTATAGACTGCTAAGCTGCATTTATTATTTGCACCAAGTGTTGTGGACTTGAGTTTCTCTCTGCACCTGTTTGAATCACCGTGTGATAATATAGACTTTACCACTTATAAAACTGTGTCCTGTAGTTGTCTTGTTCCATGCAAAGAGTCTCCTGAGTTATCCCCTATAATTATTACAGGATACTCTAGCCTAAAAAAAGGAGACTGCTGGAACAATGACTGCAGAAAGCAAATTAGAGCAGGTGTTTTCCATAATTAAATTATTGCAGAAAGATGTGGAAGGTCTGCATAAGAAGTTTGGAAGCTTTGAACACAATCAACAAGTGTTTGGACAAACTTTGCAGGACTTGAGCAACCGCATGGCAGCCCAGGAAAACAAACTTGCTGGCATAGAGTCCCAGTATGGACAGGCTTTTCAGGACATAAGCACGCAAATAGCTGCACAAGTGACTTTACCCTCTGGGCAACCGCCACCAGCTGGTCCTCCTAAGTTGCCCCCATTCAGATTTAATGGTGATCGCGACAAATTTCGTGGCTTTGTGAATCAATGTATGCTATATTTTGATTTGCATCCTGACCGCTTTCCTACTAATAGATTCAAAGTATTGTGTGTAATAATGCTACTGACCTCACGAGCGCTCGCCTGGGCGAATCCGATGATTGAGTCTCGTGACCCACGGTTAAATGACTTGGATGATTTCTTGGCCACTATGGCATTAATGTTTGATGACCCTAATTGCCGTGCTACCGCTGAATCTGCTTTGTTGTCTTTACGCCAGGCTAAACGTTCTGTTATTGAGTATGCCACTGAATTCAGGAGATTGGCGGTAGATACCAATTGGGACAGTTATGCAAAATTGCCTATTTTTAAAAGGGGTCTGTCTAGTATTGTAAAAAATGAACTAGCCTGCTCTGAGTCACCACAAGAGCTAGAGACATTTATACAGCATTGTGTGCGCATAGACATTCGCCTTACAGAGCGTAGGCAGGAGAAATTTGCTGCATATAACCGTGTTTCTAACTTTTGCCTTCCTTCCAAAGAGCCTGCAGGTAAAACATCTCGGGAGGTGGAGAAGGTACCCATGCAAATTGATTTCGTTCAGAGGCGCGAGATCAATGAGCGCCGGGAGAATCGCCTTCGTGAAAGTCTATGTTTCTACTGCGGCCAGTCTGACCACTTCTTGATCAATTGTCCTAAGTGTCCTAGACGGCCTAACAAGGTGCTATCAGCAATAGGGGAGTATGACAACTGTGATGATGAATCTGACATCTCTGAATGTAGCCTGCCTTTAAACGCTGTATTCCATTCACTTTCTATGAGTTCACCCCCCAAGGAGCTGAAGGAAAAGAACTCTCACTGTTCTCTCCCTATTAAGATCCTGTGTTCAGGACAGTGGAATTCCAGTTCAGCTATGATTGACTCTGGTGCAGGTGGCAATTTCATGGATATCACATTTGCCAAGGAACATGGTATTAAAATTCAGCAAAGAGCCTCTCCAATTACCATGGAAACAGTGGATGGGTCACCTTTAATCTCTGGGCCTGTGGATCAGGAGACCGTACCCCTTGACATTTTGTTGGAGCCTAATCATCAGGAGCAACTTTCTTTCTTGCTAATTTCTTCTCCTCATTTTCCTGTGATTTTAGGCATTCCTTGGTTGTGTTCTCAGAACCCAATTATCAACTGGGAGACCAAGGAGATTATCTTCCCAACAAGGAGCAACTCAGCATTAACAGAAGTTGTCCCTGAGTCCACGGCTACAGAACCACATGTACAGGTATTTTCTTTACCTCCAGCTTATAAAGAGTTCTCTGACATCTGTGACAAGAAGAATGCAGATCAGCTTCCTCCACACAGGCATTATGACTGTCCCATTGAGCTGCTTCCCAGGGCAGCCATTCCTTTTGGTAACATATACCCTTTGGCGGCACCTGAGCTTCAAGCCTTAAAAGAGTATATTGATGAAAATCTGGCCAAAGGCTTCATACGTCCTTCTTCCTCACCAGCAGGGGCACCTATCTTTTTTGTAAAGAAGAAGGATGGGACCCTGAGATCCTGTGTTGACTATCGGGAACTCAATAAGGTAACCGTACAAAACCGTTACCCTTTGCCTATGATTCCCGAATTACTGGAAAGAGTCCGCCATGCTAAGGTGTTCTCTAAACTGGATCTTCGTGGGCTTATAATTGGGTGTGTAATCATCTAGGGGATGAGTGGAAAACAGCATTCAGATGCCGGTATGGACACTTTGAATCTCTTGTGATGCCCTTCGGGCTTTGTAACGCCCCTGCAACATTTCAACACCTTGCTAATGACATTTTCAGAGATTTGTTGGACCAGTTTGCAGTGATCTATTTGGACGATATACTAATCTTTTCAGACTCTTTACAGGAACATGAAGAACATGTCAAAACTGTTTTAAGACGTCTGAAAGAGAACCATCTGTATATTAAGCCGGAGAAATGCGAGTTCCATCGTTCTGAGATACAGTTCTTAGGTTATATCATCTCTCCCCAGGGGCTGAACATGGAATCTGGTAAGATTCAGGCTATCCTTGACTGGCCGGTACCCAAGAACGTTAAGGAGGTCCAACGTTTTATTGGTTTTGCAAATTTTCTACAATTTTTCTGATATTGTCCGTCCCATTACTTCCTTGACAAAGAAGGAAAAGCCCTTTAAGTGGTCATCACAGGCTCAAGAAGCTTTTGATCGGCTTAAGATCTGTTTCACATCAGCACCGCTGTTGATACACCCAGATCCAACACTTCCTTTCATTGTGGAGGTGGACGCTTCTGATAATGCTTTGGGGGCTATTCTCTCCCAAAGAACTGGAGAGAAGGGTCTGCTACATCCTTGTGCTTTCTTTTCCTGTAGACTAACCTCAGCAGAGAAGAATTACAACGTGGGAGACAAGGAATTGCTGGCTATTATTGCGGCTTTCAAAGAATGGAGGCATCATCTGCAAGGAGCTGCACAACAGATGATAGTGCTAACTGACCATCGCAATCTAGAGTTCCTTAGATCTGCTAGATGTCTTTCTCCTCGTCAGGCTCGTTGGAACTTATTTTTAAATCAATTTAACTTTGTTATCTCGTACCGTCCAGGTTCTCGTAATGGGAAGGCTGATGTTTTATCCTGAATCCATGCTGCAGATTCTGTACCTGGAGCCTCGTCCAAGACCATGCTATCTGATGCCAATTTCATCGGAGTTATCCACGATCAGGACTTGTGGAAAGAGTGCAGGGAGGCCTACGAAGGTGATGTATTTCTGGCCAACCCACCTGTGGATATTAATCTTGTCTTTAAGGGTGGCATGTGGTTCAGAGATCGACGTATCTACGTCCCGGAGGTCGTCCGTCTGCAGATCCTCAAGTTGGTACATGACTCCAACTTGGCTGGTCACAGGGGGGTACAGAAGACACAAGAGTTCCTGAGCCGATTCTTCTGGTGGCCAACTTGCCTGAAGGATACCAAGGACTATGTTCTCTCTTGCGAGGTATGTGCCCGTTACAAGACTCCTCATGTGGCACCTACGGGCCTTCTACAACCATTACCTGTTCCGTCCTGCCCTTGGGGGTCTATATCAATGGACTTTATTGTGAAGCTGCCTACATCGGGGGGCATGAATACAATCATGGTGGTAGTTGATCGCCTGACTAAAGCTGCTCATTTTGTTCTGTGCATTTGCCTCCCCTCAGCTAAAGATACAGTGAACTTGGTTATACAGAATGTCTTTCGGTTGCACGGGGTTCCGGATGCGATCATCTCTGATCGTGGAGTACAGTTCACTTCAAGATTCTGGAAGGGGTTTTGCTCTGCACTCAATATTAATGTCTGTCTCTCTTCTAGTTACCATCCCCAGACAAATGGTCAGACTGAGCATACCAACCAGATGCTGGAACAATATCTAAGATGTTATGTCAGCCATCTCCAGGATGATTGGTTGGAGTTGTTGCCGTTAGCCAAATTTTCATATAATAATTCTCAGAGCGCCTCCACTAAATTTACACCTTTCTTTGACAATCTCGGTTATTATCCGTGTATTTTACCTAGGTCTCCACTTAATTCTCCGGTTCCGGCAGTGGAGGAAAGGCTGACTGCGATGAGAATGAGACAGAATCTGGAGTGTTGTGAGTTTGGTTTTTGGGCTCCCCCGGTGGTCACTGGTGGTACTGGACTTGTGTGCTTCACTTTCTCTGTTCACCTGTTTCCATCAGGATATGGGTGTATCCTATTTAGCCTTGCTGCTCAGTTATTCTAGTGCCGGCCATCAATGTAACCAGAGCCTTTCTGTTGCATGTTCCTGCTTCTAGACTACTATCAGCTAAGTTGGACTCTTAGTCCTAAGTTTGTTTTGCATTTTTGTTCCAGTTCACAGTTATGTTATTTTTCTGTAGCTGGAAGCTCTTGTGGGCCGAAATTGCCACTCCGGTGTCATGAGTTGACACATGAGTCTTAAAGTAATTTCGGGATGGTACTTTAATAGGGTTTTCAGCTGACCGTGAAGTTCCCTATTGTATCTTCTTGCTATCTAGTAAGCGGACCTCGCTTTGCTGAACCTACCTTCATACTGCGTATGTCTTTTCCTCTGAACTCACCGTCAATATATGTGGGGGGCTTCTGTCTCCTTTTTGGGGGAATTTCCCTAGAGGTAAGCCAGGTCTGTCTTTTCCTCTATTAGGGTTAGTTAGTCCTCCGGCTGGCGCTAGGCGTCTAGGGATAAAACGTAGGTACGCCACCCGGCCACTGTTAGTTGTGTGGTAGGTTTAGCTCACGGTCAGCTCGAGATTCCATCACCCAAGAGCTGTTCTGTTATTTATGTTCTCTGACGTTCCCTTGCCATTGGGAACCATGACAGTATGGCCGGCCCAGTGTTAAAACCGTTGGCAGAAGAAAGGAGAGAAAAAGAAGTCTGCAGATTTTTTTTTTTTTTTTTTCCTCTGAGCTTGCTCTATAGTTGACTTAGTTGCATTTCTGCTCTAATTGCAGCCTTTGTCTCTCTCTCTCCTTCTAATCCTTGAATGGCTCTGATCTCACCTGATTAAAATGGATCCTCAGAGTTTGGCTACAGGTTTGAATAATCTTGCTACGAAGGTTCAAAATTTACAGGATTTTGTTATTCATGCTCCTATATCTGAACCTAGAATTCCTATACCAGAATTTTTCTCCGGGGATAGATCTCGTTTCCTGAATTTCAAAAATAATTGTAAATTATTTCTTTCCCTGAGATCTCGCTCCGCTGGAGATCCCGCACAGCAGGTTTGGATAGTAATTTCCTTGCTGCGGGGTGACCCTCAAGACTGGGCATCTGCATTGGCACCCGGGGATCCTGCGTTGCTCAATGTGGATGCGTTTTGTCTGGCTTTTGGGTTGCTTTATGAGGAACCTAACTTAGAGATTCAGGCTGAAAAAGCCTTGATGGCCCTATCTCAAGGGCAAGATGAAGCTGAAATATACTGCCAAAAATTTCGTAAATGGTCTGTGCTTACTCAGTGGAATGAGTGCGCCCTGGCGGCGAATTTCAGAGAGGGTCTCTCTGATGCCATTAAAGATGTTATGGTGGGGTTCCCTGCACCTACAGGTCTGAATGAGTCCATGACAATGGCTATTCAGATTGATCGGCGTTTGCGGGAGCGCAAACCTGTGCACCATTTGGCGGTGTCTTCTGAGAAGGCTCCAGAAAATACGCAATGTGATAGAATTCTGTCCAGAAGCGAACGGCAGAATTTTAGGCGAAAAAATGGGTTGTGCTTCTATTGTGGTGATTCAACTCATGTTATATCAGCATGCTCTAAACGTACAAAAAAGGTTGATAAGTCTATTTCAATTGGCACTTTACAGTCTAAGTTTATTCTGTCTGTGACCTTGATTTGTTCATTATCGTCAATTACCGCGGATGCCTATGTCGACTCTGGCGCCGCTTTGAGTCTAATGGATTGGTCCTTTGCCAGGCGCTGTGGGTTTGATCTAGAGCCTCTGGAAGTTCCTATACCTCTGAAGGGTATTGACTCTACACCATTGGCTAGTAATAAACCACAATACTGGACACAAGTGACTATGCGTATGAATCCAGACCATCAGGAGATGATTCGCTTCCTTGTGTTGTACAATCTACATGACGTTTTGGTGCTCGGATTACCATGGTTACAATCTCATAACCCAGTCCTTGACTGGAAAGCAATGTCTGTGTTAAGCTGGGGATGTCAGGGGGCTCATGGGGACGTACCTTTGGTTTCCATTTCGTCATCTATTCCCTCTGAGATTCCGGAATTTTTATCTGATTATCGTGATGTTTTTGAGGAGCCTAAGCTTGGTTCACTACCTCCTCACAGAGATTGCGATTGTACCATAGATCTGATTCCGGGCAGTACATTTCCAAAGGGTCGTTTATTTAATCTATCTGTACCTGAACATGCTGCTATGCGAGAATATATTAAGGAGTCCCTGGAAAAGGGACATATTCGTCCTTCTTCATCTCCCTTAGGAGCCGGTTTTTTCTTTGTATCTAAAAAAGATGGCTCTTTGAGGCCGTGTATTGATTATCGACTCTTGAATAAAATTACAGTCAAATATCAGTATCCTCTGCCACTGCTGACTGATTTGTTTGCCCGAATAAAAGGGGCTAAGTGGTTCTCTAAGATTGATCTCCGTGGGGCGTATAATTTGGTGCGAATTAAGCAGGGGGATGAGTGGAAAACCGCATTTAATACGCCCGAGGGCCATTTTGAGTATTTAGTAATGCCTTTTGGTCTTTCAAATGCCCCTTCAGTCTTTCAGTCCTTTATGCATGACATTTTCCGTGAATATTTGGATAAATTTATGATCGTGTATCTGGATGATATTTTGATTTTTTCGGATGACTGGGATTCTCATGTCCAACAGGTCAGGAGGGTTTTTCAGGTTTTGCGGGCTAATTCCTTGTGTGTGAAGGGTTCTAAGTGTATTTTTGGGGTTCAAAAGATTTCTTTTTTGGGGTACATTTTTTCCCCCTCTTCCATTGAGATGGATCCTGTCAAGGTTCGGGCTATTTGTGATTGGACGCAACCTTCTTCTCTTAAGAGCCTTCAGAAATTTTTGGGCTTTGCTAATTTTTATCGTCGATTTATAACTGGTTTTTCTGATGTTGCTAAACCTTTGACTGATTTGACCAAAAAGGGTGCTGATGTTGCTGATTGGTCCCCTGCTGCTGTGGAGGCCTTTCGGGAGCTTAAGCGCCGCTTTTCTTCCGCCCCTGTGTTGCGTCAGCCTGATGTTACTCTTCCTTTTCAGGTTGAGGTCGATGCTTCCGAGATCGGAGCTGGGGCGGTCTTGTCGCAGAAAAGTTCCGACTGCTCCGTGATGAGACCTTGTGCGTTCTTTTCTCAAAAATTTTCGCCCGCCGAGCGAAATTATGATATTGGTAATCGGGAGCTTTTGGCTATGAAGTGGGCTTTTGAGGAGTGGCGTCATTGGCTTGAGGGGGCTAGACATCAGGTGGTGGTATTGACCGATCACAAGAATTTGATTTATCTTGAGTCTGCCAGGCGCCTGAATCCTAGACAGGCGCGCTGGTCGTTGTTTTTCTCTCGGTTTAATTTTGTGGTCTCATACTTACGAGGTTCTAAAAATGTGAAGGCGGATGCCCTTTCTAGGAGTTTTGAGCCTGATTCCCCTGGTGATTCTGAACCTACAGGTATCCTTAAGGATGGGGTGATATTATCTGCTGTTTCCCCAGACCTGCGACGGGCTTTGCAGGAGTTTCAGGCGGATAGACCTGATCGTTGCCCGCCTGGTAGACTGTTTGTTCCTGATGATTGGACCAGTAGAGTCATCTCGGAGGTTCATTCTTCTGTGTTGGCAGGTCATCCCGGGATCTTTGGTACCAGGGATTTGGTGGCTAGGTCCTTCTGGTGGCCTTCCCTGTCTCGAGATGTACGAGTTTTTGTGCAGTCTTGTGATGTTTGTGCTCGGGCCAAACCTTGTTGTTCTCGGGCTAGCGGATTGTTGTTATCTTTGCCTATTCCGAAGAGGCCTTGGACTCACATCTCTATGGATTTTATTTCTGATCTCCCTGTTTCTCAGAAAATGTCTGTCATCTGGGTGGTGTGTGACCGTTTTTCAAAGATGGTTCATTTGTGCCCTTGCCTAAGTTGCCTTCCTCATCCGAGTTGGTTCCTCTGTTTTTTCAAAATGTGGTTCGCTTGCATGGTATTCCGGAGAATATCGTTTCTGACAGGGGGACCCAGTTCGTGTCTAGATTTTGGCGGGCGTTCTGTGCTAGGATGGGCATTGATTTGTCTTTTTCGTCTGCGTTCCATCCTCAGACTAATGGCCAGACTGAGCGAACTAATCAGACCTTGGAGACTTATTTGAGGTGTTTTGTGTCTGCGGATCAGGATGACTGGGTTGCCTTTTTGCCGTTGGCGGAGTTTGCCCTCAATAATCGGGCTAGTTCTGCCACTTTGGTTTCTCCTTTCTTTTGCAATTCGGGGTTTCATCCTCGTTTTTCTTCCGGTCAGGTGGAGTCTTCGGATTGTCCTGGAGTGGATACTGTGGTGGATAGGTTGCATCGGATTTGGGGACAGGTGGTGGACAATTTGGAGTTGTCCCAGGAGAAGACTCGGCATTTTGCTAACCGCCGTCGTCGTGTTGGTCCTCGTCTTCGTGTTGGGGACTTGGTGTGGTTGTCTTCTCGTTTTGTCCCTATGAGGGTTTCTTCTCCTAAGTTTAAGCCTCGGTTCATCGGCCCGTATAAGATTTTGGAGATTCTTAACCCCGTGTCCTTTCGATTGGACCTCCCAGCATCTTTTTCTATCCATAATGTCTTCCATCGGTCATTATTGCGCAGGTATGAGGTACCGGTTGTGCCTTCCGTTGAGCCTCCCGCTCCGGTGTTGGTTGAGGGTGAATTGGAGTACGTTGTGGAGAAGATCTTGGACTCCCGTGTTTCCAGACGGAAACTTCAGTATCTGGTCAAGTGGAAGGGCTACGGTCAAGAGGATAATTATTGGGTGACAGCCTCTGATGTTCATGCCTCTGATTTGGTCCGTGCCTTTCATAGGGCTCGTCCTGATCGCCCTGGTGGTTCTTGTGAGGGTTCGGTGCCCCCTCCTTGAGAGGGGGGTACTGTTGTGAGTTTGGTTTTTGGGCTCCCCCGGTGGTCACTGGAGGTACTGGACTTGTGTGCTTCACTTTCTCTGTTCACCTGTTTCCATCAGGATATGGGTGTATCCTATTTAGCCTTGCTGCTCAGTTATTCTAGTGCCGGCCATCAATGTAACCAGAGCCTTTCTGTTGCATGTTCCTGCTTCTAGACTACTATCAGCTAAGTTGGACTCTTAGTCCTAAGTTTGTTTTGCATTTTTGTTCCAGTTCACAGTTATGTTATTTTTCTGTAGCTGGAAGCTCTTGTGGGCCGAAATTGCCACTCCGGTGTCATGAGTTGACACATGAGTCTTAAAGTAATTTCGGGATGGTACTTTAATAGGGTTTTCAGCTGACCGTGAAGTTCCCTATTGTATCTTCTTGCTATCTAGTAAGCGGACCTCGCTTTGCTGAACCTACCTTCATACTGCGTATGTCTTTTCCTCTGAACTCACCGTCAATATATGTGGGGGGCTTCTGTCTCCTTTTTGGGGGAATTTCCCTAGAGGTAAGCCAGGTCTGTCTTTTCCTCTATTAGGGTTAGTTAGTCCTCCGGCTGGCGCTAGGCGTCTAGGGATAAAACGTAGGTACGCCACCCGGCCACTGTTAGTTGTGTGGTAGGTTTAGCTCACGGTCAGCTCGAGATTCCATCACCCAAGAGCTGTTTTGTTATTTATGTTCTCTGACGTTCCCTTGCCATTGGGAACCATGACACTGGAGGTTCTGAAGGAATCCCTGACCACAGCTCAAGAACGTTATAAGAGATCGGCTGATAGATTCCGTAAACCTGCACCCATCTTCAAGGTAGGAGATTCCGTGTGGTTAGCAACTAAGAATCTGAAGTTAAACGTACCTTCACAAAAACTTGGACAGAAATTCATTGGCCTTTTCAAGATCAACGGTATTGTGAGCGCTGTGGCCTGCCGGCTGAAGCTGCCTAGGACAATGAAGGTACACCCAGTTTTTCATGTATCTTTACTAAAGCCTGTATCTCCTAATACCTTCCAGTGACATGTTGTGCCACCTCCGCAGCCTGTGGTGATTGATGGGCAAGAAAAATTTGTGGTGGAGGAAATTATTGATTCCAGGTTTCGCAGGAATCGGCTCCAATATCTGATAAGATTGCAGGGATATCCCCCTGAGGAAGACTCTTGGGAACCTGTGGAAAACATCAATGCCCAACAGAAGATTTCTCGTTTTCATCAGAGATTCCCTGAGAAACCAGGTCCAGGATCGTCCTGAGGCCACTTCTAAGGAGGGAGTAATGTCAGGACTCTGAACATTTTTTACCTTTTGTGCATTACTGCCCTTTTCCAAGATGGCGTCTTTGGTCTCATGTGCACTGTGTCTTCCTGCTATAAAACTCCACCCTAGCCTTCAGTCTGTGCTAGAGTATTCTGCCTTGCACCCAGCTCCTACCTCTGATTACTCCCTGGCTATACACCTGCTCCTGTGAACCTGTTTGGTGATCCTGCTACTCAGCTCTGAGTTCCTGCTGCATACACAAGTTTCCAGTAATCCTCCTTCATCTGCTGTTCGTCTTTACTTCCATCTGCATTTGCTGGACATGTAAGCTGTTTCTGCTTTGCAATAACCTGAGACTATTAACCAGGCCTCCCTGTTTGAGCTAAGATATGATTTGAACTGCCTAATAAGCATATCTATCTGTGCCTGGACTAAGACAAGGATTTATTCGTGTCAAGTATCCTCAAGAATAACTGTGCTTCATAGACTTTCTGCTTGATTGCATTTTCCTCTGAAGTTTCCTATAGACTGTTAAGCTGCATTTAATATTTACACCAAGTGTTGTGGACTTGAGTTTCTCTCTGCACCTGTTTGAATCACCGTGTGATAATATAGACTTTACCACTTATAAAACTGTGTCCTGTAGTTGTCTTGTTCCATGCAAAGAGTCTCCTGAGTTATCCCCTATAATTATTACACCGCCCAAGCCAACATTGTGGGTTTGTAACGGGTCCCTCGCTTCCCGTCACTCATGTTGCTAAATTGACTTGAATATTGATGTGATTGATATTGCACTACCTCATTGAGTTATCTGAACTCATAAAGGGTTCAATGTCTAATTGCTGTACTTTGCCAGAAAGTTAACATATTACAGGGTTAATATAGCAGATAAAGTTGAAAATTTGAATCCAGATAGAATTGTGGTTTACATAGTCGACAGTATGTAGTCAGAAACCTAGAGAATGCTAATAAAATTGAGATTGAGTTAGACGATAGAAAATGTTTAATGATGCACTTTTGAATAAATTGAAGAAAATGCAGTAAGCCCGTGGAGTTGATAGACTGCTCTGCATCTGAATAAAATAAACTTATGGGGGTTGGTTGATAATTTGCACTTAGAAAAGAATAAAAGTAATCAAATGTTGATTTGCACCTGAATAAAGAGAAATTTTTACTTTGCACTTAAGAGATAGTATACCCGTAGAGGGTACCTGCAATTCATAGTTAGTTAACCCCTTTACCCCCAAGGGTGTTTTGCACGTTAATGACCGGGCCAATTTTTACAATTCTGACCACTGTCCCTTTATGAGGTTATAACTCTGGAAAGCTTCAACGGATCCCGGTGATTCTAACATTGTTTTCTCATGACATATTGTACTTCATGATAGTCATAAAATTTCTTTGATATTACCTGCGTTTATTTGTGAAAAAAATGGAAATTTGGCGAAAATCTTGAAAATTTCACAATTTTCCAAATTTGAATTTTTTTATACAATTAAATCACAGATATTGAGATTGGACGCAATGTCGCGTTTGGAGAGCCCCTGATGTGCCTAAACAGTGGAAACCCCCAATTATAACTGAAACCCTAATCCAAACACACCCCTAACCCTAATCTCAACTGTAACCCTAACCACACCCCTAACCCTGACACCCCCCTAACCCTAATCCCAACTCTATTCCCAACCGTAAATGTAATCCAAACCCTAACCCTAACTTTAGCCCCAACCCTAACTTTAGCCCCAACCTTAACTTTAGCCCCAACCCTAACCCTAACTGTAGCCCTAACCCTAGCCCTAACCCTAAACCTAACCCTAGCCCTAACCCTAACCCTAGCCCTAACTGTAGCCCTAGCCCTAACCCTAACCCTAGCCCTAACCCTAACCCTAGCCCTAACCCTAGCCCTAGCCCTAACCCTAACCCTAATGGGAAAATGGAAATAAATACATTTTTTTTATTTTTTAATTTTTCGTAACTAAGGGGGTGATGAAGGGGCTTTAATTTACTATTTATAGTGTGTTTTCTAGTGGATTTTTGATTGGCAGCCGTCACACACTAAAAGACGCTTTTTATTGCAAAAAATGTTTTTTGCGTTACCACATTTTGAGTGCTATAATTTTTCCATATTTTGGTCCACAGAGTCATGTGAGGTCTTGTTTTTTGTGCGACAAGTTGACGTTTTTATTAGTAACATTTTTGGGCACGTGACATTTTTTGATCGCATTTTATTCAAATTTTTGTGAGGCAGAATGACCGAACACCAGCTATTCATAAATTTTTTTTGGGGGGGCGTTTATACCATTCCGCGTTTGGTAAAATGGATAAAGCAGTTTTATTCTTTGGGTCAGTACGAGTACAGCGATACTTCATTTATATTTTTTTTATGTTTTGGCGCTTTTATACGATAAAAACTATTTTATAGAAAAAATAACTATTTTTGTATCGCTTTATTCTGAGGACTAGAACTTTTTTAATTTTTCGCTGATGATGCTGTATGGTGGCTCGTTTTTTGCGGGAAAAGATTACGTTTTCAGGGGTACCATGGTTATTTATTTATGTCTTTTTGATCGCATGTTATTCCACTTTTTGTTCGGTGGTATGATAATAAAGTGTTGTTTTTTGCCTCGGTTTTTTGTTTTTTTTACGGTGTTCACTGAAGGGGTTAACTAGTGGGACAGTTTTATAGGTCGGGTCGTTACGGACGCGGCAATACTAAATATGTGTACTTTTTTTGTTTTGTTTTTTTTATTTAGCTAAAGGAATGTATTTATTGGAACAATTTTTTTTTTATTATTATTTATTTAGGAATTTATTTTTTTCTTTTCCACATGTAAATTTTTTTTTTACATTTTTACTTTGCCCCAGGGGGGGCATCACAGTAAAGTGACAAATTGCCGATCTGACCCTTTGCTGTGCACTGTGTCAGATCGGTGATCTGACGTGCACAGATCCAGGCTTCCCGGCACCTGCTCTGAGCAGGCGCTGTGAAGCCACCTCCCTGCAGGACCCGGATGCAGCCCCGTGGCCATTTTGGATTCGGGGCTTGCAGGGAGGAGACACGCGGTACAAGGTGAGCACATCGCCTTGTACCGATCGTCTCAGGGAAGCACGCAGGGAGCCCCCTCCCTGCGCGATGCTTCCCTGTACAGCCGTAACACTGCGATCATATTTGATCGCAGTGTGCCGGGGGTAGTCCGTGACCTCTCCTGGCACATAGTGCCAGAAGTCAGCTGCGATAGTCAGCTGACACCCGGCCGCGATCGGCCGCGCTCCCCCCGTGAGTGCGGCTGATTGCGCTGGACGTACTATTTCATCCTTGGGAAGTAGGGCAAACCCCACATGGACGGAATAGTACGTCCAATGACAGAAAGGGGTTAATATATTGTTGCTAAGGAGTTCTATTTCCAAAAGTAGGCCTACACTGTAAATATGTTTTTTATTGCTATGCAACGTTCAAGTGACCTCACCTCCCATAAAGGGAAGCATAGTTAAATTAACTTGTTTTATAGCATTTTAAAAATTGCATGTCTTTTGCTAATGTATTGTTGTTTTCTTTTCCCAGTTTTGGGAGTACTGGACTTAACGGGGGTGAGTGCAGCGCCCCAGGGTCCTTTTCCTTGCAGTAATGTCATTTTCCTCTAGGGCAGAGTGATATTATGTTTGGAGGCAAAAGAAGGACAACTGCATCCAGGTATCACAAACATACAACACATTTCTTACTCCAGGCCACCAGGGGGAGCTATGCTCCTATTTTTTAGGGCACTTCTCACACTTAGGTAAAACTGGTTGCCTGGGGAGGAAGTTAGTGAGTTGCTGGCTGAGCTTCGCTCAGGTAGTTGGTCCCTGACAGGGGTGGGATCCTGTCAGAGATCGAGACAATAGGACACGGAGCTGTGCCTGCCCTAAGTGCGGCAGCTTCTAGAAAGAGACACTGAAGGAGAACTGTATTGCAGAGAGGGTGAAAGAAGTCATAACAAAGGAGTGGATTCCAGGAGGGGTTCAGCCCTACACAGGCTGCCTCCTTCTGAGGCGCAGGATCCCGGTAGCCGGAACACTGAGGGAGCAACGATCCTTTATGCCTTCCTCCAGGGACCAGCAGGACAGCTAATTTCACGTTACCTGTCCGCCCCTACACCCAGGAGGCAAGGTGGCACCCCTTAGAGGCTGGGGTGTTGTGATTTTGGTTTTTGCTCCCTCTAGTGGTCATTAGTGATTTGACTCTGGAGCGTCTGTCTTTTCCTATATCCTCACCTGGGCCGTTAGTTCAGGGGCGTTGCTATATAAGCTCCCTGGACCTTCAGTTCAATGCCTGGCATCGTTGAAATCAGAGCTAATCTGTTGTGCTCTTGTCCTCTGATCCTGGTTCCTGTTTTTCAAGCTAAGTCTGCTTCTTTGCTTTTTGCTTTTGTTTTGTTTGGTATTTTTGTCCAGCTTGTTCCTATCTGTATTCTGACCTTTGCTGGAAGCTCTAGGGGGCTGGTGTTCTCCCCCCGGACCGTTAGACGGTTCGGGGGTTCTTGAATCTCCAGCGTGGATTTTTATAGGGTTTTTGTTGACCAGATAAGTTATCTTGCTATATTCTGCTATTAGTAAGCTGGCCTCTCTTTGCTGAACCTGGTTCATTTCTGTGTTTGTCATTTCCTCTTACCTCACCGGTATTATTTGTGGGGGGCTTGTATCTTGCTTTGGGGTCCCTTTCTCTGGAGGCAAGAGAGGTCTTTGTTTTCTTCTCCTAGGGGTAGTTATATTCTCCGGCTGGCGCGAGTCATCTAGCGATCACCGTAGGCATGATCCCTGGCTACTTCTAGTGTTGGCGTTAGGAGTAGCTATTTGGTCAACCCAGTTACCACAGCCCTATGAGCTGGATTTTTGTATCTTGCAGACTTACACGTTCCTCTGAGACCCTGTCCACTGGGGTCACAACAGTATGCCAGGCCAGTATTAAATGTTTAATGCATTGCAGAAGTGGGATTATAAGAAAGAAAATTTTGAGGTTTTTTTTTCCCTCTCTCATTTTTTTTTTTCTTTTCCCCTTTACCTCAGAGTGGCTTAAGCTTGCTGCAGACATGAATGTCCAGACCTTGATTACAAGTGTGGACCAGCTTGCCGCTCGTGTGCAGGGTATACAAGATTATGTTACCAGAAATCCTAGGTCTGAACCCAAGATTCCGATTCCTGAACTGTTTTCAGGAGACCGATTTAAGTTTAGGAATTTCAGGAATAATTGTAAATTATTTTTGTCCCTGAAACCTTGTTCGTCTGGAGACTCTGCTCAACAAGTAAAAATTGTTATTTCATTCTTACGGGGTGACCCTCAGGATTGGGCTTTTTCGTTGGCGCCAGGAGATCCGGCATTGGCTGATATTGATGCGTTTTTTCTGGCGCTCGGTTTACTTTATGAGGAACCCAATCTTGAGATTCAGGCAGAGAAAGCCTTGCTGGCTATGTCTCAGGGCCAGGACGAGGCTGAGGTGTATTGCCAAAAATTTCGGAAATGGTCCGTGCTGACACATTGGAACGAGTGTGCACTGGCCGCTAATTTTAGAAATGGCCTTTCTGAGGCCATTAAGAATGTTATGGTGGGTTTTCCCATTCCCACAGGTCTGAATGATACCATGTCCCTGGCTATTCAAATTGACCGGCGGTTGCGGGAGCGCAAAACCGCAAATTCCCTCATGTTGTTGTCTGAACAGACACCTGATGTGATGCAATGTGATAGAAAAACCGCAAATTCCCTCATGGTGTTGTCTGAACGGACACCTGATTTGATGCAATGTGATAGAATCCTGACTAGAAATGAGAGGAAAATTCATAGACGCCGGAATGGCTTGTGCTACTACTGTGGTGATTCTACACATGTTATCTCAGCATGCTCTAAACGTATATCTAAGGTTGTTAGTCCTGTCACCGTTGGTAATTTGCATCCTAAGTTTATTCTGTCTGTAACTTTGATTTGCTCACTGTCATCTTATCCTGTCATGGCGTTTGTAGATTCAGGTGCTGCCCTGAGTCTTATGGATCTCTCATTTGCTAAGCGCTGTGGTTTTATTCTTGAACCATTAGAAAATCCTATCCCTCTTAGGGGTATTGATGCTACGCCATTGGCAGAAAATAAGCCGCAGTATTGGACACAGGTTACCATGTGCATGACTCCTGAACACCGCGAGGTGATACGTTTTCTCGTTCTACATAAAATGCATGATTTGGTTGTTTTGGGGCTGCCATGGTTACAGACCCATAATCCAGTCCTTGACTGGAAGGCTATGTCAGTGTCTAGTTGGGGCTGTCGTGGTATTCATGAGGATTCCCTGCCTGTGTCTATTGCTTCTTCTACGCCTTCGGAAGTTCCGGAGTACTTGTCTGATTATCAGGATGTCTTTAGCGAGTCCAGGTCCAGTGCATTGCCTCCTCATAGGGAATGTGACTGTGCAATAGATTTGATTCCAGGCAGTAAATTTCCTAAGGGAAGACTGTTTAATCTGTCGATACCTGAACATACCGCTATGCGTTCATATATCAAGGAGTCTCTGGAGAAAGGACACATCCGTCCGTCTTCTTCCCCTCTTGGTGCGGGATTCTTTTTTGTGGCTAAAAAGGACGGATCTTTGAGGCCTTGTATTGACTATCGGCTTTTAAATAAGATCACTGTCAAATTTCAGTATCCTTTGCCGCTGTTGTCTGACTTGTTTGCCCGGATTAAAGGTGCCAAGTGGTTTACCAAGATAGACCTTCGTGGTGCGTACAACCTTGTGCGCATTAAGCAAGGGGATGAATGGAAAACCGCATTCAATACGCCCGAAGGTCATTTTGAGTACTTGGTGATGCCTTTTGGGCTCTCTAATGCCCCTTCAGTTTTTCAGTCCTTTATGCATGACATTTTCCGGAACTATCTGGATAAATTTCTGATCGTTTATCTGGATGATATTCTGTTTTTTTCTGATAATTGGGACTCGCATGTGGATCAGGTCAGGATGGTCTTTAAAATTTTGCGTGAAAATTCTTTGTTTGTCAAGGGCTCAAAGTGTCTTTTTGGTGTACAGAAGGTTCCCTTTTTGGGGTTCATTTTTTCCCCTTCTGCTGTGGAGATGGACCCAGTCAAGGTCCGAGCTATTCTTGATTGGACTCAGCCCTCGTCAGTTAAGAGTCTTCAGAAGTTCTTGGGTTTCGCTAACTTCTACCGTCGTTTTATCGCTAACTTTTCTAGCATTGTGAAACCTTTGACAGATATGACCAAGAAGGGCTCCGATGTGGTTAATTGGGCTCCTGCTGCCGTGGAGGCTTTCCAGGAGTTGAAACGTCGGTTTACTTCGGCGCCTGTTTTGTGCCAGCCTGATGTCTCGCTTCCCTTTCAAGTTGAGGTGGATGCTTCAGAGATTGGAGCAGGGGCCGTTTTGTCGCAGAGAGGCCCTGGTTGCTCTGTTATGAGACCTTGCGCCTTTTTCTCTAGGAAGTTTTCGCCTGCGGAGCGAAATTATGATGTGGGCAATCGGGAGTTGTTGGCCATGAAATGGGCATTTGAGGAGTGGCGTCATTGGCTCGAGGGTGCTAAGCATCGTGTGGTGGTCTTGACTGATCACAAAAATCTGATGTATCTCGAGTCTGCTAAACGCCTGAATCCTAGACAGGCCCGCTGGTCATTGTTTTTCTCCCGTTTTGACTTTGTTGTCTCGTATTTACCAGGTTCAAAGAATGTGAAGGCCGATGCTCTTTCCAGGAGCTTTGTGCCTGATGCTCCTGGAGTCGCTGAACCTGTTGGTATTCTTAAGGATGGTATTATCTTGTCAGCTATTTCTCCTGATCTGCGACGTGTGTTGCAGAGATTTCAGGCTGATAGGCCTGATTCTTGTCCACCTGACAGACTGTTTGTGCCTGATAAGTGGACCAGCAGAGTCATTTCCGAGGTTCATTCCTCGGTGTTGGCAGGTCACCCAGGAATTTTTGGCACCAGAGATCTGGTGGCCAGATCCTTTTGGTGGCCTTCCTTGTCTAGGGATGTGCGGTCATTTGTACAGTCCTGTGGGACTTGTGCTCGAGCTAAGCCTTGCTGTTCTCGTGCCAGCGGGTTGCTCTTGCCCTTGCCTGTCCCTAAGAGACCTTGGACACATATCTCCATGGATTTCATTTCTGATCTTCCGGTGTCTCAGGGCATGTCTGTTATCTGGGTGATATGTGATCGCTTCTCCAAGATGGTCCATTTGGTTCCTTTGCCTAAACTGCCTTCCTCTTCCGATCTGGTTCCTGTGTTTTTCCAGAACGTGGTTCGTTTGCACGGCATCCCTGAGAATATTGTGTCAGACAGAGGATCCCAGTTCGTTTCCAGATTCTGGCGATCCTTTTGTAGTAGGATGGGCATTGACTTGTCGTTTTCGTCTGCTTTCCATCCTCAGACTAATGGACAGACGGAGCGAACTAATCAGACTTTGGAGGCTTATTTGAGGTGTTTTGTCTCTGCTGATCAGGACGATTGGGTGACCTTCTTGCCGTTAGCTGAGTTTGCCCTTAATAATCGGGCTAGTTCCGCCACCTTGGTTTCGCCGTTTTTCTGCAACTCTGGTTTCCACCCTCGTTTTTCTTCGGGTCATGTGGAACCTTCTGACTGCCCTGGGGTGGATTCTGTGGTGGATAGGTTGCAGCGGATCTGGAATCTTGTGGTGGACAACTTGAAGTTGTCACAGGAGAGGGCTCAGCGCTTTGCCAACCGCCGCCGCGGTGTGGGTCCCCGACTACGTGTTGGGGATTTGGTGTGGCTTTCTTCCCGCTTTGTTCCTATGAAGGTTTCCTCTCCCAAATTTAAACCTCGTTTTATTGGTCCTTACAAGATATTGGAAATTCTTAATCCTGTATCCTTTCGCCTGGATCTTCCTGTGTCGTTTGCTATCCACAACGTGTTTCATAGGTCCTTGTTGCGGCGGTACGTTGTGCCTGTGGTTCCTGTTGTGAAATTGGATTCTGGGCTCCCCCGGTGGCCACTTGTGGAATATTACTTGTGTGCATCATCCCCTCTGTTCACCTGCTCCTATCAGGATGTGGGAGTCGCTATATAACCTTGCTCCTCTGTCAGTTTCATGCCGGTCAACAATGTAATCAGAAGCCTTTCTGTGCATGTTCCTGCTACTAGACAACTCCCAGCTAAGTTGGACTTTTGTCCTTGTGTGTTTTTGCATTTTGTTCCTGTTCACAGCTGCTGTTTCGTTACTGTGTCTGGAAAGCTCTTGTGAGCGGAAATTGCCACTCTGGTGTTATGAGTTAATGCTAGAGTCTTAAAGTAATTTCTGGATGGTGTTTTGATAGGGTTTTCTGCTGACCATGAAAGTGCCCTTTCTGTCTTCTTGCTATCTAGTAAGCGGACCTCGATTTTTGCTAAACCTATTTTCATACTACGTTTGTCATTTCATCTAAAATCACCGCCAATATATGTGGGGGCCTCTGTCTGCCTTTTGGGAAAATTTCTCTAGAGGTGAGCCAGGACTGTCTTTTCCTCTGCTAGGATTAGGTAGTTCTCCGGCTGGCGCTGGGCATCTAGGGATAAAAAAACGTAGGCATGCTACCCGGCCACTTCTAGTTGTGCGGCAGGTTTAGTTCATGGTCAGTATAGTTTCCATCTTCCAAGAGCTAGTTCTCATATATGCTGGGCTATGTTCTCTCGCCATTGAGAATCATGACAGGTTCCTTCTGCTGAGCCTCCTGCTCCGGTGTTGGTTGAGGGCGAGTTGGAGTACGTGGTGGAGAAGATCTTGGATTCTCGTCTCTCCAGGCGGAGGCTTCAGTACCTGGTCAAGTGGAAGGGCTATGGTCAGGAAGATAATTCCTGGGTGGTCGCCTCTGATGTTCATGCGGCCGATTTAGTTTGTGCCTTTCACGCCGCTCATCCTGATCGCCCTGGTGGTCGTGGTGAGGGTTCGGTGACCCCTCACTAAGGGGGGGGTACTGTTGTGATTTTGCTTTTTGCTCCCTCTAGTGGTCATTAGTGATTTGACTCTGGAGCGTCTGTCTTTTCCTATATCCTCACCTGGGCCGTTAGTTCAGGGGCGTTGCTATATAAGCTCCCTGGACCTTCAGTTCAATGCCTGGCATCGTTGAAATCAGAGCTAATCTGTTGTGCTCTTGTCCTCTGATCCTGGTTCCTGTTTTTCAAGCTAAGTCTGCTTCTTTGCTTTTTGCTTTTGTTTTGTTTGGTATTTTTGTCCAGCTTGTTCCTATCTGTATTCTGACCTTTGCTGGAAGCTCTAGGGGGCTGGTGTTCTCCCCCCGGACCGTTAGACGGTTCGGGGGTTCTTGAATCTCCAGCGTGGATTTTTATAGGGTTTTTGTTGACCAGATAAGTTATCTTGCTATATTCTGCTATTAGTAAGCTGGCCTCTCTTTGCTGAACCTGGTTCATTTCTGTGTTTGTCATTTCCTCTTACCTCACCGTTATTATTTGTGGGGGGCTTGTATCTTGCTTTGGGGTCCCTTTCTCTGGAGGCAAGAGAGGTCTTTGTTTTCTTCTCCTAGGGGTAGTTATATTCTCCGGCTGGCGCGAGTCATCTAGCGATCACCGTAGGCATGATCCCCGGCTACTTCTAGTGTTGGCGTTAGGAGTAGCTATTTGGTCAACCCAGTTACCACAGCCCTATGAGCTGGATTTTTGTATCTTGCAGACTTACACGTTCCTCTGAGACCCTGTCCACTGGGGTCACAACACTGGGGCATGATAGAGTCCCTGTAAAACGCCTCAAGCCACTGGTCATACGGGTTTGTCCTATCCATCTGGGGGACAGAGAGAGAGACATAACATCTACAACATCTGTGAGGACCTTATGAGAAGCTTAGCAGTAAGGTACTACAACACTACGGCGCTAGAGGAAGGCTACCGATTTCCACCTGGGCAAGGGGACTCTGGACTTGCCTCCAAACCGGCCGGACTCTGCCAGCCCTGTGATCTGGTGCTCTGGACTGTGGATGCTGAAGTCTTCAGTAAAGGTAAAGAGACTGCAACTGTTGTGAATTCTGCTTTTGGGCTCCCTCCGGTGGTTGTAGGTGGTAATGCAGTTGTCCCTGAGTTGCAGTCCTGGTCAGGTGTATCTGCTAATTGCAGTTCTGACTGGGGTATTTAGGCGTGCAGAATTCATTAGTCCTTGCCAGTTATCCATGGTTGTTGGGAGGTTTTGGTCCTGGTTTGGTTCCATCTGCCTTCTGCCAAATCAGCAAAGATAAGTGTCTGGTTTTGTTTCTGTGGCACACATGCTGTGTGCTTAATAATTCTGTGCTATTCAGTGTTTTTTTTTGTCCAGCTTAGATTGTCAGTATTTTCTCAGTCTTGTTGGATTCTCTGGAGTGGCAGATATACATTCCATGTCTTTAGTTAGATTGTGGAACTTTTTGTATTATCTGCTGTGGATATTTTTGGAAGGGTTTTAATACTGACCGCTTAGTATTCTGTCCTATCTTTCCCTATTTAGCTAGAGTGGCCTCTTTTGCTGAATCCTGTTTTCTGCCTGCGTGTGTCTTTCCTCTCCTACTCACAGTCAATATTCGTGGGGGCTGCCTATCCTTTGGGGTTCTGCTCTGAGGCAAGGTAGTATTCCTGTTTCCATCTATAGGGGTATTTAGTCCTCCGGCTGTGTCGAGGTGTCTAGGGTTTGTTAGGCACACCCCACGGCTACTTCTAGTTGCGGTGTTAGTTTAGGTTTTGCGGTCAGTACAGTTTCCACCTACTCCAGAGAAAGTTCATGCGGCTCCAAAGTCACCGGATCATAACAGTACAACTGGCCGACTATGAGTTAAATGCATCTCAGAAGAAGGGAAGAAAGGTGTTGAGTCTTTTTTTTTTTCTCTGTAATTTGCTTTGCCTTTTCTTCCCTCTTTTTCTCTGGGTGGCTAAGGAGTCTTGTGTTAGCATGGATGTTCAGGAATTAGCTTCTCGTGTAGACCAGCTTGCTGCTAGGGTACAGGGAATTTCTGATTATATTGTTCAGACTCCTGTTTTAGAGCCGAAGATTCCTACTCCTGATTTGTTTTTTGGTGACAGGTTCAAATTTTTGAGTTTTAAAAACAACTGTAAACTGTTTTTTGCTTTGAGACCTCGATCCTCTGGGGATTCTATTCAGCAGGTTAAAATCGTCATTTCCCTGCTGCGTGGTGATCCACAGGATTGGGCATTTTCCCTGAAATCTGGGAATCCGGCTTTACTTAATGTAGATTCCTTTTTTCAGGCTTTAGGACTATTATATGATGAACCTAATTCTGTGGATCAAGCGGAGAAGACCTTGTTGGCCCTATCTCAGGGTCAAGAGGCGGCAGAATTGTATTGTCAGAAATTTAGAAAATGGTCTGTGTTGACTAAATGGAATGATGATGCTTTGGCTGCAATTTTCAGAAAGGGTCTTTCTGAATCCGTTCAAGATGTTATGGTGGGGTTTCCCACGCCTGTCGGTCTGAGTGATTCTATGTCTTTGGCCATTCAGATTGATCGGCGCTTGCGGGAGCGCAGAACTGTGCGCGCTGTGGCGTTGTCCTCAGAGCAGAGTCCTGAGCCAATGCAGTGTGATAGGATTCTGTCTAGGACAGAACGACAAGGACTCAGACGTCAGAATAGGTTGTGTTATTATTGTGGCGAAGCTTCTCATGTCATTTCAGTCTGCCCTAAACGGACAAAGAGGATCGCTAGTTCATTTACCATCAGTACTGTACAACCTAAATTTCTGTTATCGGTGTCCTTTGTTGTGAATTCTGCTCTTGGGCTCCCTCCGGTGGTTGTTAGTGGTAGTGCAGTGGTCTCTGGATTGTAAGTCAGGGCAGGTGTTTCTGCTTATTGCAGCTCTATTAGGTATTTAGGTTTGTAGGATCCATCAATCCCTGCCAGTTGTCCATTGTATCTTGGAGGGATTGCATCTCTTTCTGGCTCCACTTGCCCTGCTGTCATTTCAGCTAAGATAAGTGTCTGGTTTTTGTTCTCTGTAGCACGCATGCAGTGTGCTTTTATGTGCAGTGCAATCTATTGTGTTTTTGTCCAGCTTAGACTTTGTTTGGACTTTTCTGTCATGCTGGATTCTTTGGAGATGCAGATATACATCCTATGTCTTTAGTTAGATGTAGTAGATAATATATTCTGCTGTGGATTTTTCTAGATTTTTAATACTGACCGCTTAGTACTCTGTCCTATCCTTTTCTATTTTAGCTAGAAGTGCCTCTTTTGCTAAACTCTGTCTTTTCTGCCTGTGTACGTATTTCCTCTTAAACTCACAGTCAATATTTGTGGGGGGCTGCCTATCCTTTGGGGCTCTGCTCTGAGGCAAGATAGGATTTCCCATTTCCATCTTTAGGGGTATTTAGTCCTCCGGCTGTGTCGAGGTGTCTAGTGTTGTGAACTCTATTTTTGGGCTCCCTCTAGTGGTCACAAGCGGTACTGTGTAGTGTTGTCTTTCTGCAGGTTGCAGCATCAGCTGGTTCATTATCCTTGGTTGGTTTCCTATTTAGCTCACCTGGATACTCAGTTCCTTGCCTGCTATCAATGTATTCAGTGCTCTTCAGATTCCTTGTGTCTACCTTGCTCCCAGTCTCTCCAAGACAAGCTAAGTTTTTGTTTGATCATTTTTTGATTATCAGTGTTCATTATGTTTTTAGTCCAGCTCGCTAAAATGTGATTTCCTCGCTTGCTGGTTTCTCTAGGGGACTGAGGTTCTCCCCCCACACCGTTAGTTGGTGTGGTGGTTCTTGAAATCTCAGAGTGGATATTTTGTAAGGGTTTTTTACTGACCGCATAGATTCCCTTTTCTATTTTCTGCTATCTAGTATTAGTGGGCCTCATTTGCTGAATCTGCTTTCACCCCTGTGTATGTGCCTTCCTCTTACCTCACCGTTATTATCTGTTGGGGGCTTCTATATCTTTGGGGATTATTTCTCTGGAGGCAAGAGAGGTCTTTTCTTTCTCTCTAGGGGTAGTTAGTTCCTCAGGCTGGCTCGAGACGTCTAGGATTTTTAGGCACGTTCACCGGCTACTTCTAGTGTGTTTGGATAGGTTCAGATTTGCGGTCAGTCCAGTTTGCCACCTCCCTAGAGCTTGTCCTATGTTTGTTAGTTAGCTGGAGTAATTTGTGATCCTCAACCACTAAGGATCATAACAGTATAGCAGGCCAAAAAGGTGTTTAATGCATCGCAGAAGTGGGATAAAAAGAAGACCTGAGTACATTTTTTTTTTTTTCCTCCCGCTTTTCCTTTGCTGCAGTCTGTTTAGCTTCTTTCATCCCCTTGAACTCTGGGTGGTTTTCAGCTCAGCTGCAGACATGAATGTTCAGACTCTGACTTCTAGTGTGGATCATCTTACTGCACGGGTGCAAAGTATTCAGGATTTTGTTATTTGTAGCCCTATGTCAGAACCAAAGATACCCATTCCTGAGTTGTTTTCTGGAGATAGATCTAGGTTTCAAAATTTTAAGAATAATTGTAAGTTATTTCTATCTCTGAGACCTCGTTCCTCTGGTGATTCTGCTCAGCAAGTTAAAATTGTTATCTCCTTGTTGCGTGGCGACCTTCAAGATTGGGCTTTCTCTCTGGCGCCAGGAGATCCTGCATTGCTTAATGTAGATGCATTTTTTCTGGCTCTTGGACTGCTTTATGAGGAGCCTAATCTTGAGAATCAGGCAGAAAAAGCGTTGCTGGCTATCTCTCAAGGTCAGGATGAAGCAGAGGTGTATTGTCAAAAATTTCGGAAATGGTCAGTGCTTACTCGATGGAATGAGTGTGCCCTGGCTGCAAATTTCAGAGAAGGTCTTTCTGAGGCCGTTAAGAATGTTATGGTGGGGTTTCCCACCCCTACAAGTCTGAGTGATTCTATGGCTTTAGCCATTCAGGTTGATCGGCGTTTGCGGGAGCGCAAATCTGCTCATCCTTTGGCGGTATTTTCTGGACAGAGACCTGAGTCTATGCAATGTGACCGAACTCTGACCAGAATTGAGCGACAAAGTCATAGACGTCAAAATGGGTTGTGGTTTTACTGTGGTGATTAGTGTTGAGCGATACCGTCCAATACTTGAAAGTATTGGTATCGGAAAGTATCGGCCGATACCGGCAAAGTATCGGATCTAATCCGAGACCGATACCCGATACCAATACAAGTCAATGGGACTCAAGTATCGGACGGTATTCCTGATGGTTCCCAGGGTCTGAAGGAGAGGAAACTCTCCTTCAGGCCCTGGGATCCATATTAATGTGTAAAATAAAGAATTAAAATAAAAAATATTGCTATACTCACCTCTCCGACGCAGCCTGGACCTCACCGAGGGAACCGGCAGCGTTGTTTGCTTAAAATGCGCGCGTTTCCTGCCTCCCGCGACGTCACGGCTTCTGATTGGTCGCGTGCCGCCCATGTGGCCACGACGCGACCAATCACAGCAAGCCGTGACGTAATTTTGAGGTCCTGGTTCTAGGCATTCAGGATTTTAAAATTACGTTCCGGCTTGTGATTGGTCGCGTCGCGGTCACATGGGCGACGCGACCAATCACAAGCCGTGACATCTCGGGAGGCAGGACACGCGCGCATTTTAAAATTACGTCACGGCTTGTGATTGGTTGCGTGCCGCCCATGTGGCCGCGACGCGACCAATCACAGCAAGCCGTGATGTAATTTCAGGTCCTGAATGCAGAAATAGGCATTCAGGACCTGAAATTACGTCACGGCTTGCTGTGATTGGTCGTGTCGCGGCCACATGGGCGGCACGCAACCAATCACAAGCCGTGACGTAATTTTAAAATGCGCGCGTGTCCTGCCTCCCGTGACGTCACGGCTTGTGATTGGTCGCGTCGCCCATGTGACCGCGACGCGACCAATCACAAGCCGGAACGTAATTTTAAAATCCTGAATGCCTAGAATTAAGCTTCCAGGACCTCAAAATTACGTCACGGCTTGCTGTGATTGGTCGCGTCGCGGCCACATGGGTGGCACGCGACCAATCAGAAGCCGTGACGTCGCGGGAGGCAGGAAACGCGCGCATTTTAAGCTAACAACGCTGCCGGTTCCCTCGGTGAGGTCCAGGCTGCGTCGGAGAGGTGAGTATAGCAATATTTTTTATTTTAATTCTTTATTTTACACATTAATGTTGTATTTTACACATTAATGTTGTTTCGATACCGATACCCGATACCACAAAAGTATCGGATCTCGGTATCGGAATTCCGATACCCGCAAGTATCGGCCGATACTTGCGGTATCGGAATGCTCAACACTAGTGGTGATTCTACTCATGTTATCTCAGCATGCACTAAAAGCTTAAAAAAATCGCTAAACCTGTCACCATTGGTACTATACAGCCTAAATGTATTTTGTCTGTTACTTTGATTTGTTCTTTGTCGTCCTACCCGGTTATGGCTTTTGTGGATTCGGGTGCTGCCCTGAATCTGATGGATTTGTCGTTTGCCAGGCGCTGTGGTTTTGTCCTGGAGCCTTTGGAATTTCCTATTCCTCTGAGGGGAATTGATGCTACGCCATTGGCTGAGAATAAGCCTCAGTATTGGACGCAAATGACCATGTGCATGACTCCCGTACATCAGGAGGTGATTCGCTTTCTCGTTCTGCATAATTTGCATGATGTTGTCGTTTTGGGTCTGCCATGGCTGCAAGCTCATAATCCAGTTTTAGATTGGAAAGCTATGTCTGTGTCAAGTTGGGGTTGTCAGGGAATTCATGGCGATACTCCGTTGGTGTGTATTGCTTCTTCCACTCCTTCTGAGGTCCCTGAGTTTTTGTCTGACTACCAGGATGTATTTGATGAGCCCAGGTCCAGTGCCCTGCCCCCTCATAGGGATTGTGACTGTGCTATAAATTTAATTCCTGGTAGTAAATTCCCTAAGGGACGACTTTTTAATTTGTCTATACCAGAGCATGCCGCGATGCGGAGTTATATAAAGGAGTTTTTGGAGAAGGGACATATTCGCCCATCCTCTTCCCCTCTTGGTGCAGGATTTTTTTTTGTGGCCAAGAAGGACGGTTCTTTGAGACCTTGTATAGATTATCGTCTTCTGAATAAAATTACAGTCAAATTTCAGTATCCTTTGCCACTATTGTCTGATTTGTTTGCTCGGATTAAGGGTGCCAGTTGGTTCACCAAGATAGATCTCCGTGGTGCGTATAACCTTGTGCGTATTAAGCAGGGAGATGAATGGAAAACAGCATTTAATACGCCCGAAGGCCATTTTGAGTACTTAGTGATGCCTTTTGGACTCTCTAATGCTCCTTCTGTGTTTCAGTCCTTCATGCATGACATCTTCCGAGAATATCTGGATAAATTTATGATTGTTTATTTGGATGACATTTTGGTCTTTTCTGATGATTGGGAGTCCCATGTGAAGCAGGTCAGGATGGTGTTTCAGGTCCTGCGTGCTAATGCTTTATTTGTGAAGGGCTCAAAATGCCTCTTCGGAGTAGAGAAGGTCTCCTTTTTGGTATTTTATTTTTTCTCTTTCTACTGTGGAGATGGACCCAGTCAAGGTCCAGGCTATTCATGACTGGTCTCAGCCCATGTCTGTTAAGAGTCTTCAGAAGTTCTTGGGTTTTGCTAATTTTTACCGTCGTTTCATCGCTAATTTTTCTAGCGTGGTTAAACCTTTGACGGATTTGACCAAGAAGGGTTCTGATTAGTGTTGAGCGATACCGTCCGATACTTGAAAGTATCGGTATCGGAAAGTATCGGCCGATACCGGCAAAGTATCGGATCCAATCCGATACCGATACCCGATACCAATACAAGTCAATGGGACTCATGTATCGGACGGTATCCCTGATGGTTCCCAGGGTCTGAAGGAGAGGAAACTCTCCTTCAGGCCCTGGGAACCATATTAATGTGTAAAAGAAAGAATTAAAATAAAAAATATTGCTATACTCACCTCTCCGACGCAGCCTGCACCTTACCGAGGGAAGCGGCAGCGTTCTTTG
This sequence comes from Ranitomeya variabilis, assembly GCF_051348905.1. Taxonomy (NCBI): domain Eukaryota; kingdom Metazoa; phylum Chordata; class Amphibia; order Anura; family Dendrobatidae; genus Ranitomeya; species Ranitomeya variabilis. The sequence continues at coordinate 650,951,565 of NC_135234.1, forward strand.
TTTAAAATTTGCGCTTTTCTTTCCTTTACGTGAAGTCCCGGCTTGTGATTGGTCGCGTGCCGCCCATGTGGCCGGGACGCAACCAATCACAGCAAGCCGTGACGTAATTTCAGGTCCTTCAGGATTTTAAAATTACGTTCCGGCGTTGTGATTGGTTGCGTCGCAGTCACATGGGCGACGCAACCAATCACAGCAAGCCGTGACGTAATTTCAGGTCCTTCAGGATTTTAAAATTACGTCCCGGCTTTGTGATTGGTTGCGTCGCGGTCAACCAATCACAAGCCGGGAGGCTGGACACGCGTGCATTTTAAAATGCGCACTTGTCCAACCTCCCGTGACGTCCCGGCTTGTGATTGGTTGCTTCGCGGTCAACCAATCACAAGCCGGGAGGCTGGACACGCGCGCATTTTAAAATGCGCACTTGTCCAACCTCCCGTGACGTCCCGGCTTGTGATTGGTTGCTTCGCGGTCAACCAATCACAAGCCGGGAGGCTGGACACGCGCGCATTTTAAAATGCGCGCTTGTCCAGCCTCCCGGCTTGTGATTGGTTGATCGCGACGCAACCAATCACAAGCCGGGACGTCACGGGAGGCTGGACAAGCGCGCATTTTAAAATGCGCGCGTGTCCAGCCTCCCGTGACGTCACGGCTTGTGATTGGTTGCGTCGCCCATGTGACTGCGACGCAACCAATCACAAAGCCGGGACGTAATTTTAAAATCCTTAAGGACCTGAAATTACGTCACGGCTTGCTGTGATTGGTTGCGTCGCCCATGTGACTGCGACGCAACCAATCACAAAGCCGGGACTTCACGTAAGGAAAGAAAAGCGCGAATTTTAAACAAAGAACGCTGCCGCTTCCCTCGGTAAAGTGCAGGCTGCGTCGGAGAGGTGAGTATAGCAATATTTTTTATTTTAATTCTCTCTTTTACACATTTTTACATTAATGTTGTTTCGATACCGATACCCGATACCACAAAAGTATCGGATCTCGGTATCGGAATTCCGATACAGCAAATATCGGCCGATACCCGATACTTGCGGTATCGGAATGCTCAACACTAGTTCTGATGTGACAAATTGGTCTCCTGCGGCCGTGGAGGCCTTTCGGGAGCTGAAGCACCGGTTTTCTTCAGCTCCAGTCTTATGTCAGCCAGATGTCTCTCTTCCCTTCCAGGTCGAGGTTGATGCTTCTGAGATTGGAGCAGGGGCTGTCTTGTCGCAGAGAAGCTCTGATGGCTCTGTGATGAAGCCATGTGCTTTCTTTTCAAGAAAGTTTTCGCCTGCCGAGCGGAATTATGATGTTGGTAATCGGGAGTTGTTGGCTATGAAGTGGGCATTTGAGGAGTGGCGACATTGGCTCGAAGGAGCTAAACATCGTGTGGTGGTCTTGACTGATCACAAAAATCTGATTTACCTTGAATCTGCCAAGCGCCTGAATCCTAGACAGGCTCGTTGGTCATTGTTTTTCTCCCGTTTCAACTTCATGGTCTCATACCTGCCTGGTTCGAAGAACGTGAAAGCTGATGCACTTTCTAGGAGTTTTGTGCCTGACTCTCCGGGAGTTTCTGAGGCGGCTGGTATTCTCAGAGAGAGAGTGATTTTGTCTGCCATTTCCCCAGATTTGCGACGAGTGCTGCAGAAATTTCAGGCGGATAGACCTGACGGTTGTCCACCAGAGAGACTGTTTGTCCCGGATAGATGGACCAGCAGAGTTATTTCCGAGGTTCATTCTTCGGTGTTGGCGGGTCATCCTGGGATTTTTGGTACCAGAGATTTGGTGGCTAGGTCCTTCTGGTGGCCTTCCTTGTCGCGGGATGTGCGTTCCTTTGTGTAGTCTTGTGGGATTTGTGCTCGGGCTAAGCCTTGCTGTTCTCGTGCCAGCGGTTTGCTTTTGCCTTTGCCTGTTCCGAAAAGGCCTTGGACGTACATTTCCATGGATTTTATTTCGGATCTTCCAGTATCTCAGAAAATGTCTGTCATCTGGGTGGTGTGTGATCGTTTTTCCAAGATGGTCCATTTGGTGCCATTGCCTAAGTTGCCTTCTTCCTCCGATTTGGTTCCTCTATTTTTTCAGAATGTGGTTCGCTTGCACGGCATTCCTGAAAATATTGTGTCTGATAGAGGATCCCAGTTTGTGTCCAGATTTTGGCGGACTTTTTGTGCCAAGATGGGCATTGATTTGTCTTTTTCGTCGGCCTTCCATCCTCAGACTAATGGCCAAACCGAGCGAACTAATCAGACGTTGGAAACTTATTTGAGATGTATTGTTTCTGCTGATCAGGATGATTGGGTGACTTTTTTGCCTTTGGCCGAGTTTGCCCTTAATAATCGGGCTAGTTCTGCTACTTTGGTTTCACCTTTTTTCTGCAATTCTGGTTTCCATCCTCGTTTTTCCTCGGGTCAGGTTGAGTCTTCTGACTGTCCTGGGGTGGATTCTGTGGTGGATAGGTTGCAGCATATTTGGAACCATGTGATGGACAATTTGAGGTTGTCACAGGAGAAGGCTCAGCGCTTTGCCAACCGCCGCCGCGGTGTGGGTCCCCGACTTCGTGTTGGGGATTTGGTGTGGCTGTCTTCTCGGTATGTTCCTATGAAGGTCTCCTCTCCTAAATTCAAGCCTCGCTTCATCGGTCCTTATAAGATCTTGGAAATCCTTAACCCGGTGTCTTTTCGTTTGGATCTCCCAGCATCGTTTGCCATTCATTATGTGTTCCATAGGTCTTTGTTGCGGAGGTATGTGGTACCTGTGGTTCCTTCTGTTGAGCCTCCTGCTCCGGTGCTGGTCGAGGGCGAATTGGAGTACGTGGTGGAGAATATTTTGGATTCTCGTATCTCTAGACGGAGGCTTCAGTATTTGGTTAAGTGGAAGGGCTATGGTCAGGAGGATTATTCCTGGGTTGTCGCCTCTGATGTTCATGTGACCGATTTGGTTCGTGCCTTCCACGCGGCTCATCCTGATCGCCCTGGGGGTCTTGATGAGGGTTCGGTGACCCCTCCTCAAGGGGGGGTACTGTTGTGAACTCTATTTTTGGGCTCCCTCTAGTGGTCACAAGCGGTACTGTGTAGTGTTGTCTTTCTGCAGGTTGCAGCATCAGCTGGTTCGTTATCCTTGGTTGGTTTCCTATTTAGCTCACCTGGATACTCAGTTCCTTGCCTGCTATCAATGTATTCAGTGCTCTTCAGATTCCTTGTGTCTACCTTGCTCCCAGTCTCTCCAAGACAAGCTAAGTTTTTGTTTGATCATTTTTTGATTATCAGTGTTCATTATGTTTTTAGTCCAGCTCGCTAAAATGTGATTTCCTCGCTTGCTGGTTTCTCTAGGGGACTGAGGTTCTCCCCCCACACCGTTAGTTGGTGTGGTGGTTCTTGAAATCTCAGAGTGGATATTTTGTAAGGGTTTTTTACTGACCGCATAGATTCCCTTTTCTATTTTCTGCTATCTAGTATTAGTGGGCCTCATTTGCTGAATCTGCTTTCACCCCTGTGTATGTGCCTTCCTCTTACCTCACCGTTATTATCTGTTGGGGGCTTCTATATCTTTGGGGATTATTTCTCTGGAGGCAAGAGAGGTCTTTTCTTTCTCTCTAGGGGTAGTTAGTTCCTCAGGCTGGCTCGAGACGTCTAGGATTTTTAGGCACGTTCACCGGCTACTTCTAGTGTGTTTGGATAGGTTCAGATTTGCGGTCAGTCCAGTTTGCCACCTCCCTAGAGCTTGTCCTATGTTTGTTAGTTAGCTGGAGTAATTTGTGATCCTCAACCACTAAGGATCATAACAGTATAGCAGGCCAAAAAGGTGTTTAATGCATCGCAGAAGTGGGATAAAAAGAAGACCTGAGTACATTTTTTTTTTTTCCTCCCGCTTTTCCTTTGCTGCAGTCTGTTTAGCTTCTTTCATCCCCTTGAACTCTGGGTGGTTTTCAGCTCAGCTGCAGACATGAATGTTCAGACTCTGACTTCTAGTGTGGATCATCTTACTGCACGGGTGCAAAGTATTCAGGATTTTGTTATTCGTAGCCCTATGTCAGAACCAAAGATACCCATTCCTGAGTTGTTTTCTGGAGATAGATCTAGGTTTCAAAATTTTAAGAATAATTGTAAGTTATTTCTATCTCTGAGACCTCGTTCCTCTGGTGATTCTGCTCAGCAAGTTAAAATTGTTATCTCCTTGTTGCGTGGCGACCTTCAAGATTGACCTTCAAGATTGGGCTTTCTCTCTGGCGCCAGGAGATCCTGCATTGCTTAATGTAGATGCATTTTTTCTGGCTCTTGGACTGCTTTATGAGGAGCCTAATCTTGAGAATCAGGCAGAAAAAGCGTTGCTGGCTATCTCTCAAGGTCAGGATGAAGCAGAGGTGTATTGTCAAAAATTTCGGAAATGGTCAGTGCTTACTCGATGGAATGAGTGTGCCCTGGCTGCAAATTTCAGAGAAGGTCTTTCTGAGGCCGTTAAGAATGTTATGGTGGGGTTTCCCACCCCTACAAGTCTGAGTGATTCTATGGCTTTAGCCATTCAGGTTGATCGGCGTTTGCGGGAGCGCAAATCTGCTCATCCTTTGGCGGTATTTTCTGGACAGAGACCTGAGTCTATGCAATGTGACCGAACTCTGACCAGAATTGAGCGACAAAGTCATAGACGTCAAAATGGGTTGTGGTTTTACTGTGGTGATTAGTGTTGAGCGATACCGTCCAATACTTGAAAGTATTGGTATCGGAAAGTATCGGCCGATACCGGCAAAGTATCGGATCTAATCCGAGACCGATACCCGATACCAATACAAGTCAATGGGACTCAAGTATCGGACGGTATTCCTGATGGTTCCCAGGGTCTGAAGGAGAGGAAACTCTCCTTCAGGCCCTGGGATCCATATTAATGTGTAAAATAAAGAATTAAAATAAAAAATATTGCTATACTCACCTCTCCGACGCAGCCTGGACCTCACCGAGGGAACCGGCAGCGTTGTTTGCTTAAAATGCGCGCGTTTCCTGCCTCCCGCGACGTCACGGCTTCTGATTGGTCGCGTGCCGCCCATGTGGCCGCGACGCGACCAATCACAGCAAGCCGTGACGTAATTTTGAGGTCCTGGTTCTAGGCATTCAGGATTTTAAAATTACGTTCCGGCTTGTGATTGGTCGCGTCGCGGTCACATGGGCGACGCGACCAATCACAAGCCGTGACATCTCGGGAGGCAGGACACGCGCGCATTTTAAAATTACGTCACGGCTTGTGATTGGTTGCGTGCCGCCCATGTGGCCGCGACGCGACCAATCACAGCAAGCCGTGACGTAATTTCAGGTCCTGAATGCAGAAATAGGCATTCAGGACCTGAAATTACGTCACGGCTTGCTGTGATTGGTCGTGTCGCGGCCACATGGGCGGCACGCGACCAATCAGAAGCCGTGACGTCGCGGGAGGCAGGAAACGCGCGCATTTTAAGCTAACAACGCTGCCGGTTCCCTCGGTGAGGTCCAGGCTGCGTCGGAGAGGTGAGTATAGCAATATTTTTTATTTTAATTCTTTATTTTACACATTAATGTTGTATTTTACACATTAATGTTGTTTCGATACCGATACCCGATACCACAAAAGTATCGGATCTCGGTATCGGAATTCCGATACCCGCAAGTATCGGCCGATACTTGCGGTATCGGAATGCTCAACACTAGTGGTGATTCTACTCATGTTATCTCAGCATGCACTAAAAGCTTAAAAAAATCGCTAAACCTGTCACCATTGGTACTATACAGCCTAAATGTATTTTGTCTGTTACTTTGATTTGTTCTTTGTCGTCCTACCCGGTTATGGCTTTTGTGGATTCGGGTGCTGCCCTGAATCTGATGGATTTGTCGTTTGCCAGGCGCTGTGGTTTTGTCCTGGAGCCTTTGGAATTTCCTATTCCTCTGAGGGGAATTGATGCTACGCCATTGGCTGAGAATAAGCCTCAGTATTGGACGCAAATGACCATGTGCATGACTCCCGTACATCAGGATGTGATTCGCTTTCTCGTTCTGCATAATTTGCATGATGTTGTCGTTTTGGGTCTGCCATGGCTGCAAGCTCATAATCCAGTTTTAGATTGGAAAGCTATGTCTGTGTCAAGTTGGGGTTGTCAGGGAATTCATGGCGATACTCCGTTGGTGTGTATTGCTTCTTCCACTCCTTCTGAGGTCCCTGAGTTTTTGTCTGACTACCAGGATGTATTTGATGAGCCCAGGTCCAGTGCCCTGCCCCCTCATAGGGATTGTGACTGTGCTATAAATTTAATTCCTGGTAGTAAATTCCCTAAGGGACGACTTTTTAATTTGTCTATACCAGAGCATGCCGCGATGCGGAGTTATATAAAGGAGTCTTTGGAGAAGGGACATATTCGCCCATCCTCTTCCCCTCTTGGTGCAGGATTTTTTTTTGTGGCCAAGAAGGACGGTTCTTTGAGACCTTGTATAGATTATCGTCTTCTGAATAAAATTACAGTCAAATTTCAGTATCCTTTGCCACTATTGTCTGATTTGTTTGCTCGGATTAAGGGTGCCAGTTGGTTCACCAAGATAGATCTCCGTGGTGCGTATAACCTTGTGCGTATTAAGCAGGGAGATGAATGGAAAACAGCATTTAATACGCCCGAAGGCCATTTTGAGTACTTAGTGATGCCTTTTGGACTCTCTAATGCTCCTTCTGTGTTTCAGTCCTTCATGCATGACATCTTCCGAGAATATCTGGATAAATTTATGATTGTTTATTTGGATGACATTTTGGTCTTTTCTGATGATTGGGAGTCCCATGTGAAGCAGGTCAGGATGGTGTTTCAGGTCCTGCGTGCTAATGCTTTATTTGTGAAGGGCTCAAAATGCCTCTTCGGAGTAGAGAAGGTCTCCTTTTTGGTACTTTATTTTTTCTCTTTCTACTGTGGAGATGGACCCAGTCAAGGTCCAGGCTATTCATGACTGGTCTCAGCCCATGTCTGTTAAGAGTCTTCAGAAGTTCTTGGGTTTTGCTAATTTTTACCGTCGTTTCATCGCTAATTTTTCTAGCGTGGTTAAACCTTTGACGGATTTGACCAAGAAGGGTTCTGATTAGTGTTGAGCGATACCGTCCGATACTTGAAAGTATCGGTATCGGAAAGTATCGGCCGATACCGGCAAAGTATCGGATCCAATCCGATACCGATACCCGATACCAATACAAGTCAATGGGACTCATGTATCGGACGGTATCCCTGATGGTTCCCAGGGTCTGAAGGAGAGGAAACTCTCCTTCAGGCCCTGGGAACCATATTAATGTGTAAAAGAAAGAATTAAAATAAAAAATATTGCTATACTCACCTCTCCGACGCAGCCTGCACCTTACCGAGGGAAGCGGCAGCGTTCTTTGTTTAAAATTTGCGCTTTTCTTTCCTTTACGTGAAGTCCCGGCTTGTGATTGGTCGCGTGCCGCCCATGTGGCCGGGACGCAACCAATCACAGCAAGCCGTGACGTAATTTCAGGTCCTTCAGGATTTTAAAATTACGTTCCGGCGTTGTGATTGGTTGCGTCGCAGTCACATGGGCGACGCAACCAATCACAGCAAGCCGTGACGTAATTTCAGGTCCTTCAGGATTTTAAAATTACGTCCCGGCTTTGTGATTGGTTGCGTCGCGGTCAACCAATCACAAGCCGGGAGGCTGGACACGCGTGCATTTTAAAATGCGCACTTGTCCAACCTCCCGTGACGTCCCGGCTTGTGATTGGTTGCTTCGCGGTCAACCAATCACAAGCCGGGAGGCTGGACACGCGCGCATTTTAAAATGCGCACTTGTCCAACCTCCCGTGACGTCCCGGCTTGTGATTGGTTGCTTCGCGGTCAACCAATCACAAGCCGGGAGGCTGGACACGCGCGCATTTTAAAATGCGCGCTTGTCCAGCCTCCCGGCTTGTGATTGGTTGATCGCGACGCAACCAATCACAAGCCGGGACGTCACGGGAGGCTGGACAAGCGCGCATTTTAAAATGCGCGCGTGTCCAGCCTCCCGTGACGTCACGGCTTGTGATTGGTTGCGTCGCCCATGTGACTGCGACGCAACCAATCACAAAGCCGGGACGTAATTTTAAAATCCTTAAGGACCTGAAATTACGTCACGGCTTGCTGTGATTGGTTGCGTCGCCCATGTGACTGCGACGCAACCAATCACAAAGCCGGGACTTCACGTAAGGAAAGAAAAGCGCGAATTTTAAACAAAGAACGCTGCCGCTTCCCTCGGTAAAGTGCAGGCTGCGTCGGAGAGGTGAGTATAGCAATATTTTTTATTTTAATTCTCTCTTTTACACATTTTTACATTAATGTTGTTTCGATACCGATACCCGATACCACAAAAGTATCGGATCTCGGTATCGGAATTCCGATACAGCAAATATCGGCCGATACCCGATACTTGCGGTATCGGAATGCTCAACACTAGTTCTGATGTGACAAATTGGTCTCCTGCGGCCGTGGAGGCCTTTCGGGAGCTGAAGCACCGGTTTTCTTCAGCTCCAGTCTTATGTCAGCCAGATGTCTCTCTTCCCTTCCAGGTCGAGGTTGATGCTTCTGAGATTGGAGCAGGGGCTGTCTTGTCGCAGAGAAGCTCTGATGGCTCTGTGATGAAGCCATGTGCTTTCTTTTCAAGAAAGTTTTCGCCTGCCGAGCGGAATTATGATGTTGGTAATCGGGAGTTGTTGGCTATGAAGTGGGCATTTGAGGAGTGGCGACATTGGCTCGAAGGAGCTAAACATCGTGTGGTGGTCTTGACTGATCACAAAAATCTGATTTACCTTGAATCTGCCAAGCGCCTGAATCCTAGACAGGCTCGTTGGTCATTGTTTTTCTCCCGTTTCAACTTCATGGTCTCATACCTGCCTGGTTCGAAGAACGTGAAAGCTGATGCACTTTCTAGGAGTTTTGTGCCTGACTCTCCGGGAGTTTCTGAGGCGGCTGGTATTCTCAGAGAGAGAGTGATTTTGTCTGCCATTTCCCCAGATTTGCGACGAGTGCTGCAGAAATTTCAGGCGGATAGACCTGACGGTTGTCCACCAGAGAGACTGTTTGTCCCGGATAGATGGACCAGCAGAGTTATTTCCGAGGTTCATTCTTCGGTGTTGGCGGGTCATCCTGGGATTTTTGGTACCAGAGATTTGGTGGCTAGGTCCTTCTGGTGGCCTTCCTTGTCGCGGGATGTGCGTTCCTTTGTGTAGTCTTGTGGGATTTGTGCTCGGGCTAAGCCTTGCTGTTCTCGTGCCAGCGGTTTGCTTTTGCCTTTGCCTGTTCCGAAAAGGCCTTGGACGTACATTTCCATGGATTTTATTTCGGATCTTCCAGTATCTCAGAAAATGTCTGTCATCTGGGTGGTGTGTGATCGTTTTTCCAAGATGGTCCATTTGGTGCCATTGCCTAAGTTGCCTTCTTCCTCCGATTTGGTTCCTCTATTTTTTCAGAATGTGGTTCGCTTGCACGGCATTCCTGAAAATATTGTGTCTGATAGAGGATCCCAGTTTGTGTCCAGATTTTGGCGGACTTTTTGTGCCAAGATGGGCATTGATTTGTCTTTTTCGTCGGCCTTCCATCCTCAGACTAATGGCCAAACCGAGCGAACTAATCAGACGTTGGAAACTTATTTGAGATGTTTTGTTTCTGCTGATCAGGATGATTGGGTGACTTTTTTGCCTTTGGCCGAGTTTGCCCTTAATAATCGGGCTAGTTCTGCTACTTTGGTTTCACCTTTTTTCTGCAATTCTGGTTTCCATCCTCGTTTTTCCTCGGGTCAGGTTGAGTCTTCTGACTGTCCTGGGGTGGATTCTGTGGTGGATAGGTTGCAGCAGATTTGGAACCATGTGATGGACAATTTGAGGTTGTCACAGGAGAAGGCTCAGCGCTTTGCCAACCGCCGCCGCGGTGTGGGTCCCCGACTTCGTGTTGGGGATTTGGTGTGGCTGTCTTCTCGGTATGTTCCTATGAAGGTCTCCTCTCCTAAATTCAAGCCTCGCTTCATCGGTCCTTATAAGATCTTGGAAATCCTTAACCCGGTGTCTTTTCGTTTGGATCTCCCAGCATCGTTTGCCATTCATAATGTGTTCCATAGGTCTTTGTTGCGGAGGTATGTGGTACCTGTGGTTCCTTCTGTTGAGCCTCCTGCTCCGGTGCTGGTCGAGGGCGAATTGGAGTACGTGGTGGAGAATATTTTGGATTCTCGTATCTCTAGACGGAGGCTTCAGTATTTGGTTAAGTGGAAGGGCTATGGTCAGGAGGATTATTCCTGGGTTGTCGCCTCTGATGTTCATGCGACCGATTTGGTTCGTGCCTTCCACGCGGCTCATCCTGATCGCCCTGGGGGTCTTGATGAGGGTTCGGTGACCCCTCCTCAAGGGGGGGTACTGTTGTGAACTCTATTTTTGGGCTCCCTCTAGTGGTCACAAGCGGTACTGTGTAGTGTTGTCTTTCTGCAGGTTGCAGCATCAGCTGGTTCGTTATCCTTGGTTGGTTTCCTATTTAGCTCACCTGGATACTCAGTTCCTTGCCTGCTATCAATGTATTCAGTGCTCTTCAGATTCCTTGTGTCTACCTTGCTCCCAGTCTCTCCAAGACAAGCTAAGTTTTTGTTTGATCATTTTTTGATTATCAGTGTTCATTATGTTTTTAGTCCAGCTCGCTAAAATGTGATTTCCTCGCTTGCTGGTTTCTCTAGGGGACTGAGGTTCTCCCCCCACACCGTTAGTTGGTGTGGTGGTTCTTGAAATCTCAGAGTGGATATTTTGTAAGGGTTTTTTACTGACCGCATAGATTCCCTTTTCTATTTTCTGCTATCTAGTATTAGTGGGCCTCATTTGCTGAATCTGCTTTCACCCCTGTGTATGTGCCTTCCTCTTACCTCACCGTTATTATCTGTTGGGGGCTTCTATATCTTTGGGGATTATTTCTCTGGAGGCAAGAGAGGTCTTTTCTTTCTCTCTAGGGGTAGTTAGTTCCTCAGGCTGGCTCGAGACGTCTAGGATTTTTAGGCACGTTCACCGGCTACTTCTAGTGTGTTTGAATAGGTTCAGATTTGCGGTCAGTCCAGTTTGCCACCTCCCTAGAGCTTGTCCTATGTTTGTTAGTTAGCTGGAGTAATTTGTGATCCTCAACCACTAAGGATCATAACAGTATAGCAGGCCAAAAAGGTGTTTAATGCATCGCAGAAGTGGGATAAAAAGAAGACCTGAGTACATTTTTTTTTTTCCTCCCGCTTTTCCTTTGCTGCAGTCTGTTTAGCTTCTTTCATCCCCTTGAACTCTGGGTGGTTTTCAGCTCAGCTGCAGACATGAATGTTCAGACTCTGACTTCTAGTGTGGATCATCTTACTGCACGGGTGCAAAGTATTCAGGATTTTGTTATTCGTAGCCCTATGTCAGAACCAAAGATACCCATTCCTGAGTTGTTTTCTGGAGATAGATCTAGGTTTCAAAATTTTAAGAATAATTGTAAGTTATTTCTATCTCTGAGACCTCGTTCCTCTGGTGATTCTGCTCAGCAAGTTAAAATTGTTATCTCCTTGTTGCGTGGCGACCTTCAAGATTGACCTTCAAGATTGGGCTTTCTCTCTGGCGCCAGGAGATCCTGCATTGCTTAATGTAGATGCATTTTTTCTGGCTCTTGGACTGCTTTATGAGGAGCCTAATCTTGAGAATCAGGCAGAAAAAGCGTTGCTGGCTATCTCTCAAGGTCAGGATGAAGCAGAGGTGTATTGTCAAAAATTTCGGAAATGGTCAGTGCTTACTCGATGGAATGAGTGTGCCCTGGCTGCAAATTTCAGAGAAGGTCTTTCTGAGGCCGTTAAGAATGTTATGGTGGGGTTTCCCACCCCTACAAGTCTGAGTGATTCTATGGCTTTAGCCATTCAGGTTGATCGGCGTTTGCGGGAGCGCAAATCTGCTCATCCTTTGGCGGTATTTTCTGGACAGAGACCTGAGTCTATGCAATGTGACCGAACTCTGACCAGAATTGAGCGACAAAGTCATAGACGTCAAAATGGGTTGTGGTTTTACTGTGGTGATTAGTGTTGAGCGATACCGTCCAATACTTGAAAGTATTGGTATCGGAAAGTATCGGCCGATACCGGCAAAGTATCGGATCTAATCCGAGACCGATACCCGATACCAATACAAGTCAATGGGACTCAAGTATCGGACGGTATTCCTGATGGTTCCCAGGGTCTGAAGGAGAGGAAACTCTCCTTCAGGCCCTGGGATCCATATTAATGTGTAAAATAAAGAATTAAAATAAAAAATATTGCTATACTCACCTCTCCGACGCAGCCTGGACCTCACCGAGGGAACCGGCAGCGTTGTTTGCTTAAAATGCGCGCGTTTCCTGCCTCCCGCGACGTCACGGCTTCTGATTGGTCGCGTGCCGCCCATGTGGCCGCGACGCGACCAATCACAGCAAGCCGTGACGTAATTTTGAGGTCCTGGTTCTAGGCATTCAGGATTTTAAAATTACGTTCCGGCTTGTGATTGGTCGCGTCGCGGTCACATGGGCGACGCGACCAATCACAAGCCGTGACATCTCGGGAGGCAGGACACGCGCGCATTTTAAAATTACGTCACGGCTTGTGATTGGTTGCGTGCCGCCCATGTGGCCGCGACGCGACCAATCACAGCAAGCCGTGACGTAATTTCAGGTCCTGAATGCAGAAATAGGCATTCAGGACCTGAAATTACGTCACGGCTTGCTGTGATTGGTCGTGTCGCGGCCACATGGGCGGCACGCAACCAATCACAAGCCGTGACGTAATTTTAAAATGCGCGCGTGTCCTGCCTCCCGTGACGTCACGGCTTGTGATTGGTCGCGTCGCCCATGTGACCGCGACGCGACCAATCACAAGCCGGAACGTAATTTTAAAATCCTGAATGCCTAGAATTAAGCTTCCAGGACCTCAAAATTACGTCACGGCTTGCTGTGATTGGTCGCGTCGCGGCCACATGGGCGGCACGCGACCAATCAGAAGCCGTGACGTCGCGGGAGGCAGGAAACGCGCGCATTTTAAGCTAACAACGCTGCCGGTTCCCTCGGTGAGGTCCAGGCTGCGTCGGAGAGGTGAGTATAGCAATATTTTTTATTTTAATTCTTTATTTTACACATTAATGTTGTATTTTACACATTAATGTTGTTTCGATACCGATACCCGATACCACAAAAGTATCGGATCTCGGTATCGGAATTCCGATACCCGCAAGTATCGGCCGATACTTGCGGTATCGGAATGCTCAACACTAGTGGTGATTCTACTCATGTTATCTCAGCATGCACTAAAAGCTTAAAAAAATCGCTAAACCTGTCACCATTGGTACTATACAGCCTAAATGTATTTTGTCTGTTACTTTGATTTGTTCTTTGTCGTCCTACCCGGTTATGGCTTTTGTGGATTCGGGTGCTGCCCTGAATCTGATGGATTTGTCGTTTGCCAGGCGCTGTGGTTTTGTCCTGGAGCCTTTGGAATTTCCTATTCCTCTGAGGGGAATTGATGCTACGCCATTGGCTGAGAATAAGCCTCAGTATTGGACGCAAATGACCATGTGCATGACTCCCGTACATCAGGAGGTGATTCGCTTTCTCGTTCTGCATAATTTGCATGATGTTGTCGTTTTGGGTCTGCCATGGCTGCAAGCTCATAATCCAGTTTTAGATTGGAAAGCTATGTCTGTGTCAAGTTGGGGTTGTCAGGGAATTCATGGCGATACTCCGTTGGTGTGTATTGCTTCTTCCACTCCTTCTGAGGTCCCTGAGTTTTTGTCTGACTACCAGGATGTATTTGATGAGCCCAGGTCCAGTGCCCTGCCCCCTCATAGGGATTGTGACTGTGCTATAAATTTAATTCCTGGTAGTAAATTCCCTAAGGGACGACTTTTTAATTTGTCTATACCAGAGCATGCCGCGATGCGGAGTTATATAAAGGAGTCTTTGGAGAAGGGACATATTCGCCCATCCTCTTCCCCTCTTGGTGCAGGATTTTTTTTTGTGGCCAAGAAGGACGGTTCTTTGAGACCTTGTATAGATTATCGTCTTCTGAATAAAATTACAGTCAAATTTCAGTATCCTTTGCCACTATTGTCTGATTTGTTTGCTCGGATTAAGGGTGCCAGTTGGTTCACCAAGATAGATCTCCGTGGTGCGTATAACCTTGTGCGTATTAAGCAGGGAGATGAATGGAAAACAGCATTTAATACGCCCGAAGGCCATTTTGAGTACTTAGTGATGCCTTTTGGACTCTCTAATGCTCCTTCTGTGTTTCAGTCCTTCATGCATGACATCTTCCGAGAATATCTGGATAAATTTATGATTAGTGTTGAGCATTCCGATGCTGCAAGTATCGGGTATCGGCCGATACTTGCTGTATCGGAATTCCGATACCGGGATTCCGATACTCTTGTGGTATCGGATATCGGGTATCGCAACAACATTAATGTTAAAATGTGTAAAAGAGAGAATTAAAATAAAAAATATCGCTATCCTCACCTCTCCGACGCAGCCGGGACTTCAGCGAGGGAACCGGCAGCGTTGTTTGTTTAAAATTCGCGCTATTACTTGGTTACGTGAATTCCCGGCTTGTGATTGGTCAGGTCGGCCATGTTGCCGGGACGCGGACCAATCACAGCAAGCCGTGACGAAATTACGTCACGGCTTGCTGTGATTGGTCCACGTCCCGGCAATATGGCCGCCCTGACCAATCACAAGCCGTGACGTCACGGGAGGCTGGACACGCGCCCATTTTAAAATGAGCGCGTCCAGCCTCCCGGCTTGTGATTGGTTGACCGCGGCGCAACCAATCACAAGCCGTGACGTCACGGGAGGCTGGACACGCGCCCATTTTAAAATGAGCGCGTGTCCAGCCTCCCGTGACGTCACGGCTTGTGATTGGTCAGGGCGGCCATATTGCCGGGACGCGGACCAATCACAGCAAGCCGTGACGTAAATTCGTCACGGCTTGCTGTGATTGGTCCGCGTCCCGGCAACATGGCCGACCTGACCAATCACAAGCCGGGAATTCACGTAACCAAGTAATAGCGCGAATTTTAAACAAACAACGCTGCCGGTTCCCTCGCTGAAGTCCCGGCTGCGTCGGACAGGTGAGTATAGCGATATTTTTTATTTTAATTCTTTCTTTTACACATTTATATGGTTCCCAGGGCCTGAAGGAGAGTTTCCTCTCCTTCAGACCCTGGGAACCATCAGGAATACCGTCCGATACATGAGTCCCATTGACTTGTATTGGTATCGGGTATCGGTATCGGATTGGATCCGATATTTTGCCGGTATCGGCCGATACTTTCCGATACCGATACTTTCAAGTATCGGACGGTATCGCTCAACACTATTTATGATTGTTTATTTGGATGACATTTTGGTCTTTTCTGATGATTGGGAGTCCCATGTGAAGCAGGTCAGGATGGTGTTTCAGGTCCTGCGTGCTAATGCTTTATTTGTGAAGGGCTCAAAATGCCTCTTCGGAGTAGAGAAGGTCTCCTTTTTGGTATTTTATTTTTTCTCTTTCTACTGTGGAGATGGACCCAGTCAAGGTCCAGGCTATTCATGACTGGTCTCAGCCCATGTCTGTTAAGAGTCTTCAGAAGTTCTTGGGTTTTGCTAATTTTTACCGTCGTTTCATCGCTAATTTTTCTAGCGTGGTTAAACCTTTGACGGATTTGACCAAGAAGGGTTCTGATTAGTGTTGAGCGATACCGTCCGATACTTGAAAGTATCGGTATCGGAAAGTATCGGCCGATACCGGCAAAGTATCGGATCCAATCCGATATCGATACCCGATACCAATACAAGTCAATGGGACTCATGTATCGGACGGTATCCCTGATGGTTCCCAGGGTCTGAAGGAGAGGAAACTCTCCTTCAGGCCCTGGGAACCATATTAATGTGTAAAAGAAAGAATTAAAATAAAAAATATTGCTATACTCACCTCTCCGACGCAGCCTGCACCTTACCGAGGGAAGCGGCAGCGTTCTTTGTTTAATATTTGCGCTTTTCTTTCCTTTACGTGTAGTCCCGGCTTGTGATTGGTCGCGTGCCGCCCATGTGGCCGGGACGCAACCAATCACAGCAAGCCGTGACGTAATTTCAGGTCCTTCAGGATTTTAAAATTACGTTCCGGCGTTGTGATTGGTTGCGTCGCTGGCACATGGGCGACGCAACCAATCACAGCAAGCCGTGACGTAATTTCAGGTCCTTCAGGATTTTAAAATTACGTCCCGGCTTTGTGATTGGTTGCGTCGCGGTCAACCAATCACAAGCCGGGAGGCTGGACACGCGCGCATTTTAAAATGCGCGCTTGTCCAACCTCCCGTGACGTCCCGGCTTGTGATTGGTTGCTTCGCGGTTAACCAATCACAAGCCGGGAGGCTGGACACGCGCGCATTTTAAAATGCGCGCTTGTCCAGCCTCCCGGCTTGTGATTGGTTGATCGCGACGCAACCAATCACAAGCCGGGACGTCACGGGAGGCTGGACAAGCGCGCATTTTAAAATGCGCGCGTGTCCAGCCTCCCGTGGCATCCCGGCTTGTGATTGGTTGCTTCGCGGTCAACCAATCACAAGCCGGGAGGCTGGACACGCGTGCATTTTAAAATGCGCACTTGTCCAACCTCCCGTGACGTCACGGCTTGTGATTGGTTGCGTCGCCCATGTGACTGCGACGCAACCAATCACAAAGCCGGGACGTAATTTTAAAATCCTTAAGGACCTGAAATTACGTCACGGCTTGCTGTGATTGGTTGCGTCGCCCATGTGACTGCGACGCAACCAATCACAAAGCCGGGACTTCACGTAAGGAAAGAAAAGCGCGAATTTTAAACAAAGAACGCTGCCGCTTCCCTCGGTAAAGTGCAGGCTGCGTCGGAGAGGTGAGTATAGCAATATTTTTTATTTTAATTCTCTCTTTTACACATTTTTACATTAATGTTGTTTCGATACCGATACCCGATACCACAAAAGTATCGGATCTCGGTATCGGAATTCCGATACAGCAAATATCGGCCGATACCCGATACTTGCGGTATCGGAATGCTCAACACTAGTTCTGATGTGACAAATTGGTCTCCTGCGGCCGTGGAGGCCTTTCGGGAGCTGAAGCACCGGTTTTCTTCAGCTCCAGTCTTATGTCAGCCAGATGTCTCTCTTCCCTTCCAGGTCGAGGTTGATGCTTCTGAGATTGGAGCAGGGGCTGTCTTGTCGCAGAGAAGCTCTGATGGCTCTGTGATGAAGCCATGTGCTTTCTTTTCAAGAAAGTTTTCGCCTGCCGAGCGGAATTATGATGTTGGTAATCGGGAGTTGTTGGCTATGAAGTGGGCATTTGAGGAGTGGCGACATTGGCTCGAAGGAGCTAAACATCGTGTGGTGGTCTTGACTGATCACAAAAATCTGATTTACCTTGAATCTGCCAAGCGCCTGAATCCTAGACAGGCTCGTTGGTCATTGTTTTTCTCCCGTTTCAACTTCATGGTCTCATACCTGCCTGGTTCGAAGAACGTGAAAGTTGATGCACTTTCTAGGAGTTTTGTGCCTGACTCTCCGGGAGTTTCTGAGGCGGCTGGTATTCTCAGAGAGAGAGTGATTTTGTCTGCCATTTCCCCAGATTTGCGACGAGTGCTGCAGAAATTTCAGGCGGATAGACCTGACCGTTGTCCACCAGAGAGACTGTTTGTCCCGGATAGATGGACCAGCAGAGTTATTTCCGAGGTTCATTCTTCGGTGTTGGCGGGTCATCCTGGGATTTTTGGTACCAGAGATTTGGTGGCTAGGTCCTTCTGGTGGCCTTCCTTGTCGCGGGATGTGCGTTCCTTTGTGTAGTCTTGTGGGATTTGTGCTCGGGCTAAGCCTTGCTGTTCTCGTGCCAGCGGTTTGCTTTTGCCTTTGCCTGTTCCGAAAAGGCCTTGGACGTACATTTCCATGGATTTTATTTCGGATCTTCCAGTATCTCAGAAAATGTCTGTCATCTGGGTGGTGTGTGATCGTTTTTCCAAGATGGTCCATTTGGTGCCATTGCCTAAGTTGCCTTCTTCCTCCGATTTGGTTCCTCTATTTTTTCAGAATGTGGTTCGCTTGCACGGCATTCCTGAAAATATTGTGTCTGATAGAGGATCCCAGTTTGTGTCCAGATTTTGGCGGACTTTTTGTGCCAAGATGGGCATTGATTTGTCTTTTTCGTCGGCCTTCCATCCTCAGACTAATGGCCAAACCGAGCGAACTAATCAGACGTTGGAAACTTATTTGAGATGTTTTGTTTCTGCTGATCAGGATGATTGGGTGACTTTTTTGCCTTTGGCCGAGTTTGCCCTTAATAATCGGGCTAGTTCTGCTACTTTGGTTTCACCTTTTTTCTGCAATTCTGGTTTCCATCCTCGTTTTTCCTCGGGTCAGGTTGAGTCTTCTGACTGTCCTGGGGTGGATTCTGTGGTGGATAGGTTGCAGCAGATTTGGAACCATGTGATGGACAATTTGAGGTTGTCACAGGAGAAGGCTCAGCGCTTTGCCAACCGCCGCCGCGGTGTGGGTCCCCGACTTCGTGTTGGGGATTTGGTGTGGCTGTCTTCTCGGTATGTTCCTATGAAGGTCTCCTCTCCTAAATTCAAGCCTCGCTTCATCGGTCCTTATAAGATCTTGGAAATCCTTAACCCGGTGTCTTTTCGTTTGGATCTCCCAGCATCGTTTGCCATTCATAATGTGTTCCATAGGTCTTTGTTGCGGAGGTATGTGGTACCTGTGGTTCCTTCTGTTGAGCCTCCTGCTCCGGTGCTGGTCGAGGGCGAATTGGAGTACGTGGTGGAGAATATTTTGGATTCTCGTATCTCTAGACGGAGGCTTCAGTATTTGGTTAAGTGGAAGGGCTATGGTCAGGAGGATTATTCCTGGGTTGTCGCCTCTGATGTTCATGCGACCGATTTGGTTCGTGCCTTCCACGCGGCTCATCCTGATCGCCCTGGGGGTCTTGATGAGGGTTCGGTGACCCCTCCTCAAGGGGGGGTACTGTTGTGAACTCTATTTTTGGGCTCCCTCTAGTGGTCACAAGCGGTACTGTGTAGTGTTGTCTTTCTGCAGGTTGCAGCATCAGCTGGTTCGTTATCCTTGGTTGGTTTCCTATTTAGCTCACCTGGATACTCAGTTCCTTGCCTGCTATCAATGTATTCAGTGCTCTTCAGATTCCTTGTGTCTACCTTGCTCCCAGTCTCTCCAAGACAAGCTAAGTTTTTGTTTGATCATTTTTTGATTATCAGTGTTCATTATGTTTTTAGTCCAGCTCGCTAAAATGTGATTTCCTCGCTTGCTGGTTGCTCTAGGGGACTGAGGTTCTCCCCCCACACCGTTAGTTGGTGTGGGGGTTCTTGAAATCTCAGATTGGATATTTTGTAAGGGTTTTTTACTGACCGCATAGATTCCCTTTTCTATTTTCTGCTATCTAGTATTAGTGGGCCTCATTTGCTGAATCTGCTTTCACCCCTGTGTATGTGCCTTCCTCTTACCTCACCGTTATTATCTGTTGGGGGCTTCTATATCTTTGGGGATTATTTCTCTGGAGGCAAGAGAGGTCTTTTCTTTCTCTCTAAGGGTAGTTTGTTCCTCAGGCTGGCTCGAGACGTCTAGGATTTTTAGGCACGTTCACCGGCTACTTCTAGTGTGTTTGGATAGGTTCAGATTTGCGGTCAGTCCAGTTTGCCACCTCCCTAGAGCTTGTCCTATGTTTGTTACTTAGCTGGAGTAATTTGTGATCCTCAACCACTAAGGATCATAACAGTCTAGGTCATGTTAGGTACATCCCACGGCTACTTCTAGTTGCGGTGTCAGTATTAGGATTGCGGTCAGTACAGGTACCACCTACTCCAGAGATAGTCACATGCAGCTCCAGGGTCACCGGATCATAACAGTCCTTGATCTGCTCATTGTCATCATTTTCTGTCTTGGCGTTTCTGGATTCAGGCGCCGCTTTGAACTTAATGGACCTTGAGTTTGCCAGGCGTTGTGGTTTCCCCTTGCAGCCTTTGCAGAACCTTATTCCTTTAAGGGGCATTGATGCTACACCTTTGGCTAAAAATAAGCCCCAGTTTTGGACACAGGCGACCATGCGCATGGCACCAGCCCATCAGGAAGATTGTCGATTTCTGGTATTGCATAATTTACATGATGCTATCGTGTTGGGTTTTCCGTGGTTACAGGTACATAATCCTGTGTTGGATTGGAAGTCTATGTCTGTGACTAGTTGGGGTTGTCAGGGGGTTCATAATGATGTTCCTTTAATGTCCATCTCCTCTTCTTCCTCTTCCGAAATTCCAGAGTTTTTGTCTGATTTTCAGGATGTATTCGTTGAGCCCAAGTCCAGTTCTCTTCCATCGCACAGGGACTGTGATTGTGCTATTGGTTTGATTCCAGGCTGTAAGTTTCCTAAGGGCCGACTCTTCAACCTGTCTCTGCCTGAACATACCGCTATGCAGAGTTATGTTAAGGAGTCTTTGGAGAAAGGGCATATTCGGCCATCTTCTTCACCGATGGGAGCGGGATTTTTTTTTGTTGCTAAGAAGGATGGCTCCTTGAGACCCTGTATTGATTATCGCCTCTTGAATAAGATCACGGTCAAGTTTCAATACCTTTTACCTTTGCTTTCCGATTTGTTTGCTAGGATTAAGGGGGCTAGTTGGTTTACGAAGATCGACCTTCGGGGGCGTATAATCTTGTTCGTATTAAGCAGGGTGATGAATGGAAAACTGCGTTCAATACGCCCGAAGTGTTCTGAATTCCGTTCTCGGACTCCCTCCTGTGGTCATGAATGGTACTTTGGTGAGTTCTGTTCCTGGACTCCCTCTGGTGGCTTTGAGTGGAACTGCTGGTCCTTGAGGTTGGCTTTCTCAGCTGCCCTTGTTTATTACTAGGCTGGCTTCCCTATTTAACTCCACTCAGATCGTTACTTCATGCCAGCTGTCAATGTCTCAGTATTGGTTCAGATCTCTCTTGGACTTCTCAGATGACCTGTCTACTCCAGCAGAAGCTAAGTTCCTGCTAGTTCATTTGTGTTACTGCTAATTCTAGTCCAGCTTGCTATCATGATATTTCCTTGCAAGCTGGAAGCTCTGGGGGTGCAGAGTGGCACCTCCACACCGTGAGTCGGTGTGGAGGTCTTTTTGCATACTCTGCGTGGTTTTTTTGTAGTTTTGTTTTGCTGACCGCATAGCTCCCTTTTCTATCCTCTGACTATTTACTGAAGACTGGCCTCCTTTGCTAAAACCTGTTTCATTCCTGTGTTTGTGACTTTCCTCTAAACTCACCATCAATATATGTGGGGGCTGCCTTTTCCTTTGGGGAATTTCTCTGAGGCAAGGTAAGGCTTCTATTTCTATCTTTAGGGGTAGTTAGCTCTTAGGCTGTGAAGAGGCGTCTAGGGAGAGTTAGGTACGCTCCACGGCTATTTCTAGTGTATGTGATAGGAGTAGGGTTTGCGGTCAGCAGAGTTCCCACTTCCCCAGAGCTTGTCCCGATTTCTAGTTTAACCATCAGGTCAGTCTGGGTGCACCTAACCACCAGGTCCATAACAGTACAGCTGGCCCACAAAGTGTTAATGCATCTCAAAAGAGGGATAAGAGAAGTTCTGAAACCATTTTTTTTTCTTTGCAGTGTGTTTTGTTTCTCTTTTCCCCTTAATCTTTGGGTGGTGCAGGACTCAGGGGTAGATATGGATATTCAAGATCTGTCCTCTTGTGTGGATCAACTCACTGCAAGAGTACAAAGCATTCAAGATTATGTCGTTCAGAATCCGATGTTAGAACCTAGAATTCCAATTCCTGATTTGTTTTCTGGGGATAGATCTAAGTTTCTGAATTTCAAAAATAATTGTAGACTGTTTCTTGCTTTGAAACCCCACTCCTCTGGTTACCCCATTCAGCAAGTAAAAATTATTATTTCTTTGTTACGTGGCGACCCTCAAGACTGGGCATTCTCCCTTGCGCCGGGAGATCTGTTGTGAACTCTGTTTTCAGGCTCCCTCTTGTGGTCACAGGTGGTATTGTGTGACTTTTGTTTTGGGCTCCCCCTGGTGGCTTTGTTTGTTATCCTGCGGGTCTGTGGCTGGATCAGCTGCCTCGTTATTCACTTGGGAGTTTCCTATTTAGCTCTGTTTCACTTCCACTTGTTGCCGGCTGTCAATGTATTCCGTGCTATTCTGATTACTCCTGATTATCTTCGGTTTCAGTCTCTTCAGGAGAAGCTAAGTTCTGTTTAATTATTTTTTGCTCATCAGTCTGCAATATGATTTCTGTGTATGATGAGTTTAGTCCAGCTTGCTAATATGTGATTTCTTGCTGCTGGTTAGCTCTGGGGTACAGAGTTGCTTCCCCCGCACCGTTAGTTGGTGCGGGGGCTCGAGCAATCTCTGCGTGGATATTTTGAATAGGGTTTTTAATTGACCGCACAGTTCCCTTTCTATTTTCTGCTATCTAGTGTTAGCGGGCCTCATTTGCTAAATCTAATTTCATCTCTGCGTTTGTGCTTTCCCCTTAACTCACCGTTAATATTTGTGGGGGCTATTCTATATCTTTGGGGTCATTTCACTGAGGCAAGTGAGGACTTTCATTCCCTCTAGGAATAGTCAGTTTCTCAGGCCGTGAAGAGACGTCTAGGATTTTCAGGTAATGTTCCACGGCTACCTATAGTTGTGGGCGGATAGGATCAGGTTGCGGTCAATTCAGTTACCACTTCCCCAGAGTTTGTAGTCTGTTTAGTTACTTAGCTAGTCCTACTTGCGATCCTTGCCACTAGGATCATAACAGAGATCCTGCATTGCTTAATGCAGATGCGTTTTTCCTGGCGCTAGGATTGCTTTATGACGAACCTAATTCAGTGGTTCAGGCAGAGAAAATCTTGCTGGCTTTGTGTCAGGGTCAGTATGAAGTGGAGGTATATTGCCAGAAGTTTAGAAAATGGTCTGTGCTTACTCAATGGAATGAGTGTGCCCTGGCAGCAATTTTTAGAAAGGTTCTTTCTGAAGCCCTTAAGGGTGTTATGGTGGGGTTCCCCACGCCTGCCGGTTTGAATGATTCAATGTCCTTGGCCATTCAAATTGATCGGCGTTTGCGCGAGCGCAATGTTGTGCACCATTTGGCGGTGTCCTCTGAACAGAGGCCTGAGCCTATGCAATGTGATAGGACTTTGACCAGAGCTGAACGGCAAGAACACAGACGTCTGAATACGCTGTGTTTTTATTGTGGTGACTCCAGTCATGCTCTCTCTGATTGTCCTAAGTGCACTAAGCGGTTTGCTAGGTCTGTCACCATTGGTACTGTACAGCCTAAATTTCTTTTGTCTGTTACTCTGATTTGCTCTTTGTCGTCCTTGTTATGATCCGGTGGTAGGATCTCAAACTGACCTGACACATATAACCTGAATAAATAGGACAAGTTCTGGGGATGTGGAAGCTATACTGACCGCAATCCTGATCCTATCCACACACACTAAAGGCAGCTGTGGAGCGTTACCTGAAAACCTAGATGCCTCGTCACAGCCTGAGAAACTGACTACCCCTAGAGAGAAAGCAAAGACCTCACTTGCCTCAGAGAAATATCCCCAAAGTTTTAGATAGCCCCCACAAATAATAACGGTGAGTTAAGGGGAAAACACAAACGTACAGATGAAACAGGTTTAGCAAATGAGGCCCGCTAATACTAGATAGGCAGAAAACAGATAGGTGTCTGTGCGGTCAGCACAAAACTATCAAAAATAAACCACGCAGAGAATACAAGAACCCCCACACCGACTCACGATGTGAGGGACGCACTCTGCACCCCAGAACTAACCAGCAAGCGAAAAATCACATAAAAGCAAGCTGGACTGAACTCATAATATACTGAGAAACGTTTTCCAGGAAATAATGAGAAAATGAACAAGCAAACTTAGCTTCTCCTAGCAGGAGACTGGTCACAAGGAATATTCAGGAGAGCACAGAATCAGGACTGAATACACCGACAGCAGGCAACAAATGAAGGTCCAGCTGAACTAAATAGGC
This sequence comes from Ranitomeya variabilis, assembly GCF_051348905.1. NCBI lineage: Eukaryota > Metazoa > Chordata > Amphibia > Anura > Dendrobatidae > Ranitomeya > Ranitomeya variabilis. The sequence continues at coordinate 650,975,596 of NC_135234.1, forward strand.
CCCGCATAGCAGGAGATGAAACAGCTGAACCCAGCCAAGACCAGCCATATCACTAAAGGCCACCAGAGGGAGCCCAAGAGCAAACTCACACAGTACCACTCATGACCATAGGTGTCATGTTCCCAATGGCAGGGAATTAAACACATAACACGGGCAAAAACAGGACGAGCTCTAGGGTGATGGAACCTGAGCTGACCGCGATCCTGAACCTCAACACTCAACTAACAGCAGCCGGGGAACGTTCCTGGGGGGACTCTAGACGTCTCGCGCCAGCCGGAGATCTAGCTACCCCTATCAGAAGAATCACAGACCTATCTTGCCTCCAGAGAAATATTCCCAGAGAAATAGCAGCCCCCCACATATAATGACGGTGAAATGAGAGGAAGGCACAAACGTAGTTATGAAAACAGATTCAGCAAAATGAGGCCCGCTTAAGCTAGATAGCAGAGGATACAAAAGGTGAACTGCGCGGTCAGCTTAAAACCCTTCAAAATACCATCCTGAAATTACTTGAACTCGTGCCAACTCATGGTACATGAGTGGTAATTTCAGCCCACTAGAGCAACCAGCAGCAGAGAATTACATATCTGCAAGCTGGACTAAAAACATGAAAGCAAACATGAAACAGGGAAATCCAGACTTAGCTTGTCTTGAAGGCCTAGGAGCAGGTAGCAAAGGTAACAGAGACACACTGATACATTGATAGCCGGCAAGGGAATGACAGGAAAGCCAGGTTAAATAGGAAACACCCAGCCTCTGATGGACAGGTGGAAACCAGAAACCGCAACCCACCAAAGTCACCCAGTACCAGCTGTAACCACCAGAGGGAGCCCAAAAACAGAATCCACAACACATAGGAGGGAGCCCGAGAACGGAATTCACAACACGTCCTACTCTGTTATGGCATTTGTGGATTCAGGCGCTGCCCTGAATTTGATGGACTTGGAGTTTGCCAGGCGCTGCGGTTTTTCCTTGGAGCCTTTGCAGCATCCTATTCCTTTAAGGGGAATTGATGCTACGCCTTTGGCCAAGAATAAACCTCAGTACTGGACTCAGTTGACCATGTGTATGGCTCCTGCACATCAGGAAGATATTCGCTTTTTGGTGTTGCATAATTTGCATGATGTGGTCGTATTGGGTTTGCCATGGCTGCAGGTTCATAATCCAGTACTGGATTGGAAATCAATGTCTGTGTCAAGTTGGGGTTGTCAAGGGGTACATGGCGATGTTCCGTTGATGTCAATTTCTTCTTCCACTCCTTCTGATGTCCCTGAGTTTTTGTCGGATTACCGGGATGTATTTGATGAACCCAAATCCTGTGTTCTACCTCCACATAGGGATTGTGATTGCGCTATTAATTTGATCCCTGGTAGTAAGTTTCCTAAGGGACGACTTTTCAATTTATCTGTGCCAGAACATGCCGCTATGCAGAGTTATATAAAGGAGTCCTTGAAGAAAGGGCATATTCGCCCGTCTTCGTCACCATTGGGAGCAGGGTTCTTTTTTGTGGCCAAGAAGGATGGTTCTCTGAGACCATGTATAGATTACCGCCTTCTTAATAAGATCACGGTCATATTTCAGTACACTTTGCCTCTGCTGTCTGATTTGTTTGCTCGGATTAAGGGGGCTAGTTGGTTCACCAAGATAGATCTCCGAGGGGCGTATAATCTTGTGCGTATTAAACAGGGCGATGAATGGAAAACAGCATTTAATACGCCCGAGGGCCATTTTGAGTATCTGGTGATGCCATTCGGGCTTTCTAATGCTCCATCTGTGTTTCAATCCTTTATGCATGACATCTTCCGAAAGTATCTGGATAGATTAATGATCGTATATTTGGATGATATTTTGGTCTTTTCGGATGATTGGGAGTCTTGTTGTGAACGCTATTTCTGGGCTCCCTCTTGTGGTCACAAGTGGTACTGTGTGAGTTGTCTTTCTGCAGGTTTGTGACTGGCATCAGCTGTCTCGTTATCTGTGGGCTGGGTTTCTATTTAAGCTCACTTGGACTCTCAGTCTATGCCTGCTGTCAATGTATTCAGTGCTATTCTGATTCCTTCTGACTACCTTGCTACCAGTCTCTTCAAGAGAAACTAAGTTTCCGTTTTGTTCATTTTTTGATCATCAGTGTTCAATTTGTTTCTTGTCCAGCTTGCTTATATGTGATTTCCCAGCTTGCTGGTAGCTCTATGGGGCTGAGTTTCTCCCCCCACACCGTTAGTTGGTGTGGGGGTTCTTGAATTCTCAGCGTGGATATTTTGGTAGGGTTTTCCACTGACCGCACAGTTCGCTATCTGTCTTCTGCTGTCTAGTATTAGCGGGCCTCATTTGCTGAATCTGTTTTCATTCCTACGTGTGTCTTTTCTCCTTACCTCACCGTTATTATTTGTTGGGGGCTTCCTATATCTTTGGGGTTATTTCTCTTGAGGCAAGTGAGGTCTTGCTTTCTCTTTAGGGGTAGTCAGTTTCTCAGGCTGCATCGAGACGTCCAGGATTTTAGGCACGTTCACCGGCTACCTTTAGTGTGTTTGGATAGGATCAGGTTTGCGGTCAGTCCAGTTACCACCTCCCTAGAGCTTGTTCTATGTTTAGTAACTTAGCTAGTATTTCCTGTGATCCTCAGCCACTGGGATCATAACAGTACAGCAGGCCAAAAAAGTGTTTATGCATTGCATGAAGTGGGATAAAAGAAGTCCTGAGTACAATTTTATTTTTTTTTTTGTTGTTGTTTCTTCCTCCTTTGCTGCAGTCTGTCCAGCTTTTCTCATCCCCTTAATCTCTGGGTGGTTTTGAGCTCAGCTGCAGACATGGATATTCAGAGTCTGACTTCTAGTGTGGATCATCTTGCTGCAAGGGTGCAAAATATTCAGGATTTTGTTTTTCATAGCCCCATGTGTTATGACCCCAATGGCAGAGGGTCTCAAAAGTACATACCAAGTCTGCAAACATAAAAAACCAGCTCATAGGGCAGTGGTAACTGGGCTAACCGTATATCTAATCCTAGCACCACAAATAGCAGCAGCCGGGGAACGTGCCTACGTTGGTTCTAGACGTCTCGCGCCAGCCGGAGAACTAACTAACCCTAGAAGGGAAAAGATAGACCTTTCTTGCCTCCAGAGAAAAGACCCCAAAAGTTGGATACAAACCCCCAACAAATAATAACGGTGAGGTAAGGAGAAAAGACAAACGTAAGAATGAACTAGATATTTAGCAAAGAGAGGCCCACTGACTAATAGCAGAATATAGTAAGATGACTTATACGGTCAGCAAAAATCCTATCAAAATTTCCACGTTGGATATTCAAGAACCCCCGAACCGTCTAACGGGGGAGAATACCAGCCCCCTAGAGCTTCCAGCAAAAACAGGAATCACATTTAGTACAAGCTGGACAGAAAATAAAAGCAATACAAATAACCAAAAAACAAGGAAGCAGGACTTAGCTTAAGTTTGCAAGAAACAGGACCAGCAGACAGGAGCAAACAGAAAGGATCTGATTACAACGATGCCAGGCACTGGACTGAGAATCCAGGAAGCTTATATAGCAACACCCCTGGAATAACGACCCAGGTGGGTGCCAAACTGAGGAAAGACAATCCCAGAGTCATATCACCAGTGACCACAAGAGGGAGCCAAAAAAGTCTAATTCACAACACCCATGTCTGAGCCAAAGATACCTATTCCTGAGTTGTTTTCTGGAGATAGATCTAGGTTTCTGAAATTTAGGAATAATTGTAAATTGTTTCTGTCTTTGAGACCTCGTTCCTCTGGTGATTCCGCTCAGCAAGTTAAAATTGTTATCTCCTTGTTACGCGGCGACCCTCAAGATTGGGCTTTCTCTCTGGCGCCAGGAGATCCTGCATTGCTGAATGTGGATGCGTTTTTTCTGGCGCTTGGACTGATTTATGAGGAACCTAATCTTGAGAACCAGGCAGAAAAGGCTTTGCTGGCTATCTCTCAAGGTCAGGATGAAGCTGAGGTGTACTGTCAAAAATTTCGGAAATGGTCAGTGCTTACTCAATGGAATGAGTGTGCCCTGGCTGCAAATTTCAGAGAGGGTCTTTCTGAAGCCATTAAGAATGTTATGGTGGGGTTCCCCACGCCTGCAAGTCTGAGTGATTCAATGGCTTTGGCCATTCAGATTGATCGGCGTTTGCGGGAGCGCAAATCTGCGCATCCTCTGGCAGTGTTCTCTGAACAGAGACCTGAGTCAATGCAATGTGACAGAATTCTGACTAGAATTGAGCGACAAAGTCATAGACATCAAAATGGGTTGTGCTTTTACTGTGGTGATTCTACTCATGTTATCTCAGCATGCTCTAAGCGCTTAAAAAAAAAACCGCTAAACCTGTCACCATTGGTACTATACAGCCTAAGTTCATTTTGTCTGTTACTTTAATCTGTTCTTTGTCATCCTACTCGGTTATGGCTTTTGTGGATTCAGGTGCTGCCCTGAATCTTATGGATTTGTCGTTTGCCAAGCGCTGTGGTTTTGTTCTGGAGCCTTTGGAATTTCCTATTCCACTGAGGGGAATAGATGCTACGCCATTGGGTGAGAATAAGCCTCAGTATTGGACTCAAGTGACCATGTGCATGACTCCTGTACATCAGGAGGTGATTCGCTTTCTTGTGCTGCATAATTTGCATGATGTTGTAGTTTTGGGTCTGCCATGGCTGCAGGTCCATAATCCAGTTTTGGATTGGAAAGCTATGTCTGTATCAAGTTGGGGTTGTCAGGGGATTCATGGCGATGTCCCTTTGGTGTCAATTGCTTCTTCCACTCCTTCTGAGGTCCCTGAGTTTTTGTCTGACTAACAGGATGTATTTGATGAGCCCAGATCCGGTGCCCTGCCTCCTCATAGGGATTGTGATTGTGCTATAAATTTGATTCCTGGCAGTAAGTTCCCTAAGGGACGACTTTTTAATTTGTCTATACCAGAACATGCTGCGATGCAGAGTTATATAAAGGAGTCTTTGGCGAAAGGACATATTCGCCCATCCTCCTCCCCTCTTGGTGCAGGATTTTTTTTTGTGGCCAAGAAGGATGGTTCTCTGAGACCTTGTATAGATTATCGTCTTCTAAATAAAATCATGGTCAAATTTCAGTATCCTTTGCCATTATTGTCTGATCTGTTTGCTCGGATTAAGGGATCCAGTTGGTTCACCAAGATAGATCTTCGTGGTGCGTATAACCTTGTGCGTATCAAGCAGGGGGACGAATGGAATACAGCATTTAATACGCCCGAAGGCCATTTTGAGTACTTGGTGATGCCTTTTGGACTCTCTAATGCTCCTTCTGTGTTTCAGTCCTTTATGCATGACATTTTCCGAGAATATCTGGATAAATTTATGATTGTGTATCTGGATGACATTTTGGTCTTTTCTAATGATTGGGAGTCCTGTTGTGAAATTGGATTCTGGGCTCCCCCGGTGGCCACTTGTGGAATTGTACTTGTGTGCATCATCCCCTCTGTTCACCTGCTCCTATCAGGATGTGGGAGTCGCTATATAACCTTGCTCCTCTGTCAGTTTCATGCCGGTCAACAATGTAATCAGAAGCCTTTCTGTGCATGTTCCTGCTACTAGACAACTCCCAGCTAAGTTGGACTTTTGTCCTTGTGTGTTTTTGCATTTTGTTCCTGTTCACAGCTGCTGTTTCGTTACTGTGTCTGGAAAGCTCTTGTGAGCGGAAATTGCCACTCTGGTGTTATGAGTTAATGCTAGAGTCTTAAAGTAATTTCTGGATGGTGTTTTGATAGGGTTTTCTGCTGACCATGAAAGTGCCCTTTCTGTCTTCTTGCTATCTAGTAAGCGGACCTCGATTTTTGCTAAACCTATTTTCATACTACGTTTGTCATTTCATCTAAAATCACCGCCAATATATGTGGGGGCCTCTGTCTGCCTTTTGGGAAAATTTCTCTAGAGGTGAGCCAGGACTGTCTTTTCCTCTGCTAGGATTAGGTAGTTCTCCGGCTGGCGCTGGGCATCTAGGGATAAAAAAACGTAGGCATGCTACCCGGCCACTTCTAGTTGTGCGGCAGGTTTAGTTCATGGTCAGTATAGTTTCCATCTTCCAAGAGCTAGTTCTCATATATGTTGGGCTATGTTCTCTCGCCATTGAGAATCATGACAGTTTGACCGGCCAAAAAAAAGGGTTAAATTACTGGCTGAGAAAGGAGAGAAAAAAGAAGTCTGCTACAATTTTTTTTTTTTTTTTTTTCCCCTCTAGTTCTGAGTGTGCTCTTAATTGAATCACTTGCTAGTCTGCCTATACTGCAGCCTTCCTCTCTTTCTCTCCTTCTTATCCTTGAATGGCTCTGTGTTCACCTGTTTCAAATGGATCTTCAGAGTGTAGCTACAGGTTTGAATAATCTCGCCACAAAGGTACAAAATTTGCAAGATTTTGTTGTTCATGCACCTATGTCTGAGCCTAGAATTCCTTTGCCTGAATTCTTCTCGGGGAATAGATCTCACTTTCAAAATTTTAAAAATAATTGCAAATTGTTTTTGTCCCTGAAGTCTCGCTCTGCCGGAGACCCTGCACAGCAGGTCAGGATTGTAATTTCCTTGCTCCGGGGCGACCCTCAAGACTGGGCTTTTGCATTGGCACCAGGGGATCCTGCGTTGCTCAATGTGGATGCATTTTTTCTGGCCTTGGGGTTGCTTTATGAGGAACCTCATTTAGAGCTTCAGGCGGAAAAGGCCTTGATGTCCTTGTCTCAGGGGCAAGATGAAGCTGAAATATACTGCCAAAAATTCCGCAAATGGTCTGTGCTTACTCAGTGGAATGAGTGCGCCCTGGCGGCGATTTTCAGAGAAGGTCTCTCTGATGCCATTAAGGATGTTATGGTGGGGTTCCCTGTGCCTGCGAGTCTGAATGAGTCCATGACGATGGCTATTCAGATCGATAGGTGTCTGCGGGAGCGCAAACTTGTGCACCATTTGGCGGTGTCTACTGAGAAAACGCCAGAAAATATGCAATGTGATAGAATTCTGTCCAGAAGCGAGCGGCAGAATTTTAGACGAAAAAATGGGTTGTGCTTCTATTGTGGTGATTCAACTCATGTTATATCAGCATGCTTTAAGCGTACTAAGAAGCCTGACAAGTCTGTTTCAATTAGCACTTTACAGTCTAAGTTTATTCTATCTGTGACCCTGATTTGTTCTTTGTCATCTATTACCGCGGACGCCTATGTCGACTCTGGCGCTGCTTTGAGTCTTATGGATTGGTCCTTTGCCAAACGCTGCGGGTATGATTTGGAGCCATTGGAGGCTCCGATACCTCTGAAAGGGATTGACTCCACCCCATTGGCTAGTAATAAACCACAATACTGGACACAAGTGACTATGCGTGTTAATCCGGATCACCAGGAGGTTATTCGCTTTCTGGTGCTGTATAATCTACATGATGTTTTGGTGCTGGGATTGCCATGGCTGCAATCTCATAACCCAGTCCTCGACTGGAGAGCTATGTCTGTGTTAAGCTGGGGATGTAAAGGAACTCATGGGGACGTACCTTTGGTTTCCATTTCATCATCTATTCCCTCTGAGATTCCTGAATTCTTGTCTGACTTTCGTGACGTTTTTGAAGAACCCAAGGTTGGTTCACTACCTCCGCACCGGGAGTGCGATTGTGCCATAGACTTGATCCCGGGTAGTAAATACCCTAAGGGTCGTTTATTTAATCTGTCTGTGCCTGAACACGCGGCTATGCGAGAATATATAAAGGAGTCCTTGGAAAAGGGACATATTCGTCCTTCGTCATCTCCCTTAGGAGCCGGTTTTTTCTTTGTGTCTAAGAAAGACGGCTCTTTGAGGCCGTGTATTGATTATCGACTTTTGAATAAAATCACGGTTAAATATCAATATCCGTTACCACTGCTTACTGATTTGTTTGCTCGTATAAAGGGGGCCAAGTGGTTCTCTAAGATTGATCTCCGTGGGGCGTATAATTTGGTGCGAATCAAGCAGGGGGATGAGTGGAAAACCGCATTTAATACGCCCGAGGGCCATTTTGAGTATTTGGTGATGCCTTTTGGTCTTTCAAATGCTCCTTCAGTCTTCCAGTCCTTTATGCATGACATTTTCCGCGATTATTTGGACAAATTTATGATTGTGTATCTGGATGATATTCTGATTTTTTCGGATGACTGGGACTCTCATGTCCAGCAGGTCAGGAGGGTTTTTCAGGTTTTGCGGTCTAATTCCTTGTGTGTGAAGGGTTCTAAGTGTGTTTTTGGGGTTCAAAAGATTTCCTTCTTGGGATACATTTTTTCCCCCTCTTCCATCGAGATGGATCCTGTCAAGGTTCAGGCTATTGGTGATTGGACGCAACCCTCTTCTCTTAAGAGTCTTCAGAAATTTTTGGGCTTTGCTAACTTTTATCGTCGATTTATTGCTGGTTTTTCTGATGTTGTAAAACCATTGACTGATTTGACTAAGAAGGGTGCTGATGTTGCTGATTGGTCCCCTGATGCTGTGGAGGCCTTTCGGGAGCTCAAGCGCCGCTTTTCTTCCGCCCCAGTGTTGCGTCAGCCTGATGTTGCTCTTCCTTTTCAGGTTGAGGTCGACGCTTCTGAAATCGGAGCTGGGGCGGTGTTGTCGCAGAGAAGTTCCGACTGCTCCGTGATGAGACCTTGTGCTTTTTTTTCCCGTAAATTTTCGCCCGCCGAGCGGAATTATGATATTGGGAATCGGGAGCTTTTGGCCATGAAGTGGGCTTTTGAGGAGTGGCGTCACTGGCTTGAGGGGGCCAGACATCAGGTGGTGGTATTGACTGACCACAAAAATTTAATTTACCTTGAGTCTGCCAGGCGCCTGAATCCTAGACAGGCGCGCTGGTCGTTGTTTTTCTCTCAGTTTAATTTTGTGGTGTCTTACCTACCGGGTTCTAAGAATGTTAAGGCGGATGCCCTTTCTAGGAGTTTTGAGCCTGACTCCCCTGGTAATTCTGAGCCCACAGGTATCCTTAAAGATGGAGTGATATTGTCTGCCGTTTCTCCAGACCTGCGGCGGGCCTTGCAGGAGTTTCAGGCGGATAGACCTGATCGTTGCCCACCTGGTAGACTGTTTGTTCCTGATGATTGGACCAGTAGAGTCATCTCTGAGGTTCATTCTTCTGCGTTGGCAGGTCATCCTGGAATCTTTGGTACCAGGGATTTGGTGGCAAGGTCCTTCTGGTGGCCTTCCCTGTCACGAGATGTGCGAGGCTTTGTGCAGTCTTGTGACGTTTGTGCTCGGGCCAAGCCTTGTTGTTCTCGGGCTAGTGGATTGTTGTTACCCTTGCCTATCCCGAAGAGGCCTTGGACGCACATCTCGATGGATTTTATTTCGGATCTGCCTGTTTCTCATAAGATGTCTGTCATCTGGGTGGTGTGTGACCGTTTCTCTAAGATGGTCCATCTGGTTCCCTTGCCTAAGTTGCCTTCTTCTTCCGAGTTGGTTCCTCTGTTTTTTCAAAATGTTGTTCGTTTGCATGGTATTCCGGAGAATATCGTTTCTGACAGAGGGACCCAATTCGTGTCTAGATTTTGGCGGGCATTCTGTGCTAGGATGGGCATAGATTTGTCTTTTTCGTCTGCTTTCCATCCTCAGACTAATGGCCAGACCGAGCGGACTAATCAGACCTTGGAGACATATTTGAGGTGTTTTGTGTCTGCGGATCAGGATGATTGGGTTGCTTTTTTGCCTTTGGCGGAGTTCGCCCTCAATAATCGGGCCAGCTCTGCCACCTTGGTGTCCCCGTTTTTCTGTAATTCGGGGTTTCATCCTCGATTTTCCTCCGGTCAAGTGGAATCTTCGGATTGTCCTGGAGTGGATGCTGTGGTGGAGAGGTTGCATCAGATTTGGGGGCAGGTGGTGGACAATTTGAAGTTGTCCCAGGAGAAGACTCAGCTTTTTGCCAACCGCCGTCGTCGTGTTGGTCCTCGGCTTTGTGTTGGGGACTTGGTGTGGTTGTCTTCTCGTTTTGTCCCTATGAGGGTTTCTTCTCCTAAGTTTAAGCCTCGGTTCATCGGCCCGTACAAGATATTGGAGATTCTTAACCCTGTGTCCTTCCGTTTGGACCTCCCTGCATCCTTTTCGATTCATAATGTTTTTCATCGGTCATTGTTGCGCAGGTATGAGGTACCGGCTGTGCCTTCCGTTGAGCCTCCTGCTCCGGTGTTGGTTGAGGGTGAGTTGGAGTACGTTGTGGAAAAGATCTTGGACTCTCGTGTTTCCAGACGGAAACTCCAGTATCTGGTCAAATGGAAGGGATACGGTCAGGAGGATAATTCTTGGGTCACTGCCTCTGATGTTCATGCCTCCGATCTTGTCCGTGCCTTTCATAGGGCTCATCCTGATCGCCCTGGTGGTTCTGGTGAGGGTTCGGTGCCCCCTCCTTGAGGGGGGGGTACTGTTGTGAAATTGGATTCTGGGCTCCCCCGGTGGCCACTTGTGGAATTGTACTTGTGTGCATCATCCCCTCTGTTCACCTGCTCCTATCAGGATGTGGGAGTCGCTATATAACCTTGCTCCTCTGTCAGTTTCATGCCGGTCAACAATGTAATCAGAAGCCTTTCTGTGCATGTTCCTGCTACTAGACAACTCCCAGCTAAGTTGGACTTTTGTCCTTGTGTGTTTTTGCATTTTGTTCCTGTTCACAGCTGCTGTTTCGTTACTGTGTCTGGAAAGCTCTTGTGAGCGGAAATTGCCACTCTGGTGTTATGAGTTAATGCTAGAGTCTTAAAGTAATTTCTGGATGGTGTTTTGATAGGGTTTTCTGCTGACCATGAAAGTGCCCTTTCTGTCTTCTTGCTATCTAGTAAGCGGACCTCGATTTTTGCTAAACCTATTTTCATACTACGTTTGTCATTTCATCTAAAATCACCGCCAATATATGTGGGGGCCTCTGTCTGCCTTTTGGGAAAATTTCTCTAGAGGTGAGCCAGGACTGTCTTTTCCTCTGCTAGGATTAGGTAGTTCTCCGGCTGGCGCTGGGCATCTAGGGATAAAAAAACGTAGGCATGCTACCCGGCCACTTCTAGTTGTGCGGCAGGTTTAGTTCATGGTCAGTATAGTTTCCATCTTCCAAGAGCTAGTTCTCATATATGTTGGGCTATGTTCTCTCGCCATTGAGAATCATGACAGAGTCCCATGTTAAGCAGGTCAGGATGGTGTTTCAGGTCCTGCGTGCTAATGCTTTACTTGTGAAGGGCTCAAAATGTCTCTTCGGAGTACAGAAGGTTTCCTTTTTGGGTTTTATTTTTTTCTCCTTCTACTATTGAGATGGACCCAGTCAAGGTCCAGGCTATTCATGACTGGACTCAGCCTACATCTGTTAAGAGTCTTCAGAAGTTCTTGGGTTTTGCTAATTTTTACCGTCGCTTCATCGCTAATTTTTCTGGCGTGGTTAAGCCCTTGACGGATTTGACCAAGAAAGGTTCTGATGTGACTCCTGCGGCAGTGGAAGCCTTTCGGGAGCTGAAGCGCCGGTTTTCTTCAGCTCCAGTCTTATGTCAGCCTGATATCTCTCTTCCTTTCCAGGTCGAGGTGGATGCTTCTGAGATTGGAGCAGGGGCTGTTTTGTCGCAGAGAAGCTCTGATGGCTCTGTGATGAAGCCTTGTGCCTTCTTTTCAAGAAAGTTTTCGCCTGCCGAGCGGAATTATGATGTTGGTAATCGGGAGTTGTTGGCTATGAAGTGGGCATTTGAGGAGTGGCGACATTGGCTCGAGGGAGCTAGGCATCGTGTGGTGGTCTTGACTGATCACAAAAATCTGATTTATCTCGAGTCTGCCAAGCGCCCGAATCCTAGACAGGCTCGTTGGTCGTTGTTTTTCTCCTGTTTCGATTTCATGGTCTCGTACCTGCCGGGTTCAAAGAACGTGAAGGCTGATGCCCTTTCTAGGAGTTTTGTGCCTGACTCCCCGGGAGTTTCAGAGCCGGCTGGTATCCTCAAGGAGGGAGTGATTTTGTCTGCCATTTCCCCAGATTTGCGACGAGTGCTGCAGAAAGTTCAGGCTGATAGACCTGACCGTTGCCCACCAGAGAGACTGTTTGTCCCAGATAGATGGACCAGCAGAGTTATTTCCGAGGTTCATTCTTCGGTGTCGGCAGGTCATCCTGGGATTTTTGGTACCAGAGATTTGGTGGCTAGGTCCTTCTGGTGGCCTTCCTTGTCGCGGGATGTGCGTTCCTTTGTGCAGTCCTGTGGGATTTGTGCTCGGGCTAAACCTTGCTGTTCTCGTGCCAGCGGTTTGCTTTTGCCTTTGCCTGTCCCGAAGAGGCCTTGAACGCACATTTCCATGGATTTTATTTCAGATCTTCCAGTGTCTCAGAGAATGTGTGTCATCTGGGTGGTGTGTGATCGTTTTTCCAAAATGGTCCATTTGGTGCCCTTGCCTAAGTTGCCTTCCTCCTCCGATTTGGTTCCTTTATTTTTTCAGAATGTGGTTCGCTTGCACGGCATCCCTGAAAATATTGTGTCTGACAGAGGATCCCAGTTTGTGTCCAGATTTTGGCGGATTTTTTGTGCTAAGATGGGCATTGATTTGTCTTTTTCGTCGGCCTTCCATCCTCAGACGAATGGCCAAACCGAGCGAACTAATCAGACGTTGGAAACTTATTTAAGATGTTTTGTTTCTGCTGATCAGGATGATTGGGTGACTTTTTTTGCCATTGGCCGAGTTTGCCCTTAATAATCGGGCTAGTTCTGCTACTTTGGTTTCGCCTTTTTTCTGCAATTCTGGTTTTCATCCTCGTTTTTCCTCGGGTCAGGTTGAGCCTTCTGACTGTCCGGGGGTGGATTCTGTGGTGGATAGATTGCAGCAGATTTGGAACCATGTGGTGGACAATTTGAAGTTGTCACAGGAGAAGGCTCAGCGCTTTGCCAACCGCCGTCGCGGTGTTGGTCCCCGACTTCATGTTGGGGATTTGGTATGGCTGTCTTCTCGGTATGTTCCTATGAAGGTTTCCTCTCCTAAATTCAAGCCTCGCTTCATCGGTCCTTATAAGATTTTGGAAATCCTTAACCCGGTGTCTTTTCGTTTGGACCTCCCAGCATCGTTTGCAATTCATAATGTGTTCCATAGGTCTTTGTTGCGGAGGTATGTGGTGCCTGTGGTTCCTTCTGTTGAGCCTCCTGCTCCGGTGCTGGTTGAGGGCGAATTGGAGTACGTGGTGGAGAAGATCTTGGATTCTCGTATTTCCAGACGGAGGCTTCAGTATTTAGTTAAGTGGAAGGGCTATGGTCAGGAGGATAATTCCTGGGTTGTCGCCTCTGATGTTCATGCGGCCGATTTGGTTCGTGCCTTCCATGCGGCTCATCCTGGTCGCCCTGGGGGTCTTGATGAGGTTTCGGTGACCCCTCCTCAAGGGGGGGGTACTGTTGTGAACTCTATTTCTGGGCTCCCTCTTGTGGTCACAAGTGGTACTGTGTGAGTTGTCTTTCTGCAGGTTTGTGACTGGCATCAGCTGTCTCGTTATCTGTGGGCTGGGTTTCTATTTAAGCTCACTTGGACTCTCAGTCTATGCCTGCTGTCAATGTATTCAGTGCTATTCTGATTCCTTCTGACTACCTTGCTACCAGTCTCTTCAAGAGAAGCTAAGTTTCCATTTTGTTCATTTTTTGATCATCAGTGTTCAATTTGTTTCTTGTCCAGCTTGCTTATATGTGATTTCCCAGCTTGCTGGTAGCTCTATGGGGCTGAGTTTCTCCCCCCACACCGTTAGTTGGTGTGGGGGTTCTTGAATTCTCAGCGTGGATATTTTGGTAGGGTTTTCCACTGACCGCACAGTTCGCTATCTGTCTTCTGCTATCTAGTATTAGCGGGCCTCATTTGCTGAATCTGTTTTCATTCCTACGTGTGTCTTTTCTCCTTACCTCACCGTTATTATTTGTTGGGGGCTTCCTATATCTTTGGGGTTATTTCTCTTGAGGCAAGTGAGGTCTTGCTTTCTCTTTAGGGGTAGTCAGTTTCTCAGGCTGCGTCGAGACGTCCAGGATTTTAGGCACGTTCACCGGCTACCTTTAGTGTGTTTGGATAGGATCAGGTTTGCGGTCAGTCCAGTTACCACCTCCCTAGAGCTTGTTCTATGTTTAGTAACTTAGCTAGTATTTCCTGTGATCCTAAGCCACTGGGATCATAACAGAGTCTCATGTGAAGCAGGGCAGAATGGTATTCCAGGTCCTTCGTGCTAATTCCTTGTTTGTGAAGGGGTCTAAATGTCTTTTCGGAGTTCAGAAGGTTTCCTTTTTGGGCTTCATTTTTTCCCCTTCTACTATTGAGATGGATCCTGTTAAAGTTCAGGCCATTTATGATTGGACTCAACCCACATCTGTGAAGAGCCTTCAGAAATTCCTGGGCTTTGCTAATTTTTACCGTCGCTTCATCGCTAATTTTTCTAGTGTGGTTAAACCTTTGACTGATTTGACAAAGAAAGGTGCTGATGTGGTGAATTGGTCCTCTGCGGCCATTGAGGCTTTTCAGGAGCTGAAACGTCATTTTTCTTCGGCCCCTGTGCTGTGTCAGCCAGATGATTCGCTCCCTTTTCAGGTCGAGGTGGATGCTTCTGAGATTGGAGCAGGGGCTGTTTTGTCTCAAAGAAGTTCTGATGGCTCTGTGATGAAGCCATGTGCTTTCTTTTCTAGAAAGTTTTCGCCTGCTGAGCGTAATTATGATGTTGGCAATCGGGAGTTGCTGGCTATGAAGTGGGCATTCGAGGAGTGGCGACATTGGCTTGAGGGAGCCAAGCACTGCGTGGTGGTCTTGACGGATCACAAGAATCTGACTTATCTCGAGTCTGCCAAGCGGTTGAATCCTAGGCAGGCTCGATGGTCGCTGTTTTTCTCCCGTTTCGATTTTGTGGTCTCATACCTTCCTGGTTCTAAGAATGTGAAGGCTGATGCCCTTTCTAGGAGTTTTGTGCCTGATTCTCCGGGAGTCCCTGAGCCGGCTGGTATTCTCAAAGAGGGGGTAATTCTGTCTGCCATCTCCCCTGATTTGCGGCGGGTGCTGCAGAAGTTTCAGGCTGATAGACCTGACCGTTGTCCAGCGGAGAGACTGTTTGTCCCCGATAGATGGACTAGTAGAGTTATTTCCGAGGTTCATTGTTCGGTGTTGGCTGGTCATCCTGGGATTTTTGGTACCAGAGATTTGGTGGCTAGGTCCTTTTGGCGGCCTTCCTTGTCACGGGATGTGCGTTCTTTTGTGCAGTCCTGTGGGACTTGTGCTCGGGCCAAGCCCTGCTGTTCTCGTGCCAGTGGGTTACTTTTGCCCTTGCCGGTCCCAAAAAGGCCTTGGACGCATGTTTCCATGGATTTTATTTCAGATCTTCCTGTCTCTCAAAGGATGACTGTCATCTGGGTGGTTTGTGATCGCTTCTCTAAGATGGTCCATTTGGTACCCTTGCCTAAATTACCTTCCTCCTCTGATTTGGTTCCACTATTTTTTCAGCATGTGGTTCGTTTGCATTGCATTCCGGAAAACATTGTGTCTGACAGAGGTTCCCAGTTTGTCTCTAGGTTTTGGCGGTCCTTTTGTGCTAAGATGGGCATTGATTTGTCTTTTTCTTCGGCTTTCCATCCTCAGACAAATGGCCAAACCGAACGAACCAATCAGACTTTGGAAACCTATCTGAGATGCTTTGTTTCTGCCGATCAGGATGATTGGGTAACCTTCTTGCCATTGGCTGAGTTCGCCCTTAATAGTCGGGCTAGTTCGGCTACTTTGGTTTCGCCTTTTTTTTGCAATTCTGATATTCATCCTCGTTTTTCTTCGGGACAGGTTGAGCCTTCTGACTGTCCTGGTGTGGATTCTGTGGTGGACAGGTTGCAACAGATTTGGACTCACGTAGTGGACAATTTGACGTTGTCCCAGGAGAAGGCTCAACGTTTCGCTAACCGCCGTCGCTGTGTTGGTCCCCGACTTCGTGTTGGGGATTTGGTTTGGTTGTCTTCTCGTTATGTTCCTATGAAGGTTTCTTCTCCTAAGTTTAAGCCTCGTTTCATTGGTCCTTATAAGATTTCTGAAATTCTTAATCCTGTGTCATTTCGTTTGGACCTTCCAGCCTCTTTTGCCATCCATAATGTGTTCCATAGGTCATTGTTGCGGAGATATGTGGCGCCTATGGTTCCTTCCGTTGATCCTCCTGCTCCGGTGTTGGTTGAGGGGGAGTTGGAGTATGTGGTGGAAAAAATTTTGGATTCTCGTATTTCGAGACAGAAGCTTCAGTACCTGGTTAAGTGGAAGGGCTATGGTCAGGAGGATAATTCCTGGGTTGTTGCCTCCGATGTCCATGCTGCCGATTTAGTTCGTGCCTTTCATTTGGCTCGTCCTGATCGGCCTGGGGGCCCTGGTGAGGGTTTGTTGACCCCTCCTCAAGGGGGGGGTACTGTTGTGAATTCTCGGACTCCCTCCTGTGGTCATGAATGGTACTTTGGTGAGTTCTGTTCCTGGACTCCCTCTGGTGGCTTTGAGTGGAACTGCTGGTCCTTGAGGTTGGCTTTCTCAGCTGCCCTCGTTTATTACTAGGCTGGCTTCCCTATTTAACTCCACTCAGATCGTTACTTCATGCCAGCTGTCAATGTCTCAGTATTGGTTCAGATCTCTCTTGGACTTCTCAGATGACCTGTCTACTCCAGCAGAAGCTAAGTTCCTGCTAGTTCATTTGTGTTACTGCTAATTCTAGTCCAGCTTGCTATCATGATATTTCCTTGCTAGCTGGAAGCTCTGGGGGTGCAGAGTGGCACCTCCACACCGTGAGTCGGTGTGGAGGTCTTTTTGCATACTCTGCGTGGTTTTTTGTAGTTTTGTTTTGCTGACCGCATAGCTCCCTTTTCTATCCTCTGACTATTTACTGAAGACTGGCCTCCTTTGCTAAAACCTGTTTCATTCCTGTGTTTGTGACTTTCCTCTAAACTCACCGTCAATATATGTGGGGGCTGCCTTTTCCTTTGGGGAATTTCTTTGAGGCAAGGTAAGGCTTCTATTTCTATCTTTAGGGGTAGTTAGCTCTTAGGCTGTGAAGAGGCATCTAGGGAGAGTTAGGTACGCTCCACGGCTATTTCTAGTGTGTGTGATAGGAGTAGAGTTTGCGGTCAGCAGAGTTCCCACTTCCCCAGAGCTTGTCCCGATTTCTAGTTTAACCATCAGGTCATTTCGGGTGCACCTAACCACCAGGTCCATAACACCGAAGGCCATTTTGAATACCTTGTGATGCCGTTCGGGCTCACTAATGCTCCATCTGTTTTTCAATCTTTCATGCATGATATCTTCCGGACTTATATTGATAAATTCTTGATTGTATATTTGGACGATATTTTGATTTTTTCTGATGATTGGGAGTCTCATGTGGAACAGGTCAGGATGGTATTTCAGATCCTTCGTGACAATGCTTTGTTTGTGAAGGGGTCTAAGTGTCTCTTTGGGGTGCAGAAGGTTTCTTTTTTGGGTTTTATTTTTTCTCCTTCATCTATTAAGATGGATCTGGTTAAGGTTCAGGCCATTCATGATTGGATTCAACCCACGTCCGTAAAGAGCCTTCAGAAATTTTTGGGTTTTGCAAATTTTTATCGCCGTTTCATTGCTAACTTTTCCAGCGTGGTTAAACCCTTGACCGATTTGACGAAGAAAGGCGCTGATGTGGCGAATTGGTCCTCTGCGGCTGTTTCTGCCTTTCTGGAGCTTAAACATCGATTTACTTCTGCTCCGGTGTTGCGCAAACCGGATGTTTCTCTTCCATTTCAGGTTGAGATTGACGCTTCTGAGATTGGCGCAGGGGCCGTTTTGTCCCAGAGGGATCCTGTTGGTTCCTTGATGAAACCGTGTGCATTCTTTTCCCATAAATTTTCGCCTGGTGAACGCAATTATGATGTCGGCAATCGGGAGTTGTTGGCTATGAAGTGGGCATTTGAGGAGTGGCAACATTGGCTTGAGGGAGCTAAGCACCGTATTGTGCTCTTGACCGATCATAAGAATTTGACTTACCTCGAGTCTGCCAAGCGGCTGAATCCTAGACAGGCTGATGGCATTCTGAAAGAAGGGGTGGTTCTTTCTGCTATTTCCCCTGATTTACGATGGGTTCTTCAGGAATTTCAGGCTGACAGACCTGATCGTTGTCCAGTAGGGAAACTGTTTGTTCCTGACAGATGGACTAGTAGAGTGATTTCTGAGGTTCACTGTTCTGTGTTGGCTGGTCATCCTGGTATTTTTGGTACCAGAGACTTGGCTGGTAGGTCCTTTTGGTGGCCTTCTTTATCACGTGATGTGTGTTCTTTTGTGCAGTCCTGTGGGACTTGTGCGCGGGCCAAGCCTTGTTGTTCCCGTGCTAGTGGGTTGCTTTTGCCATTGCCGGTCCCTGAGAGGCCCTGGACAC
Source organism: Ranitomeya variabilis (assembly GCF_051348905.1). Taxonomy (NCBI): domain Eukaryota; kingdom Metazoa; phylum Chordata; class Amphibia; order Anura; family Dendrobatidae; genus Ranitomeya; species Ranitomeya variabilis. The sequence continues at coordinate 650,993,948 of NC_135234.1, forward strand.
ATATTTCTATGGATTTTATTTCTGATCTTCCGGTTTCCCAGAGGATGTCGGTAATCTGGGTTGTTTGTGACTGATTTTCTAAGATGGTTCATTTGGTGCCTTTGCCTAAATTGCCTTCCTCTTCAGATTTAGTTTCGTTGTTTTTTCAGCATGTGGTTCGTTTGCATGGTATTCCGGAGAATATTGTGTCTGACAGAGGTTCCCAGTTTGTTTCTAGGTTTTGGCGGGCCTTTTGTGCTAGGCTGGGCATTGATTTATCTTTTTCCTCGGCATTTCATCTTCAGACAAATGGCCAAACCGAGCGAACTAATCAGACCTTGGAGACTTATTTGAGATGCTTTGTGTCTGCTGATCAGGATGATTGGGTGGCCTTTTTGCCATTGGCCGAGTTTGCCCTTAATAATCGGGCTAGTTCGGCTACTTTGGTTTCGCCTTTTTTTTTTAATTTTGGTTTTCATCCTCGTTTTTCTTCTGGGCAGGTTGAGCCTTCTGACTGTCCTGGTGTGGATTCGGTGGTTGACAGGTTGCAGCAGATTTGGGCTCATGTGGTGGACAATTTGGTGTTGTCTCAGAAGGAGGCTCAACGTTTTGCTAACCGTCATCGGTGTGTTGGTTCCCGGCTTCAGGTTGGGGATCTGGTCTGGTTGTCTTCCCGTCATGTTCCTATGAAGGTTTCTTCTCCTAAGTTTAAGCCTCGGTTTATTGGTCCTTATAGGATTTCTGGAATTATTAATCCGGTGTCTTTTCGATTGGCGCTTCCGGCCTCTTTTGCTATCCATAATGTCTTCCATAGATCTTTATTGCGGAAATATGTGTTACCCGTTGTTGCCTCTGTTGATCCTCCGGCCCCTGTGTTGGTTGATGGGGAGTTGGAGTATGTGGTTGAGAAGATTTTGGATTCTCGTTTCTCAAATCGGAGGCTTCAGTATCTTGTCAAATGGAAGGGTTATGGCCAGGAGGATAATTCTTGGCTTTTTGCCTCTGATGTCCATGCTGCTGATTTGGTTCATGCTTTTCATCTGGCTTGTCCTGATCGGCCTGGGGGCTCTGGTGAGGGTTCGGTGACCCCTCCTCAAGGGGCGGTACTGTTGTGAATTCTGCTTTTGGGCTCCCTCTGGTGGTTGTAGGTGGTAATGCAGTTGTCCCTGAGTTGCAATCCTGGTCAGGTGTATCTGCTGATTGCAGTTCTGACTGGGGTATTTAGGCGTGCAGGATTCATTAGTCCTTGCCAGTTGTCCATGGTTGTTGGGAGGTTTTGGTTCTGGTTTGGTTCCATCTGCCTTCTGCCAAATCAGCAAAGATAAGTGTCTGGTTTTGTTTCTGTGGCACACATGCTGTGTGCTTAATAATTCTGTGCTATTCAGTGTTTTTTTTTGTCCAGCTTAGATTGTCAGTATTTTCTCAGTCTTGTTGGATTTTCTGGAGTGGCAGATATACATTCCATGTCTTTAGTTAGATTGTGGAACTTTTTGTATTATCTGCTGTGGATATTTTTGGAAGGGTATTAATACTGACCGCTTAGTATTCTGTCCTATCTTTCCCTATTTAGCTAGAGTGGCCTCTTTTGCTGAATCCTGTTTTCTGCCTGCGTGTGTCTTTCCTCTCCTACTCACAGTCAATATTCGTGGGGGGCTGCCTGTCCTTTGGGGTTCTGCTCTGAGGCAAGGTAGTATTCCTATTTCCATCTATAGGGGTATTTAGTCCTCCGGCTGTGTCGAGGTGTCTAGGGTTTGTTAGGCACACCCCACAGCTACTTCTAGTTGCGGTGTTAGTTTAGGTTTTGCGGTCAGTACAGTTTCCACCTACTCCAGAGAAAGTTCATGCGGCTCCAAAGTCACCGGATCATAACATGCAACCTTGTGTCCTCGTTCTTCTCTGCGCCTCTCACCATCCACCATCTACACACTGGGAAGCCCTGGGGATACACTTCACCTGTGGGAAGGTATAACATCTAGCTGCCATAACATCACCCCAGCGGACCCCTTAAAGCAGCATAGATCACCCTGACCGAATACCACAGGTGGCGTCACGAACATTCCCCTTTAAAGAGCTTTCCCTTTTACACGGACGTCCCAGGGCCACAGACCGGGTCAGCCACCATGACATCCCCCTGTGAACCAAAGGACCCGGTACCGAGTACCCCACGGCCCCATGGGGGTGCTCCAGTGGCTCATGGTAAATTGCACATAATTACACAAAAGCTAATACCCCACAGACAAATTAAACAAATTGATGTGGCTGAATTATATGACCTCCAAGCATAGTACATATAAGAAAATGATCATAATGTAGAAAGCACATAGTTTCCTGCATCTTATCATTATGTAGCATGTAGAGCATTAGTCAATTATATTGGATGTAAATAGTGTAATTAAATGAGCAATTAATTTGATGTAGCCTTTAAGATCTATGTAACACAAGGGGGCAGCACACAATACATATACTGCAAACTTTCTGTTCACTGATATTCACATTACTGTAACTGTGTTAGCATATTGTATAATTCATTGGACAAAACGATTACTTATAACAACTGTGTACATGGCAAGAAAATATATTGAAAATAAGCATAAATGTACTATTAGAAATATTTATGGTTATTAAGTTAAATCATTAACAGAAGTCATTTATCTTAGTTTGCCCATGAGGTGGAGATTTTGATTTTTTGGGGTATCATTCCTAAAAGTGGTGATTACATTATAAGATAAGCTAGAATTGACAACTGTAACTTAAGAGAACCCAGGCATTTTTTTTTCTGGTACACAAAGACTTTAGGGATCATATTTGAATGTATCAAATCAATATAAAATATAATTAATTACATTAGTTATCATTTAATTTTCTTTCAGGCTGTAAAATTTATGCTGAATTTACTTCAATAAATAAGTTATGCTTGTTTGCGTTGTTTTTCAATAACATTACGTAAATGCATAGTAACTAGAGTTACAATATTATATATACAGCACAAACTCAGGCAAAAAAAGCAATACAAATAGTTAAAACAAAAACTAATAAAAAATGTTAAACTATTGTTTACAAGCATATTGCTTATTTCAAATGTTTACTCTCGTGATTGTGTTGACAGAAAGAGGCATTACTATGATTGGCACCTGTTGATCCCCTTTTTTTTAAGACAGCAGTCTCGTGACAAAATAGGAGGTGTCAAAAGCCCATGAGCTTTATATTTTGGGTAGACACAATTATATTTTTAAAATGATGTATTTCTAAAATGCTGATTTATATATCATAAGACACAATATAAACTGTAAACATGATTTTAATATAACATATTGTATCTGTTGCTCTTACCTTTAAACCTGCATGCGGCTCTTCTAGAATCAGCTATCAAGATAAATATCCATTATGATGCCTTGTGATACAGGGACTCGTGGGGGTGCATGCCAGTACTTTTCTGTGCCAGTAACATGCTACCAACATCTAAAATATGTATAAATATCACTAAAGTATTAAAATAGCACACAGAGCAACAATGTGCAATATCCAAACCATTCTCTCTCTGCATCCCATTCATCACACTGGTCTATTTATTCCCATTCTGGCAGCGACTATTTATAGTCAATACATAGAGATGGATTGTTTGACATATGCATAGGGCCATCTGTAGAGCAAATCTCTTGTTATATGACCCGGCTACCTTGTGATAGAAACATCTGTCCTATCCTCAATGGCATATGGAACAGGCTGTTTTTCCCTCTGCTCTCCTGAGAGAAGGTAAAGCCGCACAGAGCCTGTTAAGGTCTTCGGAGGTACACAAGGAGCAAAAAATAACAAAAAACCATCTACACATAGCTTTGAGTAATCGGCTTGAGGAGCAAATAGCACATGCTTCTACTATTTTAGCAGCCTAAGCCTTGAGTTCTTGAAAATATAGCTCTCACAGCAGATCTGAAGTAATTGTTATTTAAGGTAACCATGTTGTCTACAGGTAAATCCTTCACTATCTGAACGAAAAGGTATAAATAAGCAAACATATGCTTATATCTTTTTTTGTTCTGGCCTTAAATCAGAAATATTTTTTTAGATAGATGGACATTCACTAGTTTTAACGAATAAAAATTGCTGTCCTCATAATATTGGAAGCTGCACATTGTATTGTGTGACACCTGCTTGTCTATATGTACAGCAGCCATGTGAGCTATTCTACAATGAATAGATGTATTATCTGTAACAGATTTACACCTTACCGGTTCATAGTTCGGTTCAGTATCCGAACTTGACCCTGAATCCCAACCCAATAAAAGTCAATGGCAACCTGAACTTTGGTGCTTTAAAATGGCTGTAAAATGTTCACAGTAAAGGCTATGAGGCTGCAAAAGGAAGAAAAATTGACTAAGAGCATAACAATTGCCCTACTAACCAATGTGGATAGGGAAATAATTTAAAATAAGATTGATTTAAAAAAGGACCCCCATGGTGGAGGCAGGTCTAAGCCTAACAGGGGCGCCGCATAGGCCCTCGCCCCCTCTATCGAGTAACCCGTACATCGCCTTAGGTGTGTTGGGTGATGAGGCAGGGTGGCTGTGGTGTCCTCTGGAGGCCATTCACCTCACCCTCCCTATGCAAGGGGTGTTTTCTGTATGCCAGCTGCTCCAGGACCTGCCCAAACAGAGAGCCACTCTCTCTTCCGAACACCCACTCCCCCCCATGCCGTGTGGTGTCTGTTCCATGGTGAGGTGACTAGGGGGAACGGAGAATCAGAGTTTTATCCTGGAATGAACATGATAAACAGGTACCATGTCCAAAGAAGGCAGCAGTCAAACAAATAAAGACTCCTCAGCAGTTGATGTTGCAAGACAAAATAGCCAGCCATGACCATTTAGAGGCTCTGTAATTAGAAGAGTACTTTAAATCCTTTAATGAGAATCTATTGGAGGGCAAATCTGGTACCAGCAATCACAGTAATTCCAACTCCATCAGCTTACACTAAAGTCTCCCACCACTATTGCACACACATGGATGGTACAGTGGAACTGCAAATGGCCATTAAATTAGTTAATTTTGCCTGATTTGATGAATCTCTAAATACAGATCACCATAAAAAACATGAATCTGTCAATGAATACATGGAAAAAATCCATCAAGGTATTGACTGTGGAAGAGTAATATTATGGACATGCTGCACCAGCCTGTATTACAGACATGCTCCACCAGGCTTTATTACAGGAATCTGGCAAAATTTACTCTTGTACCATGGATTTAACAGAGTGGCAACCCAGTAGTCAGCACTATTTCTAATCCTAACAATACGGGCATCATGTTGCATATAGTGTCGCAAGAAGGTGCTCATGTGCCAGGCGCTTCCATGATGTCCAAGTCCATGGTGTGTTAGTGGTGGGTTAACACTCAAGATTGCTTCCTCTTTCCCATCTTGCCAGCCACGGCCAACAGAGAGGGGATCAATATCCTCTTCATCTCCTGACTGTTGCACAGCCATCACCTCTTCCTCCTCGTCCTCCTCCATTTGATCCTGCACCTTCACTAACAGTTTGTCTGGTACCATGAGCTCCCCTCGATCTCTGTAAGCCACAGTCCCATGACACCAGCCTGGGTGATGACAGTCCGAAACTTAGAGATGTTAGTTTACCTTCCGCATCCTCCTCTGCTTCCACCTCTTCCTCTGGGACCAACACCTCCTCCCGCAGACTAGCCATAGTGTACTCCAGTATGTAGAGGATCTGAATAGTGATGCTGATGATAGCATTGTCAGCGATAGCCATCTTAGTAGCCATTTTGAAACTGTGCAGAAGGGTGCGGAGGTCCTTCATCTATGCTCACTCTGCAAGCATGATTTGCACCACGTCCATACTGCATTGGCCCAGGCTACGCAAAAGTACATCCTGCACTAGTGTCCATCACTGCTGCCACAGTCGCTACAACATGTGCAGAGTGGAATTCCATCATGTGGTAGCATCCCAAATCAAATGGTTAACTGGTAGGCCAAAAGACGATGCAGGACGATGACCTGCGGGGTGCGATCATGCTTTCTGCAGCAGTCCATACAGGCTGGGATAGTGACAGAGAAATTGCTATACCACCAGGTTGAGGACGTGAGCCATGCAAGGCACATGTGTGAGGTTGCCCATCAGGTTTGCACCATTATCGCACACAGCCTTGTTTGGCTCCAGGTTCAGTAGAGACTAGTGTAACACAGGTAATTGGATGCAGTGACACAGAGGCACAGAGCAAGGGTTAACAGGGGTAAACAATTACTGGTTTAATTATTACAGGGATAGACCTCCTCGCAGGGAGTAACAGGGAATAAATCAGATGAGTGCCAAGGGATACAAATTGAAAGGATAACTCAAGGTTGCAGTTTATATATATCGCAATTTCACTTAGCTTGACTTCGGTGTCTGTCTCTTCCGGCTTCCCCACCTAACAAGTCGATCTCATTCTGGTGGCAGCGGGCGGTCACCGACCTAACCCGCTGAGCCCTAGTCCGTTTTGCTACTGCGTAGCCAAGAATCGTCCACGGCAATTCTCCACCCGGCGTACGCTTCTCTGTACGCCTGATGAGGTCTGAGAGTCCTTGCTGAACCCAGCCTTTATCGCTGCCATGCGGCCTATCAGTACTCGCGGCTCAGTGCCGGTCCTCACCGACTCCTCTCTCTGGTGGGAAGCCCCTTTCTTTTCCCGTGCCAATGACCGGCGCGGGATTCAAATCCCCGTCCCGCCGACTCATTTCACCACACTCCCGATGCAATAGCATTGGGCCTATTTCTAGCAATAAATACAAAGGTATTCTGTGGGAGGTTAGTTTTTTACGTCTTGATTTTAACTTTTGTTTATTTGTATTATAGTATTTGTTTTTATTGATGGCTGCTGAATGATGACCATACTATGGATATCCGCTCATGTGATGACTTCAATCAAGTGGACAATCGAGTGAAGATGTTATTTCTCTTTTAGATAAGCTCATGCCCTTTTTTCATTTTTCAAAAAACTCTCACTTGATATTGATTAAATGAACTGTTTTAGTAGGACAATAAAATATTTTTCTGTAGAGTAGACATCATGCAATTATTGTAGCTGTTTGTTGGCAATTTATATTGTTATTGGTTTGGTGAACTGTTCAAACAATTTTGTATTGAAATTCTTTAAGGGTATATATGATATTACTATTGTTTATTATTTAGGTTTTATTTTTTATCTACCTTATATGTTCATTCAGAAAAGCTTCTCAGTGCCTTATTCTTTATATAACAAAGTTTTGCACTATAAATGTTCAATTTTTAAAGGCTCCTTAGTAATGGAGATTTTCTCTATAAATAATATTTTGACACTTAGTAGTACTAGTCATAAATGTACCATAATAAGTTGCTTGAATCTGTCCTTAGCATAATCATAATTTTGCCTATGTTGGCACTATTATTCATTGCAGTTTTAAATGCATCACTTTAAGGTTAAGGTTCCATGTTCCGGATTGTCGGCGCTTTGGACGGAGCGGAAAACTCGCTTCTATACGCGCGGTGATTCCGGATGTGTCATTGCAAACATCCAGAATCTCCGCACCCTATTCATAGGGCCCTGTGATTTACCTTGCGGTGACAGAGCATCGCCGCAAGGTAAACAGACATGCTGCGTTCTAAGACGCACCGCATGTCCGTAAACGCAGGGCCGCTGGGTGCGTGTTCACACGCATAGTGGAGATGGGATTTCATAAAATCCCCTCCACTTTGCTGTACCATCTGGACGCTGCAGGTTGAACACTGTGGTTGTACGCAGCGTTCAATCCGCAGCTAATCCAGTGGACATGCACCCTAATAGTGGCATATGCAAAGCACTTTTCACTTAATATTAATTTAGAACTAAAATGAAAAAGTTACTGTTAGTATTGCAAACCTCTGCTTCCTGTTTATTAACTTTTTTGGCTCTATCAATGTCTTATTGCACTCCTATTGCAATATCACTTTAATAAGTGACATGGGCAATGCACCTTTTCACTTCTCTCTTTTTATACCAATAATAAATAATGGTTGTTTGATATTTTCTCACATTGATTTGGAGGTGAATTTCTGCATTTTTTGATTTACTAAACTTATTAAACTTTTTTGTACCCTTTTTGTATTTTTGCACTTTATTATGCACTGTCAACATAAATAACACTTTATATACATCTAACTTTTGTTGTCCATAATATATAAGATACTAAACTCAGGAAAAGAGTTTTTACTTTACTGCACTGTTTCTTTTATATCCAACTACTATAACTACATAAGGATATGTACATATATTATTTTATACCCCTTGTCACCTCAACAGGACAGGTACGTTATGACCAATTAATATGTATTTTTATAATAACAATAATACTGCTGCTTAGTATATTATTCCATTCCCTTTAAATAAGACAATTGATATCTTTTTGTTTTGTTATTGTTTTATTCACAATTGATATGCCTTTGAGTGGATATTCATAGTTAGATATGATTGCTTTTCAATTTATCCCCTGTTCACTTGTATATAAATGGGATGTTATTCGATTGTCAGCATGGGGGGCATGCACCTTTTGTCCCCGCTTCTGACTGAAGGTATCATGGTATCTGTGGCTGCTGGCACTCATTGTTATTTTCTGTTGCCCGGGCGGTGCTGCCTGCTTGCATTCCATGACATGATTCAAGAGGCGGGAGTGGGGCTTCATATGCTTTATGAGGCGTGATCAATCACGGTCACCTGATTCATGTCCATGTCCACTTGACCAGGTTTTTCTGGTACTATTGGCCACCAATGTATATTTAAACACACTAGCAAGCCCCGACACGCCCCCTGAAGAAGTGGTACAAAACGCTCATCTGGGTGGAGAAACACAGGACCTGACTGCAACTTATTTCCCTGTGTTTGATACACTGGTAATTATAATAATACCATAGGCCAAACTCTTGTTTGATAAATGAATATGCATATCTATGATAGCTAAGACATGTTAAGAGTATATTGACCCATTTTTATGGTAATCCAATAACCATTGTGTGGTCTGTATATAGGTCTTATTCTGTGTCGCTCTTACATACCTATTTATTTTAAAACTCTTCATTCTGTTAAGATAAAAAATTATTTTTTATTGTATAAATTGTGTATCTCATTATACATAGCCTTTCACACTGGGTTTACATATTTGTTGATATATGTACCGTATTTTCTGGTGTATAAGACGACTGGGCGTACAAGACGACCCCCAACTTTTCCATATAAAATATGGAGTTTGGGATATACTCGCCGTATAAGACGGGGGTCATCTTATACGCCCAGTCATCTTATACGGCGTGTGCGGTCCGGATTGTTCCCAGGGTCTGGAGGAGAGGAGACTCTCCTTCAGGCCCTGGAATCCATATTCATGTAAAAAAAAAGAATAAAAATAAAAAATATGGGATATACTCACCCCTCCGACGACCCCCGGCTCTCAGCGGTGCAAGCAGCGGCCTCCGTTCCTAAGGATGCATTGAGCGAAGGACCTTAGATGACGTCGCGGTCGCATGACCGGAAAATCCAGTATATATTTCTTAGGGTAATTTGATGACCTATGGGTTATATAATTAATTAGGACTTCATCTTGATGTGATAAAGCATCAGCCTTAACATTCTTAGTACCAGGGAGATATGTAACAGAAAAATCAAACTGGGCCTGTCTAGTATTCAAGCATTTAGCGTCATCAACATACAGTAATTTTGTCTAATCAATAAAGACCATTACTCTATGGCTATGTGACCACGTTGTGTTTTTTATGCGTTTTTGCCGTGTTTTTTGCCGCAGCAGAAACGCTTAAAAACACTTAAAAAACGCATTCCCATGCAATCCTATGCTGTGCCCATGCTGCGGATTTTCCCACTGCAAAATCGCATAGTGGTAAAATCCGCAGCATGTTCATTATATCCGCAACCATAGGATTGCATTGAAGCGTTCACTTTACGCATGTGGCTATGCCCACCATGCGTAAGGTGAGCGCTTCATGTGCGGATGGTACCCAGGGTATAGAGGAAAGGAGACTCTCCTCCAGGCCCTGGGTATAATATTCATGTAAAAAAAAGAATTAAAATAAAAAATAGGGATATACTTACCTTCTGATGGCCCCCAGAGTCATGCTGCCTCTCAGCGGTGCACGCGGTGGCTTCCGTTCCCAGGGATGCATTGCCCGAATCACCTGAGATGATGTCACGGTCACGCGACAGTGACGTCACAAAGGTCCTTCGCGCAAAGCATCCCTGGGAGCAGAACGTACTGGGAGAGCCGCTGAGGAGATCGGAGGCCGTTGGAAGGTGAGAATAACCATATTTTTTATTTTGTTTATTATTTTTAACATTCTATCTTTTACTATTGATGCTGCATAGGCAGCATCAATAGTAAAAGGTTGGTCACACTTGTTAAGCACTATGCGTGACAAGTGTGACCAACCTGTCAATGGTTGGTCAAATTGCTTGGAAAACGCAAGCATTCTGAAAGCTAAAAACGCTTGCGGCAGGGAGGGACATTTTCGCAGCATTTCTGCAACGTGGGCACATAGCCTATGTCTAGCCCTCCCCAACCAATGCCTCCATTCCTTGAAAGCTCTTAACTAGTGTTGAGCATTCCGATACCGCAAGTATCGGGTATCGGCCGATACTTGCGGTATCGGAATTCCGATACCGGTATTCCGATACTTGCCGCGTATCGGATACCGGAATCGGAAGTTCCCAGATTCAAAATGCACAAATTCAGCCAATGAGAGTGATTCCAAGTGTGGGCACATCCTGTTCAGCATGGAGGGCATGAAACTACTGGCATGGCTGTGATTGGCTGCTGAAATGATGTCATGATGCAGTTTAAAAGTCGCTGGCGCCATTTTGAGATCACTCTGCTGTGAATTCAGTTAGTGACAGGACGCTGTTTGCTGACTGAGGGCCAGTTTAGAGATAGCGATTTGCTTCTTTGTGCTTTCCAAAGGCTAATTTAGCAACCGCTGTGTTCACCTACTATTCACCTTGCTTTTGCCTTGTAGCGCTGTTTTCACAGCGATCTGCAAGGTCTGTGTGTGTGTGTGTGTGTGTGTGAGTGCAGCCCACTCTCCAGTCTGAGTGCAGCCCACTCTCCAGTCTGAGTGCAGCCACATAGGCCATCCATAGCTGGTTGTATTCAGTTCAGGGAGGGTGGTTCATTGCCTCATACTGTTCTTTTTTTTTTTTTTTCCAAGTAGTGTAGTCTGCTGCTAATTTTTTCAAAAAAATTCTATTAGTGTCTTTCCACCCGTCTCCAGCTAATTTGTGGAAAAACACTACATAGGATAACGTAGAGGAGGGTTTTTGGGCCTTGCAGCGCCGTTTACGGCTGTCTGCACGGTCTCCGTGTGACTGCAGCTCGCCCTGTAGTCTGTGAGCAGCCATAGCCTGGTTGTCTCCAGCTCAGGGTTCTTCACTGCGTTATACTGTAAACTCAATTTTCATTTTGTTTTAAGTAGTGCAGGCTGCTGCACATTTTTTCAAAAAATTCCTATTAGTGTCTTTCCACCCGTCTCCAGCCAATTTGTGGAAAAACACTACATAGGATAACGTAGAGGAGGGTTTTTGGGCCTTGCAGCGCCGTTTACGGCTGTCTGCACGGTCTCCGTGTGACTGCAGCTCGCCCTGTAGTCTGTGAGCAGCCATAGCCTGGTTGTCTCCAGCTCAGGGTTCTTCACTGCGTCATACCGCCAAATCAATTTTCATTTTGTTTTAAGTAGTGCAGGCTGCTGCACATTTTTTCAAAAAATTCCTATTAGTGTCTTTCCACCCGTCTCCAGCTAACTTGTGGAAAAACACTACATAGGATAACGTAGAGGAGGGTTTTTGGGCCTTGCAGCGCCGTTTACGTCTGTCTGCACGGTCTCCGTGTGACTGCAGCTCTATCTGTTGTCAGTTCAGCCCCCAAAAAATAAATAAATAATAAAGTTCACCAAACACACCAGTGACACCACTTTACATTTGTGTAGGCCACATTAGCTCATATTAAAGTCTAGTCCACACTTTAGAAAATTAGTGTTTCTTATACCTGTTAGGAGGAGTTGTTCAGGAATAAGCACACAAATCCGTTAGTATTTTTCTGCTTATCTTTATCAGTCAACCAAGATGAAGAAGGCAGTGAGTAAGGCACGTGGGCGTGGGCGTGGGCGCGGAGCAGGGAGGGGACGTGGGGATTCTGTGCCTGCTGCGGGCACCGGTGACTCATCAGCACCCACTTTCACAAGGGAACAGTCATTCATGCGCAGCTTTGTCGCAGAGCGCCGTACACCGCTGCTGCGTGAAGAACAAATTGAAGCCGTTGTCGGATGGATGGCAGCTAATGCATCAACTTCAATTAGTGCCACATCCTCTCAGACACAGAGCACTGGAGAGCAGCCATCTGTCTCTTCACCACCTGCCAAATTGCCCAGGCAGACAGAGAGCCCAGGACAGGAGCCGTCTCTACTTCTGTTCTCTGAATCTCTTGGCTTGGAAACAGGGGGCCAGCCAAGCAGCATTGGAGAAATGGAAGAAGAGGCAGGGTGCAGTGATGCCCAACAGCTTTTTCTCTCTTCCTCTGAAGAGGCGGGTGGGCCAGTGGCTCCGGTCACCACATCGCAGGCCGCATCAGCTGATGATGACACTCAGGTGCCACTTACTGGTGCGTGCTCTGCTGCTGAGACTACCCAGGAGGAGCAGTTGGGGGCAGAGGGTAGTGTAGATGATGAGGTCCTTGACCCATCTTGGCGTGAGGGACAGGAAGGTGGTGGGAGCAGCTCTGAGGAAGAGATTCCCCGTACGGCCCAAAGAGGGAGAGGGAGAGGGAAGACTGCGGATCCTGCAGCCTCCGCTTTGGCACCCGTTAGGAGCATGTCTCTTCCAAAAGCCAAAAAGGGCGCTCCCAAGACTTGCAGTGCCTGGTCCTTTTTTGACACAGTTGCAGATGACATTTGCTATGTCAAATGCAAGGTGTGTCATCACAAAGTAAAAAGAGGTCGAAATGTCAGCAACCTCAATACCTCCAACATGTGGAAACATGTGCGCACCAGGCACCCGGCGGAGTTAGAAAAACACACTGAAGAGCTAGGCCAACCAACAGCGGCAGCTACCACCTCTTCAGCTCGTGTTGCCTCTTCCTCCAGCTCACACGCAGCTGGTTCGGCTTCCTCCCAGGATCGCCGTGGAAGAACCTCTGGCCCTGTTGTCCAGAGACCCGCTGTAATTCCACCCGCAGCACCACTTTCCCAGTCATCCACACACTCCCAGCCCAGTCTACAGCCATCGGTAGTACAGGCATGGGAGAAAAGGCGGCCTTTCTCGTCAAACCACCCACGAGCACAGGCTCTGACTGCAGGCATTGCCAAACTTCTGTCACTGGAAATGCTGTCATTCAGGCTGGGGGAGACTGACAGCTTCCGTGACTTGATGTCATTGGCAGTCCCACAGTACAATGTGCCCAGCCGCTTTTACTTCAGCAGGCAAGCCGTCCCTGCCCTGTACAAGCATGTGGAGGGACACATAAAACACGCGCTACTGAACGCCGTCAGTAGCAAGGTCCACCTCACCACCGATGCGTGGACCAGTCAACATGGACAGGGGCGATACCTTTCCCTCACTGCCGATTGGGTTAATGTCGTTGAGCTGGGTACAGACCGTGCGAGTGGCGCAGGACGTGTCCTGCCCACTCCAAGGATTGCAGGAATCCATTCTGTACGCATTGACTCCTCCTCCTACACCAGTTCCTCAGAATCATCGCTGCAGGAGCCGTCACAGTCCACCTCCACATGGACCCGTGATGAACGTGTACCTGTTACGACCGACATGAGCACAGCCGTGGCCAAACGTCAACAGGCCGTCTTGAAATTAATTTATTTGGGGAATCGAAGCCACACAGCGCAGGAGCTCTGGAATGCCATCAAGCAGGAGAGAGATGTGTGGTTTGTGCCAGCGAATCTCCAGCCAGGCATGGTAGTGTGTGATAATGGCCGAAATCTGGTGTCAGCTCTGGGCCTCGGCAACCTCACTCACATCCCATGTCTGGCACATGTGCTCAATTTGGTCGTGCAGAGTTTTCTGAGGGACTATCCGGATCTTGATGCACTGCTGCACAAGGTCCGCCTAGAGTGTGCTCACTTGCGGCGTTCCAGCACGGCAAAAGCACGCATTGCGGCTCTGCAGCGCCGACACCGCCTGCCGGAACATCGCATCATATGTGACCTACCTACCAGGTGGAATTCCACGTTACATATGTTGGAGCGGTTGTGTGAACAGCAGCAAGCTGTAATGGAGTACCAGCTGCTTCAGGCGCAAAGAAGTCGCAGTCAGCGCCGTACAGACTTCACAACCACAGAGTGGGCCACTATGAATGACGCCTGCCAGGTTTTGCGTCCCTTTGATTATTCCACGCGGATGGCGAGTGCAGATGATGCACTAGTCAGCATGACTGTCCCCCTTATCTGCCTGCTTGAAAAATCACTGCAAGCGCTAAGGGATGATGTTGTGGAAGAGGTGGAGGATGAGGATTCAGCATTTCCATCATCTTCTGGACAGTCAGCGCCACGTGGTTCCTCACAAACGCGTAGGCAGGGGACAGTTTGTGAGGAGGATGAGGAGGAGTCAATGGAGGAGGAAGACATCCGTCCAGAGGAGGGAGTTACACAATTGTCCAGTACTCAGTGTGTACAGCGAGGGTGGGGTGATGACGAGCGGGCAGAGATCACGCCTCCAGCAGGGGACAGCGTTTCTTGGGCAGTTGGCAGTCTGCAGCACATGGTGGATTACATGCTGCAGTGCCTGAGAAACGACCGCCGCATCGCCCACATTCTCAACATGTCTGATTATTGGGTGTTCACCCTCCTCGATCCTCGCTACCGGGACAACGTAGAAAGCCTCATCACATCGTTGAACCGGGAGCGAAAAATGCGGGAGTACCAAGACACACTGGTGAATTCCATCATCTTCTCCATTCCAACTGAGAGAAGTGCTGCTAGTGCATTCCAAAGCAGCTCAGTGCGTCCAGGCAGTGGTGGAGGCTCTGCACAAAGAGGGAGCAGAAGCAGTGCCTCTGCCCAAGGCAAGACCAGTATGGCCCAACTGTGGCACAGTTTTCTGTGCCCGCCACAAAAGTCTACACCATCACAGACGGCTCCAGTCAGCAGGAGGCAACGGTTCCGTCAGATGGTGACAGACTACATGTCTTGCCCTCTTGCTGTACTCCCAGACGGCTCTTCCCCTTTCAAGTTTTGGGTCTCAAAGCTGGATACATGGCCAGAGCTAAGCCAGTATGCATTGGAGGTGCTGTCTTGCCCTGCGGCCAGTGTATTATCGGAACGTGTCTTTAGTGCTGCAGGTGGTGTACTAACTGACCGTCGCATGCGACTATCCTCCAATAATGTTGACCGGCTTACTTTCCTGAAAATGAACAAGGCCTGGATCTCGCAGGAATTTGCCACTCCTCTTCCTGATTAAATAATTAGGTGACTGTCTACAGTATCCAGGTCTCCTGTTGTGTTCATCTTTCTACCTCCTGAACTTAAATTCCTGGGCTCCAACACCGCCAGTTGAGGCTCAGAAGTGCCGTCTGCACAGTCAAAACATACGACCCAGTGTTATTGGGTTTCAGTAACGTCAGCTGATCCCCAGCTGTGTAGCTGGCAATGTGTCCTGCGACCGCCACGCTGACACAACAACTGAAATGTAAGGGAACCTGTCCCCCCCCCCCCAAGGCGTTTGTTACTGAAAGAGCCACCTTGTACAGCAGTAATGCTGCACAAGGAAAAGGTAGCTATTTTTGTTTAGCTCCTTGCACACGCAGAACTTAACACTTATAAAATGTGTCCACTGATACCGTAAAACCGTCCCGGAGGTGGGACTTTCCTTCGTAATATGACGCAGCACAGCCGTCATTCCTACCCCCTTGGCGCCGTGCCCCGGCTCCTCAGCGTTGTTTGATTCCGTCCCGGAGCCTGCGCTGTTATGTTATCCCTTGGCCAGGCACACTGACATCATTTGGTGTCAGGATGGCTGCGCCTGTGTGGCCGCGCTGGCCGAGAGCCCGCCTCGCAGTGTCTTCTGATTTAATCCCACTGGGGGCCTGAGATCCATGGACATGCGCAGTGCATATCTGAACCTCCACCTCTCACTCATCTCCCTACGGCTTCTTCAGACTGTGCGGTGTCAGCTGGTCCCTAATAGCATGCCACGGCCGTGACACCGCGCAGTCTGAAGAAGCCGTAGGGAGGGGAGTGAGAGGCGAGGATATGCACTGCGCATGGCCACGGATCCCAGGCCCGCGGTGGGATTACATTAGATGACACTGCGAGGCGGGCTCTCGGCCAGCGCGGCCGCACAGGCGCAGCCAGCCTGACACCAAATGATGTCAGAAGATGGGCAGCGCTAAGTGTGCCTGGCCAAGGGATAACATAACAGCGCAGGCTCCGGGACGGAATCAAACAACGCTGAGGAGCTGGGGAACGGCGCCAAGGAGGTAGGAATGACGGCTGTGCTGCGTCATATTACGAAGGAAAGTCCCACCTCCGGGACGGTCACACGGTATCAGGGGACACATTTTATAAGTGTTTAGTTCTGTGTTTGCAAGGAGCATCATGAAAAGAGCCACCTTTTCCTTTTGCATCTTTTTTTCTGCACAAGCTGGCTCTTTCAGCTACAAACGCCTTGGGGGGGGGTTAAAGGTTCCCTTTCGACTTTCTCCAATCAGGCTTCGGCCTACATTGTGTTCCTCTGCTTCTCCTCCTGTCCCTGGGCTCCAACACCGCTAGTTGTTGCCTGGTAGTGCTGTACGCACAGTCAACAGTCCCTCCTCTGTTATTGGGGTTCAGTAACGTCAGCTGTTCCCCTGCTGTGTGTGTGGCAATCCCTCCTATCTCCTCCACCTCCACCTCCCCCTCCTGTCCCTGGGCTCCAACACCGCTAGTTGCCGTCCAGTAGTGCTGTACGCACAGTCAACAGTCCCTACTCTGTTATTGGGGTTCAGTAACGTCAGCTGTTCCCCTGCTGTGTGTGTGGCAATCCCTCCTACCTCCTCCTACCTCCTCCACCTCCTCCTCCTCCACCTGTCCCTGGGCTCCAACACCGCTAGTTGCCGTCCAGTAGTGCTGTACGCACAGTCAACAGTCCCTCCTCTGTTATTGGGGTTCAGTAACGTCAGCTGTTCCCCTGCTGTGTGTGTGGCAATCCCTCCTACCTCCTCCACCTCCACCTGTCCCTGGGCTCCAACACCGCTAGTTGCCGTCCAGTAGTGCTGTACGCACAGTCAACAGTCCCTCCTCTGTTATTGGGGTTCAGTAACGTCAGCTGTTCCCCTGCTGTGTGTGTGGCAATCCCTCCTACCTCCTCCTACCTCCTCCACCTCCTCCTCCTCCACCTGTCCCTGGGCTCCAACACCGCTAGTTGCCGTCCAGTAGTGCTGTACGCACAGTCAACAGTCCCTCCTCTGTTATTGGGGTTCAGTAACGTCAGCTGTTCCCCTGCTGTGTGTGTGGCAATCCCTCCTACCTCCTCCACCTCCTCCACCTCCTCCTCCTCCACCTGTCCCTGGGCTCCAACACCGCTAGTTGCCGTCCAGTAGTGCTGTACGCACAGTCAACAGTCCCTCCTGTTATTGGGGTTCAGTAACGTCAGCTGTTCCCCTGCTGTGTGTGTGGCAATCCCTCCTACCTCCTCCTACCTCCTCCACCTCCTCCTCCTCCACCTGTCCCTGGGCTCCAACACCGCTAGTTGCCGTCCAGTAGTGCTGTACGCACAGTCAACAGTCCCTCCTCTGTTATTGGGGTTCAGTAACGTCAGCTGTTCCCCTGCTGTGTGTGTGGCAATCCCTCCTACCTCCTCCACCTCCTCCACCTCCTCCTCCTCCACCTGTCCCTGGGCTCCAACACCGCTAGTTGCCGTCCAGTAGTGCTGTACGCACAGTCAACAATCCCTCCTCTGTTATTGGGGTTCAGTAACGTCAGCTGTTCCCCTGCTGTGTGTGTGGCAATCCCTCCTACCTCCTCCTACCTCCTCCACCTCCTCCTCCTCCACCTGTCCCTGGGCTCCAACACCGCTAGTTGCCGTCCAGTAGTGCTGTACGCACAGTCAACAGTCCCTCCTCTGTTATTGGGGTTCAGTAACGTCAGCTGTTCCCCTGCTGTGTGTGTGGCAATCCCTCCTACCTCCTCCTACCTCCTCCACCTCCTCCTCCTCCACCTGTCCCTGGGCTCCAACACCACTAGTTGCCGTCCAGAAGTGCTGTCCGCACAGCCCCAACAGTCCCTCCTCTGTTATTGGGGTTCAGTAACGTCAGCTGTTCCCCTGCTGTGTGTGTGGCAATCCCTCCTACCTCCTCCTACCTCCTCCACCTCCTCCTCCTCCACCTGTCCCTGGGCTCCAACACCGCTAGTTGCCGTCCAGTAGTGCTGTACGCACAGTCAACAGTCCCTCCTCTGTTATTGGGGTTCAATAACGTCAGCTGTTCCCCTGCTGTGTGTGTGGCAATCCCTCCTATCTCCTCCACCTCCTCCTCCTCCACCTGTCCCTGGGCTCCAACACCGCTAGTTGCCGTCCAGTAGTGCTGTACGCACAGTCAACAGTCCCTCCTCTGTTATTGGGGTTCAGTAACGTCAGCTGTTCCCCTGCTGTGTGTGTTGCAATCCCTCCTACCTCCTCCTACCTCCTCCACCTCCTCCTCCTCCACCTGTCCCTGGGCTCCAACACCGCTAGTTGCCATCCAGAAGTGCTGTCCGCACAGAGCCAAACACCTCGCCAATGTGTTAGTGGGGTTCAGCACCGCCAGCTGTTCCCCTGCTGTGTATACGGCAACGTGTACTGCGACCGCCACGCAGGCACAACAAGTTAAATTTAAGGGAACCTGTCCCCCCCCCAGGCGTTTGTTACTGAAGGAGCCACCTTGTGCAGCAGTAATGATGCAAAGGGAAAAAGTGCCTCTTTTTGTGGTGCTCCTTGCACATGCTGAACCTAACACTTATGAAAAGTGTCCCCTCCTACCGTGATACCGTCCGGTTGGTGGAACTTTCCTTTGTGATGTGACGCAGCACAGCCGTCATTCTTACCCCCTTGGCGCCGTGCGCCGCCTCCTCAGCGTTGTTTGAATCAGTCCCGGAGCCTGCGCTGTTAGGTTAGCCCTTGGCCATGCACAAATTTTGCGCTGCCCGTCGTCTGACATCATTTGGTGTCAGGCTGGCTGCGCCTGTGCGGCCGCGCTGGCCGAGATCCCGCCTCGTACTGTCTTCTGATTTAATCCCACTGGGGGCCTGAGATCCATGGACATGTGCAGTGCATATCTGAACCTCCACCTCTCACTCATCTCCCTACGGCTTCTTCAAACTGTGCGGTGTCAGCTGGTCCCTAATAGCATGCCACGGCCGTGACACCGCACAGTCTGAAGAAGCCGTAGGGAGGGGAGTGAGAGGCGAGGATATGCTTTGCGCATGGCCACGGATCTCAAGCCCCCAGTGGGATTACATCAGAAGACAGTACGAGGCGGGATCTCGGCCAGCGCGGCCGCACAGGCGCAGCCAGCCTGACACCAAATGATGTCAGAAGATGGGCAGCGCAAAATGTGTGCATGGCCAAGGGCTAACCTAACAGCGCAGGCTCCGGGACTGATTCAAACAACGCTGAGGAGGCGGCGCACGGCGCCAAGGGGGTAAGAATGACGGCTGTGCTGCATCACATCACAAAGGAAAGTTCCACCAACCGGACGGTATCACGGTAGGAGGGGACACTTTTCATAAGTGTTAGGTTCAGCATGTGCAAGGACCATAATTAAAAGAGCTAAGTTTACCTTTTCCAGCATTAGTGCTGTACACGATGGCTCTTTCAGCTACAAACGCCTGGGGGGGGGGTTAAAGTTTCCCTTTCAACTTGCTCCAGTGCAGGCTTCGGCCTACACTCTGCTCCCTCTCCTCCTCCTGCTGACCCTGGGCTCTAACACCGCCAGTTGGGGCCCAGATGTGCTAGCTGCACAGAGCCAAACACCAGCCAATGTGTCAGTGGGGTTCAGCACCGCCAGCTGTTCCCCTGCTGTGTAGCCGGCAACGTGTCCTGCAACAGCCACGCAGACACAAGAACTGAAATTGAAGGAAACCTGTCCCCCCTCCCCCAGGCGTTTTTACGTTTTACAGCCACCTTGTACGACAGTAATGCTGCATGTGTGCAAGGTGGCTCAGAAACTTATTCTCCTTGCCCATGTTGAAGTGAACACGTCTAAAAATGAGTCCTCTGCGACCATTAAAACGTCCCTCAGGTGTGATTTTCCTTTGTATTGACACGCAACAAGCTCCTTGGTAGCGCTGCCCGTCTTCTGGCATCATTGTTTGTCTGCCTGCGCCTCTGCGGCCGCCCTGACCCACACAACGCCCCTCGGTGTCTTATTTATTGGGACTGCGAGGGTGTGATTGATGGGCATGAACGGTGCATTTCTTCGCCTGTCCCTCATCTCCTTCCGCCTTCTTCGGACTGTGCATCTTCATGGCCGTGGCATGCGATAAGGGATCAGCTGACGCCGCATAGTCTGAAGCGGGTGTAAGGACCCGAGTGTGAGAGGCGAACATATGTACTGCGCAAGGCCATGAATCTCAGCCCCGCAGTGTTTTAACAATATTAAGACACTGGGGGGCTGGGATTCATGGTCATCGCAAACCGCACCGGCCGACATAACATGATGTCAGAGGATGGGCAGCGCTAACAGCGCAAGGCCAAGGGATAACCCAAAAGCGCAGACTCCTGTGCAACAAATAACGATGCTCAGGAGGCCGCGCAAAGCACCATGGTGGCATTTTTGCCAGCTGTACTGCGTCTCTTTACGAAGGGAACTCACGCCTCAAAATCAGTTTGACTGTGTAAGGGCCTAAATGTTATACGTGTTCCTTTCAGCGTGTGCAAGGAGCAAAATTAAAAGAGCAACCTTTGACTTGTGCAGCACTACTGCTGCATAAGCTGTGGCTCTTCTACTTTGTAACCCCTGAGGGGGGGTTAAAGGTTACCTTTGAAATTGGTTCAATTAGGCTTCGGCCTACACTCTGCTCCCCCTGCAGAGCCCGGGCTCCAACACCGCCAGTTGGGGCCCGGTACTGCTAGCTGCACAGAGAAAAACACCAGCCAATGTGTCAGTGGCGTTCAGCACCGCCAGCTGTTCCCCTGCTGTGCAGCCGGCAACGTGTCCTGCAACAGCCACGCAGGCACAACAGACCCAAAGCTGCCGCCAGTGCAGGCTTCGGCCTACACTCTGCTCCATCTCCTCCTCCTGCTGACCCCGGGCTCTAACACCGCCAGTTGGGGCCCGGTACTGCTAGCTGCACAGAGAAAAACACCAGCCAATGTGTCAGTGGGGTTCAGCACCGCCAGCTGTTCCCCTGCTGTGTAGCCGGCATCGTGTCCTGCAAAAGCCACGCAGACACAAGAACTGAAATTGAAGGGAACCTGTCCCCCCTCCCCCAGGCGTTTGTACGTTTTACAGCCACCTTGTACAGCGGTAATGCTGCATGTGTGCAAGGTGGCTCATAAACGTATTCTCCTCGCACATGTGGAACTGAAAACACGTCTAAAATGTGTCCTCTGTGTGACCATTTAACCGTCCCGGTGGTGTGACTTTCCTTTGTAATGACACGCTGCAACCCCCTTGGTAGCACTGCCCGTCTTCTGGCATCATTGTTTGGCTGCCTGCGCCTCTGCGGCCGCCCTGACCCACACAATGCCCCTCGGTGTCTTATTTATTGGGACTGCGAGGGTGTGATTGATGGGCATGAGCAGTGCATCAGTTCACCTGTCACTCATCTCCTTCCGCCTTCTTCAGACTGTGCGGCTTCATGGCCGTGGCATGCGATAAGGGATCAGCTGACGCCGCACAGTCTGAAGCGGGTGTAAGGACCCGAGTGTGAGAGGCGAACATATGTGCTGCGCCAGGCCATGAATCCCAGCCCCGCAGTGTTTTAACAATGTTAAATTGGGATTCATGGTCATCGCGAACCGCACCGGCCGACATTAAATGATGTCAGAAGATGAGCAGCGCTAACAGCGCTAGGCCAGGGGATAACACGACAGCGCAGACTCCTGTACAGCAAATAACAACGCTCAGGAGGCTGCACCCAGCACCAAGGTGGGATTCTTGACATCTGTGCTGCGTCTCATTACGAAGGGAACTCGCGCCTCCAACACAGTTTGACTGTATAAAGGGCTAAATGTTATACGTGTTTCATTCAGCGTGTGCAAGGAGAAAAATTAAAAGAGCAACCTTTGACTTGTGCAGCACTACTGCTGCATAAGCTGTGGCTCTTCTACTTTGTAACCCCTGAGGGGGGGTTAAAGGTCACCTTTGAAATTGGTTCAATTAGGCTTCGGCCTACACTCTGCTCCCCCTGCAGAGCCCGGGCTCAAACACCGCCAGTTGGGGCCCGGTACTGCTAGCTGCACAGAGAAAAACACCAGCCAATGTGTCAGTGAGGTTCAGCACCGCCAGCTGTTCCCCTGCTGTGCAGCCGGCAACGCGTTCTGCAACAGCCACGCAGGCACAACAGACCCAAAGCTGCCGCCAGTGCAGGCTTCGGCCTACACTCTGCTCCATCTCCTCCTCCTGCTGACCCTGGGCTCTAACACTGCCAGTTGGGGCTCTAGGAAGACAAGCTTGTATAGGTCCCCATCCTGGTTCCAGCACCGTCAGCTGGTTCCGGGCAGAGCCTTTGGCTTAGGTGCCTCCCTCTGGGTATCCGAGTTCCACCAACGTCAGGTGGTCCTTGGTAGTGCTTTCAGGCACGGGTACCTCCTGCTTAGTAACCGGGTTCCAGTAACGTCAGCTGGTCCTCGGTAGTTCCATTGGCTCTTGGACCTTCGGCTACCCATCCGGGTTCCAGCACCATCAGCTGGTTCTCGGCAGTGTCTTTTGCTCTTGTACCTTCTGCTCCCCATCCTGGTTCCAGTACCGTCAGCTGGTTCCGGGCAGAGCCTTTGGCTTAGGTGCCTCCCTCTGGGTATCCGAGTTCCACCAACGTCAGGTGGTCCTTGGTAGTGCTTTCAGGCACGGGTACCTCCTGCTTAGTAACCTGGTTCCAGTAACGTCAGCTGGTGCTCGGTAGTTCCATTGGCTCTTGGACCTTCGGGTAGCCATCCGAGTTCCAGTTCCATCAGCTGTTTCTCGGCATTTTCTCAGCCTTCTTGTACCTTCTGCTACATTTCCAAGTTCAAGAGACTAAACACGATGACCCGGAAGACCACCCCTAAGATGACGACGACAACAGAGATGACAACCACCGTGAT
This sequence comes from Ranitomeya variabilis, assembly GCF_051348905.1. Taxonomy (NCBI): domain Eukaryota; kingdom Metazoa; phylum Chordata; class Amphibia; order Anura; family Dendrobatidae; genus Ranitomeya; species Ranitomeya variabilis. Next base: position 651,017,186 of record NC_135234.1, read on the forward strand.
GACGACGACCCTGGAGACGATGACCCTGAAGACCACCCCGATGACGACGACCCCGGAGACGACAACCACCGTGATGACGACGACCCTGGAGACGATGACCCTGAAGACCACCCCGATGACGACGACCCCGGAGACGACGACCCTGGAGACGACGACGACCTGGAAGACCGAGAAGCAGAAGAACAAGAGGCTGCAGAACAAAGAGCAGAAGAACATTAAGCATAAGACTAAATATCAGAGCAAAAGATATTATCTAAATTATAAGCAGAAGAAGACTAAGCAGTGTATGGGGGTGAGTCCGTTCCTCCTCGTGGTGCCCCTGGATAAAGCCTGATGCTGCAGGCCAAACTGAACGCGGACAAAAGTAACTGTTTTGTGACAGGCAGAACGGAAGGTGTAATCTTCAAACTTTTATAGATAACAACTACGGGAATGCCTGTCACAAATAAGAATATGATGAAGAAGTTGAATATGAAGAAGATAATAGTAAAATAAAAAGAATATGAACAATGTAACAAAAAAAATAATAGGTGGAAGATGAAGAAGAAGATGAATAAGGTGAAGAAGTTGATGTCAAAGAAGCTGATGATGAGGATAATGAAGAAGAAAGTGTGGGAGAAGTAAAAAAGAAGGTGAAGGGCGTGGAAGTAGTGAAACATCAATATCTGACAAAATAAAATAAAAAAAAATAACAGTCAAAATCTTTCTAACGCCGAACGTCATAAAAAAAAATAAAAATCCTGCTATTCTATTTGATTGGGCTAAACCTCTGTGCCTTTAATGTCTCCGCCACCTCCCCCAATACATCCTACATTATTCTTAGTTGTTTTCCTTCATGTAGAATTAACCTACAAGTTTATAAAGGGTTTATTTTAATTCCGATATTTTCGTCCCATTCACTTGCATTGGGATCGGGTATCAGTATCGGATTAGATCCGATACTTTGACGGTATCGGCCGATACTTTCCGATACCGATACTTTCCGATATCGGAAGGTATCGCTCAACACTACTCTTAACCCCTTCCCGACCTGTGACGCCACATAGGCGTCATGAAAGTCGGTGCCAATCCGACCTGTGATGCCTATGTGGCATCATGGAGGGATCGCGTCCCTGCAGATCGGGTGAAAGGGTTAACTCCAATTTCACCCGATCTGCAGGGACAGGGGGAGTGGTACTTCAGCCCGGGGGGGTGGCTTCACCCACTCGTGGCTACAATCGCTCTGATTGGCTGTTGAATGTGAAACAGCCAATCAGAGTGATTTGTAATATTTCACCTATGAAAATGGTCAAATATTACAATCCAGCCATGGCCGATGCTGCAATATCATCGGCCATGGCTGGAAACCCTGATCTGCCCCCCCACCGCCACTGATCTCCTCCCCGGTCCTCCGTCCTGTCCTGCACACTGCTCCGCTCCCCTCCGTCCGCCTGTCCACTCCCCCCGTGCTCCGATCCCCCCCGTCATACTTACCGAGCCTCCTGGTGTCCGTCCGTCTGCTCCATGGGCGCTGCCATCTTCCAAAATGGCGGGCGCATGCGCAGTACGCCCGCCGAATCTGCCGGCCAGCAGATTCGTTCTAGGTGCATTTTGATCACAGTGATCAAAATAGAAAAAATAGTAAATGAACCCCCCCTTTGTCACCCCCATAGGTAGGGAAAATAATAAAAATAAAGAAAATATATTTACTTTTATTTTTACACTAGGGTTAGGGTTAGAACACTAGGGTTAGGGTTAGGGCTAGGGTTAGGGCTAGGGTTAGGGTTAGGGTTAGAATTAGGGTTAGGGTTAGAATTAGGGTATGTGCACATGCTGCGGATTTTGCTGCGATAAATCCGCAGTAAAAACCGCAGCGGTTTTGCACTGCGGATTTATCAATTCCGCTGCGGAAGATTCCACAATGGAATCCGCAGCGTGGGCACATACCCTAAGGCTATGTGCACAAGGTGCGGATTTGGCTGCGGATAGTAGCAGTTTTCCATCAGGTTTACAGTACCATGTAAACCTATGGAAAACCAAATCCGCTGTGCCCATGGTGCGGAAAATACTGCGCAGAAACCCTGCATTGTATTTTCCGCAGCATGTCAATTCTTTGTGCGGATTCTGCAGCGTTTTACACCTGTTCCTCAACAGGAATCTGCAGGTGAAATCCGCACAAAAAATGCTGGAAATCCGCAGGTAAAACGCAGTGCATTTTACCTGTGGATTTTTCAAAAATGGTGCGGAAAAATCTCACACGAATCCGCATCGTGGGCACATAGCCTTAGGGTTAGGGTTGGAATTAGAGTTAGGGTTGGAATTAGGGCTAGGGTTGGAAATAGGGTTAAGATTAGGCTTGTGGTTAGGGTTATGGTTAGGGGTGTGTTGGGGTTAGGGTTGTGGTTAGGGTTGGGATTAGGGTTAGGATTAGGGTTGGGATTAGGGTTAGGGGTGTGTCGGGGTTAGGGTTGTGGTTAGGGGTGTGTTGGGGTTAGGGTTGTGATTAGGGTTATGGATAGAGTTGGGATTAGGGTTAGGGGTGTGTTGGGGTTAGTGTTGGAGTTAGAATTGAGGGGTTTCCACTGTTTAGGCACATCAGGGGTCTCCAAACGCAACATGGCGCCACCATTGATTCCAGCCAATCTTGCATTCAAAAAGTCAAATGGTGCTCCCTCCCTTCCGAGCACTGACGTGCGCCCAAACAGTGCTTTACCCCCACATATGGGGTACCAGCATACTCAGGACAAACTGGGCAACTACTATTGGGGTCGAATTTCTCCTGTTACCCTTGCGAAAGTAAAAAATTGCTTGCTAAAACATAATTTTTGAGGAAAGAAAAATGATTTTTTATTTTCATGGCTCTGCGTTATAAACTTCTGTGAAGCACTTGGGGGTTCAAAGTGCTCACCACACATCTGGATAAGTTCCTCGGGGGGTCTAGTTTCCAAAATGGGGTCACTTGTGGGGGGTTCTACTGTTTAGGCAGATCAGGGGCTCTGCAAACGCAACGTGACGCCCGCAGACCATTCCATCAAAGTCTGCATTCCTAAATGTCACTACTTCCCTTCCGAGCCCCGACGTGTGCCCAAGCAGTGGTTTACCCCACATATGGGGTATCAGCGTACTCAGGACAAAAAGGGCAACAAATATTGGGGTCCACTTCTCCTGTTACCCTTGTGAAAATAAAAAATTACTTACTAAAACATAATTTTTGAGGAAAGAAAAATGATTTTTTATTTTCACGGCTCTGCATTGTAAACTTCTGTGAAGCACTTGGGGGTTCAAAGTGCTCACTACATGTCTAGATAAGTTCCTTGGGGGGTCTAGTTTCCAAAATGGGGTCACTTGTGGGGGGTTTCTACTGTTTAGGCAGATCAGAGGCTCTGCAAATGCAACGTGACGCCCGCAGACCATTCCATCAAAGTCTGCATTTCAAAACGTCACTACTTCCCTTCTGAGCCCCGACGTGTGCCCAAACAGTGGTTTACCCCCACATGTGGGGAACCAGCATACTCAGGACAAACTGGGCAGCAACTATTGGGGTCTAATTTCTCCTGTTACCCTTGTGAAAATAAAAAATTGCTTGCTGAAACATAATTTTTGAGGAAAGAAAAATGATTTTTTATTTTCACGGCTCTGCGTTATAAATGTCTGTGAAGCACTTGGGGGTTTAAAGTGGTCACCGCACATCTAGATTAGTTCCATGGGAGGTCTAATTTCCAAAATGGGGTCACATGTGGGGGAGCTCCAATGTTTAGGCACACAGGGGCTCTCCAAACACGACATGGTGTCCGCTAACGATTGGAGCTAATTTTTCATTCAAAAAGTCAAATGACTCTCCTTCCCTTCAGAGCCTTGCTGTGTGCACAAACAGTGGTTTGTGACCACATATGAGGCATCAGTGTACTCAGGAGAAATTGCCCAACACATTTTAGGATCCATTTTATCCTGTTTCCCATGTGAAAATGAAAAAATTGAGGCTAAAAGAAATTTTTTGTGAAAAAAAAGTACTTTTTCATTTTTACAGATCAATTTGTGAATCACCTGGGGGTTCAAAGTGCTCACTATGCATCTATATAAGCTCCGTGGGGGGTCTAGTTTCCAAAATGGGGTCACTTGTGGGGGAGCTCAAATGTTTAGGCACACAGGGGCTCTCCAAACGCGACATGGTGTCCGCTAAAGATTGGAGCCAATTTTTATTGAAAAAGTCAAATGGCGCTCCTTCCCTTCCGAGCCCTGTTGTGTGCCCAAACAGTGGTCCCCCCCCCATATGGGGTATCGGTGTACTCAGGACATATTGTACAATAACTTTTGGGTTCCAGTTTCTCTTTTTACCCTTGGGAAAATAAAAAATTGTTGCTAAAAGATCATTTTTGTGACTAAAAAGTTAAATGTTCATTTTTTCCTTCCATGTTGCTTCTGCTGCTGTGAAGCATCTGAAGGGTTAATAAACTTTTTGAATGTGGTTTTGAGCACCTTGAGGGGTGTAGTTTTTAGAATGGTGTCACTTTTGGGTATTTTCAGCCATATAGACCCTTCAAACTGACTTCAAATGTGAGGTGGTCCCTAAAAAAAATGATTTTGTAAATTTTGTTGTAAAAATGAGAAATCGCTGGTCAAATTTTAACCCTTATAACTTCCTAGCAAAAAAAAAAAATTGTTTCCAAAATTGTGCTGAAGTAAAGTAGACATGTGGGTAATGTTATTTATTAACTATTTTGTGTCACATAACTCTCTCGTTTAACAGAATAAAAATTCAAAATTTGAAAATTGCGAAATTTTCAAATTTTTTGCTAAATTTCCATTTTTTTCACAAATAAATGCAAAAATTATCGACCTAAATTTACCACTAACATGAAGCCCAATATGTCACGAAAAAACAGTCTCAGAACCGCTAGGATCCATTGAAGCATTCCTGAGTTATTACCTCATAAAGGGACACTGATCAGAATTGCAAAAAAGGGCCAGGTCATTAAGGTCAAAATAGGCTGGGTCATGAAGGGGTTAACTAGACATGGGCGAGCACTAAAATGCTCGGGCGCTTGTTGTTCGGGTCGAGCAAATTGGAATGCTCACATGCTCGATACGATCAATGAGCTCAATATAAGTCTATAGGAAACTTGAGCATTTTCCAGGCGCCCCCCCCCCCCCCCGGTGGTCTGCGGAGCTACTAGAAATTGCGAATTGCGGAAATCGATGGGAACATTGCTCAAATGACATGTGAACAGCATGGAGAAAACCCCTTGAAAGCATTTCTGACTCCCAGGTCACTGCTGTGAACAATGTTGTCAGAGTCTTACGTCACTTTTACAGACTCACAATAAAGCATACAAAAATGAAACCAAAATTGATTTTCCTGGGAAATATGTTCAGGAACATCTTTTCCAGGGTAATGACTTGTATATAAGGCAAAATAAGTAGCCAAAAACAAAAATGCTCCTCCACACCTTGGGCTATGTTCCCACGTAGCGTTTATGATGCGTTTTTGAACTTTAGCATTGCTTTCAACCAAGACAAATGCATTCACTGAGAAATGTCATTCTAACATTTTACAACCTTATCTGGCCATGTGTTGTATGACACATCATCAGACACATCCTGTTTCATTTATGAAGGAGGGACTCTGAAAGTCACAAACCCTGTATTTATAGGGCCAACAGGCGGCCTTTACTATTCTTTAAGGGCCAGCAGTCGTCCCTCACTATTCTTAGAGAGCCATCAGCTGGCTATGCTTTGTTGTCCCCATTATTAAACAGTCAGTCTCCTATACTGTTATTGCGTAGGCAGGGCTGCCCAAAATTTGGACGCACCCCAATACCCCTTTGAAGAGACGTACAGGAGGGCCTTCTGAAAACAATGTTCTCATTATTAGGAAGTTGGTCTCCCATACTGTTTGCCTATGCAGTGAATGAAAGGGCTGCCAAAAATTTGGACCTACTCCAATGCCTCTTGAAAGAGACGTAGAGGAGGGCCTTAAGAAAAATATGTTCCCATTATTAGGAAGTGGTTCTCCCATAGTGTTTGCCTATGCAGTGAAGCAACGGCTGCCATAAATTTGGAGGCACTCCAATGCCCCTTGGAAGGGACGTGGAGGAGAGCCTCATAAAAAAATGTTCCCAGTAGAAATGAGCGAGTCTCCTCTACTTGTAATGCCCATGCACTAAGTGTATGGGCTGACAAACATTTACCCCTGGGGGGGTTTACATGAGCATACTGTATGACAAATTTTTTTCATGGGCATCATAAACAGCCCTTACAAAAATTATGTGGGTGTTGCATCACAGACCACGGTCACCCTGGTGACATGGTGGTGAAGGATGAGGAGAAGGAGGAGGACAACAGCAAATAGCCAAAATCAGGAAGCGCATACCCATGTGTTGGTGTGAAGAGGTGCATCGGAATGGACCTCCCCAAAAAAGAAACTGGATTTGTCTTTATGTTACACTGCTATCATTCGGTGATGTTGAGAAGTCTGGCCCAATCCAGCCCTTGGTCATTTTTATAAGAGTCAGCCTATCAGCATTTTCAGTTGACAGGCGGATGTGCTTATCAGTTATAATTACACCAGCGGCACTTATAACCAGCTCTCACAAAATGCTAGCGTCAGGGCAGGCCAGGACCTTCAAGGCATAGAGAGCCAGTTCATGCCATGCATCCAGCTTGGATATCCAATAATTATAAGGCACAGAGGAATGACGGAGGACTTGGTGCAGTCAACAAGGTGTCAGCAAGGTACTCCCTCAGCATCTTCCCAAACTTTGCACTCCTTGTGAGAGTACACCGCGCCTCAGGGACTGTGCGATGGGAGGGTCTGAGAAAACTCTCCCAGAACTTTACCAGTTTTCCACTGCCTCTGCTGGATTGGAGTTGTGTCTCTCTCACTTGTACTCCTTGGTTGTCCAATGAATTGTTACCTCTACCGCCAGCGTTTTCGGATGAGAAATTTTTTTAATAATTCCGCAACAAGGGCCTTCTGGTTCTGCTCCATTTTAGTAGACCTGTCCGCCTCGGGAATAACAAATAGAAAGTTCTCCTTGTAGCGTGGGTCTAGAAGTGTCACCAATCAGTATTGACTGTCACCCAAAATTTTGAGAATGCAAGGGTCACGGAACGGCAGTGTAACATAAACTCAGCCATGCATACCAGACTGCTAGCAGGCAAGACTTCCATGACCTCACCAAGAGGATGACTGACCATGCTCTCCTCCTTTTCCTTATCCTCCTCCTCCTCCCTGTCCTCAGGCCATCCACACTGAACAGACGGTATGACAGTTGGGCAGGTAGTACTGTCTATAGCGCATGAAACTAGCTCTTGTTCTTCCTCCTCCTCTCCTCATCTTCCTCATTGTCACCCAAACCACATTGGGATGAGATGAAGCTGGGCTGTTTGTAATCACCCTGCATGGTTCCTTGCTCCATCTCATCGTGCTCCACCTGCAATGCATCCTCTTTGATTGTGAGCAGAGAGCAGTATGGTAATGCTAATTATGGCATCATCGCCACTCACCATTTTGGTGGAGTCCTCAAAGTTTTGGAGGATGGTACATATGTCTGACATCCATGTCCACTCCTGAGGTCTTATGTGTGGTGTCTGAACTGAACACCGATGGCCTTGTTGATGCTGGTAGTCAACAGCTGCCCTCTACTGCTCACAAATCCTTCCAAACATCTGCAGTGCAGAGTTCCAACATGTGGGGACATCACACACCAGTCGATGAGCTGGAAGCTACAAATGTTGCTGAAGCACGGCAAGAACGGTGGAAACTGTAGCTGATTTTCTAACATGGAACACAGGCGGTGTACTTTGGCAAGCAGATCCGGCAGCTCTGGGTAGGTTTTGAGAAGCAGCTGAAACACGAGGTTAAGCACATGGGCCAGGCATGGTATGTGTGTGAGCTCGCCTCAGAGCCACCACCACATTCCAGCCATTGTCAAACACGACGATGCCTGGCTGTAGGTTCAGCGGTGTCAGCCACAGATCTGCCTGCTCTTTCAGAGCTGTCCACAACTCTTCAGCATTGTGTGATTTGTCACCTAAGCATATTAGCTTCAGCATAGCCTGTTGCCGCTTGGCTGAGGCAGTGCTGCAGTGCTTCCAGCTTGTAACTGATGTTGTCATTTCGGAGATGGAGGCTGAAGAGGAGGAGGATGAGGTGCAGGAGCTGTAGACTGAAGGGGCAACCTTGATTGACCTAGGGCCTGCAATCCTCAGCATTGAGAGGACATGTTCTATCCCAAGGTCCCACTGGGTCCCGGCTTCAACTATGTTAACCCAGTGTGCTGTCAGCGAGATGTACCACCCCCTACCACAAGCACTTGTCCACGTGTCCGTGGTTAGGTGGACTTTGCCAGTAACTGCATTGTTGAGGGCATGGCTAATGTTGTGGGACACGTGCTTGTGTAACGCGGCAGCGGGGAGTGGCACACCGGGAGAAATAGTGGCGGCTGGGGACTGAGTACTGAGGGACGGCCACCGCCATCAAGTTGAGGAAAGCTTCCATCTCGACGAGTCTAAAAGGCAACATTTCTAGCGCAAGCAGTTGCAAAATGTGGGAATTTAGCAGTGTGGCCTTTGGAGTGTTGGCTGCGTATTTGCACTTGCGTTCCAAGGACTGGCGTATGGACAACTAAATGCGGCACTGGGACAAGGATATGGACGTGCTTGCTGATGGTGCTAGTTGAGTGTGTGTAATGAGTGGTGTCACCCACAGACACTGTTCCTGGACCCTGGGGTTTGGCCCACAAAATTGGGTGCTTTGCTGCCATGAGTCTGATCATGCTGGTGGTGGTCAGGCTGGAAGTTTTCCTACCCCTGCTGATGCTGGCCTGGCATGTGGTGTGAATGGCCTTTTGGGGGTTATCATCAGAGTCTTTAAAAAACAACCAGACTCTGGAAGACCTAACAGTTGTACTGGCAACTTCTCTCATGTTAGTGATACGGGGAGCAGTCGGCCTCTGTCTGTGGCCACCACACTGCTTCTTCCTGCCTGTTGGGATGCTATGCTTCCCTCCTCCTGTGTGCTGCTGTCCTCACTCTGTGTGTCCTCCTGCCAGATTGGGTCAGTTACTATATCATCCACCTCCTCATCTTCCACTTCCGCACCCTGGTCCTCCTCCTGACTTTTTGGCAATTCTGTCTCATCATCGTCCACCTCTTGTGACACTTTCCCACCGTCATCTTCGTGTGACCGTTGTTGCTCAAATATTTGTGCATCACTACATGCGATCTTCTCTTATCGCACTTCAAGTAGACCGGGCGAGAGGCCCGAATCTATAAATGGAAAAGTGAACTGCTCTTTAGAGTGTCCAAGTGTGGGATCAGTTGTCTCCAGGCATTCGGCATGGTGGGAGGAAGGAGGATCAGGGTGAGGAAAATGCAGTCCAGACTCACGGCTACTGAGATTTGACCGTGTGGAAGACAGGGTGATAGTGACTGGAAGCATTATCCTGTTATAGTTAGAAGATACTGCACTGTCCAATACAGGATCCTGTGTGTGGTGCCCCCTCAGGGGTGTAAAGGATAAAAACCAAGGTACCACTTAAGGTATTTTGTAAATACCAGCGCTGTAGAATTATACCGCTGGTTCCTATAAGGGCATACAATGACTGAAAATATGTACAGCGTTTCTTGTATTCAATACTTGTATATATTGATTAAGTACCAGTATAGGATTATCAATGAACGTGCTGACATATGACCATCACTAATAGTATACTCTAAATCTGTATTACACGGTATGCACATATGTTAATCAATATCGCCCACAAGGCTTTGTGCTTACCCTTTTTGTAGCATCTCTGGTCCTGGAGCCACTCAATTTGTGTCAAAGATCAGTGTGCTAGCAGATTCTGGCACCACGGTGCGAAGCGGAGGGATAGCTCAGACCAGTTGTGTAGCCGTGCAGAGCCAGGGGTGCCCCAGCCGGAGGAGAAAAAAAAGGCCAACGGTGTCTGTCAGTACGTGATGTCACTGCAGCTACGGAGCATCTGGGACTCCGTCCTTCTTCACCATGGTTACCCAGCATTGGAAGCATTAACTGCTATCCAACCAACAAACTTTTCACACTGCTCTGGGTTCAGTAGTGGTGTGCTGCAGTCCCCTAGTAATTGGGACAGGAAGGTCTGGCGAGAGGATGTGGGTGTTTGTTGTGGCACAATTTCAGCTTGCTCACGGCCTCGGCCTCTGCATGCACCATAACCATCACATCCAGTTCCCTGTCCCTTGCCATGCACCTTGCCCATTTTAAATGGAGGACAATATTTTCCACGTTCACTACAAATGGCTAAATTGGGAGCGAACTTATATGTGATCCGTGTGACGAACAAACCACAGTTTTAAATAGCTTTAATTAACTATTTTTAACAGAAAACTGGTGTCAATAACTTCGCTAACACACTGCAATAAAATTTAAATAGAGGCCAGAAATGGCAGAATTTTGAGTGCACTTATATGTGATCTGTGTGACGGACATACCACAGTTTTAAATAGCTCTACTGTAGGTAACTATTTTTAACAGCAAACTGGTGTCAATAACTTTGCTAACACACTGCAACAAAATTTAAATGAAGGCCAGAAATGGAGCTCAAAACATACAGGGAGGAGACACAAGCTTCTACCGATCAACACCTTAAATACTTACCGAGTTTTGAGCATTTGGAGCAGTGAGATGCTCGGGTGAATACCGAGTAGTGGCACGCACGCTCGCTCATCACTACTCTTAACCCCTTTCCGACAATAGCAGTATATATACTTCATGATTGGGAAGAATTTCCCTACCAATACAGTACATATACACCTCATGGCGATTGCCCACACACAGGAGGCTGTGCACGGGCGATCACCGCCAGGTGTTCAACTGATATGACAACTGACACCCGGCACTCACTGCCAGGAGCGGTGCCCGCACCATTCCAAGCAGTTTAGCTCGCTAAGTGCTGCAATCGATAGTGGGACTAAGTAAAAAAGATTTAAAAAAGTTTTAAAAGATGTAAAAATATTTTAAAAAAATTACAAAATAATAATAAAAAAAAAATGTTTGGTACCCATAAATAAATATTTTTAGCACATATTTGGTATTGGCATGTTCAGAACGACCTGTCCTATAAAATCGTACAAAAAAATTGTTAACACCTTATAGGGCCAATAAATTCTATAAAGAAATAAATATACTTCTATGAAACCATTTGGTGAACCCCAGTGCAACAAAAGAAAAAGAGTGGAAGCCACTCACATGTGTAGCAAAACCAACCACCAGAACTATAGACCAAACTCAAAGAAATTAGTAGCACGGATATACGTTTTAAAATATTACTTTATTTGCAGTGGTTACAACATATTTTGTGTGCACATGTTTGAAGACAAAGATAATAGGCGACATATATAAAAAATCACCAATATATAAAAACCTAAATAGGCATAAGGGGCACCATAAAAGGATAAGATATTACGCAGGACTCCTACAGATAAAATCTAAGTGTAAAAAAAGAGAAGGTATTCCACAAGTGACCACAAAATTATGTGAATAAACTGGAAATCTGAAGCACTAATAGTATCCCACAACGTGAGCATATATATAAGACAAAAAATTGTGAAAGGTGCAATGTGCCATATAATAGAAAAAAGGGGGGGTGAAAGGGAATAATTAGGAGTTCCTGTACCTTTAAGGCACCACCAGATCCAAACAATGCGCACACCCCGACGCATGTTTCGGACGAAGGATTTTCTATCCGAAACGCGGGTCGGGGTGTGTGCATTGTTTGGATCTGGTGGCGCCTTAAAGGTACAGGAACTCCTAATTATTCCCTTTCACCCCCCCCCCTTTTTTCTATTATATGGCACATTGCTCCTTGCACAATTTTTTGTCATATATATGCTCATGTTGTGGGATACTATTAGTGCTTCACATTTCCGGTTTATTCACATAATTTTGAGGTCACTTGTGGAATACCTTACACTTAGATTTTATCTGTAGGAGTCCTGCGTAATATCTTATCCTTTTATGGTGCCCCTTATGCCTATTTAGGTTTTTATATATTGGTGATTTTTTATATATGTCACATAATTTCTTTGAGTTTGGTCTATAGTTCTGTTGGTTGGTTTTGCTATAAAATCGTACCACTAGTTAACACCTTCAGTGAATGTCGTAAAAAAAAATGAGGCAAAAAAGATTCTTTATTATGATACCGCCAAACAAAAAGTGAAATAAAACGCGATCAAAAAGACGAATGTAAATAAAAATGATATAACTGAAAACTTCATCTTGTCCTGCAAAAAACAAGGTGTCATACAGTTCCATCAGCGGTAAAACAAAAGCTGTAGAGAATAAAGCAATGCAAAAATAATTATTTTTCTACAAAATAGTTTTTATTGTGTAAAAGCGCCAAAACAAAAAAATAAAAAGATATAAATGTGGTACCGCTGTAATCATACTGACCTGAAGAATAAAGCTGCCTTATCAATTTTACCACAAGCGGAACGGCATAAAAAATTCCCCCCCAAAATTTTCTGAATTGCTGTTTTTTGTTCAAGCTGCTTTCAAAAATCAGAATAGAAAGCAATCAAAAAGTGTCATTTGACCAAAAATGGTATTGATAAAAATGTCAACTCGTCACGCAAAAAACAAGCCCTCAAATGATTATCTAGGCTTAAATATAGAAAATTTATAGCTCTCAAAATATGGGGATGCAAAGTTTTTGCAATTAAAAGCATCGTTTAGCGTGTGAAAGCAGGCAAACATTAAAAAAGATATGGATATGGTATCATTGTAATTGCACCGACCCGAAGAATAAAGTCATCTAATCACTACAGCACAAGTAAAAAATAAATAGAACCAATTCTTGACCTACTACTGATTTTTTCTATTCTGTCTCCCAAAGATCGCAGTAAGACTCGGCTCACATTTATCCTGTGTTCTATGCTGAGCACTTATACTGGGGTTTCTGTGTAAATCTCTGAAATATATGACTTAGGCGGAAGATTCCCTACAATGAGGCAGATGGGAACACTGGATGCCGTCTGGCCTATCATCCGGTGGTGTCCGTCTTTTTAGGTGTGCATAAAAGGTCGACTGCAATTTTGTGCACTTCTGAAAAGAAGTCCACAGTAACTCCGCTGCCTCATTATAGTGAATGGATCCCTAGGAGGTTTCGTCTGCATCACATTACTTGGAGATATAGATGGAAAACCCAAAGTAACAAAGTGTCTGCGAATTAAGATACTGATTTGGCTTTTATCCTAAGTCATATTGCACGACTCGTTAAAGGGTTGATTGTGACTTGTAGGAGCGCTACTTCCAACAGGTGGCGCTATAGAGTTAAGTCCTCTTTTTCTCAGAAGAGGCAATTTGCATATTTAATTTCCCAGAGGAGCATTGCACGGCGAATAAGCCTCCTTACCTTGACAAGCCAGCTGGTATGTCACTCTCCATAAAGAGAAACATTACCCCTTAGACCCCAGCCCTTAAATCAGAGCACTATATCATACAAAATAGGTAATAAATAACATTTCTCACATGTCTACTTTACATCAGCACATTTTTTTAAAGATTTTTTTTGTTAGGAAGTTATAAGGGTTAAAAGTTGACCAGCAATTTCTCATTTTTCCAACAAAATTTATAAAACCATTTTTTTAGGGACCACTTCACATTTGAAGTGACTTTGAGGGTTGTTTGACAGAAAATTCCCAAAGTGACACATTGTAAAAACTGCACTCCTAAAGATGTTCAAAGCCACATTCAAGAAATGTATTACCCCTTCAGGTACGTCACAAGAATTTTTGGAATGTGGAAAAAAACAACATTTAACTTTTTTTCACAAAAAAAATTACTTTACACACATTTGTGAACTCATTTTACAAACTACACTTCCCAATTAATTAATTTAGGGGTGCAGTCATCATATTGACACCACTTGTGCCTCACAGAATTTTATATCATTGAACGGTGAAGAAACAATAAATTACATTTTTACCACTAAAATATTGTTTTAGCCCCAAGTTTTTAATTTTTCTAAGGGCTAACAGAAAAATGTTTTACAACAAACTGAGATCCATTTTTTCCTGAGTGTGCCAATACCCTACATGTAATCGGGAAATATTTTTCAAGCACAGGGCAAACCTCAGAAGGGAAGAAGTGCCATACTATAGTGTAGATTTTACAGTTATGGTTTGCAGGTGCCATGACCCACTGGGAGAGCTCCAGGAACAGCAGAAAACCCCATAATTTACCCCATTTTACAAACTACGCCTCTCAAGGAATTCATCTAGGGGTGCAGTGATCATATTGACACCACAAGTGTTCACTGCATTTTATACCATTGGACATTGAAGAAAAAATAATTACATTTTACCACCAAACTTTTGTTTTAGCCTCAGACTTTACATTTTTACACAAGAAGTGGGTAAAAATGGCACCATAATCCCACTATTTCTACTGAATATGGCAATACAGAAAGTGTTCAGACCCCTTTAAATTTTTCACTCTTTGCTTCATTGCAGCCATTTGGTAAATTCAAAATAGTTCATTTTTTTCTCATTAATGTACACTCTGCACCCCATCTTCACTGAAAAAAAACAGAACAGCCTTCTTGGGAATGATGCAACAAGTTTTTCACACCTAGATTTGGGGATCCTTTGCCATTCTTCCTTGCAGATCCTCTCCAGTTCCATCAGGTTGGATGATGATGTTAGTGGACAGCCATTTTTAGGGCTCTCCAGAGATGCTCAATGAGGTTTAGCCTGGCTATTGGGCACACTGCAGTGAGGGCGATGTAACTACTCCCACTCAGGCGGGAACAATAATTATCAATGCCGCCAGTCGCTACCAAGGCTCTCAAGCTCACAGGACAAATCTGCTGCCACCAGCTCCGATTTCTTAATTATTAACGGGTCTGAAGCCATCCCAGATTAGTAGCATAATTCCGTTCAGAGGATGTGACAGTTTGTTAGAGAGCAAGGAGAGACAAAGCTAGTAATTTTATATTTTACTCCAAAAAAAGGTAGGCAGTGTTTGCAGAAGTATAAAAAGATATTATAAAGAATTACAAAGAAGTACAATTACAAATAAAATGGGTTTAAAGTTGAAAAAACACTTACATTTTGTTATGTCATCTTATCTCATTGCTGACCGTGTGCTGTGGAGGAGGGGACACATCAAGATGCATCACACATCTGTATAGCAGCTAGACCCAGACAAAGACACGTGAAGACTGATGCTTAACTCATTTATTTCCTAGCCTGAAACCAAGGCACTCCCCCTGTGGTGGCCTCACTTAGAGGCTGAATCCTCCCCTTTTCTTAGAGTTACAGCAACCATTTTTATGCCTTGCTCGCTGTATGAACCTCGTATATGAAAGACACAATGATCAGGATGTGCACCACATCAGGGGGATTCTTTTAAATTTAAACACAGCATAGTTACACACTCCGCCTGCTGAGAAACCTGCTCCTCGCACTCATTGGGTTTAGCTTCTAGTGATTCAAGCAAATAAGATAGCACACTGCAGCGCTGAAACATGCAAACATGAAACATGAAAATTTAACTGCATTACTGCACTAGAAATATGAAAAATGAGAGCGTTTAGCGCATAAAAAAGGCCAATTTTATGTGTACCTGGTAGCCACTTTACGGCATCTCTCTTATACCAGGTCCTACGATTTCCTTCCTCACTTAGAATAAACGTCTCCATCTGAATGGGTGCCTATGAAAATCTCTTGTGAGACTACCATTCTCTCTCTCTGTGGAGGGGTAATGGACCTGCTGTAATTAAAACACCTGTGACTAGGAGGCGGAGTGCTCGGTCAGAAGGCAAAATAATACATTTGAAAAAACTGACCGTCACATCCATACATAGACTAAGTGTGAACAGGTGCTAAACCTAGATTCGCCAACTCCTATACATTCAAGCAAATAAGGTAGCACACTGCAGCGCTGAAACATGCAAACATGAAACATGAAAATTTAACTGCATTACTGCACTAGAAATATGAAAAATGAGAGCATTTAGCGCATAAAAAAGGCCAATTTTATGTGTACCTGGTAGCCACTTTACGGCATCTCTCTTATACCAGGTCCTACGATTTCCTTCCTCACTGAGAATAAACGTCTCCATCTGAATGGGTGCCTATGAAAACCTCTTGTGAGACTACCATTCTCTCTCTCTATGGAGGGGTAATGGACCTGCTGTAATTAAAACACCTGTGACTAGGAGGCGGAGTGCTCGGTCAGAAGGCAAAATAATACATTTGAAAAAAATACATTTGAAAAAACTGACCGTCACATCCATACATAGACTGAGTGTGAACAGGTGCTAAACCTAGAGTCGCCAACTCCTATACATTCAAGCAAATAAGGTAGCACACTGTAGCGCTGAAACATGCAAACATGAAACATGGAAATTTAACTGCATTACTGCACTAGAAATATGAAAAATGAGAGCGTTTAGCGCATAAAAAAGGCCAATTTTATGTGTACCTGGTAGCCACTTTACGGCATCTCTCTTATACCAGGTCCTACGATTTCCTTCCTCACTGAGAGAGAGAATGGTAGTCTCACAAGAGGTTTTCATAGGCACCCATTCAGATGGAGACGTTTATTCTCAGTCTCTATGTATGGATGTAACGGTCAGTTTTTTCAAATGTATTAGCTTCTAGTGATGTCAGGGAGTTATAGATCTCTCGATGGACATCCAGAATATATAATCCTTATATCTCTAGCCCTGATCAGTACCAATATATATAACCTTAAAAGAACAATAGAAGCCCATGCTTTCTATACCAGTTTTAACCAGTATTCGGTGGGAGGGGGGAATGAGTAGTGTAAGGAGACTTGTCTGCCGCAGCACTGAGCCATATAAATTCCTGAGGGAGGGGGGAAGAAGTATAGGATTACACAGAGGCAGAGGGAGAAAGAGTGAATTCCAGCCTTGTGTTGGCAGCTGAGAGCTCTGTATTTGTTAGTGCAGTAATCAGAACATTCCTATTCCTTGACAGTGGCAAATATGGCCCAGCTTGCAATCCATATCAAGTGTCCTCATTTTCTTGTGAGTCCCTACACCAAAATAAAAAGTAATTTGCTAAAAAATACATCAAATCCAAACACTTATGCTGTGCTGTTTTACAAATGAATTATACTTCTTTTTCATTTCATTATTGAAAAGCTTATTAGAATGTAGTTGCCTTTTGGTAGCATATATGAAAGCTATATGGTATATTTGTTATTATACAGTATAACATTCATATAAGAAATATTATCTGAACAAGTTTTTACAATCTTGAGCTGTTTTTTATTACACCTTTACTCGACTAATAAAAATAATCTTGCCAAGTTCTTCGAGCTATTTTTATGGCTTACTTTAGGCTGAGCAAATACAGATTAACATGAGACTGTTTATAGCTCTGTAATCTAAAGCTGCATCTGTGTTTGCGTTTTACAGACCTGGCACATGCTGTTGATTGTGATAGAGATCTAATTAGTTGGTATACTTAAAATAAACTGTTATATGACATAACATTTTATATATTTAGTTGATAATATATGAATATATTCATTGTAAGATGGAGAATAATGTACTAAGTATTTCTGGTTAATATTTCAAGTTCATGTACCTTTGTAGAATTGATTTGTACATATAGGTAACATTGCTAATAACATAAAGTCTGATGTATATAAAAAAATATGTGATTTATAAAGATTGTAACAAAATTATGCTTGCCCATGGTAAAACACTATATGTGATTCCTGTTGGCAGATATGCAACAGATACAGACTTATTTGTGTGTAGGAGGAGTTTACACTGATCTGACAGTACATGGTGATGTTGTTACTGTTATATGCTTAGTTGAATGTAATGCATATTCTTGTTGTACTTTGGTTTCACTTTTTCTCTGGTAAAAGATCCTTCAGACTTCTGTTATGCTGCATTAAGAAGCTGATGCATGTACCTCATGTTCTGTGTAGATAAAAGTTAAATTACCCCATATAATTTACTCTCACAAGTTTCTTCTGCAACCAAACTATGCAACAGGTTATGGGCCCAGCATAGAAGACAAAAGGGACTTGGTGAGTGCAAAAGAATACCTCAGAGCAATTCTCTCCAAACAAGTAAGACAAATAAGTTAAAGATGAGCAGCAGTTCAGAGCTGAGACTCACAGTAGCTAAGCTAAACAATGAGAACTATCATTTATGGAAGTTCAAAGTAGAGATGTTATTGTCTAAGGCCTCTTTCACACTTCCGTCGGTACGGGTCCGTCGCTATGCGGCGGGCCGACGTACCGACGGACGTTGTGAATTTTGTGCACAATGTGGGCAGCAGATGCAGTATTTCAATGCATCCGCTGCCTATTCCGCAGTCCGGGGAGGAGGGGGCAGAGTTTCGGCCGCGCATGCGCGGTTGAAAATGGCGGACGCGACGTACGAAAAAATGTTACATTGCACTTTTTTTGTGACAACGGTCCACCAAAACACGACGGATCCGTCGCACGACGGACGTGACGTGTGGCCATCCATCGCTAATACAAGTCTATGGGAAAAAATGCATCCTGCAAGCACATTTGCAGGATCCGTTTTTTTCCCAAAACAACAGATTGCGACGGATGGCAAACGACGGAAGTGTGAAAGAGGCCTAAGGGTACCGTCTCACAGTGGCACTTTGGTCGCTACGACGGCACGATCTGTGACGCTCCAGCGTCGCTCCATTATCGCTCCAGCGTCATAGACTGCGGTCACACTTTGCAATGCAGGGCGCTGGAGCGATAATTTCATGATGTATTTGCGATGTAGAAGCCGTTGGTTACTGTGCGCACATTGTATACAACCTTTGTTACACGATGCAATCATGCCGCCACAGCGGGACACTTGACGACGAAAGAAAGTTTCAAACGATCTGCTACGACGTACGATTCTCAGCGGGGTCCCTGATCGCAGTAGCGTGTCAGACACAGCGATATCGTAAGTATATCGCTGGAACGTCACGGATCGTGCAGTCGTAGCGACCAAAGTGCCACTGTGAGACGGTACCCTAAAGATGATTTAAAGGACGTAATCACTACAGACCCAACGGTAATAATCAGACAATGGATAAGAAAAACAGACAAGCAAGAGCTACTATCAGCTTATTAGTGGAGGATGATCAGTTAACCCAGATAAGGAATGAGAATACAGCAAAGGGAATGTGGGAAGCATTGAGAAAACTACATGAAAGATCCAGCTTAAATCACAAACTATTCCTGCTAAGAAAACTTTACAAGATGAGACTAAGTGCAAGGAAAGACATGCAGGAGCATATAAACTCCATGATGGAGGTGGTAGCACAGCTTAGATCAGTCAGTGAAGACATTAGGGAAAGCCATATAGCAGCAATATTATTGTGCAGTTTACCAGATTCATTCACTGCTCTGATAAATGCACTAGAGACAAGACCTGAAGCAAACATTACACTAGAGTATGTAAAGACCAGACTTATAAATAAATATCATAGAAGGAAAGAGCAAACAAACGATTCCAATGAAAGGGATAGTGAAAATGCTCTTAAAGCGACAGACAAGAAGCCCCATAATACAGAGACAAGAGAATCTTTCAGATGCAGGAAAAAGGTACATTTAAAGAAAGACTGTACTATATGGAAAGCAGAACAACAGAAATTACACCAAAAGGAGAATAAACAAAGTAAAAAGCACAATTTCTAACCCACATGCAAATCACTGGAATGGTACATTTAAAGTAACTGATAAAGAGTCATCATCAGGCTGGTTTATTGACTCAGGAGCAACAAGACACATGACTAATGAAAAAAGCTATTTATCTTGTAGATGGGAGCAAAATAACTGCAGAAGGTATTAGGGTATGTGCACACGTTGCGGATTTCTTGCAGAAATTTCCTGAAGAAAACCGGAAATTTTCTGCAAGAAATCCGCATTTTTTTTTTTGCATTTTTTTTCCGTTTTTTTCGCGTTTTTTTAGCATTCTGCAAGCGTAATTAGCTTGCAGAATGCTAAAGTTTTCCAAGCGATCTGTAGCATCGCTTGGAAAACTGACTGACAAGTTGGTCACACTTGTCAAACATACTGTTTGATAAGTGTGACCAACTTTTTACTATAGATGCAGCTTATGCAGCATCTATAGTAAAAGATAGAATGTTTAAAAATAATAAAAAAAATAAAAAAATGCTTATACTCACCCAGACATCTCCTCACCGGCGTCCGTTCCTCTTCCTAGCTGGTCTGTGCGCACAGGACCTTCCGTGACGTCACGGTCACGTGAGCGGTCACATGACCGCTCACGACCAATCACAGGACAGTGACGTCATCGGCAAGGTCCTTCAGCGTACATCAGCTACAGGAACCGAAGCGACAGCGTGCAGTGGAGGCGGGAAGACATCGAGGGTGAGTATAGGACTATTTTTTATTTTAATTCTTATTTTTTGACCACTTATATGGTGCCCAGTGCGTGGAGGAGAGTCTCCTCTCCTCCACCCTGGGTACCAACCGCACATAATCTGCTTACTTCCCGCATCGTGGGCACAGCCCTGTGCGGGAAGTAAGCAGATCAATGGACCCCTAGGTGTGCGGAATCCCCTGCAATTCCGCATTTTAACCCCTTCACCCCCAAGGGTGGTTTGCACGTTAATGACCGGGCCAATTTTTACAATTCTGACCACTGTCCCTTTATGAGGCTATAACTCTGGAACGCTTTGACGGATCTTGGCGATTCTGACATTGTTTTCTCGTGACATATTGTACTTCATGTTAGTGGTAAAATTTATTCGATATAACTTGCATTTATTTGTGAAAAAAATGGAAATTTGGCGAAAATTTTGAAAATTTTGCAATTTTCCAACTTTGAATTTTTATGCCCTTAAATCACAGACATATGTCACGCAAAATACTTAATAAGTAACATTTCCCACATGTCTACTTTACATCAGTACAATTTTGGAACCAAAATTTTTTTTTGTGACGGAGTTATAAGGGTTAAAAGTTGACCAGCAATTTCTCATTTTTACAACACCATTTTTTTTTAGGGACCACATCTCATTTGAAGTCATTTTGAGGGGTCTATATGATAGAAAATACTCAAGTGTGACACCATTCTAAAAACTGCACCCCTCAAGGTGCTCAAAACCACATTCAAGAAGTTTATTAACCCTTCAGGTGTTTCACAGGAATTTTTGGAATGTTTAAATAAAAATGAACATTTAACTTTTTTTCACACACAATTTATTTCAGCTCCAATTTGTTTTATTTTACCAAGGGTAACAGGAGAAAATGGACCCCCAAAGTTGTTGTACAATTTGTCCTGAGTACGCTGATACCCCATATGTGAGGGTAAACCACTGTTTGGGCGTATGGCAGAGCTCGGAAGGAAAGGAGCGCCATTTGACTTTTCAATGCAAAATTGACTGGAATTGAGATGGGACGCCATGTTGCGTTTGGAGAGCCCCTGATGTGCCTAAACATTGAAACTCCCTACAAGTGACACCATTTTGGAAAGTAGACCCCCTAAGGAACTTATCTAGATGTGTGGTGAGCACTTTGACCCACCAAGTGCTTCACAGAAGTTTATAATGCAGAGCCGTAAAAATAAAAAATCATATTTTTTCACAAAAATGATCTTTTTGCCCCCAATTTTTTATTTTCCCAAGGGTAAGAGAAGAAATTGGACCCCAAAAAATGTTGTGCAATTTGTCCTGAGTACGATGATACCCCATATGTGGGTGTAAACCATTGTTTGGGCGCATGGCAGAGCTTGGAAGGGAAGGAGCGCCATTTGACTTTTCAATGCAAAATTGACTGGAATTGAGATGGGACGCCATGTTGCGTTTGGAGAGCCCCTGATGTGCCTAAACATTGAAACTCCCTACAAGTGACACCATTTTGGAAAGTAGACCCCCTAAGGAACTTATCTAGATGTGTGGTGAGCACTTTGACCCACCAAGTGCTTCACAGAAGTTTATAATGCAGAGCCGTAAAAATAAAAAATCATATTTTTTCACAAAAATGATCTTTTTGCCCCCAATTTTTTATTTTCCCAAGGGTAAGAGAAGAAATTGGACCCCAAAAAATGTTGTGCAATTTGTCCTGAGTACGCTGATACCCCATATGTGGGTGTAAACCATTGTTTGGGCGCATGGCAGAGCTTGGAAGGGAAGGAGCGCCATTTGACTTTTCAATGCAAAATTGACTGGAATTGAGATGGGACGCCATGTTGCGTTTGGAGAGCCCCTGATGTGCCTAAACATTGAAACTCCCTACAAGTGACACCATTTTGGAAAGTAGACCCCCTAAGGAACTTATCTAGATGTGTGGTGAGCACTTTGACCCACCAAGTGCTTCACAGAAGTTTATAATGCAGAGCCGTAAAAATAAAAAATCATATTTTTTCACAAAAATGATCTTTTCGCCCCCAATTTTTTATTTTCCCAAGGGTAAGAGAAAAAATTGGACCCCAAAAAATGTTGTGCAATTTGTCCTGAGTACGATGATACCCCATATGTGGGTGTAAACCATTGTTTGGGCGCATGGCAGAGCTTGGAAGGGAAGGAGCGCCATTTGACTTTTCAATGCAAAATTGACTGGAATTGAGATGGGACGCCATGTTGCGTTTGGAGAGCCCCTGATGTGCCTAAACATTGAAACTCCCTACAAGTGACACCATTTTGGAAAGTAGACCCCCTAAGGAACTTATCTAGATGTGTTTTGAGAGCTTTGAACCCCCAAGTGTTTCACTACAGATTATAACGCAGAGCCGTGAAAATAATTTTTATTTTTTTTCTCAAAAATGATTTTTTAGCACCCAGCTTTGTATTTTTACAAGGGTAACAGAATAAATTGGACCCCAATATTTGTTTTCCAATTTGTCCTGAGTACGCTGATACCCCATATGTGGGGGGGAACCACTGTTTGGGCGCATGACAGAGCTCAGAAGGGAAGGAGCGCCATTTGGAATGCAGACTTAAATGGATTGGTCAGCAGCCGTCACGTTGCATTTGCAGAGCCCCTGATGTACCCAAACAGTACAAACCCCCCACAAGTGACCCCATATTGGAAACTAGACCTCCCAAGGAACTTATCTAGATGTGTTTTGAGAACTTTGAACCCCCAAGTGTTTCACTAAAGTTTATAGCGCAAAGCCGTGAAAATAAAAATTCTTTTTTTTTTTCACAAAAATGATTTTTCAGCCCCCAGTTTTGTATTTTCACAAGGGTAACAGGATAAATTAGACCCCAAAAGTTGTTGTCCAATTTGTCCTGAGTACGCTGATACCCCATATGTGGGGGGGAACCACTGTTTGGGTGCATGACAGAGCTCGGAAGGGAAGGAGCGCCATTTGGAATGCAGCCTTAAATGGATTGGTCTGCAGGCGTCACGTTGCATTTGCAGAGCCCCTGATGTACCCAAACAGTACAAACCCCCCACAAGTGACCCCATATTGGAAACTAGACCTCCCAAGGAACTTATCTAGATGTGTTGTGAGAACTTTGAACCCCCAAGTGTTTCACTACAGTTTATAACGCAGAGCCGTGAAAATAAAACATCTTTTTTTTCCCACAAAAATGATTTTTAGCCCCCCAAATTTTTATTTTCCTAAGGATAACAAGAGAACTTGGACCCCAGAAGTTGTTTTTCAATTTTTCCCGAGTACGCTGATAACACATATGTTGGGGTAAACCCCTTTTTGGGCGCACGGGAGAGCTCGGAAGGGAAGGAGCACTGTTTTACTTTTTCAACGCAGAATTGGCTGGAATTGAGATTGGACGCCATGTCGCGCTTGGAGAGCCCCTGATGTGCCTGGACAGTGGAAACTCCCCAATTCTACCTGAAACCCTAACCCAAACACACCCCTAACCCTAATCCCAACGGTAACCCTAACCACACCCCTAGCCCTGACACACCCATAATTCTAATCCCAACCCTAATCCAAACGTAAATGTAATCCAAACCCTAACCCTAACTTTAGCCCCAACCCTAACTTTAGCCCCAACCCTAACTTTACCTCCAACCCTAGCCCTAACCCTAACCCTAACCCTACCCCTAACCCTAACCCTAAACGTGACTGAAATACGTGGCATTGAAATACGTGGCACTGAAATACGTGGCACTGAAATACGTGGCACTGAAATACGTGGCACTGAAATACGTGGCACTGAAATACGTGATACGTGGCACTGAAATACGTGGCACTGAAATATGTGGCACTGAAATACGTGGCACTGAAATACGTGGCACTGAAATACGTGGCACTGAAATATGTGATACGTGGCACTTAAATACGTGGCACTGAAATACGTGGCACTGAAATACGTGGCACTGAAATACGTGGCACTGAAATACGTGGCACTGAAATACGTGCAACTGAAATACGTGGTACTAAAATATGTAGCACTGAAATACGTGATACGTGGCACTGAAATACGTGATACGTGGCACTGAAATACGTGATACGTGGCACTGAAATACGTGGCACTGAAACACATGGCACTGAAATACGTGGCACTGAAATACGTGGCACTGAAATACGTGGCACTGAAATACGTGGCACTATGACTGTCAGAAAATGTTCATTAAACGGTTAGGGGTGAGGTTAGGGGTAGAGTTAGGGTTAGGGTTTGGATCCCTTTATCACGTTGATGGTGGTGGGTGGCTTTTCAGTGTGTTTTCTGTTTTTTTTCGAAAAAATGCATGCGTTTTTAACGCAAACAAACGCATGTGCTTAAAAACGCAAGAAAATACTGCAGGTTGTATTTCTGAAAATGAACGCATGCAGAAAAAAAACGCATGCGTTTGAAAACGCGACCAAACGCGTACAAAAAAACCGCATGCGTTTTCAATGTTAAATATAGGGAAAAAACGCATGCGTTTTTTTGTGCAAAAAACGCTGCAGACAAAAACGCAAGTGTGAAACCAGCGACGCTTTTTATAGCAAAAAAGTTTTTGCGTCTCCACATTTTGAGACCTATAATTTTTCCACATTTTGCTCCACAGAGTCATGTGAGGTCTTGTTTTTTGCGGGACGAGTTGACGTTTTTATTGGTAACATTTTCGGACACGTGACCGTTTTTGATCGCTTTTTATTCCGATTTTTGTGAGGCAGAATGACCAAAAACCAGTTATTCATGAATTTCTTTTGGGGGAGGCGTTTATACCGTTCCGCGTTTGGTAAAATTGATAAAGCAGTTTTATTCTTCGGGTCAGTACGATTACAGCGATATCTCATTTATATCATTTTTTTATGTTTTGGCGCTTTTATACGATAAAAACTAAAATATAGAAAAAATAATTATTTTGGTATCGCTTTATTCTCAGGACTATAACTTTTTTATTTTTTTGCTGATGATGCTGTATGGCAGCTTGTTTTTTGCGGGACAAGATGATGTTTTCAGCATTACCATGGTTATTTATATCAGTCTTTTTGATCGCGTGTTATTCCACTTTTTGTTCGGCGGTATGGTAATAAAGCGTTGTTTTTTGCCTCGTTTTTTTTTTTTTTTTCTTACGGTGTTTACTGAAGGGGTTAACTAGTGGGGCAGTTTTATAGGTCGGGTCGTTACGGACGCGGCGATACTAAATATGTGTACTTTTATTGTTTTGTTTTTTTTTATTTAGATAAAGAAATGTATTTATGGGAATAATATATATATTTTTTTTATTATTTATTTAGGAATTTTTTTTTATTTTTTTTTACACATGTGGAAAAAAATTTTTTTTACTTTTTTACTTTGTCCCAGGGGGGGACATCACAGATCATTGATCTGGCAGTGTGCACAGCACTCTGCCAGATCGACGATCTGCTGTGCAGGGCTGCAGGCTTACCAAGTGTCTGCTCTGAGCAGACACTCGGTAAGCCACCTCCTTCCCTGCAGGACCCGGATGCCGCGGCCATCTTGGATCCCGGACCTGCAGCCAGGAAGGAGGTAGGAGACCCTCGCAGCAACGCGATCACATCGCGTTGCTCCGGGGGTCTCAGGGAAGCCCGCAGGGAGCCCCCTCCCTGCGCGATGCTTCCCTATACCGCCGGTACACTGCGATCATGTTTGATCGCGGTGTGCCGGGGGTTAATGTGCCGGGGGCGGTCCGTGACCGCTCCTGGCACATAGTGCCGGATGTCAGCTGCGATATGCAGCTGACACCCGGCCGCGATCGGCCGCGCTCCCCCCGTGAGCGCCGCTGATCGGTGATGACGTACTATCCCATCGGCGGTCATACGGGCCCACCCCACCTTGACGGGATAGTACGTCAAATGTCGGGAAGGGGTTAATGAACATGTTGCTTTTTTTTCCGCGATGCGATTTTTTCGCGGAAAAAAAGGCTACATTTGCACAAAAAATGCGGAATACACTTAAAATAATAGGAGGCATATGTAAGCGTTTTTTTCGCGTTTTTATCACGTTTTTATAGCGAAAAAACGCGAAAAAAACGCGAAAAATACTTAACGTGTGCACATGGCCTTAGACAAGGAATGCTAATCTGTCCTCTTTATTCTTTCCTGTTTGCTGTGGTGTCTCCTTCTTCTCCTGACCGGACACTGTTTTCATTTTGCAACCCTGTGTTTATGCACTATTGTTTTAAATAGCTCTAATAAATTTCATGTTTTACATTTATTGCACTATAACCTGTATTTAGGATTCTGATTCTGAGACAGTGTCACTTGACTATTTATTTGTTTTCAATGTCTCTGTAGCCTGCTCTTATGTTCACAGGAAATAATAATAATCTTTATTTTTCTATAGCGCTAACATATTCCTGCAGCGCTTTACAGTTTGCACACATTATCATCACTGTCCCCGATGGGGCTCACAATCTAAATTCCCTATCAGTATGTCTTTGGAATGTGGGAGGAAACCAGTGTCGGACTGGGGTGGCAACGGCCCACCAATAAATAACATTGACTTTTGGGGGGGCCCACTTTTCACCTGCATATTACATCGTTCACAAATTTACCTTTATCTTTATATAATAACTAGCTGTTTCCAGCCAGCTATCAGGAGCCTCGTGTGGTAATGTGGGGGGCGGGATTATAAGTGGTGATGTGGTGGGGGGCATAATTAAGTGTGGTGATGGTGCAGGATTATGTGTGGTAATGTGGTGGGGGGCGGAATTATGTGTGGTGATGTGTTGGGGGGCGGGATTATGTGTGGTGAGGTGGGGTGTGGGATTGTGTGTGGTGATGTGGTGGGGGGTGGGATTGTGTGTGGTAATGTGGTGGGGGCGGGATTATGTGTGATAATGTGGTGGGGGAGCAGGATTATGTGTGGTGATGTGGTGTGGTAATGTGATGGGGGCGGGATTGTGTGGTGATGTGTTGGGGGCGGGATTATGTGTGGTGATGTGGTGGGATTGTGTGTGGTGATGTAGTGGGGGGCGGGATTGTGTGTGGTAATGTGGTGGGGGGGCGGGATTATGTGTGGTGATGTGGGGGTGGGATTATGTATGGTAATTGGGTGGGGGGTGGGATTATCTGTGGTAATGTGGTGGGGGGGTGGGATTATGTGGTGATGTGGTGGGGGGGCAGGATTGTGTGTGGTAATGTGGTGGGGGGCAGGATTAGCGAGTAATCACGATGCCTCTTATATATATATAGATAAACTGGGTAGCGTGGTTAATGAATGATGAGATGCTGCTTTTTTGTGTACTGAGTGAATTTTGCCAAGTACTGCCCATACAGTGGGGTTGGGGACCCAGATCTACAGTACATAGGGGCCCACCGGGGGATTACCCTGTGGCTCTGTGGGCCAGTCCAAGCCTGGAGGAAACCCACGCAAACACGGGGAGAACAGACAAACTCCTTGCAGATATTGTCCTTGGTGGGATTTGAATCCAGGACTCCAGCGCTGCCAGGCTGCAGTACTATCCACTGAGCCACCGTGCTGCCCACACACAGGGAAAGTATATATGGTTTAAAACAAGCTCCTAAAACATGGAATGATAAAATCACAGAAGTACTCATAAATGAACATTTTCAAAGAAGCAAAGCGTATCCTTGTCTATATGCAAAGAGACTGACAGACAGATGGATCTATGTGCTGATATACGTGGACAATATTTTAGTTTGTTTTGAAAAAGAAAGGGATGAAGCAGAGATAGTGAAAACTTTGGATCAACACTTTCAGATCAAAGATCTGGGAAATGTGAAACAGTACCTTGGAATACAGAGAGAAAGAGAAGAAGACGGGAGTTTCTTTCTTAATCAAAATCACATGATTCAAGACATTATCAAAACATTTGGATTGAAAGATGTTGCCGGGTGCCAGCCGGCAGATCTCGGCAGGCGCACTGCGCCCGAGATTTTATTACTGGAAGAAGAAGCCAGTGGCTGTGGAGGGAAGCAATAGGATCCAGGAACACCAGGAGACACTGGTAAATATTGGGGGGCGATCAGAGATTCTATTTCCCTGTCCTCTGATGTGCGATCACATCAGAGAACAGAGAAATTAAATGGCAAATCACGCTTTTTTGGCAGTCACCGTTATATGGTTAATAACAGCGATCGCAACCTGGGGATCGGTAAAAACCAACCCGAATCATGTTCTCTGGGGTCTACCCCGGCAGCCGAGACCCCCGGAAAAAATCCAATTCTGGGGGGCGCTATATACGTTTTCCACAGCGCCGATAATTAATGGCACTGTGGTTTAAGTACCCTGAACTACCGCCGTTAAAAGGTGTATCGGCGTTTGGTAAAGGTGTATCGGCGTTGTTAAGGGGTTAAAGTTTTTTGCAATATTTGTTCGTCCCACAAGGAGACTTGAACATACATGTTTGGTTCAGTTATATAATACTCTGCACTACTATTTTAGTGCAGTGTTTCATACTTGCATTGCAGTGTTTTACATGCCTTTCAGAATTCAATTGACAGGCAGAATATTAGGGCTTATTCACATGAACATATTACATGGTCGAGTACTGTGCGATGTTTATTGGATAGCATTCTAACTAATGTTATACAATGGGGCAGATGATACTGCAAATGCATCCAATAAATGGATCATATGCACTCATTCAAGTCTAGCTTAGCTACCAGGGGGGCAGAGGGGGAGGCCGCCCGGGTCCTGCGCTCTGAGGGGGCCCACCCAGAGGTACGTTACTGTCAGGTCCGGCGTTAGGGGCCCCTCTTCCAGTCAATGATTATGTTTTATTTCCCCTGCATTTGTACTGCACATGTATCTAAATTAACATGCACAGTACAAACGCGGTCAGAGGGAGTCAACAGAGAGAAGGAAGGACAGGCCTCCAATCAGAGTGCAGGGAGTGAGTTATGTGACTGCTCTTCTGCAGTCTGTGGAGGAGGAAGGGAGGTCACTCACCCAGTCCTGGCTGAGCAGCTCTCCTTCAAAGCTCCCTGCTGCAGAGAAGTCATCAGCTCCAGCAGCAGCAGGGACGCAGCAGGCTCTGCCTCTGACTGTGAGCTGAGCTCACTGTCTGCACTCTTCTGCTTCTGACTAGGGGGAGCCTGAGAGCCGAGGAGCAGCACCCAGGACCAGAGGACACACTCCACATGTGAACTGGTGAGTAACTTGGCACATGTCATTTACTATTTGATATGTCTAATCTGTTGGTTTGAATATATATATATATATATATATATATATATATATATATATATATATATATAATATATAATTGCCTAGAATACTACTTCCTGCAATTTGTGCCAACTTCCGTGGCTTTGTCCGGAGCTAATGTCCGGAGATAATGTCCGGAGCTAATGTCCGGAGCTAATGTCCGTAGCTAATGTCCGGAGCTAATGTCCGGAGATAAGTGACGTCACCAGTGTCCTACACCCAGGCAGAGCACAGTGGCCCCAGGCAGAACATGGGGCCCCAGGCAGAGCACAGGGGCCCCAGGCAGCATATGGGGCCCCAGGCAGAGCACAGTGGCCCCAGGCAGAGCACAGGGGCCCCAGGCAGAACATGGGGCCCCAGGCAGAGCACAGGGGCCCCAGGCAGCATATGGGGCCCCAGGCAGAGCACAGTGGCCCCAGGCAGAGCACACAGCAAATCGGAGGCCGAGGGGCCCCGCCAACCAAATCGGAGGCCGAGGAGCCCCGCCCACCAAATTGAAGGCCGAGCGGCCCCGCCCACCAAAGCGGAGGTCAAGGGGCCCGGCCCCGCCCACCAAATCGGAGGCCGAGGGTCCCCGCCCACCAAATCGGAGGCCGAGGGTCCCCGCCCACCAAATCGGAGGCCGAGGGTCCCCGCCCACCAAATCGGAGGCCGAGGGTCCCCGCCCACCAAATCGGAGGCCGAGGGTCCCCGCCCACCAAATCGGAGGCCGAGGGTCCCCGCCCACCAAATCGGAGGCCGAGGGGCCCCGCCCACCAAAGCGGAGGCCGAGGGTCCCCGACCACCAAATCGGAGGCCGAGGGTCCCGCCCACCAAATCGGAGGCCGAGGGTCCCCGCCCACCAAATCGGAGGCCGAGGGTCCCCGCCCACCAAATCGGAGGCCGAGGGTCCCCGCCCACCAAATCGGAGGCCGAGGGGCCCCGCCAACCAAATCGGAGGCCGAGGGGCTTCGCCAACCAAATCGGAGGCCGAGGAGCCCCGCCCACCAAATCGAAGGCCGAGCGGCCCCGCCCACCAAAGCGGAGGCCGAGGGGCCTGGCCCCGCCCACCAAAGCGGAGGCCGAGGGGCCCCGCCCACCACATCGGAGGCCGAGGGGCCCTGCCCACCAAATCGGAGGCCGAGGGTCCCTGCCCACCAAATCGGAGGCCGAGGGTCCCCGCCCACCAAATCGTTGGCCGAGGGTCCCCGCCCACCAAATCGGAGGCCGAGGGTCCCCGCCCACCAAATCGGAGGCCGAGGGGCCCCGCCAACCAAATCGGAGGCCGTTGAGCCCCGCCCAACAAATCGAAGGCCGAGCGGCCCCGCCCACCAAAGCGGAGGCCGAGGGGCCCGGCCCCGCCCACCAAAGCGGAGGCCGAGGGGCCCCGCCCACCAAATCGGAGGCCGAGGGTCCCCGCGCACCAAATCGGAGGCCGAGAGTCCCCGCCCACCAAATCGGAGGATAAGGGGCCCCGCCAACCAAATCGGAGGCCGAGGGGCCCCGCCAACCAAATCGGAGGCCGTTGAGCCCCGCCCAACAAATCGAAGGCCGAGCGGCCCCGCCCACCAAAGCGGAGGCCGAGGGGCCCGGCCCCGCCCACCAAAGCGGAGGCCGAGGGGCCCCGACCACCACATCGGAGGCCGAGGGGCCCCGCCCACCAAATCGGAGGCCGAGGGTCCCCGCCCACCAAATCGGAGGCCGAGGGTCCCCGCCCACCAAATCGGAGGCCGAGGGTCCCCGCCCACCAAATCGGAGGCCGAGGGGCCCCGCCTACCAAATCAGAGGCCGAGGGTCCCCGCCCACCAAATCGGAGGCCGAGGGTCCCCGCCCACCAAATCGGAGGCCGAGGGTCCCCGCCCTCCAAATCGGAGGCCGGGGGTCCCCGCCCACCAAATCGGAGGCCGAGGGGCCCCGCCCACCACATCGGAGGCCGAAGGGCCACGCCCACCAAATCGTAGGCCGAGGGTCCCCGCCCACCAAATCGGAGGCCGAGGGTCCCCGCCCACCAAATCGGAGGCCGAGGGTCCCCGCCCACCAAATCGGAGGCCGAGGGTCCCCGCCCACCAAATCGGAGGCCGAGGGGCCCCGCCCACCAAATCGAAGGCCGAGGGGCCCCGCCCACCAAAGCGGAGGCCGAGGGTCCCCACACACCAAATCGGAGGCAGAGGGACCCCGCCCACCAAATCGGAGGCCGAGGGGCCCCGCCCACCAAAGCGGAGGCCGAGGGTCCCCGACCACCAAATCGGAGGCCGAGGGTCCCCGCCCACCAAATCGGAGGCCGAGGGTCCCCGCCCACCAAATCGGAGGCCGAGGGGCCCCGCCCACCAAATCGAAGGCCGAGGGGCCCCGCCCACCAAAGCGGAGGCCGAGGGTCCCCGCACACCAAAGCGGAGGCCGAGGGTCCCCGCCCACCACATCGGAGGCCGAGGGTCCCCGCCCACCAAATCGGAGGCCGAGGGTCCCCGCCCACCAAATCGGAGGCCGAGGGTCCCCGCCCACCAAATCGGAGGCCGAGGGTCCCCGCCCACCAAATCGGAGGCCGAGGGTCCCCGCCCACCAAATCGGAGGCCGAGGGGCCCCGCCCACCAAAGCGGAGGCCGAGGGTCCCCGACCACCAAATCGGAGGCCGAGGGTCCCGCCCACCAAATCGGAGGCCGAGGGTCCCCGCCCACCAAATCGGAGGCCGAGGGTCCCCGCCCACCAAATCGGAGGCCGAGGGTCCCCGCCCACCAAATCGGAGGCCGAGGGGCCCCGCCAACCAAATCGGAGGCCGAGGGGCTTCGCCAACCAAATCGGAGGCCGAGGAGCCCCGCCCACCAAAGCGGAGGCCGAGGGGCCTGGCCCCGCCCACCAAAGCGGAGGCCGAGGGGCCCCGCCCACCACATCGGAGGCCGAGGGGCCCTGCCCACCAAATCGGAGGCCGAGGGTCCCTGCCCACCAAATCGGAGGCCGAGGGTCCCCGCCCACCAAATCGTTGGCCGAGGGTCCCCGCCCACCAAATCGGAGGCCGAGGGTCCCTGCCCACCAAATCGGAGGCCGAGGGGCCCCGCCAACCAAATCGGAGGCCGTTGAGCCCCGCCCAACAAATCGAAGGCCGAGCGGCCCCGCCCACCAAAGCGGAGGCCGAGGGGCCCGGCCCCGCCCACCAAAGCGGAGGCCGAGGGGCCCCGCCCACCAAATCGGAGGCCGAGGGTCCCCGCGCACCAAATCGGAGGCCGAGAGTCCCCGCCCACCAAATCGGAGGATAAGGGGCCCCGCCAACCAAATCGGAGGCCGAGGGGCCCCGCCAACCAAA
Source organism: Ranitomeya variabilis (assembly GCF_051348905.1). Taxonomy (NCBI): domain Eukaryota; kingdom Metazoa; phylum Chordata; class Amphibia; order Anura; family Dendrobatidae; genus Ranitomeya; species Ranitomeya variabilis. Next base: position 651,049,992 of record NC_135234.1, read on the forward strand.
TCGGAGGCCGTTGAGCCCCGCCCAACAAATCGAAGGCCGAGCGGCCCCGCCCACCAAAGCGGAGGCCGAGGGGCCCGGCCCCGCCCACCAAAGCGGAGGCCGAGGGGCCCCGACCACCACATCGGAGGCCGAGGGGCCCCGCCCACCAAATCGGAGGCCGAGGGGCCCCGCCCACCAAATCGGAGGCCGAGGGTCCCCGCCCACCAAATCGGAGGCCGAGGGTCCCCGCCCACCAAATCGGAGGCCGAGGGGCCCCGCCTACCAAATCAGAGGCCGAGGGTCCCCGTCCACCAAATCGGAGGCCGAGGGTCCCCGCCCACCAAATCGGAGGCCGAGGGTCCCCGCCCACCAAATCGGAGGCCGGGGGTCCCCGCCCACCAAATCGGAGGCCGAGGGGCCCCGCCCACCACATCGGAGGCCGAAGGGCCACGCCCACCAAATCGTAGGCCGAGGGTCCCCGCCCACCAAATCGGAGGCCGAGGGTCCCCGCCCACCAAATCGGAGGCCGAGGGTCCCCGCCCACCAAATCGGAGGCCGAGGGGCCCCGCCCACCAAAGCGGAGGCCGAGGGTCCCCGCACACCAAAGCGGAGGCCGAGGGGCCCCGACCACCACATCGGAGGCCGAGGGGCCCCGCCCACCAAATCGGAGGCCGAGGGTCCCCGCCCACCAAATCGGAGGCCGAGGGGCCCCGCCCACCAAATCGGAGGCCGAGGGTCCCCGCCCACCAAATCGGAGGCCGAGGGTCCCCGCCCACCAAATCGGAGGCCGAGGGACCCCGCCAACCAAATCGGAGGCCGAGGGGCCCCGCCAACCAAATCGGAGGCCGAGGAGCCCCGCCCACCAAATCGAAGGCCGAGCGGCCCCGCCCACCAAAGCGGAGGCCGAGGGGCCCGGCCCCGCCCACCAAATCGGAGGCCGAGGGGCCCCGCCCACCACATCGGAGGCCGAGGGGCCCCGCCCACCAAATCGGAGGCCGAGGGTCCCCACCCACCAAATCGGAGGCCGAGGGTCCTCGCCCACCAAATCGGAGGCCGAGGGTCCCCGCCCACCAAATTGGAGGCCGAGGGTCCCCGCCCACCAAATTGGAGGCCGAGGGTCCCCGCCCACCAAATCGGAGGCCGAGGGTCCCCGCCCACCAAATCGGAGGCCGAGGGGCCCCTTAACCAAATTGGAGGCCGAGGGGCCCCGCCCACCAAATCGGAGGCCGAGGGGCCCCGCCAACCAAATCGGACGCCGAGGGGCCCCGCCCACCAAATCGGAGGCCGAGGGTGAGTATATTCCTATTAGGTATACTAATAGGAATAGGAATATACTCACCCTCGGACACGCCCTGCTTCTTTCCGACAGCCTTCCTTCCTAAGAATCAGCCCTTCCAGGGCCTTCGGTGATGTCACGGTGACGTCGCGGCTTGTGATTGGTCGCGCGAGCGGTCACATGGGGGCCGCGCGACCAATCACAAGCCGCGACGTCACCGCGACGTCACCGCAAGGCCCTGGAAGGCTGATTCTAAGGAAGGAAGGTTCCCGGTTAGTACCAGGGCCCGTCAGAGTGTAAGTATAGCGATATTTTTTATTTTAATTCTTTATTTTACACTTAAATCTGAATTCCAATACCAATTCCCGATATCTTAAACATATCGGGAATCAGTATCGGAATTCCGATTCCAGATTCAGAAGATCGCCGACTTCATGGCCGACCCCACACAGGGGTCGGGTCGGGTTTCATGAAACCCGACTTTGCCAAAAGTCGGCGACTTCTGAAAATTGCCGACCCGTTTCGCTCAACCCTAGTCATAAGTATTCAGACCGTTATCTCAGTATTGAGTAGACGCACCTTTTGAGCTAGTACAGCCATGAGTCTTCTTGGCAATGAGGCAACAAGTTTCTCACACCTGGATTTGGGGATCCTCTGCCATTCTTCCTTGCAGATCCTCTCCAGTTCCGTCAGGTTGGATGGTGAGCGTTGGTGGACAGCCATTTTCAGGTCTCTCCAGAGATGCTGTATTGGGTTAAGGTCTGGGCTCTGGCTGGGCCAGACAAGAATGGTCACAGAGTTGTTCTGAAGTCACTCCTTTGTTATTTTAGCTGTGTGCTTAGGGTTATTGTCTTATTGGAAGGTGAGTGTTCGGCAAAGTCTGAGGTCTAGAGCACTCTAGAAGAGATTTTCATCCAGGATATCTCTGTACTTGGCCGCATTCATGTTTCCTTCAATGGCAACCAGTCGTCCTGTCCCTGCAGCTGAAAAACACCCCCATAGCATGATGCTGCCACCACCATGTTTCACTGTTGGGATTGTATTGGGCAGGTGATGAGCAGTGCCAGATTTTCTTCACATATACCGCTTAGAAGTATTACCAAAAAGGTCTATCTTTGTCTCATCAGACCAGAGAATCTTATTTCTCATAGTCTGGGAGCAGAGGCGAAGCTAGGGTTTTGGTTCGGGGCGCAAAACTTCTGAGTGGGCCCCTAACCAGGTAACCTTGATTACAACTCGGTGACCCGCCCTAATAGTGGAGGAGAACCTCAGCAGATGACCGCGCTGTTACTGAAGATAATCTCTATATAAAGACCAATATGGATATTACCGCCATATGGTCAGTGATAGATACCAGTCCTACAGAACATATAATAATAATAATAATAATTTTTATTTATATAGCGCCAACATATTCCGCAGCGCTTTACAAATTATAGAGGGGACTTGTACAGACAATAGACATTACAGCATAACAGAAATCACAGTTCAAAATAGATACCAATAGGAGTTAGGGCCCTGCTCGCAAGCTTACAAACTATGAGGAAAAGGGGAGACACGAGAGGTGGATGGAAACAATTGCTTTAACCCCTTCACCCCCGGAGCTTTTTCCGTTTTTCCGTTTTCGTTTTTCGCTCCCCTCCTTCCCAGAGCCATAACTTTTTTATTTTTCTGTCAATTTGGCCATGTGAGGGCTTATTTTTTGCGGGACGAGTTGTACTTTTGAACGACATCATTGGTTTTACCATGTCGTGTACTAGAAAACGGGAAAAAAATTCCAAGTGCAGTGAAATTGCAAAAAAAGTGCAATCCCACACTTGTTTTTTGCTTGCCTATTTTGCTAGGTTCACTAAATGCTAAAACTGACCTGCCATTATGATTCTCCAGGTCAGTACGAGTTCATAGACACCTAACATGACTAGGTTCTTTTTTACCTAAGTGGTGAAAAAAAATTCCAAACTTTGCAAAAAAATAAATAAATAAAATTGCGCCATTTTCCGATACCCGTAGCGTCTCCATTTTTCGTGATCTGGGGTCGGGTGAGGGCTTATTTTTTGCGTGCCGAGCTGGCATTTTTAATGATAGCATTTTGGTGCAGATACGTTCTTTTGATCGCCCGTTATTGCATTTTAATGCAATGTCGTGGCGACCAAAAAAACGTAAATCTGGCGTTTCGATTTTTTTTTTCATTACGCCGTTTAGCGATCAGGTTAATGCTTTTCTTTTATTGATAGATCGGGCGATTCTGAACGCGGCGATACCAAATATGTGTAGGTTGGGTTTTTTTTTTATTGATTTATTTTGATTGGGGCGAAAGGGGGGTGATTTAAACTTTTATATTTTTTTTATTTTTTTCACATTTTTTTTTACTTTTTTTTTTTACTTTTACCATGCTTCTATAGCCTCCATGGGAGGCTAGAAGCAGGCACAGCCCGATCGGCTCTGCTACATAACAGCGATCATCAGATCGCTGTTATGTAGCTAAAATGCAGGTGTGCTGTGAGCGCCGACCACAGGGGGGCGCTCACAGCCACCGGCGATCAGTAACCATAGAGGTCTCCAGGACCTCTATGGTTACCTTCCTGACTCATCGCCGACCCCCGATCATGTGACGGGGGTCGGCGATGCGCTCATATCCGGCCGCACGGCCGGATGCGGTAGTTAAATGCCGCTGTCTGAGTTTGACAGCGGCATTTAACTAGTTAATAGCGGCGGGTGATCGCGATTTCACCCGCCGCTATTGCGCGCACATGTCAGCTGTAAAAAACAGCTGACATGTCGCGACTTTGATGTGCGCTCACCGCCGGAGCGCACATCAAAGCGGGGGTCCCGACATGTGACGTACTATACCGTCACATGTCGGGAAGGGGTTAATTATTTGGACCAGCCATAGTGTAAGGCTCGGGTGTTCATGTAAAGCTGCATGAACCAGTTAACTGCCTAAGTGTGTAGCAGTACAGACACAGAGTGCTATTAACTGCATAAAGTGTATGAGAACATGATACGAGGAACCTGATTATGTTTTTTTTTGTTTTGTTTTGTTTTGTTTTTTTTTTATGATAGGCCACACAGGGATAGTTAGGTTAATGCATTGAGGCAGTAGGCCAATCTGAACAAATGAGTTTTTAGGGCACACTTAAAACTGTGGGGATTGGGGATTAATCGTATTAACCTGGGTATTGCATTCCAAAGAATCGGCGCAGCACGTGTAAAGTCTTGGAGACGGGAGTGGGAGGTTCTGATTATTGAGGATGCTAACCTGAGGTCATTAGCGGAGTGGAGGGCACGGGTAGGGTGGTAGACTGAGACCAGAGAGGAGATGTAGGGTGGTGCTGAGCCATGGAGTGCTTTGTGGATGAGGGTAGTAGTTTTGTACTGGATTCTGGAGTGGATGGATAGCCAGTGTAATGACTGGCACAGGGTAGAGGCATCGGTGTAACGGTTGGTGAGGAATATGATCCTGGCTGCAGCATTCAGGACAGATTGGAGCGGGGAGAGTTTGGTAAGAGGGAGGCCGATTAGTAGAGAGTTACAATAGTCCAGACGAGAATGAGTAATAAGTGAAACAGTAAGAGTTTTTGCAGAGTCAAAAGTAAGAAAAGGGCGAATTCTAGAAATGTTTTTGAGATGCAGATAAGAAGAGCGAGCCTGTGATCGGATGTGGGGGGTGAATGAAAGCTCGGAATCAAGGATGACCCCAAGGCAGCGGGCATGTTGCTTTGGAGTAATGGTGGAACCGCACACAGAGATGGCAATGTCAGGCAAAGGTAGGTTAGTAGAGGGAGAGAACACGAGGAGTTCAGTTTTTGACAGGTTCAATTTCAGATAGAGGGAGGACATGATGTCAGAGACAGCGGTAAGACAATCACTGGTGTTTTCTAAAAAGGTCAGCGTGATAGCAGGAGAAGAGGTGTATAATTGGGTGTCGTCAGCATGGAGATGGTACTGGAAACCAAATCTACTGATTGTTTGTCCAATAGGGGCAGTATACAAAGAGAAGATGAGGGGGCCTAGGACTGATCCTTGAGGAACCCCAACAGTAAGGGGAAGGTGAAAGGAGGAGGAACCAGCAAAACATACAGTGAAGGATCGGTCAGAGAGATAGGAGGAGAAACAGGAGAGAACGGTGTCCTTGAGGCCGATGGAGCGGAGCATAGTGAGGAGGAGCTGATGATCCACAGTATCGAATGCTGTGGAGAGATCCAAGAGAATTAGCATGGAGTAATGACCATTAGATTTAGCTGTTAGTAGGTCATTAGAGACTTTAGTGAGGGCAGTTTCAGTAGAGTGTAAAGAGCGGAAGCCAGATTAAAGAGGGTCGAGAAGAGAGTTATCTGAGAGCTAGCGGGTAAGTTGGGAGTGGACCAGGCATTCCAGGAGTTTGGAGATGAAGGGAAGGTTAGAAACAGGTCTATAATTAGCGGCACAGTTTTGGTCGAGGGAGGGTTTTTTAAGTAATGGGTGTATGATGGCATGCTTAAATGAGGAGGGAAAAATACCGGAAGTGAGAGAAAGGTTGAATATTTTTGTTAGGTGAGAGGTGACAGCCGGGGAAAGGGACTGGAGGAGGTGTGACAGAATGGGGTCACTGGTGCAAGTGGTCGGGCGAGAAGATGCAAGGAGCCTGATTACTTCTTCTTCTGTAACTGGTTCAAAGGCAGAGAGTGAACTAGATGCAGTGGGGGAGGGAGGACAGTGTATGGTATGAAGAGATTGGGGGATGATTTCCTGTCGAATGTGGTCAATTTTTTCTTTGAAGTAATTGGCCAGATCATCAGCGCTGAGATCCGTGGTTGGGGCCTGCTCTCTTGGGTTGAGTAGGGACTGGAAAGTGTCAAAGAGACGTTTAGGGTTATTTGACAGTGAGGTGATGGGGGTGTTGAAATAGGTTTGTTTGGAGAGGTGAAGGGCAGAGTTGTATGTTTTAAGAATGAACTTATAATGGATGAAATCTTCGGGTAGATTAGATTTTCTCCACAGACGTTCAGCGCACCTGGAGCACCGCTGCAGGAAACGTGTTTGCAGCGTGTGCCACGGTTGTCGCCGTCTGTTCTGAGTTGTTCTATGTATAGGAGGTGCAGCTTCATCCAGGGCACTTTGCAGAGTTTCATTGTAATGCTTCAGAGCAGAATCAGGACATGAAATAGAGGAGATTGGGGCCAATGAGGACTGCAAGTTCTTCATAAGTTTCTGGGTGTTAATGGCCTGTATGTTTCTATAAGTGTGGAAAGTGGGGGTGACCTGAGCGGGATGGCAGTTCTTGATAGAGAATGAAAGAAGGTTGTGGTCAGAGAGCGGGAGAGGGGAGTTTGTGAAATCGTCCACTGAGCAAAGCCGGGAGAAGACCAAGTCAAGGGAGTTTCCATCTTCATACGTTGGAGAGTTAGTATGCTGTGAGAGGCCGAAAGAGGAGGTTAGAGATAAAAGGTGAGAAGCAGATGAGGAGAGGGGAGAAGCAATGGGGATGTTGAAATCACCCATGATAAGGGTGGGTGTTATGATCCTTAGTGGCTGAGGATCACAGATAGGACTAGCTAAGTTACTGAACATAGAACAAGCTCTAGGGAGGTGGTAACTGGATTGACCGCAAAACCTGATCCTAACCAAACACACTAAAGGTAGCCGGTGAACGTGCCTAAATTCCTGGACGTCTCGACGCAGCCTGAGAAACTTGCTACCCCTATAGAGAAAGTAAGACCTCACTTGCCTCAGAGAAATGACCCCAAAGATATAGGAAGCCCCCATCAAATAATAACAGTGAGGTAAGGGGAAAATACAAAACGTAGAAATGAAAACAGATTCAGCAAATGAGGCCCACTAATACTAGATAGCAGAAGACAGGCAGGGAACTGTGCGGTCAGTAAAAAACCCTATACAAAATATCCACGCTGAGAGTTCAAGAACCCCCACACCAACTAACGGTGTGAGGGGAGAAACTCAGCCCCCTAGAGCTACCAGCAAGCAAGGAAATCACATATTAGCAAGCTGGACAAGGACAAATAAATAACCAAGAAACATATTGAACACTGATGAGCAAAAAATAACCAAACAGAAACTTAGCTTCTCTTGGCGAGACTGATAACGAAGGGATTCAGGAAAGATCAAAATAGCACTGAATACATCGACAGCAGGCAACAACTGATAGTCCAGGTGAGCTAAATAGGGAACCAGCTAACAGATAACGAGACAGCTGATCCAGCCTCAGACCTGCAGAATGACACAAAGAGCCACCAGAGGGAGCCCAAAGACAGCACTCACACAGTACCACTTGTGACCACAAGAGGGAGCCCAAAAACAGAGTTCACAACAGTACCCCCCCCTTGAGGAGGGGTCACTGAACCCTCATCAAAACCCCCAGGGCAATCAGGATGAGCCACATGGAAGGCATGAACCAAATCGGCCACATGAACATCAGAGGCGACAACCCAGGAATTATCCTCCTGACCATAGCCCTTCCACTTAACCAAATACTGAAGCCTCCATCTAGAAATAAGAGAATCCAAGATCTTCTCCACCACGTACTCCAATTTGCCCTCAACCAGCACCGGGGTAGGGGGCTCAACAGAAGGAACCACAGGCACCACATACCTCCGCAACAAAGACCTATGGAACACATTATGAATGGCAAACGACGCTGGGAGGTCCAGATGAAATGACACCGGGTTAAGAATTTCCAAAATCTTATAAGGACCGATGAAGCGAGGCTTGAATTTAGGAGAGGAGACCTTCATAGGAACATACCGAGAAGACAGCCATACCAAATCCCCAACATGAAGTCGGGGACCCACACCGCAACGGCGGTTGGCAAAGCGCTGAGCCTTCTCCTGTGACAACTTCAAATTGTCCACCACATGGTTCCAAATCTGCTGCAACCTATCCACCACAGAATCCACCCCAGGACAGTCAGAAGGCTCAACCTGACCCGAGGAAAAACGAGGATGAAAACCAGAATTGCAGAAAAAAGGCGAAACCAAAGTAGCAGAACTAGCCTGATTATTAAGGGCAATCTCGGCCAATGGCAAAAAAGTCACCCAATCATCCTGATCAGCAGAAACAAAACATCTTAAATAAGTTTCCAAGGTCTGATTAGTTCGCTCGGTTTGGCCATTCGTCTGAGGATGGAAGGCCGACGAAAAAGACAAATCAATGCCCATCTTAGCACAAAAGATCCGCCAAAATCTGGACACGAACTGGGATCCTCTGTCAGACACAATATTTTCAGGGATGCCGTGCAAGCGGACCACATTCTGAAAAAATAGAGGAACCAAATCGGAGGAGGAAGGCAACTTAGGCAAGGGCACCAAATGGACCATTTTGGAAAAACGATCACACACCACCCAGATGACAGACATTCTCTGAGAGACTGGAAGATCCGAAATAAAATCCATGGAAATGTGCGTCCAAGGCCTCTTCGGGACAGGCAAAGGCAAAAGCAAACCGCTGGCACGAGAACAGCAAGGCTTAGCCCGAGCACAAATCCCACAGGACTGCACAAAGGAACGCACATCCCGCGACAAGGAAGGCCACCAGAAGGACCTAGCCACCAAATCTCTGGTACCAAAAATCCCAGGATGGCCTGCCAACACCGAAGAATGAACCTCGGAAATAACTCTGCTGGTCCATCTATCTGGGACAAACAGTCTCTCTGGTGGGCAACGGTCAGGTCTATCCGCCTGAAATTTCTGCAGCACTCGTCGCAAATCTGGGGAAATGGCAGACAAAATCACTCCCTCTCTGAGGATACCAGCCGGCTCTGAAACTCCCGGAGAGTCAGGCACAAAACTCCTAGAAAGCGCATCAGCCTTCACGTTCTTCGAACCAGGCAGGTACGAGACCACGAAATCGAAACGGGAGAAAAACAACGACCAACGAGCCTGTCTAGGATTCAGCCGCTTGGCAGACTCGAGATAAATCACATTTTTGTGATCAGTCAAGACCACCACACGATGCTTAGCTCCCTCGAGCCAATGTCGCCACTCCTCAAATGCCCACTTCATTGCCAACAACTCCCGATTACCAACATCATAATTCCGCTCGGCAGGCGAAAACTTTCTCGAAAAGAAAGCACAAGGCTTCATCACAGAGCAATCAGAGCTTCTCTGCGATAAAACAGCCCCTGCTCCAATCTCAGAAGCATCAACCTCGACCTGAAAAGGAAAAGAGACATCAGGCTGACACAAAACTGGAGCCGAAGAAAACCGGCGCTTCAGCTCCCGAAAGGCCTCCACGGCCGCAGGAGACCAATTAGTCACATCAGAACCCTTCTTGGTCAAATCCGTCAAGGGTTTAACCACGCCAGAAAAATTAGCAATGAAGCGACGGTAAAAATTAGCAAAACCCAAGAACTTCTGAAGACTCTTAACAGATGTAGGCTGAGTCCAGTCATGAATAGCCTGGACCTTGACTGGGTCCATCTCAATAGTAGAAGGAGAAAAAATAAAACCCAAAAAGGAAACCTTCTGTACTACGAAGAGACATTTTCAGCCCTTCACAAATAAGGCATTAGCACGTAGGACCTGAAATACCATCCTGACCTGCTTCACATGGGACTCCCAGTCCTCAGAAAAGACCAAAATGTCATCCAGATACACAATCATAAATTTATCCAGATATTCTCGGAAGATGTCATGCATGAAGGACTGAAACACAGAAGGAGCATTAGAGAGTCCAAAAGGCATCACCAAGTACTCAAAATGGCCTTCGGGCATATTAAATGCTGTTTTCCATTCATCCCCCTGCTTAATACGCACAAGGTTATACGCACCACGAAGATCTATCTTGGTGAACCAACTGGACCCCTTAATCTGAGCAAACAGATCAGATAATAATGGCAAAGGATACTGAAATTTCACCGTGATTTTATTTAGAAGACGATAATCAATACAAGGTCTCAGAGAACCATCCTTCTTGGCCACAAAAAAGAATCCTGCACCAAGAGGGGAGGAGGACGGGCGAATATGTCCCTTCTCTAAAGACTCCTTTATATAGCTCCGCATCGCGGCATGTTCTGGTACAGACAAATTAAAAAGTCGTCCCTTAGGGAACTTACTACCAGGAATCAAATTTATAGCACAATCACAATCCCTATGAGGAGGTAGGGCACCGGATCTGGGCTCATCAAATACATCCTGGTAGTCCGACAAAAACTCAGGGACCTCAGAAGGAGTGGAAGAAGCAATTGACACCAAAGGAGCATCGCCATGAATCCCCTGGCAACCCCAACTTGAAACAGACATAGCTTTCCAATCCAGTACTGGATTATGGGCCTGCAACCATGGCAGACCCAAAACGACAACATCATGCAAATTATGCAGCACAAGAAAGCGAATCACCTCCTGATGTACAGGAGTCATGCACATGGTCACTTGAGTCCAATACTGAGGCTTATTCTCAGCCAATAGTGTAGCATCAATTCCCCTCAGTGGAATAGGGAATTCTAAAGGCTCCAGGACAAAACCACAGCGCCTGGCAAACGACAAATCCATCAGGTTCAGGGCAGCACCTGAATCCACAAAAGCCATAACCGAGTAGGATGACAGAGAACAAATTAAAGTAACAGACAAAATGAATTTAGGCTGTATAGTACCAACGGTGACAGTTTTAGCGATTTTTTTTAAGCGCTTAGAGCATGCTGAGATAACATGAGTTGAATCACCACAGTAAAAGCACAACCCATTTTGACGTCTATGATTTTGTCGCTCAATTTTGGTCAGAATTCGGTCACATTGCATAGACTCAGGTCTCTGTTCAGAAAACACCGCCAGATGGTGCGCAGATTTGTGCTCCCGCAAACGCCGATCAATATGAATGGCCAAAGCCATTGAGTCATTCAGACTTGCAGGCGTGGGGAACCCCACCATAACATTCTTAATGGCTTCAGAAAGACCTTCTCTGAAATTTGCAGCCAGGGCACACTCATTCCATTGAGTAAGCACCGACCATTTCCGAAATTTTTGACAATACACCTCAGCTTCATCCTGGCCCTGAGAGAGAGCCAGCAAGGCCTTTTCTGCCTGGTTCTCAAGATTAGGTTCCTCATAAAGCAAACCAAGTGCCAGAAAAAACGCATCCACATTCAGCAATGCAGGATCTCCTGGCGCCAGGGAGAAAGCCCAATCTTGAGGGTCGCCATGTAACAGGGAGATAACAATTCTAACTTGCTGAGCGGAATCACCAGAGGAACGAGGTCTCAAAGAAAGAAATAATTTACAATTATTCTTAAAATTCAGAAACCTAGATCTATCTCCAGAAAACAACTCAGGAATAGGTACTTTTGGCACAGACATAGGACTGCGAACAACAAAATCCTGAATGCTTTGCACCCTTGCAGCAAGATGATCCACACTAGAAGTCAGACTCTGAATATCCATGTCTGCAGCTGAACTCAAAGCCACCCAGAGATTAAGGGGATGAGAGAAGCTGGACAGACTGCAGCAAAGGGAGAGTAAAAAAAAAATAAAATTGTACTCAGGACTTCTCTTATCCCACTTCTGCGATGCATTAAACACTTTTTGGCCTGCTGTACTGTTATGATCCTTAGTGGCTGAGGATCACAGATAGGACTAGCTAAGTTACTGAACATAGAACAAGCTCTAGGGAGGTGGTAACTGGACTGACCGCAAAACCTGATCCTAACCAAACACACTAAAGGTAGCCGGTGAACGTGCCTAAATTCCTGGACGTCTCGACGTAGCCTGAGAAACTTGCTACCCCTATAGAGAAAGTAAGACCTCACTTGCCTCAGAGAAATGACCCCAAAGATATAGGAAGCCCCCAACAAATAATAACGGTGAGGTAAGGGGAAAATACAAAACGTAGAAATGAAAACAGATTCAGCAAATGAGGCCCACTAATACTAGATAGCAGAAGACAGGCAGGGAACTGTGCGGTCAGTAAAAAACCCTATTCAAAATATCCACGCTGAGAGTTCAAGAACCCCCACACCAACTAACGGTGTGAGGGGAGAAACTCAGCCCCCTAGAGCTACCAGCAAGCAAGGAAATCACATATTAGCAAGCTGGACAAGGACAAATAAATAACCAAGAAACATATTGAACACTGATGAGCAAAAAATAACCAAACAGAAACTTAGCTTCTCTTGGCGAGACTGATAACGAAGGGATTCAGGAAAGATCAAAATAGCACTGAATACATCGACAGCAGGCAACAACTGATAGTCCAGGTGAGCTAAATAGGGAACCAGCTAACAGATAACGAGACAGCTGATCCAGCCTCAGACCTGCAGAATGACACAAAGAGCCACCAGAGGGAGCCCAAAGACAGCACTCACACAGTACCACATGTGACCACAAGAGGGAGCCCAAAAACAGAGTTCACAACAGGTGGGGGTGTGGAAGCCAGGTGGCAAAGTGATCTAGGAACTGATGAGAGGGGCCGGGAGGACGATACACCACCACTACTCGCATGGAGAAGGGGACGTAGAGTCTGACAGCATGGACCTCAAAGGAAGGGAATACAAGTGAGGGCACTTGGGGGATAACTTGGAAGGTACATTTGGGTGAAAGGAGCAGACCAACGCCTCCACCGGCTCTGTTGTCTGATCTTGAGGTATGAGAAAAGTGTAATCCACCATATGAAAGAGCAGCAGCAGCGGTGGTGTCTGACTGCTGGATCCAGGTTTCAGTAAGAACCAGGAGATTGAGAGAGATAGAAATGAAAAAGTCATGACTGAAGGAGAGTTTATTACACACAGAGCGAGAATTCCAAAGGGCACAATTGAAAGAGACAGAAGGCATGCATAGAATATTAATAAGGTTAGAGGGGTTTCTGGGTGTAGCAATTGGGAGGTTTGACTGGTTATAACATGGGGGGCCGAGGTTTGGAGAGATGTCTCCAGCAACTAGGAGAAGGAGGATAGAAAGAGTGAGCAGATGGTTAAGTGATTTGTGAGAGCGTCTCTTGTGTTAGATGGTGGGACTGAATGGATCTGTACTGTTAAGCAATGTGAACAGAGCATGAGTGCTATACATAGGAGAGGCAAGAACAGAGGGGCCGATATGGATGGAGTGTAAAGAGTTTATGCAAGGGCGGTGAATGTGAATGAATTTACAGTGAATATACAGATAATCTCTTACCGCTGATGTTCTTTCTTCTGGAATTGTTCATTTTTCCCGTCTTTTCCATCTGGCCCAGACCGACATGACAACTTCTTCCAGCTACAACCCGTCTGCAGAGAATACAACAAATACACATTTCACTTCTCATATTCCAGCCCCATCACCATTTATTCCCAACCTGCACAAAGTCCTCATCCTGCTGATACCCCAAATACTGAGCCGCTGCTGCCGTATGTATCCCTATTGCTACAACCGATACTCCAATACTGAGCCTCTGGAGCGCCCCCAGTAGGGCAGTGGGGTACTCGGTACCGGGTCCTTCAGTTCAGGGGATGTCACGGTGGCTGACCCGGTCAGAGGCCCTAGGGGCGTCCGTTGATAATTGGGGGTTAGGTCTTTAAAGGGATAATGTTTGTGACGCCACCTGTGGTATTCGGTCAGGGTGACCGACGCTGCTTAGGGGTCTGCTGGGGTGATGTGATGGCAGCTAGATGGTGTACCTTCCCACAGGTGAAGTGTATCCCCAGGGCTTCCCAGAGTGTAGATAGTGGATGGTGTGAGGCACAGTGAATAACGAGGACACAAGGTTGCAGTCTCTTTACCTTTACTGAAGGCTTCAGTGTCCACAGTCCAGGGTACAGACCACAGCGTAGGCAGAGTCTGGCCGGTCTGAAGGCAAATCCAGAGTCCCCTTTTCCAGGTGGAAATCAGTAGCCTTCCTCTAGCGCTTGTGTGTTGTAGTACCTCCCTGCTGAGCTTCTCGGTAAGGTCCTCACAACTATTGTAGATGCAATGTCTCTTTCTCTCTGTCCCCCAGATGGTATGGATAGGACAAACCCATATGACTGGTGGCCTGAGGCTTTTCACAGGGACCCAATGACGCCCCAGCCCCCAGAAGTTGCCACCGTGCCTCCTGGGTATATGGTCGGGCAGCCAACGTGGAATTAACTGTCCTGCTCATCTCTGAAGCAAGGCTTGGAGACAATTGCTCCCTCGGTGTTCCGGCTACCGGATTCTGTGCCTCAGAAGGAGGCAGCCTTTTGCAGGGCAGAACTCCCTCTGGATTACTCTCCTTGTGCTATGATTTCGTTTATCACCCACTACAATGCAATTCTCTCTCATGTCCTTCCTTAGGATGCTGCCGCACGTGGGGCAGGTGCAGCTCCGTGGCTCTCTGTCTAGGCCTCTGACAGGATCCCACCCCTGTCAGGGAACTCTCTGTCTGCAGCTCTGATGTTCCTCCTTCCCCTCTGTCTGTCTGACAGGAACTGCTTGGGTGAAGCCCAGTCAGCTTCTGACTCACAGGATGCTGCCTGGGTGAAGCCCAGTCAGCTTCTGACTAACTTTCTATCCAGACCACCAGTTTTACCAAATTGTGAGGAGTGCCCTAATAGATAGGAGCGTAGCTCCCCCTGGTGGACTGAAGTGTGAAGTGTGGTGTATGGTTTGTGATACCTGGCAGGAAGATCTCCTTTATTGCCTTCAGACGTAATATCACTCCCCCTGGTGGAAGAACAATATTACTGCAACGACCAGGACTCTGGGGCACTGCACCTCTGCCGTATGTGTCCCTATTACTGCACCTGATACCGCAATACTGAGCCGCTGCTGCTGTATGTGTCCCTATTACTGCCCCTGATACCACAATACTGAGCTGCTGCTGCCGTATGTGTCCCTATTACTGCACCTGATACTCCAATACTGAGCTGCTGCTGCCATATGTGTCCCTATTACTGCACCTGATGCCCCAATACTGAGCCACTGCTGCCGTATGTGTCCCTATTACTGCCCAAAAAAGAAGAGAATGTTCAGCTTCACCGAATCCGTAAAAAAGAGTTTTCTTTATTCGCAAACTTTAAACATGATTTGTCATGATTAAGGGAGCTTAGTCTCCAGAAACGCGTTGAGATTCTTACCCATATGGTTTGTGCTGAAGTCTGTATCCTCTATGTTTAAAGTTTGCGAATAAAGAAAACTCTTTTTTACGGATTTGGTGAAGCTGGACATTCTCTTCTTTTTTGGACTTTATACGTTTGGACACAGTGGGTCCGTGCTCCTGAAGATTGGTTTATGCATCATGGGTGAGCTGGTTTATATTCTTTCTTTCCCTATTACTGCACCTGATACCCCAATACTGAGCCGCTGCTGCCATATGTGTCCCTATTACTGCACCTGATACCCCAATACTGAGCCGCTGCTGCCGTATGTGTCCCTATTACTGCACCTGCTGTGTGGTTCTCTGTGCCTTCTAAATTCTAAAGCACCCCTCTATAATATAGTAATACTGGGTGCAAGTGCCCTAGAAAACAGTGCCTATATTTTGCCCCTGAGAAAGTAATATTGCCCTGTATGCTCCTTTGATAGCCACAGTAACCTGAGTTCCCCTATAACAAGAAGTGCCCACTTTACATTTAATACACAGTACACAGTATAATGCCCCCTCACTGTATAGTACCACCCACACAGTATACTGACTCCTTAGTAGCCCCCAAACTGTTTGATGGCTCCAACACTGTATAATGACCCCCACACTGTAATCTCCATACTGAATGATGGCCCCCTAGATAGTCTCCATATACAGTAGCAAAATGCACCAAATAGTCCACAATATAGTATAATGCACTCCCCATGGGCAGACTCTATAGCATAAGGGAGCCCCCATAGGCAGATCCTGTAATAAGGCAGCACCCCTATAGGCAGACCCTGTAATAAGGCAGCCCCCATAGTCAGACCCTGTAACAAGGCAGCCCCCATAGTCAGACACTGTAATAAGGCAGCATCCCTATAGGCAGACCCTGTAATAAGGCAGCCCCCATAGTCAGACCCTGTAACAAGGCAGCCCCCATAGTCAGACACTGTAATAAGGCAGCATCCCTATAGGCAGACCCTGTAATAAGGCAGCCCCCATAGTCAGACCCTGTAATAAGGCAGCACCCCCATAGTCAGACACTGTAATAAGGCAGCACCCCCATAGTCAGACCCTGTAATAAGGCAGCCCCCATAGTCAGACCCTGTAATAAGGCAGCCCCCATAGTCAGACCCTGTAATAAGGCAGCACCCCCATAGTCAGACACTGTAATAAGGCAGCACCCCCATAGTCAGACCCTGTAATAAGGCAGCCCCCATAGTCAGACCCTGTAATAAGGCAGCACCCCCATAGTCAGACCCTGTAATAAGGCAGCCCCCCTATAGTTAGACCCTGTAATAAGGCAGCACCCCTATAGTCAGACCCTGTAATAAGGCAGCACCCCTATAGTCAGACCCTGTAATAAGGCAGCCCCATAGTCAGACCCTGTAAAAAGGCAGCACCCCTATAGTTAGACCCAGTAATAAGGCAGCACCCCTATAGTCAGACCCTGTAATAAGGCAGCCCCCATAGTCAGACCCTGCAATAAGGCAGCACCACCAAAGTAACTCTCTATTAATTGGCCGCCCTCTTACCAAACTCTCCCCGTTCTAATCTGTCCTGAATGCTGCTGCCAGGATTATATTCCTCACCAACCGTTACACCGATGCCTCTATTTTATGCCAGTCATTACACTGGTTACCCATCCACTCCAGAATCCAGTACAAAACTATTACCCTCATCCACAAAGCACTCCATGGCTCAGCACCACCCTACATCTCCTCCCTGGTCTCAGCCTACCACCCTACCCATACTCTCTGTTCTGCTAATGACCTGAGGTTAGCATCCTCAATAATCAGAACCTCCCACTCCTGTCTCCAAGACTTTTCACGTGCTTTGCCAATTCTTTGGAATGCACTACCTAGGTTAATACGATTAATCCCCAATCCCCACAGTTTTAAGCGTGCCCTAAAAATGCATTTGTTCAGACTGGTCTACCGCCTCAACGCATTAACCTAACTATCCCTGTGTGGCCCATTCAAAAAAAATTTTAAAAAAAACCATTAACCTTAATCAGGTTCCTCACATCATGTTCTCATATATTGCATGCAGTGTCTGTACTGTTACATACTTAGGCAGTTAACTGGTTCATGCAGCTTTACATGAACACCTGATCCTTGCACTATGGCTGGTCCGAACAACGAAAGCAATTTTTACCATCCACCTCTCGTGTCTCCCTTTTTCCTATAGATTGTAAGCTTGCGAGCAGGGCCCTCACTCCCATTGGTATCTATTTTTAACTGTGATTTTTGTTATGCTGTAATGTCTATTGTCTGTACAAATCCCCTCTATAATTTGTAAAGCGCTGCGGAATATGTTGGCGCTATATAAATAAAATTATTATTATTATTACATTTTGAATTGAGGAAAGGGCAATTTGAAAACGCTTTACTGTCTTCTTGTAGCCTTCTCCTGCATTGTGGGCCTCCACCATTTTTATTTTTAAGTGCTAGTCAGCTGCTTAGAAGAAGCGGGTTTTTGGTGCAATGATAGAGAAGGCTGGGTTTTCATAAAGCTGGTAAATTTGCATTACTTGCCTTTCTTAATGATGATAGTAAGCAAGCCATATCCCTAACAGGCCAATAAAGGTCTGAAGCCTTGGTCAAAGTTATCTGAGCAAACAAATCTCCAAGGTGCCCAAACTTTTACAAAGGCCCATTTTCATTTTTGTAATTTTTAAAATGAAAAAGAATGACAATATTTTTTTTTTGCCTCAATTATAAAGGAAATGTGTAATCTTTAACTTTAGGTCTTTTCATCTTCAACTTGCGTAACTGGTCATAATAAGAGCAATTTTGACCAGGGGTGCCCAAACTTTTACATGCCACTGTATGTCTATGTGCTCTGTGCATACATACATATGTGTATGTACTCTGTAAGTACTTGTGAGTGAGTGCTCATATACAGCTCTGGCAAAAATTAAGAGACCACTGCAAAATGTCCAGTTAGTCTGATTTTTCTCTTTATAGGTATATTTTTTAGTTAAATGTAAATTGCTCTTTTATTCTATAAACTTCTGACAACATGTCTCTGAATTTCCAAGCAATACATTTTTTATTTTTTTTCCGAAAAGGAGAAATGGTCAAAATTAAAAAAATAACCAGTGCTTTTAGACCTCAAATAATGCCATGAAAACAAGTTAATAATCATTTAGAAACAACAATACTAATGTTTTAACTCAGGAAGAGTTCAGAAATCAATATCTTGTGGAATAACCAAGATTTATAATCACAGCTTTCATGCGTCTTGGCATGCTTTCCACCAGTCTTTCACACTGCTCCTGGCGCAAACATTTAAGCAGTTCTTCTTTGTTTGATGTCTTGTGACTATCCATCATCCTCTTGATTACATTCCAGAGATTTGTAATGGGGTTCAGGTCTGGAGATTGGGCTGCCCATGACAGCGTTTTGATGTGGTGGTCTCTTAACTTTTGCCAGAGCTGTATGTGTGTATGTGCTCTGTTTATACAGTACATATGTGTGTGCTTGGTGTGTGTATGTGCTCTGTGTATACAAGTGTGTTTGTGTTCTGTGTATTCATATATGTATGTGTTTGTGCCTTGTGTATAAATATGTGTGTTACATGTAGTGTGTATGTAACATCCTCATTTATAAATACTCCAAGTGCAGAGAAGAGTACACAGGTGTAAAAAATGTCAGAAATTGCCCAGCGAATAAGCTGATCGATGCTCATTCATTGAGTGATTGGATTTTTTATGCTGTAACAAAAATCTTTTGTTCTCAGCAGCACATCGCCCGACGGAAACAGCAGCTTTCCTGCTGATAAGATGATACTGCATGGGGTCAGAATGGTCTATTAGTGATCGTTCTGTGCCCATCATACTTTGTTAGCCTGTGTATACAGAATGGTCGCTGTAACCGCACCCCCGGCCCTGACTATCAGCTGAGCGGGAGTGTCAGTCAGGACCGAGGGGGCAGTTACAGTGGCCGCTCTGTGTACTCAGAGTGATGTCTGAACCAGCGGCGCCCCCGCCTCCATGACTGAAACCGAATGCTGGCGGGGAGAATAAAGGTAATTTTCTCCCCGTTGCATTTGGCTGCGTGCAGGCGCTGGACAACATCATAACACTGTTAGGCTACGTTCACATTTGCGTTGTGCGCCGCAGCGTCGGCGCCGCAGCGCACAACGCAAACAAAAACGCGGCAAAACGCACGCTAAAACGCTGCGTTTTGCGCCGCATGCGTCGTTTTTGCCCGCAAGTTGGACGCAAAAAAAATGCAACTTGAAGCGTTTCTTGCGTCCAACGCTTGCGGCCATGCGGCGCAAAACGCAGCACAACGCATGTCCATGCGCCCCCATGTTAAGTATAGGGGCGCATGACGCATGCGGCGCCGCTGCGGCGCCCGACGCTGCGGCGCTGACCGCAAATGTGAACGTAGCCTTAATCTGTAGATTATCTGCATATCTGAAGGTTAATAGCGTTATTTCTGGTGACAGGTTCCCTTTAATAGATCTAACTTATGCTAAGCTAAGCTAATATTCTACAACATGTACTCATGGAAATCCACTCACAGCTCTTTTTGTAACCTTTGGAGCATATGTTATTTTTCCATCACTTCACTCTTTAGCCGCTTCTTGTAAAAGACTAAATGAAATCATGGCAACAAGATGGAAACAAAATTCCATCTACGATCATCTTGACAAACTTTCACAGAGATGACTTAAGCCTATGCCCTCATCTAATATATCACCTAACACTTATGCTACATAACCCTGTTTAACCCCTTTCTCAATAGTACGCCTATGTCAGACACCCTTCTTTTGATGTGGGCTCCGGCGCTGAGCCCACATCTTTTCCGGCACATGTCAGCTGTTTTGAACAACTGACATGTGCCGCTAACAGCAGCGGGAGGAAGTGCAATCCTCTCCTGGCTGTTAATCCGTTAAATGCCGCTGTTAAACTCTGACAAGTGCGCCAGAAATCCCACCCACCGGCGTCCGTGTCACATGACCATCAGTTGCCGATGGGTTGGCATGACAACCAGAAGTCTCCGACAGACCTCTATTGTTGTCTCTGCTGGATTGCTGTGAGCGCCACCCGGTGGTTGGTGCTCATAGCAAGTCAGCAATTCTGCTACATAGTGGCGATCTGATCATCGCCTATATGTAGCAGAGGCGATCGAGTTGTGGCAGCATCTAGTTTCCCATGGAGACTATTGAAGCATGCCCAAAGTGAAAAAAACATGTTTTTAAAAATCGAAAAAAAATAAAAGTGCAAATCAACCCCCTTTTGCCCCATTCAAAATAAAACAATAAAAAAACCATACCATAGGACTGAGAGGACGAAGTTTGTGTGGCTGCTAGCCTCTGTTGCGCTAGTTACCAGCTCCTGTTTCTCCTCCTCTTCCTCCTCCTTCTCAGCTTTCACCTCCTCCTTGATAGCCAATCCATACTGAGCAGATGAGATGAGGCTGGGCTGGCTACAGTCTTTCTGTGTTATGTCTTCCTCCATTCCCACCTCCACCGCATGCAAAGCTTCAAGTTTAATTGTGAGCAGCGACTGTTTAAGTAGACACAGAAGCGGAATAGTTGCGCTGACTATAATGTCATCGCCGCTCACCATTTTTGTGGTATCCTCAAAGTCTTGGAGAACCGCACAAATGTCAGACATCTATGCCAATCTTCAGTTGTTGTTATGACCAGAAAGGTGATGGGCGTATATATTGGAGCTGGTACACAGCCACTGGCCTTTTCTGCAAACAAAGCCTTGCCAGCATGTGCAGTGCAGAGTTTCAGGGCGTGGTGGAGTCGCACACCAATCAGTAATCGCACTGCTGCAGCACTGCCAGAGCGGTGGCAGCTGTAGCTGACTTATAGAAATGGGTGCTGACACGGCGCACATTGACCAGAAGCTCTGGCAAATCTGGGCATGTTTTCAGAAACCGCTGAACTACCAAGTTGAACACATGTGCAAAGCATGGTGCATGTGAGAGTTTGCCAAGCTTCAGAGCCGCCGCCAGGTTACGCTCATTAACAAGTAAGAAGAAGAACTGGACCGGGGGTACTCCCCTTGCGCCGGGTCCGGAACTGTCTCCTCTGTTGTCTGGGGGAAAACTTAGGGAACCGGACCAACCTGTGCACTGGTCTGCAGGGGGCGTGGCTAAGCAGAAAAAGGGAGCGCTCACGCTAAAGCGGTCAAACTTGGTGGGAACGTACAGCGCGCAGAAAGGGGAAGACAGTGCTCCGTTCATTGAGCACTGCAGCAGTGTAGGCCTGCACCACAGCGTTCCTGCTTGTACTCACAGAGACGGTGACCAGAGATGTGCTGAATGCTCGTTGCTTCCCACAAAGCAAGGTGCCAAACGCTCTGTGCCCGTGAGTACCACGTGCATACTGCTTAAGAAAGACTGGAGGTGATACCATGAACTGTACCCTGACTCCCCGGTGCATGTCTGTCGAGCCACGTTAGGCTCTAGCATCTCTGTGAACTGTACTACGCTCACTTTGCTGGATCCCGGACCAAAGAGCCCGCAAAACACACCGGAGACTAATCGTCGACGCCAGGACTCATCAGCTCATCAGCATCACCAGGACTACACCGACAAACTACACGCTAACCATTGTTGGCACCATTCCATATCCTGTGGACATTGCATACTGGATGTCATCGGGACCTGATAAGTTACACCTTGAGCATTGCTGTTATTGTAGTACCTTGCTTTTTCCCCAAACTGTGTATCCTTCATCCCTTAATACCCCTGTTTCCCCACTGTCCTCCCTGCATGGAGTATATACCTGTCAGTAGTAAATACGTTAACCCTTGCTCTGCCCCCTGTCCGTTACTGCATCCTACAACCTGCTCACAAACACACCCGACCATGCCTGGCTGGAGAATCAATGGCATAAACCACATATCTCTCTTTTCTGTTATTCCTTTACACAACTCTGCCACGGTGAGCGATTTGTCTCCTAGACAAATTATCTTCAGCAGAGCCTTTTGCTGCTTCACTGAGTCAGTGCTACAGAGCTTCCAACTTCCAGCTGATGTAGATGCCAGCAATCCTCGACGTCAAGATCACATGCGCCGTGTCAGGGTGTTATTTTAGCTTCCACAATGCTCACCCAGTGTGCCATCAGGGAAATGTAGCGTACCAGTTCACAAGCCCTTTCCCACGTGTCTGTCGTTAAGTGGTGTGAGGCTGTGGCCTCTGATACAGCTAGGGGGTGCTGTTTGTTCTCCCCAGAATGTGCATGCAGACGGATGAAGTCCATAGGTGTGCATGAGAGTCATGGATTCCCGGTCCGGGTTTTCCAGGTGGCTGAAGGCCACAGGTTTTTGTGTGTTTAAAAACCCTGCAGTAAGGGGTATGGGTGTCAGGTCAGGTGTGCGAGGTGCACGTCAGTGTCAGTCTGGTGTGTGCTGGTCTGCAGAGTGCATGGAGGCAGAGGCCAGCAGAGCCAGCACCCAGGGCAGCTGAATAGCCTGGCACCCACAGCATACACAGAGATGCAAGTCGTCCATGGTACTGGTCTCGGAAGTGGACAGTCCTCTGCCCGGAGGTGGATGTCCTGTGCCCGAAGGAGTCAGATGTGGACAGTCCTGTGCCCGGAGGTGGATGTCTTGTGCCCGAAAGAGGACTGGCATGTTCAACGATTGCAAACAGGTGGATATGGTGCCCGGCTGCTATCCGGAGGATATCCTGAACTGTGTACGACTGTGTGAGTAAAGAGACTGTAAAGAGACTGATACAGCGATGCAGGACACCCACGAGAACTAGTCAGAGGAGGGCTGGCGTGTGTAGTGTCTGCAACATATGAAGCTGTGTGTATGGAGACTTATAGAGACTGTGACATGGCATGCAGTCGCCCAGGGAAGCTGGACAAAGGAAGTCTGGCCTGTTTAGGGACCACAAATCTAAAGCAATGTGATATGCATTGCTTTGAACCGGTGTAAACTGGTCATTGATATTATCCACTGAAGTTATATGCATTTATGTGAATTGGACTTTAATGCTGTGAAGAAACACATTAAAAGAGACTTTTGTGTTTGAATTTGTGGGTCACTGCTTCTTCACTGCGTACGATGCTACTGCAGCCTTACAGTGGACAATGCCAGTAAGTGTGTTGGTAAGGTTGATCTTCATGGACATGTGCTGGTACAAGATGGGGACGCAATACCGAGAAAAAAGTGGCGGCTGGGGACTGAGTACCGAAGGACGGCAGCCACTATATGGCAACATTTCCACAGCAAGCAGCCTGGAAATATGTCCATTTAGCATTTGGGCCTGCAAAGTGGGATAAGAACCTACTGTAGGGGAAATAAGTATTTGACCCCTTGCTGATTTTGTAAGTTTGCCCACTGACAAAGACATGAACAGCCTATAATTGTAAGGGTAGGTTAATTTTAACATTGAGAGTTAGAATATCAAAAATACCTCGGGGCGATCCTCGACTCCGCCCTCTCTTTCAAGCCACATATCCAAGCCCTTGCCTCCTCCTGCCATCTCAAACTCAAAAATATTTCCCGGATCCGCGCATTCCTTGACCGCAAAACCACAAAAACACTAGTGCACGCCCTTATCATCTCCCGTCTTGACTACTGCAACTTCCTACTCTTTGGCCTCCCCTCTAGCACTCTGGCACCACTCCAATCCATCCTACACTCTGCTGCCCTACTAATCTACCTGTCTCCCCACTATTCCCCAGCCTCTCCCCTATGCCAAGCCCTTCACTGGCTTCCTATTATCCAGAGGCTCCAGTTCAAAACCCTAACTATGACATACAAAGCCATCCACAACCTGTCTCCTCCATACATCAGTAACATTGAGTCCCAGTACTTACCTACATGCAACCTTCGATCCTCTCAAGATCTCCTTCTCTAGTCCCCTCTTATTATTATTATTATTATTATTATTATTATTTATTGTTATAGCGCCATTTATTCCATGGCGCTTTACAAGTGAGGAGGGGTATACATAATAACAAGTACAATAATCTTGAACAATACAAGTCATAACTGGTACAGTAGGAGAGAGGACCCTGCCCGCGAAGGCTCACAATCTACAAGGGATGGGTGAGAATACAGTAGGTGAGGGTAGAGCTGGTCATGCAGCGGTTTGGTCGATCGGTGGTTACTGTAGGTTGTAGGCTTGTCGGAAGAGGTGGGTCTTCAGATTCTTTTTGAAGGTTTCGATGGTGGGCGAGAGTCTGATGTGTTGTGGTAGAGGGTTCCAGAGTAGGGGTGATACGCGAGAGAAATCTTGTATGCGATTGTGGGAAGAGGAGATAAGAGGGGAGTAGAGAAGGAGATCTTGTGAGGATCGGAGGTTGCGTGTAGGAAAGTACCGGGAGATGAGGTCGCAGATGTAAGGAGGAGACAGGTTGTGGATGGCTTTGTACGTCATGGTTAGGGTTTTGTACTGGAGTCTCTGGGCAATGGGGAGCCAGTGAAGGGATTGACAGAGGGGAGAGGCCGGAGAATAGCGGGGGGACAGGTGGATTAGTCGGGCAGCAGAGTTTAGAATAGATTGGAGGGGTGCGAGAGTGTTTGAGGGGAGGCCACAGAGCAGAAGGTTGCAGTAGTCAAGGCGAGAGATGATGAGGGCATGGACTAGGGTTTTTGCAGATTCTTGGTTGAGGAATGAACGGATTCTCTTATCTCTTCTTCCCACAACCGCCTCCAAGACTTATCCCATGCTTCCCCCATACTCTGGAACTCTCTACCCCAACACATCAGACTTTCGCCTACCACGAAAACTTTCAAAAAGAACCTAAAGACAAGCCTACAGCCTGCAGTGATCCTCCATCTACTGAACCGCCGCACAACCAGCTCTACCCTCCCCTAGTGTATCCTCAGCCATCCCCTGTAGACTGTGAGCCCTCGCGGGCAGGGTACTCTCTCCTTCTGTACCTGTTAGTACCTTGTTCTTGCTCATGTTTATTTTGTCTGTATTTGCCGCCTTTTCACATGTAAAGCGCCATGGAATAAATGGCGCCATAAAAAATGTATAAAAAGAAGAAGAAGAAAATAAAATCCAGAAAATCACATTTTATAAATTATATATATTTATTTGCATTTTGCAGTGAAAAATAAGTATTTGATCCCTCTGGCAAACAAGACTTACTATTTGGTGGCAAAACCCTTGTTGGCAAGCACAACAGGCAGACTTTTTTGTAGTTGATGATGAGGTTTGCCCACAAGTCAGGAGGAATTTTGTTCCACTCCTCTCTGCAGATAATCTCTAAATCATTAAGATTTTGAGGCTGTTGCTGGCAACTCAGAGCTTCAACTCCCTCCATACGTTTTCTATGGGATTAACCCCTTTCTGACCTCAGACGGGATAGTAGGTCCGAGGTCAGATCCCCTGCTTTGATGCAGGGCTCCGCGGTGAGCCCGCATCAAAGCCGGGACATGTCAGCTGTTTTGAACGGCTGACATGTGCCAGCAATAGCGGTGGATGAAAGCGCTTCTCCCGCCACTATTAACTAGTCAAATGCCGCTGTCAAACGCAGACAGCGGCATTTAACCAGCGCCTCCGGCCGGGCGGCCGGAAATGAGCGCATCGCCGACCCCCGTCACATGATCGGAGGTCGGCGATGCTTCTGAATAGTAACCATAGAGGTCCTTGAGACCTCTATGGTTACTGATCCCCGGCAGCTATGAGCGCCACCCTGTGGTCGGCGCTCATAGCACACCTGCATTTCTGCTACATAGCAGCGAACATCAGATCGCTGCTATGTAGCAGAGCCGATCGTGTTGTGCCAGCTTCTAGCCTCCCATGGAGGCTATTGAAGCATGGCAAAAGTAAAAAAAAAAAGTAACAAAAAATGTGAAAAAAATATAAAAAATATAAAAGTTTAAATCACCCCCCTTTCGCCCCATTCAAAATAAATCAATAAAAAAATTATCAAACCTACACATATTTGGTTTCGCCGCGTTCAGAATCGCCCGATCTATCAATAAAAAAAAAGCATTAACCTGATTGCTAAAACGGCATAACGAGAAAAAAATTCGAAATGCCAGAATTACTTTTTTTTGGTCGCCGCGACATTGCATTAAAATGCAATAACGGGCGATCAAAAGAACGTATCTGCACCGAAATGGTATCTTTAAAAACGCCAGCTCGGCACGCAAAAAATAAGCCCTCAACTGACCCCAGATCATGAAAAATGGAGACGCTACGAGTATCGGAAAATGGCGCAATTTTTTTGTTTTGTTTTTAGCAAATTTTGGAATTTTTTTTCACCACTTAGATAAAAAATAACCTAGTCATGTTAGGTGTCTATGAACTCGTACTGACCTGGAGAATCATAATGGCAGGTCAGTTTTAGCATTTAGTGAACCTAGCAAAAAAGGCAAACAAAAAACAAGTGTGGGACTGCACTTTTTTTGCAATTTTACCGCACTTGGAATTTTTTTATTTTTTAGTACACGACATGGTAAAACCAATGATGTCGATCAAAAGTACAACTCGTCCCGCAAAAAATAAGCCCTCACATGGCCAAATTGACAGAAAAATTTAAAAGTTACGGCTCTGGGAAGGAGGGGAGCAAAAAATGAACACGGAAATACTGAAAATCCCAAGGTCATGAAGGGGTTAAACTTTAATATTCAGAATTAATATTAGAAGAATTTCACAATATTGAGTTCTACAAAAATATTTGTATTCATCTGTGAATTCGCCTATTGAAATGGACTATATTTTTGTGTTTCCTTCATATTCCCCATCATCTCGTGGTGATCGCTTTGCAGATACAGTGACCACATATTACGACATCATATCATAGGGACAGACCTGCTTTAAAAGTAGACAGTGGCAACAGGTAACCACTACAGCCTCAATAAAAAAAAACGGTACTGCGCTAGTACTGCAGAAGACCTGGGGTCCCTTTATTCTCATGACTGGCCACTGGGAGGCCCACAGTGACAACATATCCTAGTTACGGATATACCGCTCTAAATTATCAATTTATTCCACTCAGAATAAAATGAACATCTAAAAATAATAGAAACATTATAATTACACGATTCAGAAAGAACATTAATAGTAAATGAAGGGGGTTATTTTACAGCTAGAATTGAAAACTGTTCGTCCCTCTCAATAGGAACCTTAAAGAACACCCACATAGCATGTAAAAATGTAAACACTTCCAAAATTGAAATAACAAGGTTTAAGCATGCAATTTTGGCACCTCACTCTCTGCCCAGGGCAAAGAACAAGGTGTGGCAGGATTTTGTGAGTCCTTATACTCCAATTTATTTAGTTTACCTTTTGTTTCCCATTGTATTTCTCATCCTTTTCTTGAGTAATTCTGTACTAGGTAATTACTAAACATTCCATTAGCGAGAACCATGCCTCATGTAAAAGGCAGTGACTAACAGATATCTATACGGTACGTGAGGTGCATTAATTACATGTTATATTGAAATTAAGCAAGGGGATTTGAGCTGTTTGCACTGTATGTGGAGTTAGCATAGGGTGAACAGCAAACGTGGAGTCCAAAGATGTAGACATAAAGGATTTGAGCAGTTGCGTTGACATAAAAACGGATACCATGTGTGCAGTGTGTTATAGATGTGGCTGATGTGACTAAATAATGAAGATGTAATCATAAATGGCCTCTCACTCCTGGTACCTCCTAGTGTTTGCAGCAATTCAGATAGCAAATATTATTTTCTGAGATAATGACTTTTGGGTTTTCATTGGCTGTAAGCCATAATCATCTACATTAACAGAAATAAACATTTGAAATAGATCACTCTGTTTATAATGACTCTATATAATATATTAGTTTCACTTTTTCTATTGAAGAACTGATTTTTTGATGATATTCTAATTTTGTCAGATTCACCTGTATCTGTCGGCATTTGAATGAAATGAAACACTATGGCAGGAAACCCAGAAGGACTCCATTGCTGACACAAAAACTTAACAAAGCGAGACTGCAGTTTGCCAAAATGTATATGAGTAAGCCAAAATTCTTCTGGGAAAGCGTCTTGTGGACAGATGAGACCAAGATAAAGCTTTTTGGTAAAGCACATCATTCTATGGTTTACCGAAAATAGAATAAGCTCTACAAAAAAAAAAATCACAGTACCTACAGACACGTATGGTAGAGATTCAAAGATGTTTAGTGGGTTTTTTGGTGCCTCTGGCACTGTGTGCTTAGACTGTGTGCAAGACATCATGAAATCTGAAGATTAACAATTGATTTTGGGTTGCAATGTAGTGCACAGTGTCAGAAAGCTCGGTTTGCCTCCTACAACATAGGTTTTACTGAAGGACATTGACCATTTGGGGGGTTTTGAGTGAAATTTTATCCAATTTGATCATTTTTCTCAGTTTTTTGTGTTGTTCCAATACATACAAAGGAAATAAGCATGTGTATAGCAAAATGTGTAATTACAATAATTTTCTGGGAGAAATACTTCATTTTCTGGAACAAATTCAATCGTGGCAATATTTTGGGCCATGACTGTTACTGGCCAAGGACATCACTACCTAAAGAGAAGTGTGAATTACCAGCATATTGTTTAATTGCACCAACAGACCTCTCTAAAGGGTTGGTACTATACTTTTGTGAAGAAACTGCAGGGACACTAACACTCCCTGATTTCAAGAAGGACTGATTCCTGCTCAGGATGTACAATGGGTACGGAAAGTATTCAGACCCCTTTACATTTTTCACTCTATGTTTCATTGCAGCCATTTGGTAAATTCAAAAAAGTTCATTTTTTCACATTAATGTACACTCTGCACCCAATCTTGACTGAAAAAACAGAAATGTAGATATTTTTGCAAATTTATTAAAAAAGAAAAGCAGAAATATTACATGCTGTCCATTTCCTTATGATCCTCTTTGAGATGGTTCTACTCCTTCATTGGAGTCCAGCTATGTTTAATTAAACTGACAGGACTTGATTTGGAAAGGCACACACCTGTCTATATAAGACCTCACAGCTCACAGTGCATGTCAGACCAAATGAGAATCATGAGGTCAAAGGAACTGGCCATGGAGCTTAGAGACAGCATTGTGGCAAGGCACAGATCTGGCCAAGGTTACAAAAGAATTTCTGCAGTACTTGAGGTTCGCGAAAACAGCAATAAATAATATTATGTGATAAATCACATGATCCTACCTGAATTTGGGGAACATAGCTAAAGCAGGAATTAAAACATAACTTTTAATAAATATGAATAAGAAATGTGTGAAACAAATGTCACCAAAAACGTGTGAATAAAAAAGTACCACTAGGTAAGTTCAAAATGTGTACTATATATAGATAAACACTGATGGATAAACTACAGGACACTGGCAATAATCCAGTGTCCAAATGTTTAGACCAAGGAACCTGGTTTAATGACAAAAAACAACATAAACCAATGGTACTTGTAAAGTACCCAAACCAATAATAAGGTACCCTGGTTGCATTAATATTAGCAGTCAATCATGTACTGAAAAAAGAGGGGTACAAATAATGGGAGATTAAATAATTATGGAACAATCTCACCAGTTATTGTCGAGGATGAGAGAGCCGGAACCCCAGTGGTGCTTCTATGACAAATCCGTTTTGTCGCACGACTTCAGGAGACAATTCCCTGTCAATCCCTATGGGGCTATAATTGATCTCAATCCCCGAACTCCTGCCCTTACAAGGACAGTCCACAGCTACCCCTACAAAATAACAAGCCCTGCACTCTCCCTAAAAGGTCCCAACGCGTTTCTTTGCAAGCAGGATCACCAGGGGACTAGCTTGCTGGGAGATAAAGTGCTTCAGTGCTAAAGATAGAGCTGCCACCCTCTATGCTGGACTGCAGAGAGTGGAGGGAACCATTGCTTTGAAATTTATATAGTGTGCGATAGGGCTGAAAATAACCAATCTCCTATTAGATAGGAGTCATGTGACCGATATAACCGGTCTAATGGGTCAGATATAATATGACGTGCTGCTTAAAAAGCGCTAGAAGTCATTTCATACAGCGAGCAATTACGGGATATATCCCATCATAGACATAAAATGCCCCACCGATGCCCCCTTATTTACTTAAAAGCGCCGTAAAACTCCATGATTGCACTCAGAGGGTCATTTCCTGCAGTCACCGGAAGTGACTGTTACCATGGCCACGGTACGCTGACGAGAAAGCATACTTAATACAAGGATCGGTGACAATAACAGCGTTTATCACTAAGCGAATATCGCTGGTGTGTACCCGATGTGAAAGTTCATATAGTAAACATACCAAATAAGTTACCGGTGTATGCGAGGAAAAGAGACTTCCGGTAAGGGCAGATAACATGGTTGCCAAGGTGACAAACAAATCGCTACACCGGAAGAAACCCAAACAACAATACATCGGCAAAATACAATGATATAGTACATTTACGCAAGGATCATTATAGCTAGCTTACATTGCCAGTGGGCAATCGTTACTAGTCTGTCCTCGGATATAGAAAATACACATACTTCAAAGATGCTGCCGATCAGCGGTAAAGAATAACATCCGCTAATAACCGGATGTTGTTGTGGCCATGGAAACCGGGCGCCTAGCAGTGGATGATTAGCGATGAAGAAACAGGTAAAGACCGGATATAATTACCACCGCAGTAACAAAGAACGATTGCATAATCGTGGCCAGATAAAGGAGAACATTATACGGTAAAGCCAATATAGATACTAAGTTGTGGGGACATTTTAAATGGAGATGATCCATGAGTCTCCCTTAAGAAATGATATATGTGCTACATGAATCACATTATTAAGCAAAAACCCAAACAAGCTAATAGGACAGATGCCCTCATAGGGAGTAACTACCAAAAAGGTTGATCCTAAGTATTTACATTAGCATTGTACAAGTAGCTGAAATATATCACTTCAATATCAGGTGTTATATGGGAATGCTCTATATGAATAGATAGCATTCAATCCATACAAATAGCTAAATAACATCAATTACGCTGCGAAATATAATATAGGAATCCTCTATATAATTAGATAATATTAACAGCATACAACTAGCTAAATAGAGCTACTCGAGCTGCGAGGTGTTATATAGGGATGCTCTATATAAATAAATAGCGTTGGAAACACCCGTTTGGTTGGAACACGCCAATTCAGCAAAAAGTGTTATATAGGAATGCTCTATATGAATGAAAAGCATAAAACCATCTGTACCCAATAATATAAATTGAGGAGAAATAAAGGCCCCCTAAATGTAATGACGCATACAAAGGGCACAATTAGATATCGGTTAACAAAAATGCAAAAACCCAGAAGGTGACAAAAGGGAAGGATTTATGGAAAGGTACACCAGATTGTGTAACACAAAACTAGGCCATCCACGGTCAGATTTGATCAGAAGCTTCAAATATAGCATCCAAATGCTATAGGGGGCCTTTATTTCTCCTCAATTTATATTATTGGGTACAGATGGTTTTATGCTTTTCATTCATATAGAGCATTCCTATATAACACTTTTTGCTGAATTGGCGTGTTCCAACCAAACAGGTGTTTCCAACGC
Organism: Ranitomeya variabilis; assembly: GCF_051348905.1. NCBI lineage: Eukaryota > Metazoa > Chordata > Amphibia > Anura > Dendrobatidae > Ranitomeya > Ranitomeya variabilis. The sequence goes on from NC_135234.1 coordinate 651,081,711, forward strand.
TATTTATTTATATAGAGCATCCCTATATAACACCTCGCAGCTCGAATAGGGTGTGTTGGGGTTAGGGTTGTGGTTAGGGGTTCGTTGGGATTAGGGTTGTGATTAGGGTTATGGCTAGAGTTGGGATTAGGGTTAGGGGTGTGTTGGGGTTAGTGTTGGAGTTAGAGTTGAGGGGTTTCCACTGTTTGGGCACAATAGGGGTCTCCAAACGCGACATGGCGCCACCACTGATTCCACCCAATCTTGCGTTCAAAAAGTAAAATGGTGCTCTCTCCCTTCCGAGCCCCGACGTTCGCCCAAACAGTGGTTTACCCAAACATATGGGGCATAAGCGTGCTCAGGAAAAATTGCACAACAACTTTGGAGGTCTAATTTCTCCTGTTACCCTTGAGAAAATAAAAAAATGGGGTCTAAAAAATTATTTTTGTGGGAGAAAAATAATTTTTTATTTTCACGGCTCTGCGTTATAAACTTCTGTGAAGTACTTGGGGGTTCAAAGTGCTCACCACACATCTAGATAAGTTCCTTGGGGGGTCTAGTTTCCAAAATCAGGTCATTTGTGGGGGTTTCTACTGTTTAGGCACATCAGGGGCTCTGCAAACATAACATGACGCCCGCAGACCATTCCATCAAAGTCTGCATTCCAAAACGTCACTACTTCCCTTCCGAGCCCCGACGTGTGCCCAAACAGTGAGTCCCCCTCACATATGGGGTATCAGCGTACTCAGGACAAACTGGACAACAACTCTTGGGGTCCAATTTCTCCTGTTACCTTTGTGAAAATAAAAAAATTGCAGGCTACAAAATAATTTTTGAGGAAAGAAAAATGATTTTTTATTTTCACGGCTCTGCATTATAAACTTCTGTGATGCACTTGGGGGTTCAAAGTGCTCTCCACACATCTAGATTAGTTCCTTGGGAGGTCTAGTTTCCAAAATGGGGTCACTTGTGGGGGAGCTCCAATATTTAGGCACACATGGGCTCTCCAAACCCAACATGGTGTCCGCTAACGATTGGAACTAATTTTTCATTCAAAAAGTCAAATGGCACTCCTTCCCTTCAGAGCCTTGCCATGTGCCCAAACAGTGGTTTACCCCCACATGTGAGGTATCGATGTACTCAGGAGAAATTGCCCAACAAATTATAGGATCCATTTTATCCTGTGGCCCATGAGAAAATGAAAAAAATTGAGGCTAAAAGAAATTTTTGTGAAAAAAAACCTACTTTTTCATTTTTACGGATCAATTTGTGAAGCACCTGGGGTTTCAAAGTGCTCACTATGCATCTAGATAAGTTCCTGGGGGGTCTAGTTTCCAAAATGGCATCACTTGTGGGGGAACTCCAATGTTTAGGCACACAGGGGCTCTCCAAACGCGACATGTGTCCGCTAAAGACTGGAGCCAATTTTTCATTCAAAAAGTCAAATGGTGGTCCTTCCCTTCCGAGCCCTGTCGGAACAGTGGTTCCCCCCCACATATGGGGTATCGGCGTACTCAGGACAAATTGTACAATATCTTTGGGGGTCCAGTTTCTCCTTTTACCCTTGGGAAAATAAAAATATTGTTGCTAAAAGATCATTTTTGTGACTAAAAAGTTAAATGTTAATTTTTTCCTTCCATGTTGCTTCTGCTGCTGTGAAGCACCTGAAGGGTTAATAAATTTCTTGAATGTGGTTTTGAGCACCTTGAGGGGTGCAGTTTTTAGAATGGTGTCACTTTTGGGTATTTTCAGCCATATAGACCCCTCAAACTGACTTCAAATGTGAGGTGGTCCCTAAAAAAACGGTTTTGTAAATTTTGTTGTAAAAATGAGAAATCGCTGGTCAAATTTTAACCCTTATAACTTCCTAGCAAAAAAAATGTTGTTTCCAAAATTGTGCTGATGTAAAGTAGACATGTGGGTAATGTTATTTATTAACTATTTTGTGTCACATAACTCTCTGGTTTAACAGAATAACAATTCAAAATTTGAAAATTGTGAAATTTTCTAAATTTTCGCCAAATTTCGATTTTTCTTACAAATAAACACAAAAATTATCGACCTAAATTTACCACTATCATGAAGCGCAGTATGTCACGAAAAAACAATCTCAGAACCGCTAGGATCCGTTGAAGTGTTCCTGAGTTATTACCAATTATTATTAAAGGACACTGGTCAGAATTGCAAAAAATAACCAGGTCATTAAGGTCAAAATAGGCTGGGTCATGAAGGGGTTAATAGTCTTATAATTTATTATTTCTTTAATATTATTTATATAAGGGGTAGATTGCGTTATCTATATTGTACAGTATGGCATAAGAAATTTTGTATGGAGAAAATCCCAATGGATCAGGTACTACCCGCATATTGATGGAGTGCCAACCAAAATATGTAAAACATAAATAGTTAAAAAAGATGAAAAACTGTTGCACTTCTTAAATTTTAACAATATACAATATTAATCTTTACTATGTAACAAAAAAATAAAAACATTTAAAAATGTGCACACTGCATCGGCACCAAAAACTGGCACTGGAATACATCTCATATGACAGCCGTAATACTTAATAGAGCCATGAAAATATAATGGATATCTGAATTCGGTATAAATAGACATTTCTCCTAAAGAATAGGCATCAAACTCAAGGCCTGCGGGCCAAATCTGGCCCACCATGTCATTCTATGTGGCCCGGGAGGACACACTTTAACACTGCTCCGATCGGCTCTCCACTTTCCCCGTACGGAGGGTACCCTGCAACTAAAGTGAGGTCAAATGTTGAGGTCATAAATAATGCAGTATGAAAAGAGGGGTAAAGGGACACCGAGCAGACCTTTCTGGCCACCAGTTACCGGTAATGTATACCTTATTTCGACAGATTGATCTATCTGGGCGCATTATACACAGTTTCACTACAGCTATTATAATGTTATTTTTATATCCTGTTACGAGGCTACACATGATTGTGATTTATACTGTTTTAGGGTACGTTCACACAGGACTTTTTTGCTGCTTTTTTTTGCTGCTTTTTTTTATGCTAATTTAGGTGCGTTATTTTGGTACGTATTTGGTGCGTTTTTTGGGTACGTTCACACAGGACTTTTTTGCTGCAGATTTTTGCTGCAGTTTTTTGCTGCAGATTTTTGCTGCAGTTTTTTGCTGCTTTTTTATGCCAATTTTCAGCTGCTAGGACACCTCACAATGGCTCTTCACACCTCACAATGGCTCTTCACACCTTACTACCAGGAACTCCCTCACAATAGATCACAATCAGGACACCTCACAATGGCTCTTCACACCTCACAATGGCTCACAATGGCTCTTCACACCTCACTAACCACACCCCTAAGCTCTTGGCTGTGAGATCCCTTCCTGCTGGCCATGATTTTCTGCACAAAAAAAGCAGCAAATAATGCTACATGCGTTTTTGCAGCGTTTTTGCAGCGTTTTTTTCATCACCCATTCAAGTCAATGGGTGAAAAAACGCAGCAAAAACGCTGAAAGAAGTGACATGCCCTATGTCCAAAAAAAGCAGCAAAGCAGAAAATACTGATCAAACAAAAAAACAACGTGTGTGCATGAGATTTCTGAAATCTCATAGGCTTTACTGGTACTGTAAAAAGCAGCTGAAAATTAGCATTAAAAAAGCAGCAAAAAAAAGCAGCAAAAAAGTCCTGTGTGAACGTACCCTTAAGGTTGTTTTACTAGCTGGGTCGCTGGTTGTACCCGTGAGTGAGGTAATGTTTACAGGTGTGAGGTGTGGTTTACACTAAGTCTGATATCTTTAAGTACAGTTGGTCACTTTATAGGGGGAGACATTATTTGTGCTTTCATTCCCTTTGTTATCATTACTAGTAATACCTTTGTTATTACATAGTTACATTACATAGTTATTAAGGTTGAAGGAAGACTTTAAGTCCATCTAGTTCAACCCATAGCCTAGCCTAACATGTTGATCCAGGGGAAGGCAAAAAAACCCCATGTGGTAAGAGTAAGCTCCATCATGGGGAAAAAAATTCCTTCCCAACCCCACATACGGCAATCAGACTAGTTCCCTGGATCAACGCCTTATCAAGGAATCTAATATATATACCCTGTAATATTAAACTTTTCCAGAAAGGCATCCAGTCCCCTCTTAAATTTAAGTAATGAATCACTCATTACAACATCATACAGCAGAGAGTTCCATAGTCTCACTGCTCTTACAGTAAAGAATCCGCGTCTGTTATTATGCTTAAACCTTTTTTCCTCCAGACGTAGAGGATGCCCCCTTGTCCCGGTCTCAGGTCTATGATTAAAAAGATCATCAGAAAGGTCTTTGTACTGTCCCCTCATATATTTATACATTAACATAAGATCACCCCTTAGTCTTCGTTTTTCCAAACTAAATAGCCCCAAGTGTAATAACCTATCTTGGTATTGCAGACCCCCCACTCCTCTAATAACCTTGGTCGCTCTTCTCTGCACCCGCTCCAGTTCAGCTATGTCTTTCTTATACACCGGAGACCAGAACTGTGCACAGTATTCTAAGTGTGGTCGCACTAGTGACTTGTATAGAGGTAAAATTATGTTCTCCTCATGAGCATCTATGCCTCTTTTAATGCATCCCATTATTTTATTTGCCTTTGTAGCAGCTGCCTGACACTGGCCACTGAATATGAGTTTGTCATCCACCCATACACCCAGGTCTTTTTCATTGACGGTTTTGCCCAGAGTTTTAGAATTAAGCACATAGTTATACATCTTATTACTTCTACCCAAGTGCATGACCTTACATTTATCTCCATTAAAGCTCATTTGCCATTTATCAGCCCAAGCTTCTAGTTTACATAAATCATCCTGTAATATAAAATTGTCCTCCCCTGTATTGATTACCCTGCAGAGTTTAGTGTCATCTGCAAATATTGAAATTCTACTCTGAATGCCCCCTACAAGGTCATTAATAAATATGTTAAAAAGAAGAGGGCCCAATACTGCCCCCTGTGGTACCCCACTACTAACCGTGACCCAGTCCGAGTGTGCTCCATTAATAACCACCCTTTGTTTCCTATCCCTGAGCCAACTCTCAACCCACTTGCACATATTTTCCCCTATCCCCATTATTCTCATTTTATGTATCAACCTTTTGTGTGGCACCGTATCAAAAGCTTTTGAAAAGTCCATATACACTACATCTACTGGGTTCCCTTGGTCCAGACCGGAACTTACCTCTTCATAGAAGCTGATCAAATTAGTCTGACATGATCGGTCCCTAGTAAACCCGTGCTGATACTAGGTCATGAGGTTATTCCTCTTCAGATACTCCAGTATAGCATCCCTTAGAATGCCCTCCAGGATTTTACCCACAGTAGAGGTTAAACTTATTTCTATAATTTCCGAGTTCAGTTTTTGTCCCCTTTTTGAATATTGGCACCACATTTGCTATACGCCAGTCCTGTGGTACAGACCCTGTTATTATGGACTCTTTAAAGATTAAAAATAATGGTCTATCAATGACTGTACTTAATTCCTGCAGTACTCGGGGGTGTATCCCATCCAGGCCCGGAGATTTGTCAATTTTTGTGATTTTTAGACGCCGCCGTACTTCCTGCTGGGTTAAGCAGGTAACATTAAATTGGGAATTATTATCACTAGTCATATTGGCTGCCATGGAATTTTCTTTTGTAAATACTGATGAAAAAAAGTCATTTAGCATATTGGCTTTTTCCTCATCCTCATCCACCATTTCACCCAGACTATTTTTAAGGGGGCCAACACTATCATTTTTTAGTTTCTTACTATTTATGTAGTTAAAGAATATTTTGGGGTTATTTTTGCTCTCTCTAGCAATGAGTCTCTCTGTCTCAATCTTTGCTGCCTTGATTTGCTTTTTACATAATTTATTTAATTTTTTGTATGTATTTAATGCCTCCTCACTACCTACTTCCTTTAATTCTCTAAATGCTTTTTTTTTGTTACTTATTGCGCCCCTTACAGCTCTATTTAGCCATATTGGTTTCCTCCTATTTCTAGTATGTTTATTCCCATACGGTATATACTGTGCACAGGTCCTATCCAGGATGCTAATAAATGTCTCCCATTTTCTTTGTGTACTTTTATGTCTCAGGATATCGTCCCAGTTAATTGCACCAAGATCCTCTCTCATCCGTTGGAAATTTGCCCTCCTGAAGTTTAGTGTCCTTGTCACCCCTCTACTACACATCTTATTAAAGGAGACATGAAAACGTATTATTTTGTGATCACTATTCCCCAAGTGACCCCCAACCCTTATATTTGATATGCGGTCTGGCCTGTTGGTTAATATTAGGTCTAGCAGTGCCCCCCTTCTTGTTGGGTCCTGAACCAGTTGTGAAAGGTAATTGTCTCTCATAGTTGTAAAAAACCGATTACCTTTACTGGAACTGCAGGTTTCTGTTCCCCAATCTATTTCAGGGTAGTTGAAGTCCCCCATAATAATGACTTCTCCTTGAGTCGCAGCTTCATCTATTTGCTTTACAAGGATATTCTCCATTGCTTCCATTATTTTTGGAGATTTATAACAAACCCCTATCAGTAATTTATTTTTATTTTTTTGTGCATTATTCCATGTCATTTTTCAGTTTGGTATCCCTTTTTCGGCATTTTGCTTTTTTTATATGTTTTTAATAGTGTATCTACTATATAATTGTCTAAGGGTCACTTCCGTCTGTCTGTCTGTAGGTCACGGATATTCATTGGTCGCGGCCTCTGTCTGTCATGTAATCCAAGTTGCTGATTGGTCATGGCAAAACAGCCACGACCAATCAGCGACGGCCCAGTCCGGCGGAAAAATGGCCACTCCTTCCTCCTCGCAGTCAGTGCCCGCTCCGTACTCCCCTCCAGTCTGCCCTCACACAGGGTTAATGGCAGCGGTAACGGACCACGTTATGCCGCGGTGTAATGCACTCCGTTACCGCTGCTATTAACCCTGTGTGACCAACTTTTTACTATTCATGCTGCCTATGCAGCATGAATAGTAAAACGATCTAATGTTAAAAATAATTAAAAAAATAAAAAATCGTTATATACTCACCGTCCGTCGGCCCCCGGATCGACAACAGGCCTTTCCCGCTCGCGACGCTCTGGTAACCGGTCCATGCTGCGATCTCGCAAGATGATGACGTAGCGGTCTTGCGAGACCGCTACGTCATCATCTCGCGAGACCGCAATGCACTCTTGAGACCAGAGGGCACGAGCAGCGTCGGTAACCGCTTCGCTTGGATCCGGGGGCTCCGGAAGGTGAGTATATAACTATTTTTTATTTTATTTCTTTTTTTTAACAGGGAAATGATGCCCACATTGCTATATACTACGTGGGCTGGGCAATATACTACATGGGCTGGGCAATATACTACGTGGCTGGGCAATATACTACATGGGCTGTGCTATATACTACGTGGCTGGGCAATATACTACATGGGCTGGGCAATATACTACGTGGCTGGGCAATATACTACATGGGCTGTGCTATATACTACTGTCACGGGGGTACTGGGTAGACTACAGCTGATTACCCGGGCCCCTGCAATCTCCCTCAAACTAGGGAAACCCTGTCTGTCCCTCTCCCAGAGTTTACACTGAAGGTGTGCATGTCTGGGCCACCAGGCCTGACCCTTAGTCCTGTTTCAGAACTAAGCTGAAACCTCCACCCGCCACCCAGTGATAAGACCTCTCACCAACCCCTACAGAAAGCACAGACAGGGCAAACTAAAAAACGCACCACGCCGCAGACACACAGGAAAACACTATAATGTGCACAGGGCAAAACAATACAAATATAGGAAGGAGAAATATAACGAAGGATAATACACCACCAGATACGATATTTCCTCTCCTAGACCACCACTCCAGACCGAGATCACCAGGTACAAGACACAAGCTATAATCGGCGACGCCCAAAGCCCAGCAAAACTATTTAAAGGCAATGGGCGTGACTAAGCCTCCAACCCGAGTACCAGCCAGATTAACCCCGGACAATCTGGATCAATCTAGCCGGCGCCACTGAGCATATAGTGGACGAATGAGGAATTACCGCTGTCTGTCGGACGCCCTAGTGTGAACAGCGTCCGACATGACAGTACCCCGCCTTCTACGAGGGACCCCAGGGCCCTCACGACTTATAGGACCCGGCTTGTCCAGATGGCGGCGGTGAAACATACTGACCAGCCGGTCCGCATGTATATCCGAGGCTGGTACCCAAGACCTCTCCTCCGGCCCATAACCACGCCAGTGTACCAGGTACCGTAATGTGCGGTGCACCACTCGAGAGTCAACCACCTTGGAGACTTCAAACTCTAAACTGCCATCCACCAAGACTGGAGGAGGCCTCGGCGCCGCGTCCACAGAACCCACCACCTTTTTTAATAATGATCTGTGGAACACATTGCGAATCTTATATACCGTAGGGAGCTCCAATCGGTAGTCAACCGGGTTAATGATGGCGGCGACCCTAAATGGACCAATAAACCTAGGACCCAATTTAAGGGATGGTATTTTGAGTCTCATGTTTTTTGTGGACAACCACACCCAGTCACCCACACTCAGGTCCGGACCTGGCACACGTCTACTGTCAGCCACACGTTTGTACCTTGCACCCATGCTCAACAGGCGCTGTTTCACTTTCCTCCAGACGGAAGACAGTTGTGCTCCTAACAGGTCCTCCTCCGGGACGCCGGAAAAGCCCCCCTGACTCAAAGTGCAAAATTGAGGATGGTGCCCGTAAACACAAAAGAACGGAGACTCCCCAGAAGATTCCAGGCGGTGATTATTTATGGCAAACTCAGCCAAAGGAAGGAACGTCGACCACTGCTCCTGGTTGTCAGAAACAAAACAGCGTAAGTACTGCTCCAAATTTTGGTTCATATGCTTGGTCTGACCATTTGACTGAGGATGAAATGCCGAAGAATGCAACAACTTGATCCCCAGCCGTGAGCAAAATGCTTTCCAAAATTTTGCCACAAACTGAGTACCCCTATCAGACACGATGTCAGACGGGACCCCGTGAAGTCTGACCACCTCCTGCACAAATACCTGAGCCAGAGTCTTAGCGTTAGGCAATGAAGGCAAAGGCACAAAGTGCAACATTTTTGAGAACTGATCAACAATCACCAAGATGCCCGTGTTCCCAGCTGAGGAGGGCAAGTCCATGATAAAATCCATGGAGATCTCCATCCATGGCCTACTGGGTACCTCGAGAGGAAGTAGTGTGCCAGCAGGACGGGAGCGGGGCGTGTTAGCCTTAGCGCACGTGGTGCATGCTGACACATATGAGACCACGTCCTGTCGGATTTTGGGCCACCAAAACAGACGCGACACCAACTCCATAGTACCCCTAACCCCTGGGTGACCAGCCAGGACAGCATCATGATGCTCTGCCAATATCTTTAGGCGAAGATGGAGCGGTACAAACGATTTGTTAATGGGAAGTTCTGGTGGTACTTCCTCCTGAGCCTTGGCAATCTCAGCCTCAACCTCTGTCGTGAGAGCCGAGACCACTACACCTTTTTGGAGGATGGGTACCGGTTCTTCCCGAGGTTCTCCCCCCGGAAAACACCTGGACAAAGCATCCTCCTTAGTGTTCTTAGACCCAGGTCGGTAAGTAACAAAAAAGTTGAACCGCGTGAAAAACAATGCCCAGCGAGCCTGCCTGGGGGACAGACGCTTGGCTGACTCCAAATAAAGCAAATTCTTATGGTCGGTAATAACAGTAACCTGGTGAACCGACCCCTCCAAAAAGTGTCGCCATTCCTCAAAAGCCAACTTGATAGCCAACAACTCCCTGTTGCCGATATCATAGTTACGTTCGGCGGGCGACAGTTTCTTGGAGAAATAGGCGCATGGACGCAACTCGCTCGAGGATGAGCCTTGAGACAGCACCGCCCCCACTCCAACCTCAGACGCATCGACTTCCACGGTAAATGGTTTCGATACATCCGGTTGCACTAGAATGGGAGCTGAAGCAAAACTGTTCTTCAGAAACTCAAATGCGCGCACAGCAGGCTCAGACCAGGCGGAGAAATCAGTAAGTACCTTTTTTTTGTCATGTCAGTGAGCGGTTTAGCAATGGTAGAAAAGTTTTTGATAAACTTTCTATAATAGTTAGAAAACCCAAGGAACCGCTGGAGCGCTTTTAGGTTATCAGGCCGTTCCCAACGCAGCACCGCTTACACCTTAGCGGCGTCCATTTTAAACCCAGAAGCGGACACAATATAACCCAAGAAAGGCAACTCCTGAACCGAAAATACACATTTCTCCAATTTAGCATAGAGCTTATTCTCTCTGAGTAGCTGTAACACCTGCCTAACATGCTCTAAATGAGTATCACGGTCGCATGAATAGATGAGAATGTCATCAAGGTACACAATAACGAATTTTCGCAGGACATGAGAGAACACATCGTTTATGAAATGTTGAAATACAGCAGGCGCGTTTGTTAAACCAAATGGCATCACCAGATTTTCAAAATGACCCTCAGGAGTATTAAAAGCCGTTTTCCACTCATCCCCTTGACGGACTCTTATGAGGTTGTACGCCCCCCTGAGGGCAAGCTTAGAGAACCACCTAGCACCAGCCACCTGATTGAACAGATCGGGTATCAGCGGCATAGGGTGTGGGTCACGAACCGTAATCTGGTTTAACTCCCTGAAATCCAGACACGGGCGTAAACCGCCATCTTTCTTCTTAACAAAGAAGAACCCTGCTGCCACAGGCAAGGACGAAGGCCTGATGTGCCCTTTGCTCAGACTCTCAGCGATGTAGTCTTTTAAGGCTTGCCTCTCAGGACCAGAGATGTTAAACATCCTAGCTTTCTGCAATTTGGCCCCTTGTTTTAACCTAATAGTGCAGTCATAGGGACGATGTGGTGGCAATTCTGAACAAACCTTCTCAGAAAACACATCTGCGAAATCCAGCAGAGACTCAGGAATACTAGGAGTCACAGCGGACACACACGTGGCCAGGCAATTCTCCTGACAGAATCCGCTCCACTGGATGATGTCCTGGGTTTTCCAGTCAATCACGGGGTTGTGCATAGCCAACCATGTTAAACCCAGAACCATTTGTGCAGGCAGATTACTGAGCACCCTACATGTAACTTGCTCCGAATGTAGGACCCCAATGTGGAGTTTAACCTCAGCCACAAACTCAGTAATCTCCCCCTGTGGGAGAGGAGCGGCATTATTGATGGTGACCACCCGGATAGGATGATGCAGTTTTTCGATCCTGAAACTGGCTGTGCGCGCAAACTCCTCATCAATAAGATTAGTGGCAGAACCACTATCCACAAACACAGTGATTGGCAGCTCTCTGCCAGCGACCATAACTTTGGCAGGGAGCATGCATTGAGAAACCACAATGGAGGATATGCATAAGTTCAGATTGGCCTCCTCCACACCCTCTGAGCTTAATAGTTTTTCCGCCGTTGCGCTTTTCTTAGATAGCAGAGGACAAGTATTAACACAATGACCAGTTTTACCACAGCAAAAACAGGCTCTCTGCTTCCTGAGCAAAGGGGCACGATGCTTCACATGTGACACCCCTGCGATTTGCATAGGCTCCGTGGGCTCACCTGTAGCAACCTCACGTGTACCTACGCTCTCACCCATAGGCGGCGTCTCTTGCACCCCCTGATGCAGACGGCAATCAATGCGGATAACAAGACTCATAGCGGATTCTTGAGAAGCAGGAGTCTCGTACATCAGAAGGGCTTTTTTAACCCTTCCTGAAACCCCATGAACAAACTGACTCCGCAGCGCGGGATCATTCCACTGTGTATCTACCGCCCAACGGCGAAATTCAGAACAGTAATCCTCCGCCATACGCTCCCCCTGGCAGATAGCGCGAATTTTAGATTCTGCTAGACCCATTCTGTCAGGATCCTCATAAATGAGTCCAAGAGCAGAAAAAAAACTCTCCACTGAGTTATATGCAGCAGAATCAGATGGTAAAGAAAACGCCCATGCTTGAGGATCCCCGTTCAGTAATGACAACACCAGGCCCACACGCTGAGCCTCATTACCTGAGGAGATCGGGCGCATACGAAAATATAGTTTACAAGATTCGCGAAAAGTAACAAATTTACTGCGTTCCCCAGCAAACCTTTCAGGTAAAGGAAACTTTGGCTCAGCAACTCTGCCTGCAGATTCAGCTTGCACATTAGATACTACTAGACCCTGTTGCTGAACTGCCCCCTTCAGCTCAGTGACCTGCAGGGACAGCGCCTCCAACTGGCGGGTTATAGAAGTCATGGGATCCATGGAATACAAAAAATATGGCCGATTATAATGTCACGGGGGTACTGGGTAGACTACAGCTGATTACCCGGGCCCCTGCAATATCCCTCAAACTAGGGAAACCCTGTCTGTCCCTCTCCCAGAATTTACACTGAAGGTGTGCATGTCTGGGCCACCAGGCCTGACCCTGAGTCCTGTTTCAGAACTAAGCTGAAACCTCCACCCACCACCCAGTGATAAGACCTCTCACCAACCCCTACAGAAAGCACAGACAGGGAAAACTAAAAAATGCACCACGCCGCAGACACACAGGAAAACACTATAATGTGCACAGGGCAAAACAATACAAATATAGGAAGGAGAAATATAACGAAGGATAATACACCATCAGATACGATATTTCCTCTCCTAGACCACCACTCCAGACCGAGATCACCAGGCACAAGACACAAGCTATAATCGGTGACGCCCAAAGCCCAGCAAAACTATTTAAAGGCAATGGGCGTGACTAAGCCTCCAACCCGAGTACCAGCCAGATTAACCCCAGACAATCTGGATCAATCTAGCCGGCGCCACTGAGCATATAGTGGACGAATGAGGAATTACCGCTGTCTGTCGGACGCCCTAGTGTGAACAGCGTCCGACATGACAACTACGTGGCTGGGCAATATACTACGTGACTATACAACATGGGCTGCGCAATATACTACGTGGACTGCGCAATATACTACATGGGCTGCGCAATATACAATGTGGGCTGCGCAATATACAACGTGGGCTGCGCAATATACTACTTGGGCTGCACAATATACTACGTGGGCTGCGCAATATACTACGTGGGCTGCGCAATATACTACATGGGCTGCGCAATATACAACGTGGGCTGCGCAATATACTACGTGGGCTGTGCAATGTACTATGTGGGCTGCGCAATGTACTGCGTGGGCTGCGCAAAGTACTGTGTGGGCTGCGCAAAGTACTGCGTGGGCTGCGCAATGTACTGTGTTGGCTGCGCAATGTACTGCGTGGGCTGCTCAATGTACTGCGTGGGCTGCGCAATGTACTGCGTGGGCTGCTCAATGTACTGCGTGGGCTGCGCAATATACTACGTGGGCTGTGCTATACACTACGCATACATATTCTAGAATACCCGATGCGTTAGAATCGGGCCACCATCTATTATTCAATAAAGTTTATTTAAGTGGCATCTGAGTTGGATCTCTTCATGTTCGCCCCCATGTACCGTAAATGTGGGAGTCTGGTTGTTGTAGTATCAAAAGAGTATAAAAGAGTAAGCAGTAACACTGAGCAATAAAGTACCATGTGCATAGTCACCCCAGCATCACACTCACATTAACCCCTTTCTGACATCTGGACTGCGTAATATACTACATGGGCTGCGCAATATACAACGTCGGCTGCGCAATATACAACGTGGGCTGCGCAATATACTACGTGGGCTGCACTATATACTACGTGGGCTGTGCAATATACTACGTGGGCTGCGCAATATACTACGTGGGCTGCGCAATGTACTGCGTGGGCTGCGCAATGTACTATGTGGGCTGCGCAATGTACTGCGTGGGCTGCGCAATGTACTGCGTGTGCTGCACAATGTACTGCGTTGGCTGCGCAAAGTACTGGGAGTCTGGTTGTTGTAGTATCAAAAGAGTATAAAAGAGGTAAGCAGTAACACTGAGCAATAAAGTGCCATGTGCATAGTCACCCCAGCATCACACTCACATTAACCCCTTTCTGACATCAGACGTTTATAATCCGTCCCTGAACCCTGGGCCTGTTTGACCAGGGACGGATTAGTACAGATTTTCAGAAATAACCAGCGCACATGGGCGGTGTGCGGGCGATTACCACCGGGTGTCAGCTGATTCTGACAACTGACACCCGGCACTAAGTGCCAGAAGCGGTCACAGACAGCTGCCAGCACTTTAACCCCCGAAATTGCAGCATTCAGGAAGCAGGCAGAGGGCTGACAGCCCCTCTGCCTTTGGATTGGAGACCCCGCGGCATGATCATGCCCAACATGATGAGCAAGTTTGTCTGTCAGTGCAGAGCTGACAGATTCAGCAGCATGGGGATGCTGCTGTACCTCCATGCTGTAGAAGGGATCTGCATGGAAAAAATTATAGTCCCATAGTATGACAAAGTAAAAAAGTTTGAAAAAAAAAAAATTAAATAACTGTAAAATTGTTTTTTTGAAAAAAAACCAAAATAATAATAAAAAAATCAAAAGATATTGTATCTCTAAATAAATATTGAAATGAAAAAAAATTATAAACAATAAAAGTACACACATTTGGTATTGCCGTGTCTGCAACGACCCAACCATAAAAAAAAAAAAAAAATAACCATAACAAGGTTCCTCGTATCCTATTCTCACATGTGGCACCCCAGGAGTTCGGGTACTACAGTGGTATTGCCTTACCCTCGGAGAGGGTGATGTCATGCCTGGAAACAAGGAGGATCCCTTTGACAGGTAATCAGTACATTCAACACGTTCTGACTCCAGGCCAGAAGGGGGAGCTCTAGGCCCGGTTTCAGGGGAACTTCCCTATATACATTCTGGTTTGGAGGAGGAGTGAGGTTAGTCTGTAGAAACAGTGAAAGAGGAAGGAGCACAGGAAAATTGAGGAGCTGGAAGGGAGCAGAAACCGGAGGGCAGGATATTGAAAGTAACTTGACCACATCTACACCGAGGTACAGCGACATACAGAGCCTGTAGTCACCATGGAAAGAAACCCCTATAAAACGGCTCGCGTCACCTACCATGCAAGAACGGTCTCAGGACAGGGAGTGAGAGAGGACCTTGGAAGAGGCCATAGGCAGCCAGGGACTATTATACAGCACATAGTGGAAGGCTCCCAATCTGACCTGACAAGGGGAGTTCAACTCGATTTCAGGCTGCCTGGACTCCACCATCACCTGATGCTGGTACCCTGGACTGTAGCCGTAAACCATCAGTAAACCAGGTAAAGAGACTGCAACCTTGTGTCCTCTGTTTATTTCTGGCACCACACCATCCTTGCCAAAAACATCGGGAGCATTGGGGACCCAGCTTCACCTGAGGGAAGCCATACCATACTTGCTGCAGTGCCATCACCCACAGGGGACCCCTTTAAGCAGCGGCGGTCATCCCTGACTGAATATCACAGGTGACGTCACAAACATTTCTTATTCTAAAAACCACTTTAAAGGCCATCCCTTTTATTTGGACACACAGGGCCAACGACCGGGTTGCTGCCACTGTGACCTCCCCTTTAATGAACATCGGACACGTTACCGAGTGCCCCTAAGCCCTGGCGGGCATTTCACCCACGCTTTATGCATTTAATAGCCCTCTGTGTCTGTACTTTTACATATTATGGCTGATAACTGATTCATGCAGCATTAAATGAACACCCGCTTTCTTAGATTATGGCGATCACCAGTAGTCATGTTCCTGAAAACGGTACCAATGAAAACATCAAATCATCCTGCAAAAAACAAGACCTCACATGACTTTGTCGGACAAAATATGGAAAAATTATAGCTCTCAAAATGTGGTGATACAAACACTATTTTTTGCAATAAAAAGAGTCTTTTAGTATGTGACAGCAGACAAACATAAAAACCAGAAATAAATCTGATATCGCTGTAATCGCACCAACCTGAAGAATAATGTCTCCTTATCACTTATACCGCATGGGGAAAGGCGTAAAAAATAAATAAAACCAATTCTTCATCTGCTGTTGATTTTTTCATTCTGCCTCGCAAAGATCACAGTAAGGCTTGGCGCACATTTATCCTGTGCCCTGCGCTGAGCGCTTGCATCAGTGGTTCTGAGTAAATCTCTGAAATACGTGATTCAGATGGAACCTCTGGTGAAAGATTCCCTATAATGAGGAAGATGGAGGCACTGTGGAAGCATCAGGACCTGTGATCCGGTGGTGTCCGTCTTCTTAGGATTGCATTAACCCCTTTCTGACATTAGACGTACTATCCCGTCGAGGTGGTATGGGCCCGTATGACCACCGACGGGATAGTACGTCTAACGCGATCCACCGCACTCATGAGGGGAGCGCGGCCGATCGTGGCTGGGTGTCAGCTGACTATCACAGCTGACATCTGGCACTATGTGTCAGGAGCGGTCACGGACCGCTCCTGGCACATTAACCCCCAGAACCCTTGCGATCAAACATGATCGCAGAGTTCCGGTGGCACAGGGAAGCATTGTGCAGGGAGGGGGCTCCTGCGCGCTTCCCTGAGAACCTCGGAGCAACGCAATCACATCGCCTCCTACCTCCTCCTCCCTGTAGGCCCCGGATCCAAAATGGCCACAGGGCTCCTTCCAGGTCCTACAGGAAGGTGGTTTTCAAGCGCCTGCTCAGAGCAGGCGCTGGGAAGCCTCCCTTTAGTGCCTGTCAGATCGCTGATCTGACACAGTGCATTGCAAAGTGTCAGATCAGCGATCTGTCACTATACTGTGATGTCCCCCCTGGGGCAATGTAAAAAAGTAAAAAAAATAATATTTACATGAGTAAAAAAAAAATAATTCCTAAATAAAGAAAAAAAAATATTGTTCCAATAAATACATTTCTTTATCTAAATAATAATTAAAAAAACAATAAAAGTACACATATTTAGTATCGCTGCGTCCGTAACGATCCAACCTATAAAACTGTCCCACTAGTTAACCCCTTCAGTGAACACCGTAAAAAAAAAAACAAGGCAAAAAAAGACGCTTTATTATCATACCACCAAACAAAAAGTGGAATAACATGCGATCAAAAAGACGGATATAAATAACTATGGTACCGCTGAAAACATCATCTTGTCCCGCAAAAAATGAGCTGCCATACAGCATCGTCAGCGAAAAAATAAAAAAGTTATAGTCCTCAGAATAAAGCGATGCAAAAATAATTATTTTTTATATAAAATAGTTTTTATCGTATAAAAGCGCCAAAACATTAAAAAATGATATAAATGAGGTATCGCTGTAATCGTACTGACCCGAAGAATAAAAATGCTTTATCAATTTTACCAAATGTGCAACGGTATAAGCGCCCCCCCCAAAAGAAATTCATGAATAGCTGTTTTTTGGTCATTCTGCCTCACAAAAATCAGAATAAAAAGCGATCAAAAACTGTCACGTGCCCGAAAATGGTACCAATAAAAACGTCAACTCATCCCGCAAAAAAACAAGACCTCACATGACTCTGTGGACCAAAATATGGAAAAATTATAGCTCTCAAAATGAGGAGATGCAAAAACTATTTTTTGCAATAAAAAGCATCTTTTAGTGTGTGACAGCTGCCAATAAAAAAAACCACTATAAAAATAAATCAACCCCCCCCTTCATCACCCCCTTAGTTAGGGAAAAATAACACAATTTAAAAAAAAATATTTATTTCCATTTTCCCATTAGGGTTAGGGTTAGGGTTGGGGCTAAAGTTAGGGTTAGGGCTACAGTTAGGGTTGGGGCTACTGTTAGGGTTAGGGTTGGGGCTAAAGTTAGGGTTTGGATTACATTTACGGTTGGGATTAGGGTTGGGATTAGGGTTAGGGGTGTGGTTAGGGTTATGGTTGGGATTAGGGTTAGGGGTGTGTTTGGGTTAGGGTTTCAGTTAGAATTAGGGGGTTTCCACAGTTTAGGCACATCAGGGGCTCTCCAAATGCGACATGGCATCCAATCTCAATTCCAGCCAATTCTGCGTTGAAAAAGTAAAACAGTGATCCTTCCCTTCCGAGCTCTGCCATGCACCCAAACAGTGGTTTACCCCCACATTTGGGGTATCAGCGTACTCAGGACAAATTTTACAACAACTTTTGGGGTCCAATTTCTTCTGTTACACTTGGAAAAATAAAAAATTGGGGGCGAAAAAAATCATTTTTGTGAAAAAATATGATTTTTTTACTTTTAAGGCTCTACATTATAAACTTCTGTGCAGCACTTGGTGGGTCAAAGTGCTCACCACACATCTAGATAAGTTCCTTAGGGGTCTACTTTCCAAAATGTTGTCACTTGTGGGGGGTTTCAATGTTTAGGCACATCAGGGGCTCTCCAAATGCGACATGGTGTCCTATCTCAATTCCAGTCAATTTTGCATTGAAAAGTCAAATGGTGCTCCTTCCCTTCCGAGCTTTGCCATGCGCCCAAACAGTGGTTTACCTCCACATTTGGGGTATCAGCATACTCAGAACAAATTTTACAACAACTTTTGCAGTCCAATTTCTCCTGTTACCCTTGGTAAAATAAAACAAATTGGAGCTGAAGTAAATTTTTTGTGAAAAAAACTTAAATGTTCATTTTTTTTTTTAAACATTCCAAAGAATGGGGTGAAACACCTGAAGGGTTAATAAACTTCTTGAATGTGGTTTTGAGCACCTTGAGATGTGCAGTTTTTAGAATGGTGTCACACTTGGGTATTTTCTATCATATAGACCCCTCAAAGGGACTTCAAATGTGATGTGGTCCATAAAAAAATGGTGTTGTAAAAATGAGAAATTGCTGGTCAACTTTTAACCCTTATAACTCCCTAATAAAAAAATGTTGGTTCCAAAATTGTGCTGATCTAAAGTAGACATGTGGGAAATGTTACTTATTTAGTATTTTGTGTGACATATCTCTGTGATTTAAGGGCATAAAAATTCAAAGTTGGAAAATTGCAAAATTTTCAAAATTTTCGCCAAATTTCCATTTTTTTCACAAATAAACGCAGGTAATATCAAATAAATTTTATGACTATCATGAAGTACAATATGTCATGAGAAAACATTGTCAGAATCATCAGGATCCATTGAAGCGTTCCAGAGTTATAAACTCATAAAGGGACAGTGGTCAGAATTGTAAAAATTGGGCCGGTCATTAACGCGCAAACCACCCTTGGGGGTAAAGGGGTTAAGGTGCTATCTGCCACAGTTTTTTGCACTTGTGAAAGGAAGGAAACCGCTGAACAGAGACGCAGTCCAGAGTAACTCTGCTGCCTCATTATAGTGAATGGATCCATCGGGGGTTTCATCTGAATCATGTCACTCAGAGATTTAGATGGAAACCCCAAAGTAAGTGGTCAGAGTAGAGCGCTGTGATCCCAAACGTTATTTAAAGTGTTCCCAATAAAAGTTTTAACTCAATCCACAAAAATAGCAAGCCCTGACTCAGAACCGACATCTCTTAACAGAAATATAGGGGGCTTCCACATTACTGGCAGCACACAGGCTCTGGAAAAGCGAAATGGCTCCTCACTCCTGTTGAGCATTCCGATACTGCAAATATCGGGTATCGGCCGATATTTGCTGTATCGGAATTCCGATACTGAGTTCCGATATTTTTGCGATATCGGAAATCGGAATCGGAAGTGTGCGGTGCGTATGGTTCCCAGGGTCTGGAGGAGAGGAGACTCTCCTTCAGGCCCTGGGATCCATATTCATGTAAAAAATAAATAATACAAATAAAAAATATTGATATACTCACCCCTCCGGCGGACCCTGGCTCTTAGCGGTGCCTCCGTTCCTAAGAATGCAGGGAGTGAAGGACCTTCGATGACGTCGCGGCTTGTGACTGGTCGCGTGAGTGGTCACATGAGCGGTCACGCGACCAATCACAAGCCGCAACGTCATCGAAGGTCCTTCACTCTGCATTCTTAGGAATGGAGGCAGACGCTTGGACCGGTGAGAACCGGGGCCGTCAGAGGGGTGAGTATATCAATATTTTTTATTTTTATTCTTTATTTTATACATGAATATGGATCCCAGGGCCTGAAGGAGAGTTTCCTCTCCTTCAGACCCTGGGAACCATTCTGATATTTTGTGTCCCATTGATATGCATTGGTATCGGGTATCGGTATCGGCGATATCCGATATTTTTTGGATATCGGCCGATCCAATCCGATACCGATACCTTTGCATATCGGAAGGTATCGCTCAACACTACTCCTCACCCTCCTAAAGAAATTCAGCAAATTCTCCACTTTCAAATCCAATGCCCCCCTCCCTTTTGAGCCCCACAGTGCATCTAAACCACATATTGCATCCACGTTTGGCATTTCGGAAGCGATGAGAGCCTGCCTAAGGCTAGGGTCACATTGCGTTATGTGATCGCGTTTAACGGACTACGTTACACCGTGGCATAACGCGGTGTTAACGTAGTCCGTTAACGCCGCCATAGCCTGTAATGGTGAACGCGTCGCTAGCGCCCGCCCACATTGGGCGTGCGCTAGCGATGTGCCGTCATTTGAGCGACGGACCTCGGACGCTGCTTGCAGCGTCCTCGGCGCGCCTGAGGTCCGTTCCTCGCTAGTGCAGATCGGGGATCTGCGCTAGCGGGGTGGCCGAACGCGGACCCTAGAGAAGCATTGCGTTAGCGCAATCCGCTAGCGCTATGCGCTTAACGGATTGCCCTAACGCAATGTGACCCTAGCCTAACTTATGGATGCATGCCTCCAGAAGCACGGGCTGGGCATAACGTACTGGTCACTACAGCGTACTGGTCTCTACAACAGCAGTTTGCAATTTTCACTCGGCAACATTTACTGCTGTTTGTTTCCGGAAAGTACACATGGAGGCAAAATCATCACTACACCTGTAGATAAATTCCCCAAGGGGTATAGTTTCCCAAATGGGGTCACTTGAGGGGGTATTCTGCTCTTCTAGCAATTAGGGGCTCTCTATATGGCGTCAGCAAACTGCTCTAGGAAAATCTGTGCTCCAGGAGGCATATGGCGCTCCGTTCCTCCCGAGTCTCTCCGCATGGCTAAGTAGCGCTGTGCAGCCACATATGGGGTATTGCCATGTTCAGTAGAAATTGTGGGACAAATTCTGATGTCATTTTTACTCACTTCTTGTGTGAAAATGTAAAATCTGGAGCTAAAACAAAATTTTGGTTGTAAAAATGTAGATATTTTGTCTTCACTGCCCAATGGTATAAAATTTTGTGACACATGCATGGTGTCAATATGATCACTGCACCCCTAAATGAATTCATTGAGAAGTGTAGTTTGTAAAATGGGGTCACTTATGGGGGTTCTACTGTTCTGGCACCTCATGGGCTCTCCTACTTGGTTATGGCACCTGCAAACCATGACAGTAAAATATGGCGCTCCTTCCCTTCTGAGCTTTGCACTGTGCCTGAAAAATATATCCCGATTACATGTAGGGTATTGGTGCACTCAGGAAAAAATGGACCTCAGTTTGTTGTAACAAAAATTTACCATTAGCCCTTAGAAAAATTAAAAACTTGGGGCTAAAGCAACATTTTAGTGGTAAAAATCTAATTTATTCTTTCTTCACCGCTCAGTGGTATAAAACTCTGTGAGGCACATGTGGTGTCAATATTATTACTGAACCCCTAGATGAATTCATTGGGGAGTGTACTTTGTAAAAAGGTGTTCACATATAGGGGGTTTCTGTTGTTCTGGCACCTCAGGGGCTCTGCTAATTTGACATGGCACCCTCAAACCATTCCAGCAAAATCGGAACTCCAATATGGCGCCTTTTCCTTTCTGAGCTTTGCCCTGTGCCGCAAAAGTAGTATTTGTCCACATATCAGGTATCGGCATACTCAGGAGAAATTGCATAACAGATTGTATGGGGAATTTTCTTCTGTTAGGGTATGTTCACACGTTCCTGATTTCAATCCTTTTTTTATGCGGTTTTTAGTGCGGTTTTTTATGCAGTTTTCTCTGCAGATTGTCTGTGTTTGACACAAATAATAAAGCTTTAACTGCAGTGGGGGAAAAAAAAAAAGAAATGATGTCATTTCCTTGTCCAACCCTTTTCTTCTTCCATCCTCCATTTTGGGACTAAACACCAAAATGAGTGGACGTGTTTTGAATGACAGCGCTCCGCAGAGTGCTGAGCGTAGGCCAGATCACAGCCCGCGGATCCAGCTCTATCCAGCTATTTAAGTCTACGTTCACATTTGCGTTCTGCGCCGCAGCGTCGCCGCATGCATCATGCGCCCCTATATTTAACATGGGGGCGCATGGACATGCATCGCACTTGCGTTTTGCGCCGCATGCGTCACTGCAGCGTACGCATCCGGGCGCAGAGGACGCAGCAAGTTGCATTTTTGCTGCGTCCAAAATCAATCAAAAAAAGGACGCATGCGGCGCAAAACGCAGCGTTGTGCATGCGTTTTGCTGCGTTTTTGTTTGCGTTGTGTGTTGCGGCGCCGATGCTGCGGCGCACAACGCAAATGTGAACATAGCCTAAGTGCCACGTATTTAAGTGCCACGTATCACGTATTTCAGTGCCACGTATTTCAGTGCCGCGTATCACGTATTTCAGTGCCACGTATTTAAGTGCCACGTATTTAAGTGCCACGTATTTCAGTGCCACGTATTTCAGTGCCACGTATCACGTATTTAAGTGCCACGTATTTCAGTGCCACGTATTTCAGTGCCACATATTTCAGTGCCACGTATTTAAGTGCCACGTATTTAAGTGCCACGTATTTAAGTGCCACGTATTTCAGTGCCACGTATTTCAGTGCCACGTATTTCAGTGCCACGTATCACGTATTTAAGTGCCACGTATTTAAGTGCCACGTATTTCAGTGCCACGTATCACGTATTTAAGTGCCACGTATTTCAGTGCCACGTATTTCAGTGCCACGTATTTAAGTGCCACGTATCACATATTTAAGTGACACGTATCACGTATTTAAGTGGCACGTATCACGTATTTAATTGCCACGTATTTAAGTGCCACGTATCACGTATCCCACGAAGATCTTCCATGGAGAACAGACACATCCAGAGATATGTCTGCTCTCCACGGCTGCAGCAACACACTGACAGGAGCCATAGTTCCTGTTGGTGTGTCACTGCGCATGCGCGAGCGAGTTTACCGGCGGTCATTGACCCCGGCACTCTCGCTTAACGGCAGTGCTGCGTGGGAAAGTTCAACGCAGCTGTTGTTATGGTTCTCAATGGCAAGAGAACATAGCCCAGCAAACATAAGTACTAGCTCTTGGAAGGATGGAAACTAAACTGACCATGAACTAAACCTGCCGCACAACTAACAGTAGCCGGGTAGCGTTGCCTACGTTTTTTATCCCTAGACGCCCAGCGCCGGCCGGAGGACTAACTAATCCTGGCAGAGGAAAATATAGTCCTGGCTCACCTCTAGAGAAATTTCCCCGATAGGCAGACAGAGGCCCCCACATATATTGGCGGTGATTTTAGATGAAATGACAAACGTAGTATGAAAATAGGTTTAGCAAAATTGAGGTCCGCTTACTAGATAGCAGGAAGACAGAAAGGGCACTTTCATGGTCAGCTGAAAACCCTATCAAAACGCCATCCTGAAATTACTTTAAGACTCTAGTATTAACTCATAACATCAGAGTGGCAATTTCAGTTCACAAGAGCTTTCCAGACACAGAAACGAAACTACAGCTGTGAACTGGAACAAAATGCAAAAACAAACGAGGACTAAAGTCCAACTTAGCTGGGAGTTGTCTAGCAGCAGGAACATGCACAGAAAGGCTTCTGATTACAATGTTGACCGGCATGGAAGTGACAGAGGAGCAAGGTTAAATAGCGACTCCCACATCCTGATGGAAACAGGTGAACAGAGGGGATGATGCACACCAGTTCAATTCCACCAGTGGCCACCGGGGGAGCCCAAAATCCAATTTCACAACAGTACCCCCCCTCAAGGAGGGGGCACCGAACCCTCACCAGAACCACCAGGGCGATCAGGATGAGCCCTATGAAAGGCACGGACCAGATCGGAGGCATGAACATCAGAGGCAGTCACCCAAGAATTATCCTCCTGACCGTATCCCTTCCATTTGACCAGATACTGGAGTTTCCGTCTGGAAACCCGGGAGTCCAAGATTTTTTCCACAACGTACTCCAACTCGCCCTCAACCAACACCGGAGCAGGAGGCTCAACGGAAGGCACAACCGGTACCTCATACCTGCGCAACAATGACCGATGAAAAACATTATGAATAGAAAAAGATGCAGGGAGGTCCAAACGGAAGGACACAGGGTTAAGAATCTCCAATATCTTGTACGGGCCGATGAACCGAGGCTTAAACTTAGGAGAAGAAACCCTCATAGGGACAAAACGAGAAGACAACCACACCAAGTCCCCAACACAAAGCCGAGGACCAACCCGACGCCGGCGGTTGGCAAAAAGCTGAGTCTTCTCCTGGGACAACTTCAAATTGTCCACTACCTGCCCCCAAATCTGATGCAACCTCTCCACCACAGCATCCACTCCAGGACAATCCGAAGATTCCACCTGACCAGAAGAAAATCGAGGATGAAACCCCGAATTACAGAAAAAAGGAGACACCAAGGTGGCAGAGCTGGCCCGATTATTGAGGGCAAACTCCGCTAAAGGCAAAAAAGCAACCCAATCATCCTGATCTGCAGACACAAAACACCTCAAATATGTCTCCAAGGTCTGATTCGTCCGCTCGGTCTGGCCATTAGTCTGAGGATGGAAAGCAGACGAGAAAGACAAATCTATGCCCATCCTAGCACAGAATGCTCGCCAAAATCTAGACACGAATTGGGTTCCTCTGTCAGAAACGATATTCTCCGGAATACCATGCAAACGGACCACATTTTGAAAAAACAGAGGAACCAACTCGGAAGAAGAAGGCAACTTAGGCAGGGGAACCAAATGGACCATCTTAGAGAAACGGTCACACACCACCCAGATGACAGACATCTTCTGAGAAACAGGAAGATCCGAAATAAAATCCATCGAGATGTGCGTCCAGGGCCTCTTCGGGATAGGCAAGGGCAACAACAATCCACTAGCCCGAGAACAACAAGGCTTGGCCCGAGCACAAACGTCACAAGACTGCACAAAGCCTCGCACATCTCGAGACAGGGAAGGCCACCAGAAGGACCTTGCCACCAAATCCCTGGTACCAAAGATTCCAGGATGACCTGTCAACGCAGAAGAATGAACCTCAGAAATGACTTTACTGGTCCAATCATCAGGAACAAACAGTCTACCAGGTGGGCAACGATCAGGTCTATCCGCCTGAAACTCCTGCAAGGCCCGCCGCAGGTCTGGAGAAACGGCAGACAATATCACTCCATCCTTAAGGATACCTGTAGGTTCAGAGTTACCAGGGGAGTCAGGCTCAAAACTCCTAGAAAGGGCATCCGCCTTAACATTCTTAGAACCCGGCAGGTAGGACACCACAAAATTAAACCGAGAGAAAAACAACGACCAGCGCGCCTGTCTAGGATTCAGGCGTCTGGCGGACTCAAGATAAATTAGATTTTTGTGGTCAGTCAATACCACCACCTGATGTCTAGCCCCCTCAAGCCAATGACGCCACTCCTCAAAAGCCCACTTCATGGCCAAAAGCTCCCGATTCCCAACATCATAATTCCACTCGGCGGGCGAAAATTTACGCGAGAAAAAGGCACAAGGTCTCATCACGGAACAATCAGAACTTCTCTGCGACAAAACCGCCCCAGCTCCGATTTCAGAAGCGTCGACCTCAACCTGAAAAGGAAGAGCAACATCAGGCTGACGCAACACAGGGGCGGAAGAAAAGCGGCGCTTAAGCTCCCGAAAGGCCTCCACAGCAGCAGGGGACCAATCAGCAACATCAGCACCCTTCTTAGTCAAATCAGTCAATGGTTTAACAACATCAGAAAAACCAGCAATAAATCGACGATAAAAGTTAGCAAAGCCCAAAAATTTCTGAAGACTCTTAAGAGAAGAAGGTTGCGTCCAATCACAAATAGCCTGAACCTTGACAGGATCCATCTCGATGGAAGAGGGGGAAAAAATATATCCCAAAAAGGAAATCTTTTGAACCCCAAAAACGCACTTAGAACCCTTCACACACAAGGAATTAGACCGCAAAACCTGAAAAACCCTCCTGACCTGCTGGACATGAGAGTCCCAGTCATCCGAAAAAATCAAAATATCGTCCAGATACACAATCATAAATTTATCCAAATAATCACGGAAAATGTCATGCATAAAGGACTGAAAGACTGAAGGGGCATTTGAAAGACCAAAAGGCATCACCAAATACTCAAAGTGGCCCTCGGGCGTATTAAATGCGGTCTTCCACTCATCCCCCTGCTTAATTATACGCCCCACGGAGATCTATCTTAGAGAACCACTTGGCCCCCTTTATGCGAGCAAACAAATCAGTCAGCAGTGGCAACGGATATTGATATTTAACCGTGATTTTATTCAAAAGCCGATAATCAATACACGGCCTCAAAGAGCCATCTTTCTTAGCCACAAAGAAAAAACCGGCTCCTAAGGGAGATGACGAAGGACGAATATGTCCCTTTTCCAAGGACTCCTTTATATATTCTCGCATAGCAGCATGTTCAGGCACAGACAGATTAAATAAACGACCCTTAGGGTATTTACTACCCGGAATCAAATCTATGGCACAATCGCACTCCTGGTGCGGAGGTAATGAACCAAGCTTAGGTTCTTCAAAAACGTCACGATATTCAGTCAAGAATTCAGGAATCTCAGAGGGAATAGATGATGAAATGGAAACCACAGGTACGTCCCCATGCGTCCCCTTACATCCCCAGCTTAACACAGACATAGCTTTCCAGTCAAGGACTGGGTTATGAGATTGCAGCCATGGCAATCCAAGCACCAACACATCATGTAGTTTATACAGCACAAGAAAGCGAATAATCTCCTGATGATCCGGATTAATCCGCATAGTTACTTGTGTCCAGTATTGTGGTTTATTACTAGCCAATGGGGTGGAGTCAATCCCCTTCAGGGGTATAGGAGTTTCAAGAGGCTCCAAATCATACCCACAGCGTTTGGCAAAGGACCAATCCATAAGACTCAAAGCGGCGCCAGAGTCGACATAGGCATCCGCGGTAATAGATGATAAAGAACAAATCAGGGTCACAGATAGAATAAACTTAGACTGTAAAGTGCCAATTGAAACAGACTTATCAAGCTTCTTAGTACGCTTAGAGCATGCTGATATAACATGAGTTGAATCACCGCAATAGAAGCACAACCCATTTTTTCGTCTTAAATTCTGCCGTTCACTTCTGGACAGAATTCTATCACATTGCATATTCTCTGGCGTCTTCTCAGTAGACACCGCCAAATGGTGCACAGGTTTGCGCTCCCGCAGACGCCTATCGATCTGGATAGCCATTGTCATGGACTCATTCAGACCCGCAGGCACAGGGAACCCCACCATAACATCCTTAATGGCATCAGAGAGACCCTCTCTGAAATTCGCCGCCAGGGCGCACTCATTCCACTGAGTAAGCACAGCCCATTTACGGAATTTCTGGCAGTATATTTCAGCTTCGTCTTGCCCCTGAGATAGGGACATCAAGGCCTTTTCCGCCTGAAGCTCTAACTGAGGTTCCCCCAAGGCCAGAAAAAACGCACCCACATTGAGCAACGCAGGATCCCCTGGAGCCAATGCAAAAGCCCAATCCTGAGGGTCGCCCCGGAGCAAGGAAATCACAATCCTGACCTGCTGAGCAGGATCTCCAGCAGAGCGAGATTTCAGGGACAAAAACAACTTGCAATTATTTTTGAAATTTTGAAAGCAAGATCTATTCCCCGAGAAAAATTCAGGCAAAGGAATTCTAGGTTCAGATATAGGAACATGAACAACAAAATCTTGTAAATTTTGAACTTTCGTGGTGAGATTATTCAAACCTGCAGCTAAACTCTGAATATCCATTTTAAACAGGTGAACACAGAGCCATTCCAGGATTAGAAGGAGAGAGAGAGAGAGAAAGGCTGCAATATAGGCAGACTTGCAAGAGATTCAATTACAAGCACACTCAGAACTGAAGGGAAGGGAAAAAAAAAAAAAAAAAAATCTTCAGCAGACTTCTCTTTTCTCTCCTTTCTCTGTCAATTAATTTAACCCTTTTTGGCCGGTCAAACTGTTATGGTTCTCAATGGCAAGAGAACATAGCCCAGCAAACATAAGTACTAGCTCTTGGAAGGATGGAAACTAAACTGACCATGAACTAAACCTGCCGCACAACTAACAGTAGCCGGGTAGCGTTGCCTACGTTTTTTATCCCTAGACGCCCAGCGCCGGCCGGAGGACTAACTAATCCTGGCAGAGGAAAATATAGTCCTGGCTCACCTCTAGAGAAATTTCCCCGATAGGCAGACAGAGGCCCCCACATATATTGGCGGTGATTTTAGATGAAATGACAAACGTAGTATGAAAATAGGTTTAGCAAAATTGAGGTCCGCTTACTAGATAGCAGGAAGACAGAAAGGGCACTTTCATGGTCAGCTGAAAACCCTATCAAAACGCCATCCTGAAATTACTTTAAGACTCTAGTATTAACTCATAACATCAGAGTGGCAATTTCAGTTCACAAGAGCTTTCCAGACACAGAAACGAAACTACAGCTGTGAACTGGAACAAAATGCAAAAACAAACGAGGACTAAAGTCCAACTTAGCTGGGAGTTGTCTAGCAGCAGGAACATGCACAGAAAGGCTTCTGATTACAATGTTGACCGGCATGGAAGTGACAGAGGAGCAAGGTTAAATAGCGACTCCCACATCCTGATGGAAACAGGTGAACAGAGGGGATGATGCACACCAGTTCAATTCCACCAGTGGCCACCGGGGGAGCCCAAAATCCAATTTCACAACAAGCTGTACTGCCGTTAACCGAGACGCCGGAGCCATTGAACTCCGGAACAGTACGCAATACACTGCCAGGAGCTTCGCTCCTGGCAGTGTATCGCCGGAGAGCAGCCGATCGGCATGGGACACTCGTTTTATGGATTCTGCGGACAGGGAGTATGGATTTGATTTTTTATTTTGTGATTTTTTCCTGGAGGATCGAGGGCTTCGCCTACAAGTGTGCTGTTGGTGAGTATATACTCTGTGTTATATGTTGTATGTACTGTGTGTCATGTATGTGTATTGTGTGTGTTTTGTGTAACTTTACAACTGTGCTAAGTCGCCGGACACAGGGACAACTCTCCCATCCTAATACCGGATGGGAGTAGTAGTCCCATACGGCGACTTAGCACAATGGTGGCACTAGCGTCGCATGGGGACACGCACACACACACGCACACACATACACACACACATACACACACACAGATACACACACACACACACAGACACACACACACATACCAAATCAATCAAACGGCCGACACGATCCCCATGCGACGGTATGCCTCCATGTCTCTCCGCCCAAGCACTTCCGCCCACGCACTTCCGGCCGCTTCCCCACACTTCCTGCTGCAGCGGTTCTGCACCACAAACCGCAATAAAACCCGCAGATATATTTTTGATCTGCGGGTTTTACTGCGGGTTTGACCTCATAATGGAGGTCTATGGGTGCAGAACCGCTGCTGTTTCGGGCAAAGAAGTGACATGCTCCTTCTTTTTTCCCGCAGCTATTCAGCGCGGCTTTTTTTTTAAAATTCAGGATCATGTGCACAGTGGTTCCTGTTTTCCATAGGGTACATTGTACTGTACCCTGCATGGAAAAAAGCTGCAGAACCGCAGCGGCAAAACCGCTGCGGTTCCGCGGTAAAAAACGCACTGTGTGAACATGGCCTTACCCTTGTAAAAATTTTGTGCTAAAAACATATTTGTGGGGAAAATTAGATTTTTTTGTATTTTTGCATCTCAACATTATAAACTTCTGTGAAGCTCCTGAGGGTTTAATGTGCTCAACACTTATGTAGATCAGTTTCCTGAGGTATCTAGTTTCCAAAATGGTGTCACTTGTGGGAGATTTTCACTGTTTAGGCACATCAGGGGCTCTCCAAACGCGACATGGCATCTGCCAATTGTTGCAGCAAATTTTGCATTCAAAAAGTCAAATGGCACTCCTTGTCCTCCGACCTCTGCCATGTGCCCAAACAGTGGCTTTCTCCCCATATGGGGTATCAGCGTACACAGGAGGAATTGCACAACAAATTTTGCGGTCTATTTTTTCATGTTACCCTTGTCAAAATAAAAAAAAATTGGATCTGAAGTAAGAGAAAAAGTTAAATGTTCATTTTTTTCAGATTCCCAAAATTTCTGTGAAGCACATGAGGAATTAATAAACTTCTTGAATGTGGTTTTGAGCACCTTGAGGGTGCAGTTTCTAGAATGGTGTCACTTATGGGTATCTTCTATCATATAGACCCCTCAAAGTGACTTCAAATGTGATGTGGTCCCTAAAAAAATGGTGTAAAATTAGAAATCGCTGGTCAACTTTTAACCCTTATAACTTCCTAACAAAAAAAATTGGATTTCCAAAATTATGCTGATGTAAAGTAAACATGTGGGAAATGTTACTTATTAAGTATTTTGGTGACATATCTCTGTCATTTAAGGGCATGAAAATTAAAAGTTGGAAAATTGCAAAATTTTCAACATTTTAGCCAAATTTTTATTTTTTTAACAAATAAACGCAAGTCATATCAAAGAAATTTTACCATTATGATGAAGTATCATGTGAGGAAAGAATGGTTGTAGATGACGAGGAAAAAGCTAATATATTAAACACGTTCTCCACTGTATTCACGGTGGAAAATGAATTGCTAGGTGAAATGCCGAGAGACAAAGAAAACCCTATATTAAGGGTCACTAATCTAACCCAAGAAGAGGTGCGAAACCGGCTAAATAAGATTAATATAGATAAATCTCCGGGTTCGGATGGCATACACCCACGAGTACTAAGAGAACTAAGTAATGTAATAGACAAGCCATTATTTCTTATATTTAGGGACTCTATAGTGACGGGGTCTGTTCCACAGGACTGGCTCATAGCAAATGTGGTACCAATATTTAAAAAGGGCTCTAAACGCGATCCTGGACATTATAGGCTAGTAAGTCTAACCTCTATTGTTGGTAAAATATTTGAAGGGTTTCTAAGGGATGTTATTCTGGATTATCTCAATAAGAATAACTGTTTAACTCCATATCAGCATGGGTTTATGAGGAATAGCTCCTGTCAAACCAATCTAATACGTTTTTATGAAGAAGTAAGCTATAGACTGGACCAATGTGATTCACTGGACGTGGTATATCTTGATTTTTCCAAAGCATTTGATACAGTGCCACACAAGAGGTTGGTACACAAAATGAGAATGCTGGGTCTGGGGGAAAATGTGTGTAAATGGGTAAGTAATTGGCTTAGTGATAGAAAGCAGAGGGTAGTTATAAATGGTATATTCTTGGTCGCTGTGACCAGTGGGGTACCGCAGGGGTCGGTGTTGGCACCTATTCTCTTCAACATAATAATTAACAATATGATAGAAGGTTTACATAGTAAAATATCAATATTTTAGATGCAGATGATACGAAACTATGTAAAGCAGTCAATACAAGAGAAGAAAATATTCTGCTACAGATGGATCTGGATAAGTTGGAAGCTTGAGTCGAAAGGTGGCAGATGCGGTGTAACAATGATAAATGTAAGGTTATACACATGGGAAGAAGGAATCAATATCACCATTACACACTGAATGGGAAACCACTGGGTAAATCTGACATGGAGAAGGACTTGGGGATCCTAGTTAATGATAAGCTTACCTGGAGCAGCCAGTGCCAGGCAGAGGCTGCAAAGGCAAACAGGATCATGGGGTGCATTAAACGAGGTCTGGATACACATGATGAGAGCATTATACTGCCTCTGTACAAATCCCTGGTTAGACCGCACATGGAGTACTGTATAGCAACCAGAAAAAACGATGATCAGAAGGCCAGAATATATAAAAAAATTGCAAAACTTTATTGAATATTACTCACATAAAAACATATATGACCACGGTGTAAAATACAGGGAGAGCACACCTACCCATAAGATACCAACATACATAGTACGCGCCCACACAGGATAACATATAGGAACGTTACAGGCACTCAGACTAACCACATAGTTGCAATATACGTCCAAAATTAACAATGCGCCTGACACCAGTCCACTAGGGAACCTCACTAAATACTATAGAGTGTATAATTACAACCTCCTGTCTATCATATCTAAACAGTAGGCATTCCCCACACCCCCATGATAGTAACACACGGCTTAAACAGCCCGGGGCGGACGCGCTACCGCAGGATCTACAACATTCCCCCACTATA
The DNA here is from genome assembly GCF_051348905.1 of Ranitomeya variabilis. Lineage (NCBI taxonomy): Eukaryota > Metazoa > Chordata > Amphibia > Anura > Dendrobatidae > Ranitomeya > Ranitomeya variabilis. Next base: position 651,114,005 of record NC_135234.1, read on the forward strand.
CTGAGTAGGTAATTATGGTCATATGGGCTGTTTAAGCCGTGTGTTACTATCATGGGGGTGTGGGGAATGCCTACTGTTTAGATATGATAGACAGGAGGTTGTAATTATACACTCTATAGTATTTAGTGAGGTTCCCTAGTGGACTGGTGTCAGGCGCATTGTTAATTTTGGACGTATATTGCAACTATGTGGTTAGTCTGAGTGCCTGTAACGTTCCTATATGTTATCCTGTGTGGGCGCGTACTATGTATGTTGGTATCTTATGGGTAGGTGTGCTCTCCCTGTATTTTACACCGTGGTCATATATGTTTTTATGTGAGTAATATTCAATAAAGTTTTGCAATTGTTTTATATATTCTGGCCTTCTGATCATCGTTTTTTCTGGTTGCTATGTAGTAATTGATGATAGGCTCTATTGTCCTATTAATTTTAGCATGGTATATGATTTAGTATTTAGTGATGTACTTTTGATTACGATATTACCATGTTTATGTGTCATATTTATCTCTGTACATGGAGTACTGTGTACAGTTTTGGGCACCAGTGGTCAAGAAGGATATAATGGAACTAGAGCGAGTACAAAGGAGGGCAACAAAATTAATAAAGGGGTTTGGGGAAACTACAATACCCAGAGAGATTATCAAAATTAGGCTTATTTAGTCTAGAAAAAAGACGGCTGAGGGGCGAACTAATTACCATGTATAAGTATATAAGGGGACAATACAAATATCTCTCTGAGGATCTGTTTATACCAAGGAAGGTGACGGTCACAAGGGGGGCATTCTCTGCATCTGGAGGAGAGAAGGTTTTTCCACCAACATAGAAAAGGATTCTTTACTGTTAGGGCAGTGAGAATCTGGAATTACTTGTCTGAAGAGGTGGTGATTTTGAACTCAGTCGAGGGGTTCAAGAGAGGCCTGGATGTCTACCTGGAGTGTAACAATATTGTATCTTACAGTTATTAGGTTCTTTAGAAGGGCGTAGATCTAGGGATTTATTCTGACGGAATACAGGCTGAACTGGATGGACAAATGTTTTTTTCGGCCTTGCTAACTATGTTACTATGTTACTATTAAAGTACAATATGTCACGATAAAACAATCTCCGAATCACCAGGATCCATTGAAGCATTCTAGAGTTATTACCTCATAAAGGGACAGTGGTTATAATTGTAAGACTTGGCCTGGTCATTAATGTGCAAACCACCCTCTGGGGTAAAGGGGTTAATATTGAAGTCCTTTTGTTTCCTCTCTCTACTAACCTACCTAAGCCCATTATTATCATTTCCATGGGTGGCTCCCAAGCCGCATGCTCGCTGTTTTTGGGTTATATTTGACGGAGATATTTCTTTTACTCCTTATTAGAGTTGAGCGACTTTCATTTTTTTAAGATCGAGTCGGGTTTTGTGGAACCCGATTTTGTCCAGAGTCGAGTCGAGTGCAGTCGGCCGATTATCGCTAAAAGTCGGGGATCGACCGAAACACGAAACCCAATGCAAGTCAATGGGGAAGCATAGTCGGCAGTGAGTGGAGGCCAGGAAAACACCTACAGTGCCCATTTTAATGCCAAAAACATCCATTCTTGTTTCTGAAGCTTGTCAATCTTAATTAACTTTATAATAATAGTTGGGCATAGGGAATTGGGGGTCATTTGGCAAAAGTTGTGGGGGGAGTAGGGCTGGCTCAAGTTTTTCGTGGGCCCAGGAAATGCGGACTACGTCACGGCGGTGTTGCAGGGAAAGGTAAGTATTTCAACGTTGCAAGTGCTGTGATCCTGAGCAAGCAGGGGGGGCCCACTCGTTCGCATTGGCACTGGCACAGGGCCCCTCAAAGTACAGCGGAGTGTTTGCATGGCGGGGGCGCCTCCCACCAGCAGCGACACTTTTGCGTACTCTGAGGGGCCCTGTGCCAGTGACGTCGCCAACGAGTATGCCCCCCCACCTGATGAAGGAACCTGCACTTTCATCTGCACCTTCCTCTCTGTCCCTGTGTAAGGTGGTATAACATGCGGGAAGGGGAACCTTACTTTCAGCAGGGTCAGATTCTGGCTGTGTAGAGTATAAGGGGAATGTAGTGGTGTAGGTCAATGTACCAGCAGACTCATCTAGCAGTGGCTGGGCAATGGGCAGCATGAGGAGGAAACAGATATAGGGCCAAAGAATAAAGTAGGCTAAATGCAGTTCAAAATTTGTAACAGGACTAAACAGGCGGCATTGCTTTGTTCAGTGGAGTAGCAAACCCAAGAGCAGCAGACACTGTTTCAAGGGCCTAACCACACTAGTAGGCCAAATGCAGTTTAATATCTGATAGTATAGGGCGAAAGCCAGAATGTGGAAGCTCAGCTTTGTTCAGTTGAGGACAACACCAGGCAGGGGCAGACAGACACCTTTAGTAGGCCGGAACAGCCAATTGCATTTTTAAAAATGGTAATTTGGAACTGAAGGTTGAAGCACAGCTTTATTCAGTTGCAGCTTCTTGGCAATAATATAAAGAAGACGAGACAGGACAACACTCGTTGGATGCCATATCTGTGTTTTCACTGGAAAAAAAACTGTCATTTAACTACTTGTAGGAGAAAGTTTTTGTAGCTGGAGGCCACTTTTTGTATTGTACCAGTTTTTGGTTGTATGTTTGGAACTGAAGGTTGAAGCTCAGCTTTATTCAGTTGAGGACAACACCAGGCAGGGGCAGACAGACACCTTTAGTAGGCCGGAACAGCCAATTGCATTTTTAAAAATGGTAATTTGGAACTGAAGGTTGAAGCTCAGCTTTATTCAGTTGAGGACAACACCAGGCAGGGGCAGACAGACACCTTTAGTAGGCCGGAACAGCCAATTGCATTTTTAAAAATGGTAATTTGGAACTGAAGGTTGAAGCACAGCTTTATTCAGTTGCAGCTTCTTGGCAATAATATAAAGAAGACGAGACAGGACAACACTCGTTGGATGCCATATCTGTGTTTTCACTGGAAAAAAAACTGTCATTTAACTACTTGTAGGAGAAAGTTTTTGTAGCTGGAGGCCACTTTTTGTATTGTACCAGTTTTTGGTTGTATGTTTGGAACTGAAGGTTGAAGCTCAGCTTTATTCAGTTGAGGACAACACCAGGCAGGGGCAGACAGACACCTTTAGTAGGCCGGAACAGCCAATTGCATTTTTAAAAATGGTAATTTGGAACTGAAGGTTGAAGCTCAGCTTTATTCAGTTGAGGACAACACCAGGCAGGGGCAGACAGACACCTTTAGTAGGCCGGAACAGCCAATTGCATTTTTAAAAATGGTAATTTGGAACTGAAGGTTGAAGCACAGCTTTATTCAGTTGCAGCTTCTTGGCAATAATATAAAGAAGACGAGACAGGACAACACTCGTTGGATGCCATATCTGTGTTTTCACTGGAAAAAAAACTGTCATTTAACTACTTGTAGGAGAAAGTTTTTGTAGCTGGAGGCCACTTTTTGTATTGTACCAGTTTTTGGTTGTATGTTTGGAACTGAAGGTTGAAGCTCAGCTTTATTCAGTTGAGGACAACACCAGGCAGGGGCAGACAGACACCTTTAGTAGGCCGGAACAGCCAATGGCATTTTTAAAAATGGTAATTTGGAACAGAAGGTAGAAGCTCAGCTTTATTCAGTTGAGGACAACACCAGGCAGGGGCAGACATTCACCTTTAGTAGGCCGGAACAGCCAATTGCATTTTTAAAAATGGTAATTTGGAACTGAAGGTTGAAGCTCAGCTTTATTCAGTTGAGGACAACACCAGGCAGGGGCAGACAGACACCTTTAGTAGGCCGGAACAGCCAATTGCATTTTTAAAAATGGTAATTTGGAACTGAAGGTTGAAGCTCAGCTTTATTCAGTTGAGGACAACACCAGGCAGGGGCAGACAGACACCTTTAGTAGGCCGGAACAGCCAATTGCATTTTTAAAAATGGTAATTTGGAACTGAAGGTTGAAGCTCAGCTTTATTCAGTTGAGGACAACACCAGGCAGGGGCAGACCCCTTTAGTAGGCCGGAACAGCCAATTGCATTTTTAAAAATGGTAATTTGGAACTGAAGGTTGAAGCTCAGCTTTATTCAGTTGAGGACAACACCAGGCAGGGGCAGACAGACACCTTTAGTAGGCCGGAACAGCCAATTGCATTTTTAAAAATGGTAATTTGGAACTGAAGGTTGAAGCTCAGCTTTATTCAGTTGAGGACAACACCAGGCAGGGGCAGACAGACACCTTTAGTAGGCCGGAACAGCCAATTGCATTTTTAAAAATGGTAATTTGGAACTGAAGGTTGAAGCTCAGCTTTATTCAGTTGAGGACAACACCAGGCAGGGGCAGACAGACACCTTTAGTAGGCCGGAACAGCCAATTGCATTTTTAAAAATGGTAATTTGGAACTGAAGGTTGAAGCTCAGCTTTATTCAGTTGAGGACAACACCAGGCAGGGGCAGACAGACACCTTTAGTAGGCCGGAACAGCCAATTGCATTTTTAAAAATGGTAATTTGGAACTGAAGGTTCAAGCTCAGCTTTATTCAGTTGAGGACAACACCAGGCAGGGGCAGACAGACACCTTTAGTAGGCCGGAACAGCCAATTGCATTTTTAAAAATGGTAATTTGGAACTGAAGGTTGAAGCTCAGCTTTATTCAGTTGAGGACAACACCAGGCAGGGGCAGACAGACACCTTTAGTAGGCCGGAACAGCCAATTGCATTTTTAAAAATGGTAATTTGGAACTGAAGGTTGAAGCTCAGCTTTATTCAGTTGAGGACAACACCAGGCAGGGGCAGACATTCACCTTTAGTAGGCCGGAACAGCCAATTGCATTTTTAAAAATGGTAATTTGGAACTGAAGGTTGAAGCTCAGCTTTATTCAGTTGAGGACAACACCAGGCAGGGGCAGACAGACACCTTTAGTAGGCCGGAACAGCCAATGGCATTTTTAAAAATGGTAATTTGGAACAGAAGGTTGAAGCACAGCTTTGTTCAGTTGAGGACAACACCAGGCAGGGGCAGACAGACACCTTTAGTAGGCCGGAACAGCCAATTGCATTTTTAAAAATGGTAATTTGGAACAGAAGGTAGAAGCTCAGCTTTATTCAGTTGAGGACAACACCAGGCAGGGGCAGACATTCACCTTTAGTAGGCCGGAACAGCCAATTGCATTTTTAAAAATGGTAATTTGGAACTGAAGGTTGAAGCTCAGCTTTATTCAGTTGAGGACAACACCAGGCAGGGGCAGACAGACACCTTTAGTAGGCCGGAACAGCCAATGGCATTTTTAAAAATGGTAATTTGGAACAGAAGGTTGAAGCACAGCTTTGTTCAGTTGAGGACAACACCAGGCAGGGGCAGACAGACACCTTTAGTAGGCCGGAACAGCCAATTTTTTTTAAAAAAACAGCAGTTAGTAAGAGGCAGAAGGTAGAAGCTCAGCTTTATTCAGTTGAGGACAACACCAGGCAGGGGCAGACCCCTTTAGTAGGCCGGAACAGCCAATTGCATTTTTAAAAATGGTAATTTGGAACTGAAGGTTGAAGCTCAGCTTTATTCAGTTGAGGACAACACCAGGCAGGGGCAGACAGACACCTTTAGTAGGCCGGAACAGCCAATTGCATTTTTAAAAATGGTAATTTGGAACTGAAGGTTGAAGCACAGCTTTATTCAGTTGCAGCTTCTTGGCAATAATATAAAGAAGACGAGACAGGACAACACTCGTTGGATGCCATATCTGTGTTTTCACTGGAAAAAAAACTGTCATTTAACTACTTGTAGGAGAAAGTTTTTGTAGCTGGAGGCCACTTTTTGTATTGTACCAGTTTTTGGTTGTATGTTTGGAACAGAAGGTTGAAGCTCAGCTTTATTCAGTTGAGGACAACACCAGGCAGGGGCAGACAGACACCTTTAGTAGGCCGGAACAGCCAATTGCATTTTTAAAAATGGTAATTTGGAACTGAAGGTTGAAGCACAGCTTTATTCAGTTGCAGCTTCTTGGCAATAATATAAAGAAGACGAGACAGGACAACACTCGTTGGATGCCATATCTGTGTTTTCACTGGAAAAAAAACTGTCATTTAACTACTTGTAGGAGAAAGTTTTTGTAGCTGGAGGCCACTTTTTGTATTGTACCAGTTTTTGGTTGTATGTTTGGAACTGAAGGTTGAAGCTCAGCTTTATTCAGTTGAGGACAACACCAGGCAGGGGCAGACAGACACCTTTAGTAGGCCGGAACAGCCAATTGCATTTTTAAAAATGGTAATTTGGAACTGAAGGTTGAAGCTCAGCTTTATTCAGTTGAGGACAACACCAGGCAGGGGCAGACAGACACCTTTAGTAGGCCGGAACAGCCAATTGCATTTTTAAAAATGGTAATTTGGAACTGAAGGTTGAAGCACAGCTTTATTCAGTTGCAGCTTCTTGGCAATAATATAAAGAAGACGAGACAGGACAACACTCGTTGGATGCCATATCTGTGTTTTCACTGGAAAAAAAACTGTCATTTAACTACTTGTAGGAGAAAGTTTTTGTAGCTGGAGGCCACTTTTTGTATTGTACCAGTTTTTGGTTGTATGTTTGGAACTGAAGGTTGAAGCTCAGCTTTATTCAGTTGAGGACAACACCAGGCAGGGGCAGACAGACACCTTTAGTAGGCCGGAACAGCCAATTGCATTTTTAAAAATGGTAATTTGGAACTGAAGGTTGAAGCTCAGCTTTATTCAGTTGAGGACAACACCAGGCAGGGGCAGACAGACACCTTTAGTAGGCCGGAACAGCCAATTGCATTTTTAAAAATGGTAATTTGGAACTGAAGGTTGAAGCACAGCTTTATTCAGTTGCAGCTTCTTGGCAATAATATAAAGAAGACGAGACAGGACAACACTCGTTGGATGCCATATCTGTGTTTTCACTGGAAAAAAAACTGTCATTTAACTACTTGTAGGAGAAAGTTTTTGTAGCTGGAGGCCACTTTTTGTATTGTACCAGTTTTTGGTTGTATGTTTGGAACTGAAGGTTGAAGCTCAGCTTTATTCAGTTGAGGACAACACCAGGCAGGGGCAGACAGACACCTTTAGTAGGCTGGAACAGCCAATGGCATTTTTAAAAATGGTAATTTGGAACAGAAGGTAGAAGTCAGCTTTATTCAGTTGAGGACAACACCAGGCAGGGGCAGACAGACACCTTTAGTAGGCCGGAACAGCCAATTGCATTTTTAAAAATGGTAATTTGGAACTGAAGGTTGAAGCTCAGCTTTATTCAGTTGAGGACAACACCAGGCAGGGGCAGACAGACACCTTTAGTAGGCCGGAACAGCCAATTGCATTTTTAAAAATGGTAATTTGGAACTGAAGGTTGAAGCTCAGCTTTATTCAGTTGAGGACAACACCAGGCAGGGGCAGACAGACACCTTTAGTAGGCCGGAACAGCCAATTGCATTTTTAAAAATGGTAATTTGGAACTGAAGGTTGAAGCTCAGCTTTATTCAGTTGAGGACAACACCAGGCAGGGGCAGACCCCTTTAGTAGGCCGGAACAGCCAATTGCATTTTTAAAAATGGTAATTTGGAACTGAAGGTTGAAGCTCAGCTTTATTCAGTTGAGGACAACACCAGGCAGGGGCAGACAGACACCTTTAGTAGGCCGGAACAGCCAATTGCATTTTTAAAAATGGTAATTTGGAACTGAAGGTTGAAGCTCAGCTTTATTCAGTTGAGGACAACACCAGGCAGGGGCAGACAGACACCTTTAGTAGGCCGGAACAGCCAATTGCATTTTTAAAAATGGTAATTTGGAACTGAAGGTTGAAGCTCAGCTTTATTCAGTTGAGGACAACACCAGGCAGGGGCAGACAGACACCTTTAGTAGGCCGGAACAGCCAATTGCATTTTTAAAAATGGTAATTTGGAACTGAAGGTTGAAGCTCAGCTTTATTCAGTTGAGGACAACACCAGGCAGGGGCAGACAGACACCTTTAGTAGGCCGGAACAGCCAATTGCATTTTTAAAAATGGTAATTTGGAACTGAAGGTTGAAGCACAGCTTTATTCAGTTGCAGCTTCTTGGCAATAATTGTCATGATCTCTGCAGGCAGAGATCATAGCAAGCCTATAGAGGGACAAGCTCTCGGAAGATGGAACTATACTGACCATGAACTAAGCCTGCCGCGCAACTAGAAATAGCCAGGTAGCATTTCCTATTTATAGCTAGATGCCCAGCTCTGGCCTAAGACCTAAATAGCTAGCAGAGGGAAATATAAGACCTGGCTCACCTCTAGAGAAATATTCAAAAGAAGACAGTAGCCCCCCACATATAATGACGGTGAGTTCAGATGAAACAACAAACGCAGCAGGAAAATAGTCTTAGCAAATTTGAGGTCCGCTTACTAGATAGCAGAAGACAGATAGTATACTTTCATGGTCAGCAGAAAAATACTAACAAAACACCATCCAGAGATTACCTTAAACTCTGGCATTAACTCATAACGCCAGAGTAGCAATCCCTGATCGACGAGAGCTTTCCAGACACAGTAACAAAACTTCAGCTGCGAACTGGAACAAATAGGCAAAACAAAACATGGACAAAAGTCCAACTTATCAGTAGTTGTCTAGAAGCAGGAACAAGCACTGAGAGGCATCAGATAACATTGTTGACCGGCAAGAAACCACCAGAGAAATGAGCTTAAATAGCGACACCCACTACTGATGGAATCAGGTGAAACAGGAAAGAGGATGACAAGTCCAATTCCACAAGCGGCCACCGGGGGAGCCCAGAATCCAAATTCACAACAGTACCCCCCCCTCAAGGAGGGGGCACCGAACCCTCACCAGATCCACCAGGGCGACCAGGATGAGCCCTATGGAAGGCACGAACAAGATCAGAAGCATGAACATCAGATGCATTGACCCAAGAATTATCCTCCTGGCCGTAACCCTTCCAGTTGACCAGATACTGGAGTTTCCGTCTGGAAACACGAGAGTCCAAAATTTTCTCCACAACGTACTCCAACTCACCCTCAACCAACACCGGAGCAGGAGGCTCAAGAGAAGGTACAACAGGTACCTCATACCTGCGCAATAACGACCGATGAAAAACGTTATGAATGGAAAAGGACGCAGGGAGGTCCAAACGGAAAGAAACAGGATTAAGAATCTCCAATATTCTATAAGGGCCGATGAACCGAGGTTTAAACTTAGGAGAAGAGACCCTCATAGGGACAAAACGAGAAGACAACCACACTAAATCTCCAACACAAAGCCGAGAACCAACACGACGATGACGGTTGGCAAAACGCTGAGTCTTCTCCTGTGACAACTTCAAATTGTCCATAACCTGCCCCCAGATATGATGCAATCTCTCCACCACCGCATCCACTCCAGGACAATCCGAGGATTCCACCTGACCGGAGGAAAATCGAGGGTGAAACCCCGAATTACAGAAAAACGGGGACACCAAGGTGGAAGAACTGGCCCGATTATTGAGGGCGAACTCTGCCAATGGCAAAAAAGCAACCCAATCATCCTGGTCAGCAGAGACAAAACACCTCAGATATGTCTCAAGGGTCTGATTAGTCCGCTCGGTCTGGCCATTAGTCTGAGGGTGAAAAGCAGATGAAAAAGACAAATCTATGCCCATCCTAGCACAGAATGCCCGCCAAAATCTAGACACAAATTGGGTACCTCTGTCAGAAACAATATTCTCAGGAATACCGTGCAATCGGACAACATTCTGAAAAAACAGAGGAACCAACTCAGAAGAAGAAGGCAACTTGGGCAGAGGAACCAAATGGACCATTTTAGAGAAACGGTCACAGACCACCCAGATGACAGACATCTTCTGGGAAACAGGCAGATCTGAAATAAAATCCATCGAGATGTGTGTCCAAGGCCTCTTAGGAATAGGCAAGGGCAACAGCAGTCCGCTAGCCCGAGAACTACAAGACTTGGCCCGAGCACAAACGTCACATGACTGCACAAAGACTCGCACATCTCGTGACAGAGAAGGCCACCAGAAGGATCTTGCCACCAAATCCCTGGTACCAAAAATTCCGGGATGACCTGCCAATGCAGAAGAATGTACCTCAGAGATGACTCTGCTGGTCCAATCATCCGGAACAAACAGTCTATCAGGCGGACAACGATCCGGTCTATCCGCCTGAAACTCTTGCAAGGACCGCCGCAGATCAGGAGAAACGGCCGACAAAATTACTCCCTCCCTAAGGATACCTGTGGGTTCAGAATTACCAGGAGAGTCCGGGTCAAAACTCCTAGAAAGGGCATCTGCCTTAACATTCTTAGAACCCGGTAGGTATGACACCACAAAATTAAAGCGAGAAAAAAATAAAGACCAGCGCGCCTGTCTAGGATTCAGGCGTCTGGCAGTCTCAAGATAAATCAAATTTTTGTGGTCAGTCAATACCACCACCTGATGCCTAGCCCCCTCGAGCCAATGGCGCCACTCCTCAAACGCCCACTTCATGGCCAAAAGCTCCCGATTCCCAACATCATAATTCCGCTCTGCGGGCGAAAATTTGCGAGAAAAGAAGGCACAAGGCCTAATGACGGAGCAGTCGGAACCTTTCTGCGACAACACTGCCCCAGCTCCGATCTCCGAAGCGTCAACCTCAACCTGAAAAGGCAGATTCACATCAGGCTGACGCAACACAGGGGCAGAGGCAAAACGGCGCTTAAGCTCCTGAAAGGCCTCTACAGCATGAGGGGACCAATTAGCAACATCAGCGCCTTGTCTGGTCAAATCAGTCAGTGGTTTAACGACATCCGAAAAACCAGCAATAAATCGGCGGTAAAAGTTGGCAAAGCCCAAAAATCTCTGAAGACCCTTAAGAGAGGAGGGCTGAGTCCAGTCACAAATAGCTTGCACCTTGACGGGATCCATCTCAATGGAAGAGGGAGAAAAAATATACCCCAAAAAGGAAATTTTCTGGACCCCAAAAACGCACTTAGACCCCTTCACACATAAAGAATTAGACCGCAGAACCTGAAAAACTCTCCTGACCTGCTGGACATGAGAGTCCCAGTCATCAGAAAAAATCAGAATATCATCCAGATATATTATCATAAATTTATCCAGAAAATCGCGGAAAATATCATGCATAAAAGACTGGAAAACTGAAGGGGCATTAGAAAGACCAAAAGGCATGACCAAATACTCAAAGTGGCCCTCGGGCGTATTAAATGCGGTCTTCCACTCAACCCCCTGCCTGATCCGCACCAAATTATACGCCCCACGAAGATCAATTTTAGAGAACCACTTAGCACCCTCTATACGAGCAAACAAATCAGTAAGCAATGGCAATGGGTATTGATACTTAACAGTGATCTTATTCAGAAGCCGATAATCAATACATGGTCTCAAAGAGCCGTCTTTTTTTGAGACAAAGAAAAACCCAGCTCCCAAGGGAGAAGAAGATGGACGAATATGTCCCTTTTCCAAAGACTCCTTTATATATTCCCGCATAGCAGCATGTTCCGGCACAGACAAATTAAACAAACGACCCTTTGGATATTTACAACCCGGTATCAAATCTATGGCACAATCGCACTCACGGTGCGGAGGTAACGACCCAAGCTTGGGTTCGTCAAAGACGTCTTGATAATCAGAGAGGAACTCAGGGACTTCAGAGGGAATGGACGACGAAATAGAAACCAAAGGTACGTCCCCATGAATACCCTTACATCCCCAGCTCAACACAGACATAGCTCTCCAGTCCAAGACTGGGTTGTGAGACTGCAACCATGGCAATCCCAGTACCAAATCGTCATGTAAATTATACAGCACCAGGAAACGAATAATCTCCTGGTGATCCGGATTGATACACATGGTTACTTGTGTCCAGTATTGTGGTTTATTATTAGCCAATGGGGTGGAGTCAATCCCCTTCAGAGGAATAAGAGTCTCCAAAGGCTCTAAATCAAAACCACAACGATTGGCAAAGGACCAATCCATAAGACTCAGAGCGGCGCCAGAGTCAATATAGGCGTCCGTGGCAATGGATGACAAAGAGCAAATCAGGGTTACAGACAAAATAAACTTAGACTGAATGGTGCCAATGGAAACAGACTTATCAAGCTTCTTTGTACGCCTAGAGCATGCCGATATAACATGAGTAGAATCCCCACAATAGAAACACAATCCATTCTTCCGTCTAAAATTCTGTCGCTCACTCCTGGACAGAATTCTATCACACTGCATACTTTCTGGCGTCTTTTCCATAGACACCGCCAGATGGTGCATCGGTTTGCGCTCCCGCAGACGCCTATCAATCTGAATAGCCATTGTCATGGACTCATTCAGACCTGCAGGCAAAGGGAACCCCACCATAACATCCTTAACGGCATCAGAGAGACCTTCTCTGAAAGTTGCCGCCAAGGCGCACTCATTCCACTGAGTAAGCACAGACCATTTACGGAATTTTTGGCAGAAAACTTCAGCTTCGTCTTGCCCCTGAGATAGTGCCATCAAAGTTTTTTCTGCCTGAAGTTCCAAATGAGGTTCCTCATAAAGCAAGCCCAAGGCCAGAAAAAACGCATCCACATCGCGTAACGCAGGATCCCCTGCTGGCAATGAGAAGGCCCAATCTTGAGGGTCACCCCTGAGCAAGGAAATCACAATCCTAACCTGCTGAGCAGGGTCTCCAGCTGAACGAGACTTCAGGGACAAATAAAGCTTACAATTATTTCGGAAATTCTGGAAGCTAGCTCTATTCCCTGTGAAGAACTCCGGCAAAGGAATTCTCGGCTCAGATACCGGAGCATGTACTACAAAATCTTGTAAATTTTGTACTTTCGTGATGAGATTATTCAAACCCGCAGTTACACTCTGGAGATCCACCATTGTCAGGTGCACACAGAGCACACAGAGATTAGGAGGAGAGAGAGAAAAAAGACTGCAGCAAGGCAGACTGGAGGAAAAAAAAAAAAAAAAATTCCAGCAGACTTCTTATAACTCTCCTTTCTCAACCTGGGTCTTTAACACTTTATTGGCCGGTCAAAACCGTCATGATCTCTGCAGGCAGAGATCATAGCAAGCCTATAGAGGGACAAGCTCTCGGAAGATGGAACTATACTGACCATGAACTAAGCCTGCCGCGCAACTAGAAATAGCCAGGTAGCATTTCCTATTTATAGCTAGATGCCCAGCTCTGGCCTAAGACCTAAATAGCTAGCAGAGGGAAATATAAGACCTGGCTCACCTCTAGAGAAATATTCAAAAGAAGACAGTAGCCCCCCACATATAATGACGGTGAGTTCAGATGAAACAACAAACGCAGCAGGAAAATAGTCTTAGCAAATTTGAGGTCCGCTTACTAGATAGCAGAAGACAGATAGTATACTTTCATGGTCAGCAGAAAAATACTAACAAAACACCATCCAGAGATTACCTTAAACTCTGGCATTAACTCATAACGCCAGAGTAGCAATCCCTGATCGACGAGAGCTTTCCAGACACAGTAACAAAACTTCAGCTGCGAACTGGAACAAATAGGCAAAACAAAACATGGACAAAAGTCCAACTTATCAGTAGTTGTCTAGAAGCAGGAACAAGCACTGAGAGGCATCAGATAACATTGTTGACCGGCAAGAAACCACCAGAGAAATGAGCTTAAATAGCGACACCCACTACTGATGGAATCAGGTGAAACAGGAAAGAGGATGACAAGTCCAATTCCACAAGCGGCCACCGGGGGAGCCCAGAATCCAAATTCACAACAAATAATATAAAGAAGACGAGACAGGACAACACTCGTTGGATGCCATATCTGTGTTTTCACTGGAAAAAAAACTGTCATTTAACTACTTGTAGGAGAAAGTTTTTGTAGCTGGAGGCCACTTTTTGTATTGTACCAGTTTTTGGTTGTATGTTTGGAACTGAAGGTTGAAGCTCAGCTTTATTCAGTTGAGGACAACACCAGGCAGGGGCAGACAGACACCTTTAGTAGGCCGGAACAGCCAATTGCATTTTTAAAAATGGTAATTTGGAACTGAAGGTTGAAGCACAGCTTTATTCAGTTGCAGCTTCTTGGCAATAATATAAAGAAGACGAGACAGGACAACACTCGTTGGATGCCATATCTGTGTTTTCACTGGAAAAAAAACTGTCATTTAACTACTTGTAGGAGAAAGTTTTTGTAGCTGGAGGCCACTTTTTGTATTGTACCAGTTTTTGGTTGTATGTTTGGAACTGAAGGTTGAAGCTCAGCTTTATTCAGTTGAGGACAACACCAGGCAGGGGCAGACAGACACCTTTAGTAGGCCGGAACAGCCATATGCATTTTTAAAAATGGTAATTTGGAACTGAAGGTTGAAGCTCAGCTTTATTCAGTTGAGGACAACACCAGGCAGGGGCAGACAGACACCTTTAGTAGGCCGGAACAGCCAATTGCATTTTTAAAAATGGTAATTTGGAACTGAAGGTTGAAGCACAGCTTTATTCAGTTGCAGCTTCTTGGCAATAATATAAAGAAGACGAGACAGGACAACACTCGTTGGATGCCATATCTGTGTTTTCACTGGAAAAAAAACTGTCATTTAACTACTTGTAGGAGAAAGTTTTTGTAGCTGGAGGCCACTTTTTGTATTGTACCAGTTTTTGGTTGTATGTTTGGAACTGAAGGTTGAAGCTCAGCTTTATTCAGTTGAGGACAACACCAGGCAGGGGCAGACAGACACCTTTAGTAGGCCGGAACAGCCTATTGCATTTTTAAAAATGGTAATTTGGAACTGAAGGTTGAAGCTCAGCTTTATTCAGTTGAGGACAACACCAGGCAGGGGCAGACAGACACCTTTAGTAGGCCGGAACAGCCAATTGCATTTTTAAAAATGGTAATTTGGAACTGAAGGTTGAAGCACAGCTTTATTCAGTTGCAGCTTCTTGGCAATAATATAAAGAAGACGAGACAGGACAACACTCGTTGGATGCCATATCTGTGTTTTCACTGGAAAAAAAACTGTCATTTAACTACTTGTAGGAGAAAGTTTTTGTAGCTGGAGGCCACTTTTTGTATTGTACCAGTTTTTGGTTGTATGTTTGGAACTGAAGGTTGAAGCTCAGCTTTATTCAGTTGAGGACAACACCAGGCAGGGGCAGACAGACACCTTTAGTAGGCTGGAACAGCCAATGGCATTTTTAAAAATGGTAATTTGGAACAGAAGGTAGAAGCTCAGCTTTATTCAGTTGAGGACAACACCAGGCAGGGGCAGACATTCACCTTTAGTAGGCCGGAACAGCCAATTGCATTTTTAAAAATGGTAATTTGGAACTGAAGGTTGAAGCTCAGCTTTATTCAGTTGAGGACAACACCAGGCAGGGGCAGACAGACACCTTTAGTAGGCCGGAACAGCCAATTGCATTTTTAAAAATGGTGATTTGGAACTGAAGGTTGAAGCTCAGCTTTATTCAGTTGAGGACAACACCAGGCAGGGGCAGACAGACACCTTTAGTAGGCCGGAACAGCCAATTGCATTTTTAAAAATGGTAATTTGGAACTGAAGGTTGAAGCTCAGCTTTATTCAGTTGAGGACAACACCAGGCAGGGGCAGACCCCTTTAGTAGGCCGGAACAGCCAATTGCATTTTTAAAAATGGTAATTTGGAACTGAAGGTTGAAGCTCAGCTTTATTCAGTTGAGGACAACACCAGGCAGGGGCAGACAGACACCTTTAGTAGGCCGGAACAGCCAATTGCATTTTTAAAAATGGTAATTTGGAACTGAAGGTTGAAGCTCAGCTTTATTCAGTTGAGGACAACACCAGGCAGGGGCAGACAGACACCTTTAGTAGGCCGGAACAGCCAATTGCATTTTTAAAAATGGTAATTTGGAACTGAAGGTTGAAGCTCAGCTTTATTCAGTTGAGGACACCACCAGGCAGGGGCAGATAGACACCTTTAGTAGGCCGGAACAGCCAATTGCATTTTTAAAAATGGTAATTTGGAACTGAAGGTTGAAGCTCAGCTTTATTCAGTTGAGGACAACACCAGGCAGGGGCAGACAGACACCTTTAGTAGGCCGGAACAGCCAATTGCATTTTTAAAAATGGTAATTTGGAACTGAAGGTTGAAGCTCAGCTTTATTCAGTTGAGGACAACACCAGGCAGGGGCAGACAGACACCTTTAGTAGGCCAGAACAGCCAATTGCATTTTTAATAATGGTAATTTGGAACTGAAGGTTGAAGCTCAGCTTTATTCAGTTGAGGACAACACCAGGCAGGGGCAGACAGACACCTTTAGTAGGCCGGAACAGCCAATTGCATTTTTAAAAATGGTAATTTGGAACAGAAGGTAGAAGCTCAGCTTTATTCAGTTGAGGACAACACCAGGCAGGGGCAGACATTCACCTTTAGTAGGCCGGAACAGCCAATTGCATTTTTAAAAATGGTAATTTGGAACTGAAGGTTGAAGCTCAGCTTTATTCAGTTGAGGACAACACCAGGCAGGGGCAGACAGACACCTTTAGTAGGCCGGAACAGCCAATGGCATTTTTAAAAATGGTAATTTGGAACAGAAGGTTGAAGCACAGCTTTGTTCAGTTGAGGACAACACCAGGCAGGGGCAGACAGACACCTTTAGTAGGCCGGAACAGCCAATTGCATTTTTAAAAATGGTAATTTGGAACAGAAGGTAGAAGCTCAGCTTTATTCAGTTGAGGACAACACCAGGCAGGGGCAGACATTCACCTTTAGTAGGCCGGAACAGCCAATTGCATTTTTAAAAATGGTAATTTGGAACTGAAGGTTGAAGCTCAGCTTTATTCAGTTGAGGACAACACCAGGCAGGGGCAGACAGACACCTTTAGTAGGCCGGAACAGCCAATGGCATTTTTAAAAATGGTAATTTGGAACAGAAGGTTGAAGCACAGCTTTGTTCAGTTGAGGACAACACCAGGCAGGGGCAGACAGACACCTTTAGTAGGCCGGAACAGCCAATTTGTTTTAAAAAACAGCAGTTAGTAAGAGGCAGAAGGTAGAAGCTCAGCTTTATTCAGTTGAGGACAACACCAGGCAGGGGCAGACCCCTTTAGTAGGCCGGAACAGCCAATTGCATTTTTAAAAATGGTAATTTGGAACTGAAGGTTGAAGCTCAGCTTTATTCAGTTGAGGACAACACCAGGCAGGGGCAGACAGACACCTTTAGTAGGCCGGAACAGCCAATTGCATTTTTAAAAATGGTAATTTGGAACTGAAGGTTGAAGCACAGCTTTATTCAGTTGCAGCTTCTTGGCAATAATATAAAGAAGACGAGACAGGACAACACTCGTTGGATGCCATATCTGTGTTTTCACTGGAAAAAAAACTGTCATTTAACTACTTGTAGGAGAAAGTTTTTGTAGCTGGAGGCCACTTTTTGTATTGTACCAGTTTTTGGTTGTATGTTTGGAACTGAAGGTTGAAGCTCAGCTTTATTCAGTTGAGGACAACACCAGGCAGGGGCAGACAGACACCTTTAGTAGGCCGGAACAGCCAATTGCATTTTTAAAAATGGTAATTTGGAACTGAAGGTTGAAGCACAGCTTTATTCAGTTGCATCTTCTTGGCAATAATATAAAGAAGACGAGACAGGACAACACTCGTTGGATGCCATATCTGTGTTTTCACTGGAAAAAAAACTGTCATTTAACTACTTGTAGGAGAAAGTTTTTGTAGCTGGAGGCCACTTTTTGTATTGTACCAGTTTTTGGTTGTATGTTTGGAACTGAAGGTTGAAGCTCAGCTTTATTCAGTTGAGGACAACACCAGGCAGGGGCAGACAGACACCTTTAGTAGGCCGGAACAGCCAATTGCATTTTTAAAAATGGTAATTTGGAACTGAAGGTTGAAGCTCAGCTTTATTCAGTTGAGGACAACACCAGGCAGGGGCAGACACCTTTAGAAGGACGGAAAAGCCAATTTTTTTAAAAACAGCAGTTAATCTGAGCCAGAAGGTAGAAGCTCAGCTTTATTCAGTTGAGGCCAACTTGAATTAGGGACTGCAGACAGACTTTGCAGGCTGTCCCCTGTGTGGACCATGCATCCAATACATTAACCCATTGAGCCACAAAGGACACGTAACCTTCCGTGGCCAGGCCTACAGGTCCATGTGTCTGTTGTCAGGTATACCTTTGGACTGACAAATTGACAGAATGCAAGGACAATGCGGTCTTTAACATGCAGGTGGAGGGGTGGGATGGCTTTTCTCGCAAAAGAATTGTCAACTGGGTAGCTCATAGCGTGGTATATCGTAGTTCATCCTGGCTTTATTAATATTAAATTAAATTAAAAAATAGGCTCTATGCACTTTATAATTGGTTCCAGGGGTACACGGGCAGCAGTGGTCTGGTCAGTGGAGGCCTAGTGGAAGGAGGGACCGCAGACAGGCTTCGAAGGCCTAACATAATTAAATTGGGCTGGCTGTAGGCACTTTATTATTAGTTACAGGGGTACACGGGCAGCAGTGGTCTGGTCAGTGGAGGCCTAGTGGAAGGAGGGACCGCAGACAGGCTTCGAAGGCCTAACATAATTAAATTGGGCTGGCTGTAGGCACTTTATTATTAGTTACAGGGGTACACGGGCAGCAGTGGTCTGGTCAGTGGAGGCCTAGTGGAAGGAGGGACCGCAGACAGGCTTCGAAGGCCTAACATAATTAAATTGGGCTGGCTGTAGGCACTTTATTATTAGTTACAGGGGTACACGGGCAGCAGTGGTCTGGTCAGTGGAGGCCTAGTGGAAGGAGGGACCGCAGACAGGCTTCGAAGGCCTAACATAATTAAATTGGGCTGGCTGTAGGCACTTCATTATTAGTTACAGGGGTACACGGGCAGCAGTGGTCTGGTCAGTGGAGGCCTAGTGGAAGGAGGGACCGCAGACAGGCTTCGAAGGCCTAACATAATTAAATTGGGCTGGCTGTAGGCACTTTATTATTAGTTACAGGGGTACACGGGCAGCAGTGGTCTGGTCAGTGGAGGCCTAGTGGAAGGAGGGACCGCAGACAGGCTTCGAAGGCCTAACATAATTAAATTGGGCTGGCTGTAGGCACTTTATTATTAGTTACAGGGGTACACGGGCAGCAGTGGTCTGGTCAGTGGAGGCCTAGTGGAAGGAGGGACCGCAGACAGGCTTCGAAGGCCTAACATAATTAAATTGGGCTGGCTGTAGGCACTTTATTATTAGTTACAGGGGTACACGGGCAGCAGTGGTCTGGTCAGTGGAGGCCTAGTGGAAGGAGGGACCGCAGACAGGCTTCGAAGGCCTAACATAATTAAATTGGGCTGGCTGTAGGCACTTTATTATTAGTTACAGGGGTACACGGGCAGCAGTGGTCTGGTCAGTGGAGGCCTAGTGGAAGGAGGGACCGCAGACAGGCTTCGAAGGCCTAACATAATTAAATTGGGCTGGCTGTAGGCACTTTATTATTAGTTAAAGGGGTACACGGGCAGCAGTGGTCTGGTCAGTGGAGGCCTAGTGGAAGGAGGGACCGCAGACAGGCTTCGAAGGCCTAACATAATTAAATTGGGCTGGCTGTAGGCACTTTATAATTTGATTCCAGGGGTACACGGGCAGCAGTGGTCTGGTCAGTGGAGGCCTAGTGGAAGGAGGGACCGCAGACAGGCTTCGAAGGCCTAACATAATTAAATTGGGCTGGCTGTAGGCACTTTATAATTGGTTCCAGGGGTACACGGGCAGCAGTGGTCTGGTCAGTGGAGGCCTAGTGGAAGGAGGGACCGCAGACAGGCTTCGAAGGCCTAACATAATTAAATTGGGCTGGCTGTAGGCACTTTATTATTAGTTACAGGGGTACACGGGCAGCAGTGGTCTGGTCAACGGAGGCCGATTGTAATGAGTGTCTGCCAGTTAGTAGTCCAAAACAACAACTAAATGTGAATGTCTCGCATTAAAACAAAACAAAAACACTAAAGGGTGCAATCATTAGGTTCAGGGGTGGGATCCTCTGCGTTGTTTCAGACCTACTAATTTTGCGCAAAGTATTTACTGTGGTAAATAGAGGACACTGCCCCTGACTATGTTAAGTACCATCATACATGTCAACACAATGGTATTGTCAGTGGCAGGTATGGAAGGATGTCAGCGCATAGACTTAACATTGGTGGAAGTGTGAGAGATAACTGTGGAAGTGGTAGAGCAATGTTTGACCTGGGGGTGGGTGAACTCTCTTGTGGCCGGCGTTACAGGCCCAAGGCCCCTCATGTTACAACAGTGTGTCTGACGTTGGGTGCGCACCACCACCGCCAGAGACACTTTATTGTACTATGAGGAACCCAGTAGCAATGCCGTCGACCAAAAGCGAGTACACCCACCTCTTCAGACAAACAGCAGTCTCACGGGTGCTTGCGCCAAGTCGCGATACCACGGCCCCGTGTGGGGAGTTTGGCCATTTAGGGAGGTGTAAACATGTCGTATGCTGGACAATCAGCTGCAGCAAATTAGACATTAGAAAAGTAATTCACAGTAGTCCACAGGCAAGAGCTTTTCATAGGAAAGCTAGGTGTCGGCCGGGCAAGGTGGGGCAAAAGATTTCGAAATCCAGTTGTGGTTCATTTTAATGAATGTTAGATCGTCAACATTTTGGGTAGCCAGACGAGTCCTTTTTTCGGTTAATATTGAACCTGCAGCACTGAATACTCTTTCTGATAGGACACTTGCTGCCGGGCAAGCAAGCTCCTGCAATGCATATTCTGCCAATTCTGGCCAGGTGTCTAATTTTGATGCCCAGTAATCAAATGGGAATGACGGTTGAGGGAGAACATCGATAAGGGATGAAAAATAGTTAGTAACCATACTGGACAAATGTTGTCTCCTGTCACTTTCAATTGATGCAGCAGTACCTGTCCTATCTGCGGTCATAGCAAAATCACTCCACAACCTGGTCAGAAAACCCCTCTGACCAACGCCACTTCTGATGTGTGCACCCCTAACACTCCTAGTCTGTTGCCCCCTTGAGCTCGTGTGAGAACGATCACGTGCGCTGTGTGCTGGGAATGCCTGAAGCAAACGGTCAACAAGAGTTGATTGTTTGGTGCTAATATTAGTTCCAAGTTCTCATGTGGCATAATATTTTGCAATTTGCCTTTATAGCGTGGATCAAGGAGGCAGGCCAACCAGTAATCGTCATCGTTCATCATTTTCGTAATGCGTGTGTCCCTTTTTAGGATACGTAAGGCATAATCCGCCATGTGGGCCAAAGTTCCAGTTGTCAAATCTCCGGTTGTGATTGGGTGAGGGGCAGTTGCAGGCAAATCTACGTCACTTGTGTCCCTCAAAAAACCAGAACCCGGCCTTGACACGCAACCAATTTCCAGTGCCCCCGGGAAAGGTTCCGCATTAAAAATATACTCATCCCCATCATCCTCCTCGTCCTCCACCTCCTCTTCGCCCGCTACCTCGTCCTGTACACTGCCCTGACCAGACAATGGCTGACTGTCATCAAGGCTTTCCTCTTCCTCTGGTGCAGACGCCTGCTCCTTTATGTGCGTCAAACTTTGCATCAGCAGACGCATTAGGGGGATGCTCATGCTTATTACGGCGTTGTCTGCACTAACCAGCCGTGTGCATTCCTCAAAACACTGAAGGACTTGACACATGTCTTGTATCTTCGACCACTGCACACCTGACAACTCCATGTCTGCCATCCTACTGCCTGCCCGTGTATGTGTATCCTCCCACAAAAACATAACAGCCCGCCTCTGTTGGCACAGTCTCTGAAGCATGTGCAGTGTTGAGTTCCACCTTGTTGCAACGTCTATGATTAGGCGATGCTGGGGAAGGTTCAAAGACCGCTGATAGGTCTGCATACGGCTGGCGTGTACAGGCGAACGTCGGATATGTGAGCAAAGTCCACGCACTTTGAGGAGCAGGTCGGAGAACCCAGGATAAGTTTTCAATAAGCACTGCACCACCAGGTTTAAGGTGTGAGCCAGGCAAGGAATGTGTTTCAGTTGGGAAAGGGAGATGGCAGCCATGAAATTCCTTCCGTTATCACTAACTACCTTGCCTGCCTCAAGATCTACTGTGCCCAGCCACGACTGCGTTTCTTGTTGCAAGAACTCGGACAGAACTTCCGCGGTGTGTCTGTTGTCGCCCAAACACTTCATAGCCAATACAGCCTGCTGACGCTTGCCAGTAGCTGGCCCATAATGGGACAACTGGTGTGCAACAGTGTCATCTGCCGATGGAGTGGTTGGCCGACTGCGGTCTGTGGAAGAGCTGTAGCTTCTGCAGGAGGACGAGGAGGAGGAGGAGGAGGGGGTGCGAACGCCTACAGCCAACTGTTTCCTAGACCGTGGGCTAGGCACAACTGTCCCGAAATTGATGTCCCCTGTGGACCCTGCATCCACCACATTCACCCAGTGTGCCGTGATGGACACATAACGTCCCTGGCCATGCCTACTGGTCCATGCATCTGTAGTCAGGTGCACCTTTGTACTCACAGATTGCCTGAGTGCATGGACGATGCGCTGTTTAACATGCTGGTGCAGGGCTGGGATGGCTTTTCTGGAAAAAAAGTGTCGACTGGGTAGCTCGTATCGTGGTTCAGCGTACTCCATCAGGGCTTTGAAAGCTTCGCTTTCAACTAACCGGTAGGGCATCATCTCTAACGAGATTAGTCTAGCTATGTGGGCGTTAAAACCCTGTGTACGCGGATGCGAGGATAAGTACTTCCTTTTTCTAACCAGAGTCTCATGTAGTGTGAGCTGAACTGGAGAGATGGAGATCGTGGAACTTGCGGGTGTGCTGGTGGACATGGCAGA
Organism: Ranitomeya variabilis; assembly: GCF_051348905.1. Lineage (NCBI taxonomy): Eukaryota > Metazoa > Chordata > Amphibia > Anura > Dendrobatidae > Ranitomeya > Ranitomeya variabilis. The sequence continues at coordinate 651,136,747 of NC_135234.1, forward strand.
CTGAGAGACGGTTGGAGACGGTATTGTTTCCGCCGGTGCCCTAGATGCAATATTTCCGCCTACAAAACTGGTGATTCCCTGACCCTGACTGCTTTTGGCTGGCAAAGAAACCTGCACAGATACTGCCGGTGGTGCGGAAAATGGTGGCCTTACAGTGACGGAAGGGATGTTGCGTTGATGACTAGCTTCATTGGCCGAGGGTGCTACAACCTTAAGGGACGTTTGGTAGTTAGTCCAGGCTTGAAAATGCATGGTGGTTAAGTGTCTATGCATGCAACTAGTATTGAGACTTTTCAGATTCTGACCTCTGCTTAAGCTAGTAGAACATTTTTGACAGATGACTTTGCGCTGATCAATTGGATGTTGTTTAAAAAAATGCCAGACTGCACTCTTCCTAGCATCGGATCCCTTTTCAGGGATTGCAGACTGAGCTTTAACCGGATGGCAACGCTGTGCTCCAACAGGTTTTGGCTTTGACACGCGTTTTGGGCCAGATAGGGGCCCGGCAGATGGAACCTGTTGCGATGTTGATGCCTGCTGCGGCCCCTCCTCCACCTCCGCTTCTGAACTACTGCTGCCTGCACCCTGTTCCCCCAATGGCTGCCAATCGGGGTCAACAACCGGGTCATCTATTACCTCCTCTTCGAGCTCGTGTGCAACTTCGTCTGTGTCACTGTGTCGGTCTGTGGTATAGCGTTCGTGGCGGGGCAACATAGTCTCATCAGGGTCTGATTGTGGATCTGTACCCTGAGAGGGCAATGTGGTGGTCTGAGTCAAAGGAGCAGCATAGTACTCTGGCTGTGGCTGTGCATCAGTGCACTCCATGTCAGAATCTACTTGTAATGGGCATGGCCTGTTAAGTGTTTCACTTTCTAAGCCAGGGACGGTATGTGTAAAGAGCTCCATGGAGTGACCCGTTGTGTCGCCTGCTGCATCCTTCTCTCTTGTTGTAGTTTTTGCTGAGGAGGACAAGGAAGCGACTTGTCCCTGACCGTGAACATCCACAAGCGACGCGCTGCTTTTACATTTACCAGTTTCAGAAGAGGAGGCAAAAGAGCTAGAGGCTGAGTCTGCAATGTAAGCCAAAACTTGCTGTTGCTGCTCCGGCTTTAAAAGCGTTTTTCCTACTCCCAGAAAAGAGAGTGTTCGAGGCCTTGTGTAGCCAGACGACGAAACTGGCTCCACAGCTCCAGACTTAGGTGGAAAATTTTTATCCCCACGACCACCTGATGCTCCACTACCACTACCATCATTACCAGCTGACAATGAACGCCCACGGCCACGACCTCTTGCACCAGACTTCCTCATTGTTTTAAAAAATTAACCAAACTAACTTTATTTGTTGCTGTCAAACAACTTACACGGTGAGCTATAACTTCAGTATGATTTCTATATCCCTTAACAGGTTGGTGAGACCACAAGGAAAATCAGGCACAATGTTACACACTCTGTTTTCTGTGGCACAAAATCACAGAGATGACACACACGCAGGACTGTCACTCAAGCACTAATGTCAATATTATTCTCCCACCTAATTTTTTTTTTTTTTTTTTTTAGAAACCAAATAAGATAAAATGTTTTTTTCAGGGACAATTTAGAAACCAAATACTAATAAAAAAAAATAAAAATAAAATAGCCTTTCTATGGCCCACAATTAGAGAGAGAGAGGTGGCACACCCAGGAGTCAAGACTGGCACACAAGCTGAAAGGGCAATATTACTCTCCCACTGTTTTTTTATGTTTTTTTTTTTTTTCAGGGAGACTTTAGAAACCAAATAATATTAAACAAAGCAAAAAAATAAATAGGCTTTCTATGGCCCACAATTAGAGAGAGAGAGGTGGCACACCCAGGAGTCAAGACTGGCACACAAGCTGAAAGGGCAATATTACTCTCCCACTGTTTTTTTATGTTTTTTTTTTTTTCAGGGAGACTTTAGAAACCAAATAATATTAAAAAAAGCAAAAAAATAAATAGGCTTTCTATGGCCCACAATTAGAGAGAGAGAGGTGGCACACCCAGGAGTCAAGACTGGCACACAAGCTGAAAGGGCAATATTACTCTCCCACTGTTTTTTTATGTTTTTGTTTTTTTCAGGGAGACTTTAGAAACCAAATAATATTAAACAAAGCAAAAAAATAAATAGGCTTTCTATGGCCCACAATTAGAGAGAGAGAGGTGGCACACCCAGGAGTCAAGACTGGCACACAAGCTGAAAGGGCAATATTACTCTCCCACTGTTTTTTTATGTTTTTTTTTTTTTTCAGGGAGACTTTAGAAACCAAATAATATTAAACAAAGCAAAAAAATAAATAGGCTTTCTATGGCCCACAATTAGAGAGAGGTGGCACACCCAGGAGTCAAGACTGGCACACAAGCTGAAAGGGCAATATTACTCTCCCACTGTTTTTTTATGTATTTTTTTTTTTCAGGGAGACTTTAGAAACCAAATGATATTAAAAAAAGCAAAAAAATAAATAGGCTTTCTATGGCCCACAATTAGAGAGAGAGAGGTGGCACACCCAGGAGTCAAGACTGGCACACAAGCTGAAATGGCAATATTACTCTCCCACTGTTTTTTTATGTATTTTTTTTTTTCAGGGAGACTTTAGAAACCAAATAATATTAAACAAAGCAAAAAAATAAATAGGCTTTCTATGGCCCACAATTAGAGAGAGAGAGGTGGCACACCCAGGAGTCAAGACTGGCACACAAGCTGAAAGGGCAATATTACTCTCCCACTGTTTTTTTATGTATTTTTTTTTTTTTCACGGAGACTTTAGAAACCCAATAATATAAAAAAAAATAAATAAATAAATAGGCTTTGTATGGCCCACTGAATGAGAGATGGCACACACAGGAGTGGCACACAAGCCCTGACTGAGGCCAATATTTTTCTCCCACTGATTGATGTAGTGTTTTTGTGTTGAGGTAGATTTTAGAACACAAATCAAGGAAAAAAATAAATAGGCTTTCTATGGCCCACTCAGTGAGAGATGGCACACACAGGGATGGCACTGTAGCAGAAATGCCAATCTTAATCTTCCACAAAAAAAAAAAAAAAAAAAACAGGGACTGTCCTACAATTACTATCTCCCTGCAGTAATGTAAGCCAGGTATGGCAGGCAGCAATAGGAGTGGACTGATGCACAAATTAAATAAAAAGTGTGGACAAACAAAAAAGATAGCTGTGCAGAAAGGAAGGAACAAGAGGATATGTGCTTTGAAAAAAGCAGTTGGTTTGCACAGTGGCGTACACACAGCAATACAGCTATCACGGAGCCTTCTAGGGCAGCCCAATGAGCTACAGCGCTGAGGGAAAAAAAAAAATGTAGCTTCCAGTGTCCCTGCACACCGAAGGTGGTGTTGGACAGTGGAAATCGCTACAGCACAAGCGGTTTGGTGGTTAGTGGACCCTGCCTAACGCTATCCCTGCTTCTGACGAAGCGGCAGCAACCTCTCCCTAAGCTCAGATCAGCAGCAGTAAGATGGCGGTCGGCGGGAACGCCCCTTTATAGCCCCTGTGACGCCGCAGACAGCAAGCCAATCACTGCAATGCCCTTCTCTAAGATGGTGGGGACCAGGACCTATGTCATTACGCTGCCCACACTCTGCGTTCACCTTCATTGGCTGAGAAATGGCGCTTTTCGCGTCATTGAAACGCGACTTTGGCGCGAAAGTCGCGTACCGCATGGCCGACAAGCACAGGGGTCGGATCGGGTTTCATGAGACGCCGACTTAGCCAAAAGTCGGCGACTTTTGAAAATGAACGACCCGTTTCGCTCAACCCTACTCCTTATGTCACTGTGACCTCAAAAATATCTCCAAAATCAGATCATTTCTTACCTTTGAAACTGAAAAATCTTTTACTATTGCTCTGATTCATTTTCATCTGGACTACACCAACTCTCTACTAATCAGTATCCGTCTTACTAAACCCTCTCCTCTCTAATCTACCCTGAATGCAGCAGACATGGTCATATTTCTTTCCAACCACTACACTGATGCCTCCACCCTGTGCCAGTCATTGCACTGGATGCGCAACCGCTTCAGACTACAATCTAAACTTATGAATCTCACCCACAAAGTTCTCCACAGTTCTGCACAAACCTATAACTCACATTTCTCTCTACCACTCTAACAGTGCTCTCCATTCTGCTAATGATCTCAGACTAGCCATAATGTGGCTCTGTCAGAGGTCAACTGGCAGCTCTAAAATGGCTACCATGGACAGGTTAGCGCAACCCACTTTACTTACCATATTCCATGTGTTGCCCTGGCCTTCAACCTTTGACATCTGTACAGGGTTCTGGACTTAAACAGGGGCCCCTGGACTGGAGCCCTGGAATAAGCTCCTGTATGATGGTGAAGGCTGGCAGAAGTGGCCAGATTGCTAGGTCATAACCAGGAAGGCAGGAAAAGTACAACATAAGGAGATGCAACAGAATAGTCAATAAAACAATCAGAGGTCAAAAACAGAAACAAACACACTATACTGGAACTGAACTGCCAAAACTGAACCAGAGAAGCAAAAGACTATATTTGGCAGCTTCCAGCAGTAAGCTGGAAGCTTAAGTAAAGTGTGGTGCTCTCCAATTGGCTGAAGCAAAGAGCTGATAACTCCAGCTGGACAGCACACACACCCATACTGCCAGACTAAATGGCACTGCAGGACCCAGCAGTCCTAATCTTATTGGCGGGACAGAGCCTGCACTTCTGATTCTGACATATCTTCTATCACCAGTGCCATCCACAAAATGAAAATGGCTTAGACTAACTACAGTAGCAGACATCTCAGAAGCAGGTCCTGGTGGAGATGTCACACTAAAATCTTCTTTAAATGATTGTCTGTAAATGTTCCCTCTGATTTGTAAAGTGCTGCAGAATATGTTGGTGCTATAGAAATTAAATTATTATCATTTATTCACCCAGGAAAATTAGCTGGTAGGAAAAGCATCACATAAGAAGCAGGACCACATGCATATCGCCACAAGAGGTGACTTCCTCCTATTTCGTGTACAATGTACAGAATTGTACCATGTATTACATGATGAACATTGCTCCTATTTATAATATTTAAAAAAAATATGCAGTTGAACTATATTTTATTCGTGTATTATTATTATTTATATAGCAACCTCCGATCCTCGCAAGATCTCCTTCTCTACTCCCCTCTTATCTCCTCTTCCCACAATCGCATACAAGATTTCTCTCGCGCATCACCCGCATCATTGTTCAAGATTATTGTACTTGTTTTTATTATGTATAACCCTCCTCACATGTAAAGAGCCATGGAATAAATGGCGCTATAATAATAAATAATAATAATAATAGCACCATTAATTCCATGGTGCTGTACATGAGAAGGGGTTACATCAAAATACAAATATCACTTACAGTAAGCAAACTAACAATGACAGACTGATACAGAGGGGCGAGGATCCTGTCCTTGTGGGCTTACATTCTACAGGATTATGGGGAAGGAGACAGTAGGTCAGGGGTTGCGTATAATCTTACTTGTTATATGTGTCTTAAATATTTGTATAGTAAATCAGGAAATAATATGTATACCATCTGATCTGTACTTGTATAGATAGACAAATATCAATATAAAATGTACAGCAAAACTTTATTGTTTATCTAATATACAGTATTGTACTATGTATCTTGCTTTATATATATATATATATATATATATATATATATATATATATATATATATATATATATATAATGTACAGTGTACCACTATATATTTTGTACATAATGTACAGCATAGCAAAGTGTGTATAAATATACACTGCTCATGAGACAATGTATCATTTATATGTAGATAATGTACAGCGCAGCATTATATATTATGTATTTAGAATGTATATATTTGCATTAGAAATATGTGTATTTAATATGAAAATTGCATTAACCATAGTAATAATCCCAACTCTAATGAGTCTAGATAATGATGAAATGTCAGGCGGGGTTTTGAGAAAGGTTATCATGTATACTTTTCAGTGCCTTGTTTTTGTCTGTGCTTCTCCCACTGGAATGTGGCGGATTGAATGGGCCTTCCTCCTCCCCCTCACTTTAGAGCATTCCAGTCCGCATCCCACATGTTATCCATGCCACATCTTCCTTCCAGCCCAAGTAACCACAGACAGCATGCTGAGAGCTGAGAATCCTCTGGGTCTCCCCATCCCAACCACACACAGTGCCTAGTCTGACTGCTCAGCCTTCAACATAGCCTTAAAAACTGAGCAAAAGAGGCAAAAAAGAAGACAAACCCAGCCACCTTTTCCAGCTAAACAACAGCAGGACCCTTAAACTGCAGGAAAAGTTACTGCTTCACTTCCAGACTTATGGAGGAGGCAGATTTCATGGAAATCAGATCACTCCTTCCTTGCTTCAGGGTGGTCCTCCTGTGAGAATGAAATATTTATAATTACAGCCAGAGGACAAAACAAGCACAAACTTTGACAAAAACTCGCTCCGTCTCAAAGGGTTAAAATCCCCGAAAGAAAGGGATGTTTTGAACAATTGCAATAATGAATTAGAAGATTATTACATCTTTTTTTGGTACTTTTTTTTTTTACTTATCCCCAGGATTTGACACTTTTCTCAACTCTTGGAAAGCGTGGATTTTTATGGGACATTTATCTCCATGTAAAGAAGAATTGGGCAGCAAGTAATAAAGCGCCAGCTGGATTGTTTTGGAGCTTATTACGGTGTGCTAATTGTCAGGTATGGAAAGAACTTAGGGGGGTATTAACTGACTATAGAGTTCCAAATATAATGAGAGTTATGGGGTAAAGCAACACTCAGTGCAGTATACTAGCTGCCCCAAAATGTCATTATTACACAGTTATAGAGCGGTGAGAGAGGCCAGCGCACCAGGCACATGGCGTACAGTGAGGGGACTGGCGTGTAGTGAGACCCTAAGTCCTTGTGTGCAGATGTAGCAGAGCTGAAGAGATCTCAGAACTGCTTCTTCGGTGTGACGTCAGAACTTAGAGATAAGGGTTACAATAATGCGACCTATTTACATGACAAAATCAGTTCTGCCACATCTGTCTTTTCAATACTAATATAATACATAGTGAAATGTAAAATCAATAAAAAGAATGTTACCGGTTTAATGGTTTCATGCAATAACTATCTTTCCACTTTTTCTTTGTATAATTTGGGAGTGATGCCTGCTTTTCATTTTTATCTATCTATCTATCTATCTATCTATCTATCTATTATTTATCTATTATCTATCTGTCTTATCACCTATCTATCCTCTATTTCATCTATCTATCTATTATCTATCTATCTATCTATTGGTCTTATCATCTATCTATCCTCTATTTCATCTATCTCCTATCTATTTATTATCTATCTATATCTATCTACGGTAGCTATCTATCGATCTATCTATCTATTATCTATCTATTTATCTATATATCTATTATCTATCTACTGTATCTATCTATTATCTATCTATCTGTCTATTATCTATCGGTCTTATCATCTATCTATCTATCCTCTATTTCATCTATCTCCTATCTATCTATTTATTATCTATCTATCTATATCTATCTATCTATTTATCTATATATTTATTATCTATCTATCTATTATCTATCTATCTGTCTGTGCTGCCTCCAGTTTTCTTTTCATCTGGATGGTTTGGTATTTGCCAGGGAGGCTTTGCACCCTAATTTCTTAGGTTTATTTTTTCAATCTATGTCTGTCTATAATCTACACATCAATGACTGTATACTGTAGGTTGCCTGCACTTCATTATACAATTAGCCTCCACTTCCTTGATGCACGCTGATGGCTGGTTTTCTTTTGAGGGCTGGCGAGAACGCTGTAAATTTGGAATTGCCAGTGGCGGTGTTGGCTAGTAAAATGTCACCTGTTGTCTTACAGGGGGGTCTGCTATGTGCAATTACAGGCCTAATGATATAATTCTGCAGCCTCCTTAGCAGGGCTGTCAGAATAAATAGCAAGCGCGGTCTATAACAGCAGTATCCAATAAAATGTACAATGTCTCCCTTTAGGATTCTTTCACTTTCACACTTTGGGACCCTCACTTTACGCTCTTTGTACTTACAAATCAATATTGCAGGAAGCCATCTTTCTACTTCTAAACCGCAATATATGATGCAAAGAGTGCGGCACAGACTGTTGTCGTAGCGGTGTATAAATACCGTTGAATCAGTCTTTGGACAAAGGCCAAAAAGATTTCATGTTTTCTTGTTCGTCACATTACGCAGGGATGCAGGTAAACCCATTAAGTTATTTCAATATAGAAAAGTTATCCAACTACAGTAAGTAACATGAAAGAGTTAAATGATAAATTCATCTGTGTCTACTACCCTGCCACCAGTCATCCATCTTCTTCATTTTTTGGTCACTAGTCCTGTTTTTTTATGTACTTTTACTTTTGAGTATTTGACTAAGCAAAGTTTCTCGTCACCGTGTTCTCATAATCCTTAACTTATCTGAAGTTGAAAGGCCGGCATTAAGAGGGTTCTTGAGGGGTTAACAATGCTTAGCACGCTTTCCCTCCAAAGTGCGTCACTATTCTGATAGATGGCGGAGGCAGAGAAGGACCACTTGGCAACCTCTTCATTACTTCCACTAGTCAGGTTTTGGGATACTAATGCCTTTTTGGATGTCCGGGGTTCTGTTTTTCAGCCTTTCTGACTTACGACTGTTCGAACAATTGTTGAAAGATTAAAGAGGGCCCATATTTTGTAGATGAGTTGCTCTGTTCATATGGAGACCCTTATAGCAATTAGAAGACCTGTGTTGGTCGAAAGCTCCTTAAGCCCAACCTATTTTAATCTAATGAAATTGGAAGATCACAGTTAAAGTACACTTAATTTTGCTAAAGAAAGAGCAAAATAGCAGTTTTCAAATATTCACAAAAAGTATTGAGCTTTTTATCATTGCAGATTTAGACCTGCAGCATGTCAATTCTTTCAGCAGTACTAATGAGTGGGGAAACATCTGCACCAAAAATGCATGAAACGCATAAAATGCAACAAAATAGTACGGACTTTACGCTGCGTTTTTCCTGACAACACATCAGGATTTGCAGCAGAATTTTGCCCTAAGTGTTGAGTCGGCTCGCCTGTACATATATGTCTTTTCTGCTCTATACCCTGATTTGTTAGCTGATCCACTAAAACGTAAAGATGTATAATATTGTATATAGTCCTGTCGCTGACTAACCAGAGTTCATACAGCAATAAAATGATGGTAGTTTCTAAACACAACAGCATAATTTGACCCCGACTTCAGTGGAAGCTTTTTTTTCTGTGCACTCATCGCTGTGATTGCCTTTTTTAGGATTATTTGCTTTGATTCCCATTTTGCGCCTGCTGCTCTACTGTTTCCCTATGTTTACAGTTCAGCAATAGGCCTAAACAGAGCGTGCATCAGATACACACGCCGGATCCATTAGGACGGGCTTGTTTATTAACCGTTGTGTGTAGACGTTCTATGCTTCACATATGAAGCGGATTTCTCAGAACTGTACATGTTCCTGCCAGATGAGTTATAGCAACCATTACATAATAATCCAATTTTGTCTATATGACTGGGGACACGGCATGTAACCGATGGCACCTTCACGTTTCAGGTTTTTACAATACCATAACATTGGTCAAATGTATCCTTATATGTAGCATAACTGTATGGTGCGCAAAGCAATCAGTCCCTCTTGGGCTTTGGAGCCTTAAAGGGGCCAAAATGTCCCCTTGTATCACAGTGGGAGGCCCTGTTAACCCCCTGAAACCACACTCTTATGTGATGCTAAAGTGTTCCCTTCTATGAGGTCTTGGTAAGATTAGGTATTATAAAAATACATTGAAACAAAAGCCATTTACAAGAATATATAATATAATGCATCGCCTGAATAATGGGGTTTTCTTAATGTATTGAAGCCCTATTAAAATGTAAGCCAAACCCTACACAGTACATGGATTGTATCTGAGTATTAAAACTAACTGCAGATTTTTTTTTCTAATACACATGGGATGAGAAGGCTTGGTTGCAAAATCAAATTCCAACTCAAAACTATTTTTATATTAAACATATGCAGAAATTAAAAGCGGTTCTTGCAATGGGCTAATTGTGTTCGTTGGCTGTTAAGCGTCCAGAATAATTAAGAGTTTTTATGAAGTTTAAGAGAAGCTGAGTCCGCCTTGTAAGCTGGCAGCATCTTCTTTATCGCATTCATGGATGTAATGTGAGTTTTTACATAGACATTTTTGCAGATATGAACACATGGACTTGTTGGACATTATGACATCGTCTATGAGTGTCAGAGTAAAGTAAAAAACTGTTAGACGTCTGTTTTGCACATGCATGTTGTATCCCATTTCTTTACTGATACCACACGTACCCATTACAATTTATGGTGCTATTCGTGTTTTTCCCATGTCCATGTAGAATTCATGGAGACATGTCTCTTTTTCCGGTAGCACGGATTACAAGGACCAATACAAGTCTAGGTGTTCATGAAAAACACACACAGCACACTGATGGTGTCCGTGTGAGGTCCTTAACTAACATTGCAAAGTATACGAGAAGCTTTGTAATTTATTTATCCATTTGTTGAAAATACTAAAGACACATTGATGATAAAAACAAACACGCGGCCCAAACACTTGACACACTGATCCAAAATACGGATGACACCGGTACCATTTTTCTCATAGATGTGTGAACGAGACCTTACATGGCTTACAATAATCATGCACCATTTTGCAGTATTTGTCTTTGCAGCCACCGATGAATCTAATTGGGCAGATCAGGATCACTATTCGAGAAGCTTCAAATATGATCATGAAGTCCTAGGTTCCAGCAGTCAGTTTTCACTTCTTGCACAAGGCCCAATGCACAACAGTTGAATTTTCCATGTTTGCAAATAGGACCCAGATTTTAGGAAGTTATTTTTCTGCCTTGTCTTTCTGTCTTCCCTGTTGGACTTTGCACCAAATTAATCTAAATGACGCAAGATGTTTCATGAATTCAGAACAAATTTAAAGTTGGTTTGTTTTTGCCTTTTTTGTGTAAAATGTTGCCCGTTCCTTTCAGTAAGCTTTAATTTGTTGTACATTTGTCTCCAACTGCATGAGAAAAGATTAGAGCGGTTTTGCACTCCGCTAGGGTGCTAGAGTACAACTGGGCAAACATTCTGTGACAAAAAAAGTTGCAAATAATGACTTAGTCAATAACATCTGGATAATGAACAGTATCACATTGTTAAGTAAACCCCCAAAAATGACAAAGATTGAAAGTAGGGTTGAGCGACTTTTGCTTTTTTAGGATCGAGTTGGGTTTTGTGAAACCCGACCTTCTCAAAAGTCGGATCGTGTGAAATCGGCCGATTCTACTGTAAAGTCGGGTTCCGGTCCCGGAACACGAAACCCAATGCAAGTCTCTCTCTCTCTCTCTCTCTCTCTCTCCTCCGTGCATATATTGTATTTGACTCCGGAAATCACTGCAGCCCAAACGGTAATATGGCTCTATGACGCCGCAGAAACCGGTCCGGAACCTATGTCATCACGCTGCCCACAATTAATTGGCTGAAAAAATGGCGGGGAAGGCGTCATTCAAAACGCGACTTTGGCGCCAAGATCGCGTACCGCATGGCCGACCCCACGCTGGGATCGGGTCGGGTTTCATGAGACGCCGACTTTGCCAAAAGTCGGCGACTTATGAAAATGACCGATCCGTTTCGCTCAACCCTAATTGAAAGAAATAGCATAAAAATGGTGCAAAAGCCATAACAATTGGCTAAAATACATTTTATACAAAAAAGAGCACAAACATTGATGAATCTGGGCTACAGTTTCCATACATAATATCCAGTAATTGAATTCCTAACATAGAAAAAGTGCAAAGATTGAATAGATAGTAATGGATGGCTCGATGGATAAATAGATGGAGGGATAGAGATAGATAGATAGATAGATAGATAGATAGATAGATAGATAGATAGATAGATAGATAGATACATAGATAGATAGATAGACCTGAACCCATATATTACTTTCCTTAGCTTAATTAAAACCTTATTTTCCTACCATGAAAACGATCTGTCAGCTTTCATGATGTGTATTTTATTAAATATTTGTGCATAACATAATATCATCATTCTGGAGAATAGTTTCTTGGTGCCTTTCCTCTGTGTTCGAAAAGTATGAATAAATTGTCAACTGGGTGTTACCAACTGGGGGTGAGTCCCTACAGAGTCTAACTACTATCCAATCAAAGCTTTTAGAGACACATTGTATGTGAGCATGTCCCTTTCACAAGGGGAATGGTAACTCACAGTGGTCAGTTTAGTAATACATTTCTAAGAGGAAAAACACAGGAACAGAACAGTGCAGCGCTCCGAGAAAAGAAGCTTCAGAATCACAATACAGAATACAAGTAGTTACTAAAAGAGGCAGATCAGGAGAGCCGACACGTCCGCTCGAAATTCAGTATAATTCTCAATACCATTAATCATAACATAAACAGTTAGTCCTTTATATGATGTCGTACTGGACATGGCTAACATGTCTACAGTAACAGTAAAGAACCCTTTACTATATTGATTAAACCACATGTGCTCTGTAGTTAATAACAATATATTCCATATAGATAACTAGAATGAAAAACAAAGATAATAGCTGATTGTAGCGCTCTATACGCACTCATATCATATGGCTGGCCTTGTATGGGAAAATGTTTGTAGCACAAGCTAGCCCAACTAGGGCAACCCCACTATCCATATTCCAAAATGGGGACAATTCTGTTAATTGTGCCAAGCAATTTGTTGATGTTCTATATTATTAGTACTTAAACATTAATATTCAAGAACTAGAATGTGAAGGCACACAACAAAATACTCAAAAGAGTTCTGCAAATTGGGAACTGGCATATATACAATTCCTGGCTGAATATCCAATTATATAGATGGCAGTGATCACGGCTCAGTGGTTAGCACAGCAGCCTTGCAGCGCTGGAGTCCAGGGTTCTAATCCCACCTGGAACAACATCTGCAAAGAGTTTGTATGTTCTCTACGTGTTTGCGTGGGTTTCCTCCGGGTACTCCAGTTTCCTCCCACATTCCAAAGACATACTGATAGGGAATTTAGATTGTGAGCTCCATCGGGGACAGCGATGATAATGTGTGCAACCTGTAAAGCGCTGTGGAATATGTTAGCGCTATATAAAAATAAAGATTATTATTAGATTATTATGTAGGTACAATAAAAAGGCCTGGCGGTGTGTCTGATATTAGTGAAACTGTTACAAGTGGAAGCCCTTATCATCAGATTTTGGTTAATTTAGGATAAAAAAATCTAGTAGCCTACAGAATACAAAAATAGTTAATAAAAAGAGCTAATATTGACAGGTCCTTAGACAATACTGTTTGTTCTGTCAACAGTTGTGCAGCACATGTTTGTAAGACACTTACGGAGTGCTGTATGCAAACACCATGAGAGGAAGTAGTGGCTGAAGGCATTGATCTCAACCAGAGAGCTGACTATTCGTCCAATCCTCTGAATGTTACAGTAGCTGCATCAGGTGATCTACATAGAGTTAACCCAGAATCTTATTTTTTTTAGCATTTGCAGGAAATATGCCCAAATTCCAAACATAAACAAACATAGGCGGCAGTCTCCGAACCACGTTTAGAAGTAAAATGGCAGCAGCATTAAAGTAGAAGGTCTGGTGGCCTTGTGGTTAGACCAGTTGCCTGTGAAGTGGGAGATTCTGAGTTGCGTTACACCGCAGACAAAGTCGTTTCAGATTTTTGAACCCTGTCTGGTCTTACAAACATTCTCAAAGTATTTGTTAGATTACTCTTTCCCTCTTCTGGTAAAAAAAAAAATATATATTTGTGTGTTGTGATTAACGTTTTAGGGTAAAGGCAAAAAGTACGTCAGATAAGGACATTCTCACGTTTATTGTAATCATCGGTTTGTTAGTAATATGTCAATTACAATGTTCAGTCCAGTGGTTTCCTCTCTAGCCAGCTTGCTGAAGTTTTCTATGAAATATCATGGTCAACGTGTCATATTTGAAATATGAATAATTATTATGTAATACAGCAATTTAGAAGAGCCACAGGTTATAAAAAGAACAGTTTCGAGGAGTCACTTGCAGAATGGATCAACTCTACGTTCTCTCTTGTAGAACATCTTTAAATTAGGTAAGATATATTTTCTAATTAGGAGCCGGAGTTTTTAATTTTATTTATTCATAAACTCCTTCCAAGTGTACTTTTACATAGAGTGAAGTTCTACTTTCAGGTGTAAAAAAACCCACTAAATTTGACTAATAGACAATGCAACTTAGGATCCATGATGCACATGGACCGTATTAGAGGCATGCATATTAATGGATAATGTGTACTTAGCAAACCTATAAACAAGTGAATAATCACAGGAGAATAATCTATAAATACACTTTTATTGACAAATATAAAAAGATCTGCATTCAAAACTTGGGGGTGACAATTACACAAAAGAAAGTTCTTGACAAAAGCATCAGGTATGAGTATAATTATGGTACAAATAGTATTAAATTCTTGAAAAATGTAAAATGCAAGATATATAGCATTAAAAAGGTGAGATATAATAATAATATAACATACTATATAAATATACTTTATATGTAGAAAAAAATCCAGCTCACCGCAGTAGAATCCAATGGTCGTGCACAGAAAGAAGTTCGTGTTAGCAGCAAACAAGCAGTATCAAGGAAGGAAAGGTATCCAGCAACAGATCCATCGGTGAAAAATTAATTAAAAACAAAAATCTTTAATGTATAACATGGATAAAATTATGGTATAAAACTATTGATTTAGAAAAAAGGCAAGTAACCCGGGAAACTCATGGCCTTACGCGTTTCAAACCGACTGGTTCTTAATCATAGTTCAGATTGATTAAAGATTTTTTTTTTAATTAATTTTCACCGTTGGATTTGTTGCTGGATACCTTTCCTTCTTTGATATATAAATATATATGTCCACTAACATAGACCACTAATAACTTTATTTGGTCGTCAGATCGGCGTGTATCGTTGTGTCAGCAAAAGCAACGATGCCAGCTGTTGTGAAACTGGATTTTGGGCTCCCCCGGTGGCCACTGGTGGAATTGAACTGGTGTGCATCATCCTCTCTGTTCACCTGTTTCCATCAGGATGTGGGAGTCGCTATTTAGCCTTGCTCCTCTGTCACTTCCATGCCGGTCAACATTGTAATCAGAATCCTTTCTGTGCATGTTCCTGCTGCTAGACAACTCCCAGCTAAGTTGGACTTAGTCCTTGTTTGTTTTTGCATTTTGTTCCAGTTCACAGCTGTAGTTTCGTTTCTGTGTCTGGAAAGCTCTTGTGATCTGAAATTGCCACTCTGATGTTATGAGTTAATACTAGAGTCTTAAAGTAATTTCAGGATGGTATTTTGATAGGGTTTTCAGCTGACCATGAAAGTGCCCTTTCTGTCTTCCTGCTATCTAGTAAGCGGACCTCAATTTTGCTAAACCTATTTTTCATACTACGTTTGTCATTTCATCTAAAATCACCGCCAATATTTGTGGGGGCCTCTGTCTGCCTTTCGGGGAAATTTCTCTAGAGGTGAGCCAGGACTATATTTTCCTCTGCCAGGATTAGTTAGTCCTCCGGCCGGCGCTGGGCGTCTAGGGATAAAACGCAGGCTACGCTACCCGGCTACTGTTAGTTGTGCGGCAGGTTTAGTTCATGGTCAGTTTAGTTTCCATCCTTCCAAGAGCTAGTTCTTATGTTTGCTGGGCTATGTTCTCTTGCCATTGAGAACCATAACAGTTTGACCGGCCTAAAAGGGTTAAATTAATTGACAGAGAAAGGAGAGAAAAGAGAAGTCTGCTGAAGATTTTTTTTTTTTTTTTTTTTTCTCAGTTCTGAGTGTGCTTGTAATTGAATCTCTTGCAAGTCTGCTATATCTGAACCTAGAATTCCTTTGCCTGAATTTTTCTCGGGGAATAGATCTTGCTTTCAAAATTTCAAAAATAATTGCAAGTTGTTTTTGTCCCTGAAATCTCGCTCTGCTGGAGATCCTGCTCAGCAGGTCAGGATTGTGATTTCTTTGCTCCGGGGCGACCCTCAGGATTGGGCTTTTGCATTGGCTCCAGGGGATCCTGCGTTGCTCAATGTGGATGCGTTTTTTCTGGCCTTGGGGTTGCTTTATGAGGAACCTCAGTTAGAACTTCAGGCGGAAAAGGCCTTGATGTCCCTATCTCAGGGGCAAGACGAAGCTGAAATATACTGCCAGAAATTCCTAAATGGGCTGTGCTTACTCAGTGGAATGAGTGCGCCCTGGCGGCGAATTTCAGAGAGGGTCTCTCTGATGCCATTAAGGATGTTATGGTGGGGTTCCCTGTGCCTGCGGGTCTGAATGAGTCCATGACAATGGCTATCCAGATCGATAGGCGTCTGCGGGAGCGCAAACCTGTGCACCATTTGGCGGTGTCTACTGAGAAGACGCCAGAGAATATGCAATGTGATAGAATTCTGTCCAGAAGTGAACGGCAGAATTTTAGACGAAAAAATGGGTTGTGCTTCTATTGCGGTGATTCAACTCATGTTATATCAGCATGCTCTAAGCGTACTAAGAAGCTTGATAAGTCTGTTTCAATTGGCACTTTACAGTCTAAGTTTATTCTATCTGTGACCCTGATTTGTTCTTTATCATCTATTACCGCGGATGCCTATGTCGACTCTGGCGCCGCTTTGAGTCTTATGGATTGGTCCTTTGCCAAACGCTGTGGGTATGATTTGGAGCCTCTTGAAACTCCTATACCCCTGAAGGGGATTGACTCCACCCCATTGGCTAGCAATAAACCACAATACTGGACACAAGTAACTATGCGGATTAATCCGGATCACCAGGAGATTATTCGCTTTCTTGTGCTGTATAACCTACATGATGTGTTGGTGCTTGGATTGCCATGGCTGCAATCTCATAACCCAGTCCTTGACTGGAAAGCTATGTCTGTGTTAAGCTGGGGATGTAAGGGGACGCATGGGGATATACCTGTGGTTTCCATTTCATCATCTATTCCCTCTGAGATTCCTGAATTCTTGACTGAATATCGTGACGTTTTTGAAGAACCTAAGCTTGGTTCATTACCTCCGCACCGGGAGTGCGATTGTGCCATAGATTTGATTCCGGGTAGTAAATACCCTAAGGGTCGTTTATTTAATCTGTCTGTGCCTGAACATGCTGCTATGCGAGAATATATAAAGGAGTCCTTGGAAAAGGGACATATTCGTCCTTCGTCATCTCCCTTAGGAGCCGGTTTTTTCTTTGTGGCTAAGAAAGATGGCTCTTTGAGGCCGTGCATTGATTATCGGCTTTTGAATAAAATCACGGTTAAATATCAATATCCGTTGCCACTGCTGACTGATTTGTTTGCTCGCATAAAGGGGGCCAAGTGGTTCTCTAAGATAGATCTTCGTGGGGCGTATAATTTGGTGCGAATTAAGCAGGGGGATGAGTGGAAAACCGCATTTAATACGCCCGAGGGCCACTTTGAGTATTTGGTGATGCCTTTTGGTCTTTCAAATGCCCCTTCAGTCTTTCAGTCCTTTATGCATGACATTTTCCGTGATTATTTGGATAAATTTATGATTGTGTATCTGGATGATATTTTGATTTTTTCGGATGACTGGGACTCTCATGTCCAGCAGGTCAGGAGGGTTTTTCAGGTTTTGCGGTCTAATTCCTTGTGTGTGAAGGGTTCTAAGTGCGTTTTTGGGGTTCAAAAGATTTCCTTTTTGGGATATATTTTTCCCCCTCTTCCATCGAGATGGATCCTGTCAAGGTTCAGGCTATTTGTGATTGGACGCAACCCTCTTCTCTTAAGAGTCTTCAGAAATTTTTGGGCTTTGCTAACTTTTATCGTCGATTTATTGCTGGTTTTTCTGATGTTGTTAAACCATTGACTGATTTGACTAAGAAGGGTGCTGATGTTGCTGATTGGTCCCCTGCTGCTGTGGAGGCCTTTCGGGAGCTTAAGCGCCGCTTTTCTTCCGCCCCTGTGTTGCGTCAGCCTGATGTTGCTCTTCCTTTTCAGGTTGAGGTCGACGCTTCTGAAATCGGAGCTGGGGCGGTTTTGTCGCAGAGAAGTTCCGATTGCTCCGTGATGAGACCTTGTGCTTTTTTCTCGCGTAAATTTTCGCCCGCCGAGCGGAATTATGATGTTGGGAATCGGGAGCTTTTGGCCATGAAGTGGGCTTTTGAGGAGTGGCGTCATTGGCTTGAGGGGGCTAGACATCAGGTGGTGGTATTGACTGACCACAAAAATCTAATTTATCTTGAGTCCGCCAGACACCTGAATCCTAGACAGGCGCGCTGGTCGTTGTTTTTCTCTCGGTTTAATTTTGTGGTGTCCTACCTGCCGGGTTCTAAGAATGTTAAGGCGGATGCCCTTTCTAGGAGTTTTGAGCCTGACTCCCCTGGTAATTCTGAACCTACAGGTATCCTTAAGGATGGAGTGATATTGTCTGCCGTTTCTCCAGACCTGCGGCGGGCCTTGCAGGAGTTTCAGGCGGATAGACCTGATCGTTGCCCACCTGGTAGACTGTTTGTTCCTGATGATTGGACCAGTAAAGTCATTTCTGAGGTTCATTCTTCTGCGTTGGCAGGTCATCCTGGAATCTTTGGTACCAGGGATTTGGTGGCAAGGTCCTTCTGGTGGCCTTCCCTGTCTCGAGATGTGCGAGGCTTCGTGCAGTCTTGTGACGTTTGTGCTCGGGCCAAGCCTTGTTGTTCTCGGGCTAGTGGATTGTTGTTGCCCTTGCCTATCCCGAAGAGGCCCTGGACGCACATCTCGATGGATTTTATTTCGGATCTTCCTGTTTCTCAGAAGATGTCTGTCATCTGGGTGGTGTGTGATCGTTTCTCTAAGATGGTCCATTTGGTTCCCCTGCCTAAGTTGCCTTCTTCTTCCGAGTTGGTTCCTCTGTTTTTTCAAAATGTGGTCCGTTTGCATGGTATTCCGGAGAATATCGTTTCTGACAGAGGTACCCAATTCGTGTCTAGATTTTGGCGAGCATTCTGTGCTAGGATGGGCATAGATTTGTCTTTCTCGTCTGCTTTCCATCCTCAGACTAATGGCCAGACCGAGCGGACGAATCAGACCTTGGAGACATATTTGAGGTGTTTTGTGTCTGCAGATCAGGATGATTGGGTTGCTTTTTTGCCTTTAGCGGAGTTTGCCCTCAATAATCGGGCCAGTTCTGCCACCTTGGTGTCTCCCTTTTTCTGTAATTCGGGGTTTCATCCTCGATTTTCTTCTGGTCAGGTGGAATCTTCGGATTGTCCTGGAGTGGATGCTGTGGTGGAGAGGTTGCATCAGATTTGGGGGCAGGTAGTGGACAATTTGAAGTTGTCCCAGGAGAAGACTCAGCTTTTTGCCAACCGCCGGCGTCGGGTTGGTCCTCGGCTTTGTGTTGGGGACTTGGTGTGGTTGTCTTCTCGTTTTGTCCCTATGAGGGTTTCTTCTCCCAAGTTTAAGCCTCGGTTCATCGGCCCGTACAAGATATTGGAGATTCTTAACCCTGTGTCCTTCCGTTTGGACCTCCCTGCATCTTTTTCTATTCATAATGTTTTTCATCGGTCATTATTGCGCAGGTATGAGGTACCGGTTGTGCCTTCCGTTGAGCCTCCTGCTCCGGTGTTGGTTGAGGGCGAGTTGGAGTACGTTGTGGAAAAAATCTTGGACTCCCGTGTTTCCAGACGGAAACTCCAGTATCTGGTCAAATGGAAGGGATACGGTCAGGAGGATAATTCTTGGGTGACTGCCTCTGATGTTCATGCCTCCGATTTGGTCCGTGCCTTTCATAGGGCTCATCCTGATCGCCCTGGTGGTTCTGGTGAGGGTTCGGTGCCCCCTCCTTGAGGGGGGGGTACTGTTGTGAAATTGGATTTTGGGCTCCCCCGGTGGCCACTGGTGGAATTGAACTGGTGTGCATCATCCTCTCTGTTCACCTGTTTCCATCAGGATGTGGGAGTCGCTATTTAGCCTTGCTCCTCTGTCACTTCCATGCCGGTCAACATTGTAATCAGAATCCTTTATGTGCATGTTCCTGCTGCTAGACAACTCCCAGCTAAGTTGGACTTAGTCCTTGTTTGTTTTTGCATTTTGTTCCAGTTCACAGCTGTAGTTTCATTTCTGTGTCTGGAAAGCTCTTGTGATCTGAAATTGCCACTCTGATGTTATGAGTTAATACTAGAGTCTTAAAGTAATTTCAGGATGGTATTTTGATAGGGTTTTCAGCTGACCATGAAAGTGCACTTTCTGTCTTCCTGCTATCTAGTAAGCGGACCTCAATTTTGCTAAACCTATTTTTCATACTACGTTTGTCATTTCATCTAAAATCACCGCCAATATTTGTGGGGGCCTCTGTCTGCCTTTCGGGGAAATTTCTCTAGAGGTGAGCCAGGACTATATTTTCCTCTGCCAGGATTAGTTAGTCCTCCGGCCGGCGCTGGGCGTCTAGGGATAAAACGCAGGCTACGCTACCCGGCTACTGTTAGTTGTGTGGCAGGTTTAGTTCATGGTCAGTTTAGTTTCCATCCTTCCAAGAGCTAGTTCTTATGTTTGCTGGGCTATGTTCTCTTGCCATTGAGAACCATAACAGCCAGCAATGTTTTACAATGGTAACCAGGGTAAATATTGGGTTACTAAGCGCAGGGCCGCGCTTAGTAACCCGATATTTACCCTGGTTACCACTGTAAAAGTAAAAAAAAAAACACTACATACTCACCTTCTGATGTATGTCATGTCCCCCGGCGTCCACAGGGTTACGCGCTGCTGCTCAGAGCTTCCTGCACTGACTGTCAGTGCCGGCCATAAAGCAAAGCACAGCGGTGACGTCACCGCTCTGCTTTAGGGCCGGCGCTTACACAGTGCAGGGAAGCGGATGCCGGGGGACGCGACACACACCGGAATGTAAGTATGTAGTGTTTGTTTTTTTTTACATTTACACTGGTAACCAGGGTAAACATCGAGTTACTAAGCGCGGCCCTGCACTTAGTAACCCGATGTTTATCCTGGTTACCCGGGGACTTCGGCATCGTTGGTCGCTGGAGAGCTGTCTGTGTGACAGCTCTCCAGCGACCACACAACGACGAAACAGCGACGCTGCAGCGATCGGCATCGTTGTCTATATCGCTGCAGCGTCGCTTAATGTGACGGTACCTTTAGGTGGAGACTAAACAGGTTATTTTGTCGTCTGTGACCTTAGGTCTGAATAAGCGTTATAGACCAAATATGGTAGGAAATTTTGTAGTTAGGACTATCTGCAAATATACACATTTTTTATTTTATACGCATTGGGACAATTCTAATATTTGAAGTGATCAGAAATAATTATCCAAATTATCCAAATATAAGTGTGATCCCGGCTTGGTCTTTATTGTGTGACCACAATACCATAACACCAATTTACTTTAACTTGTAAGGCTTTTGTTCTGACAAGAAGAACATTGAAATAGGAGACGTTTGGACAAGTTGTCTTGGTTTTTGTTATCCTGTCACTTTATTTCTGGCAGGAGGAGTCCATTTATCGACAATTATGCCTCCCTACAAATGGTACAGGTATAATGTTTCCCAAACATGGAACCGTTTCCCTAAAGAAGAGACAACTTGTCTATGAGAATTCTGTTCAACAATCATCCATTTTATCTCATAGATAAAATGTAGTACAAGTAACGTTAATATGTTTTTATAATTGACTAATATGTTTTTTAGATAGGAAGACGTGTGAAGATATGTGAAATAATTAGTGCATAAATGTACTGATCTGTCAAAACAACCATGTACATTATATTTAAGGGGTTGGTCAACAAAAGACATTTCTCACCATCACCAATCCAAAGGATAGGTGATATGTGTAGTCATTGATGGGCACACCTCTGCGACCCTAACCTATCTAAGAAACAGTACAACCCTTGTCTTTCTCCATCATTAGCACATACACTGAATGGAGTGTTAGTGTGCTAATCACTACAGCTTCATTCAAATGGAGTACAAGGGACCCCTGTTCCCATGATTGGTGAGGGTCCTAATAGGTGATACATTTATCACTTAACTTGTGGATTTGTTATGAATGTTATTTATGGGGCATCACTTTAAGGTCAGCCAAACCAGCCAATTTAAAGGGACTGGCTGACTGTCTAATTTGTATAGGGGTGACCTGACTTTACCCATAAGAAAGACCGGGCTGTTGAATTTCAACCTGCCTGATGCTTCTGTTCTCAAAACAGTAAATGAGTAATAAATCGGCACTTATCCAAGCCACAGGTTTGTAGAGATAAATGTCAGACATCAGCTCTATAAACAGTTTAACCAGTTTTACCCCTATATATTTATTATATTACTAAACATCACTTATATTAAAGTCCACGACCAAGGTGCTGTAAACCAGAAGACCTACTATATTTAGTCGGAATGTTGGTAATGACTATTGGGCATATGTAGAGAGGATATAGGGTTAGTTTAGAAATCCATGGTGTATTTCCATGTTACCTGATTCTCATGTCACACATTTAGGAAGCCCACTTAAAAAGGAAATCTTAAAAAAAATAATCGGAACTATCTAGGCACTTGTTGCTCTACACCTGAGACCATTTGTACACCTATTCACATGCATGGAAAGTCCTACCCTGGGGGGCTATTGTTTCTCTACATTCATCAGACACATAAGAAAAGGTTACATTAGGACGCTTGCTCCTGCCAATTAGTGAGTATCCCACCCATGACATTCCAGCATTAACCCAATTTCAGTATGACTTCATGTTATGCCTTAAGAAAAGGTGTCAAGTAGTTAATTGTGATTAGAAGTCATTGTATTAGCTGATGGGAGGTTCTGGAATACCGATTGCCATCATGGATACTTTAGACAGGATGGATTCTGCCCAGGGAGCACAAGGCATTCCTGGGATGACTAGACTAAGCTGAGAAAGGTTGGGACAAGGTCACTTTAAAGTTTCAGAAAACAACCTCTGGAGGCAAATTAAGAGATGGCCAAAACAGCCAGTTATAGACCTGTTGAACGCCAGTCTATGGTCTGTCACTATGCAATAATGTTGTGCTTGACTAAACTTGATATGATGTTAACCGATAGTCTGGTGGAATATAATCGTTTAGAAGAAGCTTAGCAGACTGCATGAAAGCTATAATCTAAATCGCAAAAGCAGGAAATATTCAGGTACAATTTAATACTTTTACAGATGCTACAAATGCTTCAAGGTCATTAAAGTACCGTATATACTCGAGTATAAGCTGAGATTTTCAGCCTTTTTTTGGGGCTGAAAGTGCCCCTCTCGGTTTATACTCAAGTCGTTGTCCCAGGGGGTCAGCGGGGGAGGGGGAGCGGCAGCTGTCAAATCATACTTACCTGCTCCTGGTGCGTCTCTGCATCTCTGATGATCTCTGGGCAGCTCTTCCTGTGTTCAGCGGTCACGTAGTACCACTCATTAAAGTATTGAATATGGATGCATATTCATTACTTTAATGAGCAGTACGATGTGACAGCTGAGCATCGGAACAAGCTGCAGGAAACCATCTGTCACTGATAAGCAGGGACTGTGCCGGAAGCAGGTGAGTATAACGGGGGAGGGTGAGCATTGCGCGATATTCACCTCTCCCCATTCCACCGCTGGGCGCCGCTCCATCTTCCGCATCCTCTGGCTGTGACTGTTCAGGTCAGAGGGCGCGATTATGTAGTTAGTGTGTGCGCCGCCCTCTGCCTGAACAGTCACCGCGGAGGACGCGGAAGACGGAGCGGCGCCCGGCAGTGGAACGAGGAGAGGTGAATATCGCAAGTGCCGGGGGCCTGAGCGACGAGAGGTGAGTATGTGATTTTTATTTTTTTTTAATCGCAGCAACAGCATATGGGGCATAATCTATGGAAAATTTTATGGGGCCATCAACCTTTATACAGCATTGTATGGGGCATAATCTATGGAGCATCTTATGGGGCCATCAACCTTTATGTCGCATTGTATGGGGCATAATCTATGGAGCATCTTATGGGGCATAATCTATGGAGCATTTTATGGGGTATAATCTATGGTGCATCTTATGGTGAATAATCTGTGGAGCATTTTATGGGGCCATCAACCTTTGTGCAGCATTATATGGGGCACATGTTTCTATGGCACATCTTATGGGGCCATTATTAACCTTTATGCAGCATTGTATAGGGCATATTTTAATATGGAGCATCTTATGGGGTCCAACATAAACTGTATGGAGCATTATATGGGGCGTATTTTGTATGGGGCCCATCATGAACTGTATGGAGTATTACATGGGGCTCTTGATTCAATATGGATATTCAAAAACAACTACTACAACCTACTGATGTCTCAATCAATTTTACTTTTATTGGTATCTGTTTTTATTTTTGAAATTTACCAGTAGCTGCTGCATTTACCCCCCCCCCCCCCCTCTTATCCTTATACTCGAGTCATTAAGTTTTCCCAGTCTTTTGTGGCAAAATTAGGGGTCTCGGCTTATACTTGGGTCGGCTTATACTCAAGTATATACAGTATTTGCCCAATCTGGGCTCCTGAGAATTCAGCTGATCTATAACCTTAATGAGACAACCTCTGTAGGACACCTCAAAGCTGTTTTGTGACCTAGTAAACCTACAAAAAAAAATGCTGGTTCTCATTTGTCCCTATATCCTATAGGAAAAGAAGAGCAAAATGACCCTCAGGCTACTTGGTGGTAGTAGGAAAAAAACTGTTTGCATAGTCATGTCATAATTAGTATCATCTTTTTAATGTTTCCTACAAGCGACACTTCCCTATAGATTATCAGCTTGTTAGAAATAGTGTCCCACGTTATATATACTTTGTGTACTCAGCTGTTCCAATTGTCACCATGTATATGGCACTGAGAGAAGAATCTCCCCATACAGTGTCTAAGATCTCTCCATTGACCTGTTATGTTAATTGGTTGTATTGTTCTTTAGCAGTTCTTTCTCCCCCTAGTAAAATAATGCATTGTTCTTCATCTCTTTTCTCTTCCCTTCTTGCAAATTCCCATCACAAGTGAAGAGAGGTCAGGTGTCTCTAACCCTTTCTTGGGAAAGACAACATATTATATAGCCTTAAAAATGTACCGATCCACAATACCATGTGATCTAGGGCCATGGATGCTCAACATTTTATATGGCATTTTATGCCATAATTGGGTCCAAATTAAATTTGCTCACATATTCACTACATGACAACCAAATAGGGTTCTTCAGTTAGTAAAGCATCTGCTGTGACATCGTTATAAATTGTTTTGCCATTTTATTGAAGTAATTCTTCTTGGGTTTGGAAAACTGATATTCAAACACTGGTCACCTTTTTATCTTTTTGAAACCATTGAAGAGGAGACATCGTCTACTTGTATCCTTAGCTATGTCATAGCAGAACAGTCCTGTGAGAGGTTATTTTAGAGGAAACTTTCACTTCGCCCTGTGAGTGCTGTGTTTGTGTTTGTATTGCAGGCACTAAGAGCTAAGTCCTTCAACAAACACTCAGTACCAACAAGGGAAGCAGCTTTCTCTTATGCTCTTTGTTGACTTGCTTTCTTATATACTTTTGCAGTAAAGTTATCGCTTTTTAAAGGCAAGTGATTAAGTGGCTCTTTGCCGTGGCTCCTCTCCGCTGACCCATGTGTTGAAGAGCTGATCCTTTTCATATATACAGTAAACGCCTGTCATGACTTTGCCCACAGGGGTTTTTTTTTATATGAATTGTCTTGTTTTTACAAGGAAAGCACTGGGAGATCCTATAAATTCTTAACTCAACAGCATGATGTTCTTTTCCAACCGCAATAATCTATTTAATGATCAAACCATTTGGCCGATATGGACAAACCAATATAGTGATGTCTATAGAATTGATTATAAAAACAAATCGATACATTTTTCCATTTCAAGGGGTTGTTTGGTCTAAAATAAATGGCTGTCAGGTATACGGTATGCACAGGGGCGGACACTGGCAGCTTGAGGCCCCTGTGCAAGTGATGTGTTTGGGCCCCCTCCCTGCCCGTACTCTTCTTATGATGTGGGAGATCTGACAATGGGATCCCTGGAGCCTCGGACTCCGAGAAACAAGCCAGATAGCCCTCATTATTACTGCCTTGTAAGTAGGTGCTGTGATACAGTGACTGGTATCATTGTGAATGGCTGGTATGTGTCACAGAGACAGAGGTTGTCCTCTGCGCTGTAAGCCCAAAATGTTGTTGCTCTGGGACTTGTAGTTCCACAAGTGTTTGTTTTGTTATAAGAGGGGCTTACAGGGTTAGTTGGAGAGCTGGGTGGGACTGACTAACCACACACCTCCCACCTATGGGGGTGGTTACAGGTACATAATGTGACCAGGGTTTGGGTCACATGTTCAGAGTGTATGGACCTGAATGGTCAGAGTGTGAGGTCCTGGATGGCCTGTGTGTTGGAATGTCCTGGAGTGGACTGGATTCCTGGAAGCACATGGTGAGGCCATGGACTGAAGGCATGTGTGTTGGAAGTTCCTGGGACTGGTCTTCCTGAAAAATACACAGAGAGGCCATATGTGCAGAGTCTGTGACTGGGTTGGGGAAGCTCCCATTTCTTCTGCTGGTCTGGACTATCTGAAGTGCCCTGTTCACAAGGATGGTGATCCCAGTGAGGCAGCTTCCCTGGGAACCAGGACTGACAGGAGTCAGTGTGTGGAGAAGGAGCTCCTGTAAGGTAACTCCAGATAATGGGGGTTATGGTCAGAGAAGTATCTGCCATTGGAACAGACTGTCGGTGGTTATTGTGTTCCGTGAATATATATAATGAACTGTTTGTGACATGGTTTATGAGTCCAAATAAACGGGAATAGACTGTTTTTGTGAGAAACCGTGCATGAGTGCTTTAATCCCGTTGCCAAACGAGTGTCCCCTAACGCACTCAGGGAGCGCTATCTCACAGCGTGTACATAGCAATCACAGGGCCCCATAGCAAAAGTTCTATTTGGGCCTCCACACGTCTGAAAAATCTATAAATTTATATTTTTTCACTGAGATGGAGCTTATATACTGTAAGTGTGTGTGTAATAAATATATATATATATATATATATATATATATATATATATATATATATATATGTTAGCATTCGGACCTGTTGGTTCCAGTCAGGTGATAACTAGAGTCCGCTATGTAAGTGAATAGAACACTGCAGACGCGGCTGACACTCTAGTTGGCACATGACAGCAAGTGTGCAAAGCGCATCCTCGTGCTTATGTGATAACTGCTGGAACCGACTGAGTCCAACCATGTATATAATAAATTACATTATGTCTGGTATTATCTGTATCACTTGGTATCTGCTCTATTCATTGTCTATGGAACTGGGGGAAATAGCCAAGTGCAGTGCTCAGCAGCTCTATAGATAATGAATAGAGCAGAGGCCAAGCATCTACTCCATCTAGGAAGAGACTGTAGACCCCTGTTCTCGGAATCTCTAGTGGGCCCAGTGGTCGAATCCCCAGTGACCAGCAAGTTATCCACGATCCGATTGATCACACATACACTGTACATACATGTACCGTACATACCTACACACATATACTATACATACTTATAACGTGCATACACACACAGATACACACACATATACCATACATACATATACCTTACATACACACACAGATACACACACATATACAGTACCGTACATATACACATTCACATACCAAACATACATACACCGAACATACATATACCGTACATACATACAGTGGGGCAAAAAAGTATTTAGTCAGTCAGCAATAGTGCAAGTTCCACCACTTAAAAAGATGAGAGGCATCTGTAATTTACATCATAGGTAGACCTCAACTATGGGAGACAAACTGAGAAAAAAAAATCCAGAAAATCACATTGACTGTTTTTTTATCATTTTATTTGCATATTATGGTGGAAAATAAGTATTTGGTCAGAAACAAACAATCAAGATTTCTGGCTCTCACAGACCTGTAACTTCTTCTTTAAGAGTCTCCTCTTTCCTCCACTCATTACCTGTAGTAATGGCACCTGTTTAAACTTGTTATCAGTATAAAAAGACACCTGTGCACACTCTCAAACAGTATGACTCCAAACTCCACTATGGTGAAGACCAAAGAGCTGTTAAAGGACACCAGAAACAAAATTGTAGCCCTGCACCAGGCTGGGAAGACTGAATCATCAATAGCCAACCAGCTTGGTGTGAAGAAATCAACTGTGGGAGCAATAATTAGAAAATGGAAGACATACAAGACCACTGATAATCTCCCTCGATCTGGGGCTCCACGCAAAATCCCACCCCGTGGGGTCAGAACGATCACAAGAACGGTGAGCAAAAATCCCAGAACCACGCGGGGGGACCTAGTGAATGAACTGCAGAGAGCTGGGACCAATGTAACAAGGCCTACCATAAGTAACACACTACGCCACCATGGACTCAGATCCTGCAGTGCCAGACGTGTCCCACTGCTTAAGCCAGTACATGTCCGGGCCCGTCTGAAGTTTGCTAGAGAGCATTTGGATGATCCAGAGGAGTTTTGGGAGAATGTCCTATGGTCTGATGAAACCAAACTGGAACTGTTTGGTAGAAACACAACTTGTCGTGTTTGGAGGAAAAAGAATACTGAGTTGCATCCATCAAACACTATACCTACTGTAAAGCATGGTGGTGGAAACATCATGCTTTGGGGCTGTTTCTCTGCAAAGGGGCCAGGACGACTGATCCGGGTACATGAAAGAATGAATGGGGCCATGTATCGTGAGATTTTGAGTGCAAACCTCCTTCCATCAGCAAGGGCATTGAAGATGAAATGTGGCTGGGTCTTTCAACATGACAATGATCCAAAGCACACCGCCAGGGCAACGAAGGAGTGGCTTCGTAAGAAGCATTTCAAGGACCTGGAGTGGCCTAGCCAGTCTCCAGATCTCAACCCTATAGAAAACCTTTGGAGGGAGTTGAAAGTCCGTGTTGCCAAGCGAAAAGCCAAAAACATCACTGCTCTAGAGGAGATCTGCATGGAGGAATGGGCCAACATACCAACAACAGTGTGTGGCAACCTTGTGAAGACTTACAGAAAACGTTTGACCTCTGTCATTGCCAACAAAGGATATATTACAAAGTATTGAGATGAAATTTTGTTTCTGACCAAATACTTATTTTCCACCATAATATGCAAATAAAATGATAAAAAACAGACAATGTGATTTTCTGGATTTTTTTTTCTCAGTTTGTCTCCCATAGTTGAGGTCTACCTATGATGTAAATTACAGACGCCTCTCATCTTTTTAAGTGGTGGAACTTGCACTATTGCTGACTGACTAAATACTTTTTTGCCCCACTGTATATACATATACATATACCGTACGTACATACACATACCATACATACACACACTTATATACCGTATTTTTCGTACTATAAGACTCAGTTTTTCCCAATAATATTTGGGAGGAAAATGGGGGGTGCATCTTATAGTCCGAATGTAGGCTTACCGGGGGGTGCGACAGTGGTGTAGCAGCATCCCTTCCTCAGTGAACCAGTGGCGGCAGAGGTGTGGCGATGCTGAGGCTCGGTGTCAGTGGTGGGGGGCATGGAGTGCATTGTTGGTTTCCCTGCAGCCATCTTCCTGAAGCCATGGGCCGCCGGAGGTGGCGCATGTATGGGTTGAGATCTTGGCTGACCTCTCTCGCTCCATTTTCCTGAGACTGTGGGCTTGAGATCTCAGCTGCCCTTGGCTTCAGGAAAATGGAAGCAGCGGGCTGCTTGTGCGCAGATTAAGATCTCGGCGGCAATTTTCCTGAAGCCGAGGGCCACCGAGATCTCAATCTGCGCATGTGCGGCCTCAGGAAGATGGCCGCCAAGAAACCAGTGATGCAATCGGCTCTGCTCGCCTCAGACACCGGGCCGTGGCATCGCCAGTTTTCTGCCACCAGCATCCTGAGGAAAGGACTCTGCCTCACCGCCGACACTGAGCCTGCAGCATCGCACTGCTGGGATACCCCGGGATTGCAGCATTGCCTCACTTCTGCCGCCGCCGGCTTCCTGAGGATGGAACCATGCCTCCTGTGAGATAAGAAACCTTAAATTTGGACAATAAGGTGGACCCCATCTTATAAAAAACTTTTTTCTGCTATTTTCCACCTCAATATTTGGGGTGCGTCTTATAGTCTGAAAAATACGGTACACATACTGTACACACATATATGTACACATACACCGTATATACACACACATACACATATACATATACTGTACATAGCTACACACACACATTGATACACATAAACACACAGATACACACATACATAGATACACACATATACATACACTCACAGATACACACATATACATATACTGTACATACATACACAAAGATACACACACATACATACACAGATGCACACACACATACATACACACATACATATACCATACAAACATACACACACAGATACACATATACAGATGCACACACATATACTGTACATACATACCCCCACATATGTACATATATAAACACACACATATTAATTTATGACCTCAGGTGTTCAGATGAGCCATGGAGGATGTTGGCCTCATAGTTCAGAGATCAGCTCGAGAGGGCTGCAGACCCCACTATGGGGGATGGAGACACAGCAGAGAGGACTGATATCAGCCCCCTGCTGCTGTCCTGCAGTCTGGTGCAGTGAGCCTCCTTCTCTGACTTTGTTTCTGTGATGCTGCAGCCTGATGGGAATAGAACAGTGGAGGGAGAAGAATTCACACAGTAAGTCCTACTCTTCCTCCACTGTTGTCCCCATGTGCTCTGCGTCACGGGCCCCTGACTACAGGTGAGTACTCACCATTGGGATGCGCCATGCAGGAGGACAGAGACGGCAGCCAGTTAGCGCTCTTATCTGCCTGGTGGGGAAAGCGTTCATTGGCCAGCATCTCTCCTTGAATGACACGCCCACTTTTTGAACTCCTGCACTATGCGCGCCACTCTCTCCCTGGCTCCGGGTTGTCGCATGACTAAAGGAGGGACTGAGAGGGGCTCGATGGTGTATGACTCTGGGCCCCTCTCCCTCCCGCCCGTAATCTTGACTCAGTGACCCCATAGCGACTGCATATGCAGCGCCCCAGAGTCCTGGTCGTTGCAGTACTGATGCTCTGCCGCTAAGGGGTGCTATGGTACGTCTGATGGCACTGAAGGAGTTCATCTGACCAGGTATCACAGACACCAATACATTTCACAGTCTGGCCTCCAGGGGGAGCTAAGGGTTCTATTTATTAGGCCACTCCTCAGAATCTGGTAAAACTGGGGGTTAGGCAGGAAGTTAGAGAGAAAGCTGACTGGGTTGGAACCAGGCAACACCTTGTGGCAGAGGGTGTTGTAGGGGAAGAATCAGAGGGGTCCCTGTCAGGGGTGGGATCCTGACAGAGGCCTAGCAAGCAGAGAGAACGTTACGGGACCGCGCCTGCACGATATAGCGGCGGTACCCCAAGAAAGGACAAGAAGCGAGGTTTATTTTGCTGAGTGAGAAACGAGATCAACGCAACAAGGAGATTACCAGTAGGAGTCGTGCTGTGAGACGAGGCAACATCCTATTGAGGCGCATAACCGGTGGCCGGAACGCCGAGGAAGTATAGAGCTCCAAGCCAAACTTCAAACCTACGGCAGGACAGTCAGTTACAGGCGGGCTGTCTCACCCAGACCCAGGAAGACACAGGGGGGTAACAACAGGAGTGGGGCGACGCTGGAGTCCCGGAAGAGCTCCGAGCCTCCCCGTCATACGGGTGCGTCCTAACCGTAAGATCAGGGGGACGTAGAGGGAGAACATCAGAATCGAGTTGTGAGGGAACGCGAGAAACAGACACAACAGTTGTGGGGACTATCCCGTAAGCACAGCAGGGGAGGACCACAACACACAAGCGCAGGAAGGTAGGCACAGATTTCCACCTGCAAAGGGAACTCTGGAGGTGCCATCGGACCGGCCAGACTTGCGCAGCCCGGTTAACCGTATTCCGGACTGAGGACTCAGAAGCCTTCAGTAAAGAGGTAAAGAGACTGCAACCTGGTGTCCTCGTTATTGACCGCGACCGGCACTACACCGCACCATAACATCAGCACCATACCACCACCTATCATTGTGCGCCCCTCAGCAGGGTCACGGACCGGGTCTAGCCACCGTGACAACCCCAGAGCAGAGACTCAGAGGCCCGGTACCGGGTACCCCTCGGCCCTGCGGCAGTGGGGGCGCTACAACTTGGCGTCACGAACAGGATCTACTTAAGCCTGAAGAATCAGGTCATGTGTGCCTTGGAACTGTGATTTATTGTACTTGGACTGTGACTTATTGCAAAGACTGTGTATTACCACTTGCCGCCAAAAGTTCCCGCCAAAACCGCCACCATTACAGCGCTAAGGAGAGCGCAGGAGAAGAAGAGGGGCGTGGAGTGGGTGTAGACAAGCTGGAGAGCGCCAAAGACAATGGCCAGCCAGTCTAAATATTTCTGCCCCTTGAGGACGTGTCCGTCAGCAGCCGAGATCCGCCTCCTGATCCTCAATGGGGGGTGGAGACAACGAAAGCGAAACCGCCCACGAAGGAGAGAGCGGGAAAAGGACCAGGAAGAAGGAGTCAGCCACATGGAGGACGCCATGTCCAGCCACCCGGAGCCGGAGCGTGGGGTCGGAGCCGAGGACTCCCCCAGCTACCCGGAGAGGCACCGCAGCCAGACCTCCACAGTTGACGCTGACCTCCTGCAGACCGGAGCGGACGAGCTGATCCACCAACTCCTGCGGACGCAGCTGAGCACTGAGGCCGGGTGGAAGAAGACCATCCACCATCAACGGGAGCCTCACCAGACATCTGTCGGCAGCCTTGTCTGGTCCGGAGCAAGAAAGAAGTTCCAGCGCTCCAAAGCCAGAAAGCAGTGCCCTGCCGAAAAGCGAGATGCTGCGAACGGAGAGGACAACGCCGCAGCGCAAGGCCCTGCAACCAGCGTTCCAGATCCCAGCGGAGACGGAGCAAATCGGCACCGGAGGGACCGCATCTGAAGCAGGTATGAAGAACAACCCTGCCCCGCCAGCAGAGGACCTGCTGATAGGCCCCGTCGCGGCACCCCCTCTCCCTGGGACCTATAGACTCCGGCGCTTTACACCCTGGGGTCGGGCCACGGGTATGGAGCACTTCTTAAAGGCCCCGATCTCGCCGATCACCTTGCCGAGCAAGGTCTATGCGGAGCTACGGCCGCCAGAGCGAGAGTAAACCTCGATGCCATGGATATGTAAATAGTTAACTGTTTGTTTCCCTGAACTTTGCTGCTTTAAACCCGACTAGGGTTATTCTTAAAGGGATCCCTTTGTTTACCCGGGATCCCTATTGCTTTTATTTTTGTTTTTGTTTTCCCTTTCTGCTCCTTTTAACCCCCTATTTGGAAAAGACTGCTGGATCATGAACACTGCATGATTACAAACTTATTGTAAATAGTTTGCACCTTCTTAAAGGTGCTCTCTACTGGTTTTACATAAAGAAAGGACTCTTTGTGAAGATACTGATCTTGAAAATATTACCGGAGTCCTTATTGCGAACAGACTTGCAGCTTGAGAAGTTGCACTACCTCATAGAGACTTGGTCCCCTCTTAAAGGGGATGTTCATTGATAGTACTTAGAGAATGAAGATGCTCTAAAAGAAAAAGTAATAATGCTGATATGTGAAAGTTAAATGTAGCTAACTAGTTGATTGTAAGAAATGTTTAATGATGTTGATAGAAGAACGAGGACAGGAAGTGAACCCGTACGGGGTTAGTTAGTGAGTCCTCCTAGGAGCCATACAGAGATGGCTCAGTGATCTTGAACTGAAAGAAAAATGATATGTTCTATACTGTGTATAGTAGTGGAAGGACAGTAGGCCCGGGCGGAAAGGGGTGGTCCTGTAACAGAAAGGAGAGGCAGTAGGCCTGGAGCAGTTAGGACAGGCGGTCCTGCAGATTTGAAGGAGAATGCATAAAAGTTGAGTAGCCTTATAATGTCTTATAAGAAGGTCTTTAGTGGATTCAGCGAGTACGTCCTTAAAGGCAAAGTTAAATCATTGTTCAAAGATTTGCACTTAGTAGAATACCCGGTTGGGTGAAAGAAGTTATTTATAGTAAGTTATTTAAAGTATTTAACCATGTTTGTAACGTTCAAGTGTCCTCACCTCCCTTTGCATTTTCAAAATTGTATGTCTTTTTGCTGACATGTATTGTTGTTTTCTTCCCAGTCCAGGAGTACTGGATTTAACCGGGGGGGAGTGCAGCTCCCCAGAGTCCTGGTCGTTGCAGTACTGATGCTCCGCCGCTAAGGGGGGCTATGGTACGTCTGATGGCACTGAAGGAGTTCATTTGACCAGGTATCACAGACACCAATACATTTCACAGTCTGGCCTCCAGGGGGAGCTAAGGGTTCTATTTATTAGGCCACTCCTCACAATCTGGTAAAACTGGGGGTTAGGCAGGAAGTTAGAGAGAAAGCTGACTGGGTTGGAACCAGGCAACACCTTGTGGCAGAGGGTGTTGTAGGGGAAGATTCAGAGGGGTCCCTGTCAGGGGTGGGATCCTGACAGAGGCCTAGCAACCAGAGAGAACGTTACGGGACCGCGCCTGCACGATATAGCGGCGGTACCCCAAGAAAGGACAAGAAGCGAGGTTTATTGTGCTGAGTGAGAAACGAGATCAGCGCAACAAGGAGAATACCAGTAGGAGTCGTGCTGTGAGACGAGGCAACATCCTATTGAGGCGCATAACCGGTGGCCGGAACGCCGAGGAAGTATAGAGCTCCAAGCCAAACTTCAAACCTACGGCAGGACAGTCAGTTACAGGCGGGCTGTCTCACCCAGACCCAGGAAGACACAGGGGGGTAACAACAGGAGTGGGGCGACGCTGGAGTCCCGGAAGAGCTCCGAGCCTCCCCGTCATATGGGTGCGTCCTAACCGTAAGATCAGGGGGACGTAGAGGGAGAACATCAGAATCGAGTTGTGAGGGAACGCAAGAAACAGACACAACACACAACACAAACAGACTATCCCGTAAGCACAGCAGGGGAGGACCACAACACACAAGCGCAGGAAGGTAGGCACAGATTTCCACCTGCAAAGGGAACTCTGGAGGTGCCATCGGACCGGCCAGACTTGCGCAGCCCGGTTAACCGTATTCCGGACTGAGGACTCAGAAGCCTTCAGTAAAGAGGTAAAGAGACTGCAACCTGGTGTCCTCGTTATTGACCGCGACCGGCACTACACCGCACCATAACATCAGCACCATACCACCACCTATCATTGTGCGCCCCTCAGCAGGGTCACGGACCGGGTCTAGCCACCGTGACAACCCCAGAGCAGAGACTCAGAGGCCCGGTGCCGGGTACCCCTCGGCCCTGCGGCAGTTGGGGCGCTACACATACTCTGGCACTATGAGCAGTATGCCCCTGACTGCAGGGGCCCCCCTTCCACTTTCGGGCCCCGATGCAGTTGCACCGGCTGCATCAGTGGTATGTCCACCCCTGGCTGTTCATACTCCTGAGCAGAACTCAGTGCAGCCTTGCTCAGTACACTTGTATTGATGGGGGCCATGCCCGCTAGACAAGTTCTGCCCTGTGGTATGCATATCACATACCTGACCGCCATTCCCGAAGCATGGTGAATCTTCACACCGCACAGTGTGTGCACTAGGAGGATTCAAGAATGACTTCATTTTAGACCAGACAACCATCATTCTCTGTGACCCAGCGAAGATTAGCTCACTGGCAGTAGTAGCAATGGTAGAATTGTTTGGAGATTGTTTCACTATCTTAAGGCCCCGTCACACATAGCGAGATCGCTAGCGAGATCGCTGCTGAGTCACAAGTTTTGTGACGCAACAGCGACCTCAGTAGCGATCTCGCTATGTGTGACACTTACCAGCGATCAGGCCCCTGCTGTGAGATCGCTGGTCGTGTCAGAATGGCCTGGGCCGTTTTTTGGTCGTTGAGGTCCCGCTGACATCGCTGAATCGGTGTGTGTGACACCGATCCAGCGATGTCTTCACTGGTAACCAGGGTAAACATCGGGTTACTAAGCGCAGGGCCGCGCTTAGTAACCCGATGTTTACCCTGGTTACCAGCGTAAATGTAAAAAAAAAAAAAACAGTACATACTCACCATCTGATGTCCGTCAGGTCCCTTGCCGTCTGCTTCCTGCTCTGAGTGCCGCCGTACAGTGAGAGCGCAGCACAGCAGTGACGTCACCGCTGCGCTCTGCTCTCAGTCAGAGCAGGAAGCAGATGGCAAGGGACCTGACGGACATCAGATGGTGAGTATGTACTGTTTGTTTTTTTTGGTAACCAGGGAGCTCAGTCAGTGTCAGGAAGCAGACGCTGGGGGACGCGCAGGTGAGTATGTACTGTTTGTTTTTTTTACTTTTACGCTGGTAACCAGGGTAAACATCGGGTTACTAAGCGCGGCCCTGCGCTTAGTAACCCGATGTTTACCCTGGTTACCCGGGTGCTGCAGGGGGACTTCGGCATCGTTGAAGACAGTTTCAACGATGCCGAAGTCGTTCCCCTGATCGTTGGTCGCTGGAGAGAGCGGTCTGTGTGACAGCTCCCCAGCGACCACACAACGACTTACCAACGATCACGGCCAGGTCGTATCGCTGGTCGTGATCGTTGGTAAATCGCTATGTGTGACGGGGCCTTTAGGCTTGTTATCTTCTTGTTA
Organism: Ranitomeya variabilis; assembly: GCF_051348905.1. NCBI lineage: Eukaryota > Metazoa > Chordata > Amphibia > Anura > Dendrobatidae > Ranitomeya > Ranitomeya variabilis. The sequence goes on from NC_135234.1 coordinate 651,173,525, forward strand.
TCTTCTACTTAAACTTAAGGTACCTTCACACTAAAGGTACCTTCACACGAAGCGACGCTGCAGCGATAGCGACAACGATGCCGATCGCTGCAGCGTCGCTGTTTGATCGCTGGGGAGCTGTCACACAGACCGCTCTCCAGCGACCAACGATGCCGAGGTCCCCGGGTAACCAGGGTAAACATCGGGTTGCTAAGCGCAGGGCCGCGCTTAGTAACCCGATGTTTACCCTGGTTACCAGCGTAAAAGTAAAAAAAACCAAACAGTACATACTCACCTGCGCGTCCCCCAGCGTCTGCTTCCTGACACTGACTGAGCTCCGGCCCTAACAGCACAGCGGTGACGTCACCGCTGTGCTTTCACTTTCACTTTAGGGCCGGCGCTCAGTAAGTGTCAGGAAGCAGACGCTGGGGGACGCGCAGGTGAGCATGTACTGTTTGTTTTTTTTACTTTTACGCTGGTAACCAGGGTAAACATCGGGTTACTAAGCGCGGCCCTGCGCTTGGTAACTCGATGTTTACCCTGGTTACCAGTGTAAAACATCGCTGGTATCGTTGCTTTTGCTTTCAAACACAACGATACACGGCGATCGGACGACCAAATAAAGTTCTGGACTTTATTCAGCAACCAGCGACATCACAGCAGGATCCTGATCGCTGCTGCGTGTCAAACTAAACGATATCGCTAGCGAGGACGCTGCAACGTCACGGATCGCTAGCGATATCGTCACAAAGTCGTTTCGTGTGAAGGTACCTTAAGCGACTTTACAACGATAACGATAGCGATCCGTGACGTTGCAGCGTCCTGGATAGCGATATCGTTGTGTTTGACAGGCAGCAGCGATCAGGATCCTGCTGTGAGATCGCTGGTCGTTGCTGAAAGTCCAGAACTTTATTCCGTCGCTGGATCTCCCGCTGACATCGCTGAATCGGTGTGTGTGACACCGATCCAGCGATGTCTTCACTGGTAACCAGGGTAAACATCGGGTTACTAAGCGCAGGGCCGCGCTTAGTAACCCGATGTTTACCCTGGTTACCATTGTAAAAGTAAAAAAAAAAAACACATACTCACATTCCGGTGCCCGGCGTCCGCTTCCCTGCACTCCTCCTGCATCCTGTGTAAGTGCCGGCCGTAAAGCAGAGCGGTGACGTCACCGCTCTGCTCTGTGGGAGATGCCAGAGATGTTCGGCGCAGACACAGGATGCAGGAGGAGTGCAGGGAAGCGGACGCCGGGCACCAGAATGTGAGTATGTGTTTTTTTTTTTTACTTTTACAATGGTAACCAGGGTAAACATCGGGTTACTAAGCGCGGCCCTGCGCTTAGTAACCCGATGTTTACCCTAGTTACCAGGGGACTTCGGCATCGTTGGTCGCTGGAGAGCCGTCTGTGTGACAGCTCTCCAGCGACCACACAACGACTAAACAGCGACGCTGCAGCGATCGGCATCGTTGTCTGTATCGCTGCAGCGTCGCTTAGTGTGAAGGTACCTTTACTTTTACCTTGTGGTTTTCATTGGATTTTGTTTCCTTTATATATAGATTTCCCATTCTTAGGCCACATCTACACAACGGCTTGTGGCAGGGTGGCATTAGGCCGCATTTTTATGCTGCTCAAGTTACAAATAATAATAGTGAATGGGGATTCATAAAAATCCAGCTGGTGTCACATCATGGTATCTTGTGGGGGAAAAAGTGATCACTTTCACTGGGACACACATCACAAGTCACAGTGCACAGTAGCCTTAGGTGACACATTTTGCATTTAAAAGGGTTGTCCAATTTCACCAGTCTCCAGTCCACAGACTCAGTTACGTCTAAAAAACAAAATTAGATTTACTTTCCTTCCCCAGTACAGTGCTGAGTCTTAACAACTTCCCTGATACCTATTGTTTGACTGATGCTGCAACATCAGCGCTGCTACCAGTCACTGATCTCAGCTGTGTTACTTTTTTATAATTCTATGGCATTTTCTCCCACAAGCTCTTGATCTGCCTTGTGTGGTCCAGTTTTAATATATTCATATTACATTAATCACGCCCCTGGATGAAGCCAGGTGAAATGCGTGTCAGGGTGGAGGGACATAGTGCCTGACATATTGCTGCAGTGGCAGATTCATCCTATAAGGTATACTAACCACATACAAATTTGACTATACTGCACTCTGCACCTACATGGTAATTTGAACCTTAGCAGACGAAAATAATGGTTATTGCCGAAAGCTGCTACTACAAGGTGTGGACGGCATCATCTTGAAGGAGGAACATTTTTTTTCTTCTCTAGCAAGATGGTGTCTCCTGCGCAATAGCAGCTATCAGATCACCTCTATATACACCGATAGCTGCTACTGAGCAGGGTGGCGGGCGCCATTTTAAAATGGATTTTTTTATCTTTATACTCCTCAAGATAACCTCAAGCACATTTATTAACAACACATTAAGCATGCGATTATGGCTGGTGCCTGCCTGGAGAAGGTTTTTTTTGTAGTATGTACATATATTCATTATGTAAACTAAGGGGCAGGTCACTGATGGATCAGTGACCTGTCAGCATTGTGCATTATGAATACCTAATCAGAGCACCACATGAAGACCCCTTACAGGCCCGCCCCGGAGCACGAGCATATCATCAACTCAAAACTGAAAATAAAGATTAAACAACAACCACAAGACGGATTTTATCAACCAACGTATCACTGTAATCAGTATAACGACGCCAACCTGACACTGCCTGTAGGTTACTGTGCTCAATCCTGCTGACAGGCTCCCTTTAATGAAGGAAGTTCACAAATACATGCAGAAGTCATCTGATGAGGCATTTATTTTCAAAATTTTAGTTTTACTTAACATCTTTAACTCAAGATAATTATACTGACTTTAATTTACTGATAGCATGTGAAAGAGTAAGGTCCATTGCTTCTCAATATCCACAAGTCAGTATTTGGTCAGCTAGCCATTTTCCTGTACGTTCATTCGCCTTTCTTCTTGTTTTTTATTTGTATATTTTTGGGGTCTGTAGATTGTCTGTAAACAACCAGGAATGGAGCTCATTCATCAGGCTTGGAGGTTATGACATGTGAGTTTCCACAGCTCATTGAGAAAACGTCGCTCTCAACATTCAGCCTTTGAACAAGCAGGAAGCAACATGTTCTTTTTTTTACAATTATGTATCAAACATGAAGTTCATGTCCACCACTGAAACCAGGAAAGAAACATACAACAGATGGTAAATAGGCCTTGTAAACCACACACCAAAGACAGTGATTGATATTGTCATCATCTCAATTTATTTTCCAGTTTTAAGGAGAATATGTAAAATCAAATAGCTTAACCTCTATTACTACGGACGGATATAATTGTTTTATACTATCAAATTCAGAAGTTATAAATTTTGCATTATCTATTTTATCTATTTGACCACTAACTAGAACAATATCAAACTTAACTTAGAAAGAAAGTAAAACCCTACTGAGCGCTAACATCACCTGATTCATCTGTTAAGATTTACCAACCATCTGGTGGTAGATGTCTTTATTAAGTTTGGTGTCCCTTAGAAAGGGCTTAGGAAAGAATCCCTCAGAAAAGACTAAAAATCCCTCATCAATGTGTTGTAAACACCTAGATAAGTAATTGTATGGCACGCCCCAATTCTAGGAGGAAACCTTCTATTATAAACTCTTAAATCCTTGTGTCAACTTATTAGGAAGGTGTGAACAACTGGTGTGATTCTGCCTTTCTCCTAAGATGTTGTGCAGGAAGCATCTGTTTCATAACGGAATGGTAATTTGACGGTAACTGATCTCAGACAGATAATAGTGGTTTAACATAAGTCCTACATCCACTTCTTATCGGCTTGTGAACAGTTCAGAATGTAATGATTTCATATTGTAATATTCTCCAGATATCGGACTAAATACTACAAGAGCTTTGCACAAGGTCTAGCTCACCCGTGACTGGAAATAGAAGTTTGGTACATTTGGAATTTTGCACATTTTTCTTTAGTTGTACTGCAATAGAAATCAATGTAATTACTAGAAGACCATTGAGCTGATATTTACATTGTCTTCTAATGAAGTACAGGCTATATCGTACAAATGTGAAAAGCGAAGCTGTGATTCCGACTGCCAGAAATACATAGATAAAAAATCTCTATGTTCTGTAAGATACTTCACACTTTGGAGTGGCACACATTTGCAGTACTTTTGTCTATTTTTTTTCTGCTGGTGGTAGTAATGAACAATGGAAAAACATATGGGATATATTCCAGCTCCTTGTAAAAAAATATTGTCTTTAGTCCATGCGAAAATTTATAAAATTTCATCTAAGGCTGACGTGAAAAAGCAATGTGTTTCGAACATACTCCAACGTTCTTTGTCAAAGCTTTGTCCCAGGAACAATACAAATGAGCAACAAATTCCAGTGGTAAAATATGTCAGAGAACCTCCTCTGCCCTTTTCCTCTCCTAGGTGTGCGGAGAAAGCATGCATGTCATTGCGAGGTGCATTGCTTGTATACAGTTTGTATACTGGGAGGCATATTTGTTTGGTACAGTATAATTTATTATTTGGTCATGTTTTGGGGATTTATTGTATTATTTGAGTTCTTTATTGCTGCATCATTTAGACATCGTGGTCTTATAGTGTGGCTTTCAGAGGCACTGCTAGGCTGTTTGCTTTGCCAAAAACAGAAATGGTTTCTTTCCCACCTCAAAAAAAAAATTAAAACTAATTAATAAATGATATGGGTCTCAAAATGGTTCTATTAATAGTATGAAATTCCTGAGGGCTTCAAAGGACCACTGCAGTGACAATTTCTATTTATTCCTTGGCAGTAATGATGTGAGCATGTGTAATGAGTGCAGTACTATCCTCGCCAGCCTCTAGCTTGTACACTACACCTCGTTTTGGTATCACATGACCAATATTTAACCGGCCGTATCAAGTCATGTCTGCTGTGACTCAGAATGAGGTTCTGTAGCCTCGTTCAGCATCTCACAGACTTGCATTAAGAAAATGTAAAAAGTGACCACCACTTCACACAGAAGACACTGGGTGCTTCGGCAAGTCACAAATGTGGTCTTGTGGCTCCAGAGTGGACCAGAACACCACTGAACATGGAAAAAAAATGATAACCAGTGAGTATGTTACTGCACTCATTATTCATACACACCTGATTGCCACCAATGGGAAAAGTAAAAAATGTCACCGGAGTGGTCCTTTAACATCAAAATAGGCCCGTTAAGGGTTAATATGTGATCATAATAAAGCTGGCCTTAGAAAACAGTATGATATAGCGCCATTTATTTATATTTCCTATGTAAAGGTTAAATCGTTGTTCTGTTTTCCATTTTTTTCAGCCCATAGGCTTGCACTAGAAAAATATAATAAAATTAGGATTTTATTATTTTTTGCTAGTGTAAGCCGATAGGCGGAGGATTCTTACAAACAGAATAAGAACTTGAATGGTATAAGAAGAGATTATTTTGAGGTGGAGCTCGAGTGTAATCGATGTTGTAATGTAGGTAGTATTGCTCAGATTTTATATTATAAAGTCAGTATGTCCGGTAAGCGGAGTCGTAGTCTGTAGCTAGGAAGCAACTGAGAGTTTGTGGTCTGTTCCAAAGATCGTTTATTAAATCTCCTTGAGATTAAGGCTTGGCTAAATTTACTATTGCGCATTTGCTCGTCGTCACCTATAACCACTGATACTACAATGCATTTAATTCATTTCAATATGGGTTGATTTGAACTTTTGGGGGGTTCACAGGAGAGTGAGTAATGGTAAAAGCTGTCACTTGGCTGAACTTCTACGGCTATCGGAGTCTGTCTGCTTTGGGAATAACATATCAAAATCTACACTAATACATTTAATCTCCCAAAATTGTTCACATAGGAACATGTTCTCTTATGGTAGAGCATACTCACAAGAAGGTACATATAGGCAAATACATAACCTGCCCTGTTTTCGTCTGCCTTTCTTTTGCCTTCTTGGACCACCCTGAATACTCACTGGCTCTGTGCCCCTTTACTCTACAGGATCAAATTCCTTACAGACTCCCTGAACCATACACAATCTGCTTTCAGGCAGATGTCTATCCTGCAGAGATTAGTAGCTCAGGAGAGCTCTGAGGAGGGGCCCACAGAAGAAAAAAAAGAGAGGGAGGGGGCTACCTTCCACACTTCTAGGAAAGTTCACAAGGAAGTCTGTGTTTTGACAGGGAAAGGGATAGTAAATTAGAACCATCAGAAAAGTATGCATTGTCATTAATGCTGATGGGTGCTCAGGAGGTACCAATTAAGTGCCGCTAATAAATACAATAAGTATGCTCTGAAAATACCGTCTCGAGTAGGACAGTTTAGTCTACAAGAACATAATGGTTTGCTTAGAAAGTCTCGAAAATGCTTTAAAGGGAACATGTCAGGATCATTTTACTACTGAAGCCGGTAGTATAGCTGTATCAAAATGATACCTGTTTTCTAGTAATCCAATGTGCCAGTGCTGAGAAGTCAAGCTTTATTGTTCAAAGTGCTTAGTGGGTGTTTCAGTATTGTCCAACTCACTCGCCACCCCCCACTGCACTACCGGGCTAATTTGCATGTAATTCTAAGCTTGATTTTTCAGCACTAGTACATTGAATTACTACAAAACAGGATTATTTTTCTGGTTTTACCACAACCTCATCAGAAGTAAATCCACCTTTACAGGTTCTCATCAAATAATAACACATTGTGTAAATCAGGTTTTCGTGTTACATGTATTTTTTTCCATATTGCACTCTTTATTAACCCCTTCACAACAATTCCCCCTGGGTCATTTTTCCTTCTTTTTTTTTTCATTTTCATTTTTTGTTCCCCTTCTTCCCAGGGCCAAAACTTGTGTTCTTTCATTATATAATGTACTGGAAAATGTGAAAAAAATTTCAAGTGCAGTGAAATTGCAAAAAAAAAAGTGCAATTTCACAAATATGTAAATGGCATTATTGGGGTATGTTTCCACAGGGCGTATTCCTTCAGTATTTGCTGCGGATTGGATGCTGCAGCTGTACGCAGCATCCAATCCGCAGCATCCAGATGTTACAGCATAGTGGAAGGGATTTTATGAAATCCCACCTCCACTATGCGTAAAAACACATAGGTGGCAGACCTGTGTAACCAGACATGCGCCGCGTCTTTCTAGACCGCAGCATATCTTTTTATCTTGCGGAGATGCTCAACCTCCACAAGATAAATAGCACAGTCTATGTATAGGATGCGGTGATTCCGCCTGTGTTCAATGAACACAGATGGAATCACTGTGCGTACAAAAGGGGGCAGCGATTTGGGCGGAGCGAGGTATCCGCTTCGTCCAAAACGCTGGGATTCAGGACCGTGGACACATACCCTAATAATAATAAATAATAATAATAATAATAAATGTTTTTACCATGTTCATTAAATGTTAAAACTGAGCTGTCATTATGATTCTCCAAGTAATTACGAGTTTTCAGATACCAAACATGTTTAGGTTCTTTTTTATTTAAGTGGTGACAAAAAAAATTCCAAAGTTTGTTTAAAAAAAGCCATTTTCAGAGACCCGTAGCGCCTCCATTTTTCAAAATATGGGTGAGGGCTTATTTCTGGCACACCAAGCTGACATTTTTATCTATACTATTTTGAGGTAGGTACAATCTTTTGATCACCTACTATTGCATCTTATTGCCATGTTACGGCCACCAAAAAAATCGTAATTCCGGCATTTTGATTTTTTTCTTGTTACGCCGCTTACCGATTGGATTAATTCTTTTTATATTTTGATAGGATATTTCTGAATGCAACAATATCAAGTTTTTTTTATTGCTTTATTTTGAATGAAGCAAAAGGGGGTGATTTGAACTTTTATTTTTTTTATATTTTTTAAAAACTTTTTTTTACACTTTTTACTTGCTTTCATGTCTCCTTAGAAGACTTGAAGCTGCGATCTTCTGATTGCTGAGGGCATTCAGCCCTGCTATATGTAGAAGAATTTATCATCTGCTATGAACGCCGGCCATTTGGCGGCACTCATAGCAGATTGGCAATGACTATCACAAGGGTCTCGTGCGGACCCCGGGTTGTCATGCCTTCCCATCAGCACCCTGTGATCATGTGACAGGGGCGCTGATGAGAGGAGCTAGTGACGCACTATCGGTGCGATCATGTTAAATCCCGCTGTCAGAGATTGACAGCAGCATTAAACATGTTAACAGGTGCGGGTGGATCGCGATTACTCCCACGACTGTTAGGGGCACATGTCAGCTGATGAAATCAGCTGTCATATGCCGGAAAAGATGCGGGCTCAGCATAGGAGCCCACATCAAAGAGAAAGACACAACATTTATGCACGTCATATGTTTTGAAGAAATTAAAAAACAGATTATTAATCTTGTCTTTTTCACATTGACCACTGGGGATTTTTTAGAGTCTAATTTCATGTTGTTTTGAGAAATCATATTAGTCAAATTGAATAGGCTTGAGCCCTATCTTTTATATTGAAGCATCTAATTCTAATGATTGTGTGTAAATGTCATTGTGAGCCAGTGGAACAGGCCATAGTATACTCCGAGTCAAGGCTATAGCTGAGGTTGGCCAATACCCGGGGTAGGCCAATTTATACTCCTGGGTATGAATTAGCCTAGGCCATTTCATACCCCATTATGCTAGATTATGCCCTCCTTGATATTAGCATTGTTTAGTGATGTACACAATAATTACTTAATTTTTCAACATCTTATTAACCAGAAAAACTTCAATAAGTAAAAATATGAGACTTCCACAAAGATATAATGAGGTAAAGCATCCTAACGCACTTCTCGGTAGTTACACATTACAAGCAGCTGTGTGTCTGAGGATGATAGAAATAGATCTGCACACTTTTCAACCAATTAGAGACAGGGTGAGAAAACCAGTGAAGTGATAAGAGCAAGTTAAAATTTAATTCTAAGGTAAAAGCACTTACCTTACTGGACCACAGTGTAATCTCAGATGTAATTAATTTTGTCCGTTACCGATCACATTGTATTGTAAGATTGTAAGTAGGGATGGGCGAACCCGAACTGTAACGTTCGGGACCGTACATAGTGTTCGGTCACAAGGTCCCGAACATGGGTTTCCATTGGAAACCCTTGTTACAGATCAGGTCTAGTTTGGGTCCAGGGCGGCTGTAAAAGAAAACATAAAATGAATAATAAACATTATAAATATTATACTTACCTGTCCAGCTTCCGGGGCCGCTCATTACCTTAAGGCGGTATTCACTGCACTCGGCAGTCTTCGGCTTTTTCCGGCAGTGTTCGTGCAGTGACAGGGGCGACACAGTGGAATTCCACTCTTCACATGTTATAGTGACTATGGCAGTAGCGATGGACCTTGATGCAGTATGTCTTTTTCCATTCCTGTTCGTTAATCCGAACCGAACCTTCAAAGGTTCACTCATCTCTACACATGTTATATAAAAAAAATAATGCTTGCGCACTTCGGGTAGTAAAACCTTTGATCAGACACCCAGACTATAGACTGTCTACCCTGGAAATTGACTGGCATACTTATCAATAACACTGGATTGGTGAGCTGAATTTACACTTTTTCTTTTTTTGGCAGAAATCATAGTTGCATCCAGGCCCTGGGGCCAAAGGGGCCAAGAAGCTCATAAGAGGACACCTTTATGAAACATGAAACATAATAGATGGGAGGTTTTTACAGATGTTGCAATGGATTGGCATTTTATTTTATGTATATAAATCCTCTTCATGTGGTCCGTCAAGTTCAATTGTACTTTTTGTCACTAACTTAACTATAACCCGCAATGATGCATGTATCAAGGACAAGGAAATCGTCCAGCTTTTTTTAAAAGCTGTTCTAGTGTCTGCCATTACTACCTCTTGTGGTCGGGCATTCCACAGTCTGACTGCTCTAACTGTAAAGGACCCTTTCCCATTTAGCTGCTGGAATCACCTTTCTCCCATCCGCAATGAGTGCCCCTAGTTCTCCGTATGGTCTTTAGAAGGAATAAGTCATGTGCCAGTGTTTTGTACTAATGGCCATACATTTATACATATAAATGAGATCTCCTCTGAGGCGTCTTTTTTCTAAGCTAAACAAGCCCAACTTTTCCAACCTTTCATCATGAGAGGCCTTCCATCCATTGTAATAATCTAGTTGCCCTTCTTTGAACTGACTCTAACTTCTGAATATCATTTTTAAAATGTGGACAAAAAACTGGATCCCATATTCTAGATGTGGCCTCACCAGTGATTTATAAAGGGGTAATAATACGTTGGGATCGCAGGATTTTATCTCTCTTTTTATACATCCTAAAATCTTGTTTGCTTTTGTGGCTGCTGCCTGACATTGAGTGCTGCTGCTCAGCTACTTGTAACCAGAATACCCAAGTCCTTCTCCTGTTCTGTAGTCCCGAGTATACTCCCATGTAATGTAAATGCAGCAATAGGATTACTCCAGCCTAGGTGCATTTCTTTACTTGTATCTACATAAAATCTTATTTGCCAAGTGTTTGCCCATTGACTTATCTTATTCAGATCATTTTGCAATATTGTAATGTCAAGGTCAGATTTTAATATCCTACATAGTTTGGTGTCGTCAGCAAAATGACACTTCACTCTCAATCCCATCCACAAGGTCATTAACCCCTTCATGACCGTGGGATTTTCCGTTTTTCCGTATTCGTTTTTCACTCCCCTCCTTCCCAGAGCCATAACTTTTTTATTTTTCCGTCAATTTGGCCATGTGAGGGCTTATTTTTTGCGGGACGAGTTGTACTTTTGAACGACATCATTGGTTTTACCATGTCGTGTACTAAAAAACGGGAAAAAAATTCCAAGTGCGATGAAATTGCAAAAAAAGTGCAATCCCACACTAGTTTTTTGCTTGGCTTTTTTGCTAGGTTCACTAAATGCTAAAACTGACCTGCCATTATGATTCTCCAGGTCATTAAGAGTTCATAGACACCTAACATGACTAGGTTATTTTTAAACTAAGTGGTGAAAAAAAATTCCAAACTTTGCTAAAAAAAAAAAAAAAAAAAAAATTGCGCCATTTTCCGATACTCATAGCGTCTCTATTTTTTATGATCTGGGGTCGGTTGAGGGCTTATTTTTTGCGTGCCGAGCTGGCGTTTTTAATGATACCATTTTGGTGCAGATACGTTATTTTGATCGCCCGTTATTGCATTTTAATGCAATGTCACGGCGACCAAAAAAACGTTATTCTGGCGTTTCGGATTTTTTTCTCATTACGCCGTTTAGCGATCAGGTTAATGCTTTTATTTTATTGATAGATCGGGAGATTCTGAACGCGGCGATACCAAATATGTGTAGGTTTGATTTTTTTTTTATTGATTTATTTTGATTGGGGCGAAAGGGGGGTGATTTAAACTTTTATGTTTTTTTTATTTTTTTCACATTTTTTTTAACTTTTTTTTTTTACTTTTGCCATGCTTCAATAGCCTCCATGGGAGGCTAGAAGCAGGCACAACTCGATCGCCTCTGCTACATAACAGCGATCATCAGATTGCTGCTATGCAGCAGAAAATCAGGTGTGCTGTGAGCGCCGACCACAGGGTGGCGCTCACAGCTACCGGCGATCAGTAACCATAGAGGTCTCAAGGACCTCTATGGTTACAATACTGAAGCATCGCTGACCCCCGATCATGTGACGGGGGTCGGCGATTACGTCATTTCCGGCTGCCCGGCCGGATGCGGTAGTTAAATGCCGCTGTCTGCGTTTGACAGTGGCATTTAACTAGTTAATAGCGGCGGGTGAATCGCGATTTCACCCGCCGCTATTGCGGGCACATGTCAGCTGTTCAAAACAGCTGACATGTCCCGGCTTTGATGCGGGCTCACCGCGGAGCCCTGCATCAAAGCAGGGGACCTGACGTTGGACGTACTATCCTGTCCGACGTCAGGAAGGGGTTAATAAAGAAGGTAAAAAGAATCGGTCCTAGCACAGATCCCTGCGATCCCCACTGCTGACTATATCTAATTTAGAGAATGTATCATTTATGACAACTCTTTGTTTCCTGTCATTTAGCCAATTCCTTACCCATCTGCATATAGTTTCCCCAGTCTTTGCTTCTGTACAGAGGCGTAGCTAGGGTTTCAACTTAGGGGGGCGAAACATCTGAGTGGGCCCCTAACCAGCTAACCCTGATTACAGCTACGGTTGTGCACTCTAATAGTGAATATAGGGGAACCTCAGAATATGACCCTACTGTTATTGAAAATAAATCTATATACAAAAACGAACATTGACTTTACCGCCATATTGTGACCATATGCAACTTTGATGGTCACAATACTCTGAGTGTCCCTATAACAATAATGCTTAAGTGCCCACTTAACATTTAATAATGTCCCCTAAGTTCCCCCATGTACGTCTCCATTATACCCAGTATGGTGAGCTCAAAGCTTCCATATACACAGTATAAGGCCCCCACAGCTCCCCTATACACAGTATGGTGATTCTATAACTCCCCTTTACACAGTATGATGTTCCCACTGCTCCCCTCTACACAGTATGATCCCACTGCTCCCCTATAGATAGTATGAGCCCAATCCTCCCCTATACACAGTATAATGCTGACAGAACTCCACTATAGAAAGTATAATGCCCCCCAGAGCTCCCCTATATACAGTGTAATGGGCCAACAGCTCCCATATGCACAATATGCACAATATGCCTTCACACTTCCCTATACACAGTATGATGGGCCTGCAGCTCCCGTCAAACAGTATGATGTCCCTCACAGTTCCCCTGTACACAGTATGATGGGCCCACAGCTTCTTTATACACAGTATGATGGGCCCACAGCTCCTTTATACACAGTATGATGGGCCCACAGCTCCCTTATACACAGTATGATGGGCCCGCAGCTCCCATATACACAGTATGATGTGTGCACAGCTTCCTTATACACAGTATGGACTCACAGCTCCCTTATACACAGTATGATGGGCCCGCAGCTCCCTTTTACACAGTGTGATGGGCCCGCAGCTCCCTTATACACAGTATGATGGGCCCGCAGATCCCTTATACACTGTCTGATGGGCCCGCAGCTCCCTTATACACAGTATGATGGGCCTGCAGCTCCCACACAAACAGTATGATGGACTCACAGCTTCCTTATACATAGTATGATTGGCCCGCAGCTCCCTTATACACAGTATGATGGAAACACAGCTCCCTGTCATGATTTGGATACCCTGGTCATTTACTCATCCTCCGGCGTATTCACTATTTTGTGGCACTGCTGCAGTGCCGCTGCTCAAACCTGTGAGCGCAGCTTCTGACAGGCCAGAAGTTAGAAGCTATGTCACAAGCGCTCAATGTACCGTTATAATAGATGAATGTGGATAAAATCTGTGCTGCTGCAACAAATGATGGATCCAGATATAGTTGTAAGATGTTCAGGTGGTTTATTCAATGCGTTTCGAAGCTCATGGCTTCTTCTTCAGGAAGTTTCCACAGAAAGATCTTCTTTCTGTGGAAACTTCCTGAAGAAGCCATGAGCTTCGAAACGTGTTGAATAAACCACCCGAACATCTTATAACTATATCTGGATCCTTCATTTGTTGCAGCAGCACGGATTTTATCCACATTCATCTATTATAACGGTTCTGAGAGGTCGCAACGCCGACCTGTGGATCTGCAGCAGCTGACAACTACACGCTTTTACTTTGTACCACCAGGTGAGCAGTTCTCTCTTAATTGATTGGAAACAATCCTGGGGATAAGACCCTATTTGCGCTTTTTTGTCTCCTACCTTTCGATACAAGTGCTCAATGTAAGACTATGAGGCAATGTGCACTTGTTGCGGATTCGTGTGCGGATTTACCGCGGATTTCCTATGTTTTTTGTGCAGATTTCACCTGCGTTTTACCACCTGCGGAATCCTATACAGGAGCAGGTGTAAAACGCTGCGGAATCCGCAAAAAGAATTGACATGCTGCGGAAAATACAACGCAACGTTTCCGCGTGGTATTTTCCGCACCATGGGCACTGCGGATTTGGTTTTCCATAGGTTTACATGGCACTGTAAACCAGATGGAAAACTGCTGCGAATCCGCCGCGGCCAATCTGCATCGTGTGCACATAGCCTGAGAGTGAGAAAGAGGCCAGAACGAGGCTCCCATAGACTCACATTGATTAGTGACCTCTGCGCTGCTCCATGAAACACTGGAGCCTCGGACAGGCCACAAACTGCAGGAGACTGAGCCGAGCGGAGACTAAAACAGATGAAGACGCCAGAAGGTGAGTATCAGACAGGAGGCAGGGAACTTGGATTTTTAGCACTGCCCCAGCAATGAAATAAAAAATAATGCTGGAGTGGTGCTGTAAATGTGATGCAGCTCTTGGTTACTGTATGCGGGCTCCTTATACTAATACTCATAAAAGACCCAGGTGGTACGTATCAAAAGCCCCCTACCCCCCCATCTCCAGCCTCCCCAGACAGCAAATATTACATGATGGAGTACATATAATGTCAGAACAAAACATTATAATATTCAGCCCCCAGTGACCTGTCCCCCCTCCCCCACTTCAGCCCCAATACCCCCATCATCTCACATCCACCCCCTCAGTGCCCTGTCCCACCTCACCCACCTTCTGCCCTCACAACACCCCCATGGTCTTACATTCACCCCCCAGTACCCTGTCCCCCCTCACTCACTTTCAGCCCCCACAATACCCCAACGGTCTCAGTGACATACCTGAATTTAATAAACCTAATAAGTTCCATCCCCACTTACTGATGAGTTTGCAGGCAGGACCAGGAAGTGTAAGTGAAATGCATGATGTGGGCACTAGGACCCAGCGTGCCTGAGCCAATCCCAGTGTGCACAGAGTGAAGAAAAACTGCAACCAGGAAAAGCTTCATGATCAGGTCAGAGGGGCGAAACCATTCACTGTAGGAGGGAGACTGCAGCCGGCCACTGTGCTAGCAGCGTGCAGAGTCTCCGTCAGACGGGAGCAGACATTATACTGCTCTGCTCCTACGCGGTGCTCTGCCTCGTCATAGAAGTGGCCCTGGCTCCCAGTGGGCCCCTTCATGTGACAGGGCCCGGGGCGACGGCCCCCTCTGCCCCCCCAGTAGCTACGCTACTGCTTCTGTAGCTTCAGTACAGTGGCATGTAAAAGTTTGGGCACTCCTGGTTAAAATTACTGTTATTGTGAACAGTTAAGCAAGTTGAAGATGAAATCATCTCCAAAAGGCCTAAAGATATAGAGGACACATTTCCTTTGTATTTTAGGAAAAAAAATATATATTTTCTCATTTTGTACATTTTAAAAATTACCAAAAGGAAATTGGGCTTATGCAAATGTTTGGGCACCCTTGCAGATGTGTATGCTCAGAGATAACTTTGACCAATGTTTCAGACCTCACTTAGCCTGTTAGTGTTATGGCTTGTTCACTATCACCGTTAGGAAAGGCCAGGTAAAACAAATTTCCCAGCTTTATAAAAACTCAGCCTTCTCTAACCTTGTGCCAAAAAAACAGCAGCCATGGGTTCTTCTAAGCATCTGCCTAGCAGTCTGAAAATGAAAATGGTGGAGGCCAGCAAAGCAGGAGAAGGCTATAAGCAGATAGCATAGCGTTTTCAAGTTGCCCTTTCCTAAGTTCAAAATGTAATTAAGAAATGTCAGTTTACAGGAACAGTGGAGGTCAAGATAAGGTCTGGAAGATGAAGCAAAATGTCAGTGAGACCTGCTCGTAGTATTGCTAGAAAGGAAAATCGTAACCACTGCTTGACTGCAAGAGACCTTCAGAAAGTTTTAGCAGGCTCTGGAGTTCTGGCTCATTGTTCTACTGTTCAGAGACACCTGCACAAATACAACCTTCATGAGAGTCATCAGAAGAAAACCTCTCCTGCATTCTCACCGTAAAATTTAGAGTCAAAAGTATGCAAAAAAAATCTAAACATTCATTGTGGAAACAAGTCCTGTGGACCAATGAAGTTAAAATAGAACTCTTTGGCCACAATGATTAAAGGTATGTGTGGAGAAAAGAGGACACAGTATTTCAGAAAAAGAACATCTCACCAACCATTAAGCATGAGAGTGGATCAATCATGTTTTGGAGTTGTCTTGAAGCCAATGGGATGGGGAATATTTCACAGGTAGAGGGAAGAATGGATTCAATGAAATTTCAACAAATTCTAGATGCAAATATGTAGTAAAGCTGAATTTGAAAAGAGCATGGCTTCTGCAAATGGATGATGATCCTAAACATATGTCAGAATCCACAATAGACTACTTCAAAAGGCACAAGCTGAAGGTTTTACAATGGCCCTCACAGTCCCCTGATCTGAACATCACTGAAAATCTGTCGCTAGACCTCAAAATAGCAGTGTATGCAAGACGACCCAGGAATCACACAGAACTGCAAGAATTTTTCAAGGAAGAATGGAAAAAAATCCCTCAAACAAGAATTGAAAGACCCTTGTATGGCTACAAAAAGCATTTGCAAGCTATAATAGTTTTAAAAGGGGGGCTACTAGGTACTAACCATACAGGATGCCTAAACTTTTGCATGAGCCCATTTTCCTTTTTGTAATTTTTAAAATGTAAAGATGAAAAATATATATATATTTTTTTACAAAAATAGAAAGAAAATGTGTCATCTTAAACTTTAGGCCTTTTAGAGATAATTTAATCTTCAACATGCTTAACTGTTCACAATAACAGTAATTTTGACCAGGGGTGCCCAAACTTTTACATGCCACTGTATAAGGCTATTATGTGGAACAGTATTAAATGCCTTTGCAAAGTCAAGATAAATCACATCAACGGCATTACCTACATCCAGATTTGCACTCACCTCCTCATAGAAACCCAACATGTTAGTTAGACACAACTTACTCTTCATGAATTCATGCAGGTTGTCAGTTATTATATTATTATCTACAATATATTTCTGCAGGTCATCTCTTATAGTCTGACCCCAGGGGGTTGTTTGAAAACGGGGTAAAAGCAGAGGTCATGACTAGAATTTGTGCATAGAGACAGAAGAAGGAGGAATTAACTGAATCTATTGTCTATGTTACTCTCGTATAAGGGCTGCTCAAGAGATCATGCACAATGTAATGACAATGAAGTCATATCTGGGTGTCCATAGATTAGAACATCGATTCAAGGACAAATTGATTTTATGTAGTTACTTTAAACACAAACATTTGTCAGTGTTTGTTCACTTTCTAGATCTTGGCTATCATGTAGGATTTAGAGACTGTATCACCAAAGATTCATGCCCAGTACAAAAAGGCTCTGATTGTAAGCCAAAAATATTGAAGAAATAATGTATGAAAATTATATTCAATCTAGATTGTAGCAATCATATAAGCGTTATTGTCAGACTGAGTAATGTATGTAAAGGGGTTTTTGCCCTCATAACTTATTTTAACCCTTTCTTGACATTTTCAGTTTATACAGCTCTGGCAAAAATTAAGAGACCACTGCAAAATGTTCAGTTTGTCTGATTTTTCTCTTTAAAGGTATATTTTTGAGTAAAATGTAAATTGTTCATTCATTTTATAAACTTCTGACATGTCTCCGAATTTCCAAGCAATAAATTTTGTATTTTTTTCTGAAAAGGAGAAATGGTCAAAATAAAAAAAATCCCAGTGCTTTCAGACCTCAAATAATGCAAAGAAAACAAGTTCATTATCATTTAGAAACAACAATACTAATGTTTTAACTCAGGAAGAGTTCAGAAATCAATATTTTGTGGAATAACCAGGATTTTTAATCACAGCTCTCATGCATCTTGGCATGCTTTCCACCAGTCTTTCACACTGCTTCTGGCGCAAACATTTAAGCAGTTCTTCTTTGTTTGATGGCTTGTGACTATCCATCATCCTCTTGATTACAATCCAGAAGCTTTCAATGGGGTTCAGGTCTGGAGATTAGGCTGCCCATGACAGGGATTTGATGTGGTGGTCTCTTAATTTTTGCCAGAACTGTATATGTCATGGTTGGAAAGTACTTCCCAACCGATGCAGCATATATATGGCATGACGATCTCCCATGTACAGGAGGCGATCGCCGCAGATGTTTTTGCTCACCTCAAAAGTATTTTTTTACCACATATGGGGTTTCGGCGTACTCAGGAGAAATTGTACAACACATTTTGGGGTCCATTTACTTCTATCCTTGTGAAAATGAAAAAAATTGGGGCTAAAACAACATTTTTGTAGGAAAAATATATATTTTTTCATTTTCACAGCTCAACGTTGTAAACTTCTGTGAAGCACCTGTGGGATCAAGGTGCTCACCACATGTCTCGATAAATTCCTTTAGGGGTCTAGTTTTCAAAATGGGGTCACTTATGGGGGGATTCCACTGTTAAGGCACATCAGGGGCTCTCCAAATGCGACATGACACCCACAGACCATACCATCATACCATCAAAGTCTGCGTTCCAAAAATGGGATTCTTTTTATTTTCACGGCTCTATGTTATAAACTTCCGTGAAGCATCTGAGAGATTTAGGTGTTCACCACACATCTACGTGCGGTTCCTGATGAGTCTAGTTTCCAAAATGGTGTCACTTGTGGAGGGTATCCACTGTTTAGACTCATCAGGGGCTCTCCAAACAAAACATGATGTCCGCTATTTATTCCAGCAATTTTATTATTCAAAAAGTCAAATGGTGTTCCTTCCTTTCCAAGCCCTGTTGTGCACCCAAACAGTAGTTTTACTTCACAAATGGGGTAATGGCTTACTTAGGAGAAATTGCACAACAAATTGAGGTGTACAATTTCTCCTCTTACCCTTGTGAAAATGCAAAATTTGGGGCTAAAAAAACATATTTGTGGAAAAATGTGATTTCTTTATTTTCACAGCTCAACTTGATGAACTTTTGTGAAGCACATGCGGGATCAAGGCGCTCACCACACATCTAGATAAATTCTCTGTGGAGTCTAGTTTCCAAAATAGGGTTACTTGTACGGGATTTCCATTGTTTAGGTACATCAGGGGCTCTCCAAACATGACATGGTGTCTGCTAATTATTCCAGCAAATTTACATTCAAAAAGTCAAATGGCACTCCTTCACTTCCGCATCCTACAATGTGCCCAAACACTGTTTTTTGCTCAAGAGAAATTGCACAACAAAGTTTATGGTTCATTTTCTCCTGCTACCATTGAATAAATTAAAAAATGGGTCTAAATTAACATTTTTGCGATAAAAAGTGAAATGCTCATTTTTTTTTCTTCCACATTCCATTAATCGCTGTAAAGCATTTGAAGGGTTAATAAACTTATTGAATGTGGTTTTAAACACCTTGAGGGGTGCAGTTATTAGAATGGTGTCACTTTTGGGTATTTTCTGTTGTATAGGCCCCTGAAAGTCACTTCAAATGTGTGGTCCCTAAAAAAATGGTTTTAGAAATTCTGTTGGAAAAAAGTGAAATCGCTGGTCAACTTTTAACCCTTATAATTTAACAAAAAAAAATTATGTTTCAAAAATTGTGCTGATGTAAAGTAGATATGTGAGAAATGTTATTTATTAACTATGTTGTGTGACATAACTCTCTGATTTAAGGGCATAAAAATAAAAAGTTTGAAAAGTGCAAAATTTTTGCCAAATTTACGTTAAATAAACGTAAGTTATATCAAACAACTTTTACCACTATCATGAAATACAATGTATCATGAAAAAAACATTCTTAGAATCAGTGGGATCTGTTGAAGCAGAGTTATAACTTCGTAAAGTGACACTGGTCAGAATTGTAAAATTTGGCCTGCTCATATAGGTGAAAACAGGCTCAGGGACCAAGGGGTTAAAGAAGCTTTTCTGCAGGCTCTACTAAGAGCAAAAAATAATCAAATAAACCATACCAACCCTACTTATGCACACCAATTCTCTTCTATTGCTGCCAAGATTCTTTGTTGGTCTCATTCCTTCTCCGGCGAGATTGGCATATGACTGCTACAACCAATCACTGACTGCCGTGGTGACCAATGCACCAATGCCAGTAATTGGCACCAGCATTCGAATGTCCGTACAACTGGAACAGACCGTACAGAGTCAGTGTAAATTTTTAGTAGCATAAAATAGTGAAGAATAGTGAAGCTAATGAAAATTAATATGTTGTGAAGTAAAGCTTATTACAATGATTCTATCAGCAATGTAGTCCACTTTATTCCTATGCAGTGGGATGCACGAAAGCTTTCTGTCATAGATATACGTGGGAAAATGCTCCTAATATATACTTCCAAAATGGGCTGAAAATCTGATGTGAATAGAGCCATTGCTGTTAGGAGTGTGCCTTGTCATTAATCTGATTACCGGTGTTCAGACAACCAGCAGAATTATGACTGCACGTAAGATATATATATATATATACTGTAGAACTGTGTTCAAATTAAATACCCCCAACAAATGTGCCCAATGTTACCATGCTCCAAGGACAAATGAGGTGGTAACACCACTGTCTGACAACCTAAAACATTCTGCCACTGTGAATGATCATTAGCAAATTAAAATGATTGAGGACACATTATGTCTACGCAATGGTTTCATGCAATTCATTGTTCTTATTGCAATGTGCACAATGTAGGTTGAGACTAAAAGCAAGCAAAATCATGAAGGAATACATTATGTAAGGCATTGACAGGTGTTATATGCGAGGGTCGCTATGTGTCTCCCAGGATGCGCATAGAAGCATGTTGAGGCTGTGGGAGTGCATTGCAGTCACAGGTATAGCTGTGATTGAAGTGCAAAATAAAAGTATGTTTTGGTCTTGGGCAAGCTATTTCGCCAAGGCAGATTTAAGAAAACCCGCCATGGGCTTTTATTTTTGGAGCGGACTACAGGATGGTAGTGGAGCAGTCCGCTTCCATCCAGCCAGATCTTACAAGTGGCCTATGCCACAGATTCCTTGTAAAAACCCTGCAGCAAAAGGTTGGCTGTGTCAGTCTTGGTTTGAAAACTTGCAGAGCAGGAAGATCTGCAAAGCTTCAGCCTGTGTGAAGGAACATGGAGCCAAGCGGAGCCAAAAGGCCTGGCACCCCTCAGCGTGACACAGGGTTCAGTCACCCACGGCAACCGGTCTCGGTCTTGTTTCCCGACTGCGATCCAGAGGATACCTTTTGTGTTCCAGTTGTAAGTGTCTTTGGACATTAAAAGACATTTGTTTTGAACTTTTCTGTGGTCACTGCTTGTCTGTCACACTGCACCGACCCCGCTGCACCACAATTGGAAAACAAGAAGTAAAAAAACACATGTGAAACAAATCAAAATATGTGTAACAGCTTATTCACACATTAGTATTTGGTCAGTATTTTTCATCATTATTTTGCATGCCAAAACCAGAAGTGAAACTTACTGAGAAAAACTATAATTGAAAGATTGACACCTATTCTGTGTTTTGGAGACACTTCTGGTTTTGGCATAGCATACAAATACAGATGAAATACTGATCAAAAATACCGATGTGTGAATAAAGCCTAAAGCTTAAGATTCTTCAAAGTGCCGCCCTTTCACTCTTATGACAGCTTTGCTTCACCTCGGCATTCTATCATGAAGCTTATTAGGTAGTCACCTCGAATGGATTCCATTGAACGGGCATGCCTACTCAGGAGTTCAGTTGCTGAATCACTAGCCTTCTGGAAGTGTTTACAGCCATCATATAACAGGCATCATAAATGATGCACATAAAAATAGCAGACACATCTCAACTGTCCAGATGAAACTCCGAAAAACAGACTTTTATGGTGGAATTGCTGCAAAGAAGCCACTACTGAGGACTGCATGATAAGGCTGGGTTCATACTGCGTTAAAGCAGCCTATTCAACGCATGCATTAAAGGGACTGCATTAACGCAAGTGCCGAAATGCGATCGCGCTAGCGCAGATTGAGCTAGCAGATGCTCTATCTGCGCTAGCGGTGACAGACCCGGAAATGCTGCAGCCCGCGTCCGAGGGTCCGTCACTCAATGACGGCACATCGCTAGCGCATGCCCATTATGGAATGCATTGGCGATGCACCCGAAATAGGGGTTAATGGCAGCGTTAATGGACTGCGTTACACGTGGTGTAACGCAGTCCATCTAATGGACTGCGTTACACGTGGTGTAACGCAGTCCATCTAATGGACTGCCATAACGCAGTATGAACCCAGCCTAAGACTCTGCCTACAGTACGAGCATCTCAGTAACTGAAAACGCCTAACACTGATTACACAAGAACCACAAGATGGATTCATTTACCCCAGGTATCATTTTAATTTGTGTAACACTGTCAACATGACAATGCCTGTAGTTTACTTAGAAAAATCTTGCTGACAGGTTCATTTTAAGGGTTTTTTTTATTTTCAGATATGCTATAGGTAGACTTGTAACAAAGTACCTGCCTCGTGAGCCCGCTCTATGCACCCACACCCAACATGTGACATACTTGTGTTTCAAATGGCAGTAGGGGGTTAGGTTGAGACTGCATTGGCAATCATCCATTGAGACTGCATAGCCAAGCATCACCCACTATAACTGATGGCCTCATAATTTTGTTCCATGATCTTGTGGCCATTGGCCACCGCAAGTAGCTGAGTTCCTCTGCACCATGTGGTTAAAGGTTATTATTGTATACATAAGATGAGAAACTTTGCAATGCATACACTGATCCTGAGCACGCAGCAGTTGCTTGAGGAAGGGGTGTACCCCCAAAACGTTGCCACAGGTGCAGACTTCTGATCGTCAGACAATATCTATGCCTTTTTGCCTCTTCATGCCTGCCTCTGTTTAGAGCATATGGACTGTTTGCACCAAAGTCTGTGTCCTTTATTCACTATGGTGATTATGATGATTATTGATTCTATGAACCGATTCTAATGTGAATGTAAAGATTGAAATATAATTATAAAGGAAATTGTTGGAATAGACTGGTTGTTTTTTTATACCGTTCAGCTATACAATTTGGACTTTAAGCAGTGTGGAGGAAGGACTGCATTCCGGCAAAAGGTAAATTGTGATTTGGTCAGTCTATCTTAGTATTTGTGTTATGGAGTTCTACCTTTTTCAATGATGAGTCCTGTTTTTTGATACAATGATAACTGGAGATTGGTTTGAAGACCATGTGGGCAACACCATGGAAAAGTCTTCATGAGGGGAACTTGTTTTTCAACACTGAAATGCTAGGTCACATGTAGCTAGCGTTACTGTGAGCTCCTGCATCATCTATACATGCCATGCTGGCGTGCAGCATCCCTGTGCACATCTGGGAAGTCATTGGTGGGGAATTGTGAAGGCAGCTGCCAGCAGCGGATCTTGATGATTTTCATGTGCATTCAGTGTGGCAGAACAACCTTCAGACAACCATTAATAACCTCACTGATAGTAGCCACGGCTTGTTAGTGCGAGTATTTCTGTGTGCGATGCTTATACTTGATAATGAGTAAATTTAGATGTTTTGAAAATTTTGCTTCTGTTGTTTCACTATTGGCATATTACATATCATTAACATGTATATCTATCCTGTTATTTCCATAATTGCATGACCTTATGACTGATATATATATATAATTACCTCAAGCTTACAAGCTTAAAAACCTCAGCATTTGATGTTAGTAAAGACTTCATGTGTAGAATCAACACTACATGAGATTTTGTTGTATAAATTGCATCTATGCCAAGTGTAAAAACGTCACATACATTGACTCATCATTGAATGACACATCTATAATATAAAGGACCACTCTAAAAAGTCAATGGTGCATGTATCTGGAGCGCCCCCACTGCCGCAGGGCTGAGGGGTACCCGGTACCGGGCCTCTCTGTCTCAGTTCTGGGGTTGTCACGGTGGCTAGACCCGGCCCGTGACCCTGCTGAGGGGCGTCCAATGAAGGTGGAGAGTGATGCTGTTGTGGTGTGGTGTCGGTCGCAGTAAATAACCAGGACACCGGTTGCAGTCTCTTTACCTCTTTACTGAAGGCTTCCGGATCCTCAGTCCGGAATATGGTTAACCGGGCTGCGTGAGTCCAGCCGGTCCGATGGCACCTCCAGAGTTCCCTTTGCAGGTGGAAATCTGTGCCTACCTTCTAGCGCTTGTGTGTTGTAGTCCTTCCCTGCTGTGCTTACGGGATAGTCCTCACAACTGTTGTGTCTGTTTCTGAAGTTCCCTCACAACTCGATTATGATGTTCTGTTTCGTCCCCCAGATGATATGGCTAGGACGCACCCGTATGACGGGTAGGCTCGGAGGTCTTCCGGGACCCTAGAGTCGCCCCTCTCCAGATGTTGCCCCCTGTGTCTGCTTAGGTGATTTTGGGTGAGACAGCCCGCCTATAACTGACTGTCCTGCCGTAGGTTTGAAGTAAGGCCTGGAGCTCAATACTTCCTCGGCATTCCGGCCACCGGCTATGCACCTCAGTAGGATGTTGCCTCGTCTTACAGCACGACTCCTACTGGTGTTTTCTCCTTGTTGTGTTGATCTCGTTTCTCACTCTTCACAATAAACTTCGCTTCTTGTCCTTTCTTGGGGTACTGCCGCGATGAAGTGCAGGCGCGGTCCCATAACGTTCTTTCTGTTCGCTAGGCCGCTGTCAGGATCCCACCCCTGACAGGGACCCCCCTGAATCTTCCCCTGCAACACCCTCTGCCACAGGATGTTGCCTGGATTCCAACCCAGTCAGCTTCTGACTAACTTCCTATCCAACCCCCAGTTTTACCAGATTGTGAGGAGTGGCCTAATACATAGCACCCTTAGCTCCCCCTGGAGGCCAGACTGTGAAGTGTATTGGTGTCTGTGATACCTGGTCAGGTGAACTCCTTCAGCGCCATCAGATGTATCATAGCCCCCCTTAGCGGCGGAGCATCAGTACTGCAACGACCAGGACTCTGGGGCGCTGCATATCCATACTCATAACAGAATTTTCCTAAATCTAAATAAATGTCAAACATGCACATGCGCATATAATTTACCCATGATACATTAACAGACATATGCCTATAAGTAATATATGACATAAATAGTAAATATACAGAATGCATAGATTACACATAAAGGCCGACAGCAATCCAGCAATATACTGTATCTATAAAATGAAAAGTTGTTTGTAAACTTTTTTCATATGCTTATAAAGAAAGATTGGATTGAAGTAGCACAATTTTGTGATGCAATAAAAGTTTGCTGTTATGGTTTGATGAAATATCCATAAAGTATAAGTAGGATACAAAAAACAGCATTACTTAGCACATTAGTACACTATAGTCATGTTTGTGTGTGTATACTATACTATATTTGCCTACCCGAAGGTGGCGTATTTCGGAGAAAAAAAAACCCTGGGTTCTTTTCTCCGGCCGCAGGCATTCAGCACAGTGATGGCCAGGGTGCGGGCACACAGGATGACAGTGTCAGTAACTGGCACCATGCACCCCTCTTTCTGATAGCACCCCGGCCATCACGCCTTCCCTGCACTCCATTGTATTTGCAACTGTAAGATGTGAATACAGTTGATGTTGGCGCCTCCTGACACAAGACAAGAGCAGAGAAGCTGTAATCAGCTCCCTGATCTGCCAGGAACTACAACTTTCAGGCCATGTGCACACGTTAAGTTTTTTTCGCGTTTTTTTCGTGTTTTTTCGCTATAAAAACGTGATAAAAATGCGAAAAAACCGCTAACATATGCCTCCCATTATTTTAAGTGTATTCCGCATTTTTTGTGCAAATGTAGCCTTTTTTTCCGCGAAAAAATCGCATCGCGGAAAAAAAAGCAACATGTTCATTAAAATGCGGAATTGCAGGGGATTCCGCACACCTAGGGGTCCATTGATCTGCTTACTTCCCGCACGGGGCTGTGCACACCATGCGGGAAGTAAGCAGATTATGTGCGGTTGGTACCCAGGGTGGAGGAGAGGAGACTCTCCTCCACGCACTGGGCACCATATAAGTGGTCAAAAAATAAGAATTAAAATAAAAAATAGCGATATACTCACCCTCGATGTCTTCCCGCCTCCACTGCACGCTGTCGCTTCGGTTCCTGTAGCTGATGTGCGGCGAAGGACCTTGCCGATGACGTCACTGTCCTGTGATTGGTCGTGAGCGGTCATGTGACCGCTCACGTGACCGTGACGTCACGGAAGGTCCTGTGCGCACAGACCAGCTATAGGAAGACGAACGGACGCCGCTGATGAGATGTCTGGGTGAGTATAAGCATTTTTTTATTTTTTTTATTATTTTTAAACATTCTATCTTTTACTATAGATGCTGCATAAGCTGCATCTATAGTAAAAAGTTGGTCACACTTGTCAAACAGTATGTTTGACAAGTGTGACCAACTTGTCAGTCAGTTTTCCAAGCGATGCTACAGATCGCTTGGAAAACTTTAGCATTCTGCAAGCTAATTACGCTTGCAGAATGCTAAAAAAACGCGAAAAAAACGGAAAAAAAACGCAAAAAAAAAAATGCGGATTTCTTGCAGAAAATTTCCGGTTTTCTTCAGGAAATTTCTGCAAGAAATCCGCAACGTGTGCACATACCCTCACAAAGGACGTCTGACATCGCATTGCAACACAATGGGGACATAAGGGGCTGGCTATGGGGACATTGCAAGAGAGGCTGGCTATGGAGACATAAGGGGCTGGCTATGGGGACATTAGGAGCTGGCTATGGGGACGTTACAAGAGGGGCTGTCTATGGAGACATTACAAGAGGTGCTGGCTGTGGGGACATTACAAGAGGGGACTGGCTATTGGGACATTATAAGATGGGCTGGTTATGGGGATATTGCAAGAGGGTGACCATTTGGTAATGGATGCTATTGGGGACCTTATATTGGGCTCTGTGGTGATCATACTGTATAGGGGGCTGTGGGGTACATTATACTGTATATACTGTATATTGGGGCCAGTGTACCATTATACTATATCGGTGACTAGGGGCCATAATACTGTTTGGGGTGCTGTGGGGAACATCATATTATATAATGGGGGCTGTTGTGGACATCACAATGTATCTAACTATGAAAACACACTCCCTGTTGAGCTTCCCTCTAAAGTACACCACTTTTTTTTTAACTTTCACTGGTATTTTTTTGCAAAACAGGTAACAATTCTAGTGGAAGTGGTCGTCAGAGCTTGTTATCTGACCCAATCGGAGGGGGAGGGGGGTGTTAGGGGTCCTGTTATCTTAGTCTCTGACCCATTCCTTTACTTGTGGGCTGAAGGTTCAGGTGGGGAGGAGACCATGGGGCTTCATCTGCCCCAAAATATCTTTTCCCCGTCCCTGTAAACTTGTACACCACACACACTTCTGCTCGTAAGCAGTGGAGCATAGAGCTAAAGCTTGTACATTCCCAGATTTCTCGCTCAGCCTTCAGAATAGCCCACACAAGTTGAAAGCCTATGGGCATAAATCTAAGAGCAGCGCTGAGGTCTTTAGACGCAAGCAAACTCTTCCCCTGCTTGTTCCCCAGCCAAGAATCCAAAATGAGACACCCTCTGCACTGAACTCCCTTGCCAAGAAAT
Source organism: Ranitomeya variabilis (assembly GCF_051348905.1). Classification (NCBI taxonomy): domain Eukaryota; kingdom Metazoa; phylum Chordata; class Amphibia; order Anura; family Dendrobatidae; genus Ranitomeya; species Ranitomeya variabilis. Next base: position 651,201,009 of record NC_135234.1, read on the forward strand.
GGGATGTACCTCCACCTCCAGGAATACCAGGCTAGAAGTATCTAAGGAAGATAGGAGGGTAGAGCACATTCATGGATAAAAACAAATCCACTCATGTATTTTCTACCAGCTGTGAGCTAAGTATTTGGTTGAGGTTTGTTGTATGGTGTGCGGTCTGTAGTACATATTTGAAATAACAGCACTTCTACCTTTAATAATGTTTAAAGACTGTTAACTTGGAAGTCCTAGGTATTTAATTTTTTCTAAAAATAGGGTTTATATTATTACTGTGTGAATTTCTAAAGTATACACTACATGGCTAAATTCTAGTTAGTTTCTTTAGCTTTTACAGCAACACCTGACACTAAAGGCCCCGTCTCACTAAGCGATTTACCAACGATCACGACCAGCGATATGACCTGGCCGTGATCGTTGGTAAGTCGCTGTGTGGTCGCTGGGGAGCTGTCACACAGACAGCTCTCCCCAGCGACCAACGATCAGGGGAACGACTTCGGCATCGTTGAAACTGTCTTCAACGATGCCGAAGTACCCCTGCAGCACCCGGGTAACCAGGGTAAACATCGGGTTACTAAGCGCAGGGCCGCGCTTAGTAACCCGATGTTTACCCTGGTTACCAAAAAAAACAAACACTACATACTCGCCTTTCGGTGTCCAGGTCCCTTGCCGTCTGCTTCCTGCTCTGACTGAGCCGCCGTACACTGAGAGCAGAGCGCAGCGGTGACGTCACTGCTGTGCTCTCACTTCTCACTGTACGGCCGGGAGTCAGTGAGAGCAGGAAGCAGACGGCAAGGGACCTGACGGACATCAGAAGGCGAGTATGTACTGTTTGTTTTTTTTACATTTACGCTGGTAACCAGGGTAAACATCGGGTTACTAAGCGCGGCCCTGCGCTTAGTAACCCGATGTTTACCCTGGTTACCAGTGAAGACATCGCTGGATCGGTGTCACACACACCGATTCAGCAATGTCAGCGGGGCCTCAACGACCAAAAAAAGGTCCAGGCCATTCCGACACGACCAGCGATCTCGCAGCAGGGGCCTGATCGCTGGTACGTGTCACACATAGCGAGATCGCTATGGAGGTCGCTGTTGCGTCACAAAACTTGTGACTCAGCAGCGATCTCGCTAGCGATCTCGCTATGTGAGACGGGGCCTTAAGAGATATATAAAGTCAAGCACGCGTGCTCTATAGACAAGCATGAGCAGTTATAGGAGTTTGAGGTGCAAACTTTCCAAAAGTCACTGTATCAGATTTTTGCTCTATTAGAGCTTTAATTAAATACTTGAATATGCCCTCGATGGCTCATTGGTTAGTAGCCTTGCAGAATTGGGGTCCTGGGTTCAAATCCCACCAAGAACAACATCTACAAGGAGATTGTATGTTCTCACCACCTTTGTGGTTTTTGGACCAGGTCTAACTTTTGTCAAGCACTGTAGTTTACGGTATTACCGTACGATAAACAATGTTAGGATTCGGCTCTTCTTGCTGCTTTGATCGGTCGTCACGTGATTGCTCAGTTTCATACTTGTGATCACTTGCCGACTAGCTTATGTTTTTGCTTCTCTGAATGCTAATGCTAAAACATTGAAGATAAGTTAGTCGGCATATGACCACAATTATGCAAATCGTATATGAGCAATCACATAATGACAAACATTGTTAGGATTCAGCATAATACAGCGCTTAAAGAATTTTAGCCCAGGTCAGGAAAACCCAATTAATGGTAATGCGAAATAACACACAGGAGAGAGTTGTATAGTGAAACTCCATAAATGTTTCCATCTGGCCACAGAAAGAGGCTATTACAGCAGGGGTGCTAGGTGTTGGACCCTCACAGATCCGATCTCAACGACCTATCCGAGAATTAGGTCATCAATGCCCTGAGAAGCCCCTTAATGTTTTCACTTATTATGATATGTCTTTCATGACTCCCTTTAAGTATGATGTCCCACATACTGTATGCTACCTCCACTTTGAATTTCCCCACACATGCACTGTATGATGACCCCAGAGTAACCCCAGCAAAGTCTGATGTCTCGTCTGATGTCTCAACATAGCTGCCCTATACATAGTATGATCCCACTTACAGCCCATATATGCAGTATGATGTCCCCACAGCTCCTCTATATGCAGTAACATGGTCCTCATAGCTCCCTATAAGCATGGTGCACACTATGTATAATATTCCACAGTCCCACTATTTGCAGTATGATGTCTCCACAGTGCCTCTATATGCAGTATGATGGCCCTCACAGGTCCATAAACACAGTATGATGCCCCCACTGCTCCTTTATATATGGTATCATGGCTTCCTATATGCAATATGATGTCACCACATGTCTGCTATCTATGTACAGTATGATGGTCCTCACAGCTCCCTATTGACAGCATGATGGACCTCACAGATCCCCTCTATACAGTATGATTTCTCCCACAGCTCACCTGTATATCATGATGGCTCCCATAGCTCCCCTATACACAGTTTGGATGTAGATACCGTTGAAATTCAGACACCGATCAGGAGGGGGTTGCCACTGGGCACTGGGTCCCAAAACTCAGGGGTCCCATTGTATTTCTCTTTAAAGCAGAGTGGAGCGCCCCCACATTATAGCTGGTAACAAAGACTTCGGTTGGTAGTCCCGGCTCCTGTATAAAGCCCCAACCCCTTTTCGGGTGAAAGGCTAATACCGTTCCTTGCTTCGCCGGGCTCTTATTGCAGCGTTTGGTCTTATGCTTCTGCTCTTTACGTTGAGCATTCGGTTCTGTTTCCTTTCGGTTTTTCCAGTGTGAAATTAGGCATTGTTTGTACTCTTCCCAGGTGAGCCTCGCAATATAGGAACCTTCTTGTTTGGACCCGTCCGGTTTGGTCTTTGGAGGATCCCATTTGAAGATCACCCCCTCAGGGTTCACGTCTAGCGGTATGCACATAGATGTTGGTAACGGGGGCAGTACCTCATCGATGGTGTTGGGGGTCGTTAGAACTAGAACGGCGGTTGGTGGTTGGTCACAGTCTGGGCAGGGAGCGGTCGCTGGAGCAGAATCGGTCGACGGGGCAGGAGCGTTTTCTGTACCTGCGTCTGATGTGGTTCCACCGATGTCGATCCGCTCCGCTGATGAGAACGCTGGAGTCGGCTGCTGCTCGGACCGCGGCTCTTCCAGTTCGATCTTCTTGCACAGCTCCGACTTCCATTTCTTCACTGCTGTCGGCTCTGCGTCTGGGAGTCGAAGGCTCGGCTCCTCCACCTTCGGAACAAGAAGTCCGGATCCTCCAGCAGCGGCAAGCTTGGGTTCGCCTCCAGTCGCTTGAGATGGTCCTGGGTCACTTCATCGTCGTTCAGGTACCCGCTGGTCACCATCTCTACTCCGAGGTCTGCGGCCGCACATGCACGCTGCTCCTCCATTTTCTGGGGGCAGACCTCCTTGGCTGCTGGGCACGTCGTCTTCTCGTAGCAGTAGTCGGAGGGGGTGGTCGTCACTTTTGGCGCCGCTTTAGTAGTCTCCTCCCATGTTGGCATGCCCTTCTTCTCCTGCGCTCCTCGTGGCGCTGTAATGGCAGCAGTTTTGGTGGGAATTTTGGTGGTAAATGGCAATACACAGTCCTAAGCAAATCACAGTTCAAATACAGTCCTGGCACAGTTCTTAGGCGCACATGACCCAATTTTTCAGGCTTAAGTAGATCCTGTTCTTGACGCCAAGATGGATCGCCCCCACGTAAGGGCAATGGGGTACTCGGCACTGGGTCCTTCGGTTCGGGGAATGTCACGGTGGCCCGACCCGGTCCGTGGCCCTTTGAGGGACATCCAATAAAGAAAAGAGTTTTTATGGTTTTGGGAAAGGTCTTTAAAGGGGTGGTTCGTGACGCCACCTGTGGTATTCGGTCAGGGTGACCGACGCTGCTTAGGGGTCCGCTGAAGTGATGTAATGGCAGCTAGATGGTATACCTTCCCACAGGTGAAGTGTGTCCCCAGGGCTTCCCAGAAGTGCAGATGGTGATGGTGGATGATGTGAGGCGCAGTGAATAACGAGGACACAAGGTTGCAGTCTCTTTACCTTTACTGAAGACTTCAGCATCCACAGTCCAGGGCACAGACCCCAGAGCAGGCAGAGTCCGGCCGGTCCAAAGGCAAATCCAGAGTCCCCTTATCCAGGTGGAAATCAGTAGCCTTCCTCTAGCGCCTGTGTGTTGTAGTACCTCCCTGCTGAGCTTCTCGGTAAGGTCCTCACAACTGTTGTAGATGTTCTAGATGTTATGTCTTCCTCTCTGTCCCCCAGATGGTATGGCTAGGACAAACCCGTATGACTGGTGGCCTGAGGCTTTTTACAGGGACCCTAGAGATGCCCCAGCCCCCACAAGTTGCCACCGTGCCTCCTGGGTATATGGTCGGGCAGCCAACGTGGAATTAACTGTCCTGCCAGTCTCTGAAGTAAAGCGTAGAGACTATTACTCCCTCGGTGTTCTGGCTACCGGCTTCTGTGCCTCAGAAGGAGGCAGCCTTTTACAGGGCAGAACTCCTTCTGGTTTTCTCTCCTTGTGCTATGACTTCGTTTCTCACCCGCTACAATACAATTCTCTTTGTCCTTTCTTAGGATGCTGCCGCATGTGGGTCAGGCGCAGCTCTGTGGCCTTCTGTCTAGGCCTCTGACAGGATCCCACCCCTGTCAGGGACCTCTCTGTCTGCAGCTCTGATGTTTCTCCTTCCCTTCTGTCTGCCTGACAGGATGCTGCCTGGGTGAAGCCCAGTCAGCTTCTGACCCGATGTTACCTGGGCGAAGCCCAGTCAGCTTCTGGCTAACTTTCTATCCAGACTACCAGTTTTACCTAATTGTGAGGAGTGCCCTAGTAGATAGGAGCGTAGCTCCCCCTGGTGGACTGGAGTGTGAAGTGTGGTGTATGGTTTGTGATACCTGGTAAGAAGATTTCCTTTATTGCCATCAGACGTAATATTACTCCCCATGGTGGAAGAACAACATTACTGCAACGACCAGGACTCTGGGGCACTGCAAGAGCACTCCAGACTGGATGGTGTACTAGTAGAGGTCCAGACCTTGTATACTGCACTGTAAATCAAAGGAACTGAGCACTCATATAGATATGAAGTAGTAACAAATTTATTTGCAATCCAAAAATGAGTGCACAACATTTCGGTCAATCACTCTGACTTTCATCACGTCACGTACACAGATGGTTTTTGCAGAAACATGGATCAAGTTGTGATCAAGCATTATAATAGAACAAATGGTGCCTGCAGCGATGAGAGTGCTTCATAGTGGACCAGAGGTCTACTGCTTTGGATGCCCCTAAAAAAGGGCAAAACGGAGGATTCTCTGGTTCGCCAGTCGGGGAGTCCAATGCCGCTTATCACCCATCATTGGCGCTCAAACTCACAAATAGTCTTGTGTGTGAATGTAATATGGAGAAACATGGATGTGTAGATTTCTAGCAAAAGATTGTACCTAAACAAATCCTAAAATTTCAATCGTATTTAGTTATCACTTTGACACAATTAAAGACTGAATGGTTAATTGTGGATGTAATTGGCAGAATTAAAGGGGCTGAACTATAAATAACATTTATCACAGGATAGATAAATGTTGGGGCACCGCTGCTGAACATAGCTTGGCTATCTACTGTATGTCAATCCCAAATACATTGAAAAGAGTGCTTGTACGCATGTATGATCACTGATCTAGTCTAACTGAGGGCTTGATCCTCCATTTTCATGGTGGGGATCAAAGTGATAATACAATATTTACTTTATCTGCAGAAAAATGATAAATGTTTATGGTTCAACCCTTTATATCAATGTCCATATTGGTGCATATTTACCAAGCTAAAAGTGCCAGAATTCTGGCCAAATTTTTGTCCAAACACTCCATTCCATGACTTGCACCATATCTATGATGCTTTAGACTTGACTTCACTTAAAGTGGAATGACTTCACGTGTGACACAATACGGAAAAAATGGGCAAAATTGTGGAACCCATTTCTGGAACAAAGTGAGCCAACTAATAGGTGGTAGAAACTTAAAACAGACCGTCTTAAAATTAGACAGATTTATCCAACAGAGTGAACCACTTTATCAATTTGTTGCATTTTAAGACTGTATAATCTTTCTTTGTCTTTGTAGTAGACAGTTTTGATAAATATGCCCGATTCTGCCTGGATTAAAATAACTCAATGACTAGCCCATTCATTATTCAGTCTAACTAGCATCCACAGTGGACATAGATTGGTATTGGGCGTCACCAAAAGGACATCTGTTCTCTTTTCTTCCATTATGTACGTTTTTAATTCTCTATTCTATGATGCAGCATAACCTGCAGTTTCAGGGACATATATCAGTTTTCTTACGTCGATCATTGTGTGAAGACAATCCAACACTAGCTTTATTCTGTAGAGACTTAGCTGAGATGCATAGAAGACACGGATGTTACCAACCAATGAAAATGAGAATGACTGTAAAAACATAAACATCATCGTTAGAAGGTTATACCAACAAAATGAGTTTATTTTATTTTCTGACATACAGGGCTGTGGCTAGGAGGCTGGGGTAGTGAGCATTGGATGTGGAGGAGATTTACATCACAGGCCCGTGAAGGACACGAATAGTTCATATTTACTACAGACTGCATGCAGTCTAAACACTGCTGTCCACAGTTTTCCTCTGGGGTCCTTGTGCTAATAGCATGGCTTCACCCTTTCAGTGCCAGTACTTTTCTTATAACTTTAAATTTATAGCTAATTCCAAAGGAAGAGCATTGTGATAGATCCAGGTGACACAATGTCTTTAGCTGACTGTAGCCATCAAGATGTTTTATTCCTAAAAAAAATATGTTGAAATATTTTTGGAAATTATTTGTGCCATTATTTTTTACGTGCTACAAGTTCATGATATAAGTGCTTTGCAACAAAAAATTTCAATGAGTTCTATACATTTTTTACTTATGAAACACATCTATAATATTTGGCAGGTACATAGCTATAGGCCTAGGAGAGGTAGGAGATAGGCACTGGCCTGTTGCATGAAAGAGCACATTGACCCCTATGCCACATTGGAGACCACCAATATTGTAGATGGCGCATGGTAGATAGAAACCCTCTTAGTTTTTTTGCAAAGGAACACCAAATAGGTTTATGTTCGTAGTAGTGACATCAAAGGGGACAATTTATATGAGAACAAAGTGGATTGGGGGTTAACTCTAATGTGTTTCAACCCTTTTAAATTCCCAGAGGAGCATTGCATGGCCTATAAGTCTCCTTAAGCCAGCCTGGCACTCTCCACAATGAAAAATGTTGCTTCTTAGACCCCCAGTCAGTGGCCTCTCACTCAGCAAAATTAGATGTCCTTCTTTGCAGCGGCAAACAACCCGAAACATGTGCCTGCAAATGAGGTTTCTGGAGTTCAAGTCCTCTTACTCCCTTAAGAGGATATTTGCATGTAAATTCACGAAGGAGCAATGCATGGCCTTTAAGTCTCTATACAGTGTCTTGGTACTCTCCATAATGTTCTCCATTAGAAGCTCTGTAACTAACCCTACCGTATCATAAACCTCTAGCTATGCCTCTGACTGTTAGGAATGTATCCTTGACCTATATTATTGATACAAACACTTTAATTCAATAATCTACACCTCTTACTATCCTTAAAGGCATTTCTCTAGAAATTATTTATGATATAATTCTACACCCGTTTATTAGATATTGATATACAATGTAAATAAGCAAATAATATTTTTTACTAGGAAAGAGTCATAACAGACACTTGGCTACAGAGCAGAGGAATGTAATACATGATTTACCTAGGAAGAAGACACTGAATGATTGTTTGATAAAGTAATGTATTCAAAGCATTTTATTTGCACTACTGTTTGCCCTGGTTTGCAGCCAGTAAATGCGAATAAATGAACCTTAAGGCACAAAACAAGATCTGTGATGTGTTTACCTTTTCCCCCCGCATACAAATATCCAGCATGAACTAAGTTTTGTATTTTAGGTTTCTTCTTTCCTGCTTTGAAGTATTTCAAATTTAACGTTTCTGGCTGTATTTTTGGTGTTAGTTTTTTATGACTATTTGTAGGTGAGGGACATTGACGAGTACATATTGACTTAGCACAAATACACCCAGGTACAGACAGACTCACACATACACTAGCCTACATTTTGCACCTTATTGAAAATGTAATTGTATTTTAATGACAATAATTGATCAGAAATATCAACATTTCTCTACCTGTAGATATTGCAAACTTGAAATGGGAGGAATTGCTGTCAGCCAAACATTCCTTGTAAAAGCAATGGCTGGCCTCAAGTTTTGAAAATAGCCGAGAATCTGATATTTTTTGGGGCATAAAGGACCCCATTCACATTTGTTTAATGACAATAATTTCGTCAGAGCTGGACAACCATCCAACGTGTAGAGGAACCTGCCAACATATTCCATAGGGGAGAGTCAATACACCAACATACAGGTCCATCAAATTCCAGCTATTGTACATCGCCAGATTTAGGCTCATTTGTCCATAATATTCTTTTGCAATCATCCACCAAAAGCCAGTGATCTTTTTCTCGCCAAACCTCTTGTTTCTTGTTTCTAATTTTAATTATGGCTTTCTTCACAACTCTACCAGTGTGGTCAGCATACCAGAGTTGTCCTTTTACTGTTCCAGATGACACTGGTATTTGGTACATACTATTTAAGGAAACCTCCAACTAAGGTCCCACGTGGCATCTGTTTCTCAAGCAGTAGACTTTGAAGTACTTATCGGTTGATGAGTTTTGATGGAAATTTGCTTAATTTGAAAATTTTTGGACCCATAATTGAACTACAAGAATTCCTGTCTACTACTTAATAGAATCTGTTACCAGGTTTTTGCCACCTAATCTGAAAGCAACATAAAGTAGAGACAGCAATGTGTCATTTACTGGGCTGCTGAGCCTGGTTTTAATAAAATCACTGTTTTATAAGCAGGAGATCTTTAAAGGACTAGTGGACCTGTTGCCACATAGTCCTCCATATTCATGAGGTGTGCATAACCCCGCCCTCACCACTGATTGGCTGCTTTCTGGGCACACTGTACATGGTTTTTTATTAAGATTTAATAAACAGTTTAAAAGAATTTTTTTTTTAAAAAAAAAGGAGGGATATCTGTGAGCACACTGTACATGGGCGGAAAGCTGCCAATCAGTGGTGGGGAGGCAGTTTATACAGCACTCAGCATTCAGAAAACTGCTAGATATGCAGTAAAACTAAGCAGCCCAGTAAATGATACATTGCTGGAATCAGGGTCTCTGCCCCTATACTATGCTGCTCTCAGATGGGGTAGCAAAAACCAGGTGACAAATACCCTTTAATATGTAACCCAAAAAAGGAATTTAGTTGCATTACTAAAGAACATACTGTTTAAAATAAATATATTTTTTATTCTGTTTATATCATATGTAAACAATATAACGAGTTATTTAAAAAATCAAACATTTGAGGTTTTATGTTGACAAAACGTAATGAGAGATGTATATGGAAGTGTTTCCTTAAATTTTAAGTGCTGAGTCAGGGATTATAGTTACTATAATGAGATTTTAATTGAGTAGGAGATATCAAAGATTAGTTGTAATTAATTTGTTATTTATGCAGTAACATATACAGAATGTATCCACATTTTGTGACTAGTGCTAATATAAACCAATGTTATAGCAGGAAGGTAACATATGTTGTCCTTCAGAGGAAGCTTACACTTGTCCCTTCCCTTCATATTGTCTTGGAGAGGTTAAGAAGTAGATTTTCCACCTGGGAGATATTTACTATGGTGAGAAAACACACAGAAACCCAGCCGCCACCTGTCCTGATAGCTGTCACTGAAGTGATCCACACATGCGTGAACAGGTGGAGTCGCCTTTTGTCAAATTATAGTAAGGAACATGCTGTGTACATTGAATAATTCCTTCTTTGATTTTTCTACGTTACTACTGCTTACATTATAGTTTGCAACACCTAGAACAGCTACTAAAAGTAGAGGCGATAGGTATGCTACGTCATTTGTAATATTGGGGCTTCATAGTAAATACCAGATTTTATTATATAGATGTTCGCTTCAAGATTGTGGCACTTACTGGACATAGGAAAGTTTAAATAATTACCAATATCTCCTAAAAAATTAATTCTTGTATTTTCTGGCAAATGGTTATCTCTTTATGTGGACAAGAAACACATCACAGGTAAGGACTGGAGGTTTCCCTTATATCAAGTACAGTTGGTTGACCACCAAAATTGCACAAAAAATGGTCTATTATAGGGTGGACCTCTCAAAGAAAATATTTTAGATTTTTCAGTTTTATAAGGCCTCATTAAGGCATCTGTTTTCCTTTATTTTTATACAAGAAAAAATAGAATGACTTATCAGTTTGGTTGATCTGGTTCTCATCAATTATTGGTCCATGTACCAATTTTTACCATCCATTATTCTTACATGCAAAAAAACCCAGAAACATTCCAAGTTTCCCCTAACCATTAAATGCTAAAAACAGGACAGCATAGATAAGACGGAGCTCATCAGTTTCTGTCCTCTGACAAATTTCTCTCCTTTCGTATGTCCGCTGACATAGTCCCCTCCTTCAGTTCGTCCTCTAACATAGTCCTCTTCTTCAGTATGTCCTCTGATATAGTCCTCTCCTTCAGTATGTCCTCTGACATAGTCTCCTCCTTCAGTATGTCCTCTGACATAGTCCTCTCCTTCAGTATGTCCTCTGACATAGTCCCCACCTTCAGTATGTCCTCTGACATAGTCCCCTCCTTCAGTTTGTCCTCTGTCATAGTCCTCTCCTTCAGTATGTCCTCTGACATAGTCCCCTCCTTCAGTTCATCCTCTGACATAGTCCTCTCCTTCAGTGTGTCCTCTGACATAGTCCTCTCCAGTGTGTCCTCTGACATAATCCTCTCCTTCAGTATGTCCTCTGACATAGTTCTCTCCTTCAGTATGTCCTCTGACATAGTCATCTCCTTCAGTATGTCCTCTGACATAGTCCTCTCCTTCAGTTCGTCCTCTGACATAGTCCTCTCCTTAGTATGTCCTCTGACATAGTCCTCTTCTTCAATATGTCCTCTGATATAGTCCTCCTTCAGTATATCCTTTGACATAGTCCTCTCCTTCAGTATGTCCTCTGACATAATCCTCTCCTTCAGTATGTCCTCTGACATAGTCCTCTCCTTCAGTATGTCCTCTGACATAGTCCCCTCCTTCAGTTTGTCATCTGAAATAGTCCTCTGTGGCGCCCCAGGGTCCTGGTCATCGCAGTGGTATTGCTTTCCTCTCGGGGAGAGTGATGCTACGCTTGGAGGCAAAGAAGGATAACTGCATCCAGGTTCCACAAACATGCAACACATTTCACACTCCAGGCCACCAGGGAGAGCTCCTGACCCTATTTATTAGGACACTCTACATATATATATAGAACTGGTAGTCTGTAGGTAAAGTTAGTCAGTTCCTGGCAGAGCTCCAGACAGGAATTCTGTTAGTCAGTTCCAGACCAGAGTCTGAGGAGGATGGAAGGTAAAAGGAGCTGTGCATGCCCTCAGAGCTGCAGCTCCCAGAAAGAGACATTGAAAGGCAGAACTGTATTGCAGTGAGCGTGAAGGAAGTCAAAGCAAAGGAGAGGATACCAGAAGGGGACCAGCCCCGCTCAAGTTGTCTCCTTCTGAGGCGCAACATCCTGGTAGCCGGAACACCGAGGGAGTAAGGACCTCTACGCTTTATTCCAAAGACCGGGAGGACAGCTAATTGCAGGTTACCTGTCCACACTTAAACCCAGGAGGCACAGTGACATCTACAGAGCTGGATTATCTAAGAGACCATATAAACAGGCTCAAGTCACCAGTCATACGGGTTTTGTCCTATCCTATATGGGGGACAGAGAGAGCGAAACATCGCATCTGTGAGACCCTTATGTGAAGCCATATGCAGTAAGGGACTACACCACAGCGCAAAGGAAGGCTACTGATTTCCACCTGGATAAGGGAACTCTGGACTTGCCTCCAAACCAGCCAGACTCTGTCTGCCCTGTAATCTGGTGCCCTGGACTGTAGATGCTGAAGTCTTCAGTAAAGGTAAAGAGACTGCAACCCTGTGTCCTCGTTCTTCACTGCGCCATTCATAATTCACCATCTGCACACTGGGAAGCCTTGGGGATACACTTCACCTGTGGGAAGGTATACCATCTAGCTGCCATAACATCGCCCCAGCGGACCCCTTAAAGCAGTGTCGGTCACCCTGACCGAATACCACAGGTGGCGTCATGAACATTCCCCTTAAAGACCTTTCCCTTTTACACGGACGTCCCAGGGCCACGGACCGGGTCAGCCACCGTGACATCCCCCTGTGAACCAAATGACCCAGTACCGAGTACCCCATGACCCTTAGGGGGCGATCCATTTTGGCGTCACGAACAGGATCTACTAAACCCTGTGAATTGGGTCATGTGTGCCTAGAGACTGTGCCTGAACCGTGTTTTATTGTGAGACTGTGTATTGCAAAAAGACCACCAAAATTGCTACCAAAACTGCTGCCTTTACAGCGCCACGAGGAGCGCTGGAGAAGAAGGGTGTGCCATCATGGGAGGAGACTACCAAAGTGACGCTAACAGTGCTGAATGCCCCCTACGAATGCTATTACTCGATGAGGACCTGCAAATCTGCCAAAGAGGTCCGCCTCCTGATTTGCAATGGCGGGAACAAAGTGAAGGAGGAGCCCCGCCCCCAAGAAGTAGAGGAGCAGCGTGTGCGTGTGGCTGCAGAGAACCAGTAGTCAAGATGGCAAAGGGAGGTGAGCGGACCCCGGAGCGTGGGATGGTGCACGAGGACTCTCCCAGCCAGGGCCTGCAAGAACTGCACCCTTCACCAACGATGAATCGGGACCTCCTGAGGAAAGAAGAGGAAGAACGCACCTGTCAGCCTCATCTGGTCCGGAGCAAAAAAGAAGTTCCGGCGCTCCGAAGCCAGAAAGCAAGGCCCTGCCAGAAAGCGAGATGCTGCAAACAGAGATTACAACGCCACAGCACAAGGCCCTGCAACCAGCATTCCAGACCCCAGCGGAGGCGGAGCAGACTGGCACCAGAGGGACCGCATCTGAAGCAGGTATGAGGAACGACCCTGCCCCGGTGACCGACCCCACTCCAGCTACTGACTCCGCTCCAGTGACTGACCTTACCGCGGCCACCGACTGTGCCACACTGCAGGCCGACGAGTCACTGGTAGGCCCGCTCCCAGCATAAGAGAAAGAAAAAAGAAGAATCTGAAAATTACTGTATATAGTTAACCGTTAACTCTTTGCTGCTACCGTTCAAATGTTAAATAAACCCTACCAGGGTTTTCACTTAAAGGGGTCCTCAGTTTTAAGAGGATCCTAAGTTTTGCACGTATTTGCACAAGTTGCCTTAACAAACTGAGAATCATGGACTGTGCATGGTCAAAACTTTGCTGTAAATAGTTTGCCTTCCTACTGGTTTTGCAAAAGAAGCTGATAAAGAGACTGGTTCTAAAGAGACTGTTTCTAATGTTGCTAGAAAGTGTTTTGTTTTCCAGAGACCTTAAGAAAAACCCGTCTGGCGCGGCAGGATTCCGGGTCTGGATACACGCCTTGTAGCCCGCCCAAGACCAACGTTAAGGGTTAATGACGGGTCCCTCGCATCGTTATTGCTGTTTTAAACTTTTGATTGACTTGAACATTAGTGTGATTGATGCATTTGCACTGCCTCAGTATTAAAACAAAAAAGGCTTGAATATTGTTGGAACCCTTAAAGGGAATGTTTAATCGTTGCACTTTGACAGAGTATATTAAAGAGTTAATATAGTTAATGTAGTAATTAAAGCCGAAGATTGAATTTAGTCAGAATGATGTTTCAATATAGCCGATAGTGAGTACTAATATCCTGATGCACTTTTGATAAAATGAAGAGAAACAAAAGTAACCCGCGGGGGTTGGACGAAAAACCTCTGACATAGTCCTTTCCTTCAGTATGTCCTCTGACATAGTCCTCTCATTCAGTATGTCATCTGACATAGTCCTCTCTTTCAGTATGTGGCCAATTGCTTCTCTGCATCAGAAATTGGCCACAGAAAAATATGGTCTTTACAGAAAAGACATGGTTTTCCATAAAGACAACAGAAAGGTAATTTTCACCAAGAGATGGTCTTTTTTTCTGGGCGAAGAATCACTGTATATATGGTTACTTTCAGAGATGACCATACCAATAAATTGTTGAAAGTGTTGAACTCTGTTGGTGATGTTCAAAGCCATTGCAGTGCTTGTAGGCAAGAAAAATAATAACGTGTCATCCATGATAAAGCAATAATTGATTAAGAAGATAGCAATAGGTATCATTTTATTTTTATCTTTATATAGTACTGTGCAAAAGTTTTAGGCAGGTGTGGAAAAAGTATACAAAAGTAAGGTTTAACCCCTTACTGACATCGGACGGTATAGTATGTCCGATGTCAGCTCCCCTGCTTTGATGCAGGGCTCCGCATCAAAACAGCTGACATGTGCCTGCAATAGCGGCGGGTGAAATCACGATTCACCTGCCGCTATTAACTAGTTAAATGCCGCTGTCAAACGCAGACAGCGGCATTTAACTACCGCATCGGGCCGGGCGGCCGGAAATGACGGCATCGCCGACCCCCGTCACATGATCGGAGGTCGGCGATGCTTCTCCATTGTAACCATAGAGGTCCTTGAGACCTCTATGGTTACTGATCGCCGGTAGCTGTGAGCGCCACCCTGTGGTCGGCGCTCACAGCACACCTGATTTTCTGCTGCATAGCAGCGAACAGCAGATCGCTGCTATGTAGCAGAGGCGATCACGCTGTGCCTGCTTCTAGCCTCCCATGGAGGCTATTGAAGCATGGCAAAAGTTAAAAAAAAAAGTAAAAAAAATGTGAAAAAAATAAAAAAATATAAAAGTTTAAATCACCCCCCTTTCGCCCCAATCAAAATAAATCAATAAAAAAAAATCGAATCTACACATATTTGGTATCGCCACATTCAAAATCGCCCGATCTATCAATAAAAAAAGCATTAACCTGATCGCTAAACGGCGTAACGGGAAAAAAAATCGAAATGCCAGAATTACGTTTTTTTGGTCGCCACGACATTGCATTAAAATGCAATAACGGGCGATCAAAAGAACGTCTCTGCACCGAATTGGAATCATTAAAAACGCCAGCTCAGCACGCAAAAAATAAGCCCTCAACCGACCCCAGATCATGAAAAATGGAGATGCTACAAGTATCGGAAAATGGCGCAATTTTTTTTTTTTTTTTATTTTTTTTTAGCAAAGTTTGGATTTTTTTTTCACCACTTAGGTAAAAAATAACCTAGTCATGTTAGGTGTCTATGAACTCGTAATGACTTGGAGAATCATAATGGCAGGTCAGTTTTAGCATTTAGTGAACCTAGCAAAAAAGCCAAGCAAAAAACAAGTGTGGGATTGCACTTTTTTTGCAATTTCAAATTTCACCGCACTTGGAATTTTTTTCCTGTTTTCTAGTACATGACATGGTAAAACCAATGATGTCGTTCAAAAGTACAACTTGTCCCGCAAAAAATAAGCCCTCACATGGCCAAATTGACGGAAAAATTAAAAAGTTATGGCTCTGGGAAGGAGGGGAGTGAAAAACAAACACGGAAAAACGAAAAATCCCACGGTCATGAAGGGGTTAAAAATAAAAAATAGAAGTGTAATAGTTTATTTTTATCAATTAAAATGCAAATGAGCAATAAAAAGAAAAGTCTATATCAAATAAATATTTGATGATCATCGAGTCTGTCTGTGATCACTTGAAGGGACAGAGTGATTTGCGCAAGACTACATCTACAGAAGATCTGTTGTTAGTTCTCCATGTTGTTTGGAACAATCTTCCTGCCGAAATCCTTCAAAAATTGAGCACAACTGTACCTAGAAACATTGATGCTGTTTTGAAAGGACAGCCACACCAAATATTGATTTAGATTTCTCTCTCTTCATTCACTGTGGATTTTATTCATTGATAAAATTAACTGTTGCTTGAATATATAAACAAATTCTTACCTTGCTGTATATTTTCTGTGTCGACTTAAAACTTTTCACAAAACTGTATAAATGCTGGCTTAAGAAAACAAGAGATTTTAAAAGGGAATCTGTCAGCAGATTTTTACTATGTAATCTGATGACAGCATGATGTAGGGGATAAAACACTGAATACATGGATGTGTTACTTATCAGGCTGTGTGTGCTGTTGTTTACTTAAAATGAAGATTTTATTACCAGAAAATAGTCACTGCCAGACTAGATCTCACGCTCATGTTAGACCGACTCTGCCCCTTTCTCTGATTAGCAGCTCACTGTCAATAGACAATATACAGAGTCTGGTGTGGGTGGGGTTAGCTTTCTCAGCTCTGCTTAATGCTACATCTAAGAACTTTGACTGTGTCACAACTGCTGCACCCAGTAAACTAAGTGATACATTGTAGGAATCAGGGTCTGTTTGCCTACATTATGTTGCTCTCAGATGAGGTAGCAATAACAGAGTGACAGATTCCCTTTAAGTTGCAAATAAAGTCTTAAAAGTTTGACATGATTGTGGTGCAGAGAAAGAGCTATCACATAAACTGCCAGCATAGGTATACTGGGTCTAATGATAAATGCCACCCTGATTAAGATAATATTGATATTGCAGGTAAAT
The DNA here is from genome assembly GCF_051348905.1 of Ranitomeya variabilis. Classification (NCBI taxonomy): domain Eukaryota; kingdom Metazoa; phylum Chordata; class Amphibia; order Anura; family Dendrobatidae; genus Ranitomeya; species Ranitomeya variabilis. The sequence continues at coordinate 651,217,719 of NC_135234.1, forward strand.
TGGTCTCCTAGATTACAACATGGAATCTAATATATAAAATACCATATTCACATAAGGTGGGCTACATGTGTAGCAATAAAGGCTTTCAAGTAATCTAATCCCTGATTACTGTATTGTAATAGCCATAAAGCACAACACTTTATCATTGATTTTCCTCATTGCTAAAAGACTACCTTCTGTCCTCTTCTTATGTATAATAGTGAGGAAAAATGGATTGAAGGTGTGGTCTGGAAGATTAACATTTCTCCCAGCCATTCAAACCCCTCTAAGTCGGAGATCAAAGCTGATAATACTGAGACCCTTCCTTGTAGCTAACAATTCCCTAGTGGCCCCTTCTATTCAGTAGCCGGTCCAGGCTTAGCTGTATTATATTCTCTTCCATCATACATTACAGCAACCTGCTTCTCACCATGGTTAGCCTATTCTTCCAAATGCTAAATCTTTTCTTAGGGATTTAATCAAAAAAGGAGGATTATAATTCCGGGGCGCTAATGAAAAATCCAGTTGAACATAAAACTTTTTTTATTTTTTAAATACTATTCACCTTCTGTTTTAATAAGTTATATTTCAAAATCTGCCCGAGACATGAAAACTTTATAGCATTATGGATTTACGTCTACCCATCCAGGTAAACAACACAGCACAAAGTGAGATACAATATATCAGATGTTATGTACAATATTTATCAAGGTTGATGTTCCAAATATAATATACTTTAGCTTGGCTTCACAAACAATTCACATTTTAATTGAAATTATGGGAGATTTTTTTAAAAATTATGGTAAATACCATTATTAATCAGACTCTAAGCTCCTTTGCGCACCCTGCATGCATGTACAGTGGGGCAAAAAAGTATTTAGTCATTCAGCAATAGTTCAAGTTCCACCACTTAAAAAGATGAGAGGCGTCTGTAATTTACATCATAGGTAGACCTCAACTATGGGAGACAAACTGAGAAATAAAAATCCAGAAAATCACATTGTCTGTTTTTTTATCATTTTATTTGCATATTATGGTGGAAAATAAGTATTTGGTCAGAAACAAAATTTCATCTCAATACTTTGTAATATATCCTTTGTTGGCAATGACAGAGGTCAAACGTTTTCTGTAAGTCTTCACAAGGTTGCCACACACTGTTGTTGGTATGTTGGCCCATTCCTCCATGCAGATCTCCTCTAGAGCAGTGATGTTTTTGGCTTTTCGCTTGGCAACACAGACTTTCAACTCCCTCCAAAGGTTTTCTATAGGGTTGAGATCTGGAGACTGGCTAGGACACTCCAGGACCTTGAAATGCTTCTTACGAAGCCACTCCTTCATTGCCCTGGCGGTGTGCTTCAGATCATTGTCATGTTGAAAGACCCAGCCACGTTTCATCTTCAATGCCCTTGCTGATGGAAGGAGGTTTGCACTCAAAATCTCACGATACATGGCCCCATTCATTCTTTCATGTACCCGGATCAGTCGTCCTGGCCCCTTTGCAGAGAAACAGCCCCAAAGCATGATGTTTCCACCACCATGCTTTACAGTAGGTATGGTGTTTGATGGATGCAACTCAGTATTCTTTTTCCTCCAAACACGACAAGTTGTGTTTCTACCAAACAGTTCCAGTTTGGTTTCATCAGACCATAGGACATTCTCACAAAACTCCTCTGGATCATCCAAATGCTCTCTAGCAAACTTCAGACGGGCCCAGACATGTACTGGCTTAAGCAGTGGGACACGTCTGGCACTGCAGGATCTGAGTCCATGGTGGCGTAGTGTGTTACTTATGGTAGGCCTTGTTACATTGGTCCCAGCTCTCTGCAGTTCATTCACTAGGTCCCCCCGCGTGGTTCTGGGATTTTTGCTCACCGTTCTTGTGATCATTCTGACCCCACGGGGTGGGATTTTGCGTGGAGCCCCAGATCGAGGGAGATTATCAGTGGTCTTGAATGTCTTCCATTTTCTAATTATTGCTCCCACTGTTGATTTCTTCACTCCAAGCTGGTTGGCTATTGCAGATTCAGTCTTCCCAGCCTGGTGCAGGGCTACAATTTTGTTTCTGGTGTCCTTTGACAGCTCTTTGGTCTTCACCATAGTGGAGTTTGGAGTCAGACTGTTTGAGGGTGTGCACAGGTGTCTTTTTATACTGATAACAAGTTTAAACAGGTGCCATTACTACAGGTAATGAGTGGAGGAAAGAGGAGACTCTTAAAGAAGAAGTTACAGGTCTGTGAGAGCCAGAAATCTTGATTGTTTGTTTCTGACCAAATACTTATTTTCCACCAGAATATGCAAATAAAATGATAAAAAAACAGACAATGTGATTTTCTGGATTTTTATTTCTCAGTTTGTCTCCCATAGTTGAGGTCTACCTATGATGTAAATTACAGACGCCTCTCATCTTTTTAAGTGGTGGAACTTGCACTATTGCTGACTGACTAAATACTTTTTTGCCCCACTGTATGTATGAATGTCAAAGTGTGCATGTAATTAGCGAGCTCAAGACAAGGCAGGTGCCGGCTGTAAAAACTAGTCGTAAACTGCCTATAACAGCAACAATCAGTGCTTGCCATGATAGCTGCTGTTTATCTACCGTATATACTCGAGTATAAGCCGACCCCCCTAATTTTGCCACAAAAAACTGGGAAAACTTATTGACTCGAGTATAAGCCTAGGGTGGGAAATGCAGCAGCTACCGGTTAACGTCAAAAATAAAAATAGATACCAATAAAAGTAAAATTAATTGAGACATCAGTAGGTTAAGTGTTTTTGAATATCCATATTGAATCAGGAGCCCCATATAATGCTTCATACAGTTCATGATGGGCCCATAAGATGCTCCATATTAAAATATACCCCACATAATGCTGCACAAAGGTTAATAATGGCCCCATAAGATGCTCCATAGAAACATTTGCCCCATACAATGCTGCATAAAGGTTGATGGCCCCATAAGATGCTCCACACATTATGGCCCCATGAGATGCTCCACACATTAGGGGCCCCATGAGATGCTCCATACATTATGCCCCATAAGATGCTCCTCATATATGCCCCATAAGATGCTCCTCATATATGCCCCATTAGATGCTCCACACATTATGGCCCCATGAGATGCTCCATACATTATGCCCCATAAGATGCTCCTCATATATGCCCCATAAGATGCTCCTCATATATGCCCCATGAGATGCTCCACACATTAGGGGCCCCATGAGATGATCCATACATTTGCCCCATTTGCTGTTGCTGCGATTAAAATAAAAAAAATCACATACTCGCCTCTCTTCGCTCAGGCCCCCGGCACTTGCGATAGTCACCTTCCACATTCCATCGCTGCGCGCCGCTCTGTCTTCCATCCTCTGCACTGACTGTTCAGGCAGAGGGCGGCGCGCACACTAATCGCGTCATCGCGCCCTCTGACCTCTACAGTCACAGCCAGAGGACGGAAGACAGAGCAGCGCGCAGCGATGGAGCGAGGAAGGTGACTATCGCGAAATGCTCACCTCCCCCGATATACTCACCTGCTCCTGGCGCGGTCCCTGGCAGCGTCTCACTGTCAGATGGTCTCCGGGAGCCGGCGGCATCTTCCTATGTTCAGCGGTCATGTACCGCTCATTAGAGTAATGAATATGCGTGCATATTCATTACTTTAATGAGCGGTACCACGTGACAGCTGAACACAGGAAGCGGTGCCCGGAGACCATGGGACATGCAGGGACAGCGCCAGGAGCAGGTAAGTATATAACAGCCGCCGCTCCCCCTCACCCGCCGACCCCCCCCGCCAACACTGACTCGAGTATAAGCCGAGAGGGTCACTTTCAGCCCAAAAAAGTGGGCTGAAAATCTCGGCTTATACTCGAGTATATACGGTATTTAAATGGCACTGTAAGTCTCTGACAGCAGCATTTAAATAGCATGATCGCTGCAGCACCCGCTCACCAGCCCCTGCCACCCTGTCGTGGTGTGATGGTAGGTAACCAATGGGGCTACCATGATTCGCTGCCATGTTGGCCCTCCTCTGAAATTTAATCGTATAGGAAACCACAATTTATGCTATATATGGAAATACAGTAGTTTTGCATTATATGCAGTGGTATAAGCCATCACAGGTTAAAGTCCCTTATGGTGATTAAAAAATAAAGTTAAAAAAAGGGCATCTTAATGGATCAGGATCGTCTGCTCCAAAACACCCCATTATCAAGGTCTTCATCTAAGGCCAAGGTCACATGATCATAGTTTCTCTTATCTGACAAAATTGGGTCGATTATGCTATTGACACTGCAATCAAACTCTCACCAGAATTTAATCTGAGGGTCAGCATAGCGTGATCCAATTCTTTCAGATGAGAGACCCGTAGCACAATGTGAGGAGAAGATGGAGAACAAAATTCCTCCATCTTTTCCATTGTGTGAGTCAGTGGAAATCGGACTGCACTCAGATGTCATCCAAATGCAGTCTGATGTTTTCCACGCACCCATAGACTTGAATGGGTGAGTGGCATCTGATTTCACAGTGATATTACAGCATTCTGTGATTTTTTTTTTCACTGACAGACTTAGTGAAAAAAATTAGTCATCAGCAGTGCCCCACTGAATAACATTGGTCCGAATGGTATCTTTTAAAAAATAGGATAGGGCTCATCCGATGTATACAGCGGTGTGAGCGAGCCCTAACAGCAATGATTGGAGCTAGCTCCAATTGCTGTTATTAACCCCTTAAATGTAAACTGCTGACTGTGGTAGTTAAAGAGACTCTGTCAGCACAGACTGACTGCTCAAACCAAGTGCTTTGTGCTTTTTGGCAGGGCCAAACATTTAACTATACCTTCCCACCTGCTTGTTATCCATCTATTTCTACTAGTGATGAGCAACAGGGCTGTAACTACAACCGGGGCAGCCGGGGCACTGCCCCGGGGCCCCAAACTGATGGTAAAAAATTGTATTTTATTACTTTAATTTCTCATAAAATACCCAGCTCCTATATTCATGTCAGACAATGTCACCCGGAGGACAGGAGAGACTATCATGCGTAGCAGGCTTCACCACATTCCGCACAACCTCTAGTGATTGAAAGGTTGAGGGGCCCCACTATGAAGTTTTGCCCCGGGGCCCCGAAGTTTATAGTTATGGCACTGATGAGCTAACGTGCTCGGATAACGTATTATCCAAGCATGTTCGCTCATCACTAATCTCCACCCTTCTCTGGCTCTATGAAGCCAGAGCTGTCAATCAAAGAAAGGTGGGTGGAGAAAGAGGGGAGACAAGCAGGTGGGAATGTGCACATAAAGGTTTGGCCTCACCATTATACACCGAGCACCTGTACTTGGTTTGAAAATCATTCTGCGCTGACTAAGTCTGTTTAAGATGTGTGATCTTGCTTGGACATTGTGGAGACATGGGGGTCAGCAGATGCCCTGGGTCTGCTAGCCCAAACTGCATGGACCAGGGATCATCCCACCGAACGCTCGCTCTCCTTTTACCGTCGGCATAATACTAATCAGACAACTCAGGGTGAGGGTAAAACAATGTGACAATTCTTTACTGAACCACAAAACAGGCAAATAACACACAGAACTGTCCCAGGATACCCAAGATGGTGCAAAGTACAGAGTTTCACCCTTCCTCTGACTCACTGAAATAAGAGCAGCTCTTACTTCAGAGATTCCAGGGCCGACTACCCCACCTGTGGCACACACAGAAAGGAGGTAACCACAAGCTTAGGAAGCTGAAAGTCCACTGAGGTTCAACACTAGTTGACTGGAGGGTCACAACCTGTCTTCTCTGAACATCTCCATGGGTCCCATTCCTGGCTTTCACAATCATATCCATGGGTCTCAGGTGACAGATGGGTCCAAATCCTGACTACCCCAAATGTATCCATTGTTCAGTGATGGTCAATGGAGCAAATCTGTATTCTTTCAGTCAGCGTTATGGTCTACCTAAACTGGCATCCTGTGGAATGTCAAATCTATGTCCCTCATGATGGAGCCATGATGTCTTGGTTGCTGTCTTGTAAAGAGTCTCTGGATCTCTTGGATATCTGGATGTATATCTGTATATGGAGGTATCTGTTACAGAAGCGCATATATCCTGTTTTTATAGTTAACAACTGTCCTTCAAACCAGCATCCAGAGGTAAAGGGGAAGAATGGAGTTTTTCCTCCTCTGTTTTAACAATTCAACAAGCTAGCTCGCCTGGACAATGTGTAATTAGCATATCAGCAAACATCATTGTTCAATTATCCTGCATCTCTAGCTCCTTCACGACATGCGCTGTACTAGTACGGCGCGTGTCATGTCTCCCCCTTTGATGTGGGCTCCGGCGCTGAGCCCAGATCAAAGTCGGGATATGTCAGCTGTTTTGTACAGCTGACATGTGCATGCAATAGAGGCAGGAGGAATCGCAATCCACCTGTCGCTATTAACTAGTTAAATGCCGTTGTCAAACACTGAGCGGTATTTAGCTACTGATTCCAGCCGCGCTGCCGGAAATGCTCGCATCGCCGACCCCTGTCACATGATCAGGGGTCAGCGATGCGTCGGCATGACAACCTGAGGTCTCCCTGTGGTCGGCGCTCATAGCAAGCCTGTAATTCAGCTACATAGGAGCGATCTGATGATCGCTGCTATGTAGCAGAGCCGATCAGGCTATGCCAGCTTCTAGCCTCCCATGGAGGCTATTGAAGCATGGCAAATGTTTAAAAAAAAGTTTTTCACAAAAACGAAAAAGGGCTGCGTCTTGAAGGGGCTAGTCATCCAGGATAACAGCACAATATGTTACACCAAATGTCAACTTAGAAGTTAATATTACAGGCTTATACAAACAAAAGTCTGTGCGTCTTTGATCAACCAGAAATACATAAATTAAAAAGTCAACATATAGATTAAAAAAAAAAAGCTGGTGGCGAAACGCGCGTCGGGGTGAGGGGACACCGAGCTGTGCACTTTGGCCTCTTGTTACTGGTAATGTAGCCTTTATTAATATAATATGGGTATAACAATCTAGGGCACAAGATATAGACTTATTACAGTTATTATAGGGTTACTATTGCATGTGTTCATTGGGTGTCATGAAATTGTGATTGATATTGTTTTATGTCTCATTATTTACCAGTTTTTGATTGTACCTTCTTAAAAGGGGTATCTATATTGGGATATTATTTACATGTAGTCCAATACCGGTTTCTGATTGTACTACTTATGAGGGGTAACAACATTTTGATATTGTTTACATGTAGTCCAATAGTTTTGCACATTTTTGGTTACTTTATAGGGTAGGCTCTTACAAGTGCATTCCATGCCCTTGGTTACTAATACTAATTTTGGTGCAATATATTCCCCTCTTTTTCCGCTTGGAGTCCCTTGATGGCATTTGTTTTTTATATTTGTATTTTTTAATTTATATTTAATAAAGTTGAACTTTAATCTCAATCTGTTTTGGATCTCTTCATATTCCCACATGTATTACATATATGGGAGTTTTTTGTTGTTGGTATTCCTGTGAAGTCCAGCCATAACATTGGCTTCATTGGAGATTGTGATTTGTCTATTTACTGCAATACTGTAGTATTGCTCTATTTAGAACAATCAATCAAATAATCGCAGGTTGAAGTCCCCTATGAGGTCTAAAAAGTAAAGTGTGAAGTAAAAATTAATTTAACAAAAATATATTTAAAACAATTAAGAAGATATAAAGATTAAAAGCATGCTGATATACCCAGTTAAATATAAATAAATACTTTAAAAAAAATAGGCATTTTTGGTATTGCTGGGTCCTTAAAAAGTCCAGACAATGAAAACATAAGGGTATGTGCACATGACGTTGTTTAGATGCCGGTGTACCCGCCTGGTTTTACAAAAGGAAGATTCTTCAGAAAAACGCTGGAGGTGTTTTTCCAAAATTGTCCTTTTTGGCATCATTTGTGTAATTTTTTGCAGCGCCTTTGCTGCTGGTATCTGTTTTACATTATGTATACAATAGTGAGTGGCTTACAAGCGGAATCCACCTGAAGAATGGTCAGGTCACTTTGTTTACCCTCTTTGCGGCTCTGGAGGTCTGGAGTGGTTAAAAAAAAAAGCTAAAAAAGACTGAACATATGAACGGCAAATCGTTTTGACATTTTAGTGCATATGTGCATTCTTTTCAGGATTCTGAAGCTGTTTTTTGGATGGGTTTCAGAGCACACCCGCCTAAAGAAGACATTGTGTGTACATACCCTAAAACTGTTTAACCCACACAGTAAAAATCATACAGAAAAAAAATTAAACACAAAAACTGTTGTTTTTTTTGTCTAAGCACCTGTCATAAAAAAGCAATAAAAAGCTATCAAAACTAGGGTTGAGCGACTTTCATTTTTTTAAGATCGAGTCGGGTTTTGTGAAACCCGACTTAGTCCAGAGTCGAGTCGAGTGAAGTCGACCGATTATCGCTAAAAGTCGGGGATCGACCGAAACACGAAACCCAATGCAAGTCAATGGGGAAGCATAGCCGGCAGTGAGTGGAGGCCAGGAAAACACCTACAGTGCCCATTTTAATGCCAAAAACATCCATTCTTGTTTTCTGAAGCTTGTCAATCTAAATTAACTTTATAATAATAGTTGGGCACTGGAAATTGGGGGTCATTTGGCAAAAGTTGTGGGGGGGTAGGGCTGGTTCAAGGTTTTAGTGGGCACAGGAAACATGGACTACGTCACGGCGGTGGAGCAGTGAGAGGTAAGTATGTCAAGTTTGCAAGTGCTGTGATCCTAAGCAAGCAGGGGGGCCCACTCGTTGGCATTGGCACTGGCACAGGGCCCCTCAAAGTACTGCGGTGTGTTTGCACGGCGGGGGCGCCTCCCACCAGCAGCGACACTTTTGCGTACTCTGAGGGGCCCTGTGCCAGTGACGTCGCCAACGAGTATGCCCCCCCCACCTGATGAAGGAACCTGTACTTTCATCTGCACCTTCCTCTTTGTCCCTGTGTAAGGTGGTATAACATGCGGGAAGGGGAACCTGACTTTCAGCAGGGTCAGATTCTGGCTGTGTAGAGTGCAAGGGGAATGTAGTGGTCTAGGTCAATGTACCAGCAGACTCATGTAGCAGTGGCTGGGCAGTGGGCAGGATGAGGAGGAAACAGATATAGGGCCAAAGAATAAAGTAGGCTAAATGCAGTTCAAAATTGGTAACAGGACTAAACAGGCGGCATTGCTTTGTTGAGTGGAGTAGCAAACCCAGGAGCAGCAGACACTGTTTTAAGGGCCCAAACACACTAATAGGCCAAATGCAGTTTAATATCTGATACTATAGGCCGAAAGCCATAAGGTTGAAGCTCAGCTTTTTTTAGTTGAGGACAAACACCAGGGAGGAGCAAACAGAGCTATTAGGCCCCATCCAGCAATTTAAAAAAAAAAAAAAGAGCCAGAAGGTGGAAACTCAGCTTTGTTCAGTGGAGGACAACACCAGGCAGGGGCAGACACCGTTAGTAGGCCCTAACCACCATTTTGTTTTTTAAAAAACACTTAATGAGAGCCAGAAGGTTGAAGCTCAGCTGTATTCAGTGGAGGACAACACCAGGCAGGGGCAGACACTGTTAGTAGGCCCTAACCACCAATTTTTAAAAACACAGCACTTAATGAGAGCCAGAAGGTTGAAGCTCAGCTTTATTCAGTTGAGGGCAACACCAGGGAGGGGCAGACACCGTTAGTAGGCCCTAACCACCATTTTGTTTTTTAAAAAACACTTAATGAGAGCCAGAAGGTTGAAGCTCAGCTGTATTCAGTTGAGGACAACACCAGGGAGGGGCAGACACCGTTAGTAGGCCGTAACCAAAGTTGAAGGCCAAATGCAGTTTAATATCTGATACTATAGGCCGAAAGCCAGAAGGTTGAAGCTCAGCTTTATTCAGTTGAGGGCAACACCAGGGAGGGGCAGACACCGTTAGTAGGCCCTAACCACCATTTTGTTTTTTAAAAAACACTTAATGAGAGCCAGAAGGTTGAAGCTCAGCTGTATTCAGTGGAGGACAACACCAGGCAGGGGCAGACACCGTTAGTAGGCCCTAACCACCATTTTTTAAAAACACAGCACTTAATGAGAGCCAGAAGGTTGAAGCTCAGCTTTATTCAGTTGAGGGCAACACCAGGGAGGGGCAGACACCGTTAGTAGGCCCTAACCACCATTTTGTTTTTTAAAAAACACTTAATGAGAGCCAGAAGGTTGAAGCTCAGCTGTATTCAGTTGAGGACAACACCAGGGAGGGGCAGACACCGTTAGTAGGCCGTAACCAAAGTTGAAGGCCAAATGCAGTTTAATATCTGATACTATAAGCCGAAAGCCAGAAGGTTGAAGCTCAGCTTTATTCAGTTGAGGGCAACACCAGAGAGGGGCAGACACCGTTAGTAGGCCCTAACCACCATTTAGTTTTTTAAAAAACACTTAATGAGAGCCAGAAGGTTGAAGCTCAGCTGTATTCAGTGGAGGACAACACCAGGCAGGGGCAGACACCGTTAGTAGGCCCTAACCACCATTTTTTAAAAACACAGCACTTAATGAGAGCCAGAAGGTTGAAGCTCAGCTTTATTCAGTTGAGGGCAACACCAGGGAGGGGCAGACACCGTTAGTAGGCCCTAACCACCATTTTGTTTTTTAAAAAACACTTAATGAAAGCCAGAAGGTTGAAGCTCAGCTGTATTCAGTTGAGGACAACACCAGGGAGGGGCAGACACCGTTAGTAGGCCGTAACCAAAGTTGAAGGCCAAATGCAGTTTAATATCTGATACTATAGGCCGAAAGCCAGAAGGTTGAAGCTCAGCTTTATTCAGTTGAGGGCAACACCAGGAAGGGGCAGACACCGTTAGTAGGCCCTAACCACCATTTTGTTTTTTAAAAAACACTTAATGAGAGCCAGAAGGTTGAAGCTCAGCTGTATTCAGTGGAGGACAACACCAGGCAGGGGCAGACACCGTTAGTAGGCCCTAACCACCATTTTTTAAAAACACAGCACTTAATGAGAGCCAGAAGGTTGAAGCTCAGCTTTATTCAGTTGAGGGCAACACCAGGGAGGGGCAGACACCGTTAGTAGGCCCTAACCACCATTTTGTTTTTTAAAAAACACTTAATGAAAGCCAGAAGGTTGAAGCTCAGCTGTATTCAGTTGAGGACAACACCAGGGAGGGGCAGACACCGTTAGTAGGCCGTAACCAAAGTTGAAGGCCAAATGCAGTTTAATATCTGATACTATAGGCCGAAAGCCAGAAGGTTGAAGCACAGCTTTATTCAGTTGCAGCTTCTTTGCAATAATATAAAGAAGACGCGACAGGACAACACTCGGTGGATGCCATATCTGTGTTTTCAATGGAAAAAAACCTTTCAGTTAACTACTTGCAGGAGAAAGTTTTTGTAGCTGGTGGCCAATTTTGGTACTGTACCAGTTTTTGGTTGTATGTGTTTTTGTTTTTAATGTTAAAATGTATGCATTTGATATCTCTCCAGTATTTTCTTTATTATAAGCAAAATACTTATTTTTATATTTTCTAATGTTTTATACCGGAGTGTTCCTCGGGACACGCTTATAAACTTGATAATTGGTTCCAGGGGTACACGGGCAGCAGTGATCTGGTCAGTGGAGGCCTAGTGGAAGGAGGGACCGCAGACAGGCTTCGGAGGCCTAACACAATAAAATGGGCTGGCTGTAGGCACTTTAAAATTGGTTCCAGGGGTACACGGGCAGCAGTGGTCTGGTCAGTGGAGGCCTAGTGGAAGGAAGGACCGCAGACAGGCTTCGAAGGCCTAACATGATAAAATGGGCTGGCTGTAGGCACTTTATAATTGGTTCCAGGGGTACATGGGCAGCAGTGGTCTGGCCAGTGGAGGCCTAGTGGAAGGAGGGACCGCAGACAGGCTTCGAAGGCCTAACATAATAAAATGGGCTGGCTGTAGGCACTTTAAAATAGGTTCCAGGGGTACACGGGCAGCAGTGGTCTGGTCAGTGGAGGCCTAGTGGAAGGAGGGACCGCAGACAGGCTTCGGAGGCCTAACATGATAAAATGGGCTGGCTGTAGGCACTTTATAATTGGTTCCAGGGGTACACGGGCAGCAGTGGTCTGGTCAGTGGAGGCCTAGTGGAAGGAGGGACCGCAGACAGGCTTCGAAGGCCTAACATGATAAAATGGGCTGGCTGTAGGCACTTTAAAATAGGTTCCAGGGGTACACGGGCAGCAGTGGTCTGGTCAGTGGAGGCCTAGTGGAAGGAAGGACCGCAGACAGGCTTCGAAGGCCTAACATGATAAAATGGGCTGGCTGTAGGCACTTTATAATTGGTTCCAGGGGTACACGGGCAGCAGTGGTCTGGTCAGTGGAGGCCTAGTGGAAGGAGGGACCGCAGACAGGCTTCGGAGGCCTAACACAATAAAATGGGCTGGCTGTAGGCACTTTAAAATTGGTTCCAGGGGTACACGGGCAGCAGTGGTCTGGTCAGTGGAGGCCTAGTGGAAGGAAGGACCGCAGACAGGCTTCGAAGGCCTAACATGATAAAATGGGCTGGCTGTAGGCACTTTATAATTGGTTCCAGGGGTACATGGGCAGCAGTGGTCTGGCCAGTGGAGGCCTAGTGGAAGGAGGGACCGCAGACAGGCTTCGAAGGCCTAACATAATAAAATGGGCTGGCTGTAGGCACTTTAAAATAGGTTCCAGGGGTACACGGGCAGCAGTGGTCTGGTCAGTGGAGGCCTAGTGGAAGGAGGGACCGCAGACAGGCTTCGGAGGCCTAACACAATAAAATGGGCTGGCTGTAGGCACTTTAAAATTGGTTCCAGGGGTACACGGGCAGCAGTGGTCTGGTCAGTGGAGGCCTAGTGGAAGGAAGGACCGCAGACAGGCTTCGAAGGCCTAACATGATAAAATGGGCTGGCTGTAGGCACTGTAAAATAGGTTCCAGGGGTACACGGGCAGCAGTGGTGTGGTCAACGGAGGCCGATTGTAATGAGTGTCTGCCAGTTAGTAGTCAAAAAACAACAAATAAATGTGAATGTCTCGCATTAAAACAAAGACACTAAAGGGTGCAATCATTAGGTTCAGGGGTGGGATCCTCTGCGTTGTTTCAGACCTACTAATTTAGCGCAAAGTATTTACTGTGGTAAATAGAGGACACTGCCCCTGACTATGTTATGTACCATCATACATGTCAACACAATGGTATTGTCAGTGGCAGGTATGGAAGGATGTCAGCGCATAGACTAAACATTGGTGGAAGTGTGAGAGATAACTGTGGAAGTGGTAGAGCAATGTTTGACCTGGGGGTGGGTGAACTCTCTTGTGGCCGGCGGTACAGGCCCAGGGCCCCTCATGTTACAACAGTGTGTCTGACGTTGGGTGCGCACCACCACCGCCAGAGACACTTTATTGTACTATGAGGGACCCAGTACCAATGCCGTCGACCAAAAGCGAGCACACCCACCTCTTCAGGCAAACAGCTGTCTCACGGGTGCTTGCGCCAAGTCGCGATACCACGGCCCCGTGTGGGGAGTTTGGCCATTTAGGGAGGTGTAAACATGTCATATGCCGGACAATCAGCTGCAGAAAATTAGACATTAGAAAAGTAATTCACAGTAGTCCACAGGCAAGAGCTTTTCATAGGAAAGCTAGGTGTCGGCCGGGCAAGGTGGGGCAAAAGATTTTGAAATCCAGTTGTGGTTCATTTTAATGAATGTTAGATCGTCAACATTTTGGGTAGCCAGACGAGTCCTTTTTTCGGTTAATATTGAACCTGCAGCACTGAATACTCTTTCTGATAGGACACTTGCTGCCGGGCAAGCAAGCTCCTGCAATGCATATTCTGCCAATTCTGGCCAGGTGTCTAATTTTGAGGCCCAGTAATCAAATGGGAATGACGGTTGAGGGAGAACATCGATAAGGGATGAAAAATAGTTAGTAACCATACTGGACAAATGTTGTCTCCTGTCACTTTCAATTGATGCAGCAGTACCTGTCCTGTCTGCGGTCATAGCAAAATCACTCCACAACCTGGTCAGAAAACCCCTTTGTCCAACGCCACTTCTGATGTGTGCACCCCTAACACTACTAATCTGCTGCCCCCTGGAGCTCGTGTGATAACGATCACGTGTGCTGTGTGCTGGGAATGCCTGAAGCAAACGGTCAACAAGAGTTGATTGTTTGGTTGCTAATATTAGTTCCAAGTTCTCATGTGGCATAATATTTTGCAATTTGCCTTTATAGCGTGGATCAAGGAGGCAGGCCAACCAGTAATCGTCATCGTTCATCATTTTCGTTATGCGTGTGTCCCTTTTTAGGATACGTAAGGCATAATCCGTCATGTGGGCCAAAGTTCCAGTTGTCAAATTTCCGGTTGTGATTGGTTGAGGGGCAGTTTCAGGCAAATCTACGTCACTTGTGTCCCTCAAAAAACCAGAACCCGGCCTTGCCACGCAACCAATTTCCAGTGCCCCCGGGAAAGCTTCCGCATTAAAAATATACTCATCCCCATCATCCTCCTCGTCCTCCACCTCCTCTTCGCCCGCTACCTCGTCCTGTACACTGCCCTGACCAGACAATGGCTGACTGTCATCAAGGCTTTCCTCTTCCTCTGGTGCAGACGCCTGCTCCTTTATGTGCGTCAAACTTTGCATCAGCAGACGCATTAGGGGGATGCTCATGCTTATTACGGCGTTGTCTGCACTAACCAGCCGTGTGCATTCCTCAAAACACTGAAGGACTTGACACATGTCTTGTATCTTGGACCACTGCACACCAGACAACTCCATGTCTGCCATCCTACTGCCTGCCCGTGTATGTGTATCCTCCCACAAAAACATAACAGCCCGCCTCTGTTGGCACAGTCTCTGAAGCATGTGCAGTGTTGAGTTCCACCTTGTTGCAACGTCTATGATTAGGCGATGCTGGGGAAGGTTCAAAGACCGCTGATAGGTCTGCATACGGCTGGAGTGTACAGGCGAACGTCGGATATGTGAGCAAAGTCCACGCACTTTGAGGAGCAGGTCGGAGAACCCAGGATAAGTTTTCAATAAGCACTGCACCACCAGGTTTAAGGTGTGAGCCAGGCAAGGAATGTGTTTCAGTTGGGAAAGGGAGATGGCAGCCATGAAATTCCTTCCGTTATCACTCACTACCTTGCCTGCCTCAAGATCTACTGTGCCCAGCCACGACTGCGTTTCTTGTTGCAAGAACTCGGACAGAACTTCCGCGGTGTGTCTGTTGTCGCCCAAACACTTCATAGCCAATACAGCCTGCTGACGCTTGGCAGTAGCTGGCCCATAATGGGACAACTGGTGTGCAACAGTGTCATCTGCCGATGGAGTGGTTGGCCGACTGTGGTCTGTGGAAGAGCTGTAGCTTCTGCAGGAGGACGAGGAGGAGGAGGAGGAGGTGGTGCGAACGCCTACAGCCAACTGTTTCCTAGACCGTGGGCTAGGCACAACTGTCCCGAAATTGATGTCCCCTGAGGACCCTGCATCCACCACATTCACCCAGTGTGCCGTGATGGACACATAACGTCCCTGGCCATGCCTACTGGTCCATGCATCTGTAGTCAGGTGCACCTTTGTACTCACAGATTGCCTGAGTGCATGGACGATGCGCTGTTTAACATGCTGGTGCAGGGCCGGGATGGCTTTTCTGGAAAAAAAGTGTCGACTGGGTAGCTCGTATCGTGGTTCAGCGTACTCCATCAGGGCTTTGAAAGCTTCGCTTTCAACTAACCGGTAGGGCATCATCTCTAACGATATTAGTCTAGCTATGTGGGCGTTAAAACCCTGTGTACGCGGATGCGAGGATAAGTACTTCCTTTTTCTAACCAGAGTCTCATGTAGTGTGAGCTGAACTGGAGAGATGGAGATCGTGGAACTTGCGGGTGTGCCGGTGGACATGGCAGACTGCGAGACGGTTGGAGATGGTATTGTTTCCGCCGGTGACCTAGATGCAATATTTCCTCCTACAAAACTGGTGATTCCCTGACCCTGAGTGCTTTTGGCTGGCAAAGAAACCTGCACAGATACTGCCGGTGGTGCGGAAAATGGTGGCCTTACAGTGACGGAAGGGATGTTGCGTTGCTGACTAGCTTCATTGGCCGAGGGTGCTACAACCTTAAGGGACGTTTGGTAGTTAGTCCAGGCTTGAAAATGCATGGTGGTTAAGTGTCTATGCATGCAACTAGTATTGAGACATTTCAGATTCTGACCTCTGCTTAAGCTAGTTGAACATTTTTGACAGATGACTTTGCGCTGATCAATTGGATGTTGTTTAAAAAAATGCCAGACTGCACTCTTCCTAGCATCGGATCCCTTTTCAGGTATTGCAGACTGAGCTTTAACCGGATGGCCACGCTGTCCTCCAACAGGTTTTGGCTTTGACACGCGTTTTGGGCCAGATACGGGCCCGGCAGATGGAACCTGTTGCGATGTTGATGCCTGCTGCGGCCCCTCCTCCACCTCCGCTTCTGAACTACTGCCGCCTGCACCCTGTTCCCCCAATGGCTGCCAATCGGGGTCAATAACTGGGTCATCTATTAACTCCTCTTCGAGCTCGTGTGCAACTTCGTCTGTGTCACTGTGTCGGTCGGTGGTATAGCGTTCGTGGCGGGGCAACATAGTCTCATCAGGGTCTGATTGTGGATCAGTACCCTGAGAGGGCAATGTGGTGGTCTGAGTCAAAGGAGCAGCATAGTACTCTGGCTGTGGCTGTGCATCAGTGCACTCCATGTCAGAATCAACTTGTAATGGGCATGGCCTGTTAAGTGTTTCACTTTGTAAGCCAGGGACGGTATGTGTAAAGAGCTCCATAGAGTAACCCGTTGTGTCGCCTGCTGCATCCTTCTCTCTTGTTGTAGTTTTTGCTGTAGAGGACAAGGAAGCGACTTGTCCCTGACCGTGGACATCCACAAGCGACGCGCTGCTTTTACATTTACCAGTTTCAGAAGAGGAGGCAAAAGAGCTAGAGGCTGAGTCTGCAATGTAAGCCAAAACTTGCTGTTGCTGCTCCGCCTTTAAAAGCGGTTTTCCTACTCCCAGAAAAGAGAGCGTTCGAGGCCTTGTGTAGCCAGACGACGAAACTGGCTCCACAGCTCCAGACTTACGTGGAATATTTTTATCCCCACGACCACCTGATGCTCCACTACCACTACCATCATTACCAGCTGACAATGAACGCCCACGGCCACGACCTCTTGCACCAGACTTCCTCATTGTTTTAAAAACTTAACCAAAGTAACTTTATTTGTTGCTGTCAAACAACTTACACGGTAAGCTATAACTTCAGTATGATTTCAATATCCCTTAACAGGTTGGTGAGACCACAAGGAAAATCAGGCACAATGTTACACACTCTGTTTTCTGTGGCACAAAATCACAGAGATGCCACACACGCAGGACTGTCACTCAAGCACAAATGTCAATATTAATCTCCCACCTTTTTTTTTTTTTTCCCTCAGGGAGACTTTAGAAACCAAATAAGATAAATTGTTTTTTTCAGGGACAATTTAGAAACCAAATAATAATAATAAAAAAAAAGCTTTCTATGGCCCAGTGCCCACTGAGTGAGAGATGGCACACACAGGAGTCAGGATCAGGAGTGGCACACAAGCCCTGAGGACAGTATTAATCTCCCACTGATGGATGTAGTGATTTTTTTTTTCAGGTAGATTTTAGAACCCAAATCAAGCAAAAAAATAAATAGGCTTTCTATGGCCCACTGAGTGAGAGATGGCGCTCACAGGAGTCAGGATCAGGAGTGGCACACAAGCCCTGAGGGCAGTATTAATCTCCCACTGATGGATGTAGTGATTTTTTTTTTCAGTTAGATTTTAGAACCCAAATCAAGCAAAAAAATAAATAGGCTTTCTATGGCCCACTGAGTGAGAGATGGCGCTCACAGGAGTCAGGATCAGGAGTGGCACACAAGCCCTGAGGACAGTATTAATCTCCCACTGATGGATGTAGTGTTTTTTTTTTCAGGTAGATTTTAGAACCCAAATCAAGCAAAAAAATAAATAGGCTTTCTATGGCCCACTGAGTGAGAGATGGCGCTCACAGGAGTCAGGATCAGGAGTGGCACACAAGCCCTGAGGACAGTATTAATCTCCCACTGATGGATGTAGTGATTTTTTTTTTTCAGTTAGATTTTAGAACCCAAATCAAGCAAAAAAATAAATAGGCTTTCTATGGCCCACTGAGTGAGAGATGGCGCTCACAGGAGTCAGGATCAGGAGTGGCACACAAGCCCTGAGGACAGTATTAATCTCCCACTGATGGATGTAGTGATTTTTTTTTTCAGTTAGATTTTAGAACCCAAATCAAGCAAAAAAATAAATAGGCTTTCTATGGCCCACTGAGTGAGAGATGGCGCTCACAGGAGTCAGGATCAGGAGTGGCAAACAAGCCCTGAGGACAGTATTAATCTCCCACTGATGGATGTAGTGTTTTTTTTTTCAGTTAGATTTTAGAACGCAAATCAAGCAAAAAAAAAAATAGGTTTTCTATGGCCCACTGAGTGAGAGATGGCGCTCACAGGAGTCAGGATCAGGAGTGGCAAACAAGCCCTGAGGACAGTATTAATCTCCCACTGATGGATGTAGTGTTTTTTTTGTTCAGGTAGATTTTAGAACCCAAATCAAGCAAAAAAATAAATAGGCTTTCTATGGCCCACTGAGTGAGAGATGGCGCTCACAGGAGTCAGGATCAGGAGTGGCAAACAAGCCCTGAGGACAGTATTAATCTCCCACTGATGGATGTAGTGTTTTTTTTGTTCAGGTAGATTTTAGAACCCAAATCAAGCAAAAAAATAAATAGGCTTTCTATGGCCCACTGAGTGAGAGATGGCGCTCACAGGAGTCAGGATCAGGAGTGGCACACAAGCCCTGAGGACAGTATTAATCTCCCACTGATGGATGTAGTGTTTTTTTTTTCAGGTAGATTTTAGAACCCAAATCAAGCAAAAAAATAAATAGGCTTTCTATGGCCCACTGAGTGAGAGATGGCGCGCACAGGAGTCAGGATCAGGAGTGGCACACAAGCCCTGAGGACAGTATTAATCTCCCACTGATGGATGTAGTGTTTTTTTTTTCAGGTAGATTTTAGAACCCAAATCAAGCAAAAAAATAAATAGGCTTTCTATGGCCCACTGAGTGAGAGATGGCGCTCACAGGAGTCAGGATCAGGAGTGGCACACAAGCCCTGAGGACAGTATTAATCTCCCACTGATGGATGTAGTGATTTTTTTTTTCAGTTAGATTTTAGAACCCAAATCAAGCAAAAAAATAAATAGGCTTTCTATGGCCCACTGAGTGAGAGATGGCGCGCACAGGAGTCAGGATCAGGAGTGGCACACAAGCCCTGAGGACAGTATTAATCTCCCACTGATGGATGTAGTGTTTTTTTTTTCAGGTAGATTTTAGAACCCAAATCAAGCAAAAAAATAAATAGGCTTTCTATGGCCCACTGAGTGAGAGATGGCGCGCACAGTAGTCAGGATCAGGAGTGGCACACAAGCCCTGAGGACAGTATTACTCTCCCACTGATGGATGTAGTGATTTTTTTTTCAGTTAGATTTTAGAACCCAAATCAAGCAAAAAAAAAAAATAGGCTTTCTATGGCCCACTGAGTGAGAGATGGCGCTCACAGGAGTCAGGATCAGGAGTGGCACACAAGCCCTGAGGACAATATTAATCTCCCACTGTTTTATTTTTTTTTTCTTTTTCAGGGAGACTTTAGAAACCAAATAATAAAATATAAATAGGCTTTCTATGGCCCACTGAGTGAGAGATGGCACACACAGGAGTCAGGAGTGGCACACAAGCAGAAAGAGCAATATTAATCTCCCACTGATTGATGTAGTGTTTTTTTTTTCAGGTAGATTTTAGAACCCAAATCAAGCAAAAAAATAAATAGGCTTTCTATGGCCCACTGAGTGAGAGATGGCGCGCACAGGAGTCAGGATCAGGAGTGGCACACAAGCCCTGAGGACAATATTAATCTCCCACTGATTGATGTAGTGTTTTTTTTTCAGGTAGATTTTAGAACCCAAATCAAGCAAAAAAATAAATAGGCTTTCTATGGCCCACTGAGTGAGAGATGGTGCACACAGGGATGGCACACACACGGATGGCACTCTAGCAGAAATGCAAATCTTAATCTCCCACAAAAAAAAACAAAAAAAAAACAGGGACTGTCCTACAATTACTATCTCCCTGCAGTAATCTCAGCCAGGTATGGCAGGCAGCAATAGGAGTGGACTGATGCACAAATTAAATAAAAAGTGTGGACAAACAAAAAAGATAGCTGTGCAGAAAGGAAGGAACAAGAGGATATGTGCTTTGAAAAAAGCAGTTGGTTTCCACAGTGGCGTACACACAGCAATACAGCTATCACGGAGCCTTCTAGGGCAGCCCAATGAGCTACAGCGCTGAGAGAAAAAAAAAAAATGTAGCTTCCACTGTCCCTGCACACCGAAGGTGGTGTTGGACAGTGGAAATCGCTACAGCACAAGCGGTTTGGTGGTTAGTGGACCCTGCCTAACGCTATCCCTGCTTCTGACGAAGCGGCAGCAACCTCTCCCTAAGCTCAGATCAGCAGCAGTGAGATGGCGGTCGGCGGGAACGCCCCTTTATAGCCCCTGTGACGCCGCAGACAGCAAGCCAATCACTGCAATGCCCTTCTCTAAGATGGTGGGGACCAGGACCTATGTCATCACGCTGCCCACACTCTGCGTTCACCTTCATTGGCTGAGAAATGGCGCTTTTCGCGTCATTGAAACGCGACTTTGGCGCGAAAGTCGCGTACTGCATGGCCGACAAGCACAGGGGTCGGATCGGGTTTCATGAGACGCCGACTTAGCCAAAAGTCGGCGACTTTTGAAAATGAACGACCCGTTTCGCTCAACCCTAATCAAAACATGAAATGTAACTCAAAATGGTGCAATTTACTACAGCTCGCCAAACAAAAAGTAAGCACTTATACAGGTTAATCAATGGAAAGTTCAGAATTTTTTCCAGCCACTATAATAGTAAAAAAACTATGCATATGGTGTTGTCATTATCATACAGACCTGTAGAATCATGTTGTCATGTCATTTTTACAATATAATGAACATTGTAAAATATCCTAAAAACAACAGTGAAATAGTTTTTTTCACCAATTTGTCACACTTTGATTCTTTTTTAGGTTTTGGTAAATTATATGTTAAAGTAAAGTTGGTTTCATTCAAAACTACAACACATCCAGCAAAAATAAAGCCATTATAAGATTATGGGTATGGAAAATAAAAAAAAAATGACCTTTTTTAAGAGGAAAAAACAGGAAATAGTCTGTATCTTTAAGGGTTAAATATTTTCCCCATGCTTATACTGATAAAATTGTATTCAATTTTAATATTATTGGATGGATTTATCAAAACAAATTTAAAAAAATCTGTCATTGTGGCCCAAAGCGCAGATGAAAAAAAAAGTTGCAATGTGATTGATTATTTGATTGATATGGTCAACATAGTTTCCTGCCTGAATGTATATTTATTGATAGGAAACATTTACAACAATAGGAAGTAGGCATAGTTGCAAGTTAAATCAGAATATAATTACCCTGTTAAATATACTTACCTACCACACCAATATCTGTTTAAGTGATAAATATGATAACAATTATTCAGATCCCATTACAATCGCTCTTAAAAGTTTCCTGCTCTTGTCTGTAAAGTTTTGGGCAGTAAATGTAAGTTTTTAATGATGAACTATTTTCCTGACTCATTTTGAGAGTCTGGCTGTTACCTGGGTTAATGATGCATAAGGCCAACTTGCAGAGTACATAAATAGTGTATACAAAATCAGTTACATACTACAGACTTTTGATGTCATGCTTTTCAAAATTAATAAAACTGCCCAAAAATTATCCCTCTTAGTCTTTTGTGATTGTGCACACAGTTCTGTTGTTGCCTGTAAGTCCATGAGAACAACTGAAGTTTTCTGCACACAGGCCAACTTAAAGTTTACCTGCCTAGACCTGTGGTCTACACCAAAATTACAACGTATATATAATAGGGTGACAGTCAAAAAATATTATTGATAATTTTTAGGTCTCACCTTTGGTAATAATTCCCTTTAGTGTGATTGTAACAAACACAAAATTTCATAAAGTTGCAACAAGCCTACAACCTGCAGTAACCACCGATCGACTAAACCGCTGCATGACCAGCTCTATCCTCACCTACTGTATTCTCACCCATCCCTTGTAGATTGTGAGCCCTCGCGGGCAGGGTCCTCACTCCTCCTGTACCAGTTATGACTTGTATTGTTTAAGGTTATTGTACTTGTTTTTATTATGTATACCCCTCCTCACATGTAAAGCGCCATGGAATAAATGGCGCTATAACAATAAATAATAATAATAATAATAATAATAATAATAACATTGTTTACTGGTTGCTTAAACATCACAAAACTAACAATTATTTGTAATAAATGTCTTGCAGCAAAGTAAATGTACAATTTTACGGTTTAACGATTTCCCTTATTTTAATGAAACGCGCCTTATTTGGTTCAGGATATTCATGGCGATGCTTCTGCACACACTGGAGAATAAACTGGTTCTGTTCTTCTTGAGTGCTCAGGGAACAATTGAATGTGCTCATGAGTGCAATAGAGCGTTGGGCAGCATCTTTCACGATTTTCTATCAGGCAACTTTTGAGGATGCATCAATGTAAATTGCATTAGTGTGCCACAGACAAGGATTTTGATGAAGAAAATATTGGTTTATTTCCAGTGCAACAGACAGTCTTTTTTGTGTTTGATGACATGAAATGATGAAGCTTCTTGTGGGACACAAGGCCTTCCGCAGAGCCAGTACCATCTCAAACTTTTCTGCAGTTGTAACCTCACTGTCAAAAAAGCCAGACCTACCATAACCTGAGGTACTACAGGTTTGTGTTGAATGTCTTTATTGCTGCCTCAGCAACAGGTGCGTTGATTCCTTTCTATGCTCTGAGTTCTTGCAGTAATGTCAAGTCATTTGGCGGCAATATGGCTGGGATCTGACAGAGGTAGTGCAAAGTTGACAGAGATTTTTTAACTCTGTTAAAGTTAAACAAAATTGGTGAGGAAACGTGAAGATCTTCAGAGCATATATCACTTCATCCATCCATCAGGCCCAATGGTAGGCTCCGGGAGTATTGATCTGTACATCTAGGTTTGCTGGTGAACCAAGGAATAGGAGTTCCAGTTCTAGCGCCTGCATCCCTGCATGCCTCTCTCCTCCCCGAGCAGGGATAACAAGTCACTCACTGCCACGGCCCTCATCCCACACTTCCTCCTCCTGCTTCTCCGGCCGCTGTCTGGAGTCTGCGCATGATGCATAGATCCCCAGGTACTGTGCTTAGGGCGCAAGCACACTCCCTCCTTCTTAAAGGGGCCGCACACACTGTCCTAAAGTGTCTTCAGCCACTGACTGGGAGACACTTATTATTTAAGGCACCCCTACCTGAATGGAGGTGCCTGAGAAACACGTATAGTTAGTACGTGTCTGCCTGTCTGCATATCATCTGTATACCAGACTGCACCTGCCAGTGTACATCTGTATACCAGCCTGTACCTGGTGTGTCCATCCGTATCCTAGCCCACACCTATAGTTCTTATTTGTATACCAGCCATACCAGCCTGCACCTGCCAGTGCCTATCTGTTTACCAGCTGTACCAGTCCGCACCTGCCAGTGCTTATCTGTACACCAGCCATACCCGCCAGCATCTGTGCTTCCTGTGTTCCAGCAGTGCCTGCCTATATCAGTTATACTCTCCTACTGGACCGTTCTAACTACCTGTCCCTTGGGGGTCAGCTGCCATGAGCCCGAGATCTGTCCTGTAGTAGCACCTGGTGTCCATTGGGAACCAAGCCCAAACCCACCATCAGGGGCTCTAGTGAAGAGTCAGGTGCTCAACTAATCATGCCCCTTCACGTTCTTCATGGACCACGACACATTGGTTCCACGACTACCATTACACCAGTGTTACCAATTCCTTGTAATCATCTTATCAATGGCTTTGTGCAAGCTGGTTGGTGCAAAATTCAACTAGACACTCCTTAAGTGGACCTAGCTCAGTTAAAACTATGTAAACTTCCATTCCAGCCCAAAACTTGATTTTATCCAGTTGATTGCAGGCAACTTAAAATCTGTCGTATTTGGACATGTTGATGCCAGTTACAATTTATCAAACACACTTGCAATAATTAGCTTGTGAATGTGGTGCCTACATGGCAAACTCAGTAGTTCTTTCTGCAGTTTCATTCGCAAGAGAACTCGCGCACCAGCCTTTGTACCAGTGACAAATGACATAGACTTCACTTTATCCAAGAGCTGCCAATCCTTCACAGTCCTTCGAATACAGCCATAGCTTGTGCTGCTCCTGTGCTGTTAGGTATCTCTAAGCAGTTTCATTACAGATCTGGCTTGCAAACCTTTTCCTGTCTCACAGTACAGTCAGTGGAAGCTTTGATAATATTTGCTGTAATCTCTCGATGCGACGAGACTGTCTAATAGATTCCTTATTCAACTTAAGACTGTCTGGATCATGGCCTTAAGAGTGAGGCCATGTGCACACGTTCAGGATTTTTAGCGTTTTTTTCGCGTTTTTTCGCTATAAAAACGTGATAAAAACGCGAAAAAAACGCTAACATATGCCTCCTATTATTTACAGTGTATTCCGCATTTTTTATGCAAATGTCGCGGAAAAAAAGCAACATGTTAATTAAAAATGCGGAATTGCGAGGATTCCGCACACCTAGGAGTCCATTGATCTGCTTACTTCCCGCACGGGGCTGTGCACACCATGCGGGAAGTAAGCAGATTATGTGCGGTTGGTACCCAGGGTGGAGGAGAGGAGACTCTCCTCCACGCACTGGGCACCATATAATTGGTAAAAAAAAAAGAATTAAAATAAAAAATAGTCCTATACTCACCCTCAATGTCTTCCCGCCTCACCGCTGCATGCTGCCGCTTTGGTTCCTATAGCTGCTGTGCGGTGAGGGACCTGCCGATGACGTCACTGTCTTGTGATTGGTCGTGAGCGGTCATGTGACCGCTCACGTGACCGCTCACATGACCGCGACGTCATGGAAGGTCCTGCGCGCACAGCAGCTATAGGAAGAGGAACGGACGCCGCTGAGGAGATGTCTGGGTGAGTATAACCATTTTTTTTATTTTTTTTATTATTTTTAAACATTCTATCTTTTACTATAGATGCTGCATAAGCTGCGTCTATAGTAAAAAGTTGGTCACACTTGTCAAACAGTATGTTTGACAAGTGTGACCAACCTGTCAGTCAGTTTTCCAAGTGATGCTACAGATCGCTTGGAAAACTTTAGCATTCTGCAAGCTAATTACGCTTGCAGAATGCTAAAAAAAGCGCGAAAAAAACTGAAAAAAAACGCAAAAAAAAAAATGCGGATTTCTTGCAGAAAATTTCCGGTTTTCTTCAGGAAATTTCTGCAAGAAATCCGGACGTGTGCACATACCCTTAGCAGCAGCAAGCATGTAGTTTGCTTTTCTATCACTGGTATTAGTTCTGTCTAGAGCTGCAGCATCTTATGGAGTCACAATGTTGACAGATCTTATCGACTTACATTTCTTGGAACTAAAATGCCCTTCACCCTCATCACTATCATTGTCGGAAGTGTCGCTGTAACTGCTACTACTACTGCAAAGTTCAGCCCATGCTGTGGACTGCTGAACTAGCTTAGTTTCCTTTTTTATCTGCCTGTAATTCTCTCATAAATCTTCTTTCCTTGACCTTGGCCAGTTTTCTGTCTAATGGTCTCATACTTCCAATGATCTTTTTCTCTTTGAGCAAGCAAGAAGTCATGGTCTTCCTAAAGTTTTATAACTTTCATGGCATCAGCATGAGCGACATCAAACAAATCATCAAGTTTATTAAGGAATCCCCTCTCGTTGGATTCTTGTATTTTTTGGTTTGCCGTTTAGTATTCTTCTTGATACTCTTCCATTGACCAGACAGACTCTTAACCTTACTCATCATGTGAGATTGTTGCCTTGTCAGGATTATCGCTGTCTACCAGAAGTACTTTGTTGACTGCGACGGTAGCACTGGTACATGTTGGTTGCAATTCTGTACAGTGCATTCAACACTGATTCAACAGCAGCTTAGAAGCGGTAATACTGCATGTTGTCCCTCCAATCAACCACATTCCCCTTTTCCCTGCAATTTGAAGATGCCATTTTTTCAGACAAAAGTAACTAAACCTGTGGGAGGCCTAAATAGCAAACATAAATCCACATTTATGTAAAGTTTGATACTTTGCTGCTAGGGATGAGTGAATCCCTATGTATTTGGCCGTGCATCTTCTATCATGTTTAATTTTACAAATTACAAGTAAATTGGAGAGAGCATCAAGGAGCGATGGGGCCCTTATTGCTGTTCTACATTAAAACTACTCAAATTCTAAGTGTTCAAGGGCCGTCTTTGAGCCACCTTTAAACACAACCAAAAGAATACATTTCTTGAAGGATATTTCAGATCATTATGTGCAACAATTATAGGAGGTGAGACTTTGAAAAAACTATATATAACTTTTTTATTTTTCTGTCCACATAGCCATATGAGGGCTTGTCTTGTCGAGTTGGACTTTTGAATGACACCATTCATTTTATCATGTGATGCACTGGAAAGCAGGGAAAAAATTCCAAGTGCATTGAAATTGCAAGAAAGTGCAATTCCACAATTTCTTTTTTTTTTTTGGGGGGGGGGTTTGTTTACCATGTCCACTAAAAGGTAAAACTGACCTGGCAATATGATTCTCCAGGTTGGTATGATTATGCCAAAACCAAACATGTATGTTTTTTGTTTTTTTTTTATTTAAGTGGTGAAAAAAAATCTGAAATTTGTAAGGAAAAAAAAAAACAAAGCAAAGCAAAAAAACTTGCTTATGTCAACATTTTCCGAAATCTGTAGGGCTTTAAACTTTTGGTAAATGGAGCTGTGTGAGGGCTTATTTTTTTGTGCCATGAGCTGACATTTTTCTTGATATCATTTTGGGTAAGATTTGATGTTTTAATTTCCACTTATTGCATTTTGTTGCAATGCTGCGGTGGCAATGAACGTAATTCTGGAGTTTTGATTTTTTTTCTCGTTACCCATTTACCAATCGGATTAATTTACTTTATATTTTGATATTTGTACTTTTGAACAATACCATTGGTTTTACCATGTAGTGTACTAGAAAACAGGAAAAAAGTTTTTTTTATTTTTTTTTTACTAGGTTTACTAAATGCTCAAACTGACCTGCCATTATGATTCTCCAGGTCATTATGAGTTCATAGACACCAAATATGTCTAGGTTCTTTTTTTATCTAAGTGGTGTAAAAAAATTCCAAACTTTGTTTTAAAAAAAATTACGCCATTTTCCGATATCCATTGCGTCTCTATTTTTCGTGATCTTGGGTTAGGTGAAAGCTTATTTTTTGCATGTTGAGCTGATGTTTTTAATCATACCATTTTGGTGGAGATACGATCTTTTGATCGCCTGTTATTGCATTTTAATGCAATGTCGCAGCGATAAAAAAAAACGTAATTTTGGCGTTTTGACTTTGACTTGATTGCTATGCTGTTTAGTGATCAGGCTATTCCTTTTTTATTGATAGATCGGACAATCTGAATGCGGCGATACCAAATATGTGGATGTTTGATTTTATTTTGATTGTTTTATTTTGAATGGGGCGAAAGGGGGGTGATTTGAACTTTTATATTTTTTATTTGTTTATATTTTTAAAAACTTTTTTTTTTACTTTTGGCATGCTTCAATAGTCTCCAAAGGAGCCTAGAAGCTGCCATAGCCTGATCAGCTCTGCTACATAGAGGCGATGTTCAGATCGCCTCTATATAGCAGATTTACTGACTTGTTATGAACGCCTACCACTGAGTGGCGCTTACAGAAAGCCTGCATTGACAACCATAGAGGTCTCCAGCAGACCTCAGGTTATCATGCCAACACACCGTGTTTCACCGGTGTGCGTATTTCCGTCCCGAAGGCTGGAAGCGCGATTTAAATGCCGTTGTCAGAGTTTGACACCAGCATTTAACTAGTTAATAGCCATGGGTGGATCGCGATTCCACCTGCGGCTATTGCGGGCACATGTCAGCTGTTCAAAACAGCTGATATGTGTCCGGAAAGATGTGGATTCACCGCCGGAGCCCACATCAGGGGGAGGGACCTGATGTCGGTAAGGGGTTAATGGGACAAAAAGGAAGGTGATTTGAACTTTTGTTTTTTATTTTTTTTTTTTCATATTTTTTAAAACTTTTTGTTTACTTTTAACTATCTACTATATAATTGTCTAAGGGTCACTTCCGTCTGTCTTTCTGTCTGTCTTTCTGTCTGTCTATCTCTCTGTCTGTCTGTCTGTCACGGAAATCCCAAATCGCTGATTGGTCGTGGTCAAACGGCCACGACCAATCAGCGATGGGCACAGTGCGGCCGCAAAATGGCCGCTCCCTACTCCTCTGCCGTCAGTGCCCGCTCCATACTCCCCTCCAGTCAGCGCTCACACAGGGTTAATGGCAGCGTTAACGGACCGCGTTATGCCGCGGTGTAACACACTCCGTTAATGCTGCTATTAACCCTGTGTGACCAACTTTTTACTATTGATGCTGCCTATGCAGCATCAATAGTAAAAAGATCTAATGTTAAAAAAAATAAAAAATCATTATATACTCACCTTCTGTCGGCCCCCGGATCCAGCCCAGATGGTCCGATCCATGCATTGCGGTCTCACGAGATGATGATGTAGCACTCTCGTGAGACCGCACGTCATCATCTCGCGAGACCGCAATGCCCTCTTGGGACCGGAGCATCATGAGGAGCATCGTTAAACACCTGGGCTGGATCCAGGCGCTGACGGAAGGAGAGTATATAACTATTTTTTATTTTAATTATTTTTTTTAACAGGGATATGGTGCCCACATTGCTATATACTACATGGGCTGTGTTAGATACTGCGTGGGCTGTGTTATATACTACATCTCTGTGCTATATAGTATGTGGGCTGTGCTATATACTACGTGGCTGTGGTATATATTACGTGGCTGGGCAATATACTACATTGCTGTGCTCTATATTACGTGGCCTGGGTTATATACTGCATAGGCAGTGTTATATATTACGTCTCTGTGTTATATACTAAGTGGCTGTGCAATATACTATGTGGATGTGCAATATATTACGTGGCTGGGCAATATACTACGTGTCTGTGCTATATACTATGTGGCTGGGCAATATACTACGTGGCTGGGCAATATACTACGTGTCTGTGCTATATACTATGTGTCTGTGCTATATACTACATGGCTGGGCAATATACTACGTGGCTGGGCAATATACTACGTGGCTGTGCTATTTACTACGTGGGCTGTGCTATATACAACGTGGCTGTACAATATACTACGTGGCTGTGCTATACACTACTTGGATGTGCTATATTTCTCTGCTGTATCTGTGCATCATGAATCGTGGTATGTGTTAAAGAGGGGGGCCCACTGAGACTCTTTTGCCCAGGGCCCTCAAAAACCTGGAGCCAGCCCTGGCTTCACTGATTGGTCACGCCCGGCCACAAACAATCAACGACAGTCGCCATCCGTCCGCGAATTGGCGCGGAATTTGAACCACGCTTCGCTAATTGGTCGTGGCCGGCCGGCCGAATCCTTTGCATAAATTGCATTATTCTGAAAACTTCATAAATAAACTACATACATATTCTAGAATACCCGATGCATTAGAATCGGGCCACCATCTAGTTTTTAATAGTCTTCTTAGGGGACTTGAAGCTGTGATTCTCTGATTGCTTGTGTAGAGAAAATCACGATCTCCTATGAATGCCAGCTAAATGTTGGTTTTCATAGGAGAATAATCATGACAAGCACAGAGGTCTTAAGCAGACCCCTGGCTGTCATGGCAACCTATTGGCACCCTACAATCACATCATGGGCACACAGATGGGTGCGTGAAATTACACGCCCCCCTCTAGACACATGTTAAATCAGCTATCATATGGAAAGATTTGGGCTCAGTGTGTGAGTGCGCATCAAAGGCAGGGACTCGACATATAACATAAATGTACATAATATGTAATTAAGAGTTTAAGTTTAAACATTATCCCGCTTCCCCAACAAAATGCCATAACCAAGAATGCTATGGTGAGACAGCAGCTGTTACCATACTGTGGGGGCAGGGTTAGATTAAGGGTTGCAGGGCCCCTGACAGTTTACATTCTGTGGACCCGCTAGTAACATGACAATGGGCGGGTATCATGCTATAGGTCATCCGCATCCAAGACTTCTCCCATGCTTCCCCCATACTCTGGAACTCTCTACCCCAACACATCAGACTCTCGCCTACCATAGAAACCTTCAAAAAGAACCTGAAGACTCACCTCTTCCGATAAGCCTACAGCCTGCAGTGATCCTGAACCTACTGAACTGCCGCACAACCAGCTCTACCCTCTCCTAGTGTATCATCACCCATCCCCTGCAGACTGTGAGCCCTCGCGGGCAGGGTCCTCCCTCCTTATGTTCCCCTGTGCCTTGTTTTTTGCTCATGTTTAATGTATTTGTCTATATTTGCCCCGTATTTCACATGTAAAGCGCCATGGAATAAATGGCGCTATAAAAATGTATAATAATAATAATGTTATGAACACACAGGTGCTGCGTTGCATATTTTGCAGCTGACAGAAGATGGGGTGAAAGGAGCTCCATGCCATTTTTTTTCTTTCATGGACAGCATTATAAATAGCAAGAGAGGAGAATATATAATGGGATAACGCTATACAGAAAAGAGAGGATGATAAGTAATAAAAGGATGGCATTATACATCACAATTCAGGACACTGTATACTAAGGAACAGCTCTATACAAGCATTTTATGTAATAAGGGACAGCACTATAATTAATAAGATAGAACACTATGTAATAAGTGATTGCACTGAACATAATAAGAGGATGATATGTAATAATGAGATGGTGCTATACATAACAAGTGAGGGCACTATATATTAAGAAATAACACAATACATAAGAAGAGAAAAGCCTGCTCTATACATAACAAGAGATGACACTATGTATTAAGTGTGGCGATATTCATAACAAGGGAGGACACAAGGTAATAACAGAACAGCACAGGACACTGTAAACTAAGGAACAGCACTATACATAATAATAAAGAGTGCTATGTAATAGGGGACTGCACTATACATAACAAGAGAGGATAGTATGAACTAAGTGATGGCTCTTAACATAAAGTAGAGGACATTCTACACTAAGGAATGGCACTACAGATAATACGATGACACTATATCAACGGATGGCACTATACATACCAAGAGAGGACACTATGTAACAGGATGGTGCTATAAATAACAAGTGAGACAGTTTACACTAAAGGTACCGTCACATTAAGCGACGCTGCAGCGATATAGACAACGATGCCGATCGCTGCAGCATCGCTGTTTCGTCGCTGTGTGGTCACTGGAGAGCTGTCACACAGACAGCTCTCCAGCGACCAACGATGCCGAAGTCATCGGGTAACCAGGGTAAACATCAGGTTACTAAGCGCAGGGCCACGCTTAGTAACCCGATGTTTACCCTGGTTACCAGTGTTAAATGTAAAAAAAAAAAACAGTACATACTTACATTCCGGTGTCTGTCCCCCAGCCTCAGCTTCCCTGCACTGTCTCAGCGCCGGCCGGCCGTAAAGCAGAGCGGTGACGTCACCGCTGTGCTTTACGGCCGGCCGGCGCTCACAGTCAGTGCGGGAAGCTGACGGCGAGGGGACAGACACCGGAATGTAAGTATGTACTGTTTGTTTTTTTTTTACATTTACAATGGTAGCCAGGGTAAACATCGGGTTACTAAGCGCGGCCCTGCGCTTAGTAACCCGATGTTTACCCTGGTTACCAGTGAAGACATCGCTGGATCGGTGTCACACACACCGATCCAGCGATGTCAGTGGGTGATCCAGCGACGAAATAAAGTTCTGGCCTTTCTGCTCCGACCAACGATGTCACAGCAGGATCCTGATCGCTGCTGCGTGTCAAACACAACGATATCGCTATCCAGGACGCTGCAACGTCACGGATCGCTATCATTATCGTTGTTAAGTCGCTTAGTGTGAAGGTACCTTAAGTAATGACACTATATATAACTAGAGAGGACACTATGTAATAAGTTGATGACACTATACATAAAATGGAATGTCTCATATCAAATAAGAACAATATTTAATATTGGAACGCCACTATACATAAGAAGAGTGGACACTGTATACTAAGCAACAGTCTTATACATAATGAGAGGACACTAAGTAGCAAGGGATGGAATTATGCATAACAAGAGAGGACATAATCACTATAGATAACAAGGGAGGACACTATATACTAAGACATGGCACTATACATAAAAAATAATATTATGTAACAAAAGAGGACACTATAAGTAACAAAAGAGGACATTTTGCATTAACTGCTGGTGCCATATATGACAAGACAGAAAGATATGTAATATTGGGACTTCTCTACCTATCAAGAGAGACACTATACACTAAGGAACGACTTCATGCATAATAAGAGAAAGCACTATGTAACATGGGATGGCATTATACATAACAAGAGGGTACTCTTTGTTATAAGGGACGGTGCTATATCTAAGAAGAGACACTATATACTAAGGAATGACAACATTATACACAACAAGAGATGTTATGTCATATGCCATATTAAATATAAGAGGACACTATGTTATATAGGATGGCACTATACATAACAAAAAATACACTATGTAATAAGGTATGGAACTATACATGATAACAGAAGACCCTATGTAATAAAGAATGGTGCTATGGAAACGAAGATGGCACTATATAATAGGAGAAGTTGCTGTGTAATAAAGAATGCTACTGTACATGCTATAATGAAAACCCTGTGTCCAATAAATATCCAAAGACAATATGCTATTAAACATAACCTTTATGTTATATTACAATAAAAAGTTTACTAAACTTAGAGTAGATGAAGTCAAAAGATATACACCATGAGAAATATATGAGAAACATTCTCGTATGTTGAATCAGATGTATGTCAAAAAATTGGATCTACCCCTATCATTTCCCTGCTATGTAACTCACACTGGTATAACAAATGTAGAAGTATAGTAAAGAGAAATGAAAACAGGGGAAGGGTTGTCAGGGCTAGGAAGATAAAGATAAACCACTGTCACGGGTACATATGCAATTCAAACCCCTTCATATTAGTTCCAAAAATTATAGTTACTTACCAATAATTTGATTCTCCAGAACAGGTATTGACTCTTTCTGCCCACGAGGTAGATACTGCTCTTGTAGAGTGAGCTTTTACATTTTCAAGAGTGGGGTGTATGCCTCAAGAATAGGCTAATGAAATTTCTGATCTAACCTATCTAGCCAGGGTCCTTTTAGATGCCGCTTGGTCTTTATTGAACCTGAAAAAGAACAAAAAGAGAAGTAGTTTTCCATCACCCAGATGTGTTTTCTAAGTATTGAATTAAACACCTTACATCTAAAGAATGGAATCTAGCCTCCTTCTCATTCTGGGGATCATTACAAAAAACTGTAATATGATTTGTTGAGACCTATGAAAGGTTGAGGACACCTTAGGGAGAAAAGCTGGGTCCTGTCTAATGATTATTCTGTCAAGGGAATATTTGTAAGTGGTTGCTTTATATGTAAAGGCCACCAGTAGGATAGTTTTAACGGTTAGAACTTTAAGCAGTATTTCAGCTAACAGCTGAAATGTGGATCTATTTAGAGCATCTAAGAATAAATTAAGGTCTCATGGCCAAACCTGAGGCGGGACCACAGGTATAGACCTACTCATTGACCATATGAACCTCACTAACCACGGGTAGTTGACAATTTTCTGGTCAAAAAGAATGCCCAAGCCTGATATCTATACGTCAAGGGTGTTAATGGACAGTCCTAAGTCCAGACCTTTCTGCAAGAATTCCAAAATCCTAGTCCATGGCACTGGGTTATTCACAAAGGGATTTATATTGGAGAAACTTAAGAAACTCTTCCAGACAATTAACTAATTTGTTGTTGTTACTTTCTTCCTACACCGTATCAGGGTAGGAACTACATTTTTGGAGAATCCTTTTGATTCAAGGAGCTGCTGATCAAACACCACACCTTCAGATGGAAATTCTTAACCCCAGGCATGTGACTGGACCCTGGGAAAGAAGGTATAGGATTTCCAGGAGAACCCATGGATTCCCTATTGCCATTAGCCTTAACCAAATGAACCATGGGCCAAAAGAGTGCTATCAAGATTACTTCTGCTTGGTCCGACCGAATCTTCCTTAAAACTAATGAGGGATGGGATGAGGGAGATTGACAGGATGGCCTAAGCTAACTCCTGAGGCCATTTGTGGAGAAATGCATTCACCTCACAGGGAGCTTAACTGGACTTTAGGGAAAAAAAATTGACACCTTCTTATTGACTATTTTCTGAAATACTGCAGAGTTCAGGGACCATACGTCCTGACTTAACTGGTGGCAGTTCAGATTTGATAGTCTTGTCCCTTTGGAAAATCTGCTGATAGAGACAGATTTTCCTCTCCCCTGTTGTCTATATAGAACACTGCTCTCTTGTCTGAAAGAATTTCTACGTTTCACCCTTTACTCCATGTAGGGGTTCGACCAGAGCCAACCAGACTGCTGTAAGTGCCTTCAGATTTGAGGATGCTTGTCTCAGAGCTAGTGACCACTGCCCCTGAAAGGCTGTGTCCTCCAGATATGCTCCCCAACTGAAAAGACGTGCATCTGTGGTAATAACTGATGGATTCAAGATTTCCCAGTGAACTGTAAAAAATTCTCCCAGCAGAGCCACCAAACTTGGGACTTCCCAGTTTTCGAAATCTGAATTCTCTTGTCTAGGTGTCCCATGCATCTTTTTTCTGCTTCCAGAAACTCCCACTGCAACATTATGTAATGAACCCATGTCCATGCAACTGCCGGAATGCACAACGACAGGGACCCTAGGAAAGATATAGTTCCCCTCATCAAGATTATTGGATTCCTGATTAGACTAGAAACAATTCTGGTTATTTTGTCTACTTTTCCTTCTGGAGGAAAAGATCTCTGTTCGCATGAATCCAGAAGGATTCCCAGAAAAACTTGTTTCTGTTCCGGAATCACTTTTGATTTTATAGCATTTTCCAGCCACTCTAAGGAAGCTAGGACACTGGATACGTGTTTTACCGCCTGACTGCAGTCTAATCTTGTCTTTCCAACTATCAGGAATTTTTCAAGCAAAAATCCTGGTGAGCGGCATTAGGTAAAGAGGACGAGTGGGCCGTAAGCCTTATTGCATCTGCACAGGTGTCTGCCAAAAAGTCCGCCACATTGTTGAATGGTTGGAAAACTACCTAAAATCTGATCACAACCATTTATTTTTTATCTGAGATTGCAGCAGATTTAACCATACAATTAGAGATCTTGCTGTGAATGTTGCTGCAATGTTTGGCTTAAACACTTCCAGGCCTTTTTGAGGAGACTTTCTGCCTTTTTAGCCAAAGAATCTTTCAGGAGGCCTTTGGCATCAAAGGGCAAAACCAATTTGCGGAATACATGCAAAATAGTTACATTTGGGGGCCTTTTTTCAACACTCACAAATATCGGATTCAAAGGTGTATTTTTTCTTAACCCCTTTAGAAATTAATCCTTTTTTACAGGTTTCTTCCACTCCCACTTTATCAGGGAGGGCACATTTTTATACACTGGAAAGCATTTCTGCTTTCTCACCTCCAAACCCACAAACATCACATCCTGTATGGTTTTGGGCTCCTTAACATCCTCAATTTTCATTGTGGCCCTAACCACGCCTTTACTCATTTATCCGTATCTTCTGAAAGCTAGGACAGCCTTCATTATTATCTGAGGAGGAGGATGAAGATGAAACATTTGAATAAAATCTTTCTAATTCTACATCATCCAAGTTCTGAAACTTGTATCCCCCAAATCATCCTGCTTCTCAGTAGGAACATAAGTGGTCCTACTCTTAAATCCCTTAAAGGGAACCTATCACCTGAATTTGGCGGGACCAGTTTTGGGTCATATGGGCGGGGTTTTCGGGTGTTTGATTCAAGGCAATATTGCCTTGCGCTGGCGTGTACTCCGGAGGACAGAGAATGAACTTCAATCCAATATTGCGGCCAGCATGCAGCCAGCGGGAAAGAAAGGGTGAATCAAACACCCGAAAACCCCGCCCATATGACCCAAAACTGGTCCCGCCAAATTCAGGTGACAGGTTCCCTTTAAGTGAATTTCTCACCTCTGTTTTAATTATCACTTTCAGGTTCTTCATAAGGGATGAGGATTCTTCTGCCAATGCTTTTTCAATACAATGTTGACAAAAAAATTATCATATGAAGGTAATAATTTGGCCTTACAAAGTGGCCACTCTTTATTTTATTCTGTACTTTCCTAGGTCTTTCTTGTAATAAAACGCATTCAAGTGGATACAGCATTAGCCCTGACCTTTGAAGATTAATTGACTCACCCACCCCAGTAGGCAGGAACTGCCATGCATAGAGGGGCTGCTTCCTCAATAGGATCCCTGGCTTGACTTTCTTCTTCCATTCTGCAGCCGAGGAATGGTATAGGGTATTCACCTCTTATAACATTGGAGACGCTTTCCTACTGCTACTTTTTCAAATCTCCCACCACTGCGATGGCTGCAACCACTAGGCCGCATCCCCCGGAAGTCATGTCAGAGGCTCCGGCAACGGGTCACAATTTTCTCCCCTTCGCTCATGTGATGCGAATTAGCCCGGAAATCATCACCGCGGCCATCAGGAGAGGAAGGGGAGATTTCGCGGCATCCTCCTGTGCCAGCTCATCACACGACACCCAGCAGCATGCAAGCCTCACCATGTCAGCTGGGCATTCTGCCAAGATCCTCTGCAACTGCTCGAGACTCCAAAATCCATCCCCCAACCGGCGAATAGGGTAAGTCCCAACTATCCCTGACATCACCAAGGACTGTAGGATTTCATCCAAGGACAGGAAATCACTGAAGTGGGAAGAGAAGATCTGCCTTTTGAATCTGTAAGTTTCCTGACCTTGGGGCAGATCCTTTCTCGCTCTCTATGGTGCTGTCATGGGGATGGGAAAAACTTGAATACTCTCCATCTAGAATCATTAAGCGAGACAAATAAATAAATACATCTAGAATATCAATGATTCATACCACCCATTAGTTGATATGTAATCAATAGACAATAATAGCAATAGACAATGATCATCCTGACCAATAAATCTATCATAAAAACACTGTTAATAAATCAACAGCCTGTAACACCAAATAAAAGTTAAAAGGTTGGGGAACCAACATTTCCCCTTGTCAGGTTCATCAGGGAACAGCATTAAGTCACAAATGCTAGAAGCAAAATGTATGGACACAGAGAGATGAAGTTATGAGATATGGTGATGTGCCACAAGGAATGTTTGATGGACGATGACTGTATAGTACATGGTGTAGCTAAGTCTAAGGTGTAGTGCAGTATCCAGGTAAATTACTAAAATTAAACTATGCTACTATACATAACACAGGCTAACACTATATACTAAAGAATAGTTCTACACATAGTAAGAGAGCACAAAGTGTAGTAAAAGACAGCACTATATTTAATAAGAGAGGATACTATAATAAGAGATGGTGCTATACTTAACAAATCATGCTGTGTAATAAGGGACAGTGCTGTAGTTAAGAAGAGAGGATGCTATGTAATAAGGGAAAGCACTATGCATAACAAGAAAGGACACTATTTAATAATTAGGATGCTGTATAATAAAAGACATGCTATGCAATGATTATTAGAGAGGACACTATCAATTAACCCCTTCATGACCCAGCCTATTTTGGCCTTAATGACCTTGCCGTTTTTTGCAATTCTGACCAGTGTCCCTTTATGAGGTAATAACTCGGGAACGCTTCAACGGATCGTAGCGATTCTGAGATTGTTTTTTCGTGACATATTGGGCTTCATGTTAGTGGTAAACTTAGGTCGATAATTTCTGCGTTTATTTGTGAAAAAAATGGAAATTTGGCG
Organism: Ranitomeya variabilis; assembly: GCF_051348905.1. Lineage (NCBI taxonomy): Eukaryota > Metazoa > Chordata > Amphibia > Anura > Dendrobatidae > Ranitomeya > Ranitomeya variabilis. The sequence goes on from NC_135234.1 coordinate 651,255,835, forward strand.
AAAATTTTGAAAATTTAGCAATTTTCACATTTTGAATTTTTATTTTATTTTATTCTGTTAAACCAGAGAGTTATGTGACACAAAATAGTTAATAAATAACATGTCTACTTTACATGAGCACAATTTTGGAAACAACATTTTTTTTTTGCTAGGAAGTTATAAGGGTTAAAATTTGACCAGTGATTTCTCATTTTTACAACAAAATTTACAAAACCATTTTTTTAGGGACCACCTCACATTTTAAGTCCGTTTAAGGTGTCTATATGGCTGAAAATACCCAAAAGTGACACCATTCTAAAAACTGCACCCCTCAAGGTGCTCAAAACCACATTCAAGAAGTTTATTAACCCTTCAGGTGTTTCACAGCAGCAGAAGCAACATGGAAGGAAAAAATGAACATTTAACTTTTTAGTCACAAAAATGATCTTTTAGCAACAATTTTTTTATTTTCCCAAGGGTAAAAGGAGAAACTGGACCACGAAAGTTGTTGTCCAATTTGTTCTGAGTACGCTGATACCTCATATGTGGGGGTAAACCAGTGTTTGGGCGCACGGCAGAATTCGGAAGGGAAGGAGCGCCATTTGACTTTTTGAATGAAAAATTGGCTCCAATCTTTAGCGGACACCATGTCGCGTTTGGAGAGCCCCCGTGTGCCTAAACATTGGAGCTCCCCCACAAGTGACCCCATTTTGGAAACTAGATGCCCCAAGGAACTTATCTAGATGCATAGTGAGCACTTTAAACCCCCAGGTGCTTCACAAATTGATCCGTAAAAATGAAAAAGTACTTTTTTTTCACAAAAAAATTATTTTAGCCTCAATTTTTTAATTTTCACATGGGCAACAGGATAAAATGGATCCTAAAATTTGTTGGGCAATTTCTCCTGAGTACACTGATACCTCACATGTGGGGGTAAACCACTGTTTGGGCACATGGTAAGTCTCGGAAGGGAAGGAGCGCCATTTGACTTTTTGAATGAAAAATTATCTCCATCGTTAGCGGACACCATGTCGCGTTTGGAGAGCCCCTGTGTGCCTAAACATTGGAGCTTCCCCACAAGTGACCCCATTTTGGAAAGGAGACCCCCCAAGGAACTTATCTAGATGCATAGTGAGCACTTTAAACCCACAGATGCTTCACAACTTGATCCGTAAAAATGAAAAAGTACTTTTTTTTCACAAAAAAATTCTTTTAGCCTCAATTTTTTAATTTTCACATGGGCGACAGGATAAAATGGATCCTAACATTTGTTGGGCAATTTCTCCTGAGTACGCTGATACCTCATATGTGGGGGTAAACCACTGTTTGGGCGCATGGCAAGGCTCGGAAGGGAAGACGCGCCATTTGACTTTTTGAATGGAAAAGTAGCTCCAATCGTTAGCGGACACCATGTCGCGTTTGGAGAGCCCCTGTGTGCCTAAACATTGGAGCTCCCCCACAAGTGACCCCATTTTGGAAACTAGACCCCCCAAGGAACTTATCTAGATGCATAGTGAGCACCTTAAACCAAAAAGTGCTTCACAGAAGTTTATAACGCAGAGCCGTGAAAATAAAAAATAATTTTTCTTTCCTCAAAAATGATTTTTAGCCCAGAATTTTTTATTTTCCCAAGGGTAACAGGAGAAATTGGACCCCAAATATTGTTGTCCAGTTTGTCCTGAGTACGATGATACCCCATATGTGGGGGTAAACCACTGTTTGGGTGCACGGCAGGGCTTGGAAGGGAAGGCATGCCATTTGGCTTTTTGAATGGAAAATTAGCTCCAATCATTAGCGGACACCATGTCGCGTTTGGAGAGCCCCTGTGTGCCTAAACATTGGAGCTTCCCCATAAGTGACCCCATTTTGGAAACTAGACCTCCCAAGGAACTAATCTAGATGTGTGGTGACACTGGTGAGCACTTTGAACCCCCAAGTGCTTCACAGAAGTTTATAACGCAGAGCCATGAAAATAAAAAATAATTTTTCTTTTATCAAAAAAATTTTTTTAGCCCTGAATTTTTTATTTTCCCAAGGGTAACATGGGGAAATTTGACCCCAATAGTTGTTGTCCAGTTTCTCCTGAGTACGCTTATACCCCATATGTGGGGGTAAACCACTGTTTGGGCACACGTCGGGGTTCGGAAGGGAAGTAGTGACGTTTTGAAATGCAGACTTTGATGGAATGCTCTGCGGGCGTCACGTTGCATTTGCAGAGCCCCTGATGTGCCTAAACAGTAGAAACCCCCCACAAGTGACCCCATTTTGGAAACTAAACCCCCAAGGGAACTTATCTAGATGTGTGGTGAGCACTTTGAACCCCTAAGTGCTTCACAGAAGTTTATAACGCAGAGCCGTGAAAATAATAAATACGTTTTCTTTCCTCAAAAAAATTTTTTTAGCCCTGATTTTTTTTATTTTCCCAAGGGTAACAGGAGAAATTGTACCCCAAAAGTTGTTGATCAGTTTCTCCTGAGTACGCTGGTACCCCATATGTGGGGGTAAAGCACTGTTTGGGCACACGTCGGGGCTCGGAAGGGAGAGAGCACCATTTTACTTTTTCAACGCAAGATTGGCTGGAATCAATGGTGGCGCCGTGTCGCGTTTGGAGACCCCCTGATGTGCCTAAAAAGTGGAAACCCCTCAATTCTAACTCCAACACTAACCCCAACACACCCCTAACTCTAATCCCAACCCTAACCACAACCCTAACCCCAACACACCCCTAACCCTAGTCTTACCCCTAATTCCAACCCTAAGGCTATGTGCTCACGTTGCGGATTTGTGTGGATTTTTCCGCAGTTTTTGAAAAATCTGCAGGTAAAACGCACTGCGCTTTACCTGCGGATTTACCGCGGATTTCCAGTGTTTTTTGTGTGGATTTCACTTGCGGATTCCTATTATGGAGCAGGTGTAAAACGCTGCGGAATTGCACAAAGAATTGACATGCTGCGGAAAATACAACGCAGCGTTTCCGCGCTGTATTTTCCGCACCATGGGCACAGCGGATTTGGTTTTCCATAGGTTTACGTGGTACTGTAAACGTGATGGAAAACTGATACGAATCCGCAGCGACCAATCCGCTGCGGATCCGCAGCCAAATCCGCACCGTGTGCACATAGCCTAATTCTAACCCTAATTCCAACCCTAACCCTAATTCTAACCCTAATTCTAACCCTAATTCTAACCCTAGCCCTAAGTGCAACCTTAGCCCTAAGTGCAACCCTAGCCCTAAGTGCAACCCTAGCCCTAAGTGCAACCCTAGCCCTAAGTGCAACCCTAGCCCTAAGTGCAACCCTAAGTGCAACCCTAAGTGCAACCCTAGCCCTAAGTGCAACCCTAAGTGCAACCCTAAGTGCAACCCTAGCCCTAAGTGCAACCCTAAGTGCAACCCTAAGTGCAACCCTAGCCCTAAGTGCAACCCTAAGTGCAACCCTAAGTGCAACCCTAGCCCTAAGTGCAACCCTAAGTGCAACCCTAAGTGCAACCCTAACCCTAAGTGCAACCCTAAGTGCAACCCTAGCCCTAAGTGCAACCCTAAGTGCAACCCTAAGTGCAACCCTAGCCCTAAGTGCAACCCTAAGTGCAACCCTAAGTGCAACCCTAAGTGCAACCCTAGCCCTAAGTGCAACCCTAAGTGCAACCCTAGCCCTAAGTGCAACCCTAAGTTCAACCTTAAGTGCAACCCTAAGTGCAACCCTAGCCCTAAGTGCAACCCTAAGTGCAACCCTAAGTGCAACCCTAAGTGCAACCCTAGCCCTAAGTGCAACCCTAAGTGCAACCCTAAGTGCAACCCTAAGTGCAACCCTAAGTGCAACCCTAGCCCTAAGTGCAACCCTAAGTGCAACCCTAAGTGCAACCCTAGCCCTAAGTGCAACCCTAAGTGCAACCCTAAGTGCAACCCTAGCCCTAAGTGCAACCCTAAGTGCAACCCTAAGTGCAACCCTACCCCTAACCCTACCCCTAACCCTACCCCTAACCGTACCCCTAACCCTACCCCTAACCCTAACCCTAACCCTAATGGAAAAACAAAAATAATTATATTTTCTGTATTTTATTCTTGTCCCTACCTATGGGGGTGATAAAGGGGGTGATTTATTTACTATTTTTTTTATTTTGATCGCTGTGATAGAACTTATCACAGCGACCAAAATGTGCAGGAACGAATCTGCCGGCTGGCAGATTCGGCAGGCGCACTGCGCATGCGCCCGCCATTTTCCAAGATGGCGGCGCCCATGAAGCAGACGGCCGGACACCGGGAGGGACATCGGAGCTAGGTAAGTATGGGGGGGTGGGACCGGAACACGGGGGGGGGATCGGAGGACCTGGGGAGCGGACAGGAGGACCGGGGGAGCCGACAGGAGGGAGGAGGGGAGCGGAACGGAGATCGGGGCAAAAAGGACGACTGGGGAGGCGATCGGTGGGGTGGGGGCAGATCGGGGTCTCCAGCCATGGCAGATGCTATTGCAGCATCAGCCATGGCTGGATTGTAATATTTCACCATTTTCATAGGTGAAATATTACAAATCGCTCTGATTGGCAGTTTCACTTTCAACAGCCAATCAGAGCGATCGTAGCCACGGGGGGGTGAAGCCACCCCCCCTGGGCTGAAGTACCACTCCCCCTGTCTCTGCAGATCGGGTAAAATGGGAGTTAACCCCTTCACCCGATCTGCAGGGACGCGATCATTCTGTGACACAGCATATGCGTCACAGGTCGGATTGGCACCGACTTTCATGACGCATATGCTGTGTCACAGGTCGGGAAGGGGTTAAGGGATGACACTATAGTAAGAGGGAACACTATAATAAGGGACAAGTCTATAAATAATAAGAGAGGTTGCTATTAGTGATGAGAGAGTGTGCTCGTTACTCGAGTTTTCCGAGCATGCTTGGGTGTTCTCCGAGTATTTTGGGCGTGCTCGTAGATTATGTTTGTGCCTCCGCAGCTGCATGATTTGCGACTGCTAGACAGTCTGAATACATGTTGGGATTCCCTAACTAACAGGCAATCCTTGCATGTGTTCAGGTTGTCTAATAGCCGCAAATCATGCAGCTGCGGAGACACAAACATAATCTACGAGCACGCCCAAAACACTCGGGGACACCCAAGCATGCTCAGAAAACTCGAGTAACGAGCACACTCACTCATCACTAGTTGCTATGTAATATGTAATGGCAATATACATAACAAGACATGACGTTATATAATAAGGTAAGGCACATACATATACATAAGAGAGGATGCTATGTAGTAAGGGATGGGACTATACATAACAAGAAAGAACACTATATAATATGGACAGGTCTATACATAGAATAAAGATGCTATTTAAAAGGACATGTGCTATACTTAATAAGAGACTATGCTAAGTATTAACCTTTTCACGACATGCGCCGTACATGTACGGCATAAGTGGGAAGTGAGTGTATGGAGCGGGCTCACGGGGTGAGACCGTCCCATACCCAGTAGATCATGGCTGTTTGTTTCAACCATGATATGCCTCTAACAATCGTGTGTGGAGCGGAACTGAGCCCGTGATTGCTAACCTGTTAAATTCCATTGTCAAACTCTTGACAGTGGCATTTAACACTCGCTGGCATGAGGATGCGACATTCCATGCTCCCATCAGAGCGCCCGTGACGTGATCACAGGTCATCGAATGGTTGTTATGACAGCCGGAGGTTGGCTGAAGAACCCTGTGCTTGTCATTAGAGAACACCTTTGAAACTCTGCCTGTGGTAGAGCTTTAAAGGAGATTTTTACAGTGAAAAGTAAAAAAAAGTAAAAGTAAAAGAAAAACTGTTTCGAAAAAAGAAAAAAACCCCATTAAAAATATATTTATTAAAAAAAGAGTAAAAAAAAATTCACATATGGGCTATTGCCATGTTCAGAAAAGTCCAATCTATCAAAATATAAAAAGATTAACCTGATCGGGAAACACCGTAAATGAAAAAAAAATCAAGAATGACAAAATTATGTTTACTTACAGTAGTTGATGTAATTCCTCAAAAAATGCTGTAACAAGTGATGAAAATGTCATATCTATCCCAAAATTATATCAATAAAAACTTGGTGTAGTCCGTAAAAAGGAGCCATCACACAGTATCGGAAAATGGAGACACAACCCCCACATTTTTTTTGCAAACTTCTGATTTTTTTAATGACTAAAATTAGAAAAAAACACTGTACATATTTGGAATCACTGTGTTAGGGCTAGCGGAACGCACCAAATAATTATAAGGATGGTATAAGGTGCGTTCGCAGCCCGGGGTCCACCGTGCAGAGATTGAACCTGCTGTTGAGTAATGACGGACTATGTGGCGGTATAATGTGGATACACACACAGGTTAGCTTCACCCGGTATGAAGGAAGCCAACCCTGTTGCGTCACTGGGCCGCGGTACTGCACAAAGAGCGCAAGCAAAGAGTCACAGAACTCTGTCCCAAGACTCAAGGAAAGAGTTCCTCTAGACCTCTTGAGCTAGATACCGCTACAGGGGTGTCAGAGATTAACAGAGCTACTAATTTTCTGCACAAGAGTGCGTGCAGTGCCGCTCTGGCGGACGCCACTAACCACCCAGCCTTGGGTCAGGAAAGCGCTTTATTAGCGCACGGCGCCGCACTGGTGGTCACTGCTATCAGACGCTGTATTGTGTGCTAGCTGTGCGGGATAGCACTGTCAGGCACTAGGTAGCTTCCACCATTCGCGAACAGTCAACAACACTAGGGATGGGAATGATTCGGAGCTTTCATCCATTGACAGGCATACTTCCACACACACGCAATAATAAGTTTATACTAACGTGCGGCCATGCGAACCTTTTATAGCGGAAGCTCTCCAGGTCCTTCCTAGTGGTCCAATAGGAGCTGCTACAGGACCTGAGCATGAGACCCCCGACCTCCAATGAGAGGTTGTCCCTTGGGCATGCTCAGAAGAAGAAAAGCAGGACTTAGTCCCAGGACCCCTGCTCGCCGCTGATCAGTACTGGTTACAATGGCTGAGCCTGGAAGGACAGCAGTACCCAGCCGCACAGTATCAGCTTGAGCCAGACGCTGGGACCGACGTCTCCGCTGAGCAGGCTCCACTGCGGCTGGAGGAGAATGGGAGACCGCAGCGGAGATGGTTCAAGATTCCCCCTGTGCAGCGGTGGGAACTCGACACCTAACACGATGTGAGCTTACTGAAGAGCGGAATCATATTGTGGAGTAATTTTTGACACAAAATGTACATTGGAAAAACAATTCCTGAAAAACAATTTCAGAATTGCGTTTTTTCACAATGTCTCCCCACTTGGAATTTTGTTCCTGTTTTCCAGTGCACTATGTGGTAAAATGAATGGTGTCATTCAAAAGTACATCTTGTCCTCACGTGTCTTTGTGGACAGAAGAATAAAAAAAGTTATGGCTCTGGGAAGAATGGGAGGAAAAAACAAAAACAGTAATTGGCCACTGTTAATGGATAGTGCTGTACATAATAAGAGAGGACACTATGTATGAAGCTATACAAAGCAAGAGAGAGCATTTAGTAATACTAAAAGACGGTACTATCCTTATTAAGAGAGGACACTATGAAATAAGGGATGGCGCTATACAGTAAGGCTGGGGTCACACATGCGTGTTTTACGGACGTAAGAGCGCAGAAACTACGTCCGTAAAACTCGCATTACATACGGCACAATGATTCTCAATGGGTCTAGTCCTATCAGGCGTATATTACGGATCCGTAATATACGGCATTGTACGGGCGTAGAAAATCGCAGCATGCTGCGTTTGTCAGCGTATCGCGCAAAAAATACGCCAATGAAAGTCTATGGGAGAGCGTATAATACGGAATGCTTACGGACCATGCGTGTGCCTTGCGAGAAATACGCAACTTACTGGCAGATGTCCTGAAACGTCCAAAGGCCTCAATCAGGCAGGTGAGACATGCTAATTAGCTGAAAAAGCCAGACAGTGAACCCGGAAGTCTGCTGCACGCCTCCACGGAGTGATATTCAGCATGGCCAACATTGTGAACGCGGACATGCTTATCATTTTGGTACAAGAGAGGCCTGTCATCTGGGACCAAAGAGACCCAAATTATGCCAACAGGGCACTAAAAGAGGCAGCATGGAGGAGCGTTTGTGTGGCCCTCTTCCCACATTATGACCAGCAGCCACGTGCGGCACAGCGACAGATAAGTAAGTACACCCATGTTTGAAATGTAATTTTATTGGGAATCATCAGGCGCTTACTACTTTGATTTTCTCATCAAGAATGGCAGAAATCTTCATGAAGGAAATAGAAAGCCCACTAGTAGATACATGGTGTTGTACATGATAACCGGTTTTCATTAATAATTACAATCGGTGGCCCTTTTACTACACAGCGTTTCCCATTATTTGTCCTTTCTGTGATGGAGGTTATTGGACTCTGGCCTTGTGGCCTTGCTTGCTTTTTTTTTTAATTTTATATTAAATGTGCTCCCCAAATGCCTATTTGGATGCTCCACTTAAATGTGTCTAGTCAGTTACACCTTTTGTGAGCTCTCTGCTTAATGGGCTAATGAATGTGTGTATTTTTTGTGGTTTCAGTGGGTGATGTTACAACAAGGTGGCGGAGTATCCGCGATCAGTACAGGAGGGAGAGGCAGCAGCGGGAGAGAAGTGGAGCCGGGGCACCTCCCAAAAAAAAGAAATACATCTATTTTGACCGGCTCAACTTTCTGAATCCCAGCATGGACCTCAGGCCGTAAGTAACCACCTCAATTAATTTTTTTAATATCTTTTTTAGTGTAATTTTTTTGGGGCAAAATTTTGTACCTAAAACATTGTTCTTTTTCAGAACTCAGTCTAACCTCACTGACAGGGAGACAGGGTCTGACTCGGAACTGGTCATTGACCCAGTTGGTGAAGGTGAAGAGGTGGCTGGTCCATCTGCTGCTCCCTCTGGCTCCATCCCTCCTGGATCCCTCTCATCTGGTCAGGCAGCTCCATCTGCATCCATACCACACCAAGAGGACCCACAGTTTGCCTCTTCCGCCGCAGCATCATCAGCAGCACCACCACCTAGCCAGGATGACCCTGGAAATAGCAGCAGCCCGACTGTTGCCCTGGATCCATCCCCACAGGCTGCAGTAAGACCACAGCGTGCACGCCGCAGAAGACAGCTGATCCAAAGCCGCCAAAACGTGGATGCTGGGGTCATGAGCTATTTGGCACGTGTCCGAGACGATGATGGGGAGGAGGGTTTTACCAGGAGCCTTGCCCAGTACTTAAGGTCCATAGAGCGGGAGTTAAGGCTTCGTGTGAGAGGCTGTTTTCAGATCCTTGTGGACGCATGCACCCCCCCAAATAACCCATACAATCTCATGCTGATGATTGAACAGTGGCAGATGTCACCTGAAAATGTTCTGCGGCCTCAGAGATTACAAGGCCTGGCAGCTCCACAAGGATCTGAAGCACCCCCTCCACGTCAGCCAACACCTCAGCCCCAACCCACAACAAACACACAATGGCCACCTCAGCAACATATGGCGGGATATCATCAAACATCCCAATATGGCCACTTGTCCACACCCAGTGCTGGAGGCTGGTCCCAACCTGGGTATGGACAATATGGTCATTTTGGTTTGGGTTATGATTCCCGGCCATATGGTCATCCCCAGCAGGGGTATCTCCAAAATCCACGCCCCACTCTTCCAAGTTCCCAGCATCATAGCTGGGCTAATGTCCCTCAGGCCACTACAACATCTGCACAGGGTGCTGGACAATTGGGCCTACAAGTGCCACCTGATGCAGACACTGAGCAAGCTACTTCTCCTGCACCAACCTACCAGGACTTGTAATTTTTTTGTTTTTTGTTTTTTTGTTTTTTTATGTTTCTTTAAACTTTTTTTTAAATTTTTTGTTAATATGATTTTTAGACACAACTTTCATTTGTATTGTCCCTACAGAGCATTGTTTATTGTGGATGTAGTACCAAGTTTTGGATGACAACAAAAATAGGCCTTTCTTAGGCTAAAAAAAAGGTTAGGACAAAATAATAACCTAGACATTTCAAAAAGTTATACAGTAAAACGTTTGATTATTACCAATCACCGTCTGGATGCGCTGTATTCATTCTTCAATCACACACACATGATATGCTGATAACCATATGTGAAAAAATAAATTACAACACACAGAGTTTTAAACTTGGTTAACACATACTTTATAGAGCTAATTAATTACACATGCAAAAAGGAATAGTCTTGCCAGGGAGTAGCACCTTCAGGAGTCAAAAAATAATTTGTAAAGATATCACGAACTTTAAGACCAGAAAGTGGACGACGCGGAGGAGGGACATATGGGGTAGGCCTACTAACATTGTTCATGAGGTTATCTTCAAAATTTGGCGAGGAACAATCATGTATTCTTGTGAAATTATGTAGAATTACACAGGCTTTTATCACTTCGTTGATTGAAGACTCACTCAGCTGGATGGCAGACTGAAGAACACGCCATTTGGCAACAAGAATCCCAAAGGCGCACTCAACCAGTCTCCGTGCCCTGGCAAGTCTCAAATTAAACACCCTCCGCCGGTGGTCAAGGTTGCGCCTGGGGTAAGGCCTCATGACGTGCCTCGACAGTTGGAAGGCCTCATCTCCAACCAAAACAAAAGGCACTGCTTCCGCATTTGAGCCTGGGAGTTGTTGTGGTGGTGGGAGGTTCAACTGGTTGTCACGTAGCCGCCGACCCATTATGGACGAATTGAAGACCCTAGAGTCTCCAGTTCGCCCATAGGCCCCAATGTCTACAATTATAAACCTGTAGTTACTGTCAGCAACTGCTAACAGAACTACAGAGAAAAACTGCTTGTAATTGTAGAATTGGGAACCAGAGTTCGGCGGCTTACGCACCCTGATATGTTTCCCATCCACAGCTCCAATGCAATTAGGGAAGTCACAATTATTTCTGAAACCTGTGGCGATTTGAATCCAATCGTCCTGTTTTGGCTCAGGCAACACAGCTTCATGTAGTTTCTGCCAGATTTGGGAACAGGTTGTCCTAACAATGCCTGAAATGGTCGACCGCCCAATCAGAAACTCCAGGTGTAGACCCGCATAGGACAAGCCTGTGGCCAGGAAGCTGCAATACAACAAAAAGGGGAAAAAAAAAACATGAGGACGACGAAAAAAGGAATAAGCACAAGTGTATATTTCATTTACTATTCAATTATTTACAGTATAAAAAGTTTCAATAGAAAATCTAAATCGACTTGAAGCTTGACAACATTCTTTTATATGTGCTTGTGGCTTCATGTCCAAGTGAAGTTAATGAAACCTAGTAGGACACCACACATTTTGAACCCCCAAAAATACCAAAAACCGTATTTGCAAATGTGGAATACCTACCGTAAGGTTAGGAGCAGACGCTCCTCAGCAGAGATGGCTTTTCTCATCCAGGTGTCCTGAAAGGTGAGGCCAGGACGTAAGATCTCCAACAACATGTCAAAAGTCCGGATGGACATACGAGTATACTGGTAAAACTTGTCTGGATGTGCCCTCAAAGCTGAATATAGTCTCGGGAAATGGCCTTTACTCTGGCGTTGGGACAATATAGGATGTACCCACAATCTTTGTCTCCTCCTTCGCGGATCCACATTGACCTGATATGGCTGGCCAAAGCGACGAGACAACACCCAGTGAAGCAACACCCGCTGAGTTGTGCTTAAATACACAGGGTCAGACATGTTTGTAATCTCAAAGCAACACAGCCAAAATATGCTAGAGAACATATAGGGCAGATGGGAGGGCTACACCTGTTGTAGAGGGCTTAAATAGTGTGGTTAATGATGGTTTAAATGATTTGCAGGCCTGAAAACCGTTAAATGTCCATTTTGTCATGGTGCGTGATAAATACGCCATACGGATCACATACGGATTACACACGCACAAGCACATGCGCAAAATACGCGACCACACCTAAGCAACGCAGTAACTACGGAAGTCGATTACGGAGACATTTTGGCGTATTGAACGCGTAGTACGGACGTATAATACGTGGCGTATTGTCTTACGCCATGTGTGACCCCAGCCTAAGAGACAAGGCTACACATAATTAGGGAGGTTGCTATGTAGTAAGGAATAATTATCATCTCTCTACTATTCATGCAATGTAGATACAGAATAAATGCAGTATTTACATCCAGTAACTTTGAGCTGACATCTCTGATTAGTCATTTTCTTTTGTTTCTCCTCCAACTAGTCAGACCTTCATGTCAACATTTTTCAGCTACAAATTGTCCTGATAACCATATCCCTGAAAATATCAAGATCAAAACCTATCATTCAAAATATAAATTGATAGCTAAGCACTGTGCCCCTCCCTCTAATTAACTATAATTAGTGACTTTCCCCTTCTCAATAAAAATATAAGTAGAAAGAAAAGAAAAGAAGTTCAACCAGGCCTATGCAGGCAATGTTAGTTGTGCGAGGCACGCACAACTCTAGAGGGAAGTGAGTTGGAGTCTCCTACCGGCTGCTGCTCCCCATGCTGGATCTATCGAGAGGTACAGAAGAAATCACATGAGAGTGGAGGAGGAACCCGTGGTTGGAATGAGCGCTGCCGAGTGAAGCAGGATTCCACTAGCCAGATGAAGGGACCAGTTGAGCCCCGAAATGTGTAGCTTTATTAAAAGTTTTTTTTTAGCACACACCATTGATAGTGGAATCCTGTTCACTCGGCAGGGCTTGTTCCAACCGTGGGTTCTTCCTCCACTCTCATGCAATAAAAGTATAAATTAATTATTAATTAGCCACTGTGCCTCTCCCACAGTACTCATTACCAGTCTATGTCCCATGCCCTTTTCCATCCCCCAGTTTTGCTCCTCTACCCCTAATTCATTACAAATCCTTGCCTTGTCTCCATTCTGCCTCCACTGTGCTTCTCATCTACTTTTTCATTACAAATCCCTCTCCTATATGCTCTCCTTCCCAATCCATTGCAAGTCCTTGTCCTGTGTTCACGCACCCCCATTTCATTACAATTCCATGTCATCTCTAAATCATATTAATTCCATGTTGTCTCTCCAACCTTTCCCCACAAAGTCACAATTCCTTTTCCTCTCCCCAAAATTAATTACGATTCAAAACAAAAAGAAGCGTTGCCTGAAACAGTTTCTACTTGAAAAACTCATTTTTTTTTTTTAATACTTCAAAATAACCATATGTGACTATAGCCTGAGATATATTTACCTTCGTCTATACACATCTGGGTAGTGGTGAAACACCACGTTAAACTGCACAGATTAAAGGAGTAGTGATGATGGTTCATTATCTTCCATAGTTAGGCCAAATAACAGAGACTTTTGTCAGTAATCCTTACGGACTATTCAGAAAAAGTTATCATTCACATTCTACATATATTCAGTCGCATCGAAGGAATGCATAATAAACTAAAAGAAACCAATCAAGTTGACATCATGAAATGCTATCCAGAAAGCTATTTGTAACAACTATGATATATGTCTAAAGAAGGCATTAAAAAAAGTAATGATAAGGACACCACCATAACTGTTCAGCAACAAAAGAGTTAAGAATTGCTAGGACATCGTAAAAGAGGCCAAGAAAAAAAGCTTCCAACCGTCTAGGAGAGAAAATGTCACCACCTGGAATAACATAGCAAACCACCCTGAATGTATGGCAAAGGAACAGGCAGACTGGCTAGTCCACCTCTGCAAACAAATTAAACCACCCTTCATCTGGTTCCCGTCTAACGTATTACAAACGCATATCAGATGTGAGCGCCTGCAAGTACAGTAGTTAGCTACTTGAGTTCCCAGAGCTCAAGATTTCCACTCAGTCTACCCATAAAGGTTGGTGTGTGTCATGGAGTTATGGTTATTTCTCTTGGAACTGACCCCATCTCAAGGACCACAATGTCACGAAAGAATTACTAACCTAATTATATGACATGCCACAGCCTGTAAGTAACATGTAAATGTTGGCAGAAGCCATGTTCACCTCTGGCAGATATTCTTAAAGGGAATGTGATAATTATCTGCTATTTAAATCAGGTTAACTGTGATTTTCAAGAATTTTTGGAATGTTTTTTTCTTCATATCTTTATTTGTAATAAAAAAAAATACAAATCTTGCAATTGTCAGACTGGTCGTTGGCTATTATAGGCATATGCTTCTTTTTATTCAGGAAATCCAAATGGATATTAGTAGCAAAAGACTGACTCAGTCATTATCTTTTGTATTGAAGCATCTAATGATCAAGTGGAAAGATCATTGCGGCGAGAGGGGAAGCAGAGCAGGGTCAGCTGTGACATCGCTTATTATGAATGATGGATTCTGTGTTATCAACTGTGAAATAGAAGTATTAACTGTCATTGTAATTCTGTCTGTGATGATAATGAGGCTGCTGAAAAGTCTTCTGTACGGAACAGTAAGTATGAGTCAAAAACGTAAATAGGTCATTTTCTGATGCTACAGAGAGTAAATAACGACTTTGATATGAATTTGCGTGGTATCCTGTTATCCGGACTTCTGTATTCATTTCAATGCAGCATTTAACATTCCTATGCTGCTATTCAGATTTATTTGTTTTACCTCAGGCTATCAATCTAATTAAAAATCACCTTCTTATGAAATTTGAATTTTGAAGAGACTGTAGTCAATTTTTTTTCTTAAGTGTTCATAGCATTTTGATGTGCGTGGCATAACACCCATACCAAGTACATAGTTAAACAGGCTGTCCACTACTTTAGCATAGATGACCTATCCTTAGGATGGATCATCAATATTTGATCTAACACCCATACCAAGTAAATAGTTAAACAGGCTGTCCACTACTTTAGAATTGATGACCTATCCTTAGGATAGGTCATCAATAGTTGATCGGTCTGGATCCGACACCTGGCACTCTCACCGATCAGCTGTTATTGGTAGTCGGCGGCTGCCGCCGGCTGGAAATACTTAGCTGAGGAGCTGCTCCATCTTCTGATAGTGGCTGCCACAGGGTACTACACATCCGCCTCCTGTTGATTTGAATAGGAAGCGGATGTGCAGTACACAGCTGCAGCCACTATCAGAAGACAGAGCAGCTCCACAAGTGATTACCTCTGGCTGAAGACCGCCATCACCGATGACAGCTGTTCGCCGTGGGTGCCGGGTGTCAGACCCCAACCATTCAGACATTGATGACCTCTCCTAAGGATAAAGTAGTGGGAACCTCTTTAAGAGGTTGTGAACCTTTAGACATCCAGTTTCTAATAGGATTTGAAAAATGCTTAGCCAACTAGGCTGCCATGTCGATCAATGGAAAATATTTACAATAATGTAAACCTCTATTGTATTATGTATTATTTCATTATCATTCCCCAAGTATAGATATAACAGCCTACATATGAGTGGGAAATCGGTTAAAGTACTAAATGATAAATCCATACATATGCTATTCAATCCAAAATATTAATATCTAATAAATGTAAGCAATTACACTAGCATTTTTTAATGAAAATACAAGCACTTTTTACTTAATTGACTTTATTGGGCTCTTCAAATATCTTTAAAACCGCAGGGTGTAACCTAGATTACCGGGGAGACAAAGGAGCACTATCTAAGTGTAGTATTAAATTATATCATGATTTTTAGCAAATGATACATTTTGCTCACCTTGTGCAGTTGTGTGTATAGGCACAACTCTAGGATAACGTATATTAGCAGTCTGCTGTCACCTTGGTATACCATGGAGAGTCCTTCATGAGGTTCTAATGTTACATATATATTTGTAGAAGAAAGAGAGGAGTTAGGCGCTTTCATTCTATGCTTCCAGGATTCTTCAATACTGTTTATTAAAATACAATGGTAAAACGCAACGCGTTTCGGCTGAGTCAGCCTTCAACAGATTCAATTGCATTTTTAAAGAGAACCTGTTATCAGGATTTTATACCCCAAAGGGGTCATCTATATATAAAGGTGCTTTAATGCTGATTAAATCCTTACCTTGTTTGTAGAAATCTGTTTTACTGTTTTAAAGAAATCTATAGTTGAAATTGTGTGATAATGAGTTGCAAGTGCAGTTGGGTGGGCCCTTTCTTCCTTAATCTCTGCCCACTGCTTGTGTCCTGTCTCTGACTGACAGGTCATTGACATATGAGTGACCTGTCAGTCAGAGATAGGAGGCAGGCAGGGAATAGTGAGAGATGCAGAATACCAGCATTTCTGCTCTAAAAATACTATTTCAATAAAGGGAAATTGCATAAAAATGTAGCAAAATGTAATAATTTGAGTAAATTGCTGTCACACATTTTGGTGCAGATACCTAAAAGAAAAAAAATCAGCACACTTGGGAACATGGCCTTAGTTTTCTTCAATCTCTTGAAGGTCTTTCTTTCTTTATTCATTGGACGGGAATGGCAATTATGGGATGGGAAGCATATGTCTGAAACAGTAGATGTCATTCAAGGTTTCATCTACATCTTGTTGAAAGACAGGGATAGAATTCTTTACATCGTGGCTAAAATACACAAAGGGATAAAACTCTGTGACAATTACTAAGTAAATAAGCCAATGATATGCAATTCAAAAGGTTAACAATGTTATATGCTGATTACACATTTGTAAGCCCTTTAGCGAATAGGTTCTTAGAGTGGATCACAGAGGTACAGGTACTGTTTATTAACAGAACCTTGACAATTATTGAAGTTGCCCATAACAAACTACATGTTACTTACACATAAATTCCTCATTTGCTCTTGGTATTTTACTCACCATATATGTTGAAAAATGGCAGGAACTTATGAGCACATATAAAAGATAAGGAGATCTTTTGAAACTTAAATTTGCTGAATTTGCCAAATTTTCGTCAAAAATTAGATTCGCGGTGTATAAATTCATGGATCTCAATACTGGAAAGCTTGTAATTGCTTTTAAAATACATGTGGGGAGAAGAAACAGAATGAGAACATCGCTGACCATAAGATCTTACACTCTACAGGAGAGCGATAGGAATCTACTTACTATTAGAGCTACACTCTACAGGAGAGCGAGAGGACTCTACTTACTATAAGAGCTTACACTTTACAGGAGAGAGAGAGGACTCTACTTAATAGAAGAGCTTACACTCTTCAGGACAGAGAGGACCATGCTGACCATAAGAGCTTACACTCTACAGGAGAGAGAGAGGACTCTACTTACTATAAAAGCTTACACTTTACAGGACAGAAAGGACCATGCTGACCATTAGAGCTACACTTTACAGGAGACTGAGAGGACTCTACTTACTATAAGAGCTTACACTCTACAGGAGAGAGTGGACAATGCTGACCACAAGAACTTACGCTCTACAGGAAAGAGAGGACCATGCTGACCATAAGAGTATACACTTTACCTTTCCAGAGAAAGAGAGACCAGATGCCACTGATCATACTGTAAGAGTTTACACTTTACAAGAGAGAGCAAGAGAGAATGAGAGGACTTTGCTGCCTTACAGTCTGTAGGCAGGAGAGAGAGACAGGATTCCACTGACCAAAAGATCTTAGGCTGAGTTCACATTGCGTTAATGCAGCCCGTTCAACACATGCGTTAAACGGGCTGCGTTAACGCAAGTGCCGACTTGCCATCGCGCTAGCGCAGATAGAGCTAGCAAATGCTCTATCTGCGCTAGCGGTGACGGACCCGGAAACGCTACAGCCCGCGTCCCAGGGTCCGTCACTCAATGATGGAACATCGCTAGCGCACACGCATTATGGGAGTGTGCTAGCAATGTGCCCGAAATAGAGCTCAATGGCAGCATTAAAGGACTGAGTTACACCGAGTTATGCCATGGTGTAAAACAGTCCGTCTAACGGACTGCTAAAACGCAATCTGAACCCAGCCTTACTTTCTACAGGAGCGAGCGACTGACCCATTGACTCTGGAGATGTAAAATGACTCTTCCATACAAACTGTGCTCTGCTGGGAACCGCTGATCTTTGATGGCCCAGATACTGTCCACCACTGTAGAAGGTATGATAATCTTTAAGATGTCATACCTGCAAGACATTATGAGGAGGAGCAACACATAATGACATTAACCCTCTCTCTGAAGCTTCAGCAGCATAGAAAATGGTGCTTGACAAGTTTTTCTCTTTGTTGTGAACCATGAATCAAATCTCAAATGTCCAAATTCACGTGACATTGTGAATTTTAGGAAATATGGGTGGGACTCAATCCTCCTTAGATTGAACACATGTATTATAGTGTTGCAACCCACTAAAAAAAAAAAAAATTGAGATTCATTTTTACACTATGTACTTGCAGCCTGAATAAGAATATGCTCACTAAATGCCTTGTGCTAAGTGATTTATTTCACAGCCCATCAGAAGTTTAATTATTATCACTGCGATCTTATGGAGCAGTTAGTATGAAGCACAATATGAATAAAAAGCTTTATAAAGAGGCTCTGCATCTTCAACAGGGTAAAGAGAACAAAAGGGAAATTAACAATAAAAAAGTCTCTGAAAAAATACAATCTCAACCTTTCAGTCTCTCACACACACAAAATTTGGCACTTAAGGTCGGATGCCAGAGGGAACAGCTCCTTGAGATGCTCTTAAGAGACAAACAAACTGAAATAATTAGTATTTGAAAAGCTATCGAGAAAGCTAAAGTGGCTGCGGAGCTCAAGTTGACATTCAAGTCCAGATTTTCTTCTTATATCTAATCACTCTTCACCAGTTATTTAATGCCATTGGGTTCCCGGTTGTTACTGACTTGCTTAACAAGGATCTAAACAAGATAATTAGATCAAATGTTAGGTAAGGTTGAGATAACAATGAGAAGAGGCCGAAAGTAGGAGAGTGAATGAAGGTAATAAGATTCACACACACACTATGCATTTTAGCATTTTGCTCAGGCTTTGCATCCATGCATTGTTTTTCACAAAGATTCCAGCTTATCGAGAACTATCATAGACATTCATTAGTCCTCAAAACTACTAAGTATGAAGTAGGCCATGAATACATACCAAGAATGGTCCTGAATAAGACATATAATCCTTAAAGAGCATCTTTCACTGGAATTGTGTAACTTAAATTGAGTAGCTTGTCCAACTGGTGCTGCTCCATCTATGTTGGAATAGTTTTTCTTTTTCTTCTGTGTCCCTCCATTGTAAAGTTGTTCCCTCAGTAATAAAAGTGCAATGTTTTCCTTCAACCAACTGGGCATATGCCACAGAACTCCTCTGTGGACATTTGCTTTTTCTCCTCTGGTTCTGGCCAATGAAAACATGGCTGCACCCCCAGTGAAACTCTTCAGTACTTGCCCAATTGGTTGAAGGAAAAAATTTTGCCTTCAGAGTTAATGGAAGGGCACAGAAGAAAACGAATCAGTGGATTGGCACCAATTGAGTGGAGGGGCCACTAAGTTTAATAATAAATAAATATTACATTTATATGGTGCCAACATATTCCACAGCACTTTACAATTAAGTGTGAGCATGTTCAAAGAAAGTTTACATAAAAAAAAAATTGAACGGTCCTCCATAAGTATGTTTTTACTGCACAAGATAATGAATTTACTTCCATAAAGACAATACTGGTGAAGTGGAGCATATAGGTGTACATTGCAGGAGAACAAGTAGAGAACCATGCAGCTCAACATTCTTTTTCATAATAACCTTACAATTTTAATGTTCACTACTTTAACATTGATGACTTATCCTCCTTAGGTCTTTAAGTATTTAACTTCTTTAACCCCTTAATCCCATATGACGTACTATCCCGTCAAGGTGACCTGGGACTTAATTCCCAGTGACGGGATAGTACGTTATATGCGATCGGCCGCGCTCACGGGGGGAGCGCGGCCGATCGCGGCCGGGTGTCAGCTGACTATCACAGCTGACATCTGGCACTATGTGCCAGGAGCGGTCACGGACCGCACCCAGCACATTAACCCCCGGCACACCACGATCAAACATGATTGCGGTGTTCCGGCGGCACAGGAAGGCATCGCGCAGGGAGGGGGCTCCCTGCATGCTTCCCTGAGATGATCGGTACAAGGCGATGTGCTCACCTTGTACCGAGCGTCTCCTCCCTGCAGGCCCCAGACCCAAAATGGCCGCTGGGCTACTTCCAGGTCCTGCAGGGAGGTGGCTTACCAAGTGCCTGCTCAGAGCAGGCACTGGTAAGCCATGAGCTCTGCATGTCAGATCGCTGATCTGACACAGTGCTCAGCAAAGTGTCAGATCAGCGATCTGTCACTATACCGTGAAGTCCCCCCTGGGACAAAGTAAAAAAGTAAAAAAAAATTTTTTAGATGTGTAAAAAAAAAAAAAAATCCTAAATAAAGAAAAAAAAATATTGTTCCCATAAATACATTTCTTTATTTAAATAAAATAAAACTAAATAAAATAAAAAAAACAATAAAAGTACACATATTTAGTATCGTCGTGTCCATAACGACCCAACCTATAAAACTGTCCCACTAGTTAACCCCTTCAGTGAACACCGTAAAAAAAAAAAAAGAGGCAAAAAACAACGCTTTATTATCATACCGCCGAACAAAAAGAGGAATAACACGCGATCAAAAAGACAGATATAAATAACCATGGTACCACTGAAAACGTCATCTTGTCCCGCAAAAAACGAGCCACCATACAGCATCATCAGCTAAAAAATAAAAAAGTTAGAGTCCTCACAATAAAGCAATGCAAAAATAATTATTTTTTCTATAAAATAGTTTTTATCGTATAAAAGCGCCAAAACATAAAAAAATGAAGTAAATGAGGTATCGCTGTAATCGTACTGACCCGAAGAATAAAACTGCTGTATCCATTTTACCAAAAGTGGAACGGTATAAACGCCCCCCCAAAAGAAATTCATGAATAGCTGGTTTTTGGTCATTCTGCCTCACAAAACTCGGAATAAAAAGCGATAAAAAAAGTCACATACCCGAAAATGTTACCAATAAAACATCAACTCAAAAAACAAGACCTCACATGACTCTGTGGACCAAAATATGGAAAAATTATAGGTCTCAAAATGTGGTATGCAAAAAATATTTTTTGCAATAAAAAGCGTCTTTTTGGCTACTTTCACACTAGCGTCGGGAACAACCCGTCGCTGCGCGTCGGGCCGACGTTCCCGACGCTAGTGTGGTCTCCGCCGCACAACGGGGGCAGCGGATGCATATTTCCCACGCATCCGCTGCCCCATTGTGATGTGCGGGGAAGTGCGGGGAGGTGGGGGCGGAGTTCCGACTGCGCATGCGCGGTCGGAAAAAGCGGACCGTCGGGAGCAAAAAACGTTACATGTAGCGTTTTGTTTTCCCGACGGACCGCTACCATACGCCCAAACGCCGCCAAACGCATTCACCGTTTGGAAATGCGTCGCAAATGCGTCGCGAATGCGTCGCTAATGTTACTCTATGACGAAACAACGTATCCAGCAAAAACTTTTGCTGGATGCGGCGTTTCGCAAAAACGACGCATTTGCGACGTATTGCAGTTAACGCTAGTGTGAAAGTAGCCTTAGTGTGTGACAGCTGCCAATCATAAAAATCTGCTAAAAAACCCACTATAAAAGTAAATCAAACTCCCCTTCATCACCCCCTTAGTTAGGGAAACATAAAAAATTTAAAAAAAATGTATTTATTTCCATTTTCCCATTAGGGTTAG
This sequence comes from Ranitomeya variabilis, assembly GCF_051348905.1. Taxonomy (NCBI): domain Eukaryota; kingdom Metazoa; phylum Chordata; class Amphibia; order Anura; family Dendrobatidae; genus Ranitomeya; species Ranitomeya variabilis. The sequence continues at coordinate 651,277,441 of NC_135234.1, forward strand.
GGCTAGGGTTAGGGTTAGGCTAGGGTTAGGGCTAGGGTTAGGGCTTGGGTTAGGGTTAGGGCTAGGGTTAGGGCTAGGGCTAGGGTTAGGGCTAGGGTTAGAGTTAATGTTGGGGCTAGGGTTAGGGCTAGGGTTAGGGCTAGAGTTGGGGCTAGGGTTAGGGCTAGGGTTGGGGCTAGGGTTAGGGTTAGTGTTGGGGCTAGGGTTAGGGCTAGGGTTAGGGCTAGGGTTAGGGCTAGGGTTGGGGCTAGGGTTAGGGCTACAGTTAGGGTTGGGGCTAAAGTTAGGGTTAGGGCTGGGGCTAAATTTTGGGGTTAGGGCTGGGGCTAAAGTTAGGGTTGGGGCTAAAGTTAAGGTTAGGGCTACAGTTAGGTTTGGGGCTAAAGGTAGGGTTAGGGTTGGGGCTAAAGTTAGGGTTAGGGTTGGGGCTAAAGTTAGAGTTAGGGTTGGGGCTAAAGTTAGGGGTAGGGTTGGGGCTAAAGTTAGGGTTGGGGCTAAAGTTAGGGTTAGGGTTTGGATTACATTTACGGTTGGGATTAGGGTTAGGGGTGTGTTATGGTTAGGGGGGTGGTTAGGGTTATGCTTGGGATTAGGGTTAGGGGTGTGCTTGGGATAGGGTTTCAGTTAGAATTGGGGGTTTCCACTGTTTAGGCACATCAGGGCACTCCAGACGTGACATGGCGTCCGATCTCAATTCCAGCCAATTCTGCGTTGAAAAAGTAAAACAATGCTCCTTCCCTTCCGAGCTCTCCCGTGCGCCCAAACAGGGGTTTACCCCAACATATGGGGTATCAGCATACTCAGGACAAATTGGACAACAACTTTTGGGGTCCAATTTCTCTTGTTACCCTTGGGAAAATAAAAATTGGGGGGGCTAAAAAAACATTTTTGTGGGAAAAAAATTAATTTTTATTTTCACGACTCTGCGTTATAAACTGTAGTGAAACACTTGGGGGTTCAAAGTTCTCACAACACATCTAGATAAGTTCCTTGGGGGTCTAGTTTCCAAAATGGTGTCACTTATGGGGGTTTCTAGTGTTTAGGTGCATCAGAGGCTCTGCAAATGCTTCGTGACACCTGCAGACCAATCCATCTAAGTCTGCATTCCAAGTGGCGCTCCTTCCCTTCCGAGCTCTGCCAAGCGTCCAAACGGTGGTCCCCCCCAAATATGGGGTATCAGCGCACTCAGGACAAATTGGACAACAATATTTGCTGTCCAATTTCTCCTGTTGCCCTTGGGAAAATACAAAACTGGGGGCTAAAACTCACAAGTTTTGTGAAAAAAAAAGAATTTTTATTTTCACGGCTCTGCATTATAAACTGTAGTGAAACACTTGGGAGTTCAAAGCTGTCAAAACACATCTAGATAAGTTCCTCGGGGTCTAGTTTTCAAAATGGTGTCACTTGTGGGGGGTTTCAATGTTTAGGCTCATCAGGGGCTCTCCAAACGTGACATGGTGTCCCATCTCAATTCCAGTCAATTTTGCATTGAAAACTCAAACGGCGCTCCTTCCCTTCCGAGCTCTGCCATGCGCCTAAACAGTGGTTTACCCCCACATATAGGGTATCGGTGTACTCAGAACAAATGGCACAACAACATTTGGAGTCCAATTTCTTCTCTTACCCTTAGGAAAATAAAAAATTGGGGGTGAAAAGATCATATTTGTGAAAAAATATGATTTTTTATTTTTACGGCTCTGCATTATAAACTTCTGTGAAGCACTTGGTAGGTTAAAGTGCTCACCACACATCTAGATAAGTTCCTTAGGGGGTCTACTTTCCAAAATGGTGTCACTTGTGGGGGGTTTCAATGTTTAGGCACATCAGGGGCTCTCTAAACACAACATGGCGTCCCATCTCAATTCCAGTCAATTTTGCATTGAAAAGTCAAACGGCACTCCTTCCCTTCTGAGCTCTGCCATGCGCCCAAACAGTGGTTTACCCCCACATATGGGGTATCGGCGTACTCAGGACAAATGGCACAACAACTTTTGGGGTCCAATTTCTTCTCTTACCCTTGGGAAAATAAAACATTGGGGGCAAAAATATCATATTTGTGAAAAAATATGATTTTTTATTTTTACGGCTCTGCATTATAAACTTCTGTGAAGCACTTGGTGGGTTAAAGTGCTCACCACACATCTAGATAAGTTCCTTAGGGGGTCTACTTTCCAAAATGGTGTCATTTGTTGGGGGTTTCAATGTTTAGGCACATCAGGGGCTCTCCAAACGCAACATGGTGTCCCATCTCAATTCCAGTCAACTTTGCATTGAAAAGTCAAACGGTGCTCCTTCCCTTCCGAGCTCTGCCATGCGCCCAAACAGTGGTTTACCCCCACATATGGGGTATCAGCGTACTCAGAACAAATGGCACAACAAGTTTTGGGGTCCAATTTCTTTTCTTTCCCTTGGGAAAATAAAAAATTGGGGCGAAAAGATCATATTTGAGAATAAAAATGATTTTTTATTTTTACAGCTCTGCATTATAAATTCCTGTGAAGCACTTGGTGGGTCAAAGTGCTCACCACACATCGAGATAAGTTCCTTAGGGGGTCTACTTTCCAAAATGGTGTCACTTGTGGGGGGTTTCAATGTTTAGGCACATCAGGGGCTCTCCAAATGGCATCCCATCTCAATTCCAGTCAATTTTGCATTGAAAAGTCAAACGGCGCTCCTTCCCTTCCGAGCTCTGCCATGCGCCCAAACAGTGGTTTACCCCCACATATGGGGTATCAGCGTACTCAGAACAAATTGTACAACAACTTTTATGGTCCATTTTCTCCTGTTACCCTTGGTAAAATAAAACAAATTGGAGCTGAAGTAAATTTTTTGTGAATAAAAGTTAAATGTTCATTTTTTTTTAAACATTCCAAAAATTCCTGTAAAACACCTGAAGGGTTAATAAACTTCTTGAATGTGGTTTTGAGCACCTGGAGGGGTGCAGTTTTTAGAATGGTGTCACGCTTGGTTATTTTCTATCATATAGACCCCTCAAAATGACTTCAAATGTGATGTGGTCCCTAAAAAATATTGGTATTGTAAAAATGAGAAATTGCTGGTCAACTTTTAACCCTTATAACTCCCTAACAACAAAAAAATTGTTTCCAAAATTGTGCTGATGTAAAGTATACATGTGGGAAATGTTACTTATTAATTATTTTGTGTGATATATCTCTGTGATTTAAGGGCATAAAAATTCAAAGTTGGAAAATTGCAAAATTTTCAAAATTTTCGCCAAATTTCCATTTTTTTCATAAATAAACGCAAGTTATATCGAAGAAATTTTACCACTATCATGAAGAACAATATGTCAAGAGAAAACTTTGTCAGAATCGCCAAGATCCGTTGAAGCGTTCCAGAGTTATAACCTCATAAAGGGACAGTGGTCAGAATTGTAAAAATTGGCCCGGTCATTAACGTGCAAACCACCCTTGGGGCTTAAGGGGTAAAATACTTCATTTTAAGGCCGGGGTCACATGATCGTATATTCTCTTTGCGAGAGAATCAGATCCATCATGTTAATGACACTCTGCTTAAACTCACTTAGTGTGATCCGATTCTCTCTGCAGAGATGCAGAGAAGATGGAGAACTTCATTTCTAAATCTTCTCCATTGCCTGAGTCTTGGATGGGTGCATGTCATCTGATTTGTGGATCCACTTGCAGCATGTTATGATTTTCTCTGAAATTAGAAAAAAAAGCGCAGATCTGCAGTGCCCCATAGAATAACATTGGGCAGAGTGCTATCCGATAAAACATCGGACAACACTCGGTTGTGTTATACGCTCATGTGAGTGAGCCCTATTCGTGATTTCACTTAAACGGATGTACGTTGCATATTTAGCATTCATAAATACACCTTTTTCTCCACTTTTTATCCACTATTTTTTTAAATAATTCTCAAGTTTGGGAAAAGTAGAAACTACCATAAAATGTAAAAATAAAACAAATTGGATGAAACTGTAATGACTCTTCCTCAATGGTTAAACAAAAACTTATATCATCCTGGAGGCTGCAAAATCTCTAACTACTGAAGACAAATTCAATCAAATCTAAGGAATCTCGTGCTTATGGACATATGAAGAACTCACTATGAAGGATTCAAACTTTCATGAACATATTGCAGGTCTTTTAAGTTCTCCACTTTCCTCTTGATGATGGACAACTCATATTTGTACTCGCTTTTCATATGTTTTGACCAATGGATCAGTATAGGTATCTTTCCAGTAGATTACTGTGGGTGGTCTGTGATCTCAGTCCTGTACTTGAAGGTACAAAAGATGTTTGTGTAGTCTATTCTAATTTTCAAACAACTTGCCATTTGGTGTACTGGTTTTAGCAAAAAGAGAACACTTGCTTCCCTCAGCATAGCACCCACATTTCTTCCATTTATATAATTTCAAACAACATACATACATACATACAATTTTAACCCTTTTTCTTTTGCTTACAGATTTTTTTTTAATTTGATTATAAGGCATTGAGCTTGGAGGGAACAGTGATAACAAAGACTGTACCATATTACATAATCATTGTAATGCTGACAATTTTGGCTAATTATGGGTGTTATATCTTATCAGTTAGTATGTTTCAGTACTGAAAAGTGAAAATATAGTGCACTAGAAGCATAGTCGTTTCAGGCAATGGACCTGCCAGTCATTGATAACTAGAGTTGGGCTGAACATTTGAAATTCGTATGACCAAGTTTTCCCCCAAAATTTGATTTGAAAATTTGTCGGCACAGGGGCAGATAAAAATTCTGGCTTTTGTGTTGTCATCAGGAGCCTACTGCAAATGTGCCATCCCCTTTGAGGAAACATCGCCAGGGCAATGACAGTACAGTGAAAAATCTCGTGCAGTGGAAGCAAGTCACTGAGAGAAGAATGAGCTGTCCATTAGAAACTGGAGGTTGGTGGGGGAGCAGGGAAAAGAAAGAGAGGCCAGAGAGCTGAACGTGCAGTGCCCATCCCTTGCATTTATGACTTATCAATGCTGAATTTCTCTAAGATGTTGAAATAAAATTAGACAAGAAATGGATTAAAGGAGGATTAAATGCTCTCTACTAACATTAGTTAGGATTGTAATATTCTGAAGATAGGGCCTCTTTAATGAAAACTTGCCTTATTAATGTTCAAGTGAAAGCAACCTATCTGGCTAGGGTAAAACGAATGGTGACCAGTGGTAATCCACAGTGGTATTTGGGTGGCATGTAAGGGCCTTATATTGCACTATTACAACTAAGAGGTGAGCAAAAAAATTTACAACATGTACACTTTGTGAGATAGGCAGTTGTGTTTACTTTGCTGGATTATGAAATTTTTTATTTTGGCTTTAACAAAAAAATATGGCTTATTTTCTGTAACACGCAAGCCTTGGTTTCTGTATTTTGGTTAAGTAGCATGATTAACACTGAGTTTAATACAGCATGCCTTGTTTGTAGTGTGGGAAGAATAAAAATGGCTGTTATTGCGGTGCTGTCACTGCAGTATATTACAGATCAACCAATTCACAGTGACAATGACTGACGATGCAGGTACAGAATTTCCCTGTGTCACTTGAATATTTGCATTATTATACACAGACTCAGACCACTCCTATTTCCAATGTGACTCAGTACTGCAGTAGCATACCACAGTCCGATTAGACCTTTATTCTATCCCTATGTGGCATGAGTTTTGCGCTAAGTGCCTCTGACTTCTCGAATTGAATCGTGAGTGCTCGAATTTTTTGTGACCTGCAAATTTCAGGAAATTTGATTCAAGGAAAATATCTGCAATGAGTTTATATGTTCTCTCCGTGTTGTGTGGCTTTCTCCCAGGTTCTCTGGTCTCCTACCACCATACTCCTAACACATATTGATAGGCAATTTAGATTGTGAGCCCCAATGGGTATACTGATGATGATGATGACGTCTGTTAACCACCATGGAATATGATGGTGCTACGTAAGTAAATATAATAAACTAGATTGTGGCCCGATTCTAACGCATCGGGTATTCTAGAATATGCATGTCCCCATAGTATATGGACAATGATGATTCCAGAATTCGCGGCAGACTGTGCCCTTCGCTGATTGGTCGAGGCAACCTTTATGACATCATCGTCGTCATGGCAACCATTATGACATCTACGTCGATACTGTGCCCGTCGCTGATTGGTCGAGGCGAATTCACGGCAGACTGTGCCCGTCACTGATTGGTCGAGGCAACCTTTATGACATCATCGTCGCCATGCAGTGCCCGTCTCTGATTGGTCGAGGCCTGGCGGCCTCGACCAATCAGAGACGCGGGATTTCCAGGACAGACAGACAGACAGAAAGACAGACAGACAGACAGACAGACGGAAAAACCCTTAGACAATTATATATATAGATAGATTGACTCATAAGAAGCTTCAGTATTATTATTATTATTTATTTATATAGGACCATTGATTCCATGGTGCTGTACATGAGAAGGGGTTAAGGTACCTTCACACTGACCAACTTTCCAACGAAAACGATAGCGATCCGTGACGTTGCAGCGTCCTGGATAGCGATATCGTTGTGTTTGACACGCAGCAGCGATCTGGAACCTGCTGTGATATCGTTGGTCGGAGGTAGAAGTCCAGAACTTTATTTGGTCGTCAGATCGGCGTGTATCGTTGTGTTTGACAGCAAAAGCAACGATGCCAGCAATGTTTTACAATGGTAACCAGGGTAAATATCGGGTTACTAAGCGCAGGGCCGCGCTTAGTAACCCGATATTTACCCTGGTTACCATTGTAAAGTAAAAAAACATACACTACATACTCACCTTCTGATGTCTGTCACGTCCCCCGGCATCCGCGCTGCTGCTCAGAGCTTCCTGCACTGAATGTGTCAGTGCCGGCCGTAAAGCAAAGCACAGCGGTGATGTCACCGCTCTGCTTTAGGGCCGGAGCTTACACAGTGCAGGCAAGCGGACGCGACAGACACCGGAATGTAAGTATGCAGTGTTTGGGGTTTTTTACATTTACATTGGTAACCAGGGTAAACATCGGGTTACTAAGCGCGGCCCTGCGCTTAGTAACCCGATGTTTACCCTGGTTACCCGGGGACTTCGGCATCGTTGGTCGCTGGAGAGCTGTCTGTGTGACAGCTCTCCAGCGACCACACAACGACGAAACAGCGACGCTGCAGCGATCGGCATCGTTGTCTATATCGCTGCAGCGTCGCTTAATGTGAAGGTACCTTTACATACAAGTTACAGATATCACTTACAGTAAACAAACAATGACAGACTGATACAGAGGGACGAGGACCCTGCCCTTGCGGGCTTAAGGTACCTTCACACGAAGCGACGCTGCAGCGATAGCGACAACGATGCCGATCGCTGCAGCGTCACTGTTTGATCGCTGGGGAGCTGTCACACAGACCGCTCTCCAGCGACCAACGATGCTGAGGTCCCCGGGTAACCAGGGTAAACATTGGGTTGCTAAGCGCAGGGCCGCACTTAGTAACCCGATGTTTACCTTGGTTACCAGCGTAAAAGTAAAAAAAACAAACAGTACATACTCACCTGCGCGTCCCCCAGCGTCTGCTTCCTGACACTGACTGAGCTCCGGCCCTAACAGCACAGCGGTGACGTCACCGCTGTGCTTTCACTTTCACTTTAGGGCCGGCGCTCAGTCAGTGTCAGGAAGCAGACGCTGGGGAACGCGCAGGTGAGTATGTACTGTTTGTTTTTTTTACTTTTACGCTGGTAACCAGGGTAAACATCGGGTTACTAAGCGCGGCCCTGCGCTTGGTAACCCGATGTTTACCCTGGTTACCAGTGTAAAACATCGCTGGTATCGTTGCTTTTGCTTTCAAACACAACGATACATGGCGATCGGACGACCAAATAAAGTTCTGGACTTTATTCAGCGACCAGCGACATCACAGCAGGATCCTGATGTCAAACTAAACGATATCGCTAGCGAGGACGCTGCAACGTCACGGATCGCTAGCGATATCGTTACAAAGTCGTTTCGTGTGAAGGTACCTTTACATTCTGCAGGATTATGGGGAAGGAGACAGTAGGTTGGGGGTTGCAGGAGCTCCCGTGTTGGTGAGGCGGTAGCTTCGATAGTGATGAAGCGGCAGCGGTGTCAGTGCAGGCTGTAGGCTTTCCTGAAGAGATGAGTTTTCAAGTTCCGTCTGAAGGATCCGACTGTGGTTGATAGTCGGACGTGTTGGGGCAGAGAGTTCCAGAGGATGGGGGATATTCGGGAGAAGTCTTGGAGGCGATTGGATGAGGAGCGAATAAGTGTGGAGGAGAGAAGGAGGTCTTGGGAGGACCGGAGATTACGTGAGGGAAGATATCGGGAGATTAGTTCAGAGATATATGGAGGAGACAGGTTATGGATGGCTTTGTAGGTCAGTATTAGTCATTTGAACTGGATACGCTGAGGGAATGGGAGCCAGTGAAGAGATTTGCAGAGGGGGGAAGCGGAGGAGTACCGAGGAGAGAGATGGATTAGTCGGGCAGCAGAGTTAAGGATGGACTGGAGAGGTGCAAGGGTGTTAGCAGGGAGGCCACAGAAAAGGATGTTGCAGTAGTCAAGGCGGGAGATGAGGGCATGCACAAGCATTTTAGTAGATTGAGGGTTGAGGAAAGGACGGATTCTGGAGATATTTTTGAGCTGGAAGCGACAGGAGGTGGAAAGAGCTTGGATGTGCGGTTTGTCATGATCTCAATGGCAAGAGATCATAGCATCAGCATATATAGGAACTAGCTCTTGGAAGATGGAAACTGAGCTGACCATGAACTAAACCTAACGCACAACTAGCAGTGGCCGGGTAGCATGCCTACGTTGATTCTAGATGCCCAGCACCAGCCGGAGGACTAAATAAAGCTAGCAGAGGAAAATATTAGTCCTAGCTCACCTCTAGAGAAATACCCCGAAAGGAGACAGAGGCCCCCCACATGTATTGGCGGTGAGTTAAGATGAAATAACAAACGTAGTATGAAAATAGGTTTAGCAAATTTGAGGTCCACTTACTACATAGCAGAAGACAGAAAGGACACTTTCATGGTCAGCTGAAAACCCTATCAAAACACCATCCAGAAATTACTTTAAAACTCTGGCATTAACTCATAACACCAGAGTGGCAATTCCTGTTCACAAGAGCTTTCCAGACACAGTAACGAAACTACAGCTGTGAACTGGAACAAAAATGCAAAAACAAACATGGACAAGAGTCCAACTTATCTAGTAGTTGTCTAGGAGCAGGAACAAGCACAGAGAGGCTTCTGATAACATTGTTGACCAGCAAGCAACTAACAGAGAAGCAAGGTTATATAGCGACTCCCACAACTTGATGGGAACAGGTGAACAGAGAAGATGAAGACACCAGTTCAATTCCACCAGTAGCCACCGGGGGAGCCCAGAATCCAAATTCACAACAGTACCCCCCCCTCAAGGAGGGGGCACCGAACCCTCACCAGAACCACCAGGGCGATCAGGATGGGCCCTATGAAAGGCACGAACCAGATCAGAGGCATGAACATCAGATGCATTCACCCAAGAATTATCCTCCTGGCCGTATCCCTTCCACTTGACCAGATACTGGAGTCTCCGTCTGGAAACACGGGAGTCTAAGATTTTCTCCACAACGTACTCCAACTCACCCTCAACCAACACCGGAGCAGGAGGCTCAACGGAAGGCACAACCGGTACCTCATACCTGCGCAATAATGACCGATGAAAAACGTTATGAATAGAAAAGGATGCAGGGAGGTCCAAACGGAAGGAAACAGGGTTAAGGATCTCCAATATCTTATACGGGCCGATGAACCGAGGCTTAAACTTAGGAGAAGAGACCCTCATAGGGACAAAACGAGAAGACAACCACACCAAATCCCCAACACAAAGCCGAGGACCAACACGACGGTGGCGGTTGGCAAAAAGCTGAGTCTTCTCCTGGGACAACCTCAAATTGTCCACCACCTGCCCCCAGATCTGATGCAATCTCTCCACCACAGCATCCACTCCAGGACAATCCGAAGATTCCACCTGACCAGAGGAAAATCGAGGATGAAACCCCGAATTACAGAAAAACGGGGACACCAAAGTGGCAGAGCTGGCCCGATTATTGAGAGCGAACTCCGCCAATGGCAAAAAAACAACCCAATCATCCTGGTCAGCAGACACAAAACACCTCAGATATGTCTCCAGGGTCTGATTAGTCCGCTCGGTCTGGCCATTCGTCTGAGGATGGAAAGCGGACGAAAAAGATAAATCTATGCCCATCCTAGCACAGAATGCCCGCCAAAATCTAGACACGAATTGGGTCCCTCTGTCAGAAATGATATTCTCAGGAATACCATGCAAACGAACAACATTTTGAAAAAACAGAGGAACCAACTCGGAAGAAGAAGGCAACCTGGGCAGAGGAACCAAATGGACCATCTTAGAAAAACGGTCACACACCACCCAGATGACAGACATCTTCTGAGAAACCGGCAGATCTGAAATAAAATCCATCGAGATGTGCGTCCAAGGCCTCTTAGGAATAGGCAAGGGCAACAATAATCCACTAGCCCGAGAACAACAAGGCTTGGCCCGAGCACAAACGTCACAAGACTGCACAAAGCCTCGCACATCTCGTGACAGGGAAGGCCACCAGAAGGACCTTGCCACCGAATCCCTGGTACCAAAAATGCCAGGATGACCTGCCAACGCAGAAGAATGAACCTCAGAGATGACTCTACTGGTCCAATCATCAGGAACAAACAGTTTATCAGGTGGGCAACGATCAGGTCTATCCGCCTGAAACTCCTGCAAGGCCCGCCGCAGGTCTGGAGAAACGGCTGACAATACCACTCCATCCTTAAGGATACCTGTGGGCTCAGAGTTACCAGGCGAGTCAGGCTCAAAACTCCTAGAAAGGGCATCCGCCTTAACATTCTTAGAACCCGGTAGGTATGACACCACAAAATTAAACCGAGAGAAAAATAATGACCAGCGCGCCTGTCTAGGATTCAGGCGCCTGGCGGTCTCAAGATAAATCAAATTTTTGTGGTCAGTCAATACCACCACCTGATGTCTGGCCCCCTCAAGCCAATGGCGCCACTCCTCAAAAGCCCACTTCATGGCCAAAAGCTCCCGATTCCCAACATCATAATTCCGCTCAGCGGGCGAAAATTTACGGGAAAAGAAGGCACAAGGCCTCATCACGGAGCAGTCAGAACTTTTCTGCGACAACACTGCCCCAGATCCGATCTCAGAAGCGTCGACCTCAACCTGAAAAGGTAGAGCAACATCAGGCTGACGCAACACAGGGGCAGAGGAAAAACGGCGCTTAAGCTCCCGAAAGGCCTCCACAGCATCAGGGGACCAATCAGCAACATCAGCACCCTTCTTAGTCAAATCGGTCAATGGCTTAGCAATATCCGAAAAACCAGCAATAAATCGACGATAAAAGTTAGCAAAGCCCAAAAATTTCTGAAGACTCTTAAGAGAAGAGGGCTGCGTCCAATCACAAATGGCTTGAACCTTGACAGGATCCATTTCAATGGAAGAGGGGGAAAAAATATATCCCAAAAAGGAAATCCTCTGTACCCCAAAAACACACTTAGAACCCTTCACACACAAAGAATTAGACCGCAAAACCTGAAAAACCCTCCTGACTTGCTGGACATGAGAGTCCCAGTCATCCGAAAAAATCAGAATATCATCCAGATACACAATCATAAATTTATCCAAATAATCGCGAAAAATATCATGCATAAAGGACTGGAAAACTGACGGAGCATTTGAAAGACCAAAAGGCATCACTAAATACTCAAAGTGGCCCTCGGGCGTATTAAATGCGGTTTTCCACTCATCCCCCTGCCTGATTCGCACCAAATTATACGCCCCCCGAAGGTCAATCTTAGAGAACCACTTGGCCCCCTTTATGCGAGCAAACAAATCCGTCAGCAACGGCAATGGGTATTGATATTTAACAGTGATTTTATTCAAAAGCCGATAATCAATACATGGTCTCAAAGAGCCGTCTTTTTTTGACACAAAGAAAAAACCGGCTCCTAAGGGAGATGACGATGGACGAATATGTCCCTTTTCCAAGGACTCCTTTATATATTCTCGCATAGCAGCATGTTCAGGCACAGACAGATTAAATAAACGACCCTTTGGGTATTTACTACCCGGGATTAAATCTATGGCACAATCGCACTCTCGGTGCGGAGGTAACGAACCAAGCTTGGATTCTTCAAAGACGTCACGATAGTCAGACAGGAACTCAGGAATTTCAGAGGGAATAGATGATGAAATGGAAACCACAGGTACATCCCCATGAGCCCCCTTACATCCCCAGCTCAACACAGACATAGCTCTCCAGTCGAGGACTGGGTTGTGAGATTGCAGCCAAGGCAATCCTAACACCAAATCATCATGTAGATTATACAGCACCAGAAAGCGAATAATCTCCTGGTGATCCGGATTAATACGCATAGTTACTTGTGTCCAGTATTGTGGTTTATTATTAGCCAATGGGGTGGAGTCAATCCCCTTCAGAGGAATAGGAGTCTCCAAAGGCTCTAAATCATACCCACAGCGTTTGGCAAAGGACCAATCCATAAGACTCAAAGCGGCGCCAGAGTCGACATAGGCGTCCGTGGTAATAGATGACAAAGAGCAAATCAGGGTCACAGATAGAATAAACTTAGACGGTAAGGTGCAAATGGAAACAGATTTACCAAGCTTTTTAGTGCGCTTAGAGCATGCTGATATAACATGAGTAGAATCACCACAATAGAAACACAACCCATTTTTCCGTCTAAAATTCTGCCGCTCGCTTCGGGACAGAATTCTATCACACTGCATACTCTCTGGCGACCTCTCAGTGGAAACCGCCAGATGGTGCACTGGTTTGCGCTCCCGCAGACGCCTATCGATCTGAATAGCCATTGTCATGGACTCATTCAGACCCGCAGGCACAGGGAACCCCACCATAACATCCTTAATGGCATCAGAGAGACCCTCTCTGAAAGTCGCCGCCAGGGCGCACTCATTCCACTGAGTAAGCACAGACCATTTACGGAATCTTTGGCAGTAAATTTCCGCTTCATCTTGCCCCTGAGATAGGGACATCAAAGTTTTTTCTGCCTGAAGCTCCAAATGAGGTTCGTCATAAAGCAACCCCAAGGCCAGAAAAAACGCATCCACATTGAGCAACGCAGGATCCCCTGGTGTCAATGAAAAAGCCCAGTCTTGAGGGTCGCCCCGGAGCAAGGAAATCACAATCCTGACCTGCTGTGCAGGGTCTCCGGCAGAGCGAGATTTCAGGGACAAAAATAATTTGCAATTATTTCGAAAATTCTGAAACCCGGATCTATTCCCCGAGAAAAATTCCGGCAAAGGAATTCTCGGCTCAGATACAGGTGCATGACAAACAAAATCTTGCAATTTTTGTACTTTCGTGGCGAGATTATTCAAACCTGCAGTTACACTCTGAAGATCCATTACAAACAGGTGGACACAGAGCCATTCAAGGGTTAAGAGGAGGTAAGAAGCAGCTAGACAGCAATTAAGGCCTAGGCAGCAAAACTCTGAAGGGAAAAAAAAAAAAAAAAAAATTCCCTTAAACACTTCTCTATCTCCTGCTTCAGCCCAAACAATTAACACTTTGTGGGCCGGTCAAACTGTCATGATCTCAATGGCAAGAGATCATAGCATCAGCATATATAGGAACTAGCTCTTGGAAGATGGAAACTGAGCTGACCATGAACTAAACCTAACGCACAACTAGCAGTGGCCGGGTAGCATGCCTACGTTGATTCTAGATGCCCAGCACCAGCCGGAGGACTAAATAAAGCTAGCAGAGGAAAATATTAGTCCTAGCTCACCTCTAGAGAAATACCCCGAAAGGAGACAGAGGCCCCCCACATGTATTGGCGGTGAGTTAAGATGAAATAACAAACGTAGTATGAAAATAGGTTTAGCAAATTTGAGGTCCACTTACTACATAGCAGAAGACAGAAAGGACACTTTCATGGTCAGCTGAAAACCCTATCAAAACACCATCCAGAAATTACTTTAAAACTCTGGCATTAACTCATAACACCAGAGTGGCAATTCCTGTTCACAAGAGCTTTCCAGACACAGTAACGAAACTACAGCTGTGAACTGGAACAAAAATGCAAAAACAAACATGGACAAGAGTCCAACTTATCTAGTAGTTGTCTAGGAGCAGGAACAAGCACAGAGAGGCTTCTGATAACATTGTTGACCGGCAAGCAACTAACAGAGAAGCAAGGTTATATAGCGACTCCCACAACTTGATGGGAACAGGTGAACAGAGAAGATGAAGACACCAGTTCAATTCCACCAGTAGCCACCGGGGGAGCCCAGAATCCAAATTCACAACAGCGGTTTGAAGGACAGGGCAGAGTCGAAGGTTACTCTGAGGCAGCGGACTTCAGGTATGGGGGAAAGCATGATGTCATTGATTGCGATAGATAGGTCAGGTAAGGAAGATTTGTGGGATGGAGGAAAGATGATGAGTTCAGATTTGTCCACATTGAGTTTGAGGAAGCGAGAGGAGAAGAAGGAGGATATGGCTGATAGGCACTCTGGGATTCTGGACAGCAGAGCGGTGACGTCTGGGCCAGAGAGGTAGATCTGAGTGTCATCAGCATAGAGGTGGTACTGGAATCCATGGGACTTTAGGAGTTGTCCCAAGCCAAGTATAACAAACAGTTTTGATAGTTTCTTTAAAATAGCAAATCAAATCAAGAGTATGTGTAGGAAAAAAAATTGCCAACCAGTTAGTGAAAAGACCCTGACTCACACAGTGACAAGAACACCCGTTCATCCTATTATGTTGTTTATGCATAAAACCTGACATATCACGTGAGGTGTAACCTGTCAGGAGCATAGGCTATATGGATGTAAGTGTTTCCCACAGGACATATGATTCAGTTAATGGTCTTCTGCTTTGGGCTTCTAGACAAGAGGATACAGCTTTGTCACCAGGTGCTAGGCGTGAAATCTTTACCAAAGTGTCAGTAGGAAGTACTAATGAATCTGTGTGGTCTTATAGCAAGTTGCATACATGCCTCTAAATTATCAAATCGTGCTGGTGCTTCCTAATAAAAAACATTTATCCTAAATTTAAAAAAAAACTATTAAAATATAAGAACCACAAAAAGTTCAGGCAGGCTCAAAGTTAGGTTTCTCTTCAAAAGATTCAGTTTGTAGATCAAGCCTTATCCTAACATTTTGGCCCCAAAATCCTAACTTGTTGATGGAAAAATATTTAGAATTGAGAGTCCTCAGTGGTTGATAGTAGGGTTGAGCGAAACGGATCGGACATTTTCAAAAGTCGCCGACTTTCAGCAAAGTCGGGTTTCATGAAACCCGACCCGATCCCACTGTGGGATCGGCCATGCGGTCGGCGATCTTCACGCCAAAGTCGCGTTTCATATGACGCTTTCCCCGCCATTTTTTCAGCCAATGAAGGAGTGTGGGCAGCGTGATGACATAGGTTCCGGCTTGCTTTGTGCGGCGTCACAGGGGGTAAAACCGCCATCTTAACGTTTGGGATATAGCGATTTGCACAGTGAAACACAAATTTTGCAGGGACGGAGGAGAGAGAGAGAGAGAGAGAAAAAAAATATATATCACAATTGACCTGCATTGGGTTTCGTGTTTCGGTTGGCCCCCGACTTTTCACAATAATCGGCCGATTTCACACGATCCGACTTTCGAGACAGTCGGGTTTCACGAGACCCGACTCGATCCTAAAAAAGCAAAAGTCGCTCAACCCTAGTTGATACCTTTTAATGGCTAACTGAAAAAATGGTAACAAATTGCAAGCTTTCGAGACTGCTCAGGTCTCTTCTTCAGGCGTAGACTAATAGAAATTCTGAAGAATCACATATTTATGCACAACACAGCACAGAAAAATGCCATAGATAAGACAGGTGACGTTAAGCAGAATTACCATTATGTGAGTGATAAACATAAACACGCAGCTGGACATACACTAGACCTCATCTTCACCCCTCTGTTCCTTATCTAATCTCACAACCTCTCCCTTCCCCTTATCTGACCACCATCTACTCACCTTCTCATCCTTGTCCTCCTCATCCATCCCCCATGTCCAGCCACTACTACATCCTCGCAGAAACCTTGCACACCTAGACATTCACAGACTCTCAGACTCTCTTCTACCCCTGTCCTCCATATCTTCACTCCACGACACGGACTGCGCCACCGCTTTCCATAACTCCACCCTCACATCAGCAGCCATGGAGTCGCCCTTCTCATGCATGGCAAAGAGCGACAAATCAATAGGCAACCCTGGCATAACAATCTCACCAAAAAACTACGACAAGCATCCAGGGTCGCGGAGTGGCGATGGAAGAAAACACACCTGCCAGATTACTTCACTGCTTTCAAACAAGCTACACTTGCCTTCAAACTAGCCCTCACTTCTGCTAAACAGACCTATTTCACAAACCTTGTATCTTCATTATCCTACAACCCAAAACAACTGTTCAGCACATTTAATTCTCTCCTCCGCCCACCACTGCCACCTCCAACTTCCCTCATCTCTTCCGAGGACTTTGCCACCTACTTCAAAAACAAGATTGACCAAACAAGGCAAACCTTTACTGTTCCACCACCCCAACCTCTCCTTATACCAGACCTCTGCCTTTCCCTAATAACCTCGCTCTCCAACATCACTGAAGGAGAACTTACCTCCTTTCCAAATCACACCTCACCACCTGTGCATTTGACCCCATCCCTTCCCACCTGCTTCCCAACCTCACTAACAAGCTCATTCCAGCCTTAACCCATCTCTTCAATCTATCACTATCTTCTGGTACCTTCTCCTCTGCCTTCAAACATGCCACCATCACACCCATCCTCAAAAAAACTAACCTTGACCCAACTACTATGCCCAGCTATCGCCCCATATCACTGATCCCATGTGCTTCCAAAGTCCTTACGCAGCACGTCCATGCTCAACTTTCCTCCCACCTCTCATTTAACTCTCTCCTTGACAACCTCCAATCTGGCTTCTGCCCCCACCACTCCACCGAAACTGCTCTGACCAAAATTACTAATGACTTACTCACAGCCAAAGCTAACAGACAGTTCTCCATCCTTCTCCTTCTCAACCTGTCTTCTGCTTTTGACACAGTCAGCCTCTTCCTACTGCTACAGATTCTTTCTTCCCTTGGCTTCAAAGGCCTTGCCCTGTCCTGGATTGCTTCATACCTTTCCGACCGCACATTTAGGTTCCCACTCCCACACTACCTCCTCATCCTGCCCTCTCTCTGTTGGAGTCCCTCAAGGCTCTGTCCTAGGGCCCCTACTTTTTTCCATCTATACCCTGGGCCTAGGGCAACTCATAAAGTCCCATGGCTTCCAGTACCACCTGTATGAGGACAACATTCAGATCTACCTCTCTGGCCCAGATGTCACCTCTCTGCTGTCCAGAATCCCAGAGTGTCTATCAGCCATATCCTCCTTCAACTCTCACTTCTCTTATGGTAAATAGCATCACGCTCTGTCCCGCACCTGAAATCCGCTGCCTCGGGGTAACTCTCGACTCTGCCCTGTCCCTCAATCTGCACGTCCAAACTCTTGCCACCTCCTGTCGCCTCCAACTCAAAAATATTGCCAGAATCCATCCCTTCCTCAGCCCACAATCTACTAAAACTCTTGTGCATGCCCTCATCATCTCCCGCCTCGATTACTGCAACACCCTCCTCTGTGGCCTCCCCGCTAACTCTCTTGTTATTGGCTTTTTTTTGCACTTGCCTCCTTATTCCATTGAACGAAGATAAACTTTTGACAAATATGCTTATTATTAAAGGGAACCTGTCAGGTCCCATGACTGTCCCTAATGGCTACTATGGCAGTACGCATGTGGATTTCTTAAATTTGATAACATGTTTGACGTTTCTTCCTATCTTTGAAGAATTTATTTCAAAGTGTTGCATATGCTAATGAGGCAGGACTAGTCCGGCGATGCATCTATTCCCCTGGACTAGTCCAGCCTCAAATCATTTTATCATGCTTTCTTGGGCGTGATTGACAGCTGGAATAAAAGTTCTACCATGTCAACTGCACAGAGAGAGGAATGATTAGAAGGACAACTACTGGAAGTAGATTGTATGTTGTCCTTGTGTTTGCATGGGGTACTCTGGTTTCCTCCCATGCTCCAAAGACATACTGATTGTGAGCCCCAATAGTGACCTTATGAGAATATCTGTAAAGTGATGTGGAATATGTTGGCGAACATAGTAAATAATAATCTGAGGCAGGATTAGTACTGTAAACGAAATGCCCTAAGCGACTAGTCCTGCTTCATTAGCATATCTGATGTTGCAGGCTAAAAGTACATTCTTCAAAAATTTGCAGTGTTGGTAAGACATAGCAAACACAGATTTGAAAGGAATTGCATCCTTAATGCTATAGTAGCAATTGGGGTCTGTTGGGGTTCTCGTTAATTGTAGTCTATTAAATGGTTATTGGTTACCCAATTTTTACGTTAAAAAAAAGTGCTGCCAAAGTTATAAAATAAAGAAATAAACACCACTCACTTCTTTATGCCCCCAGGGATCCAGCGCTGATGCATCAGCAGTCCTCTCATTATTTGTTGCCGTGTAGACAATACTGTATATATCTACTGTTGAGATCACATACTATTGGCATCACTGCTCAGCAATGGGAGCCATTTCCTTACGACCGTAGAGACCGCTGATTGGCTGCAGCGGTAACATCGTTGTCACTTAATATCAAAGACCAAGAGGATTGCCAAAGCATCAACAATGCATTGCAGTGGAAAACAAGTGGTGAATACTTTATATTTTATGGCAAAAAAAATGATATGATTAGATAATTTCCTGAATCTCAAGAAAAAATACAAATAAATTGAATTGGTGGACCACAGTAGTAGTTTTCCTGCCAAAGGTCACATGGATGAAAGATATAAATTAGCACATTGACAACTGCAGCAAAACTATTGAAGGCCAGACTTAACATAGCACAGGACTCGTCAATGTTTTGTCACTGGTGGAAACCATAATTCTTGATTGGCAACTAAGAACTAGTATGTCTCAGCAACGAAAGGGTTAATGGTTAAGGTTAGATGTATTATTTTAACAAAAAGTTAAAACTTAAAATAAACTGCAAGTCAGAGTGGTAGGTAAAGTTAACTATGCTTACCTATATCCAGTTCTAGCGCATAACAATGGGTGGCTCCGGAAATAGCAATGAAGCCGAGAAGTAAATTGGCAAGCACCAATCTGAGTTTTCCATGTGTTTCTACATTTGACATCATGGTGAACATCATGAAACTTACAAACCAAATATATATATAATATATGTAATCGTGATTTAGGAAAGTGGGAAGTATTTTTAGGACATAATACACAGAGTGCAAAGGACATATTCATGGAGAGATAGTCTTTTGACCAGGTCGAAATTGAGTACCGTGTACAAGTTCTCATAAACATCATCTAACCAAAGCCAATGAAACGAGTATCTTTTCACCATACTCTACTCTGGAAAACACTACACATAAACTATTCTGCATTGTAGAAGAAACCCCGTCAGGGCAATAGAAAAAGTGATACGCAAAATCAGAATGGTCCACATTTATCAAAAAAGAAGTAGCAACGTCAATTCTGCCACTCTATATTTGGGGGTAAGAACCGACGGGGACATAGACTAAATTGCTGCCGACAGAGTGAACGTGTGCTCTGTCGTGCACAATTTTCGGCCATGTATGCCTACTGGAGATGAAACCCAGATTCAGTCTACAAAGGCACCATTATAGTCTATGGCCCCCAAGTCGGCATACTCGCCCAAATCCCGCTTGGCCGAGGGGCTCAGACATAAACCCCAATGGGAGTAACAGATGTGTTCCAAAAGCAAAAAGTACCCTTAGACCAATGTGTCAAATGTTGCATTTTAATGTTAATTTTGCACAAATTAACATTAAACAAGAAGGAACAATATGATCCAATATAAAAATGTAGCAAATTTTACTAATAAATATAAGGATATATAATAATTAAAACCCAATAGGAAACTTATTGATACAATAAAATAAATACATGATAGAGGAAAGAATGAAAGAAGGAAGGAAGGAAAGAAAGAAAGAAAGAAAGAAAGAAAGAAAGAAAGAAAGAAAGAAAGAAAGAAAGAAAGAAAGAAAGAAAGAAAGAAAGAAAAAGAAAGCAAGAAAGCCCTGTAATAACTACATATGTTAAAGAATATGCAATATATAGTGGGGGCCAGGTAAATATATGACCCACAGTACAAAGTTATAGTATAATAATATTATGGCCATCCATATCTAGAATATCAAACCATATTTTAGTATGTAAACAAATATATATTATGGGCCTAAAATGTACAGCTAGATATTCTCATGGAAATGTAAATGGATATGGCACCACCCTATGACCACATAAGTAAAAAGTGGTGATATATTCAAATTCCTATTGATTACCTGTGGCTATGGTGGAAAAAATAAATGGGCTGCTGTACACCTGTAAAAAAAATGTGCTGTATTTTACTACCTTGGATCATGTTCTTTCCATGACCTTTCTTTTTGTGACTTTTATATAGAAATCCATTTATCACTATGTCATACTTCACCCTAAGAGATTAACTATGCCCATTTTCTTTCCTAATTTTTAAACTTTGACATAGGTTACAAAAAATGGTGAACTAAATAGTGTAATGCACTGATACATTTGCTATAGGTATTTACAATAAGTACATTATGCAAATTGAGCAGAATTGTCACCTCAAACACAATTATAAATGTTCCGTTTGTGTGGAGAACAACATATTCTCCTATTGACTTCTAGTAAACATTTTGGTAATCAAATGTCCAAGAATAGCCACTGGGACTGGACCAGTGTGTTTATATTCAGACCTACAAATACTTTTAGTAACTATCTCTAAAAGTCACAGTATATAAAAACATTCTTACTTTACAGCATTTTTTCCGCACCTGCCTAAAACATTTGCACGGTTCTGTACATGAAGCTTTACGGATAGCAGTTATGTGGATCAGGCTGTATCCATCACTTGCCTTACGCTCTTTTTCTTCCTGATTGACACTGCATTCATTCTCCACAACCAATAACAGATACAAATGTGATGCTGTGTTGGATATTCTAGGCTTGGCAGAAAATTACCTTTTCGTTTCCCCTTAGGCATTTTAAAAATACTATGTTTGGTTCTATATCTTTGAATGGCGTCTTATTCTTAAGCGGGGTTTTAGGATATTTTATTATGTTTGTCTAACTGTAAGGTAATGTGATAACATAAAAAAATAATATCTAACTTTAGAAAAGTGCCAACACTTCCATGGTCCATCCAAGTCCTGCAAATGGTTACATGAAGCAAATCACCGACTAAATAGGTCTCGGGCCATACATGTAGAACGAGATGGAGTGATTGGCTTTAGCAGTCATGTGACCAGTTGCGGGGCTAGCGGACACCATCAAAGTGGCGACAATAGAATAATGAGGTTTTAAAGGGTAAGTTATGGTCACATTGACTGCAAAAAATCCCGTAACACCCCTTTGAGACAAAGCAGTACAAAATGGATGCTTATTAGTGATGAGCGAATATACTCGTTATTCGAGATTTCTCCCGCATGCTCGGGGGTCCTCCGAGTATTTTTTAGTGCTCGGAGATTTAGTTTTCATCTCCCCATCTGAATGATTTACATCTGTTAGCCAGCATAAGTACATGTGGGGGTTCCCTAGCAACCAGGCAACCCCCACATGTACTTATGCTGGCTAACAGATGTAAATCATTCAGCTGCGGCAAGAAAAACTAAAACTCCGAGCACAAAAAAATACTCGGAGGACCCCCGAGTGTGCTCGAGAAATCTCGAGTAACGAGTATATTCGCTCATCACTAATGCTTATACTATGTGTTGTAAGCAAGCAGCTCAATTTACTTATATATTGCTACAAAACTTGTTTCTACAAAGGATATTTGTCACCTAGTTGACCTGAAAGAAAGAGAAAATGGCCCAGAAAGTCAGCAGAACGCTTTCCAAAGGGCATGTCCATACTCAGCAGCAGAAAGAGTCATTGGGTTCATGTGCATACAAGAACCATGTGTAGTTGTGAACTATATAAACTGTCTCCAACTAATCAATGATGTCTTTATTAAATGTACAGATATCTTACGTTCGTATCTTTTATTTAATTCTGTAAAGAGTGGAACCAGATCTAAGGGAAGAACTATTCTCCCCTACAAAGCTGACACTCTATATGGAGGGAATAGTAATACAAGGCATCACTCCTCCTTTCTTGGCATATTTTCCCTGTCATTATAATTCAGCCCACGCCCGCTGCTTGCACAGGCTTGTGTTAAAAAGACAGTCACAACGGTTTAGCTTTAAATCACACAGCTAATAAAACCGACCCTTAGCCCCGTCCAATTACAAGCCACAGAAGAGCCCGACCATTGTCATGCAGAGGGCTGTTTGGCA
Organism: Ranitomeya variabilis; assembly: GCF_051348905.1. Taxonomy (NCBI): domain Eukaryota; kingdom Metazoa; phylum Chordata; class Amphibia; order Anura; family Dendrobatidae; genus Ranitomeya; species Ranitomeya variabilis. The sequence goes on from NC_135234.1 coordinate 651,299,931, forward strand.
TGGTTATATGTCTGTGCAGAATGCTGACCAGTGGGACAAAAAGGGGGGCATTCAGGAAAATGCCAGCAAAGATGGGGAGGAGAAAGTCGGAAGAAAAGAGTAAACAATTTACTCAATTACAAGACAAACTTTCTAAGTGGCCCTGCAAACTGCTTGGAGGATCTTGGAGTGCCTTGGGTTTAACTGTATGATTTTAAGGCTTTGGCTCTGCCGTCCTGACTTCTAAAGCGGCAATTCACTGGCACACACTTTGCTGTTGAAGAGATTTGCTCTAGAAAAGTCAACAGGGCAAATTAACCCTTTAATGCTATGGGAATCCACCCAAATTATAGGGTCTAATTTACCAAACATCAAAAATGACAAATTATAAATTAATTTGTATATATATATATATATATATATATATATATATATATATATATATATATATATATACGAGTATATACTGTACCTTAGTTATGATGGATACCAAAAAAAAAAAAAAGATAAAGTACAACACAGCTCATAAAATATAAATATGCACAACATAATGAGTAACTGATGTCACAGAATTAGGGCATTGGATGATTTAGTGTGAGATATCAAGGGATGTGCAAGGTTTGGAATAAACAACGTTCCTTTATATTAAAGGAAATGTTTGGGACTTACATTTTGATGACCTACAGTATCAAATCAATGGGGGTCCAATATCCTTCATCCCCACTGATCAGCTGTTATGTGCTCCAATGATAAACACATATAAGCGATGTACAGGATGGAACTGGGCAGCCCATACACAGTTTAGTGGCCGCTGCTGACCACTCCACCATATTACCAGTGAATAAGAGATAAGGTGCAGAAAACAACTAATCGGTGGGGGTGCTAGGTGTCAGTTCCCCAATCTGAAAGCCATTTTAAGCTTAAATATTTTATCCCGCAACTGGGGAAGTAATAAGTTCACTAAAATGCAGGCACAGATAGACTTTGTCCATATTTGTGAATTAGTAGGATATCAGGTGCATAAAAGTATGATACCATCGATAGCAACAGCCCACGCTATTTTTTTGGTCTAGTAGAAGAACATGCACCAATGTCCTTTCTTCTGTGCCTCACCCCATGTTCTTGTCCACTGCATGGCATTCTCTCCAATATGTCTGACCTTTGCCTCTGCTCACACCTGTGTATATGGAGAACTATGAGTAGATGGTATAACATTCCACAGTACCCACTCTATGGTTATTGTCAAGGGTCCAATTTGGGTCCTCACCCGCAGTGTATGATCCAGGGAGTAATGTTGTATTTTCTGACCTGTAGCTGTATTTGTAAGATTGTTGTATCATCACATATACTGTAGAATAAGGGAAAGTGTGAAGAGGGAAATCTCTGACACATGGGGGTAGGAATGACTTACCAGTCTTATGCTACTACTAATTATAAGATACCAATTTCATAAGTGACAACCATACCTGTCAGATGATGGCGAGTCACAAGGGGCTAATATGGTCATTACATTGATGACATTATCTATCACCAATTGTAGTGTAGCAATCTATTCCTTGTTGTTTTATGCTATGTTAGTATGATATTGCACATTGCACTTACTATGATGACTATCATACAGAAAGCGCAGGGATACATTTAAAGATATTAGGAAACCTAAGCTATAATATGCATTCAGATTAATAGATTATTGTACATATCTTACCCTTAATTTTTAAAGACAAATAAATAAATATACATTTTCAAACCCGCAATCATAAGAGGTAAAACAGTATATTGGTAATAATTGAGTGACCTCTAGAGATGAGCGAATCCGAACTTAAAACTTCAGGGCTTGTACTGGACAGTTAGTGGTCTGCGTTAAATAGTGAACATGGATGTCTCCCTGAAGTCTGTTTGCCACGTTCGGAGTTATGGGAAAAGTCCAGGAGGAGAGAGAGGAGAGAGTGAAAGAGAATTTGTTTTAATGGGGTTCTGGTTCTCGTTGAAGTTTAGCTACAGTTCGGGTACCCAAACCGAATTTTGGAATAAAGTTCAGGTCGGGTACCAGAACCCAAACTTCCATGGGCCCACTCATCCTTTTCCATGTTTCATGGTGGCTCGGTGGTTAGCAATGTAGATAGGGATGTGCGGACACGTGGAAATTCAGGTTTGACCGAACTTTAGTCCAAAGTTTGGTTTGGGTACCAGAACTGTACCTGAACTTGAACCTCAAACCACATAGAAATCAACGGGGACCCGAACTTTGGAACTGGAAAATCAATCTCTCTTTCCTCCGAACACTAAACAACCTTTTGAGAAAAGTCCGTGTTCGGAGTTCAGCACCGAACACTACAGTTTACTTACAGATCTGGTTCGCTCATCTCTAGTTGTACCTTTACACTCTGGGTTTCTGGGTGTGAAGATTAAAATGAGCTTGTTGTGTGTTTGACAGGGAAACTATGTTGTAAATCCCTCTGGGAGGACTAATATGAATAGTGACAAATTATGAGCAGCACTGTGGAATGTGTTACTATCATATAAGCAATGGGGGTAAACAAGAGTGTAAGAATCAGCAATCTTAGTCACAAAAATCAATATTTTTATTGTTCATCATTGATCTTTTTTTGCTCTTACACTAGTTAATTAGCAGTAATAACAAATGGAAAAATCAGCATTGTGGCTCAGTGGTTAGCTCTGTTGTTTTGCAGTGTGAGGCTTCTGTGTCAAATCCCACCAGGGACAACATCTGCAAGGAATTTGTATGTTCTCCCCGTGTTTGTTTGGGTTTCCTCCCACACTCCAAAGACATAATTTATAGGGAATTTAGACTGTGAGCCCAAAGGGGACAGTGAGTGATGACAATGTCTGTAAAGCCCTTTAGAATAAGTCAGTGCTGTATAAGCAAAACTAATAAAAGTCCAGAATATAATGATAACTATTCATGGTATGAGGCATCGGTTGGGGACATCATTATTTTGCATGGCTATGTTTTGCATAAGGATTCAACTATGGACTTTGTAAGGATTTTCTTTCAATGGATTCATGTATAGTATTTAATTGGAAAGGGGAACTCCAAGGGACGGCTGCTTTCCTAAGTGTGGGAAGTGATACTTCCTATTTAATTAATGATGTACAAATAAAACTCTAATTCTACATTCACTTCTAATTAATGTACATTTGTAATTCAAACTACAAGAACCAAATACACATTTAGCAAGACAAAGCCCATACCTAACCCATCCTCTATGCTGGGGATAATCTCCCACTTTCACTCTCATCAGGTTCATCCAGTGTTCATCCACTTTAGCACTTTCCAACTGTGAAGACATTTAGAATGTGATGTAAGGAGCAAAAAAGAACAATGTAGTCGGAGGACACTGGACCTCATCTTCACCCGCCTCTGCTCCCTATCTAACCTCTCTAACTCGCCTCTTCCTCTCTCTGACCACAACCTTCTCACATTCTCATCTCTCTCCACTCCATGTCTAGAGTCCCCACCCCACAAACTTTCACACCCTCGCAGAAATCTTAAACATCTTGACCTACATTCATTCTCTGAATCCCTCCTCCCTCTCACAGACATAATTTCCATACACAATGCGGATGACGCTGCCGCTCTATATAACAACACAATAGCTGTAGCTTTGGAATCTGCTGCCCCACTTACACATACCAAAGCTCGCAAAATCAACAGACAGCCCTGGCACACCAGCCTGACCAAAGAACTGAGGCAAGCTTCCAGGGCTGCTGAGCGCAGATGGAAAAGATCCCACTCCAACGACCACTTAATCGCATTCAAACAGTCCCTCACTACTTTCAAGACCGCACTCGCCACAGCTAAACAAACCTACTTCTCATCTCTCATATCCTCCCTGTCTCACAACCCTAAACAGTTATTCAACACCTTCAATTCTCTCCTCCGTCCCCCAGCACCTCCTCCCTCCTCACTTATCTCTGCTGAAGACTTTGCCTCATTCTTCAAGCAGAAGATTGATAACATCAGAGACAGTTTTGGTCAACAAGCCCCAGAGCCCTTCCTCCCAACTTCCCTACCCTCCACCTCCAAAACCAACTACTCCACCATTACAGAAGATCAACTCGCCACTCTACTCTCAAGATCGCATCTCACCACCTGTGCACTTGACCCGCTCCCAACCCACCTCATCCCAAACCTCACCACAATCTTCATCCCAACCCTAACCCATCTCTTCAACCTATCACTAACAAATGGTGTTTTCCCCTCAAGCTTTAAACATGCCTCCATCACACCTATCCTCAAAAAGCCCTCTCTTGACCCATCCTCTGTATCTAGCTATCGCCCTATATCACTTCTCCCCTATGCCTCAAAACTACTGGAACAACACGTCTACCTTGAACTGTCCTCCCATCTCTCTTCTTGCTCCCTCTTTGACCGCTTACAATCTGGCTTCCGGCCACACCATTCCACTGAAACTGCCCTAACTAAGGTCACCACTGACCTTTTAACCGCCAAGAGCAAGCGACACTACTCTGTTCTCCTCCTCCTCGACCTGTCGGCTGCCTTTGACACAGTGGACCATTCCCTATTACTACAGACCCTCTCATCCCTTGGCATCACAGACTTGGCCCTATCCTGGATCTCATCATACCTAACAGACCGGACATTCAGCGTCTCCCACTCACACACCACCTCCTCACCTCGCCCCCTCTCTGTCGGAGTCCCACAAGGTTCAGTCCTTGGGCCCCTGCTCTTCTCCATTTACACCTTTGGCCTGGGACAGCTCATAGAATCTCATGGCTTTCAGTATCACCTCTATGCTGATGACACACAGATCTACATCTCTGGACCAGATATCACCTCCCTACTAACCAGAATCCCTCAATGTCTGTCCACTATTTCATCCTTCTTCTCCGCTAAATTTCTGAAACTTAACATGGACAAAACAGAATTCATCATCTTTCCCCCATCTCACGTGACCCCCCCAACGAACCTATCCATTACAGTAAATGGCTGCCCACTCTCCCCAGTCCCACAAGCTCGCTGCCTCGGGGTTATCCTTGACGCTGATCTCTCCTTCAAACCACATATCCAAGCCCTTTCCACTTCCTGCCGACTTCAACTCAAAAATATTGCACGAATCCGTTCATTCCTCAACCAAGAATCTGCAAAAACCCTAGTCCATGCCCTCATCATCTCTCGTCTTGACTACTGCAACCTCCTGCTCTGTGGCCTCCCCTCAAACACTCTCGCACCCCTCCAATCTATTCTAAACTCTGCTGCCCGACTAATCCACCTGTCCCCCCGCTATTCTCCGGCCTCTCCCCTCTGTCAATCCCTTCACTGGCTCCCCATTGCCCAGAGACTCCAGTACAAAACCCTAACCATGACGTACAAAGCCATCCACAACCTGTCTCCTCCTTACATCTGTGACCTCATCTCCCGGTACGTTCCTACACGCAACCTCCGATCCTCACAAGATCTCCTTCTCTACTCCCCTCTTATCTCCTCTTCCCACAATCGTATACAAGATTTCTCTCGCGTATCACCCCTACTCTGGAACCCTCTACCACAACACATCAGACTCTCGCCCACCATCGAAACCTTCAAAAAGAATCTGAAGACCCACCTCTTCCGACAAGCCTACAACCTGCAGTAACCACCGATCAACCAACCGCTGCACGACCAGCTCTACCCTCACCTACTGTATTCTCACCCATCCCTTGTAGATTGTGAGCCCTCGCGGGCAGGGTCCTCACTCCTCCTGTACCAGTTATGACTTGTATTGTTCAAGATTATTGTACTTGTTTTTATTATGTATACCCCTCCTCACTTGTAAAGCGCCATGGAATAAATGGCGCTATAACAATAAATAATAATAATAATAATGTGGATATAGGGCTCATTCATGTTTAAGATTATTGTACTTGTTTTTATTATGTATACCCCTCCTCACATGTAAAGTGCCATGGAATAAATGGCGCTATAACAATAAATAATAATAATAACAATAATAATAATTCAGGTGATACATGAACAGTAGGTACAACACATCCTGCAAAGTCATATTGTGGAGCGCCCCCACACCGCCGCAGGGCCGAGGGGTACCCGGAGCCGGGCCTCTGGGATCTCAGTCCTGGGGTTGTCACGGTGGCTAGACCCGGTCCGTGGCCCTGTCTGTCAGTGGGGGACGTCCGTTGCAAATAGGTGCTGTTAACGGTGGTGTAGCGGTGCAGTTGTGGGGTGCAGGTCGCGGTAAATAACGAGGACACCAGGTTGCAGTCTCTTTACCTCTTTACTGGAGATCTCTCGGTCCTCAGTCCAGAATCCGGTCCACCAGGCTGCGCAAGTCCGGCCGGTCCAATGGCACTTCCAGAGTTCTCCTCACAGGTGGAAATCAGTGCCTTCCTTCTTGGCGCTTTGTGTTGTAGTCCTTCCCTGCTGTGCTTACGGAAAGTACCCCACAACTGTTGTGTCTGTTTCTTAAGTTCCCTCACAACTCGATTAACTGATCTTCTGCTAATCTTCCGTCCCTTCCTGATGTTACAGTAAGAACGGCACCCGTTTGTCAGGTAGGCCTGGAGTTCTTCCGGGACCCTAGAGACGCCCCTCTCCCGCAATTGCCCCCCAAGACTTCATAGGTGATATGTGGTAGACAGCCCGCCTGAGACTGACTGTCCTGCCGCTGTTTGGAGTATGGCTTAAAGCTGTATCTTATTCCACTCCCTCGGCGTTCCGGCCACCGGTAATGCGCCTCAGCAAGGTGCTGCCTCTTTCAACAAAACCCCTGCTGGTATTCTCCTTCTGCTTGATTTCGTTTCTCACTCAGCACAATCTATCTCGCTTCTAATCCTTTCTTAGGGCACCGCCGCTATTCTGAGCAGGCACGGTCCCGTTACGTTCTTTCAATGCCAAGCCTCTGCCAGGATCCCACCCCTGGCAGAGACCCTACTGTCTCTTCCTCCACAACACCCTCTCTCACTAGGTGTTGCTTCGTTCGATCCAGTCAGCTTTCTCTGCTAACTTCCTGCCTGACCCCCAGTTTACCCACTATGGTGGGGAGTGGCCTAATGAATAGCACCCTTAGCTCCCCCCGGAGGCCCAGCTGTGAAACATATTGGTGTCTGTGATACCTGATTGGAGGAACTCCTTCAGTGCCATCGAACGCACCATGGCTCCCCTTAGTGGCGGAGCCACAGTACTGCAACGACCAGGACTCTGGGGCGCTGCACTCCCCCCTGGTTAAACACAGTACTCCGGGACTGGGAAGAAAACAACAATACAGGTTAGCAAAAAGACATACAAATTTGTTGAGTGCAAAACAATAAGCATACTTGAACAGGCTTCCCTTTATGGGAGGTGAGGACACTTTTAACGTTACAAAACATAATCAAATATCATAGCAACAGGCTACAATTAACTCTCATTACCCAACCGGGTATTCTACTAAGTGCAAATGCTGGAACAATAAATTAACATTGCCTTTAAGAAACATACACTCTTAGTTTATCAAAGGCCTTCCTATAATCACATTACAGGGCAAGGTAACTTCACATTCTCCTACTTTGAACCTGCAGGACCGCCTGTCCCTATGGCACCAGACCTACTGCCTCTCCTTTCTTTTACAGGACCGCCCCGTTCAGCCAGGGCCTACTGCCTTTCTCTACTATACATAGTATAGACATAACATTCCTTTCAATTTGAGAGCATGGAGCACACTCTGCTTGGCTCCTATAAGGACTCACTCACTAACCCCTACGGGTCTACTTTCTGTCCTTAGTAACGAACTAACTTTCTATGGGGACGCAGGGTTTACCTTCTATCCTCACCTTCGTTATTACTTCTTTACTTTTAGTTAAACGGAACTCTACATCTACCCCTACGGGCTTTCTGCATCTTTCTCTTCAAAGAACATTATCTAGGTCTCACATTTTAAACAATTTAAACACACATAACTTTTCCATGAAAAACAGTTACATTTCCTTCAAAGCATTATCTTGACATTACTGTTCTAAAACAGTATCACTTTCAAGTTCCATTCTAACCTCCCCTTTAAGAGGAGATCAAGTCTTTCTGAGGTAGCTCTTCTTCTCAGCCTACCAGTCCATGCAAAGGCTCCGGAATGGTATCTTCGCAAAATGTCTTTAAACAAAACCAGTAGGAAGCACCTTTAAGAAGGTGCAAACTATTTACAAGAAAGTTCAAATCATGCACAGTCCATGATTTCGCAGTTTGTGTAACTTTGTGCAAAACTTCAAGAAAACAACAATAGTGACCCCGGGTCAACAAAGGGGTCACCTTTTTAAAGTTTACCCTGGACGGGTTTAGCAGCAACTTAAAGAACAAACAGTAACTATTTACATTTTCAGGGTTCCGAGGTTTACTCTTGCTCAGGTGGCTTGGGCTCCTGCCCCCCGGCCACTGTGGTGCCAGTGTCCGCGGTTCGAACGTGCAGATGAACTCGACTGGCCAACTCGGTGGCCGCTACCAGGCGCACCGTTGCGATGGTGACAAGGTCGGGTGCTCCTGGGACCAGGTCCGAGGTGGTAAGGGTCGCGGCTCCAAACATACACCGCCGAACATTCCGTGCATACCACCCGAGCGGGTTCTGGTGGCGGCTGTAGGTCACCTGATCCCCCTTTTGCAATGGTTCTCCACTTCGGCCACAGCAGGGAGCCCTCACGTTACAGTGCGCAACAAAAACGTCAGTATCCAATCCCGGCTCGTGTATGAGGCCCCACCCCCTTCTTGCATGGTAGGCCAACACAGTGCCCCGCCTTATCACGTCTCTGTCATCCCATGCCGGAGGGGATTGTTGTATTTTCGATGGACCCATCGGCTCGGCCTCTTTCCGGCCTTTCCACTGTAGAATCAAGCACTGTCTATATTGTTCCCACGTAAGCACCGCAAGAGTGGACCCGTTCTCCTGGGATCCATCTGTCCCAACCCAGGGGCTGTCCCACCGAAGAACTACTCCATCTAGACTCACATCCACGGGCTCTCCCACTCTAGTCGACAGCGGTGGCACCATCCTCCCCAGGTCACCAGGGGATAACACCATTAACCCTGCCGAGAAGGGTCGACCTTTACTGAGATGGAGGTGGGTCGTGGAAGCGGACTCGGGAGGGGGAGCAGGGGCGTCTTCCGTACCTACGCCTGATGTGGTTCCACCGATGTCGATCCGGTCCGCTGACAAGAACGCTGGAGTCGGCTGCTGCTCGGACCGCGGCTCTTCCGATGCGGCCCCCGAACGCTGCTCCGCTCGCTGTGGTTCCTCCTCCACGGACTCCAAGGTCAGGGTTGGTGGACTCAGCTCTGCTATCTGCTCCAGGAGTTTCAGGTCCTCCGGCTGCAGGGGACATAAGTCCGTCTCCGGTGAAGAGGGGCAAGCCAGAGTCGCATCTTCCTCGCTCAGGCACTTGCTGTTCATCATCGCTGCCTGATAGTCGGTGGCAGTGCATGCACCTGACTCCGCCATTTCTCCGAGGTCGGGCTTATCCATCTCCTGCTTCCCGCCGTTGCAAATCAGGAGGTTGTCTTCTGCTTTGGGGCAGGTCATCTCCTTGCAGCCCGAAGCGCAGAGGGCGGTATCCATTTCTCGCGCCATTCTGGTAGTCTCCTCCCATAGCACGCCCTCCTTCTTCTCCAAAGTAGCAATGGCGGCGGCTTTTGGCGGGAACTTCTATTGGTCAGTGGTAGCACACAGTCTCTCAATAAAGCTACAGTTCATGCACAACAAATCACAGTCTCTAGGCACACATGACCTGATTCTTCAGGCTTAAGTAGATCCTGTTCGTGACGCCAAGTTGTGGAGCGCCCCCACACCGCCGCAGGGCCGAGGGGTACCCGGAGCCGGGCCTCTGGGATCTCAGTCCTGGGGTTGTCACGGTGGCTAGACCCGGTCCGTGGCCCTGTCTGTCAGTGGGGGACGTCCGTTGCAAATAGGTGCTGTTAACGGTGGTGTAGCGGTGCAGTTGTGGGGTGCAGGTCGCGGTAAATAACGAGGACACCAGGTTGCAGTCTCTTTACCTCTTTACTGGAGATCTCTCGGTCCTCAGTCCAGAATCCGGTCCACCAGGCTGCGCAAGTCCGGCCGGTCCAATGGCACTTCCAGAGTTCTCCTCACAGGTGGAAATCAGTGCCTTCCTTCTTGGCGCTTTGTGTTGTAGTCCTTCCCTGCTGTGCTTACGGAAAGTACCCCACAACTGTTGTGTCTGTTTCTTAAGTTCCCTCACAACTCGATTAACTGATCTTCTGCTAATCTTCCGTCCCTTCCTGATGTTACAGTAAGAACGGCACCCGTTTGTCAGGTAGGCCTGGAGTTCTTCCGGGACCCTAGAGACGCCCCTCTCCCGCAATTGCCCCCCAAGACTTCATAGGTGATATGTGGTAGACAGCCCGCCTGAGACTGACTGTCCTGCCGCTGTTTGGAGTATGGCTTAAAGCTGTATCTTATTCCACTCCCTCGGCGTTCCGGCCACCGGTAATGCGCCTCAGCAAGGTGCTGCCTCTTTCAACAAAACCCCTGCTGGTATTCTCCTTCTGCTTGATTTCGTTTCTCACTCAGCACAATCTATCTCGCTTCTAATCCTTTCTTAGGGCACCGCCGCTATTCTGAGCAGGCACGGTCCCGTTACGTTCTTTCAATGCCAAGCCTCTGCCAGGATCCCACCCCTGGCAGAGACCCTACTGTCTCTTCCTCCACAACACCCTCTCTCACTAGGTGTTGCTTCGTTCGATCCAGTCAGCTTTCTCTGCTAACTTCCTGCCTGACCCCCAGTTTACCCACTATGGTGGGGAGTGGCCTAATGAATAGCACCCTTAGCTCCCCCCGGAGGCCCAGCTGTGAAACATATTGGTGTCTGTGATACCTGATTGGAGGAACTCCTTCAGTGCCATCGAACGCACCATGGCTCCCCTTAGTGGCGGAGCCACAGTACTGCAACGACCAGGACTCTGGGGCGCTGCAATATCATTCATCACACACAGATCACAGTCCATAGCACATGTCTGCATATGACCTCTTCATGTCCTAGTATCACCCCTTTATTTAATAATTATAATAATAATAATCTTTATTTATATAGCGCCAACATGTTCCGCAGCGCTTTACAGTTTATCAGTTTCAAACACAACAGTCATAGGTAACAACGTTAACAATACAGTAATAAAGCAAAAATAAGACAAAATAAGACGACCCTGCTCATGAGAGCTTATAATCTACAATGAGGTGGGGAGATACAAAGCACAGGTGTGTATTTACAATGGTGTATTTACAGTGATGGTCCAGCCATCTTCCGGGGGTGGGGGTAGATGGAAGTAGTGAATGGGTTACACACGCACAAAAACATAAAATGAGTTTGATTAGGGAACGTGATAGGCCGCTCTGAACAAATGTGTTTTGAGCGAGCGCCTAAAGCTATGCAAGTTGTGGATGGTCCTAATGTCTTGGGGTAGAGCATTCCAGAGGATTGGCGCAGCACGGGAGAAGTCTTGGAGTCGGGAGTGGGAGGTACGGATTAGTGCAGAGGTTAGTCGAAAGTCGTTTGCAGAGCGCAGAGGTCGGTTAGGCCGATAGACAGAAATGAGGGAGGAGATGTATGGGGCTGCCGCACTATGGAGAGCTTTGTGAGTGAGAACAAGTACTTTGAATTGTATCCTGTAATGAATGGGCAGCCAGTGTAACGACTGGCGAAGAGCGGACACGTCCGAGTAACGATTAGCCAGATGGACGACCCTGGCTGCTGCACTTTCTTATAATTGCAGATGCTTTGTACCTCATGTTAAATTTTCCTACTAGAAGGACAGGTTGTTGATACCAATAAATCCACTTCCTTGCCGCCAGGTAGACAGTTACCAGTGCTGTGACACATCATCATCATCCTTCACTCGGTATTAATATATGAGACTGACAGTTGAATTCTGCAACTCACCAGCTTATTTGGCCAAGATGTGATGCAGTTGGCCTGACTGTAAGTATGAGGCATTGACTAGGCTCACAGTGGGGACGGATTTATACTGATTTATGTATGTGTGTGGAACATTATTAAAAACACCTAGAAATGGGTCCTGAAGGGCAATATAAGTGCACCTCCATGTGCACAATCCATATTTGGGAACCTTAATACGCAAAAGAAATGAACATTGTAATGTATAATTTTCATCTAATTCTCTAAAAAGAAGCATCTACAGAATAAATAGATGATTATTGGGGGCCCCACCTCTTAGCCCCCACTGATAACTTTAACTAGTTCCCAAGCTCTGGAGATGCTCATATGGTGAGTTGCAGAATTCAACTGTCAGTCTCATATATTAATACCGAGTGAAGGATGATGATGATGTGTCACAGCACTGGTAACTGTCTACCTGGGGGCAAGGAAGTGGATTTATTGGTATCAACAACCTGTCCTTCTAGTAGGAAAATTTAACATGAGGTACAAAGCATCTGCAATTATAAGAAAGTGGTAGCTGCAATTCATTCCCTTCTACTTTAAGGGAATCTGTCACCTAATCTGAAAGCGACATAATGTAGAGACATAGACCCTGATTCCAGCAATGTGTAAGTTACTGGCTGCCTGCTGTAGTTTTTATAAAATTATTATTTTGTATGTAGGAGATTACTACTAGTAGATTAGTAAATTGGCTGCCATGTAGTCCTCCATATTACTGAGCTTTGTATAACATCCCCCCCACCACCACCGATTGGATTGGCAGCTTTCTGTCTATGCACAGTGTCCACAGAAAGCTGCCAATCAGTGGTGTGGGCGGGGTTATACAGAGCTCAGCATTCAGAGAACGTGTAGATCTACAGCAAATAAACAGTGATTGTATCAAAGCTGAAGCAAGCAGCAGAGTAAGTGACACATCACTGTAATCAGGGTCTCTGCCCCTATATCATACTGCTCTCAGATGAGGTAGAAAAAAACTAGTGAAAGATTCACATTCACCGAAAAATGCAAAGAGCAATATAAAAATGTTTGTGAAGCACTTCCTTTACGCTAGGCCTGCATGGTAAGAAGTTGCTTTTAAAGTTATGATTTTGTGTTAAAAATTGTCCAAGTGGCAGGTTGGCAGGTAAGTCACAAGCTAGTTGCAGTCGTATGTGAACTCTATAACAAGTGAGTTGTGTATGACTTGTGACCAGCAACAGAAAACTTAATTGAGGTCGCAGTTCTACACTATTGGCAATCATTAGATATGAGATAAAATATATATACAATTTGATCTAGATTACAATCAGATATAAAATTTGAATGTCATGCCACATGTGTCACCATGAGGTCCTGGTCTTTGGCTGGCCTTAAACACACAGATTTCTGACCTATCTTCCAGAAGGAATTGGTCTAAGTTGGCTGTTTAGATCCATAGACTCATACATATCCTGTTAGAATCTGGGCTGTGGAGTCGGAGTCGTGGAGTTGGAGTCGGAGCCCATTTTGGGGTAGTCAGAGTCAGTGTCATGGAAATTGAAGAGTTTGTTCGACATTCATCTCGGCCGACTCTCATACACAGGAGAGCTTGTGCGGCTGATCGCTCCTGTGTTTCTCTATGAGAAAGCAGCCAGCCGACATGTCAACCAGTGGTTTATGTCCAGGAGAACAATGCTATGGACAGTCTGAAATCGGACTTGGGCAATCAACATCTCTCCCAACCATCAGTTGGCGACAGCCCCATACGCATTACACTGTTGGCCGCACCTGCTGATAGCGGTGAGTTCGGCCCACATTAGTCTTCTGTGTATGGGGGCTTTTGGTATCAGCGTAGAACGAAACCTTTCTGATAATGAGTGATCTTTCAGATATCCCTAAGATGCTTTTTGCGCTCAACAATTACTGTTGCTCTCACACAAAATTTTACACAACTCAGATTAGTTTTCTGGCAAATTAGACAAATTTCAGATCAGTTGGCCGTACCCAATTTAGAATGATATTTGTCTGAATGTACAGAATTTCGCCATATATCTGGAAAGCATGTTAGCGTGTTCTCACAACTGCATTTTTCAGGCTTTTTGTTTGTTTTTTTACATCAATAACCACTGTAGCCAGATTTTATCTGTGAGTCAGTAGTAAAATATGTAGAGTATTACAAATAGGGATGAGCGGACACTTACCCAACCCGAATTTTAACCCAAAGTTCCAGAACTGTTATTGTTCTTGTTCTCCCTCTCTATCTCTATTTCTCCTGTACGAACCCCCAACTTTTAAGTTCGGGTTCACTCATTTCTAATTAGAAACAGTGATTTTTTTGCTTTATGGCTTCTTTTCACACTTTTATTGCATTTATCTGGACGCGGGCATTTATTTTGAACATGCACCATGTGCTAGTGGGTTTTTACATGTGTTTTCCTATTTGTTTCTCTATATTAAAAAAGAAACCTCAGGAAAGTAATGTCATTTTTTACAAGCCAGAGATACGATGCTTCAACTCTCATTTCTGGATAATCATCCAGTGTAAATTCACTCTGATCGGTTGATGATCACAAAGAGTAATTACGCTGGCTACTCCATTGTTATTATTAAAGGGTTTTTTTCTGCAATAGAGTTCTTCAGCTTATCGCTAGTGCTAGGTTAAAAAAGTGTGTTAACCCCTCTATCAGGATCAGGGCTGCCTCTCTGCCGCTGGCCTGTTCTCTGTATACAGGCTGCATTGGTGAAGTCTCTGCTGATCTAGACAGCATGAGCCTCTGAGCTCAGTGATTGTCTGCAGCCGATAGGGTGTGAATCCCTATTACCAGAATGACCCTTTAACTCTCAGTCTAACCTTTAGGCTTCCTTTACACTTTTTCTTTTTTTTTTCCTTTTTTTTTTTGTTTATGTTATCATTTTCCAACGTATCCATGTCTCTGCAACACTTTTTACCTACATTGTTTTGGGTTTTTTTAAATATTGAAATATAAAATTCACTTCAAACAACTAGGAAGATTTATGAAACTGAAAGTAAAACTGTGTTTGTTACCCATAGCAACCAATCACAGCACAGCTTTCATTTTTTAAAAGCAGAATATGAAATGAAAGCTGCATTATGATTGGTTGCTGTGGGCGCCAAAGGCATTTTTGTCACTTTTTAGAAATCTTCCTCATGGTGTTTGGTTTTCTGGCTTTTTTTTTTAAGTACAGCATGCTCTGCTTATGACATTTTTTCCATAGACTCAGAAATTAAAAAATGAGAAATAAAAAACAACATAGACATTTTAAAATGCTTTTTTTTCAAGTGGCAGAAAATTTGGAGGCCTTAATGTGTCTTCCAGGCGTTAATGTGTTAAGTGTCTCTTAATGCTAACTGTTCTTATATTATTCAACTTTTCTTTTCTTGCTGTAACCTTTCCCCCTGCCTGGAGCTGCCCCTTCCCCTTCCCCTCTAGTTGTATCCCTTATTCACAGAGCAGGATCACAATGGTACCAGACGAGCTCTGAAAAGGAGATACCACGCATTAAAATGCCCTGAAAACGCTTTTCTATTCATCCTTTTCTCTCTCTCTCCTTTCTGCAGTTTGGGCCTTTTTCCTCTCCCCCTTTCACTCTCCCACTACGTTTTATATTTCTTTTACGCTTTCTTTTTCCAGGCTTGCGGCAGGGGTGGGGTGGGGGAGGGAGGGCAGCCAGTGAATCATTGAGGTCTTGCAATGCCACACACAGACTTTCTCCCTTCCCCCACTTCACAGATTTTTCCAATTTGCCTTTACATGCAGCTGCAGCTCGCTGTGTGCTTGGAGATTAATTGGAGACAAATGTAATCAGATGGAAGTCGCTTTTCAAAAAATGACTGCGCGTGTTTTCAAAAACAATGCAACAGTTTTCACAACTTCGGCTACTCTATTTATACGTTGCCAGACCGGTCCTAAAAATGTACAAGGACTCTCACAGGGACAGTGCAGAGATACCCATCGCCATATGTTTCTATACAGTATATGTCAGGTAGGCAGTGCCATGCAGCAGACATCAATTAGGCACTATAACTTTTTTTAACCAGGCCACTCACATGGTACTCAAAATGTATGACTATGCAAATAATTCATCAATAATTCACCAAATAAAGTAAACTTTTTTTTTAACCTTGAAAAGGGGGCAGTCCGCCATTGGTGTGCATAAAATCTTAATGTTATACCATCAATGATTTTTTATTCGCGCAATTGCAGCCCAGGTACTGTGATATCTCCAGTAAGGTGAAGAGGGAGTGTAACAGCGCAGTCATCTCTAAGTGCGTGTTAGTGGCAATAACTAGGAATAAAATGTAACCTTCTCTACTCCCCTCTTATCTCCTCTTCCCACAATTGCATACAAGATTTCTCTCGCACATCACCCCTACTCTGGAACCCTCTACCACAACACATCAGACTCTCGCCTACCATCGATCCCTTCAAAAAGAACCTGAAGACCCACCTCTTCCGACAAGCCTATAACCTGCAGTAACCACCGATCGACCAAACCGCTGCATGGCCATCTCTACCCTCACATACTGTATCCTGTCCCATCCTTTGTAGATTGTGAGCCCTCGCGGGCAGGGTCCTCTCTCCTCCTGTACCAGTTGTGA
Source organism: Ranitomeya variabilis (assembly GCF_051348905.1). Classification (NCBI taxonomy): domain Eukaryota; kingdom Metazoa; phylum Chordata; class Amphibia; order Anura; family Dendrobatidae; genus Ranitomeya; species Ranitomeya variabilis. The sequence goes on from NC_135234.1 coordinate 651,316,399, forward strand.
CTTGTATTGTTCAAGATTATTGTGCTTATTTTTATTAGGTATACCCCTCCTCACATGTAAAGCGCCATGGAATAAATGGCGCTATAATAATAAATAATAATAATAATAACCTTAATATACTTAATTAAAATACAAAAATTGAAAGGAACAGATGGCACTCACCGGTTAAAAAACTTCTTTATTCCAATACTTTAAAACATCGGCGTCGGGAGGATGGGAGCAGGAGTGGAATGGATGACAGCCGTTTCGTGCTGCAGTGGCACCTCTACTGGTGATGTTTTAAAGTATTGGAATAAAGAAGTTTTTTTAACCGGTGAGTGCCATCCGTTCCTTTCAATTTTTGTATCCATTGTGGCTATTTTCTTTGGAGTGGCACTAAAGGTACCTTCACACTAAACGATATCGCTAGCGATCCGTGACGTTGCAGCGTCCTGGATAGCGATATCGTTTAGTTTGACACGCAGCAGCGATCAGGATCCTGCTGTGATATCGCTGGTCGTTGAACAAAGTTCAGAACTTTATTTGGTCGTCAGACCGGCGTGTATCGTCGTGTTTGACACCAAAAGCAACGATACCAGCGATGTTTTACACTGGTAACCACCTTCGCATCCCCCGGCGTCCGCTTCCCACACTGACTAAGCGCCGTAAAGTGAAAGTGAAAGTACAGCACAGCGGTGATGTCACCGCTCTGCTGTTAGGGCCGGCGCTCAGTCAGTGCAGGAAGCGGACGCCGGGGGACGCGAATGTAAGTATGTACTGTTTGTTTTTTTTACATTTTACTCTTGCAGCATCAGTTCATGCAATTTCCTGTGCACTGAGTGGGCTTCCCCTCTGTGCGGATTAATACTTTGTTGATACTTAATTAAAATACCCTAGTTAGGGACAAAAAATATACACCTACAAACAGGATTGGACTGGCCCATAGGAGAACAGGAGAATCCTCCGATAGGCCGCCCCTGTGATGGAGTGCTAACGAGTAGTGCTGTTACACTTGATTCACAATTTTCAGAAAAAGGTTTCATCTAATCATTCATTAGACAAGCTAGAAAAAGTGACTTTGTATACTAGGGTCAGATTATTTTTGCATGTAGCTAAACAGTGGGCCTCAAGAATAAATGTCCCTGGTGGGCCTTTGCCAACCCAGTCTGACACTGCCAGAAACAACACAACCAATGCACAATATGTGTAGGTAACTCAATTTTTATGAAATAGAGTCGTACAAGAATAAGTGTGTATAAATACAACTCTGCGTGAAAGGGTGGGGTCCAGAAACAACAAGATGCCCTTTAGAAAAGAGATTCACTGTTAAGTAAAAGTAGGAGCAATGTCATGCATGTTGGAGGGTGCTCCTAAATTAGTCATACAGGGTCCTTCAGTAGGGGAAGGTGAGGATTAGTCTCAAATGATATCACAGAATAAAAGGATCGAGTACTTCTCTCCCGTCGCATTTCTTCAAAAATGTATTCATGGGGGGAGGGGGATTGAGCAATATATAGCCTGGTCCACAGCTCTTTCATAGAGCTTGGCTTTTCACAGTGGTCAAGAGCCTCATGATCATCTCTAAGAGCCTATCGTCCACCCTATATTCATCAAATATAGTTATAGAGTTTAAATATATATTTTTGCCTTTGCTTATATGATAGCGTGATGTCAATCTCATAAAGCTTACAATCAGGTTACTCTGTGTTATGTCACGGTTCCTCTACTTCAGACAGCAAGAATCACATTGATTATAGCAGTATTACCACAAAAAAGCTGCAAGGGATCATTCTGATGTCAGTGATTTTTATTGTACGCAAAAAACTATCCTATTTTCATTGTTGTATATGACTCGATTATCATTAATCTTTTCTCAGTGTGTCAGTTTTTACCTTTAGTTTCATCCTTTTTTTCGTATACAAAATAATCATGATGGTGGTTTCTCAAGCTTCTCGTATGAATTAATAATCTTTATTTATATAGTGCCGACATATTCCGCAGCGCTTTACAGTTTCGCACACGTTATCTTTGCTGTCCCCAATAGGGATCACAATCTAAATTCCCTCTCAATATGTCTTAGGAGTGTGGGAGGAAACCAGAATACCCAGAGGAAACCCACATGGGGAGAACATACAAACTCCTTGCACATGTTGTTCTTGGTGGGACTTGAACCCAGGACTCCAGCGCTGCAAGGCTGCAGTGCTAACCGCTGAGCCACCGAGCTGCCTGATACATACATCACATGGATGACATGGATTTTTTTCACAGACTCACTGACTTGCTTTTGGCAAGTTTGAACAGTGACTCAGATCAAAATCAATTATGTTTCCATGATTTGGTGCAGTGTGTCCAGCTATGAGCAGCCCCATAGACAATAACGGGTACGAGTTATATCCATGAAAAATGCGGATTGAACTCGAACATGAAACACTGACGTCTGAATGAGCCCTATCAATAATTTGTTTTAAAAGGATCTCCATAAGTCCTGATGCATTCTACTGACTATAATGGGTCTGTTATGTTTCTGCCAGGTTTAAGCTTGGTTCACATGGCTGTTTGAACTTTCGTTTTGGAAAGTGGGACCACAGGGGCCCTGTTGCTTATTATGGGGTCCATCTGGGATCCATTTGTTGGTTCTAAAAAATGGGCACCAAATGGTTCCCATGAAAATCAATGGGGCCCCTTTACTTCCAGATAACTAATGCAACAAATCACTTATTAATTTTGTCTATTCAAAAAATGGAAACAGAGCATTGCAGAAATCCGACAGATCCCATTACTAGGATAAATCAGGACTTTTGACAATCCCTTTGAAGCAAATCAGTCAAACCTTTTATTGTTAACATAATAACAGGAGCCACGATGGTATTGGTAATGCAGCTTTTTCGATATCAAGAGTACAAGTCAATGAGATTTGATAGTATTGATAATATTATCTATGTGGCATGCTACCACAATATAAACAAGAACAACAAGGAAGAATCACATCAGCTCACCAAATCCGGAACTGAATTAATTTGTTACACTCCCAGGTTGGAATAGCTGAGTAGATAGGCAGGTATCCAGCAACCGCAGTGAAAAAAACTTTTAAAATCATCATTTATTAATTGCTCTTTAAAAAATCAATAAAGGTTGGATAAAAAGGAGGAAACACTTCGCTTACACATTTCAACTAAGAGCCTTAGTGCTCAAAATGCATAGGTCGCATGGTGGAGTGATTCATTAAGAGACACATGCCTCTTAACAAATAAGGAGCGTTTGACAAGTGGTGTGTCCTTTGCTATAAATCATACTCAAGGCAGTGACATCATGAACTAGATGAGTTGTGGCGTCATGCCTCCATTATGCACTCATACTGCCCTTGTTCCGCTCTTTTTGGCAAGCTGGGCAAAACGGGCGTGAAGATGCTTCAAGCTTCAAAAATGTTTGCGCAACTCCAAATTTGCCAAAAATATTGTGAATTTTCATAGCTTGTTATGACAGTTTTCTGGTGTAAAAGCTATGATGAACCAGGGCCTAGGCCTTAAAAGCCTTCATTGGATTGTATCCTGATAACAGAAGATTGGTGGAGCCTTCAACAACTTGATTAGTTTAAGAAGTATGATCACCCCAACTCACCAAGTTTGATTCTTAACCAGTAACATGAGCACTCACAATCCTTAGAAACACAATTTGGGCATGTATACTATAGCTTATGTATAGCAATCAGTCATAATGTTAATTATGTAATTATTTAATATTATGTGAGCCCCCTTGATGCAAAAAAGGTCTGACTCTTTGAGGAATGCTCTACACAAAACCTCTGAAGATATCTAGCATTACCTTTTACAGAAATTTGCACTGCAGTGACTTATCTGTCACTCCCAACACTGATGAATCCTTACAGCTCGCAGGGCACGCATTGTGAGGATTTACAAGTCTGTAGTAACAGAGCCTAAGGCCAGCAACCTCATTTAACTCATTTAGAAATTGATGGCCCACCATCAGTATAGGACATTGGTACAAACGGGTATTCTCCACTATACAAGTTATCACCTATCCATTGGTTAGACGATAACTTCCCGAACACTGGGGTGGTCTGACCTCTGAGATCCCTTTGGATCCTGAGAGCCATGCCCTTGAGAAAGTAGTGGAGGTCAATTATGCACACTGCCAGATCATTTATTCTTATGGTAGTGCCGAACACCAGATGAGCGCAACCCTTGGCTGTTTTCAGCGGTCCCATTAAGAATGATTGGGGCAATAGTGCACATGATCGACCTCGGAGCCTCGGTTCTCGGCATCAGTAAGGAGCCTACGGTCAGACCCCTAGCAATCAAGAAGTTATTCCCTATCCCAGTGGATTGGGCCTAGCTTCTGAACTTTGTGAATACCCTTCTAGGGTAATACAGCGTTTTCCCATTCAGGTGACGAGATTATGTATTTCAGTAGTTTTCAAGGAGTAATGGAATTATAACAAAATGTCATTTAACGGTAACGGAGAATAACATGCAGAGTGCATGTAAGTCTGTAGCACTGAGCGGAAGTGATTGTGTGTACTGACATACTGCCAGCCATGAGCCCTTGTGTGAAGTCATTAATCTGAGTTTAGTATCTACTTTTTCCCTTTGTAAGACCACTCCTTGTTATAACACCTGCCTAGATAATCCTTTGGAGACCAGATAAACCATAACTTAGCAGCACTTCTATGAACAGTCATGTTGGTCCTGCTTGCTTTTGATGGATACATGTATCATTTCCAGCTACTTGTGAAGTCTGGATTCGTGGGCCTTTTCTGGTTCCATGAATTGCATGTCGCGTGCAATAGCCATTTGTGTGTCTCACAATGACACCTAATGATTACTAATTAGTATGTAGAGCTGGAAGTCAATAGCTATTGTGAAAGAAAAACCTGGGCGTTAAATATGTTCCTGTGAAAACGAGAGATGTTTTGCATGAATGCTTTTTATCACACAAAACCTTTCAGAACAAGTTCTATGAAAAGAATGCCAACGTCAGCCTTCAGATGTGCAAAATATAGAATTACTTTCTTTAAAGGGGTTGTCCACTTTTATTTTATTTTTTTAAGTCCACCTTAAAACAAAACAAAATTAACCTTACTTACCCCCTATTACTCAAGCGCTACCTCTCCAACACTGCAACCTCGGTCTTTGCTGACATGACTGGAGCAGTAATGTCACGATTATAGCATGTAACCACTGCAGCCAATCCCTACATGGTGTAGTGTAGTCTTGACATCACTGGTGTAGCCATCTGAACGAAAACTGAGGGCAGCAGTGTAGCAACAAGTGGTAAGGTTGATTTTGTTATTTTTATTATTTTTATGGCTCGGGGTTAAAGTTCCTGCACCTGAAATTTAATACATCAAGATAGACACAGCCGTGGCCCCTGGGAAGAAGATAGAAGCAGTTTATTACCACTCCTGTCTACCATTTTGCAAGCTCTACAGTGCTCAGGGCAGATGCATTTATCTGTAGGACCTTATGATCACATGATCGCTTAGTTGCTACCCGGCATAGCAGAGCTGCGTGGTCCTAGGAGACCCCGATTAGCTCTGCCAACAATTTCTGTCAGTGTTACAAAATATATGAGTAATAAAGAAAAACAAAGCTGTTCCCTCAAGATCTTTTATGATCTCTTGGGGGACAAATTATAGTAGTAAAAAATATGTATTAAACATTTGCAAAAAATAAAAAGTCCTCACTACAAAAATATGAAAAATCAGGTTTTTTTTAATATAAATTACAATTTATTACACTCATATATACAAATTGTCTCTTTAGAGAGGACAAGGACTAAAACTCTATAGTGCTACCTATTGGAAGTAGAGATCCTATAAGTCACTATCAACCATTTAACGAGCCTTGCAATATGACTTAAGATAAAAGCCATAACAGAAACTCAATTTGCAGACACGGTGTTTCAGAGTGTTGCCCCTCGTCAGGGCAAACTATGAGATCTAATTTAGCTAGGTGAGAGGCTCTGAACTGAGGTCTAAGAGGTAACATTTCTCCTTGTGAAGAGTGACATACCAGCCCTGGCATGTCAGTGTAAGAAGGCTTATGTGCCATGCCATGCTCCTCTGGGAAATGAAATATGCAAATTGCCTCTTAAGAGAGAAAGAGGATTAGAAGCAATTTCATACTTTACACTGATGAGAGGCAATACCCCGAAACACTGTGTCTGCAAATTGAGATTCCTCTTTGGCTTTTATCCTAAGTCATATTGCAAGGCTCGATAAAGGGTCAATTGTAAAGTATAGGATTGCTGCTTCCAACAAGTGGTGCTATAGAGTTCTAATCCTCTTCCTCTCTTAAGGAGCAATTTGCATATTTAATTTCCAAGAGGAGCATAAGCCTCCTTACATTGGCATGCCAGGACTGGTATGTCACTCTGCACAAGGAGAAACGTTACCCAAATAAAACACCTACACACATTTGGTATTGACATGACTATAATAACCTGACGATTTCATTCATTGTCTTATTTGGTGTGAAAATGTGAACAGTAAAATATGTAAACAAAAGAAAACTAAACTAAAAAATACAATTTTTTGTTTTCAATATTTGCATTGCAGAAATTTTAAAATACATAGAAATATATATGTACCCCAAAGCAGCTCTAATTAATAATACAATTTGTTCTGCATAAAACGAAGACTAATACAGTCATGTCAGTCAAAAATCAAAAGAATATTGCTGCAGAAAACAGGAGAGACAAAAACGGGCGAAAGGCCCATTCAGGCCACTAAAGGGTTAACACAGCCTATCTGTAAACAAAAGCAAAAAAAACCTACCACTTTAATAAAAAAAGGTTAGCCAAGAAGAAAAATGATCAATTATGTGATTTCGCTGACAATAGTGTTTTTTTCCCAATACTTCTGTAGTGTAAAAGTAGTTTTGTATCAAAGACAAGATTTTGTATCAAAGATTTTCATAATTTTTGGATTATTGGCTGCATTTTTAAAGGAATTTCACTGCATATGTATGAATGCACAGGTTCTGTCGAAAAGCAGAAAAATACAACTAACTAACACAATAAATTAGATTGTCATTTGTTGAAATTAGTATTAATATGGATCTAATTGATTGAAATAAGTAAAATATGAATAATTGAATTTACATAAAAGTTTGAGAGTAAATGATGTGAACCCTGTCCATTACTAATGAAGTAAGTGCGCTAATGGAAGATTTACACAGAAATTGAACAGGACAAAAACACTAGACAGTGATCTAGATATTAAAGGAAGTCTGTCAACCTCAAAATGCATTTAATATGGGTCTTAGAGTGTTAGGCTGGGGTCACACTTGCGAGTGCAATGCGAGAAACTCGCACGAGTCTTTCGCCTCAATACCCGGCACTGCCGCCGGCACTCGGGACCGGAGCATTCAGCTGCATAGAAATACATTCCTGTCCTAAGTGCCGGTGGCAGTGCCGGGTATTGAGGCGAAAGACTCGTGTGAGTTTCTAGCATTGCACTCGCAAGTGTGACCCCGGCCTTATAGAGCACTTAGCCCCTATAACAACCATACTAGTACTGTACCTGTTACTGGTCCAGTGCTTAAGAATATAACTTTTAATTCATATCCAAATAACGAGGCTTCTATGCACCTTTGGCGTGGCCAATAGTTTGGTGCACTATTATGCCTCCTCATCTGAATATCTCCTCACTTATGAATATCAGTGCTCGCTTCCAGGATCTAGCACATTCCCCTTCCTGTTTCCTCTCTACTGACGCTGCTCACTGCACTAATACACTTGGAAGTGCAGAGAGTGGCGTAAAAAAAGGAGACAGGGAGGAGAATGTTCACCGGACACATGCCGGGAGCATTCACAGTGCTCACTGGAAAGCGAGCAATGACAATCAAAAGTGGGGGGAAGGGTTCCAATATGCAAATGAGGAGGCATAAAAGTGCACCAAACTCCAGGTTACACCAAGGGTACACTAAAGCCTCCTCATTTGCATATGAAGTAAAAGCTATTTTCTCAGTGTGCCAGTAGGTACAGTGCTAGTATGGTAGTATGGTTGTTATAGGGGTTGAGTTCACCACAACACTCTATAGCTATTTAAAATGCATTTTAGGGGTGACGGACTCCCATTAATAGAGTGTCCGCTGCATCAGAACAATTCTCCAATTCTGTTTCGACCTGGATGAAATAGCTCCAATATTCTTAAAATACAGTTTAGGACAGGATAAAGATTACCTTAAAATAATAAATAGATTTTTTTTCCCGCTACGTACAAACTCTAAAAAAGTACATGTTAGTCAACCATTCTCTGTGACAAAATACAGAGTATTGGATGTTATGATTCGTCGACTTTGTTGTGATCATTAATTTATTCTACATTTTGTGATACGTTTGCGTCTCATCACAAATAGCCATGGGTAAAAACTCTTTTGACCACCTCAAATACTAACCCTGGCCACACAGGAGAATTTACTACTAACAGCTGACCACAGACCAAATACGTTGTTTGTAATGAGTGCTTCTGGTCCTTTACCTTCCCACTTTCCACCAGGGAAACCCATCACATGTGCAATAGATAGAAAAAGCAAATTGGGAACCACAAGGGAAATGTAATCTAAATACATTAGAAATTAATTAAATGTAAATATTACTCTCATTTTTTTACTATGAAACAACCATTCTCTGTTGCAGAAAATCTCTTTGGGCTGTTTTGGTTAAGTACTTCTGAAATAATTACTAGCCATCAGTTACTGGTTTGGCTTCTTCCCAAAACAAACCCAGCTTGCTCTATGTCATAACAGAAATGCAGCAGCAAGTCTACCCATAGCTGTCTTTATAATATCTGATTCCAAACCAGAACTAGCCGCGGACACCCACCTCGCATGTAACAGAATGAGTGAAATAACAGAACTTTGCTTTAACTTCTACAGCTTTCTCTGAAATAGAAATCCATTTGTACAATGTGTTATCAACGTGTTTATGTCTCTATTGCGCCGCACTGCTTATGTCTTCATGCTTCGCAGTCCATTTACTTGTCTCTTTCAGCTCTTTTCCTTTCCTTGTCTCTAACCCGAATGTCTTACATAATGTTACTTATTTTTTTTCTTATGTTGCAGAATTAGCATCTCCAGCCTCCTCTTTTCAATATTGTATTTGCAGCATTTGGTCCCATACTGTGTATATCTCTCTTTTTCGTGCTGGGTGGCTGAGCAGGAATGCAGATGTAGGGTGTCAGCGTCCTCTCTCGCAGCTCTGAGGCCTCTTCCTTTCCTGCCTCAGTCCATTAAGTGGTTTTTTAGGAATGTCATCTCAGCACATTTGTTACCCTAGCAACGTTTCATGCTCCTACCTTTTTATTTTTTAATGTTACTTAAGAGTGTATTTTGGTAAAATAAATATATTTTTTGGAATTGTCGTGGGCCAGGCAGTAGCTAGTCTAAACATAGTCCCTGTACGTCCATGTCCATTTAATCCACATTAAACAAAGAGCATTCTGTACAAATAAAAAAATTATATTTCTTTAGTTTTACTTGTTCAAATGATAACCTGTGGCTGTCCGTCTTATGTGAGGGCCAAATCTTTCCAGAGGCCAACATTATATCATAATAGGAGGATTTAATTTGTTACTATGGCTAACACCACTGTTTATTTTTAGAGCTACCTGTAAATTAGAGATTAACTTCAGGAAACACACTATAAGTACTCTTAGGCTACTTTCACACTTGCGTCGTTTGGCATCCGTCGAAATGCGTCGTTTGGGGGAAAAACGGATCCTGCAAATGTGCCCGCAGGATGTGTTTTTTGCCCATAGACTTGTATTGCCGACGGATCGCAATGTATGGCCATACAGCACATCCGTCTTGCACTGGATGCGTCGTGTTTTGGCGGACCGTCGGCACGAAAAAACGTTCAAGGGAACGTTTTTTCGTACGTCGACCGGAACTCCGCCCCCTCCTCCCCGGAACTTTACAATAGGCAGCGGATGCATTGAAAAACTGCATCCGCTGCCCACGTTGTGCCAAATTTTCACAACGTGCGTCGGTACGTCGCACCGACGCTTAGCGACGGACCCGTACCGACGTAAGTGTGAAAGAAGCCTTAAGAAAAGAGAGCAAAGGCAAAACAGTCAATTTACAAGTTTAGTACTGGGGAGTTGTTCTTACTGAAAGCATGAGATCTGTGGTCTGTGACTACAGGTTAGTTACAGTGCCTACAGGGAGTCTGAGGGCAGTCTGAGACACACCTCCTGTCTCATCATTGGTTGACTGCAGCTCTGCTTCCTCAGATTGGCTACTGTGTACATATACTGGTTTAGCATTGTGTAAACAGGATTTGTGCTGCCTAGTACAATGACTGCCTATGGTCTCAGAATAATTTATTGATCGTCTGTGCGAATCATAAGCGTGGATGACCTATCTAAACAGGCTGAGGTCCAGAGCACTCTCGAAGAGGTTTTCATTCAGGATATCTCTGAACTTGGCCACATTCATGTTTCCTTCAATGGCAACCAGTCATTCAGATGGGGGCAGGAATAAGCGCAGCTCAATGCAAGCCCCCCATGACTGCACTTTGGACATGGTTAGGGGGGTGGTTAGGGGAGGAACATTTGGGTGGCGGGCTTTGGAAGCAGGAAAAGTGTGGGAAAACTACCAGTCTGAGGCAGGAAGCTAGAGCAAGGAGAAGCACCCACCCTCCCTCAATTTTTCTGTTAGCATTGGTAATTTTGTTGTGAACATGGGTTAGGCATATGTATGGATTCTACTGGACAGTTATATGCATGTTGGCAGTTGCTTCGTCACAGTGGCATGGTTGGCGGGGGGTGGAGTTCTTGGAGTTGACGCTGATTCAGAAAGGAAGGAATTGTAAGTAAAATTCCGGACAGTTAAAATTGTGTGTTAATCTGGCATTTTGGTTACGAGCTCTGGACGGGGTTTTTACCCTGGGAGCTGGTTGGTGGTTAGTTTTCCCGTAACGGGATTTATGGTGCCCTCGAGCTGGTGGTGCACGGCTGAGGGTAAAGTGGTGGTTGAAGTTCTTTTTGGTTTTGCCAAAATATTTTAAGCCAGATATTTGGGCACTCCAAGAACCCTCCCCTCATTTTTTGCATAAGAATTGCATATTAATATTTAATATTTAAATTATTATTATTATTTATTATTATTATTATAGCGCCATTTATTCCATGGTGCTTTACATGTAAGGAGGGGTATACATAATAAAAACAAGTACAATAATCTTGAACAATACAAGTCACAGCTGCTACAGGAGGAGAGAGGACCCTGCCCACGAGGGCTCACAATCTTCAAGGGATGGGTGAGGATACAGTAGGTGAGGGTAGAGCTGGTCGTGCAGTGGTTTGGTCGATTGGTGGTTACTGCAGGTTGTAGGCTTGCCAGAAGAGGTAGGTCTTCAGGGTCTTTTTGAAGGTTTCGATGGTAGGTGAAAGTCAAATATGTTGTGGTAGAGAGTTCCAGAGTAGGGGTGATGCGCGAGAGAAATCTTGTATGCGATTGTGGGAAGAGAAGATAAGAGGGGAGTAGAAAAGGAGATCTTGTGAGGAACGGAGGTTGGTGCAGGAAAGTACCGGTAAAAGTAAATGTTTATGTTATTGTTTGTTAATAAACTGGCCACTGTGGTCAAAATTATCCAAATAATTTAATGAGTAGTGTTTTTATTTTAAAGGGGTGGCCTTTTTTCCCTACACGAGTAGTGCGTAATGGTGGTGGCAGGTAAGAAGAAGCCATATTGGCCATAGGCGGTCATGTCCCTGCAGCTGAAAAACACCCCATAGCATGATGCTGCCACCTCCATGTTTCACTGTTGGGTTTGTATTGGGCAGGTGATGAGCAGTGCCTGGTTTTCTCCACACATACTGCTTAGAATTATCACCAAAAAGGTCTGTCTTCGTCTCATCAGACCAGAGAATCTTATTTCTCATAGTCTGGGAGAGATTCATGTGTTTTTTTAGGAAACTCTATGCAAGTTTTCATATGTATTGCACTGGGGAGAGGCTTCCGTCGGGTCACTCTGCCATAAAGGCCCGACTGGTGGAGGGCTGCTGTGATTGTTGACTTTGTGGAACTTTCTCCTATCTCCCTACTGCATCTCTGGAGCTCAGCCACAGTGATCTTGGGGTTATTCTTAACCTCTCTCACCAAGGCTCTTCTCCCACGATTGCTCAGTTTGGCTGGACGGCCAGGTCTAGAAAGACTTCTGGTTTTCCCAATCTTCTTCCATTTAAGGATTATGTAAGCCACTGTGCTCTTAGGAACCTTGAGTACTGCAGAAATTATTTTGTAACCTTGGCTAGATCTGTGCCTTGCCACAATTCTGTCTCTGAGCTCATTGGATCTGAATACTTGTGATCATGTGATATTTCAGTTTTTCTTTTTTTAATAAATTTGCAAAAAATACTACATTTCTGTCTTTTTTTCAGTCAAGATGGGGAGCAGAGTGTACATTAATGAGAAAAAAATGAACTTTTTTGAATTTATCAAATGGCTGCAATCAAACAAAGAGTGAAAAATTGAAAGGTTGAAAGGGGTCTGAATATTCTCCGTCCCCACTGTACCTAAGTTCTAGGCACCCAAAAGCAAAGAGGATAAGTGCTGGATTCTCTCTTTCTAGGAGCCGTATAGCATTTGCAAGGTCTACTTCTACAATATATACATTCTTCTTATTTGCTTCAGCATTGTGACAGCAGAGCTTCCTGCGTAATGTTAGGAGCTTCAAAAACCTCTGACTCCCTAGTTTCTGTATTGTCTTGAGAGCTCTCCCTGACTAAAGGTGCTCTTACATTGTAGATTACTTGAAAGTTAGCTGAACCGCAGATTCCAGTGGGACCAAGAAACAAATTATCTAATGTTTAAGGAGGTATCAGAACAAAATTAATTTCAGCATGCACAATCTTTTGTTCCCTTAGGATATAAGGAGAAATACAGTAGTTGTTGACTGAATTAATTTTTATCTGATGCTGCTATTTAAATATGCTGCAACTTTTAGTCTGGAGTCACACTAGCGTTTAAAAATTCAGTCCAATGTTGATCCAGAAAAGTAGGATGAGTGTCATGCGAGTACAATGCGATTTTTAGCAAGTAGCATCCAGTTGACATCTGCCTGATATGGATATGCAATGTGTTTTTAACATCAGTTTTTACATACAGTAATTCTCTGTCATTTCAAGCTAGTTTACTGACTAATAAAACAATCTTATATACAGAGATAGATAGATAGATAGATAGATAGATAGATAGATAGATAGATAGATAGATAGATAGATAGATAGATAGATAATTAAATAAGTAAAAAAATGGCATGGGGTTCCCCATATTTTTTTTATCCAGCTGAAGGAAAGCTGACAGCTTGGGGCTGGTGCTTATAGTCTGGAAAGGAGGTAATAAACATGGAGCTTCCCAGGCTATTAATATCAGCTCACAGAGGTCTACTTAGTATTTACTGGTTATTAACAAGGGGAAAACTCCCCCCAAAAATAACATGTTCCCCATAACATGTTCCTGCGGGCTGATATTAATAGTCTAGGAAAGGGGCATGGATATTGTCCCACTCCCAGACTAAGAACATCTGCTCTCAGTAGCCCCAGAAATGGCACATCCATGAATCTGTGATGGACCAATATCCAATGCCCCTTTCTAGGCTATTAATATTAGCCCACAGCTCTCTGCCTAGCCTTTGCTGGTTATTAATAATAGGGTGGATCCCACATCATCTTTGGAGGAGATCACACCTTGTTAATAGCCAGTAAAGGCTATGCAGATAGCTATGAGCTGATATTAATATCCTGGGAAGCTCCACATTTATTATCCCCTTCCCAGACTTTAAAACATCAGCCCCTAGCTGTTGGCTTTCCCTCAGCTGGTTAAGAAAATTAAGGGAGACCCCAGACCGCCATTTTTTTAAAATTGTTTCTCCATATTCTATTCTGATGGTTAATGCTGTGAATTTACTGTACTTGGGTGACGAAATGTTGGGTTACCTATGAGATGGGTGCATCAACATTTTACAGCACATGCATGGTCCATGCGGTGCAATTTTTTTTCTTGCATCCATTGATTTGCATTGGCATTTGCGATCCGAAATTCGCATCCACTCGCAGCATGCACAGAACCATTGAGTAACATTGGTCAGAATGCAATCTGATTTTTTATCGGATTGCACTCTTCTGATTTATTTGCTCATGTGAGCGAGTCCTTACAATCTGTTTGCTTGAAAGCTTACCTTATGAAGGAATAGTTCTTTCAACTAATGCTGCAAAAATAGTTCAGGCGAATATAAGAAACTTTGTAATGTATCGTATTAGAGAAATTTGTTTCCTTCTCCACTTATCAGCCACATCCTCCTCTCCCAGTGCCTTCTAAACTCACCATCTGCTCTGAAAAACAGATCAACCCCATCTTGCTCCAGACAAGATGGACTGCCAGCTTAATATGATATCAGGTTGCAGAGCCTATTACATAACTGTGGAGAGAAGAGGGTAGATAAGTGAGTATCAAGTTGAAAAAACAGGCAGAGGGAGACACAGAAAGATTGTGCTGAGCTTTATAACAAGTCTATAACATTATCCCTGAGCTGGATTTACATCTACACTGATCAGTACTGATGTAATGTCTTCTATACCTCTGATGCTTCTGTATGTGCCTTAACTAAGGAATGAAGGGCAGAAATCCCTTTGTCTTTCTGTGTATGTGTCTTTCTGTGTATGTTCTGTGACATGTATAGAAGACTACATAGCAGATAGTTTCCTCCCACTAGTTCAGAGTCAAATGCAAATAAATATAAAGCTTGTACAAATAAAAAATTATGGAAATAAAAAATACAAGACATTTTAAGGGATCCGTAAAGTGAATACAGATTTTTAAGCTTTACTTGACCAGCACTTGAGAAAGCAGGAGTACAACACCTGTCATAATGATGGAAATGTAACATGGCATGGAGCGATAGTCATGGGTGAGGTACTTGTCTCTTACGCCTCAGCATTTTACATGAAGATGGGGTCCTGGCTGGGTGTGTGGGCTTTGTCTATGGGTGCGCTACACCCTTGCAAGCTGTATGATACCGATGACTTTGGTTGGCCAGGACCAGATGTTGGGAAGTTCAGTGAGGGAGACCACCACGCAAAAATAAACCGTCATTTACTGCACATTAACTTGATGGGAACTATGTACAATAGATAGTGGGTGCATAACTTCAGGAACATTTATTTCACAATATGCAGCATCTTCTCACACAGTTGCTCTACCTCTTCAAATTTATTTGCTCCTGCCTCAAGTTTCTCTGTCTTCACAACCACCCAGCACACTACTACAGTCCAGTTAGTGAGAGTCATATTATCAACCCATGGTTCCGAGTTCTCTTCCATCTTAAGGGACCTAGATTATCCACTTAGCTTCTCAGCGTGCTGATGCCTTGGAACTCCCACCAGGGGCACTTTTTTCGTCTCATGTTCTCTGTTCCATCCTGGCCAGTTACTTCTCTGAGTTATAAACTCAGGGTCATACTGCTAAGCGTCCTGTCGCAGGACCCATCTCCGGTTCATCACTGTCACTTCTCTTTTCTTTACTCTGGATCTCGCTATACACCGTCTCAGTCTCCACTCATGTCAGGAACACCCACGTCATGCAGCTTTGCTGACTAGTCAGACCTTAGGTTTGCACACACTGAACCCTATCTAATGTCCTGACTGGAAACTGTCTCTCTCCCTTCACTCTGGGCTAGTCTCAAACATCACCGCTAACTCTCATTTCTGTCAAGCAGAACACAACACCATCACCAATAATGCACATCACAATACACATTACACATTAGAATACACTACAAAAATACATGTATCATCAAGAGGGAATGTGGGCAGTATGTCCATCTTCTTACAGAAATACAAAACATTTTAAGGAGTGCGTACCGTGAATACAGATTTTTTCGCTTTACATGACCTGCACCTGGGAAGGGATGTTTTACTAGCTGAACCCTTTTTTGCTCTATTAGGATGGATAACATAGTGGGAAGTCAAAGAAGGGAGCACTGAGTATAAGTTAAACTGGAAAGAGTGTTCAACTAATGCTATTCGAATGCTATACTACATCTCTCCGTTACTGGCCAACACAGAAATATACAACCACCCACAGTTTCCACGATGATAGCCAGCTAGTTCTTATTTATACAAGCAGTTGTTCACATAGAGTAACCCCTTTAAAAAACTACAGTATGTTGTGAATCCACAGATGTAGGTAAGATCTTCTTGCTGATCATTTCATTTTTAACTTAAAGAATTTGTACTGTATCTGTGCTTATATTCTGAAAGGATATGCAGACTAAAATAACGTTGGAACATGACACTAAAGTTCTGTATGCTAAGTATAATACAGTGAAGTGTAGTGCATCTCAGAGCTTTCTGTCCAACAAGAGGAACCTATTTACCTCTAGTTTATTTCAAAGAGGCAGAGGCATAGCTAGGGATTCAGCTCAGGGGGGTGGCAAATCATCTGAGTGGGCCCCTAACCAGGTAACCCCTTTACAACAACAGTGGTGCCCTCTAATATTAGGTATAAGGGAACCTCAGCCGACTTGGCTGCTACTGAAAGTAAATCATTATACAAAGACCAACACTGAAATTACCGCCATATGGTGACCATATAGTGATAGATACCAGTCCTGCAGAACACATAAGAGATTACAGTACAGTTGTAAATGGTGACTTACAGATGACATTCTTACTGATGGAATTGTTCACTTTTCACGTCTTTTCCATCTGGCCCAGACCAACATGATGACTCTTCCAGCCACGATTCATCTGCAGAGATTACAACAAAGACACATTTGACTTCTTACATTTCCAGCGCCGTTTCCTTCTAATCCCAACCTGCACAAACTCCTCATCCTGCTGATACCCTAATGCTTAGCTGCTGCTGTCATATGTGTCCCTATTACTGCCCCTTCTGTGTGGTACAAAAACAATACTCCGCTTGGTGCCTCACATAGTAATGGCATAACTGTGCCACTTACAACGTAAAATGCCTTCTTTGTGCCCTCTTGATGATAAAACATACCTTTAGAATATATGAATAACCTGTGCAAGCGCCCTAGAAAACAGTGCCCACATTCTGCCCCCTAGAATGTAATGTCTGCTGTGTGCTACTTTGTCTGTTACAATACCCTAAGTGATCCTATAACAATAACTGTCCACTTAACATTTATAATGTTCTGGAACACCCCCTGTATAGCTTCCCTCTACACAATATGTCACCACAGCTGCCTTATACACAATATGATGGCCCCACAGCTCCCCTTTATACAGTTTGATACCCTTATGGTTCCACTATAGACAGTATAATGCACTGAAAACTATATGATGCCTCCACAGTAGCACCCACACTGTATAATGGCCCCATAATAGCCCCCACACTGTCTGATGTCTCCCACTCTGTATGATGCCCCTACTGTAACCTCCAGACTGTCTGATGACCCCCTGATTGTATGACGGCCCCCACAGTAGTTCATAAACTGTATGGAACATTTTCTTGTACCAGAAAATGAAGTATTTCTCCCAGAAAATTATTCCAGTTGTACATGTTTTTGTTATACACATATTTATTTCCTTTGTGTGTATTGGAAAAACACAAAAAGAACAGAAAAAAGGGCAAATGGGACATAATTTCACACAAAAACTAAAAAATGGGCAGGACAAAATTGTTTGCACCTTTCCAAAATTGTAGGTAAACAACTTTGTTTCATGGAGCAAAAAACAAGAGAAAAGGATCCGGCACATCAACCCGTGTAAAATATAAAAATACCTTTAGATATAAAAAGTTGATTGCATTATGCCAAAAGGTACATGAGTAAGCCAAAATTGTCCGGTACCCGGACAATTGTCTTTGCTTAACAATATCATTACTTATTGCCACTGGCATTTGGCACAATTGGGAGAGTCAAAATGGACGAAAGCCACCTGAAGGACGTTCCAAGACGCAGGGGCTACTATTTATATACAGTCTACAGGACTAAGGTACCCTATCCTTGCACCTATGTCATTACCTATGAAAGGTTAACACGGCGTTATGTTTATATTTATTTTTTACTGAAATTTTAGCGCAAATATTTTTAATATTTTGATATTGTTTATTTTTTGGATGAATTGAGTGGTTTTCATCCTTATATTTGCTGCAAATTATTTTCAGGCTCCAGTGCAGCGCCCTCCGTCTATTGTTTATTTGTTTGCATTTAACCTTAAAAAATGAGAGACCTGAAGCAGTTTTCAAGAGAATAGTGGTCAAAAATTCCAGCTGAGATGTGTAATAAGTTTGAGGATGCTTATAGAAAGATTGATTGCAGTTATTTATTTCAAAGGGTGCGCAATCAAATATTATATTGAGGGTGCCAATAATTTTGTCTGTTTTTTTGTGTTGTTCCAATACACACAAAGGAAATAAACATGTGTATAATGTAACGTGATTGTGTAAACATGTGTAATTGCAATAATTTTCTGCGAGAAAAACTTCATATTCAGGAACAATTTCAAGGTGTCAACACTTTCGGCCATGACTGTATGTGGGCATACTTAGTAGCCCACATGCTGTATGATAGCCCCTTAGTAGCCCCCGCAATGTAAAATGGCTCCCTTAGTAGCCCCCACACTGTATGATCGCCACTTAGTAGCCCCGACACTAATATAATAGCCCATTTAGTAGCCCCATCACTGTTATGATGGCCCCCTGGTAGCCCTCACACTAATATAATGGCCCCCTTGGTAGCCCCCCACTATTATGATGATCCCCTTAGTATCCTCCACACAATTATGATGGTCCTCTTAGCAGCCCCCACACTATTATGATGGCTCTCTTAGTAGCCTCCACACTATTGTGACCCTCTTAGTAGCCCCCACAATATTATGGCCCCCTTAGTAGTAGCCTCCACACTATTATGACCCCCTTAGTAGTAGCCCCCACACTATCATGGTCCCCTTAGTAGTAGCCCTCACACTATTATGGCCCCCTTAGTAGCCAATATAGTATTTTGGCCCCCTTAGTAGCCTCCATACATAATGATAGCATCACACATGTCACGCTTGTGGATTGTGGACTCTGTGCCATTAGTCTGGGAGAGCCTGGAAGGGCGTGACTAAGCGACCACCTGAGTTTTCACTAGAGCCCTTCATGGTTGGATTAGACTTAAGCCCAGGTCGATGCTAGGTGCTACTCCAGGACAGATCCCGGTACCGCGACAGCTGACCCCAAGGGTCAGGACAGAAGAAATGAACAAGGAGTCCAAGGCAGGACCGGATAAGATGGCATGGACGTAAACACTTGTTCAGATGGGACAGACTCTAGAACCGGACCTAGCAGCATGAGTTTCAGGCTCAAATACCAACAGAGCGGTTTTGGATTCAGGTACCACCGAAGCGGTTTTGAGTTCATGCACCACTGAAATGGATTTGGGTTCAGATACCTCTGGAGCGGTTTCAGGTTCAGGTACAAGCGGAGCTGTTTCAGGATTGTCTCAGACAAGACAGATACTGGAAAGCACAGCTGGTACTAGTACAGGTTTAACTGGTCTAGTACAGGGACCTGATAACAAGCTAGCAACTTGCAGACTGACTAACTAAAATTGTTGCTTAGGCATCTTCTAACAAGTGGAGGTGCCTTAAATATTAAGTGCCTCCCTGCTATTGGCTGGGGACATGTTAGGAGTGTACATGCTGTCTCTTTAAGAGACAGGAAGCGTACATACGTGTGCCCTAAGCACTCTGCCAGAGAACCTTCTTGGTGCGAGCAGACTCTGAGAGTATTGAAGGCAGAGCAGGTGAATCAGCTGGCCGGTAAGTAAGTTGGCATCCCTGCTGGGTAGGAGGAGCAGAGGCATGCAGGGACACTGGTGTTACAACACAATCTTAAAATAATCAAACATCATATACTCACCTAAGGTCGGCAAATCTAGCAGACAGCAGCAGGTCCCGGGCAATCCGGCGTCTTCGTGACACTCTACCCTGGGCCTATCGTTCTGTAGGTCTCAGGCCTAATCTGACTTATGGCCTACAGTACTGAGAGCGGTACTGCAGGGAGACCATTTATCATGCTGTGCACGCTGATACAGTTAAATGTAGCACTGGCTGTAGGTGGGCCCCTCCAGATCAGAGGCCTGGGGCAGCCGCCATTCTACCCCCCCCCCCTGTTTTCTACACTACTGCAAAGAAGGTACATTTTTTGTATACATAACCATACATTGAGAGGCCAATCTGACTTCCGAACCTTATTGCCACTTGATGAAGCTCTCTATGTGCCTAATATGTGAAAATATGGAACTATAGTTTGGAAAGATGCTGAATTCAGCATTTCGGCTCCTCAAAAATTCTGTTATATTGTAAAGGTTTCATGTGACATCATGTAATTGGTACAGTGATGAATTTGTTGCATTATCATTTATGACCTTACCTCACACTATTTGTGGACAGATGGTACATGAAATAGTGCTCCGTAATACTTCTAACAACTATACATATTGGTAAAGGACCCAATACATGACTGAAATCTATCTTTCCCAACTCCCCCATTCATATGCAGGGTCAGTTCATGTGTTAACAGTTGGGAGAGGAAGAGTAGGCTGATGAATCTTCCAGCCACTGATCTTTCTTTTCCTTTAAATCATCTGTTGGGGATATTTCAAGGAGACCCATATACACAATTGATGATTGCTTGGTCCCATTGAAACCTGCAGGTTCGGTGCTTAAAGTAGTTTACAAATAAAGCCTGTATTCACCTACCATTTTCTTGTCACTTCTTCACAGCTTTGCTAGGTCCTCATCGGTCTCCTTGTTTCCTCTTTCAGAGGAGATGATATGTGACTGCTGCAGTCAATCGGTGGCTGCAAAGGTGGACAATGCATCAACGCCACTGATTGACTGAAGCAGTCCTGCACCTTCCTAGCTGGAAGAGGAAGGAAGGAGGCCAGTTGTAAACTCAAGTAGTGATATGGAGGAGTTCTGGGTGACCGGTAAGTGACTATGGGTTTGCTTGTTTGGTTGGGGTTTTTTACACAAGACAACGAAGTTAATACATCTTGTAAAGATCTGGAGTGAAATCTATTTATAGTAGATAGGAGAGAACTAACTAATACTACTGACAGCCCCAGGGCCCAGACCATGTCTCACTGAGCAGTATACAGCTATAGAATTCCCTGTTGGCAGGCAGCAATGTCTGCTTACTCTGACATTCTGTCATTATAGACTTTTGACATTTTAAAACAATATTGGTCCCATATACAGATGTAGCAAAGTTTAGATGGCACAGCACACTATATGAGTCTTGATAGTGCAACTGCTCCTCAAGTAAAACAAATGGTCGGCCACCTTTACGAATAGCATTGATGCGTTACAAAAATGCTATAGCATCGAAATGTCGCATCTATACAAAATAATCAGTTTGCTTGTTTCAATATCAATAATGATACATCTCAACCAATGATCAACTATTTTGCATGGAAATGTCAAATTAAGCAGTGCTCATTGACTTCATGGTCACTCCAAGTCTCCCAGACCAGGATATAAGAGGGTATATGGCTTTGCCCACAAATGGGTACGTGTTGTCTAAAATTAAGAACAATTTTAAGAATACAAAGCCTTTCTACATAATTTTTTTTGCACGACTTGTTTTAATTTCCCTTATTTCATACGTATATTGGCCTATTATTTGAGCGGACCATTCTTCTTTAGCGCCATTTTTTAATGCAATTTTAGATGATCGGACTTCACTTTAGAACAACTGTTAAGTGTGACACCTCGCGCACCTAGGTATCAAATACACTAATGTACCCAACTTATTCCCTGATTTAATAGTTTACTAAATTAATAATGTGACTACTTCTTTTCATCTTGCAAACTAGCTGCAGATATTTCACACCAGGAGCAGGTTAGGTTATGCTCTTGGAACTGAGCATTATTCATATAATTTAATGAGAGTTCATTTCCTGATATAACTGGGAGTAATCCCTGATATTGGAGTACCACCGTGTATCAGAACAGTAGATCTACAGAGCACAATCTCTAATGCTGAAGCGCCGCTTCCAAAGATTTTGCTCATTTGTTTACATGTTCAGGATCCTGGACTTGTAAATCGCTTTGCTCCAGTCTTATAAGAGTCCTGGTTGCTGCTGGCTTCTGTCACATATACAGATTTATAAAGTTTATCTAATGGGCAAATGGCACCACACTGTCTGTTATAACCCATACACATGGCTAAATTTGATCTAGATCTTAAATAGGGAACAAGCTTTTTATGAAACTGAAGCCTTCTCCAGTAGATGTTGAGTTGTTCTGTACTAACACTACGGCACTAATGCCTCAAAAATATACAGTATGCTACTAAACAGATAGTAATAAACGGTATAGTGTTTAAAAAAATGGCCTCAATTCTCTGTTTGATGAAGGAGTCCATGTCCTCTGCGAGCCTTGAGTCGATTTTGCCCCTTTCTAAAACTTGGCCTTCTACAAGATCTTATTCTTCATTCATATAAACTACTCAGTGCTAGAGCTTAAAAGGAACCTATCATCGATTGATGCAGCCAGGTAAGTTTTACTCTGAAATCCTAAGGCTTTTCAGAGAAAACCTACTTTACTGAGTTAACTTTTCCCTGTCCCAAACAACTTAACCGGCAGGTCTCTCTCGATAAACACAAACTCATAGGGCGAGACCTATCCATCAACTGGAATGGCCAGATGGGGACACCTCAGACTAGTCATCTGAGACACATAGTCATCGGACAGATTTTCAGAGTATCTTTTCTCTGAAACGCCACAGAATTTCAGAGTAAAACATGGTGGCCTCAATTACAGTAGTATGAAACTGATGACGGGTTACCTTTCCGAATGTAGGATAAAATACAACAGACACCTTGTAGATTTTAACATACAAATAGGATTTAATCTTAAGCTGAATACGATTCTTGAATCATATGTTGTGCATTTAAATAGGTTGTCTGAGATTTTAACATTGCTTGCCTATCCTTAGGATAGGTCATCAGTGTCTGATCGGTGGGGGTGTGACACTGCTCACGGTGTCGGCGGTGGCCAGAACTGAACAACACAGCTCGATCGATAGAATAGTGGCCGCGGCCGGGTACTGCACCTCCACCCCCTATTGATTTGAAAAGGGGGCAGATGTGCAGTACTTGGCAGGGGCTACTATTCAGTCAATAGAGCCATGCTGTGCACCAATCAGACATTGATGACCTATTCTAAGGATAGTCCCTCAATGTTTAAGTCCAGGACAGCCCCTTTTACGGTAAATTCACATATGGAAGTTATATTGCAGAAATTCGGTCACTGTCTCATGAATCTGAATAGAGCTTGCAGAAATTTATGTAATTGCCAGCACAACCCTATTTAGATTAATGAAAACTGCATTTCAGTCTCAAAAATGTTCTTGTGGTTACAACCTTGAAGCTCTTATCAGTGTCTGTCACAATTTATATTGGCATCCAAAATCCAAAAAAATAAAACAGGACAATTTTTTTATGACAAAAGAAGAGCAGCATCGAAAACGGGAAGGTTAATGTAGTCCATCAAAGAGGAGTATTGAGATAAAGGTTATCTTAAAGGGAATGTCACCCCCACACTATAAATACAGCTACTCAAACATCTACAATATATAGGGGACATAGCCACTATAAAAATCATTACAATAGCATAAATTTTTGGGATATAGTTCCACAAAAATTTATTTTTACTCCATATACATATGAGGTCACTTTGGTGCACCCTTGGGTGGCCAATGTCTTGGTGCACTCTGATGCCCTTACACTCGCATATCTTGAGCTTGATTGACAGTATCCACTTTCTCGCAGCATGCACTCCCTAAACTCAAATCACTGTTCCTGCACTGACCCTGGAGAACCCCAGGGGCAAATTCACAGTGTTAGGGCTGGCACGCATTCAGTGAGTGTACATATGCAAATGAGAGGATGTTTGTTGGGCTCTCCATGCATATGCTGTGACTGTGACACAGCCGCGACACATGCAGCGCTGATCAGCTGATCATCCGGAAGCAGGGTTCCCTCTGCAGCTTGCCGAATAAGAGGGAACCAGAGCAAATTTACTTATCTCTAATTTATTATTATTATTATTATACATTTTTATAGCGCCATTTTCCATGGCGCTTTACATGTGAAAAGGGACAAATATAGACAGGTACAATAAACATGTGCAAAAACAAGGCACACACAAGTACAGAAGGAGAGAGGACCCTGCCCGTGAGGGCTCACAGACTACAGGGGATGGGTGAGGAGGATACACTAGGAGAGGCTAGAGCTAGTTGTGCGGCAGTTCAAATTACGAGATTACAGGGGTTTTCCAGGACTAAAACATTGACGGTCTATCAAGAATAGGTCATCATTGTTGGACTTGTCAATGTCCGACACTAAAGAACCCCACAAATTACCAGAACTGAGCCCACATTAATGCTAAATTGCAGTATCGGGCAGATCTGTATGTATAGGCAAGAAAAAAAACAAACAAAAGTTAGAAATTTTTTAAATTTGCCATTTCTTGAAACAAAATGGTGAAGATTGCTATGGTAATTGCGCACATACTGTAGGTGCCCATCATATGACTGAGAGGAGTAGCTAGGGTTTTGGTTCAGAGGGGGGCAAAGCTTCTGAGTGGGCCCCTAACCAGGTAACCTTAATTACAACTCGGTGACACCCCCTAATAGCGGAGGAGAACCTCAGCAGATGACAGCGCTGTTACTGAAGATAATCTCTATATAACGACCAACATGGATATTACCGCCATATGGTCAGTGGTAGATACCAGCCCTACAGGACATATAAGAGATCACAGCACAGTTACAGATAATGACTTACCACTGACATTCTTTCTGATGGAATCGTTCACTTTTCCCGTCTTTTCCATCTGGCCCAGACCGACATGACAACTTCTTCCACCCAGGACTCGGCTGCAGAGAATGCAACAAAGACATGTTTCACTTCTCACATTCCAGCCATCTCCATCTATTCCCAACCTGCACAAGCTCCTCATCCTGCTGATACCCCAATACTGAGCCGCTGCTGCCGTATGTGTCCCTATTACTGCACCTACTGTGTGGTTCTCTGTGCCCTCCAAATTCTAAAGCACCCCTCTATAATATAGTAATGCTGGGCGCAAGTGCCCTAGAAAACACTGCCCATATTTTGCCCCCTAGAAAGTTATATTTTCCTGTGTTCCCTTTTGACAGTCACAGTAACCTGAGTTCCCCTATAACAATAAGTGCCCACTTTACATTTAATAATGTCACGAGTCTGCCCCCTGTACAGCTCCCCTATACACAGTATGAAGCTCTCTTATACACAGTATAATACCCCCTCACTGTATAGTACCACCCACACAGTATACTGACCCCTTAGTAGCCTCCAAACTGTTTAATGGCTCCAACACTGTATGATGACCCCTTCACTGTAATCTCCACACTGTATGATGGCCCCTAGATAACCTCCATATAGTATAATGTGCCAGACAGTCCTCAATATAGCACAAGGCAGCACCCCCATAGGCAAACCCTATACTATAAGACAGTACCCCTATAGGCAGACCCTGTATTATAAGGGAAAACCCCATAGGCAGACCCTGTAGTATAAGACAGCACCCCTATAGGCAGATCCTGTAGTATAAGGCAGCACTCCTATAGGCAGACCCTGTAGTATAAGGCAGCACCCCTATAGGCAGACCCTGTAGTATAAGGCAGCACCCCATAATCAAACCCTGTAGTATAAGACAGTACCCCTGTAGGCAGACCCTGTAGCATAAGGCAGCACCCTCATAGGCAAACCCTGTAGTATAAGGCAGCACCGCTATAGGCAGACCCTGTAGTATAATGCAACACCCCCATAGGCAGACCCTGTAGTATAATGCAGCACCCCCATAGGCAGACCTGTAGTATAAGGCAGCACCCCATAGGCAGACCCTGTAGTATAAGGCAGCACCCCCATAGGCAGACCCTGTAGTATAAGGCAGCACCCCTAAAGGCAAACCCTGTAGTATAAGGCAGCACCCCCATAGGAAGCACCCCCATAGGCAGACTCTGTATTATAAGACAGTACCCCCATAGGCAGACCCTGTAGTATAAAGCAACACCCCCATAGGCAGACCCTATAGTATAAGGCAGCACGCAATAGGCAGACCCTGTAGTATAAGACAGTACCCTATAGGCAGATCCTGTAGTATAAGGAAGCACCCCTATAGGCAGACCCTGTAGTATAAGGCAGCACCCCCATAGGCAGACCATGTAGTATAAGGTAGCACCCGCATAGGCCAGACCCTGTAGTATAAGGCAGTACCCCCATAGGCAGACCCTGTAGTATAAGATAGTACCCACATAGGCAGACCCTGTAGTATAAGGCAACACCATAAAAAAATACAATAAATACTCACCTTTCTTCCTCCTTGTTCTAGCGGTGCTCTTAGCTCCCGCTCATCTCCTGACAGCGAGCGCCCGACGTCAGTGTCGGCAATACCAGACGCAGACAGGGGATGATGGTAGAAGGAGCGTAATGCTCCTTCTCTCATCAATCCGGTGAGCTATATCGGCTAGATGCTGATACAGCTGACCTTGCGATGACAGGCGGGGCCCACTGCTGGCATCGGGCCCTCCACCTGCCCAGGGGCCCCATAGTGGCAGAGCAGGGAGATCGATTCCCCTTGCTCTGCCGCAGAATGTAACTGTATCGGCGCGCTGCGCGCACCGATGCAGTTACGGTAGCGTAGCTCCGGGTGGGCCCCCTCAGAGCGCGGGGCCCTGGGCGACCTCCCACTCTGCCCCCCCGGTAGCTACGCTACTGACTGAGACAGATTCACATCCATGCAGTGAATTCTGCCATCGAAGGACAGCAAGTAGAGATCTTGAAAATCATTAACTGATGAAGAAACTTTTGAAAAATATACATTTTCATTATGCAATCAATAACTTTTATTTGCTAAATGCGTCAAACTTTTCAGCAACTTTATATAATTAAAGGCATATTTAGTACTAAGCACCCAACAAAGTGTTAAACAGCAAGGATACTGATCGTAGTGAATGGCAAAAAATACACAAAAAGGGAATTATACACAGCCTGCTGCAGAAGAAAAGCTACCCTAAGCGTATTTTCAAATTGCATTTTGTTACACGCTCGGTGGGCTCGTCAGGGCTTACATCTGGACCCTGCGCAAAGCGGGATTCGGATTGATGGGCCAATGGGTCCATAGACTATAATGGTGCCTTCACAGCAAATGTGTGCTCTGCCATGAGTTATTTTTGGGTGTATATGCCTACTGGAGATGGACACCCAGACGTAGTACGGTACTGCATATGTCCAAATCCCATTTTGCTAGGGGATCCAGATGTAAACCCCAACAGGAGCCACTAACATGGGCAAAAGTGCAATGTGAAAGCACCCCAAGATGATATTCTTACTAAGGCACGAGGATTATGAACATGCTGCATTTCAATTTCATTTTCATTTTAAACTAAATGTAACCTTACATGGGAAATATGTCTCATTGGAAATGTAGGTCCATCATCTGACTGGACTTACTGTATGATTAGGTCGAAGTCTTGCATTTCTTCGAAGAATAGGTGAAGTTTTGGGTAATGTTGGAAATGCTGGAGCACAATCTTGAGAATTTCCAAAGCCAAACTTTCTTCTCCTTATCTATTTTTTTTCGGTATGTGGAATAAAGACATGGTTATTGGGCAATAGTTGGGGCACAAATGCTAATTCAGTTTGCGTCTCTACACAGTGCCAGCAGCAGATGTTGCCATTTTTTCCTTATATCAATTGAGCTCCATTCACACATCCATGTGCTATTTGTTTGTTTTTTCTCGGACAGCATCTGTTTTAAGAGCGGCACAGTTTCTCTGGTCCATGAAACTCAGAGCATGTTCTATATACAGAACGCTGCCAGTCAGTGGTGTGGGGGGAGTTATACAGAGCTCAGCATTCAGAGAACTGCTAGATCTGCAGCAGATAAAACAGAGATTTTATCAAAGCTGCAGCAAGCAGCCCAGTAAGTGACACATAACTGGAATCAGGGTCTCTGCCTTGACATTATGCTACTTTCCACATAACTGGAATCAGGGTCTCTGCCTTGACATTTTGCTACTTTCGGTTGATGTAGCAAGAACCTTGCACAAGAATCCATTTTACCCCTTACCAACATACAGTATAACGTAATTGTGCATCATATGTAAGATCCACTTCTTTGATGTTGGCTCAGGAACTGAGTCAGCATCTTTGCCAGCAGGTGATGGTTGTGCTATTAAGCCTATAACAGCCATTTATTGAGTGGAGCTTCGCCCATAATTGTTAGCCTGTTAAGTACTAATGTCATTCTATATTCACGTCATTTACAGTATGTGCCTAGGGGGTTCACAGTTCTAACTGACACTTTATAGGGCGCTGACAATATAAAGTCAATTTAAATCTGAATAGGTCCCTAAAGAAACATTTTCTGTAAATTTGCTGAAAAAATAAGAAATTCCTGCTAAACTTTTAACCCTTCTAAAATCCTAACCAAAAAAAAAATCAAAAATGCTGCAGAATAGATGTAAAGTAGACATATGGGAAATGTTATTTATTAATTATTTTGTGTAGTATAACTATCTAATTTAAGGGCATAAAATATAAATTTTGAAAATTGTGAAATGTTCACTTTTTTTGTCAAATATTCAATATTTTTATAAATAAACACAAATCATATCGACCAAAATTTACCACTAACATGAAGTACAATATGTCACGAAAAAACTGACTCAGAATTAGTGGGATCCATTGAAGCGTTCCAGAGTTAAGTGACACTGGTCAGATTTCTAAAATTTGGCTTGGCCAGAAAGGTCAAAATTGTCACTAGAGGGGTAAACATGAATGAAAAACGAAAGAAAGTGTTAAAAGTCAATTAATTAAAAAAAAGTTCTGCTTGCCTCCTTCAGTTTTTAAAAACAGATGGAAAAAAATTGATATAACACGGAGGGAACAAGGATCATACACGAGAGAAAAGCGTCTGTTACAAACGGATGTGAAAATGGACACAGAAAGGGGTCGCGCACATGAGCATATTTATGATGTAACAACGCATCATTTCGCACCATGAGCAAAATTATTACTATGCGGCCGTACCTATGTCCGATATTTTCCTGGGACTGAGCTTGTTCAAGAAAAAAAACCACAGCATGCATGAGTTGGATCTGTTTATCAGATCACACTGGGCCACGCAAGTCAATGAGTCCGCAGAAAACATCAGACTGCACTCGGATTACATCTTAGTGCAGTCCAATTTTCACAGACTATGGGCTCATACCCATTTGCGAGAAAAAAAAAACGGTCCGTAATCTGGACCGAAAAAAATGGACGAGTGCCATGCGAGTGTCATGCGAGTGCAATGCGATTTTTCCCACATAAACTCACATAACATCTGTATGACATCCGTATGCCATGCGTTTTTTTTTCTCTGCTACTATTTTTCTACAATCATTTACAGGACCATTTTACAGTGTCCTGTAGTTACCTTGAGTCACGGTGATGCGCCCCCTGCTGGATGTCCTCATATGAACTCGAGCGTGGGAATTTTTCCAGGACGAGGGTCTTCAGGTGGATTACCAGTATAATAAAATATTACAACACCTTGGGTCTTTATTTCATTTAAATACTTGGAAATAATGTGTGTGTGTTTTATTAACCATTTCGTACTATTGGATTAATAATGGATAGGTGTCATAATTGACGCCTCTCCATTATTAATCTGGCTTAATGTCACCTTACAATAGCAAGGTGAAATTAACCCTTCATTACCCCATATCCCACCGCTACAGGGAGTGGGAAGAGAGTGGCCAAGTGCCAGAATAGGCGCATCTTCCAGATGTGCCTTTTCTGGGGTGGCTGGGGGCAGATGTTTGTAGCCAGGGGGGGGGGGCCAATAACCATGGACCCTCTCTAGGCTATTAATATCCGCCCTCAATCACTGGCTTTACCTCTCTGGCGGAGAAAATTGTGCGGGAGCCCACGCCAATTTTTTCCGCGATTTAATCCTTTATTTTACAAGCTACAGTGCCCAAATTTTGCACATACACACTACTAACATTAGTAGTGTGGAATATGCAAAAAAAAAGGGGATATGAGATGGTTTACTGTATGTAAACCATGTCTCATATCCTGTCGGGTTTGTGAAGGAGAAAGAAAAAGCCGGCAATTGAATTACTGACTTTTCACATATCTCGCGCTGAATTAAATATAAATACAGTATATATATATATATATATATGTCTCAATGACATATATATATATATATACTGTATATATGTTTTAGCGAACATTTGAGCACATAAATCCATTAGATGTCGGTTTTGCAAGCCTGTGAGAAAACATCGCAGTACGGATGCCATACGGAATACATACGGAGGATGCCATGCGCAAAATACGCTGCCACACCCTGCCTACGGATGACATACGGATCACTATTTTGGGAACATTTCTGCATATTACGGCCGTAAAATACGTACCGTATTTTCATACGCTGAGTGTGACGCCGGCCTAAGGCTATGGTCACACTATCAGTATTTGGTCGGTATTTTACCTCAGTATTGGTGAGCCAAAACCAGGAGTGGGTGATAAATACAGAAGTGGTGACGTGTTTCTATTATACTTTTCCTCTGATTGTTCCACTCCTGATTTTGGCTTACATATACTGAGGTAAAATACTGACCAAATACTGAACGTGTGAACGTGGCCTTAGAAACAGTATAGAATATCTGCCCTGGTCATGTTCACTTCACATAGAGTCTAAAGACAGTGAGGCGCGACAGCAGTGTGTAAGGTCAGGGGTTATACTGGAAGGTATGGGTACGACAGGTGGGCAGACAAGTTGGAATATGTAGGGACAGTCCAGCTGGGAGGACTGGTGGAAAAAGAATCACATCATCTAGGACTCTCCAATTCCAGCTTGTCAGGAAGTGAGAGATCCCTTCAGGGAGCCGCTGAATGCAGCTTGTCCATTGTTCTGCTGGCTGACTGGATGCCTGGCTTCTCTCAGTCTTCCCTTATACCACCCAAGTAGAAGGAGGAGTGTAGTAGTAGCGTCAGCTGACCTGTTCCTCATTATGAAGCATCTCAGCTGTTGAACAGCTCAAGCCTGCGACATAACTGTCTCTATGACCTCCTTTGACCTAGCCAGATAGTTCCTGTAAATACAGTAATTGCCCCCAGAACGATAGGAGTGCCCCACGCGGAGGTCTGCTGCCCAAAGTGCAATAAATGAGATTTGGAGCATCTCACCAACTCCTAATCGTCCAGTGCGCGTAGAAGATGCACTAACAAGCCCAAATTGCTTTCAAGGACTTGCCGCGCCCTATAAAAATGCAGGGAAAGTACATTCCACAGTTTTCAGGCAGCCTGTTTAATTTCAGCGTATTATTTGGCTGACGTACATGAAGCCAGCCGTGGTAATCTCATGTTACTATCTGACACTGGTGTTTGCCATGTGTATACGGGCTTCTTCCAATACGTATGAAGAACATCATATGAAAGGCGCCAACTGTTAGCCATGTTTTCTGCTGGCCAAAGGTACAAAGTTCTCCGATTAGACGAGCATTCCCTTATTTTCTCATTACTGAAGAATTTATCAATGTGCAAGAAACATGGAGTGATACTTCCCTATTAATCCTAACGATTTCACCATAGAAAATTGCTTTAGCTTAGGAAAAAGAAAATCAACCAATTGTTGTTCAGTGACACCATGGTGGTAATGGCGACTAATGATGGGAAAAGGGTTAATACATCTACTAATAACTGTGCGCTGCAAGAATTTTGTGCACGTGCTTGTAAAGAAGCCAATATGCGAGGGTCCCTACAAAAGTCCTGGGGGTCTCTCCTACTGAAGAGAAGCAACAATAGCTCATCCACCATTCTAATGTCTGGTAGACCTGGTATTAGAGTGTGATCTGGGTAATAATGGTCCGGGCATCTTCTGTTCTTGTGCTGTTACTTCCATCACTTTCACTTACTTCTAAGTTGTATAGAATGACTCATAAAGAAAAGATTCAATTTCCATTAACATCGCTTGCTACTGTCTAGTTTACACGGACCACCAACGTTTCATAGACTGAATATTCAAGCATCATCGGGACGGGTTCAATAATTCCATCATGTTACAGATGTTAAATCAGTTAAGTACATTTTCTGCTACTTTACATACGCTCCCTTTGCCAAGTACGTATGTGCACTATTGTAGCACCACCTACTGGTACATTTGTGCAGTGCACTGATTAGTCAGTGACTAAAGAACCTAACTTTTCAACATGCGGTACATGTATTCCAGAAGGTACTTGCCTTCTCTTTAGGGGCTGCTGTGCTTTTAGCAGCCAATACAATGTATGTTCATGATGTTGGGGGGGATTTGATATCCTTTAGGGGTAGAGGTTTCTTGGATTAGTAATATTGAGAAAAATTCCTTTTGGGTTTAGTCTGAACAACTCTCACAAATCACTGCGTAATATTCTATAAGTACCCCCATGCCACGGGACAGCTCTGACCCCATAAAGTATGGAATCCACAATCCAGTGGTATCTGGCATCAAGTTGTGGCAGCAGATTCTATAAAAAGGTATCTTTCATGAGCTTTTTCTTCCTCATCTTAGAGCAGCATGATGTAGGGGCTGATCCCAGTGATATACCACTTACTAGGCTGCTTGATGAAGGTTTTATAAAATTCCTGTTTTATCTCCTGTAGATCTAGCAGTTCTCTGAATGCTGAGCTCTGTTTAACCCCGCCCCCACCACTGATTGGCAGCTTTCTGTGTACACTGTGCATAGGCAGAAAGTTGTAAATCAGTGGATATGGAGGACTACATGGCAGCAGGTTTACTGGTGTTCTAGTGATGATGTTCTGCTGATAAAAAGTGATTTTATCAAAACTGCAGCATGTGACACATCACTGGAATAAGGATTCCTGTCTCTACATCATGCTGTTCTCAGACTACATATCAAAAACCTTGAGATAGAGTCTCTTTAATTCCTGTAAGTTGCAAGATCCAGCCTTCGTGGAGCAGACTTCTTGTTCGAGAACATCTTTTTGATCTAGAAAATTTGGAGGCCCAGTCAGGACCTTGTTATGTTTCTCAGACAGGGCATATTTTCCTACTGAGGGCAGCCTTTGTAATTAGTGAGCATTGATGCCATAAAGGGGTGTACACCTGCAACAATGTTCAGGTAGGTAGTGCGTGTCAAGATAGCATCACATGAATGGTTTCCCAGCAGTAAGCAGCTGTCCGTATGATGTAAAATAACACATTATTCATTAGACCAGGGCTCCTACTTCCTCTGCTTCTTTTAGCCTTGTACATTAAAGGGGTATCCAGGACTTTAACATTGATGGCTTTTCCTTAGGGTAGGTCATCAATGTCTGATTGTTGGGTATGCGACACCCAGCACCCTCGACCATCATCTGTTTCTGGTGTCGGCAGCAGCCAGAATTGGTCAGTTGGGAAGCTGAACAGCGCCATCAACAGAATAGTGGCCTCGGCCAGGTACTACACATCAAAACCTCTACTGGTTTGAATAGGAATGCTCCACAAAACGGGCCTTTTTGGAAATGCTTCCTACAATTTGGCTCTTGTTAAAGTCACCAGGTCCCTACATTTACCAATTTTGTTCTTTTTACAACCCATTGACTTCAAGAACTAATCTGTAGCCATCAGTGAAACAAGATTGAAATGAAACTTTATTTCGTTCTGACATGGTCAAAACAAAATACAAACAATTGAGAAAATGTTTTCTATGAATTAGACTCAGGAAATATCAGGATATCCACCTGTTGGGTCCTCCAGAATTTAGTCACAACCTGTAAGGTATAAATGAAGCAAGTATTTAATTTTATCTGCAGTGTTACTGGATGGAAAATGAAGTATTTTATAGAATCTACTGAAATTAATGGACTGTCAGAGTAATGCGCTGATTAATACATTGACATGTCGGGTCCTCCAGCTAAATCAGGAGTCCAATTCTAGTATCCTGACCACTGCAGCCAATCACGACCTTAGATGGCTCATTCTATTCACCTGACCACTGCAGCCAATAACAGATGTCAGATTATGTCTCAGTCTAGCCACCTGACCACTGCAGCCAATCATAGACCTCAGATTATGTCTAGTTCTAGCCACCTTACCACTGCAGCCAATCAGACGTCAGATTATGTCTAGTTCTAGCCACCTGACCACTGCAGCCAAACACAGACCTCAGATGATGTCTGGTTCTTGCCACCTAATCACTGCAGCAAATCACAGAAGTCAGATAATGTTTCGTTCTTTTCACCTGACCAATACAGCTAATTACAAACCTAAGTGGATGGATGTGCTAAAAAACTGGATATCGTCACTTCCTGTTCTGGTGATGACCAACTAAGTGGCCTTCGCTGGAACAAATGGAACTAGATAAGGTGAGTATGCCTTTTTTCTTTTTTTATTATTTTACTGGGGGGAAACGTGGGGATTGTCCGAGTAGTGGACAACTTCTTTTCTATCCCTATCACCCCCCCCCCCCCAGTACAATAATAACGCTAGGGGCTCCTTCTCACTTGCGAGAAATACGTCTGAGTCTCGCAGGTTAAAACCCTGCTCTTGCGCCGGCACTCCAGAGCGGAGCGTGCGGCCGCACAGCAATTCATGGAACTGCACGCTCCGCTCTGGAGTGCTGGCATCAGAGCAGGGTTTTAACCTGCGAGACTGGGACGTATTTGTTGCAAGTGTGAAGGAGCCCTAATACTCAGCTCCAGTCCCTGGACTGTTCCATCGGTGTCAGCGCTGCCTCTCCCGGGGTCCATCAGCCCTGGCTTCACTCTCCTCTCCTATGGACATGATTGACAAACAATTAACAATCTTAACAATCTGTCTATCTGACTGAGCTAATACTTCTAATATTTATGACTTCTAGTTATATTTTTGCTCTTAGGAAAATCACCAAACCATCTTCACTTAATATTTGCTCGTATTTGAATAGAATAGAATGTTGTACTCCCTCCTACCTCTACGCAGCCCTGTACGTGCTATATAGGCGCATAGCAAAACATTATATTATAGAAATAGCTGGAACTATGTATGACATGTTTTACCTTTTGTCTATGTCTTGCAGAGCTAAATGTGCCGCTGACAACTGGTTGCTCACACAATGGCATCCCGCCAGTGCCCGCCTGCGATGTTCAATTCCATGAACCCGCCTATGAACAGTTATGTTGAACATTGCTACCTGAGGTCACCCAATGTCATGGCGGAAGGTCAGTATCTGGCAATGATGAGATGGGCAGATTAGGGCATAGAGGTCATACTAAGGGCATAGTTTTCCCACTTCTTCACACATGTCTGACGGCAGGCAGCCATGAGATGACTCAGTAAATAGACATGGTGATGAGAGCTTTCCATTGTCTGATAATAATTACCGTCCATCTCGATTAGCATCAAAGAACGCGTCTATATTCTTATGCAGTTCTTACACTGTCTAGGTATAAATTATCAAAAATTAATTATATTTATTGTTAAATAGCTATTATTATTGTAATTAGATTATTATTATTATTTGCACAATGCATTATGCTGATTTATTGTTGCCATTTCTTTTGTCTCATCTTTGTGCAATTTGACTTGCAGGCATGAATGAGATGCCCTATTGCCACCAAAACAACCTTATGACTAGCCAACATGGCTTCAGTCTTGCCCAAGCCAATGAGCAGATGGCTTCTGCAGATGGTGAGTATGTAATGGATAAAATGAGAATAAAACCTACTTTGACAATTGTTATACTTACAATTTTATCGAAGGTGATTGAAGCAATAACTTGAAGCCGAGTCTGCTGAGTCAATTTGACTTAAAAACCAATAAATACCAGGTACTTTTCAGAATAGAGTTGTACTCAGGCTAGGCAATCCATTTTGAGCTAAATAGTAATCAGTAGAGAAAAATCCTTCTCTTGTATTGATAGTTTACTGTCTCAATTGTAGGCCTCATTCACACGTCAGTTTTTCACGTAAGCGCATTATCTGTTTTTTTCACAAATAGCATTCGTATCGATGACAGTATATGGGGTTTGTTCACACGTCAGGTTTTTTTCTCGGAGCCATGTCCGATATTGAAGTCCGGTTTTCACTGACTGATAGATGGAAGCTGGAGAAATGCTATTCTTTTCTACATCAGTGAAAAAAAACTAATGAAAATATGACCAAATGCTGATGAAAGTCACTGATGAAACTCGGTCCGTTTGATCTGGTATGTCAAAAAAACTGATGCCGCAATGAGTCGTTGGGCTCAATGTGACTGTAATGAACATTCAGCTGTGATAAATATTAGGTTTGTTCTGGTTTTCAGGTTCTGAGTTTAAAATTAACTTCATAACTATTCACAGACAGCAAACAGATCATGAAACAGAAATTAGAACACAATGGGTCCGATTCATCAAGGGGTTTTCACAAGGTTTCTGGTGTAAAACACCTTGACATATCACAAAGTTTTTAGAAAACTCGAAGTTTAGTAAAATTTAGCAACATTTGACGTCTTTATTATTATTATTATTATTATTATTATTATTATTTATTGTTATAGCGCCATTTATTCCATGGTGCTTTACATGTGAGGAGGGGTATACATAATAAAAACAAGTACAATAATCTTAAACAATACAAGTCATAACTGGTACAGGAGGAGTGAGGACCCTGCCCGCGAAGGCTCACAATCTACAAGGGATGGGTGAGAATACAGTAGGTGAGGATAGAGCTGGTCATGCAGCGGTTTGGTTGATCGGTGGTTACTGCAGGTTGTAGGCTTGTCGGAAGAGGTGGGTCTTCAGGTTCTTTTTGAAGATTTCGATGGTAGGCGAGAGTCTGATGTGTTGTGGTAGAGGGTTCCAGAGTAGGGGTGATACACGAGAGAAATCTTGTATGCGATTGTGGGAAGAGGAGATAAGAGGGGAGTAGAGAAGGAGATCTTGTGAGGATCGGAGGTTGCGTGTAGGTAGGTACCGGGAGACGAGGTCACAGATGTGTGGAGGAGACAGGTTGTGGATGGCTTTGTACGTCATGGTTAGGGTTTTGTACTGGAGTCTCTGGGCAATGGGGAGCCAGTGAAGGGATTGACAGAGGGGAGAGGCAGGGGAATAGCGGGGGGACAGGTGGATTAGTCGGGCAGCAGAGTTTAGAATAGATTGGAGGGGTGCGAGAGTGTTCGAGGGGAGGCCAGTTCCAGCCAGCTCCCATAAAATGAGTGGAGTTTGAGAGGGACAGGGCTTGCCATAGTCTGCTTGACAAATTCATAAAAATGTAGACAACTTTGGTGGCATAAATTGCATCAGCAATGTACTCCCTGACTGGAGTAATATATCTGGCAGAGGCGTACAGCAGTTGTAAGATGCACCTAGTTCATTAAGAGTCACGCATGTCATAATCAATTAGGCACAACTTACTCAAGTTGTGCCTTTATTACAACTGGCATACAAAACGCCAGCCTTTATGAATTGGGTCCAAAGTATATTTGGAAAGTTTATTAATGTTTCTTTACGCAGCCATTAAATGTAAGAAAATTGTACACTGTTGTAGTTTAGTAATTTTTTTCCTAAAAATCCTTTTCCTTTTAAGGCTAGGGCTACACGGTACATCTCACATGGCCAAAGTGCACTAGGTGTTGCTGATACATCAAATATATATTTTGATATAATTGAATGGAGTTGTATTGCTACTGGGAGAGAATTTCAACCACGACAAGCAAATCTCAAAAAGTCCAGTCATGTCACACTTTTTTCAACTTGTCATTGTACCCTTTGGGTGGCAATGTGACCCCATTCACTTGTATTTTGCTGCAATGTAGCAGCGACACTTAGCACATTTTGGTCGTGCAAGATGTGTCACAGTCACAGTTGCTATATAGCCCTAACCTAATTCTGCCAGGATTAATTTATTAAAACATTATACGTACGGTATTTTTCTGGTGTTTTTATTTCTCATCAGTCATTTACATTTTTCTCCATTTAGGATCTCGTTTCTCCACCCCTAGAAGCTCAGTGAAGCTTAGCAAGAAGAGAGCAATGTCTATATCTCCACTATCAGATGCTAGTATTGACCTGCAGACCATGATTCGCACATCCCCTAACTCCTTGGTGGCATTCATAAACTCCAGATGTCCCTCCGCCAATGGCTCCTATGGTCACTTGTCAATAGGAACGATGAGGTATATAAATACAAACCTATTGTATAAAATCCAATTTTTTAAGCAGCATATGTACATTACAATGGACATAGTTAGCATTGTGCACAGTTTATGACTTACATCATGAGTAAGTCATATAATGCATGAGACAGGCATGGGTTTCACCGCCTTAGTTGGGTAGTTGCTTGAGTTCTTAAAGAAGCACTTCCATCAAAATGTTTATCATTTTAATACACTGACGAGCTAAAGGGTAACAATGTTTTTTCAGGCTCTGCATCTCACCATCCACTACTGCTTGGAAAGTGAGACTACCGCCATTTTATAGAGAATCATCTTGGTTATCTAATGAATAAATTTACTTGCAACTATTTAGAATATGATTAGTAATGCAGATGTGAGGGAGGCCAGGGCCGTAGTCGTGGCCCGCAATGATAGCTGCTGGAGCGCACCATGGCCACCCGACACACATACACTGTCCCATTTGCGGCGTAATTTCTGTAACTTCTCCTGCACCATCAGGGTCCCCTCTGGTCTGCTGTGGGTTCACTCCTGCTGGTTCCACACAAAGAGAGACAGAGTCCAGTTTCAACTTGTAACAGACAACTTTACTTGAATTCTTTCTCAGTACGTCCAGTTCAGTTGCAGCAATTTCACAGGGAACATCACAGTATACATCCTTGTCTATTCCTGTGGTTTTCCCTACTTCTTCTGGAATGCTCCTGGGTCGTACCGCTTCGTCCGGTACCGCAGAGCTCCTTCTGTCCTGCTTCACTACCTTTAGGAGTTCCTCCGTCCATTTCGCAACAGACATAAGGGCATCTGCCCATGTAGTAAGCTGCCACATCTTGGTGCTGCACTGCATTCCACTGTTGCTGTTTTCTTCAGTACCGAAGCACTGGATGTCTGGACTCCCAGATTCAAACGTTACTGGTACCACTGTGCTGCCTGGGCTCTCAGGCCCTACTGAACCGTCTGGGCTCCCTGTACCCACTGAACTCCAATCAGTAAATACTCCTGTCT
Organism: Ranitomeya variabilis; assembly: GCF_051348905.1. NCBI lineage: Eukaryota > Metazoa > Chordata > Amphibia > Anura > Dendrobatidae > Ranitomeya > Ranitomeya variabilis. Next base: position 651,355,571 of record NC_135234.1, read on the forward strand.
TACCCACAGTAGACCCCTCCTATGTTAACTATTACTTATCCTATGCCGTAATCCATGTCTGCGATATTGGTTTGCAACCTGGATGATGCCATAATGAGTCCAGGGTGAAAACCACAGAGAATGAGGTGCTGCGAGCGCACCTCAGTGACTGGTGGTGACATCATTGAGGTTACCGCAGGTCACTGAGGATGCCTTTCCACACTTCACTGTGAGCTGGGAAGATGAACTTCTATGACCTCAATGAGATCAGTGCGAGCACCATAAGATTACTGTGTGACCATCAGTAAACATTTTACCGCTGGTCACAGGTGTTGACTCACGCTATCATCTGACAGTGTGGGAACAACAGCTCTCTGACCAGCGGTAATGACCTTACTGCGGGCAGACAGTAGTGTTTGCCGTGCTGTCATGCAGATGACAGCTTGGCAAACTACCAATGTTCGTGCCCCCATTCATCTGAATAGGGTTCAGATACTGTTCTGGTACCAAATCCAAACTTAAAGATGAGGCACAATTTTTTTGTTAGGAAGTTAGAAGGCTTAAAAGTTGACCAGTGATTTCTCATTTTTCCATCAAAATTTACAAAACCATTCTTTTAGGGACCACATCACATTTGAAGTGACTTTGAAGGACCTATATGACAGAAAATACATAAAAGTGAAACCATTCTAAAAACTGCACCCCTCAAGGTACTCAAAACCAAATTCAAGAAGTTTATTAACCTTTCACGTGCTTCACAAGAATTTCTGGAATGTGGAAGGAAAAAAATGAAAATTTAACTTTTAGTCACAAAATTTTATTTTAGACTCCATTTTTTTATGTTTGCAAATGTAACAGGAAAAAATGGACCCCAAAATTTTTTGTGCAATATCTCCTGAGCATGCCGATACCTGATATGTGGGGGAAAACCATTGCTTTGGCACATAGCAGGGCTCAAAAGGGAAGGAGTACTATTTGACTTTTTGAATGTTAAATTTCCTTGATTAATTAGCGGACACCATGCTGCATTTGGAGAGCCTCTGGTGTACCTAAACAGTGGCAAGCCCCGACAAGTGACACCAGTTTGGAAACTAGACCCTTCAGGGAACTTATCTTGATGTGTGGTGAGCACCTGGAACCCCCAGGTGCTTCACAGAAGTTTATAGCACTGAGCCATGAAAAAAAAAAAATTACATTTTCCCCACAAAAATATTTTTAGCCCCAAATTTTGCATTGTCACAAGGGTAACAGAAGAAATTGCACCACACAATTTGTGGTGCAATTTCTCCTGAGTACACTGATAAACAATATGTGGGGGAAAACTACTGTTTGGGCACACAGCAGGGCTTGGAAGGGAAGGAGCGCCATTTGATGTTTTGAATGCAAAATTTGCTGGAATAATTAGCAGAGGCCAGGTCGCATTTGGAGAACCTCTGGTGTGCCTAAACAGTCTAAATCCCCTACAATTGACACCATTTTAGAAATGAGACCCCTGAGGGAACTTATCTTGATGTGTGGTGAGCACCTTGAACCCCCAGGTGCTTCACAGAAGTTTATAACATTGAGTCCAGACAAAAAAAAAAAATTTGCCCTGAATTTTGGGTAAAAGGAGAAATTACATCATACAATTTGTTGTGCAATTTCTCCTGAGTATGTAGATACCCCATATGTGGGGGTAACATACTGTTTGGCTCACGGCAGGGCTCAGAAAAGAAGGAGTGACATTTTGGAAAGCATACTTTGATAGAATGGTCTGTCATTTGAGAGCCCCTGATGTGCCTAGTCAGTGGAAAACCCCCACAAGTGACATATTTTGGAAGCTAGGAATGAATCTAGATGTGTTGTGAGCACCTTGAACCCCCAGCTGCTTCACAGAAGTTTATAGCATAGAGCAGTGGAAATAAAAAAAAAATACAATTTTTCCCTCAAAAAATGTTATTTTAGTCCCAATTTCTTTTGTCACAAGGAAAGCAGGAGAACATGGACCCCAAAATTTGTTGTGCTATTTCTCCTGAGTACATCGATACCCCTAATGTGGTTGAAAACTTTTGAAGCACAGTGCAAAGCTCAGAAGGGAAGAAGTGCCATATTTGAGTTCACATTTTGCTAGACTGGTTTGCCATGTCACACTGGCAGAGCTCCTGAGGTGCCAGGATCGCTGACACCCCTATAAGAGACCCCATCTTACAAACTACACCTCTCAATGAATTCATCTAGGGGTGCACTGATCATATTGACACCACAGGTGGGTCACAGAATTTTATACCATTGGACAATGAAGAAAAAAATAATTACATTTTTACCACCAAAAATTTTTGTTTTAACCCCAGATTTAACATTTTCACACAGGGAAATTGGTAAACACGGCACCAAAATTTGTCCCTCGATATCTGCTGAATGTAGAATGTAGAAATGCCCCAAATGTGGCTGTACAGTACTACTTAGCCATATAATGAGACTCGGGAGGGAAGGGGCGCTATTGGTAAATAGCGCTCCGTCCCTCCTGAGTCTCGCCATATGGCTAAGCAGTACTGTTTTACAGAAGGCATCCTGGAGTGCAGAATTTTCTATACTAGATTGCGGACTCGATATACAGAGCTCTAAGTACTGGAAATGCAGAATCCCTCCTCAATTTTAGAAATTATACCCCTTTGGGAATTTATCTACAGGTGTCATGGTGATATTGACTCCATGGGAGTTTTCCAGAAACAAGCAGGAGTGGATGTTACTGAGCGAAAATTGCAAACTGCCAATGTAATGACTAGTACATTGTGCCCAGCTCATGCCCCTGTAAATTAGATGGGCTTTCATCGCTACAGAATTGCCAAACATGTGGACGCTGTTTGTGGTTTAGGCACACTGGGGCTCAGAAGGGAGGGGGCATTTAGATTTGGGAGCACAGAATTTGCTCAATTTCATTTGGGGGGCGAGGGCCATTTCACTTTTCCAGAGCTACCAGTAACGTGGAAACTCCCTATATTTCCGTTAACAGATGACAAACGTGAGTGGAGACTTGCTTTTTTTGTGGATTAGAGTTGAAGCTTTTGTTAGGAACATTTTACATAACAATTTTGATTGCACTTATCCTGTGCTCTATGCTGAGCACTTATATCGATGTTTCCCTTTAAATCTTCGAGTGACATGATTTAGATGAAACCCCGGAGGGATCCATTCACTGTAATGAGGCAGCAGAGTTACTCTGGACTCCGTCTGGCATCTGCTTAGCAGTGTCCTTTTTTTCAGAGATGCAGTAAACTGTGGCCGACGGCACTTCTATGCACTCCTAATAAAAAGACGGACACCGTCAACTTTAGTGTTTGGGTCGGTGCGATTACAGATACCAGATTTATATAGGGTTGTTATGTTTGGCTGCTTTCACACCCTAAAAGAGACGTTTTTTGTTTTTTTTCAAAAACTATCATTTTTCCCTACTTCTGCTGACAAAGTCATGTGAGGTCTTTTTTTTTCAAGACAAGTTGATGGCTTTATTGGTACAATTTTCAGGCTTATGACATTTTTTCCATTCCGATTTTTGGGAGGGAGAATAAACAAAAACCAACAATGCAAGAATAGTTTTTGGGCTTTTTTGAAATGCTGTTCCGCCTGTTAAAATTAATAAGGAAGCTTTATTCTTCTGGTCAATATGATTATAGTGATACCCCATTTATATGCCCCATTCACTATTTTATAGAAAAAATAATTATTTTTGCACAGCTTTGTTCTGAGAGCTATAACTTTTTATTTTTTTGCTGATGGAGCTGTGTGGCAGCTTGATTTTGCAGCACAAGATGATGGTTTCAGGGATCCCATTTTTATTTACATTCGTCTTTTTGATCGCGTTTTAGTCCATCTTTTGTTCAGCGGTATGATGATAAAGCATAATTTTTTACTTCTTTTTTTTTTTTACGGTGGTGTTCATTAAGGGGTTAAATAGTGAGACACTTTTATAGGTCGGGTTATTCCGGACGCAAATTGCAACTCCACAATAGTTTTTTTTTTTTTTTAACCATTCACTATATGGGAAAACTGACCTAGCAATATTATTCACCAGGTCAGTACAAGTTTGCAGATAGCAAACATGTATAGGTTTTTTTATTTACATTCCCAAATGTGTAAGAAATTTTTTTTTAGTTCATCGCCATTTTCAGAAACCCATAGCATTTTCATTTTTTGGAATCTGGGGCTGAGTGAGGGCTTTTTTTTGTGTCTTGAGCTGACATTTTTATTGATACCATTTTGGGGTAGTTATGGTGTCTTGATCGCCTCTAATTGAATTTTATTGAAACGTTGCAGCTGCCAAAAAAATCTGAGCTCAGCAGTACCAAATATGTGTATTTTTTGTTATTGTTTTATTTTCAATGGAGCAAAAGGGGAATGATTTGAAATTTTGTGGGGTTTTTTTTTCATAGTTTTAAGAACTTTTTTTTCTTCAAGTTTTGCTTATTTCAATAGTCCCCTTAGGAGACTTGAGCTATGCTATACATAGAATGTGAGAGATTTCTCACGTTGCGAGTGGTGACGTCAGTAAGATTACCTTAGGTCATCAGCTATGAACCGTGATAACCTTACTGACGTCAGCACTCTTTGCAGCAGCCGAATTCACATGCTATTGTCACTGTGTTTCAGCTGGCATTTTTTTAAAGGTGATAAGTGGGTAAAAGAGGATTAGGGAGGGTTTTGCACAATTAAAGCACTTTTCTCTGTTTATGTGTTTATTACCTTTGCCTACGGGGTTAGTAATGGGGGTATCTAATAAACGCCTCTCCATTACTAACCTCTGGGCTTGGTGTCAATGGACATTACACAGCTGATATCAACCCCAAAACCTTTACCCTGCTTTCTAATCCACCATCTAATGGATGTGCCATTTCTGTGGCGGCGGAGGGCTGGTGTAATTAGTCTGGAAGGGGGCCAATATCCATGGCCCCTTTTCAGCCTATTAATATTACTCCGCAGCTGTCTGCTTAGCCTTTGCTGGTTATTAAAAATAGGTGAGACACCCACATCAGTTTTGAGGGATCCCCTCTTTTAAATAGTAAAGGCTACCTAGACAGCTGTGAGCTGATATTAATAGCCTGGGAACTGGGAAGCTCCATGTGTATTTCCCCTTCCCAGAATAATAACACAAGCCCCCTGCTGTCTGCTTTCCCTCAGCTGGTTATAAAAATATGGGAGACCCCACACCATTTTTTTTATTTTATTTCTTTAAATATTAGCTAAATACATGTACACCAAGCTACGCATGCACTGCACTAATTATATATCTCACTGACATCTTTCTTACTATGCATAGGTGCCGGCTGGTGAATACTCTTCATTAGCGTTGCCTGCTCTCGGCGCTAACAGCGAGACCAGGCGTACAATGATGAGAGTTACCAGCGGTAACCTTTTCACTGCTGGTCACAGCTGCCGGCTCACACACTGTCCTCTGTGTAACAGCGTGTGATCCGCAATACCCATTGGCTGTGACCGGCGGCGGTGATTTAATTAAGATTACGGCTGGTCAGGGCCGGTGTTTTCTTCCCTGTCACACAGATGATAGCGTGGGAACCACCTGATGTTCGGGACACCCCATTCACTTGAAAGAGGTCCAGGATCAAGTTCGAGTGCCCGAACTGAACTTTTTTATAAAGTTCAGCCACAGCCGACAGACCCAAACATCCACAGGTCCACCTATCCCTATTCTCAAGTAATACTGTAACACTATATGGGACAGACATATTTCTGGGTTTCCATATTAGAACTACAATGAATGTTTTGGCAATGTTACATTTAGAAGGAAAACCTCATTGCAATTATTTTGCATTATCTGTGTTATCATTGACATTGTTATGGATATGTAGATAGTAATACATTATTCCTGAATAAAGCAAATTTAGCATATCCATATTTTACTTACTACTGGTTACTACTCTGTTTCTTATATTACATTGTCTTGCTTTGCAGTCCTTCACTTGGGTATCCAAATTGCCTTAATCACCAGAGACCACAAGGGGCATCTTACGGTACAAACCCTTTATTGTCTTACAATTCACATGAGCACTCGTCGAGCAGAGGGATGGGCGTTCTGCAGGCACGCTCTTCTATCAAGCACTGCCAGGTGGGTATCTACTTTGTCTACCTGTTTAAAGAGTATGTCCACCTTTGCCATCATTTTATATTTCTCTTGTGCATGTAATATACATCATGCATTTTTGCAAATAGTATTTATTAAATATAACCAACCATTGTGTATCGATAGCTTCTATGCAGACCTTTGTGTTTCCATGGTTACAGACTACAAACAAACCCTGTGTAGTCTGATCCAACAGCGATGTAATACTACACTCCTTGCACCTCATTTTCTTCGCTATTTAAGAGAAAACTGCTACCCTACTCTCAGCTTTCTGATTACCAGAGGGCAGTACGTTGTTGATAATTTATAGTTTAATAGAAATTTATAGAACCATGGCTATGCTGTTTGCCTGAACCGTAAGCGCTCTCTGATGCTGCAGGCTGAGGCATCTTTGCCCATGCAGCATTGGAGAAGCACACAGGGACTGCAACTGGCCAGATTTAGTGATCCAGCCAATGTCAGAGCAGCACTTACAAGCTCTATAGCAAAAACTTGCAAGCGCTGATTGCAGAGGTGGCTGGTAACTTAGGTATCAGCAGGACACAATAAAATTAACAATCCCCGTATTTTTGAAAATTGAGAGGATTTTTAGATGATTTTTAGTAACAAGTAAATTGCAAAGTTGATAGATTTTATATGCAAATTGTCTCTTCTTGATTTTATAAGAACTTTGCAATTTTACCCTTTTAAGAAAAGGAAAAAACCCGTTTAAAGGGGTCGTCTACTACTTGTTCAACCCTTTCTCAATCACTATATTTCTCCCATGTAAAATGATAACAGTTATACTCATCTCCGATGAAGGCGTTGTTACAACGATGTCAGCGCCTGGTCTTCCAAGACTTGTGTGACATAATTATGTCATGTGAGACCTGCAGCTAGTCAGCAGCCACTTCACTCTCATCTCTTTCAGACAAAACTGACTTCCAGAGGAAGTCACAGAACAGTTTTGTTTGAAGGGAGAGAGCGAGAAGTGGCCGTTGATTGGCTGCAGGGCTCACGTGACATAACAATGTCACTGGAACCCCTACAGACTAGGCACCAACATCGCTGGATTGTCACCGGCACTGGAGGTGAATATAGCTGTTATTGTTTGACATGAGAGAAATATAAGGGGTTGCCCCAATAATGGACAACCTTGTTCAAATATAATAAAATGGCTTTTTACCTCAAACAATACTGTGTATACAAGCTATATAAATTAACCCTTTCTTCTCTGTTGTAGATGAAGTCAGAGCCACTATCTAGTACAGGATTAGAAGCTATGAATAGTAAACACCTGGAAGATGGATCAGAGGGAGACATCTCAAGTCCAGCTTCTGTTGGGACACAGGTAGTTTGATATCTTATTATATTCTTTTCAGTAATCTGCCTTTTATCCACATTCAAAGACAAACTAATACCAATACGCAACAAACAGAATATGAAATTATAAGCATTATATTAGTTAAAATCTATCTTGCATATTAGATTTTATAATTGATCAAGGTGGACCTCAGCTTGATCAACAGTGTCTTGACTCTACCTGGAGCACATGACACCTATACTAAGGACAAGTTAGTATTGTATATACTTCTTTAAAGGAATAATTCAGTAGGATCAACCCTCCTAAGCCATCTATATGGGCATGCAGGTCATATGAAGCTGAATAAAATGATAACTTGACATATGCAATCCAATGTTTTACTCCAGAGAAAACCACGTTTTACTTATATGTAGATGAGCTATTCAGAGCTATGGGTTGGACACAAATCTCCCTGCATTCTTAGCCTATTTTTACACGTTACCAGTGTGAGACATTTAACTAACACAGAACAGTAGAACTGAATTTTGTCTCCTTACAAACACATTTACTGCAGGTCTCACAGCTCTGCTCTATTGCAACATTGGCTGCCTATGAGATGGAAGCTGAAGCTGAGAGGAACCTGCAGATGTGTCAGGTATAATCACACACAACTCTGCAGTGAGGTCAGGAGAGCCGAGAGCGGCCATGACACATCGAGATGGTAACTACCCCTTCATGTAAAATAAACTCTGGAAGCAGATTCTCAGTCAGATTGGTGTTAGGACCATAGAGTTTAATAACTCATTTAGATATAAGAAACATGTGGATCTCACAGGAATAAGAAATTGGATCATACAGTAGATATCAAGATAACATGTTATTCATCCTTCTATGACCTACATCCCCACATAGATTGCCTAGGATAGTTAATCCTTCTAAAATATACCCTTTACCACGCATACATAGAAGGTAACAAGAAATGTGTCTAATAATGTAGTTCTAGAAACTTGGTAAAAGGTAACCCCAAGTTGTAATCAATGGAGAAACACAGTGGCAAACATTCAGTTACCCTGCAGTGCTATCAGAGGGTGTAATGAAGCATTACACAGTGCCAAATAAGCTGTCTGTACATTATGTGGACTTGATTGGTCTTCCAGACTAAGAAAAACTCTGTATAGTTAATCTTGACTCTGATAAAAAGAAGGAACAATGAGGGTCTGCAGTTCCCACATTTTTTGTATTTAAAGATGGAACCAGTTATCCTGTTAGATTTTTACATATTTTTTTATATAAATAGGATCCATTACTTGGTCTGTTGGATGGACGGGATGACCTGGAAAAAGAAGATGGGAAGCATGAGCCTGAAACTGTCTATGAGACCAACTGTCACTGGGAGAGTTGTACTAAGGAGTTTGATACACAGGAACATCTTGTACATGTAAGACATCTACAGATACATGTCTGGTGGTATCTTCACATTGCATTTTCACTACTTTAAAAATAAATTTGCATCAATAAACTAACACAATTCACATGTTTTATAACAGCACATCAACAATGAACATATCCATGGGGAGAAGAAAGAGTTTGTATGTCATTGGCAAGAATGTTCTCGAGAGCTCAGACCATTCAAAGCCCAGTACATGCTTGTGGTCCACATGAGGAGACACACTGGAGAAAAACCTCACAAGTGCACAGTAAGTCATCCTGGTAACATAGATTTTCAGATAGCTATTTAACATATAGGCCTTGGTTTGTTAAGACTGGCGTTTTGTGTGCCTAATTTATTAAGTGGTGCACGCCACTTAATGAATTGGGTGAATATTTTCAGTGGTGAGCACCTCTTACTTCAGTAAGAGACTCGAGTAACATTTCTGATGTAAGAGATTATGACACTTTTAATGAATTTGTCATGAGGACGTTGCCACATCCCATCCAGGCCTTCATCACCTTCAACCATTTTGGCAAAGCTGCCAAAATGGTCATGAAAAAACACCAAAAATCAAAAAAATGTTATGCTACTTCTTGTTGCACAAAAGTTCTGCCACATTTGAAACTGTTTAAGACCAGAATTCTAACATAAATATCATGATGAATCGGGGACAGGGAGAGATAAACTTAGTCTGGGGTCCACAATATATTATTAATGTCTAATCTATTAACATGAAAAGACACACTTTCTATCCAAGTTTTATCTATACACAACAAATGTTCAAAGTGATTTCCATTGATGACAGCACAGATGTCTAGTTGGTTGTCCTGTTGTGTCCAGGCGTGTACCAGCATATCCTCGGATATGGACTCCACTGTTTCAATGATGGTCTGTCTCAGGTCACTCAGATCCTGTCGCTCAAGGGCAGATACACTGAGTCCTTGATGTAGCCCCACAGGAAGAAGTCACACGATCTTAGATCTGGTAGTAATGGAGGCCAGCACAGCATTGGTAAATTGTCCTGAGACAACACATCACTGAAACAATGTAGTCATTATCTATGGATATGCTGGTACGTATATGGACAGAACTTGGCTAGAACCTACACTTTTGCTGTGTCACCAATGGCAATTTGAACATTTATAGTATATTGATTAAACTTGCCTAGATAGTGTGTCTTTTCATACATTTGTTTCATGTTCTCTCCATTATGAATACCAAGGCCATTAAACATTTCTCTATGGTCCTAGGGTTACTCCTTTGGGCTATGTGTTACTTATTAATTAATCTTCGTGTGTTGACACTTTTCTTTATTTAAGTCTATCGTTAGTATTGTTTAAACCCTCTTTTATTGGCCCCTCATGCTATAAAGGATTGCTTTTTTTGGGGGGATGTGTATAATTCTGTGAATAGTTGTGAACCCCACTGGGCCTGGGAATGATGGAAGTGATGTCAATCTCTGTAATAATATAGGTAATATATACGGTATATGAAAGCTTGTTTTCTTTTTTTTTTAAAGTTTGAAGGCTGCAACAAAGCTTACTCACGCCTTGAGAACCTGAAAACTCACCTGAGGTCCCACACAGGGGAGAAACCATATGTATGTGAACATGAAGGCTGTAACAAGGCCTTTTCTAATGCATCTGACCGGGCCAAGCACCAGAATCGCACTCATTCTAATGAGGTATGATGGATGACATCATTTTTTATACAGAAGACATGCAATTGTATGTGAACACTAAGCTTGCTATTAATAATGTTAATAATAATAACGTAAAGGTTGTGCTATGAACAAATGGGCTATTTAATCGATAGATAATGGAAAATTAAAAGGGTTATCCTGGACTTTTGAAGTTTTTTCTTATTGGACTTGGAGCGCCCCCACACCGCCGCAGGGCCGAGGGGTACCCGGAGCCGGGCCTCTGAGTCTCAGTTCTGGGGTTGTCACGGTGGCTAGACCCGGTCCGTGGCCCTGTCTGTCAGTGGGGGACGTCCGGTGCAATAAGTGGTGTTGTAACGGTGCAGTTGTGGGGTGCAGGTCGCGGTAAATAACGAGGACACCAGGTTGCAGTCTCTTTACCTCTTTACTGGAGATCTCTGGGTCCTCAGTCCAGAATACGGTTCACCAGGCTGCGCAAGTCCGGCCGGTCCAATGACACCTCCAGAGTTCACTTCACAGGTGGAAATCGGTGCCTTCCTTCTTAGCGCTATGTGTTGTAGTCCTCCCCTGCTGTGCTTACGGAAAGTACCCCACAACTGTTGTGTCTGTTTCTTAAGTTCCCTCACAACTCGATTAAATGATGTTCTTCTAATCGTCCGTCCCTCCCTGATGTTACGGTTGGAACGGCACCCGTTTGTCGGGTAGGCCTGGAGTTCTTCCGGGACCCTAGAGACGCCCCTCTCCCGCAATTGCCTCCCAAGACTTCATAGGTGATATGTGTTAGACAGCCCGCCTTAAACTGACTGTCCTGCCGCTGTTTAGAGTATTGCTTGAAGCTGAATGTTATAATACTCCCTCGGCATTCCGGCCACCGGTAGTGCGCCTCAGCAGGGTGTTGCTTCGGTCTTACAGCACGACCCCTGCTGGAATTCTCCTATCGCTTGATCTCGTTTCTCACTCAGCACAATCTATCTCGCTTCTAGTCCTTTCTTGAATCCCGCCGCTTCCCGGAGCTGGCGCGGACCCGTTACGTTCTTTCCAATGCCAAGCCTCTGTCAGGATCCCACCCCTGACAGAGACCCTACTGTCTCTTCCTCCACAACACCCTCTGCCACTGAGTGTTGCTTCGTCTAATCCAGTCAGCTTTCTGATCTAACTTCCTGCCTGACCCCCAGTTTACCCACCATGGTGGGGAGTGGCCTAATGAATAGAACCCTTAGCTCCCCCCGGAGGCCCGGCTGTGAAATGTATTGGTGTCTGTGATACCTGATCAGATGAACTCCTTCAGTGCCATCGGACGCACCATGGCCCCCCATAGTGGCGGAGCCACAGTACTGCAACGACCAGGACTCTGGGGCGCTGCAGACTAAAAACTTACAGGCAACTACCTGTTTATTCTGCCGGGCGCGGATTTCTGCCGGCTCAGAGCAATCACAGACTGCTCCTGCCACTGATTCTGAGGCTCCATTTGACCCTACATTAGCAGAGCTGCTTTTCATCTTCCTACCTGCTCTGCCAAAGGGGCGTCACTGCCGACATCATGCTGATTGACAGCAACTCCTTTCAGTTAGGCAGAGGGGCTTTCAATCAGCATGACATCGGCAGAAGTGCTGTGTCAACAGAGCAGAAGATAAGGCTGGCTCTTTCCATGTGACATCACTGGAAACTGCAGAATTGTCAGCAGGAGCAATCCATGACCACTCTGAGAAGGCAGAGATTAACGGAGGTCAGAACTGGAAGGTGGCTTGCAATTACCTGCCTGTAAGCTCTTCGTCACATAAGAAAAAATGCAACATTCCTGGAAAACCCCTTTGAAATTTACACAATTGGATGCAACATGTTGCTGTGGAAAGATAATATGTTAATGGTGCCTGTATAACAGCCTGTGTCCAACGATGCAGTGGTGCGGAAGGAAGGAGGGAGAATAAGTGAATATTCTCTACTGATGGTGTTGGCAGGGGTATGCCATGCTTATGACGTTACTCCTCCTTGCATGTTCTTTTTATCTAAGTAGCAATGGTATGTGCTATAGTAGAGGACCTTTGAGCTCACCACAAGAAATCACACCAGTACAGTACCACGAGCTCAGTAGACAGACTTCAGTTTATATTTTTTCCTTTAAAATATTTGGAAACTGAGCTCCTTGTACTTCACTGATGTGATTTATTGAGGTTAGTTCAAAGGTCCTCTGCTATAGCACATATCATGGCTCCTTAGGTGAAAGGAACAAGCAGGGAGCAGGAAAGTTATAGGCAAGCGATAGCCCCTGATTGCGGCATTAGTAGTGGAAATTCACTTATCCTCCCCACTATTATAAGTTTATCTCTTCACAGCAATAATATTTTAAACCACATCCAGATGTGAAAATGCTTAATTTTCCATTACCTGTTGATTAGACAGCACATTTGTTAATGGGACAACTCCTTTAATAACCTCTACTTTATATTTAGAAACCTTATGTGTGCAAGATCCCGGGATGTACAAAAAGATACACAGATCCCAGTTCTCTCAGAAAGCATGTGAAGACAGTTCATGGACCTGAGGCACACATCACAAAGAAACATAGAGGAGATGGTCAACCTCGGTGTCATGCCCCCCATGAAGGTGGCATGACCCAAGGGATTAAGAGTGATATCCTCCAAGACCTGGAATCAAGCTCATCTCAGGCCAGAAAAGAGGAGGGAAGACTGACCGTGCCAGAGATGTCCTTGGTAAGAACGCTTTCACATAATGCTATACCCAGTGCTGTAGTACAAGGCACAGCATGTACAAAATTTGTGGAGCTGTGTCTAGCAAACGATGCTAGAGTGTGTGGCCGAAGGCCCTCCAATAAGCTGATTGGTGGTGCTATTGTTTAGCCCTCCACTTTTTCAAATGCATTTGCTAATGATAGGTCATCAGTTTGAAAGTCCTGGACAACCCCTTTAAGACTTTTACTACATGTACAATGATGAAACTATTTCTTTATTATTGTAGTTATTTTTGTTTTATTTTCTGCAGAAATCTCAGGCTAGCCCCAGTGGACAGTCATCTTGCAGTAGTGAGAGGTCACCGTTAGGTAGCACCAACAACAATGACAGTGGCGTGGAAATGAATGCCAACGCAGGAGGTAGTTTTGAGGACCTTTCCAACTTGGATGATATTCCTTCAGTGGAATCTATTGGCACTGCAGGAGCTTCAGCTTTAAGGAAACTAGAGAACCTCAGGATCGACAAACTGAATCAAATGCGAAAAGCACCATCTGCTGGAAAGTCTGCAAAACTACCTGCAATCCACAGTACAGGTAAACTCCAAATACATGTTTTTTGTATGTTTGTATGTAGCAATTATATCTCCAACTCAAATGAACGCAGTATATATCTGGATATTACAAGAGGAAGCATATAATGTAAACACTATTGGGCCGTTTCATTAAGATTGGCGTTGCTCACATCAGTCTTAATTAAGTGCTCGCTGGAGGTGCACGTGACCGGCGTATCTTCTCAGTGGTGTGAGCATCCGTGCGCCTCACAAAAAGTGTCAGGGTCTGGAATAGTATGTCTTGCGTAACAATGCCATCACTTTTGCTGAATATGATGGGCGAGAGTACCTATGCCCCGCCCCGCTTCTGCTTCAAATTGCCGTGTTTTTGTTGCACAAAAATTTAGCAATTTTCAAATTTTATTATTTTACCCCAATTTTCTGGTGAAAACGCTTTGATAAATTGCCCACCCAAAAGACTGTTAAATTCGCCAAAGGTTTGATAGCAAAAGTATATGACCAAAGGTTTTAATATTGTGGAACAATCCTTCGCCATCTCCTACTCTAAGTCTTTAGATTCAGCTCTATGCAATTATCTTTCTTCGGTGAATGGGAGTTGCAGTTCTTGGAAATATCAATTCCTCTTATTACTCCGATATGTTTTTTCTCCAATGATTAATGCAATTCTTACAGTCTCGTAAGGCTATCCAGTTTAACTGTTTTGAAATATATTCTATAATGTATGTACAGCTGGTGTTAAATCTTACCAAAAAAGAATGGATGAAGTTCATGTTTTAGAGCATCTCTTTTAAAAAAAAGAAATTGAATAGTCATTTTTTGGTGAATTGTTCACAGTTTTCTTTGATATTTTCCCTTTTTAAGTTCTTAGTTTGTTCCTTCTGCTCTACAAATGTGACAAGTGAAAATCACTTATTGCAATACATTTTAATTTAAAAAGTCACCTTGACTACATCTATGTCTATGTACATTTTTAGATGTATTCATTGTTTTTTTGTTTTAATTTTTCAGTTTCCCAGGGAGAATTGCCAGGAATTTGTGGTTTGCCCCACAATGGTAACATCATGGAGTTGACATCAAGCGAACATTTGAGCCAAATGAATGACCGACGTAACAGCACAACTAGTACAATAAGCTCGGCGTATACAGTGAGCCGTAGGTCATCAGTGGTGTCACCATATCTTACAAATCAGAGACCAGGGGATGTAGGGAACATGGTGGATACATATGACCAAACTGCAGTCGATACTGCAAGACATTCCAATACCAATGGTCTTCCAGGCCTTACCCCAGCTCAGCAATATAGACTTAAGGCAAAGTATGCAGCAGCTACTGGTGGACCTCCACCTACTCCTCTTCCTAACATGGAGAGAATTAGTGCAAATAGTCGAATGGTATTCGCTGTCGGTGACTACCGTAGTTCATCTATCTCTTCAGCGTCATCTAGTAATATCCAAAGAAGACATAGCAATAATGAATACCACAGCTATGGTACAGGAATAATTCATCCTTCTCAAGCACCAGGGGCAGGAATAAGAAGAGCTAGTGATCCCGCACGACCTAGTGGAGACCCTCAAGTAATACCCAAAGTACAACGCTTTAAGAGTATGTCAAATATGAACACATCAATGATGGGACGACAGACTCTTGGACATCAACAACCATATGGAGGATCTGAAGTGAATTTACAAAGACATATTTTTTCACCTCGTCCACCCAGCATCAGTGAGAATGTGTTCATGGAGACTGCAAGCACAGATCTAACATCTCAAAATAAGGAACATGGTATGATGGTTGGTAATGAAATGCAGAACTTTATGAACTATCAAGGCCAAGGATCTCAAATGACTACCAATCACCACGTGAATTTTAACCACCAACTTCATGGGTTAGACATGCAAAATGAAAATGCATACTCAAGTTCTCAGAGAACATTAGGCAGTATGCACATGAGTACAAATAACCATTCCTGCCAGGGCAATGTATTGAATCACTCAGATTTCAACCACTGTCAAATGACAACTCACAACCAGCCTTTCCAGAATACAAGGCAAGCTAGTAGTTCTAGTTTACCTGTGCAGTGGCATGAAGTAAGCTCAGCAACCATGGACATGTCTGATGGCCAAAGCGCAAACCATCCGGTGGTACCACCAAATATGCCACCAGGAAATCAGTGTCATAACCAATACTTAAATTCAGCTACTGATGCAACCAAACAAGTTTCCATTGCAAATAGTAATTCTTGCCAACAACAGGGTATGTATGTAAACAGTGAAAGGTATAATCACTTGAGTCAGGTTCATATCAAACCAGAACAACAATTTCATCAGTCCATGCCCTCAATGATGTCCTGTCAGAACATGAAGCAGCATATGATGCATCAGCATGCTTTCAACCAGTCAAATACAGTAGCATTATCCCCAGGGAATTCCAACTGTGAATATCAAGGACAACAGGAAAATCAACAAAATATGTGCTATAATGTTGGTCTTAACCCAAATATGTTAAGCCCTCAAGGACGAAGGTCACAGACGCCGATGATGCAAGTCAAGGAAATGATGGTACGAAATTATGTTCAATCCCAGCAAGCATTAATGTGGGAGCAGCAGCCAAAAAATATGGCCATTGTAAACAGCACTGGGGAGAATGGTGATGTTGGACAAAACCAACATAGGAATACACCTCATGCTCCAGCTTATATGAGTCCCAAATACATGAATTATCAAAATAAGGAACAACAAAACATTTTAATGAGTCCAAATCCACATGATAACCAGCCAAACCACTCTAAAACCATGAGGAGTCCAGGAAATCAGAGTTACAGTGTAGACATGCTGCCACATCCTCCTTGTGTCCCAAAACCTTTAAGTCGGCAGCACAGTATTACTAGCCAGTCAACTTACATGGGCAGTCCTACTCAACTTAGTCCATCTTACCATTCAGCTGAATCAAGCCCTAGGAGAATGCCTACCCTGCCACCTATTCACTGTCAATCTGACTCCAATGACACCACAGGTATGATGTATTACTCAGGTCAAGTTGAAATGCATCAAGGGAAAACAGGAAACCAAAAGCTTGTCACAGCACTAAATCAAACCCAAAACAGCTGTGATGGACATCAAAATAGACAGTACAGTTCTAATCTGGGTTTTGTGAAGCCAGACACCATCCCATACAGTAATTCATGTCCAGCATCCAATCCCTTGGACAGTTTAGATTTGGAAAACACTCAGATTGATTTTGCAGCCATCATAGATGACACTGATCACACACCTCTGATTTCGCATAATTTAACTCAAACTGGTCTACCGGGATCATCTCAATCTTCTTCCCATTTGAACACACCACGTAATCCAGCAGCCATGGTTCCAAATATGGCAGTATCAGACCTGAACTCTATGCTGTCCTCCTTAGCAGGAGAAAATAAGTTCCTCAACACTATTTCCTGAGTGCCTTTAAAGCTTTAGTAAATGAACCTTTATGACAACTGCCCTGATCAAGCTGATCACATATAGGGCAGCGCTTGCTCATAATCCTGTCAAATGCTGGGAATTTATTATACTGTGTGCTTAAAAAATGCAAGTCTTTTGTTTTCTGACACAGCCAAGTTCATATTTTCAGTAAAACTTTCTCGAAGTATTTTTTTGTCACGGCCGTTTTAACGTGACAAATTTGCACATATCCTTCAACTGTTTTTGTATTATGACTGTATAATATAGGATAGCCTTAATTACCTATATACTAAACCCAAATCATAACTCTGCTGACTAGTTTAGCAGAAAAAACTCTGTTTTAATAATACATTATTCTCTCTGGCTCTCTAGTTGTTATGTTACCAGTTCTACATTCTGGTAGAGAAAATGTAATGGGAGATCAGAATATTAGTGGCCTTACTAAGTAACCAGACTAAAAAGCATAGAATAGAGACATTTTGGCACAGAATTATAATTATTGAAAAGGTAGCCAATGGTACAATATTTGAAGTTATAAAAGTTGCAGTTTTACATGTGATCCTGGTACCTAAGGTGGCACAAATGCCCCACTGCCACATTGGAGGAGAGCTTCCTGTAAATATTGATGTGCTCCTAGTATTATTGCTTGTATATCAGGGCAAACAGGTTCCCAGTATACATTTGACTGTAGCTGGCTGATACATTTGGAAGAAAATCACGTACCATTTTTTTATGCGTTTACAAAAATATTTAAATCTACAAGTTGACTCCATTTATCATCTGCGGGTTACAGATGTTCTTTTGACATGCCAGTTCCAACGTATCTCTTACTAAGCACCATTCACCACTGATATAAATTCTAAGTGCCTTCTGATACAAAACAATTCTTACAAGATATATAGATTCCTATCTTGAGATTAACATTAATCTACTATGGCAGGAATGCCATAGAGGCATCTCAGGTAGGTGGAGTCTCTGGAGAATGGCCCTCAACTGACCTCATGTTCTTCAGATGTTGTAAACCTATATCTGGTCTTCTTTAACTAAAAGTAGCCCAGTGTTAGCCAACATGGGAGAGAAAATCTATCCTGCCACTTTCATCTTTCATCCTTCCTTCAAAGAAAAGGATGGGTAAGGGGCAAAGAACCACACCCTTAAACAGATTGTCCTCTACTGAACAACCGCCATTTTCAATGTCCCTAACGTGCCTTGTAAAATAAGAAAATTAACTTTCCTATTGACTGGTTCTGCTCCTCTTCTCCAAGCCCAATATCTATCTGATGGAATGTGAAGACTGTAACCCATCAGTTACTGGTATTGGGCAAGGAGGTAAGCATCCTTTTTATTTTACCGTGCACAATAAGGAGTAGTGGACAGCCCTTTCAACAATAAATGGAGCCCACAGCAATGTAAACCATCATCACCCAATCACTCTTTCTTGACTTTTATTATATTGTTTCTTCTCCTTTATATACATGCCTACCAAAATATATATTGGATTCTTTTTCAAGGGAGATATAGCATAAACCTACAATTTTAACTCTGTAAAATTGGCAACAAGCAAAGTAATGTCTAGGGAACAGTTCTTAACGTACATCATCTACTCCATAAGATAAAGCAGATATTCTACACAATTAGGTTTTCATAAAAAGACACCAAATTTATTAACAATATTTAAGTCAAATTAAGGATTTCCTTTACCGTACATATTTTTTTTCTTTAATTTAGAAAATGAACTTGCAAAATGATACAGCTATTCCTGATTTTGAAGGATAGTATACTGTGATGTACAATGCCTTTTTCGGTTTGTGAGTGTCCTTGAATAATGAAGTGGAAAAATTGAAGTAAAGGGTAATAATAATAATAATAATAAAACTTTTTTTTACTTCTGCCCAAATATTTTATATTTGAGATCAATTTTTGCATTTGAAATAAAAAAAATATAATAATTTAAAACCAAAGAACATATTTCTTAAAAATCACAACTTTTCTGTTACTGTATATTTTTTGTACTGTATTTGGGAAAAAATAATTTTATAAATATAATTTAGACAAAGGAAGTGACATTTGAGGACACTAGAACTTTCTAATTTTTCAAAGTTTTTTTTAAAAAAATGTATTATGTAAAAAATAAAACAAAAATATATTTTAACAGGTTCAGGGAGGCTGTAAATCCCTTGTCTGCTTTGTACAGTGTGTATTTTTGTACTTGTAAATTCATTCTACTAGCCTTTTTCATAAGACAATAAAATGTCTTTTTTGTCAATTTGTCTTTTATTTAAAAATTGTGTTAGATTTGAAGCTCAATAGCAAAAACAAAGTATCTGTATTTTTTTTCCAAAGAATTGGATACATTTATGGCATCATATTGAACATTTCAACAGGGTTTTAAACCCTAAACTAATCTCCTCTGTGGAAAGTCGATTACATCCATACCACTGTTTTACAGTATAAGACTGTGTCTCTGTTTTAGACCGGGGTCACACTTGCGTGTGCAATGGGAGAAACTCGCGCATCACTACCCGGCACTGCCGCCGTCACTCGGGACCGGAGTGTTCCGCTGCATGTATTTCTATGCAGCCGCATGCTCTGGTCCCAAGAGCCGGCGGCAGTGCCAGGTATTGATGCGAGAGACTCCCGCAAGTTTCTCGCAATGCACACGCAAGTGTGACCCCAGCCTTAGAGAAATTCTTGGGCAAACTTTTCTGCAAATACTCCATAAGTGCAACAGCTCTCCAGCCTATCTCCCTATGTCACCCTCCTGTCAGTGACTGACAGGTCACTCTTCTCTTTGCCCTGCTCCCCCACCTGAGATCTAGCGTAAGTAGCGTCTTTCCTGGAGTATTGCATGTGCATTAAGTTCCTAAAGACATTGCGAGTGCCAAACTATGGAGCTGCACATTCACCACCATGGGAGTGATGGCACTTGCACAAGATCTTGGGCAGAGGAGCAGGTCACAGAGAACGACAACCTGTCAGTCACTGAGAGGAGACAGACAGCACATGGGAAAAGAGGGAGAGAGGTCATAGACCAGTAAGAGCAAGATCAAGCTCCCTGTGCTTGCAGCTTATTTGCATATAAAAAAAATTGTCCCCACCAAGATGGCAGTGCCTGCGCAGTAGCATCTATTGGTGATCCGATAGATGCTACTGCGCAGGCATCGCCAGCACCATCTTGGTGGAGACATTTTTTTCCTCCAGCACAGTAGCATCTATCACCCTGATCCTCCTTCCTCACACCATGGTGAGTCCCAGGAGACAAGTGATGCCACACTCAGACACTCAGAAGAGCGCTTTACATTTCCAATTTTTGATTCTAGCCTATTCTTTCCCTCGTGCAACATGGGACGCAGCCTCAACAGTTACGGACCCAGCTCAGTACAGGTACCCGCAGCCCGGTCTTCCTCTTCACAGCGCTATGCAGAGCGAGGCCAGCAGTACAAAGACAGAAGGATCCACAACACCGCAACAGGCAAGGAGAAGTGATAGGGTGGCCAGAGGGATAAGGCTGGCAACTTTTCCCCACAGCAGCCATACATGTCAGTTCCCAGGGGAAGGTTTAGGTGTTCTGCAGTCTGATGCTTTTTCAAAGAAAGTGCACTCAATAAAAGAATGGTCATTTGCAACCTGTGCAGTACCAAGATCAGCAGATGTGTAGCCAATACTAGCCTGACCACCATAAGCATGCTCAGACACATGTCATCAAATCACCAGACTAGGTGGGCTGAATGCCAGGGTCTACAATAGGTGTCTGTGGGTGACACCACTGCCTCTTCTCTTGTGATACTTGCTTGCCAATCCCCTGTCCATGACGTAGGCGCTGATACCTCCCGCCCTGTACCTGTTACACATCCACAAGCACCATAAACATCCACGTCCAACTCCTTGTCCCAGCACAGCATTCAGCTGTCCCAACCCCAGGCCTTGGAACATAAGTAAAAATACCCAGCCACCCACAGGCTCAGACTTTATATGGGCATATTTCCAGACTGCTTGCCTTGGAAATGTTGCTGATTAGGCTTGTGGACACTGAGGCTTTCCACAACCTCATGGCAGTGGCCGTCCCTGCCTTACACCAGCACATGTCCCATAATATCACCCGTTCCCTGACCAACTCAGTTATTAGGAAGGTCCACTTAATAACCAACACATGGACAAGTGCTTGCGTCCAGGAATGCTACATTTCCCTGATGACACACTGGGTGAACCTTGAGGAGGCCGGGACTGAGTCGCACCGTGGACAGCAAACATGTTACAAATGCTGAGGATTGCGTGCCCTAGTACCATCAGGGTTAACTCTACCTCCTACATCAGTTCCTGCACCCCAACCTACTCCTTATCCTGTAACCCCGAATTGTTATCCCGTAGTACGTCGGCCATATCAGTTTCAAACTGTAAACACTACAACACTGCCTTGGTGAAGCAGCAACAGGCTCTGCTGAAGGTAATTTGTTCAGGTAATAAACACTGCTGCAGAGTTCTTGAAAGCTATAACAGACCAGACAGATCAGCGGCTCTCCTTGCTGAAGCTACAGCCAGGCATGGTCTTGTGTGATAATGGCTGGTGGTGGCTCTGGAGCTTTGCAAGCTCGCACACATACCATGCCTGTCCTACGTGCTCAACTTAGTGGTTCAGAGGTTTCTAAAAACCAATCTAGATTTTCCTGAGCTATTTGTGAAGGTATGCCGCGTGTGCACCCATTTCCGCAAGTCAGCTACAGCTGATGCCGATCTGGTAAAGCTGCAGCAGCGTTTGCCAGTGGCAGCTCCTTGTCTGGTGTGTGATGTCACCATGCTCTGGAACTCCACATTACACATTTTGGCAAGGTTTTGTGCGTAGCGGTGAGCAGTTGTTGAATACCAGCTACAACATACCTGTCGGTATTCAGGTCAGCATCTGCACATAACAGACGAGTGGATATGGATGTCTGACATCTGTGAGGTTCTCCAAAACTTTGAGGAATCAACTAAGATGGTGAGCGGCGATGACAATATTATCATCATAACATCCCACTTCTGTGTCTACTCAAACTCTCGCTGCTCACAATTAAAGAGGAAACGTGGACCAGGTAGAGAAGAAGAAAGAAAGTACACAGGGTGATACTAAGCAGCCCAGCCTGATCTCATCTTCTCAGCATGGATTGGGTGATAATGAGGAGGAGGAACAGGAGATGGTTGCCTGCGCTACAGAGGAAACTACGAACACCTGCTTCATTCCATCTGCTCAGCATGAATGGGCTGAAGAGGAGGGGAGAGGGAGGAGGTGGAGAGTCATCCTACTGATGGGGACAGGGAAGTCTTGCCTATTGTGAGTCTGGCACACATGGCTGACTATATGTCCAGCAGCCTTACATTTAATCACCGAGGTGCATGGGTGACTAGTCATACAGGAGAGTCCTTGATGTATTCTCTCTGCCCGTTGACAGCAACTGACAAGCCGTGCGCTATGCACACACTTGGGCAGAGACTTGCAGTCACTGTTAGCGAGTGGGGAGAAGCTGCCAGGGACCCGCCTGTACAACTATGTAGTAACCTGCGCACCTCGGTCAACGACAGATATTAAAAGTATGATTTTCTCTGAAACACCGCAGTGTTTGAGAGTCAGACATACCTGGCTGTGATCGCACAGCCAGTGGTTGATACATGCTGTCCAGAGTTTGGGCAGCATGTATGACCTGACAGATTCTCTTTAAAGGGCTTTATCGCATGACTTAGGATAAAAATCCAAACCCCATTTGTTTCGGGTATTTTGCCTCTTATCAGTGCAAAACAGAATAACTGGTTGGCTGAGGTAAATCCCTCTGACAAGTGGTAAAAGGGATAAAATTTCTCCTTGGGGAGAGCACAAAGTTGGAGACTTGGAGTAAAGAGACTAAGTCATGCAATGCTTCTCTTGTAATTTAAATATACAAGTTAGCCTTTTCAGAGAAGAAGAGAGTTCTCATCCTCTTCCTCTCTGAAGAGGCTATTTGCATTTATAATCCCAGAGGAGCATTGCGTGGCCGGTAAATCTCTTTACACCGACTTGGCTGACTTGGCACTCTCCACAAAGAGAAATTTTACTCCTTAGACCTCAAATAGAAAAAAGTGTCATACACACAGTCTATTCTGGCGAACCTTTTTTGAATGAGAGGCCACACTACATTTTAGTCAGTGAGAAGAGGGAATCGAAAAATGACCCTTGCTACAAAACTCTGAAGTTATGAGCAGCATCCAATGTAAATCCTCTCATCTCACAAATGTTCACTATACTGTGTCACTTTCTATACAGAGAACTACAGCACTGCCCTATTTACATGAAAGATTATGTTGCGGTCTCCAGCTCTACAATGAACAATTTGTCCCGTATTCTCGTGCTGAGCGGGATCATTGGGGTTGTACGCACATTAATCCATAATGCTATAGCATAAAGTGGTAACATGTGCCCTCACTCTCACATTTGTCACCAGAAAACTACTCTTGAAGATCAGTTTAACTGTATATTGCAGGGACAGACACAACATTGGTACAACCTGTACAGCCAGTGGCGTAACTACAAAGTTATGGGCCCCGGTGCGAACTTCCAAATGGGGCCCCCCCCCACATTCCCCTAGATACGCCTCGGACTGTTGCAGGAATCTCCTGCACTGCAACATGGTGTTGGGTGCCAGCACAGCCCGCACAGTGGTATATCCAGCACAGCCCGCACAGTGGTATATCCAGCACAGCCCGCACAGTGGTATATAGAGCACAGCCCGCACAGTGGTATATAGAGCACAGCCCGCACAGTGGTATATCCAGGACAGCCCGCACAGTGGTATATCCAGCACAGCCCGCACAGTGGTATATCCAGCATAGCCCGCACAGTGGTATATCCAGCACAGCCCGCACAGTGGTATATCCAGCACAGCCCACACAGTGGTATATCCAGCATAGCCCGCACAGTGGTATATCCAGCACAGCCCGCACAGTGGTATATCCAGCACAGCCCGCACAGTGGTATATCCAGCACAGCCCGCACAGTGGTATATAGAGCACAGCCCGCACAGTGGTATATAGAGCACAGCCCGCACAGTGGTATATCCAGCACAGCCCGCACAGTGGTATATCCAGCACAGCCCGCACAGTGGTATATCCAGCACAGCCCGCACAGTGGTATATAGAGCACAGCCCGCACAGGGGTATATAGAGCACAGCCCGCACAGGGATATATACAGCACAGCCCGCACAGGGATATATACAGCACAGCCCGCACAGGGATATATACAGCACAGCCCGCACAGGGATATATACAGCACAGCCCGCACAGGGATATATACAGCACAGCCCGCACAGGGATATATACAGCACAGCCAGCACAGGGATATATACAGCACAGCCCGCACAGGGGTATATAGAGCACAGCCCACACAGGGGTATATACAGCACAGCCCGCACAGGGATATATACAGCACAGCCCGCACAGGGGTATATAGAACACAGCCCGCACAGGGGTATATAGAGCACAGCCCACACAGGGGTATATACAGCACAGCCCGCACAGGGATATATAGAGCACAGCCCGCACAGGGGTATATACAGCACAGCCCGCACAGGGATATATACAGCACAGCCCGCACAGGGATATATAGAGCACAGCCCGCACAGGGATATATACAGCACAGCCCGCACAGGGGTATATAGAGCACAGCCCGCACAGGGATATATACAGCACAGCCCACACAGGGATATATACAGCACAGCCCGCACAGGGATATATACAGCACAGCCCGCACAGGGGTATATAGAGCACAGCCCACACAGGGTATAAACAGCACAGCCCGCACAGGGATATATAGAGCACAGCCCGCACAGGGGTATATACAGCACAGCCCGCACAGGGATATATACAGCACAGCCCGCACAGGGATATATACAGCACAGCCCGCACAGGGATATATACAGCACAGCCCGCACAGGGATATATACAGCACAGCCCGCACAGGGATATATACAGCACAGCTGCACAGGGATATATACAGCACAGCCCGCACAGGGATATATACAGCACAGCCCACATCTCATCCCCCCCGATAATGGCCCCACAGTCCAGTTAAAAAGAAAAAAAAAAAAAACTCTCCTCACCTTTCCTTTTGCCTGCGCTGCTCCCGGCGGCTGCAGTCTGCCCAGGACACAGCAGGTGCGCGATGATATGACGTCATCGCGCACCCGCAGTGTACTGTCAGAGGCAGAGCGGGGAATGATGGGAGAGGGAGTGTCAGGTGACGCTCTCTCCGACATCATAGTGCAGCGCCCCAGAGTCCTGGTCGTTGCAGCACTGTGGCTCCGCCACTATGGGGAGCTATGGTACGTCTGATGGCACTGAAGGAGTTCATCTGACCAGGTATCACAGACACCAATATATTTCACAGCCGGGCCTCCGGGGGGAGCTAAGGGTTCTATTCACTAGGCCACTCCCCACCATAGTGGGTAAACTGGGGGTCAGGCAGGAAGTTAGTTAGAAGCTGACTGGGTTGGAACCAGGCAACACCTTGTGGCAGAGGGTGTTGTGGGGGAAGATACAGTAGGGTCTCTGTCAGGGGTGGGATCCTGACAGAGGCTTGGCAACTTGAACGAACGTAACGGGACCGCGCCTGCTCAGGATAGCGGCGGTGCCCAAGGAGGGACTAGAAGCGAGATAGATTGTGCTGAGTGAGAAACGAGATCAAAGCAATAGGAGAATACCAGTAGGAGTCGTGCTGTAAGACCGAGGCAACATCCTACTGAGGCGCACAACCGGTGGCCGGAACGCCGAGAGAGTATTATAACATTCAGCTTCAAGCAATACTCTAAACAGCGGCAGGACAGTCAGTCTCAGGTGGGCTGTCTAACTCAAATCACCTATGAAGTCTTGGGGGGCAACTTGTGGAGAGGGGCGTCTCTAGGGTCCCGGAAGAGCTCCGAGCCTACCCCTCAAACGGGTGCCGTTCCTACCCGAACCTCAGGGAGGGACGGAGGATTAGCAGAACATCATCTAGTCGAGTTGTGAGGGAACTTAAGAAACAGACACAACAGTTGTGGGGACTTTCCGTAAGCACAGCAGGGAAGGACCACAACACATAGCGCAAGCAGGAAGGCACAGATTTCCACCTGTGCAGAGAACTCTGGAGGTGCCATTGGACCGGCCGGACTTGCGCAGCCTGGTGAACCGTATTCTGGACTGAGGACCCAGAGATCTTCAGTAAAGAGGTAAAGAGACTGCAACCTGGTGTCCTCGTTATTTACCGCGACCTGCACCCCACAACTGCACCATCATCACCACTTATTGCACTGGACGTTCCCCACTGACAGACAGGGCCACGGACCGGGTCTAGCCACCGTGACAACCCCAGAACTGAGACTCAGAGGCCCGGCTCCGGGTACTCCTCGGCCCTGTGGTGGTGTGGGGGCGCTCCAACTTGGCGTCACGAACAGGATTCTACTTAAGCCTGAAGAATCAGGTCATGTGTGCCTTGGAACTGGGATTTGTTGTGTTTGGACTGTACTTTATTGCAAGAACTGTGCTGCGCCATTTGCCGCCAAAATCCGCCGCCATTACAGCGCTGAGGAGAGCGCAGGAAGAGAAGGGGGGCGTGGACTGGGCGTAGGTAAGCTGGAGAGCGCGAACAACAATGGCCGCCCAGTCTAAGTATTTCTGTGTCCTGCGGACGTGTCCGTCAACAGCCGAGGTCCGCCTCCTGATCCTGTTTGGAGGGTGGAGACCATGGCGACGGGGCCGCCCACGAAAGAGACCGCGGGAAGAGGACATTGGAGAAGGAGAAAAGATGGCGACCCCGAGAGCACCGCGTGGGACTGACCCGATCCAGCCTGAGGCTGCGCCACTTGACATAGCCCCAGACGCGCCAACGTTGCGGGGATTGACCCTCATGGGGCCACCGATGGGCCGACCCTCCTTGCCACCGTCCGAGGAGTGTGTCGCGGCAGCCGAGGCCCGACAAATAGCACGCCGCTTGGAGGCTGATGCCCGCGTACTCGCTCGGCTGGGTCAGCCCACGGAGATCCGTCTGTCTCCAGTGTCCCCGACTCCTCCCAACCAGGCCGCGGCTGGAGGTACGCTGCAGGCAGAGGGCATGAGGATCTTGCCGGAGGCCGAACACCTGCGGCACCTGATGACGGCGTGGCGGAGCCGGCCCCAGCCTGCAGTTCAGATTGATCTGACCAGCGTTGTGGAGATCCCATCATCCCGCTGGGGTGTAGTGGTCTCCTTTAACCCCCGATATGGAAGAGGGGTTATACAGGAGATCGGGGAGCCGCTACAAGTTCACGTGGACCGAGAGGAGGTGGAACATTGCGGTGGAAGGTTCGCTCGCGACCTGGAGCCAGGTGATGCCGTAACCTATACCAGGTGGAGGAGAGCAGCAGGTGAAGCTGGCTGGATGGCGCGGGGCGTCCAGCGGTGTGTCGCGCTCCAGGCCGCCGCTGCAAACCCCGAAGATGAACCTCCCGCTGAAAAGACAACGGAACCTGACCTTGCGGAGCAGCGGGGGACCCGGACCCACCATGTACCCTGGGGGCGTGCCGGACCCTCGGTGAAAAGAACATCCCGGCGAGGGATCCTGTCGTTGTTGGGGCGGGACCCGATCCTTGAACCAGCAGGACGACCCGTTGGTCTGGTAAGGCCCGGGAGGAAACCACCTTCCTCCCCGAAGAACGAGTAAGCATGAATGCTTTGACAATGTAAATAGTTCTTCCTTTAACTGTTTGTTTACTGTTTGCTGCTAAACCCGTCCAGGGTTAATTCTTTATGGATCCCTTTGTTGACCCGGGATCCCTGTTGTTGTTTTGTTTATTTTTTCTGAGTTTTTGCACAAGTTTTAAAAACTGCCGCAATCATGAACAGTACATGATACAAACTTCTTGTACATAGTTTGCACCTTATTAAAGGCGCTCCCTACTGGTTTTACTTAAAGAAGGACTCTTTGTGAAGATACCACACTGGAACCTTTGTTGAGTATGGACTGGTAGCTTGAGAAGATACGCTACCTCATAGAGACTTGATCCCCTCTTAAAGGGGATGTTCATCTACGTACCTATGAGTAATACTGCTTTAAAACAGTAAAGTGATGATGATGCTTTGAAAGAAAATGACACTGTTTACATGTAAAAGTTATATGTATTGAACTGGTTAACTGTAGGAGAAATGTTGATAATGTTGATAGAAAACGGGGATAGAAGGTAAACCCTGAGTCCTCCGTGAAAAGCTAGTTTATTGAAAGAAAGAGTTAATAATGTGTTACCGAGGACAGAAAGTGAACCCGTAGGGGTTAGGTGGTAGGTCCTCTTAGGAGCCATATGTAGATGGCTCAGTGTTCTCAAACCCGAAAGAATGTTATGTTCTATACTGTGTATAGTAGTGGAAAAGACAGAAGGCTCGGGCTGAAAGGAGCTGTCCTGTAAGAAAGGAGAGGCAGTAGGTCTGGTGCCGATAGGACAGGCGGTCCTGCAGATTTAAAGAAGGAGAATGAAAAAGTTAAATTACCTTATAATGTGATTATAGGAAGGTCTTTAGTGGATTTAGAGTGTATGTCCTTAAAGGCAATGTTAAATTATTGTTCAACAATTTTGCACTAAGTAGAATACCCGGTTGGGTAAGAAGAGTTATTTATAGCATGTTGCTATGATATTTAACCATGTTTGTAACGTTCAAGTGTCCTTACCTCCCATAAAGGGAAGCCTGTTCAAGTATACTTACTGTTATTGCACTCAACAAAACTGTATGTCTTTTTGCTAACTTGTATTGTTGTTTTCTTCCCAGTCCCGGAGTACTGTGTTTAACCAGGGGGGAGTGCAGCACCCCAGAGTCCTGGTCGTTGCAGTACTGTGGCTCCGCCACTATGGGGAGCTATGGTACGTCTGATGGCACTGAAGGAGTTCATCTGACCAGGTATCACAGACACCAATATATTTCACAGCCGGGCCTCCGGGGGGAGCTAAAGGTTCTATTCACTAGGCCACTCCCCACCATAGTGGGTAAACTGGGGGTCAGGCAGGAAGTTAGTTAGAAGCTGACTGGGTTGGAACCAGGCAACACCTTGTGGCAGAGGGTGTTGTGGGGGAAGATACAGTAGGGTCTCTGTCAGGGGTGGGATCCTGACAGAGGCTTGGCAACTTGAACGAACGTAACGGGACCGCGCCTGCTCAGGATAGCGGCGGTGCCCAAGGAGGGACTAGAAGCGAGATAGATTGTGCTGAGTGAGAAACGAGATCAAAGCGATAGGAGAATACCAGTAGGAGTCGTGCTGTAAGACCGAGGCAACATCCTACTGAGGCGCACAACCGGTGGCCGGAACGCCGAGAGAGTATTATAACATTCAGCTTCAAGCAATACTCTAAACAGCGGCAGGACAGTCAGTCTCAGGCGGGCTGTCTAACTCAAATCACCTATGAAGTCTTGGGGGGCAACTTGTGGAGAGGGGCGTCTCTAGGGTCCCGGAAGAGCTCCGAGCCTACCCGTCAAACGGGTGCCGTTCCTACCCGAACCTCAGGGAGGGACGGAGGATTAGCAGAACATCATCTAGTCGAGTTGTGAGGGAACTTAAGAAACAGACACAACAGTTGTGGGGACTTTCCGTAAGCACAGCAGGGAAGGACCACAACACATAGCGCAAGCAGGAAGGCACAGATTTCCACCTGTGCAGAGAACTCTGGAGGTGCCATTGGACCGGCCGGACTTGCGCAGCCTGGTGAACCGTATTCTGGACTGAGGACCCAGAGATCTTCAGTAAAGAGGTAAAGAGACTGCAACCTGGTGTCCTCGTTATTTACCGCGACCTGCACCCCACAACTGCACCATCATCACCACTTATTGCACTGGACGTTCCCCACTGACAGACAGGGCCACGGACCGGGTCTAGCCACCGTGACAACCCCAGAACTGAGACTCAGAGGCCCGGCTCCGGGTACTCCTCGGCCCTGTGGCGGTGTGGGGGCGCTCCAACTGCATTGAACTATACCGGTGTCATAGACGCCGGTATAGTTAATTGCGGCAGCGGTGGTGGCGGCACTGGCGGGGGGTGGGGGGGAACAGTGCAGCGGGCGGCCCACTACTGGCACCGGCTCTTCTGGCATTTGCCAGAAGTGCCCGATGGCCAGTCTGGCCCCGCAGGTCAGGGGCCGGCCCTGGGCCCCTGACCTGCGGGGCCCGGTCGCAATGGCGACCGCTGCGACCGCGGTAGTTACGCCCCTGTGTACAGCCACACAGGGGCCCAAGAGACCATGGGGCTCCAAAGCAAGCAGCTTTTGTCACAGATATGAGTCGCCCGCCAGGGCCGTGGGGTACTTAGTAACGGGTCTGGTACTTAAAGGGGATGTGACGGTGGCGGCGACCCGATCTGTGGCCCTGGGCGCCCAAGTAAAAGGGATTGTCCTTAAAGGGGTTGTAATAAAGTTCGTATTTGTGACGTCACCTGTGGTATTTGGTCAGTGGGGACAGAAAATGCTTAAAGGGGTCCTCTGGGGTGATGTTATGGCAGCTAATATGGTATAACTTACCACAGGTGAAGTAGGTCCCCAGGGCTCCCGGTGTACAGATGAGGATGGTGAGTGGTGCAGTAAAGAAACGGAGGACACAGGTTTGCACCAGATCACAGGTAGGCAGGGTCCGACCGGCTTGGAAGCGAGTTCAGAGTCCCCTATACCAGGTAGAGTTGAAAGCCTCCCTACTAGCGCTTTGGTGTAGTCCCTTGCTGCCTGTGGCTTCTATCAAAGTCCTCACAGTCCTCTCTGTCCTTCATAAAGGTGGGACACTAACCCGTATGACAGGTAGCTCGAGCCTTTTTACAAGCTCTCTATCAAGATCCTGGGTATTAGGGCGAACAGGTGACGTGAAGTCCAGCTGTCCCGCCGGTTTCTTCTGTAAGTCTTGGAGTCCCTCACAACCTCGGTCTTCTGGCTGGATCTGCACTCTACAGGGAGGTATCCCAATCGCAGCTGTCCTCCCCAGGTGTCACTCTCCTTCGCTTCCACGTGTGATGGAGCGCCCCCAAACGCAGGGCTGCGGGGCACTCGGTACCGGGCCTCTCAGTCTCGGTCTTGGGGCTGTCACGGTGGCCTGACCCAGTCCGTGACCCTGCTAAGGGGCGTCCAATTAAAGGGTAGTGGTGTGTGGTGCGAGGAAATAACGAGGACACAGAGTTGCAGTCTCTTTACCTCTTTATTGTAGGCTTCAGGATCCGCAATCCGGAGCACTGCTAACAGGGCTGGCTGAGACCGGCCGGTCCGAAGGCACCTCCAGAGTTCCCTTCACACGTGGAAATCAGTGCCTCCCTACTAGCGCCTGTGTGTTGTAGTACTTCCCTGCTGAGCACCACGGGATAGTCCTCACAACTGTTGTGTCTTATTCTGATGTTCTTTCCCACAACTCGTATCTTTTCTGATGTTCTTCTCAGTCCCCCAGATGATATGGCTAGGACGCACCCGTATCACGGGTAGGCCTGGAGTTCTTCCGGGACCCTAGTGACGCCCCTCTCCCACAGTTGCCCCCTATGTCTGCTTAGGTGATTTAGGTGAGACAGCCAACCTATAATTAACTGTCCTGCCGCTGTTTGAAGTAATGCTTGAAGCCCAATACTTCCTCGGCGTTCCGGCCACCGGCGACGCGCCTCAGTAGGATGTTGCCGATCTCGGGGCACGACTCCTACTGGTATTATCTCCTTTTTTGCTGCGATCTCGTTTCTCACTGCTTCACAATAAACCTCGCTTTTTGTCCTTTCTTAAGACACCGCCGCAAATCAGTGCAGGCGCGGTTCCATAACGTTCTGTCTGTTCGCTAGGCCTCTGTCAGGATCCCACCCCTGACAGGGACCCCCCTGAATCTTCTCAAGCAACCCCTTCTCTCACTAGGGGTTGCCTGGGCAAAACCCAGTCAGCTTCTTTCTCACTTTCTATCCAACCCCCAGTTTTACCAGACTGTGAGGAGTGGCCTAATGCATAGTACCCTTAGCTCCCCCTGGAGGCCAGACGGTGAAGTGTATTGGTGCCTGTGATACCTGGTCAGGTGAACTCCTTTGGTGCCATCAGACGTACCATCACTCCCCTTAGTGGCAGAGCGATGTTACTGCAACGACCAGGTCTCTGGGGCGCTGCATGTGACATCACTCTTCCCGTGAGGAAAGCAATGCCACTGTAACAACCAGGGACTGGGGTGTAGCAGATATAAAGCAGGGCCCATATATTGTTCTTCCACAAGGGCCCTCTTTTGTCTGTGTCTGCCCTATGTAGTGCAACGGTAGCACCCTATGCAGTGATGAGGCAGTGACCCAGCAAAGTTCAAAGCAAACCGTCTTTTTAATATTCAACTCATAAAAACAAAGCACACAATATCCTCCAGGTCGCAGCCAGGAACCATATCCTCTGGATTGTAGCCAATAAACACACCAGACCACCTTCCTGATCTGTTGCTGTGGGCGACTGCACCGCTGTGTACGCTGTGGGTGCCAGGCCTTCCAGCTGCCTTGGCTGTTTGGCTCCGCTTGCCTGTGTTGCATTACACAGGTGGAGCTCTGTACTCCTGCCAACACCAGACTGACACTGACCCTGACAAACCCAAACCCTATACTGCAGGGTTTTTAACTGGAATCTGTGGCCTCCAACCACATGGAAAACCTGGCCAGGAATGAAACGGACTACACCACTACCATCCTGTAGTCTGTTTCAAAACACAAAAGCCCAGAGCAAGTTTTCTTAAATCTGCCTTGGACAAATAGCTAGTCCAAGACTAACACTTACTTTCATTCCTCATTGCAATCACAGCTATGCCGGTGACTGCAATACACTCCCATGGCCTCAATACACCTCTGTGGGGGGGAACACACAGTGACCCTCACATGTTTGGTACCCGTTCACGAGTACCTGGCACAGCTGGGGCCCGCTGTCAGTGGAACAGACTGGCTGGGCATACATAGACACACAGTGACTATAACCACAGTCCATGGGTTCAGATATCATGAGGCAGCTGACAGCCAGATGTGCAGGCCCCCGGCACCGCCAACACTTAATCACTGCAGCCCGACTATACCTTGGAGCCACTTTAGGGGAAACAGAACTTTTATCACCCTCACTAGGGTTGAGCGAAACGGATCGATCATTTTCATAAATCGCCGACTTTTGGCAAAGTCGTCTTTCGTGAAACCCGACCCGATCCTAGTGTGGGGTCGGCCACGTGGTCGGCGATCTTCGCGCCAAAGTCGCGTTTCGTATGACGCTTTCAGCGCCTTTTCTCAGCCAATGAAGGTGGACGCAGAGTGTGGGCAGCGTGATGACATAGGTCTCGGTCCCCACCATCTTAGAGAAGGGCATGGCAGTGATTGGCTTGCTCTCTGCAGCATCACAGGGGCTATAAAGGGGCGTGCACGCCGACCACCATCTTACTGCTGCCGATATCAGCATAGGGAAAGGTTTCTGCCGCTTCGTCAGAAGCAGGGATAGCGTTAGGCAGGGTACATTAACCCCCAAACCGCTTGTGCTGTAGCGATTTCCATTGTCCAACACCACCTTTTCTTTGCAGGGACAGTGGAGGCTAGATTTTTCTTCATCAGCTCTGCAGCTTATTGGGCTGCCCTAGAAGGCTCCTTGATAGCTGCATTGCTGTTTGTACGCCGCTGTGCAAACCAACTGCTTTTTTAAAAGCACAAATCCTGTTGCTCCTTCCTTTCTGCACAGCTATCTTGTTTGTTTGTCCACACTTTTGTGTGCAGCAGTCCTTTTTATTGCTGCCTGCCATACTTTTCTGAGATTATTGTAGGGAGATAATAATTGTAGCACAGTCCCTTTTTTTTTTTTTTATATATATATATCTTCCAACCACTTTCTGCCCCTGAAACTGTGTAGTGTAAAACAGTGGGCCTGTATTTTTCTGCACTGTCCCACACCTAAAAAGGGAGATTTATATTGCCAATCAGTGCATGTGCGCCAGTCCTGGCTGTGGTATCTCTGTCAGTCATTTTCTGCCTCAGAAACTATACTGTAATACAGTGGGCCAGATTTATTCACTAGTCTCCCAGAAACAAAAAAAAAAGGGAGTTTAATATTGCCAAATCTGTGCATCTGTGCCAGTCCTGTCTGTGGTATCTCTGTCAGTCATTTTCTGCCTCAGAAACTATACTGTAATACAGTGGGCCAGATTTATTCACTAGTCTCCCCCCCCAAAAAAAAAGGGAGATTAATATTGCCAAATCTGTGTATCTGTGCCAGTCCTGTCTGTGGTATCTCAGTCTGTCATTTTCTGCCACAGAAACTATACTGTAATACAGTGGGCTAGATTTATTCACTAGTCTCCCAGAAACAAAAAAAAGGGAGTTTAATATTGCCAAATCTGTGAATCTGCGCCAGTCCTGTCTGTGGTATCTCTGTCAGTCATTTTCTGCCACAGAAACTATACTGTAATACAGTGGGCCTGATTTATTCACTAGTCTCCCAAAAAACAAAAAAAAAAAGGGAGATTAATATTGCCTAATCTGTGCATCTGTGCAAGTCCTGTCTGTGGTATCTCAGTCTGTCATTTTCTGCCACAGAAACTATACTGTAATACAGTGGGCCAGATTTATTCACTAGTCTCCCAGAAACAAAGAAAAGGGAGTTTAATATTGCCAAATCTGTGCATCTGCGCCAGTCCTGTCTGTGGTATCTCAGTCTGTCATTTTCTGCCACAGAAACTATACTGTAATACAGTGGGCCTGATTTATTCACTAGACTCCCAAAAACAAAAAAAAAGGGAGTTTAATATCGCCAAATCTGTGCATCTGCGCCAGTCCTGTCTGTGGTATCTCTGTCAGTCATTTTCTGCCACAGAAACTATACTGTAAAACAGTGGGCCTGATTTATTCACTAGTCTCCCAAAAACAAAAAAAAGGGAGTTTAATATTGCCAAATCTGTGCATCCGTGCCAGTCCTGTCTGTTGTATCTCTGTCAGTCATTTTCTGCCACAGAAACTATACTGTAATACAGTGGGCCAGATTTATTCACTAGTCTCCCAGAAACAAAAAAAAGGGAGTTTAATATTGCGAAATCTGTGCATCTGCGCCAGTCCTGTCTGTGGTATCTCTGTCAGTCATTTTCTGACACAGAAACTATACTGTAATACAGTGGGCCTGATTTATTCACTAGTCTCCCAAAAACAAAAAAAAGGGAGATTAATATTGCCAAATCTGTGCATCTGCGCCAGTCCTGTCTGTGGTATCTCTGTCAGTCATTTTCTGCCACAGAAACTATACTGTAATACAGTGGACCTGATTTATTCACTAGTCTCCCAAAAACAAGAAAAAAAGGGAGTTTAATATTGCCAAATCTGTGCATCTGTGCCAGTCCTGTCTGTTGTATCTCTGTCAGTCATTTTCTGCCACAGAAACTATACTGTAATACAGTGGGCCAGATTTATTCACTAGTCTCCCAGAAACAAAAAAAAGGGAGTTTAATATTGCGAAATCTGTGCATCTGCACCAGTCCTGTCTGTGGTATCTCTGACAGTCAATTTCTGCCGCAGAAACTATACTGTAATACAGTGGGCCTGATTTATTCACTAGTCTCCCAAAAACAAAAAAAAAAGGGAGTTTAATATTGCCAAATCTGTGCATCTGCGCCAGTCCTGTCTGTGGTATCTCTGTCAGTCATTTTCTGCCACAGAAACTATACTGTAATACAGTGGGCCTGACTTATTCACTAGTCTCCCAAAAACAAAAAAAAAGGGAGATTAATATTGCCTAATCTGTGCATCTGTGCCAGTCCTGTCTGTGGTTTCTCAGTCTGTAATTTTCTGCCACAGAAACTATACTGTAATACAGTGGGCCAGATTTATTCAGCACTCACCCACACATAAAAAGGGAGATTTATATTCGCAACAAGTTAACATACACCTTCTACCTTGTTTTTCAGTACCATATAATGGTTGTTAGTTTGGTTACATTTTTCCCAAGAATGAGGAAGGCTGGTGGAAGAGGTCATGGCCGTGGGCGGTCATTGCCATCTGGTAATGCTGATGGTGGTGGTGGTGGTGCTGGTGGAGCATCGGGTGGTAGAGGGAAAATCAAAATAGCACCTAAGTCTCGAGTTGTAGAGCCAGCGTCATCATCCGGCTACACAAGGCCTCGAACGCTACCTTTTCTGGGAGTAGGAAAACCGCTGTTAAAGCCGGAGCAGCAGGAAAAAGTTTTGGCTTTCCTTGCTGACTCTGCCTCTAGCTCTTTCACCTCCTCTTCAGATAGTTCAAAATTGAAAAGTAGCCAGTCGTCGGTGGATGCTCCCGGTCAGGAACAAGTTGATTCCTTGTGTCCTTCCCCCAAAACAACAGTGAAGGATGCGTCAGGCGACACAACAGGTTACTCCATGGAGCTCTTTACACATACCGTGCCTAGGTTAGAAAGGGAAATAGTTAACAGCCCACTAGAAGATGATTCGGACATGGAGTGCACTGATGCACAGCCACAGCTAGATTGTCATGCTGTTCCATTGACTCAGATCACAACATTGCCCTCGCAGTGTACTGAGCCAGAATCTGACCGTGATGAGACTATGGTGTCCCGTCCCGAACGCTATAGCACCGGCTTACACGGTGACACAGAGGAAGGTGCACAGGACATAGAAGAGGAGGTGATAGATGACCCAGTTGTTGACCCCGATTGGCAGCCATTGGGGGAACAGGGTGCCGCTGGCAGTAGCTCTGAAGCAGAGGAGGAGCCGCAGCAGGCATCAACATTGCAACAGCTTTCATCTGGCAGGCCCGTATCTGGCAAAAAACGTGTGTCAAAACAAAAAACAGTTGTAGGACAGCGTGGCCATCCGGTTAAAGTAGCACAGTGTGCAATGCCTAAAAAGGTATTAGATAGTAGGAAGAGTGCAGTCTGGCATTTTTTTAACCAAGATCCGAATGATCAGTGCAAAGTGATCTGTAAGAAATGCTCAAGGACCTTTAGCAGAGGTCAGAATGTCAAAAATTTAAATACAACTTGCATGCGTAGACATTTAACCACCATGCACTTGCAAGCCTGGACTAACTACCAAACGTCCCGTAACATTGTTGCACCCGCTCACAATGAAGCTAGTCAGCAACGCTACATTCCTTCCCTCACTGTAAGCCCACCATTTACGACACCAGCTGCAGCAAATTTGGAGGTATCGTCGCAAGGCCAAAGCAGTCAGGGAATCACCAGGTTCTTGGGAGGAAACACTGTATGTAGGCCAACAGCAAGAATACCATCACCAACCCTCTCTCAGTCTGCCATGTCCACCACCACCCCCGCTAGTTCTACCATATGCAGCTCTCCAGTCCAGCTCACCCTACAAGAGACTCTCATTAGGAAAAGGAAGTACTCATCCTCTCATCCGCGTACACAGGGTTTGAACGCCCACATTGCTAGACTAATCTCGTTAGAGATGATGCCCTACCGGTTGGTTGAAAGCAAAGCTTTCAAAGCCCTGATGGCCTACGCAGTGCCACGCTGTGTCCTACCCAGTCGACACTTCTTTGCGAGAAAAGCCATCCCAGCCCTCCACCACCATGTCAAAGACCGCATTGTCCATGCACTCAGGCAATCTGTCAGTAGAAAGGTGCACCTCACAACAGATGCATGGACCAGTAGGCATGGCCAGGGACGTTACGTGTCCATCACGGCACACTGGGTTAATGTGTTGGATGCAGGGTCCACAGGGGACAACCATAGTGGGACAGTTCTGCCTAGCCCACGGTCTAGGAAACAGTTGGCTGTAAGCGTTCGCCACCCCTCCTCCTCCTCCTCCTCCAGCAGAAGCGAAAGCTCGTCCACAGACCGCAGTCGCACGACCACTCCATCCGCAGCTGCCAGTGTTGCACACGAGGTGTCCCATTATGGAACAGCTAGTGGTAAGCGTCAGCAGGCTGTGTTGGAAATGAAGTGTTTGGGCAACAACAGACACACCGCAGAAGTTCTGGACGAGTTCTTGCAGCAAGAAACTCAGTCATGGCTGGGCAGTGTACATCTTGAGGCAGGCAAGGTAGTCAGTGATAACGGAAGGAATTTTATGGCTGCCATAGCCCTTTCACAACTGAAACACATTCCTTGCCTGGCTCACACCTTGAACCTCTTGGTGCAGTGCTTCCTGAAAAGTTATCCGGGGTTACCCGCCCTGCTCCTGAAGGTGCGAAGACTTTGCTCGCACATCCGCCGTTCGCCCGTACACTCCAGCCGTATACAGAACCATCAGCGATCTTTGAAGCTTCCCCAGCACCGCCTAATAATCGACGTTGAAACAAGGTGGAACTCCACACTGCACATGCTTCAGAGGCTCTGCGAACAGAGGCGTGCTGTTATTTATTTGTGGGAGGATACACATACACGTGCAGGCAGTTGGATGGCAGACATGGAGTTGTCAGGTGTGCAGTGGTCAAAGCTACAAGACCTGTGTCAAGTCCTTCAGTGTTTTGAGGAATGCACACGCCTGGTTAGTGCAGACGACGCCATCATAAGCATGAGCATCCCCCTAATGCGTCTGCTTATGCAAAGTTTGAATAAAGGAGCAGGCGTCTGCAGCCGAGGACGAGGGAAGCCTTGATGACAGTCAGCCATTGTCTGCTCAGGGAAGTCTCCTGGACGTGGTGACGGACGAAGAGGAGGAGGACAAGGAGGATGATGGGGATGAATATTTATGGGAGGAGGACGCTTCTCAGGGGGGAATAGAAACTGGTGGCTTTGCAAGGTCAGGCGTTATGATCCAGTGACCTTGGAGCCGCATGAAACTTTCTCTGGAGTTGGTGGAACCTGTACTGACCGCAAATCCTGAACTAACACCGCACCTAGAAGTAGCCGTGGGGTGTGCCTAACAAACCCTAAACACCTCGACACAGCCAGAGGACTAAATACCCCTTTAGATAGAAATAGGAATGCTACCTTGCCTCAGAGCAGACCCCCAAAGGATAGGCAGCCCCCCACGAATAATGACTGTGAGTAGGAGAAGAATAGACACGCAGGTAGAAAATAGGATTTAGCAAAAGAGGCCACTCTAGCTAAATAGGAAGGGATAGGACAGATTACTAGGCGGTCAGTATTAAAACCCTTCCAAAAATATCCACAGCAGATAATACAAAAAGTTCCACAATCTAACTAAAGACATGGAATGTATATCTGCCACTCCAGAGAATCCAACAAGACTGAGAAAATACTGACACAATCTAAGCTGGACAGAAAAACACAAAGAATAGCACTGAATTGTGAAGCACACAGCATGTGGCCACAGAAAAAAAAACCAGACACTTATCTTTGCTGATTTGGCAGAAAGGCAGGAGGAACCAGGCAGAGGTCCAACACCTCCCAACAACAATTGACAACTGGCAAGGACTAATGAATCCTGCACACCTAAATACCCCAGTCAGAACTGCAATCAGCAGACACACCTGACCAGGACTGCAACCCAGGGACAACTGCATTACCACCTACTACCACCGGAGGGAACCCAAAAGCAGAATTCACAACAGTACCCTCCCCTTGAGGAGGGGTCACCAAACCCTCACCAGCGCCCCCAGGCCAATCAGGACGAGCCAGATGAAAGGCACGGACCAAATCAGCAGCATGGACATCAGAAGCAAAAACCCAAGAATTATCCTCCTGGCCATAACCCTTCCATTTTACAAGGTACTGAAGCCTCCGCCTCGAAAAACGAAAATCCAAAATCTTATCAACCACATACTAAAACTCCCCATCAACCAAAACAGGGGCCGGAGGATCAACAGAGGGAACAACGGGCACCACATATTTCCACAATAAAGATCTATGGAAGACATTATGGATAGCAAAAGAGGCCGGAAGCGCCAATCGAAAAGACACCGGATTAATAATCTCAGAAATCCTATAAGGACCAATAAACCGAGGCTTAAACTTAGGGGAAGAGACCTTCATAGGAACATGACGGGAAGACAACCAAACCAAATCCCCAACCCGAAGCCGGGAACCAACACACTGACGACGGTTAGCAAATCGTTGAGCCTCCTCCTGAGACAACACCAAATTGTCCACCACATGAGCCCAAATCTGCTGCAACCTGTCAACCACAGAATCCACACCAGGACAGTCAGAAGCCTCAACCTGCCCAGAAGAAAAACGAGGATGAAATCCAAAATTACAAAAAAACGCGAAACCAAAGTAGCCGAACTAGCCCGATTATTAAGGGCAAACTCAGCCAATGGCAAAAAGGCCACCCAATCATCCTGATCGGCAGACACAAAGCATCTCAAATAAGTCTCCAAAGTCTGATTAGTTTGCTCGGTCTGGCCATTTGTCTGAGGATGAAATGCAGAAGAAAAAGACAAATCAATGCCCAGTCTAGCACAAAAGGCCCGCCAAAACCTAGAAACAAACTGGGAACCTCTGTCGGACACAATATTCTCCGGAATACCATGCAAATGAACCACATGCTGAAAAAAACAACGGAACCAAATCTGAAGAGGAAGGCAATTTAGGCAAGGGCACCAAATGAACCATCTTAGAAAACCGGTCACAAACAACCCAGATAACCAACATCCTCTGGGAAACCGGAAGATCAGAAATAAAATCCATAGAAATATGCGTCCAGGGCCTCTCAGGGACCGGCAATGGCAAGTAACCCACTAGCACGGGAACAACAAGGCTTGGACCGCGCACAAGTCCCACAGGACTGCACAAAAGAACGCACATCACGTGACAACGAAGGCCACCAAAAGGACCTACTAACCAAATCTCTGGTACCAAAAATACCAGGATGACCAGCCAACACAGAACAGTGAACCTCAGAAATCACTCTACTAGTCCATCTGTCAGGAACAAACAATTTCCCCACAGGACAGCGGTCAGGTCTATCAGCCTGAAATTCCTGAAGAACCCGCCGTAAATCAGGGGAAATGGCAGAAAGGACCACCCCTTCTTTCAGAATGCCGACCGGTTCAAGGACCTCAGGAGAATCAGGCAAAAAACTCCTAGAAAGGGCATCAGCCTTAATATTCTTAGAACCCAGAAGATACGAAACCACGAAATCAAAACGGGAAAAAAAACAAGGACCATCGAGCCTGTCTAGGACTCAGCCGCTTGGCAGACTCGAGGTAAATCAAATTCTTATGATCGGTCAGGACCACAATATGGTGCTTAGCTCCCTCAAGCCAATGTCGCCACTCCTCAAACACCCACTTCATAGCCAACAACTCCCGATTGCCGACATCATAATTGCGTTCAGCAGGCGAAAACTTGCGGGAGAAGAAGGCACATGGTTTCATCAAAGAACCAACAGAATCCCTCTGACACAAAACGGCCCCTGCCCCAATCTCAGAAGCATCAATCTCAACCTGAAACAGAAGAGAAACATCTGGTTGGTGCAACACCGGAGCAGAAGTAAATCGGCGTTTAAGCTCCTGAAAGGAAGAGACAGCCGCAGAGGACCAATTCGCCACATCAGCGCCTTTTTTCATCAAATCAGTCAAGGGTTTAACCACGCTGGAGAAGTTAGCAATGAAACGGCGATAAAAATTTGCAAAACCCAAAAATTTCTGAAGGCTCTTCACGGATGTGGGTTGAATCCAATCATGAATGGCCTGAACCTTAACCGGATCCATCTCCATAGATGAGGGAGAAAAAATAAAGCCCACAAAAGAAACCTTCTGCACCCCAAAGAGACACTTAGACCCCTTCACAAACAAAGCATTGTCACAAAGGATCTGAAATACCATCCTGACCTGTTCCACATGAGACTCCCAATCATCGGAAAAAATCAAAATATCGTCCAAATATACAATCAAGAATTTATCAATATAAGTCCAGAAGATATCATGCATGAAGGATTGAAAAACAGATGGAGCGTTAGTGAGCCCGAATGGCATCACAAGGTATTCAAAATGGCCTTCGGGCGTATTAAACGCAGTTTTCCATTCATCACCCTGCTTAATACGAACAAGATTATATGCCCCCCGAAGGTCAATCTTCGTAAACCAACTAGCCCCCTTAATCCTAGCAAACAAATTGGAAAGCAAAGGTAAAGGGTATTGAAACTTGACCGTGATCTTATTCAAGAGGCGATAATCAATACAAGGTCTCAAGGAGCCATCCTTCTTAGCAACAAAAAAAAAACCTGCTCCCAACGGTGAAGAAGATGGCCGAATATGCCCTTTCTCCAAAGACTCCTTAACATAACTCCGCATGGCGGTATGTTCAGGCACAGACAGGTTGAAAAGTCGGCCCTTAGGAAACTTACTGCCTGGAATCAAGTCAATCGCACAATCACAGTCCCTGTGCGGTGGAAGGGAACTGGACTTGGGCTCATCGAATACATCCTGAAAATCAGACAAAAACTCTGGAATTTCAGAAGAGGAAGAAGAGGAGATTGACATCAAAGGAACATCATTATGAACCCCCTGACAACCCCAACTAGTCACAGACATAGATTTCCAATCCAACACAGGATTATGTACCTGCAACCACGGGAAACCCTGCACGATAACATCATGCAAATTATGCAAAACCAGAAATCGACAATCTTCCTGATGGGCTGGCGCCATGTGCATGGTCACCTGTGTCCAAAACTGGGGCTTATTTTTAGCCAAAGGTGTAGCATCAAAGGTGTAGCATCAAGGTGTAGAGCCAAAGGGTTCTGCAAAGGCTGCAAGGGAAAACCACAACGCCTGGCAAACTCAAAATCCATTAAGTTCAAGGCAGCGCCTGAATCCACAAACGCCATGACAGAAAATGATGACAATGAGCAGATCAAGGACACTGATAACAGAAATTTAGGTTGTACAGTACTGATAGTAAATGAACTAGCGATCCTTTTTGTCCGCTTAGGGCAGACTGAAATGACATGAGAAGCGTCGCCACAATAATAACACAACCTATTCTGACGTCTGAATCCTTGTCGTTCCGTTCTAGACAAAATCCTATCACACTGCATTGGCTCAGGACTTTGCTCTAAGGACGACGCCACATTGCGCACAGTGTTATGACCCCAATGGCAGAGGGTCTCAGGAATAATGCTAAGTCTGTAAATACAGAAAACCAGCTCATAGGGCAGTGGTAACTGGGCTGACCATATAACTAATCCTAGCACCACAAATACCAGCAGCCGGGGAACGTTCCTACGTTGATCCTAGACGTCTCGCGCCAGCCGGAGAGCTAACTACCCCTAGAAAGAAAAGAAAGACCTTTCTTGCCTCCAGAGGAAATACCCCAAAAGTTGGATAGAAGCCCCCCACAAATAATAACGGTGAGGTAAGAGGAAAAGACAAACATAAGAATGAGCTAGGTATTTAGCAAAGAGAGGCCCACTAGCTAATAGCAGAATATAGAAAGATAACTTATATGGTCAGCAAAAAATCCTATCAAAAATATCCACACTGGAAATTCAAGAACCCCCGAACCGTCTAACGGCCCGGGGGGAGAACACCAGCCCCCTAGAGCTTCCAGCAAGGACAGGAATTACATTCAGTACAAGCTGGACAAAAATGATAGCAAACAAATAACCAAGAAAACAAAGAAGCAAGACTTAGCTTAATTTTGCACAAACCAGGACCAGCAAACAGGAGCAAACAGAATGTGTCTGATAACACCGATGCCAGGCACTAGACTAAGGTACCAGGAGGTTTATATAGCAACACCCCTGAAGTAACGACCCAGCTGGGTGCAAACTGAGGGAAGGAAATCCCAGAGTCATATCACAAGTAACCACAAGAGGGAGCCAAAAAAGTCTAATTCACAACAGTACCCCCCCCTTAAGGAGGGGTCACCGAACCCTCACCAAGACCACCAGGGCGATCAGGATGAGCAGCGTGAAAGGCACGAACCAAATCGGCCGCATGCACATCGGAGGCAACTACCCAGGAATTATCCTCCTGACCATAACCCTTCCACTTGACCAAAT
The DNA here is from genome assembly GCF_051348905.1 of Ranitomeya variabilis. Taxonomy (NCBI): domain Eukaryota; kingdom Metazoa; phylum Chordata; class Amphibia; order Anura; family Dendrobatidae; genus Ranitomeya; species Ranitomeya variabilis. Next base: position 651,399,603 of record NC_135234.1, read on the forward strand.
ACTGAAGCCTCCGCCTGGAGAGACGAGAATCCAAGATCTTCTCCACCACGTACTCCAACTCGCCCTCAACCAACACCGGAGCAGGAGGCTCAGCAGAAGGAACCACAGGCACAACGTAGCGTCGTAACTAGTGTTGAGCATTCCGATGCTGCAAGTATCGGGTATCGGCCGATACTTGCTGTATCGGAATTCCGATACCGGGATTCCGATACTCTTGTGGTATCGGGTATCGGGTATCGCAACAACATTAATGTTAAAATGTGTAAAAGAGAGAATTAAAATAAAAAATATCGCTATACTCACCTGTCCGACGCAGCCGGGACTTCAGCGAGGGAACCGGCAGCGTTGTTTGTTTAAAATTCGCGCTATTACTTGGTTACGTGAATTCCCGGCTTGTGATTGGTCAGGTCGGCCACGTTGCCGGGACGCGGACCAATCACAGCAAGCCGTGACGAAATTACGTCACGGCTTGCTGTGATTGGTCCGCGTCCCGGCAATATGGCCGCCCTGACCAATCACAAGCCGTGACGTCACGGGAGGCTGGACACGCGCCCATTTTAAAATGAGCGCGTCCAGCCTCCCGGCTTGTGATTGGTTGACCGCGGCGCAACCAATCACAAGCCGTGACGTCACGGGAGGCTGGACACGCGCCCATTTTAAAATGAGCGCGTCCAGCCTCCCGGCTTGTGATTGGTTGACCGCGGCGCAACCAATCACAAGCCGTGACGTCACGGGAGGCTGGACACGCGCCCATTTTAAAATGAGCGCGTGTCCAGCCTCCCGTGACGTCACGGCTTGTGATTGGTCAGGGCGGCCATATTGCCGGGACGCGGACCAATCACAGCAAGCCGTGACGTAATTTCGTCACGGCTTGCTGTGATTGGTCCGCGTCCCGGCAACATGGCCGACCTGACCAATCACAAGCCGGGAATTCACGTAACCAAGTAATAGCGCGAATTTTAAACAAACAACGCTGCCGGTTCCCTCGCTGAAGTCCCGGCTGCGTCGGACAGGTGAGTATAGCGATATTTTTTATTTTAATTCTTTCTTTTACACATTCATATGGTTCCCAGGGCCTGAAGGAGAGTTTCCTCTCCTTCAGACCCTGGGAACCATCAGGAATACCGTCCGATACATGAGTCCCATTGACTTGTATTGGTATCGGGTATCGGTATCGGATTGGATCCGATATTTTGCCGGTATCGGCCGATACTTTCCGATACCGATACTTTCAAGTATCGGACGGTATCGCTCAACACTAGTAACAAAGACCTATGGAACACGTTGTGAATGGCAAACGAAACCGGAAGATCCAAGCGAAAGGACACTGGATTAAGGATTTCCAATATCTTGTAAGGACCGATGAAGCGAGGCTTAAATTTAGGAGAGGAGACCTTCATAGGAACAAATCGAGAAGACAGCCACACCAAATCCCCAACACGAAGTCGGGGACCCACACCGCGGCGGCGGTTGGCAAAACGCTGAGCCTTCTCCTGTGACAATTTTAAGTTGTCAACCACATGATTCCAGATCTGCTGCAACCTATCCACCACAGAATCTACCCCAGGACAGTCAGAAGGCTCCACATGTCCCGAGGAAAAACGAGGATGGAAACCAGAGTTGCAGAAAAATGGCGAAACCAAAGTAGCGGAACTAGCCCGATTATTTAGGGCAAACTCAGCCAACGGCAAGAAGGTCACCCAATCATCCTGATCTGCCGAAACAAAACACCTCAAGTAAGCTTCCAGAGTCTGATTAGTTCGCTCAGTTTGTCCATTAGTCTGAGGATGAAAGGCAGACGAGAACGACAAATCAATGCCCATCCTAGCACAAAAGGATCGCCAGAACCTGGAAACAAACTGGGATCCTCTGTCAGACACAATATTCTCAGGAATGCTGTGTAAACGAACCACATTCTGAAGGAACACAGGAACCAGATCGGAAGAGGAAGGCAGCTTAGGCAAAGGCACCAAATGGACCATTTTTGAAAAGAGATCACATATGACCCAGATGACAGACATACCCCGAGACACCGGGAGATCAGAAATGAAATCCATGGAAATATGTGTCCAAGGCCTCTTCGGGACAGGCAAGGGCAAGAGCAACCCGCTGGCATGGGAACAGCAAGGCTTAGCTCGAGCACAAGTCCCACAGGACTGCACAAATGACCGTACATCCCGTGACAAGGAAGGCCACCAAAATGACCTAGCCACCAGATCTCTGGTGCCAAAAATTCCCGGATGACCTGCCAACACCGAGGAATGAACCTCGGAAATGACTCTGCTGGTCCACTTATCAGGAACAAACAGTCTGTCAGGTGGACAAGAGTCAGGTCTACCAGCTTGAAATCTCTGCAACACACGTCGCAAATCAGGAGAAATGGCTGACAAAATAACTCCTTCTTTAAGAATACCAACAGGTTCTGTGACTCCAGGAGAGTCAGGCACAAAGCTCCTTGAAAGAGCATCAGCTTTCACATTCTTTGAACCTGGTAAATACGAGACCACAAAGTCAAAACGGGAGAAAAACAATGACCAGCGGGCCTGTCTAGGATTCAAGCGTTTAGCAGACTCGAGATACATCAAATTTTTGTGATCAGTCAAGACCACCACACGATGCTTAGCACCCTCGAGCCAATGACGCCACTCCTCAAATGCCCACTTCATGGCCAGTAATTCCCGATTGCCAACATCATAATTCCGCTCAGCAGGCGAAAACTTCCTAGAGAAGAAAGCACATGGTCTCATTACCGAGCAACCAGGGCCTCTCTGTGACAAAACGGCCCCTGCCCCAATCTCAGAAGCATCCACCTCGACCTGAAAGGGAAGTGAGACATCAGGCTGGCACAAAACAGGCGCCGAAGTAAACCGGCGCTTCAACTCCTGGAACGCTTCCACGGCCGCAGGAGCCCAGTTAGCAACATCAGAACCTTTCTTGGTCATATCCGTCAAAGGTTTAACAATGCTAGAAAAATTAGCGATAAAACGACGGTAGAAGTTAGCAAAACCCAAGAACTTCTGAAGACTCTTAACTGACGTGGGTTGAGTCCACTCATGAATAGCTTGGACCTTGACTGGGTCCATCTCCACAGCAGAAGGGGAAAAAATAAACCCCAAAAAGGGAACTTTCTGTACTCCAAAGAGACACTTTGAGCCTTTAACAAACAAGGCATTCTCACGCAAAACCTGAAACACCATCCTGACCTGCTCCACATGTGAGTCCCAATCTTCAGAGAAAACCAGAATATCATCCAGATAAACAATCATAAATTTATCCAGATACTTCCGGAAAATATCATGCATAAAGGACTGAAATACTGAGGGAGCATTAGAAAGCCCAAAAGGCATCACCAAGTACTCAAAATGACCTTCGGGCGTATTAAATGCAGTCTTCCATTCATCACCTTGCTTAATGCGCACAAGGTTGTACGCACCACGAAGATCTATCTTGGTGAACCACTTGGCACCCTTAATCCGGGCAAACAAGTCCGACAAGAGAGGCAAAGGATACTGAAATTTTACAGTGATTTTATTCAGTAGCCGATAGTCAATACAAGGTCTCAAAGATCCGTCCTTCTTGGCCACAAAAAAGAATCCCGCACCAAGAGGGGAAGAGGATGGACGGATATGCCCCTTCTCCAGAGACTCCTTGATATATGAACGCATTGCGGCATGCTCAGGTACTGACAGATTAAATAATCTTCCCTTAGGAAATTTACTACCTGGAATCAAATCTATGGCGCAGTCACAGTCCCTATGAGGAGGCAGAGCACTGGATCTGGACTCACTGAATACATCCTGATAATCAGACAAATACTCAGGAACTTCCGAAGGAGTAGAGGAAGCAATAGACACCGGCGGGGAATCAGCATGAATTCCCTGACAGCCCCAACTTGACACAGACATTGCCTTCCAATCCAAGACTGGATTGTGGGTCTGTAACCATGGCAGACCCAAAACGACCAAATCATGCATTTTATGCAGAACAAGAAAACGAATCACCTCCCGATGTTCAGGAGTCATGCACATGGTCACCTGCGTCCAAAACTGCGGTTTATTTTCCGCCAATGGCGTAGCATCAATACCTCTAAGAGGAATAGGATTTACTAACGGTTCAAGAACAAAACCACAGCGCTTGGCAAATGAGAGATCCATAAGACTCAGGGCAGCACCTGAATCCACAAACGCCATAACAGGGTAAGAAGACAAAGAGCAAATTAAAGTCACAGACAAAATAAATTTAGGTTGCAAATTACCAATGGCGACAGGACTAACAACCCTTGTTAGGCGTTTAGAGCATGCTGATATAACATGTGTAGAATCACCACAGTAAAAACACAACCCATTCTGACGTCTATGATTTTTCCGTTCATTTCTAGTCTGAATTCTATCACATTGCATTAAATCAGGTGTTTGTTCAGACAACACCACCAGAGGATTAGCGGTTTTGCGCTCCCGCAAACACCGGTCAATTTGAATAGCCAGCGCCATAGAATCATTCAGACTTGTAGGAATGGGGAAACCCACCATCACATTCTTAATGGCTTCAGAAAGGCCATTTCTGAAATTTGCGGCCAGAGCACACTCATTCCACTGAGTAAGCACGGACCATTTCCGAAATTTTTGGCAATACACTTCAGCTTCATCCTGACCCTGAGAAATAGCCAGCAGGGCTTTTTCTGCCTGAATTTCAAGATTGGGTTCCTCGTAAAGCAATCCGAGCGCCAGAAAAAACGCATCAATATTCGCCAATGCCGGATCTCCTGGCGCTAGCGAGAAAGCCCAATCCTGAGGGTCGCCCCGCAAAAAAGAAATAACAATTTTAACTTGCTGAGCTGAATCTCCAGATGAACGGGGTCTCAGAGAAAGAAACAATTTACAATTATTCTTGAAATTCCTAAACCTAAATCGGTCTCCAGAAAACAATTCCGGAATAGGTATTTTAGGTTCAGACATAGGACTACTGGTAACAAAATCTTGTATACCCTGCACACGAGCTGCCAGCTGGTCTACACTTGTAATCAAGGTCTGGACATTCATGTCTGCAGCAAGCACAAGCCACTCAAAGGTAAAGGGGAGGAAGAGAAGGAAAAAAAAAACAAAAACTCAGAATTTCCTTTCTTATTATCCCACTTCTGCAATGCTTTAAACATTCAATGTTGGCCTGACATACTGTTATGACCCCAATGGCAGAGGGTCTCAGGAATAATGCTAAGTCTGTAAATACAGAAAACCAGCTCATAGGGCAGTGGTAACTGGGCTGACCATATAACTAATCCTAGCACCACAAATACCAGCAGCCGGGGAACGTTCCTACGTTGATCCTAGACGTCTCGCGCCAGCCGGAGAGCTAACTACCCCTAGAAGGAAAAGAAAGACCTTTCTTGCCTCCAGAGGAAATACCCCAAAAGTTGGATAGAAGCCCCCCACAAATAATAACGGTGAGGTAAGAGGAAAAGACAAACATAAGAATGAGCTAGGTATTTAGCAAAGAGAGGCCCACTAGCTAATAGCAGAATATAGAAAGATAACTTATATGGTCAGCAAAAAATCCTTTCAAAAATATCCACACTGGAAATTCAAGAACCCCCGAACCGTCTAACGGCCCAGGGGGAGAACACCAGCCCCCTAGAGCTTCCAGCAAGGACAGGAATTACATTCAGTACAAGCTGGACAAAAATGATAGCAAACAAATAACCAAGAAAACAAAGAAGCAAGACTTAGCTTAATTTTGCACGAACCAGGACCAGCAAACAGGAGCAAACAGAATGTGTCTGATAACACCGATGCCAGGCACTAGACTAAGGTACCAGGAGGTTTATATAGCAACACCCCTGAAGTAACAACCCAGCTGGGTGCAAACTGAGGGAAGGAAATCCCAGAGTCATATCACAAGTAACCACAAGAGGGAGCCAAAAAAGTCTAATTCACAACAGCACAGTTTGAAGCTCCCGCAAGCGCCGATCAATCTGAATGGCCAGAGAGATAGAATCACTCAGACCGGAAGGCGTGGGAAACCCCACCATAACATCTTTAACGGATTCAGAAAGACCCTTTCTGAAAATTGCCGCCAAAGCATCATCATTCCATTTAGTCAACACAGACCATTTTCTAAATTTCTGACAATACAATTCTGCTGCCTCTTGACCCTGAGACAGGGCCAACAAGGTTTTCTCCGCTTGATCCACAGAATTCGGTTCATCATATAATAATCCTAAAGCCTGAAAAAAGGAATCTACATTAAGCAAGGCCGGATTCCCGGATTCCAGGGAAAATGCCCAATCCTGAGGATCGCCACGCAGCAGGGAGATGACAATTTTAACCTGCTGAATGGAATCACCGGAGGATCGCGGTCTCAGAGCAAAAAACAGTTTACAATTGTTTTTAAAACCCAAAAATTTGGACCTATCACCAAAAAACAAATCAGGAGTAGGAATCTTCGGCTCTAAAGCAGGAGTCTGAACAATATAATCAGAAATACCCTGTACCCTAGCAGAAAGCTGGTCTACACAAGAAGCTAATTCCTGAACATCCATGCTGGCACAAGACTCCTCAGCCACCCATAGATAAAGAGGGAAGAAAAGACAAAACAGACTGCAGAAAAAAAATGGCTCAACACCTTTCTTCCCTTCTTCTGAGATGCATTTAACTCATTATGGGCCAGTTGTACTGTTATGTTCCGGTGAGCCGCATGAAACTTTCTCTGGAGTCGGTGGAACCTGTACTGACCGCAAATCCTGAACTAACACCGCAACTAGAAGTAGCCGTGGGGTGTGCCTAACAAACCCTAGACACCTCGACACAGCCAGAGGACTAAATACCCCTATAGATGGAAATAGGAATGCTACCTTGCCTCAGAGCAGACCCCCAAAGGATAGGCAGCCCCTCACGAATAATGACTGTGAGTAGGAGAAGAATAGACACACGCAGGTAGAAAACAGGATTTAGCAAAAGAGGCCACTCTAGATAAATAGGAAAGGATAGGACAGATTACTAGGCGGTCAGTATTAAAACCCTTCCAAAAATATCCACAGCAGATAATACAAAAAGTTCCACAATCTAACTAAAGACATGGAATGTATATCTGCCACTCCAGAGAATCCAACAAGACTGAGAAAATACTGACACAATCTAAGCAGGACAGAAAAACACAAAGAATAGCACTGAATTGTGAAGCACACAGCATGTGTGCCACAGAAAAAAAAACCAGACACTTATCTTTGCTGATTTGGCAGAAAGGCAGGAGGAACCAGGCAGAGGTCCAACACCTCCCAACAACAATTGACAACTGGCAAGGACTAATGAATCCTGCACACCTAAATACCCCAGTCAGAACTGCAATCAGCAGACACACCTGACCAGGACTGCAACCCAGGGACAACTGCATTACCACCTACTACCACCGGAGGGAACCCAAAAGCAGAATTCACAACAGTCAGGTACAGGGTTTTTGAGGGAGACAAGTGATGTTGATTTGCCAGAAGTGCTCCTCAGCCCAGCACAAGCAGTGAATTGACACCTGGAACATTGGCCCACATGGCAGATTATGCCTTGCGTATCCTAAAAAGGGACCCCCGCATTCTCAAAATGATGACCGATGATGATTACTGGTTGGCCTGCCTCCTGGATCCATGCTATAAAGGGAAATTGCAAAATATCATGCCACATGAGAACCTTGAGCAAATATTGGTTACCAAACAAGCCACTCTTGTAGACAGCTTGGTTCAGGCATTCCCAGCACACAGCGGCGGTGATGGTTCTCACACGAGCTGCAGGGGGCAACATGGCAGAGGTGTTAGAGGTGCACAAATCAGAAGTGGCGTTGGACAGAGGGGTTTTATGACCAGGTTGTGGAGTGATTTCGCAATGACCGCAGACACGACAGGTACTGCAGCATCAATTCAAAGTGACAGGAGACAACATTTGTCCAGTATGGTTACTAACTATTTTTCCTCCCTTATCGATGTTTCTCCCTCACACGTCATTCCCATTTGAATACTGGGCATCTAAAATAGACACCTGGCCTGAATTGGCAGAATATGCTTTACAGGAGCTTGCTTGCCCAGCTGCTAGTGTGCTATCAGAAAGAGTATTCAGTGCTGCTGGTTCAATACTGACCGAAAAAAGGACTCGTCTGGCTACCCAAAATGTTGATGATCTAACCTTCATTAAAATGAACCAATCATGGATTTCAAATTATTTTGCCCCACCTTTCCCTGCTGACACCTAGCTTTCCTGTAAAAAGGTCTTGCTTTTGGACTCGTCTTACTGACTGCTCCAATTTCTCCATTTGCAGCTGCTGTATGTCCACCATAGGCCATTTTTACACCTCCCTAAATGGGCTGACTCCCCCCACGGGGCCGTGGTCACCACTTGGCGCAAGCACCCGTGCGAGTGCCGTTTGGCTGAAAAGGTGGGTGTGCCCACTTTTGGGCGACGGCACTGGCACAGGGTCCCTCATAGTACAATGAAGTGTCTCTGGCGGTGGTGGTGCACACCCAACGTCAGACACACCGTCGTAACATGAGGGGCCCTGGGCCAGTACCGCCGCCCACGAGAGAGTGTTCCCCCCCAGCTCAAACAGTGCTCTACCACTTGCAAAATTACCTCTCACTGCTCCACCACTGTTTAGTCTGTGCTGTTAAATCCTTCAATGGCACTGCCAATACCAATTTGTTGACATGATTGTTGCTAGTAAAAATATTCAGGGGCCCTGTCCTACATTTACGCCAGTTAATACTTTGCGCCAACTACCACTGTCTGCAAGTCAGCAGAGGAGCCCACCCCTGTACCTAGGTATGCCACCTGTTTATTTGTGAAAAATTTTTTTTTGCAAGACATTAACCTCACTTTATTATTTTGGCCTACTAACTGTGTCAGACACTCCTTACAGTTGTCCTCCACTGAACAAAGCTAGGCCGCCTGCGTACTCCTCTAACCTATTTTTAACTGCATTTTGCCTATTACTTTTTTGGCCCTACTGTGTCTGCCCTTCGGTGCAATCGTCCTCCGCTGACCACACCAATGCTGCCTGTGTACCCCTGTAACCTATTTAAACCTACAAAGAGCCTACTTTTTTATTTTAGGCCTAGGAAGTCTGTCTGCGGTCCCTCCTTAAAAATCGTCCTCCGCTGACCACACCAATGCTGCCTGTGTACCCCTGTTACCTATTTAAAACTGCATAGAGCCTGCTTTTTTATTTTAGGCCTAGTAAGTCTGTCTGCGGTCCCTCCTTGCAATCGTCCTCCGCTGACCACAACAATGCTGCCTGTGTACCCCTGTAACCTATTTAAACCTGCATAGAGCCTGCTTTTTTATTTTAGGCCTAGTAATTCTGCGCCACTCCTTCCAATCGTCCTCCGCTGACCACACCAAAGCTGCCTGTGTACCCCTGTAACCTATTTAAACCTGCATAGAGCCTGCTTTTTTATTTTAGGCCTAGTAAGTCTGCGCCACTCCTTCCAATCATCCTCCGCTGACCACACCAATGCTGCCTGTGTACCCCTGTAACCTTTTTTAAACTGCATTGAGCCAACTTTTTGGTTTAAGGCCTACTACCTGTGTCTGTCTGCGCCACTCAATAAGCTGTCCTCCTCAGAAAAAAGCTGAGCTTCAATTGTCAGGTTTTCAGCCTATAGGAGTTTGAAAACTGCATTGGGGCTACTACTTGGGTTGGGCCTACTAACGGTGTCTGCCGCTCCTTGGTGTTCTCCAGGTTTTTTTTCTTGAGCTTCAATCTTCACGCTTTCGGCCTATATTTTTAATATTAAACTGCATTGGGCCTACTAGTGTGGTTGGGCACTTAAAACGGTGTCTGCCGCTCCTGGGTTTTCTCCTGTTTTGTTTTCCTGAGCTTCAATCTTCAGGCTTTCGGCCTACATTTTAAATATTAAACTGCATTTGGCCTACTACTTTGGTTGTGCCTAGTAACGGTGTCTGCCGCACCTTGGTGTTGTCCTGTGTTATTTTCCTGAGCTTCAATCTTCAGGCTTTCGGCCTATATTTTTAATATTAAACTGCATTTGGTGTTGTGAAATAGGATTCTGGGCTCCCCCGGTGGCCACTTGTGGAATTGAACTTGTGTGCATCATCCCCTCTGTTCACCTGCTCCTATCAGGATGTGGGAGTCGCTATATAACCTTGCTCCTCTGTCAGTTTCTTGCCGGTCAACAATGTAATCAGAAGCCTTCTGTGCTTGTTCCTGCTACTAGACAACTCCCAGCTAAGTTGGACTTTTGTCCTTGTGTGTTTTTGCATTTTGTTCCTGTTCACAGCTGCTGTTTCGTTACTGTGTCTGGAAAGCTCTTGTGATCGGAAATTGCCACTCTGGTGTTATGAGTTAATGCTAGAGTCTTAAAGGAATTTCTGGATGGTGTTTTGATAGGGTTTTCTGCTGACCATGAAAGTGTCCTTTCTGTCTTCCTGCTATCTAGAAAGCGGACCTCGATTTTGCTAAACCTATTTTCATACTACGTTTGTCATTTCATCTAAAATCACCGCCAATATATGTGGGGGCCTCTGTCTGCCTTTTGGGAAAATTTCTCTAGAGGTGAGCCAGGACTGTCTTTTCCTCTGCTAGGATTAGGTAGTTCTCCGGCTGGCGCTGGGCATCTAGGGTTAAAAAATGTAGGCATGCTACCCGGCCACTTCTAGTTGTGCGGCAGGTTTAGTTCATGGTCAGTATAGTTTCCATCTTCCAAGAGCTAGTTCTCATATATGCTGGGCTATGTTCTCTCGCCATTGAGAATCACGACAGTTTGACCGGCCCAAAAAAGGGTTAAATTACTGGCTGAGAAAGGAGAGAAAAAAGAAGTCTGCTACAATTTTTTTTTTTTTTCCTCTAGTTCTGAGTGTGCTCTTAATTGAATCACTTGCTAGTCTGCCTATACTGCAGCCTTCCTCTCTTTCTCTCCTTCTAATCCTTGAATGGCTCTGTGTTCACCTGTTTCAAATGGATCTTCAGAGTGTAGCTACAGGTTTGAATAATCTCGCCACAAAGGTACAAAATTTGCAAGATTTTGTTGTTCATGCACCTATGTCTGAGCCTAGAATTCCTTTGCCTGAATTCTTCTCGGGGAATAGATCTCACTTTCAAAATTGTAAAAATAATTGCAAATTGTTTTTGTCCCTGAAGTCTCGCTCTGCCGGAGACCCTGCACAGCAGGTCAGGATTGTAATTTCCTTGCTCCGGGGCGACCCTCAAGACTGGGCTTTTGCATTGGCACCAGGGGATCCTGCGTTGCTCAATGTGGATGCGTTTTTTCTGGCCTTGGGGTTGCTTTATGAGGAACCTCATTTAGAGCTTCAGGCGGAAAAGGCCTTGATGTCCTTGTCTCAGGGGCAAGATGAAGCTGAAATATACTGCCAAAAATTCCGCAAATGGTCTATGCTTACTCAGTGGAATGAGTGCGCCCTGGCGGCGATTTTCAGAGAAGGTCTCTCTGATGCCGTTAAGGATGTTATGGTGGGGTTCCCTGTGCCTGCGAGTCTGAATGAGTCCATGACGATGGCTATTCAGATCGATAGGCGTCTGCGGGAGCGCAAACCTGTGCACCATTTGGCGGTGTCTACTGAGAAAACGCCAGAAAATATGCAATGTGATAGAATTCTGTCCAGAAGCGAGCGGCAGAATTTTAGACGAAAAAATGGGTTGTGCTTCTATTGTGGTGATTCAACTCATGTTATATCAGCATGCTTTAAGCGTACTAAGAAGCCTGACAAGTCTGTTTCAATTAGCACTTTACAGTCTAAGTTTATTCTATCTGTGACCCTGATTTGTTCTTTGTCATCTATTACCGCGGACGCCTATGTCGACTCTGGCGCTGCTTTGAGTCTTATGGATTGGTCCTTTGCCAAACGCTGTGGGTATGATTTGGAGCCACTGGAGGCTCCGATACCTCTGAAAGGGATTGACTCCACCCCATTGGCTAGTAATAAACCACAATACTGGACACAAGTGACTATGCGTGTTAATCCGGATCACCAGGAGGTTATTCGCTTTCTGGTGCTGTATAATCTACATGATGTTTTGGTGCTGGGATTGCCATGGCTGCAATCTCATAACCCAGTCCTCGACTGGAGAGCTATATCTGTGTTAAGCTGGGGATGTAAAGGAACTCATGGGGACGTACCTTTGGTTTCCATTTCATCATCTATTCCCTCTGAGATTCCTGAATTCTTGTCTGACTTTCGTGACATTTTTGAAGAACCCAAGGTTGGTTCACTACCTCCGCACCGGGAGTGCGATTGTGCCATAGACTTGATTCCGGGTAGTAAATACCCTAAGGGTCGTTTATTTAATCTGTCTGTGCCTGAACACGCTGCTATGCGAGAATATATAAAGGAGTCCTTGGAAAAGGGACATATTCGTCCTTCGTCATCTACCTTAGGAGCCGGTTTTTTCTTTGTGTCTAAGAAAGACGGCTCTTTGAGGCCGTGTATTGATTATCGACTTTTGAATAAAATCACGGTTAAATATCAATATCCGTTACCACTGCTTACTGATTTGTTTGCTCGTATAAAGGGGGCCAAGTGGTTCTCTAAGATTGATCTCCGTGGGGCGTATAATTTGGTGCGAATCAAGCAGGGGGATGAGTGGAAAACCGCATTTAATACGCCCGAGGGCCATTTTGAGTATTTGGTGATGCCTTTTGGTCTTTCAAATGCCCCTTCAGTCTTCCAGTCCTTTATGCATGACATTTTCCGCGATTATTTGGATACATTTATGATTGTTTATCTGGATGATATTCTGATTTTTTCGGATGACTGGGACTCTCATGTCCAGCAGGTCAGGAGGGTTTTTCAGGTTTTGCGGTCTAATTCCTTGTGTGTGAAGGGTTCTAAGTGTGTTTTTGGGGTTCAAAAGATTTCTTTCTTGGGATACATTTTTTCCCCCTCTTCCATCGAGATGGATCCTGTCAAGGTTCAGGCTATTGGTGATTGGACGCAACCCTCTTCTCTTAAGAGTCTTCAGAAATTTTTGGGCTTTGCTAACTTTTATCGTCGATTTATTGCTGGTTTTTCTGATGTTGTAAAACCATTGACTGATTTGACCAAGAAGGGTGCTGATGTTGCTGATTGGTCCCCTGATGCTGTGGAGGCCTTTCGGGAGCTCAAGCGCCGCTTTTCTTCCGCCCCAGTGTTGCGTCAGCCTGATGTTGCTCTTCCTTTTCAGGTTGAGGTCGACGCTTCTGAAATCGGAGCTGGGGCGGTGTTGTCGCAGAGAAGTTCCGACTGCTCCGTGATGAGACCTTGTGCTTTTTTTTCCCGTAAATTTTCGCCCGCCGAGCGGAATTATGATATTGGGAATCGGGAGCTTTTGGCCATGAAGTGGGCTTTTGAGGAGTGGCGTCACTGGCTTGAGGGGGCCAGACATCAGGTGGTGGTATTGACTGACCACAAAAATTTAATTTACCTTGAGTCTGCCAGGCGCCTGAATCCTAGACAGGCGCGCTGGTCGTTGTTTTTCTCTCGGTTTAATTTTGTGGTGTCGTACCTACCGGGTTCTAAGAATGTTAAGGCGGATGCCCTTTCTAGGAGTTTTGAGCCTGACTCCCCTGGTAATTCTGAGCCCACAGGTATCCTTATAGATGGAGTGATATTGTCTGCCGTTTCTCCAGACCTGCGGCGGGCCTTGCAGGAGTTTCAGGCGGATAGACCTGATCGTTGCCCACCTGGTAGACTGTTTGTTCCTGATGATTGGACCAGTAGAGTCATCTCTGAGGTTCATTCTTCTGCGTTGGCAGGTCATCCTGGAATCTTTGGTACCAGGGATTTGGTGGCAAGGTCCTTCTGGTGGCCTTCCCTGTCACGAGATGTGCGAGGCTTTGTGCAGTCTTGTGACGTTTGTGCTCGGGCCAAGCCTTGTTGTTCTCGGGCTAGTGGATTGTTGTTGCCCTTGCCTATTCCGAAGAGACCTTGGACGCACATCTCGATGGATTTTATTTCGGATCTGCCTGTTTCTCAGAAGATGTCTGTCATCTGGGTGGTGTGTGACCGTTTCTCTAAGATGGTCCATCTGGTTCCCTTGCCTAAGTTGCCTTCTTCTTCCGAGTTGGTTCCTCTGTTTTTTCAAAATGTTGTTCGTTTGCATGGTATTCCTGAGAATATCGTTTCTGACAGAGGGACCCAATTCGTGTCTAGATTTTGGCGGGCATTCTGTACTAGGATGGGCATAGATTTGTCTTTTTCGTCTGCTTTCCATCCTCAGACTAATGGCCAGACCGAGCGGACTAATCAGACCTTGGAGACATATTTGAGGTGTTTTGTGTCTGCGGATCAGGATGATTGGGTTGCTTTTTTGCCTTTGGCGGAGTTCGCCCTCAATAATCGGGCCAGCTCTGCCACCTTGGTGTCCCCGTTTTTCTGTAATTTGGGGTTTCATCCTCGATTTTCCTCCGGTCAAGTGGAATCTTCGGATTGTCCTGGAGTGGATGCTGTGGTGGAGAGGTTGCATCAGATTTGGGGGCAGGTGGTGGACAATTTGAAGTTGTCCCAGGAGAAGACTCAGCTTTTTGCCAACCGCCGTCGTCGTGTTGGTCCTCGGCTTTGTGTTGGGGACTTGGTGTGGTTGTCTTCTCGTTTTGTCCCTATGAGGGTTTCTTCTCCTAAGTTTAAGCCTCGGTTCATCGGCCCGTACAAGATATTGGAGATTCTTAACCCTGTGTCCTTCCGTTTGGACCTCCCTGCATCCTTTTCGATTCATAATGTTTTTCATTGGTCATTGTTGCGCAGGTATGAGGTACCGGTTGTGCCTTCCGTTGAGCCTCCTGCTCCGGTGTTGGTTGAGGGTGAGTTGGAGTACGTTGTGGAAAAGATCTTAGACTCTCGTGTTTCCAGACGGAGACTCCAGTATCTGGTCAAATGGAAGGGATACGGTCAGGAGGATAATTCTTGGGTCACTGCCTCTGATGTTCATGCCTCCGATCTTGTCCGTGCCTTTCATAGGGCTCATCCTGATCGCCCTGGTGGTTCTGGTGAGGGTTCGGTGCCCCCTCCTTGAGGGGGGGGTACTGTTGTGAAATTGGATTCTGGGCTCCCCCGGTGGCCACTTGTGGAATTGAACTTGTGTGCATCATCCCCTCTGTTCACCTGCTCCTATCAGGATGTGGGAGTCGCTATATAACCTTGCTCCTCTGTCAGTTTCTTGCCGGTCAACAATGTAATCAGAAGCCTTCTGTGCTTGTTCCTGCTACTAGACAACTCCCAGCTAAGTTGGACTTTTGTCCTTGTGTGTTTTTGCATTTTGTTCCTGTTCACAGCTGCTGTTTCGTTACTGTGTCTGGAAAGCTCTTGTGATCGGAAATTGCCACTCTGGTGTTATGAGTTAATGCTAGAGTCTTAAAGGAATTTCTGGATGGTGTTTTGATAGGGTTTTCTGCTGACCATGAAAGTGTCCTTTCTGTCTTCCTGCTATCTAGAAAGCGGACCTCGATTTTGCTAAACCTATTTTCATACTACGTTTGTCATTTCATCTAAAATCACCGCCAATATATGTGGGGGCCTCTGTCTGCCTTTTGGGAAAATTTCTCTAGAGGTGAGCCAGGACTGTCTTTTCCTCTGCTAGGATTAGGTAGTTCTCCGGCTGGCGCTGGGCATCTAGGGTTAAAAAACGTAGGCATGCTACCCGGCCACTTCTAGTTGTGCGGCAGGTTTAGTTCATGGTCAGTATAGTTTCCATCTTCCAAGAGCTAGTTCTCATATATGCTGGGCTATGTTCTCTCGCCATTGAGAATCACGACAATTTGGCCTACTAGTGTGGTTGGGTCCTACTAAAGGTGTCTGCCGCTCCTGGGTTTTCTACTCCACTGAACAAAGCAATGCCGCCTGGTTAGTCCTGTTACCAATTTTGAATTGCATTTAGCCCACTTTATTATTTGGGCCTATATCTGTGTTTCCTCCTCATCCTGCCCATTGCCCAGCCACTGCTAGATGAGTCTGCTGGTACATTGACCCAGACCACTACATTCCCCTTGCACTCTACACAGCCAGAATCTGACCCTGCTGAAAGTCAGGTTCCCCTTCCTGCATACTATACCACCTTACACGGGGACAAAGAGGAAGGTGCAGATGAAAGTGCAGGTTCCTTCATCAGGTGGGGGGGGCATACTCGTTGGCGACGTCACTGGCACAGGGCCCCTCAGAGTATGCAAAAGTGTTGCTGCCGGTGGGAGGCACCCCCGCCGTGCAAACACACCGCCGTACTTTGAGGGGCCCTGTGCCAGTGCCAATGCGAACAAGTGGGCCCCCCCTGCTTGATCAGGATCACAGCACTTGCAAAGTTGAAATACTTACCTCTCCCTGCTCCACCGCCATGACGTAGTCCGCATTTCCTGGGCCCACGAAAAACTTAGCCAAATGACTCCCAATTTCCAATCCCTAACTATTGTTATAAGGTAAATTAAGATTGACAAGCTTCAGTAACAAGAATTGATGTTTTTGGCATTAAAATGGGCACTGTAGGTGTTTTCCTGTCCTCCACTCACTCACTCTCTTTGCTTCCCCATTGACTTACATTGGGTTTCGTGTTTCGGTCGATCCCCGACTTTGCGCGATAATCGGCCGATTTCACTCGACTCGACTTTTCACAAAGTCGGGTTTCACGAAACCCGACTCGATCCTGAAAAAGTAAAAGTTGCTCAACCCTAAACCTCACTTCGGGTTACCCCCTCATCACAGGCTCGATCTTGATTAGCCCCAACAGTGGTTTGTGAACTTTTCCCATGCTCCTGCACAAAGTCCTGAGTGGCTGTATATCGCTCACTGAATCCAACTTATCAGCTAGTCCAGAGTGCCCTGGTCCCATTGCCACACCCAATGATGCAGGGTGGCTGGCAGAGCCCTCACCAGCCGGTCAACCACCACCCTCTCTACCATCTGGGCTGGGGTCAAAGTCTCAGGCTGGAGCCATTCCTCCACCAACTGCAATAAGTCATAAGCCTGAGACCTGGCGGGACAAGTCTCTGCAAAGAACCACTGGTACACCCTCTGATCGCCCCTTACCTTAAGGGTCTCCTCTTTACACCGCCGATGCGACGGTAGCTGCCACTGCAACTGCAGCGCCTCTTGCTGCTGCTGGAACTGCTGCTCCTGCTGCTGTGACTGCAGCACCTCTTGCTGCTGCTGGCCCAGTAGCTCCTGCTGCTGCCGCTAGAACTGCAGCACCTGTTGCTGTCGCTGCTGCAAGTGCAGCTCCTGCTGCTGCTGAATGAGTACCAACTGCTTGAAAAGCTCCTCCATTTTCCCAGCAGGTTTGCTCACCGACATGCAGCATGCTTTGGGGTATGCCTCAGTTCACACTGCTTCGCATTCTTTCCACCACATGTAGTGCAGCGGTAGCACCCTTTGCAGTGATGAGGCAGTGACCCAGCAAGTTCAAAGCAAAATTTCTCTTTAATGTTCAACTCACAGCACTGCACAATGCACGATATCCTCCGTATCGCAGCCAGGAACAATATCCTCTAGTTTGCAGTCGATAAAAACGCCAGTCCACCTCCGAGACCTGTTGCCGTGGGCGACTGCACCGTTGTGTACGCTGTGGGTGCCAGGCCTTCCAGCTGCCTTTGCTGTTTGGCTCCGTTTGCCTGTGTTGCCTCACACAGGTGGAGCTCTGCAGAGTCTCCTGCTCTGTACTCCTAACAACACCAGACTGACCCTGACACACCCAAACTCTATACTGCAGGGTTTTTAACTGAAATCTGTGGCCTTCAGCCACATGGAAAACCCAGCCAGGAATTAAACACACTGCACCACTACCATCCTGTAGTCCGTTTCAAAACACAAAAGCCCAGAGCAGGTTTTCTTAAAGGGAATCTGTCACCTACTTTTTCGTATAAAAGGTGCGGCCACCGCCATTAGGGGCTTATCTACAGCATTCTGTAATGCTGTACATAAGCCCTCGATGTAACCTGAAAGATAAGAAAAACAAGTTATATTATACTCACCTGGGGGGCGGTCCAGGTCCAGCACCTCCCATCTTCATGCGATGACATCCTTTTCCTTGCTTCCTGTTGCAGCTCCTGCGCCGGGAAAGGTCCGAGTTTTAGTTTGCATGTAGAGGCAGTGCCCCTTTTTGCTTGCATGTAGTGGCAGTACCCCCTTTTGGTTTGCATGTTGTGGCAGTGCCCCCTTTTAGTTTGCATATAGTGGCAGTGCCCACTTTTAGTTTGCATGTAGAGGCAGTGCCCCTTTTGGTTTACATTAGTAGGCAGTGCCCCCTTTTAGTTTGCATGTAGAAGCAGTGCCACCTTTTGGATCACATTAGTAGGCAGTGCCCCTTTTTAGTTTGCATGTAAAGGCAGTGACACCTTATGGTTTACATTAGGAGGCAGTGCCCCCTTTTTGTTTGCATGTTGTGGCAGTGCCCCCTTTTGGTTTTCAGACATTTATTAATTATTATTGGTTATTCTGAGGGTTTCATCAGACACGTTTGGATCCCAAACTGTTTTGCCTCAATGTTAGCGCATTTGCATCTTACTACTTATTAGGTCTCCAACTCATGAGGCCTCTGGTGCACCTCTGTATGCCTATGATTTCATATAAAGGCTTACAGTTTTCTGTCTGTCAGATTCTGCACAAACCAGCAGAAAAATGCGGCACAATCCTTATTGTAGGCCGCATGTATGAGATATTCTCCCCAAGAAGCACTAGAGGTATAGCCCCATGGGTAGAGCACCTGGCAGAGCTTGTACAGCCTGAGATGGAAGCTTTATTGCACATTTCTATGAAGTCGTACAGACACAAGGAACATGGCTCAGCGTGTCTGCATGCGCCTTGTATGCATGGATATATCTTTCTACCACTAGGTAGCATCAGAGTATAATGGTGTGCAGCCATCTCACTGGCTCAGAAAATATATAAATCTCCTGAATTCCTGAATAGGCTACATTCAGGAATTGGATACCTTAAAGGGTGTTGTGAAAAAACAAATAAACAGTGCTTTACTGCGTGACCTTCGTCCTGGCAGTATTTGCCATTTTCAGACGTGGACAAATGCATGGCGGACAACGTTCATTGAAGTGAATGGCTCTGTTGGGGCTCTGTCTGGGCTTCCGACACAATCTGATGTTTTGAGGAATACAACAGAAACCTTGATTCAGTGCTTAGCGGAGATCACTGTGTGTCCAGTTTCTGAATCTAGCAGATAGAATTCAGTAATATTCACTTTGTGGTAAATATCACCTGTCTCATGGTTCTATGGGTCTGTACGATTATCACAAATTACCATATAGTGTTACAGAACTGCGGCATTGATATATTATTAAGACTCAGAAGGTTGCATCATGTGTATTTTAATAAATCCAACAAGTGAATTAACAGATAACGGTCATCCAACATCAATCACAACTATGACTTAACATCAGGGGCGTAATGTCTGCAGACACAGCAGTCGCCTCTGCAACCAAGCCCGTGCGTCAGGGGCCCACCAACGCCAGCAGAAACTTCAACTGGATGTGCGTCTAACTAGTACATGGATGATTATGGGGTGCAGTGCATTATACTTTATTTTTTTTCTATACATTAAAGCACAGAGGCAGAACAGGGGACATATACCAAGATGGGGGATATATATACCACGATGGGCCCCGGGATAAGGGACATATACCAGAATGGGTGATACATATACCAGAATGGGTGATATATATCCTATGGATGGGTCCAGGATGAGGGTATATATATATATATATATATATATATATATATATATATGTATATATATATGTATATATATATATATATATATATATGGACAATAAGAGATGAGAAGATCAATCTGAGCAAATCAACTTTGAGTCGAATTTCCTAAAATTCTTAGGTCCCGATAATTTCAAAACGTTGCTATTCTATTTTTGAGGACCTCTAAAGAAATGCCCGATACTATTTCACACACTGATGAAGTTTGCTGTAGCCAGATGGGATGATGAGTTCAGATGTGGCTGCGCAGACTTCCCCAAAATACCTCGCAGCTAGCGCATCACGTGATCTAGTGCAGCCAATTGTGAGACTATGATAGAGACTATAAAAGATGAGGGCAAGGCAAACAGAAGCCATTTTAGGATTTTACAGCCTATGGATAGGAGGTCAGAGTTCATAGCTCATTAAACATTGGGATAAAATAAGGCCTAAATTTGATTGTGGAGTACTACTGGAGAAAATGGGAGTGGTAGTTACAGTCTGTGAATAATAATCCAAAGATTCAAGTGTCAGGGAGGTTCTGTACCTGCATTGTCAGTGTGAACGAATTGATCTGTGATATACTGCAGTAAAAACACCATAATACCATCATTTTTAAACTTAGCTCTCTGACTGGACAGCGCTTTGTAATGCTCTCTTTTTACCAGCAGATGGCAGACATGGCTAATTACATACCATAGAGACTGTCTAAACAGCTGGAGAAACAGATGCAGGTATAGATAAAAGCCAGGTCAAAAGTAAAGGCACAAACGGAAGATTTTTTAAAAGTCCATTACATCCTCTTGTGTAGGTTTGTAAAAAAACATTTTTGCAACTGTTACAGGCTTCTTGTTGCACGACTTTTATTGCTACAATTAAGCTGCTTAAACACAAAAGCGCAGACAGAAGAAGGTTGATATTATTTTTGCAATGGATGCATCATAGTTGCAGTAGGTTGACAATCATAAGATGTGATGGTTGCAGTGCAACAACATGATCTTCAAGTGACCTAAAATGGAAGTCATATGGTTTCTCTGGGCAGCTCCGACATTTTTCTGCAAGTGACCCATTATATATTTTGGGCTATTTCATTTACTGTGTCTGGTACAAACATGATTGTGAAGAAACCAGATTGTATCTTAATTACCCAGACAGCTACGTTTTTGCAAACCAATAAGAACTGGATTTTCATCTGTATATTGGCTTGTGCATTTAAGTGTTTATGTCTGGTGGTTCAAGAGGACAGACTTGCAGACTGATACCATTTAACATACCGTGTAAGTCTGTAGTGGTGACTGTACATTGAGTGTGTTGAGCTTTGTTTGTTGATGTGTGCTTATATGCTAATATACTTAACTAGCTATTGAACCCATTCTACGCCCGGGTGGCGAGCATTTATATTGGTATATGGTCTCCATCCTGGTATGTGCTGCTCCCATCTTGCTCTCCCATCCTGTCATGTTCTGCTCCATCCTGCGCCCCCATCCTGTCATGTGCTGCTCCATCCTGCGTCCCCATCCTGTCATATGTGTGCCCCCATTCTGTCATGTGCTGCTCCCATCCTGTGCCTCCATTCTGTCATGTGCTGGTCCCATCCTGTCATGTGCTCCCATCCTGCGCCCCATCCTGTCATGTGCTCCCATCCTGCACCCCCATCCTGTCATGTGCTGCTCCCATCGTGCGCAATCATTCTGTCATGTGCTACTCCCATCCCGCACCCCCATTCTGTCATGTGCTGCTCCCATCCGGTGCCCCCATTCTATCATGTGCTGCTTCCATTCTGCGCCCCCATTCTGTTGTAATGTGCTGCACCCATTCTGCCTGTTCCTGTTTCCATTCTGCCATATGTTGCTCCCATCTTTCTCTCTCCGGCTCTACTGCCCGAGTGTGGCTCTGCTGAGTGCGGGCGGCTGTGCTGAGTGCGGGCAGCTGTGCTGAGTGCGGGCGGCTGTGCTGAGTGCGGGCGGCTGTGCTGAGTGCGGGCGGCTGTGCATGGCTGTGGTGAGTGAGGGCGGCTATGCGTGGCTGTGCTGAGTGCGGGCGGCTGTGCGTGGCTGTGTTGAGTGCGGGCGGCTGTACGTGGCGGTGCTGAGTGCGGGCGGCTGTGCGTGGCGGTGCTGAGTGCGGGCGGCTGTGCGTGGCGGTGCTGAGTGCGGGCGGCTGTGCGTGGCGGTGCTGAGTGCGGGCGGCTGTGCGTGGTGGTGCTGAGTGCGGGTGGCTGTGCGTGGCGGTGCTGAGTGCGGGCGGCTGTGCTTAGTGCGGGCGGCTGTGCGTGGCTGTGGTGAGTGCGGGCGGCTGTGCGTGGCGGTGCTGAGTGCCAGCGGCTGTGTGTGGCTGTGGTGAGTGCGGGCGGCTGTGCGTGGCTGTGCTGAGTGCCGGCGGTTGTGCTTGGCTGTGGTGAGTGCGGGCGGCTGTGCATGGCTGTGGTGAGTGCGGGCAGCTGTGCGTGGCTGTGGTGAGTGCGGGCGGCTGTGCGTGGCTGTGGTGAGTGCGGGCAGCTGTGCGTGGCTGTGGTGAGTGCGGGCGGCTGTGCGTGGCTGTGGTGAGTGCGGGCGGCTGTGCATGGCTGTGGTGAGTGCGGGCGGCTGTGCTGAGTGCAGGCGGCTGTGCATGGCTGTGGTGAGTGCGGGCGGCTGTGCATGGCTGTGGTGAGTGAGGGCGGCTATGCGTGGCTGTGCTGAGTGCGGGCGGCTGTGCGTGGCTGTGTTGAGTGCGGGCGGCTGTACGTGGCAGTGCTGAGTGCGGGCGGCTGTGCGTGGCGGTGCTGAGTGCGGGCGGCTGTGCGTGGCGGTGCTGAGTGCGGGCGGCTGTGCGTGGCGGTGCTGAGTGCGGGCGGCTGTGCGTGGTGGTGCTGAGTGCGGGTGGCTGTGCGTGGCGGTGCTGAGTGCGGGCGGCTGTGCTTAGTGCGGGCGGCTGTGCGTGGCTGTGGTGAGTGCGGGCGGCTGTGCGTGGCGGTGCTGAGTGCCGGCGGCTGTGTGTGGCTGTGGTGAGTGCGGGCGGCTGTGCGTGGCTGTGCTGAGTGCCGGCGGTTGTGCTTGGCTGTGGTGAGTGCGGGCGGCTGTGCATGGCTGTGGTGAGTGCGGGCAGCTGTGCGTGGCTGTGGTGAGTGCGGGCGGCTGTGCGTGGCTGTGGTGAGTGCGGGCAGCTGTGCGTGGCTGTGGTGAGTGCGGGCGGCTGTGCGTGGCTGTGGTGAGTGCGGGCGGCTGTGCATGGCTGTGGTGAGTGCGGGCGGCTGTGCTGAGTGCAGGCGGCTGTGCATGGCTGTGGTGAGTGCGGGCGGCTGTGCGTGGCTGTGGTGAGTGCCGGCGGCTGTGCGTGGCTGTGGTGAGTGCGGGCGGCTGTGCATGGCTGTGGCGAGTGTGGATGGCTGTGCGTGGCTGTGCTGAGTGCCGGCGGCTGTGCATGGCTGTGCTGAGTGCAGGCGGCTGTGCGTGGCTGTGCTGAGTGCGGGTGGCTGTGCGTGGCTGTGCTGACTGCTGGCGGCTGTGCGTGGCTGTGCTGAGTGCGGGCGGCTGTGCGTGGCTGTGGTGAGTGCGGGTGGCTGTGCGTGGCTGTGCTGAGTGCGGCGGCTGTGCTGAGTGCGGGCGGCTGTGCGTGTCTGTGGTGAGTGCGGGCGGCTGTGCGTGGCTGTGGTGAGTGCAGGTGGCTGTGCGTTGCTGTGGTGAGTGCGGGCGGCTGTGCATGGCTGTGGTGAGTGCGGGCGGCTGTGCGTGGCTGTGCTGGGCGCCGAGTACTGGGGGCCTGAGCAGGCGGGGACACCGCCGCGCTGTGGGGGTCAGGTGCTGGAGTCGCCGCTAGCTCAGGCCCCCGGCACTTGCTATATTTACCTGTCCCCCGTTCCATCGATGCGCTGCTCCATCCTCCACATCCTCTGGCTGTGACTGTTCAGTCAGAGGGCGGCATGCATTAAGCGCGTCATCGTGCCCTCTGAACTGAATGTCACAGGCAGAGGATGTGGAGGATGGAACGGGGGACAGGTAAATATTGCATACTCACCCTCCTGGCTCGTCCCTGCTTCTCCGTTGGAGATCGCGGTGTGCGTTCAGTGCTTACGCATACCGCGATCTCCTGGGAGCGTCACTCTGTGGGGTCCAGACTGCGCCGGCGCTTGCGCAGTCTATAAAGGCTTCGGACAGAGTGACGCTCCCAGCATTATATAATAGATCCCATCACCATTGTTTACCTTTTCTTGATGTTGGACTGAAAGACCCTGGGTGGTTCTAAGGGTAGCTTACATGCCTTGGGTATGGAGAGACTGAAGTATCACAGAGCTATGAGCCAGACATTCTGCAAACCACCCAACAGACAAGAGAAAGGACTGCAGCCAATTCATCATGGCACCATCACGAGGGACACTGATCTAGGATTCTATAGGATACAACCTAGGGGTTTTCGGCTCCGGTTGGAAGGACACAGATCTGATCCAGTGACCATCTCTGAACCATGGATCTGTTTGGAGAAAGCCAGGGTTGGGACCCGCTGGTCGCCCGGTTCCATGGAGATGGTCAGATAAGCCAGGTGGTGACTCTCGTGTCAACTGGCTTTGGACCTTGTATGGACTCTATGGACAGTTCTTGGTCATCTCCCTATGCTTGTCGTTACCCCTTTTCTGTGCGTTCATCCACAGATGGAGTAGCGACCCTGGGAGCTCTGACATCGTGTCAACTGGCTTTGGATCTTGTATGTACTCTATGGACAGTTCTTGGTCATCTCCCTATGCTTGTCGTTACCCCTTCTCTGTGCGTTCATCCACAGATGGAGTAGCGACCCTGGGAGCTCTGACATCGTGTCATACTGGAAATACGGGGAGACGCAGTGATATTTTATATGCGCCTATGTACCCATACAATTCCAGGCATGTTGGGAATGTTGTTTGCTATTGTGTGCTGTGGTTCAATAAAGTATTGCCACCCTGTTTTACCTTAACCCTGTGTTGTCTGTGTAGTGTATTGCCCACTGGGAGATAGAGCGGGCGTTCAGTGGTATGAGCCGTGGTCCATGCAGTCTTGCTAAAGACAGCCGGGCCAGCGGACGGGAGCACCCACTGACCCCGCTTCTCCGTAACAATGATAAAAACTATATGAAATGTATTAATTTTTTAAAGAATCCAAAGTACAGTAGTGTGACCATGACCATCCATTTTGGTGTCATTACTGACTTTCTCAGTCCTTGGACCTGATGTGCTTGCCTTCATGTATGTATGCAATGTGGGAAATTAGTATCCTGGCTGCAAAACAATAGCTCTCGTTTAGCGACGAAGTGATGGTAGGCGCCTAAGGACCGTAGCCTATTCACATAGTTGCTATTGTCCTGGATTTTCTGTGGCTTTTTGGCTAAAGGAGGGCAATCTGGGGTAGACCAGTGGCATTACCAGGAAGATGGGGCTTAGAGAGGACCAGTCACCAGTAGTGGCCAGATTTAATTCCTATTTTATTCCTGTTTCTCTCCTGAGTATTCAGATTTTTGTATTTTTACATATTTTGCATTTCTGTAGCGATGGCAGCCCACCTAATGTACAGGTGCGTGTCTCCAAAAGCATGAGCTGGGCACTACTGGTTACTACAATGTACTGGTTACTACAACGGTAGTTTTTAATTTTCACTCAGCAACATCCACTGCTACTTGTTTCTAGAAAGCACCCATGTAGTCAAAATCGTCACTACATCTGTAGATAAATTCCCAAAGGGGTGTAATTTTCAAAATGAGGTCACATGAGGAGGGATTCTGCTCTTCTAGCACTTAGGGGCTCTGCATATGGAGTCCGCAACTATTATAGGAAAATCTGCGCTCCAGGAGGCAAATAGCGCTCTGTCCCTCCCGAATCTCGCTGTGTAGCTAAGCAGTACTATACAGCCACATATGGGGTATTTCCACATTCAGCAGAAATTTTGGACAAATTTTGGTGATATTTTTACCCATTTCCCATTGTGAAAATGTAAAATCTGGGGCTAAAACAAAATTTTAGTGGTAAAAATTGAATTATTTTTTTCTTCTCTGCCCAATGGTATAAAATTCTGTGACCCATCTGTGGCGTCAATATGATCACTGTACCCCTAGAAGAATTCATTGAGAGGTGTAAAATGGTGTCTCTTATTAATGTAATTAATTTTGCATTCAAAAAATCAAATGGTGCTTCTTCTCTTCCAAGCCCTGTTTTACACCCAAACATTAGTTTTCCTCCATATATTGGATATTGGCGTTCTCTGGAGAAATTGCACAATTGCACTAATTGTACTGTGCAATTTCTCTTTTTTACTGTTGTGAAAATTCAAAATTTGGGGCTAAAAATCATTTTTGTGGGAAATTTTTTATTTTTTTATTTTAACGGCTCAATGTTATAAACTTCTGTGAAGCACCTGGAGGTTCAAGATGGTCACCAAACATCTTAGTATGTTCCCTGAGGGGTCTAGTTTCCAAAATAGTGTCACTTGTTGGGGGTTCTGCTTCTTAGGCACATGGTATCCGCTAATTATTCCTGGAAATTTTGCATTCAAAAAGGCAAATGGCGATCCTTCCCTTTCGAGCCCTTCCATGTGCCTAAACAGGGGTTTTCCCTCACATATGGCATATCGACATACTCAGGAGAAATTGAGCATCAAATTGTATGGTGCAATTTCTCCTGTTACCCTTGTAAAAATGCCAAATTTGGGGCTAAAAAACATGTGGGAGTTTCACTGTTTATGAACATCAGAAGCTCTCCAAATGCAACAGGGCATCTGCTAATTATTCCAGTACATTTTGCATTCAAAAAATCAAATGGCGCTCCTTCCCTTCCGAGCACTGCCATGCGCCCAAACAGTGGTTTTCCCCCACATGTGGGAAATCAATCAGCATGCTCAGGAGAAATTGCACAACAAATTTTGGAGTCAATTTTTTCATGTTACCCATGTGAACATTGGAGTCTAAAGTTAAAATTTCATGAAAAAAGTTAAATATTAATTTTTTTCCTTCCACATTCCATTAATTTCTGTGAAGCACCTAAAGGGATAATAAATTACTTGAATGTTGTTTTGAGCACCTTTGGGTATTCTCTTTCATATAGACCCCTTTAATTTAATATTCTTGGAGGATTACCAGACCAAAACACCCTCACGCAGCTCCGGACCCAGCAAGCGTTTCTGATCAGCCATACTCTTGTATCTGTACCTCATCCTCCTTAAGTTATTATTAAGAAGACTTCGCCATACCAATGTAATAGATGAGGAAAACCATTCCTTCTCAAGTTCCCCAGAAGAACGATTACTATTAAAATCGCAAAACTGAGGATGAAACCCATATGACCCGAAAAACAGGGACTTGCCAGATGTAAAGCCGACATCTCTGCACCCTCTTCTCCGGCAGAGACGTGAACGCTATCACCACACCTCCCTCTCCTTCTGTTGTTCTTATTGTGGTGCAGGCATCTCTGCATTCTGAGAGAGCAGACACACTGGAGAAATGACTGGTACAGCAGGTGTAGGGCTTCGTGGTGAGAGCGTCGGAGACTCTGCTGGAGAAGAGGATGCAGAGGCGCCAACGTTACACAAAACATTTTCTCAAGTTAGCAAACGCTTCACATGACGGTTTACACCATTTGGAAAAGTCTTGTAATTGCCATAATTGTTTTGCCACCTGCCAAAATAGTCCTCGATGAACTTTCGGTAACAGCTTTTGAAACCTAGAAAAGCTGTAAAGCTGGAAGTTAATAGATATCCCAGAAAAGGAATCTCCTGAATAATAAACATACATTTTTCTGACTTAACAGAAAGTTTATTTTCCCTGAGTATTTGTAGGACCTGCCTGACATGTACTTGATGTGACTCAAGGTCGAATAAAACAATATGTCATGCAGACAGACTACCACAAATCTACCTGCCAGATGACGGAAAATTTAGCTTTTAGAAAATGCTGAAAACAGCAGGAGCATTGGTCAACCAAATGGCATGACAAGGTTTTCGCAGTGTCCCTCTGGTGTATTAAAAGCAGTCTTCCATTGATCCCCCTCCTTAATACGGATGAGATCCTGTTTGGAAAACAATTTAGCTCTGATGATCTGACTAAAGAGATCCAGAATGCGAGAGAGGGTATAGATCCAGAACAGTGATCAGATTTAGTTTGTGGAAATCCAAACAGGGGCACAGCCCCCTATCTTTTTTCCTAGCAAAGAAAAATCTGGCTGCCCTCGGAGATGATGAGCGTCTGATATGTCCCTTAGCAAGGTTTTCTGTAATATAATCTGTCATGGTCTGCCTCTCAGAACCTGAAATTTTATACAACCTGCTCTTAGGCAACTTAGCTCCAGGAATAAAATTGGCTGAGCAATCAAAAGAGCAATGAGGTGGTAGTTCTTGGCATGGAAAATGCATCCTCGTAATCAGACAAATACCTCGGTAGAGACCTGGTAGTTACCATGGATAAAGGACTGCTCATGCAGCTGTTTTGATAGTAATTGCTCCACCTCACTACCTCCTGTGCCTGCCAGTTCAATAAAGGATTGTGTAACGTTAGCCAATGTAGGTCAAGAACCACTGAGGAGGGCAAGCCCTCTAACACATAACATTCGAAGGATTAGGTGTGCATGGCCCCTACCTGAAGATGTATATCAGAATGACCAGGATGAAATGCCCCTGACTCAAGGTTGCAGAATCTATTGTGATTATTGGAATAGGTCTTGACAATGCATGAGGAATAAGGCTCTGGATGAACCGGCCGTAAACTGGATTAAATCCCGCTCCACTGTCCAAAAAGGCAAGAGAGAAATAGACACCTTGCTTCCTCCCAAAAAGATTTAAAAAAGAATTGCGACCTACCAATGTAGGAAATATTTACTCCCAGGTTGGAAACCTTCACACAACTTGGGTTTCTTGGTATGCCGGTGGCTGTTTGCGGTTACGTATGGATGGGCAGATACACAGAAAATGACCAATCCCCACACAAAAAAATGCACTCCCCTTTTGTGCTGAACTGCTGGAAGACTGATGCAATGAGTTGCCTCCCCAATTGCATGTGTTCCTCAGTGGACTCAGGCTTAGATTCATTAAGCACATGACTCTCTAAAAATTGAGGTATCACCTTTTTGTCTCTCTCTGAGAAGGCAGTCTACATTGATAACTAGAGACATGGCTGCCTCAATGGAAACCGGGCTCTCATACATAGCAAAGGCATCCTTTACCCACTGAGAAAGTCCCTGACAAAACTGATTACTGAGCGCGGGGCCACCTAGCTTACGTAGTTTAGACTCAGCCAGAGAGACACGTTGAGAGTCATCATATTTAAGACCCAGAGTCTCAAAAAATTCCTCGACCATCTGAAGTGACTGGGAGTCAGACAGGAGAGAAAATGCCCAGGCTTGAGAGTCACCCTGGAAAAGAGATATTCCCACCCGTTGCTTCTCAGTACCGAGGAGTGAGGGCATAAGCTAAAATAAAGTTTTCTGGCCTCCCCGACTACCAGAGAATCTATCTGGCAAAACAATCTTGGGCTCCACCAGAGGTTGCCAGGAAACTGTGGTCTCTAAACCTGGAGTCAATGGGTGCCACAAAGCAACTGAGCACAAGCCTGCTATCTCCAGGCTGAGTTGTTGTAGCTGCCCTGCCAGAGCAGCCACAGGATCCTTAATGGATTCAAAAAGGTGCAGCCAGTGATAGTCACAAGGGACTATGGGCACCTACCTGATCTCTCGAACTAGGAGTGCCTTAGGCTATCCCTGTCCCCTGGATAAGCCTGGATGGTGGAGATGCCGGGGTCTCATACCTTGCTATGCTCCTATTTATCCTTATTTGTTCCCTTCCCTTACCCAGGGAGGTGTGAGGCTGAAGTGTATAGACAAACACTAACTAAAAAGACAGGGGTAAACAGACAGGGATTTAAGAAAACTACTATCAAACAACATAGTGAGAAACATGTGAGGAATAGAAAGGAAGAAACCAAATGGGAGAGGATAAGGATAAACAAACATGCAAACCAACTTCACACAGTAATCTCCTGGAAAACTGTCCGATTGACTTCTCAAAACACTGTGTAGAAGCCCAATATCAAAAGATAAGACAGACAAAACAGCCACTAGTGGTCAGAATTGGGAAGCACAGCTTAAAGGTATATGTAAACAAAGTCTTTTTGAGGCAGGTACACTAGATAACCCACCTAAAAAAGCACTAAATAAATGCTAAAAAGAATGAACATATGCATTTATATGTAAAATGACTTGTTGTGCATAGGTTCAGTCCTTAGAATTTATAAGAAAAGCCAGAGGTCAAAATATTACAAATAAATAACCAAAAAGATGGCAAAAGGACTTTTCAGGACAAAAGACACCTATGTCTCCTAAAGCGTTTTCCTACTAAAAAAAATTGCTGGGTTCTTACACATGTGAAATGTGTCATTCATGTGCTTATAAATTCATGTGCTTATAAATTAGCTTAGGAATTTAGACCAGTTGCAAAAAATCCCTACAGCAAGAATGAAGGAGTAAACACAAGGGTCCTTATTCATAAAAGCTTTTACGCCAGAAAACTGGCTTTAAAAAGTTGAACATGAGTTGTGATAAAATTTTGCAACTTTTCATGCCAGCTTTGCCAAAATTGAATGGAGGAGGGAGTGATGGGGCAGGGAGTAATGGAGAAGGAAGTGATGGGGCTTGGCACCATAGTACCTTGTCCATTTCATTATCAGGTAGCCATGCACCTCATAATGAATCATGAGCATCTGACTTGAACATAACCCCTAATGATGATTGACATGAAAACCACCGGTCTTGATGAATCAGGAGTCGGACCAAATGGTCATAACTGATTGCTGTACCCCCATAAACTTTCATAAAATTTATAGATTTCAATATCATGTAGCATGAAATGTTTCTGTATCTGGTGGGGTATGTGACCATTAATTGCAGGTTCAAGCATAGCTGGCAAAAATACCAAATGCGCCAGGAATGTCCTCATTTTCACATCTGCCAAATTTCAATGTCATCTTAGGTAGGGAAAAGAGGTGGAGTTTGTGTAAACCCTGCCCAAAATTGGGAGGTTATGGGTAGGCCAGAGTGGTTGTGGGCACTTTGGGGGCTTATAAGGTCAGACTGGGAGTAGTGTGAGCGAGTGTGCTCGTTACTCAAGACTTCCAAGCATACTTGGGTGTTCTCCGAGTATTTTGGCGTGCTCGTAGCTTATCTTTGTGTCGCCTTTTTGTTAGGTAATCCCCACATGTATTCAGGCTGTCTAGCAGCTGCAAATCATGCAGCTGCGGTGATACAAACGTAATCTACCAGCACGCCCAAAATACTCGGAGAACAGCCGAGCATGCTCGGAAACCTCGAGTAACGAGCACACTCCTGGCTCATGATTAATTGGGAGGTCAGATGTGGGACTTACCGTAAATGTCTGTAATGTTGGTAAGTATGGTTTCCAGAAATGGAACCTCCAACTAGTACCATAAGGCTTAACACATGTACTGTTGACAAACATTTTATAAAATTACTTCTATTAACAAGTCGTTACATTGCTTAAATTAATTACTAAATTACTAAAATTTTCAAAATAGCAGTTTGAGCAAAGAGAATATCTGAAATCTGTTGGTGTGGCTCCTATGTGTTTGTAAATCTTATAAGTATACATGGCTTTGCCAGATCCTTGGCCGATAAATCCTCTAAGGTATGTGTCTTAACATATTACATGAAGGGGGGTAAAAATCATCTATATACAGTAAGAAATGCTCATATTACTACCCCCTGATAATTTACAGGATATTATCACACTGGCAAACCAGCTGTAATTTCTTCTGAATTGTGTGTGTGAATTAGTCATAAGTGAAACCACAGACTCGGCTTCACAAAGGGTTAATGTGCATTGGGCATCAATTCATTTTAGGCTTTTCGCTTGTTGCAGGACAGCCCCTCCACGTGTGACATCATATAGGGAGTTGTGGGGTACTCCCTAAGCATGTGTGTGTCAGAAATCTGCAGAACCTTCAGCTCACATTGGTTGTGTCAGTGTCCGAAACACAAGTACCATGTCTGAGGATCTGAAAGAGAAGCGCAGAAAACAAGCCCAGCCTAAGAGAAGCCAAGGTGAGCATTGACACCTGTCTACCACATAAGTGGCCACAGATCTGTGGACGCTCTGTATCAGCCCTCTGCCAAACGAAGCAGCTGCTTAGCTCAGATTAGCTGTATGTCTGTCTGATGGGGATCAGTCACCAGCTACGACATGTTATAGACCTAGTAAAAAGTAATATTGTCTCTTCGCTGCCGTGAGTAACAGTCAATGCTTTCATGTGATTCACATTTTTTTTCCATCAACTGCAGTAAAGCAAAAGTTCACATCTTCTTGTATATCGGCTGCTATCTATCATCAAAGCTAAAAGTCACCGAGACTCTTATAAATAGATATGTCCGGTTGTGAAGCATATGTGGTTAAGTGAAACAAATGAAGTTCATTGGGCTGAGCATTATTAATAGACTGTACTGTAACATAAATATATAGATATGTGATATGTGTATATGTGTGTGTGTGTATATATATATGTATATATATATCATTATTATTATTATTTATTATTATAGCGCCATTTATTCCATGGCGCTTTACATGTGAAATATACATATATATATATATATATATATATATATACACATACACACACTATGGTACATGGCAAAGCAAAAAGAAGTATGTACTTCTATGTGTAATATTTATATACATATACACTAATATACGAAACAGTACAAACAAAAAAATGGTCGGCGCTCAATAGGAAGTTCCATGCAAAAAATATATACGATAAATATAGATATTTGCAGGTAAAACACTTTTTTATATTATCACTGAGCCTCATTCATGCACATTCCTGTGTTTAGGGCTCATGTCACGCTGGCCGGGGCCCAGACATATGCATGTAGGCTATTTTCTCAGGCACAGAATGCAGCTTGTATTGGTAAATGCACCAATGTTTAGACATTGTCACAAAGCGAACAAGGCAACAAGGTGCAGTAGGCAGAGTGGCCATAGTGCCCACAGTGCAGTCTATGTGCTGACGTATGGGTCCATGGAAGGCAATGCCGTGTGCAGAGGATAATGCAGGAATGACGTGTAACAGGGATCCATAGCAATAACCATTCCCCAACATTAAACAAAGCTATTTCGTTTATGTTGAAGCAATCACCTTAATTTTATTATGTCACAACACAGATCACTTTACTGTTGTACCACGTTCCCCTGGGACATCAGGTACGTTTTGCCATGAAAAATATTTTTATTAATAAAGGCTTAGAATGATTAAAAAAATAGTTCACTGATTCTCAAGTGCCCCAGTTCTGGCCATGTCAGTGATGGTGAAAGTAGAAGCCAGCAGGGATCCGTTAGTTTAATAATTGTGTCTTCTATTACATTTTTTAATGCAAATTTTAAGCTGCAGGTTTTGCTGCATTTTTGCTCTCTCTTGCGCATGTTGATAAATTTTAGTGACACCCCGAAAAAAAACCTGATTAAACTTCCTGAGGTTTTTGCACCAAAAACGCAGCAAATAGGGATACCTGTGTTTTTGTGGTGTTTTTGCTGCGTTTTTGCTCTTACCCAGTGTTTCCTATTGGTGAAAAAACGCAAATACGCTGAAAAAATGTCAAAAGAAGTGACAGGCTGCAGTTTAAAAAAACGCAACAGTTTTCCAAATCAGTCAGGAAAATAAAACCAATGTGTGTGCATGAGATTTCTGAAATCTCATAGACTTTGCTGAGGTTGTAAAACGCAGCTTAAAATTTGCATTAAAAAAAAACGCAGCAAAAATGCAATGTGTGAACAGTAAAGAGTAGCACAGGTGTATGGAGTCTTCTGTTTGGAAAGTAGGAATAATATGCAAACTCTGTTAACCTACAGGATGTAACAAAATGCAATACTCTGACATGTACTGTGAATGATTCAGCCCTGTAGGCAAATCTGTGCTCGGTTACAATTAAATACCCAAGATATAAACTCTGATGGGCTAATGCCCCTCACTGCAGTCTGAATATTGGAGCCCTCATAGGCTGGTTTCAGACTTGCGTTCAGCAGGGCTGCGGATGGCAGCCTTCTTCCTCCGTTAAGCCCCGCCCACTGCCGCACCTCTTCCTTCAGCTCCGCCTACATCTGCATGCGTCCTGCATACCCTATCTTTAACATTGGGTACGCAGGCCATGCGGATGTATGCGGATGCCTCCGCATGCGTCGTTATGACATTGTGCTGTCCTGCATCGAACGAAACATGTTGCATTTTGTTGCAGTACTTGCACTGTCAAAAAGACGCATGCGGAGGCATCCGCATACATCCGCATGGCCTGCGTACCCAATGTTAAAGATAGGGTATGCAGGACGCATGCAGATGTAGGCGGAGCTGAAGGAAGAGGCTCGGCAGTGGGCGGGGCTTAACAGAGGAAGAAGGCTGCCATCCGCAGCCCTGCCAAATGCTAGTGTGAAAGGAGCTCTAGATTACAGTCTTTGGATGCAGACACAACCTCAGTGTAGCGACCATAGACTTCTATGGAGCCCTATTGTTCCGTCCCACGCCTCCGATTCCAATAAGGACATTCGGAGATTTTACTCTTGAATTTTTTCTCCTTATAGGGAATAGAGAAATTTGAATGCATAAAAAATAGTTTTTATTACAATCTGATAACCACATAATGGTTTTTTTTCTAAGTTTAGTAGGATTGCTACTTTTTATGATTCCTATACAACCCACACTACTACTTTTTCTTTCTTAATAGGTTGTCATGTTTAGTGTCTCTAATTTATTTGTTTTTTCTTACTTATTTTTTACATTTCGTTGCTTCTGTTGGGAGAAGCAAATGCACTGCAACATTGCAAATAATATTTCTGCAGTACGATCACGGTGCTCCTTAGACGCTGTTTTGAAACTTCCCTAACATTTTTTAATCTTTTCATTTTTTTGGTACAGCTGACAAAACCATGGGAAAAAGCTTTGGCTTTGACACTTTATTGGGCATGATTGTGGTGAAGCTTTATGATCTGTATACGGCCTCATTTAGACTGATGTCTGTAAATCGCTGTGGAATGAATGGTGCTACATAAGCGAGTAAAGTAAATATATAAATATACATGTCCATGAAAAAATGGTCATTAGCGAACTGTCCATATGTCATTTTTTACCATCAGTGTGCCATTAATGTTTTTCACAGATACATCAATACTCTTATACTTTGCAATGTTAAATACGTTTTAATCACAAAGGAGGTGCCCCATAAATTGAACCCATATATACTATAGGGTGAATATCTCATTAAATAATCAATAAATCACTATATTGGCGACCACGAGTCCATAATGATCCAAAAAAATTGTACTAAAATTAATAATTTTATTAATAAAGCTTTAAAATAAATGCTTGAAACAGTTGAGATAAGAACAGTTGGAAAAGGTGATGGGTTAAAATGAGAAAAGAGACCATTATGCCATGGGAAAAAACTAAATAACAGCCAAACAATAAAGAAGTGTTCAAAAATACAGTAGGGTGATACATCGAATATACTATGAAATTCAATCTGGAGGCTAGAAGGACCTGTGTGCCTACAATAATGGTAAATTACCCAATCTCAATATAGAATTATATGTTCACCTGTGTGTTGGGAATGTAATAGTAGCCATGACATGATCATGTGCATCATACTTAGTTGGAAGATCTCCTTCCTAATCCAATGAGTACCATCCATGTCAATGACTATATAATACTAAAATAATGAGGTATGTTACCTGAGTGGCGGTGTGTTAATCTCCTGGCGTCCCTCGCCCTGACACGTGTTTCGCTGTGCTTCTTCGGGAGGCTATGTAGCAGATATTGCTAAAACTTGTACATAAAAATTGAGCCCTTAATGAGGTATTCTCATGATATTAAATTGCTTTACTTAGTCAGCATGGCAATAAGCAAGTTTATAATTGAATTGCTTTTTCTATCTGCTGTCATTCTTCTTCTGCCAGAGTTTTTATGTTACATAGTGTACAGCTTGCTTCCAAGGTGCCTGTCCCAGTGTGCATAGAAGTTACTTTCGAAAAGAGTGGAGTTAACTCTTAACATCCAAGCCTCCTCTCTCCTGCAAATTGATTTCTATACAGCAGTTAGCTGCTCACCTTCCTTCCCCTCCCTCTCGGCTTCTGACATGACTCTTACCACTCCTACATAATCACAGCCCCACCACAGGCAGTTTCCAGTGCAGTTATCCTAATCACAACTCTCACTTTCCTATGTTCTGTGCTCTCTATATGCAACTGTCATTCAAGGAGGCGCACCCACTCCCCAAACTACAAGGAAGTACGGAGACTGCAGAGCTGTGAGCTGCTCAAGAGTAAACTTGAAAATACCCCTTTAATGAGGTGTAAAGTGGAAAGACAAAATCATTGGCCATAAATATATAGATTCATAGGCAGATATATCATTGGTGCAACTTAAGCAGCTGCGCAGGGGCCCAAGAGATAAAGAGGCCCACTTCCAACTCCAGCGTTTGTGTTCAGTCTGTGTTCGCCACTGTATAGATTTGATATTACTTTACAGATAACATAGACCAGTGAAATGGCTTTATAGTATATAGTATGTAGTTCACACTATTCACTTTTATTCATACTGATTCTATGAACAAGAACAAGTGAGAAAATAGACACAATTAGACATTCTTGCTTCTTAATCATGAAAGAGAAATTAGGGGTTAACATATCACATTGTGTGAAAGTTTCCAAAAGTTTAATTAATGTCAGTTATTACAGCAAGTAACTTACAACATCTCTGTATAAAGTGCATCCCTCCCCCTCAGTATGAAAGGTCCTTGGTGCACTGTGACTCACAAAGCCCACGGCACTTATTTCAAAGTCTAACTGGGGTCTTCCTCATCATAAGTTCTTCCACGGGATTCCCCGTCCTCTTCATAGCATGCCATTTACCTTTTTCATTAAGAAGCAGTTTGCATGCAGTGCACAATAAATAGAGCTGCCATTTATGCTTTTCATACGAGTTTACAGAAAATGTTCAGCCTGTGATCCATAGGCTACAGGTTCCCCCATGTTGTAGTGCAAGCAAAAAAAAGAAGAAGCAAAAAAAACCTGTCACTATTTCGACTGCATACCTTGTGCTGTGATCAGTGGAGTCTTGCTGGCAGTTGGCGCACGCCGTGACTAATGGCTGCTCAACCCAAAGAAAACGAGTCCTGAAGTAGAAGAAAAGAGGGTGGCACTCAAATTCACCTTAATATCTGAGGTGAACTTTAATCCTTACACACAAAATGTAAAAGGAGCCAGGGAGCATGATTCCCGTGGGACTGTCTGGCCAGAATCCCACTCCCCGGCTCCTTCTTTTACATTTTGTGTCTAAGGAGTAAAGTTCACCTCAGATATTAACGTGAATTTGAGTTCCACCCTCATATTGAAATATCTTTTTTCCCTACCAGGAGCACACAAAAGTCTGATGAAAGGACACGATATCTAATTACAACGAATGTGTCTTTATATACGATGAAGCAAAATCTGGCCGCAAAGAACACCCTATGCAGCAGAGAGTACACACTGGTGTTTATACTGAGTATATAGATAGAATGCAACTACAAAATATCTTATTTACACTGGGTCACGTCTAGCAGATCATGAACTGATACATAGTAGAGGTAAGCAAATTGCTTCGAGATTATTGAAATTCACATCGAGTTTTTAAAAATATTTAGATTTGCCAGAACAAAAAATTTTGGGGGCAAAACAATAATTGCAATTCAAAATGGCAGGGAGGTGTTAAAAAGCTAATACTCACCTGGCTTTAACATCTCTTCATTTCAGTCCCTGATCATTTTTGGGACTTTACAGCGTTCGACGTCCTTGGTGTCTTTGCGCTCATTAGGTCGTAATGTCTTGATGTCGTGGGACGTCAGGTCACAGCGGTCAGCAAAGATGTTGTGCGCTGGGAGCCACCAAGGATGGTACAGTGCAGATGGACCAGAAGGGGGCTGAGCAGCCAGACTGGTGAGGGCAGGGTGAGCATAAGAGATACATATGTATATGTACTGTATATATATATTAACATATATTTATTATGCTCTGGGGCAGAGGTGTCAAACTGCATTCCTCGAGGGCCGCCAACAGGTCATGTTTTCAGGATTTCCTTGTATTGCACAGGTGATAATTTAATCACCTGCACAGAATGATTCCAGCACCTTGTGGAATGCTAAGGAAATCCTGAAAACATGACCTGTTGGCGGCCCTCGAGGAATGCAGTTTGACACCTCTGCTCTGGGGTGCATTCATATATGTGCATTTAATTGGCATGGAATCTTGAGGCCAAATTACAGCAAACTGCCAAATTCCTATTTTGGTATGTTCTCTCATCACAAATAGATATATACTATTCATTATACTTTTCCTGATTGTTCCACTCCTGGTTTTGGCTTACAGATACTGAGGTAAAATACTGACCAAATACTGAAGGTATGAACATGGCCTAAACATGATATAACTGTTAAATTTAAATCCTTTTCTTTTTAGAGCCTGAAATAATTCTTCATCCTTGGCCCAGTCTCCAGCCTTTTGTAGAGTAAGCTACTCAGCAATGCAGGGAATATCTGTAATAACCCTATGAAACATATTTTCTTCACTCCTCATGCTAGCCAAAGGAACAGAGGAGATGAGAATATACTTTGCGAGGGATGTATGTGGGAGGGCTGATATTGATAAAATTTACTGGAAAAGGCTTCCAATTTTCGAAAAACAAATTGTCACAGGTCACCACAACATTTCCTACATTCTTAATACTTAGCAGTGGTCAGATACCATATACCTGTTTACATAAGTAATCAGTATCAGACTACTGCACGTGAAATCCCAATTAACATCATATGCAGCTACTGGATCAATAAACCAGGGGTCAATTCATCAAACAGTTTCCTCCAGGAAGCTGCCATAATACTGCCTGAAATGCCACAAATTGTTCCTGCAACTCGTCACTGCACAAAAATGTTGTGACTTTTGTCATTTTTATGCCAGTTTGAGAGAGAAAGGTCCAGCTTACAAAATCAGTAGTAGATAAAATTGTGATGTCATTGTTAATCCATTAAAAAGATATACACATTGCAAAAATAAAAAATAAAGATGGAGACCTCCATTAAACCTATGCGTTTCAAACACCAAGTCCTGTAATGTGTACATCTTTTTAATGGATAACCAATAAAATTACGATTTGATCTCCTATTGGATTTGGAAGCTGGACCTTTTTCTCTCAAACTTGCATCTACGAATGATGGGCGGTGTCGTAGCCTCGTGATTCCTCACTTTCCGGAACAGTAAGAGTTAGCTGGTGTTTTTTCTTTATAGTTTTATGCCAGCTCCACTATCATTTTGAAAAGTGGGTGGTGCCTAATTGGACGAGGCATGGTCGCGTTCGACCCAATAAGTTCAGTATAATTTATGCCATAAAAGCGTCACGCGCACATTAGTCGTTAGTCAAGATGCATCTAGTGTTTAAAAAAGATTGTCATCTTTGCACCATTACCCTTGAGATTACTAGTGGATGTATATTTCTAAATAAGGTGATGGATTGTGATTGGGGCGGGTGTCTGATGCATGCATTTTGGCCATTCATGGGATACAACATCCAAGCCAAGTACTGGCAGAGCACAACAGTACAATGTGCATGTATTTGCTGCGTGCCATACATCTGCATTCCGTAGAGGATCATGATCATCTGAAAGTGATATGTCCTTTGTTGTCTCAGACAATTGTTAAAATAAATTAAGATAAATTGTAACAAACTGATTCATTTTTGTATTTTTTTGAAATACAAACGTATGTAAGTACACATCCAGTGTTAACCATCTGTATATCTCTGCAAGTGCTGCTGCTGGGTTGCTGTGTGGGTGTCCAGGATCTCCTCAGTTTCCTGTGAGCCGAGTAACTTTGAAACTGCCTGTGATTTCATTTGACAAACAACCTCTTTGAAGCCTGAAATAAGATGTTTGCGAAAGAGGAGAGAGGTACCTGGATGAGACAGGTACACCGAATCATATCTGTACCTGTGGAACGCTATAAATCTCTCACTCCTCCTTCCCCAGAAACTCCTCCAGAAAGGTGTAAAATGCACATTCTGAAATCGTATTAATGCCATAGTCTGGCTGCACCCTGAGAACTCAAATAAAGCAAATGCAAGCAGCCAAGCAGCAATGAACCATAACAAAAAGTTTTTCTGTCATGTGCTGGTTGTTATACCTACAGTATCTCCTTCTCTGTGCACTAAAACAATAC
The DNA here is from genome assembly GCF_051348905.1 of Ranitomeya variabilis. Lineage (NCBI taxonomy): Eukaryota > Metazoa > Chordata > Amphibia > Anura > Dendrobatidae > Ranitomeya > Ranitomeya variabilis. Next base: position 651,439,501 of record NC_135234.1, read on the forward strand.
AATATGTTGCAATATCTAATTTTGAAGCTGTTCTGTTTTTTAAGTGAAAGTCCATATATGTTCAGATTTCCGAGGTTGGTCCATGAGTGACAAAGTCAACTTTGTAGGCCTGATCATGGCACTGTTCAAAGGCGGCTTCTACAGCTTGTCCCTCGAAAAGAACCTTAATTTGCTGTCTTTAACAACGAAAACATATATTCATGAAATCCTAGTTGAAAAAAAAAATTTACATTTTTGTGTCGTCTTCAGCTTGGTCCTTCCAACCTCATGATAGACATGTGCATCGAAGATGGTGTGAGCTCAGTAGCTGAAAAAGCACTACTTACAGTTATATGAAAAAGTTTGGGCACCCCTATTAATCTTAAGCTTAATGTTTTATAAAAATTGTTTTTTTTTGCACCAGCTATTTCAGTTTCATATATCAAATAACTGGTGGAGACAGTAATGTTTCTGCCTTGAAATGAGGTTTATTGTACTAACAGAAAATGTGCAATCTGCAGTCAAACAAAATTTGACAGGTGCATAAGTATGGGCACCCTTATCATTTTCTTGTTTTAAATACTCCTACCTACTTTTTACTGACTTACTAAAGCCCTTTTTTTGGTTTTGTAACCTCATTGAGCTTTGAACTTCATAGCCAGGTGTATGCAATCATGAGAAAAGCTACTTAAAGTGGCCACTTGCAAGTTGTTCTCCTGTTTGAATCTCCTCTGAAGAGTGGCATCATGGGCTCCTCAAAACAACTATCAAATGCTCTGAAAACAAAGATTATTCAACATAGTTGTGCAGGGGAAGGATACAAAAAGCTGTCTCAGAGATTTAACCTGTCAATTTCCACTGTGAGGAACATAGTAAGGAAATGGAAGAACACAGGTACAGTTCTTGTTAAGGCCAGAAGTGGCAGGCCAAGAAAAACATCAGAAAGGCAGAGAAGAAGAATGGTGAGATCAGTCAAGGACAATCCTCAGACACCTCCAGAGAGCTGCAGCATCAACTTGCTGCAGATGGTGTCACTGTGCATCGGTCAACTATACAACGCACTTTGCACAAGGAGAAGCTGTATGGGAGAGTGATGCAAAAGAAGCCGTTTCTGCAAGCACGCCACAAACAGAGTCGGCTGAGGTATGCAAAAGCACATTTGGAGAAGCCAATTTCTTTTTGGAAGAAGGTCCTGTGGACTGATGAAACCAAGATTGAGTTGTTTGGTCATACAAAAAGGCATTATGCATGGCGGCAAAAAAGCACAGCATTCCAAGAAAAACACTTGCTACCCACAGTAAAATTTGGTGGAGGTTCTATCATGCTTTGGGGCTGTGTGGCCAATGCCAGCATCGGGAATCTTGTTAAAGTTGAGGGACGCATGGATTCCTCTCAGTATCAGCAGATTCTTGACAATAATGTTCATGAATCAGTGACAAAGTTGAAGTTACGCAGGGGATGGATCTTTCAGCAAGACAATGATCCAAAACACCGCTCCAAATCTACTCAGGCATTCATGCAGAGGAACAATTTCACTTTTCTGGAGTGGCCATCCCAGTCCCCAGACCTAAATATCATTGAACATCTGTGGGATCATTTGAAGAGGGCTGTCCATGCTCGGCGACCATCAAACTTAACTGAACTGGAATTGTTTTGTAAAGAGGAATGGTCAAAAATACCTTCATCCAGGATCCAGGAACTCATTATAAGCTACAGGAAGCGACTAGAGGCTGTTATTTTTGCAAAAGGAGGATCTACTAAATATTAATGTCACTTTTCTGGTGAGGTGCCCATACTTATGTACCTGTCAAATTTTGTTTGAATGCAGATTGCACATTTTCTGTTAGTACAATAAACCTCATTTCAAGGCAGAAACATTACTGTGTCCAACAGTTATTAGATATATGAAACTGAAATAGCTTTTGCAAAAAAAAAACAATTTTTATAAAATATTAAGCTTAAGATTAATAGGGGTGCCCAAACTTTTTCATATAACTGTACATTGGGTGCCAGCTCTAATAAACTGCTGCTAGAGCTGGGTTGCACAACCTGCGGCCCGAGGGCCACATGTGTTCCGTGATGCCTTTCTTTTTGGTCTCCCAACCATACGGACATAAAAAAGCTTGACTGACAGGTTAGCTAAGACAGGTGAGCAGCTACACACAGAAGAGTAGTGGCCGGCAGCTGAGGAGCAGCGACTGGCTAGTACTAATGTTGCCCTCTGTAGACATCTCTGGACGCTGTATACATTAGGAGCACTGGATCTCTAGACCGGTTTTGCACTTCAGAAAAGAGTATGAATTAGACAGATGGCCTCCCGTGTATTCAGCTCGCTCCACTCTAGCTTACGGGAGGTGGGAAACATTAGGCAGTAAGTACAAAAGAAGGAAAATAAACCAGCTCACCCGTGATGCATAAACCAATCTTCGGGGGCACGGACCTGCTGTGTCCAAGCATATAAAGTCCAAAAAAGAAGAGAATGTCCAGCTTCAGCGAATCCATAAAAAAGAGTTTTCTTTATTCACAAACTTTAAACATAGAGGATACAGACTTCAGCACAAACCATATGGGTAAGAATCTCAACGCGTTTCTGGAGACTAAGCTCCCTTAATCATGACCAAATGAGTCATGATTAAGGGAGCTTAGTCTCCAGAAACGCATTGAGATTCTTACCCATATGGTTTGTGCTGAAGTCTGTATCACCTATGTTTAAGTTTGTGAATAAAGAAAACTCTTTTTTACGGATTCGGTGAAGCTGGACATTCTCTTCTTTTTTGGACTTAGTAAGTACAAATCCCATGACCTTTGTAGATAGTCATGTGCAACCTCTTGCTTTTTAGAGTAAATTCAGACAGTTTTTAGGAGGCTTGATAACTGGGTTAGTCTGCCAAATTCATATTAAAATGGCTTCAAATACTCTTTGGATAAGATTCCTATTGGTTCTACTAGGAAATGTTCAAAGTAACGGGAAAAACACAGCACTGAGTGCACTAAAGGAACTTTTCCCTTAATGAAATTTGACGCAGTTTTTAATTTGCAGTAGAATCTATTTCTAAATCCTCATCAAAAATGATTGGTGGAGTTAAGAGTGCTGTAGTTAGAATTTGCGGTATATACTTTCAATATGCCATAAATGTCTCAAAAGGTAATACCCCTTTTATTTTTAGTGCAGTCTCCAGATTGGTTCAGCATGACAAGGTGGCTCTTGCACCACAAAAGGCTGTGCATCCCTGGGCTAGAGTCATACTGTCCAGCCACTCCATTCAAGTCCATGACACTGACAAAAAATATCCAAACATAGCTCACATCATAGTTATTTCGGTCAATGCGGATCTAATGGATTGGTGATAAATGCTTCTGGATGGAATACCCTTTCAAATGGTTAGGATCTGTTCACACTGCATCTTGTAGCATGTAGAATGTTCCATCGAAATCACCCAAAAAACTGGAATCAGACATATCCCTGACTACATCACTCTGCACTCCTCCCATCAGCCCGAGGGTGCTTTTAATTAGTGTTGGTTTCTACCTGCCCCTTTAAAATGTAGGCTTATAGCCCAGGAGAGGCATGTTTGATAAGTATCAGAGTAGTTACTCATCAGAGAAGAGTCACCTTGCCATGGTTGATGGGCACACATGAATTGGCCAATTTATGCACCAAGAACCTTCATTTTTGCAAGTTCATTTTTGTAAGCACATCTTACTTAACAACAATACATTTTAAATCTCATGTATTCAGTGTTTGCATATACTTGGGCCCTTTAAGAGTGTTGCTGTGCTCTCTTTTGTGTATTGTGCAGTCATTGCAGCTTGCACCAATTACATTGTATGGGGGTGCTGGTCAGGTTTTGTTTTCTGTTTTATCCTTAACCACTGCTGGACATAGGCAGTAAAGGGCCCGTGTGAAAGAACAAGTGTATTGGGCCCATTGTAGTCCAATAGCTCAGCAAAACGCACAATTCCATCTGCTTTGGAGGTAAAAATGGGCTCCGTTACCTCTTGGGCCTCCTGCACAGGTTGCACCAATAATACAGTATGTCCGCCCCTGTCTCTGAGGGAGGCATTGTATCACTTTTATACCCATTATAATGCAGTTCATGGCGTCTTTTAACTGTTTTATGTACAACACGTATAAGTGCATACTGTTCCATTATCCTTTGTTTTTGAGGATTCGGTTGTTTTTTCAGTGCTTCCCTGTATAGAATGCGGCTTAGAAAGGAAAACGCAATGTCCTCTTATACTTTATTGGTTGATACCTGGTATTTATTTGCTATCAGTGAAGGTGCAGGTACATCCTAGAACCATCTCCTCCCTAACACCCACAATGATAGATCCAGTCTCACATATGTCAGCAGACCTGTTCCTCCTACATTCACCTCTGTTATCTAGAGCCAAATGTCTTTACGCTAAATAATTGGTTTTACGGCAATATTAACTTTAGTCAGTTTCTCAGCTGCTGGATTTTTTTTGGTGAGAAATGTCAACTCTTGCCTAGTTAATGGAAAGCAGCCATCTGCAGATCTGAAATTATTTACTGTAGGAAAACGATACATTCCAGCATTATCAGCAATTACATAAGTGAGATAAGTGAGTATTTTACTCGTTGTTGTCTTATATGTTTGTATCTAAATATGTATAAGGCCTGTTTCACACGTCAGTGGCTCCGGTACGTGTGGTGACAGTTTCCTCACGTACCGGAGACACTGACTCACGTAGACACATTAAAATCAATGTGTCTCTGCACATGTCAGTGTGTTTTCACGGACTGTGTGTCCGTGTGCAAAACACGGAGACATGTCAGTGTTCATGGGAGCGCACAGATCACACGGACCCATTAAAGTCAATGGGTCCGTGTAAACACGTACCGCACACGGATGCTGTCCATGTGCCGTCCGTGTGCCGTGCAGGAGACAGCGCTACAGTAAGCGCTGTCCCCTGCTTTGGGTGCTGAAGCCACCATTCATTTCTTCTCCCCAGCAGCGTTCGCTGGAGAGAAGGAATGAAAAATCAATGTTTTTTTCATTATTTTTGTGTTTAAAATAAAGATCCTTGTCACCTGCCGCCTCCCACCCCCTGTGCGCCCGCCCGCTGGAAATAAAATACTCACCCAGCTCCCTCAATGCTTCCTCTCAGCGTTGCAGCTTGTCCTGTATGAGCGGTCACATGGTGCCGCTCATTACAGGGATGAATATGCGGCTCCACCTCCCATAGGGGTGGAGCCGCATATTCATCACTGTAATGAGCGGTACCACGTGACCGCTCATACAGGACAAGCTGCAACGCTGAGAGGAAGCTGGGTGAGTATGTTATATCCAGCGGGCGGGTGCACAGGGGGTGGGAGGGGGGAGGTTACCGGGAACTTTATTTTAACCACAAAAAAAATAAATTATTTTTCATTCCTTCTCTCCAGCGAACGCTGCTGGGAAGAAGGAATGAATTCCGGCTTCAGCACTCAAAGCAGGGGACAGCGCTTACTGTAGCGCTGTCTCCTGCACGGTCCGTGTGGTACTCAGTCGGCACACGGGCGGCAAACGGCTGCCGCATGTGTGCCACACTGATGTGCCACGTGAGCACACGGACACGGATAACTCCAGTACAGATTTTTCCGGTACCGGAATTATCTGGACGTGTGAGACTGGCCTAAGAGGAAATTTCACGAATCAGCCATAACATTGACACCACCTGCCTTATATTTTGTTGATCTCCACTATGCCATCAACCAATCTCACATTTAACAAGGAGATACTGGTGCGATGTCAAGTAGTAGACACAGTAGGTTAATTCGGTTACCTTAATTTGTAGACTACAAAATCACAAACCAGTTTTCTGCTCTGGACCGGAGCCCTCGTAACGTTAACACCTGTGTCTTCTACTTCACAGGGCACCAACATCCGTTGTTAGATGTTTGATGCCTATCCACTCAATCTCTTAAATGGACATTTATATAGGTGCTGCTCCAAGTTCACTAATATTGTGTGTATTTGACAAATGCCCATTTGTATTGAGATCCGCAAATTTGCAGACCAAGTCAAGACCTTGCACTCCATGTTCTGTTCCATAAACCAACTTCCGTAGTGCATCAAGATGAATTATTCTACAGAAAGAGTCCACTATGGAATAAGTTCAGAGCGTCACACTTCCATCACCGGCTTATCTTTTTCCTTTGTTTCATGGCGCCAACTCTTCCTTTGGTGCACAAGCACCTAGCCCCACGTTCCAATTTACACCAATGAGCCAGACAATGGGCATAAAAACAATGTATTGTGTCTTAGACCCCTTAAGAAGAAAATTAAAGTTAAGAAAGAGAAGATAGTAAAATTAAATACAAGCACTTACATAGCATTCAATAACTGGATTGTTCCCTACAACACTTTTTTTACAATGACAAGTTCTGGATAGAATTGTGATACAGGAAAGAAATGTATCTTGGTACCGTGTGGATAGAATTGTAAAATTTGTTATGTGATGACAGTGTTTGGGAAATGCCTGGTATGAACCTAAATGTAACATAAGATGGAATTCATATAAAAAAAAAATCAAAATTGTGGGTATGGATGGAGTCCACTTTTGCACCATTAGAAAGTATCATTGTGCCATCAGTCTTCAGAAATGGCTACCTCTGTTATACCTAAATCACATGTTCATTTTTCTATAACATGTACCATCCATTTTTTTATAGCTAGCACATTGACACATTATAGTCTATGGCTGTTTTACAGGTGCTTCTCACAAAATTAGAATATCATCAAAAAGTTAATTTATTTCAGTTCTTCAATACAAAAAGTGAAACTCATACTATATAGAGTCATTACAAACAGAGTGATCTATTTCAAGTGTTTATTTCTGTTAATGTTGATGCTTACGGCTTACAGCCAATGAAAACCCAAAAGTAATTATCTCAGAAAATTAGAATACTTTATAACACCATTTTTAAAAATGATTTTATATTCCGAAATGTTGGCCTACTGAAATGTATGTTCAGTAAATGCACTCAATACTTGGTCGTGGCTCCTTTTGCATCAATTACTGCATCAATGTGGCATGGAGGCGATCAGCCTGTGGCACTGCTTAGGTGTTATGGAAGCCCAGGTTGCTTTGATAGCAGCCTTCAGCTCGTCTGCATTGTTGGGTTTGGTGTCTCATCTTCCTCTTGACAATACCCCATAGATTCTCTATGGAATTAAGGTCAGGTGAGTTTTCTGGCCAATCAAGCACAGTGATAATGTTGTTTTTAAACCAGGTATTGGTACTTTTGGCAGTGTGGACAGGTGCCAAGTCCTGCTGGAGAATGACATTTCCATCTCCAAAAAGCTTGTCGGCAGATGGAAGCATGAAGTGCTCTAAATTTTCCTGGTAGATGGCTGCGCTGTCTTTGGTCTTGATAAAACACAGTGGACCGACACCAGCAGATGACATGGCCTCCCCAAACCATCAATGATTGTGGAAACTTCACACTAGACCTCAATCAGCTTAGATTGTGGCCTCTCCGCTCTTCCTCCAGACTCTGGACTCCTTGATTTCCAAATGAGATGCAAAATTACTGTCATCTGAAAACAACACCTTGGACCATTGAGCAACAGTCCAGTTCTTTTCTCCTTGGCCCTGGTAAGACGCTTCTGGTGTTGTCTATTGGTCATGAGTGGCTTGACACAAGGAATGCGACACTTGTAGCCCATGTCCTGGATACGTCTGTGTGTAGTGGCTCTTGAAGCAATGACTCCAGCAGCAGTCCACTCCTTGTGAATCTCCCCCAAATTTTTGAATGGCCTTTTCTTAATCCATTCAAGGCTGCAGTTATACTAGTTGCTTGTGCACCTTTTTCTACCACATTTTTTCCTTCCACTCAACTTTCCATTAATAAGAGATCTCCTCTGAGATATCTTTTTTCTAAGCTAAAAAAACCAACTTTTCCAACCTCTCATCATATGAGCGGTCCTTCCATCCCTTGTGGTAATCTAGTTACCCGTCTTTGAACTGACTCTAGCATCCGAATATCTTTTTTAAAATATGTGGCTCAAAACTGGATCCTATATTCAAGATGTGGCCTCACCAGTGATTTATAGAAGGGTAATAATACACTGCTCCAAAAAATAAAGGGAACACTTAAACAACAGAATATAACTCCAAGTATATCAAACTTCTGTGAAATCAAACTGTCCACTTAGGAAGCAACACTGTTTGACAATCAATTTCACATGCTGTTGTGCAAATAGAATAGACAACAGATGGAAATTATTGGCAATTATCAAGACACACTCAATAAAGGAGTAGTTCTGCAGGTGGGGACCAGAGACCACATCTCAGTACCAATGCTTTCTGGATGATGTTTTGGTCACTTTTGAATGTCGGTTGTGCTTTCACTCTCATGGTAGCATGAGACGGACTCTACAACCCACACAAGTGGCTCAGGTAGTGCAGCTCATCCAGGATGGCAAATCAATGCAAGCTGTGGCAAGAAGGTTTGCTGTGTCTGTCAGCGTAGTGTCCAGAGGCTGGAGGCGCTACCAGGAGACAGGCCAGTACACTAGGAGATGTGGAGGGGGCCGTAGGAGGGCAACAACCCAGCAGCAGGACCGCTACCTCAGCCTTTGTGCAAGGAGGAACAGGATGAGCACTGCCAGAGCCCTGCAAAATGACCTCCAGCAGGCCACAAATGTGCATGTGTCTGCACAAATGGATAGAAACCGACTCCATGAGGATGGTCTGAGTGCCCAACGTCCACAGATGGGGTTGTGCTCACAGCCCAACACCGTGCAGGACGATTGGCATTTGCCACACAACACCAGGATTGGCAAATTCGCCACTTGCGCCCTGAGCTCTTCACAGATGAAAGCAGGTTCACACTGAGCACATGTGACAGACATGACAGAGTCTGGAGACGCCGTGGGGAACAAACTGATGCCTGCAACATCCTTCAGCATGACCGGTTTGGCAGTGGGTCAGTAATCGTGTGGGGTGGCATTTCTTTTGAGGGCCGCAAAGCCCTCCATGTGCTTGCCAGAGGTAGCCTGACTGCCATTAAGTACCGAGATGAGATCCACAGACCCCTTGTGAGACCATATGCTGGTGTGGTTGGCCCTGGGTTCCTCCTAATGCAGGACAATGCTAGACCTCATGTGGCTGGAGTGTGTCAGTGGTTTCTGCAAGATTAAGGCATTGAAGCTATGGACTGTCCCACCCATTCCCCAGACCTGAATCCGATTGAACACATCTGGGACATCATGTCTCACACCATCCACCAATGTCATGTTGCACCACAGACTGTCCAGGAGTTAGCGGATGCTTTAGTCCAGGTCTGGGAGCAGATCCCTCAGAAGACCATCCGCCGCCTCATCAGGAGCATGCCCAGGCATTGTAGGGAGATCATACAGGCACGTGGAGGCCACACATACTACTGAGCATCTTTTTCTTGTCTTGAGGCATTTCCACTGAAGTTGGATCAGCCTGTAACTTCATTTTCAACTTTGATTTTGAGCATCATTCCAACTCCAGACCTCCGTGGGATATTAGTTGTGATTTACGTTGATCATTTTTAGGTTTTATTGTTCTCAACACATTCCACTATGTAATGAATAAAGATTTACAACTGGAATATTTCATTCAGTGATATCTAGGATGTGGGATTGTAGTGTTCCCTTTATTTTTTTGAGCAGTGTACATTGGGATCACAGGATCTTATCTCTTTTTACACCCTAAAATCTTGTTTGCTTTTGCGGCTGCTGCTTGACATTGAGTACTACTGCTCAGCTTACTTGTTACCAGAATACCCAAGTCCTTCTCTTGATCTGTAGTCCCGAGTATATTCCCATTTAATGTATATGCAGCAATAACATAACTCCGTCATAGGTGCATTACTCTACTTTTATCTACATTAAACCTCCTTTGCCAAGTGTTTGCCCATTCAGACATCTTCTCCAGATCGTTTTGCAAAATTGTAATGTTAAGGTCAGTGTTTATCCTTCATAGTTTGGTGTCGTCAGCAAAGACTGACACTTTACTCTCAATCCCTTCTACAATGCCATTAATAAAGAGATTAAAAATAATTGGTACTATCACAGATCCTTGAGGTCCCCACAGCTGACTATCTCATTTAGAGAATGTACCGACTCTTTGTTTTCAAATTTAGTTTTTTTGTGTAGACTCTTTATGATGGTGGCGTTTAAAAGGAATATCTCAGCAGGTTTTTAAGTAATCTGAGATCAGCATGATATAGAGGCTGAAACCCTGATTCTAGTGATGCATCACCTACTAGACTGCTTATTGGAGTTTCAAGAAAATCAGTGTTTTATCAACAAGAGATTTTCACTGCAGGACTAGCTGTCTCGTGCCATGAAGTCCTATTCCTCAGCCTCCACAACTGATTGGCGGATTTCTGCCTATGCACTGTGTACATAGAAAGCTGTCAATCAGTGGTATGGGCGGGGTTATACAGAACTCTGCATTCAGAGAACTGCTAGATCTGCAGCAGAGAAAACAGTGATTTTATAAAATGACAGCTAGCAGCACAGCAAATGACACATCCCTGGAATCAGGGTATATGCCCCTAATAATGCTACTGTTGAATGACATAGGAAAAAACCTGGTGACAGATTCCCTCTTAAGCGTGTGGTCTGAGGGGGAGACAGGGCATGCCATTGCCATTTTATGCACCAATTGGTTCCCCGCAACATGATCATGAGGTGCTGATGACTTGTGATAGTTAGTCATGTTAGTACCACTCCTGTACTCCTGTGAAGCCCTTCATAGGATACAGTCATTTTAGGTATATACTGCAATAGAACTGCATTGAAGTATATAGAAATTCAAGTTTAACCCCTTAATGACCGCCAATACGTCTTTTAACTGACCTGAGATGTAAGAGAATAGCATCCCCATAGAGGTGACAATCCAGCAGCTGTCGGCTGTACACTATAGCTGACAACTTGCTGCATCAGCCACAATCAGTGTTTGCACCGTTCAAATCTGTTTAACCCCTTAGATGCTGCTGTCAATAGTGACTACATTATATAAATGGTTAACAGAGTATGGAGGCTTCCTCTTTATCCCAAATGGTGCCCTCAGATAAGGATTGTGTGGTCCTTATGTTTGCCATGGCAATTCATGACCAAATAGCGACCTTAGAGTCTGACGGCTGTTGTAACCTGTTCAGAAGTTTGAGGCATTTAGGTGGTAAAAATACACATTTTCATTTCTGTCATGCCACTTAGCATTAATTCCTGAAAATCACCTGAAGGGTTAATAAACTACCTGACAGCAGTTTTCAATATGTCAGGGGTGCTGTTTTTAAAATGGTATCACTTATGGGGGTTTCCCAATATATGGGACCCCTAAAGTCACTTCAAACCTGGATAGGTCTCTAAAAAAATACATTTTGTAAATTTCCTTGAAAAAATTAAAAATTGCTGCTACATTTTTAAACCTTCTAAAATACTAACAAAATAAAAGAACATTTTACAAATGGCACTGATGTAAAGCAGACATGTCGGAAATGTTATTTATTAATGTTTTGCGGTGGTAGGACTATCTGGATTAAAGGGAAAATCATTCAAAGTTTGAAAATTGCTAATTTTTTTAACATTTTTCTCAAATTTCTGATTTTTTTAATAAATAAACACAACATATCAACTTAAATTTACCATTATCATAAATTATAATGTGTCACGAAAAAACAGTCTCAAAATCACTGGGATATGTTGAAGCGTTCCAGAGTTATTACCACATAAAGTGAAATTGTGGCTCTGTCACTAAGGGGTTAAGTTTTCTAAGGACACTATAAAACAGCAAGCAGTAAATAAAAGTTTAAAAAATACATAAAACTAAAAAAAAAATATTTTAAAAGTTAGAATCGCCTCTTTCCCCTATTAAAAATTGAGAGACTAAAATAATAATACAAAAAATAAAATAAACATGTTCAACACTACCGCATCGGTAAAAGTCAGATCTGTCAAAATATTAAATTATTTATCCCTTATGGTAAACGTAGTAAAGAAAAAAAAATCTGAATGCCAGAATAACAATTTTTGTTGTTTTCTTTGCAATTTCTTCGCACTTGGAATTTATTTCCCATTTTCTAGTGCATTATATGGTAAAATGAATGGTATCAAGTCAAAACTACAACTCATCCTGCAAAAAACAAGTCCTCATATGGCTACTTTGATGTAGAAATGAAGAAAAAAAAACTAATAGCTCTTGGAAGTGGGGGAGGAAAAAATAAAAGCGCAGAAATGAAAATTGGCTGCGACAGGAAGAGGTTAATAGATTACGGCATAACATTAGACCGCTGGGCGTAATAGTTGCTCTGTCTATAATCATTGTTCTTCTGTTTCATCTAAAACATCACCGCACCCATATGAATAGTTTAGCACTGACCACGAGGATGAGCACAAATGTGGCACAGTATATATGTCAGTCATTCTCACTCACTCACAAGTCATAAAAGACCCTTTTCTGAAGAATGGCCCCCGGCTGCCTGTGTCCAAGCAAAAAAAGTGCTTAAAAGGCCATTATAAATAGAAGGGACAGTGAATTGTCCCCATTGCTTGTCCCAGTTGTGGTGGAGATACTGGCAATAACTATGCCATGACAGCATTTCACAACAGAAATCGGAAGACTGAGGCCTTTGTTACTTTGGGGTGATCAGACGTTTGGTTACACAGCTGCAGTGGCCTTGAGGGTAGGAGGTACAAAAGAGAAATGGCTAGTTGTAAAGCCCTCTACAATGATGTTGTGTTAAACTTTTGGATGGGCTATGAAAGGGATCAAACTGATATCGATTGGACCAAAAATAGAAGGAATTCTGGTCTGAGTTTAGAGATTAAATAAAAGAGTTGAGTCGCATTCACACTAAAAGGTCATCCTGAACGAACGCTATTAAAAACGCTTGTCTCACAAATATTTTGCAGTGTGAACAGGACGCCAATCACCCGATGATCGAGCAAAACGCTAGTTCTCAGTAGTGCATCGTCCTGTTTAAACAGGACTCACACTGTTGAGATCCATGTCTGTGTGCATACCCCCAACTTTGTAGGAACAGAAAGAGGGACACACCATGTGGCGCTTGTAACAAAATTTTGTACCACGCCACCAAGCCAAACCATTTAATTTTTCTCTGTCCACATAAAGAATATGTGGACAATCCCTTTAATGCTGTGTTCAAAATAAAGTTAAAACCTTCTGTGAGCAGGTAGCGGGATACAATAACGGACCAGAGGCAGAGCAAGGGTTAACATGGGATTTATTTTAACAGTGGATACTCCAGGCAGAGAGGAAAGGGGATACAACTGGTTTGAGCAGTAATTGTTAACTTGGAATAAAACAGATGCAGGCAATTTAAAGGGGAAGTTCAGTAATGTTACACTTATCAGTCCGACGCTGTCAGAATCTGGAATCCTGAATTCAAGCGGTGGCACAAAGGCTTTGGCGCACAGCGTCCGGCAGCGTCCTGAGGAAAATGGCGTTCCATCCAGGTCCTGGAGGCAGCGGTGAATCCTCGTTGTCTGGACGGGGTTCTGGCAGCGGCGGTGTATCCTCGTTGTCCTGACCGGAGTCCTGGGTCCAGAAGACAGAGTAGAGGTACTGTCACAGTCTCTAACACTGCCAGAGTGTGATGTTACTCGGCAGATGCAAGCGGGTGTATCAGGATACAGTTCACAGCGGGTCACCCAGCGTACTTGTCTCAGCACGCGCACGTCTAAGTCCTGACAGAGAACTTTGTCACTCGACGTCTCCGGTGTCAGCGTATACTTCGCTGATCTCTGTCAGCAGTCTCTGGTTTAGGATCTGAGGCCCTATAGGCTTGGGCCTGCTCTGTCCATTGCACACAGGTCGGAGCCCTGACTAGTGCAGCGCCCCAGAGTCCTGGTTGCTGCAGTAATATTATTCCTCAACCAGGGGGAGTGATATTACGTCTGAAGGCATTAAAGGAGATCTTCTGTCCAGGTATCACAACACACCACACACTTCAGACTCCAGCCACCAGGGGGAGCAAAGGTTCTATCTACTAGGCCACTCCTCACAGTTAGGTAAAACTGGTAGTTGGAGGGAACGTTAGTCAGAAGGTTCCTGGCTGGAGACTGAGAGAGAAAGGTCTCCAGGCCGAGCTGTCTGGAGTGATCTCCAGCAGATCCAGACTTCGGTCTGAGGAGGACGAGGGTACACGGAGCTGCGCCTGCACCCCATGCGGCAGCATCCAAAGGAAGAGACATTAAAAGAAAGTGTGTTCTAGTGAGTGAGAAATGAAGGCATAGCAACAAGTGGATACCAGAGAGTATAGCAGACGTGAGGAGCTGCATCCTTCTGGTATGCATTCCGGTAGCCAGAATACCGAGGGAGTAAAGTGCTCTACGCCATTGCTTCAGAGACTGGCAAGACAGTTAATTCCAAGTTGGCTGCCCGACCTAAAATACCTAAGAAGATACGGTGGCAACTTGTGGGGGTCGGGGCATCTCTAGGTTCCCTATAAACAAGCCTCAGGCCATCAGTCATACGGGTTTTGTTCTATCTGACCACAGGGAACAGAGAGAGAAGAGTAATAACAGTGAGGACTTCATTAGAGCTAAAGCAAGTGAAGACCTACTGTGTCACTGTGCGCATAGGAAGGCTATTGCATTCCACCTGAATAAGGAGACTGTGGCTTTGCCTTCAGATCGGCCGGACTCTGCCTACCCCGTGATCCGGTGCCCAGGACTGTGGACACTGAAGCCTTCAGTAAAAGGTAAAGAGACTGCAACCTTGTGTCCTCATTATTCACCGCGCCTTACACCATCCACGATCTACACTTCTGGGAAGCCCTGGGGATACACTTTACCTGTGGGAAGGTATACCATCTAGCTGCCATAACATCACCCCAGTGGACCCCTAAGCAGCATCGGTCACCCTGACCGAATACCACAGGTGGCGTCATGAACATTATACAAACTACACCTTTAATTGGACACCCCTCAAAGGGCCACGGACCGGGTCGGGCCACAGTGACATTCCCCCAAATCGAAGGACCCGGTACCGAGTACCCCATTGCCCTTAACGTGGGGGTGCTCCACTATGTCCTCCTGCGCGCTGCACGTTCCCGCCAAGTCTGCCCCACTTCCGCACGCTGCAGCTTCTTTAGTGTAGCAGCGCCCCCTAACACTGAGTGCAAAGGTTGGTCCAGGGTTTTAAGCTTTCCCCCGTGCAACTTGGGTAACAGCCTCAACAGTTCCGGATCCGCAACAGAAAAGGTACACCCGGTCCGCTCCTTCTCCTTACACTTGCATTGTCCTGTTACATAGAGCAACAAAAAACAGTAGGGGATAGATTCATCAACAGAGCCTGACTGTCCCCACTGGCAGTAATGAGCACCGCTAAATTCATGTTCAGGTGTTTATTATATTTCCAACCTACGTTCTTGTTCTTATAAGTATATGTAACGTGGGTGAGGTAATCGTCTCTTATGCCCCAGCACATTGCATGAAGGGGAGGGTCCTGGATGAGTGTGTGGACTTGTGCTATGGTGGCGCTACTCCATTACAGGCCATATGCTACTGATGACTTTGGCTGGCCAGGATCAGATATTGAGGACTTCAGTGAGGGAGACCACCAGTGAAAAATAAAACTTTTTACTGAACGATAATTAAACCCACTTCTCCTCATTGGTGGGTAAATGAGTACTGCTCAGCTGGAGTTGGTACGCGTGGTGGAGGGGGGGGGGTCTAAAATGAAAAGTCTGCAGTCACTCTGTGTGACTAGAGACTTCGGAATTCTGAGCCTGGGAAGGCGGTGATGTACGCGATATGAAAACTCCCGGGGAGAAGCCACTTAATGGGCGCTGCCCCGCTTCTTACAAGTGTATTGAGTGTGGCCATGCAGCAGTGCCCTTGCTCCATGCACTTGTATGGAGCGAAGCTGCGCCCACCAGACGGCTTCTGCCGGGGAGTTTTTATATCACATTCTCACGGCCATTCTCAGCTCAGAAACCAGCGAATCCTCACAGCGCACAATTCGTGTGCTGGGGAAATTCAAAAGTCTGCAATCACACAGAGTGACTGGAGACTTTTCATTTTAGATCGGACAACCCATTTACGGGAACCTGAACAGTTGGCCATGCTGTTATTGAAAATAAATCTCTATACACAGACCAACATCCATATGTGTGACTATATAGTGGTAGATCCCAGTCCTGGAGAACAAATAAGAGATTACAGCAAAGTTACAGAGACTTACCACTGATGTTCTTTCTGATGGAGTGAGTCACTTTTCCGATCATTTCCTTCTGGCCCAAACAGACATTGCAACTTCTCCAGCCACAAATTGTCTGCAGAGATTGCAACAAAGACACATCTGACTTCTCACACTTCCAGTGCCATTTCCATCTATCCCCAACCTGCACAAACTCTTCAACCTACTGACACAACAATGCTGAGCCGCTGCTGCCATTTTTGTTGCCATTACTGCACCTGCTGTCTGGCGCAAATACAAAAAATATAAATACCCTGTTCAAGTAACTTAGCAAACAGTGCCCACATTTTGCCGCTACATGCTCCTATGACAGTCACAATACCCTAAGTGCCCCTATAACAATAAGGGCCCATTTAACATTTAACCCCTTCCCGACATGCGCCGTACATGTACTGCTCTGCAGGACCTGCTTCCCACAAACAACAGTATAAGTACAGTGCACCGATCGCACGGCCTCACGCTGAGCGCCGCGGCAATCGGGTGTGGGTGTCAGTTCTGTATGAGAGCTGCACAACAACACCCATGATCGATGCTAGCACCGATCGCGGGTATTTAACCCATGTTAAACAAAAAAAATACTTGAAAAATAATAATAACAACGAAAGATCATGCAATATAACAAATTTCATTTTATTGAATAGAGACACCAAAAAGGACAAAAGATGTTAAAAAAATATAATTGACAGAACATGGTAAAAAGAGAAACACATAGTAAAAACCAGGGGGGCAGGTCAGCACATACAGCACTATGGGTAACTAATATATGTCAAATATAAGTACCAAAAGTTTAAATACTATAGTATGAGGCATCAAAGAACACAAAGAAGCAAATCCAATAAAATTTAAATTAGTATAAAGTGCAGTACAATTTTATATATATATATATATATATATATATATACAGTTATATGAAAAAGTTTGGGCACCCCTATTAATCTTAAGATTAATGTTTTATAAAAATTGTTTTTTTGCAACAGCTATTTCAGTTTCATATATCTAATAACTGTTGGACACATTAATGTTTCTGCCTTGAAATGAGGTTTATTGTACTAACAGAAACTGTGCAATCTGCATTCAAACAAAATTTGACAGGTGCATAAGTATGGGCACCCTTATCATTTTCTTGTTTTAAATACTCCTACCTACTTTTTACTGACTTACTAAAGCACTTTTTTTGGTTTTGTAACCTCATTGAGCTTTGAACTTCATAGCTAGGTGTATGCAATCATGAGAAAAACTACTTAAAGTGGCCACTTGCAAGTTGTTCTCCTGTTTGAATCTCCTCTGAAGAGTGGCATCATGGGCTCCTCAAAACAACTGTCAAATGATCTGAAAACAAAGATTATTCAGCATAGTTGTTCAGGGGAAGGATACAAAAAGCTGTCTCAGAGATTTAACCTGTCAATTTCCACTGTGAGGAACGTAGTAAAGAAATGGAAGAACACAGGTACAGTTCTTGTTAAGGCCAGAAGTGGCAGGCCAAGAAAAACATCAGAAAGGCAGAGAAGAAGAATGGTGAGATCAGTCAAGGACAATCCTCAGACCACCTCCAGAGAGCTGCAGCATCAACTAGCTGCAGATGGTGTCACTGTGCATCGGTCAATTATACAACGCACTTTGCACAAGGAGAAGCTGTATGGGAGAGTGATGCGAAAGAAGCCGTTTCTGCAAGCACGCCACAAACAGAGTCAGCTGATGTATGCAAAAGCACATTTGGAGAAGCCAATTTCTTTTTGGAAGAAGGTCCTGTGGACTGATGAAACTAAGATTGAGTTGTTTGGTAATCCAAAAAGGCGTTATGCATGGTGGCAAAAAAAACACAGTGCGTTGTATAGTTGACCGATGCACAGTGACACCATCTGCAGCAAGTTGATGCTGCAGCTCTCTGGAGGTGGTCTGAGGATTGTCCTTGTTTGTTTTACCTCTATACAAGTCACTAGTTCGACCACACTTAGAATACTGTGCACAGTTCTGGTCTCCGGTGTATAAGAAAGACATAGCTGAACTGGAGCGGGTGCAGAGAAGAGCGACCAAGGTTATTAGAGGACTGGGGGGTCTGCCATACCAAGATAGGTTATTACACTTGGGGCTATTTAGTTTGGAAAAACGAAGACTAAGGGGTGATCTTATTTTAATGTATAAATATATGAGGGGACAGTACAAAGACCTTTCTGATGATCTTTTTAATCATAGACCTGAGACAGGGACAAGGGGGCATCCTCTACGTCTGGAGGAAAGAAGGTTTAAGCATAATAACAGACGCGGATTCTTTACTGTAAGAGCAGTGAGACTATGGAACTCTCTGCCGTATGATGTTGTAATGAGTGACTCATTGCTTCAATTTAAGAGGGGACTGGATACCTTTCTGGAAAAGTATAATATTACAGGGTATATATATTAGATTCCTTGATAAGGCGTTGATCCAGGGAACTAGTCTGATTGCCGTATGTGGAGTCGGGAAGGAATTTTTTTCCCCATGGTGGAGTTACTCTTTGCCACATGGGTTTTTTTTGCCTTCCCCTGGATCAACATGTTAGGGCATGTTAGGTTAGGCTATGGATTGAACTAGATGGACTTACAGTCTTCCTTCAACCTTAATAACTATGTAACCATGTAACTATGTAACTATGACCTGGTGGTTAAGAGGCCACACTGATATGACCTGGTGGCTAAAACGCAACATGGGACGAGATCTGAGGAGGTGGTATCTCTACTGACCGCAGTCCCTAATCCTAACAACAACACTAGTAATAGCCGTGGGATGTTCCTGACTCTCCCTAGACACCTCTTCACAGCCTAAGAATTAACTACCCCTAAAGAAGGAAATAGAAAGCTATCTTGCCTCAGAGAAAACCCCAAAAGGAAAGATAGCCCCCCACAAATATTGACTGTGAGTGGAGAGGGAAATGACATACACAGAAAGGAAATCAGTTTTCAGCAAAGGAGGCCAATACTAAACTTGATAGACAGAGAGAAAAGGATACTGTGCGGTCAGTATTAAAAACTACAAAAATCCACGCAGAGTTTACAAAAATGAACTCCACACCGACTCACGGTGTGGAGGGGCAAATCTGCTTCCCAGAGATTCCAGCTAGCCTGAATATGACATAGTGACTAGCTGGACAAAAAGACATATTTGCAAAGCAATAGTGTCCAAAGAAAATGGACCAACAAGAACTAGCAGAAACTTATCTTTTGCTGACAAGGACAGGCCATATGAGAAATCCAAGGAGAGAACCAAATCCAACCTAAGACATTGACAGCTGGCATGAACTAAAGCCCAGAGCAGGTTTAAATAACAAACCCAGGCAAGGCGATCAGTGATGGCAGCTGCTACAGCTACCTAACGAGCAGCAGTTCCACTCGAAACCACCAGAGGGAGCCCAAGGGCAGAACTCACAAAAATACCATTAGCAACCACAGGAGGGAGCTCCAGAATGGAATTCACAACAGTACCCCCCCCCCTGAGGAGGGGTCACCGAACCCTTACCAGAGCTCCCAGGCCGATCAGGATGAGCCAAATGGAAAGCACGAACCAAATCGGCAGCATGAACATCGGAGGCAACAACCCAAGAATTATCCTCCTGGCCATAACCCTTCCACCTGACCAGATACTGAAGCTTCCGTCTCGAAAAACGAGAATCCAAAATCTTCACCACATATTCCAATTCCCCCTCAACCAACACCGGAGCAGGAGGATCAACGGAGGGAACCATAGGTACCACATATCTCCGCAACAAGGATCTATGGAACACATTATGAATGGAAAAAGAAGCTGGAAGGGCCAAACGAAAAGACACCGGATTGATAATTTCAGAAATCTTATAAGGCCCAATAAAGCGAGGCTTGAACTTAGGGGAAGAAACCTTCATAGGAACATGACGAGAAGACAACCAGACCAAATCCCCCACACGAAGCCGGGGACCAACACACC
Source organism: Ranitomeya variabilis (assembly GCF_051348905.1). Taxonomy (NCBI): domain Eukaryota; kingdom Metazoa; phylum Chordata; class Amphibia; order Anura; family Dendrobatidae; genus Ranitomeya; species Ranitomeya variabilis. Next base: position 651,459,626 of record NC_135234.1, read on the forward strand.
GACGACGGTTAGCAAAACGTTGAGCCTTTTCCTGAGACAACGTCAAATTGTCCACCACATGAGTCCAAATTTGCTGCAACCTGTCCACCACAGAATCCACACCAGGACAGTCAGAAGGCTCAAGCTGCCCTGAAGAAAAACGAGGATGAAAACCAAAGTTACCAAAGAAAGGCGAAACCAAGGTAGCAGAACTAGCCCGATTATTAAGGGCAAACTCGGCCAACGGCAAAAAGGTCACCCAATCATCCTGATCAGCAGACACGAAGCATCTGAAATAGGTTTCCAAGGTCTGATTGGTTCGCTCTGTTTGGCCATTTGTCTGAGGATGGAATGCTGAAGAAAAAGACAAATCAATACCCATTCTAGCACAAAAGGACCGCCAAAACCTAGAAACGAACTGGGAACCTCTGTCAGACACAATATTCTCCCCGGAATACCATGCAAACGAACCACATGCTGAAAAAATAATGGAACCAAATCAGAGGAGGAAGGCAACTTAGGCAACGGTACCAAATGGACCATCTTAGAAAACCGGTCACAAACCACCCAGATGACAGACATCTTCTGAGAAACAGCAAGATCAGAAATAAAATCCATGGAAATATGCGTCCAGGGCCTCTCAGGAATAGGCAAAGGCAAAAGCAACCCACTGGCACGGGAACAGCAAGGCGTAGCCCGAGCACAGGACCCACAGGACTGCACAAACGAACGCACATCCCGCGACAAGGAATGCCGCCAAAAGGACCTAGCCACCAAATCTCTGGTACCGAAAATCCCAGGGTGACCAGCCAACACCGAACAATGAACCTCAGAAATTACCCTGCTAGTCCATCTATCAGGAACAAACAGTTTCCCCACTGGACAGCGGTCAGGTTTATCAGCCTGAAACTCCTGAAGTACCCGCCACAAATCAGGGGAGATGGCAGAAAGAATCACCCCCTCCTTGAGAATCCCAGCCGGCTCAAGAACTCCCAGAGAATCAGGCAAAAAACTCCTAGAAAGGGTATCAGCCTTCACATTCTTAGATCCTGGAATATACGAGACCACAAAATCAAAACGGGAGAAAAACAGAGACCACCGAGCTTGTCTAGGATTCAACCGCTTAGCAGACTCGAGGTAAATCAAATTTTTATGATCAGTCAAGACCACCACGCGATGCTTGGCTCCCTCAAGCCAATGTCGCCACTCCTCAAATGCCCACTTCATAGCCAACAACTCCCGATTGCCGACATCATAATTACGCTCAGCAGGCGAAAACTTTCTGGAGAAGAAAGCACATGGTTTCATCAAAGAGCCATCAGAATTTCTCTGAGACAAAACGGCCCCTGCCCCAATCTCAGAAGCATCAACCTCAACCTGAAAAGGGAGAGAAACATCTGGCTGACGCAACACAGGGGCAGAAGTAAAACGACGTTTAAGCTCCTGAAAGGCCTCAACAGCCGCAGAGGACCAAGTCATCACATCAGCGCCTTTCTTCGTCAAATCGGTCAGAGGCTTCACCACACTAGAAAAATTAGCAATAAAGCGGCGATAAAAATTAGCAAAGCCCAAAAATTTTTGAAGGCTCTTTACAGATGTGGGTTGAGTCCAATCATGAATGGCCTGGACTTTAACAGGATCCATTTCAATAGCCGAGGGAGAAAAAATGAAACCCAAAAAAGAAACTTTCTGAACTCCAAAGAGGCACTTAGACCCTTTCGCAAACAACGCATTAGCACGAAGGACCTGAAATACCATCCTAACCTGCTTCACATAAGACTCCCAATCATCGGAAAAAAACAAAATATCATCCAAATACACAATCATGAATTTATCCAGATAATTCCGGAAGATATCATGCATAAAGGACTGAAATACCGATGGAGCATTAGAGAGCCCGAATGGCATCACAAGATATTCAAAATGGCCTTCGGGCGTATTAAATGCTGTTTTCCATTCATCACCTTGTTTAATGCGCACGAGATTATACGCCCCTCGAAGGTCGATTTTAGTAAACCAACTGGCACCCTTAATCCGAGCAAACAAATCAGAAAGCAAAGGTAAAGGGTACTGGAATTTGACCGTGATCTTATTGAGAAGGCAATAATCTATACAGGGTCTCAAGGAACCATCCTTCTTGGCAACAAAAAAAAATCCCCCTCCCAATGGTGACGAAGACGGGCGAATATGCCCCTTCTCCAAGGACTCCTTTACATAACTCCGCATAGCGGCATGCTCTGGCACAGACAGATTGAAAAGTCGGCCCTTAGGGAACTTACAGCCAGGAATCAAATTAATGGCACAATCGCAGTCCCTATGAGGAGGCAGGGAACTGGACTTGGGCTCATCAAATATATCCTGGAAATCCGACAAAAACTCAGGAACATCAGAAGAAGGGGACGAGGAAATGGACATCAAAGGAATATCACTATGTATCCCCTGACAACCCCAACCAGTTACAGACATAGATCTCCAATCCAGCACTGGATTATGTACCTGTAACCATGGAAAACCCAGCACAACAACATCATGCAAATTATGCAACACCAAAAAGCGAATATTTTCCTGATGTGCTGGAGCCATGTACATGGTCAACTGTGTCCAGTACTGGGGTTTATTCTTGGCCAATGGCGTAGCATCAATCCCCCTTAGGGGAATAGGGCTCCACAAAGGCTCCAAGGAAAAACCACAGCACTTGGCAAATTCTAAGTCCATTAAGTTCAGGGCAGCGCCAGAATCCACAAATGCCATAACAGAAAAGGACGACAATGAGCAAATCAGGGTAACAGACAAAAGAAATTTAGGCTGTACAGTACTAATGGTAACAGACCTAGGGACCCTCTTAGTACGCTTAGGGCAATCAGAAATAGCATGAGCAGAATCACCACAGTAAAAACACAGGCCATTCTGACATCTGAATTTCTGCCTTTCTGCTCTAGTCAAAATCCTATCACAATGCATAGGCTCAAGACTCTGCTCAGAGGACACTGCCATATGGTGCACAACCTTGCGCTCGTGCAGGCGCCGATCAATCTGAATGGCCAAAGACATTGACTCATTCAAACCAGCAGGCGTGGGAAACCCCACCATAACATCTTTAAGGGCTTCAGAAAGACCCTTTCTGAAAATCGCTGCCAGGGCATACTCATTCCATTTTGTGAGCACAGACCACTTTTTAAATTTCTGGCAGTATACTGCTGCTGCTTCCTGACCCTGACACAGAGCCAGCAAAGTTTTTTCTGCCTGATCCACAGAATTAGGCTCGTCATACAGCAATCCGAGCGCTTGAAAAAATGCATCAACATTGAGCAATGCAGGATTTCCTGGCTCAAGGGAGAATGCCCAGTCCACGCAGCAAAGAAATAACAATCTTCACCTGCTGAATGGGGTCACCAGAGGAACGGGGTCTCAGAGCAAAAAACAATCTGCAATTATTTTTAAAGTTCAGAAATTTAGATCTATCCCCAGAAAATAAATCAGGAATAGGAATTCTAGGCTCTAATAACGGAGTCTGGACAACATAATCTTGGATACTCTGTACCCTTGCAGCGAGTTGATCCACGCGCAAGGACAGACCCTGAACCTCCATATCAGCACCAAAATCCTGAACCACCCAGAGATTAAGGGGAAAAAAAAGACAAAGCAAGCTACAAAGGAAAAAAAAATGACTCAGAACTTTCTTTTCCCTCTTTTGAGATGCATTTAACACATTGTGGGCCAGCTGTACAGTTATGACCTGGTGGTTAAGAGGCCACACTGATATGACCTGGTGGCTAAAACGCAACATGGGACGAGCTCTGAGGAGGTGGTATCTCTACTGACCGCAGTCCCTAATCCTAACAACAACACTAGTAATAGCCGTGGGATGTTCCTGACTCTCCCTAGACACCTCTTCACAGCCTAAGAATTAACTACCCCTAAAGAAGGAAATAGAAAGCTATCTTGCCTCAGAGAAAACCCCAAAAGGAAAGATAGCCCCCCACAAATATTGACTGTGAGTGGGGAGGGAAATGACATACACAGAAATGAAATCAGTTTTCAGCAAAGGAGGCCAATACGAAACTTGATAGACAGAGAGAAAAGGATACTGTGCGGTCAGTATTAAAAACTACAAAAATCCACGCAGAGTTTACAAAAATGAACTCCACACCGACTCACGGTGTGGAGGGGCAAATCTGCTTCCCAGAGATTCCAGCTAGCCTGAATATGACATAGTGACTAGCTGGACAAAAAGACATATTTGCAAAGCAATAGTGTCCAAAGAAAATGGACCAACAAGAACTAGCAGAAACTTATCTTTTGCTGACAAGGACAGGCCATATGAGAAATCCAAGGAGAGAACCAAATCCAACCTAAGACATTGACAGCTGGCATGAACTAAAGCCCAGAGCAGGTTTAAATAACAAACCCAGGCAAGGCGATCAGTGATGGCAGCTGCTACAGCTACCTAACGGAGCAGCAGTTCCACTCGAAACCACCAGAGGGAGCCCAAGGGCAGAACTCACAAAAATACCATTAGCAACCACAGGAGAGAGCTCCAGAACTGAATTCACAACAGTCCTTGACTGATCTCACCATTCTTCTTCTCTGCCTTTCTGATGTTTTTCTTGGCCTGCCACTTCTGGCCTTAACAAGAACTGTACCTGTGTTCTTCCATTTCCTTACTACGCTGCTCACAGTGGAAATTGACAGGTTAAATCTCTGAGACAGCTTTTTGTATCCTTCCCCTGGACAACTATGCTGAATAATCTTTGTTTTCAGATCATTTGACAGTTGTTTTGAGGAGCCCATGATGCCACTCTTCGGAGGAGATTCAACCAGGAGAACAACTTGCAAGTGGCCACTTTAAGTAGCTTTTCTCATGATTGCATAAACCTAGCTATGAAGTTCAAAGCTCAATGAGGTTACAAAACCAAAAAAAGTGCTTTAGTAAGTCAGTAAAAAGTAGGTAGGAGTATTTAAAACAAGAAAATGATAAGGGTGCCCATACTTATGCACCTGTCAAATTTTGTTTGAATGCAGATTGCACATTTTCTATTAGTACAATAAACCTCATTTCAAGGCAGAAACATTACTGTGTCCAACAGTTATTAGATATATGAAACTGAAATAGCTGTTGCAAAAAAAACAATTTTTATAAAACATTAAGCTTAAGATTAATAGGGGTGCCCAAACTTTTTCATATAACTGTATATATATATATATATATATATATATATATATATATATATATATATATATATATATATATATATATATATATATATTATTTGTTAATGATCATTTGGATTTTACCTCCTTGCTATCTCAGAGACCCACACTATAGGTATGGTCAGTAATCATCAGAAACATTGCTGGTGATAAAGGTGCATAGTGCAATTTGATAATCTATAATATAACGCTGGGAGCGTCACTCTGTCCGAAGCCTTTATAGACTGTGCAAGCGCAAGCGCCGGCGCAGTCTGGACCCCACAGAGTGACGCAGCCCAGGAGATCTCGGTATGCGTAAGCACTGAACGCACACTGCGTTCTCCAACGGAGAAGCAGGGATGTGCCAGGAGGGTGAGTATGCTATATTCACCTGTCCTGTTCCACTGATGCGCGCCGCTCCGTTTTCCACATCCTCTGCCTGTGACGTTCAGTTCAGAGGGCGCGATGACGCGCTTAATGTCCGCCGCCCTCTAACTGAACAGTCACAGCCAGAGGACCCGGAAGACGGAGCGGCACGCAGCAGTGGATCAGGGCCAGGTGACTATAGCAAGTGCCGGGGGCCTGAGCTAGTGGCGACTCCAGCACCTGACCCCCACAGCACGCCGGTGTCCCTGCCTGCTCAGGCCCCCCCAGCACTCGGCGCCCAGCGACGATAGGTGAGCATGTTATTTTTTTTTTATTGCAGCAGCATACAGGGCATATAATACTATGGAGCATCTTATGGGGGCCATCAACCTTTATGGAGCAGCATACAGGGCATATACTATGGAGCATCTTATGGGTCCATCAACCATAATGGAGCAGCATACGAGGCATATACTATGGAGCATCTTATGGGGGCCATCAACCTTTATGGAGCAGCATATGAGGCATATACTATGGAGCATCTTATCGGGGCCATCAACCTTTATGGAGCAGCGTATGGGGCATATGGATGGGAGCAGCAAATTACAGAACGGTGGCGCAGGATGGGAGCAGCACATGACACAATAGAGCAGCACATGACAGAATAGGGCAGCACATGACAGAACGGGGGTGCAGGATGGCAGCAGCACATGACAGAACGGGGTGCAGGATGCAAGCAGCACATGACAGAGTGGGGGCGCAGGATGGGAGCAGCACATTACAGAACTGTGGCGCAGGATGAGAGCAGCACATGACAGAATAGAGCAGCACATGACAGAACGGGGGTGCAGGATGGCAGCAGCACATGACAGAAAGGGGGTGCAGGATGGCAGCAGCACATGACAGAACAGGGGTGCAGGATGGAAGCAGTACATGACAGAATGGGGGCGCAGGATGGGAGCAGCACATGACAGAATAGAGCAGCACATGACAGAATAGGGCAGCACATGACAGAACGGGGTGCAGGATGGCAGCAGCACATGACAGAATCGGGGCTCAGGATGGGAGCAGCACATGACAGAACGGGGGCGCAGGATGGGAGCAGCACATGACAGGATGGGAGCAGCACATGACAGGATGGGGGCACAGGATAGGAGCAGCACATGGCAGGATAAGGGTGCAGGATGGGAGCAGCACATGACAGGATGGGGCGCAGGATGGGAGCACATGACAGGATGAGGGCTCAGGAAGAGAGTAGCACATGACAGGATGGGGGCGCATGATGGTAGCAGCACATGACAGGATTGGGGTGGAGTATGGAAGCACCACATGACAGGATTGGGGTACAGGATGGGACCACCACATGACAGGATTGGGGTACAGGATGGGACCACCACATGACAGGATTTGGGTACAGGATGGGAGCACATGACAGGATGAGTGCTCAGGAAGACAGTAGCACATCACAATAAGGAGGCACACAAAACAGGATTGGGGCTGCACATGACAGGATGGAGGCGCAAGATGGTAGCAGCACATGACAAGATTAGGGCGCAGGATGGAAGCAACACATACCAGGATGGAGTCCATATACCAATATAAATGCTCGCCTCCCGTGCGTAGAACGGGTTCAATAGCTAGTAAAGATATAATAATATCTGCCTATAACGAAGCACTGTGTGAAACGCGCGTTGGAGTGTGGGGTGGCGGTGCCAGCATGTGCAGGATGAACTCCGGTTAGTACTACCTCTTGTCTACTACTTACAGGCAGATATATCTTCAACATGTGGTGATGCAAAAACTAGTTTTCACAATAAAAAGCGTTTTTTAGTGCGTGGCTGAAGCCAAACATAAAAACCTGATATAAATCTGGTATCGCTGTAATCACACTGATCTGAAGAATAAAGTCACCTAATCACTTATACCGCATTAGAAACGGCGTAAAAAATGAATAAAACCTATTCTTCAGTACTGTTGATTTTTTCATTCTGCCTCCCAAAGATCGCAGTAAGACTCGGCGCACATTTATCCTGCGCTCTGCGTTGAGCGCTTACACTGGGGTTTCCATGTAAATCTCTGAAATATGTGATTCAGATGGAATTTCTGGTGGAAGATTCCCTATAATGAGGCAGATGGAGGTCTTTTTAGGATTGCATAAAAGTGCCGTTGGCCACAGTTTTCTGCACTTCTGAAAAGGACCCCACTAAACAGAGGCCAGACAGAGTCCAGAGAAACTCTGCTGCCTCATTATAGTGAATGGATCCATCGGGGGTTTCATCTGTCACGTCACTCAGAGATATAGATGGAAACCCCGATGTAAGAACACAGAGTAGAGCAACAAGCAAATATGATCTTAAATGTCATGTAAAATGTTCCCAGTAAAAGCTTAAACTTAATCCACAAAAAAGCAAGCCCTCACTCATGCCTGTCATCTGTTAACAGAAATATAGGGGGCTTCCACGTTACTGGTAGCACAAAGGCTCTTGAAAAACGAAATTGCTCCTCACCCTCAAAAGAAATTCAGCAAATCATCTGATCCCAAATCCAAATGCCCCCCTCCCTTCTGAGCTTCAGTGTGCCTAAGCCACATTTAGCGCCCACATGTTTAACATTTTTGTAGTGATGAGAGCCCTCCTAATTTACAGGTGCATATCTCCAGAAGCATGAGCTGGGCATAATGTGCTGGTCACTACAACAGCAGTTTGCAATGTTCACTCAGCAACATCCACTGCTGCTTATTTCTGGAAAACAGCCATGGAGTCAAAATCGCCACTACATATGTAGATAAATTCCCAGAGGGGTATAATTTAGAAAATGGGGCCACTTGAGGTGGATTCTGCTTTTCTAGCACTTAGGAGCTCTGTATATGGAGTCCGCAAACTATTCTAGGAAAATCTGTGCTTCAGGAGGCAAATAGCGCTCCGTCCCTCCTAAGTCTCTCCATACAGCTAATCAGTACCATACAGACACATATGGGGTATTTCTGCATTCAGAAGAAATTGTGGGACAAATTTTACCATTTTCCCAGTATGAAAATGCAAAATTTGGGGCTAACACAATTTTGGTGGTAAAAATGTAAATTATTCTTTATTCACTGCACAATGGTATAATATTCTGTGACACATGTGGTGTCAATATAATCACTGCACTCCTAGATGAATTCATTGAGAGGTTTAGTTTGTAAACATAGTTTCTGTGGGCTCGGCATCGGCCGACAAGACATGGAGTCTTGTTTTGCTGTAGCTGTTTTGGCACCGAAGATTTTGGGACTGGCTGCAGCGGATGCAAGTTATATGCCTGAGTAGAGACTTCCCTCAGGTTAATGGTACCGTAATAACAGATACCCAAACATCCCCAGATTAAGGGTTTAAGAGCTTCTGTTATATCTATATGTATTGTATTGTGGTTTTTAATCAATTTATACTCAGTGTGCCATCCCAGAGGGTCCCATAATACCACCTCATCCAATTTAAACCTGTTTTCTTAGTACCTTGTTTGAACTTTTTTTAGGTAAATGTCTTCTAAAAACCTCAGTGTAATACACTTAATGCGGGAACTTTGGGATTGGCACATTAATTTCAGCCCTGGCTTAATGATTGTAAATTATAAGGGAGTCTCAGGCTGTTTCATACAATATTGAATTTCACTTCAACTCCTATTCCAGTAAAGGAAGCGTTGTTATTTCTGCTTCTGTCTCAGTTTGTGACTCACTGGATCTTATTCGGACCTCTGGTCATTACATGAGCACCATGATTCTTGAGTGTTAAACGAACACGTTCGCTCATTTCTAAAGATGAGCATTTGGTGGGATTTTACTTTTGTAGATTTTCTGCAGCTTTTCTGCACCTATTAGCTAAATTAGATGACTTGCTTTTTTTTCATTGCGTTTGTGAATTTGTTTTTTATATATGTTTCTATCACCTTTTTGTTGCTGCATTTTTTGTCTTTTGGGTATGTCATATTTTAAATAAAGCTGCTTTGTTGTTGATACTTCCTGCTATTTGGCTTTCACTGATCTTTATTGATACAGTCCTGTTTAGATTGCAAGCATTATTTACCTGTGAATTTTCCATCTATTGCAAAATTTAGGCTATATTCCTAAAATTAACTTTTGGTGAGTTTTTGATGTTGCAGATGTGCTGTACCTTTTCTGCACCCATTAACCCCTTCACGACCAGAGGTATTTTCATTTTTGCGTTTTCTGCTCCCCTTCTTCCCAGAGCCATAACTTTTTTTCTGTCTATATGCCATGTGAGGGCTTGTATTTTTTATGGGATAAGTTGTACTTTTGAACCACACTATTGATTTTAACATATCGTGTACTGGAAAACGGGAAAAAAAATTCAAAGCGCCATGAAATTGCAAAAAAGTGCAATTCCACAGCTGTTGCTTGTTTTTCTTTTTATACCATGTTCACTAAACGCTAAAACTGACCTGCCATTATGATTATCCAGGTCATTACAAGTTCATTAACACCAAACATGTCTAAGTTCTTTTTTATTTAAGTGGTGAAAAAAAATCCAAAGTTTGGTAAAAAAAAAAATGATGCCATTTTCCGAGACCAGTAGTGTCTCCATTTTTCGTGACAAGGAGCGGTGAGGGCTTATTTTTTCGTGTTGAGCTGCCGTTTTATTGATACCATTTTAGTGTAGATATGATTTTTTTGATCGCCTGTTATTGCATTTTATGTAGAGAAGACAAAAAAAGTAATACTGAAGTTTTAATTTTTTTTCTCGTTATGCCGTTTAGCGATCAAATTAATTCTTTTTTTATATTGATAGATCGGGCAATTCTGAACTCAGCCATACCAAATATGTGTATATTTGAATTTTTTTAATTATTATTTTTTAGTAATTTTATAGTATTAAAAATTCTCTTAGGCCGGGGTCACACTTGCGAGTGCAATGCGAGAAACTCGCCTCAATACCCGGCACTGCCGCCGGCACTCTGGACAGGAGCGTACGGCTGCATGTATTTCTATTCAGCTGAGTGGTCACAGATTAAGAACCTCTGCACCCTTCTGCACAGTTTTGAAATGTCTACTAAGATGGTTAGCGCTGACGATGCCATCACCATCACTATTCCGCTCATTTTTATGCTGGAGCAGGCTTTGAATAGCCTGCAGGAGGAGATGGTGGTCCCAGAAGAAGAGGAGGAAGCAGAGGAGGCTGAGGAAGGTATAACATTGTCCCAAAGTTCAAGACTGTCGCCACACAGGCGGGTGCCAAGGGAGGGTGGAGTACTGTGATCGAGGTGGGCTGGTGATGATAACAGACAAACTGTTATCGAAGGTGCAAGATCCAAGGAACAAATCGAGGAGGAAGAGGTGATGGGCGAGCAACTGTTGGAGGAAGAGGATAATCCTCCCCTCTCTGGTGTTCGGGGTTTTCGGGAGGTGACAGAGGAAACGAGCCTTATTGTTACCCAGCCACCAACACAGCATGGGCTCGGACCTCATGGTAGAGCCCGACATATGAGTGCACTATCTGCAACATGATCCCATTATAGTAATGATTAGGAATAATGCTGACTACTGGATTGCCACTTTATTAGACCCATATTATAAAACCAAATTTTGCCAGATGATTCCCACCCTAGTAAGGGACCCGTGAATGCTGGAGTATCGAAACACACTTTAATACAGCCTTAAGAGAGCTTTTCACCAAGACAGCAGTGAAGCACACAGTTCACATCACAGCTGTAGACTTCCAACCTTTGGCAACCTTCGTCAATGCCAAAACATTAGCAGCAGCAGCAGTGGTGGAAGTGGAAAAAGCAAGTTCTGTGAGTCCTTTGACACTTTTTTTTAGACCAACTCATGCACCAGCACAACAGAGTCCAAGTATAAAGGTACCGTCACACTAAACGATATCGCTAGCGATCCGTGACGTTGCAGCGTCCTGGATAGCGATATCATTGTGTTTGACACGCAGCAGCGATCAGGATCCTGCTGTGATATCGCTGGTCGTTGATTAAAGTTCAGAACTTTATTTGGTCGTCAGATCGCCGTGTATCGTTGTGTTTGACAGCAAAAGCAACGATACCAGCGATGTTTTACAATGGTAACCAGGGTAAATATCGGGTTACTAAGCACAGGGCCGCGCTTAGTAACCCGATGTTTACCCTGGTTACCAGTGTAAAATGTAAAAAAACAAACACTACATACTCACCTTCGCGTCCCCCGCCGTCCGCTTCCTGCACTGACTGAGCGCCGGCCGTAAAGTGAAAGCACAGCACAGCGGTGACGTCACCGCTCTGCTGTTAGGGTCGGCACTCAGTCAGTGCAGGAAGCGGACGCCGGGGGACGCAAAGGTGAGTATGTAGTGTTTGTTTTTTTACATTTTACACTGGTAACCAGGGTAAACATCGGGTTACTAAGCGCGGCCCTGCGCTTAGCAACCCGATGTTTACCCTGGTTACCCAGGGACCTCGGCATCGTTGGTCGCTGGAGAGCGGTCTGTGTGACAGCTCTCCAGCGACCAAACAGCGACGCTGCAGCGATCGGCATCGTTGTCTGTATCGCTGGAGCGTCGATTAGTGTGACGGTACCTTTACACGTGTTGAACGAATGGAGATGATGGTGCAAGAGTATCTAGAACTAAATATCTATACAATCAGGGAGGGTTTGGATCCTTTCACATTTTGGTCTTACAAAATAGAGGAGTGGTCTGAGCTTGCCTCACATGCCTTGGAGGTTTTATCGTGCCCAGCAGCCAGCATTCTCTCAGAATGTGTCTTCAGCGCTGCTGGTGGTGTCCTGACGGATAAGCGCATACGGTTGTTCCCTGAAAGTGTTGACCGCCTAACTTTCATTAAGATGAATGAGTCAAGGATCTCCAAGGACTTTTGCACCCCAATTGCAGACTGTACAGACTAGGTGATATTGCATTTTTTAGTGTGATGCATTAATGTCACGTAACTGCACTCTGTGATATCTTTAATGTCGCTTCTGCGGCTGCTGATAATGATATTAACACAAATTTGTGGAAATGTGAACAGTCATGGTTGGTCTACATCTGCTGGGTTAGCTGTAGTGGAAGACGTGTCGGTCCCAATTATACTATTTCTATTCTTCTATTTTGGTGTCAGGCCCTCATTTTTTAAACTGTGAACACTCCAAGTTGGGTGTCCATCTGCTGGATTGGGTGTAGTGAAAGATCTGTCGGTCCCTATTACACTATTTCTACTGTGTTGAAATTGATGCCACTGTGGTGTATGCCAGTAATTTTTGGAAATGTAAACACTCCTTGTTGAGTGTCCATCTGCTGGATTGGGTGTAGAGAATGACCTGTCGGTCCTTATTAGACTATTTCTACTGTGGTGAAATTTATGCCACTTATGTGGTGTAAGGCCCTCATTTCTTTAAATGTGAACACACCTTGTAGGGTGTTCATCTGCTGGATTGGGTGTAGAGAGATACCTGTTGGAAATTTTTGGAAATGTGAACATTCCTTGTTAGGTCTCATTCATGTGTGTTGCCTGTAGCAGTAGGCCTCCGAGACCATCAGGCTTCCACTTCCTTGCACTCAACTACCCATGTTACTATACTTAAATAGTTCTGACAATGGTAGTCTAGAAAACTGATATTTGTGCTACCTGAGTATGTCTCAGCATGAAAGCAGGTAAATGTGTTGCATGTGTTATCAAGGCTCCCAGCAAAGGGGCCCTACATCGATCCCTCACCCACCTCATGTTACTGTAATGTTTAGTGATGAGTGAATATACTCGTTACTCGAGATTTCCCGAGCACGCTCGGGTGACCTCCGAGTATTTTTTAGTGCTCGAAGATTTAGTTTTCATCGCCGCAGCTGAATGATTTACATGTGTTAGCCAGCATAAATACATGTGGGGGTTGCCTGGTTGATAGGGAATCCCCACATGTAATCAAGCTGGCTAAGAGATGTAAATCATTCAGATGAGGTGAGGAAAACTAAATCTCCGAGCACTAAAAAATACTCGGAGGTCACCCGAGCGTGCCCGGGAAATCTCGAGTAACGAGTATATTCGCACATCACTAGTAATGTTCATTAAATAGCTATAAATGCTGTCCCAGACCCTGATACCTCATGCCTGGCTGATTGCTGCAGTTCCATGCTGCAATTTATACTGTGGGTGAATTGAGGCCACTTTCCTGGTGTCTGTCCCTCATTTGATGTGTTTTTGCAGCATTTGGGAGCCATTCTAAGGTGTTGTGCATGCATTTGTTTTTGCCTCCCATTGACTATAATGGTATTCGGTAATGTTCGGTGAATATTCGACAAATTAATCGGCGAATATTGCAAATTCGGTGAACGTAATCCGAATCGAACATTGAATTATTCGCTCATCTCTATTTATAAATCCCCTGTCTGCTGCAGAGAGTTGCCGGTGATATTCACAAATTTTTCCTTGAGAAGGTCTGGAGCAATACAGTCGGCTAACTTCCTTTCTGGAGCTCTTTGAGGACGTTTGATGTTACTTCTCTGAATCTACTCAAGCTAAGTTCATTCCACTTGTCTGTCTACCTTTTTATCTTTAGTTTACAGTGGAGATTGACCAGTGCTTATCCCATCCTCATCCCTATCCAGGGCCTAGCTCTAGGGAAACAGGGCTTAGGTTCCTGCTTGGCAATTGATGAGTAACCAATTTAGGGATGATAGAGCAGGTAGGGAGTTATCAGATCTGCCTAGAGGTCTCCACTCACCTTTTCCCTAGTGTCTGAGCTTCCTTCCTCTCTTTCCGTCGTGTTGCACTTAGTCTTCCAACACTTTGTGTGACATTTACTCTCCGCAAGGAGAAACTTTACCCCTTGGATCCCAGAAAAAAAAAATATATTTTTTTTAAATTGCTTATTGTTCTTAATACTTTTATAGGAGCAAAAAAATATTTTTCTTCACCTCAGTATACAGGCACCATAAAAATACATTGTTATACACAGTGTATCTCTGTGGACATGTATAACCTGATTCTGGGTTAATTGCCTGCAATAGAGATCAAGATTACTAATATCTCGTATCTACATCATTGTTGGCTGTGGTTCATTGGTAGAGCAGCAGCCTGTAAAGATGGACATGTGGGTTTGAGTCCTGGGTAGAGCAGATCACAGCAGGGAGCAGAAGTGAATAATATAATTTATGCACTAGACAGTCACATCCCCTGAGAAGGAGGAGCTACGGAGTGATGAAGATGTCAGAGAGGTGAGTATAGAAGAGGGATAAAAGCTGTGATGGGACGGGTGGGAGCTATGCTCACAGAGAGGACACATACAAGCCACTTGAAAGCGATGGTGGCTCTCTTTCCCCTCATATATTCACACTTGTTTTTTATATGTTCACACCTGTGCTTTAATGTTCTGAAAGAATGCTTCTATTTGAGGGTTAGGTGCTTTTCAAGAATTTCAGCAAAAGAACATTTGTTACAGAAATTGCTGAATCATTCAAGACTAGTTCGTACTCAATCTGGCTTTGGTATGGAAATAATAGGGAATGTGAATATGTTAAATTTTTGATGACAACATTTCTGCATTATAAAGTGTCCCTTGGCAGGAAACACAACGCATAAAATATGTGCGTTTTTTTCCCCCTGTTCATAACTCTGCATTGATTTTGAAGTTAAGAGTCGCCTCTAGTCTCCTTATCTATGAATCTGAGGCTGCAATAGTTTTTAAAAGGATATTTGCTTCTTGACATACTGATGCCTCAAGTACAACATTCATTAGCTGCTGGCTGAAGGCATGCATCATAATGCTCTGCTGACAAATGGTATTCTTATCGCAGGAGAATATTCTCAACTATTTTAGAAATCACCTGAGTTCAAACATTTGACACAGAAACCACAGTGATCTTGTGTCAGCAGGAAACAATTTATAGTCAGCATTCTCAGTGTACTAGATTTTGCAGGATTAGTTATGGTGGTGGAACTAACTTGGATGTAGTGTGGTAGTTATCGACTCTTCACCATTCTATCATGCTGCTACTACAAATTTGTCTGAAAACACTGAGCATCGGAAGCATTGGTTCCAAACAGTTCAGGTGTTTGCACTTCACTTTGAAGATGTTCTGAATGATAGAGGACCTGTGCTTTATCTTATTTCCTGCATTACGCTGACACCTTGGTTTATAAGATCTGGGCTTTTACTCTGAAATGCAAACCCTCTAATAAAGTTGCCAAACCACAAGTCACTAGCAGATATGCCAGCGAATGCTAAAATTGCTGCAGCTCTAAAAATCCCATAGGGATATTAATAATATAACACAGAACGTCCACACTTTACTGCATGTGTCATTTTTTTCAGACTAAAAAAAAATAACGGGTAATTTCCATTTTAGAGATGATCACTTATCTACATGATAAATGATTAACTTGTTAATCCATGGAAACACAGAGACCCCAAAAGATGCCAAGAATGGGCTCTGAAGAACTCCATGTAATGGAGAAGTGGCCAAACATGGACACCAACTCTCCATTTAAACACTGTGGGACCAGGGCTGCCACTAGAAACTTCGGGGCCCCATACTGGCAACATTTTCGGGGCCCCCTTAAGACTCCGCTCAGGCTCCACCCCAGCCCCGCCTCCAAACCTCGAACTGTCTACAGCACCACCGCTGACTCTTGGAAAAACTACACTTCTCACCAATCACACATTAACAGTTCCCATCACCAGATCACACACATAGCCAGCAGATTTTGTTTAGGCCAAAAGGTTTTTTTAATCTGCCACGATGACAAGGTAGACTCTTTTGGCCGGGCCCTACTCTACTCTAACATTAAACATTTGTTAAAATATGCAATACAATTTAGGTATATTTTTATTTATTTTTCAATTTTTCAAATGACCAATAATTCCACATACAAGGGACAAATAACACAACACCATGACTAGACACCACATTATCACCACATAGTGACCTATAATACTATCTACAAGGAATAAATACCACCACACCATGTGCAGACCACATATTACCACCACAGTGACTGAACAATATCGCATACAAGGGACAAATACCACAGCAGCATGTACAGACCACATATTACCACCACATGGTGACCAACTACATACAAGGAACAAATACCAACACAACATGACCAGACCACATATTACCACCACACGGTGACCGAATAATAGCACGTACAAGGAACAAATGCCACCACACCATGACCAGACCACATATTACCACCACATAGTGACCAAATAATAGCACATACAAGGAACAAATACCGCCACACCATGGCCGGACAACATATTACCACCACATTGTGACTGAATAGTACAATACTGATTAATAAAAAAAAAATACTATCACCATAAGTGCTATTATACATAGGAGATCTGTACTTAGTATGCAGTGTCTGTGTACAGGTAATACAGTGGTCACTGATGCCATTATACACAGGAGCTCTATATATAGTGTCAGTGTACAGGTAATACAGGGATCACCAGTGACATTATACACAGGAGCTCTATATATAGTGTCAGTGTACATGTAATACAGTGATCACTAGTGACATTATACACAGGAGCTCTGTATATAGTGTTTAGTGTACAGATAATATAGTGATCACCAGTGACATTATACACAGGAGCTCTGTATACAGTATATAGTGTATGGTGTCAGTGTACAGGTAACATACTGACTCACCAGTGATGTCTCTAGCTGAAGTCCTTCATCTTTGCGTTTCTTTTTAATCCAGCGCAGACCGCCATCACTTCTTTCAGCCAGGACTCGTCTCTGCATAAAATAACACAGTTATCTAGAGCACCGCTTTCAGAGCACATTCCCCACTTTTTTCCTTTCTTCTACACTACACATCTGAATACAGACATTCACCCACCATTAATATATACTGTAATTGGTTATTATGCAACCCACCATTCCAAATATAAATTATAATACGCTACTGAGCCCCTTCTAGCTATACATAGCCACTTTCCCCATTTAATATATAAATTAATTAGCACCTGTACTCTTTCTCCCAATTTATTTCCAGTCACTTTATCCTCAACGATCCCACTATGCACCTCCCGCTCTAACCCTAACTCCGATTCATTATAGTTACATGCCCCTTCTGCCTCAATTCATTATCATGTCTTCTCTCTCTCCCACCCTCTATTCATTATCAACTGCTCTTCCCCACCCTCAAAATTCGTTATTTGCTCTCCCTACCTTCAATATACCATTGGCTCTCCCCACCCCCACCTACAATTCAATTGCTGTCCACCGTCCCTCACATTCACTTGATGTGCAGTCCTCATCACCCCCACTTCATCATTTGCAGTCCACCTTACTTCATCATTTAGTCCCCTATCCCCCTTCACTTCATCTGCAGTCCCCCTTACTTTATCATTTGCAGCCCCCTATCATTTCATCATGTGCAGTACCCCCTCAAACACAATTCATCATCTGCAGTCTCCATCACCCCCACTTCATCATCTGCAGTCCCCATCACCCCCACTTCATCATTTGCAGCCCCCTATCATTTCATCATGTGCAGTACCCCCTCAAACACACTTCATCATCTGCAGCCCACTATCATTTCATCATGCGCAGTGCCCCCTCAACCACACTTCATCATCTGCAGCCTCCTATCATTTCATCATGCGCAGTGCCCCCTCAAACACACTTCATCATCTGCAGCCCCCTATCATTTCATCATGCGCAGTGCCCCCTCAAACACACTTCATCATCTGCAGCCCCCTATCATTTCATCATGCGCAGTGCCCCCTCAACCACACTTCATCATCTGCAGCCCCCTATCATTTCATCATGCGCAGTGCCCCCTTAAACACACTTCATCTGCAGCCCACTATCATTTCATCATGCGCAGTGCCCCCTCAAGCACACTTCATCATCTGCAGCCCCCTATCATTTCATCATGCGCAGTGCCCCCTCAAACACACTTCATCATCTGCAGCCCCCTATCATTTCATCATGCGCAGTGCCCCCTCAAACACACTTCATCATCTGCAGCCCCCTATCATTTCATCATGCGCAGTGCCCCCTCAACCACACTTCATCATCTGCAGCCCCCTATCATTTCATCATGCGCAGTGCCCCCTTAAACACACTTCATCATCCGCAGTCTCACTCTCACCCACCTCACCCATTTAAAAAAACAAAAATAAAAATGTTTTTTATACTTACCTCAGTCGTTCCGGGGCGTCTAGTGTTTCCAGCAGTGAAGCAGCAGCTAGAATGTATGGGCTGCTGAGAGGACCTGACAGGAGCCCCTACATTCTAGCACATTCGCTACTGAGACTGCTAGAATCAGAGGCGTAGCTAGGGTTTCAACTTAGGGGGGGCGAAACATCTGAGTGGGCCCCTAACCAGCTAACCCTGATTACAGCTACGGTTGCGCACTCTTATTGTGAATATAGGGGAACCTCAGAATATGACCGCGCTGTTATTGAAAATAAATCTCTATACAAAAACGAACATTGACTTTACCGCCATATTGTGACCATATGCAACTTTGATGGTCACAATACTCCGAGTGCCCCTATAACAATGATGCTTAAGTGCCCACTTAACATTTAATAATGTCCCCTAAGTTCCCCCATGTACTGCTCCATTATACACAGTATGGTGAGCTTAAAGCTTCCCTATACACCGTCTAAGGCCCCCACAGCTCCCCTATACACAGTATGGTGATTCTATAACTCCCCGATACACAGTATGATGTTCCCACTTCTCCCCTATTTACACCGTATGATGTTCCCACTTCTCCCCTATTTACACAGTATGATGTTCCCACTGCTCCCCTATAGATAATGAGCCCAATGCTCCCCTATACACAGTATAATGCTGACAGAACTCCACTATAGAAAGTATAATGCCCCCCAGAGCTCCCCTATGTACAGTGTAATGGGCCAACAGCTCCCATATGCACAATATGCCTTCACAGTTTCCTATACCCAGTATGATGGGCCGGCAGCTCCCGTCAAACAGTATGATGTCCCTCACAGTTCCCCTGTACACAGTATGATGGGCCCACAGCTTCATTATACACAGTATGATGGGCCCACAGCTCCCTTATACACAGTATGATGGGCCCGCAGCTCCCTTACACACAGTATAATGGGCCCGCAGCTCCCTTGCACACAGTATGATGGGCCCACAGCTTCCTTATACACAGTATGATGGGCCCACAGCTTCCTTATACACAGTATGATGGGCCCCCAGCTCCCTTATCACAGTATGATGGGCCCGCAGCTCCCTTATACACAGTATGATGGGCCCGCAGCTCCCTTATACACAGTATGATGGGCCCGCAGCTCCTGTATACACAGTATGATGGGCCTGTAGCTCCCGTATACACAGTATGATGGACTTACAGCTACCGTATACACAGTATGATGGACTTACAGCTACCGTATACACAGTATGATGGACCCGCAGCTCCCGTATACACAGTATGATGGGCCCGCAGCTCCCTTATACATAGTATCATGTGTGCACAGCTACCTTATACACAGTATGATGGGCCCACAGCTCCCTTATACACAGTGTGATGGACTCACAGCTCCCTTATACACAGTATGATGGGCCCGCAGCTCCCGTATACACAGTATGATGGACTTACAGCTCCCTTATACACAGTATGATGGACCCGCAGCTCCCGTATACACAGTATGATGGACCCGCAGCTCCCGTATACACAGTTTGATGGACATTTACTCATCCTCTGGCGTATTCAGTATTTTGGGGCACTGCTGCAGTGCCGCTGCTCAAACTTGTGAGCGCAGCTTCTGACAGGCCAGAAGTTAGAAGCTACGTCAAAAGCGCTCAATGTAAGACTATGAGGCTATGTGCACTTTGTTGCGGATTTACTGCGGATTTCCTGTGTTTTTTGTGCAGATTTCACCTGCGTTTTACCACCTGCGGAATCCTATACAGGACCAGGTGTAAAATGCTGCGGAATCTGCAAATAGAATTGACATGCTACGGAAAATACAATGCAGCGTTTCCGCACCATGTGCACTGTGGATTTGGTTTTCCATAGGTTTAAATGGCACTGTAAACCAGATGGAAAACTGCTGCAGATCCGCAGCGGCCAATCCGCACCGTGTGCTCATAGCCTGAGAGTGAGAACGAGGCCAGAACGAGGCTCCCACAGACTCACACTGATTAGTGACCTCTGCGCTGCTCCATGAAACACTGGAGCCTCGGACAGGCCACAAACTGCAGGAGACTAAGGCTACGTTCACATTTGCGTTTGGCGCCGCAGTGTCGGGCGCTGCAGCGTCCCCGCATGAGTCATGCGCCCCTATATTTAACATGGGGGCGCATGGACATGCGTTGCACTTGCGTTTTTTGACGCATGCGTCGCTGTGGTGTATGCGTCAGGGCACAGAGGACGCAGCAAGTTGCAGTTTTTTCTGCGCCCAAAAACCATGCAAAAATGGATGCATGCGTCACAAAACGCTGCGTTGTGCATTCGTTCACATTTGCGTTGTGCGTTGCGTCGCCGACGCTGCGGTGCACAACGATGTGAACGTAGCCTAAAACAGATGAAGATGCCAGAAGGTGAGTATCAGACAGGGGGCAGGGGACGGGGATTTTCAGCACCTGGAAGTGGTGCTGTAAATGTGATGCAGCTCTTGGTTACTGTATGGGGGCTCCTTATACTAACACTCATAAAATACCCAGGTGGTACGTATCAAAGGCCCCCTACCCCCCATCTCCAGCCTCCCCGTACATATACTATCATAACATAACATTATAATATTCAGCCCCCAGTGACCTGTCCCCCTCCCCCACAATACCCCCATCGTCTCACATCCACCCCTCAGTTCCCTGTCCCACCTCACCTACCTTCAGCCCCCACAACACCCCCATGGTCTCACATTCACCCCCCAGTGCCCTGTCTCCACTCCCCCACAATACCCCCATGGGCTCACATTCACCCCCCAGTACCCTGTCCCCCCTCACCCACTTTCAGCCCCCACAATACCCCAAGGGTCTCATAGTGACATACCTGAATTTAATAAACCTAAAATGTCCCATCCCCAGCACTTACTGATAAAGTTTGCAGGCAGGACCAGGAAGTGTCAGTGAAATGCAGGGTGTGGGCACTAGGACCCAGCGTGCCTGAGCCAATCCCAGCGTGCACAGAGTGAAGAAAACTGCAGCCGGGGAAAGCTTCATGATCAGGTCAGATGGGCGAAACCATTCACTGCAGGGGGGAGACTCTGCAGCCGTCAGTGTGCTAGTAGCCAGCCTGCAGCTTGTCAGACGGGAGCAGATGTTATACTGCTCTGCTCCTGTGCGGTGTTCTGCCTCGTCACAGAAGAGGCCCTGCCCTGGCTCCCCGTGGGCCCCTTCATGTGACAGGGCCCGGGGCGATGCCCCCCTCCCCTACGCTACTGGCTAGAATGGATGGGCTGTAGTCAGGACCTGCAGGGAGCCCATCCATTCTAGCTACAGCCGAGCAGGAGCTGTGCAGCCCACTAGGTAAGACGGCCATGCACAGCTCCAAGACGGCTCCCGGGCCCCAGCGCCGACATGTGCGCCGCAGTGCACAGTATTTTAGTGCACGATGGGGCCCGATCAGGAGAAGCACAACAGTGGGGCCCCGGATCTGCGAGCCCCTCTGTGCACTGCTGCTGACCGGGCCCCATACAGCAGTAATGCCTGTAATGCCCTGATGGCGGCCCTGGGTGAGACTTCCGGACATTACTTCTAGAAACCACCAGAGCACTAATCAGAGGAGGACATGACTTTCAGAGGAGTGAACCTTTTAACTTCTGCAGCTTTGTTTGTATAGTGGTGTAGATTTTAACCCCTTCATGAAAGGGGGATTTTCGTTTTTGTTTTTTGCTCCTCTTCTTCCCAAAGCCATAACTTTTTATTTTTCTGTCAATATGGCCATGTGAGGGCTTGTTTTTTGCTGGACGAGTTGTACTTTTGAATGACACCATTGGATTTAACATATCGTGTACTGAAAAACGGGAAAAAAATTCCAAGCGCAGTGAAATTGCAAAAAAAAGTGCAATTCCACAATGGTTTTTTGGTTTGCTTTTTTACTATGTTCACTAAATGCTAAAACTGACCTGTAATTATGATTCTCCAGGTCATTACGAGTTCAGAGACACCAAACATGTCTAAATTCTTTTTAAAGTAAGTGATGAAAAAAAATTCCAAAGTTTGTTAAAAAAGAAAAAAAAATTGCGACATTTTCCGATACCTGTAACTTCTCCATTTTTCGTGATGTCGGGTTCAGTGAAGGCTGTTGTTTTTAAAGATGCTATTTTGGGGCTGATATAATCTTTTGATCACCCATTATTGCATTTTAATTCAATGTTGCGGGGACCAAAATGTTGATAGATCGGGCGATTCTCAACGCGGTAATACAAAATATGTGTATGTTTGGTTTTTTTATTGTTTTATTTTGAATGGGGCAAAAGGGAGTGATATCAATCGTATCCATGGGAGACTAAAAGCTGCCATAACCCGATCGCCTCTGCTACATACAAGCGATGATCAGATCGCCTGTATGTAGCAGAATTGCTGACTTGCTATGAGAGCCGACCACCGCTGCAATCTGGCAGTGACAACCATAGAGGTCTGCTGGAGACCTCTGGTTGTCATGCGAATCCATCGGTGACATGGGCACCAATGGAAGGGATTTCCGGCGCGCTTGCCAAAAGCATGTGTTAAATGCCACTGTCAGAGTTTGACAGCGGCATTTAATGAGTTAACAGCTGTGGGTGGATCGCGTTTTTACCCACGGCTCTTAGAGGCACATGCTGGAAAAGATGTGGGCTGAGCACTGGAGCCCAAATCCAAGGGAGGGTGTCCAACATCGGCGTACTATTATGCATGATGTCAGAAAGGGGTTTAGCAAGAGTGATGTTGCTTTAAGAGGAAGGAGCACAGAATGTCTGTGCCTGGTGTGTTACTGTGAGAAGGGTGGGGCTTATATAGGGGAGGTAACTCTGTCTATCTCGCTCTTTCTCTCACCGGATGAACTGGAGGAAACCTCATCCGCCATCCTACCCTGTTGTCACTGTCCTAAAGCATTTTAATTATTGCTTGGATAATGATGAATGCTTTATTGTATTTGTTAAATTTGCCATTGCATATCTTGTACCAGGTCGAATTTTATTATGGCTATAAAGAGTTAACATTAACCTCTAAGCCCAAGGGAATGGCAAACCTTCAGCCATGGTTCCCTAGAGGCTTCCTCCACATGGGTTTTTTCCTCTCTCCTGAGCGCTGTAGGATGACTCTTTGTGAGTTGGCGGTTTGCCAAGTTTAGTCCCCTTAATGCTTTTACACGGACTTCTACTTTATAAGTTTACAAAAGTGATTTATTTAAAAAAAAAAATGGCTAAAAGTGTCAAATGTGACTTGGAATTTATAACCCCTCACAGCTTTGTGGTTTAGGAGTCAGGTGGAAGTTGCAGACAAGTTAAGGTGGAGTCATTTTAACTAATACAGTAGAGGATGTAAAACATCATGGTGTTGAATAGGCTCAGCTTTGGTGGCCAGCCTCAAGGACATTGTAATACCCAATCGGGGCAGGCACAGTGGTTAAGCACAGGAGTCAGGATAATAGGCTCATTGGTGCCCTGAAAGTTTACCGGTTCTGCTTGAATGACAAGTCAGTGTGTGCCTACCTTTATGGCTTTCTGTCCTGGTGCATTATGTCAGACAGCTGGGTATATCACAGTACTTGTAAATCCCAAAGACTAGCACTTCACCTGACTCCTACTGTGATTGTTTTAATCCTGTGATTTAAATAAAGCTGTGGCCATTTTGACAACCAAAATAATGTGTTTTGTGTATTTATTCCTGTGTCTAGGCTAAAGGCCCCATCTCACATAGCGAGATCGCTAGCGAGATCGCTGCTGAGTCACAAGTTTTGTGACGCAACAGCGACCTCCATAGCGATCTCGCTATGTGTGACACGTACCAGCGATCAGGCCCCTGCTGCGAGATCGCTGGTCGTGTCGGAATGGCCTGGACCTTTTTTTGGTCGTTGAGGCCCCGCTGACATCGCTGAATCGGTGTGTGTGACACCGATCCAGCGATGTCTTCACTGGTAACCAGGGTAAACATCGGGTTACTAAGCGCAGGGCCGCGCTTAGTAACCCGATGTTTACCCTGGTTACCAAAAAAAAAAAAACAGTACATACTCGCCTTTCGGTGTCCAGGTCCCTTGCCGTCTGCTTCCTGCTCTCACTGACTGCCGCCGTACAGTGAGAAGTGAGAGCACAGCAGTGACGTCACCGCTGCGCTCTGCTCTCGCTGTACGGCCGGATCTCAGTCAGAGCAGGAAGCAGACGGCAAGGGACCTGGACACCGAAAGGCGAGTATGTACTGTTTGTTTTTTTTGGTAACCAGGGTAAACATCGGGTTACTAAGCGCGGCCCTGCGCTTAGTAACCCGATGTTTACCCTGGTTACCCGGGTGCTGCAGGGGGACTTCGGCATCGTTGAAGACAGTTTCAACGATGCCGAAGTCGTTCCCCTGATCGTTGGTCGCTGGAGAGAGCTGTCTGTGTGACAGCTCCCCAGCGACCACACAGCGACTTACCAACGATCACGGCCAGGTCATATCGCTGGTCGTGATCGTTGGTAAATCGCTTAGTGAGACGGGGCCTTTACTCTAGTTATGGGTGTTTTAAAATGGAGTGGGGGTCCGTCAAATAGCCAAAAGTCATAGAGTACAAATCGAGCTGTGGTGCGCATGCTCAGCCACCACTCCACTCAAGACAAGGCTCAGAAGAACACCATTGCCACTGAGGATCACTGAGGGCTAGCTGCTAGGATAGGTGATAACATCTAAACATGGGAATAACCCTTTAAATCAGACTCAAAGTACTACAGGACGCAACATTGTACATTATATCTACAAATAAAGATAGCATATCATCTATAAATAATCAAAAATGTATCCTGCTGCGATCCTTGATTTATAGACTATTATAGTCAAGAGCTGTATTCACAATTGTTCTGGCTTCTGAGCTGAAATCTCATGAAATTCCCCATTGACATAGAGTCTGCCATATTTGTTCTGGTGATTTACTGTACATTCGGGGAAATATAGGGAAAATGTACAGTAATTCTAACTGTTAGAATATGTGTTAGGGCTAGCGGAACGCACCAAATGGATATAAAGACTTTATTATGATATATGCGTTCGCAGCCCGGGGTCCACCGTGCAGGAGAACCTGCTGCTAGCAAATGGCGGAACTAAATGGCGGTATGAGCTACCTCTGTTACTTCACAGAGTAGCCGTGAACTCAAAGCACTGCACCCTGTTAACCTTCACAGTGGCACAGGCTAACTACCCAAACGAGAGCAGTCAGTGGTCATGCATGCACACAAAACTCCTCGCCGGAGGTGCCAGCATGCTAGGGCCTATTTCAGCCAGGTCCCTGAATACTCAAACACACAAACTCCTCGCCGGAGGTGCCAGCATTCTAGGGCCTTATTTCAGCCGGGTCCCTGAACACAACCATACGTGACCACACTGGCGCAAAGTACAACATAGAACAATACTAGCACATGGCCGTGCGGCCATGCGAGCCTTAAATAGTTGCAGCACGTACAGGACCTTCCTAGAAGGACCAATGAGAGGCTGCCACAGAGCGTGAGCACCTACAGGACCTTCCTGAAGGACCAATGGCCTTAGCTGCAGTGTCTGATCATGTGACCCTCGATCTCCACTGAGAGATCTTACTCTGGGCATGCTCAGAACGAGAAAAGCAGGACTTAGTCCCAGTAGCGTCTGCTCACCGCTGCCCAGCACTGACTCCAATGGCAGAAGCATGAAAAGCAGCAGTAACTCTCTGTACAGAGTCAGAGTGAGTGAGACGCTGGGACCGACGTCTCCGCTGAGCAGGCTCCACTGCGGCAGGAGAAGAATGGGAGACCGCAGCGGAGATGGCCCGAGATTCCCCCTGTGCAGAGGCGGGAACTCAACCCCTAACATTACACCCCTCCCTAGGGCCCCCCCTCCTTGGGCCTCGCTACGTTCGAAGGCAGCAATGAGCTGCGGAGCCCGAATGTGCTCAGCCGGCTCTCAGGACCGCAACCCTTCCAGTCCACCAAATAAAATTTTTGGCCACGAACCACCCTGCACCCCAAAATAGCATTCACCTCGTAATCATCCGTAGACGAACCCGGCAGATGACTCAGAAAACCGGGACATGTATACGGGCTTAAGGAGATACACATGAAAGGTGTCGGTGATACCAAGGCGTGGAGGAAGGGCTAGACAGTAGACCACAGGGTTAACCTGTTCGAGGACCGTGAAGGGACCTAAGTAGCGAGGTGCAAACTTAGTGGACTCAACACGCAGCCTGATGTTACGGGCGGAGAGCCACACTAAGTCGCCAGGAGCAAAGGTCGGGGCAGGGCGCCGATGTGCATCGGCGGAGGACCTCATTCTCTTCTTGGAGGCCTGGATAGCATCCTGAGTGCGGTCCCAATTGTCTCATGCCTCCACTGCCCAGTCTGCCACCCTGGAATCAGCGGAGGACACGGGCATAGGCACAGGAACCCGTGGATGTTGGCCGTAATTAAGGAGGAAAGGAGTCTGACCGGTGGAGTCGGCTACAGCGTTGTTAAGGGCAAACTCAGCCCACGGTAACAAGGATGCCCAGTCATCCTGCCTGGCAGAAACAAAATGACGCAAATAAGTGACCAGAGTCTGATTGGCCCTCTCAACCAACCCATTCGTCTCGGGATGATAAGCCGAGGAGAGATTTAACTCAATACTGAGTAGACGACAAAGCTCCCTCCAGAATCGAGACGCAAACTGGGGACCCCGGTCACTGACAATCTTGTCTGGCATACCATGTAAACGAAAGATATGCTTGATGAGCAAGGCTGCCAGAGCCCGTGCAGACGGTAGCCGTGGAAGAGGCACCAAATAAACCATTTTGGAAAAATGGTTGGTGATCACCCAGATAATGGTGCAGTTATGAGACTTGGGTAAGCCCACCACAAAGTCCATCCCGACCATCTCCCAGGGCCTGTCCGCCACCGGCAGAGGATAAAGCAACCCAGCTGGCCGTTGCCGAGGGGACTTGTTCTTGGCGCAAGAGACACACGCCCGAACATAGTCTGCGACATCACGAGCCATATGCGGCCACCAGTATGTCCTCGCCAGTAACTCAGATGTCCTTTTGGAACCAAAATGTCCACCCACCCTGGACAAATGTGCCCAAGAGAGAACCTCCGGTCGCAAACTGGATGGTACAAAAGTCTTGCCCGGAGGCACAGACTCTAGCGAAACCGGGGCCACGGTTCTCAGGCTCTCAGTGGAGACAATAAGCCGTGGCTCCTCTTCCTCCTCCACAGATGACACAACGGAGCGAGAGAGAGCGTTGGCACGAATGTTCTTCTCCCCAGAAAGAAAATGGAGGGTGAAATGAAAGCGGGAGAAGAACAAGGACCATCTGGCCTGGCGAGAATTTAACCGCTGGGCTGTCTGCAGGTACACCAAGTTTTTATGATCTGTGAAGACTTGGAATGGAAAAAGAGCTCCCTCCAAGAGATTTCTCCACTCCGAGAAGGCCAACTTCATGGCTAGCAACTCCCTGTCCCTGATGGAATAATTCCTCTCTGCTGGTGAGAAGGTCTTAGAAAAGAAGAAGGAAGGATGCTTCTGACCTTGAGCATCCTTTTGCAAGAGGACTGCTCCAGCACCAACAGATGAGGCATCCACCTCCATGATAAATGGCTTATCTACATCAGGGCGATGTAGGATGGGAGCGCTAGCGAAGTGTGACTTTATGGACTTAAAGGCCTTGGAGACCTCCACAGACCACAATTTGGGATTTGCCCCCTTCTTGGTGAGGGCAACCAAGGGAGCTACCAAAGTTGAGAAGTGCGGAATGAACTGGCGATAATAATTAATGAACCCCATAAAGCGCTGCACCGCTTTAATAGAATGGGGTTCCTGCCAGTTCATCACAGCCTGTAGTTTGGCAGGATCCATAGCCAATCTCTGGGCAGAGATGATATAGCCTAGGAAAGGTAAGGACTCCTGCTTGAACATACACTTCTCCAACTTGGCATAGAGGGAGTTTGCCCGTAGGAGGTCTGTCATGGGAAGTCTAGGTGGGCAAGAGCTAATAACCCGGGCCCCTGCAATTTCCCTCAGACTAGGGAAATCCTGACTGACCCTCTACCTAGAGTTTACACTGATGGTGTGCATGACTAGGCCTCCACCCTCTCCCTGTCTCCTATTTCAACCCTAGGCTGAAACCACCACCCAGTGAAGAGATCATACACCAATACCCACAGTTAGCACAGACAAGGATAACGGAAAATATACACCATGCCGCAGTCACTCAGGAATACACTATAAATGCACAGGGCAAAATAAATACAAATATAGGAAGAAGTAAATAAGACAAAGGGAAATACACCACCAGCAATGATTCTCCAACTACTAGCTCACCACTCCAGACCGAGATAACATGCACAAGACAGAAGCTATAATCGGCGACGCCCAATGTTCAGGAGAACTATTTAAAGGCAGTGGGCATGGCCCAGCTTCCAATCCGAGCACCAGGTAATTTAACCCTGGACCAGCTAGATAAAATCTAGCCGACGCCAATGAGCACATAGTGGTCAAAAGCGGAATTACCGCTGTCTGTCGAACGACCTGGTCTGAACAGCGTCCGACATGACAAGGTCGAAGACTTTGTAAACATCTCTCCGGTGGGAGTCAATATCTGGAGAGTAGATGAGAATATCATCCAGATAGACTATGACCGAAGTGGTGAGCATATCTGTTATGATCCTAGTGGCAAGGATCGCAGGTCGGACTAGCTAAGTAACTGAACAGACTACTAGCTCTGGGGAAGTGGTAACTAGATTGACCGCAACCTGATCCTATCCGCAAACAACTATAGGCAGCCGTGGAACATTACCTAAAAATCCTAGACGTCTCGTCACGGCCTGAGAAACTGACTATTCCTGGAAGGAAAGTAAGTCCTCACTTGCCTCAGTGGAAGACCCCAAAGATATAGAATAGCCCCCCACAAATATTAACGGTGAGTTAAGGGGAAAGCACAAACGCAGAGATGAAATCAGATTTAGCAAATGAGGCCCGCTAATACTAGATAGCAGAAAATAGGAAGGAAACTGTGCGGTCAATAAAAAACCCTATTCAAAATATCCACTCAGAGATTGCTCGAGCCCCCGCACCAACTAACGGTGCGGGGGAAGCAACTCCGTACCCCAGAGCTTACCAGCAAAAAGAAATCACATGTTAGCAAGCTGGACTAGACTCATCATACACAGAAATCATATTGCAGGCAGATGAGCAAAAAATATTCAAACAGAACTTAGCTTATCCTGAAGAGGCAGAAAACGAGATAATCAGGAGTAATCAGAATAGCACTGAATACATTGACAGCCGGCAACAAGTGGAACTGAAGCAGAGCTAAATAGGAGCCTCCCTGGTGAATAACGAGGCAGCTGATCCAGCAGACCCGCTGGTCTAGTAATGTAATGTAATAGATAAACCATTATTTCTTATTTTTAGGGACTCTATAGCGACGGGGTCTGTTCCGCAGGACTGGCGCATAGCAAATGTGGTGCCAATATTCAAAAAGGGCTCTAAAAGTGAACCTGGAAATTATAGGCCAGTAAGTCTAACCTCTACTGTTGGTAAAATATTTGAAGGGTTTCTGAAGGATGTTATTCTGGATTATCTCAATGAGAATAACTGTTTAACTCCATATCAGCATGGGTTTATGAGAAATCGCTCATGTCAAACCAATCTAATCAGTTTTTATGAAGAGGTAAGCTATAGGCTGGACCACGGTGAGTCATTGGACGTGGTATATCTCGATTTTTCCAAAGCGTTTGATACCGTGCCGCACAAGAGGTTGGTACACAAAATGAGAATGCTTGGTCTGGGGGAAAATGTGTGTAAATGGGTTAGTAACTGGCTTAGTGATAGAAAGCAGAGGGTGGTTATAAATGGTATAGTCTCTAACTGGGTCGCTGTGACCAGTGGGGTACCGCAGGGGTCGGTATTGGGACCTGTTCTCTTCAACATATTCATTAATGATCTGGTAGAAGGTTTACACAGTAAAATATTGATATTTGCAGATGATACAAAACTATGTAAAGCAGTTAATACAAGAGAAGATAGTATTCTGCTACAGATGGATCTGGATAAGTTGGAAACTTGGGCTGAAAGGTGGCAGATGAGGTTTAACAATGATAAATGTAAGGTTATACACATGGGAAGAAGGAATCAATATCACCATTACACACTGAACGGGAAACCACTGGGTAAATCTGACAGGGAGAAGTACTTGGGGATCCTAGTTAATGATAAACTTACCTGGAGCAGCCAGTGCCAGGCAGCAGCTGCCAAGGCAAACAGGATCATGGGGTGCATTAAAAGAGGTCTGGATACACATGATGAGAGCATTATACTGCCTCTGTACAAATCCCTAGTTAGACCGCACATGGAGTACTGTGTTTAGTTTTGGGCACCGGTGCTCAGGAAGGATATAATGGAACTAGAGAGAGTACAAAGGAGGGCAACAAAGTTAATAAAGGGGATGGGAGAACTACAATACCCAGATAGATTAGCGAAATTAGGATTATTTAGTCTAGAAAAAAGACGACTGAGGGGCGATCTAATAACCATGTATAAGTATATAAGGGGACAATACAAATATCTTGCTGAGGATCTGTTTATACCAAGGAAGGTGACGGGCACAAGGGGGCATTCTTTGCGTCTGGAGGAGAGAAGGTTTTTCCACCAACATAGAAGAGGATTCTTTACTGTTAGGCCAGTGAGAATCTGGAATTGCTTGCCTGAGGAGGTGGTGATGGCGAACTCAGTCGAGGGGTTCAAGAGAGGCCTGGATGTCTTCCTGGAGCAGAACAATATTGTATCATACAATTATTAGGTTCTGTAGAAGGATGTAGATCTGGGGATTTATTATGATGGAATATAGGAATATAGGCTGAACTGGATGGACAAATGTCTTTTTTCGGCCTTACTAACTATGTTACTATGTTAGGATAATAAACCAAACCACCAGGGAGAGCCAAAAAACCAAAGTCACACAATACCATCTGTGACCACAAGAGGGAGCCTGAAAACGGAGTTCACAACAGTACCCCCCCACCTTGAGGAGGGGTCACCGAACCCTCATCAAAACCCCCAGGGCGATCAGGGTGAGCCACATGGAAGGCACGAACCAAATCGGCCGCATGAACATCAGAGGCGACAACCCAGGAATTATCCTCCTGTCCATAGCCTTTCCACTTAACCAAATACTGAAGCCTCCGTCTAGAAATACGAGAATCCAAGATCTTCTCCACCACGTATTCCAATTCTCCCTCAACCAGCACAGGGGCAGGAGGCTCAACCGAAGGAACCACAGGCACCACATACCTCCGCAACAACGACCGATGGAACACATTATGAATAGCAAACGATGCCGGGAGGTCCAAACGAAATGACACAGGGTTAAGGACTTCCAAAATCTTATAAGGACCGATAAACCGAGGCTTAAACATAGGAGAGGAGACCTTCATAGGAACAAAGCGAGAAGACAACCACACCAAATCCCCAACGCGAAGTCGGGGACCCACACAGTGACGGCGGTTGGCAAAGCGCTGAGCCTTCTCTTGTGACAGCTTCAAATTGTCCACCACATGATTCCAAATCTGATGCAACCTATCCACCACAACATCCACTCCAGGACAGTCAGAAGACTCCACCTGACCCGAGGAAAAATGAGGATGAAACCCTGAATTACAAAAAAAAAGGCGAAACCAAAGTAGCAGAACTAGCCCGATTATTAAGGGCAAACTCGGCCAATGGCAAAAAAGTCACCCAGTCGTCCTGATCAGCAGAAACAAAACATCTTAAATAGGTTTCCAAGGTCTGATTAGTGCGCTCGGTTTGGCCATTCGTCTGAGGATGGAAGGCCGACGAAAAAGACAAATTAATGCCCATCTTAGCACAAAAGGTCCGCCAAAATCTAGACACAAACTGGGATCCTGTCGTAAACAATATTTTCAGGGATCCCGTGCAAACGAACCACATTTTGAAAAAACAGAGGAACCAACTCTGAGGAGGAAGGCAACTTAGGCAAGGGCACCAAATGGACCATTTTAGAAAAACGATCACACACCACCCAAATGATCGACATTCTCTGAGAGACAGGGAGATCTGAAATAAAATCCATGGAAATGTGTGTCCAAGGCCTCTTCGGGACAGGCAAAGGCAACAACAAGCCACTGGCACGAGAACAGCAAGGCTTAGCCCGAGCACAAATTCCACAAGACTGCACAAAGGAACGCACATCCCGCGACAAGGAAGGCCACCAGAAGGACCTAGCCACCAAATCTCTGGTAAAAAAAACACAGGATGGCCTGCCAACACCGAAGAATGAACCTCGGAAATAACTCTGCTGGTCCATCTATCCGGGACAAACAGTCTCTCCGGTGGACAACGGTCAGGTCTATCCACCTGAAACTCCTGCAGCACTCGTCGCAAATCTGGGGAGATGGCAGACAAAATCACCCCTTCTCTGAGGATACCAGCTGGCTCTGAATCACCAGGAGAGTCAGGCACAAAACTCCTAGAAAGAGCATCAGCCTTCACATTCCTCGAACCAGGCAGGTATGAGACCACGAAATCAAAACGAGAGAAAAACAACGACCAACGAGCCTGTCTAGGATTCAGCCGCTTGGCCGACTCGAGATAAATCAAATTCTTGTGATCAGTCAAGACCACCACACAATGCTTAGCTCCCTCGAGCCAATGTCGCACTCCTCAAATGCCCACTTCATAGCCAACAACTCCCGATTACCGACATCATAATTCCGCTCGGCAGGCGAAAACTTTCTTGAAAAGAAAGCACATGGCTTCATCACAGAGCCATCAGAGCTTCTCTGCGACAAAACAGCCCCCGCTCCAATCTCAGAAGCATCAACCTCGACCTGGAAAGGAAGGGAGACGTCTGGCTGACATAAGACTGGAGCCGAAAAAAACTGGCGCTTCAGCTCCCGAAAGGCCTCCACAGCCGCAGGAGACCAATTAGTAACATCAGAACCCTTCTTGGTCAAATCCGTCAATGGCTTAACAACACCAGAAAAATTAGCGATGAAGCGACGGTAAAAATTAGCAAAACCCATGAACTTCTGAAGACTCTTAACAGATGTAGGCTGAGTCCAGTCATGAATAGCCTGAACCTTGACTGGGTCCATCTCAATAGCAGAAGGAGAAAAAATGAAACCCAAAAAAGAGACCTTCTGGACTCCAAAAAGACATTTTGAGCCCTTCACAAATAAAGCATTGGCACGCAGGACCTGAAACACCATCCTGACCTGCTTAACATGGGACTCCCAATCATCCGAAAAAAACAGAATATCATCCAGATACACAATCATAAATTTATCCAGATATTCGCGGAAGATGTCGTGCATAAAGGACTGAAAGACAGAAGGAGCGTTAGAAAGTCCAAAAGGCATCACCAAGTACTCAAAATGGCCTTCGGGCGTATTAAATGCAGTTTTCCATTCATCACCCTGCTTAATACGCACAAGGTTATACGCACCACAAAGATCTATCTTGGTGAACCAACTAGACCCCCTAATGCGAGCAAACAGATCAGATAACAATGGCAAAGGATACTGAAATTTGACCGTGATTTTGTTTAGAAGGCGATAATCAATACAAGGTCTCAAGGAACCATCCTTCTTAGCCATAAAAAAGAACCCCGCACCAAGAGGGGAGGAGGAGGGGCGAATAAGTCCTTTCTCCAAAGACTCCTTTATATAACTCCGCATAGCAGCATGCTCCGGCACTGACAAATTGAAAAGTCGTCCCTTAGGAAACTTACTACCAGGAATCAAATTTATAGCACAATCACAATCCCTATGAGGAGGTAGAGAACTGAGTTTGGGCTCATCAAATACATCCTGGTAATCTGACAAAAACGCAGGGACCTCAGAAGGAGTGGATGAAGCAATTGACACCACAGGAGCGTCGCCATGAATTCCCTGACAACCCCAACTTGACACAGACATTGCTTTCCAATCCAGGACTGGATTATGAGTATGCAACCATGGCAGGCCCAACACGACAACATCATGCAAATTATGCAATACAAGAAAGCGAATCACCTCCTGATGAACAGGAGTCATGCACATGGTCACTTGTGTCCAGTACTGAGGTTTATTCGTAGCCAATGGTGTAGCATCAATTCCCCTTAGTGGAATAGGGAATTTTAAAGGCTCCAAAACAAAACCACAGCGCCTGGCAAATGACAAATCCATCAGACTCAGGGCAGCACCTGAATCCACAAAAGCCATAACCGGGTAAGATGACAGGGAACAAATCAGGGTAACAGACAAAATAAACTTAGGCTGTAAAGTACCGATGGTGACAGATTTATCAATCTTTTTTGTGCGCTTAGAGCATGCTGAGATAACATGAGCTGAGTCACCACAGTAAAAGCACAACCCATTTTGCCGTCTATAATTTTGCCGTTCACTTCTGGTCAGAATTCTATCACATTGCATAGACTCAGGTGTCTGTTCAGAAGACACCGCCAAATGGTGCGCAGGTTTGCGCTCCCGCAAACGCCGATCAATCTGAATGGCCAGAGTCATTGACTCATTCAGACCTGCAGGCGTAGGGAACCCCACCATGACATTCTTAATGGCTTCAGAAAGACCTTTTCTGAAATTTGCAGCCAGGGCACACTCATTCCATTGAGTAAGCACCGACCATTTCCGAAATTTCTGGCAGTACTCCTCTGCATCATCTTGCCCCTGAGAGAGGGCCAACAACGCTTTTTCAGCCTGGTTCTCAAGATTAGGTTCCTCATAGAGCAATCCAAGGGCCAGAAAAAACGCATCCACACTGAGCAATGCAGGATCCCCTGGAGCCAATGCGAAAGCCCAATCTTGAGGATCGCCACGCAAGAAAGAAATAATAATCTTAACTTGCTGAACAGAATCCCCAGAGGAACGAGGTTTCAAAGAAAGAAACAACTTGCAATTGTTCTTAAAATTCAGGAACCTAGATCTATCTCCAGAAAACAACTCCGGAATAGGTATTCTAGGCTCTGACATAGGACTGTGCACAACAAAATCCTGAATACTTTGTACCCTTGCAGCAAGATGATCTACACTGGAGGCTAAACTCTGGATATCCATATCAGCAGCTGAACTCAGAGCCACACCAAGATTAAGAGGAGGAGAGAAGCCAGACACACAGCAGCTAGACACACAGCAGCAAAAAAAAAAAAAAAAAAATATCTCCAAGCTTCTTTTCTCCTGCTTCTGCCATGCAATTAACACTTTATAGGCCGGCTGTACTGTTATGATCCTAGTGGCAAGGATCGCAGGTCGGACTAGCTAAGTAACTGAACAGACTACTAGCTCTGGGGAAGTGGTAACTAGATTGACCGCAACCTGATCCTATCCGCAAACAACTATAGGCAGCCGTGGAACGTTACCTAAAAATCCTAGACGTCTCGTCACGGCCTGAGAAACTGACTATTCCTGGAGGGAAAGTAAGTCCTCACTTGCCTCAGTGGAAGACCCCAAAGATATAGAATAGCCCCCCACAAATATTAACAGTGAGTTAAGGGGAAAGCACAAACGCAGAGATGAAATCAGATTTAGCAAATGAGGCCCGCTAATACTAGATAGCAGAAAATAGGAAGGAAACTGTGCGGTCAATAAAAAACCCTATTCAAAATATCCACGCAGAGATTGCTCGAGCCCCCACACCAACTAACGGTGCGGGGGAAGCAACTCCGTACCCCAGAGCTTACCAGCAAAAAGAAATCACATGTTAGCAAGCTGGACTAGACTCATCATACACAGAAATCATATTGCAGGCAGATGAGCAAAAAATATTCAAACAGAACTTAGCTTATCCTGAAGAGGCAGAAAACGAGATAATCAGGAGTAATCAGAATAGCACTGAATACATTGACAGCCGGCAACAAGTGGAAGTGAAGCAGAGCTAAATAGGAGCCTCCCTGGTGAATAACGAGGCAGCTGATCCAGCAGACCCGCAGGATAATAAACCAAACCACCAGGGGGAACCAAAGTCACACAATACCATCTGTGACCACAAGAGGGAGCCTGAAAACGGAGTTCACAACACATATCCCGGAAGATGTCGCTCACAAAGTCTTGGAAAACGGCTGGGGCATTACAGAGCCCGAAGGGCATCACCAGATATTCATAGTGCCCATCCCTGGTGTTAAAAGCCGTCTTCCATTCGTCCCCCTCACGGATGCGAATCAGGTTGTAAGCACCCCGCAGATCTAGTTTAGTAAACACCCTTGCTCCCCGAAGCCTATCGAAGAGCTCAGATATCAAGGGCAAAGGATACTTATTTTTAACGGTGATGGCGTTAAGACCCCTGTAGTCTATGCATGGACGCAGTTCCCCACTCTTCTTCTGCACGAAGAAGAACCCAGCCCCAGCAGGTGACACTGACTTCCTGATGAACCCTCTTGCCAGATTCTCTTGAATGTACTGAGACATTGCCTCCATCTCCGGGAGAGATAATGGATAAACTCGACCCCGGGGAGGCTCAGCACCAGGCAAGAGATCAATAGGACAGTCATAGGGGCGATGGGGCGGAAGGGTCTCTGCAGCCTTTTTGGAGAACACGTCTGCATAAGACCAATATTGCTTGGGGAGAGAGGATAGATCTGCGGGTATCTCTGTTGTAGCAACCTGAACGCACTCCCTCTGACACCTACCCCCACAAGATTCACCCCAACCCAAAATTCTGCCTGAGGACCACTCGATATGAGGAGAGTGGTACCGTAGCCATGGTATCCCCAACAGGACCTCATCAATTCCCTCAGGAATGACGAGCAGAGATATAATCTCCTGATGGGACAGCGACATGGACAGAGTAAGAGGGATGGTCTGGTGTGTTATCTGTGAGGGCAGTGTCGACCCATTCACCACTCGTATCGTTACTGGTTGAGCTAGCATAACCAGGGGTATTGCGTGACTTTGGGCGAAGGCTGAAGACATAAAGTTGCCCTCCGCCCCAGAATCCACGCAGAGCTCTACCGAGTGGGAGGATGAGCCAAAAATTATTGTTGCCTTAAAGGACAATTTGGAGGCAAACGCCGCTGTGTCTAGTGTACCTCCACCTGCTACCACTATACGCTGACGTTTCCTCGACCGCTGGGGACACCTGGTGGCAAGATGTCCTGACTGCTGGCAAACATGACAGAGCTTGTGTGCACAAGCGGTCCGGGACTTAGGTCCCTCATGTGACTCAGGAACCAGGACTGGAGATTCCAGAGGTTTGGCAAAGGTGGGAGCCAGCCGAAACCTCTGGCTTCACTGAGCTCGCTCTAACCTCCGCTCGTTAAAACGGAGGTCAATACGAGTAGAGACAGATATTAACTCCTCCAGTGTGGCAGGAATCTCCCTAGTGGCCAGAGCATCCTTAACGTGACCAGCCAGCCCCCTCCAAAATATGGGGATAAGGGCTTTATCCGACCACTCCAACTCAGAAGCTAAAGTACGGAAGTGGACGGCAAATTGGCTGACCAAGGACTCACCCTGAGTTAATGCTAGCAGTTGGAGCGCCGTGTCATGGGTGACTCGAGATCCTAAAAAGACCTGTTTCAGAGTGCTCAGGAACAGCGGAGCACTCTGCACCACATGATCGCCACGCTCCCACAGCGGTGTAGCCCACTCCAACGCCCTGTCCGACAAGAGGGACACAATAAATCCCACCTTAGCTCACTCTGTGGGAAAAAGTGCAGCCAGGAGCTCGAGGTGAATAGAGCACTGACTCACGAATCCCCTACAGGACTTGCTGTCTCCAGAAAATTTCTCTGGCAGCGGAAGGCGAGATAATGTCGGAACAGGGGTGGCAGTGGACAAGGTTGCTGCAGCCACGCTAGCAGCCTGTACAGCAACTGCGGTAACATCCACAGCTGAGGTTGAGATCTCGAGAGCCGCCAACCTACCCTCCAGCTGCTGGATATACCACAAAGATTGCTGAATGTCCGCCATTTACTAGCCAGACCCTGGCGCTAGTATTATGTTAGGGCTAGCGGAACGCACCAAATGGATATAAAGACTTTATTATGATATATGCGTTCGCCGTGCAGGAGAACCTGCTGCTAGCAAATGGTGGAACTAAATGGCGGTATGAGCTACCTCTGTTACTTGACAGAGTAGCCGTGAACTCAAAGCACTGTGCCCTGTTAACCTTCACAGTGGCACAGGCTAACTACCCAAACGAGAGCAGTCAGTGGTCATGCATGCACACAAAACTCCTCGCTGGAGGTGCCAACATGCTAGGGCCTATTTCAGCCAGGTCCCTGAATACTCAAACACACAAACTCCTTGCCGGAGGTGCCAGCATTCTAGGGGCTTATTTCAGCCGGGTCCCTGAACACAATCATACGTGACCACACTGGCGCAAAGTACAACATAGAACAATACTAGCGCATGGCCGTGCGGCCATGCGAGCCTTAAATAGTAGCAGCACGTACAGGACCTTCCTAGAAGGACCAATGAGAGGCTGCCACAGAGCGTGAGCACCTACAGGACCTTCCTGAAGGACCAATGGCCTTAGCTGCAGTGTCTGATCATGTGACCCTCGATCTCCACTGAGAGATCTTACTCTGGGCATGCTCAGAACGAGAAAAGCAGGACTTCGTCCCAGAAGCGTCTGCTCGCCGCTGCCCAGCACTGACTCCAATGGCAGAAGCAGGAAAAGCAGCAGTAACTCTCTGTACTGTTGTGAATTCCGCTCTTGGGCTCCCTCCGGTGGTTGTAAGTAGCACTTTTGTGAATTCTGCTCTTGGGCTCCCTCCTGTGGTTTTGAGTGGTATAGCTGCTTCTTGGATTTAGTATCAGCAGCCGCTTCCACTGATCTTCTTTCTGCTCGGCTATTTTAGTCTGGCTTTATCCCTCAATCAATGCCAGTTGCCAATTGTTCTTGCCTGGAGGCACGGCTCTTGGATTTCCCTGACACTCTGACCCGTTCAGCAAAGTTAAGTCCTTGCTTGTCCTTTTGCAGTCCACTTGTTGTGGACTTATTTGTTCAGCACATTTATGTTTTGTTCATTTGTCCAGCTTATCAGTATGTATCTATTTAGCTAAGCTGGAAGCTCTGGGCTGCAGATTTTGCCCTCCACACCTTTAGTCAGGTGTGGAGATTTTTGCATATCTCTGCGGTGGACTTTTTCTAGTTTTTATTACTGACCGCACAGTGCTTCTTTCCTTACTGTCTATTTAGCTAGAATTGGCCTCATTTGCTAAATCTTGTTTCATACTACGTATGTCATTTCCTTCTCCTCTCACAGCCAATATTTGTGGGGGGCTGTCCTATCCTTTGGGGATTTTCTCTGAGGCAAGATAGCTTTCCTGTTTCTACCTTTAGGGGTAGCTAGTTCTCCGGCTGTGACGAGATGTCCAGGGAGTGACAGGAACATTCCACGGCTACTGCTAGTGTTGTGTTAAGATCAGGGACTGCGGTCTGTATAGTTACCACCTGCCCAGAGCTAGTCACATGTCGCTCCTAAATTACCAGTCCATAACACTGTACAGAGTCAGAGTGAGCGAGACGCTGGGACCGACGTCTCCACTGAGCAGGCTCCACTTCTGCAGGAGAAGAATGGGAGACCACAGCGGAGATGGCCGGAGATTCCCCCTGTGCAGAGGCGGGAACTCGACCCCTAACAATATGTGCACACGACACCTTTTCAAACTGATTCCACTTGGAATTTTCCTGAAGAAGAGCCTCAAAAGCGCATTATAAAATAAGCATAGTGCACAGTGATATCAAAACAAAATATGAAAGGGGTTGTCCAGGTCAATGTAAATAAGGTTTATGGTAACCAGCCCCTGAGGAACATAGCTGTAAGTCCAATGTCATATGTGTTAGGTGTCGAGTTCCCGCCTCTGCACAGGGGGAATCTTGAACCTCCTCCGCTGCAGTCTCACATTCTTCTCCAGCCACAGTGGAGTCTGCTCAGCGGAGGCGTCAGTCCCAGCGTCTAGCTCAGGCTGATACTGGACGATTGGTTACTACTGCCCTTCCAGGCTCTGTCCTTGTAGCCAGCAATGTTCAGCAGCGAGCAGGTCTTTCTGGGACTAAGTCCTGCTTTTCCCATACTGAGCATGCCCACAGGACAACCTCCCATTGGAGGTCGGGGGTCACATGCTCAGGTCCTGTTGCAGCTCCTATTGGTCCATCTGGAAGGTCTTGTAGCACTGCCGCTATAAAAGGTTTGCATGGCCGCTCGGCCATGCGCTACTGTACATTTGAAAACGTGTGTGTGTGTTGATGAGTTCAAGTCATTCTTTAATCATCCCCTCCCTTGTGTATGACTGCTCGCGTAAGGTGGATGTCTGCTATCTAGCGCCCGGCTGAGCTATCAGCACAAAAACACACAAAACAGATATACTCTCCAGATATTGACTCCCTCCGGAGAGATGTTTGCAGAGTCTTTGACCTCTTATGGGCAAATTCCCTCTATGCCAAGTTGGAGAAATGTGTGTTTGAGCAGGAGTCCTTACCTTTCTTGGGCTATATCATCTCCGCCCAGGGAATAGCTATGGATCCTGACAAGCTACAGGCTGTGATGGTCTGGCAAGAACCCCATTCTCTTAAAGCGGTGCAGCGCTTTATGGGGTTCATTAACTACTATCGCCAGTTCATTCCTCATTTCTCAACTTTGGTAGCTCCCTTGGTAGCCCTCACCAAGAAGGGAGCAAATCCCAAATTGTGGTCTGAGGAGGTCTCCAAGGCCTTCACTTCTATTAAGTCTCATTTTGCTAGCGCT
The DNA here is from genome assembly GCF_051348905.1 of Ranitomeya variabilis. Taxonomy (NCBI): domain Eukaryota; kingdom Metazoa; phylum Chordata; class Amphibia; order Anura; family Dendrobatidae; genus Ranitomeya; species Ranitomeya variabilis. The sequence continues at coordinate 651,500,942 of NC_135234.1, forward strand.
CCCATCCTACATTGCCCCCATGTTGATAAGCCGTTTATAATGGAGGTGGATGCCTCATCCGTTGGTGCTGGAGCAGTCTTCTTCCAAAAGGATGCTCAAGGTCAGAAGCATCCTTGCTTCTTCTTTTCCAAGACCTTCACACCAGCAGAGAGGAATTATTCCATCGAGGACAGGGAGTTGCTAGCAATGAAGTTGGCTTTCTCAGAGTGGAGACATCTTTTGGAGGGGGCTCACTTTCCCTTCCAAGTTTTCACAGACCACAATAATTTGGTCTATTTACAGACAGCCCAGTGGCTAAATTCTTGCCAGGCCAGATGGTCCCTATTCTTCTCCCGGTTCCATTTCACCCTCCATTTTCTCTCCTGGGAGAAGAACATTTGTGCCGACGCTCTCTCTCGCTCCGTTGTATCATCTGCGGAGGAGGAAGAGGAGCCTCGGCTTATTGTCCCTTCTGAGAGCCTGAGAACCATGGCTCGTGTTTCGCTAGAGTCTGTGCCCCAGGGCAAGACTTTTGCACCTTCAAATTTGTGTCTGGAGGGTCTCGCTTGGGCTCATTTGTCCAGGGTGGGTTGACATTTTGGGACCAAAAGGACATCTGAGCTGCTGGAGAGGACGTATTGGTGGCAGCATATGGCCCGTGACATTGGAGATTATGTTCGGGCGTGTGTCTCCTGCACCAAGAACAAGTCCCCTCAACAACGGCCAGCTGGGTTGCTTTACCCCCTGCCGGTGGCGGACAGACCCTGGGAGATGGTCAGGATGGATTTTGTGGTGGACTTACCCAAGTCTCGAAGCTGCACCATTATTTCGGTAATCACCGACCATTTTCCCAAAATGGTGCACTTGGTGCCTCTTTCACGGCTACCTTCTGCACGGGCTCTGGCAGCGTTGTTTATTAAACATATCTTTCACCTACACGGTATGCCAGACAAAATTGTCAGTGACCGGGGTCCCCAGTTTGCATCTCTGTTCTGGAGAAAGCTTTGTCGTCTACTCAGCATTGAGTTGAATCTCTCTTCAGCATATCATCCCTAAACGAATGGGTTGGTAGAGAGGGCCAACCAGACCCTGATCACATATGTGCGACATTTTGTTTCAGTCAGACAGGATGATTAGGCATCCTTGCTACCATGGGCGGAATTTTCGCTAAACAATGCCGTAGCTGATTCCACTGGTCAGACCCCATTCCTCCTTAATTACGGCCAGCATCCGCGGGTTTCTGTGCCTATGCCCGTGTCTTCCGCCGACTCCAGGGTGGCAGACTGGGGTGTGGAGGCACAGGACATTTGGGACCGCACTCAAGATGCCATCCGGGCCTCCAAGGAGAGAATGAGGTCCTCCGCTGATGCACATCGGCGCCCTGCTCTGACCTTTGCTCCTGGCGACTTAGTGTGGCTCTCCGCCCGTAACATCAGGCTGCGAGTTGAGTCCACTAAGTTTGCACCTCACTACTTGGGTCCCTTCAATGTCCTCGAACAGGTTAACCCTGTAGTCTACCGTCTGGCCCTTCCTCCACGCCTTGGTATCACCGACACCTTTCATGTGTCCCTCTTGAAGCCCGTATACTTGTCCCGGTTTTCCGAGTCATCTGCTGGGACATCGGTTTGTCTACGGGTGATTATGAGGTGAACGCTATCTTGGGGTGTATGGTGGTATGGGGTAAGAAAATTTATTTGGTGGACGGGAAGGCTTATGGCCCTGAGGACAGGTCCTGGGAGCCTGCTGAGCACATTTGAGCTCAACAGCTCATTGCTGCCTTCAAGCGTAGTGAGGTCCAAGGAGGGGGGCCCATGTTAGGTGTCGAGTTCCCGCCTCTGCACAGGGAGAATCTCGAACCATCTCCGCTGCTGTCTCCCATTCTTTTCCAGCCGCAGTGGAGTCTGCTCAGCGGAGACGTCGGTCCCAGCGTCTAGCTCAGGCTGATACTGGACGATTGGTTACTACTGCCCTTCCAGGCTCTGTCCTTGTAGCCAGCAATGTTCAGCAGCGAGCAGGTCTTTCTGGGACTAAGTCCTGCTTTTCCCATACTGAGCATGCCCACGGGATAACCTCCCATTGGAGGTCGGGGGTCACATGCTCAGGTCCTGTTATGGCTCCTATTGGTCCATCTGGAAGGTCTTGTAGCACTGCCGCTATAAAAGGTTCGCATGGCTGCTCGGCCATGCACTAGTGTACATTTGAAAATGTGTGTGTGTTGAGGAGTGCAAGTCGTTCTTTAATCATCCCCTCCCTTGCGTATGACTGCTCGCGTAAGGTGGATATCTGCTATCTAGCGCCCGGCTGAGCTATCAGAACAAAAACATACGAAACAGCGTCTAATTGCTGTGACCGCCAATGCGGCGCCGTGCGCTATTAGAGTGCTTTCCTGACCCAAGTCTGGCTTGTTAGTGGCGTCCGCCAGTGTGGCACAGCACACACTCTTGTGCATATAAGTTACTTTTTCAGTTACTCTGATACCCCAATTGTGGTGTCAAGAGCAACAGGTCTACACAAACTCTAATCCTGTGTCCTCAGATAGAGTTCTGTGATTCCTTGCTCGCGCTCTTTGTGTGGTACCGTGGCCCTGTGACGCAACAGGGTTCGCTTCCTTCATACAGGGTGAAGTTATCCCATGTGTGTATCCACATTGTGCCGCCATATAGTCCGTCATTACTCAGCAGCAGGTTCCATCTCTGCACGGTGGACCCCGGGCTGCAAACGCACCTCATACCTTCTCTCTAATTATTTGGTGGGTTCCGCTAACCCTAACAATATGTTTATATGCAGTGGGCCTCATTTATCAAACCTGTCAAGAGTGAAACTAACCTTGTTGTCAATAGCGACCAATCACTGAACAGCTTTTTCCAGAACAGTTTATGAAATAATAGCTAAGCTCTGACTGCTATGAAGGCTATCCAGAAAGTATGTTTAATGTATCTGCAGTATCTGAAGGAGAGCTGTCATCATGGGGAGAGAAGCCGGTACTGCTACTGCATTCACACATCTGTGTGTCGTGGTGACGGTATGGACGGTGATGCACAGATGGTCCTGGGGTCTTCTAACCCAAAATTGACAGTCTCATAGAAAATATATGAGGCTGTTAAGTTTCGGTCAGGAGACATGCAGGCAGTTCCTAAAGCATGATCCATGCCCCGACTGAGACTCTTGGGTGTGTGCATGCTGCAATAGTGGTTTTCCTACTCTGTTTGCCCTCTCTACTCTCTGTCTGGAGACTGTTGTGTGGGATGGTACCATCGAGCACAGGCTGTGCGCAGGGTTGGCAGGCTAATCTGCTTTGTGGCTCCTAGCTGGAAGAAGGAGGTGCCTGATAACAACACGAGCCCATGTAGAGCTTAATATTCATATCAGAGCAAGAATTGCAGTACTGTGCAAAGTGATATGATGATGTAAGGGGGAGATTTACTGGGGAGAAAGCAAGAAATAAGGGAGAGTATGTGCCCCAGTGGCTGTATAATAGTGTAGCGAGGCCTACTGCAAGCAAGTAGAGAACAGCAGTTGATGTCTGCCGTCGATCATGCAGCGATAACATTGCTGTTGCAGCTTGCAGCTACCAGGAACAGCAGTGGAGTGGGGTTACTAGAGTAGGGCAGGGTGAGTATTACCGTACTATTTATGCTTCATTTAAACATCCACAAGCCTATAAGCTGAATAAAGTTTAAACTTGAAAACCTCATTCAATTTTCTGAAACAACATTACACATGTTTATTGGAGATGCTTAAATGAAACATGTCATCAGGTTTTTATGCCCCTTACTAATGCCATCTTTGTAAAGGCACTGTAATGCCAATTACATCCATACTTTGTTTTAGAAATATGAGTTTTACGTTTAAGAGACATACTGTTGAATTGTTATGCGATCGAGCTGCAGGTGTAGTGGGTCGGCATTGCACTTAAAGCTGTGCTACTTCTTTTCTCTATTCACCTGCTGCCGCCTGTTAGTGATTGACAGGTCACTCTTCTTTCTGTGAGTAAGGGTTTAGGAATTACAGCTCTTTGATAAGTAGCTACCTCTTTTCTAAAGGAACCAATAGTAATTGAATAATTATTTCAAAAGCTGTTTTTCCCTCATTAATCTATCATCAATTAAGCAATGTCTGGACCTGATTCCAGGTGTGGCATTTGCATTTGGAAGCTGTTGCTGTGAATTCACATCACGTGGTCAAAAGTGCTCTCAATGGTAGAGAAACAAACCATCATTAGGCTGAAAAAAAGAAGAAATCCATCAAAGAAATAGTAGAAATGTTTGGAGTGGCCAAATCAACAGTTTTTTAAATTCTGCAAAAAAAAAGAGCTCACCGACAAGCTTGAGAATTCAAAAAGGTCTTTACACCCACAGAAGGCAACAGTGGTAGATAGCAAAAAGCCTTTTCATGGTGAAAGAATAACTCCCTTCACAACATCCACCCAAGTGAAGAACACAAAAAAAAGACACATACTGCGAAAGCAACCCAGGAGTTTTTTAAGGAAAAGAAGTGGAATATTCTGCAATGGCCAATACAATCATCAGATCTCAACCCTATTGAGCATGCATGCATTGCCATGGCTTCCAGACTTCAGTCAATCACTGTTTGCAAAGGATTCTCTACAAAGTATTAAAAATAAACATATTATTTATAATAAAAGTTAATTTGTCCAATTACTTTTGAGCCCCTGAAATAAGGAGGATTTGTCTAAAAATTGTTGCATTTCCTAAATGTTGTGCAGGATATTTTTGTTCAACCTCTTTAATTCAACCTGACAGTCTACACTTCAATTGCATCTCAGTTGTTTCATTTTAAATAAAAAAAATAATGGCATGCAGAGCCCAAATCACGGAGATAACTGTCCAAATATTTCTGGACCTAACTGTATGTTTGTAATGCAAAATGGGGAGAAGGGAAAGTCAGCTCATCATTTATGCTGTGAAGATATTCACAGTGTAGACATCGCACGGAGCCGCCCAGGTCCAGATGCAGAGATAAATGGAACAAAAGGAAATCCTCCAGCGATGAGCAGATAAGTAGATGTAAAACTTCACATTTATTTAATATGTTAAGACATATGGCGGTTATTCCATACATATACAAAATATGTGTTTCAGCCATAGAGCATAAGGGTCAACTAAGGCATCAACTAATCTGAGTAATTCTGAAGATTTTGTAAGGAAGTTACATTATTAACCTTACTTTCATTTTATGGGTTTAAAATACATTTCTATGAAACTTAGTCTTGTCAAAATTTTGGAAATTGTCCTTGAGGAATGTGAGATATTAATTAAAATCTTACTTTTTAAAGGGGGTATACTCATTCATGCTGAGAACTGTATATGACTAAAGAGGAGCGAACTTATTTGGGAAAACATTCACCAATCTCAAGTTCGGCATGAACGTAGCACATTCAGATTCTTGTTTGGTTTCACAAACATTTTTGCTTAAAGTCGACAAAATTCGATCACAGTTCGGTAAATCATCGCATTTCCATTAATGCTTTTATTATTACTTTGGCTAGGATAGTGATGCTGTATGATGAGCAGGGGGGACGTGGGGACATGTTTGATGAGGGGGTGTTCTTCAGGCACACTATCTAAGAAACTAAATACACAGCCCCCCGAGGAAGCCCACCACGCGAAACGCGCGTCGGGGCTACAACAGGTAGACACTGAGACCCCCACATGGGTAAGCAATCTGCTGGTAGCACTATTTGCAGCACTTTGTCTTTGGATGATATCTTTGGATGTTGTTTGTGGGCCTGCCCTCTTTCCCAGTTACATGAGCCCCTGAGATTACTTTATGCTTTAATATTTATCAAGGGAAGATTTATGTATCCACCACCACCTTATTACAATGAGTTGGTATACTCTTAATGGTCACCTCTGAGATTTGCCACAATTATCCTGCACTACGTTCCATGTGCGCATGCCACTGGACATGTGCATTACCCAGTGTCCCTGTTTTTTGCTTTTGCCTGCCATCCTATTCATTTAGCTTATTAAGTGTTATGTATTTGTACTCACCCTTATGATATGTGCATGTTGTCAGTAAACTTTTTTGACATATTTATAAGGAGACACTGGTTTTCCTTTGTTATTTAGTTATCTAGACATTACACATTCATTTCAGGGCATTTAACTCATTTCTCGTATAGGTTCTCAATTCTTAGAGTTGCCCCTCTCCTCTTCTAATCTTACTAATAAGTGGTACCGGTATGTTCTTTTTTGCTCACATTCGGATTCTTGTTTGGTTTCACAAGCATTTTTGCTTATAGTTGACAAAATTCGATCACAGTTAGGTAAATTATCGCATTTCCAGTAATGCTTTTATTATTACTTTGGCTAGGATAGTGGTGCTGTATGATGAGCAGGGGGGATGAGGGGACATGTTTGATGAGGGGGTGTTGTTCAGGCGCACTAAGAAAATAAATAGTAATTGTTCACTTAGTGACAAGTGACTGACAGGTGTGGTCCTAATGTTGTGAAACAGCAGGTTACAAGAGGGGCAGGGATCATGCAACATGAGTGGGAAAAAGCAAGGTTGTGGTGGAAGGGGCAATAGCGTGGTGTCCGATGTGTACGTAGGTTTAGTGTTAATGTTAATGAAAGCTCAACTGAATAAACACCGTCTCGTCCTATCCAAAGACAACGGACAACATGTTACTGGACGGGCTACTCCAGTCCTTTTCTTTGGCAGCCGCACGGCAATGCGCCTTGTAGATGAGGATCAGAAAGAGCATGTGCTCCAGTGGATGGCAAGCACGGCATCAAGAGGCCTCTCCTCCTCTTCCTCCACCTTAACATCACACATAGTACAATCCTGAGATGTGGCACTTGTTTTCCATAGCGTCACAAATTTCCAAACTCCCAACCACAGATGGGCCATTCTGCAGAGCTGTACACACATTCTATTCCATAGGAATCAGAAGTCTGCTACAAAGATTCACAGAATCCAAAGGATGAATGCATTTGCACTGATGCCCGAAATTTTTTTTATGTTGGATCCGAAGTAGGATCAGAGCAGAATCCAGACCCTTGTCACCAGACGTTAATCACTGGAGGTGGAGGTGACCCTGATGAGAATGAGACACTAGAGGCGCACGTGGACTGTACTGTGGTGTTAGGGCAGGAAGAGTAGAAGGGTGACTCTCAGGGTGAGGAGTGTGATAACAGAGAAGATGACAATGATTTTGTAGATCCCACTAGGTGTAAACCCAGAGGTATGCAGCTGAGTAGCTCAGCAGAGGAAGAGGTTACATTGCTGTCACGCGGGTGCTGGGTAGACTACAGCTGATTACCCGGGCCCCTGCGATATCCCTCAGACTAAGTAAAACCCTGTCTGTCCCTCTCCCAGAATTTACACTGATGGTGTGCTTGTCTGGGCCGCCAGGCCTGACCCTGACTCCTGTTTCAGTCCTATGCTGAAACCTCCACCCGCCTCCCAGTGATAAGACCACACACCAACCCCTACAGAAAGCACAGACAGGGAAAAACTAAAAACGCACCATGCCGCAGACACACAGGAAAATACTATAATGTGCACAGGGCAAAACAAATACAAATATAGGAAGGAGAAATATGACAAAGGATAATACACCACCAGATACGATATTTCTCCTAGACCACCACTCCAGACCAAGATCACCAGGCACAAGACACAAGCTATAATCGGCGATGCCCAAAGTCCAGAATGACTATTTAAAGGCCACGGGCGTGACCCAGCCTCCAACCCGATCACCAGCTAGATTAACCCCGGACAATCTGGATAAAGTCTAGCTGGCGCCACTGAGCGTATAGTGGACGAATGTGGAATTACCGCTGTAATAGCCAGGGTGGGCTATGTGCAATAATGTTGTAAACCTGGTGGTGGCCGTACGCCTGGGTAATCTCACACATGTATCTTGTATGGCTCACATCCTCAACCTGGTGGTACAGCAATTTCTCTGCCACTATCCTGGCCTGGATGCTGTTCTGCAGAAAGCACAGTCACTGTGTGCTCATTTTTGATGATCAAACTCTGTGGGTAATCGATTTGCATCGTTATAGAGGTCTTATGGCCTACCGATTAACTGTTTGACTTGCAATGTTCCGACATGGTGGAATGCCACTCTGCACATGTTGCAGTGACTGTGGCAGCAGCGACGAGACCTGGTACACTATGTCCTTTTGAATAGCCTGGGCCAACACAGTACGAACGTGGTGCAAATCACACTTGCGGAGTGGGTACAGATGAAGGACGCCTGCACCCTTCTGCATAGTTTTGAAATGGCTTCTAAGATGGTTAGCACTGATGATGCGGTCATCAGCATCACTATTCTGTCATCTACATATTGGAGAACACTTTGAATAGTCTGCGTGAGGAGGTGGTGGTCCCAGAGGAATTGGTGGAAGCAGAGGAGGATGCAGAAAAGATAACAATATCTCAAATTTCTGGACTGTCATCGCACAGGCGGATGTCATGGGAGGGTTGATTAATGTGATCGAGGTGGCTCATGGTACCAGGCAAACTGTTACTGAAGGTGCAGCTGAAGAGCAAATGGAGGAGGACGAGGAGGAAGAGGTGATGGACACGCAACAGTCAAGAAATGGAGAAGATAATTATCCCCTCTCTGTTGTTCGTGGTTGGTGGGATGGGATGGAGGAAGCAACCTTGAATGTTAACCCGCCACCAACACACCATGGACTTGGACCTCATGGAAGTGCCCGACACATGAGCACCTTCTTGCTGCACCAGCTGTAACATGATGCCCATTGTCTTAGGGTTAGAAATTGTGCTGGCTACTGAGTTGCCACTCTGTTAGATCCATGTTACAAGAGTGACACTTTCCTTACATTTTTCTACCAATAGTACTTTATGAAACTGATGTTTGTGCCATCTGAGTGTGGCTGGAAAAAAATAATTTGGAGGTGCTGCATGAGGTATCAGGGCTCCCCAGCTAAGAAGGCATACACTGCTCCCTTAACCACTAGGCCCTCATTGAAACTTCAATTCAAAGCTGTAAATGCTGGCCCAGACCCTGATACCTCATGCATGGCCCATGGCTGACTGCTGCTGTGCCATTTGCAAATTTCTACTGTGGGTTAATTGATGCCACTTTTGATGGTGTCTGCCCCGAACTTTAGCTGTTTGGGAAGCTTTTTGTCACCCCTTAAGGTGTTGTGTATACGTTTGGTTTGGACTCTCATTGAATTTAATGACATTTGGGAACATGTCTAAATGTTCGGCGAATCGAACTGAACCGAACCTTGAAAAGTTCGCTCATCTCTATAGATGACATTAGTTTGGGATTTCAGATTTTTACATGTACGATCATGACAGGGCTTTTATGTGTATAGAGGGCTAGTTACACAATCTTGCTCCATAAATAAAAATTACAAGCAAATTTTGGAACTTGCTGTTATATTCTGATTTGTCTTTTAATTTATCTTTTTAAAGTCATTGCAAATAGTCACAATACTGATAATTTCACATGAAACCTTTCTTAGTAAAATGTAAGTTTTCTTCTTTTTATATACTGCATATTGAAACTTTTTTACAGTATTTGGATATTTATTGTACAGTGAAACATTGAGAAGTGACCAACCGAAATTTAGCAAAAATATATTCATGCACAAAGAGGTGTTTAATGTTTTAGAGAAGAAGATATGGTATACCTCTATATTAGATTGCTGCTAATTACTGAACCTTTAATCAATGCAGGAAAGATGGTGTCAGCAGAAAGATGAGACTGTAGTTTTGCACCATCTTGGGTATTTTGCTGGGGGTATTTTGCTGGGGCTGTTCTGCAGTGGGTACCGAAGCATTCAGTCCCCTTTACATTTTTCACTCTTTGTTTCATTGCAGCCATTTGGTAAATTCAAAAAAGTTCATTCTTTTCTCATTAATGTACACTATGCACCCCATCTTGACTGGAAAAGAAACAGAAATGTAGTAATTTTTGCAAATGTATTAAAAAAGAAAAACTGTAATATCACATGGTCATAAGTATTCAAACCCTTTGCTCAGTATTGAGTAAAAGCACCCTTTTGAGCTAGTATAGCCATGAGTCTCTTTGAGAATGATGCAACGAATTTTTCACCCCTGGATTTGGGGATCCTCTGCCATTCTTCCTTGCAGATCCTCTCCAGTTCCGTCAGGTTGGATGGTGAATGTTGGTGGACAGCCATTTTCAGGTCTCTCCAGAGATGCTCAATTGGGTTTAGGTCAGGGATCTGGTTGGACCAGTCAAGAATCACAGAGTTGTTCTGAAGCCACTCCTTTGTTATTTTAGCTGTATGCTTAGTCTTATGTCTTGATGGAAGGTGAACCTTTGGCCAAGTCTGAGGTCCAGAGCACTCTGGAAGAGGTTTTAATCCAGGATATCTGTGTACTTGGCCTCATTCATGTTTCCTTCAATGACAACCAGTCATCCTGTCCCTGCAGGTGAAAAACACCCCCATAGCATGATACTGCCACCACCATGTTTCACTGTTGGGATTGTATTGGGCAGGTGATGAGCAGTGCCTGGTTTTCTCCACACATACCACTTAGAATTTTCACCAAAAAGGTCTAGCTTCATTTCATCAGACCAGAGAATCTTATTTCTCATAGTCTGGGAGTCCATCATGTGTTTTTTAGCAAACTGTATGCGGGCTTTCATATGTCTTGCACCGAGGAGAGGCTTTTGTTGGGCCTCTCTGCCATAAAGGCCCGACTGGTGGAGGGCTGCAGTGATAGTTGACTTTGTGGAACTTTCTCCCATCTCCCGACTGCATCTCTGGAGCTCAGCCACAGTGATCTTGGGGTTCTTCTTTACCTCTCTCACCAAGGCTCTTCTCCTACGATTGCTCAGTTTGGCTGGACAGCCAGGTCTAGGAAGACTTCTGGTGGTCCCACACATCTTCCATTTAAGGATTATGGAGGCTACTGTGTTCTTAGGAACCTTGAGTACTGCAGAAATTCTGTTGTAACCTTGGCCAGATCTGTGCCTTGCCACAATTCTGTCTCTGAGCTCCTTGGCCAGTTCCTTTGACCTTATGATTCTCATTTGGTTTGACATGCACTGTCAAATCAAGTCCTATAAGTTTAATTAAACACAGCTGGACTCCAATGAAGGAGTATAACCGTCTCAAGGAGGATCACAAGGAAATAGACAGCATGTGACTTCAATATGAGTGTCTGAGAGAAGGGTCTGAATACTTATGACCATGTGATATTTCAGTTTTTCTTTTTAATTAAATTTGCAAAAAATTCTACATTTCTATTTTTTTTTTTCAGTCAAGATGGGGTGCAGAGTGTACATTAATGAAAAAAAAGAACTTTTTTGAATTTACCAAATGGCTGCAATGAAACAAAGAATGAAAAATTTAAATGGGTCTGAATACTTTCCGTACCCACTGTATATATATTTTACAAGCTTCCAAATTCTTTTTCACCACTAAAATTAAAATATACAAACAACTATACAGATTTTGTATAATCAAATTGGCAGGCAATTTTTACAACAAAATTAATGCCATACAAATAGAAACAGAAAAAAAAATTGTGGAATTACAGGGGTGTAATTTCACCACACTTGGAATTTGTTTTCTGCCTTCCAGAATATCAAATGGTAAAATTAATAGAGTAATTTAAAACTACAACTTGTCCCAAAAAAATCTTATAAGGCCATGTCGATGAAAAGTGCTAGTGTATGGGAATACTTAGCAGAAAAACATGAGTGTTTTAAGCCTTGTATATTGTGGGTTAATGAGGGTGAGTTGGACTCATTTCTGTTTCAACAACGCATGGGCTGAAATCCATGAAATAAAACCACATGCGTTGCATCGTATTCATGGTGCGAATTTGAACATACTTATAAAATGTAACTTATTTTATTCAATACTGAAATATATTTTGGGTTGTACTCATCAAGATATTTGATTCCTACATATGAGAGCTTTATTTTTCATTCAAATATTTGTCGTTCTCTCAATTTTCCCATTTAATCATATCTCATGTGTGGTGGTATTTTGCAGAAACCTCAAATGATGAGATCTGTAGCATATGTTTGTTATGTTTTATCAATTTTAGGCTGTTACGAAGCCGAAAAAATGAAGAGCTGATTAAATGCCTGTACAGTATATGAGTCAGACATTAATCACAAAATCATAAGAAAATTGTCACGAATTTACTAATTTCAAAACATTTGATGAAATTAAAAAATACTTTGGGGCAGTCTCTTCATTTGCATTTTTTTTAAGTCCCTTTTTTTTGTCTTGTAATATTGACAGTTTTTGCTATTGATGAATCAGTCAAAAACTTTTTGAAACACCAAACCCTGCCCACAATTTAATATGTATCTTTATATATCGAACGATAATGGAGTGAAAACGTAAATTTCAGTATTGTAGATTGCATTTAGAAAAATCATTTTGTCAGGAGTATGCATCAATGTTTCTGGGATCTAGAAATGAAAAGTAGAAATGAAATGGAAGCAGTGGAGCCATTTTGCTGCTTCAAATGGTAAGTCCACACAAGCGTATTTTAGGTCCGAGTGCTGTCTGTAAAGAATGGACAGCGCTGGGAGCAATTACAGATACTCCTAAAATCCAAGGCACCAGGTATCTTCCTTTCACAAAATAGTAACGTTTTGGCCATGCAGGACCTTTGTCTGCGATGAAAATAAAGGCCCTGCCTGGCCGAAATGTTGCTATTTTTCTTGTGTGTACACTGATGTCAGTAAAAATAATTTTTGTGGAAGGAAGATACCCAGTGCCTGGGATTTTTGGAGTCAACCTAGTGGAGGGGCTGTACAAAGTCGGCATGGGACCTAGAGTGGTGCATTGGATGCACCTTGTATCGACAGCACCAATGTTATTCAATTGGTCAGTTCAAATGAGCGTTTTTTTCCACTGACCAAATCACCACATGAAAATAATCACAGTATGAACTAGTCTCTTCTGTATGTCGGGTCAGACTTACCCATTCAATTTTTTAGTGCGCATGAAAAAAATGGAGCCCATATAAAGCATCCATATAAACATCTGGTCTTTACAGATACATTGCAATTCTTTAATATAAGAAACTGTAGATGGTTTTGTAAATTATTTAAAAAATTGCTGTAAAAAAAGTCTTGCATACAGATGACAAGTGAGAAAAAAATCTTCTGACTTTTCTGGATGAAGCAGACAATTTTTTACACGCTCATGTGGATCTGGGCTTACTGGCATGTCCCATTTGGATTTTTCATAAATCTGAAATTATTCCATTGTTAAATGTTATAACATATGGTTTTCCATTGTGATGAGTGGGGGTCCAACCTCTGATTCCTTTCCAGTTCTACCATTTTTCTAAATCTTATCTCAGGACTTATATCAGGACTAACATTATTCAGATGGCCAAACAATTGATATCCAAATAAAAAATCATATCCCATATGGATCATTTGTATTGCTTCCAATTTTATAGACACATTGCCATTATTAACACAGGAAACTGTATTTGATCATCTACATTTTACACTTTTGATGCATAAATTTGGATGTCATCATATAATTTTTCATATGCTCATCTGAATTTGGCCTTAGTGGCAGTTTCCCTTAGTCTCTTCCTAATTTTCCTACAACCTATCGGGTCTATATAATGTGAAATGTATTTCTGGAGACAAAAAGCGGGCTGTATAACAGATTTAAAAACTACTGGGAATTTCTAGATAAGAGAAGATACTTGTTTGTACATATGGTGCTTTGTATATAGACGATGCATCAGCTGTGACCACAGCCGAAATGTGAAATGTTATGATCTGAACATGAGACTGCTGGACGTACCTTATCTAAAAAATAATGGTTACCACAATAAGGGCATTTTGCAAAGTGCTTCATTTTCACACTCACTGAATAATGCTAACTTTACAAACTGTGGTTGAATATTGGGCACTCCACCCTAATGACAACTTTACGCATCACCCTTTGAGTACTACCTTTCCCGGATTCTTCACCATGTAATATCAGCAGAGACCACATAATGAATGTAGTGACAAAATTTAATTACACCACACTTGGTTTTTTTGTTACCGGCACTGAGCTAGCCCTCTACACAACATCAACCTTTTATATCACAGGGATAGCATAATTTAGACTAAATTCTCTAAGGTCGTAACGTAGAGGAAAATACATTGTACAAGTGAAATAATACATAACTAATTACATTTTGTAGGAAAGTAAATCTCATGTGTATCGGACTTTTCTGGATGCAGTAAGTTCTCTAGTAATGTTCCAGTGGGGTGCTGAAATTTTAAGAGTCACGTTGAAGTGAATACAGATCCGTTTCCATATAGAGGAAAGTAGTCTAAGAAAATTATGACGTTAAGGCTACGTTCCCATGATGAGTTTTTGCTGCGATTTTGATATTTTTTACGTATCTATACATCATAGGTCGTATAGGGGTTAAGGAAGACATCCGGCTGAAGTGGTTTTGCATGGGAAAACTCACCTGCTGCATCATTATGTGCTCATCACCTTGGAGAGTTTCTGCTCAGTTTTCACTCAGTGGCTATGTGAACAGAGTTTTTTGAGAAGTTTATAGAAACCCATTAAGGGCCCATTATCAATGTGCCTTTTCTTTTTAGACCAAATTTCCACAATACAAAAATGTCTTACTTCATTCAGTATTGCAGATGAAAGTTGACCATTTACGTGAATGGATCCATGAAAAAATGGAGAGCACTTGAATGCCATATGTGTCTTATCTTAGTGTGGAAATGTTCCACTTTTTAGTAGATAGAAGCTTTTAATTTTTTTTCATTCGAGAAGAGCTAATGACACACAAGTTGTAAAGACTGACACATGGACCAAAAATAAATCCAAGAGATTGAAAAAAAGGTACATTTTTCGCATACAAATATAAAACTGAAGTGCTAAACCGCCCTAATGGTAATGTACACACAAGTTTTGCGGAGGATTTTCCACTGAAAATCTGCACCAAAAATGCACCAAAATCCACGTATTTCACGAGGATTTTGGCGTCGTTTTGCCTTGGAATTCAGCTTATTCAATCAAAATCTGCATCGCAGGTCATTTTTTTGCTCAGAAAATTTCCACAATGTGTAGATGAGATTTTTAAATATCTTTCATTTAGTTGCTACCTAACCTGGCAGCAAATTCTTGGTAAATATGCATCGTGTGCATTGACCCTAAATTTTTTGTGTCTGATTTTCAGTATCGTAATTCTCTGAGCAATGGAATGGAATATAAGCTCTGTAGAACTGTAAAAATAATGAGATGAACTGTTCGGTAACATCATACACCTAGCTAATTATACCAATACATTGAAACAGTTAAAGAGATCCTCCAGTATGAGTAATCTTCTATTTGCGTCTTTACACTGAGAACCTGCCAAAGATGAGTTAAGGGGGCTATCGCATTTTTAATCATGTGATGTGTCAGATGTGATAATGATCAAAAGGCCTCATAGGACCCTCATTTAGGTGGTCATGTCCGCAGTCTACAAGTCAAGAGAGGCACCGGGGATTTCGGAAGGTAAGAGACAGTTCGCTGGGTTCTGGTCTAGTGGCCGATGTGACCACTGGATTAGCATCTTATAGATGGTTATCTCTGTAAATACTGAACTAACAGTACACATTAGAGAGATATTTCTAGTATGTTCCATTAATATGTTAAACGGTTAACTCAGAAAGATTGTATCAGGCAGTGGGGAAGTTCCTTGAGGTTGAAGCGTAAATGCACTTTGCACAGCATTGTCAGCCCACTTGCCGCAGCGTCCCAGGAGATTTTGATAAGTTTGAGAAACATTAGATTCTCACAGTAATTTGTGATTGAAAGAATAATGCAAACCATAACTGATAGAAAGCCTCGGTCAGTTTCCTCACTCGGTGATGTGGTGAAGTTTGCAAATGTTCACTTTAAAATACCAATAAAATTAAAAGTTCTTTTATACAGGGATATATACATGCAATGTTAAGTACTCTAATAAAGTGGTACTTAAAGGGGTTGTCCGGTCAAAACCAGCAAGTCTACAGTCTCACACATTGTGTTGCAGGGATTCATCGGTTTCAGGCTCGGGAACAGTCTGTATGAATTATACATACTCCCATATATATACAGTACAGACCAAAAGTCTGGACACACTTTCTCATTTAAAGATTTTTCTGTATTTTCATGACTATGAAAATTGTACATTCACACTGAAGGCATCAAAACTATGAATTAACACATGTGGAATTATATACTTAACAAAAAAGTGTGAAACAACTGAAATAATGTCTTATATTCTAGGTTCTTCAAAGTAGCCACCTTTTGCTTTGATGACTGCTTTGCACACTCTTGGCATTCTCTTGATGAGCTTCAAGAGGTAGTCCCCGGGAATGGTCTTCCAACAATCTTGAAGGAGTTCCCAGAGATGCTTAGCACTTGTTGGCCCTATTGCCTTCACTCTGCGGTCCAGCTCACCCCAAACCATCTCGATTGGGTTCAGGTCTGGTGACTGTGGAGGCCAGGTCATCTGGAGTAGCACCCCATCACTCTCCTTCTTGGTCAAATAGCCCTTACACAGCCTGGAGGTGTGTTTGGGGTCATTGTCCTGTTGAAAAATAAATGATGGTCCAACTAAACGCAAACCAGATGGAATAGCATGCCGCTGCAAGATGCTCTAGTAGCCATGCTGGTTCAGTATGCCTTCAATTTTGAATAAATCCCCAACAATGTCACCAGCAAAGCACCCCCACACCATCACACCTCCTCCTCCATGCTTCACGGTGGGAACCAGGCATGTAGAGTCCATCCGTTCACCTTTTCTGCATCTCACAAAGACACAGTGATTGGAACCAAAGATCTCAAATTTGGAATAATCAGACCAAAGCACAGATTTCCACTGGTCTAATGTCCATTCCTTGTGTTCTTTAGCCCCAAAAAGTATCTTCTGCTTGTTGCCTGTCCTTAGCAGTAGTTTCCTAGCAGCTATTTTACCATGAAGGCCTGCTGCACAAAGTCTCCTCTTAACAGTTGTTGTAGAGATGTGTCTGCCGCTAGAACTCTGTGTGGCATTGACCTGGTCTCTAATCTGAGCTGCTGTTAACCTGCGATTTATGAGGCTGGTGACTCAGATAAACTCATCCTCAGAAGCAGAGGTGACTCTTGGTCTTCCTTTCCTGGGGCAGTCCTCATGTGAGCCAGTTTCTTTGTAGCACTTTTTGCCACTGCTCTTGAGAACACTTTCAAAGTTTGACCAATTTTTCGGACTGACTGAGCTCCTCTTTGTGCAGCGTGGGGGCTCTGTGCTGGGGGCGGTGGCGGAATATCTTCGTGGAGCGTCGGGGCT
Source organism: Ranitomeya variabilis (assembly GCF_051348905.1). NCBI lineage: Eukaryota > Metazoa > Chordata > Amphibia > Anura > Dendrobatidae > Ranitomeya > Ranitomeya variabilis. The sequence goes on from NC_135234.1 coordinate 651,518,207, forward strand.
CCACCGGCATTTCCTCAAAGCCTGGAGGCATCGGCAGCTACATTGCTGCGATGGGTGGCCTCTGGAAAAATGGTTGCTAGGGGCGGCACATGCTCAGATTCAGATCTCGTCCCGAGATCTCAGGAGATGAGATCTGAATCTGAGCGTGCACCAACCCTAGCGGCCATTTTCCCGGAAGCCACTGCATCGCAGCAATGGAGCTGCCGGGGCCTCCGGGCTTTGAGGAAATGCCAGCGGAGCCCTGATGCTGCACAAAGATATGCCGCAGCCTCCCCCCAGCACAGAGCCCCCACGCTACACAAAGGGGAACCGCCGCCCCCAGCACGGAGTCACCACGCTGCACAAAGAGGAGCCACTGCCCCCCAGTACAGAGAGCATCGCTGCCACAATGAGGTAATAGGGGGATAGTCCACTTACAGCTTCCCTGTGAGACGCCCCCTCTCTTTGTTATCAGGACCACTCCACCCCACCATATGCACATTGGTCACCCGCCCTATAAGCTGACACACGGCGTATAAGAAGACCCCCGTCTTTTAAGAAGATTTTATATTTTAAATAGAAAAGTTGGGGGGTCGTATTATACGTCCAGTCATCTTATACGCTGGAAAATACAGTACTTTTTTCTCCACTGTGTGTGTGTGTATATATATATATATATATATATATATATATATATACACACACACACACACACACACACACACACACACACACACATATAATTTTTTTTCCCTAAAACTCTAAGGAAATGTGATCATTTCATCTTCAACTTGCTTAGCGGTTCACAATAACAGTCATTTTGACACTGTATATCTTGGTGTGACTCTGGCTTTAACTCTTCATTATTTAGACACTAGCGTCAATTTCCGGTTGCATATGCCAACATGGAAGGATGTATGTGCTGAAGCTCAAACACACATTTGCACAATAGATGCTGCTCTGACAAGTGGTATAGTTTATATAGCATGGTGAAATGCATGGAACTCACTGGTAGTCATCACAATTCATAGAAGGGTATTAAAGATGTTAAGAACCAGATTCCATTGCCTGCAATAAGTACAATAAGTACTGACAGGTCTTTTTTTCTATTTTGCAAAAACAAATATCCCGATTATGTCTACAGACATACTAACCTCATGACTTTGAGGTTAACACTCGTAGGTAGGTCCATCTTAGATCTTTAAACAAATTAACTTGACTTATCGTTGTGGGATGATTTGTGGTTTTCCTTTTTTGTCTGGATATATGTTTAATAATGTTAAAGTTTTGAGCTCTATGAAACTTTCTTTCATGTCTGTGTACATTAACACCTCTATCCTCTATGAACAGATGACAGATTTAATGGGGTTTTTCCAGGATTTTTATATTTGCCCACAAGTAAGGAATGGTGTAAAATAAATAAATAAACCTTCATTACTTTTTGATTCCATCATAATCACACCCTTATACTAGTTAACATGCTAGCGCACACACTTACTTTGTATTAAAGTTGAAGGTCCCACAGCCATCCCCCTTAGATTAAAGAACATGCTAGTACACAATTAGTAAGTGCACTATCATGTTATCTGATAAAAGGAGAAAGGAGATTCAACTATAATTCATGTTTTTTTTATTTATTCCTTTTTCTTGGGCAAATGTAATCCTCAAAACTCCCATTTGACTGTGTTACCTGAGTTAAAGTAACATTTGCTAGATCTATATTTTGGTTTTCGCTGATATGATGTGAGCAAAAATGTTATGTAAAGAGTCCGGACATGTTTGTGGCTGAACTAAGGAAAATTTTACACAATACTGGGTAAAAAAAAGAAAAAAAAGAAAAAATGTAGTTACACTGTTCACCTAATGCATATGTACAACCTCAATTAAAACCTTTATGGATGCCTTCTCACATTGAAGTGAAGATGGTTTGCACACTGACTGTACTGATAAGAAGGGGGAGGTAAATACCTTTTTGCCCCCTTGCCAGCCCTCTACAAGAGTTTCACACTTTTTTAAATTAGAAACATAGATGAAGGGTGTGACTGTACTTCAATAAACAAGACGTGAAACAGGACATCGATAAATGGCTGAGATCTACGAAATTGTCTAGACTGATCCCACCTACACAATAGGTACGAAAAATTACATCTGATGGCTAAAACATTTGTAATTGGATCCAATTTTAGGGATAAGGTTCTTGATTTTTACAGGTATTATGGCCATAGATGTTAAGGGTAAAAGGTACCCCTGCTGCAAGAATAACAAACCAAGGTACAGTCTAACATTAGCAAATATTTTATAACCCACACCACAGTTCATCTTTTGCAGATGCAGAACTAATGCAGAAGTGTCTTAGGGACTGAGCCGCCACCATACATTGGCTACAACCTCTGGGGCATCATAGCTTACACATTGGGACTTCTATAGGTCCTATCAATTCTTACAACCAATAACATCATAAAGACGAAACATTAGCAGGGTGGAGAGTTACTACCCAGAAACTAATCTGTCTTAGGTTTAGACAGCACACATTTAGTTTCACTACTAAAGTTGTCTTCTTCCTCTCGCCTTCACCAAGACACAAGTATGTGCAGTAATTCAGGTGAGTGTGAGATATCAAATTCCTTGTCTAAATAGTTAAATGAAGTACGAAAAGTATAATGACTGTGCAGTCTGTATCATGGGAATTAATAGAAAGTTGTGGTATAGTTTTTAATATCAGGGAAGAACTTTTTGAGTCAAAGGAATTATTTTTTATTATAAAATGAAGGTTTTAAAAAGTGCAGTTAACATATGAAGTAAGGTGATTTTCAGGACCACTGAGCCGATAAGCTGTAGTATGGCAGGATACCATCGTAAGTATATACAACTAGCTGTTTCCAGCCAGCTAACGCTCGGCACGCTCATTGCTATATAATTAACGCTGCTAGTGATTAAACTAAAGTAAATAATGACAACATTCAAAAGCGCTTACGCAGGTGATAATGTGGTGGGGGGGATTATCTGTGGTAATATGATGAGGGTTGGGATTATGTGTGGTAATGTGGTGGGGGGGCGGGATTATGTGTGGTGATGTGATGACGGTTGGGATTATGTGTGGTAATGTGGTGGGGGGCGGGATTATCTGTGGTAATGTGGTGGCTGTGGGATTATGTGTGGTAATGTGGTGGGGGGCGGGATTATCTGTGGTAATGTGGTGGCTGTGGGATTATGTGTGGTGATGTGGTGGGGGTGGGATTATGTGTGGTGATGTGGGGGCGGGATTATGTGTGGTAATGTGGTGGGGGGCGGGATTATCTGTGGTAATGTGGTGGGGGCGGGATTGTGTGTGGTAATGTGGTGGGGGCGGGATTATGTGTGGTGATGTGGTGGGGGCGGGATTATGTGTGGTGATGTGGTGGGGGCGGGATTATGTGTGGTGATGTGGTGGGGGCGGGATTATGTGTGGTAATGTGGTGGGGGGCGGGATTATGTGTGGTGATGTGGTGGGGGCGGGATTATGTGTGGTGATGTGGTGGGGGCGGGATTATGTGTGGTGATGTGATGAGGGTCGGGATTATGTGTGGTGATGTGGTGGGGGGTGCGATTATGTGTGGTAATGTGGTGGGGGGCGGGATTATGTGTGGTAATGTGGTGGGGGGTGGGATTATGTGTGGTGATGTGGTGGGGGCGGGATTATGTGTGGTAATGTGGTGGGGATGGGATTATCTGTGGTGATGTGGTGGGGGCGGGATTATGTGTGGTAATGTGGTGGGGGGGCAGGATTATGTGTAATAATGTGGGGGGTGGGATTATCTGTGGTAATGTGGTGGGGGCAGGATTATGTGTGGTGATGTGATGGGGGTGGGATTATGTGCAGTGATGTGGTGGGGGGGCGGGATTATGTGTGGTAATGTGATGGAGGGGCGGGATTATGTGTAATAATGTGGGGGGTGGGATTATCTGTGGTAATGTGGTGGGGGCAGGATTATGTGTGGTGATGTGGTGGGGGGGCGGAATTAAGTGTGGTGATGTGGTGGGGGGTGGGATTATGTGTGGTAATGTGGTGGGGGGTGGGATTATGTGTGGTGATGTGATGGGGGTGGGATTATGTGCAGTGATGTGGTGGGGGGGCGGGATTATGTGTGGTAATGTGGTGGGGGTGGGATTATCTGTGGTGATGTGGTGGGGGGGCGGGATTATGTGTGGTAATGTGGTGGGGGGGCGGGATTATGTGTGGTAATGTGGGGGGGCAGGATTATCTGTGGTAATGTGGTGGGATTATCTGTGGTAATGTGGTGGGGGCGGGATTATGTGTGGTGATGTGGTGATGGGGCAAGATTATGTGTGGTGATGTGGTGGGGGCGTGATTATGTGTGGAAATGTGGTGGGGGCGGGATTATGTGTGGTGATGTGGTGGGGGGCAGGATTATGTGTAGTAATGTGGTGGGGGGCGGGATTATGTGTGGTAATGTGGTGGGGGGCGGAATTATGTGTGGTAATGTGGTGGCGGGGCGGGATTATGTGTGGTAATGTGGCGGGGCGGGATTATGTGTGGTAATGTGGTGGGGGGCGGGATTATGTGTGGTAATGTGGTGGGGGCGGGATTGTGTGTGGTAATGTGGTGGGAGGCGGGATTATGTGTGGTAATGTGGTGGGGGGGCGGGATTATGTGGTAATGTGGTGGGTGGCGGGATTATGTGTGCGGTAATGTGGTGGGGGGGCGGGATTATATGTGGTGATGTGGTGGCGGGGCGGGATTATGTGTGGTAATGTGGTGGCGGGGCGGGATTATGTGCGGTAATGTGGTGGGGGGCGGGATTATGTGTGGTAATGTGGTGGGGGGCGGGATTGTGTGTGGTAATGTGGTGAGGGCGGGATTATGTGTGGTAATGTGGTGGGGGGCGGGATTATGTGTGGTAATGTGGTGGGTGGCGGGATTATGTGTGCGGTAATGTGGTGGGGGGGCAGGATTATGTGTGGTGATGTGTGGGAGGCGGAGCTACTGTGCAGGGGGCGGGATTAGCGAGTAATCACGATGCCTCATATATATAGATGTGAGTAGTGTCAACATAAAAGGACTAAAGAAAAAATTGGTAATGCAACTTATGTTATGCTTGTCAAATTTTATTTTTTTTAGTGTTTACTTTTTATGCATTTTCTCCAAATGGCTATTTACCATAAATTCTTTTAATTCTAAAGTGTGCACTTATTTTTATATTTGTAATTTGTCTACCTCTATCAATTCTCAGACATTTGGGCACAATTCATTTAATTTAGAATTTCTGCATTCAGCTGGACCTTTTTCCCTGCTTATGTAACCATACAATAATATTTTACTACATTTCCAATCAGTATTTTATAATCTGATCTGACCCATTATAGGTGCATCTTTATTCCTGGTTCCACAACAAAATTCTACGGTTTGGACAGAATTAGGAGCATGAGAAATGCCTCCTATTCAGGCGCTGTCAAACATTGTGTTGAACAACATGAGGCTGATGTCAGTTCATTTATTTTCATTGGTATAGAAAGGATTAGTAGATCACACAGGGGGGCAATTGACGGAGACGTCTGTGGGTGAGAGAGGCTTATTGGAAACTAGAACTTGATACAACACAGCCAAACGGCATGAACCTTAAACATGATTAATCATTCATTTAATAACGTGTGTGAACATTAACATGTAACAGCCTCCAATTAGAGTCCATTATGTGCCCAATTTTCATTGGTTCCCTGCTCTTTCTTAAAAGATTGTCTGTGTATCTTACATTTAGACTAGGACTAAGGGCAATACAGTCTCTGGAAATGCTTCAGTCTATTTTACTATGTAAACCCATCTGTATTCACAAATATTTTGAATTTGTACCAATAAAGAGGAATATATACATTTTTACTTCTTTTGGAAGCGCCATTTTAACGTTTTCATATGAACAATTAGGAGCATGATTACTTCCATCATCAATGGATGACTGTGATTACTGCTGTAGGACTGCAGTCTGTGGCTGTTTAGCTTTAAGATTGCTGAGACTAGTTGTCACTCTCCTGCCCACCTGTGTTTTTCTGCACTGAGCTGGTAATTAGCTCTGCTGGGAGCCAAGGGCAGCCTTTCTATATAAACCCCAGCAGACAGTCTCAGGCTGACAGCTATATAGCTCAAATAAACCTGTTCACAGCTCTTATCCATTGCTCCTGTTATGTCACTTTGTTAATCCTTTTTTCTGTCCTAATATTGTATTTTGACCACCCCTTGCTTTCCAATTTTGCAGCTTGACATATTGGTACCAAAATAGTTTGCTGACCCTTGTTGCTGCCAGACTGCTTCATGGGCCAGCAGCTTACTACAAAAAGATTACTTTGTGGCTCTAGTCCAGAGGCCACTGTGTAAGTTCAGATCCCTGTAGAGGGATTAAAGAATGAAGGCTAGGGTAAGCTCTGGGATCTGGTAAATGAAGTGGCTAGTGCTAAGCATATGTGTGGAAATCCTACTGACAGCTGTCAGGCTTTCACAAACAGTGCAAACATGACACAAATGCTGCTCACATCCATATTCCTAATTGAACTATGGAATTTTACCAACATTTATGCATGTCAATTATGTTTTCATTTTTAGCAAATCATTTATTATGAATATCCAATTAAACCATAAACATATAATTTACATATGAACAAATTAAAAAGAATCTGTCATTATGTATTTGCTACCCCATGTGAGAGCAAGATGATCTAGGAGCTGAGAACCAGTGGTGTGTCACTTAATGGGCTGCTTGCAGTCATTTTGATAAGATCCTTGTTTTATCTGCTGCAGGTCCGTGAGTTCACTGAATGCGGAGCTCTGTATAATCAAGGATAGTTGGGGTTGATTTTCAACTACCTGATTCTTATCTCAGTTGACTGACAATGGAAGACATTACACAGCAGTAGTAAGCAGTATAGCTGTGAATCCAGCAATACAATGAGATAAAACATGAAGAATCATAGAATGTTAGAGTTGGAAGGGACCTCCAGAGTCAACGTGTCCAACCCCCTGCTCAATGCAGGAATCACTAAACCATCTCAGACAGATGTCTGTCCAACCTCTGTTTGAAGGCTTCCATTGAAGGAGAACTCACCACCTCTCTGGCAGCCTGTCCAATTCACTGCTCTCACTCACTGTCAAAAAGTTTTTTCCAGTATCTAATCTGTATCTTCTCACTTTCAGCTTCATTTAATTGTGTCTAGTGTTTCCATGTGCAAATGATGATCCCTCTACACTGTGATATCCTTCAGATATCTATAGACCGCTATTAAGTCTCCTTTTAGCCTTCTTTTTTAAAAGCTAAACATTCCCAGATCCTTTAACTGTTCCTCATAGGACATAGTTTGCAGTCTGCTCATCATCCTGGTAGCTCTCCTCTAAACTTGCTTCAGTTTTTCTATGTCTGTTTTAAAATGTGGTGCCCAGGACTGGACACAGTATTCCAGATGAGGCCTGACCAAAGAGGAGTAGAGGGGGATAATCAATTCACATGATCTAGACTATGCTTCTTTTAATACATCTAAGAACTGTGTTTGCCTTTTTACTGCTGAATCACACTGTTAACTCATGTATGTGCAGTCTTTAACACGTGCCATTGCTTAGTTCTATTTCTCCCATTCTATAGATGTAATTTTGTTTTTTCTTGCCCATATGTAGAATCTTGCATTTCTCCCTGTTAAATACCATTCTATTAGTCACTGCCTATTGTTCAAGCTTAGGCTACTTTCACACTAGCGTTAACTGCATTACGTCGCAAATGCGTCGTTTTGCCGAAAAAACGCATCCTGCAAAAGTGCTTGCAGGATGCGTTTTTTCTGCATTGACTAACATTAGCGACGCATTTGCGACGCAATGACACACGTCGCAACCTTCCTGCGACGGTTGCGCCATGCTGTGGCGGACCGTCGGGAGCAAAAAACGTTACATGTTTTTTGCTCCCGATGGTCCGCTTTTTCCGACCGCGCATGCGCGGCCGGAACTCCGCCCCCACCTCCCCGCACTTCCCCGCACCTCACAATGGGGCAGCGGATGCGCTGGAAAAATGCATCCGCTGCCCCCGTTGTGCGGCGGGGACAACGCTAGCGTCGGGGACCTCGGCCCGACGCACGGCGACGGGCCGAGCCCGACGCTAGTGTGAAAGTAGCCTTATCTAGATCCTTCTGGATCCTTTCCCTGTCTTCTTTAGTGTTAAGGCCCCGTCTCACATAACGATTTACCAACGATCACGACCAGCGATACGACCTGGCCGTGATCGTTGGTAAGTCGTTGTGTGGTCGCTGGGGAGCTGTCACACAGACAGCTCTCTCCAGCGACCAACGATCAGGGGAACGACTTCGGCATCGTTGAAGACAGTCCCCTGCAGCACCCGGGTAACCAGGGTAAACATCGGGTTACTAAGCGCAGGGCCGCGCTTAGTAACCCGATGTTTACCCTGGTTACCAAAAAAAACAAACAGTACATACTCGCCTTTCGGTGTCCGTCAGGTCCCTTGCCGTCTACTTCCTGCTCTGACTGAGTGCCGCCGTACAGTGAGAGCAGAGCGCAGCGGCACTCAGTCAGAGCAGGAAGCGGACGGCAAGGGACCTGACGGACATCAGATGGTGAGTATGTAGTGTTTGGGTTTTTTTACATTTACGCTGGTAACCAGGGTAAACATCGGGTTACTAAGCGCGGCCCTGCGCTTAGTAACCCGATGTTTACCCTGGTTACCAGTGAAGACATCGCTGGATCGGTGTCACACACACCGATTCAGCGATGTCAGCGGGACCTCAACGACCAAAAAAAGGTCCAGGCCATTCCGACACGACCAGCGATCTCACAGCAGGGGCCTGATCGCTGGTACGTGTCACACATAGCGAGATCGCTACTGAGGTCGCTGTTGCGTCACAAAACTTGTGACTCAGCAGCGATCTCGCTAGCGATCTCGCTATGTGTGACGGGGCCTTTAGCTATCCCTGCTAGATTTGCATAGTCTGCAATTTGATTAGTATACTGTACCTTCAGTTCCCTTATCTAGATCACTTATTTCCTGGTATAGAAGTAAGGGTACTGTCACACAGTGCAATTTTCGTCGCTACGACGGCACGATTCGTGACGTCGCAGCGTCGTATGATTATCGCTCCAGCGTCGTAGACTGCGGTCACACTTTGCAATCACGGCACTGGAGCGATGCCGAAGTCCCCAGGTAACCAGGGTAAACATCGGGTTACTAAGCGCAGGGCCGCGCTTAGTAACCCGATGTTTACCCTGGTTACCAGCGTAAACGTTAAAAAAACAAACAGTACATACTTACATTCCGGTGTCTGTCCCCGGCGTCTCAGCTTCTCTGCACTGTGTAAGCACCATAGCCGGAAAGCAGAGCGGTGACATCACCGCTGTGCTCGCTTTCCGGCCGGCAGGCGCTCACACAGTGCAGAGAAGCTGAGACGCCGGGGACAGACACCGGAATGTAAGTATGTACTGTTTGTTTTTTTAACGTTTACGCTGGTAACCAGGGTAAACATCGGGTTACTAAGCGCGGCCCTGCGCTTAGTTACCCGATGTTTACCCTGGTTACAAGCGAACACATCGCTGGATCGCTGTCACACACACCGATCCAGCGATGTCAGCGGGTGATCAAGCGACGAAAGAAAGTTCCAAACGATCTGCTACGACGTACGATTCTCAGCAGGGTCCCTGATCGCTGCTGCGTGTCAGACACTGCGATATCGTAACGATATCGCTAGAACGTCACGAATCGTGCCGTCGTAGCGATCAAAATTGCACTGTGTGACAGTACCCTAAGAATCACTGGGCGGTAATATCCTGGCTCCAACTTCTTTTTTTTTTTGAAGATATGGACAACATTTGTCCTTCTCCAATTTTCTGGGACTTCTCCTGTTCTCCAGGATTTGTAAAAGATTCTGAATAGTGGATGTACAATTTCCTCTGCTTTCTGTTTCAATACGCTAGGATGTAATTCATCTAGACCAGGAGATTTAAACTAATTTAAATTAGCTAAGTGTCCCCTCACCATTTGCTAGAATGCAGCAGTATGGTCCGTGTTACATTTTTCACTCTGCCTCTCACTCTGTTCTTTCCGTCCTCTCCCTTCTTCATAGGACCATTTTGGCAACTCTAAATTGATCATTCTATTAAGCTGGCAGTCCAGTCTCTAGTTAGACAGATTTTAGTTGTTTTACAAAGTCAATGATGACAAAGATTCTTATTTTTAGTTGTACTATTGATTTATGCAAAGTTTGTTTGGGCGACAATGTTCACTTAAAGGGATTAAAGGGAGTCTGTCAACAGATTTTCGCTATATAATCTGAGGACAGCATGCAGTAGAAACACAGATTTTAAGGATGTGTTAATAATCAGACTGTGTGCTTTTGTTTCCTTATAATGAAGGTTTTATCACCTGGTGGGTGATTATCATTGCCTGAACTACAGCAGCACATTCATACTAGTCCGACTCTGCCCCCTCCTGTGATAAGGAGCTCACTGTCAATGGACAATGTAAATACAGAGCCTGGTGTGGGTGGGGTTAGTTTCCTCAGTTCTGCTACATTGCTAAATCTAAAAACTCTGATTGTGTAACAACTGCTGCACCCAGTAAAGTAAAGGTACCGTCACACTAAACGATATCGCTAGCGATCCGTGACGTTGCAGCGTCCTGCATAGCGATATCGTTGTGTTTGAAACGCAGCAGCGATCAGGATCCTGCTGTGATATCGCTGGTCGTTGGTTAAAGTTCAGAACTTTATTTGGTCGTCAGATCGCCGTGTATCGTTGCGTTTGACAGCAAAAGCAATGATACCAGCGATGTTTTACAATGGTAACCAGGGTAAATATCGGGTTACTAAGCGCAGGGCCGCGCTTAGTAACCCGATGTTTACCCTGGTTACCAGAGTAAAATGTAAAAAAACAAACAGTACATACTCACCCTCTGATGTCTGTCACACGTCCCTCGCCGTCCGCTTCCTGCACTGACTGTGAGCTCCGGCCGGCCGCAAAGTGAAAGTACAGCACAGCGGTGACGTCACCGCTCTGCTGTTAGGGCCGGCGCTCAGTCAGTGCAGGAAGCGGACGGCGAGGGACGCGAAGGTGAGTATGTAGTGTTTGTTTTTTTACATTTTACACTGGTATCCAGGGTAAACATCGGGTTACTAAGCGCGGCCCTGCGCTTAGCAACCCGATGTTTACCCTGGTTACCCGGGGACCTCGGCATCGTTGGTCGCTGGAGAGCGGTCTGTGTGACAGCTCTCCAGCGACCAAACAGCGACGCTGCAGCGATCGGCATAGTTGTCTGTATCGCTGCAGCGTCGCTTAGTGTGAAGGTACCTTTAGTGATATATAGTTGAATTCAGAGTCTCTTTTTCTACATCAGGCTGGTCACGGATGAAATATCTGTTTATAGTTTATAACCCATGCCACAAAATGGTAGGAGGTTTTGTAAAAAGACTATAATAACTATGTTTCATTATTTGTTTAGATATACTGTAGCTATAAAAAAAATAATTTGTTGCGTATGAGTACCTATCCTTCAATATAGCATTTTACAATACTGATTAATATTATGTGGATTTTATTCAGATTTTTTTTCCCATTTTTTTTTTTAACAGGAGACAGTCATGAGCAACCTCACACAGAGTTGGAAATTTCCTCCCAAATAGAAAGAGATGAAGAAGAAAGAAAATCAATGATTCCTCCTGCCTTAACCTTACCAACAACACTGAAAATTGAAACCAATGGATGTATAGCATCTGCAGAGAGTAAGTTACTGCTTATGTATCATCTTAGTCCAGGGGTGCACAACATTTTTTGTTACTTACATGAATACATCACCAGAATCACCATCACTACATTAATACATCACCAGAAACAAGTCTTGAGTATTTCTGGAGCATTTGGAGAGGTTATGCTCCAAAACAAATACTCTAAACTGAGATTTGGGAACAGAAACTCATCAAATCCTCCTCATAATCTCAAATCTCTAAGTTTTGACAATTTTTGAGTTTTAACCTAGCCATGTAGCACGTTATGGATTGCTACAGGTGTATAAAATTAGAACCACTGTTAACATAAGTGTGGCACTAAAACCACAATTAGAACATGAATCCAGCTCCAGAACCACTATCAGTACATGAATGCAGCTTCATAAACTACCATCAATGTATGAATGTAGTGTCAGAACCGCCATCAGTACATGAATTCAGTGCCAAAATCACCATCAGTGCATGTACAACTCTGGCACAAATTAAGAGACCACAACATCAAAATCCTGTCATGGGCAGCCCATTCTCCAGACCTGAACTCCATTGAAAACCTCTGAAATGTAATCAAGAGGATGATGGATAGTCACAGCAAGCCATCAAACAAAGAAGAACTGCTTAATTTTTTGCACCAGAAGCAGTGTGAAAGACTGGTGGAAAGCATGCCAAGACGCATGAAAGCTGTGATTAAAAATCATGGTTATTCCACAAAATATTGATTTCTGAACTCTTCCTGAGCTAAAACATTAGTATTGTTGTTTTTAAATGATTATGAACTTGTTTTCTTTGCATTATTTGAGGTCTGAAAGCACAGTTTTTTTTATTTTGACCATTTTTCTTTGTTAGGCTGGCGTCACACATGCGAGTTTTACGGACGTAAGAGCGCAGAAACTACGTCCGTAAAACTCGCATAACATACGGCACAATTATTCTCAATGGGGCTGCTCCTATCAGCCGTATATTACGAATCCGTAATATACGGCTTTCTACGGCCGTACAAAATCGCAGCAGGCTGCGTTTGTCAGCGTATTGCGCAAAAAAATCGCCAATGAAAGTCTATGGGGGCGAGAAAAATACGGATTCCACACGGACCAGCAGTGTGACTTGCGAGAAATACGCAGCGGTGTTAGTGAAAAGTCGGTAATTCAATTGCCGGCTTTTCATTTCTCCTGCACAAACCCGACAGGATATGAGACATGGTTTACATATAGTAAACCATCTCATATCCCCATTTTTTTTGCATATTCCACACTACTAATGTTAGTAGTGTGTATGTGCAAAATTTCAGCGCTGTAGCTGCTAAAATAAAGGGTTAAATGGCGGAAAAAATTGGCGTGGGCTCCCGCGCAATTTTCTCCGCCAGAATGGTAAAGCCAGTGACTGAGGGCAGATATTAATAGCCAGGAGAGGGTCCATGTTATTGGCCCCCCCTGGCTACAAACATCTGCCCCCAGCCACCCCAGAAAAGGCACATCTGGAAGATGCGCCTATTCTGGCACTTGGCCACTCTCTTCCCACTCCCGTGTAGCAGTGGGATATGGGGTAATGAGGGGTTAATGTCACCTTGCCATTGTAAGGTGACATTAAGCCAGATTAATAATGGAGAGGCGTCAATTATGACGCCTATCCATTATTAATCCAATTGTTTGAAAGGGTTAAAAAACACACACACACATGATTTAAAAGTATTTTAATGAAATAAACACAGCGGTTGTTTTAATAATTTATTGCTCTCTCAATCCATTTGCAGGCCCTCGCTTGGCAAAATAATAAACGCACAAGATACATACCTTCAGATGACCTATCACGTCCAACGAGGTAATCCATCTGAAGGGGTTAACTAATATTACAGGCAGGAGCTGCGATAAACCACTCGCTCGTGCCTGTAATCCCCCGGGTGCTGAAAGGAAAGCTGGATCTGTACTTACATTGAGTCGCGGTGATGCGCCCCTGCTGGATGTTCTCATGAACTGCAGCCTGGGAACTTTTTCCCACGCTCCAGGTCATATGAGGACATCCACCAGAGGGCGCATCACCGCGACTGAAGGAAATGTAGGTCAATGACCTACATTTCATTAATTCGCCGGGGAATTACAAGCACGAGCGAGTGCATTAGCAGGGCTCGTGCCTGTAAAATAATTAACCCCTTCAGATGGATTACCTCGTGGGACATGACGGTTCAGCTGAGGGTACGTAGAAAGCCGTATATTACGGATCCGTAATATACGGCTGATAGGAGCAGCCCCATTGAGAATAATTGTGCCGTATGTTATGCGAGTTTTACGGACGTAGTTTCTGCGCTCTTACGTTATATGTAAACCATGTCTCGTATCCTGTCGGGTTTGTGCAGGAGAAATGAAAAGCCGGCAATTGAATTACCGGCTGTTCACAGATATCGCGCTGAATGAAATCTAAATACAGAATATATATATATATATATATATGTGTCTCAATTGATATATATATCAATGATATATATATACTGTATATATGTTTTCCCGAACATTTGAGCACATAAATCCATTAGATGTCGTTTTTGCAAGCCTGCGCGAAAATCTCGCAGTACGGATGCCATACGGATTACATACGGAGGATACCATGCGCAAAATACGCTGACACACCCTGACTACGGATCAATATTTTGGGAACATTTCTCCGTATTACGGCCGTAGTACGGACGTATAATACGTGGCGTATTGTCTTACGCCAAGTGTGACGCCGGCCTTAGAAAAAAAAATACAAAATATATTGCTTGGAAATTCAGAGACATGTTGTCAAAAGTTTATAGACTAAAAGAACAATTTACATTTTACTTAAAAATATACATATAGAGAGAAACATCAGATAAACTGAACATTTTGCAGTTGTCTCTTAATTTTTGCCAGAGCTGTATATAGCACAAAGCTTAGTACAGTGATCAATTGCAATGTCAGGCCAGCCTCACATACAATTGTATCACATGAAGGGGTGTCCTTAACAAAAGTAAGGAGATGCTGTGAGTAGTTATTATCAGTCATAATCAGACTGCGGACCCTACAGGAACCATAGTACTAATGAGACATAGTCAATATCACAAATAAACATTTACACCCAGGTACCTTATAGGTGAATGGAGTCTTCTCTGAATGGAGTCATTTTTCTTTTGTTCTCCATTTTGTCCAGACAACACGATGACATTCCACGCCCAAAGCCCAAGGCTGCAGATATCCCTTTTCTCTGTCTTCAGCATCACATCCCAACAAGATGCCCTTAAAAATAAAATTATTATTCTGCTTCATCAATCAAAACATCTCCAATACTATGTGTTAGGGTTGGCAGATTGCACTAAATAAAAACAAATAATAAATAAGGTGCAATCGCATCCCGGGGTCCACCGTGCAGTATACTGCAGCTAGTGTGAACTAATGACGGATAAAAAACTAGCAAACTTTCCTCCTTAAACACACTGAGTTTAACTCCACACAGTGTGAATGGAACGAAGAAAACCAAACCCAGATACTACTCAGAGATGCACAGGGAGAGGAGTAACAATTCAGCTAACCACCGAGAGGTACAGGAACAGTAAGTACCAGCTCAGCTAACCACCAAGGGGTACAGGGACAATAGGAAGTGTGCAATACCCTGTTAGAACTAATGCGAAAGAACACGTGAGTTGACCTTGCTCTGTGGTGCAATACCCTGTTAACCCCACAGGGAAATATAGCATACACACGGGGCAGAAACAGATAGCAAAAACTCAGTCAGCGAGAACACTCAGCAAACCTCCTCTCCGGAGGAGCCGGAATTCTAATGGCACTGGGCCAACCCTGAACACATGCTGACACAGATCACTGACATCCCACCGGTAGCTGATACAGTGCTAAAGACACAAAACGCACAGACAGAGCGGTAGCGTATCCACCCACACATACACCAAACACAAGTGACACTAGCATGCCCGCGTGCTTCACTGAAAGCCCTTTATGCGCCAGGCTCCACCCCAAACACTCATGCCCAGTCGCCCGTGGGCCAATCCGGAGCTGCCACATCACAGACATGCTCAGTAAGGTGATTTCTGGATTTAGACTCCAGAGAGCTGGGCTGCCTCTGTATACCACTGGTTACTATAGACTTTAGCTGGACAGCCAGCAGTAACCACATGTATAACAGGAGCCTGAGCAAGATGCTGGGACCAACATCTGCGCTAAGTAACAGACCCAGCGACTGGGCCTGAATGTGAGACCAGAGCACCAAACAGTGCCTGCAATACATCCCACATGGCAGGGAAGTCCCAGCCTCTAACACTATGCCCACTATGAATAAATGATTGCCTCTTAATGTGCTTCCTGCACAAAATATCCCCCCACAGTGCCCCCTCCATAAAATCCCCCCATACACTGCTCCTCTTCATAATATCACCAAAATTGCTACTTTCCATATCTTTCCCACAATGCCTCTCTGCATAATATCCTCAATGCCCCTCTCTATACTCTGTCCCCTTTCACAGTCCTTCAATTGCCCTATAATGTTGTCCATTGCCCCATAATGTACCATCTTACTTTCCCTCTCCCGGAACCATCATCTAAAATGAAAGCACATTTCATCTTTAGCTCCTCCAAGGAGCACTTACCAGTGCCCACTGCATCCTCATCAGTTCTGCGGTCCTGGTGCCGGCAGCAGTGTGATGACGTCAGTAGCATACTGACGTCATCAACACTAGTCATCACGTCACTGCATGCCAGATCTGACAGGTACTCTGCTCTGCCCCAGTTCCAGAACAACACAGTGTTTGAAAGCATTTGTGTCTTTTAGAACAAGGGAAAGGAGTCTTCCGGACAGCTCCGTGGGCCACATGTTGTATCTCAGGCTAACATAGTGGATAACTTACTTTGCCCAGCACTATTTCCTGCTCAAAAGTCCTTTAAAATATGAAAAATAAATAAAAACACATAATTCACTGACAAAATATCTATAACAGATTTTTTTTTAAAATACATGTCTGTTTTAGTAAATACTCGCAATCTTCATGAATTAAAAATTCTTGAGCATTGTGTAGTTTCTCCAGAAGATTATAAAAAAAAATGACAACTCTATGTTGCTATTCCCCTTTGTCAATAGAGTGTGTCATTATGTAGGGAGATAGACCGGACCTCAGGTACCTGTATGCCGGGTCCGGAACTAGAAAGGCTGCATCCTCTGTTCCCGGGGACAGCTTTGAGGAGGCGGACCTTCCCCTGCAGCCTGAGGGAAGCCTGAGTGGGAGGAACCTTCCTGCAGACCCAGAGAGGCAGGGAGAGCAGGGCACGCAGCTAGTGAAGGGGAAGCGGAGAGTTGCAGGCCTGAGTGGAGCAGCACGCAGAGCAGTGACTGGCGCGCTCGGACTCCCTTGCCCTCAGAGAGTACTGGCGCTGTAGCAGGCCACATAGAGAGCACCTCATCGCCTGCAGAGCCGAGTGTGCCAAGCAGCACTCCGGAGCGAGGGACCACTGCAAAGCCGTGCAGAGTGGAGGAATGCCGTGTGGGACACAGGTGTGCAGAGCCGTGCACACAGAGCCGGGTGTCGCAGCAGACATAGAGAGGAGTGCTCCGGTCTGGAGCATCAGCGCCAAAAAGACCAGCGTCGCCTGCTGCCAACAGCAGGTACCAGGGAGAGTGGGAAATGCAGTGTGTGCCTAGTCATAGCCAGAGAGTACCAGGTGCCGGACCGAACATGCGCTGCCCCCAAGAGAGATCACACATGGGACTGAGACTTGCACCCTGACGTGGGGAGAGATTAGTTGTCCTGACCGTCTGTTACCTGACCACCCCCCATTTGAGTTAATGAGCCACATTGGGCTCGCACCGGACTGTGCCCGTGCCTTTAATAGCCACATTAGTATATGGACTAGGCCCAGTGGAAGGTACCGGAAACCGACCACTGCCGCCAGAAGACGGAACCTGCGACTACAGTACCCTCCAGGAGGAGGCGCTGAGCCCGCCGTTGCCGGTGCTATTTCGTGCACAGCAGGAGCTGCAGTGTGAGAACTTCCATATACTCTTGCTTCCTAATTGTTGTGTTTGAACTGTTGCATTTTACCGTGCCTTTAATACCATTAACTCTTTACCTCCCTGCGTGGAGTATCTCTCCTGTAAATAAACCTGTTAATCCTTGTTCTGCCTCCCGTCCATCACTGCATCCCGCGTTCCTGCTTGATATCTTACAATTACACAATTCA
Organism: Ranitomeya variabilis; assembly: GCF_051348905.1. Classification (NCBI taxonomy): domain Eukaryota; kingdom Metazoa; phylum Chordata; class Amphibia; order Anura; family Dendrobatidae; genus Ranitomeya; species Ranitomeya variabilis. Next base: position 651,536,131 of record NC_135234.1, read on the forward strand.
AGGGGTAAAGTATATCCTTGTGGACAGGGAGACTTGCAAACCGTGAGATATTTCCATGGCAATTTAAATATGCAAATATACTCATCATAGAGGAAAAGGATGGGAACTCTAGTGCCACTTACTGGATGTACAAATCCTAAATGTCAGTATTGACTTGTTAACAAGCTTTGTCACATGACATAGGATACAAACCCAAACCAGACATTTCATTTACCAACACGTGTTCAGTGTCTCAGTGCAAAGCAGGAGAATGGTGTAATAATTATAGGGGATAACTCAGGAGACTCTTTGCGTGGAACAAGACAACTACAGGACACAGTTTTATAAGTGGTAAAGTCTATATTATCACACGGTGATTCAAACAGGTGCAGAGAGAAACTCAAGTCCACAACACTTGGAGTAAATATTAAATGCAGCTTAGCAGTTTATAGGAAACTTCAGAGGAAAATGCAATCACGCAGAAAGTCTATGAAGCACAATTATTCTTGAGGATACTTGACACGAATAAGTCCTTGCTTATTCCAAAACACAGATAGATATGCTTATAAGGCAGTTCAAATAATATCTTAGCTCAACCAGGGAGGCCTGGGTAATAGTCTCAGGTTCTTACAGAGCAGAAACAGCTTACATGTCCAGCAAATGCAGATGGAAGTAAACACGAGCAGCAGATGAAGGAGGATTACTGGAACTGGTGTATGCAGCAGGAACTCAGAGCAGAGTAGCAAGATAACCCCACAGGTTCACAGGAGCAGGTATATAGCCAGGGAGTCACCAGAGGTCAGGAGCTAGATGCAAAGCAGAATACTCTAGCACAGACTGAAGGATGGGGTGGAGTTTTATAGCAGGAAGACACAGTGCACATGAGACCAAAGACGCCATCTTGGAAAAGGGCAGTAATGCACAAAAGGTAATAAAAAATGTTCAGAGTCCTGACATTACTCCCTCCTTAGAAGCGGCCTCAGGACGATCCTGGACCTGGTTTCTCAGGGAATCTCTGATGAAAATGAGAAATCTTCTGTTGGGCATTGATGTTGTCCACAGGTTCCCAAGAGTCTTCCTCAGAGGGATATCCCTGCCATCTTATCAGATATTGGAGCCGATTCCTGCGAATCCTGGAATCAACAATTTCCTCCACCACAAATTGTTCTTGCCCATCAATCACCACAGGCTGCGGAGGTGGCACAACACGTCCCTGGAAGGTATTAGGAGATACAGGCTTTAGTAAAGATACATGAAAAACTGGGTGTACCTTCATAGTCCTAGGCAGCTTCAGCCGGCAGGCCACAGAGCTCACAATACCGTTGATCTTGAAAGGGCCAATGAATTTCTGTCCAAGTTTTTGTGAAGAAACGTTTAAATTCAGATTCTTAGTTGCTAACCACACGGAATCTCCTACCTTGAACATGGGTGCAGGTTTACGGAATCTATCAGCCGATCTCTTATAACGTTCTTGAGCTGTGGTCAGGGATTCCTTCAGAACCTCCAGATTTTGCCTCATCGCCTTTTCTCCACTGCCGGAACCGGAGAATTAATTGGAGACCTAGGTAAGATACACGGATGATAACCCAGATTGGCAAAGAAAGGTGTAAATTTAGTGGAGGCGCTCTGAGAATTGTTATATGAAAATTCGGCTAACGGCAACAACTCCAACCAATCATCCTGGAGATGGCTGACATAGCATCTTAGATATTGTTTTAGCGTCTGGTTGGTACGCTCAGTCTGACCATTTGTCTGGGGATGGTAAGCGGAAGAGAGACAGACATTAATATTGAGTGCAGAGCAAAACCCCTTCCAAAATCTTGAAGTGAACTGCACTCCATGGTCAGAGATGATCTCATCCGGAACCCCATGCAACCGAAAGACAGTCTGTATAACCAAGTTCACTGTATCTTTAGCTGAGGGGAGGCCGGTGCACGGAACAAAATTAGCAGCTTTAGTCAGGCGATCAACTACCACCATGATTGTATTCATGCCCCCCGATGTAGGCATCTCCACAATAAAGTCCATTGATATAGACCCCCAAGGGCGGGACGGAACAGGTAATGGTTGTAGAAGACCCGTAGGTGCCACATGAGGAGTCTTGTAATGAGCACATACCTCGCAAGAGAGAACATAGTCCTTGGTATCCTTCAGGCAAGTTGGCCACCAGAAGAATCAGCTCAGGAACTCTTGTGTCTTCTGTACCCCCCTGTGACCAGCCAACTTGGAGTCATGTACCAACTTGAGGATCTGCAGACGGACGACCTCAGGGACGTAGATACGTTGATCTCTGAACCACATGCCACCCTTAAAGACAAGATTAATATCCACAGGTGGGTTGGCCAGAAATATATCACCGTCATAGGCTTCCCTGCACTCCTTCCACAAGTCCTGATCGTGGATAACTCCAATGAAATTGGCATCAGATAGAATGGTCTTGGACGGGGCTCCAGGTACAGAATCCGCAGCATGTATTCGGGATAAAGCATCAGCCTTCCCATTACGAGAACCTGGACGGTACGAGATAACAAAGTTAAATTGATTTAAAAATAAGTTCCAATGAGCCTGACGAGGAGAAAGACATCTAGTGGATCTAAGGAACTCTAAATTGCGATGGTCAGTTAGCACTATGATCTGATGATGATGATCTGATGTGCAGCTCAGCAATTCCTTGTCTCCCACGTTGTAATTCTTCTCTGCTGAGGTTAGTCTACGGGAAAAGAAAGCACAAGGATGTAGCAGACCCTTCTCTCCAGTTCTTTGGGAGAGAATAGCCCCCAATGCATTATCAGAAGCGTCCACCTCCACAATGAAAGAAAGTGTTGGATCTGGGTGTATCAAGAGCGGTGCTGATGTGAAACAGATCTTAAGCCGATCAAAAGCTTCTTGAGCATGTGATGACCACTTAAAAGGCTTTTCCTTCTTTGTCAAGGAAGTAATGGGACAGACAATATTAGAAAAATTTCGAATGAAGCGTCTGTAGAAATTTGCAAAACCAATAAAACGTTGGACCTCCTTAACGTTCTTGGGTATCAGCCAGTCAAGGATAGCCTGAATCTTACCAGATTCCATGTTCAGCACCTGGGGAGAGATGATATAACCTAAGAACTGTATCCAAGAACGATGGAACTCGCATTTCTCCAGCTTAATATACAGATGGTTCTCTTTCAGACGTCTTAAAACAGTTTTGACATGTTCTTCATGTTCCTGTAGAGAGTCAGAAAAGATTAGCATATCGTCCAAATAGATCACTACAAACTGGTCCAACAAATCTCTGAAAATGTCATTAGCAAGGTGTTGAAACGTTGCAGGGGCGTTACAAAGCCCGAAGGGCATCACAAGAGATTCAAAGTGTCCATACCGGCATCGGAATGCTGTCTTCCACTCATCCCCTGGATGAATACGCACCAAATTATAAGCCCCATGAAGATCCATTTTAGAGAACACCTTAGCATGGCGGACTCTTTCCAGTAATTCGGGAATCAGAGGCAAAGGGTAACGGTTTCGTACGGTTACCTTATTGAGTTCCCGATAGTCAACACAGGGTCTCAGGGTTCCATCCTTCTTCTTTACAAAAAAGATAGGTGCCCCTGCTGGTGAGGAAGAAGGATGTATGAAGCCATTGGCCAGATTTTCATCAATATACTCCTTTAAGGCTTGAAGCTCAGGTGCCGCCAAAGGGTATACGTTACCAAAAGGAATAGCTGTTCCAGGAAGCAACTCAATGGGACAGTCATAATGCCTGTGTGGAGGAAGCTGATCTGCATTCTTCTTGTCACAGATGTCAAAGAACTCTTTATATGCTGGAGGTAAAGAAAATACCTGTACATGTGGTTCCGTAGCCGTGGACTCAGGGACAGCTTCTGTTAACGCTGAGTTGCTCCTTGTTGGAAAGATAATCTCTTTGGTCTCCCAGTTGATAATTGGGTTCTGAGAACGCAGCCAAGGAATGCCTAAAATCACAGGAAAATGAGGAGAAGAAATTAGCAAGAAAGAAAGTTGCTCCTGATGATTAGGCTCCAACAAAATTTCAAGGGGTACGGTCTCCTGATCCACAGGCCCAGAGATTAAAGGTAACTCATCCACTGTTTCCATGGTAATTGGAGAGGCTCTTTGCTGAATTTTAATACCATGTTCCATGGCAAATGCGATATCCATAAAATTGCCACCTGCACCAGAGTCAATCATAGCTGCACCGGAAATCCACTCTCCTGAACACAGGATCTTAATAGGGAGAGAACAGTGAGAGTTCTTTTCCTTAAGCTCCTTGGGGGGGGTGAAGTCATAGAAAGTGAATGGAATACAGCGTTTAAAGGCAGGCTACATTCAGAGATGTCAGATTCATCATCACAGTTGTCATACTCCCCTACTGCTGCTAGCACCTTGTTAGGCCGTCTAGGACACTTAGGACAATTGATCAAGAAGTGGTCAGACTGGCCGCAGTAGAAACATAGACTTTCACGAAGGCGATGCTCCCGGAGTCAATTTGCATGGGCACCTCCTCCACCTCCCGAGATGTTCTACCTGCAGGCTCTTTGGAAGGAAGGGAAAAGTTAGAAATACGGTTATATGCAGCAAACTTCTCCTGCCTACGCTCAGTAAGGCGAATGTCAATGCGCACACAATGCTGTATAAATGTCTCTAGCTCTTGTGGTGACTCAGAGCGAGCTAGTTCATCTTTTACAATACTAGACAGACCCCTTTTAAAAATAGGCAATTGTGCATAACTGTCCCAATTGGTATCTACCGCTAATCTCCTGAATTCAGTAGCATACTCAATAACAGAACGTTTTGCCTGGCGTAAAGACAATAAAGCAGATTCAACGGTTGCACGGCGATTAGTATCATCAAACATTAATGCCATAGCGGCCAAGAAATCATCCAAGTTATTTAACCGTGGATCACGAGACTCAATCATCAGATTCGCCCAGGCGAGCGCTCGTGCGGTCAGCAGCTTTATTACACACAATACTTTGGATCTATCATTAGGAAAACGGTCAGCATGCACATCAAAATATAGCATACATTGATTCACAAAGCCACGAAATTTGTCGCGATCACCATTAAATCTGAATGGGGGCAACTTAGGTGGGCCAGCTGGTGGCGGTTGCCCAGAGAGAAAAGTCGCTTGTGCAGCTATTTGCGTGCTTATGTCCTGAAAAAGCCGGTCCATACTGGGACTCTATGCCAGCAAGTTTGTTTTCCTGGGCTGCCATGCGGGTGCTTAAGTCCTGCAAAGTCTGTCCAAACACTTGTTGATTGTGTTCAAAGCTTCCAAACTTCTTTTGCAGACCTTCTACATCTTTCTGCAGTGATCTTATTATGGAAAACACCTGCTCTAGTCTGCTTTCTGCAGTCATTGTTCCAGCAGTCTCCTTTTTTTTTTTAGGCTAGAGTATCCTGTAATAATTATAGGGGATAACTCAGGAGACTCTTTGCATGGAAGAAGACAACTACAGGACACAGTTTTATAAGTGGTAAAGTCTATATTATCACACCGTGATTCAAACAGGTGCAGAGAGAAACTCAAGTCCACAACACTTGGAGTAAATATTAAATGCTGCTTAGCAGTCTATAGGAGACTTCAGAGGAAAATGCAATCACGCAGAAAGTCTATGAAGCACAATTATTCTTGAGGATACTTGACACGAATAAGTCCTTGCTTAGTCCAAAACACAGATAGATATGCTTATAAGGCAGTTCAAATAATATCTTAGCTCAACCAGGGAGGCCTGGGTAATAGTCTCAGGTTCTTGCAGAGCAGAAACAGCTTTCATGTCCAGCAAATGCAGATGGAAGTAAACACGAACAGCAGATGAAGTAGGATTACTGGAACTGGTGTATGCAGCAGGAACTCAGAGCAGAGTAGCAGGATAACCCCACAGGTTCACAGGAGCAGGTATATAGCCAGGGAGTCACCAGAGGTCAGGAGCTAGATGCAAGGCAGAATACTCTAGCACAGACTGAAGGCTGGGGTGGAGTTTTATAGCAGGAAGACACAGTGCACATGAGACCAAAGACGCCATCTTGGAAAGGGCAGTAATGCACAAAAGGTAATAAAAAATGTTCAGAGTCCTGACAAATGGATTTAACTGGACGAGAGGCCTCTGACAGTGGGACTAATAAAGATCTTCCCTGTGGAGAGTGTCATATCATTGCAGGGAGACTTATAAGCCATTCAATGCTCCCTGAGATTTTAAATATGCAAATAGCATCTTCAGAAAGGAAGAGAACAGATACTTAGGCACACCCATTTTAAATGAGGAATGGTGACACTTTACTGTCAATGTATTTGTCCATTTTCTGGAGAAATAACAGAGGAGCGATACAACGTAGGTTTCTAAGATAAGAAGTTCCATAATAATTTATTGAGAAATGAAGTATGGATTAAACCATACGGATATGCCAGGAGATCCACTTTAAACACTGTGCTGCAACTACCAGTATTTCAACATAAATCAAATGTAAAATGTATATGTACAAATTCCTCGGTTGTACTGATGCTAATTATGAAAAGCCCATATCTGTGCTTGTTGTAGTTCCATGTGTCTGTCATTTGACCATCAGATGGCAACTCTGAAACTACCTAAAACAAGTAAAAGTAATGTTTTTTAATCCCTTCCCAACACCTTCCATACAAATACATCGTATTTTGCAGGTCGTGTGAAATACAACAAAAAACTTTTTGGCATCACAATGTCCACAAAAGGTTGATTTATCAAAATATAACATCCCCTTGATGACCTAAGTTGGGGGCTGATTATGGCATGTGCAAGGGCTGTTAGAATTTTATGAGATCCCTAGTTTACAAGATATCTTTGTCCTTGGAGGTCCCATGTGGTAATAATAATAATAATAATAATTTTTATTTATATAGCGCCAACATATTCTGCAGCACTTTACAATTAAGCGGGGACATGTACAGACAATAAATTCAGTACAAGTTAAGACAATTTAAACAGTGACATTAGGAGTGAGGTCCCTGCTCGCAAGCTTACAATCTACAAGGAAATGGGGGGACACAATAGGTGAAAAGTCCTTGTTATGTGGTGGTAGATATTGTCATCACTTGTCTAATCGTGATTTCACATTTATATAGAGATCAAATATGGCATGTATAGCATCTCATTCATTGGCATGTTATTAAGTTGGAGGAGTTAGAATGGCCTTACTGTGATGTGAGTAAATGCATTCTATATGTCACTTCGCTATAACGCTGAAAATATATCGCCATAATTATCGAATCAACGCAGACTCCAATATTCATCACTGGACACCAGAGAGAGTGTCTACAAAACATGCTTTGATGAGAGGAAGCTTACAGTGGGTCTTGCCCATGTTGTAGCGGTTATAGTCTCACTGATTAATTGAGTCTGTGGACAGGAATCTTTTATAAAGGTGACTCTGTAAGACAGCTGTCTTTAATGCAGGTAACGAGGAGCATCTAACTGGTTTGTAGGAGCCAGAATTCTTAACCCCTTTACCCTACCCCGAGGGTGGTTTGCACGTTAATGACAGGGCCAATTTTTACAATTCTGACCACTGTCCGTTTATGAGGTTATAACTCTGGAATGTTTCAACGGATCCTGGTGATTCTGACATTGTTTTCTCGTGATATATTGTACTTTATGACTGTGGCAAAATTTCTTTGATATGGCTTGCATTTATTTGTGAAAAAAACGGAAATATATAAGTAACATTTCCCACATGTCTACTTTACATCAGCATAATTCTGGAACCAAATTTTTTTTGTTAGGGAGTTCTAAGGGTTAAAAGGTGACCAGCGATTTCTCATTTTTACAACACCATTATTTTTTAGGGACCACATTACATTTGAAGTCACTTTGAGGGGTCAATATGATAGAAAATAACCAAAAGTGACACCATTCTAAAAACTGCACCCCTCAAGGTGTTCAAAACCACATTCAAGAAGTCTATTAACCCTTCAGCTGCTTCACAGGAATTTTTGGAATGTTTAAAAAAAAAATGAACATTCAACTTTTTTTCACAAAAAATTTACTTCAGATCCAATTTATTTTACTTTACCAAGTGTAACAGGAGAAATTGAACCACAAAAGTTGTTGAACAATTTGTCCTGAGTACGCCGATACCCCATATGTGGGGGTAAACTACTGCTTGGGCGCATGGCAGAGCTTGGAAGGGAAGGAGAGTCGTTTGACTTTTCAGTGCAAAATTGGCCGGAATTGAGATTGGACGCCATATCGCCTTTGGAGAGCCCCTGATGTGCCTAAACAGTGGAAACCCCTCACAAGTGACACAATTTTGGAATGTAGATCCCCTATGGAACTTAAATAGATGTGTGATGAGCATTTTGAACCCCCAAGTGCTTCACAGAAGTTTATAGTGTAGAGCCATAAAAATAAAAAATCATATTTTTTTCACAAAAATGATCTTTTTGTCCCCAATTTTTTATTTTTCCAAGGGTAACAGGAGAAATTGGACCCCGAAAGTTGTTGTGCAATTTGTCCTGAGTATGCTGATACCCCATATGTGGGGGTAAACCACTGTTTGGGCGCATGGCAGAGCTCGGAAGAGAAGGAGTGCCATTTGACTTTTCAATGCAAAATTGGCTGGAATTGCGATCGAACACCATGTCGTGTTTGGAGAGCCCCTGATGTGTCTAAATAGTGGACACCCCCGACAAGTGACACCATTTTGGAAAGTAGACCACCTAAGGAACTTATCTAGATGTGTGGTGAGCAATTTGAACCCCCAAGTGCTTCACAGAAGTTTATAATGTAGAGCCCAAGGATAACAGGAGAAATTGGACCCCAAAAGTTGTTGTGCAATTTGTCCTGAGTACGCTGATACCCCATATGTGGGGGGGAACCACCATTTGTGTGCATGGCAGAGCTCAGAAGGAGTGCCGTTTTGGAATGCAGACTTTCATGGAATGGTCTGCAGGCATCACGTTGCGTTTGCAGAGCCCCTGATGTGCTTAAACAGTGGAAACCCCCCACAGGTGACCCCATATTGGAAACTAGACCCCCCCCAAGGAACTTACCTAGATGTGTTGTGAGAACTTTGAACCCCCAAGTGTTTCACTAAAGTTTATAACGCAGAGCGTGAAAATAAAAAATAATTATTTTTCCACAAAAATTATTTTTTAGCCACAATTTTATATTTTCATAAGGGTAACAAAAGAAATTGGACCCCAAAGTTGTTGTCCAATTTGTCCTGAGTACGCTGATACCCCATATGTGTGGGTAAATCACTGTTTGGGCACACAGCAGAGCTTAGAAGGGAAGGAGCACCGCTTTACTTTTTCAACGCAGAATTGGCTGGAATTGAGATCGGACACCATGTCACGTTTGGAGAGCCCCTGATGTTCCTAAACAGTGGAAACCCCTCAATTCTAACTCCAACCCTAACCCCAACACACCCCTAACCCTAATCCCAACCCTAACCATAACCACACCCCTAACCTGAACACACCTCTAACCCTAATCCCAACCATAGCCACAACCCTAACCCCAACACACCCCTAACACCAACACACCTCTAACCCTAATCCCAGCCCTAACCACACCCCTTACCCCAACACACCCCTAACCCCAACACACCCCTAACCCTAATCCCTTCCATAACCCTAACCACACCCCTAACCCTGACACACCCTGTTAGGGCTGGCGGAACGCACCGAGTAAATATAGAGATGTTATTTGGTGCGTTCGCAGCCCTGGGTCCACCGTGCAGGAAGAGAACCTGCTGCTGGCAAACGGCGGTAAAAGCAAACTCTGTTGCGTCACAGAGTCGCTATAAAGAAAGGACTGTGTCCTGTTAAACTCTACAGGAATACAGAGTAACTGCTGAGCAGATAGCAGCTTGTGGTCACGCAGTCAAGGAGGCAAACATACAATCTCCTCACCGGAGGAGCCGGTATTCTAAGTGGCTTATTTCAGCCAGGGCCCTGAAACCATACACACAATCTCCTCACCGGAGGTGCCGGTTTTCTAAGTGGCTTATTTCAGCCAGGTCCCTGAATGCACACAAGCGTGACCACATTGGCGCAAAACTCATGACATGCATTGATACTAGCGCATGGCTGCAGCTTTTATAGCTGCAGCAAGTACAAGACCTTCCTAGAAGGACCAATGAGAGGCTGCCACAGAGCCTGAGCACCTTCAGGACCTTCTTGGAGAACCAATGGGCTTTGCTGCAGTATCCAAGCATGTGACCCTCGATCTCCAATGAGAGATCTTACCCTGGGCATGCTCAGAAGGAGAAAAGCAGGACTTAGTCCCAAAAGCATCTGCTCGCCACTGCCCAGCACTGGCTTCAATGGCAGAAGCTGGAAAAGCAGCAGTCAGACTGAGCGAGACGCTGGGACCGACATCTCCGCTGAGCAGGCTCCACTGCGGCAGGAGAAAAATGGGAAACCGCAGCGGAGATGGCCCGAGATTCCCCCTGTGCAGAGGTGGGAACTCGAACCCTAACATTACCCCCCCTCCTAGGGCCCCCCTCCTTGGACCTCGCTATGCTTGAAGGCAGCAATGAGCTGTGGAGTCTGAATGTGCTCAGCAGGCTCCCAGGACCTGTCCTCAGGACCATAACCCTTCCAGTCCACCAAATAAATTTTTTTGCCACGTACCATCTTGCACCCCAAAATAGTGTTCACCTCGTAATCGTCCGTAGACGAACCCGATGTCCCAGGAGATGACTCGGAAAATCGGGACATGTATACGGGATTCAAGAGGGACACATGAAAGGTGTCAGTGATACCCAGGTGTGGTGGAAGGGCTAAACGGTGGACCACAGGGTTAACCTGTTTGAGGACCTTGAAAAGGCCCAAGGAGCGAGGTGCAAACTTAGTGGACTCAACTCGCAGCCTGATGTTACGGGCGGAGAGCTACACCAAGTCACCAGGAGCAAAGGTCGGAGCGGGGCACCGATGTGCATCGGCGGAGGACCTCATTCTCTCCTTGGAGGCCCGAATGGCATCCTGAGTGCGGTCCCAAATATCCCGTGCCTCCACAGCCCAGTCTGTCACCCTGGAGTTAGCGGAAGACACGGGCATAGGCACAGGTACCCGCGGATGCTGACCATAGTTAAGGAGGAATGGGGTTTGTCCAGTGGAGTTGGCTACGGCGTTGTTCAGCGCAAACTCCGCCCACGGTAGCAAAGATGCCCAGTCATCCTGCCTGGCTGAGACAAAATGTCGCAGATATGTGACCAAGGTCTGGTTGGCCCTCTCTACCAACCCGTTAGTCTCGGGATGATATGCGGAAGAGAGATTCAACTCAATGCTGAGAAGACGACAAAGCTCTCTCCAGAACTGAGACGCAAACTGGGGACCCCGGTCACTGACAATTTTGTCCGACATAACGTGTAGGCGGAAGATGTGTTTTATGAACAACGCTGCCAAGGTCTGTGCAGAAGGTAGCCGTGGAAGCGGCACCAAATGCACCATTTTAGAAAAATGATCGGTGATAATAACCCAAATGATGGTACAGCCACGAGACTTGGGCAAACCCACCACAAAGTCCATCCCGACCATCTCCCAGGGCCTGTCTGCCACCAGCAAGGGATAGAGTAACCCAGCTGGCCGTTGTCGAGGAGACTTATTTTTGGCGCAGGAGACACACGCCCGAATATAATCTCCGACGTCACGGACCATATGTGGCCACCAGTACGTCCTCGCCAGCAGCTCAGATGTCCTCTTTGTCCCAAAGTATCCACCCACCCTGGACGAATGAGCCCAAGAGAGAACCTCCGGTCGCAAATTTGATGGTACAAAAGTTTTGCCCGGAGGGACAGACTCTTTTGAAACCGGAGCTACGGTTCTCAGGCTTTCAGAAGGGACAATAAGCCAAGGCTCCCCTTCCTCCTCCTCAGATGACACAACGGAGCGAGAGAGGGCGTCAGCACGAATGTTCTTCTCCCCAGCGAGATAATGGAGGGTGAAGTGGAACCGGGAGAAGAACAAGGACCATCTGGCCTGACGAGAATTTAGCCGCTGGGCTGTTTGCAAATATACCAGATTTTTGTGGTCTGTGAAGACTTGAAAGGGGAAGCGAGCCCCCTCCAAAAGATGTCTCCACTCCGAGAAAGCCAACTTCATTGCTAGCAACTCCCTGTCCCCAATGGAATAATTCCTCTCTGCTGGTGTGAAGGTCTTGGAGAAGAAGAAGCAAGGATGCTTCCGACCTTGAGCATCCTTTTTGAAGAGGACTGCTCCTGCACCAACGGATGAGGCATCCACCTCCATTATAAACGGCTTATCAACATCGGGACGATGTAGGATGGGAGCGCTAGCAAAATGAGACTTAATAGAAGAGAAGGCCCTGGAGACCTCTTCAGACCACAATTTGGGATTTGCTCCCTTCTTGGTGAGGGCTACCAAGGGAGCTACCAAAGTTGAGAAGTAAGGAATGAACTGGCGATAGTAATTAATGAACCCCATAAAGCGCTGCACCACTTTAAGAGAATGGGGTTCTTGTCAGTCCATCACAGCTTGTAGTTTGGCAGGATCCAGGAAAGGTAAAGACTCCTGCTCAAACATACACTTCTCTAACTTTGCATAGAGGGAATTTGCTCATAAGAGGTCGAAGACTCTGCCAACATCTCTTCGGTGGGAATCAATATCTGGAGAGAAGATGAGAATATCATCCAGATAGACTACAACCGAGGTGGAGAGCATATCCCGGAAGATATCATTGACAAAGTCTTGGAAAACATCTGGGGCATTACAGAACCCGAAGGGCATCACCAGATACTCATAGTGCCCATCCCTGGTATTAAACGCCGTCTTCCATTTGTCCCCCTCACGTATGCGAATCAAGTTATAAGCACCCCGCAGATCTAATTTGGTAAATACCCTTGCTCCCCATAGCCTATCAAAGAGCTCAGAAATCAGGGGCAACGGGTATTTATTCTAACGGTGATGGCGTTAAGACCCCTGTAATCTATGCAAGGAAGTAATTCTCTGTTCTTCTTCTGCATGAAGAAGAACCCCGCCCCTGCAGGTGACACTGACTTCCTAATGAACCCTCTTGCCAAATTCTCCTGGATATATTGGGACATAGCCTCCATCTCCGGGAGAGAGAGGGGATAGATCCGTCCCCGAGGAGGTTCTGCTCCAGGCAAGAGATCAATAGGACAGTCATAGGGACGGTGAGGCGGAAGGGTCTCCGCTGCCTTTTTGGAAAAGACGTCTGCATAGGACCAATAGCACTTGGGAAGCGAAGAGAGATCTGCGGGTATCTCAGTAGTGGAAACCTGAACACACTCCCTCACACATCTGCCCTTACATGAATCACTCCAACCCAATATCCTCCCTGAGGTCCACTCAATATGTGGGGAGTGGAAACGGAGCCAGGGTATTCCCAGTAGAATCTCATCCATTCCCTCGGGAAGAACAAGAAGGGAAATAATCTCCTGGTGGGAAGGGGACAAGGACAACTGTCATGATTCTCAATGGCGAGAGAACATAGCCCAGCATATATGAGAACTAGCTCTTGGAAGATGGAAACTATACTGACCATGAACTAAACCTGCCGCACAACTAGAAGTGGCCGGGTAGCATGCCTACGTTTTTTATCCCTAGATGCCCAGCGCCAGCCGGAGAACTACCTAATCCTAGCAGAGGAAAAGACAGTCCTGGCTCACCTCTAGAGAAATTTTCCCAAAAGGCAGACAGAGGCCCCCACATATATTGGCGGTGATTTTAGATGAAATGACAAATGTAGTATGAAAATAGGTTTAGCAAAATCGAGGTCCGCTTACTAGATAGCATGAAGACAGAAAGGGCACTTTCATGGTCAGCAGAAAACCCTATCAAAACACCATCCAGAAATTACTTTAAGACTCTAGCATTAACTCATAACACCAGAGTGGCAATTTCCGCTCACAAGAGCTTTCCAGACACAGTAACGAAACAGCAGCTGTGAACAGGAACAAAATGCAAAAACACACAAGGACAAAAGTCCAACTTAGCTAGGAGTTGTCTAGTAGCAGGAACATGCACAGAAGGCTTCTGATTACATTGTTGACCGGCATGAAACTGACAGAGGAGCAAGGTTATATAGCGACTCCCACATCCTGATAGGAGCAGGTGAACAGAGGGGATGATGCACACAAGTACAATTCCACAAGTGGCCACCGGGGGAGCCCAGAATCCAATTTCACAACAGACAACGTGAAAGGGACAGTCTGGTGTGTGATTTGTGAGGGAAGTGTTGACCCATTCACTACTCTAACAGTCACCGGTTTGGCGAGCATCACCAGAGGTATTGCATGGCGCAGAGCAAAAGCAGAGGACATGAAATTCCCCTCTGCTCCAGAGTCCACACAAAGCTCGACTGTCAGAGAGGATGAGCCAAACGTGATTGTCCCTTTAAAGGACAACTTGGAGGAAAATGTCTGGTGAACCACCTCCAATGGTCACTAGACGCTTTCCCGACTGCCATGGACATTTATTAGCATAATGTCCTTGTTGTTGGCAATCTTTACAAACCACGGGTACTCAAGCGGTCCGAGACTTAGGTCCCGCTCGAGAAACCTCCATGGCCTCATGGGTGTCAGATGCCTGAACAGGAGATTCTAAAGGACTGGTGAAGGTAGGAGCCAGCGGAAACCTCTGCCTACACTGGGTCCGCTCTAACCTCCACTCGTTAAAACGGAGGTCAATGCGGGTAGATATAGAAATGAGCTCCTCCAGTGTGGCGGGAATCTCCCTGGTGGCCAAGGCGTCCTTCACATGGTCTGCCAGTCCTTTCCAGAACACCGGAATAAGGACTTTATCTGGCCATTCCAGCTCTGAGACCAAAGTCCGGAATTGGACGGCGAACTGGCTGACCATGGACGAACCCTGCATTATAGCCAACAATTGGATCGTGGGATCGTGGGTGACACGAGGTCCCAAAAAGACCTGTTTCAGAGCATCCAGGAAAAGAGGAGCACTCTGCACCACACGATCATTATGCTCCCATAGCGGCATTGCCCACTCCAACGCCCTGCCCGACAAAAGGGAAAAAATAAATCCCACTTTCTCCCGTTCCGTATGAAAACGTGCAGCCAGGAGCTCAAGATGTATGGAGCACTGACTCACGAATCCCCGACATAGCTTACTGTCACCAGCAAACTTGTCTGGAAGCAGGAGACGGGATAAAATCAGAGCAGGGGTGGCAGAGGACAAACTGGCTGCAGCTACACTGGCAGACTGAGCAGTGACTGCAGTAACATCCACAGCTGAGGTTGTGCGCTCAAGAGCTGCCAACCTACCCTCCAGCTGGTGGATGTACCGCTGTAGCCTCTGATCGTCCGCCATTTACCAGCCAGACCCTGGTGCTAGTATACTGTTAGGGCTGGCGGAACGCACCGAGTAAATATAGAGATGTTATTTGGTGCGTTCGCAGCCCGGGGTCCACCGTGCAGGAAAAGAACCTGCTGCTGGCAAACGGCGGCACTATATGGCGGCAGAAGCGAACTCTGCTGCTTCACAGAGTCGCTATAAAGAAAGGACTGTGTCCTGTTAAACTCCACAGGAATACACAGTAACGGCTGAGCAGATAGCAGCTTGTGGTCACGCAGTCAAGGAGGCAAACATACAATCTCCTCACCGGAGGAGCCGGTATTCTAAGTGGCTTATTTCAGCCGGGGCCCTGAAACCATAAACACAATCTCCTCACCGGAGGTGCCGGTATTCTAAGTGGCTTATTTCAGCCGGGTCCCTGAATACACACAAGCGTGACCACATTGGCGCAAAACTCATGACATGCAGTGATACTAGCGCATGGCCGTGTGGCCATGCGAGCCTTTTATAGCTGCAGCAAGTACAAGACCTTCCTAGAAGGACAAATGAGAGGCTGCCACAGAGCCTGAGCACCTTCAGGACATTCTTGGAGAACCAATGGGCTTTGCTGCAGTATCCAAGCATGTGGCCCTCAATCTCCAATGAGAGATCTTACCCTGGGCATGCTCAGAAGGAGAAAAGCAGGATTTAGTCCCAAAAGCGTCTACTCGCCGCTGCCCAACATTGGCTTCAATGGCAGAAGCTGGAAAAGCAGCGCCAGTAACCCTTTACACAGAGTCAGACTGAGCGAGACGCTGGGACCGACGTCTCCGCTGAGCAGGCTCCACTGCAGCAGGAGAAGAATGGGAGACCGCAGCGAAGATGGCCCGAGATTCCCCCTGTGCAGAGGTGGGAACTCGACCCCTAACCGTAATCCCAGCCGTAAACGTAATCCAAACCCTAACAACAACTCTAACCCCAACTCTAACTAGTGTTGAGCGATACCTTCTGATACTTGAAAGTATCGGTATCGGATAGTATCGGCCGAAAAATATCGATAGAAGGTATCCTGGATGGTTCCCAGGGTCTGAAGGAGAGGAAACTCTCCTTCAGGCCCTGGGATCCATATTCATGTGTAAAATAAAGAATAAAAATAAAAAATAGGGATATACTCACCCTCTGACGCGCCCTAGTAGTAACCGCTGTAACCGGCAGCCTCCTTTCCTAAGAATGAGCGCCTGAAGGACCTTCGATGATGTCGCGGCTTGTGATTGGTCGCGTGAGCGCTCATGTGACCGCTCACGTGACCAATCACAAGCCGCGACGTCATCAAAGGTCTTTCACCCCTGCATTCTTAGGAACGGAGGCACCGCTAAGAGCAGGGGCCGCCGGACGGGTGAGTATATCAATTTTTTTTATTTTTATTATTTATTTTATACATGAATATAGATCCCAGGGCCTGAAGGAGAGTCTCCTCTCCTCCAGACCCTGGGAACCATACGGACCGCACACTTCCGATTCCGATTTCCGATATCACAAAAGTATCGGAACTCGGTATCAGAATTCCGATATCGCAAGTATCGGCTGATACCCGATACTTGCGGTATCGGAATGCTCAACACTAACTCTAACCCTAACTTTAGCCCCAACTCTAACCCTAACCATAATGGGAAAAAGGAAATAAATATTTTTTTTTATTATTTTTCCCTAGCTAAGGGGGTGATAAAGGGGGGTTTGATTTACTATTTATAGCGGGTTTTTATCGCGGGTTTTTATGTTTGGCAGCTGTCACACGCTAAAAGACACTTTTTATTGCAAAAAATTGTTTTTGCATCACCACATTTTGAGAGCTATAATTTTTCCATATTTTGGCCCAAAGAGTCATGTGAGGTCTTGTTTTTGCATGACGAGTTGACATTTTTATTGGTACCCATCCCTCCCTGCATCTCCCCTGGCTCACTCTCCACATTCCATCCCATCACAGAAGAAGAAGTCTCCAAGCTCCTCTCCTCTTCCCGTCCGACTACATGCACTACCGACCCCATTCCCTCACACCTCCTCCAGTCTCTCTCTCCAGTTGTCACAACTCACCTAACCACAATCTTTAATCTCTCCCTCTACTCTGGCATTTTCCCCTCCTCCTTCAAACACTCTAAACATTACTCCATTACTAAAAAAAACCACCCTCAACCCATCCTGCACAAACAACTACAGACCGGTCTCCAATCTCCCCTTCATCTCTAAACTCTTGGAGTGCCTGATCTACTCCCACCGTACCCGTTACCTCTCCACTCATTCCCTCCTAGACCCTTCACAGTCCGGTTTCCGCCCCCTACTTTCGACGGAAACTGCACTCATCAAGGTGACCAATGACCTAAAAAATATCTTTTTTTATATTTTGGCACTTTTATACAATAAAAACTATTTTATATAAAAAATAATAGGTTTTGCATCGCTTTATTCTGAGAGCTATAACTTTTTAAATTTTTGGTTGATGACGCTGTATGGCGGCTCGTTTTTTGCCGGACAAGATCTCTGGAGAAGTCTGTATTGAGTCCAGCTCTATAGATTTGACTGACTTATATATGATCCTAGCTTGAGAACTAAGTAACATTTACCTAATCTTGAGTCTTATGTCAACTACAGACCGGTCTCCAATCTCCCCTTCATCTCTAAACTCTTGGAGTGCCTGATCTACTCCCACCGTACCCGTTACCTCTCCACTCATTCCCTCCTAGACCCTTCACAGTCCGGTTTCCGCCCCCTACTTTCGACGGAAACTGCACTCATCAAGGTGACCAATGACCTTCTGACAGCAAAATGTAACGGTGACCACTCTCTGCTCATTCTTCTAGACCTTTCTGCAGCTTTTGACACTGTTGACCACCCTCTCCTACTCTCTAGGCTCCAGTCACTAGGCATTAAGGACACTGCTCTCTCTTGGTTCTCCTCCTATCTTTCTGACCGCTCCTTCAGTGTTCTGTTCTCTGGTTCCACTTCATCTCCTCTTCCTCTCACTGTCGGGGTACCCCAGGGCTCAGTCCATGGCCCCCTTCTCTTCTCCCTCTACACAGCCCCAATTGGACAGACCATCAGCAGATTTGGCTTTCAGTACCATCTTTATGCTGATGACACACAACTATACACGTCATCCCCTGACCTTACCCCCTGCTGTACTACAGAACGCCACTGACTGTCTGTCCGCAGTCTCCAACATCATGTCTGCTCTCTATCTGAAACTCAACCTCTCCAAAACTGAACTTCTTCTGCTCCCGCCATCTACTAACCTCCCTAAATCTGACATTTCCCTCTCCGTGGGTGGCACCATAATAACACCCCGGCAGCAGGCACGCTGTCTGGGTGTTTTGTTTGACTCCGATCTCTCCTTCACATCCCATATACAATCTCTTGCCCGCTCGTGCCGCTTACACCTAAAGAACATCTCTAGAATCTGCCCTTTTCTTACCATGGACACAACAAAAACCCTCACTGTCACCCTGATCCACTCCCGCCTGGACTACTGCAATGCTCTATTAATTGGCCTCCCCCTTACTCGATTTTCCACTCTCCAGTCCATCCTTAATGCAGCAGCCAGGGTCGTCCATCTGGCTAATCGTTACTCAGATGCATCTGCTCTTCGCCAGTCATTACACTGGCTGCCCATTCATTACAGGATACAATTCAAAGTTCTTGTTCTCACCCACAAAGCTCTCCACAGTGCGGCACCCCCATACATTTCCTCCCTCATTTCAGTCTATCGGCCTAACCGACCTCTGCGCTCTGCAAATGACGTTCGACTAACCTCGGCATTAATCCGTACCTCCCACTCCCGACTCCAAGACTTCTCCCGTGCTGTGCCAATCCTCTGGAATGCTCTAGCACAAGATATTAGGACCATCCAAAACTTGCATAGTTTTAGGCGCTCCCTCAAAACACATTTGTTCAGAGCTGCCTACCACATTAACTAATCAAGGTCATTTTATGTTTGTGTGTGTAGCCCTTTCACTATCTCCATCTATCCCCCACCCCCTGAAGATGGCTGGACCATCACTGTAAATACATCATTGTAAATACACACCTGTACTTTGTATCTCCCCCACCTCATTGTAGATTGTAAGCTCTCACGAGCAGGGTCATCTTATTTTGCTTTTATTATTGTACTGCTAACATTGTTACCTATGATTGTTGTTTGAAACTGTTAAACTGTAAAGCGCTGCGGAATATGTTGGCGCTATATAAATAAAGATTATTATTATTATTATTATTATTTACCATTTTCGGGCACATGACATTTTTTGATCGCTTTTTGTTACCATTTTTGTGAGGCAGAATGAACAAAAACCAGCAATTCATGAATTTTGTTTTGGGTGGGGCGTTTATTCCGTTCCGCATGTGGTAAAATTGATAAGGCAGTTGTATTCTTTGGGTCAGTACAATTACAGCGATACTTCATTTATATCTTTTTTTATATTTTGGCGCTTTTATACAATAAAAACTATTTTATATAAAAAATAATAGGTTTTGCATCGCTTTATTCTGAGAGCTATAACTTTTTAAATTTTTGGTTGATGACGCTGTATGGCGGCTCGTTTTTTGCCGGACAAGATCTCTGGAGAAGTCTGTATTGAGTCCAGCTCTATAGATTTGACTGACTTATATATGATCCTAGCTTGAGAACTAAGTAACATTTACCTAATCTTGAGTCTTATGTCAACTGCCAGAGAAATCGTTAAGATCCAAATGCCAAGTTTGGTGTTACAAGAGTATCTGAAGACATAAACAGATAGGATTTATATGTGAGACTGGAGTTCCTGTGTGGTCTGGTTTAGAAATATTGTATTTTTTTTTTAGAATTAAAGCTCTAGAATATTGACACTAGCACATTTATACTGGAAAGTATATAAGACATTATTTTGATGCCCACATGGTATTTCCAGAACCCACACACTTTTAGCAGTGGCCTTTAACAGTATATAGAACAGTAGACTGAATCACACTACAGCAACACTTAGATTGGAATGACTTGCACCAATGATTTGTACGCTCCTGATAGTATGTTCACATTTAATAAGTATTTAAACACCACTTTATAATGTATACTGATTATAGATAGAATTTACTTACCAGGTTGTATAACTTTTTAAAGTCAATATATTACTTTTCTAGCACTGGCACTGAGATTCTTTTATTTCTTTTATGGTCTACAATACTGCAGGTTGTCATTGAAAATGCAAAATAAACCTCAATAAATTTCAGGGTTTTCCAATTCAGCAAAATAAATGGAATTTATTATACACATACAATATTACAATATACGTCATCTATCAAATCACAGGTTTTCCATCCAGATCTCTGAATGCTGTCATTTAATAGAAGCATTACTCAATGTTCACCAACAGATGTATCAATCAATGTTATTTGCGCTAATATGAGCAGCTGCTGTGGCCTAAACATGCTACTATGGTTAGCAGAGTCTACGGACTTGTCTCCCGTCTGTTGCCTATTGTCAAGGGAGCTGACGGCAGCGGATCTTGATGATTAGTGTACCCAATTGCATTCGGCATGGCAGGACATTCTCCATTAAGAGGGGTTGTTTACTACTTAGTCAACACTTTTCATTTGCTTTTTCCCCCTTTGTAAAATAAAACCAAGCAATACTGACCTCCAGTGCTGGCTGTTATGATCCTAGTGGCTTAGGATCACAAATCTAACCAGCTAAGTAGAAGAAAATAGGACGAGCTCTGGGGATGTGGTAACTGGACTAACCGCAAACCTGATCCTAACCGCACACACTATAGGCAGCCGTGGAACGTTTCCTGAAATCCTAGACGTCTCTTCACGGCCTGAGAAACTGACTACCCCTAAAGAGAAAGTAAAGACCTCACTTGCCTCAGAGAAATAACCCCAGAGATATAGGAGCCCCCCACAAATAATAACGGTGAGTTAAGAGGAAAAGACAAACGCAGAGATGAAACAGGTTAAGCAAATGAGGCCCGCTAACGCTAGATAGCAGAAAATAGCAAGGGATCTGTGCGGTCAGTAAAAAAACCTTATGCAAAAATATCCACGCAGAGAATGCGAGAACCCCCACACCAACTAATGATGTGGGGGGAGCAACTCAGCACCCCAGAGCACCAGCAAGCAGGGAAATCACATATTAGCAAGCTGGACAAAACTCATCATATACTAGGAAACATCTTGAACACAGATGAGCAAAAATAAGCAAACCAAACTTAGCTTCTCTTGGAGAGACTGATAACGGATGTAGACAGGAGCAATCAGAATAGCACTGAATACAACGACAACAGGCAAGGAATGAAGGACCAGGTGGATTAAATAGGAAACCTAACTAGCAGATGACGAGACAGCTGATCCTGCCAGAAACCTGCAAAATAACAAAAAGAGCCACCAGGGGGAGCCCAAAGAGAGAACTCACACAGTACCACTCACAACCACAGGAGGGAGCCCGGAAACAGAGTTCACAACAGTACCCCCCCTTGAGGAGGGGTCACCGAACCCTCACCAGAACCCCCAGGGCGATCAGGGTGAGCCACATGGAAGGCATGAACCAAATCAGCCGCATGAACATCAGAGGCGGCAACCCAGGAATTATCCTCCTGACCATAGCCCTTCCACTTAACCAAATACTGAAGCCTCCGTCTTGAAATACGAGAATCCATGATCTTCTCCACCACGTATTCCAATTCTCCCTCAACCAGCACCGGAGCAGGAGGCTCAACAGAAGGAACCACAGGCACCACATACCTCCGCAACAAAGACCTATGGAACACATTATGGATAGTAAACGATGCCGGGAGGTCCAAACGAAATGACACAGGGTTGAGGATTTCCAAAATGTTATAAGGACCAATAAAACGAGGTTTAAACTTAGGAGAAGAAACCTTCATAGGAACATAACGAGAAGACAACCACACCAAATCCCCCACACGAAGTCGGGGACCCACACAGCGAAGACGGTTAGCAAAGCGCTGAGCCTTCTCTTGTGACAACATCAAATTGTCCACCACATGGTTCCAAATCTGCTGCAACCTATCCACCACAGAATCCACCCCAGGACAGTCAGAAGACTCAACCTGACCCGAGGAAAAACGAGGATGAAAACCAGAATTACAAAAAAAAGGCGAAACCAAAGTAGCCGAACTAGCCCGATTATTAAGGGCAAACTCGGCCAATGGCAAAAAAGTCACCCAATCATCCTGGTCAGCAGAAACAAAACATCTCAAATAAGTTTCCAAGGTCTGGTTAGTTCGCTCGGTTTGGCCATTCGTCTGAGGATGGAAGGCCGACGAAAAAGACAAATCAATGCCCATCTTAGCACAAAAGGACCGCCAAAATCTGGACACAAACTGGGATCCTCTGTCAGACACAATGTTTTCAGGGATGCCGTGCAGACGAACCACATTCTGAAAAAATAACGGAACCAAATCGGAGGAAGAAGGCAACTTAGGCAAGGGCACCAAATGGACCATTTTAGAAAAACGATCACAAACCACCCAGATGACAGACATTCTCTGAGAGACCGGAAGATCCGAAATAAAATCCATGGAAATATGCGTCCAAGGCCTCTTAGGAACCGGCAAAGGCAAAAGCAAACCACTGGCACGAGAACAGCAAGGCTTAGCCTGAGCACAAATCCCACAGGACTGCACAAAGGAACGCACATCCCGCGACAAGGAAGGCCACCAGAAGGATCTAGCCACCAAATCTCTGGTACCAAAAATCCCAGGATGACCCG
The DNA here is from genome assembly GCF_051348905.1 of Ranitomeya variabilis. Classification (NCBI taxonomy): domain Eukaryota; kingdom Metazoa; phylum Chordata; class Amphibia; order Anura; family Dendrobatidae; genus Ranitomeya; species Ranitomeya variabilis. The sequence goes on from NC_135234.1 coordinate 651,559,119, forward strand.
CCAACACTGAAGAATGGACCTCGGAAATAACTCTGCTGGTCCATCTATCTGGGACAAACAGTCTCTCTGATGGACAACGGTCAGGTCTATCCGCCTGAAATTCCTGTAACACCCGTCGCAAATCTGGGGAAATGGCAGACAAAATTACCCCCTCTTTGAGGATACCAACCGGCTCAGAAACTCCAGGGGAGTCAGGCACAAAACTCCTAGAAAGAGCATCAGCCTTCACGTTCTTCGAACCAGGAAGGTACGAGACCACGAAATCGAAACGTGAGAAAAACAACGACCAACGAGCCAGTCTAGGATTCAACCGCTTGGCCGACTCAAGATAAATCAAATTTTTATGATCAGTCAAGACCACCACACGATGCTTAGCTCCCTCTAGCCAGTGTCGCCACTCCTCAAATGCCCACTTCATTGCCAACAACTCCTGATTACCAACATCATAATTTCGTTCAGCCGGCGAAAATTTTCTTGAAAAGAAGGCACATGGCTTCATCAACGAGCAATCAGAGCTTCTCTGTGACAAAACAGCCCCTGCTCCAGTTTCAGAAGCATCAACCTCGACCTGGAAGGGAAGAGAGACATCTGGCTGACATAAAACTGGAGCCGAAGAAAACCGGCGCTTCAGCTCCTGAAAGGCCTCAACGGCCGCAGGAGACCAGTTAGTCACATCAGAACCCTTCTTGGTCAAATCCGTCAAAGGTTTAACCACACCAGAAAAATTAGCAATGAAGCGACGGTAAAAATTAGCAAAACCCAAGAACTTCTGAAGACTCTTAACCGATGTAGGTTGAGTCCAATCATGAATAGCCTGGACCTTGACTGGGTCCATCTCAATAGAAGAAGGAGAAAAAATAAAGCCCAAAAAGGAAACTTTCTGGACTCCGAAGAGACATTTGGAACCCTTCACAAACAAGGCATTGGCACGCAGGACCTGAAATACCATCCTGACCTGCTTCACATGGGATTCCCAATCATCTGAAAAGACCAAAATATCATCCAGATACACAATCATAAATTTATACAGATATTCTCGGAAGATATCGTGCATGAAGGACTGAAACACAGAAGGGGCATTAGAAAGTCCAAAAGGCATCACCAAGTATTTAAAATGGCCTTCGGGCGTATTAAATGCTGTTTTCCATTCATCGCCCTGTTTTATACGCACAAGATTATACGCACCGCGAAGATCTATCTTGGTGAACCAACTAGACCCCCTAATCCGAGCAAACAGATCAGACAACAATGGCAAGGGATACTGGAATTTGACCGTGATTTTATTTAGAAGGCGATAATCTATACAGGGTCTCAACGAACCATCCTTCTTGGCCACAAAAAAGAATCCCGCACCAAGAGGGGATGAGGAGGGGCGAATATGTCCCTTCTCCAAAGACTCCTTTACATAGCTCCGCATAGCGGCATGCTCTGGTACAGACAAATTAAACAGTCGTCCCTTAGGGAACTTACTACCAGGAATCAAATTTATAGCACAATCACAATCCCTATGAGGAGGTAGGGCACTGGATTTGGGCTCATCAAATACATCCTGGTAGTCCGACAAAAACTCAGGGACTTCAGAAGGAGTAGAGGAAGCAATTGATACCAAGGGAGCATCGCCATGAATTCCCTGGCAACCCCAACTCAACACAGACATAGCTTTCCAATCCAGGACTGGATTATGAGCCTGCAACCATGGCAGACCCAACACGACAACGTCATGCAAATTATATAACACAAGAAAGCGAATCACCTCCTGATGTGCAGGAGTCATACACATGGTCACTTGAGTCCAGTATTGAGGTTTATTCTTGGCCAATGGTGTAGCATCAATTCCCTTCAATGGAATAGGGAACTGTAATGGCTCAAGGATAAAACCACAGCGCTTGACAAATGACAAATCCATCAGATTCAGGGCGGCACCTGAATCTACAAAAACCATAACTGAGTAGGATGACAGAGAGCAAATCAAAGTAACAGACAAAATGAATTTAGGCTGTACAGTACCAATGGTGACAGATCTAGCAAAGTTTTTTGTGCGCTTAGAGCATGCTGAGATAACATGAGCTGAATCACCACAGTAAAAGCACAACCCATTCTGACGTCTATGATTTTGCCGTTCAATTCTGGTCAGAATCCTATCACATTGCATAGACTCAGGTTTCTGTTCAGAAAACACCTCCAGATGGTGCGCAGGTTTGCGCTCCCGCAAACGCCGATCAATCTGAATGGCCAAAGCCATTGACTCATTCAGACTCGCAGGCGTGGGGAACCCCACCATAACATTCTTAATGGCTTCAGAAAGACCTTCTCTGAAATTTGCAGCCAGGGCACACTCATTCCATTGAGTAAGCACCGACCATTTCCAAAATTTTTGACAATACACCTCAGCTTCATCCTGACCCTGAGAGAGAGCCAGCAAGGCCTTTTCTGCCTGGTTCTCCAGATTAGGCTCCTCATAAAGCAATCCAAGCGCCAGAAAAAACGCATCCACACTCAGCAATGCAGGATCTCCTGGCGCTAGGGAGAAAGCCCAATCTTGAGGGTCGCCACATAACAGAGAGATAACAATTCTAACTTGCTGAGCGGAATCACCAGAGGAACGAGGTCTCAAAGAAAGAAATAATTTACAATTATTCTTAAAATTCAGAAACCTAGATCTATCTCCAGAAAAAAACTCAGGAATAGGTACTTTTGGCTCAGACATAGGACTGTGAACAACAAAATCCTGAATGCTTTGCACCCTTGCAGCAAGATGATCCACACTAGAAGTCAGACTCTGAATATCCATGTCTGCAGCTGAACTCAAAGCCACCCAGAGATTAAGGGGAGGAGAGAAGCAGGACACACTGCAGAGCAGAAAAAAAAAATTGAACTCAGGATTTCTCTTATCCCACTTTTGCGATGCATTTAACACTTTTGGCCTGTTGTACTGTTATGATCCTAGTGGCTTAGGATCACAAATCTAACCAGCTAAGTAGAAGAAAATAGGACGAGCTCTGGGGATGTGGTAACTGGACTAACCGCAAACCTGATCCTAACCGCACACACTATAGGCAGCCGTGGAACGTTTCCTGAAATCCTAGACGTCTCTTCACGGCCTGAGAAACTGACTACCCCTAAAGAGAAAGTAAAGACCTCACTTGCCTCAGAGAAATAACCCCAGAGATATAGAAGCCCCCCACAAATAATAACGGTGAGTTAAGAGGAAAAGACAAATGCAGAGATGAAACAGGTTAAGCAAATGAGGCCCGCTAACGCTAGATAGCAGAAAATAGCAAGGGATCTGTGCGGTCAGTAAAAAAACCCTATGCAAAAATATCCACGCAGAGAATGCGAGAACCCCCACACCAACTAACGATGTGGGGGGAGCAACTCAGCACCCCAGAGCACCAGCAAGCAGGGAAATCACATATTAGCAAGCTGGACAAAACTCATCATATACTAGGAAACATCTTGAACACAGATGAGCAAAAATAAGCAAACCAAACTTAGCTTCTCTTGGAGAGACTGATAACGGATGTAGACAGGAGCAATCAGAATAGCACTGAATACAACGACAACAGGCAAGGAATGAAGGACCAGGTGGATTAAATAGGAAACCTAACTAGCAGATGACGAGACAGCTGATCCTGCCAGAAACCTGCAAAATAACAAAAAGAGCCACCAGGGGGAGCCCAAAGAGAGAACTCACACAGTACCACTCACGACCACAGGAGGGAGCCCGGAAACAGAGTTCACAACAGCTGGCGCCGTTCCAGCAACATTGATGCTGATGCCCATATGACATTGTTGTGTCTCGTGAGCCAATCAGCGGTCACTAATGGTCTGATTCACTTTTACTTCAATTGGATGAAACTGACATCAGGAAGAAATGAGATCTTCTGCTGCTCTCTGACTTCCTCCAACTGTCAGTTACATCTGAAGAAAGTGAGAATCAAGAGGCCGCTAATTGGCTGCAGGACTCACAAGGCATAACGATGTCACACGAGCCCCAACTGTAGTGGTACCAGAATGGAGTACAGGCTGCCTTTAATTTACCTGGAGGAATATAGCAATCTAGGAATGTAAGTGTGTGTATTTCTGTGCATGGCACTCATACTCAACATTTAATGTATCAAAATATTTAGAACATTTTGTTTCAATTTTTTTCATTATTTGCATTTCATTAACATAATCCCATGACTTGTCTTTCTTAATGATGCAGTTTCAACGTTGAGGAGTGTATTTATCAAGTTCTCTTTATTTTACATAGATTAATTCTATACTTAGTCTATAAAATTAACTTAAAGGGGTTGTCAAGACTTAGGCTACAAGTCTGCAGTCACTCTATGAATTGAAAAGGTCTAAAAACATGGCATTATTCATGTTGTTCTTCTGACAATCTTTAGTAAGTCTTGATTACTGTTATTTTCTTTAAGGGCCAGAAGCGAAATCTTGTGGTCATTGTGGAAAGGATTATAGATTAATGGAGAATGGCTCACAGACTGACTCTACTCTAAACGTTTGTCACTGTTATGACTCTACCCAGCAGGACTTGCAGGTATGCAATAATCGCTATAACTGGAATATTTGAGAATTGTCTTACTTTTAGTATCATTTTCCAAGATTTTATGATTTAAGGAGTTAGCCATTTAGTTTTTATTATAAAAAAAAATGGTGGTACACAAGATATTGTGGCAGTTACAAATATATTTTACAGTCTCTGCCACCTGCTTGCTAGTACAGCTTCAATTTCACTAGTATCTGCATCCACAGATCACAATTGTAGAGAAGGGACCCTTAGGCTTTCTTCCACCATTTTGCACCGGATGATCAGGCAAACGCGGTTAGGTGAGTAGTTTTATTTATTTATTTTTAAATTGTCCGTCACAACTTGATGGAAATTGTGGAATCTATCATACTGTGAGGAAGCTTATGGGGTTCATCGTAGTATGTTGGGGAGCTGTGAAGTCCATCATACTATGTAGAGAGCTGTGGAGTCCATCATACTATATGGAAAGCTGTGGGGCCATTATACAGCATATGGAGAGCAGTTGGTTCCATCATCCTGTCTGGGAGAGCTGTGTGGTTCATTATACAAGGAGTACAGAGCTGCAGGGACCATTATACAGTTTGTGGGGATGGACTATGGAGGGCTTTCATGTTGTGTGTATGAGCTGTGGGGTTTCTCATACAGTGTATACATCATAGTGTGTGTAGTGGAGCAGTACACTGTATATGGAGAGCTGTGGATTCCATCATACTGTGTAGGGGAGCTGTGGGTCCCATTATGGTGTGTAAGGTAGCTGTGAGATCTGCATGTGTGGGGGAGCTGTGAAGGCCTTCATACTGCGGGGACCATCATACTGTGTGGGAGGAGCTATGCAGATTATCATAATATATGTTGGGTCAGTGGGACATCAGGACATGTGAGGGGAGCTGTGGGTGTCATCATCCTATGTGTAGGGGAGTGTGGGGAAGCTGTGGTACCATCATACTGTGTGTGGGAGGCTGTGGGGGCATTATAAAGTGAGGTTCTCATACTGTGTTGGGACTGAGGGATTATCAAAATGTGTGGAGGTTCCTGTGAGCATCATACTGCGTGGGGGAAGCTGTTGATTAAGGTACATCTATAAGTATTATGTATACTTAAGCCTGAATAATAGGAACATTATGATTTATAAACTTTATAAAAAGAAGTAAATTATATGGTTTTGATTAGTTGCTACTGATAAGAATACATGTTACAATAAGCCCTACCATGACACGCAGTAGCAGCTAGTCAACACACTTCATTCTGCTCAATCTTAAATTATAAACATTTTTATAAAACTAGTTGGCCAGTGCGAATTTTTCACACATTGGTTGTCGGGGGCGCAGGCAATTTCAGGAAAATCAAGCTGGTCAAATGTTAATGTATTTAATGAGATGATTAACACAGAGAGGTATTTATATATGTGGATTGGTAATACAGTAAATTAGTTTGATAAGTAGAGGCTAAAAAATGTCTTGAGGTTGTGGTGCCACCTGCAGGTTATTGTTTTTTTTCTGCAGGTTTCTGAAAATGAATGTTTAAACTGTATTTATTGATCAAATCGTGAATGTGTGGTTTGTTTGTGTATTTTCTTGCTGAAGTGGGCAAGTTTAGCTTTCAGATGGTGTATTACTTGTGTGTGAATGAACAGAATTAAGTTATTAGAGATTCCTTGAATTATTTGTTTTTAATTAACAATCAAGAAGTACAGTTCTTCATTAGTGATTTGGTCTGAAATATTAATTTTTATTTCCTGCTTAAATCTTCTCAGCATCTTGTGGGGTGCATATCACAGATCCTGGAAGCCCCACTTCAAGGACTTTTACTTATAAAAAATAGTCTAGCATCTTTATATAACAAAATGATCCCTGATATTACAAAGTGAATGACTCTGCAACTTTACAGAGTTTACTGCTAAAAAATAATACATAATCTAATGTGACATGCAGATGAGACAACAGCGGAAGGAAGTCAAAGCCTAATAAAATTATTGTATTTCACATGCAGGGAGATAGTATCCACAAGCATACTGTCTTGATCGACTGGTTATATTCTCTTGATATGTTCTCTTGTCTTTCTATATGGCATTTGGCACATTTAATCTACAGCAATGGAAAAGTTAATACAGCAAGTGATTGGAGTCGTGAATTTTCCATATATGTGCAAAGTCCATAATGATAAGGTAATTGGCTCCAAAAGTTGAGCAAAAGATTTGTAGGCTGCCCACTGCTGTGACAGCCAGACCAAGGATAAGTATGCATGTATGAGGATAAGCATGCAAACCAACTCCAAGCAGAAATCTTAATGTCACGTAGAGAATAGGGACGGTGGGCACCTACCTGATCCCTCGAACTAGGGAGCGCCCTAGTCTATCCCTGTTCCCCGGATTGCCATGGAAGGTGAAGACGCCAGAGTCATGTACCTTGCTATGCTCCTATCTTAAACCTTATCTTTTCCCTTCCTCACCCAGGGAGGTGTGAGACTGAAGTGTATAGGATTGTACTAACCAGACAGACAAGAGTAGACAGACAGTTAAGAAATAAAACTATAATTACACAAATATACTCACAAAACAACAGAGTGCAAGGTACTGTAGGGATATGTAGGAGAAACCAAATAGGAGAGGATGAGGATAAGCATTCAAACCAACTGAGTCGCCTGCCAGGGCCATGGGGTACCCGGTACCGTGTCCGGTGTTCACAGGGGGATGTCATGGTGGCGACCCGTTCATGGCCCTGGGCGCCCATGTAAAAGGGGAAATTGAATAGAGTTTATGTTCGTGATGCCACCTGTGGTATTTGGTCAGTGGGGACCGACGCTGCTTTAAGGGCTCCTCTGGGGTGATTTTATGGCAGCTAGATGGTATAACTTCCCACAGGGGAAGTGTACCCCCAGGGCTCCCAGTGTGTAGATGGAAGATGGTGAATGACGCAGTAAAGAACGAGGACACAGGTTTGCATTCTCTTTACCTGGTTTACTTAAGACTTCAGGCAGCCACAGTCCAGGGTACCAGATCACAGGGCAGGCAGGGTCCGGCCGGCTTGGAAGGGAATCCAGAATCCTCTTTACTAGGTGGAGTTAAAAGCCTTCCTCTAGCACGGTGGTGTTGTAGTTCCTTACTGCCTATGGCTTCAGATAAGGTCCTCACAGTTCTTCTCTCTGTCACCCATATAGGATAGGACAATACCAGCACGACAGGTAACTCGAGCCTTTTTACAGAGACTCTAGCATGCCCAGGGCTCTATGTGTTACTGTGTCTAAGGTGTGTGTGATGGACAGATAACTTGCAGTTCAGATGTCCTGCCTGTTTCTGATGTAAGTCTAAGGGTACTGTCACACTAAACGATTTACCAACGATCACGACCAGCGATACGACCTGGCCGTGATCGTTGGTAAGTGGTTGTGTGGTCGCTGGGGAGCTGTCACACAGTCAGCTCTCCAGCGACCAACGATGCCGAAGTCCCCGGGTAACCAGGGTAAACATCGGGTTACTAAGCGCAGGGCCGCGCTTAGTAACCCGATGTTTACCGTGGTTACCAGCGTAAAAGTAAAAAAAAACAAACAGTACATACTTACATTCCGGTGTCTGTCCCCCGGCGCTGTGCTTCTCTCCACTGTGTCTGTGCCAGCCGGAAAGCACAGCGGTGACGTCACTGCTGTGCTCGCTTTCCGGCCGGCGCTCACAGTGCAGAGAAGCAGAATGCCGGGGGACAGACACCGGAATGTGAGTATGTACTGTTTGTTTTTTTTTACTTTTACGCTGGTAACCACGGTAAACATCGGGTTACTAAGCGCGGCCCTGCGCTTAGTAACCCGATGTTTACCCTGGTTACAAGCGAACGCATCACTGGATCGCTGTCACACACAACGATCCAGCGATGACAGCGGGAGATCCAGCGACGAAATAAAGTTCCAAACGATCTGCTACGACGTACGATTCTCAGCAGGATCCCTGATCGCTGCTGCGTGTCAGACACAGCGATATCGTATGGATATCGCTGGAACGTCACGGATCGTACCGTCGTAGCGATCAAAGTGCCACTGTGTGACAGTACCCTTAGAGTCCCTTACAACCTCGGTGGCCCGTCTACCGGTTATCTGCGCTTTGCCAGGGAAACAGTCTGCTCGCTGTGGTCCTCCCCCTGGTGTCACTCTCCTGTGCTTTGCTCTCCTGCACACTCATTGAACGATGTTCTTTCCTTCTATATGTCTCTTTCTTTAGGAGCTGTAGTGCTTCAGACTACACGGCCCCTTCAGACCTTCTGACACTCTATGTCGGCCTGCTCTCTTCTATCTCTCTGACAATCTGATCTCTCTTTCCCTTTAAACCACAATATACACTCACTGGCCACTTTATTAGGTACACCTGTCCAACTTCTTGTTAACACTTAATTTCTAATCAGCCAATCACATGGCGGCAACTCAGTGCATTTAGGCATGTAGACATGGTCAAGACAATCTCCTGCAGTTCAAACCGAGCATCAGTATGGGGAAGAAAGGTGATTTGAGTGCCTTTGAACGTGGCATGGTTGTTGGTGCCAGAAGGGCTGGTCTGAGTATTTCAGAAACTGCTGATCTACTGGGATTTTCACGCACAACCATCTCTAGGGTTTACAGAGAATGGTCCGAAAAAGAAAAAAAATCCAGTGAGCGGCAGTTCTGTGGGCGGAACTGCCTTGTTGATGCCAGAGGTCAGAGGAGAATGGGCAGACTGGTTCGAGCTGATAGAAAGGCAACAGTGACTCAAATCGCCACCCGTTACAACCAAGGTAGGCCTAAGAGCATCTCTGAACGCACAGTGCGTCGAACTTTGAGGCAGATGGGCTACAGCAGCAGAAGACCACACCGGGTACCACTCCTTTCAGCTAAGAACAGGAAACTGAGGCTACAATTTGTACAACCTCATCGAAATTGGACAGTAGAAGATTGGAAAAACGTTGCTTGGTCTGATGAGTCTCGATTTCTGCTGCGACATTCGGATGGTAGGGTCAGAATTTGGCGTAAACAACATGAAAGCATGGATCCATCCTGCCTTGTATGGAGCATCTTTGGGATGTGCAGCCGACAAATCTGCGGCAACTGTGTGATGCCATCATGTCAATATGGACCAAAATCTCTGAGGAATGCTTCCAGCACCTTGTTGAATCTATGCCACGAAGAATTGAGGCAGTTCTGAAGGCAAAAGGGGTCCAACCCGTTACTAGCATGGTGTACCTAATAAAGTGGCCGGTGAGTGTATATCTGCATATGCAGGGGAGTCACCTAGAAATAGGATCAAAAGCTCCCCCTTGTGGCCTGGAGTGTGAACATGTTGTGTGTATGGTGATTACCTGATAAAAGATATCCTTCATCGCTTCCAAACGTAACATCACTCTCCCCGTGAGGAAAGCAATGCTACTGTGACGACCAGGGCCCTGGGGCGCCACACAACTCCAAGCAGAAATCTCCTGAAAAACTCTACAAATGTCTACTTCAAACACTGAATATCTCCTCCAACACCTAACCAGGAAGTAGAACTTTCATTGGCAATTCCCAAGTGCCTGTGGTGAGGATATACAGCTCTGGCAAAAATTAAGAGAACACTGCCAAATTTTCAGTTTGTCTGCTTTTTATCTTTATAGGTATATTTCTGAGTAAAATGTAAATTGTTCTTTTATTCTATAAACTACTGACAACATGTCTCCGAAGTTCCAAGCAATATATTTTGTATTTATTTTCTGAAAATGAGAAATGGTAGAAAAAAAATAACAAAACAATGCATTGCTTGCAGACCTCAAATAATGCAAAAAAAACCAAGTTCATAATGATTTAGAAACAACAATTCTAATGTTTTACCTCAGGAAGAGTTCAGAAATCAATATTTTGTGGAACAACCATGATTTTTAATCACAGCTTTCATGAGTCTTGGCATGCTTTCCTCCAGTCTTTCACACTGCTTTTGGGTGACCTTATGCCACTCCTGGAACAAAAATGTAAGCAGTTATTCTTTGTTTCATGGCTTGTGACTATCCACCTTCATCTTGATTACATTTCAGAGGTTTTCAATGGGGTTCAGGTCTGGAGATTGTGCTGGCCATGACAGGGATTTGATGTGGTGGTCCTTCATCCACACCTTGATTGATCTAGCTGTGTGGCATGGCGCATTGTCCTGCTGGAAAAACCAGTCCTCCAAGTTGGGGAACATTGCCTGAGCAGAAGGAATCAACTGTTTTTCCAGGACAACCTTGTATGCGGCTTGATTCATATGTCCTTCGCAAAGATTAACCTGCCCAATTCCAGCCTTGCTGAAGCATCCCCAGATCATCACCGATCATCCACCAAATTTCACAGTGGGTGCAAGACACTGTGGCTTATATGCCTCTCCAGGTCTCCGTCTCACCATTAGATGACCAGGTGTTGGGCAAAGCTGAAACTTAGACTCATCAGAGAAGATTACCTTACTCCAGTCCTCTATGGTCCAATCCTTATGGTCTTTGGCAAACTTTAGCCTGGCTCTCCTTTGCTTCTTATTGATGAAAGGCTTTTTTCCAGCTATACATGACTTTAGGAGCCTGTTACAAACTGTTCTTGCCGTGCACTTCACCCCAGATGCCATTTACCATTCCTTTTTTAGGTCACTTGATGTCATCCTGCGGTTGCTGAGTGACATTCGAATAAGATGACGGTCATCCCAGTCAGTGGTAAGTCGTTTTCACCCTCTGCCGGTCTGTAACTTTATTGTCCCCAATGTCTGCTGCTTGACCTTGTTGTAATGGACTGCCATCTTCGAAAGTTTAAGGATGGAGGCAACATGATGCTCACTGTGTCCCTCTGCTAGTAAAGCCAGAATTGAGCCCTTCTTTTCCTCACACAAGACTTTTCTTTTCAACTCCTTTGGCATGGTTAAAAGTTATTTTTTCATTCCTATTACTCTTGGGATATTACTAGCACTTGTTTTGCCATCCAGCTTGTCCTATTGCAAGAGGATTGTAAACACCACAGCAGTGTTTTTTATACTTTCCTTCGTTAAATAAGATTTGGTTCAGGTGATCACCTAATCAGAAGCACATTAAGTAGAATGAGGTGTCCTCTGGTTGGAATTCAGCTGACACTGGAATGGAATGGCTGTCAGACATGTAGTGAAACTGATTTTTATAAAACTGTGCAGTAGTCTCTTAATTTTTGCCAGAGCTGTATACCAGAGGGGAGTGACCAACACAGAACAGCTGAGACAATCCAGGATTGTCCCCAATGTCTGCTGCTTGACCTTGTTGTAATGGACTGCCATCTTCGAAAGTTTAAGGATGGAGGCAACATGATGCTCACTGTGTCCCTCTGCTAGTAAAGCCAGAATTGAGCCCTTCTTTTCCTCACACAAGACTTTTCTTTTCAACTCCTTTGGCATGGTTAAAAGTTATTTTTTCATTCCTATTACTCTTGGGATATTACTAGCACTTGTTTTGCCATCCAGCTTGTCCTATTGCAAGAGGATTGTAAACACCACAGCAGTGTTTTTTATACTTTCCTTCGTTAAATAAGATTTGGTTCAGGTGATCACCTAATCAGAAGCACATTAAGTAGAATGAGGTGTCCTCTGGTTGGAATTCAGCTGACACTGGAATGGAATGGCTGTCAGACATGTAGTGAAACTGATTTTTATAAAACTGTGCAGTAGTCTCTTAATTTTTGCCAGAGCTGTATACCAGAGGGGAGTGACCAACACAGAACAGCTGAGACAATCCAGGATGGAGAGCTCCAGGAGATCAACTGAAATGATTAACCCTTGCAATGACAGAGCAAGGAATAAACCTGCACTGTTTAATAGGATAGTGAAGCAGTTCTAATCAGTGCAGGATTTCATGTGACCAGATGCTGCAATCCTCTGGCCCGCCATGTCACAGTATCCCTGTGACACTTCACTTCTGCAGTGGGCATTCTCATCTCCACACACTGGGCACCTCTAGTGTTACTAAGCCCTACGACCAAACCAGGCCAAACCAGGGCAACACTTATCTTTTGTTCAATTCTATTGGCTTCTTGAATTTTATCTAAGTCTGTGGGTGTTTGAGATAAAAAAAAGTAGTGAGTGAGCCCATTGGCAACACGTATCAGTGTGAGTAATGACAATCTCTGCACAGTGCTGCAGTATAGCAGGGCCTATGTGACCAACCAGAAATAAATAAAGTTGATGTAATTGAACAAAAATACAATTACAAATTGATGTTGCAATCACTTATTACAGCAAAAATTCACAGGATTTATGTGGAAATAAGTTTTTTAGCTGTGGGAAGTCTGCTGCATTCACATATTGTTTCAAACCCCCACATACTATATAAGATTTACTTCCAGGCTGTAACTTGACCTTTCAATAAACCTCCATTTTTCTGTAGCCAGTCCATTATATGTTTACTGGTATGTTTAATGCCTTTGTCATTTTTCAAGAGTAATTTTTGACTGAGCGAGCATCAATCTTCTGATATATAATTTCACATGTACTATATATCTACAAGCACTCTGCATTATAAATTACAGCTGCCCAAAGTTTGAATGTCAAATCACCCCCAAACTATAACCTTTCCAGCACCAAATTCTTTTATTGGAATATTTTCTTTAGTTTTCACCATCAAGTCTTCTGATACCAAGGCTACAAAAACTATGAGTCCATGCACGAAGAATAAATAAGACTGCTTCCTCCAAGATCATTCACATGACAATTTTCTACAGTCCTCCTTTTCTGGCCTTTGATCTTCTCACCTAAACTAACAGCCTCATGTATCAGTTCAATAATATTTGGCTGATAGTTCAGGAAACCCAACATTGAGCAGGGAATTGCTGCCTGAGCACAGACTATAAAATATGGGTGTGTGACTGCACCCTTACTACGTTATTTCTAAATTTAGGTCTTTAAAATAGTGTGATATAAAGTGGGGAAAATAAGTATTTGATACACTGCTGATTTTTGCAAGTTTTCCCAACTATAAAAAATGGAAAGGTTATCGTAGGTACACTTCCACTATGAGAGACAGAATCAAAAAATAAAAAAAACAGAAAATCACATTGTTTGTTTTTTACATGATTAAATTGCATTTTATTGCATGAAATAAGTATTTGATCACCTACCAACCAGCTAAAATTCTGGCTTTCACAGACCTGTTAGTTTTTCTTTAAGAAGCCCTCCTACTCTGCACTCATTACCTGTATTAATTGCACCTGTTTGAACTCGTTACCTATATAAAAGACACCTGTCCACACAATCAATTACACTCCAACCTCTCCAACGTGGGCAAGACCAAAGAGCTGTCTAAGGACTCCAGGGACAAAATTGTAGACCTGCACAAGGCTGGGATGGGCTGCAGGAAAATATTCTGAGAAAGGTCAGAACTACATGTGAGGACCTGTTCAATGACCTGAAGAGTGCTAGGACCACAGTGTCAAGCATTACCGTTAGTAACACACTATGCCGTTATGGACTAAAATCCCACAGGGCACGCAAGATCCCCCTGCTCACACCGACACATGTCCAGGCCCGTTTGAAGTTTGCCAATGACCATCTGAATGATCCAGACGGGGCATGGGAGAAGGTCATGTGCTCAGATTATACCAAAATAGAACTTTTGGTATCAACTCCACTCGTCGTGTTTGGAGGAAGAAGAATGCGTACAAGAACACCGTCCCAACCGTGAAGCATGGTGAGGGAAACTTCATACTTTGGGGGTGCTTTTCTGCAAGGGGACACGACCACTGCACCTTATTGAAGGGAGGATGGATGGGGTCATGTATCACAAGGTTTTGGACAACAATCTCCTTCCCTCAGTAAGAGCATTGAAGATGGGTCGTGCCTGGGTCTTCAAGCATGACAATGACACAAAACATACAGCTAGAGCAACTAAGGAGCATTTCAAGATCCTGAAGTGGCCTAGCCAGTCTCCAGACCTGAACCCAATAGAAAATCTTTGAAGGGAGCTGAAGCTCAATGTTGCCCAGCGACAGCCCCTAAACCTGAAAGATCTGGAGAAGCTCTGTCTAGAGGAGTGGGCCAATATCCCTGCTGCAGTGTGTGCAAACTTGGTCAAGAACTATATGAAATGTCTGACCTCTGTAATTGCAAACAAAGGTTTCTGTACCAAGTATTAAGTTGTGTTTTTCTATTGTATCAAATACTTATTTCATGCAATAAAAGGGAATTTAATTATCTAAAAATCACACAATGTGAATTTATGGATTTTATTTTTAGATTCTGTCTCTCACAGTTGAAGTGCACTTACGATAAAAATTACAGACCTCTCTATTCTTTGTAGCTAGGAAAACTTGCAAAATTGGCAGTGTATCAAATACTTATTTTCCCCACAGTGTCTGCATTTTTGCTTTAAGAAAGGGTTACAAAATCTATGAGTATTTTTGTCTTATATCAACGTGTCCCACCTTTTTAAGACTAAAAAATACTTTACATGTGGTGTCCTAACATTTTTACATGACTGCCCAATGAGAGAGAATGAGAAAAAGAGAAGTTACTTCTAACATATGATTCATTTGGAAAGTGCACTAACACTATAAGCACTGGAGATGAAGTAATAACACATCTATAAGAAAATGTGTTTTTTGTCAAAATGAAACTTTTGTGGTAGTAGAAATATAACCTGCAGATGATCCTAATTTTTAATCTGTATAAAATAAATTGTCATATAATATTTATTGTACATTTTATTATTAATAATAATAATAATAATAATAATAATAATAATATGTCTGTATATGAATATTGTATACCATATGTAATGCAACTGCAAGGCAGTTGCACGCAACCTCCACCAGGGGTCGCAGGTTAGGGGGGAAAAGGTAGCAGTCAGCGTGTAGCACCACGGTGCAAATAGAGGAGCGCCACTAGGAGGCGGCAGAGTAGTCAGACGGGCCGGTCAGCAACAAACAGGAAGACGAAGTACCAGAAGTCACAGCAAAGCATGTGGTCAGAGACAAGCCAGAGATCGGAACCAGATGTGAGCGCAAGATCCAAAACGTGAGATAGAAGACGGGGTACGAGCCAAAGAGTCAAAGCCAGATGGGAAGCGTAGTAACAGAGACGGGAAGCAGGAGGCAGGGTTCAGAATACAAGCCAAGTCATACACTGTAGGAAACCACCAAACACACACTAAGTCAGGGAAAGGGAACGGGTCAGGCACAAATATGGGTAATCAGAGGGATCACTAGGGTATACAGGTCAGCTGCTCAAGCCAGGGACTGGAACTATCACTGACACATGCTACCAGGAGTGGCACCAATAAATAGCCGCCCACGAACCAAAGAGGCAGGAAAGGTTAACCCTACGATAACCAGGCCGGGGAAAGAAAAGCAAGAAGCAAACCCTGACCTGGATCATGACACCATATATATGAACATAATATATATGAAACAAAGGAAAATACCACATATCTATTGAAATTCAAGTCATGATATTGTTAGGAATCATAGATATGTATACATGAGGACAAATAGCAAGAGCCAGACCAGCCAGGAGAAACAGGAAAGAGAAAAACGGACCAAGAAGTCCCAACCAAGATAAAACCAAAATGCATGTTGGGGTGTACGCCACTCTCCATGGTAGCCTTCGCCAGGCTCGGACTGGCCCATAGGGTAACAGGGGAATCCCCCAGTGGGCCTACGGATCTGGGGACCTAACACCACTTTATGGGCAGTATGTGAAATAATTCACTTGATTCACTCTATACAGAGAAAAGTAGCATCTCTTCATTCACTAATCAAACTACCCAGTTTATTATTAAATAGATATATAGGTAAATTTGTGAATGAGGGTAATGTAATATTTGTATGCAGGTGTAAAGTGGGCCCCCGCAAAGTCAATGTTACTGGTGGGCCCTTGGCACCCCAGTCTGACACTGGCCTTCGCACAATAAATTTATGTATCCTACGGCCTTATAACTTTATGCCTCTAATACTCTATATCTATTTGATATGGCTAGGAGGACGCAGCCTCATTGGGATCATGGTATCCATACCTAATCATCATTTAGGTTTCCCTCTCACTCCTTGGAAGTGTGTATTTATAATTGTGTGTATTACATATTTGCAGTTCTTTTATACCCTTGCAGGAATTCTACCATTTTTGCTCCCTTGATTGGTTACTCTCAATTTGGTATTACCTTAACATTGTGGGTGTGTCCTTGTTCCCTTGGCATAAACCTCCTTTTGCCATTGTTCTTAATCCCTGATAAAGTACATTGCTTTTTACACGTATTATGGACTCCTTGGTTGGTATGTATGGCCAGCGCTGTAGCCTTGCAGCGCTAAGGTCCCAGGTTCAAATATCACCAAGAACAACATCTGCAAGGAGTTTGTATATTCTCCCTGTGTTTGCATGGGTTTCCTCCAGTTTCGTCCCATACATCAAAGACATACTGATAGGAAGTTTAGATTGTGAACTCCAGTGGGGACAGTGATGATGATGTATGTAAAGTGCTGTGGAATTAATAGCGTTATGTAAGAGAGAATAAAAATCTAATATATAAAGCTGAATGTGTGTGTGAGTATGTATGTGTGTATGTCCGTGTGTGTGTGTGTGTGGATGTGTGTATGTATGTGTGTATGTCCAGGATTGGCATCTGCACCGTCGCAGCTACAGCCACAAAGTTTTGCACAGTCACACGTCTGGACCCCGAGAGCGTCATAGGCTATGTTGTGAGGCGAAATTTTAACCCCGCGCGTTCCAATTCACCAAACAATTTTGCCCCTATCTACATAATGGGGAAAAAGTGAAAGGAAAAGTGTTGGAGGCAAATTGACAGCTGCCAGATGTGAACAAGGGGGACTTAAAGAGAGAGAGCGATGGCGCCAAAGAGTATATACCATACAGTTGCTAAGGTGGGGCCCCGACATGGGATACTCACCACACACGGGGATATGAACACACATACAAAATGCGCCACACACTAACAAGTGCTTGAACACATATACCACCCTCAGCACACATTTCACCACACATACACCAACCTCACCACATAAAAGTCGAAACACAAAAGTCACCGCTCAAAACTCGCCAAGCGCAAAATTCGCCACATGCAAAACTCGCCACATGCAAAACTCAACTCATGGAAAACTCGCCACATGAAAATCTTGCACACGCGGAAAAATTGCCACATGCACAAAAGTTGCAACACATGCAAAAGTTGCCGCACACAAAACTTTCACATACGCACCACACATAAAACTCACCATGCTGCACACAACTTGCTACACTAACCTGTCACATGCAACGCGACACACAAAAAGTTGCTACACGCATGTCGCCACACAAAACTCATCTCACAAAAGTCGCTACATTAATGTCGCCACACGCAACTCAACACACACAACTTGACACATGAAACTCGCCCTAAAACACACACAAGTCTGGTATTATCCTTCAAAAATAAAAATCTGATTAATAAGCAGACAAACTACAAGAGCAACAAATGTACCATATAGGAAATACTGCAGCTGTCAGTCACATGACCTGTCTATTATGTGTATGTGTGAGCTAATATATACTGCCAGGGGGAGGGCTTCCTGTTGGCTGGGGATTTATCAGACTGCCAATTTAGCTTACAAATACTGAGGTAAAAATACTGACCAAATAACATGTGAACGAGGTCTAATACAGGAGGAGATGACATACAGGTACATACTATATACAGGGGAGATGAGACACAGATATATACTATATACAGGAGCAGATGACACACAGGTATATACTATATACAGGAGGAGGGAGGAGATGACATACAGGTATATACTATATACAGGAGGAGATGACACGTATATACTATATACAGAAAGAGATGACATACAGGTATATACTATATAAAAGAGGAGATGACATACAGCAGGTATATACTATATACAGGGGAGATGACATACAGGTATATACTATATACAGGAGATGACATACAGGTATATACTATACTAGATGGTGGCCCGATTCTAACGCATCGGGTATTCTAGAATATGCATGTCCACGTAGTATATTGCACAGCCCACGTAGTATATTGCCCAGCCACGTAGTATATTGCCTGTTGTGAATTCCGCTCTTGGGCTCCCTCCGGTGGTTGTAAGTGGCATTTTTGTGAGTTCTGCTCTTGGGCTCCCTCCGGTGGTTTTAAGTGGTACTGCTGCTCCTTGGATTTAGTAGTCAGAAGCTGCTTCCACTGATTGTCTTTCTGGCTCGACTATTTAGCCTGGTTCTATCCTTCAGCCTGTGCCAGTTGTCAATGGTTCCTGGTTGGATTCACATCTCTGCTTGGATTTCCCTGATTTTCTGACCAGTTCAGCAAAGATAAGTCCTTGCTTTGTTCTTTTGCAGTCCACTTGTTGTGGACTTAATCTTTTTGCACTTTCTATGTTTTTTCTAGTCCAGCTTGTCAGTATGGATTTATTCAGTTAAGCTGGAAGCTCTGGGAAGCAGATTTTCCCTCCACACCTTTAGTCAGGTGTGGAGATTTTTGTAAACTCTGTGGTGGATTTTTCTAGTTTTTAATACTGACCGCACAGTATTCTTTCCTGTTCTATTTATCTAGTTAGACTGGCCTCCTTTGCTACATCCTGGTTTCATTCTGCGTATGTCATTTCCCTCTCCACTCACAGTCAATATTTGTGGGGGGCTGTCCTATCCTTTGGGGATTTTCTCTGAGGCAAGATAGCTTTCCTGTTTCTATCTTTAGGGGTAGTTAGTCCTCCGGCTGTGACGAGGTGTCTAGGGAGTGACAGGAACATCCCACGGCTACTTGTAGTGTTGTGTTAAGCTCAGGAACTGCGGTCAGTACAGGTACCACCTCCTCCAGAACACGTCCCATGTTGCTCCTAAACCACCAGCTCATAACAGTACAACTGGCCAAAAATGAATTAAATGCATCTCAAAAGAAGGAAAAGAAAGTTCTGAGCCATTTTTTTTTCTGCAGTCTGTTTTGTCTTTTTTTTCCTCTTAATCTCTGGGTGGTTCAGGATTTTGGCGCTGGCATGGATGTTCAGGGTTTATTTTCTCGTGTGGATCAACTTGCTGCAAGAGTACAGAGTATCCAAGATTATGTTGTCCAGACTCCGGCTTTAGAGCCTAGAATTCCAACCCCTGATTTGTTTTTTGGGGACAGATCCAAGTTTTTGAACTTTAAAAATAACTGCAAATTGTTTTTTGCCTTGAAACCCCGTTCCTCTGGTGATTCCATTCAGCAGGTTAAAATTGTCATCTCTCTGCTGCGTGGTGACCTTCAGGACTGGGCATTCTCCCTTGAATCAGGGGATCCGGCATTGCTTAATGTAGACGCATTTTTTCAAGCGCTCGGATTATTGTATGACGAACCTAATTCTGTGGATCATGCAGAAAAGACCTTGTTGGCCCTGTGTCAGGGTCAGGAAGCAGCAGAAGTATACTGCCAGAAATTTAGAAAATGGTCTGTGCTCACTAAATGGAATGAGGAGGCTCTGGCAGCAATTTTCAGAAAGGGTCTTTCTGAAGCCCTTAAAGATGTTATGGTGGGGTTCCCCACGCCTGCTGGTTTGAGCGAATCTATGTCTCTAGCCATTCAGATTGATCGGCGCCTGCACGAGCGCAAAGTTGTGCACCATATGGCAGTGTCCTCTGAGCAGAGTCCTGAGCCTATGCAATGTGATAGGATTTTGACTAGAGCAGAACGGCAGGGATTCAGACGCCAGAATAGGTTGTGTTTTTACTGTGGTGATTCTGCTCATGTTATTTCTGATTGCCCTAAGCGTACTAAGAGGGTCGCTAGGTCTGTTACCATCAGTACTGTACAGCCTAAATTTCTCTTATCTGTGACCTTGATTTGCTCATTATCGTCCTTTTCTGTCATGGCATTTGTGGATTCAGGCGCTGCACTGAACTTGATGGACTTGGAATTCGCCAGGCGCTGTGGTTTTTCCTTGCAGCCTTTGCAGAGCCCTATTCCTTTGAGGGGCATTGATGCTACGCCGTTGGCCAAGGATAAACCTCAGTATTGGACTCAGCTGACCATGTGCATGGCTCCAGCACATCAGGAAGATTGCCGTTTTCTGGTGTTGCATAATTTGCATGATGTTGTTGTACTGGGTTTTCCATGGTTACAGGGACATAATCCTGTGCTGGATTGGAAATCTATGTCTGTGACTAGTTGGGGTTGTCAAGGGGTACATAGTGATGTTCCTTTGATGTCAATTTCCTCTTCCCCCTCTTCTGAAGTTCCTGAGTTTTTGTCAGATTCCCAGGATGTATTTGATGAGCCCAAGTCCAGTTCCCTTCCTCCACATAGGGACTGTGATTGTGCTATTAACTTGATTCCTGGCTGTAAGTTCCCTAAGGGCCAACTTTTCAATCTGTCTGTGCCAGAGCATGCCGCTATGCGGAGTTATGTTAAGGAGTCTTTAGAGAAGGGGCATATTTGGCCGTCTTCATCACCATTGGGAGCGGGTTTCTTTTTTGTTGCCAAGAAGGATGGCTCCTTGAGACCCTGTATTGATTATCGCCTTCTTAATAAGATCACGGTCAAATGCCAATACCCTTTACCTTTGCTTTCTGATTTGTTTGCTCGGATCAAGGGGGCTAGTTGGTTTACTAAGATTGACCTTCGAGGGGCATATAATCTTGTTCGTATTAAACAGGGTGACGAATGGAAAACTGCATTTAATACGCCCGAAGGCCATTTTGAATACCTTGTGATGCCTTTCGGGCTCTCTAATGCTCCTTCTGTATTTCAGTCCTTCATGCATGATATTTTCCGCAATTATCTTGATAAATTCATGATTGTGTATTTGGATGATATTTAGATTTTTTCCGATGATTGGGAGTCTCATGTGAAGCAGGTCAGGATGGTATTCCAGATCCTTCGTGATAATGCTTTATTTGTGAAGGGGTCTAAGTGCCTATTTGGAGGTCAGAAGGTCTCTTTTTTGGGTTTTATTTTTTCTCCCTCGTCTATAGAAATGGATCCTGTTAAGGTCCAAGCCATTCATGACTGGATTCAACCCACATCTGTGAAGAGTCTTCAGAAATTTTTGGGCTTTGCTAATTTTTATCGCCGTTTCATTGCCAACTTTTCCAGTGTGGTTAAGCCCCTGACCGATTTGATGAAGAAAGGCGCTGATGTGACGAATTGGTCCTCTGCAGCTGTTTCTGCCTTTCAGGAGCTTAAACGCCGATTTACTTCTGCCCCTGTGTTGCGTCAGCCAGATGTTTCTCTTCCTTTTCAGGTTGAGGTTGACGCTTCTGAGATTGGGGCAGGGGCCGTTTTGTCTCAGAGGAGTTCTGATGGTTCTTTGATGAAACCGTGTGCCTTTTATTCCAGAAAGTTTTCGCCTGCGGAGCGCAATTATGATGTCGGCAATCGGGAGTTGTTGGCCATGAAGTGGGCATTTGAGGAGTGGCGACATTGGCTTGAGGGAGCCAAGCAGCGCGTTGTGGTCTTGACCGATCATAAGAATCTGATTTACTTCGAGTCGGCCAAGCGGCTGAACCCCAGACAGGCTCGATGGTCCCTGTTTTTCTCCCGTTTTGATTTTGTGGTCTCGTATCTTCCGGGATCTAAGAATGTTAAGGCTGATGCCCTCTCTAGGAGTTTTTTGCCTAATTCTCCTGGAGTCCTTGAGCCGGTTGGCATTCTTAAGGAAGGGGTGATTCTTTCTGCCATCTCCCCTGATTTACGGCAGGTGCTTCAGGAATTTCAGGCTGATAAACCTGACCGCTGTCCTGTGGGGAAGCTGTTTGTTCCTGATAGATGGACAAGTAAGGTAATTTCTGAGGTTCATTGTTCGGTGTTGGCTGGTCATCCTGGGATTTTTGGTACCAGAGATTAGAGATTTGGTTGCTAGGTCCTTTTGGTGGCCTTCCTTGTCGCGGGATGTGCGTTCTTTTGTGCAGTCCTGTGGGACTTGTGCCCGGGCCAAGCCTTGCTGTTTCCGCGCTAGTGGGTTGCTTTTGCCTTTGCCGGTCCCTGAGAGGCCCTGGAAGCATATTTCCATGGATTTTATTTCGGATCTTCCTGTTTCCCAGAAGATGTCTGTTATCTGGGTGGTTTGTGACCGATTCTCTAAAATGGTCCATTTGGTACCTTTGCCTAAATTGCCTTCCTCCTCTGACTTGGTTCCATTGTTTTTTCAGCATGTGGTTCGTTTGCATGGCATTCCGGAGAATATTGTGTCTGACAGAGGTTCCCAGTTTGTTTCTAGGTTTTGGCGGGCCTTTTGTGCTAGGATGGGCATTGATTTGTCTTTTTCTTCTGCATTTCATCCTCAGACAAATGGCAAAACTGAGTGAACTAATCAAACCTTGGAAACCTATTTGAGATGCTTTGTGTCTACTGACCAGGATGATTGGGTGGCTTTCTTGCCGTTGGCCGAGTTTGCCCTTAATAATCGGGCTAGTTCGGCTACTTTGGTTTCGCCTTTCTTTTGTAATTTTGGTTTTCATCCTCGTTTTTCTTCGGGGCAAGTTGAGCCGTCTGATTGTCCTGGTGTGGATTCTGTAATGGACAGGTTACAGCAGATTTGGACTCATGTGGTAGACAATTTGACGTTGTCTCAGGAAAAGGCTCAACGTTTTGCTAACCGCCGTCGGTGTGTTGGTCCCCGGCTTCGGGTGGGGGATTTAGTCTGGTTATCTTCTCATCATGTTCCTATGAAGGTTTCTTCCCCTAAGTTCAAGCCTCGGTTTATTGGTCCTTATAAGATTTCTGAGATTATCAATCCGGTATCTTTTCGTTTGGCCCTTCCAGCTTCTTTTGCCATCCATAATGTTTTCCATAGATCTTCGTTGCGGAGATATGTGGTGCCCGTTGTTCCCTCTGTTGATCCTCCTGTCCCGGTGTTGGTTGATGGGGAGTTGGAATATGTGGTGGAGAAAATTTTGAATTCTCGTTTTTCGAGGCGGAGGCTTCAGTATCTTGTCAAGTGGAAGGGTTATGGCCAGGAGGATAATTCTTGGGTTGTTGCCTCCGATGTCCATGCCGCCGATTTGGTTCGTGCTTTTCACTTGGCTCGTCCTGATCGGCCTGGAGGCTCTGGTGAGGGTTCGGTGACCCCTCCTCAAGGGGGGGGTACTGTTGTGAATTCCGCTCTTGGGCTCCCTCCGGTGGTTGTAAGTGGCATTTTTGCGAGTTCTGCTCTTGGGCTCCCTCCGGTGGTTTTAAGTGGTACTGCTGCTCCTTGGATTTAGTAGTCAGCAGCTGCTTCCACTGATTGTCTTTCTGGCTCGACTATTTAGCCTGGTTCTATCCTTCAGCCTGTGCCAGTTGTCAATGGTTCCTGGTTGGATTCCATGACAGGCAGCTGGCGAGACCAATCAGCTACTTGGATTCCATGACAGACAGAGGCCGCGACCAATGAATATCCGTGACAGAAAGACAGAAAGACAGAAAGACAGAAGTGACCCTTAGACAATTATATAGTAGATATAGGAGGAGATGACATACAGGTATATACTATATACAGAAGAGATGACATACAGGTATATACTATATACAGGAGGAGATTACATACAGCAGGTATATACTATTTGCAGGGGAGATGACATACAGGTATATACTATATACAGGGGAGATGACATACAGGTATATACTATATACAGGAGATGACATACAGGTGTATACTATATATCAGGGAGATGACAAACATGTATATACTGAGGGGAAAATGAGAGGTGTGAGGTGAAAATGAGAGGTGTGAGGTGAAAATGAGAGGTGTGAGGTGAAAATGAAAAGGTGTGAGTGCAAAATAAGAGGAGTGAGGGAAAATAGTGGAGTGATCGGAAAATGACAGATGTGAGGTCGAAATGACAAGTGTTAGGGGGGAATGAGAGGAGTGAGGGGAAAATGAGAAGGTGTGTGAGAAAATGAGAGGCATGATGGGAAAATAAGAGAAGTAAGGTGCTATAACTAACCACAGATATTTAGTATGCCCATGCAACGCCGGGCACTTCAGCTAGTGTATATATATATACTTTATATATTGTGAGAATATCACTGGTAAAATACTGGAGGGGAGATATGTGTCACTGAGGATGTTAGCCTTAGTGATTTGAACCCAGAAGTATGCTCCAGCATGTTGTGTGCTAAGAGGGGTTAATCGGCCATAATAGGGCTGAGTTTTGGTGAACATCTGAAGAGTGGGTGGGAAGATGTTCACCATATCTCCACCTGAGGTTGCAGTCCAGAAGGTAAATATGATGCCTTTGGACTCATTCAGTGTTCGGTGTGTCTGGAAATGAGATTTCCAGAGCTGTGCTTGTGTTAAAGAGAGCTGAAACTTGTTTGTTTTTTTCCCTGAGGGGGCAAAACCTGCAGCCACACAGACTATACTGTATGCTATTTTTTTGTTTTTCTCA
Organism: Ranitomeya variabilis; assembly: GCF_051348905.1. Taxonomy (NCBI): domain Eukaryota; kingdom Metazoa; phylum Chordata; class Amphibia; order Anura; family Dendrobatidae; genus Ranitomeya; species Ranitomeya variabilis. The sequence continues at coordinate 651,583,967 of NC_135234.1, forward strand.
TTATGCCAGAAGGGCCATGTATGTTTACCAATTTTTGGACTGGTTTATGCAGTACGTTCTTAATAAACCAGTTGAAAACTTTAATGGAAAGTATTCCTATGACTACGTATTTGAGCAGCCGAGTATTTATATATATATATATATATATATATATATATATATATATATATATATACACTCACCGGCCACTTTATTAGGTACACCATGCTAGTAACGGGTTGGACCCCCTTTTGCCTTCAGAACTGCCTCAATTCTTCGTGGCATAGATTCAACAAGGTGCTGGAAGCATTCCTCAGAGATTTTGGTCCATATTGACATGATGGCATCACACAGTTGCCGCAGATTTGTCGGCTGCACATCCCAAAGATGCTCCATACAAGGCAGGATGGATCCATGCTTTCATGTTGTTTACGCCAAATTCTGACCCTACCATCCGAATGTCGCAGCAGAAATCGAGACTCATCAGACCAAGCAACGTTTTTCCAATCTTCTACTGTCCAATTTCGATGAGCTTGTACAAATTGTAGCCTCAGTTTCCTGTTCTTAGCTGAAAGGAGTGGTACCCGGTGTGGTCTTCTGCTGCTGTAGCCCATCTGCCTCAAAGTTCGACGCACTGTGCGTTCAGAGATGCTCTTAGGCCTACCTTGGTTGTAACGGGTGGCGATTTGAGTCACTGTTGCCTTTCTATCAGCTCGAACCAGTCTGCCCATTCTCCTCTGACCTCTGGCATCAACAAGGCATTTCCGCCCACAGAACTGCCGCTCACTGGATTTTTTTTCTTTTTCGGACCATTCTCTGTAAACCCTAGAGATGGTTGTGCGTGAAAATCCCAGTAGATCAGCAGTTTCTGAAATACTCAGACCAGCCCTTCTGGCACCAACAACCATGCCACGTTCAAAGGCACTCAAATCACCTTTCTTCCCCATACTGATGCTCGGTTTGAACTGCAGGAGATTGTCTTGACCATGTCTACATGCCTAAATGCACTGAGTTGCCGCCATGTGATTGGCTGATTAGAAATTAAGTGTTAACAAGAAGTTGGACAGGTGTACCTAATAAAGTGGCCAGTGAGTGTATATGTATGTGCAGCGCCCCAGAGTCCTGGTCGTTGCAGTACTGTGGCTCCGCCACTATGGGGAGCTATGGTGCGTCCGATGGCACTGAAGGAGTTCATCTGACCAGGTATCACAGACACCAATACATTTCACAGCTGGGCCTCCGGGGGGAGCTAAGGGTTCTATTCATTAGGCCACTCCCCACCATAGTGGGTAAACTGGGGGTCAGGCAGGAAGTTAGATTAGAAAGCTGACTGGATTGGACGAAGCAACACCTAGTGGCAGAGGGTGTTGTGGAGGAAGAGACAGTAGGGTCTCTGTCAGGGGTGGGATCCTGACAGAGGCTTGGCATTGAAAAGAACGTAACGGGTCCGCACCAGCTCCGGGAAGCGGCGGGATCCAAGAAAGGACTAGAAGCGAGATAGATTGTGCTGAGTGAGAAACGAGATCAAGCAATAGGAGAATTCCAGTAGGGGTCGTGCTGTAAGACCGGAGCAACACCCTACTGAGGCGCACTACCGGTGGCCGGAACGCCGAGGGAGTATTATAACATACAGCTTCAAGCAATACTCTAAACAGCGGCAGGACAGTCAGTTTAAGGCGGGCTGTCTAACACATATCACCTATGAAGTCTTGGGAGGCAATTGCGGGAGAGGGGCGTCTCTAGGGTCCCGGAAGAACTCCAGGCCTATCCGACAAACGGGTGCCGTTCTAACTGTAACATCAGGAAGGGACGGAAGATTAGAAGAACATCATTTAATCGAGTTGTGAGGGAACTTAAGAAACAGACACAACGGTTGTGGGGTACTTTCCGTAAGCACAGCAGGGGAGGACTACAACACATAGCGCTAAGAAGGAAGGCACCGATTTCCACCTGTGAAGTGAACTCTGGAGGTGCCATTGGACCGGCCAGACTTGCGCAGCCTGGTGAACCGTATTCTGGACTGAGGACTCAGAGATCTCCAGTAAAGAGGTAAAGAGACTGCAACCTGGTGTCCTCGTTATTTACCGCGACCTGCACCCCACAACTGCACCGTTACAACACCACTTATTGCACCGGACGTCCCCCACTGACAGACAGGGCCACGGACCGGGTCTAGCCACCGTGACAACCCCAGGACTGAGACCCAGAGGCCCGGCTCCGGGTACCCCTCGGCCCTGCGGCGGTGTGGGGGCGCTCCAATTTGGCGTCACGAACAGGATCTACTTAAGCCTGAAGAATCGGGTCATGTGTGCCTTGGGACTGTGATTTACTGTGCTTGGACTGTACTTTATTGCAAGAACTGTGCTGCGCCATTTACCGCCAAAATCCGCCGCCATTACAGCGCTGAGGAGAGCGCAGGAAGAGAAGAGGGGCGTGGAGTGGGCGTAGGCAAGCTGGAGAGCGCGAAAAACAATGGCCGCCCAGTCTAAATATTTCTGCACGGTGAGGACGTGTCCGTCAGCGGCGGAGATCCGCCTCCTAATCCTCAATGGAGGGCGAAGACCGAGAAAACGACACCGCCCACGAAGGAGAGAGCGGGAAAGAGACCAGGAAGCGACCCACGTGGAGGACGCCATGGCCAGCAGCTCTGAACCCGACAGTGGGGTTGAAGTGGAAATCTCCCCCGACTACCCGGATGAGCACCGCAGCCCGTCTTCCGTGGACAACACCAGATTCCTGAGGGCCGAGATGGAGGACTTATTCAACCAACTTCTCCAACTGAATGTGAGGGCCCAGGCTCCGCGCTTAGTGGTGCCGGCAGAGAGTTCCCGGACATCGGAGACCTCACCGGAGGAACCAGCGGGACCTGTCGTGGAAAGTGAACTCGCACCGGTTGGTGAGTCCGCCGATCCTGCCCCGCCAGCAGAGGGTGTGTTAGTGGGCCCCGTTGCAGCGCCCCCTCCCCCTGGGACTCATAAGCTCCAACGTCTGTTGCCCTGGGAGGAAGCTACGGGCATGGAACATCGTATGAAGGCCCCGATCACACCAATCACCCTGTCCTGCGAGGCCCGTGCGGAGCGCACGGTATACCGCTGGGTGAACCCCGGACCCGACCTCATGGGATTCCCCGGAGTGGAGACGCGGGAAGGGGAGATGGTGCAGGCCCTGAGCTGGGAGACATACCAGGCCCAGCTGGAACAGCAATGGAAGGAAGAGGACGAGGCGTACCGGGCTGGGATGGAGGCTTACCATCAGAAGGACCTGGCAGTAAAGGATCGGGCCCGCAAGGACCCCATCGCTCACCAGGCCCCGCGCAGGCAGGGCATCGTCACCACCTTTAAGCTCCGAGGAGGCTGGGGCTTTATTAAAGAACCGGGGTTATACGCGGAGGTCTTTGTTAACCGCCGGGACGTTGAGTCGCACCTCAGGGAGGGCCACCCCGATCGAGACCTCTACCCGGGAGACAGTGTCATCTACACCAGGCATTTCGGGGAGAAGGGGTGGTTCGCTCTGAATGTGTGCAAGAAGAGGCCAATGGAACCCCCGCCCAAGGTGCCGGAAAAACCGGCCCCTGTAGCCAAAGTGTCCCCGTGTGACCGGTCTGTGGCCACCTTGGTCACCCCCACCTGTACACTAACGGAAACTGTGACCTGCAGTCTGGCCACCACCACCACCACTGTAGTGGCCAAGGAGGCGCCTCCTCGAGTGACCGGTGTTCCTGCTGTGCCAGCACAGAGAGAAGTGGGAACACAGACCTTTATCACCGCACACGACCTGGTTGTGCAACAGACCCGAACCCATGGGGTGTACCTGGCAGCGGGAGTGGACCTGGAACCTGGACTACAGGGGTTCACCCGCCAGGTGGCGCCTCGTGAGGGATTCTGAGAATGAGTAAGCATGACTGCTTTAGAAATGTATATAGTTCTTGGTTTAACTGTTTGTTTCCTGATTGTTTGCTGCTAAACCCGTCCAGGGTTAATTCCTAGGGATCCCTCTGCTGACCCGGGATCCTTCTTGTTTGTTTATTTTTCCTCAAGTTTGCACAAGTTGAAAGAACTGCAGTAATCATGGACCGTGCATGATACAAACTCTTCTTTGTAAATAGTTTACACCTTCTTAAGGGTGTTTCCTACTGGTTTTACGTAAAGACTCTTTGTGAAGATACCATACCGGAGCTTTTGCTGAGAAAGGACTGGTAGCTAGAGAACAGATGCTACCTCCTAAAGACTTGGTCCCCTCTTAAAGGGGATGTTCACGTGTTGCACTTAAAGAAATGGTATTGCTTTAAGACTGATAGATAGCAATGATGTTTGATAAGAGAAAATGATGATACTTACATGTAAAAGTTATATGTAACCAACTGGTTAACTGTAAAGAAATGTTGATAATGTTCCTTAGAAGAAAGATTGAGAGACAGAAGGAAGGTGCAGTAGGCCCCTAGGGGTAGACAGAATGTCCTGCATAGTCGGAAGTAAGAAAGTACTAATGAAGGTTGATGATCTAAGAAGATAGTTGATAATGTTGATAAGAAAATGGGGATAGAAGGTAAACCCTGAGTCCTCCATAGAAAGTTAAGAAAGAGTTAGTAATGTGTTACAGAGGACAGAAAGTGAACCCGTAGGGGTTAGGTAGTGAGTCCTCCTAGGAGCCATACGTAGATGGCTCAAAGCTTCTAAAACTGAAAGTATGTTATGTTCTATACTGTGTATAGTAGTTGAAAAGGCAGTAGGCCCTGGCTGAACGGGGCGGTCCTGTAACAGAAAGAGGCAGTAGGTCTGGTGCCAATAGGACAGGCGGTCCTGCGGATCCAAAGTAGGAGAATGAGAAAGTTAAAATGCCTTATAATGTGATTATAGGAAGGTCTTTAGTGGATAAAGAGTGTATGTCCTTAAAGGCAAAGTTAAATTATTGTTCAATAATGTTTGCACTTAGTAGAATACCCGGTTGGGTAAGAAAAGTTAATTATAGCATGTTGCTATGATATTTTTGCCATGTTTGTAACGTTCAAGTGTCCTTACCTCCCATAAAGGGAAGCCTGTTCGAGTATACTTATTGTCATTGCACTCAACAAAATTGTATGTCTTTTTGCTAATCTTGTATTGTTGTTTTCTTCCCAGTCCCGGAGTACTGTGTTTAACCAGGGGGGAGTGCAGCGCCCCAGAGTCCTGGTCGTTGCAGTACTGTGGCTCCGCCACTATGGGGAGCTATGGTGCGTCCGATGGCACTGAAGGAGTTCATCTGACCAGGTATCACAGACACCAATACATTTCACAGCCGGGCCTCCGGGGGGAGCTAAGGGTTCTATTCATTAGGCCACTCCCCACCATAGTGGGTAAACTGGGGGTCAGGCAGGAAGTTAGATTAGAAAGCTGACTGGATTGGACGAAGCAACACCTAGTGGCAGAGGGTGTTGTGGAGGAAGAGACAGTAGGGTCTCTGTCAGGGGTGGGATCCTGACAGAGGCTTGGCATTGAAAAGAACGTAACGGGTCCGCGCCAGCTCCGGGAAGCGGCGGGATCCAAGAAAGGACTAGAAGCGAGATAGATTGTGCTGAGTGAGAAACGAGATCAAGCAATAGGAGAATTCCAGTAGGGGTCGTGCTGTAAGACCGGAGCAACACCCTACTGAGGCGCACTACCGGTGGCCGGAACGCCGAGGGAGTATTATAACATACAGCTTCAAGCAATACTCTAAACAGCGGCAGGACAGTCAGTTTAAGGCGGGCTGTCTAACACATATCACCTATGATGTCTTGGGAGGCAATTGCGGGAGAGGGGCGTCTCTAGGGTCCCGGAAGAACTCCAGGCCTATCCGACAAACGGGTGCCGTTCTAACTGTAACATCAGGAAGGGACGGAAGATTAGAAGAACATCATTTAATCGAGTTGTGAGGGAACTTAAGAAACAGACACAACGGTTGTGGGGTACTTTCCGTAAGCACAGCAGGGGAGGACTACAACACATAGCGCTAAGAAGGAAGGCACCGATTTCCACCTGTGAAGTGAACTCTGGAGGTGCCATTGGACCGGCCGGACTTGCGCAGCCTGGTGAACCGTATTCTGGACTGAGGACTCAGAGATCTCCAGTAAAGAGGTAAAGAGACTGCAACCTGGTGTCCTCGTTATTTACCGCGACCTGCACCCCACAACTGCACCGTTACAACACCACTTATTGCACCGGACGTCCCCCACTGACAGACAGGGCCACGGACCGGGTCTAGCCACCGTGACAACCCCAGGACTGAGACCCAGAGGCCCGGCTCCGGGTACCCCTCGGCCCTGCGGCGGTGTGGGGGCGCTCCAATTTGGCGTCACGAACAGGATCTACTTAAGCCTGAAGAATCGGGTCATGTGTGCCTTGGGACTGTGATTTACTGTGCTTGGACTGTACTTTATTGCAAGAACTGTGCTGCGCCATTTACCGCCAAAATCCGCCGCCATTACAGCGCTGAGGAGAGCGCAGGAAGAGAAGAGGGGCGTGGAGTGGGCGTAGGCAAGCTGGAGAGCGCGAAAAACAATGGCCGCCCAGTCTAAATATTTCTGCACGGTGAGGACGTGTCCGTCAGCGGCGGAGATCCGCCTCCTAATCCTCAATGGAGGGCGAAGACCGAGAAAACGACACCGCCCACGAAGGAGAGAGCGGGAAAGAGACCAGGAAGCGACCCACGTGGAGGACGCCATGGCTAGCAGCTCTGAACCCGATAGTGGGGTTGAAGTGGAAATCTCCCCCGACTACCCGGATGAGCACCGCAGCCCGTCTTCCGTGGACAACACCAGATTCCTGAGGGCCGAGATGGAGGACTTATTCAACCAACTTCTCCAACTGAATGTGAGGGCCCAGGCTCCGCGCTTAGTGGTGCCGGCAGAGAGTTCCCGGACATCGGACACCTCACCGGAGGAACCAGCGGGACCTGTCGCGGAAAGTGAACTCGCACCGGTTGGTGAGTCCGCCGATCCTGCCCCGCCAGCAGAGGGTGTGTTAGTGGGCCCCGTTGCAGCGCCCCCTCCCCCTGGGACTCATAAGCTCCAACGTCTGTTGCCCTGGGAGGAAGCTACGGGCATGGAACATCGTATGAAGGCCCCGATCACACCAATCACCCTGTCCTGCGAGGCCCGTGCGGAGCGCACGGTATACCGCTGGGTGAACCCCGGACCCGACCTCATGGGATTCCCCGGGGTGGAGACGCGGGAAGGGGAGATGGTGCAGGCCCTGAGCTGGGAGACATACCAGGCCCAGCTGGAACAGCAATGGAAGGAAGAGGACGAGGCGTACCGGGCTGGGATGGAGGCTTACCATCAGAAGGACCTGGCAGTAAAGGATCGGGCCCGCAAGGACCCCATCGCTCACCAGGCCCCGCGCAGGCAGGGCATCGTCACCACCTTTAAGCTCCGAGGAGGCTGGGGCTTTATTAAAGAACCGGGGTTATACGCGGAGGTCTTTGTTAACCGCCGGGACGTTGAGTCGCACCTCAGGGAGGGCCACCCCGATCGAGACCTCTACCCGGGAGACAGTGTCATCTACACCAGGCATTTCGGGGAGAAGGGGTGGTTCGCTCTGAATGTGTGCAAGAAGAGGCCAATGGAACCCCCGCCCAAGGTGCCGGAAAAACCGGCCCCTGTAGCCAAAGTGTCCCCGTGTGACCGGTCTGTGGCCACCTTGGTCACCCCCACCTGTACACTAACGGAAACTGTGACCTGCAGTCTGGCCACCACCACCACCACTGTAGTGGCCAAGGAGGCGCCTCCTCGAGTGACCGGTGTTCCTGCTGTGCCAGCACAGAGAGAAGTGGGAACACAGACCTTTATCACCGCACACGACCTGGTTGTGCAACAGACCCGAACCCATGGGGTGTACCTGGCAGCGGGAGTGGACCTGGAACCTGGACTACAGGGGTTCACCCGCCAGGTGGCGCCTCGTGAGGGATTCTGAGAATGAGTAAGCATGACTGCTTTAGAAATGTATATAGTTCTTGGTTTAACTGTTTGTTTCCTGATTGTTTGCTGCTAAACCCGTCCAGGGTTAATTCCTAGGGATCCCTCTGCTGACCCGGGATCCTTCTTGTTTGTTTATTTTTCCTCAAGTTTGCACAAGTTGAAAGAACTGCAGTAATCATGGACCGTGCATGATACAAACTCTTCTTTGTAAATAGTTTACACCTTCTTAAGGGTGTTTCCTACTGGTTTTACGTAAAGACTCTTTGTGAAGATACCATACCGGAGCTTTTGCTGAGAAAGGACTGGTAGCTAGAGAACAGATGCTACCTCCTAAAGACTTGGTCCCCTCTTAAAGGGGATGTTCACGTGTTGCACTTAAAGAAATGGTATTGCTTTAAGACTGATAGATAGCAATGATGTTTGATAAGAGAAAATGATGATACTTACATGTAAAAGTTATATGTAACCAACTGGTTAACTGTAAAGAAATGTTGATAATGTTCCTTAGAAGAAAGATTGAGAGACAGAAGGAAGGTGCAGTAGGCCCCTAGGGGTAGACAGAATGTCCTGCATAGTCGGAAGTAAGAAAGTACTAATGAAGGTTGATGATCTAAGAAGATAGTTGATAATGTTGATAAGAAAATGGGGATAGAAGGTAAACCCTGAGTCCTCCATAGAAAGTTAAGAAAGAGTTAGTAATGTGTTACAGAGGACAGAAAGTGAACCCGTAGGGGTTAGGTAGTGAGTCCTCCTAGGAGCCATACGTAGATGGCTCAAAGCTTCTAAAACTGAAAGTATGTTATGTTCTATACTGTGTATAGTAGTTGAAAAGGCAGTAGGCCCTGGCTGAACGGGGCGGTCCTGTAACAGAAAGAGGCAGTAGGTCTGGTGCCAATAGGACAGGCGGTCCTGCGGATCCAAAGTAGGAGAATGAGAAAGTTAAAATGCCTTATAATGTGATTATAGGAAGGTCTTTAGTGGATAAAGAGTGTATGTCCTTAAAGGCAAAGTTAAATTATTGTTCAATAATGTTTGCACTTAGTAGAATACCCGGTTGGGTAAGAAAAGTTAATTATAGCATGTTGCTATGATATTTTTGCCATGTTTGTAACGTTCAAGTGTCCTTACCTCCCATAAAGGGAAGCCTGTTCGAGTATACTTATTGTCATTGCACTCAACAAAATTGTATGTCTTTTTGCTAATCTTGTATTGTTGTTTTCTTCCCAGTCCCGGAGTACTGTGTTTAACCAGGGGGGAGTGCAGCGCCCCAGAGTCCTGGTCGTTGCAGTACTGTGGCTCCGCCACTATGGGGAGCTATGGTGCGTCCGATGGCACTGAAGGAGTTCATCTGACCAGGTATCACAGACACCAATACATTTCACAGCCGGGCCTCCGGGGGGAGCTAAGGGTTCTATTCATTAGGCCACTCCCCACCATAGTGGGTAAACTGGGGGTCAGGCAGGAAGTTAGATTAGAAAGCTGACTGGATTGGACGAAGCAACACCTAGTGGCAGAGGGTGTTGTGGAGGAAGAGACAGTAGGGTCTCTGTCAGGGGTGGGATCCTGACAGAGGCTTGGCATTGAAAAGAACGTAACGGGTCCGCGCCAGCTCCGGGAAGCGGCGGGATCCAAGAAAGGACTAGAAGCGAGATAGATTGTGCTGAGTGAGAAACGAGATCAAGCAATAGGAGAATTCCAGTAGGGGTCGTGCTGTAAGACCGGAGCAACACCCTACTGAGGCGCACTACCGGTGGCCGGAACGCCGAGGGAGTATTATAACATACAGCTTCAAGCAATACTCTAAACAGCGGCAGGACAGTCAGTTTAAGGCGGGCTGTCTAACACATATCACCTATGAAGTCTTGGGAGGCAATTGCGGGAGAGGGGCGTCTCTAGGGTCCCGGAAGAACTCCAGGCCTATCCGACAAACGGGTGCCGTTCTAACTGTAACATCAGGAAGGGACGGAAGATTAGAAGAACATCATTTAATCGAGTTGTGAGGGAACTTAAGAAACAGACACAACGGTTGTGGGGTACTTTCCGTAAGCACAGCAGGGGAGGACTACAACACATAGCGCTAAGAAGGAAGGCACCGATTTCCACCTGTGAAGTGAACTCTGGAGGTGCCATTGGACCGGCCGGACTTGCGCAGCCTGGTGAACCGTATTCTGGACTGAGGACTCAGAGATCTCCAGTAAAGAGGTAAAGAGACTGCAACCTGGTGTCCTCGTTATTTACCGCGACCTGCACCCCACAACTGCACCGTTACAACACCACTTATTGCACCGGACGTCCCCCACTGACAGACAGGGCCACGGACCGGGTCTAGCCACCGTGACAACCCCAGGACTGAGACCCAGAGGCCCGGCTCCGGGTACCCCTCGACCCTGCGGCGGTGTGGGGGCGCTCCAATTTGGCGTCACGAACAGGATCTACTTAAGCCTGAAGAATCGGGTCATGTGTGCCTTGGGACTGTGATTTACTGTGCTTGGACTGTACTTTATTGCAAGAACTGTGCTGCGCCATTTACCGCCAAAATCCGCCGCCATTACAGCGCTGAGGAGAGCGCAGGAAGAGAAGAGGGGCGTGGAGTGGGCGTAGGCAAGCTGGAGAGCGCGAAAAACAATGGCCGCCCAGTCTAAATATTTCTGCACGGTGAGGACGTGTCCGTCAGCGGCGGAGATCCGCCTCCTAATCCTCAATGGAGGGCGAAGACCGAGAAAACGACACCGCCCACGAAGGAGAGAGCGGGAAAGAGACCAGGAAGCGACCCACGTGGAGGACGCCATGGCCAGCAGCTCTGAACCCGACAGTGGGGTTGAAGTGGAAATCTCCCCCGACTACCCGGATGAGCACCGCAGCCCGTCTTCCGTGGACAACACCAGATTCCTGAGGGCCGAGATGGAGGACTTATTCAAACAACTTCTCCAACTGAATGTGAGGGCCCAGGCTCCGCGCTTAGTGGTGCCGGCAGAGAGTTCCCGGACATCGGAGACCTCACCGGAGGAACCAGCGGGACCTGTCGCGGAAAGTGAACTCGCACCGGTTGGTGAGTCCGCCGATCCTGCCCCGCCAGCAGAGGGTGTGTTAGTGGGCCCCGTTGCAGCGCCCCCTCCCCCTGGGACTCATAAGCTCCAACGTCTGTTGCCCTGGGAGGAAGCTACGGGCATGGAACATCGTATGAAGGCCCCGATCACACCAATCACCCTGTCCTGCGAGGCCCGTGCGGAGCGCACGGTATACCGCTGGGTGAACCCCGGACCCGACCTCATGGGATTCCCCGGGGTGGAGACGCGGGAAGGGGAGATGGTGCAGGCCCTGAGCTGGGAGACATACCAGGCCCAGCTGGAACAGCAATGGAAGGAAGAGGACGAGGCGTACCGGGCTGGGATGGAGGCTTACCATCAGAAGGACCTGGCAGTAAAGGATCGGGCCCGCAAGGACCCCATCGCTCACCAGGCCCCGCGCAGGCAGGGCATCGTCACCACCTTTAAGCTCCGAGGAGGCTGGGGCTTTATTAAAGAACCGGGGTTATACGCGGAGGTCTTTGTTAACCGCCGGGACGTTGAGTCGCACCTCAGGGAGGGCCACCCCGATCGAGACCTCTACCCGGGAGACAGTGTCATCTACACCAGGCATTTCGGGGAGAAGGGGTGGTTCGCTCTGAATGTGTGCAAGAAGAGGCCAATGGAACCCCCGCCCAAGGTGCCGGAAAAACCGGCCCCTGTAGCCAAAGTGTCCCCGTGTGACCGGTCTGTGGCCACCTTGGTCACCCCCACCTGTACACTAACGGAAACTGTGACCTGCAGTCTGGCCACCACCACCACCACTGTAGTGGCCAAGGAGGCGCCTCCTCGAGTGACCGGTGTTCCTGCTGTGCCAGCACAGAGAGAAGTGGGAACACAGACCTTTATCACCGCACACGACCTGGTTGTGCAACAGACCCGAACCCATGGGGTGTACCTGGCAGCGGGAGTGGACCTGGAACCTGGACTACAGGGGTTCACCCGCCAGGTGGCGCCTCGTGAGGGATTCTGAGAATGAGTAAGCATGACTGCTTTAGAAATGTATATAGTTCTTGGTTTAACTGTTTGTTTCCTGATTGTTTGCTGCTAAACCCGTCCAGGGTTAATTCCTAGGGATCCCTCTGCTGACCCGGGATCCTTCTTGTTTGTTTATTTTTCCTCAAGTTTGCACAAGTTGAAAGAACTGCAGTAATCATGGACCGTGCATGATACAAACTCTTCTTTGTAAATAGTTTACACCTTCTTAAGGGTGTTTCCTACTGGTTTTACGTAAAGACTCTTTGTGAAGATACCATACCGGAGCTTTTGCTGAGAAAGGACTGGTAGCTAGAGAACAGATGCTACCTCCTAAAGACTTGGTCCCCTCTTAAAGGGGATGTTCACGTGTTGCACTTAAAGAAATGGTATTGCTTTAAGACTGATAGATAGCAATGATGTTTGATAAGAGAAAATGATGATACTTACATGTAAAAGTTATATGTAACCAACTGGTTAACTGTAAATAAATGTTGATAATGTTCCTTAGAAGAAAGATTGAGAGACAGAAGGAAGGTGCAGTAGGCCCCTAGGGGTAGACAGAATGTCCTGCATAGTCGGAAGTAAGAAAGTACTAATGAAGGTTGATGATCTAAGAAGATAGTTGATAATGTTGATAAGAAAATGGGGATAGAAGGTAAACCCTGAGTCCTCCATAGAAAGTTAAGAAAGAGTTAGTAATGTGTTACAGAGGACAGAAAGTGAACCCGTAGGGGTTAGGTAGTGAGTCCTCCTAGGAGCCATACGTAGATGGCTCAAAGCTTCTAAAACTGAAAGTATGTTATGTTCTATACTGTGTATAGTAGTTGAAAAGGCAGTAGGCCCTGGCTGAACGGGGCGGTCCTGTAACAGAAAGAGGCAGTAGGTCTGGTGCCAATAGGACAGGCGGTCCTGCGGATCCAAAGTAGGAGAATGAGAAAGTTAAAATGCCTTATAATGTGATTATAGGAAGGTCTTTAGTGGATAAAGAGTGTATGTCCTTAAAGGCAAAGTTAAATTATTGTTCAATAATGTTTGCACTTAGTAGAATACCCGGTTGGGTAAGAAAAGTTAATTATAGCATGTTGCTATGATATTTTTGCCATGTTTGTAACGTTCAAGTGTCCTTACCTCCCATAAAGGGAAGCCTGTTCGAGTATACTTATTGTCATTGCACTCAACAAAATTGTATGTCTTTTTGCTAATCTTGTATTGTTGTTTTCTTCCCAGTCCCGGAGTACTGTGTTTAACCAGGGGGGAGTGCAGCGCCCCAGAGTCCTGGTCGTTGCAGTACTGTGGCTCCGCCACTATGGGGAGCTATGGTGCGTCCGATGGCACTGAAGGAGTTCATCTGACCAGGTATCACAGACACCAATACATTTCACAGCCGGGCCTCCGGGGGGAGCTAAGGGTTCTATTCATTAGGCCACTCCCCACCATAGTGGGTAAACTGGGGGTCAGGCAGGAAGTTAGATTAGAAAGCTGACTGGATTGGACGAAGCAACACCTAGTGGCAGAGGGTGTTGTGGAGGAAGAGACAGTAGGGTCTCTGTCAGGGGTGGGATCCTGACAGAGGCTTGGCATTGAAAAGAACGTAACGGGTCCGCGCCAGCTCCGGGAAGCGGCGGGATCCAAGAAAGGACTAGAAGCGAGATAGATTGTGCTGAGTGAGAAACGAGATCAAGCAATAGGAGAATTCCAGTAGGGGTCGTGCTGTAAGACCGGAGCAACACCCTACTGAGGCGCACTACTGGTGGCCGGAACGCCGAGGGAGTATTATAACATACAGCTTCAAGCAATACTCTAAACAGCGGCAGGACAGTCAGTTTAAGGCGGGCTGTCTAACACATATCACCTATGAAGTCTTGGGAGGCAATTGCGGGAGAGGGGCGTCTCTAGGGTCCCGGAAGAACTCCAGGCCTATCCGACAAACGGGTGCCGTTCTAACTGTAACATCAGGAAGGGACGGAAGATTAGAAGAACATCATTTAATCGAGTTGTGAGGGAACTTAAGAAACAGACACAACGGTTGTGGGGTACTTTCCGTAAGCACAGCAGGGGAGGACTACAACACATAGCGCTAAGAAGGAAGGCACCGATTTCCACCTGTGAAGTGAACTCTGGAGGTGCCATTGGACCGGCCGGACTTGCGCAGCCTGGTGAACCGTATTCTGGACTGAGGACTCAGAGATCTCCAGTAAAGAGGTAAAGAGACTGCAACCTGGTGTCCTCGTTATTTACCGCGACCTGCACCCCACAACTGCACCGTTACAACACCACTTATTGCACCGGACGTCCCCCACTGACAGACAGGGCCACGGACCGGGTCTAGCCACCGTGACAACCCCAGGACTGAGACCCAGAGGCCCGGCTCCGGGTACCCCTCGGCCCTGCGGCGGTGTGGGGGCGCTCCATATATATATTACCCCTTCAATTAAAACTATACGTCTGCCAAAATCATATGGTCAAGAACTGTGATATTTCCATATTTCTGCATTTAGAGTAGTTCTGTTCAGGTTCATAGTACCAAAATAATGCTGGTTTATTAATTTATATTTTCCTCCTTATTTTTGCATAAATTTGACTTAAAACTTAATTAGATTTTCACACCACTTCTACGAGTAAAGAGAACCAAATCAAACAAATGAGTAAAAAATATTAGACTTTGCTTTTTTTTGTAGTCAAAAATGATCCAGTATCGCATGTGTGTGAGTAGGAAATATATATTTAGGATTAGCAGAAAATTTGAAGGTAAAACTAGTGTCTGGTATTTTAAATCAATGGGATTACAATGAAGGTGACCTGTTTTATTTGAAAAAACAGGGTTGTATTAAAGTCTGGTTATAACAACACATGTTTGGGAAAGTGTATAATGGCAAAAACGAAGGAGATTTCATGCAATATTTGATAATTTTCCTCATTAAAAAAATGACAGTCTAATATTTTGACTAATTTGTTAGATTTAGTTCTCCTTACCTACATTTAGGATTTGTGTGATAATCGAATATAGTTTTAGGATAACTTTATACAGAAATATGGGAAATCCTGAAGAATTCACAAACTTTCAAGCATCAATGTGATGGAATCATTCATACCGTGTCATGTTTTGTGCAATTAGCCAAACATATATACAGGAAAGAGCTCCCTGAGTATACTATAAAGAGCACACCAGTGATTTTTTAGTTTTTCCATCTATTAGCAAGTGGTAATGTGAATGCAGAAGAGTGTATTGCAATACTCACTGGTCACCATCTTCAGCAGCTTCCAGCGTCACATGACCACATCTGTAACCTGACGAATCACCCAGGTTCTGCTGTGTGGATCAGAAGTCACTATCAAAATTGTCTCAATGCAAGTCTATGACTCTCAGAACAAGGTTCTCTAGCCTCGCTCCTAGACTTACATTGAGAAAGTGACCTCCAGTCCCAAAACATGTTGTGTGTTAGGTGTCGAGATCCCACCTCTACACAGGGGGAATCTCAAACCATCTCCGCTGCAGTCTCCCATTCTTCTCCAGCCGCAGTGGAGTCTGCTCAGCGGAGACATCGGTCCCAGCATCTAGCTCAGGCTGATACTGGACAACTGGTTACTACTGCCTTTCCAGCTTCTGCCATTGTAGCCAGTACTGGGCAGCGGCGAGCAGACGTGTTTGAGACTAAGTCCTGCTTTTCCCCTTCTGAGCATGCCCAGGGCAAGATCTCTCGTTAGAGATCAAGGGTCACATGCTTAGATACTGCAGCAAATCCCATTGGTCCTTTAGGAAGGACCTGAAGGTGTTCTTCCTATGTGGCTGACTCCCATTGGTCCTTCTGGGAAGGTACTGTTCTTGCTGCAGCTATAAAAGGTTCGCATGGCCATGCGCTAGTGTACATTTGAAATCGTGTGTGTGTTGATGAGTGCAAGTTGTTCTTTAAAATCCCCTCCCTTGTGTATGACTGTTCGCAAAAGGTGGATGCTTGCTGTCTAGCGCCCGACTCATCTGTCAACATAAAGACACACGATACAGCGTCTATTGCTGTAACCGCCAGTGCGGCACCGTGCGCTTATAGAGCGCTTTCCTATCCCAAGTCTGGGTGGCTAGTGGCGTCCGCCAAAGCGGCACAGCACGCACTCTTGTGCTTTAAGTTATATTTTCTGTTACTTTGACACCCCAGTTGCGGTGTCGAGCGCAAGTGGTCTGAATGTACTCTAATCCTGTGTCTTGGGATAGAGTCCTGAGACTCCTTGCTTGCGCTCTTGGTGCAGTACCGCGGCCCCGTGACGCAACAGGGTTTGCTTCCTTCACACAGGGTGAAGTTAACCCGTGTGTGTATCCACATTGTACCACCATATAGTCCGTCATTACTCAGCAGCGGGTTCCATCTCTGCACGGTGGACCCCGGGCTGCGAACGCACCTTATACCATCTCTCTTATAATTTGGTGCGTTCCGCTAGCCCTAACACTGTGTTATTCAGCAAGTCAAAAATGCAGTCATGTGATGGAAACGGCCAAAGCGTGTAACAAGTATTGCATACACTTTCTGCATTCACATTACTATTTGCTAATAGATGGAAAAAATTACTATTTCAAAATAATAGCATGTGAAAGGTGTCCAAGGAAAAATTCACTTTTAGCAGATTTGTTGCAGAAAGGTTTGCTATTGTCCCATTCATCTGAATAGAACTTGCATAAATCCGTGATGCAGAAAAAAATCCTATTCAGATGCATTGTATATTTCTTGATGTTATTTTCTTGTCTTTTCTAGAGCACAGTAAAGAATACAACAGAAAATAGGAAATTTAAGTGTGTGGAGTGTGGAAAAGCTTTTAAGTTCAAACATCATTTGAAAGAACACTTTCGTATACACAGTGGTAAGTGCCTGGAGTTGCACATTTTCATGCATTCATTGCCCTAAAGTGAATCTCTTGGTAAGAATAATCCACCCCACCCTGCCAAACTGCATACATGGGCATGCAGGTCAATGAAATATAAATCCAGTGATACCTTTGTATATTCTATCTGTTGATGCATTTGTAGGATGCTAGTAGGTGCGTAGGATGCACACACAGGAGGCAGAGCAAGGGTTAACAGGTTCTTTATGTATAGGAACAGTAATGGTACTAGCAGGGGGGTAAAGGATATGATAGGAGGATGGGGGAAAGTCAAATGCACAAGAATATAACAGGTTAACTTATCAGTCTCTGTGCGCTGGAGGAAGGTGGCTGGAACATCCCTCGGCGGCGCCTCAGACGGCGCGAGATGTCTCCGATCCGGTCCTGCAGAGGAGCGATGCACTTTCTCCTTGTGACGACGACTCTTCCGGGTTCTTCAGCATGCGATCTCCTGATCCGTGTGCATGGTGAGGCAGGGGTGATGGTCGGCGGCACAGAAGAAGCAGAAAGTTCAGTGAGCAAGGATGCAGTGGGAGCACACAGTCTAGCAGAAACAGCCACGGGCATGGTCCGGTCCTCAGCAGGCACCGCAAGGATGGGACTAAGCGGTGCCTCTGCGGTGGTGAGCAGAACAAAGGTCCGTACTCTATCCTGGTCACTACCCGGTGAGGAAGTCTCTCTGGGATGAGGGTAGGATGCATCAGCAGTCTGGCTAGCTGGGGGTATAGGCACAGCTAGCGGGCGTGGATCCGTGAAGAGGGAGTTAACTGTCTTACTACTCACAAGCTCAGTCCCCACCAAATGTCCAATCTTCCCGCTCGAACTGCTATTTGTCAGAGCCGCTCCCTTCAGTCAGGTGCCCTGAACTGCTCTGGTCCACACTCTCTGACCCTGAAACACTGGTGATAGCCCCGATGGTTCCAGCCCAGAGGAGAAGAGAGACATTTGGGTTCACATATTGGATGGTGGGTGTCCGTATTAGGGCTCACTTGGGGCTCCTGTCCTTGTCAGGACAGGAGCTTTACAAGAGTGTTACAGGGAAAATAGTGGCAGTGTACCTACCCCCACCCTTTGCCCTCTACTCTGGAACCACCACTCTCAATTCTTGGAGATTGAGGGTTTTTTCTTGATACGTCCATCTAGATTGGTAAGACTGATCCAATTTTTTATCTTGAGCACTGGATCACTTGAGCACGTTTTCTTTGGTCTATGTATGTGTTTTTGTTGGGATCCAAGATTTTTACTTGATTATATTTATGTTTTATATAGTGGATATCCTCCATAGCTATTTTTGTTTGTCTATAGTGAGTTTTAGGAAGCGAGAGTTGATTCTGGACAGCAGAGAGGTGACATCTGGGCGAGAGAGGTAGATCTGAGTGTCGTCCGCATACAGGTGGTACTGGAAGCAATGGGACTTTCTGAGTTGTCTTAGGCCAAGGGTATAGATGGAAAAAAGTAGGGGCCCTAGGACAGAGCCTTGAGGGACTCCAACAGAGAGAGGGCGGGATGAGGAGGTAGCGTGGGAGTGGGAAACGCTAAATGTGCAGTCGGAAAGGTATGAGGCGATCCAGGACAGGGCAAGGTCTTTGATGCCAAGGGAAGAAAGAATCTGTAGCAGTAAGCAGTGGTTGACTGTGTCGAAAGCAGAGGACAAGTCGAGAAGGAGGAGGATGGAGAACTGTCTGTTAGCTTTGGCTGTGAGTAAGTCATTAGTAATTTTGGTCAGAGCAGTTTCGGTGGAGTGGTGGGGGCAGAAGCCAGATTGGAGGTTGTCAAGGAGAGAGTTAGATGAGAGGTGGGAGGAAAGTTGAGCATGGACATGCTGCTCAAGGAGTTTGGAAGCAAACGGGAGCAGTGATATGGGGCGATAGCTGGGCATAGCATTTGGGTCAAGGTTAGCTTTATTGAGGATGGGTGTCATGGTGGCATGTTTGAAGGCAGAGGGTAAGGTACCAGAAGATAATGATAGGTTGAAGAGATGGGAAAGGGCTGGAATAAGCATGGGAGGTTGGGAAGCAGGTGGGAAGGGATAGGGTCAAGTGCACAGGTGGTGAGGTGTGATTTGGAAAGGAGGTAAGTTCTCCTTCAGTGATGTTGGAGAGGGAAGTTATTAGGGAAGGGCAGAGGTCTGGTATATGGGGCGGTTGGGGTGGTGGAACAGTAAAGGTTTGCCTTGTTTGGTCGATCTTGTTTTTGAAGTAGGTGGCAAAGTCCTCAGAAGAGATGAGGGGAGTTGGAGGTGGCATTGATGGGCGGAGGAGAGAGTTAAATGTGCTGAACAGTTCTTTAATAGCTTGGTTAATAGTTCACTGCCTGATTTCCTTGTCTCCCTCCTGGTGAAATACAGACAGTGATCTAAACAGGTTGGTGCTTGTTGGGGAAACAAGTTTGGTAGGTAGAGGCTCAAGAAGAGCTCTGTCACACCCAGAGCACTTAACGCCTCATTTGAATATGAATGATAATGCTACATAATTTAGAATGCAGAAAAAGATAGAAGATATACATTTGCCAATATATTTATATTTAAAAGACCTGCATATCCCTATATTGGTTTGGTAGGGAGGCGGTTCATCTTACACCAATTCCTAATATAGTAAGTTGATCTGTAATAATTTATAATTAAATGTAGCAATGATCGCTTGTGTGATTGTATGCTTGTGTGATTGTATGCCCCACCCCATAGAGTTCAGCACTTCCATTGTCAACAAATAATGATTTTTATTATCATAAAAAAATGTTGGGAAAATGACAAATGAGCAAACTATTGTTGATTGTTGGAACACTTGCCCTGTTTTGTGGAACAGATGTCTGTACAGACAATTGTTCAGTCGATTTTTGGTCATTATAAAGGGCCTTTTGTAAATTGCTCTCATAATGTAGGCCATGATCACACTTCTGATTTACTCACAGGTGTTTTATCCATGTTTCTTTTAAGGATAGAACCCATATCCTTTATAGTTTATGCGGCTGTACACTGTCCTTTTTTTGCAGGGACATATCAGTTTATGATCCTAGTGATAAAATTCCCAAATACATGTGTATAAGTTATTGAAAAACTTGGAAAAACATTTGACATCCTAATTACGTTCTAGTGCTGATCTTTTTTCATTCTTCGCTAGGAGAATCAACCAAAACCTCTAAAACTTTTTGTTTGTTTTTTCAAATGAGAAAAACTGATGAAACTCTGAAGGTACAAATGAGACACTGATGAAAATCTGATCCAAAACTCTAATAAAAATTGGTCCATTTTTTTTACCAAGAAAAGAAACTAAAGAGTCACCAATTCTTCAAGCAGGAAATTACCATGTAACTTGTTGTCTGTGCCAATCTGAACAGACATGGGAAGTTACATGTAAGAAATCTTGAGACTTTGGGAAGACATAAGATTAATACTATGTATTTGCAGTATGTTAAATACATTATTATCATTTTTTCTTACATTAACAGAGTTAAAATAATTTGTCTTGAACAATTTGATTTATCTGTTTCTGTAGGTGAAAAACCCTATGAATGTTCCAAGTGCAAGCGAAGATTTTCACATTCAGGATCCTACAGTTCTCACTTAAACAACCGGAAATGCTTTCCCTCTAATAACAGTAATTCGATGGTGCCCCCATTAATACATCCATGTTCTCTCCCTGGAGAACTTTCCTTTGGTCAAAAATATAGCGATCAAGTAACACTGCAAAATTTCCATAGTAAAAACTGGCTAATATACCATCCAATTGCTGAACCTTTACCGGCCCCACATGTCCAGTGGTGTAGCCATGATTTTAATGTAACCCATGGATCACCTGAGAACATTTCTTTGGAGGCAGCTTTAAGTTCACATTTGAAAAAGGCTCAAGATTTTTGGCATTTTGGTAATAATTGCTGGAGAAATTTGCAACAAATTAGATTCAATGGATGGCGAGAAGATGATCATAGACAATGGGACTCTTTACGGACACAAGAAATGGACCACCAGAGTGCCAGTGTCCATCGGTGTGGAAAGTACCAACCAGAAACAATGTTTAGTAGTCAGCACTATGAAACCGATCAAAATACCATGTCTTTATCCCAGTATTCCCAAGACCTGCAAACTAAAACTATAGAAAAGAATTCAGTGATGTATAAAAATACTCCACAAAGAAATCCCAGTAATGAGAAGATAGGAACTGGAAAAGAAGAGGAGGCTACAAAAACTAGTGAATGTGACCGGTTATCTCCTATATACAAACTGAAAACTTTACAGCCCTGCCATTCAAGTCAATATTGTAGCTCAGAACACAAGAAGTCAATTTCCATTAGAACTGTTCATGAACCACCCAACAGTGCTCCGAAAGACCCCCAAAGTGAGCCATTGGACTTATCTGTTCCAAAAATTCGCTCCATTCCAGAAGTGAAGTCACATTTAAGTGAGGAACCATTGAAACTTGCAAATTATACATTTAGAAGCAAAAGTTCCAGATCAGATTTATTCTCACTTGATACTGAGTCACATCAGGGGTCCCACAATTTGCCATGCCTGTTGCCAGATGTATTGCACAACTTCATTCAGAGTCGCTATCCATTTCTTCATATTAACCACAGTTTCAGTGGACTCTCATTCTGCCCTTTCATAAACTGCTTTTACGGAAACCAGCCAAATAACTTAACAAGATGTGAAGACTCCACACCAATGGTAAGTCAACTACTGGTTCTCTAAAAGGGATTCTAGATGCATGTATCTTGAAGCTCATATGCATGGGTATGCTGCATGTACAGTTGTGCACAGAGGCTTTATGGGTTCTTAGTAAAGAGTGTGCCCTGCTGTAAAGGCTGTATCTGACACCATCTGTACGGAGGTACTTTCGCCTTAAAGAACTGTTTACAAGAGTGAATACTTCCAGGGAGTCAATGGAGCATGTCATACTGTATTTGCAGGAGTACGAAATTAACCACACACTCATATTCCAGATTTGCAGGGTTTTACTTCAAGTGATGACGGGAGGTGAGCGACATAGACTTTTGACATTTCGATCCTTCTCGGGTCTTTGTCGCAATTGTCGCTAGAGAGGGAAAAAATCACAACACGAGAGTCCAGTAATATGAAAATAATGCACAGAAAACTCCAGATATACAGTATGAATAATATATACAATATACAGTATATAATATGTATGCATCCCTGGATAGGAAAAGATATATTTTAAAGAGACATAGCATATCACATGTGCCAACCTTGTATAGGACAGTGCCAGCCTATGCAGAGGCAGTGATCTGTGTAATTACATTCGTTGTGTTGGATGCTAGTAGAAGGGAACGAAAAATTACTCCCACATAGGGGCAGTGTTGGCGGATAGTATAAGGGTATGTGCATGCGTTGCGGATTTTGCTGCGGATTCGCAACAGTTTTCCATGCGTTGTACAGTACCATGTAAACCTATGGAAAACAAAATCCGCAGTGCACATGCTGCGGAAAAAAAGTGCAGAAACGCTGCGTTGTTTATTCAGCAGCATGTCAATTCTTTGTGCGGATTCCGCAGCGGATTACACCTGCTCCATAATAGGAATGCGCAGGTGTAAAACCGCAGGTGGAATCCGCAGAAAATCCACAAAAAAATCACGATAAATCTGTGGTAATTCTGCAGGAAATCTGCAGTGCAGTTTACCTGCGGATTTACCAAAATCAGTGCGGAATAATCCGTACAACTTTCCGCAACGTGTGCATGTGGCCTTAGTGTGGTTCAGGAAGTTTGGGTGTAATAGACCCTGGAAATCACGAGAAAGTATGGAGAGGGGAGAGTAGTGGGTAATGAAATAAAAAGCACCCACGTTTCTACTAACAATTGAAATACTGGATATGGGTGCATGACCGGAATCCATGCTCTCATAGGTGGCAGTAAGAGCATATCTGCTCACTCGGCATATTATCAAGAGTAGAAACGATTCCACTGACTCCGTGCGTGCCCCGTGCACTGCACAATGTCAGGTAGTCCTCCACACTATATTACTGCTCCCGTGATGTCCCAAGAAAACATAAATGGGTACAAGCTAATAGTGCTCTGGGATATCCTGCTAGACTGACCTGTACACCTGCACATGGTCCATAAAAGAGAGTGTGATTGATCCATCAGTCGTGGTAGAGAGCGGATGTGTCGTCAAACACCGTGATGAGATCCAGCACGGAAAGCGACCTGACCGGAGCCGTGTCTCAAAGACAAATGTTTGTGCTGCCTAAGTGACATCACTGAAAACGGTGGCGTTAAGGAGAGACCAAAAGTGTTCTACGTGTTTCGGAAAGAAGCGCTGTCCTTCATCAGGTTTCCAGCCTGTCTCCTTTTATAGTATATGAGTTATCAGATTCCATTTGTGATTACCTGATACACAGTGTAGGCACACGGCACAAACTGAGTCAGTGTAAAATAGTAGTTCAATTTTACCATGAAGGCCACCTACAACTTTGTTCAAAATCTGATCAAGTGATAGAAATAGTTTTTTTTTCTTTATTTTGTCTAAGGCTAAGTTTACTTTGAAAACTGTAGGAGAGATCAGTGCAAAATAGGGTCTTATCCGAGAGATATAGTGTGCTTTACGCTCAGATTAAACTAACCTGTTTAAACCATAAAAACAGCATATAGTGCACTATCAGCTGCAGCAGATCCACGGGTCAGCAAGTGAACATCAAACATCAATAGGCCAGAACTTAGCAGTATGTGGATAGTCTCCACGCTGCCAACAGGATTTAAGACATATATCCCAGTGTAGTAAAATGATGGTTTATTTTGACGCGTTTCGAAGTACAAAGTTACTTCTTCTTCAGGACACCCACATATATCAGATACATGTGGTTTTCCTGAAGAAGTAATTTTGTACTTCGAAACAAACCATCATTTTACTACACTGGGATATCTGCCTTAAATCCTGTCGGTAGCGCGGTGACTATCCAACAACACCTTCTGACCTATTTAAGTTTACTTTCAAACATTTCATTAATTGGCACCCGGTTGTACAGATCTGACAGTAACTGAGATATATGATATAATTTTTTCATGCAGTTGTGGTCGAGAATGGTTTTCAGTTCAGCTGGGGAAAAGGTATCTTGCCATGTACCTGACAAATATGACATAGAAATGTGTAATACACAGTTTGGCACCTTCACAATGAATGGATTAAAAGATAATTACTATGTATATCACAACTTATACATAAATAAGTTAACTTTAACAAAGCATTAAAGGGAATCTGTTAGCAGGCTTTTGTTATGTAATCTGAGGATAGCATGAGGTAGGGGCAGAGACGCAGATTTCAGGGATGTGTCACTTATTTGACAGTGTGCTATAGTTTCCATACAATGAATGTTTTATCACCAGGATATAATCACTGCCCAGACTGATTCTCAAGTGAGCCTTAGTCCAACCACACCCCCTCCTCTGATGAGCAGCTCAATGTCAATAGACAATGTACACATAAAGCTGTGGTGTGGGCTTTGAGCTCAGCTGTATTCTACATCTAAAAACTCTGATTATGTCACAACTGCTGCACCCAGAAAACTAAGTGACAAAGTGCTATAATCAGGGTCTCTTTTCCTATATTATGATGCACTCAGATGAGGTAGCAAACACCTGGTGATGGATTCCCTTTAAACGTACAGTTACTTTGTTGTTATAGTATGCTATACTGCTCTATTAGTACAGTGCTTACACCGTGGCGCTGTGCCCATGTATGCCCACAAACTACAAGGGAGGGATACAGGTTGTGCATAGAGTTCAGTTGGGTTTAGGGTGATGAAGTAGAAGCAGGTCATACTGTAGACTCACACAGTACGTTACAAATGTGTTTCCTAATTATTGTCTTCAATATTTGATTCTTCAAGAATGTCTCAGAGGAAGAGAAAAAAGTTGCCTGTGTATCACGTAAGAAGACCACGAAAGCTGAGAATGGCCTATACGCCTGTGATCAGTGTAATAAGAGTTTCCAGAAAAGCAGTTCTCTTCTACGCCACAAATATGAACATACAGGTAAGACCACACACAACTTCTATTTTCTGTACATATACTCCTGTTAAGTCTATTTTAAAAAAAACAAACAATGGTCTACAAATAAATGTCTCATAAAATTGTGGCAAATTTGTACAAAAAAAATCCTCACGGGCCTGCCCCTAACTCTCCCTGTATAGGGGGCGGTCTATCTGGTCAGCTCGTCCATGAGGGGTTCGTCGTCGTGGTCTAGAGGGTCCACTTTCCGTTTTCCCTCTTTGAATCGTCACACTCACATTTGGACTGCACTCGGATGACATCTGAGTGCAGCCTGATTCATACAGCATAACAGTATAACCAGGCCATGGACCCCGCTGGTGTCTCTGCAACTCAAAAGGAGTTACTTTTTTTGCGGGAGAACCAAACTAGAATCATGTCCTTTCTCAAGAACATGGAGTCTCGTCTTGCGACGTTACAGTCTACTGACCCTGGTAACGCTACTCAGTTGGCGGCTCTTCAACAAGAGTTAAGTCAACCACGGGACACTCAGGCCCATATTTTGAATTTTATGGCCTCTGTCGATAATCGACTTCTCTCTCTTCAGACTGCCGCTTCTACTCCTGTACAGGCGTCCACTCCACAGCCCTCACCCTGTCTTGCCAGGCCACCTCGGTATGGTGGGGATCCTAAATTATGTCGCGGGTTTCTCAACCAGTGTCAACTACACTTTGAATTATCCCCGCTACTGTACCCAACTAACCGAGCTAAGGTGGCTTTTGTGATGTCCCATTTGGAGGGCTTTGGCTTGGGTGAACCCTCTTTGGGAGCGAGATGATCCAGTGGTTTCTCAACTTGCTCTCTTTTTAGACACCTTCTGCAGCGCCCCAGAGTCCTGGTGGTTGCAGTACTGACGCTCCGCCACTAAGGGGAGTGATGGTACGTCTGATGGCACTTAAGGAGTTCATCTGACCAGGTATTACAGTCACACATTACACTTCACACTCTGGCCTCCAGGGGGAGCAAAGGGTTCTATGTATTAGGCCACTCCTCACAATCTGGTAAAACTGGGGGTTGGATAGGAAGTTAGGGAGAAGCTGACTGGGTTTGATCCAGGCAACATCCTGTGGCAGAGGGTGTTGCAGGGGAAGATTCAGGGGGGTCCCTGTCAGGGGTGGGATCCTGACAGAGGCCTAGCAAAAAGGACAGATCGTTACGGAACCGCGCCTGCACCTGATTGCGGCGGTATCTTAAGAAAGGATAAGAAGCGAGGTTTATTGTGGAGAAGTGAGAAACCAGATCACAGCACAAAGGAGAATAGAACCAGTAGGAGTCGTGCCTTAAGATCGTGGCAACATCCTACTGAGGTGCGTAGCCGGTGGCCGGAACGCCGAGGAAGTATTGGGCTCCAAGCATTACTTCAAACAGCGCAGGGCAGTTGACTTTAGGTTGGCTGTCTCACCTAAATCACCTAAGCAGACATAGGAGGCAATTGTGGGAGAGGGGCGACTCTAGGGTCCCGGAAGAACTCCAGGCCTACCCGTCATACGGGTGCGTCCTAGCCATATCATCTGGGGGACGGAGAAGAACATCAGAATAGAAACGAGAGTTGTGAGAAAGAACATCAGAAACAGACACAACAGTTGTGAGGACTATCTCGTGGTGCTCAGCAGGGAGGTACTACAACACACAGGCGCTAGAAGGTAGGCACTGATTTCCACCTGCAAAGGGAACTCTGGATGTGCCTTCGGACCCTGAAGCCTTCAGTAAAGAGGTAAAGAGACTGCAACCCTGTGTCCTCGTTATTCATCGCGACTTGCACCACGCACCACCATCACACCTTTCATTGGACGCCCCTTAGCAGGGTCACGGACCGGGTCTAGCCATCGTGACAACCCCAGGACCGAGACAGAGAGGCCCGGTACCGAGTACCCCGCGGCCCTGCGTCTGGGGGCGCTCCAACTTGGCGTCACAAACAGGATCTACTTAAGCCTGAAGGATCAGGTCATGTGTGCCTTGGAACTGTGTCAGAATTGTGCTTGAACTGTGACTTATTGCAAAGACTGAGCATTGCCGATTCTCGCCAAAACCGCCGCCATTACAGCCCTGGGAGGAGCGCAGGAGAAGAAGAAGGGCGTGGAGTGGGCGTACATGAGCTGGAGAGCGCAAAAGACAATGGTCGCCTAGTCTGAATATTTCTATATCTTGAGGACGTGTCCGTCAGCAGCTGAGACCCGTCTCCTGATCTTCTATGGCGGGCGGAGACCGAAGAAATGAAACTATGACTCAGATGAGGTGGGACTGGAGACCAGAGAAGGCCTGTGGAAAAGAATGGCCCCGCACCGACCCCCGTCACCGGAGGATTACTCTGACATGCCCCCTTTGGAGGATTTCGACCCGTGGGAGTTGCCGATGGGGCATCCCATGCCTGAACGGTCCCCAGTCCGTACGCCTCCCTCAGGAGAGTGGAGTGGCGCTGGAGAAGTTACCTCAAGCGAGGGTAATCAGTGCCGCGACTCTCGGGGAGGGCGCCTTGCCTCCGCACCTGACCCAGTCACCACCGCGACCACTGGCGCCCCGGTGGCCCCGCCGCTTGCCCCCAAAGTATCGGGGGGGCACGACCTCAGCCCCTTTCCTTGGGGAGAATATCGGAACCACCTAATCGCGGAGTTCCAGCGAGAAGTGGAGCGGGAAGCGCGAGGTGAGCTGTCGGATGGCTCCTTGCCGAAATGGGGCGCTGTGATTGTTTACCAGCCTCAGGAGGGGAAAGGCTTCATCCAGGAAATCGGAACGGCCCTGAGAGTCCGCATCACCCGGGACAAGGTGGAACCCTGCCTGTGTGGGGATGGCGCTAAGTCCCTCCTGAGACCGGGAGATGTGGTGACGTATCGCCGGCATCTCAAGGGAAGAAGTTGGTGGGCCCGGGAAATGCAGCGCTGTATAGCCGTCCTGGCGGTATCCAGAACCGAGGGGGAGGAGCTTGCTGCCGAAGCAGCTGCAGCAGCCTCTGCCGCTGCCGGCATTATCCACCGGCCCACGCAGACACTCATCGTGGCGCACGACCTGGTCATGCAGAAGACCCAAACCCATGGAGTGTACCTGGCACCGGGAGTAGACTTGGAGTCAAGCCTGCCTGGGCCACAGAGGGCCACCTGTCAGGTAGAGCCCCGGTGGAGGCCACCAGAATCAGAGTAAGCTCTGATGCTCTGCAACTGTAAATAGTTACTTGTTTGTTTCCTGATGTTTAGCTGCTAAAACCCGACCAGGGTTATTCTTAAGGGGATCCCTTTGTTTACCCGGGATCCCTATTGTTTTTGCTTTTTGTTTTTGCTTTTGTTCATCTCTGTTTTAAAGACTGCCGAATCATGGACGGTGAATGGTTCACAAACTGTGTTGTAAATAGTTCGCACCTTCTTAAAGGTGCCCCCTACTGGTTTTACAAAAAGGAGAGCTTTTTGAAGAGACTGTTTTTGAATACAGCACAGACGTTCTTGCCTTTAACCAGACTTGCAGAAGGAGAGTCTTACCTCCGCATCGCCCATACGATAGATCTTGTATTCGGCTCTACTCCTCCTAGAGGTCGTATTTATCCTCTGTCACCCTCCGAGACTCAAGCCATGACTGAATACGTTCAAGAGAATCTGGCCAGAGGCTTTATACGGAAGTCCTCCTCACCTGCAGGCGCTGTTTTTTTCTTCGTCAAGAAGAAGGACGGTTCCCTTCGTCCCTGCATTGATTACCATGGCCTCAATAACATCACCATTAAAAACAAGTATCCATTTCCTCTCATCCCAGAACTTTTTGATCGTCTGCGAGGAGCATGAATCTTCACTAAACTGGATCTCAGACGAGCTTACAACTTGATCCAAATTCGTTCGGGAGATGAATGGAAGACTGCGTTTAACACCAGAGACGGTCATTATGAGTATTTGGTAATGCCTTTCGGCTTTTGAAAAACTGCAGGAGCATTACATGAGTTGGTGAATGATGTTTTTCGGGACCTACTTTACACCTGTGTAGTGGTGTACTTGGACGACATCCTTGTGTTTTCACTGGATCTGCTTTCTCATAGGAGACATGTGTGGCAAGTTCTTCTCCGTCTGAGGGAGAATCGTCTGTATGCTAAACTTGAGAAGTGTGCCTTCAAACAGTTGTCCCTGCCGTTCCTGGGCTTCATCATCTCTGATTCTGGTCTGTGTATGGATCCAGCTAAAGTTTCTGCCGTACTCAACTGGCCACGTCCACTTGGGGTTAAGGCGATTCAGAGTTTTCTAGGATTCGCAAATTACTATCGGCAATTTATTCCTCATTTCTCCTTTTTGTCAGCTTCCATCTCTTCTTTGATAAAGAAGGGTGCCAATCCTCGTCTTTGGCCAGCAGAGGCTGAAAAGGCTTTTCATTCTCTCAAAGAAGCATTCGCCTCCGCTCCTTTACTCCATCGCCCTGAAGCTAATAAACCCTTCTTCCTAGAGGTTGACGCCTCTGCTGTCGGTGCCGGAGCTGTGCTTTCTCAGAAGTCTTCTACTGGTCGTCTTGTGCCCTGTGGTTTCTTCTCCAAGAGTTTCTCTTCTTCTGAAAGAAATTATTCCATTGGCGACAGAGAACTTTTGGCCATTAAATTGGCCTTAGAGGAGTGGAGATATCTGTTGGAAGGAGCCTTATACCCCTTTGTCATCTTTACGGATCATAAGAATTTGGCATACATCCGTTCAGCGCACCGACTGAATCCACAACAGGCCAGGTGGGCCTTGTTCTTTGCCCGATTTGACTTTGAACTTCGCTTCCTGCCTGGAGAAAAGAACTTCAAAGCTGACGCTCTATCCAGGTCCTTCTTGTCGGTGGACACTGAGGAGTCCTCGCACATCATTGACCCCGCTAGAATCATCACACTTGCTCCAGTATCTATGACCTCTTTACCTCCGGGTAAGACTTTTGTTTCTGAGAGGAACAGGAGACGTGTGTTACTCTGGGGACATGCTTCCAAGCTAGCGGGACATGTCGGTTTCAAGAAAACTCTTGATCTAATATCTCGTTACTACTGGTGGCCGACTCTTTTGAAGGATGTCCAAGCTTTTGTGGTCTCTTGTCCTTCCTGTGCCAATAACAAAGTACCCAGGCGGCTTCCTTCCGGGCTTCTTCTTCCTCTTCCAGTGCCTACCGCTCCGTGGCAACATATCGCAATGGATTTCTTAACTGATCTGCCTTGTTCCTGTGTTTGTACCGTCATCCTCGTGGTTGTGGACCATTTTTCTAAAATGGCACATTTCATTGCTCTTCCTGGTCTGCCTTCGGCTCCTGAACTGGCGAAGATTTTTGTTCAACATATTTTTCGCATTCATGGTCTTCCACAGCACATTGTTTCTGACCGGGTAGTTCAGTTCACTGCTCGTTTCTGGAGATCTCTCTGTAAGTCATTGAACATTTCGCTTGATTTTTCTTCGGCCTATCATTCACAGTCCAACGGCCAAGTGGAGCTGTTAGGATCTGGTGGCCTTGGAGCCGCATGAAACTTTCTCTGGAGTTGGTGGAACCTGTACTGACCGCAATCCTGAACTAACACCGCAACTAGAAGTAGCTGTGGGGTGTGCATAACACTCCCTAGACACCTCGACACAGCCTGAGGACTAAATACCCCTATAGACGGAAGTGGGAATGCTATCTTGCCTCAGAGCAGACCCCCAAAGGATAGGCAGCCCCGCACGAATAATGACTGTGAGTAGGAGAAGAATAGACACACGCAGGTAGAAAACAGGATTTAGCAAAAGAGGCCACTCTAGCTAAATAGGAAAGGATAGGACAGATAACTAGGCGGTCAGTATTAAAACCCTTCCAAAAATATCCACAGCAGATAATACAAAAAGTTCCATAATCTAGCTCAAGACATGGAATGTATATCTGCCACTCCAGAGAATCCAGCAAGACTGAGAAAATACTGACACAATCTAAGCTGGACAAGAAAACACAAAGAATAGCACTGAATTGTGAAGCACACAACATGTGTGCCAAAGGGAAAAAGAACCAGACACTTATCTTTGCTGATTTGGCAGAAAGGCAGGAGGAACCAGGCAGAGGTCCTACACGTCGCAACAACAATTGACAACTGGCAAGGACTAATGAATCCTGCACGCCTAAATACCCCAGTCAGATCTGCCATCAGCAGATACACCTGACCAGGACTGCAGCTCAGGGGCAACTGCATTACCACCTACAACCACCGGAGGGAGCCCAACAGCAGAATTCACAACAGTACCCCTCCCTTGAGGAGGGGTCACCGAACCCTCAACAGAGCCCCCAGGCCAATCAGGACGAGCCAGATGAAAAGCATGAACCAAATCAGCAGCATTGACATCAAAAGCAAAAACCCAAGAATTATCCTCCTGGCCATAACCCTTCCATTTGACAAGGTACTGAAGCCTCCGCCTCGAATCCAAAATCTTCTCAACCACATACTCCAACTCCCCATCAACCAACACAGGGGCCGGAGAATCAACAGAGGGAACAACGGGCACCACATATTTCCGCAATAAAGATCTATGGAAGACATTATGGATAGCAAAAGAGGCCGGAAGCGCCAATCGAAAAGACACCGGATTAATAATCTCATAAATCCTATAAGGACCAATAAACCGAGGCTTAAACTTAGGGGAAGAGACCTTCATAGGAACATGACGGGAAGACAACCAAGCCAAATCCCCAACCCGAAGCCGGGAACCAACACACCGACGACGGTTAGCAAAACGTTGAGCCTGCTCCTGAGACAACACCAAATTGTCCACCACATGAGCCCAAATCTGCTGCAACCTGTCAACCACAGAATCCACACCAGGACAGTCAGAAGGCTCAACCTGCCCAGAAGAAAAACGAGGATGAAAACCAAAATTACAAAAAAAAGGCGAAACCAAAGTAGCCGAACTAGCCCGATTATTAACGGCAAACTCGACCAATGGCAAAAAGGCCACCCAATCATCCTGATCGGCACGAAACAAAGCATCTCAAATAAGTCTCCAAAGTCTGATTAGTTCGCTCGGTCTGGCCATTTGTCTGAGGATGGAATGCAGAAGAAAAAGACAAATCAATGCCCAGCCTAGCACAAAAGGCACGCCAAAACCTAGAAACAAACTGGGAACCTCTGTCGGACACAATATTCTCCGGAATACCATGCAAACAAACCACATGCTGAAAAAACAACGGAACCAACTCTGAAGAGGAAGGCAATTTAGGCAAAGGCACCAAATGAACCATCTTAGAAAACCGGTCACAAACAACCCAGATAACAGACATCATCTGGGAAACCGGAAGATCAGAAATAAAATCCATTGAAATATGCGTCCAGGGCCTCTCAGGGACCGGCAATGGCAAAAGTAACCCACTAGCACGGGAACAACAAGGCTTGGCCCGCGCACAAGTCCCACAGGACTGCACAAAAGAACGCACATCACGTCACAACGAAGGCCACCAAAAGGACCTACCAACCAAATCTCTGGTACCAAAAATACCAGGATGACCAGCCAACACAGAACAGTGAACCTCAGAAATCACTCTACTAGTCCATCTGTCAGGAACAAACAATTTCCCCACAGGACAGCGGTCAGGTCTATCAGCCTGAAATTCCTGAAGAACCCACCGTAAATCAGGGGAAATGGCAGAAAGGACCACCCCTTCTTTCAGAATGCCCACCGGTTCACGGGCCTCAGGAGAATCAGGCAAAAAACTCCTAGAAAGGGCATCAGCCTTAATATTCTTAGAACCCGGAAGATACGAAACCACAAAATCAAAACGGGAAAAAAACAAGGACCATCGAGCCTGTCTAGGACTCAGCCGTTTGGCAGACTCGAGGTAAATCAAATTCTTATGATCGGTCAGGACCACAATACGGTGCTTAGCTCCCTCAAGCCAATGTCGCCACTCCTCAAACTCCCACTTCATAGCCAACAACTCCCGATTGCCGACATCATAATTGCGTTCAGCAGGCGAAAACTTGCGGGAGAAGAAGGCACACGGTTTCATCAAAGAACCAACAGAATCCCTCTGAGACAAAACAGCCCCTGCCCCAATCTCAGAAGCATCAATCTCAACCTGAAACGGAAGAGAAAAATCTGGTTGGCGCAACACCGGAGCAGAAGTAAATCGGCGTTTAAGCTCCTGAAAGGCAGAGACAGCCGCAGAGGACCAATTCGCCACATCAGCGCCTTTTTTCGTCAAATCAGTCAAGGGTTTAACCATGCTGGAGAAGTTAGCAATGAAACGGCGATAAAAATTTGCAAAACCCAAAAATTTCTGAAGGCTCTTCATGGATGTGGGTTGAATCCAATCATGAATAGCCTGAACCTTAACCGGATCCATCTCCATAGATGAGGGAGAAAAAATAAAGCCCAAAAAAGAAACCTTCTGCACCCCAAAGAGACACTTAGACCCCTTCACAAACAAAGCATTGTCACGAAGGATCTGAAATACCATCCTGACCTGTTCCACATGAGACTTCCAATCATCGGAAAAAATCAAAATATCGTCCAAATATACAATCAAGAATTTATCAATATAAGTCCGGAAGATATCATGCATGAAGGATTGAAAAACAGATGGAGCGTTAGTGAGCCCGAATGGCATCACAAGGTATTCAAAATGGCCTTCGGGCATATTAAACGCAGTTTTCCATTCATCACCCTGTTTAATACGAACAAGATTATATGCCCCCCGAAGGTCAATCTTAGTAAACCAACTAGCCCCCTTAATCCTAGCAAACAAATCGGAAAGCAAAGGTAAAGGGTATTGAAACTTGACAGTGATCTTATTCAAGAGGCGACAGAATTGTTTTGTCAGAAATTTAGAAAATGGTCTGTGTTGACTAAATGGAATGATGATGCTTTGGTGGCAATTTTCAGAAAGGGTCTTTCTGAATCTGTTAAAGATGTTATGGTGGGGTTTCCCACGCCTTCCGGTCTGAGTGATTCTATGTCTCTGGCCATTCAGATTGATCGGCGCTTGCGGGAGCGTAGAACTGTGCGAGCTGTGGCGTCGTCTTCAGAGCCAATTCCTGAGCCAATGCACTGTGAGTAGGAGAAGAATAGACACATGCAGGTAGAAAACAGGATTTAGCAAAAGAGGCCACTCTAGCTAAATAGGAAAGGATAGGTGTTGTGAATTATGTTCTCGGGCTCCCTCTTGTGGTCATGAGTGGTACTTTGTGAGTTCTGTTCATGGGCTCCCTCTGGTGGCTTTTAGTGTTACCGCTGGTCTGTAGCTGGACTCCAGCTGCCTCGTTTCCTGTTAGGCCTGCTGCCTATTTAACTCCGTCTGGACCTTTACTTGTTGCCTGCTGTCGTTGTATTCAGTACTGGTTCAGATCTCTCTGGGACTTCCCTTGTTACCTGTCTCCTCGTGGATAAGCTAAGTTCATGCTAGTCCATTTTTGCTCATTGCTATTTGAAAATGTTTCTCAGTATGTTATGAGTTCAGTCCAGCTTGCTTATATGCTATTTGATTGCTAGCTGGAAGCTCTGGGGTGCGGAGTTGCGCCCCTCACATCGTGAGTCGGTGTGGGGGTCTTTTTGTATTCTCTGCGTGGATACTTTTGTAGTATTTTATACTGACCGCACAGATTCCTTGCTATCTTCTGACTATTTAGTTATTAGCGGGCCTCATTTGCTAAAACCTATTTTCATTTCCCAGTTTGTGTCCAGATTTTGGCGGTCCTTTTGTGCTAGGATGGGCATTGATTTGTCTTTTTCTTCGGTCTTCCATCCTCAGACGAATGGCCAAACCGAACGTACTAATCAGACCTTGGAAACTTATCTGAGATGTTTTGTTTCTGCTGATCAGGATGATTGGGTGACTTTTTTGCCATTGGCTGAGTTCGCCCTCAATAATCGGGCTAGTTCCGCTACTTTGGTTTCGCCTTTTTTTTGTAATTCTGGTTTTCATCCTCGTTTTTTCCTCAGGTCAGGTTGAACCTTCTGACTGTCCTGGGGTGGATTCTGTGGTGGATAGGTTGCAGCAGATTTGGAACCACGTAGTGGACAATTTGACGTTGTCACAGGAGAAGGCTCAGCGCTTTGCTAATCGCCGTCGCTGTGTGGGTCCCCGACTTCGTGTGGGGGATTTGGTATGGTTGTCATCTCGTTATGTTCCGATGAAGGTTTCCTCTCCTAAGTTCAAACCTCGTTTCATCGGTCCTTACAAGATTTTAGAAATCCTCAATCCTGTATCATTTCGTTTGGACCTCCCAGCATCTTTTGCCATTCATAATGTGTTCCATAGGTCATTGTTGCGGAGGTATGTGGTGCCTGTGGTTCCTTCTGTTGACCCTCCTGCTCCAGTGTTGGTCGAGGGAGAATTGGAGTATGTGGTGGAGAAGATCTTGGATTCTCGTATTTCGAGACGGAAGCTTCAGTACTTGGTTAAATGGAAGGGCTATGGTCAGGAGGATAATTCCTGGGTTGTTGCCTCTGATGTCCATGCTGCTGATTTGGTTCGTGCCTTTCATTTGGCTCGTCCTGATCGGCCTGGGGGCTCTGGTGAGGGTTCGGTGACCCCTCCTCAAGGGGGGGGTACTGTTGTGAATTCCATTCTCGGGCTCCCTCTTGTGGTCATGAGTGGTACTTTGTGAGTTCTGTTCATGGGCTCCCTCTGGTGGCTTTTAGTGTTACGGCTGGTCTGTAGCTGGACTCCAGCTGCCTCGTTTCCTGCTAGGCCTGCTGCCTATTTAACTCCATCTGGACCTTTACTTGTTGCCTGCTGTCGTTGTATTCAGTACTGGTTCAGATCTCTCTGGGACTTCCCTTGTTACCTGTCTCCTCGTGGATAAGCTAAGTTCATGCAAGTCCATTTTTGCTCATTGCTATTTGAAAATGTTTCTCAGTATGTTATGAGTTCAGTCCAGCTTGCTTATATGCTATTTGATTGCTAGCTGGAAGCTCTGGGGTGCGGAGTTGCGCCCCTCACATCGTGAGTCGGTGTGGGGGTCTTTTTGTATTCTCTGCGTGGATACTTTTGTAGTATTTTATACTGACTGCACAGATTCCTTGCTATCTTCAGACTATTTACTTATTAGCGGGCCTCATTTGCTAAAACCTATTTTCATTTCTATGTTTGTGTTTTCCCCTTAAACTCACCGTTATTATTGGTGGGGGGCTTCTTACACTTTGGGGAAAATTTCTCTGAGGCAAGTGAGTCTTTGTTTCTCTCTAGGGGTAGCTAGTTTCTCAGGCTGTGAACGAGGCGTCTAGGCCGAGTTAGGAACGCTCCACGGCTGCCTATAGTGTTTGTTGATAGGATCAGGATTGCGGTCAGTAAAGTTCCCACATTCCCAGAGCTTGTCCTTATTTTTGGTTTACCCATCAGGTCAGTTCATGTGTTCCTTACCACCAGGATCATAACAGATAGGACAGATAACTAGGCGGTCAGTATTAAAACCCTTCCAAAAATATCCACAGCAGATAATACAAAAAGTTCCATAATCTAGCTAAAGACATGGAATGTATATCTGCCACTCCAGAGAATCCAGCAAGACTGAGAAAATACTGACACAATCTAAGCTGGACAAGAAAATACAAAGAATAGCACTGAATTGTGAAGCACACAACATGTGTGCCAAAGGGAAAAAGAATCAGACACTTATCTTTGCTGATTTGGCAGAAAGGCAGGAGGAACCAAGCAGAGGTCCTACACCTCCCAACAACAATTGACAACTGGCAAGGACTAATGAATCCTGCACGCCTAAATACCCCAGTCAGATCTGCAATCAGCAGATACACCTGACCAGGACTGCTACTCAGGGGCAACTGCATTACCACCTACAACCACCGGAGGGAGCCCAAAAGCAGAATTCACAACATGGAGCGTACCAATCAGATCCTGGTTACTTATCTCCGGCATTTCTCCAACGCTCATCAAAATGATTGGTCTGACTTACTACCATGGGCCGAGTTTTCTTATAATAACCACACCAGCGAAGCTTCTACCAAATCTCCATTTTTTGTCGTCTACGGACAACACCCTGGTCTTCCACTACCAGTTCCTCCTGTCTCTACTGTGCCGGCGGCAGATCTTCTGTCTAGAGAATTCTCCAGGGTTTGGCAGGAGACCAAGTCTGCTCTCCAACTAGCTCAGCATAGGATGAAGAGGCATGCAGATAAAAGGTGTCTCGATTCTCCTGTGTTCCATCCGGGGGATAAGGTCTGGCTTTCTTCTAGATTTATTCGCCTTAAAATCCCTTCACATAAACTGGGTCCCCGTTATATTGGTCCTTTCGAGGTTTTGGCACGTATTAACAACATTTCTTACAAACTTAAGTTACCTGCCTCTCTTCGTATCCCTAATTCCTTTCATGTATCTCTCCTTAAGCCTGTAGTTTTTAATCAGTTTCATACCTCGACTCTTTCTTCTCCTTCGCCTGTTTCCGCAGACAATATTTTTGAGCTTAAGGACATTTTGGCCATGAAAAAAATTAGAGGTAGAACTTTGTTTTTGGTCGACTGGAAGGGTTTCGGTCCTGAGGAGAGATCCTGGGAGCCTCGGGAGAATATTCAGGCTCCTCAAATTTTAGCTAAGTTTCTTTCTGGCCTAAAGAGGAGGGAGGGATGTAAAGACGGGGGTACTATCATACCGCTGCTGCCGCCTCCTCGCTCGCTCCCGGCCTCTGCTTCTCGTGCGCGCGCGCATACCAGGTTCAGTGCTGCGCGTGTGCATTTCTGATCTTCTGTCGGCATCTCCTCTATGGACTAGTACTCGGAAGTCGGACCTCCTTATTGTCCTCTCTATGGTTCTGGAGGTCTGTTACCCGGAAGTGCTACCCTGCCTTTAGGTATTTAAACTGCTTCCTGCCGTCCCTCTGTGCCTGGTTATCATTTGTTCCTTCAGGTGTTCCTGGCCACTCTTAGTCTCTGTGAAGTTCGGTTTCCCTCTGACTTTGGGTTTATCCTGTCTTTCCTGTATCCTGCTAAGCCTCTGCGTTCCCTCAGTTCCTCCGCCAGTCCCTGCACTGCTGCAGTTTACCCACCAGTCCTGTGTCTCTGTAGTACTCACCTATCCTGTGGTCCTACTATCTCCACCTCTTCTTGGTCTTCTCCCGTCCTGGTCCTCCAACTTCCATGGCGATAGTCCCTCACGGGCCTGCCCCTAACTCTCCCTGTATAGGGGGCGGTCTATCTGGTCAGCTCGTCCGTGAGGGGTTCGTCGTCGCGGTCTAGAGAGTCCACTTTCCGTTTTCCCTCTTTGAATCGTCACACTCACATTTGGACTGCACTCGGATGAGATCTGAGTGCAGCCTGATTCTTACAGCATAACAGCCGTCCTGTGGAAATATGACACCTTCTGGAAATTATGGCACTGCATACGATTCCAACATGTCAAAATACGTGTTTGCCGTCAGAGACCGCTCAGCGAAAAAAAAATGGACCTATCACCTTATCATGCATCAGGCCACACAACACGTTCACTTTAGGGGTGTTACGTTCGTACTCAACATAGGCATGAGGATGTTCAGCAGCCAATATTCGGACGTTATGGCGATGAACATGTCCACAGATATGGAAGGTCGCCTCATCGCTAAATCTTGCAAAAATCTTCATCATTGTCGATCTCATGAAGCATATCTGTAGCAAACGCGTATCGTTTGGGTCTATCTGCCGGTTTGATAGCGTGCAACAGCTGCAATTTGTACCCTGTAAAATAGAGACATTTCTTTAACACCTTATGAACTGTAGGCTTGCTTAGGTGTAATTGTCGAGCACACGCACGCACAGATTTTTTAGCGCTCCTTAGGTAGCTATCCCGTATAGCCTCTACAGACTCATCACTGACTGATGGCTTACCAGAATGGGGTTTCTCCACCAAACTGCCGATTTCCTTCACGTGCTTATCCCGCCGAGTAATGTTATTCCTATGTGGTGGCGCTTCGTTATAAACGCGCCAATATTCACGTAGGTCACGGATTCAAATTTTGGGAGCCACAGAACACACTGAACTTTCCTCAGTACCGTCCACATCTCGACTGGCATGGAAAACCATACAGCTGGCATAAGTTTGTGGTTGCATGATGTCACAGATCTGGCAGTGTATTAATCAGAGTTCAGTTTATCACGGGTTAATCTAACTGGGGGCTCAGCAACAGCTTTAATGGGTTTGTGTTGTTTGATTGGTTCTTGTTATCTCTCCTCATGAACAGGTTTGATATGATTGGGCCAGAGAAAGGGCGCCAAACTGTAAACTATAAAAGTGCACCATGACTTTACGGACACACTATAGTGTAATTTTACTGATGGTTATGATGATACAGTAGCACTGATTTAATGGTGTATGTATACAGTGGGATGCTAACATGTACTGTGTACTGTATATATTGTAGCTAAATCTGACATACCAACTTTTACACCAAAACTGTGAGCATAGAACACACCTTCAAGAAGTCAATTATCTTTTTACCACCTGTATGAGATGCATATGATGAAAAAATAACATACTAGTATACGTTCACCTTTTAAATCCACGCTGCTCCCACACAGATGGTTCCACCGCCCTGCAGACTCTTTACTTGGCTGTCGAAATGAAGTGGTATGTTTAACACTTGACCCTGAAAGTCAATCATTGCTGTAAGTATGGGCAATATGTCACCGCTGCAGCCAGTGATCGGTCGGCATGGTCACGTCATATAAAACATATCATCACTGTAGCCAAGTAAACAAAGAGCATTTAGGGATTACTAGAGTGAATGTCTGTGTCATTTTCAGTTATATGCATCTATCCCGCCCCTGTTACTCAATACATGGCTGTCGGCCAAGCGATTGTTTAGCAGCAGCAGGGTCGACTCAAGGTTTTCGTGGGCCCCTTTAACACATACCACAATTCACGATGCACAGTTAAGGAATATAGGTATAATACAATGCCAAAGATTTCACTTCTTAAGGTACCGTTACACTAAACGACTTACCAACTATCACGACCAGCGATACAACCTGGCCGTGATCGTTGGTAAGTCGTTGTGTGGTCGCTGGGGAGCTGTCACACAGACAGCTCTCTCCAGCGACCAACGATCAGGGGAACGACTTCGGCATTGTTGAAACTGTCTTCAACGATGCCGAAGTCTCCCTGCAGCACCCGGGTAACCAGGGTAAACATCGGGTTACTAAGTTCAGGGCCGCGCTTAGTAACCCGATATTTACCCTGGTTACCATTGTAAAAGTTAAAAAAAAAAAACAGTACATACTCACATTCTGATGTCTGTCACGTCCCCCGGCGTCCACAGGGTTAAAACTGCTTTCGGCAAGAGCGCTGCTAATATGCACGCGCTGCTGCCGAGAACTTCCCTGCACTGAATGTGTCAGCGACGGCAGTAACAGCGGTGACGTCACCGCTGTGCTCTGCTTTACGGCCGGCGCTGACACAGTCAACCCTGTGGACGCCGGGGGACGTGACAGACATCAGAATGTGAGTATGTAGTGTTTTGTTTTTTTTTTTACTTTTACAATGGTAACCAGGGTAAATATCGGGTTACTAAGCGCGGCCCTGCACTTAGTAACCCGATATTTACCATGGTTACAAGTGAACACATCGCTGGATCGGCGTCACACACGCCGATCCAGCGATGACAGCGGGTGATCAGCGACCAAAAAAAGGTCCTGATCATTCCCATCGACCAACGATCTCCCAGCAGGGGCCTGATCGTTGGTCGCTGTCACACATAACGAGATCGTTAGCGGGATCGTTGCTTACGTCACCAAAAGTGTGACGTTGCAACGATATCGTTAACGATATCGTTATGTGTGACTCAGCCTTTACATTACATGAGTGATATCTATTGTAAATTATACAATAGCTCAGAAATCAGTGGATCCTCACAGTGCACAGCACAGAGTGACTGCATACTTATTATTTCAGACCAAACAGTATAGTCCTCCATACAGTATTATGGGAACCACCTAGTTCTCCATATAGTGTTATGAGCACCACATAGTCTTGCATCCAGTATTATGAGCACTACATAGTCCTCCATAAAGTAGTATGAGCACCCCATAGTCCTCCATACAGTATTATGCGCACCACATATTCCTCCATACAGTATTATGGGCACCATATATTGCTCCATACACTATTATGGGCCACATATATTTCTCCATACAGAATAATGTGCCCTATATAATGCTCCATACAGTATATTGGCCCCATATAATGCTCCATAAAGAATAATGGTCCCTATATATTACTCCATACATTATAATGGGCCCCATATATTGCAACATACAGTATAATGGGGCCCACATAGTGCTCCATACAGTATAATGGGCCCACACATAGTGCTCCATACAGTATATTGGGCACCATATAATGCTCCATTCAGAATAATGGACTCCATATAATGCTCCATACAGTATAATGGGTCCCATATAATGCTCTATACAGTATAATGGGTCCCATATAATGCTCCATACAGTATAATGGGCCCCATATAATCCTCCATACAATACTCCATACACTATAATGGCCCCATATAATCCTCCATACAGTATAATGGGTCCAATATATTGCTCCATATAGTATATAATGGCCCCATATAGTGGCTCATACAATATAATGGGCCCTACATAATGCTCCATACAGAATAATGGACCCTATATATAGCTCCATACAGTATAATTGCCACATATAATGCTCCATACAATATATAATGGCCCCATATAATGCTCACACAGTATAATGGCCCCATATATTGCTACATATATAAAATAAAAAATAATCAAATACTCCCCACTGCTGCAGCTGCCTCAACGTTTTCAGAGATGGTTTTGCAAATTTGCAACCTTGTCCAGCCAGATAAGCATCACCAACATTTCTTCTCAGGTCATCATAAATCCCCTTTGTTCATGCCATGATACAACATCACAAACATGTGTTGTCCAGATCAGACTTTAAAAGATCTGTTTTCATTAAAAAAAACCCTCACACCTGATTGTCATCCTTTAGATTTAAAACAGACACAAATTCTACCTTCCAATTATCTATTAATCCTAAAGGTTCACATATTTTTGCCCTTCATTGACATGTGATATTGGATTATTTTCCCCTATAAAAAAAATTACAGTCTAATATTTCTGATTCATTTGTTTGACTTTATTTCCTTTATCAACTTTTAGGATTGATGCAAAATCTGATGTAGTTTTTGGACAAATATGTGAAGAAATATAAAAAATTCTGAGGGGTTTACAAACTTTCAAGCACCACTATATGACTTTGTTCCTTATAACAATCTAATTCTACTCTCTCATTTCCAGGAAACAGACCACATCAATGTGAAATTTGTAACAAGGCCTTCAAGCACAAACATCATCTCATTGAGCATATTCGTCTACACTCAGGAGAAAAACCATATAGTTGTGATAAATGTGGCAAAAGATTCTCCCATTCTGGGTCCTTCTCCCAACATATGAATCATCGCTATTCCTACTGCCATAGAGACAATACATATCTCCCAGAAAATGCTGAAATGGCTTGGGGAAACACATCGAACAAGTCTGAAAATCACCAATCATTGCATTCTACTGAAGAGCGGAGGAATGTGGTGCAGACATGAATATTACCCATAGAATACAAAAGTAAAAGGCACTACAGTGGTTCTCTGAGGAAGTGGACCAATCAGTATTAAAAATTGGATTCACAATTGTTTTTCATGGGTTTTGTTATCAAATACCTTATTAGATCTTATTAACATTCTTTATGTGTTAAAGAATAGAAGATGAATAAGATGATTACTGTTGAGAAAATGGATTTAGCTACGTCAAGATAAATGGAGGATAGGGCCATAAGGAACCCTAGTTTGACAATGATTACCATGTTGAAGAAGTCTACCCACTTCTGAGAATCCAAGTGTTTGAAGTTCTGGAAATAGATAAGCTTTAATAATGTACTAGGCAGAAGTGTAACATAAAGCTCCCATGCAAAATCTGTAAGACTGGAATCACACATGCAGTTTTTGTGCCATTTTTTGAACCAAGAAGAAGGAAAAATATAAAGGAAAGACGGATACTCCATACTTTTGTATCTACTTCTGTGTTTGTCTCACAATAATTGCATGCGTAATTCCAGTATAACATAGCCCCCACTTAGCATTGTATGTTTCAATACTAGTGTCCTCTAATGTGACAGAAGGGAATTATGTTCCCTCAGACCCAAGAATTAAGATGCAATTGCGATTTCTGTACCCCTCAGCACTAGCACAGTTTTAGCATAAATTGCCCTCATATTGTTACAATCTGAACTTTAGTGTGCAAAATAACCACTATTCCTTAAATATATACTGTCATGGCCGCAAGTTTTGGCACCCTTGAAATTGTTCCAGGAAATGAAGTATTTCTCCCAGAAAATGATTGCAATTACACATGTTTTGTTATACACGTTTATTGTCTTTGTTTGTATTGGAACAACACAAAAAAGCAGAGGACAAAAAGGCAAATTGGACATAATTTCACACATCACCCCAAAAATGGGGGTAAACTACTTTGTTCCACGCATGTGATGCTCATTCAAACACACCTGTGGCCAGTAACAGGTGCAGGCAATATGAAAATCACCCCTGAAACCAGATAGAAGGGGAAAAGTTGACTTAATCTTTGCATTGTGTGTCTGTGTGTGCCATTGGAAGCATGGAGAACAGAAAGAGAGGACGAGAACTGTCTGAAGACTTGTGAACCAAAATTGGTAAACAATAACAGCAATCTCAAAGTTATAAGTTCATCTCCAGAGAACTTGATGTCCCTTTGTCCATGGTGCACAATATAATCAAGAACTTTAAAACTTCCGGCACTGTAGCTAATCTCCCTGGATGTGGATGACAGAGAAAAGTTGATGAAAGTTTGCAACGTGGGATATTCTGGATGGTGGATAAGCAGCCCAAATCAAGTTCCAAAGAAATTTGAGCTGTCCTGCAGGCTCAGGGTGCATCAGTGTCAGCGCAAACTATCTGATGACATTTAAATTAAATGAAACGGTATGGCAGGAGACCAAGAGGACCCCACTGCTGACACAGACACATAAAAAAAGCTAAATTGAAGTTTGCAAAAATGTGTGAGATTAAGCCAAAATCCTTCTGGGAAAGCGTCTTGTGGACAGATGAGATCATGATAGAGCTTTTTGGTAAAGCACATCATTCTACCATTTCTCAAAAACGCAGTGAGGCCTATAAAGAAAACGACACAGTACCTACAGTCAAATATGTTCAAGTTTCAAAAATGTTTTGGGGTTTGTTTGGCTGCCTCTGGGTGCCTCAAGTGTGTGCAAGGCATCATGAAATCTGAAGATTACCAAAGAATTTTGGTTCGCAATGTAGTGCCCAGTGGGTTTGCATCCTAGGTCATGGGTGTTCCAGCAGGACAATGACCCCAAACATACTTCAAAAAGTATCCAGAAGTGGATGGAAACAAAGCACTGGAGAGTTCTGAAGTGGCCAGCAATGAGTCCGGATCTATATCTAATTGAACACCTGTGAATAGATCTCAAAAATGCTGTTCGGACAAGGAATTCATCAAATATGTGAGACTTGGAGCAGTTTGCAAAAGAAGAGTGGCCCAAACCTCTAGTTGAGAGGTGTAAGAAGATTGTTGATGGTTATAGGAAGTGATTGATTGCATTATTTATTCCAAAGAGTGTGC
Organism: Ranitomeya variabilis; assembly: GCF_051348905.1. Lineage (NCBI taxonomy): Eukaryota > Metazoa > Chordata > Amphibia > Anura > Dendrobatidae > Ranitomeya > Ranitomeya variabilis. Next base: position 651,628,365 of record NC_135234.1, read on the forward strand.
AACCAAATATTAAGTTGAGGTGCCAACAATTTTGTCCGGAACACTTTGGGGTTGTGTGTGAAATTGTGTTCAATTTAACTTTTTTTCAGTTTTTTTTGTGTTGTTCCAATACACATAAATAAACGTGAATACAGAACATGTGTAATTGTAATAATTTTCTGGAATAAATATTTCATTTTCTGGAATAATTTCTGCCAACACTTTCGGCCATGACTGAATATATACAGATTACACACTGGTGCTATTATTTTTTAAATAGGTAAATACTTGTTGTTGCTTTTAATTACAGCCTTGATTACTTGTGTTACATATAGGCTACAAGTCATGTACCCCTTTGCACAAAATTGTTTGTATTGGTTGTTTGTTTCCTAAATGCAGAGTTAAGTAACTTTCTATAAAGTCTTTAGAATTTATTTTTACTATTTTGCTGCTACAGTGTCTGTAAGTTCTTTATCTAGCTGAAAACTTTTGCAAAAATGTTACAGATCTGTCAGGGATCCTCTTCCTAACTCTATTCTCACCTTCCCTTCTCCTGATGTTAGAGATAGCAGCAGGAAAGGGGAGGTGATTGTACACAGATTCCTGCAGCATGGAGAGGGTACCCAGTATCTCAGGGAGGGCAGAAAAAAGGTTACATGGAGGAAAGGGCATAAAGAGGAAACAGGTAGGGAAAGAAGCTGTATAATGATAACAAAGACAGCAGCACCCTAGACACAAACATACCTCACTTCCAGCCTATATTGCTTGAATACAAACTGCCACAAGAGAAAAATCTGCAAAACAATTTTCAGAGTCCGAAAAGAATGAAGGAATGAAGATTACACACTGACACTGTAATTTTATTAACCAAAGGTAACCACTAACGTATATAAAAATAATGTTTGTCCATTGCCTTTAATGTTTACTTAAATGTCCATGGAAGTGTGAAGATGTATGTCACACAACCAATAGAATATAAGAAAAATTATATTACATCAAATGCTACTGTACACCTAAATATATTTTAGTAATCTATGTTAAATATGTAAAATACTTAAAATAGTACCTTTCCCCAAATTTTTCATGTCAAACTGGATAATAGTGATAACACGATATAATAGTGACTGTAGAGCGGAATAAAACTTTTGCTTTTTTTAATTTCGATTTTCTGTCACAGAGATATTACCATTTGGCACTTTGTGAGTTAACTTTTCTAAAGTACCAGTGGGTGGTATTAGACAGTTTTTATTGGGGGCGTGTACTTCTTCTACCTATATAATGCTGACCAATCATAAGCAGCAACACTCAAAGGAAAGAAGAACACACCTCCACCATAACTTAGAGCAGATTTTTCAGTGTGTGAGATATAATGATACAGTCAGTGTTGGGGGAGTCAGTGTTGGGGGAGGGCAGCGGAGTTTAGTTATGTCACATTATAAACCCTTCTATTAGCTCTCCAAGTGTGTCAGTAATGATACTTATGTCTGCTTTACTGAGGCAACTTGTAGTCACTCTGCAGTCAGATCATGGTTGTCATTACATCTCACACAGAAGAACACTGATACATCCTAAGGGCTGTCCCACACGTCCAGATAATTCCGGTACCGGAAACAATCGGTACCGGAATTATCTGTGTCCGTGTGCCCCTACGTTTCTTGTATACATCAGTGTGGCACACTTGCGGCACACGTGTGCCGCCCGTGTGCCCACTGGGTACCACACGCACCGTGCTGGGTACCACACGTACGAGCATCTGGTGCTGAAGCTGCGATTCATATCTTCTCTCCAGCAGCGTTTGCTGCAGAGAAGATATGATATGAATAATAGTGTTTAAAATAAAGATCTATGTGTCCGCCGCCCTCCCACCCCCTGTGCACCCCCCCGCTGGTCAGAAAATACTTACCCGCCTCCCTCGCTGCTTCCTGGTCTGGCCGCGGCTTCTAGTGTATGCGGTCACGTGGGGCCGCTCATTTACACTCATGAATAGGGGGCTCCACCCCTATTGGAGGTGGAGCCACATATTCATGAGAGTAATTGGCGGCCCCACGTGACCGCATACAGTAGAGAAGCCGTGGCCAGACCAGGAAGAAGCTACAGCCAACGAGGGAGCGGGTGAGTATTTTCAGGACAGCGGGGGGGCGCACAGGGGGTGGGGGGGCGGCGGACACCTAGATCTGTCTTTTAAACACTATTATTCATATCTTCTCTGCAGCAAACGCTGCTGGAGAGAAGACATGAATCGCGGCTTCAGCACCATGTGGGGGGACAGCGCTTACTGTAGCGCTGTCTCCTGCACACACACGGACTGCAGACGGACAACGTCCGTGTGCGGTCCGTGTTTTACTCGGACCCATTGACTTTAATGGGTCCGTGTAATACGTGCGCTCCCACGAACACTGACATGTCTCCGTGTTTGGCACACAGAGACACGGTCCGCAAAAAATCAATGACATCTGCACAGATGCATTGATTTTTATGGGTCTACGTGTGTCAGTGTCTCCGGTACGTGAGGAAACTGTCACCTCACGTACTGGAGACACTGACGTGTGAAACTGGCCTAAGACAGGCAGTGTGGAGCAAAGGGTAGTACAGCAAAGCTGACAATGTTAGGAGAGGAGGAGAGCTGATAGATGAGTTTGTAAAGTGAACTTATCTGAGAGGTGTAAGTCATTTATGCTTTCTAATAATGCAGGAGGTTAGACCAGGAGATCAGGCTGTCTGTCACTATACAGCTCAGACACTGAAAAATCTGCTCTAAGCTATGGTCTGGTTATATTCTTATTTAGGCAGGGGTCACACTTGCGAGAGCAATGAGAGAAACTTGCGCGATTCTCTCGCATCAATGCCCAGCACTGCCGCCAGCACTCTGGACTGAAGCGTTCAGCTGCAGAGAAATACATGCAGCCGCATGCTCCGGTCCCGAGTGCTGGCAGCAGTGTCAGGTATTAATGCGCGAGTTTCTCGCATTGCTCTTGCAAGTGTGACACAGGCTTTTCTTTGCTGTCTGCTTAAGATTAGTTAGCATTATAGAGGGAGATGAAGTACACACCCCAGTGCAAACACTAATAACACCTATTGTGACTTTAAAAAGTTAACTCATTAAGTGCCAAACACTTTGATGGCTAATATTTCATCAATGGAGATACTACATCTTGTGCCAAGTTCAACATGGAAAATTTGGTGAAAGATCTTCTTTAATAACTTATTAGATATTATAATTTCAACTAACAAAAAATATGTTTAATATCAAATGAGTAAATCTAACTAACAAGAAAAAATTATATTACGGGTGTTGTCTAATTTAGAAACTTTAACCTCTTTCCGACATCGGGTGTAATAGCATGCCGATGTCGGATTCGCCCTGTTTGCCAGGAAAGGTGTGGTCTCAGTGCCAGAGCCCACACCTTTCCTGGCACATGACAGCTAATATATATAGCTGACATGTGCCCACAACAGCTGCGGGTGAAATCGCGATCCACCCACGGCGCTCATAGAACGCGATCTGATCATCGCCTATATGTAGCAGAGCCGATCTGACAAGTGCAGCTTCTAGTCTCCCATGGAGACTATTGAAGCAAACAAAAAGGAAAAAACAATTTTTTTAAAAGATATATATATATAAAAGTTCAAATCATCTCCCCTTTTGCCTCATTCAAAATAAAACAATGAAAAAAAAATTAAACATACACATACAGTATTTGGTATCACTGTATTCAGAATCGCGCGATCTATTAATATAAAAAAAAATTAACCCGATCGTTAAATGGTGTAACAATAAAAAAAGTCAAATTGCCAGAATTATGTTTTTTGGTCACAGCAACATTGCATTAAAATGGAATAACTGGCGATCAAAAGATCGTATCTGCACCAAAATAGTATAATTAAAGTCAGCTCGGCACACAAAAAATAAACCCTCACCCAACCTGAGATCACAAAGAATGGAGATGCTATGGTATCGGAAAATGGCGCAATTTTTTTTTTTTTTTTAAACAAACGTTAGTAATTTTTTTCACCACTTAAATAAAAAAAACCTATACATGTTTGATGTCTATGAACTCGTAATGACCTGGAGAATCATAATGGCAGGTCAGTTTTAGCATTTAGTGACCACTAGTGATGAGCGAGTATTATTTCTGCTCGGGTTTTCCTGAGCATGCTCGGGTGTCCTCCGAATATTTTGGCGTGCTCAGAGATTTAGTTCTTGTTGCATGATTTACGGCTGCTAGAGAGGCAGAATACATGTGGGAATTCCCTATTAAACAGGCAACCCCCACATGTACTCAGGCTGGCTAGCAGCCACAAATCATGAAGCTGAGGCGACGAAAACTAAATCTCCGAGCACGCCAAAATACTCGGAGATCACCTGAGCATGCTCGGGAAAACCTGAGCAACAAGTATACTCACTCATCACTAGTGACCACTGTAAAAAAAAAACAACAACCCAAAAAACAACTGTGGGATTGCACTTTTTTGCAATTTCACAGCACTTGGAATTTTTTTTTCCTGTTTTCCAGTGCACAATATGGTAAAACCAATGGTGTCGTTCAAAAGTACAACTCGCCCCGCAAAAAATCAAGCCCTCACATGACCATTTTGTCCAACAATTTAAAAAGTTATGGCTCTTGGAAGAAGGGGAGCAAAAAATGAAAATGCAAAAACAAAAATACCTCTGGTCGTTAAGGAGTTAATTTGAAACACCCTATAGGAGAGTTCATAGTTGTGGGTCCCGAGTGCAGAATCCCAACCTATCCAGACCAGGGGCCGCATTGAGGGCCGCATTGTTAGACTGAACCAATCTCAATGGTTGCAGTAAAGCTTGAGTATTAGTAGTAGTATTACCTTTTGAGAGTTTATTGACAGTATGTGCCATAAATATCTAATAGGTGCTACTTCTATTTTTAGGACTTCCACTTATCAGGAGGATACGAGTCCCCTTCTCCCCAATCACAATCAATAAAGGAAGAAACCAAACATTCAGCTTTCTCCATTAGGCCTCTCAATCAGCCAAACCAGATCTCCACTTTGCACTGACGAGGGGCAGTACCCCGAAATACAGCGTCTGCAAATTGAGATCTGGTTTGGCTCTTATCCTAAGTCATGTGACAAGGCTCGTTAAAGGGTCAACATTGACTGCTAGGATTGCTACTTTCAATAGGTGGCACTAGAGTTCTAGTCCTCTTCCTCTCTGAAGAGAATGTTTGCAGCTTTCTCCATTGTAATTTAAAGACTTGTCTGGTGAAAACAAATTGGTGCGTATCTACAGGATAGGTGATAATTTGTTGATTGTAGGGATCTGACTGCTGGAATGGAATGGAGTGGCAGTGTGCCTGCTGCTCCATTCATTCCCTATGGGGTTGCTGAGCACTGTGCTCCACTTATTCTGGCAGCCCCATAGAGAATGAATGGAGCAGCAGTTGGGCATCCAACCTGCTGCAGCATTTTTAACAGGGGTAAAAATGCCCTGTCAGGCATGTTCTGCCAATGAATATAGGAGTAGTTATCCATGCTCACTTCACCTTATAAAGTCCTTTCTGTTCTATGGGACCCCCATTATGCCAGATATGAGGGGCCCAGTGATGACCACCCAGTGCACCATTACTAACTGTCCCTATGGTGCTATCAACTGCTCCTCCTCTCACTGACATGCCAAATACATGAGCACAACTACCAGACACTGTGAAGTATGTCTGTGATGAGATGGTTGAGGGCCGCATAGAAGGGTATTGTGGGTTACATGGGACCCCTGGGTCCGCAGCTTGTGCATCCCTGTTCTAGACTATCTACTTCTAGTAAGTTATAATAAACTGGACCTGTTAGGAATACATATGATGTTTCATCAAGTTTTACTGGATTTTTTGGAGCTAACATGGTGTGAAAGATTCCCCGCTTGGATCTAGATGATCCTTCTTCTTGGGAACCAGTTGTCTTCTCTCTCCAAAATATAAAACGCACAGGGATTTTCTCAATTTAGAAATTTATGGCAGATCGAAAGGATATTCAACAAATGTGTTATAAATACAGGTTGTACTTCTGTGACCCACACATATCCCAAGATCAGGATTTGTGCAGGTGTAGTTCATAAGAGTATAGCTCACCATTACAATGTTTCATGTATATATTCTCTTTAGTTTTATGAATATTGAGCATACTTAACTATGTGTATGCAATTCCATATCTATCTATAGGGATAATCTTGGCAAAGTTCATTTTGGATAGAAAACTTGTTGAAAAATCTGTTAATCACTTTCAGTGGATCAGTGGAACAAAATAAACATTTTTAAGCATATTTATATATATATTGAACTTTCATTGGGCAGTGTAATTTTCTATGTTATGGTCAGTTGCCCTTTTCATAAATGCCAAACCTTGAACAGCAGCGCAGACCTTGAACAGAAGTGGTGACCTTGAACAGCAGCGCACACCTTGAACAGCAGGGCAGACTTTGAACAGCAGCACTGACCTTGAACAGAAGCGCAGACTTTGAACAGCAGGGCAGATCTTGAACAGAAGTGCAGACCTTGAACAGCAGCGCAGACCTTGAACAGCGGAGCAGACCTTGAACAGCGGAGCAGACCTTGAACAGCAGCGCAGACCATGATCAGAAGCACAGACCTTGAACAGCTGGGCAGACCTTGAACAGCAGCGCAGACCTTGAACAGCAGCGCAAACCTTGAACAGCAGCGCAAACCTTGAACAGCAGGGCAGACCTTGAACAGAAGCGCATACCCTGTACAGCAGGTCAGACCTTGTACAGCAGCGCAGACCTTGAACAGCAGAGCAGACCATGAACAGAAGCACAGACCCACCTTGAACAGAAGTGCAGACCCTGAACAGCAGCACAGACCTAGAACAAAAGCACAGACCTTGAAGAACAGGGCAGACCTTGAACAAAAGCGCAGACTTTGAACAGCAGGGCAGACCTTGAACAGAAGCGCAGACCTTGAACAGCAGCGCAGACTGCTCTAATAACTAAAGGATATGTCACAAGTGCCATCTTAGGGGCACACCCGTATCCCAAAAATAACCCTTGTTTTGCCTGGTAAAGTGGCGTCTGCTAGGCATATCTAGCCATTTATATGGAGGCTATGGAAATGGCAGCTATGAATATGCCATAGATGTCTCAATAGGCCATAGATGATTTTGAGAAATTTTACAAAACATGCAACTTTTTGGAAAATTTTCAGGTGTTTCATGACTTCTGAAGAGTCAAACAAAATCTTGTACTTGTTGATAATGATAATGTACTTGTTGATAATGCTTGGGAACTATTTTATTACATATAGAAAATCATTGCACATACACATATTCACCAATAATGATAATAAAACAACTTTAGCTTTCATAGCAAATAAAAGTAACACAATTACACATTTCTTTGTGTCACCAAAGATCGTATTCAAACCTGAGGTGTAAATTATCATATAAATAGATGATCCTGTTGTGAATATACAAATGCAAACTGTTATTAAGACATGTACTCTGTATATTAATAAACTATTTTTTCTTGTAATTTTGTTGTACAGTCTCTGATTGCATCTCCTTTGCAGAACTTGCCCAATGAATAAAGTCCAAATCATCATTAGACCATTTCCAGCTCTAAATATTCTAGTAAAGCTGAAATTATATTTTTATTCATGTTTATTCGATATTAAAGATATTTGATCCATGATCAAATACGAATATAATTCCAAATAATCTGCTGATAATTTGTCAGGCAATAGTGCAAGATATGGGGAATACGGCGGTACCAATATGGACAACAATGGGACATACTACGGCTTGAAAAACAGATAGTATTATGTACAGCTCATGAATTGCTGCATTTATTGGCTTTATAATTAAAAAAACTTTAAATATGGAACTAATCTGGACCTGTGACATGGTTATTATTATTAAGGGGTTGGCTCATTTCAGCCCATATATCCACTATTGAGACCAACATCTATTTTTATTTATTTTGCTCACTTATATAAGGCCATTAGTTCATCAGCGCTTTACATACATTATCGCTGTCCGGGGCTCACAATCTAGATTCCATATCAGTATGTCTTTGGAGTGTGGGAGGAAACTGGAGAACCTGGAGGAAACCCACCCAAACATGGGGAGAACATACAGACTCCTTGCAGCTGTTGTCCTTGGTGGGATTTGAACCTGCAACCCCAAGGGCAGCAAGGCTATATCTATAGGAATAGCTGTTGGCTGAACAAGGCCCTAAGTATATGGCCAGCTTAAGGCTATGTGCACACGTAGCTCGGGTCCTCTGCGGGTTCTCCCGCAGCGGAATTGATAAATCTGCAGGGCAAAACCACTGCGGTTATCCCTGCAGATTTATCGCGGTTTGTTTTGCGATTTCCGCTGCGGGATTACTCCTATACTATTGATGCTGCATATGCAGCAATATGCAGCATCAATAGTAATATTAAAAATAATAAAAATTGGTTATACTCACCCTCTGATGTCCGGATCTCCTCGGCGCTGCACGCGGCGCTCCGGTTCCAAAGATGCTGTGCCGAGAAGGACCTTCGTGACGTCACGGTCATGTGACCGCGGCGTCATCACGGTCATGTGACCGCGACGTCACCGCAGGTCCTGCTCGCACAGCAACTGAGACCGGACAGCCGCGTGCAGCGCTGAGAGGTGAGTATAGCATCATTTTTTATTTTAATTCTTTTTTTTTTTTACACTATTTATGCTTCCCAGGGCCTGGAGGAGAGTCTCCTCTCCTCCACCCCGGGTACCATCTGCACATGATCCGCTTACTTCCCGCATAGTGGGCACAGCCCCATGCGGGAAGTAAGCAGAACAATGCATTTCTATGGGTGCAGAATCGCTGCGATTCTGCACAAAGAAGTGACATGCTGCGGGTTGTAAACCGCTGCGTTTCTGCGCGGTTTTTCCCGCAGCATGTGCACAGCGGTTTGCGGTTTCCATAGGGTTTACATGTAAATGTAAACGCAATGGAAACTGCTGCGGACCCGCAGCATCAAAATCGCCGCGGATCCGCGGTAAAATCGCAAAGTGTGAACATGGCCTTAGACCTCATGAACACAACTGCATGCTTTCTACTGGGAACAGAAAAAGAAGTACCGTCAATTTTTTGTGACTGAGTGAACGAATACTTGCCTCTTTTACAACCTTTAAAGGGAATCTTTCAGTACGATCAACCCTCGTAACCTGACTATATGGGCATGTAGGTCATAGGAGGCTGAAAAAATGCTACCTTATTTTAATTATAATAAGCTCTAGAGGCAGATTCTCATGCAGATCTGTGTCCGGCCCATAGATCTTAATAGCTCATTTTTATATAAGAAAAATATGGATTTATTTGGAATAAGACATTGGATCACAGATCTCAAAGAATCATTTTTTTCAGCTTCCTATGACCTACATGCCCATATCAAATGCCCTCTAAGTGCACAAGAACACCAAATCATTTCTTGAAAGTCAGAGTTCTCCTACACAAATTGTGTTTCCTCCTCATAAAAGTAGAAAACAAAAGATAAGCCCTCCTGTCCCCAGAGGAGGAGAAGGGTGTGGTATAAAGATGAGCGGATCATTTGGAATTCGAATTCAACTGCTTTGCTGGATTTTCCTCAAAATTTGATTTGCAAAAAAAAATTGCAATACTGCAATGCCTCTAATTGTTCGGAAAATATGTGTATAATACTCCGAGGTCTCCTAGAAATGTATTGAACCCCCTTTTGATGAGATCTTTAATGCAAACACAGCCTCAGTAATTTCCAACTGACCACAACCTATTTAGCTAGAGCAATTCGGATGGTAACCAACAGCAATATTTGGGTGGCGTGTGCATGAGCCTAATAGTAAACTATTACAAGGAAATGTGCTTGAATATATATATATATATATATATATATATATATATATATATATATATATATATATATATTATTGTATTATTTTATGTTACAACATGCACACTTTGTCATTGTATCATTGTATCATACTATATCACAGATCAATTACAGTAATTCACAGTTACTACAGCACCTCCCTATATATCACGTGAATCTTTGGATTATTAATCACAGACTGAGAGTACCACTAACATTTTCAATGTGTTTCAGAACAATGGTAATACACCACAATCAGATTAGGCCTTTTTCCTAGACTTTTGTGGAATGACCTGTGCGTTCTGACGTCCAATCCCTATGCTATAAAATCCTAAAACCGCTGCTTATCCTGCCCTTGTCTTTTATAGTTGCTATCATAGTCCACTCTGATTGGCTGCACGAGACTATTTGATTTGACAGCTACAAGGAATTATGGAGAATCATGTACAACCGCACCTGACGTCATTTTGATCTCTCTTTGGTTCCTATAGTCTTCAGCAGTGTGTGAAATGCCATCGGGCATCCTTTTTTTGCGATCCTTGCAAAACGATTTGCAAAGGGTTCGACTTTGTGGGGACCTGAGAATTTGAGGAAATTCATCTTGAAGTTAATTTGCAGTGGATCAATCCGCTCATCTCTTGTGTGGTACCATAAATCAGCATGAAGAGCATTGGTTTCATGCTTTTAATCTCGGGCTCTCTTCCTCCCATTCCATCTAATTATTTCCATCTTGACTCCAGCTGTCAATAAATGAATCGGCATATACGGTATGTTCTCTATTTTCCATATCAGCCTAGATGAATGCTGGTAGATGTAGTCTGATAACAGTTGGAAAGTTGCAGGTTGCAAATTTAGGCAGAATGTATTCTAAATGTTTTTCAAAATATCTGCTCAACCACACACAAACACTTGTCCAGAAAGAAATCAATGAAAATGCAAATATATTAAGCATAATATAAAAATAAAACAATAAATTGCAATTAAATTTAAACATTTGCATTCAACATAGTATAAACCGTGCCAAGAATCACATCCATTGTGTATGTTCCAGCTGGGACTGTCTCTTAATGGCAGTAAGTCTGAGCCATTTAGTCCTACTACTAAGCAATTTTATTTCCTTAGTAAATCGCTAAGAACACAGTCATTGTACCTTGAATACCTTATACAGTTGGCTTTAAATCCCCCACATATATGTCCATTCCAGATACTGATGAACTGGGAATCTAAAAGGAGGTATTTGTCCAAGGCTCTTCCTGAAAGTTGTACAGTTCTATAAAGGGGTGGACAGTTCAATGTGGGCTTTAGCCGCACATTCATTCTCTGTATAGGATGAATTGCTTGTTTTTTCTGAACTGTCCTGGAAGATCTCTTCATAGTGAGTGAGAAAATTTTCCACAACTTGGTTTTGATAAACCATATTAGCAGCAATGTTAGCAAACTGCTCCTTCTCTGGTCTCATCAGCGTGGGCCCAAACACAATACCAATGTTATGAGTGGTCATACGATTCATCTCGGAGTGTTCTATGACACTGAGGGGGAGAAAAAACATTCATAATTAAAATAAATTAGAAAAATTTAAAATAATACATTTGTCAATCAGATCTCATACTATTAGAAACCTACTAAATGTCATATCTACTTGCTGCTACACTCACTAGGCATTGCTTCATCCAGCTTCATCTTAGGAGGTCCAAGGGTGCATTCACATCGAATTCAGGCAACCGTTTGTTGGCCAGGTCAGGGCTTGCGTCCAAAGCCCCCGAAAAACAGCCAACGGGTCTATAGACTGTTATGGTGCCAACAGAGAGAACATTGGCTCTGTTTTGTATAATTTTCGGGAGTGTATGTCTACTAGAGACAGACACCCATCCTGGCAAAATGTACGGTAAGTTAAAAGGACACGCTTTTGGAACACATATGTGGTTAAGAAATCAGGACTCTTTCTTTACGAGTCCAGGCAACATGTCAATATTCTTTCTGAATGTGCTGAATTACATCATAGAAATTAATAAACTGCAGAGGGAGGAAATATGCTATATTGGTCACTGACCTGGTCACTTGTATCACTTGCATTACTCATTGGATGAAGAGGAATGCTATAGTCCAACATAGCACAGATTACAATAGTTTGCCTGGAAGAAGTTGACATTCTGGCAGGAAGAATGAAGTTCAGTCACTTCCCCCTTTAATTTATCAGGCATGCAGATCCTGAATCACACAGGCGTACATGGCCAGTGGATGGACTTGTGTACCGCAGCTGTTCACACCCCTAGAGAAATTTATACATTGGCAGGCAGGAAGTGGACGAAGATGACTCAATACAAGCGTTAACCAGAATACCAGAAAAATAACTATTTCTTCACTAATTCTGTCTGTAATGAGATCTGCCAATATTTTCTTCTCTTATTTCACTTCTATTGAGAGAAAATGACCTCGGTGAGTCAAATTCCTTGTACTAAATAAAATCAAGGATTAGATCCCCTAGTAAATCTTTTTCAGGATGTCACAAATCTACGTAAAGCTCGGGACACGTTCGTAGCCACTGTCAGTTGCATAAGCTCAGGAAGTGTAAACCCAACAATGGCCACAGTCTGGATGGATGACTACTAGATATCCCTTCAGCATAGAGAGCCTTCACACAAAAAAATACCACAAGATACAATTTTTTTAAGATGCCACCCATAAGGGAAAGTACAGTTTCTTGCACATTGTTATAGGGTTAAACAAACGGTATGCAAACACAAATCGGTCAGATTGTGGCCAAAACCCCCCACATTTTTGGCCTCTGTCTGGTGAATGAGGGTTTATGAAATTACTAATATATACATTAGGAAAAATGACAATGAAGTGTGAACTGTGCACTTAGCCTAAAAAGCTCAGTGTTGTATGTTAACAGATACAGCAGTTGTGTCTTCCCATCCAAGGAGAGGGGGTTGTTATTGATGGGACAATTGTAACAATCATGATCGTCAAAGACCCTGAACCTGACCATTTAACCTTTGTGATAACATTAAAGAGCGATAAGCGAATCAACAAAAAGACTTATAAAGGATCATAACTTCCTAATGGAAGGTCATAGGGTGATGCTTCCGGCACAATCGGATCCGGCCGGGCCCCTGTTATGCTTGGAGACCAAACACGGCTTTACTACCTGGCTTCTACTAGCCGTTCTGTGCATCTCATCACCCTTGGGTGCTACAACAGATCGAGACCCTGGAAGGCGCTCAGCCCATTCCAGAGATCTCAAAAATGTAACCAGGGTACAGCTAGGACGTACAATAATGCCATATTCCCCTTAAATCTCTTTATGAAATTCCCATCTGTGTGAACGAATCAATTACACAAGATGACCCCTAGAGGATACTAGCTAGGCTGGTGGGGGTGTGAGTGTTCACTTTGAAGCAGAGAAGTCAGGACCACCTGCTGAGCCAGGTGTCATGTTGCAGCTTCACATGCTGAAGGAGGACTGTAGTATGACATGATACAGTTGATAGTCATGACTTAAATCCCCCCCCCCATATTGTTCACACTCACTCTGCTTTTTTTTACTCAGTATAAACTGACCTGCGGTAGATGTTTCAAATCCGTAACATGTCAATTTCTCCAATAACTATTATGACTTATGTGCAGACTTGCTTAAGATGCAGAAAATATGCAGGTAAAAACCTGCTTAACTCCTTCGTGACTCAGCCTATTTTGACCTTAATGACCTGGCCATTTTTTGCAATTCTGACCAGTGTCCCTTTATGAGGTAATAACTCAGGAACGCTTCAACGGATCCTAGCGGTTCTGAGATTGTTTTCTCGTGACATATTGGGCTTCATGTTAGTGGTAAATTTAGGCTGATAATTTTTGTGTTTATTTCTAAAAAAAATCGGAGGTTTGGCGAAAATTTTGAAAATTTCGCAATTTTCAAATTTTGAATTTTTATTCCGTTAAACCAGAAAGTTATGTGACAAAAAATAGTTAATAAATAACATTTCCCACATGTCTACTTTACATCAGCACAATTTTGGAACCAAAATTTTTTTTTGCTAGGAAGTTATAAGGGTTAAAATTTGACCAGCGATTTCTCATTTTTACAACAAAATTTACAAAACCATTTTTTTTAGGGACCACCTCACATTTGAAGTCACTTTGAGGGGTCTATATGAGAGAAAAAACCTAAAAGTGACACCATTCTAAAAACTGCACCCCTCAAGGTGCTTAAAACCACATTCAAGTAGTTTATTAACCCTTCAGGTGTTTCACAGCATCAGAAGCAACATGGAAGGAAAAAATGAACATTTAACTTTTTAGTCACAAAAATGATCTTTTAGCAACAATTTTTTTATTTTCCCAAGGGTAAAAGGAGAAACTGGACCCCAAAAGTTGTTGTCCAATTTGTCCTGAGTACGCTGAAACCTCATATGTGGGGGGGGAACCACGGTTTGGGCATACGGCAGGGCTCAGAAGGGAAGGAGCGCCATTTGAGTTTTTGAATGAAAAATTAGCTCCAATCGTTAGCAGACACCATGTCGCGTTTGGAGAGCCCCTGTGTGCCTAAAGATTGGAGCTCCCCCACAAGTGACCACATTTCAGAAACTAGACCACCCAAGGAACATATCTAGATGCATATTGAGGACTTTGAACCCCCAGGTGCTTCACAAATTGATCCATAAAAATGAAAAAGTACTTTTTTTTCACAAAAAATTTATTTTAGCCTCAATTTTTTTCATTTTCACATGGGCATCAGGATAAAATGGATGCTAAAATTTGTTGGGAAATTTCTCCTGAGTACACCGATACCTCACATGTGGGGGTAAACCACTGTTTGGGCGCATGGCAAGGCTCAGAAGGGAAGGAGCGCCATTTGACTTTTTGAATGGAAAATCAGCTCCAATCGTTAGCGGACACCATGTTGCGTATGGAAGGTATGTAGTGTATGTCAGGTTGGTGTGTGTGGTGTAGTATTCACCACACACACACCAACCTGACGTACACTATACCACACTACACACCAACCTGACGTACACTATGCCATACACACCAACCTGACACTCTACGTCAGGTTGGTGTGTGTGGTTTAGTGTATGTCAGGTTGGTGTGTGGTGTAGTGTACATCAGGTTGATGTGTGTGGTGTAGTGTACACCACACACACACACATCAACCTGATGTACACTATACCACACCACACACCAACCTGACGTACACTACGCCATACACACCAACCTGACACACTACGTCAGGTTGGTGTGTGGTGTAGTGTATGTCAGGTTGGTGTGTGGTGTAGTGTACGTCAGGTTGATGTGTGTGGTGTAGTGTACACCACACACACTCACACAACAACCTGACGTACACTATACCACACTACACACCAACCTGACGTACACTACGCCATACACACCAACCTGACACACTACGTCAGGTTGGTGTGTGTGGTGCAGTGTATGTCAGGTTGGTGTGTGGTGTAGTGTACGTCAGGTTGATGTGTGTGGTGTAGTGTACACCACACACACACACCAACCTGACGTACACTATACCACACCACACACCAACCTGACGTACACTACGCCATACACACCAACCTGACACACTACGTCAGGTTGGTGTTTGTGGTGTAGTGTATGTCAGGTTGGGGTGTGGTGTAGTGTACGTCAGGTTGGTGTGTGTGTGTGTGGTGTTGTGTATATCAGCCTGGTGTGGGTGAGTTCTGTAGGGGAATGTCAGGATGTGTTTAGTCCACGGACGTGTGATGAATTCTGAAGCATTCATTCAAACACAGTCCAGGTTTGTCGGGACACGTTTCACATTGGAAACGAGTATCCCTTCTTATCCCCCTTTTATAGCACACCCGGCACCTTATTTTTGCTCTCCCCTCACAGGGAAAATGTTGCCCTGGTACCATACGGAAAAAAAAACACCATTGGAGGAAAACCTCCACTAAACTAAACAAAAAAACACCAGAACACAGGCAGGGATGCTTACCTGTTCAAGGCCTCCAACAATTGCACTACCTGGTACCATACGGGAAACTTGATTTCCAGGGGTGCTGGGGCCCGCTCCTTCCTCCTCTCCAAACATCAGGGCCTTTATCACCACCTCCTGGAACTGAAGGAAGGTGTTGTTGGTCTGGCCTGCACATCGTGATAGCACGTATGCGTTATACAGTGCCATTTGTACGATGTGCACAGTCAGTTTTTTATACCACACCTTTGTCTTCCGCATGGCACTATAGGGCTGGAGGACTTGATCAGAAAGATCAACTCCCCCCATGTGTTTGTTGTACCCCAGGGCACAGTCCGGTTTGTGGACCTGTGCTGGAGTACCTTGAACGGTGGTGGCCGTGGTGCCGGGACCATGGATTGTGGTCAAGAAAAAGAAGTCCCTTTTGTCTTTGAACTTGACCACAAGCATGTTGCCGCTACATTGGGCTCGGCTCTCATCTTTTGGGAGAGTCTGCTCAATTAGCGACAAAGGGAGACCCCTCTTGTTTCTGCGCATGGTACCGCAAGCAACGGTAGCTCTGGCAGAGAGGGACTGAAAGAGTGGGATGCTTGTATAAAAGTTATCAACGTACAGATGGTAACCTTTATCAAGCAGTGGGTGGACCAAATCCCACACTATTTTCCCACTCACCCCCAGAGCAGGTGGACATTCTGGGGGCTGGATACTGCTGTCCTTTCCTTGATAAACCCTAAAGCTGAGAGTGTACCCTGAGGTACTCTCACACAGCTTGTAGAGTTTTATCCCGTACCTCGCCCTTTTGCTGGGCAGGTACTGACAGAACTGAAGCCTCCCTTTGAAGTGGATGAGGGATTCATCCACACAAATTTCCCTTTGGGGAATGTACACTTGCAAACTTGTTGCTGAAGTGTTCGATGACCGGCCGAATTTTGAACAGTCTATCAAAATTCGGGTCATCGCAGGGAAGGATGTCCGTATTGTCCCTAAAGTGGAGAAATTTATGAATCGCCTCAAAACGCTTGTGATTCATAACCATGCCATATATTGGAGTTTGATATAAAAAATCAGTACTCCAGTATTGGCGAATTTCTGGTTTCTTCACAATCCCCATGTGAAGGACCAGTCCCCAATATTTCATCATTTCTACGGAGTCAACGGGATTCCAAGTAGTAAATGATGAACTTGGGTTTTCGGCAAAAAATTGCAGGGCATATAAGTTTGTTTGCTCCACCATGAGACTGACAATTGACTCCGAGAAAAAGACTTTGAAAAAGTCTATTTCCCTGAGGTTGGCAGTGTCGAATTGGATTCCTGATTGGGGAATTAAATCAGGAATCCGTGGAGAAAAATTTTCAGGGACGGGGGTCCAGGTGGGGGCACAAGTGCTAGGTTGGGCGTGACTAGCACTAGGTTGGGGGTTACTTACACTTGGCTCCGGCTCTCCTCCCCTGGGCTCCGGCTTTCCTCCCCTGGGCTCCAGACGATTTCTCGTCCTGCGACATCTTGGGGGTGGCGAGTCCGTGTCACTGGAGGAGGAAGAGTGGGAGGAATACAGAAAAGTGGGGTCCTCTCCCTCACTATCAGCTTCAGAGGCAAGAAAGGAATATGCCTCCTCAGCTGAGTACTGCCTTTGTGACTGGGATGACTGGGATGAGCGGGACATTGTGTTTGTGGTGTGTGTAAAAAAACCTAAACTTTATTATAGTGTGCGTGTGTGTGTATATGTGCGAGTGTTTGGTGAAACTTTCTACTGCAGAAGGGGGCTGACAGGCGTGGGGGGGGCTGTCAGGTGCGGGGGCAGAGGCGATGCAGCAGCAGCAGATGGAATCGGCGGCAGCAGCAGGGGGGTGATCAGGGGGACGGGGGGTGATCAGGGGGGCAGGGTGTGATCAGGGGGCAGGGGGTGATCACCGGGGGACAGGAGGGGGCTGTCAGGCGCGGGGGCAGAGGCGATGCAGCAGCAGCAGCAGATGGAATCAGCGGCAGCAGCAGGGGGGTGATCGAGGGCGGGGCGTGATCAGGGGGGCAGGGGGTGCTCAGGGGGGCAGGGGGTGATCACCAGGGGGCAGGTGGGGCAGGCGGGGCTGTCAGGAGCTGGGGGAGCTGAGGTGATGCCGCTGATGGAGCTGGCAGCAGCAGCGGGGGGGTGAAAAGGGGGGCAGGGGGTAAGATTGGGGGGGAGGGTGATCAAGGGGGCAGAGCGCGGAGGTGGACGGCAGAGAGGGGAATACCTTACGGCAGCAGTGGCAGGAGCACAGGCGGCGGTGGCGGCAGGAGCAGCGGCAGATGCAGCAGCAGGAGCAGCGGCGGAGCAGCAGCAGCGGCGGTGGCGATCGGTGGCAGGTATGTCACGAGGGACCTCATTCTCCAGCTTCCAGCAACGGGATGAGTCTGGAGAACGAGGGGACACATGTTTTACTCCACCCCTCCAGATCTGATTGGAGAGCTAGCGTCACATGGACGCTAGCTCCAATCAGAGCTGGAGGGGGTGACAAAAAGGTCACCCGGAGCGATCGTAGACCCGGGGGGCAAAGCCTCCCCCCCGGGGTGAAGTACAGGTCCCCCTGCACCTGCAGGTCTGGTGACATTTCAATTAACCCGATCACCGGACCCGCAGGGAAGCGTTCCCGCCATGTCGCCACACATAGGCGTCACAGGTCGGATTGGCACCGACTTTCATGACGCCTACGTGGCGTCATAGGTCGGGAAGGGGTTAAAACATGGCATACTAGGGGGCGTGGCTTGCATGGGGAATGGAGTGGTCCTGCTTCACAGGAGCTCCTGCAGGTTCCCCTAATAAAGCACTAAAAAGCACACTAAAAGTGAAGAAATTGACTCCAAAGACACTACAAGATGCCAGGATCTACTCACAACAAGAAAAAACTGGATCCCTTGGGTAAAAATCCTCCTTTGGGACTAAAATTCAAGAGGGGCCACATTGGAGGCCTATCTACATCTAGGTCTAACCAGACCAAACCAGCAGCTGTGACGTCAGACCCACGCTATACCCGGGCAAAACCCAAACCCTCAAAAGTACAGCAGCTCCTCAGACCTCAACCCGGGAAGAAGCCTGCACTCACTGGAGCCCTTGCATCTGCCAGCAGTGATCAGGAGGGAAGCCGGAAAGCAGCGGTGAGCTCAGACGCTGAAAAGCTGCGTAACAGAACCGGAAGCCTCGCAGCGTCCTCACAGGAGGCGCCCCATCAAGCGTTTTTTGACAAGCGGGACTCAGGAGCACCATTACGCCATGAAGCTCCGGTATTTACCTTGAGGCTGCAGGCGGGAGCTGGGCCCGGACCCTGGGAGAACATGGAGGAGGAGCAGGTCAGCACAACGCAGAAACCAAGCCTTCAGGAAGACACATGCTGCCAACTGATGGGAGACAAGACCGCTGGGACGAACAGGAGGAGCGGTGAGGATCTGGAAAAGACCCATGCTTCAGCAGAGCCCAGGGAAAAAGCGGAGGAAATGAAAGGAGCTAGCTTTAAAGCGTTGAAGGTAAGCAAACCTTCGCAGTCTCCTCACCTACCTCACATTCTACAGCCTAATACAGGGGAAATAGATGGAAAGGGAGAGCTTCCTACCCCAATTACACAAAACAATGGGCACAATTCTACTGCTATATATTCGCCCTGTCACTTCACCACAGACAAACAAAATGGAAAACTTGAGCATAAGCTCCCAAACGAATCCCCAGGGCACCCTGGCAAACCAACATTTAGCCTTGATTTTGACTCAGCCCTACGCAAGATTACTGCCTCTAACTTTAAAAGATTTGATTCTTCTTTAAAAGCCCTGGGAGGAGGAGGTGACTCTCCATGGAGAGTCTGGAAAGTATACACTCGGAAGAATTTTTTGAAAATACAAACGCTTCTGACTATAATAGAGATGACCTTTCTGATAATACATTGCTTACACACTCTTCAATGAGCGACATTTCTTATAAGTACCACACACAGGCTGAAAATTCTGATATGGGAAGATCCCCCTCTAATTTACTACTTATTGAAAAGATTCCTGCATCTGACAATTACCCGAGGGAGGATTTTATGATTAACATGCTCAAAACCTTCCTAATTTCAATGAACCTTTGAGGCTAACGGGGTAAGGACAGAGTCTCACTATCTGACCATAACCAAAATCCTGACATTAAACAAACAAAAAATTCTAAAGCATCGGAAGCTTTTATTAAAAGCCTTTTTAAAGACATACTAATCTTAGTGACTAGCGACGCCAATTACGAGGATTTTAGAAGAAAGACAATGTAAAAATCAGAGGAATCCCAGAGTCAATCCTGAACTCCCAACTCAAAAACTACATATTAAAAATGGTATCTCACCCGATTCCCAACACTAACGAAAAGTTCCTAATTGAAATATTTTTCAGAATACGCAGACCGCCATCTCTTCCACAAGATGTATCAAGGGACGTCATGGTCACCTTCTATCCTAACTGGATACGAAACGCACTTCTCAACATATCAAAGGAACCAGAATTTTTCTTTTCACCATATAGACATTTGGTCTTTTTGGAAAGACCTATCACGAGACACCCTACAAAAAAGGAAGACGCTTTCCCACATCACGCATGGTCTCCTGAGCGCCGGGATTCCCTACGTTTGGGCCCAGTCGTCGACTCTCAAGGTGAACTATGCTTCAAACCTTATTTCCATTGCTTCTATAGGGGAGGGAATTGATTTTCTGGAATCAGCTGGAATACAATATTCCCTAGCATCCCCTGGATCTCCATCTACACCGACATCAGATCCGAACCCCGATTGAGGATCACAAACTAAACTGGTTTTGCTCCACTTTAGAGCCTTTTGCTTGAGCCGAGCTATTCCCCCACGTAGTCTAGGGCCACTTAAGGGCACGCCCAGGCAAGGTAGACTACATATATCTACGTAAACCTTGGTACCGTACTTTCGTCTATTACATATGCAATTTTGGCTTTCCGTTTGGTAAATAATTGTTCATCGTATTAGATATCTCCTTAGCTATGGAATATAAGCAATCGCCACTCTGGCTAAATTTATAGGTACATGTATGTGTGTCTATCTTCTTTCTTTTAGGTATGGACACTAAGCAACTGTTATCTTGTTTAATCTCGCTCGAATGATTACATATACATACCTATCCCGCTCTCCCCGCATTCTTTCCTCACCCCTCCCTCTTCCCTCCCCTACTTTCCTTAGTTGTGAAACAGGTTACAATCTACTGGAAAAGCATTGTTAAAATTTCAAAATGTCAATAAAAATATTTGAAAAAAAACATGACATACTAAAAAATGACAAAGAACGGCAGGGTCAGAAACTCGAATCACATGCAAGAAAATTCACTATAAAACGCAATAAAACAACATGAGTAACTCAATTTACATAATAGGTGCACGGGTGCAGAAATGGTGCAGAGCATCAAAAACTCACGAAAGGTCATCGTGGCAATGTAGCTTAAGGCTAGAGTCACAAGACTGTATTTTCTCTCATCTGAGAAAATCAGGCCAAATATGCTAATCACACTCTGATCAGACTCTGATCAGAGTTTGCTCATAGTGAGATCCGATTTTCTCAGAAGTAGAGAAGATGGAAAAAAAATCTTTATCTTCTCAATTCTGTCAGTCCATGAAACTAGGACTGCACTCAGATGAAATTATGTTTTCCATGGACCCATAGATTTGCATGGCCATGAGCAATCCGATTTATCGTATGCTACGCTTATGCTTATTGCATGCTATAATTTTTTTCTCAGACAGACTTGATCCAACAAAAAAATCAGACATGTGCATGACCCCATACAATAATACTGGCTAAAGTGCGATTTCATATTTTGTCAGATCGCACGCAGACCAAAAACATGGTGGTCTGTACAAGCCCTTAGGCTACGTTCCTAATATTGAGCCTTTGGTGAGTTTTTGATGCTGCAAATTTTCTACACCATTTCTGCACCTATAAAGTAAAATAGGTTATGGTACTTGTGCAGCGCCCCAGAGTCCTGGTCGTTGCAGTAATGTCATTCTTCCACCAGGGGGAGTGATATTACGTCTGATGGCAATAAAGGAGATCTCTTTACCAGGTATCACAAACCATACACCACACTTCACACTCCAGTCCACCAGGGGGAGATACGCTCCAATCTATTAGGGCACTCCTCACAATTAGGTAAAAACTGGTGGTCTGGATAAGAAGTTAGGCAGAAGCTGACTGGGCTTCACCCAGGCAGCACCCTGTCGGGCAGCCAGAGGGGAAGGAGGAACATCAAAGAGCTGCAGACAGAGCGGTCCCTGACAGGGGTGGGATCCTGTCAGAGGCCTAGACAGAAGGCCACGGAGCTGCGCCTGTTCCACCAAATACCACAGGTGGCGTCACGAACATTATCCCTTTAAAGACCTTTCCCCCATTTACAACGGACGTCCCTAGGGCCACGGACCGGGTCAGCCACCGTGACATCCCCGCCGAGAACCGAAGGACCCAGTACCGAGTACCCCATTGCCCTACTGGGGGGCGATCCACTTGCATTTTTTTTTTTTAAATATGCAGTGTAAAAACGTACCAAAAACTCTTTGTGGGAATGTTAGTCTTAGATGGACAGATCATGCCGTGTGTGTAGCGTGTTGCAGCAAAATTTCAGTCCATGCCCTAAACCAGAGGTCCCCAACCTTTTTTGCACCAGGGACTGGCTTTAAGCAAGACCAGTTTTCCATGGCCCGGTGGGGGTGGGGCAGAGGCGGGGCTTTGGTCATATGGGGGTGGGGTTATGGAGGGATGGAGCTTAGTGCATACTTATCATATAATTATGACATTTATAATGAGAATGTGATTCAAAATGATTCAATGTGATTCAAACCTATAAAGCTGTGCCTAATATATAATGCTCTGCACCGTTGCCCCATAGATGCTCCACATAAAGCTGTGCCTTATATATAATGCTCTGCACCGTTGCCCCATAGATGCTCCACATAAAGCTGTGCCTTATATATAGTGCTCTGCACCGTTGCCCCATAGATACTCCACATAAAGCTGTGCCATTGCTGCTGCTGCTGCAATAAAAAAAACAACACATACTCACCTCTCTTGCTTGCAGCTCCTCAGCGTCCCGTCCCGGCGTCTCTCTGCACTGACTGATCAGGCAGAGGGCGGCGCGCACACTATATGCGTCATCGCGCCCTCTGATCTGAACAGTCAGTGCGGAGAGACGCCGGGAAGATGGCGCGACGCCCGGCGTGTGGAACGAGGACAGGTGAATATGTAATACTTACCTGCTCCCGGCGTCCCGCTCCTTCCCCCGGACAGCTGGTCTTCGGTGCCGCAGCCTCTTCCTCTGTCAGCGGTCACCGGCACCGCTGATTAGAGAAATGAAGCTAGCTGTCAGCGGCGCCGCGGACCGGCTGAAAAACCCCAACGGCCCGGTCCTGGTCCGCGGACCGGCAGTTGGGGACCTCTGCCCTAAACCACACCACCTAGTCACACCCATTTACCATTCCACTCTCCCCTCTCCTAGAAAATGTTACAAAGTGAATGAAAATGAATACTCTGAAAACAAATATTGTTGAATTGTACTTTTTTCACCATTTCTTCCCATTGGGAATTTTTGCACATTGTTCAGCACATTGTATGGAAAAATAGATGGTGTCATTCAAAACTACAATTCTTTCCAGGCAAAACCAGTCACCTGTCGAGAGAAAAATAAAAAAGTAGAGGCTCTTGGAAGAAAAGGAAGGAAAAAATACAAAAATTGGTTGCAGATGCGAAGTGTTAAAGGGGTTGTCAAGACTTACAACAAAAGTGCAGTGCGCACACTGTCACGATTCCCTAGTATTGCCAAAATCGAGCAGGCTGTCACATGATGGCATGTATGCGATTTGCATACTTGTGTTCACTCACTGAGTATATGCGGCGCCCCCACTGCCGCAGGGCCGAGGGGTACCCGGTACCGGGCCTGTGAGTCTCTGCTCTGGGGTTGTCACGGTGGCTAGGCCCGGTCCGTGACCCTGCCGAGGGGCGCACAATGAATGATGTGACGGATGTGGATGGTGCGGTGCAGTAAATAACGAGGACACCAAGTTGCAGTCTCTTTACCTCTTTACTGAAGGTTTTAGAGTCCTCAGTCCAGAGAGCTGTCAACAGGGCTGTCAGAGACCGGCCGGTCCAAAGGCACATCAGGAGTTCTCTTTACAGGTGGGAATCAGTGTCTACCTTCTAGCGCTGGGTGTTGTAGTTCTTCCCTGCTGAGCTCCCGGGATAGTCCTCACAACTGTTTCTGTTTGTCTCTGATGTTCGTTCTCTCCGTCCCCCAGGTGATATGGTAGGACGCACCCGTATGACGGGGTAGGCCTGGAGTTCTTCCGGGACCCTAGAGTCGCCCCTCTCCCACAGCTGCCTCCGTTGTCTGCTTAGGTGATTTGTGTGGGACAGCCAACCTATAATTGGCTGTCCTGCCGTGGTTTGCAGTAGTACTTAAAGGGAACCTGTCACCACGTTTTTGGAAGATGGGATAAAAATAGCGTTAAATAGGGGCAGAGGTGGGCATTACATTAGTGTGTTTGTTATGCGTTTATTACCCACCTAAGTTGCCGAAATACCTTTGCAAAGTCTCCGTTTTCGCCTGTCAATCAGGCTGGTCTGGTCAAAAGGGCGTCTTGTCTTCCCCCAGATTTTGCGTAGTTTTCCGTTGGTGGCGTAGTGGTGTGCGCATGCCCAAAGTCCTGAATCCTCTGCCATGGGATTTAAAAGAGCGCGCTGTTCGTTTTCATTGGTGATCGGTGGGCGCGGCCATCTTCCTTTGGCCGCGCGTGCGCAGAAGCGGCGCTCTGCTGGCCGCGGCTTCAGGAAAATGGCCGCGGGATGCCGCGCGTGCGCAGATGGATATCGCGGCGGCCATTTTCCTGAAGCCGCGGCCAGCAGAGCGCCGCTTCTGCGCACGCGCGGCCAAAGGAAGATGGCCGCGCCCACCGATCACCAATGAAAACGAACAGCGCGCTCTTTTAAATCCCCTGGCAGAGGATTCGGGACCTTGGGCATGCGCACACCACTACGCCACCAACGGAAAACTACGCAAAATCTGGGGGAAGACAACGCCCTTTTGACCAGACCAGCCTGATTGACAGGCGAAAACGGAGACTTTGCAAAGGTATTTCGGCAACTTAGGTGGGTAATAAACGCATAACAAACACACTAATGTAATGCCCACCTCTGCCCCTATTTAACGCTATTTTTATCCCATCTTCCAAAAACGTGGTGACAGGTTCCCTTTAAAGTCTCTTACTTGCTCGGCGTTCCGGCCACCGACTGTTTGCGCCTCAGAAGGATGTTGCCTCGGTCTAACAGCACGACTCCTTCTGGTCCTAATTCCTCTTTACTGTATTCCCGTTGTGCACTGGTTAGTTCTGCTCTGAGGAGTCTGCCAGGATCCCATCCCTGACAGGTCCTCTCACTAGCTCTTCCCAGCTACTTCTCCCTGTCTTCCTGTCCAACCCCCAGTTTTACCAGAGTGTGAGGAGTGGCCTACTAGATAGGACCACCCCCCCTGGTGGCCGGAGTGTGAAGTGTAGTGAGGTGTTACCTGATCAGAGAAACTCCTTTAGTGCAATCAGACGTACCATAGCTCCCCATAGTGGCGGAGCCACAGTACTGCAACGACCAGGACTCTGGGGCGCTGCATATACTCATTCAGCTTCTCTCAATTTACTCCTATGGAGAGAAGTCAAACGTGTTTAGTCGGACATGACCACAAATATGCAAATTGCACACATGCGGTCACATGACTGATCGCTTGCGATGGAAAACCCTGGGGAATATTGACAGCGTTGACATTGCACACTGTCATGAATCAGTCACATAAAGTCACATACAGTGACTATTTCTAACTAACAAATTCCTATTTTTATCTATTTTTGGGGGGATTGGGCACACACATATAGTATATATGCTTATCTAGTATGTAAAAAAGTACTGATATATAGCGCTGTATCTGTATGTACCAGCACAATATGCCTATATGGAAGAAGAACATCATTTAAAGATGGAGTCAGACAAAAGCCTCCCTATTTTCAGCAATGCAGCCTGTGGTTCACAGCTAAAGCTACTATCTGCCAATCAAGAGTATTGGCTTCTGCGCCTCAGAAGGAGGCAGCCTGTGTAGGGCTGGTCCCCTTCTGGTATCCTCTCCTTTGCTCTGATTTCCTTCACACTCGCTGCAATCAAGAGTTCAAATCCCATTGAAGACCAGACTTCAGGAAAAACAAATGCTGCGCCCCAGGGTACTGGTCGTCGCAGTGGTATTGCTTTCCTCTCGGGGAGAGTGATGCTACGTTTGGAGGCAAAGAAGGATAACTGCTTCCAGGTATCACAAACATGCAACACATTTCACACTCCAGACCACCAGGGGGAGCTCCTGACCCTATTTATTAGGTCACTCCCCATATATACATATAACTGGTAGTCTGTAGGGAAAGTTAATTAGTTCCAGACCAGAGTCTGAGGAGGATTTAAGGTTAAAGGAGCTGTGCATGCCCTCAGAGCTGCAGCTCCCAGAAAGAGACATTCAGAAGGCAGAACTGTATTGCAGCCATTGGACTGGACAGCACCGGGACCACCCCTGGGTGAGTATAATCTAACTTGCTTTTCTTATCTTTCAGGTTACATCGGGGGCTTATCCACAGCATTACAGAATGCTGTAGATAAGCCCCTAATGGCGATGGCTGCAGCTTATATACTAAAAATGAGGTGACAGATTCCCTTTAATTAAGATTTATCAAAGGAGCCTGTCATTCTTTCAATTAAAGGACTTTATTTTGGGTGTCTGTTTTTATACGATATGACTATGGGGTTAGTAATGGAGGGCGTCTTACTGACGCCTCTCTATTACCAACCTCTGGGCTTGATGTCACCTGACAATACAAAGGTGACATCAACCCATCCAACCATCACCCCACTTGCCAATTCTAAATCCTGTAAAGAAAATGCCACTCACATGTCTACAGTCGCAGTCAAAAGTTTTGAGACAAACACAAATTTTGTTTTTCACAGGGTTTGCTGCTTTAATATTTTCAGACATATTTTAATCAAATGGTTACTATGGTTACTGATGTACAATTATCAGCATTTCATAAGTTTTTATACTTTTATTGACAAGTGCATCAAGGTTAGGAAAAGGCTCAATATTTACAGTATTAACTAGCATTTTTCAAGACTTCTGCAATTCACCCTGACATGCTGGATATCAGCTTCCAGACCAAATTCTGACTGATGATCGCCCATTAATCAGTGCTTGGAGTTTTGCAGAATTTTTATATTTTTGCTTGCCCACATGATTTTTGAAGATTGACTACAGGTTCTCATTGGGATCTGGGGTGTTTCCTGTCCATGGATCCAAAATGTCAATGTTTTGTTCACTGAGCCACTTGGCTATCACATTTGCCTTGTGACATGGTCTCCATCATGCTGTAAAAAATATTGTTAATCACCAAATTGCTCCTGGATCGTTGGAAGTGGTTGCTCTTGGACGATGGTTAGATACTATTGTTTATTCATGTCAGTGTTCTTAGGCAAAATTGTGAGTGAACCCCCACCATGGATTAAAAGCAACCCCCACATATGAATGATCTCAGGATGCTTAACTTATTGGCATGGCACAGGGCTCATTGTAGTGCTCACCTTTTCTTCTCTGGGAAATCATTCTTCTAGATGTCCCAGACAGTCCAAAGGGGGCTTCTTCAGAGAAAATCAACTCCCCCCTCCTTAATCCATGTACTTTATGTTGAATGTCAATCTTTTGCCGGGATCACACAGGCGAATCACATCCGATGCAAAAGCAAATCAAAAAGAGCTGCGAGCGGGAGCCAAGTGTCAGTGCTCTGCGCTCCGATCCTCTCACATGAGAGAATCGGAGCACAGCTGCGGAGGAGACGGAGAAAGTAATCTCTCCATCTCCTCTGCTGCCGGTGTTGGCTGGAATCGCACTGCACTCAGGTGATATCCGAGTGCAGTGCAATGTTTCACATGTACCTATAGACTTAGACGATTTTTTTCTCGGATTGTACTCGTCTGATTGCATAGCAAGTGAGAACGAGCCCTTTCCTTGATGTTCTTCGAGAGACAAGACTTCTTTGCCGCCTTTCTTGACACCAGATCAGCCTCTAAAAACCCTGGCCTCACTGTGCGAGCAGATGCTCTTACACCTGCCATTCCTAAACAAACACTGCATTAAATTGTTCCCGAAGCTGAATCCTCCTTAGGAGATGATCCTGATATTTACTGCTCTTTTTTTGGGTACCCTGAAGCCTTTCTTGGGCGCGCTGAAGAAAAACAGGATTTTTGGTTGCTTACCGTAAAATCTGTTTCTCGGAGCCTTCATTGGGGGACACAGGAACCATGGGTGTATGCTGCTGCCACTAGGAGGCTGACACTATGCACAAAAAAAGTTAGCTCCTCCTCTGCAGTGTACACCCCACCGACTGGCATTATGCACTTCAGTTAGTGAGAAAGCAGTAGGAGAAAATAATAAGGTTGAAATAACATAACCACAAACATGAGAACTGTAAACATGAGAACAGTCATAGAACACAGAACAACAGAAAACTGAACAACATGGGAGGGTGCTGTGTCCCCCAATGAAGGCTCTGAGAAACAGATTTTACGGTAAGCAACCAAAAATCCTGTTTTCTCTATCGCCTCTCATTGGGGGACACAGGAATCATGGGACGTCCCATCAGGTCAGAGGACTCACCACTGCCGCCTGCAGGATCCTTCTGCCTAGGCTGGCGTCCGCCGAAGCGTAGGTATGGACCTTGTAAAATTTGGCGAACGTGTGGATGGAAGACCAGGTTGTCGCTTTGCAAAGCTGTAGGGCGGAAGCCCTGTGGTGTACCGCCCAGGAGGCGCCGACTGCCCGGGTAGAGTGAGCCTTTATCCCAGGAGGGGGCACTCTGCTCTTGACCCGATAAGCCTCCAAAATTGCCGTTCTGATCCAGCGAGCAATAGTCGCCTTGGAAGCCGGCAGGCCTCTACGCGTGCCATCAGGAATGACGAAAAGAGCATTTGTCTTCCGGAAAATGGCCGTTCTAGTCAGGTAGATCCTCACTGCCCTGACGAGGTCCAGTTTGTTTAACGATCGCTCCAGAGGATGAGTCGGAGCTGGACAAAAGGAAGGTAGCACGATGTCCTCGTTGAGGTGGAAGGTGGAAACCACCTTAAGAAGGAAGGAAGGCGGAAGCCTGAGGACTACCTTGTCCTGGTGAATGACCAAGAACGGAGGTCGGCAAGAGAGGGCCGCCAACTCGGAAATGCGGCGGATAGAAGTGATGGCCACAAGAAAGGCCACCTTCCACGATAGGACTGACAGGGGAATCTCCCTGTGAGGCTCCAAGGGGGAAACCCTCAGAACGTCCATTACCAAATTTAGATCCCATGAATCCACCGGGGCCCTATACAGAGGGACAGCATGGGCTGCTCCTTGAAGGAAGGTCTTAACCTGTGGCCGAGAAGATAAAGTCTTCTGAAAAAGGATGGAGAGTGCAGAAACTTGGCCCTTTAGGGAATTAAGAGCAAGGCCCAAATTCAGTCCTGCCTGAAGAAAGGCCAAGATGGAAGGCAGGGAAAAGGACATAGATGAAACGCGGTTGGACTCGCACCAACGGAAGTAAGCCTTCCAGGTACGATAGTAGATCCTGGAAGACGAAGGCTTCCGAGCCTGGATCATGGTGAGAATCACCCGGTCCGAAAGGCCGGACACACTTAGAACTGCGGTCTCAACAGCCACGCCGTTAAATTGAGCGACCGAGAATTCGGGTGGCAGAGCGGACCCTGAGACAGCAGATCGGGCCTGTCTGGAAGGCGCCAGGGGGCGTCCACGAGAAGGTTGACGATCTCCGCGAACCAAGCTCTCCTGGACCAATCCGGGGTGATCAGAATGACCGGCACCCCTTCCGCTTTGATCTTTCTCAACAGTTTGGGAAGCAAGGGAAGGGGTGGGAACAGGTAGGGCAGCGCGAACCGTGACCAAGGAATGGCCAGAGCATCGACACCCACTGCAAGAGGATTGCGAGACCTGGAGATGAACTGAGGAACCTTCCTCGCGGCTGAGGATGTCGGCGGCCCAATTGTCCACGCCGGGGATATGAACCGCGGATATCACCGAAACCGTTGCCTCTGCCCAGAGGAGAATCTTGGATACCTCGGCAAGGGCCAAGGAACTCCGAGTCCCCCCTGATGGTTGACATAAGCCACAGCCGTAGCGTTGTCCGTCTGGATTCAGATAGGTAGGCCCTTGAGAATCCTTTCCCATTGACGGAGGGACAGAAAAATGGCCCGAATCTCTAGGACATTGATCGGCAGAGTTGACTCCTGCGCCGACCAATGGCCCTGGACAGTCAGGTGGCGAAACACCGCACCCCTGCCGAGCAGGCTGGCGTCCATTGTCACCACTTGCCAGTGAACTGGAAGGAAGGACCTGCCCTGGGAGATCAGAGGTGACATCAGCCACCAGTTGAGAGACCGTTTGACCCGGGGAGGGAGTCGGATCGGACGATCCAGAGAGAAGACAGACCTGTCCCACTGATGCAGAATGGCTTGCTGAAGGGGTCGTGAATGAAATTGGGCGAAGGGAATTGCTTCCAATGTTGCTACCATCTTCCCCAGAACCTTCATGGCCGATCGGAAGGAGGGAGGCCGAGGACCCTGGAGCAAGCGTATGTCCCGATGAAGGATGGATCTCTTGTCTTCAGGAAGAAAGACTTTGGTCTGACGAGTGTCAAAGAGCATGCCCAGAAAGATGATGCGCTGAGAAGGAATAAGGCAGAACTTCTTCTGGTTGACCAGCCACCCGAAACGGGCTAGGGTGTCGAGAACGATGGACAGGCTTTCGTGAGCCTGAGAAAAGGACGGAGCCTTGATGAGGATGTCGTCGAGGTATGGAAAGAGAACTAGGCCTCTGACCCTCAAGATGGCCATCAGCGCCGCCATGATCTTCGTGAAAACTCTTGGGGCGGTTGCAAGACCGAACGGCAGGGCGACGAACTGAAAATGTTCCTGGAGCACCACAAAGCGCAGGTATCGGTGATGTCCCGGGAATATCGGGACATGGAGGTAGGCATCCTGAATATCTATGGAACACAGAAATTCCTGAGCCTCCATGGAAGCAATTACTGAACGAAGGGATTCCATCCTGAAGTGCTTCAGACGAACTCTCTTGTTCAGCAATTTTAGATCCAGAATGGGACGCACCTTGCCGTCTTTTTTCGGTACCACAAAAAGGTTTGAATAGAAACCTGTGAACCATTCTTTTTCTGGGACGGGAACGATTACCCCGGCTTTGAGGAGAGAAGCGATGGCTGCGAAGAAACCCGGAACTAGAGCAGGGTCTCTTGGAGGCCAGGATTCGAAGAAACGATCCCGGGGTCGTGAAACAAACTCTATCTTGTATCCCGAGGATACAACTTCCCTGACCCATGCGTCCTCTACTGAAGAGATCCAGACATCCCTGAAGAAGAGGAGACGGCCGCCCAGTCTGGGAGATGGGCTGGGTTCTTGCCGAGAGTCATGCCGAGGTGGTTCTCCCAGTCCTGGACCTGGAGGATCTACCATGGGAGTAGCGAGGATGCCAGGAAGGAGTGGGCCTAAAGGATACCGTCTTCTTCTCTTGACGTGCCTGTGGCCTCTGTTGCTGCTGGGAAAAGGAGTTTGATACAGCGAAGCGACGAAAAGGCCGAAAAGACCGAAATTGAAGTCTTGGAGGAGGACGACGAGGCTTGGCCTGGGGAAGAAGAGAACTTGTGCCCCCGGTGGCGTCCTTAATGATTTGGTCCAGCTTAGAACCAAAGAGACGAGACCCCTGAAAGGGCAGGCTGGTATGGGACTTTTTGGAAGACAAATCCGCCTGCCAGGCTTTAAGCCAAACGGTCCGGCGGATGGCGACCGCGTTGCTGGACGCCTGAGCCGCACAAGACACGGCATCCAGGGAGGCGGAGACCAGATATTCACCTGTGTGAGAAATCTGGTTAGCAAGTTCCGCCAGCTGTCCGGGTGGAGCTCCGTCCAAAATGCCCTGACGGAGCCGTTTGGCCCATTTGGATATGGATTTTGAAAGCCAAGTGGAAGCAAAGGCCGGGCAAAGACTAGCTGAGGCCGCTTCAAAGGCTGACTTTGCAAAAGATTCTATGACTCTATCATTAGAATCCTTCAGAGATGCTCCGCCGGACAGTGGGAGGACCGTGTTGGTGGACAGTCTGGAAACTGGAGGGTCCACCGAAGGAGAAGCAGTCCAATTAGCGGTGAGCTCCAGAGAAAAGGGATATAAAACGCCAAGTCGCTTTCCTCTCTGAAAGCGTCTGGTCGGGTTCTCTCTTTCTCTAGTCATAATCTCCTCGAATTCAGGGTGAGGAGCGAAAAACTTGGAAGGTGGTATAGCCCGTCTAAACGAAACTGCCTGATCTGCGGGTTCCGTAGAGGACTCCTTGATGCCACAGGTTTGATTTATCGCTCCAATGAGATTCTGAACCATATCCCTCATGGTAGCGATTTGGTTCGAATCCAGCTCCGAAACATCCTCTGAAGGTGCATCTGAGAAGGCCTCGCCTGACTCAGAGGAGGAGGACCGGGGGGAAGTCGACCGCAGAGAAGGACTGTGTGGTGAGATGGAGTGAGAAGAGGGCTCAGACCGGCATTCCTGTCTGGACCTTTTGCGGCTTGCAATGGAGGGCTCAGACGGAGCTTCCTGCGACCCGCTGGCTACTGCGGGAGTCTGCAGGGGTAATCGGTCCAGCACTGACACCAGAGTTTGAGACACCCGTGTTAGATCCGCCACCGATTGGGACAGAGAGGAAACCCAGCCTTGGGTGGGGGTATCGCTCTCAAGCGGAGCGGCCGGGGATCCTGGGCGGTGGGAACAATCGGGTTGCTGCAGGCCTGACAGAGTGGAGAGGACTGACCTGAGGGAAGTTTGCAGTTACAAGACGAACATGCAAAGTATTTGACTAAGGCAGAGGACTTAGAGGAAGAAGTAGGAGGACGAGAGCGGCCCCCTTTAGAGGTAGACATTTTGAAAAAGGTCCCTGAAGAAAATGCCAAAAGGTTAGGGGAAGGGGGGCAGAGGAAAGTGTCAGTCTGCAGTGCAGCTACTCACGCAGACGAAGCGGTTCCAGACGGAAAACGCAGCCCAGCTTGAAGATGGTCCCTCAGGGAAGAAAGCCTTCATGGAAGGGAATGCGGATCCTGCAGCAGTGCAGCCAAAGGGATCTGGCCCGTAGTCGTCCACTGCCGAGCACCGAGGAGAGAAGAGGCGTGCGTGGGTGCACTAAGATGGCGCCGGTGGGCGGAGCAACGCCGAGGGCTGATGGTCGGGCAGGAGAAAAGCCTGCCGAGAAAGGAGGAAGTGGGCAGGGAGGTGTCGCCGGAAGTAGGCCCCAGGAGAAGCCGGGACCTAAATTAGAAGTCGGCGACCGCCTGAGAGGGCCGCGGCGCCGGCGCTGCCCGGCTGGAGATGCGGCTTCTGCGGCACGGCAGCCTGCAAGGCCGCTGCATAAAGAAGGGGAAGCGTTGCCGCAGGATCGTGCTGCCGGGAGTAGACCCCGGGGGAAGCCGGGGCCTAAATTAGGAGCCGGCGACCGCCGGAGAAACTGCGGTGCTGGCGCTGCCCGGCTGCAGCTTCTGGAGCAGCACGGAAAGCGGCAACCGCTGGAGAGGGCCGCGGCGGTGCTCAGTGTGGTTGTAGGAAAGGTAACGCGGCTGCCTGTAAGGCCGCCGCGCCAGATAGGACCATCGGGCAGGGCACAGAGAAAGTGCTGCAAATGCAGCGATAACCCCTGCCAATTCCCGGGACCCCTTTAGGAACGCCAACCAGGCCAAAAGGTGGCCTGGAAACACGGCAAGAAAAAAGGGAACCCAAGGGACCCCCGCGACTAGAATACTCACCTAAAAACATCCCATGTCATCCGTTACTAACCTCTTGGGAAAGGTATCAGACGTCCATGGAGCTGATGGTGGATGTCCTCGTCTCCTCCAACCGACAGGCTCTGGTGGGCGAGTGGGTGAGGGACGGAGCCAGGACCGGACTTCTGAGCACGCTTGTGTGCTAGGATCTTAGTCCTGGAGAGGGATCTATGAGGATACGGGGTGGCAGTACACGCCGTACTCATAGTCTGCCTTGTGGGAATACAGGTGTGACTGTTCACCCTGTATGCCTTCTGGAAAACGCACATTGAGGTAGATAAGGTAGATGAGGTAGATAAGGGTCTAATCAAAGACCCGTGTCCACCTCCTACTGACACTAAGCTAAACTGAAGTGCATAATGCCAGTCGGTGGGGTGTACACTGCAGAGCAGGAGCTAACTTTTCTTGTGCATAGTGTCAGCAGCATACACCCATGGTTCCTGTGTCCCCCAATGAGAGGCGATAGAGAAAACATGAACCAAATAAGGATTACTAACCATTCGTATGCCACGTGTTCTAAAAGAGATTCATTGTAATTGCTAACGTAAAAACTGAATTTGGCCTATTAATATATTTTAAATTGTTGATGTAAAACGGATGCTATAAGGATGTCATACAAAAGTAAAAACCTGACATATGCTGACAAACTGATAGCTTGTGGGTGACAATATGGATGAAAAATAATCTGTTCTGGATGAATCATTTTAAATTTTGTGTGAACCCAGCTTTACACTCAAGATCATAAACAAAGTTCCTTCACTTTCATTTTCAGATTCAGTGGAGGTAAAAAATCATTGCCAAATTGATTCATAGGAGTGAAAAATCAGTTCCATTTCTCTGGATGGTGCTGTTATTACAGCATGGAAGTCCTATTTAAATGAATGGGACAGTTGCAGTAATCACAGCATATAAAGCAGCTGTGTGCAAATATACCATAAGCCAGCCAGGCATAAACCATATTTACGTACATGGGTCATTTTTGGTATATGTCATTTGCACCAGTTTTATGCCTTATGATATTTTTCTACTATATGATATTGCTGATAAATTTCCCTGTGTATTTGGTTGGGAGGCGAATACCAGCCACTTTCATAAATTACAATGCACAAGTGCATAATCACCCTCGGTGGTTTCCTCCAATATATTGGATTTTTGTTATTCATGGATCGGAAAGTGTCTGTTTCTGATTTCCTGTACAGAGCAATAGCTGATTCATGTAAGCAAATGGTCAGTAACAGCTCAGGGAAGAGGTAGCACTATTCCTTGCGCCACAACTGAAGGCAGTAAATCCCAGACCAGGAGTGTAGAGGGGGATTTTCATTCTTCGTGTACGTATTAACCCCAGGATGTCATTTCCGGACTCTGACACAAGACACATTCTGGTAGCATGAGAATACATCTGAGTTGTTCTGCAGCTGGAGGGGGACCAAGCCCTTCATTCTAAATTAATATCACCTGGGCTTTTGGTTAATGGCTTCTCATTTCTAGAATCTCTGTGGGACAGTTGTGGGCGGCCAGCGTAATACGTGTTTATTTAAAAAAATACCACCATCCGGCTTAGTCATTCTTCTGATTTCAATTTTCTACTATTTCATTGCACAGATACAAAGATAATGTCTATGAATGTGAATGTATAATGTCAATGAGGCAGGTTTGGGTAGGTGCCCGCCACCGTTTTCTCTCCATCCGAGAAAAACAGTCCGATTATTCTATTCAGAGTTTGATCACAGTGGCATCAGGTTTTCTCAGAAGTGGAAAGAAAAAAATATTTTCTCCACTCACTCGATTCAGCCTGTCTGTGAAAATCGGATATCATCCAAGTGCGGTCCATGCTCTTCATGGACTCTTAGAATTGCATTGCCGATTTTGATCCGACACTCGATCCAAGGAAAAACTTGGACATGTGCACAGTCTCATAGGATATCATGGGTACCAGTGAAATCTGTGAAAACCATGCATAACACTCGTCCGATATAATCGGTCGTGTCCATGGGTCCTTTCTGTTATAAATTATAGCAGGTATGGGCGCA
The DNA here is from genome assembly GCF_051348905.1 of Ranitomeya variabilis. Classification (NCBI taxonomy): domain Eukaryota; kingdom Metazoa; phylum Chordata; class Amphibia; order Anura; family Dendrobatidae; genus Ranitomeya; species Ranitomeya variabilis. The sequence continues at coordinate 651,664,095 of NC_135234.1, forward strand.
TCTGTTTATACTATAGTGCCTATATTTGTGCCCCTTCTCCAAGAAAGCTCCCAGGTTTCTAGTAGGTGGGATGGAATGTATTCAGTGTACTCCATTATTTGCTCTCCAATTTGGAAGACTGTAAGCTCACATTTCCGGGCGAAGATGCACCCAACGGATTCCTATTTTTACAACATCCACCATAAAATGAGTCAGCTTGATAAGGTTAGATTGACACCAAGTTGGGCAACTAAGTACATTTTGCAGGACTTTTTGAAACAGAACAGCCAAAGATATGGCTTGTCATAATCAGTGGCATACCTGGTAGACTATATACCTTGTAGGATTGGGACACCTTGGTTAGCTCAGCCACTGACAAAGAGCTTCAGCTCATACAGGGTGGTGGAGGGTACGCTCATCATGGTCCGCAGGGTGCTCCTGAAGGGTGTGCGACCTTTGATTTTTTGCATTTACCCAATCTAAATAAAACTCACTATGTGTCCTACTCTGATCAGTTTTTGCAGATCGGACTCAGCCATTCAAGTGTGTGGAATTGAGAGAAAAAAAATGACTGCACTCCGTAGCATCCATGTGTTCTCAACTGTTCACTTACGCGCTTGTGTGAATGTAGCCTTCATGTAAGCTGGCCTTTAACCCTTACAACTCCTATACCTAAAACACAGCATTTGGCTAAGTACTGACTTGATGTTGCTGCGTATTACAGTTAAACAAATGGGGGGAAAAGCACAGCAACCTGGTATCATGCAAACAAGCTAAACATGTAGTTGAGATTTCCAATATCCATAAATACTAAAAAAAAATCTGCAAGAGACACTCATGTACATTTTCATAGTCCGTGGGCAATGTCGTGAAACGCAGTGATCTAACATTACACTCGGATTGCATGCACTTCGGAGACTTCGCAATCCCCAGCTTCCTGCTCAATAGTTGGCCACGGACAGCAGGCCTGTATCAGCTGGTTACTCAACTTTCCCCTTCCAAAGACAGCCCTGCCAAAATGTGATGCAGGAGCCAAGCGCTACATACCAGCAGCCGGTTCTTAAAGAGACACTTGCAATAAATACTTATTATATTTAACCTTAGAGGGGTTCTCCATTTTATTTCCACAAATGTGTTGGTGACGTGATTTTATAGCACTTACTAATATATAAGTAATATATGCTCTCCACCTTTGCTTTTTAATAAAGTCTTTTTCACAGACTGTATATCTTTCCGGTACTCATTTCTAGAATCCCAGTGTACCTGTTGTGGGCGGCTGCTAGGAGCATCATGTGACCAGACCTGCCCTTCACTCTCCACCAATTGAAAGCAGATTTTCCATGTGCAATGTTTTCCTATTGGAGGAGGCTGATGGACAGGTCTGGTCACATGATCCTTGAAGGAGGCGAAATGCCAATTACCGATGTATACTAATTGGGTCGACTAGCAAGCACTTATCCTGGAATTGATGAATATTGGTGATAAATATAAAAATGATACTCCACATTTACATTTTTATTTTTTTGGGGGGGGGTAGTTCGAAAGTAGAAATATCCTTTACGTCTATATAAAATTGTAGTTATATAAATAAAGACTGATGAGCGATCTCATGAAACATTTTGTACCGTAGCACCATATTTCCTCACATCTGTCTCTCCCTCCCAGTCAAACAGATTCTTACATTTACAGCTTGTCTTAGAGTAATAGCTGTCATTAGGTTATGGGAATATTTTGCCTGCATGTTCCATATTTTGACTGCATTTCATATATTAGGCCTATTACACCACAGCAAGTCATCCAATTCTCTCAAGTTCATAGTAATTTAGATGACTAGGGCCGTAAACAGCAGAGGTGTCCTAGGCAGTGTGCCGCTGAGGTACTCTGGTGCCATCTACAGGTTAACTGAAGATAAAAAACTATTCTAAAACTAATATGCAACTTGGCTCTTCAGAGAAGAAGAGGACTTGAACTCTATAGCGCCACTTGTTGGAAGCAGCGATCCTACAAGTCACTATCGACCCTTTAACGAGCCTTGAAATATGACTTAGGATAAAAGCCAAACCAGAATCTCAGTTTGCAGACACGGTGTTTCGGGGCATTGCCCCTCATCAGTGCAAAGTATGAGAACTGATTTGGCTAGGTGAGAGGCAGGGGACTAAGGTCTAAGGGGTAACGTTTCTCCTTCTGGAGAGTGACATGCCTGCTCTGGCGTGCCAATCTAAGGAGGCTTATTCGCCGAGCAAAACTTAAATTGCTATTAAAAAAAATACTTATTGGGAACCTGTCACCTGATTCATGCTGCCCAAATCGCAGGCATCACGACTCACAGCCTGGCTGCATGATTGCAGACAGCTATATTTTATCTGAGACGCTGAGTTGTTTTAGAGAAAACATAGTTGAAAGGTCCAGCCATAGGGATAGACGAGGCAATCACCTGAATTAGTGCAGGGCAGAGCAGGACGGGGCAGCATTGGATGAGTCTCGTCTCCGGCTATGGTCCCCAGCTGGATCTGTAAAGTATATCTTCTCTGAAATGCCAAAGTGTTTGAAAGGAAAATATACCAGTCTGCAGCCATGACAGGTTCCCTTTAATGTATCGTGTTGAAGAAATTTCCCACCAGAATCCACGTGGTACATTATGTGTGTGATTCACTTGTAGCTCTAGGAATATAATAGTGAAGTCCCCAGCTCCCCCAGCCGACCTGAGATTTGGAGAGATACATATATTTTTCTATATTTGTTTCGATTGTAATTTTACATTTTAGAAAAATCATTCGTACCTGTTTAGATGGCATATTATGTAGCTCAAGGTGTCATGGTTTGGTTCTGGGAGATTTCTCACCAGTTCTCTCATGATTTGCACTTTTTCATCGACATCAGAAATTTCTGTTCAGAAAAAAAAGGTTGATAATTTAGAGAACGTGTCATAACTAGTAAGGGAGGAGGGGGTCGTAGTTGGGAGACCTCACTAATAACAGTAATGGCGTCTTAGAATATGGCTGTAAGTTCAGTAATGAAGCCTCAATGTTGGCCTCGATATAACACAAGGACATTGGGCCATGGATTGTTGGGGGTGAACACCTATTATGTGCAGACCACCAATGTCTGGCCTCAGTGCCATGACTACACCTTGAATCAGCAATGTTTCCAATATGCAGCCACTGAGATTGTGATACTAATGTGCCCAGGTCAATTTTTGAGTTGTGTTTATATCTGTAATGCAAGGTACGGCAATGGCTATGTTCAGGTATGAATACACCGACGTTATCCTATGTAAACAGCCTTAAGACAAAACACCAATAATACTCCAAAGAAAATTGCTTTGACACGGCTAAAGTAAACATTTAAAAGTTCAGTTTATTATAAATTCAAATAAAACAATGAATAAAAGAGTCAGATACAACACCAAAAGTACAGAACACTAGGCGGGTACACCCAAAAATAAAGAAGTAAATAGTCCTGGTAAGAGCCTCACATGCAACCCCTGGACAAAGCATTTCCAAGCGAAACGAGCGTCGGGTGTTGTGGGTCCCGCTCATTGCCCTTAGTTAATTAGTTAATTATACCTCTCAGACCTGATATTACATAATAGGCTTTTGACTGTATTGCATTATCCTATACCTTTGATATACTATGTTCCGTATATATTCACAATTATGCTGCTACATTACAGGGCTTAGTGCAATATGATTCATGTTATTACCGGGAACTTGCGATTTCTATTTTATCACTATGATTGCTACTGTGTTGTGTATATTGCACATATTGAGTATCTATACGTAAAATATTTATGTGCAAATATACAATATGATAATTAACTACTATATTTGCACTTATTTAGTTATTGTGTGTACACTTAGAAAGTAATATTTCCGTGCATGTGAGGCTCTTACCAGAACCATTTACTTCTTTATTTTCAGGTGTACCCACGTAGTGTTCTGTACTTGTGGTGTTGTATCTGACTCTTTTATTCATAGTTTTATTTGAATTTATAACAAACTGAACTTTTAATTGTTTACTTTAGCCGTGTTAAAGCAATTTTCTTTGGAGTATTATAATAATAATGATAATCTTTATTTATATAGCGCCAACATATTCCGCAGCGCTTTACAGTTTAACAGTTTCAAACACAACAGTCATAAGCGACAACGTTAGTGCAGCGCCCCAGAGCCCTGGTCGTTGCAGTACTGTGGCTCCGCCACTAAGAGGAGCTATAGTACGTCTGATGGCACTGAAGGAGTTCATCTGACCAGGTATCACATACACCAATACATTTCACAGTCGGGCCTCCAGGGGGAGCTAAGGGTGCTATTTATTAGGCCACTCCTCACCACTGTGGGAAAACTGGGGGTCAGGCAGGAAGTTAGATGAGAAAGCTGACTGGGTTGGAACCAGGCAACACCTTGTGGCAGAGGGTGTTGTGGGGGAAGATTCGGTAGGGTCCCTGTCAGGGGTGGGATCCTGACAGAGGCCTGGCAACTTGAGAGAACGTCACGGGACCGTGCCTGCTCAGTATAGCGGCGGTGCCCAAGGAAGGATTAGAAGCGAGATAGATTGTGCTGAGTGAGAAACGAGATCAAAGCGACAAGGAGAAATACCAGTAGGAGTCGTGCTGTGAGACCGAGGCAACATTCTACTGAGGCGCACAACCGGCGGCCGGAACGCCGAGTAAGTATTTATAAATCTGGCTTCAAGCAATACTTCAAACCAACGGCAGGACAGTCAGTCATAGGCGGGCTGTCTCACCTATATCACCTACTAAGACATAGGGGGCAACCTGTGGAGAGGGGCGACTCTAGGGTCCCGGAAGAGCTCCGAGCCTACCCGTCATACGGGTGCCGTCCTAACCGTAACATCAGGGAGGGACGGAAGATTAGCAGAAGATCATCTAATCGAGTTGTGAGGGAACACGAGAAACAGACACAACAGTTGTGGGGACTAACCCGTAAGCACAGCAGGGGAGGACCACAACACATAGCGCTAGCAGGAAGGCACAGATTTCCACCTGTAAGGAGAACTCTGGAGGTGCCATCGGACCGGCCGGACTTGCGTAGCCTGGCGAACCGTATTCCGGACTGAGGACCCAGAGACCTTCAGTAAAGAGGTAAAGAGACTGCAACCTGGTGTCCTCGTTATTTACTGCACCGCACCACCACCACCATCCACATCTATTATTTACTGTACGCCCCTTAGCAGGGTCACGGACCGGGCCTAGCCACCGTGACAACCCCAGAGCAGAGACTCAGAGGCCCGGTACCGGGTACCCCTCGGCCCTGCGGCAGTGGGGGCGCTACATTAACAATACAATAATTAAAGCACAATAAGACGACCCTGCTCGTGAGCGCTTAGGCCATGTTCACACTTTGCGGGTTTTACCGCGGGTCCGCAGCAGTTTCCATTGCGTTTACATTTACATGTAAACCCTATGGAAACCGCAATCCGCTGTGCACGTGCTGCGGGAAAAACCGCGCAGAAACGCAGTGGTTTACATTCCGCAGCATGTCATTTCTTTGTGCAGAATCGCTGCAATTCTGCACACATAGGAATGCATTGATCCGCTAACTTCCCGCATGGGGCTGTGCCCACTATGCGGGAAGTAAGCGGATCATGTGCAGATGGTACCCGGGGTGGAGGAGAGGAGACTCTCCTCCAGGCCCTGGGAACCATATTTGTGTAAAAAAAAAGAAATAAAATAAAAAAATAATGATATACTCACCTCTCAGCGCTGCACGCGGCTGTCCAGTCTCAGTTGCTGTGCGAGCAGGACCTGCGGTGACGTCGCGGTCACATGAACGTGACGTCACGAAGGTCCTTCTCGCACAGCATCTTTGGAACCGGACCGCCGCGTGCAGCGCCGAGGAGATCGGGACGTCAGAGGGTGAGTATAAACCATTTTTGAAATTATTTTTAACATTACTATTGATGCTGCATATTGCTGTATATGCAGCATCAATAGTATAGGAGTAAACCTGCAGCGGAAACCGCAAAACAAACCGCGATAAATCTGCAGGGATAACTGCAGCGGTTTTGCCCTGCAGATTTATCAAATCCGCTGTGGGAGAACCTGCAGAGGACCCTCACTACATGTGCACATAGCCTTACAATCTACCATGAGGTGGGGAGATACAAAGCACAGGTGTGTATTTACAATGATGTATTTACAATGATGGTCCAGCCATCTTCAGGGGGTGGGGGATAGATGGAGATAGTAAATTGGGCTACACACAAGCATAAAATGACTGATTAGGGAACGTGATAGGCCGCTCTGAACAATTATGTTTTGAGGGCACGCCTAAAACTATGCAAATTGTGGATGGTCCTAATATCTTGAGGTATAGCATTCCAGAGGATTGGAGACGAGAGTGGGAGGTACGGATTAGTGCAGAGGGTGGTCGAGGCGTACTTTGTCTGCCCTGCAGTGCGCAGGCACCGGGAAAGGTCAGAGAGTCCCGGCCCCTGCGCACTGCAGTACTTTGCTCTGCCCCCAACAGGGCAGACAAAGTACGCCTGCGCCGGAGCCACAGTGTGAAGACAAGAATAGGATGCCATCGTAAGAAGATGGGAGGCCCCGGACCGCGATGCCCATCGGATCGGACCGCAGTGGGACCGCCCCTGGGTGAGTATAATCTAACCTCTTTTTCTCATCTTTTAGGATACATCGGGGGCTTATCTACAGCATTACAGAATGCTGTAGATAAGCCCCTGATGCCGGTGGGCATATCTCACCTTCGATTTTGGGGGATGACAGGTTCCATTTAAGTCTAAATTAAGGGTCTAACCTTAGTAAGATATACTTAGATTTGAGTGTTTGGGGGATAGAATTAATTTAGGAGCCCAGTCTTTGGTGTAAATTAATTTAGGAGTCTGATCTGAATTTATTTGGGGGACTGGTCTTGGGTCTAAATAATTTAGGGGCTTGGTCTGGGGTCTGAATTTATTTAAAGTAGCACTCCCGAGATTTTACATTTATTCATTTGTTTTCTTTTCTACCTCGCTAGTCCAGGTTGTTATATGCACAGTACATTTTTTAGAATACTTTCTCATCACTTCCTTATTCCATTGCCCGGTTCATTTTCATCTTCTTCTGCACCACGTGACTCACGTTCTGACCAGTCGGCTCACACAGTGACTCCTATGTGGACCAGAAGTCGCTTTCTCAATGGAAGACTATGAGAATTACATCCCGGCTAACATAGAGAAAGATACTTCGGGATGCTGTGTGATCTGGTTGGTTAGGAGTTCGATCACATTGTGCAGACGAGGATGGGAATGGTAGAAATAAACGATCAATAAGTAATTTAATACAAGCTGTGGGCAAATAAAACCTATGGCTACGGAAGTAAATAATACAAAAAAAATCTAGAGTGCTACTTTAAGGGACTGCTATCTGAATTATTCTTATTCTAATTTTTTACCTTGTTCAAACTTTTTTGTGAACAACAACAACAAGCATTTGTGATGCACTTTTCTTAAAAAGTGCAGTGATAATTAGTACCTGTGCATAACCTACAGTAACCTTTAAAAATAATTGGTAGGGGGTGCCCTAGGATAAAAAAATTATGGGATGCTACTTTAAGGGACTGGTCTCCAAATTATTTTTATTGACATTTTTACCTTGTTCAAACCATTTTACTGTGATCAACAACAACAACAACAAGCATTTGTGATGCACTTTTATTAAAGTGCAGTGATTATTAGTACCTGTGTTTAACCCACAGTAACCATTAAAAATAATTGCCAGGGGTGCCCTAGGGTAAACTTATTGTTATTATTATTATTATTATTATTATTATTATTATTAAGGTCCCTTATGCTAAAAATGTTGATAAGCCATGATAATATGTATATTTTATTGCCTGATGACGGTTATGTATAGAAAATCTACTTACGAGCCGCAGCTATAAATTCATCAAACAGACAGAAAGGGATGACAGGTTCCGGAAGTTCGCGGAAGAACATTTTCAGCGCCCCCGTGATGACATGAATATCTTCCCAATCAGGGCTGTCCAGATCCAACTTCTCCTCTGCATCATCGAAAAATATACAGTTAATAGACAAAAAATGCAGTAACCTGAGACAGACATGAGTGCTGCCGTCCTACAAGATACCCCGATAATAAGGCACTGCGCCAATGTACTGGCTGAGACAATACCCACTTCTCGTTCACTCCCAAGGCTGTATTGTGCAGTTTACATTCAGTTCTCTGTTTTTTTCACCCTTTTGGATTTTTAGTGCTATAAATCTGTGAAACCAGACAACTAAACACCATAATATCGGGTATGTTGTTGGGTATACACTAAGGGTCATTTCACAGATTTGCACAGAAATTTCTGCAGCTGAAAATCGGTTCCATTCATCTAGATGAGGTTGTTTCAACGGCAAGAACATGGATTTCTCTATGCCCCACTTAGGTCAATAGGACAATTTCAGTAATTTCTGACATCTTTTTACCCCTAAAGGTTTTTTTTTCCCACTTGAGACATTTATGGCATATCCACAGTATGGGGGATATTTATCAAACTAAATGTGCCAGAATTCGGGCACAATTTGCATAATTAAAAATGTCATTACTAGACCTTGCACCATACTTATGCAGTATAGAAATGTTCTGCTCTTTGTCTGACATGAAAGTGTGGATTCGCATAAAGGGGCGTGGCTAATGAAAAGGGGGCATGGTTCATGAAAAAGGGGTGTGGTCTAACATATGACACAGTGCGACAAAAATAATGCAACAATATTGTGCGCACATTTCTGAAATAAAGAAAGCCCTCTAAATATATGCCAGATTTATCAGCATGAACCATAATGATAAATATGGTGCATTTTAAGACTAAAGGGAACCTTGCATGTAAAAAAAAACTCTATTAACTTGCAGATATAGGGTTAAACTGCAGGTTACTAGCGTTCTGAAGCTGCCCAGCGCCCACACTGAGAGCCCCGCTGCCGGGAGGAAAGTAACTTTATTCCCCCTGACAGCTTCGGACTTTCAGTCATAGGGGTGCGGTCGGCACAGTTTCAGTCACTGCTCAGTGCATAGTGATCGGCGTTTGTAACCACGACCCGGCACTGACTGACAGCCAACTGTCAGTTTTCTTTACTGCAGACCTTCCAGCACTCTGAATGCTGAGCTCTGTATAATCCCACCCACATCACTGATTGGCAGCTTTCTTTCCACACTGTGCATAGGCAGAAAGTTTCCAATCAGTGGTAGGGGTGAGGTTAAACAGTACTCATTAATATGTAGGACTACATGGCAGGTTTACTAGCCCTCTATTGATTATTATCTCCTGCTATAAAACTGTGATTTTATCAAAACCACAGCAAGCAGCCCAGTAAGTGACACATTGCTGGAATCAGGAACTTGGTCTCAGAATAGGTGGCAAAAACCTAGTGACACATTCCCTTTAAGTTTGCACTTAAAATTTGATAGCATTGATAAATATGCCTGAACATGTCCCGTACATATAGTGGAATTATTGGAGTGCCATGTTTGCATTTATTGCATATAGGCAGAGGCTCAATTAGCTATAAGTAAAATATAGTACACATGTATGTATGCGGTAATGGGAGAATACATTGAATTAAGCGAGCAACACATCATAACGATACATAAAACAGAGATTGTTAGCTGCTCAAGAAGAAGAGGACGTTCTGACACATACAACTACGGCACAAATGTAATATTCATACACAAAGATAAATAGCCATTAAAGCATGATTGCGCTACACCACAGTCTGCTCCAACTGTGCAAACTATGGTATGTGGATGCTTTTTTATGTGGATATTTCTGTTTTTTCTATTTGTGCAATAAATATATTATTTCAGAAAATTTATTTGGAAAGGAGTGCCAAGTTCTAATTTTCTTCTTGTATATGGACTGGAACCCTACAAGAGTGCCACATAAGGCTGCTTTCACACATCAGTTTTTTGCGTTCAGGCTCAATCGGTCAAATTCTGAAAAAAAACGGATCCGGCAAAAGTATTAGCGACGGAAGGTCTCACGTTTCATCCGTTTTTTGCCAGATCTGTCGAAAATTGTTTATCCAGCGGCCAGAAAAAACAGACATAGTAGTTTTTTGTGTCCGTCAAAAAAACGGACAGCGACGGATCTGTCGCCGTCCGTCATTTGCTACAATGGAACCTTATGGCGCCGGATCCGTCAAATGACAGAATGTGGCGACGGATTCCTTTTTTTAACTGAGCATGCTCCAATTTTAGAGGATCCAATTAGCTGGATCAGCTAGTCGGATCTGTCAAAAAATCGGATCAGTCGCCTCAGTTTTTCACAATCTGCGAAGCATCCTTTTTTTTAACATTCGGCGGATTGTGCCTGATGGCAAAAAACTGATGCGTGAAATATGCCTAATGCAAACTATGGTATGTGGACAGCACAGCAACATGCATCATGAGGTATCGTAAAATACCAGTCTGGAAATCGATCCTGTATCTAAGGACTCGCTCACACTGGCGTATAAATAGGATGATTGCAGTGCAAGAAAGCATCATATTGCACTCTGACCAATGTTAGTCAAAGATTCCATGTTCATCTAAGTTTTTTCTCAGCTCGCATCGGACTGAGAAAAAAAAAATCGCAGCATGCTGCAATTGTCTACGAAAATCAGATTGCACTCGCCAATGCAAGTCAATGGGTACTAGAAAAAAATTGCATGGCTATGAACCATGCGTGTGCCGTCTGAGTTTTACATACATATCTCAAAGTAAACCTGACATTTCATCAGCCATGTACAGTAAATTCACAGCCTGAACCATCAAAATAGAATAGATAGAAAGTTGTCAGTGAGATATAATCATTGCTCCTTGTGTGCAGTTTACTTTACATGTATTTAGCTCACAAATAAAAGAAAAAAATGGTGTGAGGTGCACCCTATATTTAGTAACCAGTTAAGGAAAAGCAGACAGCTGTGAGCTGATCTTACTAATCAGGGAAGGGGACGATAAACACAGAGCTTCCCAGCCTATTAATATCAGCTCACATCTGTCTGCTTAGCCTTTACTGGTTATTAAAAAGGGGGACCCAAAAAAAAGTTACGCGGGGTCCCCCCTATTTTTAATAACCAGCAAAGGTTAAGCAGACAGCTGGAGGCTGATATTAATAGGCTGGAAAGGTCCATGGATAATGGCCCATCCCTAACCTAATAAGACCAGTCCTCAGTCACCTCAGAAATGGTGCATCCATTAGATGCGCTAATTCTGGCTTTCAGCCTCAGCTCTTTCCGATTGCCCTGGTGTGTTGGCAATCTGGGTAATGGTTTTGGAGTTGATGTCAGCTGTTTAATGTCCAATGGCATCAAGCCTAGTGACTAGTAATGGAGAGGTATCTGTTAGTCACAGACACAGAAAAGTGGTGACACCAGAAGCATAGCTAGTGTTTTGGTTCAGGGGGGCGAACTACTGAGTGGATACCAAACCAAACCAGATAACCCTGATTACAACTATGGTGGTGCACTCTAAGGGCTCATTTCCACTGGCGAGGAAAACGGACGAGTGCAATCCGATAAAAAATCGGATTGCACTCGGACCAATGTTATTCAATAGGTGTCTTTTCATTTGCGATTTTTTTTCTCAGCCGAAATCGGACTGAGAAAAAAATCGCAGCATGCTGCGATTTGCTGCGAGTCTCGGACGAGACTCGCCAATGCAAGTCAATGGGTGCGAGAGAAAAAAAGGACGGAATACGGACCATCCGTATTCCGTACGTTTTTTACGGATACATCACCATTCTGTGGCCTAGAACACTGTCCATGGTCCTGTAACTGACTGTATAAAAATAGTTGCAGAGAAAAAAAACGGATTGCATACGGATGTCATACGGATGTAAAACGGATGGTGCGATTAAAAATCGCATTGCACTCGCATTACACTCGCATGACAATCGCATGACAATCACATACGCTACATCCCTTTTTTCGGTCCAGATTACGGACCGATTTGTCTCTCGCCAGTGGAAATGAGCCCTAATAGTGGATGTAGGAGAATCTCAGCAGATGACAGCACTGTTACTAAAAATATAAAATACTCCATATAATATAATGCATCCCATAGTCCTCCATATAATATAATGCACTCCCCATGGGCCTCCATATATTATAATGTACTCCACATTGGCCTCCATACAGCATAATGCACTCCTTTGTTTAGGACAAAAGGTCAAATCCCCAACAATGTCAATTAAAGTTGATCTTTAAAGAATATCTGTCAAAAGGTTTTGAAACCTCATCTGAGAGCAGCATAATGTAAAGGCAGAGACCCTGAATACGTAACTTACTGGGCTTCTTGCCACAATTTTAATACAATCACTGTTCTGCAGCAGTTCTCTGGATGCTGAGCTCTGTATAACCCTATCCACACCATTGATGGGTAGCTTTCTGTGTACAGAGGGCATAGGCAGTATGCTGCTAATCAGTAGTGGGGGCATGATTGGAGCTGCTTTACTATATTGCAGCTGGCTTACTAGTCCTTCATTGATAATCTCCTGCTGAGAAAACAGTGATTTATCAAATCTACAGCAAACAGCAAAAAAAAAAAAAAAACCTACAGTAAGTGGTACCTCACTGGAATCTGTCTTTACGTTATGCTGCTCTCAGATTAGGTGGCAAAATAGACAGCAATTCTTTAAACATTAAAGGGGTATTCTCATATAATTAAATTGCTTTAGTTAATGAGACAACATGAAAATAAACAAGTTTGCAACTGTCTTGCATTTTTATCTGCTGTGGTTCTCTGACTGTCATAGCTTTTATCTTATATAGAGTACAGCTTGTTACCAATGAGACTGACTAAAAGAGTCTGACCAGAGTGTGCAGGCAGTAGCTACACTCCAGGCTGAAGAGTTAGCTCCTGACATTCCAGTCACCTCTTTCCAGCATATTGATTTTTTTTTAAACAGCAGTTATCTGCTCACTTTCCTTCCTAGCTCCTGACAAGCTTCTCTTATCAGTCCTGCATAATCACAATCCTCAGCCCCCAGCATCGACAATTTCCAGAACAGTTCTTCTAATCCTTGCACTCATTTTCCTGAGCCGTATGCTTGGTCAAATGCCCTGTTATTTCTATTTAAAAATATAGTGATAACAGTGTAGACTTCAGAACAAAGAAAGTTGCACAAGGAAACTAACCAGAACTGTCACTCAAAGAGCAGTGCCAGCCTTCAACAACTAGAGAGTATGTGCACACGTCTTTTTGAGGTCTGCGGATTTTTCCGCAGCGGATTTGTGAAAACCACAGGTAAAAGGCACTGCGTTTTACCTGCGGATTTCCTGCAGAATTACTGTGGATTTATTGCGGATTTTGTGTGGATTCCCCTGCGGTTTTGCACCTGCGGCTTCCTATTGTGGAGCAGGTGTAAACCGCTGCGGAATCCGCACAAAGAATTGACATGCTGCAGAATGTAAACCGCTGTGTTTCCGCGCGTTTTTTTCCGCAGCATGTGCACTGCGGATTGCGTTTCCTATAGGTTTACATTGTACTGTAAACACATGGGAAACTGCTGCGGACCCGCAGCTGCGGAAACGCTGTGGCTCCGCAGCAAAATCTGCAGCGTGTGAACATAGCCTAAGGAAATTGCAGAGCTGTGAGCTGCTCAAGAAACAATTTGAGAAAGCCCTTAATACATAAATACATTAATTTTGTATAAGTTTTTACAGGGTCGTTGACATCTTCAGGCCAACCTAAACAGCAAAAAACGTTGGTATAAAACATACAAATAGAGCAAAGCTGACAATAACTCTGTACACTTAGACACACGTATTGCAGATATTGCAGCGAGGCAGAGTGGGGTTATTGGGCATATCAGCTGGCACGTGCACAAGCTTGGCTGCGGGACATAAGAGCTACCTTGGGTGAGTTGTTCCGGAAAAAGATATCGTCCGTCTGTTGTTACTGCCCTTTCTGTAAAATAATATGTTGTCTACTGATCAATTAAGGATATTTGGTAACACAGTGAATCCCAGTTCCCACCTGGGAAAGACTGACGATACAGTCTGATTCATTTCAGTGAAGGGTCAGTTCACACTGAGTTTATTTTTCCAAAGATTTTGAAGAAGATCAAAATCTACATTAAAAACCATTGGAAAGGATATGCTCTCACAATTTATTGTGAAGATTTACATGTAGAAAAGACACCAAATCATTGACATTATGCTTTTTAATACACATTAAAAATGTGTGGAATATAATTCTTATTGGAAGAATAGCAAGCAAATTTGGAGCTTTTTCTTTTATGTGGATTTTGGTGCAAAATTGGTGTCAAAAACCACATAAAAAATCTGTGTTTGAACATGACCAAATACTCTTCGAATACTCCATCATGTGGATTTTGGAGTGGGTCTGGTTCCATATCCATGTCAAAATACTCAATGTGAACAAATCCTGAGGCCATGCTCACACATTCCGTATTTGGTCAGTATTTTACCTCAGTATTTGAAAGCCAAAACCAGAAGTGGAACAATCAGAGGAAAAGTATAATAGAAACACGTCACCACTTCTGTATTTATCACCCACTCCTGGTTTTGGCTTACCAATACTGAGGTAAAATACTGACCAAATACTGCTAGTGTGAATGTGGCCTAATAGTAAAATGTCATAAACTAAAGTCAAATGACAAGTCACAAAGCATGAAAGAACTCATTGTACTCTAGTGAACTGACCACATGAAACCACTTACCTCTGTCTACAATGAACCTCAGTTTCTGTATGATGGATAGATTTCCGTTAACCCTGTATATCCCATCAACATCCAGTCCTAGAATAGACACAAGAATAATTGTGTTACCATAATGTTTGTGTAAGTGAAAAACAAAACCATGTTGTAGGTAAAATATTTTGTAAGTACCTTTTATATTTACTGCTTCTATGCAAAGTCGCACAAACTTTGGGATTGTACTGCGCTCACGACAACAAAGAGCATCCAACCGGCAGCCAAATACTTGATCTACAGAACACAACAAGTTACACTGTGGAACGTACATCGGCTAAAAGTATATTCCTTGTGACAGATTTACTCTTTTAATTTTACATTTTTAAAATATGCACAAAGATTTTATTTATATTTATTATTTCTGACCTAGAGCACCTACAAGTGTCTTTAATTAAACAGATTCACAGCTGAATTTAAAGGGTAACTGTGCTCTCACGTTACTTTTCAGAATAAGGTGTGTGTATGAGAAATATCACCATTTCTGGCAGTGATTTATCCCACAGACAGCACAGAGGGGAATGTCTGCTTTTAGTTCACTTTTTGATTCACAGAGACAATCTGCAGCAACATGGAGGACATTATACAGCAGAGCTGAGCTGTGATGAACTAAATCAAGCTCTGATGTGTGATAAACACTTGTTCAGGGTTGTGCACAATGTTTTTCTGTCTGTCTGTTCCCATCCCTGCTCCTCACTCCTCCTCTCCCTAGAGGATAATGGACTGTGTCAGATGGCACCTGTAGTCCGTCCTCACTGAGCAAGATGGAATTGAGCTGCCTTTTTACACTGGATGACAAGTTCAGAAGGCAGGGGGAGGGGAAGAAGTGTGTGATAATTTGGGGAAGACAGATGACTTTTGAGATAAGATACATCACAATGTTTAGACTGCGGAGACCCCACCCAGCATACCCATGATCCCTCCACACATAACCCTTAAAACATACGAATAAGACAAGAACACAATAATTGATGGGTGAAGGTCGGTCACAGCTTTTATTAATTCATTTCTTATAACTGTCAACATATTTTTTAACCACTTAGAAAGGCACATAAAATTAATTAACCACGCTCGCCGCCAAATGCCCTGTTGTCAATTCACAGGCACGTCAGCCGACGAGCCGTACCCATGTGTCCTTTCTTTAAATCCCGCTGTGACTTGCATCTAAAATAAATAAAATACCAATGTTACAAAACAAACATTAAAAAGGGGAGGGAGGGTGGGAAAAGCACCTCCGGGACCCACTGAAAATGAGGGAAGGAGGGGGAGAGGAAAATAACCCAGCGTTATATAGCCCATTAACATGAAGGGGGGGGGGAAGGGATAGTGAGTCACTCATAATGATTGGCCCGCAACCATGTCAAAGCACCGCCCCCTTATAACTATTAAACTGTGTGTAGGGACAACACTCAATAACATGGAAACCAGTGAGGACAAGAGGCACCGCAGTCAGAGGCACCATTCTTATTCAGTGCGGTGCCTGCCAGACTGCGGAGACCCCACCCAGCATACCCATGATCCCTCCACACATAACCCTTAAAACATACGAATAAGACAAGAACACAATAATTGATGGGTGAAGGTCGGTCACAGCTTTTATTAATTCATTTCTTATAACTGTCAACATATTTTTTAACCACTTAGAAAGGCACATAAAATTAATTAACCACGCTCGCCGCCAAATGCCCTGTTGTCAATTCACAGGCACGTCAGCCGACGAGCCGTACCCATGTGTCCTTTCTTTAAATCCCGCCACGGAAGGATCATGTGTCCTTACACATGACTCCGACCCCCACCCATCAACAAAAGAGCCTGCTCAATTCCATCTTGTAGCCCTGATAAAAAGATATCTAGGCCAATATCTGTAAGATGTACACCATCTTGCCTTAACAGTGCTCTGTTATCCCCCTCTAATTGCTTATGTCTTATAACAACACCAAACCTTTCCCTAACAAATTTCGAAATCCGGGCATTTATTGTTCTCCTGGTGCGCTCTATAGCCATGCCGTCTCTGGCACCATGCCAGACCGACCGAGGAACTATTTCCGACCAAACAAATATAAGTTCTTGAAAGAAGCTGTGAAAACGGGATATATCTGACTTCATTATTGTTATTAACTCCGCAATTTTGTAAGAACACAAGTCATTACCGCCGGCGTGTAAAACAAGAACTACCGGACTCCTGGCTTCTTTGGAGATATCCACTATTTCAGGCAAAACTTGCGGCCACTGTAAGCCTTTTATCCCCCGCCAAGAAAAATTCAGGCCTCGAAAGCCTAGGTTCCTACCGCCTGGGCGGAATTCAGCCCTTTGACCAGCCCAAAATATGTAGGAGTGGCCTAACAGCCACACAGTTGGACTGCCCGAACCTGGAATGAAGATGACAAGATTAAATTAATAGATCAGGACGAATATACCTTGAAAAACAAGCTGATCGCCATCTGCCGATCCTTTGTACCTCTGAATCGGGCAAACCTGCTTTAGCCGCCTCTGTCGCAGCTCCAATTCGAAATGAGTGGGTACCATAGTCACGAACTGGTACCCCAGATGCTGTTAAACACTTGCCGAATAATGCTTGAAATTGATACCTAGTCAACGGCGAACCATCTAAATGAACAAGGAAAAACCTACCGAAACGTCTGACCTCTAAATAGGCGATAATTAAAAGAACAGGGCAAACTTGCCCAGAATAGCGATGCAACAAAAGCCAAGTACCTCTGCCTGCTGGGTCTGTCTTAGACTTGCGGAGGCGAAGGCGTAATGAGTCTTTAACTAGGACCACGTCGTCACACAATAAACCTCCCTCCAAACTACTCTTAGACTGAGGAACGAGCTCACTGATGCGAAGAGCTCCAAAAAAGGCTAAACCAAATGCAGCAGATAATAATAATGACTCGAAATGAGAAGAACATATCTCATTAGTTGAACATATAATGGTATGAAGGAGAGATAAGGAAATGGGGCGCCTACATTCACGACTTGGTTGCACCCGCTTCCACCCTTTCAATGCCTGTCTGATAAGAAATGTTTTAGTAACATCAACCCAACCTAACAACTGAAAATAAAAAGCTAAACCAGATAAACGTTGCTGCGCCGATGATCCAGATATACCTTTGTCTAAAAGTTGACTAATGAATTCGATTGTAACTTGTAATCTGTATTGATCAGACAAGTGTACCGGCCTCCCACGTATCAATGAACACCATTCTTCCCATGCCTTACCGTAAGACTGCCATGTTGATGGGACAACTGAAGAACGGACCAGAGGCATCAACTGTTCGCCACTGTTTCCCAAAGAGAAAGGGGGCAAGGCAAGCCCACCGGTTGAGCGCTGGGAAAACTGTTCTTGAAAACCTGCCAATCAAAATGTGGTAGCATGTCAGACAATCTGTTATCAGAGACTAAAAGTTGTTGAGCCCGAGGCCATATGTTATATTTGAGGCATAACAATGCAAGACGGCGAAGCAGACATAAGATTGGAAGGGACGTGCAAGACATAAAATTTATGCAAAGTGCGGTTTTTGGGTGTGAAGTTTGAAAAACAATCTTCTTATTAGCTAAACTGTCAAACCAAATGTCGACAGATAGAACGATTGAAAACACTTCACAGAAGGCAGGATCCTGGCAAATACCTAGAGTTCGCCAAGATGTAGGCCAGTTTTCTTTACACCATTGATCACCAAAAACCACGACAAAACCGGAAGAAACATCTGCGCTTGTAAATAACTGGAGATCCTGGCTAAAAACCTCTTTTGGCATAAAGCAAGTATGACAATTGTACGTCTGCAGGAAAGATTTCCAAACTTCCAGGTCTGCCTGCATACTCTTGGTAATACGGAGTCTATGACTAGGGTTTGACACACCTCTGGTAGCCAAAGACAGCCGGCGAGAAAAAACTCTGCCTACCGGCATGACTCTGCAGGCGAAAACTAATAAACCCAACAAAGATTGCATTTGTTGCAATGTTACCTTACGAACTGCACTAAAACCTTGAATTAAACTCAAGATTTTTTGAATTTTTTCAGATGGCAATCTAAATACCATGGAAACTGTGTCAATCTCAATGCCCAAAAATGTTAACTTTTGAACAGGACCGATTGTTTTTTCCGCAGACAACGGTATACCAAAGTCACTCGCTATTTCTTTGAATTTGTTAATTAAAATTGCACATAGATTAGAATCCTCTGGTCCCACAAAAAGAAAATCGTCCAGGTAGTGCGTAACAGCATTACAGCTTGTCTCGTAACGCACTACCCAATCCAAAAAGGAACTAAAAAGCTCAAAATAATAGCATGAGATAGAACATCCCATAGGGAGACACATATCATAGTAATACTGGTCATCTACTTGACAGCCTAACAGGTGAAAACAATCGGGATGAACCGGTAATAACCGAAAAGCAGAGTCGATATCCGCTTTTGCCAGCCAGGCTCTAGGGCCTGCCTCTCGGACCATTACTACTGCTTTATCAAATGATGCATATGCTACTGAAGAATCCTCCAGCAGTATACCATCATTAACGGAGACACCTTTAGGATAAGACAGGTGGTGAATCATTCGAAATGTGCCTGGTTCTTTTTTGGGTACAACCCCCAAAGGGGAGACCCTAAAATATGGAAAAGGCGGGGATGAAAAAGGCCCAGCCATTCTACCCAATGATACTTCTTTTGAAATTTTTTCTCTAACAACATCAGGATGGGAAGCTGCAGATTTCAAATTTTTGGAAAAAGAAATTGTACGTTGGAGTTTAAACGGAATAAAAAAGCCGAACGTAAAACCAAAACGAATTTGCCCAGCTGCATCTTTTTTATGGTACCGATTTAGCCATGGGCCCATCGCGGTTACGCTCACCGGTGTCCTTGCGATCGGTTTGCTGTGGTTTGGATGGTAATTTTCCTGCCGGACGAGTACACTTTGCGGCGGGGTGGGCCCCCCCGCACGCAGAGCATTCATGCTTGAACTTGCACAAGCCGAAAAATCGGCAATGCCCTTCATTAAAAAGCCAACAGGCTCCGGGTCTGCGTACGACCACTGAATTGGTGCCTGTTGATGTGTGTCCAGCAGTCGATGTTGGAAAGGGGGGCTGTTTCTGAGATAACATAAGGCGGAGCCAAACATCGGTGGCTTTTACCCCCCATCCTAACTCAGGTTGAATACCCAAACGCCTCCTGAACTCCTCATCATATCTCCACCAGGCCGTACCACCATATGCCCTATATGAATTGTAAATCATATCTTGATAGATGAATAGTTCAGAACAGCGTTCGGGGTGCTTTTGCCCCATAATACACCCTAATACTGCAAAAGCCTGTAACCAATTGTTTATTGTTTTTGCCACTTTTTGCTTACTCCTATCAAAAACCCTCTCAACTGGTCGTCTTTCTTTATCTACTGTGTGCTGATCTACTGAAATCAAAGACCAAATATCGAAATATTCGTTTTTCCAGATCTTAATTTTTGTTTCATCATCTACATGCGAACCAAGAGCGCTAACCCCACAATAAAAAGCATCTTTATGTACACTGGCTAGTGACTTAATTTTTAAATCCTCTTTTTCACGACAATTCACTTTTGGAATTTGATCCAACATTGCTTTAAAAACGGCCATTAAAGTAGTACTATCAGGATAATTAACGCTTGAAAATGAACACTCACCAGAACCAACAACTGGAGGAGGGACTCCCATAGATGGAGGAACTCCGGCTCCAGCAGACGAAGATGAAAAATTGAGACCTTGGCTTGAAGCCCCGGGAGGTGCACACTGCTCGACCGGGCTGTAAACCCTTGATGCTGCCTGAGACTCTCTTCTGACCCGGGCAGGTCCAATCTCTCTATCAGGACTCGCAGACTCGCTGGACATCTCATATGAAGATGATGGTGAGCGTCGCCTCGAGGACCGAGAATTAGCATATCTACGTGAACTTGATCTCCTATGTGAGTGAACCGAACGCCTCCTATGCTGGTCAGACGTACGGTGGCTACGGCGTGAATGAGGGGACGAGGAAGATGCTGAGTACGACCTACGGCGCTTACGCCTGTCGTGTCTTCTTTCGTGCGAATGTGTAACATGAGCATGGGTCACTAAGGTACTGTCATGCTGCGGTTGCGAACCTATGGGGGTAGTAATAACAGTTGGTAAACGCTGTGAATGAAGCTGAGTGTCAAATAACATTGGGGCAGATGGTGTTAAAGCTTCATAATGCTGAGGAACTTGTGCAGGGGCAGAAAAGTGTTGTAAAACCCCAGCTGCTGACACTATATCATGTACAGAAGTTACACTTTTTTGTAAGTCTTGTGAGGCAACATCTTTAGTGGATACAGGCAAAGGGTTAATCTGCTCTCGTGAGGAGCCTGAAGCCTGTGTACTATGATTTCCCCCCACAGCAATCACAGCAGGCACAGAGCTGGAATGTGGGGCTTCAGAATGAACAGCAGTAATGACAGCTGTATTACAAGGGCTGGACGGTACCTGCTGTGGCTGCCTGGGAAGGGCAGAAGGGGTTAATACTGCCTGAGGTGAATCACTCCTGCTGCAGGGCCCTGCTACTATAGCTGAGAGCTGATGTGAGGGCGGGAGTTTTGTGGGCGGGCGTCTACTCCTATCATGGCACTGTCGTGATTTTCCTGTCAGAACAGGAGAGCTCTCCCTGAGGCGTGCAGGAGGGCGGGAACGCCGTGCGGACCGCCTGCCTCCTCGCCCGTCGACTGCTGTCGTCGCCTGGTGAGTGACTACTTGTGGGTCAGAGGGTTTGACTGTGGGTGCTGTGAGGAGAATGTCTGCTGCTGGGGGTTGCGCTAAAAGCGCTCCCGCAGGGCTGGAGGGATGAGCATTGAGTCCAGCAACCAGGGACAGCCACCACTGCTCACCTTCTTTGTCAATTCTAGACCGCAGGGCCTCCAAAAGAGGGTCTGCCATGCTTCCTATCCGGACAGCACAAAAGCACCTCCGGGACCCACTGAAAATGAGGGAAGGAGGGGGAGAGGAAAATAACCCAGCGTTATATAGCCCATTAACATGAAGGGGGGGGGGAAGGGATAGTGAGTCACTCATAATGATTGGCCCGCAACCATGTCAAAGCACCGCCCCCTTATAACTATTAAACTGTGTGTAGGGACAACACTCAATAACATGGAAACCAGTGAGGACAAGAGGCACCGCAGTCAGAGGCACCATTCTTATTCAGTGCGGTGCCTGCCATTTTTATAATCGCCTGTTGTCATGACTCAGTTGTCAGGTGACCCAGGACCAGGGGCTCCTACCATGTCCCTAACACTAGGGGGCACCCTAGCTCGCCTTATTCACCGGGTTACTTCTGAAGGGGAAGATGCCAGGGCCACCAACCTTGCCTTATCTCCTGTATCCACCCACCCGTCTGTTCCCTTCCCCCTACCAGGAGAGAGGGGAGCAACCGTGCACCGCAGTACATCAACTAGACAAACAATGCAACACGTACAAGGGCAACAGAAAATACCAGGCATACAAATATTCACTAACACATAACAGAGGAATCCACCGGTGAGTGAAGGATGGGTAAAAAACAAAGTAAGAGGAGGAAAGGGAATTATCACATTTACAAACCCAAGCAACAGTCACAGATAAATCCACCAAACTCCTTCTCCTATAACTGCCAAACAACTCTCCTCCAAGCCATGCAGCATAGGCTAGCTCTGACAATGTGTTTCAGTCAGGACCCAGATTATAAAAGGGATGGGAGTGGCTAATCGAGCTCAGCTGAGAGCTCAGACTCACAGTTCTCCCAACATGGCTGACTTACCACTGTAAATAAATTAACACCATACAGTATAAAAAGAAGGTGAAGTGCTTCTTTTCAGTGCATAAGTAGGAGCAAAGCAAACAGACGCTGCAGTCCTCTGGCTCCTCTATGATGCGGTAACCCCGTGACACCTGTACTATTTATTTATGCAAAACTTGTTGAAAGTGCTGTACCTTTTTTAAAAAAAATCCTTTTTTTTTCACTTTTTGAGTACCCTATGCTTTAGAGTTTGGGAAAACATTTTAAGATGTATCTATAGTAACCTAGTTTATGAACTTATAATACTGGTTGCCCTTTTTATTATTAAAGGGCTTTTCCCACAAACAATGTACATTTTAATTAATAGATCTTGAAATAAAAATAATTTCCACAATTGGATGTGTTAGAAAATAATGTTCCTGTGCTGAGATAATCTTATAAATGTGCCCCTGCTGTGTACTGTGTAATGGCTGTGTCTGACCGTACAGGGACATGGTCTGATCATACCACAGCTCTTGGGCAGGGAGGACGCAAAAGAGTATACAGACATTACAGCAGGGGATCACAGCTGACAAACATTTGACTGCCTGTTTTTAAGCAATGTTTTACCTCACAGAAAGAATCAGCTGTGATCCCATGCTGTCCTGTCTGTATACTCTCTTGTTTCCTCCCCTGCCCAGGAGCTATAGTATGATCAGACCATGTCCCTGTACAGTCAGACACAGCCATTACACAGTATACAGCAGGGCACATTTATAAGATTATCTCAGCACAGAAAAAAAAATTTTAAACACATCTAATTGTGAAACGTATTAGTCAAAGATCTATTAATTAAAATATTAATTCAAATTAACTTAACATTCCCTTTAAGGCAGTTATGCCGACAAAATGGGTGCTCACTGGATGCTCATAGTGCACATTATCCTCTGTAAATATGAAAGATTTGTGCATTTTAATTACAGTAAATTATCAATTACATGAGATATTTCATCTTTTTCTATGAAAATGATTCTGATCCAACTTGTCTACCACATTTTGATCAAGTAATGATATTAATATACAGTGAGCTGCTACTTTATGAGTTGTGCATCATATGTTTGCATCCAAGTGTGTCTGTCATCAGATTTCAGCATACAAATAGTAATTATTATGAAACAGTCCTTTTAGACCTGATGAGACTGGTGTACTTACTTTAAAATGAATGTAATAATGGCTATATAATACTGATATTAAGATGAGCAATTTATGAGTCCAGCTATACAACAAAATAGCTCATGAGTTCAAATTTATTCAGTCTCCACTCACCCAGCCTCACTGGCAGCTGCAGCTTGCACTGAGCAGTGTGAGATCTCAGCAGAAGGAGGGACACTGAGGAGCTATCAATCAAGCATACATTTTTCCTAATTAACTTGAGATGATTCATTTACAAACTAACCTTTAATAAGACCTTTCTCTTGTAAGGTCTGGAGAGAAGGCCTCTTAAGTAACATCTTCTTTAGCCGATGTTTTACCTTTTTTTTATCCACACCGCCAACATTATTGCTCACCCAGGATACTGCAGAAGAAACATCAGGCATATGAGTACATGAAAATAATAAGAAAGTTCAGGTTATGCACCAAAAGTATTATCATCATTTGTAACCTACAGTATTTATAAGAAAATAATAAATCAGAAAGTTATGAAAAATCTATTTGAGGAGGGGCTTGGCCATTCCCATACAGTGCGCACTACTGAACAACCACAAAGAGAGTCTGTTCAGTGGATACAATGGCACTCTAGATTATGTCATTAGGGAGTCTAAAAACATTTCAAGACAGCATCTCCAATAATTAAAGCAATTTTAGTAGAAATGTATGAAGCATCTACATTTTTTGCCAGCTGGGCCAGGAGACTTGGATAGCCGTGCATGCCCCATCTCATAGAACGTTCTTAGACGAGCTCACCATCACTTTACAGATGAACTGAAGGAGGATGTTAAAAGAATGTAAATATTTCGAAAAAACACTTAAAGGGATGTTCCACTACTGTTATATTGATGATCTATCCAAAGGGGGTGGGCAATGGTGGCTCTGCAGTTCCCGGCAGTGGCCACTACAAAGTTGATGGAGCTGCACTGGTCAGTTCTGCAACTGCTAACATCCGTCCTTCACCGGCAATGACTACGGCTTATCGGTGGTGGATCTGGGTGTCAGATACTCACCAATCTGATATTGATGACTCCTTCTAGGGATAAATCATCAATACAAACAAAAGTAATGGAGCAATCCTTTAATTATTGAAGGTAAAAAAAAATCCCTATTAGGCCGTGTTCCCATGATGAGTATTTGCCGCTACGTATTTTCACTGCATCAAAAACACAGAATCTTACACTTCCCGCAAAGTGGATGGGATTTATAGAAATCTCCTGCCCACTGTGATTTTTTTTAACTCAGTGTAAACTGTCCTGCGGTGCGAGTTTCAAATCCGCAACATGCCAACGTCTCTTGCGCGTACGCTGAGTTTTATGTGCACATTTTCCCCATAGATTTGCATTAGACGCCAAAAACCATAAAAAATTCATGTAATCCGCACATGACTATACCAATAAAGTTTTTTCATATCCAAATACCAGGATGCATGAAAAAGAAAGCAGCTTTATTTACAACAAAACGCACCAACAAGAGACATAACACGCAGCGTCAAAAACACAATAAAAACGCTTGTAAAAAAAACGCAATGAAAAAGGCACAGAACGGAAAATCTGCAACATCAAAGAGCGAGTGCGGTCAGATTTCCTCGTACACTGAAAAGTCGGACGCGTGAATGAGGCCTACGTGTCAAATAAATAGAGGTGAATAATCTGTACATCGTACATGAGAACTTCCAGCTATCTTTTGCCTTTAATGGACTGTCCTCTTCACCACCGCTCCCATCCAGGTTCTCCATACTCCCTGCTCGCCTCAATACGATTTCCTCCAATGGATTTTCTCGCTCCTATATAAAGGATAAGAGTTTTATTAATCTTACAGTAAACTTGTGTTGGAAAAACCGACCAGCAGATAATGTGCAAAAGGTATAGTCCACTATTAGGAACTGTGTGATTTTACTATTAGTTTTAGTGTATGGTGAACCAACTGCTGTGTGTACTGGTGTATAGTGGGATTTGTGCTGCCGTTGTCATATGGTCGGGGGTTGTATCATATTCCCAACGCTCTCCATGGCTGCTAGCTGAGACATCAGCATTGGAGAATCACAGACACTCGGGGACAGATACCATGATCTGGACGGCCTCAGAGCATCGCTCGTAGGTTGTATAGATGAAAAATAAACAGGTGGGGAGGTGTAGTTAGATGATTAGCCCCGCCACTCACAAAACAGCAGCTAATCAGACTGCAGTTTCAGGGTATGTGCACACGCTGCGGATTTTGCTGCGGATCCGCAGCGGATTTGACGCTGCGGATCCGCAGCAGTTTTCCCAAAGTTTACAGTACCATGTAAACCTATGGGGAAAAAAAAACGCTGTGCACATGCTGCGGAAAAATCCGCGCGGAAACGCAGCTGATTATTTTCCGCAGCATGTCAATTCTTTATGCGGATTCCGCAGCGGTTTTCAACATGCACCAATAGGAAAGTGCAGATGAAAACCCGCAGAGGAATCCGCAGAAGAAACCGCGATAAAATCCGCAGTGAAAACCGCAGTGGTTTTGCACTGTGGATTTTCCAAATCCGCTGCGGAAAAATCCGCAGCAGAATCCGCAACGTGTGCACATACCCTTAGGGTCCGTGTACACAAAAAAATTTTCAGATGAATTCTTTCTGGATTCCACCTGAAAAAGCACACAAAAAACACAAAAATAATGAACATAGTGCTCAGTAATGTCAAATCTATTTGCTGTGCATATTTTCTGTCTTGTGTAACTTCTTTTGAGGGCTTGTTCACACTATCCTTTTTTTGCTGCAGATTTTTCAGCAGCGGATTTTGAAAAAACGCAGTGCAAAACCGCGGTGGTTTTCACTGCGGTTTTTTGTGCGGTTTCTACTGCGGATTCCACTGCGGGTTTCCAACTGCACTTTCCTATTGGTGCAGGTGGAAAACCGTTGCGGAATCCGCAGAAAGAATTGACATGCTACTTCTTTTTTTACGCTGAAAATCCGCGCTGATTTTCAAGCGGAAAAACGCAAAGTGGGCACATTTTGTTTTCCATAGGGTAACATTGTACTGTACCCTGCATGGAAAACGGCTGCGGATCCGCAGCTGCAAATCCGCTGCGGATCCGCAGCAAAAACAGCAGCGTGTGAAAATAGCCTGACAGTTTCAGACTTTGAAAGCTGTGAAGTAGCTAAAAGACGTGACCGCTCCTTTCTTCCTTTCTTCCACTTGGAAGTCGCCATTTTCTTGCATATAGAGTTTAAAAAAGAAATCAATTGCAAAGTCATCACAAAAGTGACTAAAAAAAGCCAAAAAGACGCTTCAGGAAAACTGCTTCAAAACTGATGCGGGTACGCCAACACCTAGAAAGCGCCATGTGCACCTACCCTCACACCACACCGCAGCCGCCTCATCCGGCCTTAGGCTATGTGCACACGGTGCGGATTTGGCTGCGGATACGCAGTGGATTGGCCGCTGCAGATTTGCAGCAGTTTTCCATGCGTTGTACAGTACCATGTAAACCTATGGAAAACCAAATCCGCAGTGCACATGCTGCGAAAAATACCGCGCGGAAACGCTGCGTTGTATTTTCCGCAGCATGTCAATTCTTTGTGCGGATTCCGCAGCAGTTTACACCTGCTCCTCAATAGGAATCCGCAGGTGTAAAACCGCAGGTGGAGTCCGCACAAAAACCGCAGAAAGTCTGAGGTAAATCCGCGGGTAATCTGCAGTGCATTTTGCCTGCGGATTTTGCAAAAACGGTGCGGAAAGATCCGCACACGAATCCGCACTGTGTGCACATAGCCTAACCCTCAGGCTTCCTTCACACACTTTTTTTTTTATGCTGGCTTGTAAAAACAATGGCCACTTCTTTTCATGCGTTTTTTTTATTTTTTTCCTATTTAGAAAAAAAACACCACTTGTGCAGGTGTAAAAAAACACTATGTGCAGTGTGTTTGTTATATTTCTGCTATCTTGTGGCTACTGCATTTTTGTTTTACTGCAGAAAAAAAGACAACAAAGAGGCAGTCATTTTGCCAAATTTTCTGTGAAGTCAGCTTCAAAAGCAAAGCACAAAAAATGGAGCAAAGAATATAGAAGATTACATTATCCAACATCACGTGCATACAGTACTATGTATGAGCACTGCATCTCTACTTTTCCTTCATTTAAAGGGAATATCAGATTTGTGAACGGTGTGATATCTATGTATATAAATCGCATCATTAAACATAAAGATTGTCATAAACCTCCCTCAGAATGAGGATACAAACTTGTAAAGTGGGACAGGTGATACATATGCCGGATACAGTGATACACCGTCATACATGCAGAAGCCGTTAGCCATGGAACTCACCAGCCTCTCGATGACCCTCTGCAGGGCATCATACCACTCCTGGACGACATCCTCCTTGTCAGACTGCAGAAGAAACTCATTGCCCGTCACCATGCGGAGCTGCGGAGGGCACAGACCATGAGGTTGGGTTAAAGCCAGAATATGGAGAGAAATCAAAATCAATTCCTGTAGAGCCTGACCACCGAACACTCCAGAGACAGGAGAGAGCCCCATTAAGCAGAGCAGTCAGGATGTATGTTCCACAAAATCCATTACACTGTGCATGTGAGCTACTCAGAGACGGCCATAATTAATAAATACCGCAAGGCGGTTTTTTTTTTTATCTATGTCTGATTTGTAAGGTACAATCATTTAATTTAAAGGCATTGTCTGCTTTAAAATCCCCTTTTAGGACGTTATTAGTAGATTAGCAGTTCTTCTGCAGAAACACAGAGAAGCTTTAAAGGTCTCTTGCATTAGAGGACCCAGCACCTACTTGCATTACATGGTTAGCACACTGATGTAAAATATGGAAATAAATAGAATTGTGTAATTTTTTTTTACCCTGTGGAGGAGCTATAAATAAATGAATTACTTCTGCTGGATTCCCCCACAGATAGCATTGCGGTGACCAACTTATAATAAACATTTTTTTTTTACACAAATCATCTATTCTTCTCCTGAGGATCTAGTGTGACTCTCCAGTGGTACTCACCGGTTTACACTTGTGACCGCTGCAGTGGTCATGTGTTATATTCATGTCCCTTTTTACAATAACATCAAGACGCCTTTTGAAGTTGTGTGCTCGGACGAGGGACCATTGAGACATACTTTACCCTTCTCATACTCCTTTATCCTTCTCATACTCCCTGCTGATTGAACCCCCAGATCAACCTAAAGCCAGCTTTCAACTCCAATGGGAAGGCGATTTGGGCCCCTCTCTAACAAAGGATCAGTGGAAGCATATTTTTACCTTAACGCATAAATCATCTATCTTCTCCCATTTTCATGAAGCCAGGTATAACTCTCAAGGTTGCATAGAGTCCCGACTCTATCTTTCCCGAGACAAGTCCTTTGACTTGAATTGCATCTTCTGGGTCTCATCCAGGAACACTTTTTCATGCTATCGTACCTTCCTTACCCCCTTCCCCTCCCCTTATGTCCCCCTCTTTTCTTTCTACAATTCTCCTTTTCTGCTTTTTGCTTCTTTCTTATTTGCTTACATTTATATCTGGTTTGTTACAGTCGGCCTTAGCAATTCTGGCTATCTATTTCCATATCCTGAGTTTTTTAATGGTCAAATAGTGCTTTTTGTACTCTGTCAACCCTCAGGACCTGAGTAATCAGTTTATTGTTATGATTGATATTATTATTTCCTAAGAATTGTGTTTGTTTGTTTCCTCTCTATCTATCTTGGCACGGTTAGTGCCTTATGATTGTATTTTGTTTTCTCTTTATATAGTCAATAAATAAAGATAAAGTTTAAAAAAAAAACTACCAAAGTTTGCACTGTCTAAGAATTATATTGATATTGATATATTGATATATATGCACCAAGATATACACAATATATACATTTATGACAGTAGCAACACAAACTAGACATCTTCCTTTAAGGTATACAAGTTCAGCTCTTCCCCTAATGGAGGGAGTATGAGGCTTTCCCCTCTAACATAACAGTTCTGTAATTAGATCTACAAGCAGTAGGGTAGCTCCCAGAAAAGCAGAGTTGGCAGTCGCCCCTGGCCTCACGCTCTGAGGGGTCCACCCGGAGCTATGCTACTGTTAACTGTACAGTTAAACTCTGCGGCAGAGCAGGGAGACTAAATCTCTGTGCACAGTCACCCGACTGCTATGGGGTCGTCTGTGAGCAGGGAATGGGGCCCAGTGCCCACCATCACAAGTTCAACTGTATTGGCTGGATGCCGATACAGTTGAAAGCAATGACGAGAGAGGGAGCGTGAGGCTCCCTTTCTCATCATTCCCCCTCTGTGTCTGACATCATTGACGCAGACACTGAGAGAAAGCACAATGACATGAATAAAAGGCACCCGCTATCCTGAGATGTGTGGGTGCTCAGAGCAGCGGGGGAACAAGGAGGGGAGATGAGTATTGCATTTTTTTTTTAGTTTTTTATTCGGAATGTATTATAGTATATGGAGGCCTATGGCGAGTGTACATTATGCTATAAAGAGTCTGCCTAATAGGACTGCATTATACTATGTAGAGTCTGCGTATGAGGAGTGCATTATACTATATAGAGGCCTATGGAGAATGCATTATACTATATAGAGTCTGCCTATGAGGAATGCATTATACTATATACAGGTCTATGGAGAGTGCATTATACTATAGAGGCCTATAAGGAATGCATTATACTATATAGAGTCTGCCTATGAGGAGTGCATTATACTATATAGAGTCTGCCTATGGGGGTGCATCATACTATATCGAAGTCTATGGAGAATGCATTATGCTATATAGAATCCTGCCTATGAGGAGTGCATTATACTATACATAGACATATGGGGAGTGCATTATACTATATGGAGGCCAATGAGGAGTGCATTATACTTTATGGAGGACTATCTGGTGCATTATACTATCTGGAGGCTATTTAGGGGGCCATCATACAGTGTGAGAGATAATGTGGGCTCTTTGTATAGGGTCCAGGCCATAATACAGTGTTGAAGCCATCATACATTTTGCGGGCTATTATGGAGTCGGTATACTGTGTGGGGGGTACTATACAGTGAGGGGGCATTATACTATGTATAAGAGAGCATCATACTGTGTATAGGGGGCTCTGCAGGGGGGAGACTCAGGACATTATTAAATGTAAAGTGGGCACTTATTATTATAGGGGAACTCAGGTTACTGTAACTGTTAAAGGGGCACACCGAGGGCATTATTACTTTCTATGGGGGAAAATGTGGCAGTTTTCTAGGGCACTTGCACCCAACATTACTATATTCTAGAGGGTTGCTTTAGAATTTAGAGGGCACAGAGAACCACACAGCAGGTGCAGTAATAGGGACACATATGGCAGCCTTGCCTCAGTATTTGGGTATCAGCACAATTAGGTGTTTGTGCAGGTTGGGAATAGATGGACATGGTGCCTGAAATGTGTGAAGTCAGATGTGTCTTTGTTGTAATCTCTGGATATGAGTTGTGGCTGTAAGAAGTTAGTATGTTGGGTTGGGGCAGGTGGAAAAGATGGGAAAAGTGAATGATTCCATCAGAAAGAACGTCAGCTGTAAGTCACCATCTATAACTGTGCTGTAATCTCTTTATATTCTACATGGTTGATATACTATATGGTCACCATATGGCGGTAATATCAATGTTGGTCTTTGTATAGAGATTATTTTCAGTAACAGCGCGGTCATCTGCTGAGGTTCTCCTCCAGTATTAGGGTGCGTCACCATAGTTGTAATCAAGGTTACCTGGTTAGGGGCCCACTCAGAAACTTCGACCCCCTGAACCAAAACCCTAGCTACACCTCTGTCTACTTGGAGTTATTTCATGAAGACTTCCTTGTTTTAAAAATTAGCCAGCTAACTGCCATGTTTCCAGCTTTTCTACCTGCCGACCATGTGCAATTGCTTTGGGAAGCCATGTTACACACCTTTGATTGATGCCTAATTATGAATTGAATGGATGTGATGTGCCTTGTCCAGAAGAGCGGGAGCTGCTCTTACACATGGGCATATGGATAGGGGTATTTATTGTCGAGGGTACAGCCTGTTATACTGATGTAGCAATATGCCAATTAAATAGGAACATTGTATCCCATATAGGAACTTCTTTTCACTCACGGCAGAAAATCCCCTCTCTTAGGCCATGTTCAGTATTTGGTCAGTATTTTACCTCAGTATGTGTAAGTCAAAACCAGAAGTGGAACAATCACAGGAAAAGTATAATAGAAACACGTCACCACTTCTGCATTTATCACCCACTCTTGGTTTGGGCCTACAAATACTGAGGTAAAATACTGACCAAATACTGCTAGTGTGACCGTGGCCTACAGATATTAGTGGCTCGTTCTGTAGACTGACAGTCTGAGGGCTGTTACTTACATGGATGACGTTCTTTTTGCTGGACATGTCTTGAGCCCAATCTATGTCGGCACCTCGAAGGTCCATACTGCTCTCCGGTTTACTATTAGAGGGTTTCTGAAACAGTGAAGACACTTGTGGATGAGGAGATATCACCAGTGACATTTAAAAAGTTGCATAATTGTCTGTACAATGTTCATAACTGTATTTGAATTGGAATTGCAAATCTATAGACAAAATTCATATGTAGTAGCCAACTTAAAGGGGATGCCTCCAGTTTTTATGTGGTTAAAATCACCAAATGCTTGTAAAAACAAGCAACTTTGGAATTTACGTCTTATAATAAATCATTTCCGTTCTCAAGAGCGGAGGGAGTTTTAATTTTATAGTGTTCAGCTCCTTGCCAAGGTTATTGAGCACCCTGCAGTCCACACCGGTTGTAGTCTCTAAGCTTCAGTGCCTGCAAGCACCACTCTGCTGCCAGGTAGTCCTCCATACTCATGAGTTCTGCATAACCGGCCCCCATCACTAATTGTCAGATTTCTGCCTATGCACAGTGGCGTGGGTGGGGTAATAAAGCATATAAAGAGAAAAAAAAAAGAAAAAAAAAAAGGTAGGCCTAACAAAACGGGAGTCACCACCATGTAAATATCAGGATAACAGCTTTATTCCACAAATATGCAAAAGACAGAACATTTTTTTAAAAAACATTAAAAACAAAGGGATGTGACATATCCCTGTGCAAACAAAAGGCCCATAATACGGCCACAGCACCGCATCACTCTCAAACGGGTATTAATTACACATGCCCAAAATAATACATAGCCTGTCCCACAGGATCATGTAATGGCTGAGAATAATAGCTGAAGATAACCAGCTCCCTAAATGCTAACTGTCACTAAGATGCAGAAATAAAGTGCATGCCTAGTGGTGATATGCAATCTGGAGAAGGAAGAAAATGCACACAATTTTAAACATAATTAAATAACCAGACTTGGACAGCATGCTATAGACTGACATGGATAAAATACCCACCAGAAGAGGGAGAACCATGACCTGGAGCACAAAGGCAAATGCAATAGCCCAGAGATACCACAGATTGCTTACACGGGCATGTGTACCCTAAAGGAGGTGCGGGCAGCAGACACCCAACGCGTGTCGCCACACAGCGGTGGCTTCGTCAGGGGTGATGTCTGCATGCCCTGCCTTCAGCTTAAATACAAGTCATAGAATGACTTACCAATATGCAGCTGTGTGGGCGGCCAGATGGGCCGCATGGAGCAGCAGTAATGGCGTTTGTTTACTCCAAGCAGGCCCCTGCTGCTCTTTTAGTATTTGTCTTCTATTTCAGTTCCCTAGCGCAAGTGCTCTTTACCACTGTGTATGCGTTGCCATGGCAACCAGGAGCGGAGCTCATACTTCCGCTCTGGGACGCCGGCGCATGCGCAGTAACTATATGCCGGGCCCGGCAGGTAAACAAACGCCATTACTGCTGCTCCATGCGGCCCATCTGGCCGCCCACACAGCTGCATATTGGTAAGTCATTCTATGACTTGTATTTAAGCTGAAGGCAGGGCATGCAGACATCACCCCTGACGAAGCCACCGCTGTGTGGCGACACGCGTTGGGTGTCTGCTGCCCGCACCTCCTTTAGGGTACACATGCCCGTGTAAGCAATCTGTGGTATCTCTGGGCTATTGCATTGGCCTTTGTGCTCCAGGTCATGGTTCTCCCTCTTCTGGTGGGTATTTTATCCATGTCAATCTATAGCATGCTGTCCAAGTCTGGTTATTTAATTATGTTTAAAATTGTGTGCATTTTCTTCCTTCTCCAGATTGCATATCACCACTAGGCATGCACTTTATTTCTGCATCTTAGTGACAGTTAGCATTTAGGGAGCTGGTTATCTTCAGCTATTATTCTCAGCCATTACATGATCCTGTGGGACAGGCTATGTATTATTTTGGGCATGTGTAATTAATACCCCTTTGAGAGTGATGCGGTGCTGTGGCCGTATTATGGGCCTTTTGTTTGCACAGGGATATGTCACATCCCTTTGTTTTTAATGTTTTTTAAAAAAATGTTCTGTCTTTTGCATATTTGTGGAATAAAGCTGTTATCCTGATATTTACATGGTGGTGACTCCCGTTTTGTTAGGCCTACCTTTTTTTCTCTTTATATGTCATATAGTGGTCTCTGGGCCTAGGTTTGAGTCCCACCGACCGTGGTGCCCCCATTTGCTCTTTTTGGTGGGGTAATAAAGAGCTCAACATTCACTGGTAGAGCTGCAGCAGATAAAACAGGGATTTTATCAAAATTGAGCAAAGCAGCCCAATATTTTATACATCATTGAAATCAGGGTTTCTGCCCCTATATCATGCTGCTCTTAGATGGGTTAGCAAAATCCTGGTGATAGATTCCCTTTAAAGTACTTCAACACATGACTTAGGATATCAAGCCAAAACCAAAATCTTCTCCAAAAGGCAAATACCTCCATTTTCAGACAGCTGTATTAGGAATTTTGCTCCTTATCAGTACAAATTAGGACACTAATTTTCCAAATGTGAACCCATCAACTCTTCCCCTCTGAAGAGACAATTTGTATATTTCCCAGAGGAGCATTGTGGTTTAAAAATGTCCTCACCTCAGCATGCCAGGCTTGACGTGTCACTCTCCGCAAGGAGGAACGTTACCCCCTGGATCCTGGTCAGACGCTTCTCACCCAGCCAAATCAGATCTTACTCTTTGCACTAATGAGGGGCAGTACCCCAAAACACAGTGCCTGCAAATTGAGATTTTGGTTTTGGCTTTTATCCTAGGTTATGTGACAAGGCTCGTTAGAGAGTCGACATTGACTTTTAGAATTGCTAGTTCGTGTATGTGGCACTAGAGTTGTAGTCCTCTTCCT
Source organism: Ranitomeya variabilis (assembly GCF_051348905.1). Taxonomy (NCBI): domain Eukaryota; kingdom Metazoa; phylum Chordata; class Amphibia; order Anura; family Dendrobatidae; genus Ranitomeya; species Ranitomeya variabilis. The sequence continues at coordinate 651,698,974 of NC_135234.1, forward strand.
CTCTGAAGAGACAATTTGCTTTAACTTATCATCTGAGAATTCAAGGAGTAAAGTTTCTAACTAAGGAGACCAAGAAGCTGACATAGGGAGCTTTATAGGCCAATCAATCCCCCCTGAGGAATGTGGCCATATCGTTTTTCTCACTGATTTATACCGAATCTATGACCAAAACTCTTTAGTGAGCTTCCTTATGAAATTGGAGATTCATTAAGGCACAATATAGGCCCATGACACACTATGCATGCACAACACCTCTGGACAAAATGCATATGTAGTATATGTAGTAAAGTTTTGTGTTATTGGAGAGAGAACCCCGATTTGAACAGGACTGCGGAATAAGTCGATAGCGTATAAACACCAAAATAAATACAAAAAGCAACTGCTTAACATGTAGGACTTACCCAACCAGATGGGGCCTGAACTTTTGGGTATTTATAAAATACTAGGCTGTTCCCTGTCAAAACTACTAAAGATGTAGTCCAATTTTTTCTGAAAGGAAAAACAAAACCAAAGGTTCTTTTTTATTATCAAGTAATCACACTGTATAATATCAATAAGTTTCCCTTATATCATCCATTATTTATATGATTTGTATTATACTCCTAACATTGAAATTCCAATGTTGGGACGCTCCTGGGACACTTTGGAGAAATGACCACACTCCTGGCCCATGACTAAATCAATGTAACACTGAGCTGTTAGTGTATCTGGAATGAAGAGTAGAGGGGTCCAGCTACCGTACGTTATGGCAGCCCACACCGTATTCACCGGGAGCAGAAGCAGTGTGACAATCCCTCGTGAAGGCCTCTTCATGGCATTGCCCTTGGGCTCTCTAGATGGAAACTGGATGGAACAATGGACATCTATAATCTTAAGTCCCGCTTTTGTCTTGGGTGTAATGATAGCTGAAAACGGGTAGTTATCAGCACCAGTCATTGTACCTCAGCTCCTAAGCCCTCAACACATACCCCAACATATCCATGATGGATAGATCCATCATGATGTGTTACTGAAAATCACATTTTAGGCACCTAAGGAAAGATACTCATCTCACGTCATGGCAGAAGTGGACAGGCCAACAACATGTATTGTAATGTAAATTTCATCATATTTATAGAATAATCTCCATAAATCTTCAGCAATTCTGCCACATCTAAATATGACCACAAACAAATGTGTCTCTCTGTAAATTGGTACAAAAGTTGGCAGCAATTCAATACTCAACTGGAATCAAGTCATATTAATAAATATTTTTGCTATCCCCCCCAAAAAAGCTTAAAAATAAAAGTTCTCTAATAGTTTACTATTATCATTACCATGCTTTACAAGAAATGTTTTGTGTGCAAAAAATACAACCTGTTGAAAACTTCAGTAATTTTTCCAACAGAAGCTCAGCTTTCTTGTACTTTATGGAGAGATGAAACATCGGAAAAGTTGTCACAGTGTCTAAATAGTCACCCACTAGTCTGCTTAAAGTTCCACAGGAAGACAGAAATGTAGCTCGTTACTCATGGATGTGTGAAGACTGTCATTGTAGCACACTTTCCTGACCCTCCTACTTCTGTAGCCAGGCGCCATTGCAGCAGGTAGTGGCGCCAATGGAGGAAGTGGCCATGCTGGCATAGCTGGGCAGCACTGCTATGTATAGCACAAGCGATCGCAGCTTCATGTCTTATAAGGGGGCTATTAAATTCAGTATAGAGTAAAAAATAAGCCCTCACACAGCCCCGGATCCCAAAAAATGAAAACATTATGTGTCTCAGAAAATGGCAAGATAAGCAAAAATTTTTAATTTTTTTACAAATTTCCTAATTTTTTTCACCACCTAAATAAAAAAACTATACATGTTTGGAAACAGCATACTCATACTGTCATGGGGAATAATATTGCTAGGTCAGTTTTACAACATAGTGAGCATTGTAAATAAAATACTCCAGAAACAATTGTGGAATTGCACTTTTTTGTCATTTCAACGCACTTGGATTTTTTTTACACTTTTCAAGTACACTATATGGTAAAATAAATGGTCTTATTGAAAAGTACAACTCGTCCTGCAAAAAACAAGCCCTCATACGGCCATATTGACGGAAAAATAAAAAAAGTTATGACTTTTGGAAAGAAAGGAGGAAAAATCTGAAAACGAAAAAATGAAAAATGAAAAATTGCCAGTTAATGAAGGGGGTAAAGGACAAGTTTGAGGTCGCTCTATGTGACTGCAGACTTGTGAATTCACACAGCATCCACAGTGTGCGTTGTGAGAATTCACGGATGAAGGGAGCGGGCGCATTCGAGATCTCCAAGTCTGCCTACATGGGTTAGCATGCCGACTAGATGTTTGCTAGTCGGAATGTGTCCGGAAATATACAAATTGCATACTTGCAGTCACTTGACCGACTGCTCTCAGTGTCGGCTCTGGAGAATCCTCACAGGGCAAAGTGCGCACACTACGAGAATTCACGAGTCTGCAGTCACAGAGAGAGACTGCACACTTGATCCCCAAGGCTGGACAGCCTCTTTAATATTTAGGCTAATTTTCAGCTGCTTTTTACAGTACCAGCAAAGCCTATCAGATTTCAGAAATCTCATGCACACACATTGGTTTTTTGTGTGATCAGTATTTTGTGCTTTGCTGCGTTTTTTGGACATAGGGCATGTCACTTCTTTCAGCGTTTTTGATGCGTTTTTTCACCCATTGACTTGAATGGGTGTTGAAAAAAACGCAGCAAAAAGCAGGTATCATTATTTGCTGCGTTTTTGCTGCTGAAAATCTAAGGACATTAGCATGGACAAAGAGAAAAAAAAAGCACCAAAAAAAATACACCAAATTTGCACCAAAAAATGCACATAAACCTGTGTTTTTGACGCAGCTTCTTTCCTGCCAAGAAGATCAGGTTTTGCTGCAGAAAAAAAGAAAGCAGCAAAAACGCCCTGTGTGAACTTACCTGTTAGCACTATTAACCCTTTCATCACTATAGATTACCAGGAATAGACTATGACAGAATAACTAGCTTTAACACCAAAATCCACGCAATGTACGATTTGGCAAAGTCTTTATAATCAGGGAAATTTTGTCTTCCCCTTCCCTTGGAAATCCCCTATTAAAAAATTTTTGGGCAGGTATTACAGCCATGCTTCATTTATTCGAATGCGACCGAGCAGTAATACCAGACAGCTCTTTGGATAGACATGGCACAGTTTCTGAGGGTGGAGGTGAAAATGCCCCTTTCTCTAATAGCAGACAATCCCTTTAACCGAACCCAAGTTCTATTTTCAGATCTTGTTTACAACATGTACTAAATGTCTTTAAGTATCACTCAAGTATTTATGGGCACAATATACAGCGCAAGCAGGCAATGATTGATAGAAAATATCGGGGCCTTCGGTGTAATACTGGCGGCTGATTGTGTAATCCTTACTTCAGCTTCCGGCCACCTTCTGCTATCTTTGTCTTGTTCAGCTGGCCTGCCCTCTCCACCTCCTGTAAAAGAAGAAGCATAAGAAGGTCATAGCTACAAAACAGGACTGACTTCATAACTGGATTTTGTTTTTCATCAAAAAGAATCCTCCAGAGGTCAAGGCCGACCACATTTCCTGCAGCTCTGACCTTTCACAGCCGACAGCCGGAATATAACCGTTTCTTGTACCTACTGACATATACATCACTCCTGGGTTTTTTTTTTATTTCAGCGCTGAAGTGGTGCCACTAATCTGAGTTCTCTGCCCCTAGCATTACACTCACCAGCCACCGTCTTCAGCTGTTCCCAGTGCCGTGCCGATCTGCCATCTTGTGACCGCAACTTCTCACTGACCAGAAGCCAGAGGTTACTGTCTCAAGCTCACAATGTAAGTCTATGAGATCCTCGTTCTGGCTTCATTCTGGCTCTGATAGTCTTTCATTGAGTAGTGAATCCGTATCGCTCATCAAAAAATGGATACAAACTGTAGAAGATGACCGGAGCGGCGCAGATAATAGATGAAGATGGCAGCTGGTGACTATAAGACTAGAGGAAGGGAACTTAGATTAGCTGTAACACTCCAGTGCTGAAATAAAAAACAGCTGAAGTGTTGCTTTAAAGGAGCACTCCCAAGAAATGTTTTATTTGCTAAACCGGCCTAAGTATGTGTGTTGTGTAATGTATTTGCAATAAAAACTTACAATCGCTGTCTTCCCCGGTTTCCAGCGCTGCTCCAGTGCTCTTCTCACTCACACGACTGAAATTCCAACTTGCTGGCTCACACTGAGGTCTATGCAGGAGTCGGAAGTCGCTTTTAGGCCTGTCCCACACGTCCAGATAATTCCGGTACCGGAAAAAATCGGTACCGGAGTTATCCGTGTCCGTGTGTCCGTGAGCTCACGTAGGCCATCCGTGTGGCACACGTGCGGCAGCCGTGTGCCGCCTGGGTACCACACGGACCGTGCAGGAGAGACAGCGCTACAGTAAGCGCTGTCCCCCCAGCATGGTGCTGAAGCCGCCATTCATCCGTTCTGTCCAGCGCTCGCTGGGGAGAAGGGATGAAAAATCTTTTATTTTTTTGGTTTTTTGGGTTTAAAATAAACTTTAGGGCATCCTCCCCCCTCCCACCCCCTGTGCGCCTGGCCGTCGGCATTAAAATACTCACCCGCCTCCCTCGACGCTTGCTCTCCGCCCCGCAGCTTCTCCTGTATGAGCGGTCACGTGGTGCCGCCCATTACAGATGATGAATATGCGGCTCCACCTCCCATACGTGACCGTATACAGTAGAAGCTGCGGCCAGGACACTGCGAGGGAGGCGGGTGAGTATTTTAATAACAGCAGGCGGGCGCACAGGGGGTGGGAGGGGGCTGGGGACATGGATCTTTTATGTTAAACACGAGAAACACAAAAAAAAAGGATTATTCATATCTTCTCTACAGCAAACGCTGCAAGATATGAATGGCGGCTTCAACACCATGTGGGGGGGACAGCGCTTACTGTAGCGCTGTCTCCTGCACGGCACACGGACTGCACACGGAAAACATCCGTGTGCGGTACGTGTTTTACACGGACCCATTGACTTTAATGGGTCCGTGTAATACGTGCGCTCCCACGAACACTGACATGTCTCCGTGTTTGGCACACGGAGACACGGTCCGCAAAAAATTAATGACATCTGCACAGAAGCATTGATTTCAATGTGTCTACGTGTGTCAGTGGCTCCGGTACGTGAGGAAACTGTCACCTCACGTACCGGAGCCACTGACGTGTGAAACCGGCCTTACAATGTAAGTTTATGGTGCCTTGTTCTGACGCTCCAAAGACGTACATTCAAAAAACAACTTTGGGTTCACACATAGAGCCCAGAGATCCAGAGAGTTAGAATTTCAGCCACGAGTGGGAAAAGGACTGGAGCGGTGCTGGAACACGGCGGAAGGTTGTGATCGGTGAATATTACATTGCGCTTACAATACAATGCACACATATTTAGCAGGTTTATCAAATTAAAAAATAAATCTTGGCAGTGCTTCTTTAATAATTGTGTCACTCATTTAGCTATGAAAATAGATCATACATATGCATGATGACAACAGGAGCAGCCTAAACTCAGGGATTAGTTGTAGTCTATCTATGGAAAAGTATAAGGCTGCTTAGGAGCTGGTAAAGGGTAACAGTTTAGTCAGATAAAGTGTGAACACGGCAACCCATCAGTTGACGCTGATAGGCGGCAGGGGTCACTTGACATATGTCACATGAGAGATAGTAGGCACAGCTCCAACATTGCTGTTTTGTCGCTGATCCAGGAGGTGAGTATATGCTACTTTTATATTCAATGGATGCCTGTTTTATTTAACAAGTGGATATCAGAGTAGTGATTTCAGTTGAGTGCATCTTCCCTCCTTCTTGTTTTCCATCTACCTCCATCCTTATCTGTCTCCTGTAAAACCAGATCTGTCAATCAATGAAGAGGAGGGTGAAAAATGGCCAAAACAAATAGGTGAGAGGGTGCACTGAACAGCTTGGACATGCCAATGGTGCTCCAAGCGACTGTGTTTAATTTGAATAGTCATTTTGCCTTGATAGACTCCCTTTAATGTGTACAGATGTTGCAAGCCCGACACTCAGGCTTGCAACATCTGTACACATTAAAAAGAGTCTATGAGGGATATGAGGGCTATACAAGGAACACAGTACAGGGGAGGTAATGGTTTACAGACACATACTGTAGCTATGACACAGTTCTGAGCTGAAATTGATCACAGGGGTTTTATTCAAGCTGCTTTTCATCACACAGAATCACTTCTCTTCATGCAATGCTTCTTCAACATATATGAAAGTCTCTTCACAGATAACTTCTCTTCACTGATAACTTATCTGCACCCACAGTGTCTTAACCTAAGCAAAACTGTACCTTACTCATGCAGTGAGGTAGGGGGAGGGGGATGAGTCCGGTGCTGTAGCTCTCATGTCTATCCTGAGGTAATAAAGATACTCCTGGCTGTGCTGACTGCTTCTATGATTACAGAAATCAGTTCCCAGGAAGAACTGGCCTATACAGCTTGTCTGATTTCAGTCTGACAGGAGACTTTCTAGCACACACCTTACTCTTGGATGTCCCTGACACCATAATAACATTTCCAGTCCCAATATCTCCTGCCAACCATTTCCTGACTGCCATATTTTAACCCATATAGTTGCTGGATGATTCTAAATCAACAGTGTAGCTTCTACCGGTCACACAGAGATACTCTCTCCTATAAGTAATTATTCTTAGGAAGAATACAGTGGGTATCACATGGTCATAAGTATTCAGCCCCTTTGCTCAGTATTGAGGAGAAGCACCTTTTGAGCTAGTACAGCCATGAGTCTTCTGGGGAATGATGCAACAAGTTTTTCACACCTGGATTTGGGGATCCTCTGCCATTCTTCCTTGCAGATCCTCTCCAGTTCTGTCAGGTTGAACGTTGGTGGACAGCCATTCTCAGGTCTCTTCAGAGAGCCTCAATTGGGCTTACGTCAGAGATCTGGCTGGGCCAGTCAAGAATGGTCACAGAGTTGTTTTGAAGCCACTCCTTTGTTATTTTCGCTGTGTGCTTAGGGTTATGTGACCTAAATATGAGTGTCTGAGCAAAGGGTCTGAATACTTATGACCATGTGATATTTCAGTTTTTCTTTTTTACTAAATTTGCAAAAATTTCTACATTTCAGTTTTTTTCAGTCAAGATGGGGTGCAGATTGTACATTAATGTGACAAAAATGATTTTTTTTTTTAATTAACCAAATGGCTGCAATGAAACAAAGAGTGAAAAATTTAAAGGGGTCTGAATACTTTCTGTACCCACTGTATCTCAGTTCATTCAGGGCCAATAAATCATGCTACAATCTTTTTTTCTGTTAGTTTTGGAGGCATACAGAGGTACTGTATGAGTCAATACGTCTCTTTAGAAGTTGTAGTTCAATTTTAAGGGTGCAGTCAAACAGCCAGATAAATAGGACTGAGGTCAGACCACAATGCACGGACTGGTTGGCAGTTCTACCCCCTGAGTGTGACAACTTCATAGAAATATATGAAGTCGTCATGCTCGGGTCAGGAGGGCTGACGGCCAGTCCGTGCATTGCAGTCGGATCTCGGTCTGATTTTTACAGCCGTCTGACGATAAGCAGTATTACGCTCTTGTGCAGGATCCCTTACACTATACGTCCCTTCTTTCTAAGGCAAGGATTTAGGCGGAGTGACCATACTTGGCATTTAAATTTTTACTTTTATCAATGCCCCTTTCTCTATTGCCACGTCCACTCCTTGTCTCTCAACACCCCATTCCAAAATCATTGGTTTTCAAGAGGTGCCGGGTAGGTTTCTCCGGCATCTGCAAAGAAATTGCTGAGTTTCCCCTTATTCCAGCACATTCCGAAAGAGTTGGCAAGTATGTCGCACAGTGTGTCAAAAGCCATTCTACCACACTACTGACCAAGTTCCTGTTCATAGTTATAAAGCCTACCAATAATCAACCTGAAATCAGTGCATGTTATTTAGAATGTAAAGTATGAGATAACTACACTTACATGGGGAACATCCAGAACCGTGACTGGACTGAGCTTACCAAGGTCAGCATTGAAATTTGCATTATTAAAATCGTCTAGCATGTGATGCGACAAGTTCCTTCTGTGACTTGACTGCAACGAAAGAGAAAAAAATTGCTGAAATACTTGTATACATATTTAATAAATAAAAAGTATGACATTCTTATATTAATATACAAGATACAATATTAAATGTACAAACAGTACATTTACTGATCAAATTCTAAGTTAATGTTCACGGGTCATAAGAAGAGAAACTGGCTAAGGCCGGTTTCACACGTCCTGATATTTCCGTTACTAGAAAAAAAGGTAGCGGAGATGTCAGTGTCCATGTGTCCGTGTGTGTAATACTTGCGACACACGTATGGCAACCATGTGCCGCATCAGTACCACACGGACGGGCGCCAGGGAAGAAGCTCTACAGTAAGCGCTGTCCTCCGGTGCCGGTTCTGAAGACGGCTCTCATCATTCTCCCCTGCTCTACACGCGATCAGCACAAGCAGGGGAGAATGATGAGCTATATTCAAGTGAGAACAAAACTATTACTCTCATCAGTCTACACCTGCTGCCTCTGATAGCAGTGGCGGATGATGGGAGTATTCATCACCCGCCGCCTGCACTATAAAAAAAAAATGAAAAAACCCGGAGTGAGTTCCTTTCTAATTTCTATAACCAGCCAGGCAAAACTCACAGCTGGGGGCTACAACCCTCAGCTGTCAGCTTCAGCAAGGCTGGTTATCAGGAATAGATGGGTCCCCGCGCTGTTTTTTTATTTAAATAAATAATTTTAAAAAACATCGTGGTGTCCCCCCATATTTGACAACCAGCCTTGCTAAAGCTGACAGCTGGGGGCTGGTACTCTTAGGCTGGTAAGAGACCATGGATATTGACCCCTCCCAGCCTAAAAATAGGCCCAGAAAAGGTACTGCAGAATATAGAGACGCATGGGATCTTTACACCCATCAGTCAAGGCAAGGTTGTGACACTAGATGTTACTGCAGAGAGCCAGAGCAATTGCTGGGTTGAGATTGTGCTCAGAGCAGTTGCAGAATTCAATATAGTGTATATGTGGCCGTGGTGCAATGACTTATCTTGTGTTTTACTATACTACTTAGTGCTGTAAATGTTTTTTTGACCATTAGGGTAGGGGCATATGGCCTTAGATTCTCTTATCCAAGAGAATGGAGTTGATTATGCAAATGACACTGATTAAACTCTGATCAGAGTATGAGCATAGTGAGATCTGATTCTATTTGATGACGAGAAAAAAATGGCTTTATCTTCTCCATTGTGTCAACACACGAAAATTGGACTGCATTCAAATGTCATCCGAGTGCAGTCCCATGGTTTCCATGCACTCATCAACTTGCATTGGCTGAGTGTGATCCGAATATCAGATCAAACTCGGACATGCAGCGATGTGCACGATTCTAAAGGCTATCAATGGTCCGAGAGTGATTGGATGTTTTGTCAAACTGCACTAGGACCGACAATATGGTCGTCTGCACCTGTCCTAAAGTTGATGAAAGACTCCAGTAAATCATTGCAATTACACTTTTGCAACCATTCATCGCTGCATCTAAGTGAAAAAAAATCAAGCACCTCAGTAACAGAGTAAATTATCAATATATATGTAACACTATGTATCATGGCTTCTTTGCCAAGTTTACCCTCTGCCTCTGAGAGTGGGAGAGGACCATAGATCTGGTGTAGCTGAGCTTCGGTTTCTCTGCGTCACTGCACAAGCTGCTGCTGGAAGATGAAAGGCTGTCGATGGTGGAAATGAAATGGTCCTCAGAATCCCCGATCTGGAATGGACAAAGCACAGAAACCGTTCGGTAACACGAGCCACCACGTCTAACAATGCGAGCACGGCGCCATACTGCAGCAAACAATGTGCGGCTGATACCAGAACCCGCTGAACTACTTTTCAGTTTCAGTGATTCGATTTCAGCACAGGTGTAGAGTCAGTGATCACATGGACGGGGTATCCTCACTCCGGGGGGCAAATAACACCAGGGATATATATCCCAGTCATCTGCTTTTGATGCAAAACCATGTGTTTTCAGTGTACAACACAATTTTTTTTGCATTTTTTTTATGATTTTTACCAGTAAGAATGGTAAGTCAGTGTTTGTTGCGTTTTGTGACAGCAACTATTACTTTACGTATGATAATTATGTTTATCTCTTATAGTCTATAGGATCATAGTAGTAGGTACTTTAACCTTTGGCATCTCTCATGGTGACCTTTAAGAGAACCTGTCATCTGATTCATGCTGCCCCAACCTCGGGGGTCATGTATCAGAGTCTGCTTCCACCATTGCTGCCATGTATCTCTATATTTTTCTCATATGTTCTCGTGTTTTAGAGAGGATATAGTTAGAAGATCCGGCTGGGGACCACAGGCATGGGCGAGACTATTCTGGCCCCGCTCCTGGTCATTTTTGGCCATCGCTGTTACAGGTGATTGACAGGTCTTTCCCATTTCGAGACCTGTTAATCACCAGGATCGGCGCTGGGAGAAGACAGCATTAATTAGGTGACAGATTCCCCTTAGCGGCAATATGAGGTTAATGGTAGGCTAACACTGTGCCAGCAACTGCAAACAATGCCAGTCAGTGAATGCAGCCAGCGGCCATAACTGGTAGTTTGTTACTCTCCAGAATAAACCCGTCAGCTCCATTCTGTCATGTTTCCAGACCCCATCAATGCTTGGCGTATCCACAAAGGATTCATACTGACTCCCCTGTAAGCATACTGGACAATCGCTTTAAAGGAATCTGACTCCACGTTTTTGCCACCTAATCTGAAAGCAGCATGATGTACAGACAGAGACCCTGATTCCAGTAATGTGGCACTTATTGGCCTGCTTGGTGTAATTTTTCTAAGATCATTTTTTTCATCAGCTGGGGATTATCACTAGAGGACTAGATGGCAGCTTTCTGCCTATGCACAGTTCACATAGAAAGCTGCCAATCAGTGGTGTAGGCGGGGTTATACAGAACTCGGTATTCAGAGAACTGCTAGATCTACAGAAGAGAAAACAGTTTTTAAATGAAACTAAAGCACCCAATAGCGTAGGTGACCCAGTGCTGAAATCAGGTCTCTGACCCTGCATCACATTGCTCTTACATAGGGTAGCAGAACCTGATTTTCTTTGAGCACAGCAAGTATTTCACATATCCCAGGATTCTACCACATTGCCGTTACCAGACGATTTATAAACATTTCAGACAAAGTGAAATAATTGTGCAGAATATCGAGTAGTAAAGAAGAAAGGGGCAAGGTGCAGATGAAATCTGTTTACAACCTGTGCGTGCAGATAAATGTGCGTCTACGGGGAAAAATTAAATTTCTGCTCAACTTGTCATATCATAGTGATGAGATAGAGCAGTGGAAATAATGCATCTTACACATATTCCAGTGTCACCAGAGTGTCATATGACTATTACATATTTATTCTTCAACTAAACTTAGACAAGCCAAGGAAAGCCACCTCATACCTTGTAATCCGGCATGGCTACACATTCTAAAATGAGCATGGTTAAAATGAATGTCCAGTGTTAAACATCATATTACATACAGTCATGGCTGAAAGTATTGGCACCATTGAAAGTGTTCCAGGAAATCAAGTATTTCTCCCAGAACATTATTGTAATTACACATGTTTTGTTAAACACGTTTATTTCCTTTGTGTCTATTGGAACAACAGAAAAATAAACTGAGAAAAAACAGGCAAATTGAACATAATTGCATTGCACGCAGTCAAGGCACCGAGTGCCAGAGGCAACAATCCCAAAACATTTTTGAACCTCCACCATATTTAACTGTAGGTACTGTGTTCTTTTCTTTGTAGGCCTCATTCCATTTTTGGTGAACAGAAGAATTATGTGCTTTAGAAAAAAGCTTTATCTTGGTCTCTTTTATCCACAAGGCTTCTTTCCCAGAAGGATTTTGACTTACTCACATACATTTTGGCAAACTGCAGTCTAGCATTTTTATATCTCTGTGTCAGCAGTGGGGTCCTCCTGGATCTCCTGCCATAGCATTTCATTTTATTCAAATAACCGTGGATAGTTCAGATGGGGACAGGGTTATACAGAGCTCATTAATATGGAGGACTACTTGGCAGCAGGTTTACTAGTCCTCCAGTGATAATCTCCTGTTGATAAAATTGTGATTTTATCAAAACTACACTATGCAGCCCAGTAGGCATAAACATTATGATAACATTGATTATTTTTTAAATCATCCTAAGCGCTGGACAAGTGCAGTACACCAGTCGACAAACCCCAATCCCGCCCCATCTCTGTCCACTTTGTCATAGCTGGGCAAAAATGGCGTGAGAATGGCAAAAGTTGCAAATTTTAAGCAAAGCTGCACGTTTCGCCAAAATGTTACGATTTTTGAACATTTTCACAACAGTATACTGACATAAAAGCTTTGATAAATTGGGTCCTGTGAATTTTAAAAACAGAAATCATGAAGAAATTGCTCACAGAATTTCCCTATAACTGATTAGCGGGATGGTCTGATTCAGGGCCGGACTGGCCATCTGGCAATTCTGGCAAATGCCAAAAGGGCCTGTCTGGTCTTGGGCCACCTTGGCTGCTACATTGTTATCAGGATCTGCATCCTCAAGACGCCCATACTGTTAGCAGTTGTGACACAGCACAAAGTCGCTGGCTTCATCACCTACCCCAGCAGGCCACGGGCATGCCTTTTGTCTGCGACCTGCCGAAGTCAGCACCAACAGGGTAACATGAAAAACTAAAGGCTGCACCATGAATTACCAAGAATAATTACTCTAGAACATTGGAACTGCATTACTGCCATAGAAAGTGGGAAAAAAGCGCTATATATTGTATATATTGCGTATTCCATGCTCTGACCTTGGAACACGACACGCCAAAATCACTAATACATGCAGGCCACTTAATGAATTTGGGTCCTGTTTTCAGTGGAGTACACCTCCGTGCGCCCTTTCAGAAATGTTACTCCAGTCATGTCCCGTAGTAGCATTTCTGGTGTTGTATTTTATGGGCGGGTGTCGCCACGTGCATACTGCCTACTAACACCACCCATTATGGAAGAACTGCTTCAACCTGACATGAAAATACCAAAAGAGTAGCAAAATGTTTGCACAACTTCCTGTTGTGAAAAAACGTTGCGTGTCGCGACTTTTCAAAGTTTTCTAAGCCAGAAAATTTGTGTAAAGCACTTTATGAATCTAGTTAGTGTTTGTGTCTCCAAGGATACAGACTACAAACAAACCCTTGGTGTAGTGAGCTCCTATGTGAGTACATGGTTACAGGCTGCAAACACACTCTCAGAACCTACAATGAAACTCCAAGGCATCACCTCACATGTTTGAGCTAAACCAATCGCTCAGCGGCCAAAATTCTATTTGACATATCCAAAAGGATACAGATAAAAAGGGAAGAAACAACAATATATCATATATCATGTATTTATTAATAGGATCTGCCACCATGAAAATGCATGCAGGCACCATGTGATAGAGCAGTGGGAGCTGAGATGATTGATATCTAGTTTTGTAAGAAAAGATTAAGTATAACCCGTGTTTTCATCATTAAATCTTCATCTCTTTCTGTGATTTTGGTCCAGTGGGCGGTCCTATCAGTGACTGACAGCCTTTCATGTATAAATGAGCATACTGAGAAAGCTGTCAGTCACTCATAGGACCGCCCACTGGAACAAAATCACAGAAAGAGCAGATGATTAAATAATAGTAATGAGCGAGTGTACTCGTTGCTCGGGTGGTCTCCGAGTATTTGTAACTGCTCGGAGATTAAGTTTTCATTGCCTCAGCAGCATGATTTGCGGCTACTAGACAGCTTGAACACATGTGGGGATTCCCTAGCAACCAGGCAACCCCCACATGTACTCAGCCTGGCTAGTAGCTGTAAATCATTCAGCTGAGGCGATGAAAACTTAATCTCCGAACACTAACAAATACTCGGAGGTCACCCGAGCAACGAGTACACTCACTCATCACTATTAAATAATGAAAACACAGGTTATAATTAATCTTTTCTTACAAAACTAGATATCAATCTGCTCTGCTCTTCCTGATCTATAACAAAGTGACAGCAGATTGGACTGCATTTTCATGGTGACAGGTTCACTTTACAGACTACAAACTCTTATCGATATCAGATCTCGAATCTTAGGTGGTACTCTAATCCCTCTGCCGCTTTTCCACTGCCTGCAGCTACAAAGGTGCAGCAACACCTAGCCAAAAGTTTTTAAAAGCATTCCTATTTTTGTGTTTTTGTCTTTTTTACAAGTAAATTAATAGCATGAGAATATGAATATTTATTACATGACATTTTACTGGATCCCTCTCCCTCCAGCCGCCTGTAGTTCCTTTATCTGTATGCAGTCTCTCTATAAATGTTCAAAAAACTCTTAAGTCTTCAAAAAAAAAACAAACACATTTAGGGTAAGTTCATACTAGGCATTTTTTTCAGCGTGCTTTCCTTGTTTTTTGTTGCTTTTTTATGCATTTTTTGTGCATTTTTTGCAGCGTTTTTGGCATGCTGGATTTGTCTCTAGTGCATGCTGATAAAGTTTAGTGTTGAAAGTCCTATTCTATAGAATCAGGTTTTGGCACAAAAAAACTCAGCAAAACATGATACCTGCATTTTTGGTGCATTTTTTCAGTGTTTTTTCACCATCCATTTCTGAAATCTCAGAGGCTTTGCTGGTACTGTAAGATGCAGCTGAAAATTAGTATAAAAAGAACAACAAAAAATGCAGCAAAAACGCCTAGTGTGAACTTAACCTTAAAGAAAAATACTAAAAAGAAGATAGGGAAAAGATGGAGGAGGGGAATGCAGCTGCAGCTTCTCATGAGGGAGTGAAGCCAGCAGAACAAGACAATTGACTGGTACAGGACTCAAGACACAGGTCCTACATCACATCAGAAAGAGTTCATCCACCCAGCAAGCATGGTGACCTCTTTCACATGTGAGGGTATGTGTCCACATTCAGGATGGCTGGCGGTTTGGACGGAGCGGCAAACCCGCTCCGCCCTAAGCCCCGCCACTTCTGTGACGCGATGATGCCGGATGTGTTCATTGCACACATCCGGCAACATCGCACCCCACTCATAGGGCGCTGCGATATACCTTGCGGCGGCGCAGCGTCGCCGCAAGGTATACGGACATGCTGCAATCTAAAAAGACGCGCAGCATGTCCGGAATCACAGGGCCGCCGGGTGCGTGTTACCACGCATAGTGGAGACGGGATTTGATAAAATCCCCTCCACTATGCTGTAACATCTGGACGCTGCGTGTTTGACGCTGCGGCTCTGCGCAGCGTCAAACATGCAGCGTTTCCTGCACGTGGAAACATACCCTTAGTGTCTCCGGTACGTGTGGTGACAGTTTACAGCGGCGGCTGCGCTGTAAATAAGTAATTAAAAAAAAATCTGGCATGGGGTTCCCCCATTTTTGACAACCAGCCTTGCTAAAGCTGATAGCTCGGGGCTGGTATTCTCAAACTGGTAAGGTGCCATTGATATAGGCCCCACCAGCTTAAAAATAGCATACCGCAGTTGCCCAGAAAAGGAGCACCTATTAGATGCACCAATTCTGGCGCTTTGCACAGCTCTTCCCACTTGCCCTGTAGCTGACCACATCATTGGATTTTTTCCACGATGCTGAGATCACCGCAGATCAGCCCTGCTAGGAATGCAGCCTCAATGACTGGTGGTAACCACGATGATTTCACTGCTAGTCTCTGAGGCTGTGCTCGCAGCAGCTCAGTCACCAGTGGTTCTCGGCCTGGACAGTCGCATCTTGGCACCATCCAGGTTGAAAACTATTTATCCCCCAAACAGGGATTACGGCATGGGACAGAACGATGGATAGGTGAGGGATATTGTTTTTTTTATTTTTGTTTTATTAGAGGAGACGAGGGCTTCAGTAGAATTAGGTGTTAGGTGAGTATAACTGTTTTATTATTTTTAAATAAAAATGGAAAACTGTTTTGCTTTATTTTTAATAAAGAACTTTATTCTGGCTGTCTTTATTTACCATGTAGCTATAGAATTAGTAATGGCTAGGTGCATTATAGACACCTCTCCATTACTAACCCATGGGCTTGATGTCACCTGACAATACAAAGGTGACATCAACCCCACAAATATGAACCCCACTTGCCACCGCTACAGGACAAGTGGGAAGAGCTGGGCAAAGTGCCAGAATTGGAGCATCTAATAGATGTGCCTTTTCTGGGCAGCTGCAGGCCATATTTTTATTTAATTATTTATTTACAGTGCAGGAGCCGCCTTTTAAATACTCCCATCAGCCGCCATCTGCTGTCATTGTTCTCACGTGAATACAACTATCATTGTTTTCCACTGCGCGCGCTGATCACCAGCAGAGCAGTGGAGAATGATGAGAGCTGTCTTCAGCATCCGGTGCCGGGGAACAGTGCTAACTGTACTGCTGCTTCCCTGGCGCCCGTC
Source organism: Ranitomeya variabilis (assembly GCF_051348905.1). Lineage (NCBI taxonomy): Eukaryota > Metazoa > Chordata > Amphibia > Anura > Dendrobatidae > Ranitomeya > Ranitomeya variabilis. The sequence continues at coordinate 651,715,509 of NC_135234.1, forward strand.
TGTGTGGTACTGATGTGGCACACAGGGGCCGCAAGTATTATATACACGGAAACTGACATCTCCAGTACTGTTTTTTCCAGTACAGAAAATATCAGGACGTGTGAAACCAGCCTTATACATATCTGCATCTGTACTGAATTAAGAAGTAATTGTAAAAAATTTTTGTGTCATTTTATAATTTAGGTAATATTTGTGTATTTCAGAGCATGAAGATTGTCTTGGCAGCAAGAGGATAAAGCGGCTAAAGAGTAGAAGAAGGAAGGAAAGAAGATGATAAGTCTAGGAGGTAGGAATGTGATGATGAGACTACAGTAATAAGGGAAAACATTTTTTTATTACACATGTATTTTTTTATTACACATGTAACAAAGGTCGCATGTGTTGTGATATCTACTGATTAGTAAATTAACTGCCACAGAGCTTTGAACTGAATTCTTGGAGGCCCAACAAAAAGGAGTGGCAATATAAGAGTGGGCAAGAGGTAAAAGAAGTCCAAGATTTCTAATAGTAGCATCGTAATGGTGTGTACATGTATGTAATGGATTTGATAAGAAACAATGTGCCGGTACAGTTAATCTACAGGTTCAGTGTACACCATTTTACCTCCATCACACTGCCAAAAATGGGTCTATCAAACAATAAGTGGACTTTTTGAAAACTTTTATTGCTGATTGAGAACCATACCAAGCAAAAATGAGATTACAGTTTATATTTACCACAACTGATTAGATCAGATATTTTAAGGAATTTTCCACAATGGCAACTAATCACCTATCCAAAAGATAAGTTGCTAATTGATTGCTGAGGGTCCCGCCATCAAGATGACGAGAAGGGGGTTACAAGTCTCCTGCTTACATTGAGTGGAAGTTTAGCATTTTCACTACTGCTCTGTTCAAAGTGTTAGGACTGAGGGAGACTGCTGAGCACAGTGCTCCGTTACTTCTGTCAGACACGTAGACAATGAATAAGCAGGAGTGCGCTAGCTCAGCCTCTACTACATTCACACAAGGGGCCTCAGCAACATCAGCCATCAGCAATGTATCGCCTATCCTGTGTGTGAGACAACCCCTTTAACATTCTAACATGGGGCCTATGCTTCAGGCGTCCTGCCTGCCCAGCCGATTCATCTGAAGTGCTGGCGTTTTGTACGCCAGAAATGCTACTCCAGTTTATGACTGGAGTAGCATTTCTGGCACGGTGAAATGAAGCACATGCCACTCAGAAGATGCACCAAATTCATTAAGTGGCGTGCACCAGCAAGACTGACTGTACTGCAAGTCTGCACTAAACCAGTCCTCATGAATCAGCTCCATAGCGTTCTGTTTGTACGCTCAGAAACCAAATCTTTGTCAGTGACTTCTTGTTGACTAGCATGCTAAGCACACTACACTTATCACAAACTGCAGAAAAACCTCAAACGAAAACAAAACCAATATGATGATGGCAATATACAAACACAGGAAAGAGCATACAAACTCCTTGTAGATATTGTCCTTGGTGGGATTTGGACCCAGGGCCCCAGTGATGGAAAGCAACAGTGCTAACCACTGAGCCACCCTGCTGCCCTGTATTATGCACATGACGATCACACATATAGTTCACATGGCTCCAAGCAGTCAGCGGGGTTCTTAAAGGGAACCTGTCACCCCCCCTGACATTTGTAACTAAAAGAGCCACCTTGTGCTGCACTAATGCTGCATTCTGACAAGGTGGCTCTTTTAGTTCGGGTCCCTGCCAACGCTGCAATAATAGCTTTTGAAGTTTGTCCCTCATACCTGTGAAATCGCCAGGGAGGCAGGTCTTTCCCGGCAAATCCAAATGCCTCCCAGCCATCACTCATGGCCTCTGCGTGCCGGGCGCCACCTCCTCTTCCTTCATTACCGTCCCCGGCGCCTCTGCTGTAAGTTTGAAGGGCAGCGCAACTGCGTATGCCCGAAAAAAAAAACAACAGCGCAGGCGCCGGGAACGCTAATGAAGGAAGAGGAGGCGGCGCCCGGCGCGCAGAGGCAATGAGTGACGGCTGGGAGGCGTCTGGATTAGGGGGGAAAGACCTGCCACCCTGGCGATTTCACACGTGGGATGTCTATAATAACCTGCTGGCAACTGATCACTTGCTGTAGGTCTGGAAAATGGTTTCAAATGGAAAGCACTGACATACTTTGCATATGATTTTTCTTACAACATTGCTGATTGCAGAATTAGTGGTTCAGAGTACAATGACATTTGTGATGAGATAGAATCAGCAATTCTGATAACAGGTAGATTCCTGGTAACGGTTATTGTTTTTAGCACTTCAAAGAACGTTTGGAAATTGGTAACACTGTATCTAAGTTTCATAACTTAAATTCCTTTTTAATGCTGAAAAAATAACAAAACGGGAAATAATCCATCTTTTGATATTACCTAAGATATTGATGAGCTCATCTATCAGCTGTTATACACTGCAATGGTGCCCAGATGTAAATACATTCAATGGGGCTGCACTGCACAGCTCCATGCAATGTGTAGTGACCGCTGCTGGGCGCTGCAGAACATTTCCTACTCAAGAGATTCTAGATGAGTTGGAGATGTTCTGCATTACCTGTCAGCGATCACTACACATTGAACAGAGCTGTGAACTGAAGCTCTGTTCAATGTGTTTACATTCAGCCATCGCCAAACAGCCGATTAGTGGGGGTATCAGTAACCACCAAAGTGATATTGATGACCTATCATAGCAATAGCTCATCAATATCTAGTGACCAGATAATCCCTTTAAAGGCATCTGCAGTACCTAGAAAAAGATGAATACTGTACTAAGTAAACTGCTTCAATGACTGCAATTTGCAAGAAAAACTTTAGGTACTTTGCAGTAAAATGTCCTGACATTGGTATTCTAATTTCACTATGGACGTCATATGGCCACATTATAACTACTCTAGCTGTAAAGAACCCTTCCTGTAAAGTTTTTGGAAGGAATAAATCATGTGTCAGTCCTTTGTAATGATCACATACACATTTATGGAAAAATATTATGTCTTCTTTTGGAAATATTATGTCTTCTTTTGGAGGTCTTCCATCTCTCTCAAATAGGCCTTATCCTCTATTAAATCACCCCTGACGAAGGCAGACACCGAAACGCGCGTCAGGGTGGATGCATCACTGAGACTGAGCTGGACCCCCCTCATTTTCTATCTTGTTTACAGGTATCACACTATGTGTTATTATGGCAGCATTGCTCACTTTATGGCCACATTTTTTGGCACTGCCTATATAGTCACAATTGAATTAAAGTACATACACTTGCACGTGCACTTTACCTATTACTCCACTATCTTTGCCACATACTACTTTTGCTTATATTTGCTTACCAGGTGGGTCCATTTCTTCTATATATCATTGTATTCCTGACTCATCAGCAGCACTTTATTGATTTATTGCACAACGCACTTATATACTATATTGTGTCCTGCTGTCAGCATTATTATCATTATTGTTTCAATTTGTCCCTTGTGTATTGTGTCCCCTTTTCTTGTCCCCTGGGCATTTGTTTCCACTTTTACCTCATTTTCATTGTACCAAACGAATAAAATATTTTCGTTTTTCAACTTATTGGGTTTTACATTCGTTTTTTTCTCTGTTTACGACTTATCCTCTATTAAATACATAGGTTTACTAATACGACACAGCTGACAGGAGCTCTACAAACAAAATATCTCACACTACAATTGACTCCTTAAAAGGTTTGTTCAGGACTATAATATTGATGACCTGTCTTAGGATAGATCATCCATAGCAGACTGGTGGGGGTCAGACACCTGACACCCCAACAGTCAGCTATATGCATGTCTCATGGCCAGTGGACATAGTGTACAGAGCTATGGTGATCGGCCTCCTCACACTGTGTACTTCTTCCAGCCACGGGATAAAATCATTGCTCTTTATCTTTTCTTTATTTAGAACAGAAAAAAATAGCTTTCCAGATCCTCTCCTAATCAGACTGAATCCAGTCCCTGGTATGCTTCATATGCGCCAGATTAGAAGATTTTGCCGATCCTTCCTCCCTACTTGCCACACACCAGTTACACATTCATGCCTGAGGAGATAAAGTCCAATAAACCTTTTCTGTCTCTCCTTCTTTGCTGGCAACAGACCTCATTGAATAACACCCTCACCTCTCCACACTCCTTCCACTCCTAGGATATGCATTGCTAGCACTGCAGCGCTGGGGTCCTGGTTCAAATCTCACCAAAGACAACACCTGCAAGAAGTCTGTATGTTCTCCCCGTGTTTGTGTAGGCTGCCTCTGCCTAATCTGGTTTCCTCCCACACTCCAAAGACATACTGAAAGGGAATTTAGATTATCAACCCCAATGAGGACGGTGAAGGCAATGTCTGTAGAGTATTGCAGAATATGTTGGCGCTAGAGAAGTAACCATAATGAATAAACAATAAGGCATCCTCGAGTGATCTCTGAGTATTTTGGGCATGCTTGTAGATTATGTTTGTGTCTCCGCAGCTGCATGATTCGCGGCTGCTAGACAGCCTGAATACATAATAATAATTTTTTTATTTATATAGCGCCAACATATTCCGCAGCGCTTTACAACTTATAGAGGGGACTTGTACAGACAATAGACATTACAGCATAACAGAAATCACAGTTCAAAACAGATACCAGGAGGAATGAGGGCCCTGCTCGCAAGCTTACAAACTAAGAGGAAAAGGGGAGACACGAGAGGTGGATGGTGACAATTGCTTTAGTCATTTGGCCCAGCCATAGTGTAAGGCTCGGGTGTTCATGTAAAGCTGCATGAACCAGTTAACAGCCTAAGTATGTAGCAGTACAGACACAGAGTGCTATTAACTGCATAAAGTGTATTAGAACACGATGCAAGGAACCTGATTATGTGTTTTGGTTTTTTTTCTATTTTTAATAGGCCACACAGGGATAGTTAGGTTAATGCGTTGAGGCGGTAGGCCAGTCTGAACAAATGCGTTTTTAGGGCACGCTTAAAACTGTGGGGGTTGGGGATTAATCGTATTAACCTAGGTAGTGCATTCCAAAGAATCAGCGCAGCACGTCTAAAGTCTTGGAGACGGGAGTGGGAGGTTCTGATTATTGAGGATGCTAACCTGAGGTCATTAGCGGAGCGGAGGGCACGGGTAGGGTGGTAGACTGAGACCAGAGAGGAGATGTAGGGTGGTGCTGAGCCATGGAGTGCTTTGTGGATGAGGGTAGTAGTTTTGTACTGGATTCTGGAGTGGATGGGTAGCCAGTGTAATGACTGGCACAAGGTAGAGGCATCGGTGTAACGGTTGGTGAGGAATATGATCCTGGCGGCAGCAGCATTCAGGACAGATTGGAGCGGGGAGAGTTTGGTAAGAGGGAGGCCAATTAGTAGATGTGGGGATTCCCTAACAAACAGGCAATCCCTGCATGCGTTCAGGTTGTCTAACAGCCGCAAATTATGCAGCTGCGGGGACACAAACATAATATACGAGCATGCCCAAAATACTCAGAGAACACCCGAGCATGCTCGCAAAACCCGAGTAACGAGAACACTCGCTCATCACTATAAAATACTAAAGGGTTAACTAAAGGGTTTTTCCAAATGTCAGCACATATCTACAGACATTCCCACAGTCCTGTTTGGCTGTTTCCATAATGCTGATGGAGTTATATGTATTGGTGGCACACATGCTCGAATGCAGCACCAAACAACTCACCGGCAGCTGGGAAGGAATTGGGATTTGAGATCCCCATTTCAAAGCTAAGTGGGGGTCCCAACATTCGAGTCTCTACCAATTTAACATTAGTCACCTCTCTTGCGTATGGGCGATAAATGTCAAAGGACAGAATATACTTTAACAGTTATACAAACTTTTTTACACTTTTTTACTATTTTACATCACTCAAGAAAATCTATTCCCACCATTTCTCCTATCTTATGCACACTAAAGCCAATTTTACAGGATGTCAAATAGTTTATATTGGATGAGAAGATATTTCTGGATTCTGGGACAAAAATAGAGCACAGAGTGCATGCAGGGCCTGTCTTATATTAACCCCTTAACCCCCGGAGCTTTTTTTCGGCTTTGCGTTTTCGGTTTTTACTCCCCTTCTTCCCAGAGCCATAACTTTTTTATTTTTCCGTCGATATGGCCATGTGAGGGCTTGTTTTTTGTAGGACGAGTTGTACTATTGTGGCAGATTTGGTCTAAAAAACACTTGCATATAATTGTTTAAATATAAAATATTATCTACCATGAAATGCAAGAATAATATACTGGCCCTTACCTAGCAAGCCGCATAACGTCTTGTATACAGTGATAAAAGTAGGTCTATATAATGACCCTAATATGGCATTACACTTTAGCCATTGAATGCTTATGCAATGTTCCCTACAGTTTCATACAACATCTTTGGCAAAAACTTTTTGCTTCTGTACCGTAAAGCAGGGGATAATGTAGAGATGATGGCTATAGCAGTCAGGCACATCACTGATTTCATTCTCCAACCTAGACTTCATTTGTTGGAATTACCGTATGTACATTCTATACACACAATGCCTCAATGCAATAAATACAAGGGACATATAAAGTTCCATCTGGCTATAATCACTTTATTTTGTAATTAGTTTTTGCTCTGGTTATTGCAGTGTATTAATAATGTGTCAATTGTGATAAAAACCGGTACTGTCAGCTCCATGTGGGAACAGAACCATTTCTATACATCTTGGGTCCTCCTGCTTAGACCCAGTCCCACCTTTGTTGCGAGGAGGAGGACATAAGCAGTGGAACCTACAGTGGCATGTAAAAGTTTGGGCACCCCTTATCAAAATTACTGTTATTGTGAACAGTTAAGCAAGTTGAAGATGAAATGATCTTTCAAGGGCCTAAAATTAAAGATATATTTCTTTTGTGGAAAATAAATAAATAAATAAAAAAAAAAAAAATATATATATATATATATATATATATATATATATATATATAGTCATTTTTTACATTTTAAAAATTAAAAGAAGGAAAATGGGCTGATGCAAAATTTTGAAAATTTTGAGCACCCTTGGAGATTTGTGTGCTTAGATAACTTTGACCAAGGTTTCAGACCTTAATTAGGCTATTAGCGTTATGGTTTGTTCACTATCATCATTAAGACAAGTCAGGTGATGAGAATTTCACAACTTTATAAAAACCCAGCCTCCTTTAACCTTGAGCCAAAACCTCGCAGCCATGGGTTCTTCTCAGCAGCTGCCTAGCACTCTGAAAATGAAAATGGTGGAGACCCACAAAGCAGGAGAAAGCTATAAGAAGATGGCAAAGTGTTTTCAAGTCGCCCTTTAAAACGCTTTTCTAGTTACGCAAAATGAAGATGAAATAATCTATAAAGGGCCTAAAGTTGAAGATGACACATTTCCTTTGTATTTTAGACAAATAAATATATATATATATATATATATATATATATATATATATATATATATTCATCTTTTGGGCCAATGCAAAAGTTTGGGCACCCTGCATGGTGAGTACCTAGTAGCACCCCCATTTTTGCAAGTATAACAGATTGTAAATGCTTTTTGTAGCCAGCCTTTCAATTCTTGTTTGAGGGATTTTTATACAATCTTCCTTGGAACATTTTTCCGGTTTTGTGAGATTTCTGGGTTGTCAAGTCACAGATTTTCAATGATGTTCAGATCAGGGGACTGTGAGGGCTATTGTAAAACCTTCAGCTTGTGCCTTTTTTATGTCGTCTATTGTGGATTTTGACTTGTGTTCAGGATCATTATCCATTTGTAGAAGCCATCCTCTTTTCATCTTCACCTTTCTTACAGATGGTGTTATGTTTGCAACAAGAATTTGAAATTTCATTGAATCCATTCTTCCCTCTATCCTTGAAATGTTCCCCGTTCCATTCGCATTAACACAACCCCAAAGCATGATTGATCCACCTAAATGCTGAATGGTTGGCAAGATGTTCTTTTCCTAAAATTCTGTGCCCTTTTTCTCCACACATACCTTTGATCATAGTGACCAAACAGTTTTAACCTCATTGGTCCAGACTGCACAAGACATGTTTCCACAATGCATTAGACTTGTTTAGATGATCTTTTGCATACTTCTGGCACTGAATTTTATGGTTAGGTTGCAGGAAAGGTTTTCTTCTGATGATTCTTCCATGAAAGCCATATTTTTGCAGGTGTCGCTGAAGAGTAGAACATTGTATCACAACTCCAAAGTCTGCTAAATCTTTCTGAAGGTCTTTCGCAGTCAAGCGGGGGTTCTGATTTGCCTCTCTAGCAAATGTTAACTGCCAATTCTTAATTACATTTCAAACTGAGGAAAGGGCAACTTGAAAACACTTTGCTATCTTCTTATAGCCTTCTCCTGCTTGGTGGGCCTCCATCATTTTGATTTTCAGAGTGCTAGGCAGCTGCATAGAAAAACCCATGGCTGCTGTTTTTTGACACAAGTTTAGAGAAGGCTGGGTTTTTATAAAGCTGGGAAATTTGCATCATCTGGCCTTGCCTAATGATGATGGTGAACAAATCATAACCCTGACAGGCTAATTAAGGTCTGACACCTTGGTCAAAGTTATCTGAGCACTAGTGTTGAGCGATACCGTCCGATACTTGAAAGTATCGGTATCGGAAAGTATCGGCCGATACCGGCAAAGTATCGGATCCAATCCGATACCGATACCCGATACCAATACAAGTCAATGGGACTCAAGTATCGGACGGTATTCCTGATGGTTCCCAGTGTCTGAAGGAGAGGAAACTCTCCTTCAGGCCCTGGGATCCATATAAATGTGTAAAAGAAAGAATTAAAATAAAAAATATCGCTATACTCACCCTCCGACGCAGCCTGGACCTCAGCGAGGGAACCGGCAGCGTTGTTTGTTTAAAATTCGCGCTTTTACTTGGTTACGTGAAGTCCCGGCTTGTGATTGGTCAGGGCGGCCATGTTGCCGGGACGAGGACCAATCACAGCAAGCCGTGACGAAATTACGTCACGGCTTGCTGTGATTGGTCCGCGTCCCGGCAACATGGCCGCCATTAACCAATCACAAGCCGTGACGTCACGGGAGGCTGGACACGCGCGCTTTTTAAAATGGGCGCGTGTCCAGCCTCCCGTGACGTCCCGGCTTGTGATTGGTTGCGCCGCGGTCAACCAATCACAAGCCGGGAGGCTGGACACGCGCGCATTTTAAAATTTTAAAATGGGCGCGTGTCCAGCCTCCCGGCTTGTGATTGGTTGACCGCGGCGCAACCAATCACAAGCCGGGACGTCACGGGAGGCTGGACACGCGCCCATTTTAAAATGCGCGCGTGTCCAGCCTCCCGTGACGTCACAGCTTGTGATTGGTTGCGTCTCCCATGTGACTGCGACGCAACCAATCACAAAGCCGGGACGTAATTTTAAAATCCTTAAGGACCTGAAATTACGTCACGGCTTGCTGTGATTGGTTGCGTCTCCCATGTGACTGCGACGCAACCAATCACAACGCCGGAACGTAATTTTAAAATCCTGAAGGACCTGAAATTACGTCACGGCTTGCTGTGATTGGTTGCGTGCCGGTCACATGGGCGGCACGCAACCAATCACAAGCCGGGACTCACGTAAAGGAAAGAAAAGCGCGAATTTTAAACAAAGAACGCTGCCGCTTCCCTCGGTAAGGTGCAGGCTGCGTCGGAGAGGTGAGTATAGCAATATTTTTTATCTTAATTCTCTCTTTTACACATTTTTACATTAATGTTGTTTCGATACCGATACCCGATATCACAAAAATATCGGATCTCGGTATCGGAATTCCGATACAGCAAGTATCGGCCGATACCCGATACTTGCAGTATCGGAATGCTCAACACTACTGAGCACACAAATCTCCAAGCATGTCCAAACTTTTGCATCAGCCAATGTTCCTTTTCGGAATATTTAAAATGAAATAAATGACTATATTTTTTTTCTTCCTAAAACACAGAGAAAATGTGCCATCTTTAAACTTTAGGGCTTTTAGAGTTCATCTTCAACTTGTTTAACTGTTCACAATAGCAGTAATTTTTTTTTCAACAATAGATTTTTATTGAAGAATTATTCAAATAACAAACAGGTAAATTGCAGTGATCAAAAAGAAAACAAACATTTAGATGAGTGGAGTACAACGGGAGGGGATAAAGTAACTGATGGGAAGGAGTAGAGGGTAAAGGAGGGGGAAAGGGAGCCCGAGGGGGGGGGTGTTAGTCGAGACTAAATTTAATATATCAAGCTACGACGAGTCTTGGGTGTCAGGAGCATGTAAACGAAGTGAAAGTGCGGTGAAGGGAGTGTGGTTGGCGTATTCTGCCCAGGGAAGCCAAATTTTTCCAAATTTATGGACTTTATCCATAAGTAAGGCAAATCCTTTTTCATTGATCATATACCATGAAAGCTGTCTCTTGACTTCTGACAAATCTAGACCTGAATTTTTCCAGACCAATACTATAGCCTGCTTGGCCACTAGGAATATAAATTAGATGAGAATTTGGGTGTATTTAGGGATGGTAGGAATATGTTTGTTAAGTAAGGCTTCCCAATGAATTTTTTTAAGGTTTGTGTTTGTTACTAAGAGAATAAGGTAATATACCCTAGTCCAAAATCTACGTACCACGGGGCACAACCACCAAATATGGTACATATCCACGTCAGAATCACAACCTCTAAAACACTTGGGAGAGTAGCCGGGAACTGCCTTGGCAACTCTAGCTGGGGTTAAGAATCATATAGTTAACACCTTATAGTTTGTCTCTAGCATTAAGGTATTTAGAATTCCACCGGTTGAAGAGGACCAAATCTGAGACCATTCTGGGACAGTAAGGGCAGAACTGATATCAAACATCCAGTGAGAGGTATACGTGATATAAATTTCACCTGTGTGAGGTGTAGTGAATAACAGTAATTTTGACCTAGGGTGCCCAAACTTTTACAAGCCACTGTAGGTTCCACTGCTCATGTCCTCCTCCTCGCACCAAAGGCGGAACTAGGTCTAAGGAGGAGGATCCAAGATGTATAGAAATAAATGGCTGTTCTACCACATGGAGCTGACAGTGCCGGTTCTTTTCACGATCAACACATCATTAATACACTGCAATAACTGAAGCAAAAACAAACGTATATATGTCACTAAGTATGTATATATCTTTGCAAACCTCACCTCCCAGTGCATATATATTTACATATACACAGTACATATATATATATATATATATATATATATATATATATATATATATATATATATATATATATATAAACATACATACACATGAGTGGGCGGACACAAACAGAAGAGGGCACAAGTGCAAGAACAATATATGAGCCCTATGCAGCCCAATAGCTCACCATAATGCACACTTCTAACAACTTTGGAGATAGAAGTGGCCCCTTACCTTTTTAATCTGCACAGGTTAAACCAATGGAAAGTCCGTCCAGTGCAAACATAATATGATGAGCGTGAGATAAGGTGACCCACCGGGAGCTGTTAAATCCCATTGGGAGCTATTAAATCCCACAGTGAGCTGTTAAATCTCATAGGGGACGCTTGAAACTAAAAGTAGTCCCCCTCTCCTTTTTAACGAAAACACCACTACCAGTGTGCAAGGAATCCCTTTCCTTCAGGGCTGCACAATACCTGCTAAGGGGAGTAGTGGTATTAGATAGAGAGCCATTTAGGAGCCGATAGCGGTGGTCCTTGTTCCTGAGCTGAGCCAAGAGATCTAACTGAGTAACAGGAGCCGGAATGGCCATCACTACAGTGTGCGGCTTATTTTGAAAAGACTTTTCAGATTTATGATATTGTCATCTATCTGTAATTATTGGAAAAGTGACAAGTGTGACAGAGAGCAGGCTGATCAGGCAGGAAGGAGAAACACAGAAGACATTCACATCAAGCAGATTAGGTGGTCCTTCATGGTGACTTACATATCCAGGACTCATGTCCCAAAATACATCGGGATATGCTTCATTTTCCGGATTCCCCTGTGAGTTCTGCCTTTGCACAACCTGCTCCATGTCCTCAGTGTAACAAGGAAGTAGTGAACTAAGAGCTGCTATAGTGTCCGCATTGAAAAGAAAGGGGAGGGCAAGAACGACAGAGGTAGAATCAGGAAGAAATAGGATGAAAATGTAAAGGCTGTACGAGACAGTCAGATTACCGAGAACAAGAAGATCTCGTGTCTTGACGGCATTAGACTTTTGCTTTTTTTTGTTGACTATGCTTAAAGGGATTGTCCACTTAATCTTTAGTTTAACAAATGACCCTGTGGCACTTATCTATAAGTATGACATGTTCTTCTCAGGCAAATGTTAGAGCCGCCTTCCTCACAGACCGCACATGTTCTTAAAGTGGCTGATGATGGAGGAGCATGTAACCAGACCCGACTTGTCCATCAGTCTCCTCCAATTGAAAAACAGCTATCCCTACACACAGCGATATTCAATTGGTGGAAGCTGATGGTCACACATGATTTTCCATCAGCAGCTATTCTGAGAAAAGATCTCACGAGTGGCACTTCACAAAGGAGGAGAATCTGTAATACTTATATATTAGTAAGTGCCACAAAATCACTGCCACAACCTCTTTGTTAAAATAAAGATAAAGTGAACAATAATGAATCTTCTTTTTTAGAGCTAATTTTTGAATTTACACAGACCCATTAGAAGCAATAAAGGTATAGAATTGAAAATCTCTCTATCCATAAAGAAGTCTTACTTACAGCTTACATTAGAAATGTATGCTACATTTACATGTTAAAGGAGTTACGCGTTGAGCTTGTGGTTGAGCTTTTCCTGAGGTGTATAACAAAAAAATAAACAATTTTAAAGTGGCGCCCGGCACACCTGTGCAGTTGCAGCTATCAGTGTACATAGCTGTGATCCGATAGCTGCTATTGTGCAGGTGCCATCTTGCTAGAGTAGAAAAAAAATGTTCTCCTCCAAGATGGCGCCACCCACGCCTGCGCAGTAGCAGCGCTCGGCTGTTACAATGGCCCTCATAGTCCTCTGATCTAAATATCACTGAAAAATCTGTGGCTAGACCTCAAAATAGCAGTGCATGCAAAACAACCCAGGAATCTCACAGAGCTGGAAGAATTGTCTAAGAAAAAATGGACTGAAATCCCTCAAACAAGAATTGAAACAATAATTGAAAGACTCTTGTCTGGCTTTAAAAAGTGTTTATAAGCTGTGAGACTTCAGTCAGTATGACTACGCAGATACCAAACAAGTCTAGTTTTCTTTTTCTTTTAAGTGGTGAAAAAAAAATCAGGAATTTGTATGAAAAAAAACGTTTTTGCTTTGGTTTGGTCGCCATTTTCCAAGATCCATAGGGTTTTCATTTTTTGGAACATGAGGCTGTGTGAGGGCTTATTTTTTGCACCCTGAACTAATGTTCTCAGTGAAATCATTTTGAGGTAGATACGATATTTTGATCACCTTTATTGCATTTAATTGCAATGTTGCGGTTGCTAGAAAACCGTAATTCTGGAGTTTCTATTCTAGTTTTTCCTCGCTACACTGTTTAGGCTACTTTCACACTAGCGTTGTTTGCAATACGTCGCAATGTGTCGTTTAGGAGAAAAAACGCATCCTGCAAAGTTGTCTGCAGGATGCGCTTTTTCCCCATAGACTTACATTACGGACGCATTGTGACGTATCGCCACACGTCGCAACCATCGTGCGGCGGTTGCGGCGTGTTTTGGCAGACCGTGGGCACAAAAAAAGTTACATGTAACTTTTTTTGTGCGTCGAGTCCGCCATTTTCGACCGCGCATGCGCGTCCGAAATTCCGCCCCCTCCTCCCCGGACCTTACAATGGGGCAGCGGAAGCGTCGTAAGACTGCTTCCACTGCCCACGTCGGGCATTTCTTCCACTCAACTTATATGTGAAAGCGTTTTTTTAATTTTCCAGCACCGCGTCTTGCCATACGCCAGCGGTTGCCACACATTCCCAGTTTCTACATGAACCAGGGGAATTATTACCTCCTTTGCTCACATGAGCATATACCCACCATAAACACCACTTATCTAATGTAACTGATGAAGGTCAGATAAATGACCGAAGTGTTTTGTTGCTGGAAAAATAAAAAAAATGCTTTCACATATAAGTTGAGTGCCAGGTTTTATTACACATTACTAGGGTGTTGGAACCTACCTGGGCACCACACTCCATAAGCTGTGCACACGTTTATTTACCTACTGGGCATTTCTTTCACAACGCGCGGCGGCACGTCGGGCCGACGCTAGTGTGAAAGCAGCCTTACTAATCGGATTAATTTTTTCAAATATTTTAATAGAATGGTCATTTCTGAATGCAGCAACACCAAATATGTGCATTTTTTATTGTTTTATTTTCAATGAGGCAAAAAAGGCATGATTTGAACTTTTGTGTTTTTTTTTCATTTTCCTTTAACTTTTTACTGTATTTTATAGACTTGAAGCTGCAATCGTCTAATCACTTGTGCTAGGAATAGCAGTGCTACACATCGCTCGTGCGTCAGCACCCCTATGTGTGGCAGAAATCACAGTCTTCTATGAACTGTCATGGCAATCCATCAGCGCCCTGCGGTCATGTCACGGGCGTGCCAATGGGAGCATGGAATGATGTGCGCCCCTGTTGGCGCAAGTTAAATTCTGAGGTCAGATTGACAGTGGGATGTAACAGGTTAACAGCCGCGGGCTCCACTCCACGCGTGGCTGTTAAAGGCACATGATGGGTGATTAAATTAGCCATCAAGTGTGGGGAAAGATGCGGCCTCAATGTGTGAGCCTGCATCAAACACAGGGCACGACATATGACAAATATAAATCATATGTCATGAAAGGGTTGAATAAAGTATATACAAATTCTCACCAGATGTCGGTAACAACCCATCCAATCTACAGAGGCAAAGTAATCACACCATAAATGTCCATAAATTATGTGCAATAATGAGAAATAACACAGGGAAAAAGTATTGAACACATGAAGAAAGATGCAAAAAGCCATGGAAAATCATGACACAAGCTGAAATCTATCAGCAATTAGAAAGCAATCCTGCCAGTTATTGAAAAATATCAGATGGTGTTCAATACTTTTTCCCTGTGTCATTTCTCATTATTACACATATGGTAATTTATGGACATCTATACTTTGACTTCTTTGCCGATGTGGATTGGATGGGTTGTTACAACATCTGGTGAGAATTTCATGTCCATAGCACCTTTAGAAACATATTTATTTAGAAAATGATGATGTGTTCAATACTTCTTTCCCACGCTGTATACACCATATATTTTTTTTAAATCATGCTTGGTCTGGATTTACCGGTGCCCTTTTTTAACTGTGATAATTTGGAAAACCTCAGTATTCTAATGGATTCTTGTCTTTGCAGTAAAAACTAGCCGGCATGTTTAGGACATACCTACGTTATACACAAAGAAGCACTTTAACTGTGTTGCTTTTTTATTAGGTTCCTTCCAAGTTATCATTATAAATCTATTTGACTGCTTTTAGCAATCCTGGATATTAATCTGGAATTACAACTCCACTATCTAATGGTCTAGGTTTCTTAAAATACAATTCAGTCATTGCAATATATTCGGAGTAGTTTCTGTAAGTAAATTAAGCATCATCCAACGCCTATAATGCTCCGAATGAGCCTACTTCAATTATAAATGCATCATGTTGTAGACATTGAATCAGTGAAAGCACAACGAATATTCCACAAGAAGTGAGCGCTTGTCTCCACTCTCTATGTATCTGCAATAGGGTCAAGAGACTGGCTCTGACGTTAGCTCCAATTGGACTTGTCTTCTGCTGGACCTTGGAGATGCATTGTATGATAAACCCCAGACCCAAAAAAGGATCCCTAGGATCCCTGATGGACCTCTCTACCTTAAATTTATCGGTTATATGTGCTAAAGCCCCTCTTCAGTGTTCTCTTACGCCCCACCAAATTCCATAGCGTCCAAACCCATGGTGTCTGCCTCAAGAGGACAAAGCCTACCTCCACATATAGGTGTGCATGAGCACACAAGCGTCTAGGTGTTACAGAAGACAAGCTTAGCCCCACTCGTAGGGTGGCCTTCAGACCCATGCAGAAGCTGAAACGTGGGACCAGGTAGCTGTATCCACAGCTACTTTCTACTATTAAAGACTTTTTTAATATTTAGAAAAGTGGACCCCAATTGATCAGATATTAGAAAAAAAATAGATATATTTACCTTCCCTTGGTCCAATGCTAGATCACTGCCACATGTCCAATGGCTGCAGAGGTGGCGTCACAACTACAGCGAGCATTACCTTGTCCATCACCCTACTATTATAGCGAGGGAGTCTTGAGGGCATATGAACAATTGAACAAAAAGTTATATAATTCTGAAAATACCGTGTTAATTGATCATTACCTCTGACTGTACTTTGGATGAGGGATCATCACTTTCTTCAGCTGATTCCAGATCGGTGGAGGGTGTGACTGCCTGTCTTACGTAGAGGACACAGAAATTTAATAATCACATATCATTAGTATTATCATCAATGGAAGATATACAGCTCTGCCTAAAATTAAGAGACCACTGCAAAATGTTCAGTTTGTCTGATTTTTCTCTTTACAGGTATACTGTATGTTTGAGTAAAATGTCAATTGTTCTTTTATTCTGACTTCTGACAACATGTCTCCGAAGTTCCAAGCAATAAATTTTTTTTCTGACAAAGAAAAATGGTCAAAATTTTAAAAAAACAGTGCTTTCAGACCTCAAATAATGCAAAGAAAACAAGTTCGTAATCATTTAGAAACAACAATACTAATTTTTTAACTCAGGAAGAGTTTAGAAATCAATATTTTGTGGAATAACCATGTCTTTTAATCACAGCTTTCATGCGTCTTGGCATGCTTTCCACCAGTCTTTCACACTGCTTCTGGCTCAAAAATGTAAGCAGTTCTTCTTTGTTTGATGGCTTGTGACTATCCATCATCCTCCTGATTACATTCCAGAGGTTTTCAATGGGGTTCAGGTCTGGAGATTGGGCTGCCCATGGTAGGGTTTTGATGTGGTGGTCTCTTAATTTTTGCCAGAGCTGTATAATAACACTCCTATCAGATTTAAATTCAAAGTTCTAAAAGGGGACGTCCACTACTAGACAGCTCCGGTTTAATCAATTCAGAACCCCATATAAAATAAAAAAACAATCAGCAATCGTCTTCTGCAGCATTACAGTTGCAGTAATGTTGGCGCTGTTGTTACGAGTGAGCAGGGGAGTAATCACTGTGCTCACAGCAGTTGCTCCCCGGCATGTGAGGGGCCCGCCAATGCCAGAAAATACTCCAGCTGGATGTGGGTCCTAGGACCCACATCCAGTTGAAGTGTATTGCAGCGCACATACCTGTCAGAGGTCAGCAACTGATATAGGCGTGCATATGACTGAGGGCACATGGCAGTGACGTCATGCAATCCTGTCGCTTGCATGCTGAAGTCAGCTGCCAGCTTCAGAAGAGGACACAGTGCAGCAGGAGAATGGAGGGAAGGTGAGCATTGTGGTTATTTTTTTTAAATAAGTGAGTACACGGTGCCAGTGGCCATACTACTACATGGATGACTATGAGGTGCATTATACTATATGGAGGACTATGGGTTGTGTATTATATTATATGAAGGATATGGGCTGTGTATTATACAGTATGGAGGACTATGGTCTGTGCAGTATACTATATGGAGGAGTATGGTCTGTGCATTATATTATATGAAGGATTATGGGCTGTACATTATTTTATATGAAGAATATGTACTGTGTATTATACTAATATGGAGGACAATGGGCTGTGCACAATACATGGAAGTACTTTATACTATATGGAGGATGCATTATAGCATTATATTATATGGAGGACCATATGGTCCTTTATACTATATGGAGGAATATGGGCTCTACATTATACTATATGGAGGTCTATGGGCTGTGCATTATATATGGAGGACTATGCAAGGTGCATTGTATTATATGGAGGACTATGGAGAAAGCATTATATTGTATGGAGGACTATGGGGTGCATTATACTATATGGAGGACTATGGCTGGTACATTATACTATGGTAGTGCATTATATTATATGGAGGACTATGGGGGTGCAATATACTATAGGGAGGACCATGGGGAGTGCATTGTACTTCTGCTATGAGGCTCCATGACTTCTGCACACCTCTTAATGAATTAGGAGAGTCTGACTCCAGCACATACCCTCATCAAGACTAGTGTGAAAATCACCAGTCTTGATTAATCTGGCCCAAAGTACAGTAAATAAAAGTCTGGAAAAGAAGTCACCACAAACAAATGTAGAATAGATATTGTCTATATATTTTTTTACTAGCTAAAACATTGCCACAATGTATATGTGCGTGCTGCAAACCCAAAACATAACTTCAATTACAACGCTAGCTAAAAGGTTACATTTGGCTCTAACCTTTCCCAAGCTTTGATGGCACCAGCATGTCAAATACTAGCTATAACTTAATAATAAAAACAGCATAGAAAATACACTCACATGTCCTGGAGTCTTAGACTTCCTTGGTGGCTTCCATGTCTTTTCTCTGGTCTCTATATTGATGAAGAAATTTCTGCCTGTAATAGGGTCGACATGATATTCCCAGTTCTCCACAATGTGGACAGGGGAACACGTAGGGCTAGGAGGAGCCCCTTTACTCAGCTTCATCTCTTCCAGGTTGCAGTAAACTGGTGTAGTATCCTGCATTGTGTTAGCCAAACTAGCCTAACCGGAGTAGAAAACACAACAATATATAGTACAATAGTGACATGGGCAAACAGACTGTGAGACAGAGAATGTGCAAAGTTAACATAAGCAATGTATAGTATCATATGTAGCAAATGTTCTATCCATATGCAGGTCATGTTCCCCTTCAGGCAGCTTTGATATTGCAGAATTATTCTAATTCGTCATGTTACATACTCAAATACTTTGATTATGGCCGATTATTTCATGGCCGAGATGGGAACAAATGCTTTTAGGTTATGACCACCAGAGGCATAGTTACAGAAACAGCGAGCTACACTGTTTCTGTAATTCTGTAGTTTCTCAAATAGCATAGCGCAGCTGACCCTAGCTGTTTTTGTAACCCCACCTCTGTTGGCCATAACTTAGAAACAATTCCAATCTCCGTCGCCTACACACTCCTCAAATAGCACATCCACATTGAATTTTCCTCCCACCTCAACTCACTCTTTGATAACCTACCTTCTATCTTCACCACTCCACTAAAACTGCCCTAAACAAAATTACTAAGGACTTACTGACCACTAAGGCGAGCAGACAAAATATTCTATACTCCTCCTTCAAGACATGGCCTCTGCTTTCAAACAGTTGATTATCCCTTCCTACTACAGACCCTCTCTTCCCTTGGCATCAAAGACTTGTCTCTCTCCTGGATTTCCTCATACCTCAATGAATGCACATTTATAGTCTCTCATTCCCATACTACCTCCTCATCCTGCCATCTCGCTGTTGGTTTCCCTCAAGGCTCTGTCCGGGTACCCTTACTCTTCATAATCAATACCTTTTTCCTGGGACAGCTCATAAAGTCCCATGGCTTTCAGTAAAACCTACACCCTGATGATACTCTAATCTACCTCTCTGACCCACATGTCATCTTTCTGCTGTCCAAAATCCCAGAATGTCAATCTGTCATAGCCTACTTCTGATCACACTTTCTAAAACTCAATGTGGACAAAACCAAACTCAAAATCTTTCCTTTATCTCATCTATTCCCACCTACCAGTCTTATCTAGCACTATAAATGATATTCAGCTTTTCCCAGTATCACAAGCCCTCTGCCACTATGGAACCAATGACTTTGATCTGTCCTTCAAACCGCACATACACACCCTTTCCACCTCCTACTGCCTTAAACTCAGAGCACGTATAAGTGAAATAACACCGTGAGCACTACTATCGAAGGTGCCCAAGTAGGTTCCCACACCATAGATCAATATATATGAAACTCGGAACTCAACTTTATGAAATTAAAGATGAATTTTAATTTTGTCCAAAGATGTAGTGAACAGAAAAACATTTTGGTCAGTATAGACCTTCATCAGTTACTACAAATAATAAAAAATTATTACAGAAAGCAAAAAATAAAAATAAAACAATAACAACAAAAGTATATACACAAATGATAAGCATGGTCAGTATAGCAATATTTCAATGTATCCTGTATAGGAGATCAAACTACAAGCTAGTCCTATCCAATAGAGTGATGATAGAGGTAAGTGTAATTGATGGAAGATAAGGGACAGTATATCCCCATAGGTAAGTATGTTGTGGACACCCTGAGAAGAGGCTGAATGGAAGATTGGTCTGGACATGGTGTGGTGGTATTTGTTCCTTGTATCTGGCATTATAGGTCACTATGTGGTGGTAATATGGTGTCTGGTCATGGTGCAGTGGTATTTGTCCCTTGTATGTGATATTATTGGTCATTTAAAAAAAATTTAAATAATTAAAAATATGCCAAAATTGTATTAGATATTTTAACAAATGATTACTAGGAAAGAGTAGAGTAGTGCTCGGCCAAAAGAGGCTACCTTGTCGTGGTGGAGGCTCAAAAAATCTTTTGGCCAAAACAAAAGCTGCTGGCTATATGTGAGAAACTCGCATCAAGTCCTGGCACTGCCATCGGCACTTGGGACCGGGGTTTGTGGCTGCATGTATTTCTATGCAGCCGCACGCTCCAGTCTCAAGTGCTGACTTAAGTTTCCTGCATTGAACTCGCAAGTGTGACCCCGGCCTTAATGTGTGATTGGTGAGAAGTGGAGTTTTTATAAGGGAGAGCGGTGGGGCTGTGGACAGTTCGAGAGGTGGACCCTGGGCAGAGTCTCAAGGGGGCCCCCGAAAATTTTTCCAGTATGGGGCCCCGAAATTCCTAGTGGCAGCCCTGAGCATATCGGATGCCAAACGCTAGTCTGTTTCCAGCCTTAGGCTGCGGCCACATTATCAGAATTTGGTTAGTACTTTTTCTTAGTATTTGTAAGCCAAAACAAGGTAAAGAACAATCAGAGAAAAAGGTACAATAGAAACAAGTGCACCAATTCTGCATTTTTGACCCACTCCTGACTTTAGCTTACAAATACTGATGTGAAATACTGACAAAATACTGATACTATGACCGTAGACTAACAATGACTTACTAGGCCATCCATAATTCGTTCGACCTTCCCACAAATAACATTCAGTCCTTACAAGATGCCCTTTCTCCTCCACTCTTGTACATTCCTCACCCAGATGCCTCTAAAATTTTTCCTCAACATCCCCCGAAACCGCAATGCCACCGCTGCTTCACACTGCTACAGGGCAAATGGGAAGAGCGAGGCTAAGTGCCAGAATTGGCGCATCTTAGAGATGCGCATTTTCTGGGGAGCTGAAAGCTGATGTTTTTAGCCTGGGGGGTGTATCCATGGTCCCTTCCTAGGCTATTAATATCAGCCCGCAGCTGTCTGCATAGCCTTTGCTGGTTATTAATTATAGGGGGTGGTCCCATATTTTAATAGCCAGTAAAGGCTAATTATACAGCTATGAGCTGATATTAATAGCCTGGGAAGCTCCATGGGTATTACCCCCTTCCCAGGATATAAACATCTGCCCCCAGCCATTGGCTTTCTCTCTGCTAGATAACAAAATTAAGTGAGAGCCCATGCCACTTTTTTCAGAAAAGTAATCTTTTATTAATTAAATAAATGTATAGTAAGCTGCACACACACTGCACTAATTGTATTTGTCACAGACATATGTATATCTACCTATTCTATATGTATATACTGTATCTAATCCATCTATTCTATCCTGTCGGTGCCTGCTGTGATTATACTGTATGCGGCTGCTGAATTGCCATTTTATCTTCTATCTATGTAATACATATACATACATATACAGTTGTGCTCAAATGTTTAAATACCCCGACAGAATTTTTGCTTTCTTGTCCTTTTTCTGAGAATATGAATAATAACACTAAAACTTTTTCTCCACTCATGGTTAGTGGTTGGATGAAGCCATTTATTGTAAGACTACTGTGTTTTCTCATTTTAAATCATAATGACAACCCAAAACATCCAAATGACCCTGATCAAAAGTTCACATACCCTGGTGATTTTGGCCTGATATCATGCACAGAAGTTGCCACAAATGGGTTTGAATGGCTACTAAAGGTAACATCCTCAACAGTGTGTGTGCATAAAAGCTGAGTGAGTTTCTACGATCCAGACACACTCTTGCATCTTTTTCTGCATTGTGAGTCATGGGGAAAGCAAAAGAATTGTCAAAGAATCTATGAGAAAAGGTAGTTGAACTGTATAAAACAGGAAAGGAATACAAAAAGATATCCAAGGAATTGGTAATGCCAGTCAGCAGCGTTCAAACTGTGATTAACAAATGGAAAATCAGGGGCTCTGTAAAAACAAAACCACGGTCAGGTAGACCAACAAAAATGTCGTCCACAACTGCCAGGAAAATTGTTCGGGATGCAAAGAAAAACCCCAAAATAACATCAGCTGAAATACTGGACTCTCTGAAAACTAGCAATGTGGCTGTTTCAAGATGCACAATAAGGAGGCACTTGAAGAAAAATGGGCTGCCTGGTCGAGTCGCCAGAAGAAAGCCATTACTGCACAAATACCACAAAGTGTCTCACCTACTATATGCAAAACAGCACAGAGACAAGCCTAAAATCTTCTGGAACAAGGTAATTTGGAGAGATGAGACCAAAATTGAACTTTTTGATCACAACAATAAACATTACATTTGGAGAGAGGTTAACAAGGCCTATGATGAAAGGAACACCGTTCCTACTGTAAAGCACGGAGGTGGATTGCTGATGTTTTGGGGGGGTGAGCTACAAAGGCACAGGAAACTTGGTCAAACTTGAAGGAAAAATGAATGCAGCATGTCATCAGCAAATACTGGAGACAAATTTGCAATCATCAGCCTGGAAGCTGTCACATGGGACGTACTTGGACGTTCCAATATGACAATGATCCAAAACACAAGGCCAAGTCGACCTGTCATTGGCTACAGCAAAAGAAAGTGAAGGTTCTGGAGTAGCCATCTCAGTCTCTCAGTCTCCTGACCTCAATATCATTGAGCCACTCTGGGGAGATCTCAAGCGCGCAGTTCATGCTAGACAGCCCAGGAATTTACAGGAACTTGAGACTTTTTGCCAAGAAGAGTGGTCAGCTTTACCATCTGACACGATAAAGAATCTCATCCATGACTACTAGAAAAGACTTCAAACTGTCACTGATATTAGAGGGGGCAATACGCGGTATTAAGAAATGGGGTATGTGAACTTTTGATCAGGGTCATTTGGATCTTGTGGGCTGTCATTATGATTTAAAAAAGAGAAAACACAGTAGTTTGACAATAAATGGCTTCACCCAACCACTAACCATGAGTGGAAAAAAAGTTTTGGTGTTATCACTCATATTCCCTGAAAAAAGGTCAAGAAAACAAAACTTCTGTCGGGGTATCCAAACTTTTGAGCATAACTGTACACTGTGTGCAGAATTATTAGGCAAGTTGTATTTTGATCACATGATACTTTTTATACATGTTGTCCTACTCCAAGCTGTTCAGGCTTGAGAGCCAACTACCAATTAAGTAAATCAGGTGATGTGCATCTCTGTAATGAGGTGGGGTGTTGGCTAATGACATCAAAACCCTATATAAGGTGTGCTTAATTATTAGGCAACTTCCTTTCCTTTGGCAAAATGGGTCAGAAGAGAGATTTGACGGGCTCTGAAAAGTCCAAAATTGTGAGATGTCTTGCAGAGGGATGCAGCAGTCTTGAAATTGCCAAACTTTTGAAAGCGTGATCACCGAACAATCAAGCGTTTCATGGCATATAGCCAACAGGGTCGCAAGAAGCGTGTTGGGCAAAAAAGGCGCAAAATAACTGCCCATGAATTGAGGAAAATCAAGAGTGAAGCTGCCAAGATGCCATTTGCCACCAGTTTTGCCATATTTCAGAGCTGCAACGTTACTGAAGTAACAAAAAGCACAAGGTGTGCGATACTCAGGGACATGGCCAAGGTAAGGAAGGCTGAAAAAAAACCACCTTTGAACAAGAAACATAAGATAAAACGTCAAGACTGTCCCAAGAAATATCTTAAGACTGAGTTTTCAAAGGTTTTATGGACTGATGAAATGAGAGTGACTCTTGATGGGCCAGATGGATGGGCCAGAGGCTGGATCAGTAAAGGGCAGAGAGCTCCACTCCGACTCAGATGCCAGCAAGGTGGAGGTGGGGTACTGTAATAATTATAGGCGATAACTCAGGAGACTCTTTGCGTGGAACAAGACAACTACAGGACACAGTTTTATAAGTGGTAAAGTCTATATTATCACATGGTGATTCAAACAGATGCAGAGAGAAACTCAAGTCCACAACACTTGGTGCAAATAATAAACGCAGCTTAGCAGTCTATAGGAAACTTCAGAGGAAAATGCAATCAAGCAGAAAGTCTATGAAGCACAGTAATTCTTGAGGATACTTGACACGAATAAATCCTTGTCTTAGTCCAGGCACAGATAGATATGCTTATTAGGCAGTTCAAATCGTATCTTAGCTCAACCAGGGAGGCCTGGTTAATAGTCTCAGGTTATTGCAAAGCAGCAACAGCTTACATGACCAGCAAATGCAGATGGAAGTAAACACGAACAGCAGATGAAGGAGGATTACTGGAAACTTGTGTATGAAGCAGGAAATCAGAGCAGAGTAGCAGGATCACCACACAGGTTCACAGGAGGAGGTGTATAGCCAGGGAGTAATCAGAGGTCAGGAGCTGGATGCAAGGCAGAATACTCTAGCACAGACTGAAGGCTGGGGTGGAGTTTTATAGCAGGAGACACAGTGCACATGAGACCAAAGACGCCATCTTGGAAAAGGGCAGTAATGCACAAAAGGTAAAAAATGTTCAGAGTCCTGACATTACTCCCTCCTTAGAAGCGGCCTCAGGATGATCCTGGACCTGGTTTCTCAGGGAATCCCTAATGAAAACGAGAAATCTTCTGTTGGGCATTGATGTTTTCCACAGGTTCCCAAGAGTCTTCCTCAGGGGGATATCCCTGCCATCTTATCAGATATTGGAGCCGATTCCTGCGAATCCTGGAATCAATAATTTCCTCCACCACAAATTGTTCTTGCCCATCAATCACCACAGGCTGCGGAGGTGGCACAACACGTCCCTGGAAGGTATTAGGAGATACAGGCTTTAGTAAAGATACATGAAAAACTGTGTGTACCTTCATAGTCCTAGGCAGCTTCAGCCGGCAGGCCACAGAGCTCACAATACCGTTGATCTTGAAAGGGCCAATGAATTTCTGTCCAAGTTTTTGTGAAGGAACATTTAACTTCAGATTCTTAGTTGCTAACCACACGGAATCTCCTACCTTGAACATGGGTGCAGGTTTACGGAATCTATCAGCCGATCTCATAACTTTCTTGAGCTGTGGTCAGGGATTCCTTCAGAACCTCCAGATTCTGTCTCATCGCAGTCAGCCTTTCCTCCACTGCCGGAACCGGAGAATTAATTGGAGACCTAGGTAAAATACACGGATGATAACCCAGATTGGCAAAGAAAGGTGTAAATTTAGTGGAGGCGCTCTGAGAATTATTATATGAAAATTCGGCTAACGGCAACAACTCCAACCAATCATCCTGGAGATGGCTGACATAACATCTTAGATATTGTTCCAGCGTCTGGTTGGTACGCTCACTCTGACCATTTGTCTGGGGATGGTAAGCAGAAGAGAGACAGACATTAATATTGAGTGCAGAGCAAAACCCCTTCCAGAATCTTGAAGCGAACTGTACTCCACGGTCAGAGATGATCTCATCCGGAACCCCGTGCAACCGAAAGACATTCTGTATAACCAAGTTAACTGTATCTTTAGCTGAGGGGAGGCCGGTGCATGGAACAAAATGAGCAGCTTTAGTCAGGCGATCAACTACCACCATGATTGTATTCATGCCCCCCGATGTAGGCAGCTCCACAATAAAGTCCATTGATATAGACCCACAAGGGCGGGACGGAACAGGTAATGGTGGTTGTAGAAGACCCGTAGGTGCCACATGAGGAGTCTTGTAACAGGCACATACCTCGCAAGAGAGAACATAGTCCTTGGTATCCTTCAGGCAAGTTGGCCACCAGAAGAATCGGCTCAGGAACTCTTGTGTCTTCTGTACCGCCCTGTGACCAGTCAACTTGGAGTCATGTACCAACTTGAGGATCTGCAGACGGACGACCTCCGGGACGTAGATACGTCGATCTCTGAACCACATGCCACGCTTAAAGACAAGATTAATATCCACAGGTGGGTTGGCCAGAAATACATCACCTTCATAGGCCTCCCTGCACTCCTTCCACAAGTCCTGATCGTGGATAACTCCGATGAAATTGGCATCAGATAGAATGGTCTTGGACGGGGCTCCAGGTATGGAATCCGCAGCATGGATTTGGGATAAAGCATCAGCCTTCCCATTACGAGAACCTGGACGGTACGAGATAACAAAGTTAAATTGATTTAAAAATAAGTTCCAACGAGCCTGACGAGGAGAAAGACCTCTAGCGGATCTAAGGAACTCTAGATTGCGATGGTCAGTTAGAACTATGATCTGTTGTGCAGCTCCTTGCAGATGATGCCTCCATTCTTTGAAAGCCGCAATAATAGCCAGCAATTCCTTGTCTCCCACGTCGAAATTCTTCTCTGCTGAGGTTAGTCTACGGGAAAAGAAAGCACAAGGATGTAGCAGACCCTTCTCTCCAGTTCTTTGGGAGAGAATAGCCCCCAAAGCATTATCAGAAGCGTCCACCTCCACAATGAAAGGAAGTGTTGGATCTGGGTGTATCAACAGCGGTGCTGATGTGAAACAGACTTTAAGCCGATCAAAAGCTTCTTGAGCCTGTGATGACCACTTAAAGGGCTTTTCCTTCTTTGTCAAGGAGGTAATGGGACGGACAATATCAGAAAAATTTTGAATGAAGCGTCTGTAGAAATTTGCAAAACCAATAAAACGTTGGACCTCCTTAACGTTCTTGGGTACCGGCCAGTCAAGGATAGCCTGAATCTTACCAGATTCCATGTTCAGCACCTGGGGAGAGATGATATAACCTAAGAAATGTATCTCAGAACGATGGAACTCGCATTTCTCCGGCTTAATATACAGATGGTTTTCTTTCAGATCTCTTAAAACAGTTTTGACACGTTCTTCATGTTCCTGTAGAGAGTCAGAAAAGATTAGTATATCGTCCAAATAGATCACTACAAACTGGTCCAACAAATCTCTGAAAATGTCATTAGCAAGGTGTTGAAATGTTGCAGGGGCGTTACAAAGCCTGAAGGGCATTACAAGAGATTCAAAGTGTCCATACCGGCATCTGAATGCTGTCTTCCACTCATCCCCTGGACGAATACGCACCAAATTATAAGCCCCACGAAGATCCAGTTTAGATAACACCTTAGCATGGCGGACTCTTTCCAGTAATTCGGGAATCAGAGGCAAAGGGTAACGGTTTTGTACGGTTACCTTATTGAATTCCCGATAGTCAACACAGGGTCTCAGGGTCCCATCCTTCTTCTTTACAAAAAAGATAGGTGCCCCTGCTGGTGAGGAAGAAGGACGTATGAAGCCTTTGGCCAGATTTTCATCAATATACTCTTTTAAAGCTTGAAGCTCAGGTGCCGCCAAAGGGTATACGTTACCAAAAGGAATGGCTGCCCCGGGAAGCAGCTCAATGGGACAGTCATAATGCCTGTGTGGAGGAAGCTGATCAGCATTCTTCTTGTCACAGATGTCAGAGAACTCTTTATAAGCTGGAGGTAAAGAAAATACCTGTACATGTGGTTCCGTAGCCATGGACTCAGGGACAGCTTCTGTTAACGCTGAGTTGCTCCTTGTTGGGAAGATAATCTCCTTGGTCTCCCAGTTGATAATTGGGTTCTGAGAACGCAACCAAGGAATGCCTAAAAGCACAGGAAAATGAGGAGAAGAAATTAACAAGAAAGAAAGTTGCTCCTGATGCTTAGGCTCCAACAAAATTTCAAGGGGTACGGTCTCCTGATCCACAGGCCCAGAGATTAAAGGTGACCCATCCACTGTTTCCATGGTAATTGGAGAGGCTCTTTGCTGAATTTTAATACCATGTTCCTTGGCAAATGCGATATCCATGAAATTGCCAACTGCACCAGAGTCAATCATAGCTGAACTGGAAATCCACTGTCCTGAACACAGGATCTTAATAGGGAGAGAACAGTGAGAGTTCTTTTCCTTCAGCTCCTTGGGGGGTGAAGTCATAGAAAGTGAATGGAATACAGCGTTTAAAGGCAGGCTACATTCAGAGATGTCAGATTCATCATCACAGTTGTCATACTCCCTTATTGCTGCTAGCACCTTGTTAGGCCGTCTAGGACACTTAGGACAATTGATCAAGAAGAGGTCAGAATGGCCGCAGTAGAAACATAGACTTTCACGCAGGCGATGCTCCCAGCGCTCATTGATCTCGCGCCTCTGAACGGAATCAATTTGCATGGGCACCTGCTCCACCTCCCGAGAGGTTTTACCTGCAGGCTCTTTGGAAGGAAGGGAAAAGTTAGAAACACGGTTATATGCAGCAAATTTCTCCTGCCTACGCTCAGTAAGGCGAATGTCTTTCACAATGCTGTATAAAAGTCTCTAGCTCTTGTGGTGACTCAGAGCGGGCTAGTTCATCTTTTACAATATTAGACAGACCCCTCTTAAAAATAGGCAATTGTGCATAACTGTCCCAATTGGTATCTACCGCCAATCTCCTGAATTCAGTGGCATACTCAATAACAGAACGTTTAGCCTGGCGTAAAGACAACAAAGCAGATTCAGCGGTTGCACGGCGATTAGGGTCATCAAAGATTAATGCCATAGCGGCCAAGAAATCATCCAAGTCATTTAACCGTGGGTCACGAGACTCAATCATCGGATTCGCCCAGGCGAGTGCTCTTGAGGTCAGTAGCATTATTACACACAATACTTTGGATCTATCAGTAGGAAAACGGTCAGCATGCACATCAAAATATAGCATACATTGATTCACAAAGCCACGAAATTTGTCGCGATCACCATTAAATCTGAATGGGGGCAACTTAGGTGGGCCAGCTGGTGGCGGTTGCCCAGAGGGTAAAGTCACTTGTGCAGCTATTTGCGTGCTTATGTCCTGAAAAGCCCATCCATGCTGGGACTCTATGCCAGCAAGTTTGTTTTCCTGGGCTGCCATGCGGTTGCTCAAGTCCTGCAAAGTTTGTCCAAACACTTGTTGATTGTGTTCAAAGCTTCCAAACTTCTTTTGCAGACCTTCCACATCTTTCTGCAGTGATCTTTTTATGGAAAACACCTGCTCTAATTTGCTTTCTGCAGTCATTGTTCCAGCAGTCTCCTTTTTTTTTTTAGGCTAGAGTATCCTGTAATAATTATAGGTGATAACTCAGGAGACTCTTTGCGTGGAACAAGACAACTACAGGACACAGTTTTATAAGTGGCAAAGTCTATATTATCACACGGTGATTCAAACAGGTGCAGAGAGAAACTCAAGTCCACAACACTTGGTGCAAATAATAAACGCAGCTTAGCAGTCTATAGGAAACTTCAGAGGAAAATGCAATCAAGCAGAAAGTCTATGAAGCACAGTTATTCTTGAGGATATTTGACATGAATAAATCCTTGTCTTAGTCCAGGCACAGATAGATATGCTTATTAGGCAGTTCAAATCATATCTTAGCTCAACAAGGGAGGCCTGGTTAATAGTCTCAGGTTATTGCAAAGCAGCAACAGCTTACATGACCAGCAAATGCAGATGGAAGTAAACACGAACAGCAGATGAAGGAGGATTACTGGAAACTTGTGTATGCAGCAGGAACTCAGAGCAGAGTAGCAGGATCACCACACAGGTTCACAGGAGCAGGTGTATAGCCAGGGAGAAATCAGAGATCAGGAGCTGGATGCAAGGCAGAATACTCTAGCACAGACTGAAGGCTGGGGTGGAGTTTTATAGCAGGAGACACAGTGCACATGAGACCAAAGACGCCATCTTGGAAAAGGGCAGTAATGCACAAAGGTAAAAAATGTTCAGAGTCCTGACAGGTACTGGTATGGGCTGGTATCATCAAAGATTAACTTGTGGGACCTTTTCGGGTTGAGGATGGAGTGAAGCTCAACTCCCAGACCTACTGCCAGTTTCTGGAAAACAACTTCTTCAAGCAGTGGTACAGGAAGAAGTCGGTATCGTTCAAGAAAAACATGATTTTCATGCAGGACAATGCTCCATCACATGCCTCCAACTACTCCACAGCGTGGCTGGCCAGTAAAGGTCTCAAAGAAGAAAAAATAATGACATGGCCCCCTTGTTCATCTGATCTGATCCCCATAGAGAACCTGTGGTCCCTCATAAAATGTGAGATCTACAGGGAGGGAAAACAGTACACATCTCGGAACAGTGTCAGGGAGGCTGTGGTGGCTACTGCACGCAATATTGATCGTAAACAGATCAAGCAACTGACGGAATCTATAGATGGAAGGCTGTTGAGTGTTATCAAAAAGAAAGGTGGCTATATTGGTCACTAATTTGGGGGGGGTTTGCTTTTGCATGTCAGAAATGTTTATTTCTAAATTTTGTGCAGTTATATTTGTTTATCTGGTGAAAATGAACAAGTGAGATGGGAATATATTTGGTTTTTATTAAGTTGCCTAATAATTCTGCACAGTAATATTTACCTGCAAAAACAGCTATCCTCCTAAGATAGCCAAATCTAAAAAAAAAAACCACTCCAACTTCCAAAAATATTAGGCTAGGTTCACATTGCGTTAGGGCAATCCATTTAGCGCTAGCGGATTGCGCTAACGCAATGTATTTTTCGGGGCCGCGTTTAGGGGCCGCGTTAATGTCCCCGCTAGTGCAGATCCCCGATCTGCCACAGCGGGGAACGGACCTCGGGCGCGCCGCGGACGCTGCAAGCAGCGTCCGAGGCGCGTCATAAAAGAACGGCACATCGCTAGCGTGTGCCGAAACTGGCACGCTCTAGCAATGCGCTACAGGCGAAATTTACATTGCTGTCAATGGGTGCGCTAACGGACCCGTTGCACGGCGTTAATTGCGACATTTTCGCCGTGCAATGCTGTCGGTTAGCGATCACCCAATAACGCAATGTGAAACTAGCCTTAAGCTTTGATATTTATGAGTCTTTGGGGTTGATTTAGAACATAGTTGTTGATCAATATTAAATATAATCCTCTAAAATACAACTTGCCTAATAATTCTGCACACAGTGTATATACAGCTCTGGCAAAAATTAAGAGACCACCACATCAAAACGCTGCCATGGGCAGTCCAATCTGCAGATCTGAACCCCATTGAAAACCTCTGGAATGTAATCAAGAGGATGATGGATAGTCACAAGCCATCAAACAAAGAAGACCTGTTTACATTTTTGCGCCAGGAGCAGTGTGAAAGACTGGTGGAAACCATGCCAAGACGCATGAAAGCTGTGATTAAAAATCATGGTTATTCCACAAAATATTGATTTCTGAACTGTTCCTGAGTCAAAACATTAGTATTGTTTCTAAATGATTGTGAACTTGTTTTCTTTGCATTATTGCAGGTCTGAAAGCACTGGGGTTTTTTGTAATTTTGACCATTTCTCCTTTTCAGAAAAAAATTCCAAATTTCCAAGCAATACATTTTGCGACGTTGTCAGTAGTTTATAGAATAAAAGAAAAATTTACATTTAATTCAAAAATATACCTAGAAAGAGAAAAATCAGACAAACTGAATATTTTGCAGTGGTCTCTTAATTTTTGCCAGAGCTGTGTATATGTGTGTGTGTGTATATATATATATATATATATATATATATATATATATATATATATATATATATATATATATATATATATATATATATATATATATATATATATATATATGTGTGTCACTGACATCTACCGTATATATCGGTGTATTCTATGTGTATATACCTATTCTATCTATTCTATTGTAACCTGTCACTCTGTGATTTTACTGTATGCAGCACAGGAACTGCCGGCTTTTCCAAGGAGATTGGTGTGTAAAAATCGGACAGCACTCGCATGGCCCAAGTGCTGTGCAATTTTTTTCTCGCATCCATTGACTTCTATTATGGGATGCAATCTGATTTCCGATTACAATCACAGCATGCTGTCAGTTTTTTCCAGTCCGATCGTGATCCGATCTGAGCTGGAAAAAGAACGCTAACGAACACACAATGATAGAACGACATTGGTCCGAATGCAATCTGAGTTTTAATTGGATTGCGCTCGTCCGATTTCATGGCAAGTGGGAATGAGTCCTATGGCTGGCATTCATAGTAGACCGTAATTTTTACTATATACTGCAATACTTTGGTATTGCGCTATGTAGTATAAGCAATCACAAAATCACAGATTCAGATCCTCTAAAAGCTTTAAAAAACTAAAGTTAAAAAAAAGTTTTAAAAAATGCAGCAAAAATAAAAAAGATATAAAAGTTTGAATCAGAACACTTAACACAATAAAAAAATAAAACACTTAACACAATAAAAAAATAAATAAATAAATAAATAGATATATCTTCTATGGCCACAAATGAAAAAAGTCTGATCTACAAAAATACAAAATTAATTAACCCAATAAATAAAGAGAAAGAAAATAAAAAGTCCAGAATTGCTGTGACCGAAAAAATGCACTAAAAAGCAAGCAAAACATTTACCCAAAAACGGTAGAAAATCATGAGTTCACCACACAGAAAACAAGCCATCACAGAGCTCCATTAATGGAGAGAATAAAATCATTACGGGTCTTGGAAAATGGTGACACAAGCAAAATATTAAAAAAAAATTTCACCTCATAAATAAAAATAAGCTACAAACGTTTACTATTGCCCTATTCGTGTTACCAGGTCGTCTCACAGCACTATGAATTCCATAAAAACAAAACCCAAAAATCAATTGTGGAATTTTGTTTTTTTCCACAATTTCACTATTCTTGAATTGTTTTTCTAATTTCTAGTATATTGGAAGGTAAAATGAATGGAGCCAACAAATCGTGTAAAAACCAAGTCATCATACGTTTGTCCACATGGACGTAAACATTTAAAAGTTGTGTGTCTTGGAAGAAGGGGAGGTAAAAACCGAGAGCGCAAAAATGAAAAATCACCCAGTTGTGAGAGTGTTAAAAAACAAACAGAACATGGATGTGTACAAGGAAGGTGTGACTGTAGCCTTAGGGATAATGCAAAGCTGGCAGGATGAAAAAATGTGGGCAACATATTTACATCTTGCAGATTTGATGGATTTCTGCAATTGCCCCTGAGATCTCCTTACACTGGTAGGAATTGGGATCCCTTTGAGTCATACGTATATTCCTCATGTATTTTTTACACTAGTGTATGTAACATTCATAAACAATCTTTTCTTTGAGGCACATGAGCCAATAAAACAGAAAGGAAGCTAGAAAAAAAAAACTTCAGTCAATAAGGTATGATGTGTGTAATTTATTAAGAAAAATGTTTAAGGATGTCCAAGGACTTAAGTGACAAAAACCACAGTGAAGGGTATATAAAACAATATAATCGCTAGTCAAGGTTCAAAACTTTCTGAGATTACTGTACTTTATGTCATGTCCAAAGTACATGAGAAAAGGAAATACCGTTCAAAAAATTGAATTTTGCTTTCGCAATTTACTATAAAGCGAACGTGCACCATAAAGGTGTTTTCTACTACTTTACAAATGATTGTGTATAGTGTTGTGAAATTGGATTTTGGGCTCCCCCGGTGGCCACTGGTGGAATTGAACTGGTGTGCATCATCCCCTCTGTTCACCTGTTTCCATCAGGATGTGGGAGTCGCTATTTAACCTTGCTCCTCTGTCACTTCCATGCCGGTCAACATTGTAATCAGAAGCCTTTCTGTGCATGTTCCTGCTGCTAGACAACTCCCAGCTAAGTTGGACTTTAGTCCTCGTTTGTTTTTGCATTTTGTTCCAGTTCACAGCTGTAGTTTCGTTTCTGTGTCTGGAAAGCTCTTGTGATCTGAAATTGCCACTCTGATGTTATGAGTTAATACTAGAGTCTTAAAGTAATTTCAGGATGGCGTTTTGATAGGGTTTTCAGCTGACCATGAAAGTGCCCTTTCTGTCTTCCTGCTATCTAGTAAGCGGACCTCAATTTTGCTAAACCTATTTTCATACTACGTTTGTCATTTCATCTAATATCACCGCCAATATATGTGGGGGCCTCTGTCTGCCTATCGGGGAAATTTCTCTAGAGGTGAGCCAGGACTATATTTTCCTCTGCCAGGATTAGTTAGTCCTCCGGCCGGCGCTGGGCGTCTAGGGATAAAAAACGTAGGCAACGCTACCCGGCTACTGTTAGTTGTGCGGCAGGTTTAGTTCATGGTCAGTTTAGTTTCCATCCTTCCAAGAGCTAGTACTTATGTTTGCTGGGCTATGTTCTCTTGCCATTGAGAACCATAACAGTTTGACCGGCCCCAAAGGGTTAAATTAATTGACAGAGAAAGGAGAGAAAAGAGAAGTCTGCTGAAGATTTTTATTTTTTTTTCCCCTTCCCTTCAGTTCTGAGTGTGCTTGTAATTGAATCTCTTGCAAGTCTGCCTATATTGCAGCCTTTCTCTCTCTCTCTCTCCTTCTAATCCTGGAATGGCTCTGTGTTCACCTGTTTAAAATGGATATTCAGAGTTTAGCTGCAGGTTTGAATAATCTCACCACGAAAGTTCAAAATTTACAAGATTTTGTTGTTCATGTTCCTATATCTGAACCTAGAATTCCTTTGCCTGAATTTTTCTCGGGGAATAGATCTTGCTTTCAAAATTTCAAAAATAATTGCAAGTTGTTTTTGTCCCTGAAATCTCGCTCTGCTGGAGATCCTGCTCAGCAGCTCAGGATTGTGATTTCCTTGCTCCGGGGCGACCCTCAGGATTGGGCTTTTGCATTGGCTCCAGGGGATCCTGCGTTGCTCAATGTGGATGTGTTTTTTCTGGCCTTGGGGTTGCTTTATGAGGAACCTCAGTTAGAGCTTCAGGCGGAAAAGGCCTTGATGTCCCTATCTCAGGGGCAAGACGAAGCTGAAATATACTGCCAGAAATTCCGTAAATGGGCTGTTTACTCAGTGGAATGAGTGCGCCCTGGCGGCGAATTTCAGAGAGGGTCTCTCTGATGCCATTAAGGATGTTATGGTGGGGTTCCCTGTGCCTGCGGGTCTGAATGAGTCCATGACAATGGCTATCCAGATCGATAGGCGTCTGCGGGAGCGCAAACCTGTGCACCATTTGGCGGTGTCTACTGAGAAGACGCCAGAGAATATGCAATGTGATAGAATTCTGTCCAGAAGTGAACGGCAGAATTTTAGACGAAAAAATGGGTTGTGCTTCTATTGCGGTGATTCAACTCATGTTATATCAGCATGCTCTAAGCGTACTAAGAAGCTTGATAAGTCTGTTTCAATTGGCACTTTACAGTCTAAGTTTATTCTATCTGTGACCCTGATTTGTTCTTTATCATCTATTACCGCGGATGCCTATGTCGACTCTGGCGCCGCTTTGAGTCTTATGGATTGGTCCTTTGCCAAACGCTGTGGGTATGATTTGGAGCCTCTTGAAACTCCTATACCCCTGAAGGGGATTGACTCCACCCCATTGGCTAGTAATAAACCACAATACTGGACACAAGTAACTATGCGGATTAATCCGGATCATCAGGAGATTATTCGCTTTCTTGTGCTGTATAACCTACATGATGTGTTGGTGCTTGGATTGCCATGGCTGCAATCTCATAACCCAGTCCTTGACTGGAAAGCTATGTCTGTGTTAAGCTGGGGATGTAAGGGGACGCATGGGGACGTACCTGTGGTTTCCATTTCATCATCTATTCCCTCTGAGATTCCTGAATTCTTGACTGAATATCGTGACGTTTTTGAAGAACCTAAGCTTGGTTCATTACCTCCGCACCGGGAGTGCGATTGTGCCATAGATTTGATTCCGGGTAGTAAATACCCTAAGGGTCGTTTATTTAATCTGTCTGTGCCTGAACATGCTGCTATGCGAGAATATATAAAGGAGTCCTTGGAAAAGGGACATATTCGTCCTTCGTCATCTCCCTTAGGAGCCGGTTTTTTCTTTGTGGCTAAGAAAGATGGCTCTTTGAGGCCGTGTATTGATTATCGGCTTTTGAATAAAATCACGGTTAAATATCAATATCCGTTGCCACTGCTGACTGATTTGTTTGCTCGCATAAAGGGGGCCAAGTGGTTCTCTAAGATAGATCTCCGTGGGGCGTATAATTTGGTGCGAATTAAGCAGGGGGATGAGTGGAAAACCGCATTTAATACGCCCGAGGGCCACTTTGAGTATTTGGTGATGCCTTTTGGTCTTTCAAATGCCCCTTCAGTCTTTCAGTCCTTTATGCATGACATTTTCCGTGATTATTTGGATAAATTTATGATTGTGTATCTGGATGATATTTTGATTTTTTCGGATGACTGGGACTCTCATGTCCAGCAGGTCAGGAGGGTTTTTCAGGTTTTGCGGTCTAATTCCTTGTGTGTGAAGGGTTCTAAGTGCGTTTTTGGGGTTCAAAAGATTTCCTTTTTGGGATATATTTTTTCCCCCTCTTCCATCGAGATGGATCCTGTCAAGGTTCAGGCTATTTGTGATTGGACGCAACCTTCTTCTCTTAAGAGTCTTCAGAAATTTTTGGGCTTTGCTAACTTTTATCGTCGATTTATTGCTGGTTTTTCTGATGTTGTTAAACCATTGACTGATTTGACTAAGAAGGGTGCTGATGTTGCTGATTGGTCCCCTGCTGCTGTGGAGGCCTTTCGGGAGCTTAAGCGCCGCTTTTCTTCCGCCCCTGTGTTGCGTCAGCCTGATGTTGCTCTTCCTTTTCAGGTTGAGGTCGACGCTTCTGAAATCGGAGCTGGGGCGGTTTTGTCGCAGAGAAGTTCCGATTGTTCCGTGATGAGACCTTGTGCCTTTTTCTCGCGTAAATTTTCGCCCGCCGAGCGGAATTATGATGTTGGGAATCGGGAGCTTTTGGCCATGAAGTGGGCTTTTGAGGAGTGGCGTCATTGGCTTGAGGGGGCTAGACATCAGGTGGTGGTATTGACTGACCACAAAAATCTAATTTATCTTGAGTCCGCCAGACGCCTGAATCCTAGACAGGCGCGCTGGTCGTTGTTTTTCTCTCGGTTTAATTTTGTGGTGTCCTACCTGCCGGGTTCTAAGAATGTTAAGGCGGATGCCCTTTCTAGGAGTTTTGAGCCTGACTCCCCTGGTAACTCTGAACCTACAGGTATCCTTAAGGATGGAGTGATATTGTCTGCCGTTTCTCCAGACCTGCGGCGGGCCTTGCAGGAGTTTCAGGCGGATAGACCTGATCGTTGCCCACCTGGTAGACTGTTTGTTCCTGATGATTGGACCAGTAAAGTCATTTCTGAGGTTCATTCTTCTGCGTTGACAGGTCATCCTGGAATCTTTGGTACCAGGGATTTGGTGGCAAGGTCCTTCTGGTGGCCTTCCCTGTCTCGAGATGTGCGAGGCTTTGTGCAGTCTTGTGACGTTTGTGCTCGGGCCAAGCCTTGTTGTTCTCGGGCTAGTGGATTGTTGTTGCCCTTGCCTATCCCGAAGAGGCCCTGGACGCACATCTCGATGGATTTTATTTCGGATCTTCCTGTTTCTCAGAAGATGTCTGTCATCTGGGTGGTGTGTGATCGTTTCTCTAAGATGGTCCATTTGGTTCCCCTGCCTAAGTTGCCTTCTTCTTCCGAGTTGGTTCCTCTGTTTTTTCAAAATGTGGTCCGTTTGCATGGTATTCCGGAGAATATCGTTTCTGACAGAGGAACCCAATTCGTGTCTAGATTTTGGCGAGCATTCTGTGCTAGGATGGGCATAGATTTGTCTTTCTCGTCTGCTTTCCATCCTCAGACTAATGGCCAGACCGAGCGGACGAATCAGACCTTGGAGACATATTTGAGGTGTTTTGTGTCTGCAGATCAGGATGATTGGGTTGCTTTTTTGCCTTTAGCGGAGTTTGCCCTCAATAATCGGGCCAGCTCTGCCACCTTGGTGTCTCCTTTTTTCTGTAATTCGGGGTTTCATCCTCGATTTTCTTCTGGTCAGGTGGAATCTTCGGATTGTCCTGGAGTGGATGCTGTGGTGGAGAGGTTGCATCAGATTTGGGGGCAGGTAGTGGACAATTTGAAGTTGTCCCAGGAGAAGACTCAGCTTTTTGCCAACCGCCGGCGTCGGGTTGGTCCTCGGCTTTGTGTTGGGGACTTGGTGTGGTTGTCTTCTCGTTTTGTCCCTATGAGGGTTTCTTCTCCTAAGTTTAAGCCTCGGTTCATCGGCCCGTACAAGATATTGGAGATTCTTAACCCTGTGTCCTTCCGTTTGGACCTCCCTGCATCTTTTTCTATTCATAATGTTTTTCATCGGTCATTGTTGCGCAGGTATGAGGTACCGGTTGTGCCTTCCGTTGAGCCTCCTGCTCCGGTGTTGGTTGAGGGCGAGTTGGAGTACGTTGTGGAAAAAATCTTGGACTCCCGGGTTTCCAGACGGAAACTCCAGTATCTGGTCAAATGGAAGGGATACGGTCAGGAGGATAATTCTTGGGTGACTGCCTCTGATGTTCATGCCTCCGATCTGGTCCGTGCCTTTCATAGGGCTCATCCTGATCGCCCTGGTGGTTCTGGTGAGGGTTCGGTGCCCCCTCCTTGAGGGGGGGGTACTGTTGTGAAATTGGATTTTGGGCTCCCCCGGTGGCCACTGGTGGAATTGAACTGGTGTGCATCATCCCCTCTGTTCACCTGTTTCCATCAGGATGTGGGAGTCGCTATTTAACCTTGCTCCTCTGTCACTTCCATGCCGGTCAACATTGTAATCAGAAGCCTTTCTGTGCATGTTCCTGCTGCTAGACAACTCCCAGCTAAGTTGGACTTTAGTCCTCGTTTGTTTTTGCATTTTGTTCCAGTTCACAGCTGTAGTTTCGTTTCTGTGTCTGGAAAGCTCTTGTGATCTGAAATTGCCACTCTGATGTTATGAGTTAATACTAGAGTCTTAAAGTAATTTCAGGATGGCGTTTTGATAGGGTTTTCAGCTGACCATGAAAGTGCCCTTTCTGTCTTCCTGCTATCTAGTAAGCGGACCTCAATTTTGCTAAACCTATTTTCATACTACGTTTGTCATTTCATCTAATATCACCGCCAATATATGTGGGGGCCTCTGTCTGCCTATCGGGGAAATTTCTCTAGAGGTGAGCCAGGACTATATTTTCCTCTGCCAGGATTAGTTAGTCCTCCGGCCGGCGCTGGGCGTCTAGGGATAAAAAACGTAGGCAACGCTACCCGGCTACTGTTAGTTGTGCGGCAGGTTTAGTTCATGGTCAGTTTAGTTTCCATCCTTCCAAGAGCTAGTACTTATGTTTGCTGGGCTATGTTCTCTTGCCATTGAGAACCATAACAGTATAGGCTCAGGACAAGGAATTAAATTAAACCCCATACTCATCTCAGACCAAGCTGGTTCCTGTGTCCCCCGCCGGTCTCTGCTGTCATGCCTGCAGCCAATCTGCAGCTACTGGTTAAATGAAGCTTTTCACATTCCATCTGAATAGAAAGCCATGTTCTGTCAGAATGTGAATCTGTTGCTGATTGGTTACAGCCATTGCATCACATTTTTTAATCCAGGAGACCATTGGGGGACACAGAAACCAGTGTGGAGCAGCATCACTCTAGGAAGTGAGTACAGTTTTTTTCTTATTTATTTTCCAACCCTGAGACTATATACAAGTAGGTGAAAACCCATTTAATGTGAATGTGTTATCAGAAAATCTCTTATTGCTTAAGTCAAGTTTTTATGGTAAATACATATATTTTTTATAAACATTTTGTAATGTTTGTTTTTATTTTTTTCCATATTACTATCCTTCTATATTATATCTAAACACTATTTTTCGGTGATTACTTTGTATCTCCGTTCATACTGCACCCACGCACACACAAATGATACACCATTTTAAAGATAAACTTGCCCCTTTAGCAAGAAAATAGCCAAACAAACCACATATCCACAATGTGATCACAAAATACAGTTTAAACATTAATTTTCATAAACCTGTAGTAAGGAAAAATGACCTGCAGGTGGCACCACACTACCACAAAGCTGCTTACAGACATCACAAACAAATCCTAACATTTGTTTTGGAGGCTTTCTAGCTTGCTGAACTCCTTGCCCAGCCTATTTCAGGCACATTGGAGGATTGCACACTTCACTGCAGGTGAGTCACATATGCAAACATACACTGCCTATTCAATTGCACATTTGCTCCCTTTATACTCCACCAACACACACAAATGATACACCATTTCAAAGGTAAAATTACCTGCAGGTGGCATTTGCCTTGGGGTCTTTCCAGCTTGCCGAAGTGCTTGCCCAGCCTATTTCAGGCAAATTTGAGGATTGCACACTTCACTGCAGGTGAGTCACATATGCAAACACATTTGTAAACATGCACTGCTTTTTCAGTGACTACTTCACCCCACACACACAAATGGTGAGTCACATATGCAAACACATTTGTAAACATGCACTGCTATTTTGGTGATTACTTCGCCCCACACACACAAATAATACACCATTTGAAAGGTAAACTTGCCCCCTTCAGCAAGAAAAGACACAAACCACACATTCATGATTTGACCAATAAATACAGTTTAAACATTCATTTTCAGAAACCTGCAGAAAAAAGCAATAACCTGCAGGTGGCACCACAACCTCAAGACATTTTTTTAGCCTCTACTTATCAAACCAATTTATTTATTTAATCGTATGAACATATATTTAAACATCATATAAGAATAAATAAACGATAAACAGTGATTGAAAAGAACAAAGGAACAGAAATCAGAGTTGGATATCGAGATTTTCTATGAATGCAATAACATTGTCATTTCCAGTATAGAAATCATTATTGTCACCAGTATCAATTTATTGTATTACCAATCTACATATATAAATACCTCTGTGTTCATCATCTCATTAAATACATTAACATTTCACCAGCTTGATTTTCCTGAAATTGCCTGCGCCCCCGACAACCAATGTGCGAAATTTTGCAAGTGCCAACTAGTCTATATATAAAAATAAAAAAACCTTGCAATTTTCACACTAACCAATAGGAGTAATTTACTTCTTCTTGTGGACATGAACATCAGTAGCAATAGACTGACTTGGACCCTATCTTTCGTATAGCATCCCTGTGAATTTCTAATCTAAGCATGCTCTAATCTGTTCAAAGGTCACTGTGAAGGCAGTGGAAGCTGAGACATCACCTTTTCTGTGTGGAAGATCCTTTGTTATCAGATGTATATAAAGGTGTTACCTGGCATTGTTATCCTGACTCTGATGACAATGAGACCGCTGAAAAGTCTTAGGAAGTGTTGATTTGGTCATAAGGGGTTGTCCACTAGAACAACCCCTTCTTTTTTTTTTTAACCATTCACATTTTGTTTTAATAAAAGATACAACAGGTATAAAATGGGAAGGGGGGGGGGGAGACAGGGGTATAATCAAATACAAGGGGTCCACAATAAAACAACCACAGAGCCATGAGAGAATACAGTGTCATATAAAAAGTAAACAGTAACATGTAACCAGCTCAATTAGAAGGAGGAGGGGGGGAGAATCCGGAGATGACAAAAAAGAGGACGAGATCCAGGGGTCCCACCACCCGAGAACCTTATTTTTTTTAGAAAGACAATCAGCTGTGATTGATTCATAGCTATAATGTAGATTAACCCTAGCAATTAACTCAGACCTAGAGGGAACAGTAGGGGACCGCCAATGTTTCATGATACAGTATCTAGCTGCAACAAGGATATTAGAAATTATGGGTTGTGAAGAGGGGGTGGGAAGTCCAGAAGGGAAACACCCAATACAGCTAAAGGGCCGGTTAAAACGAAGGGGAGACGGGTGACCTCCGCTAAAATAGACTCGACCTGATGCCAGAATATTTGGATACGAGGGCATCCCCACCAGACGTGAGTCAGCGAACCAATAAGGTTGCAATTTTTCCAGCACAAGGAGGAAGGGTGAAATTTAGATAACTTAGTAGGAGTGAAATACCATTGAAGATGGATTTTTTTAATCTGCTCAAGGTGACCAAGGCATGAAGAGAATTTGGAAGGGTGTGTCATAGCGTTATTCCAGTCTTCAAGGGGTGCCTCAAACCAGAGGGCAGCTTCCCAAGAGGACTTAAAGGGCAATCTATCTGCAATACCATGGGACAGAAGAGCTTTATATATAATGGAAATACCATGAGGAATCACGGTGTTTGGTCTGAAAAATCTTTGGACTGGAGTCTCCTCCCCTGAAGGAGATGCGGACGCCCCGAACAAGATATGAGGTCTCAAGAGACTACGTAGTTGAAAGTATTGGAAAAAAGCCCTACTGGGCAAGGAGTAGCGGTCAGCAAGGTCCGAGAATGAAATCAGACCAGCCGCGTCATATAGATTACTCACTCGGAGCACCCCACATGCCCTCCAGATGGGCAGAGACATCCCATCAATAGCACATTCCAAGGCCTGAAGAGAAACATAGTGATATAGAGATGGGAGATGCTTAGGACACAATTCAGACCAAATTTTAGAAGCAGAGCTAATTGATCTAGGAGATGAGCTACATGAGGGAGGGCGGAGCAAACAAAGTTAAAATACCAGTCTGAGGGACCTTCTGGGGGCATAATATGACTCGATATTCAACTACGGAAGAGGAGAATCTCCCTCCCACCAAATTTTAAGGGGTTCTAGGAGGGCATCTTTATGATATAGTTGAACCCTTGGGGCGCCAAGACCACCCTTTGAGTATGGAAGTGACATCAATAAGCGTTTTATTCTATGGGGCTTGCTGTTCCAAATAAATCGGTCAATAATTGATTGGAAAGCTGAGATTTACCTAGAGGGGATGATAAGAGGGAGACATCTAAAAAGATATATGAGTTTAGGGAGAATTGACATTTTAGAAGTTTGAATTCTTGCCATCCAGGATAGGTGAGAAGTGGAGAATTGATCTATATCTTTCTTAATTTCAGAAAGGGAGAACAACCCCTTCTTGATAAAAATGTTTGGCTCCGATAAAATAATAAAGCCTATACTCACCTTCCAGTACAGCAGTCCCATGGCTCTCGAGTGGATGCTGTGACACGTGATGCCAGCTCCCAATCAGTTTTTAGAGGAAAGAAGGATCAGGCATGTTGGATTTCAACATGCCCAACCTTTTCTCCTGCTAGGAGAGGTTACTGCCAAAAAGAATGTAATGGCAGATAGATGTGCTTTGTCTGAACTGTCATTATGTGCTGATAGACTCCCTTAACATGATACTGTCCTGTGATTACAACTACAGTTGGTTTTGAAATTGCAGGCAGGGTAAAAGTGAATGCACAGCCCAGTCACCATTGTAATACGAACAGTCCATGCCGCAATGTCTCCATATGAGAAGGGCGCACGAGGAACGCCTAATTAAGTAACACAGTAAGGAGAAGACACAAGCTTTGAAACGATGATACAATTGCTGCACCATCATTGATATACCTGTGACGTTACAAGGAAGTGTCACAAACACAAACTGTTGCTGCAATTTGTTAATTTTCATGATTACAAAAAGTTGTTAGATGGCTACAAAACCTGAATTTACTGTGTACTTTGGATCCAATATCATCTCCTATTTAG
This sequence comes from Ranitomeya variabilis, assembly GCF_051348905.1. Taxonomy (NCBI): domain Eukaryota; kingdom Metazoa; phylum Chordata; class Amphibia; order Anura; family Dendrobatidae; genus Ranitomeya; species Ranitomeya variabilis. The sequence continues at coordinate 651,759,343 of NC_135234.1, forward strand.
GCGTATAACTTGGAGGAAATAAAGAACTACAAGACATAAATCATCAAAGTGGTGCAACACAACATTGTATTGTCTCGTTAATAAGGGAATGACCACAAGTAATCATATCATCTCCAAAATGTAGCATGGCTGTAAATCCCTAGGTTTGTACCCTAGATTATTGTTATTGTGCAGAGCTTTCGATAATGGTCTCAGTACTCTTAGGCTCTATGCACATGGGTGTATTATGGGCGATAGGGCGCCCTCTATGTTTCACTGTACAGTACTGACCAAATCAGTATAAACGTAGAAGCACTGTGCAGAACATACTCTTGTGTGTTATTATTAATGGACAAAGAAAAAACAGGTTTTCCTCTACTAATAAAACTTTTTATGTTAGCCAAGTAAACCATTACCTACACTTTATAGGCACATACAGGGAAATAAAATAACTTAGCATGCCATAAATTTGCCACATTTATATTAACATTGACCAATCATCAGGAATAGTGTTTATCTAAATTTTTAGGTAAGGTCTCTTTCACACTTCCGTCTTTTGCCATCCGTCGCAATCCGTCGTTTTGGGCAAAAAACGGATCCTGCAAATGTGCTTGCAGGATGCATTTTTTACCCATAGACTTGTATTAGCGAAGGATCGCGACGGATGGCCACACGTCGCGTCCGTCGTACGATGGATCCATCGTGTTTTGGTGGACCGTTGGCACAAAAAAAGTTCAATGTAACTTTTTTTGTGCATCGCGTCCGCCATTTTCGACCGCGCATGTGCCGCCGAAACTCCGCCCCCTCCTCCCAGACTGCAGAATGGGCAGCAGATGCGTTGAAAAACTGCATCCGCTGCCCACGTCTTTCACAAATTTCACAACGTCCGTCGGTACGTCGACCCGACGCATGGCGACGGCCCCGTACCGACATAAATGTGAAAGAAGCCTCAGGTTTTATATTTAGTGCAGATTTTACGTGAGGTTATAAATAGAAACCAGAATGTAGTGCCACCTGTATCACACACGGAACCACTGGCGCCTACATATTCCACTGAATTTAATTGGAATCTGTTACCAATTTTTTTCCTACCTAATCTTAAGTAGAGACAGAGATCCTTATTGCAGCAATGTATCACTTTGTTTAATCGGTGAAGCAGTTGTGATAAAATCACATTTTCTCTGCTGCAGATCTAGCACTGCTCTGAATGTTGAGCTCTGTATAACCCCGCCCCCACCACTGATTGGCTATTTGTGCACTGTATATTGACAGAAATCGGATAATCTGTGGTGGGGGCGGGGCTACACAGAGCAGTGGACTATGAGGCACAAGTTAAATAGTCCTGTAGTCTCCTACTGATAAAATACTGATCTTGTTTTTTAAATAACAAGACATAGCCCAGTAAGTGACACATCACTGTAATCAGGGTTACAACTCCTACATTGTGATGCTCTCAGATTACATAGCAAAAACCTGCTGACAGATTCCCTTTAAACATTCATCATTCTGCAAGGCAACTTTTTACCCATCAAAGTTGATGTAACCTGCAACAAAGACTTCCAACACTGACATGGCCTGAGCGTGCTGCAGTTCAGTAGTGACAGGGGCGTAACTACCGCGGTCGCAGGGGTCGCAATTGCGACGGGGCCCGCAGTGCTTAGGGGCCCACCCAGTCCAGCAGACTGGGCGGGCTCCTAAGAACTCTAAGCTACAAAATGGGCCGCCGGCCCTTTAAATAATTCTTCCTTACAGGCCCTGCTGCGCGTGCACTCGCGATCACGGGTGGGACTGCACTTGACCCGCAGCAGAGCCCCTCCTGTCATGATCTCCATGGCCAGAGAACTAGCATAAGCCTCAATAGGAACAAGCTCTTGGAAGATGTAACTGTACTGACCATGAACTAAACCTACCGCATCATCTAGAAGTAGCCAGGTAGCATGTCCTACTTTTTATCCCTATATGCCCAGCGCCGGCCGGAGAACTAAATAATGCTAGCAGAGGGAAATATAAGACCTGACTCACCTCTAGAGAAATGCCCAAAAAGGAGACAGAAGCCCCCCACATATATTGGCGGTGATATGAGATGAAACAACAAACGCAGCAGGAAAATAGTTTTAGCAAATTTGAGGTCCGCTTTCTAGATAGCAGAAGACAGAAAGCATACTTTCATGGTCAGTAGAAAACCCTTACAAAACACATCCAGAAATTACTTTAGGACTCTGGCATTAACTCATAATACCAGAGTGGCAATTCCTGATCAACAAGAGCTTTCCAGACACAGTAACGAAACTGCAGCTGTGAACTGGAACCAAAATACAAAAACAAAACATGGACGAATGTCCAACTTATCTAGTAGATGTCTGGGAGCAGGAACAAGCACAGAGAGGCTTCTGATAACATTGTTGACCGGCAAGCATCTAACAGAGAAGCCAGGTTATATAGCGACACCCAGATCTAATCAGAACAGGTGAACAGGGAAGATGATGTCACAAGTTCAATTCCACCAGTAGCCACCGGGGGAGCCCAGAATCCAAATTCACAACAGTACCCCCCCCTCAAGGAGGGGGCACCGAACCCTCACCAGAACCACCAGGGCGATCAGGATGGGCCCTATGAAAGGCACGAACCAGATCAGAGGCATGAACATCAGATGCAGTGACCCAAGAATTATCCTCCTGGCCGTATCCCTTCCACTTGACCAGATACTGGAGTCTCCGTCTGGAAACACGGGAGTCTAGGATTTTTTCCACAACGTACTCAAACTCACCCTCAACCAACACCGGAGCAGGAGGCTCAACGGAAGGCACAACCGGTGCCTCATACCTGCGCAATAACGACCGATGAAAAACGTTATGAAAAGAAAAGGATGCAGGGAGGTCCAAACGGAAGGAAACAGGGTTAAGAATCTCCAATATTTTATACGGACCGATGAACCGAGGCTTAAACTTAGGAGATGAGACCCTCATAGGGACAAAACGAGACGACAACCACACCAAATCTCCAACACAAAGCCGAGGACCAACACGACGGTGACGGTTGGCAAAAAGCTGAGTCTTCTCCTGGGACAACTTTAAATTGTCCATCACCTGCCCCCAGATATGATGCAATCTCTCCACCACCGCATCCACTCCAGGACAATCCGAGGATTCCATCTGACCGGAGGAAAATCGAGGGTGGAACCCCGAATTACAGAAAAACGGGGACACCAAAGTGGCAGAGCTGGCCCGATTATTGAGGGCGAACTCCGCCAATGGCAAAAAAGCAACCCAATCATCCTGGTCAGCAGACACAAAACACCTCAGATATGTCTCCAGGGTCTGATTAGTCCGCTCGGTCTGGCCATTAGTCTGAGGGTGAAAAGCAGACGAAAAAGACAAATCTATGCCCATCCTAGCACAGAATGCCCGCCAAAATCTAGACACAAATTGGGTTCCTCTGTCAGAAACGATATTCTCAGGAATACCATGCAAACGAACAACATTTTGAAAAAACAGGGGCACCAACTCGGAAGAAGAAGGCAATTTGGGCAGGGGAACCAAATGGACCATCTTAGAAAAACGGTCACACACCACCCAGATGACAGACATCTTCTGAGAAACAGGCAGATCTGAAATAAAATCCATCGAGATGTGTGTCCAAGGCCTCTTAGGAATAGGCAAGGGCAACAATAATCCACTAGCCCGAGAACAACAAGGCTTGGCCCGAGCACAAACGTCACAAGACTGCACAAAGCCTCGCACATCTCGTGACAGGGAAGGCCACCAGAAGGATCTTGCCACCAAATCCCTGGTACCAAAAATTCCAGGATGACCTGCCAATGCAGAAGAATGTACCTCAGAGATGACTCTACTGGTCCAATCATCAGGAACAAACAACCTATCAGGCGGACAACGATCCGGTCTATCCGCCTGAAACTCCTGCAAGGCCCGCCGCAGGTCTGGAGAAACGGCTGACAAGATAACTCCCTCCTTAAGAATACCTGTGGGGTCAGAGTTGCCGGGTGAATCAGGCTCAAAACTCCTAGAAAGGGCATCCGCCTTAACATTCTTAGAACCCGGTAGGTACGATACCACAAAATTAAACCGAGAGAAAAATAATGACCAGCGCGCCTGTCTAGGATTCAGGCGCCTGGCGGTCTCAAGATAGATCAAATTTTTGTGGTCAGTCAATACCACCACCTGATGTCTGGCCCCCTCGAGCCAATGGCGCCACTCCTCAAACGCCCACTTCATGGCCAAAAGCTCCCGATTCCCAACATCATAATTCCGCTCAGCGGGCGAAAATTTACGGGAAAAGAAGGCACAAGGCCTCATAACGGCGCAGTCAGAACTTTTCTGCGACAACACTGCCCCAGCCCCGATCTCAGAAGCGTCGACCTCAACCTGAAAAGGAAGAGTCACATCAGGCTGACGCAACACAGGGGCAGAAGAAAAACGGCGCTTGAGCTCCTGAAAGGCCTCCACAGCATCAGGGGACCAATTAGCAACATCAGCACCCTGTCTAGTCAAATCGGTCAATGGCTTAACGACATCCGAAAAACCAGAAATAAATCGACGATAAAAGTTGGCAAAGCCCAAAAATTTCTGAAGACTTTTAAGAGAAGAGGGCTGCGTCCAATCACAAATAGCTTGAACCTTGACAGGATCCATCTCAATGGAAGAGGGAGAAAAAATATATCCCAAAAAGGAAATTCTCTGAACCCCAAAAACGCACTTAGAACCCTTGACACACAGAGAATTAGACCGCAAAACCTGAAAAACCCTCTTAACTTGCCGGACATGAGAGTCCCAATCATCCGAAAAAATCAGAATATCATCCAGATACACTATCATAAATTTATCCAAAAAATCGCGGAAAATATCATGCATAAAGGACTGGAAGACTGAAGGGGCATTAGAAAGACCAAAAGGCATCACCAAATACTCAAAGTGGCCCTCGGGCGTATTAAATGCGGTTTTCCACTCATCCCCCTGCCTGATCCGCACCAAATTATACGCCCCACGGAGATCAATCTTAGAGAACCACTTGGCCCCCTTTATGCGAGCAAACAAATCAGTCAGCAACGGCAATGGGTATTGATATTTAACCGTGATTTTATTCAAAAGCCGATAATCAATACATGGTCTCAAAGAGCCGTCTTTTTTTGACACAAAGAAAAAACCGGCTCCTAAGGGAGATGACGATGGACGAATATGTCCCTTTTCCAAGGACTCCTTTATATATTCTCGCATAGCAGTATGTTCAGGCACAGACAGATTAAATAAACGACCCTTTGGGTATTTACTACCCGGAATTAAATCTATAGCACAATCGCACTCACGGTGCGGAGGTAGCGAACCCAGCTTGGGTTCTTCAAAGACGTCACGATAATCAGACAGGAACTCAGGGATTTCAGAGGGAATAGATGATGAAATGGACACCAAAGGTACATCCCCATGAGTCCCCTTACATCCCCAGCTCAACACAGACATAGCTCTCCAGTCAAGGACTGGGTTGTGAGACTGCAGCCATGGCAATCCTAGCACCAAATCATCATGTAGATTATACAGCACCAGAAAGCGAATAATCTCCTGGTGATCCGGATTAATACGCATAGTTACTTGTGTCCAGTATTGTGGTTTATTATTAGCCAATGGGGTGGAGTCAATCCCCTTCAGAGGAATAAGAGTCTCCAAAGGCTCTAAATCATACCCACAACGATTGGCAAAGGACCAATCCATAAGACTCAAAGCGGCGCCAGAGTCGATATAGGCGTCCGTAGTAATAGATGACAAAGAGCAAATCAGGGTCACAGACAAAATAAATTTAGACTGTAAAGTGCCAATGGGAACGGATTTATCAAGCTTTTTAGTACGCTTAGAGCATGCTGATATAACATGAGTAGAATCCCCACAATAGAAACACAACCCATTTTTCCGTCTAAAATTCTGCCGCTCGCTTCTGGACAGAATTCTATCACACTGCATGTTTTCTGGCGTCTTCTCAGTGGACACCGCCAGATGGTGCACTGGTTTGCGCTCCCGCAGACGCCTATCGATCTGAATGGCCATTGTCATGGACTCATTCAGACTTGCAGGCACAGGGAACCCCACCATAACATCCTTAATGGCATCAGAAAGACCCTCTCTGAAAGTAGCCGCCAAGGCACACTCATTCCACTGAGTAAGCACAGACCATTTACGGAATCTTTGGCAGTAAATTTCAGCTTCATCTTGCCCCTGCGATAGGGACATCAAAGTTTTTTCTGCCTGAAGTTCCAAATGAGGTTCCTCATAAAGCAAGCCCAAGGCCAGAAAAAACGCATCCACATTGCGCAACGCAGGATCCCCTGGTGCCAATGCAAAAGCCCAATCTTGAGGGTCGCCGCGGAGCAAGGAAATCACAATCCCAACCTGCTGTGCAGGGTCTCCAGCAGAACGAGATTTCAGGGACAAAAATAACTTACAATTATTTCTAAAATTCTGAAAGCTAGATCTATTCCCTGAGAAGAATTCCGGCAAAGGAATTCTCGGCTCTGATACCGGAGCATGAACAACAAAATCTTGCAAACTTTGTACTTTCGTGGCGAGATTATTCAAACCTGCAGTTACACTCTGTAGATCCATTATAGACAGGTGAACATAGAGCCATTCAAAGATTAGAAGGAGAGAGAAAAAAAGGAAAGACTGCAGCATAGACAGACTGGCAAGTGATCCAATTAAGAGCACACTAACTACTAGAGAAAAAAAAAAAAAAAAAAATTTTCAGCAGACTTCTTATTTCTCTCCTTTCTCAGCCAAGGATTTTAACCCTTTAGTGGGCCGGTCAAACTGTCATGATCTCCATGGCCAGAGAACTAGCATAAGCCTATATAGGAACAAGCTCTTGGAAGATGTAACTGTACTGACCATGAACTAAACCTACCGCATCATCTAGAAGTAGCCAGGTAGCATGTCCTACTTTTTATCCCTATATGCCCAGCGCCGGCCGGAGAACTAAATAATGCTAGCAGAGGGAAATATAAGACCTGACTCACCTCTAGAGAAATGCCCAAAAAGGAGACAGAAGCCCCCCACATATATTGGCGGTGATATGAGATGAAACAACAAACGCAGCAGGAAAATAGTTTTAGCAAATTTGAGGTCCGCTTTCTAGATAGCAGAAGACAGAAAGCATACTTTCATGGTCAGTAGAAAACCCTTACAAAACACATCCAGAAATTACTTTAGGACTCTGGCATTAACTCATAATACCAGAGTGGCAATTCCTGATCAACAAGAGCTTTCCAGACACAGTAACGAAACTGCAGCTGTGAACTGGAACCAAAATACAAAAACAAAACATGGACGAATGTCCAACTTATCTAGTAGATGTCTGGGAGCAGGAACAAGCACAGAGAGGCTTCTGATAACATTGTTGACCGGCAAGCATCTAACAGAGAAGCCAGGTTATATAGCGACACCCAGATCTAATCAGAACAGGTGAACAGGGAAGATGATGTCACAAGTTCAATTCCACCAGTAGCCACCGGGGGAGCCCAGAATCCAAATTCACAACACCCTCCACCGCAGAGAGCCGCACACCACTACTATAGCTGCCACTGCTCTGTGCGCACAGGACCTGTGATGAGGTCACAGGAGGGGAGGAGTTGGAGTCACATGATCAAGGGCTTCCGTGTAGTGCAGGACAGTAGTGCAGTGCTGTTTGTCATCATGCTGGAGGAGGGTAAGCTTTTGTGTGAGGTCAGGAGGGGTTTGGGTGGATGTAGCAGAGCAGTGTGTGTATGAGGTGTACAGAGCGGAGCCGGGTGTGTATGAGGTGTACGGAGCAGAGCTGGGTGTGCATGAGGTGTACGGAGCAGAGCTGGGTGTGCATGAGGTGTACGGAGCGGAGCCGGGTGTGTATGAGGTGTACGGAGCGGAGCCGGGTGTGTATGAGGTGTACGGAGCGGAGCCGGGTGTGCATGAGGTGTACGGAGCGGAGCCGGGTGTGCATGAGGTGTACGGAGCGGAGCCGGGTGTGCACGAGGTGTACGGAGCGGAGCCGGGTGTGCACGAGGTGTACGGAGCGGAGCCGGGTGTGCACGAGGTGTACGGAGCGGAGCCGGGTGTGCACGAGGTGTACGGAGCGGAGCCGGGTGTGCACGAGGTGTACGGAGCGGAGCCGGGTGGGCACGAGGTGTACGGAGCGGAGCCGGGTGTGCACGAGGTGTACGGAGCGGAGCCGGGTGTGCACGAGGTGTACGGAGCGGAGCCGGGTGTGCACGAGGTGTACGGAGCGGAGCCGGGTGTGCACGAGGTGTACGGAGCGGAGCCGGGTGTGCACGAGGTGTACGGAGCGGAGCCGGGTGTGCACGAGGTGTACGGAGCGGAGCCGGGTGTGTACGAGGTGTACGGAGCGGAGCCGGGTGTGCACGAGGTGTACGGAGCGGAGCCGGGTGTGCACGAGGTGTACGGAGCGGAGCCGGGGGTGCACGAGGTGTACGGAGCGGAGCCGGGTGTGTACGAGGTGTCGCATCTCTGCTTCAGGAAAATGGCCGCCGCGATCTCCATCTGGGCACGCGCGGCATCCTGCGGCCATTTTCCTGAAGCCGCGGCCAGCAGAGCGCCGCTTCTGCGCACGCGCGGCCAAAGGAAGATGGCCGCCCCCACCGATCACCAATGAAATGTCGCACATCACGCTATTTTCACTCCCCTGTGCAGTGGATTCGGGACCTTGGGCATGCGCACACCACTACGCCACCAACGGAAAACTAAGCAAGATCTGGGGGAAGACACCACGCCCATCTGACCAGACCAGCCTGATTGACAGGCGAAAACGACTACTTTGGTAACGTATTTCGGCAGCATAGGTGGGGAATCGGGGTCCACAAAATACACTATTGCAATGCACAGCTCAGGCCCTATTTAACAGTATTTTTATCTCATACGGAAAAAACGGGGTGACAGGTTCCCTTTAAGAGAAAGCCAAAATAACCCCGGGACAGAAGGCGAGAGCAGGGGGGAGGTGCGGGACAGAGCCGCTTTAGGCTAGTTTCACACTAGCGTTAACTGCAATACGTCGCAAATGCGTCGTTTTGCCGAAAATACGCATCCAGCAAAAGTTCTTGCTGGATACGTTTTTTCGTCATAGACTAACATTAGCGACGCATTTGCGACGCATTGCCAAACGTCGCATCCGTTTTGCGATGCTTGGGCGTGTGGTAGTGGACCGTCGGGAGAAAAAAACCTTACATGTAACGTTTTTTGCTCCCGACGGTCCACTTTTTCCGACCGCGCATGCGCGGCCGGAACTCCGCCCCCACCTCCCCGCACTTCCCCGCACCTCACAATGGGGCAGCGGATGCGTGGGAAAAATGCATCCGCTGCCCCCGTTGTGCGGCGGAGACCACACTAGCGTCGGGAACGTCGGCCCGACGCACAGCGACGGGTTGTTCCCGACGCTAGTGTGAAACTAGCCTTAGTCAGGAGAAGCTGAGGAGCTGCAGCCGGTTTACATCAGCCACCCCTGTACCAGAGAGGAGATTGTGAGTTGTGTATATGAGCTGGTATCTCTGGTGTGTGTGTGTGTGTGTGTGTGTGTGTGTGTGTGTGTGTGTGTGTGTGTGTGTGTGTGTGTGTGTGTGGTATCTGTAGTGTGTGTGTGATAACTGTAGTATGTGTGTGATATCTGTAGTATGATGTGTGTGTGTGTGTGTGTGATATCTGTAGTGTGTGTGTGTGATATCTGTAGTGTGTGTATGTGTGTGTGTGTGTGTGTGTGATATCTGTAGTGTGTGTGTGTGTGTTATCTGTAGTGTGTGTGTGTGTGTTATCTGTAGTGTGTGTGTGTGTGATATCTGTAGTATGATGTGTGTGTGTGTGTGATATCTGTAGTATGTCTGTGTGTGTGTGTGATATCTGTAGTGTGTGTGTGTGATAACTGTAGTATGTGTGTGATATCTGTAATATGATGTGTGTGTGATATCTGTAGTGTGTGTAATAACTGGTGTGTGTGTGTGTGATATCTGTAGTATGATGTGTGTGTGTGATATCTGTAGTGTGTGTGTGATATCTGTAGTATGTGTGTGTGTGAGGCAGCGGCGTAACTACTACGGTCGCAGCTGCAAGCGGCTCTGGCAGGTCAGGGGGCCGTGAGTCCCCTTGAGCCTGTCTCCCTTATGCTTGTGTCCCAATGTGCCAGTCTCCCTTGCCCATTAGTCCCTGTGTGTCCCCATGTGCCTGTCTCCCTTGTCCCCTTATGCTTGTGTCCCTTGTCCCCGTGTGCCAGTCTCCCTTGCCCATTAGTCCCTGTGTGTCCCCTTGAGCCTGTCTCCCTTATGCTTGTGTCCCCGTGTGCCAGTCTCCCTTGCCCATTAGTCCCTGTGTGTCCCCATGTGCCTGTCTCCTATGTCCCCTTGTGCTTGTATCAGTCTCCTTTGTCCCCTTGTGCTTGTGTCAGTCTCCTTTGCCCACTAGTCCCTGTGTGTCAGTCTCCCTTTCCCACTTGTCCCTGTGTGTCCCCTTGTGCTTGTATCCCTTGTCCCCTTGTGTCAGTCTCTTGCTCACTAGTCCCTATGTGTCCCCTTGTGCCTGTCTCCCTTGTCCCCTTGTGCTTGTCCCTTGTCCCCGTGTCAGTCTCCATTGCCCACTAGTCCCCTTGTATTAGTCTCCCTTGCCCACTATTCCCCGTGTGTCAGTCTCCCTTGCCCACTAGTCCGTGTCCCCGTGTGCCAGTCTCTCTTGTCCACTAGTCCCCGTGTGCCCTTTGTGTCAGTCTCCCTTGCCCACTTGTGTCAGTCTCCCTTGCCCACTAGACCCCTTGTATCCTTCTCCCCTACCTCCTAGCCCCCATGTGTCCCCTAGTGCCTGTCTTCCTTGCCCCCTTGTTCCCTCTCCTCTGCCCCCTCGTCACCATTTGCTCGTGTCTTTGTCACTGCCCCTGTATGGAGGGGCTGCATTATACTATGAGGGGGGCTGCATTGTATTCTATGGGGCTTACATTGAATTTTATGGCGGGGGGGGCCCCATTTGGAAGTTCGCACCGGGGCCCATAACTTTGTAGTTACGCCACTGAGTAGTGATATCATTGATGGAGCTACCTCATGCAGGGGATGTAGACTTCCCGTTTCACAGAAATCAGTGGAGTCTGCATCTTAGTAGTTTGGTGCATCACGAAATATGTAAAATTATAAACAGCATTCCAAAACTGTAAAACATTTTCTTGTAGCCCTTATACATATACCCTGATTTTTTTTAGGGAGGTCAAGACTGTTACAATGCATGTTAATGGCCATAGTTTTTGTGACTTTTTAATGTGCACTTGTCTCATAATAGGAAAGCTATGTTTCATACATATTAATCTCTCATATATAACTAGGTAGTACATATGGACAAACTATGTGTATATATAACGTATGCATCACTGTATTTATGTCCATATATACTACCCAGTTACAACAAATAAACTTTGATAATAAAATTTTGCATTCAGTGTTAAAGTATATACATCATTTATGCCAGAAATCCCTTATAGTACACAGTGATCTGCGGTTCAAGGAAGAAGAAAAGATAGAGCTTAAGAGGAAACTGTCACATATTACGGTATAGTTCACTATGGGGTAAGTTTTCTTTACCTTTGTGTAGTGCAGACTCTCCGCAGGCTGATAATGATAAGCAAACATTACATTTTTGATTTGCATGCATCCCTTGTCCTGGCACAATGTCCTGGGCTCACTGATCACTTCTTGCCTACTATTATCTATAGTGGGTTAGTACTCATTTGTTATATCCTGTTCCTCTTCAGAAAGGGGAACCTGAGGTATGATTTTGCAAGGAAATACTTTTTTAGAGTAACATATATAATTAGGCTCCGTTCACTCTGCCTTCAGAAACGTGTGGCACTTCCGTCAGCAGACGCTGCAGAGGTGAGAAAAAGAATCGTACTGTAGCACCAAGACTGGATCTGCCTGTCCCCCATTATAAGTCAATGGGGCCATCAGACATCAGTGGCACACCTCCCAGTCACACCTGAAACATGACATCTTTTTGGGTGGAAATAGAGAAATAACTAAAATAATGTGGTTGCAGAAATATGCACACCCTTAAACTAATACTTTGTTGAAGTACCCTTTGAATTTATGACTGCATTCAACCTTTTTGGGAAGGAGTCTATCAGTATGGCACGTCTAGAATTGAGAGTCTTTGCCCACTCTTTGCTTCACTCTTGCAGTAGTGCTCCAACTATGTCAGATTACAAGGGCTTCTGCTGTGTACAGCGCCCACTTCAGGTCAACACATACAGATTTTTAATTGGACTCAGGTCTGGGCTCTGGCTGGGCCATTCCAAAACCTTAATCTTCTGGTGAATCAATTCTTTATTTGGAGGTATGCTTATTATCATTGTTGTACTAAAAGGTGAAATTATTTTTCATGGTCAGCTTTTCAACAGAAGACTAAAAGTCTTGTTGCAGAACTGGAACTGTTCAAAATTCCCTTCACCTTGACTAAAGCCCTAGTTCAAGCTGCCGAAAAAACATCTCCAAAGCATAATGCTGCCTCCATCATGCTTCACTGAATGTATGCTGTTCTTTTGGTAATGTGTAATGTTCCTTTTGGAATTATGACCAAAAAGTTTAACCTTGGTCTCATCAGACCATAATATGTTTTTGGCACATGGTTTTGGCAGAGTTGATGTAAGTTTGGGCAAAACATAGCTTAGCTTGGATGTTTTCTTTGTAAGAAAACGCTTCCATCTTGCCACCCTACCTCAAAAGCCAGACATATTAAGACAGGAGATTATTGTAAAAAAACAGTACACAGCCAGCAGTTGCAATAAATTCCTCCAGCTCCTTTTATGTTGCTTTAAGCCTCTTAGCAGCCTCTCAAACCAATTTTCTTATTGTCTTTTCATCAATATTTGAGGGAGGTCCAGAAGGTACTTAGTGCATAGATTGGCCAATATGTGAGCCAAACTGCCATGTCAAGGCGTCCTTCAAAGTTGGGTCCCTGTCCTGATATGTCACCTCTCCTTGGCAAAAAAACAAAATCTCTAATGGGGCCCCCAATTAATGCACGTCTTTAATAGCATTAGTCTTTCTTTATAGGCCAAAGGGACTTTTGATGCCTCCTAGGCTCCAGGGCCCGAGTGTGATTGCAACCTTTGCACCTACTATACTTTCGCCCCTGATCATTTTGCCGCAAGTATACGATTTGCAGAAATGTGGTCACGTGCTGACTAAATGTGCATGGCCTCACTCAATACAAGTCAAACTAGCAAAGCCATGACGGCCCGCTCCCAATGCCAGCAGTGGAGAATCCTCACATTTCGCTATTAATATTCAGAAGTCTGAAGTTACATACACTTTAAACTCAACCCCTTTATCGATCAGTATAGTGGTATTAATATAACTGTATATGCTGGTAATATTTAGTTATGGTTGGTTGGTATTTATCTGTAATATTGCAATGTTAAAATTGTGATATTCTAATTATTTAATGTTATATAGCACTCTGGCACCTCTCCAATCCTGCCTATACTCTGCTGCCTGATTAATCCACCTGTCTCCCCGCTATTCTCCAGCCTCCCCTCTCTGCCAAGCCCTTCACTGGCTTCCTATCGTCCAGAGACTCCAGTTCAAAACCCTTATTATGACATACAAGCCATCCACAACCTGTCTTCTCCATACATCTGTGACATGGTCTCCCGGTACTTACCTACACGCAACCTTCAATCCTCTCATGATTTCCTTCTCTACTTCCCTCTTATCTCTTCTTCCTACAACCGCATACAAGACTTCTCCTGTGCTTCCCCCATACTCTGGAACTCTCTACCCCAACACATCAGACTCTCACCTACCACGGAAACCTTCAAAAGGAACCTAAAGACCTACCTCTTCCGGCAAGCCTACAGCCTGCAGTGATCCTCAGGCTATGTGCCAACGTTGCAGAAATGCTGCGGAAATGTCCGCAGCATTTCTGCAACTCCCTGCCGCGGGTAAAACGCATGCAGAATTCGCATGAGTTTTCCCACAAAACACAAGGGTTTCGCAAGCGTTTTTAGCTTGCAGAATGCTTGCGCTTTTCCAAGCAATTTGAAGCATCGCTTGGAAAAGTGATTGACAGCTTGGTCACACTTGTCAAGCATAGTGCAGCATCAATAGTAAAAGATGGAATGTTAATAATAATAAAAAAATATGGTTATTCTCACCTTCCGATGGTCCCCAATCTCCTCAGCGGCGCGCCCGGTACATTCCGTTCCCAGGGATGCTTTGCGCGAAGGACCTTTCTGATGTCATGGTCGCGTGACCGCGACGTCGTCTCAGGTAATTTACGCAATGCATCCCTGGGAACGAAAGCCGCCGCGTGCACCGCTGAGAAGCGGGAGGACTCTGGGGGCCATCAGAATGTAAGTATATCCCTATTTTTTTACAGGAATATTGTACCCAGGGCCTGAAGGAGTGTCTTCTCTCCTCCAGACCCTGGCTACCATCCGCACATGAAGTGCTCACTTTACACATGGTGGCCATAATAGCCATATGCGTAAAGTGAACGTTTCAATGCAATCCTATGGCATCAGAATCGCCGCGATTCCACAAAAATAATGAGCATGCTGCAGATTTTACCGCTATGTGATTCCACAGCAGGAAAATCCGCAGCATTGGCACAGCAACTGCGGAATCCCATAAGATTGCATGGGAATGCGGTTTTTAAGGGTTTCCACTGCGGCAAAAATGCAGCGGAAACGCATGAAAAAGCAACGTGGGCACACAGCCTCAGTCTGCTAAACCGCCGCACGACCATCTCTACCTTCTCCTAGTGTATCCTCCCCGATCCCCTGTAGTCTGTGAGCCCTCGCGGGCAGGGTCCTCTCTCCCTCTGTACTTGTGTGTGCCTTGTTTTGCTCATGTTTATTGTACTTGTCTATAATTACCCCTTCTACGTGTAAAGCGCAATGGAATTAATGGAGCTAAAAATTGAATAATAATAATAATAAAAATTATTGGTATTAGTAGAAATATTGGTCTTGTAATAAATCTTGATTTCCTCCAGGCAGGGTAATATTAGTAATATTTCCCCATCTGGAGTTTGGGGGCAAGGACAGCATGGGCCTCAGTGATTTCAAATGCCAGGGCTGAGTTTCCGTCCCAGTCCGTCCCTGCCCACGGTCATCTGTGAAAAAAAAATATAAAAACAATAACTGAATTGCTGTTTTTGGTCATTCTGCATCTGAAAAATCTGAATAAAAAGGTGTAAAAATACTGTATGTTATGCACCCCAAAAATTGTACCAAAAAAATCTTCACCTTATCCCACAAAAAGACCTAAAAAAAATGACCTTGAATTTGACCCCGAACCTGAAACCAATAGAAGTCAATGGGGACACGAAGTTCAGCGGCAATAACATGGTCATAGTAAGGACTAGGAGTTTGCAAACAGAAAGCTAAATGGGGGTAAGAGCAGGACAATTGCCCCACAAACAAATGTGGAAAGGGAAATCAATTAAAATAACATGTAATAAAAAATAATTAAAAATTATAATCTTGAGCCACGAGGCAGAGGTCCAAGTAGAGGAGGAGGAGGTGGACGTGGCGGTGGACGTGGCAGTGGAGGTGGAGGAGCTAGCAAACTCTGTTGTTTTGGTTTTTGTATTGATTTTTTGGGAGTACCCTGAAATCAGGCATTCTAATATTCTGCTGGTGACTCTTTCTGTATACAGGCCATGTAATACGCTGCACTTTTTTTGTGAAAACAATGAGAGCACCAAATAGGGGACATGTTGCTGGTGGTGATGGTGTAGCTGCTGCAGGGAAAGAGAGGACGTAGTTGATCTGTGCCTGCTACTTGCCCAAATTAAACCCCTTCTTCTGGTGCAGTCAGAAGACAGGCCATTCTGTGTAATTTCATAGGCCCGAGTACCACTGGATGAATGGTGAGGCCAGAACAAGTAGAGCTGGTTTTAGATTGGATGGCTGAGAGTGCCTTCAGATCCTTCACTTTGTCTTCCACACGGTCCCCTGCTGAAGGTGCAGATTTTGCATCTGCGGCCCATGGGCATCTGTCTTGCACCTCACCCCTTTGCAAATCGGGCAAGGAGTTTGAACCCCAAGTCATGCAGCAGTCACTTCTGCTTTTTGATTACCCTGCTGGCTGTGGCTCCGTTGGCCATCCACCTGGCCCTGCCCCACAAGTGGAAGAGATTGAGTGCACTGATGCCCAACCACTTGTTCTGTTTGAGGATGAGTATGTGGGAGGGGTCCTGGCTCCAGGTTTTTGAGGGCCACGGGCGAAAGAGTCTCAGTGGGCCCCCCCTTAACACATACCACGATTCATGATGCACAGATACAGCAGAGAAATATAGGTATAGTACAATGCCAGATTTCACTTCTTACATGAGTGATAGCTATTGTAAATTCTACAATACCATTCAGCAGAGGGGCTTTATATAAATCAACCCCTTATAAGCCAATTTTTGTGACCTTCTCCCTCTTCCTCAGTTACCGGTAGGCATTTTATTGTTAGCTAACCTAGCTGCAAAGAAAAAACTGCATACATTGAATATGACAATTTTTAAATGGAAAACCTTTTAAAGTAAACATTAGAAAGTATTAATGTAGAACATTTGTAAAAGTGCAAAATGGGTAGCATATAGCACAGCCAGGTAGTATATAGCACAGCCACGTAGTATATAGCACAGCCATGTAGTATATAGCACAGCCACGTAGTATATAACACAGCCCACTTAGTATATAACACAGCCATGTAGTATATAGCACAGCCACATAGCATATAACACAGCCCACGTAGTAAATAATACAGCCCACATAGCATATAGCACAGCTACGTAGTATACAGCACAGCCACGTAGTATATAACACAGCCCACGTAGTATATAACACAGCCATGTAGTATATAACACAGCCACGTAGTATATAAACACAGCCCATGTATCATATAGCACAGCCACGTAGTATATAACACAGCCCACGTAGCATATAGCACAGCCCACGTAGTATATAACAGCCCACGTAGCATATAAAACAGCCAACGTAGTATATAACACAATCCACATAGCATATAGCACAGCCACGTAGTATATAGCACAGCCATGTAGTATATAACACAGCCCACATAGCATATAGCACAGCCACGTAGCATATAACACAGCCACGTAGTATATAACACAGCCCACATAGTATATAGCACAGACACGTAGCATATAACACAGTCCACGTAGTATATAACACAGCCCACATAGTATATAGCACAGCCACGTAGCATATACCACAGCCTACGTAGTATATAGCACAGCCACATAGTAAATAGCACAGCCACGTAGCATATACCACAGCCCACGTAGTATATAGCAAAGCCACGTAGTATATAGCACAGCCAGGTAGTATGTAGCACAGCCACGTAGCATATAACACAGCCCACATAGTATATAGCACAGCCACGTAGTATATAACACAGCCCATGTAGTATATAACACAGCCCACGTAGCATATAGCACAGCCAACATAGTATATAACACAGCTCACGCAGCATATAGCACAGCCACGTAGTATATAACAGTCACGTAGTATATAACACAGCTCAAGTAGTATATGACACAGCCCACGTAGCATATCGCACAGCCACGTAGTATATAACATAGCCCACATAGTATATAGCACAGCCACATAGCATATAACACAGCCCACGTAGTATATAGCACAGCCACATAGTATATAGCACAGTCACGTAGTATATAACACAGCCACATAGTATATAGCACAGCCCACCTAGTATATAGCACAGCCACGTAGTATATAACACAGCCCACGTAGTATATAACACAGCCCATGTAGCATATAGCACAGCCAAAGTAGTATATAACACAGCCCACGCAGCATATAGCACAGCCATGTAGTATATAACACAGCCACGTAGTATATAACACAGCCCACGTAGCATATTGCACAGCCACGTAGTATATAACACAGCCCACGCAGTATATAGCACAGCCACGTAGCATATAGCACAGCCACGTAGCATATAACACAGCCCACATTATATATAGGACAGCCACATAGTATATAGCACAGCCACGTAGTATATAACACAGCCCACATAGTATAGACAGTAGCACAGCCACGTAGCATATAACGCAGCCACGTAGTATATAACACAGCCCACGTAATATATAGCACAGCCACATAGCATATAACACAGCCCACGTAGTATATAGCACAGCCATGTAGCATATAACACAGCCCACGTAGTATATAGCACAGCCATGTAGCATATAACACAGCCCATGTAGTATATAGCACAGCCCACGTAGTATATAGCACAGCCACATAGCATATAGCACAGCCCACGTAGTATATAACACAGCCCATGTAGTATATAACACAGCCCACGTAGCATATAGCACAGCCAACATAGTATATAACACAGCCCACGCAGCATATAGCACAGCCACGTAGTATATAACAGTCACGTAGTATATAACACAGCTCAAGTAGTATATGACACAGCCCACATAGCATATCGCACAGCCACGTAGTATATAACATAGCCCACATAGTATATAGCACAGCCACATAGCATATAACACAGCCCACGTAGTATATAGCACAGCCATGTAGCATATAACACAGCCCACATAGTATATAGCACAGCCCACGTAGTATATAGCACAGCCACATAGCATATAGCACAGCCCACGTAGTATATAGCACAGCCACGTAGTATATAGCACAGCCACATAGCATATACCACAGCCCACGTAGTATATAGCACAGCCATGTAGTATATAGCACAGCCACGTAGTATATAGCACAGCCACATAGTATATAGCGCAGCCACATAGTATGTAGCAAAGCCACGTAGCATATAACACAGCCCACATAGTATATAGCACAGCCACATAGTATATAGCAGCCACATAGTATATAGCACAGCCCACCTAGTATATAGCACAAGCACGTGGAATATAGCACAGCCACGTGGTATATAGCACAGCCAGGTGGTATATAGCACAGCCACATAGTATATAGCAGTGTGTGCATCATATCCCTGTTAAAAAGTAATTAAAATAAAAAATAGTTATATACTATATACTCACCTTCTGGCGGCCCCCGGATGCAGCCAAGGCCTTAGCGATGCTCCCGCCAGCTCCCATTCCCAGTGATGCTTTGCGACAATGACCTGTGATGCCGTAGCGGTCTCGCGTGATCCTACGTCATCTGGGGCCATTTCGCAAGGCATCACTGGGAACAGGAGCTGCTGGGAGCATCACGAGGATCAGGAAGGCTGCGGGGGCCACCGGAAGGTGAGAATAGCACGATTTTTTTTATTATTATTATTCTTAACATTATATCTTTTTACTATTGATGCTGCATAGGCAGCATCAATAGTAAAAAGTTGGGCACACTTGTCAACATGGCCCCCCCGTCTCGCTAGGGCCCCGGCACTTGCCCGGGTGTGCCGGGTGCCTGCACTGGCCCTGGGAGGGGTAGTAAAAATGGTCAGCGGACCACTGCAGCACATCTCTGATGATGATGATGATGATGAAACACAGGTGCCAATTGCTGTAGCTGTCTGCTATGTGTAGACCAGCAAGGAGGGCAGGGGTGAGGACTGGGTGGAACATTATGAAGGAGATTATTATGATTTATGTTTAGAGGACCATTGATTCTATGGTGATGTACATGAGGACGGGTTTCATACAAAACACAAATAGAAATTACAATGAACTAACTAAGGCTTCCTTCACACTAGCGTCGGGCTCGGCCCGTCGCGGTGCGTCGGGCCGAGGTCCCCGACGCTAGCGTTGTCTCCGCCGCACAACGGGTGCAGCGGATGCATTTTTCCAGCGCATCCGCTGCCCCATTGTGAGGTGCGGGGAGGTGGGGGCGGAGTTCCGGCCGCGCATGCGCGGTCAGAAAAAGCGGACCGTCGGGAGCAAAAAACGTTACATGTAACGTTTTTTGGTCCCGACGGTCCGCCACAGCACGGCGCAACCATCGCACGACGGTTGCGACGTGTGGCAATGCGTCGCAAATGCGTCGCTAATGTTAGTCAATGCTGAAAAAACGCATCCTGCAAGCACTTTTGCAGGATGCGTTTTTTCGGCAAAATGACGCATTTGCGACGTATTGCAGTTAACGCTAGTGTGAAAGTAGCCTTATAGTGACAGACAGGTACAGAGGGGAGAGGACCCTACCCTTGACACTTACATTCTACAGGATAATGGGGAGGGAGACAGTAGGTTCAGGGGTTGCAGCAGATGTTGGTGAGGCGGCAGCTCTGGTAGTGGTGACGTGACAGCAGGCTTTAAGCTGTTCTGAAGAGATGGATTTTCAAGTTCCACTTGAAAGCTCAGAATGTAGAGGATAATTGTAGGTGTTGGGCCACTGAATTCTACAGGATGGAGGATACTCGGAAGAAGTCTTGCAGGCAATTGGATGAGGAACGTACGATTATGGAGGAGAGAAGGAGATCTTGGGAACCAGAGATTATGTGGTGGGAGATATCCGGAGATTAGTTCAGAGATATATGGGGAGACAGATTATGGACGGCTTTTGTAGGCCACTGTTAGTAGTTGAAGTGGATACATTGTGGAATTTGGAGACAATGTGTGGATTTGCAGAGGGGCGAAGCAGAAGATTAGCAAGGACAGAATGGATTAGTAGTGCAGCAGTTATGGACAGACTGGAGATGTGGGATGATGCGATGGGGATGGGAGATGATGAGGGAAAAGAAGGAGCAGGGTGCAAAAGCTCTGAGGCCGGCCCCAAAGTATTAAATTTGCTGTTACAGTGTACTTTGGCAGGCCCCTAGCTATTAGGAAGGATGTGTTGAATGAACAATTGCTGTTTATTTCAATGCAAATCCAATTAGGATGTTTCAGCCCATCCCAGGCTTTTTTAAACAATTGATTGAAAAAAGCCTGGGATGGGCTGAAACATCGCAATTGGATTTGCATTGAGATAAAGAGAAATTGTTCATTCAACACGTGAGTGCTGGGACATGCTTTTTCGTTCTGTTAATTTTTCCTCCACGAGCACCACGGCATGCCGACTCATTGCTTCTAATACCCCTAGCTATTATGTCAGCTGCTCTTTCAGTGCCAAGGCTGGCCCCTAGTCATTGAGTTGGCTGTCTCTGTCGATGTTGCCACCTACTCCTACTCCTCTTCCTTCACCGTTTCTTCATGTAGTCAGAAAGTGCAAGCCGTCTTGTGTGCACTTTTGGTGTTGTCACCCTGCTGCTTGCCTCTCTGGACTGCAGAATCACTTCTGCCTTTCCACCGCCTATGGTTCCCTGTACCCAGAAGATACACCTCCCACTGAGGACAGCTTGTCATTGCTTCTGGGCAGCCTCACATATGAGCCAATACATGCTGCTGTGTCTGCGCAATAAATAACAAGTTACCCGGATTGTTACAAGTGCTGATTATTGGGTGTTCACTCTGCTGGATCACCATTACAAGCACAATGTGCCAGCCTTACTTCCAATACTGGGGTATGATTGGAAAATGCAGGAATATAAATGCACGCTGGTAGATGCACTACTGACGGCATCCTCACCTTGCAGTGAGGGCTCAGTGGAAGCACAAGGCAGAGGTGAAGGAAGTCGCCAACACAGCTGAGGCATCGGCACCACCTCGGAAGGGAGGGTTAGCATGACTGAAATGTGGAAAACCTTCCTCAGCACGCCACAACATCCCGAACCACCATTTGATATGGTCCATATTAGCAGGAGGCAGCATTTTGGTTATGCCTGTTGTTATGACCCCAATGGCGAGGGTCTCAGAGGAACGTGGAAGTCTGCAGAATACAAAAATCCAGCTCATAGGGCAGTGGAAACTGGGTTGACCATATATCTACTCCTAACGCCAACACTAGAAGTAGCCGGGGATCATTCCTACGTTGATTCTAGATGACACGCGCCAGCCGGAGAATCTAGCTACCCCTAGTAGAGGAAAACAAAGACCTTTCTTGCCTCCAGAGAAGGGGACCCCAAAGCTGGATAGAAGCCCCCCACAAATAATGACGGTGAGGTAAGAGGAAATGACAAACACAGAAATGAACCAGGTTTAGCACAGAGAGGCCCGCTTACTGATAGCAGAATAAAGAAAGGAAACTTATATGGTCAACAAAAACCCTATCAAAATCCACACTGGAAATTCAAGAACCCCCGAACCGTCTAACGGTCCGGGGGGAGAACACCAGCCCCCTAGAGCTTCCAGCAAAGGTCAGGAAATAGATTTGGAACAAGCTGGACAAAAATACAAAACCAAAACAAATAGCAAAAAGCAAAAGGCAGACTTAGCTGATATAACTGGAACCAGGATCAGTAGACAAGAGCACAGCAGACTAGCTCTGATAACTACGTTGCCAGGCATTGAACTGAAGGTCCAGGGAGCTTATATAGCAACACCCCTAACTAACGACCCAGGTGCGGATAAAAGGAATGACAGAAAAACCAGAGTCAAAAAACTAGTAACCACTAGAGGGAGCAAAAAGCAAATTCACAACAGTACCCCCCCCTTAGTGAGGGGTCACCGAACCCTCACCACGACCACCAGGGCGATCAGGATGAGCGGCATGAAAGGCACGAACTAAATCGGCCGCATGAACATCAGAGGCGACCACCCAGGAATTATCCTCCTGACCATAGCCCTTCCACTTGACCAGGTACTGAAGCCTCCGCCTGGAGAGGCGAGAATCCAAGATCTTCTCCACCACGTACTCCAACTCGCCCTCAACCAACACCGGAGCAGGAGGCTCAGCAGAAGGAACTACAGGCACAATGTACCGCCGCAACAAGGACCTATGAAATACATTGTGAATAGCAAACGACACAGGAAGATCCAGACGAAAAGATACAGGATTAAGGATTTCCAATATCTTGTAAGGCCCAATAAAACGAGGTTTAAATTTGGGAGAGGAGACCTTCATAGGAACAAAGCGGGAAGAAAGCCACACCAAATCCCCAACGCGTAGTCGGGGACCCACACCGCGGCGGCGGTTGGCAAAGCGCTGAGCCTTCTCCTGTGACAACTTCAAGTTGTCCACCACATGATTCCAGATCTGCTGCAACCTATCCACCACAGAATCCACCCCAGGACAGTCAGAAGGCTCCACATGACCCGAAGAAAAGCGAGGATGGAAACCAGAGTTGCAGAAAAAAGGCGAAACCAAGGTGGCGGAACTAGCCCGATTATTAAGGGCAAACTCAGCCAACGGCAAGAATGTCACCCAATCGTCCTGATCAGCAGAGACAAAACACCTCAAATAAGCCTCCAAAGTCTGATTGGTTCGCTCCGTCTGTCCATTAGTCTGAGGATGGAAAGCAGACGAAAACGACAAATCAATGCCCATCCTACTACAAAAGGATCGCCAGAACCTGGAAACGAACTGGGATCCTCTGTCTGACACAATATTCTCAGGGATGCCGTGCAAACGAACCACGTTCTGGAAAAACACAGGAACCAGATCGGAAGAGGAAGGCAGCTTAGGTAAAGGAACCAAATGGACCATCTTGGAGAAGCGATCACATATCACCCAGATAACGGACATGCCCTGAGATAGCGGAAGATCAGAAATGAAATCCATGGAGATATGTGTCCAAGGTCTCTTCGGGACAGGCAAGGGCAAGAGCAAACCGCTGGCACGAGAACAGCAAGGCTTAGCTCGAGCACAAGTCCCACAGGACTGCACAAATGACCGCACATCCCTTGACAAGGAAGGCCACCAAAAGGACCTGGCCACCAGATCTCTGGTGCCAAAAATTCCCGGGTGACCTGCCAACACCGAGGAATGAACCTCGGAAATGACTCTGCTGGTCCACTTATCCGGGACAAACAGTCTGTCAGGTGGACAAGACTCAGGCCTATCAGCCTGAAATCTCTGCAACACACGTCGCAGATCCGGAGAAATAGCTGACAAGATAACTCCATCTTTAAGAATACCAACAGGATCAGCGACTCCAGGAGCATCAGGCACAAAGCTCCTAGAAAGAGCATCGGCCTTCACATTCTTTGAACCTGGTAAATACGAGACAACAAAATCAAAGCGGGAGAAAAACAATGACCAGCGGGCCTGTCTCGGATTAAGGCGTTTAGCAGACTCGAGATACATCAGATTTTTGTGATCAGTCAAGACCACCACACGATGCTTAGCACCCTCGAGCCAATGACGCCACTCCTCAAATGCCCATTTCATGGCCAACAACTCCCGATTGCCCACATCATAATTTCGCTCGGCAGGCGAAAACTTCCTAGAGAAAAAGGCACAAGGTTTCATAACAGAGCAACCAGGGCCTCTCTGCGACAAAACGGCCCCTGCTCCAATCTCCGAAGCATCCACCTCAACCTGAAAGGGAAGTGAGACGTCAGGCTGGCACAAAACAGGCGCCGAAGTAAACCGGCGTTTCAACTCCTGGAAAGCCTCCACGGCAGCAGGAGCCCAGTTAGCTACATCGGAGCCCTTCTTGGTCATATCCGTCAAAGGTTTCACAATGCTAGAAAAATTAGCGATAAAACGACGGTAGAAGTTAGCGAAGCCCAAGAACTTCTGAAGACTCTTAACTGACGAGGGCTGAGTCCAATCAAGAATAGCTCGGACCTTGACTGGGTCCATCTCCACAGCAGAAGGGGAAAAAATGAACCCCAAAAAGGGAACCTTCTGTACACCAAAGAGACACTTTGAGCCCTTGACAAACAAAGAATTTTCACGCAAAATTTTAAAGACCAACCTGACCTGCTCCACATGCGAATCCCAATTATCAGAAAAAACCAAAATATCATCCAGATAAACAATCAAAAATTTATCCAGATACTTCCGGAAAATGTCATGCATAAAGGACTGAAAAACTGAAGGCGCATTGGAGAGCCCAAAAGGCATCACCAAGTACTCAAAATGACCTTCGGGCGTATTGAATGCGGTTTTCCATTCATCACCTTGCTTAATGCGCACAAGGTTGTACGCACCACGAAGGTCTATCTTGGTGAACCACTTGGCACCCTTAATCCGGGCAAACAAGTCAGACAACAGCGGTAAAGGATACTGAAATTTGACAGTGATCTTATTTAAAAGCCGATAATCAATACAAGGTCTCAAAGATCCGTCCTTTTTTGCCACAAAAAAGAATCCCGCACCAAGAGGGGAAGAAGACGGACGAATATGTCCTTTTTCCAGAGACTCCTTGATATATGAACGCATAGCGGTATGTTCAGGTACCGACAGATTAAACAGTCTTCCCTTAGGAAATTTACTGCCTGGGATCAAATCTATAGCACAGTCACAGTCCCTATGAGGAGGCAGTGCACTGGACTCAGACTCACTGAAGACATCCTGATAATCAGACAAATACTCCGGAACTTCCGAAGGCGTAGAAGAAGCAATAGACACAGGCAGGGAATCCTCATGAATACCACGACAGCCCCAACTTGAGACTGACATAGCCTTCCAGTCCAGGACTGGATTATGGGTCTGTAACCATGGCAGCCCTAAAACGACCAAATCATGCATTTTATGTAAAACCAGGAAACGTATCACCTCGCGGTGTTCAGGAGTCATGCACATGGTAACCTGAGTCCAATACTGCGGTTTATTTGCTGCCAATGGTGTAGCATCAATACCCCTAAGAGGAATAGGATTTTCTAATGGTTCAAGAGTAAATCCACAGCGCTTAGCAAATGAGAGATCCATGAGACTCAGGGCAGCACCTGAATCTACAAACGCCATGACAGGATAAGATGACAGTGAGCAAATCAAAGTTACAGACAGAATAAATTTAGGTTGCAAATTACCAACGGTGACAGGACTAACAACCTTAGCTATACGTTTAGAGCATGCTGAGATAACATGTGTAGAATCACCACAGTAGTAGCACAAGCCATTCCGGCGTCTATGAATTTTCCGCTCATTTCTAGTCAGGATTCTATCACATTGCATTAAATCAGGTGTCTGTTCAGACAACACCATGAGGGAGTTTGCGGTTTTTCTATCACATTGCACCGAATTAGGTGTCTGTTCAGACAACACCATGAGGGAATTTGCGGTTTTGCGCTCCCGCAACCGCCGGTCAATTTGAATAGCCAGTGCCATAGTATCATTCAGACCTGTGGGAATGGGAAAACCCACCATAACATTCTTAATGGCTTCAGAAAGGCCATTTCTAAAATTAGCGGCCAGTGCACACTCGTTCCAATGTGTCAGCACGGACCATTTCCGAAATTTTTGGCAATACACTTCAGCCTCGTCCTGCCCCTGAGACATAGCCAGCAAGGCCTTCTCTGCCTGAATCTCAAGATTGGGTTCCTCATAAAGTAAACCGAGCGCCAGAAAAAACGCATCAAGATCAGCCAATGCCGGATCTCCTGGCGCCAGCGAAAAAGCCCAATCCTGAGGGTCGCCCCGTAAGAACGAAATAACAATTTTTACTTGCTGAGCAGAATCTCCTGATGAACAGGGTCTCAGGGACAAAAACAATTTACAATTATTCACGAAATTCCTAAACTTAAACCTGTCTCCGGAAAACAGTTCAGGAATCGGTATTTTAGGTTCTGACCTAGGATTTCTGATAACATAGTCTTGTATGCCCTGCACACGAGTAGCCAGCTGGTCCACACTTGTAATCAAGGTCTGGACATTCATGTCTGCAGCAAGCATAGCCACTCTGAGGTAAAGGGGAAGGAGAAAAAAAAAACCTCAGAATCTTCTTTCTTATAATCTCTCTTCTGCAATGCATTAAACATTTAATACTGGCCTGGCAAACTGTTATGACCCCAATGGCGAGGGTCTCAGAGGAACGTGGAAGTCTGCAGAATACAAAAATCCAGCTCATAGGGCAGTGGAAACTGGGTTGACCATATATCTACTCCTAACGCCAACACTAGAAGTAGCCGGGGATCATTCCTACGTTGATTCTAGATGACACGCGCCAGCCGGAGAATCTAGCTACCCCTAGTAGAGGAAAACAAAGACCTTTCTTGCCTCCAGAGAAGGGGACCCCAAAGCTGGATAGAAGCCCCCCACAAATAATGACGGTGAGGTAAGAGGAAATGACAAACACAGAAATGAACCAGGTTTAGCACAGAGAGGCCCGCTTACTGATAGCAGAATAAAGAAAGGAAACTTATATGGTCAACAAAAACCCTATCAAAATCCACACTGGAAATTCAAGAACCCCCGAACCGTCTAACGGTCCGGGGGGAGAACACCAGCCCCCTAGAGCTTCCAGCAAAGGTCAGGAAATAGATTTGGAACAAGCTGGACAAAAATACAAAACCAAAACAAATAGCAAAAAGCAAAAGGCAGACTTAGCTGATATAACTGGAACCAGGATCAGTAGACAAGAGCACAGCAGACTAGCTCTGATAACTACGTTGCCAGGCATTGAACTGAAGGTCCAGGGAGCTTATATAGCAACACCCCTAACTAACGACCCAGGTGCGGATAAAAGGAATGACAGAAAAACCAGAGTCAAAAAACTAGTAACCACTAGAGGGAGCAAAAAGCAAATTCACAACAGCCTGTGTAGCACCTCACTTGGGATTAATGAGTTAGATACTAAAAAACTAGCTGACTCTGCCGGTTCCTGTACAGAGTAGATATTCTGACACCTCAGTCCCTTACTGTGCATGCTTGTACAGAGATAGACCTAACCACAGAACTAGGAGATGGCAATTGGGACCTAAATGTTGTGAACTCTATTTCTGGGCTCCCTCTTGTGGTCACAAGTGGTACTGTGTGAGTGCTGTCTTTCTGCAGGTTTGTGACTGGCATCAGCTGTCTCGTTATCTGTGGTCTGGTTTTCTATTTAAGCTCACTTGGACTCTCAGTCCATGCCTGCTGTCGTTGTATTCAGTGCTATTCTGATTGCTCCTGTCTACATCCGTTATCAGTCTCTCCAAGAGAAGCTAAGTTCTGTTTGCTTATTCTTGCTCATCTATGTTCAATATGTTTCCTAGAATATTATGAGTTTTGTCCAGCTTGCTAATATGTGATTTCTCTGCTTGCTGGTAGCTCTGGGGTGCTGAGTTGCTCCCCCCACATCGTTAGTTGGTGTGGGGGTTCTCGCATTCTCTGCGTGGATATTTTTGTATAGGGTTTTTTACTGACCGCACAGATCCCTTGCTATTTTCTGCTATCTAGTGTTAGCGGGCCTAATTTGCTTAACCTGTTTCACCTCTGCGTTTGTCTTTTCCTCTTAACTCACCGTTATTATTTGTGGGGGGCTGTTCTATATCTTTGGGGTTATTTCTCTGAGGCAAGTGAGGTCTTACTTTATCTCTACGGGTAGTCAGTTTCTCAGGCCGTGAAGAGACGTCTAGGATTTCAGGAAACGTTCCACGGCTACCTTTAGTGTGTTTGGTTAGGATCAGGTTTTGCGGTCAGTCCAGTTACCACATGCCCAGAGCTTGTCCTATTTTCACTGATTTAGCTGGTTAGATTTGTGATCCTAAGCCACTGGGATCATAACAGTACAGCAGGCCCGAAAAGTGTTTAATGCATCGCAGAAGTGGGATAAGAGAAGCCCTGAGTACAATTTTTTTTTTTTTCCCCCCCCCTTTGCTGCAGTCTGTCCAGCTTCTCTCATCCCCTTAATCTCTGGGTGGCTTTGAGTTCAGCTGCAAACATGGATATTCAGAGTCTGACTTCTAGTGTGGATCATCTTGCTGCAAGGGTGCAAAGCATTCAGGATTTTGTTGTTCACAGTCCTATGTCTGAGCCAAAAGTACCTATTCCTGAGTTGTTTTCTGGAGATAGATCTCGGTTTCTGAATTTTAAGAATAATTGTAAATTATTTCTTTCTTTGAGACCTCGTTCCTCTGGTGATTTTGCTCAGCAAGTTAGAATTGTTATCTCCCTGTTATGTGGCGACCCTCAAGATTGGGCCTTCTCCCTGGCGCCGGGAGATCCTGCATTGCTTAATGTGGATGCGTTTTTTCTGGCGCTTGGATTGCTTTATGAGGAACCTAATCTTGAGAACCAGGCAGAAAAGGCCTTGCTGGCTCTCTCTCAGGGCCAGGATGAAGCTGAGGTGTATTGTCAAAAATTTCGGAAATGGTCGGTGCTTACTCAATGGAATGAGTGTGCCCTGGCTGCAAATTTCAGAGAAGGTCTTTCTGAAGCCATTAAGAATGTTATGGCGGGGTTCCCCACGCCTGCAAGTCTGAATGACTCAATGGCTTTGGCCATTCAGATTGATCGGCGTTTGCGGGAGCGCAAATCTGCGCACCATCTGGCGGTGTTTTCTGAACAGAGACCTGAGTCTATGCAATGTGACCGAATTCAGACCAGAATTGAGCGGCAAAATCATAGACGTCAAAATGGGTTGTGCTTTTACTGTGGTGATTCAACTCATGTTATCTCAGCATGCTCTAAGCGCGTAAAAAAGATCGCTAAATCTGTCACCGTTGGTACTATACAACCTAAATTCATTTTGTCTGTTACTTTAATTTGTTCTTTGTCATCCTACTCGGTTATGGCTTTTGTGGATTCAGGTGCTGCCCTGAACCTGATGGATTTGTCGTTTGCCAGGCGCTGTGGTTTTGTCCTGGAGCCTTTGGAATTCCCTATTCCACTGAGGGGTATTGATGCTACACCTTTGGCTGAGAATAAGCCTCAGTATTGGACTCAAGTGACCATGTGCATGACTCCTGTGCATCAGGAGGTGATTCGCTTTCTTGTGCTGCATAATCTGCATGATGTTGTCGTTTTGGGTCTGCCATGGCTGCAGGCCCATAATCCAGTTCTGGATTGGAAAGCTATGTCTGTTTCAAGTTGGGGTTGCCAGGGGATTCATGGCGATGCTCCTTTGGTGTCAATTGCTTCTTCCACTCCTTCTGAGGTCCCTGAGTTTTTGTCGGACTACCAGGATGTATTTGATGAGCCCAGATCCGGTGCCCTGCCTCCTCACAGGGATTGTGATTGTGCTATAAATTTGATTCCTGGTAGTAAGTTCCCTAAGGTACGACTTTTTAATTTGTCTATACCAGAACATGCCTCAATGCGGAGTTATATAAAGGCGTCTTTAGAGAAGGGACATATTCGCCCGTCCTCCTCCCCTCTTGGTGCAGGATTCTTTTTTGTAGCCAAGAAGGATGGTTCTCTGAGACCTTGTATAGATTATCGTCTTCTAAATAAAATCACGGTCAAATTTCAGTATCCTTTGCCATTATTGTCTGATCTGTTTGCTCGGATTAAGGGGTCCAGTTGGTTCACCAAGATAGATCTTCGTGGTGCGTATAACCTTGTGCGTATTAAGCAGGGGGATGAATGGAAAACAGCATTTAATACGCCCGAGGGCCATTTTGAGTACTTGGTGATGCCTTTTGGACTCTCTAATGCTCCTTCTGTGTTCCAGTCCGTCATGCATGACATCTTCCGAGAATATCTGGATAAATTTATGATTGTGTATCTGGATGACATTTTGGTCTTTTCTGAGGACTGGGAGTCCCATGTGAAGCAGGTCAGGATGGTATTTCAGGTCCTGCGTGCTAATGCCTTATTTGTGAAGGGCTCAAAATGTCTCTTCGGAGTACAGAAGGTTTCCTTTTTGGGTTTTATTTTTTCTCCTTCTACTGAGGATGGACCCAGTCAAGGTCCAGGCTATTCATGACTGGACCCAGCCTACATCTGTTAAGAGTCTTCAGAAGTTCTGGGGTTTTGCTAATTTTTACCGTCGCTTCATCGCTAATTTTTCTGGCGTGGTTAAGCCCTTGACGGATTTGACCAAGAAAGGTTCTGATGTGACTAATTGGTCTCCTGCGGCAGTGGAAGCCTTTCGGGAGCTGAAGCGTCGGTTTTCTTCAGCTCCAGTATTATGTCAGCCTGATATCTCTCTTCCTTTCCAGGTCGAGGTGGATGCTTCTGAGATTGGAGCAGGGGCTGTTTTGTCGCAGAGAAGCTCTGATGGCTCTGTGATGAAGCCTTGTGCCTTCTTTTCAAGAAAGTTTTCACCTGCCGAGCGGAATTATGATGTTGGTAATCGGGAATTGTTGGCTATGAAGTGGGCATTTGAGGAGTGGCGACATTGGCTCGAGGGAGCTAGGCATCGTGTGGTGGTCTTGACTGATCACAAAAATCTGATTTATCTCGAGTCTGCCAAGCGTATGAATCCTAGACAGGCTCGTTGGTCGTTGTTTTTCTCCCTTTTCGATTTCGTGGTCTCGTACCTGCCTGGTTCGAAGAACGTGAAGGCTGATGCCCTTTCTAGGAGTTTTGTGCCTGACTCTCCGGGAGTTTCAGAGCCGGCTGGTATCCTCAAAGAGGGAGTGATTTTGTCTGCCATTTCCCCAGATTTGCGACGAGTGCTGCAGAAATTTCAGGCTGAGAGACCTGACCGTTGCCCACCAGAGAGACTGTTTGTCACAGATAGATGGACCAGCAGAGTTATTTCCGAGGTTCATTCTTCGGTGTTGGCAGGTCATCCTGGGATTTTTGGTACCAGAGATTTGGTGGCTAGGTCCTTCTGGTGGCCTTCCTTGTCGCGGGATGTGCGTTCCTTTGTGCAGTCCTGTGGGATTTGTGCTCGGGCTAAGCCTTGCTGTTCTCGTGCCAGCAGTTTGCTTTTGCCTTTGCCTGTCCCGAAGAGGCCTTGGACGCACATTTCCATGGATTTTATTTCAGATCTTCCAGTATCTCAGAGAATGTCTGTCATCTGGGTGGTGTGTGATCGTTTTTCCAAAATGGTCCATTTGGTGCCCTTGCCTAAGTTGCCTTCCTCCTCAGATTTGGTTCCTTTATTTTTTCAGAATGTGGTTCGCTTGCACGGCATCCCTGAAAATATTGTGTCTGACAGAGGATCCCAGTTTGTGTCCAGATTTTGGTGGATTTTTTGTGCTAAGATGGGCATTGATTTGTCTGTTTCGTCGGCCTTCCATCCTCAGACGAATGGCCAAACCGAGCGAACTAATCAGACCTTGGAAACTTATTTAAGATGTTTTGTTTCTGCTGATCAGGATGATTGGGTGACTTTTTTGCCATTGCCCTTAATAATCGGGCTAGTTCTGCTACTTTGGTTTCGCCTTTTTTCTGCAATTCTGGTTTTCATCCTCGTTTTTCCTCGGGTCAGGTTGAGCCTTCTGACTGTCCGGGGGTGGATTCTGTGGTGGATAGGTTGCAGCAGATTTGGAACCATGTGGTGGACAATTTGAAGTTGTCACAGGAGAAGGCTCAGCGCTTTGCCAACCGCCGTCGCGGTGTTGGTCCCCGACTTCGTGTTGGGGATTTGGTATGGCTGTCTTCTCGGTATGTTCCTATGAAGGTTTCCTCTCCTAAATTCAAGCCTCGCTTCATCGGTCCTTATAAGATTTTGGAAATCCTTAACCCGGTGTCTTTTCGTTTGGACCTCCCAGCATCGTTTGCCATTCATAATGTGTTCCATAGGTCTTTGTTGCGGAGGTATGTGGTGCCTGTGGTTCCTTCTGTTGAGCCTCCTGCTCCGGTGCTGGTTGAGGGCGAATTGGAGTACGTGGTGGAGAAGATCTTGGATTCTCGTATTTCCAGACGGAGGCTTCAGTATTTAGTTAAGTGGAAGGGCTATGGTCAGGAGGATAATTCCTGGGTTGTCGCCTCTGATGTTCATGCGGCCGATTTGGTTCGTGCCTTCCATGCGGCTCATCCTGATCGCCCTGGGGGTCTTGATGAGGGTTCGGTGACCCCTCCTCAAGGGGGGGGTACTGTTGTGAACTCTATTTCTGGGCTCCCTCTTGTGGTCACAAGTGGTACTGTGTGAGTGCTGTCTTTCTGCAGGTTTGTGACTGGCATCAGCTGTCTCGTTATCTGTGGGCTGGTTTTCTATGTAAGCTCACTTGGACTCTCAGTCTATGCCTGCTGTCGTTGTATTCAGTGCTATTCTGATTGCTCCTGTCTACATCCGTTATCAGTCTCTCCAAGAGAAGCTAAGTTCTGTTTGCTTATTCTTGCTCATCTATGTTCAATATGTTTCCTAGAATATTATGAGTTTTGTCCAGCTTGCTAATATGTGATTTCTCTGCTTGCTGGTAGCTCTGGGGTGCTGAGTTGCTCCCCCCACATCGTTAGTTGGTGTGGGGGTTCTCGCATTCTCTGCGTGGATATTTTTGTATAGGGTTTTTTACTGACCGCACAGATCCCTTGCTATTTTCTGCTATCTAGTGTTAGCGGGCCTCATTTGCTTAACCTGTTTCATCTCTGCGTTTGTCTTTTCCTCTTAACTCACCGTTATTATTTGTGGGGGCTGTTCTATATCTTTGGGGTTATTTCTCTGAGGCAAGTGAGGTCTTACTTTATCTCTAGGGATAGTCAGTTTCTCAGGCCGTGAAGAGACGTCTAGGATTTCAGGAAACGTTCCACGGCTACCTTTAGTGTGTTTGGTTAGGATCAGGTTTTGCGGTCAGTCCAGTTACCACATCCCCAGAGCTTGTCCTATTTTCACTGACTTAGCTGGTTAGATTTGTGATCCTAAGCCACTGGGATCATAACACCTAAACTCCCTAACAGGCCGTTGAGTTGCTTCACGCTCCTCCTAAAGAACCGGAAGGCAGAGCAGAGTGTGAATTAACTACAAGAGAAGAAATTTGCTGAGCAAAGATCTCAATGTGAGTAAAGTAAATAATAAAATACCAAACAAAGAATAAAGCAATTACTGTAAACAAATATACTGTTACGGGGTTACCGCAAGAGAGAGGAGCCAGAAGACCGTAGCATCTGATTGCTCCTACTCCTGCACTGAGCAGAAGTACTTCACCTTCTTTTTAAATGGTGTTAATTTATTTTGGCAGAACAGGGTTCATTCGGCCATGTTGGGATCTCTGGAAGTCTGAGCTCTCAGCTGAGTTCAGTTAGCCACTCCTATCCTCTTTATAAACCTGGGCCCTGATTGAAACACATCGTCAGAGCTAGCTTATGCTGCATGACTTGGAGGAGAGGTGTTTTGGTGATCATATGTGGAGTTATCTGTGACTGTTGTGTGTATTTGTAAGTGTGATAATTCCCTTCCCTCCTCTTACTTTGGTTTTCCCAGTCCTCCTGTGATTGAATATTTGTATGCCTGTTATTTTCAGTTACCCTTGTTCGTGTTGCCTTGTTCGTCGAGTTGGTGTACTGCGGTGCACAGCAGCTCCCCTCTTCCCTGGGTGGGGGAAGAGAACAGACAGAGGGCTGATTTAGGAAATAAGGCAAGAGTGGAGGCCCTGGCATCTTCACCTTCAGAAGTATCCCGGGGAATAGGGCGAGCTAGTGCACCCCCTAGTGTTAGGGACAGGGAATGAGCCACTGGTCCTGGGGCACCAGACAGCGGTGTTGTGACATTTATATCCTACATACTAAACAGGAAAGAGGTGCAAAGTGTAGCAAAGAAACAACAAGGTGAAAATCCTTAGCTCAAAGCTCACAGATTGGCTCCATACATCAATACAATGTCAGAACATCTACAGTAAATGACTCTATAACCGGCAGGAAACTCCCACTAGGGAAAATAATATGAAGCTGCATCCAAAATGTGATAGGTGAACAAATGAAAACACCTGTGTTAAACTAGACAGACTGCAAGCCAGAAAACAGAATCTAAACACCCAGATAAAAGGTGTGTCTCCCGTTGCTTGGCAGAAAGAGAAACCAACCACAAAACACAAACTCAAGGGATCAAACCCATGAGCATGACAGTTTTAACACCATGGTGGAAGAATATCTGTCCACACTTTTCCAAGTTGTCACAATCCATTTTTTTTATTTGTGACAGCTCTGGCTCTGCTTTAATTTAAATGTTATTTTTTTATTTCGTGCCAGCAAGGGTTAATGTCAGTTTTCTTGCTGGCAGCTTGCTAGAAGATGCTGTGTTGCTAAGTCAGCTGATGTGGGTGGTCATTACTCCCACCATCCTTTAAATAGTCACGAGGCATTAGCTGACTGTTGGTAAAAGAGTTTTCTATGTATGCCAGCCTTTGAGTTGCAGCTCTCTGATGTCAGCGCTGAATCTGCTACTTCAATGGAGTTTGGGGTCAGGTTTCTGTATCCTCCGCAATGTGCAGCTTGGCAGCGGAGCCTGGAGCTAAGTTGCTTGATTATATACTGTATTTTTTGGAGTATAAGAATGTGGAGGAAAATGAGGGGGTGTCTTATAGTCTGGATGCACCAGATCTGGCTGTGGTGGAGGAGCGGTATCGGCAGAGCAGCAGGTCACATAGGCATGCCCATGGGTGTGGAGGGCAATGAATATTCATTTCTCTTTAATAGCATCCTGATATGATTGTCTCCCATCCCCGTCTTGGTATACATGGCCCCATCCTAATCCTGGTATGATTGGTCCCCACCCCGATCCGGGTATTCATGGCCCCATCAGAAAGCATAAAAAAATAAACCATTACACTTTTCTTCCCGGTACTCCCTCGCATCATCTTGTCCCGATGCCAGCAGCTGCTTTATGCTTGTAAGCAGTGCATGGCATGGACATCATGTGCTGCTTGCAAGCCGAAGGGCAACTGACGGAATACTCAATGCTCTGCATGCGGGGACTGCGTGCGCGGAGAGAAGTGAGTAAGTGTAATGCTTTCTGTTTTTTGTTTTTTTTTTATGTTTTCTGATGGGGCCATGCATACCAGGATAGGGATGGGGGCCAATCATACCAGGATAAGGATGGGGTCCTGCATACTAGGATAGGGATGGGGCCCTGCATACTAGGATGAGATGGAGGCCCTGAACACCAAGATAGGGATGAGGGCGATCATTCCTGCCAGGATAGGGATGAGAGGGCCATGCCTACCAGGCTACAGATAAGAGGGACATGCATACCAGGCTAGGGATGAGGAGACATGCATACCAGGATGGGGATGAGGGCCATGCATACCAGGATAGGGATAAGGGGGTCCTGCATACCAGGGTAGGGTGAGGGGGGGCCATGCATACCAGGATAGGGATGAGGGGGCCATGTGTATCAGAATGGGGATGAAGGGACCATATACCAGGATAGGAAATATTAAGTACAGAATTTACCACATTTTTTTTGCGTACATTTTTTTTCCCTAATTTCCTCCTTTAAAACCTAAGTGCGTCTTATGGTCCGGTGCGTCTTATAGTCCAAAAAATACAGTACCTTGTCTGTCTTGCGCTTGTCACAATACCCTGTGTTTGTACTATCTGCAGTGGTGAGGCTAGCGTTTTTGCCGGCCAGTTCACTAGCCAGGGTTTAGTGAGGTGACAGCTAGTGATGAAGTACGTAATGGCGGCAGTGCAGAAGGACATGCATAGGACAATAGGGGAGCTTAGGGATTGGCACAGGCTGAGTTAGGAGGTGCCCCATCCCTCATTCCCTACTATTAGGGCCTTCCTCCCCCTTTTCCCATCCCGTTGTTGATGTTTGTTTGTTTGTTGTGCCGTCCGCTGGACCGACCCTTGTGGTGATTATTACCAACCATAGCATTCTTTCGGTGAACCTATGGCAGAAACAGAGGCTTTGGCATGCCTGGATGAGTTAACGGAGTTGCGGTCTCAGGTGGTACAACAGCATCAGCAGGTGTCTGGGTTCATAGTCTCGGCTCATTTCTTGGCTCAACCGGAACCCAACATATCTTTCCCTGACAGGTTCTCTGAAAAGAGATACATTTTTTGTCTTTAAGGAAGCCTGTAAGTTATATTTCAGGCTTCACCCTCTTTCTTCAGGGAGTGAGGAACAGCATGTGGGGATTATAGTCTGGAGAAAAATCCAGCTCAACGATGCAGTGAAAAATCCATAACTTTATTTCACCTCAAAATAGCGTGTAAGGATAAAACATCAGCACATTAAAAGCCAAGATCAACGCGTTTCTGGTGACAAGGCACCCTTAATCATGATACCATGATCATGATTATAGTCTCCCTTCTCACGGGTGATCCCCAATCCTGGACCTTCTCCCTGTCGACCGATTCACCATCTTTGCGGTCAGTGGCCGAGTTTTCTTCAGCATTGGCGCTGGTGCATGGGGATTCTGATGGCATCTCCCTGGCTGAGTTTCGACTCCGTAAGATCAAGCAGGGGGGCCAGCTGAGGAGTACTACTTAGAGTTTCGAAGATGGGCCACTGACACGCAGTGTAATGGTTTTAGAAGCCATTTTTGTCAGGGTCTGTCAGCTAAGCTTCAAGATACACTGGTGCAATATGCTACTCCTGGGTCGCTGGAAGTTGCCATGGCCCTTGCAATCTCCTCAGGGAGAGACATACACCGAATCTACCCCGTTGTTCTTTCTAGGGAGGAGAATACACTGGTGCAGACGGGCGAACCCATGCAGGTAGGAGGAGTCTCTTCTCAAACTGGGTTGCCTGCGGTTCACCGTGGGATGGGGGCATGTTTCTACTGTGGTCTTAAGGATCATTATATTAATGTCTGCCCATCTCGCACCAAAGTTGGTACTTCATCACCAAAGCCGCGTTGCCCTGGTTGTATGGAGGGAGGTTATCAGGGTGTATACATTTCCTCCACCTTGACGTCTCAGTTTTTCATTTCTGCTGAAGTGGTGGTTGGTGGGGAGACTGAGACGTTACCTGTTCTTGTGGATAGTGGAGCTGGGGTCAATCTGGTGGATTCTTCCTTTGTTCAGACCCACGGTCTGATCAGTAGGACGATGGTGAGACCCATTTCCATTCATGCGATTGATTCTGTCCCTCTTAGCCAGAGGAGTTTGACCCAAGTCGTAGATAATATTAACCTGCGTATAGGAACTCGTCATGAAGAGTCCCTGTCGTGCTACATCTTGGAGGACATGCTAACCCCCATCGTCTTAGGCCTTCCCTGTCTGAAGAGACCCAATCCGGTCATAGATTGGCGGTCCAGGGAAGTGGTGAGTTGGGATCAGTCTTGTAGAGACTGCTTCCTGGGAGCTACTATCTCTGCCGTCCTTCTCAAACCTACCCCTTCTTCTCCGGTGAAGGCAGATAAGGTGCTACCAGGGAATAGGCTCAGGATTCAACCCTCACCACAAGTAAACCCTGAGTATCGGCGTCCTCTCAGGAGGAACTATCAGGGGAGGGTGGTGGTTCCCTCTGTATATAGAGAGGGTATGAGTTTGGTTACATGGGGGGATGCTTTTGTTGTCTGTTCCTTAGGGAAATTATCATCTGTTGGCAAACGTACGTGTGGAAACATTCAGGTCACAACTCTTACAGATATAGCAGTATAGTATAATTATTTTTTATGCACGGCCACAACTCGTACAGACTAAGCGGTAAAGTATAATTATTTTTTATATCCGGCCACTATTTCTACAAACACAATGGTAGAGTATTTGTACAAACACTAATGGCACACAGACAGCTGCAGAGTACAATTATTTTTTTTAAGCACAGCAACAACTCATTCAGACACAGCGGTAGAGTTTAATTATTTTGTATACCAGGCCATTATTTGTACAGACACAGTTGTAGAGTATGATTATTTTTTAGGCGCTACGCCAGAAATGCTACTGTAATAAAGGACTGTAGCAGCATTTCTGGTGTAGAAAACAACGGATTTGATTAATTCAATGGGGGCATAGCAACGCCCCTGTTACACCCAGTTCGGTTTCTGTACCTTTGCAGGGTCCCCGTTGGGACTTCCGCTCTGTGCTGGCTCCACACTGTAAGGATGCAGCCTCTGCCTCTTCCTCCTCTCCTGCTTCCTGGCGCGCTGCCAGCAGGTTCTCAGGCAGAGTGCTTAGGTCATGCGTGTGCTCACTCCTGGTCTCTTAAAGAGACAACGCGCATTTTTTTTAAAAGATGC
Source organism: Ranitomeya variabilis (assembly GCF_051348905.1). NCBI lineage: Eukaryota > Metazoa > Chordata > Amphibia > Anura > Dendrobatidae > Ranitomeya > Ranitomeya variabilis. The sequence continues at coordinate 651,797,994 of NC_135234.1, forward strand.
TTCTGGCCAATGGCATGTTGTTCATTGCTATTTCTAGCTCCTCCACCATAGGGAGGGCGCCGGAGCAACAAGTATCCACTATTGCTTCTCCTGGTTCCTGTCAGCATGTGCTTCTGCTTCTGAAGTTCTCTGCCAGTGCTCTGCTTATACTCTGTCTCCACAGATCATCAGCTACCAGTTTCCCGGCTATCTTGGACGACGTTCGCTCTGTCTTCGCCAGATCCGTCTTGTCCCGCCAATCTGCCATCCTCATCTCTGGACAACGCCAGTACCACTGGATCCTGCTCCTACCCATTCACCCAGTATCACCTGGTTAGCTCCACGTCTCCCGCTAACCCTGTTTGTCCATTTGTCCCTCTGGAACAGCTGCTACGTGTTCGGGGTCTAACTAGAGGTAGCACCTGTGTCCCCCAGGCATTCCATTCTGACCCTGTTTGAGGGGACTTACCACAGGTGTCTGGGGCTCACGTAGTCACGCCACCTTCGGAGGTCCCCAGACCGTGGTCCCGAGGTTCCACGTCAAAACCTAATAAAAACGTGAACTTCAACTTCTGTGCCTCCGTTTCCATTCGTTACAGATTGCTCCGGCCATGGAACCTGCTGGATCCCAGACCTTGCCGGCCGTAGAGCTATGTCAAGAAGTTAACCGTCTGAAGGGTCAACAGGACAATATCATGACTTTTCTGCACAACGTGTCTGCTCTCATGGATACCCTGGCTTCTTCGACTGCACCCGTCTCTCCTACTGGTATCCAGGTATCAAGCTGTACTGCAAGTAAAGGTCCTCGCCTGGTGGCTCCCACCCGCTTCTGTGGCGATCCCGTTCAGTGTCGGGGGTTCATTAACCAGTGCGCACTACACTTTGAACTCCTAGGGCATATGTTTTTTTCTGATCGGGCCAAGGTGGGTTTCATCATGTCCCATCTTGATGGAGAGGCTCTTGCCTGGCTGAATCCGCTGTGGGAGAGAATGGATCCTGTGGTTACTAATCTCCAGTCTTTTCTAGAGGCATTTCGCAGGACCTTTGATGAACCCGGTCGTGCTACATCGACAGCTTCAGCTCTTCTTCGACTACGACAGGAGGATCTTACAGTAGCTCAGTATGCAGTGCAGTTTCGTACCCTATCGTCTGAATTATCCTGGAACATTGAAGCCTTGGTGGCAACCTTCTGGCAGGGTCTTTCAGGAAGAATTAAGGAAGAGCTGGCGGGACGGGACATACCTACAATTCTGGATGACATGATTTCCCTGGCAGTTCGGATTGATCTACGGTTTCAAGAATGATCCAAGGAGACCAAACGTGAAAAGGGGTCCTACCATCAGGTTTCTAATACTCCTAAATCATCAACCTCCTCGACTTCGCCTTCCTCACCTATGGCTATGGAGGTAGATCAAGTAATCTTCGGCAACTGCCGCCAGGAGGCACACCGCCAGGAGGGGAACTGTTTCTACTGTGGCAGTTCTAAGCATTATATCTTGTCCAAAGAAGTCAAGAAACTCCAGTGCCTAGGGTCTGTAGGAGAGGCTACCCTACGTAAGGAGCATCTCTCTCCTTCACTACAAATTGCTGTCTCCGTGGTCTTCGGCAAGGTAAAATTTTCGGAATTCTGTCACCTGGATTCCAGAGCCGCCAGAAATCTCATTCAGCAGGCATTAGTGGATCATTATCAGATACCAGTCCAGCGCCTTCTGGAACCGTTGCAGGTGAAATCCGTGGATGGCAAACCTCTGTCTGAGTTCGTTCGGTTCCAGACTGAGCCTTTGGAACTCCAGGTAGGTTCAATGCATTCTGAAAGAATACGCTTTTATGTGTTGCCAGATTCGTCTCACCCCTTGCTTCTAGGTCTACCTTGGTTTTGGATACATGAACCAGTCTTAAATTGGAAGACGGGAGAGGTTCTGCGCTGGGGAGACTCCTGCTTGGATCGATGTATCATTCCCGTCCGTCCTGTCCTTCCTCCAGTCCAGGTCACTGCCCTGCCTGGTCTAACATCTTCTTACTGGTCCTTCGCTGATGTCTTTGGGAAAAAGGAAGCAGAGAAATTACCTCCGCACAGGTCTTATGATTGCCCCATCGATCTGCTTCCCGAAACATCTCCTCCTCGAGGGCGAATTTATCCTCTTTCTCAAGCAGAGACCCACTCCATTTCTGAATACATTCAGGAGAACCTGGCCAGGGGATTTATCTGGAAGTCGTCCTCGCCAGCCGGAGCAGGATTCTTCTTCGTGAAGAAAACAGATGGTTCCCTACGGCCCTGTATCGATTACAGGGGGCTGAATCTGATTACGGTAAAGAACAGGTATCCCTTGCCACTAATTTCTGAGTTGTTTGACGGTCTCAGGGGTTCTAAAATCTTCACCAAACTGGACCTCAGGGGGGCCTACAACCTGATACGCATTCGTGAAGGAGACGAGTGGAAAACCGCCTTTAACACCCGGGATGGACACTACGAATACCTGGTAATGCTGTTCGGCCTAAGCAATGCACCTGCAGTTTTTCAGGAATTTGTTAATTATATTTTCAGAGATCTGCTATATTCGTGTGCTGTTATTTATCTGGACGACATTTTTATCTTCTCTGCAGATTTAGCCTCTCATCGGAGACAAGTACATCTGGTCTTACAAAGACTCAGGGAGAACAGACTTTATGGTAAATTTGAAAAGTGTCTCTTTGAACAAGCCTCTCTGCCCTTTCTTGGATACATAGTCTCGTCCACAGGTTTAAAGATGGATCCGGAAAAGGTATCCACTATCCTAAAATGGCCTTGTCCATTCGGCTTGAAAGCCATACAACGCTTCCTGGGGTTTGCCAACTACTACCGTTTGTTTATTCCACACTTTTCCACCCGAGTGGCACCCATTTCGGCCTTGATCCGGAAAGGCGCGAACGCCAAGGAATGGACTCCTGAGGCAGAGGAGGCTTTCGTTTCTCTAAAACAGGCCTTTTCTTACGCACCTGTTCTTCATCGTCCGCATTCTGATCAACAATTTTTTCTTGAGGTAGACGCTTCTTCTATAGGTGCTGGTGCGGTTCTCACCCAGAAGTCGTCTACTGGTCGGGTGGTTACTTGTGTTTTTTTCTCCAAGGTTTTTTCCACTTCTGAAAGGAATTATTCTGTAGGAGATTGTGAATTGTTGGCAATCAAGTTAACCCTGCAGGAGTGGCGGCATCCCCTTGAGGAGGCTGTTCATCAGGTTGTCATCTTCACTGATCATAAAAACCTCACTTATCTCCAATCTGCTCAAAGATTGAATCCTCGCCAGGTTATTTTTTGCTCGATTTAATTTTGTTCTTCATTTTCGTCCAGCTGATAAGAACGTTAAAGCTGATGCACTCTCTGGAGTGCCTCACGACTCTGAGGAAGAACCGCAACACATTATTGAACCGTGCAGGTTTGTGTCCGTGGCTGCAGTTAATCTTGCCCATCTTCCTCCAGGTAAGACTCTTGTATCTAGTTCTGATAAGATTAGAGTTCTCCGCTGGGGTCACTCTTCAAAATTGGCCTGTCATGCCGGTCAGAAGAAGACTTTGCAACTCATTTCTCATTACTACTGGTGGCCCACCATGGGCAAAGATGTCCTGGATAGTGTTGAGCGATACCGTCCGATACTTGAAAGTATCGGTATCGGAAAGTATCGGCCGATACCGGCAAAGTATCGGATCCAATCCGATACCGATACCCGATACCAATACAAGTCAATGGGACTCAAGTATCGGACGGTATTCCTGATGGTTCCCAGGGTCTGAAGGAGAGGAAACTCTCCTTCAGGCCCTGGGATCCATATAAATGTGTAAAAGAAAGAATTAAAATAAAAAATATCGCTATACTCACCTGTCCGACGCAGCCTGGACCTCAGCGAGGGAACCGGCAGCGTTGTTTGTTTAAAATTCGCGCTTTTACTTGAGTACGTGAAGTCCCAGCTTGTGATTGGTCAGGGCGGCCATGTTGCCGGGACGCGGACCAATCACAGCAAGCCGTGACGAAATTACGTCACGGCTTGCTGTGATTGGTTAATGGCGGCCATGTTGCCGGGACGCGGACCAATCACAGCAAGCCGTGACGAAATTACGTCACGGCTTGCTGTGATTGGTCCGCGTCCCGGCAACATGGCCGCCATTAACCAATCACAAGCCGTGACGTCACGGGAGGCTGGACACGCGCGCTTTTTAAAAAGCGCGCGTGTCCAGCCTCCAGTGACGTCCCGGCTTATGATTGGTCACGGCGCCCATGTTGCCGGGACGCGGACCAATCACAGCAAGCCGTGACGAAATTACGTCACGGCTTGCTGTGATTGGTCCGCGTCCCGGCAACATGGCCGCCATTAACCAATCACAAGCCGTGACGTCACGGGAGGCTGGACACGCGCGCTTTTTAAAATGGGCGCGTGTCCAGCCTCCCGTGACGTCCCGGCTTGTGATTGGTTGCGCCGCGGTCAACCAATCACAAGCCGGGAGGCTGGACACGCGCGCATTTTAAAATTTTAAAATGGGCGCGTGTCCAGCCTCCCGTGACGTCCCGGCTTGTGATTGGTTGCGCCGCGGTCAACCAATCACAAGCCGGGAGGCTGGACACGCGCACATTTTAAAATTTTAAAATGCGCGCGTGTCCAGCCTCCCGGCTTGTGATTGGTTGATCGCGGCGCAACCAATCACAAGCCGGGACGTCACGGGAGGCTGGACACGCGCCCATTTTAAACGGCTTGTGATTGGTTGCGTCTCCCATGTGACTGCTACGCAACCAATCACAAAGCCGGGACGTAATTTTAAAATCCTTAAGGACCTGAAATTACGTCACGGCTTGCTGTGATTGGTTGCGTCGCCCATGTGACTGCGACGCAACCAATCACAACGCCGGAACGTAATTTTAAAATCCTGAAGGACCTGAAATTATGTCACGGCTTGCTGTGATTGGTTGCGTCCCGGTCACATGGGCGGCACGCAACCAATCACAAGCCGGGACTCACGTAAAGGAAAGAAAAGCGCGAATTTTAAACAAAGAACGCTGCCGCTTCCCTCGGTAAGGTGCAGGCTGCGTCGGAGAGGTGAGTATAGCAATATTTTTTATTTTAATTCTCTCTTTTACACATTTTTACATTAATGTTGTGTCGATACCGATACCCGATATCACAAAAATATCGGATCTCGGTATCGGAATTCCGATACAGCAAGTATCGGCCGATACCCGATACTTGCAGTATCGGAATGCTCAACACTAGTCCTGGAATATGTTGCTGCCTGTCCTTTGTGTGCCCGCCACAAGACTGCTAAACATCTCCCCTCCAGGCAGTTATTACCCCTTTCTGTTCCTTCTGTTCCCTGGCAGCACATCGCGATGGACTTCATTACTGATCTTCCTGTTTCTTCTGGTTATTCTGTTATCTGGGTAGTGGTGGATCGTTTCTCGAAGATGGCTCATTTAGTTCCGCTACCTGGTCTTCCATATGCTTCTGAGCTCGCGTACCATTTTATTCAGCACATCTTCCGTCTTCATGGATTTCCTCTTCACATTGTGTCCGACAGGGGTGCCCAGTTCACCTCCAAGTTCTGGAGAGCGGTTTGTAAATCTGTGCAAGTGGAGCTGATCTTCTCTTCTGCATACCATCCTCAATTCAATCAAACGGGCAAGTAGAGAGGACCAATCAAATCCTGACTGGATTCCTGCGACATTTCGTCAATGTGCATCATGATGACTGGATCAAGTTGCTGCCTTGGGCAGAATTCTCATACAATAATCAAGTAAGTGAATCTTCCGGAAAATCTCATTTTCAGATTGTGTTTCTACTCCAACCTGAGATTCCTCTTCCCATCTCCAGGCCTTCAGGGGTTCTTGCAGCTGACACCTTTACTGGGGAATTCTCGAAGATATGGAGTGACACAAAAGTCGCCTTGGAGAAGGCCTCACAACGTATGAAGAGGCATGCGGACAAAAGACGTCTGGACGCTCCAATCTTTCGGCCTGGAGATAAGGTGTGGCTTTCCTCCAGGTATATCCGCCTGAAGATGCTCTCATACAAACTGGGACCTCGCTTCATTGGTCCATTTGTAGTCTTAAAACAAATCAACGCAGTTTCGTACAAATTTAAATTGCCGCTGGAACCTGCTCCTACCCGTTCACCCAGTATCACCTGGTTAGCTCCACGTCTCCCGCTAACCCTGTTTGTCTGTTTGTCCAGCTGGGACAGCTGCTACGAGTTCGGGGTCTAACTGGAGGTAGCACCCGTGTTCCCCAGGCATTCCATTCTGACCCTGTTCGAGTGGACTTACCACGGGTGTCTGGGGCTCACATAGTCACGCCCCCTTCGGAGCCCCCCGGACCATGGTCCCAAGGTTCCACGTCAAAACCTAATAAAAACTAATGTGAACTTCAACTTCTGTGCCTCCGTTTCCATTCGTTACAGCCCCCACTTCAGCTTCTGCCATTTCAGCCCATTTTGACTTTGCTGATCCACAGGCTTACGTGATTTGACGCACACACAAGTTGCCAGCAGCTCTGCAATTATGATATAACAATCTGCACATGAACAGTCAGTGTCGTAATGTATTTCTGCTCAGCTGATAACATTTATTCATGGCTTTTCTGCACATGCTCTTTGTAAACATGACTAGACTTCCAGCATAAGGCGTGCGAATTGCCTGATAGATAGTGTTGAGCATTCCGATACTGCAAATATCGGGTATCGGCCGATACCGAGTTCCGATACTTTTGCGATATCGGAATCGGAAATTCCTATAGTGCAATTATGCACTATAATGGAGTGTGGGCAGAGACTGCGTGTGTGTGTGCGAGGGTGGGGTCTTGCGTGACTGTGGGGGGTCTGTACGTGCCTGCCGGGGCTCTGTGCGGGCTGCCGAGGGAGCCCCAGCAGGCACGCACAGAGCCCCAGCAGGCACGCACAGAGCCCAGGCAGCCCGCACAGAGCCCCCAGCAGCCCGCACAGAGCCCCGGCAGGCACGCAGAGACCACGCCTGCACACACAGACACGCACAGTGTCCGCCCACACTCTTCCCCCCTCCGGAACAGGAAGGACAAGGACAGAAAGGGCTTATTTACATTCCGATATTTGTGTCCCACTGACTTGCATTGGTATCGGGTATCGGCGATATCCGATATTTTTTGGATATCAGCCGATCCAATCCGATACCGATACTTCTGGATATCGGAAGGTATCGCTCAACACACTACTGATAGAACCAGAGTGCTCTTGGATAAGTCTCACAGCTGTTAATTGTTTTACTTTATTGTTTTTGTAGATAGAAATTGGTACTCTGAGCCACTTGTGATCAAATACTGGATGTCCCAGGAGTGCTTAGGTAAGAAAAGGCTGATTACACTGCTCTCCACCCTGTCAATCTGATCTTCTACTTGAGATGCCAGGGGTATTGAGGTAAGAAGAAGCTGATGTCCACCCTGTCTTTCTGATCTAAAACTGGAGATGCCAGGGTTATTGAAATACGAAAAGGTTGCTCACACTGCTGTCCGCCCCGTCTTTCTGATCTAACACTAGAAAAAGGAGAGGTGCTGAAGTAAGAAGAAGCTGCTCACACTGCTGTCTCCCATGTCTTTCTGGATGCTGAGTGGCTGCTGTGACCTGGCAATAGCTTGAGAGTAAATGGAACAAAAAAAAAAATATAAGTGAAAAGAAATGTAAAGCGGTTTTGAAAAATATTGAAAAAAAAAGAAAGAGAAAAAACTGAAAATTACAGTTCACCCTCTCCTACTTATTGAAAATATAGAAATTGAAAAATAAGCATAATTGTTATTGCCGTATCCATAAAAGTCTGATCTATCAAAATTCTAAATTAGTTCACCCATATGGTAAAAACAGTAAAAAAAAAAATGGAAATGCCAAAATCAATGTTTTTCGGTCATGGCAACTCCCCCAAAAAAGGCAATTAACAGCTTATAAAATGTTGTGCATAATGCTAAATGGTACTAAGAAAAACTACAGAAGACCACACAAAAACAGTCTGTCATACAGCTCCGTCAGCGAAAAAATGAAAAAGTTCTTAATTTCTCTTTGTAAATGTCATAACTCTTTAAAGCCTCTAATATACTGTATATATAAGGTTTGGTATTATTATTATTATTATTTATTTATTTATTTATATAGCACCATTAATTCAATGGTGCTGTACATGAGAAAGGGGTTACGTACAGAGTTATAGATATCGTTTACAGTAAACAAATTTCCAATGACAGACTAGTACAGAGGGGAGAGGACCCTGTCTTTTCGGACTTACATTCTATGGGATAATGGGGAAGAGACAGAAGGTTGGGGGTGTGCGGCGCCCCAGAGTCCTGGTCGTTGCAGTAATGTCGCTCTGCCACTAAGGGGAGTGATTTTACATCTGATTGCACTAAAGGAGTTCACCTGACCAGGTATCAGTCATACATGACACTTCACACTCCGGCCACCAGGGGGAGCAAAGGGTTCTATGTATTAGGCCACTCCTCACACTCTGGTAAAACTGGGGGTTGGATAGGAAGTTAGGCAGAAGCTGACTGGGTTTTGCCCAGGTAACATCTAGTGAGAGGAGAGCGTTACTTGGGAAGACTCAGGGGGGTCCCTGTCAGGGGTGGGATCCTGACAGTGGCCTAGCAAAAGGACAGATTGTTACGGAGCCGTGCATGCACCTCATTGTGGCGGCATCTTAAGAAAGGACACGAAGCGAGGTATATTGTGGAGAAGTGAGAAACGAGATCACAGCACAAAGGCGATAGAACCAGAAGGAGTTGTGCCCCGAGATCGGCAACATCCTTCTGAGGCGCGTAGCCGGCGGCCGGAACGCCGAGGAAGTAATAGACTCTACGCATTACTTTGAACTACGGCAGGGCAGTTAACTTTAGGTTGGCTGTCTCACCTTTTACACCTAATGAAGACAATGGAGGCAATTGTGGAAGAGGGGCGTCTCTAGGGTCCCTATAAAATAACTCCAGGCCTACCCTGTCATACGGGTGCGTCCTATCCATATCATCTGGGGGACGGAGAGAGAGAACAGAAACATACACGACAGTTGTGAGGACTATCCCGTGGTGCTCAGCAGGGAAGTACTACAACACCCAGGCGCTAGTAGGTAGGCTACTGATTTCCACCTGCAAAGGGAACTCTGGATGTGCCTTCGGACCGGCCGGTCTCAGCCAGCCCTGTTAGCAGTGCTCTGGATTGCGGATGCCGAAGCCTTCAGTAAAGAGGTAAAGAGACTGCAACCCTGTGTCCTTGTCATTTACTGCAACCTACACCACCTACTCCTTTTATTGGGCGCCCCTTAGCAGGGCCACGGACCAGGTCGGGCCACCGTGACATTCCCAGAACCGAGAGACCCGGTACCGAGTACCCCGCTGCCCTGCGTCTGGGGGCCGCTCCAAACGCGTCAGCTGTGGTGGTGGTGAGGCGGCAGCTCTGGTGGTGGTGAGGCGGCAGCTCGGGTGGTGGTGAGGCGGGAGCTCGGGTGGTGGTGAGGCGGGAGCTCGGGTGGTGGTGAGGCGGGAGCTCGGGTAGTGGTGAGGCGGCGGAATGGTTAATGCAGGCTGTAGGCTTTCCTGAAGAGATGGGTTTTCAGGTTCCGTCTGAAGGATCCGAGGGTGGTGGATAATCGGACATGTTAAGGCGTGGAATTCCAGAGGATGGGGATATTCGGGAGAAATCTTGGAGGCGGTGGTGTGAGGAACGAATGAGTGTGGAGGAGAGTAGGAGGTCTTGGGATGATCTGAGATTACGTGAGGGAAGGTATTGGGAGATTAGTTCAGAGATATAGGGAGGGAACAGGTTGCAGATGGCTTTGTAGATCAGTGTTATTAGTTTGAACTGGATTCGCTGGTGAATTGGGAGCCAGTGGAGGGATTTGCAGAGGGAGAAGCAGGGGAGTAGCGAGGAGAGCGGTGGATTAGCCGGGCAGCAGAGTTGAGGACAGGCAGGAGCGGTGCAAGAGATTTAGCGGGGAGGCCACAGAGGAGGGTGTTGCAGTAATCGAGGCGGGAGACGATGAGGGCATGCACAAGAGTTTTGGTAGATTGTGGGCTGAGGAAGGGACAGATTCTGGCAATATTTTTGAGTTGGAGGCGACAGGAGGTGGCAAGAGTTTGGATGTGCAGTTTGAAGGACAGGGCAGAGTCGAGAGTTACCCCGAGGCAGCGGATTTCAGGTGCGGGAGAGAGCGTGATGCCATTTACCATAATAGATAGATCAGGTATGCCCTGACATTAGCGCATTTTACAGCACAATTGGTGGTCTTGTATTTATTTCTATGTAGCTACTGTTATGATCCTTAGTGGCTGAGGATCACAGAATGAACTAGCTAAGTTACTGAACATAGAATGAGCTCTAGGGAGGTGGTAACTGGACTGACCGCAAAACCTGATCCTGACCAAACACACTGAAGGTAGCTGGTGACCGTGCCTAAATTCCTGGACGTCTCGACGCAGCCTGAGATACTTGCTACCCCTATAGAGAAAGTAAAACTTCACTTGCCTCAGAGAAATGACCCCAAAGATATAGGAAGCCCCTAACAAATATTAACGGTGAGGTAAGGGGAAAATACAAAACGTAGAAATGAAAACAGATTCAGCAAATGAGGCCCACTAATACTAGATAGCAGAAGACAGGCAGGGAACTGTGCGGTCAATAAAAAAACCCTATACAAAATATCCACGCTGAGAATACAAGAACCCCCACACCAACTAACGGTGTGAGGGGAGAAACTCAGCCCCCTAGAGCTACCAGCAAGCAAGGAAATCACATATTAGCAAGCTGGACAAGGACAAGTAAATAACCAAGAAACATATTGAACACTAATGAGCAAAAAATAACCAAACAAAAAACTTAGCTTCTCTTGGAGAGACTGATAGCGAAGGAATTCAGGAGGATCAAGATAGCACTGAATACATCGACAGCAGGCAAACACTGAAAGTCCAGGTGAGCTAAATAGGAAACCAGCTAACAGATAACGAGACAGCTGATCCGCCTCAGACCTGCAGAAAGACACAAAGAGCCACCAGAGGGAGCCCAAAGACACCACTCACACAGTACCACTTGTGACCACAAGAGGGAGCCCAAAAACAGAGTTCACAACAGTACCCCCCCCTTGAGGAGGGGTCACCGAACCCTCATCAAAACCCCCAGGGTGATCAGGATGAGCCACATGGAAGGCATGAACCAAATCGGCCGCATGAACATCAGAGGCGACAACCCAGGAATTATCCTCCTGACCATAGCCCTTCCACTTAACCAAATACTGAAGCCTCCGTCTAGAAATATGAGAATCCAAGATCTTCTCCACCACGTACTCCAATTCGCCCTCAACCAGCACCGGGGCAGGGGGCTCAACAGAAGGAACCACAGGCACCACATACCTCCGCAACAAAGACCTATGGAACACGTTATGAATGGCAAACGACGCTGGGAGGTCCAAACGAAATGACACCGGGTTAAGGATTTCCAAAATCTTATAAGGACCGATGAAGCGAGGCTTGAACTTAGGAGAGGAGACCTTCATAGGAACATACCGAGAAGACAGCCATACCAAATCCCCAACACAAAGTCGGGGACCCACACCGCGACGGCGGTTGGCAAAGCGCTGAGCCTTCTCCTGTGACAACTTCAAATTGTCCATCACATGGTTCCAAATCTGCTGCAACCTATCCACCACAGAATCCACCCCAGGACAGTCAGAAGGCTCAACCTGACCCGAGGAAAAATGAGGATAGAAACCAGAATTGCAGAAAAAAGGCGAAACCAAAGTAGCAGAACTAGCCCGATTATTAAGGGCACACTCGGCCAATGGCAAAAAAGTCACCCAATCATCCTGATCAGCAGAAACAAAACATCTTAAATAAGTTTCCAAGGTCTGATTAGTTCGCTCGGTTTGGCCATTCGTCTGAGGATGGAAGGCCGACGAAAAAGACAAATCAATGCCCATCTTAGCACAAAAGATCCGCCAAAATCTGGACACAAACTGGGATCCTCTGTCAGACACAATATTTTCAGGGATGCCGTACAAGCGAACCACATTCTGAAAAAATAGAGGAACCAAATCGGAGGAGGAAGGCAACTTAGGCAAGGGCACCAAATGGACCATTTTGGAAAAACGATCACACACCACCCAGATGACAGACATTCTCTGAGAGACTAGAAGATCCGAAATAAAATCCATGGAAATGTGCGTCCAAGGCCTCTTCAGGACAGGCAAAGGCAAAAGCAAACCGCTGGCACGAGAACAGCAAGGCTTAGCCCGAGCACAAATCCCACAGGACTGCACAAAGGAACGCACATCCCGCGACAAGGAAGGCCACCAGAAGGACCTAGCCACCAAATCTCTGGTACCAAAAATCCCAGGATGGCCTGCCAACACCGAAGAATGAACCTCGGAAATAACTCTGCTGGTCCATCTATCTGGGACAAACAGTCTCTCTGGTGGGCAACGGTCAGGTCTATCCGCCTGAAATTTCTGCAGCACTCGTCGCAAATCTGGGGAAATGGCAGACAAAATCACTCCCTCTCTGAGGATACCAGCCGGCTCTGAAACTCCTGGAGAGTCAGGCACAAAACTCCTAGAAAGAGCATCAGCCTTCACGTTCTTCGAACCAGGCAGGTACGAGACCACGAAATCGAAACGGGAGAAAAACAACGACCAACGAGCCTGTCTAGGATTCAGCCACTTGGCAGACTCGAGATAAATCAGATTTTTGTGATCAGTCAAGACCACCACACGATGCTTAGCTCCCTCGAGCCAATGTCGCCACTCCTCAAATGCCCACTTCATAGCCAACAACTCCCGATTACCAACATCATAATTCCGCTCGGCAGGCGAAAACTTTCTTGAAAAGAAAGCACAAGGCTTCATCACAGAGCAATCAGAGCTTCTCTGCGACAAAACAGCCCCTGCTCCAATCTCAGAAGCATCAACCTCGACCTGAAAAGGAAGAGAGACATCAGGCTGACACAAAACTGGAGCTGAAGAAAACCGGCGCTTCAGCTCCCGAAAGGCCTCCACGGCCGCAGGAGACCAATTAGTCACATCAGAACCCTTCTTGGTCAAATCCGTCAAGGGTTTAACCACGCCAGTAAAATTAGCAATGAAGCGACGGTAAAAATTAGCAAAACCCAAGAACTTCTGAAGACTCTTAACAGATGTAGGCAGAGTCCAGTCATATTCATGACTGGGTCCATCTCAATAGTAGAAGGAGAAAAAATAAAACCCAAAAAGGAAACCTTCTGTACTCCGAAGAGACATTTTGAGCCCTTCACAAATAAGGCATTAGCACGCAGGACCTGAAATACCATCCTGACCTGCTTCACATGGGACTCCCAGTCCTCAGAAAAGACCAAAATGTCATCCAGATACACAATCAGAAATTTATCCAGATATTCTCGGAAGATGTCATGCATGAAGGACTGGAACACAGAAGGAGCATTAGAGAGTCCAAAAGGCATCACCAAGTACTCAAAATGGCCTTCGGGCGTATTAAATGCTGTTTTCCATTCATCCCCCTGCTTAATACGCACAAGGTTATACGCACCGCGAAGATCTATCTTGGTGAACCAACTGGACCTCTTAATCCGAGCAAACAGATCAGATAATAATGGCAAAGGATACTGAAATTTGACCGTGATTTTATTTAGAAGACGATAATCTATACAAGGTCTCAGAGAACCATCCTTTTTGGCCACAAAAAAGAATCCTGCACCAAGAGGGGAGGAGGACGGGCGAATATGTCCCTTCTCTAAAGACTCCTTTATATAACTCCGCATCGCGGCATGTTCTGGTACAGACAAATTAAAAAGTCGTCCCTTAGGGAACTTACTACCAGGAATCAAATTTATAGCACAATCACAATCCCTGTGAGGAGGCAGGGCACCGTGTCATGATTCCCAATGGCAGGGAAACATCAAAACACAAAGATAACGGATGAGCTCTGGGTGATGGAATCTCGAGCTGACCGTGAGCTAAATCTACCACACAACTAATAGTAGCCAGGGAGCATACCTGATTAACCCTAGATGCCACGCGCCAGCCGGAGGACTAACTACCCCTGGTAGAGGAAGGAACAGACCTGGCTTACCTCTAGGGAAATACCCCAAAAGATGATAGCAGCCCCCCACATGTAATGACGGTGAGTTTAGAGGAAAAGACATACACAGTATGAAGGTAGATTTAGCAAAGAGAGGTCCACTTACTAGATAGCAGAAGGATACAAAAGAGGACTTCATGGTCAACTGAAAACCCTATCAAAAAACCATGCTGAAATTACTTTAAGACTCCTGTGTCAACTCATGACACAGGAGTGGCAATTTCAGCCCACAAGAGCTTCCAGCTACAGAGAATAACAAAACTGCAAACTGGACAAAAGATACAAAACAAAAGGACAAAGTCCACTTAGCTGATCAGCAGACTAGTAGCAGGAACATGCAACCGAAGGCTCTGGTTACAATGATGACCGGCAAGGAAATGACTGGAGAGCAAGGCTAAATAGGAAACTCCCAAACACTGATGGGAGCAGGTGAACTGAGACAGCAAAGACACACAAGTCACCAGTACCACCAGCAACCACCAGGGGAGCCCAAAAGCGGATTCACAACAGCACCGGATCTGGGCTCATCAAATTCATCCTGGTAGTCCGACAAAAACTCAGGAACCTCAGAAGGAGTGGAAGAAGCAATTGACACCAAAGGAGCATCGCCATGAATCCCCTGGCAACCCCAACTTGAAACAGACATAGCTTTCCAATCCAGAACTGGATTATGGGCCTGCAGCCATGGTAGACCCAAAACGACAACATCATGCAAATTATGCAGCACAAGAAAGCGAATCACCTCCTGATGTACAGGAGTCATGCACATGGTCACTTGAGTCCAATACTGAGGCTTATTCTCAGCCAATGGTGTAGCATCAATTCCCCTCAGTGGAATAGGGAATTCTAAAGGCTCCAGAACAAAACCACAGCGCCTGGCAAACGACAAATCCATCAGGTTCAGGGCAGCACCTGAATCCACAAAAGCCATAACCGAGTAGGATGACAAAGAACAAATTAAAGTAACAGACAAAATGAATTTAGGCTGTATAGTACCAACGGTGACAGATTTAGCGATTTTTTTTTACGCACTTAGAGCATGCTGAGATAACATGAGTTGAATCACCACAGTAAAAGCACAACCCATTTTGACGTCTATGATTTTGCCGCTCAATTCTGGTCAGAATTCGGTCACATTGCATAGACTCATGTTGTGAATTTGGTTTTTGGGCTCCCCCGGTGGTCACTGGTGGTACTGGACTTGTGTGCTTCACTTTCTCTGTTCACCTGTTTCCATCAGGATATGGGAGTATCCTATTTAGCCTTGCTGCTCAGTTATTCTAGTGCCGGCCATCAATGTAACCAGAGCCTTTCTGTTGCATGTTCCTGCTTCTAGACTACTATCAGCTAAGTTGGACTCTTAGTCCTAAGTTTGTTTTGCATTTTTGTTCCAGTTCACAGTTATGTTATTTTTCTGTAGCTGGAAGCTCTTGTGGGCCGAAATTGCCACTCCGGTGTCATGAGTTGACACATGAGTCTTAAAGTAATTTCGGGATGGTATTTTAATAGGGTTTTCAGCTGACCGTGAAGTTCCCTATTGTATCTTCTTGCTATCTAGTAAGCGGACCTCGCTTTGCTGAACCTACCTTCATACTGCGTATGTCTTTTCCTCTGAACTCACCGTCAATATATGTGGGGGGCTTCTGTCTCCTTTTTGGGGGAATTTCCCTAGAGGTAAGCCAGGTCTGTCTTTTCCTCTATTAGGGTTAGTTAGTCCTCCGGCTGGCGCTGGGCGTCTAGGGATAAAACGTAGGTACGTCACCCGGCCACTGTTAGTTGTGTGATAGGTTTAGCTCACGGTCAGCTCGAGATTCCATCACCCAAGAGCTGTTCTGTTATTTATGTTCTCTGACGTTCCCTTGCCATTGGGAACCATGACAGTATGGCCGGCCAAGGGTTAAAACCGTTGGCAGAAGAAAGGAGAGAAAAAGAAGTCTGCAGATTTTTTTTTTTTTTTTCCTCTGAGCTTGCTCTATAGTTGACTTAGTTGCATTTCTGCTCTAATTGCAGCCTTTGTCTCTCTCTCTCCTTCTAATCCTTGAATGGCTCTGATCTCACCTGATTAAAATGGATCCTCAGAGTTTGGCTACAGGTTTGAATAATCTTGCTACGAAGGTTCAAAATTTACAGGATTTTGTTATTCATGCTCCTATATCTGAACCTAGAATTCCTATACCAGAATTTTTCTCCGGGGATAGATCTCGTTTCCTGAATTTCAAAAATAATTGTAAATTATTTCTTTCCCTGAGATCTCGCTCCGCTGGAGATCCCGCACAGCAGGTTAGGATATTAATTTCCTTGCTGCGGGGTGACCCTCAAGACTGGGCATTTGCATTGGCACCCGGGGATCCTGCGTTGCTCAATGTGGATGCGTTTTTTCTGGCTTTGGGGTTGCTTTATGAGGAACCTAACTTAGAGATTCAGGCTGAAAAAGCCTTGATGGCCCTATCTCAAGGGCAAGATGAAGCTGAAATATACTGCCAAAAATTTCGTAAATGGTCTGTGCTTACTCAGTGGAATGAGTGCGCCCTGGCGGCGAATTTCAGAGAGGGTCTCTCTGATGCCATTAAAGATGTTATGGTGGGGTTCCCTGCACCTACAGGTCTGAATGAGTCCATGACAATGGCTATTCAGATTGATCGGCGTTTGCGGGAGCGCAAACCTGTGCACCATTTGGCGGTGTCTTCTGAGAAGGCTCCAGAAAATATGCAATGTGATAGAATTCTGTCCAGAAGCGAACGGCAGAATTTTAGGCGAAAAAATGGGTTGTGCTTCTATTGTGGTGATTCAACTCATGTTATATCAGCATGCTCTAAACGTACAAAAAAGGTTGATAAGTCTATTTCAATTGGCACTTTACAGTCTAAGTTTATTCTGTCTGTGACCTTGATTTGTTCATTATCGTCAATTACCGCGGATGCCTATGTCGACTCTGGCGCCGCTTTGAGTCTAATGGATTGGTCCTTTGCCAGGCGCTGTGGGTTTGATCTAGAGCCTCTGGAAGTTCCTATACCTCTGAAGGGTATTGACTCTACACCATTGGCTAGTAATAAACCACAATACTGGACACAAGTGACTATGCGTATGAATCCAGACCATCAGGAGATGATTCGCTTCCTTGTGTTGTACAATCTACATGACGTTTTGGTGCTCGGATTACCATGGTTACAATCTCATAACCCAGTCCTTGACTGGAAAGCAATGTCTGTGTTAAGCTGGGGATGTCAGGGGGCTCATGGGGACGTACCTTTGGTTTCCATTTCGTCATCTATTCCCTCTGAGATTCCGGAATTTTTATCTGATTATCGTGATGTTTTTGAGGAGCCTAAGCTTGGTTCACTACCTCCTCACAGAGATTGCGATTGTGCCATAGATCTGATTCCGGGCAGTAAATTTCCAAAGGGTCGTTTATTTAATCTATCTGTACCTGAACATGCTGCTATGCGAGAATATATTAAGGAGTCCCTGGAAAAGGGACATATTCGTCCTTCTTCATCTCCCTTAGGAGCCGGTTTTTTCTTTGTATCTAAAAAAGATAGCTCTTTGAGGCCGTGTATTGATTATCGACTTTTGAATAAAATTACAGTCAAATATCAGTATCCTCTGCCACTGCTTACTGATTTGTTTGCTTGAATAAAAGGGGCTAAGTGGTTCTCTAAGATTGATCTCCGTGGGGCGTATAATTTGGTGCGAATTAAGCAGGGGGATGAGTGGAAAACCGCATTTAATACGCCCGAGGGCCATTTTGAGTATTTAGTAATGCCTTTTGGTCTTTCAAATGCCCCTTCAGTCTTTCAGTCCTTTATGCATGACATTTTCCGTGAATATTTGGATAAATTTATGATCGTGTATCTGGATGATATTTTGATTTTTTCGGATGACTGGGATTCTCATGTCCAACAGGTCAGGAGGGTTTTTCAGGTTTTGCGGGCTAATTCCTTGTGTGTGAAGGGTTCTAAGTGTATTTTTGGGGTTCAAAAGATTTCTTTTTTGGGGTACATTTTTTCCCCCTCTTCCATTGAGATGGATCCTGTCAAGGTTCGGGCTATTTGTGATTGGACGCAACCTTCTTCTCTTAAGAGCCTTCAGAAATTTTTGGGCTTTGCTAATTTTTATCGTCGATTTATAACTGGTTTTTCTGATGTTGCTAAACCTTTGACTGATTTGACCAAAAAGGGTGCTGATGTTGCTGATTGGTCCCCTGCTGCTGTGGAGGCCTTTCGGGAGCTTAAGCGCCGCTTTTCTTCCGCCCCTGTGTTGCGTCAGCCTGATGTTACTCTTCCTTTTCAGGTTGAGGTCGATGCTTCCGAGATCGGAGCTGGGGCGGTCTTGTCGCTGAAAAGTTCCGACTGCTCCGTGATGAGACCTTGTGCGTTCTTTTCTCGAAAATTTTCGCCCGCCGAGCGAAATTATGATATTGGTAATCGGGAGCTTTTGGCTATGAAGTGGGCTTTTGAGGAGTGGCGTCATTGGCTTGAGGGGGCTAGACATCAGGTGGTGGTATTGACCGATCACAAGAATTTGATTTATCTTGAGTCTGCCAGGCGCCTGAATCCTAGACAGGCGCGCTGGTCGTTGTTTTTCTCTCGGTTTAATTTTGTGGTCTCATACTTACCAGGTTCTAAAAATGTGAAGGCGGATACCCTTTCTAGGAGTTTTGAGCCTGATTCCCCTGGTGATTCTGAACCTACAGGTATCCTTAAGGATGGGGTGATATTATCTGCTGTTTCCCCAGACCTGCGACGGGCTTTGCAGGAGTTTCAGGCGGATAGACCTGATCGTTGCCCGCCTGGTAGACTGTTTGTTCCTGATGATTGGACCAGTAGAGTCATCTCGGAGGTTCATTCTTCTGTGTTGGCAGGTCATCCCGGGATCTTTGGTACCAGGGATTTGGTGGCTAGGTCCTTCTGGTGGCCTTCCCTGTCTCGAGATGTACGAGTTTTTGTGCAGTCTTGTGATGTTTGTGCTCGGGCCAAACCTTGTTGTTCTCGGGCTAGCGGATTGTTGTTATCTTTGCCTATTCCGAAGAGGCCTTGGACTCACATCTCTATGGATTTTATTTCTGATCTCCCTGTTTCTCAGAAAATGTCTGTCATCTGGGTGGTGTGTGACCGTTTTTCAAAGATGGTTCATTTGGTGCCCTTGCCTAAGTTGCCTTCCTCATCCGAGTTGGTTCCTCTGTTTTTTCAAAATGTGGTTCGCTTGCATGGTATTCCGGAGAATATCGTTTCTGACAGGGGGACCCAGTTCGTGTCTAGATTTTGGCGGGCGTTCTGTGCTAGGATGGGCATTGATTTGTCTTTTTCGTCTGCGTTCCATCCTCAGACTAATGGCCAGACTGAGCGAACTAATCAGACCTTGGAGACTTATTTGAGGTGTTTTGTGTCTGCGGATCAGGATGACTGGGTTGCCTTTTTGCCGTTGGCGGAGTTTGCCCTCAATAATCGGGCTAGTTCTGCCACTTTGGTTTCTCCTTTCTTTTGCAATTCGGGGTTTCATCCTCGTTTTTCTTCCGGTCAGGTGGAGTCTTCGGATTGTCCTGGAGTGGATACTGTGGTGGATAGGTTGCATCGGATTTGGGGACAGGTGGTGGACAATTTGGAGTTGTCCCAGGAAAGGACTCGGCATTTTGCTAACCGCCGTCGTCGTGTTGGTCCTCGTCTTCGTGTTGGGGACTTGGTGTGGTTGTCTTCTCGTTTTGTCCCTATGAGGGTTTCTTCTCCTAAGTTTAAGCCTCGGTTCATCGGCCCGTATAAGATTTTGGAGATTCTTAACCCCGTGTCCTTTCGATTGGACCTCCCAGCATCTTTTTCTATCCATAATGTCTTCCATCGGTCATTATTGCGCAGGTATGAGGTACCGGTTGTGCCTTCCGTTGAGCCTCCCGCTCCGGTGTTGGTTGAGGGTGAATTGGAGTACGTTGTGGAGAAGATCTTGGACTCCCGTGTTTCCAGACGGAAACTTCAGTATCTGGTCAAGTGGAAGGGCTACGGTCAGGAGGATAATTCTTGGGTGACAGCCTCTGATGTTCATGCCTCTGATTTGGTCCGTGCTTTTCATAGGGCTCATCCTGATCGCCCTGGTGGTTCTTGTGAGGGTTCGGTGCCCCCTCCTTGAGGGGGGGGTACTGTTGTGAATTTGGTTTTTGGGCTCCCCCGGTGGTCACTGGTGGTACTGGACTTGTGTGCTTCACTTTCTCTGTTCACCTGTTTCCATCAGGATATGGGAGTATCCTATTTAGCCTTGCTGCTCAGTTATTCTAGTGCCGGCCATCAATGTAACCAGAGCCTTTCTGTTGCATGTTCCTGCTTCTAGACTACTATCAGCTAAGTTGGACTCTTAGTCCTAAGTTTGTTTTGCATTTTTGTTCCAGTTCACAGTTATGTTATTTTTCTGTAGCTGGAAGCTCTTGTGGGCCGAAATTGCCACTCCGGTGTCATGAGTAGTGTTGAGCGATACCGTCCGATACTTGAAAGTATCGGTATCGGAAAGTATCGGCCGATACCGGCAAAATATCGGATCCAATCCGATACCGATACCCGATACCAATACAAGTCAATGGGACTCATGTATCGGACGGTATTCCTGATGGTTCCCAGGGTCTGAAGGAGAGGAAACTCTCCTTCAGGCCCTGGGAACCATATAAATGTGTAAAAGAAAGAATTATAATAAAAAATATCGCTATACTCACCTGTCCGACGCAGCCGGGACTTCAGCGAGGGAACCGGCAGCGTTGTTTGTTTAAAATTCGCGCTATTACTTGGTTACGTGAATTCCCGGCTTGTGATTGGTCAGGTCGGCCATGTTGCCGGGACGCGGACCAATCACAGCAAGCCGTGACGAAATTACGTCACGGCTTGCTGTGATTGGTCCGCGTCCCGGCAATATGGCCGCCCTGACCAATCACAAGCCGTGACGTCACGGGAGGCTGGACACGCGCTCATTTTAAAATGGGCGCGTGTCCAGCCTCCCGTGACGTCACGGCTTGTGATTGGTTGCGCCGCGGTCAACCAATCACAAGCCGGGAGGCTGGACGCGCTCATTTTAAAATGGGCGCGTGTCCAGCCTCCCGTGACGTCACGGCTTGTGATTGGTTGCGCCGCGGTCAACCAATCACAAGCCGGGAGGCTGGACGCGCTCATTTTAAAATGGGCGCGTGTCCAGCCTCCCGTGACGTCACGGCTTGTGATTGGTTGCGCCGCGGTCAACCAATCACAAGCCGGGAGGCTGGACGCGCTCATTTTAAAATGGGCGCGTGTCCAGCCTCCCGTGACGTCACGGCTTGTGATTGGTTGCGCCGCGGTCAACCAATCACAAGCCGGGAGGCTGGACGCGCTCATTTTAAAATGGGCGCGTGTCCAGCCTCCCGTGACGTCACGGCTTGTGATTGGTCAGGGCGGCCATATTGCCGGGACGCGGACCAATCACAGCAAGCCGTGACGTAATTTCGTCACGGCTTGCTGTGATTGGTCCGCGTCCCGGCAACGTGGCCGACCTGACCAATCACAAGCCGGGAATTCACGTAACCAAGTAATAGCGCGAATTTTAAACAAACAACGCTGCCGGTTCCCTCGCTGAAGTCCCGGCTGCGTCGGAGAGGTGAGTATAGCGATATTTTTTATTTTAATTCTCTCTTTTACACATTTTAACATTAATGTTGTTGCGATACCCGATACCCGATACCACAAGAGTATCGGAATCCCGGTATCGGAATTCCGATACAGCAAGTATCGGCCGATACCCGATACTTGCAGCATCGGAATGCTCAACACTAGTCATGAGTTGACACATGAGTCTTAAAGTAATTTCGGGATGGTATTTTAATAGGGTTTTCAGCTGACCGTGAAGTTCCCTATTGTATCTTCTTGCTATCTAGTAAGCGGACCTCGCTTTGCTGAACCTACCTTCATACTGCGTATGTCTTTTCCTCTGAACTCACCGTCAATATATGTGGGGGGCTTCTGTCTCCTTTTTGGGGGAATTTCCCTAGAGGTAAGCCAGGTCTGTCTTTTCCTCTATTAGGGTTAGTTAGTCCTCCGGCTGGCGCTGGGCGTCTAGGGATAAAACGTAGGTACGTCACCCGGCCACTGTTAGTTGTGTGATAGGTTTAGCTCACGGTCAGCTCGAGATTCCATCACCCAAGAGCTGTTCTGTTATTTATGTTCTCTGACGTTCCCTTGCCATTGGGAACCATGACAGACTCAGGTCTCTGTTCAGAAAATACCGCCAGATGGTGCGCAGATTTGCGCTCCCGCAAACGCCGATCAATCTGAATGGCCAAAGCCATTGAGTCATTCAGACTTGCAGGCGTGGGGAACCCCACCATAACATTCTTAATGGCTTCAGAAAGACCTTTTCTGAAATTTGCAGCCAGGGCACACTCATTCCATTGAGTAAGCACCGACCATTTCCGAAATTTTTGACAATACACCTCAGCTTCATCCTTGCCCTGAGAGAGAGACAGCAAGGCCTTTTCTGCCTGGTTCTCAAGATTAGGTTCCTCATAAAGCAAACCAAGCGCCAGAAAAAACGCATCCACATTCAGCAATGCAGGATCTCCTGGCGCCAGGGAGAAAGCCCAATCTTGAGGGTCGCCACGTAACAGGGAGATAACAATTCTAACTTGCTGAGCGGAATCACCAGAGGAACAAGGTCTCAAAGAAAGAAATAATTTACAATTATTGTTAAAATTCAGAAACCTAGATCTATCTCCAGAAAACAACTCAGGAATAGGTACTTTTGGCTCAGACATAGGACTGTGAACAACAAAATCCTGAATGCTTTGCACCCTTGCAGCAAGATGATCCACACTAGAAGTCAGACTCTGAATATCCATGTCTGCAGCTGAACTCAAAGCCACCCAGAGATTAAGGGGATGAGAGAAGCTGGACAGACTGCAGCAAAGGGAGAGGAAAAAATAAATAAATAATAAATTGAACTCAGGACTTCTCATATCCCACTTCTGCGATGCATTAAACACTTTATGGCCTGCTGTACTGTTATGATCCTTAGTGGCTGAGGATCACAGAATGAACTAGCTAAGTTACTGAACATAGAATGAGCTCTAGGGAGGTGGTAACTGGACTGACCGCAAAACCTGATCCTGACCAAACACACTGAAGGTAGCCGGTGAACGTGCCTAAATTCCTGGACGTCTCGACGCAGCCTGAGAAACTTGCTACCCCTATAGAGAAAGTAAGACCTCACTTGCCTCAGAGAAATGACCCCAAAGATATAGGAAGCCCCCAACAAATATTAACGGTGAGGTAAGGGGAAAATACAAAACGTAGAAATGAAAACAGATTCAGCAAATGAGGCCCACTAATACTAGATAGCAGAAGACAGGCAGGGAACTGTGCGGTCAGTAAAAAACCCTATACAAAATATCCACGCTGACAATACAAGAACCCCCACACCAACTAATGGTGTGAGGGGAGAAACTCAGCCCCCTAGAGCTACCAGCAAGCAAGGAAATCACATATTAGCAAGCTGGACAAGGACAAGTAAATAACCAAGAAACATATTGAACACTAATGAGCAAAAAATAACCAAACAGAAAACTTAGCTTCTCTTGGAGAGACTGATAGCGAAGGAATTCAGGAGGATCAAGATAGCACTGAATACATCGACAGCAGGCAAACACTGAAAGTCCAGGTGAGCTAAATAGGAAACCAGCTAACAGATAACGAGACAGCTGATCCGCCTCAGACCTGCAGAAAGACACAAAGAGCCACCAGAGGGAGCCCAAAGACAGCACTCACACAGTACCACTTGTGACCACAAGAGGGAGCCCAAAAACAGAGTTCACAACAAGCTACATAGTGGGCCCTAAGATTGATTTTCTCTGGTGGGCCCAAGGTGCTCCAGTCTGACGCTGATGGGACGTCTCACTCAGCGGACACTAAAACAGTCTACTGGTCACCACTGACAGCCGGCGGACACCACACACAGCCGGCGGACACCACTGGCAGCCATCAGATACCATGGACAGCAGGTGGTCACCACAGACAGCAGGCAGTCACCACAGAGAGTGGGCGGTACCCACAGACAACGGGCGGTGTTATGATCCTTAGTGGTTGAGGATCACAAATTACTCCAGCTAAGTAAAACATAGGACAAGCTCTAGGGAGGTGGCAAACTGAACTGACCGCAAATCTGAACCTATCCAAACACACTAGAAGTAGCCGGTGAACGTGCCTAAAAATCCTAGACGTCTCGAGCCAGCCTGAGGAACTAACTACCCCTAGAGAGAAAGAAAGACCTCTCTTGCCTCCAGAGAAATAATCCCCAAAGATATAGAAGCCCCCAACAAATAATAACGGTGAGGTAAGAGGAAGGCATGTACACAGGGGTGAAAGCAGATTCAGCAAATGAGGCCCACTAATACTAGATAGCAGAAAATAGAAAAGGGAATCTATGCGGTCAGTAGAAAACCCTTACAAAATATCCACTCTGAGATTTCAATAACCCCCACACCAACTAACGGTGTGGGGGGAGAAACAGTCCCCTAGAGCAACCAGCAAGCGAGGAAATCACATTTTAGCGAGCTGGACTAAAAATATAATGAACGCTGATAATCAAAAAATGATCAAACAAAAACTTAGCTTGTCTTGGAGAGACTGGGAGCAAGGTAGACACAAGGAATCTGAAGAGCACTGAATACATTGATAGCAGGCAAGGAACTGAGTATCCAGGTGGGCTAAATAGGAAACCAACCAAGGATAACGAACCAGCTGATGCTGCAACCTGCAGAAAGACAACACTACACAGTACCGCTTGTGACCACTAGAGGGAGCCCAAAAATAGAATTCACAACAGTACCCCCCCTTGAGGAGGGGTCACCGAACCCTCATCAAGACCCCCAGGGCGATCAGGATGAGCCGCGTGGAAGGCACGAACCAAATCGGCTGCATGAACATCAGAGGCGACAACACAGGAATTATCCTCCTGACCATAGCCCTACCACTTAACCAAATACTGCAGCCTCCGTCTAGAGATACGAGAATCCAAAATCTTCTCCACCACGTACTCCAATTCGCCCTCGACCAGCACCGGAGCAGGAGGCTCAACAGAAGGAACCACAGGTACCACATACCTCCGCAACAAAGACCTATGGAACACATTATGAATGGCAAACGATGCTGGGAGATCCAAACGAAAAGACACCGGGTTAAGGATTTCCAAGATCTTATAAGGACCGATGAAGCGAGGCTTGAATTTAGGAGAGGAGACCTTCATAGGAACATACCGAGAAGACAGCCACACCAAATCCCCAACACGAAGTCGGGGACCCACACCGCGGCGGCGGTTGGCAAAGCGCTGAGCCTTCTCCTGTGACAACCTCAAATTGTCCACCACATGGTTCCAAATCTGCTGCAACCTATCCACCACAGAATCCACCCCAGGACAGTCAGAAGGCTCAACCTGACCCGAGGAAAAACGAGGATGGAAACCAGAATTGCAGAAAAAAGGCGAAACCAAAGTAGCAGAACTAGCCCGATTATTAAGGGCAAACTCGGCCAAAGGCAAAAAAGTCACCCAATCATCCTGATCAGCAGAAACAAAACATCTCAAATAAGTTTCCAACGTCTGATTAGTTCGCTCGGTTTGGCCATTAGTCTGAGGATGGAAGGCCGACGAAAAAGACAAATCAATGCCCATCTTAGCACAAAAAGTCCGCCAAAACCTGGACACAAACTGGGATCCTCTATCAGACACAATATTTTCAGGAATGCCGTGCAAGCGAACCACATTCTGAAAAAATAGAGGAACCAAATCGGAGGAAGAAGGCAACTTAGACAAGGGCATCAAATGGACCATCTTGGAAAAACGATCACACACCACCCAGATGACAGACATTTTCTGAGATACTGGAAGATCCGAAATAAAATCCATGGAAATGTGCGTCCAAGGCCTTTTCGGAACAGGCAAAGGCAAAAGCAAACCGCTGGCACAAGAACAGCAAGGCTTAGCCCGAGCACAAATCCCACAAGACTGCACAAAGGAACGCACATCCCGCGACAAGGAAGGCCACCAGAAGGACCTAGCCACCAAATCTCTGGTACCAAAAATCCCACGGTGACCCGCCAACACCGAAGAATGAACCTCGGAAATAACTCTGCTGGTCCATCTATCCGGGACAAACAGTCTCTCTGGTGGACAACGGTCAGGTCTATCCGTCTGAAATTTCTGCAGCACTCGTCGCAAATCTGGGGAAATGGCAGACAAAATAACTCCCTCTCCGAGAATACCAGCCGGCTCAGAAACTCCCGGAGAGTCAGGCACAAAACTCCTAGAAAGTGCATCAGCTTTCACGTTCTTTGAACCAGGCAGGTATGAGACCACGAAGTTGAAACGGGAGAAAAACAACGACCAACGAGCCTGTCTAGGATTCAGGCGCTTGGCAGATTCAAGG
Source organism: Ranitomeya variabilis (assembly GCF_051348905.1). Lineage (NCBI taxonomy): Eukaryota > Metazoa > Chordata > Amphibia > Anura > Dendrobatidae > Ranitomeya > Ranitomeya variabilis. The sequence continues at coordinate 651,824,477 of NC_135234.1, forward strand.
TAAATCAGATTTTTGTGATCCGTCAAGACCACCACACGATGTTTAGCTCCTTCGAGCCAATGTCGCCACTCCTCAAATGCCCACTTCATAGCCAACAACTCCCGATTACCAACATCATAATTCCGCTCGGCAGGCGAAAACTTTCTTGAAAAGAAAGCACATGGCTTCATCACAGAGCCATCAGAGCTTCTCTGCGACAAAACAGCCCCTGCTCCAATCTCAGAAGCATCAACCTCGACCTGGAAGGGGAGAGAGACATCTGGCTGACATAAGACTGGAGCTGAAGAAAACCGGTGCTTCAGCTCCCGAAAGGCCTCCACGGCCGCAGGAGACCAATTAGTCACATCAGAACCCTTCTTGGTCAAATCCGTCAAAGGTTTAACCACGCTAGAAAAATTAGCGATGAAACGACGGTAAAAATTTGCAAAACCCAAGAACTTCTGAAGACTCTTAACAGACGTGGGCTGAGTCCAGTCATGAATAGCCTGGACCTTGACTGGGTCCATCTCCATAGTAGAAGGAGAAAAAATAAAACCCAAAAAGGAGACCTTCTGTACTCCGAAGAGGCATTTTGAGCCCTTCACAAATAAAGCATTAGCACGCAGGACCTGAAACACCATCCTGACCTGCTTCACATGGGACTCCCAATCATCAGAAAAGACCAAAATGTCATCCAGATAAACAATCATAAATTTATCCAGATATTCTCGGAAGATGTCATGCATGAAGGACTGAAACACAGAAGGAGCATTAGAGAGTCCAAAAGGCATAACTAAGTACTCAAAATGGCCTTCGGGCGTATTAAATGCTGTTTTCCATTCATCTCCCTGCTTAATGCGCACAAGGTTATACGCACCACGGAGATCTATCTTGGTGAACCAACTGGCACCCTTAATCCGAGCAAACAAATCAGACAATAGTGGCAAAGGATACTGAAATTTGACTGTAATTTTATTCAGAAGACGATAATCTATACAAGGTCTCAAAGAACCGTCCTTCTTGGCCCCAAAAAAAAATCCTGCACCAAGAGGGGAAGAGGATGGGCGAATATGTCCCTTCTCCAAAGACTCCTTTATATAACTCCGCATCGCGGCATGCTCTGGTATAGACAGATTAAAAATTCGTCCCTTAGGGAATTTACTACCAGGAATTAAATTTATAGCACAGTCACAATCCCTATGAGGGGGCAGGGCACTGGACCTGGGCTCATCAAATACATCCTGGAAGTCAGACAAAAACTCAGGGACCTCAGAAGGAGTGGAAGAAGCAATAGACACCAACGGAGTATCGCCATGAATTCCCTGACAACCCCAACTCGACACAGACATAGCTTTCCAATCTAAAACTGGATTATGAGCTTGCAGCCATGGCAGACCCAAAACGACTACATCATGCAAATTATGCAGAGCAAGAAAGCGAATCACCTCCTGATGTACGGGAGTCATGCACATGGTCATTTGCGTCCAATACTGAGGCTTATTCTCAGCCAATGTCGTAGCATCAATTCCCCTCAGAGGAATAGGAAATTCCAAAGGCTCCAGGACAAAACCACAGCGCCTGGCAAACGACAAATCCATCAGATTCAGGGCAGCACCCGAATCCACAAAAGCCATAACCGGGTAGGACGACAAAGAACAAATCAAAGTAACAGACAAAATAAATTTAGGCTGTATAGTACCAATGGTGACAGGTTTAGCGATTTTTTTTAAGCGTTTATAGCATGCTGAGATAACATGAGTAGAATCACCACAGTAAAAGCACAACCCATTTTGACGTCTATGACTTTGTCGCTCAATTCTGGTCAGAGTTCGGTCACATTGCATAGACTCAGGTCTCTGTCCAGAAAATACCGCCAAAGGATGAGCAGATTTGCGCTCCCGCAAACGCCGATCAACCTGAATGGCTAAAGCCATAGAATCACTCAGACTTGTAGGGGTGGGAAACCCCACCATAACATTCTTAACGGCCTCAGAAAGACCTTCTCTGAAATTTGCAGCCAGGGCACACTCATTCCATTTAGTAAGCACCGACCATTTCCGAAATTTTTGACAATACACCTCTGCTTCATCCTGACCTTGAGAGATAGCCAGCAACGCCTTTTCTGCCTGATTCTCAAGATTAGGCTCCTCATAAAGCAGTCCAAGAGCCAGAAAAAATGCATCTACATTAAGCAATGCAGGATCTCCTGGCGCCAGAGAGAAAGCCCAATCTTGAGGGTCGCCACGCAACAAGGAGATAACAATTTTAACTTGCTGAGCGGAATCACCAGAGGAACGAGGTCTCAGAGATAGAAATAACTTACAATTATTCTTAAAATTCTGAAACCTAGATCTATCTCCAGAAAACAACTCAGGAATGGGTATCTTTGGTTCTGACATAGGGCTATGAATAACAAAATCCTGAATACTTTGCACCCGTGCAGTAAGATGATCCACACTAGAAGTCAGAGTCTGAACATTCATGTCTGCAGCTGAGCTCAAAACCACCCAGAGTTCAAGGGGATGAAAGAAGCTAAACAGACTGCAGCAAAGGAAAAGCGGGAGGGAAAAAAAAAATGTACTCAGGTCTTCTTTTTATCCCACTTCTGCGATACATTAAACACTTTTTGGCCTGCTATACTGTTATGATCCTTAGTGGTTGAGGATCACAAATTACTCCAGCTAAGTAACAAACATAGGACAAGCTCTAGGGAGGTGGCAAACTGAACTGACCGCAAATCTGAACCTATCCAAACACACTAGAAGTAGCCGGTGAATGTGCCTAAAAATCCTAGACGTCTCGAGCCAGCCTGAGGAACTAACTACCCCTAGAGAGAAAGAAAGACCTCTCTTGCCTCCAGAGAAATAATCCCCAAAGATATAGAAGCCCCCAACAAATAATAACGGTGAGGTAAGAGGAAGGCACGTACACAGGGGTGAAAGCAGATTCAGCAAATGAGGCCCACTAATACTAGATAGCAGAAAATAGAAAAGGGAATCTATGCGGTCAGTAGAAAACCCTTACAAAATATCCACTCTGAGATTTCAAGAACCCCCACACAAACTAACGGTGTGGGGGGAGAAACTCAGTCCCCTAGAGCAACCAGCAAGCGAGGAAATCACATTTTAGCGAGCTGGACTAAAAACATAATGAACGCTGATAATCAAAAAATGATCAAACAAAAACTTAGCTTGTCTTGGAGAGACTGGGAGCAAGGTAGACACAAGGAATCTGAAGAGCACTGAATACATTGATAGCAGGCAAGGAACTGAGTATCCAGGTGGGCTAAATAGGAAACCACCAAGGATAACGAACCAGCTGATGCTGCAACCTGCAGAAAGACAACACTACACAGTACCGCTTGTGACCACTAGAGGGAGCCCAAAAATAGAGTTCACAACAGGGCGGTTACCACAGACAGCAGGCAGTCACCACAGACAGCAGGCGGTCATCAGACAGCCGGAGGACGCCACAGATAGCCGGCCAACGCCACAGACAGCCAGTGGACACCACTGACAGCTGGTGGATACCACGGACAGCAAGCAGACACCACGGACAGCGGGCAGTCACCACAGACAACCATCGGTCCCCACAGACAGCTGGAGGTCACCACAGGCAGCCACAACTTCAGATTGCACCATTTATTTCAATTTCTCCCCCCTTTGTACCACTCTGTGGTGTACAATGGTCCTCAATCTCGTACAGGGGGGGCAACTACAGGACACTTTGCACCAGGCTGTGGGACCCGGTATTGGCTCAGTAAGACTGGGTGAACCAGGTCTCCTGGGTGGCTCATCATCACGTCATACACACTCTTATTGGGCGGCACTGCCAGTAGCATGCTGTCCAGATCCAGTGTGGGTGTTGGGCATGGCTGCTGGGGTCTGGGGGTGGTTGGCTGTGGCAGGAGCCCCCAGTACAGAGGTGTCATGTACAGGGAAGGTCCATAGTTATAGTAGGAATACTGAGGAAATGGAAAGAAGGGGAGCGCACTTCGGGGAGCTACCATGTTGGTATCACCTTAAATCTACTGACCTGAGGAATCATATTCTCAGGTCATTTATACTTAAAGGGACTCTGTCACCTGAATTTGGAGGGAACAATTTTCAGCCATAGAGGCGGGGTTTTCGGCTGTTTGATTCACCCTTTCCTTACCCGCTGGCTGCAATATTGGATTGAAGTTCATTCTCTGTCCTCCATAGTACACGCCTGCGTAAGGCAAGATTGCCTTGTGCAGGCATGTACTACGGAGGACAGAGAATGAACTTCAATCCAATATTGCAGCCAGCGGGTAAGGAAAGGGTGAATCAAACAGCCGAAAACCCCGCCCATATGACTGAAAATTGTTCCCTCCAAATTCAGGTGACAGAGTCCCTTTAACACTGAACAAACAAATAAACGAAAGCAAAAACAAATCAATGGATGTAACTTTGTTTTTTTCACCATTTCATTCCACTTAGAATTCTTTTTTGTAAATTCTTTATTTTAATAAACACTGCTCAGCCACAACTTGGCTTACAGTGAGACGCTGCGACCAGACAAAATTACGGAAAGCGATAATCAATAATTGTAAAAAAAATACTAAGTGGATAATTCTGTAACCAGGCTCGGACTGGCCCACAGGGTAACAGGGGAGTCCCCTGGTGGGCCCCTGTGTACATCTGGGCCCTCAACCCCACTGTATGGGCAGTACTTGGCATAATTCACTTGATTCACTCTGTACAGAAAAAGCCGCATCTCATCATTCATTAACCAAACTACCCAGTTTATTATTATATAGAGATATGGGTAAATTTGTGAACAAAGGTAGTATAATATTTGTATGCAGGTGAAAAGTGGGCCCCCCAAAGTCAATGTTATTGGTGGGCCCTTGTCATCACAGTCCAACACTGTCTGTAACATATAAAATATATGTGTGGGCGTGGAATCTGGGACAGGGACTTTTTAACAAGTAACAAAATAGCCGATGGTCAGAAAAGTGTGAAATGAGAGAGAAGAAAATGGAGAGAGAGAGAAACAGAAAACAAGGAGAGAAAACAATTAGAAAAAAAACAGGGATGTGTCAATTTGTCCAGAACATGTAGACAGCTACATAACCACTGTTTCAACAAGCGAACTACTGTATGCTAGATTTGACCTAAATTCTATACAGTTATGGCCAAAAGTATTGACACCCCTGCAATTCTGTCAGATAATACTCGGTTTCTTCCTGAAAATGATTGCAAAACACAAATTCTTTGTTATTTGAATATATACACGCATGTCATCTGTGTATCATCAGTGTGTACGTGTGCGGGACGTTTTGCTGCCCATGCTGCTGATAAAAAACAGACATGTCAGCGTGTTTCGCCCATGGACACACAGTCTGTTGAAACACACTGACATGTGCCCAGACCCTTTCACTAGAATCGGTCTAAGTGTGTAAGTCTTATTAGGTGTGTCCAAACTTTTGCTCTGTACTATATATATATATATACAGTGGGGCAAAAAAGTATTTAGTCAGTCAGCAATAGTGCAAGTTCCACCACTTAAAAAGATGAGAGGCGTCTGTAATTTACATAATAGGTAGACCTCAACTATGGGAGACAAACTGAGAAAAAAAAATCCAGAAAATCACATTGTCTGTTTTTTTATCATTTTATTTGCATATTATGGTGGAAAATAAGTATTTGGTCAGAAACAAACAATCAAGATTTCTGGCTCTCACAGACCTGTAACTTCTTCTTTAAGAGTCTCCTCTTTCCTCCACTCATTACCTGTAGTAATGGCACCTGTTTAAACTTATTATCAGTATAAAAAGACACCTGTGCATACCCTCAAACAGTCTGACTCCAAACTCCACTATAGTGAAGACCAAAGAGCTGTCAAAGGACACCAGAAACAAAATTGTAGCCCTGCACCAGGCTGGGAAGACTGAATCTGCAATAGCCAACCAGCTTGGAATTAAGAAATCAACAGTGGGAGCAATAATTAGAAAATGGAAGACATTCAAGACCACTGATAATCTCCCTCGATCTGGGGCTCCACGCAAAATCCCACCCCGTGGGGTCAGAATGATCACAAGAACGGTGAGCAAAAATCCCAGAACCACACGGGGGGACCTAGTGAATGAACTGCAGAGAGCTGGGACCAATGTAACAAGGCCTACCATAAGTAACACACTATGCCACCATGGACTCAGATCCTGCAGTGCCAGACGTGTCCCACTGCTTAAGCCAGTACATGTCCGGGCCCGTCTGAAGTTTGCTAGAGAGCATTTGGATGATCCAGAGGAGTTTTGGGAGAATGTCCTATGGTCTGATGAAACCAAACTGGAACTGTTTGGTAGAAACACAACTTGTCGTGTTTGGAGGAAAAAGAATACTGAGTTGCATCCATCAAACACCATACCTACTGTAAAGCATGGTGGTGGAAACATCATGCTTTGGGGCTGTTTCTCTGCAAAGGGGCCAGGACGACTGATCCGGGTACATGAAAGAATGAATAGGGCCATGTATCGTGAGATTTTGAGTGCAAACCTCCTTCCATCAGCAAGGGCATTGAAGATGAAACATGGCTGGATCTTTCAACATGACAATGATCCAAAGCACACCGCCAGGGCAACGAAGGAGTGGCTTCGTAAGAAGCATTTCAAGGTCCTGGAGTGGCTTAGCCAGTCTCCAGATCTCAACCCTATAGAAAACCTTTGGAGGGAGTTGAAAGTCTGTGTTGCCAAGCGAAAAGCCAAAAACATCACTGCTCTAGAGGAGATCTGCATGGAGGAATGGGCCAACATACCAACAACAGTGTGTGGCAACCTTGTGAAGACTTACAGAAAACGTTTGACCTCTGTCATTGCCAACAAAGGATGTATTACAAAGTATTGAGATGAAATTTTGTTTCTGACCAAATACTTATTTTCCACCATAATATGCAAATAAAATGATAAAAAAACAGACAATGTGATTTTCTGGATTTTGTTGTCTCAGTTTGTCTCCCATAGTTGAGGTCTACCTATGATGTAAATTACAGACGCCTCTCATCTTTTTAAGTGGTGGAACTTGCACTATTGCTGACTGACTAAATACTTTTTTGCCCCACTGTATATATATATATATATATATATATATATATATATATATATATATATATTATAGATAGTGTGGGAATACGCTACCTGAGTGGGTTGGGGAATACTCGCTTGGCAACAGGAAAAACACTTCAGGCACGATATCTCACACATAACAGTCTTATTTGGTTTATTACACATCATAAACCACATGGCGTACAGTCCATTGCGTTATATTTCATGAGCCTATCATGACCGACAGTCCGTTCAGTCACCGTGGGAGACCACACAGTTCATAGAACACTACAAGCACTGACAGACTGTATAGTACCTGATGGGAGCTCCTGCTCCACCTGCTGACTCCTTGTCAGTCCACTCCTCCGGGTAAGCTGCCTCACAGGGATCACCAACTTGCCTGGCCGGCACACATTAGTCAGTCCAGACCCACCGAAGGACTGTAGCTTCCCCACCCAGTAGCTATCACTGGCTCTGCAGATCCCGGTCCTCACCTCGTGCTATTCAGGGATCCGGTCCAACTCCCAGGACCTCCCAACACCCAGGTTACGCAGGATCACACAGGTGGCCAGTCCGGGTACTATTCAGGACGTCCATCCCCAGCTGGGACCGTCCAATACCCAGGTCACCAATAACAAAGTCCCACCTTGTGCTATTCAGGATTCCTACTCCCAGGAAATCCAACACATACTTCAGGACCTTCAGAGACCATGTGACCCACACCCTGGTCACATTATATACCCTGAAACCACACCCCTGGATGGGAGTGTGGATGTGTGGCTAGTTTGTCCCACCCATCTCACACAACTAGCCTAGTAAGTCTCCCATACTAACTATACACCATTACACAAACTCGAGGGACTACAGGTCCCAGAACAACCACATTACATCAGACTTACCACGCAGACTCCCTCTGCGACACATATCGGCCATTCACCACACTACCAGTCACTGTTTCATCATAACCCTGCCTCCAAGTGCATCTTGAAGAGCACACACAGCGCCCCCTGGCTGTAACATTGGTCACTACACCACAATATATAGATTTTTTTTTTCAAATACCCTATTGGGGAATTATATTGCATGTCATATCTGCTACTAGTGCTTTATTATAGAAGTCAACCTACCTTTTCAGACATGCACTTCTGGAACGTGCTTTTCTGCCTTTCACTTTTAGGGAACTGTCCGTGCCAAGAGGAACTGAGAGAGAAGCTGGCACTCTTTTTATGTGTTCTTGTCAAGCTGCCCTTTAGTACCTGCACCTTCGGTTCCTTCTGTGGAGAGTCCTTGCTATTTTGGCTACTGACACTTTGTCCTTCCATCTTTGCAGAGGAGAATTGGGGAGAGAGCAGGTTGTCCTGCGATCTATGAAATATTTTACTTGCTGCCACAGAAAAAGGGAAATCATTAGTTGATCGAACAGACCACCAACCAAACATGGATAACACTCAAGATACATCTATCCGCATAGCCACGAGGACATCCTGTGGTTACCTCTACTGCCTCATCTGATCTGAGATTTGCATAGGATGAATAATTTCCGACAGCTTTAGGCCGCTCTAGAAAATAATCTACCAGAATAAAATGAACTAACTGGAATAAAGGCGAACAACTGGATCTCCATCCAGTATGGAATAGTTTACTGCGATTTTTTTTTTAAAAAGACAGATGTATCTGTTTTTAACATTAGTCTATGGAAAATGTATGCACACGTGTTACCTTACACCTTACATTTGCATAAGTTAAAATGTACATTTTTTAAATGTGTTTTCCACACATAATCTGCTAAGAAAAAAATACTTGCTTTAAAATGCATGTTTCACAACAGATCCATATTTTTTTTGCTTACAAGTGATGCTAAAGGAGCCTTGTGAGCAATGATATCAAACTCCAAGCCCATATGTCAGTATTATGATACAATTCACTACTAACATTCACTAAAGGGGTATTCTAGTTACATTTATCGCCATTTCAAGGTAACCTGACAGCAGGATTTTGCTATTTAATCTGAGAGCAGCATAATATAAGGTAAGAGAGTCTGATAATACTTATTAGGGCTCATACTCATATGTGAGAAACTCGGATGAGTCTCTCACATCAATACCCAACACTGCACCCGGCACTCGGATCGGAGCGTGCGGCCGCGTAGCAATACATGCAGCCGCACGCTCCGATCCGAGTGCAGGGTGCAGTGTCGGGTATTGACGTGCTAGACTCATCCGAGTTTCTCGCATGTGAGTATGAGCCCTAAGGCTGCATGTTGCTATTTCAATACAATCAGTATTTTATCAGCAGGAGATTATCACTGCCTACCTAGGTCTCATGTGCACACCAGGCAGGCTAATCAGTATAACCCTACTCCATCACTGATTGACAGCCTGCTCACAACGCACAATATACACAGGAAGTCAAGGGTGTGGGCTGGGTTATACACAGCTCAGCATTCTGAGCACTGCTACATCTACAGCAGAGAAAACAACGATTTTAGCAAAATTGCAGAAAGCAATCCAGTAAATGATACAACCTGCTGACAGATTCCCCTTTAGTAGACCGACTTGATAAATGTGCATGACTGAAATGGTCCTTATAAACAACCTGACAGCTTATAGATGCTTCCCAAAACTTGGGCAGGACTGGCCACTGACTGTAGTATCCCTGGCAGGTATGTTCGACTCTGAAAAATACCTAAATATACTGTTATAGCCTCTGACGTGTGCGAATAGGCAGAATCCAGTCGGTGGGCGGGGAGAAACCACCGGGGACCTAGACCGCGCTGTAGACTAGTCGAACGGATGGGTCCCCAGCGGTTTCTCCCTGCCCACTGACAGGTTCTGCCTAAACGCACACGTCAGAGGCTATTATGGTATATTAAAGTATTTTTCAGAATCAAACATACCTGACAGTGATCATACAGCCAGTGCCTGATACATGCTGCCCACATTTTGGCCAGCATGTATCAACTGTCAGTTTCCCTTTAAGTCCATGTTTACACGTTCAGTATTTGGTCAGTATTTTACCTCAGTATATGTAAGCCAAGACCAGGAGGGGAACAATCAGAGGAAAGGTATAATAGAAACATGTCACCACTTCTGCATTTATCACCCACTCCTGGTTTTGGCTTACAGATACTGAGGTAAAATACTGACCAAATGTGTGAACGTGGCCTAAAGCTGTAAATTGTTGATAAAAGTGAGAATTAATTATTATAAATTGCAAAAAACTGCAGCCCTTTTCGTATAAGCAGAATAGCATGCTTTTCTGTGATTGATACACAAATAATGTACTACTGATAATATACCTTAGGGCTGCAGTCAGGGTCTTATTCACTCCCTAGTGTATTTCACACATTTTGTATTCTATATTATATTTAATAGGACTTTTTACATCTGTTTCTTTTTTTTACACTACATTAAAAAATGGGGGTATTTCAAACTGTAATCCGATTTGCGGAACAAACTCACCCATGCAAGTAACTACAGCTCTGGCAAAAATTAAGAGACCACCACATCAAAACCCTGTCATGGGCAGCCCAATCTCCAGACCTGAACCCCATTGAAAACCTCTGGAATGTAATCAAGAGGATGATGGATAGTCACAGGCCATCAAACAAAGAACTGCTTACATTTTTGCGCTAGAAGCAGTGTGAAAGACTGGTGGAAAGCATGCCAAGACGCATGAAAGCTGTGATTAAAAATCATGGTTATTCCACAAAATATTGATTTCTAAACTCTTCCTGAGTTAAAACATTAGTATTGTTGTTTCTAAATGATTATGAACTTGTTTTCTTTGCATTATTTGAGGTCTGAAAGCACTGTTTGTTTTTTAATTTTGACCACTTCTCCTTTTCAGAAAAAAAAACATTTATTGCTTGGAAATTCGGAGACGTTGTCAGAAGTTTATATAATAAATGAACAATTTACATTTTACTCAAAAATATACCTATGAAGAGAAAAATCAGACAAACATTTTGCAGTGGTCTCCCAATTTTTGCCAGAGCTGTATATACGCGAAAAAAGAGAGACAACCAACAGATCGCGGATGGCTGTTTTTTCATGGATTTCCCAGGAGGTGCTTGGCATACCACTCCTTGGGCTTTCTTTATTTTTTGTTTTATTGAACATGAAAAGAGGATAACACATAGATAGTAAAATGGGCAAACAGAATACAAATGGCTAAAAAGCAGACCATCATACAGATGAAAAAAAGGCACAAAATAAGGCCTAACCAAAATATTTAGTTATTGTACCACAAATTTTTAAGCAGAAGACAGGCTGTCTTTCAGAACTGCACTGCGAATCCATTAGCAGAATGCAGGCTGTCCTTTGGCACAGCAGATATGGCTTGTGCGTGTAGATATGTCAATGCTTCTCACTTTATTATCTAAACTCACAATTTACAATAAGTTATATTATGGAATAGCGTTATATTAATTTGCCAGAAATGTCCACTTCTGTCAGTATATGTTTCCTGACAACTAAGAAACTTATCAATAGTTGATACCATTATATAATAAAATTTTTCTGTGCGTCAACAAGTATATACAAGACTGTATATAGCATATGTAACATACATATTACCTATATGTTCCGTTTTACTCTGATGTCCCAGGTTTCGGTGAGTAATCAGCTTATTGATGTAAGAGGTGGGCACATTGAACGGCTTGTTTTTCTCACAATCGCCGATTTTTCGGACCTGCCACCAATCTCTATCAATCTTGTTTAGAAGCAGAAGGATATCCCCTTCTTCCAGACTGATGATGCTTCCATCAGCAACCTTGAACATATAGCTGCTTACAACTCTCAAGATCGCTGGCTTTGTTGCAGGGTGAGACCTTTTCCAGCTGCGGCCATCCAGTGTCCAAAGTCCAGAGAACATCTCAGGAAACCTAACAAGAATTGATAGAAGACCATTCAAAGAAACGGAACTATTGATAGAAACGTAAAGTGGGTCTGTCATTTGTGGGATGAAACATATGTATGAAAGGGTAACCAATTCATTGGGGCTAGATTTGACCACAATTTAATGTGTATGGGGGACAACCCAACTGTGCCCTCCATGAGACATCAAGGTAATCAAGAGGACTAGAACACACAATCCATTGTTCACCGAGTAGATTTGACCAATGGGAGATTTAAAGGGAACCTGTCACCCCCAAAATGGAAGGTGAGCTAAGCCCACCGGCATCAGGGGCTTATCTACAGCATTCTGGAATGCTGTAGATAAGCCCCGATGTATCCTGAAAGATGAGAAAAAGAGGTTATATTATACTCACCCAAGGGCGTTCCCGCTGCGGTCCGGTCCGATGGGCGTCGCGGTCTGGGGTCTTCCATCTTCATAGGATGACGTCCTCTTCTTGTCTTCACACTGCGGCTCCGGCGCAGGTGTACTTTGTCTGCCCTGTTGAGGGCAGAGCAAAGTACTGCAGTGCGCAGGCGCCGGGCCTCTCTGACCTTTCCTGGCGCCTGCGCACTGCAGTTACTTTGCTCTGCCCTCAACAAGGCAGACAAAGTACACCTGTGCCGGAGCTGCGGCGTGAAGACAAGAAGAGGACGTGATCGTAAGAAGATGGGAGGCCCCAGACGGAACTGCGACGCCAACCGCAGTGGACCGCCCCTGGGTGAGTATAATCTAAACTCATCTTTCAGGTTACATCGGGGGCTTATCTACAGCATTCCAGAATGCTGTAGGTAAGCCCCTGATGCCGGCGGGCTTAGCTCAACTTCCATTTTGGGGGTGACAGGTTCCCTTTAAAGAAAATGTCACCAGGTCAGAAGGGTCCAGTTTTTGGTCTTATTTTATTCATGTTCCTCCCCTGAGTATTCTGTTTTTAATTTATATATTTATTTTATTATTATGGCAATTACCAAGAGGGTGAGTGTCAGATAGTAATTATGCAGAGCAGCCTAATGACCGGCCCCTGAGAATCTCCACTTTATTATTATCATCATGTTATTTCTAAGACCAAAATGCTGTGCTAATTCATCTGTTACCCCTCGCCTCCACAACTAAATTTATTTGTTACGTTTGAATTTTTCCTTTCTCTTCCTCCAAGAGAAAGAACTTTATTTTTACATCGACATAGCCATATTGGGGATTGTTTTTCACAGGACAAGTTGTAGTTTTAAATCACAACATACATTTGACGATACAATGTACTGGAAAACTGGAAAAGAAAGATCCAAGTGGGAAATTGTAAAAAAAAAATGTAAAAATTTTTTTATTTTGTTTTTACTGTGTTCATTGTTCAGTAACAATGACCTGGAAATATGGTTCTCCACGTCAGCATGATTTTGGTAATATTAAACTTGCAAAGATAACATTTTCTAGATTCAGAGAGCTGTAACATTTTTATTCTTCCGCTGATTGAGCTTTCAGATGCGAATACATTTAAAAACTGTGAGGCCGGGATAGGAGCAGCGTGGTGCTTGCCAGCCCTCGCTCCCAACGTGCATTGGCGTGATGAGGTCAGCACACTGCTGCTAGCGCTGGGCCGCAGAGGTGGCAAGGATGCGGTGGGCACCAGTAAGCACTCCAGGAGGAGCCAAAGATAAAATGTGCTTGTATTGTCCTTGCTGTTACTTTCCATGGGACATTATGGAGCTATGGTGGCCAATACGGGGGACATTATGAGGCAGTGAGGAATATTATGGGGCAACACAGGACATTATGGAGCAAAGGGGGACCCTATGGAGACTATTATGGGGGACAATATAGGGTGGTGGGAGACAATATGGAGCAATGGGGAACATTGTGGGGCAATGAGGGGAATAATGTAGATATGGGGAACATTATAGGGCAATGGGGGATATTTTGGTGCACTTTGGAACATTCTATGGCAATTGGGGGTTGTTAATGGGGACATAATATAGTGTATGGTGGGGGACTGTATGAAGACAGGCTGTGTGGGAGAGATATCGAAAGGTGCAGTTTAGGGGGGACATTATGGTGATTGCAATGTGTGGGAGGACATTATGAAGAGGGGTAGTGTGAGGTAACACTATGGAGAGGGCTGTGTTGGGGAAATATTATGGAAATTGGCAGTGTGGAGGGACATTATCGAGAGGGGCAGTTTGGAGAGAAATTATGGAGAGGGGCAGTGTGGGGGAGATAAGGAGAGGGGCAGTGTGTGGTGGACATTACAGAGATAGGCAGTATGTGGGGGACATTACGGAGGGGGACATTGTAGGGAGAACATTACGGATAGGGGCAGTGTGTGGGACGCATTACAGAGAGGGGCAGTGTGTCTGGGATTATGAAGAGGGCCAGTGTGGGGGTAAGCAATATCGAGATGTGCAGTGCATTGGGGGACATTATGGAGAGGTGTAGCATCACATCTCCACAAGAACCTGCTCCTGCAACTTCTGCTTCTGTCGCCAGGCACTGCTGTATTCACTCTGCAGGCAGTATTGTTGATAGACATGTCAGGACCAGAAGCTCTGGGTGACATGCTCTGTCAAGCCACTAAGGTTAGAGTAGTTGGTACCTGTAGTGCTGTCCAGTCTGGTATTATGAGTGTGTGTACTTCCAGCGTTATAATCTCCCTGCTCCAGCTAGTTGGAGAGCACCACAGCGTACTTAGGCTTCCAGCTTGTTGCTGGAAGATGCTGTGAAGGAGAAAATGTCTAATGAAATCAATTATTAAACCTTATATACGTCAGTTCAGAGATGGTGAAACAAGATGGCGATTGTGTCTTTGAAACTGTCTTGAAGATCCTTGAAACGGTCCTGCAAGGAATCTTTGGAATGCAGGAGTGAAGGCACTGGAATACACCATATTTGGAAATGAAGCTTGAAATGAACCAATTACAAAGTGACTATTCTGAAGTTGTGCGACCTCCCCCATTTTCTGTTTTTAGTATTATCCTTTGTTCAGAATAAAGCAGTTGTGAGTGAGCCATCGCTGAGAGAGGCTGTGTGTGTATCGTCTTTGTGAATCTGATACATTCTGGGCCTCTAAGCTAGCACTCAGCTTATATTTGGTCAGGTACAAGCAATCATATTGATCTCACTTTAAGAGATCACCCTCACATTTTGGCGCCCAACGTGGGGCCCATTGAGGATGTACACTCCCCAGACATTGACACCCGGAATGGATCGAGGAAGAGCGTCCAGAGTGGTTCGACTAGGAGACTGATCACCTCCATAAAAACACGGTAAGTCTGCTGATTCCTTTATGAATCTGTAGTACTTGCCTGTGTTTCCCGAACCATTCTGTGTGTTCTGTACTCGTGTTTGCCGAGTGTGTCGCCCTGACATGGTGGGTGTGGGATACGTACACCTGGTGGCCTTAAAAGAACCCACGGCTACTGGCTGTGAGGAACACAAACCGTGATTGACTGCTTGTAGCCTGCTGCATGTCTTGTGTCATACCAGCACTGTGTGCTGGGCTGTCTGTTGTGAACTATACTTTTTGGCTCCCTCTTGTGACCACTAGCGGTATGGCACTTGGATTGTCTTTCCCCAGGTTGGTACCCACCTGGTTCGTTAGGCCTTGGGTGTTCCTATTTACACTTCCTGGATACTCAGTCTAGTGCCTGGAATCGATGTAATCAGTCTATGTCTGTTTTCTCCTGACTCCTGGTCTCCTGGTTTTTGCAAGATAAGCTAAGTTCTGCTTTCTTATTTTTTGCATTTGCTCTTATTTTGTCCCAGCTTGTTCAAAATGTGATTTCTGTTTTTGCTGGAAGCTCTAGGGGGCTGATATTCTCCCCCCACACCGTTAGTCGGTGCGGGGGTTCTTGGATATTCAGCGTGGATATTTTTATAGGGTTTTTGCTGACCGCATAAGTCCTCTTCCTATTTTCTGCTATTAATTAGTGGGCCTCTCTTTGCTAAATCTAGTTCATTCTTACGTTTGTCTTTTCTTCTTACCTCACCGTTATTATTTGTTGGGGGCTTGTATTACTACTTTGGGGTCTTTTCTCTGGAGGCAAGTGAGGTCTTATTTTCTCTGAAAGGGTTAGTTAGTTCTCCGGCTGGTGCGAGACGTCTAGAATCAACGTAGGTACGTTCCCCGGCTACTTCTAGTTGTTGTGCTAGGATCAGATATGAGGTCAGCCAAGTTACCACTTCCCTATGAGCTGGTTTTTGTGTTTGCAGACTTAGCTGGAAGTTCTAAGATCCTCTACCACTAGGATCATAAACAGTATTCTGAGGCCAAAAAGTGAATATTTAATGCATTGCAGAAGCGGGATTAAAAGAAAAGAAGTTCTGAGTTTTTTTGTTTTTTTTTTCTTCTTCCCCTTTTTCTCTGAGTGGCTTGAAGCTCTGCTGCAGACATGAATGTTCAGACTCTGATTACTAGTGTGGATCAGCTTGCTGCACGAGTGCAGGGCATTCAGGATTTTGTTACTTGTAGTCCTATGTCAGAGCCTAAGATACCTATTCCTGAGCTGTTCTCTGGAGATCGATTTAAATTTAGGAATTTTAGGAATAATTGTAAATTGTTTCTATCTTTGAGACCTCGTTCGTCTGGAGACTCAGCTCAACAAGTTAAAATTGTTATCTCCTTCTTGCGTGGCGACCCTCAGGATTGGGCTTTTTCATTGGCGCCAGGAGATCCTGCATTGGCAAATATTGATGCATTTTTTCTGGCGCTCGGATTGCTTTATGAGGAGCCTAATCTTGAAATTCAGGCAGAAAAAGCGTTGCTGGCTATCTCTCAGGGCCAGGATGAAGCTGAAGTGTATTGCCAAAAATTTCAGAAATGGTCCGTGCTTACTCAATGGAATGAGTGTGCTCTGGCCGCAAATTTCAGAAATGGCCTTTCTGAGGCCATTAAGAATGTTATGGTGGGTTTTCCCATCCCTACAAGTCTGAATGATTCTATGACTCTTGCCATTCAGATTGATCGGCGTTTGCGGGAGCGCAAATCTGCTAATCCTCTGGCAGTATTGTCTGAACGGACACCTGACTCAATGCAATGTGATAGAATTCGGACTAGAACCGAACGACAAAATCATAGACGTCAGAATGGGTTGTGTTTTTACTGTGGTGATTCTACACATGTTATCTCAGCATGCTCTAAACGTCTAACAAAGGTTGTTAGTCCTGTCGCCATTGGTAATTTGCAGCCTAAGTTTATTTTGTCTGTGACTTTAATTTGCTCATTGTCTTCCTACCCTGTTATGGCATTTGTGGATTCAGGTGCTGCCCTGAGTCTTATGGACTTGTCGTTTGCCAAGCGCTGTGGTTTTGCCCTGGAGCCTTTAAAAAATCCTATCCCTCTTAGAGGAATTGATGCTACGCCATTGGCGGAGAATAAACCGCAGTATTGGACACAAGTGACCATGTGCATGACTCCTGAACATCGGGAGGTGATTCGTTTTCTTGTTCTGCGTAAAATGCATGATTTGGTCGTTTTGGGTCTGCCATGGTTACAGACCCATAATCCAGTTTTGGATTGGAAGGCTATGTCTGTGTCAAGTTGGGGTTGTCAGGGAATTCATTGCGATTCCCCGCTGGTGTCTATTGCTTCTTCTACTCCTTCTGAAGTTCCGGAGTATTTATTGGACTATCAGGATGTATTCAGTGAGTCCAGGTCCAGTGCCCTTCCTCCTCATAGGGACTGTGACTGCGCTATAGATTTGATTCCTGGTAGTAAATTTCCTAAGGGATAATTATTTAATCTGTCTGTACCTGAGCATGCCGCAATGCGTTCTTATATAAAGGAGTCTTTGGAGAAGGGACATATTCGTCCATCTTCTTCCCCTCTTGGTGCGGGATTCTTTTTTGTGGCCAAGAAAGACGGGTCTTTGAGACCTTGTATTGACTATCGGCTTCTGAATAATATCACTGTCAAATTTAAGTATCCTTTGCCACTATTGTCGGACTTGTTTGCTCGGATTAAAGGTGCCAGTTGGTTCACCAAGATAGATCTTCGTGGTGTGTACAACCTTGTGCACATTAAGCAGGGAGATGAATGGAAAACTGCGTTCAATACGCCCGAAGGTCATTTTGAGTACTTGGTGATGCCTTTTGGGCTCTCTAATGCTCCTTCAGTGTTTCAGTCCTTTATGCATGACATCTTCTGGAAGTATCTAGATAAATTTATGATTGTTTATCTGGATGATATTCTGTTTTTTTCTGATGATTGGGATTCTCATGTAAAGCAGGTCAGGATGGTGTTTCAGGTTTTGCGCGATAATGCTTTGTTTGTGAAGGGCTCAAAGTGTCTCTTTGGGGTGCAGAAGGTTTCCTTTTTGGGTTTTATTTTCTCCCCTTCTACTGTGGAGATGGACCCAGTCAAGGTCCGAGCTATTCATGATTGGACTCAGCCCACGTCTGTTAAGAGTCTTCAGAGGTTCTTGGGTTTTGCTAATTTCTACCGTCGTTTTATTGCAAATTTTTCTAGCGTTGTTAAACCTTTGACGGATATGACCAAGAAAGGTTCTGATGTTGCTAATTGGGCTCCTGCAGCCGTGGAGGCTTTTCGGGAGCTGAAGCGCCGGTTTACTTCGGCGCCTGTTTTGTTCCAGCCTGATGTCTCACTTCCCTTTCAGGTGGAAGTGGATGCTTCTGAGATCGGTGCCGGAGCTGTTTTGTCGCAGAAAGGCTCTGGTTGCTCTGGGATGAGACCATGTGCTTTTTTCTCTAGGAAATTTTCGCCTGCTGAGCGGAACTATGATGTTGGTAATCGGGAGTTGTTGGCCATGAAGTGGGCAATTGAGGAGTGGCGTCATTGGCTCGAGGGAGCTAAGCATCGTGTGGTGGTCTTGACTGATCACAAAAATCTGATGTATCTCGAGTCTGCTAAGCGCCTGAATCCTAGACAGGCTCGTTGGTCATTGTTTTTCTCCCGTTTTGACTTTGTGGTCTTGTACCTGCCTGGTACAAAGAATGTGAAGGCTGATGCTGTTTCTAGGAGCTTTGTGCCTGACTCTCCTGGCGTCTCAGAGCCAGCTGGTATTCTTAAAGAGGGAGTAATCTTGTCGGCCATTTCTCCTGATTTGCGACGTGTGTTGCAGAGATTTCAGGCTGGTAGACCTGACCCTTGCCCACCTGATAGATTGTTTGTTCCTGATAAATGGACCAGCAGAGTTATTTCTGAGGTTCATTCCTCGGTGTTGGCAGGGCATCCTGGGATTTTTGGTACCAGAGATTTGGTGGCTAGGTCCTTTTGGTGGCCTTCCTTGTCGCGGGATGTGCGTTCTTTTGTGCAGTCCTGTGGGATCTGTGCTTGGGCTAAGCCTTGCTGTTCTCGTGCCAGCGGGTTGCTTTTGCCCTTGCCCGTCCCAAAGAGGCCTTGGACGCACATTTCCATGGATTTCATTTCAGATCTTCCGGTGTCTCAAGGAATGTCTGTCATCTGGGTGGTCTGTGATCGTTTTTCCAAGATGGTCCATTTGGTGCCCTTGCCTAAGTTGCCTTCCTCTTCCGATCTGGTTCCTTTGTTCTTTCAGAATGTGGTTCGCTTGCATGGCATTCCTGAGAGTATCGTGTCTGACAGGATCCCAGTTTGTGTCCAGATTCTGGCAATCCTTTTGTGCTAAGATGGGCATTGATTTGTCATTTTCATCTGCCTTTCATCCTCAGACTAATGGCCAAAACGGAGCGAACTAATCAGACGCTGGAGGCTTATTTGAGATGTTTTGTTTCTGCGGATCAGGATGATTGGGTGACCTTCTTGCCATTGGCTGAGTTTGCCCTTAATAATCGGGCTAGTTCCGCTACCTTGGTTTCGCCATTTTTCTGCAACTCTGGTTTCCATCTGCGTTTTTCCTTGGGTCATGTTGAACCTTCTGACTGTCCTGGGGTGGATTCCGTGGTGGATAGGTTGCAGCGGATTTGGAATCATGTGGTGGACAACTTGAAGTTGTCACAGGAGAAGGCTCAGCGTTTTGCCAACCGCTGCCGCGGTGTGGGTCCCCGACTTGTGTTGGGGATTTGGTTTGGTTGTCTTCTCGGTTTGTCCCTCTGAAGGTTTCCTCTCCTAAGTTTAAGCCTCGCTTTATTGGTCCTTATAAAATTTTGGAAGTCATTAATCCGGTGTCTTTTCGTTTGGATCTTCCTGTGTCGTTTGCCATTCACAATGTGTTCCATAGGTCTTTGTTGCGGCGGTACGTTGTGCCTATGGTTCCTGCTGTTGAGCCTCCTGCTCCGGTGTTGGTTGAGGGCGAGTTGGAGTACGTGGTGGAGAAGATTTTGGACTCTCGTCTCTCTAGACGGAGGCTTCAGTATCTGGTCAAATGGAAGGGCTATGGTCAGGAGGATAATTCCTGGGTGGTCGCCTCTGATGTTCATGCAGCCGTTTTGGTTCGTGCCTTTCACGCTGCTCGTCCTGATCGTCCTGGTGGTCTTGGTGAGGGTTCGGTGACCCCTCCTTAAAGGGGGGGTACTGTTGTGAACTATACTTTTTGGCTCCCTCTTGTGACCACTAGCGGTATGGCACTTGGATTGTCTTTCCCCAGGTTGGTACCCACCTGGTTCGTTAGGCCTTGGGTGTTCCTATTTAAACTTCCTGGATACTCAGTCTAGTGCCTGGAATCGATGTAATCAGTCTATGTCTGTTTTCTCCTGACTCCTGGTCTCCTGGTTTTTGCAAGATAAGCTAAGTTCTGCTTTCTTATTTTTGTTCATTTGCATTTGCTCTTATTTTGTCCCAGCTTGTTCAAAATGTGATTTCTGTTTTTGCTGGAAGCTCTAGGGGGCTGATATTCTCCCCCCACACCGTTAGTCGGTGCGGGGGTTCTTGGATATTCAGCGTGGATATTTTTATAGGGTTTTTGCTGACCGCATAAGTCCTCTTCCTATTTTCTGCTATTAATTAGTGGGCCTCTCTTTGCTAAATCTAGTTCATTCTTACGTTTGTCTTTTCTTCTTACCTCACCGTTATTATTTGTTGGGGGCTTGTATTACTACTTTGGGGTCTTTTCTCTGGAGGCAAGTGAGGTCTTATTTTCTCTGAAAGGGTTAGTTAGTTCTCCGGCTGGTGTGAGACGTCTAGAATCAACGTAGGTACGTTCCCCGGCTACTTCTAGTTGTTGTGCTAGGATCAGATATGAGGTCAGCCAAGTTACCACTTCCCTATGAGCTGGTTTTTGTGTTTGCGGACTTAGCTGGAAGTTCTGAGATCCTCTACCACTAGGATCATAACGGCTGTCTGAGTCTCTGCCTGTGTGTAGCAGGCAGGGGGAGCGGAGGTTGTCTATGATACGGTGAGCGCAAAGTTGCTCCTAGAAGTCTCGGGTGCGGAGCATGGCGTGATAGAATCACGGGTGGTCGAACCACGTAGTGCAAAAAACAGTAGAAACCTCTTTGAACCCTAGCATTGTGCGCAAGGTCTGAGATAGAAATCCCAGTTACAGAGGACGGTCAGTTTTTGTGTTTGTCCATCCGTCTGGTCATGTGTGTCTGAGAGTGTTGTCCCTCTTCCAGAATTAGCCTTCCTGTCTCTGACCGCACGTGAGATATGGCGAGATTTGTGTTGGTGCTGGGGTGTGTGCAAATTCTGTGTGGTACCAGGTAACTCGGCACGGTCCGAGGGGAGACACAGCGTACAGCAAACACGACTCATTCTCTGTGTGGTTCATAGATTTGGGCTGGGACTTCAGGTGACTGGATAACAACTCCATCTTTTTGTTTGTCTAAAGCCAGCAGAAAATGGAGAAGTTTTTGCAGTTCCGTAAAAGAGGAGGAAATGTGATGATGGCAGATAAGACTGCTGTATGATAGTGTTTGCCAGAGGGGGGAAGAAGTGTATA
Source organism: Ranitomeya variabilis (assembly GCF_051348905.1). Taxonomy (NCBI): domain Eukaryota; kingdom Metazoa; phylum Chordata; class Amphibia; order Anura; family Dendrobatidae; genus Ranitomeya; species Ranitomeya variabilis. The sequence continues at coordinate 651,846,221 of NC_135234.1, forward strand.
TATAGAATATGAGGTGATTTGATGAAAATATGTGTATTCCCCGAGAAAGGCAGATTACAGTAGTTAGAATGGCAGGGAGTTATTAAAGGTAAGAAAGGAAGTTGGAAGATGAGGAATTGCTGCAAGTAAGTTTAGCATGGTGCAGAATAACAGAAAATCTGTCTGTCTAAGGAAAGTTGGGTGACTAACTTAATGAGGGGTTTCTGGAAATGTATTGAAGTAAAAAAGAGGATCTTTAAATGATGCTGGCTTGTTAGATCAGGCTGAGATATTATGGAAAAACCTGTGCAATTAGAGGTGATGTGCAGGAAGAGAAACATGGTGATAAGTTTTAGTATAAGAAAGTATGAAACAAGATGGTGCTGAACGCCATCCTGCTCCCAGTTTGTCTCCACCCATTACATTGTCTCTAGGGGATGAACATATTGTGCATGTAGGAACTAGAATTTAGTTTGGGTGGAGACCTGTCCTGTATGTGGTGACCCCTGTTGGCACATATGAACTATTAAACCTATTTCTAAGCTAGGATTGTATCCTTTGTTATGCCCCCCCACCATTCATGTGCATAGTGTGCCTCTTGTCCAGTGCCCCAAAGGTTATACCTGCACTGGATGGCACCAGCACCCCCTTCAGGCCCTGCCCTCTAGTTCTTTTCTTGATAAAATCCAAATGGATGCAGCAGTTATTAATACGTCTGTCTTTTACTGCCATATGAGACTCACTAGGACAATTACTCGGCCAGAGTGGGCAGCCCACCTCAACCCCCTTCTGTTCTTTTGCAGTGCTTATCTGGGTTATAGCCACGAGACCTTACATCTCAGCCTAGGGGATCAGTTATGGTGGAGCCCCAGGAGAGTGTATGGCGTCCCTGGAATCCTAGTGAAATGCTGGCCATAATGAGTAGAATGAAAGACCCTGGAATATTTCCCATGTCATTTGTTACAGAGGATAAAAAAAAAAAGAGAGAAAAAAATAGTAATGCTTTCTGCTGTTGCTGGTGAGATTTAGAGGAACAGATTAGCCTTCCAGAAAGTCATCCTTCATGATATCCAACAGAATTCTACTGAATCAGGAAAAAATATTATACCCGGCTCTGGCAAAGTTAAAGGTTTAAAGTCTGTGATTGTAGAGCCACTAATAATGTCACACTCAGAGTATTAAAGTCATATTCCCAGCTCTGATAATGCAAAAACCTGGTCTAGAACCCCTCTTACGTAGACCAGGCAAGGGCCAAGAAATTTAATGTGTAAAGTTGACAAATATTTAGAACGGAGAGTCCTCAGTGATTGATATATATCTTTCCTTTATGTGTAAAGTATGCACACAGACGCTGCGCAGGGGGATAGCCCCCTCCTTCTCCCCTCTTCAGTCTCTTAAGGGAAAGGTCGGGGTCATGAAGCTGTGCTGCTGGGATAGCCCCCTTCCTCTCTCCCCCTTCTCTCAGTGCTGCTGAGATCTCAGGTTTCATTCACTGTGTCTGATAACATCAGCATTCATGGTGCACTACTGATCTCAGCCATCCTGCTCCCTCTGGGGGAAGAGGAGGGAAGTGGGTGGTAGTGGAACCTGGCTGACCTGCTAGTTGAACTATAACAGGACCATGACTGTGTACATATAATGTCCCACAGGGGGGGTTTCAGTCATGGTGTCGATGTCCCACTAGATTACCCAGTCTATGAGCTCTTTGTGGATGGATTGCAGTATTGTGTGGATGACCAGTTCTACGCCGAATATGCTGTTGGTCCATGAAACCATAAATGTGGAACCGTTGAACCCACACATGGCGGTCCAGAAAGAGTACTCTGACGTGACGCACAAACATGACTGCATAGATGAGTCAGGAGACCGTGGGTTTTGCACATGTCCATGATAAACCTGATCCTAATGCAGATTTTGAGTTTTTTCTTGTAGATGGCTCCAGATACCACCAGGATGGGCGATTCTACATTGGATATGCAGTAGTATCCTCACATGAGGTAATCTGAGCTGAACCACTCGCTCCTCACATGTCGGTGCAGGAGGCAGAGTTGAAGGCACTCACTGAGACGTGTAGAGCCGCTGCAGGTAAAGTCGCTAATATTTACACAGATTCGAGTTATGCATGGGGAATATCCCATGATTATTGCCCTATCTGGAGAAGCAGAGCGTTTCTTACATCAGCCGGTAAGCCCATTAACAATGCAGAGCTGGTGAAACAATTAATGGAGGCATTGATGTTACCAGTCCAGGTTGGCATAATCAAGGTAAAAGCACACACAAATGGTGACTCCCTGGAGGTAGAGGGCAACAGAAGGGCGGCTGAGGCTGCTAAAGTAGCAGCAAGGCGGCCTAGGGAGCAGTGGACGGTGGCGAGGAGTCAGCGTATTCCAGCCACACCGAGCCTAGATGTCCTGAAATCCCTCCAGCTGCCCAAACAGAGAAGGAACACTGGGAGAGAATGGGAGCTGAGCTGAACTCGAATGGAGTATGGGAGAATAAGGATAAATTGTATATACCAAGGTCCCTGTTCCTAATTATGGCGCAAGCACTAAATGGCACCACTCACACCTCAAAATGTCACATGTGTACCATGGTAAATGCCTTCTGGATCGCTCCTGGTTTCAGTTACGTAGCGGCAAAGCTTGTACAGTCATGCCTCATCTGTGCACAGCACAACCCAGGTAAAACTGTAAAAAAAAAAAAAATTCCTAAGAAAGCGACACTCAGGCCTCTCTACCCGTTTCAGAGACTGCAGACTGACTACATACAGCTACCCATGGTAGGAGTGTGTGAATGTGTCCTAGTATGTGTAGATCTGTTCTCTGGTTGGCCGGAAGCCCATCCAGTAAAATGTGCTAATTAATGCTAAAATGACACTTAAACTTAAAAATTCAGAAGGCCATGACAGACACATGAAAGAATTAAAGAATTGGGTAGAGCGTTTGTCTCTTGCACTCTCTTCAGTCAGACGCAATCCAAATAGAAAGACAGGCTTATCTCCTCCTGAAGTCCTGCTTGGTAGTGCCCCAAAGACTGGTCTGTACTTCCCATAAGTACTACAGCCTATGTCCAGGCCTTGCAGAAAAATACTTAATGTGGTGCATAAACATGTGTTCTCATCCATTCCAGATCCTAATGAAAGTGCAGAGGTGCATCAGCTGAATCCATCCACCCTACTTCCTCTTTCCAGGGGGGATTCAGTGGACCTCGACCACCCATGGCCAGAAACCACCAACCCTCCAAATGACCTTTTACCAGATGAACTAGGTCCCTTCAATCATGACTGTCTTGAGCAAATGCTATCAGAGACTCAACATTTACCTAGGGTATCGGAAACACCGCTACCAGGAGCCGACCTTGTGGTGTATATAGATGGATCCAGATATGCTGATGATATTGGACGATTTCACACCGGATGGGCTGTAGTGACCCAAGAAGAACTTATTTCAGCTGGATTCTTGCCACCTTCAATGTCAGCACAGGAAGCCAATCTCAAAGCTGCAACTGAAGCCTGCAGGATTGCAGAGGGGAAGGTGGTTAACATCTACACAGACTCCAGATGTTTTTGGAATTGCCCATGATTTTGGACGACTGTGGGCCACTAGAGGGTTCCAAACCTCAGTTGGGACCCCTGTGGAGAATGCCGAAGCAATTCGCCAGTTAATGGAGGTTCTGACGCTCCCGAAGACAGTAGCAGTCCAAGGCTCATGGCAAGTTGGGCTCTGCAGAAGCAAAAGGAAACTACTTTGCAGATCAGATGGCAAAACAGGCAGCCCTGTGGGAACCAGGGAAAGAGGAAGTAGGGGTGTATGTGGTTACAAAAAGTAAAAACAAAGCTATGCGGAAAAATGAAGAATCACAGCTACCTCCCATGACCAAACTAAAGATACATCAGGACCAAGGAAATAGACCAATGGATCAGCAAGAAGGCACTGAAAGGTCAAGATGGATTATGGCGAAAAGATCCTGACCAAGACGAGTCTACCCACAGTTTGCAACCCGGGGACTTCGTCCTGGTTAAAAGGTTCACTAGAAAATCACCTCCTGAGACCAGATACGAGGGTCCGTACCAAGTTCTCCTAGCAACGCCTACCTCAGTGAAACTTGAAGGGAGATCAACATGGATCCACGCTTCACATTGCAAAAAAAGTGGACCAACCACCCGAGTAATACATATCTTTGCCATCATCTACCTAATGTTGTTATGTATAGGAAATGGGAAACAGGTAGCTGTAACTAAAGAAAAGGGAATTATTACTTTCTGGTACAATTCCTCGAGTACAGTGGTGGCTACTTATGGGTTTGATGCCCGTGATATAATACAGGGAAGTGGGTGAGGGGAGCCAGAAGCGTCACGATTCTCGCGAAAGACAACAGTTTGTATTCTTTATTTGTGGTAATTGGGAAAGAAGAAATAAAAACTGTGGTTCTTGGACATCTGTAGGATGGGATACAAGTGATAAAGGGTGGGGATATAAACCGACCCCTGCCTTCAAACAAAAGAGTAATAAAGGGAAGTCCTTACTTACGCGGAAGGCCATCATGCCTTTTCATCTTATCCCAGAAACAGCCCCATTATCATCAGAAACAGCCCCAACATATGAAAAGGGGAATTGCCCCCAAAGAAAGCTTTGACCCTCATGTGTATATTGATGCTATAGGAGTACCAAGGGGGGTCCCTGATGAGTTTAAACAAGGGACCAGGTTAAAGCAGGATTTGAGTCTATAATCCCTATTGTAACTGTCAATAAAAACGTAGATTGGATTAACTATATATATATTATAACCAACAAAGATTCATAAATTATACTAAGGATGCATTAAAGGGGATAGCTGAACAGTTGGAAGCTACATCCACTATGGCTTTCCAAAATTGGATGGCGTTGGATATGTTACTATCAGAGAAAGGAGGGGTATGTAAAATGATTGGAGAAACTTGTTGTACCTTTATCCCCGATAACACAGGTCTGAATGGAAAGGTTACCTTAGCTATAAAAAAAACTTGAATCCCTATCTGAGGAACTTAAGAATAAATCAGGAATTGGTGATCTTTAGGATACTTGGTTTGAATGGATGGCAAGATGGCAGAAATCGTTGACACAGATTGGTACAATTATTATGGTAATCCTTATTTTCATGTCTGTGGTTTCTTGTTGTATATTTCCTTGTGCTAAACAGATGGTCAACAAGAGCGTGGACAACCTAAACCCAACGCTGGTTTTCCAAGAAGATGGTGATGGCCATGATTCTACTATAAAACCCCTGAAGACCAATTTGATTTATTAAACAGGGATAAATATATATATCTGATTTCCACATGAATAAAGACTGTATCAAGGGGGGTAAAAGCTTAACATTGCCTGTCTAATGGACAGCTCAGATGTCATGATCCATGTACTGTGTTTTCTCTTTGTTCTTTTTGTGTTTGTCACTGTCCCCTGTGTGTATTATCTGCAGTGGTAAGGCTAGCGTCCCTTGCCAGCCAGTGCACTAGTCAGGTTAGAGTTAGGTAACAGTGAGGGACGAGGTTCCTGGCGGCGGTGGGGGGAAGGACCCACTTAGGGCGTTAGGTGTTGTGAATTCGGTTCTTGGGCTCCATCCTGTGGTTACGAATGGTATTTTTGGGAGTTCTGCTTTTGGGCTCCCTCTGGTGGTTTCGAGTGGAACTTAGCAGCTGCTTTCACTAATCGGTTCCCTGGCCTTGTTATTTAACTGGGCTTTTGGCTGTAGTTGATGCCAGCTGTCAATGTTTTTCCTGTGGATTCAGTTCTTTCCTGGAATTTCTCTGTTGGCCAGTCCATTTCAGCTTAAGATAAGTTCTGCTAGTTTTTGGGTGTTTCCCTGCTTATGACCTTCTGTTCAGTTTAAGTTATGTCTCTTTTGTCCAGCTTGTCATTATGAAATATTCCGGCTAGTTGGAAGCTCTGGGGTCGCAGATTTGCCCCTCCACACCGTGAGTCGGTGTGGAGGTTATTTTTGTAAACTCTGCGTGGACATTTAGTTTTTATACTGACCGCACAGTAGCCTTTTCTATCTCTGTCTATTTAGATAGTATTGGCCTCCTTTGCTAAAATCTAGTTTCATTTCTGAGTTTGTCATTTCCCTCTCCACTCACCGTCAATATTTGTGGGGGGCTATCTTCCTTTGGGGGTTTCTCTGAGGTGAGATAGTTTTCCGTTTCCATCTTCGGGGGTAGCTAGTTCTTAGGCTGTGAAGAGGCGTCTAGGCAGAGATAGGAACGCTCCACGGCTATTTCTAGTGTTGGTGTTAGGAGTAGGGATTGCGGTCAGTAAAGCTACCACCTCCTCAGAGCTTGTACATTATTTGTTTTACCCACCAGGTCATTTCAGTGCTGCTTCGTAATCACTAGGTCATATCAGTGATTTCTGTCTGTGGAGCTGCCACCTCTGAGCTTGTCCATGATTGGTTTTACCCACCAGGTCATCTCAGTACCGCTCCGTAACCACCAGGTCATAACTGTACAGCTGGCTCACAATGTGTTAAATGCATCTCAAAAGAGGGAAGAGAAAGTTCTGAGTTATTGTTTTTTTTCTTGTTGCTTGTTTCGTCTTTTTTTTTCCCCTTGATTTTTGGATGGTGCAGGAGCTTGGTGCTGATATGGAGGTTCAGGGTCTGTCTGCGCGTGTTGATCATCTCGCTGCCAGGGTACAGAGTATCCAAGACTATGTTGTTCAAACTCCTGTTTCTGAGCCTAGAATCCCTAACCCTGATTTGTTTTCTGGGGATAGATCTAAGTTCTTGAACTTTAAAAATAATTGCAGATTGTTTTTTGCTCTGAGACCCCGTTCCTCTGGTGACCCCATTCAGCAGGTGAAGATTGTTATTTCTCTGCTGCGTGGCGAACCGCAGGATTGGGCATTCTCCCTTGAGCCAGGGAATCCTGCATTGCTCAATGTAGATTCATTTTTTCAAGCACTTGGATTGCTTTATGTCGAACCCAATTCTGTGGATCAGGCAGAAAATTTTTTGCTGGCTCTGTGTCAGGGTCAGGAAGCGGCAGAGATATATTGTCAGAAATTTGGAAAGTGGTCTGTGCTTACAAAATGGAATGAGGATGCCCTGGCGGCTATTTTCAGAAAGGGTCTTTCTGAAGCCCTTAAAGATGTTATGGTGGGGTTTCCCACGCCTGCTGGTTTGAACGAATCAATGTCTCTGGCCACTCAGATTGATCGGCGCCTACGTGAACTGTTGTGAATTAGACTTTTTTGGCTCCCTCTTGTGGTCACTAGTGATATGACTCTGGGATTGTCTTTCCTCAGTTTGGCACCCACCTGGGTCGTTAGTCCAGGGGTGTTGCTATATGAACTTCCTGAATTCTCAGTCTGGTGCCTGGCATCGTTGTAATCAGTTCTTTCTGTTTGCTCCTGTCTGCTGGTCCGGGTTCTTGCAAAATTAAGCTAAGTCTTGCTTCCTTGTTTTTTTGGTTATTTGTATTGCTCTTATTTTTTGTCCAGCTTGTACTAAATGTGATTCCTGATTTTGCTGGAAGCTCTAGGGGGCTGGTATTCTCCCCCCGGGCCGTTAGACGGTTCGGGGGTTCTTGAATATCCAGCGTGGAAATTTTGATAGGGTTTTTGCTGACCGTATAAGTCATCTTACTATATTCTGCTATTAGTCAGTGGGCCTCTCTTTGCTAAATACCTAGTTCATTCTTACGTTTGTCTTTTCTTCTTACCTCACCGTTATTATTTGTTGGGGGCTTGTATCCAACTTTTGGGGTCTTTTCTCTGGAGGCAAGAAAGGTCTATCTTTTCCCTTCTAGGGTTAGTTAGTTCTCCGGCTGGCGCGAGACGTCTAGAACCAACGTAGGCACGTTCCCCGGCTGCTGCTATTTGTGGTGCTAGGATTAGATATACGGTCAGCCCAGTTACCACTGCCCTATGAGCTGTTTTTTTGTGTTTGCAGACTTGGTATTTATTCCTGAGACCCTCTGCCATTGGGGTCATAACAGTATGCCAGGCCAACATTGAATGTTTAATGCATTGCAGAAGTGGGATTATAAGAAAGGAAATTCTGAGTTTTTTTTTTTTTTCCTCTCTTTCGTCCTCCCCTTTACCTCTGAGTGGCTTATGCTTGCTGCAGACATGAATGTCCAGACCTTGATTACAAGTGTGGATCAGCTTGCTGCTCGTGTGCAGAGCATACAAGATTTTGTTACCAGTAGTCCAATGTCTGAACCTAAAATACCTATTCCTGAACTGTTCTCTGGAGACCGATTTAAGTTTAGGAATTTCAGGGATAATTGTAAATTGTTTCTATCTCTGAGACCCCGTTCGTCTGGAGACTCAGCTCAGCAAGTTAAAATTGTTATCTCTTTCTTGTGGGGCGACCCTCAGGATTGGGCTTTCTCGCTAGCGCCAGGAGATCCGGCATTGGCGAATATTGATGCGTTTTTTCTGGCGCTCGGATTGCTTTACGAGGAACCCAATCTTGAAATTCAGGCAGAAAAAAGCCTTGCTGGCTATTTCTCAGGGCCAGGATGAAGCTGAAGTGTATTGCCAAAAATTTCGGAAATGGTCCGTGCTTACTCAGTGGAATGAGTGTGCTCTGGCCGCAAATTTCAGAAATGGCCTTTCTGAAGCCATTAAGAATGTGATGGTGGGTTTCTCCATTCCTACAAGTCTGAATGATTCCATGGCGCTGGCTATTCAAATTGATCGGCGTTTGCGGGAGCGCAAAACTGCTAATCCTCTGGTGGTGTTGTCTGAACAGACACCTGATTTAATGCAATTTGATAGAATTCAGACTAGAAATGAACGGAAAAATCATAGACGTCAGAATGGGTTGTGTTTTTACTGTGGTGATTCTACACATGTTATATCAGCATGCTCTAAACGCCTAACAAGGGTTGTTAGCCCTGTCGCCATTGGTAATTTGCAACCTAAATTTATTTTGTCTGTGACTTTAATTTGCTCATTCTCTTCCTACCCTGTTATGGCGTTTGTGGATTCAGGTGCTGCCCTGAGTCTTATGGATCTGTCATTTGCCAGGTGCTGTGGTTTTGTTCTTGAGCCATTGGTAAATCCTATCCCTCTTAGAGGTATTGATGCTACGCCATTGGCGGAAAATAAACCGCAGTTTTGGACACAGGTAACCATGTGTATGACTCCTGAACATCGGGAGGTGATTCGTTTTCTTGTTCTGCATAAAATGCATGATTTGGTCGTTTTGGGTCTACCATGGTTACAGACCCATAATCCAGTCTTGGATTGGAAGGCAATGTCTGTGTCAAGTTGGGGCTGTCAGGGAATTCATGGTGATTCCCCGCCGGTGTCTATTGCTTCCTCTACTCCTTCGGAAGTTCCTGAGTATTTGTCTGATTTTCAGGATGTATTCAGCGAGTCCAGGTCCAGTGCTCTGCCTCCTCATAGGGACTGTGACTGCGCTATAGATTTGATTCCAGGTGGTAAATTTCCTAAGGGAAGACTATTTAATCTGTCTGTACCTGAGCATACCGCAATGCGTTCGTATATCAAGGAATCTCTGGAGAAGGGGCATATCCGTCCATCCTCTTCCCCTCTCGGTGCGGGATTCTTTTTTGTGGCCAAGAAGGACGGATCTTTGAGACCTTGTATTGACTATAGGCTTCTGAATAAAATCACTGTTAAATTTCAGTATCCTTTGCCACTATTGTCAGACTTGTTTGCTCGGATTAAGGGTGCCAAGTGGTTCACCAAGATAGATCTTCGTGGTGCGTACAACCTTGTGCGCATTAAGCAGGGAGATGAATGGAAAACTGCATTTAATACGCCCGAAGGTCATTTTGAGTACTTGGTGATGCCTTTTGGGCTCTCTAATGCTCCTTCAGTGTTTCAGTCCTTTATGCATGATATTTTCCAGAAGTATCTGGATAAATTTATGATTGTTTATCTGGATGATATTCTGTTTTTTTCTGATGATTGGGACTCGCATGTAGAGCAGGTCAGGATGGTGTTTCAGGTCTTGCGTGAGAATGCTTTGTTTGTTAAGGGCTCAAAGTGTCTCTTTGGAGTACAGAAGGTTCCCTTTTTGGGTTTTATTTTTTCCCCTTCTGCGGTGGAGATGGACCCAGTCAAGGTCCGAGCTATTCATGATTGGACTCAACCCACGTCAGTTAAGAGTCTTCAGAAGTTCTTCGGTTTTGCTAACTTCTACCGTCGTTTTATCGCTAATTTTTCTAGCGTTGTTAAACCTTTGACGGATATGACCAAGAAAGGTTCTGATGTTGCTAACTGGGCTCCTGCAGCCGTGGAAGCTTTCCAAGAGTTGAAGCGCCGGTTTACTTCAGCGCCTGTTTTGTGCCAGCCTGATGTCTCACTTCCCTTTCAGGTTGAAGTGGATGCTTCTGAGATTGGGGCAGGGGCCGTTTTGTCGCAGAGAGGCCCTGGTTGCTCTGTAATGAGACCATGTGCTTTTTTCTCTAGGAAGTTTTCGCCTGCTGAGCGGAATTATGATGTTGGCAATCGGGAGTTGCTGGCCATGAAGTGGGCATTTGAGGAGTGGCGTCATTGGCTCGAGGGTGCTAAGCATCGTGTGGTGGTCTTGACTGATCACAAAAATCTGATGTATCTCGAGTCTGCTAAGCGCCTGAATCCTAGACAGGCTCGTTGGTCATTGTTTTTCTCCCGTTTTGACTTTGTGGTCTCGTATTTACCAGGTTCAAAGAATATGAAGGCTGATGCTCTTTCAAGGAGCTTTGTGCCTGACTCTCCTGGAGTCGCAGAACCAGTTGGTATTCTTAAAGAGGGAGTAATCTTGTCAGCCATTTCTCCGGATTTGCGACGTGTGTTGCAGAGATTTCAGGCTAGTAGACCTGATTCTTGTCCACCTGACAGACTGTTTGTTCCTGATAAGTGGACCAGCAGAGTCATTTCCGAGGTTCATTCCTCGGTGTTGGCAGGGCATCTGGGAATTTTTGGCACCAGAGATTTGGTGGCTAGGTCCTTTTGGTGGCCTTCCTTGTCACGGGATGTGCGGTCATTTGTGCAGTCCTGTGGGACTTGTGCTCGAGCTAAGCCTTGCTGTTCTCGTGCCAGCGGGTTGCTCTTGCCCTTGCCTGTCCCGAAGAGGCCTTGGACACACATTTCCATGGATTTCATTTCAGATCTTCCGGTGTCTCAGGGCATGTCTGTCATCTGGGTGGTATGTGATCGCTTTTCCAAGATGGTCCATTTGGTATCTTTGCCTAAGCTGCCTTCCTCTTCCGATCTGGTTCCTTTGTTCTTTCAGAATGTGGTTCGTTTACACGGCATTCCTGAGAATATCGTGTCTGACAGAGGATCCCAGTTTGTTTCCAGGTTCTGGCGATCCTTTTGTGCTAAGATGGGCATTGATTTGTCGTTTTCGTCTGCCTTTCATCCTCAGACTAATGGACAAACGGAACGAACTAATCAGACTCTGGAGGCTTATTTGAGGTGTTTTGTTTCTGCAGATCAGGATGATTGGGTGACCTTCTTGCCGTTGGCTGAGTTTGCCCTTAATAATCGGGCTAGTTCCGCTACTTTGGTTTCGCCATTTTTCTGCAACTCTGGTTTCCATCCTCGTTTTTCCTCGGGACATGTGGAGCCTTCTGACTGTCCTGGGGTAGATTCTGTGGTGGATAGGTTGCAGCAGATTTGGAATCATGTGGTGGACAACTTAAAGTTGTCACAGGAGAAGGCTCAGCGTTTTGCCAACCGCCGCCGCGGTGTGGGTCCCCGACTTCGTGTTGGGGATTTGGTATGGCTGTCTTCTCGATTTGTTCCTATGAAGGTCTCCTCTCCTAAATTTAAGCCTCGCTTCATCGGTCCTTACAAGATATTGGAAATCCTTAATCCTGTGTCCTTTCGCTTGGATCTTCCGGTGTCGTTTGCCATTCACAACGTGTTCCATAGGTCTTTGTTGCGGCGGTACGTTGTACCTGTGGTTCCTTCTGTTGAGCCTCCTGCTCCGGTGTTGGTTGAGGGCGAGTTGGAGTACGTGGTGGAGAAGATCTTGGATTCTCGTCTCTCCAGGCGGAGGCTTCAGTATCTGGTAAAGTGGAAGGGCTATGGTCAGGAGGATAATTCCTGGGTGGTTGCCTCTGATGTGCATGCGGCCGATTTAGTTTGTGCCTTTCACGCTGCTCATCCTGATCGCCCTGGTGGTCTTGGTGAGGGTTCGGTGATCCCTCCTTAAAGGGGGGGTACTGTTGTGAATTAGACTTTTTTGGCTCCCTCTTGTGGTCACTAGTGATATGACTCTGGGATTGTCTTTCCTCAGTTTGGCACCCACCTGGGTCGTTAGTCCAGGGGTGTTGCTATATGAACTTCCTGAATTCTCAGTTTGGTGCCTGGCATCGTTGTAATCAGTTCTTTCTGTTTGCTCCTGTCTGCTGGTCCGGGTTCTTGCAAAATTAAGCTAAGTCTTGCTTCCTTGTTTTTTTGGTTATTTGTATTGCTCTTATTTTTTGTCCAGCTTGTACTAAATGTGATTCCTGATTTTGCTGGAAGCTCTAGGGGGCTGGTATTCTCCCCCCGGGCCGTTAGACGGTTCGGGGGTTCTTGAATATCCAGCGTGGAAATTTTGATAGGGTTTTTGCTGACCGTATAAGTCATCTTACTATATTCTGCTATTAGTCAGTGGGCCTCTCTTTGCTAAATACCTAGTTCATTCTTACGTTTGTCTTTTCTTCTTACCTCACCGTTATTATTTGTTGGGGGCTTGTATCCAACTTTTGGGGTCTTTTCTCTGGAGGCAAGAAAGGTCTATCTTTTCCCTTCTAGGGTTAGTTAGTTCTCCGGCTGGCGCGAGACGTCTAGAACCAACGTAGGCACGTTCCCCAGCTGCTGCTATTTGTGGTGCTAGGATTAGATATACGGTCATTCCAGTTACCACTGCCCTATGAGCTGGTTTTTAGTGTTTGCAGACTTGGTATTTATTCCTGAGACCCTCTGCCATTGGGGTCATAACAGTGAACGTAAGGTAGTGCACCATATGGCGGTGTCCTCTGGGCAGAGTTCTGAGCCTATGCAATGTGATAGAATTTTGAGTAGGGTGGATGGGGACCCTAGGTTTCGTATTGAGAAGGAAATTAGGATATGCCTGAAGGAAGCTGTTGATTTAAAAATAATTGATCAAGATTTATTTGATTATCTACAAGTGGGGGCTCCTACAACCCCGGTGTTATATATTATCCCCAAAATCCACAAGAGTTTGATAAATCCACCGGGACGCCCAATAATTTCCGGGGTTAATTCAGTCTTTAGCAAGATGGGTATATTTTTGGATAGAATTTTTAACCCCATAGTTAAAAGTGGAAAATCATATATCAGGGATACAACGGATTTTTTTTTAAAATTGGAGGGTATACAGTTGACAGAGGAAATTATTTTAGCGTCTTTTGACGTAGTATCCCTGTATACGTCTATTGATCACGATAGGGGGTTACGGGCGGTGGATAAAAAATTAGATATGGCAAAATTTACGGTGGAAGGCCAGACCTTTTTATTAAGGCTGTTGGAAATAATATTGAAACGTAACTATTTTCTTTTTGGGGATATGTTTTACGCACAAAAGCGGGGAACTGCAATGGGGGCCAATATGGCCCCCGCATATGCAAATTTGGTAATGGAGGTGCTGGAGGAGGACTTCGTCTATGTGTCCCACCACTTCCGACAAGTTTTGGTGTGGTGGAGGTACATAGACGACGTCTTCCTCCTGTGGACAGGTACACAGAGGGCATTGGAAGATTTCCATTGTTTTCTCAATACAATTGACGAGACTATTAAATTTACTTTGGTATCATCCAGATTGGAAATTCAGTTTTTGGATGTATTGGTCACACAAAAGGAGGGGGGGCTCAATACAACACTCTTTGTAAAGAAAACAGATAGGAACAACTTATTGACATACGATAGCCAACATCCACGTAGTATGCTAAAATCGATCCCGCTTAGTCAATTACTAAGAGTACGACGAATTGTTAAGGAAGATGATGAGGTTGATGTTGTGCTTGATAGGCTTACTGATAAATTCCTGAGAAGGGGGTATCCGAAGAATTTACTAGAAAGAACGAAACAAAGGGTGCTTCAACAGGATAGAGAGGGTTTGATTAATAAACCACCCAGTGTAAAGAAAAGAAGGCAGTTAGATCGGATTCCATTAGTTACGACCTATGTCGAAGAAAGCAAAGAAGTGGCCAAAATAGTCAAGAAACATTGGGGGATGCTGGGTAGGTGTCTTCCGGATATTAACCCCTTTCTGTCATTAGACGTACTATTCCGTCCATGTGGGGTGGGACCTACTTCCCAAGGACGGAATAGTACGTCCAGCACGATCGGCTGCGTTCACGGGGGGAGCGCGGCCGATCGCGGCCGGGTGTCAGCTGACTATCGCAGCTGACATCCGGCACTATGTGCCAGGAGCAGTCACGGACCGCCCCCGGCACATTAACCCCCGGCACACCGCGATCAAACATGATCGAGGTGTACCGGCGGTATAGGGAAGCATCGCGCAGGGAGGGGGCTCCCTGCGGGCTTCCCTGAGACCCCCGGAGCAACGCGATGTGATCGCGTTGCTCCGAGGGTCTCCTACCTCCCTCCTCGCCGCAGGTCCCGGATCCAAGATGGCCGTGGCATCCGGGTCCTGCAGGGAGGGAGGTGGCTTACCGAGTGCCTGCTCAGTGCAGGGGCTGGTAAGCTTGCTGCACTCTAAGTGAGATCGCCGATTTGACAGAGTGCTGTGCACACTGTCAAATCACCGATCTGTAATGTCCCCCCCTGGGACAAAGTAAAAAAGTAAAAAAAAAATGTCCACATGTGTAAAAAAAAAATAAAAATAAAAATTCCTAAATAAATAAATAAAATAAAAAAATTATTCCCATAAATACATTTCTTTATCTAAATAAAAAAAATCAAACAATAAAAGTACACATATTTAGTATCGCCGCGTCCGTAACGACCCCACCTATAAAACTATATCACTAGTTAACCCCTTCAGTGAACACCGTAAAAAAAAAAAAAAGAGGCAAAAAACAACGCTTTATTCTCATACCGCCAAACAAAAAGTGGAATAACACGCGATCAAAAAGACGGATATAAATAACCATGGTACCGCTGAAAACATCATCTTGTCCCGCAAAAAACGAGCCGCCACACACCATCATCAGCAAAAAAATAAAAAAGTTATAGTCCTCAGAATAAAGCGATGCCAAAATAATTATTTTTTCTATAAATTAGCTTTTATCG
Source organism: Ranitomeya variabilis (assembly GCF_051348905.1). Classification (NCBI taxonomy): domain Eukaryota; kingdom Metazoa; phylum Chordata; class Amphibia; order Anura; family Dendrobatidae; genus Ranitomeya; species Ranitomeya variabilis. Next base: position 651,861,406 of record NC_135234.1, read on the forward strand.
TATAAAAGCGCCAAAACATAAAACGCCTCCCCCAAAAGAAATTCATGAATAGCTGGTTTTTGGTCATTCTGCCTCACAAAAATCAGAATAAAAAGCGATCAAAAAAATCTCCCGTGCCCGAACATGTTACCAATAAAACCGTCAACTCGTCCCACAAAAAACAAGACCTCACATGACTCTGTGGACTCAAATATGGAAAAATTATAGCTCTCAAAATGTGGTAACGCAAAAAATATTTTTTGCAATAAAAAGCGTCTTTCAGTGTGTGACGGCTGCCAATCATAAAAATCCGCTAAATAACCCGCTATAAAAGTAAATCAAACCCCCCTTCATCACCCCCTTAGTTAGGGAAAAATTAAAAAAATTTAAAAAATGTATTTATTTCCATTTTCCCATTAGGGTTAGGGCTAGGGTTGGGGCTAAAGTTAGGGTTAGGGTTTGGATTACATTTACGGTTGGGAATAGGGTTGGGATTAGTGTTAGGGGTGTGTCTGGGTTAGAGATGTGGTTAGGGTTACCGTTGGGATTAGGGTTAGGGGTGTGTTTGGATTAGGGTTTCAGTTATAATTGGGGGTTTCCACTGTTTAGGCACATCAGGGGCTCTCCAAATGTGACATGGCGTCCGATTTCAATTCCAGCCAATTCTGCTTTGAAAAAGTAAATCAGTGCTTCTTCCCTTCCAAGCTCTCCCGTGCGCCCAAACAGGGGTTTACCCCAACATATGGGGTATCAGCGTACTCGGAACACATTGGAGAACAACTTTTGGGGTCCAATTTCTCCTGTTACCCTTGGGAAAATACAAAACTAGGGGCTAAAAAATAATTTTTGTGGAAAAAAATTTTTTTTTTATTTGCATGGCTCTGCGTTATAAACTGTAGTGAAACACTTGGGGGTTCAAAGCTCTCACAACACATCTAGATGAGTTCCTTAGGGGGTCTACTTTCCAAAATGGTGTCACTTGTGGGGGGTTTCTACTGTTTAGGTACATTAGGGGCTCTGCAAACGCAATGTGACGCCTGCAGACCATTCCATCTAAGTCTGCATTCTAAATGGCGCTCCTTCACTTCCGAGCTCTCCCATGCGCCCAAACGGTGGTTCCCCCCCACATTTGGGGTATCAGCGTACTCAAGACAAATTGGACAACAACTATTGGGGTCCAATTTCTCCTGTTACCATTGGGAAAATACAAAACTGGGGGCTAAAAAATAATTTTTAGGGGAAATGTTTTATTTTTTTTATCTTCACGGCTCTGCGTTATAAACTGTAGTGAAACACTTGGGGGTTCAAAGTTCTCGCAACACAACTAGATAAGTTCCTTGGGGGGTCTAGTTTCCAATATTGGGTCACTTGTGGGGGGTTTCTACTGTTTAGGTACATTAGGGGCTCTGCAAATGCAATGTGACGCCTGCAGACCAATCCATCTAAGTCTGCATTGCAAATGATGATCCTTCCCTTCCGAGCTCTGCCATGCGCTCAAACGGTGGTTCCCCCCCAGATATCAGGTATCATCGTACTCAGGACAAATTGGACAACAATATATAGGGTCCAATTTCTCCTGTTAACCTTGTAAAAATACAAAACTGGGGGCTAAAAAATAATTTTTGTGGAAAAAAAATATTTTTTATTTGCACGGCTCTCCGTTATAAACTGTAGTGAAACACTTGGGGGTTCAAAGCTCTCACAACACATCTAGATGAGTTCCTTAGGGGGTCTACTTTCCAAAATGGTGTCACTTGTGGGGGGGGTTTACTGTTTAGGTACATTAGGGGCTCTGCAAACGCAATGTGATGCCTGCAGACCATTCCATCTAAGTCTGCATTCCAAATGGCTCTCCATCCCTTCCGAGCCCTCCCATGCGCCCAAACGGTGGTTCCCCCCCACATATGGGGTATCAGCGTACTCAGGACAAATTGGACAACAACTTTTGGGGTCCAATTTCTCCTGTTACCCTCGGGAAAATACAAAACTGGGGGCTAAAACATAATTTTTGTGGGAAAAAATTTTTGTTTTATTTTTACGGCTCTGCATTATAAACTTCTGTGAAGCACTTGGTGGGTCAAAGTGCTCACCACACCTCTAGATAAGTTCCTTAGGGGGTCTACTTTCCAAAATGGTGTCACTTGTGGGGGGGTTTCAATGTTTAGGCACATCAGTGGCTCTCCAAACGCAACATGGCATCCCATCTCAATTCCTGTCAATTTTGCAGTGAAAAGTCAAACGGCGCTCCTTCCCTTCCGAACTCTCCCATGCACCCAAACAGTGGTTTACCCCCACATATGGGGTATCAGCGTACTCAGGACAAATTGTACAACAACTTTTGGGGTCCAATTTCTTCTCTTACCCTTTGGAAAATAAAAAATTGGGGGCGAAAAGATCATTTTTGTGAAAAAATATGATTTTTTATTTTTACGGTTCTGCATTATAAACTTCTGTGAAGCACTTGTTGGGTCAAAGTGCTCACCACACATCTAGATAAGTTCCTTAGGGGGTCTACTTTCCAAAATGGTGTCACTTGTGGGGGGTTTCAATGTTTAGGCACATCAGGGGCTCTCCAAACGCAACATGGCGTCCCATATCAATTCCTGTCAGTTTTGCAGTGAAAAGTCAAACGGCGCTCCTTCCCTTCCGAGCTCTCCCATGCGCCCAAACAGTGGTTTACCCCCACATATGGGGTATCAGCGTACTCAAGACAAATTGTACAACAACTTTTGGGGTCCAATTTCTTCTCTTACCCTTGGGAAAATAAAAAATTGGTGGCGAAAAGATCATTTTTGTGAAAAAAATATGATTTTTTATTTTCACGGTTCTGCATTATAAACTTCTGTGAAGCACTTGGTAGGTCAAAGTGCTCACAACACATCTAGATAAGTTCCTTAGGGGGTCTACTTTCCAAAATCGTGTCACTTGTGGGGGGATTCAATGTTTAGGCACATCAGTGGCTCTCCAAACGCAACATGGCGTCCCATCTCAATTCCAGTCAATTTTGCATTGAAAAGTCAAATGGCGCTCCTTCGCTTTCGAGCTCTGTCATGCGCCCAAACAGTGGTTTACCCCTACATATGGGGTATCGGCGTACTCAGGACAAATTGTATAACATCTTTTGGGGTCCATTTTCTCCTGTTACCCTTGGTAAAATAAAACAAATTGGAGCTGAAGTAAATTTTGTGTGAAAAAAGTTAAATGTTCATTTTTATTTAAACATTCCAAAAATTCCTGTGAAACACCTGAAGGGTTAATAAACTTTTTGAATGTGGTTTTGAGCACCTTGAGGGGTGCAGTTTTTAGAATGGTGTCACACTTGGGTATTTTCTATCATATAGACCCCTCAAAATGACTTCAAATGAGATGTGGTCCCTAAAAAAAAATGGTGTTGTAAAAATGAGAAATTGCTGGTCAACTTTTAACCCTTATAACTCCCTAACAAAAAAAATTTTGGTTCCAAAATGGTGCTGATGTAAAGTAGACATGTGGGAAATGTTACTTATTAAGTATTTTGTGTGACATATCACTGTGATTTAATTGCATAAAAATTCAAATTTGGAAAATTGCGAAATTTTCAAAATTTTCGCCAAATTTCCATTTTTTTCACAAATAAACGCAGGTAATATCAAAGAAATTTTACCACTATCATGAAGTACAATATGTCACGAGAAAACAATGTCAGAATCACCAGGATCCGTTGAAGCGTTCCAGAGTTATAACCTCATAAAGGGACAGTGGTCAGAATTGTAAAAATTGGCCCAGTCCATAATGTGCAAACCACCCTTGGGGGTGAAGGGGTTAAAGAGTTTAAGATGCCGCCCATTTGTTCCTATAAGAAGAGTAAGAATATTGGCAACTATTTGGTTAAATCAGATATAGGAACAATGAAAAAAAGTTTCCAGTCAACATTAACAGGCATAAGTAAAAAAGGATGCTTTCCTTGTCTGAACTGTGTGAATTGTACACACATGGTGAAGGGTTGTACATTTCAGCATCCCCGGACAGGGAAGGTATATAGGATTAATGAATATTTGACATGCAGTTCTGAATTTGTTATATATCTCCTAATGTGCCCGTGTAATCTGTGGTATATTGGTGAAACTACATGTGAGTTCAAGGTTAGAATGAACCAGCACCGATATACAATAAGAAAGAAAAGGATGGATCTTCCGGTCCCCAAACATTTTGCGGAACTAAATCATTCTGAGAGGGATTTAAAGTGTAAAATAATTGATGTAGTCCCAGTACAAAGGAGAGGGGGGGATAGGGAAGGGATCCTTAAAAAGAAGGAACTAAAATGGATCTACGAACTAGATACCCTCAAGCCTAAAGGCCTAAATGTGAACTTTAAAATCCATACAGTTATGTAATTAAAATTCATATGTTTGTGTAAAGTATATGTTTTTTTATCCTTGAAGTATTTCTGAAGGTACATGGTTTATTTGGAAATTCATTTCCTTGATTTTAATATCTTTTATTGTTCCCTATTTTTTTAGGTTCATATATTTTATGTGGAGGAACATGGCCGCATGAGGACGGGGTGTTTCGATATGAAATCAACCAAGAAAATATTTCACATATTTGATAAATTAATAGAAAACATTTTTTTCAAAAAAATATTTTGATGTGGTGGATTGCTGACACAATTTATTTACTGACTTGAAATAAAAGGTTATTCCCATAAATTTTGTCGTATGACTATACTGGGGCTTGATATACATAAGTATTAAATGGCATTAGTAGAAAGGGTTGTACTACCTTGTAGTTGCCCAGTTTGTAACGGTTGACTCGGAGGGGTTAACTGGGGCATCTGGACGCTATGTGGCGCCCGGAGGCAGCCTGAAAAAGGTGTCGTCCGCGTGGTCAGGGTAGGTTTAAAAAACCCACATAAAGGTTATTAAAATTAAGATATCTCCAAAATATGCCCTAGTGTCTGATTAATATACAAATTGCACGGAATATTGTGCAGGTGACCCAGTAGACTACAGATAGGATTGATTTGCATGGGTACCAGTTAGAAGTCCTAATATAGGATTAAAAAGTGTGCCACAAGTAAGATGGTATCTTTGGGGGCTTATGCGCAAGCGCAGCGCTTAGATACGGTGTTACTAGGCGCTCTAGCGCAAGCGCATTATAACAATTATACTACAATTGGTCGGCAATCTTCTACATTCAGTATGCGCCTTGACATGCGCAGTAACTATACCTATGACGCGCTTAGACATGCGCAGTAGGTACCAGCAGACGCTGAGTACGGTGAATGGCGTCCTACATGCGGCACATGAGCTCCTCACTGTCAAAGTATGTATAAATGAGATATGATATATTAGATGGATACACCCTATGAAGTGAACCTAATATGGGGATGGTTTTAATGTAATATTATATATGAGCACAGAGCACTTTATATATATGCACTTTATATCATTGGTCCATGATTATGAATGGATTTGCACATGTACTTGGATCTGTACAATATATGAAGTATTCACTGTATGATATGTATATCCTCTTTGGCTGTAATTATTGTTGGGAGTACTATAAATTGACACCTTTTTGTAACGCCCATTGCTTGAGAAAGGCTCAGTCTGAGCCGAAACGTCGCCCAGACCAGTGGGTTGATTAAAATCCTGCACGTCTAACACTGCAAAGATGGAGTGCTGCCTCGTTTTTTCTATATATTGACTAACCTGGATATATGGACTATTATCCTGGGGGCCTGCACCCGAAGATAAGTAGAAAGTGTGCTGTTCCTTTTCTTTTTATCCATCTTCAGGGATAGCTAGTTCTTAGGCTGTGAAGAGGCGTCTAGGCAGAGATAGGAACGCTCCACGGCTATTTCTAGTGTTGGTGTTAGGAGTAGGGATTGCGGTCAGTAAAGCTACCACCTCCTCAGAGCTTGTACATTATTTGTTTTACCCACCAGGTCATTTCAGTGCTGCTTCGTAATCACTAGGTCATATCAGTGATTTCTGTCTGTGGAGCTGCCACCTCCTCTGAGCTTGTCCATGATTGGTTTTACCCACCAGGTCATCTCAGTACCGCTCCGTAACCACCAGGTCATAACTGTACAGCTGGCCCACAATGTGTTAAATGCATCTCAAAAGAGGGAAGAGAAAGTTCTGAGTCATTGTTTTTTTTTCTTGTTGCTTGTTTCGTCTTTTTTTTCCCCCTTGATTTTTGGATGGTGCAGGAGCTTGGTGCTGATATGGAGGTTCAGGGTCTGTCTGCGCGTGTTGATCATCTCGCTGCAAGGGTACAGAGTATCCAAGACTATGTTGTTCAAACTCCTGTTTCTGAGCCTAGAATCCCTATCCCTGATTTGTTTTCTGGGGATAGATCTAAGTTCTTGAACTTTAAAAATAATTGCAGATTGTTTTTTGCTCTGAGACCCCGTTCCTCTGGTGACCCCATTCAGCAGGTGAAGATTGTTATTTCTCTGCTGCGTGGTGAACCGCAGGATTGGGCATTCTCCCTTGAGCCAGGGAATCCTGCATTGCTCAATGTAGATTCATTTTTTCAAGCACTTGGATTGCTTTATGACGAACCCAATTCTGTGGATCAGGCAGAAAATTTTTTGCTGGCTCTGTGTCAGGGTCAGGAAGCGGCAGAGATATATTGTCAGAAATTTAGAAAGTGGTCTGTGCTTACAAAATGGAATGAGGATTCCCTGGTGGCTATTTTCAGAAAGGGTCTTTCTGAAGGCCTTAAAGATGTTATGGTGGGGTTTCCCACGCCTGCTGGTTTGAACGAATCAATGTCTCTGGCCACTCAGATTGATCGGCGCCTACGTGAACGTAAGGTAGTGCACCATATGGCGGTGTCCTCTGGGCAGAGTTCTGAGCCTATGCAATGTGATAGAATTTTGAGTAGGATGGATGGGGACCCTAGGTTTCGTATTGAGAAGGAAATTAGGATATGCCTGAAGGAAGCTGTTGATTTAAAAATAATTGATCAAGATTTATTTGATTATCTACAAGTGGGGGCTCCTACAACCCCGGTGTTATATATTATCCCCAAAATCCACAAGAGTTTGATAAATCCACCGGGACGCCCAATAATTTCCGGGGTTAATTCAGTCTTTAGCAAGATGGGTATATTTTTGGATAGAATTTTTAACCCCATAGTTAAAAGTGGAAAATCATATATCAGGGATACAACGGATTTTTTAAAAAAATTGGAGGGTATACAGTTGACAGAGGAAATTATTTTAGCGTCTTTTGACGTAGTATCCCTGTATACGTCTATTGATCACGATAGGGGGTTACGGGCGGTGGATAAAAAATTAGATATGGCAAAATTTACGGTGGAAGGCCGGACCTTTTTATTAAGGCTGTTGGAAATAATATTGAAACGTAACTATTTTCTTTTTGGGGATACGTTTTATGCACAAAAGCGGGGAACTGCAATGGGGGCCAATATGGCCCCCGCATATGCAAATTTGGTAATGGAGGTGCTGGAGGAGGACTTCGTCTATGTGTCCCACCACTTCCGACAAGTTTTGGTGTGGTGGAGGTACATAGATGACGTCTTCCTCCTGTGGACAGGTACACAGAGGGCATTGGAAGATTTCCATTGTTTTCTCAATACAATTGACAAGACTATTAAATTTACTTTGGTATCATCCAGATTGGAAATTCAGTTTTTGGATGTATTGGTCACACAAAAGGAGGGGGGGCTCAATACAACACTCTTTGTAAAGAAAACAGATAGGAACAACTTATTGACATACGATAGCCAACATCCACGTAGTATGCTAAAATCGATCCCGCTTAGTCAATTACTAAGAGTACGACGAATTGTTAAGGAAGATGATGAGGTTGATGTTGTGCTTGATAGGCTTACTGATAAATTCCTGAGAAGGGGGTATCCGAAGAATTTACTAGAAAGAACGAAACAAAGGGTGCTTCAACAGGATAGAGAGGGTTTGATTAATAAACCACCCAGTGTAAAGAAAAGAAGGCAGTTAGATCGGATTCCATTAGTTACGACCTATGTCGAAGAAAGCAAAGAAGTGGCCAAAATAGTCAAGAAACATTGGGGGATGCTGGGTAGGTGTCTTCCGGATATTAAAGAGTTTAAGATGCCGCCCATTTGTTCCTATAAGAAGAGTAAGAATATTGGCAACTATTTGGTTAAATCAGATATAGGAACAATGAAAAAAAGTTTCCAGTCAACATTAACAGGCATAAGTAAAAAAGGATGCTTTCCTTGTCTGAACTGTGTGAATTGTACACACATGGTGAAGGGTTGTACATTTCAGCATCCCTGGACAGGGAAGGTATATAGGATTAATGAATATTTGACATGCAGTTCTGAATTTGTTATATATCTCCTAATGTGCCCGTGTAATCTGTGGTATATTGGTGAAACTACATGTGAGTTCAAGGTTAGAATGAACCAGCACCGATATACAATAAGAAAGAAAAGGATGGATCTTCCGGTCCCCAAACATTTTGCGGAACTAAATCATTCTGAGAGGGATTTAAAGTGTAAAATAATTGATGTAGTCCCAGTACAAAGGAGAGGGGGGGATAGGGAAGGGATCCTTAAAAAGAAGGAACTAAAATGGATCTACGAACTAGATACCCTCAAGCCTAAAGGCCTAAATGTGGACTTTAAAATCCATACAGTTATGTAATTAAAATTCATATGTTTGTGTAAAGTATATGTTTTTTTATCCTTGAAGTATTTCTGAAGGTACATGGTTTATTTGGAAATTCATTTCCTTGATTTTAATATCTTTTATTGTTCCCTATTTTTTTAGGTTCATATATTTTATGTGGAGGAACATGGCCGCATGAGGACGGGGTGTTTCGATATGAAATCAACCAAGAAAATATTTCACATATTTGATAAATTAATAGAAAAAAATTTTTTCAAAAAAATATTTTGATGTGGTGGATTGCTGACACAATTTATTTACTGACTTGAAATAAAAGGTTATTCCCATAAATTTTGTCGTATGACTATACTGGGGCTTGATATACATAAGTATTAAATGGCATTAGTAGAAAGGGTTGTACTACCTTGTAGTTGCCCAGTTTGTAACGGTTGACTCGGAGGGGTTAACTGGGGCATCTGGACGCTATGTGGCGCCCGGAGGCAGCCTGAAAAAGGTGTCGTCCGCGTGGTCAGGGTAGGTTTAAAAAACCCACATAAAGGTTATTAAAATTAAGATATCTCCAAAATATGCCCTAGTGTCTGATTAATATACAAATTGCACGGAATATTGTGCAGGTGACCCAGTAGACTACAGATAGGATTGATTTGCATGGGTACCAGTTAGAAGTCCTAATATAGGATTAAAAAGTGTGCCACAAGTAAGATGGTATCTTTGGGGGCTTATGCGCAAGCGCAGCGCTTAGATACGGTGTTACTAGGCGCTCTAGCGCAAGCGCATTATAACAATTATACTACAATTGGTCGGCAATCTTCTACATTCAGTATGCGCCTTGACATACGCAGTAACTATACCTATGACGCGCTTAGACATGCGCAGTAGGTACCAGCAGACGCTGAGTACGGTGAATGGCGTCCTACATGCGGCACATGAGCTCCTCACTGTCAAAGTATGTATAAATGAGATATTATGATATATTAGATGGATACACCCTATGAAGTGAACCTAATATGGGGATGGTTTTAATGTAATATTATATATGAGCACAGAGCACTTTATATATATGCACTTTATATCATTGGTCCATGATTATGAATGGATTTGCACATGTAATTGGATCTGTACAATATATGAAGTATTCACTGTATGATATGTATATCCTCTTTGGCTGTAATTATTGTTGGGAGTACTATAAATTGACACCTTTTTGTAACGCCCATTGCTTGAGAAAGGCTCAGTCTGAGCCGAAACGTCGCCCAGACCAGTGGGTTGATTAAAATCCTGCACGTCTAACACTGCAAAGATGGAGTGCTGCCTCGTTTTTTCTATATATTGACTAACCTGGATATATGGACTATTATCCTGGGGGCCTGCACCCGAAGATAAGTAGAAAGTGTGCTGTTCCTTTTCTTTTTATCCATCTTCAGGGGTAGCTAGTTCTTAGGCTGTGAAGAGGCGTCTAGGCAGAGATAGGAACGCTCCACGGCTATTTCTAGTGTTGGTGTTAGGAGTAGGGATTGCGGTCAGTAAAGCTACCACCTCCTCAGAGCTTGTACATTATTTGTTTTACCCACCAGGTCATTTCAGTGCTGCTTCGTAATCACTAGGTCATATCAGTGATTTCTGTCTGTGGAGCTGCCACCTCCTCTGAGCTTGTCCATGATTGGTTTTACCCACCAGGTCATCTCAGTACCGCTCCGTAACCACCAGGTCATAACTGTACAGCTGGCCCACAATGTGTTAAATGCATCTCAAAAGAGGGAAGAGAAAGTTCTGAGTCATTGTTTTTTTTTCTTGTTGCTTGTTTCGTCTTTTTTTTCCCCCTTGATTTTTGGATGGTGCAGGAGCTTGGTGCTGATATGGAGGTTCAGGGTCTGTCTGCGCGTGTTGATCATCTCGCTGCAAGGGTACAGAGTATCCAAGACTATGTTGTTCAAACTCCTGTTTCTGAGCCTAGAATCCCTATCCCTGATTTGTTTTCTGGGGATAGATCTAAGTTCTTGAACTTTAAAAATAATTGCAGATTGTTTTTTGCTCTGAGACCCCGTTCCTCTGGTGACCCCATTCAGCAGGTGAAGATTGTTATTTCTCTGCTGCGTGGCGAACCGCAGGATTGGGCATTCTCCCTTGAGCCAGGGAATCCTGCATTGCTCAATGTAGATTCATTTTTTCAAGCACTTGGATTGCTTTATGACGAACCCAATTCTGTGGATCAGGCAGAAAATTTTTTGCTGGCTCTGTGTCAGGGTCAGGAAGCGGCAGAGATATATTGTCAGAAATTTAGAAAGTGGTCTGTGCTTACAAAATGGAATGAGGATTCCCTGGTGGCTATTTTCAGAAAGGGTCTTTCTGAAGCCCTTAACCCCTTCACCCCCAAGGGTGGTTTGCACGTTAATGACCGGGCCAATTTTTACAATTCTGACCACTGTCCCTTTATGAGGCTATAACTCTGGAACGCTTTGACGGATCTTGGCGATTCTGACATTGTTTTCTCGTGACATATTGTACTTCATGTTAGTGGTAAAATTTATTCGATATAACTTGCGTTTATTTGTGAAAAAAATGGAAATTTGGCGAAAATTTTGAAAATTTTGCAATTTTCCAACTTTGAATTTTTATGCCCTTAAATCACAGACATATGTCACGCAAAATACTTAATAAGTAACATTTCCCACATGTCTACTTTACATCAGTACAATTTTGGAACCAAAATTTTTTTTTGTGACGGAGTTATAAGGGTTAAAAGTTGACCAGCAATTTCTCATTTTTACAACACCATTTTTTTTTAGGGACCACATCTCATTTGAAGTCATTTTGAGGGGTCTATATGATAGAAAATACCCAAGTGTGACACCATTCTAAAAACTGCACCCCTCAAGGTGCTCAAAACCACATTCAAGAAGTTTATTAACCCTTCAGGTGTTTCACAGGAATTTTTGGAATGTTTAAATAAAAATGAACATTTAACTTTTTTTCACACAAAATTTATTTCAGCTCCAATTTGTTTTATTTTACCAAGGGTAACAGGAGAAAATGGACCCCCAAAGTTGTTGTACAATTTGTCCTGAGTATGCTGATACCCCATATGTGGGGGTAAACCACTGTTTGGGCGTATGGCAGAGCTCGGAAGGAAAGGAGCGCCATTTGACTTTTCAATGCAAAATTGACTGGAATTGAGATGGGACGCCATGTTGCGTTTGGAGAGCCCCTGATGTGCCTAAACACTGAAACCCCCTACAAGTGACACCATTTTGGAAAGTAGACCCCCTAAGGAACTTATCTTGATGTGTGGTGAGCACTTTGACCCACCAAGTGCTTCACAGAAGTTTATAATGCAGAGCCGTAAAAATAAAAAATCATATTGTTTCACAAAAATGATCTTTTCGCCCCCAATTTTTTATTTTCCCAAGGGTAAGAGAAGAAATTGGACCCCAAAAAATGTTGTGCAATTTGTCCTGAGTACGATGATACCCCATATGTGGGTGTAAACCATTGTTTGGGCGCATGGCAGAGCTTGGAAGGGAAGGAGCGCCATTTGACTTTTCAATGCAAAATTGACTGGAATTGAGATGGGACGCCATGTTGCGTTTGGAGAGCCCCTGATGTGCCTAAACATTGAAACTCCCTACAAGTGACACCATTTTGGAAAGTAGACCCCCTAAGGAACTTATCTAGATGTGTGGTGAGCACTTTGACCCACCAAGTGCTTCACAGAAGTTTATAATGCAGAGCCGTAAAAATAAAAAATCATATTTTTTCACAAAAATGATCTTTTCGCCCCCAATTTTTTATTTTCCCAAGGGTAAGAGAAGAAATTGGACCCCAAAAAATGTTGGCCAATTTGTCCTGAGTACGATGATACCCCATATGTGGGTGTAAACCATTGTTTGGGCGCATGGCAGAGCTTGGAAGGGAAGGAGCGCCATTTGACTTTTCAATGCAAAATTGACTGGAATTGAGATGGGACGCCATGTTGCGTTTGGAGAGCCCCTGATGTGCCTAAACATTGAAACTCCCTACAAGTGACACCATTTTGGAAAGTAGACCCCCTAAGGAACTTATCTAGATGTGTGGTGAGCACTTTGACCCACCAAGTGCTTCACAGAAGTTTATAATGCAGAGCCGTAAAAATAAAAAATCATATTTTTTCACAAAAATGATCTTTTCGCCCCCAATTTTTTATTTTCCCAAGGGTAAGAGAAGAAATTGGACCCCAAAAAATGTTGGCCAATTTGTCCTGAGTACGATGATACCCCATATGTGGGTGTAAACCATTGTTTGGGCGCATGGCAGAGCTTGGAAGGGAAGGAGCGCCATTTGACTTTTCAATGCAAAATTGACTGGAATTGAGATGGGACGCCATGTTGCGTTTGGAGAACCCCTGATGTGCCTAAACATTGAAACTCCCTACAAGTGACACCATTTTGGAAAGTAGACCCCCTAAGGAACTTATCTAGATGTGTGGTGAGCACTTTGACCCACCAAGTGCTTCACAGAAGTTTATAATGCAGAGCCGTAAAAATAAAAAATCATATTTTTTCACAAAAATGATCTTTTCGCCCCCAATTTTTTATTTTCCCAAGGGTAAGAGAAGAAATTGGACCCCAAAAAATGTTGGCCAATTTGTCCTGAGTACGATGATACCCCATATGTGGGTGTAAACCATTGTTTGGGCGCATGGCAGAGCTTGGAAGGGAAGGAGCGCCATTTGACTTTTCAATGCAAAATTGACTGGAATTGAGATGGGACGCCATGTTGCGTTTGGAGAGCCCCTGATGTGCCTAAACATTGAAACTCCCTACAAGTGACACCATTTTGGAAAGTAGACCCCCTAAGGAACTTATCTAGATGTGTGGTGAGCACTTTGACCCACCAAGTGCTTCACAGAAGTTTATAATGCAGAGCCGTAAAAATAAAAAATCATATTTTTTCACAAAAATGATCTTTTCGCCCCCAATTTTTTATTTTCCCAAGGGTAAGAGAAGAAATTGGACCCCAAAAAATGTTGGCCAATTTGTCCTGAGTACGATGATACCCCATATGTGGGTGTAAACCATTGTTTGGGCGCATGGCAGAGCTTGGAAGGGAAGGAGCGCCATTTGACTTTTCAATGCAAAATTGACTGGAATTGAGATGGGACGCCATGTTGCGTTTGGAGAACCCCTGATGTGCCTAAACATTGAAACTCCCTACAAGTGACACCATTTTGGAAAGTAGACCCCCTAAGGAACTTATCTAGATGTGTGGTGAGCACTTTGACCCACCAAGTGCTTCACAGAAGTTTATAATGCAGAGCCGTAAAAATAAAAAATCATATTTTTTCACAAAAATGATCTTTTCGCCCCCAATTTTTTATTTTCCCAAGGGTAAGAGAAGAAATTGGACCCCAAAAAATGTTGGCCAATTTGTCCTGAGTACGATGATACCCCATATGTGGGTGTAAACCATTGTTTGGGCGCATGGCAGAGCTTGGAAGGGAAGGAGCGCCATTTGACTTTTCAATGCAAAATTGACTGGAATTGAGATGGGACGCCATGTTGCGTTTGGAGAGCCCCTGATGTGCCTAAACATTGAAACTCCCTACAAGTGACACCATTTTGGAAAGTAGACCCCCTAAGGATCTTATCTAGATGTGTTTTGAGAGCTTTGAACCCCCAAGTGTTTCACTACAGATTATAACGCAGAGCCGTGAAAATAATTTTTATTTTTTTTCTCAAAAATGATTTTTTAGCACCCAGCTTTGTATTTTTACAAGGGTAACAGAATAAATTGGACCCCAAAATTTGTTTTCCAATTTGTCCTGAGTACGCTGATACCCCATATGTGGGGGGGAACCACTGTTTGGGCGCATGACAGAGCTCGGAAGGGAAGGAGCGCCATTTGGAATGCAGACTTAAATGGATTGGTCAGCAGCCGTCACGTTGCATTTGCAGAGCCCCTGATGTACCCAAACAGTACAAACCCCCCACAAGTGACCCCATATTGGAAACTAGACCTCCCAAGGAACTTATCTAGATGTGTTTTGAGAACTTTGAACCCCCAAGTGTTTCACTAAAGTTTATAGCGCAAAGCCGTGAAAATAAAAATTCTTTTTTTTTTTTCACAAAAATGATTTTTTAGCCCCCAGTTTTGTATTTTTACAAGGGTAACAGGATAAATTAGACCCCAAAAGTTGTTGTCCAATTTGTCCTGAGTACGCTGATACCCCATATGTGGGGGGGAACCACTGTTTGGGTGCATGACAGAGCTCGGAAGGGAAGGAGCGCCATTTGGAATGCAGCCTTAAATGGATTGGTCTGCAGGCGTCACGTTGCATTTGCAGAGCCCCTGATGTACCCAAACAGTACAAACCCCCCACAAGTGACCCCATATTGGAAACTAGACCTCCCAAGGAACTTATCTAGATGTGTTGTGAGAACTTTGAACCCCCAAGTGTTTCACTACAGTTTATAACGCAGAGCCGTGAAAATAAAACATTTTTTTTCCCACAAAAATGATTTTTAGCCCCCCAAATTTTTATTTTCCTAAGGATAACAAGAGAACTTGGACCCCAGAAGTTGTTGTTCAATTTGTCCCGAGTACGCTGATAACACATATGTTGGGGTAAACCCCTTTTTGGGCGCACGGGAGAGCTCGGAAGGGAAGGAGCACTGTTTACTTTTTCAACGCAGAATTGGCTGGAATTGAGATTGGACGCCATGTCGCGCTTGGAGAGCCCCTGATGTGCCTGGACAGTGGAAACTCCCCAATTCTACCTGAAACCCTAACCCAAACACACCCCTAACCCTAATCCCAACGGTAACCCTAACCACACCCCTAGCCCTGACACACCCATAATTCTAATCCCAACCCTAATCCAAACGTAAATGTAATCCAAACCCTAACCCTAACTTTACCTCCAACCCTAGCCCTAACCCTAACCCTACCCCTCACCCTAACCCTAAACGTGACTGAAATACGTGTCACTAAAATACGTGTCACTAAAATACGTGGCACTGAAATACGTGGCACTGAAATACGTGGCACTGAAATACGTGGCACTGAAATACGTGATACGTGGCACTTAAATACGTGGCACTGAAACACGTGGCACTGAAATACGTGATACGTGGCACTGAAATACGTGGCACTGAAATACGTGGCACTGAAATACGTGGCACTGAAATACGTGGCACTTAAATACGTGGCACTTAAATACGTGGCACTTAAATACGTGGCACTGAAATACGTGGCACTGAAATATGTGATACGTGGCACTTAAATACGTGGCACTGAAACACGTGGCACTGAAACACGTGGCACTGAAATACGTGGCCCTGAAATACGTGGCACTGAAATACGTGGCACTGAAATATGTGGCACTGAAATACGTGGCACTGAAATACGTGGCACTGAAACACGTGGCACTGAAACACGTGGCCCTGAAATACGTGGCACTGAAATACGTGGCACTGAAATATGTGGCACTGAAATACGTGGCACTGAAATACGTGGCACTGAAACACGTGGCACTGAAATACGTGGCACTGAAATACGTGGCACTGAAATATGTGGCACTGAAATACGTGGCACTTAAATACGTGGCACTGAAATATGTGATACGTGGCACTGAAATACGTGGCACTGAAATACGTGGCACTGAAATACGTGGCACTGAAATACGTGGCACTGAAATACGTGGCACTGAAATACGTGGCACTGAAATATGTGATACGTGGCACTTAAATACGTGGCACTGAAACACGTGGCACTGAAACACGTGGCACTGAAATACGTGGCACTGAAATACGTGGCACTGAAATACGTGGCACTGAAATACGTGGCACTGAAATACGTGGTACTAAAATATGTGGCACTGAAATACGTGATACGTGGCACTGAAATACGTGGCACTGAAACACGTGGCACTGAAATACGTGATACGTGGCACAGAAATACGTGGCACTGAAATACGTGGCACTGAAATACGTGGCACTGAAATACGTGGCACTGAAATACGTGGCACTGAAATACGTGGCACTATGACTGTCAGAAAATGTTCATTAAACGGTTAGGGGTGAGGTTAGGGGTAGAGTTAGGGTTAGGGTTTGGATCCCTTTATCACCTTGATGGTGGTGGGTGGCTTTTCAGTGTGTTTTCTGTTTTTTTTCGATAAAAATGCATGCGTTTTTAACGCAAACAAACGCATGTGCTTAAAAACGCAAGAAAATACTGCAGGTTGTATTTCTGAAAATGAACGCATGCAGAAAAAAACCGCATGCGTTTGAAAACGCGACCAAACGCGTACAAAAAAACCGCATGCGTTTTCAATGTCAAATATAGGGAAAAAACGCATGCGTTTTTTTGTGCAAAAAACGCTGCAGACAAAAACGCAAGTGTGAAACCAGCGACGCTTTTTATAGCAAAAAAGTTTTTGCGTCTCCACATTTTGAGACCTATAATTTTTCCACATTTTGCTCCACAGAGTCATGTGAGGTCTTGTTTTTTGCGGGACGAGTTGACGTTTTTATTGGTAACATTTTCGGACACGTGACCATTTTTGATCGCTTTTTATTCCGATTTTTGTGAGGCAGAATGACCAAAAACCTGCTATTCATGAATTTCTTTTGGGAGAGGCGTTTATACCGTTCCGCGTTTGGTAAAATTGATAAAGCAGTTTTATTCGTCGGGTCAGTACGATTACAGCGATATCTCATTTATATCATTTTTTTATGTTTTGGCGCTTTTATACGATAAAAACTAAAATATAGAAAAAATAATTATTTTGGCATCGCTTTATTCTGAGGACTATAACTTTTTTATTTTTTTGCTGATGATGCTGTATGGCGGCTTGTTTTTTGCGGGACAAGATGACGTTTTCAGCGGTACCATGGATATTTATATCAGTCTTTTTGATCGTGTGTTATTCCACTTTTTGTTCGGCGGTATGGTAATAAAGCGTTGTTTTTTGCCTCGTTTTTTTTTTTTTTTTTCTTACGGTGTTTACTGAAGGGGTTAACTAGTGGGGCAGTTTTATAGGTTGGGTCGTTACGGACGCGGCGATACTAAATATGTGTACTTTTATTGTTTTGTTTTTTTTATTTAGATAAAGAAATGTATTTATGGGAATAATATATTTTTTTTATTATTATTTATTTAGGAATTTTTTTTTTATTTTTTTTTACACATGTGGAAAATTTTTTTTTTTACTTTTTTACTTTGTCCCAGGGGGGGACATCACAGATCATTGATCTGGCAGTGTGCACAGCACTCTGCCAGATCGACGATCTGCTGTGCAGGGCTGCAGGCTTACCAAGCGTCTGCTCTGAGCAGACACTCGGTAAGCCACCTCCCTCCCTGCAGGACCCGGATGCCGCGGCCATCTTGGATCCGGGACCTGCGGCGAGGAGGGAGGTAGGAGACCCTCAGAGCAACGCGATCACATCGCGTTGCTCCGGGGGTCTCAGGGAAGCCCGCAGGGAGCCCCCTCCCTGCGCGATGCTTCCCTATACCGCCGGTACACTGCGATCATGTTTGATCGCGGTGTGCCGGGGGTTAATGTGCCGGGGGCGGTCCGTGACCGCTCCTGGCACATAGTGCCGGATGTCAGCTGCGATATGCAGCTGACACCCGGCCGCGATCGGCCGCGCTCCCCCCGTGAGCGCCGCTGATCGATGATGACGTACTATCCCGTCGGCGGTCATACGGGCCCACCCCACCTCGACGGGATAGTACGTCAAATGTCGGGAAGGGGTTAAAGATGTTATGGTGGGGTTTCCCACGCCTGCTGGTTTGAACGAATCAATGTCTCTGGCCACTCAGATTGATCGGCGCCTACGTGAACGTAAGGTAGTGCACCATATGGCGGTGTCCTCTGGGCAGAGTTCTGAGCCTATGCAATGTGATAGAATTTTGAGTAGGATGGATGGGGACCCTAGGTTTCGTATTGAGAAGGAAATTAGGATATGCCTGAAGGAAGCTGTTGATTTAAAAATAATTGATCAAGATTTATTTGATTATCTACAAGTGGGGGCTCCTACAACCCCGGTGTTATATATTATCCCCAAAATCCACAAGAGTTTGATAAATCCACCGGGACGCCCAATAATTTCCGGGGTTAATTCAGTCTTTAGCAAGATGGGTATATTTTTGGATAGAATTTTTAACCCCATAGTTAAAAGTGGAAAATCATATATCAGGGATACAACGGATTTTTTAAAAAAATTGGAGGGTATACAGTTGACAGAGGAAATTATTTTAGCGTCTTTTGACGTAGTATCCCTGTATACGTCTATTGATCACGATAGGGGGTTACGGGCGGTGGATAAAAAATTAGATATGGCAAAATTTACGGTGGAAGGCCGGACCTTTTTATTAAGGCTGTTGGAAATAATATTGAAACGTAACTATTTTCTTTTTGGGGATACGTTTTATGCACAAAAGCGGGGAACTGCAATGGGGGCCAATATGGCCCCCGCATATGCAAATTTGGTAATGGAGGTGCTGGAGGAGGACTTCGTCTATGTGTCCCACCACTTCCGACAAGTTTTGGTGTGGTGGAGGTACATAGACGACGTCTTCCTCCTGTGGACAGGTACACAGAGGGCATTGGAAGATTTCCATTGTTTTCTCAATACAATTGACAAGACTATTAAATTTACTTTGGTATCATCCAGATTGGAAATTCAGTTTTTGGATGTATTGGTCACACAAAAGGAGGGGGGGCTCAATACAACACTCTTTGTAAAGAAAACAGATAGGAACAACTTATTGACATACGATAGCCAACATCCACGTAGTATGCTAAAATCGATCCCGCTTAGTCAATTACTAAGAGTACGACGAATTGTTAAGGAAGATGATGAGGTTGATGTTGTGCTTGATAGGCTTACTGATAAATTCCTGAGAAGGGGGTATCCGAAGAATTTACTAGAAAGAACGAAACAAAGGGTGCTTCAACAGGATAGAGAGGGTTTGATTAATAAACCACCCAGTGTAAAGAAAAGAAGGCAGTTAGATCGGATTCCATTAGTTACGACCTATGTCGAAGAAAGCAAAGAAGTGGCCAAAATAGTCAAGAAACATTGGGGGATGCTGGGTAGGTGTCTTCCGGATATTAAAGAGTTTAAGATGCCGCCCATTTGTTCCTATAAGAAGAGTAAGAATATTGGCAACTATTTGGTTAAATCAGATATAGGAACAATGAAAAAAAGTTTCCAGTCAACATTAACAGGCATAAGTAAAAAAGGATGCTTTCCTTGTCTGAACTGTGTGAATTGTACACACATGGTGAAGGGTTGTACATTTCAGCATCCCCGGACAGGGAAGGTATATAGGATTAATGAATATTTGACATGCAGTTCTGAATTTGTTATATATCTCCTAATGTGCCCGTGTAATCTGTGGTATATTGGTGAAACTACATGTGAGTTCAAGGTTAGAATGAACCAGCACCGATATACAATAAGAAAGAAAAGGATGGATCTTCCGGTCCCCAAACATTTTGCGGAACTAAATCATTCTGAGAGGGATTTAAAGTGTAAAATAATTGATGTAGTCCCAGTACAAAGGAGAGGGGGGGATAGGGAAGGGATCCTTAAAAAGAAGGAACTAAAATGGATCTACGAACTAGATACCCTGAAGCCTAAAGGCCTAAATGTGGACTTTAAAATCCATACAGTTATGTAATTAAAATTCATATGTTTGTGTAAAGTATATGTTTTTTTATCCTTGAAGTATTTCTGAAGGTACATGGTTTATTTGGAAATTCATTTCCTTGATTTTAATATCTTTTATTGTTCCCTATTTTTTTAGGTTCATATATTTTATGTGGAGGAACATGGTCGCATGAGGACGGGGTGTTTCGATATGAAATCAACCAAGAAAATATTTCACATATTTGATAAATTAATAGAAAATTTTTTTTTCAAAAAAATATTTTGATGTGGTGGATTGCTGACACAATTTATTTACTGACTTGAAATAAAAGGTTATTCCCATAAATTTTGTCGTATGACTATACTGGGGCTTGATATACATAAGTATTAAATGGCATTAGTAGAAAGGGTTGTACTACCTTGTAGTTGC
This sequence comes from Ranitomeya variabilis, assembly GCF_051348905.1. NCBI lineage: Eukaryota > Metazoa > Chordata > Amphibia > Anura > Dendrobatidae > Ranitomeya > Ranitomeya variabilis. The sequence continues at coordinate 651,882,077 of NC_135234.1, forward strand.
CCAGTTTGTAACGGTTGACTCGGAGGGGTTAACTGGGGCATCTGGACGCTATGTGGCGCCCGGAGGCAGCCTGAAAAAGGTGTCGTCCGGGTGGTCAGGGTAGGTTTAAAAAACCCACATAAAGGTTATTAAAATTAAGATATCTCCAAAATATGCCCTAGTGTCTGATTAATATACAAAGTGCACAGAATATTGTGCAGGTGACCCAGTAGACTACAGATAGGATTGATTTGCACGGGTACCAGTTAGAAGTCCTAATATAGGATTAAAAAGTGTGCCACAAGTAAGATGGTATCTTTGGGGGCTTATGCGCAAGCGCAGCGCTTAGATACGGTGTTACTAGGCGCTCTAGCGCAAGCGCATTATAACAATTATACAATTGGTCGGCAATCTTCTACATTCAGTATGCGCCTTGACATGCGCAGTAACTATACCTATGACGCGCTTAGACATGCGCAGTAGGTACCAGCAGACGCTGAGTACGGTGAATGGCGTCCTACATGCGGCACATGAGCTCCTCACTGTCAAAGTATGTATAAATGAGATATTATGATATATTAGATGGATACACCCTATGAAGTGAACCTAATATGGGGATGGTTTTAATGTAATATTATATATGAGCACAGAGCACTTTATATATATGCACTTTATATCATTGGTCCATGATTATGAATGGATTTGCACATGTACTTGGATCTGTACAATATATGAAGTATTCACTGTATGATATGTATATCCTCTTTGGCTGTAATTATTGTTGGGAGTACTATAAATTGACACCTTTTTGTAACACCCATTGCTTGAGAAAGGCTCAGTCTGAGCCGAAACGTCGCCCAGACCAGTGGGTTGATTAAAATCCTGCACGTCTAACACTGCAAAAAAAAAAAAAAGCCCAGACCAGTGGGTTGATTAAAATCCTGCACGTCTAACACTGCAAAGATGGAGTGCTGCCTCGTTTTTTCTATATATTGACTAACCTGGATATATGGACTATTATCCTGGGGGCCTGCACCCAAAGCTAAGTAGAAAGTGTGCTGTTCCTTTTCTTTTTATCCATCTTCAGGGGTAGCTAGTTCTTAGGCTGTGAAGAGGCGTCTAGGCAGAGATAGGAACGCTCCACGGCTATTTCTAGTGTTGGTGTTAGGAGTAGGGATTGCGGTCAGTAAAGCTACCACCTCCTCAGAGCTTGTACATTATTTGTTTTACCCACCAGGTCATTTCAGTGCTGCTTCGTAATCACTAGGTCATATCAGTGATTTCTGTCTGTGGAGCTGCCACCTCCTCTGAGCTTGTCCATGATTGGTTTTACCCACCAGGTCATCTCAGTACCGCTCCGTAACCACCAGGTCATAACTGTACAGCTGGCCCACAATGTGTTAAATGCATCTCAAAAGAGGGAAGAGAAAGTTCTGAGTCATTGTTTTTTTTTCTTGTTGCTTGTTTCGTCTTTTTTTTCCCCCTTGATTTTTGGATGGTGCAGGAGCTTGGTGCTGATATGGAGGTCCAGGGTCTGCCTGCGCGTGTTGATCATCTCGCTGCAAGGGTACAGAGTATCCAAGACTATGTTGTTCAAACTCCTGTTTCTGAGCCTAGAATCCCTATCCCTGATTTGTTTTCTGGGGATAGATCTAAGTTCTTGAACTTTAAAAATAATTGCAGATTGTTTTTTGCTCTGAGACCCCGTTCCTCTGGTGACCCCATTCAGCAGGTGAAGATTGTTATTTCTCTGCTGCGTGGCGAACCGCAGGATTGGGCATTCTCCCTTGAGCCAGGGAATCCTGCATTGCTCAATGTAGATTCATTTTTTCAAGCACTTGGATTGCTTTATGACGAACCCAATTCTGTGGATCAGGCAGAAAAAATTTTGCTGGCTCTGTGTCAGGGTCAGGAAGTGGCAGAGATATATTGTCAGAAATTTAGAAAGTGGTCTGTGCTTACAAAATGGAATGAGGATTCCCTGGCGGCTATTTTCAGAAAGGGTCTTTCTGAAGCCCTTAAAGATGTTATGGTGGGGTTTCCCATGCCTGCTGGTTTGAACGAATCAATGTCTCTGGCCACTCAGATTGATCGGCACCTACGTGAACGTAAGGTAGTGCACCATATGGCGGTGTCCTCTGGGCAGAGTTCTGAGCCTATGCAATGTGATAGAATTTTGACGAGAGCAGAACGGCAGGAGTTCAGACGTCAGAATGGGCTGTGTTTTTACTGTGGTGACGCTACTCATGCTATCTCTGACTGCCCGAAGCGAACTAAGAGGGTTGCTAGGTCGGTTACCATCAGTACTGTACAGCCTAAATTTCTCTTGTCTATTACCCTGATTTGCCCATTGTCGTCCTTTTCTGTAATGGCATTTGTGGATTCTGGCGCTGCCCTGAACTTAATGGACTTAGAATTTGCCAAGCGCTGTGGTTTTTCCTTGGAGCCTTTGCAGAGTCCGATTCCCTTGAGGGGGATTGATGCTACGCCATTGGCCAAGAATAAACCTCAGTACTGGACACAGTTAGCCATGAACATGGCTCCAGCACATCAGGAAAATATTCGCTTTTTGGTGTTGCATAATTTGCATGATGTGGTTGTGCTGGGGTTTCCATGGTTACAGGTACATAATCCAGTGCTGGATTGGAAATCTATGTCTGTGACTAGTTGGGGTTGTCAGGGGATACATAGTGACATTCCTCTGATGTCAATTTCCTCGTCCCCTTCTTCTGAAGTTCCTGAGTTTTTGTCGGATTTCCAGGATATATTTGAGGAGCCTAAATCCAGTCCTCTGCCTCCTCATAGGGACTGTGATTGCGCTATTAATTTGATTCCTGGCTGTAAGTTCCCTAAGGGTCGACTTTTCAATCTGTCAGTGCCAGAGCATGCCGCTATGCGGACTTATGTAAAGGAGTCCTTGGAGAAGGGGCATATTCGCCCGTCTTCGTCACCGTTGGGAGCGGGGTTCTTTTTTGTTGCCAAGAAGGATGGCTCCTTGAGGCCCTGTATAGATTATCACCTTCTCAATAAGATCACGGTCAAATTCCAGTACCCTTTGCCTTTGCTCTCTGATTTGTTTGCTCGGATTAAAGGGGCTAGCTGGTTTACCAAGATTGACCTTCGAGGGGCGTATAATCTGGTCCGCATCAAACAGGGTGATGAATGGAAAACAGCATTTAATACGCCCGAAGGCCATTTTGAATATCTTGTGATGCCTTTCGGGCTCTCTAATGCTCCATCTGTGTTTCAGTCCTTTATGCATGATATTTTCCGGGAGTATCTGGATAAATTTATGATTGTATATTTGGATGATATTTTGTTTTTTTCCGATGATTGGGAGTCTCATGTGAAGCAGGTCAGGATGGTATTTCAGATTCTTCGTGCTAATACTCTGTTTGTGAAGGGGTCTAAATGCCTTTTTGGAGTTCAGAAGGTTTCTTTTCTGGGGTTCATTTTTTCTCCTTCGGCTATTGAAATGGACCCTGATAAGGTCCAGGCTATTTATGATTGGACTCAACCCACATCTGTGAAGAGCCTTCAGAAATTTTTGGGCTTTGCTAATTTTTATCGCCGCTTCATTGCTAATTTTTCTACTGTGGTTAAACCTCTGACCGATTTGACCAAGAAAGGTGCAGATGTGGTGAATTGGTCCTCTGCGGCTGTGGAGGCCTTTCAGGAGCTTAAGCGTCGTTTTACTTCTGCCCCTGTGTTGCGTCAGCCAGATGTTTCTCTCCCTTTTCAGGTTGAGGTTGACGCTTCTGAGATTGGGGCAGGAGCTGTTCTGTCTCAGAGAAGTTCTGATGGCTCTGTGTTGAAGCCGTGTGCTTTCTTCTCTAGAAAGTTTTCGCCTGCTGAGCGTAATTATGATGTCGGCAATCGGGAGTTGTTGGCTATGAAGTGGGCATTCGAGGAGTGGCGACATTGGTTTGAGGGAGCCAAGCATCGTGTTGTGGTCTTGACCGATCATAAGAATTTGATTTACCTTGAGTCGGCCAAGCGGTTAAATCCTAGACAGGCTCGTTGGTCTTTATTTTTCTCCCGTTTTGATTTTGTGGTCTCGTATCTTCCGGGATCTAAGAATGTGAAGGCTGATGCCCTGTCTAGGAGTTTTTTGCCTGATTCTCCGGGAGTCCGTGAGCCGGCTGGTATTCTCAAGGAGGGGGTGATTCTTTCTGCTATCTCCCCTGATTTGCGGCGGGTGCTTCAGGAGTTTCAGGCTGATAGACCCGACCGCTGTCCTGTCGGGAAATTGTTTGTTCCTGATAGATGGACTAGTAAGGTGATTTCTGAGATTCATTGTTCGGTGTTGGCTGGTCATCCTGGGATCTTTGGTACCAGAGATTTGGTTGCCAGGTCCTTTTGGTAGCCTTCTTTGTCACGGGATGTGCGTTCCTTCGTGCAGTCCTGTGGGATCTGTGCCCGGGCTAAGCCCTGCTGTTCTCGTGCTAGTGGGTTGCTTTTGCCTTTGCCTATCCCTGAGAGGCCCTGGACGCATATTTCCATGGATTTTATTTCTGATCTTCCTGTTTCTCAGAAGATGTCTGTCATCTGGGTGGTTTGTGACCGGTTTTCTAAAATGGTCCATTTGGTACCTTTGCCTAAGTTGCCTTCCTCCTCTGATTTGGTTCCTTTGTTTTTCCAGCATGTGGTTCGTTTGCATGGTATTCCGGAGAATATTGTGTCTGACAGAGGTACCCAGTTTGTTTCTAGGTTTTGGCGGTCCTTTTGTGTTAGAATGGGCATTAATTTGTCTTTTTCTTCGGCGTTTCACCCTCAGACAAATGGACAGACTGTTGTGAACTATACTTCTTGGCTCCCTCTTGTGGTCACTAGTGATTTGGCACTTGGATTGTCTTTTACCAGGTTTGTACTCACCTGCTTCGTTAGGCCTGGGGTGTTGCTATTTAAACTTCCTGGATTCTCAGTCCAGTGCCTGGCATCGTTGTAATCAGTTCATTTCTGTTTGCTCCTGTCTTCAGGTCCTGGTTCTTTGCAAGATAAGCTAAGTCCTGCTTTCTTACTTTTGTTTATTTGCATTGTTATTATTTTTGTCCAGCTTGTACAAAATGTGATTCCTGATATCGCTGGAAGCTCTAGGGGGCTGATATTCTCCCCCCTCACCGTTAGTCGGTTTGGGGGTTCTTGGATATTCAGCGTGGATATTTTGCAGGGTTTTTTGCTGACCATATAAGTCATCTTACTATCTTCTGCTATTTAGTCAGTGGGCCTCTCTTTGCTAAAATCTAGTTCATTCTTACGTTTGTCTTTTCTTCTTGCCTCACCGTTATTATTTGTTGGGGGCTTGTATTTCTTTGGGGTCTTTACTCTGGAGGCAAGAGAGGTCTTATTTTCCCTGATAGGGTTAGTTAGTTCTCCGGCTGGCGCGAGACGTCTAGGATCAACGTAGGCACGTTCCCCGGCTACTGTTAGTGTTTGTGCTAGGATCAGCTATATGGTCAGCCTAGTTACCACTTCCCTATGAGCTGGTATTTATGTTTGCAGACTTTGCTTAATCTCTGTGATCCCTTGCCATTGAGATCATAACAGTATGCCAGGCCTAAATAGTTAATGCATTGCAGAAGTGGGATTAAAAGAAAAGGAGTTCTGAGTTTGTTTGTTTTTGTTTTTTTTTTCTCCTCTTTCTTCCTTCCCCTTTTTCTCAGAGTGGCTGTGAGCTTGCTGCAGACATGAATGTTCAGACCTTGATTACTAGTGTGGATCAGCTTGCTGCACGAGTGCAGAGCATTCAGGATTTTCTTGTTAGCAGTCCTATGTCTGAGCCTAAGATACCTATTCCTGAACTTTTCTCTGGAGATCGATTTAAATTTGGGAATTTTAGGAATAATTGTAAATTGTTTCTATCTTTGAAACCTCGTTCGTCTGGAGATTCAGCTCAGCAAATTAAAATTGTTATCTCCTTTTTGCGTGGCGACCCTCAGGATTGGGCTTTCTCGTTGGCGCCAGGAGATCCGGCATTGGCGGATGTTGATGCGTTTTTTCTGGCGCTCGGATTGCTTTATGAGGAGCCTAATCTTGAAATTCAGGCAGAAAAAGCTCTACTGGCTATCTCTCAGGGCCAGGATGAAGCTGAGGTGTACTGCCAAAAATTTCGGAAATGGTCCGTGCTTACTCAATGGAATGAATGTGCTCTGGCCGCAAATTTCAGAAATGGCCTTTCTGAAGCCATTAAGAATGTGATGGTGAGTTTTCCAATTCCTACAAGTCTGAATGATTCTATGGCGCTGGCTATTCAGATTGATCGGCGTTTGCGGGAGCGCAAATCCACTAATCCTCTCGCGGTGTTGTCTGAACGGACACCTGTCTCAATGCAATGCGACAGAATCCTGACTAGAACCGAACGACAAAATCATAGACGTCAGAATGGGTTGTGTTTTTACTGTGGTGATTCTACACATGTTATATCAGCATGCTCTAAACGCCTAACCAAGGTTATCAGTCCTGTCACCATTGGTAATTTGCAGCCTAAATTTATTTTGTCTGTGACTTTAATTTGTTCATTGTCTTCCTACCCTGTTATGGCATTTGTGGATTCAGGTGCTGCCCTGAGTCTTATGGACTTGTCGTTTGCCAAGCGCTGCGGTTTTGTCCTGGAGCCTTTAAAAATTCCTATTCCTCTCAGAGGAATTGATGCTACGCCACTGGCGGAAAATAAACCGCAGTTTTGGACACAAGTGACCATGTGCATGACTCCTGAACATCGGGAGGTGATTCGTTTTCTTGTTCTGCATAAAATGAATGATTTGGTCGTGTTAGGTCTGCCATGGTTACAGACCCATAATCCTGTTTTGGATTGGAAGGCTATGTCTGTGTCGAGTTGGGGTTGTCAGGGAATTCATTACGATTCTCCGCCGGTGTCTATTGCTACTTCTACTCCTTCAGAGGTTCCTGAGTATTTGTGTGACTATCAGGATGTATTCAGTGAGTCCAGGTCCAGTGATCTTCCTCCTCATAGGGACTGTGACTGCGCTATAGATTTGATTCCTGGCAGTAAATTTCCTAAGGGACGATTATTTAATTTGTCTGTACCCGAGCATGCCGCGATGCGTTCTTATGTCAAGGAGTCTTTGGAGAAGGGGCATATTCGCCCATCCTCTTCCCCTCTTGGTGCGGGATTCTTTTTTGTGGCCAAGAAAGACGGGTCTTTGAGACCTTGTATAGACTATCGGCTTCTGAATAAAATCACTGTTAAGTTTCAGTATCCTTTGCCACTATTGTCAGACTTGTTTGCTCGGATTAAGGGTGCCAAGTGGTTCACCAAGATAGATCTTCGTGGTGCGTACAACCTTGTGCGCATTAGGCAGGGAGATGAATGGAAAACTGCATTCAATACGCCCGAAGGTCATTTTGAATACTTGGTGATGCCCTTTGGGCTCTCTAATGCTCCTTCAGTGTTTCAGTCCTTTATGCATGATATCTTCCGGAAGTATCTGGATAAATTTATGATTGTTTATCTGGATGATATTCTGGTTTTCTCGGATGATTGGGATTCTCATGTAAAGCAGGTCAGGATGGTGTTTCAGGTTTTGCGTGATAATGCTTTGTTTGTGAAGGGCTCAAAGTGTCTCTTTGGAGTGCAGAAGGTTTCCTTTTTGGGTTTTATTTTCTCCCCTTCTGCTGTGGAGATGGACCCAGTCAAGGTCCGAGCTATTCATGATTGGACTCAGCCCACGTCTGTTAAGAGTCTTCAGAAGTTCTTGGGGTTTGCTAATTTCTACCGTCGCTTTATCGCTAATTTTTCTAGCGTTGTTAAACCTTTGACGGATATGACCAAGAAAGGTTCTGATGTGGCTAATTGGGCCCCTGCAGCCGTGGAGGCCTTCCAGGAGCTGAAGCGCCGGTTTACTTCGGCGCCTGTTTTGTGCCAGCCTGATGTCTCACTTCCCTTTCAGGTTGAAGTGGATGCTTCTGAGATCGGTGCTGGGGCTGTTTTGTCGCAGAGAGGCTCTGGTTGCTCTGTGATGAGACCATGTGCCTTTTTCTCTAGGAAGTTTTCGCCTGCTGAGCGGAACTATGATGTTGGTAATCGGGAGTTGTTGGCCATGAAGTGGGCATTTGAGGAGTGGCGTCATTGGCTCGAGGGTGCTAAGCATCGTGTGGTGGTCTTGACTGATCACAAAAATCTGATGTATCTCGAGTCTGCTAAGCGCCTGAATCCTAGACAGGCTCGTTGGTCATTGTTTTTCTCTCGTTTTGACTTTGTGGTCTCGTACCTGCCTGGTTCGAAGAATGTTAAGGCTGATGCTCTTTCTAGGAGCTTTGTGCCTGACTCTCCTGGAGTCTCGGAGCCAGCTGGTATTCTTAAAGAGGGAGTAATCGTGTCGGCCATATCTCCTGATTTGCGACATGTGTTGCAGAGATTTCAGGCTGGTAGACTGTTTGTTCCTGATAAATGGACCAGCAAAGTCATTTCCGAGGTTCATTCCTCGGTGTTGGCAGGGCATCCGGGAATTTTTGGTACCCGAGATTTGGTGGCTAGGTCCTTTTGGTGGCCTTCCTTGTCACGGGATGTGCGGTCATTTGTGCAGTCCTGTGGGACTTGTGCTCGGGCTAAGCCTTGTTGTTCTCGTGCTAGCGGGTTGCTTCTGCCCTTGCCCGTCCCGAAGAGGCCTTGGACACACATTTCCATGGATTTCATTTCTGATCTTCCGGTGTCTCAAGGAATGTCTGTCATCTGGGTGGTGTGTGATCGTTTTTCCAAGATGGTCCATTTGGTACCCTTGCCTAAGTTGCCTTCCTCTTTCGATCTGGTTCCTTTGTTTTTTCAGAATGTGGTTCGTTTACACGGCATTCCGGAGAATATCGTGTCCGACAGAGGATCCCAGTTTGTGTCCAGATTCTGGCGATCTTTTTGTGCTAAAATGGGCATTGATTTGTCGTTTTCATCTGCCTTCCATCCTCAGACTAATGGTCAAACGGAGCGAACTAATCAGACACTGGAGGCTTATTTGAGATGTCTTGTTTCTGCGGACCAGGATGATTGGGTGACTGTTGTGAATTTGGATTCTGGGCTCCCCCGGTGGCTACTGGTGGAATTGAACTGGTGTTGTCATCTTCTTTGTTCACCTGTTCCCATCAAGATTTGGGAGTCGCTATATAACCTTGCTGCTCTGTTAGTTGCTTGCCGGTCAACAATGTTATCAGAAGCCTCTCTGTGCTTGTTCCTGCTCCTAGACAACTACTAGATAAGTTGGACTCTTGTCCATGTTTGTTTTTGCATTTTTGTTCCAGTTCACAGCTGAAGTTTCGTTACTGTGTCTGGAAAGCTCTTGTGAACAGGAATTGCCACTCTGGTGTTATGAGTTAATGCCAGAGTTTTAAAGTAATTTCTGGATGGTGTTTTGTTAGGGTTTTCAGCTGACCATGAAAGTGTCCTTTCTGTCTTCTGCTATGTAGTAAGTGGACCTCAAATTTGCTAAACCTATTTTCATACTACGTTTGTTATTTCATCTTAATTCACCGCCAATACATGTGGGGGGCCTCTGTCTCCTTTCGGGGTATTTCTCTAGAGGTGAGCTAGGACTAATATTTCCCTCTGCTAGCATTATTTAGTCCTCCGGCTGGTGCTGGGCATCTAGAATCAACGTAGGCATGCTACCCGGCCACTGCTAGTTGTGCGTTAGGTTTAGTTCATGGTCAGCTCAGTTCCCATCTTCCAAGAGCTAGTTCCTATATATGCTGATGCTATGTTCTCTTGCCATTGAGAACATGACAGTTTGACCGGCCACTAATGGGTTAAAATCCTTGGCTGAGAAAGGAGAGAAATAAGAAGTCTGCTGAGAATTTTTTTTTTTTTTTTTTCTCCTTCTAATCTTTGAATGGCTCTGTGTCCACCTGTTTGTAATGGATCTTCAGAGTGTAACTGCAGGTTTGAATAATCTCGCCACGAAGGTACAAAATTTGCAAGACTTTGTTTGTCATGCACCTGTATCTGAGCCGAGAATTCCTTTGCCGGAATTTTTCTCGGGGAATAGATCTGGGTTTCAGAATTTTCGAAATAATTGCAAATTATTTTTGTCCCTGAAATTTCGCTCTGCCGGAGACCCTGCACAGCAGGTCAGGATTGTGATTTCCTTGCTCCGGGGCGACCCTCAAGACTGGGCTTTTTCATTGACACCAGGGGATCCTGCGTTGCTCAATGTGGATGCGTTTTTTCTGGCCTTGGGGTTGCTTTATGACGAACCTCATTTGGAGCTTCAGGCAGAAAAAACTTTGATGTCCCTATCTCAGGGGCAAGATGAAGCGGAAATTTACTGTCAAAGATTCCGTAAATGGTCTGTGCTTACTCAGTGGAATGAGTGCGCCCTGGCGGCGACTTTCAGAGAGGGTCTCTCTGATGCCATTAAGGATGTTATGGTGGGGTTCCCTGTGCCTGCGGGTCTGAATGAGTCCATGACAATGGCTATTCAGATCGATAGGCGTTTGCGGGAGCGCAAACCAGTGCACCATCTGGCGGTGTCCACTGAGAAGTCGCCAGAGAGTATGCAGTGTGATAGAATTCTGTCCCGAAGCGAGCGGCAGAATTTTAGACGGAAAAATGGGTTGTGTTTCTATTGTGGTGATTCTACTCATGTTATATCAGCATGCTCTAAGCGCACTAAAAAACTTGATAAATCTGTTTCCATTTGCACCTTACCGTCTAAGTTTATTCTATCTGTGACCCTGATTTGCTCTTTGTCATCTATTACCACGGACGCCTATGTCGACTCTGGCGCCGCTTTGAGTCTTATGGATTGGTCCTTTGCCAAACGCTGTGGGTATGATTTAGAGCCTTTGGAGACTCTTATTCCTCTGAAGGGGATTGACTCCACCCCATTGGCTAATAATAAACCACAATACTGGACACAAGTAACTATGCGTATTAATCCGGATCACCAGGAGATTATTCGCTTTCTGGTGCTGCATAATCTACATGATGATTTGGTGCTAGGATTGCCTTGGCTGCAATCTCACAACCCAGTCCTCGACTGGAAAGCTATGTCTGTGTTGAGCTGGGGATGTAAGGGGGCTCATGGGGATGTACCTGTGGTTTCCATTTCATCATCTATTCCCTCTGAAATTCCTGAGTTCCTGTCTGACTATCGTGACGTCTTTGAAGAATCCAAGCTTGGTTCATTACCTCCGCACCGAGAGTGCGATTGTGCCATAGATTTAATCCCGGGTAGTAAATACCCAAAGGGTCGTTTATTTAATCTGTCTGTGCCTGAACATGCTGCTATGCGAGAATATATAAAGGAGTCCTTGGAAAAGGGACATATTCGTCCATCGTCATCTCCCTTAGGAGCCGGTTTTTTCTTTGTGTTAAAAAAAAAGACGGCTCTTTGAGACCATGTATCGATTATCGGCTTTTGAATAAAATCACTGTAAAATATCAATACCCATTGCCGTTGCTGACTGATTTGTTTGCTCGCATAAAGGGGGCCAAGTGGTTCTCTAAGATTGACCTTCGTGGGGCGTATAATTTGGTGCGAATCAGGCAGGGGGATGAGTGGAAAACCGCATTTAATACGCCCGAGGGCCACTTTGAGTATTTAGTGATGCCTTTTGGTCTTTCAAATGCTCCGTCAGTTTTCCAGTCCTTTATGCATGATATTTTTCGCGATTATTTGGATAAATTTATGATTGTGTATCTGGATGATATTCTGATTTTTTCGGATGACTGGGACTCTCATGTCCAGCAAGTCAGGAGGGTTTTCCAGGTTTTGCGGTCTAATTCTTTGTGTGTGAAGGGTTCTAAGTGTGTTTTTGGGGTACAGAGGATTTCCTTTTTGGGATATATTTTTTCTCCCTCTTCCATTGAAATGGATCCTGTCAAGGTTCAAGCTATTTGTGATTGGACGCAGCCCTCTTCTCTTAAGAGTCTTCAGAAATTTTTGGGCTTTGCTAACTTTTATCGTCGATTTATTGCTGGTTTTTCGGATATTGCTAAGCCATTGACCGATTTGACTAAGAAGGGTGCTGATGTTGCTGATTGGTCCCCTGACGCTGTGGAGGCCTTTCGGGAGCTTAAGCGCCGTTTTTTCCTCTGCCCCTGTGTTGCGTCAGCCTGATGTTGCTCTACCTTTTCAGGTTGAGGTCGACGCTTCTGAGATCGGAGCTGGAGCAGTGTTGTCGCAGAAAAGTTCTGACTGCTCCGTGATGAGGCCTTGTGCCTTCTTTTCCCGTAAATTTTCGCCCGCTGAGCGGAATTATGATGTTGGGAATCGGGAGCTTTTGGCCATGAAGTGGGCTTTTGAGGAGTGGCGCCATTGGCTTGAGGGGGCCAGACATCAGGTGGTGGTATTGACTGACCACAAAAACTTGATTTATCTTGAGACCGCCAGGCGCCTGAATCCTAGACAGGCGCGCTGGTCATTATTTTTCTCTCGGTTTAATTTTGTGGTGTCATACCTACCGGGTTCTAAGAATGTTAAGGCGGATGCCCTTTCTAGGAGTTTTGAGCCTGACTCGCCTGGTAACTCTGAGCCCACAGGTATCCTTAAGGATGGAGTGGTAGTGTCTGCCGTTTCTCCAGACCTGCGGCGGGCCTTGCAGGAGTTTCAGGCGGATAGACCGGATCGTTGCCCACCTGATAAACTGTTTGTTCCTGATGATTGGACCAGTAGAGTCATCTCTGAGGTTCATTCTTCTGCGTTGGCAGGTCATCCTGGCATTTTTGGTACCAGGGATTTGGTGGCAAGGTCCTTCTGGTGGCCTTCCCTGTCACGAGATGTGCGAGGCTTTGTGCAGTCTTGTGATGTTTGTGCTCGGGCCAAGCCTTGTTGCTCTCGGGCTAGTGGATTATTGTTGCCCTTGCCTATTCCTAAGAGGCCTTGGATGCACATCTCGATGGATTTTATTTCAGATCTGCCTGTTTCTCAGAAGATGTCTGTCATCTGGGTGGTGTGCGACCGTTTCTCTAAGATGGTCCATTTGGTTCCTCTGCCCAAGTTGCCTTCTTCTTCCGAGTTGGTTCCTCTGTTTTTTCAAAATGTTGTTCGTTTGCATGGTATTCCTGAGAATATCATTTCTGACAGAGGGACCCAATTCGTGTCTAGATTTTGGCGGGCATTCTGTGCTAGGATGGGCATAGATTTATCTTTTTCGTCCGCTTTCCATCCTCAGACGAATGGCCAGACCGAGCGGACTAATCAGACCCTGGAGACATATCTGAGGTGTTTTGTGTCTGCTGACCAGGATGATTGGGTTGCTTTTTTGCCATTGGCGGAGTTCGCTCTCAATAATCGGGCCAGCTCTGCCACTTTGGTGTCCCCGTTTTTCTGTAATTCGGGGTTTCATCCTCGATTTTCCTCTGGTCAGGTGGAAACTTCGGATTGTCCTGGAGTGGATGCTGTGGTGGAGAGATTGCATCAGATCTGGGGGCAGGTGGTGGACAATTTGAGGTTGTCCCAGGAGAAGACTCAGCTTTTTGCCAACCGCCACCGTCGTGTTGGTCCTCGGCTTTGTGTTGGGGATTTGGTGTGGTTGTCTTCTCGTTTTGTCCCTATGAGGGTCTCTTCTCCTAAGTTTAAGCCTCGGTTCATCGGCCCGTATAAGATATTGGAGATTCTTAACCCTGTTTCCTTCCGTTTGGACCTCCCTGCATCCTTTTCTATTCATAACGTTTTTCATCGGTCGTTATTGCGCAGGTATGAGGTACCGGTTGTGCCTTCCGTTGAGCCTCCTGCTCCGGTGTTGGTTGAGGGTGAGTTGGAGTACGTTGTGGAGAAAATCTTAGACTCTCGTGTTTCCAGACGGAGACTCCAGTATCTGGTCAAGTGGAAGGGATACGGCCAGGAGGATAATTCTTGGGTGAATGCATCTGATGTTCATGCCTCTGATCTGGTTCGTGCCTTTCATAGGGCCCATCCTGATCGCCCTGGTGGTTCTGGTGAGGGTTCGGTGCCCCCTCCTTGAGGGGGGGGTACTGTTGTGAATTTGGATTCTGGGCTCCCCCGGTGGCTACTGGTGGAATTGAACTGGTGTTGTCATCTTCTTTGTTCACCTGTTCCCATCAAGATTTGGGAGTCGCTATATAACCTTGCTGCTCTGTTAGTTGCTTGCCGGTCAACAATGTTATCAGAAGCCTCTCTGTGCTTGTTCCTGCTCCTAGACAACTACTAGATAAGTTGGACTCTTGTCCATGTTTGTTTTTGCATTTTTGTTCCAGTTCACAGCTGAAGTTTCGTTACTGTGTCTGGAAAGCTCTTGTGAACAGGAATTGCCACTCTGGTGTTATGAGTTAATGCCAGAGTTTTAAAGTAATTTCTGGATGGTGTTTTGTTAGGGTTTTCAGCTGACCATGAAAGTGTCCTTTCTGTCTTCTGCTATGTAGTAAGTGGACCTCAAATTTGCTAAACCTATTTTCATACTACGTTTGTTATTTCATCTTAATTCACCGCCAATACATGTGGGGGGCCTCTGTCTCCTTTCGGGGTATTTCTCTAGAGGTGAGCTAGGACTAATATTTCCCTCTGCTAGCATTATTTAGTCCTCCGGCTGGTGCTGGGCATCTAGAATCAACGTAGGCATGCTACCCGGCCACTGCTAGTTGTGCGTTAGGTTTAGTTCATGGTCAGCTCAGTTCCCATCTTCCAAGAGCTAGTTCCTATATATGCTGATGCTATGTTCTCTTGCCATTGAGAACATGACAGGTGACCTTCTTGCCATTGGCGGAGTTTGCCCTTAATAATCGGGCTAGTTCCGCTACTTTGGTTTCGCCATTCTTCTGCAACTCTGGTTTTCATCCTCGTTTCTCCTCGGGTCATGTTGAGTCTTCTGACTGTCCTGGGGTGGATTCCGTGGTGGATAGGTTGCAACGGATTTGGAATCATGTGGTGGACAACTTGAAGTTGTCACAGGAGAAGGCTCAGCGTTTTGCCAACCGCCGCCGCGGTGTGGGCCCCCGACTTCGTGTTGGGGATTTGGTTTGGTTGTCTTCTCGGTATGTCCCTCTGAAGGTTTCCTCTCCTAAGTTTAAGCCTCGCTTTATTGGTCCTTATAAAATTTTGGAAGTTCTTAACCCGGTTTCTTTTCGATGGATCTTCCGGTGTCGTTTGCCATTCACAACGTGTTCCATAGGTCTTTGTTGCGGCGGTACGTTGTGCCTGTGGTTCCTGTTGAGCCTCCTGCTCCGGTGTTGGTTGAGGGCGAGTTGGAGTACGTGGTAGAGAAGATCTTGGATTCTCATCTCTCTAGACGGAGGCTTCAGTATTTGGTCAAATGGAAGGGCTATGGTCAGGAGGATAATTCCTGGGTGGCCGCCTCTGATGTTCATGCGGCCGATTTGGTTCGTGCCTTCCACGCTGCTCATCCTGGTCGCCCTGGTGGTCTTGGTGAGGGTTCGGTGACCCCTCCTTAAAGGGGGGGTACTGTTGTGAACTATACTTCTTGGCTCCCTCTTGTGGTCACTAGTGATTTGGCACTTGGATTGTCTTTTACCAGGTTTGTACTCACCTGCTTCGTTAGGCCTGGGGTGTTGCTATTTAAACTTCCTGGATTCTCAGTCCAGTGCCTGGCATCGTTGTAATCAGTTCATTTCTGTTTGCTCCTGTCTTCAGGTCCTGGTTCTTTGCAAGATAAGCTAAGTCCTGCTTTCTTACTTTTGTTTATTTGCATTGTTCTTATTTTTGTCCAGCTTGTACAAAATGTGATTCCTGATATCGCTGGAAGCTCTAGGGGGCTGATATTCTCCCCCCTCACCGTTAGTCGGTTTGGGGGTTCTTGGATATTCAGCGTGGATATTTTGCAGGGTTTTTTGCTG
This sequence comes from Ranitomeya variabilis, assembly GCF_051348905.1. Taxonomy (NCBI): domain Eukaryota; kingdom Metazoa; phylum Chordata; class Amphibia; order Anura; family Dendrobatidae; genus Ranitomeya; species Ranitomeya variabilis. The sequence continues at coordinate 651,897,816 of NC_135234.1, forward strand.
ACCATATAAGTCATCTTACTATCTTCTGCTATTTAGTCAGTGGGCCTCTCTTTGCTAAAATCTAGTTCATTCTTACGTTTGTCTTTTCTTCTTGCCTCACCGTTATTATTTGTTGGGGGCTTGTATTTCTTTGGGGTCTTTTCTCTGGAGGCAAGAGAGGTCTTATTTTCCCTGATAGGGTTAGTTAGTTCTCCGGCTGGCGCGAGACGTCTAGGATCAACGTAGGCACGTTCCCCGGCTACTGTTAGTGTTTGTGCTAGGATCAGCTATATGGTCAGAGTAGTTACCACTTCCCTATGAGCTGGTATTTATGTTTGCAGACTTTGCTTAATCTCTGTGATCCCTTGCCATTGAGATCATAAGACAGACGGAGCGAACCAATCAGACCTTGGAGGCCTATTTGAGATGCTTTGTGTCTGCTGATCAGGATGATTGGGTTACCTTCTTGCCGTTGGCCGAGTTTGCCCTTAATAATCGGGCTAGTTCGGCTACTTTGGTTTTGCCTTTTTTTTGTAACTTCGGTTTTCATCCTCGCTTTTCTTCAGGACAGGTTGAGCCTTCGGACTGTCCTGGGGTAGATTCTGTGGTGGACAGGTTGCAGCGGATTTGGACTCATGTGGTGGACAATTTAACATTGCCTCAGGAAAAGGCTCAACGTTTTGCTAACCGCCGTCGGTGCGTTGGTCCCCGGCTTCGGGTTGGGGATTTGGTCTGGTTGTCTTCTCGTCATGTTCCTATGAAGGTCTCTTCCCCTAAGTTCAAACCTCGTTTTATTGGTCCTTATAGGATTTCGGAAATTATCAATCCGGTTTCTTTTCGTTTGGCCCTTCCAGCTTCCTTTTCCATTCATAATGTATTCCATAGATCTTTGTTGCGGAGATATGTGGTGCCCATGGTTCCCTCCGTTGACCCTCCTGCTCCGGTGTTGGTTGAGGGGGAGCTGCAATATGTGGTGAAGATTTTGGATTCTCGTCTTTCAAGGCGGAAACTTCAGTATCTGGTCAAGTGGAAGGGTTATGGCCAGGAGGATAACTCTTGGGTTTTTGCCTCTGATGTCCATGCTGCCGATTTGGTACGTGCTTTTCATTTGGCTCGTCCCGATCGGCCTGGGGGCTCTGGTGAGGGTTCGGTGACCCCTCCTCAAGGGGGGGTACTGTTGTGAATTCCGTTCTTGGGCTCCATCCTGTGGTTACGAATGGTGTTTTTGGAAGTTCTGCTCTTGGGCTCCCTCTGGTGGTTTAGCAGCTGCTTTCACTAATCGGTTCCCTGGCCTTGTTATTTAACTGGGCTTTTGGCTGTAGTTGATGCCAGCTGTCAATGTTTTTCCTGTGGATTCAGTTCTTTCCTGGAAGTTCTCTGTTGGCCAGTCCATTTCAGCTTAAGATAAGTTCTGCTAGTTTTTGGGTGTTTCCCTGCTTATGACCTTCTGTTCAGTTTAAGTTATGTCTCTTTTGTCCAGCTTGTCATTATGAAATATTCCGGCTAGTTGGAAGCTCTGGGGTCGCAGATTTGCCCCTCCACACTGTGAGTCGGTGTGGAGGTTATTTTTGTAAACTCTGCGTGGACATTTAGTTTTTATACTGACCGCACAGTAGCCTTTTCTATCTCTGTCTATTTAGATAGTATTGGCCTCCTTTGCTAAAATCTAGTTTCATTTCTGAGTTTGTCATTTCCCTCTCCACTCACCGTCAATATTTGTGGGGGGCTATCTTCCTTTGGGGGTTTCTCTGAGGCGAGATAGTTTTCCGTTTCCATCTTCAGGGGTAGCTAGTTCTTAGGCTGTGAAGAGGCGTCTAGGCAGAGATAGGAACACTCCACGGCTATTTCTAGTGTTGGTGTTAGGAGTAGGGATTGCGGTCAGTAAAGCTGCCACCTCCTCAGAGCTTGTACATTATTTGTTTTACCCACCAGGTCATTTCAGTGCTGCTTCGTAATCACTAGGTCATATCAGTGATTTCTGACTGTGGAGCTGCCACCTCCTCTGAGCTTGTCCATGATTGGTTTTACCCACCAGGTCATCTCAGTACCGCTCCGTAACCACCAGGTCATAACAGGCCGCCCAGTCTAAATATCTCTGTACCTTGAGAACGTGTCCGTCAGCAGCCGAGATCCGCCTCCTGATCCTCAATGGCGGGCAGAGACAGCAAAAACGAAACCGCCCCAGAAGGAGAGAGCGGGAAAAGGACCAGGAAGAGGCCAGCCACGTGGAGGACACCATGGCAAGCTGCCCAGAACCAGAGCGTGGGGTCGGAGCGGAGGACTCCCCCAGCTACCCGGAGGGGCACAGTAACCAGGCCTCCACCGTTGATGCTGACTTCCTGCAGGCCGGAGTGGACGAGCTGATCGACCAACTTCTGCAGCTGCGGGTGACCACCAAGGCCGCATGCCAGATAACGCCTGCAGGGGACCCACCGGCACCGCCACCAACACCGCTCCCTACACCGCTACAGGAGCCGCTGCCAACACCGTCGCGGACGCCGCCGCCAGCAGAGCCAGCCGACATCGAGGACACAGCTGCGGCAGGTAAGAACGCCGACCCTGCCCCGGTGACCGAAGGACTGCTGATATGCCCCGTAGCAGCGCTACCTGCTGCCACAACTAAGACTAACGACATTAACCCCCTAGTCTCTGAACTAGCGGGTCCAAACACTACTACCACTACGACTATTACGCCTACTTGTACCTTTACTAAGACAACTGTGTGCACTGTCACAAATACTGAAAGAGTTGTGGCCACAGAGCCAACTCCAATGGTAACCTGTGCCCAGGTTATCCCTGAACGGAACACTGTGGGTACTCAGACCCCCATCTGGAGCGAGGGCGCATCCTATGTAGCACCTGGTAGCCGCCAGTATCCAACCGGGCTACCTCCACCATTGCTACCTCCAGAACTACAATAAACCTCGAAAATCCGACAAAAATGTAAATAGTTAACTGTTCTTTCTTTGCTGCTTGAACCCGTCCAGGGTTAACTTTTAAAGGGATCTCCTGTTTAAAGGGATCCTATGTTTTTGCACAAGTTTTCTTATTTCTTTTATCACCGAACTGCAGAATCATGAACTGTGCATGATCACAAACTGCTTGTAAATAGTTTGCACCTTCTTAAAGGTGCTCTCTACTGGTTTTACATAGGAGGCTTTTACAGAGACTGCCTCTTAACAGAAACTGCTGTTAATTATGCTGTAAAAATAACTGCTTTGCTTCACAGACCTGAAGAAAAACCCGTTGGTGCGGCAGAATTCCGGGTCAGGATTACACGTCTTGTAGCTCACCCAAGACCAACGTTCAGGGGTTCGTAACGGGTCCCTCATATCATATCACGTCATGTTGCCTTTAAGTAAACTTGGATACTAATGATGTGATTATTTTGCACTACTTCGAAAAGACTTGGGTTTCCTCTTAAAGGGAATGTTAGTTTGTTGCCCTTGCCTAAGAGAAACAATGTTGCCTTGAGTAGTTAGATAGTAATAATGTTTATACATAGCTGATAGTATGTAGTTCAGAATAGAATGTTAGAAGATGTACTTTAAATAAAATTGAGGCCAAATAAATTGAAATAAAGATACAGTGAACCCGTAGGGGGGTGATATCTGGTCTGCATTTCAATAGAGTGAACCCGTAGGGGTTAGTGAGTCATTTAGTGAGCCTTAGGTAGTTAGTTAAAAGACTTTGCACTTAGAGAAGAATAACTGTTTTATGCTTGAATAAAGAAAATGTTAATTTATTGTTTTGTAATTGAACTTAGTAGTTAATAGATAGTATACCTGTACGGGTAATAGTATTTCATAGTTAGTGCATCCGTAATTGGTCAATCTACAAAAGTAAGCTGACAATGTAAATATGTTCTTGTTTGCAACGTTCAAGTGTTCTCACCTCCCATAAAGGGAAGCATTGCTATACTAACGTGTTTATAGCATTTCAAAAATTTTGTATGTCTTTTTGCTAATATATTGTTGTTTTCTTTTCCCAGTCCGGGAGTACTGGATTTAACGGGGGGGGGGGGTGGAGTGCAGCGCCCCAGAGTCCTGGTCGTTGCAGTAATGTCATTCTTCCACCAGGGGGAGTGATATTATGTCTGATGGCAATAAAGGAGATCTTCCTACCAGGTATCACAAACCATACACCACACTTCACACTCCAGACCACCAGGGGGAGCCTTGCTCCTATCTACTAGGGCACTCACCACAGAAGGGTAAAACTGGCGGGCTGGATAGAAAGTTAGAGAGAAGCTGACTGGGCTTTGCCCAGGCAACACCTGTCAGGCAGACAGGGGGAAAGGAGGAACATCGGAGCTGCAGACAGAGGGTCCCTGACAGGGGTGGGATCCTGTCAGAGGCCTAGCAAGACAGAAAGACACGGAGCTGCGCCTGCCCCACGTGCGGCAGCATCCTAAGAAAGGACACGAAGAGAATTGTGTTGTAGAGGGTGAAAAACGAAGTCATAGCAAAGGAGATAACACCAGAAGGAGTTCTGCCCTGCTATAGGCTGCCTCCTTCTGAGGCGCGTAGCCGGTGGCCGGAACACCGAGGGAGCAACTGTCTCCAAGCCTTGCTCCAGAGACCGGCAGGACAGTCAATTTCAAGTTGGCTGCCCGACCTTAATACCTAGGAAGACACGGTGGCAACTTGTGGGGGTCGGGGCGTCTCTAGGGTCCCTATAAACAAGCCTCAGGCCATCAGTCATACGGGTTTGTCCTATCCACACCATCTGGGGGACAGAAAGGAAGAAATAACATCTAGAACATCTACAAGAGTTGTGAGGACCTTACCGAGAAGCTCAGCAGGGAGGTACTACAACACACAGGCGCTAGTGGAAGGCTACTGATTTCCACCTGGATAAGGGGACTCTGGATTTGCCTTCAGACCGGCCGGACTCTGCCTACCCTGTGATCTGTACCCTGGACTGTGGATGCTGAAGTCTTCAGTAAAGGTAAAGAGACTGCAACCTTGTGTCCTCGTTATTCACTGCGCCTTACATCACCGACCATCACCATCTACACTTTTGGGAAGCCCTGGGGATACACTTCACCTGTGGGAAGGTATACCAACTAGCTGCCATAACATCACCCCAGCGGACCCCTCACAGCAGCGTCGGTCACCCTGACCGAATACCACAGGTGGCGTCATGAACTTCCCCTTTAAAGACCTTCCCCATAAGAACTATTCCTTTTACTGGACACCCCTGAGGGCCATGGACCGGGTCAGGCACCGTGACATCCCCCGAACCGAAGGACCCGGTGCCAAGTACCCCATTGCCCTAACGTGGGGGCGGTCACTCTCACTCACGATTAAATGAAACAAATGCAATCCGATTAAAAATCATATTGAATTGAAGGTAAACTTAGGTTGATATGTTTTTGTCTTTTTTTTTTCTGAAAAATATTAGAAATTCAGCAAAAATGTAAAAAAAATAGCAATTTTCAAACTTTGAATGATTATCCCTTTAATTCAGAAAGTCATCACACCACACAAAAACATTAATAAACGACATTTCCCTCTTGTCTGCTTTACATCAGCACCATTGTAAAATGTTGTTTTATTTTGTTAACATTTTAAAAGGTTTTAACGCATAGCAGTATATATATGATTTTAAGGACCCATAACCCCTCTTTGTTCCCTTTTTTTTTCTTCCCTTGTCTTTCTTTCCCTCTTTTTCTTATCCTATGCCTGTCTTCTACATAATATAGAGGGTACTTCCTTTTTTGAATACCTTGTTATACATGGTTACTGTTATTGTCTGCCATGGTATGTTTGACTTACTGTTAAAAGTGGTATTCCCATTTTGAATACTAGATATTTTCTGTGATTCTATATATTATAATTTTTCATATAATTAGTGTTGACTGTTGAGCGATACCTTCCGATACTCAAAGGTATCGGTATCGGATGGTATCGGCCGATATCCAAAAAATATCGGATATCGCCGATACCGATACCCGATACCAATGCAAGTCAATGGGACACAAGTATCGGAAGGTATCCTGGATGGTTCCCAGGGTCTGAAGGAGAGGAAACTCTCCTTCAGGCCCTGGGATCCATATTCATGTAAAAAATAAAGAATTAAAATAAAAAATATGGATATACTCACCCCTCCGGCGGCCCCTGGACCTTACCGAAGTAACCGGCAGCCTCCGTTCCTAAGAATGAGCAGTGAAGGACCTTCGATGTGACGCTCACGCGACCAATCACAATCCGCGACGTCATCGCAGGTCCTAAACTCACTGCATTCTTAGGAACGGAGGGTGCCGGTTACATCGGTAAGGTCCAGGGGCCGCCGGACGGGTGAGTATATCCATATTTTTTATTTTTATTCTTTATTTTTTACATGAATATGGATCCCAGGGCCTGAAGGAGAGTCTCCTCTCCTCCAGACCCTGGGAACCATACACTGGGAACTTCCGATTCCGATTTCCGATATCACAAAAATATCGGAACTCGGTATCGGAATTCCGATACAGCAAATATCGGCCGATACCCGATACTTGCGGTGTCGGAATGCTCAACACTACATATAATATATTTTTTGTTTATAAAATGTTTAATAAAATAAATTGAGCATAAAAGTGTAGCAGTAATTTTTCATTTTTTTCCAGCAAATTTACAAAATATTTTTTTAGGGACTTGTTCAGTTTTGAAGTGACTTTGGGGGTCCTATATATTAGAAACCCCCAAAAGTGACACCATTGTAAAAATCAGCGCCCCTCAACATGTTCAAAATTGCTTTCAGGAAGTTAATTAACCCTTCCCGTGCTTTTCAGGAATTAATGCAAAGTGACATGACAGGAATGAAGAAAATTATTTTCACCACCTAAATGTTTCTAACTTCTGAACAGGTCACTGTAGCCGGCAGACTTTAAGGCCATTATTTGGTCATGAATTGCCATCGCAAACATCAGGACCACATGATCAAGATCTCAGGATGCCGATGGGGTTAAAGAGGAAGCCCCTACACTCTGTGCGAGAGGATCGGAGAACAAAGCACTGACACTCAGATCACACTCGCAGCATAGCAGGAACTGAGCGGCACTGATATATCACATCCAATGTTCTCTCATCGGATGTGACACGCTAGTAGGACCCCGGCCTTAGGCCACGTTCCCACAGTGATATTCTGGTTAGTTTTTGACTACAGAATTTCTGCACCTATTATTTAAATTAGGTTACTCAAGGGGTTTTTATTTCATTTTTTTGTGCTGTCTTTTAACATGCGTTTTTATCGCGTTTTTGACACTACGTTTTTTGTCTCTTGTTGGTGTGTCATGTTTTATATAAAGTTGCTTTGTTTTTGATACATCCTGATATTTTTCTTTGACATGCGATTTTGACTCATTACTGACACAGAAACGCCCTAAACAGGAATGTGAGTTTTTTACATGCAGATTTTCCTCATCTAATACACGTCTGTGGGAGAAATCTGCACATAAAACTCAGAGTACTCTACAGATTTCTATAAATCCCATCCACTTTACTGCAACTGTAAGACGCTGTGTTTTTTACGCATCAAAAATACGCACCAAAAGCTCATTGTGGGAACGTAGCCTTATGGTCCATTCAGATGAGCTGATCTCGGCCTATTAATGAGTTCCAATCAACCATATACAATTTAATTATGGCTTGGTTACAGCCTGTTTACATGGGCCAATCAAATGTGATGGAAAGCGAATCATTGTTAATATGATCATTCTGCCCCATACAGCATCATCTTGTTCGGAGCACATCCCTGCTTACACTGGGAGATGTGCTGACGATAAAGATGGTTTTTATGACTGCATAAAATCTCCTGCTGATGCCAATCCCACACTTGACGCATTCATAGGGATGGACGGCCTGAGAAAGAAGTAGTAATCGAATCAAATAGGAAATTACAAAATTACACTTAGTATTACTAATATTTCACTTTAACTGGGCTCCAAGAATAAATACAGGCTGGGCCAAAATTTTACCAGCCAGGTTGCAACCCTCGTCACGTAATGAACATATATTGCGACCAACCAATATTTTATAACGGGGTCCATCGGGTTCATGTGTTGCTAATTTTTCTTCACAAAATGACTAGTTTTTTGGATGTGAACTTAGGCTTACATCATGCAGTGAGCTCCTGATATCCTTCAAGTGGCAGCCAAAAGGCTATATATTACATTTAGAGCTCCAATAAATGTGGGCCAGAATTATCTTTAGAGGTTGAATCGGGAGCCAACTTATACCCCATGGTGCATCCGGTGTAGGTTTGGTTGGGTTAGAACATATTCAAGTCTAGTATGAATACCCACTTTTGTTCATAATTAGGGGAAGTACAGTCGACCAGTCTAGGCAAACTAAAAGTACCAAGAGTGGCAGACCAAAACCAATATAGTGGGATGGATTGTTATAAGGTCTTCAGTTAGTAAGCTTATCCTGACATGAAATCCATTGTTTGCATTTTCAATACATTATTAATCTGATTACTCAGATTTTCCTCTCTGTTTAAGGGTCCCTACAGACAAGCGTATGAGAAATAGTCCAAGTATCATCCAGAAAACTCAGACTTTTTTTTCCATCATCCGTGTGACATGTGTGTGTGATCCATTTTCATACATCTACTCTAAAAATGTACATGATCAATCACAGTTTTTTAGGTTTATAATTAGTGATGAGCGAGTGTACTCGTGGTTCGGGTTTTCCAGAGCAAACTTGGGTGGTCTCCGAGTATTTATGACTGCTCGGAGATTAAGTTTTCATCGCCTCAGCAGCATGATTTACAGCTATTAGCCAGCTTGATTACATGTGGGGATTACCTAGTAACCAGGCAACCCCCACATGTACTCAGCATGGCTAATAGCTGTAAATCATTCAGCTGCCGTAATGAAAACTAAATCTCCGAACACTAACAAATACTCGGAGACCACCTGAGCTTGCTCGGGAAAACCCAAGCAATGAGTACACTCGCTCATCACTATTTATAATAGAAATGTATGCAGAAATATCGGATGCCGATCAGATGTTCTGAGTTAATCCGTTTTATTTTATCAACATATAGACTTGAATGAGTGAGTCTCAGCTGAGACTAGGAAGAAACTAGTCTGCCGCCAGCAACTTGTTTTCTTGTTTGTGATGCTGTGGCACCCCAGGAGTCTGGGTACCACAGTAGTGCTGCCTTCCTCTCGCCTGGAGACAATTGAGATTCCCTTTGGCAGGTTATCACACACACAACACCTTCCAAATCCAGGCCAGGAGGGGGAGCTCAAAACCCTGTTTTAGAGCAGCTTCCCTCAATAAAGATCCTGGTTTGGAGGAGGAGCTTGACAGTTGGTCCCACTAGACCAGTGAGTGCAGATGAGTCTGTACAGAGAGTATGTGAGTGAGGACAGACAGGGATGGAGCACAGTGGAGATACAGGACTCCAGGAGGCCACAAGTAGGCCTCCAGGGAGTCAGTGCGCAGAAACCGGGTACCGGGAGCCCGAGGCTTTTGTGGAATTATAAGACACAGAGCAGAACCGGAGGGCAGAGGATTACATGGACTTTGCCCATATTCACCTGTGGTACAGCAGCACCTTGGAGCTAGTAAGCACGGCTTGAGCTGATTACCATACAGGTACCTGTCCCAGGACAGAGGAACGAATTTGGACTTTGCTGGGAACACTTAGTGGCAGCAGGGACCTCAGTTAGAGCAAGCACAGAGTGGAAGGCTTCTACCTGACCTGCCAAGGGGATTCCGCTTGTCTCTGGACTGCCTGGACTCCTAATTCACCTGTTGCCATTGCCCTGGACTGTGGCCTGTCACCCATAGTAAACCAGGTAAAGACTTACAGCTTGTCTCCTCCATTTTTTACCGGCTATACCATCCACGCCCTACACCATAGGACCCCAGGGGACCCCGCTTCACCTGTGGGTAGTGTAACATCTGTGCTGCGGCAAAATCCCCCAGGGGACCCCTTCAATGCAGCATCGGTCCTACTACTGACCGAACTCCACAGGTGGCGTCACAACAAACTTTGAACAATTTCTCCTTTAACGTTGAGGCCCAGGACCACGGACCGGGTGGCAGCCACCGTGACATCCCCCCTTGCGACCGGACCCGGTACCGAGTACCCCACTGCCCTGCGGGCGACTCAATGCCTCTAGGAATGAGACTGGAGCGTATGGTATCGATACATACTATATTACATATGCATCCTTGGATATGCCTTCTGTAAATATCTTGTACATACTTGGACCTGATTGTATATATATTCTGTATTTTGCAGCGACTATGTGATAAAGGCTGTTTTCTGGCCGAAATGTCTCTAGCTGTTGCTTCACCTATCACCATTAATAAATATTCACCTGAAGCATACTTCCTTCATTTTATGTGTGCAGTGATTAAATACTGAACTAGGAAGAAACTAGGGCATGCTTCGATTTTTTTTTTCACGCAGATTTGGTCAGTAAAAAAAATCTCTCATCTCCCTGCCCCATTGTATAACATTGGTCAGAACGCTGCCCGTTTTTTGTTACGGACGGCACTGACGCCGAATATACAGTCATGTGAACGAGCCATAATACATATTAAAAACTTGTTCTACAAAGCTCAGTATATGATTGTATATCACTAAAATGTGCCTGCACTGGAGACTATGAGCTGGCCAAGGCTTCAGCACCATCCCTACAGCAATGGCTGTGAGTCCCAGTTATCACACCCGAAGCAGGGTTCCCTAATTCTTCTAGTTATAATAGGCCTTAGGACATTTTCAGACCACCATGTCCATTTTGTGAACACAATAAATGTCTAGTTTACGAATGTTTGGCTTCCGTGCTTCATCTGTTCCTGATGGAGCCTCATATACTGAAAGTCCGCTTCTGAGAACAGGACATGCTCTGAGATTAACAGAAAGGTCATATGGATCCATTAAAGTAACAAATGTGTGAACCCTTTAGTTTGAAGACATTAGTCAGTGTACTCGCTTTTTAAAAAAGGAAAACACATTGACAGGAAACAATGTTGTGGAAATCTGCCCTTAAGGGGATCTTAAAATTTGCTATTCTCGAGATAGGCCATCAGCATTAGACTATGGAGTTTTTCCTCTCTGTATCCTCATGGATCAGCTGTTTAGAAGGGACGGCAGATCCACTACAAGCGGCGTGTCACCTTCATGGTTTACACTGCTCCATAATGCACAATGCTGCACTGTGCTTGGTATTTGCAGCTACGTTTTTCCTACCAAGAGATGCAGAAATTTTACTCAGCGTGTGCACATACCTTAAATAGACAGATATTTAGGATTAAAATACATTTTTGTTTTGGACCACTTCTTTAATGTCCCTCTTCTGTGAAATGTCAGTGGGTTTTTTTTTACCCATAGGCGGATTATAAAGAGGGCAATCTGGGCTACCGCCCGGGGCCTGAGGCTCTGGGGGGCCACCGCTCCCAGACTGCCCTCATTATAATGCTTTATGCTTGGTGGGGAGCTTTGTCCTGGTGCTGTGCCACCGATGATACAGAATGGCAGTGCAGCTCCAGGGAAGTTCCTGATGCCTCTGCTGTGACATGCCAGCGATGCCATCAGCTGATGGCGGCGCGATGACGTTGCCCTAGCATGTACGCATTGACCAGTAGATGTGGACCGCAGCAGAGGGGAACGGAGCAAGGTGAATATCTCTGTATGGGCTCGTACTGTATACAGGAGGCTATATAGGGGCTCAATATTAAGTCATACAATTATTAATCAATTTTTTTATATTACTATCGAGCAAAATTTATTTCAGCCTATTGGTTCAGCCTCCACAATAGTGACGGTCTGTCCTGTGACCCCATGGGAAAATTAAGGGGTATTCCCATCTCCAAGATCCTATCCCAATATGTAGTAAGTGTAATAATTAAAATATTAGCGAATACATCCAATTAGACATGTAGTATAGTTTTTTTGATTCGCTATGTCTCTTTTCGCATGTGCAGGCATTGCAGGACCTTAGGTATCCATGGTTACGACCACTAGCAACTAGCTATCACTTCATCAGTGGTCATAGCCATGGATACTACGTTTCTAATTGGAGGTATTTGCTAATATTTTTATTATTATTACCCCTACTAAATATGGGGATAGGATCTTGGAGATGGGAATAACCCTTTAATCCCACCCCTGCTCTATTTTGCATAGCGCTATGTTATGTATAGTGCTGTACATAAGGGAAAAATTTATCTCTGTTGTTTTCCGTGTACAGATGAGCCCCAGAGCACCTGTGTGTCACTCACATGACCTATCATATGATCTATCAAAGGGGGTCATGTGAAATGTCACGTGATACATCGGGAACCTGGGGGGGCCCACACCTTCTAAACTGCCCGGAGCCCTGGCTACTCTTAATCCGCCCCTGTCTGTACCTTTTGACAATAAGTACAGCATCCAGTACCATTCATGACAAAAAAATGAAAAACTTGATGTAATTCATTACATGTAATTTATGCCCATTGGTTACCATTTTGTACGTCTTATGACGGACCTCTCACAACTGTTTGGCCTTCGTTATTGCAGAGCCTGTGATACGTGTGTGAATAGAACCTTAGTATATTTCTTGCTGAATTTTTCTTCTGCGAGATGTAGTTTGTTGGCTTTTTTTGTCAGCACACTGTGCCTACTGAAGGTTATCTGATGGGTTAAATATACACCAGCAACCACCGTATATAGTAGACACAAGGTCTGACCCAAGTCAACCTCGTCATGAATGTAATCTGCGATACTCTTCCCACAGAGCCCATGTAAAATATCAGTCCGACCCTGTGCTGTAGAAGGGAAGTGAAACAATCAGTTTCCTGTCTATAATCCTTTGAACACAGTTACTATTGAGCACTGCGTCTCCATATGTAGAAGCTTCTACATCAAGACGGTTTATGTTGAAACCTGTGTGGTCATTGATGATGGTATCGGGATTCCCTGTGGCAAAGGAGCCAAAGGAAATGCAGAGGACACAATCTGTGTCTTATCTGTATGTTCCTCAATACCGATGACTGACAACTGTCAGCATAATATCACCGTAGTGCACCATGCATGTTTTACACTGATAAGCTGCGGCATTTCAGAGTTAACATACTTTGAAAAGTCATCTGGAGACCATGGGCCCGATCATCAAGACCCGATTCACACCGGTCTTGATGAGAGGATGGGCTTGAGTCAGACGGCTTCACGAGGAGCAGTGATCGCCAGGCTCTGTCTCATCTTCGCCCACTTTGTCAGAGCTGGGTAAAAATGGCGTAAGAACATGAAAAGTTGCATTATATTAGAGCAGCCGCCAGTCGTGCCAAAATTATGCGACTTTTCAGAACTTCAAGCCAGAATACTGGTGTAAAAGCTTTTAATCTATCGGGCCCTATGTGTCTCAGATCACTAGTCCAGCGGCTTTTTCCCACCCTGGGGTATAGGGAGAGACATGAAAGTTTCAGGTAGAGGGGCAAAGAGAAGGCACTAAGGATCTGCCCAACACCTGACACACCCAAAATCTGATTTTATCACCTCTGGCGGGCGGTGGATGGATTTTAACAGTGTGCAAAGAGGAACGCTACAGGTCCTACTGAAAAGGAGCAGACCTGCAGCACCAGGTAACCTGATAGCGGCCATGAAACAGTACACTACCACTAGCACTGAACACGGCAGATGGATTGGTTGGCCAATATTATATTGATAACATTTTTCATTAATGCTAAAGAGCTTCTCCCTACACATCTGACACAAGAGCTGGTATTATAATGCTATGAAAGATTACAACTGTCATAATTATTATACAATTAGGCTACTACAGGATCAGGGAACTTTAACAGAGAATACTTTTTGCAGTGACCATCATAAATAAGACTGTTATTCCCCATAAAATTTTATAGAGAAAATGACTAAAAAAAATAAATAGCCACATGACAGGCTGTTTGTGTTCATGGGCAGTCTTTCTGTACTTCCCTATTAAGGCATATGATTTCCTGATTGTATGAAGTGAGTCATTCAGGCAGACTTCATCCTGTAATGCTGAGTTACTAAACTGGGATAAGTCAATTAGAAAATAATTATATTCATGCCTCAATTTTGAAATTACAACACTAAGAAGAAAAAGTTGTGGAATTATGGAAATCACAGGGAAAAAAGGCATGATAATGATAGGCAAGTGATGAAAAAAATGAAAACAACATTTTTTAAAACATCTTGATTTAGTCAGTACCGAGTACGAGCGTCACGCGCAAAAATAAACTCCTTGGCTGCCATCAGTAGGATTGCTAATAGTTGTCCGAGTGATTTACTGTCATACTGAATGCACTTGGGCATACAAATCATCAAGATCCGATGCTGGCAGCACCCTTTGCAACTGTTGACCAATGACATTCCAGATGTGCTCGATGTGAGACAAATCCGGAGACCCTGCAGGCCATAGTAGGACTTTTAAACCACACAAGCTGCTCACAATAGCACGAGCAACATGCGGCCTGGAATTGTTGTGTTGAAAAACAACTCCTGGGGGACTGGGATGAAATGACTGCACCATTGACTCCATGACTAAATTAATGCAACACCAACCTGTTACTGTACCTCAAATGAAGATTGGAGAGGTCCGGGAACAGTACATTATGCCACTCCACACCACAATTCAGTGAGTAGTACCAGTGTGATATTCCTTTATGAATGTGTTCCACTGACCTCATGCTTCCACTCTCAAAGGTTCATGAGGGCCTGTATATGGCATAATCCACATGGTCTTCAGACCAATCTCTGGCTAATATTGCATCCAAGACAAAAGAAGGACTCATCACTGACGAGGATACACATGCATTGCCATCTTGCTCTGCACTATAATAGCCTTTGAGAGTGGTGGAGTGAGGTCAATGAAACACCTTCACAAAGAAATGGCACTCTTGTCCTACTCACAGAATTATCAGGATTATGTTGTGTTGCAGTAAATTGTAGCGCATTCGGAACCTCTAGCCTTCATTCCAGGTACTTTAACAGATAGGCACTACACTGAATTGGTGGTGGAAACATTGGTAAGCCATTTCTCCAAAGTGTCCCAGGTGCAGTGTTTTTTAACACAATGCCAGGCCACTTTTTACTTGTCCTACTGTAAGCAGTTTGCATGTCATAAACATGCTACCATGGCCAGCAACATCTCTGAAGTTTTTTCCCAATGACCATAACTGAGACATCATTGGTCCTTGATTGCAGAGGGATATGTCAGGAGTGGATCTTGATGATTTGCGTGCCCAAGCACATTCAGCTGAACATTACACAATGTGACTGAGTGGTGCTGTCTGGGGTCTGTTCACTGTTTACATCCAGCCACTGATGGAGATGATAACATCTGGCCTTTAAGGGGTTCCTGCTCTCAGCCTCCACCAATTTAATATTGGGGACCTACCCTAAGGACAAGTCATCAATATGACAAGCCTGGAAAATCCCTCTAGTTTCCTGTAATCAATGTAACATAATACTATACATAGACATAATCAGCCTGATCCTCTTTTTCAAGATTGGGAAAAATGAGGTTTTATATTCCTCTAGAAACAGCATCACTTGAAGAGTATGTAGCTCCATATCCCTTGGTTAGGGGACAAATGATCAATTATTCAGTCACTAATGAAACTCCTGTCTAGCCTTCTATACTAATGATGAAGACCTGTTGACAGAAGGACACAGATTTGTTCAGTTTGAGGCTTTAAAGTCTATTCTTTAAATCACAGAACATAAAAGTGGCCATAAACAGTAACACGTCTCACCTCAGATAGGTGAAATATCCCCCTGACACGTGTCCTCGGAATGGTGACGTAACCCAACATCTCACCTCGGATTGGTGACGTATCCCCCTGACATGTCTCACCTCAGATGGGTAACGTATCCCCCTGACATGTCTCACCTCAGATGGGTAACGTATCACCCTGACATGTCTCACCTCGGATGGGTGACGTATCCCCCGACACGTCTAACCTCGGATGGGTGACGTATCCCCTTGACACGTCTAACCTCGGATGGGTGACGTATCGCCCTGACACGTCTCACCTCGGATGGGTGACGTATCCCCCGACACGTCTAACCTCGGATGGGTGACGTATCCCCCTGACACGTCTCACCTTGGATGGGTGACGTATCGCCCTGACACTTCTCACCTTAGATGGGTGACGTATCCCCCTGACACGTCTCACCTTGGATGGGTGACGTATCCCCCTGACACGTCTCACCTCGGATGGGTGACGTATCCCCCGACACGTCTAACCTCGGATGGGTGACGTATCCCCCTGACACGTCTCACCTCGGACGGGTGACGTATCGCCCTGACACGTCTCACCTTAGATGGGTGACGTATCCCCCTGACACGTCTCACCTTGGATGGGTGATGTATCCAATATCATACTCAGGTCACTAGCTAAACTCACATGTATGCATTACTATACCTTTGTTTCTGTAGCCAGACACACATTACAAATCCTTCTTAATGCAAGTTACTTTACAAAATTTTTAAAAATCAGTACTTTAGTTACAAAATGTATAGTTTACATATGTCCTAGGAATAAAGCAAAAAATATAAGAACCGGAGAACTTTCCAATAAATATCAGCTGATCATTGAAAAGATTTATCCAGAGAGCAGAGAATAAAAGAATTACATTCTCACTACTCTGAAGACATCATCGACAAAATCAGCAGATTCTCAGTCGATGAAATCTTACACCACAGTCCCCCCCTTGATGTACTGGTGCCATGTCACTTACCAAGTATGCCCGGGCGAAGAGGAAATATTACTTTTCAGCAGACGATCCTCATGTCTGATCCCTATGAATGATTCCACAAAAAGTATATGAGCGGGTAACAGGGCTCTCTGTGTTTCTGGAGTTTCCACAAAGCTCACCACCAGGCACGAAGAGGAAAGAGCACACTGTGTGTGTGAGCGATAGTGTTCTGTGAAGTGACAATCATCACCACTTCCTGTCTGTAACATTGTCTTTGCTTCTTTGGTTTCCAGTACATCGTCCCCACCCCACTAGAATTCACCTGCATCTTCTCTAAGGTTTTGTGATTACAGGTCGGTATTACAGGGTACATGCAGCAGCCATTCACAAAAGCATATCTGTCGCTCCCTGAATTCACACGCTTTATTTTCATTAGCAGTTAAGTTACCTTATATGTGATCGCTCTATAGCTAGTGGAGGCCAGGGCAGAACATTCAGCCAACTAGAAGAGATGTCTTCCCTATGTAACCCAGGCTCTCTAATAGGAAACATGTGGATACCAGGATATTACAAACCACTTTAGGACCACCACTATAAATAAGCATAAACAGAGAAAAAAAGTGGCACTCACCATCCGGTAAAACATTCCTTCATTTTGTCCATAACACGGGTACAGCGGGAGAGGAGCGGATATCTTCTGTGGACGACGGCCGTTTCGCGCTAGCTGCGCTTCAACAGGTCCTACCCAGCTAGCGCAAAATGGCCGTCGTCCACAGAAGGTATCCGCTCCTCTCCTGCTGTACCCGTGTTATGGACTAAATAAAGGGATGTGTTACCGGATGGTGAGTGCCACCTTTTTTCTGTTTTTGGACTATAATTGATTCATTTTTTGGTGTGCACCCGTATTCCCTCAATTGTCTGGTGTCCAGACTACACCCAGGTAGATTTCAATCTCAGCTGAGATAGTCACAGAAGTAAGTGCCAGCAATACACCTCTTTTCAAATGCTATAAATAACCATATTTGCTTGCCACTGTGGTGAACTGACTTTCATATATGTCCATTATTCTGCTGGTAAATTAGTCCCCCATCAACACATAGATCCTGATTGTTGAGGTGGATCCTCAAGTTGCTGGTTTGGATCAGCAGTTCTGAGAAAGAGAGAAAGATGATGCTGCTGCAGCAGGATGAAGTTGAGTTAGGGAGATGCGGCGAAGATATAGAGAAGAGGCTGAACTGGTGTGGCAGAGCTGGAACAGCAAAGACTGATGTAGCAGAACTGGAAAAGAGATCATTAACGTGTGACAGTTGGAACATTGATGACTGATGTAGCTGATCTGGCAAATGATGACTGATGTAGCAGAACTGGCGCAGAGATGTCTGATGTAGCAGAGCAGAAGCAGCAAAGACTAATGTCCCAATGGCACAAAGTAGATGTAGGAATTTCTGGAAGAGAGCCTGCCTTTAGGATATCGTCTTGATTTACTGAGCAATTTCTGCAGTAAGGCATTCTTCCTTTCTTCTTGCTGATGACACACAGATCTACATCTCTGGACCAGATATCACCTCCCTACTAACCAGAATCCCTCAATGTCTGTCCACTATTTCATCCTTCTTCTCCGCTAGATTTCTGAAACTTAACATGGACAAAACAGAATTCATCATCTTTCCCCCATCTCACGTGACCCCCCCCCAACGAACCTATCCATTACAGTAAATGGCTGCCCACTCTCCCCAGTCCCACAAGCTCGCTGCCTCGGGGTTATCCTTGACGCTGATCTCTCCTTCAAACCACATATCCACGCCCTTTCCACTTCCTGCCGACTTCAACTCAAAAATATTGCACGAATCCGTTCATTCCTCAACCAAGAATCTGCAAAAACCCTAGTCCATGCCCTCATCATCTCTCGCCTCGACTACTGCAACCTCCTGCTCTGTGGCCTCCCCTCAAACACTCTCGCAACCCTCCAATCTATTCTAAACTCTGCTGCCCGACTAATCCACCTGTCCCCCCGCTATTCTCCGGCCTCTCCCCTCTGTCAATCCCTTCACTGGCTCCCCATTGCCCAGAGACTCCAGTACAAAACCCTAACCATGACGTACAAAGCCATCCACAACCTGTCTCCTCCTTACATCTGTGACCTCATCTCCCGGTACTTTCCTACACGCAACCTCCGATCCTCACAAGATCTCCTTCTCTACTCTCCTCTTATTTCTTCTTCCCACAATCGTATACAAGATTTCTCTCGCGTATCACCCCTACTCTGGAACCCTCTACCACAACACATCAGACTCTCGCCCACCATCGAAACCTTCAAAAAGAATCTGAAGACCCACCTCTTCCGACAAGCCTACAACCTGCAGTAACCACCGATCGACCAAACCGCTGCATGACCAGCTCTACCCTCACCTACTGTATTCTCACCCATCCCTTGTAGATTGTGAGCCTTCACGGGCAGGGTCCTCTCTCCTCCTGTACCAGTTATGACTTGTATTGTTCAAGATTATTGTACTTGTTTTTATTATGTATACCCCTCCTCACTTGTAAAGCGCCATGGAATAAATGGCGCTATAACAATAAATAATAATAATAATAATAATAATAATTCTTCCTGGCATGTGACTGCCTATAAAAATTAAACATGAGTGACAAGTACATTCTGGGTAAATTTGAAGAAAGGCTAAGTAGGGTAGTATAAGTCATAAATCCACTGCTCCCACTAACAACATCACAGGTCAAGCCTGCAGTCGTTCTGTTATCTCTAGCTATGTTAAGATACGCTTGTGAAATTGACCAAAAGATAAGACTGCATTCACTACACAGCCATTTTTGTTGCAATTACTGTGACTTTCCAAAACTGATGCAAAAATATTACAGTTCTACCATGACTGTAGAATGAAAAACACAACACTGACACAAAGTGTGAAAGCAGCCTTAGACCAGACAGGGCCATTACAATCATGGTTTTCATAGATACTGCTGTATCCCTGCAAAATCAAGTAATTGTTTAACAAGCAATACAAGACCTTAAAGCGCTCACATTTTTAACCATTGTCTTAATGTTTAATTTAGAAATCAATACTGCACATGAAAATAAGAAACTTTGTAATCTATAGGTGTTTCTCACAAACTGAGAATATCATCAAAAAGTTAATTTATTTCAGTTCTTCAATACAAAAAGTGAAACTCGTATATTATATAGAGTCATTACAAACAGAGTGATCTATTTCAAGTGTTTATTTCTGTTAATGTTGATGATTATGGCTTACAGCCAATGAAAACCCAAAAGTCATTATCTCAGTAAATTAGAATAATTAACAAAAAACACCTGCAAAGGCTTCCTAAGCGTTTAAAAAGGTCCCTTAGTCTGTTTCAGTAGGCTCCACAATCATGGGGAAGACTGCTGACTTGACAGATGTCCTGAAGGCAGTCATTGACACACTCCACAAGCAGGGTAAGCCACTAAGCCACAAAAGGTCATTGCTAAAGAAGTTGGTTGTTCAGAGTGCTGTATCCAAGCATATTAATGGAAAGTTGAGTGGAAGGAAAAAGTGTGCTAGAAAAAGGTGCACAAGCAACAGGGATAACCGAAGCCTTGAAAGGATTGTTAAGAAAAGGCCACTGAAAAATTTTGAGGAGATTCACAAGGAGTGGACTGCTGCTGGAGTCATTGCTTCAAAAGCCACCACACACAGATGTATCCAGGACATGGGCTACAAGTGTCGCATTACTTGTGTCAAGCCACTCATGACCAATAGACAACGCCAGAAGCGTCATACCTGGGCCAAGGAGAAAAAGAACTGGACTGTTGCTCAGTGGTCCAAGGTGTTGCTTTCAGATGAAAGTAAATTTTGCATTTCATTTGGAAATAAAGATCCAAGAGTCTGGAGGAAGAGTGGAGAGGCACACAATCCAAGCTGCTTGAGGTCTAGTGTGAAGTTTCCACAATCCGCGATGATTTGGGGAGCCATGTCATCTTGTGTAGGTCCACTGTGTTTTATCAAGACCAAAGTCAGCGCAGCCATCTACCAGGAAATTTTGGAGCACTTCATGCTTCCCTCTGCTGACAAGCTTTTTGAAGATGGAAAATTAATTCTCCTGCAGGACTTGGCCCCTGTCCACACTGTCGGAAGTACCAATAACTGGTTTAAAAACAACAGTATCACTGTGCTTGATTGGCAGCAAACTCAGCTGACCTTAACCTCATAGAGAATCTATGGGGTATTGTCAAGAGGAAGATGAGAGACACCAGACCCAACAATGCAGACGAGCTGAAGGCTGCTATCAAAGCAACCTGGGCTTCAATAACTCCTCAGCAGTGCCACAGCCTGATCGCCTCCATGCCACACCGCATTAATGCGGTAATTGATGCAAAAGGAGCCCCAAACAAGTATTGAGTGCATATACTTAACATACATTTCAGTAGGCCAACATTTCGGATTTTAACCCCTTCACCCCAAAGCCTGTTTTCACCTAAGTGACACGGCCAATTTTTACAATTCTGACCACTGTCACTTTATGAGGTCATAACTCTGAAACGCTTCAACGGATCCTGGTGATTCTGAGATTGTTTTCTCGTGACATATTGTACTTTATGATAGTGGTAAAACTTCTTCGATATGACTTGCATTTATTTGTGAAAAAAACAGAAATTTGTCAAATTATGAAAATTTAGCAATTTTCAAATTTTTCGTTTTTATGCCCTTAAATTAGAGAGTTATATCACATAATATAGTTAATAAACAACATTTCCCACATGTCTGCTTTACATCAGCACAATTTTGGAAACATAATTTTTTTTTGTTAGGGAGTTATAAGGGTTAAAAGTTGACCAGCGATTTCTCATTTTTGCAACAAAATTTGCAAAACCATTTTTTTTACGGACCACCTCACACTTGAAGTGGCTTTGAGGGGTCTATATGACAGAAAATGTCCAAAAGTGACACCATTCTAAAAACTGCACCCCTCAAGGTACTCTAAACCACATTCAAAAAGTTTATTAACCCTTCAGGTGCTTCACAGGAATTTTTTGAATGTTTAAAAAAAATTGAACATTTAACTTTTTTTTCACAAAATTTTTACTTCAGATCCAATTTGTTTTATTTTAGCAAGGGTAACAGGAGAAATTGGACCAAAAAAGTTGTTGTACAATTTGTCCTGAGTACGCCGATACCCCACATGTTGGGGTAAACCATTGATTGGGCACATGGCAGAGCTCGGAAGGGAAGGAGCGCCATTTGACTTTTCAATGCAAAATTGGCTGGAATTGAGATCGGAACCCATGTCGTGTTTGGAGAGCCCCTGACGTGCCTAAACAGTGGAAACCCCCACAAGTGACACCATTTTGGAAAGTAGACCCTCTAAGGAACTAATCTAGATGTGTGGTGAGCACTTTGAACCTCCAAGTGCTTCACAGAAGTTTATAATGTGGAGCCGTAAAAAAAATTAATATTAATTTTCACAAAAAATGATCTTTTTGCCCCAAATTTTTTATTTTCCCAAGGGTAGCAGGATCAATTGGACCCCAAAAGTTGTTGTGCAATTTGTCCTGAGTACGCTGATACTTCATATATGGGGATAAACCACTGTTTGGGCGCATGGCAGAGCTCGGAAGGGAAGGAGCGCCATTTGACTTTTCAATGCAAAATTGGCTGGAATTGAGATCGGAACCCATGTCGTGTTTGGAGAGCCCCTGACGTGCCTAAACAGTGGAAACCCCCACAAGTGACACCATTTTGGAAAGTAGACCCTCTAAGGAACTAATCTAGATGTGTGGTGAGCACTTTGAACCTCCAAGTGCTTCACAGAAGTTTATAATGTGGAGCCGTAAAAAAAATTAATATTAATTTTCACAAAAAATGATATTTTTGCCCCAAATTTTTTATTTTCCCAAGGGTAGCAGGATAAATTGGACCCCAAAAGTTGTTGTGCAATTTATCCTGAGTACGCTGATACTTCATATATGGGGATAAACCACTGTTTGGGCGCATGGCAGAGCTCGGAAGGGAAGGAGCGCCATTTGACTTTTCAATGCAAAATTGGCTGGAATTGAGATCGGAACCCATTTCGTGTTTGGAGAGCCCCTGACGTGCCTAAACAGTGGAAACCCCCACAAGTGACACCATTTTGGAAAGAAGACCCCCTAAGGAACTTATTTAGATGTGTGGTGAGCACTTTTAACCCCCAGTTGTTTCACTAAAGTTTAGAATGTAGCGCTGTGAAAATCAAAAAATCATTTTTTCTTTCCACAAAATGATGTTTTAGCCCGCAATTTTTTTTCCCCCAAGGGTAACAGGAGAAATTGGACCACAAAAGTTATTGTCCAATTTGTCCTGAGTACGCTGATACCCCATACATTGGGGGGAACCACTGTTTGGGCGCACGGCAGAGCTCGGAAGGAAGGAGCGCCGTTTGAAATGCAGACTTAGATGGATTGGTCTGCAGGTGTCATGTTGCATTTGCAGAGCCCCTGATGTACCTAAACAGTAGAAACCCCCCACAAGTGACCCCATATTGGAAACTAGACCCCCCATGGAACTTATCTAGATGTGTTGTGAGAACTTTGAACCAACAAGTGTTTCACTACAGTTTATCACGCAGAGCCGTGAAAATAAAAAATATTTTTTTTTCCACAAAAATTATATTTTAGCCCCCACATTTTTATTTTCCCAAGGGTAACAGGAGAAATTGGACAACAAAAGTTGTTGTGCAATTTGTCCTGAGTACGCTGATACCCCATATATGGGGGGGAACCACTGTTTGGGCGCACGGCAGAGCTCGGAAGGGAAGGAGCGCCGTTTGAAATGCAGACTTAGATGGATTGGTCTGCAGGTGTCATGTTGCATTTGCAGAGCCCCTGATGTACCTAAACAGTAGAAACCCCCCACAAGTGACCCCATATTGGAAACTAGACCCCCCACGGAACTTATCTAGATGTGTTGTGAGAACTTTGAACCCCCAAGTGCTTCACTACAGTTTATAACGCAGAGCCGCGAAAATAAAAAATATATTTTTTTCCACGAAAATTATATTTTAGCCCCCATGTTTTTATTTTCCCAAGGGTAAGGCTGGTTTCACACTTGCGTTTTTATCTGCATGCGTTTTTTTAAAAAACGCATGTGTGAAAAAACGCATGTAATCGCGGTAAAACGCATGCGTTTTTTTAGACGCATGCGTTTTTATAGAAAAACACAAGAAAACAAGAAAAACACAAAAAACCCTAACCCTACCCCTAACCCTACCCCTAACCTGAAATACGTGGCACTGAAATACGTGGCACTGAAATACGTTTATATACGTATATACGTATATAAGTGCCACGATATTTCAGTGGCCACGTATATAAGTGCCACGTATATAAGTGCCACGTATATAAGTGCCACGTATATAAGTGCCACGTATATAAGTGCCACGTATATAAGTGCCACGTATTTCATGTACATGCCACGATATTTAAGTGCCACGTATATAAGTGCCACGTATTTAAGTGCCACGTATTTAAGTGCCACGTATTTAAGTGCCACGTATTTAAGTGCCACGTATTTCACGTAAATGCCACGTATTTCACGTAAATGCCACGATATTTCAGTGCCACGTATTTCACTGAAATACCGTGGCACTTAAATACGTGGCACTGAAATATCGTGGCACTGAAATACGTGGCACTGAAATACGTGGCACTGAAATACGTGGCACTGAAATACGTGGCACTGAAATACGTGGCACTATGACTGTCAGAAAATGTTCATTAAACGGTTAGGGATGAGTTTAGGGGTAGGGTTAGGGTT
This sequence comes from Ranitomeya variabilis, assembly GCF_051348905.1. Lineage (NCBI taxonomy): Eukaryota > Metazoa > Chordata > Amphibia > Anura > Dendrobatidae > Ranitomeya > Ranitomeya variabilis. The sequence goes on from NC_135234.1 coordinate 651,922,253, forward strand.
AGGGTTTGGATCCCTTTATCACCTTGATGGTGGTGGGTGACTTTTCAGTGTGTGTTCTGTTTTTTTTCTATAAAAACGCATGCGTTTTTAACGCAAACAAACGCGTTGAGATCGGACGCCATGTCGCGTTTGGAGAGCCCCTGATGTGCCTAAACAGTGAAAACTCCCCAATTCTAACTGAAACCCTAACCCCAACCCTAACCCTAGTCCTAACCCTAGCGCTACTTTCACACTAGCGTTTTTTTGCATACGTCGCAATGCGTCGTTTTGGCGAAAAAACGCATCCTGCAAAGTCATCTGCAGGATGCGTTTTTTCCCCATAGACTAACATTAGCGACGTATTGACACACGTCGCAAGCGTCGTGCGACGGTTGCGTCGTGTTGTGGCGGACCGCCGGCAGCAAAAAACGTTACATGTAACTTTTTTTGTGCTGATGGTCCACCATTTCCGACCGCGCATGCGCGGCTGGAACTCCGCCCCCACCTCCCCGCACCTCACAATGGGGCAGCGGATGCGTGGAAAAACAGCATCCGCTGCCCCCGTTGTGCGGCGCTTGCACAGTATGCGTCGGTATGTCGGGCCGACGCAGCGCGACGGCCCCGTACTGACGCTAGTGTGAAAGTAGCCTAACGGGAAAATGGAAATAAATATATTTTTTAAAATTTTATTATTTTTCCTAACTAAGGGGGTGATGAAGTGGGATTTGATTTACTTATATAGCGTTTTTTGGGCGGATTTTTATGGTTGGCAGCCATCACACACTAAAAGACGCTTTTTATTGCAAACAATAGTTTTTGCATCACCACATTTTGAGAGCTATAATTTTTCCATATTTTGGTCCACAGAGTCATGTGAGATCTTGTTTTTTGCGGGACGAGTTGACGTTTTTGCTGGTACCATTTTCGGGTACATGACATTTTTTGATCGCTTTTTATTCCGATTTTTGGGAGGCGGAATGAACAAAAACCAGCAATTCCTGAAATTCTTTTAGGGGGTGCGTTTATACCGTTCCGCGTTTGGTAAAAAGGATAAAGCAGTTTTATTCTTCGGGTCAGTACGATTACAGCGATAACTCATTTATATAATTTTTTTATGTTTTGGCGCTTTTACACAATAAAAACTATTTTATATAAAAAATAATTGTTTTTGCATCGCTTTATTCTGAGAGCTATAACTTTTTTATTTTTCTGCTGATGATGCTGTATGGCGGCTTTTTTTTTGCGGGACAAGATGACGTTTTCAGCGGTACCATGGTTATTTATATCCGTCTTTTTGATCGCGTGTTATTCCACTTTTTGTTTGGCGGTATGAGAATAAAGCGTTGTTTTTTGCCTCGTTTTTTTTTTTTTTTTTTTATGGTGTTCACTGAAGGGGTTAACTAGTGATATAGTTTTATAGGTGGGGTTGTTACGGACGCGGCGATACTAAATATGTGTACTTTTATTGTGTGGTGTTTTTTTTATTTAGATAAAGAAATGTATTTATGGGAATATATTTATTTTTTTTTTCTTTATTTAGGAATTTTTTTTTTTTTTTACACATGTGGAAAAATTTTTGTTTTACTTTTTTACTTTGTCCCAGGGGGGGACATCACAGATCGGTGATCAGACCGTGTGCACAGCACTCTGTCTGATCACCGATGTGACAGGCACGTTCCACAGGCTTGCCGGCGCCTGCTATGAGGATTCTCAGCAGACGCCGGCAAGCAGGGTCATCTTATGACCCGGAAGGAGTCCCGCGGCCATCTTGGATCCGGGGACTCCTTCCAGGTCACCGGAGCAGCGCGATCTCATCGCGCTGCTCCGGTGGGAGAGCGCAGGGAGCCCCCGTCCCTGCGCGATCCCCCTCTATGCCGCTGTCACTATTGACAGCGGCATCAGAGGGGTTAAATGCCCGCGATCGGCGACAGCGCCGATCGTGGGCATTGCTGCGGGGTGTCAGCTGTCATATACAGCTGACACCCGCACCCGATCACCGCGGCGCTCAGCGTGAGACCGCGGTGATCGGGGCGCCGTACTAGTACTGCGGCTGGCACTAATGCAGTGCCGGCAGCGCCGTACTAGTACGGCGCATGGCACGAAGGGGTTAAAAGCATTTTTCAAGCTGGTGTTATAAAGTATTCTAATTTACTGAGATTATGACTTTTGGGTTTTCATTGGCTGTAAGCCATAATCAACATTAACAGAAACAAACACTTAAAATAGATCACTGTGTTTGTAATGACTGTCATGAAGTGACTGTCCGGGCGTGACCCGACCCGACAAGGGGGCGGTCACAAAACGGTGAAACACACAAGGGTACACTGGGCACACTTTAACAATGGTGGGCCCTATCGGTAAGGAACGGGGAATTGAACACCTCCTGCACTCACCTGAGGATGTGCCCTGCTCTTACTATCGTCACTATACAGGTTCTTTCACCCCATTGCCGAGCAGGATACCTAATCCCTCACTTGCCCTGCTCCTATCCCTAAGTAGGGAACTGGCAGGTGAGAGCACTGGTCCCACCACTGCACTAATACAACACAGGGGAAAGTTACAGACAACAAAGGGACAAAGCAATAATAAACACCACACTTAGCTTTCTCTGCTGCAATGCACCTCACAGCAGAGTAGGCACCAGATATCAGTATTCAGCTGAAGAACCACGGCACTCAGCTAGGTTGGTCTCCAAAAGGACCTATATAACCAACAGTCAGCTGAAGCATCAGGTGACCTTTTAAAGGAAGGTGTGAGTGGTCACCACCCACATCAGCAGAACTAGCAGCAATGCAATTACACCAGCGGCCACCGGGAGAAAACTGCATTAACCCCCGATAGCCTGAAAGGAAAAAAGTTTTAATCTGAGAGGCCAGATCTGCCACAGATCCAAACATGGACAGTGACAGTACCCCCCTTTTAATGAGGGGCCTCTGGACCCTCAACACCGGACCTCACCAGACAACAACCTACAGTGAAGATGCCTTGATCCACCAGAGTTCACCTCAGCAGTCACCTGACCCTCAGATTTATAGCAAACGCAGCGTGATGGAAATGCAAACAACGTAGGCTCTGGAGGCGCCACAAATCTCCAGAGCGCCGACCTGGGGAATGAGTTGTGTACATGCATAACTGGGGGTGACTCCAACTGAAAAGTCCCCGGGCTGAAAATGGCCGACACTCGATATGGCCTAATCACCCTGGAACTCTAGGTCCCAGTTGCACACTTCCACCTCATGTTTTTGGTGGAGACCCATACGTACTCATTCACACAGAGGTCTGGACCTGAACGTTTATTTGCATACGTTTGCCACAAGATGGTAAATTCTTTGAGGAATTGACAACAGAGGCATCCCCGTGTCACCACACTCATACGCCCACAAAGCTCAGAGGGAACCACCACCCTCCCTTGACCCCTCCTCCTAAGAGGACTCGACACAGGGTTAGCTTGTGATGAGGGTTGAGTCCTGCCCCTCCTCCCTGGCAGCACCTCCTCGTGACGAGTCCCTATACACAGGTGTATATCATCCACGACTTGGGTCTCCCATCCCTTGGCTGAGTGGTACAGGGTCAATTGCCTGGACACTTAGGGGTTTAGTGTCCTACACCTCAGGCCATGGGTCTGGACAAAATGAGCATCCACCAGATTGACACGTGCTGCACCACAAGCACCGGTAAACACTCAGTTACCCCGCCGACCACCACTTCAGCAGACAAGGTACACTGAGGGGAAGAAATGGAGGAAATATACACTCCCTGGTTGCCTCCCTCCACAAGACCAGGGGGATGCGGCTTCTTAGGTGGTACAGGTATTTTTTGCGTGAGCTGGGCAGACACCGATGAAATGACCCGTCTGCACACAGAAAAAACATGCCCCCCACATGTGGGAACCGCAGGCAACCCCATTTGGGAACCAACTCCTCCCACCTGCATGGGTTCGTCCGCCTGCTCAAGTGAGTCCCCCTCCTTAGCAAGGACTACCGGGGGCACATTTAGTGTATGTCTCTCCCTCAAGCGTCTATCTACCCAAATGGCAAGGGACATGGCAGCCTTCAACGACCTGGGGGCGCCGTACTGCACAAGAGTATCCTGCAACCTTGGAGACAGACCCTGTCTAAAATGGCTCCTAAGGGCAGGGTCATTGCACTGTGTGTCAGTGGCCCACCTCATGAACTCCGAGCAGTATTCCTCAGCCTGCCGACCCCCCTGCTTGATTTTACGTAGTCGGGACTCCATCAGGGAGACGCCATCTGGATCCCCATACACAAGCACCAATGCCGCAAAAAACTTGTCCACCGACCATAAAGATGGAGAACAGGCCGGCAGGGAGAAAGCCCAGGATTGGGATCACCCTTAAGAAGGGAGATTATAATCCCCACACGCTGTTCCTCACTCCCTGATGAACGAGGGCGGAGCCTGAAGTACAATTTACAGGCTTCCTGAAAAACCAAAAATGTATCTCTCCCACCAGAGAACCTGTCAGGAAGAGATATCCCGGGGTGGGACTGTCTTACCTTCCTGCTCTAAGCCAGAGAGGGTTCCAGGGTCATGTGTCAAAACAACAACACAGGAGCCCTGGGGAGAGCGAGTGCCGAAACCGCGAGAAAGGCGTCGGCACAGAAGGCGAGTATAAGCTTAATTATTTTATCGACGCCATTTAGATCAAGAAGGGGTTGTCCTAATAGTGGACAACCCCTTTAAGACTTATCAGTGATCACCTATCAACAATGTAAGTGTAACTTTTTGATCAGTGGAGATCTGACCACTGAGTCCCCCACCAATAATGAGAACACGGTTTTAATATGCCCAATCTAAATGGAGCTGAGTTCATTCTCTATTGGACAGTCGGAGTTAGCCAGATGTAGCATTTGGCTTCTTCCGGAAGTCCTATGAACAATGAATAGAGCAGCAGAAAACATATACAGCCATTGCTTCATTTCAACATGGCATTTGAAATCCCTGGTTCTTGGGATTGTTGGGAGTCCAAGCTGGTGGAACCACCAATACAAAGTTGTCTTGTATAATTTTCAACTGCATCCATCCATTGGAGTCCTACTTACAGAACAATGCAGCCTCCTGTGGTGACAACAGCTGGATGTTGACAGTGTATGGAATGGAAAACCACCTCTCTGCCCCTGGGTACTACAAATCAGCACCACTGCTCCCTCATACACAGCGGGTACGGAAAGTATTCAGACTCCTTTTTTTTCACTGTTTGTTTCATTGCAGCCATTTGATAAATTCAAAAAAGTTCATTTTTTTCTCATTAATGTACACTCTGCACCCCATATCTTGACTGAAAAAAACATAAATGCAGAAATTTTTGCAAATTTAATAAAAAAGAAAAACTCAAATATCACATGGTCATAAGTATTCAGACCCTTTGCTCAGACACTCATATTTAAGTCACATGCTGTCCATTTCCTCGTGATCCTCCTTGTGATGGTTCTACTCCTTCATTGGAGTCCAGTTGTGTTTAATTAAACTGATACGACTTGATTTGGAAAGGCACACACCTGTCTATGTAAACCCTTATAGCTCACAGTGCATGTCAGACCAAATGAGAATCATGAGGTCAAAGGAACTGGCCAAGGAGCTCAGAGACAGAATTGTGGCAAGTACAGATCTGACCAAGGTTACAACAGAATTTCTGCAGTACTAAGGTTCCTAAGAGCACAGTGGCCTCCATAATCCTTAAAGGGAACCTGTCACCCCCAAAATCGAAGATGAGCTAAGCCCACTAGCATCAGGGGCTTATCTACAGCATTCTGTAATGCTGTAGATAAGCCCCCGATGTATCCTGAAAGATGAGAAAAACAGGTTAGATTATACTCACCTGGGTGGGCGGTCCGATCCGATGGGCGTCGCGGTCCGGGGCCTCCTATCTTCATCAGATGACGTCCTCTTCTTGTTTTCAGGCTCCGGCTCCGGCGCACTTTGTCTGCCCTGTTGAGGGCAGAGCAAAGTACTGCAGTGCGCAGGCGCTGGGCCTCTCTGACCTATCCCGGCGCCTGCGCACTTCAGTACTTTGCTCTGCCCTCAACAGGGCAGACAAAGTACGCTTGCGCCGGAGCCGCAGCGTGAATACAAGAAGAGGACATCATAGTAAGAAGATGGGAGGCCCCAGAGCGGACCGCGACGCCCATTGGACCAGAACAGAACCGGGACCGCCCCTGGGTGAGTATAATCTAACCTCTTTTTCTCATCTTTCAGGATACATAGGGGGCTTATCTACAGCATTCCAGAATGCTGTAGATAAGCCCCTGATGCTGGTGGGCTTAGCTCATCTTCGATTTTGGGGGTGACAGGTTCCCTTTAAATGGAAGAAGTTTGTGACCACCAGAAGTCTCCCTAGACCTGGCTTTCCAGCCAAACTGAGCAATCGTGGGAGAAGAGCCTTGGTGAGAGAGGTAAAGAAGAACCCCAAGATCACTGTGGCTGAGCTCCAGAGATGCAGTAGGGAGATGGGAGAAAGTTCCACAAAGTCAAGTATCACTGTAGCCAGTCGGGCATTTATGGCAGAGTGGCCCGACGGAAGCCTCTCCTCAGTGCAAGACATATGAAAGCCCGCATAGAGTTTGCTAAAAAAAACACATGAAGGACTCCCAGACTATGAGAAATAAGATTCTCGTCTGATAAGACGAAGATAGAAATTTTTGGTGATAATTCTAACGGAATGTGTGGAGAAAACCAGGCACTGCTCATCACCTGCCCAATACAATCCCAACAGTGAAACATGGTGGTGGCAGCTTCATGCTATGGGGGTGATTTTCAGCTACAGGACGACTAGTTATCCTTGAAGGAAACATGAATGTGGCCAAGTACAGATATATCCTGGATGAAAACCTCTTCCAGAGTGCTCTGAACCTCAGATGTGGCCGAAGGTTCGTCTTCCAACAAGACAATGACCCTAAGCACAGAGCTAAAATAACAAAGGAGTGGCTTCACAACAACTCTGTGACCATTCTTGACTGGCCCAGCCAGAGCCCTGACCTAAACCCAATTGAGCATTTCTGGAGAGACCTGAAAATGGCTGTCCACCAACGTTCATCATCCAACCTGACGGAACTGGAGAGGATCTGCAAGGAAGAATGGCAGAGGATCCCCAAATCCAGGTGTGAGAAACTTGTTGCCTCATTGCCAAGAAGACTCCTGGCTGTACTAGCTCAAAAGGTGCTTCTCCTCAATACTGAGCCAAGGGTCTGAATACTTATGACCATGTGATATTTCAGTTTTTCTTTTTTATAACTATGCAAAAATGTCTACACTTCTGTTTTTTTTCCCAGTCAAGATGGGGTGCAGAGTGTACATTCATGAGAAAAAAATGAAGTTTTGTTAATTTACCAAATGGCTGCAATGAAACAAAAAGTGAAAAATGTAAAAGGGGTCTGAACACTTTCCGTACCCACTGTAGTTTACTGGCCGCCCCTGGGTCCTGCAGATCAGCATCACTAGCACTAAAGAGTCAGCTTTCTTCCTCTTGGGGAGCTAATTTACATACCTCTTCCCAGGAGCCATTGCAGGCTCTATGCTGGGGGAGTGTCTCCTCCACAGAGGGAAATTTGGCCCCACGGAGAGTTTGTGGTACATGACCGGCCTTTCCCATTACATTCATTGACCAAGGTGTTACACGCAAAGTGACAAAGCAGCCCTAGCCGCCCAATGTGAGCCAGGTCCTAGCTGGGGCTGAGACCGGCCTGAGTGACACACGAGAGGATGTGTGTCCCACACTGCAGCACAACCACGGAAGGCGCAGCCGCCCACAATACACGCATGAGCGCAGAAGTGAGGACACGCCCCCAAACATCAGCGCCGCACGCCGAGAACCGCCCACATGCGTACTAGACGTCATTACGCCGATGACTAATTGCGTTGAATCATGGGAATTGTAGTTCTTGCTTGGCTGTCAACTCTGGAGAAAACTTGTAGGAAGCTAAGAAAGGACTACAAATTCCATAATGCCTTGTAGTCCATGAGCTTTTCAGCTCGTTGCATCAGCTGCGATCGAGAGAAGCAGTGCCGGTAGTTAGTGGAGTGTCCGTAGTGCCGGCATGAAGCTGTATGTGAGCGATGGGAACCCTCAGGGGTTAAAGGTCCTGGCTGCTGCCGGACTGTGGAGTGATGACGTAGAGATCCGGAGGTGTCAGCAGGACGGTGAGAGGCGCACGTGTGACAGCTGGGGTCTGTGTGTGGGCAGCGCTAGTGCCGGGGACGGTGTCCTCAGTGCCTGTATGTATGTATAACACTGTACGTGCAGCTCAGTCAGCTCATAGAAAGACTGCGGAGGTGATGGCTGCTCTTCACTGGAGGGAATGGGGCAGATCTGCAATATACCGTCAGACACCTTTATTCCCCAGCTGCCAGCGCTGCGATAGCTGACAGGGAGCACACAGGAGACCGAGCATAAGCCCCATGCAAGCAGCGCACTCGATAGAAAGCAAGCAAGCACAATCCCCAAACAAGCGAGCACTGTGAAAGAAAGGGCACAAGCCCCTGAGCGAGTGAGCACCACGCGCAAAAGAAAGCGAGCACAAATGAGAAAGAGCACGCAATCCCCAGAGAAAGCAAGCAGTGTGTGTGCGTGCGAGAGCAAGGGAGCATAAGTGAGAAAGCGAGCACAAGCCGCAGGCAAGCAGCGCATGCAATCCCCAAGCAAGTGCAAGCCCCATAGAAAGTGAGAGCAAGGTTCATACAAACAACGCAAGAGAAAAAGTAGGAGCTAAAGAGAATTAGCAAGGTCAATTCTCCAGGCAAGCAGTACACGCCCCAGGCAGCAAGCATGCGCGAGAAAGAAGCAAGCGCAAGCCCTAAATGAGCAACACATGTGAAAAAAAAAAGTGAGCAGCATATCTGAGAGAGTAGAAGTAGCGAGTGCAAACCCCAGGCGAGCGGCTCACACAAGAGAAAGCGAACACAAGCCCTAGGAGAGCAGCATGTGCGAGAAAACACAAGCAATCTCCAAGTGAGTGCAAGCCCCAGAAATAGCGAGCAGCGTGTAAGAGAAAACGAGCGCAATCTCCATGCTAGTGCAAGCCCAAAAGAATGCAAAAAAGACGTGGCATTTCCCAAGTGAATGCAATCCTCAGAGAAAGTGAGCAGAGCGTGAGAGAGAAAGCGAGGGCGAGCCCAAGAATGCAGGCATGATGCCCAGAGCAAGTGGGCACATTCCCCAGAGAAAGCGAGTGTAAGTGAGAAAGCACGCACAATCCTCAAGCAAGCACAAGTCCCATAGAAAGCGAACGTAACCCCAAGGCGAGCAGCGGGTGAGAGAAACCAAGCATGAACCTCTAGCAATCAGCGTCCGCAAGACAGAAAAAGAAAGCCTTGTCAAGCAGTGTACTCACGAGAGAGAAACTGCAAGTGCAATAGGTGACCAGCACATGCGAGAGAGAAGAAGCAATTGTAAGTCGCAGGCTAGCAGCACGTGTGAGAGTAGAAGCAAGCGCAATCCCCAGGCGAGCAGTGTACGTGAGCGAGAAGAAGCGAGTGCAAGTCCCAGGCGAGCTGTGCGCGCAAGAAGAATCAGCGAGTGGTAGCCCCGGGAGAGCAGCATGAGAAGAAGAAGCAAGCACAAGTCCCAGGCGAGCAGTGCGCGAGAGAAGAAGCGAGTGCAAGCCGTGCACAAGAGAAGTAGCGAGCGAAAGCCCCAGGCAAGCAGCACCTGTAGAAGAAGCGAGCAGAAAACCCAGGTGAGCAGCACCCATGGGAGAAGAATAATCAGCGAGCGGAAAACTCAGGCAAGCTGCAGCGAGTGGAAGTCCCAGGTAAGCAGCGCTCGAGAAGAAGCAAGCAGTAGCCCAAAGTGAGCAGTGCTCGTGAGAAGAAGCGAGCGTAAGCACCAGGCGAGCAGCGCTCGTTAGAAGTGAGCGTAAGCATCAGGCAATCAACGCTCGTGAGAAGAAACAAGCGCAAGCCCCAGGCAAGCAGTGCAAGAGAAAAAGTGAGCACAAGTGAGAAGCAGCGAGTTCAAGCCCCAAGGCAAGCAGTATACACACGAGAGAAAATAAGCTGAAGCCGCAGGCAAGTCACATGCACGAGAAAGAAGCAAGCCTCAAACGAACAGTGCATGTGTGAGTAGAAGCTGCAAGTGCATGCCACATGCAAGCAGCTCACACTAAGGAAACAAATGCAAGCCCCAGGAGAGCAGCATACACGAGGGAAAACAAGCGCAAACTCCAAGTGAGCACAAGCCTAAAAGAATGCGAGCACAAGTGAGAAAAAGAGGGTAATCCCCAACTGAATGCAAACCCAAGAGAAAGTGAGCAGAGCGTGAGAGAGAAAGCGAGCTCAAGGCCAAAAAAGCAAGCGCAATCCCTTAGTGAGCGCAATCCCCAGAGCAAGTGAGCACTGCATGTGAAAGAAGAAAAGCAAGAAGGCGAATGCAGTGCCCAGAGAAAGTGCATGAGAGAGAAAGCGAGCGTAACTGAGAAAACAAGTACAACTCCCAGGCGAGCAACATGCACAGTTCTCAAGCAAGTGCAAGCCCCATAGAGAGCGAGCATAAGCCCAAGGCAAGCAGCGGGTGAGAGAAACCGAGCGTAAGCCATTAGCATGCAGTACACAAGAGAGAAAAAGCAAGCACAAGCCCTTGCAAGCAGTGCACTTGCAAGAAAGAAGCAAGCCCCAGATGGGCAGCGTATGCGAGAGAGAAGAAGCAAGTCCCAGGGGAGCAGCACATGCGAGAGAAGAATCAGGTCCCAGGCGAGCATTGTGTGTGAGAGAGTAGAAGCGAGTGCAAGCCCCAAGAGAACAGCACCTGAGAAGAGGTGAGCGTAAGCCCCCAGGAGAGCAGTGCGCGAGGAGAAGCAGCAGCAGTGAGCGGGAACCCCAGATGAGCAGCATGTGTGTGAAAAGCAACAGCCCGAGTAAGCAGCGCTTGAGTAGAAGCCCCAGGTGACCGGAGGTTCCAAGCAAGCAACATGCGTGAGGAGAGGCCAGCGGGAACCCACAGGCGCGCATGAGGAGAGGCCAACGGGAGCCCCCCAGGCACGCATGAGGAGAGGTGAGCGGGAGCCCCCGGTCAGCGCACATAAGTGAGAAGAGGTGAGGGCGAGCAGCGTACGTGAGAAGAAGCGAGTGCAAGTTCCAGATGAGCAGCATGAGAACATGAGCAAGCCCCAGGTGAGCAGCTCAAGAGAGAACGCAAGCGCAAGTCCTGGGCGTGCAGTAAGAGAGAAAGCAAGCGCATGCCCAGGTGAGCTGCATGCATGACAGAGCAGGCTTCAGGCAATAAAGAGCGTAGGCATCAGGTGAGTCGCACTTGTGAAATAGTCACTGTTATGATCCTTAGTGGTTGAGGATCACAAATTACTCCAGCAAGGTGACTAAACATAGGACAAGCTCTAGGGAGGTGGAAAACTGGACTGACCGCAAAACTGAACCTATCCAACCACACTAGAGGCAGCCGGTGAACATGTCTAAAATCCTAGACGTCTTGAGCCAGCCTGAGGAACTAACTACCCCAGAGAGAAAGAAAGACCTCTCTTGCCTCCAGAGAAATAATCCCCAAAAGATATAGAAGCCCCCAACAGATAATAACGGTGAGGTAAGAGGAAGGCACATACACAGGGATGAAAGCAGATTCAGCAAAAGAGGCCCACTAATTCTAGATAGCAGAAAATAGAAAAGGGGTCTATGCGGTCAGTAAAAAACCCTTACAAAATATCCACACTGAGATATCAAGAACCCCCACACCAACTAACGGTGTGAGGGAAGAAACTCAGTCCCCTAGAGCAACCAGCAAGTAAGAAATCACATTTTAACAAGCTGGACAAAAAACATGATGAACGCTGATAATCAGAAACTGAACAAACAAAAACCTAGCTTGTCTTGGAGAGACTGGGAGCAAGGTAGTCACCAGGAATCTGAAGAGCACTGAATACATTGATAGCAGGCAAGGAACTGAGTATCCAGGTGAGCTAAATAGGAAACCAACCAAGGATAACGAACCAGGTGATGAAGCCAACCTGCAGAAAGACAACACTACACAGTACCGCTTGTGACCACTAGAGGGAGCCCAAAAATAGAGTTCACAACAGTACCCCCCCCTTGAGGAGGGGTCACCGAACCCTCATCAAGACCCCCAGGGCGATCAGGACGAGCTGCGTGGAAGGCACGAACCAAATCGGCCGCATGAACATCAGAGGCGACAACCCAGGAATTATCCTCCTGACCATAGCCCTTCCACTTAACCAGATACTGAAGTCTCCGTCTAGAGATACGAGAATCCAAAATCTTCTCCAACACGTACTCCAATTCGCCTTCGACCAGCACCGGAGCAGGAGGCTCAACAGAAGGAACCACAGGTACCACATACCTCCGCAACAAAGACCTATGGAACACATTATGGATGGCAAACGATGCCGGGAGATCCAAACGAAAAGACACCGGGTTAAGGATTTCCAAGATCTTATAAGGACCGATGAAGCGAGGCTTAAACTTAGGAGATGAAACCTTCATAGGAACATACCGAGAAGACAGCCACACCAAATCCCCAACACGAAGTCGGGGACCCACACCGCGGCGGCGGTTGGCAAAGCGCTGAGCCCTCTCCTGTGACAATTTCAGATTGTCCACCACATGGCTCCAAATCTGCTGCAACCTATCCACCACAGAATCCACCCCAGGACAGTCAGAAGACTCAACCTGACCCGAGGAAAAACGAGGATGGAAACCAGAATTGCAGAAAAAAGGCGAAACCAAGGTAGCAGAACTAGCCCGATTATTAAGGGCAAACTCGGCCAATGGCAAAAAAGTCACCCAATCATCCTGATCAGCAGAAACAAAACCTCTCAAATAAGTCTCCAACGTCTGATTAGTTCGCTCGGTTTGGCCATTAGTCTGAGGATGGAAGGCCGACGAAAAAGACAAATCAATGCCCATCTTAGCACAAAAAGTTCGCCAAAACCTGGACACAAACTGGGATCCTCTATCCGACACAATATTTTCAGGAATGCCGTGCAAGCGAACCACATTCTGAAAAAATAGAGGAACCAAATCGGAGGAGGAAGGCAGCTTAGGCAAGGGCACCAAATGGACCATCTTGGAAAAACGATCACACACCACCCAGATGACAGACATTTTCTGAGATACTGGAAGATCCGAAATAAAATCCATGGAAATGTGCGTCCAAGGCCTTTTCGGGACAGGCAAAAGCAAACCGCTGGCACGAGAACAGCAAGGCTTAGCCCGAGCACAAATCCCACAAGACTGCACAAAGGAACGCACATCCCGCGACAAGGAAGGCCACCAGAAGGACCTAGCCACCAAATCTCTGGTACCAAAAATCCCAGGATGACCCGCCAACACCGAAGAATGAACCTCGGAAATAACTGCTGGTCCATCTATCCGGGACAAACAGTCTCTCTGGTGGACAACGGTCAGGTATATCCGCCTGAAATTTGTTTAAAGGTGTAGATTGAGAGCAGTCAAATCTGGAAATAAATTCCATTCCGGCCAAATTCATTGATGCTTCCTTTTGTCATTCTTTGACTGCATTGTAAACTATTGATCGAAGTGGTGTACATTACCACATATGGGATAATAAATACACTGCTCAAAAAAAATAAAGGGAACACTTAAGCAACAGAATATAACTCACAAGTAAATCAAACTTCTGTGAACTCAGAGGGTCCACTTAGGAAGCAACACTGACAATCAATTTCACATGCTGTTGTGCAAATTGTGCAAATGTAATAAACAGATGGACATTATTGGCAATTATCAAGACACACTCGATAAAGGAGTGGTTCAGAACACATCTCGGTATCAATGCTTTCTGGCTGATGTTTTGGTCACTTTTGAATGTGGGTTGTGCTTTCCCACTCGTGGTGGCATGAGACGGACTCTACAACCCACACAAGTGGCTCAGGTAGTGTAGTTCATCCAGGATGGCACATCAATGCAAGCTGTGGCAAGAAAGTTTGCTGTGTCTATCAGCGTAATGTCCAGAGGTGCTACCAGGAGACATGGAGGGGGCCGTAGGAGGGCAACAACCCAGCAACAGGACCGCTACCTCAGCCTTTGTGCAAGGAGGAGCACTGCCAGAGCCCTGCAAAATGACCTCCAGCAGGCCACAAATGTGTATTTGTCTTCACAAACTGTTAGAAACTGACTCCATGAGGATAGCCTGAGTACCTGACGTCCACAGATGGGGGTTGTGCTCACAGCCCAACACCATGCAGGATGCTTGGCATATGCCACAGAACACCAGGATTGGCAAATTCGCCACTGGCGCCCTGTGCTTTTCACAGATGAAAGCAAGTTCACACTGAGCACATGTGACAGACGTGACAAAGTGTGGAGACGCCGTGGAGAGCGATCTGCTGCCTGCAACATCCTTCAGCATGACCGGTTTGGCAGTGGGTCAGTAATGGTGTGGGGAGGCATTTCTTTGGAGGGCCGCACAGCCCTCCATGTGCTCGCCAGAGGTAGCCTGACTGCCATTAGGTACAGAGATGAGATCCTCAGACCCCTTGTGAGACCATATGCTGGTGTGGTCAGCCCTGGATTCCTCCTAATGCAGGACAATGCCAGACCTCATGTGGCTGGAGTGTGTCAGCAGTTTCTGCAAGATGAAGGCATTGAAACTATGAACTGGCCCGTCCGTTCCCCAGACCTGAATCCGATTGAACACATCTGGAACATCATGTCTCGCACCATCCACCAATGTTACTTTGCACCACAGACTGTCCAAGAGTTGGCGGATGCTTTAGTCCAGGTCTGGGAGGAGATCCCTCAGGAGACCATCCGCTGCCTCATCAGGAGCATGCCCAGGCATTGTAGGGAGATCATACAGGCACGTGGAGGCCACACACACAACTGAGCATCATTTCCTTGTCTTGAGGGATTTCCACTGATGTTGGATCAGCCTGTAACTTCATTTTCCACTTTGATTTTGAGCATCATTCCAACTCCAGACCTCCATGGGATATTAGTTGTGATATACATTGATCATTGTTAGGTTTTATTGTTCTCAACACATTCCACTATGTAATGAATAAAGATTTACAACTGGAATATTTCATTCAGTGATATCTAGGATGTGGGATTGTAGTGTTCCCTTTATTTTTTTGAGCAGTGTATATGAGTGTAGTGCTTGCATCCACATTATAATCTCAAGAGGTACCAAACAGATCACAAGGTGGGGAGAGATGAGCAGGAGCCGTACAAGGTGGGGAGAGGAGCAGGAGCTGTACAAGGTGGGGGGAGAGGACCCAGGAGCTGTACAAGGTGGGGGGAGAGGACCAGGAGCTGTACAAGGTGGGGGGAGAGGACCAGGAGCTGTACAAGGTGGGGGGAGAGGACCAGGAGCTGTACAAGGTGGGGAGAGAGGACCAGGAGCTGTACAAGGTGGGAGGAGAGGACCAGGAGCTGTACAAGGTGGGGGGAGAGGACCAGGAGCTGTACAAGGTGGGGGGAGAGGACCAGGAGCTGTACAAGGTGGGGGGAGAGGACCAGGAGCTGTACAAGGTGGGGGGAGAGGAGCAGGAGCCGTACAAGGTGGGGAGAGAGGACCAGGAGCTGTACAAGGTGGGGAGAGATGAGCAGGGGCTGTACAAGGTGGGGGAGAGAAGATTAGTGGTTTAGAAAAACTTTTAAATATTTTGTTTAATAATTATATTACCTATGACCTTCTGTGCATCTAATTAACAACTTTAATCTGTTCAATGCAACATGTATAGCTATGTATTTCTAGATATATTATGTTTTTATATTAAAAAATACAAAAGTTTTTTTTTTTATATTTTTTTTTATAGAAAATGTTGTGCCCTTCTTGTCACAAGCCATGCTGCCAGCACTAGAGCTTAATAACGGGAATTACCTGTTCTCTGCCAATACGATTTGCAGGTGAGTACTGACAGCATTCAGTCCATGGTCTGTTCATCATTTCTGCCTATCTAGTGGGTACTTTAGGGGCTTCTTATATGGGTATAAGGGCATGTATCAGTTTAACTTTTTGGCATATAATAATAATAATCTTTATTTTTATATAGCGCTAACATATTCCACAGCGCTTTACAGTTTGCACACATTATCTACATCTGCAGTTTTTAAATATGTCCACCTATAAATACAGTTCACCATGTAGAAGCAACCTACAAAATCAGTAACTTTGTAAATATGTTGCATGACTATCTTATTCTGATCCCAAGCTACAGCGTGTATTAGTGTATGTTCACACATTGAGTATTTCCAGAACATTTTCCTGCACCAAAAACCAGTGTTTTGGCAGAAAAAAACACATTTTTGTGTTTTGTTTTGTTTTTTAAATGAATTTTTACTTGTATTTTTTCCCATTCATTTGAATGGGTGTTGCCACGCTGCATATTTGAAAAAATGTTCTGATGGTTGAAATCCGCAAGAAAAAAAATAAGCATCATGTGTATGAGATTTCAGAAAACTAATTCACTTTGCTGGTACTGTAATGTTAGATAAACAAAAAAATTGGACCAAGCAATTTATATACAGTACAGACCAAACATTTGGCCACACCTTCTCATTTAAAGATTTTTCTGTATTTTCATGACTATGAAAATTGTAAATTCACACTGAAGGCATCAAAACTATGAATTACCACATGTGGAATTATATACTCAACAAACGTGTGAAACAACTGAAATTATGTCTTATATTCTAGGTTCTTCAAAGTAGCCACCTTTTGCTTTGATGACTGTTTTGCACACTCTTGGCATTCTCTTGATGAGTTTCACAAGGTAGTCACCGGGAATGATTTTCACTTCACAGGTGTGCCCTGTCAGGTTTAATAAGTGGGATTTCTTGCCTTATAAATGGGGTTGAGACCATCAGTTGTGTTGTGCAGAAGTCTGGTGGATACACAGCTGATAGTCCTACTGAATAGACTGTTAGAATTTGTATTATGGCAAGAAAAAAGCAGCTAAGTAAAGAAAAACGAGTGGCCATCATAACTTTAAGAAATGAACGTTAGTCAGTCCAAAAAATTGGGAAAACTTTGAAAGTGTCCCCAAGTGCAGTTGCAAAAACCATCAAGCGCTACAAAGAAATTGGCTCACATGAGGACCGCCCCAGGAAAGGAAGACCAAGAGTCACCTCTGCTTCTGTTGATAAGTTTATCTGAGTCACCAGCCTCAGAAATCGCAGGTTAACAGCAGCTCAGATTAGAGACCAGGTCAATTTCTCACAGAGTTCTAGCAGCAGACACATCTGTACAACAACTGTTAAGAGGAGACTTTGTGCAGCAGGCCTTCATGGTAAAATAGCTGCTAGGAAACCACTGCTAAGGACAGGCAACAAGCAGAAGAGACTTGTTTGGGCTAAAGAACACAAGGAATGGACATTAGACCAGTGGAAATCTGTGCTTTGGTCTGATTATTCCAAATTTGAGATCTTTGGTTCCAACCACCGTATCTTTGTGCAACGCAGAAAAGGTGAACGGATGGACTCTACATGCCTGGTTCCCACCGTGAAGCATGGAGGAGGAGGTGTGATGGTGTGGAGATGCTTTGCTGGTGACACTGTTGGGGATTTATTCAAAATTGAAGGCATACTGAACCAACATGGCTACCACAGCATCTTGCAGCGGCATGCTATCCCATCAGGTTCGCGTTTAGTTGGACCATCATTTATTTTTCAGCAGGACAATGACCCCAAACACACCTCCAGGCTGTGTAAGGGCTATTTGACCAAGAAGAAGAGTGATGGGGTGCTACGCCAGATGACCTGAACCCAATCGAGATGGTTTAGGGTGAGCTGGACCACAGAGTGAAGGCAAAAGGGCCAACAAGTGCTAAGCATCTCTGGGAACCCCTTCAAGATTGTTGAAAGACCATTTCTGGTGACTATCTCTTGAAGCTCATCAAAAGAATGCCAAGAGTGTGCAAAGCAGTCATTAAAGCAAAAGGTGGCTAGTTTGAAGAACCTAGAATATAAGACATAATTTCAGTTGTTTCACACTTTTTTGTTAAGTATATAATTCCACATGTGTTACTTCATAGTTTTGATGCCTTCAGTGTGAATTTACAATTTTCATAGTCATGAAAATACAGAAAAATCTTTAAATGAGGTGTGTCCAAGCTTTTTGTCTGTACTGTATGTCAAAAGGTATATATGCTGATACAGTATAAAAAAGCGGTGACATAAATATGCAAGGATAAGAATGGCAGACCATTCACACAGATTCAAAAGCTCAAAGGGATGAAAAACACCGAACATGAGATCGTGATGGAGAATAACACATGATTGAAAGTTAGAAGAATCTGTATTAAATAATTGGCAACAACCTAGCACAGCAGAAGCGGGACCCACACTAATTAACATACATGAAAATGTAAATGCAAGAATGATTAGAATAATGGAATAGCTCGGACCATCAATGGGGGGAGTATACGTGCGTGCTTGCAGAGATGTACAAGTGCTTCTCACTATATTAGAATATCATCAAAAATTGCTTGTGCACC
Organism: Ranitomeya variabilis; assembly: GCF_051348905.1. Lineage (NCBI taxonomy): Eukaryota > Metazoa > Chordata > Amphibia > Anura > Dendrobatidae > Ranitomeya > Ranitomeya variabilis. The sequence continues at coordinate 651,940,669 of NC_135234.1, forward strand.
TTTTTCTACCACACTGTTTACTTCCACTCAACTTTCCATTAATATGCTTGGATTCAGCACTCTGTCAACAGCCAGCTTCTTTAGCAATGACCTTTTGTGGCTTACCCTCCTTGTGGAGTGTGTCAATGACTGCCTTCTGGACATCTGTCAAGTCATCAGTCTTCCCCATGATTGTGGAGCCTGCTGAAACAGACTAAGGGACCTTTTTAAATGCTTAGGAAGCCTTTGCAGGTTTTTTTTTCTTAATTATTCTAATTTACTGAGATAATTACTTTTGGGATTTCATTGGCTGTAAGCCATAATCATCAACATTAACATAAATAAACACGTGAAATAGATCACTCTGTTTGTAATAATTCTATATGAGTTTCACTTTTTGTATTAAATTCAATTTATTTCAGTTCTTCATGATGAGATTCTAATGTAGTGAGGAGCACCTGTATATGGAGATATAGTTATAGTCCAGTTTATTCACTATTATGAAGTTAAGAAGGGGGGCGATGACTGGGGTGTCAAATAACCTTGTAAGAGAATATTTGCTAAGGTATGGAATTACGTGCATATAACCTCATCTGTGCCATAAAAATATGTAATATAAGGGCTATTGTGTCAGGAATGTAAGAAATGGCAAAGATAAGGAGCAAATGTAAGTCACTAATATATATATATATATATATATATATATATATATATATATATATATATATATATATATATATATTTTAGTGGCCTATGAGGCATAAAAATCACAAGGGATATTTACAGGGGCAGAGGTCTGCAGGCAAACATGAGTAAAAGGTGCCGAAGGATCAGTTCCTAAACGTGCGTCGGTGAGTGTGCCACACTTGGAGACCTGTATACAAAAAAACCCTGTTTGGGAACGAAGAACAGACAAATCGCGGCGCCCTAAGTGCGTAAACACAATATTATAGCCTTTAAAGGGTGCACAATTCTATGCACTCACCTGATAAAAGACTGAAATGGCTTTGGATTATGTATCCTCAAAATTCCCTCTGAGATACTTTTCAATATACAGGGCTTGCAGCTTGCCTCGGGTGGATCCAAGTGAAAGAGCCAGAGTAAGGCTCACACAGGATGAGTAATTCAAGAAGAGCACATCCAGCCCATGAATGGCAGCGCTTCCCAGGACTCACATTCAAAGATGATATTTCATATTTTTTTATTTCATAACTTAAAATAGAAGAGATACAACGCGTTTCGGATACAGTATATATCCTTCTTCAGGTATCATAAAAACATAGTACAAATCCTACTAGTATAAAATTCAATTCAATTTTATACTAGTAGGATTTGTACTATGTTTTTATGTTACCTGAAGAAGGATATATACTGTATCCGAAACACGTTGTATCTCTTCTATTTTAAGTTATGAAATAAAAAAATATGAAATATCATCTTTGAATGTGAGTCCTGGGAAGCGCTGCCATTCATGGGCTGGATGTGCTTTTCTTGAAACACTTGGAGACCTGGACCTCAGTGGTAATGTACCATTTACTCGTTGGTTATCTCTGTGTGAAACTTCCTCAAGAAGAAGCCATGAGCTTCGAAACGCGTTGAATAAACCACCCGAACACCTTATAACTATATCTGGATCCATTATTTGTCACAGCAGCGCGGATTTTATCCACATTTATCTATTATAACGTATGTAACTAAATTAAAATACCGGTAGATCATTTTCACATCTGACTTGTTTATTTTCATCTGTTAAAGTGAGCTTAACATCCAAACAGCTATAAATATATAAAAATACATTTGATATTTCAAAAAATATCAGTGACCAATATAGCCGCCCTTCTTTTCCGTAACAGTCATAATCCTTCCATCCATAGAGCCTGTCAGGTCCTTAATCTGTTGATGATCAACTTTTTGTGCAGCATCGGCCACAACCTCCCAGACTGTTGAGAGAGATGTACTGTCTTCCTTCAGTATAAATCTCCCATATAAGAAGGGTCCACAAGGAAGGGGCCATGTCATTATTCTTTCATATTTAAGGCCAGGTTCACATTACGTTTTAGTTGTCCGTTAGACGGACTACGTTACACCGCGGCATAACGCGGTGTAACGTAGTCCGTTAACGCCGCCATTTAGTTTAATATCGGACGTATCGCTAATGGGCATGCGCTTGTTATGTGCCGTCATTGAGTGACGGACCCTGGGACGCGGGCTGCAGCATTTCCGGGTCTGTCACTGCTAGCGCAGATAGAGCAACTGCTAGCTCTATCTGCGCTAGCGGAATGACAAGTCGGCACTTGCGTTAACAGCAGCCCGTTAACGCATGTGTTGAACGGGCTGCTGTTAACGCAGTGTGAACCTGGCCTAAGGCCGTTACTGGCAGCCAAGCAGCAGGGAACTTTGATGCTGCGATGGAGCATTGTCCTGCATAAAAATGATGGTTTTCTTGAAAGATGCAGACTTTTTTCTGGACCGCTGTTTGAAGAAAGTGTCTTCTAAAAACTGTCAGTAGCGTTGGGAGTTAATTTTGAGTCCTATTTTCAACCTGAAATAGTCCCATAGCTCCTCTTTAATAATAGCAGACCAAAGCAGTGCCCCACTTCCACCTTGCTGGTATCGAAGTAGAGATCAAGAGTAGTGGTCTGCACTCAAGTAGAAGATCAGGTGCTGGTTAAGTGGGATATTATTATTATTATGTCAAAATGAAGGTCTGTGCCCTTTACTAATCCAGTCGTGGATGCATCTATCTGGTCTGTCAAGAGTCACTCTCATCTCATCAGTCCATAAAACCTTTGAAAAATCTGTCTTCAGAAATTTTTTTTCCCAGTCTTGATGTTTCACCTTCTGTGTCTTGCTCAGTGGTGGTCTGGTCTCAGCCCTCCTTACTTCGGCCATGTCTCTGAGCACCGAACACTTTGTATTTCTGGGCTCTCCGGGGAGGTTGTAGTTCTGGAAAATTACATCACTGTAGGATAATGGCTTCCTGTTGCTTCACATTCGATTCTTCTCACATTTTTGCGATCTTAATGAGTATTTGTAACAAATCTTTTGCTGGTTCTGTGATCTTGCACCAATATGTTATCAATAGTGCTGCATCCCTCTGTAAGGCCATGTGCACACGTTAAGTATTTTTCGCGTTTTTTCGCTATAAAAACGCGAAAAAAACGCTTACATATGCCTCCCATTATTTTAAGTGTATTCCGCATTTTTTGTGCAAATGTAGCCTTTTTTTCCGCGAAAAAATCGCATCGCGGAAAAAAAAGCAACATGTTCATTAAAATGCGGAATTGCAGGGGATTCCGCACACCTAGGGGTCCATTGATCTGCTTACTTCCCGCACGGGGCTGTGCCCACCATGCGGGAAGTAAGCAGATTATGTGCGGTTGGTACCCAGGGTGGAGGAGAGGAGACTCTCCTCCACGCACTGGGCACCATATAATTGGTAAAAAAATAAGAATTAAAATAAAAAATAGTCATATACTCACCCTCGATGTCTTCCCGCCTCCACTGCACGCTGTCGCTTCGGTTCCTGTAGCTGATGTGCGGTGAAGGACCTTGCCGATGACGTCACTGTCCTGTGATTGGTCGTGAGCGGTCATGTGACCGCTCACGTGACCGCTCACGTGACCGTGACGTCACGGAAGGTCCTGTGCGCACAGACCAGCTATAGGAAGAGGAACGGACGCCGGTGAGGAGATGTCTGGGCGAGTATAACCTTTTTTTTTATTTTTTTGATTATTTTTAACATTCTATCTTTTACTATAGATGCTGCATAAGCTGCATCTATAGTAAAAAGTTGGTCACACTTGTCAAACAGTATGTTTGACAAGTGTGACCAACCTGTCAGTCAGTTTTCCAAGCGATGCTACAGATCGCTTGGAAAACTAGCATTCTGCAAGCTAATTACGCTTGCAGAATGCTAAAAAAACGCGAAAAAAACGCAAAAAAAAAAATGCGGATTTCTTGCAGAAAATTTCCGGTTTTCTTCAGGAAATTTCTGCAAGAAATCCGCAACGTGTGCACATACCCTAAGACTTGTAACAGTTTCTGAATCGGGTAAATCTCGTTTTTTTGCCTGAGGAAAACAATCTGCCTAATAATTTTAATAATAAAATAACGGGTATTATATCCTTAGGAACAACCTCCTTATTACACAAATACACATCACCCAATCTGCTTTATCCTTGGTTGTAAGTGGGAAATCTACATAATAATGATGATGATATGGTCAAAATACTGCCTAATAATTGTGCCCAGTGTGTATAAACTGTATTTTCCTAAGGTGGTCCTAAATGCTATTAATGGTTCCACCTTGTAAAGATTCCTTATTAGTTCTCCCTTATTGATACCTGCAATTTCTTATGCGATTGTGAGTTTTAAGCCACGTTCTATATCTGGTCAATATTTTACCTCAGTATTTGTAAGCCAAAATCAAGACTTCTGTATTTATCACTCTCTCCTGGTTTTGACCCACAAATACTGAGGTAAAATACTGACCAAATACTGAACATGTGAATGTGGCCTTAGGGGCCTTTTGTTGTATGTTATAAATATAGTTAGCCTTTCTCTCCTTTTATAGGTACTTTTCTTTGGCAGCTGGGAAGGAGCCGGATGACCTAAATAATCAGTGGGTGGAATGGGAGGCAAGAGAGCTTCAGGCAAGTTGCTCCAGCATGATAATACACAGCATTTAGCTGTTTTTACCAGTTCCGTTTCTATTATTTGTTCTCTGTAACCTAATCCTGTGTGTATTTTATATCTTTAGCCAGTCGTCTCTGCGGCATTGCATGCAAATATCGTGCAGGGGAAGAAAAAGGAAGAAACGCTAGCATTTGTTGGCAGGCAATTTGGACATATTTCTCAAAGTCTTGCTAAGAAATCCTATCTTACAGGCGTGAGTACAGCTCAGGATTATATTGGAATTATATAGCGGCCCGATACACCTTATGTAAGCACTTCAGGTTATTCATATGTCACTCCCATAATAGTAGTTCTAGATGAGGTGTCTGAGATATCATGTATTAGATATGTCATCATACATAACCCTCTCCAGGCCTACAATGGGTGTAATGTTGTGTCTCCAGTCCTCCATTATTTATGTATTATCTTATTCACTTATACTGTATAGTGCCAGTAAATTCACACCACTTTCCAGACATTATCATCGCTGTCCCAATTGGGGCTCACAATGTAGATTCCCTATCATTATGTCTTTGGAATGTGGGAGGAAACCGGAGAACCCGGAGGAAACCCACCCAAACACGGGGAGAACATACAAACTCCTGGCAGATACTGTCATAGGTAGGATTTGAGGCCAAGACCCCAGCACTGTGAAGCAACAGTGCTAACCTTCAGCCACTGTGCTGCCATCTATAGTGAGGCCTACAGGTGTCCAATATGACTTTGGTCTTTTGCTGATTCCAGTCTTTGCTGTTTATAGGATGCAGTGTCTGTTGCTGACATCGTGGTGTGGGGGGCCATTTTTCCTATTATTCATGATGTGTCTACTCTGTCGGGTAAGTTTCTGCTTTAAATATTATTAAAAGGAACCTGACACCAAGAAAATGCCATCCAGTCTGCAGGAAATTAGATTATAAAGCAGGTGAAGCAGAGGGATTGATATACAAGTGTTTCTCACAAAATTAGAATATCATCAAAAAGTTAAGTTATTTCAGTTCTTCAATACAAAAATGAAACTCATATATAGAGTCATTACAAACAGAGTGATCTATGTCAAGTGTTTATTTCTGTTTATGTTGATGATTTTGGCTTACAGCCAATGAAAACTCAAGTCATTATCTCAGTAAATTTAGAATAATTAACAAAAAACACCTGCAAAGGCTTCCTAAGTGTTTATCTATGTCTCTTTTAGTCTGTTTCAGTAGCCTCCACAAAACTACATAACAATCTGCTCCGCTCCTCCTGCTCTATCACTTGATGCCTTAAGATTGGATGGCATTTTCATGGTGACAGGTTCCCTTTAAATAGTTTTTACTCTTTGGCATAGCAATGAACTAAGAAGGTAACTTGACTAAAAAAAATGGGTTATGAGCAACTCTGTGAGACACATGTACTGCAGATACGGCAGCTCTACATTGTTTTCTGAGCTCATACGTGGGCAGTGAGCGGTTGGGGTAAAGTATGAGGGCTTTTTTGCTGGTTTTTGTTGCTCAGCAAACACCAAGTTGTAAGAATAGCATTTATCCATATTCCAGCACTCTGAGGTTGCACATTATTGACCTTCAGGCCTTTCAGGAGGAGCAGTATAGAGATATTTTCTTGGGAATTGATGTTAATCCCAGAGGTTGGACCTCCTGAGAGCCCTTATGGGGATAACTCACAAAATTGGTAGAAACCCTTCAAGGGTTTTTTTAAAAATATTGTATAACGTGGTCTCAGCCCTTAAAATATTTTAGTCACTACACGTCCAAACAAAAGATATAATTCACATATATTACTTGGTGCATTTTTCATTGCCTAATTTAGTCCGTAGCTACAAATAAACAAATTATATATCACGGCAGACAGCCTCCTCTCCATATGGGTGCCAGTGCGTCTTTATGTATGCCTGGTATGGTATAGCTGCCTATGCACACCAGCAGCCTCCTCTCCATATGGGTGCCAGTGCGTCTTTATGTATACCTGGTATGGTATAGCTGCCTACGCACACCAGCAGCCTCCTCTCCATATGGGTGCCAGTGCGTCTTTATGTATACCTGGCATGGTATAGCTGCCTACGCACACCAGCAGCCTCCTCTCCATATGGGTGCCAGTGCCTCTTTATGTATACCTGGCATGGTATAGCTGCCTACGCACACCAGCAGCCTCCTCTCCATAGGGGGGCCAGTGCGTCTTTATGTATGCCTGGTATGGTATAGCTGCCTACGCACACCAGCAGCCTCCTCTCCATATGGGTGCCAGTGCGTCTTTATGTATACCTGGCATGGTATAGCTGCCTACGCACACCAGCAGCCTCCTCTCCATATGGGTGCCAGTGCCTCTTTATGTATACCTGGCATGGTATAGCTGCCTATTCACACCAGCAGCCTCCTCTCCATATGGGTGCCAGTGCCTCTTTATGTATACCTGGTATGGTATAGCTGCCTACGCACACCAGCAGCCTCCTCTCCATATGGGTGCCAGTGCGTCTTTATGTATACCTGGTATGGTATAGCTGCCTACGCACACCAGCAGCCTCCTCTCCATATGGGTGCCAGTGCGTCTTTATGTATGCCTGGTATGGTATAGCTGCCTACGCACACCAGCAGCCTCCTCTCCATATGGGTGCCAGTGCGTCTTTATGTATACCTGGCATGGTATAGCTGCCTACGCACACCAGCAGCCTCCTCTCCATATGGGTGCCAGTGCCTCTTTATGTATACCTGGCATGGTATAGCTGCCTACGCACACCAGCAGCCTCCTCTCCATATGGGTGCCAGTGCCTCTTTATGTATACCTGGTATGGTATAGCTGCCTACGCACACCAGCAGCCTCCTCTCCATATGGGTGCCAGTGCGTCTTTATGATAATGTGTGCAACCTGTAAAGCAATGCGGAATATGTTAGCGCTATATAAAAATAAAGATTATTATTTATGTATACCTGGTATGGTATAGCTGCCTCTGCACACCAGCCATCCCGTTCTTATATAGTGATAGAATATATGAAGATCTGTCATTTTCCCCAGAAGTTTCTATGGTGATCTTTTTCCTGGTGTAAGTACCGTATATAAATACCTCAGTGACTTATGTACATGACTCCTTGTCGGGGGGATTTGACAGTAGTGATTTTCTTTTTTGCAGAAGATTTGGCTTCATTAAAGAATTGGTTCATAAAGGTGACCGAGTTGGAGCCGTGTCAAAAAGCTGCCGAATCAGTTCTCAAAGGCCAGGGGCCTTCAGCATTAAAAGCGTATCTTCAGAAGCTGCCCGCACCTTTTCCCCCGTTCGATACCTCTGCCTGCAATGAACAGGAGGTTCGCATCCAACAATTTATGGAGACTTTTCTATGTGCACACATTATTATTCAGTGTGAATAGTGGCTCTCTTATTAATAATACTTTATTTTGTTGATTATTAGTAGTGATGAGTGAACGTGCTCGGATTCGGTGTAATCCAAGCATGCTTGTGTAGTAACCGACTGTATTCGGCGTGCTCGAAAAATATGATTGAGTCCCTGCGGCTGCATGTCTCATGGTTGTTCAACATCCGCAACACATGCGGGGATTGCTTGTTTGTTAGCCGCCAGACATGCAGGCGCAGGGACGCTAACATATTATTTAAGCACGCCAAAGACACTCGACTAGCACCCGAGCATGCTCAGATAACGCCTTATTCAAACACATTCACTCATCAGTAGTTATTAGGCATTATATATGTAAGTTGTTAAATTGTCTGAATTAATGGTGTTATCAGGAGCTGCTCACTTCAAAAGATTCTGAGTGGTTCTGATGTCTTGACACCTGCAAAAACTAGATGAGACGTGGGCAGGTGAACATGATGCCATCGGCACTGTTCACCTACTGATACAAAAGTGAGCCTGCCATACAATCACTGTAGTAAAAATTATCATTACCAATTGCTCTTGATATGTTCCCACCTCTGGTTTGTTAGATTATGCACCATAATATACACAAACTTTTCTTTTTTCCAGTTGACAGATTCAGCTGTCCAAACTTTGTCTGAGGAGGATATTGCTGCCGCCGCAGAATCTTGGTCCAAGGGTCTTACAGATGCTCCAAGGCCTAAACCCAGGCTGCACCCTCTGTGAGTCGTGGCTGTATAATCTATCATTCACATAGTGAGCCAAGTAGATATCATTCAATTAGAATTTTTTCTAGTTAGTTTCCAATTCTGATATTTTCCTTAAAACATATATATAACATACTGCTGAAATCTGTATTGATCGAATGTGACCTAAGTTGGATTTCCAATGTCTATGGTAAACTGTTACCAGTGTAATGGCGCAAAATTAATCAAGACCGGTGTCGTTTAGGACGGATTTGATGAGGGGGCGTGCTGGAGTCGGATGCTCCTGATTCATTAAGAGGCGTCTGACAAGTGGATTGGAGTAAGATTTCTGGAGTACGGAACAACACAGCTCGTCATGAATTAGATGAGCTTTGGCGTCACTCCCACCTCTGCCCCGGCATGACAAAAGTCACAAACATTTTGCGCAATTCCACATTGGGCAAAAATTCCGCAACTTTTCATAGCAGCTTAAGCATTCTGGCGTAATTGCTTTGATTAATCAAGGCTTAAATATGTTTTTTGCTTTCTGAGAATAGATGGAGAAATGTTATCAGATTATGCAATGGCATTGAACGATGCACAGGTTGTCCTGTAAGGCTACGTTCACATTTGCGTTGTTGGGCGCAGCGTCGTCGACGCATACCGACGCATGCGTCATGCGCCCCTATCTTTAACATGGGGGGCACATGGACATGCGCCGGTATGCGTTGTACTGTGTTTTACGACGCATGCGTCATATAGACGCACAAGACAGGGCGCAGGGGACGCTACTTGTAGCGTTTTCCCTGCGCCGAAAGTCCCGATCTGTAGGATCTTATGACAACGCATGCGTCGCAAAACGCTGCTTTGTGTACATGCGTTGTTGGTTGCGTCGCCGACGCTGCGCCCAACAACGCAAATGTGAACGTAGCCGAAGACACATACATGAGGTGCTCTTTATCATCATAGACTTCCTAGAGAAGGAGAGAAGAATGTTTTGATCACCAGCGCCCTGCCGTACGTGAACAACGTTCCTCACTTGGGAAACATCATTGGCTCCGTCCTCAGCGCTGACGTCTTTGCCAGGTGAGATTGTCCATGGTTCATGGTGGTTATAGTGGTGTTGATGCTCAGATCTCCACATCTGATTGCCCATCAGTGCCTTTACTGGCATAAATAGGTCATCTACTTTACAAAACCTACTTTTTTCATATTGTCTGTTAAGGAATTCTCGGTTATAGTGATGACGCCCATCCAGGAACCTCACTTATCAGAGATCCATATACAAAGAGCATCTGTCATTCTGGAGGACTCAGCATTCCGGCATATTACATGAAGGGCCGTTGATTTTTTGGGTTCTGCTGCGCACTAAGCTAATTATTAGGCAACCTAGCGGCAGAACATCCTGTGAGCAGCTATTCATTAGTGACACCTTATCTTTCAAATATTATATTACATGCGTTGTCCGGTTAGAAAAAGTTATCACCTATTTGCTGAATAGGTGACATCTTCTGATCGGCGTGGGTCTGACTGCTTGGGATATCTGTGAATTTTTATCCAAGATGGGAACTTTTATCCTCATTACAAAATGTCTTGGCGGGGTGGATTCCCAACCGGTGCTCCATTCATTCCCAACAGGGCTGATCGAAAAATCCAAACACCGTCATAGGGAATGAATGCAGCGCAGGTCGAGCATGAGCCATTGTAACAGGGAAAAAAGTTCACCGTTCTGCCTATTCATGTGGGTACCAGTGGCCGGACCCCCACAAATTAACAAATTATCACTTGACCTGGGGATAGATGATAACTTGTAAGTGGAGAATCCCTTGAATTTTAACAGTATAACGAAGTCTGACGTTTGGCACACAGATAAGTAGATTTTACACAAGATCTAACAAGTACAGAATAAAGATTAGTAATGATTTGATGTAATGATGATGACTTTAGCTGAAGGCTCACACATTGCATCCACGTTGTGTTTTCTTTTTCACGATTGCAGGAAAACCTTCAAAATTTTTCCACATTTTTTTGAGAATCATGATAAAACGTGCCGATTGTGGCCCAAAAACTGCACTGCAGACACAACGTGTGAACGCAGGCTAAGGCTAGGTTCTCATTGCGTTAGGGCAATCCGTTTAGCGCTAGCGGATTGCGCTAACGCAATGTTTATTTAGGGCCCGCGTTAGGGGTCGCGTTAACGTCCCCACTCTCGCAGATCCCCGATCTGCAAGACCGGGGAACGGACCTCGGGCGCGCCACGGACGCTGCAAGCATCGTCCGCGGCACACCACAGAAGAACGGCACATCGCTAGCGCGAGCCAAAAAAAGCACGCGCTAGCGATGCACTGTAGGCGAAATTTACATTGCTGTCAATGGGTGCGCTAACGGACGCGTGGCACGGCGTGAATTGCAACATTTTTGCCGTGCAACGCTGTCTGTTAGCGTGCACACATTAACGCAATGTGAACCTAGCCTTGCATTGAAGCTAGTTGTTTTACTTATCTTTTGGTATTCACTTATGTTTAATTGGCAGTCTTTTATTTTCACCACCGGTCTAATGTTTTATCTATAATCTATTGTTATAACGGTCTATTCCATCATTTCCTGTTGCAAAATGCAATATTGTGCCATCCCACAGTCAGCAATTTTTCCATCCTCACTGATGTTATTTGGAAGTCCTGAAGTCTTTCTATAGCCTTTTTGTTTGAAGGCTTAACCCCTTCATGACCCAGCCTATTTTGGCCTTAATGACCTTGCCATTTTTTGCAATTCTGACCAGTGTCCCTTTATGAGGTAATAACTCAGGAACGCTTCAACGGATCCTTGCGGTTCTGAGATTGTTTTTTCGTGACATATTGGGCTTCATGTTAGTGGTAAATTTAGGTCGATAATTTCTGAGTTTATTTGTGAAAAAAATGGAAATTTTGCAATTTTCACATTTTGAATTTTTATTCTGTTAAACCAGAGAGTTATGTGACACAAAATAGTTAATAAATAACATTTCCCACATGTCTACTTTACATCAGCACAATTTTGGAAACAATTTTTTTTTTTGCTAGGAAGTTATAAGGGTTAAAATTTGACTAGTGATTTCTCATTTCTACAACAAAATTTACAAAACCATTTTTTTTAGGGACCACCTCACATTTGAAGTCAGTTTGAGGGTTCTATATGGCTGAAAATACCCAAAAGTGACACCATTCTAAAAACTGCACCCCTCAAGGTGCTCAAAACCACATTCAAGAAGTTTATTAACCCTTCAGGTGTTTCACAGCAGCAGAAGCAACATGGAGGGGAAAAATTAACATTTAACTTTTTAGTCACAAAAATGATCTTTTCGCAACAATTTTTTTATTTTCCCAAGGGTAAAAGGAGAAACTGGACCACGAATGTTGTTGTCCAATTTGTCCTGAGTACGCTGATACCTCATATGTGGGGGTAAACCACTGTTTGGGCGCACGGCAGGGCTCGGAAGGGAAGGAGCGCCATTTGACTTTTTGAATGAAAAATTGGCTCCAATCTTTAGCGGACACCATGTCGTGTTTGGAGAGCCCCCGTGTGCCTAAACATTGGAGCTCCCCCACAAGTGACCCCATTTTGGAAACTAGACCCCCCAAGGAACTTATCTAGAAGAATAGTGAGCACTTTAAACCCCCAGGTGCTTCACAAATTAATCCGTAAAAATGAAAAAGTACTTTTTTTTCACACAAAATTTCTTTTAGCCTCAATTTTTTCATTTTCACATGGGCAACAGGATAAAATGGATCCTAAAATTTGTTGGGCAATTTCTCCTGAGTACGCCAATACCTCATATGTGGGGGTAAACCACTGTTTGGGCGCACGGCAGGGCTCGGAAAGGAAGGCACGCCATTTGGCTTTTTGAATGGAAAATTAGCTTCAATCATTAGCGGACACCATGTCGCGTTTGGAGAGCCCCTGTGTGCCTAAACATTGGAGCTCCCCTACAAGTGACCCCATTTTGGAAACTAGACCCCCCAAGGAACTAATCTAGATGCATAGTGAGCACTTAAAACCCCCAGGTGCTTCACAGAAGTTTATAACGCAGAGCCATGAAAATAAAAAATTATTTTTCTTTCCTCAAAAATGATTTTTAGCCCGGAGTTTTTTATTTTCCCAAGGATAATAGGAGAAATTGGACCCCAAATGTTGTTGTCCAGTTTGTCCTGAGTACGATGATACCCCATATGTGGGGGTAAACCACTGTTTGGGCACATGCCGGGGCTCGGAAGGGAAGTAGTGACGATTTGGAATGCAGACTTTGATGGAATGGTCTGCGGGAATCATGTTACGTTTGCAGAGCCCCTGATGTGCCTAATCAGTAGAAACCCCCCACAAGTGACCCCATTTTGGAAACTAGACCCCCCAAGGAACTTATCTAGATGTGTGGTGAGCACGTTCAACCCCCAAGTGCTTCACAGAAGTTTACAACGCAGAGCCGTGAAAATAAAAAATCATTTTTCTTTCCTCAAAAAAGATGTTTTAGCAAGCAATTGTTTATTTTCACAAGGGTAACAGGAGAAATTGGACCCCAATATTTGTTGCCCAGTTTGTTGTGAGTACGCTGATACCTCATATGTGGGGGTAAACCACTGTTTGGGCGCACGTCAGGGCTCGGAAGGGAAGTAGTGACATTTGAAATGCAGACTTTGATGGAATGGTCTGCGGGCGTCACGTTGCATTTGCAGAGCCCCTGATGTGCCTAAACAGTAGAAACACCCCACAAGTGACCCCATTTTGGAAACTAGACCCCAAAAGGATCTTATCTAGATGTGTGGTGAGCACTTTCAACCCCCAAGTGCTTCACATAAGTTTATAACGTAGAGCCGTGAAAATAAAAAATAATTGTTCTTTCCTCAAAAATTATGTTTTAGCAAGTAATTTTTTATTTTTACAAGGGTAACAGGAGAAATTGGACCCCAATATTTGTTGCCCAGTTTGTCCTGAGTACGCTGGTATCCCATATGTGGGGGTAAACCACTGTTTGGGCGCACGTCGGGGCTTGGAAGGGAGGGCGCACCATTTGACTTTTTGAACGCAAGATTGGCTGGAATCAATGGTGGCGCCATGTTGCGTTTGGAGACCCCTGATGTGCCTAAACAGTGGAAACCCCTCAATTCTAACTTCAACACTAACCCCAACACACCCCTAACCCTAATCCCAACTGTAGCCATAACCCTAATCACAACCCTAACCCCAACACAACCCTAACCACAACCCTAACCCCAACACACCCGTAACCCTAAATCCAACCCTAACCCTAATCCTAACCCTAATCCCAACCCTACCCACAACTGTAACCCCAACACAACCCTAACCCTATCCTTAACCCTAACCACAAGTCTAATCTTAACCCTATTTCCAACCCTAGCCCTAATTCCAACCCTAAGGGTACCGTCTCACATAACGATTTACCAACGATCACGACCAGCGATACGACCTGGCCGTGATCGTTGGAAAGTTGTTGTGTGGTCGCTGGGGAGCTGTCACACAGACCGCTCTCCAGCGACCAACGATGCCAAGGTCCCGGGTAACCAGGGTAAACATCGGGTTACTAAGCACAGGGCCGCGCTTAGTAACCCGATGTTTACCGTGGTTACCAGCGTAAAAGTAAAAAAAAACAAACCGTACATACTCACATTTCGGTGTCCTTCAGGTCCCTTGCCGTCTGCTTCCCGCTCTGACTGAGTGCCGCCGTACAGTGAGAGCAGAGCGCAGCGGTGACGTCACTGCTGTGCTGTGCTCTCACTTTCCGGCCGGCAGACAGTCAGAGCGGGAAGCAGACGGCAAGGGACCTGAAGGACACCGAAATGTGAGTATGTACGTTTTTTGTTTTTTTTTACTTTTACGCTGGTAACCACGGTAAACATCGGGTTACTAAGCGCGGCCCTGTGCTTAGTAACCCGATGTTTACCCTGGTTACAAGCGAACGCATCGCTGGATCGCTGTCACAACGATCCAGCGATGACAGCGGGAGATCCAGCGACGAAAGAAAGTTCCAAACGATCTGCTACGACGTACGATTCTCAGCAGGGTCCCTGATCGCTGCTGCGTGTCAGACACAGCGATATCGTATGGATATCGCTGGAACGTCACGGATCGTACCGTCGTAGCGATCAAAGTGCCACTGTGAGACGGTACCCTAACTCTAATTCCAACCCTAACCCTAAGGCTATGTGCCCACTTTGCGGATTCGTGTGAGATTTTTCCGCACCATTTTTGAAAAATCCGCAGGTAAAAGGCACTGCGTTTTACCTATGGATTTACAGCGGATTTCCAGTGTTTTTTTGTGCGGATTTCACCTGCGGATTCCTATTGAGGAACAGGTGTAAAACGCTGCGGAATCCGCACAAAATTGACATGCTGCGGAAAATACAACACAGCGTTTCCGCACGGTATTTTCCGCACCATGGGCACAGCGGATTTGGTTTTCCATAGGTGTACATGGTACTGTAAACCTGATGGAAAACTGCTACAAATTCGCAGCGGCCAATCCGCTGCAGATCTGCGGCCAATCCGCTGCGGATCCGCGGCCAATCCGCTGCGGATCCGCGGCCAATCCGCTGCGGATCCGCGGCCAATCCGCTGCGGATCCGCGGCCAATCCGCTGCGGATCCGCGGCCAATCCGCTGCGGATCCGCGGCCAATCCGCTGCGGATCCGCGGCCAATCCGCTGCGGATCCGCGGCAATCCGCTGCGGATTCGCAGCCAAATCCGCACTGTGTGCACATGCCCTAACCCTAACCCTACCCCTAATTCTAACCCTAATTCTAACCCTAGTTCTAACCCTAACCCTAGTAGAAAAAAATATATATATATATTTTATTTATTTTTATTATTGTCCCTATGGGGGTGATAAAGGGGGGTCATTTACTATTTTTTTTATTTTGATCACTGTGATAGGCTATATCGCAGTGATCAAAATACATCTGAAACGAATCTGCCAGCCGGCAGATTCGGCGGGCGCAGTGCGCATGCGCCCGCCATTTTGGAAGATGGCGGCGCCCATGGAGAAGCCGGATGGACACCGGGAGGCCCGGTAAGTATGAAAGGGGGGTGATCGGATCACGGGGGGGGGGGACCGGAGCACAGGGAGGGGGGACCGGAGCACGGGGGGAGCGGACAGGAGGACGGAGGAGCGGACAGGACGACTTAGGGGGGCGGACCACGTAATGGAGCACTGGGGAGGAGATCGGTGGGTGTGGGGGGGGGACAGATTAGGTTTTCCAGCCATGGCCGATGATATTGCAGCATCGGCCATGGCTGGATTGTAATATTTCACCGTTTTTTGGGGTGAAATATTACAAATCGCTCTGATTGGCAGTTTCACTTTCAACAGCCAATCAGAGCGATCGTAGCCACGAGGGGGTGAAGCCACCCCCCCTGGGCTGAAGCACCACTCCCCCTGTTCCTGGAGATCGGGTGAAATTGGAGTTAACCCTTTCACCCGATCTGCAGGAGCGCGATCCCTCCATGACGCATACGCTGCGTCACAGGTCGGATTGGCACCGACTTTCATGACGCAGCGTATGCGTCAAAGGTCGGGAAGGGGTTAAAGAGGTATTCTCAGACTTTGAAAGTTGATCTCTATAGTTTAGGGATTCATTTCTAATCAAAAAGAGCCATAGTGTTGTGACCCACATTAATCCAAAGAACGGGGCTTTGGATTCCCAGAATCGATATCTACACGGCCCATCTTGAATGTAGAGGAGGTTTGTTCGCTCCCTTCATTATCAATGGGTTTGTGAGGAATATCTGAGCACTGTACTCGACTTTCTCAAGATGTTGTCGTGATTGTTCGGGATCTGACTGCTGTAAGTTATCATCTATCCCACAGAGGCGAAATAACTTTCAATTTCAGGAATACCATATTAAAGAGGAACTGTCAGTAAGACAAAAGTGGCCAGTTTTTGCTCCGATTTTAATCCCGTGTGTATTTAGGCTGCTTTACATACTCACCCTGTGAGCAACACCCCCATTGGTAAAGACCATAAAAATTGCCTTATATTGGGCACACTTAATAAAAAGTTTGTATTTCTCTTGAACTAATCCAAATAAAAAAAAAACCTGCATTTTCAGGGGAGCGGCAGAAATAACATTAGAGCAAAAGACTAGTCACTTTTTGCTTTTATTTTGTTTTACTATTCCCCTTACGGTTCCAGAGATATCATTTTTTTCTATTTAGTTGTAGTTTGTATGGTCTTTACCAAGGGGGCGTTGCTTACAAGGTAATAATGCATCCTAAATACACCACCCCAGTTAATCTGGTTAGCCACACCCCCTGGAAAAGATAACAAAATTAGCACTAAATAAAAAGGCCCACGTTTCTGGAAGCGTACAATGAATTTTAAAAAGTCAAAAATAGAAGAATATTCCAGAGAGAAGCACTAATAAAAATAAGAACAAAAACTGGACACCTTTCAAGTGGTGACAGGTCCTCTTTAACCCCTTAATCCCATATGACGTACTATCCCGTCAAGGTGACCTGGGACTTAATTCCCAGTGACGGGATAGTACGTCATATGCGATCGGCCGCGCTCACGGGGGGAGCGCGGCCGGGTGTCAGCTGACTATCGTAGCTGACATCGGGCACTATGTGCCAGGAGCGGTCACAGACCGCTCCTGGCACATTAACCCCCGACACACTGCGATCAAACATGATCGCAGTGTTCTGGCGGTAAAGGGAAGCATCGCGCAAGGAGGGGGCTCCCTGCGGGCTTCCCTGAGACCCTCAGAGCAACGCGATGTGATCGCGTTGCTCCGAGCGTCTCTTATCTCCTCTCCCTGCAGGTGCCTGGATCCAAGATGGCCACGGGGCTGCATCTGGGTCCTGCAGGGAGGTGGCTCACCAAGTGCCTGCTCAGAGCAGGCGCTGGTAAGCCTGCAGCACTGGAAGTCAGATCGCTGATCTGACAGTGCTGTGCAAACTGTCAGATCAGCGATCTCTGATGTCCCCCCCCCTGGGACAAAGTAAAAAAGTAAAAAAAAATATATATATATATTATTCCCATAAATACATTTCTTTATCTAAATAAAAAAAAAAAACAATAAAAGTACACATATTTAGGATCGCCATGTCCGTAATGATCCGACCTATAAAACTGTCCCACTAGTTAACCCCTTCAGTAAACACCGTTAAAAAAAAAAAAAAAAAAAAAAATAGAGGCAAAAAACAACGCTTTATTATTATACCGCCAAACAAAAAGTGGAATAACACGCGATCAAAAAGACGGATATAAATAACCGTGGTACCGCTGAAAACGTCATCTTGTCCCGCAAAAAACGAGCCGCCATACAGCGTCATCAGCGAAAAAAAAAAAGTTATAGTCCTCAGAATAAAGCGATGCCAAAATAATTATTTTTTCTGTAAAATAGTTTTTATCGTATAAAAGCGGCAAAACATCAAAAAATTATATAAATGAGGTATCGCTGTAATCGTACTGACCCAAAGAATAAGGGTATGTGCACAAGTTCAGTTTTTTTCGCGTTTTTTTCGCGATAAAAACGCTATAAAAACAAATTAAAAACGCATGCATTATGCATCCTATCATTTAGAATGCATTCTGCAATTTTTGTGCACATGATGCGTTTTTTTCCGCGAAAAAAACGCATCGCGGTAAAAAAAGGCAGCATGTTCATTAATTTTGATTTTTATTCGCGTTTTTCCCGCTATTCTATGCATTGGGGAAAAACGCAAAAAAAAACGCATCAAAAACGCGGTAAAATCGCGGTAAAAACACATGCGGATTTCTGGCAGAAATGTCCGGTTTTTGTCAGGAAAATTTCTGCCAGAAATCCTGACGTGTGCACATAGCCTAAAACTGCATTATCAATTTTACCAAACGTGGATTGGTATAAACGCCCCCCCAAAAAGAAATTCATGAATAGCTGGTTTTTGGTCATTCTGCCTCACAAAAATCGGAATAAAAACCGATCAAAAAATGTCACGTGTCCGAAAATGTTACCAATAAAAACGTCAACTCGTCCTGCAAAAAACAAGACCTCACATGACTCTGTGGACCAAAATATGGAAAAATTATAGGTCTCAAAATGTGGAGACGCAAAAACTTTTTTGCTATAAAAAGCGTCTTTTAGTGTGTGACGGCTGCCAATCATAAAAATCCGCTATAAAAAACGCTAGGGCTAGGGTTAGGGTTAGGGCTAAAGTTAGGGTTAGGGCTTAAGATAGGGTTATGGTTTGGATTACATTTACGGTTGGGATTAGAATTAGGGGTGTGTCAGGGTTAGGGGTGTGGTTAGGGTTACCGTTGGGATTAGGGTTAGGGGCGTGTTTGGATTAGTTTCAGGTAGAATTGGGGAGTTTCCACTGTTCAGGCACATCAGGGGCTCTCCAAATGCGACATGGCGTCCGAATTCCAGCCAATTCTGCGTTGAAAAAGTAAAACAGTGCTCCTTCCCTTCCGAGCTCTCCCATGCGCCCAAACAGGGGTTTACCCCAACATATGGGGTATCAGCGTACTCGGGACAAATTGGACAACAATTTTTGGGGTCCAAGTTCTCTTGTTCCCCTTGGGAAAATAAAAATTTGGGGGGCTAAAAATCATTTTTCTTTGAAAAAAAAATTATTGTTTTATTTTCACGGCTCTGCATTGTAAACTGTAGTGAAACACTTGGGGGTTCAAAGTTCTCCCAACACATCTAGATAAGTTCCTTGGGAGGTCTAGTTTTTCCAATATGGGGTCACTTGTGGGATGTTTCTACTGTTTGGGTGCATCAGGGGCTCTGCAAATGCAACGTGACACCTGCAGACCAATCCATCTAAGTCTGCATTTCAAACGGCACTCCTTCCCTTCCGAGCTCTGTCATGCGCCCAAACAGTGGTTACCCCCCACATATGGGGTATCCGCGTACTCAGGACAAATTGGACAACAACTTTTGGGGTCCAATTTATCCTGTTACCCTTTGAAAATACAAAATCATTTTTGTGGAAAAAAAAAAAGAATTTTTATTTTCACGGCTTTGCGTTATAAACTGTAGTGAAACTCTTGGGGTTCAAAGCTCTCAAAACACATCTAGATAAGTTCCTTAGGGGGTCTTCTTTCCAGAATAGTGTTACTTGTGGGGGGTTTTAAAGTTTAGGCACATCAGGGGCTCTCCAAACGCAACATCTCAATTCCAGTCAATTTTGCATTGAAAAGTCAAACGGCGCTCCTTCCCTTCCGAGCTCTGCCATGCGCCCAAACAGTGGTTTACACTCACATATGGGGTATCAGCGTACTCAGGACAAATTGCACAACAACTTTTGGGGTCCAATTTCTTCTCTTACCCTTGGGAAAAAAAATTGGGGGCGAAAAAATAATTTTTGTGAAAAAAAAATGATTTTTTTAATTTTTACGGCTCTGCATTATAAACTTCTGTGAAGCACTTGGTGGGTCAAAGTGCTCACCACACATCTAGATAAGTTCCTTAGGGGGCCTACTTCCCAAAATGGTGTCATTTTTGGGGGGTTTCAATGTTTAGGCACATCAGGGGTTCTCCAAACGCAACATGGCGTCCCATCTCAATTCCAGTCAATTTTGCATTGAAAAGTCAAATGGCGCTCCTTCCCTTCCGAGCTCTGCCATGCGTCCAAACAGTGGTTTACCCCCACATATGGGGTATCAGCGTACTCAGGACAAATTGCACAACAACTTTTGGGGTCCATTTTCTCCTGTTACCCTTGGTAAAATAAAACAAATTGGAGCTGAAATAAATTTTCTGTGAAAAAAAGTTAAATGTTCATTTTTATTTAAACATTCCAAAAATTCCTGTGAAACACCTGAAGGGTTAATAAACTTCTTGAATGTGGTTTTGTGCACCTTGAGGGGTGCAGTTTTTAGAATGGTGTCACACTTGGGTATTCTCTATCATATAGACCCCTCAAAATGACTTCAAATGAGATGTGGTCCCTAAAAAAGTGGTGTTGTAAAAATGAGAAATTGCTGGTCAACTTTTAACCTTTATAACTCCCTAACAAAAAAAAAATTTTGGTTCCAAAATTGTGCTGATCTAAAGTAGACATGTGGGAAATGTTACTTATTAAGTATTTTGTGTGACATATCTCTGTGATTTAAGGGCATAAAAGTTCAAAGTTGGAAAATTGTGAAATTTTCAAAATTTTCACCAATTTTCCATTTTTTTTCACAAATAAACGCAAGTTATATCGAAGAAATTTTACCGCTATCATGATGTACAATATGTCACAAGAAAACAATATCAGAATCGCCAAGATCTGTTGAAGCGTTCCAGAGTTATAACCTCATAAAGGGACAGTGGTCAGAATTGTAAAAATTGGCCCGGTCATTTAATGTGCAAACCACCCTCGGGGCTTAAGGGGTTAATTAGTAATTTTTCATGTTGCTAATTAGGTCGTTATCTTTGCTATTTCCTCTGTTCATGCATGTTTCTCTTTCGGTTCCGATCTTTTAGGTACTGCAGGCTACGAAATTGGAACACCCTCTATGTCTGTGGGACAGATGAATATGGGACAGCCACAGAAACCAAAGCGATGGAGGAAGGGCTAACCCCACAGCAGATCTGCGACAAGTACAATGCTGTTCACACCGCGATATACAAGTGGTTTGATATTTCCTTTGATTATTTTGGAAGAACTACTACTGCACAACAAACGACGTAAGTAATAAATTGTTATACCGTTTCCAACTTCCTGCAATAAAAATGGCAGAATCCCCCACTTTTTCCCTTTACACTTAATTAAACTTTTCTTTTTTTTTTTTGCTAGCTTCCACATATGCTAAAATACACATTTTAACATAGTACTTTAAGGGTAATAGTATTCCTGTGAGGGAGCAAAGGTGGTGAAACAAGAAATTACTTCTTGTTTTACAGTTAGATGCTGCGACAGCGGAGAGAGAGACCGAATGCCGGCGCTGCACTCACTTCTCCAATAGCGTCTATCATCATGGATCCTCACATATTCAGAGAGCCGCAATGCAAGAAACTTTAGCAAGTAATGGCAGCGCTACTCCTGATGGCATCCTGTTCTCTGGGGTGGGGTGGGGGTGATAAATGCTGAAGGGAAGTGAGTGCAGCTCCAGCCTCCTGTGTTAGACTCATCTCAAATGAAACGTCACAGGGAGTGCAGTAAAAAAAAAGCATTTAGGGATGGGTAGAGAGGGAGAGGATATGATATTTCATAGTAAAGCTAATTGCAAAAGTGAAACGGGTGTAAAGATGGATATTTTATGTACTGGATCCCCCCTTTAGTATTGTTTAACATAGTGCTAAATGATGACTATAGGTTAATATCTGTTATCCCTGGAAGGCCAGCATGAATAATTAAGGAATTACATACTTCTGTGTTACAGAATGGAGAGGTAGTTAATTCCTGTGATTTAGGGCAGAATTATGAACCTTCTACTTAATAGATATAGTCTCACTCTCATGTAGGGGTCCGAGCTCTGTTTTGCTCATACAGGGCTTCAAATCCTGTGTTCCCTTATCATTCAGGTAAATCCTAAAACAGTGTACCTGCGGCTTCCATTAGAAGGAGATAACTACATAGGGATCATCAAAGTCCATAATCAATCAGTATTTATTAATTACAGATTATTTTAATTTAAAGAGAATCTTTCACCGTAGTTCCCCTCCCCAAATAAAAAGGAAAGTATTGCATTCCTCTTCATTGAGCCTTCTAGCAGCCCATAACAATTGCTAATAACGGAGTCCATTCTTCTCGATCACTGAGCTTACGAGTCCATGGTTTAGCATGCATTGCATGAACCTTTTGTAGGATTATTTTGGCGTATGCTAATGTTGAGCAGCGTTAACAGGTTAACGCCTCATTCAGACAGGCGCTTTTTTGCAGCTAGAAAAAAAATAATTTTCATTCATTTTTGGTCCATGTGTTCGTTTTTACCATCGGAATGGCATCCATTTATTTGCATCCCCAAAAAATGACATTTTCCAAGCTTCTCCTACCCATTTAACAAAAAAATGGACAGCACTTGGATGTCAGTTAAGTGCCAGTATTTTTTTACGCAGATCTGTTCACTTGAATGGATGAGTTTGATCGATCAGCAAATCATATAAAAAATGGTCGCCTACATTTTTTTTGTGCTGACAATCGGTCCTAAAAAAGCAACGCAGAAGACGGATATGTGAACATGCCCATAGACCATAATGGGCGCATCAGATTAAGCAGTGTTCATCCTGTACCTGGTTGTAGATCCCTCCCCTTACACTTCTTGACTAGTGATTGACAGCGAGTCTTTGCATATTATTATTTTCTTTTTCATGATATCAGCTGTGTATTTTTATAATCTGGTGATTTGTTCAGTTTATAAATAACGTATAAGGGTAACCATGCGGGTTGGAAAATTAGCCGCTTTTATGTGGCACAGTGCCAGGCATTATTACTGTACCATCCAGAAACACTCCAGGTTCAGGAGAAGGTGTCCCAGAGCTTTAGGATTTTCTGATGTTACCGCCATGTCATCTGTTGTAGAATTGCCCAGGACATCTTCAAGCGACTGCTGCAAAGAGACTTCCTGCTGAGAGATACAGTGGAGCAGCTCCGATGTGAGAACTGTCAGAGATTCCTGGCAGACCGCTTTGTAGAAGGAACCTGTCCGTTCTGCAACTACGAGGAAGCCAGAGGGGACCAATGTGACAAATGTGGCAAGCTCATAAACGCCGTAGAATTAAAGGTACCATCACATAGTAATCCTGGTGAGAAGGATTGTGACGCTACTGCGCCATGACAGACTGCCAGAACTGTGGAAGCAGTGACCAGATTATTCTCTGGCTGATAAAACTGTGATTTTATTGAAACCGCAACACACCGTCTAGTCAGTCAAGGGTTCTGTCCCTACCTTGTGCTACTTTTAGTACATAGCAAAAACCAGCTGACAGATTCCCCTAGGGACGGCCCTGCTATGGCTTGAAACTTTTAATAAAAACCTGAAATGGCCAATAAAAAAATGTAGAAAATTACTGGTTTCAAGTGGTTTTTTTGATAGATTCTTCCTAAATGTGTAATATAATATAGTTTTTTCTTTTTTATACAGAAACCTCAGTGCAAAGTTTGTAAACGGTCTCCAGTAGTGAAATCATCTCAACATCTCTTTCTGGATCTGCCAAAGGTGCGTCCTAAGGCATTTTGTTTCCTTACATACTTGTGGCTAAATGATTGTTACTGCTCTTATATACTTATTTTATGTCTCTTTGTACAGCGCCAACATATTTTGCAGCACTGTTCAAAACATGTTACCACTGGCCTCAGTCCCTGCTTTCAGCCTCACTTTTCTATCTCACTCACATTATGGCCAATTTCAAAAGATGGCAACTAGTGATGAGCAAGTGTTTTCGAACAAGATGCTATCAGAGCATGCTCATGTGCTAGTAGTGACTTCGCCGTGCTCGAAAAATATGTCTGAGGCACTGCGGCTGCATGTCTCGTGGCTATTCGACAGCCGCAACACATGCAGGGATTGTCTAATTTTAAACTTTGAAACGCGTCGAATAAACCTCAGCCATTTTATTACACCTCGTTTGGACTGACGTCTCTTCAAGCTGAGGAACTACTCCACAAAAATCCTTTCATGACTTAAGCTAAACTAAGGAGGCCTGGTGCTGGAAGGCTCGGTGTGCTCTGCTGGAGAGGAGCTGACTTTCTTATAAAGATGCATTGTTAGAGTCTCCTATTGGCATGAAACTTAACCCATGGTTCCTGTGTCCCCCAATGAAGCAACCAAGAAATACAAATTACAGGGTTGCAGCGCCACCATACTAACCACCATAGTCATTCTTTTATGTGTTTGATCGTCTTTTTGTAAATTGTGTAAAATAATCTCCGAATGATCCGACTGGTCAAAAGAGATGGTTTCAGATGATTTGTCACTGATTCTCTTATTGCATTCAGTTAAATCTCAGTGACATACCGTAGTTAAGTTTGGAATACCTTTTCCCCATTATTACCCTCTCCTGGACATACATTATACTGCAGCGGAGGTATATTTATATAATTAGGCATCAAAGAGGTGTTTTGATCTTGGACATTTAGAAATCTACATGATTTGCAAAAGAAAGTCTGAACAGATGTGGGGAAACCCAGATCTTTCTGTAGGACGGGGTTCCTGACAGCCTCCAGGTGAAGAATGGATGGAGTGGTGGCACAGCTGGCTCTATTCCTTGCTTTGGGAGCAGTTCACATCAGAGTAGATGCGGTGATCAAGACCCCACTCATTAGGAGGAATAAGGGACCCCCATTCTGGAGATAGTTGCTGTCATAAATCATTTATGCCTTTAATGTCTAAGATCAGAATTTAGTTCTTCTCTCGTGGGCATAAGGTTAAATACTGATGAACACTGGTAAGACTGTACAGATATGTAGAGTTTTCCTCTTTTCCCCTATCTTCTGTTATTCTTGCTTGTTTAAAACAATCAGCAATAACTACGATTACCATGGATGGCATAGATGATATTTTAGGAAAAATGTTAACCCCTTCATGACCCAGCCTATTTTGGCCTTAATGACCTTGCCGTTTTTTGCAATTCTGACCAGTGTCCCTTTATGAGGTAATAACTCAGGAACGCTTCAACGGATCCTAGCGATTCTGAGATTGTTTTTTCGTGACATATTGGGCTTCATGCTATTGGTAAACTTAGGTCAATAATTTCTGAGTTTATTTGTGAAAAAAACGGAAATTTGGCAAAAATTTTGAAAATTTCGCAATTTTCACATTTTTAATTTTTATTCTGTTAAACTAGAGAGTTATGTGACACAAAATAGTTAATAAATAACATTTCCCACATGTCTACTTTACATCAGCACAATTTTGGAAACAAATTTTTTTTTTGCTAGGAAGTTATAAGGGTTAAAATTTGACCAGTGATTTCTCATTTTTACAACAAAATTTACAAAACCATTTTTTTTTGGGACCACCTCACATTTGAAGTCAGTTTGAGGGTTCTATATGGCTGAAAATACTCAAAAGTGACACCATTCTAAAAACTGCACCCCTCAAGTTGCTCAAAACCACATTCAAGAAGTTTATTAACCCTTCAGGTGTTTCACAGCAGCAGAAGCAACATGGAAGTAAAAAATGAACATTTAACTTTTTAGTCACAAAAATGATCTTTTAGCGAAAATGTTTTTATTTTCCCAAGGGTAAAAGGAGAAACTGGACCACGAACGTTGTTGTCCAATTTGTCCTGAGTACGCTGATACCTCATATGTGGGGGTAAACCACTGTTTGGGCGCACGGCAGGGCTCGGAAGGGAAGGAGCGCCATTTGACTTTTTCAATGAAAAATTGCTCCAATCTTTAGCGGACACCATGTCGCGTTTGGAGAGCCCCCGTGTGCCTAAACATTGGAGCTCCCCCACAAGTGACCCCATTATGGAAACTAGACCCCCAAGGAACTTATCTAGAAGCATAGTGAGCACTTTAAACCCTCAGGTGCTTCACAAATTGATCTGTAAAAATGAAAAAGTACTTTTTTTTCCACACAAAATTTCTTTTAGCCTCAATTTTTTCATTTTCACATGGGCAACAGGATAAAATGGATCCTAAAATTTGTTGGACAATTTCTCCTGAGTACACCGATACCTCACATGTGGGGGTAAACCACTGTTTGGGCACATGGTAAGGCTCGGAAGGGAAGGAGCGCCATTTGACTTTTTGAATGGAAAATTAGCTCCAATCGTTAGCGGACACCATGTCGCGTTTGGAGAGTCCCTATAAGCCTAAACATTGGAGCTCCCCTACAAGTGACCCCATTTTGGAAACTAGACCCCCCCAAGGAACTTATCTAAATGCATAGTGAGCACTTATAACCCCCAGGTGCTTCACAGAAGTTTATAACGCAGAGCCGTGAAAATAAAAAATAATTTTTCTTTCCTCAAAAATGATTTTTAGCCCAGAATTGTTTATTTTCCCAAGGGTAATAGGAGAAATTGGACCCCAAATGTTGTTGTCCAGTTTGTCCTGAGTATGATGATACCCCATATGTGGGGGTAAACCACTGTTTGGGCGCACGGCAGGGCTCGGAAGGGAAGGCACACCATTTGGCTTTTTGAATGGAAAATTAGCTCCAATCATTAGCGGACACCATGTCGCATTTGGAGAGCCCCTGTGTGCCTAAACATTGGAGCTCCCGCACAAGTGACCCCATTTTGGAAACTAGACCTCCCAAGGAACTAATCTAGATGTGTGGTGAGCACTTTGAACCCCCAAGTGCTTCACAGAAGTTTATAACGCAGAGCCGTGAAAATAATAAATGTGTTTCCTTTCCTCAAAAATATTTTTTTAGCCCAGAATGTTTTATTTTTGCAAGGGTAACAGGAGAAATTGGACCCCAAAAGTTGTTGTCCAGTTTCTCCTGAGTACGCTGATACCCCATATGTGAGGGTTAACCACTGTTTGGGCGCATGGCAGAGCTCAGAAGAGAAGTAGTGAAGTTTTTGGAATGCAGACTTTGATGGAATAGTCTGCGGGCATCATGTTACGTTTGCAGAGCCCCTGATATGCCTAAACAGTAGAAACCCCCCACAAGTGACCCCATTTTGGAAACTAGACCCCCCAAGGAACTTATCTAGATGTGTGGTGAGCACGTTCAACCCCCAAGTGCTTCACAGAAGTTTACAACGCAGAGCCGTGAAAATAAAAAATCATTTTTCTTTCCTCAAAAAAGATGTTTTAGCAAGCAATTTTTTATTTTCACAAGGGTAACAGGAGAAATTGGGCCCCAATATTTGTTGCCCAGTTTGTTGTGAGTACGCTGATACCCTATATGTGGGGGTAAACCACTGTTTGGGCACACGTCAGGGCTCGGAAGGGAAGTAGTGACATTTGAAATGCAGACTTTGATGGAATGGTCTGCGGGCGTCACATTGCATTTGCAGAGCCCCTGATGTGCCTAAACAGTAGAAACACCCCACAAGTGACCCCATTTTGGAAACTAGACCCCCGAAGGAACTTATCTAGATGTGTGGTGAGCACTTTCAACCCCCAAGTGCTTCACAGAAGTTTATAACGCAGAGCCGTGAAAATAAAAAATAATTGTTCTTTCCTCAAATTATGTTTTAGCAAGTAATTTTTTATTTTTGCAAGGGTAACAGGAGAAATTGGACCCCAACAGTTGTTTCCCAGTTTGTCCTGAGTACGCTGGTACCCCAAATGTGGGGGTAAACCACTGTTTGGGTGCACGTCGGGGCTTAGAAGGGAGGGAGCACCATTTGACTTTTTGAACGCAAGATTGGCTGGAATCAATGGTGGCGCCATGTTGCGTTTGGAGACCCCTGATGTGCCTAAACAGTGGAAACCCCTCAATTCTAACTTCAACACTAACCCCAACACACCCCTAATCCTATACCCAACTGTAGCCATAACCCTAATCACAACCCTAACCCCAACACACCCCTAACCACAACCCTAACCCCAACACACCCGTAACCCTAATCCTAACCCTAATCCCAACCCTAACCCTAATCCCAACCCTAACCACAACTGTAACCCCAACACACCCCTAACCCTATCCGTAACCCTAACCACAAGCCTAATCTTAACCCTATTTCCAACCCTAGCCCTAATTCCAACCCTAACTCTAATTCCAACCCTAACCCTAAGGCTATGTGCCCACGTTGCGGATTCGTGTGAGATTCTTCCGCACGATTTTTGAAAATTCTGCAGGTAAAAGGCACTGCGTTTTACCTGCGGATTTACAGCAGATTTCCAGTGTTTTTTTGTGCGGATTTCACCTGCGGATTCCTATTGAGGAACAGGTGTAAAACGCTGCGGAATCCGCACAAAGAATTGACATGCTGCGGAAAATACAACGCAGCGTTTCTGCACGGAATTTTCCGCACCATGGGCACAGCGGATTTGGTTTTCCATAGGTGTACATGGTACTGTAAACCTGATGGAAAACTGCTACGAATTTGCAGCGGCCAATCCGCTGCGGATCCGCGGCCAATCCGCTGCGGATCCGCGGCCAATGCGCTGCGGATCCGCGGCCAATCCGCTGCGGATCCGCAGCCAAATCCGCACTGTGTGCACATGCCATAACCCTACCCCTAACCCTACCCGTAACCCTAACCCTACCCCTAACCCTAACCCTACCCCTAGTTCTAACCCTAGTTGAAACCCTAACCCTAGTGGAAAAAGAAAAAAAAATATTTTCTTTATTTTATTATTGTCTCTACCTATGGGGGTGATAAAGGGGGGGGTTTAATTATTATTTTTTTTATTTTGATCGCTGTGATAGAACCTACCACAGCGATCAAAATGTACTTGTAACGAATCTGCCGAACGGCAGATTCGGCGGGCGCACTGAGCATGCGCCCGCCATTTTGGAAGATGGCGGCGCCCATGGAGAAGACGGACCGACACCGGGAGCCTCGGTAAGTATAAGGGGGGGGAGATCGGGGCACGGGGGGGGCGTCGGAGCACGGGGGTGACATAGGAGCACGGGGGGAGCGGACAGGAGGATGGGGGAGCGGGGCACAGGACGGAGGGGACTACGGGACAGATCGGTGGCTTGGGGGGGGCGATCGGTGGGGGGGGTGGGGTCACTTCAGTATTTCCAGACATGGCCGATGATATTGCAGCATCGGCCATGGCTGGATTGTAATATTTCACCAGTATTTTAGGTGAAATATTACAAATCGCTCTGATTGGCTGTTGAAAGTGAAACTGCCAATCAGAGCGATCGTAGCCACGGGGGGGTGAAGCCACCCCCCCTGGGCTGAAGCACCACTCCCCCTGTCCCTGCAGATCGGGTGAAATTGGAGTTAACCCTTTCACCCGATCTGCAGGGACGCGATCATTCCATGACGCATACGCTGCGTCACAGGTCGGATTGGCACCGACTTTCATGACGCAGCGTATGCGTCAAAGGTCGGGAAGGGGTTAAACATTTTTCCAGTTCACCTTTCAGGAATTAAATATCCAAAATAGTGCTTCGCACGTGATTGTCTGGTAGATGATGTACAGCATGATGATGTAAATACTACTTTATGCTTGAGGAAATGTTGATTAGAAATGAATATGATTCATTCTTAACAATATGTTTTCTTGTACACATATTACTCACCATTCGTTGTCTTACCAAGTTCTATTATTATTTATGTCTTCTCAGCTAGAAGAGCGCCTGGAGAAATTTCTGGAACAGTCCTTTTCAACTGGAGACTGGACCTCGAATGCCCGTTACATAGCGCGCTCCTGGATCCGAGATGGTTTAAAACCAAGGTGCATCACCAGAGACTTGAAGTGGGGCACGCCTGTGCCACTGGAGGGCTTCACAGACAAGGTGCCTTCTGTTTTACTGCCTGATTTGCAGTGAAATGTCTTGTGCTATTCCTAACAAGTCATCATGACCAAAACTGTTGTTTTCCAGGTGTTTTACGTCTGGTTTGATGCTCCAATTGGGTATATTTCTATTACCGCCAATTATACAGACCAGTGGGAGAAGTGGTGGAAAAATCCTCAGCAGGTAATGGTGCAATCAGCAATATTACGCTTCTATATTATATGCACCCTTGTGTATAGAAAGAGATCTATATTTGTACTGGAAGCCATGTTGTTAGATTAGTGCACAGTAAAGTGTGGACATTTTTATTTCATTAAATGAGTTTTATTCATATACAGTTGTGCATCTCTTCTTTTTCCTTTATTTTAGCACTCCGAGATAAATTTCCCACCTATTACATTTAGATGTTTTTTAATTATTCTTTTTGTGCTCCACATCCTCACTGTTTCAGGTCCAGCTCTATAACTTTATGGCAAAGGACAATGTTCCATTTCATAGCGTTATTTTCCCATCCTGTCTCCTGGGAGCAGAAGACAACTACACATTGGTGAACCACCTCATAGCGACAGGTAGGTGGCTGTGATACCAAATGGAACCAATGAAGGGGATATAACTCAATGCACGTGTTTCTGACTTGTCACTACCGTGTGTTTTCCTCTTGCCGCCTGCTTACCAGCTATTTTCTAATCTTCTGTCTCAAAACTCTTGTCCCAAAGTAGAAACATAATTATTTATTATTATAGCGCCACTTATTCCATGGCGCTTCTATTAATCAAGAGTTTACAGGACCCCAAGGCTACAGGGTCTAGGGAGAGTGGAGGGAAACAAGAGATCAGGGCTCAGATCTAAGTGTAAATAATTTGGTTCACCTCAAATATGTAGGTTAAAAATGCTCACCTTGTGTGTAGCTTGTATCATAGCATATCGACCTAATAGGTCCGAACAAGATGCCTGGTTTCCCTGGTATGATCCCTCCTTTTTCATTCCATGGCGCTTGAAATATGAGAAGGGGTATACATAATAAAAATAAGTACAATAATCATGAACAATACAAGTCACAACTGGTACAGGAGGAGAGAGGACCCTGCCCACAAGGGCTCACAGTGTACATGGGATGGGTGAGGATACAGTAGGTGAGGGTAGAGCTGGTCATGCAGCGATGTGGTTTAATGAGGTTTACTGCAGGTTGTAGGCTTGTCAGAAGAGGTAGGTCCTCAGGTTCTTTTTGAAGGTTTCGATGGTAGGCGAGAGTCTGATGTGTTGGGGTAGAGAGTTCCAGAGTAGGGGGGATGCGCGAGAGAAATCTTGTATGCGATTGAGGGGAGTAGAGAAGGAGATCTTGTGAGGATCGGAGGTTGCGTGTAGGTAAGTACCGGTAGACGAGGTCACAGATGAATGGAGGAGACAGGTTGTGGATGGCTTTGTACGTCATGGTCAGGGTTTTGAACTGGAATGTCTGGGCAATGGGGAGCCAGTGAAGGGATTGACAGAGGGGAGAGGCCGGGGAATAGCAGGGGGACAGGTGGATTAGTTGGGCAGCAGAGTTTAGGATAGTTTGGAGGGGTGCGAGAGTGTTAGAGGGGAGGCCACAGAGCAGGAGGTTGCAGTAGTCGAGGTGGGAGATGATTAGGGTATGCACTAGTATTTTTTAGATTCTTGGTTAAGGAATGTACGGATCTGGGAAATATTTTTGAGGTGGAGTTGGAAAGGGCTTGGCTATGTAGTTTGAAGAAGAGCTTTCAGGACTGGGGAGAGTGAGCAGCCATTAACTTTGATAGATAGGTCTGCTGGGGGGTTGAATGAGATGGGGGTGAAAAATGATGAATTCTGTTTTGTCCATGTTAAGTTTTAGAAATCGAGCAGAGAAGAAGGATGAAATAGCAGACAGAGATTGTGGGATTCTGGTTAGTAGGGAGGTGATATTGGGTCCAGAGAGGTAGATCTGTGTGTCATCAGTATAAAGGTGATACTGAAAGCTGTGGAACTTCATGAGCTGTCCCAGGCTGTAGGTGTAGATGAGTAAGAGCAGGGGTCCTACAACTATGGGGAACACAGACTTATAATAAGGGCGAGATAAGGAGGTGGTGTGTGACTGGGAGACGCTGAATTTCTGGTCTGTTAGTATGAACAGATTCAAGATAGGGCCAAGTCAGTGATGCCAAGAGATGAGAAAATTTGTAGTAATAGGGAATGGTGCACTGTGTCGATGGCAGAGGACAGAGTAATGTCTCTTGGCTTTAGAGATTAGTAGGTCATTGGTGACTTTTGTTAGGGCAGTTCTGGTTAAATGATGCGGTCAGAAAGCCAGATTGTAACCGATCAAAGAGGGAGCAGGAGGAAAGGTGGGAGGACAGTTCAAAATGGACATGCTGTTTCAGTAGTATTGAGGCATAGGGGAGAAGTGATATGGAGCGATAGCTGGACACAGAGGATGGGTCAAGGGAGGGCTTTGAGGATTGATGTGATTGAGGCATGTTTGACTCATTAGTGGAAGACACCAGTTGTTAGTGATAGGTTGGAGAGATGGGTTAGGATTAAGATGAAGACTGTGGTGAGGTTTGGGATGAGTTGAGATGCGATCAGGTCAAGTGCACATGTGGTGAGATGTGATCTGGAGAGTAGAGAGGAAATTTTATCTTCTGTTATGGTGGAGAAGCTGGTTTTGGAGGAGGAGGGCTCAGTAGTTAGGAGGAAGAGCTGTGGGGGGACTGTAAGCCAAAGCTTTCTCAGATGTAGTCAGTCTGCTGCTTGGAGAATGAGGCAAAGTCTTCAGCTGTGATGAGGGGAGAGGGAGGAGATGCTGGGGGGGTGGGGGAGAGAATTAAGTGTTGGATAGGTGTTTAGGGTAGTGTGACAGGGAGGATATGAGAGATGATAATTAGGTTTGTTTTGCAGCAGTAAGTGTGCACTTTAAATTGGTGATGGACTCTTTGTATGTGATGAAGTGCTTGTTGGAGTGGGATCTCTTCTATCTCCACTCAGCAACCCTGGAAGCTCGCCTCAGTTCTTTAGTCAGGCTGGTGTGCCAGGGTTGCCTGTGATTGTGCGAGTAATGTAATGTAGAGTGGACTGGTTAGCTATTAGTAGTGCACAATGACCACAATGGCAGCGGTATTAGTATATTCAATGGTGTTTTATATTATTATTTAATAAATACGGATTTGTCCACAATTAACATACTCCTTTTAATGAGTAGCACTTCTATGGGATCAAGAATAAATAGAGAGAATTATTTGCCGTAGGGACCCAAGTATAGGTGCCTATGAGCAAAAATTAGAAGTGACACAAAAGATTAGAATTAAAATTAACAAATTTTATTCATACATGAATTAAAATGTGACATACATAAAAATCAGGAGTAGGTGCTAGGGAAAAGGAGGCTAGAAAAAACTCAATTAGTGTATAAATAGCAGCAAGGATGTCAATTAATGTTCATAGCCGGCAAAAAAGGCATTTGTGTTGATGATCTAAAGTGCCTGTGTTTAGATAAAAATCAAAATTACATAAATCCTTTTAACACTGATGGCAGCTATAATTTAGGCATAATGACATAAAGATTATAATAAATATTGCCAATTGTGATTAATCAGTGAAAAAAGGAGAAGATAAAACATCTTTACCTAAATGGCTCTCTGTATATAAGGAAGTCCTTTATATCAATGTAATAATACCAGTAACCACAAGGTGGTGCTCAACCACCTCCCTTGAATGCATACCCTCCTATGGAAGGAACTGTCATGCCTTGCTTATGCCCACGCCAGTCAGATGAGTGTCAGAGATGACTGGCCCAGAGAATCTACCACCAATGTGACCAAAATAAACTCAAAACTGAGTAATCCAGACAGTGATATACCTCAATTAATACAGCCGCTGTATAAGAAAGTGAAGGAGAGGTTTTTTCTAGCCTGCTTTTTCCTAGCACCTACTTCTGATTTTTATGTAGGTCACATTTTAATTCATGTATGAATAAAATTAATTTTTAATTCTAATCTTATGTGTCACTTCGAATTTTTGCGTATAGGCACCTATACTTGGGTCCCTATGGCAAATATTTCTCTATATTTTATATTATTATTTAGTAGTTTATGGAAATGTTATTATTACACCTCACTAATAAGGTGACATCCCTCAATGTGGATGCTTAATTCAGATTGTAAAGCGTTTCACTTAGCATTGCTCCATGAGGCTGTTTGCCATATTAAAATGCTGTTATTTCTGGGAAAGAATCCGGTCCCTGGAGTTCATCACTCCGGAGCATAGGGATGTTCCAGCCATACTGTCCTAGGGCTGCCAGGTTGGGTTTTGCTAGGCATCTTGTACTCTCAGACACATAATCTTATATTTGGTGAATATACCTATTCTAGAAACTATTGTTTATCTCCTTCAGGACATGCGCCATATATCTAACAATCGCGGGTAGCAAATCCTTCAAATATCTATGTGGACAGAAGAAGGGGAGGAAAAATCTGAGAAGGGGAGGAAAAAAAACGGAAATTGGCCGCGTCATGGAAGGGTTAATAACCTATAATTCTGAATGTTCTTCCCAACAGAATACCTGAATTATGAGGATGGAAAATTCTCTAAGAGTCGCGGAGTGGGTGTGTTTGGCGACATGGCGAAGGACACTGGTATTCCCGCTGACATATGGAGATTTTATCTACTCTACGTGCGCCCAGAGGGACAGGACAGCGCGTTCAGCTGGGGCGATCTGATGCTGAAAAATAATTCCGAGCTGCTTAACAACCTGGGTAACTTTGTCAACAGGTAAATAAATGTTACTGGATGTCCGTTCTATCATGTCAGTGCAGCCTCCAAGAGATTTAATAATCAACACGAAAAAAGCATTTATTTGTAAGCTCCATGTGTCTTATTAGTTAAAGACTCCTCTATCAGCCAATAGAAATAACTTTCTGACCTGCTTTTCAGGGAAGACCCTTAAAGTGCCAGTAGAGCTGAGATGACGTCTTCTGTTAGCAGATAACGGCTATATTGTCAGCTGCCAGAGGGTGGAGCAGACTGATTCTCTCCAGAGTCTCCCCCCCAACCTAACATGTTTACCTTACAATAAAAGGAGGACACATAGAAGCAAAAAAAAAAATGCTGAGCAGAATATTTTGTAGGCAAAAATTCCGAGGTGTGCGGACGGCACTAGGCTGTGTGGCTATATGCTTCCTTTATTGGCACCGAGGTTCGTTGGTCTCACACAGCAACAACGATGGCAGGCATAAACGGGGGTGCTCAACGTATAATATCAAAAATCGTCCATAAAGAATCAAGAAGAAATGTGGCACTCACCCTTCAGCACTGCTTGATTAATATCCTTTATTCATCTTTACAATAAAACACGTGTCATGTGGAGAGGCGACTGGGATCGGGAGACAGGATAAGGAGGAAAGGAAAGGACGACGGCCGTTTCGCGCTTATGCGCTTCCACGGGTGGACCCGTGGAAGCGCATAAGCGCGAAACGGCCGTCGTCCTTTCCTTTCCTCCTTATCCTGTCTCCCGATCCCAGCCGCCTCTCCACATGACACGTGTTTTATTGTAAAGATGAATAAAGGATATTAATCAAGCAGTGCTGAAGGGTGAGTGCCACATTTCTTCTTGATTCTTTATAGAATATTTTGTATGTTGGAAATACAAACATGCGGTATGTTGTCAGATGATTCAAGCTGTCCGAGGCACTTCATTACTAACATGCTGCAACATTTCAGAGAAAGCCAGGTATGTCTGCTGCGGCTGCGCCCACCCTGCCCGGCTAGAGTGACATATCTAGAGTAACATGCGCATGGTTGTAATGAGGGAGCCGATCTCTGACTCCGGACCTCGAGGTTCCGGTGACTTGGATCCGGTTGGTTCTCTAAAGTCCATGCACAAACCTTCTAACAGATCTTTGGTTTCAGGGCCGGCATGTTTGTGCAGAAGTTCTTTAACGGTCATGTTCCCAAGATGGAGCTGCTTGCAGAGGACAAGAGGCTCCTGGCGCAGGTGACAGCTGAACTACACCAATACAACCAGCTGTTGGAGAAAGTGCGGTAAGTTGCAGGGGGTCACCAGCGGGATGAGAATGACCATGCTTCAGCTTTGCTTCTTCAAGTCTCGTCTTAATAAGACTGGAAATGGAAGGGTTAACATTAATAGGGTCCTATCCTTTCAGCATTCGAGATGCCCTTAGATGCATTCTGAACATTTCCCGTCATGGAAACCAATACATCCAAGTGAATGAACCATGGAAATGCATTAAAGGGACGCCGCAGGAACAGTAAGTGCATTCATTCCTATATGGCATAATATAGAGAGCATTTTACTTGATGTTGTCTTGCGTTATCAGTGATGTAACTAGTTTCCCACCGGCCCTCCAGCAAGTTTTGAAGCTGGCCCCCCAAAAGCCCATTCACCCTTGCCTGCTCCTCCACCAGCACCAGGCTCAGGTGGATCGGGCAGCCATAGTTTAAGCGATACATCCGCTGGTGCTACCCGAAGCGCTGCAGTCCAGAGCACACCTTCTGCAGGCGAGCCCCCTACCATGGACTCCAGCTCCCTACAAGTCTGAAACCAGTGCTGCCGCCTTTCTGTAACTGGGTCCTCAGCACTGCCGCCCCCTCCCCCGCTGGACTCAGTCATGGTTGAGATATAGCTTGTAGAGCGTTTTATAAACAGCGAGATCTTAAGGAGAAGTTCACACTGGGCGTTTTTTCAGCGTTTTTTTTTTTCTGCAGCAAAACCTGATCTCTTGGCAGGAAAGAAGCTTTAAAAAACAAAACAGTTTTTCTTGTTTTTTGTGCATTTTTGCTGCGGATTTGTCTCTTGTGCATGCTTGTGAAGTTTAGTGCAAAAAAAAAAAAAAAAAAGTCCTATTCTATAGAGTCAGGTTTTGGCACATAAAATGCAGGCAAAACCTGATACCTGTGGTTTTGGTGCCTTTTTTTCAGCATTTTTTTCACCACCCATTCATTTCTATGGGTGAAAACCGCTGAAAGAAGTGGCCTGCTCCATTGTGCAATAAACCTTGCAAACCACAAAATACTGATGTTAAAAAAAACAAAAAAACAATGTGTGCATGAGATTTCTGAAATCTCATAGACTTTGTTGGTTTTGTAAGGTGCAGCTCAAAATTTGCATTAAAAAAAGGCATAAAAAAAGCTGCAAAAACGCGCAGTGTGAACTCTGCCTAAATGTATTTTTTTGTTAAAACAACTTATCAACTGTTCTTAGGATGGGTGATAACTCTGATTGATGGGGGTCTGATTTTTGGGACCTGCATGGGAAACTCATCCCTGTTACATCGGAGCAGCAGCGCATAATCTCAGCCGCTGCTCTGTTCCTTCCTTATGGGCTGCCAAGCGCTGTGCCCGGCTTTTTCTGACAGCCCCACAGAGAATGAATGGAAAAGTAGTCGGGCATCTAACCTGCCGCTTCATTTCATAATGATGGTAAAAGTTTCCCTTCTGGGATACAAATTCCCTGTTGTGATCAGTGCACCGCTGCCGATCAGCAAATTATTAATGCTGATAGCTATGACTTATTTTCAATGGACAGCCCCTTTAACCGTACATGATCAGTCCCTGTTGGCACTTGTGCCTGCACTAAAGACTACGGAGCCAAAGAAGTTACCACCTGGGGCTGCTGATCGGTGGGCAGCGGAGGCCCGTAAAGTGCAAAGAAGGGGTAAGCAGTAGGGCTATGTCTGATTGCTTAGGTTAGTACACCACAGTTTAGGGCGTTTTAGAAATTATTTTCTAATCCCCTTTAAGTCAAAATTATTCAAAATGGGTCATGGCGTTTCATTTAATGTGATGTTTTGGGTGCAGTTGTCTTCCATGCTGGCGTGGTATATACTCTTATGTGCTTGTACTGCAGGACACGTGCGGGCACAGTGACTGGCATGGCAGTAAATATGGCAGCTCTGCTTTCAGTGATGCTACAGCCATATATGCCCTCGATAAGCGCGGTCATCCAAGAGCAGCTACTGATGCCGCAAGAAGCGAGTGTGCTGACCAGGGATTTCCACTGCATCCTGCCCCAAGGCCATCGCATCGGAGCTGTGAGTGTCTGCCATTTACTATAGAACAGATAATCGTGGGTAAAGAATTCATGGAAGTTCTGCCCAAAACAAGAATATTAAGATGGATACTATTCCTCAAAATCATTATTCTAATTTCACTGCTTTTATTTATTTATTTATTTATTTTTTTGCACCATTAAAAAAAAAAAAAAAAAAGATATATACATTACAAAACAGACTTTAGGAAATCTATTGCATTGACATTACTGGTTCAGTGCTGGAATTTAGTTTTTACTTTAAAGGGGAAAAAACCACTGATCATGTTCTATTGGCATAACAACCATATTACATTTACATCCCTGCTTTCTATGGTGAGACAGAACCCTTAAAGAGTAACCGTCATTTCAGATTTCAATAGTACACGTGAAAATAAGAGACTTTGTAATATATCTTATCAGAGAAATCTGCTGCTTTTCCTCCTAGACTGATCATTTATTCTCAGTCCCTGGGTAATATGTGAATGTAATGAAGACAGGTTTTCCCATTAGGGAGATAGGAGATGGCAGTTGGTGCTTTTAAATTCTATGAAGGGGAGGAAGAGCTAGAGGAAAACCTTCTACTGCAAGTTCCATGGAACTTTAGGCACCAATTGTGAGTGCCTATCTCAGTAATGGCAATATCTGTATTCTCTGCGGCAAGTAGGAGAACACCGGCATCCTCGGGCTTCTAGCTACAGTAGATGCAACATCCTGTATCAACAACGTCTTTAGGAATGCAAAGGTGGAGATGAAAGGGTGGCACTCCGTGTCCAAAAAATCTTCTTTATTGAGGGAAACTTACCACAACACATGGATGCGGGGGGAGCAGGTCACCGTATGGACGATGGCCGTTTCGCCAACCACAGCCTCTTCACAGGGTCCAAGTACCCGTTGAAGCAGCTATGGTCTGCGAAACGGCCGTCATCCATTCGGTGACCTGCTCCCCCCACATCCATGTTGTAAGTTCCCCTCAATAAAGAAGAGTTTTTAGACACAGAGTGCCACCCTTTCATTTCAACCTTTTGCGTATCTGTATTCTCTGAAGACAGGTTTTACCCATGAATTGAAAATTTTAAGATTGATCAGTGCAGGAAGAGGGGGGGGGGGAGGCAAATTTAGTTGTTTTGTTTTTTTGTTTTATTTTCACTTGTACTTTTGATTTATGAAAAAAAAATATTAAAACAACAGTTGCTCTTCAAATTCCTAATGCCAGGAGTAAGTATATAG
Organism: Ranitomeya variabilis; assembly: GCF_051348905.1. Lineage (NCBI taxonomy): Eukaryota > Metazoa > Chordata > Amphibia > Anura > Dendrobatidae > Ranitomeya > Ranitomeya variabilis. The sequence continues at coordinate 651,979,931 of NC_135234.1, forward strand.
GATTGTCACCTCAACAACTGATCTAATGACCAATGCGTTGTGTAATCCCTCAGGTGAGCCCATTGTTTCAGAAACTGGAAAATGACCAGATTGAGTCTCTGAGGAAACGCTTCGGAGGAGGACAGGTGAGCTGTAGAGCTGTAAAGACTTGTGTAATGTTGGTTCTGTCTTGTTATCTGCGACCTGCCATCACGTGTCCGGTGTAAATACTTGAGATCACATTGAAGAGACAATCCTGGCACATCTTTCCTGAGATCTCTGTGCGGTACTGTTCCCCTTTATTCTTCCAAGAAATGTGGGAATAAACTACAGGGTGTTGTCAAAAGAGGTGTCCCTGCATGGTCCGCAATGATTAAACAATGTGGGACAGTATAGCCACACACCTACAATGTGTAACACCCAGGTGTCAGTTTATTCATATGTTCTCGGACAAACTGGTAAATGACACAAGGCAGAGTAATAAGAAAAGAATGGAGAGAGTAAGTATTCACTAAATCATACATTACAGACATGGTGACTAGTCCTCTTCAAGGGAGTCTGTCACACCAAAGTTACTTACCACATAGCATTGTAAGAGAGAGCATTGATAAAATTGTAATATGCAAATAAGTGTGCTCATTGCACCATTGCTGTATCTAAACGCCTTGGTGCACCATTCCACCCACTTATTTAGATTTGATCACTCCTTCTATGTTGACTGACAATGCTGGCTTTCCTAGAGTCAGCACTGGCTGAATGTAGACCTATAGACCTCTGTTATGTGTGTACTGTCCCTGTGCAGGAGCAAGACAAGACACCTCACTCTCTCCTCGCTGCTGACATCACTCGTCTCTTCTGCTATCACTTCAGTTCAGGAGTGAGCACACACGTCACTCTCTCCTTGCTGCTGACATTGCTTGTCTCTTCTGCTATCACTTCAGTGCAGGAGTGAGCGCAAACATCACTCTCTCCTCGCTGCTGACATTGTTTGTCTCCTCTGCTATCACTTCAGTGCAGAAATGAGCACACACATCACTCTCTCCTCGCTGCTGACATCACTTGTTTTTTCTGCTATCACTTCAGTACAGGAATGAGCACACACATCACTCTCTTCGCTGCTGACATCCCTTGTCTCCTCTGTTATCACTTCAGTGCAGGAGTGAGCGCAAACATCACTCTCTCCTCGCTGCTGACATCCATTGTCTCCTCTGCTGTTACTTCAGTGCAGGAATGAGCACACTCTCCTCACTGCTGACATCGCCCGGATATGGCTGTGTAGTGATGTCATTTCCTGCACAAGGACTTTGATCACATAATGGAGGATTATCTTCTGATAGCTCTTGCTCTGGTAAAGCCAGCACTATTACTCAACATAGAAGGTATTCTAAATAAAACCAGCACTATTACTCACATGATGGTAATCTAAATAAGTGGATGGAGCAGTGCACCAAGGCATCTAACCATGCAAAGAGTGCACTGTGACCTGCATTTGCATTTGCATATTTTAAAAAGTTCTCTTTTGGAGCAAGGAAGGAACACTTTTAATAATTTTCCTTGTTTACAATCTTGACAAAAGCCTAAACTCCCCTGGTCTGAAGGAATAATAAAAATGATTTATATGCCATAAACCATAGATACTTACGGTAAATGTTTGTTTATTTTTTGACTAATACTATTGATCTAACGTTCACTCTGCAATCTTCATTTTTTTATTCATTTTCTGGTCCCAGTGTATGCAATTTCTTAGCTATTTTCAGATACTTTTCTTGTGGGCACATCCTCTGTTATATGTGGTGACTGTGGGGTCCATGTGTCCTGGGTTCTCCTGACTTCACTAGCTGTCAGCATAGGGGGCTATTCTTAGAGTGATTTCTACAGCCAGTTTACTAAGGCTTCACCAAGAACTTAAATGCTTTCTTACCTCTCCACACTCTGTTCTGCTGTGTAAATCCTTCTCTCTTTCCCTGCTAATTGCTCTAGCACTGAGAGAAGGGAGAGAAAGTGGCCAATAAGCTGTCATAGGCAGGAGCATTGCTCTGATAGCCTGGAAGAATATGTCAGATTTTGCAGACCAGGTAGCTAGGTGGAGGACTCAGCAGCAAAATGGTTGGACATTTTTAATGGAGACTGTTTAAAAGTCACATCTTTTTTAGGCTATGCCTACTTTTAATGCAATAGGAGCAATAAAAGTATTAGATGCATGACATTAAAATATTCCTATCATTTTATAATACATGGTGGTCATTATCTGCCAAGCCTCATTCTTCTGCTATGGTTCTTACTTTCCTTCCTTCAGCTGAATGGTGACTGCACCGAGAAGCAGGTAACCACCCGTTCTGGATGATGCATGCTGGCTTACTGCTCTCACCTCTTTGGGCCATACTATTTAATACTTACTTTGCCCGTGTAGCACCAACACATTGTGCAGCGCTGTACAGAGATTTGCACCATACACACCAGTCGCTGTCTGCAGGGGGGGCTCACAATCTGCTGCCCATTATACATCCACATAAACACTTTAGTGTCCATTTAATTGAAGTCCAAACAACCTTTTAGTATTAAAGATGAGCAATTTGATCCTGCATCCAGTCCGCTCATCCATGGCAGCCAGTCTTCCCTTCTTCACCAGTTATCCTGGGCACCTCTGGTGGCCACCAGACCCTCATGACATGTGTCTTGATATTACAGAGATTGGTAAGCCCAAGAGGCGCTAAGGATGGCAGGAGTAAAAGTGAAGATTGGCTGCCATGGTGGACTGGACTCCTGAGCAGAGGAGCACAAATCCAATTTCTCATCTACTCAATCATTGCTGAATTGTCTGCCGCCCCCCCCATAGTATAATCCCTCGCCGAGCTATGATGCACATTTACGGTGCGAGTGTAGGGGGCGCCATACATGGCGGTTACTGGCTGGATTCTGCCACTAAATGTAGATCGCCAGCTGAGAAGCATTCCTTGTATAACCGCGTGCAACAGAAAGTATAAGGCCGGCGTCACACTAGCGAGTTTTACGGACGTAAGAGCGCAGAAAATACGTCCGTAAAACTCGCCAAACAAACGGCACAATTATTCTCAATGGGGCTGCTCCTATCAGCCGTATATTACGGTTCAGTATTATACGGCTTTCTACGGCCGTACAAAATCGCAGCATGCTGCGTTTGTCAGCGTATTGCGCAAATAATACGCCAATGAAAGTCTATGTGGGCGAGAAAAATACGGATTCCACACGGACCAGCAGTGTGACTTGCGAGAAATACGCAGCGGTGTTAGTGAAAAGCCGGTAATTCAATTGCCGGCTTTTCATTTCTCCTGCACAAACCCGACAGGATATGAGACATGGTTTACATACAGTAAACCATCTCATATCCCCTTTTTTTTTGCATATTCCACACTACTAATGTTAGTAGTGTGTATGTGGAAAATGTGGGCGCTGTAGCTGCGCAAATAAAGGGTTAAATGGCAGACAAAATTGGCGTGGGCTCCCGCACAATTTTCTCCGCCAGAATGGTAAAGCCAGTGACTGAGGGCAGATATTAATAGCCAGGAGAGGGTCCATGGTTATTGGCCCCCCCGTGGCTAAAAACATCTGCCCCCAGCCACCCCAGAAAAGGCACATCTGGAAGATGCGCCTATTCTGGCACTTGGCCACTCTCTTCCCACTCCCTGTAGCGGTGGGATATGGGGTAATGAAGGGTTAATGTCACCTTGCTATTGTAATGTGACATTAAGCCCGATTAATAATGGAGAGGCGTCAATGATGACACCTATCCATTATTAATCCAATTGTCTGAAAGGGTTAAAAAACACACACACACATTATTAAATATTATTTTAATGAAATAAACACAGGTTGTTTTAGTATTTTATTGCTCTCTAAATCCATCAGAACACCCTCGCTTGGCAAAATAATAAACGCACAAGATACATACCCTCAGATGAACCGTCACGTCCCACGAAGTAATCCATCTGAAGGGGTTAATTATTTTACAGCCATGAGCTGTGCTAATGCACTCGCTCGTGTCTGCAATCCCCGGGTAATGAAGGAAATCAGGATGATCTGTACTTACATTGAGTTGCGGTGAGGCGCCCTCTGGTGGATGAACTCATATGAACTCGAGCGTGGGAACTTTTCCAAGGCTGCCGTTCATGAGAACATCCACCAGAGGGCGCCTCACCGCAACTCAATGTAAGTACATATCACTCAGATTTCCTTCATTACCCGGGGATTACAGACACGAGCGAGTGCATTAGCACAGCTCCTGCCTGTCAAATAATTAACCCCTTCAGATGGATTACTTCGTGGGACGTGACGGTTCATCTGAGGGTATGTATCTTGTGCGTTTATTATTTTGCCAAGCGAGGGTGTTCTGATGGATTTAGAGAGCAATAAAATACTAAAACAACCTGTGTGTTTATTTCATTAAAATAATTTGTAATAATGCGTGTGTGTGTGTGTGTGTTTTTAACCCTTTCAGACAATTGGATTAATAATGGATATGTGTCATAATTGACGCCTCTCCATTATTAATCGGGCTTAATGTCACGTTACAATAGCAAGGTGGCATTAACCCTTCATTACCCCATATCCCACCGCTACAGGGAGTGGGAAGAGAGTGGCCAAGTGCCAGAATAGGCGCATCTTCCAGATGTGCCTTTTCTGGGGTGGCTGGGGGCAGATGTTTTTAGCCACGGGGGGGGCCAATAACCATGGACCCTCTCCTGGCTATTAATATCTGCCTTCAGTCACTGGCTTTACCATTCTGGCGGAGAAAATTGCGCGGGAGCCCACGCCAATTTTTTCCGCCATTTAACCCTTTATTTGCGCAGCTACAGCACCCACATTTTCCACATACACACTACTAACATTAGTAGTGTGGAATATGCAAAAAAAAAGGGGATATGAGATGGTTTACTGTATGTAAACCATGTCTCATATCATGTCGGGTTTGTGCAGGAGAAATGAAAAGCCGGCAATTGAATTACCGGCTTTTCACAGATAACGCGCTGAATTGAATATAAATACAGAAAATTATATATATATACTGTATATATGTTTTACCGAACATTTGAGCACATAAATCCATTAGATGTCGGTTTTGCAAGCCTGCGAGAAAATATCGCAGTACGGATGCCATACGGATTACATACGGAGGATGCCATGCGCAAAATACGCTGACACACCCTGCCTACGGATCACTATTTTGGGAACATTTCTCCGTATTACGGCCGTAAAAAACGGACCGTATTGTCTTACGCTGAGTGTGACGCCGGCCTAAGGCGAAGTTCACACTGGGTGTTTTTTATGCGTTTTTTTTATGCTACTTTTCAGCTGACTTTTACAGAACCAGCAAAGTCTATGAGACTTCAGAAATCTCATGCACACACATTGTTTTTTTTTTTGTGTGTGTTTTGCATGATTTTTTGGACATAGAGCACGTCACTTCTTTCAGTAATTTTTCAGCGTTTTTCACCCATTGAATTGAAGGGAGAAAAAAAGCAGCAAAACCTACGTTTTTGCCACAGCTTCTTTCCTGCCAAACACTCAGGTTTTGCTGCAGAAAAAAAAAACGCCGCAAAAACACCCAGTGTGAACTTGGCCTAAAGCTACTGCTGTGCATGGAGTTGTATATATTTCACCCCTTAGTCTTCTGTGTTTTCAGCGGCAGATTGCTCAGGCGATTGTTCATGTGTCTATATCTACAGGTGAAAGCTGAGCCCAAAGCGCCGTCACCACTGGCTGACACAGAGAAAGAAACGGCAGAAGTTGGTGATCCGGAGAGGATAAAAGGGTTAATGCAAGAGGTGGAGAAACAGGTAAGGAGACAGGTGTCAGGTGCAAGGAGTTGGACGGAGAACTGAGCTTTCATTTCTTAAGCTGATAAATGTGGGTTTGGGGACATAGAAGAGCTGTAATCCGAGTGCTCGTGGTCTTCAATGATTTGTGCAGTTGTTTGTTCTGTGAACATGAACTAATAGCCGCCTACATTCTCATGTGCTCCAGGGTATCTAAGCAGATCGGCAGTGTAAAGCATGGGGGATAGACAAAGCCGCATTGTAAGCCAGTAAGAAGCAGTATGTGACCCGTGGATGGTCCACACACTGCCACCACTGATCTGAAATTGTACCGCTGCTCCATTCCATCTGCACAGCAAAATAATCAGGTTTTAGATTGGACATTTTTATGTTTCCCCTTGAAATATGTCTGTAGAATTTGGACAAGATGTTTAATCCGTCATCCACTTGCCTGGTACTCTATAATCCTCCATAAACTGGATTTACCGTCACACCATCAGCCTCGTGGCCCCGGCTCTCATCGCTCAGTATTGTTTGCGAGCGCCAGTATTTGTGCAGATTCTGCAGATCGGATGATTTTATAATGTAAATGATTTGATCTCTTTAGGGCATCGTTGTTCGGGAGTTAAAGGGCAAGAAGGCAGAGAAGTCGGCGATCGACGGTGAGGTACAGAAGCTTCTGGCACTGAAAGAAAAACTTGCACTGGCAGAAGGGAAGACGCCAGAAGCACCCGCTCAGAAAGCGAAGAAGAAGAAGAAATAAATTTCCCTAATAAAAGAGAGAGCGAGACCTTGTGGAGCAGCTGCAGCGCTGAATGGGTTAATGTGTGAACAGTCTTTTAAATAAAATGTTTGGTTTCTTGTTTACACCCGCAGCGCCTGTCTCCCCTGCTGTAAGGTATTGCAGAGGATTGCATGGCTACTGAGCGCGTGCAACCAGGGAAAGATGTGTCTGCTTATTACACTCGGCATTGGCCGCCGAAGCCGGGAGATAAATAGAACAGTGTTATAGCAACACCAATTACTGCGCCACCAGTTCCCCACAGGATAGGGTGGAGTCTGCAGGCCACATGCCATCAGCTTAGGACCATTGATACAGTAGCTGCACCAACATGTGTCTGGCTTACAGAGCCGGGTCTATTGTGCTACATCCCTACTAGTGATGAGCGAACGTGCTGGAATAAGGTGTTATCTGAGCATGCTCCAGTGCTAATCTAGTGACTCCGGCGAACTCGAATAATATGTTAGAGGTAACGCGGCAGCATGTCTCGCAGCTGTTAGACAGCAGGAACACATGGAGGGATTGTCTAACAGCCACGAGACATTCAGCTGTGGGGACTCAAACCTATTTTTCGAGCAGGCTGAACACACTCGGTTAGCACCCGAGCATGCACAGATAACACCTTATCCGACCACGTTCGCTCATCACTAGTCTCTACCATAGAAGATAACACCTGGCCCAGAACTTGATTCCTAATCTGTATTCAAAACTAAATAGCAAAGCCACTAAAGACTCAAATCTCCAAAAATTTCGATATAAACAGCAGAAAAAAAACAAAAAAGGCCAGCAACACTTACCTGCCCAGATCTTGGAACCAATGCACTACAGGGTGCAGCCAGCCCATAAAGCATGATGTTTAGCAACACAGGTGCAAAATACCAGATCAGCAGCCACTCTTCACCTACCCATTCCTGGAGGGGGTGAGCAATCATTGTGCAATTGTATACTGGGCAGTCGCTCCCTCCAGGAATGGGTAGGTGGAGAGTGGCCGTTGATCTGGTATTTTGCACCTGTGTTGCTAAACATCATGCTTTATGGGCTGGCTGCACCCTGTAGTGCATTTGTTCCAAGATCTGGGCAGGTAAGTGTTGCTGCCCTTTTTTTTTCTGCTGTTTAAATCTAGTCTGTATTTAGAATTCTACAGCTTGAAGATTGCAGACGTATGACATCTGCACATATAATCCCTTACTATGTCACATGCAGTATTGCAACGTTTTCTGCGCATATGCAGTTTTTGCATGCATTTAGGCACCATGGGCTTAAAAGGGTTGCCCAGGACTTCGATACTGATGACAGATCTATGAGTATAGGTCATCAATTCCAGATCGATGGGGTCTGACACCCAGAATCCAACTGATCAACTTTTTGCAATTTTCTAGGCAGCCTAGATGTTCACACCTGTGAATAGTGTTATCAGGCAGTGCCATTCAGCGCCTATTGATGTGAGCAGAAGGCGAGCTGCAGGTCTGAAGAACAGCAGCTGGTGTCAGACCCTTCTCTAAACTGATATGAAAGGGGTTGTCCATTCTGAAACTACAAGTCCGCAGTCACATTGTTACTGGAGACCTGTGAATCCCTGCATCCCATGTACTATGAGGATTCCCGGTGCCGGTCATTGGATCGCAAGTATGCGTACTCCTGGCCACAGTCTGACTAGATGGACATGGCCTCGCTCAGTGCTAGTTAATTGAGGGAGGCCAGTAACAGTCTAGTCAAAATTTGGCCAGGAGTCTGCAAGTATGAATGTCAGATACTTGTGATCACATTACCGGTGTCGGGGAATCCTCCAAATAGAGATCAGCGGATCCGTAGAAGTTTGGGTTTGACCAAACTTTAATCCAAACTTCAGTTCGGGTACCAGAACTGTACCCAAACTTGAACCCCATATAAAACAATTGGAACTCGAACTTTGGAGCTGGAAAATATTTCTCCTGTAAACCAGTCTTCAAGAAGTCCGTGCTCGGAGTTCATCACCTGAAGCTAGGTGTCCGGTACGAACCCCCAAACTTTATAGTTCGGGTTTGTTGATCTCTACAGACTACTCCTTTAATACTTAACCTCCTCTTATAGGGTATATCTACAGTTGTCTTCAAAAGTTTACATACCCCAGCAGAATTTTTACCACCTTGGCCTTTTTACAGAGAATGTGAATGATAGCACCAAAACTTTTCCTCCACTCATGGTTAGTGGTTGGGTGAAGCCATTTATTGTCAAACTACTGTGTTTTCTCTTTTTAAATCATAATGACAACCCAAAACATCCAAATGACCCTGATCAAAAGTTTACATACCCTGGTGATTTTGGCCTGATAATATGCACAGAAGTTGACACAAATGGGTTTGAATGGCTACTAAAGGTAACATCCTCACCTGTGACCTGTTTGGTTGTAATCAGTGTGTGTATAAAAGCTGAGTGATTTTCTGGGAGCCAGACAGACTCTTGCATCTTTCATCCAGGCACTGACGTTTCTGGATTGTGAGTCATGGGGAAAGCAAAATGTCAATGGATCTATGGGAAAAGGTAGTTGTACTGTATAAGGGCTGTCCCACACGTCCAGATAATTCCGGTACCGGAAAAAATCGGTACCGGAGTTGTCCGTGTGCCCGTGAGCTCACGTAGGCCATACGTGCGGCACACGTGTGCCGAGTGGGTACCACACGGAGCGTGTGGTACCCTGCATCGTGCTGAAGCCGCGATTCGTATCTTCTGTGCAGCAGCGTTTGCTGCATAGAAGATATGAATAATAGTGTTTAAAATAAAGATCTATCTGTCCGCCGCCCCCCCACCCCCTGTGCACCCCCCCGCTGTTCTGAAAATACTCACCCGCTCCCTCGTTGGCTGTCGCTGCTTCCTGGTCTGGCCCCATCTTCTGTATGCGGTCACGTGGGGCCGCTCATTTAGTCATGAATAGGCGGCTCCACCCCTATGGGAGGTGGAGCCACATATTCATGACTCTAATCTGCGGCCCCACGTGACCGCATACAGTAGAAGGGGCGGCCAGACCAGGAAGCATCGACAGCCAACGAGGGAAGCGGGTGAGTATTTTCAGAACAGCGGGGGGGCGCACAGGGGGTGGGAGGGCGGCGGACAGATAGATCTTTCTTTTAAATACTATTATTCATATCTTCTATGCAGCAAACGCTGCTGCAGGGAAGATATGAATCGCGGCTTCAGCACCATGTGGGGGGGACAGCGCTTACTGTAGCGCTGTCTCCTGCACGCCACACGGACTGCACACTGAGAAGGTCCGTGTGGTCCGTGTTTTACACGGACCCATTGACTTTAATGGGTCCGTGTAATACGTGCGCTCCCACAAACACTGACATGTCTCCGTGTTTGGCACACGGAGACACGGTCCGCAAAAAATCAATGACATCTGCACAGATACATTGATTTTTATGGGTCTACGTGTGTCAGTGTCTCCGGTACGTGAGGAAACGGTCACCTCACGTACCGGAGCCACTGACGTGTGAAACCGGCCTAAAACAGGAAAGGAATACAGAAAGATATGCAAGGAATTGATAATGCCAGTCAACAGGATTCAAACTGATTAACAAATGGAAAATCAGGGGCTCTGTAAAAACAAAACCACGGTCAGATAGACCAACAAAAATGTTGTCCACAACTACCAGGAAAATTGTATTGGGATGCAAAGAAAAACCCACAAATAACATCAGCTGAAATACAGGACTCTCTGAAAACTAGTGATGTGGCTGTTTCAAGATGAACAATAAGGAGGCACTTGAAGAAAAGTGGGCTGCATGGTCAAGTCGCCAGAAGAAAGCCACAAAATATCTCACCTACAATATGAAAAATGGCACAGAGACAAGCCTCAAAGCTTCGGGAAAAAGGTAATTTGGAGTGATGAGACTAAAATTGAACTTTTTGGCCACAACCATAAACGTTACATTTGGAGAGAGGTCAACGAGGCCTATGATGAAAGGATCACCATTCCTACTGTAAAGCACGGAGGTGATGTTTTGGGGATGTGTGAGCTACAAAGGCATAGGAAACTTGGTCAAAGTTGAAGGAAAGATGAATGTAGCACATTATCGGCAAATTTTCACTCATCAGCCCGGAACATACTTGAACGTTCCAACATGACAACGATCCAAAATACAAGGCCAAGTCGACCTGTCATTGGCTACAGCAGAACGAAGTGAAGGTTCTGGAGTGGCCATCTCAGTCTCCTGACCTTAATATCATTGAGCCACTCTGCGGAGATCTCAAGCGCGCAGTTCATGCTAGACAGCCCAGAAATTTACAGGAATTGGAGGGTTTATGCCAAGAAGAGTGAGCAGCTTTACCATCTGAGAAAATAATCTCATCCACAACTACCACAAAAGACTTCAAGCCGTCATTGATGTTAGAGGAGGCAATACACGGTATTAAGAAATGGGGTATGTGAACTTTTTATCAGGGTCATTTGGATGTTTTGGGTTGTCATTATGATTTAAAAAGAGAAAACACAGTCTGACAATAAATGGCTTCACCCAACCACTAACCATGAGTGAAGAAAAAAATTGTGTCTTATTCATAGTCTCTGAAAAAAAGGCCAAGAGAGCAAAATTTCTGCTGGGGTATGTAAACTTTTGAGCACAATTGTATATGTCAGCCATGCACTACTCATTTACGATTGAGGATATAATTAATTTATTGCCACATTGGGCTGCTAAGAAAAATATTGACCAGAAAAATTGGAAAAGCTGTGCTGCACTTCATTGTCTGCTCTGCGCCTGTACTTCTTTATAAACTACTGATCAATGTGCTTTTCTTTTACACCAGGGATCTCAAACTAAAATTTAGTCCAGGGCCACTATTGCGTTAAGGGCTGCATTGTTAAATTTAGGCTGGGGCTACATAGCTACTATGGCCACAACAAAGTCCCTCAAACTTCACCTCTGATTACAGATATGCACCACTCCATTACTATATAATTAACCAGTGTGCAACACACCAGTCAATATATAAACTAATTAGCCCGGATGTGCTCTCCCATTTTAGCCAATTTTTCCCTAGCCAATAAAAATACAAGATGAGTAGCCCCTGTTCCTTCCCATCTCCTCCAATTCATTACAAGCATCTGTCCTGTTTCCTATCCTCATAATTAATAAAAAGTTCTGTCATCCCCAATTCATTGCAATTATATGAACCCTCCACCATTACATGTCCTCTCTCCATCACTGTTGAAAACACACACAAAAAAAAAAAAAAAAATTAATACCCCTGTAGTCGCTCAGGCAGCACTGCTCCATTTTATGCCATCTATGATATCCTCGCATGTTAGAGACCCCCTTTTACAGTCATTGATGGTTGAATCTAATGCATACAGCCTGCCATTTATTTTAATTAGATTTTTACTAGTTCCAAGATAAACCTATGCTGGATCTTGTAGAAATAAGTCAGGAGAAGGCGGCTGTCATGTTGATCGCGTCATTAATAAGTGATTGGAAATGAATCTTACGTCATGCATTATTGAAAGCAAGGGGTCTAATTTAAAAGAGACAGCTTCTGCGTGACATCAGTAAAATGGGGTGTCTCAAGTTCTTAAACGTGTCAACACAAAATGACTGTTCAAACCAAGCACATTCCCACTTATTTTCCATTTATCTCTCTGCCTCTATAAAGCCAGAGCTATCAAAGAAAAAGGGAGGAGAGAGGGAAAACTAGTAAGTGGGAAGGTGCGCTGAACTGTCTGACCCTGCCATGTGTACCTGTGTTTGGTTTGTAAAGTCATTCTGTACTGACAGACTACATGTACATAGTTAAAACGGCAAAGAGCTTGTAAGAATAACCAACTTTGCCTCGAATTAAAAATCCTCTCCATTCTCAAGAACAAATAGATTTTTAAATTTAAAAAGGTGTACAGCTCATTGCCTAGGTTACCGGCCAACGCTGCAGGCCGGGTGGCTGGTTACCATCTTGCACTGCTTGCTGGGTCTATACTTTAGTGCCTGCTCACAGTGCCCTGAAGCTGCCGGATCTCAGATCTAACCAAACTCAGTATCATTGGGCTTCTCCCACACTGCAGAGGGAAAGCTGCCTTTACTAGCAGGCTGGGAGACCAACCATGACGCTGGTCAGACAGTAAGCTGGGAAGGCAAAGGAGCAGTGTTCTCCTGCCTGGCGCACATTACAACACTATAGTAAATGGATAAGTGAGCCACCCACACACACAAAAAATATGTATATGTCTGTTGAAAATGTGTGAATATAGTACCATTAAGTTTTATGGGGCTGTGAGAAATGCTGTCATGTGAATTAGCACAATACACAGTGGTCCTTACAACTCTGAAAGTTGAGGTCCTTAGCTCTGCAGTCACTGGCATTGACCCTTTTAATCCTTATATTTATGGCTTTATGCAGACAGCTGGAACATGCCTGCAATGCTGTATATTGACCAGGTGGTCCATCCGTATTACAGATTTCGGTATCTTTCAGTCGTCTTAGGTACAAAATCCACTTCAAACATGGACCTCTAAATTCAGCCTTAGGCTAGATCACACAGTCAGCTGAAGGCCAAGCCTTGACGGTCACAGAGGCTGAGATATGGATCATAAGGAGTGTGTTATTATTGAAGAAAGATGCAACTATAATGGCAGTGCAGAAACCTGTGTGAAATACAACTACACTTTCATGGCCTGACTCTTGTAACAACTCACTAATTCTTGTGATTGTAAATTAGATGACTGCTGTTAAAGGGGTTGTCCAGCCCACAGGCAGGTACATGACTGCAAGTATGTTATTTGCATACATGTGGTCACCTGCCAACTAGACATGTACAGTCTCCCTCAACAAGTGTACTGAGCAATGGTGGACACAGCTAGTTTGACTGTGGCCAGAAGTATGCAAACCACATACTTGCAGTCACAGGACCACCTGCTCCTGGCACTTCCTGACAATAAGGCTGCCATCACACTAGCAGTATTTGGTCAGTATTTTCATCAGTATTTGTAAGCCAAAACCAGGAGTGGGTGATAAATGCAGAAGTGGTGCATATGTTTCTATTACACTTTTCCTCTATTTGTTCCACTCCTGGTTTTGGCTTACAAATACTGATGTAAAATACTGACCAAATACTGCTAGTGTGACGGCAGCCTAAGCCATAAACAAAGGGGAGCAGTGTATACAGTGCACTCCAGGGTCAGGTACTGCTTTATTATGGACTGAGGGACTTTAAACACCAGACATGAATACTTACAGAGTAAGAAATAAAACACTATATTTTATACAAGTAAGATTTATTAACTATAGTTAGTGAAAACCATTATAAAAACACCACACAAGACGTATATTTGGTCATCATATTTCGGCACTGGATCTGTAACCCCTGCACGCAGAGGCAATATATGGCTAGAGGGGTAATGTCAGTTATTGGTCTGTTTGCTGTGCCAGAGAGTTATTTAATCAGAGGAACTTCTGCGCTTTATAGACTATGATTGCCACTCCTGGCATCAGTGACTACTTCTGTATTTCATGTACCGGATTCTTGCTGTGAATGGCAGCTAGTTGGAAAAGGAACTAATTCTCCTTAAAGGGAATCTGTGACCCCCTGGGATGTTTTTAAGCGAATAATATGGGCATACAGGTGATGGGACTATTTGAACAATTCTACCTGTATGCCTCATTGCTGCAGTCTGGTTGTTGAGTAATCATCTTTTAATCCTGTATGTTAACGAGTTCTTCCAGGATCCGGGGCGCGAGGTGCCTAGAAGAAAACTCTGCCTCCGGTGTCTAGTTGCGTACCACCCCTTTCCCACCAGTATCACAGGGCCATGTACTGGTGGCCCCCAGAATCCCACACCTGCAATAGCGCAGTTATATAAACCTTTCCCACCATTTTTTGGTCGTTGGCTTCATTGTAACTTTATGCACGAGTCACTGCTACTGAACAATTCTATCACCTGTCTGCCCTTATTAATTTCTTAAAGACATCCCAGAGGGTGACAGATTCCCTTTAACCGAATTGCACCGTGGTGCTTATAGTGGCCTCCATTGTATTTGCAGGATATACAGGTTCCAGTTCAGGCTTTAACCACAGGTGATGGTGTATACAGTATTACATGTGCTATGTTTAATAGCAGGAACATTGGACACGCAGCCTCGTGCACATGGCGCCATACTGTGCTGGATTACCATCCTCTAGAAGATATTTCTGTAATGAGGCATCAGATGACATGCGCCTGTATTACAGAGATGTTGGCTGTAGCCATATCAGGTTGGTGCATGGGGCATTATGTAACAAATACTATGTATCACATACAATTACAGTATATACTGTTAGAACAACGCAATGTCCTTAGAGTTATCCAAACATGACAATTATCCATACAGTTCTGACAACATACAGTTCTGACAACATATCACTTTTTAAGATTAACCATTCTTTCTATGAGGGACTTCCTGGTCTTCTCCACTTCCAGCGTCAGCCGTTCAATCTCCCCCTTCAACCGTTCGTTCTCAGACACTAAGTGAGACACTTTCCGTTCATTCTCTTGTTCCTTTTCCTTCACTCGGACCTTTCCTCCTCTAGGTTGGGTGATCCTCTTCCTCTTGGTTCCACATTGGCTGCCACTAGAGTCCTCATCCTCCGTGTGTGTTTGGGATGGACAACTACTACAGCCAGAGTCCACTTCCGTGACCCCATCCTGGTGGTTTTGTGGAGACTCTGAAGTAGATGGATTATCAAAGTCATTAGGGGATGCTTGGGCAAGAAACCCCAGAACTTCAGAGGGCAATTGATCAACCACTGTTTCCAAAGCAACCACTTCTTCATCAGTAAAGTTCACTGGTAAAGTTGAATCTATTGACTCAAGAGGCCATAAGTATGGAGAGTTATCCAGAGTTTCCTCCTCTGCCACCTAAAATGTAGAGAATAGAAAATAATGTGATAAGGGAAAGAAATGGAACAGATTTAAGGGTGTCCCCTCCTTCCCAGAGCCATACTTTTTTTAAAAAATTTTTCATCAATATGGCATGTGAGGGCTAGTTTTTTGTGGGAAAAGTTGTACTTTTGAACGACATCATTGGTTTTACCATGTTGTGTACTAGAAATCAGGTAAAAAAAAAAAAAAAAAAAAAAAAGTGCAATCCCACACTTGTTTTTTTGATTGGCTTTTTTTCTAGCTTCACTAAATGCCAAAACTGACCTGCCATTATGATTCTCCAGGTCATTACGAGTCCATAGATAAAACATAACCTAGACATGTTTGGTGTCTAAGTGGTGAAAAAAAAAAAAAAAAAAAATTATTTTTTTTTAGCAAAAAGTCAAACCAACCAACAAAGTAACATACCTGTCTGGCACACAGTAATCCATATCTAGGGATATGTACAGTTTACAACGGAAGCGCTGCTAATGCGACTGCCCCCGGCTGAAAACTACTGGGGAATGAATGAAATGCTGGGAGCGGAGCTTCAGTGACTAGCAGTGTGTCACCGAAGCTGCCCTCCCTGCCAGCACTGAAGACTTCATTTTAGTTCAGGTCGGCAGGGAGGGCAGCTTCGTTGACATCACCGCTAGTCACTGAAGCTCTGCTCCCAGCATGTCATTCATTCCCCAGCAGTTTCCAGCTGGGGGCAGTCGCATTAGCAGTGCTCCCGTTGTAAACTGTACATATCCCTAGTTATGGATTACGGTGTGGGACTGACTGTGCCAGACAGGTATGGTATATTGTTGGTTTATTATTTTGACTTACTTATTTTTTTTATTTTACAGGAGATCGAGGGCTTCGCTTGGAATGGCAGACTAATAAAACAATATACAGTTTCCCGATTTATTAAATTAAAAGACTTTACTGTGTGGTGTTTGATTAACCCTTTAGCAACTACAGGATTAGTAATGGACAGGTGTCTTATTGACACCTCCACTACTAAGCCGGCTTAATGTCACCGTACAATAGAAGGTGACATTTACCCCACTTGCCACCGCTACAGGGAAAGTGGGAAGAACCGGGCACAGCTCCAGAATTGGTGCATCTAATAGATGTGCCTTTTCTGAGCAGCTGCGGGCTGCTGTTTAGGCTGGGGGGGGGTCCCATATCCACGGCCCCTTACCAGCCTGAGAATAGCAGCCCGCACCTGTGAGTCTTGCAGGATTGGTTTACAAAATATAAGGGGTACCTCAAGTCCGTTTTTCTTTCATTCCTTCTCCCCTGCTCACCGGTCGAGCAGGGGAGAAGGGATGACAGCCGGCTTCAGCACCACACGCAGGGGAACAGCACTTCTTCCCCCATGGCTGTCCATGTGGTACTGATGCGGCACATTGTTGCATGCGTGTGTGTCCACAACACGGGAGTTTTTTGTAAAAGCTATTGCAAAGTAGAAGTGACAATTGCTAATAAGGAATGTTTCTGCAGTGCCCTAGTTTAACAAAGTGGAGGATGAGCGTTCACATCACTGCTCCACTTAAAGCCTATGGATCTTCTGGAGAAGCCACGTGTGGTCTTCAGCAGTCCCACAGACCATAAATGGGGCACATTTCTTAGGATCAGTGGGTTCCCTAGTGTGTACACCCATCCACAGAATAAGTGATCACTTTAAAAACACAAGGAGGCGAATTCATTACATGTAGCATTGAATATATATCAGTCTTCATGAAGGACTCTGGAATACAACAAGCCAAATTCATGTAGAGACAAGGGTCATTTCAGCACTAACCTGTTCAGATACCAACTGGAGAGTGGCAGGATTTTTTGTCTCCGAGAACAAGATGTCTTGTAAGTCCTCATACCAGGCCTCCAGATCCAACCCAGACAAGTGGCCGGCAGAGCAGAATGGTAAGGGTTCTGCCATCATTTTCGGCAGTCTTGCTACACAATCCTACCACACTATGACAAAAAAGATATTACGGTCATTTATTTTTTTTAGCATAACTTAATATTTGTTCACCAAGCACCACCACTAAATGTTTGGCAGGGGTAAGACTTGTGAGCACATTATTCAGCCTTACTCATGGTAATGTGGATTAGTGATGAGCGAGTATACTCGTTACTTGAGATTTCCCGAGCACGATCGGGTGTCCTCCGAGTATTTTTAGTGCTCAGAGATTTAGTTTTCCTTGCAGCAGCTGAATGATTAACAGCTATTAGCCAGCTTGATTACATGTGGGGATTCCCTAGCTACCAGGCAACCCCCCCTGGCTAGTAGCTGTAACTCATTCAGCTGCGGTGATGAAAACTAAATCTCTGACCACCAACAAATACTCGGAGGACCCCCGAGCGTGCTCGGGAAAACCTGAGCAACGAGTATACTCGCTCATCACTAATGTGGACCCCCTCCAGTGGAGACATGGGTGTCAGTAACGAGTTTGGTTAATGGACAGAGTGAAAGTAACAGATTACCTCAGGTGTGATTGTGAAAGAAAGTCGTCTTTCTCTTCCAACACTGAAAAAGAATTACAAAATACATCAGTTGGAGCCATAAAAAAAAAAAAAAAAAAAAATTTAAGAAAAGCAACAAAATACAGACATTAATAATAATAATCTTTATTTTTATATAGCGCTAACATATTACGCAGCGCTTTACATTTTGTACACATTATCATTGCTGTCCCTGATGTGGCTCACAATCTAAATTCCCTATCAGTATGTCTTTGGAATGTGGGAGGAAACCGGAGTGCCCGGAGGAAACCCACGCAAACATGGAGAGAACATACAAACTCTTTGCAGATGTTGTCCAAGGTGGGATTAGAACCCAAGACTCCAGCGCTGCAAGGCTGCAGTGCTATCCAACGCGCCACCGTGCTGCCCATTAGGATTTGGCTGTGTGAGGAGGACTTGTTTTTCCTCTGCCTTCCTCCTCTCTTTAATGAGCCAGAGAGATGGAAAACAAGTAGGTGGGAAGGTGAACCAAGTGACTGTTCAACCCAAGTACAAGCGCTCAGCGCACCTTCACACCTGTTTGTTTTCCATCTATCGCTACCCGTCTCTGGCTCTATGAAG
Organism: Ranitomeya variabilis; assembly: GCF_051348905.1. NCBI lineage: Eukaryota > Metazoa > Chordata > Amphibia > Anura > Dendrobatidae > Ranitomeya > Ranitomeya variabilis. The sequence continues at coordinate 651,998,422 of NC_135234.1, forward strand.
GCAGAGCTGTAAATTGAGATTGACAGAAAACTAGATGGGAAGGTGTACTTAATGTTTGGCCATGCCTTTGTGGTCCAGGAGTTTGATCCAACTTTGTTACAACTCCGCACACGGTTTACCTTTAGCCACCACTAGACCTACTACCTGTTACATCAGTAGGGGGTGTGGGACCCACCCTCTTCCCATACCAGTATTGACAGCCAGAGCCTAAAGGTACCGTTACACTAAGCGACGCTCCAGCGATATAGACAACGATCCGACCTAAACTAGATCGCTGGAGCGTCGCTGTAGAGACGTCAAACACAGCAACTCCAGAACGATGCAGGAGCGATCCAGTGACTTAACGGCGACTCGCTTATCGTTCACGCTCCATGTAAAAACATTGCTGACATCGTTGCTTTTGCTGTCAAACATGACGATACACGCCAATCTAGAGACCAAATAAAGTTCCAGACTTCTAGCTCCGACCAGCGATATCACAGCGGGATCCAGATCGCTGCTGCGTGTCAAACACAACGAGATCGCTATCCAGGACGCTGCAACGTCACGGATCGTTCTCGTTGGAAAGTTTAGTGTGAAGGTACCTTAAGGATAGGCCAAATATATTTAAGTCAACCCCTTTGATTCCATTAGGCCATATCTATGAATGCAGTGGCCAAGGACAGAAAGTCCCTATCATTTTGAGAAACTGATGAGTCATAGGGATCTATCCTGTTTTGCCACCATTAGAGATTCTGAGAACATTGTTAGATGCAAGGGCTACAAGCTGTAAGGCAAGTGAAAACAATCAAGGAGATCTGCGAAAAAATTGTTAATTTAAGGTGGTCACAAGCTATAGAGCCAAACTAGGAATTGCTTCTGGCCCTTACTTTAAGATATCAGTGGCTGTCTCCGCACCTAGACCCCAAATGACAACATCTAGAGGTGTATGGGGGCTCCAATGCCATTTGACAAGATCAGGCATTTTGACTGTCAACTGAAATTTTTTCCCAGAAATAAGCCGACTCCCTTCACAGAACACTTATAAGCATGCATGTGTATGGGAAATCGAGAAAAACTGCTTCAGCAGAAGGTTATGCAACATTTATGGTCACCTTAGAACTGATCTGCTGTGTCAGAGGCAGACCCCAGAGATTACACAATTACCACCTCTCCTGTGACCCCCGGCGTCCCAGCCATCAGCTGCCTCTACCTTCACCAATTAACAAGTCATCCCCAATACTCTGGAGAGGGGAACACCTTTCAAATACCCATACAGCAGTGAAGAGTGTGTGTGTAGCATGCGGTCACCTAATGTCTTAGGTGTGGGTGATTTCTTCAATGCATTAAAGGGCCACTGTCACCCCCTCCAGCCGTTATAAACTAAAAGAGCCACCTTGTGCAGCAGTAATGCTGCATTCTAACAAGGTGGCTCTTTTAGTTTTTGGTGCATGTATTCCCAAAATAATGCGTTTTATAAATTCTCCAAAATACCTTTCTTTCGCCAGGGAGGCAGGTCCTCACCCCCCTGCTTGAAACGCCACACTGCCATCACTCAAATCTTCAGGGGCGCTGGGCGCCACCCCCTCCGCACTGTGTTCGCATGAAATCCGGCGCCTGCGCTGTGTAGTACTGTCTAGTGCAGGCGCAGTGAGCTCTGGCCGTCTGACGTCACAGCCAGGCTTGTAGACTGCACCTGTGCGGCCGCCCTGCTTGTGAATCCCAGCCCCGCACTCTGCATAATGCATAACAGAGTGCGGGGCTAGGATTCACAAGCAGGGCGGCCGCACAGGCGCAGTCTACAAGCCTGGCTGTGACGTCAGACGGCCAGAGCTCACTGCGCCTGCACTAGACAGTACTACACAGCGCAGGCGCCGGATTTCATGCGAACACAGCGCGGAGGGGGTGGCGCCCAGCGCCCCTGAAGATTTGAGTGATGGCAGTGTGGCGTTTCAAGCAGGGGGGTGAGGACCTGCCTCCCTGGCGAAAGAAAGGTATTTTGGAGAATTTATAAAACGCATTATTTTGGGAATACATGCACCAAAAACTAAAAGAGCCACCTTGTTAGAATGCAGCATTACTGCTGCACAAGGTGGCTCTTTTAGTTTATAACGGCTGGAGGGGGTGACAGTGGCCCTTTAAAGGGACTGTCACCCACAAAATGGCAATTAAACTGCCTAAACGTTTAAATAGGAGCTAGGTCCCATATATAGAGCATACTTGGCATATATGATTTATTTTGAGTAAATTATAAGCTATAGTTAAAAATAAAAAGTTATTTGATATGAAAATGAGGGCACTTCAGTTAAGCCTTAGCAGGATGTCTGCCTGGTGAACAGTCGGACCCTCCGATTTGCAGAATAAAGCCAGTACTTTTAAGTGATTGACACACCTCTGAAGCTCAGAGCGGACGCTGTGTCATAGCCAGCATTACACGCACAATGATGATGTGCACTCACAATGTGGGTGCGCTCTGATGGATGATGTGAGCAGATGCACGTCGGACCACCCTCGCCTCCTCACTGAAGCCGCAGACAGGATCCAGTGCGCTCCTGTATTGTGTGCGCCTCATCCAGTGTCAGTGCGCAAAATTATATGCTACAGCATTCGCACTCGGCTTCTGACACCAGCAGCTATAAGGTGAAGGCATGATGGTGCGCCAAGGCTTAGGGTGAACCAGAGGCGACTTCCTTTGCATATCAACCCCTTTCCATCATTTATGTTACCATATACATGCGTAGTATGATTTATATTAGAGGCTAGGACCCCCGATATAAAGGATTGGGCAGTTTGGGAGGGGGGTGGACTCCCTCTAACATAACTTAGTGACTGCTGCACCGTGCCCACCATTAGAGACGTGCCCAGACAGGATTTCAGGGAGCTGGAATAATGTCGTTTTCTGCATATTTTATATGTGACAGAATATTCTGTGGCAGATAACTTGGCACACAATGACCCGTGAAGTATCAGACTTTCCCCTCCCTGTTTTAACAATGTGCTCAAGTCTAAAAAACTAGTTTAAGAATTTTTTATTACACCAAATGATCGCAAATCCAAACAGACTCCGTGAAATCTCATCCTAAGAAAGTGTTCCCTAGGTCTGATCTGTAGACGCCAGTATACCTAGGACGCAGGCCGTCGTCCCCACTATGAAGTGTTACGTTCTGCATGGTACAGAAGACACTAGTCCTAAATTGCTCTAAGATAATCACTGAGGGCTGCTGGTGTCCGATGTCACCGGATTACAGCTACCGATGTCCATGTTGCCTGGCGGTCAGATCACAAGCCCACAATGAGATAGTCAGACAGTACAGTCATACAGTGTGTAAAGACACAGCTCCTCTAGGAGATCTCAACTAAGGCTCTGTTCACATTTGTACTTTGTTTTTCCAGAATAGAGAAAAAAAAAAAAAGCCAACAAAACAGTCTAAAGGCTGAAGAGACCTCACTATTAGTGCCAATGTGATTTCTATTAAAAAAAACAAAAAACAATATATAAGACAATGAAAGGGGGGGGGGGGGTAGAGTGAGTATTAGATCCAGACAGGACCACTTTACAGCAAACAAGGCCAATCTCCATCTCATGTGACAGATGTTTTGTTTTTAAGAAAATTGTTTCTTTATGCCTAAAACAAAAAAAACACAAAAGGGCAGTGCAAACTCAAGTTTCCGGTGAACACAATAGTCATTATCCATAGTACCCAAAGATGAGCAGTGGAATTTGCAAACAAAGTTCTTTTATCCAGAAGAGGTACATACCCGGCGGCGGCAACAACAAAAACAGGGCACACAACGGCAACAACAAAAACAGGGCACACAACAGCAACAACAAAAACAGGGCACACAGCGACAACAACAACAACAACAACAACAGGGCAAGCAGCGGGAAAAACAACAACGACAGGGCACACAGCGACAACAGGGCAAGCGGCGGGAACAACAACAACAACAACAACAGGGCACACAGCGACAACAACAGGACAAGCGGCGGCAACAACAGGGCAACCATCACTCGTCTACAGTTACATACAGGGACCCCCACAACAACTGGGGATGCAGCCTGGGGGCCATCACACCAGCCCACCTCCCCATGGAACAGCCCACGGGTTTCCATCCATCAAGGTCAATCACACCCTAGGACCAAGGTCATCTCCATCACTGACCCCACGTGACCCATCCCACACAGAACACTTGGTGACAGACTAATATCCACGGCAGCCATGTGACCGAACCCCTGCACTTCTGTAAGCAGCCCCAATACACAGACAATGGCTGACAGGACACGGCGCCGCCTTGTACAGGATGAGGAACGGACAGAGGAAACGACAAGGGACCGTTCACCTTTTTCCACGTAGGGTCTGTTCGCTGGTGATAGGGGCAGTGACCGCGGCGGCGCAGGGTGCTGGTGAGTGGGTTCTCGTTTGGAGACCAGGAGCTCATGTTAATCATCGTCTGCGTCTTCAGCAAAACGACTGAAGGACGAAACGCAGAAATCCGCTATATATACGGAGAATTCAGCCAATACGAAAACTAATTCATATCACGTGACAACAGATGACGCCGGCCAATCACACAGCCGGCTCTACTCTGTGATTCTCAATGGGGCATATAGCAGTAATTAGTAGAAAGCCAGAACAAAGAGCCAATGAGGAGCGGCCGAGGAATCCAGGACGAGGCTTGAGGCGCATAAGGAGGCGTGGCTGGAGGTGTGTGGGCTGCTGTGAAGGAGGGGAGGTGCGGAAGTGTCCTGTTGGAAATCACGAGTTTAGGATGAGTCAGAGCGGATGATGCAAGGGCCGGCAAGCCGAGGCCGTGACGGATCATGGGAGCAGGGGACTTTCCCAGCCCGTTCTGTAGGATACCTCCATGTGTCCGCTGTGCGCGCCTAGTGAGGAGACTTGTGTGGTTGGTGCCGGAGGGTCTGCTGGTCCTCAGTCATCTCTGTATGTGCTAGTGCTGCCTGTGACAAACACTGTGCGCAACATATCAATAGCCGTAACATTGGAGGGAGCCTGCCACGGACCCCACAAGACCCCTGATGGCCCCAAGACGCTGCCTTACTACCAAGATTTCAACGTCCTTAGACACATGTAAAGGGGTCTCCAGGGAAGATCAGTGGCAGGCTCCCTCCAATGTTACGGCTATTGATATGTTGCGCACAGTGTTTGTCACAGGCAGCACTAGCACATACAGAGATGACTGAGGACCAGCAGACCCTCCGGCACCAACCACACAAGTCTCCTCACAAGTTTTGTAGGATATGTGATGACTCGCTAATCGCTGTGGGACCGACTGTTAGGACCAATCTGGAATCGATGGGGGGTCCGACTGCTGGGACCGATGGGAAATCGATGGGGGCCCGACTGCTGGGACCGATGGGAAATCGATGGGGGTCCGACTGCTGGGACCTGCACCGATGGGAAATCGATGGGGGTCCGACTGCTGGGACCGATGGGAAATCGATGGTCCGACTGCTGGGACCTGTACCGATGGGAAATCGATGGGGGTCCGACTGCTGGGACCTGCACCGATGGGAAATCGATGGGGGTCCGACTGCTGGGACCTGCACCGATGGGGGTCCGACTGCTGGGACCTGTATCGATGGGGGTCCGACTGCTGGGATCTGCACCGATGGGGTAATTGATGGGGGTCCGACTGCTGGGACCTGTACGGATGGGAAATCGATGGGGGTCCGACTGCTAGGACCTGCACCAACGGTAAATCGATGGGGGTCCGACTGCTGGGGCCTGTACGGATGGGAAATCGATGGGGGTCCGACTGCTGGGACCTGCATCGATGGGGGTCCGACTGCTGGGACCTGTATCGATGGGGGTCCGACTGCTGAGACCTGCACCGATGGGAAATTGATGGGGGTCCAACTGCTGGGACCTGTACGGATGGGAAATCGATGGGGGTCCGACTGCTGGGGCCTGTACGGATGGGAAATCGATGGGGGTCCGACTGCTGGGGCCTGTACGGATGGGAAATCGATGGGGGTCCGACTGCTGGGACCTGTACCAATGGGAAATAGATGGGGGTCCGACTGCTGGGACCTGCACTGATGGGAAATCGATGGGTCCGACTGCTGGGACCTGTATCAATGGGGATCTGATTGTTGGGAGTTTTACCTATTGGAAAATGCTGGGGGTCTGGGACCTGTAACGATAGAAAAATCGCTGGGGATCCGACTGATGAACCTTTATCCCTGATAGAAAGGAGCAGAAAAGCTGCCAGTGCTCCATTTGTTCCCTATGTGGCTGGTGAGCGCTGCACTCAGTTTTTTCCTGGAGCCTGGAGAACAAATGCAGCTGCGATCGGGAGTCCAAACCGTGACTGTATCTCAACACAGAAATATAAATTCTTTGGTCTCCCAATAGGTGCTGGTCCCAGCATATGGACCCCTAACAACCAGCAAATTTTGTCCTATCCTTTCGCTTGATAATGTCTTGTTTTCATCAAACAAACCCTTTAAAGGGCCACTGTCACCCCCCCCAGCCGTTATAAACTAAAAGAGCCACCTTGTGCAGCAGTAATGCTGCAGTCTAACAAGGTGGCTCTTTTAGTTTTTGATTCATTTATTACCTCAATAAAGTGTTTTAAAAATTGGCCACAAATACCAGATATTGTACCTGGAGGCGGTCCGAATCGTCCTCTATCAATCTCCCAACTGCCGTCACTCTTCTCTTCAGGGGCGATGGTCGCCGCCCCCTTCGCGCTGTTGCTTCTTAAATCCGGCGCCTGCGCTGTGCGTGCCTGCCTGGAGCAGGCGGAGTCTTCATTGTCAGTCACAGCTCAGATGCCGGGTGCCTGACTGCGCCTGTGCGGGCAGTGCGGCCACCCTGTTCCTGAATCCCCGCCCCGCACTGTGTTATTCATTCATTATGCGCACTGCGCTTGTCAGACGGTCCCCCGCCTTCCAGCGTTGTTCTTTGTGGCTGTTCAAAACGTCGGCAATGAAACCTGTATATTCCAGCAATGCTGGAAGGCGGGGGACCGGGGGAGCGTCTGACAAGCGCAGTGCGCATGCCCAGGAACCCCAGCCCCGCACTGTGCATAATGAATAACACAGTGCGGGCCCCAGGCAGGCACGCACAGCGCAGGCGCCGGATTTAAGAAGCAACAGCGCTCAGGGGGCGGCGACCATCGCCCCTGAAGAGAAGAGTGACGGCAGTTGGGAGATTGATAGAGGACGATTCGGACCGCCTTCCGGTACAATATCTGGTATTTGTGGCCAATTTTTAAAACGCTTTATTGAGGTAATAAATGAATCAAAAACTAAAAGAGCCACCTTGTTAGACTGCAGCATTACTGCTGCACAAGGTGGTTCTTTTAGTTTATAACGGCTGGGGGGGGGGTGACAGTGGCCCTTTAAACCCTATTCCTGGGACCACCCCAAAACACCCCTTGTTGGGTGATAGCATAGGACCCATCCTTTTTGGTCGCAGCACAGGTTTGTATTGTAAAATCAGGACTGATGGCAAGTATGGCTAGCAGCAGATCTGCAAGGTCAGGCTACATGGATTAGAATTGTATTCTGGCTCCACTGCCTTCATCAGGAGGTGAGTGGGTTGGTAATATCGCGTCTACCGACAACCAGCAGACGCCAGTAAATGTGCATAATCCTGCTGTAAGAAGACAAGGGAGTTCTGCTGCTTTACAAAGATTACTTGGTTTACAACAATATTTAGGAAGGGGGAATATGAGGAAATCACCATCTACATCAGTGGTGGGAGCCTCTGCTCAGAGCATCTTGTTAGTAGTTTATTGTAATCAATTAAAATGTGAAGTGAATAAAGAAAAGTGAAATCAAATCACTATTTGCTGTCACCTCCCTTTGTCTTCAAAACCACATAATTTCTAGGTACACTTGTACCTTACATGTCTTCAATTGTCCTGGGTCCAACACATGAAGTCCTAGACCTGACTGCTCTATTGCTGCCTGATTTATCCTCCTACCTCTGAATAAGTTTAATTTTCACAAGATAATCAATGTTAGTCACTTTATCTGCCACTGGTGGTCAGTGGGGCATTGTTCACGTTTAGTGCATTTTGTTTCCTACACATTTTATCTGCATTTTTCCTTGCAGGTGTCCGTACCATAATACCAATTATCTTATCTGATCGTTGTAATGTGCTGTTGGTGCCAATGAGTGGTCTGATGAAAATTTAGTATCCAGTGCTCTGCTCCAGCTGCTTCCTTAATGGCGGGTGTGCTCCTTCATGCTTTGTTGTTTCTAAACTTATTTTTTTAATTAAAACCTAAAGTCATAGAATGTTGCCAATCGTTAAATGTCTATTAACATTTACTTTGAAATGCTGGAAAGTGCAGTTTAGGAGATATCTGACCTTCGTATGAAAAAGATGTGAAACCCATAGATAGTCAGGGAGTGGGGTGTGATAGGGAGTAGGGTGTGATGTGAAGTGGGCTGTGACGGGGAGTGGGGTGTGATAGGGAGTGGGGTGTGATGAGAAGTGGGGTGTGATGGGAATTGGGGTGTGACGGGGAGTGGGGTGTGACGCGAAGTGGGGTGTGACGGGAGTGGGCTGTGACGGGGAGTAGGGTGTGACGGGGAGTGGGCTGTGACGGGGAGTAGGGTGTGACGGGGAGTGGGCTGTGACGGGGAGTGGGCTGTGACGGGGAGTGGGCTGTGACGGGGAGTGGGCTGTGACGGGGAGTGGGCTGTGACGGGGAGTGGGCTGTGACGGGGAGTGGGCTGTGACGGGGAGTGGGCTGTGACGGGGAGTAGGCTGTGACGGGGAGTAGGCTGTGACGGGGAGTAGAGTGTGACGGGGAGTGGTGTTATGGACTGGTAATTTAGGAGCGACATGCGACTAGCTCTGGGCAGGTGGCAACTATACAGACCGCAGTTCCTGATCTTAACATAGCAGTAGCCGTGGGATGTTCCTGTCACTCCCTGGACACCTCGTCACAGCCGGAGAACTAGCTACCCCTAAAGGTAGAAACAGGAAAGCTATCTTGCCTCAGAGAAAATCCCCAAAGGATAGGACAGCCCCCCACAAATATTGACTGTGAGAGAAGGAAATGACATGCGTAGTATGAAACAAGATTTAGCAAAGGAGGCCAATTCTAGCTAGATAGACAGGAAAGAAACACTGTGCGGTCAGTAATAAAAACTAGAAAAAGTCCACCGCAGAGATATGCAAAAATCTCCACACCTGACTAAAGGTTTGGAGGGCAAAAACTGCAGCCCGGAGCTTCCAGCTTAGCTGAATAGATCATACTGATAAGCTGGACAAATGAGCAAAACATAGAATGTGCTGAACAATAAAGTCCACAACAAGTGGACTGCAAAAAGGACAAAATGACTTATCTTTGCTGAACTGGACAGAGTGTCAGTGAAATCCAAAAGAGCAGTGGCTCCAAGCAGGAACAATTGACAACTGGCATTGATTGAGGAATAAGGCCAGACTAAAATAGCCGAGCCAGAAAGACGATCAGTGGGAGCAGCTGCTGATGCTAAATCCAAGAAGCAGCTATACCACTCAAAACCACAGGAGGGAGCCCAAGAGCAGAATTCACAACAGTACCCCCCCTTGAGGGGTCACCGAACCCTCACCAGAGCCCCCAGGCCGATCAGGACGAGCCAAGTGAAAAGCACGAACCAAATCGGCAGCATGGACATCGGAGGCAACCACCCAAGAATTATCCTCCTGGCCATAACCCTTCGACTTAACAAGATACTGAAGCCTCCGCCTCGAAAAACGAGAATCCAAAATTTTCTCAACCACATATTCCAACTCCCCCTCAACCAACACCGGGGCAGGAGGATCAACAGAGGGAACAACGGGCACCACATATCTCCGCAACAAAGATCTATGGAAAACATTGTGGATGGCAAAAGAGGCTGGAAGGGCCAAACGAAAAGACACTGGATTGATAATCTCAGAAATCTTATAAGGACCAATAAACCGAGGCTTGAACTTAGGGGAAGAAACCTTCATAGGAACATGACGAGAAGATAACCAGACTAAATCCCCCACACGAAGCCGAGGACCAACACACCGACGGCGGTTAGCAAAACGCTGAGCCTTTTCCTGAGACAACGTCAAATTGTCTACCACATGAGTACAAATCTGCTGTAACCTGTCCATCACAGAATCTACACCAGGACAATCAGAAGGCTCAACCTGCCCTGAAGAAAAACGAGGATGGAAACCAAAATTACAAAAAAAAAGGCGAAACCAAAGTAGCCGAACTGGCCCGATTATTAAGGGCAAACTCGGCCAACAGGAAGAAAGCCACCCAATCATCCTGATCAGCAGACACAAAGCATCTCAAATAGGTTTCCAAGGTTTGATTAGTTAGCTCAGTTTGGCCATTTGTCTGAGGATGGAACACTGAAGAAAAAGACAAATTAATGCCCATCCTAGCACAAAAGGCCCGCCAAAACCTGGAAACAAACTGGGAACCTCTGTCAGACACAATATTTTCCGGAATGCCATGCAAACGAACCACATGCTGAAAAAACAATAGAACCAAATCATAGGAGGAAGGCAATTTAGGCAAAGGTACCAAATGGACCATTTTAGAGAACCGGTCACAAACCACCCAGATAACAGACATCCTCTGGGACACAGGAAGATCCGAAATAAAATCCATGGAAATATGCGTCCAGGGCCTCTCAGGGACAGGCAAAGGCAAAAGCAACCCACTAGCGCGGGAACAGCAAGGCTTAGCCCGGGCACAAGTCCCACAGGACTTCACAAAAGAACGCACATCCCGCGACAAGGAAGGCCACCAAAAGGACCTAGCCACCAAATCTCTGGTACCAAAAATCCCAGGATGACCGGCCAACACCGAACAATGGACCTCAGAAATTACCTTACTTGTCCATCTATCAGGAACAAACAGCTTCCCCACAGGACAGCGGTCAGGTTTATCAGCCTGAAATTCCTGAAGCACCCGCCGTAAATCAGGGGAGATGGCAGAAAGAATCACCCCTTCCCTAAGAATGCCAACCGGCTCAAGAGCTCCAGGAGAATCAGGCAAAAAACTCCTAGAGAGGGCATCCGCTTTAACATTCTTAGATCCCGGAAGATATGAAACCACAAAATCGAAACGGGAGAAAAACAGGGACCATCGAGCCTGTCTAGGGTTCAGCCGCTTGGCCGACTCGAGGTAAATCAGATTCTTATGATCGGTCAAGACCACAATACGGTGCTTGGCCCCCTCAAGCCAATGTCGCCACTCCTCAAATGCCCACTTCATAGCCAACAACTCCCGATTGCCGACATCATAATTGCGTTCCGCAGGCAAAAACTTTCGGGAAAAGAAGGCACATGGTTTCATCAAGGAACCATCAGAATTCCTCTGTGACAAAACGGCCCCTGCCCCAATCTCAGAAGCGTCAACCTCAATCTGAAAAGGAAGAGACACATCCGGCTGACGCAAGACAGGGGCAGAAGTAAATCGGCGCTTAAGCTCCTGAAAGGCCTCAACAGCCTTAGAGGACCAATTTGTCACATCAGCGCCTTTCTTCGTCAAATCGGTCAGGGGCTTAACCACACTGGAGAAGTTGGCAATGAAACGGCGATAAAAATTAGCAAAGCCCAAAAATTTCTGAAGGCTCTTCACAGATGTGGGTTGAATCCAGTCATGAATGGCTTGGACCTTAACAGGATCCATTTCTATAGACGAAGGAGAAAAAATAAACCCCAAAAAAGAGACCTTCTGAACTCCAAATAGGCACTTAGACCCCTTCACAAATAGAGCATTATCACGAAGGATCTGGAATACCATCCTGACCTGCTTCACATGAGACTCCCAATCATTGGAAAAAATCAAAATATCATCCAAATACACAATCAAGAATTTATCAAGATAATTGCGGAAAATGTCATGCATGAAGGACTGAAATACAGAAGGTGTTATGATCCTGGTGGTAGGATCTCAAACTGACCTGACAAATATACCGAGTATATAGGACAAGTTCTGGGAATGTGGAAGCTATACTGACTGCAATCCTGATCCTATCCAAACACACTAAAGGCAGCTGTGGAACGTTACCTGAAAACCTAGACGTCTCGTCACAGCCTGAGAATCTGACTACCCCTAGAAAGAAAGCAAAGACCTCACTTGCCTCAGAGAAATATACCCCAAAGTTTTAGATAGCCCCCACAAATAATAACGGTGAGTCAAGGGGAAAACACAAACGTAGAGATGAAACAGATTTAGCAAATGAGGCCCGCTAATACTAGATAGGCAGAAAATAGATAGGTGTCTGTGCGGTCAGTACAAAAACTATCAAAAGTAAACCACGCAGAGAATACAAGAACCCCCACACCGACTCACGATGTGAGGGGCGCACTCTGCACCCCAGAACTAACCAGCAAGCAAAAAATCACATAAAAGCAAGCTGGGCTGAACTCATAATATAATGAGAAACGTTTTCAAGGAAATAATGAGAAACTGAACAAGCAAACTTAGCTTCTCATAGCAGGAGACTGGTCACAAGGAATATTCAGGAGGACACAAGATCAGGACTGAATACACCGACAGCAGGCGACAAGTAAAGGTCCAGGTGAGTTAAATAGGCCCAGCCTAGCAGGAGATGAAACAGCTGAGCCCAGCCAAGACCAGCCATATCGCTAAAGGCCACCAGAGGGAGCCCAAGACCAAACTCACACAGTACCACTCATGACCACAGGAGGGAGCCCGAGAATGGAATTCACAACAGTACCCCCCCCTTGAGGAGGGGTCACCGAACCCTCAACAGAGCTCCCAGGCCGAGCCAAATGAAAGGCACGAACCAAATCGGCCGCATGGACATCGGAGGCGACAACCCAGGGATTATCCTCCTGAACATAACTGTTATGGCCCCAATGGCAGAGGGTCTCAGGAATCAATACCAAGTCTGCAAACACAAAAACCCAGCTCATAGGGCAGTGGTAACTGGGCTGACCATATATCTAATCCTAGCACCACAAATAGAAGTAGCCGGGGAACGTGCCTACGTTGGTTCTAGACGTCTCGCGCCAGCCGGAGAACTAACTAACCCTAGAAGGGAAAAGAAAGACCTTTCTTGCCTCCAGAGAAAAGACCCCAAAAGTTGGATACAAGCCCCCAACAAATAATAACGGTGAGGTAAGAGGAAAAGACAAACATAAGAATGAGCTAGGTATTTAGCAAAGAGAGGCCCACTAGCTAATAGCAGAATATAGTAAGATGACTTATATGGTCAGCAAAAACCCTATTAAAATATCCACGCTGGATATTCAAGAACCCCCGAACCGTCTAACGGCCGGGGGGAGAACACCAGCCCCCTAGAGCTTCCAGCAAGGTCAGAAATCACATTTAGTACAAGCTGGACAAAAATAGTAGCAAAGCAAGTAACTCAAAAAACAAAGAAGCAAGACTTAGCTTAATTTTGCAAGAGCCAGGACCAGCAGACAGGAGCAACAGAAGGATCTGATTACAACGATGCCAGGCACTGGACTAAGGATCCAGGAAGTTAATATAGCGACACCCCTGGACTAACGACCCAGGTGAGTGCCAAACAGAAAAAAGACAATCCCAGAGTCATACCACTAGTGACCACAAGAGGGAGCCAAAAAGTCTAATTCACAACAGTACCCCCCCCTTAAGGAGGGGTCACCGAACCCTCACCAAGACCACCAGGGCGATCAGGATGAGCAGCGTGAAAGGCACGAACTAAATCGGCCGCATGCACATCAGAGGCAACCACCCAGGAATTATCCTCCTGACCATAGCCCTTCCACTTGACCAGATACTGAAGCCTCCGCCTGGAGAGACGAGAATCCAAGATCTTCTCCACCACGTACTCCAACTCGCCCTCAACCAACACCGGAGCAGGAGGCTCAACAGAAGGAACCACAGGTACAACGTACCGCCGCAACAAAGACCTATGGAACACGTTGTGAATGGCAAACGACACAGGAAGATCCAAGCGAAAGGACACAGGATTAAGGATTTCCAATATCTTGTAAGGAACGATGAAGCGAGGCTTAAATTTAGGAGAGGAGACCTTCATAGGAACAAATCGAGAAGACAGCCATACCAAATCCCCAACACGAAGTCGGGGACCCACACCGCGGCGGCGGTTGGCAAAACGCTGAGCCTTCTCTTGTGACAACTTTAAGTTGTCCACCACATGATTCCAGATCTGCTGCAACCTATCCACCACAGAATCCACCCCAGGACAGTCAGAAGGCTCCACATGTCCCGAGGAAAAACGAGGATGGAAACCAGAGTTGCAGAAAAATGGCGAAACCAATGTAGCGGAACTAGCCCGATTATTAAGGGCAAACTCAGCCAACGGCAAGAAGGTCACCCAATCATCCTGATCCGCAGAAACAAAACACCTCAAATAAGCCTCCAGAGTCTGATTAGTTCGCTCCGTTTGTCCATTAGTCTGAGGATGAAAGGCAGACGAAAACGACAACTCAATGCCCATCCTAGCACAAAAGGATCGCCAGAACCTGGAAACAAACTGGGATCCTCTGTCAGACACAATATTCTCAGGAATGCCGTGTAAACGAACCACATTCTGAAAGAACACAGGAACCAGATCGGAAGAGGAAGGCAGCTTAGGCAAAGGTACCAAATGGACCATCTTAGAAAAGCGATCACATACCACCCAGATGACAGACATGCCCTGAGACACCGGGAGATCTGAAATGAAATCCATGGAAATGTGTGTCCAAGGCCTCTTCGGGACAGGCAAGGGCAAGAGCAACCCGCTGGCACGCGAACAGCAAGGCTTAGCTCGAGCACAAGTCCCACAGGACTGCATAAACGACCGCACATCCCGTGACAAGGAAGGCCACCAAAAGTACCTAGCCACCAGATCTCTGGTGCCAAAAATTCCCGGATGCCCTGCCAACACCGAGGAATGAACCTCGGAAATGACTCTGCTGGTCCACTTATCAGGAACAAACAGTCTGTCAGGTGGACAAGAGTCAGGTCTACCAGCCTGAAATCTCTGCAACACACGTCGCAAATCCGGAGAAATGGCTGACAAGATAACTCCCTCTTTAAGAATACCAACTGGTTCTGCGACTCCCGGAGAGTCAGGCATAAAGCTCCTTGAAAGAGCATCAGCCTTCACATTCTTTGAACCTGGTAAATACAAGACCACAAAGTCAAAACGGGAGAAAAACAATGACCAGCGGGCCTGTCTAGGATTCAGGCGTTTAGCAGACTCGAGATACATGAAATTTTTGTGATCAGTCAAGACCACCACACGATGCTTAGCACCCTCGAGCCAATGACGCCACTCCTCAAATGCCCACTTCATGGCCAACAACTCCCGATTGCCAACATCATAATTCCGCTCAGCAGGTGAAAACTTCCTCGAGAAAAAGGCACAAGGTCTCATCACAGAGCAACCAGGGCCTCTCTGCGACAAAACGGCCCCTGCCCCAATCTCAGAAGCATCCACTTCAACCTGAAAGGGAAGTGAGACATCAGGCTGGCACAAAACAGGCGCCGAAGTGAACCGGCGCTTCAACTCCTGGAAAGCCTCCACGGCTGCAGGAGCCCAGTTAGCAACATCAGAACCTTTCTTGGTCATATCCGTCAAAGGTTTAGCAATGCTAGAAAAATTAGCAATAAAACGACGGTAGAAGTTAGCAAAACCCAAGAACTTCTGAAGACTCTTAACTGACGTGGGTTGAGTCCAATCATGAATAGCACGGACCTTGACTGGGTCCATCTCCACCGCAGAAGCGGAAAAAATAAACCCCAAAAAGGGAACCTTCTGTACTCCAAAGAGACACTTTGAGCCCTTAACAAATAAAGCATTCTCACGCAAAACCTGAAACACCATCCTGACCTGCTCTACATGCGAGTCCCAGTCATCAGAAAAAAACAGAATATCATCCAGATAAACGATCATAAATTTATCCAGATACTTCCGGAAAATATCATGCATAAAGGACTGAAACACTGAAGGAGCATTAGAGAGCCCAAAAGGCATCACCAAGTACTCAAAATGACCTTCGGGCGTATTAAATGCAGTTTTCCATTCATCTCCTCGCTTAATGCGCACAAGGTTGTACGCACCACGAAGATCTATCTTGGTGAACCACTTGGCACCTTTAATTCCGGCAAACAAGTCTGACAACAAAGGCAAAGGATACTGAAATTTAACAGTGATTTTATTCAAAAGCCGATAGTCAATACAAGGTCTCAAAGATCCGTCCTTCTTGGCCACAAAAAAGAATCCCGCACCAAGAGGGGAAGAGGAAGGACGGATATGCCCCTTCTCCAGAGATTCCTTGATATACGAACGCATTGCGGTATGCTCAGGTACAGACAGATTAAATAGTCTTCCCTTAGGAAATTTGCTACCTGGAATCAAATCTATGTTGTCAAATCTATGGCACAGTCACAGTCCCTATGAGGAGGCAGAACACTGGACCTGGACTCGCTGAACACATCCTGATAATCAGACAAATACTCAGGAACTTCCGAAGGAGTAGAGGAAGCAATAGACACCGGCGGGGAATCACCATGAATACCCTGACAGCCCCAACTTGACACAGACATAGCCTTCCAATCCAAGACTGGATTATGAGTCTGTAACCATGGCAAACCCAAAACGACCAAATCATGCGTTTTATGCAGAACAAGAAAACGAATCACCTCCCGATGTTCAGGAGTCATGCACATGGTTACCTGTGTCCAAAACTGCGGTTTATTTTCCGCCAATGGCGTAGCATCAATACCCCTCAGAGGGATAGGATTAACCAACGGCTCAAGAACAAAACCACAGCGCTTGGCAAATGACAGATCCATAAGACTCAGGGCAGCACCTGAAATATACCCCAAAGTTTTAGATAGCCCCCCACAAATAATAACGGTGAGTCAAGGGGAAAACACAAACGTAGAGATGAAACAGATTTAGCAAATGAGGCCCGCTAATACTAGATAGGCAGAAAATAGATAGGTGTCTGTGCGGTCAGTACAAAAACTATCAAAAGTAAACCACGCAGAGAATACAAGAACCCCCACACCGACTCACGATGTGAGGGGCGCACTCTGCACCCCAGAACTAACCAGCAAGCAAAAAATCACATAAAAGCAAGCTGGGCTGAACTCATAATATAATGAGAAACGTTTTCAAGGAAATAATGAGAAACTGAACAAGCAAACTTAGCTTCTCATAGCAGGAGACTGGTCACAAGGAATATTCAGGAGGACACAAGATCAGGACTGAATACACCGACAGCAGGCGACAAGTAAAGGTCCAGGTGAGTTAAATAGGCCCAGCCTAGCAGGAGATGAAACAGCTGAGCCCAGCCAAGACCAGCCATATCGCTAAAGGCCACCAGAGGGAGCCCAAGACCAAACTCACACAGTACCACTCATGACCACAGGAGGGAGCCCGAGAATGAAATTCACAACAGTACCCCCCCCTTGAGGAGGGGTCACCGAACCCTCAACAGAGCTCCCAGGCCGAGCCAAATGAAAGGCACGAACCAAATCGGCCGCATGGACATCGGAGGCGACAACCCAGGGATTATCCTCCTGACCACAACTGTTATGACCCCAATGGCAGAGGGTCTCAGGAATCAATACCAAGTCTGCAAACACAAAAACCCAGCTCATAGGGCAGTGGTAACTGGGCTGACCATATATCTAATCCTAGCACCACAAATAGAAGTAGCCGGGGAACGTGCCTACGTTGGTTCTAGACGTCTCGCGCCAGCCGGAGAACTAACTAACCCTAGAAGGGAAAAGAAAGACCTTTCTTGCCTCCAGAGAAAAGACCCCAAAAGTTGGATACAAGCCCCCAACAAATAATAACGGTGAGGTAAGAGGAAAAGACAAACATAAGAATGAGCTAGGTATTTAGCAAAGAGAGGCCCACTAGCTAATAGCAGAATATAGTAAGATGACTTATATGGTCAGCAAAAACCCTATTAAAATATCCACGCTGGATATTCAAGAACCCCCGAACCGTCTAACGGCCGGGGGGAGAACACCAGCCCCCTAGAGCTTCCAGCAAGGTCAGAAATCACATTTAGTACAAGCTGGACAAAAATAGTAGCAAAGCAAGTAACTCAAAAAACAAAGAAGCAAGACTTAGCTTAATTTTGCAAGAGCCAGGACCAGCAGACAGGAGCAACAGAAGGATCTGATTACAACGATGCCAGGCACTGGACTAAGGATCCAGGAAGTTAATATAGCGACACCCCTGGACTAACGACCCAGGTGAGTGCCAAACAGAAAAAAGACAATCCCAGAGTCATACCACTAGTGACCACAAGAGGGAGCCAAAAAGTCTAATTCACAACACATAACCCTTCCATTTCACTAAGTACTGAAGCCTCAGTCTCGAAATACGAGAATCCAAGATCTTCTCCACCACATATTCCAACTCCCCCTCGACCAAGACCGGAGCAGGAGGATCAACAGAAGGGACCACAGGCACCACATATCTCCGCAACAATGACCTATGGAACACATTATGAATGGCAAACGATGTTGGGAGGTCCAAACGAAAAGACACAGGGTTGAGGATTTCCAAAATCTTATAAGGACCGATGAAACGAGGCTTGAACTTAGGAGAGGAAACCTTCATCGGGACATAAGAGAAGACAACCATACCAAATCCCCCACACGAAGTCGGGGACCCACACAGCGACGGCGGTTAGCAAAGCGCTGAGCCTTCTCTTGGGACAAAGTCAAATTGTCCACCACATGGTTCCAAATCTGCTGCAACCTATCCACCACAGAATCCACCCCAGGACAGTCAGAAGACTCAACCTGACCCGAGGAGAAACGAGGATGAAAACCAGAATTGCAAAAGAAAGGTGAAACCAAAGTAGCAGAACTAGCCCGATTATTGAGGGCGAACTCAGCCAATGGCAAAAAGGTCACCCAATCATCCTGGTCAGCAGAAACAAAACATCTCAAATAAGTTTCCAAGGTCTGATTAGTTCGTTCGGTTTGACCATTCGTCTGAGGATGGAAGGCTGACGAAAAAGACAATTCAATGCCTATCTTAGCACAAAAGGATCGCCAAAATCTGGACACAAACTGGGATCCTCTGTCGGACACAATGTTCTCCGGAATACCATGTAAACGAACCACATTCTGAAAAAACAATGGCACCAAATTGGAGGAGGATGGCAACTTAGGCAAGGGTACCAAATGGACCATTTTGGAAAAACGATCACAAACCACCCAGATGACAGACATCTTCTGAGAGACAGGAAGATCCGAAATAAAATCCATGGAAATATGCGTCCAAGGCCTCTTCGGGACAGGCAAAGGCAAAAGCAATCCACTGGCACGAGAACACGAAGGCTTGGCCCAAGCACAAATCCCACAGGACTGCACAAAGGAACGCACATCCCGCGACAAGGAAGGCCACCAAAAGGATCTCGTCACCAAATCCCTGGTACCAAAAATCCCAGGATGACCCGCCAACACCGAAGAATTAACCTCGGAAATAACTCTACTGGTCCATCTGTCTGGGACAAACAGTCTCTCCGGTGGACAACGGTCAGGTCTATTGGCCTGAAACTCCTGCAACACCCGTCGCAGATCAGGAGAGATAGCAGACAAAATCACCCCCTCTTTGAGAACACCAGTCGGTTCAGAAACTTCCGGGGAGTCAGGTACAAAACTCCTAGAAAGGGCATCAGCCTTCACGTTTTTCGAACCCGGAAGATATGAAACCACGAAATTGAAACGAGAGAAAAACAGCGACCATCGAGCCTGTCTCGGATTCAACCGTTTGGCAGACTCGAGATAAGTCAAATTCTTGTGATCCGTCAAGACCACCACACGATGCTTGGCTCCCTCAAGCCAATGTTGCCACTCCTCAAATGCCCACTTCATTGCCAACAACTCTCGATTACCAACAACATAATTCCGCTCGGCAGGCGAAAACTTTCTTGAAAAGAAAGCACATGGTCTCATCACAGAGCCATCACAGCTTCTCTGCGACAAAACAGCCCCTGCTCCAATCTCTGAAGCATCAACCTCGACCTGAAAGGGAAGAGAGACATCAGGCTGGCGCAAGACAGGAGCCGAAGAAAACCGACGTTTCAACTCCTGAAAGGCCTCCACGGCCGCAGGAGACCAATTCGTCACATCAGAACCCTTCTTGGTCAAATCCGTCAAAGGCTTCACCACACTAGAAAAATTAGTGATGAAGCGACGGTAAAAATTAGCAAAACCCAAGAACTTCTGAAGACTCTTCACAGATGTAGGTTGAGTCCAGTCATGAATAGCCTGGACCTTGACTGGATCCATCTCGATAGTAGAAGGAGAAAAAATAAAGCCCAAAAAGGAAACCTTCTGGACTCCGAAGAGACATTTAGAGCCCTTCACAAACAAGGCATTGGCACGCAGGACCTGAAATACCATCCTGACCTTCACATGAGACCCCCAATCATCAGAAAAGACCAAAATATCATCCAGGTACACAATCATAAATCTATCCAGGTACTCTCGGAAGATATCGTGCATGAAGGACTGAAATACAGAGGGGGCATTAGAAAGCCCAAAAGGCATCACCAAGTACTCAAAATGGCCTTCGGGCGTATTAAATGCTGTTTTCCATTCATCGCCCTGCTTTATGCGCACAAGATTACGCTCCACGAAGATCTATCTTGGTGAACCAACTGGCCCCCCTAATCCGGGCAAACAGATCGGACAACAGTGGCAAGGGATACTGAAATTTGACCGTGATGTTATTTAGAAGGCGATAATCTATACAGGGTCTCAGAGAACCATCCTTCTTGGCCACAAAAAAGAACCCCGCACCCAAAGGGGACGAGGACAGGCGAATATGTCCCTTCTCCAAGGACTCCTTTATATAACTCCGCATAGCGGTATGTTCTGGTACAGACAAATTAAAAAGTCGTCCCTTAGGAAACTTACTACCAGGAATCAGATTTATGGCACAATCACAATCCCTATGAGGAGGTAGGGCACTGGATTTGGGCTCATCAAATACATCCTGGTAGTCCGACAAAAATTCAGGGACTTCAGAAGGAGTAGAAGAAGCAATTGACACCAAAGGAGCATCGCCATGAATCCCCTGGCAACCCCAACTTGACACAGACATTGCTTTCCAATCCAGGACTGGATTATGAGCCTGCAGCCATGGCAGACCCAACACGAGAACATCATGCAAATTATGTAGCACCAGAAAGCGAATTACCTCCTGATGTACAGGAGCCATGCACATGGTCAATTGAGTCCAGTACTGAGGTTTATTCTTGGCCAATGGTGTAGCATCAATTCCCTTTAGCGGAATAGGGAATTGTAAAGGCTCCAAGATAAAACCACAGCGCCTGGCAAATGACAAATCCATCAAATTCAGGGCAGCACCTGAATCCACAAAAGCCATAACTGGGTAGGATGACAGAGAGCAAATCAAAGTAACAGACAAAATGAATTTAGGTTGTACAGTACCAATGGTGACAAACTTGGCAACCCTTTTTGTGCGCTTAGAGCATGCTGAGATAACATGAGCAGAATCACCACAGTAAAAGCACAACCCATTCTGACGTCTGTGGTTTTGTCGTTCAACTCTGGTCAGAATCCTGTCACATTGCATAGGCTCAGGTTTCTGCTCAGAAAATACCGCCACAGGGTGCACAGGTTTGCGCTCCCGCAAACGCCGATCAATCTGAATGGCCAAAGACATTGACTCATTCAGACCCGCCGGCGTGGGGAACCCCACCATAACATCTTTAAGGGCTTCAGAAAGACCCTTTCTGAAAATCGCCGCCAGGGCGCACTCATTCCACTGAGTGAGCACTGACCACTTCCTAAACTTCTGACAATAAACCTCTGCTTCATCCCGACCCTGAGAGAGAGCCAGCAAAACCTTCTCTGCTTGGTATACCAGATTTGGTTCCTCATAAAGCACTCCAAGCGCCAGAAAAAACGCATCAACATTTAGCAGTGCCGGATCTCCTGGCGCCAGAGAGAATGCCCAATCTTGAGGGTCACCCCGCAACAAAGAAATAACAATTTTAACTTGCTGAACAGAGTCGCCAGATGAGCGAGGTCTCAGAGAAAGGAATAACTTACAATTATTCTTAAAGTTCAAAAACCTAGATCTATCTCCGGAGAACAGCTCAGGAATAGGTATTTTAGGCTCTGACATAGGACTACGGACTACATAATCCTGAATGCCCTGTACCCTTGCAGTGAGTTGATCCACACTAGAAGACAGACTGAATGTCCATATTAGTAGCTGCATACAGAACCACCCAGAGATTAAGGGGAGGAGAGAGGCAAAACACAGTGCAGAGGAAAAAAAAAAAAAATGACCTTAAGATTTCTCTTCTCCCTCTTTAGCTGCATTAACACTTTCGGCTTGCTGTACTGTTATGATCCTGGTGGTAGGATCTCAAACTGACCTGACAAATATACCCTGAGTATATAGGACAAGTTCTGGGAATGTGGAAGCTATACTGACCGCAATCCTGATCCTATCCAAACACACTAAAGGCAGCTGTGGAACGTTACCTGAAAACCTAGACGTCTCGTCACAGCCTGAGAAACTGACTACCCCTAGAAAGAAAGCAAAGACCTCACTTGCCTCAGAGAAATATACCCCAAAGTTTTAGATAGCCCCCCACAAATAATAACGGTGAGTCAAGGGGAAAACACAAACGTAGAGATGAAACAGATTTAGCAAATGAGGCCCGCTAATACTAGATAGGCAGAAAATAGATAGGTGTCTGTGCGGTCAGTACAAAAACTATCAAAAGTAAACCACGCAGAGAATACAAGAACCCCCACACTGACTCACGATGTGAGGGGCGCACTCTGCACCCCAGAACTAACCAGCAAGCAAAAAATCACATAAAAGCAAACTGGGCTGAACTCATAATATAATGAGAAACGTTTTCAAGGAAATAATGAGAAACTGAACAAGCAAGCTTAGCTTCTCATAGCAGGAGACTGGTCACAAGGAATATTCAGGAGGACACAAGATCAGGACTGAATACACCGACAGCAGGCGACAAGTAAAGGTCCAGGTGAGTTAAATAGGCCCAGCCTAGCAGGAGATGAAACAGCTGAGCCCAGCCAAGACCAGCCATATCGCTAAAGGCCACCAGAGGGAGCCCAAGACCAAACTCACACAGTACCACTCATGACCACAGGAGGGAGCCCGAGAATGGAATTCACAACAAGAAGGAGCATTAGAAAGCCCGAAAGGCATCACCAGGTATTCAAAATGGCCTTCGGGCGTATTAAATGCAGTTTTCCATTCGTCACCCTGTTTAATACGAACAAGATTATATGCCCCTCGAAGGTCAATCTTGGTAAACCAACTAGCCCCCTTAATCCGAGCAAACAAATCAGAGGGCAAAGGTGAAGGGTATTGGAATTTGACCGTGATCTTATTAAGAAGGCGATAATCAATACAGGGTCTCAAGGAGCCATCCTTCTTGGCAACAAAAAAGAATCCCGCTCCCAATGGTGACGAAGACGGCCGAATATGCCCCTTCTCCAAGGACTCCTTAACATAGCTCCGCATAGCGGTATGTTCTGGCACAGACAGGTTGAAAAGTCGGCCCTTAGGGAACTTAGAGCCTGGAATCAAGTCAATAGCACAATCACAGTCCCTATGTGGAGGAAGGGAACTGGACTTGGGCTCATCGAATACATCCTGGAAATCTGACAAAAATTCAGGAACATCAGAAGAGGGGGAAGAGGAAATTGACATTAAAGGAACGTCACTATGTACCCCTTGACAACCCCAACTAGTCACAGACATCGATTTCCAATCCAACACTGGATTGTGTACTTGTAACCATGGAAAACCCAGTACAACTACATCATGTAAATTATGCAACACCAGGAAACGACAATCTTCCTGATGTGCTGGAGCCATGCACATAGTCAGCTGAGTCCAATACTGAGGTTTATTCTTGGCCAACGGTGTAGCATCAATACCCCTCAAAGGAATAGGGCTCTGCAAAGGCTGCAAAGAAAAACCACAGCACCTGGCAAATTCTAAGTCCATTAAGTTCAGGGCAGCGCCTGAATCCACAAATGCCATGACAGAGAAAGATGACAATGAGCAAATCAGGGTCACAGACAGGAGAAACTTAGGCTGTACAGTACTAATGGTAACCGATCTAGCGACCCTCTTAGTACGCTTAGGGCAATCAGAGATAGTATGAACTGAATCACCACAGTAAAAACACAGCCCATTCTGACGTCTGTATCCCCTCTGTTCCGCTCTAGTCAGAATCCTATCACATTGCATAGGCTCAGGACTCTGTTCAGAGGATGCTGCCATATGGTGCACCACCTTGCGCTCGCGCAGGCGCCGATCGATCTGAATGGCTAGAGACATAGATTCGCTCAGACCAACAGGTGTGGGGAACCCCACCATAACATCTTTAAGGGCTTCAGAAAGACCCTTTCTGAAAATTGCTGCCAGAGCGTCCTCATTCCATTTAGTGAGCACAGACCATTTTCTAAATTTCTGGCAGTATAATTCTGCCGCTTCCTGACCCTGGCACAGAGCCAACAAGGTTTTTTCTGCATGATCCACAGAGTTCGGTTCATCATACAATAATCCGAGCGATTGAAAAAATGCATCAACATTAAGCAATGCCGGATCCCCTGACTCAAGGGAGAATGCCCAGTCCTGAGGGTCACCACGCAGCAGAGAAATAACTATTTTAACTTGCTGAGTGGGGTCACCAGAGGAACGGGGTTTCAGAGCAAAAAAACAATTTGCAGTTATTTTTAAAGTTCAAAAACTTAGATCTATCCCCGTAAAACAAATCTGGAGTAGGAATTCTAGGCTCTAAGGCTGGAGTCTGAACAACATAATCTTGGATACTCTGAACTCTTGCAGCAAGCTGATCCACATGAGAAAACAAACCCTGAACATCCATGTCCGCGCCCAAATCCACCCAAAGATTAAGAGGAAGGAAAAAGACAAAACAGACTAAAGAAAAAAAAAATGGCTCAGAACTCTTTTTCTTTTCCTTCTTTTGAGATGCATTCAACTCATTTTTGGGCCAGTTGTACTGTTATGGACTGGTAATTTAGGAGCTACATGCGACTAGCTCTGGGCAGGTGGCAACTATACAGACCGCAGTTCCTGATCTTAACATAGCAGTAGCCGTGGGATGTTCCTGTCACTCCCTGGACACCTCGTCACAGCCGGAGAACTAGCTACCCCTAAAGGTAGAAACAGGAAAGCTATCTTGCCTCAGAGAAAATCCCCAAAGGATAGGACAGCCCCCCACAAATATTGACTGTGAGAGGAGAAGGAAATGACATACGTAGTATGAAACAAGATTTAGCAAAGGAGGCCAATTCTAGCTAGATAGACAGGAAAGAAACACTGTGCGGTCAGTAATAAAAACTAGAAAAAGTCCACCGCAGAGATATGCAAAAATCTCCACACCTGACTAAAGGTGTGGAGGGCAAAAACTGCAGCCCAGAGCTTCCAGCTTAGCTGAATAGATCATACTGATAAGCTGGACAAATGAGCAAAACATAGAATCTGCTGAATAATAAAGTCCACAACAAGTGGATTGCAAAAAGGACAAAAGGACTTATCTTTGCTGAACTGGACAGAGTGTCAGGGAAATCCAAAAGAGCAGTGGCTCCAAGCAGGAACAATTGACAACTGGCATTGATTGAGGAATAAGGCCAGACTAAAATAGCCGAGCCAGAAAGACGATCAGTGGGAGCAGCTGCTGATGCTAAATCCAAGAAGCAGCTATACCACTCAAAACCACAGGAGGGAGCCCAAGAGCAGAATTCACAAAAGTGCTACTTACAACTACCGGAGGGAGCCCAAGAGCGGAATTCACAACAGAGTGGGCTGTGACGGGGAGTAGGGTGTGACGGGGAGTGGGCTGTGACGGGGAGTTGGGTGTGACGGGGAGTAGGGTGTGACGGGGAGTGGGCTGTGACGGGGAGTGGGCTGTGATGGGGAGTAGGGTGTGACGGGGAGTGGGCTGTGACGGGGAGTAGGGTGTGACGGGGAGTAGGGTGTGACGGGGAGTGGGCTGTGACGGGGAGTGGGCTGTGACGGGGAGTAGGGTGTGACGGGAGTGGGCTGTGACGGGGAGTAGGGTGTGACGGGGAGTGGGCTGTGACGGGGAGTAGGGTGTGACGGGGAGTGGGCTGTGACGGGGAGTAGGGTGTGACGGGGAGTAGGGTGTGACGGGGAGTAGGGTGTGACGGGGAGTGGGCTGTGACGGGGAGTGGGCTGTGACGGGGAGTGGGCTGTGACGGGGAGTAGGGTGTGACGGGGAGTAGGGTGTGACGGGGAGTGGGCTGTGACGGGGAGTAGGGTGTGATGGGGAGTGGGCTGTGACAGGGAGTAGGGTGTGATGGGGAGTGGGCTGTGACAGGGAGTAGGGTGTGATGGGGAGTGCGTCTCATAATGTGGAGTCCTTGGTATAACCTTGACTGTTGCAGACAGAATAGCATTTGTAAGATTGCATCATAGGTGAACATTCCTGCAGCCTCATAATTACAGGAACTGATATTGAAAGTTGTTATCTTTCACATGGATTTGAATGTCGGCTATTAGGTTTTTATTGCCAGTGTAAGTCCATAGTAACACAAGGGATCTATTGCATAAGTAAACTCTTTTCCTTTTTTTATTGAGAGAAAAACTTCCTACAATAAAACAAATGGAATAAAAGCAAAACTTGTAGATTGTGATCCCTCGCGGGCAGGGTCCTCTCTCCTCCTGTACCAGTTGTGACTTGTATTGCTCAAGATAATTGTGCAAAAAGAAAAAAAAGAAGGGAGCATGAACCGCACATCCCAAAATCATACGTTGATCTAAAGCCGCTAGGCAAAAATTTAAATACTGAACATGAGGTTTTCAGTTTAACATTCTGATCAGACTGTATGAAGCCCACTGCCCCTTCACGGCAAACCTCGTAGTGGGTCCTAACGCCCTAACGGAGCGGAGCCGTGCGGCGACCACCGCCACAGCGGCCATGCACCAGCAGGGCGGACGGCCTGATGCCCCACAGCACCCATGCTGCGAGACTGAGTCCCCAAGACTCCAGACCGCGCCGCCCCACCAGCACAAAGCCACAGCAACAATGGCCGCCACACAGCACCAGCACCAAAATGAAGGGAGCATTTCAACTCACCTTCCTCCAGCTCTTCAGTGAGAGCCAAAATGGGCTAGACCCCTTACTTTGCAGTCTCCTGCTAATTAAAATCACCTGAGCCAAATGGGAGGAGTGCTGGTCCAAAAAAAGAGACAAGTACATGCTATGTGCAAAAAGAAAAAAAAGAAGGGAGCATGAACCGCACATCCCAAAATCATACGTTGATCTAAAGCCGCTAGGCAAAAATTTAAATACTGAACATGAGGTTTTCAGTTTAACATTCTGATCAGACTGTATGAAGCCCACTGCCCCTTCACGGCAAACCTCGTAGTGGGTCCTAACGCCCTAACGGAGCGGAGCCGTGCGGCGACCACCGCCACAGCGGCCATGCACCAGCAGGGCGGACGGCCTGATGCCCCACAGCACCCATGCTGCGAGACTGAGTCCCCAAGACTCCAGACCGCGCCGCCCCACCAGCACAAAGCCACAGCAACAATGGCCGCCACACAGCACCAGCACCAAAATGAAGGGAGCATTTCAACTCACCTTCCTCCAGCTCTTCAGTGAGAGCCAAAATGGGCTAGACCCCTTACTTTGCAGTCTCCTGCTAATTAAAATCACCTGAGCCAAATGGGAGGAGTGCTGGTCCAAAAAAAGAGACAAGTACATGCTATGTGCAAAAAGAAAAAAAAGAAGGGAGCATGAACCGCACATCCCAAAATCATACGTTGATCTAAAGCCGCTAGGCAAAAATTTAAATACTGAACATGAGGTTTTCAGTTTAACATTCTGATCAGACTGTATGAAGCCCACTGCCCCTTCACGGCAAACCTCGTAGTGGGTCCTAACGCCCTAACGGAGCGGAGCCGTGCGGCGACCACCGCCACAGCGGCCATGCACCAGCAGGGCGGACGGCCTGATGCCCCACAGCACCCATGCTGCGAGACTGAGTCCCCAAGACTCCAGACCGCGCCGCCCCACCAGCACAAAGCCACAGCAACAATGGCCGCCACACAGCACCAGCACCAAAATGAAGGGAGCATTTCAACTCACCTTCCTCCAGCTCTTCAGTGAGAGCCAAAATGGGCTAGACCCCTTACTTTGCAGTCTCCTGCTAATTAAAATCACCTGAGCCAAATGGGAGGAGTGCTGGTCCAAAAAAAGAGACAAGTACATGCTATGTGCAAAAAGAAAAAAAAGAAGGGAGCATGAACCGCACATCCCAAAATCATACGTTGATCTAAAGCCGCTAGGCAAAAATTTAAATACTGAACATGAGGTTTTCAGTTTAACATTCTGATCAGACTGTATGAAGCCCACTGCCCCTTCACGGCAAACCTCGTAGTGGGTCCTAACGCCCTAACGGAGCGGAGCCGTGCGGCGACCACCGCCACAGCGGCCATGCACCAGCAGGGCGGACGGCCTGATGCCGGTGCTGGTGCTGTGTGGCGGCCATTGTTGCTGTGGCTTTGTGCTGGTGGGGCGGCGCGGTCTGGAGTCTTGGGGACTCAGTCTCGCAGCATGGGTGCTGTGGGGCAACAGGCCGTCCGCCCTGCTGGTGCATGGCCGCTGCGGCGGTGGTCGCCGCACGGCTCCGCTCCGTTAGGGCGTTAGGACCCACTACGAGGTTTGCCGTGAAGGGGCAGTGGGCTTCATACAGTCTGATCAGAATGTTAAACTGAAAACCTCATGTTCAGTATTTAAATTTTTGCCTAGCGGCTTTAGATCAACGTATGATTTTGGGATGTGCGGTTCATGCTCTTTTTTTTCTTTTTGCACATAGCATGTACTTGTCTCTTTTTTTGGACCAGCACTCCTCCCATTTGGCTCAGGTGATTTTAATTAGCAGGAGACTGCAAAGTAAGGGGTCTAGCCCATTTTGGCTCTCACTGAAGAGCTGGAGGAAGGTGAGTTGAAATGCTCCCTTCATTTTGGTGCTGGTGCTGTGTGGCGGCCATTGTTGCTGTGGCTTTGTGCTGGTGGGGCGGCGCGGTCTGGAGTCTTGGGGACTCAGTCTCGCAGCATGGGTGCTGTGGGGCAACAGGCCGTCCGCCCTGCTGGTGCATGGCCGCTGCGGCGGTGGTCGCCGCACGGCTCCGCTCCGTTAGGGCGTTAGGACCCACTACGAGGTTTGCCGTGAAGGGGCAGTGGGCTTCATACAGTCTGATCAGAATGTTAAACTGAAAACCTCATGTTCAGTATTTAAATTTTTGCCTAGCGGCTTTAGA
This sequence comes from Ranitomeya variabilis, assembly GCF_051348905.1. Taxonomy (NCBI): domain Eukaryota; kingdom Metazoa; phylum Chordata; class Amphibia; order Anura; family Dendrobatidae; genus Ranitomeya; species Ranitomeya variabilis. The sequence continues at coordinate 652,027,701 of NC_135234.1, forward strand.
TCAACGTATGATTTTGGGATGTGCGGTTCATGCTCTTTTTTTTCTTTTTGCACATAGCATGTACTTGTCTCTTTTTTTGGACCAGCACTCCTCCCATTTGGCTCAGGTGATTTTAATTAGCAGGAGACTGCAAAGTAAGGGGTCTAGCCCATTTTGGCTCTCACTGAAGAGCTGGAGGAAGGTGAGTTGAAATGCTCCCTTCATTTTGGTGCTGGTGCTGTGTGGCGGCCATTGTTGCTGTGGCTTTGTGCTGGTGGGGCGGCGCGGTCTGGAGTCTTGGGGACTCAGTCTCGCAGCATGGGTGCTGTGGGGCAACAGGCCGTCCGCCCTGCTGGTGCATGGCCGCTGCGGCGGTGGTCGCCGCACGGCTCCGCTCCGTTAGGGCGTTAGGACCCACTACGAGGTTTGCCGTGAAGGGGCAGTGGGCTTCATACAGTCTGATCAGAATGTTAAACTGAAAACCTCATGTTCAGTATTTAAATTTTTGCCTAGCGGCTTTAGATCAACGTATGATTTTGGGATGTGCGGTTCATGCTCTTTTTTTTCTTTTTGCACATAGCATGTACTTGTCTCTTTTTTTGGACCAGCACTCCTCCCATTTGGCTCAGGTGATTTTAATTAGCAGGAGACTGCAAAGTAAGGGGTCTAGCCCATTTTGGCTCTCACTGAAGAGCTGGAGGAAGGTGAGTTGAAATGCTCCCTTCATTTTGGTGCTGGTGCTGTGTGGCGGCCATTGTTGCTGTGGCTTTGTGCTGGTGGGGCGGCGCGGTCTGGAGTCTTGGGGACTCAGTCTCGCAGCATGGGTGCTGTGGGGCAACAGGCCGTCCGCCCTGCTGGTGCATGGCCGCTGCGGCGGTGGTCGCCGCACGGCTCCGCTCCGTTAGGGCGTTAGGACCCACTACGAGGTTTGCCGTGAAGGGGCAGTGGGCTTCATACAGTCTGATCAGAATGTTAAACTGAAAACCTCATGTTCAGTATTTAAATTTTTGCCTAGCGGCTTTAGATCAACGTATGATTTTGGGATGTGCGGTTCATGCTCTTTTTTTTCTTTTTGCACACTCAAGATAATTGTACCTTGTTTTTATTATGTACTAGATGGCAGCCCGATTGTAAAGAATCGGGAGTCTAGAATCCATATATACTTTATTTATTCAAATGTAAGAATAATACAATTAATAAATAATAGTAAGAAAGAACAAAAAATGGCTGCACTCACCAGCTCTTGACAATTCTTGACAGTACGGCACATTTCTGATTGGTCGCTCGCGGCAGGCGGCAACCAATCAGAAAAGTGCCGCGCACCACGAAGGCATATATCTTTGTCCACCCTGAGCGGGTGTAGGACGCTGGTGACGTCACTTATCTCCGGACATTATCTCCGGACAAAGCCACGGAAGTTGGCACAAATTGCCGGAAGTAGTATTCTAGGCAATTATATATTAGATTTTAATGTTATCAGTGTTTACCTTTGAACGTTTATATTGTATTGTCCTGTCACCAGCCATGTGTACGATTATCGGCCGAAAGCCTCTCTGGAACCAATAATCACCCCATGTAAAGGTATCTTTATAAGTTAAAGATTCAGAATACTATGACTTTTATCATATCCTGAACAGTCAAGTTTTTTATGAACCGTTAAGGTTTTCTGGTTGAAGTAAAAAAAACTCTGAGTGTTTACAGTTTGAAACCATAAAATGTTGAAAAATTATGTCATTCTTGAGTATATCACTCAATGGTGCTCATAAACGTGTCAAATTTGATCTATAATATACTTTAATATACGTTACTTTAATCTTTAATATACTTAAGAACAGGGCCCCAGACATCACACAGGGGGTCTGAAACACCGCACAGTGGTCCAAAATATCGCTGTGCTCTGCCTGGGGCCCCATATGCTGCCTGGTGTCCCTGTGCTCTGCCTGGGGCCCCATATGCTGCCTGGGGCCCCTGTGCTCTGCCTGGGGCCCCTGTGCTCTGCCTGGGGCCACTGTGCTCTGCCTGGGGCCCCATATGCTGCCTGGGGCCCCTGTGCTCTGCCTGGGGCCCCATATGCTGCCTGGGGCCCCTGTGCTCTGCCTGGGGCCCCATAGGCTGACTGGGGCCCCTGTGCTCTACCTGGGACCACTGTGCTCTGCCTGGGGCCCCATATGCTGCCTGGGGCCCCTGTGCTCTGCCTGGGGCCCCTGTGCTCTGCCTGGGGCCCCATGTTCTGCCTGGGGCCACTGTGCTCTGCCTGGGGCCCCATAGGCTGCCTGGGGCCCCTGTGCTCTGCCTGGGACCACTGTGCTCTGCCTGGGGCCCCATATGCTGCCTGGGGCCCCTGTGCTCTGCCTGGGGCCACTGTGCTCTGCCTGGGGCCCCATATGCTGCCTGGGGCCCCTGTGCTCTGCCTGGGGCCACTGTGCTCTGCCTGGGGCCCCATATGCTGCCTGGGGCCCCTGTGCTCTGCCTGGGGCCCCTGTGCTCTGCCTGGGGCCCCATGTTCTGCCTGGGGCCCCTGTGCTCTGCCTGGGGCCACTGTGCTCTGCCTGGGGCCCCATGTTCTGCCTGGGGCCACTGTGCTCTGCCTGGGGCCCCATAAGCTGCCTGGGGCCCCTGTGCTCTGCCTGGGACCACTGTGCTCTGCATGGGGCCCCATATGCTGCCTGGGGCCCCTGGGCTCTGCCTGGGGCCACTGTGCTCTGCCTGGGGCCCCATATGCTGCCTGGGGCCACTGTGCACTGCCTGGGGCCCCATATGCTGCCTGGGGCCCCTGTGCTCTGCCTGGGGCCCCTGTGCTCTGCCTGGGGCCCCTGTGCTCTGCCTGGGGCCCCATGTTCTGCCTGGGGCCCCTGTGCTCTGCCTGGGGCCACTGTGCTCTGCCTGGGGCCCCATATGCTGCCTGGGGCCCCTGTGCTCTGCCTGGGGCCCCATATGCTGCCTGGGGCCCCTGTGCTCTGCCTGAGGCCCCTGTGCTCTGCCTGGGGCCCCATATGGTGCCTGGGGCCCCTGTGCTCTGCCTGGGGCCCCATGTTCTGCCTGGGGCCCCTGTGCTCTGCCTGGGGCCCCTGTGCTCTGCCTGGGGCCACTGTGCTCTGCCTGGGACCCCATATGCTGCCTGGGGCCCCTGTGCTCTGCCTGGGGCCCCATATGCTGCCTGGGGCCCCTGTGCTCTGCCTGGGGCCACTGTGCTCTGCCTGGGGCCCCATAGGCTGCCTGGGGCCCCTGTGCTCTGCCTGGGACCACTGTGCTCTGCCTGGGGCCCCATATGCTGCCTGGGGCCCCTGTGCTCTGCCTGGGGCCACTGTGCTCTGCCTGGGGCCCCATATGCTGCCTGGGGCCCCTGTGCTCTGCCTGGGTGTAGGACACTGGTGACGTCACTTATCTCCGGACATTAGCTCCGGACATTAGCTCCGGACATTATCTCCGGACATTAGCTCCGGACATTATCTCCGGACATTAGCTCCGGACAAAGCCACGGAAGTTGGCACAAATTGCAGGAAGTAGTATTCTAGGTAATTATATATTAGATGGGCATTTCCTGAAGGAAATACATGATGCTTGAACAGCGCTACCAGCTTTACAGCAGCACTTTTCACACACGGGACTGGGGGGCGCGCTTACTTTTGCACCCGGGGCCGGGGGCGCGCTTACTTTTGCACCCGGGGGCGCGCTTACTTTTGCACCCGGGGGCGCACTTACTTTTGCACCCGGGGGCGCACTTACTTTTGCACCCGGGGGCGCACTTACTTTTGCACCCAGGGGCGCACTTACTTTTGCACCCGGGGGCGCACTTACTTTTGCACCCGGGGGCGCACTTACTTTTGGGGCCGCACTTACTTTTGGTGGGCGGGGCTCCTCGGCCTCCGATTTGGTTGGTGGGGCCCCTCGTCCTCCGATTTGGTGGGTGGGGACTCTTGGCCTCCGATTTGGTGGGCGGGGACCGGCCTCCGATTTGGTGGGCGGGGACCCTCGGCCTCCGATTTGGTGGGCGGGGACCCTCGACCTCCGATTTGGTGGGCGGGGACCCTCGGCCTCCGATTTGGTGGGCGGGGACCCTCGGCCTCCGATTTGGTGGGCGGGGACCCTCGGCCTCCGATTTGGTGGGCGGGGCCGGGCCCCTCGGCCTCCGCTTTGGTGGGCGGGGCCCCTCGGCCTCCGATTTGGTGGGCGGGGACCCCTGGCCTCCGATTTGGTGGGCGGGGCCCCTCGGCCTCCGATTTGGTGGGCGGGGCCCATCGGCCTCCGATGTGGTGGGCGGGGCCCCTCGGCCTCCGATTTAGTGGGCAGGGACCCCTGGCCTCCGATTTGGTGGGCGGGGCCCCTCGGCCTCCGATTTGGTGGGCGGGGCCCCTCGGCCTCCGATTTGGTGGGCGGGGACCCTCGGCCTCCGATTTGGTGGGCGGGGACCCTCGGCCTCCGATTTGGTGGGCGGGGACCCTCGGCCTCCGATTTGGTGGGCGGGGACCCTCGGCCTCCGATTTGGTGGGCGGGGACCCTCGGCCTACGATTTGGTGAGCGGGGACCCTCGGCCTCCGATTTGGTGGGCGGGGACCCCTCGGCCTCCGATTTGGTGGGCGGGGACCCTCGGCCTCCGATTTGGTGGGCGGGGACCCTCGGCCTACGATTTGGTGAGCGGGGACCCTCGGCCTCCGATTTGGTGGGCGGGGACCCCTCGGCCTACGATTTGGTGGGCGGGGCCCCTCGGCCTCCGATGTGGTGGGCGGGGCCCCTCGGCCTCCGCTTTGGTGGGCGGGGCTGGGCCCCTCGGCCTCCGCTTTGGTGGGCGGGGCCGCTCGGCCTCCGATTTGGTGGGCGGGGCTCCTCGGCCTCCGATTTGGTTGGCGGGGCCCCTCGCCCTCCGATTTGGTTGGCGGGGCCCCTCGGCCTCCGATTTGGTGGGCGGGGACTCTCGGCCTCCGATTTGGTGGGCGGGGTCCCTCTGCCTCCGATTTCGTGGGCGGGGACCCTCGGCCTCCGATTTGGTGGGCGGGGACCCTCGGCCTCCGATTTGGTGGGCGGGGACCCCCGGCCTCCGATTTGGTGGGCGGGGACCCTCGGCCTCCGATTTGATGGGTGGGGACCCTCGGCCTCCGATTTGGTGGGCGGGGACCCTCGGCCTCCGATTTGGTGGGCGGGGACCCTCGGCCTCCGATTTGGTGGGCGGGGACCCTCGGCCTCCGATTTGGTGGGCGGGGACCCTCGGCCTCCGATTTGGTGGGCGGGGACCCTCGGCCTCCGATTTGGTGGGCGGGGACCCTCGGCCTCCGATTTGGTGGGCGGGGACCCTCGGCCTCCGATTTGGTGGGCGGGGACCCTCGGCCTCCGATTTGGTGGGCGGGGACCCTCGGCCTCCGATGTGATGGGCGGGGACCCTCGGCCTCCGCTTTGGTGGGCGGCGCCGGGCCCCTCGGCCTCCGCTTTGGTGGGCGGGGCCGCTCGGCCTTCGATTTGGTGGGCGGGGCTCCTCGGCCTCCGATTTGGTTGGCGGGGCCGCTCGGCCTTCGATTTGGTGGGCGGGGCCCCTCGGCCTCCGATTTGGTGTGTGCTCTGCCTGGGGCCACTGTGCTCTGCCTGGGGTCCCATATGCTGCCTGGGGCCCCTGTGCTCTGCCTGGGGCCCCTGTGCTCTGCCTGGGGCCCCATGTTCTGCCTGGGGCCCCTGTGCTCTGCCTGGGGCCACTGTGCTCTGCCTGGGTGTAGGACACTGGTGACGTCACTTATCTCCGGACATTAGCTCCGGACAATAGCTCCGGACAATAGCTCCGGACAATAGCTCCGGACAATAGCTCCGGACAATAGCTCCGGACAAAGCCACGGAAGTTGGCACAAATTGCAGGAAGTAGTATTCTAGGCATATATATATTAGATACCCCTCCTCACATGTAAAGCGCCATGGAATAAATGGCGCTATAATAATAAATAATAATAATAATAATAATAAAGTTACAATAGATCAAAATAAGACGCCAAAGCAACAAGGAAAGAGGTGGTTGCAGCTCCTCCATAGCAGCTCTATCTGTATGAATGAGTGAGCTGCAGTACTCGAGTGCATGGACAGGAGTTGTGCTGTGTACTGACACAAGGAGCTGCCTTTGCCTCTTCTTTCTGCTTAACCCCTTCATGACCTTGGTATTTTTCCGTGTTCGTTTTTCGCTCCCCTTCTTCCCAGAGCCATAACTTTTTTATTTTTCCGTTAATATGGCCATGTGAGGGCTTATTTTTTGCGGGACGAGTTGTACTTTTGAACAACATCATTGGTTTTACCATGTCGTGTACTAGAAATCGGGAAAAAAATTCCAAGTGCTGTGAAATTGCAAAAAAAAGTGCAATCCCACACTTGTTTTTTGCTTGGCTTTTTTGCTAGGTTCACTAAATGCTAAAACTGACCTGCCATTATGATTCTCCAGGTCAGTACGAGTTGCTGGTGAAAGTGGGCATTCACATGTCCACAAGTATAAGATTTGCATGATTCCATGTGTTATCCACTCAATATAAGTGAATAAAGGGAAGCCAAGCTTGTCTAGTTACTGCATTTATGCAAATCGCATACTTGTGGTCAAGTGAACTCACCGACAATATCAATGAATCCTGACATTGTGCGCACCACATGCTGCAGGATTCAAAAGTCTGCAGTCTGAGACTTTTAGGACTATGTTATACTACGGGGCAGTGCAGATCTGCAATTTTTTTTCTCATACTGATTCGGCATGAGAAAACAATTGCAGCATGCTGCTAGTGCGTCTGAGAACTGGATCACACTCACCCATTCAAGTCTATGGGTTCGAGTCTTGCGGGAATGTACCGTTCAGTTGCTACCTAAGATAAGCCATTCCTAGTTAGGATACCATAGGTAATGCAGTAATGATGGAGAACCTAGACTTTTTTGTTGGGTGGAAAGTTTGAATGCATAAAAACAGTTCAGTGTATGTGGTTCAGAGGTGCAAATTTAGCAGTCACACCCGGGTTCCTCTGCTACAGAGAACAACAGGATTGTTCGGAATTTTACCCCTCTTCTACTAAGTCTTGGTTATGGGAATTTTGGTGTCCAATCTGTGATTCATTTTTATGTAAATTTCCTCTTCAAAGAGGAAGAGGACTTGAACTCTATAGCGCCCCTGTTGGAAGCAGCGATCCTACAAGTCACTACCAAACCTTTAATAAGCCTAGAAATGTGACTTAAGACAAAAGCCAAATCATAATCTCAATTTGCAGACACAGTGTTTCGGGTTATTGCCCCTCATCAGCGCAAAGTATGATACCTGATTTGGCTAAATGGGAGGGATTAATACGTATACATTTATTTAGTGGGAGCACTGGTTTATCTGTTCTTCCTATACTATACTTGCTTTGTGTTCTGCCTTGTGTTGCTTTTTATTTTTACTGATATTGCTTACAAATCTTGCAAATAAAAACTATTATATTCAGAAAAAAGCAGACTCCAGTATTCAAGTACCTCTGGTGAAGGGGATGAGATAATGCTAATATGAACTGAACCCCAAACACCAACTCTTCGTGATATCACTATAACTATTAGGCCTTGTTCACACAATATAATTACGCAGCATTTTTTATTTACGCCAATTTTCCTAAATCGCAATACAATGTCTATGCTTTGCTCTTTTGCATAGTGTGAACATGACCTTATTTTTATGTTTGCTGCTGAGACTTACCAGGATTAATCTGTAAGTACCATTTATTTTATGTTCTGGTCTTTGTTTTCTTTATTTATTTTATTTCCCAATTATGTTATTAGTATTCTAAGATATAGGATTCCATATTGAATTCTCTGAAATCTGAAATTATTTGTTCTTTTAGTAAATGTCCTAGAATGCTTTTTTTAATTCCTATCTTTCTAGACATTTCTGTCATTGAAACGTATTCTTAACCTTGCATTTTTTTTATAGCCTTTGATCTCCTGAACTTTGTATAGCTTCAAGGCTCAGCTCTTTCATTTCCATGTTTTTTTGTTTTGTTTTTTTATTTTAAACTAGATGGTGGCCTGATTCTAAGGCATCAGGTATTCTAGAATATGTATGTATGTATATAGCAGCCACATAGTATATAGCACAGGCCACGTAGTATATAGGAGTACTACGTGGCCTGTGGTATATACCATGTGGCTGCTATATACATACATATTGTAGAATACCCGATGCGTTAATATAGGCCACACAGTAAATAACACAGCCACGTAGTATATAACACAGCCCACACAGTATATAGCAGCCACGCAGTATATAACACTGCCCACATAGTATGTAACACTGGCCACGTAATATATAACAGCCCACGTAATATATAGCACAGCCCATATAGTATCTAACAGTGGCCACGTAGTATATAGCACGCAGTATAGAACACAGCCACGTAGTATATAGCAGCCATGTAGTACAGAGGTGTCAAACTGCATTCCTCGAGGGCCGCCAACAGGTCATGTTTTCAGGATTTTCTTAGCATTCCACAAGGTGCTGGAATCATTCTGTGCAGGTGATTAAATTATCACCTGTGCAATACAAGGAAATCCTGAAAACATGACCTGTTGGCGGCCCTCGAGGAATGCAGTTTGACACCTCTGATGTAGTATATAACGCAGCCCACGCAGTATAGAACACACCCCACATAGTACCTAACACTGGCCAGGTAGTATATAGCAGCCACGCGGTATCTAACACAGCCCACGTAGTATTTAGCAGTGTCGGCACCATATCCCTGTTAAAAAAAAATAAAATGGTTATATACTCATGTGCCGGGATCCAGCGTAGATACAGCGAACCTCTGGCGATGCGCGCGCGGCTGCCGCCATCTTTCGTTCCCAGGATGCATTGCGAAATTACCCAGATCACTTAGCGGTCTCGCGAGACCGCTAAGTCTTCTGGGTAATTTCGCAATGCATCTCTGGGAATGGAAGCTGGCGGCAGGTGCTAGCGCATCGTTGGACTACGGAGGGTGAGAATAGCAGTTTTTTTTTAATTATTTTTAACATTAGGTCTTTTTACTTTTGATGCTGCATAGGCAGCATCAATAGTAAAAACTTGGTCACACAGGAGTAACGGAGTGAGTTACCCGCGGCATATCGCGGTCCGTTACCACTGGCATTAACCCTGTGTGAGCGGTGACTGGAGGGGAGTATGGAGCGGGCATTGACTGCAGGGAGTAGGGAGCGGGCGCCGGGCACTGACTGCAGGGGAGTAGGGAGGGACTAATCGGACTGTGGCCGTCGCTGATTGGTTGCGGCAGCCATGACAGGCAGCTGGCGAGACCAATCAGCGACTTGGATTTCCATGACAGACAGAGGCCGCGACCAATGAATATCCGAGACAGACAGACAGACAAACGGAAGTGACCCTTAGACAATTATATAGTAGATTCATTGAGTTGGATGTCAAGGATTGTCATGTCCTGTGAATGTAACTTATTTGCTAATAAAAAGGAAATAACTGAATGAGAAGGATCAGTATTTGTTCCATATTTCAGACTATACTGAACTTGCTGAGTCACACTGGGATCGTCTTCTCACCTCATAATTTTCTTTTTATGATATGCATGCGGTAAGGAATTCGGGTAAACAGTCATGTAACAGATAAACAGCAATTATCAGACAAGTCAAATGATAATAGTAATCTTTGAATAACACCAATATATTATACAGTAAAGCAATTTATAAAGCTACATTTGGAGTGTTAATCAGACATATCACATGATGGGGCAGTTTAAAAAATGGTGTACTTTTATGTGAAAAATAAAGAAAATGTAATGTATTTTGCAAAAGTGGTGACAAATGGTCTATCTGGTTGTAGTGGAACTGTTGGTTTGCAAAGGCGTTGACTTACAGTTAAACTGAAGAGTGAAGTCTAAAGGCCCCGTCACACATAGCGATTTACCAACGATCACGACCAGCGATACGACCTGGCCGTGATCGTTGGTAAGTCGTTGTGTGGTCGCTGGGGAGCTGTCACACAGACAGCTCTCTCCAGCGATCAGCGATCAGGGGAACGACTTCGGCATCGTTGAAACTGTCTTCAACGATGCCGAAGTCCCCCTGCAGCATCCGGGTAACCAAGGTAAACATCGGGTTACTAAGTGCAGGGCCGCGCTTAGTAACCCGATGTTTACCCTGGTTACCAAAAAAAACAAACAGTACATACTCACCATCTGATGTCCGTCAGGTCCCTTGCCGTCTGCTTCCTGCTCTGACTGAGTGCCGCCGTACAGTGAGAGCAGATCACAGCGGTGACGTCACTGCTGTGCTGCGCTCTCACTGTACGGCGGCACTCAGTCAGAGCAGGAAGCAGACGGCAAAGGACCTGACGGACATCAGATGGTGAGTATGTACTGTTTGTTTTTTTTCACATTTACGCTGGTAACCAGGGTAAACATCGGGTTACTAAGCGCGGCCCTGCGCTTAGTAACCCGATGTTTACCCTGGTTACCAGTGAAGACATCGCTGGATCGGTGTCACACACACCGATTCAGCGATGTCAGCGGGACCTCAACGACCAAAAAAAGGTCCAGGCCATTCCGACATGACCAGCGATCTCGCAGCAGGGGCCTGGTCGCTGGTACGTGTCACACATAGCGAGATTGCTACTGAGGTCGCTGTTGCGTCACAAAACTTGTGACTCAGCAGCGATCTCGCTAGCGATCTCGCTATGTGTGACGGGGCCTTTAGGGACCACCTCGTGTTCACCCATTAAAGGAGGTTTAAAATGATACAAGGGGATTCAAATAATAAACTCAGGAATTACTCGCCACCTTCGCCGCAGCTCCTATCTTTATTGACAGGCCACACAGATAATGTTACACATACAGGGCACACTAGGGTTGCAGCCAATTGATGGGCTCAGCGGCTCTTGCTGTCTTCATCAGCACAGCCAGTGAACCTAGCGATTGGCTGCAGTGGTCATTTGCTCTTCAGTTGTGACGTCGTCGTCAGTGTAACCTGTCAACAAAGATTGCAGTGGCAGTTCCTAAGACGACGAAATCCAAGATGTGGAGCTTAGGTGTCATTCATAAAGAATAGTCAGACAATTCAGGGCAAGGGCAGAAGAAGCTCATTCAATGCAGAAGTAAAGCAGAAAGTGAGGCTAGGCAGAATTCACTTAGTACTGTAATCTAGCAGATCTGGGTAAACAGTAGACAAGTATGAAGGTCACAAGTCAGGTAGGTAACAGCAGACAACACAAAAGAAGACCTTTGCACAGATAAGAACCTAAGAAATGTTAAGGAAAACAGCAGTGGAAGGAGGTTCTCTGGTCTGCTTAGCATTCGCTGGGGAACATAGACTTGAATGTATGCTGGCCCTTTAAGAGACAAGGAGTCAGTAGGCTTAGAGTGGCGCTTCCAATGGTTCTAGTAGAAAGAGTGTTTATGGACAGGGCCGTATTTAAGGCCCCGTCTCACTTAGCGACGCTAAAGCGATCCCGACAACGATACGACCTGTCAGGGATCGTTGCTGCGTCGCTATGTGGTCGCTGGTGAGATGTCAAACAGTGAGATCTTCCCAACGATCGCTGCTGCGATCTCACTGTTTGACATCTCACCAGCGACCTTTAGCGACCTGTACAACGATGTCACATGGGAGCTATTATGACGATTCAGTGTCTGAGTCGTCAACGAGGTCGTTGGTAAGGTGTCAAACACAGCGATGTGTGCTACCCAGCGGGACCTCAACGATCAAAAAAAGGTCCAGGCCATTCCGACACGACCAGCGATCTCACAGCAGGGGCCGGGTCGCTGCTACGTGTCACACATAGCGAGATCGCTACTGAGGTCGCTGTTGCGTCACAAAACTTGTGACTCAGCAGCGATCTCGCTAGCGATCTCGCTTAGTGAGACGGGGGCTTTAGAGTTTCTGCTGCCCTAGGCACTTTTAGTGCTGCCTCCCCTATTATTGGTGAACATGACACTATCGGCAGTGACTTTGGCAAAAATCGTTGATGTGAAAGTCGCCTTTTGCTGCAGATCCGGCAGTTTTTCTGCATCTGCCGTGTGACGTATCACTTACGGCAACACTGCGGTCGGCCTCATTCATTCCCTATGGGACTTGCGGACATGTGCGGCACTTGCGGTATTGCCGCGATCCGGCAAATGCGGTACTTGCAGCAATAGAAAAAAAATCGCAGTGTTTTTTTTGTTTCATCGCAAGTGCAAAACGCAAGTGCCGCACATGTCTGCCAGTAGCCATCACTATATGTCCCTGCACCTTGCTAGCTCATCCCTCTCTGACCTAAAACTACACTATAAAGCTTTAGAAAAACAATTTATTAACTGACATATTCCTCTGATAATGAGGGCTCCAGGCTATGGCGTAGACTAGGACGGGCAGTCTCCGGGTCTTCATTCTCTCTGTGCACACCCTCAGTCCCTGCCTCACTGCCTGTGCTGCACTGTGCACAGACGTCCCTCCACCGGACCCGGTAATCACCTCTCGCAGTAGCATACCGGCAGAGGTGTGGGTCGTTTTCTGGCACCTGGGGCAGGAATTCATTTTGGTTCCCCCCCCCCCCGCCAAGGACATATGCTATTTGCACACTCAGTCATAAACCGACGAGCTCCTCTCCCTAATGCTCTCAATGTTCAGTTAAAAACAGAGAAGCAGGAAGAGAAGCTCGGTGTCACAGGACCATAAGTATGAAAATCACATATGAGTGAAGTGTCCATGTGACGACTACTGGAACCTGCAGAGCTGAATCCTGACATCGCAGCTTCTGAATTCTCACAACGCATGCACTGCACACTTTTAGGATTCTCCCTTGCTGGTGGACGGTCATGTCAGCACAAGCATGCGATTTGTATACTTCTGACCACATTCCGACTAGATGTGCCCAGCCTCACTCAGTTCATTTTCATTGAGTGAGGCCACACATGTCTAGTCAGCAGGTGACTGCATTAATGTAAATCCCCAGCATGAGAGAATTCTGACCGTGCAGTGCGCACTGTGAGAATTCAGAAGTCTGCAGTCAAAAAGAATGACTGCAGACTCATCACAAACCTCGACATTCCCTTTAATTCTCCTAACATAAATAAAAACATGAGAGTTAGCATCACAAATAACATTTACATCCAGGTACCTTATAGATGACGTCGTCTCTGGAGTCGTTCTCCTTCTTTTCTTCATCTTATCCAGAACCCATGATGAATTTTCTCACCAACAGCTCGTCTCTGCGGACTTCCATCTTCTCCGCTCTTTTGCAGAAAATCTCCACATAATGCCCTTAAAGATACAAGTGTCATTATAATGCTCCTGAATAAAAAATTACCCCTCACTATATTGTCTGCACAAAACATGACCCCCACATTGTCCCTCTTATGGTACATGCTCTTCACACTGACCTCTCCTTTCCATACCGGCCCCCTCTTCACACTGTCCTCTCACACACTGTGTCCCCCCTATAGGGCCCAGTTTTTATACTGTACTCTCATCACACTCCCCCCTCCTTGATATACTGTTCCCTCCTGGTTGTGCCCTTACACTGTCCCCCAATGCTACGCTCCCACTACTCAGTTTCTATTCTATGCCCACTCACTTTTCTCCCACCATACTGTCTCCTCACACTATTCCTCTCCCTCCTCATACTGTCTCCTCTCACATCCCTCCTGTTCACCATACTGTCTCCTCATATAATTACCCCCTCACTTTCTATACTGCCTGCTCACCTGACTCCCCATACTGTGTCTGCACACATCCCATCACCCTCACTCCCCGTACTCTATCCACATACATTTTTCACATCTCTACTCATACTGGGTCCACATACATTCCCCGTTCGCTCCCCATACTGTCTGCACCTATTCTCCATACTGTTTCCTCATACATTCCCCCATACTGTTTCCTCATACATGCCCCCCATTCTCCCATACTGTTTTCTCGTACATACCCCCATTCCCCAGTACTGTTTCCTCATACATGCCCCCCATTCCCCAGTACTGTTTCCTCATACATGCCCCATTCCCCAGTACTGTTTCCTCATACATGCCCCCATTCCTCAGTACTGTTTCCTCATACATGCCCCCATTCCCCTGTACTGTTTCCCCATCTCCCCCTTTACTCTTCATTTTGTGTCCTCACATCTCCCCCACACATTAAATCTCCCCATCCCCACTGCAAATCTCCCCACACACAATAAATCCCCACATCCTCACTCAAATTGCCCCCCCCCCCCCCGTGCACTTATACTTTGGTGTCTACTGCTCCACTGGAGCACTTATCACCAGTGTTCGCCTCTGCAGCGCGAGTGATCGAAATCAGCAGCATGATCACATGATCTGATCACGCTGCTCACGTCGCTCTGACCCGGCAGTCAGAGCCTCAATTGTACTCACTTTTGTAAGATGCTAGTACATTTGATCCCTGGGCAAGGGCGGACACTGACAGCTTGGGACCCCAGTGCAAGAAATGTGTCTGAGCCCCCCTCATTTTATGGCGACAAAGCTATATATATATATATATATATATATATATATATATATATATATATATATACAGCCACACACATACATGTGTATATATTACATACCGTATACACTCGAATATAAGCCGAGGCACCTAATTTTGCCACGGAAAACTGGGTAAGCTTATTGACTTGAGTATAGGCCGGGTATGCATTGTCCCCCTCATTCCTATCCCGACATGTGTGGCTCGGCTCCCCCGGTCCCATCTTGTATACATGGCTCCCCAGTCCCATCTTGTATTAATGGCTTCCCCTGTCCCATCTTGTATGCATGGCTCCCCCTGTCCCATCTTGTATGCATGGCTCCCCCTGTCCCATCTTGTATGCATGGCTCCCCCTGTCCCATCTTGTATGCATGGCCCCCCTGTCCCATCTTGTATGCATGGCTCCCCCTGTCCCATCTTGTATGCATGGCTCCCCCTGTCCCATCTTGTATGCATGGCTCTCCCTGTCCCATCTTGTATGCATGGCTCTCCCTGTCCCATCTTGTATGCATGGCTCTCCCTGTCCCATCTTGTATGCATGGCTCCCCCTGTCCCATCTTGTATGCATGGCCCCCCTGCCATCTTGTATGCATGGCCCCCCCTGTCTCATCTTGTATGCATGGCTTCCCCTGTCTCATCTTGTATGCATGGCTTCCCCTGTCCCATCTTGTATGCATGGCTCTCCCTGTCCCATCTTGTATGCATGGCTTGGCCCCCCATCTTGTATGCATGGCTCGGCTCCCCCTCCCATCTTGTATGCATGGCTCCCCCATCCTCCTTCGTCCTCCGTCGTCCTTCTCCTCCATCCTACTTCTCCTTCTTGTCCTCCTTCTCCTCCCCGTCCTTCTTCATTCTCCTTCTCCCCATCCTCCTTCTTCTCCCCCATCGTTCTTCTCCTCCCCCGGGCCATCATACTCACCCTCCTCACAGCGTGCTGAACGGACTCCCTGCATCTATTTCCCAACTCCCGGCACTGCAGCTTCTTACTGTGTGAGCGGTCACGTGGTACTGCTCATTAAGGTCATGAATATGCGTCCAGTGACCGCTGTGAGCACAGGATGAGCGGCCGGTCCTGAGACCAACGGAGCTGCAGGCACCACTGGAGGAGGATAAGTATGTCATCTTCGAGGAGGGGGGGAGTGTTTGGTTGCCCCAGACTTAATAAAAAAAAAATACAAAAAAAAAAACCCTTGCTCTGGTGCCGCCCCCCGCATCCTGGTACCGTAGGCACGTGCCCTCACGTGCTTAATAGCAAATACGGTCCTGTTTATGGGGCAATGCGAACCCAGCAGGAGAGTGGATAGGTGGACATTGCAGATGGACAGGAGGTGGAAGTAGTGTAAGAGATTGTTAGGAGCAAAAAAAAAACAGTCAGGGGATCCAATTAACAGACAGCCGAGAATGTTCCTTTCTAAGGTAGGCTTTCCCCAAAACATATCTCCCATTCAGTGATGCAAACTGTGTAAGGGTATGTGCCCACGATCCAGAGTTGTTGCAGGTTTGATGCTGCGTATTTGTGCTGTGACAGCATAGTGGATGAGATTTCTAGAAATCCCATGTGCACTATGTGTCGCCTGAGGATCACCTGCGATATATGAAGAGATCAAATCAGCATTTGAACTGGCAGAGGTGAGTAGTTTTTTTTTTAATGTTAGGCCATTATACTGTATGGAGCACTATGTGGGCTCATTATACAGTATAGAGCACTCCATGTGTCCATTATACAGTATGGATCAAGATGTGGGGCCATTACACAGTATGGAGCATCATGTGGGGCTATTATACAGTATGGATCACTATGTGGGGCCATTATACTGTATGGAGCATCATACGGGCCATTATACTGTATGGAGCACCATGTGAGGCCATTATACTATATGCAACACTATGTGGGGCCATTATCCAGTATGGATCACTATCTGGGGCATTATACAGTATGGAGCACTATGTTGGCCATTATACAGTATGGAGCGCTATGTGGGCCATTATACAGTATTCAGCACTATGTGGTACAGTATACAGTATGGATCACTATGTGGGGCCGTTATACTATATGGAGAACTATGTGTGGCCATTATACAGTATGAAGCACTATGTGGGCACATTGTACAGTATGGAGCACTATGTGGGGCCATTACACAGTATGGAACCCTATGTTGGGTCATTATACAGTATGGAGCACAATGCAGGATGCATTATACTTTATGGAGCACCACGTGGGGCCATTATACTGTATGGAGTAAGATGTGTGTTGGCTGAGGAGATGGTGGCCATGCCCACAGGTAGGACTGTGATATATGAAGAGACGAGATCAGTGTTGGAACTGGCAAAGGTGAGTGTTTTTTTTATGTTAGGCCATTGCACTGTATGGAGCACTATGTGGGCTCATTATACAGTATAGAGCAGTACATGTGGCCATTATACAGTATGGAGCATCATGTGGGGCCATTATACAGTATGGAGCATCACGTGGGACCATTATACTGTATGGAAGTGCCTTTATACTGACTGTATGGAGCACCATGTGAGGCCATTATACTATATGCAACACTATGTGGGGCCATTATACAGTATGGAGCACTATTTGGGGCTATTACACTGTATGGAGCATTATATGGGGCTCATTATTCTGTATGAAGAATTATATGGGGCACATTATTCTGTATGGAGCACTATGTGGTGCCCATAATACTGTGTGGTGAACCATAATGTCCAGTTTCTGAGCTATTGTAGAATGTACAATAGATATCACTCATGAAATGTAAGAAGTAATTCAATCTTTGGCATTGTACTATATGTATATTTCTCTACCTTATCTGTGCATCAGGAATCATGGTATGTGTTAAAGGGGCCCACAAAAACCTGGAGCCTGCCCTGGTGTAGAAGGGTGCAGAGGTCTTAAGAAATCATAGCCTATCTTAAGGGCCGATCTAATTATCTCCAAATACATTTCGGAGAGACCTGCTATTACTACTAATGATGAGCGAGTGTGCTCGTTACTCGGGTTTTCCGAGCATGCTTGGGTGGTCTCCGAGTATGTATGGCGTGCTCGGAGATTAGGTTTGAGTTGCTGCAGCTGCATGATTTGCAACCCCCACATATTTAGGCTTTCAAGCAGCTGCAAATCATGCAACTGTCACGACTCAAACCTAATCTCTAAGCACGCCATAAATACTCGGAGACCACCCGAGCATGCTCGGAAAACCCGAGTAAGGAGCACACTCGCTCATAACTAATTACTACACGTCGGTCAAAAAACCTTCGCAATCTTCTTGTGCAAAGCCACTATGTTGGTGACTCTAGGACTACGTTCTTGGATGCATGCGGTGCTAGGTATGGATGCATCCCCAGTGGTCGGTGTGTGGCTTGCCCTAATATTGATTGATGTGATACCTTTTTTTAATGCCAATAGATCTAAAAATAATAAAATCAAGAAATTTATCACATGCCCATGTGTATTAATCTATATTGGCTTGACCACTCGCCCCCTCAAAGTACGCACTAGGGAGCATGTCTTGGGTATCCTAGCCGACGACGACGACCACATGGATGTATCCACACTTAAGACCATGCCATGGCATTTCTGGATGCACCATCGCTGTGATGCCACCTTTCTTAGAGTTAGGGGCATTGATTCCTTCGATTTCACTATCCGGGGGGGTGAAAGGACGTTGCAGCGATTGGCTCAGTTGGAGTCCCATTGGATATGGACCTTGAATACCCTACATCCTAATGGAATAAGCAAGAATATAAGTTTTGTCCCTTTCCTATGACTTCTGACTTGCTGCAATATGCTACTTTCCATTGTTTTTGCATATGTTGGTTTTAGTACATATTTTTAATTTGATTTTAATTCACGTTTGTCTTCATAGGGGGTCTACATTGTGTTCTACCATTCTCATTTCTTTATGACGTTGACCTGTCTTTTTGGCCATCTACCATCTCCATGGCTTGCAAGTGATGAAGTGGATTCTGTGCACCTGTTATACTATATATATCTCAGATGCTATGCTATTTAACAACTATGCTATGTTATATCACAGCTTTTGTCAGGACTCTGAACATTTTGATTATCTTTTGTGCATTACTGCCCTTTTCCAAGATGGAGTCTTTGGTCTCATGTGCACTGTGTCTTCCTGCTATAAAACTCCACCCCAGCCTTCAGTCTGTGCTAGAGTATTCTGCCTTGCATCCAGCTCCTGACGACTCCCTGGCTTTGCACCTGCACCTGTGAACCTGTGTGGAGATCCTGCTACTCAGCTCTGAGTTTCTGCTGCATACATCGGTTTCCAGTAATCCTCCATCTGGTTGCTTGTGTTTGTTTCCATCTGCATTTGCTGGACATGTAAGCTGTTGCTGCTCTGCTTCAACCTGAGACTTTTACCCAGGCCTCCCTGGTTGTGCTAAGATATTATTTGAACTGCCTTATAAGCATATCTATCTGTGTTTGGACTACCAAGGACTTATTCGTGTCAAGTATCCTCAAGAATAATTGTGCTTCATAGACTTTCTGCGTGATTGCATTTTCCTCTGAAGTTTCCTATAGACTGTTAAGCTGCGTTTAATATTTACACCAAGTGTTGTGGACTTGAGTTTCTCTCTGCACCTGTTTGAATCACCGTGTGATAATATAGACTTTACCACTTATAAAACTGTGTCCTGTAGTTGTCTTGTTCCATGCAAAGAGTCTCCTGAGTTATCCCTTATAATAATCATTACAGCTTTATCTGTGCATGTATACCTTTCCATCATTGTTTTATTGTTATATAAAGGGTATATCATGAAAGTTTACTTTTTGCCATAGCATTTCTAACTTTGTATTTTAATATGTTATCATCTATGCTGATTATGTATATTGCTCTTCTAAATTTATCTAATATATAAAGCTGAATGTGTGTGTGTGTGTATGTATGTATGTATGTATGTATGTCCGGGATTGGCATCTGAACCGTAGCAGCTACAGCCACAAAATTTTGCACAGTCACACGTCTGGACCCCGAGAGCGTCATAGGCTATGTTGTGAGGTGAAATTTTAACCCCGCGCTTTCCAATTCACCAAACAATTTTGCCCCTATCTACATAATGGGGAAAAAGTGAAAGGAAAAGTGTTGGAGGCGTCGCAGCTACAGGCACAAAATTTTGCACAGTCACACGTCTGGACCCTGAGAGCGTCAAAGCTATATTGTGAGGTGAAATTTTAACCCCGCGCTTTCCAAGTCACCAAACAATTTTGCCCCTATCTACATAATGGGGAAAAAATGAAAGGAAAAGTGTTGGAGGCAAATTAACAGCTGCCAGATGTGAACAAGGGGGACTTAAAGAATGACAGCGATGGCACCAAAGAGTATATACTGTACAGTTGCTAAGGTGGGGCCCCAACATGGGATAATCACACCACCACGGGGATATGAACACACACACAAAATGCGCCACACACTACCACGTGCTCGAACACATATACCACCCTCAGTGCACATTTCACCACACATACACCAACCTCGCCACATAAAAGTAGAAACACAAAAGTCGCCGCTCAAAACTCGCCACGCGCAAAACTCTCCACATGCAAAACTCGCCACACGTGCAAAACTCGCCACACGCAAAACTTGCACACGCAGAAAAATTGCCACACGCAGAAAAATTGCCACATGCACAAAAGTTGCAACACATGCAAAAGTTGCCTCACACAAAACTTGCACATACTCAAAAGGCACCACACATAAAACTCGCCACGCGCAAAACTCGCCATGCGCAAAACTTGCTGCACACAACTTGCTACACTAACCTGTCACATGCAACTCGACACACAAAAAGTTGCTACACGCATGTCGCCACACAAAACTCATCTCACAAAAGTCCCTACATGCATGTCGCCACACGCAACTCAACACACACAACTTGACACACGAAACTCGCCCTAAAACACACACAAGTCTGGTATCCTTCAAAAATAAAAATCTGATTAATAAGCAGACAAACTACAAGAGCAACAAATGTACCATATAGGAATCCGCCAGCTGTCAGTCACATGACCAGTCTATTATGTGTATGTGTGAGCTAATATATACTGCCAGGGGGTGGGCTTACTGTTGGCTGGGGATTTATCAGGCTGCCATTTTAGCTTACAAATACTGAGGTAAAAATACTGACCAAATAACGTGTGAACGAGGGCTAATACAGGAGGAGATGGCATACAGCTATATACTATATACAGGAGATGACACACAGGTATATACTATTTACAGGGGAGATGACACACAGGTATATACTATATACAGGAGGAGATGACACACAGATATATACTATATACAGGAGAGATGACACACAGGTATATACTATATAGAGGAGGAGATGACATACAGGTACATACTACATACAGGAGGAGATGACATACAGGTATATACTATATACAGGAGGAGATGACACACAGGTATATACTATATACAGGAGCAGATTACCTACAGGTATATAGTATATACAGGAGGAGATGACACAGGTATATGCTATGTATAGGAGGAGATGACATACAGGTATATACTATATACAGGAGATGACACACAGATATATACTATATATAGGTGAGATGACACACAGGTATATACTATATACAGGAGATTACATACAGGTATATCTAATATATAAAGCTGAATGTGTGTATGTATGTATGTGTGTATGTCCGGGATTGGCATCTGTACCGTCGCAGCTACAGCCACAAAATTTTGCACAGTCACACGTCTGGACCCCGAGAGCGTCATAGGCTATGTTGTGAGGTGAAATTTTAACCCCGCGCGTTCCAATTCACCAAACAATTTTGCTCCTATCTACATAATGGGGAAAAAGTGAAGGGAAAAGTGTTGGAGGAAAATTGACAGCTGCCAGATGTGAACAATGAGGACTTAAAGAATGAGAGCGATGGCGACAAAGAGTATATACCGTACAGTTGCTAAGGTGGGGCCCCGACATGGGATACTCACCACACACGGGGATATGAACACAAACACAAAATGCGCCACACACTACCACGTGCTTGAACACATATACCACCCTCAGCACACATTTCACCACACACACACACCAACCTCGCCACATAAAAGTCGAAACACAAAAGTCACCACTCAAAACTCGCTACATGCAAAACTCGCCATATGCAAAACTAGGCTCACGCAAAACTCGCCACACGTGCAAAACTCACCTCATGGAAAACTCACCTCATGCAAAACTTGCACACACAGAAAAATTGCCACATGTACAAAAGTTGCACCACATGCAAAAGTTGCCTCACACAAAACTTGCACATACTCAAAATGCACCACACATAAAACTCGCCACGCGCAAAACTCGCCATGCACAAATCTTGCTGCACACAACTTGCTACACTAACCTGTCACATGCAACTCAACACACAAAATGTTGCTACACGCATGTCGCCACACAAAACTCATCTCACAAAAGTCGCTACATGCATGTCGCCACACGCAACTCAACACACACAACTTGACACATAAAACTCGCCCTAAAACACACACAAGTCTGGTATTGTCCTTCAAAAATAAAAATCTGATTAATAAGCAAACTACAAGAGCAACAAATGTACCATATAGGAAATACGGCAGCTGTCAGTCACATGACCTGTCTATTATGTGTATGTGTGAGCTAATATATACTGCCAGGGGGGAGGGCTTCCTGTTGGCTGGGGATTTATCAGGCTGCCAATAGCAACCAATCACAGCTCAGCTTCTATTTTGCTACAGTTAATTAACCTGAGCTCTGATTGGTTAATATAGGCAACAAAGACATTCTCAGTATAACAAAGCTAATATATGTTGTGAAATGCTTCTATTTGCTTAGTTTTTGCCTTTTAATAATTACATTTCTATCTATTTGTTTTGTGGTTTTTGTGTGCAGAATAAATTTTTGTTAACACATTCTATTTTGCTAACAGCAGTCATTAACCCGGGCGAAGCCGGGTAGTACAGCTAGTATTATATAACTTGGTACACTGGTGCATGGATATAATAGAGCCATATATATTTTCTTTACACATATGCCCTCTTTCGTGTCTTGAGATGCTGACATTTATCCATGTATGACCGAAGTGATGTATTTCTTGAGCACTATCTTAGTTGTTTCGCCCTAGTCTGTTAACAGATATGTATTATATATGTTATTAACGGTTGGTACTGTTTTGCATAGGACCCCTTTAATCATATGCATGGCCCTCCTTTGATTCTTGGTCTTTGATACATGTTGTCATGATGGTTATTTACCACCATCGGCACTTACTCACCGTTCGTACTTACCGCGATCCTGTACGCATGCATGCGTGCTGTGCCCCTGCTCTGTCTGTCGGCTTTCTGCGTCTCCTGTGGTGGCTGACGTCGGCTCACATGACTTGTGCTCCTGACGTCACCTGTAATGGGCTGGGTGGTGGAAC
Source organism: Ranitomeya variabilis (assembly GCF_051348905.1). NCBI lineage: Eukaryota > Metazoa > Chordata > Amphibia > Anura > Dendrobatidae > Ranitomeya > Ranitomeya variabilis. Next base: position 652,050,550 of record NC_135234.1, read on the forward strand.
CACTGTGCCAAAGCCTGAAGAAGACCTTAAGGCTACTTTCACACATCAGGTTTTTTCATTCCGGGTGATTACGGCTCTTTCGTGAAAAACCGGAACTGGCGAAAATAAAAACCGGAACCGGTTTTTCCCCATTGAATTGTATTAGCGCCGGATTGCACCGCATGGCCCAGCGTTCCTTCCGTTTTTTCCGGATCCGGCTAAAATTTCGATTCCGGCATCTGGAAAAAACGTCTACGGTAACGTTTTTTGTCTGCGGTGAAAAAGCCGGATCTGGCTCTTCCGGCTTTTCGCTACAATGCATGTCTATGAACGCCGGAATGCACCGGATCTGGAAAAAAGCGGATCCGGCGGCCTGATCCGTTTTTTTAATCTGAGCATGCTCAGAACCTATAGGCCTGCCCCCAGGACACATATATAAAACAATGCCATTGAGGCCCTCACTGATTTCCAGCCATACTGCAAGAGAGCCAACACCCTGACACACCCTGCCTTCCAGCAAGAGCCTGCCTGCCAGCTAGAGCTTGCCTGCCTTCCAGCAAGAGCCTGCCTGCCTGCCAGCAAGAGCCTGCCTGCCTTCCAGCAAGAGCCTGCCTTCCAGCAAGAGCCTGCCAGCAAGATCCTGCCTGCCTTCCATCAAGAGCCTGCCTGCCAGCAAGAGCCTAGCCTGCCTTCCAGCCAGAACCTGCCTGCCTTCCAGCAAGAGCCTGCCTGCCTTCCAGCAAGAGCCTGCCTGCCTTCCAGCAAGAGCCTGCCAGCAAGATCCTGCCTGCCTTCCAGCAAGAGCCTGCCTGCCAGCTAGAGCCTGTCTGCCAGCAAGAGCCTGCCTGCCTTCCATCAAGAGCCTGCCTGCCAGAGCCTAGCCTGCCTTCCAACAAGAGCCTAGCCTGCCTTCCAACAAGAGCCTAGCCTGCCTTCCAGCAAGAGCCTGCCTGCCTTCCAGCAAGAGCCTGCCTGCCTTCCAGCAAGAGCCTGCCTGCCTGCCAGCAAGAGCCTGCCTGCCAGCAAGAGCCTGCCTGCCTTCCAGCAAGAGCCTGCCTGCCAGCTAGAGCCTGCCTGCCAGCAAGAGCCTGCCTGCCTTCCATCAAGAGCCTGCCTGCAAGAGCCTGCCTGCCTTCCAGCAAGAGCCTGCCTGCCAGCTAGAGCCTGCCTGCCAGCAAGAGCCTGCCTGCCTTCCATCAAGAGCCTGCCTGCCAGAGCCTAGCCTGCCTTCCAGCAAGAGCCTAGCCTGCCTTCCAGCAAGAGCCTGCCTGCCTTCCAGCAAGAGCCTGCCTGCCTTCCAGCAAGAGCCTGCCTGCCTGCCAGCAAGAGCCTAGCCTGCCTGCCTGCCAGCAAGAGCCTAGCCTGCCTTCCAGCAAGAGCCTGCCTGCCTGCCAGCAAGAGCCTAGCCTGCCTTCCAGCAAGAGCCTAGCCTGCCTTCTAGCAAGAGCCTGCCTGCCTGCCAGCTAGAGCCTGCCTGCCAGCGCTAGAGCCTGCCTGCCTTCCAGCAAGAACCTGCCTTCCAGCAAGAGCCGGCCTGCCTTCCAGCAAGAGCCTGCCTGCCATCAGCCATGTCTTCTTCTGGTAGCCCGCCCTCTCGTCGGCAGCGCACTGAGGTAAAAATATATATTTTTTTATATAATTTTTTGCTCGCGCTCTCTCGCGCTCTAGCTCTGTCTAGCTATCTCTGTCTATCTCTCTCTCTATCTATATATATATATGTATTTCACCATCTTTCATTTTTGTAGGAAGCTGCTGCTGCAAAAGAAGAGATGCTTCTGGAAGAAGACCGAAGGGGTGGAGAAAGACTTGGAGTGGGATCACAATTGGTATGTTTCTTTCTTGCATCGCAGAACCATAAACCACACACTACACCCAACACATAAAAACAAAAGATCCTTACAGAAAGAACAATGCACACAACACATAGAAACAGATCATTGGACACATCACACAACATAAACAGAATGATCATTATAGATATCAAAATGTACACAACACATAAAAAGGCTAACTACAAGCACATCATTTTTATGTTGTTTTTCTTTTAGAGTTCGGATTCTGGTGCTGGATCTAGAGGTCCTCCGAGTGGCTCCCAGGGTCGTCGGCATGAGAGTCGTGGCGTCCGTCATCGTGTAAGCAGCATTTTTTTGGGGGGGGGGGGAATTTTCTTTATGTTGTTTAGAATCTAAATTTATTTTTTTTGTCCTTTTTTATAACAGGCTTCACAGCGTGCTCCTGATTCGGACGGTGAGGAGGTCGGCCTCAATATTGACCTCCTCATCGATCTGATCCGAGACAGGGAGCCGCTGTGGAACATGGGTGATCGCTGCCATGCTGATGTCATAGTGACCCGTCGACTCTGGGAACAAGTATGCCAACAACTAGTAGAGAACTGGGAGGACCTCGATGTTCGGGCCCAGAATCAAGAACGTAAGTATACACAGTTCAGTTATGTTGATGCATTCTAAGTATTGTATCTTAACCAATTTATGTTTCTCCTTTTTTTACAGGTCAGAGGATTGTGAAGCGGTGGCGGTCTATCAGGGATCTCTTTAAGAAGGAGTTCAACAAAGACATGCGGGCCCCGAATGGTTCTAGAGGACGCAGGAGCAGATACAAATATGCCCAAGCCCTGTCGTTCCTCAGGTCAATGATGGTGACCCGAAGGTAAATATTACCCACCACATGTAATAACCAATGTTTTACATGTCTAATCCTCTTTTGCTGTTTCAGCAAGGACCATGCAATATCAGTATATTAATTATATATTTTTCTCTTTGTTCCACAGCACTGTCGGGAGCGCTCGGGAGCCTGCAGCTTAGTTGAACCCTTCTGGGGCGATCCCTCAGGAGTCCGCCACCGAGGAACACTTCGACAGTCCTGGCCCCTCTGCACCTTCCCACCCATCTGAACCCTCGGTCCCATCCACCAGCGCTGGAGCATCCTGGCCGGTTCCATTGTATGAATCTGCTGGTGAGGATATAGCGTTTCCTGTGCCACACCCCTCTGCTTCTGCCACCTCTAGTACACCTGTGGCTTCGGGGCGCCAGCGGCAGAGGGGTCAGTTACAGAGCTATGCGCCCGAGTTCTTGCACCTGAACGCATCCTTCCAGAACTGTCTCAAAGTTTTGTCCGAGCAAATGGCTGCAGGTTTCCATTTAATAAATAAAAGCATACTCGAGTTGCATACACTTCTGCTAACGATGCGTTCAGAGGCAAGTCAGTCACCGAACCACACTTTTTTCCGCTCGGTACTCGAGCAAATGGAGAAGCCATCTACTGATCAGCAGATGCAAGTAATGAAAGCCTGCTAGTCTACTCTAGCGATCATTGCCTCCAAAGTCACCGCACTTGCCACCCCTCCTGCACCTGCCCCCCCTTCAGCCACTGTCCCTCACTACAGCCACTACCATCCTCCTGACCCGTACCAGCAACCTGCCCGTGCCCCGTCCCACCAGCCTCACCATTACCCACATCGTGCCCATGCCCCGTCCCACCATCCAGACCACTACCTGCATCCTGCCCGTGCCCCGTCCCACCATCCAGACAACTACCAGCATTCCGCCTGTGCCCCTTCCCACCATCCAGACCAGTATGAACATCCCTCCCCATACCAGTTCCCAACAACATCTTCCGCGCCTCCTCTCCCTGCCCACTACCACCAGCCTCCTTCACCCGTCATTTCCCAACCCTCTTCTCCATTCATCACCGCTTCTGCCTCCCAAACCATCAGCTACACACCTCCATCATACCAAATTCCTAACCCAACTCCCAGTTTCCTGTCCACCCATTCACTTGCTTTCTCCACCTCTTCACCACTATCTATTGATCCTTCCCCACCACCACCACCACATTCCTCTCCCTACACTCCCACTGTCGAAGTGTCCCTATCGGACAGCCCCTCCAGCACTATCCCCACCCCGACTTATTCAAACCTCTAAGTTTTTGGCGCAGACAAATAAAGTTTATTTTTGTGTTGCCAAAGAGAAGTTTATTTTTGTTTTGTTAAAAAAAAATTGTAATAAAACTGTGTTTCTAAAGAAAATTAGTATTTTCTTTATAAGGTATAGTTAACACTTGGGTTAAACAAGGTTTATTGGTTAGAGGTAAAATACTTTGGATAGAACCCAAACAGGTACACAACTTGGGTAAAAGAAGGTAATATACTTTGGGTAGAACCCAAACAGGTACACAACTTGGGTAAAAGAAGGTAATATACTTTGGGTAGAACCCAAACAGGTACACAACTTGGGTACAATATGGTAAAATACGGTTACAAGGTCAAAGACAAATTGTTCAAACGCGCTCTCATCCTGCCAGTCTATTCTTCCTTCCGGTGACATAAAGTATTTTGCGAATTGGTCCCTAATTTGGGAAACTGTCACAGAACTTCTATACGTAATGTTGTTATAATCAGCCAAGGTGGTTTCTTCAGAGTGGTCCTCAATGGAAATCTGTTCCTTGGATATCACATAATTGTGCAGGACAACACAAGCTTTCACCACCTCGTCAACAGTGTCTGTCTTCAAGTTTATAGATGTCAGTAGAACTCTCCATTTGGCGGTCAAAATCCCAAAAGCGCACTCCACTATTCTCTGTGCACGTGTGAGGCGGTAGCGGTTATTTTAGTTTAGGTTAATCCATGGCTGGAGTAGGGTTTCAGCAGATGTTCTGACAGCTGGAAGGCTTCATCCCCAACACAAACAAAAGGCATTGGTGGCCCAGAAGTTTGGGGCAGTGGTCTTGGGGGGGGGGGGGGGAATTGAAAGGTGTTTCCATACAAATGACGCCCCATTGCAGACAGTTTGAAAACTTGGGAATCATTTGAGCAGCCATACGCTCCAATATCCACCGCTACAGATTTGTACTCCGCTTCGGCAATGGCCATTAGCACAATGGAAAAGTACTTTTTATAGTTAAAATATTCTGATCCCGAACCAGCTGGTTTAACGATACGGATATGTTTCCCGTCTACCGCGCCCAAGCAATTGGGAAACTGACACACTTGCTGGAATTTCTCGGCTACTTCCAACCAAATCTCCATTGTGGGATGTGGTATAAATTCATCGTGCAAAGAGTCCCACAGTGCACGGCAAGTGTGCTTTACAATCCGCAGATGGTGGAAATTCCCAGTCTGAACTGGAAATTTAGTGACGAAAGGGATTCTCCATTAGCAAGGAATCTGTGAACAAAAGCAAGGCAGAAATTACTGCAAAATCAAATTACAATCTATTAAAGTGTACTACAGGAGTACATACAATAAAAATGGCTTACCGAAGAGTGACCATCAGACGCTCGGCCGGTGAAATAGAGAATCGGCAATACGTATCACTCCTTCGGATGAGATGTTCAATTCGGTCCACGAATAGATCAAAGTTCTCCGCTTTCATCTGCACATATGAGCAAAATTTCTCGAGGTCTCCTCGTAGCTCCAGGTACAGTGTAGAAAACACCCCACTTGTCATTCTCTGTGCGGTGATGGGGTGGATCCACAAACGGCGTCGGCACAGACGCATGATGCATTGTCTCTCTCGCCCCTTCTCCAGAACAATTGCTTTCAAGCGATTAGCCTCCACAATGAAATCCAGACCGTGTAGTATTAGGCAGACCCCCCATAGGCAGATCGTGTATTATAAGGCAGCACCCCTTAAATAAATACCTCTCTTCTTCCTGGTTCCTGCGCTGCTCTGAGCTCCCGCTTGTCTCCTGACAGCGGGCGCCGGGCAGTGACGTCATCGCGCCCCCTGTCAGCGTCGCCGACTTCAGACTCTCACAGGGGGATGATGGGGGAAGGAGCACAGCGCTCCTTCCCTCATCATTGCGGTCAGCTGTATCGGCTAAATGCCGGTACAGCTGACCCTGCGATGACAGACAGGGGGCCCACTGCTGGCACCGGGCCCCCCCGCCTGCTCAGGGGCCCCATAGCAGCCAGCGGCAGAGCAGGGAGATCGATTCTCCCTGCTCTGCCGCAAAAGGTAACTGTATCGGCGCGCTGCGTGCACCGATACAGTTGCCGTAGCGTAGCTCCGGGTGGGCCCCCTCTGAGCACCGGGCCCAGGGTGCCCGTACCCTCTGCCCCCCCCCCCGGTAGCTACGCTACTGATTGTTGAAGTTCAATTTATTCAGCGCAGCCAGATCTAATGGGATTTATCCTTTGGATACAATATCGTCAGGTCGGTGACAGTCTGAAAAAAGCCGACACTACAGCATGCTGAATTTATTAAAAAAAAATACCACTCCCCCCCCCACTAGTTACCCCAAAAAAGGTAAGCTGAAGAATAACGCTGGTGTGATTCCGGCCTAACCAGCGGTCCGAAGGCGTGCGGCTGCTACACTGACAGCCCAGACACAGGGATGACATAACTTTATTTCTGCCGGCAGCCTCTGGCTTTCAGTCGTAGAGGAGTGTCTGGCACAGCTTCAGTCACCACTCAATACACAGTGAGGGTGGCTGTAACCGCACCCTGACACTGGCTGACAGCCGGCTCTGCACTAATCCACTTCTGAGTGACCTGTCAGTCAGTGTCGGGGTGCGGTTACAGTCGCCACTCTCAGTGCTGTGAGCCGTGACTGTAATCCCTCCAAGCACGCCTGCATGACTGAAAGCCGGTGGCTCACAGAAGAAAAAATAATAATTTTCTCCCAGGTGACGCACTTTCAGTACCTTCATAATGCTATTAACCTGCAGATTAACCCAATAACTGCAGATAATAGCGTTATAAGACCCGACAGGTTCACTTTAAACTGATTGGTTTTTTTATTAGTTCAAGACACAGGTGGGAGTAAAAGTGGCTCATAAGTGGAGAAGGAAACAGATTAATCCGATGAGCTATATTACAAAGCTTCATACATTTTCTCATACTATTGAGTTTGTGACCATTTAACATAAATGGATTTATCTTCCTTGTACAATAGTGAGAATGAGAAAAAAGAGAGAAAGAAAAATTCTAAACTGATGAAAAACAGGATGATTATTATGTAAGTGCCGAAAATGACTGTTGTAATATAAGCAAACCTGAGAGATCCCATAATGAGACAGATGTTTCCTTATCTCCGATGTGCGATTCATTGTATTCAGGGACAGATGATATAAACCTGTCTGCACACGATACACCGTATATATCTACTACACAGAGAGGTGACATTTACTGGGTGTCGCTCATTTATCAGATTTTAGGGTAAAAAGACGGCAAAGCGTTTTATGGGAAACAAACATTAGAGTTAAGACTCAACCCCTTAGTGACAGAGCCAATTTTTACAATTCTGACCACTGTCACTTTATGAGGTTATGACTCTGGAAAGCTTCAACGAATCCCACTGATTCTGAGAATGTTTTTTGTGATATACTGTACTTCATGTTAGTGGTAAAATTTATTCGATATGACTTGCATTTAAAAAACAAACAAACACGGAAATATGGCGAAAATGTTGAAAACTTTGCAATTTTCAAACTTTTAATTTTTATGCCCTTAAATCACAGAGGTATGTCACACAAAATGCTTAATAAATAAAATTTCCCACATGTCTACTTTACATCAGCACAATTTTGGAAACAAATTTTTTTTTTGTTAGGAAGTTATAAGGGTTAAAAGTTGACCAGCGATTTCTCATTATTACAACAAAATTTACAAAATCATTTTTTTAGGGACCATCTCACATTTGAAGTCACTTTGAGGGGCCTCTATGACAGGAAATACCCAAAAGTGACACCATTCTAAAAACTGCACCCCTCAAGGTGCGCAAAACCACATTCAAGAAGTTTATTAACCCTTTACGTGCTTCACAGGAACTGAAGGAATGTGGAAGGAAAAAATAAACATTTAACTTTTTTTCACAGTCACACTATCCAATTTATCATGTGATATATTAGAAAGCGGGAACATTTCCCAGTTCTCTAAAATTGTGGAAAAAAAGGAAATTCCACAATGGTTTTTGGGGATTTTTACTTATAATGTTAATTATATGGTGAAAATGACTTGACGATATGATTCTCCAGGTCACTATGATTATGGAGATACCAAACGTGCATAAATACATTAGCAAATTTGGAGAGAAAAAAACCTTCTGCTTGCGTTGCCATTTTCGAGACCAGTTTTTAAAAATTTATATAAAAAAATAAGAAGTTTCAATCATCCCCCTTTTAATATTTAAAATGTAAAGCAATAAAAAACATATTTGATAATAAGTATCCATAGACGTCTGATGTATCAAGATATAACATTACTTTAATCACACGTAAAATACCAAAAAGTCAAAACGCAAAAATATAATTTTTCTGATTGCTGTACCACCCACAAAAAAATGCACACAAATTAAATTGAAGTGTCATATGAGTGCCAAAATAGTATCCATAAAACTGACGGCTCAGGTCCACAGTTACAAGGCTCAGAAAATGCTGTCACAAACCAATTATTTTTATTAACAAAGTTTAGAATTATTTTAGAAGTTTGGTATCACTGTTCTGTAACTGACCTGAAGAATAATACTGACAGGCCATTTATACCAGATAATGAATGCTGGAATGAAATGATTTTTTTGACCATTTTACCACTTTTGGAATTTGTTTCCCATTTTTCAGTACATTATATGGTAAAGTGATTGGTGTCATTCAAGGAAGGCTCCAAAATAGAAAGTTCCCAGTCATTAAAGCGTTAAATACTGTAAGTCTGGGATAGATATATATGAAAAGTATCCAGTAGCCATGAGGTCTTGTTATGCTGCCAGCCTTCTAGGTGCCGTTTGTCCCTACACAGTGAGCGCCCTCTAGTGGTGGTTCCACGGAGACATTGCATCATTTGTGTGATGTAGATGGAAAATATTGGGAAAGTATTTGGGATGGAGAGCAAGGGGAATGTGATCGCTGCTGCTCCTCAAATTGCTGATATTTATATATTTCAATATTATTATTATTATTATGCATTTTTATAGCGCCATTTATTCCATGGCGCTTTACATGTGAAATATGAGAGGGTGATTTCTGTTCCATGTACAACAGGAAAAAAATCAAAGTAGTTTTACAAGAGAGATTAGAAAAGGAGAAGAAGCAGATGACTGCGATGGAGAAACTTGTGTGATTATTTTCCAGGTAGAAATGATATAAAACCTGTCTGCACTTACTATGCATCTGTCTACGCTGATAGTTGTCAGGGTGTGAAAGTCATTTCTCAGTTTAGGACGTTTATAGGACTCATAAATTAGATTAATTCTATTTATTTGACTGTTTAAAATGGGTCTCAGGAAAAGTAGACCATGAGCCGGCATTTTCTATGGCTCCTTTATAAAGACACGAGGCATAGTTAGAAGCACGGATACTTTCTGTAGCATACCTCCTGTGTAGGACGCCTGATTTGGGATCTATCTCAGGGGTCGGCACATGTCCGATCTGTATCCTCATAGATATGGCTGAATAGAATAGTGGAGCCAGGAACCGTCAGCTCCCTGCACCACCACACAGCCGGTGCTCTCCGCACTGTCTAAGGTCTGGGGCAGAAGACATAATGATGGCACTAGATCATGTCTGCAGCCCCCGGCCACACACAGCACAGAGCAGAGCAGCCTGTGGATTCATACTTATCCTGGGAACAAGGCTTTGTGAGGGGGTTTTAGCCATTGCACTATTCTGAGTGTCGTGAGGTGGGCACTGGGAAAGAGCACCTTGGGGCATTATACTGTGGGGGCATCGTAGTGCAACATACTGTTATCATTTATAATATTAAAGTTGAAAAGAAAACCCAAAATGTCACTTTTATATTGTAGATTTTGAAATTATGCCCCAAGTAACCACAGGGGGCGCATTACTCAGCAGCCTTAGGTGCATTTTAACCCTATAACCACGTGACTAATTTTAACTTATGAAAGTTACTTTTATAAATAGAAGATAAAACTGGATCAGAGTTATATTAAGAAAGAAAAACTAAGACTCCGATACATGAAGACCGTGATCTCTTGCTGGTCTTGATGACGGTGGTGGTGGCGTCAGACGCTCCTAGTCCATGAAGACGTGTCTGTCTCGTCATGAATCAGGGGCATCTGACAAGTGACGTGCACCATTTTGGCGGAGCTGGGAGAAATTGATGTAAAAACGCCAAAAGCTACAAAATATTTGTGCAGCTCCAAGTTGTGCCAAATTGTTGTAATTTATCTCAGAATTCTGGTTAAATTATTTAATAAATTCTGATCTTAACCTCTTTCCGAGGTCAGAACCCCCGCTTTGATGCGGGCTCCGGCAGTGAGCCCGCATCAAAGCCGGGACATGTCAGCTGTTTTGAACAGCTGACATGTGCCCGCAATAGCGGCGGGTGAAATCGCGATTCACCCGCCGCTATTAACTAGTTAAAATTTAACTAGTTAATAGCGGCGGGTGAATCGCGATTAACTTAAATGACACTGTCAAACGCAGAGAGCGGCATTTAACCAGCGCTTCCAGCCATCCGGCCGGAAATGAGCGCATCGCTGACCCCCGCCGTCACATGATTGGGGGTCAGCGATGCATCAGAATGGTAACCTTAGAGGTCCTTGAGACCTCTATGGTTACTAATCCCGGCTAGCTGTGAGCGCCACCCTGTGGTCGGCGCTCATAGCAAGCCTGTTATTAAGCTACATAGCAGCGATCTGATGATCACAATGCAACCTGGGAACGGAAGATGGCGGCAGCCGCGCACATAGGGACAGCTTCGCTGGATCCCAGGGGGTGAGTATATAACTATTTTTTGTTTTAATTATCTTTTTTTAACACGGATATGTGCCCACACAGCGTAGTATATAGCACAGGCCACGTACTATTTGCTATATACTACATGGATCCTATATACTACGTGGCCTGTGCTATATACTATGTGGCTGCTATATACATACATACATATTCTAGAATACCCGATGCGTTAGAATCAGGCCACCATCTAGTCTATTTAATTGTCTAAGGGTCACTTCCGTCTTTCTGTCTGTCCTTCTGTCTGTCACGGAAATCCCAAGTCGCTGATTGGTCACGGCAAAACAGCCACGACCAATCAGCGACGGGCAAAATGGCCGCTCCCTACTCCCCGCAGTCAGTGCCCGCTCCATACTCCCCTCCAGTCAGCGCTCACACAGGGTTAATGGCAGCGTTAACGGACCGCGTTATGCCGCGGTGTAACGCACTCCGTTAACGCTTCTATTAACACTGGGTGACCAACTTTTTACTATTGATGCTGCCTATGCAGCATCAATAGTAAAAAGATCTAATGTTAAAAATAATAAAAAAAATAAATAATAGTTATATACTCACCGTCCGTCGGCACCTCGGATCCAGAACAGGCCTTTCCCGCTCCTCGCGACGCTCTGGTGACCGATCCATGCATTGCGATCTCGCGAGATGATGACGTAGCGGTCTCGCAAGACCGCTACATCATCATCTTGCGAGACCGCAATGCACTCTTGGGACTGGAGCATGCGAGGAGCATCGGTAAACGCTTCGCCTGGATCCGGGGGCCAATGGAAGGTGAGTATATAACTATTTTTTATTTTAATTCTTTTTTTCTTTTAACAGGGATATGATGCCCACATTGCTATATACTGTGTGGGCTGTGCAATATACTACGTGGGCTGTGCAATATACTACGTGGGCTGTGCAATATACTACGTGGCTGTGCAATATACTACGTGGCTGTGCAATATACTACGTGAGCTATGCTATATACTACGTGGCTGTTATACACTACGTGGGCTGTTATATACTATGTGGCTGCTATATACTACGTGGCTGTTATACACTACATGGCTGTGCTATATACTACGTGGGCTGTTATACAGTACGTGGGCTGTTATATACTACGTGGCTGTGCTATATACTATGTGGGCTGTGCTATATACTACATGGCCTGTGTTATACACTACGTGGGCTGTGTTATATACTGCGTATGTGGGCTGTTATAAACTACGTGGCTGTGTTATATGCTATGTGGGCTGTGTTATATACTCCATGGGCTGTGCTTTATACTCCGTGGGCTGTGCTATATACTACGTGGCTGTGCTATATACTACATGGCTGTGCTATATACTACGTGGCTGTGCTATATACTACGTGGCTGTGCTATATACTACGTGGCTGTGCTATTTACTACGTGGGCTGTTATATACTACGTGGCTGTGCTATATACTATGTGGCTGGCCGCAAACTATCAGCGACAGGCGCAGTCCGGCCGCGAATTGGCGCGAGATTTGAACCACGCTTCGCTAATTGGTCGCGGCCGTCCGAATCCTGTGTATTCAATGTATTATTCTAAAATCTTCATAAATAAACTACATACATATTCTAGAATGCCCAATGCGTTAGAATCGGGCTACCATCTAGTACACCTATAATAATGTTATTGAGCATCCATCTCTTGTCACCATCCAGTACGTATGTTATTTCTGGACCTGCAATCCTATATGGCACCGTACAGTATTTGTAGTGCTTCTGCTCTTCATTGCTCGCACCCGCTGCTCCAGTGTATTCTATTACTCCCCCGTTATCCAGTAGTAGTTTTACCAGCACACACGATCCACTGGGCTGACTAGCGGCTCAGCCTAATAATAACGTACCTGGCCTCTCAGGAATTTATATTACAGTGCCTACTGTTAAAAAAAAAAACACTTCTTACTGTGAGTGGAGATGACCGGGATACAGCATTTACATGGAATATATACTCTGCTATATCAGTCGTCTTGATTCCTTAATCTCAGTAGCTACCGGGGGGGCAGAGGGGGCGATCGCCCAGGGCCCCGCACTCTGAGGGGGCCCACCCAGAGCTATGCTACTGCAACTGTATCGGCGTGCGAGTTACATTCTGCGGCAGAGTAGGGAGAATCGATCTCCCTTCTCTGCCACCCGGCCACTATTGAGCCCCTGAGTAGGTAGGGGGCCCGATGCCAGCAGTGGGCCCCCCGCCAGTCAGCAGAAGGCCAGCTGTACTGGCATTTAGCCGATACAGCTAATTGCATTGATGTTAGGAGCACTACGCTCCTTCTCCCATCATCCCCCTCTCAGCGCCTGACGTTACCAACGCAGACACTGACAGTGAGCGCGATGACATCACTAGCCGGCACCCGCTGTCAGATGAGCAAGCGCTCAGAGCTGCGGAGGAAGAGAGGTGAGTACTTATTTTTTACGGCTGTTGCCTTATACTACAGGGTCTGCCTATAGGGGTGCTGCCTTATACTACAGGGTCTGCCTATATGGGTGCTGTCTTATACTACAGGATCTGCCTATAGGGGTGCTGCCTTATACTACAGGGTCTGCCTATAGGGGTGCTGCCTTATACTACAGGGTCTGTCTATAGGGGTGCTGCCTTATACTACAGGATCTGCCTATAGGGGTGCTGCCTTATACTACAGGGTCTGCCTATAGGGGTGCTGCCTTATACTACAGGGTCTGCCTATAGGGGTGCTGCCTTATACTACAGGATCTGCCTATAGGGGTTCTGCCTTATACTACAGGATCTGCCTATAGGGGTGCTGCCTTATATTACAGGATTTGCCTATAGGGGTGCTGCCTTATATTAGAGTCTGTCTATAGGGGTGCTGCCTTATACTACAGGGTCTGCCTATAGGGGTGCTGCCTTATATTACAGGGTCTGCCTATAGGAGTGCTGCCTTATATTACAGGGTCTGCATATAGGGGTGCTGCCTTATATTACAGGGTCTGCCTATAGGGGTGCTGCCTTATATTACAGGGTCTGTCTATAGGGGTGCTGCCTTATATTACAGGGTCTGCCTGTAGGGGTGCTTTCATATACTACAGGGTCTGCCTATAGGGGTACTGTCTTATACTACAGAGTCTGCCTATGGGGGTGCTGCCTTATATTACAGGGTCTGCCTATAGGGGTGCTGCCTTATACTACAGGGTCTGCCTATAGGGGTGCTGCCTTATACTACAGGGTCTGCCTATAGGGGTGCTGCCTTATACTACAGGGTCTGCCTATAGGGGTGCTGCCTTATACTACAGGGTCTGCCTATGGGGTGCTACCTTATATTACAGGGTGTGCCTATAGGGGTGCTGCCTTATATTACAGGGTCTGCCTATAGGGGTGCTGCCTTATATTACAGAGTCTGCCTATAGGGTTGCTGCCTTATTTTACAGGGTCTGCCTATGGGGGGGTACTGTCTTATATTACAGGGTCTGCCTGTGAGGGTGCTGTCTGATACTACAGGGTCTGCCTATGGGGCTGCTGTCTGATACTACAGGGTCTGCCTATGGGGGTGTTGCCTTATATTACAGGGTATGATATGGGTGCTGCCTTGTGCTATAGAGTCTGCCTATGGAGGATGCATTATACAGTATAGAGTCTGCCTATGGGGGGTGCATTATACAATATATAGTAGGCCTAGGGCCCTTATTCCGGACAGTCCTCTCAATGCCCCGTGATTTCCGCCAACAGGTGCTGGCAATCACGGTTGCATTAGTAAGTGCACTTACTATTATATAAGAGCGATATGTCTGACCCCATATGACTTCCCCTGTCGAAGCTAGATCAACCAGCGATACACATTGGGATGGGATGACAATGTCAGGCTGAACCATCAATGACAGACCTTTTTTTTTTCAGTGAGGCAAGTATGCTTGTTGAGGGTACCATTCTTTCAACTTAATTTACTTATTCATATTGCTGTGGTTATGTTGTGGATATTTTACATGAGATGAATTTCCATTGGTCTCGGCACTTTTTTTCATAATGCACTTTGGTTTTTGATCATTCAAATGTGCATGGTATGATTATCTGACATAATTCATTACAAATATTTAACTTTTTTATATCTTTGTATTTCTTCAACATACCCTGTTGCAATATGATGTTCATATCTCTATAGTGGATGATTATTGGTACTCCATACACCAGTCATATGTCTTTTATATATTCATTTGGACCTCACTTTGGATGGCACTGTGTATTATATCTGTGGTTTATTGTACCTCATTTCAGCCTGCTTTATGTGCACCTTTATTTTAGATGCACATGTGTTCTCTGTTTTCAAAGTTTGTTTGTGCACTTGGTATTTCAATAAGGGCTTTTTTCATGTTTCTATTTTTGGTGTGTGCATTGTTTATTGCGCTACTGTCTCTTCTTGTACTGCATGTTTTTCAGCTTATTTGGTTGCACCACCGTTTAACTACCGTATACAATATATTGTTAGTGGTGCCCGCCTTCCTCAAATGTTGCACAATGGATAGAAGAGGAGACAGATGCTGCGGAGGATGAGGAATCTCGATAAGGTGATTATAGGGATTTTTTTCTTTTTGGGGGCTCTGGGGTACCATCACACTATATAGGGCGCTGTGAGTTGTATCATCAAAATATATAAGTGGAGGTGGGATGGACCACCATACTATATAGTGTACTGATGGGGGATATCATACTACATAGGGAGCTGTTGGGGGGACCGTCATACTATATGGGAGACTGTGAGGTGGACAGTCATACTATTTAGGGAGTCATGAGATGAACAATCATACTATATGGGGGGCTGTTCGGGGTACCATCATAATATATAGGGGCTATGAGGTGTTCCATCATAATATATATTGAACTGTGTTGTGGACCATCATACTATATGGGGGTTTTGGGGGGACCATCGTACTATATAGGGGTCTGTTGGAAGGATCATCATATGGGGGGCTATGAGGTGGACCATTATACTACGTTTGGGGCTGTGGGGGGACGTCATACAGTATTTGGGCTATGGGGGACCTTCATAGTGTATAGAGGATCTATCATATTGTGTGGGGTGGCTGTGGGAACCATCCTACTGTGTAGAGTGATTGTGGTGGACATCATACTGTGTGGGTTGACTGAGGTGGACATTATGCTGTATGGAGGTTTATGGGGTACATTATACTACGTTGGAGGCTGTGGTGACCATCTTCGTGCATGGGATGGTTATGAAGGACATCATACTGTATGGGGGCTGTGGGGCATCTCATACTGTATATTGGGGGCTGTCGTGGATACCATACTGTATTGGAGGCTGTGGTGACAATCTTACTTTGTGGGGTGCTGTGGGGCATCATACTTTATGTAAGGTTTGTGGGGAAATCATATTTTGTGGGGGCATAATACTTTACGGGGGTCATGTGAGAGGTATCATAATGAGTGAGACAACTTAGGGGCTTCAGTTGGGGCAAAATAACTGTTTGTTAAAATGTTGGGAGATATGCTCTTTGACTGTGATGCGATAACATTTTCATGCTGCGTACTTAGGCAGCGTCAAACCCGCAACGTCCAGCTGTGACAGCATAGTCGATGGGATTTCAAGAACTCCCATGTCCACTATGCTTCCACAGACGCCTGCGGACACTGACATGCGGTGTGTCTTTCCAGACAGCAACATGTCAATTTCTCTTGCGGAGCCATGTCTCCGCAAGAGAAATTTCACCAACAGAATGTACTGAATGCGTTAAATCTGCATGGTTCAGTGAACACATGCGGATTTACCTGCGATCAATAGACGGCAGCGCTTTGGATGCAGCGAGCATGCGTTGTGCACAAAGCGCTGCAATTTCTGGATCGTGGGCACTGGCCTCAAACATTTGAATATTAAATCTAATTATAGTAAAAATTGTTTTCACACAGACCATTGGTTAAAAAACAAAAGAAACCAAATCGGTGAAACACCTGTGTGTGGTAAAATGTTGAGCACAGCAATATATGAATTCCCTAAGGCTATGCTTCCATGATGGGTATTTGGTGAGCTTTTGATATTGCAGATTTTCTGCAGCATTTCTGTACCTAGTTGCAAGTATCCTAATTTTATCTAAATGAAATTAGGATACTTTCATTGCTTTTTATTGCGTTTTTGATGCTGCGTTTTTTGTCCATTTTTGGTGTGTCATGCTTTCATTAAAACAGCTTTGTTTTCAATACTTCCTGGTATTTAGCTTTGACAAAACTGTATTGATACAATCATGTGCAGAGCTGAAGCACTTTTTTTACTTGTGGATTTTTTTGCATCTAAGGCAATTATATGAGAAAAATCTGCACACAAAACTCAGCTTACTGAGAAGGAAATTGACATGTTGCAGAGTTGAAACATGCACAGCAAGTCAGCTTACGCTGAGTAAAAAAACAGTGGACAGGAGATTTCTATAAATCCATCCATTTTGCTGGAACTGTAAGCACATAGCCTAAAGTGTGTAGTTTCCAAAATACAGTAGGATCACTTTGAGTATTTTCTGCTGTTCTAGCACCAAGGATGGTCTATAAGTGGCACCTACAAACTAGTACTAGAAATTTTGGGCTTCAAAAGCCAAATAGTGTTTCTTCCCTTTGCAGTTCTGCAATATGTCCAAACGGTAGTTTTCAATCACATACTGAACATTTTTGCATTAAGGAGATATTGCTTCAAAAATCGTGGGGTCCATTTTCTCTTATTACCTCTTGCGAAAAAAAAATGGGGCTCAAACATTTTAGTAGAAACCCCCCCCCATATTGTTTCCACCAACCAACACTATAAAGTTCTGTGATGCACATGGGGGCTGAATATACTCACCATACCAATTTAAGAATTTCTCGGTGAGTGCAGTTTATGAAGGTGGGGTCAATTGGAGAGGAGGGGTTCTACTGTTCTGGTACTTTTAGGGCTCTGTAAGCGATGCCTACAAACTAGTCCAGACAAATTTGCAGTCCACAAGCCAAATAGCGTTTCTTTACTTTCAAGTTCTAAAGTGTGTCCACACAATAGTTTCTGTTATGGTCTGGTGATGTAGGAGCGACATGCGACTAGCTCTGAGCAGGTGGTAACTATACAGACCGCAATTCCTGAACTTAACACAGACACTAGCAGTAGCCGTGGGATGTTCCTGTCACTCCCTGGACACCTCATCACAGCCGGAGATCTAGCTACCACTAAAGGTAGAAACAGGAAAGATATCTTGCCTCAGAGAAAATCCCCAAAGGATAGGACAGCCACCCACAAATAATGACTGTGAGAGGAGAAGGAAATTACATACGTAGTATGAAACAAGGTTTAGCAAAGGAGGCCACTTCTAGCTATATAGAATTAGTACAGGACAGAACACTGTGCGGTCAGTAATAAAAACTAAAAAAAGTCCACCGCAGAGAAATGCAAAAATCTCCACACCTGACTAAAGGTGTGGAGGGCAAACTCTGCTGCCCAGAGCTTCCAGCTTAGCTGAATAGGTTCATACTGATAAGCTGGACAAATGAGCAAAACATAGAAAGTGCTGAACAACAAAGTCCACAACAAGTGAACTGCAAAAGGACAAGGACTTAGCTTTGCTGAACTGGTCAGAGTGTCAGGGAAATCCAAGGAGCCGTGACTCCAGGCTGGAACAATTGACAACTGGCATTGAATTAGGGAACAGGCAGACTAATATAGCCGAGCCAGAAAGAAGATCAGTGAAAACAGCTGATGATGCTAAATCCCAGAAGCAGCCATACCACTCAAAACCACAGGAGGGAGCCCAAGAACAGAATTCACAAAAATGCCACTTACAACCACCGGAGGGAGCCCAAGAGCGGAATTCACAACAAGTTTCCAACCACATATGGGTATTGACGTACTTAGGTGAAATTGCACAATAAGTTAGGAGGTCCATTTTCTCCTGCTAGCATGGTGAAAATGAAAAAAAATTAGGGACAAAGCAACATTTTCATGGAAAAAAAAATTGTTTTAATTTTCTTGTCCGAATGTATAAACTTTTGAGAAGCACCATTTGGTCCAAAATAGTCACTAGACCCCTAGATAAATCTTAAGGGCAATGCAAATGTGATATGCCATTAACAATCCAATCCAGTTAAAATTGTCTTTCAAAAGTCATATAGCGCTCCTACGGATGGACAATGTGCTCAAATAGGTAGTTTTGGACCAGATATGGAGTATCAC
This sequence comes from Ranitomeya variabilis, assembly GCF_051348905.1. NCBI lineage: Eukaryota > Metazoa > Chordata > Amphibia > Anura > Dendrobatidae > Ranitomeya > Ranitomeya variabilis. Next base: position 652,069,387 of record NC_135234.1, read on the forward strand.
CATACGCAGAAGAAATTGCCCAACAAATATTGTGGTCCATTTTCTTCTGCTACCCTTGTCAAAAGGAAAAAATTGGGGCTACAACAACATTTTCAAAGCTAAAACTTAATTTTTCATTTCCAATATGATAAACTTTCATGAAGCACCTGTGGGTCTGAAAAGGTTACTACACCATTAGATACATTCCTTAAGGGATGTAATTTATAACTAGGGTCTCTTGGGGTGTTCTATTTTGGCACCTTGGAGACACTGCAAGCAGTAGCCTTGGAAATCGCCACTTTAGTAGAAATTGCACAAACTTTTGGGTGAATTTTCTCTCACTACAGCTTGGAAAAATTTAAACTTTGAGGCTCAAACAACATTTTAGTTGAAAGAATATAATTTTTCACTTCACTTTACATTAAAATTTGTGAAGCAACTAAAGAGTTCACAAACTTCCTGAATGTGGTTCTGGATACTTTATGGGGTGCAGTTTTTAAAACGGTATAATTTTGGGAGGGTTTCTGGCATGAGCCCCTCAAAGTCTCTTCAAATATGAATAGGTCTGTAAAAAAATAGATTTTGTAAATTGTGCTTTAAAAGAAAACAAAAAACACTCCTACACTTTAAAGGGGTTATCCAGTACTTGGACAACCTGTTCTTGATTGAAATGTTCGGCTCCGATAACATAATAAAGCCTATACTCACCTCCCATGCCAGCGCCATTCCAGCGGTGTTGGCACTCAATCTCCTCGGGACTCTCATGCTGTTTTGATACGTGATGCCCGTGCCCAATCAGCGCTCTCGCCACTGTCTCCACTTTTGGACATTTTGAACATGAAGAGGATGCCCGGGCTGCAGCTGATCCGCGGCTTCCATAACATTTTAATATTTTCCGTTAATAACCTGTATGAAGGCTTATTTTTTGTCAGACAATTTGTGGAAAACAGGAAAAAAATCTACTTGGAAAAGTTGCAAAAAAAAAAAGCAACTCCGCAATTTTTTTTTTTTTTTTTTTTTTTTTGGGGGGGGGGGGGGGGGGGGGATTTGCTTTTACTGCATTTATTAAATATTCCATGGGAATGATTCTCCAGGTCAGTACGATTATGAAAAGCCAAACATATGGAGGTTGGCTTTTTCCTGAGATATGATGTGCCGTTATGTTATATGTGGGGGCTCGCAAGCCGAGCCTGCATCTTTACCGGAAGATGATGGCTGAATTATTCAACCATCACATGCCTCTAACAGCCACGGATGGAGGAGAGATCCACCCGTGGCTGTTAGCCTATGAAATACCGCTGTCAATCTCTGAAAGTGGCATTTAATGTGTGCCAGCAGGGGAGCACCTCATTGTACACACAAATTTGGTGCACCCGTGATGTGATCGCAGGGTGCTGATGGGTTGCCATGACACCTGGGGGTCTGCTGAAGACTTCTGTGCTTGTTATAACAGTTCTCCTGTGAAAGCCAGCAAAAAAACGACACAAGCAACATTTTTTTCTTACAAATTTCACAATTTTTGCTTACCATATTTGGATTCTGACCTGGAGCATCATATTACCAGGTCAGTTTAAAACCCCCCAAAACAATTGTGAAATTCAACCTTTTTTTGCAATTTCAACGCACTTGGAATCTTTTCCCCGTTTTCTAGTCCATCACATGATAAAATGAATGGTGTCATTCAAAAGTACAACAATTAAGCCCCCCAAAACCAGCCCCAGTTATAGTGAAACTCAGATTAAAGAAATGTAAAAAAGTATTTAAATGTTGAAATGCCCCAGAAAAGGTTTTTTTATGTGTGAAATAAATGAAAAATATATAAAATAAAGAAAAAGCAGGAAAAAAAATTAAAACCTATAGCAAATCTATGTTGCTGTTACTAACACTGCCCTCATTGGAAATAAATATTATATATATATATATATATATATATATATATATATATATATATATCTCTATCTATCTAATATATAAGGCTGAATGTGTGTGTATGTATGTGTGTATGTCCGGGATTGGCATCTGCACCGTCGCAGCTACAGCCACAAAATTTTGCAGTCACACGTCTGGAACCCGAGAGCGTCATAGGCTATGTTGTGAGGCGAAATTTTAACCCCGCGCGTTCCAATTCACCAAACGATTTTGCCCCTATCTACATAATTGGGGAAAAAGTGAAAGGAAAAGTGTTGGAGGCGAATTGACAGCTGCCAGATGTGAACAAGGGGGACTTAAAGAGTGAGAGCGATGGCGCCAAAGAGTATATACCATACAGTTGCTAAGGTGGGGCCCCGACATGGGATACTCACCACACACGGGGATATGAACACACACACAAAATGCGCCACACACTACCACGTGCTTGAACACATATACCACCCTCAGCACACATTTCACCACACATACACCAACCTTGCCACATAAAAGTCGAAACACAAAAGTCGCCGCTCAAAACTCGCCACATGCAAAACTAGCCACACGTGCAAAACTAGGCTCACGCAAAACTCGCCACATGTGCAAAACTCACCTCATGGAAAACTCGCTACACGCAAAACTTGCACATGCGGAAAAATTGCCACATGCACAAAAGTTGCAACACATGCAAAAGTTGCCTCACACAAAACTTGCACCTACTCAAAACGCACCACACATAAAACTCGCCATGCGCAAAACTCGCCATGCGCACAACTTGCTGCACACAACTTGCTACACTAACCTGTCACATGCAACTCGACACACAAAACGTTGCTACACGCATGTCACCACACAAAACTCATCTCACAAAAGTCGCTACATGCATGTCGCCACACGCAACTCAACACACAACTTGACACATGAAACTCGCCCTAAAACACACACAAGTCTGGTATTATCCTTCAAAAATAAAAATCTGATTAATAAGCAGACAAACTACAAGAGCATCAACTGTACCATATAGGAAATACGGCAGCTGTCAGTCACATGACCTGTCTATTATGTGTATGTGTGAGCTAATATATACTGCCAGGGGGGAGGGCTTCCTGTTGGCTGGGGATTTATCAGGCTGCCAATTTAGCTTACAAATACTGATATAAAAATACTGAGCAAATAACGTGTGAACGTGGTCTAATACAGGAGGAGATGACATACAGATATATACTATATACAGATGACACACAGGTATATACTATATACAGGGGAGATGACACAGGTATATACTATATACAGGAGATGACACACACATACAATGGTGTTCAAAAGTCCTGCATAGGCGTGAAGAAAACTATATGTTTCATACTTCTGCATCTCTACAGTGAAACTGGTGGAACATATATGTTTTTGTATTCCTCATTGTATGCCATACTCATTTTTGAATGTCCCAAGTGTATAAATTGTTATGGTATGCGCATTTTTGATAATTTTTTTTACACCATAACCATACCTACACTAGTACAGTGTGTAGAATGGTGAACAGGTTTCTAAGTTCATTAACTTCCAATGCAAGTTCACACAGACTTAAATTTTACTTTTTAAGATTTATTATTTTTTATTTAATTCAGAGTCCTGAAAAGGGCCTTTTGAGTGCATCTTTAGCTTCAGATACTTTATAGGCCAGCCTTTGCTCTTGAGCACCAGCTTGCATCTCTGTGGCATTGAGTGAACAAGCTTCTGCAGATGTTCACGAGTGATGATGTGGTTCCAGGCCTGTATCAGAGCCTCAATCAACTCACTCTTGGTCCTTGGTAGTGTTGAGCATTCCGATACCGCAAGTATCGGGTATCGGCCGATATTTGCTGTATCGGAATTCCGATACCGAGATCCGATACTTTTGTGGTATCGGGTATCGGTATCGAAACAACATTAATGTGTAAAATACAACATTAATGTGTAAAATAAAGAATTAAAATAAAAAATATTGCTATACTCACCTCTCCGACGCAGCCTGGACCTCACCGAGGGAACCGGCAGCGTTCTTTGCTTAAAATGTGCGCTTTTCCTTCCTTCCGTGACGTCACGGCTTGTGATTGGTTGCGTGCCGCCCATGTGACCACGACGCGACCAATCACAGCAAGCTGTGACGTAATTTCAGGTCCTGAATGCAGAAATAGGCATCAGGACCTGAAATTACGTCACGGCTTGCTGTGATTGGTCACATTGGTGATTGTCACATGGGCGGCACGCAACCAATCACAAGCCGTGACGTAATTTTAAAAATGCGCGCGTCTCCTGCCTCCCGTGACGTCACGGCTTGTGATTGGTCGCGTCGCCCATGTGACCGCGACGCGACCAATCACAAAGCCGGAACGTAATTTTAAAATACTGAATGCCTAGAAGGACCTGAAAATTACGTCACGGCTTGCTGTGATTGGTCGCGTCGCGGCCACATGGGCGGCACGCGACCAATCACAAGCCGTGACGTCACGGAAGGAAGGAAAAGCGCGCATTTTAAGCAAAGAACGCTGCCGGTTCCCTCGGTGAGGTCCAGGCTGCGTCGGAGAGGTGAGTATAGCAATATTTTTTATTTTAATTCTTTATTTTACACATTAATATGGTTCCCAGGGCCTGAAGGAGAGTTTCCTCTCCTTCAGACCCTGGGAACCATCAGGGATACCGTCCGATACTTGAGTCCCATTGACTTGTATTGGTATCGGGTATCGGATTAGATCCGATACTTTGCCGGTATCGGCCGATACTTTCCGATACCGATACTTTCAAGTATCGGACGGTATCGCTCAACACTAGTCCTTGGCTGTTTTCTAGATATCTCTAATGATACCTTGTGCCACAAATTTTCAATTGGATTGAGGTCCGGGGACTGAGCTGGCCAGTCAATAGTAGCCACCTTGTTCTTCCAACACCATTGGCTACCATACAGCCCCAGACCATTACTTTCATCGAATGTTTCACAGAGAAGCTCAAACACTCTGGCTTGTACTCTTCATGTGGGAACCTTCTCACATAAGACTTGCCATCATTTCCTAAAATGCAAAAAGTGCTTTCATCACTAAACAGCACTTTTTCCCACTCCTCCTTCCTCCATTTTAAATATTTCAATGCCCACAGTTTTCGCCTTTGTCTTTGTATGGCTTTCATCAATGGCTTCTTTCGGGCCTTGCACCCTCTCAATCCTGCTTCAAAACATCTTTTCCTAACAGTTCATGTTGCTACCTCAATATTGCACTTTTCTTGCCATTCTCGCAGAAGCTGAGGAGAGGTGAGCTTTCGATTGGCAAGGGATGTTCTTATCAGTACTCTATCTTCCCTTTTAGTTGACTTTCTGGGCCGACCAGATCTGGGCCTGTCCTGGGTAATTCCAAGCTGCTTATGTTTCTGCTAAATTCTTACGACTGTACTCTGATTACAGCCAACCTTCCTTGCGATCTGGGGGCCAGTATAATCCTCTTCATGTAGCACCACAACTCGCACATGATCCTCCGCTGACAAAAATCTGAAGGCTCCCTTCATAAAACCCTACAGTATGATTCACTAGATAGACCAACAGATAAAACAAACAAACAAAGCAGCAGATGTGATGCAATGTAATGCAATGTGATTGGCTGCCATATCCAGGTTATGATTGGTCACAAGAACCTCATCTGTGATTGGCTAATTTTTGATCTGAAGCTGTACAATATTTAGTTGTGCTTTCAATTCCCATATTGTTGCAATAATTTCAGGCAAAACTGCTTCAAAAGCTAAAAATATTACAGCGAGAGAATGCAAAATTGTATTCTGAACAAAACCATATATAATATGTCATATTAGCATCAAAGATATTCGACAGAAAACGTTTAAAACGTGAAAAATCAATTTATCCTATGCAGGACTTTTGAACACCACTGTATATACTATATACAGGAGATGACACACAGGTATATACTATATACAGGAGATGACATACAGGTATATACTATATACAGGAGGAGATGACACACAGGTATATACTATATACAGGAGATGACACACAGGTATATACTATATACAGGAGAGATGATCCACAGGTATATGCTATATACAGGAGATGACACACACATATATACTATATACAGGAGGAGATGACACACACATATATACTATATACAGGAGAGATGACACAGGTATATACTATATACAGGAGGAGATGACACAGGTATATACTATATACAGGAGGAGATGACACACACATATATACTATATACAGGGGAGATGACACACAGGTATATACTATATACAGGGGAGATGACATACAGGTACATACTATATACAGGGGAGATGACACACAGGTATATACTATATACAGGGGAGATGACACACAGGTATATACTATATACAGGAGATGACACAGGTATATACTAGAGATGACACACAGGTATATACTATATACAGGGGAGATGACACACACACATATATACTATATACAGAGGAGATGACACACAGGTATATCTTATATACAGGGGAGATGACACACAGGTATATACTTTATACAGGGGAGATGACACACAGGTATATACTATATACAGAGGAGATGACACACAGGTATATACTATATACAGGAGGAGATGACACACAGGTATATACTATATACAGGAGAATTTGACATACAGGTACATACTATATACAGGGGAGATGACATACAGGTATATACTATATACAGGAGATGACATACAGGTATATACTATATATAGGAGATGACATACAGGTATATAGTGTATACCGAAGAGATGACATACAGATATATACTATATACAGGAGGAGATGACACATAGGTATATACAATATACAGGAAGAGATGACATACAGCAGGTATATACTATTTACAGGGGAGATGACATACAGATATATACTATATACAGGAGATGACATACAGGTGTATACTATATATAAGGGAGATGACAAATATGTATATACTGAGGGGAAAATGAGAGGTGTGAGGTGAAAATGAAAAGGTGAGAGTGCAAATTGAGAGGAGTGAGGGAAAATAGTGGAGTGATCGGAAAATGACAGATGTGAGGTCAAAATGACAAGTGTTAGTGGGGAATGAGAAAAGTGAGGGGGAAAATAAGAGGAGTGAGGGGGAAAATGAGAGGTGTAAGGGAGAAAATGAGAGATGTGAGGGGGAAAATGAGAGGCGTGATGGGAAAATAAGAGAAGTGAGGTGCTATAACTAACCACAGATATTTACTATTCACACTCACTAGCCGGGTCACCAAAGACATGCGTTTTTTAGAGTCTGTAACTTCGCACTGCATGGGTTCGGTGGTAACAGGACAGTTCGCAGAAACATGGCCCTTCTCATGGCAACGAAAACACCTAACAGGCCCCCTACTGAGACCACCGTCCCATACTCTCGGTCTCGGAGTGCGAGCAGTCCCGGGTTCCTCCCCCACAGTTTTTGGCGATTTTCCTTCACCCGTAGTCGCTGGAACAGTCTTACCGGTTCCACGAGGAGAAGGCACAGACCGGGTGCTAGCGGTTTCGTCGGGAAGTCCTTCTGCCACGGAATAACGCTCGACCAACTCCACAAGTTGATCCGCTGTCGTGGGATTTCCTTGACTTACCCACCTTTTCAGCGCTGGAGGTAGCACTCTCAGATACTTGTCCAGGACAACCCGCTGGATTATTTCTGGGGTTGTCAGTACCTCGGGTTGCAGCCATTTCTTTGTCAAATAAATCAGGTCGAACATCTGAGACCGCGGCGGTTTATCTGGCTGGTATGTCCACTGATGTACCCTCTGTGCACGGACAGCCGTTGTCACACCTAGCCGGGCCAGGATCTCAACTTTCAGCTTCTCAAAGTCCTGAGCGACTTCCGGGTCTAAGTCATGGTAAGCATTTGGGCCTCGCCGGAGAGAAACGGAGCAATCAAATCGGTCCATCGTGCCTTCGGCCACTTCTCCCTCAACGCCGTCCGCTCAAACGTTGTCAGGTATGCCTCGACATCATCTTCTGCAGTCAGCTTTTGCCAGTATCGACTCACATGGATCCTTCTGGACTCTGCTTCCGGGTCCACCTCAGGCATGCTCACCAGGCGCTGCGCCACCTGTTGGAGAAGGTGGAGGTCTGCAGCCGTCATGTCCACTAACTCCTTCAGCTGTGCGGCCATCAAGCGATTAGCTTCATGCTGTGCGGCAGTGGCCTGCTGCTGTACGGCAGTGGACTGTACTAGGGCTTTCACCACGTCTTCCATACTGTCGCCTGTGCCACGCGATGCCCGCATTCTCCACCACAATGTAACAAAACACTCCGGGATCGCCTTTGCTGGGGTCAAAGGTCACGTGGTTTGTGCATTGAACTCTGAGGCGACAGCAGGTTTCCAAGCTGACTGACCTCAGGTCAGGTTTATTAAAGTGAAAGCAAATACAGAAAACAAAACATAAAAATAAATCCTAGCCTGTCCGGCACTAACTAAACAAATACGTTGCTATCTAACAACTGGGGGGGCTTCTCCCTCCCAGCTAACATTACACAGATCATGAGCACAGCTCTCACTCACGTTTGTCTCACACAAACAGGCATTCCGTGTGCCCCAGGCTGACACCTGAAACCTCCAGCTGGTCAGCCTTTATTCCTGCACTTATTTAACCCCTCGGTATCCTGAAGATACTGAGCGACCTAATTCACATAGGACAAATACCTGGGCGAGATATACCTGCCCCCGACTACCAGACCGACATGATTCTCACAATATATATATATATATATATATATATATATATATATATATATATATATATATATATATATATATATATATATATATATATATATATATATATACACATTCATATCCAATATAAAACTTCCTTCTCATCCCCTGATGGTCATTTTTGTCTTTTCTCATTCTCGGGTCTTCTACCAGAGGCCTAGGTGTTTGAGGGTTCTGTGCAGGATCTTATTTGTTACCAGCATTGCTCTTTTCTGGACAGAGAGCTCAGATGTTGCTCCTGGGATCTGTTGTAGCCATTCTTCCAACTTAGGGGTCACTGCTCCAAGTGCTCCTATCACCACTGGAATCACTGTTGCCTTCACCTTCCACATCTTCTCCAGTTCTCCTTTGAGGCCCTGGTATTTCTCCAACTTCTCATATTCCTTTTTTCTGATGTTGCTGTCACTTGGCACTGCCACATCTATTATCAGTGCTGTCTTCTGATCCTTGTCTACTATCATAATGTCTGGTTGGTTAGCCAACACCTGCTTATCCGTCTGGATCTTGAAGTCCCACAGGGTTTTAGCCCTTTCATTCTCCACCACTTTTTCTGGGGTCTCCCACTTGGAATTAGCCAATTTGCTGTGCTGATGATGTTCCTGTATATAATCCCCGCTACTTGGTTGTGGCGTTCGGTATACGCTGTTCCTGCTTGCATTTTGCATCCTGTCACTATGTGTTGGACGGTTTCTAAGGCTTCTTTGCATAGTCTGCACCTTGGGTCTTGTTTTGTGTGGTAGATTCCTGCTTCTATGGATCTGGTACTTGCTCTTGTGCCGCTATGAATAGTGCCTCTGTGCTGTCTCGGAGTCCAGCTTTCTCCAGCCGTTGGTAGGATTTCTCCAAGTCAGCCACCTACCACTGCGCAACAAATTTCAGGGAAGTTCTTGTCCCCTGAGAAAATTTTATTGTATCTTATTAGTGATGAGCGAGTGTAATCATTGCTCGGGTTTTCCCAGCATGCTCGGGTGACCTCCAAGTATTTGTTAGTATTTGGGAGATTTAGTTTTCATCGCGGCAGCTGCATGATTTACAGCTATTAGCCAGCTTGATTACAAGTGGGAAATCCCTAGCAACCAGGCAACCCCCACATGTACTCAGCCTGGCTAATAGCTGTAAATCATTCAGCTGCGGCGATGAAAACTTAATCTCCGAACACTAACAAATACTCGGAGGTCACCCGAGTGTGCTCGGGAAAACCCGAGCAACGAGTATATTCGCTCATCACTATATCTTATAGATTTTGATATGCTGAACACGAATATGTGCTCCAAAAGTCTGTATTACATAAGGTTTTTAACCCCTTCATGACCGGAGCTTTTTTCGATTTTTCATTTTCGTTTTTCGCTCCCCTTCTTTCCAGAGCCATAACTTTTTAATTTTTCCGTCAATATGGCCATGTGAGGGCTTATTTTTTGCGGGCCGAGTTGTACTTTTGAACGACACCATTGGTTTTACCATGTTGTGTACTCGAAAACGGTAAAAAAAATTCCAAGTGTGGTGAAATTGCAAAAGTGCAATCCCACACTTGTTTTTTGTTTGGCTTTTTCGCTAGGTTCGCTAAATGCTAAAAATGACCTGCAATTATGATTCTCCATGTCATTACGAGTTCATAGACACCAAACATGTATAGGTTCTCTTTTATCTAAGTGGTGAGAAAAATTTCCAAAGTTTGCTAAAAAAAAAAAAAAAAAAAAAAAAAAAAAAAATTGCGCAATTTTCCGAGATCCGTAGCATCTCCATTTTTCGTGATCTCGTGTTGAGTGCGGGCTAATTTTTTGCGTACTGAGCTGACGTTTTTAATACCACTTTTGTGCAGATACGTTCTTTTCATTTACTTTTGGAATACTTCAATAGCCTCCATAGGAGGCTAGAAGCTGCCATAGCGCGATCGTCTCTGCTACACAGAGGTGATGCTCAGATCACCGCTATGCAGCAGAATTACAGGCTTGCTATGAGTGCCGACCACAGGGTGGCTCTCATAGCGATCTGCCATCAACAACAATATCAAAATATTGTTTAAAAACAGTCAGTGAAATATTTTACCTGACAAAATGAATCATCGGAGATCCCCTGCTGTAATGTCAGTATTGTCTTTTGATTCCTCCCCTGCCCAGATGTCAGGAGATGTGGTATGCTCCGTACACGGTCAGCCGAATGATTCACTGCGCCTGCGCGGAATTCGCATAATAAGTGTAGATCAGCGATTTATGTTCTTTCAGTGGAAAATTCTGAATATCCTGTTTCAGAAAAAGTTCATATGAGTATTTAGAATTATAACAGATTATGTTTCGTATCATTTAGCAAAAAGCTTACGTGATAGGAAAAATCTGAAGTCATTTCTGAAATCAGCATGAAAAAATCTATCAGGAACACTCAAGATTGTGTGAGGGACAAAACCTTTGTAACACAGTGAACATAAATTGCTGATCTACACATATGCAAGCACTTATTATGCGAATTGCGTGCAGGCGCAGTGAATCATTCTACTGACCGTGTACGGAGCATACCACATCTCCTGGGCAGGGGGGGAATCAAAAGACAATACTGACATTACAGCAGGGGATCACAGTGGATTCATTTTGTCAGGTAAAATATTTCACTGACTGTTTTCAAACAATATTTTGATATTGTTGTTGATGGCAGATTGCTATGAGCATCACCCTGTGGTCAGCGCTCATAGCAAGCTTGTAATTCTGCTGCACAGAGTTGATCTGAGCATCACCTCTATGGAGGCTATTGAAGCATGCCAAAAGTAAAAAAAAAAAAAAAAAAGTGTTTACAAATATAAAAAAAATAAAAAAACATAAAAGTTAAAATCACTCCCCTTTCGCTCCAATCAAAATAAAACAATAAAAAAAAAAATCAAACATACACATATTTGGCATCGCCGCGTTCAGAATCGCCAGATGTATCAATAAAAAAAAAGAATTAACCTGATCGCTAAACGGCGGAGTGATAAAAAATCAAAACACCAGAATTACATATTTTTGGTAGCCGCGAAATTGCATTAAAATCCAATAATGGGCGATCAAAAGAACGTATCTGCACAAAAGTGGTATCATTAAAAACATCAGCACGGCATGCAAAAAAAAGCCCAAACCCAACCTGAGAGACGCTATGGGTATCGGAAAAATGCGCAATTTTTTTTTTTGTAAACTTTTGAAATTTTTTTCGCCATTTAGATAAAAGAGAACCTAGATATGTTTGGTGTCTATGAACTCATAATGACCTGGAGAATCATAATGGCAGGTCAGTTTAAGCATTTGAGTGACCTAGCAAAAAAAAAAAAAAACAAGTGTGGGATTGCACTTTTTTTGCAATTTCACTGCACTTGGAATTTTTTTCCCCATTTTCGAGTACAGGACATGGTAAAACCAATGGTGTAGTTCAAAAGTGCAACTCGTCCCGCAAAAAATAAGCCCTCACATGGCCATACTGACGGAAAAATAAAAAGTTATGGCTCTGGAAAAAAGGGGAGCGAAAAAAAAACAAAAAAAAAACCCTCCGGTCATGAAGGGGTTAAAAACCTTACGTGATACAGACTTTTGGAGCACATATTAGTGTGTAGCATATCAAAATCTATAAGATACAATAACATTTTCTCAGGGGACAAGAACTTCCCTGAAATTTGTTGCGCAGTGTTATTTCAGTGGAAAACTCAGAATATTCTGTTTCAGAAAAAGTTCATATATGAGTTTTTAGAATTATAACAGAATATTATAATGTTTCGCATCATTTCTCAAAAATCTTACGCGATAGGAAAAATCTGGTGTCATTTCTGAAATCAGCATGAAAAAATCTACCAGGAACACTCAAAATTGTCAAGAGGGACAAAACCTTTGTAACACAGTGAATTATCAGACGATGGTACGTCCCATGCAGTGGCTTGTCTTGCCATGGCGCTTCATGTTCCTGTTCTTCCTTCCAGATCATTTTTCTGATGTATTCCTGGATACTCCTTGTTTCATCCATGATGGTGGCTTTGGATGCCAACCATCACGGCATATAACTATTAAAACATAAAATTGTACCATTAAAAACTACACCTCATCATGCAAAAAAAAAAATTAGGCGTCACACAGCTAGATTAATGGAAGTATTAGGCTATGTGCACACGAAGCAGATTTGTAGCGTTTTACAGCATTTTTTCCAAGTTTTATTTTTCCGCAACATGTCAATTCTTTTTGCGGATCTGCAGCGTTTCTGCACCCATTGACTTCCATTGAGTCAGTCTAAGCCGCATGTTTAAAAAGGTTTCTGGATTTGCTTCCAAAAACGCTGCAGAATTGTCAAAGCTAATGATGTCTGATGGAGGAAGAGTGTGTGCGTGGAGCTTATAAAACAGCATGAAAATCCACAACAGAAAAGCTACAAAAACGCAACAAAAACACACGGATTTTCCACTGCGTTTTTCTGCCAAGATATGCGAAAACCTTGTAGGAATTTCTGCAAGCAAATCCGCATCGTGTGCACATAGCCTAAAGTTTCAGGTCTGAGAAAAGAGCGACGTAAAGCATTTTTCTTCCCAAATTCAGTATTTGGACATCACTAAAATAATACTAACAAACGATAGCAGTTTGGGTTCGCCATAATCACACCGAGACGCAGAATCGTGTTTCCGGACATTTTTACCACACAACGAACATTTCACCTTGCTGATATCTTTTTCTCCGTGTTTTAGTACATTCTATGGTAAATTGTCATCCAGGACTATGACTGTCCTGGCATAAAACGGCCTCCTATGTGGACGGTAATAAAACGGCTCAGGGAAGGAGGAGAGGACAGCAGGGTCAGGCTCAGGGAAGGAGGAGAGGACAGCAGGGTCAGCCATAGTGTGCACGGCTCCTCACACTCAGGCGCTGAGGTAATGCCGCTGTACACACAGGAGCCGGCTCTGACACCCTCCATCCGACACCCTCCTCCATCCGACACCCTCCCTGTCAGGGGCACGGCCTGCTCTCCCGCCTGTCACTCCCCTCCTGCGATACTTGTTTATGTCAGGAAACCCGTTCGTGTCACCAGCCATTTTGTGCTGACAGTTACCGCGCCACACAACTAATAATTACCGATACTATATTAAAGAAAAAGCGCTAACGGCGGACCACGATAGGTCATTAACTCCTCTGACGCTGGGAGTAAAGAAGGTTAGAGAAGAAAACGCTACGCATTTATTTGCCCACAACCAAAATGGCGGCCGCAGCAGCCCTCCCGGCTCCCGTAGTGCGAATTGTGTATTGTGGGCACGGAATCCCCAGGGCTGCCCTTCGCTCCTCTGCGCGCATGCGCAACAGGAAACTCCATGATCTGGCTCTGGAACCCAGGGAAGGAAAACAGCCACTAAGAAGAGAGAGGCAGGGGTAGCTGGGAAATCTAGGAGCAAACACAGGCCTGAGCCAGCCAGCTGCATTACCTGCCCCCTACCTTCTAAGCGACCGGACCCGCAGGGGGCAAACAGGATCTGTGGGCACCGCACGGCTTTCCTATGCAGCCAGACACGGAGACCCCGGTGCCAGCCTAGAGGAGCCGTGGAAGGAGGGGCTGCTGCTGCCAGGACATCACAACAGCCAGCAAACACAACAATAACAAGCATGAGAGGGAAGCCATAAAGGGTTTATTGCTCTTTGTTGTGCCCCTTATTTGCCCCCTGCTGCAGAGGCCTGGCAGGAAGGGGCAGCCTGTCACCACCGTCATCTGCTGGAGGTGAGTGCCCGAGTGTGGTGGCCAGCATGGCAGCTGCAGGCTGTGTCACCTCCATGACAAGAGCATGTCACCTGTGCAGGTGTGGGGGCAGGGAGAGGAGCTGCCATGTCCTGTGCGCAGCCCGGCTGTCAGCGCCATGTGTGCCGCCTGTGCCCTCCCAGAGCTGTCCGCAGTGTATGTATATATTACCTGGGAGCACGTACCTTGTCACTCCGCCGCCGTCACCTCTCATACTAGTCAGTGGCATATTGGTCATAACAGAAAAATCAATCACCTGACACTGGTCTGGGCATTGCTGTGACAGCTGCCCGCGATGCCCACTGTCAGGGATTTTGTGACAACTTTTTATTCCTGTTTTGCTCCCGCGGTGCAGAAGATACATTGCGCTTGATTTCCAGTCTGACTGGGAATGATTTCTTTGGTTCCATGGTTGTGGTGACATGCTGATGGTGGCACATGTGCAGCGTTATGGCAGATTTGTCATCCTGTCACTTATGTGCTGTAATGCTACTGTACGGCCGGTCTCACACTGCTGACAGTCACTGATGGCAGTGTCCGGACCGGCTGAGCGTCTTCTCACCCGAACTCATCAGCGTGATGTTACGGTAAATATGAGATCTGCGGCTAGTCCAGATATCACAGACTGAATGCTGGCCGTGTCAGATCAGTCTGAGGCTGCATTCACACGTCCGCACATCTGCGTGAGCTTTACCATCTGGACACATTTCTTCTCTTTTTTAGGTGTCATCCTAGTTGTTTCTGTTCTTTTGTTATTTATCAATTGACTTAATTTATCAATGATAAACAGATAAAACTAGGATAGCGCTGTGAAATGTGAAGTATGCCTGCCGTGTTTCATCCGTATCTCACAGATCCCCATAAACATTAATGGTCAAGTCTAATCCACAAAATGAATGAGGACTGAACATTCTCGGAGTCTCGTGGATCGGAGAGAAAGATGCATTTTTAAAACTGATGTGTACAGATTAATGGAACTGGGTCAGTGTGCTGTCCGAGGCCAAAAAAATAGACCGCGCTAGGATGTGTCACACGGATGTGGCAATGTAGCCTCAGACTGGACTCACATCCGTCAGCCGCGCGGCGCGGACTGGCCGTGGGTTTCCTGACCTGCACTTGTATATGCCCGTGAGGATCCTCAAGTTCACATGGGGTGAAAAGACTACATGCCTGGTGAGCTTGACATTTCTGTCTCTGTGATGCAAAATGTGAAATCTTCAGCAGAATCCTGAAGGAAATCTGTGACTTTGTAGGCTGTGTTCACGTGTTGCAGCCACATTGCTTATGAAAGCTGCCTCTCTTAGCATGATGACAACAGCTAAAAGCATCTTCACTTTATAAGGTTGTGAAACAGGCATTCACCGCACTGTCATTTACAATGAAGCTGCCGTCATCTACAAGTCGCGCTGCTCAGCATGTTGCTGAGGTTTTCCGTTGCGATGCGTTAACGCAGCCATGGGGTTTGCAGCCGATTTTTCTTCAATTATGTAACAGGTTTTGATAAAAAATACAAAAAACATCTCACATAGTACAGTACTGTTACTGAAAAAATCTGTAACAAATTAGCAATATGCAAACATGTTAATGATTTGTGTTGGAAACTTGTGGGTACTGTGATGTGTGAGGTGCAGGTGACCAGATTCCACTTCACATTGGTAGGGATCTGCTGCTCAACTGCACTTCTGGTCCTGCCAGGCATAATTGTTCTCAACGGTCTTCCCCCATTGAAAGATTTTACTTCTTCAAGGGTTTGGCCGGTTTCACACATCTGACATTTACAGTCTGGGTACATATACAGTCTGAGTACAGATGGCAATGTCAGATCCCTTGTTGTAATTACCTGTTCACGGCAGGAAATCCTATTTCAATGGAGGTTGACGTGTAAGCTCTTTCTCACTTCCCCAGTTATAATTAATCGCATATGTTCAATGTGAGGGTGATATGTCTCCTCTCCGGAGATGTCTTTTATGAGTTTTACAATTTTTCTCTATGATATCCATCTTTGGAGGTCAGGTATCATTATTGCAGTACTTTTTAAGCCCTGTTCATGTCAATGTTTTTGCCAGGGATTGCGGTATTTTTGGCATCAAGAATAAAATAGTTTGCAGCATTATTCTTTCAGTCAACAGAAGTACTGAAAGCCTGGTGGGCCGTGTTCTAAGAAGAGTTTATTGACAACTGTTGGGAAACTAATGCATCTGCGGCTATATGCACACATTGGTAGAGCCCTATGTTACAGGAAAATGCTCCCCATGTATACCTATGCTAGGCAGACTCAAGGTATGCCACTATGTATTTTTTCGCCTCAAGTGGCCCTCTGTATAGGAAAGTTGACAAAATGTAAAAGTCTAATGCCGGGATCACACATGCGAGAAGTACGGCCGAGTCTCGCATGTTAATATCCGGCATTGCCGCTATCACTGAGAAGCGGAGCGTGCAACTGCATGTATTGCTATGTGGCCGCACGTTCCGCTCCTGAGTGACGGCGGCAATGCCAGTAATTAACATGCGAGACTCGGGTGTACTTCTCGCGTGTGTGATCCCGGCCTAAGGCTGAGTTGACATCATCCCTTTGCCTCACATCAGTGATCGTGGCGGGGGTTCCATCTGAAGACCTAAAAGACGGGATTTGGTTATAATCGCCATCGGAGTAATTTAGTTTATTGAAGCAGATAGACAGACAGACAGACAGTTTGTGCTCTGTCCGACCTTCGTTTCGGCAGCGTCCACCCTTTTTGAAGCCTGGCATGAAAGTTCTGTTGACCACGCTAAAAAAAAACAAAAAAACAGACAGGGCATGAAGTGATTCCATCTGCTTCATTAACACTGGCCCCGTTGGCTGTTCTGCTTGAATCCCATTTTTTCAGGATATACAGTGCCTTGCGAAAGAATTCGGCCCCCTGGAACTTTTCAACCTTTTCCCAAATATCATGCTTCAAACATAGATACCAAATGAAATTTTTGGTGAAGAATCAACAACAAGTGGAACACAATTGTAAAGTTGAACGAATTTATTGATTGTTTTAAATTGTTGTGGAAATTCAAAAACTTAAAAATGGGGCGTCCAATATTATTCGGCCCCTTTATCTTAATACCTTGTTGTGCCACCTTTTGCTGCGATTACAGCTGCAAGTCGCTTGGGGTATGTCTATCAGTTTTGTACATCGAGAGACTGAAATTCTTGCCCATTCTTCATTGGCAAACAGCTCGAGCTCAGTGAGGTTTGATGGAGATTGTTTGTGAACAGCAGTTTTCAGCTCTTTCCACAGATTCTCGATCGGATTGAGGTCTGGACTTTGACTTGGCCATTCTAACACCTGGATACGTTTATTTGTGAACCATTCCATTGTAGATTTTGCTTTATGTTTGGGATCATTGTTTTGTTGGAAAACAAATCTCCGTCCCAGTCTCATGTCTTTTGCAGACTCCAACAGGTTTTCTTCAAGAATGGTCCCGTATTTGGCTCTATCCATCTTCCCTGAAGAAAAGCAGGCCCAAACCATGATGCTGCCACCACCATGTTTGACAGTGGGGATGGTGTGTTCAGGTTGATGAGCTGTGTTGCCTTTACGCCAAACATATCGTTTGGCATTGTTGCCAAAAAGTTCGATTTTGGTTTTATCTGACAAGAGCACCTTCCTCCACATGTTTGCTGTGTCTCCCAGGTTGCTTCTTGCAAACTTTAAACAACCCTTTTTATGGATATCTTTGAGAAATGGCTTTCTTCTTGCCACTCTTCCCTGTTGAGGGCAGAGCAAAGTACTACAGTGCGCAGGCGGCGGGCTTCTCTGACCTTTCCCGGCACCTGCGCACTGCAGTACTTTGCTCTGCCCTCAACAGGGCAGACAAACTACGCCTGCACCGGAGTCGCAGCGTGAATGAAGACCAGAAGAGGACATCATCCTATGAAGATGGGTGGCCCCGGACCGCGACGCCCACAGGATCGGACCGCCCGTCCACTGGATTGGACCGCCCGCCCAGGTGAGTATAATCTAACCTCTTTTTCTCATCTTTTAGGATACATCGGGGCTTATATACAGCATTACAGTATGCTGTAGATAAGCCCTGATGCCGGTGGGCTTAGCACACTCTCCATTTTGGGGGTGACAGGTTCCCTTTAAAGTAATGAATATTCACTCCACATCTATGGGAGTGGAGAGGGGTGAATATTCATTACCTTAATGAGTGGGGGACACATGATCGCTTGGCCGGAAGAGCTGCTGGCGCCGAACGAGATGCAGTGAGGGCGCGCATGGAAGGTAAGTAGGATGTGTGCTGGAATCTGGTGGCTGTGGCTGTAACTGTACGCGCTATGAGAGAAATGAATATTCACTGCCAGCGCAGTGAATATTCATTTCTCCTTTGCAGCAGACACAGTTACAGCCTCAGCTGCCGCCTCCTGCCTCTTTGACCCGCTGCTCATCCTCTCCCCCTCCCCACCCATCTTTCTGGGACAAGACTCGTGTATAAGCCGAGGGGGGCATTTTCAGCACAAAAAAAAAAGTGCTGAAAAACTCGGCTTATACACGAGTATATACGTATAGAACAAGCGATCACAGGTTCCGGACCTCAAGGCCTGGTTCAGATGGGCAGATATATGGACCACAATGCCTTGAATGACCACAGCTACCTCGACCCAAACTTACAGTCGCAAATGTGTCTATAAGGCTGTAAGTCAGTATCAGGAGACCCGCGGTCAGTCTGAGCATTGCGGATTGTATATGAACTGTGAAATACATTCTTGTGAAAGCAGTCTAAGGGGACTAAAAAATAAAGTAAAAAAAACACATTTAAAATATAAAGAGAAATGAAAAAATATAAAAGTTTGAGTCGCCAACAATGGAGCGATGAAGAGAAGTCGCCGAAAGTAGAGAGTAAATGGAAGCCAGGAAAAAGCCATGACGTGCCGAGACAGTGGGACTGCCCCCTCAAATCAGGACAGTCCCACTGAATCCGGGGCGATGGGGAGGTATGCTGCATGCATGGTTACCTGGAGGGAATAAACAAATTCTTCTGAGAGCTGTTCTTTTTCAGTCATGGGGGCATGCAGAGAGCGATTACTGTCATGGCTATCTGACTCTACTGTGAGCGGCAGCTGTAACCACTTTCCTGTACTTTAACAGCTTACGCTGCACATGAATGCTGCAGTGCGAGCTGTCAATCAAAGTGCAGGGGAGTGGTTACAGCTGCCACTGACAGTATAGTGAACCATGACTAATCGCTCCATTCACTGTTCTCATGACTGAAAGTTGGTGGCTTCTTGGTGAGATAAGTTAATTTCTCCCAGTTGACAGGCTTTCGGCTTCTTTTACACATACCGTTGTTTTGTGGCCCCAATAGATTTCTATGGAGCTGCAAAATTGGGCCGCAATAATTCCACGGTGCGCCGTACGGCTGTAAGGGCCGTATTTACGGCTGTGAAAAAAGATTTGAGCCTGCTCGATCTTTTTCACAGCTTACAGACATGACCCCCATTGTAAATCAATGGGGCCGCAAAAACAACGAAGGTTGTTTTTTTGCGGTGCACTGTGACTTCAGGTTTTGTGGACTATTTTTTTCCCAATACTTTTGTTATAGTATTGGGAACCCGAAAAACGTCGATCCGCAAGTTTTTTGCAGTGTGTTATTGCGGCAATATGGCCCACAAAAAAGGCCCACAATAACGGGCCGCAAAAAAACCCGGTAAGTGTAAAAGAAGCCTAAGGCGGCCAGGCAGCATCTTAATGCTGTTCACCCTCAAATGAACTAAATATCTGCAGGTAAATAGCATTTTTGCATATAACAGGGTTCCCTTTAAAATCCAATTTCTACATTGTCCTGATAATGTGCGCCTCTTTAGGGCTTTTTGCTATCCGTGCTTTCAGTACCACAGTTGCAGATTCTTGAAACCGTTTCTGACAAAGTCTCCAGTAATTTGTCTCGAACCCCTGGAGAAGCTAGTACATTATACGATGACCCATGCAGGTAGGATACTTTATTCGCTAGCCGTTAGTGAGTTTCAGGCCCTGACATGCCATGCTAATCATAATGCCCGATGATTATGAAAGCTGTGGGTCATGGATGTGTGACTGTTAAACAGTGCGTGTTATAGTACATGTCAAAATTGTTTTCTTGCAATATAGGACAAGTGGGTATCTTTAGGCCAGTCTCACACGTCCAGATAATTCCGGTACCGGAAAAATCGGTACTGGAGTTATCCGTGTCCGTGAGCTCACGTGGCACATCAGTGTGGCACACGTGCGGCAGCCGTGTGCCAACTGGGTACCACACGGACCGTGCAGGAGACAGCGCTAGAGATAAGCGCTGTCCCCTGCATCTGGTGCTAAAGCCGGAATTCATTCCTTCTTCCCAGCAGCGTTCGCTGGAGAGAAGGAATGAAAAATCATTGTTTTTTTATTTTTTTTGTGTTTAAAATAAAGATCCTTGTCATCACCCCCCTCCCACCCCCTGTGCGCCCGCCCGCTGGAAATAAAATACTCACCCGGCTCCCTCGATGCTTCCTCTCAGCGCTGCAGCTTCTTACTGTATGAGCGGTCACGTGGTACCGCTCATTACAGTGATGAATATGCGGCTCCACCCCTATGGGAGGTGGAGCCGCATATTCATCACTGTAATGAGCGGCACCACGTGACCGCTCATACAGGACAAGCTGCGGCGCTGAGAGGAAGCATCGAGGGAGCCGGGTGAGTATTTTATTTCCAGCGGGCGGGCGCACAGGGGGTGGGAGGGGGGTGGTGACAAGGATCTTTATTTTAAACACACAAAAAATAAAAAAACAATGATTTTTCATTCCTCTCAAGCGAACGATGCTGGAGAGAAGAAATGAATGGCGGCTTCAGCACCACGCTGAGGGGACAGCGCTTACTGTAGCGCTGTCTCCTGCATGGCACACGGACTGCACATGGACAGCATCCTTGTGCGGTACGTGTTTTACACGGACCCATTGACTTTAATGGGTCCGTGTGATCCGTGCGCTCCCACGAACACTGACATGTCTCCGTGTTTTGCACACGGACACACGGTCCGCAAAAAATCAATGACACCTGCAGAGACACATTGATTTTAATGTGTCTACGTGTTTCAGTGTCTCCGGTACGTGAGAAAACTGACACCACACGTACCGGAGCCACTGAAGTGTGAAACCGGCCTTACAAAGTGAAAACAAGCACTGAGATCTGACACTTGTCTTCTAACACTGTACTATGGAAAGCTATTCTCAAACTTTTGTTTGCCTAAAAATGAACACATAATGGGGCCCAGACGGATCCCCCCCCCCAATAAACATTGGGCGCCTCGCCTTTGGTTTGCATCATTTATGCAATAAATATGATTTGGAAAAGTGCCATAAACGGTAATTTTTGTATGTTAAAATAATAGCAGATATGTTATAAATAATATATTGTAGGGGGTTCATGCTCCGCACTAGGTAATAGTTTTGGTTTTGAATCCCTTGGAGTTTTATGAAAGCAATGAAAATGCATGTTTTGGACCTAACATCATTGTTTGAACGTTACCTACCACTGAGCATAGGTAGCATTCACACAAACATTGTGGTTTGGTCCAAACGTACAGTCTTATTGCTTTCATAAAACTCCCAAGGGATTCAAAAACAAAAGTTTCTTCTGGACACAAAGGTATCACAGCAGATAAACAGATTCAGCAGGCACATATATGTCAGTGCGGGCTCACCCGAACAGATTACAGGTTGCAGCTTACACACATTACTCTGCAGCTCCAACACACAAACTGCCCAGCTTTCCTAGCTGACCCTTCCAGTCTCCATTCAGAGAGAGACTCTGGCTTGTCTCTCTCCTAGCTACTGTTCACATTTTTCCTGGTCACTCACCAGCTTCAACACACTCCCCTCTGTACAACATCCGAAGCAAACTCCATGTTGAGAACAAAGCTCTGTGGTGGCCATATCCATACTTCCAGGACTACATGTTCTTCTTTACGCCAAAGATAATTTTTAATGACATTGGCTGTATGTATAGTGTAGTCCTACTGCAGAATAAATTTTGAGCCAATCAGTTGCTGATGGCAGTGCATGAAGCATATATATCTGTCTGTATTTTTCAGCACTGGGGACACCAAGAAATAGGCAGCATTGTGGACCATAGAGGCAGTGGTCTGAAACTTAATGCAGCAGATGAAAGAAGCATTATGCTTACTTGCGTTTGTAATCGAAAGATGTCCAGCAGTGCCATCAGCTTAGAAGTGCAAGCAATCAGTGGGACACAGCTACTCCCATATAGTGTTCAGAGAAGTCTGTCCAGAAGTGGTTTTCATGGAAGGATTACAGACAAACTATATGGAACAGGAACTGTAGTGCAGAAAAATGGCAGAAGGTGCTCCTGACTGAGGGGTCAAAGTGTGAAATATTTGACTGAAAGCAGTTTGTTTGTCAAACTTCTGGAGAGTGGTACAAAAATGAGTATCTGCAGGGAACAGTGAAGCAAGGTGGAACTTTTTTTCAAGTTTGGGACAGTATTGCAGCAAATAAAGTTTGGGGTTTGGTCAAGATTAAAGGGGCTGTCGACCTCTAGGACACATCATGTGTGGCAAATGTTGGCTGTGTTAAATAGCTGTCATCTGTGACCACAACTGCTGCTGTTAACTATTTCGATGCCACTATCAATAACTGACAATAGCATTTAAATGGCTTGTTTGCTGTTGCTCGAGTGCAACTGGACCAGTGGATTACCATGACCACCATCTTCCTGTGAAGCTCAGGCAGAAGCAGTGCTTCATGGGACCACCGCATTTACACTATATATTGCAATTATAGAGTATTGCGGTGTATAGAGAAAGGTTGAACTTGATGGACCTAGGTATTTTTATCAGCCTATGTAACTATGCATTAGGGGACAAAAAAATATTTTCAAAATGTATAAACCTAAATTTAAATGTCCTTCATTTTCACCAGTCAAAAGTAAACTATAAAATAAAAAAAATAAGCATTTCGTAGTGCCGTGTCAAGTAAAGTCCGATCTATCAAAATATAAAATTATTTAAAGGTTAAATGTACTTTCAAATAATTTTTCATAATAAGCATATGTATGTGTACATAAAGAATAACACTATATCTGGCCATTATGGGATTTATATTCTACATTTTCACCAGTTTTTTCCTCTGCAGGCGCTTTTTTTTTTATTTTGCAATCTACTCTGATCCGATGGGAGGAGACGAGCTGCCGTGATTTTTCCTATGCTCGGCACACAGATGCATTCATTTTTTAGCACACAGAGACTATCAACAACATATAGGTTACTATACTACATTGTCTGGATGTGAATCAGCTCTGGAGAGAGGTAAAAGCCTTTTTAAAAATTACAGACCTCGCCATTCTTTGTAGGTGGGAAAACTTGCAAAACTGTTACCCCACTGTATATTTGACAGGTCCATTTTATACTGACTCCGACTCCACAGCCCTGCTCTTTGCTCCTCCTCACACCTTCCTCTCACTAAAGGGTGCGATGAGTGGTCAGCCTGAAATCTGTCATGTCTGTGTAAGGGTTCATTCATACATCAATCCAAGCACGGAACACAGCGCAATGCAGGTTGGCTGACTGGAGCATGACAGCTGAAACGTGAGGCTGTCACTTTCAGGTCGGCAGGGCCACAACCAGTCAGTAGTGTATTGTGCTCCGTGCTTGGATCGATTTTTGCCCCAAATATAATGTGAGGCATTATTTTTGGGAGATGATGACAAGTTGAATCATAGAATATTAGATTTGGAAGGGACCTCAAGGGTCGTCGTGCTCAATGCAGGATCCTCTAAACCAGAGGTGTCAAACTGCATTCCTCGAGGGCCGCCAACAGGTCATGTTTTCAGGATTTCCTTAGCATTCCACAAGGTGCTGGAATCATTCTGTGCAGGTGATTAAATTATCACCTGTGCAATACAAGGAAATCCTGAAAACATGACCTGTTGGCGGCCATCGAGGAATGCAGTTTGACACCTCTGCTCTAAACCATCTCGGACAGATGTCTGAACAACCTGTTTGAAGACTTCCATTGAAGGAGAACTCACCACCTCTCCTGGCAGCCTGTTCCACTCATTGATCACCCTGTCAAAAAGTTTTATCTGATATCTAATCTTTATCTTCTCCCTTTCAGTTTCATTCTATTGCTTCTCGTTTTTCCATGAGCAAATGAGAATAAGTATGATTCCTCTACACTGTGACATCTTGCTCAGTTATTTGTAGACAGCTATTTGAGTAGGTGGGAGAAATAGAAGACGTGTCAGATAAGTGGGGAAGGAAGCAGATTTCTCTGATAAGATATTTTATAGCGTTTCTTATAATCTGTACTATTGATTTATGCAAAGTTCTTTTGAAAGTACAGTTTCATTTTTTTACCATACATTAAACAACATTTAAAAAAAAAAGTGAAACCCCTGAATTGCCATTTTTGGGTAATTGCACCTTTTTTTTTTTAAACCATGAAAATATATACAGTATAACATAGAAATGTGGTATTGCTCTAATCCTAGTGACTTGGAATATTAAATTGCCAGGTCATTGTTAGTGCTGAATGAGTGCTGTAAAAACAAACCCCAAATAACAATGACAGAGTTGCGTTTTTTTTCATCATTTCATCCCATTTGCAATTTTTTTTCCCCATTTTTCAGTATATTATATGGTGAGAGATATGAACCACACATCATTCATACAGCTATGTTAACAGAAAAATGTGTTGTTGAAAGAGAGATGGAAAAGAAAGTGCAAAATGTCCTTAAAGGGTTATAAACAGTTGTTAGGGTAGTTTTTTTTATCAACTTTAATCATAGCCTAATATGATCTAGAAAAAGAAAGCCATGTAGGTACACACAGAAGTAGCTGTTGTAAAAAGCACAAAAAACAGACGCCTCCATTAGCCCTACTTGTCAGTTATCCCATGGATGTGTCCTGTGTGGGGACCTTCTCATGCACATCATGTGATCCTGGTCTATTCAGTTATCCTCTATACACAGGACCAATCAGGTCATGGATTACATCATCCTAGTGCGCAGACAGGGGTCATCTGTACCTATACAATCAGCAAAATATTAAACACGTACATATTAGAAAAGAATATGATCTCCTAATCTTAAAAAAATAAAAACCTGGGCAATCCCTTTCGGCTAGTATCACACGTCTATGTTTCCCGGACTAAGCATGGACTGGTCGTGGGTCTCCTGACCCAAAATTAAGGCATATATAAGACTGTTGAGTTTTGGGTCAGGAGACCAACAAAAAGTCAGTACTCGGCTGATTTCACACATCACATGTGTTTCAGAGTCTATTTTTTTGTTTTTACATGTCAGGAAATCATAAAAGTAACATCTGGTCCTTAGAAGGTCTTAAAATGAGGGAAATACAACCTCAGATGAACAACACATGGCAAATTACACCATGGCACTACTTACCGAAATTGGACCAAAATGCTGTAGCAGTGTGGGAAGTATTAAGTACTCCGCATGAATCCACAGCTTGTAGAACCACCTTTAGCTACAATAACTTGAAGTAATTATTTTCTGTAGGACTTTATCAGTCTCGCATTGATTTGTAGAAAATTTGTCCCACTCTTTATAATCATGCTTACGTTCATTGAGGTTTGCTGGCATTTTTTTATGCACAGCTTTCTTAAGGCCCCCGGACAGCATTTCAGTTGGATTGAGGTCTAAACTTTGAGTCATTGCAACACCTTGATTCTTTTTCATCCATTCTGATGTATATTTGCTGCTGTACTTGGGATCATTGTCCTGTTGCATGACCCATTTTCGGCCCAGCTTTTAAATAGATGGTCTAACGTTTGACTCTAGAATGCTATGGTTTACACAGGAGATCGTGGTTGACTCAATGGCAGAGAGGTGCCCAGGTCCTGTGGCTGCAAAACCCAGTCCAAAACATCACCTCAACACCATCCATGCTTAACAGGAAGAGGACTTGAACTCTAGTGCCAACTATAGGAAGTAGCAATCCTAAAAGTTAGTATCGACCCTCTAACCCCTATGCCCTCTGTGGGCAGTGTCTTCATCCTGCTTCTGCGTAGACTAATCGCTGCTACTGCATGAGTGCAGGTGCGGGATTATGGCGCCACAACTGCACGTCATAGGATAGTGTAACATGCATGGCAGGATGGGGGGGTATTATAATGACTTCAGGAGGCAGAGATTTCTTCCAGCCACCGCACACCCCGAAGCCTGGAAGAAATAATTAACATAAGATATTAAAACTCTATTTAACAAAATCTAGACCTCCGCTATGAGGCATGCAGGTAGGACTATTTTAGCCATTCTATTACCTGTATGCCCATAGTGATAGCTTGTAATGACTGTGTACTTACTTTTTCTCTCTGCTTGCTTAATATAATTAACATTTTGGTCACTTTTAACGTTTGTCTGAGTTTCTTTGAATGTAACAAACATAATGAATAGGATGTGAACATGACTTTAGGCACTATGGGTATGTGCCCACAATCGGGAATGACAGCGCAGTGGCACTCATGCCCACTCTGCTTCTATTTGACGCTGCGTAAACTCACCCATGTTGCGGGTTTACGAGCTGCAGCATGTCCGTTTCTCTTGCAACAGAAATTTCCACAATAGAAATGTATTGGATGCAGTAAATCCACATGGTTCAGTGAACACATGCAGATTTACCTGCTTGATTAGAACGCAGCGAAAACATGCTGCATCCAAAGTGCCCTATTTCTGATCATGGGCATGTACCCTATGGGGCTTGTATACTCGCTATGAAAGTCCATAATCTCTTGGCTGATAAAATAAGCAGTCAGCCAGCCCCCTTTATACTTGGCACTGGTCACATGCTGACACAGGAAGCTCACTCCTGTTGTTAAAACCAAGCCATATTAGGATGTGCCGGGACTGGCACTGATATCTTAAGATATGGTAATTTTCATCTTTCTAATTCTATACACTTAAAAAATGACTTTTCAGCTGAACAACAATATAAAAAGTCTATCTTGCTTGATGTAGTGTTTGATGCTGGTGGAGACAGGGAAACTTGGTACATATCACCACGTACTACGCTCCATCTCAGTCTGTAATATTAATCAGATTTTTCTAAAATGAATTTTAGATTAATTCCCCTGTATAGATAGCTCTGTTTCCATTTTTCAGATTCATGTGTTTTAAGTTTTTTTTTTCTTCCCAAACATGAGGAAGACATCAGACATTACGTACAAAAAAAAGATAGAAATCACCTCTTGGACTGCTAATCGTTTAAGAGATATGAGCCAAAAAAAATCTGATTGTATTTTCGTATTAAGAAAAGTAACCCATGGAGTATGGGATACAGCTATAGGCAATTACATAAATCTACTATCCAGTATGCTACTGGCCACTGAGTTTTCCTCTTGTTTTCTGTGCTGTTGTTTGACCCTTTGTCGATTTTTACATCTGCTCATAGATTGTAGTTATAGAAGAATGGCTCTGACAACCTTTCATTCAGGGATGTGGAGTCGGTGTCTATTGGTGGAGTTGGTATAAGATGGACTGAATAAGACTCCTAAAATCTGTAATAAACTGGGTACAGTAGTACTATGCACTATGGGCTGAATATTTTTTTTCATAAGAATTTGGGAAAGTTATGAAATGTCCTATAAATGTCTGTTCTGTTCCCGATCTAAAGATCTCGGCTTTTAGTTGAAATGAAACTGCTGCACTTTGTCCAAGCTCAGTATTGAGGCAGTGCTGTCTAGTCGAAGTTGAGATGAATCTGTGCTGCACTTTATGTACATGCTCAGTAGTGACCAGTGCTGTGGAGTCGTAGTTGAGATGAATCTGTGCTGCACTTTGTATACATGCTCAGTAGTGACCAGTGCTTTGGAGTCGTAGCTGAGATGAATCTGTGCTGCACTTTATGTACATGCTCAGTAGTGAGGCAGTGCTGTGGAGTCGTAGTTGAGATGAATCTGTGCTGCACTTTATGTACATGCTCAGTAGTGACCAGTGCTGTGGAGATGGAGTTGAGATGAATCTATGCTGCACTTTACGTCCATGCTCAGTAGTGACCAGTGCTGTGGAGTCAGAGGTGAGATGAATCTTTGCTGTACTTTATGTCCATGCTCAGTAGTGAGGCAATGCTGTGGAGTCGTAGTTGAGATGAATCTGTGCTGCACTTTATGTTCATGCTCAGTGGTGACCAGTGCTGTGGAGATGGAGTTCAGATGAATCTGTGCTGCACTTTATGTCCATGCTCAGTAGTGACCAGTGCTGTGGAGCCAGAGTCAGGGAAATTGAGGTGTCTGAGTCGGCGGTTTGGCTTGCCGACTCCACAGCCCATCTTTCATTGTCTCCATCCTTCAACCAGGAGGAATTTTGGGGGGGTTATATAGCTAAAGATCTGTCTTTAGAGCTGAGCATAAAGTTTCACCCCACTTTGGTCCAGTGTCCACTTTGGTACTATGTGGCAACTGAACCAGGTCACTGTCAACTTTTGTCTTTACATGGTACTCATCTGTGATGTTCTGTGAGATTTAGTGACTAGTAATCTCTAGGATGTTGGCACTTGAGTGTCGTTCTTGGAGGCTCGCTCTGCCTGGCTTCCCTGGATTAGTTTAGTGAGCCAGGGTAATGCAAATCATTTTGTCACCTTTGTCAGAATGTAACATCCATCCATGAGGCCGCTAGAGGTGTCGAGAATGGAGGGGATTGGGGAATGCGGATACGTGACATTGAGGCGCTGTCGGCAAGTTTTAGTGGGTAATTTCCGTTCAAGCTGCTGTAGATGAGGATTATTTAACCTCATTGACAACCTGTCCTTAAGGTGGCCATTAGATTAGATTTAAAGCATTTCACAGGACACCAGCCACTGGCCACAACTGTAATCTGTGGTTGCTGGATGGCAGCTCTAATAGCATCCACAGCCCTTCTTTTGATTAACCAGCATGGCACCAAGCCACAACTATGACATAGTATCTATGAATTTGGTTCTGTTGGATTGATGTAAATACTTTTATGCCAAAAAATGACAAAAAATATTCTCAGAGTGATGGTGCCCAAAAATGACAAATATTCTCGGAGTGATGGTGCACAACCTCTGTTATACAGCTGTGGACACGAGTTGTATATTTTTTTTGCCAAAACAGGATAGCAGTCCAATACAGAACTAAAAAGGCCATTAGACCGTACACAGCAGGGGAACATTTATAAGATTATCTCACCACGGGGACATTTTATTTAAACACATCCAGTTGTGGAAATTATTATTATTCCAAGATCTATCGATTAAAATGAACTTTTGCTTGTGGGAAAATTACTTTGTAACCATGGAAACCAGAATGAAAATGATAATTTTCACACTTTTATCCTGAATGCTACATCATTTATTGTCGTGAATGGGTGGCTATTAATCTTGGTAAGCACTAGTGGTTCTACAGAGCGGAGAATCTTACTGGACATTACTCTGCATGTCAGCTATTATGTCAGTTATGAAAGGGTTGTTTCCCCAAGCTAACCCTTGTGGGTGGGAAAAGTGAAGAGTGGCACTTCCACAGGTGAAATAAAAGCACTATTTTATTTCTTTAAACTGTAAAACCCAACAAACAAAGATTAAAAAAAAACCCTGACGCGTTTCTGGCGTCCCAGACCCCCTATAATCATAGCCTCGTAATGAAATGGCAATGGTCCTGTTTTAACCTAAACACAGTCAATCACAAAGAGGCTGGAAATGCCGTGTAATTAGCAGGTGTGCAGGAGCAGAGAACATGCAATGACCTACAAAGCAACCAATCAATATGTATATGGTAGAGATCTATCCCCATCTATCCTCTACTTCATACATATGAAGTGTTTTATCGTCCAAACTTAAGGGGAACCTGTCAGCAGGATTGTGCACAGTAACCTACAGACAGTGTCAGATCGGCGCCGTTATACTGATTAAACTGATACCTGGGTGATAAAATACATCTTTTGGTTGTTGTTTAATCTATATTTTCAGTTTTCTCGCAGTCTGTTATGCCCAACTTTCCTCTCTGCAAGAAAACAGTTGTCATCTGAACAAGTGCTTCTAGCACGTAACCTTTCTCTATTGGGGATGGCCTGGGTAGTATGTCGATTGGAGAATAGTATTACTTTTCTTGTACAAAGATGTGTATACACGGTTAGCAATGCAATCTCCTTCCAGAAAAATGTCCAAAAATGAAAATTGATTGGAAAGTAAATCAGCTCTGCATTTCAAATTAAATGTATTATCGTTTAGATATGCAAAAAATTCAGAAAATTCTAAAGTGCTTCCCACCCACGCCAGGAAGAGGTCGTCTACATAGCGACCATACCACCTGATGTGTTCACACATTGGCAGAATTGCTGATGCACATTTCCACAGCAGAAATTTGAGGCTAAGGTCTATAGATGAGGAAATCGGGGCCGATTCTAGTTCTATTGATCGTATATTTATCTCTTATGATCATGGATTCTAAAAAGGACGAGAGAGGCATTTGTTTTGTTAAAAACTCTGCAAATTGCATTAAAGCACCACTCCAACATGTTTTCATTTCAGATATGGAGTGGTGCAACTAATCTAAGTTCCCTGACCTTAATATTATACAGTTATGGGAAAAAGTGTTTGCCCCCTTCCTGATTCCCTATTATTTTGCATGTCTCATGCTTAAATGTTTCAGATCACCAAACAAATTTAAATATTAGGCAAACATAACACAAGCAAACACAAAATGCAGCTTTTAAGTGAAGGTCTTTATTATTAAGGGAAAAAGAAGTCCAAGCCCAAAAAGGAGAAATTATCATTTTAGTTAAATTTCTATTAGTTGTGTAAAAACTCTTTGGATTTTAAATCTTTGGAAAAAAAAGGATTTAAAAAAAAAAGATTTTACTGATCATCAAAAAATAAATGGCAAATACCAATCAGTATACATGAGACATTGAGATTTCTTCTGCACATCTGATTCAATGTAATGACCTTTCCAAGGACCATGTGAGTATAGCTTGGCAGCCTTCACAAAGTTCAGGACATTGAAACTGGGCATGAGCAAATAGCATTAACATTATTCGATTAAAACTCTTTGCCGGGTTAAAATTTGAGTAAATGTCAACTTTAATCCACTCAGAGATTCTGATAATTTAAAATAGATTGCAGATGAGGCTCATTCAGGGATGTGGTGGGTCGAGATATTACCGTATTTATTACCGTATGTCTGCCGTGCTCTCAGAGCCGAAAGGTGACTATTTTGTACGTAGATTCAGTAATAAAGCTAAACCTACACAACCTCATCCAGCCTTTATAACGCCTTAATGACCAGGACTGAAGTAGCCTTAAAGGGGATTTCTCTCCTTGGGGTCTGACTGTTGGGGCCTAGAACAATCCCGAGAATCCCTTGAATGCAGCGGTGGTCGACCATTCGCACTACCACCGTATTCTTTCTAATGGGATTGCCGAAGACCAGTCGAGCTCAACACTCTCCATCGGTCACTTCCATTAAGGCTACTTTCACACTTCCGTCTTCTGGGCTCCGTTTCAATCCGTAGTTATGGGCAAAAAACATATCCTGCAAATGTCCTTGCAGGATGCGTTTTTGCCCATAGACTTGTATTATCGACGGATCGGCACACGTCGCATCCGTCGTGCGACAGATCCGTCGTGTTTTGGCGGACGCGACGCACAAAAAAACGTTATATGTAACTTTTTTTGTGCGACGTGTCCGCCATTTCCGACCGCGCATGCATGGCCGGAATTCCGCCCCCTCCTCCCCGCTCATCACAATGGGCAGCGGAAGTGTTGTAAAACTGCATCCGCTGCCCACTTTGTGCTAAATTTAGCACAACGTCCGTCGGGCCGACGGTTTGCGATGGCCCCATACCGACCGAAGTGTGAAAGTACCCTAATAGTGAATGGAATGACAGTGCACATCTTTGACTATTGTCCCATTCATATGGGGCTCTACAAATGATTTGGGGAGTGTATAATTTACATTGTTTTCTATATTTGCAGTACCAAAGAAATGCAAATTTAGTTTTTTTTCACACCTTATAACCTGTTGAATGAATTTTTCCCGGTTTTTATGGTTGTGTACATAATATGTATAGGGTCTGTTTGTTTTGTTTTTTTTAATTAGACTTTTTTTGGGGGAATGGGGAGTGCCCTGATTACAAGAGCTCTACATGGTGCATGTGAATTGAACCTCTTTGCTTTCTTTGTAAAGCTGTAGCCCCTTACTCTGGCAGATGCATGGCCTGTTATGAGTCCATGGTGTAAGGAACCCTGCATGAAGGTCTTACATTTTGTTACCATTGCAGTATTTTCTAGTCGTCTTTCTAGTTTTCATCTCGTTGTGCACCGCGTCATTGTTTATTTCTGGAAGGGTTGTGTAAAATATTTCATATTTCTGCTCTTCACATCCTTCAGTATCAGCGGATTGTCGACACTGACCTTCTGATTGATTCAGTGAATTTAAAAGGAATGTAATCAGAAAATGGACTATTGTTTAAAGCTGGTTTTTATGTTCAGTGTATTTTTGAGAATTTTATTTATCAATTTTCCATATCAATATTCCTCAACATTAAAATTGAAAGAAGGAAGTCGTCGAATTATGGAAATCACTGGATTAAATAGCATGTTAATGATATGCAAATAATGAAAAAATGGAAACAAAATGAGTGAGCGCCATTCACAGAAATACATGCACTAACACGCTTTGGCATACTATCAATGAGGTTATTGATGGTTCTCTAAGGAATGTTCTGCCACACTGAATCTAGTCGGGCACACAAATCATCAAGATCCACTGCTTGCAGCTCCCTTTGCAATTGATGATCAATGACGTCTCAGATGTGCTCTTTGGGACACAAATCTGGAGATGCTGCCGACTATTGTGACACATTTAGGCCATGCTGGCTGCTCACAGTAGCACGAGCAACTTGCATCCTGATGTTGAAAAACAGCTCTTGGGACTGTGACATATTGGAAAAATTGCCAAACCGTTAGATTCACCACAAAATAACTGTTTCACCTAGCTATTGGCGTACCTGAAATGAATACTAGAGGGGCTCTGGATACCATACATTCTCACCTCCACGCCATAATCCCGGGAATAGGGCTATAGGGACATTCCCACATTAAGGCCTTTTCATGGCACTGACCAGAGGGTCTCCAGATTAATCTCTGGCTATCATTACATACAAGCTAACAGTGTGACTCTTCGCTGAAGAGGATAGACCTCTTTTCCAGTTTCTGCTTGCTCTGCCCCATGATACACTTTTGAGAGCGGTGGCATGTTAAAGTGTGTCCAAAAGAAATGATGTGCACACTGCAAAATTCAAAAAGATAGGTGCAGGCTGGACATCCAAAAGTCCCATATAAAAGAGAAAAACAGCCGCACTCAGATAGTTGAACTTTATGCAAAAAGAATTGTTTCTTTATTCACGTATACAAACATCACCATGTGCTTTTCAAAGATATAGTGACTGCGGACAACAAGGTTAACGTTTTGACCAGGCACGGTCTGTGAAAACCTCACTTATGTAGGGAGAATGAGCAGAAGAGAAAGGTATATAGGAAATGGGTCCCAGTAGGACAGCTGCGGTCAGGATTTGGGAGAAGCGTGTCCGTCTTATTGGTGATACAGTGGCTGCATAAAGTTCAACTATGTTAAAGTGTGGGCACCTCTGGTCTAAATTTTTTATTCTGAACAATTAAGGATGTTGCTGATAAAATAATCTCTAAAAGGCCTAAAGTTAAAGGTGATTCATTTTCTTTGTATTTTAGGCAAAAATATATCTATTTTCACCTTTTACATTTTAAAACTTACAAAAATGAAAATAGGCCAATGCGAAAGCTTGAGCACCCTGCATGATTAGTACCTAGTAGCACCCCATTTGGAAAGTATCACAGCTTGTAAATACTTTTTTTTAGCCAAGAGTCTTTCAATTCTTGTTTGGCGGACTTTCATTCATTCTTCCTTGAAAAATTCTTCCTATTATGTGAGATTCCTGGTTGTTTTGCAGGCACTGCTATTTTGTGGTCTAGCCACAGATTTTCAATGATGATCAGATTAGGGGACTGTGAGGGCCATTGTAAAACCTTCAGCTTGCACTTTTTAAGGTAGTCTAATGTGGATTTTGAACTGTGTTTAGAATAATTCTCCATTTGTAGAAGCCATCCTCTTTTCAACTTTAGCTTTTTTACAGATGGTTTTATGTTTGCATCAAGAATTTGTTGAAATTTCATTGAATCCGAAATGTTCCCTGTGCCATTGGCTGGAACACAACTCAAAGCATGATTGATCCACCCCCATGCTTAATGGTTGGTGAGATGTTCTTTTCCTGAGGTTTTGTGCCCTTTTTTCTCCATACATACATACATACATACATACATAGAGTTCTATTTTAACATTATCGATCCACAGGGCTTGTTTTCAAAATGGATCAGGCTTGTCTAGATGTTCTTTTTCATACTTCTCTTGCTGAATTTTATGGTTAGGACGCAGGAGATGTTTTCTTCTGATGACTCTTCCATGAAGGCCTTATTTATGCAGGTATCTCTGAACAGGAGAACAATGTACCACAACTCTAGAGTCTGCTAAATTTTTCTTAAATTCTTTTGCAGTCAAGTGGGGATTCTTATTTGCCTTTCTAGCAATCCTATGAGCAGCTCTCACTGAAATTTTGCTTTGTCTGCAAGACTTTATCTTGATTTTGACTGTTCCTGTTAACTGCCATTTCTTAATTACTAGTGATGAGGGAACGTGCTCGGATAAGGTGTTATGGGAGCATGCTTGTATGCTAACCGAGTGACCTCGATGTGCTTGGAAAATATGTTCGAGTCCCCGCACCTGCATGTCTCACGGCTGAAAGGTCCCATCACCACAACACAAATCGTATTGGCACCGACCCACCGTGCCACCTGCTGGGAATTCCTCTGCTGCGGACACTTGGCATCATGAACGTATTTGTTGCCATAAATACTTTCCAAATCTCGTCCCCAACTTTGTCATTTCTCACGTTCCCATTTTTCCCCAATAAAGGATGGGGGTACAATAAATTCCTGCACACCCCGTATTGCCGCCATAGCAGGAATGTGGAAATGAGTGGTCGGAATGTGCAGCAAGTTGTAGTGTCCCAGTGATATGGTAACAAAGCTTTTGTGGTCCCGCTGTTAATCATGGTATATGCCATAATCTGCCAGTGAATGAAGTAAAGGTAGTAAATTCCTCTGGGTGGGGAAGGGTTAATTGCGGCTGCCCCCTCCTTCCCGACTCCTCCTCCAGATGCCTTTTCTGTCTTGTGGGAATGACTGCTATTCTTCCTGAGGGTAATAAATATCAATTTACTGGCTGGCAGGCTCTTTGTCCTGGTTATTTCATCTGGTTGGAGGCAGTGCGGAGGATGATCTGTCTCCCCCATCACTCCCAGGCCTGTCTGTGCAGCCACACTACACACTGACATCAGCACCTTACTCCCTTATCACCGCCAAAAGCACTATGGCAGCGGAGCAGCCCGGGGCTCCCTGTCCACCCTCCGGATATTTCTGCAGGGGGGTTTGGTGGAGGGCTGTCAGTAATCAGCTGGGTGAGGGCAGGGGGAGGTTATCGCACCCAGCGCTGCTGCGTATGGCTGCTCCAAGGGCCATGTGATGGGTCCGATATTGAGGCTGCTGCCTGCAGAGCCATTTATAATGCTAATCATAGGTATGAGAGGCTGGAAATAGCCGAATGCAGCATCACAGGGTGAGTATTGGGGTACCGCTGCTTAGTAATGCAGAGCCGCCGAGATCATGCCATGATGGAGCGCTGTACCCGCGAGCACACATCCGAAGTGTACAGTGAACTTCAGTATCGCACTGCGAACGTGGCTTGGCGAATACATGCAGATTAGAACATTTTCTCATGTCATGTTTATTTATTTTAACAAAGTAAAGTTTTCTCTTTTTCTTGCTTTTGCAGAAAAGATGGATCCCTAGCAATTTGAGGGCAGTCATCTGGCGGCTCCATAGGAACACTAAGGGAGCAGGCGAAGAGCACCCAACTCTGCGTCTCCCCAGCACGGGAACCTGACACACAGTGACTGTGCCATGCTGGGCCGTGAGGATCGCATGCAGACCTAACGCCCATACTGTGCCGCAATGAGCAGGTAAAGGTGCTCTCGAGTGCACGGCCCACGCTGCAAGGGACACTTACAGAAACCCTTCCATGTACTGACGGGGAACCCGTACGGGTGGCTGGGGAGAGCCGTCACCACTAAGCGTGCACAACTAATAGGTATTTGTGTCTACAAATGGTGGAACATTTCCAGACGGAGCTTTTAAATGTCATATGTCCATTCACATTATATCGTCTGCCTGCTATCAAATGGCAATATGTTCCTTTAGATTTGACCAGGCGTCATGGTAATGATCTGGAGTTGATTGGTGTTCATTTTGTGTATGGCAGGTACAAGAGAGAAGAGAGAACAAAATGAATGGCGGCAGTGAAAGTGGAGGAGGAGATAACTATGGAGGGGCCCCGATGGTCCAGGTGCCCATTGGTTGGCAGAGGAGGGTGGAGCCAGGCACTGTGGTGTATGTTAGGTAAGTCCCTCTCCACAGCTGGACCTGCCGCAAAGTGTTTCCTGCAGTTTGAAGTAAATGGTTAATAAATTATTGCAGCTTTTTATCGTATAAGTTGGGAACAGCTCAGAGACTGTGACCTGTGCCTAAAAGCAGCATCAATCACCCACAGGTTACCACGATTAAAGGGAATCTGTCACCAGGTTTTATCGGAATATTGTAGAGCCACAGACCCTGATTCCTGTGCTGTGTCACTTACTGGGCTGCTTGGTGTAGTTTTGATAAAATCATTGTTTTATCAGCAGTAAATCGTCATTGGAGGACTAATAAACCTGCTGCCAGGTAGTCCTCCATATTCCAGAGCTCTGCATAACCCCGCCTGATTGGCAGCTTCATGTGTACACTGTGCATAGGCTGAAAGCTGACAGTCAGTGGTGTGGGCGGGGTTATACAGAGCTCAGCATTCAGAGAACTGATAGATCTGCAACAGATAAAGCAGGGATTTTATTAAAATTACCGCAAGCAACTTATTAAATGGAATCGGGGTCTCAGCTCCCACATTATGCTGCTCTCGGATGGGTTAGCAAAAACCTGGTGACAGATTCCCAGAGGGTACCACACACTACACATATTTTATACTGGACTCTGGAATCGTATATTCCATAGCATCTATTTAGAGTATACTGGCACTTTGTGACCAGGCTGATTCTAAAAGGACGCTGTTTTGTTCTCCATTTGTCTAATGTAGCCCTGTGGACGGGCCTTCTACATCAGCAAAGATTTCCTGGGAAATGCACTAAACGTAAATGAAATTGAATATATGATGTGAATGGGACCATATCTTTATAGCTCAGGGGTCCGTTATCTACTTATAAAATACAATACATCCACTTCCGTTTCATATGAGATGAACTGGAGACTGGTGCAGTGTAAATGTAAAATCTGGCCTCTTCTTACCATTTACAGAATTATTTTGTTATTTTACTCTTTAATGTTTTACTGTTTCATGCCCTCAGCACTTAGGGTTGCGGTTTTGTGTCTTTTTTTTTTTTTGCACAGATTTGTTATAAAACTTGAATCGTCTAGTACCAGCAAAGTGAAGAAGATTCCTGAAGTCTGAGACACACTTGGTTTATTTTTTCCTTGCAAATTTGCATTAGATTTAAGTCAGCAGTATGGCAATTCTTTCAGTGTGTTTGCTGCAGATTTCACCTATACTAATAAATGGGAAAATGCATGCAGAAAAACGCTTCTATTTTGTGCTGCATTTTTCCTGCCAAACACATCAGTATTTGCATCAGATTTTTCTGCTACAAATACTGAATGTTCTCATAATCGTAATCTGCCTATTGATGCACAGTAGCTTTAGTTGGTATGACAATATTAAAAGTAGAATTCTGAGGTTATTAAATGACAAAAACTAAAATCTTTATTAAAAACAAAAACTCATGTTACACCTGTTGGCAATTACGGTGCCTTGTATCTTCTGTTTTGCAGTCCAAGTGGCACAATTCTTACCTCTATGGATCAGTTGCGGTCTTACCTGGTAACTGATGGAACTTGTAAGTGTGGGCTGGAGTGTCCCCTAAACATCTATAAGGTGAGTGATTTTTCATGTCAGATATGTTCTCCACTGTCCGACCTTACACACAGCATAATTTTGTCCCATCAAAGTGAAGAACACGACAGACAGTGGGATTCAAGAAGCCTCAGTGATTTCTGCCACCCATCGCCAGACCATTCTGTCTTGTGTAATGAATGGGGGGATCACAGCATTGTGTAAATCAATTGCTTAAAAAGCCTAATTTATTTTTGATAGTATGAGAACTTTTTTTTTTTTTCATTCCTATCCTCAAAAAATAATATATGGTAAAAAAAAACCTTTTGCGCTCATGGCCTGCTCAAACCAATATCAAGGACATTATATTCTGATGTTTTATCTGTAAACCCGGCCCAGATGTACTTTTTTTTTTTAACTCCTTTTATTGAAGGAGAAAAAGAACAAAAAATGAGCAATGTTCCAACAGAACTTCAATCATCTAAGATGGCAGTGTGCAGCATATAAAGTAGAAATGATGACTCAGTAATACCTAATGACAGAGATATTTAACACCGGATCAGACAATAGAAGTTTGACTCCAGTTTCATAGTAATAAACGTTGTCATGTTACAAGTGTATTGATGAGATCAAAGATAAGATAGTCAAATGGACCAGGCAAAAAAGAATAAAAGAAACCTTGCGTGTTTAGCCGGAAAGATTATCCCGTCAAGTCACGACTGGACCTAGCCATTTCACGAGCTGACTGCGCAGCAGCATGAAAGCTACACCACTGAC
This sequence comes from Ranitomeya variabilis, assembly GCF_051348905.1. Lineage (NCBI taxonomy): Eukaryota > Metazoa > Chordata > Amphibia > Anura > Dendrobatidae > Ranitomeya > Ranitomeya variabilis. The sequence continues at coordinate 652,108,587 of NC_135234.1, forward strand.
CCCCAAACATGTTGAAACTTCCCAGGACGTTTCCTTTGGATATAAACCAATTTTTCATAAGAAGTAACGGTATCTACAGGTCTTATCCCAGTTTAAAGCCCAAGTGACCGTCTATCCATCCATTATTTTGCGAACTAGAAATATTGATTGTCTAAGGAAAATTCAGGAATAGTGGGACCATTGTTCGTCATCAGGTATCCTAAATAAACTGATTAGCAGGTGTAATAATAATTAATGGGAATTGAACATCCCATTATTGTAGATAAAAAAAATCCACAACCTCATTCCTAAACCCAGAATTGCGGGGCAAGTTCAAACCATGTGCTATAAGATGGGCACATATGACATTTAGATACTTTGATATCCTGACCAGTTTATGTAGCATTGCAGGCTTGGTGTAACTTTGATGAATAAAATATAGTTAAGTAAGTCTGTTATTTATTGCAGGGATACAGACTAATGAGATTCCATCAGATCTTCGATCTGCTCCTGTGTAAGAGACGGGATCAGCCATTTCCATTTGCCTATTATAACAGGAAGAGTATACCATAGCTAGGAGTCCCCTCAGACCTTGAGATAGGTGGATATTAATGATCGGGGGAATGGGAGTTGCGCAGTAAGGGCGTGTCATACTTGGAGGGGATTATAGGAGTGGGCTCTGGCTATTTTAAGGTTTTTTTTAACTTGGCCAAAAGAGAATAAAGTGTAATTCTGGAACAAGTCACCAATTACCTGGCCTCCATGTTCTCACCAGAAATGACTCTGACAGCATGTTAAGAAGTGTCATTACAGTATTTTTCCATAATGGCATGTCATCAGAAATATCACTATAAGAAATGTAGTAATTTGTTTAGTTGCCCTCCATATTTTATGTGCTGTTTTATGTATAGGTGATAGTTTCCTAGTATTAGATTTTAGAATGGGCCAAATATGTGAATAGTGAGCTACCGTATTTTCCAGACTACAAGATGCACTTTTTTCCTCCAAAAATGTGGGGGGAAATGGGGGTGGGGTGGGGTGCGTCTTATAGTCCGGATGTCCCTAATCTGGCTGTGATAGGGAGGTGGGAGAGCGGCAGCGGGTTTCAGGAGGCAGGAGCCGGCTGCTGCAGCTAACTCCTGTGCCTGCTGCTAAAGAGAAATGAATATTCACTCCATTCCACGCCCATGGGCATGGAAAGGAGTGAATATTAATTTCTCTTTAATAGCAAGCACAGTGTTAGCCGCAGGAGCCGGGTTCCTGCAGCTGCCCAGCGTTCGAGTGTGCCGAATATTCACTGTATTATACTCCCGTTGGTGTGGAATGCAGTGAATATTCCTCCCCTTTAGTAGCGGCACACATGAAAGTCCGGCAGCTGCAGGAACCCGGGCAGATGCTGCTAACACTGTGCACGCTAAAGAGCAATGAATACTCACTGATCTCCACTCACATAGTCCGGCATAGAGAACAGTAAGTATTCCGGCAGCTGTCCTCTGCAGGTTGTAGGTAGGCAGCTAAGGATGTCACTGCCATGCGCTGCTTACAAGCATAAAGCAGCTGCTGGCACCGGAGCAGGACACTGCGACGGAGCGTAGGGAAGGTAAGAATGTTTTGGTTTTTTTTTCCCTGCTCGGGCTCATGCATACCAGGATAAGGATGGGGCCATGCATACCAGGATAAGGATGGGGCCATGCATACAAGGATGAGGATGGGGCCATGCATACCAGGATAAGGATGGGGCCATGCATAGCAGGATAAGGATGGGGCCATGCATAGCAGGATAAGGATGGGGCCATGCATAGCAGGATAAGGATGGGGCCATGCATACCAGGATAAGGATGGGGCCATGTATACCGGGATAAGGATGGGGGACATGCATACCAGGATAAAGATGGGGACATACATACCAGGATAAGGATGGGGCCATGCATACCAGGATAAGGATGGGGCCATGCATACCAGGATAAAAATGAGGCCATGCATAGCAGGATAAGGATGGGGCCATGCATAGCAGGATAAGGATGAGGCCATGCATACCAGGATAAGGATGGGGCCATGCATACCAGGATAAGGATGGGGCCATGCATACCAGGATAAGGATGGGGCCATGCATAGCAGGATAAGGATGGGGCCATGCATACCAGGATAAGGATGGGGCCATGCATACCAGGATAAGGATGAGGCCATGCATAGCAGGATAAGGATGAGGCCATGCATAGCAGGATAAGGATGAGGCCATGCATAGCAGGATAAGGATGGGGCCATGCATACCTGGATAAGGATGAGGCCATGCATAGCAGGATAAGGATGGGGCCATACATAGCAGGATAAGGATGAGGCCATGCATAGCAGGATAAGGATGGGGCCATACATAGCAGGATAAGGATGAGGCCATGCATAGCAGGATAAGGATGGGGCCATGTATAGCAGGATAAGGATGGGGCCATGCATAGCAGGATAAGGATGGGGCCATGCATAGCAGGATAAGGATGAGGCCAGTCATACCAGGATAAGGATGGGGCCATGCATACCAGGATAGGGATGGGGCCATGCATAGCAGGATAAGGATGAGGCCAGTCATACCAGGATAAGGATGGGGCCATGCATACCAGGATAGGGATGGGGCCATGCATGCCAGGATAAGGATGGGGCCATGCATGCCAGGATATGGATGGGGCCATGCATACCAGGATAAGGATGGGTCCATGCATGCCAGGATGTGATATATTAAGTATAGAATTGACCACATTTTTTGCTTCAATTTTTTTTTTCTAATTTCCTCCTCTAAAACCTAGGTACTACTTATGGTCTGAAAAATACGGTATCAGCCAAATGCCTCTCTGAATACACTGGGTGGTCAGGGGAGCACTAATCTTTTAGGTATTATAAGTTGTCTGGCAAGATGATAAAGGTCTGGGAGAGCCTCACCAGCTAACCCTTTGGCCTTTGCAAATTAGCAAACTTTAGTTTAGATCTAGAGGTCCCCCATATAAATGATATAAACAAAGCGAACATGTCATGTTGAAAATAGTGTCTGATCTGCAGGCAGAATTTTATAAAGCAGAAGGAGCGTATCAGATGGATACATTTTTGTGGGGAAATTTCAGTAATAATTAAGGCTATGTGCACACGTAAGAAAAGAGGTGCAGAATTTTCTGCACAAAATCCGCAGCTCCTGGCAGAATCCGCAGCCGTGGATTTGTCGCCGTTTTTATGCGGATTTTGTGCGGTTTTTATGCGGAATTGCTGCGGATTTTGTGCAGATTTTGGCACTGCGGATTTCTATCATGGAGGGGTACAGAAACGCTGCAGATCCGCACAAAAGAAGTGACATGCACTTCTTTGAAATCCGCAGCAATTCCGCACTGATTTTTCCGCACCATGTGCACAGCTTTTTTTTTTTTTTTTTTACATTAATTTACATTGTACTGTAAATCACAGTGCAGATCTGCAGCGTTTCTGCGCGGAAAAAAAACACTGCGGATTCGCACTAAATCCGCTTCGTGTGCACACAGCCTAAACGGAATCTGTCACCAGGTTTTCGCTAAATCATCTGAGAGCACCATGATGTAGGAAAAGAGGCCTGAATCCAACAATGTATCACTTAGTTTACTGGGTGCAGCAGTTGGGACACAATCATGTATCATGAAGTAGAGCTTAGATAGTTAATCCCACCGACACCAGTCTCACTATATTCTAGTGCCAGTCAGCTGTTTATCACAGGAGTTGGACCAGTGCTCTTTCTCCAGTTAGTGACAGCAAAGATAATGTTTTAGTGATAAAACCTTCACTGTAAGTAAACAGCACAGAGTCTGATAAGTGACACATCACTCAATTCTGTGTTTTAACCTTTACCTCATGCTGTCTACAGATTATATAGCAAAAACCTGCTGACAGATTCCCTTTAAAGCGAATCTTATCAGTTAGAACATGCAGTCTGATCTGTGGACAGCATGGTATAAAGAAGGAGAAACTGTGCAGAATGATTTATTGATTTGTTTTAAAGATTCAGTAGTTGTGTTTTATGAATTATTAATTAGTCAGTGGTTAACCGTGTTCCCTGTACGATTGCGGTCAGTCACTAGTAGGACAGCCCACTGGGCTCATACATATGAACACTGGGGATTTAATGAATAAGATACCATGCTGATCACAGATTGGACTGCATGTACATAGGTTCCCTTCAAAGTGTTTACAACCTTCCTTTTTGGTTTCCATGGGCAGTATAAAGATCCTAACTGCATGTCACATGTTCACTGGCCACCTCAAGGATCACAATGATTTTGGCTCCAATTTTCCCCGAATGTGTATATTAATTGACATACTGCTATTTAATGTCGGGTATACGGTGTGATTCATAATGATATCCTTCCTGCTGCAGGTTTTTAACTTTGACCCAAGAGCAGTGGTGAAACGGCGTAGTGCGGAAGATGTGAAGGCCGAAGAGGACATGACCAAACTTTGTAACCATCGTAGGAAAATTGTAGCCCTCGCAACTCTGTACAAAAGCATTGAGAGTACACCCCTTGCACTACAAAGTCAAGCTGCTGGTAAGACCGAATATCATGGAGCACTCTCATCACACTTCGAATAACTTTTGCAAATGCAGTTTTCTTTTTTTGAGACCAAAAAGAGCATGTAACTTGTAACGTTACAGTGGTTGTCCATTACCTGAATAGTCCTTTTTAGAGTGAAGTCATCGCCCTTGTAAAATTAAAATTGCAGATACTCCTCTCCCAAATTGGCACCATTCCAGTGGTTATTCTTATGCCGTGGGAGCTGTGCAGCCAATCAGCAGCTGCTATTTGGCACCCAATTGCAGCCGCTGATTGGTTGTAGGACTTGCTATGACCCGACATCGATAGAACGGCGTCAATTTGGGAGGTGTTTTTGATTTTTTTTTTTGTTCAAAAGGCGACTGCTTAATTTAAAAAGAGGTTGTGCAGGTAGTGGAGATCCTTTTTCAATTCTTTTTGGTTAAATAAATACTTTTGTTGTCTGAATGAGCTTAGTCCTACCTAAGCAAGGGGGGTTGACTCATTTTTCTTAAGTAAGGTGAATCATATTGGGGAGTGTAGCAGCACAGTACTGTTTGGCATTTTGTGGTGGAGATGCAGCCACAATTTGTCCGTCTTTGCATTAGAAGTAGTAGTGCTTACTAAACATCAGGCAATAAAGCAGTGGCTCCATGACATACATAAGTTGTAAAAAATCAACAGTATTTCCATGACCAGTAATGTACTGAAATAGTAGCCATTGTTTTAATTTGAATCTCATATATCGATCGTACACATGAAAATAAGAAACTTTGCAATTATCTTATCTGAGAGTTTTGTTTCTTTCTTCACCAGGACTGAGCATTCGTTTTTAAAGTTCTCAATTCCTGGGTAAAATCTGAAGATGGATTGTTACATTTCGGAGACATGAGATGACAGGTGATACTGATAAGATTCTATATAGAGGTGAGAGGGAGAAATAGCTGGAGACAGAGCCCTTCCCTGTCCTTTCTATATACAATCTTATCAGTAACTGAACACAGATTTTACCTGGGAATTGAGAATTTTGAATCGAGATTTCTCTGATAGATATATTCCAAAGTTGCTTATTTTCGTGTCTACCATTAATGCTTGAAAAAAAGTTAAAATGACAGTTACTCTTAAGTGTTTTATTTTTCACTTTGATTTTCTTTTTTTTTTTTACTACAGGATGTGGCTCAAGTCAGAACTTTAATACAACATCCACCAGCCCAAAGATGGGACAACACCCTTGTTCCCTGGATCCTGACATCTTCACCAAACTGATGATGGAAAAGGCCCACAACATAAAGGCTCACCATGTGGAAAAACCCCTGGATCACAAGTCAGATACTTTCACTCCCCACCCTGGAGAAAGGTATTCTGACCTGCAATCCAACCAGCGGCCTGCCTTACTCAGGCAGCATGGGGCTCCTCTTGGTGAGTCCTATGCCTTAAGGAACTGTCCATCAGTGCCATCAAATGGTAATTACGAGGTGTTTTCAAGGACTCCACAAGCCATATCTCATGAGCTGTGTACCAGTTCTTATACACAAGTTAAGTCTTCCCAGAATCGGCCTTCCTACCCCTCATGTAGTCAAGAACTTTCAGGCCTGTCCCCCAAGCCATTAGCTCTTAATTCATGTAATTTTGTGCCAGGTGGCACCTTTAATCGGACGCTTGAAGAATCTATTCAGGGCCCTCGGCGACAATTTGTTTTTCCTGAGAAAGATCCACTGGGTATTTTGGACTGTAACAGCTGTAGGCCGCCTAGCCCAAAGCACCGTATATTGAACTCTCCCCCCTTAATTCAGTCTCAGGTTCCCATAATGAACCCTCACCTTGGTCCTGAACACAACCCGGGCAACCATTCATCCACAACCCTACCGCCTCCATTTTCTCCTTTCACTCGTAGTGGCGCACTCACATCTCCATCTACAACCAGGTCCTCCATATCTTCCATCTCTTCTCCAGCCGGCAGTGTGGAGCCGTCCCCTCAGCGTTCCCGCCATTCATCAGCCTCCTCCGAGCACTTTCCTGCCCCCATAAAGTCAAGCTCAAGATCTCCACGACCTGTCAGCTCCCCTAAGCGATCTGTACCCCACAGTCCAAAAGCAATACTTGAAGGCCTCCCTCCCTTTGGGCAGGCCCAACTGGGATCCTCTTCAAATGCCAGCCATGCCTTAACCCACCAAAGCAATAAAACAGCACCACCGGTGTCTTTGGGAGCAGCGCAAGGCTTACTGGGCTTTCCCCTCGGATGCATATTGGGTCAGCAAGCCAATGCTTCATTTCCTGCTAGCAGCCTTCTCACAGCAGCTGCAAAGGCCCAAATGGCTAATCAAACCAAACCTGAAGCCACAGCCCCTAGCACTTTACCCAGCCGAGTGCTGAATCCCAATACTTTGCTTTCTGCAACAGTCACACAAGAGGGTCGGGGCCTTTCCAACAGGACTCACTCCCAGAAAAGGGATATATTGGTGAAACGCAAAAGACAAAAGAATTCTCCAGGCCCTGATGCGAGTCCTCAGGACGTTAGTGGACACAACCCTACTAGCCCTAGTGGACTATCCAAATTGTATTCTTATTCAAGGTTAACAGGTACTGGGGTTCACGTGGAGGAAGACATGGGAAGATCCAAAGCCATCTATTCACACTCTGTTTCTGGTCATGCTCCCTTTTCTCTTCAAATGCCTCGCTCATCAGTAGAGGAGTCCCCAAGCCAAAGCAAAACCCTAAACCTGTCTCCAGCTTCCCAAGATATCAGCAACCATCTTCTTGGCCTCGTAGGGCAACTAGTCCAGACTTCTACAGAGCAGAACTCAGGGACTTCTTTACCACTGAAGTTACCATCCACGCCCACAAGTACAAATCCACGTAAGTCGGCAATCTTTTTTATCTTTATTTTTTTTAAAGTTTAACAGTTATATATTCCAGGCTGTCACCCCAGTGTAACTTTATTTATAATCGTTCAGAAGGGGTGAGAGAGGAACAGAACCACACGGACATTGTGCCATTATGTTGTCAGGAGAGCAGACAGCGTCCTTTAATCATAGAGTCCTGTAGAAACTGGTCTGGCAGTACAGGGAAGACTGCTAGATAGGAAACAGGATTTTACAGTTAAAGGGGGTGTCCAGGGTTAGAAAAAATGCATGGCTGCTTTCTTTCAAAAAGAGCACCACACTGGCCGGCAGGTTGTTTGTTATATTGTAGCTCACACCTATTAACTTCATTGGTACAACCTTTGGACAGGTGTGCTGTTGTTTCTGGAAGAAAGCAGACATTTTGTTTTCTGATTCTGGGCAACCCCTTTTAATAGAGCAATCACATTTTAAGCAGACATTGGTTTTGCTGCAGATCTTTACCGTTAATATAAACTTTTCATGTAAATGTTCTTATTTTTTATTTAAAGAATCACTACAGTGTTTTTTTTTTTATTTTTTCATTATTTTACCGCTGAAGTGCCATTAGTCTAATTTAACTAGTCCTAGTATCATACTTACCAGCCACCGTCTTCATCTGTTACCTAATCGTTTTCCGCATGTTCTATCCTGTCTGATTGCTCTAGTGTTGGCTGGATGAGCCAGAAGTCACTGCTCAATGTCAGTCTATGAGAGCCAGAACGAGGGTCTTGTAGAGTTACATTGAGAGCTTGTGACTAATGATGAGCGAATATACTCGTTACTCGAGATTTCCCAAGCACGCTCGGGTGGCCTCAGTTTTTTAGTGCTTGGAGATTTTAGTTTTCATTGCCTCAGCTGAATGATTTACAGCTAATAGCCGGGCTAAATACATGTGGGGGTTGCCTGGTTGCTAGGGAATCCCCACATGTACTTATGCTGGCTAACAGATGTAAATCATTCAGATGGGGAAATGAAAACTAAATCTCCGAGCAATAAAAAATACTCGGAGGACCCCCGAGCGTGCTCAGGAAATCTCGAGTAACGAGTATATTCGCTCATCACTACTTGTGAGCTAAGATGGTGGATTGAGACAGGAGCAGCGCTGGGAAGAGCAGAAGACCACGGCTGATGAGTATAATACTAGGGGCAGGGGACTTACATTAGTGGCACCACTCCAGTGCTGAAATAAACACTCTATGGAGTGGTGTGCTGCACATTTATCCTCAGCTACTTAATTTTCTGCCATGAGTTTAATAATGATTTCTGTGTTATATAGGTGACGCTATTAACTGTATAATCAATGCTGTTCTTTCTGTTCTAGCATTCTCTTCTGGCCGACCGAGTCCATCTCCCTTACCAAAATCTCCTGTTCCGAGCTTGCCCCAGAGCAGTGTTGCAGAAGGGAGCAATGAGCTGCCATGTTCTCTGACTAATGCTGGGGATAGCTTCTCATTTTTGGGACAAGAGCACGTCATGCCATTTCCTGCTGCCCCTGCCCTGTTAAACTTAGCAATGCTGGGGTCATTGCCGCTTTCCCTCAGCTTGAATCAGCACCATCAGCTTCTTAACCAAGGTTTGCTCAGTTTACTCTCCTCCTCTTTGTTGGGTAGTGCGGAACTTGGCCTTTTGGGACTCCAAAATCCACCTATGGCATTGCCTTCTGCTATGGGTGACCCCGATTCCAGTGTTGTGCAGGCTTTATTAATGGCATCGCTACTACAAAATCCTCTTTTACCACTGGGAGGACTTGGGCTACCACAGCTCGATCTTCCACCACAAAACCAACAGCAAAGCGCTCTCTTGTCATCCCTCGCACCTTTGCTGGACTCATTGCCTACTCCGCAGAATGACGCAACTGAGAAACATGAGACACCACTTACCTTGCCTGAGACGTTCCCGGAAAACGCCCTTCAACCTTTGCTATTCCCACCGGTCTCTGCCTCTCCCGCCCTCATAGCTTTGAATTCAGCACTACTGGCTGCCAGTCTTGGGGCTGTAGACTCCTCTGCTTGCCCTGGACAGGTAAGATTAAGGTTTTATTTTTATATTATGGCATCTTGGATGAGGTTTTTTTTTTTTTTTGCATTATAAATGGTATTCTACCTTTATCTGGGGATCACATAGGATCACATTGGGTTCACAATCTTCTAGATTCCCTATCAGTATGATGTCTTTAGAGTTTGGGAAGAAACCGGAGAACCCGGGGAGAACATACAGACTCCTTGCAGATGTTGTCCTTGGTGGGATTTGAACCCAGGCCTCAGCGCTTCAAGGCTGCAGTGCTAATCACTGAGCCACTTTGCCAAGTTTTGGCATTTTACATCAGCCATTTTCCCTGTGTGAATCTGCATCATCAGCGGGTGAAACTTATTAGAGGCATGGCCTAGCAAAGCCCAAGAGATTTACTATCCTACCAGAAGAGGCCTGAATTATAGCAGAATTATGCTCCATTCATGGGCTGGAGTACATTTCTGCTGTGATTTATGCGACCTCCTAACTCTTCTGCATGTGAAGCCCAAAATATGCACCAAAATACTGAAGAGGTGAGTGCCACTTAACCTCTTTCTGACATTGGACGTACTATCCCATCGAGGTGGGGTGGGCCCGTATGACCACCGATGGGATAGTACGTCCAGCGCGATCGGCGGCGCTCACGGGGGGAGCGCGGCCGATCGCGGCCGGGTGTCAGCTGACTATCACAGCTGACATCTGGCACTATGTGCCAGGAGCGGTCACGGACCGCCCCCGGCACATTAACCCCCGGCACACCACGATCAAACATGATCGTGGTGTGCCGGCGGTACAGGGAAGCATTGCGCAGGGAGGGGGCTCCCTGCGTGCTTCCCTGAGACCCCCGGAGCAACGCGATGTGATCGCGTTGCTGCGAGGGTCTCTTACCTCCTCCTCACTGCAGGTGCCCGGATCCAAGATGGCCGCGGCATCCGGGTCCTGCAGGGAGGGAGGTGGCTTACCAAGTGCCTGCTCAGAGCTGGCGCTTGGTAAGCCTGCAGTGCTGTAAGTCAGATCGGTGATCTGACAGAGTGCTGTGCAAACTGTCAGATCAGCGATCTGTGTTGTCCCCCCCTGGGACAAAGTAAAAAGGTTAAAAAAAAATTTCCACATTTGTAAAAAAAAAAATAAAAATCCTAAATAAAGGGAAAAAAAAAAAAAATATTATTCCCATAAATACATTTCTTTATCTAAATAAAAAAAAACAAACAATAAAAGTACACATATAAAACTATATCACTAGTTAACCCCTTCAGTGAACACCGTAGGGGAAAAAGAAAAAAAAAACGAGGCAAAAAACAACGCTTTATCATACCGCCGAACAAAAAGTGGAATAACACGCGATCAAAAAGACGGATATAAATAACCATGGTACCGATGAAAACGTCATCTTGTCCCGCAAAAAACGAGCCGCCATACAGCGTCATCAAAGAAAAAATAAAAAAGTTATAGTCCTCAGAATAAAGCGATGCCAAAATAATTATTTATTCTATAAAATAGTTTTTATCGTATAAAAGCGCCAAAGCATAAAAAAATGATATAAATGAGTTATTGCTGTAATCGTACTGACCCGAAGAATAAAACTGCTTTATCAATTTTACCAAACGTGGAACGGTATAAACGCCTCCCCCAAAAGAAATTCATGAATAGCTGTTTTTTTGTCATTCTACCTCACAAAAATCGGAATAAAAAGTCATCAAAAACTGTCACGTGTCCGAAAATGTTACCAATAAAAACATCAACTCGTCCCGCAAAAAACAAGACCTCACATGACTCTGTGGACCAAAATATGGAAAAATTATAGGTCTCAAAATGTGGAGACGCAAAAACTTTTTTGCTATAAAAAAGCGTCTTTTAGTGTGTGACGGCTGCCAATCATAAACATCCGCTATAAAAAATGCTATAAAAGTAAATCAAACACCCCTTCATCACCCCCTTAGTTAGGGAAAAATAATAAAATTAAAAAAATGTATTTATTTCCATTTTCCCATTAGGGTTAGGGCCAGGGTTAGGGCTAGGGTTAGGGTTGGGGCTAAAGTTAGGGTTGGGGCTAGGGTTGGAGCTAAAGTTAGGGTTGGGGCTAAAGTTAGGGTCAGGGTTTGGATTACATTTACAGTTGGGATTAGGGTTGGGATTAGGGTTAGGGGTGTGGTTAGGGCTAGGGGTGTGTTTGGATTAGGGTTTCAGTTAGAATTGGGGAGTTTCCACTGTTTAGGCACATCAGGGGCTCTCCAAACGCGACATGACGTCCGATCTCAATTCCAGCCAATTCTGCATTGAAAAAGTAAAACAGTGCTCCTTCCCTTCCGAGCTTTCCCGTGCGCCCAAACAGGGGTTTACCCCAACATATGGGGCATCAGCATACTCGGGACAAATTGGACAACAACTTTTGGGGTCCAAGTTCTCTTGTTACCCTTGGGAAAATATAAATTTGGGGGGCTAAAAATCATTTTTGTGGGGAAAAAAAAGATTTTTTATTTTCACGGCTCTGCGTTGTAAACTGTAGTGAAACACTTGGGGGTTCAAAGTTCTCACAACACATCTAGATAAGTTCCTTGGGAGGTCTAGCTTCCAATATGTGGTCACTTTTGGGGGTTTCTACTGTTTGGGTACATCAGGGGCTCTGCTAATGCAACGTGATGCCTGCAGACCAATCCATCTAAGTCTGCATTCCAAATGGCGCTCCTTCCCTTCCGAGCTCTGCCATGCGCCCAAACAGTGGTTCCCCCCCACATATGGGGTATCAGCATACTCAGGACAAATTGGACAACAACTTTTGGGGTCCAATTTATCCTGTTACCTTTGTGAAAATACAAAACTGGGGGCTAAAAAATCATTTTTGTGAAAAAATAAAACAATTTTTATGTTCACGGCTCTGCATTATAAACTGTAGTGAAACACTTGGGGGATCAAAGCTCTCAAAACACATCTAGATAAGTTCCTTAGGGGGTCTACTTTCCAAAATGGTGTCACTTGTGGGGGGGTTTAATGTTTAGGCACATCAGGGGCTCTCCAAACGCGACATGGCTTCCCATCTTAATTCCAGTCAATTTTGCATTGAAAAGTCAAATGGCGCTCCTTCCCTTCCGAGCTCTGCCATGCGCCCAAACAGTCGTTTACCCCCACATATGGGGTATCGGCGTACTCAGGACAAATTGCACAACAACTTTTGTGGTCCAATTTCTTCTCTTACCCTTGGGAAAATAAAAAATTGGGGGCAAAAAGATAATTTTTGTAAAAAAAATATGATTTTTTATTTTTACGGCTCTGCATTATAAACTTCTGTGAAGCACTTGGTGGGTCAAGGTGCTCACCACACATCTAGATAAGTTCCTTAGGGGGTCTACTTTCCAAAATGGTGTCACTTGTGGGGGGTTTCAATGTTTAGGCACATCAGGGGCTCTCCAAACGCAACATGGCGTCCCACCTCAATTCCAGTCAATTTTGCATTGAAAAGTCAAATGGCGCTCCTTCCCTTCCGAGCTCTGCGGTGCGCCCAAACAGTGGTTTACCCCCACATATGGGGTATCAGCGTACTCAGCACAAATTGTACAACAACTTTTGGGGTCCATTTTCTCCTGTTACCCTTGGTAAAATAAAACAAATTGGAGCTGAAATAAATCGTGTGTAAAAAAAAAAAAAAAAAAAAAAAAAAAAAAATGTAAATGTTAATTTTTATTTAAACATTCCAAAAATTCCTGTGAAACACCTGAAGGGTTAATAAATTTCTTGAATGTGGTTTTGAGCACCTTGAGGGGTGCAGTTTTTAGAATGGTGTCACACTTGGGTATTTTCTATCATATAGACCCCTCAAAATGACTTCAAATGAGATGTGGTCCCTAAAAAAAAAATTGTGTTGTAAAAATGAGAAATTGCTGGTCAACTTTTAACCCTTAAAGCTCCCTAACAAACAAAAAATGTTGGTTCCTAAATTGTGCTGATGTCAAGTAGACATGTGGGAAATGTTACCTATTAAGTATTTTGTGTGACATATCTCTGTGATTTAAGGGCATATAAATTCAAAGTTGGAAAATTGCAAAATTTTCGCCAAATTTCCGTTTTTTTTCACAAATAAACGCAAGTTATATCGAAGAAATTTTACCACTATCATAAAGTACAATATGTCACGAGAAAACAGTGTCAGAATCGCCAAGATCCGTTGAAGCATTCCAGAGTTATAACCTCATAAAGGGACAGTGGTCAGAATTGTAAAAATTGGCCTGGTCATTAACGTGCAAACCACCCTTGGGGGTAAAGGGGTTAAAAAAAAAAAAAATGATTGCGCATTTTGCTCCAGCTGACTTTTGATCAAGACTGAATAGCTCCCTTTGTTTTAATTCCTGGCCATTTTCAAGTTCTTACGTTTGCTGTCAGTGAATAGCAGTCCTGAAGTCGTTGTCCGTGCATCCTGTGTAGAGATCCCCTAAGTCAGCTCCCTGCTAGTTTGCAGCCATGTTTCAGTCTGCAGTACAGACATTGCCCCCCCTGCATACAGTGGTTTCCACATCTTGGAGAAAAAGAATAACTGGCACGATGACCAGGTGTATGCAGCAGTTTCTTCAAACTTGTAGAACTTTTCAGTTATAAAATAATTAGAGTTTAGTTATAAAGAATTGGAAAAAACGACTTCAAAGGGCTGTCCGGTGAAAACCATCAATGGGATAGGTGATAACTTGTTGTTCAGTGGGACCGGTACCGATCAGCAGAACAGGTAACTTTTATGCGCTCTTCACCACTGCTCCATACACTGTCTCCACCATCCCCATACTACACAATGAATGGAGGTGGGGCATCTGACCTGCCACTCCTTGTAACATGGATCAAAATTCCCCAATCTGTCAATCAGTGTGTTCCCCTGTGGACAACCACCTTTCAGCTAGCTCTTACCTATCCTGTTAATATGTGATGGCCAGATTTCACTGGAGAACCCCTTTTAAGAAGCACAGAATATGACCTGTACCTCTGTATGTTTCCTTTTCAGAGCTGCATCAATGCCTCCTGTACAGGATCTGGCTCCATTACTACAACCACTAACTCGCCTGCCTTATCAGAGGGGAAGCTTCCTCCGTCCGAACCACACAGCCCATTCCACCTCCATCAGCTACAACCTCCTGGCAGGCTGAACCCTCTGATGCCACCTCTGCTCAACCCATTGCTTACCGCTGGATTGTTAGGTGGGCACAATCGATTGCAGGTGTCGGAGCTGGAGATGCTTATCGTCTGTCATCCCTTCTATACATTTACGTTTATGATTATTGAATATATTTTTAACCAGTTGAGGACTGGGCCAGTGATCCCCCAGCCTGACCACGCTGTGCCTTCTCTAATGAGGACTCTGGATGTCTCTGGCCGCTGCACGATCACATGTACTGCGCTCCTATACGGTGACATCTTACAATGTCATTGCAGACTAGGGGCCAGACCACCCGGACATTTTAAGTCTATGGGCGGTCTGGAAATAGTGACATAAGCAATCTGAAAATAAAAAGCTGAAATGATATTGATAGTGATTTAAATCTAAAAAAAACTACAAGTCATGAATTAATTGACTTTACTTTTTCTAGCGGATCTTGCAGCACTGAACACTAGCACAAGTGCCCAGATGGGGAGCCTGCAGTCTCTTTTGGGGGCACAGGCCCTGCTACACAACCAGCAGGCTTTTCTACCATCTCTCCCGGGGGCTTTGGGAATGCACTTCTTCCAGGGACAGTCCCTTCTGCAAGGACAGCGCAGCAACAGCCAGGTGACTACCTTTACCATATCCCTGTGTTTCTGATGCTTTAACACCATTAAGTCGCCTTTTTTAAGGTTTGTACTTAAATAGTAACTCTCTTTCCACAGAACCATTCATCAACATCAGAGAAAGATGTCAACCCATCCCCCCACCCAGAAATCTGCATTACACCTACGTCTCATATCCCGTCAGATTCTCAGCCGACCTTGGACTCAAGTTTTCCCCCACAACGAGCTGATGTGACTAACAAGTCCCAAACTTTGCCGCTTACCCCCTCGCGGACTGGTTCTTTTGTCTCCAACACCTCAAGTGCCTTTGAATCCAGTCCCAGCCCCAAAGGCCCTCCTTTTCAGGGACCAGTCCGCACTGACCTTCCTCCTGACACACCTTCTGACCCCCCAAGAACAGACACCTTATCCCACTCAATGGAGCCTCCTCCCTCAGAGGCAGAACCAGACGCATCTCCACTTAAAAAGTGCCGACTGCTGACTGATTCTGCCATTCCCTCTGAGATCCCCAATGGAGCGTCTCCAAACATGCTCCCGTGGATGAGCTCCCCTCACCCATCCAGCACATTAAATCTTCCTGAAATGGATCTTACTAAGGGCAAAGAGCGGGGCTTCAGGTTCAATGGTCGATCCCGTGCTGAGAGATCTTATGGACGTCGGCCACGTGGTGATAGGTTATCCAGCTCCCGGCACTCTTACTGGAGATATAATGGGGAAGATGCCTCGCAGAATGATGGAGAGGAAGCAGGACAGAGCCAGGAAATCGCACAACCAGTGCGGGGAATCCCTGCATTTACTCACCATTGGCATGAGGAAGGAGAACAGCCAAGGGAGCAGGAGGTGGATGTATGTATTGAACAAATAAGCATGTAGAGTATTAGGGTGAATTCATGGGGCAATTTTCGCAGAAACCTCAGTGACTTCCCCATTCATCTGAACTGGGTTTGAGAAACACATGCAGATGGTGCAGAATTAATCCCATTTAGTTGATTTCTAGCTGCAGAAATCTGTGAATTGGCCCTTCAAAGGGATTGTCACATGTAATTTGAGAGTAGCATGATGTAGGGTCTGAGACCCCGATTCCAGTGATGTGTCACTTGCTGGTCTGCTTGCTGTCATTTTTATATAATCACGGTTTTCGCTGCTGCAGATCTAGCAGTGCTCAGAGTGCTGAGCCCTGTGTAATCCCGCCCACACCACTGATTGGCTGGTTTCTGTCAGTGTACAGTGCACACCGAAAGCTGCCAATCAGTAGTGGGGGGCGGGTTACACAGAGAAGGAGGCATACATGGCAGGAGGTACCTAGTCGTGTAGTGATCTGCTGATAAAATACTGATTTTATTGAAATGGCAACACAGCCTAGTAAGTGGCACATCACTGAAATTAATGTCTCAGACACTACATCATGCTCAGATTACATAGCAAAAACCTGATGGTTGATTCCTTTTAATGTAACTTACCCACACCAAACAAAAACAAATGTTTAAGAATAAATCATTCCCTTTCTTGTCATTGACATTTGCTGTTGACATAATTAGAAAGTAGATCATAATGGAGTTCACAGACAAGCTCCAGCGGGCATGTGCCAACTACACTGTGTGCAGAATTATTAGGCAAGTTGTATTTTAGAGGATTATTTTTATTATTGATCAACAACTATGTTCTCAATCAACCCAAAAGACTCATAAATATCAAAGCTTAATATTTTTGGAAGTTGGAGTGGGGCTTTTTTAGAT
The DNA here is from genome assembly GCF_051348905.1 of Ranitomeya variabilis. NCBI lineage: Eukaryota > Metazoa > Chordata > Amphibia > Anura > Dendrobatidae > Ranitomeya > Ranitomeya variabilis. Next base: position 652,125,471 of record NC_135234.1, read on the forward strand.
TTGGCTATCTTAGGAGGATATCTGTTTATGCAGGTAACTATTACTGTGCAGAATTATTAGGCAACTTAATAAAAAACAAATATATTCTCATCTCACTTGTTTATTTTCACCAGGTAAACCAATATAACTGTACAAAATTTAGACATGCAAAACCAAAACCCCCCAAAATTAGTGACCAATATAGCCCCCTTTCTTTCTGATGACACTCAGCAGCCGTCCATCCATAGATTCTGTCAGTTGCTTGATCTGTTTATGATCAACATTGCGTGCAGCAGCCACCACAGCCTCCCAGACACTGTTCCGAGAGGTGTACTGTTTTCCCTCCCTGTAGATCTCACATTTTATGAGGGACCACAGGTTCTCCATGGGGTTCAGATCAGGTGAACAAGGGGGCCATGTCATTATTCTTTCTTCTTTGAGACCTTTACTGGCCAGCCACGCTGTGGAGTAGTTGGGGGCATGTGATGGAGCATTGTCCTGCATGAAAATCATGTTTTCTTTCTCGCTTCATTGGGGGACACAGGTAACCATGGGTGTATGCTGTTGTCACTAGGAGGCTGACACTATGCAAATAAAGAAGAAGTAACTCCTCCCCGGCAGTATACACCCTCCGACAGGCACCAGGCAACCCAGTTTTTGCTTAGTGTCTGTAGGAGGCGGACCTGGATCTAACACCAGATCCGCATTTCTTTTACAGGGATTTGTTGTTTGTTTTTAATCATTTCCCCTTTCTTTTTCAGATGCTTTCTTCAGGGTAACAGGGTGCAGTTTTCTCACCCTGTTTTCCCCACTTTGAGCGACCGAGAGAGCAGTGTGGTATCACCCACATCGCACCCTCTCGGACCCGCTGGGCAGGACTTTGTCCCCTGTCACCCATTCGGGTGTTCAGGGTGACCCTTTCTTCGGTGGCCAGTCCTGCCCGTTTCCCCTCCTCATCCCTCTCCTCGGAGCGGCTGCATAGAATGGGAGCAGGAAGGCTGGCATCTTTTCCCCCTCCTTATTCAAACTTGCAGGCCCGTTCGCCCGCCATTTCTCTCTGCCTCACAGTTTATTTTTCCCTTTCTTAGCGCTTGAGCGCCCTCTGGTGGTGGCCGGAATTACTGCGGCCGGGATGTGCAGCGTCTCCCGGCTTTTCCCTTTCTTGCCGCTTGAGCGCCCTCTTGTGGCGGTCGACGGTATAGCGGCCGGATTACTTTCAGTTTTACAGGGGGCGTTCCTTTCTTTCCCCCCTTCGATCCTGTGCACGCCCACAGCGTCGCACTTTCTCCGCGCTCTTTTCTCCTGCTTCCTGTCAGCGGGTCAGCGTCTGCACATCGCGTAGGACACAGGATTTCTCGGGGGAACACAGGCACCTGCGGTTACCGCTGTCTTTCACCAGGCTCAGCGCTACCTCCTACTCCACCTGGCAGTATTCTCTGGGGACAAGGTAATATCCACCTATGTCCGACCCCACCCCGGCCTTTGCCCCTACGGCCATCCATTACGCCTGCGCTCACTGTAAGAAAAAGTGGGTTTCAGGTCAGCCTTCTTTCTACCCGTCCTGCGTTCCTCCCACCATGTCAGCTCCCCTGGAAGCTTCAGGGTCCCGGGATGAGTGCACCCCCCCTCCCCCGGAGTGGGCTGTTGCTATGTCTCAATCTGTGTCCGACCTGACTAAGGTTTCTCAGTCCCTGGTCCAGGCACTTGAACGCATCCCGCTTCTCTCTAATGCCACCAGTGCCACGAACGCCTCTCACGGCGATTCGCCTGCACCTGTCCTAGACTCTCACAGAGGCAGACCGGACAAAAGAGACAGAAAACGGACTTTATCTAGATCCTTCTCCAGTTCACAGGACCACATCGGGATTCCCCTATCTGCCCGTTCCCCTTCCTCACAGGCGGACCTCGGGTCTGATGTCACCTCTCAGTCGGAATCTGACTCGGATGCAGATCAGACTTCCGGAACACAAGACATGGTTGATAGCCTTATCTCAGCTATCATTCAGACGCTTGATCTTAAGGAGGATGAGGCAAGCTCTCAGGACGTCTCCATTGCTTTTAAACGGATTAAACGTCCCTCTAGGGTTTTCCCTAATCACAAGGAGTTTGACAACACTACCGCCACTCACTGGGAAAACCCTGGCAAGCGTTTCCCAGGCAGGAAACTGCTTGATGTGTTATACCCTTTTCACTCCGACCTGGTCTCCAAGTGGTCCGAGTCTCCTAAGGTCGACCCGCCTGTGTCCAGGCTATCCTCACAGACAGTTCTGTCTATTCCGGACGCGGCTTCCCTTAAGGACCCCTCGGACAGACAAATCGAGGCGCTAGCAAAATCAGCATTTGAGGCCTCCGGAGCCTCCCTTTGCCCTAGTTTCGCCTCGTCATGGGTAGCCAAGGCTGTTTCAGCCTGGGCCAAGACCCTGCGCAGGGGCATTTCGGCCTCTGCTCCTGCTGAAGAACTGTCTGAATTAGCGGATCAGATTTCACTGGCAGGAAAATACCTGATGAATGCCTCCCTTGATGCAGCGGCCTGTTCTACCAGGGCTAATGGCAACATTGTCGCCATTCGCCGGATTCTTTGGTTAAAGGCGCGGAACGCTGACCCCGCATCTAAGAAATCGCTCACGGGTCTGCCCTTCCAGGGCTCCAGACTCTTCGGCTCGCAGCTAGATCAAATGATCTCGGACGCTACTGGCGGTAAGAGTACCTCCTTACCCCAGTCCAAGCCGAAACGTCCCTTCAACAGGAGGGGTCCCCAGTCCTTTCGTCCCTTTCGGTCTTTTGCCTCTTCAGGAAACCCCGTCCAGGACCGTTCCTCCTCACAGGGGGACCGAAGAAAACCTTCTTTCAGGCCTCCGCCACGCTGGAGAGCCAAGAGCCACCCCGCAAAACCATCGGGATCTCGGGGCCGCAGGTTTTCTAATAAATGACGGGTCGCCCCCACCTGGAACTCCTTCCAGGGTGGGAGGCCGCCTTCTTCTATTCCCAGAGGTTTGGCTTTCAGTAGTCGACGACGCCTGGGTCAGGGAGATCGTCACGTCAGGCTACAAAATAGAGTTTTCTTCGCCCCCAGGAAGACGTTTCATGCTCTCTCGTCCTCCCAAAAAGCCCTCTCACTCCCAGGTCTTCTCCAAGCCGTCGATTCGCTCCTCGCCTCGGGAGTCGTAGTGCCGGTGCCTTTTCGTCAGCGGTTTTCCGGGTTTTATTCAAACCTGTTCGTGGTTCCAAAAAAGGACGGCTCTCTCCGTCCGATTCTGGATCTCAAACGATTGAACCGCCACCTTCGGATTCAACACTTCAAAATGGAATCTCTGCGCTCGGTGATCGCGTCCATGGAGCCGGGAGAGTTTCTCTGCTCAATGGACATTCGGGATGCGTACCTTCACATTCCTATTTGCGTGCAGCATCAGAGGTTCCTCCGATTCGCGATCAGGGAGCATCATTACCAGTTCACTGCCCTCCCCTTCGGGCTGGCATCTGCTCCCAGGGTCTTTACTAAGGTCATGGCAGTTGTCATGGCCATCCTGCGTTCAAAAGGGATTCTGGTAATCCCATACCTCGACGACCTATTGATCAAGGGCTCATCCCAGGGGGATTGCAGCCAGAGACTCCATCTTACTCTGGACACCTTAGTTCGCCTAGGCTGGTTGATCAACTACCAGAAATCTTCCTTGATTCCAACCCAACGGCTGGAGTTCCTAGGCATGGAATTCGATACCTTTCGGGCTCAGGTCTTCCTTCCCAAGGAGAAGTTTCTTTCTCTTCGTCGGGGTGTCAGATCGCTAAAGGGTCCGAGTCCTCTGTCCCTTCGTCTAGCCATGAGAGTTCTGGGGAGAATGGTCGCTTCTATGGAAGCGGTCCCCTATGCTCAGTTCCACTCTCGTCCCCTCCAGCTGGCTCTTCTGTCTGCCTGGGACAGGAACCCGCTTTCCCTGGACCGTCCGTTTCGCCTCTCCCCCAGGGCGAGACAGTCTCTCTCTTGGTGGATGCTGTCCACCTCCATTCTGCGCGGGAGGTCATTTTTACCCCCCCCACTGGCAGGTGATTACCACCGACGCCAGTCTCCAAGGTTGGGGAGCGGTCTTTCTCCACCTCACAGCCCAGGGCCGCTGGACTGCTCAAGAGGCGTGCCTCTCGATCAACCTCTTGGAAATCAGAGCCATCTTCCTAGCCCTCATCCGCTGGGAGTCTCTCCTTTCGGGAAAGCCGGTCCGCATTCAGTCGGACAACGCCACGGCCGTGGCATACATAAATCACCAAGGGGGGACTCGCAGCAGTCAAGTCATGGCGGAAGTAGCAAAAATTTTCCGCTGGGCGGAGGGTCATGTTCCCTCTCTGTCAGCCGTCCACATCCCAGGAGTGGACAATTGGGAGGCCGACTTTCTAAGTCGCCAGGGCATCGTGGCGGGCGAGTGGTCTCTTCTTCCAGCAATCTTCAGCCAGATTTGCCAGCGGTGGGGCGTTCCGGACGTCGACCTGATGGCCTCCCGGGCAAACCACAAAGTTCCCCAGTACGTCGCCAGGTCTCGGGACCCGATGGCCGTCGGATGCGACACTCTCGTGATCTCTTGGGCCCAGTTCCGGATGCCCTATCTGTTCCCGCCTCTCCCTCTGATCCCAAGGGTCGTAAAGAAGATCAAGTCGGAAGGGGTCCCTGTACTCTTGGTAGCTCCAGATTGGCCTCGCAGAGCCTGGTACGCAGAGCTGATAAACATATTATCGGATGTTCCGTGGAGACTTCCGGATCTTCCGGACCTTCTTTCACAGGGGCCTCTCTCCCACCCGAATTCTCGGTCGCTGAATTTAACGGTATGGCCGTTGAGGCCGCGGTCCTGAAGAACGCGGGTTTTTCTCATAGCGTCATCCAGACTATGATAAGAGCGAGGAAACCGGCCTCATCGCGTGTCTACCACAGATGTTGGAAGGCCTTTTTCCGGTGGTGTCAGGGTAACAATCTGTTTCCTATGACCTTTTCCCTTCCTTCCCTTCTCAGCTTTCTTCAAACGGGCCTAGATTCGGGTCTTTCCCTTAGCACCTTGAAGGGTCAGATCTCCGCTCTATCAATTCTTTTTCAAAGAGACCTGGCTTTCCCTGCCTCAGGTGAGGACCTTCATCCAGGGGGTCGCTCATATAGCTCCCCCTTACCGGTCTCCTGTTGAGCCTTGGGATCTCAACCTCGTCTTACATGCCCTGCAGCGGCCGCCCTTTGAGCCGCTTCAGAATATTTCCTTCTCGCTTCTATCCTGGAAGGTAGCCTTTTTGATCGCCATCACCTCCATTAGAAGGGTTTCAGAGCTGGCGGCTTTATCCTGCCGTTCTCCCTTTCTGGTTCTGCATCAAGACAAGGCGGTTCTTCGTCCGGTTCCTTCCTTCTTACCGAAAGTTGTCTCATCTTTTCATATCAACGAGGACATTGTCCTCCCGTCCTTTTGCCCTTCCCCGGTTCATCCATTGGAGAAATCCCTTCACAAGCTGGATGTGGTCAGGGCTATCCGGATTTACATCGCCAGAACTGCCTCTTTTCGTCAGGCCGATCCTCTGTTCGTCGTCTCGGATGGGCGTCGAAAGGGTCTTCCTGCCTCCAAGTCCACGATTGCTCGTTGGATCCGTTCGGCGGTTTTGGAGGCATACCGCGTCCAAGACAAACAGCCTCCTTCGGGGGTGAAGGCTCACTCTACCCGGGCAGTGGGAGCTTCCTGGGCAGTTCGTCACCAAGCTTCGGCCTCGCAGGTTTGCAAGGCCGCTACGTGGTCTTCCATGCACACCTTTGTCAAATTCTACGGGGTGCATACTCAGGCTTCCGCGGACGCGAGCCTGGGTAGGAGGATACTGCAGGCGGCGGTTTCTCACCGGCCAACCTGACTCCTCTTTTTCTGCAGAATACCCGCCCTAGGGACTGCTTTTGGACGTCCCATGGTTACCTGTGTCCCCCAATGAAGCGAGAAAGAAAGAGGGATTTTTGGTTCTTACCGTAAAATCTCTTTCTTGGAGCCTTCATTGGGGGACACAGCACCCTCCCTTGAAGTTGTACCGTGTTGGCTAACGTGCCGTTGTTGTGGGTTGGTACATAGGTTGAGTTTTATATTACCTGTCCTTACTACTGCTTTTGCACCAACTGAGTTGCCTGGTGCCTGTCGGAGGGTGTATACTGCCGGGGAGGAGTTACTTCTTCTTTATTTGCATAGTGTCAGCCTCCTAGTGACAACAGCATACACCCATGGTTACCTGTGTCCCCCAATGAAGGCTCCAAGAAAGAGATTTTACGGTAAGAACCAAAAATCCCTCTTTTCTTGAACAATACCGACTTCTTCCTGTACCACTGCTTGAAGAAGTTGTCTTCCAGAAGCTGGCAGTAGGTCTGGGAGATGAGCCTCACTCCATCCTCAACCCGAAAAGGTCCCACAAGTTCATCTTTGATGATACCAGCCCATACCAGTACCCCACCTCCACCTTGCTGGCGTCTGAGTTGGAGTGGAGCTCTCTGCCCTTTACTGATCCAGCCTCTGGCCCATCAAGAGTCACTCTCATTTCATCAGTCCATAAAACCTTTGAAAAGTCAATCTTAAGATATTTCTTGGCCCAGTCTTGATGTTTTATCTTATGTTTCTTGTTCAAAGTTGGTCGTTTTTCAGCCTTCCTTACCTTGGCCATGTCCCTGAGTATCGCACACCTTGTGCTTTTTGTTACTCCAGTAACGTTGCAGCTCTGAAATATGGCAAAACTGGTGGCAAATGGCATCTTGGCAGCTTCATGCTTGATTTTCCTCAATTCATGGGCAGTTATTTTGCGCCTTTTTTGCCCAACACGCTTCTTGCGACCCTGTTGGCTATTTGCCATGAAACGCTTGATTGTTCGGTGATCACGCTTCAAAAGTTTGGCAATTTCAAGACTGCTGCATCCCTCTACAAGACATCTCACAATTTGGGGCTTTTCAGAGCTCGTCAAATCTCTCTTCTGACCCATTTTGCCAAAGGAAAGGAAGTTGCCTAATAATTAAGCACACCTTATATAGGGTTTTGACGTCATTAGACAACAGCACTCCTCATTACAGAGATGCACATCACCTGATTTACTTAATTGGTAGTTGGCTCTCAAGACTGAACAGCTTGGAGTAGGACAACATGTATAAAAAGTATCATGTGAGCAAAATACAACGTGCCTAATAATTCTGCACACACTGTATTGTGATTCCATCAACATTCACGGCTCCAGAACCAAAGTTTAAAAGGGAACCTGAGAGTCCGATGTCCCAAGTTCAGTAACGTACATGTTACTATGCTGTAGGCAAATACTGCCGTATTACTAGTGATGAGTGCAAGGGCTGGATACTCGAGTTTCCCTGGGGTGCTCGGGTATGCACCGAGTATGACGGGGGCTCGAGTGACATGTTCGAGTCCCTGCCCCTCATACTTTGCTGCTGTTAAGATAACCACAAATCATCCTGGAATTGCCCGCATTTGCCAGGTAACCACTGCATGTTTTGTAGCTAACAACCGCGAAACATGGGGCCACGGGGACTCGAGCACCCGCGATACTTTGGGAATATCCGAGCACCCTAGGCAAACTCGAGTAATGAGCACTTGCGCTCATCACTAATTATTACCAATATATTGTAGCCAAGTGGGCGGTTCTGCAGCGAGTAATAGTCACAGTCCATATGCTGTTTACTCGCCCGTTCAGCATTGATTTACATCCTACCTCATGTGGCCTCACATGCTGGACACGATGGCAGTCCAAGCTGGATGGGCGTACCAGCAGATACTAGACTTTGACTGGTTCTCGTTTCAGCACCACCCAATTGACAGCTATTTTACAAGCAATTTTTCTCCATCAATGCTAATACTTTAATGAGCGGCATGTTTAGCATTGGATTGCCATACAGTATAGCACCATATTCCATGTTTAGTCAGTTCTGTTTAAAGGGATTCTCTCACAAACTACTACAACCAAGCACATGTGCTCAGTCCACACTTGACGTGGCCGAGCAGTTCACTGCACCCTCCACCTACTTGTTTTGCCTCATATCTTGGCTCTCCTTTACAGCCCAAGGAGGGCAGAGATGGATGCAGTGAACTGCTCGGCCATGAGCACCCGTGCTTGGTATGAACAGTTAGTTTGTGATGACAGACCCCCTTTAGTGCCCTATGAGTTGTTCAAACTTCAGACAGCTGTTGATGCCTAGTGCGGCCATCTAAACTGAGCAATGTATAGCTAGTTCAGAACTTAGTTTGGGATATATTACCAGTAGTGATGAGCGAATATAGTCGTTACTCGAGATTTCCCGAGCACGCTCGGGGGTCCTCCGAGTATTTTTTAGTGCTTGGAGTTTTGGTTTTTAGTGCCGCAGCTGAATGATTTACATCTGATAGCCAGCATAAGTACATGTGGGGATTCCCTAGCAACCAGGCAACCCCCACATGTACTTATGCTGGCTAACAGATGTAAATCATTCAGCTGCGGCAAGAAAAACTACCGTAAATCTCCGAGCACTAAAAAATACTCGGAGGACCCCCGAGCGTGCTCGAGAAATCTCGAGTAACGAGTATATTCGCTCATCACTGATTACCAGTAATTACAGCAAAAAACAACAGGTTTATATTAAATACATAGAACTTTTTGTAACTCAACTGTTCTGTGTTCTCTGCCCATCAGGTGCCACCCCAGCTGCTGAAACGCTCCCGTAGAGGAAGAAGAAGAGGCCAAAAGTAGGTTTAGTAACAATAATTGTGTATGTAGCCTCAGTTACAGGGTTGTCCTCATCTTCTGCAGGAGCACACCACTCCCGGGCCTCATGTTGGCTGCTGTCAGGTGTGCTTCTGCTTGATTGACAGTTTGGACCAGCAGCATCTATCACCCCCAAATTCGCCTATAAGCTAAGGCCACATCCATCAGGGGCTTATCTATAGCATTCTGTAATGCTGTAGATAAGCCCCCGATGTAACCTGCAAGATAAAAAAAACAAGTTAGATTATACTCACCCAGGGGCTGTCCCGGTGCGGTGGCTTATGTACAGCATTACAGAATGCTATAGATAAGCCCCTGATGCCGGTGGCATTAGCTCGTAGGCGAATTTTGGGGTGACAGATTCCCCTTAAAGGGAACCTGTCACCCCCAAAATGGCTGGTGAGGTAAGCTCACCGGCATCAGGGGCTTATCTATAGCATTCTGTAATGCTGTACATAAGCCCCCGATGTTACCTGAAAGAGGAGAAAAAGACGTTAGATTATACTCACCCAGGGGCGGTCCTGGTGTGGTCAGGTCGGATGGGTGTCTCCGGTCCACTCCGGCGCCTCCCATCTTCATTCCATGACGTTCTCTTCGGGTCTTTACGCCACGGCTCCGGCACAGGAGTACTTTGTCTGCCCTGTTGAGGGCAGAGCAAAGTACTGCAGTGCGCAGGTGCCGGAAAGGTCAGAGAGGCCCAGGACCTGCGCACTGCAGTACTTTGCTCTGCCCTGAACAGGGCAGACAAAGTACTCCTGCGCCGGAGCCGCGGCGTAAAGACCCGAAGAGGACGTCATGGAATGAAGATGGGAGGCGCCGGAGCGGACCAGAGACACCCATCCGACCTGACCGCACCGGGACCACCCCTGGGTGAGTATAATCTAACGTCTTTTTCTCCTCTTTCAGGTAACATTGGGGCTTATCTACAGCATTACAGAATGCTGTAGATAAGCCCCTGATGCCGGTGAGCTTACCTCACCAGCCATTTTGGGGGTGACAGGTTCCCTTTAAGATACCTGCCATCACATTAGCGAACACAAAACCCTTCCTGATCACACCGCAGCATGGCTTGTGTCAGGAAGGAGCGCCTCCAGACCTGCCGCCCTTTGTCTTACCGCCTGAGTTGTCTGTCTGTGCTCCATCACTGGATGGCGTCTGAGAGGTTTCCTTTCCTATGTACACATTTTGGCAGGTGGCGATGGCTATCAGCCAGAGCAGGAAGGAGTGCTCCTTACAACATTACCTGTCTTGCTTTGTGTCTAGGGTGGGCTTTTTGATTACTTTTCTGTTGGTGCCATTTTAATTAACATGTTGCCTATCCCGTATTCAAAATAAGCATTTAAAATAATTGAAGATATTTATGAATTTATTTATAGTTGTATTTTTTTCAGTATTTCATTTTCTTTTCCCCAGAGATCCCCTTTAATGTAAAGGTTTGTTCACTATTGGACAACCCCAGTTTGATAAATTCCAAACCTCACTTAAAATAAAAACAGTCTATACTTCCCACAGCGGCATCATTCCAGCAATATCTGCGCCTCTGTTCTCGGCGTCCACGTGACTCATGTTACGTACTGGATGCAGCCATTACTATTTTATCACACTGGGCGTCTGCCCTGGTTGAATATTGGTGAGCTGCAGCCAAGGAGCGGCCGCTTGTCGGCATCAGCTGGCGTGTGATACAAGTCACGTCACTCTTTGGGAACAGAGGCACCAACGTTCCTGGCACAGCGCCGCCCCAGGAGGGGAGTATACATTGCTTTTATTTTAATTAAAGTCAGGAATTGAGTAAACTGGAGTGTCATGTAGTGAACAACTCATTTAAAGTGTACTTGTTGTTTCAGAATTAGCGGTGATTTGTGTGGGTATGTGAGGAATAACACTATATGTGGCCATTGTAGGACTTGTATCCTGCATTTTCACTAGATTTCTCCTATGAAGGCTTGTTCTATTATAGTTTTCATTGGTTTCTAAGCAAGTAAGTGGAGACTGGCTTAGAGGAGACTAGACTCTTTCCATTCACAGTACACATAGAGAGATGGATTCCTGCTCTCCTTCCTCAGTAGCGCACAGACAAAAGCAGCAGCTCGGAGGACATTATACAGCAGTACTGAGTAGTATGGCTGTGAATCCTGCTCTAAGCTAAAATGCATTTTCATGAAGCTGGAGCATAGTCTGCCTGGTTTCTATCTTCTCCTCTCCCCTCCCATCTCCATAGAGTATAATTGTCTGTGTAACCTGGCAGTCTGTTACTTTGACCAAGACGGAGGTGAGCAGTTTATTCCAGAGCAGGAGTGGGCAATTAATTTTCCCAAGGGGCCACATGAGAAACCGTGACTATTGTAGAGGGCCAAACCAGTTGAAATTACGGTAATTCTGCTCAATGTTAATATTAACATATAATTATTTAGATTAATTGTATCACGTAATATTGAGCAGAATTAAGTATGCTGCAGGTATACATATGATGGAAACCACAAAATGTTACACAAAAAGTTATTAATTAACCCCTTCCTAAATTAGGATGTGAATAAGCATCCTGGGAAGGGGGTTCAGGATCTGAGCACGCTCAATTCAATGTCTGACAGTGGCATTTAAACAGTGGTTGCTGTCTCTGTCTCATCCCCATTGTGTCTGTACCTTTTATTTTCAAAAAAAATGTTTTCTACTGTATAAATGCTTTTGGAGTATTATAACGTAAGACCTGGATATTTTAATGATTGGGAGAAGAAATAGATCATAAAATCTGACTAATACATGGTGACACTTGTAATTCTGACATTTAAGACTTTTGTGGTTCCAGCTCTCAGAGGATGGGTTCTCGAATAGACGCTCTCCCTGCAAAATGGCCAACTCTGGATCCTGCCAATGGTTTAAATGTAAGCGCTGTACACAAGTCGTCTTCAGTCTTGGCAGAACTGTGATAGAGGAGGGCATAGATTTTAATATAATTGCAAGTGTTGTATTTTAGTTCTTTGAGTCACAATCCACTTTATATGGTCCTTCATGGACCAGAATCTACTATAAATGGTGCTCATCTATACATGTCTAAACGGCACCTTATGTAGTGCTAAATATGAGATCTGTATTACATTAATTTGCATTAATTTATTGTGGAGCCGTAACCAAGTTTCACAATACAAACTGTTTGTTACTAAAGGAGAATTCTCAAGTTATTAATTTACTTTAGCTAGTTAGCAAGCATGACAATAACCAAGTTTGCAATTGCTGTGCTTTTTCTGTTAGTTGCAATTCTCCTCCATTGAAAGGTTTCTATGGAGCTCGGCCAACAGAGCTTGACCAGACCCTAGTTGAATGTGGGCAGTAGCTACATTTCAGGAGAGGAGTTAAAGAGGTTGTCCGGGCACTCTGTGACTGCAGACTTGTGAATCCTCACAGCGCGCACACTGCATGCTGTCAGGATTTTCCAGGAGCACAAGGGCGCCTGACCGTAAATGTGCAATTTGCATACATTGCGGACGTATTCGCTCAGTACAAGTGAATTGAGCGACACTGGACATGTCTAGTCAGATTGTGGTCAGAAGTATGCAAATCACATACTTGTGATAACATGATCACCCAGTGCCGGCACCAGAGAATCTGTGCAATGTGCGAGCTGTACAAGTTTGGACAACCCCTTTAAGTCCTAACATACCAGCCAACTCTCGAGACTATTGATTTCTATACAGTAGTTTGCTGCTCACTTCCCTCTTAGCTCCTGAAGAGCTCTTCTCATCAATCCTAAAGAATCACAATCCCCATCACCCAACATTACAGCTCTCACTGTCCCCAGATGGACTTTCTTCAAAAGCCCTGTTATTTTTAGGTGTAAAAATAGTGATAGCAGTGTACACTCCATGACAGACCGGTAAGAGCTAATTGTGTTACAGCAGAGCTTGTGCTGAGCTTTATAGCTCTACTAATACTACAGCTCTGCTACTCACCAGAGCTGTCACTCAAGGAGGAGTACACGCTCTGCCATAAACTAGGAAGTGAAGGAGACTGGAGAGGGGTGTGCTGCTCCTGAGACAACTTTGAGAATAACCCTTGTAATATATAGCTTTTAATCCTGATGAAACTGATGTATTTACTTTAAGAAGCCATGTCAGGATGGATGTGTATTCCTTATGTTGTTAAAGGGAACCTGTCGCCTCGTTTTTTCAGTATGAGATAAAAATACTGTTAAATAGGGCCTGAGCTGTGCATTACAACAGTGTATTTTGTGGACCCCGATTCCCCACCTATGCTGCCAAAATACGTTACCAAAGTAGCCATTTTCGCCTGTCAATCAGGCTGGTCTGGTCAAAAGGGCGTGGTGTCTTCCCCCAGATCTTGCTTAGTTTTCCGTTGGTGGCGTAGTGGTTTGCGCATGCCCAAGGTCCCGAATCCACTGCACAGGTGAGTTAAAAGAGCGCGATTTGCACTATTTCATTGGTGATCGGTGGGGGCGGCCATCTTCCTTTGGCCGCGCGTGCGCAGAAGCGGCGCTCTGCTGGCCGCGGCTTCAGGAAAATGGCCGCGGGATGCCGCGCGTGCGCAGATGGAGATCGCGGCGGCCATTTTCCTGAAGCAGACATGCGAACTCTGCTTCAGGAAAATGGCCGCCGCGATCTCCATCTGCGCACGCGCGGCATCCCGCGGCCATTTTCCTGAAGCCGCGGCCAGCAGAGAGCCGCTTCTGCGCACGCGCGGCCAAAGGAAGATGGCCGCCCCCACCGATCACCAATGAAATAGTGCACATCGCGCTCTTTTAACTCCCCTGTGCAGTGGATTCGGGACCTTGGGCATGCGCAAACCACTACGCCACCAACGGAAAACTGAGCAAGATCTGGGGGAAGACACCACGCCCTTTTGACCAGACCAGCCTGATTGACAGGCGAAAACGGCTACTTTGGTAACGTATTTCTGCAGCATAGGTGGGGAATCGGGGTCCACAAAATACACTGTTGTAATGCACAGCTCAGGCCCTATTTAACAGTATTTTTATCTCATACTGAAAAAACGAGGTGACAGGTGCCCTTTAAGATGAGCATTTTCGGAGTTCCTCTATGGAGTGAGAGAGCTCATGAGTCCGGTGTGTTCAGGCTCTATGCTCCCCGCCTGACTGGCAGCTGCAGCTTGTACTGAGCGGCGTCCATCGTGCTGCTGGGATCTCACACTTTCAGGACAAGCTGCAGCTGTCAGTCAGGATAGATGGGTGGTGATGGTGTTAAACTATCATAAAGGATAATGCAGCCGTTTGTCTGATATGGGTTATGACAGTAAATTCAGCATCCTTGTCAGGCCTAAGAGACCTGTTTAGTGTTTAATGTGTGCAAATGGTATTGGGAAGTCTGGTGACTGATCTGCTTTTATTGCAGAGTTAAGACTGCATTAAAACATTGAAGCAGTCGTCCAATTTGGTGGGTTTGGAAATCTAAATGAGCACTTACCGGTTAGGTCATGTCTGACAGCTGAGTTTTAATGTCGACCATTGCAGTTAACGTAGCTGATCTGGCGGCAGCGCAGGACTTGCTCCCCCCCTCTGTGTCAGTAATGGGTAAAGCCGGGCTGTCACCCCTGATTCAGAGAACGTAAAGTGGGCTAGCCAATTAACCTCGTCAGCTCGTTCCTTCATCACTGACATACAGCGGGGAAGCGCGGTCTGTGTCTGGGCAAAGGCGGAAGTGAACGTCCCCCAATCCTGGACAGCAGTGTAGCTTTAGTGAGCTATAATAGTATGTTTATGCCCTTGGACCGCCCCTTTAAGCCACGTCTAAAGAAGGGCATACACGTACTGTTTACATGTGGACTTCTTGGGCTCTTGTATTCCAGTTTGATGATAGGAACGCATAGAGGAAAATGCAGTCACATTTTTTATGTTCAGATACTTTTTTTTTTTTTTGCTAAGATGCATATATGATGTTAACCCTATATTCTAATCCTACAGGCTGAACGTCCTGTTATTCGCCAGAACCGCCCGGGTCGACCAGCCAAGAACAGACGGCGGAGGATCATTTAGAATAATTTAACCATTCTCGTGCTCAGTACCAATGTCCTCTCATCTTCACCTAATGGCACTTCCCTGCTCCTCAGCCTATGCCGCATTTTATCATTCAGCTACAGGCAAAGCTCTTACTTATGATTCCCCCTTTAAGACACAACCATGCCCTTCTGTCCTGAGTGGCTGCACTGGTGAGAAGCCAGTCTGTCTGGTCAGTCCTGTCCTCTGCTCCTCTCCAGTGTGCGCCTGTTCTCTGACCAGTCAGCTCCGTGTAGAGTGCATTATTTAGTGTTGGGACTTTATCATTTGGATCTTTGTATGAGATTCATAACACTCATGTTATGAAGCATATATACTTTGACATATTATAGATATTTAAAGCGCCCTTTTTTTCTTTGTAGGAGGAGTGGCATATCTCTGCGGCTTTCAAGGG
Source organism: Ranitomeya variabilis (assembly GCF_051348905.1). NCBI lineage: Eukaryota > Metazoa > Chordata > Amphibia > Anura > Dendrobatidae > Ranitomeya > Ranitomeya variabilis. The sequence goes on from NC_135234.1 coordinate 652,140,590, forward strand.
TGTTGCGATAGGAGCAGGCCATTTTCCCATTTCTGTATGTTTGTATATAGTAATATTTTAGCTGTGTCTTGTACTTTATCACAGAAACACTGTAATTGGGTCTAGACACTTAATGGCTTTCCATGTGATACTGGAATATAACTCCCAGCATACTTTGTGAGCCACAGAGCTAATGATGTATAATGGGACTTGCTTCATCCAGGTACATGGCCACTAGATACCTAGACAGTACATGGCCGTTAGGTATCTAGACGGTACATGGCCATTAGGTACCTAGACGGTACTTGGCCACTAGGTACCTAGACGGTACATGGCCACTAGGTTCTTAGACCGTACATGGCCACTAAGTACCTAGACCATACATGGCCACTAGGTACCTAGACCGTGCATGGCCACTAGGTACCTAGACCGTGCATGGCCACTAGGTACCTAGACCGTGCATGGCCACTAGGTACCTAGACCGTGCATGGCCACTAGGTACCTAGACCGTGCATGGCCACTAGGTACCTAGACCGTGCATGGCCACTAGGTACCTAGACCGTGCATGGCCACTAGGTACCTAGACCGTGCATGGCCACTAGGTACCTAGACCGTGCATGGCCACTAGGTACCTAGACCGTACATGGCGACTAGGTACCTAGACCGTACATGGCGACTAGGTACCTAGACCGTACATGGCCACTAAGTGCCTAGACCAACTTGCCGGACAATAAACGAGCCATGCAGTGATTCTGATGGGCTCCTAAAAGCACAATCTGCATTATCCACTTCCTCTCACATGTTGTTTTCTTGTCCAGTACACTATTTTTATTTATTTATTCTCTAGTTTGTGTATATGTTTTTCTTTTATTTCTTCCTATATTCTGGTACTTTTGGAAATTCCACGAATTTGATTGTCCGCTAAAGCACATCACAGGTTTTGTTGGTTTTCTGGTAGCATGGCTTGTATTCTTTGCCCTAATTTAACTTTATAGCAAGTTTTAAGGCCTCACACGTACATCCACATCCCTCTCTGTTTTTACATTTTACTACTTGATGTACGAACCCCATAGACTTCATTGTAGAGGGCCGCACAGGCGGATAGCTGAGAAAGGGTCTGTTTTCCCAATACGTCAGCTGGGATCCATATCTATATACCATTTATGACATATCCTGTGAATCTGAGATAAACGTGTGTAATATGGGTGTGCCCCTGTAACTAATGGCGTTCACTTCTTCTATTTTAATGGTTAAATCTAGAGCATTTCATCAGATGCGAAGCTGTTTGCACAGGGCATGGAAATATATGAATTTTAAGACAATTAATTTGAATTGTTTTAGCGACTGGGTCTGATGCATCATCTGCACCCCATGAGGTGTCCCATGTAGCGTCACAAGGGGGGTCACATATTTTACAAGTGTCCCTTATATAATAGCTGATCAATTATCTCAACATATCAAATCCAATATTCTTAACATTTTTAACAATGCACTTTTTAATCTGTGTCTGAATGTGAAATATTCTTCATGAAGTGTGATGACTTGTAAGGCTACAGTGGCAAACCCTATATATAATCATGTGCACGATCGGTCTCTTTATATCTTGGTAACAGGTATTGGTAGCTGGAAAGAAATCCGGTCTTATTATTGATCAGCTGAGAGTTATTTGTATGGGTTGTTATCATGTACGCCATAAAGTATCTGTTGGCTCTCTGGTCACGTCTACTTTAGTAACTGCGTCTATACCTCATAAACTAAGTGCGTCTTTTTACTGCAATTTCACAAAAATTGCTCTTTTCCAGTCGCTTCATTGGGGACACAGGAACCATTGGTTAAGATGCTGACATGAAGAATACATCTTAGGCCGGAGTCGCACTAAACATATGAAAAATCGGTCCGAGTCTCACTGCTAATGCAAGTGTCATGATAGTACAATCTGATTTTTCACACCTAGCATCCGATCTACATCCGACTGCAATGCGATTTTTAACATGAGCTTTTACATAGGGCAATTCTCTATGTCATTTACACATCGTTTTCAAAGGAAATATTCTTCAAAACACACATATATATAAATAATAGATAGATGAAAAGCCGGCAATTCATTAATTCATTTGCTGTGTACAGTATAATCACAGAGTGATAGAAAATAATAGATATCTATATATCTATTCTATGGGAGCCCACGCCATTTTTTTTTCAGAAAAATAATCTTTTATTAATTAAATACATGTACAGTAAGCTGCACACACTGTACTAATTGGATATGCCACTGACCTCCATATGTGTATATACTGTATGTAACCCATCTTTTCTATGGGCTCCTGCAGCGATTTTACAGTATGCGGCTGCTGAATTACCGGCTTTTCTATCTATGTAATATAAATGTGAGTGTGTGTGTGTGTGTGTGTGTGTATGTATATGTATATGTATATATATGTATATGTATATGTATATATATATATATATATATATATGTATATATATATATATATATATATATATATATATATATATATATATATATATATAAATATATATATATATATATAAATATATATATATAAATATGTGTCACTGACATCTATATATGTATTCTATGTGTATATATATCCTAACCTGTCAGTGTGATCTTACTGTACACCACACATGATTTGCCGGCTTTTCAAAGAACACCGGTGCGTAAAAATTTCACTTCACTTGCATGGTCTGAGTGCTGTGCTATTTTTTTTTTTTTTTATTATTATTATTTTTTTTTCTCTCGCACCCATAGGCTTGCATTGCCAAGTCTCGGCCAAGTCATGTTGCCAGTCGCAGCATGCTTTGATTTTACTCGCACGCTGAATACACCTGAGAAAATAAACGGTGATGTGAGCTGCCCCATGGAGTAACCCTGGGCCGGGTGCTATGTGATGTTTTCTTGCATAGCACTTGGCCGTATTCTATGATAGTGTGACTCCGGCATAAGAAAAAACCTGACTCCTTGGTAGCAGGAGGAGAAACCTGGACTCCCAGTTGTTCAGTCTTCTGCTAACATCGTTGTAAATCTCTTACCTTCTGCATCTAGGGAAGGGCGCCACAAGAGAACCCGAGGGATTGCTATTCTACCTTCTGCAGTACTGGTATTGGGTTTTTATTTTTTTTTTAAACCGCTTTAGGACGTCCCATGGCTCCTGTCTCCCCCAAATGAAGCAACCGAGAAATAAATCTTTTTGGTGCTCATTATAAAGTCTCTGTCTCTCATCGCCGTCATAGTGGGACCCAGCACCCTCCCTGGTTTGGGAGGGGTGTTGCTTTCTGGGTGTCTGCTGCCCTGCTGTAGCTAGTGGGGAAGAGTCAGTTTTTTGTTTTTTTAAGAAGTACTCTCAGGGCCTGTGCACACAATGCAGATTTGTTACAAAACCTGATTCCAGCAAAGTGAATGCGAATCCTGAAGTCTCATGCACAGGTTGCTTATTTTTGACTTCCAGATGTAAATCTGCTGTATGTCAATTCTTTCACAGTTTTTGCTGCAGATTAGCTCATACTAATAAGTGAGGAAAAATCTGCACCAAAAATGTGCGCTTTTGAGCTGCATTTTTCTTGTCAAAAGATGCAAATACTTCTTGTGTGCACATAGCCTTAGTGTCAGCCTCCAGTTGGCAGCATAAAGGCTACAAGAAAGAGATTTCACAGTGAGTACCAAAAATCTGTCTGAACACCGCACCTGACGAAGAAACCCAAGTAGTCTCGGAAGCTTGCTATTTGTCACCACTAAAAAAGGATCAATTATGTTATTATTTTTACCTTCCGAATAGAATTTTTTTCTCTTCTGAAAAAGCATAAATAAATTGATAACTGGTAGTTCCCATTCTCTTTGTAGGGTTTTCCTTTCACACTTTCACACTATGACACTGTCAGCACTTAATAGACCCTGTCTGACATTGTTGGGACACTCCCGATGTAACAGCCAGTTATCAGCCTATACATTACAACCGAGGGAGAAAAGGTTCCAGTATTTCCTAATTCAGACGAGTGCGTAGAGCTATCGGGGTCTCTAGAAATAGGAATCCTAGTCTTCATTTATAGTTTCTCATCCAGTCCGGAGGGAATGTTCAGGGCGATTTGCCCCTTGGTTCCTTTACATATACGACAACGTTGTCACGGTATGTGTAGGTAGGATTAGCATGGCACTGCTGCAGAATATAGATGAGTGGTATTGTGGCAAACGAGGTAACAGTTCATTAAAGTGGTTGTGTGGTCTCATAAGAAAAGTCTATGTGACTTCAGCCTGCTGAATCCTGACATCTTGTGGGGTGCACACTGTCACGATTCCACTTTATGCCTTGTGCGATTGGGAGATCACCTACTGAATAAATATAGGAGCGCATTGAGTCTAGCTGGCACGTGATGGCAGGTATATACATGGCATAAACGCACGGTAACGTGACCGCCCACTTGTACAGGGAATCGTGACAGCATGCGCACAGGACACATTGCCGTTCAGCACATAGTGACTGCAGACTTTTCTATTGAGTCCAGACAACCCCTTTAAATGATACATATTCATATACTTCAATCACATCTTCTCCAGCTTCCACCCACGTGGCTAACACTAAGATGCCTAGTGACATTTGGGTTTGTCTAGTCCAGGAAGTGAGATTTGGCAGTGTACTCATCACATTGTTGCTTCTAGTATATAATAGGGGATAGTGATTGTTCTTTGACTATTCGCAGGGGGTCTACAAGCTGCTTCGCTTTTCACCTAGTATTGAAATCATGACTGAAGCGTGTTACTGTTTCTCTAAAGGTGAAAGACTAATACGTTGGCACTGTGGAAATAATACAAAAAACACATCTTCCAGTTTGTAATATACTTTAGTTAATAGACACAGATCTGTATGCATATAGAGCACTTCTGTATCAAGAGCGGCCCTGGGAACCATGCTGTATAGACTGATGCCCCAATCACATCTCCCATAGGTTGTAGTGGGGATTGGCTGTGATTGTGCAGCCGCCCCTCCACAAGGAATGAATACCAGCATTTGGACCCTTAAGGGGTCTTTATGAGAACAATTTATCATAAATGTCTATCATGGACATTTATTGCTTGTATTTCTACTTAAGGGGTCTTTCCTGTTTCCATGCACATTGACTTCCTTGTTTGGTCCATAAATAATAGAAAATAACCTTATATGACACAATCCCAAAATGTCATTCCACAATCTTCTGTCCATAGGCTGCATTCGCTTATGGTATGTACACAGTAATAACTATGTACATTGTTATTCCATTAACACTTCTATGGTCCTAGTATTGGGACCTGCGTATTGCTACCACAGTGCCAACCTGTAACTAAACTTTGGAGGAAGGCAGGAAACCATAAATTCACTTATAAAGATTCCGTTTTCCTCTTCTTCTGACTTTCTTTTGTCTTTTGCAGTGACTTTTTTTGGGGGGTGGGGGTGTTTTTTACTCTACCATTTTGTTACACAGCTTTACCTTGTACGTTTTGTTGCAATTTTTTAAAACTTTTAAAAACCTTTCCGTAGAAATGCAGATGCCACGGTAAGAAGTATATGTCGGCCCTAATGATTTATAAATGTTAGACCATGAAATACTGACCTCCAGAAGGATAAAACATTAACAATAATCTGTACCAAGTAGGAATTGGTAAATGAACACTTTGATCTATTGAAACCAGTTGTTCAGGATTAGAAAGTTCAGCAGTTGGTTTTTTTTTCTTCTCTTCCCTAGAAACAGCACCAATCTTATTCTTCTTGTGTATCTGATATTGCAGCTTATCCCTATTCATTTAAATGGAGTTTTGCCTCAATACCTGAGTAAGGGCAAGAATGGCCCTAGAAATAACAGTCCTCTCTTCTAATCTATCTAGACAGTGGCTGTACTTTAAATATAAAAATATTGTTTATTCCCAGATAACTTCTTTAAAAAGTTGAGCATCTATTGACTTATGTTGCATCTATAGTGGGGGTTTTTTGCATAGAGAACATTTATAAGGGTTTCCCAGTAGAACACTAACTTTACTTTGACATCACTACACACCGATTAATATTCCTTTTTTTGTTGTTTTTTTTTTTTAAATAGAGCTTTATTGAAATTGCAAAAAAGATTGCACCCTCCTGATTTTTCCCAACTAATAGCCCCTATTATCCTGTAGACATGAATTCCAACTATTACAGCTGCGGGCTCCACATAGCAATTCCTCCTTTGTTGCTTACAGGTTTTTGTGATCTCGGGCACATGTCAGATTCTCCTGATATTAAGGTTCTGGTCTTGATGACACAGGGACATACTGGGGTGGCCGATGCTGTGAATGGACTGTATACATTATTACTATTGTTACAGCAGTGCCCTGCTTGTACAGTTCAGTAAGGCTCTGAAGACATTGGCATCACGGCTTCCATTATTTCTGGAGCTTTGGTAGTTGAAATGATTCCTGTTAGTTCCCAGTAGCTTATAATAGGGGGCTTCATATATTCTCCAGCCCTCATCTGGTTGGCCATCTTACCCTCTCCATTTTGGGCGCTGGGGCTGCCCTCCACCTTAAAAACCTCAGCCTCTCGCTACACAAAAACTTCCAGTGCCCCATTGCTCCCCAGGTAATGTGAACCAACTAATACTAATATCCGCTCTTCACTACACATCCTCATTATAACCCCCTATAGTCTCATGTACTCAGCACGACTTAATAGGATACATTTTTGTACGACTATAAAGTGAAACATATTTAATAATCCTCTTTTAAAGAGATGCATAAAGCCATATTCTATTTATTAGCCCCAGAGCTATGGGGCACAATGTAGCTTGACACATATTAAATCTCGGCACGCTACACGTCTGTGCATGAATTCTACCAACGTCTCCATTCCTTGAGATGATGGGAGTGCTTTTATTTTGATCTTATAATTATTCTGTATTGTTATATCAGACTGTCTTTCCTGCAAAGATGATTAGAAAATATCCCCTGTGGGAATCCAGAGCTCAAATAACTCTGCGTCATGCAATGCAGGTACAGATTACAGCCCGCACCACCTTATCTAGTGTGCAATCACTTATTACTGTATAATGTAAGGAGCACACGGTTAGAGCTGTAGGTGACCATCAATGACTAATTATACCCAGTGCTGCCTAGATCCCAGAATGTAGCATTGATCCCGTTATTGCACACTACAGCTAGATTAGCTTGGAGCGGTCACTCAAGGAACAAGTGACTTCTGTTCTCCTTCCTAACGGATGGCCGAGCACTTCTCAATGAATGCATTTCAGACCTCTTCAGCTGGGATGGAGCTAATGTGTACACTCAATTATGCAAATATATAACCTATTTGTGTGTAAATATTGTATAGTCCCTTTGTCTTGTTACTTACAAGACATAAAAAAAGAAACAATATGTCAACAAGAAATTGGATTTTGTATCACTTTTTTGCCTTTCATGTAATATATTTTCCTCCTTTAAGTTTTTAATATTTTTTTTGTACAAAATAAAAAAGGAAAAACAAGACAAACTTTTACAATTGTGAATTTTAGCTTTTTATATGGAAGTTGACTTTAATTTAACAGATGAAAATATTTTGAAACATTTTTAGATTTTATGTTTTCTGATCATTGAGGGGTCTTTTTATTTTGTATCAAGTATTAAAATGAAAAGTGTGGTTATGTTTAAATTTAATGTGCGTCTGTGTTTTTAATCTTTTTCCCCTGTAGTCTGTTTTACATTTACACCCTAAGTGGTAGAAGGAATGTAGATATCGCAGCAAAATGACCTCATATACCTAAACCAGGAGTACACAACCAATCTAAAAGGCAGCAAAAAAATGTAAATGAGTACTTACATGAATACATCACCAGAACCACCATCAGTACATTAATAAATCACCCGAACCAAGTTTTGAGGATTGAGAGTTTCTGCTCCAAAAAGTAAGTGAAAATACACTTACTTACACTGAGCTTTTGAAGCAGAATCTCACCAAAGCCTCCTCATAATCTCAAAACCATAAGTTTTGAGGATTTTTAAGTTTTAACATCACCATGAAGCCCGTTTTGGATTGCTACGTGTGTACAATATCAGAACCACCATCAGCACATGAATGCAGTACCTGAGCCAGTCAGTGCATGAGTAAATTACCAAGTTAGTACAGCTGTCAACTGCAATGTCAAGTCAGCCCCATGTACAATTTGATCACATGAACCTACATCTCCCAGTATGTCTTTAACAATGTAATGAGATACTGGGAGTTAAGTCCTCATCAGACTGTAAAACATACAGGAACCATAGCACTGATGAGACACAGGAAGGATCACAAATAAACAGTTACATCCAGGTACCTTATATTTGACATCTCTGATTGAAGTTTTTCCCATCCCTTTTTGTCTCCACGTGCTACCGAGGCCACGATGAGATTTCACATCCAGAGTTCATCTCTGCAGACCTCTCGTCTTCAGCAGCACTTCCCCACATGGTGCCCTATCATTATATTGCCCTTTAAATAGAAATATTTCCCATGATGTGCCCCCTTAATAAATAATTGCCTATGCTTCCTGCATAAAATAGCCCTCACACATGGTCCCTCTGCAAACAAAATGACACGCATGTGCACACACACACACACACACACACACACACACACACACACACACACGCCCTCTGAAAATTTCCCTTCCACACCGGTCCTCTGCAAAATGTCCCCCGCACACAGTCACTCTGCAAAATGTCCCCGCATACCGCCCCTCTACAAAATATCCCCTGCACACTGCCCATCTTCAAAATATCACCCCACACACACTGCCCCTCTGAATACAGTGCCCACCACAAATGCCTCTCTCCAAGTTGCCCCCCTTTGACAATTGTCACCCCCATTATGTGCCCATACTGTAACATTAAACCCCTCATCCACAATGATTCATTTAATCTTTGTCTCCTTGGTCGATCGCTAATAGTCAGGTCGTTTCTTCTCCACCTCGGTGCTGACAGCAGTGTGAGGACGTTGGCAGCGTGGTGACCTCATCACGCTGAGACGCACATTGGGGCCGGGACTGACCAATGCTCCTCTGCTCCAGTCCAAGCGCTGCAGTGTTCAAATATATTGGAGTCCGAAAGATGTGAATACATTTGAACATAAGAAGGAACACGGCGTCTCCCAGCGGGCCACAGTAAAACCTTTGGCGGGCCCCATGCAACCCATGGGCTGTATGTTGTGCAGGCCTGACCTAAGCACTTCATTCTAGAATTAAGGGCATTATCGAGTCCTACTGCCTCCTCTCTAACAGCGGTCAGTAATCCAGAAGTGTGAACATTTCTTTTGCATATCATTAACAGGTCTATCAATCCTGTGATTTTCATAATTCCACAACCTTTCCTTCTTGGGACTGCAAATTGAATTTTGAGGAGCATATATACATTACATAATGTGTAGAGCCTTGAAAAAGTATTCATACCCATAAACTTTCCACGTTTTCTTCATGTTACACACAAACTTATATTCTTTGGCTCTAAGCAAAAGACCCGAGTAAGGCTACGTTCACATTTGCGTTGTGCGCCGCAGCGTCGGCGCCGCAGCGCACAACGCAAACAAAAACGCACGCTAAAACGCTGCGTTTTGCGCCGCATGCGTCGTTTTTGGCCGAAAGTTGGACGCAAAAAAAATGCAACTTGATGCGTTTCTTGCGTCCAACGCTTGCGGCCATGCGGCGCAAAACGCAGCACAACGCATGTCCATGCGCCCCCATGTTAAATATAGGGGCGCATGACGCATGCGGCGCCCGACGCTGCGGCGCTGACCGCAAATGTGAACGGGGACCACATCAATCAGATAACTATCAAGTGGATACATAATTTGTCCCAACTGGAAACGCCATTTAAATGCTTAGCACAAGTAGATGTAAAAAAATACATCTGTGTTGAGGTTTGCAACTACGTTGGGCATTCAAGATCTGAGAATGTTGCACCAACAGTAATGCCAGCTAATTTTTCCTGTTTTTCGGTATAAAATATGGTAAAATGAAAGGCGTCATTTGATGCTACAACTTGTCTAACAAAAAAAACAAGCCCTCATACAGCTGTGTCACTATAAAATTAAAATAGTTTGGCTACTGAAAGAATAGAAGGAAAAAACGAAAGTCCCAAAAAAAAAATTCTGATCCTCAGTTAACCCCTTCACGACATTGCAATTATAGGTACGTTCAAGGTTGTGCCCCTACCTTATGCAGGCTACGGGGAATCTGTAGTTACGTAATTTTTTTATCTTTAATTTGACCATTGTGGGTTCTCTTTAAAAAGTAAAATGGTAGCTGCAGTTCTTGAGAACAATCTGCGGAGAATGTTAAAGCTGACATCAATTGTATATAGGATGCCAAAAAGGTTTGGAACTTCAGGATATACATTGAAATGTACATTTTTTTTTTAATGTATATTTTTAAGGTATAAAAAAATTGGAATTAATCCTACTGGTAATTGTATTTCCAGGAGTCCATCATGACCGCACTACAGGAGGTAGTCCTACTCATCCTCTAGGAACAGGAAACACACAAGATGTTAAAAGTCCCTCCCCCCTTCCACCTCACCCTCAGTGTCTTTCCCAATCACCACCGCAGGATGGATGCAACTCTATTTTATTGAATTCTTACATACAAATGTTAACCGCACATCAGCTGTCAGAATTCAGGGGAGGGAATGTAATGGTGCTGTCATGATGGACTCCTGGAAATACAATTGGGACTACCGTATATACTCGAGTATAAGCCGAGATTTTCAGCCCAAATGTTTGGGCTGAAAGTGCCCCTCTCGGCTTATACTCGAGTCATGATCGGTGGTGGGGTCGGCGGGTGAGCACTGTCATATACTTACCTGCTTCCGGCGTTCCTGTCGCTCCCCCTGCCCGTCGCACGGTCTCCGGGTGCCGCAGCCTCTTCCCCTGAGCGGTCACGTGGGACCGCTCATTAGAGAAATGAATAGGCGGCTCCACCTCCCATAGGGGCGGAGCAGCCTATTCATTTCTCTAATCAGCGGTGCCGGTGACCGCTGATAGAGGAAGAGGCTGCGGCACCGAAGACCAGCTGTCCGGGGGAAGGAGCGGGACGCCGGGAGCAGGTAAGTATTACATATTCACCTGTCCGCGTTCCACACGCCGGGCGTCGCGCCATCTTCCCGGCGTCTCTCTCTCCGCACTGACTGTGCAGGTCAGAGGGCGCGATGACGCATATAGTGTGCGCGCCGCCCTCTGCCTGATCAGTCAGTGCGGAGAGACGCCGGGACGGGATGCTGGGGAGCTGCAAGCAAGAAAGGTGAGTATGTGTTGTTTTTTTTATTGCAGCAGCACAGATTTATGTGGAGCATCTATGGGGCAACGGTGCAGAGCACTATATGGCACAGCTATGGGGCAACGGTGCAGAGCACTATATGGCACAGCTATGGGGCAACGGTGCAGAGCACTATATATATGGCACAGCTATGGGGCAACGGTGCAGAGCATTATATGGCACAGCTATGGGGCAACGGTGCAGAGCACTATATGGCACAGCTATGGGGCAACGGTGCAGAGCACTATATGGCACAGCTATGGGGCAACGGTGCAGAGCATTATATGGCACAGCTATGGGGCAACGGTGCAGAGCACTATATGGCACAGCTATGGGGCAACGGTGCAGAGCATTATATGGCACAGCTATGGGGCAACGTGCAGAGCACTATATGGCACAGCTATGGGGCAACGGTGCAGAGCACTATATGGCACAGCTATGGGGCAACGGTGCAGAGCACTATATGGCACAGCTATGGGGCAACGGTGCAGAGCACTATATGGCACAGCTATGGGGCAACGGTGCAGAGCACTATATGGCACAGCTATGGGGCAACGGTGCAGAGCATTATATATATGGCACAGCTATGGGGCAACGGTGCAGAGCACTATATGGCACAGCTATGGGGCAACGGTGCAGAGCATTATATATATGGCACAGCTATGGGGCAACGGTGCAGAGCGGTATATGGCACAGCTATGGGGCAATGGTGCAGAGCATTATATGGCACAGCTATGGGGCAACGGTGCAGAGCGGTATATGGCACAGCTATGGGGCAACGGTGCAGAGCATTATATGGCACAGCTATGGGGCAACGGTGCAGAGCATTATATGGCACAGCTATGGGGCAACGGTGCAGAGCATTATATATATATATATATATATGGCACAGCTATGGGGCAACGGTGCAGAGCACTATATGGCACAGCTATGGGGCAACGGTGCAGAGCACTATATGGCACAGCTATGGGGCAACGGTGCAGAGCATTATATACAGGTCCTTCTCAAAAAATTAGCATATAGTGTTAAATTTCATTATTTACCATAATGTAATGATTACAATTAAACTTTCATATATTATAGATTCATTATCCACCAACTGAAATTTGTCAGGTCTTTTATTGTTTTAATACTGATGATTTTGGCATACAACTCCTGATAACCCAAAAAACCTGTCTCAATAAATTAGCATATTTCACCCGACCAATCAAATAAAAGTGTTTTTTAATACCAAACAAAAAAACCATCAAATAATAATGTTCAGTTATGCACTCAATACTTGGTCGGGAATCCTTTGGCAGAAATGACTGCTTCAATGCGGCGTGGCATGGAGGCAATCAGCCTGTGACACTGCTGAGATGTTATGGAGGCCCAGGATGCTTCAATAGCGGCCTTAAGCTCATCCAGAGTGTTGGGTCTTGCGTCTCTCAACTTTCTCTTCACAATATCCCACAGATTCTCTATGGGGTTCAGGTCAGGAGAGTTGGCTGGTCAATTGAGCACAGTAATACCATGGTCAGTAAACCATTTACCAGTGGTTTTGGCACTGTGAGCAGGTGCCAGGTCGTGCTGAAAAATGAAATCTTCATCTCCATAAAGCATTTCAGCCGATGGAAGCATGAAGTGCTCCAAAATCTCCTGATAGCTAGCTGCATTGACCCTGCCCTTGATGAAACACAGTGGACCAACACCAGCAGCTGACATGGCACCCCACACCATCACTGACTGTGGGTACTTGACACTGAACTTCAGGCATTTTGGCATTTCCTTCTCCCCAGTCTTCCTCCAGACTCTGGCACCTTGATTTCCGAATGACATGCAAAATTTGCTTTCATCAGAAAAAAGTACTTGGGACCACTTAGCAACAGTCCAGTGCTGCTTCTCTGTAGCCCAGGTCAGGCGCTTCTGCCGCTGTTTATGGTTCAAAAGTGGCTTTACCTGGGGAATGCGGCACCTGTAGCCCATTTCCTGCACATGCCTTTCCACACCAGACTCAGTCCACTGCTTCCTCAGGTTCCCCAAGGTCTGGAATCGGTCCTTCTCCACAATCTTCCTCAGGGTCCGGTCACCTCTTCTCGTTGTACAGCGTTTTCTGCCACATTGTTTCCTTCCAACAGACTTACCATTGAGGTGCCTTGATACAGCACTCTGGGAACAGCCTATTTGTTGAGAAATTTCTTTCTGGGTCTTACCCTCTTGCTTGAGGGTGTCAATGATGGCCTTCTTGACATCTGTCAGGTCGCTAGTCTTACCCATGATGGGGGTTTTGAGTAATGAACCAGGCAGGGAGTTTTTAAAAGCCTCAGGTATCTTTTGCATGTGTTTAGAGTTAATTAGTTGATTCAGAAGATTAGGGTAATAGGTCGTTTAGAGAACCTTTTCTTGATATGCTAATTTATTGAGACAGGTTTTTTGGGTTATCAGGAGTTGTAGGCCAAAATCATCAGTATTAAAACAATAAAAGACCTGACAAATTTCAGTTGGTGGATAATGAATCTATAATATATGAAAGTTTAATTGTAATCATTACATTATGGTAAATAATGAAATTTAACACTATATGCTAATTTTTTGAGAAGGACCTGTATATGGCACAGCTATGGGGCAATGGTGCAGAGCAGTATATGGCACAGCTATGGGGCAACGGTGCAGAGCACTATATGGCACAGCTATGGGGCAACGGTGCAGAGCATTATATATATGGCACAGCTATGGGGCAACGGTGCAGAGCACTATATGGCACAGCTATGGGGCAACGGTGCAGAGCATTATATATATGGCACAGCTATCTATGGGGCAACGGTGCAGAGCATTGTACAGGTCCTTCTCAAAAAATTAGCATATAGTGTTAAATTTCATTATTTACCATAATGTAATGATTACAATTAAACTTTCATATATTATAGATTCATTATCCACCAACTGAAATTTGTCAGGTCTTTTATTGTTTTAATACTGATGATTTTGGCATACAACTCCTGATAACCCAAAAAACCTGTCTCAATAAATTAGCATATTTCACCCGTCCAATCAAATAAAAGTGTTTTTTAATAACAAACAAAAAAAACCATCAAATAATAATGTTCAGTTATGCACTCAATACTTGGTCGGGAATCCTTTGGCAGAAATGACTGCTTCAATGCGGCGTGGCATGGAGGCAATCAGCCTGTGACACTGCTGAGATGTTATGGAGGCCCAGGATGCTTCAATAGCGGCCTTAAGCTCATCCAGAGTGTTGGGTCTTGCGTCTCTCAACTTTCTCTTCACAATATCCCACAGATTCTCTATGGGGTTCAGGTCAGGAGAGTTGGCAGGCCAATTGAGCACAGTAATACCATGGTCAGTAAACCATTTACCAGTGGTTTTGGCACTGTGAGCAGGTGCCAGGAAGCATGAAGTGCTCCAAAATCTCCTGATAGCTAGCTGCATTGACCCTGCCCTTGATGAAACACAGTGGACCAACACCAGCAGCTGACATGGCACCCCACACCATCACTGACTGTGGGTACTTGACACTGGACTTCAGGCATTTTGGCATTTCCTTCTCCCCAGTCTTCCTCCAGACTCTGGCACCTTGATTTCCGAATGACATGCAAAATTTGCTTTCATCAGAAAAAAGTACTTGGGACCACTTAGCAACAGTCCAGTGCTGCTTCTCTGTAGCCCAGGTCAGGCGCTTCTGCCGCTGTTTATGGTTCAAAAGTGGCTTTACCTGGGGAATGCGGCACCTGTAGCCCATTTCCTGCACACGCCTGTGCACGGTGGCTCTGGATGTTTCCACACCAGACTCAGTCCACTGCTTCCTCAGGTTCCCCAAGGTCTGGAATCGGTCCTTCTCCACAATCTTCCTCAGGGTCCGGTCACCTCTTCTCGTTGTACAGCGTTTTCTGCCACATTGTTTCCTTCCAACAGACTTACCATTGAGGTGCCTTGATACAGCACTCTGGGAACAGCCTATTTGTTGAGAAATTTCTTTCTGGGTCTTACCCTCTTGCTTGAGGGTGTCAATGATGGCCTTCTTGACATCTGTCAGGTCGCTAGTCTTACCCATGATGGGGGTTTTGAGTAATGAACCAGGCAGGGAGTTTTTAAAAGCCTCAGGTATCTTTTGCATGTGTTTAGAGTTAATTAGTTGATTCAGAAGATTAGGGTAATAGGTCGTTTAGAGAACCTTTTCTTGATATGCTAATTTATTGAGACAGGTTTTTTGGGTTATCAGGAGTTGTAGGCCAAAATCATCAGTATTAAAACAATAAAAGACCTGACAAATTTCAGTTGGTGGATAATGAATCTATAATATATGAAAGTTTAATTGTAATCATTACATTATGGTAAATAATGAAATTTAACACTATATGCTAATTTTTTGAGAAGAACCTGTATATGGCACAGCTTTATGTGCAGCATCTATGGGGCCATAATGAACGGTATGGAGTATCTATTTTTAATTTTGAAATTCACCGGTACCTGCTGCATTTTCCACCCTAGGCTTATACTCGAGTCAATAAGTTTTCCCATTTTTTTGTGGCAAAATTAGGGGGGTCGGCTTATACTCGAGTATATACGGTAATTCCTATTTTCCCCAGGATGTCCCTCATGACAGCACGACAGAGAAATACCAAATCAATGACATTTTACGGCGGGACCACTGCCTGCAGGACCTTCTGTCTGTAAATTACCTACTGACCTGACATTACGTCTAGCTTGTAGTGTCTACAGAAAGTCATTATATTAGACCAGGTGTTAGGGCTGGCGGAAAGCACCGAGTATATTTAGATATAATTATTGGTGCGTTTGTAGCCCGGGGTCCACTGTGCAGGGGAGACGAACCTGCTGCTAACAAATAGCGGCACAATATGGCGGTATAAGCGAACTCTGTTACTCCTCAGAGTCGCACAGAAGGGAAAACGCTGTGCCCTGTTAGCGTCACAGGGGAACACAGCTGCCTAAGACCAGGTTCACACTGCGTTTTAGCGGTCCGTTAGACGGACTACGTTACACTGCGGCATAATGCGGTGTAATGCAGTCCGTTAACACCGCCATTAAGCCCTATGGCGGACGCATCACTAGCGCATGCCCACAATGGGCGTGTGCTAGCGATGTGCCGTCATTGAGTGACGGACCCTGGGACGCGGGCTGCAGCGTTTCCGGGTCCGTCACCGCTAGTGCAGATAGAGCATCTGCTAGCTTTATCTGCGCTGGCGGTATGACAAGTCGGCACTTGCGTTAACAGCAGCCCGTTAACGCATGTGTTGAACGTGCTGCTGTTAACGCAATGTTAACCTAGCCTAACAGCAAAAGCAATCAGTGGTCAGGGAGTAGCAAGCACAAACACCTCTCCGGTGGAGCCGGAATTCTAATGGCTTTATGCCAGCACTGAATTCACCATACAAAACTCCTCACCGGAGGTGCTGGTATTCTAGTGGCTTATTTCAACCAGACCCTGACCACAAGCAGACAAGACCACTGAATAGCAAAAGCTCATGACACCAGGTTGCGGCCCTGCATGTCTATGGAAGCCCCCTGCTTTTTTGGCCCAGGATACGGAAATCGCTCTTTTGGAGTGAGCTTTAATATTAAATGGGGGCTCTCTCTTCTCTGACTTGTAGGTTCATGATATTTTTTATGTAAACCACCTAGTTAAAGTTGACTTTGAGGGTTTTTGCCCTTAATTCTTCCCCGTGCACTGTATGAACATGTTCGAGTCCTGCCTCCTGGGAGCTGTGACCTCTACATAGCGCATCACTGCTCGTCTTACATTCAGTGTGTGGAATAGCCTTTCTTTCTTGTTCTTCTGGAGCTGACAGAATGATGGAAGGACGATCTCCTGGCTCAAATTTGTCTTTGATACTACCTTTGGCAAGAGGGACGGGTCAAGCCTAAATATTAAATGATCCTCTAGGATCTGTAACTAGGGATCCCTTACTGACAGTGCCTGGATTTCCCCTAACCGTTTTGCAGAGGTGACTGCCACCAGAAATGCAGTCTTCATGGAAAGTTAATTAGATTCTTCCTGGGGTTCAAAGGGAGATCTGCATGGTGTCCCTAACACTAGGTTTAGGTCCCATGGTGGAACAGTCTCACTGATTGTGGGTCTTAATCTAGTAACGGCTCCAGTAAACCTTGCAACACACAGGTGGCCTGCTAGAGGGAAGTCCATAAAGGTGCTAAGGGCAGAAATCTGTACTTGTAGTGTGCTAGGCCTCAGACCCTTCTTGAATCTGCTCGAGGAATTCCAGTATAATGGGAATGTCTGGACGGGATGCGTCCGAAGTAGATTCCCCTACGTAAGAGCAGAATTTCGTCCATATCTTGGAATAGATCGCCGAAGTCCCTGGTTTTCTACTCGCCTGCATAATGGTTATTACCTTATCCGATAATCCCTTGGAGCTTAGGATCTTCTTCTCAGTATCCAAGGTGTCAGGCGTAGAAAGTTTGAATCTTGATGCCAGAGCGGATCCTGGGACAGCAGGTCACATTTGTCCGGAAGGGGAACAGGATCCTTCATGGCCATGTAGTATAACACTGGAAACCAACTTCTCTTGGGCCAGAAGGGGGCCACCAATATTACTGTGGCTTGATCTTCCTGGATTTTCCTCAGGACCTTCGGTATAAGGAGAAAAGGGGGGAATGCGTACAGAAGATCTTCATCCCAACTCTGAGATAGGGAATCCACCCCTTCTGTGTTGTCTCTTGAATCTCTGGAGAAGAACCTTGCTACCATTGCATTCTTTTGGGTTGGAAACAGATCTATATGCGGAATTCCCCACCTCTGGGTCAGCTGGTGGAACATTTATGGATTCAATTCCCACTCAGGACAACAGCTTTTCCCTGCTGAGAAAGTCTGCTGTTCTGTTTTTGGAGCCTTCAAGTGCACTGCCAAGATGGACAGAATATTACTTTCAGACCACCAAAATATTTGTTATGCTAAAGCCAGTAGGGGTTTACTTACACTGGCCAAGGACTGCTCAGTTGATGCTTCTGAGTGTGAAGGATTACCATTCATGGTTCAGACTGTGCACACCACACTACTCTGTCAGCACCCTTTTATATGGTCTTACCTTGTCCAGGTGGCCTTCAAATTACCCCATAGCCCCTTCTTGCATTCCTGGTTGGAATGCACACTGAACCCCCCGATCGGAAGTGTGCTCCATGCTGGAACGCACACGGATCATCAGAAGGTGGCCCCGGCCGGAAATGCGTTCCACGCTGGAACGCACGCCAGTATATGCAACCGGGGGTCCAGCGGCCGGCAGCAGAGTGGTCCCGAGACCTCCGGAGAGGGAAGCGGCGAAGTCAGGAGCTCTATCCAGCTCCACTGAGGGACCCATGCCCAGTAAGGTGTAGGCCTTGGAGCCTCTTAACAGCGGGAAGGGAAGAGATCCAGTCCCCTCCGAACCCACTGAGCTCCTCCGGTAAGTTGTTTGCGCTCCTGCCGTGCGGTCATGAGGGACATCCTGTAGAAAACAAACCTTTCCATCAACTTACCTTAAATATATCCTTCAATTGTATGGACTTCTAGAGTTTATTTAAGAAAGCTGTATTCTAGCTTATCCTAAGACAAATCCAATTCTTTACTTATATGTAAATACAAATGACTGAATCTGTTTCTATCGTTGTAAAAAGCTGTAAAGTGTTTGTAAAAACAACCAACTTTTCAATTTACTTATTAAAAAATACTTTCCGTTTTCACGAATGGAGGATTTTTTTTCCTGCAGTTTCTAAGTGGCTGGTTACATGGAGCGTGCACCACTTGCTTTAGCTTTCAAACTCTGCTCTGAAGATGGCTGTATCTCGCCAGCTCCATTCTCTGCTAACAATATGAGAGTGCGCTCAGGTCAGGCCAGCTGTATGAACTGATCGTCTCCAGGAGCAGACTGCCCCCTGGGTAGTGGGAAGCTAGGAGGCAGTGAACTGGCGAACTGAACACAAGCGTGTTCTCATCTTATGTTAAGAAAACATGCAAATGACTAAAAGTAAAGACTGTGAATCAAACAAGGTTCAAGGGTGTTTCACACTTCTAATCTAAGACCACTTAATATACTCTTTGAAGTAGATCTCCTTTAAAATACATTAGAGAAAATTGCCTTATTCACAAACCAGTGACTTTTGTTCCCCAGTTATACCACAGCATTTTGCAAGGGTTTGTGCTCATGACCGTATTTTCAGTCCAAGCGCGATCCAACAAAACATCGGACTGCACTCCGACCAATGTTATTCTATGGGGCTGTGAATACGTCAGATTTTTTTCCTCGATTTGCATTCAATATTTGGATTGCACTCCGCCATGCAAGTCAAAGAATCTGTGGAAAACATCGGACTGCACTCAGATAACATGAGGGTAAAGGAGGTACCATTCCAGAATTACGTCTGCAGTCGCTTTGGCTCTAAGCTGAATGAAATTTGTAAGACACTTAGTGATGATCAAGACTTTTGTTTCCCTCTATCTCGAAAAATCAGATTTTGGTCAGTTTCCTACAGACCTATAGGTCCCTTAGAAACAAGAGGATTTCATTTTAGCATCTCCAAAAAAAAAGTTTCTCCAATCTTGAAATCTAATTTCCTCAAGGAAGAAATAGTTATCTGAACTAAAAGCAAATTTCCCTTTGGCACTAAGAATTCTAGGAAGGCATCAACATAAGAGGTACATTCGTTTACTTTTATTCATATTTATACTTCTGGATGTTACAGTAATCCTTGAGAATACATACCTGCATGTTTCAGTCAAAAGATCTTGCATAAAATTCCTAAGGTTGGCAATCCAGTGAGGTATGTTGACCAGTCATCTCCAATTCACCTGCTTACCATTCAGCCTTTCTTCATCTGAAAGGGTGTTTACAAAGATTGTGGTCTTCCTAAAGACGTTCCATGAACAGTTTAATCAATTTCATCTTACCATCGACTTGACACTCAACTACTCCTGTACTGAAATTTACTTTTTGGACACGATCATTAAGCTGCAGAACAATAAAATAGAGACATCCCTGTATCAGAAGCCAATCGACCGTCCAACATACCTTAAATGGACAGTTTCCATCCAAAACACAAACTATTGTCTACAGCCAAGCCATCAGATACAATCGTATATGTTCCAACCAAATGGATAGGGATGAACACCTTGGTCGCCTCAGAAAGACCTTTTTGAATCAGGGCTACCATCCAAGAACAATTGAAAACCAGATTACAAGAGCCACCAGAATATCAAGGAATCACCTGCTACATTACAAAACTAAAGAAGAAAACACCCGGGTGCCTCTAGTGGTCACCTACAATCCAAATCTGGAGGCGCTAAGGGGAGCTGCACGGAAATTACAACCTTTACTACAAAAAGATGCCCGATTACAATCCATTTTACCAGACCCCCCACTACTGTGTTTTAGGCAGCCCCCAAATCTAAGAAGCATCATTGTCAAAAGCTCTCTGTCCTCTCCAACAGCTGCAGGTACCTTTCCCTGCAATCAGAAAAAATGTAAAACCTGTCCATTTATAATGACCATGGACAAGATAAAGATCCCCAACTCACATCAGGACTACAAGATCCCAGGTACTTTCAGCTGCATCACATCTAATGTGGTGTACTTAAAGGGAACCTGTCAAACCCCCCCCCCCCCCCTTCCCAGGCGTTTGAAACTAAAAGAGCCATCTTGTGCAGCAGTAATGCCGCATTCTGACAAGGTGGCTCTTTTAGTTATTGATGCTGTAACTGCAGAAATAATCCGTTTTGTAATTTGTCCTAAATACCTTTCTTCAGTCCTGGAGGCAGGCCTTTCCCCCCTAGACTGCATATGAGGACAGAGGACGGGTAGCGCTCACTGCGCCTGCCCAAGCCATGACAAAAGAGCGCAGGCGCCGGCTGATTTCAAAACAGCGCTGAGGCGGCGGCGCCCAGAAGACTTGAGTGACAGATGTGTGGCCTCTGCAGCAGGAAGGGAAAGGCCTGCCTCCAGGACTGAAGAAAGGTATGAGGGACAAATTACAAAACGGACTATTTCTGCAGTTACAGCACCAATAACTAAAAGAGCCACCTTGTCAGAATGCAGCATTAGTGCTGCACAAGGTGGCTCTTTTAGTTTCAAACGCCTGGGGGGGTGACAGGTTCCCTTTAATTATTTGTACTAAATGTCCAACTGGGGGTCTGTATGTAGGGGAGACAGGGCAGAAACTGAGAACAAGGATGAATTCTCACCGCCATACAATAAGAGAAAAAAGAATGGATCTACCTTTGGCAATACATTTTTGTCTCCCCAATCATAACATTATGGACATGAAATTACTTGTATTAAAAGGTAACTTCAAATCTCAAAGAGACAGAAGAATATGGGAATATAAACTGATGATGACCTTTGACCGTCTTAGTGCAGGAATGAATGTGTCGCATGGATTTATGTCTTTTTACATCAACTAAGGAACTAAGGAATTTGCCCTTCAGACCATGTGGGGTCATCACAACAGAACCAGACCCCAATCAGAGGACAATAAAACATTCCTTATCTAAGAACTGGTCCAATATTTATGGACATAACTGTTTATGACTCATGGTAATTCTGCTTCATGTCACCTGTCTTATCCATGTTTTTTTTGCTTGTTTTTTTTCTGTGATGTGTTGTGCATAAATATGCAATTCTCCACAATTTCTTTTAGTCTTAGCCTGATGAAGAGGCCTGAGTAATCTCGAAAGCTTGCAATTTGTTACCATCTTTTCAGTTAGCCATTAAAAGGCATCAACCACTGAGGACTCTCAATTATAAATATTTTTCAAGATAAAAAAACATTTTGTGTCAGTGTATAAGTGACCCAGATGAAAACAAATGCTGTTATGCCAAAATCAGTGCATACTCTGGAAGCTCTTGAAGGAGCATTTTTATCACTGCCTATCGAAAGACATTTACAACGCTGCCACCCAGAAGTTTACAAAGCTGTGATTGAAAAAGATCACAGCAGCACCAAGAAACCAGAGACCAGCACTTCCCGCCAGGCAAAGGAGGAGGAAAGAGCATCTCAAACATCAGTTACAAGACATTTTGTAGGTGACAAAGTTAAGGTACCTTCACACGAAACGACTTTGTAACGATAGCGATTCGTGACGTTGCAGCGTCCTGGCTAGCGATATCGTTTAGTTTGACACGCAGCAGCGATCAGGATCCTGCTGTGATATCGCTGGTCGCTGAATAAAGTCCAGAACTTTATTTGGTCGTCCGATCGCCGTGTATCGTTGTGTTTGAAAGTAAAAGCAACGATACCAGCGATGTTTTACACTGGTAACCAGGGTAAACATCGGGTTACCAAGCGCAGGGCCGCGCTTAGTAACCCGATGTTTACCCTGGTTACCAGCGTAAAAGTAAAAAAAACAAACAGTACATGCTCACCTGCGCGTCCCCCAGCGTCTGCTTCCTGACACTTACTGAGCGCCGGCCCTAAAGTGAAAGCACAGCGGTGACGCCACCGCTGTGCTGTTAGGGCCGGAGCTCAGTCAGTGTCAGGAAGCAGACGCTGGGGGACGCGCAGGTGAGTATGTACTGTTTGTTTTTTTTACTTTTACGCTGGTAACCAGGGTAAACATCGGGTTACTAAGCGCGGCCCTGCACTTAGCAACCCGATGTTTACCCTGGTTACCCGGGGACCTCGGCATCGTTGGTCGCTGGAGAGCGGTCTGTGTGACAGCTCCCCAGCGATCAAACAGCGACGCTGCAGCGATCGGCATCGTTGTCGCTATCGCTGCAGCGTCGCTTCGTGTGAAGGTACCTTTACTGTAACAATGAAAGCAGATGTGTTTAAAAGACAGCTCATCGAGCTTGTTGTGAAGGACAGTGGACCATTATCATTATTTGCATGACCAGCTTTTACAGCTCTTTATGGAGAAATGGTCCACAAACTTGGCGTTTCCCTGGAAAGAGAAAGTATTAGAAAATTAGTGATTGAGGAAGCCCTTAGCCAAAAGGAAGATCTTAAAAAGACTGTTTCTTAAAATGGATGCCTGCACGTCACAGAGTGAACCGTTTTGCTATCAACGTTCGCTTATGTTTGTGACAACAAAAAAAATTGTTACTAAGATGCTGGCAGTAAAAGATACTAAAGCTCATTACAGCAGCCAGGTTTCTCCAGACCTTAGTGGAAAAAGTTCTGCAATATTATGAACTAAAAAAAGAACAGGTTCTTGCTATTGTAACTGATAATGCTGCAAACATGATAAGTACAATTTAACTGATGAATGAGAATAATGAAGGTGAACAGCAGCTAGAAGAACATTTCACATTCAGTATGTTGGATATGAAGGCCACAGTCCTGTTCCCATAACGGAGGAACAAACAGATATTACTACAGAAGGACTGCAAAATGATTCTTTACAATTAGATCTTTTTGAAGCTGTTCCACACCTCTTTCCTATTCATCACATGCGCTGTGTTGTGCACACGCTGCAGCTGGCAATAAGAGATAGTCTGCAAGAGGCACATGCTGGAACTCTGATTAGCAAAGTGAGGAAATTGGTTATTGATGCCAGAACCCCTAAAATTGATTCCATCTTGAAGAGACGTGCTGGAAAAGGGGCAATTGTGGATCAAGCCACTTGGTGGGGGCAGCATCTATTTAATGATTGAGCAATGGCTTGAGTTGAAACCCTTCCCCTGTAGATATGGCCAAGCCTCAAGTAATACTACATGAATGTCATTGGACACAGGTGGCTGAATTGAAGGAATTGCTTCATTACCCATTTACAGTGACTGAAAAGCTACAAGCTGAGGATTTAACTCTTAGCATTTTCATAAAGGAGTGGAAGAACTTGTTGTTTTGCCTGTCCCAGAGAGGTTTAATAGCAGATGTCATTGCTGCTTCAATGAAACGGAGGGAGACACTGCTATTAGAAAATTCTTCTGGCAGCTGTTTATGTGGACCCGAGTCATCGTATATTGCTGCCAATCCTTCATCCACATCAGAGGAGAAGTTTGATTTCGAAAAGTATTTGGATGACATGGAGCAGGCAAAGCGTTGCTGCAGGGAAAAAGATTCCACTCCCATAGAAAACGTACCATATTTCAGCAAAATTTTTCACTTCCTCTCAAAGAAGTAGAAGAATTCAATCGTTCAAAACTGACTGTGCACGAGGCAATTCCTTAATACCCTGAAATTGTAGAGATGTTGCCCATTTGGTTACTGCTTAGATTAGGTCAGATTTGAGGTATCTATGAAGGAGGATGTGATGGAGGCGATACTAGGTCTTAGAACAAATTCATAGACTGCACAAATGTTATTATGCAGTAAGTTTATGTTTAAAACTTTTTTTTCCCCACTTACTGCATAGTGTATAATAAATTGTAAATATGAAAAAAAAAAATTTGTTCTAAAGTTGTATTCCAATAAATATACTGTATGTTCTATCTAAATGGCTTGATTATTGTATCATATTAATGATTAAAAGCCTGATGTTACCATTTTACTACAGTAAATTTATCACTTAAATTTAAACATGAGCCATGTATGAGGGAGTCGTGGAGTCGGAGTCATGGAAATTGAGGAGTCGGAGGTTTGGCTTACGTACTCCACAGCCCTGGTTTCCAGTACATTATATAGTAAAATGAATGGTGTCATTCAAAACAAGAGCTCATCCCGAAATAAATTTAAATTTAAAAAACAAACAAAACTCATATGGCTGTCGATGAAAAAAAAAAAAAGTTATTGCTCTTGGGAGGAAAAAAATGAAACTGCCAAAAAGAAAACTGTCTGTGGAACCAAGAGGTTAAACACTACACACCAATGTTTCTAGACTCCCTCTGTTCTTTTACAAAAAAAATCCCACACACACTTTACTACCCGTTTTGTGCTCCATCAATATACAGCAGTGAGATTATTGAGGTCTCGGCCACATACTGTTGTGATTGTTGATTCACTACAAAAGTACAAGAAGGGCACGGATGCCTAGCATAAAATATGATATACTAAAATATGGGTACTAGATTCTGTGATTGGACTTTGATCCTGGGATGTAGTCAGATTGCTGTATGTGGTGTCAGGAAGAAATTTTTCCCCTCATATAGTGCAATTAGCATCTGCCTCATAGGGTTGTTGCCTTCTTCTATATCAACATATTAAAGAGAACCTGACATCTGATACATGCTGCCCAATCCACTGTCTGTCTGATATCAGCCAGGTAAGTTTTACTATGAAATGCTGTGACATTTCAGAGAAAAACACACCTAATAGCCGGCGGCTTCACCCAGCCTACTGCCAGTACACACGCACGTAGGTAGAGACTTATCAATCCAGGGCAACAGGATGGAAGAAGCCGCGGACAACCCACCTTTCCATCTAGTCTGCGACGCGGCTCGGTCTCCGGCAGCTTTTAAAAGTGAAACACTGTAGTGTTCAGAGAAAAAACACAGTAATATTTAAATGGCTGAGATGGACAGCAGGGTGGCTTAGTGGTTAGCACTGTTGCTTTTCAGCACTGGGGTTCTGGGTTCAAATCTCAGCAAGGACAACATCTGCAAGGAGTTTGAATGTTTGCATTGGTTTGCTCTGGGTTCTCCGGTTTCCTCCCACACTCCGAAGACATACTTGATAGGGAATCTAAATTGTGAGCCCCAATGGGGACAGTGATAATGTCTGCAAAGTGCTGTGAAATATGAGCGCTATATAAGCAATGCATAATAAATGGTACAGCCAGTGCCCGATATGCTGCCCACGGATTAGGCAGCATGTATCATATCAGGTTCTCTTTAGGTTATATGTTGAACTTGGTGGACTTATGTCTGCTTGAAAATGCTTTCTCATAGTTTCTAAGGCTTTATTTTCTCCCTTCTTGCCCCAAGAATTGGCATTCATAACAAAGAAGCTACCTGGAGTGTGGGCAAATCTACCATAAATATGATGCACACATACAGTTACCCTTGAGGAGCATGGATTTTGCAGCAGATGGTGGTAGGAACCTGTTGATCTCCTGGAGTGGAGTACCCGGTGAGGGGTGGCCTGACTAGTCTTGCATCATCTTGTGGTTTTCCAAGCTATGTTTTCTCTGAAACACTGCAACATTTCAGAATAAGGGATACCTAACTGCAATCTCACAAAAAGGCTCAAATTCATGGTGCTCATGGTTCAGGCAGCAAAATGCTAGTGACAGGTTCCCTTTAAAGCAGTCATTCTTGGATGGCTTAGCAAAGCAGGTACATCAAGGCCAGGTGATCCTGTGTCACATATACATTATATATATTTTAATATTTCAGATCAGGTGACAGATCCTCTTTAAGAACCCGAGACTAGATCCACATGCAGTAGTTGGTGCTTCTACTGTGCACAAGTCATTCCCTGGAATTACATCCTGGAATAGGAAAAAAAAAAACCTTCATCTCAAAAGTGTATTCACATGGTTAGTGCGTGACACTATCAAAAATGTGGAAAAACTGCAGTCATTTTTCTGCAAACTTTCATTGTTTTAGGTGGCACCTTGAATGCCTTTCCTACCATGACATGATACCAGCTGTGCCACACAGAATTCAGAATCACAGGACACTCATTTAGTAAAGATTACTTTTATGTAAGAAAGAGCCCATCAAGTTCCAAGATTTTCATCCTTATAATTTACTTATGTTTATTAGAGGACAGTTAGTGAAGAACAGATCCCCTCCGGTCAGTAATGGGGTTATAGTAAACTTGGTATATTGGTCAGATATACCTTTATGGACATTCTGCACCAGAAGGTATAAAGACATACAGATATAAATAAAAAGCCTAAGAAAGGTGTCTCCTCCCCAGACAGTCCCAGTCCGCATCACAAGTACCAGCATGCAAACGCAACACCTTGAAAACTTGAGTGCTGTCCTCCCTGAGGGCTTGGCCCATAGTAAAGCACAGGTGGGTTGTCCCCTTGCATGGCAGGTATAGGTCAAGCACTCTAAGCATAACCAGGGGAATGAGCAGAGGAATGGGTAATACTGGATGCTAACGAGACTAGATATTTACACAATAGTAAAACTTTCCTTATTAGGCAAAGGGAATTTGGAGGAATTTCTTAGTGCAGCGTTTGTAGGAACTTATTTCTTGCACTTTGCGGCATTGAGGCTTGTATGAAGAAATTGCGACTTATTTGCCCAGCTTTTTTATTCTTGAGTCAATATTTGCAAAGTTATCCTCCACTGTGGCAAGGTTCTCCTTCATTGCCTTTTGGACCTGGAGAGAAAATAGACATTTATTTAACGAAGTCCATACTTGTATAATGACTTTACCAAGATCTAATGTGCTACACATGATAATAGTAACCAGATTTTCTATACCAAGAAAAGAGGGTAAGAGGTGATGTTGTGGTGTGTGGGATGGAAGGAAGGAGATGCCATAGAGCATGACTAAGGCTGCAGGATGGAGCAACGTCCGTAAGGGTTAATCATTTGCTTGGCTCTGCCAAATATTGGAAGATAAAAATGTAACTTTTTGGTATTTGTGAAGTGACTGATAAGAACCATGCTCTTCACTATGGAGGTCAGAAAGTATATGCGAGGCTGGAATTCCATGCAGGCACTGTGAGGGTACAAACACATGTGTCGGGTACGATGGGATTGTTTTGCTATGGAAAATTCCAATCCAAATGGTGAGATTCCACTGCACATTTACTAAAGGTGAAAATCTACAGCACAAAAGGTCATACTGCAGATCTAAAATCCACAGCACTGGTCAATTTCCGACAGTGGGTTTTCTCCACAGGACATGGGTGAGATTGTGTAGATTCTAACTGACTACGGTATATAGTTCCATGCTGCACATATTCTGTCCATATCAGACGCCTGTGGAGTCACACTAAGTATGTGTTTATTGGCATCCCTGGGGGACTTTGAACATTTTACTTTCAGCAAGCCATTCATATAAGAAAACTTGAAACTAGAGATCAGCAGATCACTTTGCACAACCCCAGTCCGCGGTCCAGTTCAGTGCTATCTGACAGGAGCTGCACAAATTTCCTGAGCGTCCGGTTTCGAAGGTGCAGCGCTTGAGTCACCGATTTGGCATGACACTATATGTAGCGCTCAGGTGACGTCTCACAAGCCCAGTTAATCAGAAGCCAAGGCTGGGATCCCAGAGGAGAACGAAATTCATACATTTCCTGTCCACGGCCAGAGAGCACTGACCTGTACAATGGTTGAGTGAAGCGATCCACTTATTTCTACTAGACACTCCCATAATCAGGACATCTAGTGAGGGACACGGAAAAGGCTGCCAAAGAGGACTATCAATTTAAAGCCATTCATGAAATAAAGGGAATATGTAGGATCAACCCTCCTAAGCTGGTCATAGGAAGCTGAATATAATGATTCGTTGATAAGATATTTACTGCAGCCAGCGGTTTACCTCCGGTCACAGAGGCATCGACTGATGAGTGTACTACTCCAAGTAGCCTAAACCTGCTGCCACTAATAACAGCGAGGGCAGGCGTGGATGATGGTAATATTCATCAGCTAGCGCTGGAATCCAGGTCTGCGATAATTGGTTTTCAGCCTGGAAGGTGCAAAGATGTGACTGTGCAGGCTGAAAACCGCGGGACAATGAGCTCAGTGACTAGCTGTGTCAACATCGAGGTTACCGCAGGTCACTGAGGTTGCGTTCCCAGCTCACTTCAGTGTGAGCCGAGCCGATGAACTGTGGTGACATCAGTGAGATCATCACTAGCACCATGAGTAAAAAGTTTCACGATGCAGCGCTGAGCTCAGCAAGTTTACTGCAGTTCAGTAAGAAATTTCTCACATTGCACAGGTGAGGGATATTTGTGTTTTTTTTTGTTTTTTTAGAGCAGACCAGGGCTTCAATTGGAATGGACATTAGGTGAGTATTTTTGTTGTTTATTAGTTTCTGTTTTTTTTTTTTTTACAGGGGACAAGCGCTTCAATGGAATGGGTGTAAGGTGAGTATAAGGGTATGTGCACATGCTGCGGATTTTGCTGCGGATCCGCAGCGGTTTCCCATGCATTTACAGTGCCATGTAATGCTATGGGAAATGAAATCCGCAGTGCACATGCTGCGGAAAAAAACGCGCGGAAACGCAGCGGTTTATTTTCCGCAGCATGTCAATTCTTTGTGCGGAATCCGCAGCGGTTTTTCACCTGCTCCAATAGGAAACTGCAGGTGAAAAACCGCAGCGGAAACCGCGATAAATCCGCAGTAAAAACCGCAGGAGTTTTGCACTGTGGATTTATCAAAACCACTGCGGAAAATTCCGCAATGGAATCCGCAGCGTGTGCACATGGCCTAACTGTTATTATTAAATAAATTTGTAAAACGTTGTGTATTTCTATTTCAAATAAATTACTTTATTCCGGGTGTTTTTTACTGACAATATGACTATGGGGTTAATAATGGATAGGTATCTTATAGACGCCTATCCATTACTAACTGCTGGGCTTGATGGAACCTGCAAATACAAAGTTAACATCAACCCTACAAATGTAAACCCCACTTGCCAACATCACAGGTCAAGTTGGAAGAGCCAGGCAAAGCACCAGAATTGGCTCATCTAATAGATGCGCCTTTTCTGGGTTGGCTGCAGCATGCCATTTTTAGCCTGGGGGGGGGGGGGGGGGGGGAGACAATATCCATGGCATCTTTCCAGCGTGAAAATACCGTACCATGTCCAGCTGTCCGCTTCAGCTTTACTGGGTGTCAAAATTAGAGGCTAAGAGAAAGATTTTACGGTGAGTACACAAAAATCTCCTTTACTCTGTCGCCTCATTGGGGGACACAGGACCATGGGACGTCCTAAAGCAGTCCCTGGGTGGAAAGCAATGGACGAATATTGTGCATACAGGCCCCTATACTTAGGGCACCGCCGCCTGCAGAACACATCTACCCAGGCTCACGTCCGCTCTGAGGACTGGGTATGAACCCTGTAGTGTTTAGTAAACGTGAGTAGGCTAGTCCAAGTGGCCGCCTTACACACTTGTTGTGCCGAAGCCTGGTGCCGAATGGCCCAGGAGGCCCCTACCGCCCGTGTAGAGTGTGCCATAATACCGTCTGGAAGAGAAGAATTCTTAAGGCGGTAGGCCTCCTGTATGGTGGATTTGATCCACCTGGCAAGGGTAGCTTTGGAAGCTGGCAGACCCTTGTGGCCGCCTTCCGGAAGGAGGAAAAGAGAATCAGACCTCCGGAGAGACGCAGTCCTAGACACGTATATACGCAATGCCCTGACTAGGTCAAGCGTATGCAGAGCCTTCTCCACTCTATGAACCGGACAAAGGGATGGTAGTGAAATTTTCTCATTGAGGTGGAAGTTGGACACAACCTTCGGAAGGAAGGATGGGACCGTACGAAGAACTACCTTGTCCTGGTGAAAGGCCAGGAAAGGCCGTCTGCAGGAGAGTGCTGTCAGTTCAGACACCCTGCGTAGCGAGGTGATTGCCACCAGGAAAACCACCTTCTGGGAGAGAAGGCGGAGCGGGACCTCCTTAAGGGGTTCGAAGGGTGGTTCCTGCAATGCTGTCAGGACCAGGCTGAGGTCCCACGTTTCTAGTGGTCGTCTGTAGGGGGGAACCAATCGGGAAACCCCCTGAAAAAAAAGTCCTTACTTGCGGCTTGGTAGCGATGCGGCTTTGAAAAAGCACCGAGGGGGCTGACACCTGGCTCTTAAGCGAGCCCAATGACAGCCTGGCCTCCAGACTCGATTGGAGAAAACCAAGTACTTTGGGTAGGGAATAAGGGAGTGGGGTCTGGCCACGAGATTCGCACCAGGTAAAGAATGCTTTCCAGGTACGGTAATAAATCTTGGCAGAGGCTGGCTTCCGTGCCCTGATCATGGTTCCAATGACGTCCGGCGAGAGCCCTGCCTGGGTTAGAACCCAGGTCTCAAGGGCCACGCCGTCAAATTGAGAGCCCCTGAGTTCTGGTGGTAGAACGGGCCTTGTGATAGAAGATCGTGGCGGTCAGGGAGACGCCAGGGGGCGTGTCTGCTGTAAGTTGTACGATGTCGGCGTACCATGTACGTCTGGGCCAGTCCGGTGCAATTAGGATGGTTGGAACTCCCTCTTGTTTAATCTTCCTCACCACTCTGGATATCAGGGGGAGAGGTGGAAAAATGTACAGAAGCTGGAACTGGGTCCAGTCCTGAACCAGAGCGTCTGCTCCGAGCGACCGCGGATCGTGTGTTCTGGCCATGAAGTTGGAGACCTTGGCATTGAAGTGGGATGCCATTAGGTCCACATCCGGGGTCCCCCAGCGATGGCAGATCTGGAGAAAAGCTTCGGGATGGAGAGACCACTCTCCCGAGTCTATTTCTTGTCAGCTGAGGAAGTCTGCTTCCCAGTTGTCCACACCTGGAATGTGGACCGCCGAGAGAACCGACCCTGTGTCCTCCGCCCAGTGGAGGATATGTGACACTTCTCGCATCGCCTGGGTACTGCGGGTCCCCATTGGTGATTCACATATGCCACAGCCGTGGCATTGTCTGACTGTATTCTGATGTGAGAGGCTGCCAGTAAGTGATGAAAGGCCCTCAATGCCATGAGGATGGCACGAATTTCCAGGATGTTGATGGGCATGGTCGCTTCCACTGGGGACCACTTGCCCTGTGCCCTGTGGTGTAGGTGCACTGCACCCCAACCCATCAGGCTCGCATCGGTGGTCAGAACTTTCCAATGACTTGTGAGAAAGGATTTCCCCTTTGCTAGCGAGGTTGGCTTGAGCCACCAGTGCAGGGACCTCTTGGTTGCCGACATTATCCGGAACTCCCTGTCGAGAAAGGGTTCTTGTCCCAGGACTTGAGGATGGCTAGTTGGAGAGGCCTGAGGCGAAACTTGACAAATGTGATGGCTACTATTGCTGCCCCCATCCGGCCAAGGACTCTCATGGCAAACTGGAGAGATCGAGGGGGTTTGCGGAGGAGAGTGCGAACTCCTAGACGGAGAGCCAGTGCCTTGTCCTTGGGAA
Organism: Ranitomeya variabilis; assembly: GCF_051348905.1. Classification (NCBI taxonomy): domain Eukaryota; kingdom Metazoa; phylum Chordata; class Amphibia; order Anura; family Dendrobatidae; genus Ranitomeya; species Ranitomeya variabilis. The sequence goes on from NC_135234.1 coordinate 652,172,759, forward strand.
GGAGCACTAGACCCCTGGAGGTGTTGAATAGCATTCCCAGGAAGGTCAGAGACTGACTCGGGGTTGGTGATGACTTTTGTAGGTTGACTAACCAGCCCATGCGACTAAGTGTCGATTGTGATTGAGACACTGAGCTCGCAGTCCTTGAAGGTGGGAGCCTTGATGAGTAGATCATCCAAGTATGGAACGACTACTATGCCTCTGGAGTGCAGGACGTCCATGGTGGCTGCCATGACTTTGGTAAACACTCTGGTAGCCGTAACGAGTCCAAACGGGAGAGCCACGAACTGGTAGTGGTCCTGGTCGATTGCGATCCTGAGAAATCTCTGATGAGCAGGTGCAATCGGTATATGCAGGTATGCGTCTTATATGTCTATGGAGGTGAGATATTCTCCCTTCTCCATGGACGCAATGATGGACCAAAGGGACTCCATGCGGAAGTGACGGACCCGTACGTATTTGTTAAGTTGTTTTAGGTCCAGTATGGGCCGCACGCTGCCTCCTTTCTTGGGGACTACGAATAGATTGGAGAACCCTCGAAAGCGCTCGGCCGTGGGGACTGGTACTATGACTCCTGCTTGAAAAAGCGAGGAGACCCCTTGCCGGAAGGCACGAGCCTTGGCTGGTGGTTTTGGGGGGACAGAGAGGAAGAATCGGTCCGGTGGGTTGGAGGTGAAGTCTATTTTGTATCCGGAAGACACTAGTTCCCTGACGCACCTGTCTTCTGTAATAGGCAGCCAGACTTGATGAAAGAGCAAAAGTCGGCCGCCTACGGGTGTGGTATCTTCCGGGGTCCGTGAGTCATGATGAGGAGAAAGTCTGAGATTTTCCTCCTCTGGGCTTAGGCTGGCCTGCTTTTGACTGCCAGGTCTTGTCCGACCTTTCCGTTGATCGTGAGTTGTCCCTGCGTGGGGAACGGTTATGATTTTGTGCTGGACGCGAGACGGACCAGCCCGAAGAATTCCGAAAGAATCGGAATCGAGTTTGGTTACGCTTCTTGTAAGTGCATTTAGGTTTCAGTTGGGGAAGAGAGGTACTCTTACCCCCCGGTGGCGTTGGGATATCATCGTGTCCAACTGTTCACCAAGAAGTCGCCCACTGAGGTAGGGGAGGTGCGTGAGAGACTTCTTTGAGGCTGCGTCGGCTTTCCATTCCCGCAGCCAGAGGATACGCCGAATTGTGATGGCGTTTGATGCTATCCCCGCTATACCCCTTGCTGAATCCAGAGCTGCATGAAGCATGTAATCTGCTACGACTGCTATTTGAAGCGCTTGGTCCGACAGCTCAGGAGCGGATGCTTGGAGGCCAGCTTGTAAATTTTTGGCCCAGGCCACAATGACCTTGGCAGCCCAAACTGAAGCGAACGCGGGAGCCAGGGAGGCCCCTGCGGCCTCGAAAATTGAACGAGCCATGCGTTCTACCTGCCGGTCTGCTGCGTCCCTGAGGGTTGAGCTATCTGGCAGTGAAAGGAGGGTTTGTGCTGCTAGTCTAGAGACTGGGGAGTCCACTTCGGGTGGGTCTGTCCACTCCTTGGTATCCTTAGGCGGCTTCAGAGGTCCTTCAAAGGAAATCTTGTGTTCTGGGGCCTCTGGTGGCAGATCAGAAATGTCCAGCACCCGATGGATGGAAGAGATTAAGTCCTCAACTAGCGCAGTATTGCTAGGGGGGATTGGGATCAGGGACCCCTCCGTTTCCTTCTCTGAGTCGGAGTCACAGATGCCTTCCAAATCCTGTGTATCACTGAGGCGTCCCCTGCTGGGTGAGCTGGGGAGGAGGCCTTCTCTGGTCGGGGATTGCGGAGATCTGCATTGTCTGTCCCTGGAAGGGGACGGTCTAGATGACCTGGAACTACGGTGTCTCTCCCTAGAAGGGGATGACCGAGTGCTATGGGATGACGTAGATGGACTGTGGGTCCACTTGCGTCCTGACTTAGACATAAATGTGCCAGAATCGTCCTGTCCCTGAGCCAAGCTCTCCCTTTGCTGGGTAACGGTCATAGCCGAGGCATGACTCTGCAGAGCCTGAAGCAATGTGGAAGTTAGGTTATCTATAGACTGCGTTATAGATTGCGACATCTGAGTGACCCATTCCGGCGTGGCATTAGACACCGAAGAATTGGCAGGGGCCTCTTGGGGCTCCGACACAGTAGTCTGAGTGCAGTCCTGGCAGTGTGGGTATATACTGCCACTGGGGAGAGCGGTCCTGCAGGCTGTGCAGAATGCATAATAGCAGTCCTGCCTGGTTCTCTTGGACCTTGAGCCCGGCATAGTGCACAGAGTGCAGAAGGGCTGCTATGCAGAGGACCTTACAGGGGTAGCTATGCAGAGGACCCTATAGGGGAGCCTTATAGGGAATATGGATTCACAGCCGAGTAAAACATCCCAGCTGTGATCTTAACCCACCAGTGTGCCCCTAGGTCCAGCGCCGAAGAGCCACAGTCCTGTGCCCCCCGGAGATTGGCTGGCCTGGTCCTGCTGACCGGGAGATGCAGGGTTAATCCTTGCTGCAGTAGAAATGGCCGCCGAGGAGAAGAGGTAGGGGGAGAAGGGGGGCGGAGAGCTGAGAAAAAATGCGGCAAAGCTGTGTAAAAACGCGCCCTTTCTGTCTCGATCCGCCCCCTCTATGACACTGTAGAGCAGGGGTGGGCGATTAATTTTGCCAAGGGGCCGCATGAGAAATTGGGATGGTTTTAGAGGGCCGGACTAATATAATTTTTCGGACTAGAAGACGCACCGGCCCATAAGGCGCACCCCAAATTTGGGGTGAAAATTGCAGAAAAAAAGATTTTTTATAAGATGGGGGTCCGTCTTATGGTCCAAATTTACAGTATCTTACCTGAAGGCTGGCGGTGGCAGAGCAGGGTCACAGGAGGCATGGTGACGGCAGAGGTGGGGTGATGCGGTGTGGCGTGCACCTGAGCAGGGTCCCTTCCTGCTTAGGTGGGCGACGCCACGGCCTGGTGTCCATGGGGAGGGGTTGCAGCAGGGGTGTGGCGACGGCAAAGGTGCAGCATGGCATTGCAGCGGCCGGAATGCAATGTGAGCAGCAGAGCCGAGTTGAATATCGGTGGCGGCGGCCATCTTCCCGAGGCCGCGCGTGCGCAGATGGAGTGCTCTGCTTCAGGAAAATGGCCACGAGAGGCCGCGCGTGCGCAGATGGAGATCGCGGCGGTCATTTTCTTGAAGCCGAGATCTAAATCTGCAAACTCTGCTTCAGGAAAATGGCCGCCGCGATCTCCATCTGCGCACGTGCGGCCTCCCGCGGCCATTTTCCTGAAGCCCCGTGAAGCAGAGCACTCCATCTGCGCACGAGCGGCCTCGGGAAGATGCTCAAGGCCTTCACTCCAGCCGCCAGCAGTCCTCCTCAGAAGCGTCTGGCCGAGCGGTGCCGGGGGCGGCTGTCAGAAGTGACAGCTAGCTGGCGGGACGTTTAAAATCATCAGGCGGACCGGATGCGGCCTGTGGGTCGCACCTTGCCCATCTGGGGGGCGGGACGGGGGGTGGAGAGGAGGCGGAGGCTTCAGCTAGGCCGAAGCCGGGGCCTAAATTAGATGCCTTATGCCCAGAAGGGCTGCAGGCCAGCGCGAAAGTCCGGGAGGGGGTCGGATCAGAACCGGACACCCCCCCCCCCAGGATTTAAAGACAGGATAGCGGTGGGGCTGTAAGCGTAAGGGGGGCCCGGTGAGGGGTCCCCCTGAGGCAGTATAGAGCTGGTGCTGCCGCAGAGACAGGGGTGCAGGGAGCTGTTATGATCCGGTGACCTTGGAGCCGCATGAGACTTTCTCTGGAGAGGTGGAACCTGTACTGACCGCAAACCCTAAACTGACACCGCAACTAGAAGTAGCCGTGGGGTGTACCTAACACATCCTAGACACCTCGACACAGCCGGAGAACTAAATACCCCTATAGATGGAAATGGGAATTCTATCTTGCCTCAGCGCAGAACCCCAAAGGATAGGTAGCCCCCCACAAATATTGACTGAGTATTAGAGGAAAGACACACGCAGGCAGAAAACAGCTAAATAGAAAAGGATAGGATAGAATACTAAGCGGTCAGTATTAAAACCCTAAAAATATCCACAGCAGATAATACAAAAATTCCACATCTAACTAAAGACATGGAATGTATATCTGCATCTCCTGAGAATCCAACATGACTGAAAAAATCCAAACACAGTCTAAGCTGGACAAGAAAAAACAATGAATAGTACTGAATAGTAAAGCACACAGCATGTGTGCTGCAGAAACAAAACCCAGACACTTATCTTGGCTGATTTGGCAGCAGGGCAGGAGGAACCAGACAGAGATGTAAGACCTCCAAGAACAATGGACAACTGGCAAGGGCTAATGGATCCTGCAAACCTAAATAGGTCTGAATCCACAAACGCCATGACAGAAAATGATGACAATGAGCAAATCAAGGACACAGATAACAGAAATTTAGGTTGTACAGTACTGATGGTAAATGAACTAGCGATCCTCTTTGTACGCTTAGGGCAGACTGAAATTACATGAGAAGCATCGCCACAATAAAAACACAACCTATTCTGACGTCTGAATCCTTGTTGTTCCGTTCTAGACAGAATCCTATCACACTGCATTGGCTCAGGCATCTGCTCTGAGGACAACCCACAGCGCGCACAGTTCTGCGCTCCCGCAAGCGCCGATCAATCTGAATGGCCAGAGACATAGAATCACTCAGACCGAAAGGCGTGGGAAACCCCACCATAACATCTTTAACGGATTCAGAAAGACCCTTTCTGAAAATTGCCGCCAAAGCATCATCATTCCATTTAGTCAACACAGACCATTTTCTAAATTTCTGACAATACAATTCTGCCGCTTCTTGACCCTGAGACAGGGCCAACAAGGTCTTCTCCGCTTGATCCACAGAATTTGGTTCATCATATAATAATCCTAAAGCCTGAAAAAAGGCGTCTACATTAAGCAAGGCCGGATTCCCAGATTCCAGGAAAAATGCCCAATCCTGAGGATCGCCACGCAGCAGGGAGATGACAATTTTAACCTGCTGAATGGAATCACCAGAGGATCGAGGTTTCAGAGAAAAAAAACAGTTTACAGTTGTTTTTAAAACTCAAAAATTTGGACCGGTCCCCAAAAAACAAATCAGGAGTAGGAATCTTAGGCTCTAAAACTGGAGTCTGAACAATATAATCAGAAATATCCTGTACCCTAGCAGCAAGCTGGTCTACACGAGAAGCTAATCCCTGAACATCCATGCTAGCACAAGACTCCTCAGCCACCCAGAGAAAAAGAGGGAAGAAAAGACAAAACAGGCTACAGAAAAAAAAATGGCTCAACACCTTTCTTCCCTTCTTCTGAGATGCATTTAACTCATTATTGGCCAGTTGTACTGTTATGATCCGGTGACCTTGGAGCCGCATGAGACTTTCTCTGGAGAGGTGGAACCTGTACTGACCGCAAACCCTAAACTGTCACCGCAACTAGAAGTAGCCGTGGGGTGTACCTAACACATCCTAGACACCTCGACACAGCCGGAGAACTAAATACCCCTATAGATGGAAATGGGAATTCTATCTTGCCTCAGAGCAGAACCCCAAAGGATAGGTAGCCCCCCACAAATATTGACTGTGAGTATTAGAGGAAAGACACATGCAGGCAGAAAACAGGATTTAGCAAAAGAGGCCACTCTAGCTAAATAGAAAAGGATAGGATAGAATACTAAGCGGTCAGTATTAAAACCCTAAAAATATCCACAGCAGATAATACAAAAATTCCACATCTAACTAAACACATGGAATGTATATCTGCATCTCCTGAGAATCCAACATGACTGAAAAAATCCAAACACAGTCTAAGCTGGACAAGAAAAAACAATGAATAGTACTGAATAGTAAAGCACACAGCATGTGTGCTGCAGAAACAAAACCCAGACACTTATCTTGGCTGATTTGGCAGCAGGGAAGGAACCAGACAGAGATGTAAGACCTCCAAGAACAATGGACAACTGGCAAGGGCTAATGGATCCTGCAAACCTAAATACCCAGAGAGCTGCATTCAGCAGGGACACCTGCTCAGGATTGCAACCCAGGGACAACTGTATTACCGCCAACAACCACCGGAGGGAACCCTAGAGCAGAATTCACAACAGGGAGCCCTGTGTCTGTCTGTGCCATGCCTGCCTGCACTCCCCCCGGCCTTAACAGGAGCCCGCAGCTGGGCTGGGGTCCCTGGATGCAGGCGCAGTGTGCTGGCCCATTGCTGGGAGCTGCAGAGTGCTGCCTGTACAGGCCCTACCTGAGGCGTCCCAACCTAATACCCCCAGAGGGTGATTAGGGAGGGTGCTGTTGTCACCTTCAGGGGCCTTTATCCTCACCTCGACCTCAACCCAGAAACCAAGAGGAATTGGGGAAGGAGGGGGAAGGGGGGGGGGGTCTCGACTTCGAACCAGCACCCGAAGGACTGGGGAAGGAGCAACATGGGGGATAGTCATCTCTACTTCAACCGGGCACCCCATAATAGGGGGCCGAGGAAGGAGCCATGCCGGGAGTCTCACAGGAGACCCACTTTTCTTCATCTGTAATCCGTCGGAAAAAAACGGAGTAAAAATACCGGATTACTCACCGGCAATGCTCTTTTATAGAGCCCACGACAGCACCCACTGAGAGAGGGGATCCGCCCCTGGGAACAGGAAACCTACAGAGAGATAAAAGGGGCGGCCCCCCCTCGCTCCTCAGTTGTTTTACAGAGAAAAAGGAGGAACCGCCACCAGGTTTTTTAGTTTAACAGGTTTTAGTCATATATACATATTTACAACTTCATATCATATTACTCTATTATATACATCTCCCTATAAGACACCACGTGCAACCAAATAAAGAAAAGGGAGGGAATCAAATGGGTGCTGTCGTGGGCTCTATAAAAGAGCATTACCGGTGAGTAATCCGGTATTTTCTATTCGCCACGACAGCACCCACTGAGAGATTAACAGAGATTATAGATTGGGTAGGTTAACTGAGCCGAGAACCGACACCCCAAAGGTTAGATCAGAAGCAGCAGATAGGTCTAGTCTATAGTGCTTATAGAAGGTATTAGGCGAAGACCAAGTTGCAGCCTTACATATAAGGTGTATTGGCACGTTCGCTCTCTCTGCCCAGGAGGTCGATAAGGCTCTAGTGGAGTGTGCTCCGATATGCAGAGGAGGATCTCTTCCCTTAGATCTGTACGCCAAGATTATAGCATCCCGGATCCAGCGCGACAGTGTGCTCTTTGTGACTCTGGATCCCTTGTTTTTCCCCTGGAAAGTCACAAAGAGAGCCCTACTCTCCCTCCAGTCCCTAGTTCTTTCTATATAAGTTAGAATAGCTCTTTTAACGTCTAGGGTATGAAGCCTAGCTTCTTCTGGAGTCGAGTGGTCCTCATAAAAGGTAGGTAACAAGATCTCCTGAGATCTATGAAAACTAGTAGCTACCTTAGGGAGATAACATGGATCTGTCTTTAAAACTATTCTGTCAGAAGCTACTGATAGGAATGGAGGATCTACTGATAAGGCATGGAGATCACTCACCCTTCTGGCAGATACTAATGCCACTAGTAATATCGTCTTTAATGAGACATGCTTCGAAGAGGCTGTCTGAAGAGGCTCAAAAGGGCTTTGTGTCAACGCATCCAGGACTAACGTCAGATCCCACTGAGGAATCTGTGGTATCTTAATAGGTTTTGATCTCTCGCATGCGGAAATAAACCTAGATATCCATCTATTGCCTGCAACATCAGAATTAAACAGAGCTCCTAGAGCCGAAATTTGGACCTTTAATGTGCTAACCGAGAGTCCCAAGTCCAGACCCCTCTGTAGAAATTCTAATATTGAGAATATAGGAACCTCCGAAGAGAGTTGTGCAGTATGGAATTCAAGAAATTTCTTCCAAATCCTAACAAATTCTGGTAGTGGAAGGCTTTCTACTCATGAGGGTATTTATTAACCCTCTAGAAAACCCTCTAAGCTCTAGTAACTGCCTCTCAAATTCCAGACAGTCAAGTTCATTCCTTTTACTTGAGGATGTAGGAATGGCCCCTGAGATAGAAGGTCTTTGGTCTGAGGCAGAATCCAGGGGTCTGAAATTGACATCGCTCTGAGCCACGAAAACCATGGCCTCTTGGGCCAGAATGGGGCTATCAGCAGAACTCTTGCCCCTTCTTCCCTTATCTTTCTTATGACCACAGGCAGTAGATTCCATGGAGGGAATGCATAGGCTAGGTCGAATGCCCATGTTATATGGAGGGCATCGAATATGTCCGGATTGTCCTCTCTGCATAGAGAGGCGAACATCTTCACCTGACGGTTTGCTCGTGTGGAGAACAAGTCTATCTGGGGTACACCCCATTTGGCTGTTATTAACCTGAACACTTCCCTGTTGAGCATCCATTCCCCCTGATGCAGAGTGTGGCGGCTGAGGAAGTCTGCACGAAAGTTGTCTATGCCTCTGATATGTACTGCCTACAAGGATAGTAGGTGACCTTCAGCTAGCTCCATGATGTCTGAAGCAACTCCCATAAGATTTTCTGACCGTGTACCTCCTTGATGGTTCAGATAGGCCACTGCGGTAGTGTTGTCGGAGAAGACCCTTGTGTGAGAGCCTCTCAGCTGAGGGAGAAAGTGGAGCAGGGAATAAAATATAGCTTTCAACTCTTTTACATTAGAGGAATTCTCAAGCTCTGCACAAGACCAGAGACCCTGGACTACCTGATCCTGAAAGTGTGCCCCCCAGCCATCAGGACTAGCATCCGTGGTAACATTAGTGGACGAAGTGATAACCCACAAAACTCCCTTAGACAGATTGCTCCAATCTAACCACCATGCAAGGGAGTGTATTACATCTGACGTTAGAACGACTGTGTCATCCAGCTCTCCTTCCTTCCTAATGTCCTCTTGTAATATAAATTTCTGTAGCTGTCTAGTGTGGAATTGCGCCCATTGGACTGCAGGAAGACAAGAAGTCAGGGAACCTAATAAAGACATGGCATTCCTTAATGACATACTACGCTTACTGATGGCTATACTCACTTTATGTATTATGGTGGTCTTTTTCTCATCAGGAAGCCTACATATCTGGTCAACTGAGTCTAATAGGAGCCCCAGAAATTTCTGACATGCCACTGGCTGGAGCCTGGATTTTTCCCAGTTTATAATCCAGCCAAGTTTTTGCAAAGAAAATACTACTTCCCCCAACCTCGTCTCACACTGTAGGGAATCTTTACCTATTATCAACAGGTCATCTAAATACGGAATTATCAGTGTGTTCCTTACTCGTAGAAAGGACATTACTTCCGACAGTAATTTGGTAAAAACCCTCGGAGCCATGGATAAACCAAATGGCATAGCCCGGTATTGTAGGTGACAGACCTGCCCATCTATAACCGCTGCTACCCGGAGAAATTGTTGGTGTAACTGGTGTATGGGGAGATGGTAATAAGCATCCTTAAGATCCAGTACTACCATGTAACAATTTGGAAACAAATTTTTAATAGCTGAACGAATAGATTCCATTTTAAATGTTCTGGGTTTTATAAAGGAATTCAATTTTCTCAAATTGATTATGGTTCTGAAAGAGCCGTCGGGCTTAGCAATCAGAAACAGGGGGGAGTAGAAGCCCTTCCCTATCTGGGATGGTGGCACCTTTATTAATACGCGTTTGGATATGAGGGTTTTAATTTCCGTTTCAAGGGCCTCCTGCTGAGGCTGAGATTTTAAGGATGTGAGAAGGAAGGAATCCGGAGGTGTTTGAATGAAGTCTAAAACGAGGCCTGAAGATACTAAATTGATGGCCCATGGATTGACCGTTATCTCCTTCCATTGCTCCACAAACTCTAGAAGTCTAGCTCCCACTGGCAAAACAGGGTCAACGGAATTTATCCGCTGGCTTAAAGGGACGTTTATTGAACAAATTCCCTTTTTGTTTAAATTCTTTATTATTATTCCACCGGTCTTTAAAGCCTCCCTTCTTGCCGAATGGTGGCTTCCTGAACGCCCTTCTGTAAGAAGGAATAAAGGGATTAGGGAACCCCTTCTTCCTTTCACCCGCCTTAGTGAGTATTTCATCTAATACAGTCCCGAAGAGGTACTCACCCTGACAGGGTATGGCACACAACTTGGACCTGGACTGGGCATCTCCTTTCCAGTTTTTTAGCCATAAGGCTCGACGAGCCGTATTAGTAAGACTAGCCGTTCTGGCCGCCAGACGGAGTGAGTCAATAGAGGCATCAGATATAAATGCCGCAGCCCCCTTAATCAAAGGAATAGCAGAGCGCAATTTTTCCCTGGATACCCCAGTTTTGATGTTTTGGTCCAGCTGGTCGAGCCAAACTAGCATAGACCTGCTAGTAGATGTGGCTGCAATTGCAGGTTTAAAGGCAGTTACACAGGCCTCCCATGACTTCTTAAGTATTGTGTCAGACTTCCTGTCCATAGGATCTGATAAGGAACCTGCATCTTCCACTGGTAGGGAGGAACGGCGGGAGGTGGATGCCACAGCCGCATCCACTTTAGGTACTTTGGACCAAGTGGTCAAGTCCTCATCATCAAAGGGGTACCGCCTTTTACACGAGACTGGTACAAACCCCTTTTGTCCTTTACTCCATTCCCGTTTAACCAGGTCCTTGATGGCCTGATTCACCGGAAACACATGGCCTTTCTTCTGTGAAAGACCAGCAAACATAACGTCCTGAGGTGTCTGAGGTTCTTTAGACTCTGATACCCCCATAGTACCTCTCACTGACTTAATCAGATTATTTACACTGTCTGTAGGGAAACAGACGTAATCCTCGTCATCCGAGGAGCCCGATTTCTGAGAAATGTCTGAGCTGACCTCCCCACTTTCTGCTGACGTGTCTGCTGCAGGTGAAGGCGCTTTCCTGGTTCTTTTCTCAACATTCACCGCTGGACTACCTCCCAAGGACTGAAGTTCTTCCCTAATCATGAGACGAATTTCTTTCATCCTGACCGAACTTTCCTGCTGCAAGGTGTAATCTATGCAACTCTGACATAATTTCTTAATATAGGAGTCCAGCAGGGGCTCATTACACATCGCACACTGCTTGTGCCTAGATTTCTCCGTCCGCTTACCCTATAAGATAGAAGTAGGAGAAACTACCATTAGCCCCCATAAAGCCAGCTACGCATTCACCCAGGAGTAAGGTTAAATACCGTCTGCCGGGTTGTACGATCAGCTTTCGGTGCAGAGCGGCCTGACTTTTTCACCGATTTCTCAGTGGAGTCACTCATCTTTGAGTGTCCACTGCCTTTCTTTTTAGCATCACCACTAGGCAGGATTGAATCCTCCAGTGGGCGCTTGATATCCTCCTGGGACGACATGTTGCGCAACCAGCAGAGCTCTGAACTGCCTTATATAGCACTGCTTGTGCCTCACAGCTGAGAAACACTCCTCCCCCCCTTTTTTTTTTTTTGCACCTGACCATTAGGGGAGATTAGCGATTAGCCCTGGCGCGGCCCGCAGTCTCCTCCTCCAGCCGCAGATGCTTTGCGCTAATCACCGGCAACCACAATGGCGCCTACAGCCGAGCCCAGGCTGACCTCGCGCCCCCGGAAGTTCTATTTTCCACTTCCGGGACGCCATCAGATCGCGCATGTGCGCTCTCACCATCCACCATGCGGCTGAAGCCACCGCTTACCGCTGCCGTACTGCACACCTGCTACACCGAGTTGTAAGGTAACAAAACTAAACCGCTTACCGGACAGTAGCCGAAGGGGTTCCTCATGTGGTGGAGCGATATAACAGTGTCCCAGCAGGGAGACTGTTATTAATCCCGTATCCATGCCGATACTATCAGGATAGGGGGAAGCCAACAGGACATCCCCCTTCACTGAGACTTACTCTGGAGCCCCTGCCGCTCAACAGAGACGAACAGGCGGCAGTCCAGGTAAGCTTGTCCTCTTCTTCCTTAAGTCCGCAGAGTTTCTCTCTGAGGTGTTCCACCCGGGAACAGGAAACCAACTGAGGAGCGAGGGGGGGCCGCCCCTTTTATCTCTCTGTAGGTTTCCTGTTCCCAGGGGCGGATCCCCTCTCTCAGTGGGTGCTGTCGTGGCGAATAGAAAAAAAAAAAAAATTTAGGTGTGCCTCCTATGCGACACTAAGCAAAAACTGGAGAAGGCTGATGCCGTCCAGGGGTGTATACTGCAGAGAAGGAGCCACAGTTAATCTTTTTCAGATTATGCATAGTGTCGCCTCCTAGTGGACAGCAGCATAACACCCATGGTCCTGTGTCCCCCAATGAGGCGATAGAGTACCGTATTTTCCGGCGTACAAGACGACTTTTTAACCCCTGAAAATCTTCTTAAAAGTCGGGGGTCGTCTTGTACGCCGGGAATCGCCTTGTACGCCGGGTGTATATGGTGGTGGGGGGAGTGGTCCTGATGATGACGAGGGGGCGTCTCACAGGAAAGTGAGTATCCCCCATTACCTTATCATAGCGCTGCAGCGTGGGGTCTCTGTGCTGGGAGCAGCGGCTGCTGTGCTGTGGTGCGGCGGCTCCTCTTCTGCAGTGTGGGGCCTCTGGTGCTGTGGGGCGGTGGCGGCGGCGTATCTTCATGCAGTCGGGGCTCCTCCGGCATCTCAAAGCCTGGAAGCCCCGCCGGCAACTCCATCGGTGTAATGCGGTGGCCTCCGGGAAAATGGCCGCTGCTTAGATTCAGATCTCGTGTCCCGAGATTTCGGGACGAGATCTGAATCTGAGCATGCGCAGCCCCCAGCGGCCATCGCATCGCACCTATTGAGCTGCCTCCGGGAAAATGGCCACTGCTCAGATTCAGATCTCGTCTCCCGAGATCTCGGGACGAGATCTGAATCTGAGCAGCGGCCATTTTCCCGGAGGCCACCGCATTGTACCGATGGAGTTGCCGGCGGGGCCTCCAGGCTTTAATGAGATGCCGGAGGAGCCCCGACTGCATAAAGATACGCCGCCGCCGCCACCCCACAGCACCAGAGGCCCCACACTGCAGAAGAGGAGCCGCCGCACTACAGCACAGCAGCCGCCGCTCCCAGCACAGAGACCCCACGCTGCAGCGCTATGATAAGGTAATGGGGGATACTCACTTTCCTGTGAGACACCCCCTCGTCGTCATCAGGATCACTCCACCCCCCCAAAAGGCACATATTCACCGGCCCTATAAGACGACATACGGTGTATAAGAAGACCCGCGACTTTTAAGAAGATTTTATTTTTTAACTGGTAAAGTTGGGGGGTCGTCTTATACGCCCAGTCGTCTTATACGCCGGAAAATTAATTGAAAAAAATCATTGCAGGGACGCCTCTATTCTTCATAATCCATCATGATAAAGCTGACAGCTGAAAGTTGCTGCCTGCAGTTGTCAGTTTTGCCATACAGCTTATCAAAAACGGAAAGACCCCACGTCTTTTTTTTTTATTATTATTATTTATAGTACAGGCTGATGAATACTCCCATCAGCCAACGCCTCTGTGACCAGAAGTAAACTTTTTGCTGGAGCTATGACTGGCGGTAACAATCTTACTCCCAATCAGAGCAGTCAGCGTTTCTCACACTACTAGATGTCTTATTTCAGAAAAATCTGAGCCCTCTTATGTTTAAAATAATCTGTGGAAGCAGATTCTCATGCAGAAAGGTGTCCGGTCCATAGCCTGGAACAGCTCGTTCACAAACAAAAAACAAAAACATGCTTTTCTCTGGAATAAGACATTGGGTCTCAGATATCACAGTACAGTGGCATGTAAAAGTTTGGGCACCCCTGGTCAAAATTACTCTTATTATGAACAGTTAAGCAAGTTGAAGATGAAATGCTCTCTTGACACATTTCCTTTGTATTTTAGGCAAAACAAAATTACATTAAATATATATACCGTAATTTTCAGATTATAAAGAAGCACTTTTCAAAAAAAAATTTGGAGGGAGAATGGGGGTGTGTATTATAATTCGAATATACCTTAACGGCTGTGGTGGAGTGGGGACCCAGGGTCACTGCTGGCGGAGGCAAGAGTTGGGCGATGCCGCGGACCTCAGGCTGGGATGAGGGGGTGTTCGGAGGTGCGACACTGTGGGTGGTTGGTGGTGCCGGGGCTCCACCGACATTTTGTTTAAGTCCCGCACTTCCATGGTTCACATTGCGGTGGACCCCGAGAAAATGGCCTCCGTGGGTGGCATATAAGTAGATGGAAATCACGGCACCAAGATTTCGTGAGGCGAGATCTCCCCGGGGTAAACCATGGAAGTGTGCGGGCTCCCACAAAATTCCAGCGGAATTCGGCGCACCACCGAACACCCGCAGCATCACACCTCTGAATACCCCTTCCTTCCAGCCTGGGATCTGAAGCCCCGCCCCACTCCCGCACTCGTCAGTAGTGACCCTGGGAACCCACTCCAACGCAATTGCCCCCCCTTCCCAGTAAGCAATAAGACGCATGGATTATAAGAAGCACCACTTTAGCAAAAAAAAAAAATTTACTTTCCTGTGTTTCCTCCCAAAATTTGGGGGGGGGGGGGGGGGGGCATCTTAGAACTTGCAAAACACAGTGTATAATAGTATATATATATATATATATATATATATATATATATATATATATATATATATATATATATATATATATATATATATATATATATATATATATATATATATATATATATATATATATATATATATATGTATATACACACACACACACAGTACAGACCAAAAGTTTGGACACACCTTATTTAAAGATTTTTATGTATTTTCATGCTATGAAAATTGTACATTCACACTGAAGGCATAAAAACTATAAATTAACATGTGGAATTATATACTTAACAAAAAAGTGTGAAACAACTTAAATTATGTCTTATATTCTAGGTTCTTCAAAGTAGCCACCTTTTGCTTTGATGACTGCTTTGCACACTCTTGGCATTCTCTTGATGAGCTTCAAGAGGTAGTCACCGGGAATGGTTTTCCAACAATCTTGAAGGAGTTCCCAGAGTTGCTTAGCATAGGAGGCAAGGGCTTGGATATGTGGCTTGAAAGAGAGGGCAGAGTCGAGGATCACCCCGAGCCACCGGGCGTGTGGGACTGGGGAAAGTGAGCAGCCATTGACATTGATGGATAGGTCTGGTGGAGTGGTAGAGTGAGATGGGGGAAAGATGATGAATTCTGTTTTGTCCATGTTCAGTTGTAGAAAGCGAGCAGAAAAGAAGGCTGAGATAGCAGACAGACAGTGCGGGATTTTGGTAAGTAAGGAGGTGAGGTCAGGTCCGGATAGGTAGATCTGCGTGTCATCAGCGTAGAGATGGTACTGCATACCGTGGGATTCTATGAGCTGTCCCAGGCCGAATGTGTAGATGGAGGAGAAGAGTAGGGGTCCTAGAACAGAGCCTTGAGGAACACCGACTGACAAGGGGCGAAGTGAGGAGGTGGTGTGGGGGAGGGAGACACTGAATGTTCGGTCTGTCAGATATGATGAGATCCAGGAAAGGGCCAAGTCTGTGATGCCAAGAGATGAGAGGATTTGTAGCAGAAGGGAGTGGTCCACAGTGTCGAAGGCAGAAGACAGGTCCAGGAGGACAGAGTAGTGTCGCTTGCTCCTGGCAGTTAGTAGGTCATTGGTGACTTTAGTTAGGGCAGTTTCAGTTGAGTGATGGGAACGGAAGCCAGATTGTAACCGATCAAAGAGAGAGCAGAATGAGAGGTGGGAGGACAGTTCAAGATGGACGTGTTGCTCCAGCAATTTGGAGGCATAAGGGAGAAGAGATATCGGGCGATAGCTAGACACAGAGGATGGGTCGAGGGAGGTCTTTTTGAGGATGGGTGTGATCTTGGCATGCTTGAAGGATGAGGGGAAGACACCTGTTGTGAGTGAGAGGTTGAAGAGGTGCGTTAGGGTTGGGATGAAGACCGTGGAAAGGTTAGGGATGAGGTGGGACGGGAGCGGGTCGAGCGTGCAGGTGGTGTGATCTTGACAGGAGGGTGGAGAGCTGATCTTCTGTCATGGTGGAGAAGCTGGTTTTGGAGGAGCAGGGTTGAGCAGCAAAGAGGGGCAGTGGGCGCTGTGGGCCAAAGCTTTCCCTGATCGTATCGATCTTCTGTTTAAAGAAAGAGGCGAAGTCTTCAGCAGAAATGAGGGGGAAGGGAGGAGGTGCTGGGGGACGGAGTAGAGAATTGAAAGTGTTAAAAAGCTGTTTAGGGTTATGAGACAGGGAGGATATGAGAGATGAGAAGTTTGTTTTGCGGCAGTGAGCGCGGACTTGAAGCTGGCGAGGGACTGCTTGTATGCAGTGAAGTGGTCGGCAGAGCGGGATTGCTTCCATCTCCGCTCAGCGATCCTGGAAGCCCGTCACAATTCTTTGGTCAGGCTGGTCAGCCAGGGCTGCCTGTAGAGTGTATGAGTTTTGCTATGCATGAGGGGGGCAACCGAATCGAGTGTTGCTGTTATTGTGGTGTTATAAAAAGTGGCAGCAGCATCTGTGTCATGAAGGGAGGCTATGTCTGTAAGAGGGAGAAGGGACTCCGAGAGATTGTAAATTGAGATGTTTGAGATTTCTGCGAGGGAGTTTGTGGAGTGGGGGTTGCACACTAGGAGAGGAGAGGGAAGAGAATGTCAGTAGGTTGTGGTCAGACAGGGGGAGGGGAGAGTTTGTGAGATTAGTAAGGGAGCAGAGGCGGGTGAAGATGAGGTCCAGGGTGTGGCCATCTTTGTGAGTGGCCTCAGAGGACTATTGAGTGAGGCCAAAGGAGGCAGTCAGTGATAGAAGTTTAGAGGCAGCTGAGGTGGAAGTGTCAATGGGGATATTGAAATCACCCATGATGATAGTGGGGATGTCAGCAGTGGGGATGTCAACAGAGAGGAAATTAAGTCATATATACATATACACACACACACACACACACACACACACACACACACACACACACATCTACTATATAATTGTCTAAGGGTCACTTCCGTCTGTCTGTCTGTCTTTCTGTCTGTCACGGATATTCATTGGTTGTGGCCTCTGTCTGCCATGGAAATCCAAGTCCCTGATTGGTCGCGGCAAAAGAGCCACGACCAATCAGCGACGGACACAGTTCGGGGATCAAAATGGCCGTTCCTTCCTCCTCGCAGTCAGTGCCCGCTCCATAATCCCCTCCAGTCAGCGCTCACACAGGGTTAATGGCAGCGGTAACGGCCCACGTTATGCCGCGGGTAACACACTCAGTTACCGCTGCTATTAACCCTGTGTGACCAACTTTTTACTATTGATGCAGCTTATGCGGCATCGATAGTTAAAAGATCTAATGTTAAAAATATTAAAAAAAATAAAAAATCCTTATATACTCACCGTCCGTCGGCTACGTCATCATCTCGCGAGACCGCAATGCACTCTTGGGACCAGAGCGCGTGAGGAGCGTTGGTAACCGCTTTGTCTGGATCCTGGGCCAACGGAAGGTGAGTATATAACTATTTTTTATTTTAATTCTTTTTTTTTTTTTTTTTTAACAGGGATATGATGCCCACATTGCTATATACTGCGTGGGCTGTGCTATATACTGCGTGGGCTGTGCTATATACTGCGTGGGCTGTGCTATATACTGCGTGGGCTGTGCTATATACTGCGTGGGCTGTGCTATATACTGCGTGGGCTGTGCTATATACTGCGTGGGCTGTGCTATATACTGCGTGGGCTGTGCTATATACTGCGTGGGCTGTGCTATATACTGCGTGGGCTGTGCTATATACTGCGTGGGCTGTGCTATATACTGCGTGGGCTGTGCTATATACTGCGTGGGCTGTGCTATATACTGCGTGGGCTGTGCTATATACTGCGTGGGCTGTGCTATATACTGCGTGGGCTGTGCTATATACTGCGTGGGCTGTGCTATATACTGCGTGGGCTGTGCTATATACTGCGTGGGCTGTGCTATATACTGCGTGGGCTGTGCTATATACTGCGTGGGCTGTGCTATATACTGCGTGGGCTGTGCTATATACTGCGTGGGCTGTGCTATATACTGCGTGGGCTGTGCTATATACTGCGTGGGCTGTGCTATATACTGCGTGGGCTGTGCTATATACTGCGTGGGCTGTGCTATATACTGCGTGGGCTGTGCTATATACTGCGTGGGCTGTGCTATATACTGCGTGGGCTGTTATATACTACATGACCGGCCACAATCAGTGACAGGCGCAGTCCGGGATTTGAACCACACTTCGCTAATTGGTCGCGGCCGGCCGAATCCTGTGTATTCAATGTATTATTCTAAAATCTTCATAAATAAACTACATACATATTCTAGAATACCCGATGCGTTAGAATCGGGCTACCATCTAGTATATACATACACACACTATTTACACCGTATTTTGCGGTTTATAAGACGCACCGGATTACACATTCAAATTAGTCTTTTTTTCAATTTTAAAAATTGCAAAAAGAGAAATTGAGTGATGCAGACGTTTGGGCACCCTTGGAAATTTTGTGCTCAGATAACTTTGACCAAGGTGTCAGACCTTAGCCTGTCATGGCTTGTTCACTATCATCGTTGGGAAATGCCAGGTAATGCAAATTTCACAGCTTTATAAAAACCCAGCCTCCTCTGACCTTGTGCCGAAAAACCAGCAGCCATGGGTTCTTTTAAGCAGCTGCCTAGCACTCTGAAAATGAAAATGGTGGAGGCCCACAAAGCAGGAGACGGCTATAAGAAGGTGGCAAAGCGTTTTCAATTTGACCTTTCCTCAGTTCAAAATTGAATTAAGAAATGGCAGATAACAGGGACAGTGGAGGTCAAAATGAAAAAAAACGAAAAAAACAAACAAAATGAGAATACATTTATTTTTTTGCCTAAACTACAAAGGATATGTGTCATCTATAACTTTAGCCCTTTTAGAGATCATTTCATCATCAATTGCTTAACTGTTCTCAATAACAGTAATTTTGACCAGGGGTGCATGAACTTTTACATGCCACTATACAATTTTATTCAGTTTCCTATGAAATACATGCCCATATAGATGGCATAGGTGGGTTGATCCCACAGATTCCTTTTAAAGGATTATTCCATTCAGGTTTTCGTGGCCGAGATGGGAATGACGGCATCCAGGCCCCGGCTACTGGAAATAAAGCTATGGAAACAGTAATATTACTGGTAAGGAAAATTCTTAATATTCTGTTTGAAACCTTAAAAATGAACACTTTAGGCCACGTTCAGTTAAGTTTGTGGCTGAAAGCGAATCACCGATTGATATTATTATTTTATAAACTTAATTGGGAACCTTTAGGGAATAGCTTCAGAACGCCATTAACCCGCAGATTAACCCCATATCGGCAAGTTCATTTCTTTTTCTTTTTTTACATGAATGGTTCCATTTAATGTAAAGTATGTAGATTCATCCACCAATAAAGAAGTCTCCCTCAGTGATAAAGCAGGCAATTATAGTACAGAGACGAGATTGGAATCGTGTAGAGTAGCGGCAAGAAGATGTAGCACATAATGATTATACCCTGCAGATCAGAAGGTAAAACAATCCGCAGGACAAGGGTCTCCTCAGACGCACTTTTCTTTATAGACATACACGGCGGGAGCTTCCTGGAAGCTCAATAGACAGGATGGGATGAAGAAAGGATTACGTACCATGGCCAGAGCAGCGGTGTTGTCCTTCAGGGAGTTGGAAATCATTAGCTGCGTAGTGTCCAGATGGGTAAGCAGCTGCCCAAACTGCATGGCTGAAACACAGGGTTGCACTTCAATATTTGACCAGCGATGAAGATATAAATGGTAAATTGTAATAAGCACAGCTGTTTCCAGTACATTGGAATATTTGTCAGGCCTTCGTTATCACATACTGAGGTGGTGGATTACTTGGTGTGGACTTACCTTCTAAAAATAGGAATAATCAATACCCTGAGTTCACAGATTAAATGATGACTTATAGTGGCGGCCTCTTTTACACCCGATAGAAAGCGTCTTCTCATCTCAAGTTAAAGCATATTAAAAGAATACTTTATGATCAATGGGGTTAATGATAACTTCACACTGAGGCTAGGAGGGGTTTATCAGCATCTTTTCATAGAATGTAACAATAAGAGAGGAAGATGCTGTCCATTGTTGAGGTTGTTGTGAATTTAAAAGTAACAGTTTAATAGTCTGGTAGCCAGGAACATTAGAAGCCGTCTGAGTACCGTCACAGGGGTGTGCTTCATCGCGTTCAGTCAGGTTCGCCGATGGACAATGTGCAAGTGTTGGTCAGCAACATACAATAAACACTGTTCAAGCGCGGAAAACCAGAAATACTGAGCAGGCGCAGGATGGACAGTGACGTCGGCGCAACACTGGGAACAATTCACATTGCGTGGGCTGGGCAAGCCTGACTGAACGCGATGGAGCGCACCTCTATGACTAAAACGAGCAGGTAGGATATAACATGCTTTTTTAGAAGGATTACAGCGGCGACTTTAATGGGAAAAACGGGTTAGTGATGCACATTGATTCACTAACGCCGCACTGGGGACACTTCACATGCTACAGAGGACATGACAGGTTCACTTTAATGGCCTTCGACTCGATCTCACGCAATGGCGACTTGATGGATGAAAGCTCTGTAGGTAGAGAGATCTTGTGCGGGGTCTTCTCTGCCGTCATCTTGATAAGTATCAAGCCATCAGGTTGCTGGTTTTCCTCTTCGCCTTGTTCCTTCCATTCTTCTGACCATGATGTCCTTCTCCGGTGATTGCTCTCTTCATATCAGGTGTCCGGTCGTAGCTTGGTGATCCATGCTATGAGTGACGTCTGACTTGATTTGTTCCAAGATTGATTTGCTTGTTCTTTTTGCCATCCATTGCATTGATAACATCCTTACCAGTAACACATTTCAAAGCCATTGATTCTTCTTCTGTCTGGTTTCTTTATTGTCCCGGTTTCGCATCTATATGTTACCACAAAAAAGACCAAATAAACTATGTATGAACATAGTTTAATGACTTCATTGTTGTTGATTTGCCCTTAGCTGTTCTCCTGATTTCCAGTGTCGCTGCTCCATCTTGAGTTATCATTGATCCAAGTAAGTTGAAGTTCCTCTGTATGGTCACGTATTATGCCAGCAGGATTTCAAAGCTAATAACTTTGGGTGCCATTGCTTAGCAGCCAAGAAAATGTGTGTTACCTTGCTCATGAAGCTGCTTTAACGTCACCAGTCTCTGGACAACCTGGGGCAGAGTGCCAGACATGGAGTCCCACTTCTGAACAATGTCATACAGCTGATGCACCTGGACAGAAATGACAAAAAATAAAACGTCAGAGTCCATTCTTTATATAGAATACAGCAGATTGTACACTGTAAATGCTGGCCACACACTGAGTCAAAACACACATAGTAAAAGCCTAAGCTAACACAAGAACTGTGTGTCTGAGGGTGCGGTGCCATCAGGACTTAGGGTACCGTCACACAGTGCCATTTTGATCGCTACGACGGCACGATCCGTGACGTCGCAGCGATCGTATGATTATCGCTCCAGCGTCGTAGACTGCGGTCACACGTTGCAATCACGCGCTGGAGCGATGCCGAAGTCCCCGGGTAACCAGGGTAAACATCGGGTTACTAAGCGCAGGGCCGCGCTTAGTAACCCGATGTTTACCCTGGTTACCAGCGTAAACGTAAAAAAAACAAACAGTACATACTTACATTCCGGTGTCTGTCCCCCAGCGTCTCAGCTTCTCTGCACTGTGTAAGCACAGCGGCCGGAAAGCACAGCGGTGACGTCAGACGTCACCGCTGTGCTCGCTTCCAGGCTGGCCGGCAGGCGCTCACAGTGCAGAGAAGCTGAGACGCCGGAGGACAGACACCGGAATGTGAGTATGTACTGTTTGTTTTTTTTACGTTTACACTGGTAACCAGGGTAAACATCGGGTTACTAAGCGCGGCCCTGCGCTTAGTTACCCGATGTTTACCCTGGTTACAAGCGAACACATCGCTGGATCGCTGTCACACACAACGATCCAGCGATGTCAGCGGGAGATCAAGCGACGAAAGAAAGTTCCATACGATCTGCTACGACGTACGATTCTCAGCAGGGCCCCTGATCGCTGCTGCGTGTCAGACACTGCGATATCGTAACGATATCGCTAGAACGTCACGAATCGTACCGTCGTAGCGATCAAAATTGCACTGTGTGATAGTACCCTTACCCTTCTTCGATAAACACCTCCCTCATTATCCCTGTGATCTGTACAGTTACGTCCCCAGTTACAGTACCTTGCTTTCTGTATCCGCATCCTCAACAGCCGCCTTGTGCTTTGCAATTTCATTCATCTTTCCAAGGACACTCTACAGATCAAAATGCAGATACATTTCATGTCATCAGGAAAACAAGGAACTGAAGACGAGTTAGCCAATTCATTGTATGATAACTCCTAAAGAAACTTGAGCCCATAAAAGTTAGTGTTACCTGTAGCCTGGCTTCCACCTGATCAAGCGATGCAACATCCAACATATTCACTTTCGCCTGCAGGATTTCTACTGTATCCTGAAAACACAGGTTACTGACATCACACAATGTATAAGTGCAAACAACAGAAACAACCAAATCCCCCAACAAAAGAGATGCAAAATGTAACACCATGTTATAGTCCAAGGAAAGACTGATGTCAGTAATGTATCTGAAAGCAGGGTCATCACACAACACCGGTGGGATTCCTGGATGTATCATCAGGTGAGTGTTGCCTCATCTTATTTTTGGGACCATTATACGTATAGTAAGATTTGGCCCAAAAAACATCATGAGGTGTCCACCTGACTCTCCCCTCTCCTTGGGGTGCTGGCCTTTTAAAAACTTATTCTACATTTTGTAGTCACGAATCGTCAGAAACAATATTCTATTTCCAAGCAGATTACAATAATGATAAAAAATAATATAGAGCTTAATTTCTCCTGTGATTACAGCTCGGATGTTCTAAAGATGGTCAAACACTTAACTGAATAAACTTTCAGAAAGCAGTGATTGCTCACGAATCCGCCATAGGCATGCTTGTTCGACTGAGTGTCCATGTTTATTTCATTGCCAAACTCTTGTGTACACACGTCATCTCTCACAGAGACAAAGGGTGAGCTATGATAAATTCTGCAAATCCAAACCTTCTGTCTGCCATCACAGGGAGACACATGGCGCAGTCAGTGGTTTTGGATAACAAATAATGTGTACGGGCACTTAATAACCAAACAATACCCATTTTATGAACACCTACCCATCTGATCGTGTAATAGATGTACTTACCATCAGATTTGATCCCTGTAATCCAACAGTGAGGGGGTTCTGCAAAAAGAAAGGAGAGGATATTCACACAGGTTTGATAATATCCAAAAAAGTTTACCATATATTACTCCAATTATTACATACTTGTGTATCCTGATCAAAGCGGACGGCAGCTTCCAGCTCACCCAGCCTCTTCTCCAGCTCAGCCATCTGAAACGCAATGTTTTTGCTATGAGCAACATCACAATGATACGAAACGGATGAACCTCTTAAAAGGGAATCGGCCACCGGGTTCTTACTATCCCATTTGAGAGCAGCATGAGGTTTCCAGCGATGTGTCACTTTACTGGGTGCTGCAGTTTTGTACACTGTGCATAGGCAGAAAGTTGCCAATCTGTGGTGGGGATAGGGTTATATAGAGATCATGCATATGACGGACTGTATGGCGGCAGGTTTACTAGTCCGCTTGTAATAAATTCAAGATTCATCAGCAAGAGATTATCAAAACTGCAGCAAGCAGTCCAGTAAGTGATACATCATTGGAACAAGGGTCTCTGTCTCTACACTATGCTGCTCTCAGATTACGGTAGTTCGTCCTATTAAAAAAAAAAAAAAAACACACTGGAGAACTCCTTTTCAAATAATTAACAAATCTTTATTACACACAATAAAAATTCATTTACATAAAACATAAGGGTTCTAAGGTAGCACATGATGGGAACACATGGTACATTTGGGTAGAGAAGTGGTATCAATTCATGTAATTAACAATTTTTATTGCATATACACATTAAACTTTTTTCTTGTAAAAAACTAAGTCATATGTATGGAACTTCAGATAATATCACCAAACGAGAATCAAACTTTTCAAGTGAAAGATATTTTGCATAAAATTGAGAGCCTGATTATGTCCTAAATGGAATTTTAGTGGGGATGGAAGAGAAGATTAAAAGATTAGATGTATATATCACAATTAAGAGGGATCCAATAGGAGTGTGTCAAATATACTCAAATGCATAATAAATATAATATAAATATAATATATATATATATACACACACACACACACACACACACGTATAGGGGAAAAAAAACAAAAAAACAATCAGCACTCCCAATGTGAGCACGTGCAAGCTGCAATCTGCATCACACGGACAAAAAAAAAAAAAAAAAGAACACGGCAGCACATGTACATGAATCGGCCATGTGAAAACAGACAAATATACATTTCTCAAATATTTTTTCATAACAATTTTTTCAAAAAACTTTTTTTAATAAAACTTATAGTTAAAGATGAAATGGAGATTCTTAGCGCATAAATTGGCCAATTCATGTGTGCCCATCAACCACGGCAAGGTGATCTCCCCCTGATGGGTCCTACTCTACCATAGATGCTACTCTTGGGCCACCAGCCATTTCAGCTTTAACTAAGTTTTATGAAAAAAAAAAATTTGTGAAATTTTTTTTTATGAAAAAATATTTTTGAGAAATGTATATTTGTCTGTGTTTTCTCATGGCAGATTCATGTACATGTGTTGCTGTGTTCTGTGTGTGTGTGTGTGTGTGTGTGTGTGTGTGTGTGTGTGTGTGTGTGTGTGTGTGTGTGTGTGTGTGTGTGTGTGTATATATATACACACACATATATATATATATATATATATATATATATATATATATATATATATACACATACATACATTATATATATATATATATATATATATATATATATATATATATATATATATATATATATATATACACACAAAAAAAGAACACAGCAGCACATGTACATGAATCTGCCATGAGAAAACAGAAATATACATTTCTCAAAAATATTTTTTCATAAAAAAAATTTCAATAAATCTGCAGGGGGTTGAATACTACTTGTAGGCACTGTATATACACACACACACACACACACACACACATATATACACACACACACAATTTATTATTATACCACCACATAGTGGCAAATAAAGAATTGGTATCCTATCAGGATTACTACTTAGGCCAATTTCCACCTATGTCCTTACTGAAGTACTGAAGTTCCCCATGTGTGTTGTGGAGGGTACCAGGCACTATCTAGTACTTGTATAAGTAAACAAATAGCATAAAAATGCATCACAAAGAATTGATTTTAAAGAGCAAACAGTGCATATAGAGATGCTCAAATGGTGAAGGGCAAGACACCCATAAGCTTTAAACAGACATGCCACTGATTCAGTACCGATTGACCACGCGCAGACACCCATTAACGCGCATTTTGCGTTTGCTTCTTCCAAAAGTTGAGTCACTTGGAGACTCCCGCATGCAGTCCCAATGGGACAGAGCTTTGGTTAGAAGATCGTCCAGGTAGGGGATCACTAGAATTCCCCTAGGGCAAAGGAGGACCATGACATTTGTGAAGACTGGGGACCAACGCTAAACTGAAGGGGAACGCCATGAATTGGAAGTGAGAGTCCTGAACTGCAAAGCAGAGGAACCTTTGATGTGCCGCGCAGATTGAGATGTGGAGGTAGGCATCCTGGATGTTCACGGAACAGAGGAACTCTGCAAGCTCCATGGAGGCAATTACTGAACGGAGGCACTCCATCCTGAAGCAGCAGTTCCGTACACACTTGCTCAGGGGTTTGAGGTCCAGAACTGGGTGGACAGGGCAATCCTTTTTTGGAACCACGAAAAAGGTTTGAGAAGAAACCTGAGAAGCAATGTTTGTCGGGAACAGGAATGAGAACACCAAACTGGAGGAGAGAGATAATGACCTGAAAAGAACCCAGAAACCAGCGAGGGATCCTTTGGAGACCTGAACTCGAAAAAAACAGTAGTGGGGAATGGAAGAAAACTATTTTGTAACCAGCGGAGACTACCTCTCTCACGCAGGAGTTGTCGACTACGGAGAAGAGAAGACGACCCGTCATGCAGAAGGTGCTTGGTTTGACGAGTGCACGGCCTCCAGGAAGGCATCCTCTTCTCCTGTGGTGCAGGTCAACAGTCTCAATGGTTGGATGTCCTTGAGGTTGAAAATGAGTGAAAGGAACAAAAAATGCATGGTGCGATTTCTGGTGGGTGGTATTTTGCGTCTCTGCTGAGGGAGGGAACTTCTTCCCTCCTGTAGCATCTGAGATGATCTGATCTAGCCTGGAACCGAATGGCCGCAATATTGGTGGAGGCCTGCGCAGAGCAGCTCGCAGCATCCAGAGATGTGGTAAGGAGATATTTTCAAACATGGGTAGTTTGATCTGCGAGATCCGCTCGTTCTTTGGTGTCCCCCCCACCCCTCAAAGGAATTCCTTCCCCAGAAAGTATTGTTTGAAAAAAGGAGTTTAGCGAAGACTGCTTTGGAGACAAACGTGGAGGTAAATATGCAGGGCAGAGTGAAGATCCCACAGCTTTGAAGACAGACATGGCTAGAGACTAAATCTGTCTGTCAGTGGGGTCCTTGAGGGAGGCGACATCCATAAGAGGCAGGGTCGTGTTGGAGGATAGCCGGAAAACAAGGGAGTTGCACAACTGGAGACTCAGACCAAGGTTGTAGCAGGTCGAAGAAAAAAGGATAAAGTTTATCTAGATGTCTGATTCTTTGAAAACGTTTTTCCGGATGCTCCCACTCCTGGGCAAATTCCTTTCGGCGTTTCACCTTCTTAAAGATACTGTGGGTTCCCTGATAGGGAAGTCCTGATCCTTGACACTGAGGGTCTGATTGATGGCCAGAATCAGACTGTCCAATCACATCTCATAGCTTGAAAGCTTGATCAGAATCAAGGCCCGAAATCAACTCAGATTAGAAGTCTGACCCCTGAGCTGTATGGGGCCCTGGAGAAGGGGAGCGGGAGGCAGAGGTTATCCTGGAGGATGTGGACAGTGAGGGAGATCCAGAGGAGCAGGAATGAGTCTGCTTCTTGAATATGCCATGATGGAATTAATAGGAGGGTGAATCCCAACAGTCTCTGGAAATGGTCGGTGCACCGGCATTAGCTGCTATGTTAGGCAGACGCTCAATGACTGAGACCAGGGTGTGGGAAACCTTGGTTATGCCAGCAACAAATTTTGAAATCAAGTCAGTCCACTCAGGGAAGGAGGTGCAATCTCTTTCTGGGCAGAAGGGGCTCCTGGGACATCTGCATCGTGGGAGGGTTGCATTTGGGGCACAGGGTCGACTGATGACCTAAGGAAAGTTTCCTCTAACAGGAGGAACAGGCGAAATTATGTACAATGGGGTGGATAGGGAGTGTCTCCCTAGAGGTAGACATTGGCAGAGGGGGAAGGGTGGACTGCTGAGGAGAAGACATGTGGAAGATGTCCACACAATGGAGGTGGAGACGGGGTTGTGTGGCTTGAGAAAAGTAGGCCTTCAGAAGCCGAGGTCTAGATTGCAAGGATTGGCAGGAAAAGGTGGCCAGGGTGGAGGAAGGCCTCGGGAGGAGACTCCCCACCGCAACCTGAAATAGGTTCCGCAAGACAAAATCCTGAGAGAGGAAGGTGGCCCAGTGGAAAAGGAGGGAGGTGAGCCTTGTCACCAGTATCCCCTTCAGAAGTATAAGGCCATGGTATACACCCCCATGGTCACCTGTATCCCCCCCCCCCCCAATGAAGCGATAGGAAAAATAAAAAAAAGCTACTGCAGAATTGCAATTTACTCTGACATTCACCATGCAGGATAAATAATGGTAAGATTTTTATTTTACTGGTTGTCACAGACGCAGTGATATCAGATATGCATCTTTGTATTTTTAGGAGTTTGCTTTTTATTAGAATAAACTAGTTGGCCCGTGCGAAAGTTTGGCACATTGGTTGTCGGGGGCGCAGGCAATTTCAGGAAAATTAAGCTGCTCAAATGTAAATGTACAACCCCTGGCAAAAATTATGGAATCACCGGCCTTGGAGGATGTTCATTCAGTTGTTTAATTTTGTAGAACAAAAAGCAGATCAGAGACATGGCACAAAACTAAAGTCATTTCAAATGACAACTTTCTGGCTTTGAGAAACACAAAGAAATCAAAAACAAAAAATGTGGTAGTCAGTAATGGTTACTTTTTTTAACCAAAAGACCTTGCAAAAGAACAGGGGCAGCAGCATTTTTTCTCCTCCACAGCAGCACTGCCATCTATCTGCAGTGTAGGGAAGTGCAACACAGCCCTATGTATGTGAACGGAGCAGCTCCCTGTACAGCAGTGCCACTTTGACAGTAAAAATGATGAAGGAGAATTGACCCCAGAACTGAGCGTATTTACACTATTGTATAATAATTGGGAATATCCCTTTAAAAAAAAAAAAAAAAAAAGTAATAGCTGCAGATTATTTTACCTTTTTCCCCCTATGGTTGGATTTTTTTTTTAATTTTGTGCAATTGTGTTTCCACCAATCTCACCCATCAGGAAACAATGAGTTATGTCAACACTGCAGTTTTTACATGGAACCAGAGGTGACTCCAGGTCACCAATAAGCTGCAACCTTAGAAGGAATATAGGCTTTTCAATGACTGTCCAATAAAACGGAAAATCTGATGGTTCAGAACCTGTCCTGTCCCTTTTAGGCTGCATTCATTTATATCTTCAGTTTTAAAGTCTTAAACAGGTAAAGTTTTACTTTCATTCTACTTCCACACATGTAGCAAGTATTTTATTTGTACCTGCCTGAAATCGTCTGGGCAAGGAGTTCAGCAAGCTGGAAAGCCCCGAAGGCAAATGTTAGGATTTGTTTCAGCTTTGTGGTATTGTGCTTTGGGGTAGTGTGGTGCCACCTGCCGGTCATTTTTCATTACTGCAGTTTTATGAAAATTAATGTTTAAAATGTATTTTGTGATCACATGTTGGACGTGTGGTTTGTTTGGCTATTTTCTTGCTGAAGGGGGCAAGTTTACCTATGAAATGGCGCATCATTTGTGTGTGTGGGTGCAGTATGAACGGAGATACAAAGTAATCACCGAAAAAGAGTGTTTTGAAATAATAGGATTACTTCTTGTAAAAAAAAATGCTTTATTTATTTTTTTCAACACTTAAAAGGGAACCGGTCACCAGAAATAAAGCCGTTAACTTGCAGATATGCGGTTAATTTGCAGGTTAATAGCGTTATTATGGTGCTCGGCGCCTGCACATAGCTGAATGCAGCGGGGAGAAAATGATCTTTATTTTTCCGCCAGCATTAGGTATTCCGGCATGGAGGCGGGGGCAGTTCCTGTTCAGTCACCGTGCTGAGAATACAGAGCGACAGCACTAACTGCACCCCGGCCCTGACTGACACTGGCTCTACAATGATGGGGAGAATAAAGTTAATTTTCTCCCCACTGCTTTCAGCTGCGTGCAGCATCATAACGCTGTTAACCTGCAGACAAACCGCATATCTCCAGATTAACAGAGTTATTTCTAGTGACAGGTTCCCTTTGAAAACATGGTTTAAAGGGAACCTGTCACCCCGTTTTTTCGGTATGAGATAAAAATACCGTTAAATAGGGCCTGAGCTGTGCATTACAATAGTGTAGTTTGTGTACCCCGATTCCCCACCTATGCTGCCGAAATACGTTACCGAAGTAGTCGTTTTCGCCTGTCAATCAGGCTGGTCAGGTCAAAAGGGTGTGGTGTCCTCCCCCAGATCTTGCGTAGTGTTCCGTTGGTGGCGTAGTGGTGTGCGCATGCCCAAGGTCCCGAATCCTCTGCCAGGGGTGTGAAAACAACAGCGATGTCCGTTATTCCATTGGTGGTCGGTGGGCGCGGCCATCTTGCTTTGGCCGCAGAATCGGCGCTCTGCTGGCCGCGGCTTCAGGAAAATGGCCGCGGGCATCCGCGCGTGCGCAGATGGCTATCGCGGCGGCCATTTTCGTGAAGCCGAGATGCGAATTCTGCTTCACGAAAATGGCCGCCGCGATAGCCATCTGCGCACGCGCGGATGCCCGTGGCCATTTTCCTGAAGCCGCGGCCAGCAGAGCGCCGATTCTGCGGCCAAAGCAAGATGGCCGCGCCCACCGACCACCAATGGAATAACGGACATCGCTGTTGTTTTCACACCCCTGGCAGAGGATTCGGGACCTTGGGCATGCGCACACCACTACGCCACCAACGGAACACTACGCAAGATCTGGGGGAGGACACCACACCCTTTTGACCAGACCAGCCTGATTGACAGGCGAAAACGACTACTTCGGTAACGTATTTCGGCAGCATAGGTGGGAAATCGGGGTACACAAACTACACTATTGTAATGCACAGCTCAGGCCCTATTTAACGGTATTTTTATCTCATACCGAAAAAACGGGGTGACAGGTTCCCTTTAATCTTTTATAATACTTATTAATCCACATTGAGACTTGAACACCCAATTTCTTAATAGCATTAGTAGTACCCTATAATACATATGTAGTAGCATGATACAGCCTGACCGTGTTACACTGACAGGCTGCCTAACAGCCTCTGGCTCAGGCTACTAGGTTTTGATCTATGGCGGACCTGGAGGCTCTGTTAGATCTCCGGCTGCCATTGCAACCACTGGCTCCTTGCAACAGCACTGCAGGGGGCCAACGGGGTGAGAAGAGGGAGCAATTTCTGTCACACTATACTTGCTGTGGTCACTAAAGGTACCGTCTCCCTAAGCGACGCTGCAGCGATACAGACAACGATGCCGATCGCTGCAGCGTCGCTGTTTGGTCGCTGGAGAGCTGTCACACAGACCGCTCTCCAGGGACGAACGATGCCGAGGTCCCCGGGTAACCAGGGTAAACATCGGGTTGCTAAGCGCAGGGCCGCGCTTAGTAACCCGATGTTTACCCTGGTTACCAGTGTAAAATGTAAAAAAACAAACACTACATACTCACCTTCGCGTCCCCCGGCGTCCGCTTCCTGCACTGACTGAGTGCCGGCCCTAACAGCAGAGCGGTGACGTCACCGCTGTGCTGTGCTTTCACTTTACGGCCAGCGCTCAGTCAGTGCAGGAAGCGGACGGCGGGGGACGCGAAGGTGAGTATGTACTGTTTGTTTTTTTACATTTTACAGTGGTAACCAGGGTAAACATCGGGTTACTAAGCGCGGCCCTGCGCTTAGTAACCCGATATTTACCCTGGTTACCACTGTAAAACATCGCTGACATCGTTGCTTTGGCTGTCAAACACAACGATACACGGCGATCTGACGACCAAATAAAGTTCTGAACTTTAATCAACGACCAGCGATATCACAGCAGGATCCTGATCGCTGCTGCGTGTCAAACACAACGATATCGCTATCCAGGACGCTGCAACGTCACGGATCGCTAGCGATATCGTTTAGTGTGACGGTACCTTAAGTTGAGTGCAACAAACACTGGCGGAACGCAATTCCCTCTGCTACATCTCTGCTAGGATAGAGGGCAAATGAAATGCTGCTAAACACTGCCAACCCCCCATCACAATCTCGGGGTAAATAATCACTGCATTTCACGTTTTAATGAAAAGTGGCAGTCCATTAGACTGTGAAAAGTCAGTGCAATGAGGGGAAGTGGTTAACAGGGGTTCTTATGTCGTTTCTTGAGGAGCACACTGCTCCTCTGCCTCCTGTCTTCCTGCTTGTTGCCGATTGCTCTCCCAGGATGATAGCAGACCTAGCTTTGACTCTGCAGCATGGGAGAAGTGCTGGGGAATTAAAGCTGGCCTGACCCAGCAATTTACACAATTTCAGAACGCTGTGACCAGGCTCTAAAGAATATAGTCTGCAAGCAGCACTTGCACCTTGCCAAGGTAACCAGCTACACTAAGATCGCAGGTGAGCTATAACCTTGGTAACAAGCTGTATACAAGAAAGAAAAACATAATAAGAAATAAATTGCAAAGTTGCTTTGTTTGAAAAGCACTAGGGCAATTTAGGAACCTTAAACAACCTCTTTAACAGAAATATTCCGAATCAAGGCAAAACGCAGGTCTATAACTTCCATTACGCACCTTTGCAGCTTGGGAAAACTTGTTTTGTTCAGGACGGCAGTGTAATTCATAGGTCACTAAGCCTCCAGCATCTTGAGCTGAACCCTTTGCTGAGCTTTTTCCTTCTGGAACTTTTTTGGTTTTAGCAGCATCCAACTGAGTTAGTAAACGCCTACGGCAAAAATTAAAGAAGGGCAACACATAAGATAGCAGCGAGCAAATTGACTGTTCACCTTTCCCCGACTTATCTGCTAGATCCGTGTTCTGCAAATCCAGTCCTCAAGAGCCACCAACAGATATTTTTTCAGGATTTCGTTAGTATTGCACAGGTGAAAATTGCATCACCTGGACTGGAAATAATTCCATCATCCGTGCAATACCGAGGAAATTCTGAAAACATGATCAGTCGATGGCTCTTGAGGACGGGAGTTGGGGGAACACTGTGCTAGAAGTTCAATGAAACGATCTGGCTGGTGGCACAAAACAACCAGCAACTTGTGTGATCAGGGTGTGGTCTGAGTGTCATTGGTTTTTCTCCTACATAAAAAGGTTAAAAAAAACAAAAAAAAAAACTTTCTCCAAATTCTTTTATATGACAGTCTGAAAATTGGAGAGCACAAGAAAGGTATCAGAAAGCGGTTCAATTTTTTTCATATACTATCACAGGTATGAGTACCATCAGTGAAAAATGAAGATTTTGGGTACCTACTGCAAATCTTTCTGGGAGCCTTCATTGGGCACACAGAAAAACATGGGTGTATGTTCCTGTCACTAGGAGGTTGATACTATGTGAAAAATGTAGCTCTTCACCAGCAGTATACACCCAAACTAGCACAAAACTAATCAGTGAGAAAGCGGTAGGAGAAGCATTATGAATACAACACCCATAACCAAAATCACCAGAACGGTAAACAATTGCAGATGCTGTGCTCCTCAATAAAGGCTCCATGAGAGATTTTAAAGTAGGTACCCAAAATCTTAATTTATCTATTGCTTCATTGGGGGACACAGGAAACCATGGGACTTCCAAAAGCAGTCCCAGGGGTGAGTAAAAGTATACAAGTCAGTCCTCAAGCCACTGAGGTTTTCGGGACCTTTTACCAAGGTTCACATCTGACAAAGAGTAGGTGTGACCCTGGAGAACTTGGCAAAGTTATGAATGAAGGACCATGTAGCAGCCTTGCAAATCTGTGAAGCCGACGCCTGGTGGTGGACGGCCCAGAAGGCCCCCACTGCGTGAGTGTGCAGTGACCCAAGTAGATGCATTCTGTTCCTTAGTCGGTAGGCTTCCAGAATGGTAAAGCAGACCCAGCAGGCAATGGTAGACCTGAATGCAGTAAGGCCTCAAAAGCTAGTCTGGCAAGGTCTTCAGCGTGTGTCAGAGGGCTCCTTTAGGGAGGCTGCATCAGAGAGGGGGGATGGTGTCGGTGGAGAGGCGGGAGACCGGGGGTCCACTGAGGGAGACATTGCTCATTTCTGAACCAAGTCAGATGCAAGAGGACAGAAGACATCCATGCATTTTCTTCTCTGAAAGCGCTAGTCTGGGTGCTCCCATTCCTTAGTGAAGATACCGTTGAACTCTGTGGTTGGTAAAGGATCTGGGAGGACACTTCATCTTTCTAAATGATATGGTTGCTCGGAGGAGGAGGAGGTTGCCGTATCCTCAATGTTAAGGGTCTGATTAACAGCTAGAATCAGACCTTGGTTAGGTCAGTCACTGACTGGAAGACAGTTACATCCCACTCGGGTGGGGAGGGGGCGCACACTTGTTTTGGGCAGTGGCATATTAGAAGAGTTGCAATTCGGATAAAGGGACCAGGTCTGACCAGAGGGGAACTTTTTATTACAGATAGAACAGGAGGAGTATGGGAGTGAGGCTCCCTGTGTTTAGGCATAGAGAGGGGGTGAAGATGACTGTCCTGAAGATCCCGAATCCTGCTTCGCAGACCTGTGATGGAAGACTAACATCCAAAGACCTGAAGACCATCGAGCGGCTGGACACAGATCAAAGGGTTTGTTGCCAATAATGGATCAGTTTTCCCACTGTGCACATCAGGCTCTGGAGGGCGAACAGGTCGGGGAATGGTGGCATGGACCATCTGCCTGTCCCTCTGTGCAGATGTCCTAAACACTCTTGATATGTTAGGGGGATAGGGTCCTGCCGGACAGACAGGGGGACAGCTGTAGTGATGCAACTGCAGTGACATGCTCAACCTGCAAAATGGAACTCATTAATAAAAAATCAACAAAACCTAAGGTAGAAACGGGGCTGAATGAGGCCATGTGTCCTGCTCCTACTGACCATAAGCTAAAACCGATAAGCTTCGTGCTAGTTGGTGGGTATATACTGCTGGGGGGAGCAAACTTTTTTGCATAGTGGCAGCAGCAGAACTCATGGTTTAATGTGTCCCCCACTGAAGCGATTGTGAAAAATTCATAGCACTCGTGAAAATCTGACATCTGAAAGAGACCCAATACTGAAAACACAACAACTACTTATTTCTGGAAAGCAAATGTGGTGTAACTGGAATTTCTTTGGAGACAGGCTCCCTTTAGCAAATTGTGAACATTTGGCAAATAACTGAATTGAAGATAAATGCTCACATATGCTTGGATTATAGCAATGAATACATGCCAGCCTGAAAACATGGCTTCCTCCAGTGTCAGAAGTGAATCTCACAGGATAGAGAAGTTTAAGGGCTTAATGTTGTAGTCAGATGCTCTTGATTCATGAAGAGGCGCATGCCACTTTCTGAATCTGGAGAGCCTGAGTGGCGGCGTGTGCTACACCAGAAACCTCACTGCAGTCGGGGTGATGTTGGATCAACCCTCATAAGCCGTCCACATGGGCATGAAGGTCATATAAAGTTGAATAAAATTACATTCTGATCATTATAATCCAATGTCTTATTCCAGAGAGGTTCATGTTTTTCTTAATGTGTAAATATTAAGATTACTGGGCCCGAAGTACTCAGGTACAGCTCTGCAGTGAAATCAGGAGAGCAGACTGTCAGTCATTACATGTCTCACACTGGTGACTCCGCCTTTCATTTATAAGCACATCTGTAAGCAGATTCTCAGGGAGATCAGTATCCGGCCCAAAGACCTTAACCCCTTACTGACCTCAGACGGGATAGTACGTCCGAGGTCAGCTCCCCTGCTTTGATACAGGGCTCCGCGGTGAGCCCGCATCAAAGCCGGGACATGTCAGCTGTTTTGAACAGCTGACATGTGCCCGCAATAGCGGCGGGTGAAATCGCGATTCACCCGCCGCTATTAACTAGTTAAATGCCGCTGTCAAACGCAGACAGCGGCATTTAACTACCGCATCCGGCCGGGCGGCCGGATATGAGCGCATCGCCGACCCCCGTCACATGATCGGAGGTCGGCGATGCTTCTCCATTGTAACCATAGAGGTCCTTGAGACCTCTATGGTTACTGATCCCCGGCAGCTGTGAGCGCCACCCTGTGGTCGGCGCT
The DNA here is from genome assembly GCF_051348905.1 of Ranitomeya variabilis. Classification (NCBI taxonomy): domain Eukaryota; kingdom Metazoa; phylum Chordata; class Amphibia; order Anura; family Dendrobatidae; genus Ranitomeya; species Ranitomeya variabilis. Next base: position 652,208,358 of record NC_135234.1, read on the forward strand.
CACAGCACACCTGATTTTCTACTACATAGCAGTGAACAGCAGATCGCTGCTATGTAGCAGAGGCGATCGTGCTGTGCCTGCTTCTAGCCTCCCATGGAGGCTATTGAAGCATGGCAAAAGTAAAAAAAAAAGTGAAAAAAAAAGTGAAAAAAATAAAAAAATATATAAAAGTTTAAATCACCCCCCTTTCGCCCCAATCAAAATAAATCAATAAAAAAAAAAAAATCAAACCTACACATATTTGGTATCGCCGCGTTCAGAATCGCCCGATCAATAAAAAAAAGCATTAACCTGATCGCTAAACGGCGTAACGAGAAAAAAATCGAAACGCCAGAATTACGGTTTTTTTGGTCGCCGCGACATTGCATTAAAATGCAATAACGGGCGATCAAAAGAACGTATCTGCACCGAATTGGAATAATTAAAAATGCCAGCTCGGCACACAAAAAATAAGCCCTCAACCGACCCCAGATCATGAAAAATGGAGACGCTACGAGTATCGGAAAATGGCGCAATTTTTGTTTTGTTTAGCAATGTTTGGAATTTTTTTTCACCACTTAGGTAAAAAATAACCTAGTCATGTTAGGTGTCTATGAACTTGTAGTGACCTGGAGAATCATACTGGCAGGTCAGTTTTAGCATTTAGTGAGCCTAGCAAAAAAGCCAAGCAAAAAACAAGTGTGGGATTGCACTTTTTTTGCAATTTCACCGCACTTGGAATTTTTTTCCCGTTTTCTAGTACACAAAATGGTAAAACCAATGATGTCGTTCAAAAGTACAACTCGTCCCGCAAAAAATAAGCCCTAACATGGCCAAATTGACGGAAAAATAAAAAAGTTATGGCTCTGGGAAGGAAGGGAGTGAAAAACGAACACGGAAAAATGAAAAATCCCAAGGTCATGAAGGGGTTAAAGGAAATCTGTCACCAGCAAAAATGCTTTTAACCTGCAGACTAGGGGTTAATCCGCAGGTTAATAGCATTACTATGCTGCCCAATGCCTGCACATAGCCGAACATTGTGGGGAGAACATTAACTTTATTCTCCCAGGCAGCATTCAGATTCTGTCTGGGAGACGGCACCAGCACAGGTTCAGTCACCGCCCTAGTGTCAGTCAGGGAGGCGGCACCAGCACAAGTTCAGACACCGCCCTAGTGTCAGTCAGAGAGGCGGCACCAGCACAGGTTCAGTCACCGCCCTAGTGTCAGTCAGGGAGGCGGCACCAGCACAGGTTCAGTCATCGCCCTAGTGTCAGTCAGGGAGGCGGCACCAGCACAGGTTCAGACACCGCCCTAGTGTCAGTCAGGGAGGCGGCACCAGCACAGGTTCAGACACCGCCCTAGTGTCAGTCAGGGAGGCGGCACCAGCACAGGTTCAGTCACCGCCCTAGTGTCAGTCAGGGAGGTGGCACCAGCACAGGTTCAGTCACCGCCCTAGTGTCAGTCAGGGAGGCGGCACCAGCACAAGTTCAGACAACGCCCTAGTGTCAGTCAGGGAAGCGGCACCAGCACAGGTTCAGTCACCGCCCTAGTGTCAGTCAGGGAGGCGGCACCAGCACAAGTTCAGACAACGCCCTAGTGTCAGTCAGGGCCGCAGCACGATTACATCGGCCGCGCTGTATACTGCGGTGACTGAACCCACACCAGCACTGCCCCCGAGACTGACACCAAATGGTGCCAGGGAGAATAAAGTTAACTTTCTCATCGCAGCGTTCAGCTACTTGCAGGCGCCGGGCAGGTAACGCTATTAACCCACAGATTAACCCTATATCTGCAAGTTACTAGTGTTTGCTGGTGACAGGTTCCCTTTAACAACTCATTTACATGTTCCAGAGAAATCCACTTTTTTCTTAATGAGACATCGAATTGCAGATATCAAGATATCATTTTATTCAGCTGTCTATGATCTGTATGACCCATAAAAACCGCTTAGGAGGGACGATCCTACTGACAAATAGCCTATAAAAAAAATACATGATACATTCAGCACATACATATATAACAGAACAAGGCACAAGTATTTTTCCTGTGATTATCTTTCTAAAGTCGTGAACTTTGTTTTATGCTGCGACCGGTCCATTTAATTCAATTAATACTGTCGGTCTGCTAGGTAATGTAGAGAACCGAACTGTATAAAAAAAGGCCTAAATAAAATCAAAGCACTGCGCACCCAAGATGTCAAGTAGTAGAGGGGATTACTTACTTTGCAAGTGCTCCATCGGGGTCTGTGAGGTTGATGGCAGCATCAGGACCTAACAACTTCTCTAGGTGGTTGGAGACTAGCTGCTGTTTCAGAGCCGCCACCTGTTTAGCCAGGGCGACTGGAGTCAGCTTCTCTTCAGCAGCCGATTCCTTAACTGTGCTCTGTATGGTAATAGAAAGCAAAAATTGCAATCAATAGCCAAATAAACACAGTAAACATCTGTCAAAACAGGATTGTGACCGCATATATGTGTGTCATAATACTGATCAGCATGTAGGTAACGGTTTACTAACCTTGGTTATGCAGGTACAATGCTTCCCATGCTGATAGTTACTGAGTGCTGATACATGTGAACAATTGGACACTCATAAAGGCAGAGATATTACAGGACTTTCTCACCAACCTAGGCCAGTTTTTCTGAAAATGGTCAGGGTGTCATATGGACGCTTACCTGTATTTTTTCCACTTCTTGGGTGAGTTCCTGGACTTCATGCAGGAGCCGTTGATATTTCTGTTGTGGGGTTTCTTTCAGTCCTATTCCATCTCCCAGCTACACAACACGAAAAAAAAAGAAAGAAAATGGGAAGAATTAAACCAGATGACTCAATAGAGGAGAGGACTGACTGCATGTTATTCACATCGCAGCTCGTAGATCAATGAGTGGAACAGGCTGTCACGAGAGGTGGCGAGTTCTCCTTCAATGGAAGTCTTCAGAGGCTGGTCAGACATCTGTCTGACATGGGTTAGTGAATCCTGCATTGAGCAGGGGGTTGGACATGATGACCCCGAAGGTCCCTTCTCTAACATTCTTTGATTCTATGAGTACAACAAAGTCGTGGACCAGAGTCAGGCGCTAAGCTGCCACCATCCGCAGCAGAACTGGCTGTAGTATACCGCTGGGCTCCTGGAGCAACAGCCTGGATCATGGAGAAATCCCATCCCTGCAGTTTAACCCCTTAGAAGCCAATGTGAATAGCAGCATCTAAGGGGTTAGACAGGAAGATTGCTGCAATCATCAGCGCCCCCGCCAACAGAACTGTGGCTTCCAAATGGGTTCTTACAACAGCCAGTGGCCGAAAAAAAATCTCCTAGGTGTGCCATCTCAATATAGAAATTAGACCCCCCAAAAGATAATCTCACTGTAGAGAAAGCAAAGCATCTGAGACAGTTTGCCGCAACAACAAAAACACACCGGCAATTAATTTTAAAACTAGAAACCCTCTATATTGTGAGAACTGTCTAGATAAAGAGAAGCGCGAGTGTCATCTAGTAACCAGGAATATGTCCCATGTGGTGTATTAGTGAGAACAACAATATAGCGCAGGACTCACCATTTCATACTCCCCAGACTCGTATCCGGTCCTCTTCGCCTTGCTTATACGGTCAGAGAAATCTGTTCATAGGAGAGATCCAGGAGAGAGGCACGTAATGACAAGCTGTATACATTGCTGTGGCACAGCCCCGCGCCAGCAGTCTAACCGCAGTGATGGCATAAGCCAGCGCCATATTAGATGGGAATATAGCGCTAACTGACGTCATAATGGTGCAGGGGTCTGATGGAGAATTGCCGGCAGCACGACTGGGCGGCTCTCCATTATTGTTTCCCCTGCACAGCTTTCAAAAGCCATAATTATTATCAGCATAACTGTATGACATTGTTATTTTGCAGAACGAGCTGAAGTCTTGAATTACACCGGTTACATTACAATATAGAGGACTCGCAAACAAGTTTAAGTGCAGTGAAAATGATGAGAGAAAAACACAACACAGAATTCTAACAATAGTTTTAAAGGTTTTGTTTTTACGACGCTCATTGCACAGTAAAAAATGACCAGGCAATAGGATTCCACAGGACTACAGCAATACCAAACTTCTGCAGCAGAAGAAATTAAATGATTGCAGCTTCCAGTCCCCTAAACCTAAGGGAACCAAAGGATTAAAATAATGAAGTAAAGTGGCAGCACGGTGGCTCAGTGGTTAGCACCGCAGCCTGGCAGTGCTGGAGTCCTGGGCTCTAATCCCACCAAGGACAATGTCGGCAAGGAGTTTGTATGTTCTCCCGGTGTCTCCGAGGGTTTCCTCCCATATTCCAAAGACATCACACTGATAGAGAATGTGTATTGTGAGCCCCAATGGGGACAGTGATGATAATGTGTGTAAAGTGCTGTGGAATTAACCCCTTCATGACCCAGCCTATTTTGGCCTTAATGACCTTGCCGTTTTTTGCAATTCTGACCAGTGTCCCTTTATGAGGTAATAACTCCGGAACGCTTCAACGGATCCTAGCGATTCTGAGAATGTTTTTTCGTGACATATTGGGCTTCATGTTAGTGGTAAATTTAGGTCGATAATTTCTGAGTTTATTTGTGAAAAAAATGGAAATTTGGCGAAAATTTTGAAAATTTCGCAATTTTCACATTTTGAATTTTTATTCTGTTAAACCAGAGAGTTGTGTGACACAAAATAGTTAATAAATAACATTCCCCACATGTCTACTTTACATCAGCACAATTTTGGAAACAAATTTTTTTTTTGCTAGGAAGTTATAAGGGTTAAAATTTGACCAGTAATTTCTCATTTTTACAACAAAATTTACAAAACCATTTTTTTTAGGGACCACCTCACATTTGAAGTCAGTTTGAGGGTTCTATATGGCTGAAAATACCCAAAAGTGACACCATTCTAGAAACTACACCCCTCAAGGTGCTCAAAACCACATTCAAGAAGTTTATTAACCCTTCAGGTGTTTCACAGCAGCAGAAGCAACATGGAAGTAAAAAATGAACATTTAACTTTTTAGTCACAAAAATGATCTTTTAGCAACAATTTTTTTATTTTCCCAAGGGTAAAAGGAGAAACTGGACCATGGACGTTGTTGTCCAATTTGTCCTGAGTACGCTGATACCTCATATGTGGGGGTAAACCACTGTTTGGGCGCACGGCAGGGCTCGGAAGGGAAGGAGCGCCATTTGACTTTTTCAATGAAAAATTGGCTCCAATCTTTAGCGGACACCATGTCGCGTTTGGAGAGCCCCCGTGTGCCTAAACATTGGAGCTCCCCCACAAGTGACCCCATTTTGGAAACTAGACCCCCAAAGGAACTTATCTAGAAGGATAGTGAGCACTTTAAACCCCCAGGTGCTTCACAAATTGTTCTGTAAAAATGAAAAAGTACTTTTTTTTCACAAAAAAATTATTTTAGCCTCAATTTTTTCATTTTCACATGGGCAACAGGATAAAATGGATCCTAAAATTTGTTGGACAATTTCTCCTGAGTACACCAATACCTCACATGTGGGGGTAAACCACTGTTTGGGCACATAGAAAGGCTCGGAAGGGAAGGAGCGCCATTTGACTGAAAAATTATCTCCATCGTTAGCGGACACCATGTCGCGTTTGGAAAGCCCCTGTGTGCCTAAACATTGGAGCTCCTCCACAAGTGACCCCATTTTGGAAACTAGACCCCCCAAGGAACTTATCTAGAGGCATAGTGAGCACTTTAAACCCCCAGGTACTTCACAAATTGATCCGCAAAAATGAAAAAGTACTTTTTTTTCACACAAAATTTCTTTTAGCCTCAATTCTTTCATTTTCACATGGGCAACAGGATAAAATGGATCCTAAAATTTGTTGGGCAATTTCTCCTGAGTACGCCGATACCTCATATGTGGGGGTAAACCACTGTTTGGGTGCACGGCAAGGCTCGGAAGGGGAGGCGTGCCATTTGACTTTTTGAATGGAAAATCAGCTCCAATCGTTAGCGGACACCATGTCGCGTTTGGAGAGCCCCTGTGTGCCTAAACATTGGAGCTCCCCTACAAGTGACCCCATTTTGGAAACTAGACCCCCCAAGGAACTTATCTAGAAGGATAGTGAGCACTTATAACCCCCAGGTGCTTCACAGAAGTTTATAATGCAGAGCCGTGAAAATAAAAAATAATTTTTCTTTCCTCAAAAATGATTTTTAGCCCAGAATTTTTTATTTTCCCAAGGGTAATAGGAGAAATCGGACCCCAAATGTTGTTGTCCAGTTTGTCCTGAGTACGATGATACCCCATATGTGGGGGTAAACCACTGTTTGGGCGCACGGCAGGGCTCAGAAGGGAAGGCACGCCATTTGGCTTTTTGAATGGAAAATTAGCTCCAATCATTAGCGGACACCATGTCGCGTCTGGAGAGCCCCTGTGTGCCTAAACATTGGAGCTCCCACATAAATGACCCCATTTTGGAAAGTAGACCTCCCAAGGAACTAATCTAGATGTGTGGTGACTGGTGAGCACTTTGAACCCCCAAGTGCTTCACAGAAGTTTATAACGCAGAGCCATGAAAATAAAAAATAATTTTTCTTTTCTCAAAAATGATTTTTTAGCCCACAATTTTTTATTTTCCCAAGGGTAACAGGAGAAATTGGACCCCAAAAGTTGTTATCCAGTTTCTCCTGAGTATGCTGATACTCCATATGTGGGGGTAAACCACTGTTTTGGCACACGTCGGGGTTCGGAAGGGAAGTAGTGACGTTTTGAAATGCAGACTTTGATGGAATGCTCTGCGGGCGTCAGGTTGCGTTTGCAGAGCCCCTGATGTGCCTAAACAGTAGGAACTCCCCACAAGTGACTCCACTTTGGAAACTAGACCCCCAAGGGAACTTATCTAGATGTGTGGTGAGCACTTTGAACCCCCGAGTGCTTCACAGAAGTTTATAACGCAGAGCCGTGAAAATAATAAATGTGTTTCCTTTCCTCAAAAATATTTTTTAGCCCAGAATTTTTTATTTTCGCAAGAGTAACAGGAGAAATTGGACCCCAAAAGTTGTTGTCCAGTTTCTCCTGAGTACGCTGATACCCCATATGTGGGGGTAAACCACTGTTTGGGCATATGCCGGGGCTCGGAAGGGAAGTAGTGACGTTTTGGAATGCAGACTTTGATGGAATGGTCTGCGGGCATCATGTTACGTTTGCAGAGCCCCTGATATGCCTAAACAGTAGAAACCCCCCACAATTGACCCCATTTTGGAAACTAGACCCCCCAAGGAACTTATCTAGATGTGTGATGAGCACTTTCAAGCCCCAAGTGCTTCACAGAAGTTTATAACGCAGAGCCGTGAAAATAAAAAATAATTGTTCTTTCCTCAAAAATTATGTTTTAGCAAGTAATTTTTTATTTTTGCAAGGGTAACAGGAGAAATTGGACCCCAACAGTTGTTGCCCAGTTTGTCCTGAGTACGCTGGTACCCCAAATGTGGGGGTAAACCACTGTTTGGGCGCACGTTGGGGCTTGGAAGGGAGGGAGCACCATTTGACTTTTTGAACGCAAGATTGGCTGGAATCAATGGTGGCGCCATGTTGCGTTTGGAGACCCCTGATGTGCCTAAACAGTGGAAACCCCTCAATTCTAACTTCAACACTAACCCCAACACACCCCTAATCCTAATCCCAACTGTAGCCATAACCCTAATCACAACCCTAACCCCAACACACCCCTAACCACAACCCTAACCGCAACACACCCATAACCCTAATTCCAACCCTAACCCTAATCCTAACCCTAATCCCAACCCTAACCCTAATCCCAACCCTAACCACAACTGTAACCCCAATACACCCCTAACCCTATCCGTAACCCTAACCACAAGCCTAATCTTAACCCTATTTCCAACCCTAGCCCTATTTCCAACCCTAACTCTAATTCCAACCCTAACCCTAAGGCTATGTGCCCACGTTGCGGATTCGTGTGAGATTTTTCCGCACGGTTTTTGAAAAATCTGCAGGTAAAAGGCACTGCGTTTTACCTGCGGATTTACAGCAGATTTCCAGTGTTTTTTTGTGCGGATTTCACCTGCGGATTCCTATTGAGCAACAGGTGTAAAACGCTGCGGAATCCGCACAAAGAATTGACATGCTGCGGAAAATACAACGCAGCGTTTCTGCACGGAATTTTCCGCACCATGGGCACAGTGGATTTGGTTTTCCATAGGTGTACATGGTACTGTAAACCTGATGGAAAACTGCTACGAATTCGCAGCGGCCAATCCGCTGCGGATCCGCGGCCAATCCGCTGCGGATCCGCGGCAATCCGCTGTGGATCCGCAGCCAAATCCGCACTGTGTGCACATGCCATAACCCTAACCCTAACCCTACCCGTAACCCTAACCCTAACCCTAACCCTACCCCTAGTTCTAACCCTAACCCTAGTGGAAAACGAAAAAAAAAATATATATATATTTTCTTTATTTTATTATTGTCCCTACCTATGGGGGTGATAAAGGGGGGGGTTTATTTATTATTTTTTTTATTTTGATCGCTGTGATAGAACCTACCACAGTGATCAAAATGTACTTGTAAGGAATCTGCCGGCTGGCAGATTCGGCGGGCGCACTGAGCATGCGACCGCCATTTTGGAAGATGGCGGCGCCCAGCGAGGAGACGTACGGACACCGGGAGGATCGGTAAGTATGAAGGGGTGGTGGGGGGGTGGATCGGAGCACAGGGGGAGTAATCGGACCACAGGGGGGGTGAATCCAAACAAGGAGGGAGCGGACAGGAGGACAGGGGAGCCGGCAGGCGGACGGAGGGGACCGGACCCCATAACGGAGGACTGGGGGGGCGATCGGTGGGTGTGGGGGGGGTCACTTCAGTATTTCCAGCCATGGCCGATGATATTGCAGCATCGGCCATGGCTGGATTGTAATATTTCACCAGTTTTTTAGGTGAAATATTACAAATCGCTCTGATTGGCAGTTTCACTTTCAACAGCCAATCAGAGCGATCGTAGCCACGGGGGGGTGAAGCCACCCCCCCTGGGCTGAAGTACCACTCCCCCTGTCTCTGCAGATCGGATAAAATGGGAGTTAACCCCTTCACCCGATCTGCAGGGACGCGATCATTCCATGACGCCACATAGGCGTCATGGGTCGGATTGGCACAGGTTTTCATGACGCCTACGTGGCGTCATGGGTCGGGAAGGGGTTAATGGCGCTACATAAGTGAGTAAAACAAAATAAAGTGGAAATCACTCTCCTCAGTTATACAATAAAGAAATTAAAAATAAAGCATAACTAGCATCATCTTGTCCACAAAAGGCAATCTTAAGGTACCTTCACACTAAACGATGCCGATTGCTGCAGCGTCGCTGTTTGGTCGCTGGAGAGCTGTCACACAGACAGCTCTCCAGCGACCAACGATGCCAAGGTCCCCGGGTAACCAGGGTAAACATCGGGTTACTAAGCGCAGGGCCGCGCTTAGTAACCCGATGTTTACCCTGGTTACCATTGTAAATGTAAAAAAACCAAACAGTACATACTCACCTTCTGCTGTCTGTCACACGTCCCTCGCCATCTGCTTCCCGCACTGACCGTGAGTGCCGGCCGGAAAGCAGGGCACAGCGGTGACGTCACTGCTGTGCTCTGCTTTCACTTTACGGCCGGCGCTCAAAGTCAGTGCGGGAAGCAGATGGCGAGGGACGTGTGACAGACAGCAGAAGGTGAGTATGTACTGTTTGGTTTTTTTACATTTACAATGGTAACCAGGGTAAACATCGGGTTACTAAGCGCGGCCCTGCGCTTAGTAACCCGATATTTACCCTGGTTACCACTGTAAAACATCGCTGGCATCGTTGCTTTTGCTGTCAAACACGACGATACACGCCGATCTGACGACCAAATAAAGTTCTGAACTTTCAGCAACGACCAGCGATATCACAGCAGGATCCAGATCGCTGCTGCCTGTCAAACTCAACGATATCGCTATCCAGGACGCTGCAACGTCACGGATCGCTATCGTTATCGTTGCAAAGTTGTTTAGTGTGAAGGTACCTTTAATCTGAAGCTAGTTAAATTAAATGCATTAAACGAGACAAAAAAAAAATTATATATATACACATACACATACATACACACACACACGTGCAAGTTCTCCCACCTACAAAGAATAAAGAGGTCCTTAATTTTTAGCATGGATTCACTACAACTGTGAAAAGCAATGGATAGGGTTTTAATTGAAATATAACTTAATTCTATAAGTTAAAATAGTAAAATTCACACCACATGCATACCCAATATTACATAGCAGCAAACATAATAGTTTTTTCTTCACCCTACTCGGATGTGTGAGAATACGCCTAGATATTCATTCTACATGTATAGTTGCAGATTGAGACTAAACTGGCGACTCATAGCAGTGGTCAGAAAGTTCTCTAACGTCTATACCTGATGTGGTAAGTATCCTATGTTTGCTGCTGTGTGTTTTCTAATACTGGATATGCACGTGGTGTGAATTTTATTATTTTAACTTATAGAATTAAAAGTAAAATTCTTATTAAAACCCAATATATATTTTTTTAAATTTTGACCCAGAGGTTTTATCTATTGATCAGCTTATTCAACTGTGGGAGACAGAATCTTAAAATTTAAAAAAAAAAAAAAAAACACAGAAAATCTCATTGTATGTATTTTAAATAAATAAATTGCATTTTATTGCATGAAATAAGTATTTGATCACCTACCAACCAGTAAGAATTCTGGCTCTCAGACCTATTTTTCATTTTGAAGCCCTCCTACTCTGCACTCATTACCTGTATTAATTGCACCTGTTTGTTCTCGTTACCTGTATAAAAGACACCTGTCCACCCAATCTCACTCCAACCTCTCCACCTTGGCCAAGACCAAAGAGCTGTCTAAGGACACCAGGGACAAAATTGTAGACCTGTACAAGGCTGGAATGGGCTACAGGACAATAGGAAGCAGCTTGGTGAGAAGGAAACAACTGTTGGCACAATTAGAAAATGGAAAAAACACAAGATGACTGTCAATATCTCTCGATCTGGGGCTCCGTGCAGGTTCTCGCCTCGTGGGGTAAGGATGATATTGAAAAAGGTCAGGAATTAGCCCAGAACTACACAGGTGGACCAGTCTCAAACATTACCTTTAGTACCACACCACGCAGTCACGAATTAAAATCCTGCAGGGCACGCAAGGCCCCATGCTTACGCCAGCACATGTCCTGGCCTGTCTGAAGTTCACCAATAACCATCTGGATGATCCAGAGGAAGCATGGGAGATGGTCATGTGGTCAGAAGAGACCAAAATAGAACTTTTTGGTATCAACTTCACTCGGCGTGTTTGGAGGAAGGAGGATGAGTACAACTCTAAGAACACAGTCTCAACCGTGAAGCATGGTGGGGGAACCTCATACTTTGGGGGTGCTTTTCTGCAAATAGGACAGGATGACTGCATTGTATTTGAAGGACGATGGATGGGGTCATTTTTGCAATATTTTGGCCAACAACCTCCTTAACTCAGTAAGAGCATTGAAGATGGGTCGTGGCTTGGATATTCCAGCAGGAAATAACCAGAAACACTCAGCCAGGGCAACTGAGTGGCTCCGTAAAAAACATTTCAAGGTCCTTGGAGTGGCGTAGCCAGTCTCCAGATATGAACCCAGTATAAAATCTTTGGAAATGCCATGTTGCCCAGCAACAGCCTCGAAGCCTTAAAGATCTGTATGGCGGAGTGGGGCAAACTTGGTCAAGGCCTACAGGAAACATCTGACCTCTGTAATTGCAAGCAAAGGCTTCCGTACCAAATCTAAAGTTGTGTTTTTCTATTGTAGCAAATACTTATTTCATGCAATAAAATTCAAATTATGTAAAAATCATACAATGATCTTCTGGATTCATTCTTAGATTCAGTCTCTCACAGTTGCAGTGTACCTACGATCAAGATTACAGACCTCTCTCCATTCTTTGTAGGTGGGAAAAATTGCAAAATCTGCAGTGTATCAAATATTTATGTTACTCAATGAATTTGGTATTGGGGTAATCGCACTGACCTGATGTTTCCAGGTCATGTTTATGACACAATGAATGCCGTAGAAAAAAAAACAAATATTGAAATTGTGTCTTTTTTTGCGCTTTTTTTTTCTCATCACCATTTCCCCCCCTTAGAATTCTTCCTCCATTTTTCAGTATGTTAGCCAGGTCAATGGGAAAGGGGAAGGGGGGGGAGAATGTATGGTTTCTGAAAAGTGAGTGGAAATATAAACTGTGGGGGGGACACACCACAGAAAACACTCAGTCATGAGGAGGTTAATGTTATTTATATGATGTTCAGTATCCAGAAAGAAGAAATTCACACTTACCAAGTCCCTTAGTTCCAACCTTCTTGTCCTTAAATTTGTCATAAGCAGCATTGGGGTTGACGATGATGTGCTCTACACTAGTGCTGGTCAGCTCCTCCTACACGAGAAGTGGGGACACTGTCAGGAGGGAGCTGATAACATTTCTCTCCTGTACCCTACAACTGTTCACAACAAATACAAGAGCATGGAGTACAAGAAGAAATAGGGATTTTCCACACACAATTGATCTTTTCAGGTTTAGGAACGGTCAGAATAAATCACGAAGACAGAACAGGACGCGGTTTCTACACAAATGGTAGTATTCTCTATCCAGTAGTGAGGTCGCCTAAAGAATCCCGAGAGCCGTAATAGATATAACGAAAAGGCATAAAAAAAATCTAAATCTTCACACCGCTGCATTCATTCATTCCCCTCTAAGGGTGCAGTCATTGTTCACTCCTTGTATTAAGAAATGTGACTACTTTTAACTCCTTGCTTTGTTTAATTTGCAGCCTTTAGCGCCTCTGGAGCCCGGTCCTCAAGATGAAAGAAATGCAATGAGGAAACGCATTGAACATCAAAAATGAGGAGAGCTGTGAAAAAGGTACATTAGCCACACAAAGCCTGCAATGTGGAGGTCTAGATTTATGCTGCACCACATATGGTAACTGTACTGGGGCCGCCTCATCTAAAAGTTTTCAAAAAGAAAAAGACAATTTTAATGGGAATAACCTTTGTAATATTGGTTTTGTCATATCCCAAGAATTTGCCTTCACCATATTATCAGGGATCTTGTAATATGACATTAGGGATAACCTTATTATACTGGTTGTATATTTATACATATTTTTGAAAAATGTAAATAAAGGGCCCCCAGTACTGCTCCCGAGATATGCAGCATAGAACTTTACCTTCCCTGTGCAAGAGGTGTTATAGACTTGTAGTTTTTGGCAGAATGGCATGTTTTATGTATACAGTAGTGTTCAAAATGATAGTGTGTTCAAAGACATAAGTTAGGCTACTTTCACACATCCGTCCCACATAATCCGGCGGCGGGACAGATTGCTGGATCCAGCGCAATTAGTGTAAAAACAAATTGTGCCCGATCAGCTTTTCTTCCGGATCCGGGATAAAGATATAATGTAAAAAAAATAATAAACTAAAATAAAAAAAAAAATCAGGATATTCTCACCTTCTGGCGTCCCCCGCAGCCTTCCCGCTTTTTGCGATGCTCCCGGTCCCAGTAATGCATCGCGGCAATGTCCTGTGATGACGTAGCGATCTCGCGAGACCGCACGTCATCTGGGGACATTGCCGCGATGCATTACTGGGAATGGGAGCATCGCGAAAAGCGGGAAGGCTGCGGGGGATGCCGGAAGGTGAGAATATCATGATTTTTTTATTTTTGTTTATTATTTTTTACATTATATCTTTTTACTATTGATGCTGCATAGGCAGCATCAATAGTAAAAAGAGAGAGAGAACAGGGCATGCGCAATTTGGAGGCCGAACTCTGGCACCGGATATTGTCATGTGGCGCATCCAGCTCCAATAGGCGTCCATTGTTTGAAAAGCCGGATGTCGCCGATTCCAGTGCCATCAGGAATTTCGCCGCAACAAAAAACGTTCCTCTGGACGTTTTCTCCGGCCGCCGCACCGGCAATTGTTGCCGGATTCGGCAAAAAACGGATGAAACGTTGGGACATCAGGCACAACCCGGCGCTAATACAACTCTATGAGAATAAAAACGGATCCATTTCTTTGAAAATTCGCCGGATTGTGCCTGATGCAAAAAAAAAAAACTGATGTGTGAAAGTAGCCTTAATCAAAATCTTTATACTGGTTGTTATTTCCATTCATCGGGAACTTTGCACACAGCTTTCCAATTCAAAACATGAAGACAAATGTATATAAATTTGTAACTACTTTACAGAAAATAAAAAAATGAACATTGGGCCGTTCTAAAAAAAAAAAAAAAAAAAAAAGGAGATTTTTGTGTACTCACCGTAAAATCTTTTTCTCCGAGTCATCATTGGGGGACACAGGACGAATGGGTGTTATGCTGCTGCCACCAGGAGGACACTAAGTTAAACACACACAAAAGATTAACTCCTCCCCTGCAGTATACACCCACAGGCTGGACAATCCAGAGCCAGTTCGGTAACAAAGCAGTAGGAGTAAACCAGTTATCAAACAGAAAACATGTCATAGTCAAAACACAGACTGAAAAGAACAATTGAGCCAACTAGGCTAACAGGGAGGGTGCTGTGTCCCCCAATGATGACTCGGAGAAAAAGATTTTACGGTGAGTACACAAAAATCTCCTTTTCTCCTACGTATCATTGGGGGACACAGGACGAATGGGACGTCCCAAAGCAGTCCCTGGGTGGGTCACCAGAAGTTATAAATGCTGTGCGAGCCTACAACTACAGATGAGACACAGCCGCTTGTAGGATTCGCCTACCGACGGAAGCGTCTGCCGAAGCCTGAAAGTGCACATGGTAGTGTTTCGTGAACGTATGTAGACTGGACCATGTAGCAGCCTTGCAGACTTGTGCTGCCGATGCCTGGTGCCGGATGGCCCAGGACGCGCCGACTGACCGGGTAGAATGAGCCTTGATCCCCGGAGGTGCAGCGTGACCCTTGACACGGTAGGACTCTTGGATGGCGGAACGAATCCACTTGGCAATGGAGGCCTTGGAAGCGGGTAGTCCCTTCCGTGGCCCCTCCGGAAGAACAAACAAGGCATCTGATCTACGGAAAGACGCAGTCCTGGAGACATAACGTCTGAGACCCCTCACTAAGTCCAGAGTGTGGAGCGCCCTTTCCGTGGGGTGGGAAGGCGCAGGGCACAGTGAGGGAAGAACAATTTCCTCATTAAGATGGAAAGAGGAAACGACCTTCGGAAGAAAAGTCGGACATGTCCGCAGAACTACCTTATCCTGGTGGAACACGAGGAAAGGAGGTCGGCACGACAGAGCTGCCAGCTCAGAGACACGTCGAATAGACGTGACAGCCACGAGGAAGACAATCTTCCAAGACAAGAACAGTAAAGACACCTCGTGCAAGGGCTCAAAAGGTGGCTCTTGAAGAGCACAGAGAACTAGGTTCAGGTCCCATGGTTCCAAAGGCATCTTGTAAGGCGGAACCATATGAGAAACCCCCTGGATAAAGGTCCTGACCTGCAATCTGTTTGCGATCCTTCTCTGAAAAAGGACCGAGAGAGCAGAAATTTGGCCCTTAAGAGAGCTGAGTGCAAGACCCAAGTCTACGCCTGATTGGAGGAATTCCAAAATGTGAGGAATAGAAAAACGGAGGGGGGAACGCCTCCGATCCCTGCACCAGGCGAAGTATGCCTTCCAAGCGCGGTGGTAGATGCGCATAGAAGAAGACTTGCGTGCACGGAGCATGGTAGATATCACCGTCTGAGACAACCCCTTCTGCCTCAGAACCCAGGACTCAACGGCCACGCCGTTAAACACAGGGCCTCTGAGTTCGGGTGGTAAATGGGCCCTTGAGACAGGAGGTCTGCGCGATTCGGCAGCCTCCAAGGTACGTCTGAGACCAGTTGAACCATCTCGGCATACCATGTCCTGCGTGGCCAATCCGGAGCGATGAGGATTACTGGAATCCGTTCTGCCCTGATCTTCCTGATAACCTTCCCCAGAAGGGGAATTGGGGGAAAGATGTATGGGAGACTGAAGCCCTGCCATGAGAGGACGAGAGCGTCGGCTCCGAAGGCTGAGGGGTCGTGAGACCTGGCCATGAAGACGGGAACCTGACAATTGAGGCGGGATGCCATTAGATCCACGTCCGGGGTCCCCCAACGAGAGCAGATCTGGTGAAAGACTGCGGGATGAAGAGACCACTCTCCGGGATCGAGGCTGTGGCGACTTAGAAAGTCCGCTTCCCAGTTTTCCACGCCTGGTATGAAAACTGCTGAGAGAATGGAATGATGTGCCTCGGCCCAACGGAGAATTAGCGTCACCTCGACCATGGCCGCCCTGCTGCGAGTGCCCCCTTGGCGGTTGACGTAGGCTACTGCCGTAGCGTTGTCGGACTGGACTCTTACCGCACGTCCGGAGAGGAACTGCTGAAAATGATGGAGGGCTAGTCTGATTGCCCGAATCTCTAAGATATTGATGGGTAGCTGGGACTCCTGCGGCGACCAGCGACCCTGGGTCGAGTGACGCTGGAACACTGCACCCCAGCCGAAGAGACTGGCGTCCGTTGTGACAACCAGCCAGTGCACCGGAAGGAAAGACTTCCCCCGAGTCAGGGAGGACCTCTCGGTCCACCACCTGAGGGATTGTCTGATTTGGCGAGAGAGAAGGAGACGGCGGTCGAGCGAGGCGGGATTCCTGTCCCATACTGCCAGAATGGCGTGTTGTAAGGGCCGGAGGTGAAAAACCGCAAAGGGCACTGCCTCCATTGCCGCCACCATCCTGCCGAGTACCCTCATGGAGAAGCGTAGGGAGTGAGAGCGAGGTTGAGCAAGCTTCCGGACCTCTCTCTGTAGAGTAGATACCTTTTCCGGAGGCAAGAGTACTAGACCCTGAGAGGAGTCTAAGATCATGCCCAGGTAGGGTATGGTTTGGGCCGGGACTGGGGAAGATTTTTTGAAATTGAGTTTCCAGCCCAGGCGTGAAAGAGTATTTATAGTGACATCTACCGCCTCTGAACAGGACCGGAAAGAGGGACCCTTTATAAGAATGTCGTCCAGGTAGGGCAACACCACTATGCCTCGAGCATGGAGAATGGCCACGGCAGCCGCCATGACCTTGGTGAACACCCGAGGAGCGGTGGCCAGCCCGAACGGTAGGGCGACAAACTGAAAATGGTGGCCCTGGACCGCGAAGCGGAGAAAGCGCTGATGAGACGGCAGAATGGGAATGTGCAGGTAAGCGTCTTGAACATCTAGAGATGCAAGAAACTCGCCCTCTTCCAGAGAGGCAATTACCGAGCGGAGGGACTCCATTCGGAATTGACGCACACGGACGTACCTGTTGAGGAGTTTGAGGTCCAATATCGGACGTACGGAGCCGTCCTTCTTTGGTACAATGAAAAGATTGGAATAAAAACCTTGGTACCTTTCGTCCTGAGGTACCGGGATGATGACCCCGTCGTCCCATAGCGATTTTATGGCCTGGAAATACTGACGGACCCTTGCTCTGGGAGGAGGGGACTGAAAGAAACGAGATGGGGGAAGAGAGACAAACTCTATCTTGTAACCGACGGATACCAGATCGCGGACCCATCGGTCGGGAACTACCGAGAGCCACGCGTCCCGAAAGAAGAGTAGGCGGCCGCCAACTCTGTCGGTGTCCTTTGGCGTCTGCCAAGAGTCATTGAGGAGGAGACCTGTTAGATCTGGACCCCCTGGACCCCTGTTGTCTGGGTCTGCCTCTCCAAGAGGGAGAAGGTTTGTAAGATGGCTGGGAGGTTCTGTCCTTGCGCTGACCTCTCCCGACGCCAGGTGGCGCGGAGGAAGGATTGGACCAGTTGGAACCGAAACGGAAATATCGGCCTCGGCCCTGTTGGTTGCGAAAGGGACGAAAGGTCCGTTGCTGGGGAAGGAATTTGCTCTTTCCCCCTGTGGAGTCTGCGATCATTTTATCTAGTTTGTCCCCAAACAGACGTTCACCCTGGTATGGAAGGGACGTGAGAGATTTTTTGGATCCTGAGTCCGCTTTCCAGTCCCTGAGCCAAAGGGATCTGCGGACCGTGACAGCATTGGCCGCTGCCTGTGAGGCACAGTTGGCCGCGTCTAAGGATGCGGAAACTACAAAGTCCCCCGCTCTGGCAATCTGAGTGGCCAGGTGAGAAACCTCAGGGGGTAAGTCGGCATGAAGTGCAGTAGAGGCTAAAGACTCGGCCCAATGGGACATGGCTTTTGCAACCCATGTGGCGGCAAAAGAAGGAAAGAGAGAAGCCGAGGAAGCTTCAAAAGCCGAGCGAGCCATCTGATCAATTTGTCTATCCGTGGGATGCTTGATGGACGCGCCCTCGGAGGAAGATAGAACCGCCTTTGTGGCTAGCCGCGACACTGGCGGGTCCACGGAGGGTGACTGAGACCACTCCTTAGCAAGGTCCTGAGCAAACGGATACTTCAATTGCATAGCCTTCTGACCTGAGAAGCGTTTATCCGGACGGACTCTATGGAGATCGACAATGTCCTTGAATTGAGGATGCGTGGGAAAAAACCTATGAGCCTTTGTAGTCCGCCCAAATGACACGGGATGAGCCGCCTTAGACGGGGCTTCCTCCTCTAACTGTAGAGTCTGACTTACAGAGTCTATGAGAGAATCAAGGGTCTCTTGGTCATGACGGTACTCTGGGGAACAGGACACGCTGGAAGCGTCGTCCAGAAAAGATTCCCTGCTATGATCTGGGGATGAGTGACGAGAGACTTCGCTCTCTGAACCAGAAGGCTGATCACGGACCGGAGATATTACCCTGGACCTCTTTCTATATGAGTGAGGGCTTCTGGAAACGGAACGACCTCTGGGCCGTGAGGGGTTCTTAGACCGCGTTACATCATCCTTGGAAGTACCCTGGGTAAGGGACGGCTCACGGAGGGACTGTATCGTCCTTTCCAAGGATGCCACAGATCGAGCAAGGGAGGACGCCCATGCGGGGGTACTAGGTTCAGTACATTCCGGGTCAGAGGCCGGATTATCCTGTGCCGCGGGCATTTCACAGGCAGAGCACAGCGGGGTGGTGTGACCTCGGGGCAGAGAAATCTTGCAGGAGGTGCACACAGCAAAAATAACAGAGTGGGTCTTTCCAGTCCGTTTTTGCCTAGACTGTGACATATTTGCTGTGGAGTGAGCGTACTGGCAGGGGAGAGAGGCAATCCTATTGGGTGCGTCTCACCTAGGATCCGCGGTGGCTTGGCAGGGAGATCCTGAAGCTTTCCTCCTGTCCTGAGCGCTGCGGTGCTGCAGAGCCGCCAGTGCACTTCCTGGTCCAAGATGGCCGCCGAGAAGTGAGAAGGGCGCTTCTCGGGAGCGAGAAGCGCCCAGGGAGGGGGCGTGTCGTGGGCGGGCGGCGGCATGCTTGTGGGCGGGCGCTGTAGTCCGACCCAGGCCTGGGAGCCGCCGAGCCCTCTCAGAAAGGAAACGCAGCCCAGCGGCTATAGAGCCGCACGCTGCCCCGCGGCTGCAGAGCCGCACGCTGCCCCGCGGCTGCAGAACCGCACGTTGCCCCGCGGCTGCAGAGCCGCACGCTGCCCCGCGGCTGCAGAGCCGCACATTGTCCCGCGGCTGCAGGGCCGCATTTAGAAGAGAGTAAGGGGGGCCCCCTGCTGCCAGCTGGTCGGTCCCCGCACTTACCTTGTGCGATGGGACCGATGCTCCATCCACCTTCACCATGATAGGGAGAGGGTGGAGAGCTACTGCCGCCATGTATCAGCCACTATATCAGTGGTGGTGCAGTGGGCGGCTGCGCGGACGCCCTGTCAATTTGTCCGGCTGTGCCCTGGCTCCAGGAGACTTAGGTGGATGATTAGTCCCCATGGTCGCCTGAGAAGGATGGAAGGAGATCGGGACGCTAGGGAACCGTCGCCACACTGAAAAGTGAGCCAGGGCTGGCATCCATCGTTGCGGGAAAGGATACAGGAGGAACGCTCCGTGTACTTGCCCGTTGTTGGTGCGGGAGAGATCAGAGCTAAAAATTTGCCTGTCGCTCCCTTCTTTCCGTTAAATCAAAAACTAAAAATTGGTGGGGTCCTGAGGACCCAAGTGCCTCCTGAGACACTAAGTAAGAACTGGCTCTGGATTGTCCAGCCTGTGGGTGTATACTGCAGGGGAGGAGTTAATCTTTTGTGTGTGTTTAACTTAGTGTCCTCCTGGTGGCAGCAGCATAACACCCATTCGTCCTGTGTCCCCCAATGATACGTAGGAGAAAAAACAGCAGTGTGGACATTTGTCTTTACAAACTCATGATATGTATTTTTTTGTGGATTTAGCATTCCTGGGAATCACTAACCTAATATTTAGTTGTATACCCACAGCTTGGTTTAGAACTGCTTCAGATGTACAAGTATGTTGTATAGAGTCAACCAACTTCTGGCCCCTGTCACCTGTTATTCCAGCCCAGGATGCTTGGACTACATCCCACAATCGTTTGCCATTTATGGTCTTTGCCTCGGAAACAACATTTTTGATGATGTCACCCCACAAGTGTTCTATCAGATTAAGGTCCAGGGATTGGGCTAGCCACTCCATAACCTCAATTTTGTTGGACTGGAACCAAGATTTTGCTCGTTTACTGGTGTGTTTAGGGTCATCGTCTTGTTGAGACACCCATTGAAAGGGCAGATCCTCTACAGCATAAAGCAACATGACCTCCAAGTATTTTTAATATATGCAAACTGGTCCATGGTCCCTGGTATGCGGTAAATCAGTCCGGCACCATAATAAGAGAAACATGCCCATATCATCCGCATACAACACATGTCCCTGTGTACCCAATGTTAAGGACGTATGGACGCATGCGGAAGTATGTGGAGCTTAACGGAGGATGTACGCAGCCATGCGCAGACCAGCCAAACACAAGTGTGAAACCAGCCTAATTCACAGACTCAAAAACACGCAGATCATGAATGCGGAATCTGGTGGTTTTCTTAGAATCTACTGAACCAACTGGTAAATTGTTTGACATGTGGTACTATCATTTATACCAAACAGTGATTAATCTGGTTAGTCTGTTATGGACTGGTATTATTTTGAACACTACTGCATGGCTAGTGTACCCTTCTTCAGCGCTCTCCTAACTTTAGCTTGGATTAATCCCTCATCGTGGCACTGGTGGCAACAGCCTTTTTCTCATCTTGACCTGCTACACTTACAGGTGCATCTCACAAAATTAGAATATCATCAAAAAGTTAATTTCAGTTCTTCAATACAAAAAATGAAACTCATATTATAGAGTCATTACAAACAAAGTGATTTCAACCTTACAGCCAATGAAAATCCAAAACTCATTATCTCAGCGAATTACAATACTTTATATCACCAGATTGAAAATGATTTTAAAATCCGAAATGTTGGCCTAATGAAATGTATGTTCAGTAAATGCACTCAATACTTGGTCGTGGATCCTTTTGCCTCAATTACTGCATCAATGCGGTGTGGCATGGAGGCGATCAGCCGGTGGCACTGCTGAGGGGTTATGGAAGCCCAGGTGGCTTTGATAGCAGCCTTCAGCTCGTCTGCATTGTTGGGTCTGGTGTCTCTCATCTTCCTCTTGAAAATACTCAATAGATTCTCTATGGGGTTAAGGTCAGGCGAGTTTGCTGTCCAATAAAGCACAGTGATACTGTTGTTTGTAAACCAGGTATTGGTACTTTTGGCAGTGTGGACAGGTGCCAAGTCCTGCTGGAGAATGACATTTCCATCTCAAAACACCTTGTCGGAAGAGGGAAGCATGAAGTGGTCTAAAATTTCCTGGTAGAAGGCTGCAGTGACTTTGGTCTTGATAAAACACAGTGGACATACACCAGCAGATGACATGGCTCCCCAAACCATCACTGATTGTGGATACTTCATACTAGACCTTGGAAATCAAGGTCCCAGAGTCTGGAGGAAGAGTGGAGAGATAGACAATCCAAGCTGCTTGAGGTGTATTAGGGCATCATTATTAGGCTACAAGTCAGACACTTTGCATCACACTTACCTGTGTGACTGGTGTCCTATGCAAGCCATATCAATGTGCAATGTTTTCTACTATACTAGGCAGCTAACCCCTCCATAATCTGGTAGGTGTGGGTTGGCTGTTTTTATCAGTAGTTTGCACCTGTGCTGCCCCTTGCCTTTATTAGTGGAGGCCTGCTGCATCCTGCTAGATATGCATTTGTCATCAGACAGGGTTTTGGGAATGCCGTATCTTATGGTATGTTTTTTCTTTGAATTTTTATATGTTAGCTAGCCTTGTTTGGGCTAATAGTTGAATAGTACAGAAGATTAAAAAAATAATTAAATGGCAATTCCACCTTTGGCAGTAACTGATGAGTACCGTATTTTTCAGACTGTAAGACGCACTTTTTTCCTTCACAAATGTGGAGGAAAATGGTGGGTGCGTCTGGCAGTGGTGGGTAGATGGGGGAGCGGCAGCGGTGGAGCAGCGGGTTACAGGAGGCAGGAGCCGGCTGCTGCTGCCATTAACTCCTGTGCCCGCTGCTTAAGAGAATTGAATATTCACGCCATTCCATGCCTATGGGCATGGAAAGGAGTGAATAATAATTTCTCTTTAATAGCAAGCACAGTGTTGTCCTTGCAGCTGCTGGGCGTTCTAGTGTGCCGGCTACTTAAGGCAATGAATATTCACTGCATTCCACTCCCATAGGCCTGGAATGCAATAAATATTCCTTCACTTTAGTAGCGGCACACGTGAAAGCCTGGCGGATGCTGCTAACACTGTGCTCACTAAAGAGCAATAAATACTCACTGTGCTCCACGCACATAGTCCTGGCGTGAAGAGCAGTGAGTATTCTGGCAGCTGTCCTCGGTGGCTTGTGAGCAGCGCATGAGGTCACTTACAAGCATAAAGCAGCTGATGGCACCAGAGCAGGACACTGCGAGGGAGCACCGGGAAGGTAAGTAGAATATTTTTTTTTTCTGATGGGGGCCATGCATACCAGGATAAGGATGGGCCATGCATACCAGGATTGGGGCCAATCATTCCAGGATGGAGATGGGGTCCCTGCATACCAGGAAAGGGATTGGGGCAACGCATACCAGGATAGGGATGGGGGCCAATCATACCAGGATAATGATGGAGCCATGCATACCAGGACAGAGATGGGGGCCCTGCATGCCAGGATGGGGGAATATTAAGTATAGAATTGACCACATTTTTTGCTTCAAATTTTTTTTTTATTTCCTCCTTTAAAACCTAGGTGCGTCTTATGGTCCGGTGCGTCTTATAGTCTGAAAAATACGGTAAATATAAATGTGTGTATGTATATTATTTTTATACTATAATGCAGCCATAGGGTCGCTCTGTATTCTAGACACGCTTGTTTTTGCAGTCATACAGGAAAGACTGTCAATCATTGAGTAGGACAGCCCACTGGACTCATTCATGCAAACAATAGGGATTTCAATGAATAAAATTTAAGTTTAACAAACTTTTCCTACAGAACGGTCTACGAATCTGATCAGCTCTAATCTATAATATCCTGCCTGCAGATCAGGTACCATTTTCAATATAACAGGCTCCCTTAAAAAAAAAAAAAAAAAAAAAGAAAAAAAAAACGCATCATTGCTGCATGATTGGTTATTAACAAACCAAAAAGCTGCACTACAAAAAAAATATCAAAAAATACATGCAAATTGAGCTTTCATTTTTTACATTCCTGGCTTGCGCACCATAGAATCTGCCCAGGACCCAATTGCTACCAATCTACATTTCTTAATCATTATTCTAAAGATACAACTAGGAACATGAATGAAAGTCTCTAGTATTAGTAGGGCACAGACGGATGTAGTACTACTGCAGACAGGACACAAGCAGGCTAGGCACAGCACGGAGGGAAGCAGACACAATGACAGGCTTCTTACCAGCTCCTTGCAGATTTCCCAAGAGGTGAATGTCAAATAAAATAAACAGTTAAAAGGAGAAAAAAAAAAAAAAAGAAGATTTGGTATTAGACAAATACACATGCGACAATGTATAGGTGTACAGCACCATAAGATTTCCAAAGACATCAGAGTCAGACAAGATTTGGTTTTACAAGCTGCCAAAATTCATTTTCATCTCATACTTAAATTATGCCAGTCACTCATGTGGCAGCAGAGGGAAAAAGGCAAGGACAAACAAGAGTCAGATGTATCAATTTCTTATCGTTATATTGGTGTGAGAGAACTGGATAACAGCCACCATAGCATCGATGCGGATAATGCAGATGCTGAATTTGTGGCTGCAAGTCCAGACCCAACATTCGTCCCAGGACACTGGTAGAGTAGTAGATCTGAGATCGGATCTGACAGCAAAAACGCCTGGCTGCAACCGACATGGGAATACAGAGGTTTGGGAATACAGAAGTTTGGGAAAGATGAGTGACAAGGCCTGTGAGAAATTGGGGGCAGCACCAAGATTTCCCCAGACATCCATACTGATGAACAGATTCTTTTGAAGGGAACCTGACAGCAAGATTTACCCCGTCTTAGGAGAGCAGCCTGCTAATGAAGCTTGGATGTCGTCAGTACAAAATAAATGTGTAAAATTCACTAGCATCGCACCCCGCTGCGCATCGGACATAACCCTGCAGAGATCAGGGAGGAGATGAACAAGGCATGCCTCTGCCTCTCCTCCCTGTTCACACTGATGGGGCAGTGATGCCAGAGAAGTGCAGAGATGAATGATGGCGCTCCCAGACTAGTCCGGGGACCAAAGACAGCAGATTCTACAATACAGCAGCAAACACATTTATAACCAGGACATGAGACATATACACAAACGTTATTAGGAGGCCGATAAACTGCATTCCTAACCCATAATAGGGGAACCCTGCCACCAAGCTGCCTTTAACTAAAGGTGGAATTTTACATTTTAAGAGGAAATGATCTCCTCCATTATTACCTAGTATATGAGGAAGCCATTTACTGGCATTATGGCAGATGCCCGGTTGGTGACCAGATACAATTAGTTGCTGGAAGCATTATCATGCAAGCTTAGCTGAAAGCTTTACTAATTTATTAATGCAGTGGAATGAAATCCATGTACAGACTGGGTGGGTTAATACAGCCTTATGAAAGAAGCTGCGACACAGAAAAGCAAAAAGGAAAAATATGACTTGTGACAAAGTTCTTCGCCTTCACAGGGGCAAATGCTCCACTGTAATAGTCATATTTATGTCACTGTCTCATTCTTCCCTATATCTAGAGGCATCAGTAAGGTACTGCAAACGGGATGGGGTGTAGTGCTCTCTGGCCTAGAATACCCAACACCTTCATCCTAGCTACTAATTCTTACCACCTAACAGCAAAAAATTCAACACTATAGAAATATAGTAACATCTCTCCAGGATTGTCTGGGAAAATATAATATCAATATATATATTTATTTGTGACTAGGTCACTGGCAGAGTACTGGTGGCGAGATATGCATCACTGAGGAGGTTAGCTTCAGTGATATAGAACTAGGGAAAATGCTCCAGCACACCAAGTGCTGAGAGGGGTTAATTGGCTATGTTAAGGGATGGGTTATGCTTGTGAACAGCTGAAGAGTGGGTGGGAGGGTGTTCACCATATCTCCACCCCAGGGTAGGGTCTATAGAGCAGTGTTCCCCAAGTTCGGTCCTCAAGAGCCACCAACGGGTCATGTTTTCAGGATTTCCTTAGTATTGCCCAGGTGAGAATTCCATCATCTAGACAAGCAACAATTCCATCACCTTGACCATACTAAGGAAATCCTGAAAACATAACCTGTTGGTGGTTCTTGAGGACTGGAGTTGGGGAACACTGGTCTAGAGGGTAAATAGTCTACTGAATTATTGTGTTCGGTGTGCCTGTACACGAAAGCTCCAGAGATGTGTTTTATGATAAAGAGAGCTGAACCCTGTTGGTCACCCTGAGTGGGCAAATCCCTACAGCCACAGACTGAACTATATGGGTTTTTTTTCTGTTTTCCCATTATCCCAACAAGGCAGTGATTATTTAACAGATCTTTGCACTGGTCTATGCCGTAGCTTTTTTAATAAGTCAGTAGAAGATTCAAACGAGAAGCATTCCTGTGTCTAACCTCAAATTATATATATGGCTCAGTCGGCTGCTCACAGAGATAGTCTCTTGTTTGAATATTCTACTGGGATGAACACAGAAAAGCAGAGGAGAAAAATAAGCAAATTGGACATATTTTTACACAAAACCCCAAAACTGGGCTTTACAAAATTGTTGGCACCCTCAACTTAATATAGTAACATAGTTATTAAGGTTGAAGGAAGACTTTAAGTCCATCTAGTTCAACCCATATCCTAGCCTAACATGCCCTAACATGTTGATCCAGAGGAAGGAAAAAAAAAATCCATGTGGCAAACAGTAAGCTCCACATTGGGGAAAAAAAAATTCCTTCCCGACTCCACACACGGCAATCAGACTAGTTCCCTGGATCAATGCCCTATCAAGGAATCTAGTGTATATCTGGTTGCACACCCTTTGGAATAAATAACTGCAATCAATCACTTCCTATAACCATCAACAAACTTCTTACACCTCTCGACTGGAACTTTGGACCACTTCTCTTTTGCAAACTACTTCAGGTCACTAATATTTGATGGGTGCCTTCTACTAACAGTAAGAACTCTCCACAGGTGTTCAATGGGATTTAGAGCCAGACTCATTGTTGGCCACTTCAGAACTCTCCAGTGCTTTGTTGCCGTCCATTTCTGGGTGCTTCTTGAACTATGTTTGGGGTCATTATCCCACTGGAAGACCCATGAAGTAGGACGCAAACCCAGCTTTCTGACACTGGACACTACAGGGTGACCTGAAATCCTTTAGTAATCTTCAGAATCCAATGTTCCTTGCGCAAAGTCAAGGCACCCAGAGGCAGCCAAATGAACCCAAAACATCTTTGAATCTTCAATTTACTTGGCTGTAGGTACTGTGTTCTATTCTTTAAAAGGCTCTTTTCGTAATTGGCAAACAGTAGAATGATGTGCTTTACCAAAAAGCTCCATCTTGGTCTCATCTGTCCACAAGACGCTTTCCCAGAAAGATTTTGGCCTTTTCATATATATTTCGGCAAATTGCAGTCTAGCTTTTTTATGCCTGTGTCAGCAGTGGGACCCTCCTGGGTCTCATGCCATAGTGTTTAATTTCATTGAAATGTCGACTGATAGTTCATGCTAACACTAATGCAGCCCGAGCCTGCAGGGCAGATTGAATTTCTTTGGAACTTGATTGAGGCTACTTATCCACCATCTGGACTATCCAGCAGTGCAATCTTCATCAATTTTTCTCTGCCATCAAGGGAGATTAGCTACAGTGCCATGGGTTGTAAACTTCTTGATTATATTGCGCACTGTGGACAACAGAACTTTACGATCCACGATCTCCATGCTCAGTACGACACAGACACACAATGCAAAGATTGATTCAAATTCTCCCCTTTTTATCTGGTTTTAAATGCGATTTTCATATTGCCAACACCTGTTACTTGCCACAGGTGAGTTTGAACGAGCATCACATGCTTGATCCCAAGTTGCTTAACCACAATTTTGGAAAGGTGGCAACAATTCTGTCCAGCCCATTGTGTGTGTGCTTGTTTGCCCCCTTCCCGATTCCCTATTATTTTGCATGTTTGCCACACTTTTAAATATTCCAGATCACCAAATTTCAGATTACTGCCACACCTATCCTCAATTAAGAAATCACTTAAATAAGGACCTGCCTGAGAAAGTGAAGTAGACCAAAATGTCCTCAAAAGCTAGACATCATGCCACGATCTAAAGAAATTCTGAAACAAATGAGAAAAAGTAATTCAGATCTATCAGTCTGTAAGGCCATCTGTTCGTGACCTCACGCTGAAGCGCACTTGGGTTATGCAGCAGGACAATGATCCAAAACACACCAGCAAGTCCACATCTGAGTGGCTTAAGCAAAACAAAATTAAGACTTTGGAGTGGCCTAGTCAAAGTCCTGACCTTAATCCTATTGAGATGCTGTGGCATGACCTTAAAAAGGCGGTTCACGCTCGGAAACCTGACTGAGTTACAACAATTTTGCAAAGATGAGTGGGCCAAAATTACTCCAGAGCGTTGTAAATGATTTATTAGTTATTGCGAACACTTGATTGCAGTTGTTGCTGCTAAGGGTGGCCAAACCAGTTATTAGGTTTAGGGGACAATCACATTTTCCCCACAAGGCCCTGCAGATGTGGATTTCTTTTTTTCCTTAATAACAAAGATCTTTATTTAAAAACTGCATTTTGTGCTTGCTTGTATTATCTTTGTCTAATTTAAATTTGTTTTGATGATCCAAAACATTTAAGTGTGACATACATGCAAAAGAATAGGAAATCAGAAATGGGGCAAACATTTTTTCAGATAGATAGATAATATAGGGTAATAGTGAAGTAATCCACTTAATCAGTGAGCACCCACTGTCAGGTCTTTTATTGTTTAAATATGTCTCCATTGTGGGAGAAAAATAAATAACAGAGGAAATATCTATCCACCCACAAGCCTTGTCCCTGACTGGTTATTACTAAGAAGTTTTACTTCGAAACGCATCATCCAAGACTAATCTCATCTCTCTTTGGGAATTTTTCCTTGGATATTATATCCAATATTGGACGATGTGGATTCCTTTTATGCAAATACTTTTATCTATGGAATAACACTATGCATTTTAACTGAAGTGCTGGATCAACCTCTTTTCTGTGGACTGCATAGAGGAGTATATGCTATTTTTTGCCAAGGACTGGGACATATGTAAATATAAACAAATGGGCCAGAAAATGCCTTCAATATATTACGAGATAAAGCATCACTCCTAGTAAATAGAGTAGGATGGATATGTAGAACTCTCAGGCCATGTCTGCGGCAGGCTGCAGGTTAATACTGGGAGAGCAGTGTAAAAAAATAAAAATAAATAAAAATACACAGTCTCCTGCATCTCCATAATATGAGCCGCCACAGACTCCAGGTTTCTTTATATGTTAGTTTATGCTGAACCTTGTGCTTTTTGGTAGAAAAATCTTAGTAATAAAGAATCTAATGAAACATACCGTAGAAAACATCTATGCCGTTGTAACACAGAGATACAACAAGGCTGCAGGTAAGGTGCCTCATTACAGCTCTGTACTACATGAAGGTTGTATTGACCTGTAACCCCACTATGTGCATCAGGCTTAAATTTAAAAAAAAAAAAAGTGTCTGTTCAAAAGAAAAATTACTAACTTTTTAAATCGACATCCATTGCAGCAGGGGTCTTAACTTGTGGATCTCCAGCTGTTATAAAACTACAACTTCCAGCATGCCCTTACAGGAAATTAAAGCTTCCAGCTTAACCCCTTCACCCCCAAGGGTGGTTTGCACGTTAATGACCGGGCCAATTTTTACAATTCTGACCACTGTCCCTTTATGAGGCTATAACTCTGGAACGCTTTGACGGATCTTGGCGATTCTGACATTGTTTTCTCGTGACATATTGTACTTCATGTTAGTGGTAAAATTTATTCGATATAACTTGCATTTATTTGTGAAAAAAACGAATATTTGGCGAAAATTTTGAAAATTTCGCAATTTTCCAACTTTGAATTTTTATGCCCTTAAATCACAGACATATGTCACGCAAAATACTTAATAAGTAACATTTCCCACATGTCTACTTTACATCAGTACAATTTTGGAACCAAAATTTTTTTTTGTGACGGAGTTATAAGGGTTAAAAGTTGACCAGCAATTTCTCATTTTTACAACACCATTTTTTTTTAGGGACCACATCTCATTTGAAGTCATTTTGAGGGGTCTATATGATAGAAAATACTCAAGTGTGACACCATTCTAAAAACTGCACCCCTCAAGGTGCTCAAAACCACATTCAAGAAGTTTATTAACCCTTCAGGTGTTTCACAGGAATTTTTTGAATGTTTAAATAAAAATGAGCATTTAACTTTTTTTCACACACAATTTATTTCAGCTCCAATTTGTTTTATTTTACCAAGGGTAACAGGAGAAAATGGACCCCCAAAGTTGTTGTACAATTTGTCCTGAGTACGCTGATACCCCATATGTGAGGGTAAACCACTGTTTGGGCGTATGGCAGAGCTCGGAAGGAAAAGAGCGCCATTTGACTTTTCAATGCAAAATTGACTGGAATTGAGATGGGACGCCATGTTGCGTTTGCAGAGCCCCTGATGTGCCTAAACACTGAAACCCCCTACAAGTGACACCATTTTGGAAAGTAGACCCCCTAAGGAACTTATCTTGATGTGTGGTGAGCACTTTGACCCACCAAGTGCTTCACAGAAGTTTATAATGCAGAGCCGTAAAAATAAAAAATCATATTTTTTCACAAAAATGATCTTTTTGCCCCCAATTTTTTATTTTCCCAAGGGTAAGAGAAGAAATTGGACCCCAAAAAATGTTGTGCAATTTGTCCTGAGTACGATGATACCCCATATGTGGGTGTAAACCATTGTTTGGGCGCATGGCAGAGCTTGGAAGGGAAGGAGCGCCATTTGACTTTTCAATGCAAAATTGACTGGAATTGAGATGGGACGCCATGTTGCGTTTGGAGAGCCCCTGATGTGCCTAAACATTGAAACTCCCTACAAGTGACACCATTTTGGAAAGTAGACCCCCTAAGGAACTTATCTAGATGTGTGGTGAGCACTTTGACCCACCAAGTGCTTCACAGAAGTTTATAATGCAGAGCCGTAAAAATAAAAAATCATATTTTTTCACAAAAATGATCTTTTTGCCCCCAATTTTTTATTTTCCCAAGGGTAAGAGAAGAAATTGGACCCCAAAAAATGTTGTGCAATTTGTCCTGAGTACGCTGATACCCCATATGTGGGTGTAAACCATTGTTTGGGCGCATGGCAGAGCTTGGAAGGGAAGGAGCGCCATTTGACTTTTCAATGCAAAATTGACTGGAATTGAGATGGGACGCCATGTTGCGTTTGGAGAGCCCCTGATGTGCCTAAACACTGAAACCCCCTACAAGTGACACCATTTTGGAAAGTAGACCCCCTAAGGAACTTATCTTGATGTGTGGTGAGCACTTTGACCCACCAAGTGCTTCACAGAAGTTTATAATGCAGAGCCGTAAAAATAAAAAATCATATTTTTTCACAAAAATGATCTTTTCGCCCCCAATTTTTTATTTTCCCAAGGGTAAGAGAAGAAATTGGACCCCAAAAAATGTTGTGCAATTTGTCCTGAGTACGCTGATACCCCATATGTGGGTGTAAACCATTGTTTGGGCGCATGGCAGAGCTTGGAAGGGAAGGAGCGCCATTTGACTTTTCAATGCAAAATTGACTGGAATTGAGATGGGATGCCATGTTGCGTTTGGAGAGCCCCTGATGTGCCTAAACATTGAAACTCCCTACAAGTGACACCATTTTGGAAAGTAGACCCCCTAAGGAACTTATCTAGATGTGTTTTGAGAGCTTTGAACCCCCAAGTGTTTCACTACAGATTATAACGCAGAGCCGTGAAAATAATTTTTATTTTTTTTCTCAAAAATGATTTTTTAGCACCCAGCTTTGTATTTTTACAAGGGTAACAGAATAAATTGGACCCCAAAATTTGTTTTCCAATTTGTCCTGAGTACGCTGATACCCCATATGTGGGGGGGAACCACTGTTTGGGCGCATGACAGAGCTCGGAAGGGAAGGAGCGCCATTTGGAATGCAGACTTAAATGGATTGGTCAGCAGCCGTCACGTTGCATTTGCAGAGCCCCTGATGTACCCAAACAGTACAAACCCCCCACAAGTGACCCCATATTGGAAACTAGACCTCCCAAAGAACTTATCTAGATGTGTTTTGAGAACTTTGAACCCCCAAGTGTTTCACTAAAGTTTATAGCGCAAAGCCGTGAAAATAAAAATTCTTTTTTTTTTTCACAAAAATGATTTTTTAGCCCCCAGTTTTGTATTTTCACAAGGGTAACAGGATAAATTAGACCCCAAAAGTTGTTGTCCAATTTGTCCTGAGTACGCTGATACCCCATATGTGGGGGGGAACCACTGTTTGGGTGCATGACAGAGCTCGGAAGGGAAGGAGCGCCATTTGGAATGCAGCCTTAAATGGATTGGTCTGCAGGCGTCACGTTGCATTTGCAGAGCCCCTGATGTACCCAAACAGTACAAACCCCCCACAAGTGACCCCATATTGGAAACTAGACCTCCCAAGGAACTTATCTAGATGTGTTGTGAGAACTTTGAACCCCCAAGTGTTTCACTACAGTTTATAACGCAGAGCCGTGAAAATAAAACATCTTTTTTTTCCCACAAAAATGATTTTTAGCCCCCCAAATTTTTATTTTCCTAAGGATAACAAGAGAACTTGGACCCCAGAAGTTGTTGTTCAATTTGTCCCGAGTACGCTGATAACACATATGTTGGGGTAAACCCCTTTTTGGGCGCACGGGAGAGCTCGGAAGGGAAGGAGCACTGTTTTACTTTTTCAACGCAGAATTGGCTGGAATTGAGATTGGACGCCATGTCGCGCTTGTAGAGCCCCTGATGTGCCTGGACAGTGGAAACTCCCCAATTCTACCTGAAACCCTAACCCAAACACACCCCTAACCCTAATCCCAACGGTAACCCTAACCACACCCCTAGCCCTGACACACCCATAATTCTAATCCCAACCCTAATCCAAACGTAAATGTAATCCAAACCCTAACCCTAACTTTAGCCCCAACCCTAACTTTAGCCCCAACCCTAACTTTACCTCCAACCCTAGCCCTAACCCTAACCCTAACCCTACCCCTAACCCTAACCCTAAACGTGACTGAAATACGTGGCACTGAAATACGTGGCACTGAAATACGTGGCACTGAAATACGTGATACGTGGCACTTAAATACGTGGCACTGAAACACGTGGCACTGAAATACGTGATACGTGGCACTGAAATACGTGGCACTGAAATACGTGGCACTGAAATACGTGGCACTGAAATACGTGGCACTGAAATACGTGGCACTGAAATATGTGATACGTGGCACTGAAATACGTGGCACTGAAATACGTGGCACTGAAATACGTGGCACTGAAATACGTGGCACTGAAATACGTGGCACTGAAATACGTGGCACTGAAATACGTGATACGTGGCACTGAAATACGTGGCACTGAAATACGTGGCACTGAAATACGTGATACGTGGCACTTAAATACGTGGCACTGAAACACGTGGCACTGAAATACGTGATACGTGGCACTGAAATACGTGGCACTGAAATACGTGGCACTGAAATACGTGGCACTGAAATACGTGGCACTGAAATACGTGGCACTGAAATACGTGATACGTGGCACTGAAATACGTGGCACTGAAATACGTGGCACTGAAATACGTGGCACTGAAATACGTGGCACTGAAATACGTGGCACTGAAATACGTGGCACTGAAATACGTGGTACTAAAATATGTGGCACTGAAATACGTGATACGTGGCACTGAAATACGTGATACGTGGCACTGAAATATGTGATACGTGGCACTGAAATACGTGGCACTGAAACACGTGGCACTGAAACACGTGGCACTGAAATACGTGGCACTGAAATACGTGGCACTGAAATACGTGGCACTATGACTGTCAGAAAATGTTCATTAAACGGTTAGGGGTGAGGTTAGGGGTAGAGTTAGGGTTAGGGTTTGGATCCCTTTATCACCTTGATGGTGGTGGGTGGCTTTTCAGTGTGTTTAAATGCATGCGTTTTTAACGCAAACAAACGCATGTGCTTAAAAACGCAAGAAAATACTGCAGGTTGTATTTCTGAAAATGAACGCATGCAGAAAAAAAACGCATGCGTTTGAAAACGCGACCAAACGCGTACAAAAAAACCGCATGCGTTTTCAATGTTAAATATAGGGAAAAAACGCATGCGTTTTTTTGTGCAAAAAACGCTGCAGACAAAAACGCAAGTGTGAAACCAGCGACGCTTTTTATAGCAAAAAAGTTTTTGCGTCTCCACATTTTGAGACCTATAATTTTTCCACATTTTGCTCCACAGAGTCATGTGAGGTCTTGTTTTTTGCGGGACGAGTTGACGTTTTTATTGGTAACATTTTCGGACACGTGACCGTTTTTGATCGCTTTTTATTCCAATTTTTGTGAGGCAGAATGACCAAAAACCAGCTATTCATGAATTTCTTTTGGGGGAGGCGTTTATACCATTCCGCGTTTGGTAAAATTGATAAAGCAGTTTTATTCGACGGGTCAGTACGATTACAGCGATACCTCATTTATATCATTTTTTTATGTTTTGGCGCTTTTATACGATAAAAACTAAAATATAGAAAAAATAATTATTTTCGTATCGCTTTATTCTCAGGACTATAACTTTTTTATTTTTTTGCTGATAATGTTGTATGGCGGCTTGTTTTTTGCGGGACAAGATGACGTTTTCAGCGGTACCATGGATATTTATATCAGTCTTTTTGATCGCGTGTTATTCCACTTTTTGTTCGGCGGTATGGTAATAAAGCGTTGTTTTTTGCCTCGTTTTTTTTTTTTTTTCTTACGGTGTTTACTGAAGGGGTTAACTAGTGGGGCAGTTTTATAGGTTGGGTCGTTACGGACGCGGCGATACTAAATATGTGTACTTTTATTGTTTTGTTTTTTTTTATTTAGATAAAGAAATGTATTTATGGGAATAATATATATTTTTTTTTTATTATTTATTTAGGATTTTTTTTTTTTTTTTTTTTACACATGTGGAAAAATTTTTTTTTAACTTTTTTACTTTGTCCCAGGGGGGGACATCACAGATCATTGATCTGGCAGTGTGCACAGCACTCTGCCAGATCGACGATCTGCTGTGCAGGGCTGCAGGCTTTCCAAGTGTCTGCTCTGAGCAGACACTCGGTAAGCCACCTCCTTCCCTGCAGGACCCGGATGCCGCGGCCATCTTGGATCCGGGACCTGCAGCCAGGAAGGAGGTAGGAGACCCTCGGAGCAACGCGATCACATCGCGTTGCTCCGGAGGTCTCAGGGAAGCCCGCAGGGAGCCCCCTCCCTGCGCGATGCTTCCCTATACCGCCGGTACACTGCGATCATGTTTGATCGCGGTGTGCCGGGGGTTAATGTGCCGGGGGCGGTCCGTGACCGCTCCTGGCACATAGTGCCGGATGTCAGCTGCGATATGCAGCTGACACCCGGCCGCGATCGGCCGCGCTCCCCCCGTGAGCGCGGCCGATCGCGTATGACGTACTATCCCGTCGGCGGTCATACGGGCCCACCCCACCTCGACGGGATAGTACGTCAAATGTCGGGAAGGGGTTAAGCTAAGGTGACACTGGAGCGGTTTCCATTTAAAATGGATCAGTTTTGCTTTTGCATTGAAGTAAATCTGTCAGCAGGTTTTTGCTACCTCATCTGAGAGCAGCATAATGTAGGAAGAGACCCCGATTCCAGCGATGTGTCACTTCATTTACTGGGAGCAGCAGTGGTGACACAATCATTGTATTTAGATCTAACATGCAGCAGAGTTCAGAAAGCTGCCCACACCCAAACCACTGCTTTCTGTGTGTATTGCTTATTGACAGTGAGCTGTTTATCAGAGCGGTGTGGTCAGATCAGTCCTCACCAGTCCTGGCAGTGATGATGTCCTGGTGATAAAACCTTCATTGTAAGTAAACAGCACACTGCCTAGTAAGTGTCACATCATTGAAATCAGCTTTTCAGTCCCTATCTCCTGCTGTCTTCAGACATAGCAAAAACCTGCTGAGAGATTCCTTTTCAAAATCAGAAGCAAATACAGATACAAGTTGGGTTTGGTTTGTTTTCTGCATTTGCTGTTCAACTGATCAGTCAGATTTTGTTATTCAGCTTCTAAAATGGAAGACAAAAACAAAATAAACCAATACTAGAGTGAACCCAGCCTTAGATTAGGAGGTGATTAGAATAGGACATGTACCTGCAGATGTGCCGTCACTGGTCCTGCTGCTCACCTCCCAATGCAAAAAGGAGTAGTACCACAAGAGGAAAGGGCTTATTCACGCAACCTTATATCATGGTCTATATTATTACCAGGCTCAACCTCTAGTCCTGAACTAACAGCCCTACAGGCAAATTTGAGGCTATTAGTTTGGGTCAGGAGGCCCCCTATAGCTACCGTATGTGGTCTGGTGAATAAGCCCTAAATCATAGAAAGGCTGGTTTTATTGCTGTTATTGTAAGGCCATGAAAGCAACGTCTGATCAAACTTTCATGTAATATGTGATTAGAGGCGGCTGAAAAGTCATTGGCCATCACTGGGACATATGACATTACACTGCAAGTATTTAATAAATTACAATAATCATTATGATCTGGAAAATGCCACAGGTCACTTTTGAATAAAGAAGAGATGATTTGGTCAAATGAGCAAAGATTTCAGCACAATTCAAGCTCATATGTGAGATTGGCAAGATTATGTCATATATAAATCAATGAGATTACAAATCGAAATCCATTGCATGCATTCACCATCATTAAAGACACAAACAGCATGCAAAAAAAGAAGCATGAGTGGCCTTACTTGTGCAAACTAGTGTCCAGGCAAGGTGGTCAAAAAGGGAGGGTGAGAGTGTTAGGAACAATTGTCATGGTGCACATCTACACAATTACACATGGATGATTTCCCAAAGCAGTAACCTATGAAATACTTCATTCTGAGGGTCAACTAGAAAATAAGGGTCACCTAGCACAATTGGTTCCTAGTACTGGGACAAGCTGTCCTCATTGAAATAAAAAGGAAAACTAAACCTAGAAATTAATGATAGAAGAAATTTGGATATAAAAATGGCCTAACTGTTTTCCTAAAGGGGTTGTCCACTACACGAACAATCCTTAACGGGGTACTCCGGAGACCTACATTATTCCAATGGTCATGTCTTCATAAATGGATAAAGTTATCATGAATTGTGGTGTTTGTAACCCTCACAGCACCTGCAATTCAAGGTGATGCTGGATTGGCTCCTCACTGCTGCCACAGATCATGGGTCATGGCCTCCTCCTGGCTTCTACTAGCAGCCAGCCCCCCCGATAATGTCTCCTTCCCTGCAGTCCAGGGATGTGGCCTCCTCCTGGCTTCTACTAGCAGTCAGCCCCCCGATAATGTCTCCTTCCCTGCAGTCCAGGGATGTGGCCTCCTCCTGGCTTCTACTAGCAGTCAGCCCCCCGATAATGTCTCCTTCCCTGCAGTCCAGGGATGTGGCCTCCTCCTGGCTTCTACTAGCAGTCAGCCCCCCGATAATGTCTCCTTCCCTGCAGTCCAGGGATGTGGCCTCCTCCTGGCTTCTACTAGCAGTCAGCCCCCCGATAAGGTCTCCTTCCCTGCAGTCCAGGGATGTGGCCTCCTCCTGGCTTCTACTAGCAGTCAGCCCCCCGATAAGGTCTCCTTCCCTGCAGTCCAGGGATGTGGCCTCCTCCTGGCTTCTACTAGCAGTCAGCCCCCCGATAAGGTCTCCTTCCCTGCAGTCCAGGGATGTGGCCTCCTCCTGGCTTCTACTAGCAGCCAGCCCCCCCGATAATGTCTCCTTCCCTGCAGTCCAGGGATGTGGCCTCCTCCTGGCTTCTACTAGCAGTCAGCCCCCCGATAATGTCTCCTTCCCTGCAGTCCAGGGATGTGGCCTCCTCCTGGCTTCTACTAGCAGTCAGCCCCCCGATAAGGTCTCCTTCCCTGCAGTCCAGGGATGTGGCCTCCTCCTGGCTTCTACTAGCAGCCAGCCCTCCGATAATGTCTCCGTCCCTGCAGTCTGGGGGTTGTAGCCTGCTACCTGCTAGTAGATGTCTATTTATGCTCTGCTTGCTCCGGAAATATGCCTATACATCTTCTCTATGACTGTCCACGCTCCTGTTCATGTCAAAGAAGCTGCAGGTACATGCTACAATCCACTGCTGTACAAGCCATGTCTTCAGATCTGATGATAAATTAAGAGAGCAGAGCTAAAAGGACTACTCCAACATATCATGCCGCCACCCCATTCAGAGTTTATGGGACAGCAGAGTGTTGTATTGTGGATACATCACTACTTTTAAATGTTGGGAATTACTCTTTTGAATGGGATGTCACCCATAAACAGCACACATAGAAATCTATAGTTCCATACTGAAAACCCACATTTAGGTCTAACAAATTGTTCTTGTTTGCAATTTCAAACCCACAAAATCACAAAATCTGCAGCAGAATGTTAAGCATCAGCAAGAGTCAGAACGTCATCAGTAGAGGAGCACTATTCTGCACCTTCCCTTTTCCATATGAAGAGAATGATCAATAACTTGACTGGCAAATTAGAAAATATTCTTTAGAGTAGCCCATAATAAGCTTGATTATTAGGCAACAATATGATTCCACATTGGCCAGCCCTAGCTTTGGGTTAGACTTTAATAAGCCCAGGTCACAGCTGTAGTAATATATACAGACTAATACAGAGAAGCATGTACCCCAGCGGCAGGCAAGGAGGAAACAAGAGTGACATTCATAGTTTTTGCTTTGGGATATCATAACCAGTATTAATAACACAGTTTAGTCAGGTTAAGTGTTCTTTACGCTGTCAGGAAAGAAAAACTTGTGAACATTATTGAACAATTCATCAATTAATAACTTCAGTCGTATACGAGATAACGGGTGCAAGGAACTCTCAAAACTGAAACAGAAAAGTGGATTTAACTAGCTGAACTTTTCCATGTATCTGGGTAGTAGCGCATCTGCCATACTTCTGTGAACACTTGCCTTAATTTTCTTACACTGACATCTATAGTGTCATAGTGGCACAGAATAATTTTAAAAGGAGATTTTTGTGTACTCACCGTAAAATCTTTTTCTCTGAGCCAATCATTGGGGGACATAGGACCATGGGTGTTATGCTGCTGCCACTAGGAGGACGCTAAGTAAACACAAAGAATAGCTCCTCCCCTGCAGTATACACCCTCCTGCTGGCTCTCAGTGAAGCAGTTCGGTAACAAAGCAGTAGGAGCTTCATATTTAACAAGGATGAACTATGTCAAAACCAAGTCAACACAGAAACCAAAGCCAATAGGCTAACGGGGTGGGTGCTGTGTCCCCCAATGATTGGCTCGGAGAAAAAGATTTTACGGTGAGTACACAAAAATCTCCTTTTCTCCTACGCCTCATTGGGGACACAGGACCATGGGACGTCCTAAAGCAGTCCCTGGGTGGGAAACAATTAACTGCAATTGCTACTTGTACCCACAAGTTACAGATGCGGCACAGCCGCCTGCAAAATTCGTCTGCCGACGGTCGCATCTGCCGAGGCCTGAGAGTGAATATGGTAATGTTTTGTAAAGGTATGCAGGCTGGACCAAGTCGCAGCCTTACAAACTTGTGCTGCCGAAGCTTGGTGCCGGATGGCCCAAGACGCGCCCACTGACCGAGTGGAGTGAGCATTAATCCCTGCTGGGACAGGAAGACCTCTGACTCGGTAGGACTCTTGAATAGCCGAACGGATCCATTTGGCTATTGTCGCCTTGGAAGCGGGAAATCCTTTCCTCGGTTCTTCCGGGAGCACGAATAGGGCATCTGACCTGCGGAAAGAGTCTGTCCGCGAGATGTATCTACAAAGAGCTCTCACTAAATCCAGTGTGAAGGGCCTTCTCGATGCAATGGACTGGTGCCGGACAGAGTGACGGTAAGACAATCTTCTCATTGAGATGAAAAGAGGATACAACTTTTGGTAGAAAAGACGGGGATGTCCTCAAAACCACCCTATCCTGATGAAAATTCAGGAACGGAACTTGAGAGGACAGAGCCGCCAGCTCGGAGACTCGTCTAATAGAGGTGACCGCAACTAGAAAAGCAACTTTCCATGAAAGAAGAGACAGGGAAACCTCCTGTAGAGGTTCGAAAGGAGCCTGTTGCAAAACTCCAAGGACCAGATTAAGGTCCCATGGTTCCAACGGCATCTTATAGGGGGGCACCTGATGGGAGACTCCATGAATAAACGTCTTGACCTGTAATCTGTTGGCAATCCTGCGTTGGAAGAGAACAGACAGGGCTGAGATCTGCCCCTTGAGAGAACTAAGGGCGAGACCCAAGTCCAAACCTGTTTGTAAGACCTGGAGAATGGAATGGATGGAAAAATGTAGAGGAGAACGTCCTCGGTCGCTACACCATGAAAAGGAAGTCTTCCAAGTGCGATGATCGATACGCATAGACGTAGGCTTTCTAGCGCTGATCATGGTAGCTATGGCTTCTGGAGAGAAACCTGCCTGGGTTAGGACCCAGGACTCAACGGCCATGCCGGCAAACACAGGGCCTCTGAGTTCTGTTGGCAAAAGGGGTCTTGAGATAGCAGATCTGCACAATTTGGTAATCGCCAGGGAACGTCGGCAACTAGTTGAACTAGTTCCGCGTACCAAGCCCGGCATGGCCAATCTGGCGCAATCAGGATTACCGGTACCCCCTCCGCTCTGATTTTCTTGATGACTCTCGGCAGGAGAGGAAGCGGGGTAAATATGTACGGAAGCCGAAAATGATGCCACGGGAGTACAAGAGCGTCTGCCCTGATGGCTGCCGGATCGTGGGACCGAGCCATGAAATCTGGAACCTTGGAATTCAGCCGTGAGTCCATCAGATCCACGTCCGGGGTTCCCCAACGACAGCAGATCTAGTGGAAGATCTCCGGATGGAGAGACCACTCCCCGGAGTCGAGGCATTGTCGACTGAGGAAGTCTGCTTCCCAATTGTCCACTCCCGGGATGTGAACTGCAGAGATCATTGAGCGGTTTTCCTCGGCCCATTGGAGGATGTGTCCTACTTCTGTCATGGCCACCCTGCTGCGGGTTCCCCCTTGGCGGTTGATGTATTCCACTGCAGTGGCGTTGTCGGACTGAATCCTGATTGGGCGACCTGCTAGGAAGGGATGGAACTAAAGAAGTGCCAGCCTGATCGCCCGGATTTCCAAGATGTTGATTGGAAGGCGTGATTCCTGGGGGGACCAGCAGCCCTAAGCAGTGTGATGAAGGAACACCGCTCCCCAGCCTAGAGGACTGGCGTCTGTCGTCACAACCAGCCAGTGTACTGGAAGAAAAGACTTCCCTTAATTCAGGGAGGATTTCAATGTCCACCACCTGAGAGACTATCTGACTCGCTGGGGAAGGAGGAACCGACGGTCTAGGGAGAACGGGTTCCTGTCCCGAACAGCCAAGAGGGCATGCTGTAGAGGACGGAGGTGTAGTTGGCCAAATGGAACCGCCTCCATAGCTGCTACCATCCTGCCGAGGACTCCCATACTGTAGCGCAGAGTGAGAGCGAGGCTGAGAGAGCTTCTGAGCTTCTCGCTGTAAGACTGAGATCTTTTCCGCGGGGAGAAGAACCAACTCCCGGGACGAGTCGAATATCATTCCTAGAAAGGAAATTCGCTGAGCCGGCACTGGGGAAGATTTTTTGAAGTTTATCTTCCAACCCAGGCGAGAAAGGGTATCTATTGTGATGGCCACGGCTTCCTTGCAGGAGCGGAAAGAGGGGCCTTTGATGAGGATATCGTCTAAATACGGGAGCGCCACCACTCCTCGGGTGTGGAGTATGGCCACGGCAGCCGCCATGACCTTGGTGTATACCCTGGGAGCAGTGGCGAGGCCGAAGGGCAGAGCAACGAATTGGAAGTGATCTTCCTGAACTGCGAAGCGAAGAAACCTTTGGTGAGAAGGTAAAATAGGAATGTGGAGGTATGCGCCCTGGATGTCTATAGACGCCAGGAACTCGCCTTTTTCCATGGAGGCGATGACAGAACGAAGCGATTCCGTCCGGAACCGTCGCACCCTGACGAACTTGTTCAGCAGTTTTAGGTCCATTAGGGCCGTACTGTACCGTCCTTCTTTGGAACAATGAAGAGGTTTGAATAAAAACCTTGAAACCTTTCGCTTTGAGGGACCGGAATAATAACTCCATCTTTTCTCAGAGAGCTTATAGCTTTGAAGA
The DNA here is from genome assembly GCF_051348905.1 of Ranitomeya variabilis. Lineage (NCBI taxonomy): Eukaryota > Metazoa > Chordata > Amphibia > Anura > Dendrobatidae > Ranitomeya > Ranitomeya variabilis. Next base: position 652,250,288 of record NC_135234.1, read on the forward strand.
ACTCTGATGCTTTTGCCCTGGGAGGAGAAGACAGGAAAAAATAAACGGTTTGGGGGACGAGATAAGAGATCTATCTTGTATCCGGAGGACACCAACCAGTGCCGAGAGCCACGCGGCACTGAAGGAAAGCAGGCGGCCGCCTACTTTGAGGGTGTCCCCCGGATACCGCAGGTAGTCATTGTGTGGAAGGTCTGCCCGTTCTGGCACCTCTGGATCCCGGCTGCCTTGACCCGCCTCTCCATGAAGGGGAAGGCTTAAAAGAGGCCTGTGAACCTCTGTCTCCGCGTTCTGCCCGGCCAAAACCGGGAGATGTGGAAGTAGAGGACCAGTTTGAGTTGTAACGAAAAAAAAAAAAATATAAAAATCGGGACCGAGCCTGTGGTTGCAGGTTCCGAAAAGGCTGAGAGGGTCTCTGTTGTGGAAGTAATTTTACTCTTCCCTCCAGTGGCGTCAGAAATTAACTGGTCGAGCTTTTCGCCAAAAAAGGCGACCGCTCTGATATGGGAGAGAAGTCAATGACTTTTTGGAAGTAGAATCCGCACTCCAGTCCCTGAGCCATAAGGACCTCCGGATGGTGATGGCATTTGCTGCTGCTTGAGAAGCGCAGTCAGCGGCATCCAGGGACGCGGTCACTACAAAATCTCCAGCTCTGGCTATCTCAGGGGGGAAGATTGGTATCCAGTACTGCTGAAGACAAGACCTCAGCCCAGTGGGTCATAGCCTTAGCCACCCACGTAGCGGCAAAAGATGGAAAGAGTGCGGCCGCTGAGGCTTCAAAAGCTGAACGTATTGTCGATCTGACGATCGGTTGGATTTTTAATAGAGGCGCCCTCCGAGGAGGATAAAACAGATTTCGTAGCCAGGCGCGATACCGGAGAATCTACCAGGGGAGATTGTGACCAATCTTTTCTTAGATCCTGGGCAAAGGGATATTAGGACTCCATGGGCTTCTGCCCTGTGAACCGTTTATCTGGACGGATCCTGTGAGATTCAACAATTTGCTTAAACTTGGGATGAGTGGCGAACCCAGTGGCGAACCCTCTCTGTGAGCTCGTTTGGTCCTGTTAAAGGACACGGCATGATCCGCTTTAGATAAGGGTTCCTCCTCAAGTCTCAAAACCTTATTCACTAACTCAATTAGAGAGTCGAGAGTCTCCTGAACGTGATGAAATTCCTGATTTAGGGACGCGTCATCAGAATCATCCTCTGAAACAGGTTCTCTACTAGCCCCACGGAAGGGGAGCGAGAAGTGGAGCTCTCAGAACCCGAAAACCGGTGATGGTCTGGGGATATGGCACGAGTCCTTTTCCTGGAAGAGTGAGAACTCCTTGGCAAGGTACGACCCCTGGAGTACGAGGGGCTCTGACCATAGGAAGCGTCGTCCATATTAGTGCCCTGGTTAGAGGAAGGGTCTCGGAACGATTCTAATGCTTTGGCCAGGGATGCCATAGACCGGGAAAGGGAGGTAGCCCACTCAGGGGGACTAGGCTCGCTGGGTTCAGTATCGGCAACAGGTGGTTTCTGAGCCGTCACCGGTTCACAAGTTGTGCATAATGCAGTATTGTGACCCCAGGGTAATGATACCTTACAAGAGGTACATGCAGTGAAAAATACAGTGTGGGTTTTCCCAGACTTTTTGTGAGGCTTTGGTTGAGACATAGTAAAGCCTGGAGGAAAGCGCTTACTAGCAGGGGAAGGGTTAAGCTATGTTTCTGAAGCTTACCCATGGTCCTGTGTCTTGAGTCCCCAGGGGAGGTCCGCAGTGTGATGCCACGGGACTTATGCACAGGAATCTCTAATCCTGAAGGCTGTGATTGAAAATGCTGGAGCAGCGCTGCAGCATCAGCCCTGTGGGCGTACCAAGATGGCCGCCGAGATCAGGAAGTGAAAGTCTCTCTCAGGGAACGAGAAGCGCCAGAAAGAGTGGGTGGCGGTAACTGCCAGTGGGCGTGGCCAAAACTCCGGCCTGTATGAAAGGGAAAAGCCAGGGGCTAAATTTTAAACCTGCGGTTGCGGCCTGCAGCGCCGCCAACGCTATTAGCGCCATTCTTAAACCACACTCTCTGAAGGAATTGTCGCACTGCAGACCACCCATGGACCCGGGCTATAAGGTTCGGATGTCCCATACCCTGAGGACCAGGACCCCCCAAGCCGCCAAGCGTCATCCGCTATATCAGTGGTGATGCAGTGGGGGGCTGCACGGACACCATTCATGATATGTCCGGCTATGCACCTGGCTCCAGGAGAGGTAGATGGAGGGCTACTCCATGTGGTCGCCTGCTATGGAGGGGGGAGATCGGAACGCGAAGGATCCGTCGCCCACAAGATGGGCTCAGGGCTGGCATCCAACGTTGCAGGAAAGGATACGGGAGGGACGCTCCACGTACTTGCCTGTTGATGGTTCGGGGGAGATCGGAGCCGAGAAAGGATCCGTCGTCCCCATTCGCTCCGTTAAAAGAAAAAATAGAACAAAAAAATCAAAAACTAAAATAAAAACAGTGGGGTCTGAAGCAGACCCGAGTGCCTCCTACAGACACTAAGCAATAACTGGTTCACTGAGAGCCAGCAGGAGGGTGTATACTGCAGGGGAGGAGCTATTCTTTCTGTGTTTACTTAGTGTCCTCCTAGTGGCAGCAGCATAACACCCATGGTCCTGTGTCCCCCAATGAGGCGTAGGAGAAAAGGGTAACTGTGCTTTCAAGTAACTTCACAGAATAGGTGCCCTATGTGTATGAGGAATATCACCATTTCTGGCCATTATATGACTTGTATTCTGCATTCTCACCAGTTTTCCCCTCTGTATGCTTTATCTGTAACTTGAAATCCACTGTTTGCAGAAGGACGAGACGAGCTGCAATATTCTGCCCCACAGACAGCACAGAGGAAAACATCTGCTCTTCATTCACTTTTTAGCTCATAGAGACAATCTGCAGCGACATGGAGGACATTATACAGCAGAGCTGAGCAGTCTTGATCTGAATCCATCTCTGATGCACGGTAAACACTTGTTACAAAGCTCTGCACCTTCTTTATCTCTCTGCCTCTGTCTGTTCCCTTCCCTACTCCTCCCCATAGAGGATAATGGGCTGTTTCACATGACAATTGTAGCCCGTCTCGTCTGAGCAGGATGGACTTGAGCGGCTTTTTCAGTGGATGAAAAGTTCAGGAGGAAGGGGAAGAAGTGTCCGATAAGTAAGGCTTCTTTCACACATCAGGTTTTTTGTTTCAGGAACAATCCGGCAAGTTTTGAAAAAAACGGATCCTTTTTTTCCCTCATAGAATTGTATTAGCGCCAGATTGCGCCTGATGGCCAGACGCTTCATCCATTTTTTTCCGGATCCGTCCAAATAGTCGTTTCCGTCGGACGGAGAAAACGTCCATATGAACGTTTATTCGTCCGGCAAAAAAAAAAAAAAAGAGCACAGTGACGGAACCGGCCAAAAACGTGTGAAACGGACATGTGAAAAGATGAATCCGGCCTCCGAATCCGGTTTTCCAAGCATTTTCCATTTAAATCATGCAGATTTTCCGTTCTGAGGTCGGTCTCTCTTTTTTTTTTTTTTTCCAGGAAGTCAAAGTAAACTCCATATTAAAAATAAAAACCGGATCCGGCAGAAAAACGGATCCGTTGCATCAGTTTTTTTACACTATTTGCAACGGATCCGTTTTTTTTAAACATTAGCCAGATTCTGTCTGAAACAAAAAAACTGATGTGTGAAAGTAGCCTAAAGGAAGGAAGCAGATTTCTCTGATAAGATACATTACAAAGTTTGTTATAATCAATCGTCTATTCTATTGATCTATGGAAATTTTCTTGAAAGCACAGTTCCCGACATTTTTAGCCATCAAAGATCTTCAGTGTATGGACAACTTTAGGACTCGTTTTACAAACCCTCCTCTCCAGTGGATGTGTCCAAACTGTATACGTTAGCACTGGGTGTGGGTGCGGGTAGCCCTTCTATTTGTGACTTATGAGATGTCAGTGCCATGCTCCCAGTGCCAGGGGGACCACGTGCAGATTTCTAGAGAACTTTAATTGTCCAAAGAAGTGTCACTAACAAAAGTATGACCGTACAACGTGCCAGTTTTATCTCGGCCTAAAGTGTGTGTGTGTGTGTGTGTGTGTGTGTGTGTGTGTGTGTGTGTGTGTGTGTGTGTGTGTGTGTGTGTGTGTGTGTGTGTGTGTGTGTGTGTGTGTGTGTGTGTGTATGTGTATGTATATAATATGTGACATACAGTACAATATATATATGTATAGATTAGCGAGTAGAATCGATATGCGGGTGCAGCAGCCATATTAGTAGTCAGTGGCCACTGGATGGGTACCATGCGAACCTTTTCCTACCTGCCGCCATCCCCAGCATCTCTACTGAGTAGCAGACCCGGCACAACGTTAGGTGTACGTCACGCCTCGATGATGATGATGATATTGTACCAGGCCTACAAATAAGAGGCAATGCAAATGCCAGCAGGTAGGAGGCAGTTTGCAGGGTGACGATGGAATACTTACAATGGCTGCTGGGAACAAGGGTCCCACAAATCGATTCGCTCCTCTCTAATATATGGTAACTTGCACCTCACAATATAGTTCAGGGGTAATTCAATTGAGACAAAATGTCGACCTCCAACAGAAAGATCCAGGCACCGAACTGGCTGGAATTCGGACACTGTTGGCAGCTTTGGGACACTCATAGGTGTTAAAGGGAACCTGTCACCAGGTTTGGCCGAAACGAGTTACGGCCACCGCCTTTCAGAGCTGATATACAGCATTCTATAACGCTGTAGATAAGCTCCCGATCCGTCCTGCAAGATAAGAAAAATAAGTTTTACTATACTCACCTGGGGGGGCGGTCAGGTCCCATGGGTGTTGCAGGTCCCGGTCCGGCGCCTCCAATCTTCTTGGGATGCCGTCCTCCTGCTTGCTTCATCGCTCCCCGGCATCGCACTCCTGCGCAGGCGTACTTATCTGCCCTGTTGAGGGCATGGCAAAGTACTGCAGTGCGCAGGTGCCTGGAAAGGTCAGAGGCCCAGTGGGCAGATAAGTACGCCAGTGCAGGAGTGCGATGCCGGGGAGCGATGAAGCAAGCAGGAGGGCGGCATGGCAATAAGATTGGAGGCGCCAGACCTGCGACAACCATGGGACCAGACCGCCCTGCAGGTAAGTATAATAAAACTTACTTTTCTTCTCTTGCAGGTCTGATTAGGGGCTTATCTATAGCATTACAGAATGCTGTAGATAAGCCCTAAAAGGTGATGGCCGTATATTGGCCAAACCTGGGGACAAGTTCCCTTTAAATATTCATGTAAGTGTAATCACCTTTAAATATCTAAATTCCACAACCTGAACAGCTAACATGGCTGTATACGAATTCAGAGACACCATTTAAAAAAGGGGGAATAGGCACTAAATTCTTACTTGTCGGTCTTGGCTACTGCTGGAACTGTTCTAAATTCAGGGTCCCGATTAGTGGCGGTACAGGTCCTGAGATGCCTATCACTCTGAAGTGAACAGCTTTTGCATGAGAAGGCACAGAGCGGTGTATAGGCGCAGTAGAAACTATGGGTCTCGCAGGAAAAAGTAGAGGAAAAAAAAAGGAACTGACTGTCCTTTAAAACATTTCTTCTCTATTGGAAAATTAAAGCACGGGTTTTGCAGGGGTGAATGGAAGGCTTGCAGGACGACAGCTGTTTCTCACCAACTGCTGCTTCAACAGGTCCTTGTGGATCCACCAGCACCAATTACTGTTATCCTGCAAGCCTTCCATTCACCCCTGCAAAACCAATGCTTTAACTTTCCAATTAGGAAAAAACGTTTCAAGGACGGTGAGTGCGCTTTTCATGTTCCTACTATTTTATACGCACTGGATCTGTGGATTGTGCCAGCACACAGATCTTTGCTGCATGAGACTATGGGTCTGTACACCGCATTGTACGCATGGGTTCATGCACTTCAGTAGTGTTTTCAGAGATTGACGGGGTTCTCAGGTCCCTTTCATGGGATACACAGACTAATGTTAATCAAGAAGTAGCTATAAATGTAGTATAAGGACCGGTCACAGTGAACCCATTCCTATACTCATCTGTAGTGGTGGGATAAGACTGAAGGCGGTTTTCTATCATAGTATGGAGTTACTCCGCTGTCCTGTAGAATCTGCACTAATAACAAAATATTTTCTTACCGCATCAAACTCTGCCTGGTCATCTTCTGGCAAATCGCTCGTTTCATAAATGTCAGGCTCGTTTCTTGCCTGAAATGGGAAAACAAAAATATCACCACATTCATATAGGATCGTGTACACGGCCGTCTAGATAACACAATGGGATACGTGTTCTCCCAATCATTAGAAAGCCCATCAATCCCAGAAATGGAACTGCTCTACAAGTGCACATCTCGCTTGGCACTACCCACAAGCAGTTGAACAACTGCCCAGCAACTAGCGAAGGTGACCTCCAAGCTCACCAGCAGTGCCAAGCCTGCAGAACAAGCCCCTTAGTGCCAGTCCCAGAGTAAAGAGAACCTGTCCCTAATACATGTATACTGGGAGTGTAACAGCATCTACTATACAGCCCCCAGAGGTAATGACGAGGAAGACGAGGGCCCTGACTGTAGTATTGATTCACAGAGGGGCAGAACCTGATGGTCTCAAAAAAGGTCGGTCATGATGACTGGACAACCCCTACTTATTGCTACAGTGGTCCCAATAAAGCAGCCCATACTCGCCTCTCACACCAGCACCTTTACAGCAATGTCGGTGTTCTCTCTCCTGGCAGATAAGCGGCATTGTTTTGTCACATTAATGCTGAAACATTCACATTGTTGTTCCACAAAACAAAATGTGAGGGCTGCAGACAATCAGTGGTCACTTATCAGCTGCAGCGCTTACGTGACAAATGCCAGGATACAATGCCGACATTGTAGTAACAGCGCCGTACCAGGAGAAGAGCATGTGCTTATATTCTATTTTATTGGGGCTGCTGTAGCATTTAAGAAGGGGTTGAACATGGCATTGACCCATCATATGTGTATGGGGCCACCAGATATCTGCTGGCAGTAAAATGATAGGTCAGGCATGCTGGATGTTAGCATGACCGATCCGTTGTTCCTGCAGGAGATAAGCAGTGTGAGAGGCCAGGGCTTCTCGAGTACAGAGTGCCTGGGCATGGGGCAGAGGAGAGGTATAGGGCCTGCCAGTCCAGCACGGCCTATAAAGTGTGCGGGCAGCTTCACAGCATTACACCAAGGCCTCGCTCAGATGGCCGGCATTTTTCTTATACATAAAGACACGGACTGTTGTTCATCAGAGTTTTGCATCGGAGTGTCAGGGTTTGGTCCATCTGTCAGTTTAAACCATCAGTTTCATCAGCAATTTTCACATATGGAAAAAAAATCATCATTCTTGGCGGCCATCATCCTGTGTAACCAGCACATGCAGCGAGAACACCGACAGTCAATGGGGCCGATACACTCAAGACTGGTTTAGTGCACCCCAGACTTAAGGGGGGGCTCAGTGGATAACAGGCGCACACTACTTAATGAATTCAGGACATCTTCTCTATGGCGTGCACCGGGACAGTGATGCCACCACGTCCACGTTTTGTGCCACAGTATCACAGATAATTCTGTGAGGTAAAACATTTCCCTGCTGTGATCCCGTACTGTCCTGTCTGTATCCTCTTTTTTCCTTCCTCCCCTGCCCAGCAGCTGTGATCCCGTACTATCCTGTCAGTATACTCTCTTTTGCATCTCCCCTGCCCAGGAGCTGTGGTATGATCAGACCATGTTCCTGTACGGTCAGACACGGCCATTACACAGCAGGGCACATGTATAAGATTATCTCAGCACAGCAACATTTTTTTTTTTACGACATCCAATTGTGGAAATTATTATTCCAAGATCGATAGATTAAAATCAACTTTGCTCATGGGACAACCCTTTTAAAGGAGTTTTCCAATCTCAGAAGAAAAAGTGTGGAGTCACTGTACGTGACTGTCACTGTGACAGTGCGCAATGTTCATACAATCCTGATTCCTTGTATATTCCCACACATGACAGCAAGTATGGGATAAACGTAACTGCCAAATAGTCTTACCTACCGTAGCTTCTCTCAGTAGAAGATAATTGAGAGAAGCACGGAAGTCTAGTCGGCACGTGACAAATAGCAAACTTTCAGTCAGGTGACTGCGCACCTACATAGGGAGCAGTGACAGGGTGCACACTGCACTGTCATTACTGATCAGTCTGCAGTCACACACCGCGACTGCAGACTCCTCTTCTGAGATCAGACAACATCTTTAAGTCTTTTCCAGGCAATGATGATATCTTTTGTGATACCCTTATGGTGTAGAGGCTGTACACTGATGTTCAGGACAGTGTTCTCTTATAGGAAGGACATGCTAAGAAGGCAAAATTGATCAGGCTTAGTAAATGTGCTACCGAAGACATACAATACATAATACATCTACCAATTCAAGGCTAATGGAGCTTTCCACCAAGCTTTTCTGCAGCTCAATAATTGAGGGTTGAAGAGACTGCCGCGGACACTGTGATGGCGGACATTTACTCTGCTTTTTCAGGGGCTGACCTAGCTAGAAAGCAACAGAACGACCACTACTAATGAATGTATGATCACGGCAGACGGATTTAGGGAAATCACAATCATTACTCGTTATCTTACAGACCAGCTACAAATATTGTAGGGAAATACGGGCATCACAGACGGGAAGGATCTGCTGTTCGGGTAAACCACACCCTGATGCTCATAAGATGAAGGCCACAGCAAGAAGAATGATGACTAATGGGGGATTAGGAGAAATGAGACACGGTTTTATATAGCTGCCAACCAACACAATCATAAAGGCATTTACTGATAATGCTGAGCCAAGATTGCTTTAAGGAGACACTTACGGCATATTCACAGGATAAGCCATAAACATCAGACAGATGCAGGTACCACGCCAGCTACCCGCACCTACGTGTATAATGGGGGTCCTCAGCCCGGCCACCCTGGAGAGTCAAGGACCATAGCCACATTCACACATCCGTGTTCTAGGGTCCGAGTACAGACTGTGATGCACGGACTGACCGCAGGTCTCCTGCTCCGATCTTCACAGTCTTATACGAGGCAGCGAGTCCGTGCGTCAGTCTGTACTCGGACTGATAGACGAATGTGTGAGTGCAGCATTAGAAGAATGAATGGTCAGGTGGCGGTCATGTGCCCTCCTCTCTGCAATCACTTTTGGGAAATACACTGGGACCCAAGGGGTAACGTTTCTCCTTGCGGAGAGTGACATGTCAAGGTGAGGAGGCTTTTAAGCCACAATACTCCTCTGGGAAATATGCAAATTGCCTCTTCAGAGGAAGAGTACTAGAACTCTAGTGCCACCTATAGGAAGTAGCAATCCTAGAAGTCAATATGAAACTCTCTAATGAGCCTGGCCACATGTGACAAGACAATTTGGGATATACACTAGCACAGCATTCCTGGTAATAAGCCTCCATCACTATTCATGCCTATAGGTGTCCATACACATTACAGCAAAGTCAGACGACTATCTAGCATGTACGGGGCCCTGTACGTGACCTTGGTGAGATCCCCGCTAACACTGTGAGAGAAACGCTCATGGTGCTAGCAGGGATCTCACCGAGTATACGGCAGTTCAGCCTGGCTAGGAACGCAGCCTCAGTGACCGGAGGTAACCTCGAGGACATCACCGCCAGTCACTGAGTCTGCACTCCCAGCAACTCATTCCCCAGTGGTTCTCAGCCTGGACGATCGCATATTGGCACCATCAGACTGAAAAGAGTTTTTCCCCCAGAGATGGATTATGGCGTGGGTCAGAACGATGGAGAGGTGAGGGATATTGTTGGTTTATTACAGGAGAACAAGGGCTTCGGTGGAATAGGCGTCAAGTGAGTATAACTGTGTTTGTTATTTTTAAATGAAAAAGTAATAGTGTTTTGTTTTATTTCTAATAAAGGACTTTATTCTGGCTGTGTCTTCATTTACCATATAACTATAGGATTAGTAATGGATAGGTGTCTTATAGACGCCTCTCTATTACTCAGCCGTGGGCTTGATGTCACCTGACAAACCCCTCAAATATGAACCCCACTTGCCACCGCTACAGGGCAAGAGGGAAGAGCTGGGCAAAGCGCCAGAATTGGCGCATCTAATAGATGTCACTTTTCTGGGCAGCTGCGGGCTGCTATTTTTAGGCTGGGAGGGGGGCATTATACATGGCCCATTACCAGCCTGAGAATATCAGCCCCCAGCTGTGAGCTTTAGCAAGGCTGGTTGTCAAAAATGGGGGGACCCCCATCATTTTTTTTTAAATTATTTAAATAATTAAAAAAACAGCGTGGGGTCCCCTCTATTCTTGATAACCAGCCTTGCTGAAGATGACAGCTGAGGGTTGCTGTGAGTTTTGCCTGGCTGGTTATGAAAACTACAGGGTAACCCACGCTGTTTTGTTTTTTTTTTTAATTATTTATTTACAGCGCAGGAGCGGCAGATGAATACTCCCATCCGCTGCTCCTGCTCTCGCTGTTATTAGCGGCAGCAGGTGTCGGATGATGGGAGCTGTAGTCCCATATGCTGACACCGGTGACCGGAGGTAAACTGTACACCTCTGATCACAGCTGAGCGCTCATGTCTTCTGACAGTGTGGGAACCGGTGGGGATGATTTCACAGCCGATCAGAAGCGGTATTGACCACACTGCCATGCACATGACAGGGCGACAAACCCCCGGTGTTCGGGCAGCCGAACCTGAACAGTAACACGGAGTTCCTGGAGAAGTCCGTGTTCGGGGTCCGTGCCTGAACAGGAGGGGTTTGGAACAGACGCAGAACTTCACTGTTCAGGTTCGCCCATCTCTAGTGGTCACGCACGCAGAGACTGGTGGCGCTGGAGCAAAGGACTTTACTGAGGTAGTGAGGCTGATTTTTTTTCTACCTTTTAGACTAATTTTTTGCCAATTCCTGGGTTATTCCCCAAACTGCAGGTTATAGGACCCCAGCGCCCTGCAGACCCCATCTTGCACTGGCACAGCTCCGCTCACGGTCTATGGGACTGCTGGGAATGCCGACACCGCTGTACTCTGCCCTCTCCGCCAGTCCTATAGTCAATGAATGGCGCAGGGGCCGACACTGTGCACCTAAGATGGGGGTCTGCAGAGCGCTGAGGGTCCCGGATCCTACAGTTGGGGGATTACCTGCTATTTTGGGAAAAAATAACACTAGTGCTATGTGATGAAGAGTCCTGGAGCTCAGCGCTCCCAGTACAGCGGCCAGTGGGTCCATCTGTAGAACTACAAGTCCCAGCACGCGGTGCTCCAGGGAATGGCAGGTCTGGGCAGTGCACTGGCGGACAGGACGCGGCCGTGCGGACACAACCCAGCACTCAGGCCCGCTCTGGTTACTCACGATGCCCGGCAGGTCGGCGTATTTGGGATCGGCCATGTCTGCGGTGTACACACTGACAGCAGGGCGCGGCTCAGGGCAGGAGGAAGACGATGGCTCCCGGCACCAAGAACGGACACACCGGCCGCTGGACACGCAATACGTCAGCAGGGGACCGGCTCACAGCACACCGTACAGCGAGGAGCCCGGGGACAGCGGCCGGAGCGCTAACTGAGCACCAATTACCGGCAGGCCAAACTCTCGCGAGAGAACCCTCCGAGTCCGCGATTACAGGGCGCGGTGCTTGTCGGGAGATGTAGTTCAGCAAGTCCCTTAAATTTCTGCACACATTCGAATACACATCAAAGAAAAGGCAATTGTGATCAAGCACTAGTTACCCTTTAACGCTTTATTTTACCTGCTTTTTGCATTGATTTTTTTAAGAATTCTTGGAGGATTTTTATCATTCTTGTAGGCCACATTTACACGTTCAGTATTTTACCTCAGTAGTTGTAAGCTAAAACCTGGAGTGGGTGATAAATACAGAAGTGGTGCATATGTTTCTATTATACTTTTCCTCAGATTGTTCCTCTCCTGGTTTTGGCTTACAAATACTGAGGTAAAAATACTGACCGTGTGAACGTTGGCTAAGGCTACTTTCACACATCAGGTTTCGCTATCAGGCTCAATCCGGCTAAATTTCAAAAAACCGGATCCGGCGAACGTTGCCGCTGGATCCGGGTTTTTTTTCCCATAGACTTGGGAATTGCCGGATGACATTGCGTTTCATCTGGTTTTCGCCGGATCTGGAAAATCTGCCGTTTCCGGCTTCTGGAAAAAACGTCCATAGCAACGTTTTTTAATCTTGAACAATACAAGTCACAACTGGTACAGGAGCAGTGAGGACCCTGCCCGCGAGGGCTCAATATCTACAAGGGATGGGTGAGAATACAGTAGGTGAGGATAGAGCTGGTCATGCAGCGGTTTGGTCGATCGGTGGTTACTGCAGGTTGTAGGCTTATCGGAAGAGGCAATTATCTGGATATGCTAGTCGGATCTGTTGAAAAAACTGATCCGTCGCATCAGTTTTTCACAATCTGCACCGGATCCGTTTTTTCCAACATTCGCCGGATTGTGCCTGATGCAAAAAACCTGATGTGTGAAAGTAGCCTTACTGTTTAGGAAAACTGTTGTTTGCAGCCTTCAGGTTGGACAGTGCGTGGATACTGAGGTTTGCCTCAGTATCCACCTAAAATAAATGGCGTCGTTTCTTTACACCCCAATCATCTTTCAAAACCTCTTTAGAAAAAAAATCCTTGAAAAAACTATATAAATTGCAGAGTAGATTATAGAAATGAATAGGAGCAGTTATCCAAGCATCTTGATCTTAATGGCATGTTCACACTTTTATGTCCTTGTGCTGTGTTTTCAGAGTGGAAACAGAACTCTGCAAAACCATGGCGGTTCCCCTCAGTGACCATTCCATTGTGTTTTATTCATTGCACCACTTTAGGTTGGGTTTACATTTGCTATTTCAGCAAGTTCCATCATTTTTGTCAGGATAAAAAAACAAGCATGCAGTGGATTTTTTCAGTAAAAAAAAATCAAAACCTCCCAAGCGGAAACCACATGGACTTGAGGCTCATTCAGATGTGCAAATTGGTCAGATCACCGAACGCTAATGCACAGACTGGCTGTAGGTCTCCCAACCAGAGCATGACAGATGCAAGTATTCCTATGGGGCTGCCACGCTCGGGTCCGGAGAGCCACGGATGGTCGATGCATTGGGGTCGGTACTCCTATAAGGAGATGGACAAAGGGAAGATGTCCACAGTTGAAGGAGTTTTCCCACAAACAAAATTCATTTAAATCAATAGATCTTGGAATAATAATAATTTCCACAATTGGATGTGTTTAAAAAAATGTTCCTGTGCTGAGATAATCTTATAAATGTGCCCCTGCTGTGTACTGTGTAATGGCTGTGTCTTACTGTCCAGGGACATGGTCTGATCATACCACAGCTCCTGGGCAGGGAAGGAAGCAGAAGAGTATACAGACAGGACAGCTCGGGAATCAAAAATTATTATTTCTCAGTAAAACATTGCTTAAAGGGAAGCTGTCACCCCAAAATCGAAGGTGAGCTAAGCCCACCAGCATCAGGGGCTTATCTACAGCATTCTTGAATGCTGTAGATAAGCCCCCGATGTATCCTAAAAGATGAGAAAAAGAGGTTAGATTATACTTACCTGGGGGGCGGTCCGATCCGATGGGCGTCGCGGTCCGGGGCCTCCCACCTTCTTACAATGACGTCCTCTTCTTGTCTTGACGCTGCGGCTCTGGCGAAGGCGTACTTTGTCCTGTTGAGGGCAGAGCAAAGTACTGCAGTGCACAGGCATCAGGAAAGGTCAGAGAAGCCCGGCGCCTGCGTACTGCAGTACTTTGCTCTTCCCTCAACAAGGCAGGTAAAGTACGCCTGCGCCGGAGCCGCAGCGTGAAGACAAGAAGAGGACGTCATCGTAAGAAGATGGGAGGCGCTGGACCGGACCGCCCCTGGGTGAGTATAATCTAACCTCTTTTTCTCATCTTTGAGGATACATCGGGGGCTTATCTACAGCATTCCAGAATGCTGCAGATAAGGCCCTGATGCTGGTGGGCTTCGATTTTGAGGGTGACAGGCTCTCTTTAATAACAGGCAGCAAAATGTTTTACCTCACAGAAAGAATCAGCTCTGATCCCATGCCGATGTTGAACGAAACCGGAAAAACCCCACACAAACACGGGGAGAATATACAAACTCCTTGCAAATGTTGTTCTTGGTAGGATTTGAACTCAGGACGGAACACTGCTAACCACTGAGCCACTGTGCGGCCCATGCTGCGTTGTAAGCTATCAGAGCTTTCAAAGTGAAAGTCCCATAGAAGGAATAAAATAAAAAGTAAAAAAAATTGTAAAAATATAAAAATAAATTATACAATAACAATAAAAAAATATATATATATTGTACTCATAAACAAATGTTTAGAAAAGTACACATATTTGGTAACGCCACTTCCATAACCACCCAACCTATAAAACTGTCCCGCTAGTAAACCCGTTCAGTGAACACCATAAAATAATAAGAAACTATGCTTTCTCATCATATCAGCGAACAAAAAGTGGAATAAAACACGATAAAACAGACTAATGCAAATGAAAATGTTACCGCTGAAAACTTAATCTTGACGCGCAAAAGACAAGCCGCCACACAGCTCCATCAGCAAAAAAATAAAAAAGTTATCTCTCAGAATAAAGCGATGCATAAATAATTATTAATTCTATAAAATAGTTTTTATTGTGTAAAAGCGACGAAAACATAAAAATACAGTATAAATGAGGTATTGCGGTAATCGTACTGACGCAAAGAATAAAGCTGCTTTATCAATTTTACCACGAGCAGAACGGCATAAAAAAATCCAAAAAGAACAATTCCAGAATTGCTGGTTTTTATTCATTCTGCCTCCCAAAAATCCTAATAGACAGCGATCAAAAAATGTAATGTGCCTAAAAATGGTACCAATAAAAATGTCAGATCGTCCCGCAAAAAACAAGCCCTCACATGACTGTTGGCAGAAATATGGGAAAAATTATAGCTATCAAAATATGGCGATATGCAAGAAGAGTCTTTTAGTGTGATAGCAGCCAAGCACAAAAAGCCCAATATAAATCTGGTAATGCTGTAGTCACACCGACCCGAAGAATAGTCATCTAATGACTTCATAAAACCAATTCTTGACCTACTACTGATTTTTTTTCATTCTGTCTCCCAAAGATCACATTAAGGCTATGTTCACACGTTGCGTTTTTTGCTACTTTTTTAATGCAAATTATAAGCTGTGTTTTACAGTACACGCAATGGTATTAGATTTCAGATACTTCATGCCCACCCATTGTTTTTTTTTTTTCTTGACTGAGTTGGAAAAACTGCTGCGTTTTCGAAAACTACACCGTGTCACTTCTTTCAGCATTTTTACAATGTTTTTTCACCCATAGAAATCAAACAGTAAGTACAAAAAAAGCTGCAAAAACGCATATATCATGTTGTGCTGTATTTTTGGTGCAGAACAACAGGCACTAAACTGTATCAGCATGAAAAATACAGTGAAAAAAACATAGCAAAACCTGCTTTTCATAGGCGTAGCTAGGGTTTTGGTTCGGGGGGGGGGGGGGGGACAAACTTCTGAGTGGGCCCCTAACCAGGTAACCTTGATTACAACTGGGTGAAGCACCCTAATAGCGGAGGAGAGACTCAGCAGATGACCACACTATTGCTGAAAATAATCTCTATATAAAGGCAAATATGGATATTGTCGCCTTATGGTAGATACCAGTCCTACAGAACATATAAGAGATCACAGTACAGTTACAGATAGTAACTTACCGCTGATGCGCTTTCTGATGGAGTCGTTCACTTTTCACATCTTTTCCATCTGGCCCACACCGACATGACAACTTCTTCCAGCCAGGAGTCGGCTGCATAGAATGCAACAAAGACACATTTCACTTCTCACATTTTCAGCACTGTCACCATCTATTCCCAACCTGCACAAACTCCTCATCCTGCTGATACCTCAATAATGAGTCACTGCTGCCATATGTGTCCCTATTACTGCACCTGCTGTGTGGTTCTCTGTGCCCTCTAAATTCTACAGCACCCCTCTATAATATAGTAATGCTGGGCGCAAGGGCCCTAGAAAACAGTGCCCCATACTTTGTCCCATAGAAAGTAATAAATCCCTGTGTGTGCCCCTTTGACCCTCACAATAACCTGAGTTTCCCTATAACAATAAGTGCCACTTTACATTTAATAATATCCCGAGTCTCCCCCCCTGTACAACACCCCTGTACACAGTATGATGTTCTCTTATACACAGTATAATGCCCCCTTATTGTATATATACTGACCCCTTAATATCTCCAAAACTGTTTGATGGCTCTAACACTGTATGATGGCCCCATCTGTCATGAATCCCCAATGGCTAGGGATAGCACAGGATAAGCAAAGTATAATAAATATCGGACGAGCTCTAGGGTGATGGAACCTGGGCTGACCGCTGCCCTACGCCTGACAAACGCAACTAGAGATAGCCAGGGAGCGTGCCTACGTTGGTTCTAGACGCCACGCACCAGCCTAAGAGCTAACTAGTACTGCAGAGAAAACAAAGACCTCACTTGCCTCCAGAGGAATTAACCCCAAAGATATAGTTGCCCCCCACATGTATTGACGGTGAAATGAGAGGAAGGCACATACATAGAGATGATGTATATAGCTTTAGCAAATAGAGGCCCGCTGAAAACTAGAAAGCAGAATGACACAAAAGGGGACTGAGCGGTCAGCAAAAAACCCTAATAAAAAAAAAACCATCCTGAGATTACAAGAACCCATGTGCCAACTCATGGCACATGGGGAGAACCTCAGTCCACTAGAGCAACCAGCTAACAAAGAGACATTCTAAGCAAGCTGGACAAAAAAACAAACAACTGAAAATCAGCACTTAGCTTATCCTGAAAGATCTGGGAGCAGGTAGGCAGGAACCAAACAGAGCACATCTGAACACATTGATAGCCGGCAAGGGAAATGACAGAGAGGCCAGGTAAAATAGGAAACACCCAGCCTCTGATGGACAGATGGAAACCAAAGGCCGCAACCCACCAAAGTCACCCAGTACCAGCAGTAACCACCAGAGGGAGCCCGCAAACAGAATCCACAACAGTACCCCCCCCTTGAGGAGGGGTCACCGAACCCTCACGAGAACCCCCAGGGCGATCAGGGTGAGCTCTATGGAAGGCGCGGACCAAATCAGTCGCATGAACATCGGAGGCGACCACCCAGGAATTGTCCTCCTGACCATAACCCTTCCACTTAACCAAATACTGGAGTTTGCGTCTGGAAACACGAGAATCCAAGATCTTTTCAACAACATACTCCAATTCTCCCTCCACCAGCACCGGAGCAGGAGGCTCGACCGAAGGAACAACAGGCACCTCATACCTCCGCAACAACGACCGATGGAACACATTATGAATAGCGAACGATGCTGGGAGATCCAAACGGAAAGATACAGGGTTAAGAATCTCCGAGATCCTATAAGGACCGATGAACCGAGGCTTGAACTTCGGAGAAGAGACCTTCATAGGGACAAAACGAGAAGACAACCACACCAAGTCCCCAACAAGAAGTCGGGGACCCACGCGGCGACGGCGATTAGCAAACTGCTGAGTCTTCTCCTGAGATAACTTCAAATTGTCCACCACCTGATTCCAAATGTGATGTAGCCTGTCCACCACCACGTCCACTCCAGGACAATCCGAAGACTCCACCTGACCAGAGGAAAAACGAGGATGAAACCCCGAATTACAAAAAAAAGGAGAGACCAACGTGGCCGAACTAGCCCGATTATTAAGAGCAAATTCGGCCAGTGGCAAAAAAGCAACCCAGTCATCCTGATCAGCAGAAACAAAACACCTCAAATAAGTTTCCAAGGTCTGATTAGTTCGCTCCGTCTGGCCATTCGTCTGAGGATGGAATGCAGACGAGAAAGACAAATCAATGCCCATCTTGGCACAAAACGTCCGCCAAAATCTAGACACAAACTGGGATCCCCTGTCAGAAACGATATTCTCCGGAATCCCATGCAAACGAACCACGTTCTGAAAAAACAAAGGAACCAACTCAGAGGAGGAGGGCAACTTAGGCAAGGGCACCAAATGAACCATCTTAGAAAAGCGGTCACACACAACCCAGACAACGGACATTTTCTGTGAAACCGGGAGATCAGAAATAAAATCCATGGAAATGTGCGTCCAAGGCCTCTTCGGGATGGGCAAGGATAACAACAACCCACTGGCCCGTGAACAGCAAGGCTTAGCTCGAGCACACACTTCACAAGACTGCACAAAGGTACGCACATCCCTAGACAAGGAAGGCCACCAAAAAGACCTGGCCACCAAGTCTCTTGTACCAAATATTCCAGGATGACCAGCCAACACAGAAGAATGGACCTCGGAGATGACTCTACTGGTCCAATCATCCAGAACAAACAGTCTTTCTGGTGGACATCGATCCGGTTTATCCACCTGAAACTCCTGCAATGCGCGTCGCAAGTCTGGGGATACGGCGGACAATATTACTCCATCCCTAAGGATACCAGCAGGCCCAGTGTCTCCAGGAGAGTCAGGCACAAAACTCCTGGAAAGAGCATCTGCCTTCACATTCTTTGAACCTGGCAGGTATGAAACCACGAAATTGAAACGAGAAAAAAATAACGACCAACGAGCCTGTCTAGGATTCAAACGCCTGGCAGACTCAAGGTAAATGAGATTCTTGTGATCAGTCAAGACCACCACGCGATGTTTAGCACCCTCAAGCCAATGACGCCACTCCTCAAATGCCCACTTCATGGCCAAAAGCTCCCGATTACCCACATCATAATTGCGCTCGGCGGGCGAGAATTTTCTAGAGAAGAATGCACATGGCTTCATCACCGAGCCATTAGAACTTCTCTGTGACAAAACCGCCCCCGCTCCAATCTCGGAAGCATCAACCTCCACCTGGAAAGGAAGTGAAACATCTGGTTGACACAACACAGGAGCAGAAGAAAACCGGCGCTTAAGTTCCCGAAAGGCCTCCACGGCCGCAGGAGACCAATCAGCAACATCAGCACCCTTTTTAGTCAAATCAGTCAAAGGTTTAACAATACTGGAAAAATTAGCAATGAACCGACGATAAAAATTAGCAAACCCCAAGAACTTCTGAAGGCTCTTAACAGATGTAGGTTGTGTCCAGTCACAAATAGCCTGAACCTTAACGGGATCCATCTCAATAGTAGAAGGAGAAAAAATGTACCCCAAAAAAGAAATCTTCTGGACTCCGAAGAGACACTTTGAGCCCTTCACAAACAGAGAATTGGCCCGCAAAACCTGAAACACCTTCCTGACCTGTAGAACATGAGACTCCCAGTCATCAGAAAACACCAAAATATCATCCAAATACACAATCATAAACTTATCCAGATATTCACGGAAAATATTGTGCATAAAGGACTGAAAGACTGACGGAGCATTGGAGAGTCCAAAAGGCATTACCAAATACTCAAAATGGCCCTCAGGCGTATTAAATGCGGTTTTCCACTCATCACCCTGTTTTATCCGCACCAGATTATACGCACCACGAAGATCTATTTTAGTGAACCACCTAGCCCCCTTAATGCGAGCAAACAAATCAGTAAATAATGGCAATGGATACTGGTATTTGACTGTAATCTTATTCAGAAGGCGATAATCTATACAAGGCCTCAGGGAACCATCTTTTTTTGCCACGAAAAAAAAAAACTGCTCCCAGAGGGGACGAAGATGGACGAATATGTCCCTTTTCCAAGGACTCCTTAATATAATTCCGCATAGCAGTATGCTCTGGCAGTGACAGATTAA
Source organism: Ranitomeya variabilis (assembly GCF_051348905.1). NCBI lineage: Eukaryota > Metazoa > Chordata > Amphibia > Anura > Dendrobatidae > Ranitomeya > Ranitomeya variabilis. The sequence continues at coordinate 652,270,154 of NC_135234.1, forward strand.
ATAAACGACCCTTAGGGAACTTACTGCCAGGAATCAATTCTATAGCACAGTCACACTCTCTATGGGGAGGGAGCGAATTGAGCTTAGGCTCCTCAAAAACATCCCTATAATCCGACAAAAACGCAGGGACCTCCGAAGGAGTAGATGAAGCTATAGAAATCGGAGGTGCATCATCATGAATCCCGTGACATCCCCAGCTTAGCACAGACATTGTTTTCCAGTCCAGGACAGGATTATGAGTTTGTAACCATGGCAGACCAAGCACTAGTACATCATGTAAATTATACAGTACAAGGAAGCGAATCACCTCCTGATGAACGGGAGTCATGCGCATGGTCACTTGTGTCCAATACTGCGGTTTATTCATAGCCAATGGTGTAGAATCAATTCCTTTCAGAGGAATAGGAACTTCCAGAGGCTCTAGACTAAAACCGCAGCGTTTAGCAAATGACCAATCCATAAGACTCAGGGCAGCGCCTGAATCCACATAGGCATCGACGGAAATGGAAGACAGTGAAAAAATCAGAGTCACAGACAAAATGAACTTAGACTGCAGAGTATCAATGGCAAAAGATTTATCAACCCTTTTTGTGCGTTTAGAGCATGCTGATATAACATGAGCTGAATCACCACACTAAAAACACAAACCATTTTTCCGCCTATAATTTTGCCGTTCACTTCTGGACTGAATTCTATCACATTGCATAGTCTCAGGTGCCTGTTCAGAAGACACCGCCAACTGGTGCACGGGTTTGCGCTCCCGTAAACGCCGATCAATCTGAATGGCCATAGCCATAGACTCATTCAGACCTGTAGGCGCAGGGAACCCCACCATAATATCCTTAATGGCCTCAGAAAGACCATTTCTGAAGTTTGCAGCCAGGGCGCACTCATTCCACTGAGTAAGCACCGACCATTTCCGAAATTTCCGACAATATATTTCCGCTTCATCATGCCCCTGAGAGAGGGCCAATAAAGCCTTTTCAGCCTGAATCTCTAGGTTAGGTTCCTCATAGAGCAATCCCAATGCCAGAAAAAACGCATCCACACTGAGCAATGCAGGATCCCCTGGTGCCAATGCAAATGCCCAATTCTGAGGGTCGCCCCGTAGGAACGATATAACAATCTTGACCTGTTGAGCAGGGTCTCCAGAGGAGCGAGATTTCAAAGAGAGAAACAATTTACAATTGTTCCTGAAATTCAGGAAGGTAGATCTATCTCCAGAAAAAAACTCTGGAATAGGAATTCTAGGTTCAGACATGGGAGTGTGAACAACGAAATCCTGTATGTTTTGAACCTTTGCCGCGAGATTACTCAGGCTGGAAGCCAAACTCTGGACATCCATGATAAACAGCTAAGATCAGAGCCATTCAAGGGTTAAGAGGAGGTAAGAAGCAGCTAGACAGCAATTAAGGGCTAGGCAGCAAAACTCTGAGGGAAAAAAAAAATAAAAAATAAAAAAAATTTTCCTTGAACACTTCTTTTCCTCCTGCTTCAGCCCAAACAATTAACACTTTGTGGGCCGGCTATACTGTCATGAATCCCCAATGGCTAGGGATAGCACAGGATAAGCAAAGTATAATAAATATCGGACGAGCTCTAGGGTGATGGAACCTGGGCTGACCGCTGCCCTACGCCTGACAAACGCAACTAGAGATAGCCAGGGAGCGTGCCTACGTTGGTTCTAGACGCCACGCACCAGCCTAAGAGCTAACTAGTACTGCAGAGAAAACAAAGACCTCACTTGCCTCCAGAGGAATTAACCCCAAAGATATAGTTGCCCCCCACATGTATTGACGGTGAAATGAGAGGAAGGCACATACATAGAGATGATGTATATAGCTTTAGCAAATAGAGGCCCGCTGAAAACTAGAAAGCAGAATGACACAAAAGGGGACTGAGCGGTCAGCAAAAAACCCTAATAAAAAAAAAAACATCCTGAGATTACAAGAACCCATGTGCCAACTCATGGCACATGGGGAGAACCTCAGTCCACTAGAGCAACCAGCTAACAAAGAGACATTCTAAGCAAGCTGGACAAAAAACCAAACAACTGAAAATCAGCACTTAGCTTATCCTGAAAGATCTGGGAGCAGGTAGGCAGGAACCAAACAGAGCACATCTGAACACATTGATAGCCGGCAAGGGAAATGGCAGAGAGGCCAGGTAAAATAGGAAACACCCAGCCTCTGATGGACAGATGGAAACCAAAGGCCGCAACCCACCAAAGTCACCCAGTACCAGCAGTAACCACCAGAGGGAGCCCGCAAACAGAATCCACAACACCCATCACTGTAGTTTTCACACTGTTTGATGGACCCCTAGATAGCCTTCATATAGTATAATGCACAAGATAGTCCTCAATATAGTATAATGCACTCCCCATAGGTCTCCATATAGTATAATGCACTCCCCATAGGCAGGATTCTATATTGTATAATGCACTCCCCATAGGCAGACTCTATATAGTATAATGCACTCTCCATATAGTATAATGCACTCCCCATAAGAAGACTCTATATTGTATAATGCAGTCCGCATAGTGAGACTCTATATTGCATAACGCATTCCCTATAGGCAGACTCTATATAGTATAATGCACTCCCCATAGGTCTCCATATAATGTACTCCCCATAGGCAGACTCTATATTGTATAATGCATTTCCCACAGGCAGACTCTATAGTATAATGCAGCCCCATAGGCAGCCTCTATAGTGTAATGCACCCCATAGTCAGACTCTATAGTGTAATGCAGCCCCATAGGCAGCGTCTATAGTGTAATGCACCCCCATAGACAGCCTCTATAGTGTAATGCAGCCTCATAAAAAATAAATACTCACCTCTCTTCCTCCTGGTTCCTCCGCTGCTCCAAGCTCCCGCTCATCTCCGGACCGCAGGTGCTGAGTAGTGATGTCATCGTGCCCACTGACACTGACAGGGGGATGATGGGAGATGGAGCGTAACTCTCCTCTCATCAATGCGGTCAGCTGTTTCGGCTAGATGCCATTACAGTTGAACCTGCGATGATGGGTGACCCACTTCTGGCACCGGGCCCCCCCCACCTGCTCAGGGGCCCCATAGCGGCCTGGTGGCACAGCAGGGAGATCGATTCTCCCTGCTCTGCCCCAGAATGTAACTGTATTAGCGCAATGTGCAGGACAATACAGTTAAAGTAGCGTAGCTCCGGGTGGGCCCACTCAGAGCACGGTGCCCAGGGCGACCGCACCCTCTGCAACCCCGGTAGCTAAGCTACTGATGCTTTTTTAAGCAGCTTCTTTGTTGCCACGAGAGCAGATTTTGCCTGTGGAAAAAAAAAACGCAACTTGTGAACGTAGCCTAAGGCTCGGCTGACATTTATCCTGCACTCTGCAAAAGAAATTCAGCAAATTCTACGTTCCCAAATCCAAATGCCTCCTTCCTTTCAGAGCCCCTTAATGTGCCTAAACCACAATTAGCATCCATCTGTTTTGCATTTCTGTAGCGATGAGAGCCCACGTAATTTACGGGTGCGTGTGTCCAAAACCATTAGCTGGGCACTACAACGTATTGGTGACTACAAAGTACTGGTGACTGCAATGTACTGGTCACTACATCGGCAGTTTGAAATTTTCACTCAGCAACATCCACTGCTGCTTGTTTCTGGAAAACATCCATGGAGTCAAAATTATCATGATATCTGTAGATAAATTCCAAAAGAGGTATAATTTCCAGAATGGGGTCACTTGAGGGGGGTATTCTGCTCTTTCAGCACTTAGGGGCTCTGTATATAGAGTCAGCAAATTTTACTGGAAAAATCTGCACTCCAGGAGGCAAATCGCTCTGTCACCTCCGAGTCTCGCCATGTGGCTAAGCAGTACTGCACAGCCATATATGGGGTATTTCCACACTCAGCAGAAATTGTGGGGCAAATGTTGGTGCCATTTTTACCCATTTACTTTTGTGAAAATATAAACTCTGGGGTTAAAACAACTTTTTTTTTATAATAATGGTATAAAATTATTTGACACACCTGTGGTGTCAATAAGTTCACTGCACCCTTAGATGAATTAATTGAGCGGTACAGTTAAAATGGGGTCACTTATGGGGGGGTTCTGCTCTTCTGGCACCTCAGGGGCTCCCCAGTGGGTCATGGCACCCGCAAACCATAACAGTAAAATCTGCACTAAATTATGGCGTTTCTTCCCTTCTGAGTTTTGCACTGTGCGTCAAAAGTAGTAGTAGTACAAACTGGCATTCTCATGAGAAATTGCATAACAAACTGAGAGGTCCATTTTTTCCTATTAGCCCTTATAAAGATTTGGGGCTAAAACAACATTTTAGTGGTAAAAATGTAATTATTCTTTCTTCACCTCTCAATGGTATAAATTTCTGTGAGGCGCATGTGGTGTCAATATGATCACTGCACCCCTAGATGAATTTATAGAGAGGTGTAGTTTGTAAAATGACTTATGGGGGGGTTTCTGCTGTTCTGGCAACTCAGAGGCACTGCCAATGTGACATGGCCACATATGGGGTATGTTGTATTTAGGAGAAATTGCAAAACAAATTGCATGGTGCAATTTCTCCTGTTACTCTTGTGAAAATAAAACAAATTGTGTGAAAAAAGTAATTTTTTATTTTCACAACTCAACGTTATAAACCTCTGTGAAGCATCTGGAGGTTCAAGGTGCTCACCACACATCTAGATACATTCCTTGAGGGGTCAAATTTCTAAAATGGGTTCACTTTTTGGAAGGTTTCCACTGTTTATGCAAATCAAAATGTACTTCAAACGCGACATGGCCTCCGCTAATGATTCCAGCAAATTTTGTATTCAAAAAGCCAAATGGCTCTCCTTCCTATCCGAGCCCTTTCGTGCAGTCAAACAGTAGTTTTCCCCCAAATATGGGTTATCAGCGTGCTCAGGAGAAATTGCACAACCCATTTTGGGGTTCATTTTCTCCTGTTACCCTTGTGAAATAAAAGAAATTGGGTCTTAAGGAAAAATTTTGTGAAAAAAGTAAAATGTTTATTTTTTTTCTTCCACATTCCATTAATTCCTGTGAAGCACCTGAAAGGTTAATACACTTCTTGAATGTGGTTTTGAGCACCTTGAGGGATGCAGTTTTTAGAATAGTGTAAATTTTGGGTATTTTCTGTCATAGAGGCCCCTCAAAGTCACTTCAATTATAGTGTGGTCCCTAAAAAATGGTTTTGTAAATTTTGTTGGAAAAATGAGAGATTGCTGGTCAACTTTTAACCCTTATAAATTCCTAACAGAAAAAAAATTATGTTTCAAAAACTGCGCTGATGTAAAGTTGACATGTGGGAAATAAAAAATAAAAGTTTTGTAATTGCAAAATTTTTGCCAAATTTAAAATTTTTAACAAGCAATTTTTTTAGCAAGTCATATGGAACACAATTTTCCACTATCATGAAGTACAATATGTCTTAAAAAAAAGCGTCAGTGGGATACGTTGAAGCGTTCCAGAGTTATTACCAAATAAAGTGACACTGATCAGAATTGTAAAATTTGGCCGGACCACGATGGTGAAAACAAATATCAAAAGACTGACTGTCCCTTCCAAAACAGAAAACTGGTGTGTACAAGTACAAACTAAGAGTAGCCTATACATAACAAACAAAATAATTTGGCCAATTCATGCATGCCCAGCAGCCCGACAAGGCGACCGTTGTTGGGCATCTAAGCTAATATGATACCTGAGGTATAAGGGGAAGGTCGCCTTGTTGATAACCAGGTGTGGTATTTCCTGATGAAGGGGGCATGAGACCCCTGAAACGCGTTGAATAAAACCACTGTGAATCAACTATACTCTCCTGAAATTCACCTTAGCGGCAGCACAGAATTTTAACTACAAATCTCCCTTTGAAGAAATTATTAATTCTGGAACTTAGCCTCTCTCTTCCCACTGCCCTGTAGTGGTGGCATATAGGGTAATAGGGGGTTAATGTCACCTTTGTATTGTAAGATGACATCAAGCCAGCTTAGTGATGGAGGTGTCAATAAGACACCTATCCATTACTAATCCTATAGATGTTAACCCCTTAATCCCATATGACCTACTATCCCGTCGAGGATAGTTCGTCATCACCGATCAGCAGCGCTCACGGGGGGAGCGTGTCCGATCACGGCCGGGTGTTAGCTATCGCAGCTGACATCGGCACTATGTGCCAGGAGCAGTCACAGACCGCCTCCGCACATTAACCCCCGACACACTGCAATCAAACATGACAGCAGCATTCCGGGGGCATAGGGAAGCATCGCGCAGGGAGGGAGCTTCCTGCATGCTTCCCTGAGACCCTCGGTACAAGGCGATCTGCTCACCTTGTACCGAGCGTCTCCTCCCTGCAGGCCCCGGATCCAAAATGGCCGTGGGGCTACTTCCGGGTCCTGCAGGGAGGTGGCTTACATGCGCCTGCTCAGAGCAGGCGCTGGTAAGCCTGCAGCAGTGCATGTCAGATAGCTGATCTGACAGAGTGCTCTGCAAAGTGTCAGATCAGCGATCTGTCACTATACTGTCACTATATAGTGATATAGTGATGTCCCCCCCGGGACAATGTGATAATGTAAAAAAATATATAATAAATAATTCCTAAATAAAGAAAAAAAAATATTGTTCCCATAAATACATTTCTTTATCTAAATAAATAAAAAAATAAAAAAGTACACATATTTAGTATCGCCGTGTCCGTAACGACCCGACTTATAAAACTGTCCCGCTAGTTAACCCTTCAGTGAACACTGTAAAAAAAAAAAAAAAAACGAGGCAAAAAGCAACGGTTTCTTATCATACTGCCAAACAAAAAGTGAAATAACACGCGATCAAAAATACGGATATAAATAACCATGGTACCGCTGAAAACGTCATCTTGTCCCACAAAAAACTAGCCATGATACAGCATCATCAGCAAAAAAATGAAAAAGTTATAGTCCTCAGAATAAAGCGATGCAAAAATAATTATTTTTTCTATAAAATAGTTTTTATCGTATAAAAGCGCCAAAACATAAAAAAATGATATAAATGAGGTATCGCTGTAATCGCTTTGACCTAAAAAATAAAACTGCTTTATCAATTTTACCAAACATAGAACGGTATAAACGCCCCCCCAAAAGAAATTCATGAATAGCTGGTTTTTGGTCATTCTGCCTCACAAAAATCGGAATAAAAAGCGATCAAAAAAAGTCACGTGCCCGAAAATATTACCAATAAAAACGTCAACTCGTCCCGCAAAAAACAAGACCTCACATGACTCTGTGGACCAAAATATTAAAAAATTATAGCTCTCAAAATGTGGAGATGCAAAAACTATTTTTTGCAATAAAAAGCGTCTTTTAGTGTGTGACAGCTGTCAATCATAAAAATCTGCTAAAAAAAAAGCTATAAAAGTAAATCAACCCCCCTTCATGACCCCCTTAGTTAGGGAAAAATAATAAAATAAAAAAATGTATTTATTTCCATTTTCCCATTAGGGTTAAGGCTAGGGTTAGGGCTAGGGTGAGGGCTAGGGTTAGGGCTAGGGTTAGGGCTAGGGTTAGGGCTAGGGTTAGAACTAGGGCTAGGTTTAGGGTTGGGGTTAGGGTTGGGGCTAGGGTTAAGGTTGAGGCTAGGGTTAGGGCTACAGTTAGGGTTGGGGCTAAAGTTAGGGTTACGGCTGGGGCTAAAGTTCGGGTTAGGGGTGTGTTGGAGTTAGGGGTGTGGTTAGGGTTGGGATTAGGGTTAGGGGTGTGTTGGGGTTAGGGGTGTGTTTGGGGTTAGGCATGTGGTTGGGATTAGGGTTAGGGGTGTGTTTGGGTTTCAGTTACAATTGGGGTTTTTCACTGTTTAGGCACATTAGAGCTTTTTAAACGCGACATGGCGTCCAATCTCAATTCCAGCCAATTCTGCATTGAAAAAGTAAAACAGTTCTCCTTCCCTTCCGAGCTCTTCCGTGCACCCAAACAGGGGTTTACCCCAACATATGGGGTATCAGCGTACTCAGGACACATTGGACAACAACTTTTGGGGTCCAATTTCTCCTGTTACCCTTGGGAAAATACAAAACTGGGGGCTAAAAAATAATTTTTGTGTAAAAAAAAAATATTTTTTATTTTCACGGCTCTGCATTATAAACTGTAGTGAAACAGTTGGGGATTCAAAGTTCTCACAACACATCTAGATAAGTTCCTTGGGGGGTCTAGTTTCCAATATGGGGTCACTTGTGGGGGGTTTCTACTGTTTAGTTACATCAGGGGCTCTGCAAATGCAACGTGAGGCCTGCAGACCAATCCATCTAAGTCTGCATTCCAAATGGCGCTCCTTCCCTTCCGAGCTGTGCCATGCGCCCAATCGGTGGTTCCCCCCCCACATATTGGGTATCATCGTACTCAGGACAAATTGGACAACAACTTTTGGGGTTCAATTTACACTGTTTCCCTTGGAAAAAATATAAAACTGGGGGCTAAAAAATAGTTTTTGTGGAAACAAAAGGATTTTTATTTTCACGGCTCTGCGTTATAAACTGTAGTGAAACACTTGGGGGTTCAAATTTCTCACAACACATCTAGATAAGTTCCTTGGGGGGTCTAGTTTCCAATATGGTGTCACTTGTGGGGGGTTTCTACTGTTTAGTTACATCAGGGGCTCTGCAAATGCAACGTGACGCCTGCAGACCAATCCATTTAAGTCTGCATTCCAAATGGCGCTCCTTCCCTTCCGAGCTCTGCCATGCGCCCAAACGGTGGTTCCCTCCCACATATTGGGTATGATCGTACTCAGGACAAATTGAATAACAACTTTTGGGGTTCAATTTACACTGTTTCCCTTGGAAAAATACAAAACTGGGGGCTAAAAAATAGTTTTTGTGGAAAAAAAAGGATTTTTATTTTTACGGCTCTGCGTTATAAACTGTAGTGAAACACTTGGGGGTTCAAAGTTCTCACAACACATCTAGATAAGTTCCTTGGGGGGTCTAGTTTCCAATATGGGGTCACTTGTGGGGGGTTTCTACTGTTTAGTTATATCAGGGGCTCTGCAAATGCAACGTGACGCCTGCAGACCAATCTGTTGTGAATTTGCTTTTTGCTCCCTCTAGTGGTTACTAGTTTTTTGACTCTGGTTTTTCTGTCATTCCTTTTATCCGCACCTGGGTCGTTAGTTAGGGGTGTTGCTATATAAGCTCCCTAGACCTTCAGTTCTATGCCTGGCAACGTAGTTATCAGAGCTAGTCTGCTGTGCTCTTGTCTACTGATCCTGGTTCCAGTTATATCAGCTAAGTCTGCCTTTTGCTTTTTGCTATTTGTTTTGGTTTTGTATTTTTGTCCAGCTTGTTCCAAATCTATATCCTGACCTTTGCTGGAAGCTCTAGGGGGCTGGTGTTCTCCCCCCGGACCGTTAGACGGTTCGGGGGTTCTTGAATTTCCAGTGTGGATTTTGATAGGGTTTTTGTTGACCATATAAGTTACCTTTCTTTATTCTGCTATCAGTAAGCGGGCCTCTCTGTGCTAAACCTGGTTCATTTTTGTGTTTGTCATTTCCTCTTACCTCACCGTTATTATTTGTGGGGGGCTTCTATCCAGCTTTGGGGTCCCCTTCTCTGGAGGCAAGAAAGGTCTTTTGTTTTCCTCTACTAGGGGTAGCTAGATTCTCCGGCTGGAGCGTGTCATCTAGAATCAACGTAGGAATGATCCCCGGCTACTTCTAGTGTTGGCGTTAGGAGTAGATATATGGTCAACCCAGTTACCACTGCCCTATGAGCTGGATTTTTGTATTCTGCAGACTTCCACGTACCTCTGAGACCCTCGCCATTGGGGTCATAACAGTAGTTCTAGGCCTGGCAAACTGTTATGACCCCAATGGCGAGGGTCTCAGAGGTACGTGGAAGTCTGCAGAATACAAAAATCCAGCTCATAGGGCAGTGGTAACTGGGTTGACCATATATCTACTCCTAACGCCAACACTAGAAGTAGCCGGGGATCATTCCTACGTTGATTCTAGATGACACGCTCCAGCCGGAGAATCTAGCTACCCCTAGTAGAGGAAAACAAAAGACCTTTCTTGCCTCCAGAGAAGGGGACCCCAAAGCTGGATAGAAGCCCCCCACAAATAATAACGGTGAGGTAAGAGGAAATGACAAACACAGAAATGAACCAGGTTTAGCACAGAGAGGCCCGCTTACTGATAGCAGAATAAAGAAAGGTAACTTATATGGTCAACAAAAACCCTATCAAAATCCACACTGGAAATTCAAGAACCCCCGAACCGTCTAACGGTCCGGGGGGAGAACACCAGCCCCCTAGAGCTTCCAGCAAAGGTCAGGATATAGATTTGGAACAAGCTGGACAAAAATACAAAACCAAAACAAATAGCAAAAAGCAAAAGGCAGACTTAGCTGATATAACTGGAACCAGGATCAGTAGACAAGAGCACAGCAGACTAGCTCTGATAACTACGTTGCCAGGCATAGAACTGAAGGTCTAGGGAGCTTATATAGCAACACCCCTAACTAACGACCCAGGTGCGGATAAAAGGAATGACAGAAAAACCAGAGTCAAAAAACTAGTAACCACTAGAGGGAGCAAAAAGCAAATTCACAACACCAATCCATCTAAGTCTGCATTCCAAATGGCGCTCCTTCCCTTCCGAGCTCTGCCATGCGCCCAAACGGTGGTTCCCTCCCACATATTGGGTATCATCGTACTCAGGACAATATGGACAACAACTTTTGGGGTTCAATTTACACTGTTTCCCTTGGAAAAATACAAAACTGGGGGCTAAAAAACAGTTTTTGTGGAAAAAAAAGGATCTTTATTTTCACGGCTCTGCGTTATAAACTGTAGTGAAACACTTGGGGGTTCAAAGTTCTCACAACAATCTAGATAAGTTCCTTGGGGGGTCTAGTTTCCAATATGGTGTCACTTGTGGGGGGTTTCTATAGTTTAGGTACATTAGGGGCTCTGCAAATGCAATGTGACGCCTGCAGACCATTCCATCTAAGTCTGCATTCCAAATGGCGCTCCTTCCCTTCCAAGCTCTCCCATGCGCCCAAACGGTGGTTCCCCCCCACATATCGGGTATCAGCGTACTCAGGACAAATGTACAACAACTTTTGGAGTCCAATTTCTTCTCTTACCCTTGGGAAAATAAAAAATTGGGGGCGAAAAATCTTTTTTTGTGAAAAAATATGATTTTTTATTTTTACGGCTCTGCATTGTAAACTTCTGTGAATCACTTAATGGGTCAAAGTGCTCACCACACATCTAGATAAGTTCCTTAGGGGGTCCACTTTCCAAAATGGTGTTACTTGTTGGGGTTTTCAATGTTTAGGCACATCAGGGGCTCTTCAAACGCAACATGACATCCCATCTCAATTCCAGTCAATTTTGCATTGAAAAGTCAAATGGCGCTTCTTCCCTTCCAAGCTCTGCCATGCGCCCAAACAGTGGTTTACCCCCACATATGGGGTATCGGCGTACTCAGTACAAATTGTACAACAACTTTTGGGGTCCATTTTCTCCTGTTACCCTTAGTAAAATAAAACAAATTGGATCTGAAGTAAATTTTTTGTGTAAAAAAAGTTAAATGTTTATTTTTATTTAAACATTCCAAAAATTCCTGTGAAACACCTGAAGGGTTAATCAACTTCTTGAATGTGGTTTTGAGCACCTTGAGGGGTGCAGTTTTTAGAATGGTGTCACACTTGGGTACTTTGTATCATATAGATCCTTCAAAATGACTTCATATGAGATGTGGTCCCTAAAAAAAAATGGTGTTGTAAAAATGAGAAATTGCTGGTCAACTTTTAACCCTTATAACTCCCTAACAAAAAAAAATGTTGGTTCCAAAATTGTGCTGATGTAAAGTAGACATGTGGGAAATGTTACTTATTAAGTATTTTATGTGACATATCTCTGTGATTTGTATAAAAATTCAAAGTTGGAAAATTGTGAAATTTTCAAAATTTTCGCCAAATTTCCGTTTTTTTCACAAATAAACGCAGGAAATATCAAATTAATTTTACCACTATCATGAAGTACAATATGTCACGAGAAAACAGAATCATCAGGATCCGTTGAAGCGTTCCAGAATTATAACCTCATAAAGGGACAGTGGTCAGAATTGTAAAAATTGGCCCGGTCATTAACGTGCAAACCACCCTTGGGGGTAAAGGGGGTTAATATACTAGTGCCCATACCTACTTGGCTGCCATCATATATATTTTATATGTACACACCCATAAAGACTTAAGAAACACCCATTGTGGTTTGACAACACAGTGTTTAGGGATACAACAAAAAAACTAAAAAACTATTTTTATAAAAAGGTGCAACAATGTGCATATAAAAGAAAGAGCAAAAAATATATAGCAAAAAAATATAGCAAATAAGGTGCGTTCAGTGCAAAAATTGCAAGTGCATTTAGTGCAAACCAATATATCAAAAACGAAACGCGTGTCAGGGTGCACCATACCTAACTGGCGGTCCATATAATAAATTCCCATATAATTAAAAGTAAGTGACTTCATATATTATTCAACTATAAGCACCTTATTGATATATTGGTTTGCACTTAATGCACTTGCAATTTTTGCACTGAACGCACCTTATTTGCTATATTTTTGTGCTATATATTTTTTGCTCTTTCTTTTATATGCACATTGTTGCACCTTTTTATAAAAAGAGTTTTTTAGTTTTTTTGTTGTATCCCTAAACACTGTGTTGTCAAACCACAATGGGTGTTTCTTAAGTCCTTACGGGTGTGTACATATAAAATATATATGATGGCAGCCAAGTAGATATGGGCACTAGTATATTAAATATATAATATTAAATACATGTATATTGAATTATTCTTGGTTTTTAATTTTGGAATTTTATAATTTGATTAAATTAATAAATAAATATTTAATTATTCATATCCTCTGTTGTGATTGGTTTTTGGCCTGTGTTATGAGCACGATCTCTCTTAACAGCCAGAATAAAGTATTTTAATTAAATAAAACACCACAAAATGTTGCCATCTTTATTGTACTGGTAATCCATCTGACGCCCTCAAACTCTTGCAAATAAACCAACACAAATACTCCCTGGTCCAAAGCAGTCCATATAATAACGAGTGTCCCACGACGATCTCCCCTATAGAGCAGTCACATCAGGAGATGTGACTGCTCTATAGGGCCTCCAGTGATACACTGGCAGGAGACAATGGCTCCTGCAGTGTTATCACTGAGAGTTCAGGCTCTCACTTTACAGCAACGCTGCATGAGAATTTTCCCAGGCAGCATTGCCGGTTACAGCGACCTCTGACGGCAAAGTGATACAGTGCGGAAGGTTACCTTCCGTCATTGTATCACCGGAGCCCTTGGAGAGCGGTCACAGAGATGTGACAGCTCTCCACGGGAGATCATCATGGGACACTTATTATTAAGGATTACATCGGATCAGGGAGTATACTGTTGGTTTATTATTTTTTATTTTTTTACAGGTGATCAAGGGCTTCGGGGGCTAGGTGATTGGTGAGTATGTACTGTATGTTGTATGTACTATATGTACTGTATGTCTATACACTCACCGGCCACTTTATTAGGTACACCATGCTAGTAACGGGTTGGACCCCCTTTTGCCTTCAGAACTGCCTCAATTCTTCGTGGCATAGATTCAACAAGGTGCTGGAAGCATTCCTCAGAGATTTTGGTCCATATTGACATGATGGCATCACACAGTTGCCGCAGATTTGTCGGCTGCACATCCCAAAGATGCTCCATACAAGGCAGGATGGATCCATGCTTTCATGTTGTTTACGCCAAATTCTGACTCTACCATCCGAATGTCGCAGCAGAAATCGAGACTCATCAGACCAAGCAACGTTTTTCCAATCTTCTACTGTCCAATTCTGATGAGCTTGTACAAATTGTAGCCTCAGTTTCCTGTTCTTAGCTGAAAGGAGTGGTACCCGGTGTGGTCTTCTGCTGCTGTAGCCCATCTGCCTCAAAGTTCGACGCACTGTGCGTTCAGAGATGCTCTTAGGCCTACCTTGGTTGTAACGGGTGGCGATTTGAGTCACTGTTGCCTTTCTATCAGTTCGAACCAGTCTGCCCATTCTCCTCTGACCTCTGGCATCAACAAGGCATTTCCGCCCACAGAACTGCCGCTCACTGGATTTTTTTTCTTTTTCGGACCATTCTCTGTAAACCCTAGAGATGGTTGTGCGTGAAAATCCCAGTAGATCAGCAGTTTCTGAAATACTCAGACCAGCCCTTCTGGCACCAACAACCATGCCACGTTCAAAGGCACTCAAATCACCTTTCTTCCCCATACTGATGCTCGGTTTGAACTGCAGGAGATTGTCTTGACCATGTCTACATGCCTAAATGCACTGAGTTGCCGCCATGTGATTGGCTGATTAGAAATTAAGTGTTAACAAGAAGTTGGACAGGTGTACCTAATAAAGTGGCCGGTGAGTGTATGTATGTACTGTATATGTGTGTATGTGTTGATTTTATTTTTTACACATTAGCTGGATGACGGGACTACTACTGTCCCATCATCGGCTAGCTGTCACTGTAACAGGCATAGCCGGATGGGACTAGTAGTCCCATCAGACGATGCCTGCCTACACACAGACCCGCACAGACACAGCCCCGCACACACACAGCCCCGCTCACACACATACACAGCCCCGCAGACCCCCGCACAGCCTCGCAGACCCCCGCACACAGACACACACAGCTTCGCACACACTCACAGCCCCGCAGACCCCTGCACAGTCCTGCAGACACACACAGATACACACAGACACCCGCACACAGACACGCACATCTTCTGCGCACACAGTCTCTGCCCACACACATAGTCTCCGCCCAGTCTTCCCCCTCCCGATCTGCAGCGTTTCTGGCAGGCACATCTGCAGCAAAACTGCAATTATTTTTTTTTACACCTGCAGTTTTGCTGCGGATGTGCCTAACTCAATGGAAGTCAATGGGTGCAGAAACGCTGCAGATCCGCAAAAAGAATTGACATGTTGCGGAAAATAAAATGCTGCAAATCTGCGAGGATTTTTCCGCATCATGTGCACAACAATTCTTAATTTTGTATAGAATGACATTGGTAGTGCTCTACACTGCAGATTTGATGCAATTCCGCGCATCCAAAAACTCTGCGGATCCGCATCAAAATTTGCAACGTGTGCACATAACCTAATAGAAACACGTCACCACTTCTTCATTTATCAGCCACTCCTGGTTTTGGCTTACAAATACTGAGTTAAAATACTGACCAAATACTGAACGTGTGAACGTGGCCTAAGGAAAATAAATGGGATAGATTTCTCAATGGATGTATTCACATTTTATAGAAGACTCATAGAAAAACATTATTGACCGAAGACAATGTATATGACATATCTTCAGGACTTTTTTAAGATATGAACATGTAGGATACATTGGGTGACCCGTTTACAGAAGATTCCAAAAATATTCTAACTAGGGCAATATCTTTAAACGAGTGGGATCTGGTATCATTTCCATCTGTTTCAGTGTTGACTCTAACCCTGGCTGTTCTGGGGAGCAGACTGGTGCAGTTTGCATATGGTGCAATATTACTAATATTACATTTCCCCCAATATACTCACCATTCATATTCCCAGTTGCTTCTGTGCCAGTGATCCTCCGGTTTCTGCAATCTTTGTTTGTGTCACCAATGTAACCAGGCTTCTAACAACTAGCTCTATATTTAAATGGGTTCTCTGGTGAAAGCACGATATCACCTATTCACTGGGTAGGTTGCATGTTTTTCTATGCAGCTGAATGCTCCGGTCCCGAGTGCTGGTGGCAGTTCCAGGTATTGAGGCAAGAGACTCGCGCGAGTTTCTCGCATTGCACTCACAAATGTGACCCCGGCCTATAGCTGGATCTCACAGGCCACCGTACCCTGGGGTCATCACATGACCTCAGGGTACCATGGTAACCATAGGGACCAGCAATTCTCATTGAGGGGGACCAATGGTTACTATGGAGGTCTTGTGAACCCTTGCAACAACTTAAATACCACTGTCGCAATTGGCAGCGGTATTTAAGGGGTTAATTGTCCCCAATCAGCTTCAAAATCGGTCGGGGCCAATACCACAGGGTGTCAACTATCGTGTACAGCTGACACCTGCAGGAATTGCCAACGCCGGGCAGCGCTATTCTCTTAATCCTCAGCAATGAAGATTAAGGCCCTTAATGATTGGTGATAAAGGGCGCTAATGGCGATCGGTAAGGGGTTAAATGACAGAAAAGTAAGATATTTATGAAATGACACTAAGAGTCCTGTGTAATAAAAATGTACTGTAGGAATATACCATCTGTTGTGTGATAAAAAGGGAAGCAGAATTGTATCATTAGGTTACACAGGACATTCTGCTGAGGGACCTTTTTTGTAACTTTTTTCAATGGGATTAGTGTACCAGCACTGTTAATGGGGTTAGGCTTTATGTGCTGTTAATAAGTCGCTTTGGCTGTCATTTTTGCTTTGTATGTGGAGTTACCTATACTGGTGCCTCTACTATGAGGAGACTCTACAAACACCTAGTAAACGCTGTGCTCCATGTGGTCATATTGCCTACATGTATGAGTGTAATGGGGGTCCGATACCAGTGGGTGTTTGTTTCTTTATCAGATCTGTGACTAAATCTTTTTTGGATTCACTGTTTTCCCTATAGATTGTACAGAAGAGGATATATACAGGATGGCAGCGAGCCGCAGATCTCGGGGGGTCAGTATCTTCATTATACCCGGACCCCTTGTCCTATTCTCCATCCCTGATGATTGATAAGTGGACACTTATTGAATTCTGTTTTCTTTAGGACATCTACCTTCACCAGGAATGTGTCTTCGGACCTGGACATTTCTCATGTGAGATTATGTTTTAAATAAAAAGAATTCCCAGTTAAACTGAAAATAAAGTACCATTCCTTTAATCTAGCATTTAATAATCCAGAACATCTATTAATCCAGTACAGAATTGTAACACAATGTAGTTTGAGCAGAAAGTCAGAAAATACTTTTCAATGATTGTATGCTTTTCTTTGCGTGGAATAATTCAAAACCTATCCGGTCACGTTGATGTTGGGTGAAAGGAATTTTCCTGTAATTTTAAGGATTTGATGCCTCTGGACACTGAGTTATTGATTCCATTCTCTGCTTGTGTTTTCTTTCCAGTTTGTCCCAGCACAAAAGAAAAAAGAGAACAACTTCTTCTGATACACTGCACCAGATTCCTACCATCTCCGATCTTCAAGATGGAGGTCACTGATCATATTTTATACTAAGTCATCCATGTTCTGTCTAAACATGTGAAGGAACATTTCAATAGACAACTGACTGAAACTATTCTTTTCTAGCGCCTCATGCCGACTAACCGCGAAGCCCAGAAGAAATATTTACCTTTTCCTTTGGATGAAGATAAACCTGAGCGAACATCAATGGCACCAGAGCAGACAAATGAAGAGGAGAAGAAGATGTCCAAAGTGGCAATGAAATATCGGGAGGTTAAAGAGCTGGAAGAAGATAAGGCAGAAGACACCAAGGGAAAAGAAGAGGAAGGAGATGAGAAGACTTCAGAAGATAAAGAAGAACTTGTGCAAAGAACCAGCAACTGGGCCAGAAAAGTTCAGAACCAGCCGGCACAAAGACTGAAGGTCCGCCAGCAGTCCATCCTCCAATACGTCAACACCAGCCTCAGAGGAACGAGGAATATCATGTGAACCATCCTCCTCAAATCAATGAGACGCTGATAGACTGTATGGACTCAACATTCCAGCTGTAGTAACATCGACAGCTTCAAATCTAATCACAATAAAAAGAATAGGCATAAAATAGTAATTATTAGATTAAAAAAGCTTTATATGTAGTAATTTGATCAAAATGTGCACTAAGAACCTCAAGTATATAAGTATAGTAACTGAAAAATCAATAAAATGTACAATATTATAAATATAACTTTGTGTTGTCTCCTTTATTTTCCTGTAATAAAGAAGAAAAGAAAATCCAACACATTTGGAAACATTTGTAGTTCTGTGTCACAGTTGTAGTAGGTTGTAAATTGCAATGCAACACCATTGGAAGTTATCAGATTCAGGGTTCACTCACATGAGCACAAAACTCAAACGAGTGCTACCTGATGTTTTATCAGATATCACTTGAACTAATTATATTGTCAGAGGTTTACCGCAACAGAAAGGGGCCAGAAGACTGCAGCGTCTGAATTCACGTACTTCTGCATGTAGGGCCGGTTTTAGACAAAGAGGGGCACTGGGAAAAAGTTTAAAGTTGAGCCCCAAATGCTAACCTATTGCACCATCACACAGAAACATTTTGGTTGTATTTACATGCGCTGAGTTCAGGCCGTTCAACGAGCGTGAGCGACAATATTGAAGTCATGCAATGGTTGCTTCCCAGCCTTTTTACACCGGATGAGGAAGAATGATGGGCACAGAACGATGACTAGTAGATCAATTTGTCCCCATACAGTATCATACTATCAGCAGCATATCTGCAGATTACAGTATTGCAATATGCTACTGAGAACAATGATTTTTGTTCCGGCATAAACAATCCAATCACTCAATGAATAGGCAGAATTTTGCTTGTTTAGTATAATACCATCCATGGTTCTCCACATAGTACAATGCACCCCATAGTCCTCCATATTGTGTAATGCATATCCCATAGTCCTCCATATAGTATAATTTGCCCCATAGCCCTCCATATAGCATAATGTGCACCATATCCCTCCAAATACTTTAATACACTCCCATAGTCCTCCATATAGTATAATACAGCCCCCATCATCCTCTATATAGTATAATACACTCCCCATATCCTCCCTATAGTATAACGTACTCCCCATAGTCCTCCATATTGTATAGTGTACTCCTCATAGTATAATGCACTCCATAGTCCTTCATATAGCATAATGCATTCCCCATTGTCCTTGATACAGTATAATGCAGGTCCCATATAGTACATATAGTATAATGTAACCCATAGTCCTCAATACAGTATAATGCATCAGCCTCATAGAGTATAATGCAGCACCCCAGAGTATAATGCAGCCCCCTCATAGAGTATAATGCAGCTCCCTCATAGAGTATAATGCAGCCCCCTCACAGACTATAATGCAACTCCCTTGCAACGCTCGCGCCCTGACTGGTTGGGTCGAGCGTAGGGGTGTGGCCCCACTGTGCCACAAACCAGACTACCCTGGAAGAGGCATAGCTAAGCAGCTACCTTGATGTTCACTGGAGCCTCTGATGGTGAGGTCAGGATTGTGTGGCAGGTAGCTGCCAGGTACCACTTCAGGGTGGTGTCTGGCTGTGGCTGCTGATCCCACTGGGGGACGGAACATGGGTAGGCAGGCGGGAATGGCTGAAACACTGGCAGGCAGGCAGGCATGGCTGAGACACTGGAAGGCAGGCGGGCACGGCTGAGACACTGGCAGATGGGCACGGCTGGCACTCTGGCAGGACAGGCGGACACGGCTGGTACTCTGGCAGAACAGGTACTGACTAAGTAGGACCCGGAATACAGGCAGATATATGGAAACAGTAGGGACCTGTTCAGACAGTAGGGTATATGGGAACAGGTAGGAACCTGACCTGCAGGTAGCAGAACGGAAATAGAGTAGGACCGCAAGGAGCGGATACAAAGCAGAACTACAGGAGGCGGGGCTAAGAGCAGGAACGTAGGAGGTGGAGCTAAGAGCAGGAATGTAGGAGGCGAAGCTAAGAGCAGAGCTGAAGGAGGCGGAGCCAAGAGCATAACCGCTGGAGGCAGAGCCAAGAGCAGAACCGATGGAGGCTGAGCCAAGAGCAGGAACATAGAGCGGAACCACAGAGTGAGAGCAGAGCGGGACTGCAGAACAGAACCGCAGAGCGGGACAGAGCAACGCAGCAGGTTTGCGGCGAGCAAAGCAGAAAGGCGCAGAGCCACAGGTTGAGGCGAGCAGAGCCGCAGAGTATGCAGCAAAGCAGAACAGAGCAGAGCCGCGGGTTAGCGGCGAGCAGAGCAGAGAGGCACAGAGCCACAGGTTGAGGCGAGCAGAGCAGAGAGGCGCAGTAGAGCAGAACAGAGCAGAGCCGCAGGTTTGCGGTGAGCAGAGCAGAGAGGCGCAGAGCCAGAGGTTGAGGTGAGCAGAGAGGCGCAGTAGAGCAGAACAGAGCAGAGCCGTGGGTTTGCGGGGAGCAGAGCAGAGAGGCAGAGCCACAGGATGAGGCAAGTGGAGCAGGAAGGAGTGGACATAAAGGTACGCGCAGCTGAGAGGGAAAGACAAACAGATAAGGAAACAGGAACGGACATAGACCAGAGTACAGACAGGAACAGACACGTAAACAAAAACTGGTAAAGGGATCGGGCCTGAGTATGCAGCCCCCAGAAAGGCAGAGGCAGGACAGGACCTGGCAGCTCAGTAGCAAGATGCCAACTGAGGGAGAAAGTTTGCTCAGGCATCCTCCAATGGCTGGGGATGCCTTAAGTATCAGAGGCCTCTAGGCAATTGGCCGGGGACACCTTAGGAAGGTGCACACAGTCACTCTCAACAAGAATCAGGAATTTCCAGCGCCGCCCCCCTATGCACACAGCCAGGAAGCATGCACAGAGCAGGCAGACGACATGAGGCACACAGCATGGAGCCGGCAGCAAACAGAACTCACAGCATGGCCCGGAGTAGTGAGTAAGTTGATGTATCAGGCAGGAGGGGGATGAGAGGCCATGCAGTGATGTCACCAACTATTACGTCTTGCTTGCCAGAGCGATCAAATACTTATTTCTCGCTTCAAAAGTACTGTTTCCTCATGCATGCTCCCCATTCCCAAATTCTGTTTCCTCATACATGCCCCCCATTCCCCCATACTGTTTCCTCATTCATGCCCCCCATTCCCCCATACTGTTTTCTCGTACATGCCCCCATTCCACTGTACTATTTCCTCATACATGCCCCCATCTCCCCCTTTGCTCCCCATTTTGTGCCCTCAAATCTCCCCCCACACACATTAAATCCCCATCCCCACTACAAATCTCCCCCCATGCACTTAATCTTCGGTGTCTTCAGCTCCACTGGAGCACTTACCACCCATCCTGCGTCTCTGGCGAGCGACGTCAGTAGCGTGACCACATGCGGTGGTAAGAGCTTCAATTGTACTTGCGTCTCTAAGGCGAGAGTACAATTGATCCCTTGCTTCCGGCGTGCTGCAGCTTCTCTGCGCTGGCTGTCAGCTTGACAGTTGGCACAGAGAACGGCCGACTCCCAGTCCGGGGACGGCAGAATGCAGCCACAGGGGGAAACACTGCGGACCGCCGCATTAGGCGGATCGACTGTGCTCCTCTGCCGGCTGCGCCCAGGGCACATGCCCCGGCTGCCCACCCTGCCGGGAAAAGTAAGATCCCGGCCGGGACAGAGTCTGAAATTCGGGACTGTCCTGCTGGAACACAAATACCCACTTTGCTGCTTTGCCCAACACCACAGACCACACCAGTGCCATATAAACCCTAGAGTGACTGCAAACCTCCAGGCTTTGGCCTGGCATCCAGAACAATACACCATGTAATCACCCAGGACATGGCAGCAGAGACTCCCATTGTGAGTGCTGCTCTCCAAACCTGCTCCCAGCCCGCTCTGCTGTCACACCCAGCATCAGCCCCTCCTGTGCCCCCACTGCCCAGTCCTCACCTGCACTGGTCCATGCCTCACATTGGAGTACGCTCCGGGTGAAATCATCCTCCTCCCTCGATGTGATAGGAAGACACAATTGTGACTCTCTCTGTGCCTGTGCGCAGGGGCAGCTGATAACGCGCACAGGATTCAGGGAGCTGTAGTTCCAGGTGGCTGTTTTCTGCTTAAAAAAAAAGAGTTACTGAACTACAACCCCCACAATAGATCCGGCTGTGCAAAGACTAAGATGGGTGGGCGGGCCGACTCCCGGACTAAAAACAACCTTGCAGCTGCTGAGGGAGAAACTGCGGACTGCCGCATTAGGCGGCCTGCCTGCGCCCCCCTGCCAGGAAAAGTAAGGTCCCGGCCGTGGCAGCAGGACAGAATCTCAAAATCGGGACTGTCCCGCTGGATCCTGTATGGTTGGAAGGTATGCCCACAGTATAATGCAACCCCCCCACGTACACTACATAATGCAGCCTGTTATGATCCGGTGACCCCGGAGCCGCATGGGACTATCTCTGGAGTTAGTGGTACCTGTACTGACCGCAATCCTAATACTGACACCGCAACTAGAAGTAGCCGTGGGATGTACCTGACATGGCCTAGACACCTCGACACAGCCGGAGGACTAAATACCCCTAAAGATGGAAACGGGAAATCCTATCTTGCCTCAGAGCAGAGCCCCCAAGGATAGGCAGCCCCCCACAAATATTGACTGTGAGTCTAAGAGGAAATACGTACACAGGCAGAATAGACAGAGTTTAGCAAAAGAGGCCCTTCTAGCTAGATAGAAAGGATAGGACAGAGTTCTAAGCGGTCAGTATTAAAACACTAGAAAAATCCACAGCAGGAGATACAATATGCTACATCTAACTAAAGACATAGGATGTATATCTGCATCTCCAGAGAAACCAGCATGACAGAAAAATCCAAACAAGTCAAAGCTGGACAAAAACACAATAGATTGCACTGCACATAAAAGCACACTGCATGCGTGCTACAGAGAACAAAAACGGACACTTATCTTAAGCTGAAAGACAGCAGGGCAAGTGGAGCCAGAAAGAGATGCAATCCCTCCAAGATACAATGGGCAACTGGCAGGGATTGAAGGATCCATCAAACCTAAATACCTAATAGGACTGCAATAAGCAGAAACACCTGCCTAGCTTACAATTCAGAGACCACTGCACTACCACTAGCAACCACCGGAGGGAGCCCAAGAGCAGAATTCACAACAGTACCCCCCCCTTGAAGAGGGGTCACTGAACCCTCACCAGAGCCCCCAGGCCGATCAGGACGAGCCAGATGAAAGGCCCGAACCAAATCAGTAGCATGGACATCCGAGGCAAAAACCCAAGAATTATCCTCCTGGCCGTAACCCTTCCATTTGACTAGATACTGAAGTTTCCGTCTCGAAAAACGAGAATCCAAAATCTTCTCGACCACATACTCCAACTCCCCATCAACCAACACAGGAGCCGGAGGATCAACAGAGGGAAGAACGGGCATCACATATTTTCGCAATAAGGATCTATGGAAAACATTATGGATGGCAAAAGATGCTGGAAGGGCCAAACGAAAAGAGACCGGATTGATAATCTCACAAATCCTATAAGGACCAATAAACCGAGGCTTAAACTTAGGGGAAGAAACCTTCATAGGAACATGACGGGAAGACAACCAAACCAAGTCCCCAACCCGAAGCCGGGAACCAACACGCCGACGACGATTAGCAAAACGTTGTGCCTCCTCCTGAGACAACACCAAATTGTCTACCACATACGCCCAAATTTGCTGCAACCTGTCAACCACAGAATCCACACCAGGACAATCAGAAGGCTCAACCTGCCCTGAAGAAAAACGAGGATGAAAACCAAAATTACAAAAGAAGGGCGAAACCAAGGTAGCCGAACTAGCCCGAATATTAAGGGCAAACTCGGCCAATGGCAAGAAAGCCACCCAATCATCCTGATCAGCAGACAAGAAGCATCTCAAATAGGTTTCCAAAGTCTGATTAGTTCGCTCGGTTTGGCCATTTGTCTGAGGATGAAATGCGGAAGAAAAAGACAAATCAATGCCCAGCTTATTACAAAAGGCACGCCAAAACTTAGAGACAAACTGGGAACCTCTGTCGGACACAATATTCTCCGGAATACCATGCAAACGAACGACATGCTGAAAAAACAAAGTAACCAAATCAGAAGAGGAAGGCAACTTAGGCAAAGGCACCAAATGAACCATCTTAGAAAACCGGTCACAAACCACCCAGATAACCGACATCCTCTGGGAAACCGGAAGGTCTAAAATAAAATCCATAGAAATATGCGTCCAAGGCCTCTCAGGGACCGGCAAAGGCAAAAGCAACCCACTAGCGCGGGAAAAACAAGGCTTAGCCCGCGCACAAGTCCCACAGGACTGCAGAAAAGAACGCACATCCCGCGATAAAGAAGGCCACCAAAAAGACCTACCAACCAAATCTCTGGTACCAAAAATACCAGGATGGCCAGCCAACACAGAACAGTGAGCCTCCGAAATCACTCTACTAGTCCATTTATCAGGAACGAACAGTTTCCCCACAGGACAGCGGTCAGGTTTGTCAGCCTGAAATTCCTGAAGAACCCATCGCAAATCAGGGGAGATGGCAGAAAGGATCACCCCTTCCTTTAGAATGCCGACCGGTTCAAGGACCTCAGGAGAATCAGGCAAAAAGCTCCTAGAAAGGGCATCAGCCTTAATATTCTTAGAACCCGGAAGATACGAAACCACGAAATCAAAACGAGAGAAAAACAAAGACCATCGAGCCTGCCTAGGATTCAGCCGCTTGGCAGACTCGAGGTAAATCAGATTTTTATGATCGCTCAAGACCACAATACGGTGCTTAGCTCCCTCAAGCCAATGTCGCCATTCCTCGAACGCCCACTTCATAGCCAACAATTCCCGATTGCCGACATCATAATTACGTTCAGCAGGTGAAAATTTTCGGGAAAAGAAGGCACACGGCCTCATCAAGGAACCATTAGAATTCCTCTGAGACAAAACGGCTCCTGCCCCAATCTCAGAAGCGTCAACTTCAACCTGAAATGGAAGAGAAACATCTGGCTGACGCAACACCGGGGCCGAAGTAAATCGGCGTTTAAGCTCCTGGAAGGCAGAGACAGCCGCAGAGGACCAATTCGTAACATCAGCACCCTTTTTCGTCAAGTCGGTCAGGGGTTTAACCACACTGGAGAAGTTAGCAATGAAATGGCGATAAAAATTAGCAAAGCCCAAAAATTTCTGAAGACTCTTCACGGACGTGGGCTGAATCCAATCATGAATGGCCTGAACCTTAACCGGATCCATCTCTATAGATGAGGGAGAAAAAATAAAGCCC
This sequence comes from Ranitomeya variabilis, assembly GCF_051348905.1. Lineage (NCBI taxonomy): Eukaryota > Metazoa > Chordata > Amphibia > Anura > Dendrobatidae > Ranitomeya > Ranitomeya variabilis. The sequence goes on from NC_135234.1 coordinate 652,295,194, forward strand.
AAAAAAGAAACCTTCTGCACCCCAAAGAGACACTTAGAACCCTTCACAAATAAAGCATTATCACGAAGGATCTGAAACACCATCCTGACCTGTTTTACATGAGACTCCCAATCATCAGAAAAAAATCAAAATATCATCCAAATATACAATCATGAATTTATCAAGATAATTCCAGAAGATATCATGCATGAAGGACTGAAAAACAGATGGAGCATTTGAGAGCCCGAAAGGCATCACAAGGTATTCAAAATGGCCCTCGGGCATATTAAACACAGTTTTCCATTCGTCACCCGGCTTAATACGAATAAGATTATATGCCCCTCGAAGGTCAATCTTAGTAAACCAACTAGCCCCCTTAATCCTAGCAAACAAATCGGAAAGCAAAGGCAAAGGGTATTGGAATTTGACAGTAATCTTATTCAAGAGGTGATAATCAATACAGGGTCTCAAGGAGCCATCCTTCTTGGCAACAAAAAAAAATCCCGCTCCCAATGGTGAAGAAGATGGCCGAATATGGCCTTTCTCCAAAGACTCCTTAATATAACTCCACATGGCGGTATGTTCAGGTACAGACAGGTTGAAAAGTCGACCCTTAGGAAACTTACAACCTGGAATCAAGTCAATAGCACAATCACAGTCCCTATGCGGTGGAAGGGAACTGGACTTGGGCTCATTGAACACATCCTGAAAATCAGACAAGAACTCTGGAATTTCAGAAGAGGGGGGTGAGGAGATTGACATCAAAGGAACGTCACCATGAACTCCCTGACAACCCCAACTAGTCACAGACATAGATTTCCAATCCAACGCCGGATTATGTACCTGCAACCATGGAAAACCCAGCACAATAGCATCATGCAAATTATGCAATACCAAAAAGCGACAATCCTCCCGATGGGCTGGCGCCATGCACATGGTCACCTGTGTCCAAAACTGGGGTTTATTGTTAGCCAAAGGTGTAGCATCAATGCCCCTTAACGGAATAGGGTTCTCCACAGCCTGCAAGGGAAAACCACAACGTCTAGCAAATTCAAAGTCCATTAAGTTCAAAGCGGCGCCAGAATCTACAAACGCCATGACAGAAAATGACGACAATGAGCAGATCAAGGTCACAGATAACAGAAATTTAGGTTGTACGGTACCAATGGTAACTGAGCTAGCGATCCTCTTAGTACGCTTAGGGCAGACCGAAATTACATGAGAAGCATCACCACAGTAAAAACACAACCCATTCTGACGTCTGAATCCCCGTTGTTCCGCTCCAGACAGAATCCTATCGCACTGCATAGGCTCAGGTGTCTGCTCTGAGGACAACGCCACAGCGTGCGCAGCTCTGCGCTCACGCAGGCGCCGATCAATCTGAATGGCCAGAGACATAGAATCGCTCAGACCAATAGGCGTGGGAAACCCCACCATAACATCTTTAACAGATTCAGAAAGACCCTTTCTGAAAATTGCCGCCAAAGCATCCTCATTCCACTTAGTCAGCACAGACCATTTTCTAAATTTCTGACAATACGATTCTGCCGCTTCTTGACCCTGAAACAGGGCCAACAAGGTCTTCTCAGCATGATACACAGAATTTGGTTCATCATACAATAACCCTAGAGCCTGAAAGAAAGCTTCTACTTTAAGCAAGGCAGGATTCCCAGATTCCAGGGAAAATGCCCAATCCTGAGGATCGCCACGCAGCAGGGAGATGACAATTTTTACCTGCTGTATGGGATCACCAGAAGAAAGAGGTTTCAGAGCAAAAAACAGTTTACAGTTATTTTTTAAACTGAAAAATTTAGACCTGTCCCCAAAAAATAAATCAGGAGTAGGAATCCTAGGCTCTAAAACCGGAGTCTGAACAATATAATCGGAAATACCCTGTACTCTAGCAGCCAGCTGATCCACACGAGAAGCCAATCCCTGAACATCCATGCCAACACACAGCTCCTCAGTCACCCAGAGGTAAAGAGGGAAGGAAAGACAAAACAGACTACAGAAAAAAAAATGGCTCTGCACTTTTCTTCCCTTCTTCTGAGATGCATTTAACTCATTGTGGGCCAGTTGTACTGTTATGATCCGGTGACCCTGGAGCCGCATGGGACTATCTCTGGAGTTAGTGGTACCTGTACTGACCGCAATCCTAATACTGGCACCGCAACTAGAAGTAGCCGTGGGATGTACCTGACATGGCCTAGACACCTCGACACAGCCGGAGGACTAAATACCCCTAAAGATGGAAACGGGAAATCCTATCTTGCCTCAGAGCAGAGCCCCCAAGGATAGGCAGCCCCCCACAAATATTGACTGTGAGTCTAAGAGGAAATACGTACACAGGCAGAAAAGACAGAGTTTAGCAAAAGAGGCCCTTCTAGCTAGATAGAAAGGATAGGACAGAGTTCTAAGCGGTCAGTATTAAAACACTAGAAAAATCCACAGCAGAAGATACAATATGCTACATCTAACTAAAGACATAGGATGTATATCTGCATCTCCAGAGAAACCAGCATGACAGAAAATTCCAAACAAGTCAAAGCTGGACAAAAACACAATAGATTGCACTGCACATAAAAGCACACTGCATGCGTGCTACAGAGAACAAAAACGGACACTTATCTTAAGCTGAAAGACAGCAGGGCAAGCGGAGCCAGAAAGAGATGCAATCCCTCCAAGATACAATGGGCAACTGGCAGGGATTGAAGGATCCAACAAACCTAAATACCTAATAGGACTGCAATAAGCAGAAACACCTGCCTAGCTTACAATCCAGAGACCACTGCACTACCACTAGCAACCATCGGAGGGAGCCCAAGAGCAGAATTCACAACAGCAGCCCTCCACTGACACACAGTATAATGCAGCACATCCTTATACACACATGCAGACACACACAAACTAATGCAGCCCCATTGTATTATAAAGGCAGAGGGGGAGTGATGGGAGAGGGAGCATCATCTGACACTCTCTCCTCCACTAACTGGGGCCCCAGGGGTAGCGGGAGCCCTAGGCCGATGCCTAGTCTGCCTGCCCCTAATGCCGACACTGCCTGCACAGAGCAAAAGCGCTTCACCATCATATTAAAAGTAGCTGTTCTGTAGTTACACCAGTTCAGTCAATGAATACTCACTGCTCCCCACGCCAGGACTATGTGCATGGAGGGCAGTGAGTATTCATCGCTCTTTAGTAGCGCGCACACCTGCAGCTGCTGGGTGGTCACATGTGCCGCTACTAAAGGGAATGAATTTTCAATGCTCTCCACTCCCATAGGAGCTGACAGGATACAAGAGATGAATTACACACAGTAAATACATAATGAATAGGTAGATATACAGATGTCTGTGACAAATACAATTAGTATAATGTGTGTGCAGCTTACTGTGCATGTATTTAATTAATAAAAAAATCATTTTCTGAAAAAAATGGTGTGGGCTCCCGTGCAATTTTCATAACCAGTAGAGGGAAAGCCGACATCTTGGGGCAGATGTTTATAGCCTGGGAACTGGGTAATATCCATGGAGCTATAAATATCAGCTCACAGCTGTATACTTAGCCTTTACTGGCTATTAAAATGGGGGACCCCCCAAAAAATGATGTGGGGTCCCCCTATAATTAATAACCAGCAAAGGCTATGCAGACAGCTGCAGGCTGATATTAATAGCCTAGGAAGGGGCCATGGATATCTGACAGGCTAAAAACATCAGCTCTCAGCCGCCCTAGAAAAGGCACATCTCTAAGATGTGCCAATTCTTGCACTTAGCCTCACTCTTCCCACTTGCCCTGTAGTGGTGGCAAGTGGAGTGATAGTTGGGAGGGGTTTGTATTGTCAGGTGACATCAAGCATGGAGGTTAGTAATGGAGAAGTGTTAATGACTAACCATATGACATAGTCATATTGTATAAAAGCACAGACACCAAGAATAAAGTCCTTTCATTTAGAGAATGACACAGACTCCTTTAATACATCTTAATTAAACCATACTTGTGACCTCGTCCATTCCCTCGATGCCCTTGTCATCTACAAAAGAGTTAAAAAAACAACATTTCTCACCTTTCCGCAGAAATACTGCTAATCCATTTGTCCCATGATGGTTCCAGCTCTGCTACATCTAGATGGCAGGCTGCATGGTTGCATGATGCAACCATACAGCCTGCCATCCAGCAGACACTGAGCACTGTGTGCTAAGTGTCTCCCTGTGAACTACTATTCCCTAACTGAGGGCACCGTGAGTGTGAGAAAGCTTTCCTGCTCGCGGTGCCCTCAGACAGGTCATGCGAGTTCACAACCAGTGAACTCACTTCACATTTCTGACGTCAGTGCGAGAAATTTTATCTATCTACTTATTGGCCCACTGAAGACTTCAGGCAGCCACAGTCCAGGGTACCAGATCACAGGATAGGTAGAGCCCGGCTGGCTTGGATGCAAGTTGGGAGTCCCCTTTTTCCAGGGGGAGATTAAAACCTTCCTCTAGCGCGGTGGTGTTGTAGTCCCTTACTGCCTATGGCTTTAGATAAGGTCCCCACAGTTCTACTCACTATCCCCCATATAGGATAGGACAATACCTGTATGACAGATAACTCGAGCCTTTTTACAGGGACTCTATCACGCCCCGGGCTATATGTGTTACTGTGTCTTCAGGTGTGTGTGGCAGACAGGTAACTTGCAATTCAGCTGTCCTGCCGGTCTCTGATGTAAGTCTTAGAGTCCCTTACAATCTCAGTGTCGCGACTACCGGTTGTCTGCGCTTTGCCAGGGAGACAGTCTGCTCACTGCTGTCCTCCCCCTGTGGTGTCCCCACCCGTTCCTCTCTCTCCTGCACGCTCACTGCAATATGTCCTGCTTTCGGTTTTATCTCTGTCCAGGAGCTGCAGCACTTTCTCGTGGCTGCACGGCCTCTCTGCTTCCTTCCCCTTTGTCTCTCTGACAGGAACTAACTCTCTTTCCCTCCAAACCACAATAGATATAGGGGAGTCACCTAGGAATAGGATCAAAAGCTCCCCCTTGTGGCCTGGAGTGAGAACATGTTGCATGCAAATCGGAATAAAAAGCGATCAAAAAATGTCACATGCCCGAAAATGGTACCAATAAAAACGTCAACTAGTCCCGCAAAAAACAAGACCTCACATGATTCTGTGGACCAAAATATGGAAAAATTGGGGCTAAAGTTAGGGTTAGGGTTGGGGTTAAGTTAGGGTTAGGGCTAAAGTTAGGGATAGGGTTGGGGCTAAAGTTAGGGTTAGGTGTTGTGAATTCTGTTCTCGAGCTCCCTCCTGTGGTTATGAATGGTACTTCGGCGAGTTCTGTTCATGGACTCCCTCTGGTGGCTGTGAGTGGAGCTGCTGGTTCTGAGATTCATTCTCCAGCTGATCTCGTTGAGGCCTTGCCTGGATGCTCTATTTAACTCCACTCAGATTGTTACTTGATGCCAGCTGTCAATGTCCTAGTACTGGTTCAGTTCTCTTGGATCTTTCAGATGACCTGTCTACTTCAGCAAAAGCTAAGTTTCTGCTAGCTTATTTGTTATCATTGTTTTTGTCCAGCTTGCTATCATGATTTTGTTGTGTTAGCTGGAAGCTCTGGGATGCAGAGTGGCACCACCGCGCCGTGAGTCGGTGCGGTGGTATCTTTTGCACACTCTGCGTGGTTTTTTGTTAGTGTTTTATGCTGACCGCAAAGATACCTTTTCTATCCTCAGTCTGTTTAGTTAAGTCTGGCCTCCTATGCTGAAACCTGTTTCATTTCTGTGTTTGTGACTTCCATCTTAACTCACAGTCAATATATGTGGGGGCTGCCTATTTCTTTGGGGAATTTCTCTGAGGCAAGGTAGGCTGTATTTCCTATCTTTAGGGGTAGTTAGCTCTTAGGCTGTGAAGAGGCGTCTAGGCAGAGTCAGGAACGCTCCACGGCTATTTCTAGTTGCTGTGATAGGATTAGGGCTTGCGATCAGCAGAGCTCCCACTTCCCAGAGCTCGTCCTGTATTACTAGTTTGCTCATCTGGTCATTTCTAGTGCTCCTAACCACCAGTTCAATCATAACAGTACAGCTGGCCGCAGAGTGTTAATGCATCTCAATAGAGGGATAAGAGAAGTTCTGAGACCATTTTTTTTTTTCTGCAGTGTGTTTTGTTTCTCTTTTCCCCTAAATCTCTGGGTGGTTCAGGACACAGGTGTAGGTATGGACATTCAAGGTCTGTCCTCTTGTGTGGATCAACTCACTGCAAGGGTACAAGGCATTCAAGATTATGTAGTTCAGAACCCAATGTTAGAACCCAGAATTCCAATTCCTGATTTGTTTTCTGGGGATAGATCTAAGTTCCTGAATTTCAAAAATAATTGTAGACTGTTTTTTGCTTTGAGACCCCGCTCCTCTGGTGACCCCATTCAGCAAGTAAAAATCATTATTTCTTTGCTGCGTGGCGACCCTCAAGACTGGGCATTTTCCCTTGGGCCAGGAGATCTTGCATTGCGTAATGTAGATGCGTTTTTTCTGGCGCTTGGATTGCTTTATGATGAACCAGATTCAGTGGATCAGGCAGAGAAAATTTTGCTGGCTTTGTGTCAGGGTCAGGATGAAGCGGAGGTATATTGTCAGAAGTTTAGAAAGTGGTCTGTGCTTACTCAGTAGAATGAATGTGCCCTGGCGGCAATTTTCAGAAAGGGTCTTTCTGAAGCCCTTAAGGATGTTATGGTGGGATTCCCCACGCCTGCTGGTCTGAATGAGTCTATGTCCTTGGCCATTCAGATCGATCGACGCTTACGTGAGCGCAAAAATGTGCACCATTTGGCGGTGTTTTCTGAGCAGAGGCCTGAGCCTATGCAATGTGACAGGACCTTGACCAGAGCTGAACGGCAAGAGTACAGACGTCTGAATGGGCTGTGTTTTTACTGTGGTGACTCCACTCATGCTATCTCTGATTGTCCTAAGCGCACTAAACGGTTCGCTAGGTCTGCCACCATTGGTACGGTACAGCCAAAATTTATTTTGTCCGTTACTCTGATTTGCTCTTTGTCGTCCTATTCTGTTATGGCATTTGTGGATTCAGGTGCTGCCCTGAATTTGATGGACTTGGAGTTTGCCAGGCGCTGTGGTTTTTTCTTGGAGCCCTTACAGTATCCTATTCCATTGAGAGGAATTGATGCTACACCTTTGGCCAAGAATAAGCCTCAGTACTGGACTCAATTTACCATGTGCATGGCTCCTGCACATCAGGAGGATATTCGCTTTTTGGTGTTGCATAATCTGCATGATGTGGTCGTTTTGGGTTTGCCATGGCTACAGGTCCATAATCCAGTATTGGAATGGAAATCAATGTCTGTATCCAGCTGGGGTTGTCAAGGGGTACATGGGGATTGTTGTCTATTTCGTCTTCCCATCCTTCTGAAGTCCCTGAGTTCTTGTCAGATTACCGGGATGTATTTGATGAGCCCAAATCCAGTGCCCTACCTCCTCATAGGGATTGCAATTGTGCTATTAATTTGATTCCTGGTAGTAAGTTTCCGAAGGGCCGACTGTTCAATTTATCTGTGCCAGAACACGCTGCAATGCGGAGTTATATAAAGGAGTCCTTGGAGAAAGGGCATATTCGCCCGTCGTCATCACCGTTGGGAGCAGGGTTCTTTTTTCTGGCCAAGAAGGATGGTTCTCTGAGACCTTGTATAGATTACCGCCTTCTCAATAAAATCACCGTCAAATTTCAGTACCCTTTGCCGCTACTGTCTGATTTGTTTGCTCGGATTAAGGGGGCTAGCTGGTTCACCAAGATAGATCTTCGAGGGGCGTATAATCTTGTGCGTATTAAACGGGGCGACAAATGGAAAACAGCATTTAATACGCCCGAGGGCCATTTTGAGTACTTGGTGATGCCATTCGGGCTTTCTAATGCTCCTTCTGTGTTTCAGTCTTTATGCATGACATCTTCCGAAAGTACCTGGATAGATTCATGATTGTATATTTGGATGATATTTTGGTCTTTTCGGACGATTGGGAGTCTCATGTGAAGCAGGTCAGAATGATGTTCCAGGTCCTTCGTGCTAATTCCTTGTTTGTGAAGGGGTCTAAATGTCTCTTTGGAGTTCAGAAGGTTTCATTTTTGGGTTTCATTTTTTCCCCTTCTACTATCGAGATGGACCCTGTTAAAGTTCAGGCCATTTATGATTGGACTCAGCCTACTTCTGTGAAGAGCCTTCAGAAATTCCTGGGCTTTGCTAATTTTTACCGTCGCTTCATCGCTAATTTTTCTAGTGTTGTTAAACCATTGACTGATTTGACCAAGAAAGGTGCTGATGTGGTCAATTGGACCTCTGCGGCCGTTGAGGCTTTTCAGGAGCTGAAGCGTCGTTTTTCTTCTGCCCCTGTGTTGTGTCAGCCAGATGTTTCGCTCCCGTTTCAGGTTGAGGTGGATGCTTCTGAGATTGGAGCAGGGGCTGTTTTGTCTCAAAGAGGTTCTGATGGCTCTGTGATGAAACCATGTGCTTTCTTTTCTAGAAAGTTTTCGCCTGCTGAGCGCAATTATGATGTGGGCAATCGAGAGTTGTTGGCTATGAAGTGGGCGTTTGAGGAGTGGCGACATTGGCTTGAAGGAGCCAAGCATCGCGTGGTGGTCTTGACGGATCACAAGAATCTGACTTATCTCGAGTCTGCCAAGCGGTTGAATCCTAGACAGGCTTGATGGTCGCTGTTTTTCTCCCGCTTCAATTTTGTGGTTTCGTATCTTCCGGGTTCTAAGAATGTGAAGGCTGATGCCCTTTCAAGGAGTTTTGTGCCTGATTCTCCGGGAGTTCCTGAGCCGGCTGGTATTCTTAAAGAGGGGGTAATTTTGTCTGCCATCTCCCCTGATTTGGGCGGGTGCTGCAGGAGTTTCAGGCTGATAGACCTGACCGTTGTCCAGCGGAGAAGCTGTTTGTCCCTGATAGATGGACTAGTAGAGTTATCTCTGAGGTTCATTGTTCGGTGTTGGCTGGTCATCCTAGAATCTTTGGTACCAGAGATTTGGTGGCTAGATCCTTTTGGTGGCCTTCCTTGTCACGAGATGTGCGTTCTTTTGTGCAGTCCTGTGGGACTTGTGCTCGGGCTAAGCCCTGCTGTTCTCGTGCCAGTGGGTTGCTTTTGCCCTTGCCGGTCCCGAAAAGGCCCTGGATGCATGTTTCCATGGATTTTATTTCGGATCTCCCTGTCTCTCAGAAGATGTCAGTAATCTGGGTGGTTTGTGATCGCTTCTCTAAGATGGTCCATTTGGTACCTTTGCCTAAATTGCCTTCCTCCTCTGATTTGGTTCCATTGTTTTTCCAGCATGTGGTTCGTTTGCATGGTATTCCGGAGAACATCGTGTCGGACAGAGGTTCCCAGTTTGTTTCAAGATTTTGGCGGTCCTTTTGTGCTAAGATGGGCATTGATTTGTCTTTTTCTTCAGCTTTCCATCCTCAGACAAATGGCCAAACCGAACGAACCAATCAGACTTTGGAAACATATCTGAGATGCTTTGTTTCTGCTGATCAGGATGATTGGGTGTCCTTCTTGCCTTTGGCTGAGTTCGCCCTTAATAATCGGGCCAGCTCGGCCACTTTGGTTTCGCCTTTTTTCTGTAATTCTGGTTTCCACCCTCGTTTTTCTTCAGGGCAGGTTGAGCCTTCGGACTGTCCTGGTGTGGATTCTGTGGTGGACAGGTTGCAGCGAATTTGGACTCACGTAGTGGACAATTTGACATTGTTCCAGGAGAAGGCTCAACGTTTCGCTAACCGCCGTCGCTGTGTTGGTCCCCGACTTCGTGTTGGGGATTTGGTTTGGTTGTCGTCTCGTTTTGTTCCTATGAAGGTTTCGTCTCCTAAGTTTAAGCCTCGTTTCATTGGTCCTTATAAGATATCTGAAGTTCTTAATCCTGTGTCATTTCGTTTGGACCTTCCAGCTTCTTTCGCCATCCATAATGTGTTCCATAGGTCGTTATTGCGGAGATATGTGGCTCCTATGGTTCCCTCCGTTGATCCTCCTGCCCCGGTGTTGGTTGAGGGGGAGTTGGAGTATGTGGTGGAGAAGATTTTGGATTCACGTATTTCGAGATGGAAACTTCAGTACCTAGTCAAGTGGAAAGGTTATGGTCAGGAGGATAATTCCTGGGTGGTTGCCTCTGATGTTCATGCTGCCGATCTTGTTCGTGCCTTTCATTTGGCTCATCCGGATCGGCCTGGAGGCTCTGTTGAGGGTTCGGTGACCCCTCCTCAAGGGGGGGGTACTGTTGTGAATTCTGTTCTCGAGCTCCCTCCTGTGGTTATGAATGGTACTTCGGCGAGTTCTGTTCATGGACTCCCTCTGGTGGCTGTGAGTGGAGCTGCTGGTTCTGAGATTCATTCTCCAGCTGATCTCGTTGAGGCCTTGCCTGGATGCTCTATTTAACTCCACTCAGATCGTTACTTGATGCCAGCTGTCAATGTCCTAGTACTGGTTCAGTTCTCTTGGATCTTTCAGATGACCTGTCTACTTCAGCAAAAGCTAAGTTTCTGCTAGCTTATTTGTTATCATTGTTTTTGTCCAGCTTGCTATCATGATTTTGTTCTGTTAGCTGGAAGCTCTGGGATGCAGAGTGGCACCACTGCGCCGTGAGTCGGTGCGGTGGTATCTTTTGCACACTCTGCGTGGTTTTTTTGTTAGTGTTTTATGCTGACCGCAAAGATACCTTTTCTATCCTCAGTCTGTTTAGTTAAGTCTGGCCTCCTATGCTGAAACCTGTTTCATTTCTGTGTTTGTGACTTCCATCTTAACTCACAGTCAATATATGTGGGGGCTGCCTATTTCTTTGGGGAATTTCTCTGAGGCAAGGTAGGCTGTATTTTCTATCTTTAGGGGTAGTTAGCTCTTAGGCTGTGAAGAGGCGTCTAGGCAGAGTCAGGAACGCTCCACGGCTATTTCTAGTTGCTGTGATAGGATTAGGGCTTGCGGTCAGCAGAGCTCCCACTTCCCAGAGCTCGTCCTGTATTACTAGTTTGCTCATCTGGTCATTTCTAGTGCTCCTAACCACCAGTTCAATCATAACAGTTAGGGTTGGGTCTAAAGTTAGGGTTGGGGCTACAGTTAGGGTTGGGCCTACAGCTAGGGTTGGGGCTACAGTTAGGGTTAGGGCTGCAGTTAGGGTTGGGGCTAAAGTTAGGGTTGGGGTTAAAGTTAGGGTTGGGGCTAAAGTTAGGGTTAGGGCTACAGTTAGGGTTGGGGCTACAGTTCGGGTTGGGGCTAAAGTTAGGGTTAGGGCTAAAGTTAGGGTTAGGGTTGGGGCTAAACTTAGGGTTTGGATTACATTTACGGTTGGGATTAGGGTTAGGGGTGTGGTTAGGGTTATGGTTGGAATTAGGGTTAGGGGTGTGTTGGATTTAGGGGTGTGGTTAGGGTTGGGATTGGGGTTAGGGGTGTGTTGGGGTTAGGGGTGTGTTGGGGTTAGGGGTGTGGTTGGGATTAGGGTTAGGGGCATGTTCGGGTTAGGGGTGTAGTTAAGGTTGTGGTTAGGGTTGGGATTAGGGTTAGGGGTGTGTTTGGGTTAGGGTTTCAGTTAGAATTGGGGGGTTTCCACTGTTTAGGCACATCAGGGGCTCTCCAAACGCGACATGGTGTCCGATCTAAATTCCAGCCAATTCTGCGTTGAAAAAGTAAAACAGTGCTCCTTCCTTTCCGAGCTCTGCTGTGCGCCAACACAGGGGTTTACCCCAACATATGGGGTATCAGCGTACTCAGGACAAATTGGACAACTTTTAGGGTCCAATTTCTCCTGTTATTACCCCTGGAAAATACAAAACCGGGGTCTAAAAAATAATTTTTGTGGAAAAAAAAAGGATTTTTTTATTTTCACGGCTCTGCATTATAAACTGTAGTGAAACACTTGGAGGTTCAAAGTTCTCACAACACATCTAGATAAGTTCCTTGGGGGCCTAGTTTCCAATATGGGGTCACTTGTAGGGGGTTTCTACTCTTTAGGTATATCAGGGGCTCTGCAAATGCAACGTGACGTCTGCAGACCAATCCATCTAAGTCTGCATTCTAAACAGTGCTCCTTCCCTTCCGAGCTCTGCCATGTGCCCAAACGGTGATCCCCCCTCCACATATGGGGTATCAGCGTACTCACTTTTGTGGTCCAATTTCTCCTGTTACCCTTGGGAAAATACAAAACTGGAGGCTAAAAAATAATTTTTGTGGGAAATTTTTATTTTTTATTTTCACGGCTCTGTGTTATAAACTGTAGTGAAACACTTGGAGGTTCAAAGTTCTCACTACACATCTAGATAAGTTCCTTAGGGGGTCTTCTTTCCAAAATAGTGTTACTTGTAGGGGGTTTCAATGTTTAGGCACATCAGGGGCTCTCCAAACGCTTCATGGTGTCCTATCTCAATTCCAGTCAATTTTCCATTGAAAAGTCAAACGGCGCTCCTTCCCTTCCGAGAGCTCTGCCAGGCACCCAAACAGTGGTTTACCCCCACATATGGGGTATCAGCGTACTCAGGACAAATTGCACAACAACTTTTTGGGTCTAATTTCTTCTGTTACCCTTAGGAAAATAAAAAAATGGGGGCGAAAATATCTTTTTTGTGAAAAAATATGATTTTTTATTTTTACAGCTCTGCATTATAAACTTCTGTGAAGCACTCGGTGGGTCAAAGTGCTCACCACACATCTAGATAAGTTCCTTAGGGGGTCTTCTTTCCAAAATGGTGTCACTAATGGGGGGTTTCAATGTTTAGGCACATCAAGGGCTCTCCAAACGCAACATGGTGTCCCATCTCAATTCCAGTTAATTTTGCATTGAGAAGTCAAACGGCGCTCCTTCCCTTCCGAGCTCTGCCATGCGCCCAAACAGTGGTTTACCCCCACATATGGGGCATCAGCATACTCAGGACAAATTGTACAACAACTTTTGGGGTCCAACTTCTCCTGTTACCCTTGGTAAAATAAAACAAATTGGAGCTGAAGTAAATGTTTTGTGAAAAAAAGTTAAAAATTCATTTTTTTTTAAACATTCCAAAAATTCCAGTGAAACACCTGAAGGGTTAATAAACTTCTTAAATATATTGTTTTGAGCACCTTGAGGGGTGCAGTTTTTAGAATGATGTCACACTTGGGGATTTTCTATTAAATAGACCCCTCAAAGTGACTTCAAAGGTGATGTGGTCCCTAAAACAAAATGGTGTTGTAAAAATGAGAAATTACTGGTCAACTTTTAACCCTTACAACTCCCTAACAAAAAAAAATTTTGGTTCCTAAATTGTGCTGATGTAAAGTAGACATGTGGGAAATGTTACTTACTAAGTATGTTGTGTGACATATCTCTGTGATTTAAGGGCATAAAAATTCAAAGTTGGAAAATTGCTAAATTTTAAAACTTTTCGCCAAATTTCCATTTTTTTCACAAATAAACGCAGGTAATATCAAAGAAATTTTACCACTATCATGAAGTACAATATGTCATGAGAAAATAATGTTAGATCATCAGGATCCATTGAAGAGTTCCAGAGTTATAACCTCATAAAGAGACAGTGGTCAGAATTGTAAAAATTGGCCCGGTCATTAACGTGCAAACCACCCTTGAGGGTTAAGGGGTTCATAAAAGATTAACTTTCAGAATAAAATGGTGTGGACTCCCACATAATTTTCTTAACCAGCAGAGGGAAATCCGATGGCTGCGGCTGATCTTTATAGCCTAGGAAGGGGGTAATACCCATGGAGATTTCCAGGTTATAAATATCAGCTCACAGCTGTATACTTAGCCTTTCCTGCCTATTAAAATGGGGGAGCCCCCAAAAAATGATGTGGGGTCACCCTATAATTAATAACCAGCAAAGGCTACGCAGACAGCTGTGGGCTGATAATAATAGACTATGAAGGGGCCATGGATACCTGACCGCCTCCCGCCAGGCCAGAAACGTCAGCTCTCAGCCGCCCCAGAAAAGGTGCATCTCTAAGATGTGCCAGTTCTTGCTCTTAGCTTCTCTCTTCCCACTTGCCCTGTGGCGGTGGCAAGTGGGGTGATAGTTGGGAGGGGTTCATGTCACCTATGTATTGTCAGGTGACATCAAGCCCCAAGGTTGGTAATGGAGAGGTGTCAATAAGACTAATGTGACTATTACTAACCCCATAGTTACATTGTATAAAAACACACACACCCAGAATAAAGTCCTTTAATTTAAAGAATGACACAGACTCCTTTAATAAATGTTAATTAAACCATACTTACGACCTCGCCCATTCCCTCGACATCCTTGTCATCTACAAAAGAGTTAAACAAAACAACAATATTCCTTACCTTTCCGCAGAGATGCTGCTAATCCATTTGTCCCACGATGGGTCCAGCTCTGCTACATCTAGATGGCAAGCTGCATGGTTGCATGTTGCGACCATACAGTCTGTCATCCAGCAGACTCTGAGCACCTTGTGCTCAGTGTCTCGCTGTGAACTATTCTCCGACGGCACTGCGAGCGTGAGAAAGTTCTCCTGCTCGCGGTGCCTTCAGACAGGTCATGCAAGTTCACAACCAGTGAACTCACTTCACTAGAATTTTATCTATCTACTTATTGACCCACTTCCAGACTAAAAACATCATCAGCCACCCCAGAAATGGTTCATCAATAAGATGCAACCAAATCTGGCTTGTAGCCTCACTCTTCCCACTTTCCCTGGTGCGGTGGCAAGTGGGGTAATGGGTGGGGGGGTTGAGGTCAAGTGACATTGTCACATTACTAACCTCTGGGCTTGTATTGTCATGTGTCATCAAGCTTAGAGGTTAGTAATGGTTGTACTGACCCCATAGTGATATTATAAAAGAACACCCCCCCAGAATAAAGTCCTTTTTTTGAAATAATGACACAAACTCCTTTATTGAATCTAAATTTAACCATACTCATGTCATCGCCCATTCCACTGAAGTCAACGTCTCCTGTAAATGAATTAAAATAATAAACAACAATATTCCTCATCTGTCCACAGAGAAGATAATAATCAATAATGTCCCACTGCAATCCTGATGACTTTCAAAGCAGTCACTGGTGTGCTCTCAAGGACAGCTGGCTACACACTGACACAGGAGGTAATCGCTCCTGCAGTGTATATCTGAGCTGCTGTGAGAGAGGTAACACCAGTGATGAACTCTGGTGATCTCACGTCACCACCACTGCCTGAGAACAGCTGATGAACTCGTGTGACCTCTCTCACGGCAGCTTAGCATTATATTCTGCGGGAGCGATGACGCTCCGGTCAGTGTATCGCCGGCGGCCGATTAGAGCGGTCACATCTCCTGATGTGACTGTTCTACAAGTGAGATCGCCATGGGAAACTATGGATTACGTAGACTACAGCGGGCAGGCTGTATATGGTAGTTTATTAATTTTAATTTTTTATAGGAGACAAGGGAATCAGGGATTGGTTGTTAGGTGAGTATTATGTGTTTTTTTTATTTTTCTTTGGATATATATTTAATTATTTTACATGTTTTATTTTTTATTTTAAGTCTGAACACAGGCGCCGTGTGACGAGAGACTACTTCAGTGACTGCAGACGTAGCCTGATGGGAACAGCATCACTCTTCCATCAGTCACCTCCTGCAGAGCATTTCCCTCCCATTAGACACCTGCTGCACAGCATCACCCTCCCATCAGTCCCCTACTACTAAGCATCACTCTCCTATCAGTCCTCTCCTGCAGAACATCTCCCTCCCATCAGTCCCCTCCCGCAGAGAACCTCTCTCCCATCAGTCACCTCCTGCAGAGCATTTCCCTCCCATTAGACACTTGCTGCACAGCATCACTCTCCCATCAGTCTCCTACTACAGAGCATCACTGTCCTATTAGTCCCCTACTACAGAGCATCACTCTCCCATCAGTCCCCTCCCGCAGAGAACCTCTCTCCCATCAGTCCCCTCCTGCAGAGAATCACTCTCCCATCAGTCCCCTCCTGCACAGCATCTCTTTCCCATCAGTCCCCTCCTGCAGAGAATCACTCTCCCGTTAGTCCCCTCCTGCTGAGCATCTAATTCCCATCAGTCCCCTCCCGCAGAGAACCTCTCTCCCATCAGTCCCCTCCTGCAGAACATCTCCCTCCCATCAGTCCCTTCCTGCAGAACATCTCCCTCCCACCAGTCCCCTCCTGCAGAGCATCACTCTCCCATCAGTCCCATACTACAGAGCATCACTCTCCCATCAGTCCCCTCCCGCAGAGAACCTCTCTCCCATCAGTCCCCTCCTGCAGAGAATCACTCTCCCATCAGTCCCCTCCTGCAGAGAATCACTCTCCCATTAGTCCCCTCCTGCAGAGCATCTAATTCCCATCAGTCCCCTCCTGCAGAGAATCACTCTCCCATCAGTCCCCTCCTGCACAGCATCTCCTTCCCATCAGTCCCCTCCTGCAGAACATCTCCCTCCCATCAGTCCCTTCCTGCAGAACATCTCCCTCCTACCAGTCCCCTCCTGCAGAGCATCTCCCTCCCATCAGTCCCTTCCTGCAGAACATCACTCTCCCATTAGACACCTCCTGCAGAGCATCTCCCTCCCACCGTCCCCTCCTGCAGAGCATCTCCCTCCCACCGTCCCCTCCTGCAGAGCATCTCCCTCCCATTAGTCTCCTCCTCAGAACATCTCCCTCCCATTAGACACCTCCTGCAGAGCATCTTCCTCCCATTAGACACCTGCAGAGCATCTCCCTCCCACCAGTCCCCTTCTGCAGAGCATCTCCCTCCCATCAGTCCCCTCCTGCAGAGCATCACTCTCCCACCGTCCCCTCCTGCAGAGCATCACTCTCCCATTAGACACCTGCAGAGCATCTCCCTCCCACCGTCCCCTCCTGCAGAGCATCTCCCTCCCATTAGTCCCCTCCTCAGAACATCTCCCTCCCATTAGACACCTCCTGCAGAGCATCTTCCTCCCATTAGACACCTGCAGAGCATCTCCCTCCCACCAGTCCCCTCCTGCAGAGCACCTCCCTCCCATCAGTTCCCTCCTGCAGAGCATCTCCCTCCCACCAGTCCCTTCCTGCAGAGGACCTCCCTCCCATCAGTCCCCTCCTGCAGAGCATCTCCCTCCCACCAGTCCCTTCCTGCAGAGCACCTCCCTCCCATCAGTCCCCTCCTGCAGAGCATCTCCCTCCCACCAGTCCCATCCTGCAGAGCATCTCCCTCCCATCAGTCCCCTCCTGCAGAGCATCTCCCTCCCATCAGTCCCCTCCTGCAGAGCATCTCCCTCCCATCAGTCCCCTCCTGCAGAGCATCTCCCTCCCATCAGTCCCCTCCTGCAGAGCATCTCCCTCCCATCAGTCCCCTCCTGCAGAGCATCTCCCTCCCATCAGTCCTCTCCTGCAGAGCATCTCCCTCCCATCAGTCCCCTCCTGCAGAGCATCTCCCTCCCATCAGTCCCCTCCTGCAGAGCCCCTCCCTCCCATCAGTCCCCTCCTGCAGAGCATCTCCCTCCCACCAGTCCCTTCCTGCAGAGCACCTCCCTCCCATCAGTCCCCTCCTGCAGAGCATCTCCCTCCCATCAGTCCCCTCCTGCAGAGCATCTCCCTCCCATCAGTCCCCTCCTGCAGAGCATCTCCCTCCCATCAGTCCCCTCCTGCAGAGCCCCTCCCTCCCATCAGTCCCCTCCTGCAGAGCATCTCCCTCCCACCAGTCCCTTCCTGCAGAGCACCTCCCTCCCATCAGTCCCCTCCTGCAGAGCATCTCCCTCCCACCAGTCCCATCCTGCAGAGCATCTCCCTCCCATCAGTCCCCTCCTGCAGAGCATCTCCCTCCCATCAGTCCCCTCCTGCAGAGCATCTCCCTCCCATCAGTCCCCTCCTGCAGAGCATCTCCCTCCCATCAGTCCCCTCCTGCAGAGCATCTCCCTCCCATCAGTCCCCTCCTGCAGAGCATCTCCCTCCCATCAGTCCTCTCCTGCAGAGCATCTCCCTCCCATCAGTCCCCTCCTGCAGAGCATCTCCCTCCCATCAGTCCCCTCCTGCAGAGCCCCTCCCTCCCATCAGTCCCCTCCTGCAGAGCATCTCCCTCCCACCAGTCCCTTCCTGCAGAGCACCTCCCTCCCATCAGTCCCCTCCTGCAGAGCATCTCCCTCCCATCAGTCCCCTCCTGCAGAGCATCTCCCTCCCATCAGTCCCCTCCTGCAGAGCATCTCCCTCCCATCAGTCCTCTCCTGCAGAGCATCTCCCTCCCATCAGTCCCCTCCTGCAGAGCATCTCCCTCCCATCAGTCCCCTCCTGCAGAGCATCTCCCTCCCATCAGTCCCCTCCTGCAGAGCATCTCCCTCCCACCAGTCCCTTCCTGCACAGCATCTCCCTCCCATCAGTCCTCTCCTCCTGCAGAGCATCTCCCTCCCATCAGTCCTCTCCTCCTGCACAGCATCTCCCTCCCATCAGTCCTCTCCTGCAGAGCATCTCCCTCCCATCAGTCCTCTCCTCCTGCAGAGCATCTCCCTCCCATCAGTCCCCTCCTGCACAGCATCTCCCTCCCATCAGTCCCCTCCTGCAGAGCATCTCCCTCCCATCAGTCCCCTCCTGCAGAGCATCTCCCTCCCATCAGTCCCCTCCTGCACAGCATCTCCCTCCCATCAGTCCTCTCCTCCTGCACAGCATCTCCCTCCCATCAGTCCCCTCCTGCAGAGCATCTCCCTCCCATCAGTCCCCTCCTGCAGAGCATCTCCCTCCCATCAGTCCCCTCCTGCACAGCATCTCCCTCCCATCAGTCCTCTCCTGCAGAGCATCTCCTTCCCATCAGTCCTCTCCTGCAGAGCATCTCCCTCCCATCAGTCCTCTCCTGCAGAGCATCTCCCTCCCATCAGTCCTCTCCTGCAGAGCATCTCCCTCTCATCAGTCCTCTCCTGCAGAGCATCTCCCTCCCATCAGTCCTCTCCTGCAGAGCATCTCCCTCCCATCAGTCCTCTCCTCCTGCACAGCATCTCCCTCCCATCAGTCCTCTCCTGCACAGCATCTCCCTCCCATCAGTCCTCTCCTCCTGCACAGCATCTCCCTCCCATCAGTCCCCTCCTGCATGTCATCTCCAGCCCCTCAGCGCCGTCCTCCCTCCATACAGCTGCATTAGTCCCC
This sequence comes from Ranitomeya variabilis, assembly GCF_051348905.1. Classification (NCBI taxonomy): domain Eukaryota; kingdom Metazoa; phylum Chordata; class Amphibia; order Anura; family Dendrobatidae; genus Ranitomeya; species Ranitomeya variabilis. Next base: position 652,314,234 of record NC_135234.1, read on the forward strand.
CTCCGATCACGTGACTCGGCGCCAGCCTCCACAGCGGTGCTCGGGCGGCATCACACTGCAAGAAGACAGAGAGGACTCCGCCGCCGCCGCCGCCGCCGCATCCCGTCCATCCTCCGGAGACACCGGCTGCAGATGAGAGCCGCCTGCCCCTTCCATGCTCAGCGCCTTCCTCCATCATCAGTCTCCAGGCAGCCTCCATCCCAGCGGCGCTGACCCTCTCTCATCCCGGCTCTCCCTCACCCTCCGCCTGCGCCGCTCCTGCCATCCGTGATTTGTGCCCGCAGCCCGATCCTCTCCCATCATGGCCGAGAACAACGAGTGCAGCATCAAGGTCCTGTGCAGGTTTCGTCCATTGAGTCAGTCGGAAGTGCAGAGAGGAGACAAGTACCTGCCCGTGTTCCAGGGGGACGACTGCGTGGTGGTCGGGGTGAGTGCATTGTGCAGGGTGTGGCGGTGCCCTCCATACAGGCTGGCAGGCATGGGGTGCCGAGTTCTGCTCTGCAATGCGCTACAGCTGCTGCAGCCTCACAGGGGTGGTGGCAGCAGTGGGGCTGCAGCGTTATATTGGGGTGTGCGAAGCCCGGAGGTCAGTGCGGTAACATCTATGGTGTATAGCTGTATACAGCCGGGTGCAAACATGTCAGATGTGACGGCCGCAGTTCTACCTCTCCTTGTTTATGCGAAGCGTCACACAGCGCCCCCTAGCGGACCTGCTCACAGACCCCTGTCACTATGGCTCTGTCACTACACATTGCTGTCACCTGGGGCTGTGGACAAAGCCAGGAATAGAAATGGCATCATCCTGCAGTGCTATCACCACCACCATCCTCATCATCACCACCAACATCCTCCTCATCATCACCACCATCCTCATCATCACCACCACCATTCTCATCATTCCCACATCACCACCTCCATCCTCATCATCACCACCAACATCCTCATCATTCTCATCGTCATCACCACCAACATCCTCATCATTCTCATCATCATCACCGCCATTCTCATCATTTTCATCATCACCATCCTCATTACCACCACCATCATCATCATCACCACCATCCTCATCATCATCACCACCATCCTCATCATCACCACCACCAGATTCATCATCATCACCACCATCCTCACCATCTTCATCACCATCATCCTCACCATCCATATCACCAACATCTTCATCATCATCCTCATCATCACCACCGTCATCTTCATCATCATCACCACCGTCATCTTCATCATCATCACCACCGTCATCCTCATTATCACCACCACCATCCTCACCATCACCACATCACTATGCTCATCTTCATGCCCACATCATCACCACTACCATCCTCATCATCCTGTGTAAATGCAGCATCAGGGTGGAGACGTGCGGTCACTTCCCTGCACAGTCGGTTCCTCCCTGATCTGGCAGATGCCCTGTATATAATGCCGTACAGATGGGTCTGACTTATCCGATGAGTGATGAGTGTGACCTGCCCAAGGTCACTAGGCCATAGTGTTGACGTGTCACAGATGCTCCTTTCATGAGTGCGTTGGTCCTGTACACTCCATCCACGCCCAGAGCCGTTCTGCCATTTCTGCCTCTCAACCCTTCATATTGTGAATGGATAAAATAACACAGAGTAACGTGTATTGAGGGTTGTGGAGCAAGGTCCGTCCTCCTGAGTATCTCTGCCAGTGGTGCCTGGCAAACACTAATATCTCATTATTATTTATTAGATTATTTATTAGGGTGAAATGTTTATTTTTAATAATATTTTCATATAAAACTAAATTAAAGGGCTTGAATTTTCCATACAGTTTATTATAACGTTGACAGATTATAGCCTGGATTATAATCTGCGGCTTCAGTCATTGCTGGGCCGGTTGTGGTTGGAATCAGTCAGCAGCTCGTTTACTACCAGCGTATCTGAGGACCTGTATTGCAGGAGGACACTTACACTCTGTTCATACCATTATATGTCAGTAAATCACAAAAGCGTTTTCTGTCCTGCAGTATTTAGTAAAAGGCTTATTCATTAAATGGTCACATTTTTCACATGTAAGTCTGTGGCTGATGGATGCCACGCCTGCGTTACACATACTCATCAGTGAGCTTTTCCTGGTGTATACGTGATGCCGAGCATTTATAGCATGGTGTGAACAAAGTCTTACTTTTTTCTAGATACATTCCTTAAGGGATCTAGTTTCCAAAATGGGGTCACTTGTGGGGAAACATCAGGAGCTCGCCAAACTGGACATGGCGTCCGCTAATGATTCCAGCTAATTTTGTGTTCAAAAAGTCAAATTACTCCATTGTTTAAATTATTCTGAATTTATCTACAAGTGTAGTGCCGAACATTGTAGTGACCAGTAGGTTATGCCCAGCCCTTGCTTATGGAGACACGCACCTGTACATTAGGCAGGCTCTCATCGCTCCAGAAATGCCAAACATGGACGGTAAATGTGGTTAAGGTACACTGTGGGGCTCCGAAGGGAGAGGGGGCATTTTGATATGGGAGTGCAGAATTTGTTGGATTTCTTTTGGTGGGTGAGGAGCCATTTTGCTTTTCCAGAGCCTTTGTGCTATCAGTAACGTGGAAGCCCCCTATATTTCCTTTAACAGATGACAGACCTGAGTGAGGACTTGCTTTTTTTGTGGATTTATATAAAGCTTTTATTGGGAAAATTTTAAATAACGTTTGGGATCACATTTATCCGGCACTGTACATTGAGCACTTAGGCCGGCGTCACACTCGGCGTAAGACAATACGGTCCGTTTTTTACGTCCGTACTATGGCCGTAATACGGAGAAATGTTCCCAAAATAGTGATCCGTAGTCAGGGTGTGTCAGCGTATTTTGCGCATGGCATCCTCGGTATGTAATCCGTATGGCATCCGTACTGCGAGATTTTCGCGCAGGCTTGCAAAACCGACATCTAATAGATTTATGTGCTCAAATGTTCGGGAAAACATATATACAGTATATATATATATATATGTCATTGAGACACATATATATATATTCTGTATTTAGATTTCATTCAGCGCGATATCTGTGAACAGCCGGTAATTCAATTACCGGCTTTTCATTTCTCCTGCACAAACCCGACATGATATGAGACATGGTTTTCATACAGTAAACCATCTCATATCCCCATTTTTTTTGCATATACCACACTACTAATGTTAGTAGTGTATGTGCAAAATTTCAGCGCTGTAGCTGCTGAAATAAAGGGTTAAATGGCGGAAAAAATTGGCGTGGGCTCCCGCGCAATTTTCTCCGCCAGAGTGGTAAAGCCAGTGACTGAGGGCAGATATTAATAGCCAGGAGAGGGTCCATGGTTATTGGCCCCCCCTGGCTACAAACATCTGCCCCCAGCCACCCCAGAAAAGGCACATCTGGAAGATGCGCCTATTCTGGCACTTGGCCACTCTCTTCCCACTCCCGTGTAGCGGTGGGATATGGGGTAATGAAGGGTTAATGCCACCTTGCTATTGTAAGGTGACATTAAGCCAGATTAATAATGGAGAGGCGTCAATTATGACACCTATCCATTATTAATCCAATTGTTGGAAAGGGTTAAAAAACACACACACACATGATTTAAAAGTATTTTAATAAAATAAACACAGCGGTTGTTGTAATAATTTATTGTTCTCTCAATCCATCAGGAACACCCTCGCTTGGAAAAATAATAAACGCACAAGATACATACCTTCTGGTGAACCGTCTTGTCCCACGAAGTAATCCATCTGAAGGGGTTAACTAATATTACAGGCAGGAGCCCTGCTAATGCAGCTGTGCTCCGTGCCTGTAATCCCCGGGTGCTGAAAGGAAAGCAGGATCTGTACTTACATTGAGTCGCGGTGAGGCGCCCTCTGGTGGATGTTCTCATGAACTGCAGCCTGGGAACTTTTTCCCACGCTCCAGGTCATATGAGGACATCCAGCAGGGGGCGCATCACCGCGACTGAAGGAAATGTAGGTCAATGACCTACATTTCATTCATTCGCCGGGGATTACAGGCACGAGCACCGCTGCATTTAGCAGGGCTCCTGCCTGTAATATTAGTTAACCCCTTCAGATGGATTACTTCGTGGGACGAGACGGTTCACCAGAAGGTATGTATCTTGTGCGTTTATTATTTTTCCAAGCGAGGGTGTTCCTGATGGATTGAGAGAACAATAAATTATTACAACAACCGCTGTGTTTATTTCATTAAAATACTTTTAAATCATGTGTGTGTGTGTTTTTTAACCCTTTCCAACAATTGGATTAATAATGGATAGGTGTCATAATTGACGCCTCTCCATTATTAATCTGGCTTAATGTCACCTTCCAATAGCAAGGTGGCATTAACCCTTCATTACTCCATATCCCACCGCTACAGGGAGTGGGAAGAGAGTGGCCAAGTGCCAGAATAGGCGCATCTTCCAGATGTGCCTTTTCTGGGGTGGCTGGGGGCAGATGTTTGTAGCCAGGGGGGGCCAATAACCATGGACCCTCTCCTGGCTATTAATATCTGCCCTCAGTCACTGGCTTTACCATTCTGACGGAGAAAATTGCGCGGGAGCCCACGCCAATTTTTTCCGCCATTTAACCCTTTATTTCAGCAGCTACAGCGCTGAAATTTTGCACATACACACTACTAACATTAGTAGTGTGGAATATGCAAAAAAAAAGGGGATATGAGATGGTTTACTGTATGTAAACCATGTCTCATATCCTGTCGGGTTTGTGCAGGAGAAATGAAAAGCCGGCAATTGAATTACCGACTTTTCACTAACACCGCTGCGTATTTCTCGCAAGTCACACTGCAGGTCCGTGTGGAATCCGTATTTTTCTCGCCCCCATAGACTTTCATTAGCGATTTTTTTGCGCAATACGCTGACAAACGCAGCATGCTGCGATTTTGTACGGCCGTAGAAAGCCGTATAATACTGAACCGTAATATACGGCTAATAGGAGCAGCCCCATTGAGAATAATTGTGCCGTATGTAATGCGAGTTTTACGGACGTAGTTTCTGCGCTCTTACGTCCGTAAAACTCGCCAGTGTGACGCCGGCCTTACTTTGGGGTTTCCATCTAAATCTCTGAGTGACGTGATTTAGATGTTTAGATGAAAGCCCGGAGGGATCCATTCACTATAATGAGGCAGCAGAATTACTCTGGACTCTGTCTGGCCTCTGTTCAGGGGTGTCCTTCTTTTCAGAAGTGCACAAAACTGTGGCCCACGGCACTTTTATGCAATCCTAAAAAGATGGACACAGCCAGATCACAGGTTAGATGGCATCCACAGTGCCTCCATCTTCCTCATTACTCATTATAGGGAATCTTGTGCCAGAGGTTCTGTCGGAATCACGTATTTCAGAGATTTATACGGAAACCCCGATGTAAGTGCTCATCACAGAGCGCAGGATAAATGTGAGCCGAGCCTTACGGCGATCTTTGGGCGGCAGAATAAACCAATCAACAGCAGGTGAATAATTGGTTTTATTTATTTTTTATGCCGTTCCTCTTGCGGTATATGTGATTAGGCGACTATTCTTCTGGTCGGTTTGATTACAGTGATACCAGATATTTTTTCATCACCATATTTTGATGACTATAATTTTTCTATTTTTTGTTCAACAGAGTCATGTGAGGGCCTGATTGTCTGCAGGACGAGCTGACTGTTTTATTGGTACCATTTTCGGGCACATGACATTTTTTGATTGCTCTGTATTCAGATTTTTGGGAGGCAGAATGAACAAAAAACAGCAATTCAGGAATTATTATTTTTTTTAATGCCGTTCCACATGTGCTGAAGTTGGTATGACAGCTTTATTCTTCGGGTCAGTATGATTACAGCAATACCACAATTTATAGTTTTTTGTATGTTTTTGGCGCCATTTTACCCCATTTTTATAGAAAAAATAATTATTTTTGCATCGCTTTATTCTGAGAGCTTAAACTTTTTTATTTTTATGCTGATGGAGCTGTATGACGGCTTGTTTTTTTAGGGGACAAGATGCTGTTTTCAGCGGTACCATTTTTATTTACATTTGTCTTTTTGATTGCGTTTTATTCCACTTTTGTTCGTCTGTAATATGTACTTTTTTTTGCCCCATTTTTTTCTACGGTGTTCACTGAAGGGGTTAACTAGTGTGACAGTTTTATGGGGCTGGTCGTTCTGGACGCGACAATATCAAACATCCTTTTTTTGTTTTTTTACATAAAAATAGAAATTTATCAATTTATTATATTTGTATTTTTCTATTATTTTCTTAAAAAATATTTTTACTATTTTTTTTTAACTTTTTTTTTACTTAGTTCTCTCCATGGGATTTTGACTTTTAGCAGTCTGACCGCAGTTATAAAGCATAGCAATGCACAAGCACTGCTATGCTTTGTAAGGCTACTTTCACACTAGCATCGTGCACTGCACGTCGCTATGTGTCGTTTGGTTGAAAAAACGCATCCTGCAAAAGTGCTTGCAGGATGCGTTTTTTCACCATTGATTTGCATTAGCGTCGCATTGTGACGCTTTTCCACACGTCGCAACCGTCGTGCGACGGTTGCGCCATGTTGTGGCGGACCGTCGGCTGCAAAAAACGTTACATGTAACGTTTTTTGCAGACAACGGACCGCCATTTCCGACCGCGCATGCGCGGCCGGAACTCCGCCCCCACATCCCCGCACCTCACAATGGGGCGGCGGATGCGCTGGAAAAATGCATCCGCTGCCCCCGTTGTGCGGCGCATTCACTGCTAGCGTCGGTACGTCGGCCCGACGCACTGCAACGGGCCGAGTACGACGCTAGTGTGAAAGTAGCCTAAGTGTCAGTGCTACACAAGCTATCTAGATTATGCAGTGCACATGATCTAGCTAACTTACTAGAGCCTAGTCACATGGATGTCTTCATGTCGGATGTCGACATTGAGTCACCATTGTCACGACTGGGCTCCTGTGATCACGTTGCAGGGGCGCCAATCGGAAAGGCAGTGGGGCTCCCTCTCTTTGCCTTCCTTCTAAATGCTGCATTTAGGGGGTAAACTGTTGGGTGCAGTGCGGATCAGCTGTGAGAATCGCTGAACATATGGTGGTGATCGCGCGCGCACAGCTTCGGTTCATGCAAAATCGCCTGGATGTACACAGCACGTCCAAGGTCCGGAAGGGGTTAAATAGAAGCCTTTATCTTTTCCAGTGCCCATGGATCACCTAGGTGTGCGGATGAAAATTGTCCTGGTTTTCTGGATGAAACACTTTTTTATACGCTTGTCTGACCCCGGCCATAACAGAAAGCATGGTCTATATATAAAGAGTTTGTCCTCTAGACCTCGTGAATAGTGATGAGCGAGTATACTCGTTGCTCGGGTGGTCTCCGAGTATTTGTAACTGCTTGGAGATTTAGTTTTCGTTGCCTCAGCTGAATAATTTACAGCTGATAGACAGCTTGAATACACGTGGGGATTCCATAGCAACTAGGCAACCCCCACATGTACTCAGGCTGGCTAGCAGCCGTAAATCATTCAGCTGGGTCCCAAAAACCTAAATCTCCGAGCAGTTGCAAATACTTGGAGACCACCCGAGCAACGAGTACACTCGCTCATCACTAGTGTTGAGCATTCCGATACTGCAAGTATCGGGTATCGGCCGATACTTGCTGTATCGGAATTCCGATACCGAGATCCGATATTTTTGTGATATCGGGTATCGGTATCGAAACAACATTAATGTAAAAATGTGTAAAAGAGAGAATTAAAATAAAAAATATTGCTATACTCACCTCTCCGACGCAGCCTGCACCTTACCGAGGGAAGCGGCAGCGTTCTTTGTTTAAAATTCGCGCTTTTCTTTCCTTTACATGAGTCCCGGCTTGTGATTGGTTGCGTGCCGCCCATGTGACCGGGACGCAACCAATCACAGCAAGCCGTGACGTAATTTCAGGTCCTTCAGGATTTTAAAATTACGTTCCGGCGTTGTGATTGGTTGCGTCGCAGTCACATGGGAGACGCAACCAATCACAGCAAGCCGTGACGTAATTTCAGGTCCTTAAGGATTTTAAAATTACGTCCCGGCTTTGTGATTGGTTGCGTCGCAGTCACATGGGAGACACAACCAATCACAAGCCGTGACGTCACGGGAGGCTGGACACGCGCGCATTTTAAAATGGGCGCGTGTCCAGCCTCCCGTGACGTCCCGGCTTGTGATTGGTTGCGCCGCGATCAACCAATCACAAGCCGGGAGGCTGGACACGCGCCCATTTTAAAATTTTAAAATGCGCGCGTGTCCAGCCTCCCGGCTTGTGATTGGTTGACCGCGGCGCAACCAATCACAAGCCGGGACGTCACGGGAGGCTGGACACGCGCCCATTTTAAAAAGCGCGCGTGTCCAGCCTCCCGTGACGTCACGGCTTGTGATTGGTTAATGGCGGCCATGTTGCCGGGACGCGGACCAATCACAGCAAGCCGTGACGTAATTTCGTCACGGCTTGCTGTGATTGGTCCGCGTCCCGGCAACATGGCCGCCCTGACCAATCACAAGCCGGGACTTCACGTAACCAAGTAAAAGCGCAAATTTTAAACAAACAACGCTGCCGGTTCCCTCGCTGAGGTCCAGGCTGCGTCGGACAGGTGAGTATAGCAATATTTTTTATTTTAATTCTTTCTTTTACACATTTATATGGATCCCAGGGCCTGAAGGAGAGTTTCCTCTCCTTCAGACCCTGGGAACCATCAGGATACCGTCCGATACTTGAGTCCCATTGACTTGTATTGGTATCGGGTATCGGTATCGGATTGGATCCGATACTTTGCCGGTATCGGCCGATACTTTCCGACACCGATACTTTCAAGTATCGGACGGTATCGCTCAACACTACTCATCACTACTCATGAACACTACAAAGAGCTCCTATGGTTCCATATTTTCTGATGGAGACACTGTTTGCCGCAGTCTGTATTCTCCTGGAGAATACTTCCAGAATGCGATGGAACATGTCACAATTTCTGTTCTTGTGGTGGAGAAATGCAGGAGAAAACAAAGCTACGCTCCTGTCATGAATATCAAGCACACCGGTACAGTGTAAGCACCATGTTATCAATCTGTGGAATACGGCCCTATAATACAGGTGTGTGAATGAAGCCTTAGTTTAGTAGAGTCGCTTGTCACTTTTTGTAGGTTCGCACTGTAGACGTTACTTATAAAAATCCATTATTTGCACATTTATTATTAATGAAGAGAAATGGCAGCATTATTAGTAAGGATGAGACATTGCAGAGAAATTGCCGGTACTGCAGTCCTGGGATGGTTTATTTCTCTGTACCCGGATGTGTAAAATATTCTTTGTATATTTTAACAGTTGTGAAAAGAACATTATAGAAAAGGGCTGCAAACTCGGTCACTTTTGTTAAAAAAAATTCAGTCATCCGAGTAATATTATTTGTGCCAATAATACACCTATCAGAGGGAGTCGGTCTCCTTTCCTCAGACTCCTATTTGGTAATGTATTCTTGGCCGATTCCCACGTAATATTCCACCGTCTGTTTCCTGCATTGATTGTTAAAACTGATAAAATGCCCCGTGGCCTCAGTGTGTGACCCCCGCCATATATCCCCCGCACATATACAGTACACTGGCGGCTTTTCCCAGCTGCAGGTATTTTTCTTACAAAAGATATGAAATATTAGTGAACGGAACTTTGTGAGATTTTCTTACGTTTTGCAATGTTTTACAATCAGGTAATAAAAAAAAAAAAGAAAAACTACAATCTTATCAAACCGGAATACATCTGCACAAAGCGGGCTCTCGTTGATTAGTGCTTGGGAGCCGCCATTTTTAATGCCACACACTTTAATTCTAATTATCTATGCACACTAGCTCTAATTGCAGTTTGGTCTTTCTCCATTGGTTGATAAAATCCGTAGCGCTGTTCACGCTATCACATAAAATCTCATTCAGTTCAGTTTTCGCACATACGAGAAAAACAGACCAATTATTTCCCTCAGACTTTGAACAGAGCGTGGTCCGAGTGTCATCAGTTTTTCTCGTACATGAAAAAAAAAAGTTTCTCCACCTTTCCTTATATGACAATCCGCGAAAAAAGAGAGAGAGAATTTTCCAGCTCCAAAGTTCGGGTCCCCATTGTTCTCATCAGATTCAGGTTCAATTTCAGATACAGTTCTGGTCCTCGAATGTTGGTCTGAAGTTCAGGTTGGGAACCAGAACCCGAACTTTCTCAGGTTCGTTCATCCCTGATTTTTATCCGCTCTAGGCTCTAGCGGTGGGAGGGTCAGCGATCAGTTACAAATTGGATGAATTACCTAACAAAAGGGGGCTGTTCTGCAATATAGTGTTCCAAAACATTTGATCTCAGTGATGGCAGCTGCTCATGTAGGATTTCAGCAGGTGGACTTACCAGATTTATTCATATTTTCATGTTGAGGGCCATTCTCTCAAAAAGGGGTTTTTCTTGGCAATAAATGTAATTCAGCTTCCAATAGTAAGTTGTATGACTTACTAATATAGTTCTGTTACCGTGACTGCCCTTATTGTCAGGTCTACATTGTCAGCTTCCAGTCCCCCGCAGTGTTCCCTATGTTGGCACTTGGTCCCAGTTTTGAGTGAGGACAGCTGTCAGTGGCTATCGGTGATGCACAGACAGAGAAGGGGCTTGGCTTAGTTATCGAAATAAGCAGTCAGCCAACCCCTTCATAGGTAGCCCTGTGGAGCACCAAATTACGAGCAGTTACTGAGTCTCTTGCATTCCATGTGGACTCACCCTCTTGGCATCCTTATTGTGTCTTAATATTGTGGCTTTTTCCTGATGAAGAATTTGGATGACTTCAAAAAGCGTTGAGAATAAACCACATCGTCTCATTGAGTTTCGTTTGGATCCATACCAGCTCTGATTGGGTGCCGGGGTCACGTGCCACAATAACAGCACGGAAGCCCCGGGTGGAGCGAGTGCCAACACTGCTGATATAGCGCCAGCACAGGAGGTGAGTATGGGCTTTTATATTTTCTCGTGGCCAAGCATTGAGATCAAGAAGAAGTTGTCATAGTAGTGGACAACCCCTTTAATATTTAAAGCTGATTTATGTATTTTTTTCATGGAAAGCCTATTTAATCGCAAAAACTCTGACTGTATCTTGTAATGATCAATGACTGTTAATAAAATACACAAGTGTATAATAGATATTTCTTTCCATATGTTTGCTCATTTCTCTATTGATTTACCTTCTTTCTGCCTGAGTTTTACCAGATTTCCATTTCCCAATTGAAATAAGAGCGGAGTAGTAGCTGGGTTCATGGGTACGTGAGAAATAATTAATAATTATGGGTGAAGTGGCTCACATTGCCCAGGGCAGTGGTGAGCTAATTATTGTCATCATCCAGCTAATTAAGTTTGCAGTCCCATCCCTATTTGCCTCGTATGAAATGAATCCAGGAGCATGAATAGATTATACGTCGAGCTCATTCCTTGCTTTACTCGGCGACTTTATATAATGAATATTATCTATACAGCCTGCCGTAGAAGATGATATTGAGGACACAGATTCATTGATATTAATTACATTTATCGTTGGGCACACTGCGTTGCCTTCTGTGACTGGCGGTTGAGATGTTTCCCTTGTGCCCCATAGTTAATAATCAAAGCTAGATACAGTGTAATCCTCATAGACCGGTGATTATTGCGCTGAGATGAGATGATGCTGTTTTCTGCCAAATTATTATTTATCTCATTCCTACTTTTAACCTTGAGCGAACAGTATTTTTAGACACCTCGAGGGGTTAGTAAAAATGTCCTTGTGAAATAAAAAACTACCATTGTACAAAACAATAGCAAAAAGAAAGCCTGCAAGCAAAGTGTAGCGCTGTTTTCTTCTTTGTGTCTCATAAATATATACATCTAACTATAATAATACTGAGGGGAATTGAGCAGAAGCATCAGAGTTGCATTGGTAAAAAAGGATCAAAATACAGTTTGTGGCAGAAATTTGGAGCAAATTGTCCAGGATTTAATTTGCTTTACTCATAGATGTAAAAAAAAAACCCCAAACCGAAGTACACTACAGACCAAAAGTTTGGACACACCTTCTCATTTAAAGATTTATCTGTATTTTCATGACTATGAAAACTGTACATTCACACTGAAGGCATAAAAACTATGAATTAACACATGTGGAATTATATACTTAACAAAAAAGTGTGAAACAACTGAAATTATGTCTTATATTCTAGGTTCTTCAAAGTAGCCACCTTTTGCTTTGATGACTGCTTTGCACACTCTTGGCATTCTCTTGATGAGCTTCAAGAGGTAGTCACTGAGAATGGTCTTCCAACAATCTTGAAGGAGTTCCCAGAGATGCTTAGCTCTTGTTGGCCTTTTTGCCTTCATTCTGCGGTCCAGCTCACCCCATTTCGATTGGGTTCAGGTCTGGTGACTGTGGAGGCCAGGTCATCTGGCGTAGCACCCCATCGCTCTCCTTCTTGGTCAGATAGCCCTTACACAGCCTGGAGGTGTGTTTGGGGTCATTGTCCTGTTGAAAAATGTTATGATGGTCCAACTAAGCGCAAACCGGATGGAATAGCATGCCGCTGCAAGATGCTGTGGTAGCCATGCTGATTCAGTATGCCTTCAATTTTGCATAAATCCCCAATAGTGTCACCAGCAAAGCACCCCCACACCATCACACCTCCTCCTCCATGCTTCACGGTGGGAACCAGGCATGTAGAGTCCATCCGTTCACCTTTTCTGCGTCGCACAAGACACGGTGGTTGGAACCAAAGATCTCAAATTTGAACTCATGAGACCAAAGCACAGATTTCCACTAGTCTAATGTCCATTCCTTGTGTTCTTTAGCCCAAACAAGTCTCTTCTGCTTGTTGCCTGTCCTTAGCAGTGGTTTCCTAGCAGCTATTTTACCATGAAGGCCTGCTGCATAAAGTCTCCTCTTAACAGTTGTTGTAGAGATGTGTCTGCTGCTAGAACTCTGTGCGGCATTGACCTGGTCTCTAATCTGAGCTGCTGTTAACCTGCGATTTCTGAGGCTGGTGACTCGGATAAACTTATCCTCAGAGGCAGAGGTGACTCTTGGTCTTCCTTTCCTGGGGCGGTCCTCATGTGAGCCAGTTTCTTTGTAGCGCTTGATGGTTTTTGCCATTGCACTTGGGGACACTTTAAAAGTTTTCCCAATTTTTCAGACTGACTGACCTTCATTTCTTAAAGTTATGATGGCCACTCGTTTTTCTTTACTTAGCTGCTTTTTTCTTGCCATAATACAAATTCTAACAGTCTATTCAGTAGGACTATCAGCTGTGTATCCACCAGGCTTCTGCACAACACAACTGATGGTCCCAAACCCATTTATAAGGCAAGAAATCCCACTTATTAAACCTGACAGGGCACACCTGTGAAGTGAAAACCATTCCCAGTGACTACCTCTTGAAGCTCATCAAGAGAATGCCAAGAGTGTGCAAAGCAGTCATCAAAGCAAAAGGTGGCTACTTTGAAGAACCTAGAATATAAGACATATTTTCAGTTGTTTCACACGTTTGTTGAGTATATAATTCCACATGTGTTAATTCATAGTTTTGATGCCTTCAGTGTGAATGTACAATTTTCATAGTCATGAAAATACAGAAAAATCTTTAAATGAGAAGGTGTGTTCAAACCTTTGGTCTGTACTGTATATTCATCCCTTCCCAGATCTGCCGCTGCCCCCTTTCTTTGTTGACAGGCTGCAGCGATGAAATCATGACTAGAGCATGTGATCGCTGCAACCTACAAAGCTAGTCAATGGTGTTTCTGATATAATCAGTACAAGCTACTGAGCTGTCATGGTTCCCAATGGCAAGGGAACGTCAGAGAACTTAAATAAGAGACTAGCTCTTGGGTGATGGAATCTCGAGCTGACCGTGAGCTAAACCTACCACACAACTAACAGTGGCCGGGTGACGTACCTACGTTTTATCCCTAGACGCCCAGCGCCAGCCGGAGAACTAACTAACCCTAATAGAGGAAAAAACAGACCTGGCTTACCTCTAGGGAAATTCCCCCAAAAAGGAGACAGAAGCCCCCCACATATATTGACGGTGAGTTCAGAGGAAAAGACATACGCAGTATGAAGGTAGGTTCAGCAAAGCGAGGTCCGCTTACTAGATAGTAAGAAGATACAATAGGGAACTTCACGGTCAGCTGAAAACCCTATTAAAATACCATCCAGAAATTACTTTAAGACTCATGTGTCAACTCATGACACCGGAGTGGTAATTTCGGCCCACAAGAGCTTCCAGCTACAGAAACATAACATAACTGTGAACTGGAACAAAAATGCAAACAAACTTAGGACTAAGAGTCCAACTTAGCTGATAGTAGTCTAGAAGCAGGAACATGCAACAGAAAGGCTCTGGTTACATTGATGGCCGGCACTAGAATAACTGAGCAGCAAGGCTAAATAGGATACTCCCACATCCTGATGGAAACAGGTGAACAGAGAAAGTGAAGCACACAAGTCCAGTACCACCAGCGACCACCGGGGGAGCCCAAAAACCAAATTCACAACAGTACCCCCCCCTCAAGGAGGGGGCACCGAACCCTCACAAGAACCACCAGGGCGATCAGGATGAGCCCTATGAAAGGCACGGACCAAATCAGAGGCATGAACATCAGAGGCTGTCACCCAAGAATTATCCTCCTGACCGTAGCCCTTCCACTTGACCAGATACTGAAGTTTCCGTCTGGAAACACGGGAGTCCAAGATCTTCTCCACAACGTACTCCAATTCACCCTCAACCAACACCGGAGCAGGAGGCTCAACGGAAGGCACAACCGGTACCTCATACCTGCGCAATAATGACCGATGGAAGACATTATGGATAGAAAAAGATGCCGGGAGGTCCAATCGAAAGGACACAGGGTTAAGAATCTCCAAAATCTTATACGGGCCGATGAACCGAGGCTTAAACTTAGGAGAAGAAACCCTCATAGGGACAAAACGAGAAGACAACCACACCAAGTCCCCAACACGAAGACGAGGACCAACACGACGACGGCGGTTAGCAAAATGCCGAGTCTTCTCCTGGGACAACTCCAAATTGTCCACCACCTGTCCCCAAATCCGATGCAACCTATCCACCACAGTATCCACTCCAGGACAATCCGAAGACTCCACCTGACCAGAAGAAAAGCGAGGATGAAACCCCGAATTGCAAAAGAAAGGAGAAACCAAAGTGGCAGAACTAGCCCGATTATTGAGGGCAAACTCCGCCAACGGCAAAAAGGCAACCCAGTCATCCTGATCCGCAGACACAAAACACCTCAAATAAGTCTCCAAGGTCTGATTAGTTCGCTCAGTCTGGCCATTAGTCTGAGGATGGAACGCAGACGAAAAAGACAAATCAATGCCCATTCTAGCACAGAACGCCCGCCAAAATCTAGACACGAACTGGGTCCCCCTGTCAGAAACGATATTCTCCGGAATACCATGCAAGCGAACCACATTTTGAAAAAACAGAGGAACCAACTCGGAAGAGGACGGCAACTTAGGCAAGGGCACCAAATGAACCATCTTTGAAAAACGGTCACACACCACCCAGATGACAGACATTTTCTGAGAAACAGGGAGATCAGAAATAAAATCCATAGAGATGTGAGTCCAAGGCCTCTTTGGAATAGGCAAAGATAACAACAATCCGCTAGCCCGAGAACAACAAGGTTTGGCCCGAGCACAAACATCACAAGACTGCACAAAAACTCGTACATCTCGAGACAGAGAAGGCCACCAGAAGGACCTAGCCACCAAATCCCTGGTACCAAAGATCCCGGGATGACCTGCCAACGCAGAAGAATGAACCTCCGAGATGACTCTACTGGTCCAATCATCAGGAACAAACAGTCTACCAGGCGGGCAACGATCAGGTCTATCCGCCTGAAACTCCTGCAAAGCCCGTCGCAGGTCTGGGGAAACAGCAGATAATATCACCCCATCCTTAAGGATACCTGTAGGTTCAGAATCCCCAGGGAAATCAGGCTCAAAACTCCTAGAAAGGGCATCCGCCTTCACATTTTTAGAACCTGGTAAGTATGAGACCACAAAATTAAACCGAGAGAAAAACAACGACCAGCGTGCCTGTCTAGGATTCAGGCGCCTGGCAGACTCAAGATAAATCAAATTCTTGTGATCGGTCAATACCACCACCTGATGTCTAGCCCCCTCAAGCCAATGACGCCACTCCTCAAAAGCCCACTTCATAGCCAAAAGCTCCCGATTACCAATATCATAATTTCGCTCGGCGGGCGAAAATTTTCGAGAAAAGAACGCACAAGGTCTCATCACGGAGCAATCGGAACTTTTCTGCGACAAGACCGCCCCAGCTCCGATCTCGGAAGCATCGACCTCAACCTGAAAAGGAAGAGTAACATCAGGCTGACGCAACACAGGGGCGGAAGAAAAGCGGCGCTTAAGCTCCCGAAAGGCCTCCACAGCAGCAGGGGACCAATCAGCAACATCAGCACCCTTTTTGGTCAAATCAGTCAAAGGTTTAGCAACATCAGAAAAACCAGTTATAAATCGACGATAAAAATTAGCAAAGCCCAAAAATTTCTGAAGGCTCTTAAGCGAAGAAGGTTGCGTCCAATCACAAATAGCCCGAACCTTGACAGGATCCATCTCAATGGAAGAGGGGGAAAAAATGTACCCCAAAAAAGAAATCTTTTGAACCCCAAAAATACACTTAGAACCCTTCACACACAAGGAATTAGCCCGCAAAACCTGAAAAACCCTGCTGACCTGTTGGACATGAGAATCCCAGTCATCCGAAAAAATCAAAATATCATCCAGATACACGATCATGAATTTATCCAAATATTCCCGGAAAATGTCATGCATAAAGGACTGAAAGACTGAAGGGGCATTTGAAAGACCAAAAGGCATTACTAAATACTCAAAATGGCCCTCGGGCGTATTAAATGCGGTTTTCCACTCATCCCCCTGCTTAATTCGCACCAAATTATACGCCCCACGGAGATCAATCTTAGAGAACCACTTAGCCCCTTTTATTCGAGCAAACAAATCAGTCAGCAGTGGCAGAGGATACTGATATCTGACTGTAATTTTATTCAAGAGTCGATAATCAATACACGGCCTCAAAGAGCCATCTTTTTTAGATACAAAGAAAAAACCGGCTCCTAAGGGAGATGAAGAAGGACGAATATGTCCCTTTTCCAGGGACTCCTTAATATATTCTCGCATAGCAGCATGTTCAGGTACAGATAGATTAAATAAACGACCCTTTGGAAATTTACTGCCCGGAATCAGATCTATGGTACAATCGCAATCTCTGTGAGGAGGTAGTGAACCAAGCTTAGGCTCCTCAAAAACATCACGATAATCAGATAAAAATTCCGGAATCTCAGAGGGAATAGATGACGAAATGGAAACCAAAGGTACGTCCCCATGAGCCCCCTGACATCCCCAGCTTAACACAGACATAGCTTTCCAGTCAAGAACTGGGTTATGAGATTGTAACCATGGCAATCCGAGCACCAAAACATCATGTAGATTGTACAACACAAGGAAGCGAATCGTCTCCTGATGGTCTGGATTCATACGCATAGTCACTTGTGTCCAGTATTGTGGTTTATTACTAGCCAATGGTGTAGAGTCAATACCCTTCAGAGGTATAGGAACTTCCAGAGGCTCTAGATCAAACCCACAGCGCCTGGCAAAGGACCAATCCATGAGACTCAAAGCGGCGCCAGAGTCGACATAGGCATCCGCGGTAATTGACGATAATGAACAAATCAAGGTCACAGACAAAATAAACTTAGACTGTAAAGTGCCAATTGAAATAGACTTATCAACCTTTTTTGTACGTTTAGAGCATGCTGATATAACATGAGTTGAATCACCACAATAGAAGCACAACCCATTTTTTCGCCTAAAATTCTGCCGTTCGCTTCTGGACAGAATTCTATCACATTGCATATTTTCTGGAGCCTTCTCAGAAGACACCGCCAAATGGTGCACAGGTTTGCGCTCCCGCAAACGCCGATCAATCTGAATAGCCATTGTCATGGACTCATTCAGACCTGTAGGTGCAGGGAACCCCACCATAACATCTTTAATGGCATCAGAGAGACCCTCTCTGAAATTCGCCGCCAGGGCGCACTCATTCCACTGAGTAAGCACAGACCATTTACGAAATTTTTGGCAGTATATTTCAGCTTCATCTTGCCCTTGAGATAGGGCCATCAAGGTTTTTTCAGCCTGAATCTCTAAATTAGGTTCCTCATAAAGCAATCCCAAAGCCAGAAAAAACGCATCCACATTGAGCAACGCAGGATCCCCGGGTGCCAATGCAAATGCCCAGTCTTGAGGGTCACCTCGCAGCAAGGAAATTACTATCCTAACCTGCTGTGCGGGATCTCCAGCGGAGCGAGATCTCAGGGAAAGAAATAATTTACAATTATTTTTGAAATTCAGGAAACGAGATCTATCCCCGGAGAAAAATTCTGGTAAAGGAATTCTAGGTTCAGATATAGGAGCATGAATAACAAAATCCTGTAAATTTTGAACCTTCGTAGCAAGATTATTCAAACCTGTAGCCAAACTCTGAGGATCCATTTTAATCAGGTGAGATCAGAGCCATTCAAGGATTAGAAGGAGAGAGAGAGGCAAAGGCTGCAATTAGAGCAGAAATGCAACTGAGTAAACTATAGAGCAAGCTCAGAAGAAAAAAAAAAAAAATCTGCAGACTTCTTTTTCTCTCCTTTCTTCTGCCAACGGTTTTAACCCTTGGCCGGCCATACTGTCATGGTTCCCAATGGCAAGGGAACGTCAGAGAACTTAAATAAGAGACTAGCTCTTGGGTGATGGAATCTCGAGCTGACCGTGAGCTAAACCTACCACACAACTAACAGTGGCCGGGTGACGTACCTACGTTTTATCCCTAGACGCCCAGCGCCAGCCGGAGAACTAACTAACCCTAATAGAGGAAAAAACAGACCTGGCTTACCTCTAGGGAAATTCCCCCAAAAAGGAGACAGAAGCCCCCCACATATATTGACGGTGAGTTCAGAGGAAAAGACATACGCAGTATGAAGGTAGGTTCAGCAAAGCGAGGTCCGCTTACTAGATAGTAAGAAGATACAATAGGGAACTTCACGGTCAGCTGAAAACCCTATTAAAATACCATCCAGAAATTACTTTAAGACTCATGTGTCAACTCATGACACCGGAGTGGTAATTTCGGCCCACAAGAGCTTCCAGCTACAGAAACATAACATAACTGTGAACTGGAACAAAAATGCAAACAAACTTAGGACTAAGAGTCCAACTTAGCTGATAGTAGTCTAGAAGCAGGAACATGCAACAGAAAGGCTCTGGTTACATTGATGGCCGGCACTAGAATAACTGAGCAGCAAGGCTAAATAGGATACTCCCACATCCTGATGGAAACAGGTGAACAGAGAAAGTGAAGCACACAAGTCCAGTACCACCAGCGACCACCGGGGGAGCCCAAAAACCAAATTCACAACACTGAGCGCCGTGATTGCTTGCAGCAGTCATGTGCACTGTAGTTGCAACGTCTCCACTTCAGCTTGACTGACCGGGTGTTGCACAACTTTATCGGGTATCCCGTGCTCCGCCTCCTTCCCGCGGGTCCACTGCCTTCTGCTGTGCTCCACGTTGTGTTTTGAAAGTTGCCCTGTCCCTAGACCTATTTAAGGCCTGTTTATATACACATCTGTGTCTTGGGATTGAGACTTGTCCTATGCTTGGTGTCCTCCGCCATCTGTACGGGTGCTTGCATTCATCCTGCTGCTCCTTAGGTTCCAAGTCCTCGCTGCCCAAGTGCTTTCCTTCTTGCTGCATCAATGCCCATGATCCCACGTTGATTTAAGGCTTATAGGATAGCCAACATGAACTTGTCCAGGCTGCGCAAAGCCTCTCAGCCCGCATGGATGCACTTCCTCAGACTCTTGCAGGTCCACCACTACACAATCTGCGGCAGATCACGGCCCGCAACCCACGGACTGGCCGGAGGTCGCCCGACCCAAGCATAACAGGCACATAGAAATATATGAAGCTGTCAAGCTGTGGTTGGGAGACCTACAGCCAGTCTGTGCATTACGGTTCAGGATCGGATCAGAACCCACAGACGTGTACATGAGCCTTTAGTTTCTCCTGGAGTTTGTTTCCCATTCTGAACATGTGCCGATACTCTGGTGATTGGTGCATATGCAAGATTTCAATGGCGTATGTGAGGCCAGGGCTGTAAATCAATGAAGGGGGGCGAAAATAGCCAGAAAACATGTAGATGGGAAGATGCACTCAATCTCTCATCAATGAGTGAAAGGTCTTAAGCGTTTTTTTTTACATCTTGTTTCTTAAGAATCTAATAGCGGAACTAATGAGTGAAAAGAAAATTTGACGACATGATGTCTCCTTCTGATTTATATCAGGTACAAGGTTGTCATGGAAACCATGTAAAGATTCAGAGAAGAAGTACACCTTAGAAATGGCGGGTCTCCACTACACGACCTGTGGCCGAAAACAACGGATAATCAGCCACTGGTTTGCATGTTGTTTGATAACCTGTTTACACAGGCAATGCGCTTAGATTGATCAGTAACAGTAATGGCTGCCATTGTTCTTGGTGCCACAGGTCCTGTTTACACAGGAAGAGAACGATGATTTTTAAGCAAACAGAAAGGGAATCCGTCACCTGGTTTTTGGTGTGTGATCTGAGAGCGGAACAATGCGGTGACAGACACACCAATTCAAGCGATGGGTCACTTACTGGTCTTTATGTTGTCATATTGATAAAATCACTGTTTTCTTTGCAGCAGAGCTACCAGTTTTCCGAATGCTGAGCTCTGTACATTCCACCTACCACACTGTGCATAGGCAGAAAGCTGCCCATCAGTGTTTGGGACGTAGTCATGCAGCACAGGAGTACGATGTATCCTGAGACTAGTTCTCTAGTTGGATGTGCAGTGTCCAAAATGCTGCTAGTCCCGAATCGTGGGCACCCGGCCTAATAAGCCCTCAAAGCAATAGATAAAAAAAATGCTAAACTTATCAAAGTGTCATCGAAAAATAATTGCGTAGCTAAGGAATTAATGACTTGTTTTTATTTTTCCATCTGGTAGGTTTGTTTAGAGGTTACCAGGGTTTGAGTTTTATAGATTGGATTCATCTAGATTTTATGGATCAGTGGATTTTTCATGGATGTGTCGATACTGTATATACAGGCAGTATAGGATTAGAGAAAACCTTGAAGTAACCTCTGATTGAAGAGTAATGCGGTAAATAGAACTCAGCCCAGTCATTGTTCTTGAATATATGAGACTATAGATGGAAATGAAACTTCAAACTAATTGGGTTAAAGGGTTAATTATTCTAACTCGAGGAGTAAGAACTGATAATCTAGTGTTAGAGTTGAATGGGTCAGAACTAGTGATGAGCGAGTATACTCGTTGCTCGGGTCTCCCGGAGCACGTTCGGGTGGTCTCCGAGTATTTGTAAGTGCTCGGAGATTTAGAGTTCATTGCCACAGCTGCATGATTTATGGTTGCTGGACAGGCTGAGTACATATGGGGGTTGCCTGGTTGCTAGGGAATCCCCACATGTATTCTAGTAGCCATAAATCATGCAGCTGAGGCGAGAAAAACTAAATCTCCGAGCACTAACAAATACTCGGAGACCACCCGAACGTGCTCGGGAAAACTCGAGCAACGAGTATACTCGCTCATCACTAGTCAGAACTAAAATGAAACCACGAAACATGACACTGACCACGTGAGTGAGGACATCAAACCTATAGTTTACTATTTCACATGTCTGTTAAGGGACTGCAGTTTTGGACAAATATAGTAAGCCGATATCTATGCGACTGCCATATTTTACTAATCTTAGGGAACATTCCCATGATCAGCTGAATTTCTGCATGAATCCCGTACCTCAGCTCACTTGCATTTTTCCTTGAATTTTTGTATGCATTCTTGCTGCAAACGTTTTTTGTCTCTCTTTGGTATGTTAGATTACATGTGTAAAGACATAGATAGATATAGGCTAGATAGATTTCTAGACAGATATATTTGTGAGATATATAATTAGTGCCTTGTGTGTGTAGTTTACTGTTCATGTAATAAGCCAATGAATAAATGAAAAAATGACATGAGGTCCCCCCCTATTTTTGATAGCCAGCCAAGGTAAAGCAGACAGCTGTGAGCTGATATTATCAGGCACGGAAGAGGGGAGTAGTACTGTGCCTTAATTCACCAACCAGACTAACAAGATAATACGAACAGGGATAAAAGAAAATACCAATCATTCAAATATACACAGAAAAAAACAAAGGTAAACACCAGGGAGTGGAGGATGGGGTTAAACCAAAGTAGGAGATTCAAGGGAAATATCACACACTCAAAACCTAGCAACAGTCACAGAAAAATCCACCAAACGCCTTCTCCAATAGCAACCAGCAACAACCTCCAGCCATGCAGAATAAGCTAGCCCTAACAATGAGTGCTAGCCAGGGCCTAGTTTACTGTATATAGGAGATGGGTATAGTGTACAGCTGAGAACCTAAACACAGGAAAGCTTCCAGGAGCTCTCAACTGAGCAGATTAACTCCTGCACTGCTAAAATAAATTTACACTGTTTAATATGACGGTGAAGTTCTTCTAATCAGTGTAGGTGTAGGAGAAATCAGAAGCTGCGGTTTTATGACTCCTCTCTGTCACGGTAATCCCGTGACACCTGGTGTCTACAGAACCTCATTGACTTTGATGGGAGAGTTTGTGAGCTATATAGTGGTCATTGTGCAGGGAGAGGGAGGAGGTGAGCTATGATCATCACCTGTTATTAGTGGTTTCTGTATTATCCTACAGCTATATTTTTTGAGAGATGCTACAATTTTTATATACCTAAAAATGTTATTTAAATTAATTTCCTTTTAAGTTATTTATCTTTTGATTCAGTTTCAGAGTGATTTGTGCAGATATTGTAATAAAGAAAATGCAGTTGATCCAGAAATAGGCAGCACCAGTTTCATCTTTTTCACTTATAGTATCACATCACCATGTGTTAGCTTCTGAAAGGGGTTTTCTGCTTCAGGTTTTTTTTTAAACTATACAGTATGCACACAAAAAAAAATCATGCGCATCTCTTCTGATATCGGTCTCCTCTCTTCTAACAATGCCCGGGTTCCATACTGCTCCCTGTGCTTCTTCTTTCGGCTGTGATGAGTAGGTTTCCACTGCAGCTAAACACTAGTCGCATCAGTGACCAACGTGTTTCCGCTGCAGAGCTGATGTAGAGATGACTCTGCATGGGGAAAGGTGAGCTGTGACCAGGATCTAATGTGAATATCATGATCTTGTGTAATTTATTCTATATACACTGTGTTCCAAATTATTATGCAAATTGGATTTAAGTGTCTTAAAGATTTAATTGTTTTGTTTTTCAAATAAACTCGTGGATGGTATTGTGTCTCAGGCCTCAATGAATCACTGAAATAAATCTTAAACACATGTGATAATTAGTTTTCCAGGTGATTCTAATTAAAGGAAAACTACTCAAAAATGATGTTCCACATTATTATGCAGGTCACAGGTTTCAAGCAATATGGGAAATAAAAAGGATCTCTCTGCTGCTGAAAAGCGTTAAATAGTGCAATGCCTTGGACAAGGTATGAAAAAATTAGATATTTCACGAAAACTTAAGAGTGATCATCATACTCTGATGAGATTTGTGACTGAAACAGAGCACAGACAGAGTTCATGCAAATAAAGGCATAATGAGGAAGTTTTCTGGCAGACAAATTCATTGGATTAAGAGAGCAGCTGCCAAAATACCATTACAAAGCAGCAAACAGTTATTTGAAGCTGCTGGTGCGTCTGGAGTCCCTCGAACCTCAAGGTGTAGGATCCTTCAAAGGCTTGCTGTGGTGCATAAACCTACTATTCGGCCACTCCTAAACAGTGTTCACAAGCAGAAACGGTTGCAGTGGGCCCAGACATACATGAAGACTAATTTTCAAACAGTCTTGTTTACTGATGAGTGTCGAGCAACTGTGGACGGTCCAGATGGATGGAGTAGTAGATGGTTGGTGGATGGCCACCATGTCCCAACAAGGCTGCGACGTCAGCAAGGAGGTGGAGGAGTCATGTTTTGGGCTGGAATCATGGGGAACCAGCTGGTAGGGCCCTTTAAGGTTCCTGAAGGTGTGAAAATGACTTCAGCAAAGTAAATAGAGTTTCTGACTGACAACTTTCTTCCATGGTCTAAAAAGCAGAAACGTGCCTTCAGGAACAAAATGATCTTCATGCATGAAAATGAATACCTCTGAGTAATTGGCTGCTATGGGCATAAAAGGAGATAAACTCATGGTGTGGCCACCATCTTCCCCTGACCTCAACCCTATAGAGAACCTTTGGAGTATCATCAAACAAAAGATCTATGAGGGTGGGAGGCAGTTCACATCAAAACAGCAGCTCTGGGAGGTTATTCTGACTTCATGCAAAGAAATACAAGCAGAAACTCTCCATAAACTCACAAGTTCAATGGATGCAAGAATTGTGAAGGTGATATCAAAGAAGGGCTCCTATGTTAACATGTAACTTGGCCTGTTGGGATGTTTTGGAGTTAAATAGCTTTTTTGTTCAGTGAATGTGACCTCTTAATGCTGCAAATTCCACAAATGAGCATTTTCAGTTCTTTAAAACATATCAAATGTTTAAAAATACTACTGTGCCTAATAATTTGGAACAGTGCATTTTGAGTTTTTATTCATCTTGGAGATTATACTGTTATCATTGGGAGGTTTCTTCAATAAAATTCGATGTATACTCTAACGGGTGATGACTGTTATTAGACTGACTGTCATTTGCACCGACCATTTAGGAAAATCTGAGAAAAATGTCATTTGCATAATAATTTGGAACATAGTGTACAGTACAATAGCACCCCTGGTACAAAATTACTGTTGTGAACAGTTAACCAAATGATCTCTAAAAGGCCTAAAGTTAAAGATGACACATTTCCTTTGTATTTTAGCCAACAATATTTAAATATATTTTCATCTTTTACATTTTAAAAATCATATAAAGGAAAATGGAGATTTGTGTTCTCAGATAACTTTGACCAAGGTTTCAGACCTTAATTAGCCTGTTAGAGTTATGGTTTGTTCACTATCATCATTAGGAAAGGTCAGATGATGCACATTTCCTAGCTTCATAAAAACCCACACATCTCAAACGTTGTGCCAAAAAAACAGCAGAAATGGGTTCTTCTAAGCAGCTGCCTAGCACTGTGAAAAGAAAATGTTGGAGGTCCGCGAACATGAAAAGGCTGTAAGAAGATAGCAAAGCGTTTTCAAGTTGCCCTTTCCTCATTTCGAAATGTAAGTAAGAGATGACAGTTACCAGGAACAGTGGAGGTCAATATAAGGTTTCGAAGACAGCTGCTCGCAGGATTGACAGAGAGGCAAATCAGAACACCCGCTTGTGCACTTGTGTGAAATTTCCGTGGCAATTCCGCAACTCCCTGCTGCGGTTAAAACGCTTGCGGAATTGGCATGCCTTTTCCCGCTAAACACTAGCGTTTTACAAGCGTAATTAGCTTGCAGAATGCTAGCGTTTTCCAAGCGATCTGTAGCATCGCTTGGAAAACTGATTGACAGGTTGGTCACACTTGTCAAGCATAGTGTTTGACAAGTGTAACCAACTTTTTACTATTGATGCTGCCTATGCAGCATCAACAGTAAAAAGATCTAATATTAAAAATAATAAAAAAAAATAAAAATCATGATATTCTCACCTTCCGGCGTCCCCCGCACCCTTCCCGATCCTCGCGATGCTCCCGGCAACTCCCGTTCCCAGCGATGCCTCGCGACAATACGCAGCAGTAGCACAGCATTGCGGAATCCCATTGAATTCAATGGGTTGTGTTGTGTATGCGTTTTTGCAGCGAAAAACCGCAGCAAAAACACATACAATCTGCAATGTGTGCACATAGCCTTAAAAACCTTCAGAAAGATTTACCAGACTCTGGAGTTGTGATACATTGTTCTACTGTTCAGAGACACCTGCACAAATATGGCCTTCATGGAAGAGTCATCAGAAGAAAACCTCCTTCTGAGTTCTCGCCATAAAATTCTGCATCAGAAGTATGCAAAAGAACATCTAAACAAGTCTGATGCATTGTGGAAACAAGTACTGTGGACTGATGAGGTTAAAATAGAACTTTCTGGCCACAATGATCAAAGGTATATGTGGAGAAAAAAGCACACAGAATTTCAGGAAAAGAACATTTCGCCAACTATTAAATATGGTTGTTGATCATTCATTGGGAATGTGTTGCAGCCAATGGCATAGGAAACATTTCATGGGTAGAGTGAAGAATGAATTCATTGAATTTTCAACAAATTCTTGATGCAAGCATAACACCATCTGTAAAAAAGCTGAAGTTGAAAAGAGGATGGCTTTTACAAATGGGTAATGATCCTAAACACATGTCAAAATCCATAATAGGCGCAAGCTGAATGTTTTACAATGGCCCTCACTGTCCCCTGATCTGATCATCATTGAAAATCTGTGAATAGACCTCAAAATAGCAGTGCCTGCAAGACAACACTGTAATCTCTCAGAACTGGAAGAATTTTCCAAGGAAGAATGGATGAAAATCCCTCAAATAAGAATTGAAAGACTCTTGGCTGTCAACAGAAAACATTTACAAGCTGTTATACTTGCAAAAGGGGGTGCTACTAGCTACTAACCATGCAGGGTGCCCAAACTTTCTGCATTGGCCCATCATCCTTTTTGTAAATTTTAAAATGTAAAACATCATATACATACCGTATATACTCGAGTATAAGCCGACCCGAGTATAAGCCGAAGCCCCTAATTTTGCCACAAAAAACTGGGAAAACTTAATGACTCGAGTATAAGCCTAGGGTGGAAAATGCAGCAGCTACCGATAAATGTCAAAAGTAAAAATAGATACCAATAAAAGTAAAATTAATTGAGACATCAGTAGGTTAAGTGTTTTTGAATATCCATATTGAATCAGGAGCCCCATATAATCCTGCATAAAGTTTATGATGGCCCCATAAGATGCTCCATAGACACATTTGCCCAATATAATGCTGCACAAATGTTGATTATGGCCCCATAAGATGCTCCATACAGACACTTGCCCCATATATTGCTCCAAAAACGTTAATTATGGCCCCATAAGATGCTCCATAAAGATATTTGCCCCATATAGTGCTGCACAAACGTTGATTATGACCCCATAAGATGCTCCACAAAGATATTTGCGCCATATAGTGCTGTACAAACGTTGATTATGGCTCCATACAGACACTTGCCCTATTTGCTGTTGCTGCGATAAAAAAATAAAAAAAATCACATACCTCTCGTCGCTCAGGCCCCCCGGCACTTTCAATATTCACCTGACTTCTTTCCGGCGCCGCTCCATCTTCAGTGTCTTCCGCACTGACGTTCAGGCAGAGGGCGCGCACTAACCACGTCATCCGCCCTCTGACCTGAGCGTCACTGCAGAAGACGCTGAAGACAGCGGCGCCAGAACGAGGAGCAGGTAAATATCGTGCAGCGCAGTGCTCCCCTCCCCATTATACTCACCTGCTCCTGGCGCGGTGCAGTCCCTGTTTCCCCGGCGGCGCAGCTTCTTCCTGTACTAAGCGGTCACCGTTACCGCTCATTACAGTAATGAATATGCGGCTCCACCCCTATGGGAGGTGGAGCCGCATATTCATTACTGTAATGAGCGGTACCATGTGACCGCTCAGTACAGGAAGAAGCTGTGGCGCCGGGGAATCAGGGACCGCGCCAGGAGTAGGTGAGTATAATTAGACAGCCCCCGCTCCCCCTCCCCTGCCGACCCCTGGGTATGACTCGGGTATAAGCCGAGAAGGGGACTTTCAGACCAAAAAAATGGGCTGAAAATCTCGGCTTATACTCGAGTATATACGGTATATATATATATATATATATATATATATATATATATATATACAGTATATATATATATATATATATACACTCACCGGCCACTTTATTAGGTACACCATGCTAGTAACGGGTTGGACCCCCTTTTGCCTTCAGAACTGCCTCAATTCTTCGTGGCATAGATTCAACAAGGTGCTGGAAGCATTCCTCAGAGATTTTGGTCCATATTGACATGATGGCATCACACAGTTGCCGCAGATTTATCGGCTGCACATCCCAAAGATGCTCCATACAAGGCAGGATGGATCCATGCTTTCATGTTGTTTACGCCAAATTCTGACCCTACCATCCGAATGTCGCAGCAGAAATCGAGACTCATCAGACCAAGCAACGTTTTTGCAATCTTCTACTGTCCAATTTCGATGAGCTTGTGCAAATTGTAGCCTCAGTTTCCTGTTCTTAGCTGAAAGGAGTGGTACCCGGTGTGGTCTTCTGCTGCTGTAGCCCATCTGCCTCAAAGTTCGACGCACTGTGCGTTCAGAGATGCTCTTAGGCCTACCTTGGTTGTAACGGGTGGCGATTTGAGTCACTGTTGCCTTTCTATCAGCTCGAACCAGTCTGCCCATTCTCCTCTGACCTCTGGCATCAACAAGGCATTTCCGCCCACAGAACTGCCGCTCACTGGATTTTTTTTCTTTTTCGGGCCATTCTCTGTAAACCCTAGAGATGGTTGTGCGTGAAAATCCCAGTAGATCAGCAGTTTCTGAAATACTCAGACCAGCCCTTCTGGCACCAACAACCATGCCACGTTCAAAGGCACTCAAATCACCTTTCTTCCCCATACTGATGCTCGGTTTGAACTGCAGGAGATTGTCTTGACCATGTCTACATGCCTAAATGCACTGAGTTGCCGCCATGTGATTGGCTGATTAGAAATTAAGTGTTAACAAGAAGTTGGACAGGTGTATCTAATAAAGTGGCCAGTGAGTGTATATATATATATATATATATATATATTTATTTTTTTTTGCCTAAAATGCAAAGGATATGTGTCATTTTTAACTTTAGGCCTTTTAAAGATCATTTCATCTTCAACTTGCTTAACTGTTCACAATAACAGTAATTTTGCAATGGGGTGCCCAAACGTTTACATGCCACTGTAGAGGTGTTATGTCTCATTGTAATCCTGTCTGTGACGATAATGAGGTGACTACTGAAAAGTGTTTTTTTCCAATCTATTATAGATTGATCAATCTTATTAAGGGGCAATTTAAAAAAAAAAAAATTCTTCTTGATTGAATTGAGTCCATTTGTAAAAATTGTTGAACCCTATAGGCACAAATCTTGTTTTAACCCAATAATTACAATACCCCAATAAACCAGGGTATATTATGACCTTTCATAGTTGAATAGAATCTACTATGTCCACATGAGGATCAGTCATATTAATCATGTCATCTGATAGAGTCCATCAAGGCTTTTACGAGCCAAAATAAGTTGGTGCAGAACTGCATTTGGCCTTGAGGGTTCGGACCAATTTGTCAGCCAATTTGTATTGACCTTGATGAGTACCAAATGAGAAATTTATTATGTAAAATTGTTCTGTATCTGGTTATTAAGTGAAATAATATTTGTTTCCTCCCTCTGTTCTCTGGATAAACAAGTTACAGGGAGATGAATGAGAATTCAGCGGCTGTAATGTTCTGCAAGATATTGAGATCTCCTGCTGCACGCTCGTATCACATTAATTATCTTTCCTCACAAGACTTGCTTTCCAAGGCGCCTTGTTTCCTCTGTCAGAGATAGATCAGTGTAATCTATTTCAGAGAGAGCTGGGCTGAATACAGATAGCGGGATGCGCTTCCACTGGATTCCACAGTGCAGTATATATGAGGCTCACTCATGGCTCTGGACTTTAGCTGTCCATACACACAGGGCCGGCTCCAGGTTTTTGTGGGCCCTAGGCGAAAGAGTCTCAGTGGGCCCCTTTAACGCACACCACAATTCATGGTGCACAGATATGGCAGAGAGATATACAGTGGGGGGAAAAAGTATTTAGTCAGCCACCAATTGTGCAAGTTCTCCCACTTAAAAAGATGAGACAGGCCTGTAATTGTCATCATAGGTAGACCACAACTATGAGAATCAAAATGAGAAAACAAATCCAGAAAATCACCTTGTTTGATTTGGCAAGATTTATTTAGCAAATTATGGTGGGAAATAAGTATTTGGTCACCTAAAAACATGCAAGATTTCTGGCTCTCACAGACCTGTAACTTCTTCTTTAAGAGGCTCCTCTGTCCTCCACTCATTCATTACCTGTAGTATTGGCACCTGTTTGAACTTATCAGTGGGCACAGGCATCAGGCCCTCATAGTGCGTTGGTGTCTCCGACGGTAAGTGGGCTTCCCCGCTTGCTTAGGGCCCTTTCACTCGCCGGCCCTGTATACACATAAGACAAGGGTCGTCCGCTCTTGGCTATTTACTGTATGTGTAGGGGTGTATACCAGTACCCACTCCCAATAGATGATGTTGGTGGAAGAAGGATCAGACATTTTCATTTTTGAAGAGGACCTGTCACTTGCTTTAAATTTGTAATTTTTTTCCGTGGTATAAATGTCACTGTCCACCTGAATCTGAAATTCTTTTCTGCCTGTGCCTCTCCATTCATGAGATATGGCCCTCAGGAGTGACTTCAGCACTGCCCCGTAACTTCGAGCACCGGCCTGAAACAAATCATCATCAGACGGTATCGCTGGTGTCACTCACTGCTTCTATCAACACCCCGTGATGACGATTGATGATGGGGGCGTTGATCGGATTCTATCACCATGACTATGGAGGCAGGACAGATCCAGAGGGGCGGTGATGCAAGAAACTGTTGTAAGAAGTTGCAGTTCTTTCCCCTGATAACATCTTGTTTCAGGTCAGATGATAGATGCTGCATAAAAGTGAGTGCAGCCCCTCCTCCTGTGAAGTCACGTTTATTATTACCATTACCATCATATTCCCCAGCGCTTTACACACATTATCATCACTGTCCACATTGGGGTTCACAATATACATTTCCTATCAGTATGTCTTTGGGTTGTGAGAGGAAACCGGAGCACTCGGAGGAAACAGTTATAATAGAATCACAATTTTCTCTGTTGCAGATCTAAGGCTAGTTTCACATTTGCGTTTAAAAACGCAGCGTTTAAAACGCAAACGCAGGTGGTGAAAAAACGCATGTAAACGCGTGCAAACGCTGCGTTTTTTAGACGCATGCGTTTTCTCATGCGGTGTATTGAGACACATATATATATATATATATATATATTTATATTTACCTCAGCGCGATATAGCAGAAAATATAGCAGAAAAGCCGATTGCCGGCTTTTCATTTCTCCTGCCTAAACCCGACATGATATGAGACATGGTTTACATACAGTAAACCATGTCATATCCCCTTTTTTTTGCATATTCCACACTACTAATGTTAGTAGTGTGTGTGTGCAAAATTTTGGCGCTGTAGTTATTAAATTTAAGGGTTTAATTGCGGAAAAAATTGGCGTGGGCTCCCGCGCAATATTCTCCGCCAGAGTGGTAAAGCCAGTGACTGAGGGCAGATATTAATAGCCTAGAAAGGGTCCATGGTTATTGGCCCCCCCTGGCTACAAACATCAGCCCCCAGCCACCCCAGAAAAGGCACATCTGGAAGATGCGCCTATTCTGGCACTTGGCCACTCTCTTCCCACTCCCGTGTAGCGGTGGGATATGGGGTAATGAAGGGTTAATGTCACCTTGCTATTGTAAGGTGACATTAAGCCAGATTAATAATGGAGAGGCGTCAATTATGACACATACGCGAGATACGGCCGAGTCTCGCAGGTGAAAACTCTGCTCTTGCGCCGACACTCCGGAGCAGAGCGTGCAGCCGCACAGCAATACATGGAGCTGCACGCTCCGCTCCCAAGTGCCGGCGCCAGAGCTGGGTTTTCACCTGCGAGACTCAGCCGTATCTCGCGTATGTGTGATCCCAGCCTTATCCATATACTTAATCTAGTCATGTGCCTGTTTTTTCCTTGCCGTTTCTGCATGTCTTTCAGTCCGTGGCACATGCTCCATTGTTTGTAGGCATTACTTCCCATTCTTTGTATTTTTTCTGCCTACACTCTCCATCATCATGGCCTGCAATCCAGCGATGAGCACATCCCTTATAATGCTGATTAACTTCCTACCATATTGCTTCTGTCACACAGCCTCAGAGCGGTCTTCAGATAGTAATGCATCAACAACCTTTACATCAGCCATGGTAATACATTTTAGCCCTTTTATCCCCTCACCTTTTCCAAGGTAAAAAAATACATGATTAATTTATGCATAGCAAGTGACAGGTCCTCTCTTGGTCCAGTGATGTTTTGACATGTTCCCCTTTGTTAGGGATCATATCTGTAACACTCATGAAGATAGTATCATACTCAGCGGTGTCATGGCTCTCGGGTCCTTTGTGGTTCCATGTGACTGCATTTGCAATCTACTGAATCACTGTCGCGACTCTGTTGTTGGGTGTCCCGGGACCAATGGCTCCTTTCCTGTCCTTAACGCTAGGGGCGCCCTAGGTCACCTTGTTCCCTGGATTACTTCTGATGGTGAAGACGCTGGGGCCATGTACCTTGTCTTAGCTCCTGAATCCGCCCTCAGTCGGTAGCCATCCTCCACCCAGGGAAGAGCGGAGTAGTCATGTACCATAATACACCAACCAGACTAACAAGATAATACAAACAGGGATAAAGGAAAATACCAATCATACAACTATAATCACACAAACAACAGAGGCATACACCGGGGAGTGGAGGATGGGATAAAACCAAAGTAGTAGAAGGAGGAGAATTTAGCACACAACCAAAACCTAGCAATGGTCTCAGATAAATCCACCAAACGCCTTCCCAAACAACAACAACAAACCACCATCTCCTAACCATGCAGCATGAAGCTAACTCTGACAATGAGTGCTTGTCAGGGCCCGGAATATATAGGAGAGGGAAGTGGCTAACAGTGCACAGCTGAGAGCCTTAATGCAGGAAAGAGCAGATTAACCCCTGCACTGCTAAAAGAGACCTGCACCATTTAAAATGAAGGTGAAATGCTTCTAACCAGTGCAAGAGTGGGAGAAATCAGACGCTGCAGTCTTCTAGCTTCTCTCCATCGTGGTAAAACAGTGACTATCACACAGTGGTTGCTTTTAGGTGCAGAAGTCATTTTTTAAATTTTCTCAATGCAAGTCTATGTGTCAGGACTCTGAACATTTTTTACCTTTTGTGCATTACTGCCCTTTTTCAAGATGGCGTCTTTGGTCTCATGTGCACTGTGTCTCCTGCTATAAAACTCCACCCCAGCCTTCAGTCTGTGCTAGAGTATTCTGCCTTGCATCCAGCTCCTGACCTCTGATTACTCCCTGGCTATACACCTGCTCCTGTGAACCTGTGTGGTGATCCTGCTACTCTGCTCTGAGTTCCTGCTGCATACACAAGTTTCCAGTAATCCTCCTTCATCTGCTGTTCGTGTTTACTTCCATCTGCATTTGCTGGTCATGTAAGCTGTTGCTTCTTTGCAATAACCTGAGACTATTAACCAGGCCTCCCTGGTTGAGCTAAGATATGATTTGAACTGCCTAATAAGCATATCTATCTGTGCCTGGACTAAGACAAGGATGTATTCGTGTCAAGTATCCTCAAGAATAACTGTGCTTCATAGACTTCTGTTTGATTGCATTTTCCCTGAAGTTTCCTATAGACTGCTAAGCTGTGTTTATTAATTGCACCAAGTGTTGTGGACTTGAGTTTCTCTCTGCACCTGTTTGAATCACCGTGTGATAATATAGACTTTACCACTTATAAAACTGTGTCCTGTAGTTGTCTTGTTCCACGCAAAGAGTCTCCTGAGTTATCCCCTATAATTATTACACTATGAGATGCAGATCGAAGCTAGGGAGTCTCTATGACTTACATTGAGAGTCACCACAATTTCACACTTTGATCCGGCAGATTACAGATGCAGTCACGTGGTGCCAGAGAGGGCCAGAATGCCTCTGAGCTTTCCTCTAACCTCTGCTGTACTTTCTATAAGCTTACACGCATAACACCTAACAATAGGGCAAATAGAAAAATTCACAGGAGTGCTAATTTCAGCTACATCTTGGTGTAGGTGTTTAGCAGGTGGACGAACATGGATGTGACATGAAGATAGTTTGCTGGTCATACGATAACGATAATGTTCATTATAATCAGGCATTTAAAGGGATTTTCTTCCAGTTTTAGGTTCACCTTTGACTTACTGTTCCCTTATGTGCTGATGGAGGTTTTTCTTGAGTGTACAGCCGGCCACACCACTAGTAGCTTTCAGACGATCATTCAGCTGACAGCGATCTCAACCGACTGTCCCATACACAGGAGCGCTTTTCGGCTGACCGCATGTCATGATCTCTGCAGGCAGAGATCATAGCAAGCCTATAGAGGGACAAGCTCTCGGAAGATGGAACTATACTGACCATGAACTAAGCCTGCCGCGCAACTAGAAATAGCCAGGTAGCATTTCCTATTATCGCTAGATGCCCAGCTCTGGCCTAAGACCTAAATAGCTAGCAGAGGGAAATATAAGACCTGGCTCACCTCTAGAGAAATATTCCAAAGAAGACAGTAGCCCCCCACATATAATGACGGTGAGTTCAGATGAAACTACAAACGCAGCAGGAAAATAGTCTTAGCAAATTTGAGGTCCGCTTACTAGATAGCAGAAGACAGATAGTATACTTTCATGGTCAGCAGAAAAACACTAACAAAACACCATCCAGAGATTACCTTAAACTCTGGCATTAACTCATAACGCCAGAGTAGCAATCCCTGATCAACGAGAGCTTTCCAGACACAGTAACAAAACTTCAGCTGTGAACTGGAACAAATAGGCAAAACAAAACATGGACAAAAGTCCAACTTAACTAGTAGTTGTCTAGAAGCAGGAACAAGCACTGAGAGGCATCAGATAACATTGGTTGACCGGCAAGAAACCACCAGAGAAATGAGCTTAAATAGCGACACCCACTACTGATGGAACCAGGTGAAACAGGAAAGAGGATGACAAGTCCAATTCCACAAGCGGCCACCGGGGGAGCCCAGAATCCAAATTCACAACAGTACCCCCCCCTCAAGGAGGGGGCACCGAACCCTCACCAGATCCACCAGGGCGACCAGGATGAGCCCTATGGAAGGCACGAACAAGATCAGAAGCATGAACATCAGATGCATTGACCCAAGAATTATCCTCCTGGCCGTAACCCTTCCAGTTGACCAGATACTGGAGTTTCCGTCTGGAAACACGAGAGTCCAAAATTTTCTCCACAACGTACTCCAACTCACCCTCAACCAACACCGGAGCAGGAGGCTCAACTGAAGGTACAACAGGTACCTCATACCTGCGCAATAACGACCGATGAAAAACGTTATGAATGGAAAAGGACGCAGGGAGGTCCAAACGGAAAGAAACAGGATTAAGAATCTCCAATATTCTATAAGGGCCGATGAACCGAGGTTTAAACTTAGGAGAAGAGACCCTCATAGGGACAAAACGAGAAGACAACCACACTAAATCTCCAACACAAAGCCGAGAACCAACACGACGATGACGGTTGGCAAAACGCTGAGTCTTCTCCTGGGACAACTTCAAATTGTCCATAACCTGCCCCCAGATGTGATGCAATCTCTCCACCACCGCATCCACTCCAGGACAATCCGAGGATTCCACCTGACCGGAGGAAAATCGAGGGTGAAACCCCGAATTACAGAAAAACGGGGACACCAAGGTGGAAGAACTGGCCCGATTATTGAGGGCGAACTCTGCCAATGGCAAAAAAGCAACCCAATCATCCTGGTCAGCAGAGACAAAACACCTCAGATATGTCTCAAGGGTCTGATTAGTCCGCTCGGTCTGGCCATTAGTCTGAGGGTGAAAAGCAGATGAAAAAGACAAATCTATGCCCATCCTAGCACAGAATGCCCGCCAAAATCTAGACACAAATTGGGTACCTCTGTCAGAAACAATATTCTCAGGAATACCGTGCAATCGGACAACATTCTGAAAAAACAGAGGAACCAACTCAGAAGAAGAAGGCAACTTGGGCAGAGGAACCAAATGGACCATTTTAGAGAAACGGTCACAGACCACCCAGATGACAGACATCTTCTGGGAAACAGGCAGATCTGAAATAAAATCCATCGAGATGTGTGTCCAAGGCCTCTTAGGAAAATAGTCTTAGCAAATTTGAGGTCCGCTTACTAGATAGCAGAAGACAGATAGTATACTTTCATGGTCAGCAGAAAAACACTAACAAAACACCATCCAGAGATTACCTTAAACTCTGGCATTAACTCATAACGCCAGAGTAGCAATCCCTGATCAACGAGAGCTTTCCAGACACAGTAACAAAACTTCAGCTGTGAACTGGAACAAATAGGCAAAACAAAACATGGACAAAAGTCCAACTTAACTAGTAGTTGTCTAGAAGCAGGAACAAGCACTGAGAGGCATCAGATAACATTGGTTGACCGGCAAGAAACCACCAGAGAAATGAGCTTAAATAGCGACACCCACTACTGATGGAACCAGGTGAAACAGGAAAGAGGATGACAAGTCCAATTCCACAAGCGGCCACCGGGGGAGCCCAGAATCCAAATTCACAACAACCGCACCTGTGTTCTCCCAGAGATATGCTGCCTGTTGACACGTCGTCCGGTGGCGTATCTCTGGTAGAACAATGTGATTATCAATCCGAAATCGGACATGCCCAATCAACATCGCTCCTGAGAATAAGTCAGCCAGCGCCCCCTTACACATTAGACCCAACATCGCTCCTGAGAATAAGCCAACCAGCGCCCCCTTACACAGTAGAACCAACATCGCTCCTGAGAATAAGCCAGCCAGCGCCCCCTTACACATTAGATCCAACATCGCTCCTGAGAATAAGCCAGCCAGCGCCCCTTACACATTAGACCCAACATCGCTCCTGAGAATAAGTCAGCCAGCGCCCCCTTACACATTAGAAACAACGTCGCTCCTGAGAATAAGCCAGCCAGCACCCCCTTACACATTAGACCCAACATCGCTCCTGAGAATAAGCCAGCCAGCACCCCCTTACACATTAGACCCAACATCGCTCCTGAGAATAAGCCAGCCAGCGCCCCCTTACACATTAGATCCAACATCGCTCCTGAGAATAAGCCAGCCAGCGCCCCTTACACATTAGACCCAACATCGCTCCTGAGAATAAGTCAGCCAGCGCCCCCTTACACATTAGAAACAACATCGCTCCTGAGAATAAGCCAGCCAGCACCCCCTTACACATTAGACCCAACATCGCTCCTGAGAATAAGCCAGCCAGCGCCCCTTACACATTAGACCCAACATCGCTCCTGAGAATAAGTCAGCCAGCGCCCCTTTACACATTAGAAACAACATCGCTCCTGAGATTAAGCCAGCCAGCGCCCCTTACACATTAGACCCAACATCGCTCCTGAGAATAAGCCAGCCAGCACCCCCTTACAGATTAGATCCAACATCGCTCCTGAGAATAAGCCAGCCAGCACCCCCTTACACATTAGACCCAACATCGCTCCTGAGAATAAGCCAGCCAGCACCCCCTTACACATTAGACCCAACATCGCTCCTGAGAATAAGCCAGCCAGCGCCCCTTACACATTAGACCCAACATCGCTCCTGAGAATAAGTCAGCCAGTGCCCCCTTACACATTAGACCCAACATCGCTCCTGAGAATAAGCCAACGCCCCTTACACATTAGACCCAACATCGCTCCTGAGAATAAGCCAGCCAGCACCCCCTTACACATTAGACCCAACATCGCTCCTGAGAATAAGTCAGCCAGTGCCCCCTTACACATTAGACCCAACATCGCTCCTGAGAATAAGCCAGCGCCCCTTACACATTAGACCCAACATCGCTCCTGAGAATAAGCCAGCCAGCACCCCCTTACACATTAGACCCAACATCGCTCCTGAGAATAAGTCAGCCAGTGCCCCCTTACACATTAGACCCAACATCTCTCCTGAGAATAAGCCAGCGCCCCTTACACATTAGACCCAACATCGCTCCTGAGAATAAGCCAGCCAGCGCCCCCTTACACATTAGACCCAACATCGCTCCTGAGAATAAGCCAGCCAGCGCCCCTTACACATTAGACCCAACATCGCTCCTGAGAATAAGCCAGCCAGCGCCCCTTACACATTAGACCCAACATCGCTCCTGAGAATAAGCCAGCTTCTCGACCTGACACATTAGACCATCAACCAAATCCATCGACATCAATGGCCTTTAGCTCTGTATTAGAGGAGGAAGGCCTATGCTGCCTACATATGATTGTTTCTATAAGGCTCGCTCACACTAGCGTATAAATCTGGAAAGTGCAATTCGAGAAAAAAACAGTTTGCATACAGATGACAAGTGATATAAAACCGTCCCCCTTTCCTGAGCGATCCCTGGGACCCCTGTTCAGGCCTGGGTGTTGTGCCCTAGACCTTTATGGATGTGCTTGGTTCTAGCAGCCCGTACATGCTGCACGGCGTCATACACTGCACCTAGTGGTCTGTAATAGCTTGTTGCACTGAACGCTTCACTTGTGCTGCCATTTCCCTTTTTTGCTGCCAGCGTGTTGTGTGTTCGAGGCTGCCAAGGAGGATTAGGAAAATAAAATGTTATCTTTAGAGTTAGCTGACAGTTACATAATACAGGGTCTCAAGTAATTAAAATCTGTATTCACGCCTGATTGTATCTACTAATATAATACTGGGTCGACATGCTGGTATGTTGCAGAGACGAATCACGTCCCTGATCCTGATGCTGCGTATACAGTGCCATACGGAGGAGAATCTTAATTGTATTCGCTGTAGTGATTGTTTATGGACCCCGTCAGCCAAGCACCAGGCTGTGCACCGTGCTTCAAGCGTTAATCACATCTATATGAATGTGACCTACTGACGGCATGGGGGGGGATGATGACCATAGTACAGCACATTTTTTGTTAAATCTTCAATGACTGATATATTGTAGGAAAAAAAATATAAAAAATTTGTGAAAATAAAAATTATTATGTACCATGCATTTATCGTAATAGCAATAAAAAAAGGAAAATATTATGACCACAAACATTACGATATTCCTGGAGTTGTGATCAGAGACCCTAATAACTGTAGCATGGTGGCTGTATACCAGTTCCTGAATTCCCCCATATTAGATTGTGTAGAAGCTTTTCCGCAGGTCTCCTGGGGTGTCTAATGCATCCTTGTCTGATACAGCAAGGTTTGCTCAGTGTGGCGGTATTTTTTTTAGCAGTAAAATAATATTTTTTTCTTGAGCCCAGAGAATGTCTCTCTGGCAGTTTGCCCTTGAAGGAATCATTATTTACAGCTCGATTGCTTTCCCTCTGGGGAAGGTGTAAAATGCTCACCTGACGCATGGATTGACTCACCATCTAAGAGACCTGGAGGTGCGTGTCGTTGTCTCTGTGGGTGGCACATTAAAGTAGACTCATCCTAGCAGATACGGTTATGCGGGCACTGCAGAGATATTACCATTCACCACTATGGGCACCATGGAATATATGCTGTCCTATGGCCACTGCTTAGTGGGATAGTCTGAAGGCTGTCACCTCTGGGTATGTGTTCTGGCCAGCTGTTCAGTAAGAAACCATTTCTGTTCCTTTCCACGTGTGAAGGCTAACAACACGATATAAAAGGAATTATATTTTTGGACTATATCTCCATTATACAGTAGAATTTCTGGACAGATGCTTAGGGTATGGCATGGGAACATTTCTGGCACCAAAAACTTGACCTCCATTTTGCCTTTTTTGACTTTGTGGAATAAGTGTAGTTGGTCACACTGTTCCATTCCGTTAAAAATACTGTAATCCATGTTGTATACATTGTTTTATTTTGCAGTGAAGTCTTATGGACGACATATGCCACAGTATGGCGATATAGTGGCACACATTGGAGACCTCTATTAGAAGAATACAGTGAGCAATACTTTTAGCAGTACTCTGACAGAAGGTTCAAAGGTTATGTGAAAGCGGACTTAAATCCAGAACCTATTTAAGAATCAGGTCCGGTTTATTTCTGAACCATAGTTGGGAGGCTTTCTGTGCCACTGAGGGCAAGAAAAATGCAGTCTGCAAATATATTCCTGTAGTTAAAAAGAAAAGACCACGACTGCCCCTATTAGAGTCAGTGTGGTTCTTCAGAGACCATATGAATCTGTAGAATACTGGATCGTCAATGTCCTGACTATAATTGGAAACTGCGATTCTTGTATGGACACAACCTAAAACCTTTGGTGGTGTGGTTGAATATGGCTACACTTGACGAGCCTTTAGGCTCTGTTGAGTGGTTCAGATTATCATATAAAAAATAGATTTTTTTTTTATACATCTTCAGTAAATTAAATTTGCACTTGTGAAAAGGACTTTGGCATACTAATAGATCACAGACTGCACAGGAGTCAACAATGTGATGCAACAGAAAAAAAGGCAAATACAGCTCTGGGATGTATTAAGAGAAGCATAGAATCTAGATC
The DNA here is from genome assembly GCF_051348905.1 of Ranitomeya variabilis. Lineage (NCBI taxonomy): Eukaryota > Metazoa > Chordata > Amphibia > Anura > Dendrobatidae > Ranitomeya > Ranitomeya variabilis. The sequence continues at coordinate 652,354,808 of NC_135234.1, forward strand.
ACGAGATGTAATTATCTCCCTCTTATCCTCCTTGGTCAGGCCTCATCTGGAATACTGTGTCCAGTTCTGGGCACCGCATTATAGAAAAGCAAGTTCACAGAGGCGCTACCAGGATGGTGAGCGGACTGCAAAGGTTGTCCTACGAGGAACTGTTAAAGGATCTGGGAATGATTAGCTTGCAAAATAGAAGGCTAATAGGAGACTTAAAGGGAACCTGTCACCCCCCCAGTCGTTTCAAACTAAAAGAGCCACCTTGTGCAGCAGTAATGCTGCATTCTGACAAGGTGGCTCTTTTAGTTCTGGGTGCTGTAACTAGAGAAATAATCCGTTTTTTAATTTGTCAGAAATACCTTGTCTTCAGTCAAGGAGGCAGGCATTTCCCCCCTGCTTTAGACGCCACACAGCCGTCACTCAAATCTTCTTGGCGCCGGGCGCCGCCTCCTCAGCGCTGTTTTGAAAATAGCCTGCGCACTTTTTTCCTGCCTTGGCAGGCGCAGTGAGCGCTGCCCGTCCTCTGTCCTCATATGCAGTCTAGCTGACTGTGCCTGTTCGGCCGCCCTGCTTGTGAATCACAGCCCCGCAGTGACTTCTGATTTATTCTCACTGCGGGGCTGGGATTCACAGGCAGGGCGGCCGCACAGGCGCAGTCACCGAGACTGCATATGAGGAAAGACTGGCAGCGCTCACTGCGCCTGCACCAGGCAGGAGAAAAGAGCGCAGGCGCCGGCTATTTTCAAAACAGCGGTGAGGAGGAGGCGGCGCCCGGCGCCAAGAAGACTTGAGTGACGGCTGTGTGGCGTCTGAAGAAGGGGGGAAAGGCCTGCCTCCTTGACTGAAGACAAGGTGCTTCTGACAAATTAAAAAACGGATTATTTCTCTAGTTACAGCACCCAGAACTAAAAGAGCCACCTTGTCAGAATGCAGCATTACTGCTGCACAAGGTAGCTCTTTTAGTTTGAAACGACTGGTGGGGGGGTGACAGGTTCCCTTTAATAGCTGTCTTCAAATATCTCAGTGGTGATCTCAGTTAATCAGTGGTGGGGACGGGTTTATACAGAGAAGGAGGACTGCATGTCCTACATACTCCTCTAGAGTTAATCTTCTGGTGATAAACCACTGATTTTATTGAAACTACACACAGCCCAGTAAGTAAATCAGAGTCTCTGCCCTACATTATGCTGCTCTCAGACTGAATAGCAGAATCCTGCTGACAGGTTCCCTTTAAGAAATACCGAATCATAAGAGAAACTGAAAGGCAACGGTATCCCTTCAACCATAAATGGAACCCAAAAAGATTAAAAAATGGATCCATTTCTTCCTGCCTAATGTTCTAATGTTTTCTCTATATGGTCTCTAGTGAGTTTTGCCTCCTAAAGTCTCCAGCAGTTACTAGTTTTTCTAACATAATGCTTTATGATCATATGGTCATATGATGGTATAGGTCCTGAAGCAGTCTCTGTAACGACCATATCTTTCCATGTGGAATGAATTCCCGTCTGTTGGCTGATGTAAGTAAAACGTTACTCTTCACTGGATTGATGGGGCTCCCAGGAATTGGACCCAATAGTCAGTGCTTTATACTGTGTACTATTAAAGAAGTGAATATATTACTTTTAACTTTTGCAGAAAGTGTTTTTATTGGCCAGGCAATAAGAATTCCGATTGCCAAGAGTAGAAATAATTCAAAAAGATAGACCACATTTCTAAGCCAATTGGTTACTTGACTCTTAAGATTTGTCAAGATCAGCCCTGACATTATTGTAAGAAAACCCTGTTAGCTTGACTGACCTGTCACTTTAAGGGCTTGTTCACACATTCAGTTTTTGCCATGTTTTGTTTGCACTTTTTTGACATGGAAAAAATTCAGCTTTTTACAATACCAACAAAACCAATGAGAGCTCAGAAATCTCTTGCGGTTCGGTCTGATAGTCGTCGCTTTTCTAGCTTCAGCATCTCGGATCTTGCTTCAGCGCCTCTTCTTCCTCGCTGTCACCATCCTCCTGTCTTGCTTCCTGTGGAAGTGGTGTTACACTAAAGAACAAACTATAAAGCCCATAACCAGACCGGGGTTAAAAATACAAATTGGGAGAAAAACCCCATGACCCTGCTAGATGCACTCAAACTGAATAATGCACATTCTGGCACCGGTTCTAAATCCAGTGGATGTGATGTATTGATGGATTTGTTCCCATATACTTTTGATACGGTATTTTTGGAGGAGCGGTTAATATGCCAGCAGCAATTATTTTGTATAACCTTGAGACTTCTGTAGCAGGTTGATTGAAGAAGTTTTATTTTATTCGCATTTTGAAGAGACACTAAACTTCAGGTCTGTGTTTATCAATTTACAGAATCCAGTCTCATGTGGTCTGTTTTAACCCATTCCAGCAGATGGACAGAGAGGTGGACTTTAGTGCTTTTCTGCAGACAGGTCCAGAAGAAATGTCTTCCACCATGATTATTGTTTTATTGCACATTTATCCTGGTGTGAGAACTTCCACACAGAATTGAAAATAATAATAAGTCTTTGACAGACGCGTTAATATTTTTTCAGGAGATATACCAGAAGAACCACAGAGGTGGTGACACGTCATAAGTGGTGACACATTCATTTATATGTAATCATTATTATTAATTAATAATGAACTGCAGCATTCTCTAATATAAAAGGTTAGGTTTTGCCAGCTCCCTGCTTTCATGATTGATCTCCTCATCTTCTCAGATGCAGAATTCCATCAGCATGGGAATATATAGGAAACAATAGAGTCCAAAACTTAAAACCATAAAAGCATTGCATTTACTTCAGGAGCATGGAACCAATAAATCTGCAATCTTCATCTTCACAAGCCAACGCGTTTCAACCTTATGGTCTTAATCATGGCTATGATTAAGACATCAAGGTCAAAACGCTTTGGATTTTAATGCTGGAGATTACTGTTTTACAGTATTTGATACATGTTCCTGAAATAAAAGCAAGGTTTTTATGGTCTGTAACCGGTATGTTGGACTTTAGCATTTATTTTCTAATATAGAATATAAATGAGTCTAAAAGTATTGGCCAATACTATTGCAACCCAAAACATGTTGAGACGCTGTGTAAAATATACAGAAAACAAGACGCAATGATTTGGAAATCTCTTATAGCAAAGTTCTTCACAACAGAACAGAACACAGATCAGAAATTGTACATTAGACATTTTTCCATTTCATTTGAAAAAAATAATTAATTTAGAAATTGATGGGAGCAAAACATCTAAAAAATGTTGGGACAGGGAAATGTCTACCATTATGTAGCAGCCCCTCTTATTTTTGCAATAGTCTGTAAACATCTTGGAAGTGAGGAGACCATTGTTTTGGTAAATTACACAAGACCTTCCCTGAATAGACGTTGCCTGGCTAGGAGCTTACGGTATCTTGTTCTAAAACCTCCCTATACAGCTCAGCATTGATATGCCGGTCAAGATGTGTAAGCTGCCCATGACATAGGCACTAATGCAATCCCATATCCTTGGAGGTCCGGGTTTTTGAACTGTACACTGATAACTAGCTGGATGGTCCCTCTCCTCTTGAGTCCGCAGGACACTGTATTCTTGGTTTCCACAAAGAATTTCACATTTTGATTCATCTGAGCACAGAACAGTTTCCCATTTTGCTTCAGTCCATTTTGAAGAAACTTTGGCCAAGAGAAGATGGCAGTGTGACGCCCGGGAGACCGAGGTACCCAGCACCAGATCAATGAGGTCCGTCTCTTGAGGGGGATGTCACTAGTGGCTTGACCCGGTGCTGTGGCCTCAGGCGATGCACAGTATAAGGGGTATCATGAAGGAACAGACACTTACTTGATCAGCAGCAGGTCCTCTCAGCTGTGATGACCCCGATCCTGGATTGATGGCTATTGTCCAAATGAAAGACTGAGGCGCTGAAACATTTAACCAGTTTACTTCAACAAAAAGGGATTTGTGACCAACACTGTCACCGGAGTCTGTATAAGAACTCTGAAATTACTTTGACCCTGTTAGGATTTCCACCTCTTATTATGCTCAGTTTCTGTATGGCCCTGCTGCTGTTTGTGAACTGGCTGCCGGCCCAATCTGTCTCTTCTATGCTCTGGTTCGACGGACAACCCGAGTCCTTTTTGTCGGCTTACCCCCTCTGGGAGTACCGCTGAACTCTGTGTCTGTTGCTGCGTCTTACCCTGGTGAAGCTAATATCACCTCACTTCCTTCCGGTTGCTGTATTATATGTAATGAATATAGCCACGGATCCGGTATCCGTCTCTGCGCCTATTCTGGGTAGAGGTTATTGCTACCTGGTTCTCACAATGTCCTTTTTTTCTATTCCTCTTTTCCTACTATGGGTATTACGGGCCTATAATCCGTCATAGGGCTGTTAGGAGTTCAGTTATACGACCTCTCACTTTCAGCTCCTTAACCCAACTGTCAGTCTTTTTCTCAGACCAGAATAGATCAAGGGGAGTCTCTGGAGCTCCCCCTTCTGGCCGGAGATGGTAGTGCAGTCTTGCTATTCTAGTATTTGTATTTGGTGTCAATAACTATTTTTGTGGCAAATAACCCTAGGGGCGCCACATCCCCCCTTAGTTAAGAACAGTACTCCGGGACTGTGGGATGATAACATTTTGAAATAACAATTGATATGTACAGAGTCTAAAAAAATGAAAAGTTACAAAAACCACTCAAAGAAACCCAAAAAAATGGAATTCTGTAAAAAGTCACTTCAAATAGCGTCCATTAATACAGTTCTATCCTTGAAGATACTAGGAAGCAAAGTTCACAAAGCAGTCTTTCCGGAGCTTTGATTTAGTGTTTCCGGGCTGATAAAAGTTCAAGAATATGCAAGAAGTTCATACAGGTAAGTCTCTGTAGGTACTGGGCTTAAACGTTACAGAACGATAACAATGACTATAGTCTTATAGTTGGTAATCCGCATACCTGGCCGGTAATTGACCCTGGGTACTACGCTGGGATCTACGTAATAGCGGTGTCTCTTTATGTGGTGTACTACTGTCTACTGCGGATATAGTATCTGCCCTCTCTGCTAAAGATAATTCCACCACTATGGGGTTGGCAAGTCCACCGTGAATGGGATCGCTCTGATCAGGAATCTGTTCTTCCTGACCTGGAACCTCTTGTAGTACGGGGTCAGCCTCTTCTTGTCTTGGGACTTCTAATATTGGATTCGGTGTTGGATAAAAGGCCACCATGGGAACCACTACTGCACCATGGTATGTTAGTAGGGTTTTGGGAAAGTCTCCTATACAGGTGTGATACATTTCCTCTTCTTTTTCCTTTACTGGTTGAACCTGTATAGGTTGAATAACTTCTGTTTCTGGCTGGACAACTTCTGGCTCTTTCAACGTTTCCGGACATAATTTAAGATTGTCTCTTGACACTAGTACAGATGTTAAACCTCCATTTTTGATAATGAGACACATTTTAGGATTATCCATTCTTGTTGGTAAAACTGTGTAGGGTACGGCTTCCCACTGATTATCCAGTTTATTGGTTCGACGATTCCTCTTGAGTACTTGGTCACCCGGTCTTAATGGAGTTGCTAGAGCATTCTGGTTGAAAGTTCGCTCTTGTCTTTCTCTGGTTTGCTGGAGGCTTCTTTCCACACTCTCTTGTACTTGGCGATACTGCATTTGCCGTACGACATCCCAATTGGAGTCTTGAACTTCTGCGTCTGGTTTCAGAATTCCCATTTCTAGATCGATTGGCAATTGGCCGGGTCTTGCACGCATAAGATAAGCTGGGGTGCAGTTGGTAGAGCTCACCGGGACATGATTATACAGATCCACCAAGTCAGGCAATTTCTCTGGCCATTGATTCCTTTCCGTTTCAGGTAAAGTCTTTAGTAGGTCTATCACAATATGGTTCATCTTCTCACATAAGCCGTTTGTTTGCGGATGATAGGCCGTCGTCCGGATCTTTTTGCAACCATACATATTACAGAATTCTCTGAAGATCTCTGATTCAAAGGCTGTACCCTGGTCAGTGAGAACCTGTTCCGGATATCCATGGGGTCTACAAAAGTACGTTTGGAACGCTTTGGCTGCTGTTTTTGCAGTCAGATCTTTTACAGGTACTACTACCAAGAAGCGCGAATAATGATCCACGATGGTCAAGGCATAGACATAACCGGGCCGGCTCGATGTCAACTTCACGTGGTCCATGGCTACCAGTTCAAGTAGTTGTTTGGTGATTATGGGCTGCAGTGGTGCTCTTTGGCTCTTTTGATCGTTCCTTCTGAGGTTGCACGGGCCACAGTTTCTACACCACTGTTCGATTGATTTTCTCATCCCGACCCAATAAAATCTTTCTCTCAGAAGTACTTCTAGCTTTTTCCAACCAAAGTGACCAGCACCATTGTGGTAAGCCTCGAGGACCATCCTCACATCTTGTTTAGGTACGATAATCTGCCAAACCAATTCATGTGTTTTCGGATTGGTGTATCTTCTACAGAGTTTCCCTTGATACAGGAACATTTTGCCTCTCTCTTTCCAGAGTTGATGCGTCCCTTCTGGGGCATCCTCATCGGGATATGCACCTTGCTCAGTCAATAGTTCCTTCACTAGCTTCACAGCCGGATTGCTATCTTGGGTGTCCGCCCATCTATGGTGTGCAAACGGATTAAAATTCACTTCTTGTTGTTTCTAATAGGTATTTGACTGATGATGTTTTACCTTGGGCTGATGAAAGGCTAGTAGTTCAATTTCTTCAAGCTCCCCCGTTTCTTCTTCTACATCTCTCAAGTGTGGCATCCGGGATAGGGCATCGGCATTTCCATTTTTGCGACCTGCTCGATACTTGATCACGAAGTTGTAATTAGATAACCGGGCTATCCATCGCTGTTCTAACGCACCTAATTTAGCCGTGTCTAAGTGGGTCAGTGGATTGTTGTCAGTATAGACAATAAATTCTGCACCGGTCAAATAGTGTTTGAAACGTTCAGTCACAGCCCAAACTACTGCCAGTAGCTCCAATTTGAAAGAGCTATAATTTTCAGAATTTCAGTAGGCCGGAGTTTTCTACTTGCAAAGGCGATGACTTTCTCCCGACCTTCTTGCTTTTGTGACAACACCGCTCCCAATCCCACATTACTGGCATCGGTGTAGAGGATGAAAGGATGATGGTAATCCGGGTACGCCAGAACTTCTTCTCCGGTTAGTGCCTTCTTTAGTTGTTCAAAGGAGTCTTCTCTTTCGTCGTTCCACTGAAAAGGAGGGTTTCGGTTTGAAGGTTTCTTCGTCTGCCCTATCAAAGTATCTTGCAAGGGCGCTGCCAATTTGGTAAATCCTTTTATAAATCTACGATAGTAACCCACTAATCCCAAGAATTGCCTCACTTCTTTTATGTTGGTAGGTCTTGGCCAATCCCTTATGGCAGTTATTTTCTCGGGATCCGGTGCTACTCCCTCCGAACTCACGATGTGCCCTAAGTATTGTACCTTTGGCTTGAGAAGGTGACATTTGGAAGGTTGAATTTTCATACCATGCAAGAAGTTCATACAGGTAAGTCTCTGTAGGTACTGGGCTTAAACGTTACAGAACGATAACAATGACTATAGTCTTATAGTTGGTAATCCGCATACCTGGCCGGTAATTGACCCTGGGTACTACGCTGGGATCTACGTAATAGCGGTGTCTCTTTATGTGGTGTACTACTGTCTACTGCGGATATAGTATCTGCCCTCTCTGCTAAAGATAATTCCACCACTATGGGGTTGGCAAGTCCACCGTGAATGGGATCGCTCTGATCAGGAATCTGTTCTTCCTGACCTGGAACCTCTTGTAGTACGGGGTCAGCCTCTTCTTGTCTTGGGACTTCTAATATTGGATTCGGTGTTGGATAAAAGGCCACCATGGGAACCACTACTGCACCATGGTATGTTAGTAGGGTTTTGGGAAAGTCTCCTATACAGGTGTGATACATTTCCTCTTCTTTTTCCTTTACTGGTTGAACCTGTATAGGTTGAATAACTTCTGTTTCTGGCTGGACAACTTCTGGCTCTTTCAACGTTTCCGGACATAATTTAAGATTGTCTCTTGACACTAGTACAGATGTTAAACCTCCATTTTTGATAATGAGACACATTTTAGGATTATCCATTCTTGTTGGTAAAACTGTGTAGGGTACGGCTTCCCACTGATTATCCAGTTTATTGGTTCGACGATTCCTCTTGAGTACTTGGTCACCCGGTCTTAATGGAGTTGCTAGAGCATTCTGGTTGAAAGTTCGTTCTTGTCTTTCTCTGGTTTGCTGGAGGCTTCTTTCCACACTCTCTTGTACTTGGCGATACTGCATTTGCCGTACGACATCCCAATTGGAGTCTTGAACTTCTGCGTCTGGTTTCAGAATTCCCATTTCTAGATCGATTGGCAATTGGCCGGGTCTTGCACGCATAAGATAAGCTGGGGTGCAGTTGGTAGAGCTCACCGGGACATGATTATACAGATCCACCAAGTCAGGCAATTTCTCTGGCCATTGATTCCTTTCCGTTTCAGGTAAAGTCTTTAGTAGGTCTATCACAATATGGTTCATCTTCTCACATAAGCCGTTTGTTTGCGGATGATAGGCCGTCGTCCGGATCTTTTTGCAACCATACATATTACAGAATTCTCTGAAGATCTCTGATTCAAAGGCTGTACCCTGGTCAGTGAGAACCTGTTCCGGATATCCATGGGGTCTACAAAAGTACGTTTGGAACGCTTTGGCTGCTGTTTTTGCAGTCAGATCTTTTACAGGTACTACTACCAAGAAGCGCGAATAATGATCCACGATGGTCAAGGCATAGACATAACCGGGCCGGCTCGATGTCAACTTCACGTGGTCCATGGCTACCAGTTCAAGTAGTTGTTTGGTGATTATGGGCTGCAGTGGTGCTCTTTGGCTCTTTTGATCGTTCCTTCTGAGGTTGCACGGGCCACAGTTTCTACACCACTGTTCGATTGATTTTCTCATCCCGACCCAATAAAATCTTTCTCTCAGAAGTACTTCTAGCTTTTTCCAACCAAAGTGACCAGCACCATTGTGGTAAGCCTCGAGGACCATCCTCACATCTTGTTTAGGTACGATAATCTGCCAAACCAATTCATGTGTTTTCGGATTGGTGTATCTTCTACAGAGTTTCCCTTGATACAGGAACATTTTGCCTCTCTCTTTCCAGAGTTGATGCGTCCCTTCTGGGGCATCCTCATCGGGATATGCACCTTGCTCAGTCAATAGTTCCTTCACTAGCTTCACAGCCGGATTGCTATCTTGGGTGTCCGCCCATCTATGGTGTGCAAACGGATTAAAATTCACTTCTTGTTGTTTCTAATAGGTATTTGACTGATGATGTTTTACCTTGGGCTGATGAAAGGCTAGTAGTTCAATTTCTTCAAGCTCCCCCGTTTCTTCTTCTACATCTCTCAAGTGTGGCATCCGGGATAGGGCATCGGCATTTCCATTTTTGCGACCTGCTCGATACTTGATCACGAAGTTGTAATTAGATAACCGGGCTATCCATCGCTGTTCTAACGCACCTAATTTAGCCGTGTCTAAGTGGGTCAGTGGATTGTTGTCAGTATAGACAATAAATTCTGCACCGGTCAAATAGTGTTTGAAACGTTCAGTCACAGCCCAAACTACTGCCAGTAGCTCCAATTTGAAAGAGCTATAATTTTCAGAATTTCAGTAGGCCGGAGTTTTCTACTTGCAAAGGCGATGACTTTCTCCCGACCTTCTTGCTTTTGTGACAACACCGCTCCCAATCCCACATTACTGGCATCGGTGTAGAGGATGAAAGGATGATGGTAATCCGGGTACGCCAGAACTTCTTCTCCGGTTAGTGCCTTCTTTAGTTGTTCAAAGGAGTCTTCTCTTTCGTCGTTCCACTGAAAAGGAGGGTTTCGGTTTGAAGGTTTCTTCGTCTGCCCTATCAAAGTATCTTGCAAGGGCGCTGCCAATTTGGTAAATCCTTTTATAAATCTACGATAGTAACCCACTAATCCCAAGAATTGCCTCACTTCTTTTATGTTGGTAGGTCTTGGCCAATCCCTTATGGCAGTTATTTTCTCGGGATCCGGTGCTACTCCCTCCGAACTCACGATGTGCCCTAAGTATTGTACCTTTGGCTTGAGAAGGTGACATTTGGATGGTTTGATTTTCATACCATACTTGGATAAGGCTTCGAACACCTCTGCCAGGTCTGTTAAGTGCTGTTCGTAAGTCTTTGAGTAGACGATCACGTCATCTAGGTACAGGAGGACGGTCTCGAAGTTCTTGTGTCCGAGGCAACATTCCATCAGTCGCTGGAAAGTACCGGATGCGTTGCAGAGTCCGAACGGCATGCGATTAAATTCGCTTAGACCCATTGGTGTGGTGAATGCCGTTTTTTCTTTATCTCTCTCAGCCACAGGGACTTGCCAATACCCGCTTGTTAAGTCTAAGGTGGAAAAATAATTAGCAGATTTCAAAGCAGTCAAGGACTCTTCTATCCTAGGCAAGGGATAGGCGTCTTTATGGGTGATATTATTAATCCGCCGGTAGTCTACGCACATTCTCATGGTTCCGTCCTTTTTTTTGACAATCACCAGAGGGGCCGCCCAAGGGCTACAACTATCTTTTATTACCCCGGCCTGTTTCATCTCTCTCAGCATGTCCTTCGCGCATTGATAGTGAGCGGGCGGTATGGGTCTATATCTTTCTTTTATCGGGGGATGGTCACCGGTGGGGATTGTATGTTCCACCCCTTCTATCCGTCCGAAGTCTAATGGGTGTTTACTGAAGACCTGTTCATATTCCGTCACTAATCTATACACTCCTTGTCTTTGATGGGTAGGTGTTGAATCTACACCCACATCTAGCTGTTGGCACCAATCCTCCGATTCTCCATCTGAGCCGTTATTTTCCACCTGACAGGTCGATTCTAAGGGCTCAACGGTTGTGATGGCATTGTTGTCAACAGTATATAACTTTGCCACTGTAGCATACCTTGGCAAAGTGACCTCTTCCTCTCCACAGTTCAAAAGTCGTACCGGCACCCGTCCCCGGTGTACCTCGACCACCCCTCGTGCTGTGAGTATAGTGGGCCTGCTGTCGGTGTACGCTGGTTCTATTAAGGCTTGATAGTCTCGTCCTTTAGTACCAATGGCCGCTCTACACCATACCAGCATTTCTGTTTTTGGTGGGATTACAATAGACGTTGGATCACTCACCCTCACACTGCCGATTTCTCCACCTGCAACTTCTATCTGTTGCCTTAACATTAACACTTTTATTTCCCTCCGGAGAACTCTCTGCTGGCAGGATCGGGCAGTTTCAGCAATTTGTTGTAAGACAGAAATATCTTCGGAAAAGCAGTTCTCTAACACATTCATTCCTATCAATACAGTTGGTTCACAGTTCTGCCGGTCGATATCAACGACAATTATACCCTGTTTCTTCAATTCTGCTTTACCAATCTTTATGGTCATCTCCCTGAATCCTAGTTTCGGTACCAACTTACCATTACTGGCCCATATATCTAGTTCAACATCAGAGGGTCCTTTATCAATATCTACCTCAGCCCAGTACCTCTTATAAAGGATATATGGTATAGATGAAATGTGGGAACCTGTATCCAGCAAAGCGTTGAGGGGAATTCCGTCCAGCACGATAGGGATGATGGGTCGTCCTCCGATGTACCTGTCGTGCCAGTGTGTTGGGCCTTAAAAATTCATTCCTGCGAAGCGGCCCGCATTCCCAGGGGATTCCCGTTTAAATCACAATTTCGTGCAAAGTGGCCTGGCTGCTGGCAACGGCGGCAAATGGGCTGTCCATCCGGTTGGTAGCGGTCACGGGGTCGTCCTCTCCATGTCGGGTATCTCCGGGACCTCATCCATGGAACATCCTCTCTACGGTTTGCCAACTCCATCTTGGGTTCACTCATCTCCTGCATGGTTTTAGCCATTGAAGCAACAACATCAGTTAAAGAGTCAAGCTTTTGCTGAAGAGCCTCATTAGTAATGGGCCCCAGGGACTTAGCACTGGCACCGGACGTAGCTGATGTCACTGGCATTCCCCGTTGCTGAAGTGCATCTGCCATGGGTTGTGTGAGATCCTGATCCCGAGGTGCCTCTGCCAGCTGGAGACGTATAGCGCTCTCCTTTAATTGGGCAAATGTCGATTCAGGGTTCTTTGTTGTGAAATTGGATTTTGGGCTCCCCCGGTGGCCACTGGTGGAATTGAACTTGTGTGCATCATCCCCTCTGTTCACCTGTTCCCATCAGGATGTGGGAGTCGCTATTTAACCTTGCTCCTCTGTCACTTCCATGCCGGTCAACATTGTAATCAGAAGCCTTTCTGTGCATGTTCCTGCTACCAGACAACTTCCAGCTAAGTCGTACTTTTGTCCTTGTTTGTTTTTTGCATTTTGTTCCAGTTCACAGCTGCAGTTTCGTTTCTGTGTCTGGAAAGCTCTTGTGATCTGAAATTGCCACTCTGATGTTATGAGTTAATACTAGAGTCTTAAAGTAATTTCAGGATGGTGTATTGATAGGGTTTTCAGCTGACCATGAAAGTACCCTTTCTGTCTTCCTGCTATCTAGTAAGCGGACCTCGATTTTGCTAAACCTATTTTCATACTACGTTTGTCATTTTCATCTTAAATCACCGCCAATATATGTGGGGGCCTCTGTCTGCCTTTCGGGGAAATTTCTCTAGAGGTGAGCCAGGACTATATTTTCCTCTGCCAGGATTAGTTAGTCCTCCGGCCGGCGCTGGGCGTCTAGGGATAAAACGCAGGCTACGCTACCCGGCTACTGTTAGTTGTGCGGCAGGTTTAGTTCATGGTCAGTTTAAGTTTCCATCCTTCCAAGAGCTAGTTCCTATATATGCTGGGCTATGTTCTCTTGCCATTGAGAACCATAACAGTTTGACCGGCCCACAAAGGGTTAAATTAATTGGCAGAGAAAGGAGAGAAAAAAGAAGTCTGCTGAAAAATTTTTTTTTTTTTTTCCTTCAGTTCTGAGTGTGCTTTCAATTGAATCACTTGCAAGTCTGCCTATATTGCAGCCTTCCTCTCTCTCTCTCCTTCTAATCCTGGAATGGCTCTGTGTTCACCTGTTTAAAATGGATATTCAGAGTTTAGCTGCAGGTTTGAATAATCTCACCACGAAAGTTCAAAATTTACAAGATTTTGTTGTTCATGTTCCTATATCTGAACCTAGAATTCCTTTGCCTGAATTTTTCTCGGGGAATAGATCTTGCTTTCAAAATTTCAAAAATAATTGCAAGTTGTTTTTGTCCCTGAAATCTCGCTCTGCTGGAGATCCTGCTCAGCAGGTCAGGATTGTGATTTCCTTGCTCCGGGGCGACCCTCAAGATTGGGCTTTTGCATTGGCTCCAGGGGATCCTGCGTTGCTCAATGTGGATGCGTTTTTTCTGGCCTTGGGGTTGCTTTATGAGGAACCTCATTTAGAGCTTCAGGCGGAAAAAGCCTTGATGTCCCTATCTCAGGGGCAAGATGAAGTTGAAATATACTGCCAAAAATTCCGTAAATGGTCTGTGCTTACTCAGTGGAATGAGTGCGCCCTGGCGGCGAATTTCAGAGAGGGTCTCTCTGATGCCGTTAAGGATGTTATGGTGGGGTTCCCTGTGCCTGCGGGTCTGAATGAGTCCATGACAATGGCTATCCAGATCGATAGACGTCTGCGGGAGCGCAAACCTGTGCACCATTTGGCGGTGTCTACTGAGAAGACGCCAGAGAATATGCAATGTGATAGAATTCTGTCCAGAAGCGAACGGCAGAATTTTAGACGAAAAAATGGGTTGTGCTTTTATTGTGGTGATTCAACTCATGTTATATCAGCATGCTCTAAGCGTACTAAGAAGCTTGATAAGTCAGTTTCAATTGGCACTTTTCAGTCTAAGTTTATTCTATCTGTGACCCTGATTTGTTCTTTATCATCTATTACAGCGGATGCCTATGTCGACTCTGGCGCCGCTTTGAGTCTTATGGATTGGTCCTTTGCCAAACGCTGTGGGTATGATTTAGAGCCTCTTGAAACTCCTATACCTCTGAAGGGGATTGACTCCACCCCATTGGCTAGTAATAAACCACAATACTGGACACAAGTAACTATGCGAATTAATCCGGATCATCAGGAGATTATTCGCTTTCTTGTGCTGTATAATCTACATGATGTGTTGGTGCTTGGATTGCCATGGCTGCAATCTCATAACCCAGTCCTCGACTGGAACGCTATGTCTGTGTTAAGCTGGGGATGTAAGGGGATGCATGGGGACGTACCTTTGGTTTCCATTTCGTCATCTATTCCCTCTGAGATTCCTGAATTCTTGTCTGACTATCGTGACGTTTTTGAAGAACCTAAGCTTGGTTCATTACCTCCGCACCGGGAGTGCGATTGTGCCATAGATTTGATTCCGGGTAGTAAATACCCTAAGGGTCGTTTATTTAATCTGTCTGTGCCTGAACATGCTGCTATGCGAGAATATATAAAGGAGTCCTTGGAAAAGGGACATATTCGTCCTTCGTCATCTCCCTTAGGAGCCGGTTTTTTCTTTGTGTCTAAGAAAGATGGCTCTTTGAGGCCGTGTATTGATTATCGGCTTTTGAATAAAATCACGGTTAAATATCAATATCCGTTGCCACTGCTGACTGATTTGTTTGCTCGCATAAAGGGGGCCAAGTGGTTCTCTAAGATAGATCTCCGTGGGGCGTATAATTTGGTGCGAATTAAGCAGGGGGATGAGTGGAAAACCGCATTTAATACGCCCGAGGGCCACTTTGAGTATTTGGTGATGCCTTTTGGCCTTTCAAATGCCCCTTCAGTCTTTCAGTCCTTTATGCATGACATTTTCCGTGATTATTTGGATAAATTTATGATCGTGTATCTGGATGATATTCTGATTTTTTCGGATGACTGGGACTCTCATGTCCAGCAGGTCAGGAGGGTTTTTCAGGTTTTGCGGTCTAATTCCTTGTGTGTGAAGGGTTCTAAGTGCGTTTTTGGGGTTCAAAAGATTTCCTTGTTGGGATACATTTTTTCCCCCTCTTCCATCGAGATGGATCCTGTCAAGGTTCGGGCTATTTGTGATTGGACGCAACCCTCTTCTCTTAAGAGTCTTCAGAAATTTTTGGGCTTTGCTAACTTTTATCGTCGATTTATTGCTGGTTTTTCTGATGTTGTTAAACCATTGACTGATTTGACTAAGAAGGGTGCTGATGTTGCTGATTGGTCCCCTGCTGCTGTGGAGGCCTTTCGGGAGCTTAAGCGCCGCTTTTCTTCCGCCCCTGTGTTGCGTCAGCCTGATGTTGCTCTTCCTTTTCAGGTTGAGGTCGACGCTTCTGAAATCGGAGCTGGGGCGGTTTTGTCGCAAAGAAGTTCCGACTGCTCCGTGATGAAACCTTGTGCTTTTTTTTCTCGTAAATTTTCGCCCGCCGAGCGGAATTATGATATTGGGAATCGGGAGCTTTTGGCCATGAAGTGGGCTTTTGAGGAGTGGCGTCATTGGCTTGAGGGGGCTAGACATCAGGTGGTGGTATTGACCGACCATAAAAATTTAATTTATCTTGAGTCCGCCAGACGCCTGAATCCTAGACAGGCGCGCTGGTCGTTGTTTTTCTCTCGGTTTAATTTTGTGGTGTCATACCTACCGGGTTCTAAGAATGTTAAGGCGGATGCCCTTTCTAGGAGTTTTGAGCCTGACTCCCCTGGTAATTCTGAACCTACAGGTATCCTTAAGGATGGAGTGATATTGTCTGCCGTTTCTCCAGACCTGCGGCGGGCCTTGCAGGATTTTCAGGCGGATAGACCTGATCGTTGCCCACCTGGTAGACTGTTTGTTCCTGATGATTGGACCAGTAAAGTCATTTCTGAGGTTCATTCTTCTGCGTTGGCAGGTCATCCTGGAATCTTTGGTACCAGGGATTTGGTGGCAAGGTCCTTCTGGTGGCCTTCCCTGTCACGAGATGTACGAGGCTTTGTGCAGTCTTGTGACGTTTGTGCTCGGGCTAAGCCTTGTTGTTCTCGGGCTAGTGGATTGTTGTTGCCCTTGCCTATCCCGAAGAGGCCTTGGACGCACATCTCGATGGATTTTATTTCGGATCTTCCTGTTTCTCAGAAGATGTCTGTCATCTGGGTGGTGTGTGACCGTTTCTCTAAGATGGTCCATTTGGTTCCCCTGCCTAAGTTGCCTTCTTCTTCCGAGTTGGTTCCTCTGTTTTTTCAAAATGTGGTTCGTTTGCATGGTATTCCGGAGAATATCGTTTCTGACAGAGGAACCCAATTCGTGTCTAGATTTTGGCGGGCATTCTGTGCTAGGATGGGCATAGATTTGTCTTTCTCGTCTGCTTTCCATCCTCAGACTAATGGCCAGACCGAGCGGACGAATCAGACTTTGGAGACATATTTGAGGTGTTTTGTGTCTGCAGATCAGGATGATTGGGTTGCTTTTTTGCCTTTAGCGGAGTTTGCCCTCAATAATCGGGCCAGCTCTGCCACCTTGGTGTCTCCTTTTTTCTGTAATTCGGGGTTTCATCCTCGATTTTCCTCCGGTCAGGTGGAATCTTCGGATTGTCCTGGAGTGGATGCTGTGGTGGAGAGGTTGCATCAGATTTGGGGGCAGGTGGTGGACAATTTGAAGTTGTCCCAGGAGAAGACTCAGCTTTTTGCCAACCGCCGGCGTCGGGTTGGTCCTCGGCTTTGTGTCGGGGACTTGGTGTGGTTGTCTTCTCGTTTTGTCCCTATGAGGGTTTCTTCTCCTAAGTTTAAGCCTCGGTTCATCGGCCCGTACAAGATATTGGAGATTCTTAACCCTGTGTCCTTCCGTTTGGACCTCCCTGCATCTTTTTCTATTCATAATGTTTTTCATCGGTCATTGTTGCGCAGGTATGAGGTACCGGTTGTGCCTTCCGTTGAGCCTCCTGCTCCGGTGTTGGTTGAGGGCGAGTTGGAGTACGTTGTGGAAAAAATCTTGGACTCCCGTGTTTCCAGACGGAAACTCCAGTATCTGGTCAAATGGAAGGGATACGGTCAGGAGGATAATTCTTGGGTGACTGCCTCTGATGTTCATGCCTCCGATCTGGTCCGTGCCTTTCATAGGGCTCATCCTGATCGCCCTGGTGGTTCTGGTGAGGGTTCGGTGCCCCCTCCTTGAGGGGGGGGTACTGTTGTGAAATTGGATTTTGGGCTCCCCCGGTGGCCACTGGTGGAATTGAACTTGTGTGCATCATCCCCTCTGTTCACCTGTTCCCATCAGGATGTGGGAGTCGCTATTTAACCTTGCTCCTCTGTCACTTCCATGCCGGTCAACATTGTAATCAGAAGCCTTTCTGTGCATGTTCCTGCTACCAGACAACTTCCAGCTAAGTCGTACTTTTGTCCTTGTTTGTTTTTTGCATTTTGTTCCAGTTCACAGCTGCAGTTTCGTTTCTGTGTCTGGAAAGCTCTTGTGATCTGAAATTGCCACTCTGATGTTATGAGTTAATACTAGAGTCTTAAAGTAATTTCAGGATGGTGTATTGATAGGGTTTTCAGCTGACCATGAAAGTACCCTTTCTGTCTTCCTGCTATCTAGTAAGCGGACCTCGATTTTGCTAAACCTATTTTCATACTACGTTTGTCATTTTCATCTTAAATCACCGCCAATATATGTGGGGGCCTCTGTCTGCCTTTCGGGGAAATTTCTCTAGAGGTGAGCCAGGACTATATTTTCCTCTGCCAGGATTAGTTAGTCCTCCGGCCGGCGCTGGGCGTCTAGGGATAAAACGCAGGCTACGCTACCCGGCTACTGTTAGTTGTGCGGCAGGTTTAGTTCATGGTCAGTTTAAGTTTCCATCCTTCCAAGAGCTAGTTCCTATATATGCTGGGCTATGTTCTCTTGCCATTGAGAACCATAACAGTTCTTAAAAACAAGCATGCTCACATGCCCCCGGTGAGAAGGGGTGTAGAGTCCCTCAATAAATTGATCTCTTAGCAGTTTATCGGCTCCTGTGTTAAAAATGGGTTCAGCCAGTGTAAGTGATTTAAGGGCTTCCTGCAGGTTTAAGGCAAAATCTCTCACGCCCTCATTAGCTTTTTGTTTGCAATTAAAGAATCGTACTTTAGCTTTGCTGCTGGTAGTGGTTTCAAATGTAGCTTTTAATCCAGCAAATATGCGTTCAACAGTACCTTTTAGATCAGTTGCCCATGCCGTGACTTCTCGCTTAGCATGGCCACTTAACTGCCTCATCAGGAGACTAACACGCTGAGCTTCACCCACGGGGAACATATCAAAATGAGCCAGCATCTTTTCCCTGAAACCGTCAAGGGTATTAGGTTCACCTTCATACATTGGAAGCCACGGGCCACCCGGGGTATATGGCATCAACACCGGCATGATGGGCGCCACTCCTTGCACTGCTGCGCTGCCAGGCTCTCTATCGACACTCTGTCTTTCAGCTGCATTAGCGTCGCCGGGTGCTGCGGCGTCTCCGTGCTGCGACATACTGTACCCCCTTAGTTAATCCAGACCCCTCCGGTCCCAGCTTCCGTCTAGATAATGTAGATTCATTCCTCTGTGCAGCAGGATGACAATGACACGCCCCCTGCTGCCTCTAACTGCCGCACGCTCTGTTATGGTGGATTTTGAAGTTTTTCAGTTAGACTGGGGCTTGGGTAATGACGTAGCTCGATTAACAGTTTTGTGCTTAACAGTTATGAGATGATTACATCAGGGGATGGCGGCCATTTTTACCCCATTATAACCAATGGAGAAAAGTCACTTTCAATAGTTTTCAATGGGGAACAGGATTTTCTTTAACAAAGTCAATTTCCAAGATTTTTCATCCAAATTTTCACAGTTTCAGACTCCAATTACGGCACACAATACCCGGTGTACGGGCTGGCCCAATCCTGTTCGTGACGCCAGTTGTGACGCCCGGGAGACCGAGGTACCCAGCACCAGATCAATGAGGTCCGTCTCTTGAGGGGGATGTCACTAGTGGCTTGACCCGGTGCTGTGGCCTCAGGCGATGCACAGTATAAGGGGTATCATGAAGGAACAGACACTTACTTGATCAGCAGCAGGTCCTCTCAGCTGTGATGACCCCGATCCTGGATTGATGGCTATTGTCCAAATGAAAGACTGAGGCGCTGAAACATTTAACCAGTTTACTTCAACAAAAAGGGATTTGTGACCAACACTGTCACCGGAGTCTGTATAAGAACTCTGAAATTACTTTGACCCTGTTAGGATTTCCACCTCTTATTATGCGCAGTTTCTGTATGGCCCTGCTGCTGTTTGTGAACTGGCTGCCGGCCCAATCTGTCTCTTCTATGCTCTGGTTCGACGGACAACCCGAGTCCTTTTTGTCGGCTTACCCCCTCTGGGAGTACCGCTGAACTCTGTGTCTAATCCAAAGGGATACATAAAGTATCAAACACACCACTCAAGAGATGGTATAAAAGAGTGACAATTTTTATTGAAAATACACATATACTACAGTAATTGATAAAAACAAAAATAACAGAAGACCAGTAAGAGGAAGGATAATACCCGAGTAAAGTGCACAAAGACTGAAGACATGAGGTAGATAGTAGTAGTACAGGCTATGGGGATGAAATAAATATCCATACTGGACTAACTCCATAGTGAACTGCATAAGGAGTGGCCATCTTAGCCAAAATATAAAGTGCCAATGCAAAGTGCCAATGCAAAAGAAAGCTTAGTATGGTTGTATATACATACCCATGGGATCCGCCTGTCTATCCTCAGCCTCACAAAAGAACCCCGACGCGCGTTTTGCGTTTTCCGCTTTATCAAGGGGAGAGAGATTGTGCATGTCCTGTCTTTACTGCAAGCTCCAATTTATAGTACATAGTGATTACTGCACCTGCTAGCATTATGTCGCGCATGGCACCGCCGCCTCCGGTTCCTGAACATCGCTGTTTCCGGCACTCACAATCGGCGTGCGGGGAGGTAATCCTCCATGACGTCATGTCCGCACAGCCGATGGTAAAGAGGCCTTCAATAACATGGTGGTTCCCGGGCGCGATGCGCATGCGCGTCACCATTTTGTTAGGGTCACCCTTCAGGCAGATGAAATAACTAGCCGATCATGCAGGCATAACAGCCCGGACCCCAGCGATAAGGACCGCATCATATAAAGGAAGAAGAAAAGGGAGGTAACACCACCACCATATGAAAAAACATTCTTATATAAATACTTTAGGGAACATCCCATATCAAAAACATCATATCACAAATAATGAGAGTACACATATGACAGGAGAACAATATTATAATATCATCGCAAAAAACAAAAACATATAAATATTCAAGAAAGTCCACATTTCAGCTCTCCATGTCCCCAAATCATGATTTATGCGTATTTCTCAGATTAAAAGATGCAATAGTATTCTCTTCCGATGCAGAACATTGATTAACACGGATATCATGGTGATATGAAGTAGCAGATGTTTCAGGCCAGAATATTTATTATTGGGCAAATTTCCAAACTTATTACTAAAAATAAAAAACATAAAGGAGAAAAAAAGAGAATAATTAAAGACAAGAACACAAAAATTTAAAAAGCAGAGATCTATAAAAATGGAGCGAAACTCAGTTTCTCGTTGAGCCCTACAGGGGACATAGTACCGAGTTCCACAGTCCACCTTGTTTCCGTTTGTGCTAATAACTGCTTCAAGTTGCCCCCTCTGATCCCCCCATGGATCCTATCAATGCCTTTAACCTTAAGGCCTCGGGGGTCAGAGTTATGGTGTAGTAAAAAGTGTTTGGGCAGCGTTTTTAGCATAGACACATCCTCCACCTCTTTCGCAGCCAAGATGTCCCTCACATGTTCTCTTACTCTAATGCGCAATTCCCTAGTTAAACCAATATAGATTTTGGAACAGGGGCACTGCGCAAAGTATACAACATATGAGGTGGTGCAGGATATATAATGAACAATATTGTATTCATGCGTCCCCACAGCATTTTTGAAGGTCTTGGCCCTTACAATATTAGATAGATTACATGCCATACAGTTCCCACACGGGAAACAGCCCCATTTCTGCTTGGAGTTACCAAAAAAACTCTTGTGTGAAGCCACATAGTGACTTCTCACCAATTGATCCTTGAGATTTTTGCTCCTTCTAGCAGTAATAAGAGGTCTTGTGGAAATTTCTTTATTTAATATGGGGTCGGTTTGAAGAACAGGCCAATGTCTATTGAGAATCTGGCGCATGGTGTCCCACTGACAGTTAAATGTTGATATAAACCTGACTTGGGTATCACCTTTGTTGGTTTGAGCGCCAGACCCACATAGCAATTGCTGACGTGGGGTATATTTAGCACGGTGATAACCACGCTTAATATATCTCTGGCTATATCCTCTTTCTGAAAAACGATTTTTTAGATCCTTGGCCTGCTCTTCAAACCTGTCCACCGTAGAGCATGTACGTTTTGCTCTAAGAAATTGGCCAATGGGG
Source organism: Ranitomeya variabilis (assembly GCF_051348905.1). NCBI lineage: Eukaryota > Metazoa > Chordata > Amphibia > Anura > Dendrobatidae > Ranitomeya > Ranitomeya variabilis. Next base: position 652,376,283 of record NC_135234.1, read on the forward strand.
ATGTGTCATGGTTCTCAATGGCAAGAGACCGTAGTAAAGCATACAAAAGGACTAGCTCTTGGAAGATGGGAACTCGAGCTGACTGTGAGCTAAACCTACCGCACAACTAACAGTGGCCGGGTAGCGTGCCTACGTTTTATCCCTAGACGCCCAGCGCCAGCCGGAGAACTGACTGACCCTAGCAGAGGAAAATACAGACCTGGCTTACCTCTAGAGAAATTTTCCCCAAAAGGCAGACAGTAGCCCCCACATATAATGTCGGTGATTTAAGAGGAAATTGACATACGAAGTATGAAGATAGGTTTAGCAAATTGAGGTCCGCTTACTAGATAGGAGGAAGACAGAAAAGGGAACTACACAATCAGCTGAAAACCCTTTCAAAACACCATCCTGAAATTACTTTAAGACTCTAATATCAACTCATGACACCAGAGTGGCAATTTCAGCTCACAAGAGCTTCCAGCCTCAGAAATATTCAAACACAGAGAACTGGAACAAAAATGCAAAACAAACTTAGGACTACAAGTCCAACTTAGCTGATAGTAGTCTAGGAGCAGGAACATGCAACAGAAAGGCTTCTGGTAACATTGTTGGCCGGCATAGAAATGACTGAGGAGCAAGGCTAAATAGACAACTCCCACATCCTGATGGAAACAGGTGAACAGAGGCGATGAAGCACACAAGTTCAGTACCACCAGTGACCACCGGGGGAGCCCAGAAACCAAATTCACAACAGTACCCCCCCCTCAAGGAGGGGGCACCGAACCCTCACCAGAACCACCAGGGCGATCAGGATGAGCCCTATGAAAGGCACGGACCAAATCGGAGGCATGAACATCAGAGGCTGTCACCCAAGAATTATCCTCCTGACCGTAGCCCTTCCACTTGACCAGATACTGAAGTCTCCGTCTGGAAACACGGGAGTCCAAGATCTTCTCGACAACGTACTCCAACTCACCCTCAACCAACACCGGAGCAGGAGGCTCAACGGAAGGCACAACCGGTACCTCATACCTGTGCAAAAATGACCGATGGAAGACATTATGAATAGAAAAAGATGCAGGGAGGTCCAAACGAAAGGACACAGGGTTAAGAATCTCCAATATCTTGTACGGGCCGATGAACCGAGGCTTAAACTTAGGAGAAGAAACCTTCATAGGGACAAAACGAGAAGACAACCACACCAAGTCCCCAACACAAAGACGAGGACCAACACGACGACGGCGGTTGGCAAAATGCTGAGTCTTCTCCTGGGACAACTTCAAATTGTCCACCACATGCCCCCAAATCTGATGCAACCTCTCCACCACAGCATCCACTCCAGGACAATCCGAAGACTCCACCTGACCGGAAGAGAAACGAGGATGAAACCCCGAATTACAGAAGAAAGGAGAAACCAAGGTGGCAGAACTAGCCCGATTATTGAGGGCAAACTCCGCCAAGGGCAAAAAGGCAACCCAATCATCCTGATCCGCAGACACAAAACACCTCAAATAAGTCTCCAAGGTCTGATTAGTTCGCTCGGTCTGGCCATTAGTCTGAGGATGGAAAGCAGACGAAAAAGACAAATCAATGCCCATCCTAGCACAGAACGCTCGCCAAAATCTAGACACGAATTGGGTTCCCCTGTCAGACACGATATTCTCCGGAATACCATGCAAGCGAACCACATTTTGAAAAAACAGAGGAACCAGCTCGGATGAGGAAGGCAATTTAGGCAAGGGAACCAAATGGACCATCTTAGAGAAACGGTCACACACCACCCAGATGACAGACATCTTCTGAGAAACAGGGAGATCAGAAATAAAATCCATGGAGATGTGAGTCCAAGGCCTCTTCGGAATAGGCAAAGATAACAACAATCCACTAGCCCGAGAACAACAAGGCTTGGCCCGAGCACAAACATCACAAGACTGCACAAAACCTCGCACATCTCGCGACAGGGAAGGCCACCAGAAGGACCTAGCCACCAAATCCCTGGTACCAAAGATTCCAGGATGACCAGCTAACGCAGAAGAATGGACCTCCGAGATGACTCTACTGGTCCAATCATCAGGAACAAACATTCTACCAGGCGGGCAACGATCAGGTCTATCCGCCTGAAACTCCTGCAAGACCCGTCGCAAGTCTGGGGAAACAGCAGATAATATCACTCCATCCTTAAGGATACCTGTAGGTTCAGAATTACCAGGGGAATCAGGCTCAAAACTCCTAGAAAGGGCATCCGCCTTCACATTTTTAGAACCCGGTAGGTAAGAAACCACAAAATTAAACCGAGAGAAAAATAACGACCAGCGCGCCTGTCTAGGATTCAGGCGCCTGGCAGACTCAAGATAAATCAAATTCTTGTGGTCGGTCAATACCACCACCTGATGTCTAGCCCCCTCAAGCCAATGACGCCACTCCTCAAAAGCCCACTTCATAGCCAAGAGCTCCCGATTACCAATATCATAATTTCGCTCAGCGGGCGAAAATTTACGAGAAAAGAACGCGCAAGGTCTCATCACGGAGCAGTCGGAACTTTTCTGCGACAAAACCGCCCCAGCTCCGATTTCTGAAGCGTCGACCTCAACCTGAAAAGGAAGAGTAACATCAGGCTGACGCAATACAGGGGCGGAAGAAAAGCGGCGCTTAAGCTCCCGAAAGGCCTCCACAGCAGCAGGGGACCAATCAGCAACATCAGCACCCTTCTTAGTCAAATCAGTCAACGGTTTAGCAACATCAGAAAAACCAGTTATAAATCGACGATAAAAATTAGCAAAGCCCAAAAACTTCTGAAGGCTCTTAAGAGAAGAGGGTTGCATCCAATCACAAATAGCCTGAACCTTGACAGGGTCCATCTCAATGGAAGAGGGGGAAAAAATACCCCAAAAACGAAATCTTTTGAACCCCAAAAACGCACTTAGAACCCTTTACACACAAGGAATTAGAGCGCAAAACCTGAAAAACCCTCCTGACCTGTTGGACATGAGAGTCCCAGTCGTCCGAAAAAATCAAAATATCATCCAGATACACAATCATAAATTTATCCAAATATTCACGGAAAATGTCATGCATAAAAGACTGAAAGACTGAAGGGGCATTTGAAAGACCAAAAGGCATTACTAAATACTCAAAATGGCCCTCAGGCGTATTAAATGCGGTTTTCCACTCATCCCCCTGCTTAATTCGCACTAAATTATACGCCCCACGAAGATCAATCTTAGAGAACCACTTGGCCCCCTTTATTCGAGCAAACAAATCAGTAAGCAGTGGCAAAGGATACTGATATTTAACCGTGATTTTATTCAAAAGCCGATAATCAATACACGGCCTCAAAGAGCCATCTTTTTTAGATACAAAGAAAAAACCGGCTCCTAAGGGAGATGACGAAGGACGAATATGTCCCTTTTCCAAGGACTCCTTAATATATTCCCGCATAGCAGCATGTTCAGGCACAGATAGATTAAATAAACGACCCTTTGGAAACTTACTGCCCGGAATCAGATCTATTGTACAATCGCAATCTCTGTGCGGAGGTAGTGAACCAAGTTTAGGCTCCTCAAAAACGTCACGATAATCAGATAAAAATTCCGGAATCTCAGAGGGAATAGATGACGAAATGGAAACCAAAGGTACGTCCCCATGAGTCCCCTGACATCCCCAGCTTAACACAGACATTGCTTTCCAGTCGAGGACTGGGTTATGAGATTGCAGCCATGGCAATCCAAGCACCAACACATCATGTAGATTATACAACACAAGGAAGCGAATAATCTCCTGGTGATCCGGATTAATACGCATAGTTACTTGTGTCCAGTATTGTGGTTTATTACTAGCCAATGGCGTGGAGTCAATACCCTTCAGAGGTATAGGAACTTCCAGAGGCTCTAAATTAAACCCACAGCGTTTGGCAAAGGACCAATCCATAAGACTCAAAGCGGCGCCAGAGTCGACATAGGCGTCCGCGGTAATAGACGAAAATGAGCAAATCAGGGTCACAGATAGAATAAACTTGGACTGTAAAGTACCAATTGAAACAGACTTATCAACCTTCTTAGTACGTTTAGAGCATGCTGATATAACATGAGTTGAATCGCCACAATAGAAGCATAACCCATTTTTTCGCCTAAAATTCTGTCGTTCGCTTCTGGACAGAATTCTATCACATTGCATAATCTCTGGCGCCTTCTCAGTAGACACCGCCAAATGGTGCACAGGTTTGCGCTCCCGCAAACGCCGATCAATCTGAATAGCCATTGTCATGGACTCATTCAGACCTGCAGGCACAGGGAACCCCACCATAACATCTTTAATGGCATCAGAGAGACCCTCTCTGAAATTCGCCGCCAGGGCGCACTCATTCCACTGAGTAAGCACAGACCACTTACGAAATTTTTGGCAGTATATTTCAGCCTCATCTTGCCCTTGAGACAGGGCCATCAAGGCTTTTTCAGCCTGAATCTCTAAATGAGGCTCCTCATAAAGCAACCCCAAAGCCAGGAAAAACGCATCCACATTGAGCAACGCAGGATCCCCTGGTGCCAAAGCAAATGCCCAATCCTGAGGGTCGCCCCGGAGCAAGGAAATTACAATCCTGACCTGCTGTGCAGGATCTCCAGCGGAGCGAGATCTCAGAGACAAAAATAATTTACAATTATGTTTGAAATTCTGGAAGCGAGATCTATCTCCGGAGAAAAATTCAGGCAAAGGTACTCTAGGTTCAGATATAGGAGCATGAATTACAAAATCCTGTAAACTTTGAACCTTCATAGCGAGATTATTCAAACCTGAAGCTAAACTCTGAGGATCCATTTTCATCAGGTGAAATCAGAACCATTCAAGGATTAGAAGGAGAGAGAGACGAAGGCTGCAGTAAGCAGAGATGCTAGTGAATCAACTAATGAGCAAACTCAGGAAAAAAAAAAAATTCTCTGCAGACTTCTTTTCTCTCCTTTCTTCTGCCAATTATTTTAACCCATGGCCGGCCAAACTGTCATGGTTCTCAATGGCAAGAGACCGTAGTAAAGCATACAAAAGGACTAGCTCTTGGAAGATGGGAACTCGAGCTGACTGTGAGCTAAACCTACCGCACAACTAACAGTGGCCGGGTAGCGTGCCTACGTTTTATCCCTAGATGCCCAGCGCCAGCCGGAGAACTGACTGACCCTAGCAGAGGAAAATACAGACCTGGCTTACCTCTAGAGAAATTTTCCCCAAAAGGCAGACAGTAGCCCCCACATATAATGTCGGTGATTTAAGAGGAAATTGACATACGAAGTATGAAGATAGGTTTAGCAAATTGAGGTCCGCTTACTAGATAGTAGGAAGACAGAAAAGGGAACTACACAGTCAGCTGAAAACCCTTTCAAAACACCATCCTGAAATTACTTTAAGACTCTAATATCAACTCATGACACCAGAGTGGCAATTTCAGCTCACAAGAGCTTCCAGCCTCAGAAATATTCAAACACAGAGAACTGGAACAAAAATGCAAAACAAACTTAGGACTACAAGTCCAACTTAGCTGATAGTAGTCTAGGAGCAGGAACATGCAACAGAAAGGCTTCTGGTAACATTGTTGGCCGGCATAGAAATGACTGAGGAGCAAGGCTAAATAGACAACTCCCACATCCTGATGGAAACAGGTGAACAGAGGCGATGAAGCACACAAGTTCAGTACCACCAGTGACCACCGGGGGAGCCCAGAAACCAAATTCACAACAGGGATGGCTTTAATGGTTGAATGAGCATGTCCTGAGGAGGCATGAAGAAAAGAGTTGACAGATGTTGCTTTCCTGAAGATGTCAGTATGGACAGATCCCCAGTCATCAACTGATAAAGCAATATCTAAGAAATCAATCTTACGTTCATGCCATTTATAAGAAAGCCTAATATTATAGGCATTATTATTCAAAAATGACTTGAACTTCTCCAGTTCCGGGACCGGTCCTTGCCAAATAATGAGAAGGTCATCAATATAACGAAACCAGCACTGCACATGGTCGGCGGCGCATGCCCCGTCCACACCAAAAACCTCCCTCTCCCAAAATCCAAGGAAGAGGTTGGCGTAGGCGGGCGCACACGCCGCCCCCATGGCAGTGCCGCGCTTCTGCAGGTAAAACCGGTCCCTGAAAGTGAAGAAATTATGATGTAATACAAATTGTAATAGTTCAAGCAAAAGATCAACAAAGGATCCGTCCAGACTGCTCATCTCCAGGAAATATCGTGCGGCCTCGATACCATGTTGATGGTCAATGCACGTGTAAAGGGACTCGACGTCTGCGGTGACAAGGAGCATGTCAGAGTCCAAACAAAGACCATCAACCCTCACCAAGATGTCCGCAGAGTCCCTGACATAGGAGGGCAGCGTTTCGACCAAAGGTTTCAAATAATAATCGATAAATTTACACACAGGGTCGCACAGCCCTCCCATGCCAGAGACTATGGGACGCCCAGGTGGGTCGACCGGATCCTTGTGGACCTTAGGAAGGAGGTAAAAAGTCGGGACCTTTGGAAATTTCGTCATTAAACCATCCAGAATTTTTTTGGGGATAAGCCCTTTTTCCCAGGCCTGGGTCAAGATGGTATCGAGCAGATGTGAGAAAGCGGTCATGGGGTTATGAGGAAGTATCGAATAGTAATTTTTATCTTTAAGTTGTTTCAATGCTTCCTTTTCATACTTATCAGTTGGCCAGATCACGACATTTCCCCCCTTGTCCGCTGATTTAATTACCTGTTGTGAATTTGGATTCTGGGCTCCCCCGGTGGCTACTGGTGGAATTGAACTGTGTCTTCATCTTCTCTGTTCACCTGTTCCCATCAGGATGTGGGAGTCGCTATATAACCTTGCTGCTCTGTTAGTTCCTTGCCGGTCAACAATGTTATCAGAAGCTTCTCTGTGCTTGTTCCTGCTCCTAGACAACTACTAGATAAGTTGGACTCTTGTCCATGTTTGTTTTTGCATTTTTGTTCCAGTTCACAGCTGTAGTTTCGTTACTGTGTCTGGAAAGCTCTTGCGAACAGGAATTGCCACTCTGGTGTTATGAGTTAATGCCAGAGTTTTAAAGTAATTTCTGGATGGTGTTTTGATAGGGTTTTCAGCTGACCATGAAAGTGTCCTTTCTGTCTTCTGCTATGTAGTAAGTGGACCTCAAATTTGCTAAACCTATTTTCATACTACGTTTGTTATTTCTTCTTAACTCACCGCCAATACATGTGGGGGGCCTCTGTCTCCTTTCGGGGTATTTCTCTAGAGGTGAGCTAGGACTAATATTTTCCTCTGCTAGCTTTAGTTAGTCCTCCGGCTGGTGCTGGGCATCTAGAATCAACGTAGGCATGCTACCCGGCCACTGCTAGTTGTGCGTTAGGTTTAGTTCATGGTCAGCTCAGTTCCATCTTCCAAGAGCTAGTTCATATATATGCTGATGCTATGTTCTCTTGCCATTGAGATTTTGACAGTTTGACCGGCCACTAAAGGGTTAAAATCCTTGGCTGAGAAAGGAGAGAAATAAGTAGTCTGCTGAAATTTTTTTTTTTTTTTTTTTTTTTTTTCTCTCCTTCTTTGAATGGCTCTGTGTCCACCTGTTTGTAATGGATCTTCAGAGTGTAACTGCAGGTTTGAATAATCTCGCCACGAAGGTACAAAATTTGCAAGATTTTGTTTGTCATGCACCTGTATCTGAGCCGAGAATTCCTTTGCCGGAATTTTTCTCGGGGAATAGATCCGGGTTTCAGAATTTTCGAAATAATTGCAAATTATTTTTGTCCCTGAAATCTCGCTCTGCCGGAGACCCTGCACAGCAGGTCAGGATTGTGATTTCCTTGCTCCGGGGCGACCCTCAAGACTGGGCTTTTTCATTGACACCAGGGGATCCTGCGTTGCTCAATGTGGATGCGTTTTTTCTGGCCTTGGGGTTGCTTTATGACGAACCTCATTTGGAGCTTCAGGCAGAAAAAACTTTGATGTCCCTATCTCAGGGGCAAGATGAAGCGGAAATTTACTGCCAAAGATTCCGTAAATGGTCTGTGCTTACTCAGTGGAATGAGTGCGCCCTGGCGGCGACTTTCAGAGAGGGTCTCTCTGATGCCATTAAGGATGTTATGGTGGGGTTCCCTGTGCCTGCGGGTCTGAATGAGTCCATGACAATGGCTATTCAGATCGATAGGCGTTTGCGGGAGCTCAAACCAGTGCACCATCTGGCGGTGTCCACTGAGAAGTCGCCAGAGAGTATGCAGTGTGATAGAATTCTGTCCCGAAGCGAGCGGCAGAATTTTAGACGGAAAAATGGGTTGTGTTTCTATTGTGGTGATTCTACTCATGTTATATCAGCATGCTCTAAGCGCACTAAAAAGCTTGGTAAATCTGTTTCCATTTGCACCTTACCGTCTAAGTTTATTCTATCTGTGACCCTGATTTGCTCTTTGTCATCTATTACCACGGACGCCTATGTCGACTCTGGCGCCGCTTTGAGTCTTATGGATTGGTCCTTTGCCAAACGCTGTGGGTGTGATTTAGAGCCTTTGGAGACTCCTATTCCTCTGAAGGGGATTGACTCCACCCCATTGGCTAATAATAAACCACAATACTGGACACAAGTAACTATGCGTATTAATCCGGATCACCAGGAGATTATTCGCTTTCTGGTGCTGTATAATCTACATGATGATTTGGTGCTAGGATTGCCTTGGCTGCAATCTCACAACCCAGTCCTCGACTGGAGAGCTATGTCTGTGTTGAGCTGGGGATGTAAGGGGGCTCATGGGGATGTACCTGTGGTTTCCATTTCATCATCTATTCCCTCTGAAATTCCTGAGTTCCTGTCTGACTATCGTGACGTCTTTGAAGAATCCAAGCTTGGTTCGTTACCTCCGCACCGAGAGTGCGATTGTGCCATAGATTTAATCCCGGGTAGTAAATACCCAAAGGGTCGTTTATTTAATCTGTCTGTGCCTGAACATGCTGCTATGCGAGAATATATAAGGGAGTCCTTGGAAAAGGGACATATTCGTCCATCGTCATCTCCCTTAGGAGCCGGTTTTTTCTTTGTGTCAAAAAAAGACGGCTCTTTGAGACCATGTATTGATTATCGGCTTTTGAATAAGATCACTGTTAAATATCAATACCCATTGCCGTTGCTGACTGATTTGTTTGCTCGCATAAAGGGGGCCAAGTGGTTCTCTAAGATTGACCTTCGTGGGGCGTATAATTTGGTGCGAATCAGGCAGGGGGATGAGTGGAAAACCGCATTTAATACGCCCGAGGGCCACTTTGAGTATTTAGTGATGCCTTTTGGTCTTTCAAATGCTCCGTCAGTTTTCCAGTCCTTTATGCATGATATTTTTCGCGATTATTTGGATAAATTTATGATTGTGTATCTGGATGATATTCTGATTTTTTCGGATGACTGGGACTCTCATGTCCAGCAAGTCAGGAGGGTTTTTCAGGTTTTGCGGTCTAATTCTTTGTGTGTGAAGGGTTCTAAGTGTGTTTTTGGGGTACAGAGGATTTCCTTTTTGGGATATATTTTTTCCCCCTCTTCCATTGAAATGGATCCTGTCAAGGTTCAAGCTATTTGTGATTGGACGCAGCCCTCTTCTCTTAAGAGTCTTCAGAAATTTTTGGGCTTTGCTAACTTTTATCGTCGATTTATTGCTGGTTTTTCGGATATTGCTAAGCCATTGACCGATTTGACTAAGAAGGGTGCTGATGTTGCTGATTGGTCCCCTGATGCAGTGGAGGCCTTTCGGGAGCTTAAGCGCCGTTTTTCCTCTGCCCCTGTGTTGCGTCAGCCTGATGTTGCTCTACCTTTTCAGGTTGAGGTCGACGCTTCTGAGATCGGAGCTGGGGCAGTGTTGTCGCAGAGAAGTTCTGACTGCTCCGTGATGAGGCCTTGTGCCTTCTTTTCCCGTAAATTTTCGCCCGCTGAGCGGAATTATGATGTTGGGAATCGGGAGCTTTTGGCCATGAAGTGGGCTTTTGAGGAGTGGCGCCATTGGCTTGAGGGAGCCAGACATCAGGTGGTGGTATTGACTGACCACAAAAATTTGATTTATCTTGAGACCGCCAGGCGCCTGAATCCTAGACAGGCGCGCTGGTCATTATTTTTCTCTCGGTTTAATTTTGTGGTGTCATACCTACCGGGTTCTAAGAATGTTAAGGCGGATGCCCTTTCTAGGAGTTTTGAGCCTGACTCGCCTGGTAACTCTGAGCCCACAGGTATCCTTAAGGACGGAGTGGTATTGTCAGCCGTTTCTCCAGACCTGCGGCGGGCCTTGCAGGAGTTTCAGGCGGATAGACCTGATCGTTGCCCACCTGATAAACTGTTTGTTCCTGATGATTGGACCAGGAGAGTCATCTCTGAGGTTCATTCTTCTGCGTTGGCAGGTCATCCTGGCATTTTTGGTACCAGGGATTTGGTGGCAAGGTCCTTCTGGTGGCCTTCCCTGTCACGAGATGTGCGAGGCTTTGTGCAGTCTTGTGACGTTTGTGCTCGGGCCAAGCCTTGTTGTTCTCGGGCTAGTGGATTATTGTTGCCCTTGCCTATTCCTAAGAGGCCTTGGACGCACATCTCGATGGATTTTATTTCAGATCTGCCTGTTTCTCAGAAGATGTCTGTCATCTGGGTGGTGTGTGACCGTTTTTCTAAGATGGTCCATTTGGTTCCTCTGCCCAAGTTGCCTTCTTCTTCCGAGTTGGTTCCTCTGTTTTTTCAAAATGTTGTTCGTTTGCATGGTATTCCTGAGAATATCGTTTCTGACAGAGGGACCCAATTTGTGTCTAGATTTTGGCGGGCATTCTGTGCTAGGATGGGCATAGATTTATCTTTTTCGTCCGCTTTCCATCCTCAGACGAATGGCCAGACCGAGCGGATTAATCAGACCCTGGAGACATATCTGAGGTGTTTTGTGTCTGCTGACCAGGATGATTGGGTTGCTTTTTTGCCATTGGCGGAGTTCGCTCTCAATAATCGGGCCAGCTCTGCCACTTTGGTGTCCCCGTTTTTCTGTAATTCGGGGTTTCATCCTCGATTTTCCTCTGGTCAGGTGGAATCTTCGGATTGTCCTGGAGTGGATGCTGTGGTGGAGAGATTGCATCAGATCTGGGGGCAGGTGGTGGACAATTTGAGGTTGTCCCAGGAGAAGACTCAGCTTTTTGCCAACCGCCACCGTCGTGTTGGTCCTCGGCTTTGTGTTGGGGATTTGGTGTGGCTGTCTTCTCGTTTTGTCCCTATGAGGGTCTCTTCTCCTAAGTTTAAGCCTCGGTTCATCGGCCCGTATAAGATATTGGAGATTCTTAACCCTGTTTCCTTCCGTTTGGACCTCCCTGCATCCTTTTCTATTCATAACGTTTTTCATCGGTCATTGTTGCGCAGGTATGAGGTACCGGTTGTGCCTTCCGTTGAGCCTCCTGCTCCGGTGTTGGTGAGGGTGAGTTGGAGTACGTTGTGGAGAAAATCTTAGACTCTCGTGTTTCCAGACGGAGACTCCAGTATCTGGTCAAGTGGAAGGGATACGGCCAGGAGGATAATTCTTGGGTGAATGCATCTGATGTTCATGCCTCTGATCTGGTTCGTACCTTTCATAGGGCCCATCCTGATCGCCCTGGTGGTTCTGGTGAGGGTTCGGTGCCCCCTCCTTGAGGGGGGGGTACTGTTGTGAATTTGGATTCTGGGCTCCCCCGGTGGCTACTGGTGGAATTGAACTGTGTCTTCATCTTCTCTGTTCACCTGTTCCCATCAGGATGTGGGAGTCGCTATATAACCTTGCTGCTCTGTTAGTTCCTTGCCGGTCAACAATGTTATCAGAAGCTTCTCTGTGCTTGTTCCTGCTCCTAGACAACTACTAGATAAGTTGGACTCTTGTCCATGTTTGTTTTTGCATTTTTGTTCCAGTTCACAGCTGTAGTTTCGTTACTGTGTCTGGAAAGCTCTTGCGAACAGGAATTGCCACTCTGGTGTTATGAGTTAATGCCAGAGTTTTAAAGTAATTTCTGGATGGTGTTTTGATAGGGTTTTCAGCTGACCATGAAAGTGTCCTTTCTGTCTTCTGCTATGTAGTAAGTGGACCTCAAATTTGCTAAACCTATTTTCATACTACGTTTGTTATTTCTTCTTAACTCACCGCCAATACATGTGGGGGGCCTCTGTCTCCTTTCGGGGTATTTCTCTAGAGGTGAGCTAGGACTAATATTTTCCTCTGCTAGCTTTAGTTAGTCCTCCGGCTGGTGCTGGGCATCTAGAATCAACGTAGGCATGCTACCCGGCCACTGCTAGTTGTGCGTTAGGTTTAGTTCATGGTCAGCTCAGTTCCATCTTCCAAGAGCTAGTTCATATATATGCTGATGCTATGTTCTCTTGCCATTGAGATTTTGACAATTACCACGTCATCTAATAATTTTAGTTGTTTAAGAGCGCGTCTGTACTCGGGACCAAGGTTATCCCGTCTTATTTTGGTCGATATTTTTCTAAAATCCTCAGTCACCAGACGCGCAAAGATATCAATCTGTGGGCAAACGGACAAAGGGGGAAACGTCCTAGATCTGGGCACAACAGCATTCGGACACCCCACCGCATTATCACCATCCTGCTCGTTTAATAGGCCCTCCAATACCTCTAGTGCCTCCAGCTCAGTGTCACCACAGATGTCGACATCCCCGCCAGACCGACTGTGTCTGTTGCTGCGTCTTACCCTGGTGAAGCTAATATCACCTCACTTCCTTCCGGTTGCTGTATTATATGTAATGAATATAGCCACGGATCCGGTATCCGTCTCTGCGCCTATTCTGGGTAGAGGTTATTGCTACCTGGTTCTCACAATGTCCTTTTTTTCTATTCCTCTTTTCCTACTATGGGTATTACGGGCCTATAATCCGTCATAGGGCTGTTAGGAGTTCAGTTATACGACCTCTCACTTTCAGCTCCTTAACCCAACTGTCAGTCTTTTTCTCAGACCAGAATAGATCAAGGGGAGTCTCTGGAGCTCCCCCTTCTGGCCGGAGATGGTAGTGCAGTCTTGCTATTCTAGTATTTGTGTCATGATCTCTGCAGGCAGAGATCATAGCAAGCCTATAGAGGGACAAGCTCTCGGAAGATGGAACTATACTGACCATGAACTAAGCCTGTCGCGCAACTAGAAATAGCCAGGTAGCATTTCCTATTAATCGCTAGATGCCCAGCTCTGGCCTAAGACCTAAATAACTAGCAGAGGGAAATATAAGACCTGGCTCACCTCTAGAGAAATATTCCAAAGAAGACAGTAGCCCCCCACATATAATGACGGTGAGTTCAGATGAAACAACAAACGCAGCAGGAAAATAGTCTTAGCAAATTTGAGGTCCGCTTACTAGATAGCAGAAGACAGATAGTATACTTTCATGGTCAGCAGAAAAACACTAACAAAACACCATCCAGAGATTACCTTAAACTCTGGCATTAACTCATAACGCCAGAGTAGCAATCCCTGATCAACGAGAGCTTTCCAGACACAGTAACAAAACTTCAGCTGTGAACTGGAACAAATAGGCAAAACAAAACATGGACAAAAGTCCAACTTATCTAGTAGTTGTCTAGAAGCAGGAACAAGCACTGAGAGGCATCAGATAACATTGTTGACCGGCAAGAAACCACCAGAAAAATGAGCTTAAATAGCGACACCCACTACTGATGGAACCAGGTGAAACAGGAAAGAGGATGACAAGTCCAATTCCACAAGCGGCCACCGGGGGAGCCCAGAATCCAAATTCACAACAGTACCCCCCCCTCAAGGAGGGGGCACCGAACCCTCACCAGATCCACCAGGGCGACCAGGATGAGCCCTATGGAAGGCACGAACAAGATCAGAAGCATGAACATCAGATGCATTGACCCAAGAATTATCCTCCTGGCCGTAACCCTTCCAGTTGACCAGATACTGGAGTTTCCGTCTGGAAACACGAGAGTCCAAAATTTTCTCCACAACGTACTCCAACTCACCCTCAACCAACACCGGAGCAGGAGGCTCAACTGAAGGTACAACAGGTACCTCATACCTGCGCAATAACGACCGATGAAAAACGTTATGAATGGAAAAGGACGCAGGGAGGTCCAAACGGAAAGAAACAGGATTAAGAATCTCCAATATTCTATAAGGGCCGATGAACCGAGGTTTAAACTTAGGAGAAGAGACCCTCATAGGGACAAAACGAGAAGACAACCACACTAAATCTCCAACACAAAGCCGAGAACCAACACGACGATGACGGTTGGCAAAACGCTGAGTCTTCTCCTGGGACAACTTCAAATTGTCCATAACCTGCCCCCAGATGTGATGCAATCTCTCCACCACCGCATCCACTCCAGGACAATCCGAGGATTCCACCTGACCGGAGGAAAATCGAGGGTGAAACCCCGAATTACAGAAAAACGGGGACACCAAGGTGGAAGAACTGGCCCGATTATTGAGGGCGAACTCTGCCAATGGCAAAAAAGCAACCCAATCATCCTGGTCAGCAGAGACAAAACACCTCAGATATGTCTCAAGGGTCTGATTAGTCCGCTCGGTCTGGCCATTAGTCTGAGGGTGAAAAGCAGATGAAAAAGACAAATCTATGCCCATCCTAGCACAGAATGCCCGCCAAAATCTAGACACAAATTGGGTACCTCTGTCAGAAACAATATTCTCAGGAATACCGTGCAATCGGACAACATTCTGAAAAAACAGAGGAACCAACTCAGAAGAAGAAGGCAACTTGGGCAGAGGAACCAAATGGACCATTTTAGAGAAACGGTCACAGACCACCCAGATGACAGACATCTTCTGGGAAACAGGCAGATCTGAAATAAAATCCATCGAGATGTGTGTCCAAGGCCTCTTAGGAATAGGCAAGGGCAACAGCAGTCCGCTAGCCCGAGAACTACAAGACTTGGCCCGAGCACAAATGTCACATGACTGCACAAAGACTCGCACATCTCGTGACAGGGAAGGCCACCAGAAGGATCTTGCCACCAAATCCCTGGTACCAAAAATTCCGGGATGACCTGCCAATGCAGAAGAATGTACCTCAGAGATGACTCTGCTGGTCCAATCATCCGGAACAAACAGTCTATCAGGCGGACAACGATCCGGTCTATCCGCCTGAAACTCTTGCAAGGACCGCCGCAGATCAGGAGAAACGGCCGACAAAATTACTCCCTCCCTAAGGATACCTGTGGGTTCAGAATTACCAGGAGAGTCCGGGTCAAAACTCCTAGAAAGGGCATCTGCCTTAACATTCTTAGAACCCGGTAGGTATGACACCACAAAATTAAAGCGAGAAAAAAATAAAGACCAGCGCGCCTGTCTAGGATTCAGGCGTCTGGCAGTCTCAAGATAAATCAAATTTTTGTGGTCAGTCAATACCACCACCTGATGCCTAGCCCCCTCGAGCCAATGGCGCCACTCCTCAAACGCCCACTTCATGGCCAAAAGCTCCCGATTCCCAACATCATAATTCCGCTCTGCGGGCGAAAATTTGCGAGAAAAGAAGGCACAAGGCCTAATGACGGAGCAGTCGGAACCTTTCTGCGACAACACTGCCCCAGCTCCGATCTCCGAAGCGTCAACCTCAACCTGAAAAGGCAGATTCACATCAGGCTGACGCAACACAGGGGCAGAGGCAAAACGGCGCTTAAGCTCCTGAAAGGCCTCTACAGCATGAGGGGACCAATTAGCAACATCAGCGCCTTGTCTGGTCAAATCAGTCAGTGGTTTAACGACATCCGAAAAACCAGCAATAAATCGGCGGTAAAAGTTGGCAAAGCCCAAAAATCTCTGAAGACCCTTAAGAGAGGAGGGCTGAGTCCAGTCACAAATAGCTTGCACCTTGACGGGATCCATCTCAATGGAAGAGGGAGAAAAAATATACCCCAAAAAGGAAATTTTCTGGACCCCAAAAACGCACTTAGACCCCTTCACACATAAAGAATTAGACCGCAGAACCTGAAAAACTCTCCTGACCTGCTGGACATGAGAGTCCCAGTCATCAGAAAAAATCAGAATATCATCCAGATATATTATCATAAATTTATCCAGAAAATCGCGGAAAATATCATGCATAAAAGACTGGAAAACTGAAGGGGCATTAGAAAGACCAAAAGGCATGACCAAATACTCAAAGTGGCCCTCGGGCGTATTAAATGCGGTCTTCCACTCATCCCCCTGCCTGATCCGCACCAAATTATACGCCCCACGAAGATCAATTTTAGAGAACCACTTAGCACCCTCTATACGAGCAAACAAATCAGTAAGCAATGGCAATGGGTATTGATACTTAACAGTGATCTTATTCAGAAGCCGATAATCAATACATGGTCTCAAAGAGCCGTCTTTTTTTGAGACAAAGAAAAACCCAGCTCCCAAGGGAGAAGAAGATGGACGAATATGTCCCTTTTCCAAAGACTCCTTTATATATTCCCGCATAGCAGCATGTTCCGGCACAGACAAATTAAACAAACGACCCTTTGGATATTTACAACCCGGTATCAAATCTATGGCACAATCGCACTCACGGTGCGGAGGTAACGACCCAAGCTTGGGTTCGTCAAAGACGTCTTGATAATCAGAGAGGAACTCAGGGACTTCAGAGGGAATGGACGACGAAATAGAAACCAAAGGTACGTCCCCATGAATACCCTTACATCCCCAGCTCAACACAGACATTGCTCTCCAGTCCAAGACTGGGTTGTGAGACTGCAACCATGGCAATCCCAGTACCAAATCGTCATGTAAATTATACAGCACCAGGAAACGAATAATCTCCTGGTGATCCGGATTGATACGCATGGTTACTTGTGTCCAGTATTGTGGTTTATTATTAGCCAATGGGGTGGAGTCAATCCCCTTCAGAGGAATAAGAGTCTCCAAAGGCTCTAAATCAAAACCACAACGATTGGCAAAGGACCAATCCATAAGACTCAGAGCGGCGCCAGAGTCAACATAGGCGTCCGTGGCAATGGATGACAAAGAACAAATCAGGGTTACAGACAAAATAAACTTAGACTGAATGGTGCCAATGGAAACAGACTTATCAAGCTTCTTTGTACGCCTAGAGCATGCTGATATAACATGAGTAGAATCCCCACAATAGAAACACAATCCATTCTTCCGTCTAAAATTCTGTCGCTCGCTCCTGGACAGAATTCTATCACACTGCATACTTTCTGGCGTCTTTTCCATAGACACCGCCAGATGGTGCACCGGTTTGCGCTCCCGCAGACGCCTATCAATCTGAATAGCCATTGTCATGGACTCATTCAGACCTGCAGGCAAAGGGAACCCCACCATAACATCCTTAACGGCATCAGAGAGACCTTCTCTGAAAGTTGCCGCCAAGGCGCACTCATTCCACTGAGTAAGCACAGACCATTTACGGAATTTTTGGCAGAAAACTTCAGCTTCGTCTTGCCCCTGAGATAGTGCCATCAAAGTTTTTTCTGCCTGAAGTTCCAAATGAGGTTCCTCATAAAGCAAGCCCAAGGCCAGAAAAAACGCATCCACATCGCGTAACGCAGGATCCCCTGCTGGCAATGAGAAGGCCCAATCTTGAGGGTCACCCCTGAGCAAGGAAATCACAATCCTAACCTGCTGAGCAGGGTCTCCAGCTGAACGAGACTTCAGGGACAAATAAAGCTTACAATTATTTTGGAAATTCTGGAAGCTAGCTCTATTCCCTGTGAAGAACTCCGGTAAAGGAATTCTCGGCTCAGATACCGGAGCATGTACCACAAAATCTTGTAAATTTTGTACTTTCGTGATGAGATTATTCAAACCCGCAGTTACACTCTGGAGATCCATTATTGTCAGGTGCACACAGAGCATACAGAGATTAGGAGGAGAGAGAGAAAAAAGACTGCAGCAAGGCAGACTGGAGGGAAAAAAAAAAAAAAAATTCCAGCAGACTTCTTATAACTCTCCTTTCTCAACCTGGGTCTTTAACACTTTAGTGGCCGGTCAAACTGTCATGATCTCTGCAGGCAGAGATCATAGCAAGCCTATAGAGGGACAAGCTCTCGGAAGATGGAACTATACTGACCATGAACTAAGCCTGTCGCGCAACTAGAAATAGCCAGGTAGCATTTCCTATTAATCGCTAGATGCCCAGCTCTGGCCTAAGACCTAAATAACTAGCAGAGGGAAATATAAGACCTGGCTCACCTCTAGAGAAATATTCCAAAGAAGACAGTAGCCCCCCACATATAATGACGGTGAGTTCAGATGAAACAACAAACGCAGCAGGAAAATAGTCTTAGCAAATTTGAGGTCCGCTTACTAGATAGCAGAAGACAGATAGTATACTTTCATGGTCAGCAGAAAAACACTAACAAAACACCATCCAGAGATTACCTTAAACTCTGGCATTAACTCATAACGCCAGAGTAGCAATCCCTGATCAACGAGAGCTTTCCAGACACAGTAACAAAACTTCAGCTGTGAACTGGAACAAATAGGCAAAACAAAACATGGACAAAAGTCCAACTTATCTAGTAGTTGTCTAGAAGCAGGAACAAGCACTGAGAGGCATCAGATAACATTGTTGACCGGCAAGAAACCACCAGAAAAATGAGCTTAAATAGCGACACCCACTACTGATGGAACCAGGTGAAACAGGAAAGAGGATGACAAGTCCAATTCCACAAGCGGCCACCGGGGGAGCCCAGAATCCAAATTCACAACATATTTGTATTTGGTGTCAATAACTATTTTTGTGGGAAATACCCCTAGGGGCGCCACAGCAGCGTTTCTGGATTGTGTTGAAATATGGCTTATTCTTTGCACTATAGATCTTTCGCATACATTTGTGGATTGTACAGCGAAGTATGTTCACAGACAAAGATTACAATGATTTCTGGATATATTCCTGAGCCCTTGAAGTGATGATTTCTACTACTGAACCTCTGTTTAATGCAGGGAGCCTGTAAAATTTAGATCATGAGCATCCAAAATTGACCGCCTGCCTTGTCCCTTGTGCACATGGATTTCTGAAGAATCTCTGAATCCTTTCATGATATTAATTCCTGTAGATGGTGGGATATTCAAAGTATTTGCAATTTTGCCACAATTAATATTTTTCTGAAATTGTTTCACAAGTTTTAGACGCAATTCACAAATTGTTGAACCTTTGCTTCTGGGAGATTCTGCCTCATGCTCTTTTTATGCACAGTTATGTGACTTAGTTGAAAATTTACCCTACATCTGTTTTTCATTTTACCACTGACTTTTCCAGCCTTTGTTAATCTTGCCCCAACTATTTTGAGATGTTTTGCTGCCATCAATTTCTAAATTAGTTAATTTTTTCAAATTAAAAGGAAGAATCTCTAATGTTCAGTTTCTGATCTGTGTTTTATGCTCTGTTGTGAATAAAATATGGCTATGAGAGATTCCCAAATCATTCACATTCTTGTTTTCTTTACATTTTATGCAGCGTCCCAATTTTTTTTACAATTGGGATTGTATATCAGACTGGTTAAAAAAATAAATTAAGGTGATACTTATGATGCACCAACCCTAGCATATTTTTTTCTTAGGTTCACCTGACTCCCTGTGGGCTGTGCTTTTTGGTTCCATTTTAAAAAATAAAGTGGACTGGAAATGCCTGACATGCTGTGACTGTACGTAAATTGGGAAAGGGGTCCTGCAATGTCCCTAGGGCTGGGACCCTAACAATCCCTGCTTGAAAAGGTACGCCTGAAGGTGAGGAGGTTTGCTCCACCAGCCTTAACATTCTCCTTTCATATGCTAAGCTGTCCCCTCCCCCAGGAGGCCTGGGACAGAAATACTAGTGTATGAACACGTAGGGCCAACAGTCATAACGAAAAGCATCTAACATACTAAACACTCACCAAAGGTAGAGGGAAGGTACGGTATATAGGGAAGGGTAGAGATGTACAAACCAAATGGGAATTGGACAATGAGGAAAGGATCTCCAACTCAACACACAGCGGCTCCAAGGAGCTAGGAAGTAGAACTTTCACTGGCGAGGAAGAGAAGGTCTGGCCTGATATTATAGAGAGAGGAAATGACCAGGCGAGGAACAGCTGTGAGATGAAGCTGCTAGTTTCTAGCCAACATAGAAAGGGTGGTTAACCTCTTCAGCACCAAAGGAAACAAAACCTATTTAATATTAAGCACAAACACAGGCTAAATGGAAGATCTGCGATACACAAAACGTAGTGACTTTCTATCCCCAGATCTCCCAGGCGGATGTGACCCACTTGTGACAAGGCCTGCTCTGTCAATCACTGGCTGGGACAGGTCACTACTGTTGCCAGAGATCAGCTAAGTATAAATCTCCATCCACTTCCAATATATCAAGTATGGAACCTGGAAGCACAGACAAGTGGGGTCCAGGTAAGGATCAGAGTGGTAGCTACAGGGAATCATCGGTATCAATTCTTTTTTTTCTTTAAGAAGTTTGCAGAATAAGTTGTCATGTGTATGTATATGAGAAGCAACACTATTCATGTGTATTATATGACTGATATCTTGCATTTTCACCAGTTTTTCTCTGCAAGCTCTGTCTCTCAATTTGCAGTTGACTCTGGGATGGTGGGAGGAGAATAGCTCCTATGATGTCTGCTGTGCACAGTACATATGGGAGCTCCTGCTCTTTGTTCCTTAGTTAGCACACAGAAGTAGCAACATTGAGATTGTGTTAAAACAATAGCTTTGGGGTGAGGTTTAAGACTTGTTAGAAAGCTCAGCATGGTCTTTCTGGGTCTCATTCTGCCTATTTCTCACTCTGCTCCCCCTCCCATCTCCATAGAGTGTAATAGGCTATGTAACCAGAAACCTCCCTGTACTAGATGTCTTTTCTTGTCTTGAGCAAGACAGAGTTGAGCTGTTTTTCCACAATGGATGATAAGTTCAATAAGTTCAGGGGGATGGGGAGAAGCATCTCATAAGTGGATAAAGAAGATGAATTCTCTGATAAGATATATTACATAGTTTCTTAAATTTACCTGTACTACTGATTTTTACAGTTTGCTGAAAGTACAATTCTCATTTAAGCTTATGTTATATTCTCTGGACAACCGCTATAAAATACTGCTCACAAGATTTGTCTTTACCAGTAAAATAAATCTGTTGATGTGTGGTATTACATTGTATCCATTGGCTGAAAGAAAAGTAGAATCTTATTGCCTTTATCTAAGTCACAGACGCTGGAGAATTTTTACTCAGTCGTAGACATAATTTGTACACTGAACAACTGGGTCATCTTCTATAACCAATCCAGCTGCGTTAATACAAGAGCTTACACTACATCGACAATCTGCAACCAGAAAGTACTGGAACAGAACCCGATTACAAGCTTAAACTCTGACTACTGGGTACAAATCACAGCAGGCTCACATTGTACATTTACTTACTGCGGGTATTTGGCAACGTGCTGACCCTGACTGGTTATACTATGTCCTGGAAGGTTTTCTGCATCAGAACCATGACAACCAGTAATCAGACTGGAACCTGAACTGGGAGATAAATCTAACACTTTGAAGGTCAAATCAACATGTGGAGTAAACATTCTGCCCAGAAATTCATATTATACACCTAGCAGCCATAACATTAAAACAGACAGTTGAAATTAATAAGTTAAAAACCCATGGGAAAAGCATCTGTCGATTGGTAAAATAGAGTAGGACGCAAGTGAACTGTCATTTCTTAGAATTGATGTGTTGGTATCAAAGACACTGTGAAAATGTAAGGATCTGGACTCATCACAAGGGGCAAAGTGTGGTGCGAGATGAATGGCTCAGAGCATCTCCAAAACTGCAGGTCTTGTGTGGTGCTCTGGGAATTCAGTGGTTACTATCTCAAAAAATAACTGTCACATTTCAACCAGGACCTGCTCCTGCGACGTCTGCTTTTGTCACCAGGTGCCGCCATATTCATCATGTGAGCGGCGCTGGTGATAGATGAGACATTGGAACCAGAAGCTCTGGATGGCAGAATAGGTGTGAGTGCTGTCCAGCTGGAGTTATCAGCTCTCTGCTTCAGCCAGTTGGAGGGCACCACACCCTACTTGACTTTCCATCTTACTGCTGGAAGCTGCCAGATATAGCCTTGTGCTCCTCTGATTTGTCAGATCTCTTCTTTTTACATAATCAGTCACTCATATATAGACATTTATTGGACATTCTTTAGCAACATAATTAGCTCAGCTTATCTCTAAATATGTGCTGGCATTAGCGTACATTCAGCTGATCAGCTAAAGGTAATACTGTTGACACCCAGCTTTTGGTCTAGGCGTCGATCTACTGTTAGTTTTGTTACTTTTCTATGTTTTCTCTAAGTCCATTAGTCAAAGAAATTCCTAAGGGAACCCTTATCTCAAAACACATATACTGCCTCAAACTCCATTTTGGAAAGCAGAATAGATAAATATAAAACCTGCTCTCACACTGGGAAAACAAGTCTGATCCGTGTTGTCATCTGCTCCTTTTCTCCATAAATCACAGGACACATTCAGAGGCTTTGTGGACTCCATACTATGGTCAGTTATAGCTGCTTTGGAGTCCTGAGATGTACCTACTCACAATATTAGGAAGGTGGTGTTAAAACACTGATTGTATTGAAACTGCAACACGCAGCCTAATAAGTGACACACCCCCGGAATCAGGCTCTCTACCCCTTCATTATGCTGCTTCCACATTAAATAGCAAAAACCTGCTGACAGATTCCTTTTAGTTGTATAGCATTCTCTTCTTTTTATTCTGGGAAAAAGGTTGAACCCTGATACCTGATATGCCTTTGCAGGGGGAAACAAACTAGTACATATGGCAGCTGCAGTAAAAAAAATGACAACAATTCCAAATTCTCCTCTTCCTTCATTATTACTTTCTCTGTAGCTGGCTAAGCTCATGAGTCTATCTGAGATTTGAGTTGCAGAATTCATACTTTCTGGCACATAAAGGTTAAGTTCTCATGATGAGTTTTTGACGCTGTGCGGAAAATGCCGCATTTTACAGTTCCACCAAAGCGGATGGGATTTGGAGAAATCTCGTGCACACTGTGCTTATTTTTTACTCAGCGTATGCTGCCCTGCGGTGCGTACTTGAAATCCAGAACATGTAAATTTTTCTTGGGACTACGCTGAGTTTTATGTGCAGATTTTCGCCATAGAATTGCATTATATAAAGAAAATCCATAAGTAAAAAAAGCATGTGTTTTTAGAAACAGATTAAAATTTCAAAAAGTCCACACATTATCACTCAGTCAAAGCCAAATACCAGGAGGTATAAAAAACATAGCAGCTTCATTTAAAACATGATCAACAGACAAAAAACGCAGTGTCAAAAACGTGATAGAATAACCCAATCAAGAACGCAGTGAAAAAAGCACAAATAACCTAATTTTCATAATTGGTGCAGGAAATCTGCAGTAACGAAAACTCACTAAATACTGATTGTGGGAACGTAGTCTAATAACCTGTACTGTATGGCCACTGAGCCACAGTTGGGGTGCACAGAGGTAGGACGTCTTCTGCACACAAGGTACAGAAGAGCAAGGATTGGGTATGTGATAAGACCTTTACAACAGTCTGGGCTTCTCGCTACTTTGTCAGCATAAGGGTTAACCTGTCACCATGAAGAGCAGACGTGTCCCTATCCACCGATGCTGTGGTCTCTTTTGCACCAATGACAGCTGCTCTCTGCGGACTTGGCTCCTGTCTTAATGCTTTGATAGCTCCATGGAAGATGATATGGACTGAAATACATCATAAATACCGTAATTACTGGTATATCTTGCAGGGATTTCTTGCTGCTTAGAATTAAAATAAATTACAATATTTATCAGCGGTAATTTGTTCAATCTTATACTTGCTAGCTATTTCAGCTTCGTATCAATGTGATACTTATAAATGAGCAACTGTATCGGGCTTGCAGGTAATTCTGAAATTCACAGTTGAAGACAATTTCCCCTCCACTTGGTTCTTATTGGTAATTAATCTTATCTGTCAAAGGAAAAGGACAAAGGACTTTATATGTACAGCGGATACCAAATAAACTAACCATGATAATTGAAGAGCAGGATTGTTGTGATATAAAGTCTGAAATCCAACAAAATTATGGCAGATTTCATTTTATTTCTTATCCAAGAAACAAATGTCATCTAGATTATCCCCAGAAATTTATGTTAAACGCATGCACGGCCCATTTTGGGCTTGTTCACACATTGCCATGTTTTTCCCCTAGAAAAAATAAGCATTTTGAATGTGAAAAAAATGCATGAAAAACATAAAAAAGCACATATTTTTTTTGCCAAAATACACTTTTTCGGTGCCGTAATGTATGCACATACCCTTAGTTAGGGTTTACATATTAGAAGTGGGGGAGTTTGTACAATGTAGCCACTTAGCTTAGCTACAGCATCAGTACCGAGATAAGTTTATAGATACAGTACCAGAACCAAACGTGTCACACATATAGGGTAACACAGCTGTGTAATGCAGGATAGGACAGGTCCCCCAGAGCGAGAGACAATCCTTATAGCTGCACTAAATCAGAATATTCCTTTAAAATAAATTCATTTTTGAGTCTGCATTGCAGACACATCCCAGAGACCTAAAACATGATTGAAAAGTCATCTATAATATAACGCTGGGAGCGTCACTCTGTCCGAAGCCTTTATAGACTGTGCAAGCGCAAGCGCCGGCGCAGTCTGGACCCCACAGAGTGACGCTCCCAGGAGATCGCGGTATGCGTAAGCACTGAACGCACACCGCGATCTCCAATGGAGAAGCAGGGACGTGCCAGGAGGGTGAGTATGATATATTCACCTGTCCCCCGTTCCACCGATGCGCGCTGCTCCGTCCTCCACATCCTCTGCCTGTGACGTTCAGTTCAGAGGGCGTGATGACACGCTTAATGCACGCCGCCCTTTGACTGAACAGTCACAGGCAGAGGACCTGGAAGACGGAGCGGCACGCAGCACTGGATCAGGGCCAGGTGACTATAGCAAGTGCCGGGGGCCTGAGCTTGCGGCGACTCCGGCACCTGACCCCCACAGCGCGCCGGTGTCCCCACCTGCTCAGGCCCCCCAGCACTCGGCGCCCAGCGTTGATAGGTGAGTAGTTTTTTTTTTTTTATTGCATCAGCATACAGGGCATATAATCCTATGGAGCATCTTATGGGGGCCATCAACCATAATGGATCAGCATACAGGGCATATAGTACTATGGAGCATCTTATGGGGGCCATCAACCATAATGGAGCAGCATACAGGGCATATAATACTATGGAGCATCTTATGGGGGCCATCAACCATAATTGAGCAGCATATGAGGCATATAATACTATGGAGCATCTTATGGGGGCTGTTATGGTTCTGGTGGTAAGAACACATGAACTGACCTGATAGGTAAACCAAAAAATAGGACAAGCTCTGGGGATGTGGGAACTTTACTGACCGCAATCCTGATCCTATCAACAAACACTATAGGCAGCCGTGGAGCGTTCCTAACTCGGCCTAGATGCCTCTGCACAGCCTGAGAAACTAGCTACCCCTAGAGAGAAACAAAGCCTCACTTGCCTCAGAGAAATTTTCCCCAAAGTGAGAGCAGCCCCCACAAATAATGACGGTGAGATAAGAGGAAAGCACAAACATAGAAATGAAAATAGGTTTTAGCAAATGAGGCCCGCTAATAACTAAATAGACAGAGGATAGCAAGGAATCTGTGCGGTCAGTATAAAATACTACAAAAATTATCCACGCAGAGAATACAAAAAGACCCCCACACCGACTCACGATGTGAGGGGCGCAACTCCGCACCCCAGACCTTCCAGCTAGCAATCAAATAGCATATAAGCAAGCTGGACTGAACTCATCATATACTGAGAAACATTTTCAAATAGCAATGAGCAAAAATAGACTAGCATGAACTTAGCTTCTCCACGAGGAGACAGGTCACAAGGGAAGTCCCAGAGAGATCTGAACCAGTACTGAATACAACGACAGCAGGCAACAAGTAAAGGTCCAGATGGAGTTAAATAGGCAGCAAGCCTAGCAGGAAACGAGGCAGCTGGGGTCCAGCTACAGACCAGCCGTAACACTCAAAGCCACCAGAGGGAGCCCAAGAACAGAACTCACAAAGTACCACTCATGACCACAAGAGGGAGCCCGAGAACGGAATTCACAACAGTACCCCCCCTTAAAGAGAGGGGTCACCGAACCCTCACCAGAGCCCCCAGGCCGATCAGGATGAGCCAAATGAAAGGCACGAACCAAATCGGCAGCATGAACATCAGAGGCAACAACCCAGGAATTATCCTCCTGACCATAGCCCTTCCATTTAACCAAGTACTGGAGCTTCCGTCTCGAAATACGAGACTCCAAGATCTTCACCACATACTCCAACTCTCCCTCGACCAACACCGGAGCAGGAGGATCAACAGAAGGAACCACAGGCACCACATACCTCCGCAACAATGACCTATGGAACACATTATGAATAGCAAAAGATGCTGGGAGGTCCAAACGAAATGACACAGGATTGAGGATTTCTGAAATCTTATAAGGACCGATGAAGCGAGGTTTAAACTTAGGAGAGGAAACCTTCATAGGAACATAACGAGATGACAACCACAACAAATCCCCCACACGAAGTCGGGGACCCACACAGCGACGGCGATTAGCAAAGCGCTGAGCCTTCTCCTGTGACAACGTCAAATTGTCCACTACGTGGTTCCAAATCTGCTGCAACCTATCCACCACAGAATCCACCCCAGGACAGTCAGAAGGCTCAACCTGACCTGAGGAAAAACGAGGATGAAAACCAGAATTACAAAAAAACGGCGAAACCAAAGTAGCAGAACTAGCCCGATTATTGAGGGCGAACTCAGCCAATGGCAAAAAGTCACCCAATCATCCTGATCAGCAGAAACAAAACATCTCAGATAAGCTTCCAAGGTCTGATTAGTTCGTTCAGTTTGGCCATTTGTCTGAGGATGGAAGGCCGAAGAAAAAGACAAATCAATGCCCATCTTAGCACAAAAGGACCGCCAAAATCTGGACACAAACTGGGATCCTCTGTCAGGCACAATGTTCTCCGGAATACCGTGCAAACGAACCACATTCTGAAAAAACAGCGGAACCAAATCAGAGGGGGAGGGCAACTTAGGCAAGGGCACCAAATGGACCATTTTAGAAAAACGATCACAAACCACCCAGATGACAGACATCCTCAGAGACTGGAAGATCCGAAATAAAATCCATGGAAATATGCGTCCAAGGCCTCTTCGGGACAGGCAAAGGCAAAAGCAATCCACTGGCACGAGAACAGCAAGGCTTGGCCCAAGCACAAATCCCACAGGACTGCACAAAGGAACGCACATCCCGCGACAAGGAAGGCCACCAAAAGGACCTAGCCACCAAATCCCTGGTACCAAAAATCCCAGGATGACCCACCAACACCGAAGAATGAACATCAGAAATAACTCTACTGGTCCATCTATCCGGGACAAACAGTCTCTCCGGTGGACAACGGTCAGGTCTATCGGCCTGAAATTCCTGCATCACCCGCCGCAAATCAGGGGAGATGGCAGACAAAATCACCCCCTCTCTGAGGATACCAGTCGGCTCAGAAACTCCTGGAGAGTCAGGCACAAAACTCCTAGAAAGGGCATCAGCCTTCACATTCTTTGAGCCCGGAAGGTACGAAACCACGAAATCAAAACGGGAGAAAAACAGCGACCAACGAGCTTGTCTAGGATTTAACCGCTTGGCAGACTCGAGATAAATCAAATTCTTGTGATCCGTCAAGACCACCACGCGATGCTTGGCTCCCTCAAGCCAATGTCGCCACTCCTCGAATGCCCACTTCATTGCCAACAACTCCCGATTACCAACATCATAATTCCGCTCGGCAGGCGAAAACTTTCTAGAAAAGAAAGCACATGGTCTCATCACCAAGCCATCAGAGCTTCTCTGTGACAAGACAGTCCCTGCTCCAATCTCAGAAGCATCAACCTCGACCTGAAAGGGAAGAGAGACATCAGGCTGACGCAAGACAGGAGCCGAAGAAAACCGACGTTTCAGCTCCTGAAAGGCCTCAACGGCCGCAGAAGACCAATTCGTCACATCAGCACCCTTTCTAGTCAAATCCGTCAAAGGTTTAACCACACTAGAAAAATTAGTGATGAAGCGACGGTAAAAATTAGCAAAGCCCAAGAACTTCTGAAGACTCTTCACCGATGTAGGTTGAGTCCAGTCATAGATGGCCTGGACTTTAACTGGATCCATCTTGATAGTAGAAGGGGAAAAAATGAAGCCCAAAAAGGAAACCTTCTGGACTCCAAAGAGACATTTAGACCCCTTCACAAACAAGGCATTGGCACGCAGGACCTTAAACACCATCCTGACCTGCTTCACATGAGACTCCCAATCATCAGAAAAGACCAAAATATCATCCAGGTACACAATCATAAATCTATCCAGATACTCTCGGAAGATGTCGTGCATAAAGGACTGAAACACGGAAGGGGCATTAGAAAGCCCAAAAGGCATCACCAAGTACTCAAAATGACCTTCGGGCGTATTAAATGCTGTTTTCCATTCATCGCCCTGCTTTATATGCACAAAATTATAAGCTCCTCGAAGATCTATCTTGGTGAACCAACTAGCCCCCCTAATCCGAGCAAACAAATCGGACAGCAGAGGCAAAGGGTACTGAAACTTGACCGTGATTTTATTTAGAAGGCGATAATCTATACAGGGTCTCAGAGAACCATCCTTCTTGGCCACAAAAAAGAACCCTGCACCCAAAGGTGACGAGGACGGACGAATATGCCCTTTCTCCAAAGACTCCTTTATATAAGTCCGCATAGCGGTATGTTCTGGTACAGATAAATTAAAAAGTCGACCCTTAGGGAACTTACTACCAGGAATCAAATTTATAGCACAATCACAATCCCTATGAGGAGGTAGGGCACTGGATTTAGGCTCATCAAATACATCCTGGTAATCCGACAAAAATTCAGGGACTTCAGAAGAAGTAGAAGAAGCAATTGACACCAAAGGAACATCGCCATGTACCCCTTGACAACCCCAACTTGACACAGACATTGCTTTCCAATCCAGGACTGGATTATGAACCTGCAGCCATGGCAGACCCAACACGACAACATCATGCAAATTATGTAACACCAGAAAGCGAATAACCTCCTGATGTGCAGGAGTCATGCACATAGTCACTTGAGTCCAGTACTGAGGCTTATTCTTGGCCAATGGCGTAGCATCAATTCCCTTTAGTGAAATAGGGAATTGCAATGGCTCCAAGATAAAACCACAGCGCCTGGCAAATGACAAATCCATCAAATTCAGGGCGGCGCCTGAATCCACAAAAGCCATAACAGAGTAGGATGACAGAGAGCAAATCAAAGTAACAGACAAAATGAATTTAGGCTGTACAGTACCAATGGTGACAGACTTAGCGAACCTTTTTGTGCGCTTAGAACAGTCAGAAATAACATGAGTGGAGTCACCACAGTAACAGCACAACCCATTCTGACGTCTGTGATTTTGCCATTCAATTCTGGTCAGAATCCTGTCACATTGCATAGACTCAGGCTTCTGTTCAGAAAACACCGCCAGATGGTGCACAGGTTTGCGCTCCCGCAAACGCCGATCAATCTGAATGGCCAAAGACATTGACTCATTCAGACCCGCGGGCGTGGGGAACCCCACCATAACATCCTTAAGGGCTTCAGAAAGACCCTTTCTGAAAATCGCTGCCAGGGCACACTCATTCCACTGAGTGAGCACAGATCACTTCCTAAACTTCTGACAGTAAACCTCTGCTTCATCCTGACCCTGAGAGAGAGCCAGCAAAATCTTTTCTGCCTGGTCCACTAGATTAGGTTCCTCATAAAGCAATCCAAGCGCCAGAAAAAGCGCATCCACATTTAGCAATGCAGGATCTCCTGGCGCCAGGGAGAATGCCCAATCTTGAGGGTC
Source organism: Ranitomeya variabilis (assembly GCF_051348905.1). NCBI lineage: Eukaryota > Metazoa > Chordata > Amphibia > Anura > Dendrobatidae > Ranitomeya > Ranitomeya variabilis. The sequence goes on from NC_135234.1 coordinate 652,406,229, forward strand.
ACCACGTAACAAAGAAATAACAATTTTAACTTGCTGAGCAGGTCACCAGAGGAACGAGGTCTCAGAGAAAGAAACAATTTGCAATTATTTTTGAAATTCAAAAACCTAGACCTATCTCCAGAGAACAGCTCAGGAATTGGTATTTTAGGTTCTGACATAGGACTGTGAATTACATAATCCTGAATGCTTTGTATCCTTGTAGCGAGCTGATCCACACAGGACAGACCTTGAATGTCCATATCTGCAGCTGAGTCCTGAACCACCCAGAGATTAAAGGGAGGAGAGAGGCTAAACACACTGCAGAGGAAAAAAAAAAACCTCAGAGCTTCTCTTATCCCTCTTTTGCGATGCATTAACACTTTACTGGCCTGCTGTACTGTTATGGTTCTGGTGGTAAGAACACATGAACTGACCTGATAGGTAAACCAAAAAATAGGACAAGCTCTGGGGATGTGGGAACTTTACTGACCGCAATCCTGATCCTATCAACAAACACTATAGGCAGCCGTGGAGCGTTCCTAACTCGGCCTAGACGCCTCTGCACAGCCTGAGAAACTAGCTACCCCTAGAGAGAAACAAAGCCTCACTTGCCTTAGAGAAATTTTCCCCAAAGTGAGAGCAGCCCCCACAAATAATGACGGTGAGATAAGAGGAAAACACAAACATAGAAATGAAAATAGGTTTTAGCAAATGAGACCCGCTAATAACTAAATAGACAGAGGATAGCAAGGAATCTGTGCGGTCAGTATAAAATACTACAAAAATTATCCACGCAGAGAATACAAAAAGACCCCCACACCGACTCACGATGTGAGGGGCGCAACTCCGCACCCCAGACCTTCCAGCTAGCAATCAAATAGCATATAAGCAAGCTGGACTGAACTCATCATATACTGAGAAACATTTTCAAATAGCAATGAGCAAAAATAGACTAGCATGAACTTAGCTTCTCCACGAGGAGACAGGTCACAAGGGAAGTCCCAGAGAGATCTGAACCAGTACTGAATACAACGACAGCAGGCAACAAGTAAAGGTCCAGTTGGAGTTAAATAGGCAGCAAGCCTAGCAGGAAACGAGGCAGCTGGAGTCCAGCTACAGACCAGCCGTAACACTCAAAGCCACCAGAGGGAGCCCAAGAACAGAACTCACAAAGTACCACTCATGACCACAGGAGGGAGCCCGAGAACGGAATTCACAACAGGGGGCCATCAACCATAATGGATCAGCATACAGGGCATATAATCCTATGGAGCATCTTATGGGGGTCATCAGCCATAATGGAGCAGCATACAGGGCATATAATACTATGGAGCATCTTATGGGGGCCATCAACAATAATGGAGCAGCATACAGGGCATATAATACTATGGAGCATCTTATGGGGGCCATCAACCATAATGGAGCAGCATATGAGGTATATAATACTATGGAGCATCTTATGGGGGCCATCAACCATAATGGATCAGCATACAAGGCATATAATACTATGGAGCATCTTATGGGGGCCATCAACCATAATGGAGCAGCATATGAGGCATATACTATGGAGCATCTTATGGGGGCCATCAACCATAATGGAGCAGCATATGAGGTATATAATACTATGGAGCATCTTATGGGGGCCATCAACCATAATGGAGCAGCATATGAGGCATATACTATGGAGCATCTTATGGGGGCCATCAACCATAATGGATCAGCATACAGGGCATATAATACTATGGAGCATCTTATGGGGGCCATCAACCATAATGGAGCAGCATATGAGGCATATACTATGGAGCATCTTATGGGTTCCATCAACCATAATGGAGCAGCATATGAGGTATATAATACTATGGAGCATCTTATGGGGGCCATCAACCATAATGGAGCAGCATATGAGGCATATACTATGGAGCATCTTATGGGGGCCATCAACCATAATGGAGCAGCATATGAGGCATATACTATGGAGCATCTTATGGGGGCCATCAACTATAATGGATCAGCATATGAGGCATATACTATGGAGCATCTTATGGGGGGCCAACAACCTTTATGGAGCAGCGTATGGGGCGTATGGATGGGAGCAGCAAGTTACAGAACGGTGGCTGTTATGATCCTTAGTGGTTGAGGATCACAAATTACTCCAGCAAGGTAACTAAAATAGGACAAGCTCTAGGGAGGTGGAAAACTGGACTGACCGCAAATCTGAACCTATCCAAACACACTAGAGGTAGCCGGTGAACGTGCCTAAAATTCCTAGACGTCTCGAGCCAGCCTGAGGAACTAACTACCCCTAGAGAGAAAGAAAGACCTCTCTTGCCTCCAGAGAAATAATCCCCAAAGATATAGAAGCCCCCAACAGATAATAACGGTTAGGTAAGAGGAAGGCACATACACAGGGGTGAAAGCAGATTCAGCAAATGAGGCCCACTAATACTAGATAGCAGAAAATAGTAAAGGGATCTATGCGGTCAGTAAAAAACCCTTACAAAATATCCACACTGAGATTACAAGAACCCCTGCACCAACTAACGGTGTGGGGGGAGAAACTCAGTCCCCTTAGAGCAACCAGCAAGCACAGAAATCACATTTTAGCAAGCTGGGCAAAAAACAAGATGAACGCTGATAAACAGAAAAATGAACAAACAAGAACTTAGCTTGACTTGGAGAGACTGGGAGCAAGGTAGTCACAAGGAATCTGAAGAGCACTGAATACATTGATAGCAGGCAAGGAACTGAGTATCCAGGTGAGTTAAATAGGAAACCAACCAAGGATAACGAACCAGCTGATGCAGCCAACCTGCAGAAAGACAACACTACACAGTACCGCTTGTGACCACCAGAGGGAGCCCAAAAATAGAGTTCACAACAGTACCCCCCCCCTTGAGGAGGGGTCACCGAACCCTCATCAAAACCCCCAGGGCGATCAGGATGAGCCGCGTGGAAGGCACGAACCAAATCGGCCGCATGAACATCAGAGGCGACAACCCAGGAATTATCCTCCTGACCATAGCCCTTCCACTTTACCAAATACTGAAGTCTCCGTCTAGAGATACAAGAATCCAAAATCATCTCCACCACGTACTCCAATTCGCCCTCGACCAGCACCGGAGCAGGAGGCTCAACAGAAGGAACCACAGGTACCACATACCTCCGCAACAAAGACCTATGGAACACATTATGGATGGCAAACGATGCTGGGAGATCCAAACGAAAAGACACCGGGTTAAGGATTTCCAAGATCTTATAAGGACCGATGAAGCGAGGCTTGAATTTAGGAGAGGAGACCTTCATAGGAACATACCGAGAAGACAGCCACACCAAATCCCCAACACGAAGTCGGGGATCCACACCGCGGCGGCGGTTGGCAAAGCGCTGAGCCTTCTCCTGAGACAACTTCAGATTGTCCACCACATGGTTCCAAATCTGCTGCAACCTATCCACCACAGAATCCACCCCAGGACAGTCAGAAGACTCAACCTGACCCGAGGAAAAACGAGGATGGAAACTAGAATTGCAGAAAAAAGGCGAAACCAAGGTAGCAGAACTAGCCCGATTATTAAGGGCAAACTCGGCCAATGGCAAAAAAGTCACCCAATCATCCTGATCAGCAGAAACAAAACATCTGAAATAAGTTTCCAACGTCTGATTAGTTTGCTCGGTTTGGCCATTAGTCTGAGGATGGAAGGCCGACGAAAAAGACAAATCAATGCCCATCTTAGCACAAAAAGTTCGCCAAAACCTGGACACAAACTGGGATCCTCTATCAGACACAATATTTTCAGGAATGCCGTGCAAGCGAACCACATTCTGAAAAAATAGAGGAACCAAATCGGAGGAGGAAGGCAACTTAGGCAAGGGCACCAAATGGACCATCTTGGAAAAACGATCACACACCACCCAGATGACAGACATTTTCTGAGACACTGGAAGATCCGAAATAAAATCCATAGAAATGTGCGTCCAAGGCCTTTTCGGGACAGGCAAAGGCAAAAGCAAACCGCTGGCACGAGAACAGCAAGGCTTAGCTCGAGCACAAATCCCACAAGACTGCACAAAGGAACGCACATCCCGCGACAAGGAAGGTCACCAGAAGGACCTAGCCACCAAATCTCTGGTACCAAAAATCCCAGGATGACCCGCCAACACCGAAGAATGAACCTCGGAAATAACTCTGTTGGTCCATCTATCCGGGACAAACAGTCTCTCTGGTGGACAACGGTCAGGTCTATTCGCCTGAAATTTCTGCAGCACTCGTCGCAAATCTGGAGAAATGGCAGACAAAATCACTCCCTCTCTGAGAATACCAGCCGGCTCAGAAACTCCCGGAGAGTCAGGCACAAAGCTCCTAGAAAGTGCATCAGCCTTCACGTTCTTCGAACCAGGCAGGTATGAGACCACGAAGTTGAAACGGGAGAAAAACAACGACCAACGAGCCTGTCTAGGATTCAGGCGCTTGGCAGATTCGAGGTAAATCAGATTTTTGTGATCAGTCAGGACCACCACACGATGTTTAGCTCCTTCGAGCCAATGTCGCCACTCCTCAAATGCCCACTTCATAGCCAACAACTCCCGATTACCAACATCATAATTTCGCTCGGCAGGCGAAAATTTTCTAGAAAAGAAAGCACATGGCTTCATCACAGAGCCATCAGAGCTTCTCTGCGACAAAACAGCCCCTGCTCCAATCTCAGAAGCATCAACCTCGACCTGGAAGGGGAGAGAGACATCTGGCTGACATAAGACTGGAGCTGAAGAAAACCGGTGCTTCAGCTCCCGAATGGCCTCCACGGCCACAGGAGACCAATTAGTCACATCAGAACCCTTCTTGGTCAAATCCGTCAAAGGTTTAACCACACTAGAAAAATTAGCGATGAAACGACGGTAAAAATTAGCAAAACCCAAGAACTTCTGAAGACTCTTAACAGACGTGGGCTGAGTCCAGTCATGAATAGCCTGGACCTTGACTGGGTCCATCTCCACAGTAGAAGGAGAAAAAATAAAACCCAAAAAGGAGACCTTCTGTACTCCGAAGAGGCATTTTGAGCCCTTCACAAATAAAGCATTAGCACGCAGGACTTGAAACACCATCCTGACCTGCTTCACATGGGTGTTATGGTTCACAATGGCAAGAGAACATAGCCCAGCAAACATAAGAACTAGCTCTTGGAAGGATGGAAACTAAACTGACCATGAACTAAACCTGCCGCACAACTAACAGTAGCCGGGTAGCGTAGCCTGCGTTTTATCCCTAGACGCCCAGCGCCGGCCGGAGGACTAACTAATCCTGGCAGAGGAAAATATAGTCCTGGCTCACCTCTAGAGAAATTTCCCCGAAAGGCAGACAGAGGCCCCCACAAATATTGGCGGTGATTTTAGATGAAATGACAAACGTAGTATGAAAATAGGTTTAGCAAAATTGAGGTCCGCTTACTAGATAGCAGGAAGACAGAAAGGGCACTTTCATGGTCAGCTGAAAACCCTATCAAAACATCATCCTGAAATTACTTTAAGACTCTAGTATTAACTCATAACATCAGAGTGGCAATTTCAGATCACAAGAGCTTTCCAGACACAGAAACGAAACTACAGCTGTGAACTGGAACAAAATGCAAAAACAAACAAGGACTAAAGTCCAACTTAGCTGGGAGTTGTCTAGCAGCAGGAACATGCACAGAAAGGCTTCTGATTACAATGTTGACCGGCATGGAAGTGACAGAGGAGCAAGGCTAAATAGCGACTCCCACATCCTGATGGAAACAGGTGAACAGAGAGGATGATGCACACCAGTTCAATTCCACCAGTGGCCACCGGGGGAGCCCAAAATCCAATTTCACAACAGTACCCCCCCCCCCTCAAGGAGGGGGCACCGAACCCTCACCAGAACCACCAGGGCGATCAGGATGAGCCCTATGAAAGGCACGGACCAAATCGGAGGCATGAACATCAGAGGCAGTCACCCAAGAATTATCCTCCTGACCGTATCCCTTCCATTTGACCAGGTACTGGAGTTTCCGTCTGGAAACACGGGAGTCCAAGATTTTTTCCACAACGTACTCCAACTCGCCCTCAACCAACACCGGAGCAGGAGGCTCAACGGAAGGCACAACCGGTACCTCATACCTGCGCAATAATGACCGATGAAAAACATTATGAATAGAAAAAGATGCAGGGAGGTCCAAACGGAAGGACACAGGGTTAAGAATCTCCAATATCTTGTACGGGCCGATGAACCGAGGCTTAAACTTGGGAGAAGAAACCCTCATAGGGACAAAACGAGAAGACAACCACACCAAGTCCCCAACACAAAGCCGAGGACCAACCCGACGCCGGCGGTTGGCAAAAATCTGAGTCTTCTCCTGGGACAACTTCAAATTGTCCACTACCTGCCCCCAAATCTGATGCAACCTCTCCACCACAGCATCCACTCCAGGACAATCCGAAGATTCCACCTGACCAGAAGAAAATCGAGGATGAAACCCTGAATTACAGAAAAAGGGAGATACCAAGGTGGCAGAGCTGGCCCGATTATTGAGGGCAAACTCCGCTAAAGGCAAAAAAGCAACCCAATCATCCTGATCTGCAGACACAAAACACCTCAAATATGTCTCCAAGGTCTGATTCGTCCGCTCGGTCTGGCCATTAGTCTGAGGATGGAAAGCAGACGAGAAAGACAAATCTATGCCCATCCTAGCACAGAATGCTCGCCAAAATCTAGACACGAATTGGGTACCTCTGTCAGAAACGATATTCTCCGGAATACCATGCAAACGGACCACATTTTGAAAAAACAGAGGAACCAACTCGGAAGAAGAAGGCAACTTAGGCAGGGGAACCAAATGGACCATCTTAGAGAAACGATCACACACCACCCAGATGACAGACATCTTCTGAGAAACAGGAAGATCCGAAATAAAATCCATCGAGATGTGCGTCCAGGGCCTCTTCGGGATAGGCAAGGGCAACAACAATCCACTAGCCCGAGAACAACAAGGCTTGGCCCGAGCACAAACGTCACAAGACTGCACGAAGCCTCGCACATCTCGAGACAGGGAAGGCCACCAGAAGGACCTTGCCACCAAATCCCTGGTACCAAAGATTCCAGGATGACCTGCCAACGCAGAAGAATGAACCTCAGAAATGACTTTACTGGTCCAATCATCAGGAACAAACAGTCTACCAGGTGGGCAACGATCAGGTCTATCCGCCTGAAACTCCTGCAAGGCCCGCCGCAGGTCTGGAGAAACGGCAGACAATATCACTCCATCCTTAAGGATACCTGTAGGTTCAGAATTACCAGGGGAGTCAGGCTCAAAACTCCTAGAAAGGGCATCCGCCTTAACATTCTTAGAACCCGGCAGGTAGGACACCACAAAATTAAACCGAGAGAAAAACAACGACCAGCGCGCCTGTCTAGGATTCAGGCGTCTGGCGGACTCAAGATAAATTAGATTTTTGTGGTCAGTTAATACCACCACCTGATGTCTAGCCCCCTCAAGCCAATGACGCCACTCCTCAAAAGCCCACTTCATGGCCAAAAGCTCCCGATTCCCAACATCATAATTCCGCTCGGCGGGCGAAAATTTACGTGAGAAAAAAGCACAAGGTCTCATCACGGAGCAATCGGAACTTCTCTGCGACAAAACCGCCCCAGCTCCGATTTCAGAAGCGTCGACCTCAACCTGAAAAGGAAGAGCAACATCAGGCTGACGCAACACAGGGGCGGAAGAAAAGCGGCGCTTAAGCTCCCGAAAGGCCTCCACAGCAGCAGGGGACCAATCAGCAACATCAGCACCCTTCCTAGTCAAATCAGTCAATGGTTTAACAACATCAGAAAAACCAGCAATAAATCGACGATAAAAGTTAGCAAAGCCCAAAAATTTCTGAAGACTCTTAAGAAAAGAGGGTTGCGTCCAATCACAAATAGCCTGAACCTTGACAGGATCCATCTCGATGGAAGAGGGGGAAAAAATATATCCCAAAAAGGAAATCTTTTGAACCCCAAAAACGCACTTAGAACCCTTCACACACAAGGAATTAGACCGCAAAACCTGAAAAACCCTCCTGACCTGCTGGACATGAGAGTCCCAGTCATCCGAAAAAATCAAAATATCATCCAGATACACAATCATAAATTTATCCAAATAATCACGGAAAATGTCATGCATAAAGGACTGAAAGACTGAAGGGGCATTTGAAAGACCAAAAGGCATCACCAAATACTCAAAGTGGCCCTCGGGCGTATTAAATGCGGTTTTCCACTCATCCCCCTGCTTAATTCGCACCAAATTATACGCCCCACGGAGATCTATCTTAGAGAACCACTTGGCCCCCTTTATGCGAGCAAACAAATCAGTCAGCAGTGGCAACGGATATTGATATTTAACCGTGATCTTATTCAAAAGCCGATAATCAATGCACGGCCTCAAAGAGCCATCTTTCTTAGCCACAAAGAAAAAACCGGCTCCTAAGGGAGATGACGAAGGATGAATATGTCCCTTTTCCAAGGACTCCTTTATATATTCTCGCATAGCAGCATGTTCAGGCACAGACAGATTAAATAAACGACCCTTAGGGTATTTACTACCCGGAATCAAATCTAAGGCACAATCGCACTCCCGGTGCGGAGGTAATGAACCAAGCTTAGGTTCTTCAAAAACGTCACGATATTCAGTCAAGAATTCAGGAATCTCAGAGGGAATAGATGATGAAATGGAAACCACAGGTACGTCCCCATGCGTCCCCTTACATCCCCAGCTTAACACAGACATAGCTTTCCAGTCAAGGACTGGGTTATGAGATTGCAGCCATGGCAATCCAAGCACCAACACATCATGTAGGTTATGCAGCACAAGAAAGCGAATAATCTGGTGATCCGGATTAATTCGCATAGTTACTTGTGTCCAGTATTGTGGTTTATTGCTAGCCAATGGAGTGGAGTCAATCCCCTTCAGGGGTATAGGAGTTTCAAGAGGCTCCAAATCATACCCACAGCGTTTGGCAAAGGACCAATCCATAAGACTCAAAGCGGCGCCAGAGTCGACATAGGCATCCGCGGTAATAGATGATAAAGAACAAATCAGGGTCACAGATAGAATAAACTTAGACTGTAAAGTGCCAATTGAAACAGACTTATCAAGCTTCTTAGTACGCTTAGAGCATGCTGATATAACATGAGTTGAATCACCGCAATAGAAGCACAACCCATTTTTTCGTCTAAAATTCTGCCGTTCACTTCTGGACAGAATTCTATCACATTGCATATTCTCTGGCGTCTTCTCAGTAGACACCGCCAAATGGTGCACAGGTTTGCGCTCCCGCAGACGCCTATCGATCTGGATAGCCATTGTCATGGACTCATTCAGACCCGCAGGCACAGGGAACCCCACCATAACATCCTTAATGGCATCAGAGAGACCCTCTCTGAAATTCGCCGCCAGGGCGCACTCATTCCACTGAGTAAGCACAGCCCATTTACGGAATTTCTGGCAGTATATTTCAGCTTCGTCTTGCCCCTGAGATAGGGACATCAAGGCCTTTTCCGCCTGAAGTTCTAACTGAGGTTCCTCATAAAGCAACCCCAAGGCCAGAAAAAACGCATCCACATTGAGCAACCCAGGATCCCCTGGAGCCAATGCAAAAGCCCAATCCTGAGGGTCACCCCGGAGCAAGGAAATCACAATCCTGACCTGCTGAGCAGGATCTCCAGCAGAGCGAGATTTCAGGGACAAAAACAACTTGCAGTTATTTTTGAAATTTTGAAAGCAAGATCTATTCCCCGAGAAAAATTCAGGCAAAGGAATTCTAGGTTCAGATATAGGAACATGAACAACAAAATCTTGTAAATTTTGAACTTTCGTGGTGAAATTATTCAAACCTGCAGCTAAACTCTGAATATCCATTTTAAACAGGTGAACACAGAGCCATTCCAGGATTAGAAGGAGAGAGAGAGAGAAAGGCTGCAATATAGGCAGACTTGCAAGAGATTCAATTACAAGCACACTCAGAACTGAAGGGAAAAAAAAAAATATATATATCTTCAGCAGACTTCTCTTTTCTCTCCTTTCTCTGTCAATTAATTTAACCCTTTTTGGCCGGTCAAACTGTTATGGTTCTCAATGGCAAGAGAACATAGCCCAGCAAACATAAGAACTAGCTCTTGGAAGGATGGAAACTAAACTGACCATGAACTAAACCTGCCGCACAACTGTCATGATCTCTGCAGGCAGAGATCATAGCAAGCCTATAGAGGGACAAGCTCTCGGAAGATGGAACTATACTGACCATGAACTAAGCCTGCCGCGCAACTAGAAATAGCCAGGTAGCATTTCCTATTAATCGCTAGATGCCCAGCTCTGGCCTAAGACCTAAATAGCTAGCAGAGGGAAATATAAGACCTGGCTCACCTCTAGAGAAATATTCCAAAGAAGACAGTAGCCCCCCACATATAATGACGGTGAGTTCAGATGAAACAACAAACGCAGCAGGAAAATAGTCTTAGCAAATTTGAGGTCCGCTTACTAGATAGCAGAAGACAGACAGTATACTTTCATGGTCAGCAGAAAAATACTAACAAAACACCATCCAGAGATTACCTTAAACTCTGGCATTAACTCATAACGCCAGAGTAGCAATCCCTGATCGACGAGAGCTTTCCAGACACAGTAACAAAACTTCAGCTGCGAACTGGAACAAATAGGCAAAACAAAACATGGACAAAAGTCCAACTTATCAGTAGTTGTCTAGAAGCAGGAACAAGCACTGAGAGGCATCAGATAACATTGTTGACCGGCAAGAAACCACCAGAGAAATGAGCTTAAATAGCGACACCCACTACTGATGGAATCAGGTGAAACAGGAAAGAGGATGACAAGTCCAATTCCACAAGCGGCCACCGGGGGAGCCCAGAATCCAAATTCACAACAGTACCCCCCCCTCAAGGAGGGGGCACCGAACCCTCACCAGATCCACCAGGGCGACCAGGATGAGCCCTATGGAAGGCACGAACAAGATCAGAAGCATGAACATCAGATGCATTGACCCAAGAATTATCCTCCTGGCCGTAACCCTTCCAGTTGACCAGATACTGGAGTTTCCGTCTGGAAACACGAGAGTCCAAAATTTTCTCCACAACGTACTCCAACTCACCCTCAACCAACACCGGAGCAGGAGGCTCAACAGAAGGTACAACAGGTACCTCATACCTGCGCAATAACGACCGATGAAAAACGTTATGAATGGAAAAGGACGCAGGGAGGTCCAAACGGAAAGAAACAGGATTAAGAATCTCCAATATTCTATAAGGGCCGATGAACCGAGGTTTAAACTTAGGAGAAGAGACCCTCATAGGGACAAAACGAGAAGACAGCCACACTAAATCTCCAACACAAAGCCGAGAACCAACACGACGATGACGGTTGGCAAAACGCTGAGTCTTCTCCTGTGACAACTTCAAATTGTCCATAACCTGCCCCCAGATGTGATGCAATCTCTCCACCACCGCATCCACTCCAGGACAATCCGAGGATTCCACCTGACCGGAGGAAAATCGAGGGTGAAACCCCGAATTACAGAAAAACGGGGACACCAAGGTGGAAGAACTGGCCCGATTATTGAGAGCGAACTCTGCCAATGGCAAAAAAGCAACCCAATCATCCTGGTCAGCAGAGACAAAACACCTCAGATATGTCTCAAGGGTCTGATTAGTCCGCTCGGTCTGGCCATTAGTCTGAGGGTGAAAAGCAGATGAAAAAGACAAATCTATGCCCATCCTAGCACAGAATGCCCGCCAAAATCTAGACACAAATTGGGTACCTCTGTCAGAAACAATATTCTCAGGAATACCGTGCAATCGGACAACATTCTGAAAAAACAGAGGAACCAACTCAGAAGAAGAAGGCAACTTGGGCAGAGGAACCAAATGGACCATTTTAGAGAAACGGTCACAGACCACCCAGATGACAGACATCTTCTGGGAAACAGGCAGATCTGAAATAAAATCCATCGAGATGTGTGTCCAAGGCCTCTTAGGAATAGGCAAGGGCAACAGCAGTCCGCTAGCCCGAGAACTACAAGACTTGGCCCGAGCACAAACGTCACATGACTGCACAAAGACTCGCACATCTCGTGACAGAGAAGGCCACCAGAAGGATCTTGCCACCAAATCCCTGGTACCAAAAATTCCGGGATGACCTGCCAATGCAGAAGAATGTACCTCAGAGATGACTCTGCTGGTCCAATCATCCGGAACAAACAGTCTATCAGGCGGACAACGATCCGGTCTATCCGCCTGAAACTCTTGCAAGGACCGCCGCAGATCAGGAGAAACGGCCGACAAAATTACTCCCTCCCTAAGGATACCTGTGGGTTCAGAATTACCAGGAGAGTCCGGGTCAAAACTCCTAGAAAGGGCATCTGCCTTAACATTCTTAGAACCCGGTAGGTATGACACCACAAAATTAAAGCGAGAAAAAAATAAAGACCAGCGCGCCTGTCTAGGATTCAGGCGTCTGGCAGTCTCAAGATAAATCAAATTTTTGTGGTCAGTCAATACCACCACCTGATGCCTAGCCCCCTCGAGCCAATGGCGCCACTCCTCAAACGCCCACTTCATGGCCAAAAGCTCCCGATTCCCAACATCATAATTCCGCTCTGCGGGCGAAAATTTGCGAGAAAAGAAGGCACAAGGCCTAATGACGGAGCAGTCGGAACCTCTCTGCGACAACACTGCCCCAGCTCCGATCTCCGAAGCGTCAACCTCAACCTGAAAAGGCAGATTAACATCAGGCTGACGCAACACAGGGGCAGAGGCAAAACGGCGCTTAAGCTCCTGAAAGGCCTCTACAGCATGAGGGGACCAATTAGCAACATCAGCGCCTTGTCTGGTCAAATCAGTCAGTGGTTTAACGACATCCGAAAAACCAGCAATAAATCGGCGGTAAAAGTTGGCAAAGCCCAAAAATCTCTGAAGACCCTTAAGAGAGGAGGGCTGAGTCCAGTCACAAATAGCTTGCACCTTGACGGGATCCATCTCAATGGAAGAGGGAGAAAAAATATACCCCAAAAAGGAAATTTTCTGGACCCCAAAAACGCACTTAGACCCCTTCACACATAAAGAATTAGACCGCAGAACCTGAAAAACTCTCCTGACCTGCTGGACATGAGAGTCCCAGTCATCAGAAAAAATCAGAATATCATCCAGATATATTATCATAAATTTATCCAGAAAATCGCGGAAAATATCATGCATAAAAGACTGGAAAACTGAAGGGGCATTAGAAAGACCAAAAGGCATGACCAAATACTCAAAGTGGCCCTCGGGCGTATTAAATGCGGTCTTCCACTCATCCCCCTGCCTGATCCGCACCAAATTATACGCCCCACGAAGATCAATTTTAGAGAACCACTTAGCACCCTCTATACGAGCAAACAAATCAGTAAGCAATGGCAATGGGTATTGATACTTAACAGTGATCTTATTCAGAAGCCGATAATCAATACATGGTCTCAAAGAGCCGTCTTTTTTTGAGACAAAGAAAAACCCAGCTCCCAAGGGAGAAGAAGATGGACGAATATGTCCCTTTTCCAAAGACTCCTTTATATATTCCCGCATAGCAGCATGTTCCGGCACAGACAAATTAAACAAACGACCCTTTGGATATTTACAACCCGGTATCAAATCTATGGCACAATCGCACTCACGGTGCGGAGGTAACGACCCAAGCTTGGGTTCGTCAAAGACGTCTTGATAATCAGAGAGGAACTCAGGGACTTCAGAGGAAATGGACGACGAAATAGAAACCAAAGGTACGTCCCCATGAATACCCTTACATCCCCAGCTCAACACAGACATAGCTCTCCAGTCCAAGACTGGGTTGTGAGACTGCAACCATGGCAATCCCAGTACCAAATCGTCATGTAAATTATACAGCACCAGGAAACGAATAATCTCCTGGTGATCCGGATTGATACGCATGGTTACTTGTGTCCAGTATTGTGGTTTATTATTAGCCAATGGGGTGGAGTCAATCCCCTTCAGAGGAATAAGAGTCTCCAAAGGCTCTAAATCAAAACCACAACGATTGGCAAAGGACCAATCCATAAGACTCAGAGCGGCGCCAGAGTCAACATAGGCGTCCGTGGCAATGGATGACAAAGAGCAAATCAGGGTTACAGACAAAATAAACTTAGACTGAATGATGCCAATGGAAACAGACTTATCAAGCTTCTTTGTACGCCTAGAGCATGCCGATATAACATGAGTAGAATCCCCACAATAGAAACACAATCCATTCTTCCGTCTAAAATTCTGTCGCTCGCTCCTGGACAGAATTCTATCACACTGCATACTTTCTGGCGTCTTTTCCATAGACACCGCCAGATGGTGCATCGGTTTGCGCTCCCGCAGACGCCTATCAATCTGAATAGCCATTGTCATGGACTCATTCAGACCTGCAGGCAAAGGGAACCCCACCATAACATCCTTAACGGCATCAGAGAGACCTTCTCTGAAAGTTGCCGCCAAGGCGCACTCATTCCACTGAGTAAGCACAGACCATTTACGGAATTTTTGGCAGAAAACTTCAGCTTCGTCTTGCCCCTGAGATAGTGCCATCAAAGTTTTTTCTGCCTGAAGTTCCAAATGAGGTTCCTCATAAAGCAAGCCCAAGGCCAGAAAAAACGCATCCACATCGCGTAACGCAGGATCCCCTGCTGGCAATGAGAAGGCCCAATCTTGAGGGTCACCCCTGAGCAAGGAAATCACAATCCTAACCTGCTGAGCAGGGTCTCCAGCTGAACGAGACTTCAGGGACAAATAAAGCTTACAATTATTTCGGAAATTCTGGAAGCTAGCTCTATTCCCTGTGAAGAACTCCGGCAAAGGAATTCTCGGCTCAGATACCGGAGCATGTACTACAAAATCTTGTAAATTTTGTACTTTCGTGATGAGATTATTCAAACCCGCAGTTACACTCTGGAGATCCATTATTGTCAGGTGCACACAGAGCATACAGAGATTAGGAGGAGAGAGAGAAAAAAGACTGCAGCAAGGCAGACTGGAGGAAAAAAAAAAAAAAAAAAAAATTCCAGCAGACTTCTTATAACTCTCCTTTCTCAACCTGGGTCTTTAACACTTTATTGGCCGGTCAAACTGTCATGATCTCTGCAGGCAGAGATCATAGCAAGCCTATAGAGGGACAAGCTCTCGGAAGATGGAACTATACTGACCATGAACTAAGCCTGCCGCGCAACTAGAAATAGCCAGGTAGCATTTCCTATTAATCGCTAGATGCCCAGCTCTGGCCTAAGACCTAAATAGCTAGCAGAGGGAAATATAAGACCTGGCTCACCTCTAGAGAAATATTCCAAAGAAGACAGTAGCCCCCCACATATAATGACGGTGAGTTCAGATGAAACAACAAACGCAGCAGGAAAATAGTCTTAGCAAATTTGAGGTCCGCTTACTAGATAGCAGAAGACAGACAGTATACTTTCATGGTCAGCAGAAAAATACTAACAAAACACCATCCAGAGATTACCTTAAACTCTGGCATTAACTCATAACGCCAGAGTAGCAATCCCTGATCGACGAGAGCTTTCCAGACACAGTAACAAAACTTCAGCTGCGAACTGGAACAAATAGGCAAAACAAAACATGGACAAAAGTCCAACTTATCAGTAGTTGTCTAGAAGCAGGAACAAGCACTGAGAGGCATCAGATAACATTGTTGACCGGCAAGAAACCACCAGAGAAATGAGCTTAAATAGCGACACCCACTACTGATGGAATCAGGTGAAACAGGAAAGAGGATGACAAGTCCAATTCCACAAGCGGCCACCGGGGGAGCCCAGAATCCAAATTCACAACACACAACTAACAGTAGCCGGGTAGCGTAGCCTGCGTTTTATCCCTAGACGCCCAGCGCCGGCCGGAGGACTAACTAATCCTGGCAGAGGAAAATATAGTCCTGGCTCACCTCTAGAGAAATTTCCCCGAAAGGCAGACAGAGGCCCCCACAAATATTGGCGGTGATTTTAGATGAAATGACAAACGTAGTATGAAAATAGGTTTAGCAAAATTGAGGTCCGCTTACTAGATAGCAGGAAGACAGAAAGGGCACTTTCATGGTCAGCTGAAAACCCTATCAAAACATCATCCTGAAATTACTTTAAGACTCTAGTATTAACTCATAACATCAGAGTGGCAATTTCAGATCACAAGAGCTTTCCAGACACAGAAACGAAACTACAGCTGTGAACTGGAACAAAATGCAAAAACAAACAAGGACTAAAGTCCAACTTAGCTGGGAGTTGTCTAGCAGCAGGAACATGCACAGAAAGGCTTCTGATTACAATGTTGACCGGCATGGAAGTGACAGAGGAGCAAGGCTAAATAGCGACTCCCACATCCTGATGGAAACAGGTGAACAGAGAGGATGATGCACACCAGTTCAATTCCACCAGTGGCCACCGGGGGAGCCCAAAATCCAATTTCACAACACATGGGACTCCCAATCATCAGAAAAGACCAAAATGTCATCCAGATAAACAATCATAAATTTATCCAGATATTCTCGGAAAATGTCATGCATGAAGGACTGAAACACAGAAGGAGCATTAGAGAGTCCAAAAGGCATCACCAAGTACTCAAAATGGCCTTCGGGCGTATTAAATGCTGTTTTCCATTCATCTCCCTGCTTAATGCGCACAAGGTTATACGCACCACGAAGATCTATCTTGGTGAACCAACTGGCACCCTTAATCTGAGCAAACAAATCAGACAATAGTGGCAAAGGATACTGAAATTTGACTGATTTTATTCAGAAGACGATAATCTATACAAGGTCTCAAAGAACCGTCCTTCTTGGCCACAAAAAAGAATCCTGCACCAAGAGGGGAAGAGGATGGGCGAATATGTCCCTTCTCCAAAGACTCCTTTATATAACTCCGCATTGCGGCATGCTCTGGTATAGACAAATTAAAAAGTTGTCCCTTAAGGAATTTACTACCAGGAATTAAATTTATAGCACAGTCACAATCCCTATGAGGGGGCAGGGCACTGGACCTGGGCTCATCAAATACATCCTGGTAGTCAGACAAAAACTCAGGGACCTCAGAAGGAATGGAAGAAGCAATAGACACCAACGGAGTATCGCCATGAATTCCCTGACAACCCCAACTTGACACAGACATAGCTATCCAATCTAAAACTGGATTATGAGCCTGCAGCCATGGCAGACCCAAAACGACAACATCATGTAAATTATGCAGAACAAGAAAGCGAATCACCTCCTGATGTACGGGAGTCATGCACATGGTCATTTGCGTCCAATACTGAGGCCTATTCTCAGCCAATGGCGTAGCATCAATTCCCCTCAGAGGAATAGGAAATTCCAAAGGCTCCAGGACAAAACCACAGCGCCTGGCAAACGACAAATCCATCAGATTCAGGGCAGCACCTGAATCCACAAAAGCCATAACCGAGTAGGACGACAAAGAACAAATCAAAGTAACAGACAAAATAAATTTAGGCTGTATAGTGCCAATGGTGACAGGTTTAGCGATCTTTTTTAAGCGTTTAGAGCATGCTGAGATAACATGAGTAGAATCACCACAGTAAAAGCACAACCCATTTTGACGTCTATGACTTTGTCGCTCAATTCTGGTCAGAGTTCGGTCACATTGCATAGACTCAGGTCTCTGTTCAGAAAATACAGCCAAAGGATGAGCAGATTTGCGCTTCCGCAAACGCCGATCAACCTGAATGGCTAAAGCCATAGAATCACTCAGACTAGTAGGGGTGGGAAACCCCACCATAACATTCTTAATGGCTTCAGAAAGACCTTCTCTGAAATTTGCAGCCAGGGCACACTCATTCCATTGAGTAAGCACTGACCATTTTCGAAATTTTTGACAATACACCTCTGCTTCATCCTGACCTTGAGATAGAGCCAGCAACGCTTTTTCTGCCTGATTCTCAAGATTAGGCTCCTCATAAAGCAGACCAAGAGCCCGAATAAATGCATCTACATTAAGCAATGCAGGATCTCCTGGCGCCAGAGAGAAAGCCCAATCCTGAGGGTCGCCACGCAACAAGGAGATAACAATTTTAACTTGCTGAGCGGAATCACCAGAGGAACGAGGTCTCAGAGATAAAAATAACATACAATTATTCTTAAAATTTAGAAACCTAGATCTATCTCCAGAAAACAACTCAGGAATGGGTATCTTTGGTTCTGACATAGGGCTATGAATAACAAAATCCTGAATACTTTGCACCCGTGCAGTAAGATGATCCACACTAGAAGTCAGAGTCTGAATATTCATGTCTGCAGCTGAGCTCAAAACCACCCAGAGTTCAAGGGGATGAAAGAAGCTAAACAGACTGCAGCAAAGGAAAAGCGAGAAAAAAAAAAAATGTACTCAGGTCTTCTTTTAATCCTACTTCTGCGATGCATTAAACACTTTTTGGCCTGCTATACTGTTATGATCCTTAGTGGTTGAGGATCACAAATTACTCCAGCAAGGTAACTAAAATAGGACAAGCTCTAGGGAGGTGGAAAACTGGACTTACCGCAAATCTGAACCTATCCAAACACACTAGAGGTAGCCGGTGAACGTGCCTAAAATTCCTAGACGTCTCGAGCCAGCCTGAGGAACTAACTACCCCTAGAGAGAAAGAAAGACCTCTCTTGCCTCCAGAGAAATAATCCCCAAAGATATAGAAGCCCCCAACAGATAATAACGGTTAGGTAAGAGGAAGGCACATACACGGGTGAAAGCAGATTCAGCAAATGAGGCCCACTAATACTAGATAGCAGAAAATAGTAAAGGGATCTATGCGGTCAGTAAAAAACCCTTACAAAATATCCACACTGAGATTACAAGAACCCCCGCACCAACTAACGGTGTGGGGGGAGAAACTCAGTCCCCTTAGAGCAACCAGCAAGCACAGAAATCACATTTTAGCAAGCTGGGCAAAAAACAAGATGAACGCTGATAAACAGAAAAATGAACAAACAAGAACTTAGCTTGACTTGGAGAGACTGGGAGCAAGGTAGTCACAAGGAATCTGAAGAGCACTGAATACATTGATAGCAGGCAAGGAACTGAGTATCCAGGTGAGTTAAATAGGAAACCAACCAAGGATAACGAACCAGCTGATGCAGCCAACTTGCAAAAAGACAACACTACACAGTACCGCTTGTGACCACCAGAGGGAGCCCAAAAATAGAGTTCACAACAGGTGGTGCAGGATGGGAGCAGCACATGACAGAATAGAGCAGCACATAACAGAATAGGGCAGCACATGACAGAACGGGGGTGCAGGATGGCAGCAGCACATGACAGAACGGGGGTGCAGGATGGAAGCAGCACATGACAGAACGGGGGTGCAGGATGGAAGCAGCACATGACAGAACGGGGGCGCAGGATGGGAGCAGCACATGACAGGATGGGGGCGCAGGATGGGAGCAGCAAATGACAGAATGGAGGCGCAGGATGGGTGCAGTACATGTCAGAATGGGGGCGCAGGATAGACGCAGCACATGACAGAATGGGGCCGCAGGATGGTAGCAGCACATGACAGAACTGGGGCGTAGGATGGGAGCAGTACATGACAGAATGGGGGCTCAAGATGGGAGCAGCGCATGACAGCATGGGGCACAGGATGGGAGCAGCACATGACAGAACGGGGGGTAGGATGGGAGCAGCACATGACAGAATGGGGGCGCAGGATGGCAGCAGCACATGACAGAATCGGGGCTCAGGATGGGAGCAGCACATGACAGAACAGGGGCGCAGGATGGGAGCAGCACATAACAGAACAGGGGAGCAGGATGGCAGCAGCACATGACGATGGGAGCAGCACATGACAGGATGGGGGCACAAGATAGGAGCAGCACATGGCAGGATAAGGGCACAGGATGGGAGCAGCACATGACAGGATGGGGGTGCAGGATGAGAGCAGCACATGAAAGGATGGGGCGCAGGATGGGAGCAGCACATAACCAAAATGGAGGCGCAGGATGGGAGCAGCACATGACAGCATGTGGGTGTAGGATGCAAGCACTACATGACAGGATCAGGGCGCAGGATGGGAGCAGCACATGACAGCATGGGGGTGCAGGATGGGAGCACCACATGGCAGGATGGGAGCACATGACAGGATGAGGGCTCAGGAAGATAGTAGCACATAACAGGATGGGGGCGCATGATGGTAGCAGCACATGACAGGATTGGGGTGGAGTATGGGAGCACCACATGACAGGATTGGGGTACAGTATGGGACCACCACATGACAGGATTGGGGTACAGGATGGGAGCATGTGACAGGATGAGTGCTCAGCAAGACAGTAGCACATCACAAGATGGAGGCACACAAAACAGGATGGGGCTGCACATGACAGGATGGGGGCGCAAGATGGTAGCAGCACATGACAAGATTAGGGCGCAGGATGGAAGCAACACATACCAGGATGGAGACCATATACCAATATAAATGCTCACCACCCGGGCGTAGAACGGGTTCAATAGCTAGTAAATATGTAAGCCTTTGATTGGCTCCAAATTGTTATTGATTGAAAACATAATCTACTTTTGATGTATATAGAGAAACTTGAAAAGTCAAGTGGTATGTATGTCATTTACTGTATGTGCTGTGTTTTATAGATAAAGGAAGCAAAATATAGTGGGAATATATACAGGGTATATATTATCATTTGTTAAATAAAAATGTATAAGTTTTATTAGGCTAGCCTTAAAAGACACAGTAAAAAAAGAATACAAAATACATAGACATATGGAAAAATGGCAGGCGAGCCAACAAAAAGTTTCATACAAAAAAGGTATATTATAAAGGCAAAATAATTATCCCAGTACATGTACAGTATACAAAATGCCAATAAAGGGAGGAATAAGTGTTTAACAATATAGGTCAAAATGGAACAGACGTCACCCTTATAAATGATAGACTTTGGACATCAATAGATTTCTGATTAGTATTGTATGTTGGAATCCCCAGGGTAACCTTGATAACACCCAGCACTTTATTATTGTGTGTCTACTGTATTAGACAAACTGAGCTCAAAACTTTCTATTAGGGCGCAGTCAGACGGCTGTATAAATCGGAACAAGAAGGGATTGTATAGCTTGGACTAGCCGGTGGCTCTCCTGACATGAGTGTTATAGCTACTCTCACGCTTAGACTGTGGTCATTTAGGAAGGGGGGGCCTCAAACCGTCTCTGGAACTGGTACCTTAAGTATCTCTGACCTGGGGGTACTCTTGAAGTCAGAAAGGCCTGAGTCTCCTACCTTGTTATGCTCTTGTTAATGTCCTAAACTGTCTCTTCCCTCTCCCCAGGAGGCCTGGGACAAGTATGTTAGTGTATAAACACATAAGACAAACAGGGATAACAAAAAGCAACTCACATACAAAAACACTCACCAAGGATAGAGAAGAATAAAGGGAATGATAGGAATGTACAAAACAAATGGAAATAGGATAATGGGGAAAGCATACACCCAAAAACAGCAGACAACAATCTCCAGCAGCAACTGCGAACTCCAACTCCTGCAAGCCAGGAAGTAAACTTTTACAGACAGGGATGAGAAGGTCTGGCCAGGTTTTATAGAGAGAGAAAATGATCAGATGAGGAGCAATATTGCCTTGCGCTGGCGTGTACTCCGGAGGACAGAGAATGAACTTCAATCCAATATTGCGGCCAGCATGCAGCCAGCGGGTAAGGAAAGGGTGAATCAAACACCCGAAAACCCCGCCCATATGACCCAAAACTGGCCCCACCAAATTCAGGTGACAGGTTCCCTTTAACAGCGTTTCCCTATCCTAGCGATTCTGTGAAGTAACAGAGTTCGCTAATACCGCCATATAGCACCGCCAATTGCTAGCAGCAGGTTCCTCTCCTGCACGGTGGACCCCGGGTTGCAAACGCACCTATTATTACAAATATTTATACTTGGTGCGTTCCGCCAACCCTAACAGAGTAGGCTGTGTTGTTCATGGGTTGTGCTATGACATGAGATGGTCCTGAGTGATGGAGATGGAGGACCACTCATATGACATGGAAATCCATGCTTTCTTATTGATTGAGAGTGCTTTTTACAGGCTAAATAGGAGCTTGTGATTCCCATATTGATTACACATCTGTTTTACATCTACATGTAACTAACCTTCTAGAACACTTCAGGGTAAGGATGTGCTTGGTGCTGTTCAACTCTTTCTGGTTGTAGATGTATAATCCAGACGGTTGTAAAAATGGTTTTACCTTGCATTCTGCTAATCATAGGTGGTGCAGTGGTTAAATGGTCAACATTTATCATCTATTCGCAAGAAAGGTGACGAAAAGCATGCTCAAACACTGGGACAATTACCAAGCACGAAAAACAAAGTCCCCCATCTTAATGTAGTGGTAGTTCACATATATGACCACTGCTCCAATCACATTACTGAGTTAAAGAGAATCTATCAGCAGGATTTACTTGTAATCTGAGGACAACATAAGGTAGAGGCTGAGACAGATTTCAGGGATATGTCACTTATTAGGCTGTGTGCTGTTGTTTTAATACAATGAATGTTTTATCACCAGGAGAATATCACTGTCTGAAGAAATAAGAAGAATATCACTGTCTGGACTACAGCTCCTCTGAGCACTGGTCCGACCTTTGATAAATAGCTCACTGTCAATATACAACGTGCATAGAAAGCTATGGTGTGGGTGGGGGCAGCATTTGAGCTCTGCTACATGTTACATCTAAAAACACTGACTGTGTCACAACTACTGCACCCAGTAAACTAAGTGACACATGGCTGGAATCAGGGTCTCTTACTCTGCATTATGATGCTGTTAGATAAGGAAGCAAAAACCTGCTGACAGATCCCATTTAATGGATGCTATAGTGCATGTGTTTGACTAAGGCTCAAATTATCAATGAATGGACTT
Source organism: Ranitomeya variabilis (assembly GCF_051348905.1). Classification (NCBI taxonomy): domain Eukaryota; kingdom Metazoa; phylum Chordata; class Amphibia; order Anura; family Dendrobatidae; genus Ranitomeya; species Ranitomeya variabilis. Next base: position 652,429,176 of record NC_135234.1, read on the forward strand.
TGGGACCTTTTTTCTCAGGATGGGAGTCCAAAATATAAGACACCCAGCCATTATATTTTTAACAGCTATCCTACAGTGAAGAGAGGTAATAGGATCCTGATCTTTCCACACTGATCTCATACGATGGTAAAAATATTAAGAAAATGCATCGTCTTACAGCATTCTAGTATATGTGGGGGGAAAATAGTTCTATTAAATAGCAATCTTCAGTAAAACCAGAAATTATTATTATTATTGAACAGTATATGGAACGAATGTGTTCGCTGTCACTGTTAATAGCAGCAGACCCCAGGATTCTGGCAGGACTGAAGGTCCCTGCGGAGCATGGAAACAGATTTCAGCTCTTGGACAGCTCCTTGGGCTGCGCTTTCTTATCACAGGCAGCCACAGCCTTGAGGAATACAGAGCTTCATCAGCTGCACTAATGTAAGCAAGGATGAAAAATATGGAAGCATCATCCCGAGGAATCATAATCAGCTGGATGCAAAGTCCCCCCTACAGACCACTTGTGAAATGTTCAGCTGCAAAAATAACATTTATAATTAAGGCGCAGAAATCCCCCAAGACTTCTGCTGTGATAACTTAACCTAGACCTAAATAATAAAAAACAAAAATCAATGGGCAGAGTTAACCATATGTAGTACAATAGTATGGGTGTCACCAAGAAGAAGGGCCGCTAGGCTTTTTCTTGGTCTAGTAAAATAAGGAGCCGGCAAGATGTTCTCGTAAATTGGTCCCCTGGAAATCTCCATTGCATGGTGTATGAGAATAACAGATGACATATTTTCCCCTTTGGATACTAATGTAATTGGTTACATACATAGGCACATCCAGAGGAAGACTCTCAGCGGACAGGATCTTCTGTTTGTAGGAATTGCACCTATCTGGTTAGTATAATAGCAACGTTATTTCTGTTTTTTAATCCTAAATGGCATTGCTAATTCTTGGCGGCCATCGTTGAACAGCCCATATTCCATAAAATGGTGAGGTTTTACAGAATCTCAGACATCCGCAGCTGGTTAGATAGAGATAGAAACATTAAATGACATACTCTAAAAGCCTGAATTTCTTAGTGCTCATAAAATGATGCCATAAAAGCATTACTGTCAGCGATCTCACTGGTTTTCAGAGTGATCAGCTACCAATGGCCAGGTTCACACAGCAGCCCGTTCAACACATATGGTAACGGGCTGCTGTTAATGCAAGTGCCAATTTGTCATCGCGCGATGGAGCATCTGCTAGCTCTATCTGCGCTAGCAGTGACGGACCCGGAAACGCTGCAGCCCGCGTCCCAGGGTCCGTCACTCAATGACGGCACATGGCTAGCGCACGCCCATTGTGGGCGTGCGCTAGAGATGCGTCCGACATTGCATTCAATGGCGGCGTTAACGGACTATGTTACACCGCGTTATGCCGCGGTGTAACGTAGTCCGTCTAACGGACGCCAGGAACGCATTGTGAACCTAGCCTAAGAGTATATATATACAGTATATATATATATATATATTTCATATCATTTATAAAATGGCTATAAATGGTGTGGGAGACCCCTTCATATTACAGAACAATAGCATAATGTTTTTTTTGTTTTGATTTCAGACTTCGTCTATTAAAATCCCATCCTGTTCCCCAACATAATCTGTTGGAAGAGAGTCAGGACTATTATTTGTCCAAATCATGTTCTCATCGCAGGTCTTTGAATACCACCGAAACACACATTGATAAATCTAAGAATCAACATTTATTTAAATGTCTTTATTTATAAAAAAATATATATAATCATGGCTATAATTTAGACCTGACAATAAAAAGTCATAAAGGCTTCTCTGTTTAAGGGAGCCCTTTTAACTCCCCCATTTTAATTCTTACTAAAACAACCCAATTTCCTAAGCCTGAGTGTTACGCATCTCAAGGTTTGAGTCCTGCTCACTTGTCAAGACATAGCTGTCAGGTGACCTAGGAGCAGGGGCTCCTTCCCTGTCCTTAACACCAGGGGGCATCCTAGCTCTCCCTACTTCCCAGGAAACTTCTGAAGGTGAAGATGTCGGGGCCTCCACCCTTGCCTTATTTCCTGAGTTAGCCCTCCGTCTGTTCTCTTCCCCCAACCAGGGAAGAAAGCGCTACTGTACACTGTAGTACACCAACTCGACAAACAAGGCAACACAAACAAGGGTTAACAGAAAACTCCAGGCATACAAAATATTCACTCACATATCAAAGTGGAATGCATCGGGCGTGGAGGTAGGGGAATAAACCAAAATAGAGAAGGATAGAGATTCACCACACATACAAGCCAAGCATTGGATAAGATTCTATGTAGACAGGAGAGCGGGGCAGGGAGCTAGAGGCAGAGCTTCTCCTTTCTCCTGTCTACATAGAATCTTAGCAGTATCACCTGCCATCTCCTATCTCAGTAATGTAACAATCTGTCTTCACTGAATACAGATTTTACCCAGGAATTGACAATTTTAAAAATGAAAGATCATTTCTGGTGAAGAAAGAAGCATATTTCTCTGATAAAATATATTGCAAAGTTGCTTATTTTTATGTGTGCCATTGATTTCTGAAGTAAAAATTAAAATGGTTATTACTCCACAATTCAATTTTTTGCTATTTGTCTACTTGGCTTGGGGGATTTGTCCAACACACTCTGCTCTGTCATCCATCAGACTTGCTTAGAAATTCAGTATTAAGGCAAAAAAACAAAACAGCGGTAATGACCATGGCTGATTTTAATATAGCAGATGGTTCTTCCAGAATAACCAATCATATTAACAAGCTTGCTGTATAAGTGTTGTTTTTTTTTATTCCTCAAGGCTTTGTTCAATCTCTTGTATATCCATTTTACTTTCCAAATTTCAACTTATTTTCCCAGCATAAAAAAATGTTATGAGCAAGAAAAAATATTTTCTAGATTGTGCTTCTTGTGTTAAGTCTTTGATATTAGTCTCTGGAGCTTTATCTGCGTCATCATAATCTATAAGATGTTATTTATAGAGGTGACGAAAGCTAAGAGCAGCTATGAAAGAAGTGGTTAGCACTGTCATCTTACACCGCTGGGTCCTTTTCTGACCAGGGGTCACATCTGCAGGCATTTTTTCTGCGGAATATTCAGCCCTCGCGCAATTTATATTAATGTGATTTATAGAAGAAGTAAAAAAAACAAAAAAACAAACAAAAAACCCCTAACATTGATTTTTCAGATGTGAACTGCTTTGTATCCTGTTGAAAATGGCAGTCGTATGTAGGATGTCCTATGTTTCTGAATGAGAATTGCACAGACCTCTTCCTCACGCTTCAGTGTCGCTGTGAATGGGAGGACAGTAAACATACATCAAGCAGTGACCTATGGAGAATCTTTAGCTATTTCTATGTGATTCACAATGTTGTTTTTCTTAGATCCCCCATACAGATTTAGTCATTCAGTGTGCACAGCTATTAGAGAAAAGCGCATCTGGCAGGACTTGGAATTGCCAAATTGTGTGGATTTTGCTGTAAAATTTTATTCATAGCAAAATTATTCTATGCTAATTGAATGTCTAGACCCCAGACCAAGTGTAAAATGCAAAAAAAAAATAATCCAAACCTCACTGCTCACCTGTCCTGATACCCTCACGGTCTGTGGTGCCCGCTGCCTGTAGTTTGGTCCTTGCTGCGAGCAAATTTAAAAGGTAAGGGTGTGTCATGGCATCACAAAGTTATCATAGAATGTTAGAGTTGGAAGGGACCTCCAGAGTCATCATGTCCAACCCCCTGCCCAATTTTGGATTCACTAAACCAACTCAGATGTCTGTCCAGCCTCTGTTTGAAGACTTCCATTGAAGGAGAACTCACCACTTCTAGTGGCAGCCTGTTCCACTCATTGATCACCCTCACTGTCATAAAGTTTTTTCTAATATCTAATCAGTATCTTCTCCCTTTCAGTTTCATTCCATTGCTTCTCGTGTTTCCATGTGTAAATGAGAATAATGATGATCCCTCTACACTGTAACATCCCTTCAGATATTTGTAGACAACTATTAAGTCTCCTCTTAGCCTTCTTTTTAGGTTTAGGCGTGCATGCCGCCAGACGCACCGCGAGACTAGCGGTGGACTCCGCTTCTGGCGGCATGCTCACCTAAACCTCGCTCTCTTAAGGCACTTCTCTCTGCATACCTCGGCTGTGGTTCCCCAGCATAGAATTTTTGTGGCCCACTGACTTCCGGCCCCATTCATCACATGAATTCCGTATATGTAACTAAAGAAGGTTCATGTTGAACCGAAACGTTGAGTATACTGCAAAATAAATTCTTCTGTTCCAGCATCCTAAATTGAGTGCTAAGTTTTATGTTGATTGTGTTAGGAAGAGGTCCTGAGACCTGAACAGTAGTGGTGAGCGAGTATACTCGTTGCTCGGGGTTTCCCAAGAAGGCTTGGGTGACCTCCGAGTATTTGTTAATGTTCGGAGATTAAGTTTTCATCGCCTCAGCTGAATGATTTACAGCTATTAGCGAGGCTGAGTACATGTGGGGGTTGCCTGGTTGCTAGGTAATCCTCACATGTAATCAAGCTGTCTAGTAGATGTAAATCATGCAGCTGAGGCGATGAAAACCTAATCTCCGAACACTAACAAATACTCGGAGGTCACCCGAGCGTGCTTGGGAAAACCCGAGTAATGAGTGCACTCGCTCATCACTACTGAACAGCGGTTAGGTGAGTAATATTTTTAATTTTTTAGTTTTTTTTAACCATTTGGCACAGCTGGCCTCCATTGTTTCTGAATTCCCATGGATTGAAAGTACTCTGAAGAATACTGATTTTTGTAAAATTCAAGCAGAATCCAAATCTACGCCAATAAATTCACCCATCTCTAATAGCTATTTTTCCTACGAGAAAGATGAGCACTGTCAGGTCCCTACAGAACATATTATAAGCCACTTTACACCAGTGATATCCCACATATTAGCGATCTGGTAGACTGTTATGGCCTATATTGTGAAGGTAATCCACAACACAAGTGTGAATAAAGCTTGAGGCTGGTGTCAGATTTAGGCATATGTGAGGTGTTGAGTTCAGACTCTCGGGAAGTCTGGACATTGTAGTCCGCACTCAGACCCTGAATATCAGATGTCTGAAACCGTCCTTGCATTGTATTTTGCTCGTTCTTAGCAGCTGAGTATTTTTTTATTTTTTTTCATGAGATTAATTAAATTCTCTTAGATCTCAGGTCAGTTGGGAGCATTGCTTGCCTCATATTTTTGGTAATTATTGATTGAGGTAATTAACAGACATTCCTCTTTGAACATGAGGCATAGTAATCATAGTAATTAATATCAAAGTTTGGGAAAATGAAGATCGAGCTTTCATAGTTGGTAAAGAATGAGAAGCTTTCATAATGAACCTCGGACGTTCCATGGGGCCTGTAGAGACATCTGCCAGACTAATATATTGCATGCACCTACCAGACAAAAGCATGAAACATACGATTACACCATGAGCCTTTGGGGTACAGTCGGGGCACAAATTCAGTAGTTGTCTGGTCCCATGGGTTTGGCCGATATTCATCAGATATTTTTGGCCACCTCACAGGGATCTATTATCAAAAAATTTCTTTAACCCTAGTATGCGTGACATCAGAGATCTTCATATTGACGTATTGGGGGGCCTTTTAGTCCCCCATGCAAATCATATGGAAAAACACACTTATATAACTTTTACGAGTTTATTTTAAAACTGCTAAATGAAATATGATTAGTAAACAAAATTTTAATTATAATTTTTCACCAAAAACACCCCCAAAATTATTTTTTTCAAAATTTCACACAAACATATGAAAAAACGCACAAAAACGCATAGCAATCTATACCAAACTAGCTGCAGCTACATTTCTATTATGTTTCTTTTCTATTATATTAGTCTTCCAAACAATTTTGACAAGTTATTTTTTCGGGAGAATGTTCTTTGCAGACATTTTCCTTACAAATTGAACAAAATCTCTCAGTTTTACTTTCTGTTTCTTGGACACATGAAACAGCGCTTTCTTTTTCTTTCTCCTGGCTCTGGAATCATCTAAATAAAGGACTTTACTCGGTCTGTGTCTTTAGTACATTTGACAATGGGTTTAGTAATGGTGTCTTATAGACGCCTCTCCAATACTAACCCTTGAGCTTAATGTCAGCTGACAATACAAAGGTGACATCAACTCCAATTGCTATCACCCCACTTACCATCGCACCTGGTAAAGTGGGAATAGCGAAGGCTCAGTGCCAGAATTGGTTCATCTAATGGATGTGCAACTTCTTGGGGAGGCTGAGAGCTGATATTCTTATTCAGCCCTTGTTAATAATCAGTAAAGGTTAAGTATACTGCTGTAAGCTGATATTAATAGCCTGGGAAGCTCCATGGGTATTACCCCCTTCCCAGACTATAAACATCAGCCCCCAGCTGTCGGCTTATCCTTAGCTGGTTAAGAAACATTAGGTAGACACCACATTGTTTACATTTATTTATTTAATTATTAGCTAAATGTACATTTAAACTACACAAGCACTGCACTAATTATATACCTCTATGACCTCTTTCTATCCTATGTATATATATCTATTTTGTTCTGACAGGTCACATAGTTAAATTACTGTACATGGCTGATGAAATATCGAGTTTCCTTTGAGATGTGTGCATAAATATTGGATGGCACATTCATGGTCCTTGTGCTGTGCAAGTTTTTCCTCTCACCCATTGACTTTCATTTTCGAGTCTCTTCTGCTGATTTTCACGGTCAATCTCAGCATGCTGCAATTTTTTTTCTCAGTCTGATTCAAGCTGAGAAAAAAAATCGCAGATGAACACAGAATCATTGACTGACATTAGTCAGAGTGCAATCCAATTTTTTATTGGATTACACTCATCTATTTTAAACGCAGATGAGCATGAGCCCTTATTGTTCCACTACTGGTTTTGGCTTAAAAATGCTGGGGTAAAAAACTCAACAAATACTCAGCGTCTCCACGTGGCCTCAAGCAATAAAGGAGAGCTTGTGATGCAAAACTTAAATGAAAAATACCATTTTCAGTTATACAATGAACAAGCTTTATTTGCTAAATAAAACTTTTAAGTCCACTTTGAGTTTTGCATTAAATATGTTTTACTTAAATACACAATTACAAAAGTATTATTTTGAAATGGTGTATGTTTGGAGCGCCAGCTAGGACCCTTGGGTCCTCGGGCCGAGTCCGGTGGTCATTAAAGGGGTGGTCACGGCGGCAGTGACCTGGTCCGTGGCCCTGGGCGTCCAATAAAAGGGGTTGAAGTAAATGGTAAACAAAGTTTGTTCGTGACGCCACCTGTGATACTCGATCAGGGACAACCAATGCGGGGTCCACTGGGGTGATGTTATGGCAGCAGGGATGGTATGGCTTCCCACAGGTAAAGCTGGGTCCCCATGGCTCCCGGTGTAGTAGATAAAGATGCTTGTAGTTCCAGAAAGAACTAGAGAACACAAGGCTGCAGTCTCTTTACCTTTTTACTGGTGTAAGGCAACCACAGTCCAGGGTACGGATAACAGGTGCTGGTGGGGTCCGTCCAGCTTGGAAGCTATTCAGGAACCCCCTAGCCAGGTGGGGTTGGAAGCCTTCCTCTCTGTGCTGTGTTGTAGTCCCTTGCTGTCTTAGGCCTCACATAAGGTCCTCACTTTCTCTCTGTCCCTTTAATTAGGACACTACCCGCATGGCAGGCAACTCGAGCCTTTTTACAGATGTCTCTATGATGATTCCGGGCACTATGTGCTGCTGTGCCTTTGGGTGTTAATGGTGGGCAGGCGACCTGCAATCTTCTGTCCGCTGGTTTCTGCTGTGGGGCATACAGTTACCCCCACAACCTCGGTCTTCCAGCTAATGGTTTCTTGCGCTTCAGCGTGGAGGAAGCTCAGTCGCAGATTCCCTCCAGCTCTTGACTTCTCCTGTGCTTCTTCTCCCCTATCAGTCTTCTACAGACTCTCCTTCCATGAGCTGCAGAACCACTCGTCTGCACGGCCCCAGCTTTCCTCTCTCAGACTCTGTCTGCTTCTTCTCTCCTCACTCTCCTCTCACAATCTGACTAATTCCTCCTCCAGCCAGAATATATAGGGAAGTTCCCCTAAATCCAGGTCTCGAGCTCCCGCTTCTGGCCTGGAGTCAGAACAGTGTTGTATGTACTAATTACCTGTTAAAGAGATCCTTCCTTGCTTCCAAGCATGGCATCACCCTCCCCGAGAGGAAAGCAATGCCAATGTAACAACATTACATATGCAGCAAGATGAATCAGTACTACGGTATATGCCTTTTTTGTCACGGGAGGCTGATACATTTTCATTGAATATGTAAACTTTTCAGTTTTGTTAGTTTGCTGAGAAGGCTGGGGAGGGTGTGGGAGTTTAGGGAGAATTGATTAAATTATTACATAATGTTATTTTTTATTTTGAAATATTGTATTGGAAGATAATACATAAGCAGTTGATGAAAAAACTTGTAAAAAATGTCATTTAGTAATATATTTCCATAAAAAGTGTTTTTGTTTATATTCTAGGGAAAACCTTATGCTTTTGATCGCGTGTTTCCACCAAATACGACTCAGGAGCAAGTCTACCATGCCTGTGCTATGCAAATTGTCAAAGGTAAATCTTTTGTGCATTCTATGCTTTGTGTCTACTTTTCAGCCATGCGTCTTACAACATTCAGAATTAGGCCACATTCACACTTTCAGTACTTGGTAAGTATTTTACTTCAGCATTTGTAAGCTAAAACCAGGAGAGGAACAATCAGGAAAAGTATAATAGAAACACGTCACCACTTCTGTATTTATCACCCACTGCTGGTCTGGGCTTACAAGTACTGAGGTAAAAAACTGAGCAAATACTGAACATGTGAACGTGGCCTTAGGGAACAAGTTCAAAAGAGTTGAGGTGACACTAGACGCCATAACATTTTTGCTTTATATCAGTCTATCTGGTTTGTCCTACGATTGTTGAACTAGTGAAACGTCATATTATTGTCATGATACCCTAATAAAATGCTTCACCCACAACTCATAAAGTTTTGGTAATTGCTCTGGGCGTGACAAAGCACTTACTGACTCATTTGCATATTATGAAAATCATGGATTTCTCCAAACTCAGGCACCAATGCGTTTATCTTTCACTGACTTACATAAAGGTTTGGGAAGATGTGCGTGTGGAGAAAGGTGGGGTGACGTGGAGCTTGCTGACAGGTTAACTTTAATGACGAAGAGATAGTTACATAGTTTAATATGGAAATCAAGCATTCAAACATTATATAACATGTGTGTACTTAGGAGTTTCTTTTTCCTCATAGATGTGCTGGCCGGTTATAATGGAACCATCTTTGCCTATGGGCAGACAGCTTCTGGAAAGACCCACACCATGGAGGTAAGTATTTGTGTAGAGTCTAATGGCCCTGTTTGTCAAGATTTGGGTTTTTGCATTTCAGTCTTAATGAAAGCACCACTGGAGTAAGATGTCCCTAATTCATTAAGAAGTGCACACTACTAAATGAATTAGGCACATCTGATATCTAAAATGTCAATCTGGTCAGGGACTGGAATATATTTCTGGTGAAAATGTTGATGACTTTCCTTGGTGGGCTTCGATGCATCCCATCCCTAGACTAGTGTAAGAATGCCAAAAGTTTCAAAAATATTAAGACATTTGAAGATCGTTTACTCCAGATTCTAACACCTTGATGAACCTTAGTTTCCAGTTCTAATAAAACTTCTATCAAGTGCGTATCAAAAATGAAGGGCTCTGTAGAAGAGTTTGTCGTGTCCGAGTTGTAACATGCAAACTGTGACTGTCTACTTTTCCTCAGGGAAAGCTCCATGATCCTCAGCTGATGGGAATAATACCCAGGATCGCTAGGGATATATTTAACCACATCTATTCCATGGATGAGAACTTGGAATTCCATATAAAGGTAAAGAACTACTTTGTACATGAGTAACTAAACTGTATATTACTTTATGTTCACGTTTCTAAAATAAAGAATCAAATTCTGTATGAAGACATCGCATAAGAGACATGTGGAATATCATACCCAGGTCCTTTCTGGTGTGTCACTAGACCCTACAATTGAGGTCTGATACTCATCACTATTAGTCTGCTGATGCATTTGGGTAATTTGCAATAGGGGCTCCTAAAATAGCATGATCTTTTAGCATTCAATTAATCTTAAATGTGTTGTTTATTATTTAAATATTGATGGCCCATCCTTAGAGCAGGTTATTAATATCTTATTGGTGGGGATCAACACTCGACACCCCTACCGATCAGCTGTTTGCAGATCCATTCGTGGCTGGATGTAACCAGTATGGAGCATGAACAGTGCAGATGCAGACACTGTTTCATGGCCATTCTCAGGTAGCAGCTCTTCTCCTTTAAAGAGGATATTTCATCAACTTTTTTCATGTTTAACTGGACACATAATGTAATTGGCACTGCAGAAGAAAGTAAAACATTTTTTTTTTATTTTGCCTCTCCGTTGCCGAGATATTAGAAATCAAAGTATTTGGCACTTAAAACAGTTACATTTTAAGTCTAAGTGGGCATTACCAGATAGATTTCATTGGGGGTGTGTACTTCTTCCTCTCTTTGACGCTGACCAATCTGCAGCAAGGAGCAACCCACTGGGGAAAGAACACGCCCCCACAGCAGCATTGACAAACAGTCTGCTCTCCTCACTGCAGTGTAATGACGTGTTTGAACACAGCAGAGCTAAGTTTGATTAATTGCCAGCTTTCATCTCACATATCTGACAGTCTGTGTGTGTGGAGGGGCAGCAATGCTGAAATTGAGTCCTATTATAATCACTTCTTGTATTTCTCCTTTTAAACTCAAATTAGTTTTTATTTACAGGACCAAATACACATTAGCATCAACAAAGCAAGTGTATTGTTGATGTCTACTGTATTGTCCCTCCCCAACACTGAATGTGTTGTCATGATGTCTCACACAGAGCCTGTTGTAAGCTATATTGGGGTGTGTACTTTTCCCGTTGTATGTGGATGTCTGCTTATGATTGACAGAACTGAAAGCACTATAAGAGGAGAGGTTAGAGACAAATTCTGTCAGATAATCACGCTCAGGTCTGCTGTGCTCAAGCACATATCATAGCACATCAGTGAGGAGAGCAAACTGTTTGTCAATATGGGTATACAGTCATGGCTGAAAGTGTTGGCACCCTTTTCTCAATAAAAATAATTATTGTAATTACATGTTTTGTTAGGCTACTTTCACACTAGCGTTAACTGCATTCCGTCACAATGCGTCGTTTTGCCGAAAAAACGCATCCTGCAAAAGTGTTTGCAGGATGAGTTTTTTCACCATTGATTAACATTAAGCGATGCATTGTGACGGATTGCCACACGTCGCACCCGTCGTGCGACGGATGCGTCGTGCAGTGGCAGACCGTCGGGAGCAAAAAACGCTACATGTAACGTTTTTTGCTCCCGATGGTCCGCTTTTTCCGACCGCGCATGCGCGGCCGGAACTCCGCCCCCACCTCCCCGCACTTCCCCGCACCTCACAATGGGGCAGCGGATGCGCTGGAAAAATGCATCCGCTGCACCCGTTGTGCGGCGGAGACAACGCTAGCGTCGGGGACCTCGGCCCGACGCACTGCGACGGACCGAGCCCGACGCTAGTGTGAAAGAAGCCTTACACACATGTTTATTTCCTTTGTGTGTATTTGAAGAACACAAAAAGACAGAGAAAAAAAGGCAAATTGGACATAACAAAATTGTTGGCACCTTTCCAAAATTGTGGGTAAACAGCTTTGTTTCAAACATGTGATGCTCATTCAAACTCACCTGGTAACAAGTGTGGGCAGTATGAAAATCACACCTGAGACCAGATAAAAAGGGCAGAAGTTGACTCAATCTTTACATTATGTGTAAGCATGGAGAAGAGAAAGAGGAGATGAGAATTGTCTGTGGACTTGAGAGCCAAAATTGTTGAACAATATCAGCAATCTCAAGGTTAAAAGTCCATCTCCAGAGATCTTGATGTTCCTTTGCTCATGATACGTTAACATAATCAAGAAGTTTCAACCCATGGCACTGTAGCTAATCTCCCTGGACGTGGACAGCAGAGAAAAATTAATTAAAGGCTGCAACACAGGAAAGTCTAGATGGTGGATAAGCAGCCCCAATCAAGTACCAAAGAAATTCAAGCTGTTCTGCATGCTCAGGGTTCATCAGTGTCAGCACGAACTATCCATCGACATTTGAATTAAATGAAACGCTATGGCAGGAGACCAGGAGGACCTCACTGCTGACACAGAGAGTTATAAAAAAAAATCTAGACTGCAGTGTGACAAAATGTACATGAGTAAGCCAAAATCCTCCTAGAAAAGCATCTTATGGACAGATGAGACCATGATAGAGCTTTTTGGTAAAGCACATCATTCTACTGTTTACCGAAAATGGAATGAGGCTTACAAAGAAAAGAACACAGTACCCGAAGAAAAATATGGTGGAGGTTCAAAGGTGTTATGGGGTTGTATTTCAGCCTGTAGCATTGGTGCCTTGAATGTGTGCAAGACATCATGAAATCTGAAGATTGCCAAAGGATTTTGGGTCACAATGTAGTGTCCAGTGTCAGAAAGCTGGGTTTGCGTCCTAGGTCATGGGTTTTCCAGAAGGACAATGACCCTAAACATACTTCAAGAAGAACCCAGAAATGGATGGAAACAAAGCATTGGAGAGTTCTGAAGTGGCCAGCAATGAGTCAGGATCTAAATCCCATTGAACTTCTGTGGAAAGATCTTAACATTGCTGTTGTAGAATGCAGCCTTCAAATATGAGAGACCTGGAGCTGTTTGCAAAAGAAGAGTGGTCCAAAATTCCAGTTGAGAGGTGTAAGAAGCTTGTTGATGGTGATTGATTGCAGGTATTTATTGCAAAGTGTGTTAAGTTCAGGATGCATTTTGTCCGGCCCATTTTGGGGGTTTTGTGTGAAATTATGTCCAATTTGCCTTTTTTTTGTATTGTTCCGATGCACACAAAAGAAATAAACCTGTGTATAACAATATGCAATCATTTTTTGTGAGAAATGCTTAATTTTCTGGAACAATTTCAAGGGTGCCAACACTTTCGGCCATGACTGTAGAATATGTCATCAATATCTAAGTAGTGGGCATCTCCTTTCAGGATATGTTCACAATTCGTGGATTTGCCACAGACTTTACCCAGTATATTGCAGAGGGTGGAATTTCATGTGAAAATCCACAGAAAATATGCTACAGATACAAAATCCACCCCAAACGTGATGACATTTGTTACAATACAATCAACTTAGATCTGTTTCGGCTTTTCTCTGTACTTGGTCACTTCCACCACCTGCTTTCTAGCAGGCTTCAGGATGCTTTGGTCGGTTCCTTGAGATTTGCTAATGTTCTGGGAGTGTTTTCTAAGGATTGATTACATTGGTATGTGTTTCTAGGGGTATACAGTTTCTTAAGATCCTAATGGTGGTATTTGTTATTTCTTCAGGTGTCCTATTTTGAGATTTACCTGGATAAAATCAGAGACCTGCTGGATGGTAAGTAGTTTATAGAGCTGAAGATTTGCAAAATATAAGTAACCTGTTACGTTGTAGATAGTGTTACATTGCTTTTTCAGTGTGAAAATCAGTGAGGAGGTTCAGAAAGGAGACAAGAATAATGAGTTCTTATATATTTTCCAATAGAGAAAGATGAGGTGTAGAGAGCGGATGACTAGGCCAGGAGAGCAATGGGTTGGCCCTGGAGGTCAGTCCAAATCCAGCAGAAGAGCCAGAGCGAGCCTTCGTCAGATAACAAAACCTAGATGCTAGGTGGCATGTATGGATCCAATATCGCAAGGCAGGACTATAGTCTAAATCTAGGAGGTCCTGCTTGTACAACCTGTGATGTAGTGACCCCTGTAACAGGTAGGGGGCGCTGCATGGTCTCCCCGGTATGTGCACGGAGTCGTATTGAGGCCGTGAGAATCGACCTGCAGTGATGTCAGGATCACGTGACCAGCCCAGGTGATCCATTACTGTGGGTGTGCTTACAAGTACATAATGTGGCCAGGGTGTGGGTCACATGGTCTTCTGTGTGGTTCCTGTGTGGTTCCAGTGTTTGGATCTGATAGGTCCAAGTGCAAGGTCCTGGAAGCGTGTGCATGGGCTGTGTGTGCTCCTGTGTTGGAAGCCCTGGGAGGAGGCTTCCTGTGTATGCACACGGTTTGGACCTAGTGGCCTGTGGTGTTGGACTAAGTCCTGAATAGCACCCAGACAGGCCACATGTCTCTGTGTTGAACGGTCCCAGGGGGGATGGACGTTCTGAAGACTACAGTGTGATCATGGTCCTGGACAGTCTGTGTGAGAAGCTCCTGTGAGTGGAGTCTTCTTGGAGCACCTGAGAGACTGTGGACCTGGATGATCGGTGTTGGGGAAGCTACCGGCCTTCGGTGGCTCTGGACTGATGTGTGCCGGCCAGGCAAGTTGGTGAACCCCGTAAGGCAGTTTCCCCAGGAGAGAGGTCTGACAAGGAGTCAGCAGATGGAGCAGGAGCTCCCATAAGGTACCTCCATAAACTGTTGGTGCTTGTTATGTTCTATGAACTGTGTGGTAACCCACCGCAACTGGTCAGGAGAGGACCAGCATGTTTAGTTGCTGCAGACTAACCATATGAAACTTGATGTGATGCCCTCCTGGTACAGTGTGTAAATGGACTGTTCATGATGGGGTTTATGATACCTAAATAAACCAAAGAGACTGTTTTGTTTTAAAAACCCGTGCCCGTGTGCTGAATGTCGCGGCCAAGCGAGTGTCCCCCAATACACTCAGTAAGAGTAGTCTTACAAACCATTATGTATTATCCAATCCGTTAAGCAGGAAAATTATAAAAAATATAAATTATTGTGAATCTCATCCTGTTGTGTCAAATCCTTGGTTTATACATTTATAAGCTAACAAATCTATGGGTTACACAGATAGAGAGCTGCCTGCAGCTGACTCGTCCCCATATATACCGCAGTCTCGTTTATTACAAGGCATGGCACGTGTATGCAAATGAGCAATTATTAGCTGATTATACATTCAGGTAGAATGTGCGAACATCTTCCTCATTAGAGGATCAAATTAGTGCATTCATTCTGGATTATGATCTGTCACTCGCCGGAGGCTGTGAGGATGCTCTTCTCTAGTCTCATGCCCTAGATTGGTTCCAAGACGGTGTCACATCCAATTCTGTAGGAAATGCGAGTTATGGCAGCGTTCTCACGAGAACGAGTGTCTGTACCATGAGTATATTGCAAATCTGGGCTGGTATATTCTGATGTGTTGACTGACCAATGCTAGATTACACACGTTGTAACGGGCAAGGACCCTGTTTGAAGCATAAAAGTATGAGACCCTCTGTGGTACATTGGGATTGTGTTCTTCAGTCCTGCCTGACTTACTTCTGTTTGGCTGACATCACAGCTCAGAGATTGTCTCCCTACGTTTTACATTCCCAGATTCCCGATCTATCCTATGTACTAGTTTCTTTATCAGCATGTAAATATATTTGGAGATACCCCACGTTCTTGGAAGACTGGGTGTTTTTTTTTACTTTTATAAATCTGATGCTCCCCACCCACAATTTGGAAATGTAATTACCGTACATTCTCACTAGGGCTTTGCACGTTGTGTGTTGTTCTGTAGCGTTTTGTCCATAGGTTCTGTATGTGTAATGCACTGGTGATAATGTGTTAGAGCTAAAAAAATACCCTTAGAAATGGAATATATGGGTTAATTCTGCACTGCCGGTATTAAAGATGGAAAAGAAGAACGGTATCTAGGAATGCGGTTTATTAATCAATGCGTTTCAAAGTTCCAAATTCTTTGCAGGACAAACCTACTCTCCTGATGGAGAAGTTCAAAACGTGTTGACTAATACACCTCATTCCTGGATATTGTTCTTCTTTTCCATCTTTAATACTGGCAGCGCAGAAATAACCCATTTATTGCAATTCTAAGGGTATTTTTGGGCTTTAACAAATTATCACCTATCGAGTGGATAGAATCACCAGAATTTAGCACTTGTGCACCCCTTTCTTGCTTGGCTGCAAGACCACGACTTGGAGGAGTTGAATGGAGCGGCTGGTCACAAATCTTCAGTATCATAGACCAGGGAAGAATAAAGCTCGTTGATGATCTGTTAGGGTTGAAGCAATGGGACCCAATGATCTCATAGTTCTCACCTGTCCTTTTTTGGCTGGAATACCCCTTTAAGAAGATCTGTATTCTATTTGTTCTTTCAAATATTCTTTATTTTTAGTGTGTGAGTAAAAATAGTTGGATAAATTATTCGGCAGTATTGATTTTCCTTTTAATGCTTTTGTAAATCAATTTATTATTCCTTTTCTAGTGTCTAAAACAAACCTCTCTGTGCATGAAGATAAGAACCGCGTGCCATTTGTCAAGGTGAGAGCAGACACTATGTTTTCTTTCTTGTTGAATGCCTAAAATTAGCAACAAATATTGCATTTTTTTTAATGTATCTGTATAACGGTATCATTGTAAGTATTACCTTATGACCTCTGCATTCTTAGGCTCGCAGTTTCATTTATGTTATGGAATCTCTTATACAACATTTCCTTGTGTTATATTATGCTACTAAAACTAGCTAACACAATAAGAAAAGTAGTGTGCATTGTCCGATAATAAAGTAGGGAAATGTTATGTATCATCGCTTTCTACAGCTGTTAGCAGACTCTTTGTAAAGTCAGCCTCTGTTTTCTGGGCCGTATTGTGTAGCCACACTGCGCAATTCCGCTATTATTAGGAAGGGTATAGCTTATTTCTTAGCTCACCATAGGTTATTGTACCACTGAATTCATCAAACTCCTCTCCAATTATTAATCTCCACCCTCCTTGCTCCTCTGTGTGACTTACTATATTGTTGAGGATATAATTTATGTATTTTACAAAAGATCAGTAATATAGTAAGTCCACACAATGATTAGCTTCAGAATTGTAAAACTCCACTGACTCAAACTGCCTGCCTGTATCGCTATAGTTAGGGTGTCTATAATTGTCCATTGTATAGTTCATTCTGTTCTCCCTGCCCTCTGCTTGTTGGAGCTGATGGAGAAAGTTATCACAAGCAGGAGGCAGGGGTGACAGACTGAAGCTGCATGATAAAGAATATGCTGAAACTTTGCAATGTGAGGGGACAGCAGTTTAATGTTGTAGAAATTTCCCTACTTAGATAAGGCACAGATCAGAGCAAGTGCCATGTAATAAGACCTCACATTCTCTGCTATGCCAGTGGTATCATGGGAAATGTAGAACCATATCAGAGAAGAAGGAATCAAGATTGCAAACAAACAGCACATTAACTTAAAGAAGTATACATATGACATGCACAAGAGCCTCTAGGTTATTCTGCAATATTAACCTATGATGCAGTATGTGCACACAAATAAAACAGAATTGTTTTTACTTCAAAATGTTTGAGATTTTCATTTTGCTGTCATAAAATTGTATTATACTTGTGCAAGCCTAATTATTGTCAGAAAATCTAATTGGGCAACTCCTGGGACTCAATCTAAACCTCGAACCATTAGCACCCAAATACAAGGTAGCACTTAAGGCCGCCTGCACATTACAGCCTTTTAGTGCTACCTGCGTGGTTGTTTCCATCACCCACATACAATATAAAGGAATCAGTGGCGTCCTATCACCGCTCCATTCAAACGTCTTAGAGCGCATTCACACATCAGCCTTTATTATCCATGCACTGTCCTCTTTGTACACTGCTGTTTAATGGAACTGTTCACACATCTACGTGCATCGCTATAAACTATCCTATTCTCATACATTTTTGCCGATCAGCCTTAGCCGTGCAATCTATGAAGCTCCAGTAAAAAGATGGCAAAGGGAAGCCATACATTTTATAAAGGATCTGTTATTTCGAGCTCTTCAAAGCAGACATAGAGAAGTGAATGTGCCCTTGCTATGGTTGTGCAGACAAGGAGGAACAATGGACTTTGGCCTAATAGCGGGAAGTTGAGATACATTTCTGGCTTCCCAGACTAGCAGACAACTGCAGAATGACGCTAAGGGCTGGCATGTACATTGTTCGAGTGCTATCTGATGTTTTGTCAGATAGCGCTTGGACCAATGTTATTCTATTGGGCAGTGATGATTAGAATTTTTGTCTTGTACTGATTCAGCATGAGAAAAAAATTGCAGCACACATTGGATCACACTCATCCATTCAAGTCTATGGGTATGTGGAAAATTTCTGATTGCACTCGGATGACTTCTGAGTGTGATCCGATTTCCACCACTGACACAATGGAAATCCATCTCCTCCTCTGAGAGAATCTGATAAAACAATGCTGACACTTTGATCAAAGTCAGATCAGAGTTTGATCGGAGTGGTATTACCATAATCGATACGAGAGAATATACGGCCGTGTGACCCCGGCCTGACAGAGGTTGTTACTCCGATAGAAGACATGTCTGCCTGACCTCCAGTCCCATCATTGATTCAGCCTGTTGCTCTCCTCTCTCCTCTGAAGCTCTGTCCCGTTAGCTTGGTTGCTTTGTATATACACAGGCCCAGCACAATGTGACCTGAAGGTCAGCGCATGGAGGTCTGATTTATATAACAGCATGGACAGAATGGTTATAAAGTACAGGTTACTAAGCCACCAGTAAAAATGGCCACACAATAGTGATTTCTGATGGACTTTTTCTAAACGACTTGTCACTAATGGTTGGTCTCTAAAGGTTGTCGTTGCTGATAACAATGCTCTAAGGTAAAATGACAAATCACTTATCCATCTCTGCTATGATCTTTGCACCAGTCTCCAGATGTGGTGTTCGGAATAAACACTTTTCCAACTACAGCACCCGACAAGGACCCAGGAATCCCAACACGGCAGACCAATTTTTGAGCAGATATCTGCCATCAGTCAGCATTTGTCACACTCATGTGGGTAGCAAAAAAGCATCGATGGTTGGCAAAAAATGGTCTAAATTGTCCTTCTCAGCCTTGTAGAAGCTCTAGAGCGTGGTTAGCCTGACACAAGCTATTTCAAGGCTGAACAGTTCTTTCTATTGGTGAAATGGGACTAATATGTTCACAACACTAATGGCCCGATTCATCACTTGGAGTGTTTTTAGTCACTTTTCTTTTTTGTCTTCTTGTATTCATGGTCAATTTTTTTGTGTTAGATTCTTCAAAATTGTACAGACGTTTCATGAATTTTGATCTCAAATGAAAAGAAATGCTCTTAATTTTTTGTCTTTAACCTTTTTTGCGCCTTTTGAGAGCAAAATGTCTCATTTCAGCTATAAAAAAGAAAATCACTCCAGGGAAGGATTGGAGTACATTTGTGCTTTTTTTGACGAATATCTGGGAAACAAGTAGCATAAAAAAGACCCAAATTAAAAGAAGAATTTGGTGCTAATTAAAAACAGGTTTTAAACACCAAAAAGTAAAAAGTACACAACAAGCTGGATTTGGCGGTAGCACTACATGTATGTCCATGTTATACATGTTAGGAGCAGTGAGGTACATTGGATGTGTTAGTTACTCTGCTGGACAATGACTATGATGTGTCAGTAGGTTATACCCTCTCATTATATTCAGTCCCGTCCGATCACACAGCACTGCAGCACTCTGGTATCAGTATGGCGCTTGTATATTTCCGCCATTCTTCCTCCAGTGCTGATGGCCGCAGAATGAATCAATATACAATTACCGCAAATCATTTTTTGCTCTGAACAGCTGAGTCTCAGAGTGGTGACTGCAGATGTACTGTGGTCTCCGGGCTGCTGAACATTTGTCCCTTTCATCTTCACGCTTATTAAATACAAGTATTTTATGCTTGATTTAGCCCTGTATTTCCTTTTAATCAAATATCTAAAATGTCGCGGCTACATAGACAGACAAGAACACACAGACAGTCATATTAAGAAGTATCCGTTTTCCATTCTGCAGTACCATTAAAGGGTTTGTTCCCCACTTATACAACCCCTTCCCAGGAAATGCACGGCGTGGTCTTTGGGCCAGCCCCTTATGCCCCCTATTTAATCAGGGAAGAGAGCGACATATTGTGTAGTGAGGCGGTATAACAGCCATTGTCGCAGCTTTACATCTCGCCATCCGGCTACTTGGCACGGACATTATCTTATCCAGGAAACCTTCTCTGATGAATGTAAGAAATGTGTTGGGAGATCCTTCTGGCCAGGATGGACTGCGGGTATCGGACAAACGCCCCTCTAATCATTTGAAGGATCATTTCTGATTATCTTCTGCTACTGTTCATGGATTGTTCTTATTTCTCATAACTATGATTACTATGTTGTGAGATTTATCTTCACCATAATAATAAATGCCACGTAATAATCCCAGCTCTGACGGGTTTGTCACTCACAGGTTTCCTGAGCAGTTAATGATGCTAGATAATTGCATATGAAGGTCTGCATGTTCTTGTTTGTCTGTGTAGCCAGGAGAGCGACATTTTAGATATTTGGTTAATAGTTATATTTTATCTCACTTTACCTAATTTGACCAATTAGGAATGGGCCCTATTTTTTTATATATGTATTTGGATTTATTTAATTTCCAGACATGTATTTCCCAAGGAAAAATAATTTGGACTAATCTTTACTGTTTCAGCGGTATACAGTAATGGGGTTATGAATCATAAATAATGTGGACATAGCAGGAAGCCCTTGATTTATTTGCTATCTGCAGTGTATGTGTATATATAGATATCGGTGCTGCGGGCAGCCCGTACTGATGTGCCAAATGCCGATTACCGGAAGAATAAAATCCATTTTCTTTTGCAGCGTTATGTTCGCAGGTTACAGGATTTCAGAGGTTTTGCTGAAAGCCATGATCCCAAAGTATTGATCTCACGCTGTTCCTCCGCGTCTGAAGCACAATGGCCAGTACTTAGCATCATTCCTCCGAGTCAGAATATGCTGTGAGCTGAATATTATTCTCTCTAGATCACAGCTCCGTTTATGCCCTTTACAAAAAGCCGTAAAATCCCAGTAAGAGATGATTGAGTGTTCGCAATCATAGTAAATGATTACATTGGTGATAATTAGTCGGAGTGATGCTTTTCCCTAAAATATTACCATTATGGTGTCCTGCTCGGCCATTGCAGGCGGAACACATCATCCTCATTGTGGTCGCCGGTCGATTTTTTTTTGCGGTTGAAGAAGCCTTACTTTTGCTCAGAGAGTGCACTAGCATAAAAATGATACTAAACCAGAAATTTACATATTATTTAAATTGTTTTATATTATAAACAATTTTTTCTCATTTGAAAAGTATTGGTTTTTGCTTATCGAATCAGTTTCAAATATGGTTTCAAAGACGGGTGGCTAATTAACTGATCCGTTTTCTATAGACTTCAATGTCAAAAAATGGATTCAGTTGAAATCAGCTTTTTTAAGCTGGGCAAAAAAGTTGTATCTGCATACCTTTTTAATAAATGGATTGCTGCTGGATCCGTTCTAACGGATGATTACTGGACATGTCAACATAGCCTTAAATAATATTCCAGTTTCCATATTGGCCTCTGGAGCAAACCACAATAAGCTAACACTTTCTGTTTTCTGCTGCTCACTTGTTTGCTTTACTGTGTAGACTGGGGCAGGGTCAGCAGGGTGCACTGAATAGTGATAGATGACAAATCACTTGTACTCCTTTAGTTCTTTACATTTTTCTGACCATTGACTCCCGTTTATGACAGCAGTCAGGAGCCATGTACACCCTGGCGCACTGCCTATGTAGTCATTGCAGGGCAGATGTGTGTGCCTCCAATATGACATCCCCGGGATGTTTTTTAATCCCTCTCTGACATCTTCCATAAATGTACAGCACATACCTGGTAGATGCCGGCAGTGTTATACAGCCGGCATCTGCCTGTAACTGTAGAGACCGTGCCTGTAACTCTCAATAGAAGACTGCAATTTTAGCGATATTTTTTAGTTTTGTGGCATCCCTAAAAACGTCAGCCGGGAAGACAAAGATACAGGCAGTACATATCAATTTTTTTTTTTTTTAAACAAATTTCTGAATTTATTTTAGCAGTAACATAAATTAAAAGCTACAGCTTTGGTATCACTGAACTCGTACTTCTCAGAAGAATCGTGTTGCCAGATTACTTTTATAGCACAATGAACACTGAAAGAAGAAAATTATGTCAGAAAATGTGTTTCTTTTCGTTCGCCATTTCACTTCACCTGGAATTTTTTTCCCTTTATCCAGTAGATTATATGGTAAAATGAACGATGAATGAATCATCCTGAAAAAGAAGAAGTGCCCATTTTACCTTTCCATCAGATAATTACCGTATTATCTATTATCGTCTATTTCAATAAAGTATCCATACCGTAAATGTTTTACATTTGTGGCAGTATAATCTGATAAGGTCTTATACACTATGGCTGGCCGAACAACAAAAGCAATTGTTACCATCCACCTCTCGTGTCTCCCCTTTCTCTCATAGACTGTAAGCTTACGAGCAGGGCCCTCACTCCTCTTGGTATCTGTTTTGATCTATGTGTTTATTGTTATGTCTATTGTCCGTACAAGTCCCCTCTATAATATAAAATGCTGCGGAATATGTTGGCGCTATAGAAATAAAATTATTATTATTATTAAGGTCGTTACACTGTGTTCCAAATTATTATGCACAAAGAGTTTAGGAGTTATCACTTATCAATTAGAATTTTTTTGTTTGTCATTTAAACTCATTGATGGTGATGTGTGTCAGGGCTCTTTATATCAATGAAAGCAATTGCAGATACCTGTTCCACATTATTAAGCAGCTTACATTTTTTGCCAAAATGGGAAAGAAAAAGGATGTGTCGGCTGCTGAGAAGCAACAAATTGTGGAGTATTTAGGTCAAGGCATGACTACAATCAACATTGCCAAGACACTTCATCGTGATTATCGCACAATCAAGAAGTATGTAGCTGATTCCCAGCACACACGTGTGCGTGCTGATAAGGAAAAATTGAGGACTCTTTCCAACAGGCAATTGCGTAAGGTTAAAAGAGCAGCTGCAAAAATGCCTTGTCATAGCAGCAGACAAGTTTTTGAAGCTGCTGGTGCCTCCAACGTCCCCAGAACAACAAGATGCAGGGTCCTTCAGAGGTTTGCAGCTGTGCGTAAGCCATCCTGTCGACCACCTCTATCCACTGCACACAAGCAGAAACAGCTCCAGTTGGCCAAACGATACATGAAGACTGACTTCCAAACTGTTTTGTTCACCGATGAGTGCCGTGCAAGGCTCGATGGTCCAGATGGATGGAGTGGAGGATGGCTGGTTGATGGACACCCCATGAAAACACGGCTAAGGCGCCAACAAGGAGGAGGTAGAGTAATGTTTTGGGCTGGAATCATGGGGAGAGAGATTGTCGGCCCCTTTATGATCCCTGAAGGGGTAAAGATGAACTCCATAATCTATGTGGAGTTTCTAAAACAACACTTCCTGCCATGGTTCAAGAGGAAGAACCGTGCTTTCCGCAGCAAGATCATTTTCATGCATGATAATGCACCGTCTCATGCAGCAAAAAACACATCTGCATCTCTGGCTGCTATGGGCATAAAAGAGGACAAACTTATGGTGTGGACACCATCTTCCTCTGGCCTCAACCCCATTGAGAACCTCTGGAGCATCATCAAAAGGAGTGTCTATGATGGCGGGAGGCAGTTCACATCTAAGCTACAGCTCTGGGAGGGTATTCTGTCCACATGCAAAACAATTGAAGCAGAAACCATCCAAAAACTGACAAATTCAATGGACGAGAGAGTTCAGAAGCTTCTTTCGAATAAGGGGTCCTATGTGCAAATGTAACATCACCTAGAATAAAGTTTTCACTTGAAAACTGTTTGATTTCATTTTGTAATAAACTGATAATGCTTATAACTTCACAATTGACCATTTTTTTGTTCAAAATAAAAAAAAAGGTTGAAAACTCTGCTGTGCATAATAATTTGGAACATGCATTTTGAGTGTTTTTTTTTTTTTATAAAAAGATACTGTTTTCATAGGCAGTTTGTTCCAAAACATTGCAATTATACTAGAATAGTAGATGACTGGAAAATAACAATGACTGCAAATCAGATAGGTAATTTAGAGAAAATATGAGGAAATATTATTTGCATAATAATTTGGAACACAGTGTATATATGTCAGTTATTGGACGATGTGCACCAGGCGCTGAGCTATTGCAGGTAATAATGACTGGTTAATGCAGAGTACTGAACCCATGATCCATTCTTCTTCCCATGTCAGGGATGTACTGAACGTTTTGTCTCCAGTCCGGAGGAGATCCTAGATGTGATTGATGAAGGAAAGTCCAACCGCCATGTTGCTGTCACAAGTAAGGGCTGACATGAGTTATCCTGCTCTAGTTTTATTAAGTGACACCCCTGTGAACTGTGTATGGAGGGGACTCGCTTGTGATCAATGCATCTAATATTACCACATACACTAGGACATTCTTCTTGGTACATTCTTCTAGGTAAAGGGAATCTGTCAACAGTTTTTTGCCACCTAATTTGAAAGCAGCATGATGGAGACAGAGACCATGATTCCAGCTATATGTCACTTACTGGGCTGCTTGCTGTAGTTTTGATAAAATCACTGTTTTATCAGCAGGAGATTATCACTAGAAGACTAGTAATCCTGCTGCCATTTAGTCCTCCATATTCATGAGCGCTATATCACCCGCCCCCAACACTGATTGGCAGCTTTCTGGCTATGCACAGTGTACACAGAAAGCTAACAATCAGTGGTAGGGGAGGGATGATACAGAGCTCAGCATTCAGAGAACTGATAGTTCTGCACAAAGATTGATTTTATAAAAACTGCATCAAGCAGCAGTAAGTGACTCGTCGCTGGAATCAGGTCTCTGTCCCTACATCAAGTTACCCTCAGATGGGCTAGTACCAACCTGCTAACAGATTCTCTAACTATTTGATATAATTTGGAGGATTTTACATGACACTAGTGTATTTTTCATTTTAGCTCAACACAGCAATTCTTAATCATATGAAGAGCGCGGTGTCAATATTATATACCTAATATTGTACATGCAAATTATCTATCTACACAACTAAAACAGATATAGAAAGGTAGACAAATATTTAATAGCCCTTCAGTATGTTTTGGGTACAAAGATGGTCACTCTCATATGATATACAGGTCCTTCTCAAAAAATTAGCATATAGTGTTAAATTTCATTATTTACCATAATGTAATGATTACAATTAAACTTTCATATATTATAGATTCATTATCCACCAACTGAAATTTGTCAGGTCTTTTATTGTTTTAATACTGATGATTTTGGCATACAACTCCTGATAACCCAAAAAACCTGTCTCAATAAATTAGCATATTTCAACCGTCCAATCAAATAAAAGTGTTTTTTAATAACAAACAAAAAAACCATCAAATAATAATGTTCAGTTATGCACTCAATACTTGGTCGGGAATCCTTTGGCAGAAATGACTGCTTCAATGCGGCGTGGCATGGAGGCAATCAGCCTGTGACACTGCTGAGATGTTATGGAGGCCCAGGATGCTTCAATAGCGGCCTTAAGCTCATCCAGAGTGTTGGGTCTTGCGTCTCTCAACTTTCTCTTCACAATATCCCACAGATTCTCTATGGGGTTCAGGTCAGGAGAGTTGGCAGGCCAATTGAGCACAGTAATACCATGGTCAGTAAACCATTTACCATTGGTTTTGGCACTGTGAGCAGGTGCCAGGAGGCATGAAGTGCTCCAAAATCTCCTGATAGCTAGCTGCATTGACCCTGCCCTTGATGAAACACAGTGGACCAACACCAGCAGCTGACATGGCACCCCACACCATCACTGACTGGGTACTTGACACTGGACTTCAGGCATTTTGGCATTTCCTTCTCCCCAGTCTTCCTCCAGACTCTGGCACCTTGATTTCCGAATGACATGCAAAATTTGCTTTCATCAGAAAAAAGTACTTGGGACCACTTAGCAACAGTCCAGTGCTGCTTCTCTGTAGCCCAGGTCAGGCGCTTCTGCCGCTGTTTATGGTTCAAAAGTGGCTTTACCTGGGGAATGCGGCACCTGTAGCCCATTTCCTGCACACGCCTGTGCACGGTGGCTCTGGAGGTTTCCACACCAGACTCAGTCCACTGCTTCCTCAGGGTCCAGTCACCTCTTCTCGTTGTACAGCGTTTTCTGCCACATTGTTTCCTTCCAACAGACTTACCATTGAGGTGCCTTGATACAGCACTCTGGGAACAGCCTATTTGTTGAGAAATTTCTTTCTGGGTCTTACCCTCTTGCTTGAGGGTGTCAATGATGGCCTTCTTGACATCTGTCAGGTCGCTAGTCTTACCCATGATGGGGGTTTTGAGTAATGAACCAGGCAGGGAGTTTTTAAAAGCCTCAGGTATCTTTTGCTTGTGTTTAGAGTTAATTAGTTGATTCAGAAGATTAGGGTAATAGGTCGTTTAGAGAACCTTTTCTTGATATGCTAATTTATTGAGACAGGTTTTTTGGGTTATCAGGAGTTGTAGGCCAAAATCATCAGTATTAAAACAATAAAAGACCTGACAAATTTCAGTTGGTGGATAATGAATCTATAATATATGAAAGTTTAATTGTAATCATTACATTATGGTAAATAATGAAATTTAACACTATATGCTATTTTTTTGAGAAGGACCTGTACATGAGATCCTTTATGTGCCTTTTTCTGTGTGTTACCACTGTGCCACGCTGTCTCTTCCAGACATGAACGAGCACAGTTCCCGTAGTCACAGCATCTTCCTCATCAATATCAAGCAGGAGAATGTGGAGACGGAGCAGAAGCTGAGTGGGAAGCTGTACCTTGTGGACTTGGCTGGCAGTGAGAAGGTCAGAATCACAACCATGACATGACTAGTCCGTTCCTTTACTATGACATATATGATCATTTATTGAACATTCTTTTGGGTTATTTTCTTTGGATTTAACTAGAGCAAGACCAAAAAAAATAAACAGTTTATTAAGGTGTAAAAAAAACAAAACGAAATACCCCCCACAAAACATTCTCACCAACCGATCTCCTCTTGTTCCTGTCCAGTCCTTGGAGAGGAGCAGTGGTGAGACTGAGTATACCTTCATTATTTTTTTTTTATTAGTGTTAACTCCTTAGTGACCACCAATACGACAAAAACTGACCTTTAGTATAAGAGACTAGCATCCCCGCACGGGTGAAAATGCACTATAGCTGACAACTTGCGGCATCAGCCACGATCAGTGTTGGCACCAACCATGGCCATTTAACCCCTTAAATACTGCTGTCAATACTGACTACAGCGTCTAGATGGTTAACAGAGTGTGGGGGCTCCCTCTTTAACCCCATCGGTACTCTGAGATGTTGATTGTGTGGTCCTGATGTTTGCGATGGCAATTTATGGCCAAATAATGTCCTTAGAGCCTGCCGGCTATAGCAGCCTGTTCAGAAGTTACGAACAGTCAGGTGGTAAAAATAAACGTCTTCATTCCTGTCACGTCACTTTGCTTTAATTCCTGAACAATACCTGAAGGGTTAATAAACGACCTGAAAGCAATTTTGAATACGGTGAGGGGTGCTGTTTCTAAAATGGTATCACTTTTGGGGGTTTACGATATATAGGACCCCCTAAAGTCACTTCAAATCTGAACTGGTCCCTAAAAAAATAAGTTTTGTAAATTACCTTTAAAAAAATTAAAAATTATCATCAAATATAATGCGTCCCGAGAAAAAAAAAAATCTCAAAACTAATGGGATATGTTGAAGCATTCCAGAGTTATTACTACATGAAGTGACTTGTGTCAGATTTCAAAAATTTGACCCAGTCATTAAGGGGTTAAACATCCCTTTAATTTGTGGACAGTTGGGACTATGCCCTGGGACCACACTAAGCATCAACACAATTATCTTAGCAAAATTTGTCGTTTGGGCCTTGCCCTTCCATTGTGCACCTGTGAACCACCCATACACGCCATGATGATCACATAGATACCTTAGGCCGGTTTCACACGTCAGTGATTCCGGGAAGTGAGGTGTCAGCTTTCTCACGTACCAGAGACACTGACACACGTAGACACATTAAAATAAATGTGTCTGCACATGTCAGCGTGTTTTCGCGGACCGTGTGTCCGCGTGCAAAACACCAAGACATGTCAGTGTTCGTGGGAGCGCACGGATCACACGGACCCATTAAAGTCAATGGGTCCGTGTAAAACACGTACCGCACACGGATGCTGTCCGTGTGCAGTCCGTGTGCCGTGCAGGAGACAGCGCTACAGTAAGCGCTGTCCCCCCAGCTGGTGCTGAAGCCCCCATTCATTTCTTCTCTCCAGCAGCGTTCGCTGGAGAGAAGAAATGAAAAATCATTGTATTTTTTTTTTTTTGCGGTAGAAATAAAGATCTTTGTTTCCCCTCCCCCCTCCCACCCCCTGTGCGCCCGACCGCTGGAAAGGAAATACTCACCCGGCTCCCTCGAAGCGTCCTCTCCGCGACGCAGCTTCTCCTGTATGAGCGGTCACGTGGTGCCGCCCATTACAGTCATGAATATGCGGCTCCACCCCTATGGGAGGGGGAAACAAAGATCTTTATTTCTACCGCAAAAAAACAAAAAAACAATGATTTTTCATTTCTTCTCTCCAGCGAACGCTGCTGGAGAGAAGAAATGAATGGCGGCTTCAGCACCCAAAGCAGGGGACGGCGCTTACTGTAGCGCTGTCTCCTGCACGGTCCGTGTGGTACCCAGTCGGCACACGGGCGGCACACGGCTGCCGCACGTGTGCCACACTGATGTGCCACGTGAGCTCACGGACACACGGGCACGGATAACTCCGGTACCGATTTTTCCGGTACCGGAATTATCTGGACGTGTGGGACAGGCCTTAGGCACACGGGCTGTGCGGATACAGGGGCACATGTTACTTTTTATATAGTTTATTTTACCAACAAATGCATGGTTCTCTATGGAAAGTTCTAGTGGACTCACTCTTATTCTCGTGTGACTAGTCAGGTCATCCTTAATGCTGCGTTATGTTGTAACCGTACCCTTTATGTGTGTATTTTTATAGAAATACATTACAGATCACTCTACACAATCACTGCAATAACAGCCAGAAATGATGGCCCATGGAATATGCTAAAATCAATGTGAGCTCAGACGGAACAAGCCCTATTGATTTGTGCGGCCTGCCCCTCCGTCTGTATTGCCTGACATCGCAGAACACTACAGTGAGGGGAAACAACAGCAGCAGATTGTGTAATAGATTGCTGAGACGAATTGCACCAATAGATCTGAAGAAAAGACATTAAGCCAATATTTTTTATAGAAGTTTTACTTATTCATAATTTCATCAATCCAATTGTCCCAGTCCAAGGAGTAACCTTCATTTTAAGAATTATTTTATAAATCAACAGCAAATTTGTAAGATTTATTGTAAAATAAATTAGCTTTTCTTTCTCCTCCTTGACTGATTTTCACTATCAGTTCATGGGGAAAATCTGTATTTAGTGAAGACAGTTTCCCATTAATGAGATAGGAGATGGCATAAAGTGTCATTTTACTGCTAGTTCCATAGAACTCTATGAGCACCAACTGTCAGCTCCTATCTCAGTAATGAGAAAATCTGTCTTTATTGAAGAATTTTTAAGAATGAATGATCAGTTCAGGAGGAGAAGGAAGATTTCTCTAATAAGATATATGAAAAAGTTTCTTATGTTTCTTATTTTATGTGTGCTATTGATTTATCTTAAAACAAAAAAATCAACGGTTACTCTTTCACTTGTAGTTAATTTAAAGGGGTTCTATATTGATCCTAAATGTTCCTAAAGAAGCACTCCTCCCATCAAAGTTTTTTATCCTCTTAATATGTTGCAGTCATCATATTATATAGCACTGTATACTGTTGTGAACTATATTTGTTGGCTCCCTCTTGTGGTCACTAGCGGTATGGCACTTGGATTATCCTTCCCCAGGTTGGTACCCACCTGGTTCGTTAGGCCTTGGGTGTTCCTATTTAGACTTCCTGGAAACTCAGTCTAGTGCCTGGAATCGATGTAATCAGTCTATGTCTGTTTTCCTCCTGACTCCTGGTCCCTGAGTTTTGCAAGATAAGCTAAGTTCTGCTTTCTTATTTTTGTCCTTTTGCATTTGCTCTTATTTTGTTCCACCTTGTTCAAAATGTGATTTCTGTTTTTGCTGGAAGCTCTAGGGGGCTGATATTCTCCCCCCACACCGTTAGTCGGTGCGGGGGTTCTTGGATCTTCAGCGTGGATATTTTTATAGGGTTTTTTGCTGACCGCATAAGTCCTCTTCCTATTTTCTGCTATTAATTAGTGGGCCTCTCTTTGCTAAATCTAGTTCATTCTTACGTTTGTCTTTTCCTCTTACCTCACCGTTATTATTTGTTGGGGGCTTGTATAATAACTTTGGGGTCTTTTCTCTGGAGGCAAGTGAGGTCTTATTTTCTCTGAAAGGGTTAGTGTTGTGAATTAGACTGTTTTGGCTCCCTCTTGTGGTCACTAGTGATATGACTCTGGGATTGTCTTTCCTCAGTTTGGCACCCACCTGGGTCGTTAGTCCAGGGGTGTTGCTATATAAACTTCCTGGATTCTCAGTCCAGTGCCTGGCATCGTTGTAATTAGTTCCTTTTTGTTTGCTCCTGTCTGCTGGTCCTGGATCTTGTAAAATTAAGCTAAGTCTTGCTTCCTTGTTTTTTGGTTATTTGCATTGCTATTATTTTTTGTCCAGCTTGTACTAAATGTGATTCCTGATTCTGCTGGAAGCTCTAGGGAGCTGGTGTTCTCCCCCCGGGCCGTTAGACGGTTCGGGGGTTCTTGAATATCCAGCGTGGAAATTTTGATAGGGTTTTTGCTGACCGTATAAGTCATCTTACTATATTCTGCTATTAGTCAGTGGGCCTCTCTTTGCTAAATATCTAGTTCATTCTTACGTTTGTCTTTTCTCCTTACCTCACCGTTATTATTTGTTGGGGGCTTGTATCCAACTTTTGGGGTCTTTTCTCTGGAGGCAAGAAAGGTCTATCTTTTCCCTTCTAGGGTTAGTTAGTTCTCCGGCTGGCGCGAGACGTCTAGAACCAACGTAGGCACGTTCCCCGGCTGCTGCTATTTGTGGTGCTAGGATTAGATATATGGTCAGCCCAGTTACCACTGCCCTATGAGCTGGTCTTTTGTGTTTGCAGACTTGGTATGTATTTTTGAGACCCTCTGCCATTGGGGTCATAACAGGTTAGTTAGTTCTCCGGCTGGTGCGAGACGTCTAGAATCAACGTAGGTACGTTCCCCGGCTACTTCTAGTTGTTGTGCCAGGATCAGATATGCGGTCAGCCAAGTTACCACTTCCCTATGAGCTGGTTTTTGTGTTTGCGGACTTAGCTGGAACTCCTGAGATCCTCTACCACTAGGATCATAACAGTATACTTACAATTGCTCATTTTGCCTTTCTACCCAGTTAATGCTTCTCTTTTTCATTAGGTCTATGTCATCACATGATTAAAAAACTAAAACAGGAGGTCAATTTTCCCTGTATGAGTCATAAGTCACTGCAAAAGTCCCTGGCAGCCCAGCCCCATCACATCTTCAACTCCTGACCCAGCTGCTCTGCTTCTTCTCAATGCTAGGGACTTTGCTGTGAGGTATAATTGTAGTTCTAATGATGACTCATGCATAGAAAAGAGACTTTCTGTTAGTACATAGAGCTTAGAAGGAATCAGCTAGTCAGTTTTTAATCATGTGATGTCATAGACCTAATGGAAAAAAGAAGAATTAGCTGGGTAGAAAGGAAAAATGAGCAATTGTAAGTACACAGTGCTATATAATGTGAAGACTGCAATATATTAAGAGGGTTTGATGAGAGGAGAGCTTGTTTAAACATCAAGGAAACACAGACTGCTGACTATTTTAGTTCATTTTAAGCCAAATTTTGCTGAGAGCAGTCATGATGTTTGAGGGGTGTGGGAGGCAGAAACCTGCTCTGTCCTCAGGACTACTGACACAGAAAGGAGTGAAGCTCCATTTGTCCTTCTCGTGACTCGGAGCCAGTTTCAGTTGATTTTTGTATAATACTGTATATTATGAAATGCGTGTGACGCCAGTTTACCTTGCTTGTCTGATTCTAAAATGACAATAAAAGTAAAAATTATATTACTCATCTAATCTTCTAGGTTAGTAAAACTGGAGCTGAAGGATCAGTACTGGACGAAGCCAAGAATATAAATAAGTCTTTGTCTGCCCTGGGAAATGTCATATCTTCTCTGGCAGAAGGAGCGGTAAGTGACAGCCTTTTCTTCTTCATTATGCAAATACCCTTTACCTTGTACAACGCTGCACACTCATTCTATCCTTTACCTTGTTTTAGAAAGGTTACGTTCCCTACAGAGACAGCAAGATGACCCGAATCCTGCAGGACTCGCTGGGTGGAAACTGCAGGACCACAATGTTTATCTGCTGCTCTCCATCAAGCTATAACGATGCCGAGACCAAGTCCACTCTTATGTTTGGCCAGAGGTATGTACCCCTCAGATGGACTGAGTCATAAGACCACTTCTTTTTAAATAGTAGTCAGACTGCAGATCAATTAATTGACAGGTATTTGGGGACCGTCCATTATTGGCTAGGTACATGTGGCTGGCTATACATGCAGGGTGTACTTACTATTCAAATGAAAGTAATAGAACTTGTTGGGGTGCTTTCACACTGCACTTTCTCCCACGTTCAGATGTCCCATCGGGGCTTACGTCTGAAACTCCCCCACAAATTTGAATTTGGGCGTATGTGCCGAAGGAGCCATTAACTATAAAGGTATTGAAAGAATTTTGCTGGGGTTTTCAGGCATAGGCCCCAACAGGACCACCAAAGTGCAGTGTGAAAGGGTCCTTACTGCTGCTCTGCGTCGTGCTTCTGGATTGGAACCCTTGGTTCTGTGGTCAGCATGTCTTTCCGCTGAGCCACAACTGATACACCTTTTATTTGGGTGTTTTAGTTCTGTTATCTATGTTTCTGTCGGTTTTGGGTAACAGGTGTTTTTCATTTACTCTTTTTCTCTGATCTATCATCTTTCGGGTGCAGCTTAAATACCTCCCCCTACTGGTGTTTCCATCTGGTGATAGACTTTGTTGGATTCATTCACTGTGCTGTAGTTTGTGTTGTTTGCAGTTGCTGTGTGTGATTCCTTTTCTGCTTAGGGAACTGCTACTCTAGCAAAGCTAGGAGCTGCTAAGGACATTCAGGGTAAGCTAACATCAAATGGGGGCTCCATTGTGTTACCTTAGGGTGCCAACCTCCGCGGTCAGGGAGGGACAGACCAGGTTCATAGAAAGGGCTTTTCCTAGTCTGAACAGGGACCTGTCATGTTCAGGTATTTGTCTTCCTGGTTTGTACATTACCCGTGTGAATTCTGAAAGTCATCACACTCTTAGGCCGGCTGGATCGTTGGAGTTCACTGTTAGCTCCCCATCTGGCCAGCTTCAGTGTTACTGCGCTCCTCTGATGCTGCAGAGACAAAGCCTTACACAGAAGCATTGGAAAAAGCAGAGCATGGGCAAGTGGCACCGAAACTGCCAATCAAGTAGGAGTGCACCACTCCCCTACAAGGAGCAAACCAGGAGGTTGAGAGAGGTGCACTCCTATTCAAGAAGATGGCACAACCCGTTTAAGTGTCAAATTTATTTAGCCAAGGCTATTCTCCATTTATTATGTCACCTGCATATGTAAATGAATGTAAAATACACTATAAGCAATGTACATTTTGTCATCATGCCTGTAGGGCCAAGACCATCAAGAATACTGCATCAGTCAACCTTGAGCTGACAGCAGAGCAATGGAAGAAGAAGTACGAGAAGGAGAAGGAGAAGAACAAGACGATGAAGGAAACCATTCAAAAACTGGAGGCTGAACTAGCCCGCTGGAGGAATGGTAAGAGGCGGTTCACTGTGCAAAGTAGTCATAGAGTAACATATAAAACCCAGTCTGGTACCAGTACTTCCGAAACTGAGTGGTTCCATGGCCGCAGGGACAGGAGAGGCTTCCACTCGTGTATTCATTGGTGTGATCTTTCCAAATGCTGCAGAGTAATGGCACCTTATTGTATATGGAATGGCCCCGCAGGTAGGGGAGATAGCCATGTGTGTGGCCACCTCTCTCTTGGGATTGAGGGACCCCAGGTCTGGAGTTTAGAGGTGGGACCCACATCTGTAAGACATTTGTGGCATATACTGAGGATATGTAAGTGTAGTTATTAGCTTGCATGCTAAAATAATGTCCTTCATTTTCCTTTAGGGGAGAATGTACCTGAGACGGAGCAGCTGAGTGATGGGGAGCAGACAATCCAGGAAACCTGTGATGAGACCCCAGTTAATGATGACAACTCCTCCATTGTGATCAGGATCTCAGAAGAAGAGAGGAGGAAGTATGAGGAGGAGATCCGTAAGATGTATAAGCAGCTGGATGACAAGGTAGGGAGTAATCACGGCTTACGTGAGGAAAGCTCATAGTTCTATGCAGTTTTACAGGGGTGTAATAAGGAATAGTCTATAAAGTAAATCATAAATTTTGCTTTATTGTCATGTGAAGATTAAAGGCAAAAGCTACATGTGACCAATCATATTCTGTGTAGCTCATTATGTAAGGAAATATGATCGACCAGTCAGGACTCCGAATCATTCAGTCATCTGCTAAATTCTGTATTATAAGGACTGATGGTTAAAATTCAGGACAGCTGCAGTGGAAGCTACTAGAGGTCACATATGTAAGAACATATTTATCATAAAATTATGTAAAATTTGCTCCAAAGACATTAAAAATGACATTTTGGTGAAGGATGTTTATACCGTGCTCTTTATATTTATAGGATGATGAGATCAACCAGCAGAGTCAGTTAGTAGAAAAACTCAAGCAGCAAATGCTGGACCAAGACGAGGTAATATTAGGGAATTAAATGCTTGATTTGTTTGTCCAAGATTTTTGTTAATGGACAAAAAGCAGGGGAATGCGATATTGACGTGGTAGATCCTTTGCCACTGTAGTGCTGCCCCGATGGTGCAAGACCGGTTTCATATCACGCCTGGACCCCTGTTCCTGACTCCAGCAGGTTTCTGTCTGAACCCTGAAAAACGAAATTCAGATGAGTTCCCAACAGAGCTATAGACTTAAATTAGGCAACCTGAGTCCACAACCGTAGCCAGGCAGGTATCTTATTGTGTTTGGCTTAAAAGGTGGACATCACAAGAAAAAGTGGCATGTTTTGGCCCAATTGAAGTCTGTAGTTCCATCAGGAGGAACATTAGAGCCCATTTTTTTGTGGATTTGTCAATTTAATTTTCTATACCAGCCTTTAGACCAGGACAAATAACTTGATCTCGACTTTTGTATCCACAGCTCTTAATATCTACTCGGGGAGACAATGACAAGGTGCAAATGGAACTCACTCGCTTACAGTCTGAGAATGACTGTGCCAAGGAAGAAGTAAAAGAAGTTCTGCAGGCTCTAGAAGAGCTAGCCGTCAACTATGACCAAAAATCCCAGGAAGTGGAGGACAAAACTTTGCAGAACAAGATCCTTGCTGATGAACTGTCCCAAAAAGTTGTAAGTATCCTCAGTTGTCTGGCCACAAGGTGGTGCTATCCACTGACTACTATTGCCTTACCTTGAACTTGGCTTGAGTTACTCTGTAAGTGTACTTTAGTATAGAATAGCCAAATAATGACTGATGAAGGTTAGGCACTTGATTTACAGTGGATTTTGAAAACTGAGTATTTCTTTTTTATCTTCGTCAAGGCCACTCTTATTTCTCTGGAAACTGATCTCCATCGTCTGCAGGAGTTTAGCACCCATCAACGCAAGAGAATTGCAGAAGTTCTCAACGGTCTGATGAAAGATCTGAGTGAATTCAGTGTCATTGTGGGTAATGGAGAGTTTAAGTTGGTGAGTAGTATCCTGATCTACAAAACATTCTTCAGAAGGCCTATTTAATCCCACTTCCACATTTCGCAGTCCACGTTCTTCTTTATGAGTACATAGTCTTTAAAGCTAGTCTTCTCTGTAGCCCGTAGAGATAAGTGGCGCCATAGAGGAAGAGTTTACCGTGGCACGTCTCTACATCAGTAAGATCAAATCTGAGGTGAAGTCAGTGGTGAAAAGATGCCGCCAGCTGGAAAACCTGCAGGTCGAATGTCACCGTAAGATGGAGGTGACGGGACGAGAGCTGTCCTCCTGCCAGCTGCTGATATCTCAGGTATGTCTCAGTCCGTGTCTTGCTTTTAGCCTTCGTCCATGCTTTGATTTATGTCAGTATAGTATAAGATTTCAAATGTTTCCTTATTCCACCTTTTCTGACATGTCTGTTTCGGTAAATGTTAATTTTCGACATGAAGAGACAATTATTTTCTTATAATTCTGATTTGTGCTCTTTCTCTTTTGTAGTTAACAGCTTACGGACTGCTCAATATCTTTAAATGTTGGGCTGTCAGTGTATAGATGGCACAGATGTTTGTACAGCTGAAGGAGAGTAGTGCCGGGTGTCAGAGACAGATGTACCCCCATTAGAGAAGAAAAAAGGCAGAGATGTTTACCTGCCCAGGCCTCCAAACAATTGTTGAATTTTTGGAGGATTTCTAAGTCCTCTTTTTGTGGTTTTCTCATTAGAGAAGGCAGAGTTGGGTTGTTACTGCCTCTGCCTTCCCGTCCTGACCTTTGAATACACTGTGCTCCTGCTCAGAGCTGGGTAGTGGCAGATAGCTACAGATATGTAATGTGAGCTAATATGTCCGCCCCAGTTAAAGGGAAATCATCAACAAAAAAAACATATGTGTCCTAAAAGTCTGTCTGCATAAATACTATATATACATTTCAAATGCATACAAAAAAATAACTACAAAGAAAAATAAATCAGATCACTACATTTATAAATGTCCTTTCTATAATATGGTAGAACCTTTATGGGTTGTTTGGGACTAAACCTTTGATGACGTATCTACGGGATAGGTTATCAAAATTAGCTCAATGAGGGTCTTTCATCAATCAGCTTAAATCTCTTCCCGAAGCGGTCCGGGGTGGAACATAGCAGCCCCATCGGATAGGTCATCATTTAGCAAGTCCGACCAACCTGTTTTAGTTGTCAGGTGTGATGAGTGAATGTGCTTGGATAAGGTGTTAGGCTACGTTCACATTTGCAGTCGGCGCCGCAGCGTCGGGCGCCGCAGCGTCGCCGCATGCGTCATGCGCCCCTATATTTAACATGGGGGCGCATGGACATGCGTCGCACTTGCGTTTTGCGCCGCATGCGTCCCTGCGGCGCACACGTCCGGGCGCATTGGACGCAGCAAGTTGCATTTTTGCTGCGTCCAAAATCAATCAAAAAAAGGACGCATGCGGCGCAAAACGCAGCGTTGTGCATGCGTTTTGCTGCGTTTTTGTTTGCGTTGTGCATTGCGGCGCCGACGCTGCGGCGCACAACGCAAATGTGAACGTAGCCTTATCCGAGCATGCTTGTATGCTAGCCGAGTGCCTTCAGTCAGTGGGCTCGAAAAAAAATGTCCCTGCGGCCGCATGTCTTCATGTCTTGCGGCTGTTGGAGAGCCGTAACACATGCAGAATTGCCTGTTTGTTAGCCAATCCCCACATATTTTTCAGGTCACTCGGTTGGCACAGGAGCTTGATCAGATAACACCTATCCAAGCATGTTCGCCCCTCACTAGCTGTCAGTCTTGAGATGTTCACAGAGGGTTTTGATCATTTCCATGTTAAGGCCTTTCTCTATTCTTTTGCAGCATGAGGCCAAGATCAGGTCTCTGACTGAATACATGCACAGCGTAGAGCTGAAGAAACGTCAGCTGGAAGAGTCGTACGATACCCTGAGTGAAGAACTGGCTAAGATGCAGGCTCAAGGTAGCGGCCAGTCATCCTTCTCCATGATAACATGCTTTGGAGCATGCAAGCAGTTAGATACACTTACACATACCAATATACAGAATGTATGTGCCCACGTTATAATTGTCATTAAACCAGTGTATAATTACTGGTACCAGCACACTTCAGGACACGCTACATGGGAAGAGTGAATGTGACAAGAAGATTAATCACTGGTTTTGGTATAAATTATATCACCACATGTCAAACAATTTCCCAATTGGTGCCGCAGATTCTAAGAAAACCACCAGATTCCGCATTCATGATCTGTATATTTTTGAGTCTGTGTATTAGAATAATTAATTGAAAGGGAGTGTTCATAATAATAGCAGCGTGAAGATCAATTAGTGAGGTCAGTCATTCTGTGATGACACAGGTGTGAATCAGGTGGCCATTATTTAAGGCTGAAGCCAGGACATGTTGTACATGCATTCTACCGTATGTATGGTGTTTGTATTGTTTGTGTATTGTCTGTGCATCGTTTGTGTATAGTCTATGCAGTGTGTGTATAGTCAGCGCACAGTGTGTATATAGTCTATAGTATTTGTATAGTGTGCAGTTTGTGTAAAGTAAATGGTTTGTGTTGTGAATTTGGATTCTGGGCTCCCCCGGTGGCCGCTTGTGGAATTGGACTTGTCATCCTCTTTCCTGTTTCACCTGGTTCCATCAGTAGTGGGTGTCGCTATTTAAAGGGAACCTGTCACCACGTTTTTGGAAGATGGGATAAAAATAGCGTTAAATAGGGGCAGAGGTGGGCGTTACATTAGTGTGTGTGTTATGCGTTTATTACCCACCTAAGTTGCCGAAATAACTTTGCAAAGTCTCCGTTTT
The DNA here is from genome assembly GCF_051348905.1 of Ranitomeya variabilis. NCBI lineage: Eukaryota > Metazoa > Chordata > Amphibia > Anura > Dendrobatidae > Ranitomeya > Ranitomeya variabilis. The sequence goes on from NC_135234.1 coordinate 652,467,988, forward strand.
CGCCTGTCAATCAGGCTGGTCAGGTCACATGGGCGTGGTGTCTTCACCCAGATTTGGCGTAGTTTTCCGTTGGTGGCGTAGTGGTGTGCGCATGCCCAAAGTCCGGAATCCTCTGCCAGGGGATTTAAAATAGCGCGGTGTTCGTTATTGCATTGGTGATCGGTGGGCGCGGCCATCTTCCTTTGGCCGCGCGTGCGCAGAAGCGGCGCTCTGCTGGCCGCGGCTTCAGGAAAATGGCCGCGGGATGCCGCGCGTGCGCAGATGGATATCGCGGCGGCCATTTTCCTGAAGCCGCGGCCAGCAGAGCGCCGCTTCTGCGCACGCGCGGCCAAAGGAAGATGGCCGCGCCCACCGATCACCAATGCAATAACGAACACCGCGCTATTTTAAATCCCCTGGAAGAGGATTCCGGACTTTGGGCATGCGCACACCACTACGCCACCAACGGAAAACTACGCCAAATCTGGGGGAAGACAACGCCCATGCGACCTGACCAGCCTGATTGACAGGCGAAAACGGAGACTTTGCAAAGTTATTTCGGCAACTTAGGTGGGTAATAAACGCATAACACACACACTAATGTAACGCCCACCTCTGCCCCTATTTAACGCTATTTTTATCCCATCTTCCAAAAACGTGGTGACAGGTTCCCTTTAAGCTCATTTCTCTGGTGGTTTCTTGCCGGTCAACAATGTTATCTGATGCCTCTCAGTGCTTGTTCCTGCTTCTAGACTACTACTAGATAAGTTGGACTTTTGTCCTTGTTTTGTTTTGCCTATTTGTTCCAGTTCACAGCTGAAGTTTTGTTACTGTGTCTGGAAAGCTCTCGTTGATCAGGGATTGCTACTCTGGCGTTATGAGTTAATGCCAGAGTTTAAGGTAATCTCTGGATGGTGTTTTGTTAGTGTTTTTCTGCTGACCATGAAAGTATACTATCTGTCTTCTGCTATCTAGTAAGCGGACCTCAAATTTGCTAAGACTATTTTCCTGCTGCGTTTGTTGTTTCATCTGAACTCACCGTCATTATATGTGGGGGGCTACTGTCTTCTTTGGAAATATTTCTCTAGAGGTGAGCCAGGTCTTATATTTCCCTCTGCTAGCTATTTAGGTCTTAGGCCAGAGCTGGGCATCTAGCGATAAATAGGAAATGCTACCTGGCTATTTCTAGTTGCGCGGCAGGCTTAGTTCATGGTCAGTATAGTTCCATCTTCCGAGAGCTTGTCCCTCTATAGGCTTGCTATGATCTCTGCCTGCAGAGATCATGACAGTTTGACCGGCCCTAAAGTGTTAAAGACCCAGGTTTAGAAAGGAGAGTTATAAGAAGTCTGCTGGAATTTTTTTTTTTTTTTTTTTTTTTTTTCCTCCAGTCTGCCTTGCTGCAGTCTTTTTTCTCTCTCTCCTCCTAATCTCTGTATGCTCTGTGTGCACCTGACAATAATGGATCTCCAGAGTGTAACTGCGGGTTTGAATAATCTCATCACGAAAGTACAAAATTTACAAGATTTTGTGGTACATGCTCCGGTATCTGAGCCGAGAATTCCTTTGCCGGAGTTCTTCACAGGGAATAGAGCTAGCTTCCAGAATTTCCGAAATAATTGTAAGCTTTATTTGTCCCTGAAGTCTCGTTCAGCTGGAGACCCTGCTCAGCAGGTTAGGATTGTGATTTCCTTGCTCAGGGGTGACCCTCAAGATTGGGCCTTCTCATTGCCAGCAGGGGATCCTGCGTTACGCGATGTGGATGCGTTTTTTCTGGCCTTGGGCTTGCTTTATGAGGAACCTCATTTGGAACTTCAGGCAGAAAAAACTTTGATGGCACTATCTCAGGGGCAAGACGAAGCTGAAGTTTTCTGCCAAAAATTCCGTAAATGGTCTGTGCTTACTCAGTGGAATGAGTGCGCCTTGGCGGCAACTTTCAGAGAAGGTCTCTCTGATGCCATTAAGGATGTTATGGTGGGGTTCCCTTTGCCTGCAGGTCTGAATGAGTCCATGACAATGGCTATTCAGATTGATAGGCGTCTGCGGGAGCGCAAACCGGTGCACCATCTGGCGGTGTCTATGGAAAAGACGCCAGAAAGTATGCAGTGTGATAGAATTCTGTCCAGGAGCGAGCGACAGAATTTTAGACGGAAGAATGGATTGTGTTTCTATTGTGGGGATTCTACTCATGTTATATCGGCATGCTCTAGGCGTACAAAGAAGCTTGATAAGTCTGTTTCCATTGGCACCATTCAGTCTAAGTTTATTTTGTCTGTAACCCTGATTTGCTCTTTGTCATCCATTGCCACGGACGCCTATGTTGACTCTGGCGCCGCTCTGAGTCTTATGGATTGGTCCTTTGCCAATCGTTGTGGTTTTGATTTAGAGCCTTTGGAGACTCTTATTCCTCTGAAGGGGATTGACTCCACCCCATTGGCTAATAATAAACCACAATACTGGACACAAGTAACCATGCGTATCAATCCGGATCACCAGGAGATTATTCGTTTCCTGGTGCTGTATAATTTACATGACGATTTGGTACTGGGATTGCCATGGTTGCAGTCTCACAACCCAGTCTTGGACTGGAGAGCAATGTCTGTGTTGAGCTGGGGATGTAAGGGTATTCATGGGGACGTACCTTTGGTTTCTATTTCGTCGTCCATTCCCTCTGAAGTCCCTGAGTTCCTCTCTGATTATCAAGACGTCTTTGACGAACCCAAGCTTGGGTCGTTACCTCCGCACCGTGAGTGCGATTGTGCCATAGATTTGATACCGGGTTGTAAATATCCAAAGGGTCGTTTGTTTAATTTGTCTGTGCCGGAACATGCTGCTATGCGGGAATATATAAAGGAGTCTTTGGAAAAGGGACATATTCGTCCATCTTCTTCTCCCTTGGGAGCTGGGTTTTTCTTTGTCTCAAAAAAAGACGGCTCTTTGAGACCATGTATTGATTATCGGCTTCTGAATAAGATCACTGTTAAGTATCAATACCCATTGCCATTGCTTACTGATTTGTTTGCTCGTATAGAGGGTGCTAAGTGGTTCTCTAAAATTGATCTTCGTGGGGCGTATAATTTGGTGCGGATCAGGCAGGGGGATGAGTGGAAGACCGCATTTAATACGCCCGAGGGCCACTTTGAGTATTTGGTCATGCCTTTTGGTCTTTCTAATGCCCCTTCAGTTTTCCAGTCTTTTATGCATGATATCTTCCGCGATTTTCTGGATAAATTTATGATAATATATCTGGATGATATTCTGATTTTTTCTGATGACTGGGACTCTCATGTCCAGCAGGTCAGGAGAGTTTTTCAGGTTCTGCGGTCTAATTCTTTATGTGTGAAGGGGTCTAAGTGCGTTTTTGGGGTCCAGAAAATTTCCTTTTTGGGGTATATTTTTTCTCCCTCTTCCATTGAGATGGATCCCGTCAAGGTGCAAGCTATTTGTGACTGGACTCAGCCCTCCTCTCTTAAGGGTCTTCAGAGATTTTTGGGCTTTGCCAACTTTTACCGCCGATTTATTGCTGGTTTTTCGGATGTCGTTAAACCACTGACTGATTTGACCAGACAAGGCGCTGATGTTGCTAATTGGTCCCCTCATGCTGTAGAGGCCTTTCAGGAGCTTAAGCGCCGTTTTGCCTCTGCCCCTGTGTTGCGTCAGCCTGATGTGAATCTGCCTTTTCAGGTTGAGGTTGACGCTTCGGAGATCGGAGCTGGGGCAGTGTTGTCGCAGAAAGGTTCCGACTGCTCCGTCATTAGGCCTTGTGCCTTCTTTTCTCGCAAATTTTCGCCCGCAGAGCGGAATTATGATGTTGGGAATCGGGAGCTTTTGGCCATGAAGTGGGCGTTTGAGGAGTGGCGCCATTGGCTCGAGGGGGCTAGGCATCGGGTGGTGGTATTGACTGACCACAAAAATTTGATTTATCTTGAGACTGCCAGACGCCTGAATCCTAGACAGGCGCGCTGGTCTTTATTTTTTTCTCGCTTTAATTTTGTGGTGTCATACCTACCGGGTTCTAAGAATGTTAAGGCAGATGCCCTTTCTAGGAGTTTTGACCCGGACTCTCCTGGTAATTCTGAACCCACAGGTATCCTTAGGGAGGGAGTAATTTTGTCGGCCGTTTCTCCTGATCTGCGGCGGTCCTTGCAAGAGTTTCAGGCGGATAGACCGGATCGTTGTCCGCCTGATAGACTGTTTGTTCCGGATGATTGGACCAGCAGAGTCATCTCTGAGGTACATTCTTCTGCATTGGCAGGTCATCCCGGAATTTTTGGTACCAGGGATTTGGTGGCAAGATCCTTCTGGTGGCCTTCCCTGTCACGAGATGTGCGAGTCTTTGTGCAGTCATGTGACGTTTGTGCTCGGGCCAAGTCTTGTAGTTCTCGGGCTAGCGGACTGCTGTTGCCCTTGCCTATTCCTAAGAGGCCTTGGACACACATCTCGATGGATTTTATTTCAGATCTGCCTGTTTCCCAGAAGATGTCTGTCATCTGGGTGGTCTGTGACCGTTTCTCTAAAATGGTCCATTTGGTTCCTCTGCCCAAGTTGCCTTCTTCTTCTGAGTTGGTTCCTCTGTTTTTTCAGAATGTTGTCCGATTGCACGGTATTCCTGAGAATATTGTTTCTGACAGAGGTACCCAATTTGTGTCTAGATTTTGGCGGGCATTCTGTGCTAGGATGGGCATAGATTTGTCTTTTTCATCTGCTTTTCACCCTCAGACTAATGGCCAGACCGAGCGGACTAATCAGACCCTTGAGACATATCTGAGGTGTTTTGTCTCTGCTGACCAGGATGATTGGGTTGCTTTTTTGCCATTGGCAGAGTTCGCCCTCAATAATCGGGCCAGTTCTTCCACCTTGGTGTCCCCGTTTTTCTGTAATTCGGGGTTTCACCCTCGATTTTCCTCCGGTCAGGTGGAATCCTCGGATTGTCCTGGAGTGGATGCGGTGGTGGAGAGATTGCATCACATCTGGGGGCAGGTTATGGACAATTTGAAGTTGTCCCAGGAGAAGACTCAGCGTTTTGCCAACCGTCATCGTCGTGTTGGTTCTCGGCTTTGTGTTGGAGATTTAGTGTGGTTGTCTTCTCGTTTTGTCCCTATGAGGGTCTCTTCTCCTAAGTTTAAACCTCGGTTCATCGGCCCTTATAGAATATTGGAGATTCTTAATCCTGTTTCTTTCCGTTTGGACCTCCCTGCGTCCTTTTCCATTCATAACGTTTTTCATCGGTCGTTATTGCGCAGGTATGAGGTACCTGTTGTACCTTCAGTGGAGCCTCCTGCTCCGGTGTTGGTTGAGGGTGAGTTGGAGTACGTTGTGGAGAAAATTTTGGACTCTCGTGTTTCCAGACGGAAACTCCAGTATCTGGTTAACTGGAAGGGTTACGGCCAGGAGGATAATTCTTGGGTCAATGCATCTGATGTTCATGCTTCTGATCTTGTTCGTGCCTTCCATAGGGCTCATCCTGGTCGCCCTGGTGGATCTGGTGAGGGTTCGGTGCCCCCTCCTTGAGGGGGGGGTACTGTTGTGAATTTGGATTCTGGGCTCCCCCGGTGGCCGCTTGTGGAATTGGACTTGTCATCCTCTTTCCTGTTTCACCTGGTTCCATCAGTAGTGGGTGTCGCTATTTAAGCTCATTTCTCTGGTGGTTTCTTGCCGGTCAACAATGTTATCTGATGCCTCTCAGTGCTTGTTCCTGCTTCTAGACTACTACTAGATAAGTTGGACTTTTGTCCTTGTTTTGTTTTGCCTATTTGTTCCAGTTCACAGCTGAAGTTTTGTTACTGTGTCTGGAAAGCTCTCGTTGATCAGGGATTGCTACTCTGGCGTTATGAGTTAATGCCAGAGTTTAAGGTAATCTCTGGATGGTGTTTTGTTAGTGTTTTTCTGCTGACCATGAAAGTATACTATCTGTCTTCTGCTATCTAGTAAGCGGACCTCAAATTTGCTAAGACTATTTTCCTGCTGCGTTTGTTGTTTCATCTGAACTCACCGTCATTATATGTGGGGGGCTACTGTCTTCTTTGGAAATATTTCTCTAGAGGTGAGCCAGGTCTTATATTTCCCTCTGCTAGCTATTTAGGTCTTAGGCCAGAGCTGGGCATCTAGCGATAAATAGGAAATGCTACCTGGCTATTTCTAGTTGCGCGGCAGGCTTAGTTCATGGTCAGTATAGTTCCATCTTCCGAGAGCTTGTCCCTCTATAGGCTTGCTATGATCTCTGCCTGCAGAGATCATGACAGGTTTGTACATAAAATGTTTTCATAAAAGCACATGAAAATCAAACACATGAAATAATACAAAAATACAACAATGTATGCCCATATCTGCAACATGTAACTGCATGTCACGAATGGTGCGTGTTGCATCTATTAGAGTAGGGATACCATTCTTTTACTAATGAGATAGAACCCTTGGGAGGGATAGGGACTCGAATCGTCCTCTGAAGAGATTGGCATAACTCCGTGCGAAGCGAGTAGCCATAGCACAGCCCCCACAGCCGATAGGACAGACCCTCAAAGCAGAACAGATTGCGCTCTAAAACAAAAGATATGCTCTGCAATAGGAAATCCCCCTGATTGGTAGGCATTGATTTCTCTTGGTTGAAGTAATATTCCACTGCTTTAATACCCAAATCGTGTTTAATGTTTGAAATGAAGGAGCTAATATCTAAAGTGAAAAAGGAAAATTCAGATGGAAGAACTAGCTGATTAAATTCCATAATTAGATGGGATGAATCCTGAATATAAGATGGAAAACTAGCCACATGTGGCTGCAAAAATGATCAGTACAGTGAGATGAGTGTGCTGTTATATAGCTGATGCCCAAAATGAAGGTCAATAGGAACATCCTGTTTAATTATACATCTGATGACGGAGCCTGATCAGCTCTGAAACGCGTAGTGTGATTAACAATAAAGCATTATACCTGCGGACCCCCATTTCCCTGGCAGCACTCACCAGACCGCGCTATTTTCAAATGACTTGCATTAGGCTACTTTCACACTAGCGTTTTTCGGCGGACGTCGCAATGCGTCGTTTAGGAGAAAAAAGCGCATCCTGCAAAGTTGTCTGCAGGATGCGTTTTTTCCCATAGACTTACATTACCCACGCATTGCGACGTATCGCCACACGTTGCAACCGTCGTTCGACGGTTGCGTCGTGTTTTGGCGGATCGCCGGCACAAAAAAAGTTACATGTAACGTTTTTGTGCGTCGAGACCGCCATTTTCGACCGCGCATGCATGGACGAAACTCCGCCCCCTCCTCCCCGGACCTTGCAATGGGGCAGCGGAAGTGTCGTAAGACTGCTTCCGCTGCCCACGTCGGGCATTTTTTTCACAGTATGCGTCGGTACGTCGGGCCGACGCAGCGCGACGGCCCCGTACCGACGCTAGTGTGAAAGCAGCCTAAGAGAGAAATGACTCACTTTGCTCCCATGCGTTATCTATAAGATATCATTATTATCACTAGTTTCCATCTTCTGAAACGTTAAGCCCAGTTCATTAAGTGTATGTGTCCACCGTCCGTAATGACTTCGCTTTGGACGGAGCAGAAAACCCGCTCCGCCCAAAGCGCCGCCTGCTTCTGTACGCGCGGTGATTCCGGATGTGTTCATTGCAGAGCACACATCCGGAATCTCCGCACCCCATTTATAGGGCCCTGTGATTTACATTGCGGCGACGGAGCATCGCCGCAAGGTAAACAGACATGCTGTGATCTAAAAAGACGCGCCGCATGTCCGTAAACGCAGGCCCGCCGGGTGCATGTTCGCACCCATAGTGGAGACGGGATTTCATAAAACCCCCTCCACTATGCTGTAACATCTGGACGCTGCGGTTGTACACAGCGTTCAATCCGCAGCTAATCCGGATGTAATCCGGCCCGTGGACACATACCCTAAGACTGGCATTGTACCCTCCTGTCTTAATGAAGGTGGCACGTGCCACTTAATAAGGTGCATCTTATCACCGGCACGCACCACCGTGTGCATCACCAGAAATGTTACTCCCGTCAAGGACTGGAGTACATTTCTGACATGCAGGTGGCTTAACTCTTGAAGAATTTGTCACTTTGGCAGATCTGACTGTAAATGGCATGAAAATGCCAAAACACACAATGTTTTGATGCAACTTTGAGTTGTGCATAAATTTTGCTACTTTTCAAAGTGTCTTAGGCTACTTTCACATTTGCGTTAGAATCCGCAGCGCATCATCCGCAACCGCAAATGCATGCAAAAACGCATGCAAACGTCTGATAACGCAGCGTTTTTTATCCGCATCAGCTTACGCATGATGGTAAAAAAAAATGCAGCGTTTGCATGCGTTTTTACATGTGTTTGCGCTTTTTATGCGCATGCGTTTGATATTTCCAGGAGGGTGTGTCTTTAATGGGCATGCGCAGCCCGAAGTACGCAAGCGCATCAAACACATGCGTACGCAAAGACATGTGTACGCATGCGTTACCATAGATAGTAATGCATTTTTTTGCCGCATTCCTTGCGCTAACAACCGCATACGTTTCTAGGCGGCAAATTGACGCATCTAAAATTACTACATGTTGCGTTTATCGCGCCAAACCGCAGACGACGAAACGACGCATGCGTCGTCAAACGCGGCAAAACGCAACCGATCGCAGACTCATGCGTCCATAATGTTAAATATAGGAAAACACAACGCATGCAGATAATTGCGGAAGAAACGCTGCGGACACAACCGCAAATGTGAAACCGGCCTTAGAAATGTGGCGAAAACACTGTGATGAATCAAGGCCATTGGGAGTAGTATTCATTTACATTGGGTAAGCTGACAATGTCCCTCTGTGTTAGGCCGGTTTCACACGTCCGTTTATTTCCGGTACCAGAAAAAAACGGTACCGGAGATATCCACGTCTGTGTGTGTACTACGTGCGGCACACGTATGGCAACCGTGTTCCAAACATGTGCCGCATGAGTACCACATGGACGGCCACCCGGGAAGAATCGCTACAGTAAGCGCAGTTCCCCAGCAGCTGGTGCTGAAGCCAGCTCTCATCATTCTCCCCTGCTCTGCCGACGAGCAGATGAGGATGATGAGCGTTATATTAAAGTCCAAATGATGACAGCAGGTGGGGGCTTTTGGTACTCTTATCCCCATCATCCCACACCTGCTGCCGCTAATAACAGTGACAGCAGGAGCGGATGATCGGGGTATTCCACAGCTGCCGGCTGCGATCTAAGGAAATAAATGAATGAAAAACTTGACGTGGGTTCCCTCTATTTTCTTGAACCAACCAGACAAAACTCACACTGGGGGCTGCAACTCTCAGCTGTCAGCTTCTGCAAGTTGGTTATCAAGAATAGAGGGGTCCCCACGCTGTTTTTTTTAATTATTTAAATACATTTTAAAAACCCGACGTGGGTCCCCCAATTTTTGACAACCAGCCTTGCTAAAGCTCACAGCTGTAGGCTGCTATTCTCAGGCTGGTAAAGGGCCATTGATATAGGCCCCCAGCCTAAAAACAGCAGCCCACAGCTGCCCAGAAAAGGCAGATCTATTAGATGCCCTCTTCTGGCCCTTTGCCTGGTTTTTCCCACTTGCCCTGTAGCGGTGGCAAGTGGGGAAATAATTGTGGGATTGATGTCACCTTTTAGGTGACATCAAGCTCACGGCTTAGTAATGGAGAGGCGTCTATAAGACACCCATCTATTACTAATCCTATAGTTGTATTGTTTGTAAATAAAGACATGGCCAGAATAAAATCCTTTATTTGAAAAAATGACACAGACTAATATTCTAAATAAACCATACTTATTGTAACACCTAATTCCCCGACTCCCTCGATCTCCTGTAATAAAAGTAAAATAATAAACCAACAATATACCATAGCTGTCCGTCGTTGTGTCCCATCGCCTGCTAAATAGTTTTCAACCTGGACGGTGCCAAGATGCGACCGTCCCAGCTGAAAACCACTGGTGAATGAGCTGCTGAGAGCGTGGCATCATTCACCAGCGGTGACATCATCACTGGCATTTTCCCACGGTCGTGAGGTCACCGCAGTTCAGCCCGGCCTCGATGGTTATTATCTTTTATTACAGGAGATTGAGGGCATCGGGGAATCATCGGGGAATTAGGTGTTGCAGTAAGTATGGTTTTATTTATAATATTAAGGCTGGGTTCACATTACGTCCAAGCAGTCCGTTAGACAGACTGAGTTACACCGCGGCATAACGCGGTGTAACGCACTCCGGTAACGCTGCCATTAATCTCTATTTCAGGCGCATCGCTAGCGCACGCCCAAAATGGGCATGTGCTAGCGATGTGCCGTCATTGAGTGACAGACCCTGGGACGCGGGCTGCAGCGTTTCCGGGTCCGTCACCGCTAGCGCAGATAGATCATCTGCTAGCTCTATCTGTGCTAGCGCGATGGCATGTTGGCACTTGCGTTAACGCAGCCCGTTTAACGCATGTGTTGAACGGGCTGCTGTTAATGCAATGTGAACCTAGCCTAAAGGAGTCTTTGTCATGTCAGGGGAGGATGATGAGAGCCGGCTTAAGCACCAGCCGCTGGGGAACAGCGCTTACTGTAGCGCTTCTTCCCCGGTGCCAATGCGTGTCAGACGGAGGATATCAATGTGTGTTCTCCATGTGCACGTGTGCGGGATGTTTTGCCGTCCGTGCTGACAGTAAAAAACAGACATGTCAGCGTGTTTTGCCCATTGACACACGGTCCGTGGAAACACACTGACGTGCACAGACCCATTCATTGGAATAGGTCTATGTGCTGGAGACAGGGACCTGTAAAAGAGGCCTTATGTGCAGAGGTAAATGCATCCATGATCCATGTGTGGGGAGGGTTTTATCAGCTCTTATTATAAGATGACGCTTCTGGCCTTAATCAGTGTGACTGAACATGATGTACAATCAGCCCTGTCTCTTTTATTTGGTAGAAAATGTGACAGAAGTAGCAGTGAAGGATAAAGAGCAGGATGCGGTGGAGGCCAGCGAGGTGAAGGTCAGTACATCTGGTGACATATTTTTTATTATTCACATTGCCCATTTGGTGTATTTATGAGGGCCTGCTTTTTGTAGGACGAGTTGTATTTTTGAACAACACCATTAATTTTGCCATTATCATCCGGTTCCAAACTTCCATACTTTTTATTTAACTGTTAAAAAAAAATGCAGAACTCTATAAAAAAATAAAACCTTGTTTTCATTCACAATTTTCTGAGACCTGTCATATTTTTACCTACATCTGTGGAGTTGAGTGAGGTTTTTTGTTTTTTTTGTGGGGCGAATTGATGTTTTCATTGATACTATTTTCAGCTACTTGTGTTTTGATCACTTTTGGTTGTATTTTTTAGGGAGGTGTAGTGACCAAATAACCGCAATTCTGGCGTTTTGATTTTCTTCTCTTTATATTTTGTTAGATCGGACTTTTACGAACACAGCAATACCACATAAGGGTATGTTTCCACGTTCAGGAAACGCTGCGTGTTTGACGCTGCGTTGAGCCGCAGCGTCAAACACACGGCGTCCAGATGTTACAGCATAGTGGAGGGGATTTCATGAAATCCCGTCTCCACTATGCATTACCTGAGTAAAATCTTGACCAAATCCTGATGCAATCCTGAAACGTGGACACATACCCTAATAATAAGTGTATTATTTTTAAAATGCTTTATTTTTAGTGGGGTAAAAAAAGGGTGACTTCAATTGTTATGTTGTTGTTTTTTCTTTTTTACTTTTTACTTTTAGTCCTCTTAGTGGACTTTGAACCTTTGATCGCCAAATCACTTATACTGCGGTATATACTTCAATACTATGGTATGAAGCGATTAATGCCACACTGCTCACATGATTCTTTACAGAACGTATCTTTAGGTTGCTCTACATTTTTACCTTTTGATAGCAAATCCCCCTTGGAAAAGACCATAAGAAGTAGCACAAAAAAAGGCCAAAATCTCTGGAATCGTATAGGGGGATTTAAGAAAAAAAAAGTTATTTATTTTATATCAGTCTCTTTTTCTTAGAGACAACTGTGAAATAAATCCTGGAAAACCTCTTTAAATTGTACAGAATTTTAGTTGTTAAATTAAAATAATAAGGGGGTTTACTATTGTTGGTGCGGTCAGTGGAGTGAGGGGCACCTTTTGTATTTTCTGTGCATAAGGGCTCATACTCACTTGCGTGAAACTCAGATGGGTCTCGCATGTTAATACCCGGCGCTGCTTCCGGCACTCAGATCAGAGCGTGCCGCCGCATAGGAATACATGGAGCCGCATGCTCTGCTCCTCTGTGCCAGGTGCAGTGCTGGGTATTGCCGTGCGAGACTCATCCGAGTTTCCCACAAGTAAGTATGAGCCCTTACTGGCATGTAATTGAAAAGCTGAATGCGCATTTACCTAGTGCTGCATAGTTTTTTGCCCTAGAGATCAATAAAAGTCCCAGAGATGGTCTTCCACCATCAGCATATCCTAGCAAAATGCCATTATTGACTTTAGTGGAAAACTCCTTGAATTTGCCTGCACAACCAGTGTTAAGAATTAGCAACCCATCAATATTACATGATTAGAGAAAGTCGAGTCCATGACGGATGTTATATTCTCATAGACTTTGAGATTTGTAGAGTTTGGTTGTTTCTGTACAAAGTCATGTCACATTCACCTTTGTATTAGAAGGTCCTGGAGATGCAGATGGAATGCCACCGCGAGGCCCATCACAAGCAGCTGGCCCGTCTCCGGGATGAGATTAATGAGAAGCAGAAGATCATTGATGAACTGAAAGAGTAAGAAAGTGCACATGAGCTGACATGTATTCCAGAGGAATGGCACCTTTGTGACTTCTGAGCATATGGCCCTTTCAGTTCTTTTTGGCCAAATATGAAGCACCACTCCAGCATATATTTTTTTCAGTGCTTGAGTGGTGATTCAAATGTAAGCCTCCCTGCCCTTGTTCTTATACTCAGCTTCTGGTAACATCACCTTTTACTGATGTCGCTCTGGTCCTGCAGTGCCATGTTGTGCCTGTAACTTCTGAAGGACCGGAAGTCAGAAGTTACTTCACAAGAGCTCATTGTAAGGCCTGTTTCACACATCAGTGGCTCCGGTACGTGTGGTGACAGTTTTCTCACGTACCGGAGACACTGACTCACGTAGACACATTAAAATAAATGTGTCTCTGCACATGTCAGCGTGTTTTCACGGACCGTGTGTCCGTTTGAAAAACACGGAGACATGTCAGTGTTCGTGGGAGCGCACGGATCACACGGACCCATTAAAGTCAATGGGTCCGTGTAAACACGTACCGCACACGGATGCTGTCCGTGTGCCGACTGAGTACCACACGGACAGTGCAGGAGACAGCGCTAGAGTTAAGCGCTGTCCCCAGCGTGTGGTGCTGAAGCCGCCATTCATTCCTTCTCCCCAGCGAACGCTGCTGGGGAGAAGGAATGAATACCGGCTTCAGCACCACACGCAGGGGGGACAGCGCTTAACTGTAGCGCTGTCTCCTGCACTGTCCGTGTGGCACGTGTGCCACACTGATGTGCCACGTGAGCTCACGGACACACGGACACGGATAACTCCGGTACCGATTTTTCCGGTACCGGAATTATCTGGACGTGTGAGACTGGCCTAAGTCTGTGAGAGACACAACGAGGTCATAACGAGGCTTTCATAGAGAGGTGCTGAAAAGTGACCAGCATGCTTCACGAAACACTGGAGCTGCCGACAGGTGACTTTTCGCGTGAGCCCGACAGGCATGACACTGGAAAAGGATGATGGAGGCTCATGAGTATCTTACAGGGGACAGGAAAATTACATTTAAAGCACCACACAAGCAGAGCAATTAAAAACAAAAACCCGCTGGAGTGGTGCTTTAACTTTATGCATGAGACACCATCTCGCGCATTGAGTAGATTAGGCCAACTTTCTAAGCCGCATGAAGTCATGGGCTGCTGGTGGGATCCAAAGGAAGAAGAGGCAATTATTTGACATTAAATGAATATAAAAGGAACTTTCCCCCTGCAAAATTTCTACAGCCGAAAATTCTGCAAAATCCACAGCTGAAAAAAATCACTGTGGATTTTGTTGTAGAAATAGAGCAGATTTGCTGCACAATTAACCCTTTGTATTGCAAAGAGCCCAAGCCTGGCACAGAATTGGACATGCTGTAGTGCAGGTCTATTTACATTGCCAATATGCTCCACATACAATTCCTCAGTGGAAAATCTGCCTACACTGTGTTCCAAATTATTATGCAAATAATATTTCCTCATATTTTCTCTAAATTACCTATCTGAATTGCAGTCATTGTTATTTTCCAGTCATCTACTATTCTAGTATAGTTGCAGTGTTTTGGAACAAACTGCCTATGAAAACAGTATATTTAAAAAAAATAAACGCTCAAAATGCATGTTCCAAATTATTATGCACAGCAGAGTTTTCAACCTTCTTTTTATTTTGAACAAAAAAAATGGTCAATTGTGAAGTTATAAGCATTATCAGCTTATTACAAAATGAAATCAAAGTTTTCAAGTGAAAACTTTATTCTAGGTGATGTTACATTTGCACATAGGACCCCTTGTTCGAAAGAAGCTTCTGAACTCTCTCGTCCATTGAATTTGTCAGTTTTTGGATGGTTTCTGCTTCAATTGTTTTGCATGTGGACAGAATACCCTCCCAGAGCTGTTGCTTAGATGTGAACTGCCTCCCGCCATCATAGACACTCCTTTTGATGATGCTCCCGAGGTTCTCAATGGGGTTGAGGTCAGGGGAAGATGGTGGCCACACCATAAGATTGTCCTCTTTTATGCCCATAGCAGCCAGAGATGCAGATGTGTTTTTTGCTGCATGAGACGGTGCATTATCATGCATGAAAATGATCTTGCTGCGGAAAGCACGGTTCTTCCTCTTGAACCATAGCAGGAAGTGTTGTTTTAGAAACTCCACATAGATTATGGAGTTCATCTTTACCCCTTCAGGGATCATAAAGGGGCCGACAATCTCTCTCCCCATGATTCCAGCCCAAAACATTACTCCACCTCCTCCTTGTTGGCGCCTTAGCCGTGTTTTCATGGGGTGTCCATCAACCAGCCATCCTCCACTCCATCCATCTGGACCACCTGGATAGAGGTGGTCGACAGGATGGCTTACGCACAGCTGCAAACCTCTGAAGGACCCTGCATCTTGTTGTTCTGGGTACGTTGGAGGCACCAGCAGCTTCAAAAACTTGTCTGCTGCTATGACAAGGCATTTTTGCAGCTGCTCTTTTAACCTTACGCAATTGCCTGTTGGAAAGAGTCCTCAATTTTTCCTTATCAGCACGCACACGTGTGTGCTGGGAATCAGCTACATACTTCTTGATTGTGCGATGATCACGATGAAGTGTCTTGGCAATGTTGATTGTAGTCATGCCTTGACCTAAATACTCCACAATTTGTTGCTTCTCAGCAGCCGACACATCCTTTTTCTTTCCCATTTTGGCAAAAAATGTAGGCTGCTTAATAATGTGGAACAGCCTTCATAAGTAGTCTTGCCTTTATTTGGACACACCTGCCAACTAATTTGCACAGGTATCTGCAATTGCTTTCAGTGATATAAAGAGCCCTGACACACATCACCATCAATGAGTTTAAATGACAAACAAAAAAATTGTAACCTTATCACTCCTAAACTCTATGTACATAATAATTTGGAACACAGTGTGTACACCATAGGAGAAAATCCCGTAAAAGTTTCTCAAAATTAACAGGCCCTGAAGGCTCTTGCTTTATTTTTTTATAAGCTATTTTATTAAATATGAGATGTCTTGAGAGTTTTCTTAATTATCTCCAGAACAAAAATGAAGAAAAACTCTTCTATTTGGTACAAAATTGAATAATTTAATCCATTCTCTAATTGTTCAGTCTGAACCAGAAACTGCAGCTGGAGCTGGAGAAGTTGAGAGCCGATTATGAGAAACTGAAGAGCGAGGAACACGAGAAGAGCCACAAACTGCAGGAGCTGACGTGAGAGTCCATGGAAGGCAGAACTGCTTAGGACATAATGCACATTATCATCTCATATTAACTTTTGGGCTAAAAGTTTTGTGGGGAGCCAATGGACACAGTGGTGCTGTGGTCCCCAAAATCTGACAGTGTTTACATCTGCATCATTGAAATTTTATATGGGTTATTTATTTCCAGTGATGGATATTGTGCAGGTTATTACCAGTGATGGATATTGTGCAGATTATTTATTACCAGTAATGGATATTGTGCA
The DNA here is from genome assembly GCF_051348905.1 of Ranitomeya variabilis. Lineage (NCBI taxonomy): Eukaryota > Metazoa > Chordata > Amphibia > Anura > Dendrobatidae > Ranitomeya > Ranitomeya variabilis. Next base: position 652,484,205 of record NC_135234.1, read on the forward strand.
GGTTATTTATTACCAGTGATGGATATTGTGCAGGTTATTTATTACCAGTGATGGATATTGTGCAGGTTATTTATTACCAGTGATGGATACTGTGCAGGTTATTTATTACCAGTGATGGATATTGTGCAGGTTATTTATTACCAGTGATGGATATTGTGCAGGTTATTTATTACCAGTGATGGATATTGTGCAGGTTATTTATTACCAGTGATGGATATTGTGCAGGTTATTTATTACCAGTGATGGATACTGTGCAGGTTATTACCAGTGATGGATATTGTGCAGGTTATTTATTACCAGTGATGGATATTGTGCAGGTTATTTATTACCAGTGATGGATATTGTGCAGGTTATTACCAGTGATGGATATTGTGCAGGTTATTTATTACCAGTGATGGATATTGTGCAGGTTATTTATTACCAGTGATGGATATTGTGCAGGTTATTACCAGTGATGGATATTGTGCAGGTTATTTATTACCAGTGATGGATATTGTGCAGGTTATTACCAGTGATGGATACTGTGCAGGTTATTTATTACCAGTGATGGATATTATGCAGGTTATTACCAGTGATGGATACTGTGCAGGTTATTTATTACCAGTGATGGATATTGTGCAGGTTATTTATTACCAGTGATGGATATTGTGCAGGTTATTTATTACCAGTGATGGATATTGTGCAGGTTATTACCAGTGATGGATATTGTGCAGGTTATTTATTACCAGTGATGGATATTGTGCAGGTTATTTATTACCAGTGATGGATATTATGCAGGTTATTACCAGTGATGGATATTGTGCAGGTTATTTATTACCAGTGATGGATATTATGCAGGTTATTACCAGTGATGGATATTGTGCAGGTTATTTATTACCAGTAATGGATATTGTGCAGGTTATTTATTACCAGTAATGGATATTGTGCAGGTTATTTATTACCAGTGATGGATATTGTGCAGGTTATTTATTACCAGTGATGGATATTATGCAGGTTATTTATTACCAGTGATAAATACTGTGCAGGTTATTTATTACCAGTGATGGATATTGTGCAGGTTATTTATTACCAGTGATGGATATTATGCAGGTTATTTATTACCAGTAATGGATATTGTGCAGGTTATTTATTACCAGTGATGGATATTGTGCAGGTTATTTATTACCAGTGATGGATATTGTGCAGGTTATTTATTACCAGTGATGGATATTGTGCAGGTTATTTATTACCAGTGATGGATATTGTGCAGGTTATTTATTACCAGTGATGGATACTGTGCAGGTTATTACCAGTGATGGATATTGTGCAGGTTATTTATTACCAGTGATGGATATTGTGCAGGTTATTTATTACCAGTGATGGATATTGTGCAGGTTATTTATTACCAGTGATGGATATTGTGCAGGTTATTACCAGTGATGGATACTGTGCAGGTTATTTATTACCATTGATGGATATTATGCAGGTTATTACCAGTGATGGATACTGTGCAGGTTATTTATTACCAGTGATGGATATTGTGCAGGTTATTTATTACCAGTGATGGATATTGTGCAGGTTATTTATTACCAGTGATGGATATTGTGCAGGTTATTACCAGTGATGGATATTGTGCAGGTTATTTATTACCAGTGATGGATATTGTGCAGGTTATTTATTACCAGTGATGGATATTATGCAGGTTATTACCAGTGATGGATATTGTGCAGGTTATTTATTACCAGTGATGGATATTATGCAGGTTATTACCAGTGATGGATATTGTGCAGGTTATTTATTACCAGTAATGGATATTGTGCAGGTTATTTATTACCAGTAATGGATATTGTGCAGGTTATTTATTACCAGTGATGGATATTGTGCAGGTTATTTATTACCAGTGATGGATATTATGCAGGTTATTTATTACCAGTGATAAATACTGTGCAGGTTATTTATTACCAGTGATGGATATTGTGCAGGTTATTTATTACCAGTGATGGATATTATGCAGGTTATTTATTACCAGTAATGGATATTGTGCAGGTTATTTATTACCAGTGATGGATATTGTGCAGGTTATTTATTACCAGTGATGGATATTGTGCAGGTTATTTATTACCAGTAATGGATATTGTGCAGGTTATTTATTACCAGTAATGGCTATTGTGCAGGTTATTTATTACCAGTGATGGATATTGTGCAGGTTATTTATTACCAGTAATGGATATTGTGCAGGTTATTTATTACCAGTAATGGCTATTGTGCAGGTTATTTATTACCAGTGATGGATATTGTGCAGGTTATTTATTACCAGTAATGGATATTGTGCAGGTTATTTATTACCAGTAATGGCTATTGTGCAGGTTATTTATTACCAGTGATGGATATTGTGCAGGTTATTTATTACCAGTGATGGATATTGTGCAGGTTATTTATTACCAGTGATGGATATTGTGCAGGTTATTTACCAGTGATGGATATTGTGCAGGTTATTTATTACCAGTGATGAATATAATGCAGGTTATTTATTACCAGTGATGGATATTGTGCAGGTTATTTATTACCAGTGATGGATACTGTGCAGGTTATTACCAGTGATGGATATTGTGCAGGTTATTTATTACCAGTGATGGATATTGTGCAGGTTATTTATTACCAGTGATGGATATTGTGCAGGTTATTACCAGTGATGGATATTGTGCAGGTTATTTATTACCAGTGATGGATATTGTGCAGGTTATTTATTACCAGTGATGGATATTGTGCAGGTTATTTATTACCAGTGATGGATATTGTGCAGGTTATTTATTACCAGTGATAGATATTGTGCAGGTTATTTATTACCAGTGATGAATATAATACAGGTTATTTATTACCAGTGATGGATATTGTGCAGGTTATTTATTACCAGTGATGGATATTGTGCAGGTTATTTATTACCAGTGATGGATATTGTGCAGGTTATTTATTACCAGTGATGGATATTGTGCAGGTTATTTATTACCAGTGATGGATATTGTGCAGGTTATTTATTACCAGTGATGGATATTGTGCAGGTTATTACCAGTGATGGATATTGTGCAGGTTATTTATTACCAGTGATGGATATTGTGCAGGTTATTTATTACCAGTGATGGATATTGTGCAGGTTATTACCAGTGATGGATATTGTGCAGGTTATTTATTACCAGTGATGGATATTGTGCAGGTTATTTATTACCAGTGATGGATATTATGCAGGTTATTACCAGTGATGGATACTGTGCAGGTTATTTATTACCAGTGATGGATATTGTGCAGGTTATTTATTACCAGTGATGGATATTGTGCAGGTTATTTATTACCAGTGATGGATATTGTGCAGGTTATTACCAGTGATGGATATTGTGCAGGTTATTTATTACCAGTAATGGATATTGTGCAGGTTATTTATTACCAGTGATGGATATTATGCAGGTTATTACCAGTGATGGATATTGTGCAGGTTATTTATTACCAGTAATGGATATTGTGCAGGTTATTTATTACCAGTAATGGATATTGTGCAGGTTATTTATTACCAGTAATGGATATTGTGCAGGTTATTTATTACCAGTGATGGATATTGTGCAGGTTATTTATTACCAGTAATGGATATTGTGCAGGTTATTTATTACCAGTAATGGCTATTGTGCAGGTTATTTATTACCAGTGATGGATATTGTGCAGGTTATTTATTACCAGTGATGGATATTGTGCAGGTTATTTATTACCAGTGATGAATACTGTGCAGGTTATTTATTACCAGTGATGGATATTGTGCAGGTTATTTATTACCAGTGATGGATATTGTGCAGGTTATTTATTACCAGTGATGGATATTATGCAGGTTATTTATTACCAGTGATGGATACTGTGCAGGTTATTTATTACCAGTGATGGATATTATGCAGGTTATTTATTACCAGTGATGGATATTGTGCAGGTTATTTATTACCAGTGATGGATATTATGCAGGTTATTACCAGTGATGGATATTGTGCAGGTTATTTATTACCAGTGATGGATATTGTGCAGGTTATTTATTACCAGTAATGGATATTGTGCAGGTTATTTATTACCAGTGATGGATATTATGCAGGTTATTACCAGTGATGGATATTGTGCAGGTTATTTATTACCAGTGATGGATATTATGCAGGTTATTACCAGTGATGGATATTGTGCAGGTTATTTATTACCAGTGATGGATATTGTGCAGGTTAGTTATTACCAGTGATGGATATTGTGCAGGTTATTACCATTGATGGATATTGTGCAGGTTATTTATTACCAGTGATGGATATTGTGCAGGTTATTTATTACCAGTGATGGATATTATGCAGGTTATTTATTACCAGTGATGGATATTGTGCAGGTTATTTATTACCAGTGATGGATATTGTGCAGGTTATTTATTACCAGTGATGGATATTGTGCAGGTTATTACCAGTGATGGATATTGTGCAGGTTATTTATTACCAGTAATGGATATTGTGCAGGTTATTTATTACCAGTGATGGATATTATGCAGGTTATTACCAGTGATGGATATTGTGCAGGTTATTTATTACCAGTAATGGATATTGTGCAGGTTATTTATTACCAGTGATGGATATTATGCAGGTTATTACCAGTGATGGATATTGTGCAGGTTATTTATTACCAGTGATGGATATTGTGCAGGTTATTTATTACCAGTGATGGATATTGTGCAGGTTATTTATTACCAGTAATGGATATTGTGCAGGTTATTTATTACCAGTAATGGCTATTGTGCAGGTTATTTATTACCAGTGATGGATATTATGCAGGTTATTACCAGTGATGGATATTGTGCAGGTTATTTATTACCAGTAATGGCTATTGTGCAGGTTATTTATTACCAGTGATGGATACTGTGCAGGTTATTTATTACCAGTGATGGATATTGTGCAGGTTATTTATTACCAGTGATGGATATTGTGCAGGTTATTTATTACCAGTGATGGATATTGTGCAGGTTATTTATTACCAGTGATGGATACTGTGCAGGTTATTTATTACCAGTGATGGATATTGTGCAGGTTATTTATTACCAGTGATGGATATTGTGCAGGTTATTTATTACCAGTGATGGATACTGTGCAGGTTATTTATTACCAGTGATGGATATTATACAGGTTATTTATTACCAGTGATGGATATTGTGCAGGTTATTTATTACCAGTGATGAATATTGTGCAGGTTATTACCAGTGATGGATACTGTGCAGGTTATTTATTACCAGTGATGGATATTGTGCAGGTTATTTATTATCAGTGATGGATATTATACAGGTTATTTATTACCAGTGATGGATATTGTGCAGGTTATTTATTACCAGTGATGGATATTATGCAGGTTATTACCAGTGATGGATATTGTGCAGGTTGTTTATTACCAGTAATGGATATTGTGCAGGTTATTTATTACCAGTGATGGATATTGTGCAGGTTATTACCAGTGATGGATATTGTGCAGGTTATTACCAGTGATGGATATTTTTCAGGTTATTTATTACCAGTGATGGATATTGTGCAGGTTATTTATTACCAGTGATGGATATTGTGCAGGTTATTTATTACCAGTGATGGATATTGTGCAGGTTATTTATTACCAGTGATGGATATTGTGCAGGTTATTTATTACCAGTGATGGATATTGTGCAGGTTATTACCAGTGATGGATATTGTGCAGGTTATTACCAGTGATGGATATTGTGCAGGTTATTTATTACCAGTGATTGATATTGTGCAGGTTATTTATTACCAGTGATGGATATTATGCAGGTTATTTATTACCAGTGACGGATATTGTGCAGGTTATTACCAGTGATGGATATTGTGCAGGTTATTTATTACCAGTGATGGATATTATGCAGGTTATTACCAGTGATGGATATTGTGCAGGTTATTTATTACCAGTGATGGATATTGTGCAGGTTATTTATTACCAGTGATGGATATTGTGCAGGTTATTACCAGTGATGGATATTGTGCAGGTTATTTATTACCAGTGATGGATATTGTGCAGGTTATTTATTACCAGTGATGGATATTGTGCTGGTTATTTATTACCAGTGATGGATATTGTGCAGGTTATTTATTACCAGTGATGGATATTGTGCAGGTTATTTTTTACCAGTGATGGATATTGTGCAGGTTATTTATTACCAGTGATGGATATTATGCAGGTTATTACCAGTGATGGATATTGTGCAGGTTATTTATTACCAGTGATGGATATTGTGCAGGTTATTTATTACCAGTGATGGATATTGTGCAGGTTATTTATTACCAGTGATGGATATTGTGCTGGTTATTTATTACCAGTGATGGATATTGTGCAGGTTATTTTTTACCAGTGATGGATATTGTGCAGGTTATTTATTACCAGTGATGGATATTATGCAGGTTATTACCAGTGATGGATATTGTGCAGGTTATTTATTACCAGTGATGGCTATTGTGCAGGTTATTTATTACCAGTGATGGATATTGTGCAGGTTATTTATTACCAGTGATGGATATTGTGCAGGTTATTTATTACCAGTGATGGATATTGTGCAGGTTATTTATTACCAGTGATGGATATTGTGCAGGTTATTTATTACCAGTGATGGATATTGTGCAGGTTATTTATTACCAGTGATGGATATTGTGCTGGTTATTTATTACCAGTGATGGATATTGTGCAGGTTATTTATTACCAGTGATGGATATTGTGCAGGTTATTTATTACCAGTGATGGATACTGTGCAGGTTATTTATTACCAGTGATGGATATTGTGCAGGTTATTTATTACCAGTGATGGATATTGTGCAGGTTATTTATTACCAGTGATGGATACTGTGCAGGTTATTTATTACCAGTGATGGATATTGTGCAGGTTATTTATTACCAGTAATGGATATTGTGCAGATTATTTATTACCAGTGATGGATATTGTGCAGGTTATTTATTACCAGTGATGGATATTGTGCAGGTTATTTATTACCAGTGATGGATATTGTGCAAGTTATTTATTACCAGTGATGGATATTGTGCAGGTTATTACCAGTGATGGATATTGTGCAGATTATTTATTACCAGTGATGGATATTGTGCAGGTTATTTATTACCAGTAATGGATATTGTGCAGGTTATTTATTACCAGTAATGGATATTGTGCAGGTTATTTATTACCAGTAATGGATATTGTGCAGGTTATTTATTACCAGTGATGGATATTGTGCAGGTTATTTATTACCAGTGATGGATATTTTTCAGGTTATTTACTCATTTCTATTTTCATCAGATTTCTGTACGAGAAGCACGAGCAGTCTAAGCAGGATCTCAAAGGGCTCGAGGAGACTGTTGTAAGTAGATCTCGCATAGTCTGATGTATCATCGTTATAAAAAATATTATTGGGATCCTTACTGATCTGTAATTGTTATCTAAGGCCCGTGAACTCCAGACCCTCCACAATCTTCGGAAGCTTTTTGTTCAAGACGTCACATCTCGGGTCAAGAAAGTAAGTTGACTTCTCAGGATCCACAATGACTTATGTGACTCTATGGATGGAATAAGCCACAAATAAGATGTAAGCTTTGTATTTCTGCAGGTGCAGTGCATAAAAGGATAGAAGTCATTCACTTGCAATGTAAAAACATTTAATGTTCTGCTACTTAAAATTGGTTGTTCAATTAGGACCTGATCGTGTGGAAAGAACAATATAAGGGAGATTGTCTATTCAGAAATATCTTTGTTATGGTGGTGGACCCTTCAGACGTCTCTCTTGTTTCTCCTATAAGTATGCTTTCCTTGGTGTGGCTGAGAGGGCATGTCTTCTCTATGGGAAGAAGGGCGTAAGCCTTTGTCAGACTTTGGCAGCTTATCTCTAGGGAAAACAAAACGAATGGGCAGTCAAATTCAGAATGTCCTATCTTTTTCTTCCCCGACATCATCTGTTACAGGAGCTCTGATACACATGACATGGCCAGCTGACTTTATATATATTGGGACTAGTGATGTGATGAGCGAATATACTCGGTACTCGAGATTTCTTGAGCATGCTCGGGGGTCCTCCGAGTATTTTTTAGTGCTTGGAGATTTAGTTTTCATCACCGCAGCTGAATGATTTACATCTGCTAGCCAGCATAAGTACATGTGTAAGTACATGTGGGGGTTGCCTGGTTGCTAGGGAATCCCCACATGTACTTATGCTGGCTAACAGATGTAAATCATTCAGATGGGGAGATGAAAACTAAATCTCCGAGCAATAAAAAGTACCCGGAGGACACCCGAGCGTGCTCGGGAAATCTCGAGTACCGAGTATATTCGCTCATCACTAATTGGGACCTTTAGCTAGAGCAGAATTCCACAGCAAGGGGCGGGCAGAAAATTTATAGGTACCGTCTGCTTTTTTGCAGAGATTACATCCCCAGTTGCTATTTATCCAGATGAGTCAATCCCAGTATTTTGTAGTTATGAGTATGGTAGCCATTGCCATGAACTTCTATACTTTCCACTTAGGAAAGCACAAACTTGGTAATCTGCTGATTATAGATAAGAATGGAGAAGATACCACATGTGCATGACCTTTTTACGTCGAGCTGTTCAGAAGAAGTAGGGAAAAGGAATTCTAGTTTTATGACTTCTTGTATGTGTCAGAGACATCACTTGATATAGGGTGAATGGTCAAATGTAAAAAAAGCAATCAATATATTTGAATTATGTTTCTAATTATTCTCATAACGACTAATATAAAGGACTGTATAGTACAGTTGGTGCAGATACACTCGCAGGACCAGGTCCATCGGCCTCGTTAATAATCTCTGATCGTCAGATGAAAGCCCTGAGAACAGCCTCCTTCCTCCCGACATCCCTGGCTCATCTTTTGATTAGCCATTCTGGCGGGACATCATCGTTGCAGCGTGACGCAAATGTGATGTCGCACCAGGCTGGCTAATCAAAAGATGAGCCACAGATGCCAAGAGGTAGGAGGCGTTCCTCAGAGCTCCTGTCCAGACCAGTGGCCTTTGGACCGGGTACTGTAAACTGATTCGTACCGACTCTACTGTACAGGTATTAGAATATGACAGACTTGTGTACTGCATCTTCCATTAAAATACCAATGTATCTATATAGAGTGCTGAAATGGAACCCGAGGATAGTGGGGGGATTCACTCCCAGAAACAGAAGATTTCCTTTCTTGAGAACAACTTGGAGCAACTTACAAAGGTTCACAAACAGGTAGGTGATGCAGCTATTGTGTACGTGAAAGCTAGCTTTACTTAAAAGAAAGGACAACTGTGAAAAAAAAAGAAAAGTGTATTTGTTGTTCACAAACTGAGCACCTCATATCATTGTGTGTGCAAAGTGTACTGGGAAATGCCATGAAGAGTCTGTGCTAGTGCATCTGCTTCTGTGCGGCATGAAGAGCTGACATGGACGCTCCTGCTTGGCTGCTGTTATCTCCTACATTGTGCCGGGGTAGAGCATTGCTGCCAAGTGCATGCCTTTGTTTTTAATTTGAGTTTTTCTCACCATACATAACTGGATGCAGAGCCTTGCCTATAACTAGGTGGGGATGTTTGTCCTGTTGGCAAGGATCATATTTGTCATTCATGTTCACAAATAAATTCTAATAACTCTAATGTAATCTTATATTATCATGGTATGTAATGAGCAACCAGAGAAGGGAGTGAGCTCACAATGTACTAGAGATGAGGGGCTTACACAATAGGTGCCAATTTATTCCCTTTCACTCTCCATGTATACAGTATAATATAATACACTTTCGTTGCATCATTTTGTTTCCTTTTGATGGTTATAAAGCACAGCACAGGGCTATTTCCAACACCAGCGTGTAGGTCTTGTCATTCAATCATTTTTTCACAGCAATCCTGGAAAATGACACAATATTTATTTCTAATGGATTCAATATTATTATGTAAATAAACACAACTACATGCATGCCTAGTAAGGGCTACATACATGCCTAGTAAGGCCTACATACATGCCTAGGAAGGGCTACATACATGCCTAGTAAGGCCTACATAAATGCCTAGTAAGGGCTACATACAAGCCTAGGAGGGGCTACATGCATGCCTAGTAAGGGCTACATACATGCCTAGTAAGGGCTACATTCATGCCTAGTAAGGCCTACATACATGCCTAGGAAGGGCTACATACATGCCTAGTAAGGCCTACATAAATGCCTAGTAAGGGCTACATACAAGCCTAGGAGGGGCTACATGCATGCCTAGTAAGGGCTACATACATGCCTAGTAAGGGCTACATACATGCCTAGTAAGGCCTACATACATGCCTAGGAAGGGCTACATACATGCCTAGTAAGGCCTACATAAATGCCTAGTAAGGGCTACATACAAGCCTAGGAGGGGCTACATACATGCCTAGTAAGGGCTACATACATGCCTAGTAAGGGCTACATTCATGCCTAGTAAGGCCTACATAAATGCCTAGTAAGGGCTTCCTTCAAGCCTTGTAAGGGCTATATACATGCCTAGTAAGGGCTACATACATGCCTAGTAAGGCCTACATACATGCCTAGGAAGGGCTACATACATGCCTAGTAAGAGCTACATACATGCCTAGTAAGGTCTACATACATGCCTAGGAAGGGCTACATACATGCCTAGGAAGGCCTACATACATGCCTATTAAGGGCTACATACATGCCTAGGAAGGCCTACATACAAGCCTACCAAGGGCTACATACATGCCTAGTAAGGCCTACATACATGCCTAGGAAGGGCTACATACATGCCTAGTAAGAGCTACATACATGCCTAGGAAGGCCTACATACAAGCCTACCAAGGGCTACATACATGCCTAGTAAGGCCTACATACATGCCTAGGAAGGCCTACATACATGCCTATTAAGGGCTACATACATGCCTAGGAAGGCCTACTGTTGTGAATTTGGATTCTGGGCTCCCCCGGTGGCTACTGGTGGAATTGAACTGGTGTCTTCATCTTCTCTGTTCACCTGTTCCCATCAAGATGTGGGAGTCGCTATATAACCTTGCTGCTCTGTTAGTTGCTTGCCGGTCAACAATGTTATCAGAAGCCTCTCTGTGCTTGTTCCTGCTCCTAGACAACTACTAGATAAGTTGGACTCTTGTCCATGTTTGTTTTTGCATTTTTGTTCCAGTTCACAGCTGTAGTTTCGTTACTGTGTCTGGAAAGCTCTTGTGAACAGGAATTGCCACTCTGGTGTTATGAGTTAATGCCAGAGTTTTAAAGTAATTTCTGGATGGTGTTTTGATAGGGTTTTCAGCTGACCATGAAAGTGTCCTTTCTGTCTTCTGCTATGTAGTAAGTGGACCTCAAATTTGCTAAACCTATTTTCATACTACGTTTGTTATTTCATCTTAATTCACCGCCAATACATGTGGGGGGCCTCTGTCTCCTTTCGGGGTATTTCTCTAGAGGTGAGCTAGGACTAATATTTTCCTCTGCTAGCATTATTTAGTCCTCCGGCTGGTGCTGGGCATCTAGAATCAACGTAGGCATGCTACCCGGCCACTGCTAGTTGTGCGTTAGGTTTAGTTCATGGTCAGCTCAGTTCCCATCTTCCAAGAGCTAGTTCCTATATATGCTGATGCTATGTTCTCTTGCCATTGAGAACATGACAGTTTGACCGGCCCACTAAAGGGTTAAAATCCTTGGCTGAGAAAGGAGAGAAATAAGAAGTCTGCTGAGATTTTTTTTTTTTTTTTTTTTCTCCTTCTAATCTTTGAATGGCTCTGTGTCCACCTGTTTGTAATGGATCTTCAGAGTGTAACTGCAGGTTTGAATAATCTCGCCACGAAGGTACAAAATTTGCAAGACTTTGTTTGTCATGCACCTGTATCTGAGCCGAGAATTCCTTTGCCGGAATTTTTCTCGGGGAATAGATCTGGGTTTCAGAATTTTCGAAATAATTGCAAATTATTTTTGTCCCTGAAATTTCGCTCTGCCGGAGACCCTGCACAGCAGGTCAGGATTGTGATTTCCTTGCTCCGGGGCGACCCTCAAGACTGGGCTTTTTCATTGACACCAGGGGATCCTGCGTTGCTCAATGTGGATGCGTTTTTTCTGGCCTTGGGGTTGCTTTATGACGAACCTCATTTGGAGCTTCAGGCAGAAAAAACTTTGATGTCCCTATCTCAGGGGCAAGATGAAGCGGAAATTTACTCCCAAAGATTCCGTAAATGGTCTGTGCTTACTCAGTGGAATGAGTGCGCCCTGGCGGCGACTTTCAGAGAGGGTCTCTCTGATGCCATTAAGGATGTTATGGTGGGGTTCCCTGTGCCTGCGGGTCTGAATGAGTCCATGACAATGGCTATTCAGATCGATAGGCGTTTGCGGGAGCGCAAACCAGTGCACCATCTGGCGGTGTCCACTGAGAAGTCGCCAGAGAGTATGCAGTGTGATAGAATTCTGTCCCGAAGCGAGCGGCAGAATTTTAGACGGAAAAATGGGTTGTGTTTCTATTGTGGTGATTCTACTCATGTTATATCAGCATGCTCTAAGCGCACTAAAAAGCTTGATAAATCTGTTTCCATTTGCACCTTACCGTCTAAGTTTATTCTATCTGTGACCCTGATTTGCTCTTTGTCATCTATTACCACGGACGCCTATGTCGACTCTGGCGCCGCTTTGAGTCTTATGGATTGGTCCTTTGCCAAACGCTGTGGGTATGATTTAGAGCCTTTGGAGACTCCTATTCCTCTGAAGGGGATTGACTCCACCCCATTGGCTAATAATAAACCACAATACTGGACACAAGTAACTATGCGTATTAATCCGGATCACCAGGAGATTATTCGCTTTCTGGTGCTGTATAATCTACATGATGATTTGGTGCTAGGATTGCCTTGGCTGCAATCTCACAACCCAGTCCTCGACTGGAGAGCTATGTCTGTGTTGAGCTGGGGATGTAAGGGGGCTCATGGGGAGGTACCTGTGGTTTCCATTTCATCATCCATTCCCTCTGAAATTCCTGAGTTCCTGTCTGACTATCGTGACGTCTTTGAAGAATCCAAGCTTGGTTCGTTACCTCCGCACCGAGAGTGCGATTGTGCCATAGATTTAATCCCGGGTAGTAAATACCCAAAGGGTCGTTTGTTTAATCTGTCTGTGCCTGAACATGCTGCTATGCGAGAATATATAAAGGAGTCCTTGGAAAAGGGACATATTCGTCCATCGTCATCTCCCTTAGGAGCCGGTTTTTTCTTTGTGTCAAAAAAAGACGGCTCTTTGAGACCATGTATCGATTATCGGCTTTTGAACAAAATCACTGTTAAATATCAATACCCATTGCCGTTGCTGACTGATTTGTTTGCTCGCATAAAGGGGGCCAAGTGGTTCTCTAAGATTGACCTTCGTGGGGCGTATAATTTGGTGCGAATCAGGCAGGGGGATGAGTGGAAAACCGCATTTAATACGCCCGAGGGCCACTTTGAGTATTTAGTGATGCCTTTTGGTCTTTCAAATGCTCCGTCAGTTTTCCAGTCCTTTATGCATGATATTTTTCGCGATTATTTGGATAAATTTATGATTGTGTATCTGGATGATATTCTGATTTTTTCGGATGACTGGGACTCTCATGTCCAGCAAGTCAGGAGGGTTTTCCAGGTTTTGCGGTCTAATTCTTTGTGTGTGAAGGGTTCTAAGTGTGTTTTTGGGGTACAGAGGATTTCCTTTTTGGGATATATTTTTTCTCCCTCTTCCATTGAAATGGATCCTGTCAAGGTTCAAGCTATTTGTGATTGGACGCAGCCCTCTTCTCTTAAGAGTCTTCAGAAATTTTTGGGCTTTGCTAACTTTTATCGTCGATTTATTGCTGGTTTTTCGGATATTGCTAAGCCATTGACCGATTTGACTAAGAAGGGTGCTGATGTTGCTGATTGGTCCCCTGACGCTGTGGAGGCCTTTCGGGAGCTTAAGCGCCGTTTTTCCTCTGCCCCTGTGTTGCGTCAGCCTGATGTTGCTCTACCTTTTCAGGTTGAGGTCGACGCTTCTGAGATCGGAGCTGGGGCAGTGTTGTCGCAGAAAAGTTCTGACTGCTCCGTGATGAGGCCTTGTGCCTTCTTTTCCCGTAAATTTTCGCCCGCTGAGCGGAATTATGATGTTGGGAATCGGGAGCTTTTGGCCATGAAGTGGGCTTTTGAGGAGTGGCGCCATTGGCTTGAGGGGGCCAGACATCAGGTGGTGGTATTGACTGACCACAAAAATTTGATTTATCTTGAGACCGCCAGGCGCCTGAATCCTAGACAGGCGCGCTGGTCATTATTTTTCTCTCGGTTTAATTTTGTGGTGTCATACCTACCGGGTTCTAAGAATGTTAAGGCGGATGCCCTTTCTAGGAGTTTTGAGCCTGACTCGCCTGGTAACTCTGAGCCCACAGGTATCCTTAAGGATGGAGTGGTATTGTCAGCCGTTTCTCCAGACCTGCGGCGGGCCTTGCAGGAGTTTCAGGCGGATAGACCGGATCGTTGCCCACCTGATAAACTGTTTGTTCCTGATGATTGGACCAGTAGAGTCATCTCTGAGGTTCATTCTTCTGCGTTGGCAGGTCATCCTGGCATTTTTGGTACCAGGGATTTGGTGGCAAGGTCCTTCTGGTGGCCTTCCCTGTCACGAGATGTGCGAGGCTTTGTGCAGTCTTGTGACGTTTGTGCTCGGGCCAAGCCTTGTTGTTCTCGGGCTAGTGGATTATTGTTGCCCTTGCCTATTCCTAAGAGGCCTTGGACGCACATCTCGATGGATTTTATTTCAGATCTGCCTGTTTCTCAGAAGATGTCTGTCATCTGGGTGGTGTGTGACCGTTTCTCTAAGATGGTCCATTTGGTTCCTCTGCCCAAGTTGCCTTCTTCTTCCGAGTTGGTTCCTCTGTTTTTTCAAAATGTTGTTCGTTTACATGGTATTCCTGAGAATATCATTTCTGACAGAGGGACCCAATTCGTGTCTAGATTTTGGCGGGCATTCTGTGCTAGGATGGGCATAGATTTATCTTTTTCGTCCGCTTTCCATCCTCAGACGAATGGCCAGACCGAGCGGACTAATCAGACCCTGGAGACATATCTGAGGTGTTTTGTGTCTGCTGACCAGGATGATTGGGTTGCTTTTTTGCCATTGGCAGAGTTCGCTCTCAATAATCGGGCCAGCTCTGCCACTTTGGTGTCCCCGTTTTTCTGTAATTCGGGGTTTCATCCTCGATTTTCCTCTGGTCAGGTGGAATCTTCGGATTGTCCTGGAGTGGATGCTGTGGTGGAGAGATTGCATCAGATCTGGGGGCAGGTGGTGGACAATTTGAGGTTGTCCCAGGAGAAGACTCAGCTTTTTGCCAACCGCCACCGTCGTGTTGGTCCTCGGCTTTGTGTTGGGGATTTGGTGTGGTTGTCTTCTCGTTTTGTCCCTATGAGGGTCTCTTCTCCTAAGTTTAAGCCTCGGTTCATCGGCCCGTATAAGATATTGGAGATTCTTAACCCTGTTTCCTTCCGTTTGGACCTCCCTGCATCCTTTTCTATTCATAACGTTTTTCATCGGTCATTATTGCGCAGGTATGAGGTACCGGTTGTGCCTTCCGTTGAGCCTCCTGCTCCGGTGTTGGTTGAGGGTGAGTTGGAGTACGTTGTGGAGAAAATCTTAGACTCTCGTGTTTCCAGACGGAGACTCCAGTATCTGGTCAAGTGGAAGGGATACGGCCAGGAGGATAATTCTTGGGTGAATGCATCTGATGTTCATGCCTCTGATTTGGTTCGTGCCTTTCATAGGGCCCATCCTGATCGCCCTGGTGGTTCTGGTGAGGGTTCGGTGCCCCCTCCTTGAGGGGGGGGGTACTGTTGTGAATTTGGATTCTGGGCTCCCCCGGTGGCTACTGGTGGAATTGAACTGGTGTCTTCATCTTCTCTGTTCACCTGTTCCCATCAAGATGTGGGAGTCGCTATATAACCTTGCTGCTCTGTTAGTTGCTTGCCGGTCAACAATGTTATCAGAAGCCTCTCTGTGCTTGTTCCTGCTCCTAGACAACTACTAGATAAGTTGGACTCTTGTCCATGTTTGTTTTTGCATTTTTGTTCCAGTTCACAGCTGTAGTTTCGTTACTGTGTCTGGAAAGCTCTTGTGAACAGGAATTGCCACTCTGGTGTTATGAGTTAATGCCAGAGTTTTAAAGTAATTTCTGGATGGTGTTTTGATAGGGTTTTCAGCTGACCATGAAAGTGTCCTTTCTGTCTTCTGCTATGTAGTAAGTGGACCTCAAATTTGCTAAACCTATTTTCATACTACGTTTGTTATTTCATCTTAATTCACCGCCAATACATGTGGGGGGCCTCTGTCTCCTTTCGGGGTATTTCTCTAGAGGTGAGCTAGGACTAATATTTTCCTCTGCTAGCATTATTTAGTCCTCCGGCTGGTGCTGGGCATCTAGAATCAACGTAGGCATGCTACCCGGCCACTGCTAGTTGTGCGTTAGGTTTAGTTCATGGTCAGCTCAGTTCCCATCTTCCAAGAGCTAGTTCCTATATATGCTGATGCTATGTTCTCTTGCCATTGAGAACATGACAGCCTACATACAAGCCTACCAAGGCCTACATACATGCCTAGTAAGGGCTTCATTCAAGCCTAGTAAGGGCTATATACATGTATAGTAAGGCCTACATACATGCGTATTAAGAGCTCCATGCCTAGTAAAGCTTACATACATGCCTAGTAAAGTCTACATACATGCTGTCACGAAGTGCCTTGGGATTGTGGGCGCTAACCAGGTCCCTAGAACTAGGGGCGCCCTATCTAGCTTTGTCCCCCCGGATTACTCCTAAAGGTGAAGTCGCTGGGTTCACATGCCTTGCTATGCTCCTATATCAACGATAATCTTCTCTATCCCCAGGCAGGGAGGTAGGAAGCACTGAAGTGTATAGGATAAGGCTAACCAGACAAACAAGGGAAGGCAGACAAGGATAAATGAAAATAACAATCATTCAACATTCACTCAACAAACAGAGTGGAACACAGAGGAGTAAAAGGAACGAGAAACCAAATAGGAGAGGCTGAGGATGTGCACACAAACAAAACGCCAAACAACACTCTCCTGAATAAATATACACCTCCAACGCCAGAGCAGGCAACAAGAACAAACACTGGCAATCGCTAAGTGCCAAAGGTGAGCATATAGAGCAAAGGGGAGTGACCAACACTGAACAGCGAGACAATGCAGGTAGGAAAGCGCCAGGAGCCTCAACTGAAGAGATTAACCCTTGCACTGCCAGCCAGGAAAAAAACCTGCACTGTTTAATAAGATGGTGACGTACTTCAAACCAGTGCAGGAGTTTGTGAAACCAGACGCCGCAATCTTGCAGCCCCTCTCTGTCGTGGTATTTGCGTGACACGTAACTAGTAAGGGCTGCATACATGCCTAGTAAGGACTACATAGATGCCTAGTAAGGGCTACATACATGCCTAGTAAGGACTACATAGATGCCTAGTAAGGCCTATATACATGCCTGTTAAGGGCTACATATATGACTAGTAAAGGCTACATACATGCCTAGTAAGGACTACATACATGCCTAATAATTCTTACATACATGCCTAGTAAAGGCTACATACATGCCTAATAAAGCTGACATACATGCCTAGTAAGGGCTACATAGATGCCTAGTAAGGCCAATATACATGCCTAGGAAGGCCTACATACATGCCTAGTAAGGGCTACATACATGCCTAATAAAGCTGACATACATGCCTAGTAAGGGTTACATATATGCCTATTAAGGCCTTTATACATGCCTAGTAAGAGCTACATATATGCCTAATAAAGATCCTGTTTCCTAATTTTGGACAAGCTCTTTAAAGAGGACTTCTCACCAGGTCAAAAGTTGCCATTTTTGCTCTTTTATTGCCACTGCTCCACTGAGTATCCAACTTGTGCTAACTTTTCTGGTCTCTACCAAAAGGGGCGGTGCTCAGAGTAATTATTCAGAGCAGCCTAATGACACCCCCCCAGGGAACCATGAGAGCCACACCCCCTTAGTAGGCCAGAAAAATTTGCACTAAATATATAGGCCAATATCTCTGGAATCGTATAGCGAATTGGAAAAATAAAAAAAGAATGGAGGAGCTGCATCAGTCAGAGAGATATCATTATTGGACTTGTGTCCCTGGACCCTGTGTTGGCACACCGATAGTCTAGGCATACATTTTATGAGCCTATAGATTACTTTACATGCCACTATATTGTTTTACCTTCGGAGTAAAACTTTCACAGAATAGCTCTGTAAGCACTGCAACTTGTCACATTATATTTTATTATACAACCCATAGGCATTCATGACAAAAAGGTACACTGTGGTGCGGAACATTGATCCTTAGGTTAGCATAAATTCCAGAATGTTGGAAGTGTCTGAATTGTGTTAAAAGCTCCACGTCATAGGCAGCACAGTGTAAGGCCTCTTTCACACGTCAGTGTCTCCAGTACATGTATTGACAGTTTTCTCACGTAGCGGAGACACTGTCACAAGTAGACCCATTCAAATGAATGGGTCTATGCACATGTCAGCGTGTTTTCACGGACTGTGTGTCCGTGTGCAAAACAAGCAGACATGTCCGTTTTTACCCAGACACACGGGCCGCAAAACGTGCCACACATGTGCACACGGAGAACAGTGCACACTGTCCTTCGTGTGCACTGACGACAGCCGGGGAAGTAGCGCTATTGTAAGCCACTGTTCCCCGGCGTCTGGTGCTGAACGCCGCTTTCATCCATTCTTCCCTGCTCTGCCGGCGAGCAGCGCGAACAGGGGAGAATGAATGAATGAAAAACCTGACGTGGGGTCCCCCCTATGTTAAACTAACCTGGCAAAACTCAGGTGCGGGCTGCTATTCTCAAGCTGGTAAGGGGCCATGGATATGGCCCCCCAGCCTAAAAACAACATCCCACAGCTGCTCAGAAAAGGCGCATCTATTAGATGCGCCAATTCTGGAGCTTTGCCTGGTTCTTCCCACTTGCCCTGTAGTGGTGGCAAGTCGGGTAATGAGGGGTTAATGTCACCTTCCTATTGTAAGGTGACAGTAAGCCCGGCTTAGTAATGGAGAGGTGTCAATAAGACACCTCTCCATTACTAATCCTATAGTTGGTAAAGGGTAAAACACCACACAGTAAGAATAAAGTATTTTAACGAAATCATACACCACACGGTTTTTCCATCTTTATTTAACTGGTAATCCAAGCGACGCCCTCGTTCTCCTGTAAAAAGAATAAAAATAGCAAACCAACAATATACCCATACCTGTCCGGTGTTCAGTCAGTCCCACGGTGTAATCCATATCTAGGGGATAGACAGTTTACAACCGGTAGCGCTGCTAATGTGACGGACCCGGCTGTAAACTACTGGGGAATGAATGATATGCAGCAGGCACAGGATCAGTAACTAGCGGTGACGTCACTGAGTCTGTGCTCACTGCCGGCCTGAACTACTGTGACCTCAGGACCATGGGAGAATACAAGTGATGAGGTCACTGTGAGAAAGCTTGAACTGTCGTGACCTCATCACTTGCATTCTCCCATGGTCCTGAGGTCACAGGAGTTCATGCCGGCAGTGAGCACAGACTCAGTGACGTTACTGCTAGTTACTGAGCTTGTGCCCGCTGCTTCTCATTCATTCATTCTCCCCTGCTCGCCGACAGAGCAGGGGAGAATGGATGACAGCCACGTTCAGCACCACATGCAGGGGAACAGCGCTTACAGTAGCGCTACTTCTCCAGCGGCCGTCCGTGTGGTACTGATGCGGCACACGGTTGCCACACGTGTGCCGATTTGTAGTACACACACGGATACACGAACACTGATATCTCCGGTACCGTTTTTTCCGCTACTGGAAATATCAGGACGTGTGAAACCAGCCTAAATTTGAGGTGTTGTCCCATTTCTCTTTGTACTTTGTACCATTCAGAAGTCCAGAAATGTTGGTACAAGAATATATGCTCTATGCGATAGAGCAAAATACATTTTGTAGTATCTTTGTGTCGGTTAAGGATGGCGTTTCTCTGAAATGTTATATGTCCTTGTTTCTTTTAGTTTTTGTTTTCTAATTTTCATTGACTTATTTTAATCAAGTCTAGATTTTTTTTTCTTTTATTATTACAATATCATGACTGTTGAGAGGGTGTTTTTGTCAGATTTTTTTTCTTTAATACCTGCTGATTAAGGTCTCATCATTATATATTTGTAATGCTGTTTTAGTAAAATAAGACCTTTGGAAAAATCACAATATAAATACATTGTCATGTGTTCCTTGTACGTCGCTGTAAAAGCACCGGTACACCTCTATTCACACTGGTGTCAGCCATTCTTCTAGGATCAGTGGCAGATCTGCTCTGATCCATCTTGCCCGCCCTGGAACCTGATGAATACTAATGGCTTGTGATTTGTCTACCTGGCAGGATAGTGCAACAGTCTCTCCCCGACAATAGAAAACCAACCTAATGGAGCTGTGACACCAGTGTGAATACAGACCAGCATTTTTAGGGGCCTATATTAGAATTGTTTGCATTCTCTTTGCCAAAAAGCAAGCAACTGTTTTCTGGGATTTAGACATGGCTGTGTCTAGGTGTCTGGGATGATTCAGTCTCCCATGCACTTGGTATGTGTGGGGGGTCTCTGTGTAGCGGTGCTACGTGATAGGTTTAGAGCATAAAATAGGGACTGAGAAGACAAAATGGATCCTGATTTCCCACATCACTAACATCACAGTACAGGTAGAGTAAAATCCCTACCGGTCTTCTAGGGTATACTACTGAAAACATGGAGTCAGAATTCCTTCAATATATTCAATAAGTTTTATTAAGTCATAGAAAAATGGCAAAACATATATACATCCACATATAAGAAAATGTTAATATATTGTTTTCTGTTCATTTGATATTGTTTCTTCTAGAGTGCTGTTTATGGGATCCTGCATTGTTACACATTGCACACAGGCTATAAGCAGAATTCAGTGAAAAGATATACAGGATCCTGGGTCAGTGGCCATGTATGTAGTCTGTGGCCGCCCTACCAGAGCCCTGTGAACCTCCACCTACCTATCACCATCCTTGGCACTTCTTCTACTTAGAAGGCCCGACATGATGTTATGTATGCTACTAATCAGATGAGGCATCGGCGATGCTGACATGTCGGCGGAGGTTCGCAGCGCTCCCATCCAGAAGTCGTGGGGAAGTGGCTGATAGACCAGAATTGTGCAAAACTCTTTTCTTATCTCTAGGTGTTCGGTGTCATACGGGTATTAGATTTAGGCATGGATTCATGTTATTTGACAATGAATGAACTGAGAAAAATCTTAAACAGGTTCTCTGGCCACTTAAGAATTTTTTAAAAAGTTTTAGTGTTTCAAAACAGGAGTAACAGTCACGTTACTGATCCCTGCTGCTCCCATTCCAATGCTTCCCTGGTTCCCTGCCTGTCTCTGTATTCCTCAATGATTGTCTGTAGCTGCGACTTATTGGTCACCACTGAGGACAAAGATTGTCTGCAGCAGTTAAAAGTCCATCCAGATAGAGTGGAAACTATGGACACCCTCAGGAGACCTGTAATGGGATTGGCAGGGGATTGGTACAGTGAGTATTACTACCTTTATTAATGGATAGCGTTCTGGAAGTGTCCAGATAGAAGTCAGATCTTACTGTACAGAATGATCTAGACTTTATCACATGGTTCTTGACAGCAGTTGGCGGAGCGGCTGCGTACCACAAGATATGCAGTCCCCTCAACAAGACTTGCATTGTTGTCTGGATAAAACAAGTTGTCACCTGTCCATAGGATAGATAACTTACTGATCGGTGGGTGTCCATCCCATTGCTGGGTCCTGAGCCCATCACAAGACTTTAATCCTTAACAGGGAACTTTAGTCTCCATTACAAGATGGTGTGACTGCTGGAAAAAAGCCAAGTGTAGCGCTCATCAGCCCAACAGGGAATAAATGGAGAGCAGGTTGCACATAGGCACTGCCGCTCTGCTCTAAGTGGGATAAAAGTCTCCCACTCTGCCATTGGATGTGGTCCCCAGAGGTCGGACCCCACTGATCACCAAGTTATTGGCTCTCCTGCAGATATGTGTATAGTAGTCCGCCCCTTTAAACAGTTATAAGTTAGGTAATGGATGGCGGTCACATCAGCAGGCCAAAGAGGGCTTCTAATGGCACATGAAAATCGTTACCAGGCTCCGACTCCATATTAGCATTATTCGGGTAAATGGAGAATTTCTTCTAGATTGCTTGGTACCAGGACATGCACACATGGTTCATTTTTTCATCACAATTCATGGTCTTTCGCTGGCTGCTCTGGATATTCACGTTTTAGGTAGTGTCTGCCATAGAACAGGTATTGCAGAGTTCAGCTTGTATTGAAAGCCCCAATCAATGCCTTTTTTGTAGAATCTGTATAAACGCCTCCAGCATCTTTTCTTTCCTATGTAATAGCCTTCCTGGACCTGTTCCAGACGCCATCTTAATAAATTCAATGAATAATTGAAATGATATTGCTATATGTAGTCAGCATCCTCTGCAGCAGTATCTGTCTTCATCATAAGCGCATTATCACCCTGCGTCCATTATGTCGATTTGTTCCACATCTGCTTTTTTTCGGTTTGCACGCTCAGTCTGTGTGGAAGTAAGCAATCTCTTTTTCAATGACTCCCATTTGTATCCCCCATTCCCTCCCTGCTGCCTTCCATTTAGCTGGATGACTGGGTTTCCAAGGTACTGAAAGACATTATAAGAGATGTTTTCCTAACTCCAGGTCCGCTGGCCTCTATCAGTCCTGTGTATATAGGATATATATATATATCTACCTGCTGTGTAACGGATCTCGCGTAGAGATGCCTGTACCTCTCCTCGTCTGGCGAGGAGGGACTTATCTTACAACCGTTCATCCATTTCCCAAGCTGTGGTGATGGGATTCATCTTGTATGCGGCTGACATGGAGTCAGGGAGCAGCTCTCACAAATGATCACACGTGCTGTTAGTGAATGGGGCTCGCAGGGCTCGGCTCACCATTACTCACCCTCCACCACATTTAGGGTCAGAGGGTAAAAATAGAGATTTTTTTCAGCGCTTCATAGCTCATCACACAAATTAGTATTATGTGTTTTTCTGCCAATTATGTAGAAAAGCAATTGCATTGTTCAGGCCCCAGTTTGGTTTCCCTGCAGCTCTCTCATGGTTTTTCAGCTTCTTTAAGTTATCTGCAGCTGCTGATTGTTTTTTTTTAGATGCTTGATAATCATAACCGAATGTTTGATACGTCCATAAGGCCAGGTTCACGCTGTGTTTTGACTGTGGGGCCGGGGTCACGTGAGTCTCTCGCATCAATACCCGGCACTTGGGACCGGAGTGTGCGGCTGTCTGTATTTCTATGCAGCTGATCGCTCTGTTCCCGAGTGCCGGCGACAGTGCCGGGTATTGATGCCAGAGACTCGTCCGAGATTCTCGCATTGCACTCGCAAATGTGACCCAAATAAAACAGATGATATGTGAAATAGGCTTCAGAGCGGCCATAAGGCAAGGCTCACTTACTGAACCTCTGCTAGTGACATCTGCATGGTGCAGGCTCTACTGTGCTACACGGACCTCAGGATGGCCCTTCTAAGTTCGGAAAAGTACTGATCTACATTGCCTGGTTTTATATGGATCTCCATTGTGACACTCATAGACTAGTATGAGCCTTTACTGGACCCGTCTGCTTCCAAATCCCTGACAAATGAAGGAGGTGTACATAGTAATCATACAGCCAAACATAAAGGTCCTACAGACACATAATACCAAAGTGTAGGGAGCCTGAAAACAGACAGAGGTGGCTGGAAGTGTCCATCGTATGCTTGAGGTTGCGTACGTTTTGCTGCACATTATGGACATAGTGAAGTGGTAACCATACTGTCCAGCCCCATTCAGGGCAGCATGTCATGGGAGTTGGTTTGCTGTACAATAATGCGCCATTAGCAGACTAATCCGGACAATGATCCTGCAGGCAAGAGGTTCCTGACTTTTCATGGTGTAATGAAACACTTAAAACATGGAGAAATGTGTCTCTGGAATTCCAATCTAACTTCTGCTTAGTTTCCGTTCTACCAGAATTATATTATTACACAGTCCTAGTGATCTCATTTTACGTTACGAGTTTCCATCTGTTATAAATTATTTTAACTCATCCAGCTTAAAGCAACAATTCACTTCTCCATGCAGCCCGATCCGTGGACAGCATAGTGTAGAGGACGAGGAGCTGAGCATATACAGGCTTGTTGGGACAGATTCAGTATAACTTGTATTTTATTCATTGCACTCCTAGGTGCTTGTATGTACACTAGTCCAGGGGGCGGTCCTACTAAGTCTCACTAGTGATTGACAGCTATGTCCGCATGCACAGTCATACAGGGTAGACTGTCAGCCACTGAGTAGGACCGCCCACTGGACTCCTATAAATACAAATACCAGGGATTGCAATGAATAGATTGCAAATCTTACTGAAACTTTTCCAACTGATCCATCTGATCCGCTGTGCTCTATACCATCCTGCCTGCAGATCAGACGCCATTTTCAACATGACAGGTTCCCTTTAATATTGTGAAGCAGACTTACATTGGGAATGAATATATAGGATTGTGCACATAGTTTGTACTTTACATTGTACTGTGAGTACATAGTACAAGAGCCCTGGAGTCGTGCAGCTTAAGTCAATATCTACTTTTTGTCAATGGTTTATTAGGAGGAAGGATGGACATTTTCCATGTTTCTGCATTCTTACTGCCACTGATTGTTATTAATCTATTCTAGCACTTTCTCATCTCTTTTATTGTTCAGCCGTGATTGTTACAAGGGTTGATAGTATTATTAGTCATTTATTGTATTTTTTTGTGAGTTTCCGTATTTCCTGGCAAGAGGTGGTGGTCTGGCTGCTACTATCACATAGTTTGTCACCCACTGACTGGCATCCACTAAACTCGCCAGCTTCTTGATTGTCGTCCATAAACCACTGCTCTGCCTGCATGTTATATATAACCTAAGAATTAGTGCATGTGATCTATATGGAACGTACTGAATCAGATTTCACATCTCCCAAATCTATAAGCCTGCAAAGGTAGTCCAAGGGAAAATAGTCTAGGTATGTATTTTTATACGGAGGCTATTCTAATACATACAGTATTTAAGATGATGATTGATATTAGGGACATAAAGGGAATCTGTCACCAGGTTTTTGCTATGTAATATGAGCGCAGCATGAGGTAGGTGCTGAGACGCAGATTTCAGCAATGTATCACTTATTAGGCTGTGTGCTGTTGTTTCAGTGTAAGCAGTGTTTTATCAGCAGGAGATTATCACTGCCGGACTAGCTACCCATGTGCCTCCTGGTCCAACTCCAACCATATCGCTGGATAGCAGCTTACTGTAAGCATACAATGTACATAGAAAGCTGCTAATCAGTTGTGTAGGTGGAATTAGCTTTCTGAGCTCTGCTACATCTACAGCAGAGAAAACTCTGATTGTATCACAACGGCTGCATCCAGTAAAGTAATTAACACATCACTGGACTCAAGGTCTCTAACCCTATATTATGCTGTTCTCAGGTGAGGTAGCAAAAATCTAGTGACAGATTCCCTTCAAGTTTAGCGATTCCCTATTTCACATGGAAGGATAAAATAGGGATTGTCTTGTACCCTTCCAATAAGACGATGTGATAGTATATTAACACCATTCATCAAAATGCCAGGATGCCAATGTTAGATTGGATATAAATTGGAGATGCTACAATGTGTTATTCTTCTAATTATGGGATGTTGCTTCCATTGTGCTCTATAGCTGATGTTGGTCACCAGCCTCTGCCTTCACCTTCTATGTTCATCAACTTTGGGAAATGTGAAGAATAAACTCTATAAACTGCTGTTACATCGTTCCGCCTGCTGCTCTTTACAAACTAATCCCTAACAGCTTGTTAATCTTGCTTGGACTTGTAGTGCTTCTTGGATTTCAAGTCAAGTGCAGACTTTTGCTTTAATTAATGATTAGTTAGTAATTGATAGATACACATTTTTTTTATTATAGTATTATAACTTCATTGTCAGTTTTGC
This sequence comes from Ranitomeya variabilis, assembly GCF_051348905.1. Classification (NCBI taxonomy): domain Eukaryota; kingdom Metazoa; phylum Chordata; class Amphibia; order Anura; family Dendrobatidae; genus Ranitomeya; species Ranitomeya variabilis. The sequence continues at coordinate 652,510,338 of NC_135234.1, forward strand.
TCTCTAACTTTGTTTTTACATTTCTGCACCATAAAGGGTTTATTCGATCACAACACATTTATGGCATATCCATTAGATAAGTCATCTATGGAATTGATGGGATCTGACACCCCCATGATCAGCTGTTACCTGCGTTAGCTGCCAGGTACTGGAGAACAGCTCCTATTCTCTGTTGTGTAGATGTTCTGCAGCACTCGGCAGTAGCCGCTACACATTGAATGATGCTCAGTTCAATTAATTTTTTTCCTTCCAAAGCTGGAGCAAATAACAGCTGATTATGGGGATATCAGGAGTCAGAGCCCCATTCATCCGATGTTGACGACTTATCCTTTAGATAGGTCATTCATATGTTTTAACCGGACATCCAATTTAGGGCTAAGGTCATGTTCTAAATTTCACCAAATGTAGCTATAGCTCCAGTGGTATAATCACAATGCCAGTATTTTAGCTGGTCCATATGATAACATACTATGATAACATACTATTGTTTCATAGCAGATATAATCATCTTAAATTAAAGAGTTATTACACTTTTTTTGTTTCCATGCATTGCAAAGCTATGGATTTTTGTAATACACGTCAATACCTTATTTTTCTCCTTTCTCGCCCAAAGACCATGCTGGAGTACTGTTTCACATTCCTAGTTTATGCTCCTTTAGAAGCTTCTTTCAACTGCTGCTCAGTCAAGATCTGTAATCTACTTACAGAGTACTGTATTGGTGTTTACAGAGTACTGTATAAGAGTTCTGTCTGAGTACCAGGGTGCAGAGCAGAGAGGCTCACACAGGGGAGTTCCCATACACTGATTGTTTGTGAATAGAATACAGATCTGGCTGAGCAGCCATTGAAAGCAGCTTCAAAGGGGGCATGAAATGGGCATGCGAAATGGAACTGCAGCATAGTGTTTGGGGGAAAAGGAAACAAAATAAGGTAATTTAGTAAATTAGAAATATGTATAAATTTGCAATGTCTGGAGAATAATTAAGTAATAATAAAAAAAAATCTAATTTTACTCTTTAAGGGTAAGGCCAGACAGAGTCGCCGTATCATGATCATACAACAGCCATTCTCCAGACGAAAAGTGTAGTGTCAAGAGGCAATTGCATTTTTTGTTATTATTTGTGCAAAAGAACAGCTGACTCACCAGCGTGGTTTTATGGCTAAAGCATCTGTTCTCCTACTAAATCAATTAATTGTTTAACAGTCTATTTAAGAAAAAAACTGCATGGACTGCTTGCCATCAGTTGTTTTTGGTTGTGGGCATGGCACACATTCTCTGTATGTGGTCGCCCTTAGAGCCCCTTTAAACAGGTCAAAAAGGGCTCATGCAGACGTCCATACTACAGGGTCCAAGCACAGACCACAATGCACAGACTGGACGCGGATCCCCTGACCTGAGCACGACAACCACATAGAATTATATGAAGCTGTCACGCTCCGGTTGGGAGTCCTGCGGGGAGTCCGTGCATTGCGGTCCGTGCTGGGATTGTGCTGCAAGAGCCCTAACAAGTGTTAGAAAAAACAAGTTACCGATCTTTGGCACGTGTAGACATCAGCCGACAAACTAGCGGATTAGATTGTTTATGCTGGCCTAAAATTCATCTTTGATGGCAGCACATCTACTGTTGGAAAAGGGATATGCTGCCGAAAAATGTAATCCTCTATGATGCTTTTTGTCTGAATATTCCAGGTAGATTTTTCTGTCTCTTAATCTGTATTATGTGCACAGTGTTGCCACTATTATTCCTGTCTGTGCACAAGATTTGTAAAAATGCCTAATACAATTGTACAAATCTGCACACGACCTATGATCAAGCCAATAACTGATGTTGTAGCTTTAAAAAAAATGAGATAAAAATTCATGTTCTATTTTCTTTCGGTTGTCATTTTTCTCACGTGATCATACTTCCAATCTCGCACTTTTTGCCATGCCCTCCAGCTGGTTCGTGACAATGCAGATCTTCGTTGTGAGCTTCCTAAACTGGAAAAACGTCTTCGGGCTACGGCTGAGAGAGTTAAGGCCCTGGAGGGTGCACTGAAAGAGGCCAAGGAAGGAGCTATGAAGGACAAGAGAAGGTATCAGCAGGAGGTGGACCGCATTAAGGAAGCTGTGCGCTACAAGAGTACAGTGAAGCGCACGCACACTGCACAGATTGGTAAGAGCAGGGCCACTTCTGTTATTTCAGTACTGTTCTAATGTTACAGTATATCACAATCTAATGGCTACTTGTTTTTTTCAAGTAAAAGCCATTTGCTTAATCCTGTTCCTTTTATCTTGCAGCCAAGCCCATCAGGCCTGGACACTACCCTGCCTCCTCCCCCACCAATCCCTATGGGGTCCGCAACTCTGATTCACTTAGTTACACTAACAACATCTTTCAGCAATACCAAAATATGTACATGCATTCATCCAGCCCCACCAGTGACACATTGTAAGTATTAGGACGACTGTTGTTTGTTTCTGCATGTACACTGGAATATTCCCTATAATTGTTCATCAATCATCTAATCTTTCCACCTGAGACCCAACCAGTCACTAAAAGGTGAGGGCATAAGCTTTCAGAGCTCTAAAATAGGGGCACTAAGCCAAGGGCTGTTTTCCTTCAAGACTGTCCTAGAAGAGGCAGCTCAGTAGGCCATTTTTGGTAGCGATCGGTTGGGGTGTCAGCACTTGGAGCCCACCGGTTTGGTCTGTACGGCAACATGGGTCACACATTGGCAATTCTCAGACAAGTCATGAAGCTAAGAACATTTGTACAATCTATATTTAAGAGCTGCAAAAAAAACATCCAAATTGCAGATAAGTCGTAGGCCTTGAAGTCTGTGGCAAGTGAGTTACATGAAACTTGTGACAATCGGCACAACAAACAAATTTGGAAACATTTGCAGTAGTTGCAGTAGACTGCCGAGTGCAATGCGACGCCATAGGACCTATGGCAACTGCTGCAAATGTTTCCAAATGCCCCATAGATAATCATTAGCAGTGATGCCGCAAGTTAACACAATTTAGACATCTTACACATTCAGCCCTGGCTTAAAGTTGGACACATAGGAAGAGATAAGATCCAGCAGAAGGAATCATGGCTTATTACAATGGATCTTCTTTATTGTAGGTCAGTAAAGCAATTCGGAATAAATCATACAAAAGTTATGTTGCATTAACTTTTAACTTTTGTATGATTTATTTTGAGTCGTTTATCTGATCTACAATGAAAAAGATGCATTTTAGCAAGGCATGATTCCTAGTGCTGGATCTTATCTCTTCCTACATTCTTCCTGCCTTGCTCCATGTGTTTGTCCTTTGTGCCTGACCTACATGATATGGAGATATAGGTGAGCTGACTTTGTGTTCAAATTAAAGTTGTACTTGTCTCCACAATATGTCAGAAGTTTTCTAATGTTAGTTTTCAAAATGTCCATGTACCTCTATATGTATATCGTGTTCTCATATCTATATAGTGTCGTTATTGCAGTGTTTGTCAAATCACTACGTCAGTTCTAAAATACTTCTCTCCATTTGTAACTGATCTGATAAATAAAACAATATGACCACATATACCCTGTCCAGAACTTGAGAGTAAAATCTAAAATGAACATGGTAGGGTGCAACCACACACTCCTTCAGGCCACATGCATCTGAAGTTCTTCCTACTATGATGCCCAATGGCCACAGCATGTTAAAACTAAATTGTGAGCCTATGGGGCAACGTGGTGGGCAGAGTTTTGGAGGCATGCAGCCAACTAAACCATGTGGCATCACCCTTAGGCTTGGCGTCACACATGCACGGTCTAAGAACAGACCATGGTGTATGTAATGGCTGTAGTTCATACCTGCACATCAGATCGCATTCTGACCAATGTGAGTCTATGGGGCTGCACACATGTCCGTTTTTTTCTTTGGATTGAGTTTGATCTGATATTTGGATCACACCCGGCCATGCAAGTCGATGGCTGCATGGAAAACATCGGACTGCAGTCGGATAACATCTGACGCAGTCCGATTTCAGCGAGGTGACACAATGGAGAAGATAGAGAAATTTTATTCTCCATCTTCTCCTCATCCGAGAGAATCGGATCACACTAAGCTGACACTCGATCAAATTCTGAGCAGAGTTTTATCTGCGTCATTTGCATAATCTGCCCGATTTTCTAGGATGAGAGACTCGACTACCGCGTGCACTTTCCCTAAGGCAGAAAGTCCAGGTTAGGACCCCCCGTCATTGTGGACGGACTGTGAATAACAGGTGTGTGAAGCCCCTAATATTGTATCATAATAGTCAATATTTGACGATCAATGTTATAAGATTATCCAAATTGCTGAATCACAGGCCGGATAAGTGTCATCTTACGCCAGGAAAGCAAGTGATGGACCTGAGAAAATTGTCGTCTGTAACATACAACTCTGCTTTCCTCCAATGCTGTCATCCAAATTATCACAAAATTCTACAGTCTTTAAATTGAATTAGATTTATTCTTTTCTCTTCAATATATAATGTCACAAGTTACATAGTAACACAGGTTGAAAAAAGACTAAGGGTACTGTCACACAATGGCACTTTGGTCGCTACGACGGCACGATCTGTGACGTTGCAGCGTCGCTTGATTATCGCTCCAGCGTCGTATACTGCGGTCACACGTTGCAATACACGGCGCTGGAGCGATAATTTCATGACGTATTTGCGATGTAGAAGCCGTTGGTTACTGTGCGCACATCGTATACAACCTTTGTCACACGATGCAATCATGCCGCCACAGCGGGACACTAGACGACGAAAGAAAGTTTCAAACGATCTGCTACGACGTACGATTCTCAGCGGGGTTCCTGATCGCAGTAGCGTGTCAGACACTGCGATATCGTATGGATATCGCTGGAACGTCACGGATCGTGCCGTCGTAGCGACCAAAGTTCCACTGTGTGACAGTACCCTTAGGTCCATCAAGATCATCCTTTCTCCACTAGTTACACATTCTCTATCGCTAGACTGTTTATAACCCACAGTGCCAAAGGTGATGGTACTAGATTCTGCGATGGCACATTGATCCAGGAAACTGGCCTGATTGCTACTGGATTCGGAATGGATTTTTCTTTAATTTGGGGCAATTAGCATCTGTCTCATGAGGTTTTCGCCTTCCTCTGGACAGTGTTAGGTTATAGGCTGATCTCGACACACTTGTGTCTTCTTTTAACCTTTTAAATAATTAAACTACTGTATGTAAGCAGACAAGTCAGTCAAAGATGAGTTAATCTGTCTCTTTTTACTTCATGGAACATTCTGGTTGTAGATGTAGTAGTAAAGTATATGGCAATTATGTTTCTGTTTTTATGATACCAGGTTTGTCAGACATTGTTTTATGTTATACCAGAGTAAAACTTGTATTTATAGTGTTTTAAAGAAAATGTATCTTGTTACACCTTTTGATAATTGTTCTTATTTACAAAGCTTCATTTTCCATCCCAATAATAGCATCCACTTGCGTTTTATAGAGGTACCTTCCTTGTACAGTGGGGAAAATAAGTATTTGATACACTGCGGATCTTTCAAATTTTCCCACCTATAAAGAATGGGGAGGTCTGTAATTTTTATCGTAGGTACACTTCAAGTGTGAGAGACAGAATCTTTAAAAAAAAAAAATACAGAAAATCACATTGTATGATTTTCACATAATTAATTTGCATTTTATTCCATGAGATATGTTTTTGATACTATAGAAAAACAGAACTTAATACTTGGTGCAGAAACCATTGTTTGCAATTACAGAGGTCAGAAGGAAGGAGGTTGTTGGCTGAACTCTGGCGATACATGACCCCATTTATCCTCCCTTTAATTCGGTGCAGTCATCCTGTTCCCTTTGCAGAAAAGCACCCCCAAAGTATGATGTTTCCCCCACCATGATTCATGGTTGGGATGGTGTTCTTGGGGTTGAACTCATCCTTCTTCTTCCTCCAAACACGGCAAGTGATGTTGATACCAAAAATGTCTATTTTGGTCTCATCTGTATCAACCAGATAGTTTGGCGAACTTCAATTCGGCCTGAACATGTGATAGCGTGAGCATTGCATGCCCTAAAGGATTTTAATCCTTGACCAGGTCCTCCTGTGTAGTTCTGGGCTGATTCCTGACCTTTCTCAGAATAATCCTTACCCACAAGGGGAGATCTTGCATGGAGCCCCAGACTGAGGAAGATTGACAGTCATCTTGTGTTTCTTCCATTTTCTAATAATTGTGCCAACTGCTGTTACCTTTTCACCAAGCTGCTTCCTATTGTCCTGTAACCCATCTCAGAATTGTGCAGGTCTACAATTTAGTCCCTGGTGTCCTTAGACAGTTCTTTGGTCTTGGCCATGGTGGAGAGGTTGGAGTTAGATTGTGTGGACAGGTGTCTGTTATACAGGTAATGAGTACAAACATCTGCAATTAATACAGGTAATGAGTGCAGAGTAGGAGGGCTTCTTAAAGAAAAACTAACAGGTCTGTGAGAGCCAGAATTCTTGCAGGTTGGTAGGTGATCAAATACTTATTTTATGCAATAAAATGCAATTTAATTTTTTAGAAATCATACAGTGTGATTTTCTGGATTCTTTCTTGGATTTTGTCTCTCACGGTTGCAGTGTACCTATGATAAAAATTACAGACCTCTCCATTCTTTGTAGGTGGCAAAACTTGCAAAATCAGCAGTGTATCAAATACTTATTTTCCCCACTGTATGTCTTTGAATGACCCTAAATTTAGCTAGACGAGCCTGTATGGTCAGTCCTCTGTTTTTTGCAGTAGGGTGATAACAGTACTCAGAACATAAATGCAACACAGTCAAATGGGATCCTTTCATCTCTGCCGGCTACATGCAAGACCAAAAGACAGACGATACGTGAGTAAGAGTCTTGGACAGAACCGACCAAGGCAGAAGGATCTCATTGATCCGCATAACATCCAGGGCAGCACAACCTCTTCGGTTTTCCCGAACTGAATTTACGGTATTGAGCATTTAATTATATTTTCTCCTACGCCTCATTGGGGGACACAGGACCATGGGTGTTATGCTGCTGCCACTAGGAGGACACTAAGCAAATACAGAAAGAATAGCTCCTCCCCTGCAGTATACACCCTCCTGCTGGCTCTAAGTGAGCCAGTTATTGCTTAGTGTCTGTAGGAGGCACTTGGGTCTGCTTTCAGACCCCACCATTTTTATTTTAGTTTTTTACTTTTTATTCTATTTTTTTTCCCTTAACGGAGCGAATGGGGGCGAAGGATCCTTTCTAGGCTCCGATCTTCCCCGAATCATCAACAGGCAAGTACGTGGAGCGTCCCTCCCGTATCCTTTCCTGCAACGTTGGATGCCAGCCCTGAGCTCACCTTACGGGCGACGGTTCCTTTGCGTTCGGATCTCCCCCCTCCATAGCAGGCGACCACATGGAGTAGCCCTCCACCTACCTCTCCTGGAGCCAGGTGCATAGCCGGACATAAATATGTATGGCGTCCGTGCAGCCCCCCACTGCATCACCACTGATATAGCGGATGACGAAAGGCGGCATAAGCTCTCCACCCCCTCCCTGACTATGGCGACGGTTGATGGAGCACCGGCCCACCGCATCTACCGTGAGTACACTGTGGGGCCGAGGCGCCGGGGGGTTCTGGTCCCCGGGGTATGGGAGGTCCGCATTTTAAAGCCCGGGTCTATGGGTAGTCCGCAGTGCGGCAATTCAATGAAGGAGTGTGGCTTAAGAATGGCGCTAATAGCGGTCGCGGTGCTGCAGGCCGCAACCTCAGGTTTAAAATTTAGCCCCCGGCTTTTCCCCTTCATACAGGATGGAGTTTGGCCACGCCCACCGGCAGTTACCGCCGCCCACTTTTTCTGGCGCCTCTCGTTCCCTGAGAAGCGCTCTCACTTCCTGATCTCGGCTGCCATCTTGGAACACCCACAGGGCTGATGCTGCAGCGCTGCTCCAGCCTTTTGAATCACAGCCTTCAGGACTAGCGATTTTTGTGCATACACTGCGGACCTCCCCTGGGAACTCAAGACACAGGACCTGGGTAAGCTGCAGAAACATAACTTTACCCTTCCCCTGTTAGTAAGCGCTCTCCTCAAGCTATGCTATGTCTCAATCAAAGCCTTTACAAAAAGTCGGGGCAAACCCACACTGTGTTCTTCGCGGCATGTACCTCTTGTAAGGTGTCATTACCCCAGGGTCACAATACTGCATTAGGCACAGCTTGTGAACCGGTGACTGCTCAGGAACCACCTGTTACTGATACCGAACCCAGTGAGCTTAGTCCCCCTGAGTGGGCTACCTCCCTTACCCGGTCTATGGCATCCCTGGCAAAAGCGTTACACTCGTTCTGAGACCCTTCCTCTAACCAGGGCACTATTTCGGACGACGCTTCCAATCGTCAGAACCCCTCGTACTCCAGGGGTCGTACCTTGCCAAGGAGCTCTCGCTCTTCCAGGAAAAGGACTAATGCCATATCCCCAGACCATCACCAGGATTCGGGTTCTGAGAGCTCCATTTCTCGCTCCCCTCCCCTTCCATTGGGGCTAGTAGAGGACCTGTTTCAGAGGACGATTCTGATACGTCCCTAGATCAGGAATTTCATCACGATCAGGAGACTCTCGACTCCATGATTGAGTCAGTGAATAAGGCTTTGAAACTTGAGGAGGAACCTGTTGTGAATTCTGCTCTTGGGCTCCTTCCGGTGGTTGTTGGTGGTAGTGCAGTTGTCTTGGGGTTGTAATCCAGGGCAGGTGTTTCTGCTGATTGCAGCTCATTTAGATATTTAGGTGTGCAGGATCCATGAGTCCTTGCCAGTTGTCCATTGTTCCTGGAGGGATTGCATCTCTCTCTGGTTCCTCATGCCCTGCTGCCAATTCAGCTAAGATAAGTGTCTGTTTTTTTGTCTCTGTGCACACATGCAGTGTGCTTTGCAATTCAGTGCAATTTATTGTGTTTTTGTCCAGCTTAGACTTTGTTTGGATTTTTCAGTCATGCTGGATTCTCAGGAGATGCAGATATACTTTCTATGTCTTTAGTTAGATGTAGAATATTTGTATTATATGCTGTGGATATTTTTAGGATTTTAATACTGACCGCTTAGAATTCTGTCCTATCCTTTTCTATTTAGCTAGAAGTGCCTCTTTTGCTAAATCCTGTTTTTCTGCCTGCGTGTGTCTTTCCTCTTATACTCACAGTCAATATTTGTGGGGAGCTGCCTATCCTTTGGGGTTCTGCTCTGAGGCAAGATAGAATTCCCAATTCCATCTATAGGGGTATTTAGTCCTCCGGCTGTGTCGAGGTGTCTAGGACGTGTTAGGTACATCCCACGGCTACTTCTAGTTGCGGTGTTAGTTTAGGGTTTGCGGTCAGTACAGGTACCACCTACTCCTGAGAAAGTCTCTCATGCGGCTCCAAGGTCACCGGATCATAACAGGAACCTTTATCTAAAACGGATCATGCCATGTCCTTTAAGAGGACCAAGCGAGCTCACAGAGTGTTCGCCACTCATCCCGAATTTAAGGAAATTGTTGAATCCCATCTCATCTTATCTGGATATGTCCAGATAAACGATTCACAGGGCAGAAGGCCATGGAGTCAAACTATCCCTTTACCCAGGATCCAAGAAAAGGATTGGTCGCAGTCTCCCCTGATCCCGCCTGGCTATTAAATCTGTTTTATCCTCTTCGGAGGGCGCCTCTATTAAAAACCCAACCGATCGTCAGATCGACAATATGGTGTTTTCAGCCTCTGAAACCTCAGCAGCCGCACTCTTCCCATCTTTTGCCGCTACGTGGGTGGCTAAGGCTCTAACCCGCTGGGCTGAGGTCTTGTCTTCAGCAGTGCTGGATACCAATCTTCCCCCCGAGATAGCAGACCTCGCTACTCAGATAGCCAGAGCTGAAGATTTTTAGTAACCGCGTCCCTGGATGCCGCAAACTGCGCTTCTCAAGCAGCAGCAAACGCCATCACCATACAGAGGTCCTTATGGCTCAGGCACTGGCGTGCGGATTCTGCTTCCAAAAAGTCATTGATTTCTCTACCATATCAGAGCGGTCGCCTTTTTTGGCGAAAAGCTCGACCAATTAATTTCCAACACCACTGGAGGGAAGAGTAAATTTCTTCCACAACAGACCCTTTCGGCACCAGCAATAGCAGGCTCGGTCACGATTTTTTTCGTTACAATTCAAACTGGTCCTCTACTCCTCTACTTCCACATCTCCCGGTTTTGGCTGGGCACAACGTGGAGACAGAGGTTCCCATGCCTCTTATAAACCTTCCCCTTGATGGAGAGGCAGGCCTAGGCAGTCGGGATCCAGAGGCTCCAGAACGGGCAGATCTTCCACACAATGACTCCCTCTGGTATCCGGGAGACACCCTCAGAGTAGGCGGCCGCCTGCTTTCCTTCAGTGCCGCATGGTTCTCGGTCGCTCACGACAAGTGGGTCTGCGACCTAGTGTCCTCCGGATACAAGATAGACTTCTTATCTCGTACTCCAAACTGTTTTTTTCCTGTCTCCTCCTCCCAGGGCAAAAGCATCAGAGTTCTTCAAAGCTATAAGCTCTCTGAGAAAAGACGGAGTTATTATTCCGATCCCTCAAAGCGAAAGGTTTGAAGGTTTTTATTCAAACCTCTTCATTGTTCCAAAGAAGGACGGTACAGTACGGCCCATACTGGACCTAAAACTGCTGAACAAGTTCGTCAGGGTGCGACGGTTCCGGATGGAATCGCTTCGTTCTGTCATCGCCTCCATGGAAAAAGGCGAGTTCCTGGCGTCTATAGACATCCAGGACGCTTACCTCCACATTCCTATTTTACCTTCTCACCAAAGGTTTCTTCGCTTCGCAGTTCAGGAAGATCAGTTTCAATTCGTTGCTCTGCCCTTCGGCCTCGCCATCGCCCCCAGGGTATTCACCAAGGTCATGGCGGCTGCCGTGGCCATACTCCACACCCGAAGAGTGGTGGTGCTACAGTATCTAGACGATATCCTCATCAAAGGCCCCTCCTTCCGCACCTGGAGGAGGCCGTGAACATCACAATAGATACTCTCTCGCCTGGGTTGGAAGATAAACTTCAAAAAATCTTCCCCAGTACTGGCCCAGCGAATTTCCTTTCTAGGAATGATACTTTACTCATCCCGGGGGTTGGTTCTTCTTCCCCCGGAAAAGATCTCGGTTTTACAGTGAGAAGCTCAGAGGCTCTCCCAGCCTCGCACTCACTCTCTGCGCTTCAGTTCTCGGCAGGATGGTAGCAGCTATGGAGGCGGTTCCATTTGCTCAATTATACCTCCACCCCCTACAGCAGTGTTCCCCAAGTTCGGTCCTCAAGGACCACCAGGTCATGTTTTCAGTATTTCCTTAGTATTGCACAGGTGATAATTGCATCACCCGCACAGGCAATAATTCTTTCACCTGTGCAATACTAAGGAAATACTGAAAACACGACCTGTTGGTGGCTCTTGAGGACCGGAGTTGGGGACCACTACCCTACAGCATGCCCTCCTGGCTGTTTGGGGACAGGAACCCGTTCTCCCTTGACCGCTGGTTCCTCCTTCCCCAGCGAGTCAGACAGTGTCTCAGGTGATGTACATTCACATCCTCCCTGAATCAAGGGAAGTCCTTTCTTCCAGTACATTCGTTAGTTCTGACAACAGATGCCAGTCTTCTAGGCTGGGGAGCGGTGTTCCCTCATCACACTGCTTAGGGCCGCTGGTTCCCCCAGGAATCACGTCTTCCGATCAACATCTTGGAAATTTGGGCAATCAGGTTGGCGCTTCTCCAATTCCATCTCTTCCTGGCAGGTCGCCCAATCAGTATTCAGTCTGACAACGCCACTGCAGTGGCATACTTCAACCGCCAAGGGGGAACCCGCAGCAAGGCAGCCATGACCGAGGTAGGCCACATCCTCCGATGGGCCGAGGAAAACCGCTCAATGATTTCTGCAGTTCACATCCCGGAAGTGGACAATTGGGAGGCAGATTTCCTCAGTCGTCAAGGCATCGACTCCGGGGAGTGGTCTCTCCATCCGGAGATCCTCCACCAGATCTGCTGTCGTTGGGGAATTCCGGATGTGGATCTGATGGCCTCACTATCCGGCACCCATCAGGGCAGATGCTCTCGTACTCCCGTGGCATCATTTTCGGCTTCCGTACATATTTCCCCAGCTTCTTTTACTGCCGAGAGTCATCAAGAAGATCAGAGTGGAGAGGGTACCGGTAATCCTGATTGCGTCAGATTGGCCGCGCTGGGCATGGTACGCGGACGTAGTTCAACTAGTCGCCGACGTTCCCTGGCGATTACCGAATCACGCAGACTTGCTATCTCAGGGCCCCATTTACCATGATCAGCGCTAGAAAGCTTACATCTATGCGTATTTATCATCACACCTGGAAGACCTTCTTCTCATGGTGCAACGACCGAGGACGTTCTCCTCTTCATTTTTCCATTCTCGAAGTCTTACAAAACGGGTTTGGACTTGGGTCTCGCCCTTAGTTCTCTCAAGGGGCAGGTTTCAGCCCTATCTGTTCTGTTCAAACGCAGGATTGCCAACAGATTATAAGTCAAGACGTTTATTCAGGGAGTTTCCCATCGGGTGCCCCCCTATAAGATGCTGTTGGAACCATGGGACCTTAATCTTGGTCCTTGGAGTTTTGCAACAGGCTCCTTTCGAACCTCTACAGGAGGTTTCCCTGTCTTTTCTTTTCATGGAAAGTTGCTTTCCTAGTTCCGGTCACCTCTATAAGATGAGTCTCCGAGCTGGCGGGCTTGTCTTCTCAAGTTCCGTTCCTGAATTTTCATCATAAGGTGGTGTTGAGAAAATCCCCGTATTTTCTACCGAAAGTTGTCTCCTCTTTTCATCTCAATGAGGAGATTGTTTTTTCTGTCCAGCACCAGTACATCGCATCGCGAAGGCCCTTCACACACGGGATTTAGTGAGAGCTCTTAGGAGATACGTCTTGCGGACAGCGTCTTTCCACAGGTCAGATGCCCTGTTCGTGCTCCCGGAAGGACCACGGAAAGGGTTTTCCGCTTCCAAGGCGACAATAGCCAAATGGATTCGTTCGACTATTCAGGAGTCCTACCGAGTCAGAGGTCTTCCTGTCCCAGCAGGAATTAAAGCTCACTCCACTCGGTCAGTGGGTGCATCTTGGGCCATCCGGCACCAAGCTTCGCCAGCCCAAGTTTGCAAAGCTGCGACGTTTACAAAACATTACCATATTCACTCTCAGGCCTCGGCAGATGCGACCGTCGAATTTTGCAGGCGGCAGTGCCGAATCTGTAACTTGTGGGTACAAGAAGCAATTGCAGTTGATTGTTTCCCACCCAGGGACTGCTTTAGGACGTCCCATGGTCCTGTGTCCCCCAATGAGGCGTAGGAGAAACAGGGATTTTTGTGTACTCACCGCAAAATCCTTTTCTCCGAGCCAATCATTGGGGGACACAGCACCCACCCCGTTAGCCTATTGGCTTTGGTTTCTGTGTTGACTTGGTTTTGACATAGTTCATCCTTGTTAAATGTTAAGCTCCTACTGCTTTGTTATAGAACTGGTTCACTTAGAGCCAGCAGGAGGGTGTATACTATTCTTTCTGTATTTGCTTAGTGTCCTCCTAGTGGCAGCAGCATAACACCCATGGTCCTGTGTCCCCCAATGATTGGCTCGGAGAAAAGGATTTTACGGTGAGTACACAAAAATCCCTGTTTTTATTTTATAGCAATTAAATGATTTTTTTATTTGTATTGTTCTTTACTCATTTTTTACAAAATGTTATACTGTGTCTTACCAGATATGTAAGATTTAACAGACTGCATATTGCATTAATACAAGGCTGACTATTTTTTTTTTTTTTGTTTCTAGTTACTCCAACCCATGTTCCACTGCAAGAAGCAGTTCTTCCACTAGCAGTTTGCTTACTTACCAGAAGATGAATGTGGACAATGGTGAGACAACTAAATCATACGGTAGATACTATATTCCTGTGTTATTGCAGGGGCATCTCAGATTGTGAGAATCCCCCAATCATTGGTGAGACATGGCTGCAGGGGCATCTCAGATTGTGAGAATCCCCTAATCATTGATGAGACATGGTTGCAGGGGCATCTCATCAAATTGTGAGAATCCCCCAATCATTGGTGAGACATGGCTGCAGGGGCATCTCAGATTGTGAGAATCCCCCAATCATTAGTGAGACATGGCTGCAGGAGCATCTCAGATTGTGAGAATCCCCCAATCATTGGTGAGACATGGATGCAGGGTCATCTCAGATTGTGAGAATCCCCCAATCATTGGTGAGACATGGCTGCAGGGGCATCTCAGATTGTGAGAATCCCCCAATCATTGGTGAGACATGGCTGCAGGGGCATCTCAGATTGTGAGAATCCCGAAATCATTGGTGAGACATGGCTGCAGGGGCATCTCAGATTGTGAGAATCCCCCAATCATTGGTGAGACATGGTTGCAGGGGCATCTCAGATTGTGAGAATCCCCCAATCATTGGTGAGACATGGTTGCAGGGGCATCTCAGATTGTGAGAATCCCCCAATCATTGGTGAGACATGGCTGCAGGGGCATTTCAGATTGTGAGAATCCCCCAATCATTGGAGAGACATGGCTGCAGGGGCATCTCAGATTGTGAGAATCCCCCAATCATTGGTGAGACATGGCTGCAGGGGCATCTCAGGTTGTGAGAATCCCCCAATCATTGGTGAGACATGGCTGCAGGGGCATCTCAGATTCTGAGAATCCCCCAATTATTGGTGATACATGCCTGCAGGGGCATCTCAGATTGTGAGAATCCCCCAATCATTGGTCAGACATGGTTGCAGGGGCATCTCAGATTGTGAGAATCCCCCAATCATTGGTGAGACATGGTTGCAGGGGCATCTCAGATTCTGAGAATCCCCCAATCATTGGTGAGACATGGCTGCAGGGGCATCTCAGATTCTGAGAATCCCCCAATCATTGGAGAGACATGGCTGCAGGGGCATCTCAGATTGTGAGAATCCCACAATCATTGGTGAGACATGGTTGCAGGGGCATCTCAGATTGTGAGAATCCCCCAATCATTGGTGAGACATGGCTGCAGGGGCATCTCAGATTGTGAGAATCCCCCAATCATTGGAGAGACATGGCTGCAGGGGCATCTCAGATTGTGAGAATCCCCCAATCATTGGTGAGACATGGTTGCAGGGGCATCTCAGATTGTGAGAATCCCCCAATCATTGGTGAGACATGGCTGCAGGGGCAACTTTAACGGAAGTCATCATATGTTGGCCCCTTATGCTGCAAATGCCGCATTTATATCTCATTTAGGAGCTATTCACACTTAAGGCTTCGTGGTCAGTTTTCATCAGTAAGTTAAAGTTCCCAGTGACAAGTGTTTTTACAAACATTTGTTAGGCCGATTATTGGCTTGTTTAAGGTTAAGTTCCCACAATGAATTCTTGGTGAGTTTTTGATGCTGTTTATTTTCGCAGTTCAAAAAACGCTTCATCATAGGGTATGATTCACGTAATACGCACATCGCTGTATCAAAAATGTTTCGCCAAATACTGTGAAGTATCAAAAATAAGACAGCGCTGTTTAAAATGTGACATGCCAAAAAGACAATAAAACGCAGTGTCAAAAATGCTATAAAATTAATATAAAAATACAAGTAATATAATTTACCTGATAGGTGCAGAAAATCTGCAAAAAAAGGAGATGTTATCTGTCCTTTATACTTTCTTCAGGAGACCTACACCCAGCCCAGTGTGTTTCACTGTCCATGTTCGGATCACAATATCAGGAGAGTTTACAGGTTTCCTGGCCCCAAATCATCAGTCTCCTGTATGCTTATGAGGCTGTGGAGTTCAGGCCAAGTGACTGATGGCCAGCCCAGAAATCAGGGACATGAGCACAGCCCTTTAGATCAGGGCTTACTAATCTTCTTTGTATGGTAATATTGGTGTGAAAAGAGGATTCATTTAACTTGTAATAAATATAGTCTCATGGCAGATTAGCAAGAAAACGACTTGATAATTTAGCAAATTCTTAATATCAGAAGTTATGGGGCCAGCAGTAAGGCATTATACTTTTATCCTATTCCTTAAGACTCAGTATGTATGGCAGCATTAATCTACATTATATCCAGCGGCCGGATAACTAGCACTGGCACCATCGGCCATTCCAAGTGCATGGTAATATACGATGATCCAGTTAGCTGTCATGGAATAAAGTCCAATAGATTTATATCTTTCTCAGATTTCCCTCTGAGTACCATGAAAGAATCCTGTCAGCTGTAAATTAGTGTGCACATGTAGGGGATGTGACAGGGTAATACCTGGTTCCCCTTAACCTCTGTATATATGTAACTGATGTTTTTCATGTTTTGCATATGTTTCATACACGATGGTACTGCTACGCATAAAGTGTATTACCACTGTGTATATGAGTACTGCTACACCTTATGTGTGTTGCTCTGTCTAATGCTTAATATGTATTCCCATGTATTTGCACATTGTTTGTCAGGGAAAGCAAGTGCCCTGGGCCAGTATAGTGTTAGGAGAGTAGTATCCCAAGTTGGCCACTATATGGTGGCATCATAGAAAATGGTTAGCATGGGAGGGGCACGGTGAGAATAAGATGGGGAGGGCTTCCTGTTTTAGCCCAGTTGGGGCCGGGGCGCCCGAGTAGCTCTACAGGGCTGTCCAGCCCGGGGTTGACATTGTGCCCCGTAACGTTCTTCAGAAGTGTGAGCCCAGCTGACAGGATCCAGGGGCCGGAGAGTTACAGCACACAGCAGCAGCATTGACGGTGCAGAATTAGTGGGTCTGCAGTTGTCATCAGAAGGAAAAGCTAAGCAGCACGAGACCAGGTCACACCAAATGTAGCAGATTTTTGCGTGGGCAGCGGTTTTCAGATCCGGGGTGAAACGGTGGAGAACCCCCCCACAGGAGGCAAGAATACAGGACAGTGAGTATGTTAAGGGACCGAAGAATGCGGTCCATCCCAGGGACAAGCTTAGCATACGTGAGAGAAGGCAAGGGAAAGCGGAAGCATTGCTTGATAAGAATTCCTGAGTGTGTATTGAATATGCCCTGGATGAAGTGCTGAGTAAAAGAGTTGATGTTGAAAAGTTGGAACTGGACTGTGACTCTTATTTTGTGGAACCGTCTGTGAGGAATAGATCCCCGTACCGGGCAAGTGCAGATGGCGTTGAGGAACAGCACCGAGGTACTCAGAAAATAAAACATGGTCTTGTGCTGGGAGAGGGCCAGGGGGTGATACAAGGGTTGCTGTCGGCCATGACTACGGCCCTGTCCCCGGCTTTCTACACACATCCCACACGCAGACACTGACTGTATGGATTCATGTATGTAACAGGTTTTTTTAAGTATAGTGTGGTGTCCGATAGTTCAAATCTTCCAATAATCCAGTACAGGACAGATGCGCTGTGGACTTTACCAGTGGGTTAGGAGTTGGTGCAGAGAGAAATCACAGTGGATTACAGTACAGTAACCTAATCCACATGCTGAGGACATTTTTGATAATGGAGACACAAGCATTATGTTTTCTTCCAATTCCACGGCATGTTCATTCTGCTGTGTATATGGTGCAGATTTTTAAGTCCACGTGCACGCATTGAGTATTTGGTGAGTTTTTTACATCACTATCTGTAAGCCAAAACCAGGAGTGGAACGATCAGAGGAAAAGTATAGTATGGTTTTGGCTTACAAATACTGAGGTAAAAAACTCACCAAATACTCAATGTGTGCACATGGCCTAAGGCTGTGTGCCATCGATGAGTTTTTGATGCTGCATATTTTTGCTGCGTTAAAAACTCATCGTCTTAGACCACATTCACACGTTCAGTATTTTACCTCAGTGTCTGTAAGCCAAAACCAGGAGTGGGTGATAAATACAGAAGTGGTGACGTGTTTCTATTATACTTTTCCTCTAATTGTTCGACTCCTAATTTTGTCTTACAAATAGTGATGTGAAATACTGAGCAAATACTGAACGTGTGAACATGGCTTTATAGTTCCGTAAAAGTGGATGGATTTATAGAAACCTCGTGCCCACTGTGCTTCTTTATTACTCAGTGTTAACTGACCTGCGGTGTGAGTTTCAAATCTGCAAAATATCAAGTTCTCTTGCGGGTACACTGAGTTTTATGTGCAGATTTTCCCCATAGACTTGCATTAGATGTGGTAAATCCATAGGTAAAAAATGCATACAAGTTTTTAGTGCTTCTCTGTTGCGGAAACGCACTAAAAACGCTTGTGATCTGCACATGACTATCAATAAAATGTTTTAAAAGCCAAATACCAGAAAGAATAAAAAACAAAACAGCTTTATTTAAAATATGACATGCCAAGATAAAAGCCGTATGATTAAAAACGCATGTAAGAAAAAACGCACTAAAAAAACCCCCAATAAAAAACCTAATTTACTTAATGGGTGCAGACAATCTGCAACATTAAAAATTCACCAAAAGCTCATCATGGGAACATAGCCTCATACATGTGGATTTGCAGCAAGAACTATACCTCAGTATCTGTAAGGCTACGTTCACAATTGCGTTGTGCGCCGCAGCGTCGGCGCCGCAGCGCACAACGCAAACAAAAACGCAGCAAAACGCATGCACAACGCTGCGTTTTGCGCCGCATGCGTCCTTTTTTTAATTGATTTTGGACGCAGCAAAAATGCAACTTGCTGCGTCCTCTGCGCCCGGACGCGGGCGCCGCAGCGATGCATGCGGCGCAAAACGCAAGTGCGACGCATGTCCATGTGCCCCCATGTTAAATATAGGGGCGCATGACGCATGCGGCGCCGCTGCGGCGCCCGCCGCTAATGTGAACGTAGCCTATGCCCAAACCAGGAGTGGGTGAGAAATACAGAAGTGGTGACGTGTTTCTATAATACTTTTCCTCTAAGGCTGCCGTCACACTAGCAGTATTTGGTCAGTATTTTACCTCAGTATCTGTACTTTTCTTTCTTCAGTATTAAAACCATGATTCCTAATAGTCCACAAATAAACCTGCTGAGCTGGAAGATTCAACCCTCCGCCTCCGTTATTACAGTAATCTGTATGTGATTAGCAGTAGCTGACAGAGTCAGGAAAGGGCCCCTGTGCAAGAGCAATATACGGGCCCTCTGCAGTCCAACAGAAAATCATAGTGCACAAATCACCTGTTTTGGTAAGGAAATGGGTCCCCTTAGTTCTTAGGCCTCAGGTTGCACCAGTGATATGTCCACCCCTGACGATTAGACTGATGGAGTATTATATCACGCCTTGTGTTCGGTGAGTAATGGTGATACTCAGGACTGTGGAGTTGGTAAGCCAAGACTGCGACTCCTCAATTTCCATGACACCTGACTCCACCAAAATGGGCTCCGACTCCACAGCCCTGTTGATACCTGTAGCGGCCTGTCACATTGCAGCACGCTAAGTGGTTTCTTTTAGTATTTAGATCACGACTGTTCGATCACTAAACAGGAAGAGGATAAACGTGTCACTGGTGTATACTTTATGGAGTCGGGAACTTACAAGCTCACTCTTTAGGCTGTGTGCACAAGTTCAGGATTTTTCACGTTTTTTAGCTATAAAAACACGATAAAGCTGCGTTAAAAAACGCATACATTAAGCATCTTATTAGAATGCAATCCGCAATTTTTGTGCACATGTTGTGTTTTTTTCCGCGGCAGAATCGCATTCCGGAAAAAAACGCAGCATGTTCATTCTTTGTGCGGAATCGCGGTGATTCTGCACACATAAGAATGCATTGATCCGCTTACTTTCCGCATGTGACTATGCCCACCATGCGGGAAGTAAGCGGATCATGTGCAGTTGGTACCCAGGGTGGAGGAGAGGAGACTCTCCTCCAGGCCCTGGGAATCATATAATTGTTAAAAAAAAAAAAGAATTAAAATAAAAAATTGTGATGTTCTCACCTTCCGGCAGCCCCGGCAGCTTTCCTGTTCCTCGCGATGCTTTGTGGCAATGACCTGTGATGACATAGTGGTCTCGCGAGACTGCTACATCATCTGGGGTCATTGCCGCGAGACATTATTGAGAACAAGAGCATCACGAGGAGCGGGAAGGCTGCGGGGAACGCCGAAAGGTGAGAATATCACAATTTTTTTTTTTTTTTATTATTTTTAAAATTAGATCGTTTACTCTTGATGCTGCATAGGCACCATCAATAGTATAAGTTGGTCACACTTGTGAAACACTATGTTTGACAAGTGTGACCAACCTGTCAATCAGTTTTCCAAGCGATGCTACAGATCGCTTGGAAAACGCTAGCATTCTGCAAGCTAATTACGCTTGTAAAACGCTAGTGTTTAGCGGGAAAACGCATGCCAATTCCGCATGCGTTTTACCCGCGGCACAGTTGCGGAATTGCCACAGAAATTTCCGCGGCAATTCCGCATGTGTGCACATAGCCTAAGGGCTGTCCCACACGTCCAGATAATTCCGGTACCGGAAAAAATCGGTACCGGAGTTATCCGTGTCCGTGTGCCTGGGAACTCACGTAGGCCATACGTGCGGCACACGTGTGCCGCCCGTATGGCGAGTGGGTACCACACGGAGCGTGTGGTACCCACGCGTGTGGTACCCTGCATCGCGCTGAAGCCGCGATTCATATGTTCCCTGCAGCAGCGTTTGCTGCAGAGAAAATATGAATAACAGTGTTTAAAATAAAGATCTATGTGTCCGCCGCCCCCCCACCCCCTGTGCGCCCCCCCCCCGCTGGTCTGAAAATACTTACCCACCTCCCTCGCTGCATCCTGGTCTGGCCGCTGCTTCTAGTGTATGCGGTCACATGGGGCCGATCATTTACAGTCATGAATATGTGGCTCCACCTCCCATAGGGGCGGAGCCGACTATTCATGATTGTAAATGATCGGCCCCACGTGACCGCATACAGGAGAAGATGGGGGCAGAGAGGAAGGAGTGACAGCCAACGAGGGACCGGGTGAGTATTTTCTGAACAGCGGGGGGGGGGGGGGCGCACAGGGGGTGGGAGGGCGGCGGACACATAGATCTCTATTTTAAACACTATTATTCATATTTTCTCTGCAGCAAACGCTGCTGCAGGGAACATATGAATCGCGGCTTCAGCACCATGTGGGGGGGACAGCGCTTACTGTAGCGCCGTCTCCTGCACGCACACGGACCCCAGACGGAGAACGTCCGTGTGAGGTCCGTGTTTTACACGGACCCATTGACTTTAATGGGTCCGTGTAATACGTGCGCTCCCACGAACACTGACATGTCTCCGTGTTTGGCACACGGAGACACGGTCCGCAAAAAATCAATGACATCTGAACAGATGCATTGATTTTTATGGGTCTACGTGTGTCAGTGTCTCCGGTACGTGAGGAAACTGTCACCGGAGCCACTGACGTGTGAAACCGGCCTAAGTGTGATCACAAATTTTGTTATTGACCCGCTTTCTTACTGTAGCCAGAAATCAGGGTAAATAAGCTGTTGTAGCTGCCATACCGCCGACGTGTGGAGGCAATTACTGCTCAGCCATAGAATTATCTCTAGGAGGCATGTAAAGTAATAAACCACTAGATAAGTGTGTGAACGCAATGACCTACTGATCTTCAAGGAGAATCACACATTTTTCTGTTAGTGTGATGTGTTATATTCTATTGCTAACCACCCACGCAGTGCATTATACTATATTTTACTGTGACATATGGCAGTGAAGTTCATAAGTCCAGACAGAATTGGTGTCCTATTAAGAGAGTGATTTATTTTTTTGTCTTTTCTCCTTTTGTGCTGATAACAGGCAATGCTACAGACATCAATGATAACCGGTGAGTCCCCTTTATGTGCACACAGCGTCTTTTTCAGGCGAATGCTGCCTAAACCCACCTGAAAAAGCCCGAAAGAGTATTAAAAGTAGAATAAATGTATGCACTACAATGTCAACAACATATACTATAACTTACCATTAAACTATGTCCATTCATTTGTCAAATCATTCATTTAAAAACAAAACAACAAAAAAACACCCTCCTCTGTTCCACTGTTGTGTTTTGTTTACATGGCTAGTGGGAATTCTGCACCCTGTAGTACTACCAGAAGTGAATCCATAGGTCTTGAAGAGTACTTTCATATGAGCACCGTTTATTATATTCACGAGAAATAAAATAGATCATAACCCATCAATATAAAAATATGCCGAAGGCAGTGATCCACCTTGACACATAGTTTCGCCTTATTTGCTTCTGCTGAGGCACAGAACCCTAATATATTGTTCTATTATGGCCAAGTCTAAATAATGAAAGTAAAATTGTAAATAGCAACCTAATGGATTTTTAAAATGTGTAAAATAAGTCAAGTACTTTATTTGTTGCCACTGTTTTTTTTGCCTGGATTATTTCTATTTGTGATCTTCCATGTTTAATGTACATTTATTTTCTGCTTTATCTTTTTCCAGAAGTGACTTGCCATGTGGCTGTGAGGCTGATGAACAGTCCCAGTTATTTCCCCTTCACCAGGAGACTGCAGCCAGCTAATAACAGGGTTCACTAAATGTGTCTTTTCACCTGCACTTCCAGGTAAGTCAATGGAAAGGAGTTACATTTTAAAAGGAATCTGTCACCTAATCTGAGAGCAGCATGATGTAGAGACAGATACCCTGATTCCAGTGATGTCTCACTTACTGGGCTGCTTGATGTAGTAAGCTGTCAATCAGTGGTGTGGGCGGGGTTATACAGAGCTCAGCATTCAGAGAACTGCTAGATCTGCAGCAGATAAAACACTGATTGTATCAAAACTGCAGCTACCAGTAAAGTAAGTGATGCATCACTGTAGTCAGGGTCTCTGCCCCATACAGCTGCTCTCAGATAGGAGACCAGAAATCTGGTGACAGATTCCCTTTATTTGTATTAAAGGGGAATTACCATCTTACACATTTATTGCATGTCTACAAGTCCAATATACGGACAGAACAACAGGTTATGTGACCTCTGATTTAAGGTGACCGTAAGTGAATTTTCTAATGAAATACAAAGAAGTGGCATTCTGAAGTTAAAGGGATAATCTTATCAATGTGCCCCTGCTGTGTACTGTGTAATTACTGTGTCTGACCATGCAGGGACATGGTCTGATCATAACACAGCTCCTGGGCAGGGGAGGAAGCAAAAGAAAATACTGACATTACAGCAGGGGATACAAATGATTCTTTCTTTGAGGCAAACATTTTTTAAAAACAGGCAGGAAAATGTTTTACCTTACAAAAAGAATCAGCTGTGATCCCATTCTGTCCTGTCTGTATACTCTCCTTTGCTTCCTCCCCTGCCCAGGAGCTGTGGTATGATCAGACCATGTCCCTGTACGGTCAGACACGGCTATTACACAGTACACAGCAGGGGCACATTTATAAGATTATCTCAGCGCAGAGAAAAACATTTAACCCCTTCCCGACATGTGACGGAATAGTACGTCACATGTCGGGACCCCCGCTTTGATGTGCGCTCCGGCGGTGAGCGCACATCAAAGTCGCGACATGTCAGCTGTTTTTTACAGCTGACATGTGCGCGCAATAGCGGCGGGTGAAATCGCGATCACCCGCCGCTATTAACTAGTTAAATGCCGCTGTCAAACTCAGACAGCGGCATTTAACTACCGCATCCGGCCGTGCGGCCGGATATGAGCGCATCGCCGACCCCCGTCACATGATCGGAGGTCGGCGATGCTTGTACATTGTAACCATAGAGGTCCTGGAGACCTCTATGGTTACTGATCGCCGGTGGCTGTGAGCGCCCCCCTGTGGTCGGCGCTCACAGCACACCTGCATTTTAGCTACATAACAGCGATCTGATGATCGCTGTTATGTAGCAGAGCCGATCGGGCTGTGCCTGCTTCTAGCCTCCCATGGAGGCTATAGAAGCATGGTAAAAGTTAAAAAAAAAAGTAAAAAAAAATGTGAAAAAAATAAAAAAAATATAAAAGTTTAAATCACCCCCCTTTCGCCCCAATCAAAATAAATCAATTAAAAAAAAAAACAACCTACACATATTTGGTATCGCCGCGTTCAGAATCGCCCGATCTATCAATAAAAAAAAAGCATTAACCTGATCGCTAAACGGCGTAATGAAAAAAAAAATCGAAACGCCAGATTTACGTTTTTTTGGTCGCCACGACATTGCATTAAAATGCAATAACGGGCGATCAAAAGAACGTATCTGCACCAAAATGCTATCATTAAAAATGCCAGCTCGGCACGCAAAAAATAAGCCCTCACCCGACCCCAGATCACGAAAAATGGAGACGCTACGGGTATCGGAAAATGGCGCAATTTTATTTATTTATTTTTTTGCAAAGTTTGGAATTTTTTTTCACCACTTAGGTAAAAAAGAACCTAGTCATGTTAGGTGTCTATGAACTCGTACTGACCTGGAGAATCATAATGGCAGGTCAGTTTTAGCATTTAGTGAACCTAGCAAAATAGGCAAGCAAAAAACAAGTGTGGGATTGCACTTTTTTTGCAATTTCACTGCACTTGGAATTTTTTTCCCGTTTTCTAGTACACGACATGGTAAAACCAATGATGTCGTTCAAAAGTACAACTCGTCCCGCAAAAAATAAGCCCTCACATGGCCAGAAAAATAAAAAAGTTATGGCTCTGGGAAGGAGGGGAGCGAAAAACGAAAACGGAAAAACGGAAAAAGCTCCGGGGGTGAAGGGGTTAAACACATCCAGTTCTGGAAATGATCATTATTCCTATACTAGATGGTGGCCTGATTCTAACACATCGGGTATTCTAGAATATGTATGTAGTTTATTTATGAAGTTTTCAGAATAATGCAATTTCTACACAGGATTCGGCCAGCGGGGCACAACCAATTAGCGAAGCGTGGTTCAAATTCTGCGCCAATTCGCGGCCGGACTTCGCCTGTCCCTGATTGGTCACAACCGGCCGCGAACAATCAGTGAAGCCATGGCCTGCTCCAGGTTTTTGAGGGCCCCGGGCGAAAGAGTCTCAGTGGGCCCCCTCTTTAACATATACCACGATTCATGATGCACAGATACAGCAGAGAAATATAGCACAGCCAAGTAGCATACAGCCCACGTAGTATATAACACAGCCCACGTAGTATATAACACAGCCCACGTAGTATATAACACAGCCCACGTAGTATATATCACAGCCCACGTAGTATATAGCACAGCGCCCGTAGTATATAGCACAGACACGTAGTATATTGCCCAGCCACGTAATATATTGCACAGCCACGTAGTATATAGCACAGCCACGTAGTATATAGCACAGAGACGTAGTATATAACACAGCCCATGCAGTATATAACACAGGCCACGTAGTATAGAGCACAGCGATGTAGTATATTGCCCAGCCACTTAATATATACCACAGCCATGTAGTATATAGCACAGAGACGTAGTATATAACACAGCCCACGCAGTATATAACACAGCCCACGCAGTATATAACACAGCCACGTAGTATATAGCACAGCCCACGTAGTTTATAGCACAGCCCACGCAGTATATAGCACAGCCCATGCAGTATATAACACAGCCCACGTAGTATATTGCCAAGCCACGTAATATATTGCACAGCCACGTAATATATTGCACAGCCACCTAGTATATAGCTCAGCCACCTAGTATATAACACAGCCCATGCAGTATATAACACAGGCCACGTAGTATAGAGCACAGCGATGTAGTATATTGCCCAGCCACGTAATATATACAACAGCCACGTAGTATATAGCACAGAGACGTAGTATATAACACAGCCCAAGCAGTATCTAACACAGCCCACGTAGTATATAGCAATGGGGGTGCCATATCCCTGTTAAAAAAAAGAATTAAAATAAAAAATAGTTATATACTCACCTTCCGTCGGCCCCCGGATCCAGGCGACGCGTTTACCAATGCTCCTCGCGACGCTCCGGTCCCAAGAATGCATTGCAGTCTCGCAAGATGATGAAGTAGCGGTCTCGCGAGACCCCTACGTCGTCATCTCGCGAGACCGCAATGCATGGACCGGAGCGTCGTGAGGAGCAGCGGGAAAGGTGACGGAAGGTGAGAATATAATGATTTTTTATTTTGTTTATTATTTTTAACATTAGATCTTTTTACCATTGATGCTGCATAGGCAGCATCAATAGTAAAAAGTTGGTCACACAGGGTTAATAGCAGTGTTAATGGACTACATTACACCGCGGCATAACGTGGTGTAACGCAGCCATTAACCCTGTGTGAGCGCTGACTGGAGGGGGCACTGACAGAGTAGGAAGGGGCGAATTCGCCGCCGGACTGTGCCCTTCACGACCAATCAGTGACGCGGTATTTCCGTGACAGGCAGACAGACAGACAAACAGACGGAAGTGCCCCTTAGACGATTATATAGATAGATGTATTGATTAAAATCAACTTTAGAATGAACTTTGTTTGTGTGAAAACCCCTTTAACCCCTTAACATCCAGTGACAGATATATCCAACATTGGACGCCTCCCCCTGTTTGGTGCAGGCTCCGGCGATCTGACCCTAAGAGCCGCGGGTGGAATCGCGACCTACCCGCGGCTGTTAACATGTTAAATGCCGCTGTCAAACTCTGACAGCGGCATTTAACATGCATGCGCAAGAAGCACGTCATTAACCCCGCCCATCGGCGCCTGTGTCACGTGACCGCGGATCGCCAATGGGTTGGCATGACAACCCGGGGATCAGCAGGAGACCCCTGTGGTTGTTATAGCCTGAAAGCTATGAGAGCTGCCCAGCAGTCGACATTCAAAGCAAGTGAGTATTTCTGCTACATACTATGTAGTACAAGCGATCAGGTTATGGCAGCTTCTAGTCTTCCATGGAGACTAATGAAGCAAGTAAAAAGTTTTTAAAAAATGGTTTTAAAAATATAAAAAAATGTAAAAGTTAAAATCACCCCCCAATCAAATATACACATATTTGGTATTGCCGTGTTCAGAATCACCCGAGCTATCAACATCTATAAAGAATTAATCCAATCGGTAAACGGCGTAGCAAGAAAAAAAATCAAAACATGAGGATTCTGTTTTCTCCTACGCCTCATTGGGGGTCACAGCCCATGGTGTATGCTGCTGCTGCCACTAGGAGGCTGACACTAAGGTTATGTGCACACGTTCAGGATTTCTTGCAGAAATTTCCTGACAAAAACCGGACATTTCTGCCAGAAATCCCCATGCGTTTTTTTTGCACATTTTTTCCCAATGCATTAAATAACGGGAAAAACGCAAAAAATCCGCAAAATTTATGAACATGCTGCTTTTTTTACTGTGATGCGTTTTTGTTCGCGGAAAAAAACGCATCATGTGCACAAAAATTGCGGAATGCATTCTAAATGATGGGATGCATATGTATGCATTTTTATCCGTTTTTATCGCGTTTTTGTCTCGAAAAAACACGAAAAAAAACGCGAAAATTCCTGAATGTGTGCACATACCCATAGTCATACAAAGAAAGTGATCTCCTCCCCTGCAGTATACACCCCTCCTGCTGGCTCTCAGCTAACCAGTTCTTGTTTAGTGTCTGTAGGAGGCACATGGGTCTGGTTCAGACCCCAACGTTTTTATTTTATTTTTTACTTTTCTTTAAATTTTTATTTTTTAATTAACGGAGTGAAGGGGGCGATCCTTTCAAGGCTCCGATCTCCCCGAATCATCAACAGGCGAGCACGCGGAGTGTTGCCTACCCATACCCTCTCCTGCGACGTGGGAAGCCATGCCTGAGCTCACTTCAGGGGCGAAGGTTCCTTCGAGTCCCGATCTCCCCACACCAGCAACGGGCGAGCACATGGAGTGTCGCCTTCATGTATCCTCTCCTGGAGCCAGGCCTAATACCGGACAACTGGCCCTGTCCATCTGGGGCTGAACTCCGTGGATGTACAGAGGCTCCTTCTCTTCGGCGTCCGAGCGGCCCCCACTGTCCCACCACTGTTAAAGCAGATGGCACAAGGAGGCGGACGGTTCCTCTCCACCTCCCTAACAAAGGGATGGTGGATTGTGTTTTATCCCTGCACCATCCACCATGCAATACCTGACCTGCAGCAGAACAATAGAGTGCGCGCGCTTTCCTCGGCGCTGTAACCCAGTCATCGCGGTGGCTCCATGCTGGGACGCGCACTGATGGTGAGTGGATCCTGTCAGCGATGGGCCTCTGCAGTGGGAAATTCACATGCTTGCAGGCAGCCTCAGCTTCCCTGTGGCCCACCTCCCTGAGGTAACGCTCCGGCTGGCTGCAAAAATGTAGCCCCCGGCTTCGGCCGATGTGTAGGCCGCATCCCGGAAGCCGCGTGGCGCGCTAAGGCGGCTCCGCCCACCTTTTCTGGCGCTTCTTCCCTGGCACGGGAGCGATCGCTTCCCTCAGCAACGCTGGTATTGCTCACGCCGGCTGCAGAAATTTAGGCCCCGGCTTGGGCCTATTCATGGAAGTCATGAGGCTCCGCCCCCCAAATTGGCGCCCCTCGCTCTCTGCGAGACTTTACCACCTCTGCAACTCCCGGTGGCCATCTTGGTCCACCCTGCCAGCACACACACACACACACACACACACACGCTATGGTTTTGCATTAAAGGGGCACAACGACTCTGCAACTGGTTAAGGAAGTATTGCACTCTTCCCCTGCATCTTCCCCCTGTACTTAACATGACCAGTATCTCCTGCCTGGTCTTAAAGCCACAGGACCAGTATTCCCTGGTCTTAAAGGCACATGACCCGTATTCCCTGGTCTTAAAGGCACAGGACCAGTATTCCTGGTCTTAAAGGCACATGACCAGCATTGCCTGGTCTTAAAGGCACATGACCAGTATTCCCTGGTCTTAAAGGCTCATGACCCATATTCCCTGATCTTAAAGGCACATGACCAGTATTACCTTTTCTTAGGGGCGCATGACCAATATTTCCTAGTCTTCAAGGCACATGACCAGTATTCCCTGGTCTTAAGGGCACATGACCAGTATTCCCTTGTCTTAAAGGCACATGACCAGTCCGAAGCCGGTCACCCTAAATGAGCTCAGGAGCCCTCCGCCGCCGATCCCAGCTTATCCCAGAGTACCTAGTTCCCTGAGTGGGCTTCGTCACTGCCGCAACCCATGGATTCTCTGACAAGCGATTGATTCCCTCCGTGAACCCTCTGTGGCTCGCAGGACCAATATAGATGTCCCTTCCTTCATGCAAGCCGTCGGCTAGCAGGAGCTGCAAGTTTTCTAGAAACGTACAGGTGTCTAGAAACGTACATGCTTGGTTCTGGACTCACCAGAACTTCAGAAAAGGATGGATTCGCCTATTTATATCATCAACCAATCTCTGTAGATTGACGAGGACTTTGGTTCTACTCTAGATCACGCAGTGTCCCTCATGAGGAAACTAAACTCCCTCGCAGAGCATTTGCCATTCACCCGGACAGGTAGCGTCCGGATAAGCGATCCACTGGACAGAAGCCTCTGCAAGCGCGGTATCCTTTTTCAGCCAATATGCAAACACGCGGGGTGTCCACTCCACGTATACCCACCTAAAATGTGAGATGCCAAGCCTGGTCTGATTCTTAAGGGCGACGGGTCCTTTTAAAGGGCACCGATCGCCCCACACTATCGATAGACGAGCTCATGGAGTGTCGCCTCCATGTATCCTCTTCTACAGCCAGGCCTAATGCTGGACAACCAGCCCTGTCCACCCAGGGTCCTTAACTCTGTGGATGTACAGAGGCTCCCTATTTGGCATCCAAACACACCCTCTGCATCTCCACTATTTAGCAGATGATGCAAGAAGGCAGACGATCCCTCTCCACTTCCCTGTTAAGAGGATGGTGGATCGAGGGTTCATCATTTTAACTCCGCACTGTCAAAAGAGAGCGGCGATAGTAAGAGACGTTTTTTCCTGACCTTCTGCATGCAGCCGCGCGTTCTGCCACTTGGCATATTAAACAGGTAGAATCTCCTGTGGTATATGTACCAGTATCCCTACCTGTTGGGTCATCAATTAAAAATACAACGGACTGTCAGATAGCAAATCTAGTTTGTTCCATCTTGCGGCCTCCAGTTCCTTAGCTGCCGCATATGTTGCTAGAGCAATGGTCTCTTGGTCAGAGACCTTAACTGTTTTGATTTCCTATAGACTCAACCAGCAGTGGATAAGTTGTCCAGGATGGCCTAGATCTAAGGGATCTTGGTTCCAAAATGGGGACCGAAAAGTAAGACCGACCCTGAACCTCACACTTCTACCAAGCTTGACAAGGTCCCCCTTCTTCGGATGGAGTTCCTCCGCTCAGCCATTACTTCAACGGAAAAAGGTGGATTTTCTGGCATCCACTGACATTCGGGATGCTTACCTTCACATTCCTATGTTTTCCACTCTTCAAAAATTCCCTCGCTTTTCCTTTCGTGAACAACATTTTCAAATCATGACCTTGTCCTTCGGCCTTGCTACCGCTCTAATTGACACAAGACACTAATTGATGATTTGATGATACAAAAATTTAGGATACCAGATACCAGACAAATCCCTTGGAAAGGGATTTGTCTAATATCTCAACGGTTAATATACGGATTGGATCTGGTATCCTAAATTTTTGTATCATCAATTAGTGTCTTGTATAGTATATATACCCTGTGAATGAGTGTCATAAGGGGATCCGGATATATACAAGATTGGATCTGGTATCCGGAATTATGTATCATTAACCATATTGTGTCCTGTGTATATGTATTGTGAATGAGTATTATGTGAAGGGGATCCAGATATACATATATATAAGTAATCCTGAGGAACACTTTTTACACTTCAAAGCACTGCAGCACCTTAGTTAATCTTGCCCTCAATTACCTCATAAGGGACAGGATAAAGGATAGCCGCCGAGGAGCGGGGACCCACTGGCATACAAAAATAGGGTGCCAACCTCCGCTGACAGGTAGGGGCAGGATAGATGCAATCAGAGATCTGCCACTCTATCAATGGACTATACAAATGATTGGGGTTTGATATGTATGATTAAGACAGTCTTATCCCACCTCATTAGGGCCCGCTAAGGGTAGAAGGGATAGTCGACGGTGAGCAGGGGCGCCATTTGCGCAGGTAATAGGATGCCAACCTCCGCTGGCAGGTAGGGTGCATGTAGTGGAGTGCAGGGTCAGGCACCACCCTGGTCTTTTCTATGGTATGTTGTTGTCATGGTTTTTGTAGTGCACCAATTAGGAATTTTTAAGAAATTAATTAATAAAAGGTAATTTTTATCCATTAAGCACTGGGGTTATTAGTGACTACCGATGCCAGTCCTCCTTTCCTGATCATTGTTCTGGGGATCCGAACGGTACGGCTAGTTCTACGGCAGGTGCACTGCCTTCTGGCGGGTCACTCCATCTGAATTCAATCGGACAATGCCACGGCTGTGCCATACGTCAATCATCTAGCAGGTACTCACGGTCAGGCGTCATTGTCGAGGTACATCACATTCTCTGATGGGCTGAGATCTATCATTCAGGTGATCTCGGCACTACACATCTCAGGAGTAGAACTCTAGGCGGCGGACGCCATCAGGGTCCCGCCTCTTCTGAGTGGGAACTTCATCCAGAAGTCTTCCATCAGATCTGTCTTCTCTGGAGCACTCCAGATGTAGGTAGGATGGCGTCCAGACTGAATGCCAATGTACTCTTAAGTTCATGGTTCGGCCTCCAGGTCCAAAAGCCATCGCAGTGCATGCTCTGGTTCTTCCATGGTACCAGTTTCCTCACCACTCTTCCACTACTTCCGAGATCTTTTCGGAAGCAGGAAGGGCCCCAGTGATCCTGGGAAATCCGCACTGACCATCAGGTTTTCTCATTTGTGGAACTAGTATTTTTCCGTCTTATTACAACAAAACTGCAAATATGGACTTCCTCGCAGGGAGTCTTCACATGTGGTTCTTTCCTATCGCATACCGTTAGATCTTTGGGACCTTAATAATCCTGGGATTCTTACAGTAGACTCCTTTTGATCCGAACAGACTTAACTATCAGGGAAGGTCGCCCTTTTTTCTCTGCGATCTCATCCTGACGAGTCTTCGGAGCTAGCCGCTCTGTTCTTTCAGACTTTTTTCCCTTGTTACCATCAACGCAAGGTTGCCCTCAGGCCATCCCCGTCCCTTGTTACCAAGGTGGTATTGTATTCCCACAGTTATGAGGGCATCGTTCTTCCCTTATCTCTTTCCGCACCAGTCCACATAACGGAATGGGTTCCCCATACACTGGACGTGGTGAGTGCTCTCAGTAGGTACATCTCGAGGACGGCGTCCTTCCGAAGGTTGGACACTTGATTTGGGCTACCTCACTGTAAGAGGACGGTTTTCTGACGGTTACAGGAAGGGTTTAGCCGTTCCATCGGCCATGTTAGCTTGGTGGATTTGTTACACAATCCAGGAGTCCTTCCATGTTAGATGTCTGTCTATCTCCCTGTCTATCGAGGTTTCTTGGATTCCAGGCATCGGCACAGCATGCCTGCAAGCTTGCAGGTTCGTCTAGTCTGCATGCATTCTTGAAGCACTATAATTCCCAGACTTCCACAGATGTGAGTCTGGGCAGGCGGACTCTGCAGGCTGCAGTGTCGCACTTGTAAGTAGCGGTTACACAGGGCATGATCTGATGTTGTCCACACCCAGGGACTGCTTTGGACGTCCCACGGTCTGTGTCCCCTGGTCTGTGTCCCCCAATGAGGCATAGGAGAAATAGGGATTTTTGTGTACTCACCGTAAAATCCTTTTCTCCGAGCCATTCATTGGGGGACACAGCTCCCTCCCTATTATTAGCTTGTGCTTGCTTTATAATTTGACATGCTAAACTCTCATATATAATGTGACATGTTATACACTTATATATTGTTATTGATCTCCTACTGCTTTTGCACTGAACTGGTTAGCTGAGAGATAGCAGGAGGGTGTATACTGCAGGGGAGGAGCTATCTTTCTTTGTATCACTTAGTGTCAGCCTCCTAGTGGCATACACCCCACGGTCTGTGTCCCCCAATGAATGACTTGGAGAAAATGATTTTATGGTGAGTACACAAAAATCCCTATTTTTTTGGTCGCTGCAACATTGCAAAAAAATGCAGTAACGGGTGATGAAAAGATCGTATACACACCAAAAGGGTAGCAATAAAAACGACAGATCGGTGGGCTAAAAATAAGCCCTTACCCGGCCCAGAAAAATGGAGACGCTACGGATCTTGGAAAATAGCAACATCTTTTTTTTTTTTTTTTAACAAACTTGGGATTTTTTTTTACCTCTTAAATAGAACCTAAATATGTTTGGTGTCTGTGAACTCGTAATGACCTGGAGAATCATAATGGCTGGTCAGTTTTAGCATTTGGTGAACATGTTAAAAAGTTTAAAAAAAAATCCAAAAATGCGCTACCTAGTCTTTAAGTGTTAAACTTACAAGCAGCCTATTAGACCTAGGATGTAAAAGGCAGAGGACCATGGCAGACATGGAGCAATAGTCAGACATCCTTATTGCCTTAACAATTAGCTTTCTCCCTTTATCAAACTCCTCACATGCCCCTGTAACTACTGACAGTGGTATTCAATGGGTTAATGTATTGGGATTGGAGATAAGTCCGGTCCCATCGCACGCGCCAGGAGCATATCTGTGCATTACAGCCAGCTCCTGCTATGGATGGCATGGGATGAACACTTGTCCCCATGCAAACCCTGTGATAGAACCATATGGAAAATTGTGGGAAAGCGCTGGCAGTCTGAATATACAATTATGTTATTTCACTTTACTACTATAGTGGAGCATTTCCATCTAGGATATTTATGGTTTATCAACAGAATATGATAAAATGTCTGATAAATGTTGGACACACGTTTATCTCAAGAATGGGGCCTCGTCTTGCCCCATCAGGAATTTTAAGAGCTCTCCAAGCATTTGTCTCCATTCACTTCTTTTGAAGCTCTGAAAATTCTATATCCAAAGATATAAGATTTGTTGTGGAATTTTAGTTTGGTGCCTTTAGCTTTGGTACATCTTAGTTTACCAAACTGCATGACTGTCAGCAAACATCGAGGCATATAGAAGAAATTCCCAACATAGTCCATGTAGGTAAGGGAGGACCAAGCCAGAGGTGTAGGTGCACACGTTATGGGGTTGTGCTATGGTGGTCACAACTCCATAGAAGTCTTGATAAAATATCCACCGTGCCGCCACAGTACTCGTCCCACAGATGCCAATCAGAACCGTCAGGAAAAGCAAGCAAAATGGAGCACTTGTGGTCTCAGTGTTTCTCCAAGTGATGGACAGTCTTGGCTGCAAACGATGGAGGATTTCGTAAGTATCCGGTTTAGGGTCCCATCAAAGTTGTGGTGAAGTGGCTGGAACGCGTTGTATTTTTAGAGATAAATAACATTGGCTTCACCTTAATCACAGGCCTCATCCATCTTTTCACCCAAGACTGTCTATTATTAGAAGAAACCCCGTTCCTCCAACGTTACACTTTGTCACATGAAAATCAGAACTCGCTACTTTATGTACGACTAGAGCAAAGACAGTAGTTTCCGCCCGGTAATGCACCGCTGTTCTTTCCTTTCTAATGCACTAATCTATTGATCTCCCTCTGCTTTTTTCTTTCTTCTTTTCCACTTCCAGTCTCCAAAGGAACTGAAGCTTATTCCCAGCATGCTGCAAGTTAGCTTCCTGTGGCCTCTGCTGCCAAACATTACCTTCTTCCCTGTATGACTCTAGCTCAATGTCTTTCTACCGTGCTCTGTTAACGTACTGTATACTAACAGCTGCTAATGTTTATTCTCTACCTTTGCAATGCACTCAATTATGTACCCACTCGTGTTTTAATCTCAGTCCTCTAGGGAAACTTAATGTATACCTGTCAAATCACGCACTGTGTCATTTACCTGGGGTTAGTAATGTATCCAAAGGAATGGAATAAAATGTGACAATGAAAATGATGTATAGTTGTCTATTCAGTGCTTGACAATCCGCTGGATGAGAACATGGGTAAAGAGAAATTTTCATTAAAAACATTTTATATCTAAGTAAGGACTATATATACAGTATATAAATGGCCATCTACAAACCACCTGCGTTCAGTCCCCAGTATTTGCCAAGAATCGAATGCAAAGAACCTCAGGGGAAATGTAAAGCAGCCAACGCAGCAGCATTGTATACAAATGGTCGGCTACTTTGCAGAGTAGAAATCAAGAATAAAACTTCTAGGCTACATAAAAAAGAAAAAATGTAGAAGAAAATAAAATCTCGATCTGTAAAATAGGATAAATAATGAAACTTTCCCTTTTAGTGAGCATGATCCATCGCACTGTTCTGTCTCCAGTGTATGTCTGTGTCTTGAATTTACAGATACTATTTATTATTGTTTTATTTTTTAATTGTAGAGTAAGTTGGGAAATTTCCAATAAAGATTATTCAACTCTTTATTTTGTTTTTTTTCTTTTTATATATTTTAAATGACTACTTTGATAAACTACATGACATGACTGCAACAATCTGTTAGAATGATGATATGGAGATTCAGTCTGGGGTAAACAGCGTTCTCTTCTGTGTATTGTTCTATATGGGTCGCAGTTTTTTGCCTCATCAGTTAGTAGTGATACATGGTAGGGTGTTCAGCTCCTTTTTGGCTATGTTCCCATGATGAGCTTTTGGCGAGTTTTTGACGCTGCAATGTTTCTGCACCTATTATTTAAGTGAAGTTGCTTGCGTTTTTTTCATTGCGTTTTTTACATGTGTTTTTTTTTTACATGTGTTTTTGACTCTGTTTTTTGTCTCTTTTTGTGTGTGTGTCATTCTTTGAATAAAGCTGCTTTGTTTTTTATACTTTCTGGTATTTGGCTTTGACAAAACTTTATTGACATACTTAAGTGCAGATTACATGCATTTTTGTTGTGTTTCTGCTGTTTTTTACCTGCATATTTTCGGCATCTAAGGCAAGTTTATGGGACAAATCCGCACATAAAACTCAGCATACCCACAATAGAAGTTGACATGTTGTGAATGTGAGACAAGCACCGCAAGTCTGTTTATGCAGAGTAAATAAGAAGCACAGGGGGGGAGGAGATTTCTGTGAATCACATCCAATTTTCTGGATCTGTAAAGGTACCTTCACACGAAACGACGCTGCAGCGATAGCGACAACGATGCCGATCGCTGCAGCGTCGCTGTTTGATCGCTGGAGAGCTGTCACACAGACCGCTCTCCAGCGACCAACGATGCCGAGGTCCCTGGGTAACCAGGGTAAACATCGGGTTACTAAGCGCAGGGCCGCGCTTAGTAACCCGATGTTTACCCTGGTTACCACCGTAAAATGTAAAAAAAACAAACAGTACATACTTACATTCGCGTCCCCCGGCGTCCGCTTCCTGCACTGACTGACTGACTGACTGACTGAGCGCCGGCAGTAGCAGGGCACAGCGGTGACGTCACCGCTGTGCTGTGCTTTCACTTTCACTTTGCGGCGCTCAGTCAGTGTGGGAAGCAGACGGCGGGGGATGCGTAGATGAGCATGTACTGTTTTTTTTTTTTACATTTTACACTGGTAACCAGGGTAAACATCGGGTTACTAAGTGCAGCCCTGCACTTAGTAACCCGATGTTTACCCTTGTTACCAGTGTAAAATATCGCTGGTATCGTTGCTTTTGCTGTCAAACACAACGATACACGGCAATCGGACGACCAAATAAAGTTCTGAACTTTATTCAGCGACCAGCGACATCACAGCAGGATCCTGATCGCTGCTGCGTGTCAAACTAAACGATATCGCTAGCCAGGACGCTGCAACGTCACGGATCGCTAGCGATATCATTACAAAGTCGTTTCGTGTGAAGGTACCTTAAGGCTATGTGCCCACGTTGCGGATTTGTGTGTGGATTTTTCCACGCAGATTTTGAAAAATCCGCAGGTAGAAAGCAGTGCGGATTTCCAGCGTTTTTTGTGCAGATTTCACCTGCGGATTCCTATTGAGGAGCAGGTGTAAAACGCTGCGGAATCCGCACAAAGAATTGACATGCTGCGGAATAAACAACGCAGTGTTTCCGCACGGTATTTTCCACACCATGGGCACTGCGGATTTTGTTTTCTATAGGTTTACATGGTACTGTACACCGCATGGAAAACTGCTGCGAATCTGCAGCATCAAATCCGCAACGTGTGCACATAGCCTCAGAGTCCACGTTTTTGAAGAAACAAAAATTTGCACATCAAAAATGCATCAAAATCTCATAATTGGAACATAGCCTTAAAGTTCATGGATTTGTGAAATTCATATATTGGACAAGCTGTACAGTTTTAAAGGGTTTGTCCACTACTGAACAACATTTACTTAATTGCTTAAGCACCCCACAAAAATAAAAATCATGTACTTTCCTCCCCGACCAACGCCACTCCTGCAATGTCAGCGCTGTTATTTTGTTTTGTGACGCTGATTGATTGCAGCCTTTACGTATCTGGAAATACTAAATGGCTGCAAATGGTTAGTTATTATTATTTATTATTATAGCGCCATTTATTTCATGGCGCTTTACATGTGAAAAGAGGTATACACAATAAAAACAAGTACAATAATCATGAACAATACAAGTCACCAACTGGTACAGGAGGAGATGCCACTGATTGGCAGCAGTGGTCACGCGACCATGGGAATCACAGCACCCTTAGTGCCGCTAGTCCAGAAGGTAAGTGTATGATTTTTTATGTTATGCTGAGCACTTAAGAAGGTGTTGTGTAATACTGTATAACCCCCTTAAGGCTCCAGGATTTCTTAGAAAAGTCGTGCGACTGGTTGTCATGCAACTAATTTAGAGCTACTCTTAAAAGAAAGAAAAAAACGAAGAAAAAAATACTTGGCCAAATTGCAGACAGGTTTCATGCAAGTGGCGGGTCTCACTCAAGTTCTCAACTTGTGCCCCAAAATTCTACAGATTTGGATTTGGGGCTTCCCTGGAAGGGTTGGGGGCAGGATTTAAGTAGCCTTGTAGATGTATGTATAGGTATAGATGTATGTATAGGTATGTCCTACCAATAAACCTGGGTATCTGGTGTCCTCATAAGCATTATTAACTGACAAAAAATGTGAGGTGTAAATTTTATGTGGTCAGTTCAAGTGTGCAAAACTAGAAAGACATTGCATTTTATCATTTTTTTCAACCTACTCAAAGCGTTAAAGATCAAAAACATAACAAAAAAGCCTCCTAAGTGCGGATTGGTGGGGTCTCAAAGGTCAAGGCTCCGCCGGTTAAACGTGGATGGCCTATCCTCAGGATGCCCTAAGGACACTGAACCTTTATCCTCTGCTAGACTCTTAAATGGAGCCCATTGTTGTTATCATTTAGCCAGTGACGGCTGAGAGGATGACTGTAATAATCTTCAATGGACTACTGTTAGGAAGTCCAGCAAAAATGCCTGTGCCATGATTTCTCTATTATATCATATATTTCCAATTCTGAAAATTTCCAGAATGTTTACCTCCATGTATGTGACCATTTTCTAATATGGATTTTTGTGAGATTTTGTAGGTTTAATGCATAGCTGATCTGTCTCCTGATTTCACACTGCAATCGGCATACTTTGTTAGATATATCTCTTAATGTCCTAATGAGGCTGTTGTACTTACTTTTAGAATTCATGTCAGGATGGCTCCATAATTTGTTTTGAAATTCTCCCTCATTAATAATAAAATGAGTATTTCATGCTAAAATATATCCAGCTCATATTAATACCAGGATTTTACAGCCATTCTGACATGGATGTTCAAAGTAAGCACACCAGACAGGTCCAAGAGCTCGTTAATGGATGCAGTGTGTATGACGACACTTTAAAGAGGTTTGCTGGGAATACATAATTGGCATAGATGGGGCAGACATGGAGTATGTATTAAAGAGTTAGGCCGGGGTCACACGTGCAAGTGCAATGCGAGAAACTCACGAGAGTCTCCCGCATCAATACCCGGCACTGCTGCCGACACTCAGGACCAGAGCGTGCGGCTGCATGTATTTCTATACATATGTAAATACATTACATCTCCAAAAGTCCAATCATATAATTGTAACCTCCAAATACTTAATACTGACCAAATTCCCCATATATATAACAGGAAAAAAAGAGGCAAAACCAAAGTACTGTACTATTAAAATCCAATAATTTATTTCACATATATATTTAAAATAAAACAAGGGAATTACACAATATAACTGAGGGTAAAACAGAGAACAGGGACTATGAGCAATGGAACATATATGATTAATGCCGTATTGCACCTAACCAGTTTTAATGCTCAGCCAACAACACCTTTATAGAATGCCCAGTGCAATAAATCATTGTTATATTAACTGTGTTGCAGCATCATGTAAGGTATAAAGTGCATAGTGCAATTCAGTGCATTACCGTATGCTAATGACCATGTCTCAACTCAATCATGTTACTTACATAAGTAAAGGTCCCGCTGCCTGCACTCTCAGATACCCCGACAGCGCCGTTTCGCCGTACTGGATTCCTCAACAGGGGGCATGTGTGTTGCCATTAGAACTGTCCATCTATAAATATCCCCATGTACAGCTGATGTTGATGTCGGCGTCTCCGGTGATGTTTTGCGCATGCGCCGGTCTTTGGACTTCCTCCCTGGTAAAAAGTGACTTCCTTCTCATCGCAGCTGGAACGCAAGCGTGGAACGCTATGCGTCACCATCTTGAGCGAGGCAGGAAGACACGGGGTAGTCCTGAGTTGCGCATGCACCAACTGGGCACCGAACAACACAGGCATATTGTATAGCACTACAAGGAGATAAGGGCAGATATTGCGATGTTGGTGTTGTGAAAAATAAAAACTTCATTGTATATAGGCTTGTACGTGTACTTTCATAAACTAGCAATCTATAAGGTGCAATTCAAGTGCAGAATAAATACTGAAGTGTAATTTGTAATATTTATACATATAAAAAAAAGCAATTAAACCAAAAAATTGCTGTATTGTAATAAATCAATATTCCTAGTGCAAATATGGACACATATAATAATAACATACATAAAACATACACATAATGACAATATTAATAAATTATATCAATTATAATAAATATGCCATGAAAAAACTAATTTACCAAAATTACCGTAATACCCTATTAAACTATACATAATGTAGTGTTTATAATTTTATAAACTAAGCCCAAATACATATAGTTAATATTAAATATAGTCACTAATGATATAATGTACAAAACAGTCGCATGTTCATAAATGGACAAAAACTGAATATTACAAACTCCCGAATTTTATACAAAAATCCATAATGAAAAAATTCATGATTAAAGGGAATCTGTCACCCCCAAAATCGAGGGTGAGGTTCTGGCGCCTCCTATCTTTATCAGATGACGTCCTCTTCTTGTCTTCACGCTGTGGCGCAGGCGTACTTTGACTGCCCTGTTGAGGGCAAAGCAAAGTACTGCAGTGCGCAGGCGCTAGGCCTCTCTGACCATTCCCGGCGCCTGCGCACTGCAGTACTTTGCTCTGCCCTCAACAGGACAAAGTACCCTGTGCCGGAGCCGCAGTGTGAAGACCAGAAGAGGATGTCATTCTATGAAGATGGGAGGCCCCGGACCGCGACACCTATCGGATCGGACCGCCCGCCCAGGTGCGTATAGTCTAACCTCTTTTTCTCATCTTTTAGGATACATCGGGGGCTTATCTACAACATTCCAGAATGCTGTAGATAAGCCCCTGATGCCGGTGGGCTTAGCTCACGGTTGATTTTGGGGGTGACAGGTTCCCTTTAAAATAATCCACAACGGATATATATCTGAATCAGGACCCATTCACATCCTATGTGGGAAAACAAAAGGAGGAGAGCTGCTTCATATGATGGCTCCAAATTAGACAAAACAGAAAAAATAAATAATTAAAACCAACAACAAGAAACACACAATAGTTAAAATACAGGATTAGGTGTATTATATATAATAAGAACTATTACAGTTACAAAAATGCGGAAAAGCCTGTGGTTTCATTCAGCCCTTGTGGAACCATAGTTCCCAGTAAATAGATCCATCGGCTCTCTTTTTGTGCTAGAATTTTGCCAAGGTTACCCACCTGAAGCCTAATTGCACTTGATTAATGGCATGAATTTTTAAATCACTCGGATCACAGTTATGATATATCTTAAAGTGCCTTGGCAAAGTTTTTAGTCCATTTAAATCTTCAATAGCTGCCGCCTTCTCGATGTCCCTTATGTGCTCCCTAGTTCTAATTATTAACTCCCGTGTCGTAAGACCTATATAAACTTTTCCACAGGGACAACGAGCGTAGTAAATGACCCTTTAGAGGCACATGTGAGCATTTTGCGTATATAATATATCCTGGATCCGTTGTGATTCTCGAGTGTTTTACTTTTAACGTGATTTTTACAGGCTTTACAGGAATTGCAGGGAAAGAAGCCATTTAATTCTGATTGTGGTAGTTTCCATGAGGTAGCGGAATAATGGCTCTGTACTAACAGGTCCTTCAAATTTCTAGAGCATCTTAAAGTCATCAAAGGATACTTAGGCAAAATTTTCTTTAGAATTGGGTCTGACTGTAGTACCCCCCAATGCTTACGCATGATTGCCACTAGTTCTGGCCATTGTTTATTGTATCCGGTAATAAACATGACATGATTGGCCGCTGATGTCTTTTCCTT
This sequence comes from Ranitomeya variabilis, assembly GCF_051348905.1. Taxonomy (NCBI): domain Eukaryota; kingdom Metazoa; phylum Chordata; class Amphibia; order Anura; family Dendrobatidae; genus Ranitomeya; species Ranitomeya variabilis. Next base: position 652,551,994 of record NC_135234.1, read on the forward strand.
TTTCCTATTGCCATATAACAATTCATTTCTGTCGGATTTTTCTGCTGTCTTAAACTCCTTTTTAATCTGTTTATTGCTATATCCCCTATCAGCAAATCTGTGAGCCAAATCAGATGCCTGGTATTGATAATCTTTATTCAAGGTACATATTCTTTTGACTCTCAGAAACTGACCAGTAGGAATACCATTTATTGTTGATTTGTGGTGAGCAGAGGAGGAATGTAGTAACGTGTTGGTTGCTGTTTTTTTTTCTAAATACCGGTACGTCAGTGATCAGCCTACCATCTGGGAATGCCTCTATCTTCAAATCCAAAAATTCCACTTTTCTACCAAAATTATAGGTCATTTTTATATTTTGATTAAGTCTCTCCATTAAAGACAACAAATTTGTAGTGGAATCCTCCCATATAAAGAGGATGTCGTCAATGTAGCAACTCCATCCATGTATAGCCTCAACTCCTGGAATACCATCCTCCTGAAAAATAGTTCGTTCTCAGTACCCCAAAAAGATTGGCATACGAGGGGGCACAAGTGGCCCCCATAGCTGTACCCTGCTGCTGTAAATAAATGTCCTTATTAAACGTGAACACATTGTGTTCTAAAACAAATTTCAATAAGGTCAGAATTAATTCAATCAATGGTGGATCCAGGTTGCTTTCATACAAATAATGGGATACCGCAACTAAACCATCCACATGCGTGATTGAAGAATACAAGGCTTCAACATCCACCGTAACTAGTACTGGCCCCTTTTCTAAATGTAAAGAATCAAGCCTTTGCAGCATCATGGTGGTATCTTTGATGTATGAGGGCAATACCTGCACCAATGGTTGTAGATAGTAATCAATTACCGTGCAGATAATTTCACATAGATTACCCATACCCGAGACTATGGGCCTCCCTGGTGGATCTATTGGATTCTTGTGCAGCTTTGGTAACAGGTAAAAGGTAGCTAGCTTTGGTTGCAGTTTGCTAACTGTTCCCACAATTTTTTTTGGGGGGTAACTCCCTCATGTAGGCCATTTCCAAAATGTTAACTAACTTGTGCTGGAATTCCACTAAAGGATTATATTGCAATATAGCAGAGGCAATCGAGTTGTGCCAGCTTCTAGCCTCCCATGGAGGCTATTGAAGCATAGCAAAAGTGAAGAAAAAAATGTTTTAAAAAATATGAAAAAAATAAAAAAAATTTAAACGTTTAAATCACCCCCCTTTCGCCCCATTCAAAATAAAACAAAAATAATCAAACCTACACATATTTGGTATCGCCGCGTTCAGAATCGACCAATCTATCAATAAAAAAAGGATTAACCTGATCGCTAAACGGCGTAGTGAGAAAAAATTTGAAATGCCAGAATTACATTTTTTTGGTCACCGTGACATTGCATTAAAATGCAGTAACGGGCGATCTGCACCAAAATGGTATCATTAAAAATGTCAGCTCGGCACGCAAAAAATAAGCCCTCACGAGATTACGAAAAATGGAGACGCTACGGGTATCGGAAAATTGCGCAATTTTTCTTTTTTAGCAAAGTTTGGAATTTTTTTTTACCGCTTAGATAAAAAATACTTGTTTGGTGTATATGAACTTGTAATGATGTGGAGAATCATAATGGCAGGTCAGTTTTAGCATTTAGTGAGCCTAGCAAAAAAGCCAAACAAAAAAACAGTGTGGGATTGCACTTTTTTTGTAATTTCACCGCACTTGGATTTTTTTTCCCGTTTTCTAGTACATGACATGGTAAAACCAATGGAGTCGTTCAAAAGTACAACTCGTCCCACAAAAAACAAGCCCTCACATGGTCATATTGACGGAAAAATAAAAAAGTTATGGCTCTGGGAAGGAGGGGAGCGAAAAACGAAAACGAAAAAATGAATTACCCAGGGTCATGAAGGGGTTAATGATATCCTAATGATGAAAATATGGAAACAATGTTTAAACATCTGAATTTTTCCAGTATCGAGTATGAGTGCAACATACAAAAATACTGGCACATACACACCTGGGCTGCTATCAATGAGGTTATTAATGGTTGTCTATCGATTTTTCTGCCATACTGAAGGCATTTGGGCAAATCTTCAAAGTTCACTGCTGGCGGCTCCATTTGCCATTGCCGACCGGTGACGTCTCAATGTGCTTGATAGGAGACAAGTGCAGAGACGCTGCAGGCATGGTATCACCTTTAGGATACGCCGGCGGTTCACAGTGGCAGGATTAACATGCAGCCTGTCATTGTGTTTTTGAAAAACGTCTCCTGCGACACTTTGGAGAAATGGCCGTATCATCGGTTCCACCACCAATGTAACTCCGAGCCTGAGCTGCCAACCATCCAGAAATTCCAGGACAGTCGATAAAAATAGGGCACTTTTTGACCTGTCCATAAAAAAATATAAAGTGTTCTAGATTTTTTTGAAGCTGAAGAAACTTATACAGATTATTTTGTCTGCAATTATCATCATTTGACGGTTCACCATGACAGTGAATACAGCTGATGTCTTCATATCAGAATTTTGGGCTGTAGACATGTATCACTGATCATCAAATGATTGCTATCCAACCTGCACCGATGCTGCCCCTATGACTGAACCCACAACGATGCTGCCCCCATGACTGAACTCGCACCGCTGCTGCCCCATGACTGAACCCGCACCGATGCTGCCCCATGACTGAACCTGCACCGATGCTGCCCCTATGACTGAACCTGCACCGATGCTGCCCCCATGACTCAACCCGCACCGATGCTGCCCCCATGACTCAACCCGCACCGATGCTGCCCCCATGACTCAACCCGCACTGATGCTGCCCCCATGACTGAACCTGCACCGATGCTGCCCCCATGACTGAACCCGCACCGATGCTGCCCCTATGACTGAACCCGCACCGATGCTGTCCCCATGACTGAACCCGCACCGATGCTGCCCCCATGACTGAACTCACACCGATGCTGCCCCCATGACTGAACCCGCACCGATGCTGTCCCCATAACTGAACCCGCACTGATGCTGCCCGCATGACAACCCACACCGGTGCTGCCCCCATGACTTAACCCACACCGATGCTGCCCGCATGACTGAACCCGCACCGATGCTGCCCCCATGACTTAACCCGCACCGATCCTGCCCCATGACTGAACCCGCACCGATGCTGCCCCCATGACTGAACCTGCACCGATGCTGCCCCCATGACTGAACCTGCACCGATGCTGCCCCCATGAATGAACTGGCACCGATGCTGCCCCCATGACAACCCGCACCGATGCTGCCCCCATGACTGAACTCGCACCGCTGCTGCCCCATGACTGAACCCGCACCGATGCTGCCCCATGACTGAACCTGCACCGATGCTGCCCCCATGACTGAACCTGCACCGATGCTGCCCCCATGAGTGAACCGGCACCGATGCTGCCCCCATGACTCAACCCACACCGATGCTGCCCCATGACTGAACCTGCACCGATGCTGCCCCCATGACTGAACCTGCACCGATGCTGCCCCTATGACTGAACCTGCACCGATGCTGCCCCCATGACTGAACCTGCACCGATGCTGCCCCCATGACTGAACCGGCACCGATGCTGCCCCCATGACTGAACTCGCACCGATGCTGCCCCCATGACTGAACCCGCACCGATGCTGCCCCCATGACTGAACTCGCACCGCTGCTGCCCCATGACTGAACCTGCACCGATGCTGCCCCCATGAGTGAACCTGCACCGATGCTGCCCCCATGACTGAACCGGCACCGATGCTGCCCCCATGACTGAACTTGCACCGCTGCTGCCCCCATGACTGAACCCGCACCGAGGCTGTCCCCATGACTGGACCCGCACCGATGCTGCCCCCATGACTGAACTCGCACCGCTGCTGCCCCATGACTGAACCTGCACCGATGCTGCCCCCATGACTGAACCTGCACCGATGCTGCCCCCATGACTGAACTGGCACTGATGCTGCCCCCATGACTGAACTCGCACCGCTGCTGCCCCCATGACTGAACCCACACCGATGCTGTCCCCATGACTGAACCCGCACCGATGCTGTCCCCATGACTGAACCCGCACCGATGCTGCCCCCATGACTGAACCCGCACCGATGCTGCCCCCATGACTGAACCCGCACCGATGCTGTCCCCATGACTGAACCCGCACCAATGCTGCCCCCATGACTGAACCCGCACCGATGCTGTCCCCATGACTGAACCCGCACCGATGCTGTCCCCATGACTGAACCCGCACCGATGCTGCCCGCATGACAACCCACACCGGTGCTGCCCCCATGACTGAACCCACACCGATGCTGCCCGCATGACTGAACCCGCACCGATGCTGCCCCCATGACTGAGACCCGCATCGGTGCTGCCCCCATGACTGAACTCGCACCGCTGCTGCCCCATGACTCAACCTGCACCGATGCTGCCCCCATGACTGAACCTGCACCGATGCTGCCCCCATGACTGAACTGGCACCGATGCTGCCCCCATGACTGAACTGGCACCGATGCTGCCCCCATGACTGAACTCGCACCGCTGCTGCCCCCATGACTGAACCCGCACCGATGCTGTCCCCATGACTGAACTCACACCGATGCTGTCCCCATGTCTGAACCCGCACCGATGCTGTCCCCATGACTGAACTCGCACCGCTGCTGCCCCCATGACTGAACCCGCACCGATGCTGCCCCCATGACTGAACCCGCACCGATGCTGTCCCCATGTCTGAACCCGCACCGATGCTGCCCCCATGACTGAACTCACACCGATGCTGCCCCCATGACTGAACCCGCCCCGATGCTGCCCCCATGACTGAACCCGCACCGATGCTGCCCCCATGACTGAACTCACACCGATGCTGCCCCCATGACTGAACTCGCACCGCTGCTGCCCCCATGACTGAACCCCGAACACTACTGGGGAGAATAAAGTTAATTTCCTCCTGGCAGAGGGTATTCTTGCGGGCATCGGGCATGGTCAGAATGCTATTAACCTGCAGATTAACCCTAAATCTGCAGGCTAATAGCGGTTTTCATGTGACAGGTTCCCTTTAAGTCTCAGTGGGAACTGCTGGCATCAGATTAGAATTGTGGGACCCCCAATCTCCAAGGCAAGGGTCCCCGGAGTGCCTCACCTAGCAGACATTTATTATTATTTAGCAGGATTTTTATACTTTCTTTCACAATGATGATGTGACTAACCAACATGTATGAGCATAGCCAGAGTGGGGTATTTCAGGCGCAAGAAGGGACAGGAGCTATGTGAAAACCTGGGCACACATCATTGTAGACATTAGGTGACGTAACCATGTGGAGAACACTTCGCATTATCTGTGACACTCCCTGTTCCTGCCACTAATCAAAATGGCTGCTGCTGTATTACATTCCAGCTTCTCGGAATAAAATCTCCATGGCGACGGGGGCGCGCCTGGCGTTCAGTCACGTGACCCATGAGCCGGCTGGGTGGAGGTAGGGTGCTGCTGCGCAGGCGCGTCCGGCGCTCAGGTGAGTTGCAAGGGGCGGAGAGAACCAACAGTCCCAGCGGGCGGGGGAGCACCGGCTTGGGACAGAAGAAGAAAAAGAGGAGGAGGCTCGGGGGTCGTGGTGGCTGGCGGCGCCGTGGGGCTGACATGTCTTCCAGCGCGGTGCCCATTACTTCCTCGGCAGCTGTCAGCATTCTGCCAACCACGACAGCCAAGACTAAGACCAAGAAGAAACACTTCGTGCAGCAGAAAGTGAAGGTGTTCCGGGCCAGCGACCCGCTCGTCAGTGTCTTCATGTGGGGAGTCAATCACTCGGTGAGGCCCGGCCTGCGCCCACGGGTGACGGGGAAAGTGCGGGACGGTGCTGGAGCGGGGTCCCTGACATGGTGCCCGGGGGGCGGCACAGCAGAGACGGTGGGAAGGGGACACAGCAGGGCCGGGGTCTGTCAGGTCCCATCGTGCACACATCACATAGACATTATACCACCTGTGGCTCTACTGTAGATAAAGAACTACAAGTCCCAGGAGTCTCACAGCCTGCGGATAATGCTGCTTTATCGTCTTACAGCACTACTAAAAATGTCATGTACAGTATATGCAATATATATAGATGTACATGTATCATAGTGCACCCCTATATTCTATATACCCCACACATAGTATAGTGCCCTCCCATATTGTATACCTACACAATACAGTGCACCCCGATAGTATATATACCCTACACAATACAGTGCACCCCGATAGTATATATACCCTACACAATACAGTGCACCCCGATAGTATATATACCCTACACAATACAGTGCACCCCGATAGTATATATACACCCTACACAATACAGTGCACCCCGATAGTATATATACCCTACACACGGTATAGTGCACCCCAATATTATATATACCCTACACATAATATAGTGCCCTCCCATATTGTATATACCCTACATAGTATAGTGCCCTCCCATATTATATATACCCTACACGTGGTATAGTGCCCTCCCATATTCTTTATACCCCACACATAGTATAGTGCTCTCCCATATTGTATATACCCTACACAGTACAGTGCACCCCGATATTATATATACCCTACACATAGTATAGTGCACCCTGATATTCTATATACCCTACACATAGTATAGTGCCCTCCCATATTATATATCCCACACATGGTATAGTGGCCTCCCATATTGTATATACCCTACACAGTACAGTGCACCCCGATAGTGTATATATACCCTACACACGGTATAGTGTACCCCAATATTATTTATACCCTACACATAATATAGTGCCCTCCCATATTGTATATACCCTACACACAGTATAGTGCACCCTGATATTATATATACCCTACACATGGTATAGTGAACCCCGATATTATATATACCCTACACACGGTATAGTGCACCCTGATATTATATATACCCTACACATAGTATAGTGCACCTCGATATTATATATACCCTACACATAGTATAGTGCACCTCGATATTATATATACCCTACACATAGTATAGTACCCGATATTATACAGTATATACCCTACACATAGTATAGTGCACCCCGATATTATATATACCCTACACACGGTATAGTGCACTCCAATATTATATATACCCTACACAGTACATTGCACCCCGATATTATATATATCCTACACATAGTATAGTGCACCCCGATATTATATATACCCTACACACGGTATAGTGCACTCCAATATTATATATACCCTACACAGTACATTGCACCCCGATATTATATATATCCTACACATGCTATAGTGCACCCTGATATTATATATACCCTACACATAGTATAGTGCACCCCGATATATACCCCACACATAGTATAGTGCTCTCCCATATTGTATATACCCTACACAGTACATTGCACCCCGATATTATATATATCCTACACATGCTATAGTGCACCCTGATATTATGTATACCCTACACATAGTATAGTGCACCCTGATATTATATATACCCTACACACAGTACAGTGCACCCTGATATTATATATACCCTACATAGTATAGTGCACCCCGATATTATATATGATACACATATTATAGTGCACCCCGATATACATACCCTACACATGACAGAGAAAACAACAAAAAATAAAACGACCATAAATCCACTAAAATCAATTTTATTAGTTATAATTGTAAGATTTTAAAAGACACGGTAAAGAGAAAATTACAGGTTTCAAAAATTATGGGACACTGTTGAAAATCAATAATTTACATAGCACTGAGAAATAAGTATACTTTAAAAGACATGTACAAAAAAATGCCCAAATAAGTGAAAAACATTGTGCAATATCACCGAATATTATAAATAAAAAAAACTATAAAAAGCAAAAAATGTTTAATAGTAATACACTAGTGAGTATAAGTAGAAAAACGTACAAATATGCAAAAAGGAAAGGGGCATATAAGGTGTGCTGACATATATCCAAATCGGTATATAAAACCGTCAGTGCCAAGTAGTGTGTGCTGGGCATCCACAATGATAATAGTGCAAATGTTCGTAAAAAGTAGTTGAACTTACTAGATACAGTATGTGGCCCAGGATTCCAAAACAGCGTCTACCCCAACGCGCGTTTCGGCACTATTGCCTTCGTCAGGCAATGACGAAGGCAATAGCGCCGAAACGCGCGTTGGGGTAGACGCGGTTTTGGAATCCTGGGCCACATGCTGTATCTAGTAAGTTCAACTACTTTTTACGAACATTTGCACTATTATCATTGTGGATGCCCAGCACACACTACTTGGCACTGACGGTTTTATATACCGATTTGGATATATGTCAGCACACCTTATATGCCCCTTTCCTTTTTGCATATTTGCACGTTTTTCTACTTATACTCACTAGTGTATTACTATTAAACATTTTTTGCTTTTTATAGTTTCTTTTTTATTTATAATATTCGGTGATATTGCACAATGTTTTTCACTTATTTGGGCATTTTTTTGTACATGTCTTTTAAAGTATACTTATTTCTCAGTGCTATGTAAATTATTGATTTTCAACAGCGTCCCATAATTTTTGAAGCCTGTAATTTTCTCTTTACCGTGTCTTTTAAAATCTTACAATTATAACTAATAAAATTGATTTTAGTGGATTTATGGTCGTTTTCTTTTTTGTTGTTTTCTCTGTGGTGTTTCCACGACTATCCACGTGTTTTTATATTGGTCCATATTCACGGATAGTATTTTATTAGGAATTTTATAGGTATTTTATAGATTCTTATACGTGATTATTTTCTTTGCAATTTGTTTTATACCCTACACATGGTATAGTGCACCCAGATATTATATATACCCTACATAGTATAGTTCCCCCCGATATTATATATGCTACACATAGTATAGTGCACCCCGATATTATACATGCCCTACACATAGTATAGTGCACCCCGATATTATATATACCCCACATACAGTACAGTGCACCCCGATATATACCCTACACATAGAATAGCACACCCCAACATATATACAGTATATATAATATACAGTGTGTGTGTGTATGTGTATATATATATATATATATATATATATATATATATATATATATATATATATATATATATATATATATATATATATATATATATGTGTGTGTGTATATATATATATATATATATATATATATATATATATATATATATATATATATATATATATAGACCCTACACATAGTATAGTGCACCCCGATATTATATATAGACCCTACACATAGTATAGTGCACCCCGATATTACATATGAGGGAAATAAAATATAATATCGAGGTGCACTATACTATGTGAAGGATGGCAATATATATCTGGGTGCACTATGCTATGTGAAGGAGATATATAATCTCCTTCACATGGTATAGCGCACCCCGATATTATCTCCATCACATAGTATAGTGCACCACGGTATATATCTTTTTCACAAAGTGTAGAGCACCCCAAGTACATGTTATATAATGAGTCTGTCTGATCGGCACATGTTTGTCGTTTCTATCTCTGGAAACTTTTTTAGATGTTTATTTAGCCTTAGAAATTAAATACAGTAAAAGGAAAAAAAAAATATGCAGATGTTTTTGGCAGTTGGGAAATGCTGCAAAGCAAAATAGAAAACTAAATGAAGTTAATATTTGGTGTGATCACTTTATTTTTATTAAAACAGCTTAAGGTTTTCTCAGTACACTTGTACACAGTTTTTGAATGGAGGAAGGGCTGCTCCAAACAATTTTGGAGAGCTAACCACAAATCTCATGTGGTTGTAGGCTTGCGTGAATCCTTCTGTCTCTTCATGTATTCCCATCTAGACTCAGTGCTGGCTTATAGCCGAGATGAATCTGTGCAGCACTTTATGTACATGCTCTGTAGTGAGGCAGTGCTTATGGAGTCGTAGTTGAGATGAATCTGTGCTGCACTTTATGTACAGTACATGCTCAGTAGTGAGGCAGTGCCTGTGGAGTCGTAGTTGAGATGAATCTGTGCTGCACTGTAGCCACATAGTCTCCGGACGACTTTTCAAAGTATGTTGTCATTGAAACACTGCAACCATAGAATCATAGGTGTTTAACATCTTTATCAATTATTTAGATGAAGGAATTGAGGGTACACTGATTAAATTTGCTGATGACACAAAGCTAGGAGGGATAGCTAATACTAGAGAAGAGAGCGAGAGGATTCAAAAGATATAAATAAACTGGAACAGTGGGCAGCAACTAAGGCTACTTTCACACTAGTGTTTTTGGCAGCACGTCGCAATGCGTCGTTTAGGAGAAAAAACGCATCCTGCAAAGTTGTCTGCGGGATGTCTTTTTTTTTCCCCATAGACTAACATTACCGACGCATTGCGACGCAGTGCCACACGTCGCAACCGTCGTGCGCCGGTTGCGTCGTGTTTTGGCGCACCGCCGCCACAAAAAAAAGTTACATGTAACGTTTTTTGTGCGTCGGGACCACCGTTTTCAACCGCGCATGCGCGGCCGAAACTCCGTCCCCTCCTCCCCAGACCTTGCAATGGGGCAGCGGAAGCGTCTTAAGACTGCTTCCGCTGCCCACGTCTGGCATTTTCGTCACAGTATGCATCGGTACGTCGGGCCGACGCAGCGCGACGGCCCCATACCGACACTAGTGTGAAAGCAGCCTAACACAATGGTTTTTAACAGGAAAATGCAAAGTACTACATCTGGGCAATAAAAATGAAAAAGCCATATACAGAAAGGGAGGAATAGGACTAAGCAACAGCACATGTGAACAAGACTTGGGTATACTAATAGATCACAGACTGAACATGAGTCAACAGTGCGATGCAGCAGCAAAAAGGGCAAATACAATTCTGGGATGTATTAACAGAAGCATAGTCTAGATCACGTGAAGTCATTATTGCCCTCTACTCCTTTGGTCAGACCCCATCCTGAATACTGTGTCCAGTTTTGGGCAGCACATTTTAAAAAAGACATCAACAAACTGGAGCAAGTTCAGAGAAGAGCGACCAGAATTGTGACTGGTCTGCATGTCCTATGAGGAACGTTTACAGGATTTAGGAATGTTTAGCTTGCAAAAAAGAAGACTGAGAGGAGACTTAAAGGGAACCTGTCACCCCGTTTTTTGAAGATGAGCTAAAAATAGCGTTAAATAGGGGCAGAGCTGGGCGTTACATTAGTGTCTTTGTGTGCCTTTATAACCTACCTAAGCTGCCGAAATACCTTTGTAAAGTCGCCGTTTTCTGCTGTCGCTCACGCTGGTCTGGTCATATGGGCGTGGTGACAGCGCTGTTTCTCCCCCAGAAACCTGCTCATCATTACGTTGGTGGCGTAGTGGTGTGCGCATGTCCAAAGCGAAGATCCACTGCCCAGGAGACTCAAAACAGCTCGGTCTTCGCTATTCGCCGTTTACCGGTCGGCGCGGCCATCTTTCCTGTGGCCGCGCGTGCGCAGATGGAGCGCTCTGCTGCCCGGGGCTTCAGGAAAATGGCCGCCGCGATCTCCATCTGCTCACGCGTGGAATCCCACGGCCATTTTCCTGAAACCCCGGGCAGCAGAGCGCTCCATCTGCGCACGCGCGGCCACAGGAAAGATGGCCGCGCCCACCGGTAAACGGCGAATAGCGAAGACCGCGCTGTTTTGAATCTCCTGGGCAGTGGATCTTCGCTTTGGACATGCGCACACCACTACGCCACCAACGTAATGATGAGCCGGTTTCTGGGGGAGAAACAGCGCTGTCACCACGCCCATATGACCAGACCAGCGTGAGTGACAGCAGAAAACGGCGACTTTACAAAGGTATTTCGGCAGCTTAGGTAGGTTATAAAGGCACACAAAGACACTAATGTAACGCCCAGCTCTGCCCCTATTTAACGGTATTTTTAGCTCATCTTCAAAAAACGGGGTGACAGGTTCCCTTTAATAGCTGTCTACAAATATCTCAAGGGCTGTCACATTGTAGAAGGATCATCTTTATCTTCATTTGCACAAGGAAAGACTAAAAGCAATGGGATGAAACTTAATGGGAGGAGACACAGATTAGATATAAGAAAAAACTTTTTGACAGAGTGATCAGGAGTGGAACAGGTTGCCACTAGAGGTGGTGAGTTCTTCAATGGAAGTCTTCAATCAGTCTGGACAGACATCTGTCTGGGATGGTTTAGTGACTCCTGCTTTGAGCAGGGGGTTAGACCAGATGACCCAGGAGGTCCCTTCCAACTCTACCATTCTAGGATTCTATTCTATGATGTATGTCCATGCTCAGTAGTGACCAGTGCTGTGGAGTCGTAATTGAGATGAACCTGTGCTGCACTTTATGTACATGCTCCGTAATGAGGCAGGGAAATTTAGGAGTCTGAGCTCTGGCTTTCTAACTCCACAGCCCTGCTGAAATGCAGCTCCAGACTTGCAAGGAACCCCCCACCACGCTTCACTGTTGCCTGTAGATCCTCATTATTGTACCACTTTCCACCCCTTCTGTGAACAAACGGCCTTCTATTAAAGCAAAATATTTGATCTTTTGACTCCAGCCACTCAGCACCTTCTGCCATTTTTGTGCACCCTAATTGTTCAGTTTTCATTTATAGTTGAGCAGTTAAAGGGAACCTGTCACCCCCCACCCCCAGGGCGGTTTTAAGTAAAAGAACCTCCTTCAGCAGCACTAAGGCTTCATTCTGTGAAGGTGGCTCTTATGTTTAGTATCCCTAGGAATGCTGAAATAATCACTTTTATAAATTTGGCGCCATACCTCTATTGAGTCTGGGGGGTACGTTTTCTCCCCTGACTCAAGCGCCTCACAGCGCTCAATACCCCCCAACGTACCCCCCGGACTCAATAGAGATATTGCACCAAATTTATAAAAGTCATTATTTCAGCGTTCCTAGGGATGCTAAACATAAGAGCCACCTTCACAGAATGCAGCCTTAGGGTATGTTTCCACGGTCAGGAAACATACAGCGTCAAAAAAGCAGCGTCCAGATGTTCCAGCATAGTGGAGGGGATTTTATGAAATCCCGTCTCCACTATGCGTGGAAACCCGCACGCGGCGGCCCTGCGACTCCGGACATGCTGCGTGTCTTTTCAGATCACAGCATGTCCGTACACCTTGCGGGGACGCAGCGTCCCCGCAAGGCATATCACAGGGCGCTATGGGACAGAGCGATCATCCCGGATGTGAAGAGTTAACACATCCGGCATGATCGCGTCCCAGAAAGGGGGCGGGGCTTAGCGCCGAGCGGCTTCGCCGCTGCGGCGATCCCGCCGGCCATCCTGAACGTGGAGACATAGCCTTAGTGCTGCTGAAGGTGGCTCTTTTACTTAAAAACGTCCTGGGGGGTGACAGGTTCCCTTTAACCTTGGTTTCATTTGGAAGATATGACGTTTTGAGGGCAATTCTCCCATGAAGACCACTTCTAACCAGACTTCTCCAAACAGTAGATGGGTATAGCTGGGTCTTGCTGGTTGCTGCCAGTTCTGAACTGATGAAACTGCTGGACTTCTTCCGAACTTGAATGCAAGTAAGCGTGATGCGTCTTTCATCTGCTGCACTAAGTTTACTTGGCATGTTGTGTAATTCCCTTGTGTCTTTTTGCTGTACTCAGTTTATAACCTGTGTCATGAAGCTGTCTTCCACAACCTCACCTTTTCAGTTTTAACTATTCCCCACCCAGTTTTAAGCCTCCTACACAGGTTTGTTTCAGTTAATGACTGTACTTGAACCTACTGTACATATTAAAATTATGATAAATATTGCCAGTTTGGTATAATTGGTTACTTAAACATCTGACTATCATCCTTCAAAATCTGACTTTGTTCAAGTGTACCTAGAAGAAGTGATGCTGTTATGAAGGTTGAGGGTGATCACACCAAATATTGAGTTGATTTAGTTTTCTCTCGTTTTTTTGTACCAATTAGCAAAATGCAGTTAATGCTTCTATTTTTGAAAGCATTCTTTGTGTATTTTTTTTCTACACCTGCCTACATCTTTTGCACAGCACTGTGTACCATAACACTTGTCTGGTGGATTGTGTAATATACACCTGTTTTCTGATATTACTGTAATACATGGTATATAGGTTGTTTTATACTGCAAGCATTTACAGGAGCCGATAATTGGGACGAGCATTTTATAAGGACGCTTGTTCCCTATCATCTGCCTAGCCCGTGATCGATGAACAAACTGATTTAATGGTTTATGCTAGCATAATAATCATTATCAGCAGCACATTGCTCCATTTATACCGGTAATGTGCTGTCAACGTGTTGTATGGGTTGAGAACAATTGTATTTAAGGGGTTGCCCAATTACACACATTTTGATGACTTATCCAAACAATAGGTTATTAATATGTTGGTGGGCTCCCGGGCCTCTGCTGCGGCTGGTTGTTCCTCGGGGGCTCCCGGGCCCCTGCTGCGGCTGGTTGTTCCTCGGGGGCTCCCGGGCCCCTGCTGCGGCTGGTTGTTCCTCGGGGGCTCCCGGGCCCCTGCTGCGGCTGGTTGTTCCTCGGGGGCTCCCGGGCTTCTGCTGCGGCTGGTTGGGGGGAGGGGGGGGGCTCTGCTGCGGCTGGTTGTTTCCTGGGGGGGCTCTCAGTTTACATACCTGGTTATAGTCTGTAATGTGAACACAGAATCCTATCTGGGATAATAATTGAACCTCTGATAAGCCCAGGAGTCCCAGACTACACACGCTATTGTTTAATGTGACTTTTCTAGCAGGGATCGTATTGTATTGGTTAGGGTATGCATCTGTCTTGTGCAACAGACTTGACCTGTACCCCTTTTGGTTGGTGTTTCTGTCGCATTGTTGCACAGCTTTCTTTTTTCATGTTTTGTAGCCTGTATGCAGGCCTTCTGTTACTCAAGGTGAAATGCCAGTGTCTGGGGTCAGCCATTTACATTTTTCCAGTAGCTGTTTCTCTGTTATCATTAATCTATCAGAAATAATCACTTTGTATGTAATTGGTGGGGGCAGAGGGGGTGCATAGCTCAAAGTCAGTGATGCAGAGCTTTCCCTTCCTGCCGTACCTTGTACACTTGTTCCTGAAGTATCCAGAGTCATTTGTAAAAATAATCTGGTTAGGGCAGCACAGTGATGTCACACCAAGCAGTGTTGCTTAATGCCGTGCTGATACCCATGAGGCCTTGGAAATCTTATGGAAGTGTCATAATAATGCCCTTCAAATAAAACGGACTTGAACCGCTTTCATACCTAAAATAACAGAGCAGTTACTTGCCCTCCCCGAGTCCAGCGTTGTCTGTGTGCTTGGGTTTTTGTGTTTCGGCTGCATTGGTGATGCATGTTACCACTTCAGCCAATCGCTGAGCTCCGCAGCTCACACAGCAGTGACACAGCAACTGAGCTCAGTGATTGGCTGCAGCAGTGATTCAAGCTGTCAATGTGACATCACCTCTGCAACCAAAACTCAGAAACCTGAGCAGGTGGTGGACCTGGGGAGGGTGAGTAACTTATTTACTTGTTATATCTACTATATAATTGTCTAAGGGTCACTCACTTCCGTCCGTCTGTCCTTTCGTCCTTTCTTTCGTCCTTTCTTTCGTCCTTTCTTTCGTCCTTTCTTTCGTCCTTTCTTTCGTCCTTTCTTTCGTCCTTTCTTTCGTCCTTTCTTTCGTCCTTTCTTTCGTCCTTTCTTTCGTCCTTTCTTTCGTCCTTTCTTTCGTCCTTTCTTTCGTCCTTTCTTTCGTCCTTTCTTTCGTCCTTTCTTTCGTCCTTTCTTTCGTCCTTTCTTTCGTCCTTTCTTTCGTCCTTTCTTTCGTCCTTTCTTTCGTCCTTTCTTTCGTCCTTTCTTTCGTCCTTTCTTTCGTCCTTTCTTTCGTCCTTTCGTCCTTTCTTTCTTTCTTTCTTTCTTTCTTTCTTTCTTTCTTTCTTTCTTTCTTTCTTTCTCTCGCATATTCATTGGTCGCGGCCTCTCTGTCATGGAATCCAAGTCGCTGATTGGTCTCGCCAGCTGCCTGTCATGGCTGCCGCGACCAATCAGCGACGGCCACAGTCCGATTAGTCCCTCCCTACTTCCCCGCAGTCAGTGCCCGGCGCCCGCTCCATACTCCCCGCAGTCACCGCTCACACAGGGTTAATGCCAGCGGTAACGGACCACGTTATGCTGCGGGTAACTCACTCCGTTACCGCCCCTATTAACCCTGTGTGACCAAGTTTTTACTATTGATGCTGCCTATGCAGCGTCAATAGTAAAAAGATCTAATGTTAAAAATAATAATAAAAAAAAAATCATTATATACTCACCTTCCGCCGCCTTTCCCGCTCCTCGCGACGCTCCGGTGACCGCTCCATGCAAGCGGCAGGTTCCGGTGGCAAGGATGGTATGCGAGAAGGACCTGCCATGACGTCTCGGCCATGTGACCGTGACGTCATCACAGGTCCTGCGCTCATACCAACCCTGGGACCGGAAGCTGCCACGTGCACCGCACACAGGGCCAGGACTTCAAAGGGCCTTCGAAAGGTGAGTATATGTTTATTTTTTATTTTAAGTCTGTATACTACGTGGCTCTGTGCTGTACTACGTCGCTGGGCAATATACTAGGTGGCTGGGCAATATACTAGGTGGCTGGGCAATATACTACGTGGACATGCATATTCTAGAATACCCGATGCGTTAGAATCGGGCCACCATCTAGTTAGGTATATAATAGCGTTTGGAGTCCACTTTCCATAAAGGGGAGTTCTCCCCTTCACGCGGTACTCCAGACACAGGCTGATAGTCCTGTATGGCATGTCAGTGGTCAATATGAAAGTTGTTACCATTACCGGCACCTGTAGGTGTCACTACTTTGGTAACTGCTGTACATTCTTCCCCCCCCAAAAAAAAAAAAAAAAAAGGGCACTCCGTCTCGTGCACTAATGACACAAATGTGTTTTCTATAAGCATCAGGTGCTTAGGCTCTACTACATTTATATCAGTAAGTGTACGGTATAACAAATATTATCCCAGTCTCCAATATTAATTGTTTGTTGGTCAACCGCAGTCAACGATCACGGTCAGTAATGGTGAAATCCCTTTCAAAGGGAACTTGTCACCCGCAAAAAAACACTGTTAACCTGCAGATATGGGTTTAATAGCTTTATTAGGCTGCCCGGTGCCTGCATGTAGCCGAACGCTGCGGGAAGATGATGAAC
Organism: Ranitomeya variabilis; assembly: GCF_051348905.1. NCBI lineage: Eukaryota > Metazoa > Chordata > Amphibia > Anura > Dendrobatidae > Ranitomeya > Ranitomeya variabilis. The sequence goes on from NC_135234.1 coordinate 652,569,113, forward strand.
TTTACTCTTTGCAGCATTCGGTTTCAGGTATCGGGGTGGCACAGTCACCGCCCTGAGTATACAGAGCGGCTACTGTAAGCTCGCCACCGGTCCTGATTGACAGCCGGACCTAATGCAGAGCCAGTGTTGGTCTGGACCGGGGGAGCGGTTACAGCAGCCGCACTGTATACTCAGAGCGTTGACTGAACCAGCACCGCCACAGTGGCTGAAACCAAATGCTGCTGGGGAGCATAAAGAACATTTTCTCCCAGCATCGTTCAGGTGTCCAGGCAGGGTAGTAACGCTATTCATCTTTAGATTAAGCACATATCTGCAGGTTAATAGCCTTTTTGCTGGTGATAGGTTCCCTTTAACACACAGTAATTGTTTCATAATCTCTTCCCTTAAAAAAAAAAAAAAAACACTTTTAAAATGAACTGATATCAACTCCCATTTTAATTCATTGAAGTATATCCGTGTTAATTGTTAAAGGGGTACATTCAAGTTTGGAAGGAAGTTCTCTCCTGTCTGTTGGATAAGCGATAACTTCCTGATCTCTGGGGGATTGACTGCTGGCATCCCCACCAATCAGAGAACTGGGGTTCTAACGAGCTCTATATAGTGTGCTGCTGCCCCATTCATTCTTATGGGAATGCTGAACACCAGCCGACTGCAGCCCTCTATCTGTGGTAGTGTCATTAAGAATGAATAGAGGGGAAGTGCGCATGATCCAACACTGCTCCATTCACATTCTCTGTTCTCTGCATTGGTGGGGGTCCGAACGGTTAGACCCCCAGGGATCTAGATGCTATTCCTTATGTGATGGATACGGAATAACTTCCATACAGTTGGTCTTCGCTAAAAGGTTATTTTGTGAAAGTCTTCCTGTATAACCATGAAGAGTATATAGACCTGGGAACATCGTGTCTCATTTCCACTTTCCTATTTGATCAATATTTTGCATCCTTAAAACCAGAAGTTCTTCTGAAACGCAGAATAACTAATATGCAATACATGTCTACATGTGTGCATACTTCACTGATTTTTATTTTTATTTTTATTTTTTTGTGGGGGTGGGGTGGAACAACATACTGATCAAATACCGGTATGTAAGTGTGAATGAGGCCCCAGTACAAACCGAACCCAACCAGGTCTGTCGCTTTGCACAGTTATGAGCCCATGCTAAATTAGATTAATGAGCTATGGATAGTTTTGCAGTATTCTGTCTGAGATGAGCTTAGGTCACTGCTTTATAAGGTTACAGTGCTGTTGTGTGCAGTCCTGATGCTGAGATCAGGAACACCGTGTACAGGCAGGGCTGTGGCGTCTGTAAGCCAAAGTTCCAACTCCTCTATGTATTTGTTTAATTTATTTTTCTAAAGCTTTTATAGAGACACTAGATGGTGGCCCGATTCTAACGCATCGGGTATTCTAGAATATGCTATTGCCCAGCCACGTAGTATACTGCCCAGCCACGTAGTATACTGCCCAGCCACGTAGTATACTGCCCAGCCACGTAGTATACTGCCCAGCCACGTAGTATACTGCCCAGCCACGTAGTATACTGCCCAGCCACGTAGTATACTGCCCAGCCACGTAGTATACTGCCCAGCCACGTAGTATACTGCCCAGCCACGTAGTATACTGCCCAGCCACGTAGTATACTGCCCAGCCACGTAGTATACTGCCCAGCCACGTAGTATACTGCCCAGCCACGTAGTATACTGCCCAGCCACGTAGTATACTGCCCAGCCACGTAGTATACTGCCCAGCCACGTAGTATACTGCCCAGCCACGTAGTATACTGCCCAGCCACGTAGTATACTGCCCAGCCACGTAGTATACTGCCCAGCCACGTAGTATACTGCCCAGCCACGTAGTATACTGCCCAGCCACGTAGTATACTGCCCAGCCACGTAGTATACTGCCCAGCCACGTAGTATACTGCCCAGCCACGTAGTATACTGCCCAGCCACGTAGTATACTGCCCAGCCACGTAGTATACTGCCCAGCCACGTAGTATACTGCCCAGCCACGTAGTATACTGCCCAGCCACGTAGTATACTGCCCAGCCACGTAGTATACTGCCCAGCCACGTAGTATACTGCCCAGCCACGTAGTATACTGCCCAGCCACGTAGTATACTGCCCAGCCACGTAGTATACTGCCCAGCCACGTAGTATACTGCCCAGCCACGTAGTATACTGCCCAGCCACGTAGTATACTGCCCAGCCACGTAGTATACTGCCCAGCCACGTAGTATACTGCCCAGCCACGTAGTATACTGCCCAGCCACGTAGTATACTGCCCAGCCACGTAGTATACTGCCCAGCCACGTAGTATACTGCCCAGCCACGTAGTATACTGCCCAGCCACGTAGTATACTGCCCAGCCACGTAGTATACTGCCCAGCCACGTAGTATACTGCCCAGCCACGTAGTATACTGCCCAGCCACGTAGTATACTGCCCAGCCACGTAGTATACTGCCCAGCCACGTAGTATACTGCCCAGCCACGTAGTATACTGCCCAGCCACGTAGTATACTGCCCAGCCACGTAGTATACTGCCCAGCCACGTAGTATACTGCCCAGCCACGTAGTATACTGCCCAGCCACGTAGTATACTGCCCAGCCACGTAGTATACTGCCCAGCCACGTAGTATACTGCCCAGCCACGTAGTATACTGCCCAGCCACGTAGTATACTGCCCAGCCACGTAGTATACTGCCCAGCCACGTAGTATACTGCCCAGCCACGTAGTATACTGCCCAGCCACGTAGTATACTGCCCAGCCACGTAGTATACTGCCCAGCCACGTAGTATACTGCCCAGCCACGTAGTATACTGCCCAGCCACGTAGTATACTGCCCAGCCACGTAGTATACTGCCCAGCCACGTAGTATACTGCCCAGCCACGTAGTATACTGCCCAGCCACGTAGTATACTGCCCAGCCACGTAGTATACTGCCCAGCCACGTAGTATACTGCCCAGCCACGTAGTATACTGCCCAGCCACGTAGTATACTGCCCAGCCACGTAGTATACTGCCCAGCCACGTAGTATACTGCCCAGCCACGTAGTATACTGCCCAGCCACGTAGTATACTGCCCAGCCACGTAGTATACTGCCCAGCCACGTAGTATACTGCCCAGCCACGTAGTATACTGCCCAGCCACGTAGTATACTGCCCAGCCACGTAGTATACTGCCCAGCCACGTAGTATACTGCCCAGCCACGTAGTATACTGCCCAGCCACGTAGTATACTGCCCAGCCACGTAGTATACTGCCCAGCCACGTAGTATACTGCCCAGCCACGTAGTATACTGCCCAGCCACGTAGTATACTGCCCAGCCACGTAGTATACTGCCCAGCCACGTAGTATACTGCCCAGCCACGTAGTATACTGCCCAGCCACGTAGTATACTGCCCAGCCACGTAGTATACTGCCCAGCCACGTAGTATACTGCCCAGCCACGTAGTATACTGCCCAGCCACGTAGTATACTGCCCAGCCACGTAGTATACTGCCCAGCCACGTAGTATACTGCCCAGCCACGTAGTATACTGCCCAGCCACGTAGTATACTGCCCAGCCACGTAGTATACTGCCCAGCCACGTAGTATACTGCCCAGCCACGTAGTATACTGCCCAGCCACGTAGTATACTGCCCAGCCACGTAGTATACTGCCCAGCCACGTAGTATACTGCCCAGCCACGTAGTATACTGCCCAGCCACGTAGTATACTGCCCAGCCACGTAGTATACTGCCCAGCCACGTAGTATACTGCCCAGCCACGTAGTATACTGCCCAGCCACGTAGTATACTGCCCAGCCACGTAGTATACTGCCCAGCCACGTAGTATACTGCCCAGCCACGTAGTATACTGCCCAGCCACGTAGTATACTGCCCAGCCACGTAGTATACTGCCCAGCCACGTAGTATACTGCCCAGCCACGTAGTATACTGCCCAGCCACGTAGTATACTGCCCAGCCACGTAGTATACTGCCCAGCCACGTAGTATACTGCCCAGCCACGTAGTATACTGCCCAGCCACGTAGTATACTGCCCAGCCACGTAGTATACTGCCCAGCCACGTAGTATACTGCCCAGCCACGTAGTATACTGCCCAGCCACGTAGTATACTGCCCAGCCACGTAGTATACTGCCCAGCCACGTAGTATACTGCCCAGCCACGTAGTATACTGCCCAGCCACGTAGTATACTGCCCAGCCACGTAGTATACTGCCCAGCCACGTAGTATACTGCCCAGCCACGTAGTATACTGCCCAGCCACGTAGTATACTGCCCAGCCACGTAGTATACTGCCCAGCCACGTAGTATACTGCCCAGCCACGTAGTATACTGCCCAGCCACGTAGTATACTGCCCAGCCACGTAGTATACTGCCCAGCCACGTAGTATACTGCCCAGCCACGTAGTATACTGCCCAGCCACGTAGTATACTGCCCAGCCACGTAGTATACTGCCCAGCCACGTAGTATACTGCCCAGCCACGTAGTATACTGCCCAGCCACGTAGTATACTGCCCAGCCACGTAGTATACTGCCCAGCCACGTAGTATACTGCCCAGCCACGTAGTATACTGCCCAGCCACGTAGTATACTGCCCAGCCACGTAGTATACTGCCCAGCCACGTAGTATACTGCCCAGCCACGTAGTATACTGCCCAGCCACGTAGTATACTGCCCAGCCACGTAGTATACTGCCCAGCCACGTAGTATACTGCCCAGCCACGTAGTATACTGCCCAGCCACGTAGTATACTGCCCAGCCACGTAGTATACTGCCCAGCCACGTAGTATACTGCCCAGCCACGTAGTATACTGCCCAGCCACGTAGTATACTGCCCAGCCACGTAGTATACTGCCCAGCCACGTAGTATACTGCCCAGCCACGTAGTATACTGCCCAGCCACGTAGTATACTGCCCAGCCACGTAGTATACTGCCCAGCCACGTAGTATACTGCCCAGCCACGTAGTATACTGCCCAGCCACGTAGTATACTGCCCAGCCACGTAGTATACTGCCCAGCCACGTAGTATACTGCCCAGCCACGTAGTATACTGCCCAGCCACGTAGTATACTGCCCAGCCACGTAGTATACTGCCCAGCCACGTAGTATACTGCCCAGCCACGTAGTATACTGCCCAGCCACGTAGTATACTGCCCAGCCACGTAGTATACTGCCCAGCCACGTAGTATACTGCCCAGCCACGTAGTATACTGCCCAGCCACGTAGTATACTGCCCAGCCACGTAGTATACTGCCCAGCCACGTAGTATACTGCCCAGCCACGTAGTATACTGCCCAGCCACGTAGTATACTGCCCAGCCACGTAGTATACTGCCCAGCCACGTAGTATACTGCCCAGCCACGTAGTATACTGCCCAGCCACGTAGTATACTGCCCAGCCACGTAGTATACTGCCCAGCCACGTAGTATACTGCCCAGCCACGTAGTATACTGCCCAGCCACGTAGTATACTGCCCAGCCACGTAGTATACTGCCCAGCCACGTAGTATACTGCCCAGCCACGTAGTATACTGCCCAGCCACGTAGTATACTGCCCAGCCACGTAGTATACTGCCCAGCCACGTAGTATACTGCCCAGCCACGTAGTATACTGCCCAGCCACGTAGTATACTGCCCAGCCACGTAGTATACTGCCCAGCCACGTAGTATACTGCCCAGCCACGTAGTATACTGCCCAGCCACGTAGTATACTGCCCAGCCACGTAGTATACTGCCCAGCCACGTAGTATACTGCCCAGCCACGTAGTATACTGCCCAGCCACGTAGTATACTGCCCAGCCACGTAGTATACTGCCCAGCCACGTAGTATACTGCCCAGCCACGTAGTATACTGCCCAGCCACGTAGTATACTGCCCAGCCACGTAGTATACTGCCCAGCCACGTAGTATACTGCCCAGCCACGTAGTATGCATCATATCCCTGTTAAAAAAAAAAAAAAAAAAAAAGAATTAAAATAAAAAATAGTTATATACTCACCTTCCGGAGCCCCCGGATCCAAGCGAAGCGGTTACCGACACTGCTCATGCGCTCCGGTCTGAAGAGTGCATTGCGGTCTCGCGAGATGATGATGTAGCGGTTTTGCGAGATCGCAGCATGAACTGGTTACCGGAGCGTCGCGAGCGGGAAAGGCCTGTTGTGGATGCGAGGGGCCGACGGACGGTGAGTATGTAACGATTTTTTATTTTTTAAAATTATTTTTAACATTAGATATTTTTACTATTGACGCCGCATAGGCAACATCAATAGTAAAACGTTGGTCACACAGGGTTAATAGCAGCGTTAACCGACCGCGGCATAGCGCGGTCGGTTAACACTGCCATTAACCCTGTGTGAGCGCTGACTGGAGGGGAGTACGGAGCGGGCACTGACTGCGGGGAGTAAGGAGCGGCCATTTTCTTCCGGACTGTGGCCGTCGCTGATTGGTCACGGCAGCCATGACAGGCAGCTGGCGAGACCAATCAGCGAATGAATAACCGTGACAGACAGACAGAAAGACAGACGGAAGTGACCCTTAGACAATTATATTGTAGATTAGACTGAATAACCTAGTACAGTATGTTTATATTAATACTTCTCAACTTTTTATAAAGTCCTATGAATTAATTATAGAACATATATATGTTTTGTAAAGTTGAAGTCAGTGTGACTATCTGACAGCATGTATATGATGATTGCCACTGTGCACATACGCTGGCTCCCGTCGCCCTCCTCACACCCACATCCACCTTTGACGCAGTGCTGATGGGTTTGTTATGGTAGTTGGTTGCCTGCTGAAGGCCTCCATGGCTGCCATATTAGTCTTTCTGTGAAGCCCAGCCATTAGGCTTTATAAGACAATGTTATTTTAATAACAATCTTTATTTTGCGCCAGCATATTCCTCAGCGCTTTACAATTCAACAGTTCGTATGCAACAGATATAACAAAGTTAATGATAATACAATAATTAATGACAACCCAGCCCACAAGAGATTACAATCTACAATGAGGTGGGGGACACAAAGTACAGGGGCTTATTTACAATGATGGTCCATCCATCTTGAGGCAATGGGGATAGATAAAGGCCGCGTAAGCTGCTCACCAGCCAGTATGTGGTGCTTTTCAGAATGATGGAGTTTGATGGAGAGTTATGATCAGAGAAGTAGAGAATGGACTATATATAAAAGGACTTCAATTAGAGTATGTGATAGGCTGCTTTAAACAGATGTGTTTTTAGGGAGCGCCTAAAAGTGCCCAAGTTGTGGTTAGTCCTAATTTCTTGGGGTAGAGAATTCCAGAGAATAGCCGCAACTCGGGAGAAGTCTTGGAGTTGGGAGTGGAAGGTACGGATTAGTTGAAGGTCGCTTGTGGAGCTTAACAAACGGGTAGGATGATAAACAGAAATCAGGAAGGAGATGTAGTGGGGTGACACACTGTGGAGAGCTTTGTGGGTAAGAACAAGCAGTTTAAATGTAAGCCTTACAGTAAGGTATGGGCAGCTAGTGCAGTGACTGGCACATAGCAGAGGCATATGAATAACGATTAACCAGATAGATGACCCTGGCTGCTGCATTAAGGATGGACTGGAGAAGGGAAAGTCGAGTGAAGGAAAGGCCAATTAATAGAGAATTACAGTAGTCAAGGCGGGAGTGGATCAGGGCAACAGTGGGGGTTCTTTGTTTCCATCGTGAGAAAGGGGCGGATTCTAGAGATGTTCTTTAGGTGCAAGTGGCAAGAGATTGTATATAGGGGTGAATGAAAGAATGGTGTCTAGCATAACACCCAGACAGTGCGCCTGCTGCCTAGGCGTTATTGTGGTGCTGCACTTAGAAAGCGAGATTTCAGCTTTAGGGAGGTGAGTAGATGGCAGGAGCAGATTTTCTCTGTATTCTGTCAATACTGTAGTTTTGCAGTGTATACAGATAAGATGATCTACTGTTAATGAGGTGACCAAGGTAATGTCATCTATCCCTTCTCTCCCTTAAAAATAGAGATGTAAAAATTCAATACATTTGGTATACATTTTTTTTAAGTTTGATCCAACAAAATCTTAATTTATCCCATTTAGTAAATGCTATAAAAGGCAAAAGAAATTGAAACTCCTTAACTGATATTTTTGATTACTGCTCCTCCATAAAAAAATTAAATAAAAAAGAGGTGAAAACTTTATTATTTAGGTATAAATATATTATGACTTGAGTATAAGCCAGATATGCATGGTTCCTCATCCCCATCCTTGTCTGCGTCTGCATGGCTCCTTATTCCCATCCTTGTATGTATGGCCCCCATGAGAGAAGCTTAAAAAAAAAAAAACATCCTACTTGCCTTCCCTGCGTGTCCTCGTAGCACCTCGTTCCGGCTTCCAGCAGCTCTTGCAGCTGGGCGATCACATGTCCCCGCTCACTAAGATAATGAATATTCACCTCTTCACTTCCATATGTGTGGAGTAGAATGAATATTCATTCCCTTAATGAGCGGTGACTCATGATCGCTCGGCCACAGGATCTGCTGGAAGCCGGAATGAGAGCTGTGAGGGCGCGCAGGGAAGGTAAGTAGAAAAAAAAACAAATTAAGGGACCATATAACAAAGTGTATAGGGAGACTTCCAAAATTGAATGATATACCCAAAAGAAGGGAAGTGCAAAACTCAAGATAAAATATGAATACTTTTATTAATATGAATCAGATAAAAACAGATTCTAGAGAAAAATATATAAACAATACAACAGGGGGGGTGGAGAACCCTAAGCAGAGTGACCTCCGAGCAGCCAATTAAAAATCAAGTGAAACAGGTAAACACACACATTAGATCAAGGAAAAATCAAAACCGAATGCTGTGAATGAATTTATAATATCAACCCAGTGGAAAGATTACTTTCAACACAGATGTGGTATATAAAAAAAAAACAAAAAACCATATAGGTATACAAGTATGCTGGCAACACACTGATACAAGATCTACGTGTTGAGTGTGAACTCATACAAAACCCGGGTCATAAGTTTTAAAGTATTGTATTGCACATGGTGAGGTAAGAGAAAAATATGCCCAACAAAGTATAAATATATTAAGGTGCAAGTGCTTCAAGGTGCATGAAGACCATTGCAACAATGGAGTCACAGCAAAGGGGTTACCAAAAAGTGCTGCCAGTACCTGTGAGTGAAGGCGCTTGGGAGGGAAAAACCCCAACGTGCTTTTCGCTATCGCTTCCTCCTGGGGGGGCTGTAGAAGATTCCCTTAATGAGCGGTGACACGTGATGGGCCAGCCGCAGGAGCTGCTGGAAGCCGGAATGAGATGCTGCGAGGGTGCGAAGGGAAGGTAAGTAGGATGGTTTGTTTTTTTTTTTGTTTATTTATACTGGAAGCCGGCGACTGCAGATGTAACTGCGCACTACAAGAGAAATTAATGTTTATTGCCAGTGCATTGAATATTCATTTCTTTTTAGAAGTGGGCACAGGCCACAGCGGCCGGCTCCTGCCTCCTGTGACCCGCCGCTCCCTCTCCCCTGCTGTAAACTGTGACTGCGACTCGTGTATAAGCCGTGGAGGCATCTTCAGCAAACAAAAAAATATGCTTGAAAAACTCTTCTTATACACTAGTATATACGGTAGATCAAATATTAAAGGGAATCTGTCAGCAGAATCAACGTGTATTGAGTTATGGAAAGCTGATGACTGACGCATCTGCAGGTTCAAGGCTTAAGATTCCATCTCCCAGGCAGACAGAGTTGCAAAACAGCAGAGCTGTGAGAGATGCAGCAAATGTTTTTTTTGTAAGGAGACAAAGTTCAGTTCTACTGAGTTGATCCTACTGACTGATTCTCTTTAAGTTCTGGCGTAAACTTCTTATCAATTGCAGACCATATAACTTTGGTTTGGATGTTGAAACTTTTGCAGAATCTACGTATCAACTGCCTGATTTTGATAAAGAAAAGATTTTTTTTAAATCCTTGAGATGTGAGGGTTTTTCGTTTAGTTGTTATCACAAACACCTCCCATTTGCTGCACACGTGTCTCTCTCCGATATGACTGGAAAGAGGTCCCCTGCTTCTCATTCATCCACTCACCTATCACAACAGGGTGACCATGAGCTAAGCTCACCATACAGTCTGTTCACCTCCACACTCCCTGTGCCGCCACTGTTTTGATATGTCAACGAGATGAGTGCATTGGGGGGACACACTAGTACACATGCATACCCACCTTTTCCAAGTTCCTGATAGTTTTCTTGCACTCCGACATACACAGGTTAGCACAACTATGCTATACTTTTCCTCTTTAAAAGCTATTCATTTAGAGCTGCCAGGAACAAACTTACTAAATTTTAGACTTAATACATGACAAAAGCTACAGTGCTTAAAAAGATTACAGAAAGATGAAATAAAAAAACATACAAGAAAAAACTGTATTATAATAAAAGGGGTTAAATACAGAAACTGCTTAAAGCACCAGTCCAGTGTGTTTTTTTTATTGCACCTCTGGAATGGTGCTTTAAATGTACTTCCCCTGTCTTATACTCACCTGCTGCTGCCTTCATCCTTTTCCAGTGTTGTTCCTGTCAGTCTCCCGCTCACAATAACCTGCCGGCAGCTCCAGTGTTTCATGGAGTGCACCAGAGGTCACTTTTTAGTACATCTCTGAGAGGCTCGATCTGGCTCTCATAGACTTGCATTAAGCTCATGTGAAGTAACTTCTAACTTCCGGCCAGTCCAGAGGTTTAGCTAGGGTTTTGGTCTAGGGGGCGAAGCTTCTGAGTGGGCCCCTAACCAGGTAACCTTGATTACAACTCGGTGACGCGCCCTAATACTGGAGGAGAACCTCAGCAGATGACCGCGCTGCTACTGAAGATAATCTCTATATAAAGACCAATATGGATATTACCGCCATATGGTCAGTGGTAAATACCAGCCCTACAGAACATATAACAGATCACTGCACAGTTACAGATAATGACTCCCGCAGACGTCCTTTCTGATGGAATTTTTCATTTTTCCCGTCTTTTCCATCTGGCCCAGACCGACATGACAACTTCTTCCAGCAACAACTCACCTGCAGAGAATACAACAAAGACACGTTTCACTTCTCATATTCCAGCCCCATCACCATCTATTCCCAACCTGCACAAACTCCTCATCCTGCTTATACCCCAATACTGAGCCACTGCTGCCGTATGTGTCCCTATTACTGCACCTGATACGCCAATACTGAGCCTCTGCTGCCGTATGTGTCCCTATTACTGCACCTGATACCCCAATACTGAGCCACTGCTGCTGTATGTGTCCCTATTACTGCACCTGCTGAGCGGTTCTCTGTGCCCTCTAAATTCTAAAGCACCCCTCTATAATATAGCAATGCCGGGTGCAAGTGCCCTAGAAAACAGTGCCCATATTTTGTCCCTAGAAAGTAATAATGCCCTGTGTGCCCCTTTGATAGTCACAGTAACCTGTAAAAATAAGTGCCCACTAGGGTTGAGCGAAAAGGATCGGACAAATTCAAAAATCGCCGACTTTCGGCAAAGTCGGGTTTCATGAAACCCGACCCGATCCTAGTGTGGGATCGGCCATGAGGTCGGTGATCTGCGTGCCAAAGTCGCGTTTCATATGACGCTTTCAGCGCCATTTTTCAGCCAATGAAGGAGGACGCAGAGTGTGGGCAGCGTGATGACATAGGTCTCGGTCCCCACCATCTTGGAGAAGGGCATGGCAGTGATTGGCTTGCTTTCTGCGGCGTCACAGGGGCTATAAAGGGGCGTGCACGCCGACCGCCATCTTACTGCTGCTGATCTGAGCGTTGGGAGAGGTTGCTGCAGCTTCATCAGAAGAAGGGATATAGTTAGGGAGGGAAGATACCCCCAAACTGCTTGTGCTGTAGCGATTTCCACTGTCCAACACCACCTTTTTTTGCAGGGACAGTGGAGGCTATATTTTTGTGCATCAGCTCTGTAGCTTATTAGGCTGCCTTATAAGGCTCCCTGATAGCTGCATTGCTGTTTGCACCGCTGCTGTGCAAACCAACTGCCTTTTTAAAAGCAAAAATCCTGTTGCTCCTTTTTGCACAGTTATCTTGTTTATTTGTCCACACTTTTGTGTGCAGCAGTCCTTTTTATTGCTGCCATACTTGTCCTGAGATCATTGTAGGGAGATTGAAATTGTACTACAGTACTTGTATTTTTTTCATATATCTTCCAGCCACTTTCTGCCACTTACATTGTGTTGTTTTATACACTGGGCCTGAGTTTTGGTTCAGTCTCCCCCCAAAAAAAGTGAGATTCAAATTCTCACAAAGTGGGTATACTTCAGTCCTGTTAGTTTGTCCTATATCAGCCAGCCACTTTCTGCCACTTACATTGTGTTGTTTTATACACTGGGCCTGAGTTTTGGTGCAGTCTCCCCCCAAAAAAAGGGGAGATTTAAATTCTCAACAACTTTATATACACCTTCTACTTTGTTTACAGTACCATATAACAGTTGTTGTTTTGGTTAGATTTTCCCAAAAATGAGGAAGTCTGGTGGAAGAGCCCGTGGGTGGTGGTTGCCAGCTGGTACTGATGGTGGTGGTGGTGGTGCATCTAGTGGTAGTGGCAAAAGCACAATAGCACCTAAGGCTGGAGGTGTTGAGCCAGCGTCATCGTCTAGCTACACAAGGCCTCGAAGGCTTCCTTATCTGGGAGAAGGAAAACAGCTTTTAAAGCTGGAGCAGCAGGAAAAAGTTTTGGCTTTTCTTGCTGACTCAGCCCCTAGCTCTTTCGCCTCCTCTTCAGAAAGTTCCAAATATAAAAGCAGCGAGTCGTCAGTGGATGCTCCCGGCCAGGAACAAGATGTTTCCTTGTGTCCTTCACCCAAACCAAAAGTGAAGGATGCGTCAGGCGACACTACAGGTTACTCCATGGAGCTCTTTAGACATACCGTGCCTGGGTTAGAAAGGGAAATTAACTGCCCATTACAAGATGAATCGGACATGGAGTGCACTGATGCACAGCCACAGCTAGATTATGCTGTTCCATTGACTCAGATCACTACATTGCCCTCGCAGTGTACTGAGCCAGAATCTGACCCTGATGAGACTATGGTGCCCCGTCCCGAACGCTATAGCACCTTACACGGTGACACAGAGGAAGGTGCACAGGACATGGAAGGTGCACAGGACATTGAAGAGGAGGTGATAGATGACCCAGTTGTTGACCCTGATTGGCAGCCATTGGGGGAAGAGGGTGCCGCTGCCAGTAGCTCAGAAGCAGAGAAGGATGATCTGCAAAAGCCATCTACATCGTAACAGCTGTCATCTGGCAGGCCCGTATCAGGCCAAAAATGTGTGTCAAAAACAGTTTTAGGACAGCGTGGCCATCCGGTGAAAGTAGCACAGCGTGCAATGCCTGAAAAGGTATTCCATAGTAGGAAGAGTGTAGTGTGGCAATTTTTTAACCAAGATCCGTATGATCAGTGCAAAGTTATCTGTAAGAAATGCTCAAAGACCTTAAGCAGAGGGAAGAATCCCCTAAATTTAAATACAACATGCATGCGTAGACATTTAACCAGCATGCACTTGCAAGCCTGGACTAACTACCAAACTTCACGTACCGTTGATGCACCTGCTCAGAATGAAGGTAGTCAGCAACGCTACATTGCTTCCCTCTCTGTAAGCCCTCCGGTTAGGACACCACCAGCAGCAAATGTGGAGGTATCGTCGCAAGGCCAAAGCAGTCAGGGAATCACAAGGTTATTGGTAGGAAACACTGTATGTAGGCCAACATCAAGAATACCATCACCAACCCTCTCTCAATCCGCCATGTCCACCACCACCCTCGCTAGTTCCACCATATGCAGCTCTCCAGTCCAGCTCACCCTACAAGAGACTCTCGTTAGGAAAAGAAAGTACTCATCCTCTCATCCGCATATACAGGGTTTGAACGCCCACATTGCTATACTAATCTCGTTAGAGATGATGCCCTACCGGTTGGTTGAAAGCAAAGCTTTCGAAGACCTGATGGCCTACGCAGTACCACGCTATGATCTACCCAGTCGGCACTTCTTTACGAGAAAAGCCATCAAAGCCCTCCACCAGCATGTCAAAGACCGCATTGTCCATGCACTGAGACAATCAGTAAGTGGAAAGGAGCACCTCAAAAGAGATGCATGGACCAGTAGGCATGACCAGGGACGTTACGTGTCCATCACGGCACACTGGGTTAATGTGGTGGATGCAGGGTCCACAGGGGACATCCATAGTGGGACAGTTCTGCCTAGCCCACGGTCTAGGAAACAGTTGGCTGTAGGCGTTCGCCACCCCTCCTCCTCCTCCACCTCCAGCGAAAGCTCGTCCACAGAGCGCAGTTGCACGACCACTCCATCCGCAGCTGCCAGTGTTGCACACGAGGTGTCCCATTATCGAACAGCTAGTGGTAAGCGTCAGCAGGCTGTGTTACAAATGAAGTGTTTGGGCGACAACAGACACATCGTGGAAGTACTGGCAGAGTACTTGCAGCAACAAACTCAGTCATGGCTGGGCAGTGTACATCTTGAGGCAGGCAAGGTAGTCGGTGATAACGGAAGGAATTTTATGGCTGCCATAGCCCTTTCACAACTGAAACACATTCCTTGCCTGGCTCACACCTTGAACCTGGTGGTGCAGGGCTTCCTCAAAAATTATCCGGAGTTACCAGCCCTGCTCCTGAAGTTGCGAAGACTTTGCCCGTACACTCCAGCCGTATGCAGAACCATCAGCGATCGCTGAATCTTCCCGAGCACCGCCTAATAATCGACGTTGCAACAAGGTGGAACTCCACACTGCACATGGTTCAGAGGCTGTGCGAACAGAGGCGTGCTGTAATTAATTTGTGGGAGGATACACATACACGGGCAGGCACTTGGATGGCAGACATGGAGTTGTCTGGTGTGCAGTGGTCGAAGCTACAAGACCTGTGTCAAGTCCTTCAGTGTTTTGAGGAATGCACACGGCTGGTAAGTGCAGACGACGCCATCATAAGCATGAGCATCCCACTAATGTGTCTGCTGATGCAAAGTTTGACGCACATTAAGGACCAGGCGTCTGCAGCCGAGGATGAGGGAAGCCTTGATGAGTCAGCCATTGTCTGCTCAGGGAACTCTCCTGGACGAGGTGGCGGACGAAGAGGAGGAGGAGGATGATGATGGGGATGAATATTTATAGGAGGATGCTTCTCAGGGGGCAATAGAAACTGGTGGTGTGGCAAGGTCAGGTACAGGGTTTTTGCGGGACACAAGTGATGTTGATTTGCAAGAAAGTGCTCCTCAACCCAGCACAAGCAGTGAATCGACACCTGGAACATTGGCCCACATGGCTGAATATGCCTTGCGTATCCTAAAAAGGGACCCCCGCATTATCAAAATGATGACCGATGACGATTACTGGTAGGCCTGCCTCCTGGATCCACGATATAAAGGAAAATTACAAAATATCATGCCACATGGGAACCTTGAGCAAATATTGGCTACCAAACAAGCAACTCTTGTAGACCGTTTGGTTCAGGCATTCCCAGCACACAGCGGCGGTGATGGTTGTTACACGAGCTGCAGGGGGCAACATGGCAGAGGTGTTAGAGGTGCACAAATCCGAAGTGGCGTTGGACAGAGGGGTTTTCTGACCAGGTTGTGGAGTGATTTCGCAATGACCGCTGACGCGACTTGTACTGCTGCATCGATTCAAAGTGACAGGAGACAGCATTTGTCCAGTATGGTTACGAACAACTTTTCCTCCCTTATCGATGTTCTCCCTCACAGGTCATTCCCCTTTGATTACTGGGCATCTAAAATAGACACCTGGTCTGAATTGGCAGAATATGCATTACAGGAGCTCGCTTGCCCTGCTGCTAGTGTGCTATCAGAAACAGTCTTCAGTGCTGCTGGTTCAATACTGACCGGAAAAAGGACTCGTCTGGCTACCCAAAATGTTGATGATCTAACCTTCATTAAAATGAACCAATCATGGATTTCAAATTATTTTGCCCCACCTTCCCCTGCTGACATGTAGCTTGCCTGAAAAATGTCTTGCTTTTGGCCTCCTCTTACTGACTTCTCCAATTCCTCCATTTGCAGCAGCTGAATGTCCACCATAGGCCATTTTTATACCTCCCTAAATGGGCTGACTCCCCCACAGGGCCGTGGTCACCACCTGGCGCAAGCACCCGTGCGAGTACTGTTTGCTTGGACTGGTGGGTGGGCCCACTCTTGGGCGACGGCACTGGCACAGGGTCCCTCATAGTACAATGAAGTGTCTCTGACGGTGGTGGTGCACAACCAACGTCAGACACACCGTCGTAATATGAGGGGCCCTGTGCCAGTACCGCAGCCCACAAGAGTGTTCCCCCCCCCCCCAGCTCGAACAGTGCTCTACCACTTGCAATACTTACCTCTCCCTGCTTCACCACTGTGTAGTCTGTGCTGTTAAATCCTTCAATGGCACTGCCAATACAAATTTGTTGAAATGATAGTTAAAATATACAGGGGCCCTGGCCTCCATTTAGACCAGTTAATACTTTGCGCCTACTACCACTGTCTGCTACTCAGCAGAGGAGCCCACCCCTGTACCTAGCTATGCCACCTGTTTATTTATGAACAATTTTTTGGCAGACATTTAGCCCACTTTATTATTTGGGCCTACTAACTGTGTCTGCCACACATTACAGTTTTCCTCCACTGAACAAAGCAATGCCGCCTGTTTAGTCCTGTTACCATATTTGAACTACATTTAGCCCACTTTTTTATGTGTGCCTACTAACTGTGTTTCCTCCTCATCCTGCCCATTGCCCAGCCACTGCTAGATGAGTCTGCTGGTACATTGACCCAGACCACTACATTCCCCTTGCACTCTACACAGCCAGAATCTGACCCTGCTGAAAGTCAGGTTCCCCTTCCCGCATACTATACCACCTTACACAGGGACAAAGAGGAAGGTGCAGATTGAAGTGCAGGTTCCTTCATCAGGTGGGGGGGCATACTCGTTGGCGACATCACTGGCTCAGGGCCCCTCATAGTACGCAAAAGTGTCTGCCAGTGGGAGGCGCCACCCGCCGTCAAACACACCGCCGTA
Source organism: Ranitomeya variabilis (assembly GCF_051348905.1). Taxonomy (NCBI): domain Eukaryota; kingdom Metazoa; phylum Chordata; class Amphibia; order Anura; family Dendrobatidae; genus Ranitomeya; species Ranitomeya variabilis. The sequence goes on from NC_135234.1 coordinate 652,586,186, forward strand.
CTATGAGGGGCCCTGTGCCAGTGCCAACGAGTGGGCATCCCCTGCTTGCTCAGGATCACAGCACTTGCAAAGTTGAAGTACTTACCTCTTCCTGCTCCACTGCCGTGACGTATTCCACGTTTTCCTGGGCCCACGAAAATCATGACCCCCAGTTTTCAATGCCCAACTATTATTATAAGGTAAATTAAGATTGACAAGATTAACCCCTTCATGACCTTGGGATTTTCCGTTTTTCCGTGTTCGTTTTTCACTCCCCTCCTTCCCAGAGCCATAACTTTTTTATTTTTCCGTCAATATGGCCAAGTGAGGGCTTATTTTTTGCGGGACGAGTTGTACTTTTGAATGACATCATTGGTTTTACCATGTCGTGTACTAGAAAACGGGAAAAAAATTCCAAGTGCGGTGAAATTGCAAAAAAGTGCAGTCCCACACTTTTTTTTGTTTGGCTTTTTTGCTAGGTTCACTAAATGCTAAAACTGACCTGCCATTATGATTCTCCAGGTCAGTACGAGTTCATAGACACCTAACATGACTAGGTTATTTTTTATCTAAGTAGTGAAAAAAATTCCAAACTTTGCTTAAAAAAAAAAAAAAATTGCCATTTTCCGATACTCGTAGCGTCTCCATTTTTCGTGATCTGGGGTTGGTTGAGGGCTTATTTTTTGCGTGCCGAGCTGGCGTTTTTAATGATACAACTTCAGTGCAGATACGTTCTTTTGATCGCCCGTTATTGCATTTTAATGCAATGTCGCGGCGACCAAAAAAACGTAATTCTGGCGTTTATAATTTTTTTTTCTCGCTACGCCGTTTGGCGATCAGGTTAATGCTTTTTTTTTATTGATCGGGCGATTCTGAACGTGGCGATACCAAATATGTGTAGGTTTGATTTTTTTTTTTTTTAATTTATTTATTGATTGGGGCGAAAGGGGGGTGATTTTAAACTTTTATTTTTTTTTACTTTTTTCACATTTTTTTTTTACTTTTTTTTTTTTACTTTTGCCATGCTTCTATAGCCTCCATGGGAGGCTAGAAGCTGGCACAACACGATCGCCGCTGCTATGTAGCAGAAATGCAGGTGTGCTGTGAGCGCCGACCACAGGGTTGCGCTCACAGCTACCGTGGATCAGTAACCATAGAGGTCTCAAGGACCTCTATGGTTACAATGCAGAAGCATCGCCGACCTCCGATCATGTGACGGGGTCGGCGATGCGCTCCTTTCCGGCCGCCCGGCCGGAAGCGGTAGTTAAATGCCGCTGTCTGCGTTTGACAGCGGCATTTAACTAGTTAATAGGCGCGGGCAGATCGCGATTCTGCCCGCGCCTATTACGGGCACATGTCAGCTGTTCAAAACAGCTGACATGTCCCGGCCTTGATGCGGGCTCTCCGCCGGAGCCCGCATCAAAGCGGGGCTTCTGACCTCGGACGTACTATCCCGTCCGAGGTCAGAAAGGGGTTAAGTAAATAAGAATTGATGTTTTTGGCATTAAAATGGGCACTGTAGGTGTTTTCCTGTCCTCCACTCACTGCCGACTTTGATTCCCCATTGACTTGCATTGGGTTTCGTGTTTGTCGGCCCCCGACTTTTCGCAATAATCGGCCTTTTTCACCCGACCCGACTTTTGACTCTAGTGCCCACTTTACATTTAATGAAGTCCCAGTCTCCCCCTGTACAGCTCCCATTTACACAACAGGATGCTCTTATACACAGTATAATGCACCCACACAGTATACTGACTCCTTAGTAGCCCCCAAACTGATGGCTCCAACAATGTATAATGACCCCCACAGTGTAATCTCCATACTGTATGATGGCCCCCTAGATAGCTCCCATATACAGTAGCATAATGCACCAAATAGTCCATAATATAGTATAATGCACTCCCCATAGGCAGACTCTCTAGCATACGGCAGACACTGTAATAAGGCAGCACCCCCACCCATATAGGCAGACCCTGTAATAAGGCAGTACCCCCATAGGCAGACTCTAATAAGGCAGCACCCCCATAGGCAGACCCTGTAATAAGGCAGCACCCCCATATTCAGACCCTGTAATAAGGCTGCACCCCCATAGTCAGACCCTGTAATAAGGCAACCCCCCATAGTCAGACCCTGTAATAAGGCAGCCCCCCATAGTCAGACCCTGTAATAAGGCAGCCCCCCATAGTCAGACCCTGTAATAAGGCAGCCCCCATAGTCAGATCCTGTAATAAGGCAGCACCCCTATAGGCAAACCCTCTAATAAGGCAGCCCCCATAGTCAGACCCTGTAATAAGGCAGCCCCCCATAGACAGACCCTGTAATAAGGCAGCACCCCTATAGGCAAACCCTGTAATAAGGCAGCACCCCCATAGTCAGACCCTGTAATAAGGCAACCCCCCATAGTGAGACCCTGTAATAAGGCAACCCCCCATAGTCAGACCCTGTAATAAGGCAACCCCCCATAGTCAGACCCTGTAATAAGGCAACCCCCCATAGTCAGACCCTGTAATAAGGCAACCCCCCATAGTCAGACCCTGTAATAAGGCAGCACCCCCATAGTCAGACCCTATAATAAGGCAACCCCCCATAGTCAGACCCTGTAATAAGGCAACCCCCCATAGTCAGACCCTGTAATAAGGCAGCCCCCCCATAGTCAGACCCTGTAATAAGGCAGCCCCCCATAGTCAGACCCTGTAATAAGGCAGCCCCCATAGTCAGATCCTGTAATAAGGCAGCACCCCTATAGGCAAACCCTCTAATAAGGCAGCCCCCATAGTCAGACCCTGTAATAAGGCAGCCCCCCATAGACAGACCCTGTAATAAGGCAGCACCCCTATAGGCAAACCCTGTAATAAGGCAGCACCCCCATAGTCAGACCCTGTAATAAGGCAACCCCCCATAGTGAGACCCTGTAATAAGGCAACCCCCCATAGTCAGACCCTGTAATAAGGCAACCCCCATAGTCAGACCCTGTAATAAGGCAACCCCCCATAGTCAGACCCTGTAATAAGGCAGCACCCCCATAGGCAGACCCTGTAATAAGGCAGCACCCCTATAGGCAAACCCTGTAGGCAAACCCTGTAATAAGGCAGCCCCCCCATAGTCAGACCCTGTAATAAGGCAGCCCCCCATAGGCAGACCCTGTAATAAGGCAGCACCCCCATAGACCCTGTAATGAGGCAGCACCTCTATAGTCAGACCCTGTAATAAGGCAGCACCTCTATAGTCAGACCCTGTAATAAGGCAACCCCCCATAGTCAGACCCTGTAATAAGGCAGCCCCCCATTGTCAGACCCTGTAATAAGGCAGCCCCCCATAGTCAGACCCTGTAATAAGGCAGCCCCCATAGTCAGACCCTGTAATAAGGCAGCCCCCATAGTCAGATCCTGTAATAAGGCAGCCCCCCCATAGGCAGACCCTGTAATAAGGCAGCACCCCTATAGGCAAACCCTGTAATAAGGCAGCCCCCATAGTCAGACCCTGTAATAAGGCAGCCCCCCATAGTCAGACCCTGTAATAAGGCAGCCCCCCATAGTCAGACCCTGTAATAAGGCAGCCCCCCATAGTCAGACCCTGTAATAAGGCAGCCCCCATAGTCAGACCCTGTAATAAGGCAGCCCCCATAGTCAGATCCTGTAATAAGGCAGCCCCCCCATAGGCAGACCCTGTAATAAGGCAGCACCCCTATAGGCAAACCCTGTAATAAGGCAGCCCCCATAGTCAGACCCTGTAATAAGGCAGCCCCCCATAGTCAGACCCTGTAATAAGGCAGCCCCCCATAGTCAGACCCTGTAATAAGGCAGCCCCCCATAGTCAGACCCTGTAATAAGGCAGCCCCCATAGTCAGAGCCTGTAATAAGGCAGCCCCCATAGTCAGATCCTGTAATAAGGCAGCCCCCCCATAGGCAGACCCTGTAATAAGGCAGCACCCCTATAGGCAAACCCTGTAATAAGGCAGCCCCCATAGTCAGACCCTGTAATAAGGCAGCCCCCATAGTCAGACCCTGTAATAAGGCAACCCCCCATAGTCAGACCCTGTAATAAGGCAACCCCCCATAGTCAGACCCTGTAATAAGGCAACCCCCCATAGTCAGACCCTGTAATAAGGCAGCACCCCCATAGTCAGACCCTATAATAAGGCAACCCCCCATAGTCAGACCCTGTAATAAGGCAACCCCCCATAGTCAGACCCTGTAATAAGGCAGCCCCCCATAGTCAGACCCTGTAATAAGGCAGCCCCCCATAGTCAGACCCTGTAATAAGGCAGCCCCCATAGTCAGATCCTGTAATAAGGCAGCACCCCTATAGGCAAACCCTCTAATAAGGCAGCCCCCATAGTCAGACCCTGTAATAAGGCAGCCCCCCATAGACAGACCCTGTAATAAGGCAGCACCCCTATAGGCAAACCCTGTAATAAGGCAGCACCCCCATAGTCAGACCCTGTAATAAGGCAACCCCCCATAGTGAGACCCTGTAATAAGGCAACCCCCCATAGTCAGACCCTGTAATAAGGCAACCCCCCATAGTCAGACCCTGTAATAAGGCAACCCCCCATAGTCAGACCCTGTAATAAGGCAGCACCCCCATAGTCAGACCCTATAATAAGGCAACCCCCCATAGTCAGACCCTGTAATAAGGCAACCCCCCATAGTCAGACCCTGTAATAAGGCAGCCCCCCCATAGGCAGACCCTGTAATAAGGCAGCACCCCTATAGGCAAACCCTGTAATAAGGCAGCCCCCCCATAGTCAGACCCTGTAATAAGGCAGCCCCCCATAGGCAGACCCTGTAATAAGGCAGCACCCCCATAGACCCTGTAATGAGGCAGCACCTCTATAGTCAGACCCTGTAATAAGGCAGCACCTCTATAGTCAGACCCTGTAATAAGGCAACCCCCCATAGTCAGACCCTGTAATAAGGCAGCCCCCCATTGTCAGACCCTGTAATAAGGCAGCCCCCCATAGTCAGACCCTGTAATAAGGCAGCCCCCATAGTCAGACCCTGTAATAAGGCAGCCCCCATAGTCAGATCCTGTAATAAGGCAGCCCCCCCATAGGCAGACCCTGTAATAAGGCAGCACCCCTATAGGCAAACCCTGTAATAAGGCAGCCCCCATAGTCAGACCCTGTAATAAGGCAGCCCCCCATAGTCAGACCCTGTAATAAGGCAGCCCCCCATAGTCAGACCCTGTAATAAGGCAGCCCCCCATAGTCAGACCCTGTAATAAGGCAGCCCCCATAGTCAGACCCTGTAATAAGGCAGCCCCCATAGTCAGATCCTGTAATAAGGCAGCCCCCCCATAGGCAGACCCTGTAATAAGGCAGCACCCCTATAGGCAAACCCTGTAATAAGGCAGCCCCCATAGTCAGACCCTGTAATAAGGCAGCCCCCCATAGTCAGACCCTGTAATAAGGCAGCCCCCCATTGTCAGACCCTGTAATAAGGCAGCCCCCCATAGTCAGACCCTGTAATAAGGCAGCCCCCATAGTCAGACCCTGTAATAAGGCAGCCCCCATAGTCAGATCCTGTAATAAGGCAGCCCCCCCATAGGCAGACCCTGTAATAAGGCAGCACCCCTATAGGCAAACCCTGTAATAAGGCAGCCCCCATAGTCAGACCCTGTAATAAGGCAGCCCCCCATAGTCAGACCCTGTAATAAGGCAGCCCCCCATAGTCAGACCCTGTAATAAGGCAGCCCCCCATAGTCAGACCCTGTAATAAGGCAGCCCCCATAGTCAGAGCCTGTAATAAGGCAGCCCCCATAGTCAGATCCTGTAATAAGGCAGCCCCCCCATAGGCAGACCCTGTAATAAGGCAGCACCCCTATAGGCAAACCCTGTAATAAGGCAGCCCCCATAGTCAGACCCTGTAATAAGGCAGCCCCCATAGTCAGACCCTGTAATAAGGCAGCCCCCCCATAGGCAGACCCTGTAATAAGGCAGCACCCCTATAGGCAAACCCTGTAATGAGGCAGCACCCCCATAGACCCTGTAATGAGGCAGCACCTCTATAGTCAGACCCTGTAATAAGGCAACCCCCCATAGTCAGACCCTGTAATAAGGCAGCCCCCCATAGTCAGACCCTGTAATAAGGCAGCCCCCATAGTCAAACCCTGTAATAAGGCAGCAGCCCCCATTAAAATTAAATGAATAAATACCTCTCTTCTTCCTGGTTCCTGCGCTGCTCCCGCTGATCTCCTGACAGCGGACGCCGGGCAGTGATGTCATCGCGCCCGCTGTCAGTGTCGGCGACGTCGGACGCCGACATTGATGGGGATGATGGGAGAAGGAGCGCAGCGCTCCTTCTCTCATCATTGCGGTTAGCTGTATCGGCTAAATGCCGCTACAGCTGATCTTCCGATGACGGCGGGGAGCCCACTGCTGGCACTGAGCCCCCGCCTGCTCAGGAGCCCCATAGCGGCAGAGCAGGGAGATCGATTCTCCCTGCTCTGCCGCAGAAAGTAACTTTATCGGCACGCGCAGCGTAGGTGTGCCCCCTCAGAGCATCGGGCCCGGGGCGCCCGCACCCTCTGCCCCCCTACGCTACTGGGCCAGTCAGAAACTGCGCTCACAAGATGGAACCAGAGCGGCGTCAGTAGACAGTGAAGCTGCCCTAAGTTGAGTATAAGAACAGGGGGCTTACATTTATAGAGCCACTCCAGCACTGTAAAAAACAAACAAAAAAAACCCACTAGAGTTGTGGTTTAAGAATTCAGTCTGTAAGGCTGTTTGGCAGAGGAGAGACTTTTCCAGTTTGGTCACATCTACGTATTGTAGATGTTCTTGTTCTCCAGGGTCTGGCGATGATTTTTTTATTCTTGGTAGGATACTGTAAAGGTTGTTCTTCTCGTCCTTCCTCCATGTCAGGTGAGAGGTTTACGGTAATTTTATGTATAGAAAAATGGAAGCACAACCTAGTTCTAATTTGTCATCTTTTCTGGCAGGAACTTCCTAATGGAATAATATGACAGCTGTATTCCCGGGCACACTTTATCTATACTAGACTCACCCAACATGACTATGATACATGCAGAATTTGAGTTAACTTTACATTTCTGTGGTTTCCCAAGGCTAAAAATCCTGGTACTTGAACCCACAGAAGCAATAATGTCCCCCCATCACAGAAATATCTGTGAATTGTTTGATGCATTACAAAGTAATATATTATTCAATAATTCAAACTTAGAATGCGGCTCTGCTCGCGAGCTTCCAATCTATAAGGAAATTAAGATGACGGAAAAGCTAAAAAGTGCTTGTATTGTGTGGTCCAGCCATTAGTATACTAAACAGGAGTATTCAAATCTTGCTTCATGAACCAACCATTTGTATAAGTACAGAAACAAAGTGCATGGATGACATGAAAACAGGAAAGAAGGGACCAGATTCTAAGGAAAAGTTAGGACAGGAAACCGGGCAATAGTGATATTAGTGAGCTAATGTGATAGGCCAGTCTACACAAAATTGTTCGTGGAACACAATTAAATTGCTCTAAAACAGTGTTTCTCAACTCCAGTCCTCAAGACCCACCAACAGGCCATGTTTTCAGGATTTCCATAGGTGATGGACTTAATGCTGGAGAAGATGATGAAATTATCACCTGTGCAATACTTAGGCTGTGTGCACACGATGCAGATTTGCTGCGGATCCGCAGCCGATTTTTCCACGCCGAAACGCTGCAGATCCGCACTGTGATTTACAGTACCATGTAAATCAATGGAAAAAAAAAGTTGTGCAGATGGTGCAGAAAAATCAGTGCGGAGTTGCTGCGGATTTAAAAGTGCATTTCACTTCTTTTGTGCGGATCTGCAGCGTCTGCACCCCTCCATGATAGAAATCCGCAGTGGCAAAAACTGCAGAAAATCCACATCAATTCCGCACAAAATCCGCATAAAAACCGCGGCAAATCCGCGGCTGCTGCCAGGACATGCAGATTTTGTGCAGAAAATTCTGCACCACCTTTCCTACGTGTGCACATAGCCTTAGGGTATGTTTCCACGTGCAGGAAACGCTGCGTGTTTGATGCTGCGCAGAGCCGCAGCGTCAAACACGCAGCATCCAGATGTTACAGCATAGTGGAGGGGATTTTATCAAATCCCGTCTCCACTATGCGTGGTAACACGCACCCTGCGGCCCTGTGATTCCGGACATGCTGCGCTTCTTTTTAGATCGCAGCATGTCCGTATACCTTGTGGCGTCGCTGCGCCGCCGCAAGGTATATCACAGCGCCCTATGAGTGGGGTGCGATGATGCCGGATGTGTGCAATGAACACATCCGGCATCATCGTGTCACAGAAGGGGGCGGGGCTTAGGGCGGAGCGGGTTTGCCACTCCGTCCATACCGCCGGCCATCCTGAACGTGGACACATACCCTTAGAGATCCTGAAAACTTGACCTGTTGGTGGGTCTTGAGGACCGGAGTTGAGAAACACTGCTCTAAAAGCACAATTACAAGAGGGGAAGTTAACCATATTGTCTGGGGTAGTGCATTCCAGCAAACTTTCAACATGAGAAAAGTCTTGGAGATGAGCGTCTACCTTGGAGGCAATTATCTTCATATTTGACATAGCACCTCTTTGCTAACAAGGAAGTACACAGTAAGGGTATGTGCACATGTTGAGTATTTGCTTGCAGAAATTTCTGCAAGGTTTCTGCATCTCTTGGCAGCAAAAAAACGCACATTTTGCCTCGGTTTTTTTGTGTGCATTTTTGCAGCTGTTTTGCATTCGTTTTTATACAGAATTGAAGGCTGTTTTGAGCTAAATAAGGATATAAAAAAAGGAACATTTTGGTGTAATTTCTTGGTTCAACATCTTTTTTTATTCTGATGCAGTGTGGCATCAGGGTAATGAGATTAGGGCTTGGTGTCAGCAGCTGTCATTGACACCAAGCCCTAAGTTTAGTAATGAAAAGGTGTCAGCCAGACATCTTCATTATCAAGTCGGTAAGTAAACACATTGTAACCAGCCTATGTAGGAGCATGTTAACAGAATGAACCTACATAGGCTGTTACGAAACCAAAAAAAAAATTGTGCTCCCACGTAATTTTCATAACCGGCTGAGGGCTGATGTTTTGTATTGTCAGGTAACATCAAGCCCCCAGGTTAGTAATGGAGAGGCGTCTATAAGACACTCCCATTACTAACCCCATAGTGATATTATAAAAAAAAAAAAAACAAGAATAAAGTCCATTATTTGAAATAATGATAGTCCTTTATTGAATCTAAATTAACCATACACACCTAATCCACTGAAGCCAACGTCTCCTGTAACAAATAAAATAAACCACAATATTCCTCACCTATCTGCCGAGAAGATAATCCATAATGTCCCACAACGAGCCTGATGATTTTGAGAGCAGTCACTCATGTGTACACACTGACACAGGAGGTAATCGCTCCTGCAGTGTATAGCGCTGAGCTGCTGTGAGGGAGTTCACCGGAGTTCATCAGCTGATGAAGTGCATCATCGGCGGCCGGATAGTGCAGTCATATCTTCTGATGTCACTGTTCTACACGTGAGATCGCTGTGGGACACGCTGGATTATGCGGATAGGAGAGTATACGGTTTATTATTTTTGATTGTTTACAGGAGACATGGGCATCGGTGATTTGGCGTTAGTAGAGTATAATCTTATTTTTATTTGAATATGTATTTAATTTTACGGGTTTTTTTTTTTTTAAAGTTTGAGCACAGGGGCTGGCTGATGAGACTTTCTCCCATCAGTGGGTCCTGCTATCACTGTTACAAGTGACAGCAGACATAGCCTGATGGGAGGAGTAGTCTCTCATGAGCCCGACACCTGCTGACATGCAGGGTCACGCTGAGAGCATGACCCAGCAGCGTTCTGATGGCGGTAACGTTACCGCCGAGCCGGTGTTTCCCACGCTGTCACACAGATGACATCATGGGAAGCGCTATAAGAAGTCTGTAAAAACGCAATGGAAAACTCCTCAAATCCACAAACATTTTTATACCTGCCTTTTTGCTGCGGATTTGACTGACTCAATTGAAGTCAATAGGTGAAAAGCACCATAAAAATCCGCACAAAGAATTGACGTGCGGCAGAAAAAAACACACTGCAAATACTCACAGGATAATTACTGATCATGTGCACAACACTTCAGGATTATCATTGAATTAGCTGGCATAACGATTCCATAGCGTTTTGGCCCATTTCCGCTTGGAAAATGCACCAAAAACACACACAGGGGAACATAGCCTAAAAGTGAGCTCTTCCAGAAACGGTCAGTTGCTAATTTATTTACACACAGAAGAGGATGTTTTGTGATTTTTACATTTTGATTTCTCAAACCTATGACTCCCATTTATAATTATATTTTTGAATTTTTAAAATCCGGACAATTGGAGGGACACCTATATAAAAACTAATCCAATGGCTAAGCAAACGGTTCACATTTGAAATAAAACAAAGGAGACTTGTGGGATAAATTGTTCTCTGAAAGATACAACACTTGTTTACAAGTGAAATATAAATGAGGCGAATACATTGGAATGGGGTAGTTATTTGCATAGACCTAATTTTCCATATGCATACCAACTTTTTTTTTTTTTTTTTTTTTTTTTTTTAAGCAAAGAGGCACTGGACTGCCACAAATACTAAAAGACTACATAGATGGAATACTGAACCCAGCAGTTCATTAGTCAATGAACAAACATCATAGTGTGTGAGTTTAGACTTATGAAACAGTTGGGGCAAATTAAGAAGGGCGTTACTCTATAAATATCTGTGCATCATGGTATTAGGGTATGTGCACACGTTGCGGATTCTGCTGCGGATTTTTCCGCAGCGAATTTGGAAAATCTGCAGTGCAAAACCACTGCGGATTTTATCGCGGTTTCTTCTGCGGATTCCTCTGCGGGTTTTCAACTGCACTTTCCTATTGGTGCATGTTGAAAACCGCTGCGGAATCCGCAGAAAGAATTGACATGCTGCGGAAAATAATCCGCTGCGTTTCCGCTCGGAATTTTCCGCAGCATGTGCACAGCGGTTTTTTTTTCCCTTAAGTTTACAGGGTACTGTAAACTTTGGGAAAACTGCTGCGGAATGCAGCAAAATCCGCAGCGTGTGCACATTCCCTTAATGTCCAAATAGGCAATAACTAACTATAGGCTTAGGAAGTGGGAAACGGTGAAGGGTCAAATGAATGGGCTACATTTTATAAAAGGACTAGGATGTGATCTATCACTAAAACAAAAGATTACACACTTGTGTTTCATTAGTAGGTTGACACTCCTAACTATTAGCAAAATTAAAAAGGAATAGAGAACGGGTCTGCCTGAAACGCAATAGCCAATCAGCGGGATTTATTCAGAACTACTGCTTCTGTGGCAAAATAAATATGTTTTTTGATAGAGGTAAGAGAACATTGATGAAGCCTTGGATTGTAGGGTAACTGAAATTGAGAATATGGCTCCTAGGAGATGTGGATTTGCTTCAAGATAATAATGTAGGGCACAAGCAATTACTGGCTAGACTTTTTGTTTTAATCACCCCTTTTAATATTGGCATGAAAGTGGAAAAATTGGGCCATGTTCACTATTTTCATAGCGGTATTTGTAAGTCAAAACCAGAAGTTTGTGAGAAATACAAACGTGTTTCTGTTATACTTTTCCTCTGATTGTTCCACTCCTGGTTTTGCTGCAAATACTGATGTGAAATACTGACCAAATATTGAACGTAGAGAATAAATCTTTGGGAATTCTGGGATGTATGGAGACTTGAATCATGTCAATGAAAGAGAAGTTCATTCTGTATAGGAATTTTAAGATAGAAGGATAGAGGTTCTAGGAGGTTTAACCCCTTCATGATGGAGATAATTTTGACCTTGACCAGGTCAAATTTTTGAAATCTTACCGCTGTCACTTTGAGGTAATAACTCTGGAACGCTTCAACGAATCCCAGTGATTCTGAGATTGTTTTTTTTTTTTTTGTGTGACATATTGTACTTTGATGGTGGTAAATGATGGTTGATATAATTTGTGTATATTGCAATTTTCCGAGTTAAAATTTTTATGCCCCTCAAAATAATTAATAAATAACAAAATAACATTTCCCACATGTCTACTTGACATCAGCACTTTTTTTTCGTTTTTGTTAGGAAGGTTAGGAGGGTTAAAAGTTGACCAGAGATTTCTCAATTTTCCAACAAAATTTACAAAACATTTTTTTTTTTTTTTTTAAGGGACCACCTCACATTTGAAGTGACTTTGATGGGCCTATACGACAGAAAATACCCAAAAGTGTCACAGTTCTAAAAACTGCACCCCACAAAGTCCTCAAAACCACATTCAAGAAGTTAATTAACCCTTCAGGTGCTTCACAGCAATTAATGGAGTGTGGAAGGAAAAATTAACATTGTTATTTTTTTTCACAAGTTTTGCTTTAGCCCCAAATTTTTTACTTTCACAAGGGTAACAGGAGAAAGTTGACCCCAAAATTTGTTGTGCAATTTTTCTTGAGTATACCGATACCCCATATGTAGTGGAAAACTACTATTTAGGCATACGGCAGAGCTCGGAAGGGAACCAGTGCCATTTGACTTTGTACGCAGAAATGGCTGGAATCATTAGCGGGCTCCATGTTGCATTTGGAGAGCCCCTGATGTGCCTAAACAGTGGAAACCCCCCACAAGTGACCTCATTTTGGAAACTAGACCCCTCAAGGATTTTATCTAGGGGTATAATGAGGATCTTAAACCCAAAGGTACTACACATTAGTGTTGAACGCAAGTGCTCGCTACTCGAGTTTGCATCTTGTGCTTTGGTGTGCACCAGTTATCACGGACGCTTGAGCGTCCCCGACGCAAACTGAAGTAGCGAGCACTTGTGCTCAACACTAGTCGTCTTATCGTCATAACTTTTAAAAAAATAAATAAATAAATTGTAACCCCAATGCTAACTTTAACCCTAACATTAGCCTAACCCTAATGGCAAAGAATAAAATAAATAAATATGATAAATTAAAAAAAAAAAAAATTTAATCTGTGTAATCTGAAGGGGATGACACAGGAGGGGGAGACATACGAATTATTAGTTTTTGGTCACTGTGATATGATCTTAGTGTGATCAAAATGAACCAATAAGAACAATTCCTGCTGTTGCTGTTTTTTTTTTTGGGGTGTGTATGAATGTATGTATTTGATATCTATGCGCTTTTTCACGACATCCTCTCTACATATATGGAGCTGCTGTTTATGGTCACCGCGCAATGATCGGGTTAAGATGGCTTCTGTCTCTGACCATCCCTGCACGTTGCTGTGGTTGGCTGTATCCCCCTCCCCTTGCGATAGCGGATGTTTGCCGATCAATTCTGATCAGCCAATCACAGCGATTTGACAATAGTTATAAAAAAAATAAATAAAAAAAAAAAGACAGTGATTGGTGCTGTCCCAGACAGTCACATCAGTCACAATGGATAGGGTAATCGCGACAATACCTTTGGTGATTAACCCTTTTGTCACCGATTGGCTGACTAATAGTTACTGACCAAATGGCACCAAAAGGGTTTATCTAAAATAACGATCACCACTCTGCACACCATCTATTCTTCAGATCTGGTGTGCAGAGCAGTTGTGTACCCTTTATACCTGTCAGTAAAAAAAAAATCATTGGTGGTCCGCATGCTCTTACTTCTGCTGTGTCTCCGGTGTGGTACTGTGTGACTAATCTGTGTGATCACAGCAGCAGAACTTCCCAAATCCGTGTTTCAGCCCCCCCCACTCAGCAACTGCTTTTTTAGCGCACTTTTTTGGTGCCTTTTACGTATATGTGCGCCCTGCATCCACACCCCTTTTGTATTTTGTGCTGTGCATTTGTGCTCAATTTTTGGCGCACTTTTTTTTTTTTACACGAATATGTGCGCTCCGCGTTTCCGCAGCACTCTGATCAGTATCGCTGCTGATCAGACTACACCAAGTGACATATTCTTTATTTTCATTTATTTTTTGCTATATGTAGAGTAGCATACATGGCAGTGTTGGTGACGTCCGGTTTTCTTGTAGGAAAAAAAAAGTTAAATAGCACAGAGTAAATTTATAGGAAGGATATTACAGTAGTGAATGTCACTAAAAAAAAATTTATACAAACTGTTTTTTTTTTTTCTTCTACTGATTTTTCTTATTTTTTTCTGTACTTTTTTTTTTATTGTAAATTATGAAATAGTACCCTTTCCACACACCCCACACAATACATGTGTAAAACACCACTTACACACACATCCCACTGGTTAGAAGAATAAAATAAAAATGGCCCATTCTTCAAGAAGAAGCTATTCAACAGATGAGGCATACGCTTTCCTTGCCCCCGACATGGATTCAGCCAGTGAGAAAGATAACCCATTTCTATATTTGTCTTCCTCCTCATCTAGTGAGAAGGGACCCCAGCAAGGCACTCCTTAAGCAATTGATCCCATATGGACTACGACCCCGAACATTATCGGCTTATATAGAGTTAATTGATAATGGAGGACTACCTGTCAGCAGGTTTCTCATGCTCTAGTGTTGATCTGTTGATTAAACAGTGATATCGAAACTATAGCAGGTATCCAGTACTTGACACATCACTGGAATCAGATTCTCTGCCCCTACATAATGCTGCTCTCAGATTCGGTGGCAGAGTCTCTGACAGACGCACTTTCATGGAGTACACATAATTAAAACAAGAAATTCCGATTGTCCTTCTAGTTGTCATTTAATCCTTGGCTGGTTACGTGTTGCCCATTCCAGCTGCTCAAACAACTGTTTTGTGTGACTTGGTGTCTGTAGTTGTGGTTTATCGTGTTAGTCATGCAAATAATCCCTTTTTGTGCCAGTCATTATCATCATCCGTGTAAGCATTTAGCAGTTTGCTGGCACTTTCTTACCATCTGTACGTCACTAGGGGACCGAGATCTCTGAGCAGATGATATAAAGAATTGCTCTGGGTCTGAACTTGTGGAGAAGTATCCACATTTACTGCAAGTTATAAACTGAAACCTCACCAGTTCTTGGACGGGTCCCAGGAATAATCTTGCCAGTGTGCCTAAAAAGAGCGGCTGGTGTGTAACTTTAGGGAGTTGTTTCACTTGGCTGTTTTAATCTTTCCTAACTCCGTGTAACTTCCTCCTTCTGCCTCCTAGATATCTCATTCCTACTTTATCCACCCAAACAGACTTATTTTATGTGAGCTTAAGGCCTCGTTCACACGTTCAGCATTTGGTCAGTGTTTTACCTCAGTATTTGTAAGCCAAAACCAGGACTGGAAAAGTATAATGAGAATACGTCCCCACTTCTGCATTTTTCACCCTCTCCTGGTTTTGGGTTACAAATACGGAGGTAAAAAAAAACCACCAAGTACTGAACGTGTGCACAAGGCCTATAGCTGTGTCCAAGGGAGTTTTTTTTTTCCTTTCTCTTTAAATGCATTAGACTACTATAAATAAGAAGGAAAATTCTGCCCAACTCTGGCAATGAGCGAGCACTGACCACTCCTGCCGGCGATTCTGCTGTTTCAGAACAGAGCAGCTCTTCCAGTCTGCTCTGCCCACAGGGCATGACTGCTGATTGGCTGCCGCCTCCCTAGCCACTCCCCATCAACAGACTAGGAGAGAAGCAGCTGCCCTGTCGATGTGACGTCACTGAAAGCCACAGAATCATGGGTACTAGAGGTCTGTGACTGCTCTGAGCCGGCAGAGATCGGTGCTGGCTACCACCTGCCTGTAAGTACTAGCCAGTAAGAGAAAAAATCGTCCTGCATAACCCCTTTAATCAATCAAAAATTGAATACATAAGCTATTGCCTTTAACACATTTAATTTCTGCTGATTATATATGTTTATGTTGTGTGTTTGTTGTTTTTTAGGTCAATGAGCTCAATCAAGTTCCTGTTCCGGTGATGCTTTTACCAGATGATTTTAAGGCTAACTCAAAAATTAAGGTCACTAATCACCTCTTTAACAGGTCGGTTGTCACATAGTTATCAGTAAATGATTGGTCTTTCATCTGTGCTGTAGGGAGATCACCACGGCCAGGAGCGTTGTCACATCTATCAGCTAATGGCAGCGGATCCTGGATTGCTGAGGTTTGCTCTACCACATCTGCTTGGCCCCATCAGCCATTACTAATATGTTGAGAAGAAAAACATTTTTTCAAGCATGACTGCTATTTCTAGTTGTGCAAATATTATTTTTTTTCCTGTAACATTTCATCTTCTTGATTCTTGTAGCCTTAAAGGGACTAAGTCCTAAAAATATAATAAAAGTAGGAAATGTTATAAAATAATAAAACCTTATATTCACCTCCCCCCTCTCACCAATCCAGAGCCCCCAGCTGATTTTTCTCCTGCAGTGATAATGTGCTGAACATGCCCACATGACAGCTGCAGCCATTCACTGGCCTTCCTGGTCTCCTAATCCCTCTTAAAGGGGCTTTTTGGTTGATGGAACAAATATATATTGATGATTATGGGATCTTCCTGCATTCCGTTATAGGTACAGTTTTTTAACTGAACATTTTCTTTCATTCTAAATACATGATGGAGCTCCATATGAACCCCATAATAAGTACATTCGGTACCACTGCTTCTGCCTCTTATTAATAACTAGATGGTGGCCTGATTCTAACGCATCGGGTATTCTAGAATATGTATGCGTAGTGTATAGCACAGCCCACTCAGTACATTGCGCAGGCCACGCAATACATTGCGCAGGCCACGCAATACATTGCGCAGGCCACGCAATACATTGCGCAGCCCACACAGTACTCGTATATTGCGCAGCCCACGTAGTATATTGCGCAGCCCACGTAGTATATTGCGCAGCCCACGTAGTATATTGCGCGGCCCACGTAGTATATTGCGCGGCCCACGTAGTATATTGCGCGGCCCACGTAGTATATTGCGCGGCCCACGTAGTATATTGCCCGGCCCACGTAGTATATTGCCCGGCCCACGTAGTATATTGCCCGGCCCACGTAGTATATTGCCCGGCCCACGTAGTATATTGCCCGGCCCACGTAGTATATTGCGCGGCCCACGTAGTATATTGTGCGGCCCACGTAGTATATTGCGCGGCCCACGTAGTATATTGCCCGGCCCACGTAGTATATTGCCCAGCGACGTAGTATATTGCCCAGTCACAATATTGACCAGTCACGTAGTATACAGCACAGAGCCACGTAGTATACTGTCCAGTCACGTAGAATGCACCATATCCCTGTTAAAAAAAAAAAAAAAAAAAAAAATACAAAAAATGGTTACATACTCACCTTCTGGAGCCTCCGGATTGAAGCGTCCGGTTACCGATGCTCCTCGCGCGCTCTGGTCTGAAGATTGCATTGCGGTCTCGCGAGATGATGACGTAGATGATGTATGCAGCGGTCACCGGGGCATCGCGAGGAGCATCGGTAACCGGCCGTTCGATCCGGGGGGGCCACCGGAGGGTGAGTATGTAACTATTTTTTATTTTTTTAATTATTTTTAACATTTTAACATTACATATTTTTACTATTCATGCTGCATAGGCAGCATCAATAGTATAAAGTTGGTCACACAGGGTTAATAGCAGCGTTAACCGAGTGCATTACACCGCGGTCAACGCTGCCATTAACCCTGTGTGAGCGCTGACCGGAGGGGAGTACGGAGCGGGCGCTGTGACCGGAGGGGAGTACGGAGCGGGCGCTGTGACCGGAGGGGAGTACGGAGCGGGCGCTGTGACCGGAGGGGAGTACGGAGCGGGCGCTGTGACCGGAGGGGAGTACGGAGCGGGAGCTGTGACCGGAGGGGAGTACGGAGCGGGCGCTGTGACCGGAGGGGAGTACGGAGCGGGCGCTGTGACCGGAGGGGAGGAAGGAGCGGCCATTTTCTTCCGGACTGTGCCCGTCGCTGATTGGTCGAGGCTGTTTTGCCACGACCAATCAGCGACTTGGATTTCCATGACTGACAGAGGCCGCGACCAATGAATATCCGTGACAGACAGAAGGACAGACAGACGGAAGTGACCCTTAGACAATTATATAGAAGATATTTATTTATATAGCACCATTGATTCCACGGTGCTGTACATGAGAAGGGGTTACATACAAATTACAGTAAACAAACTAACAATCAGAGACTGATACAGAGGGGCGAGGACCCTGGCCTTGAGGGCTTACATTCTTTATGCAACACATCTGTCTTTGTTCGTTTATTCTTCTAAGTGGAACAGAAAATAGGAATGTCCAACTGAAAGTTGGCCTAAAAGTCTATTAACCAGAGCAAAGATTGTCTACATAGGTCCGTTCATCACTGCCAATTAATGTAAGTTGTGTAGTGTCTTCTTTCCTGTGACGCAGAGGGGCCAAAGCGGACACCACTGTGGGAGTTATGAGCTCTCTGACTGTGGATTACATGGTCCACCAGTTGTTTGTGTAGATCCCAGTACACTCTAGATTTATCGGGCAATAGACCTGTTTCTTTACCCCAATAGAGTGACTCTGTATTTATTCTGGCTCTGGAGGTGAGTGGGCCCAATAATGTCACATGTCTAGATACATTTCAGCAGCAGGCATCATGTACCTGTCCTATTCTAGTGATTAGCGAGTTACCCAGCAGATACAGTAGTGTTTGAAGCCCAATTACCCCTTTAAGTAGGTAGAGCGATGTGTATATGCACACATATGACACACACACTTCAGCTGCCCCCAATTCTCCACTCCCTCATGTAATCATGTATGTGTATTTGGCAGCTCTGTGTGTCTGGCAAACAGATGAAACACAACCCTAACACACTGGGCTCTTTAGGCTCATTCTATCACAATACTTTACATATTGTTTCATTATCTGCCACATTCTCTCCCAGCAATGTTTGGAATCCTCGTGCGAGGCCCGTTATCTACAATGCCATACTGGCAAGTGGATGTGCGAGTCTCTCAGGAGATTTCCATGACCGCTTTTTCATTCCTTAGGGGCCTGTTCAGTGATCCCCAGTTGCATTCCTCTTAATATACTGTATATCAGGGGTGTCAAACTGCATTCCTCAAGGGCTGCAAACAGGTCATGTTTTCAGGATTTCCTTGTATTGCACAGGTGATCATTTAATCACCTGCACAGAATGATTCCAGCACCTTGTGCAATGAGAAGGAAATCTTGAAAACACTCATGGTCTGAGGCCCTCGAGGAATGCAGTTTGACACCCCTGCTGTATATGCAGCAATACCATTACTGAGGCTTGGACACCTTGCTTGGATTTTATTTGAATGACAATGCCGAGAACTGTACCAACATGAAATATCAAAACAGAACACTAATACACATGTATACATACACTAACATAATGTTCAGAGGTAACCGAACATCAGGAACTCGTCTCTAATAACGGAACGGTCAAAACCATGAAGGAACACGCATGGAAACATGGAGTAAAGATACAAAGCCTTGTATTTCCTCAACATACTCCCCTTTTACTCTGATGTCTGCTGTATACACCCTTGGCTCACTGTTTTCTGATGCGTCCCTTCCCGGTTTTGCTGCCTTACGTCTGAATCTACAATGTGCACGTTCCAGTAAGTACAAGGAAAACCAATGCATGAACCAGTGTGTCCAAACTTTTGACCAGTACTGTATATGCATGTTGTATACCTAAGGTACATATTTTTTGCTTGCGCCAACAGTGCGTATATACAGTACTATACAAAAGTTTTAGGCATGTGTGGAAAATCACCTGCAAAGTTAGAAAGCACTGAAAAAATGTAAATAATTTATTTTTATCAATTAACAAAATGCAAAATGAATGGCTAAAAGATTAAATACAATCAATATTTAGTGTGATCACCCTTTGCCTTCAAAGCTGCATCAATTCTTCTATGTACACATGTACAAAGTTATTGAAGATCTCGACAGAGGTTGTTCCAGTCATCTTGGACAATTAACCCCAGATCTTCTGTGGATTTAGGCTTGTGAGATCCTTCTGTCTCTTCATGTAATCCCAGACAGACATGATGATGATGATGATGATGATGATATCACCATGGCTCTGCGGGGGCCTTTTCCATGTGAAAACAAGGTGTCCTAGAAGAGAACTCTTAATGACATTGGCTGCATGTTTTGGTTTATTGTATTGCATGATGGATAAGGTCTGCCTATAGTTCTCGGCATTGCGGACACCAACAAATGGGCAATATTGAGGACCGTAGAGGCAGTTGTCAGCCAAGGAAACTTAGTGCAGCAGATGAGGCACATCATTTTTGCTTCCCTTCAAAAAACAAAATATGTCCAGCAGAGCCATCATCTACGAAATGGCATCAACCTGTTGGGACACAGCGACACTGATCTACAGTTTGGAGAAATCTGGTCAGAAGTAGTTTTCACAGAGGAATTGTAGCCAAAAAACATTTCCATATCGAGGTATTGATTCCAAATGACTCAACTATGCATGAAAACATTGGAAATAAGGTGTAGAAAAATGTCATCAGGTGCTCCTCACTGATTAGTCAAAATGAAAATATTTTGCTGTAACAGAAAGTATTTTGTTTGCCAACGGGCTGGAAATCAGTACGATAATGAGCATCTGCAGGCAACAGTGAAGCAAGAACGAGCTTCCTTGCACGTTTGGGCTGTTTTTCAGCAAATGGAGTTGTGGATGCCAACAGAAAATCTGTGGTTAATTTTCCAAGATGTTTGGATCAATCTACCTGAATAGTTACCGTACTTCAAAAACTGAGTACATAGAAAAATGAATGCTTTTTGCAAAAAGGTGGTCACCCCAAATATTGATTTTGATCTAGGTTTCTCTTCCATTAACTCACTTCGTTTTGTTGTGTACTGTATGTTACAGCAATCTCCCGTGTTTTTCATAAGTCTGGCCTATATGGTAGTTTGACAAGAACAAAGCCTTTTCTTACAAAGAAAAACATCCTAGCCGACTGTTTTGTCACAACCTAGGTCTTCTGACAAAAGCATATGGGAAAAAGTGTTGAGACTGATGAGGCCAAAGTGGACCTTTTTGGCCATAATTCCAAAAGGAATATTTATCGAAAGCCAACACTGCATATCACCAAACGAACACTATACCCACAGTGAATCGTGGTGGAGGCAGCAATTTCCTTTTGGGTTTGTTTTTTGACAGCTGGAACAGACGTTTGCTAAAAAGCTGAAGATGAAACGGAATTTCACCATTCAGCATGACGACTACCCCTAGCATACTTTCAAATCAACAGAATGGCTTCACCAGAAAAGATCAAAGTTTTGAAATGGCCTAGACCTGAATCCAATTGAAAATCTGTGTTGACCTGAAGAGGGCGCTGTCACAGCAGATGCCCTAACAATCTGACATATTTATGGTGCTGCTGCTAAGATGAGTAGGCTTAAAAACAGTAAAAATCGGCAAACTTAGATCATGCATTTAGATGCATGAACAGAAAATGTGGAGAATCTTTTTAAAATCTACACAGCTATTTTTTTTTTTCCTAGCTTGTGGATGATTGGTAAAATGTCATCCCCTTTTCTACTGTAATACACTGCAGAGTTTACAGCTATATGGTGACACCACTTGTCGTGATATCTCCGCACTGACAGGAATATGAACTATTCCACTGCTTTATTGCCTGAGTGTTAGAATTGCAGCTTTTTATCTCCAGCTTGTGTCACAATCAGGAGTCCACAGATGTCACAGCACATGAATAGATACTGTGTCGCTGAGGGAATACAGGGAGGCTAGCACAAACAGATCTCTGGTCATGAAGCCCGAAATTGGTTTAGTTTTTAAAAAGTTCACTAAAGCAACATATCCTGGTTGTGTAATAAAATGACATTACTGTTGTGTTGATTTATACTGTGGCTGCGCTGTACCGCCAAGTAACATTTGGCATTGTATCTATACGTTCTCTGCATATTTACATCTTATAGCTACATAGCTGGTGTACAGAGTTAATAAGTAGTCAATGGCCCGGTCAATGCATCGCCTGAATCTCGTCTTGTGCAAGTTAGTTGTGATTATTTGCTCCTTCTGTTTTTTATATTTTTGTTTCTATTAAAAAAACATTTTTTCAATTTTAAATATTTTAGGGAGAATTTACCTAGTCACTTTAAGTTTAAAGAATACTGTCCACAAGTTTTCCGAAATCTCCGTGAGCGTTTTGGAATAGATGACATTGATTATCAGGTAAGTTTATACTTATTAATATAAACCAGGGAAAGTGTTAGACACTTTTTTTTTTTTTTTTTTCTTCCTTGCAAATTGTTTGCTGCACAACTAATTGAGTATTCCTGCTCTGTTTGGAACGTATAGGGACTTGCTAGTAAATGAACTATTTTAAGGGCTTATCCGGCTTGCAACACTTTCCACGATCAGTGATGGTTTGGGGAGCCATGTCATCTGCTGGTGTAGGTCCACTGTGTTTTATCAAGACCAAAGTCAGCACAGCCATCTACCAGGAAATTTTAGAGCACTTCATGCTTCCCTCTGCCGACAAGTTTATTGGAGATGGAAATGTAATTCTCCAGCAGGACTTAGCACCTGTCCACACGGCCAAAAGTACCAATACCTGGTTTAGAAACCATATCACTGTACTTGATTGGCCAGCAAACTCGCCTGACCTTGTCAAGAGGAAGATGAGACATCAGACCCAGCAATGCAGATGAGCTGAAGGCTGCTATCAAAGCAACCTGGGCTTCCATAACATCTCAGCAGTGCCACAGCCTGATCGCCTCCATGACACACCGCATTGATGCAGTAAGTGATTCAAAAGGAGCCCCGACCAAGTATTGAGTGCATTTCCAGAACATTTATTTCAGTAGGCCAACGTTTCTGATTTTAACCCCTTTCTGACATCAGGTGTAATAGTACGCAGATGTCGGACTCCCTCCCTTTGATGTCGGCTCCGGCGGTGAGCCCACATCTTTCCGGGGACATGTCAGCTGTTTTGAACAGCTGACATGTGCCTGCAATAGTCGCGGGTGGAATCGCGATCCACCAGCAGCTATTAACCAATTAAATGCCCCTGTCAAACTCTGACAGCGGCATTTAAATTGCGCTTCCTGCAATCTCTCCTTTACGTGATCGTGGGTCACCGGTGTGTTGGCATGACAACCTGAGGTCTCTTGGAGACCTCTATGGTTGTCAGTGCCGGCTTGCTGTGAGCGCCACCCCTCTATGTAGCAGAGCCGAGCGGGTTGTGGCAGCTTCTAGTCTCCTATGAAGACTATTGAAGCATGCCGCAAGTAAAAAAGTTTTTAAAAATATTAAAAAATAAAAAAATATATAAAGGTTCAAATCGCCCTCCTTTCGCCCCATTCAAAATAAAATCAAACATGCACATATTTGGTATCGCCACTTTCAGAATCGCCCAATCTATCAATAACAAAGATTAACCTGATCACTAAACGGCGTAGCGAGAAAAAAGTAAAAACGGCAGACTTACATTTTTTTGGTCGTCGCGACATTGCATTAAAATACAATAACAGGTGATCAAAAGAACGTATCTGCACCAAAATGCTATCATTAAAAATGTCAGCTTGGCACGCAAAAAATATGGAGACGCTACAGGAATCGGAAAATGGTGCTATTTTTTTTTTAATTTTATTTTAACAAAGTTTGGAAGAACCTAGACTTCTTTGGTGTCTCTGAACTCGTAATAACCTGGAGAATCATAATGGCAGCTCAGGTTTAGGCTAGGTTCACATTTGCGATTGAGTCCGCAGCGCCTCGTCCGCAAACGCATGATAACGCTGCGGTTTTTTTATCCGCATCAGCTTACGCATGACGGATAAAAAACCGCAACGTTTGCGCGTGTTTTTGCATGCGTTCGCTTTTTTATGCGCATGCGTTTGTTAGGGAAAAAAATTTCAAGGAGAATTTCCTTGACACCAGCCACGCCAAGTAGGCGTGGCTCATGGGATTTCTCTATATAAACCCTTGTGCAAACGCAAGCGAACGCATGTCCTTGCGTATGCATGGGTTCCCATAGACTGTAATGCTTTTATTTGACGCACTCCTTCCGCAAGCTTCTGCATGTTTATGGCGGAAGAAATTTGCTGCCACAAAAATTCTAACATGGTGCGTCAGCCGCGCCCAGCCGTACATCGCCAAAATACGCATTCGTAAGCAAACGCAAGCTAACGCATGCACCTGCGTCTACAATGTAAAAGATATGAATTCAAGACGCATGTGGATGTATGCGTCCGAAACGCTGCGGACATGACCGCAAATGTGAAACCAGACTTAGCATTTGGTGAACCTAGTAAAAAAGCCAAACAAAAAACAACTGTGGGATTGCACTTTTTTTGCAATTTCACTGCACTTGGAATTTTTCCCGTTTTCTAGTACACGACATGGTAAAACCAATGGAGTCGTTCAAAAGTACAACTCATCCCGCAAAAAACAAACCCTCACACAGCCATTTTGACCAAAAAATAAAAAGTTATTGCTCTGAGAAGAAGGGTAACAAAAACTGAAAACCCAAAACCGAAAAAGCTCCGGGGGTTAAAATGATTTTTCAAGCTGGTGTTATAAAGTATTCTAATTTACTGAGATAATGACTTTGGGGTTTTTATTGGCTGTAAGCCATAATCATCAACATTAACAGAAATAAACACTTGAAATAGATCACTCTGTTTGTAATAACCCTATATAATGAGTTTCACTTTTTTTTATTGAAGAACTGAAAAAAAATTACCGTTTTTTGATGATATTCTAATTTTGTGAGACGCATCTGTAGTTCACAAACACAGGTGAGAAAAGCACTTTGCTTACTCCAGAACCATTTACCAGTTTTTGCAAACTCCAGGAAATGTAAGATGTGAAAGAAATCAAAAGAAAAACCATAATTCTCAGCTTTTAGAACCGAAGAAGAGTTTCCTGCACGAGCTGGAAATGCCTGGTTGTAACTTGGTGCTGGGCTTTACAGTCTAACGTTACTGAAGCTGAGCGCCAAGTACTTTATATTCATGAGTCGTACTTTTTAGAAAAGAATCCATAAAATCCTCTTAAGGCAAATCTGCTTATCACGGTACAATGAAATGTCTTTGAATTTCTAAAGGCTCCTCTGTGAGAGCGGCAGTAGGAAAAGATGCTTTTATGTAGGCATGTTATAATGTAGAACAAATCCATTGTATTTTTACTTTACCATAATGGGAAGTTAAATGCAGTCCAATGCTATATCGTGGTTCTTAGACCGACCACAATGCCCGGACTGATGATAGGCCTCCTGTCCGGAGCTCACAGCCTCCTATGTGCCTATTAGGCAGGCTGTAAGGACGAGTCTAGAGACTCGTGGCTTTTTATGTAGCATTTTCATGGCCAGATTTTAGCTTTCAGTCACTAGAAAATATTAAATCCACTGCAAGCAGTGCATTGTTCGTGCTATTTTTAACACTCTTGGTGGGGTGTTATCATTTTTTAGTTTTTTGTTTTTTTTTTATTTCCCCCCTCAACTCCTCAGAAAAATTGCTGCTTGCTGTAGTTCGATATTTTACCCTCTGTATAATTCTCACATCGCCTTGGGATTGTGAATGTTCATGATATTGAAAAAATCTATGTAAAATCAAACGTTGTGTTGTAGTCCATTAATCACCAGGTATCTGGGAGCGTCATTCTGCGGACAAATCTTTGATGAGGTCGCAGCAGTTCCTTATTCTGAGGTTTGTTTGGTTCCTTGGAAATCAAAGTGATGGAATATTATAGCGACTAGACAATATTTCCTATAGATGTAGAACCACTCTAAGTTTGGCTGTCTGTCTGTATGATGTGATGTTGGCCATGATCCTCCTATGCAGTCCGAATTACACCTACGGTAGTTTTAGATTTCGCAGTGTCCAGATTCTGTTCCCTCCACTGAGCCAGGAAAAGTTATGTAATTGGAAAATGAACATTGTTGACTACTTTTGACCAGACTATGGTTAGATTTGCTGGCCATACCAGCTTCTGATCTATGCTGGGATAAAACAATGTTGTCTGATTGTAGTATGAATGTTTACTTCCCCCCGCATCTTCATTCATTAATTACATGTGCCTGACATCTGATCTCTAATCTTTTATTGTAGGTGTCCCTGACACGTAGTTCTCCATACACTGAAAGTGAAGCTCATGATGGACGATTTCTTCTGGCTTATGACAAGACTCTGGCAGTTAAGGAAATCTCCAGTGAAGATGTGGCAGACATGCACAGTATCCTCTCTGACTACCACCAAGTAAGTAAAGCTAAAATCGAAGAACGTATTGGCGTTTCATGCTGCTGTGTGTTTTCTTATTTCTATGTGATGTCAGTTTATGGTGGAGGGGGTATATGTAGGATTCTATGAGTTCCTACAGAAATAGTATTGCTACCCCCCCACCATTGCAGATTGGTAGCTGTCAATCACTCTTTCTCAGAGTCCTCACAGCTGTTTGCATGTAAATAATAAATGAATTACTACTAAAACCTGGGGGCCGCCAACTGTTTTTTTTTTCTTTGCTGCTAAAGAAAAGCTACCATAGGAGAAAGGTGATGACTTCCTTAGGTTGGAATAACCCTTTAAAGCAAGTCTATCTACGGGGTTAGTGATAACTTAGATTAGTTGAATTTAGTGGCATATGTCCGACATCTTCATTCAAGTCTGACACTGAACAAGATAGCGGAGAGCACCGCAGGACTTGGTTATATCTTTAGTGTCCTAAAGGAGTTGTCTCATGTTAGTAAATTGTCAAATTTGTAAAGTGTTTGTAAAAATGAGCATCTTTGCTATTTACTTCTCATTAAAAATCCTCTCTGTTCTCAACAATGAAGGGATTTTAAATTTCATAGTTTGTTTTGTAGGTTACCGGTCACCCCTACAGTTTCATAAGCAGGGAGCATGCTCAAACACTGGCAACCCTGCGCTCATCCGATAATGCAGAGGCAAAGCTGCAAAGGCTAGCCGCGCTGGAGAGCGCACAGTACATGCCAGATGAGCAGAGACGGGTGCGTTCCTGGAGAACAGTCTAGAAACAACCCTGTTAAGGGTCTCGTGCACATTAGTCAGCTGTCTCCCTCAACTCCTACATACACAGGAATGCTTGGTTCAGCTGAGAGGTCTACGGACAGTCACCTCTGTCCAGGGAGAGCAAAAGGATCAGATGCTGTAATTTGGCATGCCGGATCCTTCCCTGACATTTTGGGATGCTCCATACATATTAGTCTGTGAGCTGATATCTATGGTTTCTGTTGGCATTCAATGGGATGGCGGGTCATAGGATTAATTTACTGCACTAGTCACCTCTTATCTGTGATGTTGCTGCCAAGAGAGAACAGTGAAGATTAATCCCCAGTTCTCACAATCATGATTTGTAGTGTGGGACTCGCATGGATCTAAGGGTACCGTCTCACAGTGGCACTTTGGTCACTACGACGGCACGATCCATGACGTTCCAGCGATATACTTACGATCTCGCTGTGTCTGACACGCTACTGCGATCAGGGACCCCGCTGAGAATCGTATGTCGACGACGAAAGAAAGTTTCAAACGATCTGCTACAAGTGTCCCGCTGTGGCGGCATGATCGCATCGTGTAACAAAGGTGTGCACGATATTGTATACGATGTGCGCACAGTAACCAACGGCTTCTACATCGCAAATACGTCATGAAATTATCGCTCCAACGCCGTGTATTGCGAAGTGTGACCGCAGTCTACGACGCTGGAGCGATAATTGAGCGACGCTGGAGCGTCACGGATCGTGCCGTCGTAGCGACCAAAGTGCCACTGTGAGACTGTACCTTAACTTTTATCGCCTATCTAGATGATAACTTGTTTAGGCTGGGATACCCCTTTACCTAGATACAAAATTCAGCATATTGAGGGTTGTTGAAACCTGAAAGCTTTCTTATTTTTGTGGCATCTTACACATTTTCCAGTGTTATTCCCAGGTTGCTTAGTGTAATTTTTTTTGTTTTGTTATTAGCTAAACTTTTTGAGAGATTACCATGAAATAATGCTACTGTATCAGTATTTCCTAGTCACTAGTGTTTTATAAATATATTAACTAATATATATAATTGTGATGTGCTACAGAATGTTGGCGCTATATATTAGTATGGGTGTTACCTTGTAGATAAAATGGTGTGCAAATATGAGATCCTTGTAGACTGACATCTTTATTTCTCTCTGTCTTCTAGCATATTGTGAAATGTCACGGTAGCACACTTCTTCCTCAGTTTTTGGGGATGTATCGTCTGAGTGTAGACAATGAAGACTCCTATATGCTGGTAATGAGAAATATGTTCAGCCATCGCCTTACTGTTCACAGGAAGTATGATCTTAAGGTGAGCTTGTGTTTAATGGCCTTCAGATCATTCTGGAAGCCTTATTTTCTTAATTATTATTTATTTATATAGCACCATTGATTCCAGGGTGCTGTACCTGAGAAGGGGTTACATAGAAATTGTGGTTGTTGCTTACAGTAAACAAACTAACAATTAAAGACTGATACAGAGGAGCGAGGACCCTGCACTTGTGGGCTTACATTCTGCAGGATTAGTATGTGTGTGTTTTGCAGCAAGGCTTTGTCTCTATGGATCCATGTAAATGCCAGCCCTTAAACTGATGCTAGGTCTGCAGAGCCTGCACCTTTTCCCAGCTTAACTCCTTCCACATTACATGTGGATTAACATCCTGGGAAGTGGTCCGCATGTGTGGATGGGGCTCAGAAGATGAACTCCCTCCACACACGGCTGATGCCGGCCTTATTACATAGCCATTATCTGTCTGTAAGCACCACAGCTAAAGCAGAGTTCCAAGCATGGTTATTCACCATCTAAACACCGCCGTCAATCTTCGAGATCTGCTGGTCAGCACCAGGCACCAGCAGGGAATTTTCCTATTGGTTCCAGAATTCTGATCAATCTGATAGACCCCATCACAGTGATCAAAGGCCCAATAATTAGTAAATCATCCCCGTGTCATCAATTTAGATAAAATATACACTGACTGGCCACTTTATTAGGTACACCTGTCCAACTTCTTGTTAACACTTAATTTCTAATCAGCCAATCACATGGCGGCAACTCAGTGCATTTAGGCATGTAGACATGGTCAAGACAATCTCCTGCAGTTCAAACCGAGCATCAGTATGGGGAAGAAAGGTGATTTGAGTGCCTTTGAACGTGGCATGGTTGTTGGTGCCAGAAGGGCTGGTCTGAGTATTTCAGAAACTGCTGATCTACTGGGATTTTCCCACAACCATCTCTAGGGTTTACAGAGAATGGTCCGAAAAAGAAAAAAAATCCAGTGAGCGGCAGTTCTGTGGGCGGAAATGCCTTGTTGATGTCAGAGGAGAATGGGCAGACTGGTTCGAGCTGATAGAAAGGCAACAGTGACTCAAATCGCCACCCGTTACAACCAAGGTAGGCCTAAGAGCATCTCTGAACGCACAGTGCGTCGAACTTTGAGGCAGATGGGCTACAGCAGCAGAAGACCACACCGGGTACCACTCCTTTCAGCTAAGAACAGGAAACTGAGGCTACAATTTGTACAAGCTCATCGAAATTGGACAGTAGAAGATTGGAAAAACGTTGCTTGGTCTGATGAGTCTCGATTTCTGCTGCGACATTCGGATGGTAGGGTCAGAATTTGGCGTAAACAACATGAAAGCATGGATCCATCCTGCCTTGTATGGAGCATCTTTGGGATGTGCAGCCGACAAATCTGCGGCAACTGTGTGATGCCATCATGTCAATATGGACCAAAATCTCTGAGGAATGCTTCCAGCACCTTGTTGAATCTATGCCACGAAGAATTGAGGCAGTTCTGAAGGCAAAAGGGGGTCCAACCCGTTACTAGCATGGTGTACCTAATAAAGTGGCCGGTGAGTGTGTGTGTATGTATATATATATATATATATATATATATATATATATATATATATATATATATATATATATATATATATATATATATATATATATATATACACATATATATATACATACATACATACATACATACATACATACATACATACATACATACATACATACATACATACATACATACATACATTTTTTTTTTTTTGTTTAATTTCGTCCATTCTTTGCTGTTAATTTTGAGGGTTAGGGTATTTTCAAAAGTAAGAAAAAAAAAAAAGATTGACTACAAGTGTTGGGTGCAAGTGCACTACTTGAGTTTGCATCGGGTGCTTGGGTATGCACTCAATCGTGTATGCTGGAGGTCAGGCTTGTTTCACTGATGTTAGATGCCCAAAAGACATGCAGGGATTGGCTGCCATACACAGGCATTCTCTTGCATGTATTTTTATATTGTCTAACCACTGCGAAACATGCCGCCTTGGGGACTCGCTTGAGCCCCCGTAATACTCTGTGCATACTCGAGAACTTGTGCTCAATGGTAGTGTTGACCTATTCAATATGATGACCTAATATTATTAAATTCTGTGTAGTACTTTTTGGGTTTGAAATCCTCACTATACCCATTGGGGGCTGTTTCCAAAATGGGGTCATTTGTGGGGGGTTTCTGCAATCTATATTGGCCCATTTATGTTCCAAATTAAAAATGGTGGTCCTTTCTTTCCGAGCCCTGCTGTTTGTCCAGTCAGAACTTTTTGACTACATAGGGGTAACAATCTGTGGGGTCCACTTTTTGGTGTTACCTCTTGCAAAAGTGACAAAATAGGGTAAGGCAACATTTTAGAGGTAAAATTTTATTTTTTTATTTTTTTCATTCCACTTTGCATTAATTCCTGTGTAGCACATGAAGGGTTAAAAAAAAAAGGTCCTGACAACAGTTTTATTTTGAGGGGTTCGGTTTTTAAAAGAGTATCACTTTTGGGGAGTTTCCAATGTATTGGCTCCTCAAGGTCCATTTAAATGTGAATAGGTCCCTAAGGAAACAGGTATTGTAAATTTGTTGTAAAAATGAAATTCCTGCTAAAATTTTAACCCCTCTAACATCCTACCAAAATAAAATGACATTTGAAAAATTATGCAGATGTAAAGTAGGCATATGGGTTATTTTATTGATTACCGTATTTTGTACAGCTTGACTAACTGGTTTAAGGGCAAAAAGATTGAAAGTTTGTAAATTGCAATTTTTTTTTCCAGTGTTTTCACAAATAAGCACAATTCATATCAATCAAATTTTACCAATATTATGAAGTACAATGTCACGGAAAACAATCGCGAAGTCAGTGGGAACCGTTGAAGCGTTCCATAGTTTATAACCACAAGTGACACTGGTCAGATTTCTAAAATTTGGCCTGGTCATGAAGGTCAAAATGAGCTCTGTCACTAAGGGGTTAAACGAAGAACCTCATGTTCTGTTTTGTAAATTTTTGCCTGACAGCATTAGATCAATAGGAGTCTTGGATATGCGTTCCATGTCTTTTACAGCTATGGTATTAGTGATCAAACGATCACAGCTTAGAGTCCCCAAAGGTGAATTAAAAAAATGTAAAAAAAAAATTAAAAATTCATATTAACTCGCTTTTTCAACATTAAAAATATAATTAAAAAAAAAAACAACATAGTATCGCCGCATTCGTAAATATTCAATATGCTAAAATATGGATTAATTAACCTAGTAAACACTGTAAGGAGAGAAAAAATCAAAATGACAGAATTTTTTGGTCATTTCACCTCCCTAAGAAAAAATGTATTGATGAGCAGCATGGGGCAGCACGGTGGCTCAGTGGTTAGCACTGCAGCCTTGCAGAGCTGGAGTCCTGGGTTCAAACCCCACCAAGGACAACATCTGCAAAGAGTTTTTGCATGTTTGCGTGGGTTTCCTCCGGGTTCTCCGGTTTCCTCCGGGTTCTCCGGTTTCCTCCCACATTCCAAAGACATACTGATAGGGAATGTAGATTGTGAGCCCCAACAGGGACAGCAATGATGATGTGTGCAACCTGTAAAGCGCTGCGGAATATGTTAGCGCTATATAAAGATTATTATTTATTATAACCAATCAAAGCATTGTATGTATCAATAAAAACTTCAGCTTAGTGCGCAAAAAAAAAACACCCTTACTCAGCCATATCATTAGAAAAATAAAAATGTTGTCTCAGAAAAAGTGGCAACACAGCAAAACAATATTTTTTTTTTAAGAATATTTTTTCACCACTTTTATAGGAAGAAATTGATTCATGTATGCGATCTCCATAATTGGAATGACTTTAACAATGGTGTTTCCAAATTTATTTATTTTTTTGCAGTGCAATGAACGTTGTAAAAATAAAACCCCAAAAAAACAATGACAGCATTGCATTTTTTCGCCATTTTATCCCACTTGTAATTTTTTCCCATTTTAAGTACATCATATTGTAAAATTGACATTGAGAAGTACAACTCATTTCACAAAAAATTAGCTCTCACACGTCTGTCAATGGAAATAGAAGAAAGTTAGGACTTTGGAAGAAGATATGGAAGAAATGAAGGCACAAAAATAAAAAATTGAAGCCCCGCTCTGTGTAGCGCAAGCGATCGGATGATCGCAGCTTCTAGTCTCCCATTGAGACTGTTAAAGCAAGGAAAAAGTAAAAAAAAAAAAATGTATTTCAAAACGCTTTCCATTCAAAAGAAAACAATAATAAAAATTAAAAATACACATTGAGTAACACTGAACGCGGCGATACCAAATCTATCAATATATAAAAAAACTAATCTGATCGATAAACGACTTAACGAGAAAAAAAATTCCAGAATTACGTTCTTGGCCACCGCAACATTGCACTAAAATACAATAACAGGTGATCAAAAGATCGTATCTACACCAAAATGATATCAATAAAAACATCAGCTCGGCACGCAAAAAATAAGCCCTCACCCAACCCCAGATCACGAAAAATGGAGTCTTGGGAAATGGTCTTTTTTTTTTTTTTTTTCTTCTTTTTTTACCACTTAAATAAGAACCCAGACATGTCTGGTGTCTATGAACTCGTAATGACCCGGAGAATCATAATGGCACGTCAGTTTTAGCATTTAGTAAACATGGTGAAAAACAATTGTGGAATTTCACTTTTTTTTTTTGCAATTTCACTACAGTTTGAATTCTTTTCCCGTTTTCAAGAACACTATATAGTAAAACCAATGGTGTCATTCACAAGTTCAACTCGTACCTCAAAAAAGCAAGCTCTCACATGGCCATATTGATGGAAAAATAAAAAAAAATTATGGCTCTGGGAAGGAGAGCAAAAAAAAATGAAACAAAGCTGGAAAACCCAAGGTGGCGAAGGGGTTAAACATTTCTTAAATAAAAATATACCTAGTGTTTGGATATTTTATTTTGCTTTAACCCCTCAACTACCGCAGATACGCATTAAAACAGCGGCTGCTAGAGGTACTTATTTCCTCATTGCCGTTTTAAAACTGTGATCGCTGTAATGTCCCCCCGGAAAATCTCTGGGGGCTGTGCTACCAGGGGTAGCGGAGACCCTGAAAAACATGATTAGAGCCGGATTATCACGCAAAAAAGTGTGCCCGCAGTTAAAATGATTTCTCTCTCTTATGACATGACATACATGTCAGAGGAATAGAGAAATGAGACCCCCTGATACCTCTGCCATCCCCTGGCTCTCCTGATCCGGCTCCCGGCCCGGCATCATCTTCTTGGAAAAAAATGGCATGTGCAGTGCACCTGCCGTATTCTGCCGGGCCCGTAGCCGGCAACAATAGGATATTTTTCCTATTGGTTCCTTTTGATCACTATGATATACCTTTATCACAGTGATCAAAAGAAAAAAAAATAGTAACTAAAATTCCCCTTTGTCATCTTTAGATAAAAAATTATAAAATATTTTTTTCCTTCCTTTACAGTTGTGATTAGGGTTGGGGTTTGAATTTTTTTTTTTTGTCAAAATTTAAAAAAAAATAAAAAATGACGATATGACATTGGTGAGCGCAACTGCTCTATACTAGAGTTTGCATTGTTTCCTTGGATATGCATGGAGTATCGCGGATCCCTGCATGTGTTTTTTTTTTTGTTTGTTTTTTTGGTGTTCTAACAGCCGCAAAACATGGGGGACAGGGACTCGTGCATGTCACTTGAGCACCCGTGATAGTCAGTGCATATCCGAACACCTGACGCAAACTATAATAGCGAGCACTTGCGCTCAACATGAATGACCACATTCAATATGACGGCAGAATTTGATAAAATTAGATCATATCTGTATGTTCAAAATGCTCACTATACCCCTAGATTAAGTCCGTGAGGGGTTTGGTTTCCAAAATGGTGTCACTTGGGGGGGGGGTTTCTACTGTTTAGGCACATGAGGGGCTCTCCAAATGCGACATGTAGTCCTCTCCTTATTCCAGCAAATTTTTACATTACAAAAGACAAATGGTGCACCTTCCCTTCCAAGCACTGCTGTGCACCAAAACAGTAGATTTCCCCCACAAATAAGGTATCTGCGTGGTCAGGAGAAACTGCACAATACATTTTGGGGCATGCGCAATAGCAGCTGTCGGCGATCTCCTAGAGCTGCTACTGCGCAAGCACGGGCGGTGCCATCTTGGTGGAGGACATTTTTTTTTTTTTTCTTCAGCAAGATAGCGCCGCCGGCATCTGCACAACAGTAGCTATCGGATCTCTATACAAACCGATAGCTGCTACTGCGCAGGTGCGGCGGGCGCCATATTCAAAATGATTTTTTATTTTTTTTTATTTTTTTTTTACCAAGCCCAAGTAAATCTGCAAAAGTGAATAAGTGCAAAGTGCACATGCGATTATGCTGCAGTGCGGGTGCCAAGGCTGGCACCTGCCTGCAGAAGTGTTTTTTGTTTTTAATTCAGTATGTAATGGTATATTCAGTATGCAAACTAGGGTCAGTGACCTGTCAGCAGCCTGCATTATGAATATATAATCAGAGCATCACATACGTGAACCCCGCCTCAGGACACGAGCATATCATTAACACAAAACTAAAAATGAAGATTAAGAAACCACCACAAGACGGATTTCATCAACCAAGGCATCATTTTATTCAGTGTAACAGCGCCGACCTGACACTGTGTGAAGGTTACTGAGCACAATTCTGCTGACAGGTTCCCTTTAAACCGTATGTACCAAAAGATCTGGCCTGGTCGTTGCTGAGGTAAATGGCTCTGGGCTTGATCGCAGACAGAAAAATCGTGCAGAGCTCTGTAACAAGTGTTTTACCTCACATTGATTCAGATCAACACGGCTCAGCTCTGCTGTATAATGTTTTCCATGTTGCAGCAGATTGCTTTTCATTCACGTTTTAGCTCAGAGAGACAGACATTCCATGGAGGATCTACTGGGAGGTCAATAGGAGCTAATAAAACTATTAGGATAGTGGACACAGTGAAGGGGTGCTTGGCGAAGAAGAGGGCAGTGATCCCAGAGGAGGTGGTAGTGCCGGGATGTGATCTGCTGCACAGTGATCTGTTGTCCTCATTCGCAGACTTAAGGTAAAAGTGAATGGCTCCTGGTTCCAACCCCTACCTACCCCCCTGCAAGGAGGTGAAGCACTGGAGCTCAGTGTAGAAGAGGCTGCAGATGGCGTATGTACAGTGAATACTCACTGAGTCTATAGTATGGTCTGTCCAGGAATTGATGGACTATAAATGCTATATCGTCAGCATCAGATTGGAGAGGGCCCAGCACCAAATCTGATGTAAACATGTGGATTATAGCTGCGCTTTGCAGCTCTTCAATATGTTGCATCCGCTGCGGAGTGCTGCAGTACATCTCCTGTGCACAGACGACCTCTTTTACGCCATATCAGGTCAAGGAGCTGATGTCACGTGCATCGTCTATATACATGCATGGTCTATTTACGTGCTGTTCTTTACTCCCTGCCCTGTCCCTGTCTTCCTAGGCCAGCAGAGGCGCTTTGGGAAAATACACATCAGCACCTGGATTTGCTACGGCTTAAAAACATAACTCCTCAAAATTGCCAACAGGACTGTAAAATGTGCAGTGTGACCTCCGGTAATGACTTTCTTTTGTAAAGTTTTGCACTCTTTGGATTCCGATATCACTGTATTTTAGTTGAGCATTGTACCATACTGATTCTCTTTCTTTATATCATTCACAGGGATCTTTGGTTTCTCGAGAGGCTAGTGATAAAGAGAAGGTATATTTCTTTTCCTTTCCACTTAAGAGCATACATACAATGCACTTCTACCACCATTTTCTTCGGTTTTCCCTCCTTTGCATATAACTATTGGGTATGAAGCTTGCCTTTTTTTTTCTCTTGTCAAGATCATAGGTGCAAACATTTTATTTTCACCAACTATAAATGGTAAAATCCAGCACCATAAGAGGTTCTATAAAGATCCAAAATTATAATTACACTAAAAGTACTCTTTTCATTAAAATGGCATTTAGACGTGGAACCCCAGCCCATCAGGGCACTATTATAGTGTGCCGATCAGCACTCACGCTTCTGCTTCCACATCATTTTAGTTTGGTCATTTTTATTTTTCCCCGCAAAATGTTTTTTAGTTTACACAGACCAACAAATAATAACAGAATCATTGCTGATAAGATCGTTCTGTCCCCATGCAGTATATAATTTATCAGCAGCACATCCCCTGTTAGACGGGGCAATTTCCTTCTGTAACCATTTCTCTTTTTGCCGGCTTCAATTATTTGACTATCCTGATAAAGAGCGTTTCACTTGAGGCTGGGTGATTGCCGACATGTTTACAGCGGACTGATAATCGGGAACTAGTGTTTTTACGAACGCTCATTTGACGATGAACTACTGGTATAAATTCACCATAAATGTTTTTTCAGCAGCAGCCTGCTTGATGTTTTTCTTTTTTGCATAAAATGCAGACTAGGGTGAGAAAACCACAGCGCAAACTACTTTTGCTCTTTTTTTTCTTTTCTTTTTTTTTGTGGTTAGCCAATATTGATCTCATTTGGGGAAAAAAAACAGTAAAAATGCACCCCTTGTTTTCTTTACGGAACAAGCACAAGACGTGTGAACAAGCCCTAATACAGTTGTTGGGTAGTTATGATCTGAAAATGGGCATCTTGTTAATGATAACCTGACAGTGTGAAAACTGCAATATGTTGCAGAACAAGCCACGTGTCACTACATACAACTTTTTATGCATTGAAAATGTTCTGTATGTTTTAATTGGGTTTTCAGATTTTAGAATAGTCCAGGTCGTCATGAAGCCTTCCGTTTGCTTGTGTTCGGATTGTGTCAGGGCAGTATTTCGGTGCTCACTCAGTTCTGGGCACGCTGTTGCTCTTTTTTATCTGATGCTTGGAGTAAGTGACCTGGAGCCTTATTTGGATCTCAGAGTTTGAGGTTGAGGACACTCGGCTATAAATGTAACATTGCAGAAATTCCGGAAATCACTTTTGGAGCGTTTCTATGTGGTGAAAACACTGCCTCTATTCTCTGATAAGATTCTTTATATTCTAGTTCCCTCGTGTCTTTGGTATCAGTTTCTTTTTTGCTTAGAGAAATGTTTGATTTAATTTCTACAAGGTGAGAGCTATAGTTATTAGATGTTATAGCGAGCCTGACAATTTCCCCATAATTAGGGTTCTTTCAGACAAATTTATTTTGCCCATGAAATCAACCACAATACTTGTAACATCATGAAGTGCAGCAAATTCACCTTAAAGGGGTTTTCTGGGACTTTTATGTTGATGTCCTAACCTTACCATAAGTCATCAATGTCATTGGTGGGGTGTGACACTCGTCGCCCCTGACGATCCGCTGTTCCTGGCAGAGCTGCACAGCTATGTCAGCTACATAGTGACTGTGGCTGGGTACTGCACATCCTACCTTAACTGATTAAAATGGGGGGAGGGTGGATTTGCAGTATCCACCTTCGGAAACAGCTGATTGGCGAGGGTGCTGCAAACCCACTCATCCAATAGTTGATGACCTATCCGAAGATGGGCCGTTAATAAAGTTCTGGACAACCTTTAATGACCCTTAGATGACTGTCAATAGAACGAGCATTCGGCTGCCAGATAGTCTACGTTCACTCTCCTCTCACATCAGGGACAGAGTCCAGCATGTTAAAGTCTAGCATGCCAGAACTTTCTTTCTTCTGAGTTCTGTCAGGGCTGAATATGGACACCCCGACACACATAAAAATAAAACTCTATTTTTAGGGTGTTTGGTGCCCTCATTATTTATTGGGTGCTCATTGTTCACTTTGTCATCAGATAAAGGAACTTCCAACTCTGAAGGACATGGATTTCCTAAACAAGAGCCAGAAGGTGTACGTGGATGAGGAACAAAAGAAAGTCTTCATGGAGAAACTGAAGCGGGATGTTGAGGTAGTGTCAATTTCAGAACTTTGAAAACACAGAATAAATAAAAAAAAAAAAAAAAGTTACTCTTTAACTGTTGGATCCCTATCAGAGGCCACACACCCAGTCAAATCATTTCTCCTGCTTTGTGCTGATGAGGAAAATGCACATTGAAACATGTGTCTGAAAATGGAGTTTACAGTTATGCTCCGTGTACTAAGTCATGTGGCAAGGGTCGTTATTCACTTTTATGTTTGCTACTTCCAGTTGGCGGTCCTAGAGTTCTGGTCCTCTTCCTTTCTGAAAAGAAGCTATAATTAAAATTTAGGCGATATAATGTTTAATAACCTGCAGCTGTTTTGGATGTGTGTGAACACTTGAGGTCTGTCTATACCACGTGGCTGGTAATAACTCGTGGTCTAAAGTGCCTCAGTGCATAATTAATAAAGTACAGAGATGAAGGTTAGATCTCTTGTTGCAGCACAGAACGTCACTTGTATTTACTGCATTGGAGATGCAAGTGGATTTTTCGCTGGTTCATTTGATGTTTGTTTCTTCGTTTTATCCTTCAAGCAAAATGTTCTTATTATACAAGCGTCTGGATAATTGAGTCTTGTGATGCTGATGCGCCAGTTCTGCCCTTGGGGAAATGGATGTCTTATGCATGTCTGCAGTGTTTTTTGTTTTGTTTGTGGGTTGTTGTTGTTTTTTTGGTTTTTTTTAGGTTTTCATACCCTTGCAATTTAAAGATTGGAAGGTCTTGTCATTTG
The DNA here is from genome assembly GCF_051348905.1 of Ranitomeya variabilis. Classification (NCBI taxonomy): domain Eukaryota; kingdom Metazoa; phylum Chordata; class Amphibia; order Anura; family Dendrobatidae; genus Ranitomeya; species Ranitomeya variabilis. Next base: position 652,625,114 of record NC_135234.1, read on the forward strand.
GCAATTCTCATGCCCCACTTCATATAGGCATCTATGTAGAGAGTCAGAATAGTTTATTAAAAAAAAAAAAAACTTATCCAAAACTTGCTATAATGCTACATTCACACTATCAATATTTGGTCAGTATTTCACATCAGTATCTGTAAGCCAAAACCAGGAGTGGGTGATAAATAAAGAAGTGGTGACGTGTTTCTATTATACTTTCCTCTGATTGTTCCACTCCTGGTTTTAACTTACAACTACTGATAGTGTGAGCATAGCCTTAATGTGAAGTAAAAAGCGCTTGGTTTTTTGTGTTTTTTTTATATGCATCTTTGAGCTTGTGCTGCACTACTCTGCAACTGTGATCAGTGTCCTAAACACTGCCTCTTAACAAGGAGTCTGTATCTTTTCCCCATGTTTGGGTTGGTTTCCTCTGGGTTCTCTAGTTTCCTTCCAGACTTCAGAGACCTACTGATGGGGAATCTAGATTGTGAGCCCCAATGGGGACAGTGTTGATTATGTATGCAAATTGCTGCGTATGATGGCGCTATATAAGCAATGTATAATGAATAAGAGCTGGCCCAGTGATCAATCGACAGAGGTTTGATATCCTCGACAGAGGTTTGATATCTTTTAACCCTGGCAATAAGTTATAACTAGGAGAGGAACATCTGCCCACAGCAATAAGATATATACAATTTCCATATAAAGCCTGGCTGAGATAAGGGTTCCTCTCATGGGAATTTTTCAGAAGGTTGAATAATATTAGAAAATATGGCCACTTTTTAATAAGTATTTGAAAGAGAAAATATCGCCACTCTTTTGACCATAGGCTATATCTAGTTTTGCAACCAAGGCTGTGGAGTTGGTAAGCCAAACCTCTGACTCCTCAATTTCCCTGACTCCAACTCCACAGCACTGGGTCACTACTGAGCATGGATGTAAAGTGCAGCACAGATTCAGCTCACCTCTGACTCCACAGCACTGGTCACTACTGAGCATGGAAGTAAAGTGCAGCACAGATTCATCTCAACTACGACTCCACAGCACTGGTCACTACTGAGCATGAGCATAAAGTGCAGCACAGATTCATCTCAACTACGACTCCACAGCACTGGTCACTACTGAGCATGAGCATAAAGTGCAGCACAGATTCGTCTCAGCTCTGACTCCACAGCACTGGTCACTACTGAGCATGGACATAAAGTGCAGCACAACTTGCATTGTGCTACTGTACCCAATTTATTATATATTGTTGGAGTTGGTCCATATTATACAGACTTAGACTCCACAGCCCTGATTAGCAACATCCATTTTAATTCATTATTACTTTATTACTTTTTTCACCTCTTCCATTTGTAGACTTGGTATTATTTAATATACTTCTGTTTCTTCCAGTCTGGTTCACATGGACACCTGAAGTAACTGGTATCTGTTAGTTCTTGTGCTCCTCCATTTTGCAGTTCCAGTTATTAATGTGTGTATAGTAATTGTGAAGCATCGTGTGTCCAGTCTTGTTATACCCCTATATACTTTACCAGGACATTAATGTGGTGTAAGCGCTATGTTCCTAGCTAATGATCACATGTTGGTGTTTGTATTCTAGTTTCTGGTGCAGTTAAAAATCATGGACTATAGTCTTTTGCTGGGAATTCATGATGTCCTTCGAGCAGAGCAAGAAGAGGAAGAGGAGATTGAGGAGGAAGAAACTGACAATGAGGGAGCGATTCATGCAACAGTTGGTTCCTATGGGACCTCACCTGAAGGAATCGCTGGCTACCTAAACTCCCATAAACCTCTAGGGCCTGGAGAATTTGAACCCGGCATCGATGTTTATGCCATCAAAAGCTCTGAGTGTACGGGTTACGTTTTTATTTTGTTTTATATTATGTCTTAAAGGGGTTTTCCAGCCACACATTACAGTGGGTACGGAAAGTATTCAGACCCCTTTAAATGTTTCACATTGTTTCATTGCAGCCATTTGGTAAATTCAAAAGTTCACTTGTTTTTCTCATTAATGTACACTCTGCACCCCATCTTGACTGGAAAAAAGCAGAAGTGTAGCCATTTTTGCAAATTTATTAAAAAAGAAAAACTGAAATATCACATGGCCATAAGTATTCAGATCTTTGCTCAGACGCTTATATTTGTCACATGCTGTCCATTTCCTTGTGATCCCCCTTGAGATGGTTTTACTCCTTCATTGGAGTCCAGCTGTGTTTAATTAAACTGATAGGAATTGATTTGGAAAGGCACACACCTGTCTATAGAAGACCCCACAGCTCACAGTGCATGTCAGACCAAATGAGAATCATGAGGTCAAAGGAACTGGCCAAGGAGCTCAGAGACAGAATTGTGGCAAGGCACAGATCTGGCCAAGGTTACAAAATAATTTCTGCCGTACTCAAGGTTCCTAAGAGCACAGTGGCCTCCATAATCCTTAAATGGAAGAAGTTTGGGACCACCAGAAGACTTCCTAGACCTGGCCATCAAGCCAAACTGAGCAATCATGGGACAAGAGCCTTAGTGAGAGAGGTAAAGAACAACCCCAAGATCACTGTGGCTGAGCTCCAGAGATGCAGTAGGGAGATGGGAGAAAGTTCCACAAAGTCAACTATCGCTGCAGACCTCCCCTAGTCAGGCTTTTATGGCAGAGTTGCCCGACTGAAGCCTCTCCTCGGTGCAAGACCTATGAAAGCCCGCATAGTTTGCTAAAAAACACATGAATCTCTCCCAGACTATGAGAAATAAGATTCTCTGGTCTGATGCGATAAAGATATAACTTATTGGTGATAATTCTAAGCGATATGTGTGGAGAAAATCAGGCACTGCTCATCACCTGCCCAATACAATCCCAACAGTGAAACATGGTGGCAGCATCATGCTATGGGGGTGTTTTTCAGATGCAGGGACAGGACGACTGGTTGTCATTGAAGGAAACATGAATGCAGCCAAGTACGGAGATGTCCTGGATGAAAACCTCTTCCAGAGTGCTCGGGACCTCAGACTTGGCCGAGGGTTCGCCTTCCAACAAGACAATGGCCCTAAGAGTATGTGTCCACGGGCCGGAATAGCTGCGGATTGAACCCTGTGTACAACCGCAGCGTTCAACCTTCAGCGTCCAGATGTTACAGCATAGTGGAGGGGATTTTATGAAATCCCATCTCCACTATGCATGTGAACACGCACCTGACGGCCCTGTGTTTACCGACATGCGGTGCGTCTTAGAACGCAGCATGTCTGTTTACCTTGCGGCGACGCTTTGTCACCGCAAGGTAAATCACAGGGCCCTATGAATAGGGTGCGGAGATTCTGGATGTTTGCAATGACACATCCGGAATCACCGCGCATATAGAAGGGGGAGGCTCTTTGGGCGGAGCGAGTTTTCCGCTCCGTCCAAAGCACCGTCATTACGGTCAGTGGACACATACCCTAACCACACAGCTAAAATAACAAAGGAGTGGCTTCAGAGCAACTCTGTGACCATTCTTGACTGGCCCAGCCAGAGCCCTGACCTAAACCCAATTGAGCATTTCTGGAGAGACCTGAAAATGGCTATCCACCAACGCTCACCATCCAACCTGACGGAACTGGAGAGGATCTGCAAGGAAGAATGGCAGAGGATCCCCAAATCCAGGTGTGAAAAACTTGTTGCATCATTCCCAAGAAGACTCATGGCTGTACTAGCTCAAAAGGTGTGTCTACTCAATACTGAGCAAAGGGTCTGAATACTTATGACCATGTGATATTTCAGTTTTTCTCTTTTAATAAATTTACAAAAATTACTAAATTTCTGTTTTTTACAGTCAAGATGGGGTGCAGAGTGTACATTAATGAGAAAAAAAAGAACTTTTTTGAATTTACCAAATGGCTGCAATGAAACGGTGAAAAAATTAAAGGGGTTTGAATACTTCCATACCCACTGAATTTGAGTTGTTTTGCAAATGTAAATTATTAAAACAAACTAAAATACTTTAATTCTGAAAGTCCGATAACTGACTACTCCCTGTCCTGTTAGTAGAGAGTGTTGCTGCTGTCATTCCAACACTGGTAGAGAGCTTTGTAGCAACCCCTTCTGTGTCTATAGGCGTAGAACATATTCCACAGCACTTAGCAATTGAGCTGTGGAATAAAGTCAATAAATACTTCACTTGAGCTAGTGGAAACACTAAGACATTAGTTCTTGAGCTAAGCCATCCCCTTTTTCTGTTCATGACACAGCTTTGATGGACAAGGAGGCTGGTTTGGCTAATAAGTTGCAGTTTTCAAATTTAAAGGGAATCTGCCAGTAGGTTTTGCTAATTAAGCTGAGAGCAGCATAATATAGGACAAGATAACCTGATTCCAGAGATGTCCCTTTATTAGGCTGTATGCTGTAGTTTCAATACAATCAGTATTTTATCAGCGGGAGATTAGCCTGACTGGTCTGCATGTGAGCTGTAGTCTTGCAGTGATAATTTGTTACCCCGTCACTGATTAGAAAAAGAAAAGGGAATGGACACAGAGCAAAAAATAAATATCAAAATATTGCAAATTTATTAACAAATAACTAAAAATGAATACAAATATGTAAAGACATAAACAATTAAAAGTGAAAGACGATATCAAAGTGCCACGTCGAGGCAGGAGGTATAAAAGATATTGCACCAGTATATAAGTAAGAACACATTCAATGTACTAAATATAGATAGTAATAACGGAAATAATTAGGTGCATACAGTATGGTCCGATATAATGAATATTTGATTATATAGAGTATTTGGTTAATAATATGCACATATGTGCAAAAAGTGGCGTAAATTCAATCTGTTACAGCAGTATTGAAAATAATACAGTAAAGTGCATAGTGCTTTAATACAACCTAAATACTGACTGCCATGCAGGATCAATGCCAAATAAAATATTATTTAACTCACAATAAGGTGCAAAAAAGGGGGACCAAATAGTAAGGTACAAGATACCAAAAATAAAGATAAATCTCCAGTTGAATGTGGAACTTCACATAAGCAGGCTGAGGTAGCTGGAAGATTATAAAAAGGAGAGAGAGAGGTATCTAGAACCAACCTGCTGCTATGGAGGCGGGAAGGAAGGGACCCCAACGCGCGTTTCGCTTAATGCTTCTTCGGGGGGCGTGATGATTAGCAGCTTGCTGACAATTCCCAGTGTACACAGGTAGCTGTCAGTCAGGGGTGTGGACATTCTTGTACGCAGCTCAGAAGTCTTGGCTCTGCTACATCTGCAGAAGACAAAACAGGGATACTATGAAAACTACACCAAGCAGCCCAGAAAGTGACACATCCATGGAATCAGACTTAATTGCCTTACAGTATGCTGCTCTCAGGTTATATAGCAAAACCCTGCTGTCTGATTCCATTTAAAGTACATTAGTACAATTTAATAATGTACATTTGCAAGACAACACAAAGATTTTTTTTTTTCCAGGGGAAAAAGGTTCCTTCTCTTTTCAATCTTCTTAGTTTTCTTGTAAACTTTTATGCTTTTCAAAAATCATTGAATCAAGTTTATATTTTTTTATTCAGGTGCTCCTCAAAAAGAAGTCTACTTCATGGGTTTGATTGACATCTTAACACAGTATGATGCAAAGAAGAAAGCCGCTCATGCAGCCAAAACAGTGAAGCATGGGGTAATTATGTGGCCGTTCACTAGTGAATCTGTGTACTTCATGGTTTCCCAGGGGTGCTACCTGGACACGTCTGCTCTGCCCATTTTGGGCCATACTGATTAGCACTAATGTCTGTTGTTTATCTGATGTTTTGCAGACAGTTTGCATGTATTGTCAAGACAATGGGGAAAAACTGGTATAAAACTAGTGTAAATAAGACAAATAAATGAGCAGCTGTGCCCCATAACCATCTGACTCTAGTTCTAGAATCTGATTGGTCGCTGTGGGCAGAGGTTGGACCATTCCTGTGCGCTAATATTAACAACACTTCCCTTAATGGGTTTCATTTCCCCAAACAATTGTTCACCAGGAAGTTATGATTGTTTCCGAATGCAACCAATTAAATCTTAAAACTGATCTGACATAATGAAATCTGCACAGTGACTGGTTGCCGCGTGCGATAACGCATATTGTCCTGATACAGTTTTAATAAATAACGCAAATTGTGTCTTGTTGGTGAAAAAATAAGCAATGCATATGCTCTTTCCTTTCTTTTAAATAGTTGTGTACCTTCCAAATCAGCAGACCATACAGTGCCTTGCGAAAGTATTCGGCCCCCTGGAACTTTTCAACCTCTTCCCACATATCATGCTTCAAACATAAAGATACCAAATGTAAATTTTTGGTGAAGGATCAACAACAAGTGGAACACAATTGTGAAGTTGAACGAAATTTATTGGTGGTTTTAAATTTTTGTGGAAATTCAACAACTGAAAAGTGGGGCATGCAATATTATTCGGCCCCTTTAATACTTTGTTGCACCACCTTTTGCTGTGATTACAGCTGCAAGTCGCTTGGGGTATGTCTCATCAGTTTTGTACACCGAGAGACTGAAATTCTTGCCCATTCTTCCTTGGCAAACAGCTCGAGCTCAGTGAGGTTTGATGGAGATCGTTTGTGAACAGCAGTTTTCAGCTCTTTCCACAGATTCTCGATCGGATTGAGGTCTGGACTTTGACTTGGCCATTCTAACACCTGGATACGTTTATTTGTGAACCATTCCATTGTAGATTTTGCTTTATGTTTGGGATCATTGTCTTGATGGAAGACAAATCTCCGTCCCAGTCTCAGGTCTTTTGCAGACTCCAACAGGTTTCCTTCAAGAATGGTCCTGTATTTGGCTGAATCCATCTTCCCATCAGTTTTAAAGGGAACCTGTCACCCCGTTTTTTCCGTATGAGATAAGTTTGCATCTCTGCTTCAGGAAAATGGCCGCCGCGATCTCCATCTGCGCATGCGCGGCATCCCGCGGCCATTTTCCTGAAGCCCCGGGCAGCAGAGCGCTCGATCTGCGCACGCGCAGCCACAGGAAGATGGCCGCCCCCACCGATCACCAGGGGAATAGCGCAGATCGCGCTATTTTCCCTCCCCTGTGCAGTGGATTCTGGACTTGGGCATGCGCACACCACTACGCCACCAACGGAAAACTAAGCAAGATCTGGGGGAAGACACCACGCCCATCTGACCAGACCAGCCTGATTGACAGGCGAAAACGACTACTTTGGTAACGTATGTCGGCAGCATAGGTGGGGAATCGGGGTCCACAAAATACACTGTTGTAATGCACAGCTCAGGCCCTATTTAACAGTATTTTTATCTCATACGGAAAAAACGGGGTGACAGGTTCCCTTTAACCATCTTCCCTGTCCCTGCTGAGGAAAAGCAGGCCCAAACCATGATGCTGCCACCACCATGTTTGACAGTGGGGATGGTGTGTTCAGGGTAATGAGCTGTGTTGCCTTTACGCCAAACATATCGTTTGGCATTGTTGCCAAAAAGTTCGATCTTGGTTTCATCTGACCAGAGCACCTTCTTACACATGTTTGCTGTGTCTCCCAGGTGGCTTGTTGCAAACTTTAAACAACACTTTTTATGGATATCTTTGAGAAATGGTTTTTTTCTTGCCACTCTTCCATAAAGGCCAGATTTGTGCAGTGTACGATGGATTGTCGTCCTATGGACAGACTGTCCCACCTCAGCTGTAGATCTCTGCAGTTCATCCAGAGTGACCATGGGCCTCTTGGCTACATCTCTGATCAGTCTTCTCCTTGTTTGAGATGAAAGGTTAGAGGAACGGCCGGGTCTTGGTAGATGTGCAGTGGTATGATACTCCTTCCATTTCAATATGATCGCTTGCACAGTGCTCCTTGGGATGTTTAAAGTTTTGGAAATCAAAAAAACTTCTCCACAACAGTATCACGGACCTGCCTGTTGTGTTCCTTGGTCTTCATGATACTCTCTGTGCTTCAAACAGGACCCTGAGACTATCACAGAGCAGGTGCATTTATACGGAGACTTGATTACACACAGGTGGATTATATTTATCATCATTAGGCATTTAGGACAACATTGGATCATTCAGAGATCCACAATGAACTTCTGGAGTGAGTTTGCAGCACTGAAAGTAAAGGGGCCAAATAATATTGCACGCCCCATTTTTCAGTTTTTGAATTTCCACAAATTTAAAATAACCAATAAATTTCGTTCAACTTCACAATTGTGTTCCACTTGTTGTTGATTCTTCACCAAAAATTTACATTTGGTATCTTTATGTTTGAAGCATGATATGTGGGAAAAGGTTGAAAAGTTTCAGGGGGCCGAATACCTTCGCAAGGCACTGTAAATCGGCTATGGCACCTACAGTGAGCGGAGCTCTGCACTGCACTGCTTTTTTGACTTTCTGTTATACAGCCAGTGTTTTCTTGCAGCCGATAGCAGGAGAACAAGTCTTCTATAGATGTCTTTACAGCTTAAGGTCTTTGTCAGACTGCCATATTACACGAGCAAGGATTGCATCGCAACCCTCAGATTGGTTGTCTGCTCTCCTGACCTCAGCTAGACAGCATGTGTTTCTATGCAGCTGTCACGCTTGGGTCAGGAGAGCAAACGGCCAGTCTGAGCATTGTGATGTGATTTTTTATTTTTATTTTTCCCAAGTAATACGGCTGTGTGACTGCTACCCTTAAATGGGGTATCTGAGACTTTAAGAAAAAAGTGCCTAAGCACTAACAGGCGGGTAGTTGCTACCTAACTGCTGATGATTCAGCTGCCTTTGCTGATGCCACATCAAGCAGATTCTTTTCGGCTCCGCTCTGCTATGTTGACAGGGTAGGGCTCTCAACATTCTGGGGGGGAGGAGTCTGCTGTCAATCAGCGTGACGTCAGCAGTTGCGCACCGTCGACAGCAGGGCGGAAAAGAATCCTGTGATGTCAGCAGAGGCAGCAGAATCGCTGGCATGAGCTGTTTGTCACCACTCTGTGTCGGCGAAGAACAACGCAGGGCACAACAAGCAGGTCGGTAACCACTATCAGCCTGTTAGTGTAGCATTAGTAAATTTAGAAATGTATGGTTTAGGGTAAACACCATATTTAAGAAGCACTTGCGTCACTTTTTTCAATTTAACATATGAATGTCAGGTAAAGTGAGTCATATTGAAACTCTGATGTGTGTGATTTGCTTATTACACAGTTAAGCCACTATCCTACCTAGGTTACTTTTCTTTTGTTAGCCACATTTCTATCAGCAGGCTACACATACTGGTACAGTGTTCACATATGTTAAAGGGAACCTGTCACCCCCCCCCCCCCCCCCAGGGCCTATTAGTGCTGCTGAAGGTGGCTTTTACTCTATGCTGCATTCTGTGAAGGTGGCTTTTATGTTTATTATCCCTAGGAACGCTGAAATAATGAGTTTTATAAATTTCCCGCCATACCTCTGAGTCAGGGAGGTATGTCTTCTCTCCCTGACTCAACTTCCTCGCAGCCGTTCATCATCTCCCTCTGGCCTTCAGGCGCCGCTTCCTCTCTTTCGCATGACGTCACTGGTGCCTGAGCTCTGCAATCAGTTCTCGGGCATGCGCCGTGCGCGCTGCTCTGGAATTTACATCAGGTGATATAAAGATTGCCTGATGATGTATTCACACTGCGGGGCTGGGAATCTGGCGCCTGCGTAGTGGAGCGGGTCACTATGCTCCTCGGTAGAAGTGCCGAAGTTTTGCAAGACATCGGCACAATCTTCAATGGAGCACGGTGACCCGCTCCACTGCGCAGGCGCCAGATTCCCAGCCCCACAGTGTGAATACATCATAACACACTGCGGGGCGGGATCTGGGGCCTCCGCCACACGCAGGCGTGATATCCTTACATCACCTGACGTAAGATCCCGGGCAGCGCGCACGGCACATGCCTGAGAACTGATTGCAGAGCGCAGGCACCGGTGACGTCACGCGAAAGAGAGGAGGCGGCGCCCGGAGGCCAGAGGGAGATGATGGACGGCTGCGAGGTGGTTGAGTCAGGGGGAGAAAACATACCTCCCTAACTCAATAGAGGTATGGTGGGAAATTTATAAAACTCATTATTTCAGCGTTCCTAGGGATAATAAACATAAGAGCCACCTTCACAGAATGCAGCCTTAGTGCTGCTGAAGGTGGCTCGTTTACTTTAATAAGCCCTGTGGGGGTGACAGGTTCCCTTTAATAAATCTCTCCTACGTATATAATGTAAACAGTAATGCTCACATCTTAATCAGAACTTACATTAAAGAACACTAGCCAATTTGTGGTGTTCACCTGTAATAGTCAACACCCCCTGTCCACACGGAGAAAGCTCTAGCATTGCTTGTGCGCTTACCATTAGGTGCTGTATGCAGGACCACCAAGTGCAGAATCTCTGCCGAACACACACAAACAGCACATGTGTAGTTGTGGACTGCTTACACCGTTCCTTGTCAGATGTGAGAATAGTGCACTGTGGTGACCAAAAGCTGCATCACGCCCTAGTGTGTGACACTGTGCTGTGATCTTAGTCCAATATGCGCATTTCTTCCCCTCTTTACCAGCTTTGTCCCTATGCAGAGTGATGAGGAGAAAACTGTCATTTTAGTAGCAACCATCTTATATTGCACAGCAGTTTCTATAGAGGAAAGGTCATGCTTTCCCTGCTATTGGGCAGATGTGGATGAAAAAGCGCGGCAGCAGCACTGTAGTGTGTACAGCAGGGCTTTGCCACATCAGAGGTACAAGTAATCCCCACTGAGGAGCGACCTGACTGTGCCAAGAAGGAACTTGTTCTCCTTATTTTATACAGAGTAGACCGTGGCGGCCTCCATGGACACTAAATGATTGGGGAATGTGTGAAGCCTCATGCTGCCTAGAGACTCATGCTACTGCTTGGGACTTGTAGTTTCCAAAATGAACATTAGTAGTCACATAGAAAGCTGTGCTGGACCGTCCATTTTCCCTTCTAACCGCTAGAGAAATGACAAAGCCCTGGAGAGAAAAGTTACATGATGGCCTGACTTGCATAGTAGAGGCAGTTATGGGCACCGCAGGGGGTTGGAGAGTTTGGGGGAAAATGCCTCATGCTGGGGACACCCCTTCAAACAATACTCTTCGTACAATTTTTTTTTAAGTTTGTTGAAGTCAGCTTTGTTTCTCTATGGGGATCCTGTGACTGTGAACGCTTCCAGTTTGCGGTGTAGGCCATTTACTATTTCACTTCAGTTTTTAGACATTCATTTATTTATTTATTTTCATTACTGTTTTTGCCTTTGTAAAATAGCTTACAGGTTTTTCCTGTCTTTTTGTCTAGGCTGGTGCTGAGATTTCTACTGTGCATCCAGATCAGTATGGAAAGCGATTTTTGGAGTTTGTCACAAACATCTTTGCATAAAACGTCAATCTAGACTTTTTTCACTTTGATTTATTGGTCTGACTGAATTGAACATGGATTCCTCGTCTGTGCTCACCCCAATTTAGATGCTGTCCTGGAGGCGTTGTGGATGTTATCACAGTAACACTGGCAAAATAGCCATAAATCCGTACATGAGGCCATTATGGGTACTAGAGTTGGAGCAAGAAAAAAAATATGTTCATTGAACATAAGAAATGCACTACGCACACAGTTAAAGTATTTTCACACTTCCTTTACATTTCCACCATTTTTTTGCAAGACGGCAGCAATGTCCATGAATTAAGTCTGCCATTTTTGTACGTGCTATATCCAGTTTCTTATGTTCTGGAGTGAGTGGCCACACAGATGACCAATCGAGGGACCGTGTTTGGAAACATTACAGTCTAATGGGAGGTAGTTTCTACCTCTCTGATCTTAGTCATTTTGCTTTGGGTTAGCGCTTACTTTTCCATATTCTCTCTGCTGAGACCACAGTTCTGTTTTTGGCAAAATAAAAAGGATGGGATCAAAGGCCAAAAATACAGCTGTGTATACACATCATTACCTTCTATGGACGCTCCTAGTTTTCAGGGTTTTTTTGTGCCCATGCACTGGGATTGGTATATGGAAACAGAATCCTTCTCTTCCTTCATAGGTTATTAGTTATTACTATTGTTTATATCGATGTACACATTCATGTTTCATAATTTATCTTTGAGTGCCTATTTTGGGTTCAGTACTTGGAGCTGACTTATTGTGCTGTATTTTAGAGGATATAAACCTATATTTATGCGGAGTCTGGGTTTTATATTTAAGACAATTAAGAATGGTTTTCCTTTGTTGAAATATTTTGTTTATAGGCCATGGTTCCTCCCTGGGAGTTTGGTAGCCAATACAGCGAAGGCTAGGGCTACACAGCAACTTTGGATACTGAATATGAACAGCACATCCAAAGATTATAATGAGGTCTGCAAAATGCAGCAATCCCCGGATATCTAAACCTCGTGCATTTTGCGTTGCATGTAATTTTACTACAAAGACCACAAATGAAATTTGTAGTTAACGGCAACTTGCTTGCAATCTGGCTCTGACTTTCTTCTATTTTAGCAGCTAAACCACATCTGTGTAAACCTGCCATGCAGCCCTAACTTACCAGCTTACTGCTGGCACCTAACTTTGTTTTTAATTGATGTGAGTTAATTATCTACTGGTAAAAATGTTTGACCAACCCTGATATACATTGCAAATGAATACAGTCTATATACCCCTCAGCTACTGACAGTTTATACGTGTATACAAGGGGAAATGGTGGTCTAAGGTGTGTAGAATATAATTTCATAATGAAGCTGAGCAAAGATTAAGAATGGCTGCCTTAATAAACCTGGAATCAAATGGCAATGTGCAGTTGGCTTTTTATGATGCAGTTGGCAATAGAGAAGGAGATGAGCGAGCGTGCTCGGATAAGGTGTTATCTGAGCATGCTCCTGTCCTAATCCAGGATTTTTGGCATGCTTGGGGGGGGGGAATGAATGAGTTGCCATGGCTGTTTAACAGCCGTAACACATGCAAGCATTGGCTGTTTGTTAGGCAATCCCTACATGTGTTACGGCTGTGAAACATGCAGCCGAGAGTAGTGATGAGCGAGTATACTCGTTGCCCAGGTTTTCCCAGAGTTCGCTCGGGTGGTCTCCGAGTATTTGTTATTGCTCGGAGATATAGTTTTCATCGCCTCAGTTGCATGATTTACTGCTTCCAGATACGCTGAATACATGTGGGAATTCCCTAACAAACAGGCATTCATCACATGTGTTCAGCGTATCTGGAAGCCATAAATCATGCAACTGAGGTGATGAAAACTATATCTCCGAGCAATAACAAATACTCGGAGGTCACCCGAGCGTACTCGGGAAATCTTGAGTAACCAGTGTATTTGCTTATTACTACCCGAGAGTACTGAAGCCTTTTTTTCGAGCACGCTGAAAATAGTCAAGTAGGACACAAGCGTGCTCGGATAACACCTTATCCGAGCATGCTCGCTCATCACTAATCACTCGCTAATAAGCGTCCATGTGGATGGAGAAGTCCCAGTGCATGAGCAAAACACTTCTATATGTTGTCAGGTATACATTGTTGAATATGCCAGTAGTCCTTTATGCGAGGAGTGGAGCTGTATGAGAGTATATACTACTAAAACAGAAGTAGTTCTCCTTGTTATGCCAATATAACAAACTTAGGATTATGTAGATATGACAAAAAATATCCACAAATATTTTGCTTCTGATTTCATTCATTTGTTCAAAAAGTATATATGTATACATGGGGACTAAGTTACAGCAATGTATATCCCTACTTTTTGGTTCACCTTTTGTTATTCCCTAATATGTGTCTCTGTTGCTCTCTTGAGCCGGGTGTTGTGCTCTTACCAGTTTCTTGCAAGACTTCCAACATAATGCACCGCACCATAAAACATGTCTGCAGGCCTCGCTGTTAGTGTTCCTGGTAGCTATCTTACTGTTCTCTCTATAGAAGTGCCTTATGTCGTTCTGTAAATAGTTTTTCTTCTTTACAAATATAATCAATTGTGCAATTAAATCGCAAAGCTAAAACTGGAACAAAATGTTGTATTTCTATTTTATGTTACAAAAGACATTTTGTGATATGTCCTGTTTTTGGGTGTTTTTAGTCTTTTTTCCATTCCACCCGGTTTTAGGTGTTCTTAAAAGAGAATCTGAATAGGCTGACAAGGTGCAGTCAGTACTGTCTGTATCCGCCTGTGGAATGGTAACAGCCAGTTACAGTATTTTCCCATTATTTGTTGTTAAAAAAAAATGTATGAATAAAAGTAGAATAAAGAATCCAAAGAACATTTGCTCCTGAATTGGTAATTTTGTGTGGAATTTAAATATTTCCTAATGACAATTCTAGATCCTCATTATTACATAGTGGTTAAAAGAGAAATTCTGACATTTCTGTATCAGTAATATGCACCATAAATATCCACTGACACCCCCCCCATCCTTAGCAAATCGTCATGTCACGAGGAAGGCAGGAGATTCTCATGTGAACGTGCGGGCACCATGCTCAACATCAAAGTCTATGCAAGTCTGTGAAGATGTTTTTTATACACTATTCTTTATCAGCATGCACAAAAGACAAATGTACCCCGATAAAACACCACACAAGCTAAGCAAAACCTGCTTTTTGTAAGCAGCTTAAACTTTGCATTAAAAAAAATGCAATATGAGAACATAGCATAAAAGTCAATGCCTTCCAGCTTATGGCAGATCTGACACTGCCCTTTTTTGCCATTCTGCTCCTATACTAGAGCAGAACAGCAGGAATAATACAGGTGTAAATGTGCACCATTATTGTTAACCATGGTACCAAGAGGACCGCTGTAGCATTCAGAGACCTAGTTGGCAGGAGCCGTTATGCTGCAGTCTTGACAATATGTCAATCAACACTTTGGCAGCTAACACAACAGTATGGGAAGAAGGACACTTTATTCTAGGTATAGGTGGCAGCAGTATCACCAGGCCTAACTCATAGGTGTCAGAATGGTACCTTATGGTACTGTGCTTGAGATTGATTTTCACCTTTCTTCCATAACCTGGGATTATGCAGTACTGTGTGCACTGAGTTCATTCTACCCTGATGTATTGTTTGGTGCACAACACCAAAAGGGAGCAGTTTTCCTTGTGCGCACCTAGATTGAGTTATAAAAGTAGTACAACAGTAAGCGCTGTTTTTTATTGTTCTTTTCCATACGCCATCATAGACCAAACATAGGGGAAAAATTACTACTACTAGCTGAACAGATTGAGTACAATATTCCTGCTCCTGATTTTCTGAGAGGTGCAATTGTGTCCACTAATGTGTTTTAGATATGTTTTACACCTACCTTAACATTTCTGTACATTTATGTCAGACATGAACTGATGTAAGGAACAGAAAAGTCCAACATGCCTAGTGTTATTAGCCTGACACAATTTGCAAAGATGAAAAAAATCTTACTCTTAATTCACTCTTAATTGCTCATATCTGTCTACAGATCTGTCTGGATCAAATTATATCTACTGCCTATAAAAGTCTATGGATAGAGAAAAGGTGAAAAGCTGAAGGGTCAAAGTCCCCAATTTTGGTGTGATATCACTTAGTAGGCTGCTTGCTGCAGTTTTGGTAAAATCATGGTCTTCTCTGCTACAGATCTAGCAGTTCTCTGAATGCTGAGCACTGTATAACCCCGCCCACACCACTGATTGATAACATTCTGTGTACACAGTGCATGTTCAGAAATCTGCCAGTCACAGGTGGGTGGCGGGGTTATACAGAGTTTATGAATATGGAGGACTACATTGCAGCATGTTTATATGTCCACTAGTCGTAATCTCCTGCTGCTGAAACTGATTTTATCAAAATTACAGCAAGCAACCAAATAGGTGACACATTGCTGGAATCAGTGTCTGTCTGGCATTATGCTGCTCTTAGGTGGCAAAAACCTGGTGACAGATTGCCTTTTAACCCCTTAAGCCCCAAGGGTGGTTTGCACGTTAACCGGGCCAATTTTTACAATTCTGACCACTCTCCCTTTATGAGGTTATAACTCTGTAACGCTTCAACGGATCCTGATGATTCTGACATTGTTTTCTCGTGTCATATTGTACTTCATGATGGTGGTAAAATTTCTTCGATAAGACTTGCGTTTATTTGTGGAAAAAAATGGAAATCTGGCGAAAATTTCGCAATTTTCCAACTTTGAATTTTCATGCCCTTAAATCACAGAGATACACTCACCGGCCACTTTATTAGGTACACCATGCTAGTAACGGGTTGGACCCCCTTTTGCCTTCAGAACTGCCTCAATTCTTCGTGGCATAGATTCAACAAGGTGCTGGAAGCATTCCTCAGAGATTTTGGTCCATATTGACATGATGGCATCACACAGTTGCCGCAGATTTGTCGGCTGCACATCCCAAAGATGCTCCATACAAGGCAGGATGGATCCATGCTTTCATGTTGTTTACGCCAAATTCTGACCCTACCATCCGAATGTCGCAGCAGAAATCGAGACTCATCAGACCAAGCAACGTTTTTCCAATCTTCTACTGTCCAATTTCGATGAGCTTGTACAAATTGTAGCCTCAGTTTCCTGTTCTTAGCTGAAAGGAGTGGTACCCGGTGTGGTCTTCTGCTGCTGTAGCCCATCTGCCTCAAAGTTCGACGCACTGTGCGTTCAGAGATGCTCTTAGGCCTACCTTGGTTGTAACGGGTGGCGATTTGAGTCACTGTTGCCTTTCTATCAGCTCGAACCAGTCTGCCCATTCTCCTCTGACCTCTGGCATCAACAAGGCATTTCCGCCCACAGAACTGCCGCTCACTGGATTTTTTTTCTTTTTCGGACCATTCTCTGTAAACCCTAGAGATGGTTGTGCGTGAAAATCCCAGTAGATCAGCAGTTTTTGAAATACTCAGACCAGCCCTTCTGGCACCAACAACCATGCCACGTTCAAAGGCACTCAAATCACCTTTCTTCCCCATACTGATGCTCGGTTTGAACTGCAGGAGATTGTCTTGACCATGTCTACATGCCTAAATGCACTGAGTTGCCGCCATGTGATTGGCTGATTAGAAATTAAGTGTTAACAAGAAGTTGGACAGGTGTACCTAATAAAGTGGCCAGTGAGTGTATGTCACACAAAATACTTAATAAGTAACATTTCCCACATGTCTACTTTACATCAGCACAATTTTGGAACCAAAATTTTTTTTTGTTAGGGAGTTATAAGGGTTAAAAGTTGACCAGCAATTTCTCATTTTTACAACACCATTTTTTTTTAGGGACCACATCTCATTTGAAGTCACCTTGAGGGGTCTATATGATAGAAAATAACCTAGTGTGACACCATTCTAAAAACTGCACCCCTCAAGGTGCTCAAAACCACATTCAAGAAGTTTATTAACCATTCAGGTGTTTCACAGGAATTTTGGGAATGTTTAAATAAAAATGAGCATTAAACTTTTTTTCACACAATTTACTTCAGCTCCAGTTTGATTTATTTTACCAAGGGTAACAGAGAAAGTGGACCACAAAAGTTGTTGTGCAATTTGTCCTGAGTACGCTGATACCCCATACCACTGTTTGAGCGCATGGCAGAGCTCAGAAGGGAAGGAGCACCATTTGACTTTTCAATGCAAAATTGACAAGAATTGAGATGGGACGCCATGTTGCGTTTGGAGAGCCACTGATGTAACTAAACAATGAAACCCCCCACAAGTGACACCATTTTGGAAAGTAGACCCCCTAAGGAACTTATCTAGATGTGTTGTGAGAGCTTTGAACCCCCAAGTGTTTCACTACAGTTTATAACGCAGAGCCGTGAAAATAAAAAATTTTTTCCCACAAAAATTATTTTTTAGCCCCCAGTTTTGTATTTTCCCAAGAATAACAGGAGAAATTGGACCCCAAAAGTTGTTGTCCAATTTGTCCTGAGTACGCTGATACCCCATATGTGGGGGGGAACCACCGTTTGGGCGCATGGCAGAGCTCGGAAGGGAAGGAGCGCCATCTGGAATGCAGACTTAGATGGATTGATCTGCAGGCATCACATTACGTTTGCAGAGCCCCTAATGTACCTAAACAGAAGAAACCCCCCACAAGTGACCCCATATTAGAAACTAGACCCCTCAAGGAACTTATCTAGATGTGTTGTGAGAACTTTGAACCCCCAAGTGTTTCACTACAGTTTATAACGCAGAGCCGTGAAAATAAAAAAAATATATATATTTTTTTCCCACAAAAATTATTTTTTTAGCCCCCCAAATTTATTTTCCCAAGTGTAACGAGAACTTGGACCCCAAAAGTTGTCCAATTTGTCGTGAGTACGCGGATACCCCATATGTTGGGGTAAACCCCTGTTTAGGCACACGGGAGAGCTCGGAAGGGAAGGAGCGCTGTTTTACTTTTTCAATGCAGAATTGGCTGCAATTGAGATAGGATGCCATGTCGCGTTTGGTGAGCCCCTGATGTGCCTAAACAGTGGAAACCCCCAATTCTAACTGAAACCCTAGCCCCAACCCTAACTCTAACCCTAATGGGAAAATGGAAATAAATACATTTTTTTTAATTTTATTATTTTTGCGTAACTAAGGGGGTGATGAAGGGGGGTTTGATTTACTATTTATAGCGGGTTTTTTAGCGGATTTTTATGATTGGCAGCCGTCACAGACTAAAAGACTCTTTTTTATTGCAAAAAATAGTTTTAGCTTCTCCACATTTTGAGAGCTATAATCTTTCCATATTTTGGTCCACAGAGTCATGTGAGGTCTTGTTTTTTGCGGGACGAGTTGACGTTTTTATTGGAAACATTTTCGGGCACCTGACATTTTTTGATCGCTTTTTATTCCGATTTTTGAGGCAGAATGACCAAAAAACAGCTATTCGTGAATTTCTTTTTGGGGGGGGTGTTTATACCGTTACGCGTTTGGTAAAATTAATTAAGCAGTTTTATTCTTCGGGTCAGTATAATTACAGAGATACCTCACTTATATCTTTTTTTATGTTTTGGCGCTTTTATATGATAAAAACTATTTTATAGAAAAAATAATTATTTTTGTATCGCTTTATTGTGAGGACTATAACTTTTTTATTTTTTCGCTGATGATGCTGTATGGCGGCTCATTTTTTGCGGGACAAGATGACGTTTTCAGCGGTACCATGGTTATTTATATCCGTCTGTTTGATTGCGTGTTATTCCACTTTTTGTTCGGCGGTATGATAATGAAGCATTGTTTTTTGCCTCGTTTTTTTTTTTTTTTTTAACCGCGTTCACTGAAGGGGTTAACTAGCGTGACAGTTTTATAGGTGGGGTCGTTACGGACGCGGCGATACTAAATATGTGTACTTTTATTGTTTTATTATTTAGATAAAGAAATGTATTTATGGGAACAATATACCGTATATATATTTTTTTCTTTGTTTAGGTTTTTTTTTTTTTTTCTTTACACATGTGAATATTTTTTTTTTTTACTTTGTAACATTGCCCCAGGAGGGGGCATCATGTTGTAGTGACAGATCGCTGATCTGACACTTTGCACAGCATTGTGTCAGATCAGCGATCTGACGTTCAGGGCTGCAGGCTTACCAGCGCTTGCTCTGAGCAGGCACTTGGTAAGCCACCTCCCTGCAGGACCCGGATGTAGCCCCACGGCCATTTGGATCCAGGGCCTGCAGGGAGAAGGAGGGTCTCAGGGAAGCACACAGGGAGCCCCCTCCCTGCACGATGCTTTCCTATTCCCCCGGAATGCTGCTATCATGTTTGATTGCAGCGTGCCGGGGGTTAATGGGCCAGGGGCGGTCCGTTAGTGCTGACACCCGGCCGCGCTCCCCCCGAGAGCGCGGCCGATCGCATATGACGTACTATCCCATCACTGGGAATTAAGTCCCAGGTCACCTTGACGGGATAGTACGTCATATGGGATTAAGGGGTTAAAGGGAACCTGTCAGCAGGATTGTGCACAGTAACCTACAGACACTATCAGGTTGGCACTGTTATACTGATTAAAATGATAACTTGGTTGATGTAGTTGTTGGTTAATCTTTCTATATTCAGTTTTGTATTGATATGCACGTGCTTCGGGTGGCCTGTGGGGGGTCTTCATGTGGTGCTTTGATTAAGTATTCATCATTATGGTTTCTGACAGGTCACTGATCCCTCAGTGACCTACCCCTTATTTTACATAATGAATATATGTACATACTGAAAGAAAACCCTTCTGCAGGCAGGTGCCAGCTGTGTCACCTTCGCTGCAGCATAATCACATGTTTAATGTGCAGTTAATAAATGTGCTTTGTTTTTTCCTGAGCGTATTTAAAAAACAAAAAAACCCTCCATTTTACACTGATAGCTTCTACTGCACTGGTGCCTTTTTAAAATGGATTTTCTCTTTCACCTCATTGGGGAACACAGGACCGTGGGTGATATACTGTTTCTACTAGGAGGCTGACGCTAAGAAAACACAAAAAGTTAGCTTCTCCTCTGCAGTATACACCCACACACTTGCTCCAGCCGAACCAGTTCATGCTTAGTGTCTGTAGGAGGGACATGGGTCTGGTCTTCAGACCACAATTTTTTATTTTCATTTTTTAATTTTTAATCTTTTTCAAGGATTACAGGGACCTCCCCAAACCAACGTGCAGTAACGTGGATTGTCACCTCCACGTACCCCCTCCTGCACCGTTGACCGTCAGAAAGAGGCACATGTGATCTGACTTTCAGACCACAGCTCTGACTTTTCTTTTTCTCTTTATTTTACATCTTTTTCCTCGGACTAAAGAACGCTGATGGATCCCTTAAGAGAGTGTTCCCCAACTCCAGTCCTCAAAAGCCACCAACAGGCCATGTTTTCAGGATTTCCTTAGTATTTCACAGGTGATGGAATTATTGCCTGTGAAGGTGATGCAATTATCACCCGGGCAATACTAAGGAAATCCTGAAAACAAGACCTGTTGGTGGCTATTGAGGATCGGCGTTGGGGAACACTGCCTTAAGGGCTCCGTTCTCTCCAAACCTACAATAGACAGTAACACCGAGTGTCACCTCCATGTATTCCCCTCTGCACCCAGCTTCATTCTGCCCTTTTTCCCTGCGCTGGACCAACAGCCCTGACCCATTCTCAGGGAGTTAACCCCATGGATCTCCAGAGGCATTTACATCGTCCATGCGGCCCCCTCTCCATCGCCCCTGATGAACAGGGGCGATGGCAGGAAGACTGACGGTCCTTCTCTCCTCTGGGTAGATGGAAGGCTAGGACATAGTTCACCGGCACAGAGAGCGACCAGACAAACGCGTCAAAAGCCTATAGAGGTGAGATACTCCTTTCCCCTGATTGCGGAAGGAATGGTAAGAATCCTTTCCGGTGGATCCGCTTGTCCTCAAAGACCCTTCTGTCCTCACCAGATGCTTCCTCAATTAAAGACCCCACGGACTGGCAGATGGAGAACCTGGTCCGTTCGGTTTTTCGAGGTTTCGGGCTTGGCACACTCCCCCTCTTTTGCCATGGTATGAGTATCTAAAGCTTGGGTCTCTTGGGTTGATACCCTGTGCAGGACCACACAGGACAGTGACCTTCCTCTGAAAGCAGCAGAACTAGCCAATCACATCTCAGCGGGGGAATATTTGTTGCACGTGTCCCTAGACACGGCTAACTGCTGTGCTTACAGCTGCAAATGCCATCACCATCCAATGGGCACTGTGGCTCGGAATGGCGAGCGGACTCTGCATCCAAAAAAGTCCTTGACGTCTCTGCCTTACTAGAGCGGGTGTTTATTCAGCAAGAAGCTGGATCAGTTTAACTATGACGTCACAGGAGGAAATGTAAATTCCCTCCCCAGCAAAGACTAGGCGTCCTTTTTCGTCGTCAACAACAGAGACGCTTCCGGTCCTTTCGTAGCAATTCTGGCTGGCCCAAGGCGACCACCTCTTCCAGCTCGGGGCATTTCCCTCGTGGGGACAGGAGTACCCAGGTCTCACCTAAAATCAACCAATCATGGAAGAGCCGGAACAGGCAAACTAGATCTAAGGGATGCAAGTCCCACAGATTTTCGACCCAATGACTCACTTTCTTAACCGGTTGACTCCAGAGGGTAGGTAAACGTCTACTCTTACTTCGATATATCTGGCTCTCCATCGTTCCCAGTATCTTCTGGATACAAGATAGTTTCGTCCCGGCCTCCAGCACGGTTCTTCCCTTCTCGGCCCCCGAAAACAATTGCACGAGCTCGGCCTTTCTACCGAGCCATCACTTTTTTATACATGGTCATTCTGGTTCCAGAAAGTGAGATGTTTCTAGGGGTTCTACTCGATCTTGGGCATCCCGAAGAAGGACGGAACGGTATGGCTCATCCTGGACCTGAAGTTACTCAAGAAGTTCGTCAAGATTCGGCACTTCAGGATGGAGTGCCTCTGCTCTGTCATCACTACTAAAGGTCCCTTCGCATCGCCGTCCGAGAGAAACATTTCCAGTTTACAGCTTTGCCCTTCGGCCTCGCCACCGCTCCCAGGGCATTCACAAAGGTCATAGTGGTTCTCATGGCCATTCTGTACTCGGGGCGTGGTCGTTCTGCCATTCCTAGACAACCTCCTGATCAAGGGGCCGTCTTTCTAAGCCTGCGCGGAGGCGGTCGTATCTCTTCAGACACATATTCTCACCTGGGCTGGCTGATAAACAAATCTTCCCCGTTCCTGGCTCAGCAGATATCCTTTTTAGGTATGACCTTGCACACCTCCCGAGGGTTGGTAATTTTCACTCGAGACAAGGACCTAGCCCTTCAACAGGGGGCCCAGACACTTTGTCGCCCATTTCCTTACTATTGGCCTGGGACAGGAATCCATTCTTTCTCGATAGTCTATGCAGCTTGTCTCCCCAGGTCACGCGTGCACTCAGGTGGTGGACCTTATGGTCTTCCCTCACCCAGGGAAAATCTTCTCCCAGTGCAATAGCTGGTGACCACCACCGATGCCAGCCCTCTGTGGGGCAGGCTGTCTTTTGTCATCACGGCCCAGGGGCGCTGGTCTCCCCGGGAGTTCCCTCTTCTGATCAATGTCTTGGAGATCCGGGCGATTTTCAGTTGTTCCTTATCAACAGATTTGTCAGTTACTTCCGAGGGTTTTCAGGAAGATCAAGGCAGAAGGGATTACAGTGATCCTTGTCGTTCTGGACTGGCCTCGCCGGGCGTGGTACGCAGAGTTGGTTCAGCTCGTCATCAGCGTTCCCTGGCGGCTACGGGATCAACCAGATGTTGAGAACCAGAAGTTGAGTTCTCCTGAGAAGTGGTTTCCACTATGTTTAGCGCTCGGAAACCTGCATAGGGGCGCATTTATCGCCACACCTGGAAAGCATTTTTTGCATTCAGGGAACGCCATTGTTCTCTTGCCTTCTCCGTTCCGTCTATTTTGCAGTTCCCCCAGAATGGGCTGGACTCAGGCTTAGCGCTTAGTTTCCTCAAAGGACAGATCTCTGCATTATCAGTTTTGTCTCAGTGCCGGATTTCTTCTAAGCTGCAGGCGAAGACTTCATTCAGTGGGTCTCCCACGTAGTACCCCCCTACAGAGGGCCGTTGGACACCTGGGGCCTTAACTTGGTCCTGGGTGTTCCACAGGAGGCTCCATCTGAGCCGCTGCTGGATGTCTGACTCACCTTTCTTGGAAGGTTACCTTTCCTGGAAGGTTGCCTTCCTGGTTATGGTGGCTTCGATCTGGCAGGTATCGGAGCTGGCCGCTCTTTCCTGTCAAGCTCATTTTCTCTTTTTTCACCAGAACAAGATGGTTCTCCAACCGACCCTGTCCTTTTTTTTTTTTTTTTTTATAAAAGGTGGTCTTTTCCTTTCACCTTAACAGGGACATTGTCCTGCCCTCGTTTTGCTCACCACCAATACTGCTTTGAGAGAGCTCTCTACACGCTAGATCTCGTGAGGGCTCTCAGAAGATACATCTTCCGGATGGTGTTCTTCCGCAAGACGCATGCCTTATTCACTCTTCCAAGTCCACAATAGCCAGGTGGATATGCTCGGCTATTCAGGAGTCTTACAGTGTCAGAGGCAAGCCTATCCCAGTGGGGATTAATGCACACGCCACTCATTTGGTGGGTGCTTCCTGGGCCATTTGGTGCCAGACGTCGGCGGAACAGGTTTGTGGCTGCGACTTGGTCCAGTCTGCACACCTTCTCAAAGCACTGCAACATTCACACTCAGGCCTCAGCAGATGCGAGCCTGGGAAGATGGATCTTTCAGGCGGCAGTAATGCATCTCTAGGCAGCTGGTGCGTGAGGTTTTGTCTGTCCTGTTGTTACCCCACCCAGGGATTGCTTTAGGACGTCCCATGGTCCTGTATCCCCCCAATGGGGCGAAGGAGAAACGGGTTTTTGTGTACTCTGTAAAATCCTTTTCTCCAAGCCACTCATTGGGGGGCACAGCACCCACCCCGTTGGCCTGATGGATTGAGTATATTCTTTGGGTTTTGACGTTTTATTCTTTCATGTGACGTTCATGATCTCCTACTGCTTTATCAACTGGTTCGGCTGGAGCCAGTGTGTGGGTGTATACTGCGGAGGAGGAGCTAATCTTTGTGTTTTCTTATTGTCCGCCTCCTAGTGGCTGCAGCATAACACCCATGGTCCTGTGTCCCCCAATGAGTGGCTCGGAGAAAAGGATTTTAGGGTGAGTACACAAAAATCCCTGCAAATGTTTAGTTTGTCTGATTTTTCTCTTTACATTTTTCTAAAAAATATACCTATAGATTGTTAATTTATTCTATAAACTTCTGACAACATGTCTCCGAGTTTCCAAGCAGTACATTTTGTATTTTTTTTATTTTTTTTTTAAAAAAGGAGAAATAGTCAAAATTAAAAAAAACAAAAAAAAAAGTGCTTTCAGCCCGCAAAGAAAACAAGTTCATAATCCTTTAGAAACAACAATACTAATTTTTTAACTCAGGAGTTCAGAAATCAATAGTTTGTGGAATAACCATGATTTTTAATCCCAGCTTTCATGTGTCTTGGCATGCTTTCCACCAGTCTTTCATACTGCTTCTGGCGCCAAAATTTCAAGGGAACCTGTCACCCCCAAAATTGAAGATGAGCTAAGCCCACCAGCATCAGGGGCTTATCTACAGCATTCTGGAATGCTGCAGATAAGCCCCTGATGCTGGTGGGCTTAGCTCATCTTTGATTTTGGGGGTGACAGGTTCCCTTTAAATAGTTCTTCTTTGTTTGATGGCTCGTGACTATCCATCTTCCTCTTGATTACATTCCAGAGGTTTTCAATGGGGTTCAGGTCTGGAGATTGTGTTGCCCATGAAAGGGTTTTGATGTGGTGGTCTATTAATTTTTGCCAGAGCTGTAAGTATGCTTAGATGAGAAAAAGAGGTTAGATTATACTCACCCAGGGGCGGTCCCGCTGCAGTCCGGTCCGATGGGCGTCGCGGTCCGGTCCGGGGCCTCCCATCTTCTTACGATGACGTCTTCTCCTTGTATTCACGCTGCGGCTCCGGCGCAGGCGTACTATGTCTGCCCTGTTGAGGGCAGAGCAAAGTACTGCAGGGGCAGGGAAAGGTCAGAGAGGCCCGGCACCTGCGCACTGCAGTACTTTGCTCTGCCCTCAACAGGGCAGACAAAGTACGCCGGAGCCGCAGCGTGAAGACAAGAGGACGTCATCCTATGAAGATAGGAGGCCCCGGACTGGACCGCGACGCCCATCGAATCAGACCGCCCACCCAGGTGAGTATAATATAACCTCTTTTTCTCATCTTTCAGGATACATCTGTGGCTTATCTACAGCATTCCAGAATGCTGCAGATAAGCCCCTGATGCTGGTGGGCTTAGCTCATCTTTGATTTTGGGGGTGACAGGTTCTCTTTAAATAGTTCTTCTTTGTTTGATGGCTCGTGACTATCCATCTTCCTCTTGATTACATTACAGAGGTTTTCAATGGGGTTCAGGTCTGGAGATTGTGTTGCCCATGAAAGGGTTTTGATGTGGTGGTCTATTAATTTTTGCCAGAGCTGTAAGTATGCTTTTGCGATTATGCAGCAGCGCAGGTGCCACGACTGGTACCTGCCTGCAGAAGGTTTTTTTTTAATGTAAATATGTACACTACCGTTCAACAGTTTAGGATCACTTAGAAATGTCCTTATTTTTGCGTCTCACAAATGTTCTTCTGTGTGATCCAAACACCTCAAACTTGGATTTGTCTGTCTAGAACACTTTTTTCCAATCTTCCTCTGTCCAATATCTGTGTTCTTTTGCCCATATTAACCTTTTCCTTTTATTAGCCAGTCTCAGATATGGCTTTTTCTTTGCCACTCTGCCCTGAAGGCCAGCATCCTGGAGTCGCCTCTTCACTGGCGTTTTGGGTGTACTATTTAATGAAGCTGCCAGTTGAGGACCTGTGAGGCATCGATTTCTCAAACTACAAACTCTAATGTACTTGACTTGTTGCTCAGTTGTGCAGCGGGGCCTCCCACTTCTCTTTCTACTCTGGTTAGAGCCTGTTTGTGCTCTCCTCTGAAGGGAGTAGTACACACCGTTGTAGGAAATTATCAGTTTCTTGGCAATTTCTAGCATGGAATAGCCTTCATTTCTAAGAACAAGAATAGACTGTCGAGTTTCACATGAAAGTTCTTTTTTTTCTGGCCATTTTGAGAGTTTAATGGAACCAACAAATGTAATGCTCCAGATTCTCAACTAGCTCAAAGGAAGGTCAGGCTTATAGGTTCTCTAATCAGCCAAACTGTTTTCAGCTGTGCTAACATACTTTCACAAGGGTTTTCAAGGGTCTTCTAACCATCCATTAGCCTTTTTACACAGTTAGCAAACACAAAGTACCATAAGAACACTGGAGTGATGGTTGTCTCTATACATGAAGACAGGGCCGGACTGGCCATCGGGCACTTCTGGCAAATGCCAGAAGGGCCGGTGCCAGTAGTGGGCCGCTCGATCCGCCTCCCTCCCCCCCTCGCCGTCGCATTCAACTATACCGGCGTATAGACGCCGGTACAGTTGAATGCAATGACGGAGGAGAGAGCGTCTACAGACGCTCCCTCTCCCATCATTCCCCGCTCTGCCTCTGACACTGTGGGTGCGCGATGACGTCATATCATCGCGCACCTGCTGTGTCCCGGGCAGACTGCAGCTGCTGAGACAGGAGCAGGAACCAGGAAGCAACGCTGGCAAGAGGAGAGGTGAGGAGAGTGTTTTTTTTTTTTTTTTACTGGACTGTGGGCCATTCTCGGGGGGGGTGGAGGAAGAGAAGAGATGCGGGCTGTGCTCTGTGCTGTATACTACTGTGTGGGCTGTGCTATATATAGTGCTCTGTGGGCTGTGCTATATATAGTACTCTGTGGGCTGTGCTGTATATATTGCTCTGTGGGCTGTGCTGTATATAGTACTCTGTGGGCTGTGCTGTATATATTGCTCTGTGGGCTGTGCTGTATATAGTACTCTGTGGGCTGTGCTGTATATATTGCTCTGGGCTGTGCTATATATAGTACTCTGTGGGCTGTGCTGTATATATTGCTCTGTGGGCTGTGCTGTATATAGTACTCTGTGGGCTGTGCTGTATATATTGCTCTGTGGGCTGTGCAGTATATATTGCTCTGGGCTGTGCTATATATAGTACTCTGTGGGCTGTGCTGTATATATTGCTCTGTGGGCTGTGCTGTATATAGTACTCTGTGGGCTGTGCTGTATATATTGCTCTGTGGGCTGTGCTGTATATAGTACTCTGTGGTCGGTGCTGTATGTATTGCTCTGTGGGCTGTGCTATATATAGTACTCTGTGGGCTGTGCTGTATATATTGCTCTGTGGACTGTGCTGTATATAGTACTCTGTGGGCTGTGCTGTATATAGTACTCTGTGGGCTGTGCTGTATATACTGTTCTGTGGGCTGTGCTGTATATAGTACTCTGTGGGCTGTGCTGTATATACTGCTCTGTGGGCTGTGCTATATATAGTACTCTGTGGGCTGTGCTATATATAGTACTCTGTGGGCTGTGCTGTATATATTACTCTGGGCTGTGCTGTATATATTACTCTGGGCTGTGCTGTATATATTACTCTGTGTGGGCTGTGCTGTATATAGTGCTCTGTGGGCTGTGCTGTATACTTCTACGTGGGCTGTGCTGTATACTCTGCGTGGTCTGTGCTGTATACTACTGCGTGGGCTGTGCTGTATACTGCTGTGTGGGCTGTGTTATCTACTACACGCGCTGTGCTATATTATGCAGGCTGTGCTATATACTATACGGTTTGTGCTATATACTATGCTGGCTTTGCTATATACTATGGGGAGTATATTATATTCTATGGGGGAGGCCATGTTATGTACTGTGTGGCTGTGTTATATACTATTGTGGGGGTATATTATATTCTATGGGGGAGGCTGTGTTATATACTATGGGGGCTGCATTATATTCTATGGGGGGCTACATTATATATTATGGGGAGGTGGGCTGTATTATATTCTATGGGGGTTACATTATACTCTGTGGGGTGGCTGCATTATACTCTGGGGTGGCTGCATTATACTATATGTGGGCTGCATTATACTGTATCGAGGACTATGGGGAATACGTTATACTATATGAAGAACTATGGGGTGCATTATACTATGGGAAGTGAATTGTACTACATGGATGACTATGGCGGTGCATTATACTATATGGAGCACTATGAGGAGTGTATTATACTATGTGGAGGACTGAACAGTGTATTTTAATATGGAGGACTATAGGAAGTGTATTATACTATATGGAGGACTGTGGAGCACATTATAATATATGGAGGACTATGGGGTGTATTTTACTAAACAAGTAAATTGCTGCATATTCAGATTGTTTTTGCTGGAACAAAAATCATTGTTCTCAGCAGCACATCGCCGGTGTAAACTGTAGATGTGCTGCTTATAACATGATACTGTATGGTGATCTGTTATTGATCTATTAGTGATCGTTCTGTCCCATCATTATTCATCAGTTGGTGGAAAGAGGCCGGGAAACAAGCGTTGAACAACTTCCGTATTGTCGATCAAACTCATTTAGCGGCCTGAACTCCGCGCACGTAAATACAACAGAAATGCTTTTGTGTGATGTGCAATATGTTAGCATTTGGGGCCCCATTTTAAACTTTACCTAGGGGCCCCACTTTGCCTAAAACCGGCCCTGCCTACAAGTGTACAAAGATATTATACAGTCACCATGTGACAAGTGGGCCTGTGTAACTTCAAATGCCAGGGCTGAATTTTAGTCCCAGTCCGGCCCTGCATGAAGATATTGCATTACAAACCAGATGTTTGCAGCTAGAATAGTCATTGTTAATGTGGTAATGTATAGAGTGCATTTCTGAATCATTTCATGTTAGCTTCATTGGAAAAAACTGCTTTTCTTTCAAAAATAAGGAAATTTCTAAGTGACCCTAAACTTTTGAACGGTAGTGTATGTGTGTGTATGTATATATGTAAAAAAAAAAAAAATATATATATATATATATATATATATACACTCACTGGCCACTTTATTAGGTACACCTGTCCAACTTCTTGTTAACACTTAATTTCTAATCAGCCAATCACATGGCGGCAACTCAGTGCATTTAGGCATGTAGACATGGTCAAGACAATCTCCTGCAGTTCAAACCGAGCATCAGTATGGGGAAAAAAGGTGATTTGAGTGCCTTTGAACGTGGCATGGTTGTTGGTGCCAGAAGGGCTGGTCTGAGTATTTCAGAAACTGCTGATCTACTGGGATTTTCACGCACAACCATCTCTAGGGTTTACAGAGAATGGTCCGAAAAAGAAAAAAAAATCCAGTGAGCGGCAGTTCTGTGGGCGGAAATGCCTTGTTGATGCCAGAGGTCAGAGGAGAATGGGCAGACTGGTTCGAGCTGATAGAAAGGCAACAGTGACTCAAATCGCCACCCGTTACAACCAAGGTAGGCCTAAGAGCATCTCTGAACGCACAGTGCGTCGAACTTTGAGGCAGATGGGCTACAGCAGCAGAAGACCACACCGGGTACCACTCCTTTCAGCTAAGAACAGGAAACTGAGGCTACAATTTGTACAAGCTCATCGAAATTGGACAGTAGAAGATTGGAAAAACGTTGCTTGGTCTGATGAGTCTCGATTTCTGCTGCGACATTCGGATGGTAGGGTCAGAATTTGGCGTAAACAACATGAAAGCATGGATCCATCCTGCCTTGTATGGAGCATCTTTGGGATGTGCAGCCGACAAATCTGCGGCAACTGTGTGATGCCATCATGTCAATATGGACCAAAATCTCTGAGGAATGCTTCCAACACCTTGTTGAATCTATGCCACGAAGAATTGAGGCAGTTCTGAAGGCAAAAGGGGGTCCAACCCGTTACTAGCATGGTGTACCTAATAAAGTGGCCGGTGAGTGTATATGTATATATATATATATATATATATATATATATATATATATATATATATATATATATATATATATATATATATATATATATATATATATATATATATCAGACCAAAAGCTTGGACACACCTCATTTAAAGATTTTTCTGTATTTTCATGACTATGAAAGTTGTAAATTCACACTGTGGGCATCAAAACTATGAATTAACACATGTAGAATTATTATAGTGTGAAACAATTGAAATTGTCTTGTATTCTAGGTTCTACAAAGTAGCCACATTTTGCTTTGATGACTGCTTTTCACACTCATGGCATTCTTTTGATGAGCTTCAAGAGGTAGTCACCAGGAATGGTCTTCCAACAATCTTGAAGGAGTTCCCAGAGATGCTTAGCATTTGTTGACCTTTTTGCCTTCACTCTGTGGTCCAGCTCACCCCAAACAATCTCGATTGGGTTCAGGTCTGGTGATTGTGGAGACCAGGTCATCTGGCGTGGCACCCCTTTACTCTCCTTCTTGGTCAAATAGCCCTTACACAGCCTGGAGGTGTGTTTGGGGTCATTGTCCTGTTGAAAAATAAATGATGGTCCAACTAAACACAAACCGGATGGAATAGTATGCCGCTGCAAGATGCTGTGGTAGCCATGCTGGTTCAGTATGCCTTCAATTTTGAATAAATCCCCAACAGTGTCACCAGCAAAGCACCCCCACACCATCACACCACCTCCTCCTTGCTTCACGGTGGGAACCAGGCATGTAGAGTCCATCCGTTCACCTTTTCTGCGTCGCACAAAGACACGGTGGTTGAAACCAAAGATCTCAAATTTGGACTCATCAGACCAAAGCACAGATTTCCACTGGTCTAATGTCCATTCCTTGTGTTCTTTAGCCCAAACAAATCTCTTCTGCTTGTTGCCTGTCCTTAGCAGTGGTTTCCTAGCAGCTATTTTACCATGAAGGCCTGCTGCACAAAGTCTCCTCTTAACAGTTGTTGTAGAGTTGTGTCTGCTGCTAAAACTGTGTGGCATTGACTTGGTCTCTAATCTGAGCTGCTGTTAACCTGCAATTTCTGAGGCTGGTGACTCGGATAAACGTATCCTCAGAAGCAGAGGTGACTCTTCGTCTTCCTTTCCTGGGGCGGTCCTCATGTGAGCCAGTTTCTTTGTAGCGCTTGATGGTTTTTGCAACTGCACATTGGGACACTTTCAAAGTTTGCCCAATTTTTCAGACTGACTGACCTTCATTTCTTAAAGTAATGATGGCCACTCGTTTTTCTTTACTTAGCTGCTTTTTTTCTTGCCATAATACAAATTCTAACAGTCTATTCAGTAGAACTATCAGCTGTGTATCCACCAGACTTCTGCACAACACAACTGATGGTCCCAACCCCATTTACAAGGCAAGAAATCCTACTTGTTAAACCTAACAGGGCACACCTGTGAATTGAAAAGCATTCCCGGTGACTACCTCTTGAAGCTCATCAAGAGAATGTCAAGAGTGTACAAAGCAGTCATCAAGGCAAAAGGTGGCTACTTTGAAGAACCTAGAATATAAGACATATTCTCAGTTTCACACTTTTTTGTTAAGTATATCATTCCACACGTGTCAATTCATAGTTTTGATGTCTTCAGTGTGAATGTACAATTTTCATAGTCATGAAAATGCAGAAAAATCTTTAAATGAGGTGTGTCCAAACTTTTGGTCTGTACTGTATGTATGTGTGTGTGTGTGTGTGTGTGTGTGTGTGTGTGTGTGTGTGTGTGTGTGTGTGTGTGTATATATATATATGTATATATATATGTATATATATATATATATATATATATATATATATATATATACACACACACTGCTCAAAACAATTGAAGGAACACTGAAATCTCACATCCTAGATATCACTGAAATAAATATTCCAGTTGTAAATCTTTACTCATTATATAGTGGAATGTGTTGAGAACAATAAAACCTAAAAATTATTAACGTAAATCACAACTAATATCCCACGGAGGTCTGCAGTTGGAATGATGCTCAAAATCAAAGTGGAAAATGAAGTTAGAGGCTGATGCAACTTCAGTGGAAATGCCTCAAGACAAGGAAATGATGCTCAGTTGTGTGTGTGTTGCCTCCATGTGCCTGTATGACCTCCCTACAACGCCTGGGCATGCTCCTGATGAGGCGGCGGATGGTCTTCTGAAGGATCTCCTCCCAGATCTGGACTAAAGCATCCGCCAACTCCTGGACAGTCTGTGGTGCAACTTGACGTTGGTGGATGGTGCGAGACATGATGTCCCAGATGTGTTCAATCAGACTCAGGTCTGGGGAATGGGCGGGCCAGTCCATAGCTTCAATGCCTTCATCTTGCAGGAACAGCTGACATACTCCAGCCACATGAGGTCTGGCATTGTCCTGCATTGGAAGGAACCCAGGGCCAACCGCATCAGCATATGGTCTCACAAGGGGTCTGAGCATCTCATCTCGTTACCTAATGGCAGTCAGGCTACCTCTGGCGAGCACATTGAGGGCTGTGCGGCCCTCCAAAGAAATGCCACCCCACACCGTTACTGACCCACTGCCAAACCGGTCATGCTGAAGGATGTTGCAAGCAGCAGATCGCTCTCCACGGCGTCTCCAGACACTGTCATGTCTGTCACATGTGCTCAGTGTAAACCTGCTTTCATCTGTGAAGAGCACAGGGCACCAGTGGCGAATTTGACAATCCTGGTGTTCTGTGGCAAATGCCAAGCGTCCTGCACAGTGTTGGGCTGTGAGCACAACCCCCATCTGTGGTCGTCGAGCACTCAGACCATCCTCTTGGAGTTGGTTTCTAACTGTTTTTGCAGACACATGCACATTTGTGGCCTGCTAGAGGTCATTTTCCAGGGCTCTGGCAGTGCTCCTCCTGTTCCTCGCACAAAGGCTGAGGTAGCTGTCCTGCTGCTGGGTTGTTGCCCTCCTACGGCCCCCTCCACATCTCCAGGTGTACTGGCCTGTCTCCTCGTAGCACCTCCAGCCTCTGGACACTACGCTAACAGACATAGCAAACCTTCCTACCACAGCTCACATTGATGAGCCATCCTGGATGAGCTGCACTAACTGAGCCACTTGTGTGGGTTGTAGTGTCCGTCTCATGCTATCACGAGTGTGAAAGCAAAACCAACATTAAAAAGTGACCGAAACATCAGCCAGAAAGCATTGGTACGGAGATGTGGTCTGTGGTCTCCACCTGCAGAACCACTCCTTTATTGAGTGTCATTATAATTGCCAATAATTTCCATCTGTTGTCTATTCCATTTGCACAACGGCATGTGAAATTGTCAAACAGTGTTGCTTCCTAAATGGACAGTTTGATTTCACAGAAGTTTAATTTACTTGGAGTTATATTCTGTTGTTTAACCCCTTTCTGCCATTGGACGTACTATTCCGTCCATGTGGGGTGGGGTGGGCCTTACTTCCCAATGACGGAATAGTACGTCCAGCACGATCAGCCGCGCTCACGGG
The DNA here is from genome assembly GCF_051348905.1 of Ranitomeya variabilis. NCBI lineage: Eukaryota > Metazoa > Chordata > Amphibia > Anura > Dendrobatidae > Ranitomeya > Ranitomeya variabilis. Next base: position 652,658,888 of record NC_135234.1, read on the forward strand.
GGGAGCGCGGCTGATCGCGGCCGGGTGTCAGCTGACTATCGCAGCTGACATCCGGCACTATGTGCCAGGAGCGGTCACGGACCGCCCCCGGCACATTAACCCCTGGCACACTGCGATCAAACATGATCGCAGTGTTCCGGCGGTATAGGAAAGCATCGCGCAGGGAGGGGGCTCCCTGCGGGCTTCCCGGAGACCCCCGGAGCAACGCGATGTGATCGCGTTGCTGCGAGGGTCTCTTACCTCCTCCCTGCAGCAGGCCCGGATCCAAGATGGCTGCGGCATCCAGGTCCTGCAGGGAGGTGGCTTCACAGCGCCTGCTCAGAGCAGGCGCTGGGAAGCCTGAATCTGTGCATCTCAGATCGCCGATCTGACACAGTGCACAGCAAAGTCTTCTATAACATAACTCTGTGGACCAAAATATGGAAAAATTATAGCTCTCAAAATGTGGTAACGCAAAAAATATTTTTTGCAATAAAAAGCGTCTTTCAGTGTGTGACGGCTGCCAATCATAAAAATCCGCTAAAAAACCCGCAATAAAAGTAAATCAAACCCCCCTTCATCACCCCCTTAGTTAGCGAAAAATAAAAAAATTACAAAAATGTATTTATTTCCATTTTCCCATTAGGGTTAGGGTTAGGGTTGGGGCTAGGGTTAAGGTTGGGGCTAGGGTTAAGGCTACAGTTAGGGTTGGGGCTAAAGTTAGGGTTAGGGTTGGGGCTAAAGTTAGGATTAGGGTTTGGATTACATTTACGGTTGGGAATAGGGTTGGGATTAGGGTTAGGGGTGTGGTTAGGGTTACCGTTGGGATTAGGTTTAGGGATGTGTTTGGATTAGGGTTTCAGTTATAATTGGGGGGTTTCCACTGTTTAGGCACATCAGGGGCTCTCCAAACGCGACATGGCATCCGATCTCAATTCCAGCCAATTCTGCGTTGAAAAAGTAAAACAGTGCTCCTTCCCTTCCGAGCTCTCCCATGCGTCTAAACAGTGGTTTACCCCCACATATGGGGTATCAGCGTACTCAGGACAAATTGTATAACAACGTTTGGGGTCCAATTTCTCCTACTACCCTTGGGAAAATACAAAACTGGGGGCTAAAAAATAATTTTTGTGGAAAAAAAAAAGATTGTTTATTTTCACGGCTCTGCGTTATAAACTGTAGTGAAACACTTGGGGGTTCAAAGTTCTCACAACACATCTAGATAAGTTCCTTGGGGGGTCTAGTTTCCAATGTGGGGTCACTTGTGGGGGGTTCTACTGTTTAGGTACATTAGGGGCTCTGCAAACGCAATGTGACGCCTGCAGACCAATCCATTTAAGTCTGCATTCTAAATGATGCTCCTTCCCATCCGAGCTCTGCCATGCGCTCAAACGGTGGTTCCCCCCACATGTGGGGTATCAGCGTACTCAGGACAAACTGGACAACAACTTTTAGGGTCCAATTTCAACTGTTACCTTTGGAAAAATACAAAACTGGGGGCTAAATAGAATTTTTGTGGAAAAAAAAAATAATTTTTATTTTCACGGCTCTGCGTTATAAACTGTAGTGAAACACTTGGGGGTTCAAAGCTCTCACAACACATCTAGATGAGTTCCTTAGGGGGTCTACTTTCCAAAATGGTGTCACTTGTGGGGGGTTTCATTGTTTAGGCACATCAGCGGCTCTCCAAACGCAACATGGCGTCCCATCTCTATTCCAGTCAATTTTGCATTGAAAAGTCAAATGGCGCTCCTTCGCTTCCAAGCTCTGCTATGCGCCCAAACAGTGGTTTACCCCTACATATGGGGTATTGGCGTGCTCAGGACAAATTGTACAACAACTTTTGCGGTCCATTTTCTCCTGTTACCCTTAGTAAAATAAAACAAATTGGAGCTGAAGTAAGTTTTTTGTGTAAAAAAGTTAAATGTTCATTTTTATTTAAATATTCCAAAAATTCCTGTGAAACACCTGAAGGGTTAATAATCTTCTTGAATGTGGTTTTGAGCACCTTGAGGGGTGCAGTTTTTAGAATGGTGTAACACTTGGGTATTTTCTATCATATAGACCCCTCAAAATGACTTCAAATGAGATGTTGTCCCTAAAAAAAAATGGTGTTGTAAAAATGAGAAATTGCTGGTCAACTTTTAACCCTTAACTCCCTAACAAAAAAAAATTTTGGTTCCAAAATTGTGCTGATGTAAAGTAGACATGTGGGAAATGTTACTTATTAAGTATTTTGTGTGACATATCTCTGTGATTTAATTGCATAAAAATTCAAAGTTGGAAAATTGCAAAATTTTCAAAATTTTCGCCAAATTTCTGTTCTTTTCACAAATAACCGCAGGTAATATCAAAGAAATTTTACCACTATCATGAAGTACAATATGTCTCGAGAAAACAATGTCAGAATCACCTGGATCTGTTGAAGCGTTCCAGAGTTATAACCTCATAAAGGGACAGTGGTCAGAATTGTAAAAATTGGCCTGGTCATTAACGTGCAAACCACCCTTGGGGGTAAAGGGGTTAAGTGTTCCCTTTATTTTTTTTGAGCAGTGTATATATATATATTCAAGAATATTTCATTTAAAAATGATGTGTAAATGACAGAGAATTGATGAATGTAAATGCTCATGTTAAAATTGCATTGCAATCAGATAGCAATCGCACTGCACCATGCTAGGTGTAAAAAATCGGATTATACTCGCAAAAAAAACTCATGACACTTGCTTGACAATTGCATTCCACTAGTCCGACTGTCCTGCATCAAAATCGGATTAATTAGCTAGTATGTCTCCAGCCTTATTGTTAAATTCCTGATACCACTCCAGATTGTGAATTCAAATACAGACAAGATCCACGAATATGCAATGGAAAACCAAAGATACTAGTATTTCTACTCTTTTTGACCCTTATATGTACATTGATGCTATTGGAGTCCCAAGAGGAGTACCAGAAGAGTTCAAAGCCAAAGATTGAGTAGCATTGGGATTAGAATCGCTAGTCCTCAACGTTACGGCAAATAAAAATGTGGACTAGAGAAATTATACCTACTATGACCAACTGTTGGATAATTGTGGCACCCATATAGTTTTTTTTTTTGTGTGTGTGTTTGTCTCTCCATCCGATGGTGTGACTGGTAGACCGATCCGGTGCAGCCGTGTAGGAAGACCGGATTCTTCTGTTAGAGAAAGAACGTATCTGGGAGAGTTTGTAGAAAGGAGCTTTGGCTGGAACAGCAACCCACTGCCACAAGAGAAGGGAATTGTGAGAGCAGGATTTATATTTTATCTATCCTGACTTCATTTTAGTTTCTTTATACAAGGATTTCTTTCTTTCCAAGATGGAGTTCATGATCAGATAAGGGGTCTCAGGAGTGCCTTTGTGTAAAGTCATAGAGACCAGAGAAACTAAACTTAGAAGCTAGTGCGATCCTAGACCACAAGCTGGGTGTTAACTTAGCCAATTAGAAGTATGTATGCTAGTGCAGCGCCTCAGAGTCCTGGTCGTTGCAGTAACGTCGCTCTGCCGCTAAGGGGAGTGATGTTGCGTCTGATTGCACTAAGGGAGTTCACCTGACCAGGTATCACACACTACACTTCACACTCCAGCCACCGGGGGGGTGGTTCTATCTAGTAGGCCACTCCTCATACTCTGGTAAAACTGGGGGTTGGACAACAAGACAGGGAGAAGTAACTGGGAAGAGCTAGAGAGAGGACCTGTCAGGGATGGGAACCTGGCAGACTCCTAAGATAACAACGCAACAAGTGAGCAACGGGAATACAGCAAGGAGGCAATAGGACCAGAAGGAGTCGTGCTGAAAGATCGAGGCAACATCCTTCTGAGGCGCAAACAGTCGGTGGCCGGAACGCCGAGAAAGTAAGAGACTTTAAGCATTACTTCAAACCACGGCAGGACAGCCAATTATAGGTTGGCTGTCTCACTTAAACACCTAAGCAGACAACGGAGGCAGCTGTGGGAGAGGGGCGACCCTAGAGTCCCGGAAGAACTCCAGGCCTACCCCGTCATACGGGTGCATCCTAGCCATATCATCTGGGGGACAGAGAGAGAACGAACATCAGAGACAGACAGAATCAGTTGTGAGGACTATCCCGGGGTGCTCAGCAGGGAAGGACTACAACACACAGGCGCTAGCAGGTAGACGCTTATTCTCACCTGTCAAGGGAACTCCTAATGTGCCTTTGGACCGGCTGGTCTCAGACAGCCCGGTTAACAGTGCTCTGGATTGGCTATCTCGAAGCCTTCAGTAAAGAGGTAAAGAGACTGCAACCTGGTGTCCTCGTTATTTACTGCGACCTGCCCCGCACCACCACAACATCATCACCATCCACACCTTTCATTAGGCGCCCCTCAGCAGGGTCACGGACTGGGTCTAGCCACTGTGACAACCCCAGGATAGAGACTCAGAGGCCCGGTACCAGTTACCCCTCGGCCCTGCGGCCGTGGGGGCGCTACAACTTGGCGTCACGAACAGGATCTACTTAAGCCTGAAGAATCCGGTCATGTGTGCCTTGGAACTGTGATTTATTGCAAAGACTGTGCATTGTTATTGTGCCAAAAGTTCCCGCCACAATTCGCCATCGCCGCGCACGGAGGGAGGAGCCTTAGCTTCGTGGGTGGAACCGGTCAAAAAGAAGCGAGGAACGAGAAAGCGCGGTAAAGTGCCAACCCCGGAAGAGGAACTCCGACCTCCAGCAGGTTAGTGGAAGGGACAGCCATGTCTGAGTCAGGGGAAGCGGAGGCGGCGGTCGCAGCCGGGAACGCAGAGGCAGCTCCGGTCCCCGTAGCAGACGTAGCCACGGCCCTAATACCACCACCGGTGGCCGCGGAGCCCGCTGCCCCATCAGCCAGTTGGACACTTGCGCTACCACAAAGGCCATAATGCCCTTCTCAATGCAGTACCTGCCCGGAGCGGCCTGGCTCCCGCGATACTCCGGGGAGTCGCACACATTAACTGATTTTAAAGAAGGAATCGAGTTCGAGTTCTATCCCCTGACGGAGCCTCAGAAGGTTCATATGATAATCGGCCAACTCTTCGGGGCGGCTCTGAGAGAAGTGAAGTCCTGGCCCGCCGCGGATAAGGGAACTGCACAGCAGGTTTTTGCAAAGCTTAAAGCCACCTTCAATACCCGCACTGCTACAGAAATTAAACTGACTTTCTATGGATGCAAACAGAGACCGCAGGATAGCTTACGGGACTATGCCCTTAATCTCCAGGAGGCACTGCGGGCCATTAAGCAGAGTGGCCCCGACAGCATGCAAGATGAGGATAAACTCCTGAAAGAGCGGTTCATTGAGGGGCTCCTGTGCAGTCACCAACGGGGCCAATTGCACTTCCTGTCCATGCAAAATCCAGACTTGACTTTTGCGCATTTCAAGGATAAAGCTATCCAGGCGTTGCAGGAGCGACAGCCCAGCCGTGCAGCGCCTCCCAGGCGTCCCGCTCTCACATACCACCAGGAGGTGACGTCGGATGCCCCAGTTGCCGCCGAGGCCGATGCCCAGAGCCTAGAGGACGACTCCCCTGCAGGACTCCGCCTCCAGATGCAGGAGCTGACCAAGAGCGTTGCTGCCCTGGCCCAGACGGTGCAGTCCCTACAGGAGGCCCCCAAGGAGAAGATCCAGCTGGCCTCCAGACCAGAGGATGTCCCTTGGATGCGACAGAGGAGGACTCCGCCGACCAGAGGCCGGGACGACAATCGCTTCCATCGTGACGGACGACCCATCTGCCGCCGCTGTCATCAGGTGGGCCACCTTGCAAGGTACTGTCCTTTAAACGAGCAACCCCTGGGGCAAAGGGCCAACCCCCAGGAGTAGGACGGTCAGGCCCGCAGCATTGGAGAGCCAAATACATTGGAGGGCGACCAGTTCTTCCTGTAGTGTTTGACGGTATCCCCATGAACGCTTTGCTGGACACCGGTTCTCAGGTGACGACTATGCCTTACGTGCTTTATAAACGGTATTGGGAGGACACCGATATTACTCGTAGCCCCGATGACGATTTCACCATAATAGCCAGTAATGGTCAGCCGTTGCCACAAGTGGGGTATAAAGAGGTCACCATCAAGGTGGGGCGGGTGGAATTGAAAGCCCAAGGGATTGTGATTGTTGATATTGATCGCCGAGAATGTAATCCCATGATGATTATCGGTACTAATGTTATAGAAAATTGTCTTGCAGAAGTTATTGTTTTGTTGCAACAGGTAGCAGAAACCGCTGGCCACAGTGAACAACGCGCCCTGCAAAAAGAAATCAGAGCTCTGATGCAGAGACAGCAGGTAGAGCTGACTGGTGGTGAGATTGGTCGTGTCACTGTGAGTGATTCAAACCCCATCGCGATACCCCCCAGGAGTGAGATGTTAATATGGTGTCGGGCAGCCATAGGCCTCAGGGGTAAGGACTACCAGGCCTTGGTAGAACCCGTATATTCAGACAATAGGCCTACTATCCTGACAGCCCGGGGGGTGGTCGACGTCCGCCAGGGGAGGGTGCCTGTACGTGTCCTCAATTGTGGGGAGGAAGAGGTTCACCTCACCAAGTATGCCATGCTCGCCAAACTTTTCGCTGTCAATAATAGTGTGATACAGACACCTGAACCCTTGGTCCCGTCAAACGTGGCGGAGGACAACGGTTCTGCAGGGCACTCGAAAGATTGGTGTCGGGAATTGCATGTGGGCACTGACTCTACCCCATCCCATCAGAAACAGGGGGCCTACAGGGTGGTTCACGAGTACGAGCAGTATGAGTATTCAGTAAACACCCCTTAGATTTTGGACAGGTGAAAGGGATCCAACATCACATCCCCACGGGAGATCACCGACCCATGAAAGAGAGATATCGCCCTGTACCCCCAGCTCATTACCAGTGTGCCAAGGACATGTTGCGAGAAATGAAGGAGGCTGGGGTGGTGAGAGACAGTTGTAGCCCCTGGGCAGCTCCATTAGTCCTTGTTAAAAAGAAGGATGGTACAATGAGGATGTGTGTTGATTACAGGCAGTTGAATCGCATTACACATAAGGACGTATACCCACTGCCCAGGATAGTGGAGTCTCTGGCTGCCTTAAAATCTGCTAACTACTTCTCTACCTTAGATCTCACCAGTGGGTACTGGCAGGTTCCTGTGGCGGAGGCGGACAAAGAGAAGACGGCCTTCACGACACCGATGGGTCTCTGCGAATTTAACTACATGCCCTTCGGATTGTGCAATGCCCTGGGGACGTTCCAGAGGATGATGGAGTGCTGCTTGGGGCACAAGAACTTTGAAACCGTGCTGCTGTATTTGGATGATGTCATTGTCTTCTCTAAGACCTACGAAGACCATCTGAAGCACCTGGCTGAGGTGTTTGAAGCCCTGTCCAACTTTGGCTTAAAGGTGAAACCGTCCAAATGTCAACTGCTGAAACCAAAAGTGCAGTACCTGGGCCATGTGGTGAGCGCCGAAGGAGTGGCCCCAGACCCCGACAAGGTCACGGTGATCCAGGACTGGCCAAAGCCCAGCAACCTCCACGAAGTCCGGCAGTTCCTCGGGCTGGTAGGCTATTACCGGAGGTTCATTAAGGACTTCACCAGGAATGCCGCGCCCTTGCAAAACCTGTTGGTGGGCCAATCAAAGAAGATCAAGGGGAGGAACACCCCATTTGATTGGAAGAGGGGCTGGAGGGATCCTTCACTTGCTTAAAGTCAGCACTGACGGGAGAAGAGGTACTGGCCTACCCCGAATACGACCAACCGTTTGTGCTGTACACGGATGCCAGCAATGTAGGATTGGGAGCCGTGCTGTCCCAGGTTCAGAAAGGCAAGGAGAGGGTAATCGCTTACGCCAGCAGGAAGCTTCGTCCCACGGAAAGGAACCCTGACAACTACAGTTCCTTTAAACTGGAATTCCTTGCCATCATCTGGGCAGTGACAGAGAGGTTCAAACACTACCTGGCCTCAGCGAAATTCACCATCTTCACGGATAACAATCCGCTAACGCATCTGGATACCGCCAAACTCGGGGCCTTGGAACAGCGGTGGATGGCCCGGCTGTCCAACTACGACTTCACCATCAAGTACCGGGCAGGACGCAAGAATGCAAATGCCGATGCCTTGTCCCGAATGCCCAATTTGCCAGAAACGGGGGAAGACCCGGAGGCACTTGAAGAGGTGGAGCTGCCTGCATTCCATCGCCCCAAAGCCACTCAGAACTCCCATCATGTGAAGAACAGGCATAAGAACCAACCGGATGCCACGCTGAATCCCCTGCCCCATCACGGATGGGCGGAGGCCCAGGATGGTGACCCCGCGGTCTGTCGGGTGAAAGAGCTCATGACGCAGGCAGGGTTGCATCCCGGCCCAGATGATCCACAGGAGACCCATCAGTTGTGGAAGGGGAGAAGCAAACTGTTTATCCATGATGGCAAGCTGTGCCGGAGAAGCATCGACCCACGTACTCACGAATTGGTATGGCAGATAGTGCCAAGGCGAGATGCGCCCATGGTTCTGGGAGCCTACCACGATGGAGCCGGACACTTCGGATGGAAGAAGCTGGAGAGGCTACTCCGAGGGAGGTTCTATTGGATTGAGATGAAGAGAGCCATTGAGAAGTGGTGTCGAGAGTGCGGTCCATGTAGCCTACGCAGGAGGGACCGTGGTAGCCAACGGGCTCCCTTGCAGCCTATCATCACCAGGCGGCCGCTCGAACTGGTCACGCTGGATCATGTGAAGCTGACACCTAGCCGGTCAGGCTATGTCTACGCTCTTACCATCGTGGATCACTACTCCAGATTTTTGGTGGTTGTGCCTGTCAAGGATCTAACGGCCAGGACGGCCGCCAAGGCTTTCCAGCAGTACTTTTGTAGGCCCCATGGCTACCCGGAGAAGGTACTGACCGATCAGGGACCAGCATTCGAAGCGGAAGTGTTCCAAGAGTTCTGCCAATTGTACGGGTGTAAGAAGATCAGAACCACACCGTACCATCCCCAAACCAATGGGATGTGCGAAAAGATGTACCAGGTGGTGATAGACTTACTAAAGACCTTGCCCGTAGAGGAACGGAGCCTGTGGCCAACGAAGTTGCCTGACTTGGTGGACATATATAATCACATCCCAGTAAATTCCACCAACTGCACTCCAGCGTACCTGATGCGAGGAAGGTCTAGCAAGTTACCCGTTGATCTGGACATGGGGGTCTTAACCCCCGAAGATACATCGCCGGATGCCGATTGGGATACCGAGAGGCGGCAAAGGTACCGCAAGGTACAAGAGTGCGTGGAAAGAAGCCTTGCCCAGGCCAGGCAAAAACAGGAAAGGGACTACAACCAGCATGCCCCTGCAATTCCTTTGCCACCTGGTGAGCACGTACTCAAATGAAAGAGGAGGCTACACTAACTCGACGACCAATGGGAAGCAGAACCGTATACCGTCCTGCCATCCGATTTCGACAACACGAATGTTTGCCTCATCAGCAAGGATGGAGGGGAGACCTCGACGGTGATATCCAGGGACCACCTTAAAGCCTGCCCTGATAAGCTGAGAGCGAGGGAAATGGATCCAGGAACCTCCCCACCTGTAGAAAAGGAGAAGATGATCCACACTGTCCTTGGTGACTTTCCCCAGTCCTGGACTCCGATAAATCAGGCCATCGTGGTACCTGTTCTAACGTTCCACCAGCCGAACCCACCAGAACCAATGGTGGTACCAGATCATCCGGCCCCGCAACCTCGACAAGCCCTACCTGAAGATGCCGTGCCGACCGTTGAACTGGTAAATCCTCCCTCTGCTATCGGCGAACCTGTCGTACCCACTGTTGCTAGCAGCAGCCCTGAGAGCTCCAGCCTGCCAGTGCTACCCAGACTCACTAGAAGTGTAGCTAGAAGGCAGTGCACTACACCAGCGATAGCAAGCATAGTGGGCCCTGTTAGGCCAGTAGCAACCCCTGCGCTGCGAAGGTCTACACGCAGCACTCAGAATCAAACTCCCCTCCGCTACAAAACTTGGAGGTATTAGTGAGGGCTGCTATTTAGTTAACAATTGTTTGTGTGCATATCTTTTGTTGCAGGTTTTAAAATGGACAACGGAGTAATGGAGAGTGAATTACTCCAAAAACTTCTAAAAGGGGACCCCTTTGTTTACCCGGGGTCCCCGCTGTTTCAAACACTGAACTGAGAGTCATAAACTGTGCATGACCTAACTTTTGCAATGTTCAAGAGTCCTCACCTCCCATAAAGGGAAGCACTGTTATGTTTAATTGTTTATGATATTTCAAAATTTTGTGTGTTTTCTGTTAACATGTATTGTTGTTCTTATTTTCCCAGTCCGGGAGTACTGGATTAAACCGGGGGGAAGTGCAGCGCCCCAGAGTCCTGGTCGTTGCAGTAACGTCGCTCTGCCGCTAAGGGGAGTGATGTTGCGTCTGATTGCACTAAGGGAGTTCACCTGACCAGGTATCACACACTACACTTCACACTCCAGCCACCAGGGGGGGTGGTTCTATCTAGTAGGCCACTCCTCACACTCTGGTAAAACTGGGGGTTGGACAACAAGACAGGGAGAAGTAACTGGGAAGAGCTAGAGAGAGGACCTGTCAGGGATGGGATCCTGGCAGACTCCTAAGAGAACAACGCAACAAGTGAGCAACGGGAATACAGCAAGGAGGCAATAGGACCAGAAGGAGTCGTGCTGAAAGATCGAGGCAACATCCTTCTGAGGCGCAAACAGTCGGTGGCCGGAACGCCGAGAAAGTAAGAGACTTTAAGCATTACTTCAAACCACGGCAGGACAGCCAATTATAGGTTGGCTGTCTCACTTAAACACCTAAGCAGACAACGGAGGCAGCTGTGGGAGAGGGGCGACCCTAGAGTCTCGGAAGAACTCCAGGCCTACCCCGTCATACGGGTGCGTCCTAGCCATATCATCTGGGGGACGGAGAGAGAACGAACATCAGAGACAGACAGAATCAGTTGTGAGGACTATCCCGGGGTGCTCAGCAGGGAAGGACTACAACACACAGGCGCTAGCAGGTAGACGCTGATTCTCACCTGTCAAGGGAACTCCTAATGTGCCTTTGGACCGGCCGGTCTCAGACAGCCCGGTTAACAGTGCTCTGGATTGGCTATCTCGAAGCCTTCAGTAAAGAGGTAAAGAGACTGCAACCTGGTGTCCTCGTTATTTACTGCGACCTGCACCGCACCACCACAACATCACCATCCACACCTTTCATTAGGCGCCCCTCAGCAGGGTCACGGACCGGGTCTAGCCACCGTGACAACCCCAGGACAGAGACTCAGAGGCCCGGTACCGGGTACCCCTCGGCCCTGCGGCCGTGGGGGCGCTACACTAATGCCAGCACATTTTTACAGATAAGATGAGCCAAGTATATCGTTACCATGCATGAATACTAATAACCTTTATAAGATGATGTCATAGCAGGGGTTGGCAATTCATTTTCCAGAGGGGCCACGAGAGACTGTGACTATTGTGGAGGGCCGAACGAATAGGCTGAAATGAATTAAGCTTAATATTAATATCAACATATAATTATTAATATATTTAATTGCCTCTTCTATATATTGTATAAGGCCCACATAGCCTCCCCATGTCCAGCATATGAGGCCAACACAACCCACCATGTCCAGCATATGAGGCCCACACAGCCTCCCCATGTCCTGCACATGAGGCCCACACAGCCTCCCCATATCTACAGTAAGACCCCCATAGCTTCCCCATGTCCACAATAACACACCCATAGTCTCTTCATGTCCACAGTAAGACCCCCATAGCCTCCCCATGTCCACAGTAAGACCCCCATAGCCTCCCCATGTCCACAGTAAGACACCCATAGCCTCCCCATGTCCACAGTAAGACACCTATGGTCTCATGTCCACAATAACACACCCATAGTCTCATGTCCACAGTAAGACCCCCATAGCCTCCCCATGTCCACAGTAAGATCCCCATAGCATTCCCATGTGCTGTCAAACTTCCCATATACTTAAATAACACCCACATACCTCGGTCCCATTTCCCGACACTCTGCTTCTGCTCCTGTCTTGGTGTCTCCGGTGCGCAGATTCTCCGCAGTACACAGCTGACGCGATGAAACGATGTCATCGCATCAGATGTTTCACACACTGATTGGTGGAGGAAGTGACCTGAGGACCCTCCTCCACTAATGCAGTCAGCGTGAATATACCGTATTTTTCAGACTATAAGACACACCGGACCATAAGACGCACCTAAGTTTTAGAGGAGGAAATTAGGGAAAAAAAATTGAAGCAAAAAATGTAGTCAATTCTGTACTTAATATCCCCTATCCTGGTAAATATGGTTCCCTCATTCCCATCCTGATACACATGGCCCCCTCATCCCTACCCTGCTATGCATGGCCTTCTCATCCCTATCCTGGTAAGCATGGATCCCTCATCCCTATCCTGGTATGCATGGCCCCCTCATCCCTATCCTCAGGGGTGGGATTCAGCCGGTTCTCCCCGGTTCGATGGAACCACTTGTTAAAAAAGTAGCCGGTTCCCCGAACCGGGGAGATTCAGAGCTGCGATCTGGTACCACACCGCCCAACCTTCCCGTATCCCGCTGGGGAGTCCCAATTTGAGAGTGCCCCGTGGTCCAGCACTGCAGGGCTGCATCCCTCCACTCGCAGAGAGCCGCACACCACATGTATGGCTGCCGCTGCTCTGTGCGCACAGGACCTGTGATGAGGTCACATGAGGGGAGGAGTCAGGATTCACATGATCAGGGGTCTCCCTGTATTCCAGGACTCTGCTGTGCTGGTTGTCATGGTGCAGGATGACGGTAAGTTTATGTGTGGGGTCAGGAGTTTACAGTGTGGATGTAGCAGAGCCGTGTGTATGTGTGTACGAGGTGTGTGTGTATGAGGTGTATGGAGCAGAGCTGTGTGTGTGTATGAGGTGTACGGAGCGGAGCCGTGTGTGTATGAGGTGTACGGAAAAGAGCTGTGTGTGTATGAGGTGTACGGAGCGGAGTCGTGTGTGAGGTGTACGGAGAAGAGCCGCGTCTGTGAATGAGGTGTACGGAGCTCAGCCATGTGTGTACGAGGTGTATGGAGCGGAGCCGTGTGTGTATGATGTGTACAGAGCGGAGCCATGTGTGCAAAGTCTACGGAGCAGAGCCGTGTGTTTACGAGGTGTATGGAGCGGAGCCGCATGTGTACGGAATGGAGCCTTGTGTGTACGAGGTGTACGGAGCAGAGCCACGTATGCAAGGTGTACGGAGTGGAGTCGCGTGTGTAGGAGTAACTATGTGTGGCCATTATACTCTACGCAATATCATCTGGGGCCATCATACAGTATCGAGCATCATGTGTGGCCATTACACAGTATTGAGCATCATGTGTAGCCATTATACAGTATGGAGCACTGTGTGGCTATTATACAGTATGGAGCACTGTGTGGCGATTGTACAGTATGGAGCACTGTGTGGCGATTATACAGTATGGAGCATCATGTGGCCATTATACAGTATGGAGTATCGTGTGGTCATTATACAGTATTGAGCATCATGTGTGGCCATTATACATTATGGAGCATCATGTGTGGCCATTATACAGTATGGAGCATCATGTGTGGCTATTTACAGTATGGAGCATCATGTATGGCCATTATACAGTATGGAGCATCATGTGTGACCATTATACAGTATGGAGCATCATGTGTGGCTATTATACAGTATGGAGCACTGTGTGGCTATTATACAGTACTAGATGGTTGCCCGATTCTAACGCATTGGGTATTGTAGAATATGCATGTCCACGTAGTATATTGCCCAGCCACGTAGTATATTGCCCAGCCACGTAGTATATTGCCCAGCCACGTAGTATATTGCCCAGCGACGTAGTATATTGCCCAGCGACGTAGTATATTGCCCAGCGACGTAGTATATTGCCCAGCGACGTAGTATATTGCCCAGCGACGTAGTATATTACCCAGCCACGTAGTATATTGTCCAGTGACGTAGTATATTGCCCAGTGACGTAGTATATTGCCCAGTGAAGTAGCATACAGCACAGAGCCACGTAGTATATTGCCCAGCGCCGTAGTATATTGCCCAGTGACGTAGTACAGTATATTGCCCAGTGACGTAGTATACACAGCACAGAGCCACGTAGTATATTGCCCAGCTATGTAGTATATTAACCAGCCACGTATGACACAGGTTAAAAAAATAAACATATACTCACCTTTCCGCAGGCGCGTTGTAGCTCTGTCTCCTGTCTGGGGTGCAGGCGGCAGCTTCCGGGCGCAGGGTGTGATTACATTGCGGTCACGTGACCGTGTCGCGGTCACATGACCGTGACGTCACGGCAGGTCCTTTCCGCGCAGGCGCGCAGGACTTGTGATGACGTCGCGGTCACATGACCGTGACGTCATGGCAGGTCCTTCTGCCATACCATCTTTGCCACCGCAAGCTGCAACACAACGGAAAATGGCGGGCGGCTCAGCGGACTACAGAGGGTGAGTATAGCAGGTTTTTTTTTTTTTTAAATTATTTTTAACATTACATTTTGTACTATTGATGCCGCATAGGCAGCGTCAATAGTACAAATTTGGGGACACACAGGGTTAATAGCGGTGGTAACGGAGTGCGTTACCCGTGGCATAACGCGGTCCGTTACCGCTGGCATTAACCCTGTCTGAGCGCCGACCGGAGGGGTGTATGCAGGCTCCAGGCAGTGAGTGCGGGGAGTAAGGAGCGGCCATTTTCTTCCGGACTGTGCGCGTCGCTGATTGGTCGAGGCAGCCATGACAAGCAGCTGCCGAGACCAATCAGCGAACGAATAACCGTTACAGACAGAAGGACAGACGGAAGTACCCTTAGACAATTATATAGTAGATGGAGCATCATGTGTGGCCCTTATACAGTATGGAGTATCATGTATGGTCATTATACAGTATTGAGCATCATGTGTGGCCATTATACAGTATGGAGTATCATGTGTGGCCATTATACAGTATGGAGCATCATGTGTGGCTATTATACAGTATGGAGCATTATGTGTGGACATTATACAGTATGGAGCATCATGTGTGGCCATTATACAGTATGGAGCATCATGTGTGGCCATTATACAGTATGGAGCATCATGTGTGGCCATTATACAGTATGGAGTATCATGTGTGGTCATTATACAGTATGGAGCTTCATGTGTGGTCATTATACAGTATTGAGCATCATATGTGGCCATTATACAGTATGGAGCATCATGTGTGGCCATTATACAGTATGGAGCACTGTGTGGCCATATTTTTTTGTTTATAATTGTTTATGAAACAGTGTGATCAGCAGTGCTAAGTGGGTGTGTCTGGGATGTGGATATGGGTGTGACTAGTTGTGAAATGGGTGTGGTCAGAGGCGTGGCCTAAAATTTGCTGCTGCGCGCTCCGCAAACTTTACCCTCTTTTCCTTCTTCAATAGTTGGGAGGTATGGACTTTGACTGCGCCCCTACTTGTATATGTTTGAAGAAAAGGTGAGTGTAAATGGGTGTGGCTTAACAAATGGGTGTGGTTTTCCTACACACAAACACAGAACCTGTTGTTAAAAATTTGAATCCCACCCTGCCTATCCTGATATATATGGTCCCCTTATTCCCATCCTGATACACATGGCCCCCTCATCCCTATCCTGCTATGCATGGCCTCCTTATCCCTATCCTGGTAAGCATGCCCCCCCATCCCTATCCTGGTGTGCATGGCGCCCCCTCTTCTCTATCCTGGTAGAAATGGTCCCTCTCATCCCTAGCCTGGCAGGAATGATCACCCTCATCCCTATCCTAGTATGCATGGCCCCATCCTGGTATGCAGGGCCACCATCTCATCCTAGTATGCATGGCCCCCATCTTTATCCTGTTGTGCAGGGCCCCCATCGCCTCCTAGTATGCATGGTCCATCCCCATTCTGGTATGATCGGCCCCCATCACGGTCCTGGTATGCATGGCCCCATCCTTATAATTGGCCCCCATCCCCATCCTGGTATGTATGGCCCCATCCGAAAACATAAAAAACCAAACCATTACACTTACCTTCCCGGTGCTTCCTCGCAGCGTTCTTCTCCGTTGCCAGCTGCTGCTTTATGCTTGTAAGCAGCACATGGCATGGACATCATGCGCTGCTCACAAGCAGAGCACAGCTGCTGGAATACTCACTGCTCTGCACGCCGCGACTGTGTGCGCAGAGAGCAGTAAGTATTCATTGCTCTTCAGTAGCGCACAAAAAAAAAACCACAATGGTAACAGAAATAACTTGAATATGAAAAAAGTAATATTAAAAAAAAATCTATGAAAATGTGGTGACGACACATGACACTGGGTGTAGATGGTGGCAGTGTTATATTACAGGACTCTGCGCAGGTGAGTGCCACGACACTGGTGGCAGATGGTGGGCACTGTTATATTACAGTACTCTGGGCAGGTGAATGCCATGACACTGGTGGCAGATGGTGGGCACTGTTATATCCCATGACCCTGGGCAGGTGAGTGCCATGACACTGGGCGTAGATGGTGGCACTGTTATATTACAGGACTCTGCGCAGGTGAGTGCCACGACACTGGTGGCAGATGGTGGGCAGTTATATTACAGTACTCTGGGCAGGTGAATGCCATGACACTGGTGGCAGATGGTGGGCACTGTTATATCCCATGACCCTGGGCAGGTGAGTGCCATGACACTGGGCGTAGATGGTGGCACGGTTATATCCTATGACCCTGGGCAGGTGAGTGCCATGGCACTGGTGGTAGATGGTGGCACTGTTATATTACAGGACCCTGGGCAGGTGAGTGCCATGACACTGGTGGTAGATGGTGGCACTGTTATATTACAGGACCCTGGGCAGGTGAATGCCATGACACTGGTGGTAGATGGTGGCACTGTTATATTACAGGACCCTGGGCAGGTGAAAGCCATGACACTGGTGGTAGATGGTGGACACTGTTATATTACAGGACTCTGTGCAGGTGAGTGCCACGGCAGTGGTGACAAATGGTGGCACTGTTATATTACAGAACCCTGGGCAGGTGAATGCCACGGCACTGGTGGCAGATGGTGGCACTGTCATATTACAGGACCATGGGCAGGTGAGTGCCATGACACTGGTGGCAGATGGTGGCACTGTTATATTACAGGACTCTGTGCAGGTGAATGCCACGGCACTGGTGGCAGATGGTGGCACAGTTATATTACAGGACCCTGGGCAGGTGAGTGCCATGACACTGGTGGCACTGTTATATTACAGGACCCTGGGGAGGTGAATGCCATGACACTGGTGGCAGATGGTGGGCACTGTTAAATTACAGGACCCTGGGCAGGTGAATGCCATGACACTGGTGGCAGATGGTGGCACTGTTATATTACAGGACTCTGTGCAGGTGAGTGCCACGACAATGGTGGCAGATGGTGGGCACTGTTATATTACAGGACTCTGGGCAGGTGAGTGCCATGATACCGGTGGCAGATGATGCGCACTGTTATATTACAGAACCCTGGGCAGGTGAGTGCCATGACACTGGTGGCAGATGGTGGCACTGTTATATTACAGGACCCTGGGCAGGTGAATGCCATGACACTGGTGGCAGATGGTGGGCACTGTTTTTTTACAGGACCCTGGGCAGGTGAATGCCATGACACTGGTGGTAGATGGTGTTAACTGTTGTATTACAGGGCCCTGGGCAGGTGAATGCCATGACACTGGTGGTAGAAGGTGGGCACTGTTATATTACAGGACTCTGTGCAGGTGAATGCCACGACACTGGTGGCAGATGCTGGCACTGTTATATTACAGGACCCTGGGCAGGTGAATGCCATGACACTGGTGGCAGATGGCGGCACTGTTATATTACAAGACCCTGGGCAGGTGAGTGCCATGACACTGGTGGCAGATGGTGACACTGTTATATTACAGGACTCTGTGCAGGTGAGTGCCACGACACTGGTGGTAGATGGTGGCACTGTTATATTACAGGACCCTAGGCAGGTGAATGCCACGGCACTGGTGGCAGATTGTGGGCACTGTTATATTACTGGACCCTGGGCAGGTGAGTGCCATGACACTGGTGGTAGATGGTGGCACTGTTATATTACATGACTCTGTGCAGGTGAATACCATGACACTGGTGGCAAATGGTGGGCACTGTTATATTACAGGACCCTTGGCAGGTGAGTGTCATGACACTGGTGGTAGATGGTGGCACTGTTATATTACAGGACTTTGTGCAGGTGAATGCCATGACACTGGTGGCAGATGGTGGCACTGTTATATTACAAGACCCTGGGCAGGTGAATGCCTGGACACTGGTGGCAGATGGTGGCACTGTTTTATTACAGGACCCTGGGCAGGTGAGTGCCACGGCACTGGTGGCAGATGGTGAGTACTGTTATATTACAGGACTCTGTGCAGGTGAGTACCACGACACTGGTGGTAGATGGTGGCGCTGTTATATTACAGGACCCTGGGCAGGTGAATGCCATGACACTGGTGGCAGATGGTGGGCACTGTTATATTACAGGACCCTGGGCAGGTGAATGCGATGGCACTGGTGGCAGATGGTGGGCACTCTTATATTACAGGACTCTGGGCAGGTGAGTGCCATGACACTGGTGGTAGATGGTGGCACTGTTTTATTACAGGACCCTGGGCAGGTGAATGCCCCGGCACTGGTGACAGATGGTGGGCACTGTTATATTACTGGACCCTGGGCAGGTGAGTGCCATGACTCTGGTGGTAGATGGTGGCACTGTTATATTACATGACTCTGTGCAGGTGAATACCATGACACTGGTGGCAGATGGTGGGCACTGTTATATTACAGGACCCTTGGCAGGTGAGTGCCATGACACTGGTGGCAGATGGTGGCACTGTTATATTACAGGACCCTGGGCAGGTGAATGCCACGGCACTGGTGGCAGATGGTGGGTACTATTATATTACAGGACTCTGTGCAGGTGAGTGCCATGACACTGGCGGTAGATGGTGGCACTGTTATATTACAGGACCCTGGGCAGGCGAGTGCCATGACACTGGCGGTAGATGGTGGCACTGTTATATTACAGGACCCTGGGTAGGTGAATGCCATGACACTGGTGGTAGATGGTGGCACTGTTATATTACAGGACTCTGGGCAGGTGAATGCCATGACACTGGTGGCAGATGGTGGGCACTGTTATATTACAGGACCCTGGGCAGGTGAATGCGATGGCACTGGTGGCAGATGGTGGGCACTCTTATATTACAGGACTCTGGGCAGGTGAGTGCCATGACACTGGTGGTAGATGGTGGCACTGTTTTATTACAGGACCCTGGGCAGGTGAATGCCCCGGCACTGGTGACAGATGGTGGGCACTGTTATATTACTGGACCCTGGGCAGGTGAGTGCCATGACTCTGGTGGTAGATGGTGGCACTGTTATATTACATGACTCTGTGCAGGTGATTACCATGACACTGGTGGCAGATGGTGGGCACTGTTATATTACAGGACCCTTGGCAGGTGAGTGCCATGACACTGGTGGCAGATGGTGGCACTGTTATATTACAGGACCCTGGGCAGGTGAATGCCACGGCACTGGTGGCAGATGGTGGGTACTATTATATTACAGGACTCTGTGCAGGTGAGTGCCATGACACTGGCGGTAGATGGTGGCACTGTTATATTACAGGACCCTGGGCAGGCGAGTGCCATGACACTGGCGGTAGATGGTGGCACTGTTATATTACAGGACCCTGGGTAGGTGAATGCCATGACACTGGTGGTAGATGGTGGCACTGTTATATTACAGGACTCTGGGCAGGTGAATGCCATGACACTGGTGGTAGATGGTGGCACTGTTGTATTACAGGACCCTGGGCAGGTGAGTGCCATGACACTGGTGGTAGATGGTGGCACTGTTATATTACAGGACCCTGGGCAGGTGAATGCCATGACACTGGTGGCACTGGTATATTACAGGACTCTGGGCAGGTGAATGCCATGACTCAGGTGGCAGATGGTGGGCACAGTTATATTACAGGACTCTGGGCAGGTGAGTGCCATGACACTGGTGGTAGATGGTGGCACTGTTATATTACAGGACCCTGGGCAGGTGAATGCCACGGCACTGGTGACAGATGGTGGGCACTGTTATATTACTGGACCCTGGGCAGGTGAGTGCCATGACTCTGGTGGTAGATGGTGTCACTGTTATATTACATGACTGTGCAGGTGAATACCATGACACTGGTGGCAGATGGTGGGCACTGTTATATTACAGGACCCTTGGCAGGTGAGTGCCATGACACTGGTGGCAGATGGTGGCACTGTTATATTACAGGACCCTGGGCAGGTGAATGCCACGGCACTGGTGGCAGATGGTGGGTACTATTATATTACAGGACTCTGTGCAGGTGAGTGCCACAACACTGGTGGTAGATGGTGGCACTGTTATATTACAGGACCCTGGGCAGGTGAATGCCATGACACCCCTGGCAGATGGTGGCACTGGTATATTACAGGACTCTCGGCAGGTGAGTGCCATGAATCAGGTGGCAGATGGTGGGCACAGTTATATTACAGGACTCTGGGCAGGTGAGTGCCATGACACTGGTGGCAGATGGTGGGCACTGTTATATTACAGGACCCTGGGCAGGTGAATGCCATGGCACTGGTGGCAGATGGTGGGCACTCATATTACAGGACCCTGGGCAGGTGAATGTCACGGCACTGGTGGCAGATGGTGGGCACGCTTATATTACAGGACCCTGGGCAGGTGAGAGCCATGACACTGGTGGTTGATGATGGCACTGTTATATTACAGGACCCTGGGCAGGTGAGTGCCATGACACTGGTGGCAGATGGTGACAATGTTATATTACAGGACGCTGGGCAGGTGAGTGCCATGACACTGGCGGTAGATGGTGGCACTGTTATATTACAGGACTCTGGGCAGATGAGTGCCATGACACTGGTGGTAGATGGTGGCACTGTTATATTACAGGACTCTGGGCAGATGAGTGCCATGACACTGGTGGTAGATGGTGGCACTGTTGTATTACAGGACCCTGGGCAGGTGAGTGCCATGACACTGGTGGTAGATGGTGGCACTGTTATATTACAGGACTCTGGGCAGATGAGTGCCATGACACTGGTGGTAGATGGTGGCACTGTTATATTACAGGACCCTGGGCAGGTGAATGCCATGACACTGGTGGCAGATGGTGGCCCTGCTATATTACAGGACTCTGGGCAGGTGAATGCCATGACTCAGGTGGCAGATGGTGGGCACAGTTATATTACAGGACCCTGGGCAGGTGAGTGCCATGGCACTGGTGGCAGATGGTGGGCACTGTTATATTACAGGACCCTGGGCAGGTGAGTGATATTACACTGGTGGCAGATGGTGGCACTGTTATATTACTGGACTCTGGGCAGGTGAATGCCATGACACTGGTGGTAGATGGTGGCACTGTTATATTACAGAATCCTGGGCAGGTGAGTGCCACGGCACTGGTGGCAGATGGTGGGCACTGTTATATTACAGGACCCTGGGCAGGTGAATGCCATGACACTGGTGGTAGATGGTGGCACTGTTATATTACAGGACCCTGGGCAGGTGAATGCCATGACACTGGTGGCAGATGGTGGGCACTGTTATATCCCATGACCCTGGGCAGGTGAGTGCCATGACACTGGGCGTAGATTGTGGCACTGTTATATCCCATGACCTTGGGCAGGTGAGTGCCATGACACTGGGCGTAGATGGTGGCACTGTTATATTACAGGACCCTGGGCAGGTGAGTGGCATGACACTGGTGGTAGATGGTGGCACTGTTATATTACAGGACCCTGGGCAGGTGAGTGCCATGACACTGGTGGTAGATGGTAGGACTGTTATATTACAGGACCCTGGGCAGGTGAATGCCACGACACTGGTGGTAGATGGTGGCACTGTTATATTACAGGACCCTGGGCAGGTGAATGCCATGACACTGGTGGTAGATGGTGGCACTGTTATATTACAGGACCCTGGGCAGGTGAATGCCATGACACCCCTGGCAGATGGTGGCACTGGTATATTACAGGACTCTCGGCAGGTGAGTGCCATGAATCAGGTGGCAGATGGTGGGCACAGTTATATTACAGGACTCTGGGCAGGTGAGTGCCATGACACTGGTGGCAGATGGTGGGCACTGTTATATTACAGGACCCTGGGCAGGTGAATGCCATGGCACTGGTGGCAGATGGTGGGCACTCTTATATTACAGGACCCTGGGCAGGTGAATGTCACGGCACTGGTGGCAGATGGTGGGCACGCTTATATTACAGGACCCTGGGCAGGTGAGAGCCATGACACTGGTGGTTGATGATGGCACTGTTATATTACAGGACCCTGGGCAGGTGAGTGCCATGACACTGGTGGCAGATGGTGACAATGTTATATTACAGGACGCTGGGCAGGTGAGTGCCATGACACTGGCGGTAGATGGTGGCACTGTTATATTACAGGACTCTGGGCAGATGAGTGCCATGACACTGGTGGTAGATGGTGGCACTGTTATATTACAGGACTCTGGGCAGATGAGTGCCATGACACTGGTGGTAGATGGTGGCACTGTTGTATTACAGGACCCTGGGCAGGTGAGTGCCATGACACTGGTGGTAGATGGTGGCACTGTTATATTACAGGACTCTGGGCAGATGAGTGCCATGACACTGGTGGTAGATGGTGGCACTGTTATATTACAGGACCCTGGGCAGGTGAATGCCATGACACTGGTGGCAGATGGTGGCCCTGCTATATTACAGGACTCTGGGCAGGTGAATGCCATGACTCAGGTGGCAGATGGTGGGCACAGTTATATTACAGGACCCTGGGCAGGTGAGTGCCATGGCACTGGTGGCAGATGGTGGGCACTGTTATATTACAGGACCCTGGGCAGGTGAGTGATATTACACTGGTGGCAGATGGTGGCACTGTTATATTACTGGACTCTGGGCAGGTGAATGCCATGACACTGGTGGTAGATGGTGGCACTGTTATATTACAGAATCCTGGGCAGGTGAGTGCCACGGCACTGGTGGCAGATGGTGGGCACTGTTATATTACAGGACCCTGGGCAGGTGAATGCCATGACACTGGTGGTAGATGGTGGCACTGTTATATTACAGGACCCTGGGCAGGTGAATGCCATGACACTGGTGGCAGATGGTGGGCACTGTTATATCCCATGACCCTGGGCAGGTGAGTGCCATGACACTGGGCGTAGATTGTGGCACTGTTATATCCCATGACCTTGGGCAGGTGAGTGCCATGACACTGGGCGTAGATGGTGGCACTGTTATATTACAGGACCCTGGGCAGGTGAGTGGCATGACACTGGTGGTAGATGGTGGCACTGTTATATTACAGGACCCTGGGCAGGTGAGTGCCATGACACTGGTGGTAGATGGTAGGACTGTTATATTACAGGACCCTGGGCAGGTGAATGCCACGACACTGGTGGTAGATGGTGGCACTGTTATATTACAGGACCCTGGGCAGGTGAATGCCATGACACTGGTGGTAGATGGTGGCACTGTTATATTACAGGACCCTGGGCAGGTGAATGCCATGACACTGGTGGCAGATGGTGGCACTGGTATATTACAGGACTCTGGGCAGTTGAATGCCATGACTCAGGTGGCAGATGGTGGGCACAGTTATATTACAGGACCCTGGGCAGGTGAGTGCCATGACACTGGTGGTAGATGGTGGCACTGTTATATTACAGGACCCTGGGCAGGTGAATGCCATGACACTGGTGGTAGATGGTGGCACTGTTATATTACAGGACCCTGGGCAGGTGAGTGCCACGGCACTGGTGGCAGATGGTGGGCACTGTTATATTACAGGACCCTGGGCAGGTGAGTGCCATTACACTGGTGGCAGATGGTGGCACTGTTATATTACAGGACCCTGGGCAGGTGAATGCCATGACACTGGTGGTAGATGGTGGCACTGTTATATTACAGAACCCTGGGCAGGTGAGTGCCACGGCACTGGTGGCAGATGGTGGGCACTGTTATATTACAGGAACCTGGGCAGGTGAATGCTATGACACTGGTGGTAGATGGTGGCACTGTTGTGTTACAGGACCCTGGGCAGGTGAATGCCATGACACTGGTGGTAGATGGTGGGCACTGTTATATCCCATGACCCTGGGCAGGTGAGTGCCATGACACTGGGCGTAGATGGTGGCACTGTTATATCCCATGACCTTGGGCAGGTGAGTGCCATGACACTGGGCGTAGATGGTGGCACTGTTATATTACAGGACCCTGGGCAGGTGAGTGCCATGACACTGGTGGTAGATGGTGGCACTGTTATATTACAGGACCCTGGGCAGGTGAGTGCCATGACACTGGCGGTAGATGGTTGGACTGTTATATTACAGGACCCTGGGCAGGTGAATGCCACGACACTGGTGGTAGATGGTGGCACTGTTATATTACAGGACCCTGGGCAGGTGAATGCCATGGCACTGGTGGTAGATGGTGGCACTGTTATATTACAGGACCCTGGGCATGTGAATGCCATGACACTGGTGGCACTGGTATATTACAGGACTCTGGGCAGGTGAATGCCATGACTCAGGTGGCAGATGGTGGGCACAGTTATATTACAGGACCCTGGGCAGGTGAATGCCATGACACTGGTGGTAGATGGTGGCACTGTTATATTACAGGACCCTGGGCAGGTGAGTGCCACGGCACTGGTGGCAGATGGTGGGCACTGTTATATTACAGGACCCTGGGCAGGTGAGTGCCATTACACTGGTGGCAGATGGTGGCACTGTTATATTACAGGACCCTGGGCAGGTGAATGCCATGACACTGGTGGTAGATGGTGGCACTGTTATATTACAGAACCCTGGGCAGGTGAGCGCCACGGCACTGGTGGCAGATGGTGGGCACTGTTATATTACAGGACCCTGGGCAGGTGAATGCCATGACTGGTGGTAGATGGTGGCACTGTTGTATTACAGGACCCTGGGCAGGTGAGTGCCATGACACTGGTGGCAGATGTTGGGCACTGTTATATCCCATCACCCTGGGCAGGTGAGTGCCATGACACTGGGCGTAGATGGTGGCACTGTTATATCCCATGACCTTGGGCAGGTGAGTGCCATGACACTGGGCGTAGATGGTGGCACTGTTATATTACAGGACCCTGGGCAGGTGAGTGCCATGACACTGGTGGTAGATGGTGGGACTGTTATATTACAGGACCCTGGGCAGGTGAGTGCCATGACACTGGGCGTAGATGGTGGCACTGTTATATTACAGGACCCTGGGCAGGTGAGTGCCATGACACTGGTGGTAGATGGTGGGACTGTTATATTACAGGACCCTGGGCAGGTAAGTGCCATGACACTGGTGGTAGATGGTGGCACTGGTATATTACAGGACCCTGGGCAGGTGAATGCCATGACACTGGTGGTAGATGGTGGCACTGGTATATTACAGGACCCTGGGCAGGTGAATGCCATGACACTGGTGGTAGATGGTGGCACTGTTATATTACAGGACGTTGGGCAGGTGAGTGCCATGACACTGGTGGTAGATGGTGGCACTGTTATATTACAGGACCCTGGGCAGGTGAATGCCATGACACTGGTGGCAGATGGTGGGCACTGTTACATCCCATGACCCTGGGCAGGTGAGTGCCATGACACTGGGCGTAGATGGTGGGCACTGTTATATTACAGGACTCTGGGCAGGTGAGTGCCATGGCACTGGTGGTAGATGGTGGCACTGTTATATCCCATGACCCTGGGCAGGTGAGTGCCATGACACTGGGCGTAGATGGTGGCACTGTTATATTACAGGACTCCGGGCTGGTGAGTGCCATGACACTGGTGGTTGATGGTGGCACTGTTATATTACAGGACCCTGGGCAGGTGAGTGCCATGACACTGGTGGTAGATGGTGGGACTGTTATATTACAGGACCCTGGGCAGGTAAGTGCCATGACACTGGTGGTAGATGGTGGCACTGGTATATTACAGGACCCTGGGCAGGTGAATGCCATGACACTGGTGGTAGATGGTGGCATTGGTATATTACAGGACCCTGGGCAGGTGAATGCCATGACACTGGTGGTAGATGGTGGGACTGTTATATTACAGGACCCTGGGCAGGTGAGTGCCACGGCACTGGTGGCAGATGGTGGGCACTGTTATATTACAGGACCCTGGGCAGGTGAGTGCCATTACACTGGTGGCAGATGGTGGCACTGTTATATTACAGGACCCTGGGCAGGTGAATGCCATGACACTGGTGGTAGATGGTGGCACTGTTATATTACAGAACCCTGGGCAGGTGAGCGCCACGGCACTGGTGGCAGATGGTGGGCACTGTTATATTACAGGACCCTGGGCAGGTGAATGCCATGACTGGTGGTAGATGGTGGCACTGTTGTATTACAGGACCCTGGGCAGGTGAGTGCCATGACACTGGTGGCAGATGGTGGGCACTGTTATATCCCATCACCCTGGGCAGGTGAGTGCCATGACACTGGGCGTAGATGGTGGCACTGTTATATCCCATGACCTTGGGCAGGTGAGTGCCATGACACTGGGCGTAGATGGTGGCACTGTTATATTACAGGACCCTGGGCAGGTGAGTGCCATGACACTGGTGGTAGATGGTGGGACTGTTATATTACAGGACCCTGGGCAGGTGAGTGCCATGACACTGGGCGTAGATGGTGGCACTGTTATATTACAGGACCCTGGGCAGGTGAGTGCCATGACACTGGTGGTAGATGGTGGGACTGTTATATTACAGGACCCTGGGCAGGTAAGTGCCATGACACTGGTGGTAGATGGTGGCACTGGTATATTACAGGACCCTGGGCAGGTGAATGCCATGACACTGGTGGTAGATGGTGGCACTGGTATATTACAGGACCCTGGGCAGGTGAATGCCATGACACTGGTGGTAGATGGTGGCACTGTTATATTACAGGACGTTGGGCAGGTGAGTGCCATGACACTGGTGGTAGATGGTGGCACTGTTATATTACAGGACCCTGGGCAGGTGAATGCCATGACACTGGTGGCAGATGGTGGGCACTGTTACATCCCATGACCCTGGGCAGGTGAGTGCCATGACACTGGGCGTAGATGGTGGCACTGTTATATTACAGGACTCCGGGCAGGTGAGTGCCATGACACTGGTGGTTGATGGTGGCACTGTTATATTACAGGACTCCGGGCAGGTGAGTGCCATGACACTGGTGGTAGATGGTGGCACTGTTATATTACAGGACCTTGGGCAGGTGAGTGCCATGACACTGGTGGTAGATGGTGGCACTGTTATATTACAGGACCCTGGGCAGGTGAGTGCCATGACACTGGTGGTAGATGGTGGCACTGTTATATTACAGGACCCTGGGCAGGTAAGTGCCATGACACTGGTGGTAGATGGTGGCACTGGTATATTACAGGACCCTGGGCAGGTGAATGCCATGACACTGGTGGTAGATGGTGGCACTGGTATATTACAGGACCCTGGGCAGGTGAATGCCATGACACTGGTGGTAGATGGTGGCACTGTTATATTACAGGACGTTGGGCAGGTGAGTGCCATGACACTGGTGGTAGATGGTGGCACTGTTATATTACAGGACCCTGGGCAGGTGAATGCCATGACACTGGTGGCAGATGGTGGGCACTGTTACATCCCATGACCCTGGGCAGGTGAGTGCCATGACACTGGGCGTAGATGGTGGCACTGTTATATTACAGGACTCCGGGCAGGTGAGTGCCATGACACTGGTGGTTGATGGTGGCACTGTTATATTACAGGACTCCGGGCAGGTGAGTGCCATGACACTGGTGGTAGATGGTGGCACTGTTATATTACAGGACCTTGGGCAGGTGAGTGCCATGACACTGGTGGCAGATGGTGGCACTGTTATATTACAGGACCCTGGGCAGGTGAGTGCCATGACACTGGTGGTAGATGGTGGCACTGTTATATTACAGGACCCTGGGCAGGTGAATGCCATGACACTGGTGGTAGATGGTGGCACTGGTATATTACAGGACCCTGGGCAGGTGAATGCCATGACACTGGTGGTAGATGGTGGCACTGTTATATTACAGGACGTTGGGCAGGTGAGTGCCATGACACTGGTGGTAGATGGTGGCACTGTTATATTACAGGACCCTGGGCAGGTGAATGCCATGACACTGGTGGCAGATGGTGGGCACTGTTACATCCCATGACCCTGGGCAGGTGAGTGCCATGACACTGGGCGTAGATGGTGGCACTGTTATATTACAGGACTCCGGGCAGGTGAGTGCCATGACACTGGTGGTTGATGGTGGCACTGTTATATTACAGGACTCCGGGCAGGTGAGTGCCATGACACTGGTGGTAGATGGTGGCACTGTTATATTACAGGACCCTGGGCAGGTGAGTGCCATGACACTGGTGGTTGATGGTGGCACTGTTATATCCCATGACCCTGGGCAGGTGAGTGCCATGACACTGGGCGTAGATGTTGGCACTGTTATATCCCATGACCCTGGGCAGGTGAATGCCATGGCACTGGGAGGACGTGTGTGAGGTGAGGCCCTGTGATCCCACACTGAGGTAGGAGCGGTAATGTCACGTCCTCCTCCCACCAGTGCAGGGATTTCTGCATATTCCTGGCTCGTCGCTGTTGCTATGGCTATGACCATTGCTGCAACGCAACACCCATGTGACCTGCTGTACGATGGCTGCTGTGATGGGAGGTATGTTGTCTCACCGCGGTGTGAGCCCCTGACACAGGCAGGCTAGAGCAGAGGGCAGCATGCAGGCCGCGGGCAGGACGGGCGCCTGGTATGGGAGAGGCGTGTGTTAGCGGGGGCCGGGCACAGCTGTGAGGAGGAGGACGCTGGAGGCGCCCGGCCTGGGCAGTGGGCACTCATCATCCTGGCACCGGTGCGTATTCTATTACATAGCTTCTATTAGCATGAAAGATGAGCGATCGCACATCCGGGCACCGGGCAGTATGGAGTCAGCCGTGTACTGAGGCTGGGGAGGAAGGATGGCCGGAGGCAGGGAGGCGCCGGGCAGAGGCAGGGATGGCGCCGGGCAGAGGCAGGGATGGCGCCGGCCAGAGGCAGGGATGGCGCCGGCCAGAGGCAGGGATGGCGCCGGGCAGAGGCAGGGATGGCGCCGGGCAGAGGCAGGGATGGCGCCGGGCAGAGGCTGGGATGGCGCCGGGCAGAGGCAGGGATGGCGCCGGGCAGCTGGCTGCTGAAGGACCGGTTATGGATCAGTGACCCGGACATTGTAACATTCACCATGTGTAGACGCTTCTGTCACAGTATCCGAGGCCACAGCTGTGTCATGGGGCAGGGCCGGACTGGGACTAAAATTCAGCCCTGGCATTTGAAGTCACACAGGCCCACTTGTCACATGGTGACTGTATAATATCTTTGTACACTTGTAGGCAGGGCTGGTTTTAGGCAAAGTGGGGCCCTAGGCAAAGTTTAAAATGGGGCCCCAAATGCTAACATATTGCACATCACACAGAAGCATTTCGGTTGTATTTACAAGCACTAATCTCATGCCGCTAAATGAGAATATAATGCAGCCCCATCAAAGAGTATGATGCAATCATCCCTCATAAAATCTAATACGGCCCCCATAGAATATAATACAGCCCACCTCCCCATAATATATAATGTAGCCCCCCATAGTATATAACACAGCCTCCCCCATAGAGTATATTATACCCCCACAATAGTATATAACACAGCCACATAGTATATAACACGGCCTCCCCCATAGAATATAATATATCTCCCATAGTATGTAGCAAAGTCCGCATAGTATATAGCACATCCCGCATAGCAGATAAAACAGCCCACATAGTAGTATACAGCACAGCCCACACAGTAGTATACAGCACAGCCCTCGTAGTAGTATACAGCTCAGCCCTCGTAGCAGTATACAGCACAGCCCACGTAGCAGTATACAGCACAGCCCACGTAGCAGTATACAGCACAGCCCTCATAGCAGTATACAGCACAGCCCTCATAGCAGTATACAGCACAGCCGACGTAGTAGTATACAGCACAGCCCATGTAGCAGTATACAGCACAGCCCACATAGTAGTATATAGCACAGCCCATGTAGTAGTATATAGCACAGCCCACATAGTAGTATATAGCACAGCCCACATAGTAGTATACAGCACAGCCCCCTTAGTAGTATACAGCACAGCCCACGTAGTATACAGCAAAGCCCACTTAGCAGTATGCAGCACAGCCCTCATAGTAGTATACAGCACAGCCCACATAGTATACAGCACAGCCCACATAGTAGTATACAGCACAGCCCACATCTCCCCCCCCCCCCCCCCCTGAGAATGGCCCCACAGTCCAGTTAAAAAAAAAACACTCCTCACCTCTCCTTGTGCCCGCGTTGCTTCCTGCTCCTGTCTCAGCGGCTGCTGCTGCACTGCCTGGCACACAGTGAGTGCGCGCACACCTGTGGTGTCAGAGGCAGAGCGGGGAATGATGGGAGAGGGGGCGTCAGCAGACGCTCTCTCCTCCATCATTGCATTGAATGCGGCGGCGGCGCTGGTGGGGTGAGTCGGCGTGCAGCGGCCCACTACTGGCACCGGCCCTTCTGGCATTTGCCAGAAGTGCCCGATGGCCAGTCCGGCTGTCATGGGGTGTATGCCCTCCACATACATTACATAAGGGGCTATATATATACGCCACATACAGGGTTATACACAGCACAGATACGGTATGTACGTCACATACAGGACTATATATATACAGCACACATATCCATCACATACAGGACTATATATACAGCACACATATATACGTCACACATGACTATATACACAGCACATATATCTATATACGTCACATACAGGATTATATATACACAGCACACATATGTCCGTCACATGCAGGACTATATATACAGCACACATATACGTCACATACAGGACTATATATATACAGCACACACACACACACATATATATATATACATACACACGTCACATACAGGACTATATATACAGCACACATATATGTATACGTCACATACAGGACTTTATATACAGCACATACATATATATACACACACGTCACATGCAGGACTATATATACAGCACACATATATATACTTCATATACAGGACTATATACAGCACACATATATACGTCACATACAGGATTATATATATACAGCACACTTCTATACGTCACATACAGGACTATATATGCAGCACACATATACGTCACATACAGAACTATATATGCAGCACACATATATACGTCACATGCAGGACTTTATATACAGCACATACATATATATACACACACGTCACATGCAGGACTATATATACAGCACACATATATATACTTCATATACAGGACTATATACAGCACACATATATACGTCACATACAGGATTATATATATACAGCACACATATATACGTCACATACAGGATTATATATATACAGCACACTTGTATACGTCACATACAGGACTATATATGCAGCACACATATACGTCACATACAGAACTATATATGCAGCCCACATATATACGTCACATACAGGACTATATACAGCACACATATATACATCACATACAGGACTATATATACAGTGGGGAAAAAAGTATTTAGTCAGCCACCAATTGTGCAAGTTCTCTCACATAAAAAGATGAGAGAGGCCTGTAATTGACATCATAGGTAGACCACAACTACAGTATGAGAGTCAAAATGAGAAAACAAATCCAGAAAATCACCTTGCCTGATTTGGCAAGATTTATTTTGCAAATTATGGTGGAAAATAAGTATTTGGTCACCTAAAAGCATGCAAGATTTCTGGCTCTCACAGACCTGTAACTTCTTCTTTAAGAGGCTCCTCTGTCCTCCACTCATTACCAGTAGTAATGGCACCTGTTTGAACTTATCAGTATCAGACCCCTGTTCACAACCCCAGACAGTCACACTCCAAACTCCACTATGGTGAAGACCAAAGAGCTGTCGACACCAGAAGCAAAATTGTAGCCCTGCACCAGGCTGGGAAGACTGAATCTGCAATAGGCAAGCAGCTTGGTGTGATTAAATCAGCTGTGGGTGCAATAGTAAGAAAATGGAAGACATACAAGACCACTGATAATCTCCCTCCATCTGGGTCTCCTCGCAAGATCTCACCCCATGGGGTCAAAATGATCACAAGAACGGTGAGCAAAAATCCCAGATCCACACGGGGGGACCTAGTGAATGAACTGCATAGAGTTGGGGCCACCGTACCAAAGGCTACCATCAGTAACACACTACGCCGCCAGGGACTCAGATCCCGTAGTGCCAGACGTGTCACCCTGCTTAAGCCAGTACATGTCCGGGCCCGTCTGAAGTCTGCTAGAGAGCATTTGGATTATCCAGAAGAGTATTGGCAGAATGTCATATGGTCTGATGAAACCCAAGTAGAACTGTTTGGTAGAAACAAAAGTTAACATGTTTAGAGGAGACAGAATGCTGATTTGCCTCCAAAGAACACCATACCTACTGTGAAGCATGGGGGTGGCAACATCATGCTTTGGGGCTGTTTCTCTGCAAAGGGACCAGGACGACTGATACGTGTACATGAAACAATGAATGCTGCCATGTATCGTGAGATTTTGAGTGCGAACCTCTTTCCATCGGCAAGGGCATTGAAGATGAAACGTGGATGGGTCTTTCAGCATGATAATGATCCCAAGCACACCGCCAGGGCAATGAAGGAGTGGCTTCTTAACCCCTTCCCGACCCATGACGACACGTAGGCGTCATGAAAACCTGTGCCAATCCGACCCATGACGCCTATGTGGCGTCATGGAATGATCGCATCCCTGCAGAGCGGGTGAAAGGGTTAACTCCAATTTCACCCGATCTGCAGGGACAGGGGGAGTGGTACTTCAGCCCAGGGGGGGGTGGCTTCACCCCCCCCGTGGCTACGATCGCTCTGATTGGCTGTTGAAAGTGAAACTGCCAATCAGCGATTTGTAATATTTCACCTAAAAAACTGGTGAAATATTACAATCCAGCCATGGCCAATGCTGCAATATCATCGGCCATGGCTGGAAACACTGATGTGACCCCCCCCACCCCACCGATCGCCCCCCCCAAGCCACCGATCTGTGGTCCGCGCCCCTCCGTCTTGTGCTCCGCTCCCCCGTCCTCCTGTCCGCTCCCCCCGTGCTCCTATGCCACCCCCCCGTGCTCCGACGCCACCCCCCCCCCCCCCCCCCCCCCGTGCCCCAATCTCCACCCCCTTATACTTACCGAGGCTCCCGGTGTCCATCCGTCTTCTCCATGGGCGCCGCCATCTTCCAAAATGGCGGGCGCATGCGCAGTGCGCCCGCCGAATCTGCCGGCCGGCAGATTCGTTCCAGGTATATTTTGATCACTGAGATATAACCTATCACAGTGATCAAAATAAAAAAAATAGTAAATGATCCCCCCCCCCTTTATTACCCCCATAGGTAGGGACAATAATAATAAAAAAAAATATATATATTTTTTTTTTCTTTTTCCACTAGGGGTAGGGTTAGGGGTACGGTTAGGGTTAGGGCATGGGCACACAGTGCGGATTTGGCTGCGGATCCGCAGCGGATTGGCCGCGGATCC
Source organism: Ranitomeya variabilis (assembly GCF_051348905.1). Taxonomy (NCBI): domain Eukaryota; kingdom Metazoa; phylum Chordata; class Amphibia; order Anura; family Dendrobatidae; genus Ranitomeya; species Ranitomeya variabilis. The sequence continues at coordinate 652,692,551 of NC_135234.1, forward strand.
GCAGCGGATTGGCAACGGATCCGCAGCGGATTGGCCGCGGATCCGCAGCGGATTGGCCGCTGCGAATTCGTAGCAGTTTTCCATCAGGTTTACAGTACCATGTACACCTATGGAAAACCAAATCCGCTGTGCCCATGGTGCGGAAAATTCCGTGCGGAAACTCTGCGTTGTATTTTCCGCAGCATGTCAATTCTTTGTGCGGATTCCGCAGCGTTTTACACCTGTTCCTCAATAGGAATCCACAAAAAAACACTGGAAATCCGCTGTAAATCCGCAGGTAAAACGCAGTGCCTTTTACCTGCAGATTTTTCAAAAATCGTGCGGAAAAATCTCACACGAATCCGCACCGTGGGCACATAGCCTTAGGGTTAGGGTTGGAATTAGAGTTAGGGTTGGAATTAGGGCTAGGGTTGGAAATAGGGTTAAGATTAGGCTTGTGGTTAGGGTTACGGATAGGGTTAGGAGTGTGTTGGGGTTACAGTTGTGGTTAGGGTTGGGATTAGGGTTAGGGTTGGGATTAGGTTTAGGATTAGGGTTAGGTTTGGGATTAGGGTTACGGGTGTGTTGGGGTTAGGGTTGTGGTTAGGGGTGTGTTGGGGTTAGGGTTATGGCTACAGTTGGGATTAGGGTTAGGGGTGTGTTGGGGTTAGTGTTGAAGTTAGAATTGAGGGGTTTCCACTGTTTGGGCACATCAGGGGTCTCCAAACGCAACATGGCACCACCATTGATTCCAGCCAATCTTGCGTTCAAAAAGTCAAATGGTGCTCCCTCCCTTCCAAGCCCCGACGTGCGCCCAAACAGTGGTTTACCCCCACATATGGGGTACCAGCGTACTCAGGACAAACTGGGGAACAACTGTTGGGGTCCAATTTCCCCTGTTACCCTTGCAAAAATAAAAAATTACTTGCTAAAACATAATTTTTGAGGAAAGAACAATTATTTTTTATTTTCACGGCTCTGCGTTATAAACTTCTGTGAAGCACTTGGGGGTTGAACGTGCTCACCACACATCTAGATAAGTTCCTTGGGGGGTCTAGTTTCCAAAATGGGGTCACTTGTGGGGAGTTTCTACTGTTTAGGCACATCAGGGGCTCTGCAAATGCAACGTGACGCCCGCAGACCATTCCATCAAAGTCTGCATTTCAAATGTCACTACTTCCCTTCCGAGCCCTGACGTGTGCCAAAACAGTGGTTCCCCCCCACATATGGGGTATCAGCATACTCAGGACAAACTGGGCAACAAATATTGAGGTCCAATTTCTCCTGTTATTCTTGTGAAAATAAAAAATTGCTTGCTAAAACATCTTTTTTGAGGAAAGAAAAATAATTTTTTATTTTCACGGCTCTGCGTTGTAAACTTCTGTGAAGCACTTGGGGGTTGAACGTGCTCACCACACATCTAGATAAGTTCCTTGGGGGGTCTAGTTTCCAAAATGGGGTCACTTGTGGGGTGTTTCTACTGTTTAGGCACATCAGGGGCTCTGCAAACGTAACATGATGCCCGCAGACCATTCCATCAAAGTCTGCATTCCAAAACGTCACTACTTCCCGTCCGAGCCCCGGCATGTGCCCAAACAGTGGTTTAACCCCACATATGGGGTATCAGCATACTCAGGAGAAACTGGTCAACAACTTTTGGTGTCAAATTTCTCCTGTTACCCATGGGAAAATTAAAAAATTCTGGGCTAAAAAAATATTTTTGAGGAAAGGAAACACATTTATTATTTTCACGGCTCTGCGTTATAAACTTCTGTGAAGCACTTGGGGGTTCAAAGTGCTCACCACACAACTAGATAAGTTCCCTTGGGGGTCTAGTTTCCAAAATGGGGTCACTTGTGGGGTGTTTCTACTGTTTAGGCACATCAGGGGCTCTGCAAATGCAACGTGACGGCCGCAGACCATTCCATCAAAGTCTGCATTTCAAAACGTCACTACTTCCCTTCCGAACCCCGACGTGTGCCAAAACAGTGGTTTACCCCCACATATGGGGTATCAGCGTACTCAGGAGAAACTGGACAACAACTTTTGGGGTCCAATTTCTCCTGTTACCCTTGGGAAAATAAAAAATTGTGGGCTAAAAAATCATTTTTGAGAAAAGAAAAATTATTTTTTATTTTCATGGCTCTGCGTTATAAACTTCTGTGAAGCACTTGGGGGTTCAAAGTGCTCACCACACATCTAGATTAGTTCCTTGGGAGGTCTAGTTTCCAAAATGGGGTCACTTGTGGGGGAGCTCCAATGTTTAGGCACACAGGGGCTCTCCAAACGCGACATGGTGTCCGCTAATGATTGGAGCTAATTTTCCATTCAAAAAGCCAAATGGCGTGCCTTCCCTTCCGAGCCCTGCCGTGCGCCCAAACAGTGGTTTACCCCCACATATGGGGTATCATCGTACTCAGGACAAACTGGACAACAACATTTGGGGTCCAATTTCTCCTATTACCCTTGGGAAAAAAAAAATTCCGGGCCAAAAATCATTTTTGAGGAAAGAAAAATTATTTTTTTATTTTCACGGCTCTGCGTTATAAACTTCTGTAAAGCACCTGGGGGTTTTAAGTGCTCACTATGCATCTAGATAAGTTCCTTGGGGGGTCTAGTTTCCAAAATGGGGTCACTTGTAGGGGAGCTCCAGTGTTTAGGCACACAGGGGCTCTCCAAACGCGACATGGTGTCCGCTAACGATTGGAGCTAATTTTCCATTCAAAAAGTCAAATAGCGCGCCTCCCCTTCCGAGCCTTGCCGTGCACCCAAACAGTGGTTTACCCCCACATATGAGGTATCGGCGTACTCAGGAGAAATTGCCCAACAAATTTTAGGATCCATTTTATCCTGTTGCCCATGTGAAAATGAAAAAATTGAGGCTAAAATAATTTTTTTGTGAAAAAAAAAGTACTTTTTCATTTTTACGGATGAATTTGTGAAGCACCTGGGGGTTTAAAGTGCTCACTATGCTTCTAGATAAGATCCTTGGGGGGGTCTAGTTTCCAAAATGGGGTCACTTGTGGGGGAGCTCCAATGTTTAGGCACACGGGGTCTCTCCAAACGCGACATGGTGTCCGCTAAAGATTGGAGCCAATTTTTCATTCAAAAAGTCAAATGGCGCTCCTTCCCTTCCGAGCCCTGCCGTGCGCCCAAACAGTGGTTTACCCCCACATATGAGGTATCAGCGTACTCAGGACAAATTGGACAACAACGTTCGTGGTCCAGTTTCTCCTTTTACCCTTGGGAAAATAAAAAAATTGTTGCTAAAAGATAATTTTTGTGACTAAAAAGTTAAATGTTCATTTTTTACTTCCATGTTGCTTCTGCTGCTGTGAAACACCTGAAGGGTTAATAAACTTCTTGAATGTAATTTTGAGCACCTTGAGGGGTGCAGTTTTTAGAATGGTGTCACTTTTGGGTATTTTCAGCCATATAGAACCCTCAAAATGACTTCAAATGTGAGGTGGTCCCTAAAAAAAATGGTTTTGTAAATTTTGTTGTAAAAATGAGAAATCACTGGTCAAATTTTAACCCTTATAACTTCCTAACAAAAAAAAAATTTGTTTCCAAAATTGTGCTGATGTAAAGTAGACATGTGGGAAATGTTATTTATTAACTATTTTGTGTCACATAACTCTCTGGTTTAACAGAATAAAAATTCAAAATGTGAAAATTGCGAAATTTTCAAAATTTTCGCCAAATTTCCGTTTTTTTCACAAATAAATAATAACTCAGAAATTATCGACCTAAATTTACCTCTAACATGAAGCCCAATATGTCACGAAAAAACAATCTCAGAATCGCTAGGATCCGTTGAAGCGTTCCTGAGTTACTACCTCATAAAGGGACACTGGTCAGAATTGCAAAAAACGGCAAGGTCATTAAGGCCAAAATAGGCTGGGTCATGAAGGGGTTAAGAAGCATATGAAGGTCCTGGAGTGGAGCCAGTCTCCAGATCTCAACCCCATAGAAAACCTTTGGAGGGAGTTGAAAGTCTGAGTTGCCCAGCGACTGCATGGAGGAATGGGCCAACATACCACCAACAGTGTGTGCCAACCTTGTGAAGGCAATGAAAGAGGTCAAACGTTTTCTGTAAGTCAACAAAGGATATATGACAAAATATTGAGATGAACTTTTGTTAATGACCAAATATTTATTTTCCACCATAATTTGCAAAATAAATCTTGCCAAATCAAACAAGGTGATTTTCTGGATTTGTTTTCTCATTTTGACTCTCATAGTTGTGGTCTACCTATGATGTCAGTTACAGGCCTCTCTCATCTTTTTAAGTGGGAGAACTTGCACAATTAGTAGCTGACTAAATACTTCCCCCCCCACTGTATACAGCACTCATATACATCACATACAGGACTATATAAACAGCACACATATATACGTCACATACCGGACTATATATACTGTACAGCACACATATATATGTCACATACTGACCTATATATACCGTACAGCACACATATATGCGTCACATACAGGACTATATATACTGTACAGCACTCATATACATCACATACAGGACTATATATACTGTACAGCACACATATATACGTCACATACAGACATATATACTGTACAGCACACATATATGCGTCACATACAGGGCTATGTATACTGTACAGCACACATATATGCGTCACATACAGGGCTATGTATACTGTACAGCACTCATATGCGTCACATACAGACCTATATATACTGTACAGCACACATGTCACATACAGGACTATATATACTGTACAGCACACATATATGCCTCACATACAGTGCTATATATACTGTACAGCACACATGCGTCACATACAGACCTATATATACTGTACAGCACACATATATGCCTCACATACAGGGCTATGTATACTGTACAGCACACATATATGCGTCACATACAGGGCTATATATACTGTACAGCACACATATATGCCTCACATACAGTGCTATATATACTGTACAGCACACATGCGTCACATACAGACCTATATATACTGTACAGCACACATATATGCCTCATACAGGGCTATGTATACTGTACAGCACACATATATGCGTCACATACAGGGCTATATATACTGTACAGCACACATATGTCACATACAGACCTATATATACTGTACAGCAAACATGTCACATACAGGACTATATATACTGTACAGCACACATATATGCCTCACATACAGGGCTATATATACTGTACAGCACACATATATGCGTCACATACAGACCTATATATACTGTACAGCACACATATATGCCTCACATACAGGGCTATGTATACTGTACAGCACACATATGCGTCACATACATGGCTATGTATACTGTACAGCACACATATATGCGTCACATACAGGGCTATATATACTGTACAGCACACATATATGTCACATACAGACCTATATATACTGTACAGCACACATATGTCACATACAGGACTATATATACTGTACAGCACACATATATGTCACATACAGGGCTATATATACTGTACAGCACTCATATACATCACACACAGGGCTATATATACTGTACAGCACACATATATGCGTCACATACAGGGCTATATATACTGTACAGCACACATATATACGTCATACAGACCTATATATACTGTACAGCACACATATATGCGTCACACACAGGGCTATATATACTGTACAGCACATATATGTCACATACAGGGCTATATATACTGTACAGCACACATATATGCGTCACATACAGGGCTATGTATACTGTACAGCACACATATGCGTCACATACAGGGCTATATATACTGTACAGCACACATATACATCACACACAGGGCTATATATACTGTACAGCACACATATATGCGTCACATACAGGGCTATATATACTGTACAGCACACATATATGTCACATACAGGGCTATATATACTGTACAGCACACATATATGCGTCACATACAGGGCTATATATACTGTACAGCACTCATATACATCACACACAGGGCTATATATACTGTACAGCACACATATATGCGTCACATCCAGGGCTATATATACTGTACAGCACACATATATGTCACATACAGGGCTATATATACTGTACAGCACACATATATGTCACATACAGGGCTATGTATACTGTACAGCACACATATATGCGTCACATACAGGGCTATGTATACTGTACAGCACACATATATGCGTCACATACAGGGCTATATATACTGTACAGCACACATATACATCACACACAGGGCTATATATACTGTACAGCACACATATATGCGTCACATCCAGGGCTATATATACTGTACAGCACACATATATGTCACATACAGGGCTATATATACTGTACAGCACACATATATGTCACATACAGGGCTATATATACTGTACAGCACACATATATGTCACATACAGGACTATATATACTGTACAGCACACATATGCGTCACATCCAGGGCTATATATACTGTACAGCACACATATATGTCACATACAGACCTATATATACTGTACAGCACTCATATACATCACACACAGGGCTATATATACTGTACAGCACACATATATGCGTCACATACAGGGCTATATATACTGTACAGCACACATATATGTCACATACAGACCTATATATACTGTACAGCACTCATATACATCACACACAGGGCTATATATACTCTACAGCACACATATATGCGTCACATCCAGGGCTATATATACTGTACAGCACACATATATGTCACATACAGGGCTATATATACTGTACAGCACATATATGTCACATACAGGGCTATATATACTGTACAGCACACATATATGCGTCACATACAGGGCTATGTATACTGTACAGCACACATATATGCGTCACATACAGGGCTATATATACTGTACAGCACACATATACATCACACACAGGGCTATATATACTGTACAGCACACATATATGCGTCACATACAGGGCTATATATACTGTACAGCACACATATATACGTCACATACAGACCTATATATACTGTACAGCACACATATATGTCACATACAGGGCTATATATACTGTACAGCACACATATATGCGTCACATACAGGGCTATGTATACTGTACAGCACACATATATGCGTCACATACAGGGCTATATATACTGTACAGCACACATATACATCACACACAGGGCTATATATACTGTACAGCACACATATATGCGTCACATACAGACCTATATATACTGTACAGCACACATATATGCCTCACATACAGGGCTATATATACTGTACAGCACACATATATGCGTCACATACAGGGCTATATATACTGTACAGCACACATATGTCACATACAGACCTATATATACTGTACAGCACACATGTCACATACAGGACTATATATACTGTACAGCACACATATGTCACATACAGGACTATATATACTGTACAGCACACATATATGTCACATACAGGACTATATATACTGTACAGCACTCATATACATCACACACAGGGCTATATATACTGTACAGCACACATATATGCGTCACATACAGGGCTATATATACTGTACAGCACACATATATGTCACATACAGACCTATATATACTGTACAGCACTCATATACATCACACACAGGGCTATATATACTGTACAGCACACATATATGCGTCACATCCAGGGCTATATATACTGTACAGCACACATATATGTCACATACAGGGCTATATATACTGTACAGCACACATATATGTCACATACAGGGCTATGTATACTGTACAGCACACATATATGCGTCACATACAGGGCTATGTATACTGTACAGCACACATATATGCGTCACATACAGGGCTATATATACTGTACAGCACACATATACATCACACACAGGGCTATATATACTGTACAGCACACATATATGCGTCACATCCAGGGCTATATATACTGTACAGCACACATATATGTCACATACAGGGCTATATATACTGTACAGCACACATATATGTCACATACAGGACTATATATACTGTACAGCACACATGCGTCACATCCAGGGCTATATATACTGTACAGCACACATATATGTCACATACAGACCTATATATACTGTACAGCACTCATATACATCACACACAGGGCTATGTATACTGTACAGCACACATATATGCGTCACATACAGACCTATATATACTGTACAGCACACATATATGTCACATCCAGGGCTATATATACTGTACAGCACACATATATGCATCACATACAGACCTATATATACTGTACAGCACTCATATACATCACACACAGGGCTATATATACTGTACAGCACACATATATGTCACACACAGGGCTATATATACTGTACAGCACACATATGTCACACACAGGGCTATATATACTGTACAGCACTCATATACATCACACACAGGGCTATATATACTGTACAGCACACATATATGTCACACACAGGGCTATATATACTGTACAGCACACATATATGTCACATACAGGGCTATATATACTGTACAGCACACATATATGTCACATACAGGCCCATACTATGTCAGTTGGCAGACTGCTGGGTAACCTGTACCCGAGCCCTGTGTGTAGCCCTCTCTGCCAGTGTGAATGCGTCCTGTAGAGCATTATTAATGAATGCCATGTGTAGGGGAGCTGGGCGTCTTTCTTTGTGTTCCTTGTGAGCAGGATATTACCACCATATTAATCATGAACTTGATGACTGTAACTTGATACTTTGCATACGGTACAGTGAATTGTTCACCTCAGTGGTGACTAGTGGGTTAACGCTCATCATCTACATGAATGTCTGCTGAGGCTGAGAGGCACAGATAGGAGCATGGACTGATGAGAACTTCTCATTATTTCTGCTGAGGAAAGAAAATGAACAGTATGGGGAGATGAAAGGGTTAAGATTACCATGAAAAGTGTCTGAGGGCAGATAGGCCTCTGTGCTGTGTCTGCTGCTGCAGTGTGTGTACAGTGGCGTGGTCCGCCGGCTGTCAGATGATGGTGGGGGAGAGTGGTGACGTCATGGGGGATAATAGTGCACGTGTGTCCAGTATTACCGGGCGTACGGCACATATTCATATGCGACATGTAGCATAAATCACTTCATACGTATTTCATCTTCAGTAATTTACAGTAGGAACATATTTGGTGTAGATTCGGCTTAACCAGAATATTACATATTGTGGATTATTCACTGGTTCTTCTGCTCCTTCTTCTGATCCTAGTTTGTGAGATTCCAGATTATTTTGCTTAATTATCAGAATGTTCTGTATGTCATTTTCTCTGGCGCCTAGCATTCTCTCGTTACTGTTTTTACACCCCCTCAAAATTGAAATTGCAATCCCAATAAATGAAAAAAGTCATGAAATTATGGATATCACAGGATCAATAGACAGGTGTGTAAATGCTGAAAAAATATTTTCAAATCATCTTGTTTTATTCAATATCAAGTATGAGCACCACATGCAGAAATACAGGCACTTACAGCCTTGGCTGCTATCAGTGAAGTTGTTAATGGTTGTCTGAGGGATGTTGTGTCACAGTGAATGCATTTGGGCTTACAAATCATCAAGAGCACCCGTTGCAAGTGCTGAGTAGAGACGTCCCAGAGGTGCTTGATGGGAGACAAGTCCGGAGAAGCTGCAGGCCATGATAGCACTTTTAGGCCAAGCAGGCTGCTCACAGTAGCATAAATAACATGTGGCTGTTACGTCTGTCAAAGATCATAGGCTCAAACAGGCTATCTCGGACAGACTTGGCACAAGCCACTCCGACTGGTGGATTCCAGAGAAACACCCTTTAACTCCTGTACAGGGATCTGGTCTTACACTGGATTGCTTCCACAGAAAGGCTGCCGTCTGGACGAGTGAGCATGAGGCAGGAAGGGTCGCCAAGTAGGGTCAAAGCCGAGAAGTCACGTAAAGGATAAAATTAGGAGACAAGTCCAGGATAGTCAAAATACAAACCGAAGTCAGAATGTGGTAAATAAAAAAAAAAAAAAAAAGGAGCCAAGTCAGAGACAATATTACTAGCTAAACACGCTAATACCTGGCAACTAGAGTCAGTCTGCTGGGGTCTGTATAGAAAGGAGCCACCGATGCTTCCAGCAGAGAGCTAATTACCTACCAGCTAACTGCAGCAAAACACAAGAGTATAGCAAAGGGGAACTAGTCTATCTGAAACCTGAGCACCCACACTTCAACTACCCTGAAATAGATTGGGGAACGGAAATCTGCAGTTCCAGCAAAGGTAATCGTTTCTTGACAACTATGAGAGACAATTACCTTTCACAACTGGTTCAGGACCCAACAAGGAGGGGGGCACTGCTAGACCTAATATTAACCAACAGGCCAGACCGCATAGCAAATATAAGGGTTGGGGGTCACTAGGGGAATAGTGATCACAAAATAATAAGCTTTCGTGTATCCTTTAATAAGATGCGTAGTAGAGGGGTGACAAGGACACTAAACTTCAGGAGGGCAAATTTCCAACGGATGAGAGAGGATCTTGGTGCAATTAACTGGGACGATATCCTGATACACAAAAATACACAAAGAAAATGGGAGACGTTTATTAGCATCCTGGATAGGACCTGTGCACAGTATATACCGTATGGGAATAAACATACTAGAAATAGGAGGAAACCAATATGGCTAAATAGAGCTGTAAGGGGCGCAATAAGGGACAAAAAGAAAGCTTTAAGAGAATTAAAGAAAGTAGGTAGTGAGGAGGCATTAAATAAATACAGAAAATTAAATAAATTCTGTAAAAAGCAAATCAAGGCAGCAAAGATTGAGACAGAGAGACTCATTGCCAGAGAGAGTAAAAATAATCCCAAAATATTCTTTAACTACATAAATAGTAAGAAACTAAAAAATGATAGTGTTGGCCCCCTTAAAAATAGTCTGGGGGAAATGGTGGATGAGGATGAGGAAAAAGCCAATATGCTAAATGACTTTTTTTCATCAGTATTTACACAAGAAAATCCCATGGCAGACAATATGATCAATGATAACAAAAATTCCCCGTTAAATGTCACCTGCTTAACCCAGCAGGAAGTACAGCGGCGTCTAAAAATAACTAAAATTGATAAATCTCCGGGCCCGGATGGGATACACCCCCGAGTACTGCAGGAATTAAGTACAGTCATTGATAGACCATTATTTTTAATCTTTAAAGAGTCCATAATAACAGGGTCTGTACCACAGGACTGGCGTATAGCAAATGTGGTGCCAATATTCAAAAAGGGGACAAAAACTGAACTCGGAAATTATAGGCCAGTAAGCTTAACCTCTACTGTGGGTAAAATCCTGGAGGGCATTCTAAGGGATGCTATACTGGAGTATCTGAAGAGGAATAACCTCATGACCCAGTATCAGCATGGGTTTACTAGGGACCGTTCATGTCAGACTAATCTAATCAATTTCTATGAAGAGGTAAGTTCCGGACTGGACCAAGGGAACCCAGTAGATGTAGTGTATATGGACTTTTCAAAAGCTTTTGATACGGTGCCACACAAAAGGTTGATACATAAAATGAGAATAATGGGGATAGGGGAAAATATGTGTAAGTGGATTGAGAGCTGGCTCAGGGATAGGAAACAAAGGGTGGTTATTAATGGAGCACACTCGGACTGGGTCGCGGTTAGCGGTGGGGTACCACAGGGGTCAGTATTGGGCCCTCTTCTTTTTAACATTTATTAATGACCTCGTAGGGGGCATACAGAGTAGAATTTCAATATTTGCAGATGACACTAAACTCTGCAGGGTAATCAATACAGAGGAGGACAATTTTATATTACAGGATGATTTATGTAAACTAGAAGCTTGGGCTGATAAATGGCAAATGAGCTTTAATGGGGATAAATGTAAGGTCATGCACTTGGGTAGAAGTAATAAGATGTATAACTATGTGCTTAATTCTAAAACTCTGGGCAAAACCGTCAATGAAAAAGACCTGGGTGTATGGGTGGATGACAAACTCACATTCAGTGGCCAGTATCAGGCAGCTGCTACAAAGGCAAATAAAATAATGGGATGTATTAAAAGAGGCATAGATGCTCATGAGGAGAACATAATTTTACCTCTATACAAGTCACTAGTGCGACCACACTTAGAATACTGTGCACAGTTCTGGTCTCCGGTGTATAAGAAAGACATAGCTGAACTGGAGCGGGTGCAGAGAAGAGCGACCAAGGTTATTAGAGGACTGGGGGGTCTGCAATACCAAGATAGGTTATTACACTTGGGGCTATTTAGTTTGGAAAAACGAAGACTAAGGGGTGATCTTATGTTAATGTATAAATATATGAGGTGACAGTACAAAGACCTTTCTGATGAGCTTTTTAATCATAGACCTGAGACAGGGACAAGGGGGCATCCTCTACGTCTGGAGGAAAGAAGGTTTAAGCATAATAACAGACGCGGATTCTTTACTGTAAGAGCAGTGAGACTATGGAACTCTCTGCCGTATGATGATGTAATGAGTGATTCATTAATTAAATTTAAGAGGGGACTGGATGCCTTTCTTGAAAATTATAATGTTACAGGTTGTATATATTAGATTCCTTGATAGGGCGTTGATCCAGGGAACTAGTCTGATTGCTGTATGTGGAGTCGGGAAGGAATTTTTTTCCCCAATGTGGAGCTTACTCTTTGCCACATGGGTTTTTTTTTGCTTTCCTCTGGATCAACATGTTAGGGCATGTTAGGGCATGTTAGGTTAGGCTATGGGATGAACTAGATGGACTTAAAGTCTTCCTTCAACCTTAAAAACTATGTTACTACACTGTGTTCCAAATTATTATGCCAATAATATTTCCTCATATTTTCTCTAAATTACCTATCTGAATTGCAGTCATTGTTATTTTCCAGTCATCTACTATTCTAGTATAATTGCAATGTTTTGGAACAAACTGCCTATGAAAACAGTATCTTTTAAAAAAAAAAAATAAACACTCAAAATGCATGTTCCAAATTATTATGCACAGCAGAGTTTTCAACCTTTTTTATTTTATTTTGAACAAAAAAATGGTCAATTGTGAAGTTATAAGCATTATCAGCTTATTAAAAATGAAATCAAACAGTTTTCAAGTGAAAACTTTATTCTAGGTGATGTTACATTTGCACCTAGGACCCCTTGTTCGAAAGAAGCTTCTGAACTCTCTCGTCCATTGAATTTGTCAGTTTTTGGATGGTTTCTGCTTCAAATGTTTTGCATGTGGACAGAATACCCTCCCAGAGCTGTTGCTTAGATGTGAACTGCCTGCCGCCATCATAGACACTCCTCTTGATGATGCTCCAGAGGTTCTCAATGGGGTTGAGGCCAGGGGAAGATGGTGGCCACACCATAAGTTTGTCCTCTTTTATACCCATAGCAGCCAGAGATGCAGATGTGTTTTTTGCAGCATGAAAATGATCTTGCTGCGGAAAGCACGGTTCTTCCTCTTGAACCATGGCAGGAAGTGTTGTTTTAGAAACTCCACATAGATTATGGAGTTCATCTTTACCCCTTCAGGGATCATAAAGGGGCCGATAATCTCTCTCCCCATGATTCCAGCTCAAAACATTACTCCACCTCCTCCTTGTTGGCGCCTTAGCCGTGTTTTCATGGGGTGTCCATCAACCGGCCATCCTCTACTCCATCCATCTGGACCATCGAGCGTTGCACGGCACTCATCGGTGAACAAAACAGTTTGGAAGTCAGTCTTCATGTATCCTTTGGCCCACTGGAGCTGTTTCTGCTTGTGTGCAGTGGATAGAGGTGGTCAACAGGATGGCTTACGCACAGCTGCAAACCTCTGAAGGACCCTGCATCTTGTTGTTCTGGGGACGTTGGAGGCACCAGCAGCTTCAAAAACGTGTCTGCTGCTATGACAAGGCATTTTTGCAGCTGCTCTTTTAACCTTACGCAATTGCCTGTTGGAAAGAGTCCTCAATTTTTCCTTATCAGCACGCACACGTGTGTGCTGGGAATCAGCTACATACTTCTTGATTGTGCGATGATCACGATGAAGTGTCTTAGCAATGTTGATTGTACTCATGCCTTGACCTAAATACTCCACAATTTGTTGCTTCTCAGCAGCCGACACATCCTTTTTCTTTCCCATTTTGGCAAAAAATGTAGGCTGCTTAATAATGTGGAACAGCCTTCATAAGTAGTCTTGCCTTTATTTGGACACACCTGCCAACTAATTTGCACAGGTATCTGCAATTGCTTTCAGTGATATAAAGAGCCCTGACACACATCACCATCAATGAGTTTAAATGACAAACAAAAAAATTCTAACCCTATCACTCCTAAACTCTTTGTGCATAATAATTTGGAACACAGTGTATGTTACACACTGCCCAATGCCCAACAGTGACAGTTGTTTTAGTGCGGTGCCGCCTAGTGGCCAGGGCAGGCGTTTCAGCACTATGTTCAGACACGTATGTGACAGCGGCCTGGCCTTGTCATGTTGAAAAACAATTCCTGGGACACATTTGATAAATGGCCATTTATAACCTCATTGATAGCAGCAAAGGCGTGTAAGTGTGGGGATTTCTGCACATGATGCTCATACTGAAAAAATACATGTAGATAAGGACACATACTGCTTTTAGAGCTCTAACAAAATGTTGCTTGTCCAGCCTAGCCTGTAAATTGTGTGATGTAATTATAAAGGGGTTTTCCAATTCTCACAGTGGCCACTGGGGCTTTTTTAGTGTTATCATTCCTGTCTATTCACGAAGAGTTTTCAACAGCTTCCTTATCATCAGAGGCAGGATTACAGTGACAGGTAACACCTCTATACAAGGCTGTTAACCACCAATCACAATAGGCGATGTCACCGCTGACCCAGACCCCCTTCCCACAATAGACTCTGGTACAAAAGACAGGGCGTAGATCTGACCAATGTCTCTATGTGCCCCTGTTATTTCATAAAACTACAGGAAGTTAAAATCTAAAAAAATTGCAAGTTTTCTGATTTTTATTTAAGATTATTATATAAAATATTAAGTGTTATATTGGCGCTATAGAAATACAAATTATTATTATTATGACATGGAGAAAAAAAAAGCCAAATCGCATAATTTAAAATAAATTTATACATAATTAATAAAGAAAAAAACATTTAAAACCTGATTTAAACGATAGGTCATTTTCCGATTGCACATTCCCTTTAATTCCCATTAGAGAGTGGGATGGGGGAATAGGAGGCGGATGAGCTGCATAATTTGAAACCTAATGAGAATGTTATCATTTCATCAAAGTTTGAGAATAAAAAGTCAAGTGTGTGAGGTGTCGATGGTATCGGGGGATGCTGGAGTGAGTGAGGGTGGGGGAGTCTGTTCCATAGTGATCCCCTATTGGAGCGCCAAAGGGATGAGTTCCTTGCAAAAGTAGAAAAAATTTTAGCTTCTCAACTAGACAGCTCCTCCATTTTGCAAGTATTGTTAATTTCGTCACTCCATTCTTTTATAGAGGCGGAAGTTTAGCTCCATGTTACTGGGGTGAGGAGTTTAGCTTTTATAATCATATGTATGATGTACTGATGGAGCAGAGAAGTCCTGAAATTTCCCACTGATTTCTCTGATGTGAGAGTTAACTGAGGCCCAAAATGACATTTTTTCTATTTCAGCGTTGGAGTGGTGCCACTAATGTAAGTTCCCTGACCCTAGTAACTTTCAGTGGGTACTGAAAGTATTCAGACCCCTTTAAAGGGAACCTGTCACCCCGTTTTTTCCGTATGAGATAAAAATACTGTTAAATAGGGCCTGAGCTGTGCATTACAATAGTGTATTTTGTGGACCCCGATTCCCCACCTATGCTGCCGAAATACGTTACCAAAGTAGCCATTTTCGCCTGTCAATCAGGCTGGTCTGGTCAGATGGGCGTGGTGTCTTCCCCCAGATCTTGCTTAGTTTTCCGTTGGTGGCGTAGTGGTTTGCGCATGCCCAAGTCCAGAATCCACTGCACAGGGGAGGGAAAAGAGCGCGATCTGCGCTATTCCCCTGGTGATCGGTGGGGGCGGCCATATTCCTGTGGCTGCGCGTGCGCAGATCGAGCGCTCTGCTGCTTGGGGCTTCAGGAAAATGGCCGCGGGATGCCGCGCGTGCGCAGATGGAGATCGCGGCGGCCATTTTCCTGAAGCCGAGATGTGAACTCTGCTTCAGGAAAATGGCCGTCGCGATCTCCATCTGCGCACGCGCGGCATCCCGCAACCATTTTCCTGAGGCCCCGGGCAGCAGAGCGCTCGAGCTGCGCACGCGCGGCCACAGGAAGATGGCCGCCCCCACGATCACCAGGGGAATAGCGCAGATCGCGCTCTTTTCCCTCCCCTGTGCAGTGGATTCTGGACTTGGGCATGCGCACGCCACTACGCCACCAACGGAAAACTAAGCAAGATCTGGGGGGAAGACACCACGCCCATCTGACCAGACCAGCCTGATTGACAGGCGAAAACGTCTACTTTGGTAACGTATTTCGGCAGCATAGGTGGGGAATCGGGGTCCACAAAATACACTTTTGTAATGCACAGCTCAGGCCCTATTTAACAGTATTTTTATCTCATACAGAAAAAACGGGGTGACAGGTTCCCTTTAAATTTTTCACTCTTTATTTCATTGCAGCCATTTGGTAAATTTAAAAAAGTTCATTTTTCCTCATTAATGTACACTCTCCACCCCATCTTGACTTGAAAAAAAACTGAAAAGTAGAAATTTTTGCAAACCTAAAATATCGCATGGTCATAAGTTTTCAGACCCTTTTCTCAGTATTGAGGAGAAGCACCTTTTGAGCTAGTACAGCCATGAGCCTTCTTGGGAACGATGCAACAAGTTTTTCACACCTGGATTTGGGGATCCTCTGCCATTCTTCCTTGCAGATCCTCTCCAGTTCCGTCAGGTTGGAGGGTGAGCGTTGGTGGACAGCCATTTTCAGGTCTCTCCAGAGATGCTCAATTGGGTTTAGGTCAGGGCTCTGGCTGGACCAGTCAAGAATGGTCACAGAGTTGTTCTGAAGCCACTCCTTTGTTATTTTAGCTGTGTGCTTAGGGTCAATGTCTTGTTAGAAGGTGAACCTTCGGCCAAGTCTGAGGTTCAGAGCACTCTGGAAGAGGTTTTCATCCAGGACATCTCTGTACTTGGCCGCATTCATGTTTTCTTCAATGACAACCAGTCATCCTGTCCCAGCAGCTGAAAAACACCCCCATAGCATGAAGCTGCCACCACCATGTTTCACTGTTGGGATTGTATTGGGCAGGTGATGAACAGTGCCTGGTTTTCTCCACACATACCGCTTAGAATTATCACCAAAAAGATCTATGTTCGTTTCATGAGAGCAGAGAATCTTATTTCCCATAGTCTGGGAGTCATTCATGTGTTTTTTTAGCAAACTATGCAGACTTTCATATGTCTTGCACTGAGGAGAGGCTTACATCGAGCCACTCTGCCATAAAGGCCCGACTGGTGGAGGGTTGCAGTGATTGTTGACTTCGTAGAACTTTCTCCCATCTCCCTACTGCATCTCTGGAGCTCAGCCACAGTGGTCTTGGGGTTCTTCTTTACCTCTCACCAAGGCTCTTCTCCCACGATTGCTCAGTTTGGCTGGACTGCCAGGTATATGAAGACTTCCGGTGGGCCCAAACTTCTTCCATTTAAGGATTATGGAGGCCAGTGTGCTCTTAGGAACCTTGAGTACTGCAGAAATTCTGTTGTAACCTTGGTCAGATCTGTGCCTTGCCACAATTCTGTCTCTGAGCTCCTTGGCCAGATCCTTTGACCTCATGATTCTCATTTGGTCTGACATGCACTGTGAGCTGTGAGGTCTTATACAGACAGGTGTGTGCATTTCCAAATCAAGTCCTATCAGTTTAATGAAACATAGCTGGACTCCAATGAAGGAGTAGAACCATCTCATGGAGGATCACAAGGAAATAGACAGCATGTGACTTAAATATGAGTGTCTGAGCAAAGGGGCTGAATGCTAATGACCATGTGATATTTCAGTTTCTCTTTTTTTAAAATTTGCAAAAATTTCTACATTTCTGGTTTTTTTTCAGTCAAGATGGGGTGCAGAGTGTAAATGAACGAGAAAAGAAATGAACTTTTTTTGAATTTACCAAATGCCTGCAATGAAACAAAGAGTGAAACATTTAAAGGGGTCTGAATACTTTCCGTACCCACTGTACTTACCAGCCATGGTCTCATGCCTTTTCTTGCACCGCTTCGGTCCCTCTCCACCATCTTGTGGCCACACCTCCTGAATTACTGAAATTCAGCGGTAATGATCACAAGTAGTGATGAGTGTACGTGCTCGGATAGGTTTTATCGGAGCATGCTTGTATGGTAACCGAGTGTCTTCGGCGTGCTCCAATAATATGTTCAAGTCCCCGCACCTGCATGTCTCGCGGCTGTTCAATAGCTGCAATACATGCAAGGATTGCCTAACAAACAGGGAATCCCTGCATGTGTTGTGGCTGTCGAGCAGCCACGAGACATGCAGGTGCGGGGACTCAAACATATTTTTAGCACCAGAGCATGCTGAGATAACACCTTATCCAAGCACGTTCGCTCATCATTAGTCACAAGCTTCAAATGTGAATCTATGAATGCCTCGTTCTGGCGGATGAAGACAGTGGCTAGTGAGTACATTACTTGGGGAAGAAAACTTACATTAGTGATATCACTTCAGCGGGAAATAAAAAAAAATGCTGGAGTGGTGTTTTAATGATGGGGCAGTCCCACCAGATATGGGAAATAATACCGGTGGATTCTCCACATCGGCAGTATTAGCTATTTAGTATTAGTCCCCTTCTATGAATGAGATTAGGACTCCTATACCATTTGGTAGGGGTCTTCTAGGAATTCTCTTGAATTTTGAAACATCTAATGAAACCATGCAAACGTGTAGGATAGCTGTCTGCTCTTCTTCAGTAAAGAACCCCTTCCCTCTCCCAGGCAATGATTAATCTTGGTTTGGCGAGGTCAGAATAGATATTAGAGAGAAGTTTGGTGGCCATAGATGGGAACCTCTGCAGTGTGTCCAGCCAAGAGGGATCTGGTATTGTCTAACCAAGAGAGGTCAGGTGTTGAAGAGAATTTATTGGAGAAGCGGCGGCATAGACATTGTATGTTGTAGAATGAGACCCCATAGGAGATGTGTAAGAGAGGGGCCTTAAAAGTGTCCTTCAATATCTATCATATGATGGTTAATCCTGTTGTCTGTTCAGGACCACCCATGTGCTTAAGTGGTATGCAAGGTATTATGCTAGTGGGTCAGGTAGACTCGGCCCTCCTTGAGATGTTTTATGGTAGGTGAGGATGGTGTCCCACCCAGAAGGAACAGCTGATTAATCCTGTTTAGGCCAGACAGGTGAATGTAGATAGGGATGTTTGTACAGTATAAGACTTTGAGCAGGATATATGTTGTCAACTAATTTTTCCTTCCCATCCATGATAAGAACAGGAGTTGGAAATCATTCAATGAAGACCTACACTGGTTCAGAAGTGGGGGAATAGTTCAGAGAAAATAGCTGAGCTGGGTCTCTGTGGAGTGAGATTCCAAGGTATTCAATGGATATGGTGGCCACTTGAATGGAGAGCCTGTCTTAAAAGGAACCTGTAACTAGATTTTCTCCAAATAAACTATTAATACTTCCTTGAAGTCCTCCACAACAGTCCAGCAACATGTGTAGAAGCCCCCCGCTTCTCTGCAGAACAAAGAAAATATCTTATATAATTCTCCGACTGTATGCTATTCATTGCAGTCCGGTCCAATGGCTTTTTGTATAAATGTTTAAATCACCAAGTAAAAAAAAGGTATTGGAAAGGGGGCACACATGAGTGGCTGTAGGGAGTGAGTGTAGGGAAAAGATGGTGGCACCGATAAAACCAGGTGGAAATCTGATTCATACTAAAATGGAACTCATGAAGGCCCAGCTGACTCTCACAAAGGTGTTCTCTGTATAGGTCCCTAATATTATAATTGTATTACGGTATATATTTTATAAAATTATAATATTACGGTATATAATTATTGTTACATGTGGCTTTTTCTTTGGAGGTCTAGGGAGTCAGTAGGCTGGCAGTGTCCATAACTTACAGATGGCCATATTCAGTCCCATATCTTCTATGTGCTGTAACGGAGTCCGATGGAACTTGAGTCCCACAAATAGGATTAAGAACCCACTAAAATGTTTACCTAGTGGGGTTTCTCCAATTTAAAGCCTGCAATTGCTAGAACATACAGTATATAAGCACAGTCTAGTAAAAGAAACCAATTTTAAAAGCCACAAGCAGCATGGGCATAGGTAGTGTAGGTCTAATTTATTAGGTTAAAAAAAACCATGTGAATAAGGCCTTACATGGCCCAGGTTCCCCAACGGTCTTACTTTCATCTTTTTCTAGCATTATTGAGATCTGACCACTGCATCTAAGCATCGGCTGAATGGACCCAAGTGCTACAAGACAACAGTGCCAGCTACTGAACCACCATACCGTGCTCGGGATGCGAATATGCTCATTGTCACTGCTATGCCGTCATGGCTGATTGCCTAGACTCTGTCATGATTCACAAATTTAAATTATACATGAAATAAAACAAATTATAGAATAAAAAGTCTTATTATACCCATTAGCAATATATTCTCAGAAAGCCGATACCTGGTCCATTGTGAAAATGCCATTAGGTAGTTATGGCCGACTTCATGCAACTTTGTCAACCTATAATGTTTTTAAAAAATGCCTACAAATTTATGTTAGTAGGTAAGATAACAATTACAGGGAATAAGAATTCTGTTCTGTGTTATTTTGGCTATAATAGATTGTCAGAATTTATGGAAAAGAACTTGAACGTAGACTAACAAAAAGTGTATGTCAGATCTGATCCCCATGAGAGCCCTCTAGGTTTTGTTCAGAGTTTGCTCTGAATTAGCAAAGAATCAACTTTCCAAACTGTCACTCCTTTCTTGTCGAAACACTAGAAGCGTGAAATTGGGAAATTATGGTAGGAAACATTTTTCGGGACCTTGTGTTCAGTATTAGTAGAAAATGCCTGTGTTGGAAATCAGCACTATTTGATTTTCAGGAAAGTCAAAACCTGATCAAGAGGTCTCCATTGTAGGCGCACATGACGTGGACGGCACATGACTGGGAGTGGTGGATTACAGCATCCTTCTACACCTCCTGGACAGTGGTTTGGAGCCTGCAAGTTTTGGCTTTAGCACCATTCACACTTGCCATCAGTAATTGTGCCCACGTCATACTGGTAGAACGTTCCATATGAAGACTATAGACAGCAGTGACAGGCTCACAGATAAAAAACCAGACCGACTGCCTTTTCCGGCAGTTCCGCTCCACGTTTGGATTGGCTTTAGTTCAAGTATCTAAACATTTTAATTCCTTTACCCCCTGATACATTGCAGTTTTTGTAAAGAGAGCCGCATCCTATATGTAATGTAGGAGGGGGACTAGAATAGGACTTGATTGTTGGTGCCCTTTGTAAGATGAGACAGGCTTTTCTAGACCATGGATCCAATTCATTATTGTGTTTGCACTTGTTTTTTGTCTAGTTTTTTGTGATTTTTGCCTGTTTTTCATTTGAACCATAGTCATCTTTCCAAATAAAAACCATATTTGACTTTGCTCAAAATCTATGAACCATGTATAATATTCATTCATGTGTATGATATTCATTCATACAACGAATACCACAAGTCCGTACAGGAAAAGTGATTTAAAAACCCATCACAAATGATGAATCGGAGCCCATGTGTTGGTCAGTGTAAAGAGTTATAATGGTCCATAGAGCTGTAGAGCATCAGATATGGAGATGTCTGGATAATTGCCGACTCACACGTGTCTTGTTGAGTGTGAGGGAGCAGCTGTCCTAAAGATCCTACAAATACTCGTAATTGATTGTATCCCTCAGTGAAATGGGTTTCCAAATGTTATTCAGGTGGGAAATGGTGAATACAGAAACCTGGCAGATCGCATTAAAGGCATTGGAGAATGGTGGGGGAGACATCTAACCTAGAAAAAAAATCTACTTGAGTGCTCTGAGATAAGATCAATGATGGAGTTGAGGGTTTTACCATTGTTTCAGAAATAGAAACCATAGTTATTCATGACTAGTTAAAAAGGCAAATTAACGATTATACCAAAACCACTCACCTTGGGACTGAAAAGTGACTATATGTTTGTCTTTTGTAGTCACCCTTCCTGGTGCCCTCTGCCTCTTGCTGCCTCCTCCAGTGAGACCAGCTTTCCGGTTTTCCCGTGTCCCAGTTGGCATTAAAATTTTCCCGTGTCCCAGTTGGCGCGGCAGTGGCATGGAGAGCCCATGGTATGTCTGAACTATGCCTTCCCTGTCTTTCCTGTGCTGTGGGCACGTGGTTCAGATTTAACATTGTGATGGCCCTCTGAGATGTACTAGACCTCCAATCTCAGCAGTGGAGGCAGCAAGAGGCAAAAATGGCCCCAGAGAGGCCGGGATGGACATATCATTGGTGCAACCTGTGTAGCCGCACAGGGGCCCAAGAGGCAAGGTGGAATTGTGCATTATGAGGAGCTATTAGGCTACATAGGGCCCATATATTGTTCTTGCCCTTCTGGCTGTGTCCGCCAGTGCAGGTAGGGCAATTATTCATGAGAAATATATTGTCACTTCCAGTGCCATAGTGGAGGTCAGCTTTAAAGTCAATGGGGCCAACCCAAACATTGAATCATTGTCATTGGAGCCATGACATATCACACGTTGCTGTATGAATAGGATTATTCGCATTCACTACAGTGCAGGGCTTATTTGCTGTGGGGAGACCATGGACTAGTGCGCTGTGAAGTATCTGCTTTCTAGCAAAGATGATGTCTGCTGGAAGGAGGCAGGAGAGATGTTTGTGGGCAGGCCAGAGAACCCCGAGCACATGACAGGAAAAGCCAGTCAGTCCAGTAATGCAGGGCCTAGGTAACAAAGACATTGTGTCCTATGGCTGGCAGTGCCCTGTCCTGTGCATTGTGTGCGTCACAGGCTGCTGTGGGGGACTCTGGATCGCCCTTTTCTCCCACATCAGTTTCACTTTAGCAGAGAGCAGGCCCTTGTTTTGGTGTGAGCCTCGATGCCTCCGCCCCTGTCAGCCTGTGTATTGTGAAAGTGCAAGAAGAGAGTGCATGACACGGATGGATCCGCTGCCTTCTTTTCACCCTAACTCTTCCCTTTTCTCTGCCTTTCTATTTTCCAGATCACTTAAAATAGGAGCTGTGGGGAATTCTCGCTGTGGAATCAGCCCATGGGGTCTCCAGGTAAGAAGCCCTCATTTCATTACGTGAGACAATTGAGTGGAAGGCTGGAGGAGGATAACTACATTAAGGCTGAGGTTTCCTCCAGAAGGCTGCGGAGTGAAGGCGACGGGCGCAGCTGCTGCTTATAGTCGTACAAGCAAATGCATTTTTATTATGGCTGCTCTTAATATTCATCCAGGTTCTGGGCATCCTTCACATTTCCGAGATGAAAGCGTTAGAGGTGACGCTGCCGTTAACACTGACATTTTCTACTCTCTGCCGGAGATTCTTGTGGGCGAGTCAGACATATTTTATCAGATGAGTGGGTGCTGAACAGTGCTGGCCATGTATATAGCCACCGTGGGAAGGGACCTGTGTTTTTCAGTGTTATTTCCATTGAGGAGCTAACGTAGAGTAGGAAGCCATTTACACGTCCGGGTTTTGTGAACGCGATCTATCCATATTTTTGTGAGTGCAGAATATTTGCCCATTATAGTTAATGGGCTCATTCATTTTCCTGTTTTTTTTCTGTGACCCTCAAAAAAATGGAGACATATCCGATTTCTACCCAGTTTATGGATCAAACTCGTCCATTTGAGACAAGGGCTTCGCTAAAATATCGTGCGGGTGACATCCGTGTGCAGTCCATTTTCCAAATACAGTATGACACCGATAGGTCTTTTTAAAAAAACTCGACACTTAAATCCAGCGAATGAGGAAGAGTAAAAAATGTATTTTTACCCATGTACTGTATACTGATATCCCATATATATAAGTCTGGCTTATGTACTTGTCACAGGGTGTCCGCAATGATCGTAGGGATGATAGGTTAGAGGAAGTGCATTGTACATGTAGACGTTCCTTGGGGTTGTCATTACGGGGATGAGTAATCACCCGCAGCCTCGTGTCCGTGCTCTTACCTTCTAATGCTACCGGGCGGCTGTGGAGCTGCATTGTACGCTACCATAGAAGTTAAGTCTTTGTTCTCCATCTGCAGATAGTGCCCTTCATTTTGGTCTCCTGAATTCGATTAATTCTGAAAGTTGGGCCTGATTTCTCAGTGGGAGAGTCTGAGGGTGAGTGTCTGTCCCTAAGGTCCGGCTGTGTATGGAGTAGGGTTGTACGCTTGATGTACGTTTCTCATGTGACCCCATGGACATTGGAAATAGACCAATATGTCTGCACGCAATGATATATGCACTTGCAAGACGTCTCTTCCCCATATGTGTCCGGACCAATGTGTTAATGACTAGTGAAATCTTACAATTGCAGAATAATATATGTCATGTGGACGCTACATTTTTTTTTCTTCAATAAATTACATTACTACAGCTGAATGTCATTGTATGGTTGATAGAAGCATTTACGTTGCTGACTTAACGGAGTATTAAAACTTGAGTTCTCCTTTTGACGTAGTTAATTACAGTGCAGGGATTGCTTGATCTGAAGGAAATGGATTAATGCTTGTTTACAAAGCTGTAAAATTGCAGGTTTTAGAGGAAATGAGCCTTTGTCTTGTCACACGCTCATTGGAAGGAAGGACGTTGAGCTGCATGTCAATATGACTTTGCTGGAGGCGAGTTTGGAAAGGTAAAAGTCCATAAATGTTATGTATTATCAATAATATTATAGTTATTTGTTTACTGTTATGTTACATTTATAGATTTTATGGCCAAAGATATGTGACTACCGACCTCACATGAGCGTGTAGGACATGTAACTCCAAAACTATGAATATTAATATGACATTTGGGACCTTGCTTGCACCTTTCTCGACCTCCACTCTTCTAGGAAGTACTTTCCACTAGATTTTGGAGTGTGAACAGCAGCGATTGTGTCTAGTGCCAGTTATTACTATTACGGGCAGATGCCGGCTGTGTATTAGAGTCGGCATCTGCCCTGTATGAAGTGGGTCTGCTTTTGAGCACCCGCTCAATACACGCGCACCCTGGCCATAGCCTACATGTACGGCAGGGCGTGCGAAGGGGTTAAAGCAAACAGTCTGCTCTCATATTTCACTTAGCATGGCAGAGTGATATCAGTTGCCTTGTCCTTGTTAACACTTTCTTCTGATCTAATGAGAAGATAACTGAAGTTATGTAAGCAGGTCATTTTATGGTAGGGCCAAAATAAATTCTGTGGAAATTGGTTTTTTGTGGTTAGGTTAATTTTTATTGCAAGGAATAATCTTGCAATTTTTTTGCAATTTATCTTATCATTATTCATAAAAAGTTTAGTTAATCAAATTACCACTGTGAAAAGTGAAGCATCAAAATCGGTCTCCAATATTTTGGTATTGTAGATGCTAAATCTACCAATAGGATCCTAATCAGGGCTATTCTTGTGTGCCGCACTTCAGGTCTTTTAAGAAAACCTGTCATATCCCAAAATGCTATTGTCCTGCAGATATGGAGTTAATCTACAGGTGAACAGCGATCTAAAGATGTGCAGCCTCCACACTAAAAGCCCGGATACCAGGGGAAAATTTCTCCCGTCATCCTCCACCATTACCCAGTCATAGAAGCGTGGCTCCAGTCACCGCTTAGTACATACCACAGGTACAGTACACTGATACGCTTCTTAGCTGGCTGTCAGTCAGTGTTGGGGTGTGGTTACAGCTACCGCTAAGTATGTACTCAGCGGTAATTGAAGCCACGCCTCTATGACTGAAAGCTGGCGGCTTTTAGTGCGGCGGCCACACAGCTTTAGACCACTTTTAACCTGCAGAGTAAACCCCATATCTGCAGGTTAATGGCGGTTTTTGATATGACATGTTCCCTTTAGTGTATTTTAGTGGCTGACAATGTATTTGCTTCCACCCTTCTTTCACTGATATGACCAGCCAGCCGTAATAACATAATTCTTATCAGCTCGGTGTCCACTGTTTACCCTGTACCTGTTTACCCTGTACCTGTTTACCCTGTACCTGATTACCCTGTACCTGTTTACCCTGTACCGGATTACCCTGTACCGGATTACCCTGTACCGGATTACCCTGTACCGGATTACCCTGTACCTGATTACCCTTTACCTGATTACCCTGTACCTGATTATCTGTACCTGATTACTCTTTACCTGATTACCCTGTACCTGATTACCCTGTAACTGGTTACCCTGTACCTGATCACCCTGTACCTGATTACCCTGTACCTGTTTACCCTGTACCTGTTTACCCTGTACCTGTTTACCCTGTACCTGATTACCCTGTACCTGATTACCCTGTACCTGATTACCCTGTACCTGTTTACCCTGCACCTGATTACCCTGCACCTGATTACCCTGCACCTGATTACCCTGTACCTGATTACCCTGTGCCTGTTTACCCAGTACCTGATTACCCTGTACCTGATTACCCTGTACCTGATTACCCTGTACCGTTTTACTCTGTACCTGATTACCCTGTACCTGTTTACCCTGTACCTGTTTACCCTGTACCTGATTACCCTGTACCTGATTACCCTGTACCTGATTACCCTGTACCTGATTACCCTGTACCTGATTACCCTGTACCTGTTTACCCTGTACCTGTTTACCTTGTACCTATGTACCCTGTGCTATTGGCAGTGAGGTAGCTATTTATCTTGGTCAAGCAGTATAATAAACCCTTCATTCTGCCATTAATTCTTCACCTGCTTGGCTTGATGACATTGTTTCACTATTGGTTTCTTTGTTTTATCAAACTAGTTTGGCATGTTTTGCAAGGAAATGTTTTATCCGGTGTGAAAGCAGCTTTATTTTATAACTTATTTGTGAATTACTAGACATGAAAATGTTGACTGCCACAGAAATATATCCACCTTATATTTACTGTACAGACTTTCAACAGTAATTGTAATAACAATATATGTATATCAGCCATGGTGACCCACCACAAGTGTCCGCCCTTAGGAAGGAACTAAATATCCTATACTTCTTACACTTGTGTATAGTGTTAATGATTCTGAATTAAGCACAGCTTTCTCCGCATCAGTGGGGGTCAAAAAGGCCTATTTGAGGAGTCATAAACATAAAAAAGTGGTGGTTATTGGACAAATCTTTTAAAGGGAATGTTTTACTTATATTATTGTTTAGTAATGCATATTTTGTCAAATCTTTTTTATTTCTCATAGATTTTTGGGGGGTTTGTATGTGATTATTGGGGATGGTCATCTTTATTCTGTATAGTTTTGCTTTAGAGTAGCCACGTGAGCCATAGGACACATGATACTGAAGATGTTAATGTCTTTTATGGGAAAGTCTGGGGGGAAGCTTTGTGATTTGTGCAGAGGTCAATGCGCAGGGACGGGAGAAGGTGTGTTGTGATATCACCTATAGTGAATGGTGGATTCAGTTTTTTATACAGTTTTTTTTATATAAAAAGTGGCAGAAAAAATTGAAAAAGTAATTTTAATAAAAATGTTAAATATATAAATTCAGGTTTAAAGGGAACCTGTCAGCAGGATGGTACAGACACTGTCAGGTCGGCGCAGCTATGCTGATTAAAATAATACCTGGGTACAGAAATCTAAGACCTGGTAATCCCAGGATCGACATGTGTCTGCCAGCATTGTGGAGCTGCAGGGTTCCCACATGAGATCTGCCAGTGACTCATGTTACCATCGTTTGCTGCTCTCCCTTGTATCTGGCGCTTCTTTGGATGCCCTAGTTTCAGTGGAAAAAAAATCAATAAAGTAAAAAAAAAAGTGTAACAAAAAAGTTACATAAATAAATATGCGTACAAATTGTGTCCCAAGACCACAAAAAATAAAAAAAATATATATTTTTTTCATATAAAATACAGTTTATTACACACATATAAGGAAAAACCAAAATCCAACACACATT
Organism: Ranitomeya variabilis; assembly: GCF_051348905.1. Lineage (NCBI taxonomy): Eukaryota > Metazoa > Chordata > Amphibia > Anura > Dendrobatidae > Ranitomeya > Ranitomeya variabilis. Next base: position 652,720,608 of record NC_135234.1, read on the forward strand.
AGATATCTACGCAACATTAATAATCTGGACCCTTCATTCAACAACTTGCTTGGTGTGAAAGATGAACAGGAAAAATACAAACCAAAAATCACTTTTTTCAATCGTTTAGTTGCAAAGAAAGATGTACCGGTATGTAAATTACACAATATTGCTTTACTACCAAGTTGAACTTGTTATTGTATTGACCTCAGTATCTGACCCTTCTGGATTTACCCCAAAGCAGCTAAAAAATGAATTTTTCAGACAGAAAATAAAGCCTAGAGCAGAAATGTCAGTGAAAAAAATAAAAAAAAAGTCATGGCTGCTGAAAAAGTGGAAAGGAAAAAAACTACAAAAAAATTGACTAGTCATTAAGGCACTGATCATTAAAGGGTTTAACCCTTTGCTTCACTAACTTTACCTCCAGTTTGGCATATCCCAACTTTTTATTTAACATAATCTATATGACAGACCGCATCTGGTTGTAATGAAGGCTTTCCTAGGCAATAGAGCACTCCCCGTTGCTTTGCTGAATGCTTAGGGTCTGACTCCTAGGACCCCCAGTGATCCTGAGAATGGGGCTCCGTGACCTTGAGAATGGGGCTGCGCAGAACCTATTCTGGAATGGAGCAGAGGGGTTGGCATGCTCCTTGTCCGCCCCATTCATTACCTATAGGACTACAGGATCCATTCTTCGGGTGTTTTATAGTCTGAGTGATTATCGGGAAACGAACCTTCCTAGAAACGCTCATTCATGATAATCTGCCGGTGTAAATCGCCCTAAAGAATCCGGGATGCCGTGTAGCACAAAGCATTGCATCACTCAGTACAGACGTATCAGGGGGTTTGTACGCTGACTGTCATAAATAGTTTTGGAGAAATCCTTGCAGGGGAAATGTGGAATTAGCATTTTAATTACTCGTTCATGCTGTGCTTATCAGTGTGCATGGAGACCTGTGTCCAGACTCTCCCACCCTGATGGATAGCTGTGATTGACAGCTGTCTCTATGAGCATGTGTGCACAGAAGGATGCTAATCACAAGAAAAACAACATTAGCACACTAATTATAAGTTTCTCTTTCATTTTGCACTTTAATATTATTTAAAGGGAACCTGTCAACCTGATTCACACCGCCAAATAATAATAATAATAATAATTTTTATTTATATAGCGCCAACATATTCCGCAGCGCTTTACAACTTATAGAGGGGACTTGTACAGACAATAGACATTACAGCATAACAGAAATCACAGTTCAAAATAGATACCAGGAGGAATGAGGGCCCTGCTCGCAAGCTTACAACCTATGAGGAAAAGGGGAGACACGAGAGGTGGATGGTAACAATTGCTTTAGTTATTCGGACCAGCCATACTGTAAGGCTCGGGTGTTCATGTAAAGCTGCATGAACCAGTTAACAGCCTAAGTATGTAACAGTACAGACACAGAGGGCTATTAACTGCATAAAGTGTATGAGAACATGATGAGAGGAACCTGATTATGTGTTTTGTTTTTTTTCTATTTTTAATAGGCCACACAGGGATAGTTAGGTTAATGCGTTGAGGCGGTAGGCCAGTCTGAACAAATGCGTTTTTAGGGCACGCTTAAAACTGTGGGGATTGGGGATTAATCGTATTAAGCTAGGTAGTGCATTCCAAAGAATCGGCGCAGCACGTGTAAAGTCTTGGAGACGGGAATGGGAGGTTCTGATTATTGAGGATGCTAACCTGAGGTCATTAGCGGAGCGGAGGGCACGGGTAGGGTGGTAGACTGAGACCAGAGAGGAGATGTAGGGTGGTGCTGAGCCATGGAGTGCTTTGTGGATGAGGGTAGTAGTTTTGTACTGGATTCTGGAGTGGATGGGTAGCCAGTGTAATGACTGGCACAAGGTAGAGGCATCGGTGTAACGGTTGGTGAGGAATATGATCCTGGCGGCAGCAGCATTCAGGACAGATTGGAGCGGGGAGAGTTTGGTAAGAGGGAGGCTGATTAGTAGAGAGTTACAATAGTCCAGACGGGAATGAATAAGAGAAACAGTAAGAGTTTTTGCAGAGTCGAAAGTAAGAAAAGGGCGAATTCTAGAAATGTTTTTGAGATGCAGATAAGAAGAGCGAGCCAGTGATCGGATGTGGGGGGTGAATGAAAGCTCGGAATCAAGGATGACCCCAAGGCAGCGGGCATGTTGCTTTGGAGTAATGGTGGAACCGCACACGGAGATGGCAATGTCAGGCAAAGGTAGGTTAGTAGAGGGAGAGAACACGAGGAGTTCAGTTTTTTCCAGGTTCAGTTTCAGATAGAGGGAGGACATGATGTTAGAGACAGCGGTAAGACAATCACTGGTGTTTTCTAAGAAGGTCGGAGTGAAAGCAGGAGAAGAAGTGTATAATTGGGTGTCATCAGCATAGAGATGGTACTGGAACCCAAATCTACTGATTGTTTGTCCAATAGGGGCAGTATACAAAGAGAAGAGGAGGGGGCCTAGGACTGATCCTTGAGGAACCCCAACAGTAAGGGGAAGGTGAGAGGAGGAGGAACCAGCAAAACATACAGTGAAGGATCGGTCAGAGAGATAGGAGGAGAACCAAGAGAGAACGGTGTCCTTGATGCCAATGGAGCGGAGCATAGTGAGGAGGAGCTGATGATCCACAGTGTCGAATGCTGCGGAGAGATCCAAGAGAATTAGCATGGAGTAGTGACCATTAGATTTAGCTGTTAGTAGGTCATTAGAGACTTTAGTGAGGGCAGTTTCAGTAGAGTGTAAAGAGCGGAAGCCAGATTGAAGAGGGTCGAGAAGAGAGTTATCTGAGAGATAGCGGGTAAGATGGGAGTGGACCAGGCGTTCCAGGAGTTTAGAGATGAAGGGAAGATTAGAGACAGGTCTATAATTAGCGGCACAGTTTTGGTCGAGGGAGGGTTTTTTAAGTAATGGATGTATGATGGCATGCTTAAATGAGGAGGGAAAAATACCGGAAGTGAGGGAAAGGTTGAATATTTTTGTTATGTGAGAGGTGACAGCCGGGGAAAGGGACTGGAGGAGATGTGACGGAATGAATGAGACATCGGCTCAGTTATTGCAGCTCAGACATTTCAGAGAAAACAAACTTTGAAAAGTCTGCTGGGGACTATGTGTCTTAGATGCCCAGTCTGCGGCAGATCCTCTATGGCGCCGATCCCCATGACTGACAGGTCCCTCTTTTTTCCTGTGGGCTTGTGCACACAGCCGATTATATTGGATGGGTGTTATCCATGGTTTTCGCAGATGGCACTCTTGCCCATGATATTCTACGGGGCTGTGCACATGTCCAATTTTGATACTAGTGTCAGCTTGAAATCGGCAATACAAGTCTTGGGGTCCATGGAAAACACCGTACCGCACTCAGATGACATCTGATTTTCAGTGACTGACTGAATGGAGTGGGTCAATAATTTTTTTTTCTCTCCACCTCCGAGGAAAGCTGATGCCACTGCGATCAAATTCTGATCAGAATAATTGTACTGTTTTTCTTGGATGGAGAGAAAACGGTCGTGTGCACCTATCTGCCTGAGACTAGTGATCTAAGCCACATGGTCGGCTTTTCAAAGTATGTTGTCATTGAAACGCTGCAATGTTTCAGTAGCGCAACTGGTTTCTAATTCACACTGCCCGTGGTTTGGGCAGCATGAATTACCTGACACCATCGCTTTCGTCATTGCCTCTATCACATACTCTCCATAGAGAGGATAGCGTAAGCCAATGAATGAGGGGTCTGCTTTACCTTTAAAAAGGTCCTATCACCAGGTCACAATTTGCCAGTTTTTGCTTATTTTTTTCCCTCTGCTCCCCTGAATATTTTGCTTTTTGTTTTATTTTTTTTTGTAAATCTGCAATACTATTCCAGAGATACCCGCCTTTTTTTAGAGTAAATTTTTATGTTTTTTTGCCAAGGGGGGCGATGCTCACAGGATTCTCTGGAGAGCGTGATTTTAGGCTGCCCTGACACCCCTTTTGCAAGGACCAAAAAATGGCACTAATAAAATGGCCCATATCTCTGGTACCGTATAGGGGATTTCCAAAAAATGGAAATACTCGTGGGTAGCGGGAATAAAATATGAGCAAATACTGCCCACTTTTGACCTGCTGACACCCTCTTTTAGTGGTGTATCTGATAACAAGCTTATCCACTGATCTCATGTACCAATGGATATCATGTGCAAATATGTAAAATCATCGATTTTCTTTCATATCTGCTGCGGTCTGTTTGACTGAATGGCAGTGGTAGACCTAAATTTCCAGGCACGCATTAGGTCGAGCAGTTGTCCCATGCAGGAGCTTAGAAGTTTGCTTTATCATACATGGGGAAAGATGATTTCTAGTTAAAAGACCAAAATTGAGATTTTACATTGCATTAAAATTTATTAAAAACAGTGAGTCCGATATATCTGTGTATGTTTGTGGACTAAATACCCTCAGATGTAACCTAGAATATGGTGGATGTCATTGGGCCTCTTTTTCCTGCATATACAGAAAGGCTCCATAATTGCCTGTGTGTGGATCATTTGATCAAAGATATTAGACAAATGTTGGAGACCTAGTCCTGATGAATGTCCTATGCTGGGGAGAGGCCGCCACACCTGTATGGTGCTCCACCGCTAACAAATCTCCATTGAGTGGTGGATATTTCTGCCCAATACACTAAATGATAGTTTATTAAGAGTGGACCTTATAGAAGGATATAAATGGTTGGTTCTTTGCATATCTAGATAGAAAGGGACACAAAACCCGCTGGTGATCCTTCACCACAAGAGAGCAGGGAGAACGGAAGGACAAGACAAAATCTTCCTTTAATTCTTCGCACTGACGAGGGCCAACAGCCCGAAACACCGTGTCTGCGAATTGAGATACTGATTTGGCTTTTATCCTAAGTCATATTGCACGACTCGTTAAAGGGTTGATTGTGACTTGTAGGATCGCTACTTCCAACAGGTGGCGCTGTAGAGTTAAGTCCTCTTTTTCTCAGAAAAGGCAATTTGCATATTATTTCAAAACACTCTTTTTCGGTGATTCCTTTGTATCTCCGTTCATACTGCACCTACACACACAAATGATACACCGTTTGAAAGGTAAACTTGCCCCCTTCAGCAAGAATATAGCCTAACAAACCACACATCCACGAAAAGATCACAGAATACACTTTAAACATTAATTTTCATAAATCTGCAGTAAGGAAAAATGACCTGCATGTGGCACCACACTACCCCAAAGCATACTAATACAAAGCTGAACTGAAGATATAAATGAAAGCAGCCTAAAAGGGACCGGACAGGTTCTGAACCATCAGATTTTCTGCATTATTGGACAGTCATTGATAAGTCTATCTTCCTTCTAAGGTTGCAGCTTATTGGTGACCTGGAGTCACCTCTGGTTCCAAGTAAAAAACGGCAGCATTGACGTAACTCAGACTGTACATTGTTTCCCGATGGGAGAGATTGGTGGAAACAACCTTGCAAAAATTGGAAAAAAAAATCCAACCGTAGAGGAATAAAAAGGTAAAATAATCTGCAGATATTTTTTTTTTTTTAAAGGGATATTCCCAATTATTATACAATGTTGTAAATACGCTTAGTTATGGGGTCAATTCTCCTTCATCATTTTTACTGTCAAAGTGGCACTGCTGTATAGGGAGCTGCTCCGTTCACATACATAGGGCTGTGTTGCACTTCCCTACACTGCAGATTGATGGCAGTGCTGCTGTGGAGGTGAAAAAAATGCTGCTGCCCCTGTTCTTTTGCAAGGTCCTGACAATCAGACCCCTTCTGATCAGTAAGTAAAATACCATTATGTTTAATGTTGGGGGATCTCCTTTAGGCTGGAGTCACACACAACATATAAAAATCGGTCCATTTTACACGTACGAGAATTGCAGAAATGTTCCCTGAATAGTGATCCATATGTCATCTGTGTGCAGTGCGAGGATGCGATTTTCTCGCATGAAAGCATCTGTGTGACATCCATATGACATCCGTACAGTGAGATTTTCTCACTGGCTTGCAAAATGGACATATAATGGATCTATGGGCTCAAATATTCGTGAAAAGATATATGCAGTCTATATATATATACACTCACCGGCCACTTTATTAGGTACACCATGCTAGTAACGGGTTGGACCCCCTTTTGCCTTCAGAACTGCCTCAATTCTTCGTGGCATAGATTCAACAAGGTGCTGGAAGCATTCCTCATAGATTTTGGTCCATATTGACATGATGGCATCACACAGTTGCCGCAGATTTGTCGGCTGCACATCCCAAAGATGCTCCATACAAGGCAGGATGGATCCATGCTTTCATGTTGTTTACGCCAAATTCTGACCCTACCATCCGAATGTCGCAGCAGAAATCGAGACTCATCAGACCAAGCAACGTTTTTCCAATCTTCTACTGTCCAATTTCGATGAGCTTGTACAAATTGTAGCCTCAGTTTCCTGTTCTTAGCTGAAAGGAGTGGTACCCGGTGTGGTCTTCTGCTGCTGTAGCCCATCTGCCTCAAAGTTCGACGCACTGTGCGTTCAGAGATGCTCTTAGGCCTACCTTGATTGTAACGGGTGGCGATTTGAGTCACTGTTGCCTTTCTATCAGCTCGAACCAGTCTGCCCATTCTCCTCTGACCTCTGGCATCAACAAGGCATTTCCGCCCACAGAACTGCCGCACACTGGATTTTTTTTCTTTTTCGGACCATTCTCTGTAAACCCTAGAGATGGTTGTGCGTGAAAATCCCAGTAGATCAGCAGTTTCTGAAATACTCAGACCAGCCCTTCTGGCACCAACAACCATGCCACGTTCAAAGGCACTCAAATCACCTTTCTTCCCCATACTGATGCTCGGTTTGAACTGCAGGAGATTGTCTTGACCATGTCTACATGCCTAAATGCACTGAGTTGCCGCCATGTGATTGGCTGATTAGAAATTAAGTGTTAACAAGAAGTTGGACAGGTGTACCTAATAAAGTGGCCAGTGAGTGTGTGTGTGTGTATATATATATATATATATATATATATATATATATATAGATAGATAGATATATATATATATATATATATATATATATATATATATATATATATATATATAATATATATATAAGTAGATTTTCTAGTTTATCTTTAAAACAGTTATTAAGACTAATGATTGTCCTAAATAATAGTTTAGTGTATGACATAACTTGTTTTTGCTGTATATTCCATCCCATTTATCATATAAGGTACCTGTCATATAAAAGTGGTGATATGACTGTATACGTGCCCGTCCCCTAATAAAATGGATAACCTTTTTTGCCATATAGTAGAGTAAATCTAGCATCCAGAAACTCCATAAAATCATTCACTTTATTAAATCCATGTAAAAACAATATATCAGAGACGTCACAACCCCTTTGGGGGAAACGGATTGATAAACACGTTTCAGACCGACAGGTCTTTAATCTTTGTATGTATAAAATCGTTGATCAAGCATTGTTTTATTTCATATCCTGTTTGAAACACATGGTCTCGGTGTGTCCAATTTTTATTTATTTTTATTATTATAAATTTTTTATATCGCCATTTATTCCATGGCGCTTTAGATGTGAAAAGGGGGCAAGTATAGACAAATACAATAAACATGAGCAAAAAGAAGGCACTAACAGGTACAGAAGGACCCTGCCCGTGAGGGCTCACAGTCTACAGGGGATGGGTGAGGATACACTAGGAGAGGGTAGAGCTGGTCATGCGGTAGTTCAGTAGGTTGAGGATCACTGCAGGCTGTAGGCTTGTCGGAAGAGGTGAGTCTTCAGGTTCTTTTTGAAGGTTTCTGTGGTAGGCGAGACTGATGTGTTGGGGTAGAGAGTTTCAGAGTATGGGGGAAGCATGGGAGAAGTCTTGGATGCGGTTGTGGGAAGAAGAGTTAAGAGGGAAGTAGAGAAGGAGATCTTGTGAGGATCGAAGGTTGCGTGTAGGTAGGTACCGGGAGACCATGTCACAGATGTATGGAGGAGACAGGGTGTGGATGGCTTTGTATGTCATAGTAGGGGTTTTGAACTGGAGTCTCTGGACGATAGGAAACCAGTGAAGGGCTTGGCATAGGGGAGAGGCTGGAGAATAGCGGGGAGACAGGTAGATTAGTCAGGCAGCAGAGTGTAGGATGGATTGGAGTGGTGCCAGAGTGCTAGAGGGGAGGCCAGAGAGTAGGAGGTTGCAGTAGTCAAGGTGGGGGATGATAAGGGCGTGCACTAGTGGTTTTGTGGTTTCATGTTCTAGGAATGCAGATACGGGAAATATTTTTCAGTTTGAGACAGTAGGAGGAGCCAAGGGCTTGGATATGTGGCTTGAAAGACAGGGCAGAGTCGAGGATCACCCCGAGGCACCGGGCGTGTGGGACTGGGGAAAGGGAGCAGCCATTGACATTGATGGATAGGTCTGGTGGAGGGGTAGAGTGAGATGGGAGAAAGATGATGAATTCTGTTTTGTCCATGTTCAGTTTTAGAAAGCGAGCAGAAAAGAAGGCTGAGATAGCAGACAGACATTGTGGGATTTTGGCGAGTAAAGAGGTGAGGTCATGTCCGGATAGGTAGATCTGCATGTCATTGGCGTAGAGATGATACTACAAACCTTGGGATTCTATGAGCTGTCCCAGGCTGAAGGTGTAGATGGAGAAGAGTAGGGGTCCTAGAACTGAGCCTTGAGGAACACTGACAGACAAGGGGCGAGGTGAGGAGGTGGTGTGGGAGAGGAAGACACTGAATGTTTGGTCTGCTAGATATGACGAGATCCAGGATAGAGCCAAGTCTGTGATGCTAAGAGATGAGAGAATCTGTAGCAGGAGGGAGTGGTCCACAGTGTCAAAGGCAGATGACCGATCCAGGAGAAGGAGGACAGAGTAGTGTCGCTTGCTCTTGGCAGTTAGTAGGCATTGGTGACTTTAGTTAAGGCAGTTTCAGTTGAGTGATGGGGTCGGAAGCCAGATTGTAACCGGTCAAAGAGGGAGCAGGAGGAGAGGTGGGAGGAGAGTTCAAGATGGACATGTTGTTCCAGTAGTTTTGAGGCATAAGGGAGAAGAGATATCGGGCCATAGCTAGACACAGAGGTTGGGTCGAGGGAGGGTTTTTTGAGGATGGGTGTGATTGAGGCATGCTTGAAGGCTGAGGGGAAGACACCAGTTGAGTGAGAGGTTGAAGAGGTGTGTTAGGATTGGGATGAAGACTGTGGCGAGGTTAAGGATGAGGTGGGACGGGAGCGGGTCGAGAGTGCAAGTGGTGAGATGTGATCTTGACAAGAGGGTGGAGAGCTGATCTTCTCTCATGGTGGAGAAGCTGGTTTTAGAGCAACAGGGTTGAGCGGCTAAGAGGGGCATTGGGGGCTGCGGGCCAAAGCTTTCTTTGATCGCATCAATCTTTTGTTTAAAAAAAGAGGCAAAGTCTTCAGAAATGAGAGGAGAGGGAGGAGGTGCTGGGGGACAGAGTAGAGAATTAAAAGTGTTGAAAAGCTGTTTAGGGTTGTGAGACAGGGAGGATATGAGAGATGAGAAGTAAGTTTGTTTTGCGGCAGTGAGTGTGGACTTGAAGCTGGCGAGGGACTGCTTGTATGCAATTAAGTGATCGGCAGAGCAGGATCGCTTCCATCTCTGCTCAGCGACCCTTTAAGCCCATCTCCGTTCTTTGGCCAGGCCGGGCAGCCAGGGCTGCTTGTTGATTGTACGAGTTTTGCTATGTGTGAGGGGGGCTGCCGAGTCAAGTGTTGCTGTTATTGTGGTGATATAAAAAGTGGCAGCAGCATCTGTGTCATGATGGGAGGCTATGTCTGTAAGAGGGAGAATCTGTAAGATATTGTAAATTGAGGTGTTTGAGATTTCTGCGATGGTGAGTGAGTTTGTGGAGTGGGGGTTGCGCACTAGGAGAGGAGAGGGAAGAGAAAGTCAGTAGGTTGTGGTCAGAAAGTGGGAGGGGTGAGTTAGTGAGATTAGTAAGGGAACAGAAGCCGGTAAAGATAAGGTCAAGTGTGTAACCATCTTTGTGAGTGGCCGCAGAGGACCATTGAATGAGGCTGAAGGAGGCAGTGAGCGATAAAAGTTTAGAGGCATCTGAGGTGGAAGTGTCAGTGGGGATGTTGAAGTCACCCATGATGATAGTGGGGATGTCAGTGGAGAGGAAGTGAAGTAGCCAGGTGGTGAAGTGGTCGAGAAAGGTGGAGATGGCTAGTTCTGGGGGGAGGTAAATGACTGCCAGCTGGAGGTTGGAGGGGGAATAGATGCGGACGGAGTGCACCTCAAACGAGGGAAGAGTAGCGGAGGGTGGTAGCGGAATTGGAGTAAAGGAGCAGGTATCGGACTGGAGCAAGCCAACTCCACCACGTTTGTTGCTGGGGCAAGGGATGTGAGAGAGGTGGAATCCGGTATAGGAAAGCACAGCTGGAGAGGCCGAGTCAGAGGGGATGAGCCAGGTTTCAGTGATGCCAAGGAAGGAGAGTTTGTTGGTGATGAAGAGGCCATGGATAAATGGCAGTTTGTTGAAGACGGCGCGTGCGTTCCATAGTGCTCCAGGTAGGGGGACCGGGGGATCATGGTAGGGAAAACGTGTAGAGGATTGTGGCTGGGGGTTAGAAATGAGAGTGGGGATGTGTTGAGGAGGTCCAGGATTAGAGCAAAGAAAGTTAAAACATACATCATGGAATAAAAACACTATACAGAGATGGCAAAACACTAGAACATTTAAGAAAAATGGGAGAGAATCAATCATTATTATATATTGATTCGTTTGTTACATTTATTCCTTGTGGCGTTCTAGTTTGTAATATACAGATCCACCAGGACTCATGATTGAGTAGTTTCCTGCAATGGTCTCCTCCCCTATGTGGTTTATTAACACGCGATATACCCATGATAGAACAGGAGGCAGTATCTCCTCCATGATGGATCGAGAAATGCTTGGTAGCTGCCCAAGATTTGGACGTAAGCTAGAAGGTCTGATTTTTTTTTAATGGGCCAGTAGTACAGCCTACGTCATGGATGTTACAACTCTGACACGTAATCAAATAAACTACATATGATGAATTACAATTAATGAAATTACATATTCTATATGTCTTGTTTGTAATTAGTGAACTAAAATGGGTAGAATTTGTGACATTGACAACATGTACATATTGCATGGTCACATTTAAAAAATCCTATCGGATGTTCGTTTTGGACGAATACTTTTTTCTAGCAATGAGAAATCTAGCAAGGAGGAAGTGTCAAATAATCCAAGTGCACTGACACCCCCAGTGCACTTCCAGATGGATTTGGACAACGCTTGAATGCCACTTTTCTTTATCATGACTGGCACAATGGATTGCTACAAAAAAAAGTTATGACTTTTAATCGGGGGAATGTTCCTATACAGCCATTGCACTACCGCCATCGGTAAAAACTTGTTGACCGGTAAAGAATTGAAAATATGTACGTGTTATAAATTCCCAGTATCAGCAGATGGGTTTTCTTATCACTCGTACTGGGCATACTGACTGCTGGTGGCGTTCTCTTCATGGAGAACTTAAAATACCGAACACACCAGGGCTGTGTCATGAAATATTCTGTTCTGAAAAACTCTCAGAACTTGTGATTGTGCGGCAGCTGATGCCTTTATAACACCTTCACATACAGAACATTTTACTTTACTGTTGTCATGGAGACCCTGAACCTACGTGACCCTCATCTTTCAGCGAAACATTTCTCAATGTCACATCCCTCTAGGGTTCTGGGGATATACGTGTAGGTATATTCACCGCAGACAGCCTTGGCTTGTGTTCTCTACAAGGAGAGCGGCTCCCTGTCATAGATTAGATAAGAAGAAATTCTTAGAGAGATTGTCTGCTACTTTAAAATGGATGGCTTATCCTAAGGATAGGTCATTAATGTCTGATCAGTCGAGGTCCGACACCCGTCACCTCTGCCGATCAGCTGTTCTCGGTGCTACTGTTAGTGGCCGAGGCTGGGTACTTTATATCCGCCCCCAATTGATTTGCATAGAGGGTGCAGTACCCGGCCATGACCACTATCAGCAGATGGAGCAGCATCCGCTGCCGGCATCGAGAACAGCTTATCGGCAGGGGTGCAGGGTGTCGCACCCCCACCAGTCAGACATTGATGACCATCTCTTTGGATAGGCCATCATTGTCAAAGTAGTGGACAACCGCTATGAAGGGAAGTGCCGCATCGCCATGTACACCCATGGGAGAGACCATCTGGAGAAGAGTAGACTAGTCCCTGGCCAGCTTTTCAAACTAGTTTTTTTCTGATTAGCCTGTCCATGATTCATGCTGCCCGTGGTTTGTAGATTGTATTTTTACATGACAACCCCCTTTGAGGAAGTGTTGTATAAATTCTCTATTTGCAGTGATTCTTAACTGTTACCACTACAAGACATTTATTGCTAAAGTGCATTACAGTCCATCATCCGTGAACACTTTTTTAAATAAGTTATGTGACAAATATTAGTGATAATTCAATTTTAGCTAAAGCATAAAAGAGGACAATAATGGCTGATATCTGTTATATATCATATTTTTATGTTATACTTTGTTTTGTTTTGGCCCATAATACTACGACTGGAAACTACTCTGAATATTTCATCCATGTCCACTCACAAGAATGATAGAATTAAAGCGACCCTCCAGCCTGGCACTGAAGAGTGCATACGTCCATACATTTGTCATGCTAAGTAGTCCTATCTGGCGCCCTCCATTTGCCTCCGTCTGCCCCTTCTGCTGAGACCCCATTCCCGTCCTCCTGTATGCAATTTGACCATTGCAGTGACATGGGCAGCAGGATGGTAAGCCTGAACCAAGCCTTCCCGTTCTTTCCCGTGGTGCGGAGGCATGGCTTAGCCTTTGTACTGCTCCCTATACCACTGTAGTGGCCATCTTTGATGCAGGAGAATGCTGATCCCAGTGGAAGGAGGCAGCAGGAGGCAAATGGAAAGCCCCAAGTAGCCTTACTATACATGACAAATGTAGAGTCACTCATCAGTGCCTGGGTGGAAGGTCCCTATCAGATAGACTCTTTTATATCATTGTTAGTGATCATTTCCAATTAGTGTGTACATCCAGAGAGGAGAATCAACAAACATATACAGCAGACATCTCTATAAACGTCTGGTGACTGCGAGGTATGCCAAATGCATATTTCTACTGTATTGTAAGATGTAGTCAAAGCATATCTACCAACAAATTTCACAAACGACATACAGTATATTACTAAATGGGTCTCTTAGACCTGATGAGTCTGGTTTGCTTACTATTATAATTCATGGTATAATGACTTTATAATTCCATGTGACGGTTTAACGCAGTCTCTACCCATCTAGTCTGATTGACAGCTCCTCAGTGTCCCTCCTTCTGCTGAGATCTTACCCTGTTCAGTACAAGCTGCATATATCATTCAAGGTGTCGAGGGGGAAAGACACTGAATTCACTTAGACTCGAGAACTTTTTCTCTGTTTAGCTGGACATGGATTTTCAAAATAAATACGCCTGTCTCATCAGGTCTAAGAAATCTATTTAAAACTTTATACAGATGTATTGTGAAACCTGATGACAGGTCTGATTTATGCTTTCCAATAAAGGGGCAGTTTGAAAAAATAACAACATTTTTTCACAACTAGTTCATGATATATGTATGTATGCAGCTGTATGGTGTATATGTGTGGTGTGTGCACCAGGAGATTTGCCCGACACGTACGCACCAAACATAACATGGTTACACATATGTATAATGATTCAGAACTTGAACTCTGCTGTACAGGAATCATATACTTGCCCCTGCAAATACTGTGTCTCCAATATATTTGTCATCGGACCACCCAGAAGCAAAGCCAGTATATTTCCATTTATAAGCATTTTCCCATAATCACAGCTCATCACCTATCCGATGGATAGGAGACACGTTTCTGATTCTCAGCGATCACTGCTTATTACTGTATGAATGGAGTGGTAGCGCCCACGCAAGGCCATAGCTGTACTGTCTGTAGGACTGACAGATGTGCTGTACTCGCCTGCCTGTCAGTCCCATTCACATCTGGATCAGTGGTTACACATGGGCATTGCGGCACCCATATAAGACCCCAGGCGATCAGATAATTGGATATAGGTGGTAGGTTGTGATTATGAGAAAACTCTTTCAATGGCCAGGAGACATGATCTTCAACTACTTTTTGATTACTTTTTCCGCCAACCTTCTCACAATAGTAACATAGTTATTAAGGTTGAAGGAAGACTTTAAGTCCATCTAGTTCAACCCATAGCCTAACCTAACATGCCCTAACACGTTGATCCAGAGGAAGGCAAAAAAACCTCATGTGGCAAAGAGTAAGCTCCACATTGGGGAAAAAAATTCCTTCCCAACTCCACATACAGCAGTCAGACTAGTTCCCTGGATCAACGCCCTACCAAGGAATCTAGTGTATATACCCTGTAACATTATACTTTTCCAGAAAGGTATCCAGTCCCCTCTTAAATTTAAGTAACGAATCACTCACTACAACATCATACGGCAGAGAGTTCCATAGTCTCACTGCTCTTACAGTAAAGAATCCGCGTCTGTTGTTATGCTTAAACCTTCTTTCCTCCAGACATAGAGGATGCCCCCTTGTCCCTGTCTCAGGTCTATCATTAAAAAGCTCATCAGAAAGGGCTTTGTACTGTCCCCTCATATATTTATACATTAACATAAGATCACCCCTTAGCCTTCGTTTTTCCAAACTAAATAGCCCCAAGTGTAATAACCTATCTTGGTATTGCAGACCCCCCAGTCCTCTAATAACCTTGGTCGCTCTTCTCTGCACCCGCTCTAGTTCAGCCATGTCTTTCTTATACAGAACGGAGACCAGAACTGTGCACAGTATTCTAAGTGTGGTCGAACTAGTGACTTGTATAGAGGTAAAATTATGTTCTCCTCATGAGCATCTATGCCTCTTTTAATGCATCCCATTATTTTATTTGCCTTTGTAGCAGCTGCCTGACACTGGCCACTAAATGTGAGTTTGTCATCCACCCATACACCCAGGTCTTTTTCATTGACGGTTTTGCCCAGAGTTTTAGAATTACGCACATAGTTACTGTACACAGTACATCTTATTACTTCTACCCAAGTGCATGTCGTTACATTTATCCCCATTAAAGCTCATTTGCCATTTATCAGCCCAAGCTTCTAGTTTACATAAATCATCCTGTAATATAAAATTGTCCTCCTCTGTATTGATTACCCTGCAGAGTTTAGTGTCATCTGCAAATATTGAAATTCGGCTCTGTATGCCCCCTATAAGGTCATTAATAAATACGTTAAGAAGAAGAGGGCCCAATACTGACCCCTGTGGTACCCCACTGCTAACCGCGACCCAGTCCGAGTGTGCTCCAATGGCAGAGCTCTACAATTTACTATGGTAGAACTTTAACATTGACTTTTGACTTGAGGCTCCAGGGAAATAAAAGGATTTTGTAACCCTCTTGGTCAAAAGAAAAGCCCCTTGTGCACCGTATCTACAGTAATGATGATTTCTCTCCATCATGCTTATTACAATGTCGATGATACTGGTTAGAATAGATTTTTACTTGCACATTCTAATATAAATGTCTTCAAGGTGCAAGACTAAGGTTACAGTTACACTATCAGGATTATTGTGAACAAGCTTGGCTATAATTGCTCGTTTCCTGGTAATCGAGCAGTGTAAATTGGCTGTCAAATCACCCATCAAAATCATTGTTCTCAACAGCACATTGTCCGGTGTAAACAGGAGCTGTGCTTCAGAGAATAAAGACGGTCTGTGCTCAGAAAATGATCTATTGCTGATCGATCCATATGTGCCCATGAGAGGTGTGATGGGCCTGTCTAAATAGTCTATTAAGCAACCTCCAATTGGCTTCTACGTAGCCGACCAGCCTTCGTTAAACAACCAGAGATCGTGCCATGCAAATTTACGCTAAACGTTTGAGCAGACAAAAAATCAGATGAAACGCTATCAATAAATGCCCTTAGATTGGCATCACTACTGAAATAATTATTACCGTATGTAAGTCTCGAAATAATTCAATTCTTAATCCCATTTTTACCCTTCTTCAATGTTCAAATAAATTCATGTCTCCTGGTTCTACAAAATCTTTAAAAATCGTTACAATTGTCCATTCGCAATACAAATTTGATATACAATTCCATCCTGACCTTTTAGATTAAATGTAGACTATCGCCCTTGTTTATCAAGACTGGTTATTTTCTTGCCCGTCTTGATGAAGGGGGGTGTTGGAAACAGAAGCTTCCGTGTCATTCATCAATGGAGTAGGAACGTCTGACAAGTGGCGGGTCCCTCATAATGAATGCCACAGTTCGTCATGAGTTAGATGAGCTATGGCATCATGCCCCTGTCCCGCCCCAACTTCACCATTTTGGCACAGCTGATTTGTTGAATCAATGAATAGATTCTGGCTAGGACAGTTCATAGTGAATCAAGTGTATTGTGCCAAACAATGTTAATTTACTTGTGTGGGGGGCCCACTAGTGGATTTACCTACTCGTCTATTGGCCAGTCTGGGTCTGCCTGTAGATTATGCCAAGCCATTTTCAACCAATCGCCTCTGTCCTTCCCTGTATAGACCTGGGGTTTCTCCACTGCTATCTCTAGTTTTTAAATGATCTATAAACTTTCACTTCTGATGTAATCTGTCTACGCATTTCTAAATGATACTTACACAAAGTGTCATGGGACATACTTGTATTTACCAGAGCTACTGCCGGCAGACAATAGTTTCTGCAATCATGATGGTAGACTAAAGCTGATGGGAGATAGCAGAAAACTATTATAATGAGTGGGAAGCTAGTGGGTAGTAAATATGATTTAATATGTCTGGTTACGTTTGGCCATGACTATTATTCATATACTCCTGAAGATGCTGGTAGTTTGGCGAAACATGTTTGGGAGGGGCTCTGATAGTTTGAGGTGGTTCACAAAAGTAGTTCGGTAGAACCAAAAGAAAAATTCCGATATGTGATCAATAACTGGCATAGTCATGCAAAGATAATACACACATTTTTTTTTATTGAAAACACAAGTAGATGTGCAGTGGCAATGTGGGAGACAGACGCACACACATAATGGATAAAAACAAAGATCAAAATATAAAAAATAACAAGTACAGGGGATCTGCAAAGGACATATGTATGAGGGTAATAATTAATAATTAACTGGCCATATAGTCGCATATGTACCAGATATCTGCTTTAGCATGGTAGCTGAAAAAAAGAAGAGAAACTGCTGGAAGTGCTCAATGCAATATATATATACAAATGGCAGTGATTAAATAATGCACAAAAAATGTCAAGCCCTGACGAGGGTATTTACCGAATCGTGTCGGAGTGGAACCACCAATGGGACCCAATACAGGCAGAACAGGAGCGCTCCCCCCATGAATAAAGCTAACTTAGAACTATCTGATATACGTTTAATGCTCCTTTTAGCTTAATGCAGAACGTTTTTGTGCCATTTTGGCTGCTCGGTGTATGGGTCAGTAGCTTCTATAGTCTTCGCATAGAGCAGCATATTAAGCCAACAGATCTGCTTTAACATAAAACACTTTTTTGCAGATAATTATTTTCTTCTGATGTGTTCTCAGCAGGAAATCTTCGCATGTATGGCCGGTATACCCCAGGTTTATTGCACAAGTAGAAATCCTTTGTGCTGATTCATATGTGCAGAAATTACTTCTTTTTATTCTGTTTATTAAGATTTTCCAAATCTTTTCAAAGTAATTGTAGATGGAAAATAACCCAAGATGTTGGCAGTGAAACCAGATTACAGCAGGATGGATTCCTTTTCGACACCAGTAATTTATTTATCCATTCATTTTGGACTGTGAGAACCGAAGGGTGAAAACTGAAATATTTATCTGTGGAGCTAATTCAATTTTGGATTTCTTCAGTTTGGTTATATTAGAACATTCTAAATGT
Organism: Ranitomeya variabilis; assembly: GCF_051348905.1. Classification (NCBI taxonomy): domain Eukaryota; kingdom Metazoa; phylum Chordata; class Amphibia; order Anura; family Dendrobatidae; genus Ranitomeya; species Ranitomeya variabilis. The sequence goes on from NC_135234.1 coordinate 652,738,566, forward strand.
CAGCTAAACTTGGCTGCTCACAATTTATTATAAAGCAGGAACTCGCATGTTACATGGGAAATGTTCTCTCCCCAGATTAGAGAAAAACAGAGGTGCAGATTACAGCATTCTTGGTGTTGTATATAATGGAACACAAAAAGTTGGATAGAATTTATGCGTGGTGTGGGCATGGTTCTACTTAGTTGTACCTCAGTAAACAATATATCAGTTGTGTCACCTCAAGACAACCCCTCTCTATATGGCCCATTAGATGATTAGCGACTCATTTAGAGGGATTTAGAGAAAATGTTGAAGAATGGTTGTGTCACGATTCCACCAATCACTGTGTCCTGGGCGCTGTGAGTGACAGCTCAGTTGCCCTATAGATTCAGGGTCTTTCTGAGCAGTCAGTGTTGTGAGTGACAGCTCAGCCATCCAATCTGGGGCAGGAGTGAGCTGAGATGTCAGTCGTGTGAGTGACAGCTCTGCCCGTCCTATCTGGGGAAGGGGCGTGCTGAGCTGCACGTATTGTGAGTGATAGTCAGGGCAGGGGCATGCTGGGTTTCTTCCAGTGTCCCCCATTCTGGGTGGTTACCTGGCTATTTAGCTGGCTGTCAGTTTCTGATTGCCAGTTGTAGCCTTAGCTCGGTGGTGAGTGTGTGCCTTGTTTACCCGTGCTGTATCTAATCTTATGCTGCCAGACCTTGGATATTGCCTTTGACCATCCATTTGCCTTGCCCCTTTGTCTTGATCTGCTACTTTCCTGGAATTCTGACCTCCCACTGTGAGCTGACTACACCTTTTGTTTTACCCCTCTGTTTATGATGAACTCTCTTGGTATCTGACCCCAGACCTCTTGACTACTACCGTTTCACTGCTTGTCCGTGAGCAGTCGCATTTGTGATTCAGCATCAGAGGTTGTTTTCTTTTAGGCTGCCATGGGGACATGCTTTGGTCTCTATTATAATAATACTATGTGGACAAAAAAATCGGGCACCCCTTAACCTCTTCCCGACATGCGTCGTACATATTCTGCTCTGCGGGAGGTGTGCTCCCGCAAAGCGAAGTACCGTATATGTATGGCGGCACAATCGCGCGGACTTACACTGAGCGCTGCGGAGTTCGGGTGCTGGTGTCAGTTGTATGTAACAGCTGACACCCCACAGCAACGCCCACGATCAGTGCTAGCATCGATCGCGGGCATTTAACCCTTCTGATGCCGCTGTCCATAGTGACAGCGACATAGAGGGGGCTTCCTGCGCGCTTCCATAAGGGCAACGCGACACGATCATGTTGTCTGATGTTCTCCATGGAGACCCTCAGCTCCATGATGGCCGCGGGGTCCTGCAGGGAAAGTGGCTTGTGAGTGCCTGCTGAGGGCATGTGCTGGCATGCCTCCTTCCCTGCCTGTCAGATCCTGATCAAATACTCTGCAATGCAGAGTGTCAGATCAGCGATCTGATATAATACAGTGGTGTCCCTTAAGGCCCCGTCTCACATAGCGAGATCGCTAGCGAGATCGCTGCTGAGTCACAAGTTTTGTGACGCAACAGCGACCTCCATAGCGATCTCGCTATGTGTGACACGTACCAGCGATCAGGCCCCTGCTGTGAGATCGCTGGTCGTGTCGGAATGGCCTGGACCTTTTTTTGGTCGTTGAGGCCCCGCTGACATTGCTGAATCGGTGTGTGTGACACCGATCCAGCGATGTCTTCACTGGTAACCAGGGTAAACATCGGGTTACTAAGCGCAGGGCCGCGCTTAGTAACCCGATGTTTACCCTGGTTACCAGCGTAAATGTAAAAAAAAACAAACAGTACATACTCGCCTTCTGATGTCCGTCAGGTCCCTTGCCGTCCGCTTCCTGCTCTCACTGACTCCCGGCCGTACAGTGAGAAGTGAGAGCACAGCAGTGACGTCACCGCTGCACTCTGCTCTCACTGTACGGCGGCTCAGTCAGAGCAGGAAGCAGACGGCAAGGGACCTGGACACCGAAAGGCGAGTATGTAGTGTTTGTTTTTTTTGGTAACCAGGGTAAACATCGGGTTACTAAGCGCGGCCCTGCGCTTAGTAACCCGATGTTTACCCTGGTTACCGGGTGCTGCAGGGGGACTTCGGCATCGTTGATGACAGTTTCAACGATGCCGAAGTCGTTCCCCTGATCGTTGGTCGCTGGGGAGAGCGGTCTGTGTGACAGCTCCCCAGCGACCACACAGCGACTTACCAACGATCACGGCCAGGTAGTATCGCTGGTCGTGATCGTTGGTAAATCGCTTAGTGAGACGGGGCCTTTACTGGGACAATGTAAAAAAGTAAAAAAAAATATATATATATATATATATATATATATATATATATATATATATATATATATATTATAAAGTGTAATAATATATTTTTTTAAATCCCTAAATAAAGAAAAAAAATATTTTCCAATAAATACATTTATGTAAATAAAGAATAATAAAAGTACACATATTTGATATCACCGCATTCGTAATGACCCGCTCTATAAAACTGTCCCACTAGTTAACCCCTTCAGTGAACACCGTAAAAAAAAAAAAACGCAAAAAACAATGCTTTATTATCATACTGCCAAACAAAAAGTGCAATAAAACATGATCATAAAGACGAATGTAAATAAAAATGGTACCGCTGAAAATGTCTTGTCCCACAAAAAACAAGCCGCCATACAGCTCCATTAGCAGAAAAATAAAAACGTTATTGCTCCCAGAATAAGGCCTCTTTCATGCATCAGTGTCTCTGGTACATGTGGTGACAGTTTTCACACGTACCGGAGACACTGACACACATAGACCCATTCAAATGAATGGGTCTGTGCACATATCTGTGTTTTCTCACGGACCGTGTGTCCGTGTGCTCCACACGTCGACATGTCCATTTTTGTGCTTCTGCACGGATCACACGGACCCATACAAGTCAATAGGTCTGTGTGCCATCCGTGTGCGTTTTTAAAGTCATAGGCTAAGTGCACACGTTGCAGAATTGCCGCGGAAATTTCCACGGCAATTCTGCAACTCCTGCCGCGGGTATATCTCATGCGGAGTTGGCAAGCATATTCCCGCTAAAAACTAGCATTTTGCAAGCATAATTAGCTTGCAGAATGCTAGCGTTTTCCAAGCGATCTGTAGCATCGCTTGGAAAACTGATTGACAGGTTGGTCACACTTGTCAAACATAGTGCTTGACAAGTGTGACCAACTTTTTACTATTGATGCTGCCTATGCAGCATCAATAGTAAAAGATAGAATGTTAAAAATAATTAAAAAAAATTAAAAAAATGGTTATTCTCACCTTCCGCAGACAGCCGATCTCCTCAGCGGCTTCCGTTCCTATAGATGCTGTGTGTAGGACCTTCGATGACGTCGCAGTCATGTGACCGCGACGTCATCGCAGGTCCTTCACTCACACAGCATCCCTGGGAACGGAAGCTTTCGCGTGCACCGCTGAGAGGCGGGAAGACTCCGGGGCCATCGAAGGTGAGTATATCACGATTTTTTATTTTAATTCTTTTTTTTAACAATTATATGGTGCCCAGTCCGTGGAGGAGAGTCTCCTCTCCTCCACCCTGGGTACCATCTGCACATGATCCGCTTACTTCCCGCATGGTGGGCATAGCCCCATGCGGTAAGTAAGCAGATCAATGCATTCCTAGGTGTGCGGAATCCCCGCGATTCCGCAAATTTAATGAACATGCTGCGTTTTTTTCTGGAATGAGATTCCGCTCAGGAAAACAACGCAGCATGTGCACAAAAAATGCAGATTGCATTCTACTAAATAGGATGCTTAATGTGAACGTTTTTTTCGCGGTTTTATAGCGATTTTATAGCGAAAAAACGTGAAAAAAATGCGAAAAATCTGCTACGTGTGCACACAGCCATAGGGTTAAAATTGAAACAAATTGTTTCAATACATGGACACACAGATGCCACGCGGATGGAACACACGGATAGCACATGGATGCCACATGGATGTGACACATGAACACATGGACACGGATATCTCAGGACGTGTGAAACCGGCCTAAAGCGATTCAAAAATATATTTTTTTTTCTATAAAATTGTTTTTATTGTGTAAAAGCGCCAAAACATAAAAAACTGTATAAATGAGGTATCACTGTAATCGTACTGACCCGAAGAATAAAGCTGCCTTACCAATTTTACCACACGAGGAACGGTACAAAAAAAACAAAACAAAAAGCAATTCCTGAATTGCTGGTTTTTGTTCAGTCTGTCTCCCAAAAATCAGAATAGAAAGCGATCAAAAATTGTCATGTGCCCGAAAATGGTACCATTAAAAACGTCAACTCGTCCCGCAAAAAACAAGACATCACATGACTCTGTGGGCCGAAATATGGAAAAATTACAGCTCTGCTGTATATACGCCCCCAATCCGACCTGTAAAAGAAGGAAAATAACTTTTATTATACTCACCTGGGGTGAGGTGCGGTCCAATGGGTGTCTCTGGTCTTGGTCCGGCGGTCCTAAATAAAATAAGATCTGGAGGCAGAGTTATCTTCCAGACGACATTCTCCCCACAGTTACAGTTATAGATATCAGGGTATCATTTTATTCATCTTCCTATGACCTACATTCCCATATGGACGGCTTAGGAGGGTCGATCCTACTGACAGATTCCCTTGAATATGAGTTTATAGTGGTTATTATCCAAGTTCTGTGACGTTACTGTGTGCATCATTCCTACATTGTGGCATGACATTATAATATTATTCATGTGTGATTTCTCCACTTTGGTCACTGCCTATGTGTTGTGACATCTCTATCTTTATTATTCCTGCACAGAGATGCGGGGACAGCATTTACAGTATCCTGACATCACTAAACTTTTTATCCATGGGATGGGATATCTACTCCTGTAATTAGTAAACTTACTCCTTCACAGTTATTTTCGGTGCAGCTGAAATCAAAATGATTCAACCCCCATTGCAATTATGTTGTATTAGCAAAATTTACAAACTTTCTGCTTTGCAATAAACCAATTAGACAAAAACAGTTTAAGTAGCACAACAAATCTATTAAGTTTTTTCTCCAAATACAACGCTAAAATGCCATTTTTAATGCCAACTCTAATCTCAGAATTATCTGACACCTTCATGACAATTGTATTTTGCACTTAGTAGAGCCCCTATGGCTGTTATGACCTGCTCCAAATGTGATTTATAGCCAGACACCAGCTGTTAGCAGCGTTCCTGAGGAATCTTGGCAAAGTCCTCATGGGCAATGGCCATCAGATCACTAATGCAACTGCCTTGCTCAAATACCATCAGACATTTTTTATGTGGCTCAAGTCAGGCAACTGTGATGGCCACTCCAATAAACCAAGTTCCTTGATTTATTGCAAGTAGCAGGAAGTCTGTAAATTTTGCTATTAAAACGTATTAACAATAGGATTTTAATGATTTTGATTGCAACTGCATCTGAGGTGTAGAGGTTGGTAGCGTGTGCTTGGAATGGCCTGAAGGTTTATCTGCCACATAGGGATATGATGCATGTAGAATACGATTCATGTGAAGGCCCTATACACAGTAGACTAACATTGGCCGAATCCATCAATATCAATGGGTATGTCCGAGAGTCTGATGTGTATGGGGACCTGCGCCTCTCACTCCACATCATATGACGTCTGATTTCAGACTGCTGATCTTTTTGTTCTCTAATAGATAAGCTGCCACTAGAGATGTCTGGCAGCGGCTCTCTCATGGAGAACCCAGTAGCGCTCAGAAAGTCATGCGAGATAGGTCCTGACCGAATGATGGCTATCTAAAGTGTATGGGGGTCTTAACAGATTTTCCATTAGGGACTGGAAAGTTATTAAAGTTATTGCTATTCTTCTAGTTGGAGACCGTATCGGTATGGCTTCGGTCTATCAAGTCCTCACATAGGCAAAGTCATCCCAATGGAATGGAGAGTAGACAATGATGAGTGATGTCACCAACTTCATATGTGAATTATTTCATTCTCGCTCCTTTTTCAGGGTTAACATTTTTTGGGCCGTCTCTAAGCTCTCATGAGAAATGTCAGCTCTGCCATGTTGTGTGGACACTTGTAGTGATTGATTGAAAGGCAGGCTATTTATCATGTCAAACATGAGGCCGATGGTGAACTGCTGGGAGCTGGGGCTCTAGGTTGGAACAACGCAATTTCATTTATTTACATTGTACGAACGAGTCTGCCCGTGTCTTATAAAATATGACAGCTTTGATCAGATAGATGGTAGATATGTTATGGTTCACTTGATACCTCAAAGGACTCCTTTTCATGACAGTTCTTTCCAAAACTCAATACTTGTAATATTACTTGACACATAGTACCAGCTGGATAGTCAACGTGATTCTGTGCTGTTTACCGCCAAACTATTATTTATGTCAAAAATCGGATTTTCTTAGTATTTACTGAGATGTCAGTTTGCCGTTCTGTTCAATAGAGATAAACCTAAAATACAAATATCCTCCAAACATTCACAAATCGGGGTGTTTGATGGTTTCAAATACTAAGTAATGATTGCAGACATTGACAAGATGGTTATCTAATGGTTGTCTGCGCTAAACAACCTCTTACACCAAGCAGGGTGGCTCTGCAATGTGGCTCTGTCAGTGATCACCTCTGAAATAACTACCACTGACAGGCTTAGTGCAAGCCTCTCCGCTTACCAGATCCCAGGGGTTGCCCTGACCTTCACCCTTTAACCCTTGTACAGGGATCTGGACTTAAGCTGGGACCCCTGGGCTGGGGCTACGGAATAAGCTGCTGTTCGGAGGTGCAGGCTGGCAGGAGTGGTCAGGTGGCTTGGTCAGAACCAAAATTGCCAAATTAGAATACATAAGAATAGTCAGTAAAACAAGACGAGGTCAAAACAGGACACAATGATACTACACAAGAGCTAAACGGACAGGACTAAACTAGAGAAGCACAGAGCTATATCTGGCAGCTTCCAGTAAGCTGAAAACTTAAGTAGGGCGTTGTTCTCTCCAGTTGGCTGTAGCCCTGTTATGATCTGGTGACCTTGGAGCCGCATGAAACTTTCTCTGGAGTCGGTGGTACCTGTACTGACCGCAATCCTGAACTAACACCGCAACTAGAAGTAGCCGTGGGGTGTGCCTAACACTCCCTAGACACCTCGACACAGCTGGAGGACTAAATACCCCTATAGATGGAAATGGGAATGCTATCTTGCCTCAGAGCAGACCCCCAAAGGATAGGCAGCCCCCCACGAATAATGACTGTGAGTAGGAGAAGAATAGACACACGCAGGTAGAAAACAGGATTTAGCAAAAGAGGCCACTCTAGCTAAATAGGAAAGGATAGGACAGATAACTAGGCGGTCAGTATTAAAACCCTTCCAAAAATATCCACAGCAGATAATACAAAAAGTTCCACAATCTAACTAAAGACATGGAATGTATATCTGCCACTCCAGAGAATCCAGCAAGACTGAGAAAATACTGACACAATCTAAGCTGGACAAGAAAACACAAAGAATAGCACTGAATTGTGAAGCACACAACATGTGTGCCACAGGGAAAAAGAACCAGACACTTATCTTTGCTGATTTGGCAGAAAGGCAGGAGGAACCAGGCACAGGTCCTACACCTCCCAACAACAATTGACAACTGGCAAGGACTAATGAATCCTGCACGCCTAAATACCCCAGTCAGATCTGCAATCAGCAGATACACCTGACCAGGACTGCAACTCAGGGGCAACTGCATTACCACCTACAACCACCGGAGGGAGCCCAAAAGCAGAATTCACAACAGTACCCCCCCCTTGAGGAGGGGTCACCGAACCCTCACCAGAGCCCCCAGGCCGATCAGGACGAGCCAGATGAAAAGCATGAACCAAATCAGCAGCATGGACATCAGAAGCAAAAACCCAAGAATTATCCTCCTGGCCATAACCCTTCCATTTGACAAGGTACTGAAGCCTCCGCCTCGAAAAACGAGAATCCAAAATCTTCTCAACCACATACTCCAACTCCCCATCAACCAACACAGGGGCCGGAGGATCAACAGAGGGAACAACGGGCACCACATATTTCCGCAATAAAGATCTATGGAAGACATTATGGATAGCAAAAGAGGCCGGAAGCGCCAATCGAAAAGACACCGGATTAATAATCTCAGAAATCCTATAAGGACCAATAAACCGAGGCTTAAACTTAGGGGAAGAGACCTTCATAGGAACATGACGGGAAGACAACCAAACCAAATCCCCAACCCGAAGCCGGGAACCAACACACCGACGACGGTTAGCAAAACGTTGAGCCTCCTCCTGAGACAACACCAAATTGTCCACCACATGAGCCCAAATCTGCTGCAACCTGTCAACCACAGAATCCACACCAGGACAGTCAGAAGGCTCAACCTGCCCAGAAGAAAAACGAGGATGAAAACCAAAATTACTAAAAAAAAGGCGAACCCAAAGTAGCCGAACTAGCCCGATTATTAAGGGCAAACTCGGCCAATGGCAAAAAGGCCACCCAATCATCCTGATCGGCAGACACAAAGCATATCAAATAAGTCTCCAAAGTCTGATTAGTTCGCTCGGTCTGGCCATTTGTCTGAGGATGGAATGCAGAAGAAAAAGACAAATCAATTCCCAGCCTAGCACAAAAGGCCCGCCAAAACCTAGAAAAAAACTGGGAACCTCTGTCGGACACAATATTCTCCGGAATACCATGCAAACGAACCACATGCTGAAAAAACAACGGAACCAACTCTGAAGAGGAAGGCAATTTAGGCAAAGGCACCAAATGAACCATCTTAGAAAACCGGTCACAAACAACCCAGATAACAGACATCCTCTGGGAAACCGGAAGATCAGAAATAAAATCCATAGAAATATGCGTCCAGGGCCTCTCAGGGACCGGCAATGGCAAAAGTAACCCACTAGCACGGGAACAACAAGGCTTGGCCCGCGCACAAGTCCCACAGGACTGCACAAAAGAACGCACATCACGTGACAACGAAGGCCACCAAAAGGACCTACCAACCAAATCTCTGGTACCAAAAATACCAGGATAACCAGCCAACACAGAACAGTGAACCTCAGAAATCACTCTACTAGTCCATCTGTCAGGAACAAACAATTTCCCCACAGGACAGTGGTCAGGTCTATCAGCCTGAAATTCCTGAAGAACCCGCCGTAAATCAGGGGAAATGGCAGAAAGGACCACCCCTTCTTTCAGAATGCCGACCGGTTCAAGGGCCTCAGGAGAATCAGGCAAAAAACTCCTAGAAAGGGCATCAGCCTTAATATTCTTAGAACCCGGAAGATACGAAACCACGAAATCAAAACGGGAAAAAAACATGGACCATCGAGCCTGTCTAGGACTCAGCCGTTTGGCAGACTCGAGGTAAATCAAATTCTTATGATCGGTCAGGACCACAATACGGTGCTTAGCTCCCTCAAGCCAATGTCGCCACTCCTCAAACGCCCACTTCATAGCCAACAACTCCCGATTGCCGACATCATAATTGCGTTCAGCAGGCGAAAACTTGCGGGAGAAGAAGGCACACGGTTTCATCAAAGAACCAACAGAATCCCTCTGAGACAAAACGGCCCCTGCCCCAATCTCAGAAGCATCAATCTCAACCTGAAACGGAAGAGAAACATCTGGTTGGCGCAACACCGGAGCAGAAGTAAATCGGCATTTAAGCTCCTGAAAGGCAGAGACAGCCGCAGAGGACCAATTCGCCACATCAGCGCCTTTTTTTGTCAAATCAGTCAAGGGTTTAACCACGCTGGAGAAGTTAGCAATGAAACGGCGATAAAAATTTGCAAAACCCAAAAATTTCTGAAGGCTCTTCACGGGTGTGGGTTGAATCCAATCATGAATGGCCTGAACCTTAACCGGATCCATCTCCATAGATGAGGGAGAAAAAATAAAGCCCAAAAAAGAAACCTTCTGCACCCCAAAGAGACACTTAGACCCCTTCACAAACAAAGCATTGTCACGAAGGATCTGAAATACCATCCTGACCTGTTCCACATGAGACTTCCAATCATCAGAAAAAATCTAAATATCGTCCAAATATACAATCAAGAATTTATCAATATAAGTCCGGAAGATATCATGCATGGAGGATTGAAAAACAGATGGAGCGTTAGTGAGCCCGAATGGCATCACAAGGTATTCAAAATGGCCTTCGGGCGTATTAAACGCAGTTTTCCATTCATCACCCTGTTTAATACGAACAAGATTATATGCCCCCCCGAAGGTCAATGTTAGTAAACCAACTAGCCCCCTTAATCCTAGCAAACAAATCGGAAAGCAAAGGTAAAGGGTATTGAAACTTGACCGTGATCTTATTCAAGAGGCGATAATCAATACAAGGTCTCAAGGAGCCATCCTTCTTAGCAACAAAAAAAAAACCTGCTCCTAACGGTGAAGAAGATGGCCGAATATGCCCTTTCTCCAAAGACTCCTTAACATAATTCCGCATGGCGGTATGTTCAGGCACAGACAGGTTGAAAAGTCGACCCTTAGGAAACTTACTGCCTGGAATCAAGTCAATAGCACAATCACAGTCCCTGTGCGGTGGAAGGGAACTGGACTTGGGCTCATCGAATACATCCTGAAAATCAGACAAAAACTCAGGAATTTCAGAAGAGGAAGAAGAGGAGATTGACATCTAAGGAACATCATTATGAACCCCCTGACAACCCCAGCTAGTCACAGACATAGATTTCCAATCCAACACAGGATTATGTACCTGCAACCACGGGAAACCCAGCACGATAACATCATGCAAATTATGCAACACCAGAAATCGACAATCTTCCTAATGGGCTGGCGCCATGTGCATGGTCACCTGTGTCCAAAACTGAGGCTTATTTTTAGCCAAAGGTGTAGCATCAATCCCCCTTAAAGGAATAGGGTTCTGCAAAGGCTGCAAGGGAAAACCACAACGCCTGGCAAACTCAAAATCCATTAAGTTCAAGGCGGCGCCTGAATCCACAAACGCCATGACAGTGAATGATGACAATGAGCAAATCAAGGACACCGATAACAGAAATTTAGGTTGTACAGTACTGATGGTAGCGATCCTCTTTGTCCGCTTAGGGCAGACTGAAATGACATGAGAAGCGTCGCCACAATAATAACACAACCCATTCTGACGTCTGAATCCTTGTCGTTCCGTTCTAGACAAAATCCTATCACACTGCATTGGCTCAGGAATTGGCTCTGAGGACGACGCCACAGCGCGCACAGTTCTACGCTCCCGCAAGCGCCGATCAATCTGAATGGCCAGAGACATAGAATCACTCAGACCGGAAGGCGTGGGAAACCCCACCATAACATCTTTAACGGATTCAGAAAGACCCTTTCTGAAAATTGCCGCCAAAGCATCATCATTCCATTTAGTCAACACAGACCATTTTCTAAATTTCTGACAAAACAATTCTGCCGCCTCTTGACCCTGAGACAGGGCCAACAAGGTTTTCTCTGCTTGATCCACAGAATTAGGTTCATCATATAATAAACCTAAAGCCTGAAAAAAGGAATCTACATTAAGCAAGGCCGGATTCCCAGATTCCAGGGAAAATGCCCAATCCTGTGGATCACCACGCAGCAGGGAGATGACAATTTTAACCTGCTGAATGGAATCACCGGAGGATCGCGGTCTCAGAGCAAAAAACAATTTACAATTATTTTTAAACCCCAAAAATGTGGACCTATCACCAAAAAACAAATCAGGAGTAGGAATCTTCGGTTCTAAAGCTGGAGTCTGAACAATATAATCAGAAATACCCTGTACCCTAACAGCAAGCTGGTCTACACGAGAAGCTAATTCCTGAACATCCATGCTGGCACAAGACTCCTCAGCCACCCATAAATAAAGAGGGAAAAAAAGACAAAACAGACTGCAGAAAAAAAAATGGCTCAACACTTTTCTTCCCTTCTTCTGAGATGCATTTAACTCATTATAGGCCAGTTGTACTGTTATGATCTGGTGACCTTGGAGCCGCATGAAACTTTCTCTGGAGTCGGTGTTACCTGTACTGACCGCAATCCTGAAGTAACACTGCAACTAGAAGTAGCCGTTGGGTGTGCCTAACACTCCCTAGACACCTCGACACAGCCGGAGGACTAAATACCCCTATAGATGGAAATGGGAATGCTATCTTGCCTCAGAGCAGACCCCCAAAGGATAGGCAGCCCCCCACGAATAATGACTGTGAGTAGGAGAAGAATAGACACACGCAGGTAGAAAACAGGATTTAGCAAAAGAGGCCACTCTAGCTAAATAGGAAAGGATAGGACAGATAACTAGGCGGTCAGTATTAAAACCCTTCCAAAAATATCCACAGCAGATAATACAAAAAGTTCCACATCTAACTAAAGACATGGAATGTATATCTGCCACTCCAGAGAATCCAACAAGACTGAGAAAATACTGACACAATCTAAGCTGGACAAGAAAACACAAAGAATAGCACTGAATTGTGAAGCACACAACATGTGTGCCACAGGGAAAAAGAACCAGACACTTATCTTTGCTGATTTGGCAGAAAGGCAGGAGGAACCAGGCAGAGGTCCTACACCTCCCAACAACAATTGACAACTGGCAAGGACTAATGAATCCTGCACGCCTAAATACCCCAGTCAGATCTGCAATCAGCAGATACACCTGACCAGGACTGCAACTCAGGGGCAACTGCATTACCACCTACAACCACCGGAGGGAGCTCAAAAGCAGAATTCACAACAGAGCCCCTAGGGAACTGATAACTCCAGCTGGACAGCACACACTCATATTGCCAGACAGGGTGACACTGCATGTCCCAGCCACCCTAAACATAGTTGTTGGACAGAGCCTTTGCCATCCAGAGCTTCTGGTTCCGACATCTCTTCTATCACCAACACCTCCCGTAGAATGAATACAGCGGCACATAGTGACAGAGGCAAACATCGCATTCAGCAGATCCTGGTGAAGATGTGACAGCCTCATACTGAAACAATAGATACCACCACCTTCTGTAGATGCCCTAATTTGCTACATTGTGACCATACACCTAAAACAGCTTTTACTTGCAACCTCCTATACAGATGCACTCTTGATTCAAAAAGATATACTTAAGTTTTTAGTAGGAAGAGGAGAATAGACACGTCTATCTAACGTGCCTATTTTCAGGAAGGCTGGACTAGCCAAAAAAGAAAGAATCAAACTTGCTGGACGAACTATCAACAAATTTTAAAGATGCTGTCCACTACTTTACCATTGATAGCCTTTTCTTAGAATGCGTCCTTTTTCAATTCGTAGGGGGCAGATGTGCAGCACCCAGCCACGGCCACTGTACAGTAGACGAAGCAGTGCTGTGCAACTCCATAACTAGTCAGTTCTGTCCAACGCCAATCCAATATGAAGAACAGCTGATCGGCGGGGGTGCTGGGTGTCACATCCCAACTTATCAGATATTGAGGACCTAGCCTAAAGATAGGCCATCAATATTAAAGTATGGCAACCTCTTTTTAAATACAACATTGATAGTAACAAGTGTAGATTGAATAGAAAAGTGTCAAGATGGAAAGGTCGAACATGGGACTGCTACTCAACACAAAGAGGACAAAGATATTGACTACTGCCGGGTATGATCAGGACACTTTGGATCGATGATCACTCAATATGCAGCAATGACAGCAGAAGTTAATAGGTGAATAGCTAGGTGCAAATCAACCATGAAGTCATTGGACAAGGTTTTCAAATTGAGGAACATTACACTAGTTTGGTCTTTTGTGTGGTGACATACTGAAGTGAAAACAGGACTATAAGGAAACAAGAGAGGAGAAGAATCAATGCCTATGAAATGTGATGTTGGAGAAGGATGCTATCAATACCATGGATGCCACGACGAACTGACAAATCAATTTTGGAACAAATCAAGCCAGATATGTCACTTGAAACACGGATCACCAAGCTCTGATTTGCCTACTTTATATACATCATATGAAGAGAGCAATCACCGGAGAAAGACATCATGGCCCGAAGAATAGTTGAAACAAGGCGAAGATCAGCAATCCAGTAGCTTGATACTATCAAGATAATGACGGACAAGACCCTGGTGGAGCTATCTAGGCTTACATAACATCAATCTTCCTACAGATCGTTCATCAAGTTGCCATTGCTCGAGATCGAGCTGAAGGCCCTTAAAAAGAAAAAAAATTCCTTCTTACCACCAACATTTGCTTTTGGAGTATAGTTGGGACACATTGATGCAAATTATATGTTCGTCCTGTTCTGCCACATTCTTCAGGTTGGGACAGAATTTATCAAATGTGGACAACTTCCTGGTTGATTTGTGATTGCTCTTGGCAAATAAACCTGATTAACAATTGAACTTCCTATATTATCACAGAGGTGTTTGGCAAGTGTTAGACTACTTTCACACTAGCGTTGTTTGCTGTACGTCGCAATGCGTAGTTTAGGAGAAAAAACGCATCCTGCAAAGTTGTCTGCAGGATGCGTTTTTTCCCCATAGATTTAAACTAGCGACGCATTGCGACGTATGGCCACACGTTGCAACCGTTGTGCGACGGTTGCGTCGTGTTTTGGCAGACCGTCGGCACAAAAAACCGTTCTATGTAACTTTTTTTGCGCGCCGTGTCCGCCATTTTCGACCGCACATGCGCGGCCGAAACTCCACCCCCTCTTCCCTGGACCTTACAATGGGGCAGCGGAAGCGTCGTAAGACTGATTCTGCTGCCCACGTCGGGCATCACTTTCACAATGCGCTTCGGCACGTCGGGCCGATGCATAGCGACGGCCCCGTGCCGACACTAGTGTGAAAGAAGCCTTAGTCAAGTGTTAACATTTCTAGAATGTGAAGTGACAACTAATACAAAGGATGTAGGAAAAGAGCAGTGAGCATGGAGAGTGAACAATGACCTGGTAGCTATCCATCATGCACAATGTTTCTGCTGCTAATGAACCTTTCCCTGGCTCCTGTGAAGATAAATACTATTGGGTTTTAAATGTGCTCAGAGCTAATTTACATAATGTATTTGCATTAATCAGTGGGCTAGCAAATATTATATAAATAATATAGTGCTGGGAATGTGGTGTAATTAGCATGCGTAAACCTTCAGTTAATGTCGCAGAACAGAGTGCCGGTAAAAATAGGCCAAGTTGGAGGAAATGGTTGAAAATAATAATTTTACATGCTTGTAATCAATTATATTTCCCTCTAAGCTATGCACTATGGAAATTGTAGAGTTAAAGGGATTGGCCACTACATTTTTATTGATGACCAATCCCTTAGTATAGGCCATCAATATCTAATCAGTGTGGGTGTAACACCCGGCACCTCCGCCTTTCAGCTGTTACCAGTGGTGACCGCTGGAGGGTCTCCAATGCTGCCGGAAAACAGCAGCTGTGTCAAAACAATAGTGGCCAAGGACGGTCATTGGAAATACTATAACTATAGAAATGACGGAGCCTCTGTTTTCCTGGCAGTATCCGACAACTTATGGTCGCCACCTGTAGCAGCTAATCAGCGCGGATACAGAGTGTCATGCCCCCACCGATTTAGGTATTGATGGCCTATACTAAGGATAGGCCATCAATGATAGCGTAGCGGGCAATCACTTTAAACCTTCTAAACTTTGTAGACAAGTCGAACTGGTATTGGATTTTTTTATCCTCCCTATCCTTTCCAGATCACACTACTTAGGACGTATTCAGATGTCATTGATTTTTCTTGCACGCAAAAAAAACTGACCAATTTTCTTCAGTATTTTGGATCAGATTTTCATCAGTTTGGTGATTGTGTCAGTTTTTACCAGCAGTTTAATCTGTTTTTTTTTTTGTTTTTTTTTTCAGATGTGTTTTTGTGTTGACCACTCGGTCTGCAAAAATACAGTCATGTGAACAGCCCCATCTACTATAAGGGAGGTAGGGCTTCTGTCCGTGAAAAATGTATAGCTCTCGTACGTGAAAAACTGACATCTGAAGGAGGTCTCAGGTCGCGTTCACATGTCTAGTAATCAGATCCGATAAGCAAATAAACTGATTAAAAACTGACACATTTAGAAGCGATCCTTGCATATTGACAGCAATAACAGTCAGATCCAGCAGCAACCAGTGTTGTGCCGACACAACTTTTTTGTCTGGCTGAAAAAAAACGCATCAGTTTTAAATGTTGTCATTTTTTATCAGTTTGAAACTGATCCAGTTTTTTTTGATGATGATGGGACGTGTTCACATGTTAGGCAAGGTTCACCTCACCTATTAGCAGTGGCTTTCTTCTGAAGCCCTGAAAATCAGGAATCAAGAACGACTCCATAGCGGGTAATGAAGCTGGGTTGTCACTTTGCGCTCTTGCTGTCCTTATTTTGGGCTAGGTCCTCCTTTTTGAGACTGGCACAAAGACATGGTGGTCCACTGCACTTTTGTGCCCAACTCAGAATGGTGCACACTGTCAAAAATGAGATCAGACAGACTAGGTCTGCTCCAGAAAAGTCAGTGGCCCTCTCCGCAGATACTCCTGAATGTCATTTTTCAGGGATTCAGACAGAAGCCCTTCCAGAGTCACAAATTTGTGGCTAAAGCGTGATGTGAACGTTGCCATAGAGGAAATAGTGCATCCGGATCCTTACAAAAAAAATAGATTATGTTCTGTAGATGACCCTCTCCCACAAGTTATAGGTGGTAACAAGGAATGAAAATGGACACCCATCCATCATTATTACTTGTAAGGCTAAGTTCACATGAGCGTATAAAAAATTGTACAATTTTCATCAAGAAAAAAAATGGAAATTTTTTCACCTGTATTGTCATCCGTATGGCATCTGTTTTTATACATCAGCAGTTAATATGTACAGGACCAAATACAGATTCCAATGGTAAGAATTGCAATGCCATAAAAGATGCCTTTGGGATCCGCTTTTTTTTTTTTTGCGCTACCATTAACGTGAATGGATGAGTCGCACACGGAATACGCAGAAAACTAGTGGAAGCTGCCAGTTTTTCCGCGTGGACATTCGGTCCGTGTGAAGTAAATGCTCATCTGATCAGCCCAATTTAATATAATTGGTCTGAGTTCTGTGCCTTTTTTCCACGGACGGCACTGGGATCGAGAATAAGGTCTTGTGAAAGTAGCGTAAAGGAGAGAGCAGGCTAGCGATTTGCCACCAGGACTCTACCCACATGAAGTGGCCGGTTTTGCAACGCGTGGTCTCACCCCGAGGGGACAGACATGAATGCAGGTCAGGTATTTCATACAATTGTGTAATTTCCGCTAAGAAACGCCAAGTCCTGTAAAGAGTATTAGCTGATTAGTAGATCATTAGCGGCACTGAATTATGTGTTCATTATTCTTATCCTTCTGGCATTACACATTTTTCTGATCCAGCATTTTTTTAATCAACACAGAGCAAGGCCATTATCATTTATAATGTGTTAATGAATGTAACTTGCTGAAGATTGTATACATTATTCTGACGAACCTTCCTCTATCTTACCTTCTCCACGGCATTAGTATTCAGTAAGAGTACTGATCAGGGTGAGAGGCTTTTTTCTCCTATATTTCATCTACTTATCATTGCTGCTTTGCTCTTCATATCAGAAACAAAAGAAAGCTCTGACTACATTATCTGTTCCTTGGTGTAGTCAGAACCCCCACATTAGCCCTGCAGAGTGGCCTGTTGTACAATGATGGCTTGTGATGGGAGCGATACTATCTGAAGAGACCATTCCAGCTTGATTATAGCGGGGTTCTGACAACATCCTCACACTCCCGCACGCTTGGAGAGAGCGTCGGGTGCTGGTGCCAGACTTCTCTGACAATGACATCTCTCCTGAGAACAAAGGACCAAGCATACTGAAATTCAACACGTCCAACCCTTCCATTACCTTGCACAATGTTTCGAACATATTGAAAGCCAACATTCCTGATCTTTCCTTCCCCCACAAACATGGTCGTCATGTCATCCACCCCTTCCTCAATTGCTAGGTTGAGCTGACATTCATCTAATTTCTATGGGCACCTTAGGAAACTATAAGTCATTGTGCATACAGCAGGAAACCGATTTTCCAATTGAAAGAGGTTGATGGACAGGTCTGGTCACTCCTTCACCAGTGGTCATTTGTGGACAGGAGAGCTGTGCAGTCTTTGAGGGCGGCTGTACTTGCAAGTGTCGGAGGAGAATCTGTAATACGTATTATTATGGGGGTTGTCCGTCTTAAGCTACAAGTCTGCAGTCACTTCGTCCGTCTTAAGCTACAAGTCTGCAGTCACTTTGTTACTGCAGACCTGTGAATCCTCACTTTGTACTCAGTGCTGTGAGAAGTCTCTGGCATCGGAAGCAAGCAGTCTTCTGACCCTAAGTATGTGATTTGCATACTCCTGGCCACATTCCAACTAGATGTATCTGAGCTGACTAAATACAATTGCTTTGAGCGAGGCTGTGCCCGCCTAGTTGGCATCTGACCACGTGAATGCAAATCACATGCTTGCCACTCTCGGCGCTGGCACCAGAGAATCCTGACTGCATGTAGTGTGCGCAGTGTCAGCATTCACAGGTCTACAGTCACATAGAGAGGTAATATGGGGCAATATGTCTTAAATCCACGAAAACAAACCATGGTAATGTATCAGTACTAGGTTTCTTGTTGTGAAATACAGTGATTAGTATGAACCCATGTAAAACCAGTAAAGTCAGGATGTTATTACTGGTAAGCGTTGTGGGTTCTTTTGTGTTCGTTTTATTCAGCTTTGTGCTAATTTCTTGTTCTTCTTTTTTTTTTAAAGTTTCCTTTGTCTTGTCCAGAATGGCAGCCTGCGGAGGGAACGCGAAGAACAAAGTCACAGTTCATAAACCAGTTTGGGATTTCCTCAACAAAGAGACTCCATCCAAACTGAACCGACTCAGAGAGGACAGTGGAGTTCGCATCCTGATTGACGGTGAAACTTCTGAGATTTACGTACTGCGGTTGTCTTTTGACAGCCACGTTACTGCCCATAATATTTCACTTGTCAGAAAGGCTCTAAAATCTTTACTAAAAGATACTGAGAAAGAATTAAAGAAATCCTGCAAACAGCATCAGATTTCAAGTTGCATGGCTTACACGGATAAGAACAGTGAGCATGGGGGCGAGCTCCATCTCCGCAATGTGTATAGCAGAGGTCAGCAAAGCACCAGCAGCCGGGGATTACCAAGTTCCAGTGGGGGAGCAAGTGGTAGTCATGGGAATTCACGTGACCACCGAAGAGAAGAGGCAGAAGATGACCGAGAGAACCAGTGTCCCATTTGTCTGGGTGAGATCCAAAACATAAAAACCCTGGAGAAATGCCAGCATTCATTCTGTGAGGATTGCATCACCAGGGCTCTGCAAGTAAAGAAAGCATGCCCAATGTGTGGTCGCTTCTATGGGCAACTTGTGGGCAACCAACCTGAGAATGGTAGAATGTTAGTTTCCAAGGACTCCAGTCTTTTGCTTCCTAGTTATGAAAAATATGGAACGATTATCATCCAGTATGTCTTCCCACCAGGCATTCAAGGGGTAAGAGAAGTTTTACTTATTTTTGTAGATATATTATGAAAAAAATAAATAAATAAAAAAATAACAGCCATTTTTCCCAAACACCCCCCATATACGCTCTGGCAAAAATTAAGAGACCACTGCACAGTTTGTCTGATTTTTCTCTTTATAGGTATACTAGCTGAAGAGCCCGGTGTTGCCCAGGCATAGTAACTAACTGTTAGTTATAGCACCTCACTTCTCTCATTTTCCCATCACGCCTCTCATTTTCCCCATCGCATCTCTTTTTCCCCCTCACGTCTCTCATTTTCCCCTCACTCCTCTCATTTTCCCCCACACACCTCATTTTCCCCCTCACACCTCTCATTTTCTCCCCTCACGTCTCTCATTTCCCCCCCAACACCTGTCATTTTGACCTCACATCTGTCTTTTTCCAATCACTCCACTATTTTCCCCTCACTCCTCTCCTTTTGCACTCACACCTCTTCATTTTCACCTCACACCTCTTATTTTCCCCTCAGTATATACCTGTATGTCATCTCCTCCTGTATATAATATATAGCTGTATGTCATCTCCTCCTGTATATACCTGTATGTCATCTCCTCCTGTATATAGTATATACGTGTATATCATCTCCCCTGTGTATAGTATATATCTGTATGCCATTTCCTCCTGGCTGTCAAATTGCCTCCAACACTTTTCCTTTCACTTTTTCCCCATTATGTAGATAAGGGCCAAATTGTTTGGTGAATTGGAACGCGCGGGGTTAAAATTTTGCCTCACAATATAGCCTATGACGCTCTCGGGGTCCCGATGTGTCACTGTGCAAAATTTTGTGGCTGTAGCTGCGACGGTGCAGATGCCAATCCCGGACATACACACATACACACACACATTCAGCTTTATATATTAGATTTTTGAGTAAAATGTAAATTGTTCTTTTATTCTATGAACTTCTAACAACATGTCTCCGAATTTCCAAGCAATAAATTTTGTATTTTTTTTTCTGAAAAGGAGAAATGGCCAAATTACAAAAAAGCCAGTGCTTTCAGACCTCCAATAATGCAAAGAAAACAAGTTCATAATCATTTAGAAACAAAAATACTAATGTTTTAACTTAGGAAGAGTTCAGAAATCAATATTTTGTGGAATAACCATGATTTTTATTCACAGCTTTCATGCGTCTTGGCATGCTTTCCACCTGTCTTTCACACTGCTTCTGGCAGAAAAATGTAAGCAGTTCTTCTTTGTTTGATGGCTTGTGACTATCCATCATCCTCTTGATTACATTCCAGAGGTTTTCAATTGGATTCAGGTGTGGAGATTGGGCTGCCCATGACAGGGTTTTGATGTGGTGGTTTCTTAATTTTTGCCAGACCTGTACATGCACACTCAGTTTAACAAAGTCTGCATATATGTTCTCAATTGGGAGAGGGGAGCAAGCTGCTGCCAGGCATCTCTGATCAGAAGTATTGCTGAAAGTCAATGCACATCTGTCAGGAGGAGAGCCTTTAGGCCTGCATATACATATGCTAGTTGCCTGGATTGACTGACTTTGCCCTAGAATCATAGATTGTTAGAGTTGGAAGGGACCTCCAGGGTCATCGTGTCCAACCCTCTGCTCAGTACAGGATTCAATAAATCATCCCAGACAGATGCCTGTCCAGCCTCTGTTTGAAGACTTCCATGGAAGGAGAATTCACCACCTCTCGTGGCAGCCTGTTCCACTCGTTGATCACCCTCACTGTCAGCATTTTTTTCTAATATCTAATCTGTCTCCTCCCATTCAGTTTCATCTCATTGCTTCTAGTCTTTCCTTCTGCAAATGAGAATAAGTCTTCTCTTTTGCAAGCTAAACATCTCAAATCCTCTAACCGTTCCTCATAGGACATTGTTTGCAGACGGCTCACCATTGTGGACACTCTTCTCTCCGTATGCCCAGGGAGGCAGAACATCTCGAGTCATTTACAAAACGAAAGCGCAGAAGGAAACTAGTTTTTAAAAGATTATAAATGTCGTAAAGTTACAAGAAGGGGATTGTAAGAATGGAGAAATAGGATGGAGTAGAGACATGGTGGCGATTTAGGGGAACCAGGCCGGCTGACCAGTTTTCTGTAAAGCAATGGGTTCTTCTGTATAATTGTAAAGCTCTGGTGTTTTGATGAATATTGCAGTCTATAATCGTGCTGTGAAACTAATTCACTTGATCAAGTTGATTAAAGTGGAAATGCCCTTCTGGCTGAGTGCTTCCGTAATGACTTATACATGCTCTTTGCTTCCAGGACTGATCTCAGTTGTGTCTGCCCAGATATGTCAAGTGCTTAGTTGGTTGAGTGTTTGCAAACAAATGATACATAATGCAAGACCCCAAAAACAACGTGACCTTTTCGTTGCTGTTATCCGCTACGTATTAATTGGAGCTGGTAAATCCATTTCTGTAATGGTTTGGTCACTAGCTATCCATGATGCTTGAGCTCATTGCAATTGGTCTTTCAGTTTAATAGACTGGTTGCAAAGTATGAAGTTATTTTCATTTTCAGTGATCAATTTATTTTTTTCTAGTAGCAAACAGTTGAAAAAAAAATCCTACGGCTAGGCTAGGTTCCCAGGATGAGTTTTTTTACGCTGTGTATTTTAGAAAAACTACAAGTAACCTATTTTACTTAATGGGTGCAGAAAATCTGCATCATTAAAAACTCAAGAAAAGCTCATCATGGGAACGTATAAGGAGAAAAGCAAAGTTCACTGCCTGTCGCGTTTAATTTAGAAGGGGTCCGCGAAACCTGGCACCTCCACCGATCAGCTGTTATCAGCACTACACAGTGTATGGAGCTGTGCTGTACTGCACTGGTCATTGTTTACTTCTGGCCACCACCAGTGCTGTTAACAGCTGATCAAACCCGCACCAGTCCGATATTAGTGACCTATCCCAAGGATTAGCCGGACAATCAATTACCGAATGCAAAAAAGTACATAAAAAAACATGTTATCAATGTTCTCACTCACCCACTGATTTTGGCCTGTTTCTTCCTTTTCTTGGCAGCAAGATCATAAGTGTTGCTATCACTTCAAAATAGCAAACAGCTGCTTGAATTTTATTAAAATCTGAAAATGACCAAGCACCATATATAATGGGTACGGAAAGTATTCAGACCCCTTTTAAATTTTTCACTCTTTGTTTCATTGCAGCCATTTGGTAATTTCAGAAAAGTTCATTTTGTTTTCTCATTAATGTACACTCTGCACCCCATCTTGACTGAAAAAAACCCCGAAATGTAGAAATTTTTGCAAATTTATTAAAAAAGAAAAACCATCCGTACCCACTGTATTTACAGGACTTGTTTCTGGCCTCTAGGGTTTGGTCTTCAGGATTTTGATGCAGTTTTTGAAGCTGAAAATCAGAAGTGTCTTCCATTTATGATCCATTTCTGGTTATGACTTCAAAAACTGCACAAAAAACCTCAACATGGAAGTCTAACCTTAAGCTCAGACTATTGTAAATTTACAGCACTGGGTTAAAGCTCTTACATGTCCCATAAAGCAGGAGCAGATCCCAGGGAGAAGACAGAAGTGGTTTATTACGGTTTCTGTCTTCTATTTTGCCAACTACAGAGCACTATCTGATGTGTTTGGGCCTCCCAACTTTATAAACTGTCTGATAGATTATCCTGAAACACAGTTTTATCTGAAGGACAAACTATGACACTTCAACATCGCACCATACTTACTGTGACAAGCAACTTGCAAAAAATCCAACTGACTTTTTTGTTTTTGCATCTTGCTTGACATGGCCACGACAGCCTGCAGATCACAGGGTGACCGCTTTCACATACATTACACTGCAATATGGCAGCAGCATAGTGTGATATCTGCGTGCGAGACATCTTGTTCTTTTGTTTCTGGTGCGTTGTCAAGCTGCCCATAGACTGTAGTGGCAATACAGGGGCACATTGGGTATATGTCACTTTTATTGTCAAGGGCAGATGTATCCCACTGTATAGGCAAATACAAAATATAGTAAGTTTTTAACCTTTCACATATTGATAAGGCTGGGGCCACACAACCATTTTTCTGTCATCCGAGAAAATCGGTCTGATTATGCTAATCACGCTCTGATCAGAGTGTGACCCAATTATTATTGGAGCCAAATTGTGCATGCTGTGATTTTTTCCTCGGACCAAGTGGTCTGAGGAAAAAATTAGACATGTGCAGTCACATACTCGTTGAATAACATGGGGCGAGTGCTGTCCGTCAAAATGACTGATAGCAGTTGTCTGATTTTTTCGGTCGTCTTCACGAGATCTTGTAGTGACAACTGAGAACCACAGAAGCCGACGCACCCTCGGGATTGAAATGGTTAACTGTGAGATGAGTACTTGGAAAGGAAGATGCACATGCCTTGTCCAAATACAAGTGACTTCACCCTCACCCTCCGGCCAAGGTCGTGAACAATTAGCGTTTAATACCCTCTCTCCATGGTTATTGTGACTCGAGTGCACGCAGTGTATGTCTTCATCCATCAGTGCTTTGGATGAGATTTTCATCAGTGCTTGGTCACAGTTCATTTTTACCAACAGTGTGGCAGCCAGTTTTCTCACATGAGGCTATGTGCACACAATGAGTAAATGGATGCAGAAATTTCTGCAGCTCTTGGCAGGAAAAATGCCACAGGAAAAGGCACGTTTTTGCCATGCGTTTTTGACTGATTTGAGTGATGTCAGTGGTGAAAAAAGCGTTTCAAAAATGTGCCGAGAATTGACTTGCTGCAGATTATGTTCTCCACCAAACCTGCAAGTCACAAATAAGCAACGTGTACATGACACGTCACGTTTCTTTTTCACGTTGCTGGCATTAGGATTGTTTCAGGTTTTACTAGCAAATCTGAATGGCAAAAACACACCAAATGTGCAACGTGTTCACAAGCCCTAAACTGTAAAAACCAGACCGCACATGGTGGGCATCTGTGTACTGTCCACTTTTTTTTTCACTGACCCATTGAATGGGAGAGTTTCATCCATGATTTTGATTATAAATGTACACGTCTCCTTAAAGGAAAACCATAGACAATAGTGAATGTGACACACGTGAAAAACTGATGTTTGAATGAAGCCTTAGAGTAGACTATGTAGGGATGCACACTATTGAGAAGGGGAATAGAATTACCCATTTAGAATCATAGAATGTTTGAGTTGAAAGGGACCTCGACGGTCATCATGTCCAACCCCCTGCTCAATGCAGGATTCACTGAACCATCACATACAGATGTCTCTGAAGACTTCCATTAAAGGAGAACTCACCACCTCTCCTGGCAACCTGTTCCACTCATTGATCACCCTCACTGTCAAAAAGTTTTTTCTAATATCTAATCTGTATCTTCTCCCTTTCAGTTTCATTCTATTGCTTCACGTGTTTCCATGTGCAAATGAGAATAATGATGATCCCTCTACACATCCCTTCAGATATTTGTAGACAGCTATTAAGTCTCCTCTTAGCCTACTTTTTTGCAAGCTAAACATTCCCAGATCCTTTAACCTTTCCTTGTAGGACATAGTTTGCAGTCCACTTACCATCCTGGTAGTTCTTCTCTGAACTTGCTCCAGTTTTTCAATGTCTTGTATAAAATGTGGTGCCCAGGACTGGACACAGTATTCCAGGTGAGGCCTGACCAAGGAGGAATAGAGGGGGATAATTACTTCACGTGATATAGACTCTAAGCTTCTGTTAATACATCCTAGATCTGTGTTTGCCTTTTTTGCTGCTGCACCACACTGTTGACTCATGTGCAGTCTGTGATCTATTAGTATACCCAAGTGTCTTTCACACGTGCTGTTGTTTAGTTCTATTATTCCTCCCATTCTATAGATGTAGTTGTCTTTTTTCTTGTCCAGATGTAGAATCTTGCATTTCTCCCTGTTAAATACCATTCTATTATTCACTCCTCATTGTTCAAGCTTATCTATATCCTTCTGAATCTTTTCTCTGTCTTCTCTAGCGTTAGCTATCCCTCCTTTCAATCGTCTGCAAATTTGATTACCGTAGTTTACCTTTGGTTCCCCTATTTAGATAATTTTCTAAAAATGTTGAACAATACTGTGAATAAAACACTGCCTTGTGGTACCCCACTTGAAACACTTTTCCAATTGGATGTACAACCATTTATTACCACTCCTTGAGTACAATCACTGAGCCAGTTATGAATCCACCTAACTGTAGCCTTGTCAATCCGTACTTGCTCATTTTTTCAATAAGGCAATAAAGATAGTTGACAAACATTCATGGATTTCTATGATAAATTAATGAGGAGTATTAATATTTCATGGAGAATATGAATAGACCCTAGTGAAGACATGCCAGGAGAGATAACTGGTCCGCTTTACTCAGCTAATTCTGCCATTTGGGTTCTGCTAAGTGTAGTTTGCAAAGAACAGAAATAATTTCATACAGACAGTGTGGTCCTCCACTCACCTTTTAACGTTGTGCAGTAAGTAGGCACAACTTTCACTTCAGGTGTAGCACCAGGAATGAGCGGACCCGTGGAAGTTTGGGTTCGTCAGGTGCAATAGAACTTTAGTCCAATGTTTGGTTCGGGTTCCTGAACTGTACCTGAACTTGAACCAGGACCCGAATCCCAGAAAGCAATGGGGACCCGAAATTTGGAGCTGGAAAACGCTCTCTCGCATTCCCCCTCTCGGAGGGTTCGCTCATCTCTATGTAGCACCAAAACATAAGTGTGAGTTCCAGGAGCTTCAAGCCATCATAGTCTGACAAGCAAAATCATCCAACTCGACCCCCAGTCTGAGCATACTCTTATGGGAAACAATGAACTATTTGCTTGCAGCGATGCTTCAAGAAGAAGGGTCATAGAATTCAAGTGGGAGTGAAAAATGACCACTTTATTGGAAATCACATGTACAACGCATTTCAGCTCTTGTAAACGAAGCTTCAATTAGGTACCAATGATGAAGGAATCTGAGGGAGGCTCATTCATTATAACTGAAATGCGTTATATGTGTGTTTTACAATAAAGTGGTCATCTTTTCACTCACACTTGGATTCTGCAAACCTTCGTCTATGGAGCATCGCCGCAAGCAAATAGTCCTTTTGTGCAGTATTATATTTTGTCTTCAAATGTTAAAAATTATTTTATTTATTTTGTTCGGGATGGTGAAAATTTCTAGACTATTAGATGCCAGATTAAAGTAATCTGAGCTATAATTTCTCTCTTGAAATATCTCCTATAACATGGATCAGCAACCTTCAGCGTTCCCAGCAGTTGGACAACCACTCTGAGGCTGCCATGGCCTGTCAGGTGGCTGTTATGACAGTTTCAGGTTATAGGTTTTCAGCAGCAGGTTGCTGATCTCTGCCCTATTTTATTGTAGCTTCTTTCCACAGACAGATCGCGTTATGTTGGGGAGGGAAGAATCCATCCTGTTTCCCTCTGGGAGATAAGCCGATGCCAGAAGTCTGTCACTGGCTGTCTCATAGAGTACACAGGAACGTTCTACCACGTTGAGTATTCCTGTGTATGGAGGACTCGTGAGGTAGAGCTGACAGCGAACGATTGCTTGGCCGACATCTTATGTGTATGGCAACTTTAGTCCTTGACTACATGGAGACTTTTTGGAGCACCACAACCACAGGATCCTGCAGGCCAATGTATTTCTTTGGACTTCATCTGACCAGTTGCATTTCCATCTAGTCCAGGCCTGAATCCAGCATTTTCTATACTTGTGTGACCTTATGGCTTATATCAGGGGACGGTCTGGCTTCTGAGTCCACTTCTATTGCTCTAATGGATGGTCCAAGAAGTATCGTTTCCCCTTGTGGAGAGTGACATGTTAAGCATGTCGAGATGAGGAGACTTAGAGCCGCAATGCTCCTCTGAGAAATATGCAAATTGTCTCTTCAGAGAGGAAGAGGACTAGAACTCTAGTTTAATGGATGTTGTAAGCTTGGGGCCAGACCTATTCCCAGTCTTTGTAGTGTGACATTCGTAGTAGGAACTGATGAGCAACATGTGTCTTTAGGTACTGTAAGTAACCTGCACATGTGCGGAACCTTACACGTAACCAAGACCTAAGTCATATATAAATCTGACTTATAAATTAATTGTGACAATTAGTATTGGTGCTGCTGTACAACAAATGTGTTAAGAATTGTGATCTACCGTAATTTAGTACAGTAAAGCCTCTGTGAATCCTGGTATTGCTGTGTGACACTAACCTACAATTTCGCTGAAGTTTTTATGCAGTTTTTGAGCCAAATCCAGAGGTGAACAGAGCAAGATCGAGAAGTAGAAGTCCTTTTCTATGTTTCACATTCATTTTGAATGCACTTATGGCTTAGGCTGAAAAACTGCATCAAACTCTGCAGTGTCATGTATGTTTTCCCCATGTTTGGGTGGGTTTCCTCCAGGTTCTCCGGTTTTCTCCCACACTCCAAAGACATACTGATAGGGAATGTAGATTGTGAGCCTCATCGAGGACAGTGCTGACGATGTTTGTAAAGTGCTGCAGAATATGATGGTGATATATGAGTAAGTAAAATAAATGTCTATAATCAATAGTAGGTATTTTGGAAAGGTAACCAATATGTTGTACTATTCATACCACTGTAGACTTCATCTCATACTTTGTTCCTGCAGTCAGAGCACCCAAATCCTGGAGTGAGGTATCCAGGAACAACTCGTGTGGCGTATTTACCCGATTGTCCAGAAGGGAATAAAGTGCTGACACTCTTTAAGAAAGCATTTGACCAACGTTTGACCTTCACCATTGGGACATCAATGACCACAGGAAGACCTAATGTCATAACGTGGAATGACATTCACCACAAGACTAATTGCACAGGAGGACCACAGTTGTAAGTATTAGCATTTATCGATTTTATTCCTTACGGCATACACTTGGGATTACGTTTAGGTTTTCTTATATTTTAATGCTGCAGTCTTTTTTTAGGTGCTTGTATTTTAATGATCAGTACCAGCATTTTGGTTGACCGCCATGTCTCACTGTATACTAAAGCCACCTCTGTGGTGCAAGCTGGTATTTTTAGTGTCTTTGTTGATACTGTTTTCATGGATTTTTACAAGTTAAAGTAGCAGTGATTTTTTTTTTTTTATTTAGTATTATTAGTTCCCTATTATAGATATAATTCAGATAGCGGTGCCTTATTTAATTTCTTCCTTTTTATTTGAGAATTCATGGATTCCTTTTCCTAAATTGGTCATGTGATCTTATAGTGACCCTTTTAGAATTACATGCCTTTATATTATCTTCAGAGAGTCAACATCTTAGTCACCAGAACTACTGAATGATGAAATTGTATGGGCTATACAACAGAAGATCTGCACAGGAAGGGGATAGAAACTCCTAGCACAGTTACTGATGATGATTACACAGCTTCTGTCAGAAAGTCATGCTGAATATGCCTGTTCAGCCTCTATGAGAGTATCTATTTATATAAATACGTTAAATTGTCTGTCATCCACTTCCGTCTGGACGTCCTCGAATCCCACAATCCACCACGCCGCTCCGGAAGTACGCTGACCGCCATATTGGAATACCCAAGTGATGGCACCCACTGGTGGTACCAGTCGGTCCGTCGCTCCCCGTCTCCCCTCTCTTCTGTCCGCCGCTCCCCCTCTCCCCTCTCTTCTGTCTCACTCCCCGTCTCCCCTCGCTCCTCTCCGTCGCTCCCCGTCTCCCCTCGCTCCTCTCCGTCGCTCCCCGTCTCCCCTCGCTCCTCTCCGTCGCTCCCCGTCTCACCTCGCTCCTCTCCATCGCTCCCCTCACTCCTCTCCACAGCCCTCTGCTCCCCTCACTCCTCCCGCTGACAATCCTAGCGGCGGCAGCCATGTTGGTGGGACAGAGTGCTGATCGCCGCTCACATGGATGAGAGCAGGCGCGGCAGATGGATTCCGGAGATGCTGCTCTCTGCGCTGCTGATCTCGGGGCTCCTGAGTGCGGAGGTGCAAGGAGCTGAGAGCGGCGGAGATGGTCAGAGGAGAGGAGGAAATACCGTATACTATGATGGAGGCCCGATGCTATCGCATCGGGAGGATGTCACTTGCCGATTGGGGCAGGCTTTGCATCATGCCCCCATCGGCACGTCACCACCCTCCCGATGCGCTAGCATCGGGCCTCCATCTAGTCTATTTATATAATTGCCTTGTAATGTATTCATTTCCTGTTCTGTCCAGATGTCACCGTATCCCAGAATTCCAAGCGGAGAAAGTTCACGGACTGCCATATTGGGACACCCAAGTGATGGACACTGCTGCTGGTACCAACCTATTGTGTGGTACCACAGGTGAACACCATCGCACCACACACACACACTCACTCAGCCTCTTTCGCTGTACCACCAGCGGAACTCTGTCGTGAAAACGCCGCCATCGGGATCAGCCGAATGATTCACTGACTGTCGCCATCTTTGTACAGAAGGAGCGCATGCGCAGTTTTAATGTGACCGCTGCTCTCTGTCTGTACAAAGATGGCGCGGTCTGACTTACTGTGCCTGCGCAAATTACGCGCAGGTGCAGTGAATCATTCGGCTGATCCCGGCGGAATATGTGCAACGTGTCTACAGGCAGAGAAAACCGGTCACTTTAAAGGGGGTTTTCCCACGAACGAAAGTTAATTTTATAAATTGACTGTCTGACCGTGTACGGAGCATACCACATCTCCTGGGCAGGGGAAGAAGCAAAAGATAATACTCACATTACAACAGGGGATCACAGTGGATTCATTTTGTGAGGTAAAATATTTCACTGACTGTTTTAAAGAAATATTTTACCTCACAAATTGTATCCTCTGCGATCTCCTGCTGTAATGTCAGTATTGTCTTTTGCTTCCTCCCCTGCCCTGAAGCTGTGTTATGTTTGGTACACAGTCAGACACAATTTTTTAAATGAACTTTTGTTCATCGGAAAAGCCCTTTAACCCCTTAAGCCCCGAGGGAGGAGTGCTAAAATTTCTTTGATATTACCTGCGTTTATTTGTGGAAAAAAAGAAAATTTTGAAAATTTTGCCACTTTCCAAATTTGAATTTTTATACCCTTAAATCACAGAGATATGTCACACAAAATACTTAATAAGTAACATTTCCCACATGTCTACTTTACATCAGCACAATTTTGGAACCAAATTTTTTTTTTGTTAAGGAGTTATAAGGGTTAAAAGTTGACCAGCAATTTCTCATTTTTACAACACCATTTTTTTTTAGGGACCACATCACATTTGAAGTTATTTTGAGGGGTCTATATGATAGAAAATAACCAAATGTGACACCATTCTAAAAACTGCACCCCTCAAAGTGCTCAAAACCACATTCACGAAGTTTATTAACCCTTCAGGTGTTTCACAGGAATTTTTGAAATGAACAAAAATGAACATTTACTTTTTTTTCACAAAAAATTTACTTCAGCTCCAATTTGTTTTATTTTACCAAGGGTAACAGGAAAAAATGAACCCCAAAAGTTGTTGTACAATTTGTCCTGAGTACCCCGATACCTCATATGTGGGGGTAAACCACTGTTTGGGCACATGGCAGAGCTCGGAAGGGAAGGAGCGCCGTTTGACTTTTCAATGCAAAATTGACTGGAATTGAGATGGGACGCCATGTTGTGTTGGGGAGCCCCTGATGTGCCTAAACATTGAAATTCCCCACAAGTGACACCATTTTGGCAAGTAGACCCCCTAACGAACTTATCTAGATGTGTGGTGAGCACTTTGACCCATCAAGTGCTTCACAGAAGTTTATAATGTAGAGCCGTAAAAATAAAAAATAATATTTTTTCACAAAAATGAACTTTTCGCCCCCCAAAACTTTTTATTTTCCCAAGGGTACCAGAAGAAATTGTACCCCAAACGTTGTTGTGCAATTTGTCCTGAGTACACTGATACCCCATATGTGTGGGTAAACCACTGTTTGGGCGCATGGCAGAGCTCGGAAGAGAATGCAAAATTGGCTGAAATTGAAATGGGACGCCATGTTGAGTTTGGAGAGCCCCTGATGTGCCTAAAGATTGAAACCCCCCCCACAAGTGACACCATTTTGGAAAGTAGACCCCCTAAGGATCTCATCTAGATGTGTTGTGAGAGCTTTGAACCCCCAAGTGTTTCACTACAGTTTATAACGCAGAGCCATGAAAAAAAATATTTTTTTTTCACAAAAATTTTTCCCTGATGTGCCTAAACATTGGAAACCCCCAATTCTAACTGAAACCCTAACCCAAACACACCCCTAATCCCAAACACACCCCTAATCCCAACCACACCCCTAATCCCAACCACACCCCTAACCCCAACCACACCCCTAACTCCAACACACCCCTAACCCTAATCCCAACCATAATTCTAACCACACCCCTAACCCTGACACACCCCTAACCCTAATCCCAACCGTAAATGTAATCCTAACCCTAGCCCCAACCCTAACCCTAGCCCCAACACTAACCCTAATGGGAAAATGGAAATAAATACATTTTTTTCATTTTTTAATTTTTCCCTAACTAAGGGGGTGATGAAGGGGGGTTTGATTTACTTTTATAGCGGGTTTTTTAGCAGATTTTTATGATTGGCAGCCGTCACACACTAAAAGACTCTTTTTATTGCAAAAAATATTTTTTTGCGTTACCACATTTTGAGGGCTATAATTTTTCCATATTTTGGTCCACAGAGTCATGTGAGGTCTGAGGACGAGTTGACGTTTTTATTGGTAACATTTTCGGGCACGTGACATTTTTTGATCGCTTTTTATTCCAATTTTTGTGAGGCAGTATGACCAAAAACCAACTATTCATGAATTTCTTTGGGGGGGGGGCGTTTATACTGTTCCGCGTTTGGTAAAATGGATAAAGCAGATTTATTCTTCGGGTCAGTACGATTACAGCGATACTTCACTTATATCATTTTTTTTATGTTTTGGCGCTTTTATACGATAAAAACTATTTTACAGAAAAAATAATTATTTTTGCATCGCTTTATTCTGAGGACTATAACTTTTTAATTTTTTCACTGATGACGCTGTATGGCGGCTCGTTTTTTGCGGGACAAGATGACGTTTTCAGGGGTACCATGGTTATTTATATGTGTTTTTGATCGTGTACTATTCCACTTTTTGTTCGGCGGTATGATAATAAAGCGTTTTTTGCCTCGTTTTTTTTTTACGGTGTTCACTGAAGGGGTTAACTAGTGGGACAGTTTTATAGGTCGGGTTGTTACGGATGCGGCAATACTAAATATGTGTACTTTCATTGTTTTTTTTATTTAGAAAAAGGAATGTATTTACGGGAACAATATATATATTTTTTTCTTTATTTAGGAATTTTTTTTATTTTACACATCTAAATATTTTTTTTTTTACTTTCTAACATTGCCCCCGGGGGGAAGGGGGGGGGGGGCATCATGTTATAAGGTCAGATTGCTGATCTGACACTTTGCAATGCACTATGTCAGATCAGCGATCTGACGTGCACTGCTCCTGGCTTACGAGCGCCTGCTCTGAGCAGGCGCTTGGTAAGCCACCTCCCTGCAGGACCCGGATGCAGCCCCGCAGCCATTTTGGATCCGGGGCCTGCAGGGAGGAGACGCTCGGTACAAGGTGAGCACATCGCCTTGTTCCGAGGGTCTCAGGGAAGCACGCAGGGAGCCCCCTCCCTGCGCGATGCTTCCCTATACCCCCGGAACGCTGCGATCATGTTTGATCGCAGTATGCCGGGGGTTAATGTGCCGGGGGCGGTTTGTGACCGCTCCTGGCACATAGTGCCGCATGTCAGCTGCGATAGTCAGCTGACACCCGACCGCGATCGCTGTGACGTACTATCCCGTCCCTGGGAATTAATTCATTAAGGGGTTAAAAAGCAAATATCAACGCCAACATGGCTCCTCCTAAAAAGTATGCCAATGACAATGAAAGGAAAGCAGCAAAGGCACAACGTTGAAGACAACAATGGGCAAATGAGACTCTTGAAGAGTAACAGCATCGCTGGGAAAAAAACAATGCATATAAGCGTAGGGGTCAAGCACATGAGTCCCCTGATGCAAAAGTCATTAGATTATAACAGGATATCATTAGGCAACAAAAGCGTCATATGCCTGCCCCCATCGTGACATTACTGCCCTCTAGATGCGATTTCTTCGGGCCTCCATCTACTATTTGTAATAATAGCTTATCTAGTAAAATTTATATAGAAGTATCACTGTTACCACTAGAGGCAGGAGATAAATGTAACCCTAGCTGCCATGTGAGGCTGCGCTGATGCATCATTGAATTGATGGGAAAGAGTAGAGAAATGAAATGCAAGATGAGATCTGGAATTCAAGACAATGTCCAAAGAGGAGACTGAGCTGCAGAGACACGAATATACCATATAATGGGTAAAAGTTAATTTTTATATGTAGATTTTTTTAGAGTTCATGTGGTATACAGATGACAGTTTGTTGGCTGGAAAGCTGAGCACTCATTACTAAATGATATACTTGACCTGACATTTCAGTTCTCCGTTACCCATATTAGCCATCTGTGCAGTAGAAATCTGAAATAGTTGTAAGTATGGTCTGCAGATTGCTTATAGTGTTCTTCTAACCAAGCAAACAGCAATGAGATTTAGCAATTAAAAGGAAAGCTTCTGGCCAATATGGTGGCCAACGCGCTGGCATCTCTGCTCCTTTTTCAGCTAGCAGTAGGGTCAGCTTCCTTGTCTGCCTGTTTATAACCAAGTGCCACTCTTCATGTGCGCATGAACTTGATGTCTTCACTCATAGACTGTCACTGGGCCCCTTTTTTGATGTATGGTTTTCATAAAAGTTGTAATATTTCTCTTAATTGTTGAGTGAAGCACGGCTTTGGAGAAGCAAGATGAAGGACCTGAAGGTTGTGCAATCTGCACTGTACTCATACGTTTTACTCATTATTTACTCATGATTTGTTAGGGTTTTCCAATTTGTTTGAAAAAATATTAGATATCCTTGATTTTTTTTTTTTAGTTGTCCTAAAAAAAGGAATACCACAATTAATTAGATAACCAAGTATAGAGCATGACCAATAATATCAGGAAAAGTGCTTTTTGAATGATTTAGTCCTATACATGAAACACAGAGCTCTGCAGGTCACCATCATGACAATGGGCAACTGACCAAAAATAAGGGAGGTGAAGGTGTGCTGCCTAATAAAGTGAGCCACCTGTCAAGTAGTTTATGCTGCCTTAACCACAGATATTAAATCATAAGCTTATGATCTAAATCAAAATTAATAGTGTTACTATGACAGTAGCAAATCAAAAGTTGCCAACCATACCTATTTACACTTTTGAAGGAAGGCAAGCAAGATAAACACTTAGAGCATAAAAAAAAAAATCTTATTAAGGGAAAATATAAATGATAACAAAAAAATTAAAAGCAAAAGCAACTGTGCCTCACAAGATAGATGAAGGCCTGACAGAAAGAGGGCCTTGTGCGATCTCATACAATAAAAATAAAATACAAATACCAGTAAAAGGAATAAAACCTCTAAACAAGGAATGTGTGGCTGTCCACAATATATGTCCCTGCATAGCATACAGGCAGTAGCAAACAGTAACAAAGTGCAAAAGTGCACAGAAGTAGCCAACATATAGATCAAAAGATAAAGTGACAGTGCACGCAGGAGAGTTATAGCACATACATGGCCAGTATAAATTAATTGCATTACCTCTTAGTGGTATTTAGGCATAAGCCAAGGGTTTAGTCCGGTGCTCCCTGGCCCCGACGTGCGTTTCGATAACACTTACTCGGGTGGGCCCTCTTTGCAAGCAACTGTGCAGTAGAGTGAAAATCTGGATCAGGGACCAATTCCTATATCTGTCTAGACTAAACCTGTCTAAGGTTAGGTTCACATGTCGAATAATCATCCCTTAGAATGGATCCAGCAGCAATCAGTAGGCAAAAAAGTTGTGCAAACACAACTTTTTTAGTCTGTGTTCAAAAAACTCTGCCGAATCCATGTTTCTAACATTGAAGTCTATGGAAAACGGATCCATTAATTAGTCATTCATTTCTCTTTTCACTTGTAAAGGATCCGTTTTTTCCTTACAGGATTTTTTACAAATGGACAAAACAGATGGATAACTGATCCATTTTCCATAGACTTCAATGTTACAAAAACAGATCCAGCAGAGATCAGTTAAAAAAAAAAAAAAAAGGATTACTGCTGTATCGTATCTAACGGATCAAGCTGTGCCAGGTGGGGAGAAGGCAGTGAGAAGCTACCCAGCAGACACGTTTACTTGTGTCTATAGGGAGATTCCAATTATTAATTTCAGTAGAAAACTGTGGTAGAGAAATAGCAAATTTTGAAAAGTGTGTGTAGCTTAACAAAAGGGGGCATAGGCTAGCACAGCCTGACAAATCTACTATAACATACACAGGACTGGAGTACATTTCTGCTGTAATGTACACACTTTTTCTAACAGATTATATAATTTACACCACTTTTATAGCATAAATGTCGTGAAAACGTGAGTCCGTGCTGGGCCATGGCCATTTCCATTACTCTCCATATACTTAAGAAAGTTGGTGGAACTAGGAAAAAAAAATAGTAGCACCAAAAATCAGTACATTTTGCTCTATTTTGTTAAAAATGTGCTACTTTTTAATGTTAGTTACTTGATGATTACCAACAATAGCTCTTTGTAATGAGGAAGAATGTTTCTATTTCATACTTCCCATAGACAGACATGGAAAAATCTGCTGACATATTCCTTTTAACAGACAAGTTCTCTATTTCTAGTCTGAAATACAATATGTGTTTTTTGAGTTTACGTATACTTACATTTCACTTCCTGATTGTCTCTTCCATATTACTTTTTTTCTGCAAATTCTTAAACCAAAACCATGGCACTAAACAATTTCTTGGATTTTTTTCTGCTTTATTTATCACAGTGTTGAATCTAAGTTCATGTAATTAAGTACTTTTTAACACTGATCAATAAGAAAGAATAATGTCTATGGGAAAACCAATCTCTACAAGGCAATCTATGTTCATTACATTGATTAAACGCAAAATAACTACATGCAATATTACTCAGTCCTACTAATGTGATATTAAAATCATCACTGGAACAGGTACATTAATTGGTTGTGAAAGTCATATATACTCTAGTTAAATGCGGAAAAATTGTGCCGGCGAGCTGTTTCCAGTGATTGAACGATCGAAATATAGATATAAGTATATCTGGAAGGTCCCTTTGATGAAGAATCGACTTCTTAAAGGTAAAAGATACCAGAACATTACTGATAAAGTACCAATGAGGAGAAAGATGCAATGATTATCACTATATATATATATATATATATATATATATATATATATATATATATATATATATATTTATATATATATATATATATATATATTTATATAAGTTTGGTTAACAACAACAATAAATCTGCCTTGACCATGCTAAAATCTATGAAGTTGGCTGAAGACCAGAGACAATCCTGAAAAGGCAGTACAGTCAGTTTTACTGATTTTGTTGTGAGACGTGCACGCAACAGTTCGTACTTTGATGCTTCACCAGTTAAAGGTGACCTTTCACCAAATGTTTCGTATTGAATTAGACACACTAAGCAATAATGGCTGCAGAGTGGAATAAAATGTTTTTGTTTTTTTTTATTTTCGCCTCTCCATTGCTGAGATATAAGCTATCAAAGTATTTGACACCTATTGAGTTAAGTTTTGTTAAGTCCAAGTGGGAGTTTTCAGATAGTTTTCACTGGGGGCGTGTACTTTTTCTCCCTGTGTGATGCTAACCAATCATAAACAGGCTACAACACTTAGGAGAAAGAAGAACACGCCCCTAAATTAACTTAGAGCAGTTAACTCATTAGGTGCCGAATATTTTGACTGCTAATAGGAATTGCAAACTGACTTTGACCATAAAAAGCCAAAAGGAATGTATTAAAAACCTCAATGTTAAGGCTGATATCACACATGCAGTTTTTGTGGCAGCTTTTTGATGCATTTTTTGAACAATAGCTCGAAATTGATTGAAAAATAATGGATAAAGGAAGGCCTTATACAAAGTGATTAAAAAGGATGGTGAAAAAGTAACAGCTCATAGTTAAAGTAACATCAGTGGTAAACAGATAGTGACTGAAAATCACAGTAAAGTTGGCTTAGTTGGTTATTGTGTTGGGTGAAGTACAGTATTTCGAAGCTGCACGGTGTTTGTCATGGTAAAGTCCGAGCTGCCCAAAGACTTCATAAGAGGCAGTGAACAGGATTTAGCACTGACTTGCTGGGCTAAGTTCAGCTATGAGGGAACCTTTCATCTCAGTGGGAAGGTCAGTCACAACAGCCATAGAATTTGGGGTTTAGAAAAAAACATGTGCCATTCCATCAGGCACATGAGGGACCCACCCATAGTCTTTTATTCAATGATTTGGTTCTAAAGTCCCTTCATTTTTACCGACATGTTGTAGGAATGGCTTGTGCCACAGTTAAAGGACGTTC
This sequence comes from Ranitomeya variabilis, assembly GCF_051348905.1. Lineage (NCBI taxonomy): Eukaryota > Metazoa > Chordata > Amphibia > Anura > Dendrobatidae > Ranitomeya > Ranitomeya variabilis. The sequence goes on from NC_135234.1 coordinate 652,776,569, forward strand.
TACCAATGTAGTCTATCGGCAGGATGGAGCACCTTCATATTTCCATGTGGATGTTCTCCAATACGTGAATGAAACTCTACTGGAAAGTTAGAGGCCACACTGGAAACAAACAATGATTCACCATTGTTACGTTGGCCTCCATGATTGTCAGATCCATCACCCTTCGATTTATTTCTGTGGGGGCTACATCAAGGAGTCAGTGTATCTTCCTCCCACTCCCTCCAGCCACATGACCTGAGAGGATTCATCACTGAAACAGCGGAGTCCATTTGCGAGGATTTCCTGGCACATGTCTACGGAACTGGACTACAAGTGGACTACGAGACATCTGGCATGCCACCCATGGATAAAATGTGGATACATACTATGTCTTTTCATGTTAGTACATTTCTTGCATGTTCTCTTGGTTATGAATGTTGATGTTGCAATTTTGCTTCATCCTTTGTGAATCATCTGTCTTTCCCGCTGGATCCACTTTGAACTTTGACTCTAAAAACTGCATATGTGATCTCCGCCTTAATAAAAAAAGCACAAATTCCTCAGCTATGACGTTCTTTATGACTTGAATGCCCATTGTATAGGTGCCAGGTGCCCACACTATAACGCAGAAAAGTCAGCTAGTATTTATTAGTTCAACTGAATGCAGGTACTTCTCTGGAGTTGAGACTGAATGTTTCGTATTATTTTACACAGTTTAGGATTTGTTTCTCAGCTTATATTTCTTTTATATAAAAGTATAAACTACACTGATAACATTTATTTCTAAAATGGTGCAGAAATAAAGTGAAGTATTTGCTCATGATAACCGTTGAGGTCGCTGATTTTCATTTTCTGCCTCTTTTTAGCTGATTTTCATTTTGAGCCTCTGAAAATTGAGTTAAAATTTGATTGCTTGCTATGGATTACTAATCAAATTTTTCTTTGTAGAAGTTTTAAAGGGAATCTGTCATCAGGTGTAATTTGTGGATTTTCACTTTTTCACCTCAATTTGATTTTTTTCCCCTATTTTCCAGTACACGATATGGTAAAACCAGTGGTGTCGTTCAAAACTACAATTTGTCTCGCAATCCTAATTGACCTAAAACGGGAAAGGTTTATGCTGATTTCATGTCAGATATTGAGTAAAACATGCATGTGTGTCTTTTTATACAGTGTATGGAAACTTCTGGTTTTAGCTGTATGTAGTAGGCAGGGAGGAAGAGGATGGCGGAGCTAGACACTCCCTTTTACACGGAATCCTATAAAAACCATCTGTTACCTCCTCCCTCTATCTAGTAATGTAACAATCTGTCTTCACTGAATACAGATTTTAACAGGGCATTGGGAATTGTGAAAATGAATATTCAATCAGAGAAAGAATCAGATTTATTTGATATAAAGTTCATCTAAATATGTTCATCCACCTGGATCTAATCCTAAAAAAATATTCTTTATTGCCTTCAGGTTCGGGTACCCAGACCCCACTTACTTGCTGAGAGTTCAAGAGGAATTGCGGGCCAAAGGCATCACGGCAGACTAGAGGAGGAAGACACTTGTGATAGATTGGTATGAAATTAAAGGAGACTTTCATGACTATATGGACCAAACTCTCACCTTCAGTGGGGGAAACCTCAGCATCTTTCCTTTTTCCTTTTCCCTCCCCTACTTTAGCTTTTTTGCTGATTGGATATTGAATCAGAATAAGAAGACCATAACTTATATGGAGACTCGTACAGAGCACGCGACAAAGTTGTGTCGCGTTCAATGTTATTGACTTTGTAGATTCGCCAAGCTGGTGAACCTGAAGATAGACTGAGAATTGATTGTGACTATGAAACATTTACAGACAGAACGCTTGCTGAACCATTGATGAGTAACTGGTGGAGGTGCGTCTGTCAGTTGGATGTCCAGTTAGTCATCGCTCTTCTGCTCTAGTGTTCGGCTATTGTTCAGAGAATGAGAAGACAAATGTTTGTGATCTTACAGTGCATTCCGATTCCTGCAGTTCTGATAATCCATTTCTGTGGAATTACATCATATTCTGAGCTTTATAGTAAAAAAAAAAGCCCCTAGAAAAGGCCGGCATAACAGTTTCAGCACATCCTGGATCCCATAGCCTTGAGATTTTAGCCACAGAGCTGCAGTGCATCCTGGTCTCACGATTTTTCACACCTTTGCCCATTGTGGTAGATGCTGCGAAGCTCATCCTCCTATGGTCTTGGTTTTTCTTATACCAATTTATTTTCTGTTGCTTCTCAGTGTTATTACAGATATGATATCTCCACAGAATGGGATTTCTTGATATCATTCCATAAAGTGTACAAAAGGGAATTTCAGACACTAGATACTAGTCACTATTTTCAAAAAAACATGTTGGGAATATTTAGTTACTCAATAGACAAAAAAAATTACCAAAGTATTTTTTTGCCTGTTTTTATAATGTGTTACCCAGGAATGTAAGAAACTAGAGAGTTCTTGTTACTGTATCATTAAGGTTTTCGATTTTCTGGAGTTTCCTTTCAGTAACATTTAAAGGGAATCTGTCATCAGGTTTTTCCCATGTAACCTCCGGCCACCACCTTTCAGCCCTGTGCTATAGCATTTTAATATGCTGTATATATGTCTCCAAGTCGCCCTACAAAAACAAAAAACACTTTTTTTTATACTCGCCTACGTGACGGCCCATTCCGATGAGCGTCGCTGGCCTTGGTCCGGCACCTCCTCTCTTCTTGTGATCGCTGACTTCCTTCTCTGCTTTGTGTGGAAGATGCGTCCTACTTCATCCACACAGTGTCCCCATCATCACGGTCTTGTGCAGGTACACTTCTCTCTGCCCTGCTGAGGGCAAAATACTCTAGTGTGCATGCCCGGGCGCTCTTTGGTCTTTCCCCGCTCATGCGCAGAACAGTACTTTGCTTCCCTCAGCAGGGCAGAGAGAAGTGCGCCTGCGCAGGAGCGCGATGGGAATTTTGTGTGGATGATGTAGGATGCGTCATCCACACAAAGCAGAGAAGGAGCACGGTAATCACAAGACTATAGGAGGCACCTGACCAAGACCAGCAATTCCCATCGGACCAGACCACCCCTTAGGTGAGTAGTATAAAAGGTCTTTTGTTTTGCTTGGAGACTGAATGCTGTAACAAAGGGCCCAAAGGTGGTGGCTCTAGGTTGTATGGGAAATACCTGCTGACAGGTTCCCTTTAAAATGGCACAAGTGTTTTTACTACCCATATACATTTTCTCATAGACAAGTAGCCATTGTACTAAAATGTTCTCCAGTTTTAAAGCCACACGTCAACTTTACCTATTCTCCTTTTCCTACTGTAGTCATCCTGTAGTTCAGGGTTGAGAAGAGAACCGTAGACCAAATGTGAATCTAGTTTGTATGGCCAACATTAAGCTCGTGTGAAATTGAACTTACAAGTTTTTATGTAACAGAGTATTACAGGCTGACTTTATTTTGAAGCCCTGTTGTTGAAATATTTCACAGAATGGAAATTTAGGCTAAGCCCAAACTTAGCTAAGCTCCGCTTGGTACGTGACTGGTTCCATGAACAGCTCTGCGGGCTCATCGACAGAGCGGACAGGTGCAGGAGCTGCCATCTATTTACAGGCGATGGCTGCTCCTTAAGTCAGACTAAACTTGTACATGCTGTGTTTTTTTTCTCTGCATGGACCTGAGGTCCATGTGGAAAATTGCCCATGTGCCCTAGCACACAGGCTACAGTTGGTCCATGCGCTGTCCTTTGTGCACTCGGACAGCAGACCGATAACACGATCTTGTGGCTATACCTGGAGAAGGATCTTTCCCTTGGATAATGTCAAAATTGTCAGCTAAAATGTGTTTTAAATCTCATTTTAGCTTTTCTGCTAACGTTTTTCAGTTTTTTTGTTATATTGTATTGGTTACATGAGTGAGGCATCTTTACGCAGCAATCTCCTTCCTTTTCCTTCTTTGGCTCCAGGAAAAAAAAGTTGTAACATCTAACAGTAGAAGCTTGTCAGCCTGTATACACTGTGTTTTATGCAGGATAAAACCCTTGAAGGCATGCTACGTACCGATTAGCATGTGAGTTTTTTTCATGAGTTCTTTCATATTTGATAAGAGAGGTGCCCAAGATTTGGTGAAGTTCTTGAGCTTGAGATCATTGTCTTCCCCCGCTACTACTATACCTGATACTTGCTATATATAAACCTACAGCATTTCTTAAATATGTTGCAGCTCATTATATTCAGATCCAGAGATTATACTGCAAAAAGGCAAGAAAGCCCCAGTAATATCATTAGATTTGCAATACTGCTGGGCTACGAATCATTTAGAGCTACCATGTTACTGTTCACACCTATGGTGCGCTGTACAGCAGTGGAGATCTTTATATGCCAGGAGCAGTGGGAAAGGGGGGAGATGCCTCTTGCAACAAATTTTGTGGTACTTAAAGTTTTGGACCCCTCCCATAACCAGTATAATCCAGATTTATGATCCATGCAGCCAATCAGTGGCCACTTCAACCTCCCCTCCTTCTGACATAACTGACATCCAGAGAAAGTGAGGGCTGCGGTTGCCCTCTCACGTCCTCCGTATATTTGATTTTTCCAAAGAAGGGAAGAATGATTGGCCGCAAGGATCGTATGATAAAGTAAGGTCACATGAACACCGGGAGAGCCAGTGTCGACACCCTTGAAATGGCACCCGCATCGGAGGTGAGTGCAGGTATTATTATTTTGCTTGGAGGAAACAGGGATTGAGAAGGCGTTGTCCGAGTAGTGGACAATGCCTTTAATCATGCAAACGAAAGCCGAGAGGTCCCACTGATGACCATGAGGTCCTGCCCTCAATACATGTGCTTTCTTCATAAAATCTTGCATAGCTTAGAACCAAACGGACCTCATAGTAATCAATGAAGCCCCTCTACTTACATTTGCATAATTGATGCCCATGGATACTTTGTACTGTACATAATGAAGCTGCAATATGTTGTGTTTGAGTAAATCATTTTACTTTATAGGGGAAATTGTCATTAATATATGTTCTGTGCAGTTACATAGAAATTTTAGATATGTTAGCACAGATCCTTGGTGATTTAGAAATATATCAACCCTATCGGTAAAAATGTTGGCTTTGAGCTTGTTCTAGGCTGTTAAAATCATTGATGCTTTAGCACTTGCTTTGTGTCAGGAGATCCGAAAACACAGATCCTTGATGGCGGCATTTTACAATTGAGTTCCCACAATGAGCTTTTGGTGCGTTTTCGATGTTGCAGATTTTTTGCACCCATTAAGAAAAATAAGTTACTTGCGTTTTTTTCAACAATACACAGCGTAAAAAAACCTCAGTAAAAACTAATCGTGGGAATCCAGCCTAAGAAATAAGTTACATAGATGGTAGATAGAAATCCCTGGGGGACACTCGGGACAATTTTTTTTCTCATGTGCTGTTTTTACTAAAAGACTAAAAACAATTTCCCATGATAAAGAATTGCAAATTATCCATGTACGGTTGCTCCATATGGAAATCTATTTTTTTGTGCTTCCGTAGACTTGGATGGTTGACACATGGAAAAAACTAGTGCATGCTTCGGTTTTTTTCACGCTCAGGTTTTATGAAAAACAAATGCTCATATTCACTGCCCCATTAAAGAACATTGGGTTGTGTTTTTTTCATGGACAGCATTTACGATCATGTGAACTTGGCCATATAGTTATTGACATAAAGTGGCCATATAGTTATTGACATCTCTGCAGTTTCTACCTAAATGTAACTTGTACAATGGAAACACCATTTATCTTATGACCCAACATGCAGTTTGTTCATTTCCCATGAAACAAATGGGACAATTTTGGAGGACGTACCATTCAACAGACAGTAAAATATCAATAACTGGGGGGTGGATATCACAGGCCGATTCCTCTAGTGTTAGCCCCTTCACTCCCTCTGCATTTTACATTTATTCATATTTTATACTAGTCTTGATTTATTCATTCCTTCATTTATGATTTATTATATTAGTCTCCTGCATTAACAAATGGGAGATTCATTTATTACGGCTATGACCATATTAGTTATCCTCCGAAAAAAACATCCTGTATCACGTCACCAGGGTGTCTGCATGGTTTATTAGGTGCTTTTGTGCCTATTTTTTGCAGCCGCAGTTGGAATTTCCCAGTAATATGATGAAACAGGTTGGGCAGCATTGCTGCAAAGTAAGAAGATGACTAATGGAAGCTCCGAACTATTGATTCTCTTACGTGATCTTGTTCGAATTTCCATAGAGCTGGACGTAGGTGACAGGTGGTAAAGCAGTGTATTATTTCATATTAACAACAGGAAAGGTGATAACAGAAAAAATATAGTCTTTCAAGTGCCTGAGGTTCCAGTAAAGAAGTGCAAAATCCAGACCGAAGTGTGATACCACAGCACACAGCGTAATAAACAGCATTTTATTCAATATAATCTGAAGAGTGCAAAACCGGAAGCAAAAAAAATCAAATAGTTCTTTAAAGGGGTTGCCCGATACTGAAGTTTTATTACCTGTAGCCATAAGCTAAGGCAATGAGCCACTGTAATGTGAGCACCATGTAATACAACATTTGCCCTGGTAACGATGGCTAACAACTTATATTATTCTGAATAATACTTGATTAATACAATGATCACACTTTCAGTTGGGGAAAAAAGGACATTGAATGGAAAAAACTGCACTGTGTATGGCCTAGCTAATCCTCTGATCCGGTCATAGCCACCAGTATCAACGGGATCGGACGACAGTCTAATGTTTATGGGGGCAACCTGACTCCCCCAGCAGATGGTGGCATAGTATTCCTGAGTATGGAGGATTCGGGGGAAGGCTCATACTCACATGCGAGAAACTCGGATGAGTCTCGCACGTCAATACCCGGCACTCAGGAGCGGAGTGTGCGGCTGCATGTATTGCTACGCAGCCGCACGCTTCGATCTGAGTGCTGGGTGCAGTGCCGGGTATTGACGTGCGAGACTCATCCGAGTTTCTCGCATGTGAGAATGAACCCAGAGATAGATGTTGGCCGACAACTATCTAATGTGTATAGAGGGTTTTGGGACTAGAGAAATTTGCTGATGTTCTGGACTCATGGGGGATTGCCTTTGCTTCAGGGATACAAAATGGCAACCTTTTAAACTTTTAAATGTGTTTTGGGTTTTTTTCTTCAATTCTCTGGCTGGAAGCGGACATACTGAAAACACAAGGTTTCTTCAATACACTTTTATTTTCCCGTGATGGGTGATTATTTTTTAGAATGTTTTTCCATGTACTAAATAAAAAGGATGATATGTTTAGAGTTACAGCCTAGAGGTTACACGGTCAACCATTCGGAAAGTAGTATTAAGCCACAAATCAATGAACAGTGGAGGTCCGACCTCTGGGACACGCACTGGGATGAACTGCAGTACCAGGCAGAGCCACCAGTGAGGGGGACCTGCCGATCAGCATCATTCCCGGTGTCACACATTAGATGTAACCCATCTAATATTAGATTACCTATCCTGACACGTTCAAAGTCCCAAAGAATCCCTTTATGCAGATATTGAAGAATAAGGTGTTTATTGTAATAAATCTCATGGCTCAGAATTCAGCCGAAGAAATCTGTTGTCCTAGTTCTGGTACTATATTGTACATTTCTTAGCGGTATCCTACATCAAACTTCGTCTCTCCTTGGGGTCTCTGGGAGATGCATTCCTGGTTATCAATGAGCTTTTTATGTGGCCAACAACAGACGCAATCCCCGAAGACCTTACCGAAGGACATCCAAGGGCATAGATCTCACAGGCATGGCCATTACCTATTTCTAACCCTAACTACCAATATTGATTGCGGTATGTGGTCCATCTATACATGACAAGTTACGTTTTAATGGCTTTTTCCTGAAAATTCTCCTTCGTACTACATACAAGATCAATGAAGACAAGATCAATGCATTCAGGGCAAATTACTATTATTATAAAGTGGGCATTTAACAAATACATTAATATGGAACGTGTAATGTATATCCAACTGTGTAGACTATGTGAGGAGCTGCCTTACATAAGTGTGGTACTATTACTCGTAGAATGTCAAACTGTAATTCCTTAGTAAAAGCTTTGTATATGCAGTTTTCTACATATTTTTCTTGGGCACAGACTAAATGTTCTTCATAGAAAACATTGGGAAAACATTAAGTGGGCTGGTTACCGGCACACATCAAAATCTGCCATTGTTCAACTATCAGGTCAAGAAATCCATAGACTTGCTGTAAAGTCTTAATTGTCACATTTTATGCAAATACAAAAACTTTTGTTCCTGCTTCTTACCTGGACTTACGGACACTTGGTCACCTGTATAAGAAAAATACATCCAATCATAGATATTGCAGGATTCTGCAGAGTATTTCTAAATAGAATTGACCACGCGGCTCTTTATACCAGGTGCTACGAGAATCTTGTGGAGTAAGGAGGCCAGTAGAACCCCCAAGATCTCTGCATTTTAGGAGTTCAGGGAGGTTCTTGGTATGAAGATCAGTCATTTTGAAAATTAAAGCAGAATTCTTAGTTTATGCTAGGAGATATACTTTAGTTTTAGCTTCACCCACAAACTGGTTCCTTTGCATTTTTTTTATATGATGGGTATACTCCTTGAGTTACAAAACTGCTTGGTACATTCTAGTCAAAGGGACCTTGCTAAAAGGCCACAAATGATGTCGCAATATATATGTATAGGATGTGATCTGTAGAAAAAAATATTTCCTAGGTTGTTTTTTATATATTGTATTTAAAACCCTTGAATGCCAGACTAAGTGATGGAGTGATGTTGGCCTGGCTGGCAGGGAAGGGGAGAGTTCCACTGAAATACAGAAGGGCTTTTGAGAACTGCATCTAGATCCTACCTGTGTGCATTGTATTGTACTGTACAATAATGTACATAATTGCGGGTCGCTTACTGGGACATTGTGGGTATGGTTTTGATGTATTCACTTATGCTGTAATAAAAAAGACATATCTCAAAAACCTGGTCTCCATACTTCATGAATGCACTTAAGAATTTATGTTCATTTTTCTGTATTATTTTGAACAGTACTTCTAATAATATATTTCTTGTGAGCTTGTACTCCTGGTAAAAACATCATGTTTTATGTCGTGGACTACACTTCAATGTGGTCATTCTAGATTTCAAAAAAGTTATTGCATCTTTAGTCATTTTCAGATAGGTTATATTTCTCTGAGTTGCTGGTATGAAAATGAAGATTCAAAACCTTGAAGCTGACAATGTATGTGTTAGTAGGGGTTGGATACTAAAAGTGGTTATCTCATAAACAATATATACAGTTGTGGCCAAAAGTATTGACACCCCTGCAATTCTGTCAGATAATACTCAGTTTCTTGATGAAAAGGATTGCAAACTCAAATTTTTTGGTATTATTATCTTCATTTAATTTGTCTTAAATGCAAAAACACAAAAAGAATTGTCCTAAAGCCAAATTGGATATAATTCCACACCAAACATAAAAAACGGGGTGGACAAAAGTATTGGCACTGTTCGAAAAATCATGTGATGCTTCTCTAATTTGTGTAATTAACAGCACCTGTAACTTACCTGTGGCACCTAACAGGTGTTGGCAATAACTAAATCACACTTGCAGCCAGTTGACATGGATTAAATTTGACTCAACCTCTGTCCTGTGTGTACCACATTGAGCATGGAGAAAAGAAAGAAGACCAAAGAACTGTCTGAGGACTTGAGAAACCAAATTGTGAGGAAGCATGAGCAATCTCAAGGCTACAAGTCCATCTCCAAAAACCTGAATGTTCCTGTGTCTACCGTGCGCAGTGTCATCAAGAAGTTTAAAGCCCATGGCACTGTGGCTGTAATAATTATAGGGGATAACTCAGGAGACTTTTCGTGGAACAAGACAACTACAGGACACAGTTTTATAAGTGGTAAAGTATATTATCACACGGTGATTCAAACAGGTTCAGAGAGGAACTCAAGTCCACAACACTTGGTGTAAATATAAAACGCAGCTTAGCAGTCTATAGGAAACTTCAGAGGAAAATGCAATCACGCAGAAAGTCTACGAAGCACAATTATTCTTGAGGATACTTGACACGAATAAATCCTTGTCTTAGTCTAAACACAGATAGATAAGCTTATAAGGCAGTTCAAATCATATCTTAGCTCAACCAGGGAGGCCTGGTTAATAGTCTCAGGTTCTTGCAGAGCAGAAACAGCTTACATGTCCAGCAAATGCAGATTGAAGCAAACACGAGCAGCAGATGAAGGAGGATTACTGGAAACTGGTGTATGCAGCGGGAACTCAGAGCAGAGTAGCCGGATCACCACACAGGTTCACAGGAGCAGGTATATAGCCAGGGAGTAATCAGAGGTCAGGAGCTGGATGCAAGGCAGAATACTCTAGCACAGACTGAAGGCTGGGGTGTAGTTTTATAGCAGGAAGACACAGTGCACATGAGACCAAAGATGCCATCTTGGAAAAGGGCAGTAAGGCACAAAAGGTAAAAAATGTTCAGAGTCCTGACAGTGGCTAACCTCCCTAGATGTGGACGGAAAAGAAAAATTGACAAGAGATTTCAATGCAAGATTGTGCGGATATTGGATAAAGAACTTCGACTAACATCCAAACAAGTTCAAGCTGCCCTGCAGTCCGAGGGTACAACAGTGTCAACCCATACTATCCATCGGCGTCTGAATGAAAAGGGACTGTATGGTAGGAGACCCAGGAAGACCCCACTTCTTACCCCGAGACATAAAAAAGCCAGGCTGGAGTTTGCCAAAACTTACCTGAAAAAGCCTAAAACGTTTTGGAAGAATGTTCTCTGGTCAGATGAGACAAAAGTAGAGCTTTGTGGGCAAAGGCATCAACATAGAGTTTACAGGAGAAAAAAAGAGGCATTCAAAGAAAAGAACACGGTCCCTACAGTCAAGCATGGTTGAGGTTCCCTGATGTTTTGGGGTTGCTTTGCTGGCACTGGACTGCTTGACCGTGTGCATGGCATTATGAAGTCTGAAGACTACCAACAAATTTTGCAGCATAATGTAGGGCCCAGTGTGAGAAAGCTGGGTCTCCCTCAGAGGTCATGGGTCTTCCAGCAGGACAATGACCCAAAACACACTTTAAAAAGCACTAGAAAATGGTTTGAAAGAAAGCACTGGAGACTTCTAAGGTGGCCAGCAATGAGTCCAGACCTGAATCCCATAGAACACCTGTGGAGAGATCTAAAAATGGCAGTTTGGAGAAGGCACCCTTCAAATATCAGTGACCTGGAGCAGTTTGCCAAAGAAGAATAGTTAGTGAGTGCTGTCAGCCTTCTGCTTATTGTTTTGCCAAAGAAGAATAGTCTAAAATTCCAGCAGAGCATTGTAATAAAAACTCATTGATGGTTACCGGAAGCGGTTGGTCGCAGTTATTTTGGCTAAAGGTTGTGCAGCCAAGTATTAGGCTGAGGGTGTCAATACTTTTGTCTGGCCCATTTTTGGAGTTTTGTGTGAAATGATCAATGTTTTGCTTTTTGCTTCATTCTCTTTTGTGTTTTTTCATTTAAGACAAATTAAATGAAGATAATAATACCAAAGAATTTGTGATTGCAATAATTTTCAGGAAGAAACTGAGTATTATCTGACAGAATTGCAGGGGTGTCAATACTTTTGGCCACAACTGTATTACCTATCCACCGGACAGGTGATAAAATATATGATTGATCAGTGTCAGACCACTTGGGCCCAACCAATCACATGAACAAGGCTCTCCTGTCTGAGTAGAGTGGAAGTGAGCATGTGCGACCATTGCTCCATTCACTGTAAATGGAAGTCTTGGTCGCACATGCTCACTACAGCTTTATGCACACGGGATGTCAGGCTGCCACCTCTTATTATTAGTGGGGGTCTAAGCAGCCAGATCTCCAGCAGTCATACATTTATCATCTGTCCTGTGAATAGGCAATAAATGTATAGGAGACAAACATTTCATGCATAAGAACATAACTCAGTTCATACACCATTGAATAGACTGTTTCCTAACCATTGAGGACACATGCTGAGCTCTGCAATTGAAGGAAACATTAGAATCTTGACAACTCACCTTCTTGCAAGCATACACAATGAGATCGTCCGAGTTCGCTTATACATTTAATGGGGAATGGTATGGAATGCCACTGCCAAATCTCAGAATCACAATGCTTTGCTTTGTTAGTGGAGAGAGATGTGCAATTAGTTGTCATAAACAGATAATGTACCATATGTAACTAATACATTACAGACACCGTGAAATAAAAAGTGCAATGGCTTATTTTGGATAACACAAGGTGAAAAACAGCAATAATTTTAATACAGTGTCTGAAGGAGGCCTCAGACTGATTGCACGTTATTTTATCGAATTCACACGTCAGTGATCTTTCACATTGTTTTTATCGATGTGCTGAAAAAAATAAAATTGAATGGAGGTTCTTCCAGCTTCTAGCATTAGGCAGTGAAAAATGGATGCAACTAGGATGGCATCCCCACGGTTTTCTCACTAACCCATTCAATTGAATAAGCAAGTTTGGTCCACATATCAAACCAAAATGGGACATGTTTCTGGACCATTGTTCATCAAAAATAAGAGACATGAATAATACCACATAATACAATAATGTCAGTATGTCATCATTGAAAAACTGATATAGAGTATAATGCATCCCCATAGAGTATTACACAGCCACCATGGAGTATAATGCAGCCCTCATACAGCTCTGGCAAAAATTAAGAGACCACCACATCAAAACCCTGTCATGGGCAGCCCAATCTTCAGACCTGAACCCCATTAAAAACCTCTGGAATGTAATCAAGATGAAGAAGGATGGCCACAAGCCATCAAACAAAGAAGAACTGCTTACATTTTTGTGCCAGGAGCAGTGTGAAAGACTGGTGGAGAGCATGCCAAGACGCATGAAAGCCGTGATTAAAAATCATGGTTATTCCACAAAATATTGATCTTTGAACTCTTTCCGAGTTAAAACATTAGTATTGTTGTTTCTAAATGATTATGAACTTGTTTCCTTTTGCATTATTTGAGGTCTGAAAGCACTAGGTTTTTTAAATTTTGACCATTTTAATGCAAAAAAAAAAATACAAAATTTATTGCTTGGAAATTCGGAGACATGTTGTCAGAAGTTTATAGAATAAAAGAACAATTTACATTTTACTCAAAAATATACCTATAAAGAGAAAAATCAGACAAACTGAACATTTTCCAGTGGTCTTTTAATTTTTGCCAGAGCTGTAGTATAAGTCAGCTCCCATATAGTAAATATAGTAAAATGCAGCTCCCATATAGCATAATGCACACCCCATAGTCCTCCAGTATTATGTCCACACTTACTCATTTAGAAAAAAAATGCAATACTGACCTCTCCCTGTCCCCCCACTGATCTGGTCTCTGCAGCGCGTCTCCAAAGTAGCTCCACTGTCCAACACAGCGTGGCTGTCATGTCGGACGCTGTTCAGACCAGGTCGTTCAACAGACAGCGGTAATTCCGCTTTTGACCACTATGTGCTCATTGGCGTCGGCTAGATTTTATCTAGCTGGTCCGGGGTTAATTTACCTGATGCTCGGATTGGAAGCTGGGTCATGCCCATTGCCTTTAAATAGTTCTCCTGAACATTGGGCGTCGCCGATTATAGCTTCTGTCTTTTGCGTTGTTATCTCGGTCTGGAGTGGTGAGCTAGTAGTTGGAGTATCGTTGCTGGTGGTGTATTTTCCCTTTGTCTTATTTACTCCTTCCTATATTTGTATTTATTTTGCCCTGCGCATTTATAGTGTATTCCTGAGTGACTGCGGCGTGATGTATATTTTCCATTATCCTTGTCTGTTCTAAGTGTGGGTATTGGTGTATGATCTTTTCACTGGGTGGTGGGTGGTGGTTTCAGCCTAGGGTTGAAACAAGAGACAGGGCGAGGGTCGAGGCCTAGACATGCACACCATCAGTGTAAACTCTAGGTAGAGGGTCAGTCAGGATTTCCCTAGTCTGAGGGAAATTGCAGGGGCCCGGGTTATTAGCTCTTGCCCACCTAGTCTCCCCGTGACATTATAATCGGCCTTTAAAAAAAAAAAAAAAAAAAAGGGTTTCCTTTTTTTTGTTTTGTCATGGATCCAATGACTTCCATAACCCGCCAGTTGGAGGCGCTGTCCCTACAGGTCACTGAGTTGAGGGGGCAGTGTAGCAACAGGGACTAGCAGTATCTAATGTGCAAGCTGGAGCGACAGGTAGAGTTGCTGAGCCTAAGTTTCCTTTGCCTGAAAAGTTTGCTGGGGAACGCAGTAAATTTGTTTCTTTTCGTGAAGCTTGCAAACTATATTTCCGTATGCGCCCGATCTCAGGTAATGAGGCTCAGCGTGTGGGCCTGGTGTTGTCATTGTTAAGCGGGGATCCCCAAGCATGGGTGTTTTCTTTGCCATCTAATTCTGCTGCATTTGACTCTGGAGAGTTTTTTTTCCTTTCTTGGAAATATTTACGATGAGCCAGACAGAATGGCTCTAGCAGAATCTAAGATACGCACTATTCGCCAGGGGGAGCGAGTTGCAGAGGATTACTGTTCTGAATTTCGTCGCTGGGCGATCGATACACAGTGGAATGATCCAGCACTGCGGAGTCAGCTTATTCATGGGGTTTCTGGAAGGGTTAAAAAAGCCCTTCTGATGTACGAGACTCCTACTTCTCTAGATTCCGCTATGGGTCTGGTTGTCCGCATTGATCGCCGTTTGCGTCAGGGGGAGCATGAGACACCGCCTATGGGAGAGGGTTTAGGTTCACGTGTGGTTGCTGTAGGTGAGCCCACGGAGCCTATGCAAATCGCAGGGGTGTCACATGTGAAGCATTGAGCCCCTGAGCTCAGGAAGCAGGGAGCCTGTTTTTACTGCGGTAAGACTGGTCATTTTATTAACATCTGTCCTCTACTGTCTAAAAAACGCAACGGCGGAAAACTTCTAAGCTCAGAGGGTGTGGAGGAGACCAATCTGAGCTTATGTATATCCTCCATGGTGGTTTCTCAATGCATGCTCCCTGCTAAGGTTATAATCGCTGGCAATGAGCTGCCAATTACTGTGTGGATAGTGGTTCAGCCACAAATCTCATTGATGAGGAGTTTGCGCGCACAGCAGGTTTTAGGATTGTAAAACTGCCTCATCCTATCCGCGTGGTCACCATCAATGCTGCTCCTCTCTCACAGGGGGAGATTACTGAATTTGTGGCTGAGGTGAAACTCCACATTGGGGTTCTACATTCCGAGCAGGTTACTTGTAAGGTGCTCAGGAATCTTCCTGCGCAGTTGGTTTTGGGTTTTCCATGGTTGTCTATGCACAACCCGGTAATTGACTGGAAAACTCAGGACATAATTCAGTGGAGCGAATTCTGCCAGGAGAATTGCCTGGCCACGTGTGTGTCTGCTGTGACTTCAAGCGCTCCGGAGTCACTTCTGGATTTTGTGGATGTGTTCTCTGAGAAGGGTTGTTCAGAGTTGCCGCCACATCGCCCCTATGACTGTACTATCAGATTTAAACCAGGGGCCAAATTGCCTTAAGCAAGGATGTTTAACATCTCCGGTCCGGAGAGACAAGCATTAAAGGATTACATTGCTGAAAGTTTGAGCAAAGGGCACATCAGGCCTTCATCCTCGCCTGTGGCAGCAGGGTTCTTCGTGAAGAAGAAAGATGGCGGATTACGCCCGTGTTTGGATTTCAGGGAATTGAACCAGATTACGGTTTGTGATCCATACCCTATGCCACTGATACCAGATTTGTTCAACCAGGTGGCAGGTGCTAAGTGGTTTACCAAGCTTGACCTCAGGGGGGGCGTACAACCTCATAAGAGTCCGTCAAGGTGATGAGTGGAAGACGGCTTTTAATACCCCTGAGGGTCATTTTGAAAATTTGGTGATGCCATTTGGGTTGACTAACGCACCTGCAGTGTTCCAACATTTCATTAATGATGTGTTCTCGCATGTTTTGGGGAAATTCGTTATTGTGTACCTAGATGACATTTACATATATTCTTGCGACCGTGATGCTCATTTAGATCATGTCAGGCAGGTGTTACAGCTTCTCAGAGAGAATAAGCTGTATGCTAAACTTGAGAAATGTGTATTTTCTGTTCAAGAGTTGCCTTTCTTGGGTTATATTGAGTCTGCTTCTGGTTTTAAAATGGACGCCGCTAAGGTGCAAGCGGTGCTGCATTGGGAACGGCCTGATAACCTGAAAGCACTTCAGCGGTTCCTTGGGTTTTCTAACTACTATAGGAAATTTATCAAGGATTTTTCCATTATTGCTAAACCGCTAACTGACATGACTAAAAAGGGTACCAATTTCTCCGTTTGGCCTGAGGCTGCTGTGCGTGCTTTTGAATTTCTTAAGAACAGTTTTGTTTCGGCCCCCATTCTTGTGCAGCCAGACGTATCAAAACCTTTTGTTGTGGAAGTCGATGCGTCTGAGGTTGGTGTGGGGGCGGTACTATCACAAGGCTCATCTTTGAGTGATTTGCGTCCATGCGCCTATTTCTCCAAGAAACTGTCATCCGCCGAACGTAACTACGATATCGGCAACAGGGAGTTGTTGGCAATCAAGTTGGCCTTTGAGGAATGGCGACACTTCTTGGAGGGGTCGGTACATCAGGTTACTGTTATTACCGATCATAAGAATCTGCTGTATTTGGAGTCAGCCAAGTGTCTGTTCCCCAGGCAGGCTCGCTGGGCATTGTTTTTCACGCGGTTCAATTTTGTTGTCACTTACAGACCGGGGTCTAAAAACACTAAGGCAGATGCTCTGTCCAGGCGTTTTCCGGGGGGGGGGGAACCTCGGGAGGATCCAGTACCCATCCTCCAAAAGGGTGTTGTGGTTTCGGCTCTCACTACCGAGGTTGAGGCTGAGATTGCCGAGGCTCAGGAGGAGGTACCATCTGAGCTTCCCATCAACAAATCTTTTGTACCGCTTCATCTCCGTTTAAAGGTTTTGGCGGAGCATCATGATGCTGTCCTGGCTGGCCACCCAGGGGTTAGAGGTACCTTGGAGTTGGTGTCACGTCGGTTTTGGTGGCCCAAGATCCGACAGGACGTGGTCTCATACGTGTCAGCTTGTACCACGTGCGCTAGGGCTAAGACACCCTGCTCCCATCCTGTTGGCACACTACTTCCTCTTGAGGTACCTAGTAAGCCATGGATGGAAATCTCCATGGATTTCATCACTTATTTGCCCTCCTCAGCTGGGAACACGGTCATCTTGGTGATTGTTGATCGGCTTTCAAAAATGTCGCACTTTGTGTCTTTGCCTTCGTTGCCTAATGCTAAGACTCTGGCTCAGGTATTTGTGCAGGAGGTGGTCAGACTTCATGGGGTTCCGTCTGACATCGTGTCTGATAGGGGTACTCAGTTTGTGGCAAAATTTTGGAAAGCGTTTTGCTCACGGCTGGGGATCAAGTTGTCTCATTCTTCGGCGTTTCATCCTCAGTCAAATGGTCAGACTGAGCGTATGAACCAAACTTTGGAACAGTACTTACGCTGCTTTGTCTCTGATAACCAGGAGGAGTGGTCTACCTTTCTTCCTTTGGCTGAGTTTGTCATCAATAATCACCGCCAGGAGTCGTCTGGGGAGTCTCCGTTTTTTTGTGTTTACAGGCTACATCCTCAATTTTGTACTTTGAGTCAGAGGAGCTCTTCCGGCGTTCCGGAGGAGGACCAGTTAGGAGCACAATTGTCATCAGTCTGGAGGAGAGTTAAGCAGCGCCTGTTGAGTGTGGGTGCTAGGTACAAACGTGTGGCTGACAGTAGGCGTGTGCCAGGTCCGGACCTGAGTGTGGATGACTGGGTGTGGTTATCCACAAAAAACATAAGACTCAAAATACCATCCCTTAAATTGGGTCCACGGTTTATTGGTCCATTTAGGGTCACCGCAGTCATTAACCCAGTAGCGTACCGATTGGAGCTTCCTACGGTGTATAAGATAGATAACGTGTTCCACAGGTCTCTTTTAAAGAAGGTGGTGGGTTCTGTGGACGCGGCGCCTATGCCACCTCCAGTCTTGGTGGATGGTAATTTGGAGTTTGAGGTCTCCAAGGTGGTTGACTCTAGTGTAGTGCACCGCACTTTACAGTACTTGGTACACTGGCGTGGTTATGGGCCTGAGGAGAGGTCCTGGGTACCAGCCTCGGACATTCATGCGGATCAGCTGGTCAGGTTTTTTCACCGTCGCCATCCGGACAAGCCGTGTCCTATAAGCCGTGAGGGCCCTGGGGTCCCTCGTAGAAGGCGGGGTACTGTCATGTCGGACTCTGTTCAGACCAGGTCGTTCGACAGACAGCGGTAATTCCGCTTTTGACGACTATGTGCTCATTGGCGTCGGCTAGATTTTATCTAGCTGGTCCGGGGTTAATTTACCTGATGCTCGGATTGGAAGCTGGGTAATGCCCATTGCCTTTAAATAGTTCTCCTGAACATTGGGCATCGCCGATTATAGCTTCTGTCTTTTGCGTTGTTATCTCGGTCTGGAGTGGTGAGCTAGTAGTTGGAGTATCATTGCTGGTGGTGTATTTTCCCTTTGTCTTATTTACTCCTTCCTATATTTGTATTTATTTTGCCCTGCGCATTTATAGTGTATTCCTGAGTGACTTTTTGGAAGTGCATCTGAACAGCAAGGTGGATTGCTGTTGAGGGGAGATAGAGAGAGAAAAAAAAATCTATAAATCTTCAGCACAGCGAGTGTGAGCGAGCTGAGTGTGACCTGAGCGTAAGTGTGAACGGCGGTAAGTGTGTGACTTGTGATTCAGTGAGGAGGTATTTGGAAGGCCTTTAACAAATACCTGTGTGAATTGGTGTGAGTTGCTGAATTGGGAGTAGCTATATTCATAAGGAGTTAACTTAGGGTGGGGGCTCATAATTAAGGGGATATAAGGGGCAGCTGTTTGGGGCTCAAGTCCTTTTTGGAAGTGCATCTGAACAGCAAGGTGGATTGCTGTTGAGGGGAGATAGAGAGAAAAAAAAAATAAATCTTTAAATCTTCAGCACAGCGAGTGTAAGCGAGCTGAGTGTGACCTGAGCGTAAGTGTGAACGGCGGTAAGTGTGTGACTTGTGATTCAGTGACTTTGGAATCAGGGAGTTTCCAAGGGAGGAATTGCTGTCTGTTTTTAATTAATACTTTGTATTTATTTTTAATTAGCGTTTCTGTGTGGTGCAATCCCCATTAGGAAATGTGCTCCACAATTGTTAATGCCATCCAGCGCACATCTTGCCACATGTGCAGTCCTTGACCAGCCGGTCGAGGGTGCATACTGCTGTGCGAGATGTGAGCACGTTGTGCATTTGGAATCACAGATTTTGGATCTAAATGTGCAGCTGGCAACACTGAGATCCATAGACAATATGGAGAGGAGTCTTCTGCTCACAGAGCAGACGCTCAATGGGATAGATGAGGAGGGGGATGGTAGGATGGAGCTGCAGGACAGTGTGGCAGTTAGCTGGGTGACAGACAGAAGGCGGGGTAGAGGGAAGAGTGCCAAGGAGGCTAGTCCTGATCTGGCACACCCCAATAAGTTTGCTAAGTTGGCAGATGAGGGGGGTGCCAGTACAGGGGTAGCAATGCTGCAGCCAGGCATGTCCTCTGAAAGCCGGAGGAGTGACTGCTCCAGTAAGGAGGGAAATAGGAGAGCAGGGCAGGCCAGACAGGTGCTGGTAGTGGGGGACTCAATTATTAGGGGAACAGATAGGGCAATCTGTCACAAAGACAGGGATCGTCGAACGGTGTGCTGCCTACCTGGCGCTCGAGTCCGACACATCGCTGATCGGGTGGACAGATTACTGGGAGGGGCTGGTGAGGACCCAGCGGTCATGGTGCACATTGGCACAAATGACAAAGTTAGAGGTAGGTGGAAGGTCCTTAAAGATGATTTCAGGGAATTAGGCTGCAAGCTGAAAGCAAGGACCTCCAACGTGGTATTTTCCGAAATACTGCCGGTACCACGTGCCACGCCAGAGAGGCAACGGGAGATTAGGGAGGTTAATAAGTGGCTCAAGAATTGGTGTAGGAAGGAGGGGTTTGGGTTCCTGCAGAACTGGGCCGACTTCTCAGTTGGCTACAGGCTCTACGCTAGGGACGGGCTGCACCTCAATGGGGAAGGTGCAGCTGTGCTGGGGGAGAAAATGGTTAGAAGGTTGGAGGAGTGTTTAAACTAGGGATTGGGGGGGAGGGTATTCATTTTATAGGAGGGGAAGATAGTGCAGATAGAGACCTGGGCACAAATAAGGAAGTTGGGGGTGGCGGTGGCATGGGGGGTGGGGTAAGAACAGTTAATAATTTAAGAAAGAATAGAGGTACAGAGAGTAACATCAAGTGCATGTATACTAATGCCAGAAGCCTCGCCAACAAAATGGACGAATTAGAACTAATGTTGTTGGAGCATAATTATGACATGGTGGGGATATCTGAGACGTGGCTGGATGAGAGCCATGACTGGGCTGTTAACTTGCAGGGCTATAGCCTGTTCAGAAATGACCGTACAGATAAGCGAGGGGGAGGGGTGTGTCTATATGTAAAATCTTCCTTAAAACCCATCCTGCGTGATAATATAGGTGAATTTAATGAAAATGTAGAGTCCCTGTGGGTGGAGATAAGGGGAGGGGGAAAAAATAATAAATTACTGATAGGGGTTTGTTATAAATCTCCAAAAATAATGGAAGCAATGGAGAATATCCTCGTAAAGCAAATAGATGAAGCTGCGACTCAAGGAGAAGTCATTATTATGGGGGACTTCAACTACCCTGAAATAGATTGGGGAACAGAAACCTGCAGTTCCAGCAAAGGTAATCGGTTTTTGACAACTATGAGAGACAATTACCTTTCACAACTGGTTCAGGACCCGACACGGAGGGGGGCACTGCTAGACCTAATATTAACCAACAGGCCAGACCGCATCTCAAATATAAGGGTTGGGGGTCACTTGGGGAATAGTGATCACAAAATAATAAGTTTTCAGGTAACCTTTAATAAGATGGGTAGTAGAGGGGTGACAAGGACACTAAACTTCAGGAGGGCAAATTTCCAACGGATGATAGAGGATCTTGGTGCAATTAACTGGGACGATATCCTGAGACACAAAAATACACAAAGAAAATGGGAGACGTTTATTAGCATCCTGGATAGGACCTGTGCACAGTATATACCGTATGGGAATAAACATACTAGAAATAGGAGGAAACCAATATGGCTAAATAGAGCTGTTAGGGGCGCAATAAGGGACAAAAAGAAAGCATTTAGAGAATTAAAGGAAGTAGGTAGTGATGAGGCATTAAATAAATAAATACAGAAAATTAAATAAATTCTGTAAAAAGCAAATCAAGGCAGCAAAGATTGAGACGGAGAGACTCATTGCCAGAGAGAGTAAAAATAATCCCAAAATATTCTTTAACTATATAAATAGTAAGAAACTAAAAAATGATAGTGTTGGCCCCCTTAAAAATAGTCTGGGTGAAATGGTGGATGAGGATGAGGAAAAAGCCAATATGCTAAATGACTTTTTTTCATCAGTATTTACAAAAGAAAATCCCATGGCAGCCAATATGACTAGTGATAAAAATTCCCCATTAAATGTCACCTGCTTAACCCAGCAGGAAGTACAGCGGCGTCTAAAAATCACAAAAATTGACAAATCTCCGGGCCCGGATGGGATACACCCCCGAGTACTGCAGGAACTAAGTACAGTCATTGATAGACCATTATTTTTAATCTTTAAAGAGTCCATAATAACAGGGTCTGTACCACAGGACTGGCGTATAGCAAATGTGGTGCCAATATTCAAAAAAGGGGCAAAAACTGAACTCGGTAATTATAGGCCAGTAAGTTTAACCTCTACTGTGGGTAAAATCCTGGAGGGCATTCTAAGGGATGCTATACTGGAATATCTGAAGAGGAATAACCTCATGACCCAGTATCAGCACGGGTTTACTAGGGACCGATCATGTCAGACTAATTTGATCAGCTTCTATGAAGAGGTAAGTTCCGGACTGGACCAAGGGAACCCAGTGGACGTAGTGTATATGGACTTTTCCAAAGCTTTTGATACGGTACCACACAAAAGGTTGTTACATAAAATGAGAGTAATGGGGATAGGGGAAAATATGTGTAAGTGGGTTGAGAGCTGGCTCAGGGATAGGAGACAAATGGTGGTTATTAATGGAGCACACTCGGACTGGGTCGCGGTTAGCAGTGGGGTACCACAGGGGTCAGTATTGGGCCCTCTTCTTTTTAACATATTTATTAATGACCTTGTAGGGGGCATTCAGAGTAGAATTTCAATATTTGCAGATGACACTAAACTCTGCAGGGTAATCAATACAGGGGAGGACAATTTTATATTACAGGATGATTTATGTAAACTAGAAGCTTGGGCTGATAAATGGCAAATGAGCTTTAATGAGGATAAATGTAAGGTCATGCACTTGGGTAGAAGTAATAAGATGTATAACTATGTGCTTAATTCTAAAACTCTGGGCAAAACCATCAATGAAAAAGACCTGGTGTATGGGTGGATGACAGACTCATATTCAGTGGCCAGTGTCAGGCAGCTGCTACAAAGGCAAATAAAATAATGGGATGTATTAAAAGAGGCATAGATGCTCATGAGGAGAACATAATTTTACCTCTATACAAATCACTAGTTCGACCACACTTAGAATACTGTGCACAGTTCTGGTCTCCGGTGTATAAGAAAGACATAGCTGAACTGGAGCGGGTGCAGAGAAGAGCGACCAAGGTTATTAGAGGACTGGGGGGTCTGCAATACCAAGATAGGTTATTATACTTGGGGCTATTTAGTTTGGAAAAACGAAGACTAAGGGGTGATCTTATTTTAGTGTATAAATATATGAGGGGACACTACAAAGACCTTTCTGATGATCTTTTTAATCATAGACCTGAGACAGGGACAAGGGGGCATCCTCTACGTCTGGAGGAAAGAAGGTTTAAGCATAATAACAGACGCGGATTCTTTACTGTAAGAGCAGTTAGACTATGGAACTCTCTGCCGTATGATGTTGTAATGAGTGATTCATTAATTAAATTTGAGAGGGGACTGGATGCCTTTCTGGAAAAGTATAATATTACAGGGTATATACACTAGATTCCTTGATAAGGCGTTGATCCAGGGAACTAGTCTGATTGCCGTATGTGGAGTCGGGAAGGAATTTTTTTCCCCATGATGGAGCTTACTCTTACTACATGGTTTTTTTTTGCCTTCCTCTGGATCAACATGTTAGGGCATGTTAGGTTAGGCTATGGGTTGAACTAGATGGACTTAAAGTCTTCCTTCAACCTCAATAACTATGTAACTATGTATATTTTCCGTTATCCTTGTCTGTTCTAAGTGTGGGTATTGGTGTATGATCTTTTCACTGGGTGGTGGGCGTGGTTTCAGCCTAGGGTTGAAACAGGAGACAGGGCGAGGGTCAAGGCCTAGACATGCACACCATCAGTGTAAATTCTAGGTAGAGGGTCAGTCAGGATTTCCCTAGTCTGAGGGAAATTGCAGGGGCCCGGGTTATTAGCTCTTGCCCACCTAGTCTCCCCGTGACAGTGGCACAATGAAGTGACGTCATTGCAGAGGAGGCATGTTGATACAGTTGAATGTGCAATACTGGGCACGGGAAGGAGCCCAGAGCTGGCACCAGGCCCCCCTGAATCATGGGCCCTATAGCAGCTGTGTGGTTTGCCACTGTTAGTGGCACCTCATTCTGGCTGGGAGCCCCTTCATCCCAACAAGACCCTACCTCTCCACAGAGATATAGATTTCAGTCTAAGAGGACTCACAGGTTCCCATACAGATGAAGACTTTATTCTAAGAGAGGAATGGCATTGTTTAGGTCCTGGAAACGAGAAACGCCTTAACGTGGCTTCCAGGTACACAGGCATTGGCCAATTTATGCGGTAAGCTTTTTCAATTTCTCATTTCTAGTGCAGTAATGCAATTCAATTTTCATATTTCACATTTGCATGCTATGGCTTTACAGAGTGCTGCTTTATTTGTTTGTTTGATATGGATCATGTTTGTCATCAAACCAGGCACAGAAGACTCTCACAGGCAAGGTAGAAAGAGTATGTAAAATTACCTGAGCTACATATAGATTGCACTCTGCCACATAGCACCCGATGCGCGTTTCGCTGTAGCTTCCTCAGTGTTCTATATGTGTTTGTGAGTCACTGGAGTAAGATTTCTGGTATAAAGTATGCCACAGCTAGTCATTTTGTCCATTTTCGCGAAGTTGGGGAGACTAGTGTGAAAACCTTAAAAGTCTCTAAATGTTTGCACAATTTCACGTTGCACAAAATTAGTGCAATTTTTCAAACCAATTTACTCCAGAATTCTAACATAACTGCTTTGATGAATCGGCACCAAAGGTTGGGAAAGGCACTTGATTACTATGGCATAGAAATCAACTGTTATTACCTCATTTGCACTTTGATATAACCTAGTTAACAAATATACCCCCTTTTACAAGCTCCTCTAGGAAATGCCCACAAAATTCTGATAGGCTCTGTGCCATGTGGATTGAACCTTTGTTATCCTGACTACAGACAAGTGTATGAGTTTCATCCTGAAAAACTAGGACATTTTCATCCAATTTTAATTTATTTTTTATCCGTATTTCCATTTTATATGGAAAATTATCAACCATGTGACATCCATTTTTAAGATCTGAATTTAAATACAGTTATATGAAAAAGTTTGGGCACCCCTATTAATCTTAAGCTTAATGTTTTATAAAAATTGTTTTTTTTGCAACAGCTATTTCAGTTTCATATATCTAATAACTGTTGGACACAGTAATGTTTCTGCCTTGAAATGAGGTTTATTGTACTAACAGAAAATGTGCAATCTGCATTCAAACAAAATTTGACAGGTGCATAAGTATGGGCACCCTTATCATTTTCTTGTTTAAAATACTCCTACCTACTTTTTACTGACTTACTAAAGCACTTTTTTTGGTTTTGTAACCTCATTGAGCTTTGAACTTCATAGCCAGGTGTATGCAATCATGAGAAAAGCTGCTTAAAGTGGCCACTTGCAAGTTGTTCTCCTGTTTGAATCTCCTCTGAAGAGTGGCATCATGGGCTCCTCAAAACAACTGTCAAATGATCTGAAAACAAAGATTATTCAACATAGTTGTTCAGGGGAAGGATACAAAAAGCTGTCTCAGAGATTTAACCTGTCAATTTCCACTGTGAGGAACATAGTAAGGAAATGGAAGAACACAGGTACAGTTCTTGTTAAGGCCAGAAGTGACAGGCCAAGAAAAACATCAGAAAGGCAGAGAAGAAGAATGGTGAGATCAGTCAAGGACAATCTTCAGACCACCTCCAGAGAGCTGCAGCATCAACTTGCTGCAGATGGTGTCACTGTGCATCGGTCAACTATACAACGCACTTTGCACAAGGAGAAGCTGTATGGGAGAGTGATGCGAAAGAAGCCGTTTCTGCAAGCACGCCACAAACAGAGTCGGCTGAGGTATGCAAAAGCCCATTTGGAGAAGCCAATTTCTTTATGGAAGAAGGTCCTGTGGACTGATGAAACCAAGATTGAGTTGTTTGGTCATACAAAAAGGCGTTATCCATGGCAGCAAAAAAACACAGTGCGTTGTATAGTTGACCGATGCACAGTGACACCATCTGCAGCAAGTTGATGCTGAAGCTCTCTGGAGGTGGTCTGAGGATTGTCCTTGACTGATCTCACCATTCTTCTCTGCCTTTCTGATGTTTTTCTTGGCCTGCCACTTCTGGCCTTAACAAGAACTGTACCTGTGTTCTTCCATTTCCTTACTATGTTCCTCACAGTGGAAATTGACAGGTTAAATCTCTGAGACAGCTTTTTGTATCCTTCCCCTGAACAACTATGTTGAATAATCTTTGTTTTCAGATCATTTGACAGTTCTTTTGAGGAGCCCATGATGCCACTCTTCAGAGGAGATTCAAACAGGAGAACAACTTGCAAGTGGCCACTTTAAGTAGCTTTTTTCATGATTGCATACACCTGGCTATGAAGTTCAAAGCTCAATGAGGTTACAAAACCAAAAAAAGTGCTTTAGTAAGTCAGTAAAAAGTAGGTAGGAGTATTTAAAACAAGAAAATGATAAGGGTGCCCATACTTATGCACCTGTCAAATTTTGTTTGAATGCAGATTGCACATTTTCTGTTAGTACAATAAACCTCATTTCAAGGCAGAAACATTACTGTGTCCAACAGTTATTAGATATATGAAACTGAAATAGCTGTTGCAAAAAAAACAATTTTTATAAAACATTAAGCTTAAGATTAATAGGGGTGCCCAAACTTTTTCATATAACTGTAGATATGCCCACTTTTGGCCATAAACATAAAAACCCACCTGATCGTTCACTTGACTGCAAACGCACCACTTTCTCTTGCTACCCATCACTTGACATTGTGGTGTTTGCGTTTGGTCAAACATTGTGCTTTTCTGGTAGTTGTAAAATACCTAATTACATTGAGGCCTGCTGACCACGGCTTTACACATTTCGGTTTGACCATTGCATTGTAATGTCAGCCCAGTTCCCATCCACTTTGTTTTTTGGGCTTTAACGAGTACACATTATTCGGGGGTTTCTCAGAGCAAATAAAGTGACGAGTAGCTACAGGATTTTTGTGCCACCAAACCCATTCGTTACAATGGCTGATGATGATGAGGCCATTTGCTTGTCAACTCATGCTATGTGGCCTTTTTGTCATAGAAGCCTGGACAACTGGAGGTGCATTTATAACTACAAGTTGACAAGAGCCAGAACATTTGTGGAATTCTCTGTGCCAAATTGCATGAATCAGCTTAACGAGCCTAAAGTGAATTCGGTTATCCAAGTCTATGTCATTCTGCACAGCTCTGTCCAGATGATTGAGACATTCTTGGATAAACTCATGAAGATTTTTGAGTCATCCACATTTAAGTATGCACCGTAGTTTGCAAAAGTATTCTCCCCTTTGTCTTTTTACCTATTTTGTTACATTGCAACCTGTGTTTACATATTTTTGTAATCCGATTTGCGTACGATGCATCAGCACTAAATAGTATAAGTTAGTGAAGTGAGAAAAATATAGGCATAAATTACATTTATTGGATCAAATAACTAAAAATTGGCCTGTGCATATGTATTCACCCCTTTTGTGATGAAGCCCCTTCATTAGTCACATGCTTAGTGACAGGAAGTCCACCTGTATACAATCTAAGTGTCACATGGTCTGTCAGTGTATACACACCTTTTTTGAAAGGACACAGAGGCAGCAACACCATTAAGCAAGATACACCACTATCCAAACACCATGAATACCAAGGAGATCTCGAAACAAGTCAGGGACAAAATTGTTCACAAGCACGAGTTAGGTTTTTTTTTTATAAAACAAATTATCCCAATCTCTGATGATCCCCAGAGCACCATCGAATCCATTATTATCAAATGGAAACAACACAGTACCACAACAAACTTGCCAAGAGAGGGCCACCCACCAAAACTCTCAGCCCAAGCAAGGAGGGCATTAGTCAGAGAGGCAGTACAAAGACCAAAGGTAACCCTAAAGGAGCTGCAGAGTTCCCAAGCAGAGACTGAAATATCTGTTCCTACAACCACAATAAGTCGTACACTTCATAGATGTGGACTTTATGGAAGTGTATTTAGAAAAAGAGCCTTTACATACAAAAAATGTAAGGCTCATTTTGGGTTTGCCAAAATACATGTGAGAGACTCCTCAAATGTATGGAGGAAGGTGCTGTGGTCAAATGAGACCAAAATTTAACTTTTTGGCCACCAAGGTAAATGCTATGTTTGGCGCAAAACCAACACAGTACATCACCCTAAGAACACCATCTCCACAATGAAACGTGGTGGCAGCATCATGTTGTAGGGATGTTTTTCTACAGCACGGACAGAAAATGGTTTGAATTAAGGGGAAGATGAATGGTGCAAAATACAGGTATATTCTTAAACACTACCTGTTTCAGTGTGTCAGTGATTTGAGACTGGGACAGAGGTTCACCTTTCAACAGGAAAATGACCCAAAGCATACTGCTAAAGCAACACTTGAGTGGATTAACGGGAAACGTAGAAATGTTTTGGAGTGGCCTACTCAAAACCTAGACCTTAATCCAATTGAGAATCTGTGATCAAACTTGAAGATTGCTGTTCAACAGAAGAAACCATCTAACTTGAAGGAGCTGGAGCAGTTTTTCCTTGAGGAATGGGCAAAAATTCCATTTGCAAGATGTGGAAAGCTCATAGAGACTTATCCAAAGCAACTTGCAGCTGTAATTGCCATAAAAAAAGGCTCTACAAAGCACTGACTGTAACCCCTTCGCGCCATCCGCCGTACTAGTACGGCGCTCCCGGCACTGCATTTGTGCCAGCCGCAGTACTAGCACGGTGGACCGATCACCGCGGTCTCGCGCTGAGCGCCGCGGTGATCGGGTGCGGGTGTCAGCTGTATATGACAGCTGACACCCTGCAGCAATGCCCACGATCGGCGCTATCGCCGATCGCGGGCATTTAACCCCTCTGATGCCGCTGTCAATAGTGACAGCGGCATAGAGGTGGATCGCGCAGGGACGGGGGCTCCCTGCGCTCTCCCACCGGAGCAACGCGATGAGATCGCGCTGCTCCGGTGACCTGGAAGGAGTCCCCGGATCCAAGATGGCCGCGGGACTCCTTCCGGGTCATTTACTGACCTGGCTTGCCGGCGCCTGCTGAGAGTTCCTAATAGCAGGCACCGGCAAGCCTCTGGAACGTGCCTGTCACATCGTTGATCTGACAGAGTGCTATGCACACTGTCAGATCAACGATCTGATCTAAAACAGTGATGTCCCACCCTGGGACAATGGTAAAAAGTAAAATAAAAATACAATGTATAAAAAATAAAATAAAAAAATCCCCAAATAAAGAAAAAAAAAAATTTCCCCGTAATTCCATTTATTTTTGTAAATAAAAAAAAAAAACAATAAAAGTACACATATTTGGTATCGCCGCGTCCGTAACGACCCGCTCTATAAAACTATCCCACTAGTTAACCCCTTCAGTGAACACCGCAAAAAATAAAATAAAAAACAAGGCAAAAAACAACGCTTTATTATCATACAGGCGAACAAAAAGTGGAATAACACACGATCAAAAAGACGGATATAAATAACCATGGTACCGTTGAAAATGTCATCTTGTCCCGCAAAAAAAAAGCCGCCATACAGCATCATCAACAGAAAAATAAAAAAGTTATAGCTCTCAGAATAAAGCGATGCAAAAACAATTATTTTTTTATATAAAATAGTTTTTATTGTGTGGTATGAGGTATCGCTGTAATCGTACTGACCTGAAGAATAAAGCTGCTTTATCAATTTTACCACACGTGGAACGGTATAAACGCCCCCCCCCCCCCTAAAAGAATTTCAGGAATTGCTGGTTTTTGTTCATTCCGCCTCCCAAAAATCAGAATAAAAAGCGATCAAAAAATGTCATGTGCCTGAAAATGGTACCAATAAAAACGTCAACTCGTCCCGCAAAAAACAAGATCTCACATGACTCTGTGGGCCAAAATATGGATAAATTATAGCTCTCAAAATGTGGTAATGCAAAAACTATTTTTTGTAATAAAAAGCGTCTTTTAGTGTGTGATGGCTGCCAACCATAAAAATCCACCAAAAAAACGCTATAAAAGTAAATCAAACCCCCCTTCATCACCCCCTTAGTTAGGGAAAAATAATAAAATTTTAAAAAATGTATGTATTTCCATTTTCCCGTTAGGGTTAGGGCTACGGTTAGGGCTAGAGTTAGAGCTAGGGCTAGGGTTAGGGTTGGGGTTAGGGCTAGGGTTAGGGCTGGGGTTAAGGTTGGGGTTAGGATTTCAGTTAGAATTGGGGGTTTCCACTGTTTAGGCACATCAGGAGCTCTCCAAACGCGACATGGCGTCCGATATCAATTCCAGCCAATTCTGCTTTGAAAAACTAAAACAGTGCTCCTTCCCTTCCGAGTTCTCCTGTGCGCCCAAACAGTGGTCCCCCCCAACATATGGGATATCAGCGTTCTCAAGACAAGTTGGACAACAACTTTTGAGGTCCAATTTGTCCTGTTACCCTTGGGAAAATAAAAACGTGGGGGCTAAAATATCATTTTCGTGGAAAAAAAAAGATTTTTTATTTTCACGGCTCTGCGTTATAAACTGTAGTGAAACACTTGTTGGTTCAAAGTTCTCACAACACATCTAGATAAGTTCCTTGGGGGGTCTAGTTTCCAATATGGGGTCACTTTTGGGGGGTTTCTACTGTTTAGGTACATCAAGGGCTCTGCAAATGCAACATGACGCCTGCAGACCAATCCAGCTAAGTCTGCATTTCAAACGGCGCTCTTTCCCTTCCGAGCTCTGCCGTGTGCCCAAACGGTGGTTCCCCCCCATATATGGGGTATCAGCGCACTCAGGACAAATTGCATAACAACTTTTGTATTCCAATTTCTCCTGTTACCTTTAGGAAAATAAAAACGTGGGGGCTAAAATATCATTTTCGTGGAAAAAAAAATATTTTTTATTTTCACGGCTCTGCGTTATAAACTGTAGTGAAACACTTGTTGGTTCAAAGTTCTCACAACACATCTAGATAAGTTCCTTGGGGGGTCTAGTTTCCAATATGGGGTCACTTGTGGGGGGTTTCTACTGTTTAGGTACATCAGGGGCTCTGCAAATGCAACATGACACCTGCAGACCAATCCATCTAAGTCTGCATTTCAAACGGCGCTCCTTCCCTTCCGAGCTCTGCCGTGCGCCCAAACAGTGGTTCCCCCCCATGTATGGGATATCAGCATACTCAGGACAAATTGGACAATAACTTTTGTGGTCCAATTTCTCTTGTTACCCTTGGGAAAAAAAAATTGCGGGCTGAAACATCATTTTGTGGAAAGAAAAAATGATTTTTTTAATTTTCACAGCGCTACATTCTAAGCTTTAGTGAAACAATTGGGGGTTAAAAGTGCTCACCACACATCTAGATTAGTTCCTTAGAGGGTCTACTTTCCAAAATGGTGTCACTTGTGGGGGTTTCCATTGTTTAGGCACGTCAGGGGCTCTCCAATCGAGCCATGGGTTCCGATCTCAATTCCAGCAAATCTTGCATTGAAAAGTCAAATGGCGCTCTTTCCCTTCCGAGCTCTGCCATGTGCCCAATCAATGGTTTACCCCAACATGTGGGGTATCAGTGTACTCAGGACAAATTGTACAACAACTTTTGTGGTCCAATTTCTCCTGTTACCCTTGGTAAAATAAAACAAATTGGATCTGAAGTAAAAATTTTGTGAAAAAAAAGTTAAATGTTCAATTTTTTTTAAACATTCCAAAAATTCCTGTGAAGCACCTGAGGGGTTAATAAACTTTTTGGATGTGGTTTTGAGTACCTTGAGGGGTGCAGTTTTTAGAATGGTGTCACTTTTGGGCATTTTCTGTCATATAGACCCCTCAAAGTCACTTCAAGTGTGAGGTGGTCCGTTAAAAAAATGGTTTTGCAAATTTTGTTGGAAAAATGAGAAATCGCTGGTCAACTTTTAACCCTTATAACTCCCTAACAAAAAAAAAATTATGTTTCCAAAATTGTGCTGATGTAAAGCCGACATGTGGGAAATGTTGTTTATTAACTGTATTATGTGATATAACTCTCTAATTTAAGGGCATAAAAACTAAAAGTTTGAAAATTGCTAAATTTTCATAATTTTCGACAATTTTTTTTTTTTTTCACAAATAAATGCAAGTCATATCGAAGAAGTTTTACCACTATC
The DNA here is from genome assembly GCF_051348905.1 of Ranitomeya variabilis. Lineage (NCBI taxonomy): Eukaryota > Metazoa > Chordata > Amphibia > Anura > Dendrobatidae > Ranitomeya > Ranitomeya variabilis. The sequence goes on from NC_135234.1 coordinate 652,808,390, forward strand.
ATGAAGTACAATATGTCATGAGAAAACAGTGTCAGAATCACCAGGATCCGTTGAAGCGTTTCAGAGTTATAACCTCATAAAGTGACAGTGGTCAGAATTGTAAAAATTGGCCCTGTCACTTAGGTGAAAACAGGCTTTGGGGTGAAGGGGTTAAGGTGGTGAATAGTCATGAACACTGAATGTTTCAGTAATTTTGTCCTATTTGTTGTTGCTTTACTATAAAAAGAAAAGCAAATGTTCACAGTTGTAGGCATGTTCTTTACATGAACTGATGCAAACCTTCAAAACAATCAGTAAAATTCCAGGTTGTGAGGTAGCAAAACACGAAAAATGCCAAGGGGGTTAATACTTTCACAAGCCGCAGTATTTCAGGATAGCTCAGCTAGACCGTGATGCGCTGGTTTGAGGGATCAAAATCAGTATGCATTTTATTTTGCACTCCTGAAAGCAGAGTGCCATGGCAGGATGTCACTGTTTCCACGTATGCATAATTGTATGTTTTGTTTTTTTTATTCTGTTCACATATGTTATTTGGGTATGAGTATTTTTGGTTGGCTCAGTTGAGCAGGAAATGTGTTACAGTACATTAAAAAACTACAAAATGTAGCAATCTGTTATGTTTTCCACTTCCTCAAAACTTTTAGTTAACCAAATAAAAGGTCCATCTTGTTTTGTTGATACTTGTACAACATTGAACACACCATCCACATCATTAATACAACTTAGTAGTTTACAATATCAAACAACAAAATGGGATTAACCCCTTAATGACAGCCAATACGTCTTTTAACTGACCTGACATATAAGAGAATAGCCTCCCCATACAGGTAAAAATCCAGCATCTGTTGGATGTACACTATAGCTGACAACTTTCTGCATCAGCCATGATCAGTGTTTGCACCATCCAAATCTGTTTAACCCCTTAGATGCTGCTGTAAATAGTGACTACATCATTATAAATGGTTAACAGAGTGTGGGGGCTTCCTCTTTATTCCAATTGGTGCCCTCAGATCATGATTGTGTGGTCCTGATGTTTGCCGTGGCAATTCACAACCAAATAGTGTCCTAAGAATCTAACGGCAGTAGTAATCTGTTCAGAAGTTAGAAGCATTCAGGTGGTAAAAATACACATTTTAATTTCTGTCATACCACTTTGCATTAATTCCTGTAAAGCACCTGAAGGGTTAATAAACTACCTGACTGCAGTTTTCGATATGTCAGGGGTGCTGTTTTTAAAATAGTATCGCGTTTGGGGGTTTCCCAATATATGAGACCCCTAAAGTCACTTCAAACATGGATAAGTCCCTAAAAAATAAATTTTGTAAATTTCCTTGAAAAAATGAAAAATTGCTGCTACATTTTTAAACTTCCTAAAATGCTAACAAAATAAAATAACATTTTACAAATGATGCTGATGTAAAGCAGACATGTGGGAAATGTTATTTATTAATGGTTTGTTGTGGTATGACCATCTGGATTAAAGGGATAATCATTCAAATTTTGAAAATTGCTAATTTTTTATTTTTTTCTCAAATTTTTGATATTTTTTATAAATAAACACAAAACATATTGACCTAAATTTACCATTAACATAAAGTATAATGTGCCACGAAAAAACAGTCTCAAAATCACTGGGATTTGTTGAAGCGTTGCAGAGTTATTACCACATAAAGTGACACTGGTCAGATTTCAAAAATTTGGCTCCGTCACTAAGGGGTTAAACACTCAAGAGAACTAATAATTGTAATACCTAGGTAGGGAAAGGTTGGGGCATGTGCAATTGGTCCTCCAACACTCAGGTGCAGTATGCTACATTCATTTATCTTTTTATAACCTAGACATTTTACATGGGGCATTGAGTATGGTCCTAGTGCCCTATCTAGGGAGTTGCTATACCCACGGAATGGACCTTATATGTTGATTTGGTACCATTCAGGCACATTGCCGGTACATATATGGATAGACTTTTTTCATAAGGGTCATTCCCCATGGGACTTATAACATTAGGGTATGGGACTTGTATCCAGATAAATGTGCAACTTGCACCTGTATGATGTATTGAGGGTTTTCCCCTAGCTTATACCCTGTGTGTGGTGGACCTTCATGGCCGGTGTCTCTTTTTTCTTTGCACTTTGTTTGTTCATGACTACTGTCATCACGTGACAGTGGCCTGTGTTTATATGTTTGTATATTTAGTCATGTTTTTTATAATTCTTTGCCAATAAAGTATGTTTTTAATTTTTCACTAAAAGCTTCCAATTGTACTCCTTGTGTGTATACTAGGTAGGGAAAGTGTAGAAGGGTTTGGCCTGCTGGGAAAGCTGGATCTTTCACGGGTGTGATGTGTTTGGAAAGTAGAAGACATGGAGGATGAGAGGTGGCATAAGAGGAACCTGGGTTTGGTTGAGAAAAAAGTGGCTCCTAGTGCTGGACACATTAAGAAGGTCTTGATCATGGTTTCACACATCCAGTACATTGGTGGGTTTGGCACATAATAGAACATGTGAAGAACTGGTGGGCCAGAAATGGTATCACACCAATGTATCTTGTGTAATAGCAATGGTCCAAAGTTGAAAAACAATCTTGTGGATCGTTGGGTAGTGTCACTGATTCCACTAACATGAGAACTGCTGCATGAAGGCATAGCCCTAAATTTTCGAGGACCTCATGTAGAAATGGCCCAAAGCTACATGCAAAGGTGTCCTCCACATCTTCTCTTCATGAATCCTTATCCTCTTCATGAGTTGGAGGCATCTGATGGGTGGAACTAGAGTGAAATTTCTGGGGTATGGAATGCCACAGCTGGTCATGAAGCAGATGAGCTGTGGTGTCAAGAGCCCAACGTGCTTCTGCCCTCCTGAATTCGCCCATTTCAACAAAGCTGGGGGAAACCGTACTCCAAAAGTTGCAAAATTTTTATGCAACTCTAACTTGTGCCTACATTTTAAAACCTTCCAAAGCTGTTACGCCAGAATTCTGGTGTGAATGCTTTGATAAATCTGAATTTCTGCTGGTATATTCTAGGTAGAGGCAGGACACGCTTCTCCTGGAACAAAATAATAAAATGCTCCACATCTAGTTACTTTGGCATAGCTGCGGAAATACATCAAAATTTTTTTTTCCACTCTCCACTTATTGGGACACTTGCAGATTTGATGGATGAGTTTCATCAGATATATACAAAAAAGTAGTACATGCTACGATTTTTTTTCTCACGGACTGTCAGACAAAGAAAAATTTTTCAGCTCAACAGCTCTCTTGAATACATGGGTCAGTGGGCTGTCCGATTTGTTCGCTTGTCTGTTTGAGTCCTTGGGTCCAGGATTGACCAATTTTGAAAAAGGTTTATTTGCATACCTCAAACTTTAAATTGCTGTCTCATCGTATAGGTTTCCCAGTTTTGAAAAACCTCTGTTTTTTGACTGCCTTTTTTTTTAAATTATTATTTTTATTTTTTTTTAAACTTGATTTTAGTTACCCTTCCTGAGTCCAGAGCTGAGTCTCTACCACTGCCCATGGTCTGTAATTGTCTGCAGCGCTGATGTTGCCTTGACAGAGCTGCAGCCAATCGGTGAGATTAGCGGCTCTGAGTGGCTTGAGCTGTTGACTCGTGTACAGCCGTTGAGCTCAGTGATGGGCCGTTGTTTGCAAACGTTCAAAAATAAAACCCTATAAAAACATATACTCAAATTATCTAATTACTTACATCAGTAGATTTAGTTGTTCCGTAATTGTTTTGTATGATAAATATTACACAACATTGCAAAGCAAGTTTTTGAGTTGTATATTAAATATTTGCCTTATATCACAAAGATTTCCCACAAGCTTGCAATTTATAACCTGGTGAGAATAAATGTCATCAGTGAGGCATAGATAGGTTTCTTCACGCCTCATTGAGGTTAGATGACTAGATAGATAAGTCGAGGTGAAATGCAATGTGTGCATGTGGTTTATGTGACGGCCTCTGTTGTTTTGAAGGTTATTTTAATTTTAGCCATTTTTGCAGGAACGTGACGTAACAACAACTGGGTCCATTGAGGAAAGGGCCCGCTGATGCTAGTTCTGTTTGTATTGTGGCGCAGATAGACCTCAGCTCCCTACATTTCAATGACTAAGAAGGTCACTGGTCTATCAAAGAATGGCAGGTGACATTGGCCATGATGTTGCCGGTGGCGCAAGACATCAATGCCATGCACCATGCTCTTGCACAACCTATGGAGGTAGAAGAGGACACTGCATTGTGGAAGCAGAGACAGATAAGAAAAATGATTTATTTTTTAATATGTTTTCAGAAGATTGCCAGTATGGGTGACATTATTGCAGCAGGAAGGGACCTGGATAGGTGACATTATTTAAGAAAGGGAGCACGGTCAGAAACATTATTGCAGGAAGGGGCCAGGATTGGGCACTTTATTACAGGTAGGGGACAGGATGGGGAACATTGTTACTGGAAAGAGCCAGGATTGGAGAACATTATTACAGGACAGGGTACATTATTACAGGAAGGAGTTGGTATGGGAGACATTATTACAGAAAGAGTCTAGGATGGTGGACTTTATTACAGGAAGGCGCCAGTATGGGGGACATTATTACCAGATGGGGGGCAGGACGAGGAATATCATTACAGGATGGGAGCCAGGAAGGAGGACACTATTACAGCATTGGCTTCATTATTACAAGATGGGGGTCAAGACGGAAGATGCTATTACAGGACAAGGGACAATATTACAGGATGGAGGCCAGGACAGGGATATTATTATAGGATAGGGACATGTTGGAGAACATTATTAGAGCATGGGGCATATTATTACAGGAGGAGGACCAGAATATTGAGGGGTCATTATTAGAGGAAAAGGCTAGGATAAGGTTCATTATTGCAGGATAAAGGTGAGGATGGGGGACATTATTATAGGACAGAGAACATTTTTACAGAATGAGGGACATTATTTCAAATGGTTGATATAATTACTGTATGGGGGCCAGAATGAGGAACATTCAATATTAATTTATGGCAACAGGTGAGGGATAATCTACTGTAACAAGCCAATTAGGGAACATTATTACTATATGGTGCCAATTAAGGGACAATATTACTGTATGTGTGCCAGAATAGGTGAATCTGTTACTCCAATTTTGCTCATACATTATCAATTACTAATTTATGGAGCTACAATTTGAGATGTTCCAAAATTATTGAGTCCTTATAGGTGGAAGCTATTACTGTTTGGGGGAAGAAATGGTGTACTTTATTACTGTATTGTTGCCACTGGGCAGGGAGCATTTCTACTATGAGGGGATCACAAAGGGAGACACCACTACTGTAATGTATTTTATATTTTATTTTTGCAGTTACTGTTAATATTGGGGGAAGAAAAGGAAGTCACTGTTACTACAATGGTACTATTGCACTCTTTGTTTTCATCTGGTGCAGTGTAGAAGTGGAGGGTTTTGGAGAAGTGATTAGTAATAGATATATATGTGTTCTTTTCTGAGCCGTGCCTGGAAGAACACAGCGGCCTGTGCCGGCTTTTTTTATGGAGCTGAGAATTAAGCGACTAGCACCCACCAACGGTTGAAAATGCCCCTGGTGATACCCTGCTGCATCAAACAAGAACAGTTTTAGCACAAATCGAGACCGTTTCATTGGGGGTTTTGTCTCAATCTCATTTTTTTTGTCGATTAAGACAGAAACACCAAAATAAGTGCTCAACATTGAGCTCAGGAAAATGTTATCCAACCCTCAAGGGCTCACTCACATTGGCATATAACAATATTTTATCGGATGTCACTCGGCCCAATATTATACTATGAGGTAGTGCAGATCAGCAATTTCTTTTCTCATGTCGATTCGACATGAGAAAACAATGTCAGCATGCTGTGGGTGCATATAATGATTGGATCACGAGTACCCATACAACAAGTCTATGAGTGGGTGCAAGACTACACTCGGATGTCATACAAGAGCAGTCCCACATCCGAGGACACAGAGAATGGAGACGATGGAGAACTTAAGGTCACTGTCTTCTCCGCAGCTGCGCTGCGATTCTCTCATGTCAGAAGGTCAGATCACACTTAGGCCATGTGCACACGTTCAGGATTTTTCGTGGTTTTTTCTCGTTTTTTTGCTATAAAAACGTGATAAAAACGCAAAAAAAACGCTTACATATGCCTCCTATTATTTACAGGGTATTCCGCATTTTTTGTGCAAATGTTGCAATTTTTTCCGCGAAAAAATCGCATCGCGGAAAAAAAGCAACATGTTCATTAAAAATGCGGAATTGCTGGGATTCCGCACACCTAGGAGCCCATTGATCTGCTTACGTCACGCACGGGGCTGTGCACACCATGCGGGAAGTAAGCAGAATATATGCGGTTGGTACCCAGGGTGGAGGAGAGGAGACTCTCCTCCACGCACTGGGCACCATATAATTGTTCAAAAATGAAAGAATTAAAATAAAAAATAGTCCTATACTCACCCTCTGATGCCCCCCGAAGTGTTCCCGCCTCTCCGGTGCATGCTTTCTCTTCCGTTTCTATAGATGTTGTGGTTCAGGACCTGTGATGACATCGCTGTCTTGTGATTGGTCGCGTGACCGCTCATGTGACTCACGCGACCAATCACAAGCCGCGACGTCATCGAAGGTCCTGAACCACACCGGCATCTATAGGAACGGACGCCGCTGAGGAGATTGGCTGTCTGCAAAGGGTGAGTATAACCATTTTTTTTATTTTTTTTATTATTTTTAAACATTCTATCTTTTACTATAGATGCTGCATAAGCAGCATCTATAGTAAAAAGTTGGTCACACTTGTCAAACACTATGTTTGACAAGTGTGACCAACTTGTCAGTCAGTTTTCCAAGCGATGCTACAGATCGCTTGGAAAACTTTAGCATTCTGCAAGCTAATTACGCTTGCAAAATGCTAAAAAAAACGCGAAAAAAACGGAAAAAAAATGCAAAAAAAAAATGCGGATTTCTTGCAGAACATTTCCGGTTTTCTTCAGGAAATTTCTGCAAGAAATCCGGACGTGTGCACATACCCTAAGATGACATTGACAGAGTTTGAGCAGAGTGTCATTAGTATCGTTGGTCCCGATTCTCTCGCATGAAAGAATCAACGACAGTGTGACCCCAGACTAAGAGAGAGAAAAAAAGTTATGTACCCTAAAATGCTACCAATAAAAACATCAACTCATCAAGAAAAAAATAAGCCCACGCTCAGGTTATTCATCTATCAACAGTAAAATAGGGGGTTTCGACTTTTCTGGTAGGACAAAGTCTCTAGAAATGTGACATAGCTCCTCTAAAATAAAATGCACTGAAATCTGTGCTCCAAAATGCAAATGTGCCTATTCATGCTGGGTTCCGCAATGCACCTAAACTACAGTTAATGTCCATATTTTTGGCATTACTGTAGCCGGGAGAGCCCACTTAATTTATGAAATGTGTGTCTCCAGAAGCACAAGTTGGACACAGTGTGTTGGACACTAAGGCTACTTTCACACTAGCGTTAACTGCATTCCGTCACAATGCGTCGTTTTGCCGAAAAAACGCATCCTCCAAAAGTGTTTGCAGGATGCGTTTTTTCACCATTGATTAACATTAAGCGACGCATTGTGACGGATTGCCACACGTCGCACCCGTCGTGCGACGGATGCATCGTGCAGTGGCGGACCGTCGGGAGCAAAAAACGCTACATGTAACGTTTTTTGCTCACGACGGTCCGCTTTTTCCGACCGCGCATGCGCGGCGGGAACTCCGCCCCCACCTCCCCGCACTTCCCCGCACTTCCCCGCACCTCACAATGGGGCAGCGGATGCGCTGGAAAAATGCATCTGCTGCCCCCGTTGTGCGGCTGAGACAACGCTAGCGTCAGGGACCTCGGCCCGACGCACTGCGACGGACCGAGCCCGACGCTAGTGTGAAAGTAGCCTAAGCTGGCATATGTGCAATTTTCACTCTGCAACATCCACTGTATGCTTTTTTCTGGAAAATACTATTGCTGCCAAAATAGTAAGTTCACCTGTAGATGAATTGAGAGGTCTAGTTTCTAAAATTGGGCCACTTTGGGAGTTATTGAATGTTAGGACCTCTACAAATGGCACCTACAAACTATTCCAGAAAAATCTGCATTCCAAATGTGAAATGGTGCTCCTTCCTTATGAACCCAGTTGAGTTGCAAAACCATAGTTTTCAATGACATATGGGATATCATTGTGTTCAGTAGAAAGTGGGTAACAACTGTATGTTCCATTTTCTCCTATTACCTCTTGTGAAAATACAATATTTGCAGCTAATATAACATTTTAGTACTAAAAATGGGCCATGCAAATAAAATATATATATATTTTTGCCACTAAAATGTAATAGCAGCATCAAGTTTTTTTTTATTTCCACAAGAGGTAATAAGAGAAAACGGTCCCCACAATTTTTTACACAATTTCTACCAGGCACAATTATACCCTATAACATATGACCAAAGAAATTGAAGACCAAAATTTTCCTATTACCTATGACAAAATTGGGGCTAAAACAACATTTTACTGAAAAAAAAAAAAACCCTCATCATTTATTGTTTTCCTGACCCAAACTTATTAAGTTGAGTAGAGCACCTGTGGGTTGAAAATGACCACCTCAACCCTAGATTATTTTATTGTAGGGTCTGTTTTCCAAAATGGGGTCTCTTGGGAGTTTCTGCTATTTTGGCATATCAGCCAAATTTGTGCTCCAAAAATCATATAGTGCTCCTTCCTTTCTGAGCTTTCCTAATGCTGGAAATCTGTGCTTTGGTCTGATGAGTCCAAATTTGAGATCTTTGGTTCCAACCACCGTGTTTTTGTGCGACGCAGAAAAGGTGAACGGATGGACTCTAGATGCCTGGTTCCTACCGTAAAGATTTCCACTGGTCTAATGTCCATTCCTTGTGTTCTTTAGCCCAAAGAAGTCTCTTCTGCTTGTTGCCTGTCCTTAGCAGTGGTTTCCTAGCAGCTATTTTACCATGAAGGCCTGCTGCACAAAGTCTCCACTTAACAGTTGTTGTAGAGATGTGTCTGCTGCTAGAACTCTGTGTGGCATTGACCTGGTCTCTAATCTGAGCTGCTGTTAACCTGCGATTTCTGAGGATGGTGTTATGACCCCAATGGCAGGGGGTCTCAGAGACAATAGCGAAGTCTGCAAACATAAAACCCAGCTCATAGGGCAGTGGTAACTGGGCTGACCATATACCTGAACCTAGCACACAAATAACAGCAGCCGGGGAACGTACCTACGTTGATTCTAGACGTTTCGCGCCAGCCGGAGAACTAACTAACCATAGCAGGGAAAAGAAAGACCTTTCTTGCCTCCAGAGGAAATACCCCAAAAAGTTGGATACAAGCCCCCAACAAATAAAAACGGTGAGGTAAGAAGAAAAGACAAACGCAAGAAATGAACTAGGTTTTAGCAAAGAGAGGCCCGCTAACTAATAGCAGAATATAGGAAGATGACTTATATGGTCAGCAAAAACCCTCACAAAAACTCCACGCGGAATATTCAAGAACCCCCGAACCGTCTAACGGCACGGGGGGAGAACATCCGCCCCCTGGAGCTTCCAGCAATATAAGGAATCACATTTAGTACAAGCTGGACAAAAATAAGAGCACAGAAAATAACCAAAAACAAGAAAGCAGAACTTAGCTTCATTTTGCAAAGAACCAGGACCAGCAGATAGGAGCAAACAGAAGGATCTGATTACAACGATGCCAGGCACCAGACTGAAAATCCAGGAAGTTCAAATAGCGACACCCCTGGACTAACGAGGCCAGGTGGATACCAAGCAAGGGAAGGAATATCAAAGTGTAATATCACTAGTGACCACAAGAGGGAGCCTAATTCACAACAGTACCCCCCCTTAAGGAGGGGTCACCGAACCCTCACCAAGACCACCAGGGCGATCAGGATGAGCAGCGTGAAAGGCACGAACCAAATCGGCCGCATGCACATCAGAGGCGACCACCCAGGAATTATCCTCCTGACCATAGCCCTTCCACTTGACCAGATACTGAAGCCTCCGCCTGGAGAGACGAGAATCCAAGATCTTTTCCACCACGTACTCCAACTCGCCCCCAACCAACACCGGAGCAGGAGGCTCAACAGAAGGAACCACAGGCACAACGTACCGCCGCAACAAAGACCTATGGAACACGTTGTGAATGGCAAACGACACAGGAAGTTCCAAGCGAAAGGACACTGGATTAAGAATTTCCAAAATCTTATAAGGACCGATGAAGCGAGGCTTAAATTTAGGAGAGGAGACCTTCATAGGAACAAAGCGAGAAGACAGCCACACCAAATCCCCAACACGAAGTCGGGGACCCACACCGCGGCGGCGGTTGGCAAAACGCTGAGCCTTCTCCTGTGACAACTTCAAGTTGTCCACCACATGATCCCAAATCCGCTGCAACCTATCCACCACAGAATCCACCCCAGGACAGTCAGACGGCTCCACATGTCCCGAGGAAAAACGAGGATGGAAACCAGAGTTGCAGAAAAATGGCGAAACCAAGGTAGCGGAACTAGCCCGATTATTAAGGGCAAACTCAGCCAACGGCAAGAAGGTCACCCAATCATCCTGATCTGCAGAAACAAAACATCTCAAATAAGCCTCTAGAGTCTGATTTGTTCGCTCAGTTTGGCCATTAGTCTGAGGATGAAAGGCAGATGAAAACGACAAATCAATGCCCATCTTAGCACAAAAGGATCGCCAGAACCTGGAAACAAACTGGGATCCTCTGTCAGACACGATATTCTCAGGAATGCCGTGAAAACGAACCACATTCTGAAAGAATAACGGAACCAGATCAGAAGAGGAAGGCAGCTTAGGCAAGGGCACCAAATGGACCATCTTGGAAAAGCGATCACATACCACCCAGATGACAGACATGCCCCGAGACACTGGAAGATCCGAAATGAAATCCATGGAAATGTGTGTCCAAGGCCTCTTCAGGACAGGCAAGGGCAAAAGCAACCCGCTGGCACGAGAACAGCAAGGCTTAGCCCGAGCACAAGTCCCACAGGACTGCACAAATGACCGCACATCCCGTGACAAGGAAGGCCACCAAAAGGACCTAGCCACCAAATCTCTGGTGCCAAAAATACCCGGATGCCCTGACAACACCGAGGAGTGAACCTCGGAAATGACTCTACTGGTCCATTTATCAGGAACAAACAGTCTGTCAGGTGGACAAGAGTCAGGTCTATCAGCCTGAAATCTCTGCAACACACGTCGCAAATCCGGAGAAATGGCCGACAAGATTACACCCTCTTTAAGAATACCAACTGGCTCTGAGGCTCCAGGAGAGTCAGGCACAAAGCACCTAGAAAGAGCATCAGCCTTAACATTCTTTGAACCAGGCAGGTACGAAACCACGAAGTCAAAACGGGAGAAAAATAATGACCAACGGGCCTGTCTAGGATTCAGGCGTTTAGCAGACTCGAGATACATCAGATTTTTGTGATCGGTCAAAACCACCACACGATGCTTAGCACCCTCGAGCCAATGACGCCACTCCTCAAATGCCCACTTCATGGCCAACAACTCCCAATTGCCAACATCATAATTCCGCTCAGCAGGCGAAAATTTCCTAGAAAAAAAAGCACATGGTCTCATTACTGAGCAACCAGGGCTTCTCTGCGACAAAACGGCCCCTGCACCGATCTCAGAAGCATCCACTTCAACCTGAAAGGGAAGCGAGACATCAGGCTGACACAAAACAGGCGCCGAAGTAAACCGGCGCTTCAGCTCCTGAAAAGCCTCCACGGCTGCAGGAGCCCAGTTAGCAACATCAGAACCTTTCTTGGTCATATCCGTCAAAGGTTTAACAACGCTAGAAAAATTAGCGATAAAACGACGGTAGAAGTTAGCAAAACCCAAGAACTTCTGAAGACTCTTAACCGACGTGGGCTGAGTCCAATCATGAATAGCTCGGACCTTGACTGGGTCCATCTCCACAGCAGAAGGGGAGAAGATAAAACCCAAAAAGGGAACCTTCTGCACACCAAAGAGACACTTTGAGCCCTTAATAAACAAAGCATTCTCACTCAAAACCTGAAACACCATCCTGACCTGCCTTACATGGGAGTCCCAATCATCAGAAAAAAACAGAATATCATCCAGATAAACAATCATAAATTTATCCAGATACTTCCGGAAGATGTCATGCATAAAGGACTGAAACACTGAAGGAGCATTAGAGAGCCCAAAAGGCATCACCAAGTACTCAAAATGACCTTCGGGCGTATTAAATGCAGTTTTCCATTCATCTCCCTGCTTAATGCGCACAAGGTTGTACGCACCACGAAGGTCTATCTTGGTGAACCACTTGGCACCCTTAATCCGGGCAAACAAGTCCGACAACAGAGGCAAAGGATACTGAAATTTAACAGTGATTTTATTCAGAAGTCGATAGTCTATACAAGGTCTCAAAGATCCGTCCTTCTTGGCCACAAAGAAAAATCCCGCACCAAGAGGGGAAGAGGATGGACGAATATGTCCCTTCTCCAGAGACTCCTTAATATACGAACGCATTGCGGTATGCTCAGGTACAGACAGATTAAATAATCTTCCCTTAGGAAACTTACTACCTGAAATCAAATCTATAGCGCAGTCACAGTCCCTATGAGGAGGAAGAGCACTGGACCTGGACTCGCTGAATACATCCTGATAATCAGACAAATACTCAGGAACATCCGAAGGAGTAGAGGAAGCAATAGACACCGGCGGGGAATCGCAATGAATTCCCTGACAGCCCCAACTTGACACAGACATAGCCTTCCAATCCAAAACTGGATTGTGAGTTTGTAACCATGGCAGACCCAAAACGACCAAATCATGCATTTTATGCAAAACAAGAAAACGAATCACCTCTCGATGTTCAGGAGACATGCACATGGTCACCTGTGTCCAAAACTGCGGCTTATTTTCCGCCAATGGCGTAGCATCAATACCTCTCAGAGGAATAGGATTAACCAAAGGCTCCAGAACAAAACCACAGCGCTTGGCAAACGACAGATCCATAAGACTCAGGGCAGCACCTGAATCCACAAACGCCATAACAGGATAGGAAGACAATGAGCAAATTAAAGTCACAGACAAAATAAATTTAGGTTGCAAATTACCAATGGCGACCGGACTAACCACCTTTGTTAAGCGTTTAGAGCATGCTGATATAACATGTGTAGAATCACCACAGTAGAAACACAACCCATTCTGACGTCTATGATTTTTCCGTTCAATTCTAGTCTGAACTCTATCACATTGCATTAACTCAGGTGTCTGTTCAGACAACACCACCAGAGGATTAGCGACTTTGCGCTCCCGTAAACACCGGTCAATTTGAATAGCCAACGCCATGGAATCATTCAGACTTGTAGGAACGGAGAAACCCACCATCACATTCTTAATGGCTTCAGAAAGGCCATTTCTGAAATTTGCGGCCAGAGCACACTCATTCCACTGAGTAAGCACGGACCATTTCCGAAATTTTTGGCAATACACTTCAGCTTCATCCTGGCCCTGAGAAATAGCCAGCAAGGCTTTTTCTGCCTGAACTTCAAGATTGGGTTCCTCGTAAAGCAATCCGAGCACCAGAAAAAACGCATCAATATTTGCCAATGCCGGATCTCCTGGCGCTAACGAGAAGGCTCAATCCTGAGGGTCGCCCCGTAAGAAAGAGATAACAATTTTTACTTGCTGAGCTGAGTCTCCAGACGAACGAGGTCTCAGAGATAGAAACAATTTACAATTATTCCTGAAATTTCTAAATTTAAATCGGTCTCCAGAGAACAATTCCGGAATAGGTATTTTAGGTTCTGACATAGGACTGCTAGTAACAAAATCTTGAATACTCTGCACACGAGCAGCAAGCTGATCCACACTAGTAATCAAGGTCTGGACATTCATGTCTGCAGCAAGGCTCCAGCCACTCTGAGATAAAGGGGAGGAAAGAAGGGAAGAAAAAAAAAAAAACCTCAGAATTTCCATTCTTATAATCCCACTTCTGCAATGCATTAAATATTCACTTATGGCCTGGCATACTGTTATGACCCCAATGGCAGGGGGTCTCAGAGACAATAGTGAAGTCTGCAAACATAAAACCCAGCTCATAGGGCAGTGGTAACTGGACTGACCATATACCTGAACCTAGCACACAAATAACAGCAGCCGGGGAACGTACCTACGTTGATTCTAGACGTCTCGCGCCAGCCGGAGAACTAACTAACCCTAGCAGGGAAAAGAAAGACCTTTCTTGCCTCCAGAGGAAATACCCAAAAAAGTTGGATACAAGCCCCCAACAAATAAAAACGGTGAGGTAAGAAGAAAAGACAAACGCAAGAAATGAACTAGGTTTTAGCAAAGAGAGGCCCGCTAACTAATAGCAGAATATAGGAAGATGACTTATATGGTCAGCAAAAACCCTCACAAAAACTCCACGCGGAATATTCAAGAACCCCCGAACCGTCTAACGGCACGGGGGGAGAACATCCGCCCCCTAGAGCTTCCAGCAATATAAGGAATCACATTTAGTACAAGCTGGACAAAAATAAGAGCACAGAAAATAACCAAAAACAAGAAAGCAGAACTTAGCTTCATTTTGCAAAGAACCAGGACCAGCAGATAGGAGCAAACAGAAGGATCTGATTACAACGATGCCAGGCACCAGACTGAAAATCCAGGAAGTTCAAATAGCGACACCCCTGGACTAACGAGGCCAGGTGGATACCAAGCAAGGGAAGGAATATCAAAGTGTAATATCACTAGTGACCACAAGAGGGAGCCAAAAGGTCTAATTCACAACAGGATGGTGACTCTGATAAACTTATCCTCAGAAGCAGAAGTGACTCTTGGTCTTCCTTTCCTGGGGCGGTCCTCATGTGAGCCAGTTTCTTTGTAGCGCTTGATGGTTTTTGCCACTGCACTTGGGGACACTTTCAAAGTTTTCCCAATTTTTTGGAATGACTGAACTTCATTTCTTAAAGTAATGATGGCCACGTGTTTTTCTTTACTTAGCTGCTTTTTTCTTGCCATAATACAAATTCTAGCAGTCTATTCGGTAGGACTATCAGCTGTGTATCCACCAGACTTCTGCACAACACAACTGATGGTCCCAACACCATTTATAAGGCAAGAAATCCCACTTATTAAACTTGACAGGGCACACTTGTGAAGTGAAAACCATTCCCGGTGACTACCTCTTGAAACTCATCAAGAGAATGCCAAGAGTGTGCAAAGCAGTCATCAAATCAAAAGTTGACTACTTTGAAGAACCTAGACTATAAGACATAATTTCAGTTGTTTCACACTTTTTTGTTAAGTATATAATTCCACATGTGTTAATTCATAGTTTTAATGCCTTCAGTGTGAATGTACAATTTTCATAGTCATGAAAATACAGAAAAATCTTTAAATGAGAAGGTGTGTCCAAACTTTTGATCATTGAGGCCAAAGAATTCTATTTTAACCTCATCAGTCCACAGGACTAGTTTCCAAAATGTATCAGGCTTGTTTAGATGTTCTTTTGCATACTTCTGATGCAAAATGTTATGATGAGGATGCAGGAGAGGTTTTCTTCTGATGACTCTTCTATGATGGACAAATTTTTGCAGGTGTCTCTGAAAAGTAGAACAATGTACCATAACTCCAGACTCTGCTAAATCATTCTGAAGGTCTTTTGCAGTCAATGGGGAGTTCTTATTTGCCTCTTTAGCAATCCTACGAGCAGCTCTCAACAAAATTTTACTTGGTCTTCCAGACCTTATATTGACCTCCACTGTTCCTGTTAACTACCATTTCTTAATTACATTTCCAACTGAGGAAAGAGTAACTTGAAAATGTTTTGCTATCTTCTTACAGCCTTCTCCTGCTTTGTGGGCCTCCATCATTTTCATTCTCACAATGCTAGGCAGCTGCTTAAAAGAACCCATGGCTGCTGTTTTGTGGCTCAAGATTAGAGGAGACTGAGCAGCAGCATCATCTGGCCTCTTCTAACGATGATAGTGAATAATCCATTACTAACAGGCTAATTAAGGTCTGAAACCTTGGTCAAAGTTAAACCTTGGCCAAGAAAATTAAAATCATTACTACATTAAAGGAAAAGGCAAAAAAGAATGTGTTACATACAAAATATACCTTTCAAATTATAAAACAAACAGAGATATAACCAGAGGTGCATGGGTGGGGGATTCCACATTTGGCTAAGGTGGCCGCAATGTAGCTGTGGAAGAGAGTTGTAGGATGGGATATAGGGTTCGACTGGATGAGCAGCATGATAGGGCTTTCCAGAGTGGGAATGAGGATATGGATGCTCGCCATGATACTCACGCATAAATGGCGTGTGATCTGGTGGTGAACAATACCTATGAGGCTTGCCTTGTGACCCATTTCCATCTCGGTCAGTCCCATGTTGGCGCGAATGATCCATTTAATAATGGGAAGCAGCAGGTATATGTTGGGAAAGCACATGGGGTAGATTTACATGCTGATGGCCACTGGAGCCAGTTTGTTGCCACACAACACACTGAAGATCTCCCCGAGTTTGAGTTAAAGAATTCAAGACTATTTGGAGAGCCTCCCAGGTCCGAAGGTGAATAGATTTTGGGACTTGCCTCACATAAGATGCCAAGCTGCAGCAAAGGACTCCTCCTCATCATCATTCATGGTGTGAGATAGATCCTACAGCACCCTGCTATCTATCTTGACCCCTGTGCTGGTGGTGGAGATTCTTACGCTTCCGGCTCCTTCTTGGCACACAGGAAAATTCTGCTGGTAGCTCCAGTGGCACAGTCAAACTGGTGCTGGATCCAGCTCATCAGAGTTGCCAACCTCTGCAGGGCCAGAGGGTTTGGTGGGTTTCACAACAACAGGCTCTCCAGCAACCTCAACATCCAGTTTTGGACCTTAAATGTTCAAAGAAATTTTAGTACAATACACATGTGACAGCATCCTTTTGACAATGAACATACATAATAGTGCACTTATAGACGCATCTTGATTATAGGAGCAAATAAATTTAGCTGCTCATAATAAAGGTAGGGCCACTGTTTCAGAAGAAAAAAAAAAATGTGACAAAACCAGCTCACCTACTAGGCATTTGTTGTGGGGAAGCCCGGATGACGTGCAGTCTTCACGTGAAGCAATAGAACAAATAGAGGAGAAAATCCAGCTTCCAAAAATATCAAAATTTATTGAAGATAAAATCCAGAGTCCAAAAACATGGTTCACAGGAGAAGAAATAGCAGCAAGCTACATGTTTCGAACAATAAGTTCTTTTTCAAAGCTGCTCACCATGCACCAGAGTGAGGTTTAAATAGCAGCTGTGAAAATCACAGTGAATCACTCCACCACCTGATGCAGCAGTGATTATATACAATAAAAACGCAAAAATATCACAAAAAAACAAAGAAATATATAATATACATATGTAAAACATATAGTACAACTAGACAATGTGGATCTCTCAGTAATGAAACATAATTTCCTTGCGAGCATTTAAGCCCATGGGATAGCAAATGTTAAGGTAAAACATCCAATAAGCTTCACGCGTCATTAGACGTCTCTTCAAGTCTCCTCCTCTGGCTGTCATCCCAAGCTTCTCAATGCCGACAACCCGAAGGAATGCAGTATTTCTTTGATGACTGGTAATAAAATGCTTAGAGGCATGAGACACAGAACGATTATTATTAGTAGACACAACAATATCAGTGATATGTTCAGAGATACGCGTCTTTAACATGCGAGTGGTACAACCTATGTAACTTAATTTGCATTTAATGCATGTTATCATATAAACCACATTCTTGCTATTGCAGTTAATAAATTGCTGGATTTTATGTTCTTGTTTATCACTGCTATCAGTAAAAGAATGCGTGACAACGGAATGGGCACATGTGCGACATTTAGAAGCACCACAGTGATAAAAGCCTATATGGTGTAACCATGTATGGGAGACTTTACTGGATTTAAATAGGCTGGGTGAGAGAATGTCAGACAAAGTAGTAGCCTTTTTTGCAATCACCTGACAGCCTGAAGACAGAATTTCGGAAAGAATCTTATCCTCATATAAAATAGGAATGTTTTTCAAGATAAGAGATTTAATATCGTTGTATTGAGGACTATATTTAATAGAGCAAAAGGTTTTTTGATTTTGATACAATTTATTCTCCTTATTCTTTGATAACAGCATATCGCTGCGTTTTTTTTGTTGTACTATGTTTTTAGCTCTATCAAGAGACCAATTAGAATAGCCTCTTTTTTCTAATTTTTTACAACACAGATCGGTCTCTTGCTTTAAAATACTAGCATCATTACAATTCCTGGTTATTCTGGTAAGCTCGCCCACTGGTATGGACTTTATTGTATGTCCAGGATGGCTGCTGGACGCATGTAAAATGCTATTACCAGAAAGGGGTTTGTGAAATGTGGAGGTGGTAATAACATGGCCCACAGTACTGCACAGTGTCAAGTCCAAGAAAGAAATCATATGCGGATTATGACTGCATGTGAAGCGAAGATTGAAATCATTAGAATTGAGATGGACAAGAAACTCTGGTATGGCAGACACATCGCCACTCCAGATAAGGAGTAAATCGTCGATGTATCTACCATACCAGAATATGTCCATCACAAATGGGTTACAGTCCGAATAAAAAAACAATTCCTCCCAATATGACATTACCAAATTAGCAACGGATGGTGAGTGTTTACCTCCCATAGAAACTCCTTTGCATTGGAGAAAGAACTGCTGATCAAAGGAGAAATAATTATGAGTCATTAAGAAAAAGATAACCTGTATAACATAATTGCACAAATCAATAGTGTAGTTACTGTACTTATGCAGATGAAATTCAAGTGCTTGAATGACAATATTTTGTGGAATACAGGTGTACAATGAAATGACATCACAACTTATCCATTGAAAACCATCACACCATGCAATATTAGAGAGCTGATGTAAAACATCTCTTGAGTCTCTCAGGAAACCTGGAACTCTCACAACCAATGGCTGTAGAAGAGAGTCCACCCATTGGCTTAGATGTTCCGTTAGAGAACCCATCCCTGATAATATAGGGCGCATTGGTGGAGGTGTAATACCTTTTTTTATAAAATATAAGATATTTTATAAAAATATCTCTATCGAAAACAGAAGATTTAATCATGAGTCGCAAGAAAAACAAATTTCAACGTGACTTAAGAGATTATCAAACAAATCAGGTATATGAATGGGGTAGATGGCAGAAAGCACATAAAAGCCCTCGCCCAATCCTGAAACGTACTAATTCCTCTGATACATCTGAGCGCCGAGTTTCTTTCAGTTCCTCAGACATGGATTCTATGGATAATGGGTCTATTGAAACTGGTGGTGATGAAAACATCAATCAAAATATGGATAACACCAACACCTACTACCGTAGACCAAGAAGATTCAACTCAAAAAACGCAAGAGGCGCGGGGGCCGCAAACACCGCAGGAAACTTTCGCATGGCTACCCGCAACAGAAAGTAACATCTTTTTCAGGTGATTTTTCTAATATTTTAAATATTTCTAGTTGTGATCTCTCAGTTGAACAATTGCAAGTGTTGTCCTTGGGACCTAAATATGCACCGGATCAACGGTTTGATTTATTTCATACACTGATAGATATCAACAGATTTATTCGCAATTTGACAGTCAAAAGACATTTTTTCAAACAGGAATCTACTGCCATTGTGGATACCTCTGCTGTCAGGAATGAATTTTGTGACCTTACGTTTAATGAACAATGTCTTTTGAGAAATCTGAATGACTTGAATGGGTCTAATGTATCTTTAAACCGAGATGTAAATCAAGCTGATCAATTTGTAACAAAAAATCCATCATTTTACCCTATTCAATCACGAGTGGACTGCATGGACAGATTTCAAGCTGTCATTGAACGAGATTTGAGATCTTTAGACACACATGTCCAGCACAGAACACATAAAGGTAATTTAAATTGGAAGCAGCGCAGAGCTCTCCAGGAAATTAAAAAGATGGACCAGATCATTATAAAAAAGGCAGACAAAGGTGGCCTGATTGTTGTCATGGACACATCGATGTATAAGGATCAAATGAACAATCTTTTGAATGACACCACAACGTATAGAAAACTGCCTTCAGATCCTACATCGGCTTACAAAAAAGAACTGTTCAGCTTGATAGATGAAGGTGCAGCTTTGGGTGTTCTAACCAGAACACATGTTGAGTATCTCAAGGTTGATTGCCCCACTATACCTACAATGTATGGCTTACCCAAAGTACACAAAGGTATTACACCTCCACCAATGCGCCCTATATTATCAGGGATGGGTTCTCTAACGGAACATCTAAGCCAATGGGTGGACTCTCTTCTACAGCCATTGGTTGTGAGAGTGCCAGGTTTCCTGAGAGACTCAAGAGATGTTTTACATCAGCTCTCTAATATTGCATGGTGTGATGGTTTTCAATGGATAAGTTGTGATGTCATTTCATTGTACACCTGTATTCCACAAAATATTGTCATTCAAGCACTTGAATTTCATCTGCATAAGTACAGTAACTACACTATTGATTTGTGCAATTATGTTATACAGGTTATCTTTTTCTTAATGACTCATAATTATTTCTCCTTTGATCAGCAGTTCTTTCTCCAATGCAAAGGAGTTTCTATGGGAGGTAAACACTCACCATCCGTTGCTAATTTGGTAATGTCATATTGGGAGGAATTGTTTTTTTATTCGGACTGTAACCCATTTGTGATGGACATATTCTGGTATGGTAGATACATCGACGATTTACTCCTTATCTGGAGTGGCGATGTGTCTGCCATACCAGAGTTTCTTGTCCATCTCAATTCTAATGATTTCAATCTTCGCTTCACATGCAGTCATAATCCGCATATGATTTCTTTCTTGGACTTGACACTGTGCAGTACTGTGGGCCATGTTATTACCACCTCCACATTTCACAAACCCCTTTCTGGTAATAGCATTTTACATGCGTCCAGCAGCCATCCTGGACATACAATAAAGTCCATACCAGTGGGCGAGCTTACCAGAATAACCAGGAATTGTAATGATGCTAGTATTTTAAAGCAAGAGACCGATCTGTGTTGTAAAAAATTAGAAAAAAGAGGCTATTCTAATTGGTCTCTTGATAGAGCTAAAAACATAGTACAACAAAAAAAACGCAGCGATATGCTGTTATCAAAGAATAAGGAGAATAAATTGTATCAAAATCAAAAAACCTTTTGCTCTATTAAATATAGTCCTCAATACAATGATATTAAATCTCTTATCTTGAAAAACATTCCTATTTTATATGAGGATGAGATTCTTTCCGAAATTCTGTCTTCAGGCTGTCAGGTGATTGCAAAAAAGGCTACTACTTTGTCTGACATTCTCTCACCCAGCCTATTTAAATCCAGTAAAGTCTCCCATACATGGTTACACCATATAGGCTTTTATCACTGTGGTGCTTCTAAATGTCGCACATGTGCCCATTCCGTTGTCACGCATTCTTTTACTGATAGCAGTGATAAACAAGAACATAAAATCCAGCAATTTATTAACTGCAATAGCAAGAATGTGGTTTATATGATAACATGCATTAAATGCAAATTAAGTTACATAGGTTGTACCACTCGCATGTTAAAGACGCGTATCTCTGAACATATCACTGATATTGTTGTGTCTACTAATAATAATCGTTCTGTGTCTCATGCCTCTAAGCATTTTATTACCAGTCATCAAAGAAATACTGCATTCCTTCGGGTTGTCGGCATTGAGAAGCTTGGGATGACAGCCAGAGGAGGAGACTTGAAGAGACGTCTAATGACGCGTGAAGCTTATTGGATGTTTTACCTTAACACTTGCTATCCCATGGGCTTAAATGCTCGCAAGGAAATTATGTTTCATTACTGAGAGATCCACATTGTCTAGTTGTACTATATGTTTTACATATGTATATTATATATTTCTTTGTTTTTTTGTGATATTTTTGCGTTTTTATTGTATATAATCACTGCTGCATCAGGTGGTGGAGTGATTCACTGTGATTTTCACAGCTGCTATTTAAATCTCACTCTGGTGCATGGTGAGCAGCTTTGAAAAAGAACTTATTGTTCGAAACATGTAGCTTGCTGCTATTTCTTCTCCTGTGAACCATGTTTTTGGACTCTGGATTTTATCTTCAATAAATTTTGATATTTTTGGAAGCTGGATTTTCTCCTCTATTTGTTCTAGGGCCACTGTTTGGTTGCCACAGGACCACTTATCCCTTTCTGCATATTTTCCATCCTATATCGGTCATGGCTGCTTCTCCGCCGTCTTGTGACATCATCCACTGTAAAGTAATGATGACGTATTTATGACCAAAAATTACAGATGGAAATATTTCATTAATGTGTTCTGAATTTTTTCAATGGTGAATTCTCATGTGCCTTCATCAACATCATAATGCAAAGAGACCTCACATGATATGTGGCTTATTAAACATTGATGTTAGATTACCTTCTTTTGTGGTGACTCATGTCAAGTTGCCAGCTGAACAAATACCATGTTACTCCAGAAGTTAGTGTGTGATCCCGGGACACTTGTCCAGTGTATAGTACAATAATTAATGGAATGATGGCAGCATGTATGACCAAAACACATGTCATGGGGCAAACATTTCACTGTGCGTCACAGTATTAGATGGCGGAGTGTAGGTGGGGTTAGAATAATATATGTGTGTTTATAGTGCAAATCTGTATGTTTAGATATGTTTTGACATACTGTATATATTACATATTTAGCAATATACTCTATATGTATATATAGAGAGAGACAGACAGGGAGAGCCAGTACAGTGTAAACCGTCATACTTACTAAGGGTCATATTGATGTCAGCCATGCTGCTGTCATAATGTGGAAATAACTGCTTACAGATGTCTGCCCAGGAGGAATCTTCCATGTGCCGCTCTTTGTAGGCAGGATCCCGCTGTCCCAGATTATCTCCATAGCTGCAATATAAGCAGAATTATAGCATATACGATATGCAGAGAAATAAGAGTGTCCTGTCCCTTTAAACTCTATGTCTTACATGACACTGGTCAACAGCCAATAGGAATGCTGCATTTGAATTTGAAAAAAAAAAGCAAACTGTCAATCATCCTCAGTCTGTTACAGGACAGTGAGAAGTGAAGATGGATGTCGGTGAGTGCTCCCATCCCATCATCTGATGGAACTGACACTGATTGATCTCATCTCCCTGAAGAGTCGTTCATGTTATCTGGAATCCAGATTCATCAGTTCACCTGAACTCGAAATAGGAGAGAACGCCGGGCAGAGCAGGCACATCTGCCACTACGGCTGATGTCACCCGCCACTAGGGGGAGCTATTAGTATAATGTATTTACTGGTGCCTGCACTCCTCCTAGTGGCCGCAGGAAAGCAGAATTGTATTATTAGGTAACACAGAACATTCTGATGCCAGTATTAATTATTGAGAGACCTGTTTTGTAACTTTTGTCAATGGGATTAGTGTTTTGGCACTGTTTATAAAAATACGATAAATCTTTATTGACAGGGCTCCCGTACAATCCAGTGCACCATACGCTTTATATGTGGAGTTACCTATACTGGTGCCTCTACTATGAGGAGACTCTACAAACACCTAGTAAACGCTGTGCTCCATGTGCTCATATTGCCTACATGTATGAGTGTAATGGGGGTCCGATACCAGGGGGACTTTCACTGTGAATGTGTGTGGAAAGCTGCAGTGTTTGTGTCTTTATCAGATCTGTGATTAAATCTTGTTTGGATTCACTGCTTTCTTCGTGCAGGCTGGTTCTGAACTTTTCTGGCTAAGATGCTGCATTCCAGCTGTAGTAACATTGACAGTTTCAAATCTAAAAATAATAAAAACAATAGGCATCAAATAGTAATTATTAGATTAAAAAAGCTGTAAAATGTAGTAAAAATATTATAAAGACTTTTATCATATCAGGAGCAGTAATTTAGTATGTAATATTATAATAAGAGTAAAAACAATAACATTAATTGTTTAATAATGGTAGAGACATAAAAATAACATCAGCAGGTTTGATCCAGGGTTCTAGGACTGTTGCCTATTCCCGGGGTCAAGAAGGAATTTTCCCCCTGCGACACCAATTGGCTGAATGTGTCTGGGGTTTGTGCCTTCTTCTGGATCAACAGTTTTAGGAATAAGGAACAAGGTATTAATAAGATTATATGATGGTTAGCACTAGAGAAATAGTAATATATTAAAGTAGAAAGTGTAAGATTAGTGATCATAAAACAGTAATAATTTCACTAGCAAAGTAATAAATAAATTATACTATAACATTAGAAATAAAATAATAATATTTTGTACATTTTTAAAAGATATTAGGGGAGATTTGATCCAGGGTTTCTGGACTGATCGCCTTTTCTCGGGGTCAAGAAGGAATTTTTCCCTCTACGACACCAATTGGCTGAATGTGTCCAGGTTTTTTGCCTTTTTCTGGATCAACAGCTTTAGGATTAGGGACCTAATATATAGTTTTAGTAAAATATTAATAGAAATGAAAGTAATAATGGTAATAATAAAATATCAATATTAAAGCATGTAAATAAAACATTAAGTAGGATATTATTAATATAATAATAATAATAATAATAATTAGTAAAATAGCAGCAAGCTAAAAATAAAATAAATAGCAATATTAATATAATAACAAGAGTATCTAGGGTAATGATTACAATAATTAGTACATAATTAATAGGTATTAGGGGATATGATCCAGGGTTCTAGGACTGATCGCCTTTTCTCGGGGTCAGGAAGGAATTTTTCCCCTGTGGCCCAAATTGGCTGAATGTGCCCAGGTTTTTTTTGCCTTCTTCTGGATCACTAGCATAAGGAATAGGATCTAATTAATACTAGATAAAGAGATAATAGAAATATTAGTAATAATATTCATAATTTAAGTAGGAGTAAGTGAACAAAATAATAGAAATAGTATTTTTTAAAATAATGATAGTAATAATATAGTAATATAAATTCTTATAGTATATTATGAGAAATAGCATAATAGCATAGTATATTATTAGTCGTCAGCAGTTTGATCCAGGGTTTTAGGACTGATCGCTTTTTCCCAGGGTCAAAAAGAAATTTTTTCCCCTTGACACAAATTGGCTTAATGTGTCCAGGGGTTTTTGCCTTCTTCTAGCTCAACAGCTTTAGTTCTAGGGATCTCATAGTACTAAAAGAATAATTTTATTATATGCTTACCTTGTAATGTCTTCATATCTTGTTCCGTCCAGATGTGTCCGGATCCCAGAATTCCAAGTGGCGGAAGTTCACCGACCGCCATATTGGGACACCCAAGTGATGAGTGTCTCAATATGGAAACTGCTGGTGGTACCAGCCTCTTGCGCTGTACCCCCAGCAGATCACCATCGCACCACACACACACACACTGTATACGCCGTACGCACCACACACACAAACACACACTGTATATGCTGTATGCAATACACACACACTGGATGCGCCGTATGCAGCCTCTTGCGCGGTACCACCAGCGGAACACTGCCGCCGCTGGGAACCGCCCTCCTGATGCGATAGCATCGGACCTCCATCTAGTAGTAATAATAAGTGTAATAATATTGTAATAGTAATGAATAGATTGTGATGATAATAAGAATAGTATAAACACAATAAATAGGGCAGTCTGTTAGTGTAGGGCCCCTCTGATGAGGTCGCCTTGTCGTTGGCAGATGGGCTTGCACAATTTTATCAAAATATGCACTAAGAACCTCAAGTATATAAGTATAGTAACTGAAGAATCAATAAAATGTACAATATTGTAAATATAACTTTGTGTTGTGTCCTTTATTTTCCTGTAATAAAGAAGAAAAGAAAATCCAACACATTTGGAAACATTTGTAGTTCTGTGGCACAGTTGTAGGTTGCAAATTGCAATGTTACACCATTGGAAGTTATCAGATTCAGGGCTCGCTCACATGAGCACATAACTCGGGTGAGTGCTAGTGGATGTTTTATCGGATAGCACTCAAACCAATCTTATACTATGCTCCAGTGCAGATTTGTGTTTTTTTTTTCCATGTAAAAGCAAAAGAGGGGAGAAGCCAGCGCTGCTTATGGTCAGAACGCAATACATAAAGTGCACATGCACATACTAATTTCTAACTGTATTTCAAAATGAGACATTTAGCAAACAATTGATCAATTCTTTGAGCCACCCCGCCACGTCACGGCATTCTCATAATGTGGCAGTCCTACTCTACGTTTTTTATATTCGCTGTGCCATAAAGACCTCCTAAAAAAGCAAGACCACATTAAATGCAAGCTGTACCTGAAGCATTTCTGAATCACTCCCATGGTGCCAGAAAGGGCAAGCGCAGATAAAGGTTGACCAGGTCCAGCCATAGACATTTCAGGTTTAACCCCCACACCGCCCAACCAGCACCACGGATAAAGGGTGAGACAGGCTGAGACACAGGTGCACAATTAAACAGAGCGCAGGGCAGGGCTGCTGTGTGTGTGTGTACAGCAGCCTATCAATCACAGTGAACACAGAAAGAATGGCGCGCATAACCCAGCGTGCACGGCAACAGTGGTGGTCAGCCACATACCAATGTAAAAGCAAAAGAGGGGAGAAGCCATTATGCCCCATTATGAGAATGCCGTGACGTGGCGGGGTGGCTCAAAGAATTGATCAATTGTTTGATAAATGTCTCATTTTTGAAACTCAGTTAGAAATCAATATGTGCATGTCCACGTTATGTTTTGCGTTCTGACCACAAGCAGCGCTGGCTTCCCCCCCCTTTTTACTTTGATATTCTGTTCCATGTCAATTTGGGTACATGAAGTCATTTGGTATTTATTTATTCGGCCTCTTAATATAGGCCGTCCATCACACTTCCATGCACTCTGCATAGAGTTGGTGTAAGTGAATTTACATGACCCAGCGTTTTGGCTATGTCAGTGATCTGTGGCCGCTGGATGCCCAGAGAACAAACTTCTACATTCTGGAACCGGTGGCTCTTCTTTGATTCGCTAGTCTCCATGTCATTGTTGCAAGCTGCTGCGAATGTCAGGAGTTTGGAGGCAATTCTCAGGGCTCTCAGATCACTGATTTGGTTGTGTTCCCCAACTCCGGTCCTCAAGAGCCACCAACAGGTCATGATTTCCTTAGTATTGCCCAGGTGATAATTGCATCACCTGGACAGGCAAGCATTCAATCACCTGTGCAATACTAAGGAAATCCTGAAAACATGACCTGTTGGTGGCTCTTGAGGACCGAAGTTGGGGAACACTGGGTTAATGCATCGGGTCCTGTGAATCGTTTTGCATTAACTCTAGTACAGAACAATCATTAACACAATCATTCTGTGCACATAAAATATCATTGTTCTCAGCAGGACTTTAAGCTGCCAAGAATATTGATTTTTTTTTCAAGCTCTTTTTATTAGTTTTAACCCCTTAATCCCATATGACGTACTATCCCGTCAAGGTGACCTGGGACTTAGTTCCCAGTGACGGGATAGTACGTCATATGCGATTGGCCGCGCTCACGGGGGAAGCGCGGCCGATCGCGGCCGGGTGTCAGCTGACTATCGCAGCTGACATCTGGCACTATGTGCCAGTAGCGGTCACGGACTGCCCCGGCACATTAACCCCCGGCACACTGCGATCAAACATGATCGCAGTGTTCCGGCGGTATAGGGAAGCATCGCGCAGGGAGGGGGCTCCCTGAGACCCCCGAAGCAACGCGATGTAATCGCATTGCTCTGAGGGTCTCTTACCTCCTCCTCCAGATGGCCGCGGCATCCGGATCCTGCAGGGAGGTGGCTTCACTGCGCCTGCTCAGAGCAGGCGCAGGGAAGCCTCCAGGAGCTGTGCACGTCAGATCGCCGATCTGACACAGTGCACAGCAAAGTGTCAGATCGGCGATCTTACACTATAACATCATGCCCCCCTGGGGCAATGTTATAGTGTAAAAAAAAATTCACATGTGTAAAAAAAAAAAAAAATTAAAAAAAAAATGCAAAAAAAAAATATATATATTGTTCCTATAAATACATTTCTTTATCTAAATAAAAAAAAAACAATAAAAGTACACATATTTAGTATCGCCGCGTCCGTAGCGACCCGACCTATAAAACTGTCCCTCTAGTTAACCCCTTCAGTGAACACCGTAAAAAAAATTAAAAAAAACCGAGGCAAAAAACAACGCTTTATTATCATACAGCCAAATCAAAAGTGGAATAACACGCGATCAAAAAGACGGATATAAATAACCATGGTACCGCTGAAAACGTCATCTTGTCCCGCAAAAAACAAACCGCCATACAGCGTCATCAAAGAAAAAATAAAAAAGTTATAGTCCTCAGAATAAAGCGATGCAAAAATAATTATTTTTTCTATAAATAGTTTCACATCTAGATAAGTTCCTTGGGAGGTCTAGTTTCCAATATGGGGTCACTTGTGGGGAGTTTCAATGTTTAGGCACATCAGGGGATCTCCAAACGCGACATGGTGTCCTATCTCAATTCCAGTCAATTTTGCATTGAAAAGTCAAACGGTGCTCCTTCCCTTCGAGCTCTGCCATGCGCCCAAACAGTGGTTTACCCCCACATATGGGGTATCAGCGTACTCAGGACAAATTGCACAACAACTTTTTGGGTCCAGTTTCTTCTGTTACCCTTAGGAAAATAAAAAATTGGGGACGAAAATTCATTTTTGTGAAAAAATATTTTTTATTTTTACGGCTCTACATTATAAACTTCTGTGAAGCACTTGGTGGGTCAAATTGCTCACCACACATCTAGATAAGTTCCTTAGGGGGTCTACTTTCCAAAATGGTGTCACTTGTGGGGGGTTTCAATGTTTAGACACATCAGGGGCTCTCCAAACGCGACATGGCGTCCCATCTCAATTCCAGTCAATTTTGCATTGAAAAGTCAAATGGTGCTCCTTCCCTTCCGAGCTCCGCCATGCGCCCAAACAGTGGTTTATCCCCACATATGGGGTATCAGCGTACTGAGGACAAATTGTAAAACAACTTTTGGGGTCTAATGTCTCCTGTTACCCCTGGTAAAATAAAACAAATTGGAGCTGAAGTAAATATTTTGTGAAAAAAGTTAAATGTTCATTTTTTTTAAACATTCCAAAAATTCCTGTGAAACGCCTGAAGGGTTAATAAACTTCTTGAATGTGGTTTTGAGTACCTTGAGATGTGCAGTTTTTACAATGGTGTCACACTTGGGTATTTTCTATCATAGTTACTTCAAATGTGATGTGGTCCCTAAACAAATGGTGTTGTAAAAATGAGAAATTGCTGGTCAGCTTTTAACCCTTATAACTCCCTAACAAAAAACATTTTGGTTCCAAAATTATGCTGATGTAAAGTAGACATGTGGGAAATGTTACTTATTAAGTATTAAGTATTTTGTGTGACATATCTCTGTGATTTAAAGGCATAAAAATTCAAAGTTGGAAAATTGCGACATTTTCTAAATTTTTACCAAATTTGTAATCTGTTTTTGTTTTCAGAAATAAACGCAGGTAATATCAAAGAAATTTTACCACTATCATGAAGTACAATATGTCACGAGAAAAAAGTGTCAGAATCATAAGGATCTGTTAAAGCGTTCCAGAGTTATAACCTCTTAAAGGGACAGTGGTCAGAATTTCAAAAATTGGCCCGGTCATTAACGTGCAAACCACCCTTGGGGGTAAAGGGGTTAAGAGGAGCCACGGCCCCGGGTTGTTCAGACTCTGTGGGCGCCCCCCCCCGGTCATGCGATGGGGTCATGCGATGGGGTCATCATATACCTGAACCAGATTATTCCAGAAAAATAGTTGCTGAGTGAAACTCCACTTCTCACCTATCACACATTAACAGTTCCCATCACCGGATCAAACATATAGCCGGCAGCTTTTGTTTTGGCGAAAAGATTTTTTAAGCCGCCATCATAACACGGTAGACACTTTTGGCCGGGCCCTACCCTACTGTAACCTATTAAATATTTGTTAAAATATGCAATTCAATTTAGGGATATTTTTATTTATTTTTCAATTTTTAAAATAACCAATAATATCACATACAAGGAACGAAAACCGCTACACCATGTCCAGGCCACATATTACCACCAGTGAACGAATTATATCACATACAAGAAACAAATACCACCACACAATGACCAGACCACATATTACCACCACAAAGTGACCAAATAGCACATATAAGGGACAAATACCGCAACACCTTGTCCAGACCACATATTACCACCACATAGTGACTGAATACTACAATGGTGATCAGTAATAAAAAAATATATACTATCACCATAAGTGCCATTATGCACAGGAGATCTGTACTTAGTATGCAGTGTCTGTGTACAGGTAATAAAGTGATCACTGGTGATATTATACACAGGAGCTCTGTTTATAGTATACAGTGTATAGTGTCAGTGTATAGGTAGCACACTAACTCACCAGTGACGTCTCTAGGTGAAGTCCTTCATCTTTGTTTTTCATCTTTCATCCAGCACAGATCGCCATCACTTCTTCCAGCCAGGACTTGTCTCTGCAGGAAATAACACAGTTATCTCGAGCTCCGCTTGCAGAACACATTACTTAATTTTTGCCAACTTCTACATTACACCACATAAAGAAAAAAAGGTGACATAGTATCACGCTACACAGTAACAGGACCGCCCCCCATTTAAAAAAGTATCCTAAAAAAATAAAATAAATACAATGACTGCAGTATTAACATCCCTTAATTAGCCCCTATGGTAATAATATTCCCCATCCTAGCCTCCGTGTGTCTCATTCCTGGCTTCAGCCATATGTTCTCCCATCTTGCCCTCATGAGTATCCATTCTGCCCCATATGATCTCCCCATCCTGCCCCATCTGTCTCCATCGTATCCATCCTGCCCCATGATCCTGCCCCATCTGTCTCCAATCCTGCCCCCAGTGTCTCCGATCATTCCCCCATGTCTTTCATCCTGCCCCGTGTCTCCAATCATGCCCGTATCTCCATTCTGCCCCCTATGTCTCCAATCGTGCCCTTATGTCTGCAATCCTGCCCTGTGTCTCCAATTATGCTCCCTGTGTCTCCATTCTGCCCCATCTGTCTCCAATTATGCCCCCTATGTCTCCATTCTGCCCCATCTGTCTCCAATCCTGCCCGATCTGTCTCCAATCCTGCCACCAGTGTCTCCAATCCTGCCCTCAGTGTCTCCAGTCATGCCCCCAGTGTCTCCAGTCATGCCCCCATTGTCTGCAGTCATGCCCCCAGTGTCTCCAGTCATGCCCCCATGTCTTTCATCATGCCCCCTGTGTCTCCAATCATGCCCCGTATCTCAATTCTGCCCCGTGTCTCACATTCTGCTCCACGTCCAGCATTCTGCCACCGTGTCCAGTATTCTGCCCCCATATCCAGCATTCTGTCCCAATGTCCAGCATTCTGCCCCCCGTGTCCAGCATTCTGTCCCCCATGTCCAGCATTCTGCCCCATGTCCAGCATTCTGCCCCGTGTCCAGCCTTCTGTCGCCATGTCCAGCATTCTGCCGCCCGTGTCCAGCATTCTGCCCCCGTGTCCAGCATTCTGCCCCCATGTCCAGCATTCTGCCCCCATGTCCAGCATTCTGCCACCGTGTCCAGTATTCTGCCCCCATGTCCAGCATTCTGTCCCAATGTCCAGCATTCTGCCCCCCGTGTCCAGCATTCTGTCCCTCATGTCCATCATTCTGCCCCGTGTCCAGCATTCTGCCCCGTGTCCAGCATTCTGTCCCCGTGTCCAGCATTCTGCCCCTGTGTCCAGCATTCTGCCCCCCGTGTCCAGCATTCTGCCCCCTGTGTCCAGCATTCTGCCCCCATTTCCAGCATTCTCCCCCCGTGTTCAGCATTCTGTCCCCGGTGTCCAGCATTCTGTCCCCCGTGTCCAGCATTATGTCCCCATTTCGAGCATTCTGTCACCCATGTCCAGCATTCTGCCCCCCGTGTCCAGCATTCTGTCCCCCGCGTCCAGCATTCTGCCCCCCGCGTCCAGCATTCTGTCCCCCGCGTCCAGCATTCTGTCCCCCGTGTCCAGCATTCTGTCCCCCGTGTCCAGCATTCTGCCCCCCTTATCCAGCATTCTGTCCCCTGTGTCCAGAATTCTGTCCCCCGTGTCCAGCATTCTGCCCCCCGTGAACAGCATTCTGTACCCCATGTCCAGCATTCTGCCCCGTGTCCAGCATTCTGCCCCGTGTCCAGCATTCTGTCCCCATGTCCAGCATTCTGCCCCCCGTGTCCAGCATTCTGCCCCCGTGTCCAGCATTCTGCCCCCATGTCCAGCATTCTGCCACCGTGTCCAGTATTCTGCCCCCATGTCCAGCTTTCTGTCCCAATGTCCAGCATTCTGCCCCCCGTGTCCAGCATTCTGTCCCCCATGTCCAGCATTCTGCCCCGTGTCCAGCATTCTGCCCCGTGTCCAGCATTCTGCCCCCCGTGTCCAGCATTCTGCCCCCCGTGTCCAGCATTCTGCCCCCCGTGTCCAGCATTCTGCCCCCATGTCCAGCATTCTGCCCCCTGTGTCCAGCATTCTGCCCCCGTTTCCAGCATTCTCCCCCCGTGTCCAGCTTTCTGTCCCCAGTGTCCAGCATTCTGTCCTCCGTGTCCAGCATTATGTCCCCATTTCGAGCATTCTGTCACCCATGTCCAGCATTCTGCCCCCCATGTCCAGCATTCTGTCCCCTGTGTCCAGCATTCTGTCCCTCGTGTCCAGCATTCTGCCCCCCTTATCCAGCATTCTGCCCCCCGTGTCCAGAATTCTGCCCCCAGTGTCCAGCATTCTGCCCCCCATGTCCAGCATTGTGCCCCGTGTCGCACAGTCTGCCCCCTGTGTCCAGCATTCTGTCCTCGTGTCCAGCATTCTGCCCCGTGTCCAGCATTCTGCCCCCATGTCTCACAGTCTGCCCCCTGTGTCCAGCATTCTGTCCCCCGTGTCCAGCATTCTGTCCCCATGTCCAGCATTCTGCCCCATATCCAGCATTCTGCCCCCGTGTCCAGCATTCTGCCCCCATGTCCAGCATTCTGCCCCCATGTCCAGCATTCTGCCACCGTGTCCAGTATTCTGCCCCCATGTCCAGCATTCTGTCCCAATGTCCAGCATTCTGCCCCCCGTGTCCAGCATTCTGTCCCTCATGTCCATCATTCTGCCCCGTGTCCAGCATTCTGCCCCGTGTCCAGCATTCTGTCCCCATGTCCAGCATTCTGCCCCTGTGTCCAGCATTCTGCCCCCCGTGTCCAGCATTCTGCCCCCCGTGTCCAGCATTCTGCCCCCATTTCCAGCATTCTCCCCCCGTGTTCAGCATTCTGTCCCCGGTGTCCAGCATTCTGTCCCCCGTGTCCAGCATTATGTCCCCATTTCGAGCATTCTGTCACCCATGTCCAGCATTCTGCCCCCCGTGTCCAGCATTCTGTCCCCCGCGTCCAGCATTCTGCCCCCCGCGTCCAGCATTCTGTCCCCCGCGTCCAGCATTCTGTCCCCCGCGTCCAGCATTCTGTCCCCCGTGTCCAGC
Source organism: Ranitomeya variabilis (assembly GCF_051348905.1). Lineage (NCBI taxonomy): Eukaryota > Metazoa > Chordata > Amphibia > Anura > Dendrobatidae > Ranitomeya > Ranitomeya variabilis. The sequence goes on from NC_135234.1 coordinate 652,842,003, forward strand.
ATTCTGTCCCCCGTGTCCAGCATTCTGCCCCCCTTATCCAGCATTCTGTCCCCTGTGTCCAGAATTCTGTCCCCCGTGTCCAGCATTCTGCCCCCCGTGAACAGCATTCTGTACCCCATGTCCAGCATTCTGCCCCGTGTCCAGCATTCTGCCCCGTGTCCAGCATTCTGTCCCCATGTCCAGCATTCTGCCCCCCCGTGTCCAGCATTCTGCCCCCGTGTCCAGCATTCTGCCCCCATGTCCAGCATTCTGCCACCGTGTTCAGTATTCTGCCCCCATGTCCAGCATTCTGTCCCAATGTCCAGCATTCTGCCCCCCGTGTCCAGCATTCTGTCCCCCATGTCCAGCATTCTGCCCCGTGTCCAGCATTCTGCCCCGTGTCCAGCATTCTGTCCCCCGTGTCCAGCATTCTGCCCCCCGTGTCCAGCATTCTGCCCCCCGTGTCCAGCATTCTGCCCCCCGTGTCCAGCATTCTGCCCCCATGTCCAGCATTCTGCCCCCTGTGTCCAGCATTCTGCCCCCGTTTCCAGCATTCTCCCCCCGTGTCCAGCTTTCTGTCCCCAGTGTCCAGCATTCTGTCCTCCGTGTCCAGCATTATGTCCCCATTTCGAGCATTCTGTCACCCATGTCCAGCATTCTGCCCCCCATGTCCAGCATTCTGTCCCCTGTGTCCAGCATTCTGTCCCTCGTGTCCAGCATTCTGCCCCCCTTATCCAGCATTCTGCCCCCCGTGTCCATAATTCTGCCCCCAGTGTCCAGCATTCTGCCCCCCATGTCCAGCATTGTGCCCCGTGTCGCACAGTCTACCCCCTGTGTCCAGCATTCTGTCCTCGTGTCCAGCATTCTGCCCCGTGTCCAGCATTCTGCCCCCATGTCTCACAGTCTGCCCCCTGTGTCCAGCATTCTGTCCCCCGTGTCCAGCATTCTGCCCCCGTGTCCAGCATTCTGTCCCCATGTCCAGCATTCTGCCCCATATCCAGCATTCTGCCCCCGTGTCCAGCATTCTGTCCCCCGTGTCCAGCATTCTGCCCCCGTGTCCAGCATTCTTCCCCAAGTCCAGCATTCTGTCCCCCGTGTCCAGCATTCTGTCCCCACGTCCAGCATTCTGTCCCTTGTGTCCAGCATTCTGCCCCCCGTGACCTGCATTCTGTCCCCCGTGTCCAGCATTCTGTCCCACTGTCCAGCATTCTGCCCCCAGGCCCCCCGGATCGCCGCTCTCAATAAAAAACAAACAAAAAAAAAACAAGTACTTCTTACCTGGTCGCGCTCCTGCGGCGAAGCTCCCTCCATGCAGCTGAAGCGCGCACTCGCTGGCGACTGACAATGACGTCAGACGCCGACGACGTGTGCACTGCTGACGTCAGGTGCCAACCTCCGATTGGCTGGCGGCTGCTAACTATTGACGTGCGGGCGCGGGCCCGCACCCGAACGTCAATAGTGTTAAACTGCTGCAGTGCCACTAAGGGCCCTGTTTAGCCTGCCAGTAGGGGCCCGTTGAGCAAATGAGATGGGGACCCCTCTGCCCTCTGGACCCTATACTCCAGTCAGGGCAATAATGCCCTGATGGCGGCCCTAAGGTCAATCTGGGCAGTAGCCCAGGGCCCCCCTGTCACATCGCTGCCACTGCCGCTCCCCGCGCCCTGCCATACTCACGTGTCCTCGGCGTTTCGGCACGCCTCCACAGCTGCTGATCCCCGCCTGGCGTCCTCTCCTCTGCGCTCGCTCCCAGCTTCGGCTTCTCATCAGCTGCGCGCGCACGCTAGGTTCAGCGCTGCGTGCGCACATTTCTGAGTCCATTCTGGCTTCTGCTTCCTGTCCTCTCTATCCCCTTGGTGGACTCCTACCCAGAAGTGCTGCACTACGACGGCCTTATTACCCTGCCCCTTCCTTCTTGCTGTGCCTTATGCTCATTTGTGTCTTACAAGTGATTCTGGCAGCTCGCCTGTTCAGCGTTCCCTGTTACCTAACTTTTTTCTTCTACCTATTCTCTCCTTGGATCCGGTCCATGTCCTCCGTGCTGTTTGTTCCCTCAGTATCCTGCCTGCCAGTCCGTGTCCCTCGTCCAGTCCATGTTCCAGTCTCCAGCCTGTCAGTTCTCACCCTCCGTCCAGTCTGAGACTCCCTCTAGTCCAAGTTCCCTGTCCTTTCTGTTCCCTTTGAGTCCTGCCTGCCAGTCCGTGTGCTCCACTCATTCCGCGTGCCTGTCTCCCGCCTGTCAATTTTCTTTCTCCTTCCAGTCCGTTTTTCCGTAAGTTCTTCCTTCTTGTCCATCCTTGCCTCCCAGCTGCCATGGCGATAGTCTCCCGCGGGTCTGCCTCTAACGCACCCTGTATAGGGAGTGGTCCATCTGGTCAGCTCGCCCGTGGGAGGATCGTTATCACGGTCCAGTGGTTCCACTCCTTAGTACCCTTAGTTTAGCCCTCACAGTAGCATAAGGCCATGGACCCCGCTGGTGTTTCCGCTATCCAAAAAGAACTACTTTTCCTATGGGAGAACCAGACTAGGTTCATGTCCTTTTTAAAAACTATGGAGTCTCGTCTCTCGGCTTTACAGTCCTCTGATCCGGGTAACGCCTCTCAGTTGGCTGCTCTTCAGCAAGAGCTCGCTCAGCAACGGGACACTCAGTCTCATATTCTGAATTTTATGGCCTCGGTGGATAACCGGCTTCTCTCTCTCCAGACCGCTGCCTCCGCTCCTATCCAGGCTTCTGCTCCGCGTTCCTCGCCCCATCTAGCCAGACCACCTTGGTATGGTGGAGATCCTAAATTATGTTGCGGGTTTCTCAACCAGTGCCAGTTACATTTTGAATTGTCACCGCTACTTTACCCCACCGACCGAGCTAAGGTGGCTTTTGTGGTCTCCCATTTGGAGGGTGAGGCCTTGACCTGGGTTAACCCCCTCTGGGAGCGTGACAATCCGCTGGTCTCTCAACTCACTCCCTTTCTTGACACTTTTCGTAAGGTTTTCGATGAACCCGGTCGTCTGGTCTCTAGCACTGAGTCCCTCTTCAACCTTCACCAGGGCACTGTCTCTGTTGGTCAGTACGCCATTCATTTCCGTACGCTCTCCTCAGACCTGGGCTGGAACAATGAGGCTTTGGTAGGAGCATTTTGGAGAGGTCTGTCATCTCGGATTAAAGATGAGCTGGCAGGACGAGACACACCCACCTCATTGGATGACCTTATTTCATTGGCGACTCGCATTGATTTACGCTTCCAAGAGCATTCTGCAAAGTCGCCAGAGAAAGCAGACCTTCTCGTTTGTCCTCAGCTACACGTGGCCCCTCTTACTCTCTATCCGCTTCTGTTCCTTCCTCTTCTTCTCCTGAGCCTATGCAGGTAGATCGTCTCAAACCTGCAGAACAACGCCGCAAGGAGAGACTCGCACAGGGCCTTTGCTTTTATTGCAGCAGTGCCTCTCATCTTCTACGTACCTGCCCCCAGAAGCCGGGAAACGCCTCCGCCTAGGACAGGTAAGAGAGGCCTCCCTTGGTAGCTATGATTCCTCTCCTCCTCTGATTCTTTCCGTTTTATTGCATTTGGGTTCCAGTCGCTTCTCTCTGGAGGCTTATATTGATTCAGGTGCGGCTGGGGATTTTGTTCAACTAGAGGCAGTAAAGAGACTTGGGATACCTGTCAGACCCTTGGAGACTCCTTGGCAAATAGCTTCAGTTGAGGGTCAGCCTTTGCGGGAGACCATCAACTTGGTGACCGAGGAAGTGGAACTTCAAATTGGAGCCTTACATCGAGAGAAGTTGGCCTTCTACGTCCTGCCCTCCTTGTCTCATATGTTCCTTCTGGGACTCCCATGGTTAAGAAGTCACAAACCCACCCTGGACTGGCGTACCGGAGATGTTCTACGTTGGGGTCAGTCTTGTCAGAATAGGTGCCTGCTTACCTTTCATCCCATTAGACCCTCTCAGCCTGCTCAGGAACCTTCGAATCTACCTCCGGCTTATTGCTCCTTCTCGGACGTCTTCAATAAGAAAGAGACAGAGACCCTACCACCGCATCGTCCATATGATTGTCCGATTGATCTCGTTCCTGGTACTACTCCTCCCAGAGGTCATATATACCCTCTGTCTCCTTCCGAAACTCAAGCCATGTTCGAGTACATACAAAAGAATCTGGCCAGAGGCTTTACTTGGAAGTCTTCTTCACCTGCAGGAGCAGGTTTTTTCTTCGTCAAGAAGGATGGTTCTCTTCGTCCTTGCATCGATTACCAAGGTCTCAATAATATCACGATAAAAAACAAGTACCCACTCCCTCTCATTCTGGAACTTTTCGATCGTCTTCATGGAGCACGAATTTTCACTAAACTGGACCTCCGAGGTGCTTATAATTTAATCCGAATCCGCTCTGGGGATGAGTGGAAGACTGCTTTTAACACCAGAGACAGTCACTATGAGTACTTGGTGATACCCTTTGGTTTATGCAATGCACCCGCTGTCTTCCAAGAGTTAGTGAATGATGTCTTTCGGGACCTACTTTACACCTGTGTAGTGGTGTACCTGGATGATATTCTTGTATTTTCTCCTGATCTGCCTTCTCATAGAAGAAATGTTCGACTTGTACTCCAGCGTTTGAGAGAGAATCGCCTGTACACTAAACTTGAAAAGTGTGCTTTTGAACAGTCGTCTCTTCCGTTCTTGGGTTTCGTCATCTCTGATTCTGGCTTACACATGGATACGGGAAAAGTCTCTGCCATGCTCGATTGGCCGCTTCCGCTCGGGGTTAAGGCAATTCAGCGATTTCTTGGATTCGCAAATTTTTATCGGCAGTTTATTCCTCACTTTTCCTCTTTGTCCACTCCCATCTCTTCTCTAATAAGAAAGGGGGCTAACCCTCACCTTTGGTCAGCAGTAGCCGAAGAAGCCTTCCAGTCTCTCAAACAAGCATTTGCCTCAGCTCCTATACTTCAACATCCTGAAGCTAATAAACCCTTCATTCTTGAAGTTGATGCCTCAGCCATCGGGGCCGGAGCAGTTCTTTCTCAGAAGTCTTCTACCGGTCGCCTTGCTCCCTGTGGTTTTTTCTTCAAAACTTTCTCCTCTTCTGAAAGAAACTATTCCATCGGTGACAGAGAAATTTTGGCCATCAAATTGGCACTGGAGGAATTGGAGGTATCTATTGGAAGGAGCCGTACAATCCTTTGTGATCTATACAGACCATAAAAATTTGGCATATATTCGATCTGCACACAGACTTAATCCTCGGCAGGCCAGGTGGGCTCTGTTCTTCGCCCGTTTTGACTTTGAGCTTCGTTTCCAGCCCGGTAATAAAAACTTCAAGGCTAACGCATTGTCCAGATCCTTCTTGTCGGTGGATATTGAGGAGGAACCTATGCACATCACTGATCCTTCTAAAGTCATCACTGTCGCTCCTGTCACTGTAACCTCTTTACCTCCGGGTAAGACTTTTGTTTCTGTAAAGAACAGGAGACATGTCTTACATTGGGGTCATACCTCCAAACTGGCGGGGCATGTCGGTCTCAAAAAGACTCTCATTCTGGTGTCTCGCTACTATTGGTGGCCGACTCTTTTGAAGGATGTCCGAAGTTTCTTAGCCTCTTGCCCATCTTCTGCTAAGAATAAGGTTCCTAGGCAGTTACCTTCTGGGCTTCTTCATCCTCTTCCGGTTCCTTCTACTCCGTGGCAACACATTGCAATGGATTTTATTACTGACCTGTCTCGTTCTTCTGGTTGCACTGTCATCCTCGTGGTTGTGGGTCGATTCTCTAAGATGGCTCATTTCATCGCTCTCCCTGGTTTACCTTCTGCACCTGAGTTGGCGAAGATTTTTATCCATCATATTTTTCGTATTCATGGTCTACCGCAACATATTGTTTCAGATAGAGGAGTTCAGTTCACCACTCGTTTCTGGAGAGCTCTCTGTAAGTCTATGAACATCTCGCTTGACTTCTCTTCGGCCTACCATCCGCAGACCAACGGCCAAGTGAAGCGTACAAATCAGATTTTGGTGACTTATCTTCGTCCTTTCTCCAATGCTCATCAGAACAATTGGCCAGACTTACTACCGTGGGCTGAATTTGCTTATAATAACCATACCAGTGAAGCTTCTACCAAGTCTCCATTTTTTATCGTCTTTGGTCAACATCCTGGTCTTCCTCTACCGGTTCCTCCTGTCACTGCTGTACTGGCGGCTGATCTTCTGTCTAAAGAGTTCTCCAGGGTCTGGCAGGAGACCAAGTCCGCTCTCGAACTAGCACGGGATAGGATGAAGAGACATGGGGATAAAAAGCGCCTCGATTCTTCTCTATATCATCCTGGGGATAAAGTGTGGTTATCTTCTAAGTTTATCCATCTTAAAGTTCCTTCGCATAAGTTGGATCCCTGGTATATTGGGCCTTTTGAGGTTTTAGCTCGCATTAAGAATGTCTCTTACAAACTGAAGTTACCTGCCTCTCTCCATATTCACAATTCATTCACGTGTCTCTTCTAAAACCTGTGGTGTTTAATCAGTTTCATGCCTCGACTGTTCATTCCTCTTCGCCTGTTTCTGTGGATGATGTCTTTGAGGTTAAGGACATTCTGGCCATGAAAAGACTTAGAGGTAGAATTATGCTTTTGGTCGACTTGAAGGGTTTTGGTCCTGAGGAGAGGTCCTGGGAGCCCCGGAGAACATCTGGGCTCCTCGAATTTTGGCTAGGTTTTTATTCTAGCCTAAGACAAGGGGGGTGTAAAGAAGGGGGTACTGTCACATCGCTGCCACTGCCGCTCCCCGCGCCCTGCCATACTCACGTGTCCTGTGTTCCGGCACGCCTCCACAGCTGCTGATCCCCGCCTGGTGTCCTCTTCTCTGCGCTCGCTCCCGGCTTCGGCCTCTCGTCGGCTGCGCGCGCACGCTAGGTTCAGCGCTGCGCGCACGCTAGGTTCAGCGCTGCGCGCACGCTAGGTTCAGCGCTGCGCGCACATTTCTGAGTCCGTTCTGGCTTCTCCTTCCTGTCCTCTCTATCCCCTTGGAGGACTCCCAGAAGTGCTGCGCTACGTCGGCCTTATTACCCTGCCCCTTCCTTCTTGCCGTGCCTTATGCTCATTTGTGTCTTACAAGTGATTCTGGCAGCTCACCTGTTCAGCGTTCCCTGTTACCTAACTTTGTTCTTCTACCTATTCTCTCCTTAGATCCGGTCCATGTCCTCCGTGCTGTTTGTTCCCTCAGTATCCTGCCTGCCAGTCCGCGTCCCTCGTCCAGTCCATGTTCCAGTCTCCAGCCTGTCATTTCTCACCCTCTGTCCAGTCCGAGACTCCCTCTAGTCCAAGTTCCCCGTTCTTTCTGTTCCCTTTGAGTCCTGCCTGCAAGTCCATGTGCTCCGCTCATTCCACGTGCCTGTCTCCCGCCTGTCAGTTTTCTTTCTCTGTCCAGTCCGTGTTTCTGTGAGATCTTCCTTCTTGTCTATCCTTGCCTCCCAGCTGCCATGGCAATAGTCTCCCGCGGGTCTGCCCCTAACGCTCCCTGTATAGGGGGTGGTCCATCTGGTCAGCTCGCCCATGGGAGGATCGTTGTCACGGTCCAGTGGGTCCACTCCTTAGTACCCTTAGTTTGGCCCTGACACCCCCACACCACTGACCCCTTGGCTACCACCCAGATTGACCTCATTATAATCCGCCACTGCTCACGTTGTGTCCGGTTTTCACCAGATCCGTCGAAAACTGTTTTTCCGGCGTCTGGAAAAAACGCAGACAGTAACGATTTTTGTCTGTGACGAAAAACAGGAAAGCTCCAGATCTGGCGTTTCAGATTTTTTGCTAGAATGGAAGCCTATGGACGCTGGAATGCACTGGATCCAGAAAATTACAGATCCAGCAACTGGATCTGTTTTTTTTAACTGAGCATGCTCAGATACATTTGGCCAGCCCCCAGGAAACGGATATAAACACTGCCTGTGAGGCCTCCTCTCATCCATTTACCAGCCAGCCACCAAGACAAAAGACCTGCCACCAGGGCTGAACCTGCAACCAGAGCTGAACCTGCCACCAGAGCTGAACCTGCCACCAAAGCTGAACCTGCCACCAGCCAGCAGCCAGCCAGCCAGCAAGCCAGCCACAGTGTGCCAGCAGCCAGCCGGCAGCCAGCAAGCCAGCATGTGCCAGCAGCCAGCCAGCAGCCAGGCAGCCACAGTGTGCCATCAGCCAGCAAGCCAGCCACAGTGTGCCATCAGCCAGCCAGCAGCCAGGCAGCCACAGTGTGCCATCAGCCAGCCAGCAGCCAGCAAGCCAGCCACAGTGTGCCAGCAGCCAGCCAGCCAGGCAGCCACAGTGTGCCAGCAGCCAGCCAGCAGCCAGCCAGCCACAACTTGACAGCAGCCAGTTGTAGCCATGTCTTCTTCTGGGAGCCCTCCCCCGCGTCATCAGCGCTGTGAGGTAAATAAATGTTTTTTTGTTTTTTTTCTTTCTGGTGATGTTCACGTAATATATAATATATATATATATATCTCCTATATAATCATCTAATTCTGTCTGTTTGTTTGTAACGGAAATCTTACGTCGCTGATTGGTCGCGCCAGCCGACCACGACCAATCAGCGATATTGGCGTGGAATTGAACCCCCACTCATAGCGCGACGTAGTTCACTCACATTTAGTGAACAAGTTCTGTCAGTCACAGTGTGATGTAGTTCAGTCACGTTTACTGGACAAGTTCTGTCAGTCACAGTGCCACATAGTTCACTCACGTTTACTGAACAAGTTCTGTCAGTCACAGTGCCACGTAGTTCAGTCACATTTACTGAACAAGTTCTGTCAGTCACAGTGCCACGTAGTTCAGTCACGTTTACTGAACAAGTTCTGTCAGTCATAGTGTCACATAGTTCACTCACTTTTACTTCATAAATAAACTACATATATATTCTAGAATACCCGATGCGTTAGAATCGGGCCACCATCTAGTATTATATATATCTACTTTTTGTATAACAGGAAGCTGCAGTAGCAGTGCTTCCAGAAGGAGACGAAAGGGGTGGAGAGATACCCGGAGCGGGCTCGCAATTGGTAAGTTTCTTACATGCATCGCAGAACCACATAATCACAGACATCACAGCACACACTACACTTAAAAACAGATAATTACAGACATCACCGTACACACTACATGTAAAAACAGATCATTACAGACATCACCGTACACACAACACATAAAAATAGATCATTACAGATATCATCGTACACACTACACCAGAGGTGTCAAACTGCATTCCTTGAGGGCCGCCAACAGGTCATGTTTTCAGGATTTCCTTAGCATTCCACAAGGTGCTGGAATCATTCTGTGCAGGTGATTAAATTATCACCTGTGCAATACAAGGAAATCCTGAAAACATGACCTGTTGGTGGCCCTCGAGGAATGCAGTTTGACGCCTCTGCACTACACATAAAAACAGATCATTAGAGACATCACCGTACACACAATACGTAAAAATAGATCATTACAGATATCACCGTACACATAACGCTTAAGCCTACATCCAAGGACATAATGTTTTTTTCTTTTTGTATAGTCTTCTGATTCTGGGGCTCGATCCAGAGGTCCTCAAAGTGCCTCCCAGGGACGTCGGTGTGAGCGTCAGGGCGGTCGCCATCGAGTTAGTTCTTTTTTTTTTTTTAACTTTATGTTATTGTTTTGAGTCTAATGTTTTTGTTTTTGTTTTTTTTTAACAGGCTTCACAGCATGCTCCTGACTCGGACGGTGAGGAGGCCGGCCTAAACATCGACCTCCTCATCGATCTAATCCGAGAGCGGGAGCAGCTGTGGAACATGGGGGGACCGCCGCCACGCAGATATTGTTGTGACCCGTTGACTCTGGGAGCAAGTATGCCACAAACTGGTGGACAACTGGGAGTACCTCGATGTTCGGGCCCAGAATCAAGCGCGTAGGTATTCACAGTTCAGTTATGTTGCTGGATGTAATGTGCTGTATACTAACCAATTTGTGCTTTCACTTTTCAGGAGAGAAAGTTGTCAAGCGGTGGCGGTCAATCAGGGATCGCTTCAAGAAGGAATTCAACAAAGAGATGCAGGCCCCGAGTGGATCGGGAGGACGCAGGAGCAAATATAAATCTGCTCGAGCCCTATCGTTCCTCCAGTCGACAATGGTGAGCAGAAGGTAAATATTACCCACCCCATCTAATAAAAAATATTTACATGTCTAACACTTTTTTGGGGTTTCAGCCAGGGACAAGCAATATCAATATATTAATTCCTTTTTTTTTCTTTTTTCCACAGCACCATCAGCAGTACTCGGGAGCCTGCAGAGTTGAACCCTTCTGGGGCGATCCCTCAGGAGACCGCCACCGAGGGACACTTCGACAGTCCCGACCAATCTGCACCTTGCCAGCCTTCTCTCACTTCTCATCCCTCGGTCCCGTCCACCAGCGCTGGAGCATCGTGGCCGACTGCGTTACATGAAACTGCTCGTGAGGATATAGCTTTTCCTTTACCCCACCCCTCTGATGCTGCCACCTCTAGAACACCTGTGGGTTCTGGGTGGCAGCGCCAGAGGGGTCAGGAAAAGAGCTATGCACCCGAGTTCTTGCATCATGCAGCCTTCCAGAACTGTCTCAAACTGTTGTCTGAGCAAATGACTGCAGGATTTAATTTGCTCAGCAACAGTATTCTTGAGTTGCACACATGCCTGGGTAGAAATCTCCAAACCACACCTTTTTCCAGGCAGTACTCGAGCGCATGGACAAGCTATCTCCTGATCAGCAGATGCATGTAATGCAAGCATGCCTGTTTGCTCTAGCGCATGTTAGCTCCCAAGCCTCTCCACCAACCCCAGTAGTTCCTCTCGCACCTGCCCCCCCCTCCAGCCCCTGTCCCTCCTCCCCCTCCTATACAATACCAGCATCCTGCCCCATACCAGCATCCTGCCCCATACCAGCATCCTGCCCCATACCAGCATCCTGCCCGTACGAGCATCCTATCCCATACCAGTTCCCAACATCATCATCTGTGCCTCCACTCCCTGCCCAACCTCAACTCTCTGCCCACTACTACCAGTCTCATTCAACACCCATCATGCCCCAAATACAACCCTCTTGTCCACCCACCACCTCTTCTGCCTCCCAATCCCTCCACTTCACCCCTCCAACCTTCCAAATTCCCAACACTACTCCCGGTTTCATGTCCACCCATTCTATTTCTTTTTCCACCCCTTCACCTGTTTTACCTACTGATCCGTCACCACCACCACCACATTCCTCTCTCCACACTCCCAATGTCGAAGTGTCCCAATCTGACAGCCCCTCCAGTATTATCTCCACCCCACACTTTCTAAATTTATAAATATTTTTTGTTAAAAATTTGTTAATGAAAAACAGTTTTTTTGGTTTAAAAATTTTGTCTTTCCTTTATTAAATTATAAGGCTCAATACTTTGGGTAAAACAAGGTACAATACTGTGGTTGAAACAAGGTGAAATACTTTGGGTAAAACTCAACCAGGTACACAACTTTGGTTAAAACCAAGGTACAATACTTAGGGTAAAACAAGGTCAAATACTTTGGGTAAAACCCAACCAGGTACACTACTTTGAGTAATAAAGGTAAAATACTTTGGGTAAAGAAGGTCCAAGACAAATTTTTCAATCTCTCTCGTCCTGCCAGTCTACTATTCCTTGAGGTGAATTAAGTATTCAGCAAATTTGTCCCTCATTCTGGAAACTGACACAGAACTTCTAAAAGTAATGTTATGATAATCATGCAAGGTGGTTTCTTCAGAGTGGTCATCAATGGAAATCTGTTCCTTGCATATAACAAAATTGTGCAGGATCACACAAACTTTAACCACCTTTTTAACAGTGTCAGTCTTCAGGTTGATAGCGGTCAACAGAACTCTCCATTTTGCTGTTAGAATCCCAAAAGCGCATTCCACCATTCTTCGTGCTCGTGTGAGGCAGTAATTAAAAATTCCTTTAGTTGGTGTCAATCCACTACTGGAGTATGGTTTCAGCAGGTGTTCTGAGAGTTGGAAGGCTTCATCTCCAACACAAACAAATGGCATTGGTGGCCCAGAGGTTTCGGGCAGCGGTCTTGGGGGTGGAAATTGGAAGGTGTTTCCATAGAGATGACGCCCCATTGCAGACAATTTAAAAACTTGTGAATTATAGGCCCCAATATCAACCGCTATAAATTTGTATTCAGCGTCAGTGATGGCCATGAGCACAATGGAGAAATATTTTTTGTAGTTTCCCGTCCACTGCACCCAAGCAGTTGGGAAACTGACAGATTTGTTGGAATTTATCTGCAGTTTCCAGCCAACTCTCTGTTGTGGGATGCGGTATAAACTCGCCATGTAAAGAGTCCCACAATGCACGGCAGGTGTGCTTGACAATTCCAGAGATGGTGGAAATCCCAAGTCTGAACTGGAAATGGAGTGGCGAAAGGGATTCTCCAGTTACAAGGGATCTGTGAAAAAAAAGGGAAAAATGAGTACAAAATAACAGCAGTAACATTTCAGTTATAAGTCAGCTTTAACAGTTGGAGATACAATAAAAATAATTATTAAAAACTACCAGCAATAACATTACAGTTAGAACTGTGCTTTAAAAGGAGGAGATACAATAAAAATGGCTTACTGAAGAGTCACCATCAGACGCTCCACCGGTGAAATGGAGAAGCGGCAATATGTGTCACTTCTTCTGATGAGGTGTCCAATTCGTTCCACTAATAAATCAAAGTTCTCCATTTGCATCCGAGCATATGAGAAAAATTTCTCCAGGTTTCCTTGTAGCTTCATGTATAGTGTAGAATACAACCCATGCGTCATTGTCTGTGCTGTGATTGGGTGGATCCACAAACGTCGTCAGCGCAGACGCATGATGCGCTGTCTCTCTCGCTCCTTCTCCAGAACAGTCGCTTTCAAACGATTCGCCTCAATAGTAAGATAAACAGTAATCTTCAGAATATTTGCTATCACGCCTTCCATCTACGCCAGCCACTTACTGCTCTACAACCTGTCAAAGATGGGCTGTAGGAACATTGTATATATATATTTTCAGTAACGAATCAAGTTTGGGAGCCTCCCACGAGTGTTTTTAAAAACGGATAAAAAAACGGACGAAATGGATGGAAAACTGATCCGTTTTTTTGCCAGTTCCGCTAGTCGGATCCATTTCATCAGTTTTTCACATTTAATGCCGGATCCGTTGCTCCAGGGCGATGCCGGATCCAGCCTGACGGAAAAAACCTGATGTGTGAAAGTAGCCTAATGCACTGCAGGATCCAGCAAGCCCTCAAGATAAAAGCCAGAGGTGTTTGTTATTTTTAAATAAAAAAGTAAAAGTGTTTTGTTTTATTTCAAATAAAAGACTTTATTCTGGTTGTGTCTTTATTTACAATACAACTATAGGATTAGTAATGGATAGGTGTCTTAAAACCTTAAAAAATCAGTGTAATATATCATGTTTTAAAGGTTGCCTAATCAAAGAGAAAGAGGACACCAGTGCCACCTTTTGGAAGTAACAATCCTAAATAACAACCATTTAAATTTCATTTACAGAAACATCTATTGGGATGCTTGTAGGAATGGTGGATTGAACTGTCGAGTTCCTACCCATGAAGACAACAATGGTGCTATATGAATAATGTCATGCGTTTATATACATATAATGTGATATGCAACCTATATAAGGATGCAGAGTATCCCAAAACACCACTCATAGAAATGTAAAATTAGATAGAAATTTATTACAAAAACAATAATATTAAAAACATGAACCATATAGTGACTGATACATGTTAGAGGATTCAAAGAGGGAAAATAAATCAAGTGTAGAAAAAAGGAGGCGGTAAATGAGGTCAGACTATGGGTAACATTAAAAAGAACACTGATCAAGTTAAAAATACATATGACGCAAATGACCATCAATGAAGTAAATCAGCCCATGTATTAAAAAATAACTGTCATAAGCCATACAGATGAATACCTAATCAGAGCACCACATGAAGACCCCCCCCCCCCACAGGCCCCCCCAGAGCACGAGCATATCATTATCTCAAAACTGAAAAAAGAGATTAAACAACAACCACAAGACGGATTTCATCAACCAAGGTATCATTTCAATCAGTATAACGGGGCCGACCTGACACTGTCTGTAGGTTACTGTGCACAATCCTGCTGACAGGTTCCCTTTAGGGCTGTCCCACACGTCCAGATAATTCCGGTACCGGAATAAATCGGTACCGGAGTTATCCGTGTCCGTGTGCCTGGGAACTCACGGAGGCCATACCTGCGGCACACGTGTGCCGCCCGTATGGCGAGTGGGTACCACACGGAGCGTGTGGTACCCACTCTGCATGGTGCTGAAGCTGCGATTCATATCATCCCTGCAGCAACGTTTGCTGCAGGGAAAATATGAAGAATAGTGTTTAAAATAAAGATCCATGTGTCCGCCGCCCCCCCACCCCCTGTGCGCCCCCCCCGCTGGTCAGAAAATACTCACCCGGATCCCCCGTCGGCAGTCGCTCCTTCCTGGTCTGGCCGCGGCTTACTGTATGCGGTCACGTGGGGCCGCTCATTTACACTCATGAATAGGCGGCTCCGCCCCTATTGGAGGTGGAGCCACATATTCATGAGTGTAATCGGCCGCATACAGTAGAGAAGCCGCGGCCAGACCAGGAAGGAGCGACTGCCGACGGGGGATCCGGGTGAGTATTTTCTGACCAGCGGGGGGGGCGCACAGGGGGTGGGGGGGCGGCGGACACATGGATCTTTATTTTAAACACTATCATTCATATTTTCTCTATAGCAAACGCTGCTACAGGGAACATATGAATGGCGGCTTCAGCACCATGTGGGGGGGGACAGCGCTTACTGTAGCGCTGTCTCCGGCACGCCACACGGACCCCAGACGGAGAATGTCCGTGTGAGGTCCGTGTTTTACACGGACCCATTGACTCTATTGGGTCCGTGTAATCCGTGCGCTCCCACGAACACTGACATGTCTCCGTGTTTGGCACACGGAGACACGGTCCGCACACGGTCCGCACAAAATCAATGACATCTGAACAGATGCATTGATTTTTATGGGTCTACGTGTGTCAGTGTCTCCGGTACGGGAGGAAACTGTCACCTCACGTACCGGAGCCACTGACGTGTGAAACCGGCCTTAATGTAGTTTTTATAGTATAAAAAAGCTTTGATTCTGCGCTTAAAAATGCAACAATATTTATCTTTACACATGTTTTTTTTCACACTCCAAATAGAAGCCGATAGAGAAAAAAAGCACCAAAACCGCACAGTTCAGCAATATCTGTAGACGCATTGAGGGCAGGAGTTTTCATTGAATCACATCCACTTTGCTTGGACATTTAGACCGTGCTCACATGCAGCTTAAATGCTGCATTTTTTCTACTGTTTTTTTTTTTGCACAGAAATTCTGCTGCGTTTAACTGTCCAAGCAAAGTGGACGTTATGTCATAAGAACTGTGCGTCTAAAGACGCTGCTGAACTGTGCCTTTTTGATACTTTTTTTTTCTCCATAGACCTCTATGCGGAGCGTAAAACTGTATGTAATATCAGAGTTGCTTTTTTTAAGAGCATAATCAAAGCTTCTCTTTATTACAAAAACAACATTACAAACTGTGCTTCTGACGCGCCCACAGGGCAGTGAGGTACTCAGTACCGGGTCCGGTCGCAAAGAGGGATGTCACAGTGGCTGCGACCCGGTCCGTGGGCCTAGGCATCAACGTTAAAGGGGGTTAAATGTTCAAAGTTTGTCGTGACGCCACCTGTGGAGTTCGGTCAGTAATAGAACCGACGCTGCATTAAAGGGGTCCCCTGGGGGATGTTGTGGCAGCCCAGATGTTACACTTCCCACAGGCGAAGTGGGGTCCCCAGGGGTCCTATGGTGTGTGGCGTAGATGGTAAGGCCAGTGAATAAATGGAGGAGACAGGTTGTAAGTCTTTACCTGGTTTACTTGTGGGTGACAAGCCACAGTCCAGGGCACCAGGCACGGAGGATGGTGATCTGGCCGGCTCAGAGGCAAGTGAGAGTTCTCCTGTACCAGTAGAGGTCCATGAGCCTTTCCAACTAGCGCCTTTCAAGGTGAGGTTCCTGCTGCCTGAAGCTTCCTACAGGATCCTCCAGTTTCCCCCTGTCCTAGGACAGGTACCTGCACGACCGGCAGCTTGAGCCTTTTTACAGGGACTCTAACATGCCCCGGGCTCCTTAGGTGCTGCTGCATCTCAGGCGTGGTGCGGGCAGGTAACGTGTAGTGTCGTGCCCTCCAGTTCTGCTCTGTGTCCTAGAGTCCCACAAGAGCCTCGTGCTCGCAGATCCCGGCTACTGCGCTTCAGTTCTGAGGGTGCCCTGCCACAGTTCCCCTCTGAGCGCTGCTCTTCTCCTGTGCTCCTTCCCTTCTGGCTACTCCACATTCAACCCTTCCAGGTTATCTGTCCTTCCAGAGGCTGCAGCTCCCTGGTGGCTGCCAGGCCTCTCTGTCTGTACTCAGTTCCAGACTTCCTTCTACATCTGTGTCTCTCAACAACTGTCCTCACTCCTCCTCTAGGTCAGGATCTTTATACAGGGAAGCTCCCCTGAATCCGGGTATTGAGCTCCCCCTCCTGGCCTGGATTCAGAATGTGTTGCATGTGTGTGCCTCAGGCGCATACTGTGAAGAAAATGCCCGACGTTGGCAGCGGAAGCAGTCTTAAGATGCTTCCGCTGCTTCATTGTAAGGTCCGGGGAGGAGGGGGCGGAGTACTGCCACGCATGCGCGGTCGAAAATGGCGGTCCCAACGCACAAAAAAAGTTACATGTAATTTTTTTTGTGGTGGCGGTGCGCCAAAACACGACGCAACCGTCGCACGACGGTTGAGACGTGTGGCACTGCATCGCAATGCGTCGCTAATAAAAGTCTATGGAGAAAAAACGCATCCTCCAGACAACTTTGCAGGATGCGTTTTTTATCCACAACGACGCATTGCGACGTGCAGTGCACGACGCTAGTGTGAAAGTAGCCTTACCTGGTGAAGAGAACTCCTTTGCCTCTGAGTGTGACATTACCTTCCCTGTAGGAAAAGCAACATCACTGCAGCAATCGGTAACCTGGGGTGCTGCACTTCACATCTGCACCAAAAACGCATAAAAAAAAAGGAGAAAAGGAATAAAAATTATAGCAAAAACGCAATGATCACCGCCCCCTCTGACATCTCCTCCTGCCAGGATAGAAGCAAATGGTAAATGTGTGTAGCTTGGGGTGTGTGGTTAAAATTCGCCGTGGCGCGCGTTGCACGCTGCATGATTTGCTCCTCATTCTGTTCTGTGTGAAAGTTGGGAGGTTTGTCAGTATCATCCTATACCAAGGCAAGGAAATGCTCATCCAACTCACAAAATTCACCATCTGGAGCTCTGCTCTTCATAGCTGTTTGCCAGACCTGGTGCTAATGTACCAAGCTGACAGACAGCTACGAGTCACACGATAAAAGTCTGCAAGCAACATGTGGCCACCCAGCCATAGGTTGGGGAACCCTGATCTATCTATCTATCTATCTATCTATCTATCTATCTATACAGGTGCTTCTCACAAAATTAGAATATCATCAAAAGTTCATTTATTTCAGTTTTTCAATACAAAAAGTGGAGCTCATTTATTATATAGAGTCATTACAAACAGAGTGATCTATTTCAAGTGTTTATTTCTATTAATGTTGATAATTATGGCTTACAGCAAATGAAAACCCAAAAGTCATTATCTCAGTAAACAAGAATAATTAACAAAAAACATCTGCAAAGGCTTCCTAAGGCTAGGGTCACATTGCGTTATGTGACCGCGTTTAACGGACTACGTTACACCGCGGCATAACGCGGTGTTAACGTAGTCCGTTAACGCCGCCATAGCCTGTAATGGTGAACGCGTCGCTAGCGCCCGCCCACATTGGGTGTGCGCTAGCGATGTGCCGTCATTTGAGTGACGGCCCGCGAACGCTGCTTGCAGCGTTCGCGGTCCGTTCCTCACTAGCGCAGATCAGGGATCTGCGCTAGCGGGATCGGCTAACGCGATCCCTTTTGGGACATTGCGTTAGCGCAGTCCGTAGCGCTATGCGCTAAACGGACTGCCTTAACGCAATGTGACCCTAGCCTTAGCGTTTAAAAAGGCCTCTTAGTCTGTTTCAGCAGGCTCCACAATCATGGGGAAGACTGCTGACTTGACATATGTCCAGAAGGCAGTCATTGACACACTCCATAAGGAGGGTAAGCCACAAAAGGTCATTGCTAAAGAAACTGGCTGTTCACAGAGTGCTATATCGAAGCATATTAATGGAAAGTTGAGTGGAAGGAAAAATTGTGGTAGAAAAAGTGTGGACAAGCAACCGGGATAGCTGCAGCCGTGAAAGGATTGTTAAGAAAAGGCCATTAAAAAATTTGGAGGAGATTTATAAGGAGTGGACTGCTGCTGGAGTCATTGCTTCAAGAGCCAACGCACACACAGACGTATCCAGGACATGGGCTACAAGTGTCGCATTCCTTGTGTCAAGCCACTCATGACCAATAGACAACACCAGAAGCGTCTTACCTGGGCCAAGGAGAAAAAGAACTGTACTGTTGCTCAGTGGTCCAAGGTGATGAAAGTAGATTTTGCATATTTTGCATTTCATTTGGAAATCAAGGTCCCAGAGTCTGGAGGAAGAGTGGCGAGGCACACAATCCAAGCTGCTTGAGGTATAGTGAGGATTTTCCACAATCAATGATGGTTTGGGGAGCCATGTGATCTGCAGGTGTAGGTCCACTGTGTTTTATCAAAACCAAAGTGAGCACTGCCATCTATCAGGAAAATTTAGAGCACTTCATGCTTCCCTCTGCTGACAAGCTTTTTACAGATGGAAATTTCACTCTTCAGCAGGACTTGGCACCTGTCCACACTGCCAAAAGTACCAACACCTGGTTTATAAACAATAGTATCACTGTGCTTGATTGGCCAGCAAACTCGCCTGACCTTAACCCCATAGAGAATCTATGGATTATTGTCAAGAGGAAGATGACAGACACCAGACCCAACAATACAGACGAGCTGAAGACTGCTATCAAAGAAACCTGGGCCTCCATAACTCCTCAGTAGTGCCACAGGCTGATCGCCTCCATGTCATGCCGCATTGATGCAGTAATTGATGCAAATGGAGCCACAACCAAGTATTGAGTGCATTTACTGAACATACATTTCAGTAGGCCAACATTTTGGATTTTAAAATCATTTTTCAAGCTGGTGTTATAAAGTATTCTAATTTACTGAGATAATGACTTTTGGGTTTTCATTGGCTGTAAGCCATAATCATCAACATTAACAGAAATAAACACTTGAAATAGATCACTCTGTTAGTAATGACTGTATATAATATATGAGAATCACTTTTTGTATTGAACAACTGAAGACAGAAGCTGCATTCTGCTGATGGTTCCTGCTGGAAAATGTGAAATTCAACAAAGTCCTGCAGGTCATTTCAGAGTCATCCTGTTTTTAAGGGGAGTGATTCCAATAACAACCTTATATGATCTTGATGGCACATCACCAGAACTATATCAGCTGGTAATGGATCAGATAGTCAGGAAATGGACCCGACCAGTTATAATAAATATGTTTTCAGGTACACTGCGTTTCATCTTAATAGGAACACTGTGTGGGTTTATTTATTGTTCCGCTATGATTCATTACAATGATTTATGTGCACAATGCTATTTTACAGGCTACGAATGGAATATTACCAATTCACGCTGTTTCTCCATGGGTATCGCAGAAAATACTGATCAGTACCTACATGGAGAGAATGCCCAATGTTCTCCTTGACGTAAAGAAAAATGCCATAATTATAGGAAAGAATTATGCATAATATAGCTAGAGGTTATGCAAGCTGAATTCTAGGAAAGACATTGAGTGTCCTGAACCTACGTCCTTATAATTGGATATATATGTGTAAGTATATGTGTAATACACGTACATGTGAGTGTACAGTATGTGGTCCAGGCATAGTTATATAGAGCGCTGCTTCCAGTTATTACATTGTACATGGTGGATTCTTATAAACCAAGATATGAAAACAGATATGTATCTCGAATGCTGATGTCAATGTTCTACACAATTCTTGTCATTATTATAGTTATTAATAGAGAATTATTATCTTCATATAAGGGTTATATATTCCTAATAAATAGCGACTGCTCTGGAATATTTTTTTCAGCTTCCCGGCTCCATGGAACACATAATTTAGCACATACCCTGTAGGCAATAGTAAACAGGATTGTACTTTCAGGTTCGCTCAAAGGTACCTGCACCCGTAGGGGCGCATTCAGATGTCCATTTTACAAGTACGTGTTCTGCTCGTGTGTCAGCAGGTAGAGCTAGTACCCATTATAGTCTATGGTGCTGTACACATTTCCGTGTTTTTTTTTTGCGAACCAAGTGTTCAAAAAAAAAAAATAAATCACAAGAGACATGTCCATTATTGATCCTGGTCACTGATTAAAATCCCCTATAGTCTATGTGTCGGAGAAAATCACAAACAGTACACTTATGTAATCCGCGTGTAATCCGTGTATGGTCCATTTTTAATATTTTCATAAGCTTTGCAATTTTTTTGGTGTATAATAAAACCAATTACGGTAAAAATGGACACTGGTGATAATATGATCCAGCAAATTGCTCAAAAGCAGTCATTTTTTTTTACATGCAACAAAAAAAAATGACGTCTGAATAAGGCCTTACACTCAACTACCCCTAAGTAGAATTTCCTGAAAAACATAATTTAATTGAATCCCATATCATAATAGAAAAACACTGAAATAGATGTTCTTTCATCTAAGTGCTTATACAGTAAATTTGATGGTGAAGCTCCGCCATTGTAGAACCGAAGAAGAAAAAAGGATTTTCCTGCATTTCCATCCATAAAATTAAACTTTTTTTTATTAGAAATTCAAAAAAGGAGGATCAATCATGAGGATAAAAACTTACACATTTCTGGCATAACAAATACAATTAAATATGCATAGAACCTGCTGCCCCTGACAGCCCTTATCACAGGTGATCTTAAATAGTTACTCCTAGACCAGAAAAAAGCATGTCAAATTACATCTCTGTTCACATTGCAAGCAAAAACCGCATTAAGTAAAAATACATCAATAACAGGTTTGAAATTAAAAGTGAGAAAATAATATATATAACTGTGCCTGCAATAACACGATAAAAAACTAGTATATATATATATATATATATATATATATATATATATATATATATATATATACACCGGTATATATATGTGTACTGTATATATATACACTAGTTGGCCATACGAAATGTTCGCACATTGGTCGTCAGGGGCGCAGACAATTTCAGGAGAATCAAGCTGGTCAAATGTAAATGTATGTAATGAGATGGTGAAAACAGAGAGGTATGTGTGTCACTGACATATACAGTATATATGTATATACTGTATATATATATATATATATATATATATATATATATATATATATATATATAGACTATATATGTTTTCAAGAATATTTGAGCCCATGGATCCATTATATGTCCATTTTGCAAGCCGGCGAGAAAATCTCGCCATACGGATGTCATACGGACGCTTATGCAGCGCCCCAGAGTCCTGCTCGCTGCAGAAATGTCGCTCTTCCACCAGGGGGAGTGATATTATGTCTGATGGTACTAAAGGAGTTCACCTGACCAGGTATCACAAGACACACACTACACTTCACACTCCAGTCCACCAGGGAGAGCCTTGCTTCTATCTATTAGGGCACTCCTCACACACGGGTAAAACTGGTGGGTTGGATAGGAAGTTAGTCAGAAGCTACCTGGGTTTGACCCAGAGATGACCTGTCAGGCAGACAGGGGGAAAGGAGGAACATCTGAGCTGCAGACAGAGGGTCCCTGTCAGGGGTGGGATCCTGACAGAGACATAGCACGAGATAGAACGTTACGGAGCTGCGCCTGCACCCATTGCGGCAGCATCCTAAGAAAGGACACGAAGTGAATTGTATTGTGGAGAGTGAGAAACGAGGTCACAGCACAAGGAGATAATACCGGGAGGAGTTCTGCCCCAAGATCAGCAGCCTCCTTCTGAGGGGCGTAGCCGGTGGCCGGAACACCGAGGGAGTAATAGGCTCTACGCATTACTTCAGAGACCGGCAGGACAGTCAATTCCAAGTTGGTTGCCCGACCTTAATACCTATGAAGACACGGAGGCAAATTGTGGGAGAGGGGCGTCTCTAGGGTCCCTATAAATAAGCTCCAGGCCTACCCCGTCATACGGGTTGTCCTATCCATACCATCTGGGGGACAGAGAGAGAGAGAACATTAGAATCACCACGAAAGTTGTGAGGACTATCCCGTGGTGCTCAGCAGGGAGGTACTACAACACACAGGCGCTAGTAGGAAGGCTACTGATTTCCACCTGAATAAGGGAACTCTGGATGTGCCTTCGGACCGGCTGGACTCTGCCAGCCCTGTGATCTGTGCTCTGGACTGTGGACGCTGAAGTCTTCAGTAAAAGGTAAAGAGACTGCAACCTTGTGTCCTCGTTATTCATTGCGCCTTAAATCGTCCACCATCACCACCTACGCATTTGGGAAGCCCTGGGGACATACTTCACCTGTGGGAAGGTATACCATCCAGCTGCTATAACATCACCCCAGTGGACCCCTAAGCAGCGTTGGTCACCCTGACCGAATACCACAGGTGGCGTCACGAACATCGTACAAACTTCCCCTTTAATTGGACGCCCCTCAAAAGGGCCACGGACCTGGTCGGGCCACCGTGACATCCCCAGAACTGAGAGGGACCCGGTACCGAGTACCCCATTGCCCTTACGCGTGGGGGCGCTCCACTTACATGCGAGAAAATCGCATCCTCGCATTGCACACGGATGACATAAGGATCACTGTTCAGGGAACATTTCTGCGATTCTCGTCCCTGTAAAACAGACAGATTTCTTTTACGTTGTGTGTGACTCCAGCCTAAAGGAGATCCCCCAACATTAAACATAATGGTATTTTACTTATTGACCAGAAGGGATCTGATTGTCAGGACCTTGCAAAAGAACAGGGGCAGCACAAATTTTTTCCCCTCCAGAGCAGCACTGCCATCTATCTGCAGTGTAGGGAAGTGCAACACAGCCCTATGTATGTGAACGGAGCAGCTTCCTTTACAGCAGTGCCACTTTGACAGTAAAAATGATGAAGGAGAATTGACCCCATAACTGAGCATATTTACACCATTGAATAATAATTGGGAATATCCCTTTAAAAAAAAAAAAAGAAATATCTGCAGCTTATTTTACCTTTTTTTCCCCTACGGTTGGATTTTTTTATTTCAATTTTTGCAAGGTTGTTTCCACCAATCTCTCCCATCGGGAAACAATGTACAGTCTGAGTTATGTCAACTCTGCAGTTTTTTACTTTGAGCCAGAGGTGACTCCAGGTCACCAATAACCTTAGAAGGAAGATAGACTTTTCAATGACTGTCCAATAATGCGGAAAATCTGATGGTTCAGAACCTGTCCGGTCCCTTTTAGGCTGCTTTCATTTATATCTTCAGTTTTAAAGCTGAAGTCTTAAACAGGTAAAGTTTTACTTTTATTCTACTTCCACATATGTAGCAAATATTTTATATGTACCTGCCTGAAATCGTCTGGGCAAGGAGTTCCGCAAGCTGGAAAGCCCCGAAGGCAAATGTTAGGATTTGTTTCAGCTTTGTGGTATTGTGCTTTGGGGTAGTGTGGTGCCACCTGCAGGTCATTTTTCCTTACTGCAGTTTTATGAAAATGTATTTTGTGATCACATCGTGGATGTGTGGTTTGTTTGGCTATTTTCTTGCTGAAAGGGGCAAGTTTACCTTTCAAATGGTGTATAATTTGTATGTGTGGGTGAAGTACGAACGGAGATACAAAGGAATCACCAAAAAAAGAGTGTTTTGAAATAATATAGAAGTATTATGTAATTTATGCTTTAATGCCAGGAGGTCCCTATTGCAGGCAAAGTCGGTCTTAAGGTATATGCACACGTTGTTTTGAGCTCTGAGGATTTTTCTGCAGCGTATTTGAGAAATCCACAGGTAAAAGGCACTGCGTTTTACCTGCAGATTTACCGCAGATTTTGTGCGGATTCCACCTGCGGCTTTACACCTGCAGATTCCTATTATGGAGCAGGTGTAAACCACTGCGGAATCCGCACAAAGAATTGACATGCTGCGGAATGTAACCCGCAGCGTTTCCGCGCGGTTTTTTTCCGCAGCATGGGCACTGCGGATTGCATTTTCCATAGGTTTACATTGTACTGTAAACGCATAGAAAGCTGCTGCGGACCCGCAGCTGCAGATCCGCAGCAAAATCCGCAGCATGTGCACATAGCCTTAGACAAAGTGGGGCCCTGGAGAAAAGTTTAAAGTGGGGCCCCAAATGCTCACATATCGCACCATCACACAGAAACATTTTGGTTATTCACGCTGACGTCACTTTGACACATGGAAAGATTGTAATACTAGAGGTTAGGACCTTCCCAATTTGGGTACACCTTGACGCCTTTGCCCTTAAGGGGTTAATAGCTTTAAAATGGTTGTTTGTTTTTTTATCACAGAAGCCTCTTTTTTTACTGTAGTTTTTATTGAGCTTTTATGGATACAAAGAAAATTAATAAGAAACTAAAGAAAAATTGTAAATACAAAAGAACAACACGTACAGTAAAGAACTGACTACAATCCGAATTTTTGCTAATATTCTGTTGTTCTAGTATATCATGTCAACCAGTGCGAACATAGACAAACATCAGACTGGATCAGTCCTAACAGAGAAAGGAAAGGGTTGTCAGGATGACACTACTCATAATTAGTTTTCTTTTTTTGTGTGTAAGCAACAAAGAGTATTTAGGGCTCAGCATAAATATACATCTTTGTGCTTAAATTCCCCTTTTATCCCATATCTGGACTGTGCAGCAGAATATGCATGTCGCATAAAGCTGTTCCTTTATGTATCCAGTAGATGGCAATGAGCTCATTTACAGAAAGTTATACTCCGATCATATCTCTGCAAATAAATCTACATTTATCCTGAAAGGTAATCATTGAAGAAGTCTTCTTATGATATATCCTTTCCGTGTGAAAAAGCTGCAGATCACCCTATGAATGAGTAAAACGCTCGTTCATCAG
This sequence comes from Ranitomeya variabilis, assembly GCF_051348905.1. Classification (NCBI taxonomy): domain Eukaryota; kingdom Metazoa; phylum Chordata; class Amphibia; order Anura; family Dendrobatidae; genus Ranitomeya; species Ranitomeya variabilis. The sequence goes on from NC_135234.1 coordinate 652,867,162, forward strand.
GTGAAATGATTTTTTGTGCAGCATAAAAGATCATCGTCCTCTGTAACCAAGGCTTGCACTGCTGAGAACAATGATTATGGTTTACCGATCAATGGTGAAGATACAGAATAAATATATACAGCCAGTTACTTACCACTGCTGTCTCGTCTGATTGCAGCTATTCTGTTTGTTACTAATTCATCTTGTCAGACCTCCTTGTGATGTGATCGCTGTAGTTTGCCGCACTGTTCACCCATCCCCTAAAAATAAAAACGTCACCTATATATATGTCTCTCATTGTATATAAATATATACATTTCTTTCTGAAAAAGAATCCCACACTGCATCGCTGAATACAGACACGCACCCGCCATTAATATATAATTAGCTATTGTCCAACCCACCATTCAAAACCTAAATTAATAAACCATCACTTTGCCCCCTACTAATTACTTTCCCTGCCCAATAAAAATATAAATGAATTAGCCTTTGAGCTCCTAATTTCTTACCAGTCACTCTACTTTATTCTTAACCCCCCACTGTGCTACTCCCATTCCCCCAATTCATTATAATTATATACCCCGAATTCAGTATGCAACGTCCTCTTTTACACCCCCACTAATTCATTGTAGAGTAATATCTTCTCACCCATCCCCATCCCAATTCATAATATCCTGTGCTCTCACCCATGCATTATCCCAACCATGTATATTTGTCTCTGTACAGAAAAACATTCTTTTAATAGCTGCCGGGGTCAGAGCCACGATGTGCACTAGTTGTACAGGCGGGTGCCCGCGGCTTCTCCCCTCCCACTGACAGCGACTGACAAGCCTCTCACATTCACCCCACGGTGACCATCACATACCTGAATTTAATTAACCTAATAAATTATGGCCATCCTCAGATGAAGTTTGCGGCAGGCAGGCAGACAGGCAGGCAGGTAGGTAGGCAGACAGGCAGACAGACAGGCAGGCAGACAGGAAGGCAGACAGGCAGGTGTTATGACCCCAGTGGACAGGGTCTCAGAGGAACGTGTAAGTCTGCAAGATACAAAAATCCAGCTCATAGGGCTGTGGTAACTGGGTTGACCAAATAGCTACTCCTAACGCCAACACTAGAAGTAGCCGGGGATCATGCCTACGGTGATCGCTAGATGACTCGCGCCAGCCGGAGAATCTAACTACCCCTAGGAGAAGAAAACAAAGACCTCTCTTGCCTCCAGAGAAAGGGACCCCAAAGCAAGATACAAGCCCCCCACAAATAATAACGGTGAGGTAAGAGGAAATGACAAACACAGAAATGAACCAGGTTCAGCAAAGAGAGGCCAGCTTACTAATAGCAGAATATAGCAAGATAACTTATCTGGTCAACAAAAACCCTATAAAAATCCACGCCAGCCCCCTAGAGCTTCCAGCAAAGGTCAGGATACAGATAGGAACAAGCTGGACAAAAATACCAAACAAAACAAAAGCAAAAAGCAAGGAAGCAGACTTAGCTTGAAAAACAGGAACCAGGATCAGAGGACAAGAGCACAACAGATTAGCTCTGATTTCAACGATGCCAGGCATTGAACTGAAGGTCCAGGGAGCTTATATAGCAACGCCCCTGAACTAACGGCCCAGGTGAGGATATAGGAAAAGACAGACGCTCCAGAGTCAAATCACTAATGACCACTAGAGGGAGCAAAAAGCAAAATCACAACAGTACCCCCCCCTTAGTGAGGGGTCACCGAACCCTCACCACGACCACCAGGGCGATCAGGATAAGCGGCGTGAAAGGCACGAACTAAATCGGCCGCATGAACATCAGAGGCGACCACCCAGGAATTATCTTCCTGACCATAGCCCTTCCACTTGACCAGGTACTGAAGCCTCCGCCTGGAGAGACGAGAATCCAAGATCTTCTCCACCACGTACTCCAACTCGCCCTCAACCAACACCGGAGCAGGAGGCTCAGCAGAAGGAACCACAGGCACAACGTACCGCCGCAACAAGGACCTATGAAACACGTTGTGGATAGCAAACGACACAGGAAGATCCAGGCGAAAGGATACAGGATTAAGAATTTCCAATATCTTGTAAGGACCAATAAAACGAGGTTTAAATTTGGGAGAGGAAACCTTCATAGGAACAAAGCGGGAAGAAAGCCACACCAAATCCCCAACACGTAGTCGGGGACCCACACCGCGGCGGCGGTTGGCAAAGCGCTGAGCCCTCTCCTGTGACAACTTCAAGTTGTCCACCACAAGATTCCAGATCCGCTGCAACCTATCCACCACAGAATCCACCCCAGGGCAGTCAGAAGGTTCCACATGACCCGAAGAAAAACGAGGGTGGAAACCAGAGTTGCAGAAAAACGGCGAAACCAAGGTGGCGGAACTAGCCCGATTATTAAGGGCAAACTCAGCTAACGGCAAGAAGGTCACCCAATCGTCCTGATCAGCAGAGACAAAACACCTCAAATAAGCCTCCAAAGTCTGATTAGTTCGCTCCGTCTGTCCATTAGTCTGAGGATGGAAAGCAGACGAAAACGACAAGTCAATGCCCATCCTACTACAAAAGGATCGCCAGAATCTGGAAACGAACTGGGATCCTCTGTCTGACACAATATTCTCAGGGATGCCGTGCAAACGAACCACGTTCTGGAAAAACACAGGAACCAGATCGGAAGAGGAAGGCAGTTTAGGCAAAGGAACCAAATGGACCATCTTGGAGAAGCGATCACATATCACCCAGATAACAGACATGCCCTGAGACACCGGAAGATCAGAAATGAAATCCATGGAGATATGTGTCCAAGGTCTCTTAGGGACAGGCAAGGGCAAGAGCAACCCGCTGGCACGAGAACAGCAAGGCTTAGCTCGAGCACAAGTCCCACAGGACTGTACAAATGACCGCACATCCCTAGACAAGGAAGGCCACCAAAAGGATCTGGCCACCAGATCTCTGGTGCCAAAAATTCCTGGGTGACCTGCCAACACCGAGGAATGAACCTCGGAAATGACTCTGCTGGTCCACTTATCAGGCACAAACAGTCTGTCAGGTGGAAAAGAATCAGGCCTATCAGCCTGAAATCTCTGCAACACACGTCGCAGATCTGGAGAAATAGCTGACAAGATAATACCATCCTTAAGAATACCAACAGGTTCAGCGACTCCAGGAGCATCAGGCACAAAGCTCCTGGAAAGAGCATCGGCCTTCACATTCTTTGAACCTGGTAAATACGAGACAACAAAGTCAAAATGGGAGAAAAACAATGACCAGCGGGCCTGTCTAGGATTCAGGCGTTTAGCAGACTCGAGATACATCAGATTTTTGTGATCAGTCAAGACCACCACACGATGCTTAGCACCCTCGAGCCAATGACGCCACTCCTCAAATGCCCATTTCATGGCCAACAACTCCCGATTGCCCACATCATAATTTCGCTCCGCAGGCGAAAACTTCCTAGAGAAAAAGGCGCAAGGTCTCATAACAGAGCAACCAGGGCCTCTCTGCGACAAAACGGCCCCTGCTCCAATCTCTGAAGCATCCACCTCAACTCGTCCTGGCCCTGAGACATAGCCAGCAAGGCTTTCTCTGCCTGAATCTCAAGATTGGGTTCCTCATAAAGTAAACCGAGCGCCAGAAAAAACGCATCAATATCAGCCAATGCCGGATCTCCTGGCGCCAACGAAAAAGCCCAATCCTGAGGGTCACCCCGTAAGAATGAAATAACAATTTTTACTTGTTGAGCAGAGTCTCCAGACGAACAAGGTTTCAGGGACAAAAATAATTTACAATTATTCCTGAAATTCCTAAACTTAAATCGGTCTCCTGAAAACAGTTCAGGAATCGGAATCTTGGGTTCAGACCTAGGATTTCTGGTAACATAATCTTGTATACCCTGCACACGAGCGGCAAGCTGGTCCACACTTGTAATCAAGGTCTGGACATTCATGTCTGCAGCAAGCTTAAGCCACTCTGAGGTAAAGGGGAAAAGAAAAAAAAAAAAAAAAAAAAAATGAGAGAGGGAAAAAAAAAAAAAACTCAAAATTTTCTTTCTTATAATCCCACTTCTGCAATGCATTAAACATTTAATACTGGCCTGGCATACTGTTATGACCCCAGTGGACAGGGTCTCAGAGGAACGTGTAAGTCTGCAAGATACAAAAATCCAGCTCATAGGGCTGTGGTAACTGGGTTGACCAAATAGCTACTCCTAACGCCAACACTAGAAGTAGCCGGGGATCATGCCTACGGTGATCGCTAGATGACTCGCGCCAGCCGGAGAATCTAACTACCCCTAGGAGAAGAAAACAAAGACCTCTCTTGCCTCCAGAGAAAGGGACCCCAAAGCAAGATACAAGCCCCCCCACAAATAATAACGGTGAGGTAAGAGGAAATGACAAACACAGAAATGAACCAGGTTCAGCAAAGAGAGGCCAGCTTACTAATAGCAGAATATAGCAAGATAACTTATCTGGTCAACAAAAACCCTATAAAAATCCACGCTGGAGATTCAAGGACCCCCGAACCGTCTAACGGTCCGGGGGGAGAACACCAGCCCCCTAGAGCTTCCAGCAAAGGTCAGGATACAGATAGGAACAAGCTGGACAAAAATACCAAACAAAACAAAAGCAAAAAGCAAGGAAGCAGACTTAGCTTGAAAAACAGGAACCAGGATCAGAGGACAAGAGCACAACAGATTAGCTCTGATTTCAACGATGCCAGGCATTGAACTGAAGGTCCAGGGAGCTTATATAGCAACGCCCCTGAACTAACGGCCCAGGTGAGGATATAGGAAAAGACAGACGCTCCAGAGTCAAATCACTAATGACCACTAGAGGGAGCAAAAAGCAAAATCACAACAGGCAGGCATGGATTAACGGATGCCACTGGCAATTTCTAATCCAACATTCTGCGGGAGGCCCAAATAAGATAAGGTCAGGCAGTGTCTGTTGTAAATCCCCGGGGAGGTCCTGCATGCGTGGCGGTGTGAAATTTTGTCCAGTTTGCCTGTTTTTCTCAGTTTTTTTGTGTTGCTCCAGTACACACAAAGGAAATAAACATGTGTATAACAAAACGTGTAATTATAATAATTTTCTGGGAGAAATACTTCATCTTCTGTGCCAAGAATGCCAACACTTTCGGCCATGGCTGTATTTGCAAAAGGAACAACAGAATAAAAGCATACCGTATTTTTTGGCATATAAGACGCACGTTTTCCCCCAAAAAAAGGGGGGAAAATGGGGGGTGCGTCTTATATTCGCAATGCAGGCTTACCGTGGACCGTGGCGGCAGAGGTGCTGTGGCAGAGGTGCGGCAGCAGAGGTGTGGTGGCAGAGGTGTGGCAGCAGAGGTGCGGAGATGAGGAGGCGCAGTGAGCGGGGTCCCTTTCCCCGGTGAGGTGATGCAGCAGCCCGGTAATGCAGCAGAGCTGGGTGAATCCTGTTGTTATCGGTGCGCGCGGCCATCTTCCTGAGGCCGCGCGTGCGCAGATGGAGGTCTCTGCTGCCCGGGGCTTCAGGAAAATGGCCGCGGGATGCCGCGCGTGCGCAGATGGGGATCGCAGCGGCCATTTTCCTGAAGCCGAGTTCGCATCTCGGCTTCAGGAAAATGGCCGCCGCGATCCTCATCGCGGCTATTTTCCTGAAGCCCCGGGCAGCAGAGACCTCCATCTGCGCACGCGCGGCCTCAGGAGGATGGTCGCGCACACCGATAACAACAGGATTCACCCGGCTCTGCTGCATTACCGGGCTGTTGCATCACCTCACCGGGGAAAGGGACCCCGCTCACTGCGCCTCCTCATCTCCACACCTCTGCCACCGCGGTAACAACAGGATTCACCCGGCTCTGCTGCATTACCGGGCTGCTGCATCACCTCACCGGGGAAAGGGACCCCTCTCACGCCATACCTCTCACTGTGCCTCCTCATCCCAGCACCTCTGTCGGTAACCACTGCTGCCACCCTCCCATGGACACCAGGCTGTGGCGTCGCCCACCTAAGCAGGAAGGGACCCTGCTCAGGTGCACGCCGTACCGCCTCACCCCACCTCTGCCGACACCATGCCTCCTGTGACCCTGCTCTGCCACCACCAGCCCACAGGTAAGATACTGTAAATTCGGACAATAAGACGGACCCCCATCTTATAAAAAATCTTTTTTTCTGCAATTTTCACCCCAAATTTGGGGTGCGTCTTATGGTCCGGTGCGTCTTATATGCCGAAAAATATGGTAATTTAGAGCACAGAGAAAAGATTCTTAAAAATTGTTTTTCATGAAAAATACTTTACTAAAAATCAAGTTAAAAAAAAGTGTACTAAAATTAGCTTCTGGATAATTTATCTCTTCCCAACATGGCCAAATTCTTTATTTGCTTTTTAGTTTTTTCTTCCCATTATTCCAAAGGCCATGACTTTTTTTATTTTTCCATCCATATTTTGTGGGACGACTTGTACTTTTTAATGACGCTATTTATTTTACCACATAGTGTACTGTAAGATGAAAGAAAAATCCAAGTGTGATGAAATTTAAAAAAAAAAAAAGCCTGAAAATTTATTGGGGATTGTTTTTATTATGAATTTTGTGTGTTAAAAATGTCCTACTCAATGACTGTCCCTCTCAGCACTATTACAGCAAAACTAAACTTGTCCAATTTTTTCAATATTTTAGTTGTGAAAAAAATTGGAAATTTGTAAAGCAAAAATGTTTTTGATTGCGTCCTCCAGAAACTTGACGGTGACAAATAGGAAATTTGAAAAACAATTTTTGATTGTGTTCCCTGGAAACTTTACCTCTTTACCTCTTTCCTAATTTTTGATGTGGCATTACTGTGTAAGGCTTTCTTGTTGACATGTAGATATGTCAGTAGCAGCAGCACAGCCAGCTATGTATAAAAGTTATACAGTCTCTATAGAAGCAAAGTGCTAGGATATTTTTAATGATGGATATATAGAAAGTTAATTTTTCAGTTAGAAAACAAATAAAAAAAATTGTGTAAAAAAATATATTAAAACATGCAATATCAAAACTGTGTTGATCATATAAACAATAATGTGATCCTTTGTCTTTTGGAGATTACACAAAATAAATGTAATATTGCTTCAGATCTGAAAATGACTTTCTACTTGTGTTTCCGGTGTTTAAGATGACTCTTCCATGTGTATTGCATCGGTGCTTCTGTTGGAATCCCTAAAAAACAGGACCACAAAGAAGCCATTCACTTTGTGAGGCCGGCAGTCAATTTGGACACTGTGCAGCCTTCGCCCCAGAAGTGTGCAAATTTTTTAGATGCGCACAAAAATGTGACAGACCATGTTTTTGTGCACTGAAGGGCAGGAGGCTAGACAATATCCCAAGTTACTCAATTATCCTCATAATAGTGAACTTCCCCATCGGGACTCTTAAAGGGGTTCCACCAGAATCTTGTTTTTTGGTGATTCTGTTGGAAACACCAATCCAGTGATCCCAGGATAGCACTGTATGTGTGTGCACCTATCCTTAAAGGCAACCTGCCATCAGGATTTGCCCCTAGAAGGAATTAGGAGTATTTTAAAGCCTCTTAATACCCTCTCCCCACACACTCATGATATCAGTTATACTGCTGTGAGCGTGCTCCCACTATGCAATAACATTGATTATTGGCAATGCTGGACTAGTCCGGTTACCACAGACATGTAGAGCAGAGACAATTAAACTATTTTAATTTGGCTGGTTCATTTTACAGATTGACATTGGCTAGTGCAACTTTCTAGCCATACTGGGGCTTTGGGGTCAACTCTGGACACAACTGTCACTGAAAAGTTCTCATTGTACTTTATTTCCTAATTTTATTACAAAAAATCCTTGATCATCCTAAAATTCTGAACAAAGTGAGTCACTGTTTTATGGTCAACTCATCACTTCAGTTGTGCAATGAAGAGTCGTTCTGTACGTTGTAATCATTTTCACATTCTTTTACCATAATGGTACCGCAAAGAACGTGCCGATCCCTAATAAAAACATCATGTAAACTACGTTACGGGACATATTTTGTGGCCTAAAGTATAATCTTTCAATTTTAGTTTGTGTTTATTCTAAATCTGGCATGAATTACAGTATGAGCAGATAGTCAGACACAAGCCAAGAAGCTGTAACTGGTTATGGTGTTACTGCTGACCAGGAGCTACAAGGGTTTTGTGTTTAATTAAAGGTTTTTCTCATCTTATTAAATGGGTAAAACCTCATTTAAAATAATCTCTGTTCTCAATAACTGAGTTTTTTTTTAATCCTGTAGTGCACTATTCATTGCCAACATTACTGACCCCCTCGGAGGTGGCTGGTCCCTTAGGTATGGAGCATGTACTTTCAAGCTATTTGCTTAGCGCCTTGTAAACGCGGCTCTGAAGTTGGATGGATCACTGGATCTGGCCAACTTTAGTGTCACCGTGTTCCTCTAATGCTGCAAGGCCTCTCTTAGCAGCATTGGAAAGCTGGCAGTTTTTGCCAGCTGCTCAACCATATTGCTGGCCCACACTGTCCGACTTCAGGAGACCACTGTCCCCTGGCAAGTGATAAGCCAAAAGACAGTGGAGTGGTATGCTCCTGAAGATAGAAACTTAAGACCATCCCTTTAAAGAGAATTTATCAGCAGGTTTTTGCTACCCCATTTGAAAGCAGCATGATGTTGGGACAGAGTCTTTGTTGCAGTAATGTTAGAATCAGAGTTTTATCTGATCTAGCAGTTCTCTGAATGCTGAGCTCCGTATAACCCCGCCCACCCCATTGATTGGCAGCTTTCTGTGTACATTGTGCATAGGCAGAAAGCTGCCAATCAGAGGTGGGGGTGGATATAACGTACTCTTGAATCTGGAGGACTAGTACAGTAGTTTACTAGTTCTCTAGTGATAATCTCCTGCTGATAAAGGGAATTTGATCAAAAGTAGAGCAATCAGCCCTGTAAGTGACACATCACTGAAATAAGGTTCTCTAAATCATGCATCTCTCAGATTAAGTGGCAAACTGGCAAAAACTGGTAACAGCTTCCCTTTAAGTATTCCTTTACAGCCAGATTCAAACAAGCTTTAAAATAGAAAATAGTACTTATCACTGGTCTGTGCCTGTCCTTTTTACTTATTAAAAAAACAATGTATAGCCACGGGCTGACGATTTTACTAAATAACTTGTATTACAAAAATGCTGCCAAGTGTCACTAATGGCGCAATTTCGCAAAGAACGCTTGTGTTATCCCACTTTGGACTAAATCTGTGCTGCAAGCGTTACCAAGCAGTTCCCAGTCGATAACCACTCAGATGTACCATTCAGTAAATGCAGTCACCGGGCTGGTTTAGATCAAAGCATGAGAGCACATGCTTTTACGGCAAGGAGTTCTGTGAAGGATCCCGCTCTGCATGGCTGGATATCACAACCTGGAATTTCAGATGTGACCTTTGCTAGGAAATCCAGTTCTTTAGAGAGACTTTAGGAACATAGCACATTTTTGGTAATACAGTAGGTGTTATTTAGTAAGCTCATCAGTCTGTGGCTGCCCACTGTTTTCTTAAATAAAAATGCTTAAATACTGGGCCTAAGCTTAGGCAACTGCAACATGAAGGGTCTGATTTCATCAAAACATTTACATCACAAAACATTTACATCACAAAACAGGTGGAAATGCTTTGAAAAGTTGCAAAATTTGTGCGCATTGCAGAGGTGTCCAAAAATGTTGCATCTTTTATCATTTTCACACACTTTGCATCATAGAATCATAAGAAGACAGCCTATAAGACCACTACACATGGTGCACCACCACCGCAAACCACAGTAAACCACCATGTGCATGTATGTCAGGACTATAGTGACCAATCATCACTGAACCATATCAACATACACAAAGAAAAGATGATACCAGGTCGATAGTATACAAAAGTATATCAAATTTTATTAATAATAGTATAAACACAGGTGCATGGGAATGAATGTACAGGACACCACTGCCACGTGTGTGACGTGCAAGCGCGCAGCTCCAAGGTTATTTCCAGCAATAGTAGAGTTAATTATGCAATGCCATCCCCCTAGCTATGTGGTCAAAACAAAATAAATGTATAGCATATCAAAGTGAATGGCAAGAGGAGATGGCCAAATGCTGAAGCCTAACTGGTTACCTAGCCTACACCCTGCTGTCGGAAGGACTATGGTCGTATTTTTTCCCCTTTGATGGAACTCCCTTTGGATGGGGATTTGGATTTATTATGGAGTAGTGGGGTTTGTGGGTTAGGCTTCAGCATTTGGCCATCTCCTCTTGCCATTCACTTTGATATGCTATACATTTATTTTGTTTTATACATTACCAAAAAAGTCCAATAGTGGAGTAGCCACATCTAATCAATCTAATAAACTCATATCTGCCAGATATATTGCTGGCAGAACACAGAGGCTTGGGCAAACATAGATAAAAATGTGTATTTTTATTGACAATTACATAAAATCATACATAAAACAAGACAAGGAAATTTCATGAAAGTGTAACTGATGATAAGAAAATTTGTAAGAATTAAGAGATACTAAGGGCACAATATCAAAGAAGGTTCCAAAACGTTATATATGTATGTAAATGACTATACCCCTTTAAACCCATTAAATAAACATGAAATAAAGTGCATCATGCAATAAACCATCTCTGGGGTAAAACAAGGGGGTAGCCTGAACAAATTAGAATATGAACCTAACTATACTTACTATGCATAGACTGCTGTAACTGTATATACTACTGCATATAGCCTGGTACAATGTAAAAATAAAGTGCAAAAGTGCTGTGCAAATATAGGTACCATATAAACTGACCACAGCTCACAAAGTGCATAGTGCTGTGCAAATGTGAATACCACTAATGGAGTGGCAGCAGCTCACATAGAGATAGAATATAAAGCACAATTATACATGAAAAATGAAAATGCACCCTAGCGTGTGAATTCAATTACTTACATGAGTGATATCATCAGTGACCCCGACAGCGCCGTTTCGCCATACTGGCTTCCTCAAAGGGGGGCATATGTGTGCACTGAAAAAAGGCCGTCTATTTAAACCCCCCACGCACTTACAGCTGATTCATTGTCAGCGTCGCTGGCGTGCCTTTGCGCATGTGCAGCTTTACGGGCTTCCTCCAGGGAAAAAGTGACTTCCCGTGCCGCACACCCGGAACGCAGGCATGGAACGCACAGCATCCGGCAATGGGCGGAACAGGAAGTTACGGAGTTGCCCCAAACTACGCATGCGCTAGCCGTGCGCTGAGATGAATAAAAAAAGGGGGAAAAAACGAAGAAAAAAAGTGAGAGAAGGAACTAAAAAAGGCCATACTAATGAGAGGTGAAGAAGAAATAATAATAATAATAATAATAATAATAATAAAGTGCATGTTATTGTGAATAAAAAACTGTGACCACTATATTAAGTTACACATAAGTAAAACTACAAATGTAGTCAAATGAGGTATAATGCAACAACCTCCAAATAAGAGAGGATATAATAAGGAATAAATTGAATTGAATAAATAAAAAGTGATGATAACTACTATGTACTAATAACTTCAAAAATGATACCAAAGTGAAATTAAAAAACGAAGTATATGCATATATATATATATATATATATATATATATATATATATATATATATAAACACATACATGCATCTACATACATAAACACCTCTCAATGTGATAAATATTATAACATTACAATAAATTGTATCCAATATATATACATCAAAAAAATATATATTAACAAGGTGCAGTGTATAAAATAACACAATTAGTATAGCAATAATATATACGGTAGATAAATAAATAATTACAGAAACAAATACAAAAAAGAGGACCACCCCACATTATGTGGACCAAGATAATCCATAAGGTGGCTGTATGGAGCAAACGTCCTGCAAATCCCTGGAGAGGAATAACCTCAGAATAGTCTGTGTATTCCAGGAGACAAGAACTCAATGCATACCATAAGAGACAGAAAACCACCTCACATGGTAGATCCTCACTATATAATGGATGACAAAAAATATATATTAAAAGCAGAACACACAAACACAACAATAAAAAGAATAAAAGCAGAAAAGAAGGGGAAAATTAATAGATAAAAATATATACTAATAAAAATAAAAAAATGCAATATTCTACAAAAATGCCATAAATCCTAAATTTTCATTCAGGCCACGCAGAGCCATGGTACCCAGTAAATAGATCCATTTACTCTCCCTCTGTGCTAGGACTTTGCCAATGTTACCTCCCGTAGGCCCTAAATAAACTTGATCAATGGCCTGTGTCTTTAGGCCCGAAGGGTCAGATTTGTGATACAGCTTAAAGTGCCTAGGGAGAGTTTTAAGCGTAGTAATATCTTCTATTGTAGATGCCTTTTCAATATCTCTTACGTGCTCTCTAGTTCTTATTCTGAGCTCCCGGGTAGTAAGGCCTACATACACCTTTTTACATGGACAACATGCATGGTAAACTACCCCTTTTGAGGAGCAGGTTAAAGTTTTTCAAATTTCAAAAATCCTGCTTCCATCATGATTGTGAAAAGAGGTGCTTTTAAAGTGATTGCTACACGCTTTACAATTATTACATGGGAAAAATCCTTGGAGTTCCGACTCCCTCCTACCCACAGGGGAGCCCGAGTAATGGCTATGTACCAAAAAGTCCCCCAGATTTTTGGAGCGTCTAGGAGTTATTAAAGGTCTATTAGGTAGAATTTTTTTTAAAATTGGATCTGATTGCAGAATACCCCAATGTTTTTCGACTATTGTCACTAGTTCAGGCCATTGTTTGTTATACTCTGTGATAAATCTTACATAGTTAGATGTTCCCATTTTCCCCTTTTTATTTTTACTCTGATTATGGAGAAGCTCATCCCTAGTACATCTAGTGGCCTTTTTGAATCCCTTTTTAATGAATCTTTTACTATACCCACGGTCACTCAACCTATGGGCTAGGTCTGAGGCTTGCTTCATAAAATCTTCCTCCGTAGTACAAATTCTTTTTAATCTCACAAACTGGCCGGTGGGGATACCTTTAATTGTAGATCCATGATGGGCAGAGGTCGCATGCAGTAAGCTATTAGTTGCTGTCTTTTTCCGAAACACATCTATAACTACACTGCCATCAAAGAGGGCTTCAATTTTGAGATCAAGAAATTCAACTTTTCTCCCATAATTAAAGGTAAGTCTGATATTAAATTTGTTATGGTTCAGCCTTTCCATAAGTGACAATAAGTTGTCAACAGAGTCCTCCCAGATGAAAATAACATCATCGATATATCGACTCCACCCATGTATGGCTTCAATTCCTACGATAGCCTCTTCCTGGAAGATCTTTCTCTCCCAGTACCCCATGAATAAATTTGCATATGCGGGGGCACACAAGGCCCCCATTGCTGTTCCTAGTTCTTGCAAAAAAATCTCATTATTAAAAATGAAAACGTTATATTCTAAGACAAATTTGAGGAGCAACAATATAAATTCAATCAGGGGAGGATCTAAATTACTCTCATATAGGAAATGGGAGACTGCCAATAAACCATCCTTGTGCCTTATGGATGAATAGAGTGCCTCCACATTAGCAGTGACGAAAAAAGCACCCTCCTCCAACTGCAAACCATCTAACTTCCTCAACATACCAGTAGTGTCTTTTGTATAGGAGGGTAATGTCAATACTAGCGGTTGTTGATAATTATCTATTACTGCACAGATGCTTTCACATAATCCACCAATAGCAGACACAATGGGTCTCCCAGGTGGGTTCATTGGGTCTTTGTGCAGCTTAGGTAGAATATAGAAGCTTGCTAATTTAGGCTGCAATTTTGTGATTTCTTCAACCATTTTTTTAGGAATAATACCATCATCATATGCTGTTTCAAGGATATCAATTAACTCTTTCTGAAATTCCGTCAAGGGATTATAGTGTAATTTCCTATAGCAATTATCATTATTTAGAATTTTGGCAACCTGCCTCTCGTACATTGCACATGGCCAGATCACTGTATTAACACCTTTGTCGGCCTTCTTAATAACTACAACTTTTAGAGATTGCAACTCCCCAAGTGCTCTTTTTTCCTTACCATTCAAGTTGGAAAGCCAATTTGGGACTCTGTTGACAACTTACTGTCACTTATGGAAAGGCTGAACCATAACGAATTTAATATCAGACTTACCTTTAATTATGGGAGAAAAGTAGAATTTCTTGATCTCAAAATTGAAGCCCTCTTTGATGGCAGTGTAGTTATAGATGTGTTTCGGAAAAAGACAGCAACTAATAGCTTACTGCATGCGACCTCTGCCCATCATGGATCTACAATTAAAGGTATCCCCAACGGCCAGTTTGTGAGATTAAAAAGAATTTGTACTACGGAGGAAGACTTTATGAAGCAAGCCTCAGACCTAGCCCATAGGTTGAGTGACCGTGGGTATAGTAAAAGATTCATTAAAAAGGGATTCAAAAAGGCCACTAGATGTACTAGGGATGAGCTTCTCTATAATCAGAGTAAAAATGAAAAGGGCAAAATGGGAACATCTAACTATGTAAGATTTATCACAGAGTATAACAAACAATGGCCTGAACTAGTGACAACAGTCGAAAAACATTGGGGTATTCTGCAATCAGATCCAATTTTGAAAAAAATTGTACCTAATAGACCTTTAATAACTCCTAGACGCTCCAAAAATCTGGGGGACTTTTTGGTACATAGCCATTACTCGGGCTCCACTGTGGGTAGGAGGGAGTCGGAACTCCAAGGATTTTTCCCATCTAATAATTGTAAAGCATGTAGCAATCACTTTAAAAGCACCTCTTTTCACAATTATGATGGAAGCAGGATTTTGGAAATTTGGAAAACTTTAACCTGCTCCTCAAAAGGGGTAGTTTACCATGCATGTTGTCCATGTAAAAAAGTGTATGTAGGCCTTACTACCCGGGAGCTCAGAATAAGAACTAGAGAGCACGTAAGAGATATTGAAAAGGCATCTACAATAGAAGATATTACTACTCTTAAAACTCTCCCTAGGCACTTTAAGCTGTATCACAAATGTGACCCTTCGGGCCTAAAGATACAGGCCATTGGTTAAGTTTATTTAGGGCCTAGGGGAGGTAACATTGGCAAAGTCCTAGCACAGAGGGAGAGTAAATGGATCTATTTACTGGGTACCATGGCTCCGCGTGGCCTGAATGAAAATGTAGGATTTATGGCATTTTTGTAGAATATTGCAGTTTTTGATCTTTATTAGTATACATTTTTATCTATTAATTTTCCCCTTCTTTTCTGCTTTTATTCTTTTTATTGTTGTGTTTGTGTGTTCTGCTTTTAATATATATTTTTTGTCATCCATTATATAGTGAGGATCTACCATGTGAGGTGGTTTTCTGTCTCTTATGGTATGCATTGAGTTCTTGTCTCCTGGAATACACAGACTATTCTGAGGTTATTCCTCTCCAGGGATTTGCAGGACGTTTTGCTCCATACAGCCACCTTATGGATTATCTTGGTCCACATAATGTGGGGTGGTCCTCTTTTTTGTATTTGTTTCTGTAATTATTTATTTATCTACCGTATATATTATTGCTATACTAATTGTGTTATTTTATACACTGCACCTTGTTAATATATATTTTTTTGATGTATATATATTGGATACAATTTATTGTAATGTCATTATATTTATCACATTGAGAGGTGTTTATGTATGTAGATGCATGTATGTGTTTATATATATATATATACTAGCTGTACTACCCGGCTTCGCCCGGGTTAATGACTGCTGTTAGCAAAATAGAATGTGTTAACAAAAATTTATTCTGCACACAAAAACCACAAAACAAATAGATAGAAATGTAATTATTAAAAGGCAAAAACTAAGCAAATAGAAGCATTTCACAACATATATTAGCTTTGTTATACTGAGAATGTCTTTGTTGCCTATATTAACCAATCAGAGCTCAGGTTAATTAACTGTAGCAAAATAGAAGCTGAGCTGTGATTGGTTGCTATTGGCAGCCTGATAAATCCCCAGCCAACAGGAAGCCCTCCCCCCTGGCAGTATATATTAGCTCACACATACACATAATAGACAGGTCATGTGACTGACAGCTGCCGTATTTCCTATATGGTACATTTGTTGCTCTTGTAGTTTGCTTATTAATCAGATTTTTATTTTTGAAGGATAATACCAGACTTGTGTGTGTTTTAGGGCGAGTTTCATGTGTCAAGTTGTGTGTGTTGAGTTGCGTGTGGCGACATGCATGTAGCGACTTTTGTGAGATGAGTTTTGTGTGGCGACATGCGTGTAGCAACATTTTGTGTGTTGAGTTGCATGTGACAGGTTAGTGTAGCAAGTTGTGTGCAGCAAGATTTGTGCATGGCGAGTTTTGCGCATGGCGAGTTTTATGTGTGGTGCATTTTGAGTATGTGCAAGTTTTGTGTGAGGCAACTTTTGCATGTGGTGCAACTTTTGTACATGTGGCAATTTTTCTGTGTGTGCAAGTTTTGCATGAGGTGAGTTTTCCATGAGGTGAGTTTTGCACGTGTGGCGAGTTTTGCGTGAGCCTAGTTTTGCATATGGCGAGTTTTGCATGTAGCGAGTTTTGAATGTAGCGAGTTTTGAGTGGTGACTTTTGTGTTTCAACTTTTATGTGGCGAGGTTGGTGTGTGTGTGTGGTGAAATGTGTGCTGAGGGTGGTATATGTGTTCAAGCACGTGGTAGTGTGTGGCGCATTTTGTGTTTGTGTTCATATCCCCGTGTGTGGTGAGTATCCCATGTCGGGGCCCCACCTTAGCAACTGTACGGTATATACTCTTTGTCGCCATCGCTCTCATTCTTTAAGTCCTCATTGTTCACATCTGGCAGCTGTCAATTTTCCTCCAACACTTTTCCCTTCACTTTTTCCCCATTATGTAGATAGGAGCAAAATTGTTTGGTGAATTGGAACGCGCGGGGTTAAAATTTCACCTCACAACATAGCCTATGACGCTCTCGGGGTCCAGACGTGTGACTGTGCAAAATTTTGTGGCTGTAGCTGCGACGGTACAGATGCCAATCCCGGACATACACACATACATACATACACACATTCAGCTTTATATATTAGATATACCTGTATGTAATCTCCTGTATATAGTATATACCTGTGTGTCATCTCACCTATATATAGTATATATCTGTGTGTCATCTCCTGTATATAGTATATACCTGTATGTCATCTCCTCCTATACATAGCATATACCTGTGTCATCTCCTCCTGTATATACTATATACCTGTAGGTAATCTGCTCCTGTATATAGTATATACCTGTGTGTCATCTCCTCCTGTATATAGTATATACCTGTATGTCATCTCCTCCTGTATGTAGTATGTACCTGTATGTCATCTCCTCCTCTATATAGTATATACCTGTGTGTCATCTCTCCTGTATATAGTATATATCTGTGTGTCATCTCCTCCTGTATATAGTATATACCTGTGTGTCATCTCCCCTGTAAATAGTATATACCTGTGTGTCATCTCCTGTATATAGTATATAGCTGTATGTCATCTCCTCCTGTATTAGCCCTCGTTCACACGTTATTTGGTCAGTATTTTTACCTCAGTATTTGTAAGCTAAAATGGCAGCCTGATAAATCCCCAGCCAACAGTAAGCCCACCCCCTGGCAGTATATATTAGCTCACACATACACATAATAGACTGGTCATGTGACTGACAGCTGCCGGATTCCTATATGGTACATTTGTTGCTCTTGTAGTTTGTCTGCTTATTAATCAGATTTTTATTTTTGAAGGATACCAGACTTGTGTGTGTTTTAGGGCGAGTTTCGTGTGTCAAGTTGTGTGTGTTGAGTTGCGTGTGGCGACATGCATGTAGGGACTTTTGTGAGATGAGTTTTGTGTGGCGACATGCGTGTAGCAACTTTTTGTGTGTCGAGTTGCATGTGACAGGTTAGTGTAGCAAGTTGTGTGCAGCAAGTTTTGCGCATGGCGAGTTTTGCGCGTGGCGAGTTTTATGTGTGGTGCCTTTTGAGTATGTGCAAGTTTTGTGTGAGGCAACTTTTGCATGTGTTGCAACTTTTGTGCATGTGGCAATTTTTCTGCGTGTGGCAATTTTTCTGCGTGTGCAAGTTTTGCGTGTGGCGAGTTTTGCACGTGTGGCGAGTTTTGCATGTGGAGAGTTTTGCGCGTGGCGAGTTTTGAGCGGCGACTTTTGTGTTTCTACTTTTATGTGGCGAGGTTGGTGTATGTGTGGTGAAATGTGCACTGAGGGTGGTATATGTGTTCGAGCACGTGGTAGTGTGTGGCGCATTTTGTGTGTGTGTTCATATCCCCGTGGTGGTGTGATTATCCCATGTTGGGGCCCCACCTTAGCAACTGTACAGTATATACTCTTTGGTGCCATCGCTGTCATTCTTTAAGTCCCCCTTGTTCACATCTGGCAGCTGTTAATTTGCCTCCAACACTTTTCCTTTCATTTTTTCCCCATTATGTAGATAGGGGCAAAATTGTTTGGTGAATTGGAAAGCGCGGGGTTAAAATTTCACCTCACAATATAGCTTTGACGCTCTCAGGGTCCAGACGTGTGACTGTGCAAAATTTTGTGCCTGTAGCTGCGACGCCTCCAACACTTTTCCTTTCACTTTTTCCCCATTATGTAGATAGGGGCAAAATTGTTTGGTGAATTGGAAAGCGCGGGGTTAAAATTTCACCTCACAACATAGCCTATGACGCTCTCGGGGTCCAGACGTGTGACTGTGCAAAATTTTGTGGCTGTAGCTGCTACGGTTCAGATGCCAATCCCGGACATACATACATACATACATACATACACACACACACACATTCAGCTTTATATATTAGACTATCTGTACTACCCGGCTTCGCCCGGGTTAATGACTGCTGTTAGCAAAATAGAATGTGTTAACAAAAATTTATTCTGCACACAAAAACCACAAAACAAATAGATAGAAATGTAATTATTAAAAGGCAAAAACTAAGCTAATAGAAGAATTTCACAACATATATTAGCTTTGTTATACTGAGAATGTCTTTGTTGCCTATATTAACCAATCAGAGCTCAGGTTAATTAACTGTAGCAAAATAGAAGCTGAGCTGTGATTGGTTGCTATTGGCAGCCTGATAAATCCCCAGCCAACAGGAAGCCCTCCCCCCTGGCAGTATATATTAGCTCACACATACACATAATAGACAGGCCATGTGACTGACAGCTGCCGTATTTCCTATATGGTACATTTGTTGCTCTTGTAGTTTGTCTGCTTATTAATCAGATTTTTATTTTTGAAGGACAATACCAGACTTGTGTGTGTTTTAGGGTGAGTTTCATGTGTCAAGTTGTGTGTGTTGAGTTGCGTGTGGCGACATGCATGTAGCGACTTTTGTGAGATGAGTTTTGTGTGGTGACATGCGTGTAGCAACATTTTGTGTGTCGAGTTGCATGTGACAGGTTAGTGTAGCAAGTTGTGTGCAGCAAGATTTGTGCATGGCGAGTTTTGCGCGTGGCGAGTTTTATGTGTGGTGCGTTTTGAGTATGTGCAAGTTTTATGTGAGGCAACTTTTGCATGTGGTGCAACTTTTGTACATGTGGCAATTTTTCTGTGTGTGCAAGTTTTGCATGAGGTGAGTTTTCCATGAGGTGAGTTTTGCACGTGTGGCGAGTTTTGCGTGAGCCTAGTTTTGCATATGGCGAGTTTTGCATGTAGCGAGTTTTGCGCGTTGCGAGTTTTGAGTGGTGACTTTTGTGTTTCGACTTTTATGTGGCGAGGTTGGTGTGTGTGTGGTGAAATGTGTGCTGAGGGTGGTATATGTGTTCAAGCACGTGGTAGTGTGTGGCGCATTTTGTGTTTGTGTTCACATCCCAGTGTGTGGTGAGTATCCCATGTCGGGGCCCCACCTTAGCAACTGTACGGTATATACTCTTTGGCACCATCGCTCTCATTCTTTAAGTCCTCATTGTTCACATCTGGCAGCTGTCAATTTTCCTCCAACACTTTTCCCTTCACTTTTTCCCCATTATGTAGATAGGGGCAAAATTGTTTGGTGAATTGGAATGCGCGGGGTTAAAATTTCACCTCACAACATAGCCTATGACGCTCTCGGGGTCCAGACGTGTGACTGTGCAAAATTTTGTGGCTGTAGCTGCGACGGTGCAGATGCCAATCCCGGACATACACACATACATACATACACACATTCAGCTTTATATATTAGATATACCTGTATGTAATCTCCTGTATATAGTATATACCTGTGTGTCATCTCACCTATATATAGTATATATCTGTGTGTCATCTCCTTCTGTATATAGTATATACCTGTATGTCATCTCCTCCTATACATAGCATATACCTGTATGTCATCTCCTCCTGTATATACTATATACCTGTAGGTAATCTGCTCCTGTATATAGTATATACCTGTGTGTCATCTCCTCCTGTATATAGTATATACCTGTATGTCATCTCCTCCTGTATGTAGTATGTACCTGTATGTCATCTCCTCCTCTATATAGTATATACCTGTGTGTCATCTCTCCTGTATATAGTATATATCTGTGTGTCATCTCCTCCTGTATATAGCATATACCTGTGTGTCATCTCCCCTGTAAATAGTATATACCTGTGTGTCATCTCCTCCTGTATATAGTATATAACTGTATGTCATCTCCTCCTGTATTAGCCCTCGTTCACACGTTATTTGGTCAGTATTTTTACCTCAGTATTTGTAAGCTAAAATGGCAGCCTGATAAATCCCCAGCCAACAGTAAGCCCTCCCCCTGGCAGTATATATTAGCTCACACATACACATAATAGACTGGTCATGTGACTGACAGCTGCCGGATTCCTATATGGTACATTTGTTGCTCTTGTAGTTTGTCTGCTTATTAATCAGATTTTTATTTTTGAAGGATAATACCAGACTTGTGTGTGTTTTAGGGCGAGTTTCGTGTGTCAAGTTGTGTGTGTTGAGTTGCGTGTGGCGACATGCATGTAGGGACTTTTGTGAGATGAGTTTTGTGTGGCGACATGTGTGTAGCAACTTTTTGTGTGTCGAGTTGCATGTGACAGGTTAGTGTAGCAAGTTGTGTGCAGCAAGTTTTGCGCATGGCGAGTTTTGCGCGTGGCGAGTTTTATGTGTGGTGCCTTTTGAGTATGTGCAAGTTTTGTGTGAGGCAACTTTTGCATGTGTTGCAACTTTTGTGTATGTGGCAATTTTTCTGCGTGTGGCAATTTTTCTGCGTGTGCAAGTTTTGCGTGTGGCGAGTTTTCCATGAGGTGAGTTTTGCACGTGTGGCGAATTTTGCATGTGGAGATTTTTGCGCGTGGCGAGTTTTGAGCGGCGACTTTTGTGTTTCTACTTTTATGTGGTGAGGTTGGTGTATGTGTGGTGAAATGTGCGCTGAGGGTGGTATATGTGTTCGAGCACGTGGTAGTGTGTGGCGCATTTTGTGTGTGTGTTCATATCCCCGTGGTGGTGTGGTGATTATCCCATGTCGGGGCCCCACCTTAGCAACTGTACAGTATATACTCTTTGGCGCCATCACTCTCATTCTTTAAGTCCCCCTTGTTCACATCTGGCAGCTGTTAATTTGCCTCCAACACTTTTCCTTTCATATTTTCCCCATTATGTAGATAGGGGCAAAAATGTTTGGTGAATTGGAAAGCGCGGGGTTAAAATTTCACCTCACAACATAGCCTATGACGCTCTCGGGGTCCAGACGTGTGACTGTGCAAATTTTTGTGCCTGTAGCTGCGACGCCTCCAACACTTTTCCTTTCACTTTTTCCCCATTATGTAGATAGGGGCAAAATTGTTTGGTGAATTGGAAAGCGCGGGGTTAAAATTTCACCTCACAACATAGCCTATGACGCTCTCGGGGTCCAGACGTGTGACTGTGCAAAATTTTGTGGCTGTAGCTGCGACGGTTCAGATGCCAATCCCGGACATACATACATACATACATACACACACACACACATTCAGCTTTATATATTAGATATATATATATATATATATATATATATATATATATGCATATACTTTGTTTTTTAATTTCACTTTGGTATCATATTTTTGAAGTTATTAGTACATAGTAGTTATCACTTTTTATTTATTCAATTCAATTTATTCCTTATTATATCCTCTCTTATTTGGAGGTTTTAGCATTATACCTCATTTGACTACATTTGTAGTTTTACTTATGTGTAACTTAATATAGTGGTCACAGTTTTTTATTCACAATAACATGTACATTATTATTATTATTATTATTATTATTATTATTATTATTTCTTCTTCACCTCTCATTAGTATGGCCTTTTTTAGTTCCTTCTCTCACTTTTTTTCTTCGATTTTTCCCCCTTTTTTTATTCATCTCAGCGCACGGTTAGCGCATGCGTAGTTTGGGGCAACTCCGTAACTTCCTGTTCCGCCCATTGCCGGATGCTGTGCGTTCCATGCCTGCGTTCCGGGCGTGCGGCACGGGAAGTGACTTTTTCCCTGGAGGAAGCCTGTAAAGCTGCGCATGCGCAAAGGCACGCCGGCGACACTGACAATGAATCAGCTGTAAGTGCGCGGGGGTTTAAATAGACGGCCTTTTTTCAGTGCACACATACGCCCCCCTTTGAGGAAGCCAGTATGGCGAAACGGCGCTGTCGGGGTCACTGATGATATCACTCATGTAAGTAATTGAATTCACACGCTAGGGTGCATTTTGATTTTTCATGTATAATTCTGCTTTATATTCTATCTCTATGTGAGCTGCTGCCAGTCCATTAGTGGTATTCGCATTTGCACAGCACTATGCACTTTGTGAGCTGTGGTCAGTTTATATGGTACCTATATTTGCACAGCACTTTTGCACTTTATTTTTACATTGTACCAGGCTATATGCAGTAGTATATACAGTTACAGCAGTCTATGCATAGTAAGTATAGTTAGGTTCATATTCTAATTTGTTCAGGCTACCCCCTTGTTTTACCCCAGAGATGGTTTATTGCATGATGCACTTTATTTCATGTTTATTTAATGGGTTTAAAGGGGTATAGTCATTTACATACATATATAACGTTTTGGAACCTTCTTTGATATTGTGCCCTTAGTATCTCTTAATTCTTACAAATTTTCTTATCATCAGTTACACTTTCATGAAATTTCCTTGTCTTGTTTTATGTATGATTTTATGTAATTGTCAATAAAAATACACATTTTTATCTATGTTTGCCCAAGCCTCTGTGTTCTGCCAGCAATATATCTGGCAGATATGAGTTTATTTATTTTGTTTTAACTAAATAGCTAGGGGGATGGCATTGTATAATTAACTCTACTATTGCTGCAAATAACCTTGGAGCTGCGCGCTTGTACGTCACACACGTGGCAGTGGTGTCCTGTACATTCATTCCCTGGCGCCTGTGTTTATACTATTATTAACAAAATTTGATATATTTTTGTATACTATTGACCTGAGATAATAGAATCATAGAATGCTAGAGCTGGAAGGGACATTCAGGGTTATCATGTCCAACCGCCTGCTCAATGCAGGATTCATTAAACCATCTCAGATAGATGTCTGTCCTGCCTCTGTTTGAAGACTTCCATTGAAGGAGAACTCACCACCTCTCGTGGCAGCCTGTTCCACTCATTGATCACTCTCACGGTCAAAGAGTTTTTCTAATATCTAATCTGTATCTTCTCCCTTTCAGTTTCATTCCATTGCTTCTCGTGTTTCCATGTGTAAATGAGAATAATATGATCCCTCTACACTGTGACATCCCTTCAGATAGTTGTAGACAGCTATTAAGTCTCCTCCTAGCCTTCTTTTATGCATGCTAAACATTCCCAGATCCTTTAACCGTTCCTCATAGGACATACTTTGCAGTCCACTCACCATTCTGTTAGCTCTTCTCTGAACTTGCCCCAGTTTTTCATTGTCTTTTTTAAATGTGGTCCCCAGGACTGGACACAGTATTCCAGATGAGGTCTGACCAAGTAGGAGTAAAGAGGCCTAATTACCTCACGTAATCTAGACTCTGTACTTCTCTTAATACATCCCAAAAGTATGTTTGCCTTTTTTTGCTGCTGCATCACACCGTTGACTCATGTAAGTTTGTGATCTATTAGTATACCAGTCTTTTTCACATGTCCTGTTGCTTAGTTCTATTCCTCCCATTCTGTAGATGTGATTTTTGTTTTGCCCAGATGTAGAATCGTGCATTTCTCTGTTTTAAATACTATTCTATTGTCTAGTGTTAGCTATCCCTCCTAGCTTTACATCGTCTGCAAATTTGATTAGTTTATCTTCAGTTCCCTTATCTAGATTATTTATAAAAAAGTTGAACAACACTGGGGCCAGAACAGAGCCTTGTGTTACCTCACTTGAAACACTCTTCCAATTGGATATGCAACCATTTATTGCCACTATTTATATGTTGGGTATGATCACTGAGCCAGTTATGAATCCACCTAACTGTAGCCTTGTCAATCCCATACTTGGTCATTTTTTCAACAAGGTTAGTATGAGATCAGTTTCACTGAAATGGAAGGAGCTGAGAGGAGCCTGGCCAGGGCAGCTGAATCATCTCTGTGAATGGCATAGTAAATCTTTTGTTAATCCATTTTATTTTCTGTAATTGTATATGTTCTATAAACAACTGGTGGTGGCAGCGAGTAGTCTGGGGTTATCGTGGAGTTCGCAGTGACTGTATCGGGGGTATATACATATATTTCATATGTTGGAATTGGAGGTGTATATACCACATGCTACCTGTTAGTTTCCCAATAACGAGCCTATTACTGGAAACAGCCTCCTCCGTTGATCGTCGTTCAATCACGTAATTGTCCGGAAAATAGGAGGCAACAGAGACCTGTTTGCTTCAAAGATAGCAGTGGGTGGATCTGAGATACAACCCCCCAGGCTGCAATGGTGGAATTCAGAAATTGCAAAAAGATGAAATAAGGAAAATACATATATAAAAGTATAATGGTCGAAAAATGAAAGGGATAAATTAAGGACGCTCTTATTAATTGGATCAATGAAAGATTGATTCTGCAGAGAATTGCTGATATATGGACTGATCTACAATCTTTGTTGCTTCTCCTGGGCCTGTCCCTTAGTGTATCTTGATGAGATATTTTAATGAGTCCCATTCATACATCTCACCCCTTCTCCTGGTCATGTGAAAATTAGTGTTGAGCATTCCGATACCGCAATTATCGGGTATCGGCCGATATTTGCGGTATCGGAATTCCGATACCGAGTTCCGATATTTTTGTGATATCGGAAATCGGAATCGGAAGTTCCCAGTGTATGGTACCCAGAGTCTGGAGGAGAGGAGACTCTCCTTCAGGCCCTGGGATCCATATTCATGTAAAAAATAAAGAATAAAAATAAAAAATATGGATATACTCACCCCTCCGGCGGCCCCGGCTCTCACCGGTCCAAGCGTCTGCCTCCGTTCCTAAGAATGCAGGGAGTCAAGGACCTTCGATGACGTCGCGGCTTGTGATTGGTCGCGTGACCGCTCATGTGACCGCTCACGCGACCAATCACAAGCCGCGACGTCATCGAAGGTCCTTCACTCGCTCATTCTTAGGAACGGAGGCTGCCGGTTGCAGCGGTTACACCAGGGCGCGTCAGAGGGTGAGTATATCCCTATTTTTTATTTTTATTCTTTATTTTACACATGAATATGGATCCCAGGGCCTGAAGGAGAGTTTCCTCTCCTTCAGACCCTGGGAACCATCCAGGATACCTTCCGATACTTGTGTCCCATTGACTTGTATTGGTATCGGGTATCGGTATCGGCGATATCCGATATTTTTCAGATATCGGCCGATACAATCCGATACCGATACTTTCAAGTATCGGAAGGTATCGCTCAACACTAGTGAAAATGTGAAAAGAGGATGGGTAATTACATGCAAGGAAAGATGGTTGCAGAACATAATTCTAATTCATATCATATTTCCCATATGAACCTCTTAGCGAAATAATATGATTACCATGTTTCCAAACACATTTCTGTTGATCTAGACACACCAAACATGACACCAAACCCATAATTCGGGTTGATATTACATTTCTGTGGTTTCCCAAGACCAAATATCCTAGTACTTTAAACCACATCAGCAATTATGTTCCCCTATCACAAATATATTCATGGAATGTTTTGAAATCGGTTTATTGTAGACCTGGCATTGAAATATTACCTTTTCATTGTGCCACCCTACTGTCCTTGGTCTGGATTGGACTCGCCAGTCTATATTAGGAGCAAATAACTTCACCTGCTTGTTAGCATGTCTGTGATGATTAGGAAAGACGAATGTTTGCCACCCTTTGGGCGCGCGCAGTGATTACAAACCATGCAATGGGGTGTACTGTTGTGAATTTGCTTTTTGCTCCCTCTAGTGGTTACTAGTTTTTTGACTCTGGTTTTTCTGTCATTCCTTTTATCCGCACCTGGGTCGTTAGTTAGGGGTGTTGCTATATAAGCTCCCTGGACCTTCAGTTCAATGCCTGGCAACGTAGTTATCAGAGCTAATCTGCTGTGCTCTTGTCTACTGATCCTGGTTCCAGTTATATCAGCTAAGTCTGCCTTTTGCTTTTTGCTATTTGTTTTGGTTTTGTATTTTTGTCCAGCTTGTTCCATATCTACATCCTGACCTTTGCTGGAAGCTCTAAGGGGCTGGTGTTCTCCCCCCGGACCGTTAGACGGTTCGGGGGTTCTTGAATTTCCAGTGTGGATTTTGATAGGGTTTTTGTTGACCATATAAGTTACCTTTCTTTATTCTGCTATCAGTAAGCGGGCCTCTCTGTGCTAAACCTGGTTCATTTCTGTGTTTGTCATTTCCTCTTACCTCACCGTCATTATTTGTGGGGGGCTTCTATCCAGCTTTGGGGTCCCCTTCTCTGGAGGCAAGAAAGGTCTTTGTTTTCCTCTACTAGGGGTAGCTAGATTCTCCGGCTGGCGCGTGTCATCTAGAATCAACGTAGGAATGATCCCCGGCTACTTCTAGTGTTGGCGTTAGGAGTAGATATATGGTCAACCCAGTTACCACTGCCCTATGAGCTGGATTTTTGTATTCTGCAGACTTCCACGTTCCTCTGAGACCCTCGCCATTGGGGTCATAACAGTTTGCCAGGCCTGTATTAAATGTTTAATGCATTGCAGAAGAGGGATTATAAGAAAGAAGATTCTGAGTTTTTTTTTTTCTTTTTCCCCTTTACCTCAGAG
This sequence comes from Ranitomeya variabilis, assembly GCF_051348905.1. NCBI lineage: Eukaryota > Metazoa > Chordata > Amphibia > Anura > Dendrobatidae > Ranitomeya > Ranitomeya variabilis. The sequence goes on from NC_135234.1 coordinate 652,894,385, forward strand.
TGGCTATGCTTGCTGCAGACATGAATGTCCAGACCTTGATTACAAGTGTGGACCAGCTGGCTACTCGTGTGCAGGGCATACAAGACTATGTTATCAGAAATCCTAGGTCAGAACCTAAAATACCGATTCCTGAACTGTTTTCCGGAGACAGGTTTAAGTTTAGGAATTTCGTGAATAATTGTAAATTGTTTTTGTCCCTGAGACCCTGTTCATCTGGAGATTCTGCTCAGCAAGTAAAAATTGTTATTTCGTTCTTACGGGGCGACCCTCAGGATTGGGCTTTTTCGCTGGCGCCAGGAGATCCGGCATTGGCTGATCTTGATGCGTTTTTTCTGGCGCTCGGTTTACTTTATGAGGAACCCAATCTTGAGATTCAGGCAGAAAAGGCCTTGCTGGCTATGTCTCAGGGGCAGGACGAGGCTGAAGTGTATTGCCAAAAATTTCGGAAATGGTCCGTGCTGACACATTGGAACGAGTGTGCACTGGCCGCTAATTTTAGAAATGGCCTTTCTGAAGCCATTAAGAATGTTATGGTGGGTTTTCCCATTCCCACAGGTCTGAATGATACTATGGCACTGGCTATTCAAATTGACCGGCGGTTGCGGGAGCGCAAAACCGCAAATTCCCTCATGGTGTTGTCTGAACAGACACCTAATTCGGTGCAATGTGATAGAAAAACCGCAAATTCCCTCATGGTGTTGTCTGAACAGACACCTGATTTAATGCAATGTGATAGAATCCTGACTAGAAATGAGCGGAAAATTCATAGACGCCGGAATGGCCTGTGCTACTACTGTGGTGATTCTACACATGTTATCTCAGCATGCTCTAAACGTATAGCTAAGGTTGTTAGTCCTGTCACCGTTGGTAATTTGCAACCTAAATTTATTCTGTCTGTAACTTTGATTTGCTCACTGTCATCTTATCCTGTCATGGCGTTTGTAGATTCAGGTGCTGCCCTGAGTCTCATGGATCTCTCATTTGCTAAGCGCTGTGGTTTTACTCTTGAACCATTAGAAAATCCTATTCCTCTTAGGGGTATTGATGCTACACCATTGGCAGCAAATAAACCGCAGTATTGGACACAGGTTACCATGTGCATGACTCCTGAACACCGCGAGGTGATACGTTTCCTGGTTTTACATAAAATGCATGATTTGGTTGTTTTAGGGCTGCCATGGTTACAGACCCATAATCCAGTCCTGGACTGGAAGGCTATGTCAGTCTCAAGTTGGGGCTGTCGTGGTATTCATGGGGATTCCCTGCCTGTGTCTATTGCTTCTTCTACGCCTTCGGAAGTTCCGGAGTATTTGTCTGATTATCAGGATGTCTTCAGTGAGTCTGAGTCCAGTGCACTGCCTCCTCATAGGGACTGTGACTGTGCTATAGATTTGATCCCAGGCAGTAAATTTCCTAAGGGAAGACTGTTTAATCTGTCGGTACCTGAACATACCGCTATGCGTTCATATATCAAGGAGTCTCTGGAGAAAGGACATATTCGTCCGTCTTCTTCCCCTCTTGGTGCGGGATTCTTTTTTGTGGCAAAAAAGGACGGATCTTTGAGACCTTGTATTGATTATCGGCTTTTAAATAAGATCACTGTCAAATTTCAGTATCCTTTACCGCTGTTGTCTGACTTGTTTGCCCGGATTAAGGGTGCCAAGTGGTTCACCAAGATAGACCTTCGTGGTGCGTACAACCTTGTGCGCATTAAGCAAGGTGATGAATGGAAAACCGCATTCAATACGCCCGAAGGTCATTTTGAGTACTTGGTGATGCCTTTTGGGCTCTCCAATGCGCCTTCAGTTTTTCAGTCCTTTATGCATGACATTTTCCGGAAGTATCTGGATAAATTTTTGATTGTTTATCTGGATGATATTTTGGTTTTTTCTGATAATTGGGATTCGCATGTGGAGCAGGTCAGGTTGGTCTTTAAAATTTTGCGTGAAAATTCTTTGTTTGTCAAGGGCTCAAAGTGTCTCTTTGGTGTACAGAAGGTTCCCTTTTTGGGGTTCATTTTTTCCCCTTCTGCTGTGGAGATGGACCCAGTCAAGGTCCGAGCTATTCTTGATTGGACTCAGCCCTCGTCAGTTAAGAGTCTTCAGAAGTTCTTGGGCTTCGCTAACTTCTACCGTCGTTTTATCGCTAATTTTTCTAGCATTGTGAAACCTTTGACGGATATGACCAAGAAGGGCTCCGATGTAGCTAACTGGGCTCCTGCTGCCGTGGAGGCTTTCCAGGAGTTGAAACGCCGGTTTACTTCGGCGCCTGTTTTGTGCCAGCCTGACGTCTCACTTCCCTTTCAGGTTGAGGTGGATGCTTCGGAGATTGGGGCAGGGGCCGTTTTGTCGCAGAGAGGCCCTGGTTGCTCTGTTATGAAACCTTGTGCCTTTTTCTCTAGGAAGTTTTCGCCTGCCGAGCGAAATTATGATGTGGGCAATCGGGAGTTGTTGGCCATGAAATGGGCATTTGAGGAGTGGCGTCATTGGCTTGAGGGTGCTAAGCATCGTGTGGTGGTCTTGACTGATCACAAAAATCTGATGTATCTCGAGTCTGCTAAACGCCTTAATCCGAGACAGGCCCGCTGGTCATTGTTTTTCTCCCGCTTTGATTTTGTTGTCTCGTATTTACCAGGTTCAAAGAATGTGAAGGCCGATGCTCTTTCTAGGAGCTTTGTGCCTGATGCTCCTGGAGTCGCTGATCCTGTTGGTATTCTTAAAGATGGAGTTATCTTGTCAGCTATTTCTCCGGATCTGCGACGTGTGTTGCAGAGATTTCAGGCTGATAGGCCTGAGTCTTGTCCACCTGACAGACTGTTTGTCCCGGATAAGTGGACCAGCAGAGTCATTTCCGAGGTTCATTCCTCGGTGTTGGCAGGTCACCCGGGAATTTTTGGCACCAGAGATCTGGTGGCCAGGTCCTTTTGGTGGCCTTCCTTGTCAAGGGATGTGCGGTCATTTGTGCAGTCCTGTGGGACTTGTGCTCGAGCTAAGCCTTGCTGTTCTCGTGCCAGCGGTTTGCTCTTGCCCTTGCCTGTCCCGAAGAGACCTTGGACACATATCTCCATGGATTTCATTTCTGATCTTCCGCTATCTCAGGGCATGTCCGTTATCTGGGTGATATGTGATCGCTTCTCCAAGATGGTCCATTTGGTTCCTTTGCCTAAGCTGCCTTCCTCTTCCGATCTGGTTCCTGTGTTTTTCCAGAACGTGGTTCGTTTGCACGGCATCCCTGAGAATATTGTGTCAGACAGAGGATCCCAGTTCGTTTCCAGGTTCTGGCGATCCTTTTGTAGTAGGATGGGCATTGATTTGTCGTTTTCGTCTGCTTTCCATCCTCAGACTAATGGACAGACGGAGCGAACCAATCAGACTTTGGAGGCTTATTTGAGGTGTTTTGTCTCTGCTGATCAGGACGATTGGGTGACATTCTTGCCGTTGGCTGAGTTTGCCCTTAATAATCGGGCTAGTTCCGCCACCTTGGTTTCGCCTTTTTTCTGCAACTCTGGTTTCCATCCTCGCTTTTCTTCGGGTCATGTGGAGCCTTCTGACTGTCCTGGGGTGGATTCTGTGGTGGATAGGTTGCAGCAGATCTGGAATCATGTGGTGGACAACTTGAAGTTGTCACAGGAGAAGGCTCAGCGCTTTGCCAACCGCCGCCGCGGTGTGGGTCCCCGACTACGCGTTGGGGATTTGGTATGGCTTTCTTCCCGCTTTGTTCCTATGAAGGTCTCCTCTCCCAAATTTAAACCTCGTTTTATTGGGCCTTACAAGATATTGGAAATCCTTAATCCTGTATCTTTTCGTCTGGATCTTCCTGTGTCGTTTGCTATTCACAATGTATTTCATAGGTCCTTGTTGCGGCGGTACATTGTGCCTGTAGTTCCTTCTGCTGAGCCTCCTGCTCCGGTGTTGGTTGAGGGCGAGTTGGAGTACGTGGTGGAGAAGATCTTGGATTCTCGCCTCTCCAGGCGGAGGCTTCAGTACCTGGTCAAGTGGAAGGGCTATGGTCAGGAGGATAATTCCTGGGTGGTCGCCTCTGATGTTCATGCGGCCGATTTAGTTCGTGCCTTTCATGCCGCTCATCCTGATCGCCCTGGTGGTCGTGGTGAGGGTTCGGTGACCCCTCACTAAGGGGGGGGGTACTGTTGTGAATTTGCTTTTTGCTCCCTCTAGTGGTTACTAGTTTTTTGACTCTGGTTTTTCTGTCATTCCTTTTATCCGCACCTGGGTCGTTAGTTAGGGGTGTTGCTATATAAGCTCCCTGGACCTTCAGTTCAATGCCTGGCAACGTAGTTATCAGAGCTAATCTGCTGTGCTCTTGTCTACTGATCCTGGTTCCAGTTATATCAGCTAAGTCTGCCTTTTGCTTTTTGCTATTTGTTTTGGTTTTGTATTTTTGTCCAGCTTGTTCCATATCTACATCCTGACCTTTGCTGGAAGCTCTAAGGGGCTGGTGTTCTCCCCCCGGACCGTTAGACGGTTCGGGGGTTCTTGAATTTCCAGTGTGGATTTTGATAGGGTTTTTGTTGACCATATAAGTTACCTTTCTTTATTCTGCTATCAGTAAGCGGGCCTCTCTGTGCTAAACCTGGTTCATTTCTGTGTTTGTCATTTCCTCTTACCTCACCGTCATTATTTGTGGGGGGCTTCTATCCAGCTTTGGGGTCCCCTTCTCTGGAGGCAAGAAAGGTCTTTGTTTTCCTCTACTAGGGGTAGCTAGATTCTCCGGCTGGCGCGTGTCATCTAGAATCAACGTAGGAATGATCCCCGGCTACTTCTAGTGTTGGCGTTAGGAGTAGATATATGGTCAACCCAGTTACCACTGCCCTATGAGCTGGATTTTTGTATTCTGCAGACTTCCACGTTCCTCTGAGACCCTCGCCATTGGGGTCATAACAGTGTACCCACGCACCAGACTGGCGTATGTGCAGACTAATAGCAAACATAAATATCTGGTGTACCTCTCCTGCCACTCCTACCTTGTGTATAAAAATGATCTAGTTAATACTGTTCGGGTACAGCTATCTGATAGCGCTATCCATGAAGAAAGTGAACGGGTAGAGCTATCCCATAGCCCTATTCCTAAAGGAAATGAACGGGTAGAGCTATCCAATAGCGCTATTCCTCAATGTTCCTGAGCGTAAGTTATTTCACATGGTTGAGCGCACTTGGGATCTGCCCCCAAGGCCCTGCCCATGCCCAATGTTTGGTCCGTAGACCGCGACTAGGAGTTAGTCCAGCTTTTGTGTACAAATTTTTTGGCTTTTACAATTGTTAAAAAGCTTAATAAAAGACTTCTTTGTAAACACAGTTGACAGTAAACCATTAGTCAACGTTAGGAATAAGTTTACCTTCCTTCTGTGTCTCAAATATTTCGACCCTTATTTGTTGGCTTTTCCCTCGCCTGGAGAAAGCCACATATAACTGCCTGTGTAAAAAACACTGGGAGAGGCAAATAAATTCCTACAATAGTCAAGGACTGTTCCTGAGATTTATTGATGATCATTGCAAAAGCCAAAATGACAGGAAACTGACGCCGTCGCATCTGAACTGGCAAGTTTTTATCTTTGGAAATCAGGTCAATTCTTGGAATAAGAACTGTCTGACCCTTTGCTTTTCCATTTAAAGCAATGGCATGAATAACGTTTGCTTTTAAGCTTTTCACATAAAGCCTTGTGCCATTACAAAGGCCACACTTTCTGTTAAGATTACGCAGGAGCATAATTACAGCTCCTGGTTTTAGCTTTTGTTCATGAGGAGGCATCCCAGTGGGATTCAAAGAGTTAAGAAACTCTACAGGGTAATCTGTGAGAATCACACCCTCCTCTTCCGCAATTGCGTCGACGGAGCGATATGTTGAGTGTTCACCTTGAACTTGACTAAGAATTTTGTCGTTCAAGGCGTGAACGTCATCATTCAATGGCGTAAGAATTGCTTTATTGGCAATTTCTTCTACCATTGCATCGGTAATCTCATTTGAGTCGCCAAAAATAGCTGTAATTAAATCTCCCTCTTCAATAAAAGAATTCAGGATTTCAATTGTGTCTTCTATGGTAGACCATATACATTTGACAACTCTCCATTGCCAAGTTTTAGTAACCATGAGTTGTATTCAACTTCATCCTGAGACGTTCTCATATTCTGTTGTAACTGGAACCGTGAAAACTGATTCCAGGATTTTGAGTATTTAATGGTGGACTGTACAATTTGGGCCCTTTTTCCACCTTCCTCTATTGGTAGGGTTTGACGAAAGTCACCACCATTTATGAAAACTTTTCCACCAAATGGTCTTTTTTTTCTACATATATCTTGGAACAAATTATCCACAGCGCTCATATTAAAACAGGGAGTCATTGTTACTTCGTCCCAAATAACGACATATGACTCCCTAAGCTCCTTTGCTTGAAGTGAGGTTGTCTTAATTTTTGACACTGTGGTCTCATGTGTTGTAATTCCAAGGCCAAACTTGGAATGGTAGGTGCTACCATTTGTAGTAATGCAGCCGCCAATCCAGGCTATTGAGCAAATAGACTTCTTTTCTGCTTGTAGTGTCTTGTGCAAGCAGTTTTACAAAAATGTCTTCCCACTGCCTCCTGGGCCATCCAGAAGAAAACAGTGTGAGCTAGTGTCGTCTGGCTGTGATGCAGCATTGACTGCTTGCATAATTGCATCGAAAGCTGATTTCTGAGCTTCATTAAGCATAGCTTTCAATTGCTCAGCCTCCTGCTTTATTACAGCATAATTCAGTTGGTCCAGTATTTCATCTGGAACATTTACTGGAGTTGGCAATCCATAGTCAGCACAGGACTTTTTATTGCTTAAGAGCATTTCATTAATATCACGAATAGCCAGTTGCTCAGCAATGTCTGGAGTATACCGCCTGGTGTAATCCTCCATTTATATTTTTGCCATAATACCAATGGTTTAGCTGGTTCCCCATATACACAAATTATAGCAAATAATTTGTGAAGCTGGTAGGGCATTTGGAAAGTGACTGCATCCGTTATACCATCTTCCCATTGGGAATCGTGTTCCAAAAGATGAAGATCAATACATGCAGTTTTATACATGTCATGTACGAATTCCATTGACAGTCCTTAAGTCAACATAAGGAATCTTCGGTAATACAGCTCACCATCTGTTAAATAGACTGTATACATTCGGGCAATTGTTTTCCCAAATTGAGCCCGTCGTTTTTTCCATCCTTCTAGTATAATGCAGCATTATGGATGTAAATGGTGTAATGGTGATCCATAACGCCGGCATAACTATTGATGTGTAATGTCTTTTTTTTTTTTTTTTATATATATATATATATATATATTCGATCCTGTCGGATTCAATTTTGACATAATTGTCCATCCAGTGTCCCCATATGGGAATAGAAGTGGATATGTCATTGCATCACACTTTCTGTGAAGAAAGCTGATTTGAACAGTCTGGTTTTCACTTTTGAGGTGAACTCTGATGTCCCTATTAAATGGGGGTTCACCCATTGCATTTTGATAAATTATAGCTACTTCATTGCACCTTGGTGCATTGTAGCGCCTCTGGTCATCGTTGTAGTCATTTATAATTGACATTGTTATTTCGAGTGGATCACGATTTTCTAATTCAGCAATCCTCTCTTCCTCTATTTCAAATTCTATCATCATTGTGAAGACTCTTGCGAGTGGGTTAATTGCTTTCATTTTCTCTCCAAGAGATGATAGCAGTGCTGGGAGACACTTTTTATTTGCTTGACTTCTTGTACTTAATGTTTCTTCACTGTCCAAGCTATAAATGTGGGCAAACTTGGGAGTACTACCCACAGCGGGATGCAATGGGGCAGTTCTGTGGTAAATTTGTCCATGAATTCGAAAACAGTATGGACCATGCCCAGGAGGTGGCGCTACGTGTGCTCCCATTGATGCTAAAGCAAGTGAGCTATTGTATTGCCTTATATTAGCCATAAAGTTATTGGAGTGCTGATGCTCTCCTTTCATCAACTTGACTAATTGATCATCCATAGGAATGGGACGTAATTGGATGCACCCTCTCTTGCAGCAGGAAAGGAATGTTTTGTCCTGCACCATTTTGTCTTTTTTAAAATTTTAGATTGGCAGAGCTGACATCAAAATGTCAGTTCGCCAGCATAGTGCTCTTCAATACGTGTCTCATCTATTTGATTGAGAAGTCCTCTATTGGCAAATGTAACTTGCCGTCGTCAAGTGGCTCTTGCATTTTGGACACGTATTCTATCTTGTTCTGTTTTTTTGTGAAATATGTGTATCACTTTGTGCATTGCGTGTTGCTCATTGTCGTGCAGCATTAGATGCTCTTTGTGATTCAGTTACTTCATTCGTTTCTCTTGCTCTGGCCGCCCTCTGTCGGGCTGCATCAGCAGTTCTTCGACAATTTTGTTCATGTTCTGTTTCATTAAGACGCAGGTTATGCATCTGTATGCAATTCGCTTCTCTACGTGCAGCAGCACGCTCAATTTGATCCATCTTTGCAATCTTGCCTCACAGTGTTGCCTCACAGGCTAACATTCAAAAAAGGCTTATGCCTTAACTCGCCACCAGGGGGAGCTCCTCTCCTTAGGTATCCATGGTTACGCCCAACTGTGGATGACTCATTGTACACAGACACACGGACACGTTCAAATTAGGTATATTGATGCTGAGAAGATATTTGGTCTCCAAACATGCAGTCCTGAGGCTGTCATCTGCGGGCCATGGAGAACAGAAAATCCTGAGACATCCTCAGGACAGTAGACAGCAGGTTTTAACCCCTTTCCAACATCCTTCATACATGTACGGTGCTGAGTTAGATGACTTTTCACAAACCAACACAGATGTACGGCCTGATGATGGCACCAGCTCGTAACCAGAGCTGGCATAATAGGTAGCGGGATCAGCTATATATCAAAGTTGACATCATGCTATAACAGCCACAATTAGTGTTTGCATTGATCATGCCTGTTTAACGCTCTAGATATTGCCGTCAATGATGTTAGCACTATATAGATGGCTATTTGAGTGAGGGGGCTTCCTCTTTAAAGGGAACCTGTCACCCCCAAAATCGAACGTGAGCTAAGCCCACCGGCATCAGGGGCTTATCTACAGCATTCTGTAATGCTGTAGATAAGCCCCCCATGTATCCTGAAAGATGAGAAAAAGAGGTTAGATTATACTCACCTGGGGGCGGTCAGATCCGATGGGCGTCGTGGTCATGTCCGGGCCTCCCATCTTCATAGGATGACGTCCTCTTCTTGTCTTCATGCTGTGACTCCGGCGCAGGTTTACTTTGTCTGCCCTGTTGAGGGCAGGGCAAAGTACTGCAGTGCGCAGGCGCCGGGCCTCTCTGACCTTTCCCGGCACCTGCGAACTGCAGTACTTTGCTCTGCCCTCAACAGGGCAGACAAAGTACCCCAGCGCCAGAGCCGCAGCATGAAGCCAAGAAGAGGACATCATCGTAAGAAGATGGGAGGCCCGGACCGGACCGCGACGCCCATCGGACCAGAACAGAACCGGGTCCGCCCCTGGGTGAGTATAATCTAACCTCTTTTTCTCATCTTTCAGGATAAATCGGGGACTTATCTACAGCATTACAGAATGCTGTAGATAAGCCCCTGATGCCAGTGGGCTTAGCTCACTTTCGATTTTGGGGGTGACAGATTCCCTTTAAGCATAACAGCACCTACAGATTGTGGGGTACCAGTAGTTGCCATGGAAAACCCTTGCCATGTAAAGACCTTTCAGTTAGCCAGCAATGGTGGCATAAAAGGCTCTGTAATAAGCAGGGTTTAACAAGCACAGCGTCAGGGTAAGGGCGCAGCCAAATGCCCGTATAACATGGCCGAGTGCTAGCTGTTGTTTTATCGGAGAGCACTCGCTCCAATGTTATCCTATGGGCCAGTGCAGATCTACGATTTTTTTCTCATGCCAATTCAGCCTGAGAAAAAAATTGCATCATGCTGAGTTGTATACGATAAAATCGGACCATACGCACCTATACAAGTCTATGAGTGCCAGTGAAACATTAGACTGCCCTCAGATATTATCCAAAAGCAGGCTGATTACTGCGGACACAGAGACAATGGAGAAGATGGAGAAATTAAGTTCTCCATCTTCACCACACCTGTGCTGTGATTCTCACATGCAAGAGAATCAGATCATACTAAGGTGACACTTGGATCAACTCTGACAGAGTGTGATCCAAGTGACATTAGCATAATCATCCCCGATTCTCTAACATGAGAGAATCTACAGCCGTGTGAAGCCAGCCTGGAGCTGACAGATCTAATGTCCTGCCATACAGAATTACAGCAGGATATTACGGGAGATCAGCAATCAAGCAAGCAAAAAAAGGAAAAAAAAATTAAAAAGTAAAAAATGAAATTCAAAATATAGTGTAATAAAATATCAGAAAAACATGTTGCCACTAAATATACTGTTTTATGTAAAATCTAAAATAAACGTAAAAAGTACACATGTATCTACACACCCAGAATGACCCAAGCTATAAACTGTAACTAGAGATAAGTGAATATATTCAAGCAGAATTTAATTCTACTTGAGCATTACAAATATCAGTATTTGCCAAAATGCAGATTTTCTGTAATTCATTTTTACACAGAATCAGCAAAATGGCAGCCACTTGAATACATTTTCCTGAACTGTAGAGTGCTATCAAAAGGTTAAAAAAAGTAAATGACTTATACTAACCTTACTGCTCACCTTTCTGAGCCCTCCCTTCATTGTCACCTGTCAAGTCCACCATGAGCTCTGAATCCCTGGGCCTCTCACACCGAGCCGGGATTTCCAGCTCTGTGTATTGGAGACCTCGTAGCAGCAAGTCTCTACCGACTGGTTTAGAAATAACTGAAAACTTAAGATAGAGTCTGCAGAGGGGAAAATGCAGGTTACAAGTCATATAATGTCCATCTTATTATGCCTCATGTACACATGAGTCGCCCGTCAGGGCCGTGGGATACTCGGTACCGGGTCTGGTCGCAATTAAAGGGGTAGTCACGGTGGCAGCGACCCGGTCCGTGGCCTTGGGCGCCCAAGTAAAAGGGACGGTCTTTAAGGGGGTTGTGGAAATAAGGAAAGTTCGTGATGCCACCTGTGGTTCTCGGCCAGAGGTGACCGATGCTGCTTAAAGGGGTCCTCTGGGGTCGATGGTGCTGCAGCAAAGATGGTGTCGCTTCCCACAGGTGAAGCGGTGTCCCCAGAGCTCCCGGTGTATTTGGCAGAGATGGTGAATGCCGCCAATAATTGGAGGACAAAGGTTTGCAGTCTTTATCTGGTTTACTGGCATGAAGCAGCCTCAGTCCAGGGTACCGGCAACAGGTATAGATGGAATACAGGCAGCCTGAAGACAGGTGGAAATCCCCTTGACAGGTCAGTTATGGAGCCTTCCACTATGCTCTGGTCTGTAGTCTCTTGCTGCCTGTAGTTATCTAACAAGGTCCTCATTCGTCTTTTTGGGATCTCTGTCCACGGTGACTCTGGACTCTGATTGGTGCTGTACCTTAGGTATTATGTGTGCAAGTCCCTTATAGTTTCCTGCCCTCCGGATCTGCCGTGGAACCTGTAGTTCCTCACGAGCTCGGGCTCCTGGTGCCCGGTTTCTGCGCTCAGCTTAGAGAGGCCCAGTTGCAGGCCTCCTCTAGCTCCTAAGTCCTTCTGTGCTCCTTCACTGTCTGCTACCAACTGTCAACTGTCTAGCAACTGCCTAGCAACTGACTCCTCCTCCTGGCCAGAGAGAGCAGCTCCCCTCAAGTCGGGTGTAGAGCTCCCCCTTCTGGCCTGGAGTCAGAATCTGTTGCATGTAAGGTTACCTGCCAAAGTGATTCCTCCTGTCTCCAGGCATGGCATTACCCTCCCCGAGAGGAAGGCAATACCACTGTGGTACCTGAACTCCTGGGGTGCCACCTTCACATAGCTTATTCTGAAAAGTTGCCTGAAATGACAGGTATACTTTCAGTAGAGATGAGGTGGGCGCAGATAGAAGAGAAGAAAAAGTGGATGTTGGATGAGAAGCAGACAGAGAACTGTAAGAAGCAGTTCAGTGGCACCAGAATCAGGACCATGGAGCTACATACCTCTTGCCCACCCTTTAATTTAACTTGGAGGGTCTGTGAGCAGTGTCGGACTGGCCCACCAGTAACATTGACTTTGGGGATCCACTTTTCACCTAACTGCAAATATTACACTACCCTCTTTCACAAATTTACCGGAACCTCTATATAATAATAATAATAATTATTATTATTATAATAATAAACTGGGTAGTATGGTAAATGAATAATGATATGCTGCTTTTTTCTTTACAGAGTGAATCAAGTGAATTATGTCAAGCACTGCCCAAATGGTGGAGGGCCCGTATTATTATTATTTATTTATATAGCACCATTGATTCCATGGTGCTGTACATGAGAAGGGGTTACATACAAATTACAGATATCACTTACAGTAAGCAAACTAACAATTACAGACTGATACAGAAGGGCGAGGACTCTGCCCTTGCGAGTTTACATTCTACAGGATGGTGGGGAAGGAGACAATAGGTTGAGGGTTGCAGGAGCTCCGGTGTGGGTGAGGCGGTAGCTACGGTAGTGGTGAGGAGGCAGCGGGGTCAGCGCAGGCTGTAGGCTTTCCTGAAGAGGTGGGTTTTCAGGTTCCGTCTGAAGGATCCGAATGTGGTTTATAGTCGGACGTGTTGGGGCAAAGAATTCCAGAGGATGGGGGATATTCTGGAGAAATCTTGGAGGCGTTTGGGTGAGGAGCGAATAAGTGTGGAGGAGAGAAGGAGGTCTTGGTAGGACCGGAGATTACGTGAGGGAAGATATCGGGAGATTAGTTCAGAGATATATAGAGGAGACAGGTTATGGATGGCTTTGTAGGTCAGTATTAGTAATTTGATATGCTGAGGGAATGGGAGCCAGTGAAGAGATTTGCAGAGGGGGGAAGTGGAGGAATAGCGAGGAGAGAGATGAATTAGTTGGGCAGCAGAGTTAAGGATGGACTGGAGAGGTGCAAGGGTGTTAGCAGGGAGGCCACAGAAAAGATGTTGCAGTAGTCAAGGCGGGAGATGATGAGGGCATGCACAAGCATTTTAGTAGATTGACGGTTGAGGAAAGGACAGATTCTGGAGATATTTTTGAGCTGGAGGCGACAGGAGGTGGAAAGAGCTTGGATGTGCGGTTTGAAGGACAGGGCAGAGTCAAGGGTTACTCCAAGGCAGCGGAAAGTGTGATGTCGTTAATTGCGATAGATAGGTCAGGTAAGAAACATCTATGAAATGGAGGAAAGATGATGAGTTCAGATTTGTCCACATTGAGTTTGAGGCAGCAAGAGGAGAAGAAGGAGGATATGGCTGATAGACACTCCAGGATTCTGGACAGCAGAGAGGTGACGTCTGGGCCAAAAAGGTAGATCTGAGTGTCATCAGCATAAAGGTGGTACTGGAATCCATGAGACTTTATGCGTTGTCCCAGGCCAAGTGTATAGATTGAGAAGAATAGGGGTCCTAGAACAGAGCCTTGAGGGACTCCAACAGAGAGGATGGGATGAGGAGGTAGTGTGGGAGTGGGAGACGTTGAATGTGCGGTTGGAAAAGTATGAGGAGATCCAGGATAGGGCGAGGTCGTATCTGCACAGTGGCCTGCCGGGGGATTCTCCTGTTCCTCTATGAGCCTATCCATGAGTTTTGGGGTATTTCATTGTCTTAGCAGCCCATGGCTGGGTCAAATTTTAGGGAGGCAGTTACTCTGGAGTTCATTAGATGCGTATTGGAGCTATGAGGATCTTAATCTTGGTGTTATATTATTTATGGAAAATTTTGTTGTCGCTTGGCTGGATCCCCTCAGACATGGTTTTGAGACAAATAGTGTGATGATATAATTGTGATCAAAAATTACCAACTCATATGACGACTATATAGGAAACTGAATAATATTACCATTCGGTCATGGAAACTACAGAAACACAGATATTTTAGCTATGCACCCTCCACAGCAATGCTCTACATACTGTGAAAGTGAATATAGTACTGTTAAGTCATATCACACAAGCCACATTTTCTCTGTGTTTTTTTTAAACTTTTCTTATTTTTTTTCTTCTGGCCTGGGCTACGCTGATTCAGTTTAAAGTAGTATAGCTCTGAATGGGCCCCTCAGAGTGGCCCCGGGCAACTGCACCCGCTACCCCCCAGTCATGGGCGGACATACCACCGGCTCAACCGGTGCGGCTGCACCGGGGCCCAGAGGCTCCGGGGCGCCCCTGCAGGGCAGGTATTAATGAGGGCTATCTGACCAGTTTATCTGGCCCCAAGGCTCCGGGGGGCCCCTAGCCAGATCGCCCTCATGTGTGGTGGGCAGGGAGCAATCCCTGCAGCTCCGCTACCTGCAACAGAGAATGGGAGCAGAGCTGCAGGGAATGGATCCGTCTCGCTCTCACTTCCCACCTTTTCTTGCTGCAGTGCGAGTGCTGACTGAACGATCCTTCCACAATCCTCCGCGCATTGTGGGGGGTGGGGCCACAAGATCCCGGGAAATTCAGAGGCCCGTTTGCATGGCTGCTCCTGACACCATGGCAACCACAAGCACAACTGGGGCACCAGGTGCCAGCCGCGCAGTCTGGTGCAGGTAAGGAACGGGTGTCCGTCCCCGAGGTGGGGGGTGTTTGGATGTGAAGCAACGAGGACAAGACGTCTGCTGTATAACTGGGGGGACAGAGCATAAGCTGGCCCCACATACCCGAGGGAGCAGAAGTCCCAGCATGCCCGCCAGCCTGGATCTGGAGCTGTTATGGCTCACACAGCAGTGGCTGAATGACATCATCATTCAGCGCCATGGCTGTGCGAGACAGGAAGCTGCCAGCGATGGTGCGCTTCAGAATACCATGTGCAGTGATGAGGTGAGGTGTGTCTGTGTGTGTGTGTGTATGCAGAGAGGTGAATGGTGCTGTGTGTGTGTATGCAGAGAGGTGAATGGTGCTGTGTGTGTGTGTGTGTGTGTGTGTGTATGCAGAGAGGTGAATGGTGCTGTGTGTGTCTGTGTGTGTGAATGCAGAGAGGTGAATGGTGTTGTGTGTGTGTATGCAGAGAGGTGAATAGTGCTGTGTGTGTGTGTATGCAGGGAGGTGAATTGTGCTGTGTGTGTCGGTGGAGGAGAGGGCAATGAGGGGGTGATGGGGCAGAAGGCAATGATTTGGTTGACAGAGAGGGCAATGATGGGGGTGATGGGGCAGAAGGCAATGATAGGGATGACAGAGAGGGCAGTGATGGGGCAGAAGGCAATGATTGGGTTGACAGAGAGAGCAATGACGGGGATGATGGGGCGGAAAGCAACGATTGGATTGATGGAGAGGGCAATGACAGGGGTGGTGGGTGAGGAGGAAATGATGGAGGTGGTGAATGGGCAATAATGGGGGTGGAGGGGGAGGAGGAAATGATGGAGGTGGTGGAATGGGTAATGATGGGGTGGTGAGGGAGAAGGCAATGATGGTGGCAGTGGAAAGGACAATGATGGTGTGATGGGGAGGAGGCAATGATGGAGCTGGTGGAATGGGCAATAATGGGGTGGTGGAAAGAAAGCAATAATGGAGGTCGTGAAGAGGACCATCCCGGAGGTGGGGGAGAGGGCAATAATGGGATGCTGGGGGAGGAGGACAATGAGGGGTGTGGGGAATTGGGATGGGAGGAAGGGGGATTTATAATGGATTTAGGAACAGGGGAAGGTGGAGGAAGCGTTATTGTCGACTATTATGTCTAACACAGTCCCTTACTATAAAGTGTACTCACTTATGTATAGCACAGTCCCTTAGTGTGTGTGTATATATATATATATATTCATATATATATATATAGCTTTGTTGCCTTAAAAGGAGGGGGGCCCAGACACATTTCCTGCACAGGGGCCCCAAGCTGTCTGTGTGCGCCCCTGCCCCAGTAGCCAAGCTACTGACATCAGACTTTGGTCAGTTTTTACAAACCAAAATCAGGAATGGAACCTACAAAAGAAAATCTTTTAACTGAAAGATTCCCACCCACTATGTGTTTTGGAGCTACTTCTCGTTTTAGTTTACAAATACTAATGAAATACAGAACAGAAATTCAGACTTGAATAAGGCCTTATCCAAAAACCTGATGCTGCTCCAGCTTCTGTATGTTTTACGTTATACCCCAAAAATGCACAAAGTGATTTCACTGCACAAGAATACAGCAAGGGTTAATGGCTTGTCAGCTTTTGCAACATGAGGATTATTGATTGATCAGGACATATTGATTGTTAATGTGCTTGTGTTGCAACAAGACATAACACAACTGTGACATAGCAATCACATACAATTGAACCCTGCTGGTCTTTGGTAGGGGGTCATATTTGCACAAGACAAATGGCACCCATTTTTGGCCACGTAACTTGCATGACAGAAGCTGACATGTAGACATAGCCTAACTTTTACATTTATGTCATAGATTTGGGGAATGTACACAATAATATCTCTCCATAAGAATATTAAAGCATATTAAATACAATGATCTGGAAATACATTTAAAATAAAACAAAAGTGGTGCTGTTATTCCAGGTTGTGGCTGGGTTCACACAGGTTCAGTTGTTTGAGCCTAATCTAACTCAACAGATCAAAACTGATGGCAAAAGGGATGAAACAATGCTTCATTTGCCATCAGGCTTTTTTGGGATTTACCTCTGGGTGCTGGTCCAGGCCAGATTCGAATGTTACATAAAAGGTTGTGAACCAGCCACCAAAACATTTTCCACTTTCAAAGTCACTCATAAATCTAAAATCATCTATTGAGAAATGAACTGAAATCATTTTGGAGGGGGGAGCTATAAATAAAACTAAAGTAATGTATTTGTATAAATGCAAACGCTCTGTCATAATTGAGGAAGTGGTTGGGCTCAGAATTAGCCAATCATATATAAACTCATGCTACAGAGTAGTCAGTACACAGCTGCCATCATCTATAGTGATTTTGATTAATGCCGTATAAAGTGTAATTGTTCTAGTAGGATTTTCCTCACATTTTCATACTTGCTTTTTACAGCAAAAGCCATGGTCAGTAAACAGCTTACAACTCAGCAAAGGGATCTCATTAGTTAAAGTTATCAATGTGAAAAAGGGTAAAAAATGTTTTACAACGCATTAGATGCCATGCAACACTGTGAAGGCTGTCATCAAGAAATGGCTTAAATTTCACACAACAGTAACATTACCTAAAACTGGATGTCACTCAAAAATTGATGAAAAGACATGAAAAAAATTGGTCTGGGTCCTGTGGGGACCTGAAGAGGACACATGAGATGTCCTCATAATCTGACAGATTTGGAGTGCAATTGCAAAGAGTAGTGGGCATGCTGATAGACTCCGACCCCAAAAGACTGAAGACTCATAAATTTAAAGGCTGCTTCAACAAAGTGATAATTTAAGGGTGCGGATATACAGGTATTCAAATTCTCTTAGTTCTTTATTTTTATTTTTCCACTGAAAATATTTCAGTTTATTTCAATTGAATTGTGTATATGTTCGGTGACATTAAAGGTGGAAAAAGTTGTGAAATGATTCTATTTTTTACATGCCAAAACCCTAGTATTTTTACAGGAATGTGTGGTCTTTTTCTATACATTGTATGCAGGGCCAGTTTTAGAGAAAGTGGGGCCCTGGGTGAAAGTTTAAAGTTGAGCCCCAAATGCTCACATAGTCCACATCACACAAATAGTTTGGTTGTATTTACCTGCGCTGAGTTCAGGCCATTAATCGAGCGTGATCGACAATAATGAAGATGTTTGGCGCTTGTTCCTGAGGTTTGTTTTACAGCGACTGAGGAAAAATGATGAGGACAGGTAGTCCTCGATACAGTATAATGCAGTTCCATATGGTACATTTAGTATAGTGCACTCCCCATAGTCCTTGATAGTGTATACTGCAGCCCACTTCAGAGTATACTGCAGCCACACACACACACACAGTATAGTGCAGGCAGATAGACAGACAGACACACACAGTATAATGCATACATTCACACACACACACACACACACACACTACTCACGCCTCCTCCTTGTTCCCCACGCTTCTCCAGGCTCTGCTCCAGTCTCATTGGCTCCACTGCTGGCACAGCATGGCGCATGATGAAGTGACATCATTGCGCGCCCGCTGAGTCACAAGCAGAGGGGGCGTGATAGGATAGGGAGTGTCGTCTGACGCTCTCTCCTCCATTACTGCTTTCAACTGTATCGGCACCTATGATGCTGATAAGTTGAATGAGCGATGGGTGGGGGCGATGCCGGGCCCCTCCTACTCACGGGTCCCATAGCGGCCGTGTGGTGTGCCGCTACTAGTGGCACGCCACTGGCTGGGGGCCCCTGGAGGAGTGGGGCCCTAGGCAGCTGTCTGGTCTGCCTGCCCTAACGCCAGCCCTCATTGTACATATTGGAGTGGCTATTGGGCCTCTTGGTCCTTTTTAGTCACAGTCATGTATTATGATGTTATAGGCAACCTAAATTCTTCCTGTGGCGCATTAGACATTAGTTGTTGTAAAATAAATTTGCTACAGTGACATATGGATTGTTTTTGTAGCCTACTTGTTCCACTATCAGAATTAATCCTGTAATGTCCCAATGATATTGAAGACTCAATAAGTATAAATAGTTTATTTTTATTCTTCTTTGCCCTCTCAGGTGTAAGTGGCACGTGTTTTCATCAGATGACCAAAGTCTCGGCTTTCACCATGCTCTTCATGAGAGCAGAACTTTTTTCCAGAAGACCACAAAGCCACATAAAAGCATTCCAGTGCTCGTGAAAGCACAGCACACAACTGCTTACTATTCCTGGTCTATGACAGATATGAAACGTCTTGTACAAGCCGACAACATAAAAACAGGAACTTCCATTACTGCTAACAGGATAAACTATCGAGTCAAAAGACTCAACACTCTGCACTATCTCCTATGGAATCACCGCCATGATAATTGAACCTTAGTTGTGCTCTATTCTTTTGTGTAACATGACATATTTCTCTTAAGATATCACTGTGGGGAAAACAATACATTACACAAGCCAGGCATGCTGGGAATAAATACGCTTGCATGAGGTTAAGGCTTCTTTCACACTTCAGTTTTTTGGCGTCAGTCACTTCCGACATAATGACGGATCGACGGATCCGTCACAATAGTTGAAAAAACGGATGTAACGGATCCGTTTTTTTGACGGATCCGTTACTCGGGGGTTGTATATACTTTTTGGAGCATGCGCAATTGAAAAAAATTTAAAAAATGGATTGGGGCGACGGATCCGCCGAAATGACGGTCGCGACGGATCCGTCGCCCATAGGTGGCCATTCTATGAAATGACGGACGCGACGGATCCGTTGCGATCCGCCATTTCAACGCAGACAAAAAACGTTGCAATGACCGTCAATGTCTAGATGACGTCCGCCAAATTTTGACGGATCCGTCGCATGACGGATGGAACGGACGACCATCCGTCACAATCCGTCGCTAATGCAAGTCTATGAGGAAAAAACGGATCCGTCGAAAAAAAAAAACGGATCCGTTTTTTGAGGAGAATGGCGGATTTAGACTGACGCCAAACAACTGAAGTGTGAAAGAGGCCTAACTGGCTGACAGGTTGGTTTAACAGTTTTCAGACATATACGAGCTAAATCTAATAGTTATGTATTGTATTGATCCTGTTCCAGCAGAAAGAGTAAAAGTCAGGTCTAGAGAAACCTTACCCATCAGCAAGGATGATCAATATTGCTTATACAAAGCTAATACCGTACATTCCCGCAGTGAGGTACAGAGATGCCATCACTCACATCAGTACCTGTGCCAGATGGGGCTCATAGTCTGATCTCCCTACATCAGACACAATGGGATAGGTGGCTCTCTATGAAAAGTCACCTACCAGTATGTTTTCAGAATGTTGGAAAAAAATCACAGTACATAGAAAAGAATAACAAAATCACTTCAAGAACATACAAACACAGTGCAGATATTCTCTTTGATTGGATTCAATCCCAAGACATGAAGGATATGGTATTGTACATGGTTACACACAATGGTAGGAAAAATTACTCAAGTTTCTATACAGTCACGTATGCTGTATTACCAGGTTCAGGAGAAATGGCCATTTTCACCACTTTTTCCTTGTGAAATCTTGTTCTAAAACAGCATTTTAGTGGTGAAATGTAATGTTCTTTACCTCCCACTGGTATTAAATTTGGTGCCAACATGCTCACTGCACCTAGATTCATTTATTGAGAGGTGTAGTGTGTAAATTGGGTCACTTGTTGGGGATCTTGATGTTCTGGCACCTCAGGGGCTCTGTCAATATGACATTGCATCCGGAACCCATTCTGTCACTTCTGAGCTTTGTACTGTGGCTGAAGAGTAATTTCGAACCGCATATAAAATATTAGCGTACTCAGGAGAAATTGTGAAATATATTATATGGTCACTTTTTCCTACTAGCCCTTCTGAAAATTAAAAACTTGGGGCTAACGCAACATTTTAGTTGTAAGGATATAATTTTTCATATTCACAATCCAACGTTATATAATTCCACGAATTACCGGTGGGTTCAAAATGTTCTTCACACCCCTAGATAAATTCTTTCAGAGGTGTACTTTTCAAAATGGGTTAATTTGTGGGGGGCGTCCACTGTTTCAATATTTCAAAGTTTCTCCTAACGTCACATAGCAACAGCACTCCTTCCATTCTGAGCGCTGACCTTGTGCCCAAGCCATAATTTCTGTCCACATATGAGGTATCAGTGTACTCAGGAGAAATTGTACAATACATTTTGGGGTCCACTTTTTTCTGTTACTCTTGTGAAAATGAAAATATTGGGGCCAAAGGAACATTTTCATTGTAAAAACTTAATTAAACTTTAATTTCATGGCCCGAAGTTATAGCAAATTATTTGTTGGTTTAGGCATCCTTAGATAAATTCCTGGAGGGGTTAAGTTTCCAAAATGGGGTTATTTATGGTGGATTTCTGCTGTTTTGGTATATCAGGAACTTTCCAAATGTGACATGGGGTCTGCAATATATTCATGATCCAATATGAAATAGCACTCCTTACCTTCCAAGCTCTGTTTTTGTGCTCAACAAGTAGTTTCTGACCACAAATGGGGTATCTGTATACTCAGTGGCGTAACTAGAAAGTTATGGGCCCCGATGCGAACTTTCAAATGGGGCCCCCCCAACCATGCAAAAATATTTTCCACCCAAATTCAGATTTTCCCTATTCATTTCGCACACTATAGCTTTATTGCAAAGTTGTATAGTGTGATCTCAGTGGCGTAACTATCCGGTGCCCCATCCTGGTATATATCTGTCCCCGTACTGCCATTGTTATGTAATTTATAAAAGAAAATAAACCATTATACTCATCAGGGGCTACATAGAAGTCATGGGATCCATATAAGAATTATAATGCACCCCCATAGTACTCCTTATAATATAATGCACCCCCATAGTCCTCTATATAATATACTGCACAGTTCATAGTCATCCATATAGTATAATACACTCTCCATAGTCATCCATATAGTATAATACACTCTCCATAGTCCTCCATATAGTACAATAGTATAATACACTCCTCATAGTCCTCTATATAGTATTATACACTCCTCAGTCCTCCATATAGTATAATACACTGCTCATAGTCCTACATATATTAAAATACACTCCTAATAGTGCTCCATATAGTGTAATACACTGCTCAGTCCTCCATATAGTATAATACACTCCTCAGTCCTCCATATAGTATAATACACTGCTCATAGTGCTCTATATAGTATAATGCACCCCTCATAGTCCTCCATATAGTATACACTCCTCAGTCCTCCATATAGTATTATACACTCCTCATAGTCCTCCATATATTAAAATACACTGCTCAGCCCTCTATATAGTATAATACACTCCTCATAGTGCTCCATATAGTATAATGCACCGCCATTGTCATCCATGTCGTACAATTCACTTCTCATAGTGTAATGCACCCCATAGTTCTTCATATAGTATAATGTATTCCCCATAGTCCTCGATACAGTATAATGCAGCCCACATATAGTACAATGCAGCCACCCCACAGAGTATAATGCAGCCACCCCACAAAAGTATAATGCAGTCCCACCATACAATATATTGTAACCCCCATAGAATATAATGCAGCCCCCTCATAGTATATTGCAGCCCCTCCATACAGGTGCAGTGAGAAAGACACGGGCAAATGGTGACTATGGGGCAGGGGAGAAGGACACAAGGGGCTAGGGGAGACAGGCACAATGGTGACACAGGGGGGCTAGGGAGCAAGGAAGACAGGCACAAGGGGACACATGTGGGCAAGGAGGCAGGAGAAGGGCACAAGGGGACTAGTGGACAAAGGAGACTGACACAAGGGGACACAGGGGGACCAGTAGGCCAGGGAGACTGACAAGGGGACACACGGGGACTAGTGGGCAAGGGAGACTGACACAAGGGGACACACGGGGACTAGTGGGCCAGGGAGACTGAATAGAGGACACACAGGGACTAGTGGGCAAGGGAGATTGACACAAGGGGACTAGTGGGCAAGGGAGACTGACACAAGGGGACACAGGGGGACCAGTAGGCCAGGGAGACTGACAAGGGGACACACGGGGACTAGTGGGCAAGGGAGACTGACACAAGGGGACACACGGGGACTAGTGGGCCAGGGAGACTGAATAGAGGACACACAGGGACTAGTGGGCAAGGGAGATTGACACAAGGGGACTAGTGGGCAAGGGAGACTGACACAAGAGGACAAGGGAGACTGACACAAGGGGACACAGAGGGACCAGTGGGATAGGGAGACTGACAAGGGGACACACGGGGACTAGTGGGCAAGGGAGATTGACACAAGGGGACTAGTGGGCAAGGGAGACTGACACAAGGGGACAAGGGAGACTGACACAAGGGAACACAGGGACTTGTGGACAAGGGAGACTGACACAAGGGGACACACGGGGACTAGTGTGCAAGTGAGACTGACACAAGCGGACTAGTGGGCAAGGGAGACTGACACAAAGGAGCTAGCGGGCAAGGGAGACAGGCACAAGGGGACACACAGGGACCAGTGGGCAAGGGAGACTGACACAACGGGACACACAGGGACTAGGGACACAAGCACAAGGGGACAAGGGCGACAGGCACAAGGGGACACATGGGGACTGGGAGGAAGGGGAGAAGGGCACAAGGGGGCAAGGGAGACAGGCACAAGGGGACACATGGGGACTAGGAGGAAGGGGAGAAGGGCACAAGGGAGCAAGGGAGACAGGCACAAGAGGAAATAAGGGGACTCCTAGGGCAGAGTAGATAGGGACACACGGGGAGATGGAGCTGCAATGGGACAGGGGAAAACGGGGGGAGCCTTGGGAGCAAGGAAGAAGGGGGTACATAGATTATGAGGACAGGGTAGATGGGGAACACACGGTGAGAAAGGGGACAGGGGAGACTTGAGAACAGGGCAGACAGGTCACACGAGCGGCTGCTAATGACAGGAGGACAAATGCAGATCTGAGGCTTAAGGGACCCTTCGGCAGCAGGAGGAGGAGGACGCAGCAACAGATTGCAGCTTTTTAGGTTTAGGCACTCAGCCACTCACTCAAGCAGCACCAGCTTCCTTCGACCAGTCTTTCCCTTTGGTGTGGCTGAAGGACCTGTGGACACGTCTCTCTCCAGTCACAAGGTTGGATCACGTGACCGCATTAAATCCATCTTCCCCCATGTAACTGGAGGACCTGCGGTGACGCCTCCCTGCTGTAATGGTTGGGTCCTTCTCCTTCACTATTGCTGGACGGACGGGACCCTAAGCAGTCCGGGCCTCTAAGCAGTCCGGGCCCGGTCGCAGCTGCGACCGCTATAACGCCCCTGTGTATACTCAGGAAAAATTGCACACTAAAATGTGATGTCCGGTTTCTCTTTGTTTGCTTGTGAAAATAATTTTTTTGGGGGGCTAAAACGACATTTTAGTAAAAGTAATTTTTCATTTCTTTCTTGGAGCTTTGTAATAATTATAGGGGATAACTTAGGAGACTCTTTGCGTGGAACAAGACAACTACAGGACACAGTTTTATAAGTGGTAAAGTCTATATTATCACACGGTGATTCAAACAGGTGCAGAGAGAAACTCAAGTCCACAACACTTGGTGTAAATATAAAACGCAGCTTAGCAGACTATAGGGAACTTCGGAGGAAAATGCAAACACGCAGAAAGTCTATGAAGCACAGTTATTCTTGAGGATCCTTGTCTTAGTCCAAACGCAGATAGATAAGCTTATAAGGCAGTTCAAATCATATCTTAGCTCAACCAGGGAGGCCTGGTTAATAGTCTCTGGTTTTTGCAGAGCAGAAACAGCTTACATGTCCAGCAAATGCAGATGGAAGTAAACACGAGCAGCAGATGAAGAAGGATTACTGGAAACTGGTGTATGCAGCAGGAACTCAGAGCAGAGTAGCAGGATCACCACACAGGTTCACAGGAGCAGGTATATAGCCAGGGAGTAATCAGAGTTCAGGAGCTGGATGCAAGGCAGAATACTCTAGCACAGACTGAAGGCTGGGGAGGAGTTTTATAGCAGGAAGACACAGTGCACATGAGACCAAAGACGCCATCTTGGAAAAGGGCAGTAATGCACAAAAGGTAAAAAATGTTCAGAGCCCTGACAAGCTTATAGTGAAGCACCCAAACGGTTAACAAACTTTCTGAATGTGGTTTTGATATGTAGTGATGCGCAAGTATACTAGTTGATCGGGTTTCTCCGAGCATGCTCCACACTCGGGTGTCCTCCGAGTATTTTGCCGTGCTCGGAGATTTAGTTTTTGTTGACACAGCTGCATGATTTGCAACTGCTAGACAGCCTGAACACATGTGGGGATTCCCTAGCCACCAGGCAACCCCCACATAACGACAAAAACTAAATCTCCCAGCACATCCAAATACTCGGAGACCACCCGAGCATACTAGGAGAAACCAGAGCAACGAGTATACTTGCTCATCATTAATGAGGAGGGGTACAGATTTTAAAAATCTGGTCTTCTTGTTTGCGGGTTTTCTGACATATAGGCCCCTCAAAGGCAATTCAAAAGTGAAATGGGGCCTAAAAACACAGGTTTGGTAAACTTCATTGAAAAAATGAAAAAATACTGTTAAACTTTTAACCCTTAAAAAATGCAAAGTTCGACAATGGTGATTTTTTTCTATATTTTGGTTACATTTCAGATATTTATATAAATAAATCATATCGACTTAAACTTACAATGTGTCACCAAAAAACAATAGCAGAATTATAGTGATACATGTCAGATTTGAAAAATTTGGCCTGGTTAGAAAGGTTAAAATAGTTTTAAGGGGTTAAAGCTATATGGTCATCTGAAAATTGATCATGCAGGTCATACTTCGGTATATATATGTAGTTAGAGCGGCCCCCAAACGCAGGACAGCGGGGTACTCGGATCCGGGTCTCTCGGTTCTGAGGATGTCACGGTGGCCCGACCCGGTCCGTGGTCCCACTAAGGGGCGCCCAATAAAAGGTGTAGGTGGTGGTGTAGGTCGCAGTAAATAACGAGGACACAGGGTTGCAGTCTCTTTACATCTTTACTGAAGGCTTCAGAATCCGCAATCCAGAGCACTGCTAACAGGGCTGGCTGAGACCGGCTGGTCCGAAGGCACATCCAGAGTTCCCTTTGCAGGTGGAAATCAGTGCCTACCTAACGCCTGGGTGTTGTAGTACTTCCCTGCTGAGCACCACGAGATAGTCCTCACAACTGTCGTGTATGTTTCTGTTCTTTCTCTCCGTCCCCCAGATGATATGGATAGGACGCACCCGTATGACGGGGTAGGCCTGGAGTTATTTTATAGGGACCCTAGAGATGCCCCTTTCCCACAATTGCCTCCGTTGTCTTCATTAGGTGATTAAGGTGAGGCAGCCAACCTAAAATTAACTGCCCTGCCATTGGTTTGAAGTAATGTGTAGAGCCCAATACTTCCTCGGCGTTCCGGCCACCAGCTACGCGCCTCAGTAAGATGTTGCCGATCTCGGGGCACGACTCCTATTGGTTCTGTCGCCTTTGTGCTGTGATCTCGTTTCTCACTTCTCCACAGTATACTTCGCTTTGTGTCCTTTCTTAAGATGCCGCCGCAATGAAGTGCAGGCGCGGCTCCGTAACGAACTGTCCTTTCGCTAGGCCTCTGTCAGGATCCCACCCCTGACAGGGACCCCCCTGGATTTTCCCAAGCAACGCTCTTCTCTCACTAGATGTTACCTGGGAAAAACCCAGTCAGCTTCTGCCTAACTTCCTATCCAACCCCCAGTTTTACCAGAGTGTGAAAAGTGGCCTAATACATAGAACCCTTTGCTCCCCCTGGTAGCCGGAGTGTGAAGTGTAATGTGTGACTGTGATACCTGGTCAGGTGAACTCCTTTAGTGCCATCAGACGTACCATCCCTCCCCTTAGTGGCGGAGCGACAGTACTGCAATGACCAGGACTCTGGGGCGCTGCATACATACATATAAAGCACCCGCCAAAACAACTTGAGACATCATTTGTATTATCTGTATTAGCTGTAGCTTTGGAATCTGTTGCCCCTCTCACACATACCAAAGCTCGCAAAATCAACGGACAGCCCTGGCACACCAGCCTGACCAAAGAACTGAGGCGAGCTTCCAGGGCTGCTGAGCGGAGATGGAAAAGATTCCACTTCAACGAGCACTTCATCGCATTCAAACAGTCCCTCACTACTTTCAAGGCCACACTCGCCACAGATAAACAAACCTACTTCTCATCTCTCATATCTTCCCTGTCTCACAACCCTAAACAGCGATTCAACACTTTCAATTCTCTCCTCCGTCCCCCAGCACCTCCTCCCTCCCCACTCATCTCAGCTGAAGACTTTGCCTCATTTTTCAAGCAGAAGATTGATAACATCAGAGATAGTTTTGGTCGACAACCCACAGAGCCCTTCCTCCCAACTGCCCAGCCCTCCACCTCCAAAACCAACTTCTCCACCATTACAGAAGATCGATTCTCCACTCTACTCTCAAGATCGCATCTCACCACCTGTGCACTTGACCCGATCCCATCCCACTTCATCCCAAACCTCGCCACAGTCTTCATCCCAACCCTAACCCATCTCTTCAACCTATCACTAACAACTGGTGTTTTCCCCTCAAGCTTTAAACATGCCTCAATCACACCTATCCTCAAAAAGCCCTCTCTTGACCCATCCTCTGTATCTAGCTATTGCCCTATATCACTTCTCCCCTATGCCTCAAAACTACTGGAACAACACATCCATCTTGAACTGTCTTCCCATCTCTTTTCCTGCTCCCTCTTAGACCGCTTACAATTTAGCTTCCGGTCACACCACTCCACTGAAACTGACCTAACTAAGGTCACCAATGACCTATTAACCACCTACAGCAAGCGACACTACTCTGTCCTCCTCCTCCTGGACCTGTCCTCTTCCTTTGACACAGTGGACCATTCCCTATTACTACAGACCCTTTCATCCCTTGGCATCACAGACTTGGCCCTATCCTGGATCTCGTCATACCTAACAGACCGGACATTCAGCATCCCCCACTCACACACCTCCTCCTCACCTCGCCCCCTATCTGTCGGAGTCCTGCAACGTTCAGTCCTAGGGCCCCTGCTCTTTTCCATTTACACTTTTGGCCTGGGACAGCTCATGGAATCTCACGGCTTTCAGTATCACCTCTATGCTGATGACACACAGATCTACATCTCTGGACCAGATATCACCTCCCTACTAACCAGAATCCCTCAATGTCTGTCCACTATTTCATCCTTCTTCTCCGCTAGATTTTTAAAACTTAACATGGACAAAACAGAATTCATCATCTTTCCCCCATCTCACGCGACCCCCCCAACGAACCTATCCATTACAGTAAATGGCTGCCCACTCTCCCCAGTCCCACAAGCTCGCTGCCTCGGGGTAATCCTTGACACTAATCTCTCCTTCAAACCACATATCCAAGCCCTTCCCTCTTCCTGCCACCTTCAACTCAAAAATATTTAATGGATCCGTACATTCCTAAACCAAGAATCTCCAAAAACCCTAGTCCATGCCCTCGTCATCTCCCACCTTGACTACTGCAACCTCCTGCTCTGTGACCTCCCCTCGAACACTCTCGCACCCCTCCAATATATTCTAAACTCTGCTGCTTGACTAATCCACCTGTCCCCGCACTATTCCCCGGCCTCTCCCCTCTGTCAATCCCTTCACTGGCTCCCCATTGCCCAGACACTCCAGTACAAAACCCTAACCATGACATACAAAGCCATCCACAACCTGTCTCCTCCACACATCTGTGACCTCGTCTCCCGGTATTACCTGCACGCAACCTCCGATCCTCACAAGATCTCCTTCTCTACTCCCCTCTTATCTTCTCTTCCCCCAATCGCATACAAGATTTCTCTTGCGCATCACCCCTACTCTGGAACTCTCTACCACAATATATCAAACTCTCGCCTACCATCGAAACGTTCAAAAAGAACCTGAAGACCTACCTTTTCTGACAAGCCTACAACCTGCAGTAACCACCGATCGACCAAACCGCTGCACGACCAGCTGTACCCTCACCTATTGTATCCTCACCCATCCCTTGTAGATTGTGAGCCCTCGCGGGCAGGGTCCTCTCTCCTACTGTACCAGTCATGTATTGTTTAAGATTATTGTACTTGTTTTTATTATGTATACCCCTCCTCACATGTAAAGCGCCATGGAATAAATGGCGCTATAATAATAATAATAATAATAATCTTACAATGACCACTAGATGGCAGTCGGTGTTCTTAAATCACAATATGAATGGATGAATTTTCATCACAAAGGACACAAGCTTAGCTTAGTCCTCTGGTCCATGTACAGACTGATTTCTTCAGGAGCCACGGGTCTCTTTACCCAAACTCAACAATTCCATATATGCCAATGAGGCTGTTGAGTTCAGGTCAGTTCAATATGAACTGCACATTGGAGAGATACAGTAACGGTTAGGGGAGGAGGAAGACCAATTGACACCACCATTGAATGTCTGCCGTGTAAATGGATGGAAATGTTTAAGAATATATATTTTTAGCAGCAGTATTTGTCTGTGACATGGGCAGATTTTGTATTGAAGGTATATAATAGTCACAGATGTATGTGATATGTTGATGAAAGGGCCTAAAGAGGACCTGTCACTAGGTCAAAAATTGACATTTTCATTTTCTCATTTTATTCCTACTGCTCCTCTGACTATTCAGATTTTGTTTCTTTTAGGTCCACCATACGGTTCCAGAGATTAGGACCTTTTTATTTGTTGTTTATTTTTATAGTCTTTATGGGGGCATGGCTGACATGATTATCTGGGGAGTGTCTTTAGGCTGCTATGTATTATTACACTATGAGCCACACTTCCTTCATAAAGACTATAAAAATTAGTGCTAAATAAATAAGGCTCATGCTTCTGGAACCTAATGGCAAATTTAAAAAAACAACAGCAAATGAAATATTCCGGGGAACAGCAGGAAAAAAAATAACACTGGTCAAACACTGGACACTTTTGATCTGGTGACAGGTCTTCTTTAAGGCCTCTTTCACACTTCCGTCGGTCGTGCTGCGTCAGAATGCAGTGAACCGACGTATTGACGGACATTGTAGAAATAGGGGACAACATGTGCAACGCATCCAGTGTTTTGACGGATGCATTACACACGTTCTTGCCTGAATTTTAATGGAGAAATTTCAGGAGAGAGAGAGAGAGAGAGAGAGGCGTCGTGGCACGTTTTTCCACTGCAGACAAAAAAAGTTTCATTGAACGTTTTTTGTAGACGACGTACAGGAAAATTCCACTGGATCCAGTGCACGACGGACGAAACGTTTGGCTATCTGTCACAATCCGTCGCTAATAGAAGTCTACGGGAAAAAACGGGATCCTGCAAAAAAAAAATTGCAGGATCCTGCATTTTCAAAAAACGACACATCTCGACGGAAGCTGCAAGACGGAAGTGTGAAAGAGGCCTAAAAGAGTTTGCCAAAATTCTGATATTTCTGAACTTCCTCAGTAAAGGTCATCAATATCTGATGAAAGGGTGCATTACCTATAGCACAGTGGCATACTACCAATAGCGGCAGACCAGTATTATATTTTTTTAATCATTCAGTACATTTTACTACTGTATGGAGGACTGTATGGAGGACTAAGGAGTTCATTATACTGTATGGAGTACTCTGGGGACTGCTTTATTCTATATGGGGGACTATTAGGTGCATTATACTATAAGGAGAGCTATGGGGAGTGCATTATACTATATGGAGGACTACGGGGTTCATTATACTGTATGGAGGACTACGGGGTACATTATACTGTATGGAGGACTACGGGGTGCATTATACTGTATGGAGGACTATGGGGTGTATTATACTATTTGGAGGACTATAATGTAGGTTGCATTTTACTGAATGGCGGACTAAGGGCAGTGCATTAGAAGGACTATGTGGAGTACATTATACTATATCGAGGAATATGAGGTGCATTATACCGTATGGTGGAGTACAGGAAGAACATTTTACTATATGGAGGACTATGGGGTGCATTATACTTTATGGAGTTCTATGAGATGCATTATTCTATACGGAAGGCTATGGGGTGCATTTTACTGTATGAAGTACTATGGGTGTATTAAACTATATGGAGGACTATGGGTTGCAATATACTGTTTATTGGACTAAGGGCAGTGTATTATACTATATGGAGCACAAAGGGGTACATTATACTGTATGTAGAACTATGGGGAGTGCATGATACTTTATGGAGGACTATGGGGTGCATTATCCTGTATGCAGGACTATGGGAAGTGCATTATACAATATGGAAGACAATGGGGAGTGCAATATACTATATGGAGGACTATGAGGTGCATTATACTATAAAGAGGACTATGGGGACTGCATTATACTATGTGGAGGACTATGGGTTGCATTTTACTGTGTGGAGGACTAAAGGGAGTGCATTTTACTATATGAAGCACTTTTGTGTGCATTATACTGTATGAATAACTATGGGGAGTGCATTATACTTTTTGGAGAACTATAGGTGCATTATATTGTATGCAGAACAATGGGGAACATTATTATGTATGCAGGACTATGAGAAGTGTATTATACTATATGGAGGACTATGGAGTGCAGTATACTATATGGAGGACTATGTGGAGTACATTATACTATATCGAGGACTATGAGGTGCATTATACTGTATGGGGGACTACAGGAAGAGCATTATACTATATGGAGGACTATGGGCTGCATTATACTGCATGGAGGACTATGGGGAGTGCATTATAATTTATGGAGTTCTATGGGGTGCATTATTCTTTATGGAAGACTATGAGGTACATTATACTGTATGTAGGACTATGGGGTGCATTATACTGTATGCAATACTATGGTGAGTGCATTATACTATATTGAGGACCATACTTTACAGAGGACTATGGAGTGCATTATATTCTATGGAAGACTATGGGGTGTGCATCATACTACAGTGGGGCAAAAAAGTATTTAGTCAGTCAGCAATAGTGCAAGTTCCACCACTTAAAAAGATGAGAGGCGTCTGTAATTTACATCATAGGTAGACCTCAACTATGGGAGACAAACTGAGACAAAAAAATCCAGAAAATCACATTGTCTGTTTTTTTATCATTTTATTTGCATATTATGGTGGAAAATAAGTATTTGGTCAGAAACAAACAATCAAGATTTCTGGCTCTCACAAACCTGTAACTTCTTCTTTAAGAGTCTCCTCTTTCCTCCACTCATTACCTGTAGTAATGGCACCTGTTTAAACTTGTTATCAGTATAAAAAGACACCTGTGCACACCCTCAAACACTCTGACTCCAAACTCCACTATGGTGAAGACCAAAGAGCTGTCAAAGGACACCAGAAACAAAATTGTAGCCCTGCACCAGGCTGGGAAGACTGAATCTGCAATAGCCAACCAGCTTGGAGTGAAGAAATCAACAGTGGGAGCAATAATTAGAAAATGGAAGACATTCAAGACCACTGATAATCTCCCTCGATCTGGGGCTCCACGCAAAATCCCACCCCGTGGGGTCAGAATGATCACAAGAACAGTGAGCAAAAATCCCAGAACCACGCGGGGGGACCTAGTGAATGAACTGCAGAGAGCTGGGACCAATGTAACAAGGCCTACCATAAGTAACACACTACGCCACCATGGACTCAGATCCTGCAGTGCCAGACGTGTCCCACTGCTTAAGCCAGTACATGTCCGGGCCCGTCTGAAGTTTGCTAGAGAGCATTTGGATGATCCAGAGGAGTTTTGGGAGAATGTCCTATGGTCTGATGAAACCAAACTGGAACTGTTTGGTAGAAACACAACTTGTCGTGTTTGGAGGAAAAAGAATACTGAGTTGCATCCAACAAACACCATACCTACTGTAAAGCATGGTGGTGGAAACATCATGCTTTGGGGCTGTTTCTCTGCAAAGGGGCCAGGACGACTGATCCGGGTACATGAAAGAATGAATGGGGCTATGTATCGTGAGATTTTGAGTGCAAACCTCCTTCCATCAGCAAGGGCATTGAAGATGAAATGTGGCTGGGTCTTTCAACATGACAATGATCCAAAGCACACCGCCAGGGCAACGAAGGAGTGGCTTCGTAAGAAGCATTTCAAGGTCCTGGAGTGGCCTAGCCAGTCTCCAGATCTCAACCCTATAGAAAACCTTTGGAGGGAGTTGAAAGCCCGTGTTGCCAAGCGAAAAGCCAAAAACATCACTGCTCTAGAGGAGATCTGCATGGAGGAATGGGCCAACATACCAACAACAGTGTGTGGCAACCTTGTGAAGACTTACAGAAAACGTTTGACCTCTGTCATTGCCAACAAAGGATATTTTACAAAGTATTGAGATGAAATTTTGTTTCTGACCAAATACTTATTTTCCACCATAATATGCAAATAAAATGATAAAAAAACAGACAATGTGATTTTCTGGATTTTTTTGTCTCAGTTTGTCTCCCATAGTTGAGGTCTACCTATGATGTAAATTACAGACGCCTCTCATCTTTTTAAGTGGTGGAACTTGCACTATTGCTGACTGACTAAATACTTTTTTGCCCCACTGTATATGAAGCACTGTGGGGTGCATTATACTATATGGAGGATTATGGGGGTGAATTATACGATATAGAGGACTGTGGGGTGCAGTGTGCTATATGGAGGATTATTGGGTGCAGTATACTATATCAAGGACTATGGGACCCATTATACTTTTAGGGCTATGTGGAGGCTATTATAATATTTGAAGGGCTATGTGGGGCCATTATAATTAGGGATGATCGAATAGCTTCAGTTAAGCGCTTATCCGAATAGCTATAGTGCTTCCCGAATAGCTACATCGGTAACTTGGATACCTGGAGCGCTCCCGATAATCAGCTGTTCGGCTCCGCAGCTGCATGTGTCGTGGCTGTTTCACATTCACAACAGAAAACATACATGGATAGCCCAACAAACAGGGAAGCACTATAGCTATTCGGATAAGCACTTATCCGAAGCTATTCAATCATCCATAATTATAATATTTGGTGGGCTATGTCGGAGCCTGTATACTTTATGGATGGCTATGTGGGAAACATTACACTGTATGCAAGCAATTATATAGTATAAAGGTTTGTATGGGGTCCATCATATTCTGTTGGGGCTACATGGGGGCTATCATAC
The DNA here is from genome assembly GCF_051348905.1 of Ranitomeya variabilis. Classification (NCBI taxonomy): domain Eukaryota; kingdom Metazoa; phylum Chordata; class Amphibia; order Anura; family Dendrobatidae; genus Ranitomeya; species Ranitomeya variabilis. The sequence continues at coordinate 652,928,183 of NC_135234.1, forward strand.
TGTGTGGAGAGCTAGTGGGGGCCATTATACAGTGTGGTGAGGTGTGAGGCCATTATACTGTAAGTAGGCCCATTATACAGAATGGAGGGCTGTGTGGGGGTCACAGTTGGGGGATCATACTTTGCTGGGGGAGTTGAAGTGGGATACAATAGGGTCCTTATACTGTTTGTGTGGAAGGTACTGTGGAGGAATTCACTGTGGGGGTATCATACTGTGTTTGGGGGCACTTTTGATTACATCAAACCTTATGGATGCAATAAAAGGGGTAGCTATGGCTTCAGTAGGAGGAAAATTACTTTATAAGGACTGCAAAGTTTTGAGATATGCTCTTCTGTGACTTCGAATGATAATTATTTTTTTTGTTAGTGGGGCGGCCAATTAAAACTTTTGCTATGGGGTCCCATGATTTCTATGTGTGTCCCTGCCATACCACCAGACTATGTGGGATCTACAGGGCCAATGAGCAGAGGACCAGTGCTGGTTGGTTGCGCCAGCGCTACCACCCATCTTCACAATTTCAAAGGCATGAATAGAATGGTATAACAATGAGCTCTTGAGCTCTCAGCTCCTCAGCTCTATGCTGCACCATTCAGCACCATTCAGCTTGAGCATGTTAGTCTCAGTTAGCACACTTCAGCAGTCAGCACACTTCACAGACTGGATCAGCGTATTGGTAGCATGGGGAAGTTGAATCGTTTTTATATTTATACTAGCTGTACTACCCGGCTTCGCCCGGGTTAATGACTGCTGTTAGCAAAATAGAATGTGTTAACAAAAATTTATTCTGCACACAAAAACCACAAAACAAATAGATAGAAATGTAATTATTAAAAGGCAAAAACTAAGCTAATAGAAGAATTTCACAACATATATTAGCTTTGTTATACTGAGAATGTCTTTGTTGCCTATATTAACCAATCAGAGCTCAGGTTAATTAACTGTAGCAAAATAGAAGCTGAGCTGTGATTGGTTGCTATTGGCAGCCTGATAAATCCCCAGCCAACAGGAAGCCCTCCCCCCTGGCAGTATATATTAGCTCACACATACACATAATAGACAGGCCATGTGACTGACAGCTGCCGTATTTCCTATATGGTACATTTGTTGCTCTTGTAGTTTGTCTGCTTATTAATCAGATTTTTATTTTTGAAGGACAATACCAGACTTGTGTGTGTTTTAGGGTGAGTTTCATGTGTCAAGTTGTGTGTGTTGAGTTGCGTGTGGCGACATGCATGTAGCGACTTTTGTGAGATGAGTTTTGTGTGGTGACATGCGTGTAGCAACATTTTGTGTGTCGAGTTGCATGTGACAGGTTAGTGTAGCAAGTTGTGTGCAGCAAGATTTGTGCATGGCGAGTTTTGCGCGTGGCGAGTTTTATGTGTGGTGCGTTTTGAGTATGTGCAAGTTTTATGTGAGGCAACTTTTGCATGTGGTGCAACTTTTGTACATGTGGCAATTTTTCTGTGTGTGCAAGTTTTGCATGAGGTGAGTTTTCCATGAGGTGAGTTTTGCACGTGTGGCGAGTTTTGCGTGAGCCTAGTTTTGCATATGGCGAGTTTTGCATGTAGCGAGTTTTGCGCGTTGCGAGTTTTGAGTGGTGACTTTTGTGTTTCGACTTTTATGTGGCGAGGTTGGTGTGTGTGTGGTGAAATGTGTGCTGAGGGTGGTATATGTGTTCAAGCACGTGGTAGTGTGTGGCGCATTTTGTGTTTGTGTTCACATCCCAGTGTGTGGTGAGTATCCCATGTCGGGGCCCCACCTTAGCAACTGTACGGTATATACTCTTTGGCACCATCGCTCTCATTCTTTAAGTCCTCATTGTTCACATCTGGCAGCTGTCAATTTTCCTCCAACACTTTTCCCTTCACTTTTTCCCCATTATGTAGATAGGGGCAAAATTGTTTGGTGAATTGGAATGCGCGGGGTTAAAATTTCACCTCACAACATAGCCTATGACGCTCTCGGGGTCCAGACGTGTGACTGTGCAAAATTTTGTGGCTGTAGCTGCGACGGTGCAGATGCCAATCCCGGACATACACACATACATACATACACACATTCAGCTTTATATATTAGATATACCTGTATGTAATCTCCTGTATATAGTATATACCTGTGTGTCATCTCACCTATATATAGTATATATCTGTGTGTCATCTCCTTCTGTATATAGTATATACCTGTATGTCATCTCCTCCTATACATAGCATATACCTGTATGTCATCTCCTCCTGTATATACTATATACCTGTAGGTAATCTGCTCCTGTATATAGTATATACCTGTGTGTCATCTCCTCCTGTATATAGTATATACCTGTATGTCATCTCCTCCTGTATGTAGTATGTACCTGTATGTCATCTCCTCCTCTATATAGTATATACCTGTGTGTCATCTCTCCTGTATATAGTATATATCTGTGTGTCATCTCCTCCTGTATATAGCATATACCTGTGTGTCATCTCCCCTGTAAATAGTATATACCTGTGTGTCATCTCCTCCTGTATATAGTATATAACTGTATGTCATCTCCTCCTGTATTAGCCCTCGTTCACACGTTATTTGGTCAGTATTTTTACCTCAGTATTTGTAAGCTAAAATGGCAGCCTGATAAATCCCCAGCCAACAGTAAGCCCTCCCCCTGGCAGTATATATTAGCTCACACATACACATAATAGACTGGTCATGTGACTGACAGCTGCCGGATTCCTATATGGTACATTTGTTGCTCTTGTAGTTTGTCTGCTTATTAATCAGATTTTTATTTTTGAAGGATAATACCAGACTTGTGTGTGTTTTAGGGCGAGTTTCGTGTGTCAAGTTGTGTGTGTTGAGTTGCGTGTGGCGACATGCATGTAGGGACTTTTGTGAGATGAGTTTTGTGTGGCGACATGTGTGTAGCAACTTTTTGTGTGTCGAGTTGCATGTGACAGGTTAGTGTAGCAAGTTGTGTGCAGCAAGTTTTGCGCATGGCGAGTTTTGCGCGTGGCGAGTTTTATGTGTGGTGCCTTTTGAGTATGTGCAAGTTTTGTGTGAGGCAACTTTTGCATGTGTTGCAACTTTTGTGTATGTGGCAATTTTTCTGCGTGTGGCAATTTTTCTGCGTGTGCAAGTTTTGCGTGTGGCGAGTTTTCCATGAGGTGAGTTTTGCACGTGTGGCGAATTTTGCATGTGGAGATTTTTGCGCGTGGCGAGTTTTGAGCGGCGACTTTTGTGTTTCTACTTTTATGTGGTGAGGTTGGTGTATGTGTGGTGAAATGTGCGCTGAGGGTGGTATATGTGTTCGAGCACGTGGTAGTGTGTGGCGCATTTTGTGTGTGTGTTCATATCCCCGTGGTGGTGTGGTGATTATCCCATGTCGGGGCCCCACCTTAGCAACTGTACAGTATATACTCTTTGGCGCCATCACTCTCATTCTTTAAGTCCCCCTTGTTCACATCTGGCAGCTGTTAATTTGCCTCCAACACTTTTCCTTTCATATTTTCCCCATTATGTAGATAGGGGCAAAAATGTTTGGTGAATTGGAAAGCGCGGGGTTAAAATTTCACCTCACAACATAGCCTATGACGCTCTCGGGGTCCAGACGTGTGACTGTGCAAATTTTTGTGCCTGTAGCTGCGACGCCTCCAACACTTTTCCTTTCACTTTTTCCCCATTATGTAGATAGGGGCAAAATTGTTTGGTGAATTGGAAAGCGCGGGGTTAAAATTTCACCTCACAACATAGCCTATGACGCTCTCGGGGTCCAGACGTGTGACTGTGCAAAATTTTGTGGCTGTAGCTGCGACGGTTCAGATGCCAATCCCGGACATACATACATACATACATACACACACACACACATTCAGCTTTATATATTAGATTGTTACTGTCTATATCTATAAACAGAGAGATGGTGAGGGAACACTTAGCTAATTTAAATTAATTTAAATCTCCTGGTCCAAATGAATTACATCCTTGGGTACTAGGATGGATGTGCTAGGCTGCCCAGAGGCAACAACATGCTATCCTCAGTGGGAGTCGAGGTGTATCATCTGGGTCAACTATATCTATCCTTTGTATCCTCCCAGCCATGCTCCAGTGATGCCTATGAGCTGCTTTGCCACCCTGCTATGAACAAGGTTGTTTCTCATGCTCCTCATCCTACAAAACTGTCCCCTGGCTGGGCAGTTGTATACCTGGCCGCTGTTGGTACAGGAACCCATCCTCCAAGCCATATGTGGACGACTGGCCTCATATTGGTGTGAATGGTCCTTTTTCCTCCTCCTCTTCCTCCTGCCCCACCATCTCATCCATCATCACCAGAAACTTTTTTCCTTTCTAGGAGGCATAGAAGTGGGATCGTATTGCTGATGATGGCATCATCAGAGCTGCCTATGTTCGTGGAGCACTCGGAGCAGGCAACACGGCACACACGTCCTGTGTGCTGCAGCTGAAATTCCTGCTTGCACAGTCCCTGCAGCATATGCAAGGTGGAGTTCCACCGTGAGGGTTCATCGCATATGAGGCAGTGAGCAGGATGTCAGAAGTGCAACACAGACAGGCGAGCAGCAGGGTGAGAACACAAAGCGTTCAGCGGCAGCTCTGACATATCTGTGTCATTTTTAAAGAAACTCTGTACCAAACTCTGTAAATTCAGCACATGCGCCATGCAAGGGCTGTGTGTTAGACTATCTAGGCCCAGAGCTTCTACGAGATTTTGCCTGTAGAATGTGTAATCCAGTGTTTGGGGGATGTACAGCTGAAAGCTTCAATGGAATGGTGTGGAGACGCTCGGTGACACTCCTGGTGGTGGTGCTGTCACATCCTCTCTTTACGGGGAGCCAGGTAGCCCTGTTGCATAGGAGGGGGAGCCAGGCTCGGACTGGCCCACCGGAGAACCGGAGGATTCTCTGGTGGGCCCAGGCACTGACACCAGCAAGTTGCTATGGAGCCCCTGAGTCAAGGGGGCCCGACCTGTGCCAGTAGCAGCAGCTGTAGACAAGATCCTGTCCCCGCTGCTAAAGCAAAATGAATATTCACGCTTCCCCACGCCCCTATGGGCGTGGAGAGGTGTGAATACCATTTATCTTTAATAGCGGGCAGCGTAAGCTGCAGGCTGCAGCTAACACTGCCCGCATGTAAAGCTCCACCACCACACACACAAAGCACCGCACACATACACACACACACAGCACTGCACATATACACACATATGCAGGCACACAGACTCACACAGAGCAGCTAACCTCCCAGCGTCCTGCTTCCTGTCTGAGACAGCCCAGCTGGATGATGTCATCATCCAGCGTGCTGTCTCAGACAGAAAAGCTTCCAGCGAGGAAGAGGCTGCTGGGATGAGCTGCTGCTGCGGGGAGGTGAGCTGTGCTGTGTGCCTGTGCATGTGTGTGTGCCTGCGTGTGTGTGTGAGAGTGTGTGTGTGCCTGCGTGTGTGTGTGTGAGAGTGTGTGTGCCTGCGTGTGTGTGTGATGAGCTGCGGTGAGATGTGTGTACCTGCGTGTGTGTGTGGTGGTGAAGGACAATGATATTGGTGGGGAAAGACAATGATGGAGGTGATGGGCAATGAAAGTGGTGGGGAGACACTGATGGAGGTGATGGGCAATGATGGTGGTGGGGGAGACAATGATGGAGGTGATGGGCAATGATGGTGGGGGGAAGACAATGATGGAGGTGATGGGCAATGATGGTGGTGGTGGGGAGGCAATGATGGAGGTGAGGGGAGGCAATGATGCAAGTGATGGGCAATGATGGTGGGGGAGACAATGATGGAGGTGATGGGCAATGATGGTGGTGGGGAGGCAGTGATGGAGGTGATGGGCAATGATGGAGGTGATAAGCAATGATGGTGGGGAGGCAATGATGGAGGTGATGGGCAATGGTGGTGGTGGTGGGAGGCAATGATGGAGGTGATGAAATGGGTAATGATGGTGGTGGGGGAGGCAATGAAGGAGGTGATGGACAATGATGGTGGTGGGGAGGCAATGATGAAGGTGATGAAATGGACAATGATGGTGGGGGAGGAGGCAATGATGCAGGTGGTGGAATGGGCAGTGATGGAGGTCATTGGGGAGAATGATGGGATGGAGAGGGAGAAGACAATGATGGAGGTGGTGATGAGGACAATGATGGGGGTGAAGAGGGGCTGCATTATTCCTTATGAGGGGGCTACATTATTCTCAGGGGACTACATTATATTATGGGGGCTACATCATACTATATGAGGGGGCTACAGTATACTCTTTGGGGTGGCTGCATTATATTCTGTGGTGGGGCTGCATTCTCTCAGGGAACTACATTATATTCTGTGGTGGGCTGCATTATACTATTTGAGGGGGGCTGCATTATACCCTATGAGGGTGCTACATTATATTTTATGGTGTGGACTGCGTTATACCTGAGGGGGTTGCATTATATTTTGTGGGGTGCTGCATTATATTCTATGAGAGGGGACTGCATTATATTTTATGAGGGGGCTACCCCAACCCTTGCTACATAATTAAGACGTGAACTACCTTATATTATACCCTGATATTAGCGCTTTTTACCGCACAGTTGGTGGTCTTCTATCTATTTCTATGTAGCTACATAGAGGGCCCCAAGAATGATTTTCTCTGGTGGGCCCAAGGTGCTCCAGTCCGACGCTGGGGGGAGCAGTAGGAGAATCGGATCACTCCTGGTTTTTCAGGTGTGTACTCCATTGCAGCTCGTGCTTTGCATTCAGATGTCTCATCATGCAGATGGTGCACAGGTTAAGAACATTTATGCTTTGCTTCAGTCTCTGATAGCACAGCATGAAAGCCACCCATGTATTGTCAAGGAGCTCCTTTAAGTTGGCTTTGGTGTGCTCAGATCATTGGCGTGGTGGCCAGTAGCCACTGAAGTACTGACTAGGGGCTGGATGCAGTGCTTTTGCACCCTGCTTTCTCTTTTGCTGTGTGGTGACCACCACCTCTTCCTCCGAACTGCCCATATCACTCAGATGACCATCTAGAACCTCATTATCCCCATAGGATCATTGCACTTCTTCAGTCTGTACTTAACAATGCTGCCCTACTAATCCACGTCTGTCCTAGCTACTCCCCCACTTCTCCCCTCTGCAAATCACTTCATTGTCTGCCAATTCCACAACATATCCACTTCTCTCCTCCACAATCGTTTCCTGTAGAATTCTGTGGCCCAACATGTCCAATTATCCCCTATATTCAGAACTTTAAAATAGAACTTGAAAAACCCATGTCTTCAGAACAGCTTACAGCCTGCAATGATCCACTGCAACCTCACCAACACCAAAATTTCTGCAACTTCTGAACCTACTGTCTCCTTACCCATTATCCTGTAGAATGTAAGGTCGCAAGTGAAGGGTCCTCTCCCCTCTATACCTGTCCGTTACTATTAATTTGCTCATTGTAATTTCAATTTGTATTTTGTATGTATCCCATCCTCAGGTACAGCACCATAGAATCAATGGCGCTATAAAAATAAATAACAATAATAATCCCCCTCATAAAGTTCCACCCAGTCCTCACCCCTGCCCTCCTTGTTGGTCTGCACACAGCGGAAAGCCCCAGCAGTTGGCACCTGTGTTTCGTCATCATTATCAGAGATGTGCTGCGGTGGTCCACTGACCGTTTGCACTACCCCTCCCGCGAACTCATCCTCAAACAGAACAAGTGGTTGGACATCAGTGCACTCAATCTCTTCCACTTTTGGGGCAGGGCAAGGTAGATGGCCCACGGAAATGTAAGAATAGCAGGGACACGGGATGCAGTGACGAGCAGGAGGCAGAGCAAGAGTTAAAGGATTTATTACAGGGTTTACTCCACACAGGGAGAGAAAGGGTTAGGCTAGGTTCACATTGCGTTAGTGCAGTCCGTTCAACGCATGCATTAAAAGAACTGCGCCACACAAGTGCCTTTTAAAGATCGCGTTATGCGATCGCGCTAGCGCAGATGCTCCATCTGTGCTAGCTTTGACGGACCCCGAAATGCTGCAGACCGCGTACGAGGTTCCGTCACAGAATGACGGCACATCACTAACGCCTGCCGATTATGACATGCGTTAGTGATGTGCTACATAATGGCAGTCAATGGGTGCGCTAACACATCCGTTACATAGCATTAGTGCCGTTATGTAACGGATGCCGTCAGCGGATTGCCATTTTCGCAATGTGAACCTAGCCTAAAGAGGGAGTTAAACTGTATCTTATGTCGGGGTAAGAACAAACAGTTATGAAACAGGTAAACTTATCAGTCTGATGGCTTCTGGCCTGTCGAAGCTTGAAATCCCACAGTGGCGCCGGAAGTGATGCGTGAAGTCTCTGGCCTGATCCTGAAGAAAGTTGATGCACTGTCTCCTGACAGAAACAGCGTATCTGTGGCACCCCAGGAGTCCGGATGCCACAATGGTATTGTCTTCCTCACGGGGGAGGTGATGCCATGCCTAGAAACAAGGAGCAATCTCTTAATCAGGTAACACTGACAAGCAACACCGTCCTGACTCCAGACCAGAAGGGGGAGCTCTAAACTCGGTTTCAGGGGAACTTCCCCATAAAATTCTGGCCTGGGGCAGGGGGTTAGACAGTCTGTTAGGCACAGTGAGAGGAGAAGAGGAAAAGAGAGGAGCCTGGGGTCTGGAGCTGCGAGTGAGCTCACCCCAGAAGGAAAAGCGCCAAGAGACCGGACACCGGGTTCTGTGGTGGTGTTCAAATTGCAGACCCAGCCACTGAACCTGGAGGGCAGGAGATTGCAAGTCTCCTGTCCCATCTAACACCTGCAGGTACCACAGCAAGTCAGGAGCCTGGGGCTGCGAGAGAGAGTGGACAGTGCCCATGAAAGGTTCAGGCTGTCAGCCATACAGGTTGAGAATACAGACACTGAGGGGACTCGTGCAGAGCTTCAGGCAGCAAGGGTCAGATATACAGCGCAGAAGGAAGGCCTCTGAACCCACCTGGCTAAGTGGATCCCTAACAGTTTCCAGGCTGCTCGGACTCCACCATCACCTGTTACCTGAACCCTGGACTGTACCTGAATTCTACAGTAAAAGGTAAAGGAAACTGTTATCCCTGTGTCCGGCAATTATTTCCTAAACCCTCAGTCCTGCACCCCACCGTCTATCATCCCTCTTACCAACTACACCGGGAGCCCTGGGAACCAAGCTCTACCTGTGGGGAGCTATACCATCTAAGCTGCAAAACCATCAGCCCCAGAGGACCCCTTGAAGCAGCGTCGGCCACCCCTGGCCGAAAACCACAGGTGACATCACAAAACTTACTACATTAGACTTTATTTCCATTTTCATTAACCCCCTTTTACTGGATGCCCAGGGCCATGGACCGGGTCATTGCCACCGTGACCACCTCTTTAGTAACAGAACCGGACCGGTACCGAGTACCCCACGGTCCATATCCTGGCTCTCCGAGGCGAGGTCCTGGATTACTGGGATGACGTCCATGCTGTGAATGAGTCTGTGGTACCGCCAAAATGTGTCTCAGTTCAATAGCAGAGGTGGGGATGACGCTACCCGGCTCTGGATGATTTAGCATCCAGCCTGAGAAACTAGCTACCCCTAGAGAGAAACAAAGCCTCACTTGCCTCAGAGAAATTTCCCCAAAGTGTAAGCAGCCCCCCACAAATAATAACGGTGAGTTTAAGGGGAAAACACAAACATAGAAATGAAAATAGGTTTTAGCAAATGAGGCCCGCTAATAACTAAATAGTCAGAAGATAGCAAGGAATCTGTGCGGTCAGTATAAAATACTACAAAAGTATCCACGCAGAGAATACAAAAGGACCCCCACACCGACTCACGATGTGAGGGGCGCAACTCTGCACCCCAGAGCTTCCAGCTAGCAATCAAATAGCATATAAGCAAGCTGGATTGAACTCATAACATACTGAGAAACATTTTCAAATAGAAATGAGCAAAAATGGACTAGCATGAACTTAGCTTCTCCACGAGGAGACAGGTCACAAGGGAAGTCCCAGAGAGATCTGAACCAGTACTGAATACAACAACAGCAGGCAACAAGTAAAGGTCCAGATGGAGTTAAATAGGCAGCAGGCCTAGCAGGAAACGAGGCAGCTGGAGTCCAGCTACAGACCAGCCGTAACACTAAAAGCCACCAGAGGGAGCCCATGAACAGAACTCACAAAGTACCACTCATGACCACAGGAGGGAGCCCGAGAACGGAATTCACAACAGTACCCCCCCCCTTGAGGAGGGGTCACCGAACCCTCACCAGAGCCCCCAGGCCGATCAGGATGAGCCAAATGAAAGGCACGAACCAAATCGGCAGCATGGACATCAGAGGCAACAACCCAGGAATTATCCTCCTGACCATAGCCCTTCCATTTAACCAAGTACTGAAGCTTCCGTCTCGAAATATGAGAATCCAAGATCTTCTCCACCACATACTCCAATTCTCCCTCGACCAACACCGGAGCAGGAGGGTCAACAGACGGAACCACAGGCACCACATACCTCCGCAACAATGACCTATGGAACACATTATGAATGGCAAAAGATGCTGGGAGGTCCAAACGAAATGACACCGGATTGAGGATTTCCAAAATCTTATAAGGACCGATGAAATGAGGTTTGAATTTAGGAGAGGAAACCTTCATAGGAACATAACGAGATGACAACCATACCAAATCCCCCACACGAAGTCGGGGACCCACACAGCGACGGCGATTAGCAAAGCGCTGAGCCTTCTCCTGTGACAACGTCAAATTGTCCACTACGTGGTTCCAAATCTGCTGCAACCTATCCACCACAGAATCCACCCCAGGACAGTCAGAAGGTTCAACCTGACCTGAGGAAAAACGAGGATGAAAACCAGAATTACAAAAAAAAGGCGAAACCAAAGTAGCGGAACTAGCCCGATTATTGAGGGCGAACTCAGCCAATGGCAAAAAAGTCACCCAATCATCCTGATCAGCAGAAACAAAACATCTCAGATAAGTTTCCAAGGTCTGATTCGTACGTTCGGTTTGGCCATTCGTCTGAGGATAGAAGGCCGAAGAAAAAGACAAATCAATGCCCATCTTAGCACAAAAGGACCGCCAAAATCTGGACACAAACTGGGACCCTCTGTCAGACACAATGTTCTCCGGAATACCATGCAAACGGACCACATTCTGAAAAAACAGCGGAACCAAATCAGAGGAGGAGGGTAACTTAGGCAAAGGCACCAAATGGACCATTTTAGAAAAACGATCACAAACCACCCAGATGACAGACATCCTCTGAGAGACTGGAAGATCCGAAATAAAATCCATGGAAATATGCGTCCAAGGCCTCTTCAGGACAGGCAAAGGCAAAAGCAATCCACTGGCATGAGAACAGCAAGGCTTGGCCCGAGCACAAATCCCACAGGACTGCACAAAGAAACGCACATCCCTCGACAAAGAAGGCCACCAAAAGGACCTAGCCACCAAATCCCTGGTACCAAAGATCCCAGGATGACCCGCTAACACTGAAGAATGAACCTCGGAAATAACTCTACTGGTCCATCTATCCGGGACAAACAGTCTCTCCGGTGGACAACGGTCAGGTCTATCGGCCTGAAACTCCCTGCAGCACCCGCCGCAAATCAGGGGAGATGGCAGACAAGATCACCCCCTCTCTGAGGATACCAGCCGGCTCAGAAACTCCCGGAGAGTCAGGCATAAAACTCCTAGAAAGGGCATCAGCCATCACATTCTTTGAGCCCGGAAGGTATGAAACCACGAAATCAAAACGGGAGAAAAACAGCGACCATCGAGCTTGTCTAGGATTTAACCGCTTGGCAGACTCGAGATAAATCAAATTCTTGTGATCCGTCAAGACCACCACGCGATGCTTGGCTCCCTCAAGCCAATGTCGCCACTCCTCGAATGCCCACTTCATTGCCAACAACTCCCGATTACCAACATCATAATTCCGCTCGGCAGGCGAAAACTTTCTAGAAAAGAAAGCACATGGTCTCATCACCGAGCCATCAGAGCTTCTCTGTGACAAGACAGCCCCTGCTCCAATCTCAGAAGCATCAACCTCGACCTGAAAGGGAAGAGAAACATCAGGCTGACGCAAGACAGGAGCCGAAGAAAACCGATGTTTCAGCTCCTGAAAGGCCTCAACGGCCGCAGAAGACCAATTAGTCACATCAGCACCCTTTCTAGTCAAATCCGTCAAAGGCTTAACCACACTAGAAAAATTAGTGATGAAGCGCCGGTAAAAATTAGCAAAGCCCAAGAACTTCTGAAGGCTCTTCACCGATGTAGGTTGAGTCCAGTCATAGATGGCCTGGACTTTAACTGGATCCATCTCAATAGTAGAAGGGGAAAAAATAAAGCCCAAAAAGGAAACCTTCTGGACTCCAAAGAGACATTTAGAGCCCTTCACAAACAAGGCATTGGCACGCAGGACCTGAAACACCATCCTGACCTGCTTCACATGAGACTCCCAATCATCAGAAAAGACCAAAATATCATCCAGGTACACAATCATGAATCTCTCCAGATACTCTCGGAAGATGTCGTGCATGAAGGACTGAAACACGGAAGGGGCATTAGAAAGCCCATCACCTCCATCATTGTCTCCCCCACCATCATTGCCCATCACTTGCATCAATGCCTCCCCTCACCTCCATCATTGCCACCCCACCACCACCATCATTGCCCATCACCTCCATCATTGTCTCCTCCATCATTGTCTCCCCCCACCAATATCATTGTCCTTCACCACCACACACACACACACACGCAGGCACACACACACACACCTCACCGCAGCTCATCTCACACACATGCAGGCACACACACACACACTCACACACACGCAGGCACACACACACTCTCACACACACACGCAGGCACACACACACAGGCACACAGCACAGCTCACCTCCCCGCAGCAGCAGCTCATCCCAGCAGCCTCTTCCTCGTTGGAAGCTTTCTGTTTGAGACAGCACGCTGGATGATGACATCATCCAGCTGGGCTGTCTCAGACAGGAAGCAGGACGCCAAGAGGTGAGCTGCTCTGTGTGAGTCTGTGTGCCTGCATGTGTGTTTATGTGTGCGGTGCAGTGTGTGTGTATGTGTGCGGTGCTTTGTGTGTGTGTGTGTGTGGTGGTGGAGCTTTACATGCAGGCAGTGTTAGCTGCAGCCTGCAGCTAACACTGCCCGCTATTAAAAAGAAATAGTATTCACGCCTCTCCACGCCCATAGGGGCGTGGGGAAGCGTGAATATTCATTTTGCTTTAGCAGCGGGGACGGGATCCTGTCTCCAGCTGCTTCTATTGGCACAGGGCAGGCCCCCTTGACTCAGGGGCCCCATAGCCACTGGCTGGGGGCCCCTGGAGCAGTGGGGGCCCTAGGCAGCTGCTGGCCAGTATGCCAGCAGGTGTCAGTGCCTGGGCCCACCAGAGAATCCTCCGATTCTCCGGTGGGCCAGTCCAAGCCTGACTCTATACATATTCTGCATTTATTTATCTGACACATTAATGACTTAATCTGACCAAGCCTCACACATCCATGGACTGTGTTTCTTTTGGCAGCAATCATCCTTTTGTCCTATGTTCCATCAATTGGCCTCTATTCCTAGAAGGTACTTCATGCAATCTATTTTGGTAGCTCGGTAGTTTATTTTAATCCTTATCTATTACCATTGATGGGTCAGCACAGAGAACCTTTCTCTCTACCAGCTGCTACTCAACTTACAGTTGGTCAAGGAAGAGCACCAGTGCTTTTTATATATTCTGATTATATTAATACAAAATAAAAATTGTGACACATTCCCTTCAAGCTCTCAGTATATTTCTCTATGTCAGGAGCCTATTTATAGCCACTTGCCTTGAATATGTAATTTAAGACCTAATATTAATGCCGTTCTTCTCCTTTATCTAGCGCTGTTTTTCTTTTGTTCCTCAGTCTCTCTATTCCATAAATAAAGTCCACTATTTCATTTCCCTGGAATGGAGAGATGCAAGGACAAAAACATGAACAATGCCAGATTCGGGAGAACAACAGGTACCATTATTTACATATTTATAGCAAGTGACAACCCCTCTTTAAGTTTTAATTCTTCTCTCTGGATGTCATGGTCACTGCACTTTTTTTTGGATTATTGATATCTGGCTCAAACTCACAAAATGTATTTGAACAGATTTAAATGAAAGATTTTCACAAAATAGGAAACAAGCACATACTGGACATTTGTATGAAATTGTGACTTTGGAAAATATTCATACACCTGAAATAGTGTGGAAAATAAGTATTTGATACACTGCCGATTTTGCAAGTTTTCCCTTCTATAAAGATTGAATTGGTCTATAATTTTTATTGTAGGTTCACTTCAACTGTGAGAGACAAAATCTAAAAAAAAATCCAGAAAATCACATTGTATGATTTTTACATAATTAATTTGTATTTTATTGCATGAAATAGGTATTTCATGCAATAGAAAAACAGAACTTAATATTTGGTACAGAAACCTTTGTTTGCAATTACAGAGGTCAGACGTTTCCTGTAGTTCTTGACCAAGTTTGCGCACACTACAGCATGGATTTTGGCCCACTCCTCCATACAGATCTCCTCCAGATCTTTCAGGTTTCAGGGCTGTTGCTGGGCAACATTGAGTTTCAGTTCCCTCCAAAGATTTCTATTAGATTCAGATCTGGAGACTGGCTAGGCAATTCAAGGACCTTGAAATGCTTCTTACGGAGCCACTGCCTGGTTGCCCTGGCTGTGTGTTTTGGGTTATTGTCATGCTGGAAGACCCAGCTATGACCCATCTTCAATGCTCTTACTGAGGGAAGGAGGTTGTTGGCCAAATCTCGCAATACATAACCCCCTCCATCCTCCCTTCAAGACAGTGCAGTTGTCCTGTCCCCTTTGCAGAAAAGCATCCCCAAAGTCTCATTTGATTACATGACCTACTCAAAAGCCTCCTCTGGATCATCTAGATGGTCATTGGTGAACTTCAAATGGGCCTGGACATGTGCTGGTGTGAGCAGTGGGACCTTAACGTGCCCTACAGAATTTCAATCAATGACAGTGTAGTGTGTTACTAACAATAACGTTTGAGATTGTGGTCCCAGCCCTCTTCAAGTCATTGACCAGGTCCTCCTGTGTAGTTCTGGGCTGATACCTGACCTTTCTCAGAATCATCCTTACCTCACGAGGCGAGATATTGCATGGAGCCCAAGACCGAGGAAGGTTGACAGTAATCTTATGTTGCTTCAATTTTGCACCAACAGTTGTTGCCTTCTCACCAAGCTGGTTGCCTATCGTCCTGTAGCCCATCGCAGCTTTGTGCAGGTCTACAGTTTTATCCCTGGGGTCCTTAGACAGCTCTTTGGTCTTGGTAATGGTGGAGAGATTGGAGTGTAATTGATTGAGTGTGTGGCCAGGTGTCTTTTATACAGGTAACGAGTTCAAACAGGTGCAATTAATACAGGTAATGAGTGCAGAGTAGGAGGGCTTCTTAAAGAAAAACTAACAGGTCAGTGAGTGCCAGAATTCTTGATGGTTGGTAGGTAATCAAATGCTTACAGTGGAGAAAATAATTATTTGATACACTGATGATTTTGCAAGTTTTCCCACTTACAAAGAATTACTACAATTATTACAGTGGCTAGGCCACTCCATGACACTGAAATGCTTCTTACGGAGCCACTACTTAGTTCACCTGGCTGTGTGTTTGTCATACTAGAAAGTTGTTGACCAAAATCTTGTGATACATGTCCCCATTCATCCTCCCTTCAATACAGTGCAGTCATCTTGTCCCCTTTGCAGAAAAGCACCCCCAAAGTATGATTTTTACCTCACCATGTTTTATAGTTTGGGCAGTGTTCTTGGGGTTGTACTCATCTTTCTTCTACTCCAAATTCGGTGAGTGGAGTTGATACCAAAACATTTTATTATGTAAAAATCATACAATGTGATTTTCTGTTTTTTACTTTTAGATTCTGTCTCTCACAGTTGAAGTGTACCTACGATAAAAATAATATATAGAACCTACAAAGAAAATTATGCACAATTGGACAACTATTATATCAAATGATCATCTTTATTGAAATTTAAAATACCAACAACAAACAAGGAAAATCTATAGAAAAGGATGCTATGAAGGTGACGCTGCACTTTGGCCGCAGGCCAGAGGATATGCTAGTAAACTACAATGATAAGAATCATACCAAAAAGAGACATGTGTGCTGATGTAACACGGGATATAAAGAGCCCGGCTGGTAACGAATATCCAGTTCAGCACAAACACATTAAATATAAGGAAATAACTTACGAAAATGAAGCATGGAAACCTCCGACCTGCGGCGCCACCCCTACGCGCGTTTCGGCGTGCGTGCCTTCTTCCGGGGGAGTGGCGTCGTCAGGTCAGGTGTAGCAGATATACATGTGCCCAGCCAATGGGGATTAACTCCTATAATAGCACCGAAGTGCCGGCCATAAGCGGCGCATGCTCAGTTGAGAGCGGTGGGGCACTGATCCCAGAGTGCGTCATCGCTGGAGTACCCACAGAAACGTGAGCAGGTACCGCCCATACACGATGGTAGCGATAGAGACGCCGTCTGTGATTGTGAGCCACCCACCCCCAGCGGGCATGCGCACTGGCCGTAAACTAAATAATCAGGCAGAAGGTAAAAGACAGAGCCACAGAAACGAAAGTGCAGCAGTGCTAGTGAACAAGTGTATATTATAATATAACTATAAATAGAGCAAGTGACGATAAAAGCATATCAGATACTAGCTCATAAAATATTACAAGAGCTAAAACATGGTATTAAAATATGCTATAATATGAAAAAGGGTAAAAAACGTGCTAGACACCGAACAAAGTACTAAGTGAACAGTATTAGAACGCAAAAGCAATAAATAATACAAATATATATATATATATATATATATATATATATATATATATATATATATACAGTGACAATATCACATATAGCACCCCAATGATACAACATAATATACAAAATATATAAACATTAAGAGACACCAAAAGTCATATAAAACACTGTAAATAGTCCTACAGCGATAAACATAGTAACAGTGCATATGCTGGTGCCACCAAAAACGTGGATCTGTGATGAAACCGCGGCACAAGTAGATGATCTTCTCCTGATATGAAACAGAGTATTCACCACAGGAATAAACCAAATGGTGTAAACCGGATACAAATCGAGTTGAAGAGAACTGAAAAAACGGATAAAGAGAGTTAAAAGACACAGAATTATTAAAAACAATAAAAAGAACCCCTGACGAGGCCAATTAAAAATCCAATGACGGGAAACCCAGAGAAGATGCACAGTGACACTTACTCACAAAAAGGGGGCATAGCTTATCATTTCATTGAGGCCCTGGGGGGATGTAGTACGTAACTCCCAAATCCATCGGGCCTCCTTCTGGGCTAACATTCGTCCCACACCACCACCCCGAAGATTCAAGCGTACACAGTCAATACCCTTAACTTGAAGTAAAGAAGGATCGCAGGCATGAAATTGTTTAAAATGCCTCGGCACACTCTTCAGAGCGTCCATGTCTATCTCATTTTTTGCAGCCAAAATGTCTCTGACATGTTCCCTCACTCTGATTTTAAGGGCCCTTGTGGTCAATCCAATATAGATTTTAACACACGGACAGGATGCATAATACACGACGGCCGTTGTATCACACGTGATGGTATGTGTGATTTTGAACACACGTCCATCAGTTGAGGAAAAATCCTTTGCTGTTATGATGTTGGGGCAAGCCACACACCTCCCACATGGTTTGCAACCCCACACTGAGAGTGGTCTCTGCCGCTCAGGCTGAAATAGTGGGGAAGGAGTTTTCGGTGTATAGTAGCTCCTGACTAACATATCCCCTAGATTCGGAGACCTTCTGGCTGTTAGTGAGGGTTTAGATGGTAAATACAACTTTAAAACAGGATCGGCCAGAAGAATGGGCCAATGTTTATCCATAATCTGGTATAACTTTTTCCAATGAGAGTTAAAGGTTGTCACCAATCTCACCTGATTGCTGGACTCGTTTTGTCTAGACATATATAGTAGTTGCTGACGGTCTGTATTCCTCGCTCTATTGTAAGCCCTTTTTATAGATCTTCGGCTATAGCCTCTCTCCAAAAAACGGACCTTCATCTCTTCTGCCCTGGTTTCAAAATCCGCAAGATTAGAGCAGATTCGTCTAATACGAAGAAATTGTCCAGTGGGAACCGCATTGACCACATGGGGAGGATGTGCAGAACTGGCATGGAGCACTGAATTGACGGCCGTGGTCTTACGGAAGGCATCGGAGGACAAAAGACCGTCTGGACCCCTCCTGACCAAGACATCTAAAAACTCGACTTGATGGTAGCTGGAATTGAAGGTCAAATGAATGTTTAAATCATTATTGTTAAGCTCTTGAAAAAACAATTTTAAATCATTAGAAGTACCTCGCCAGATCAAAAAAATGTCATCAATGTAGCGGGCCCAAAATATGACCCGCTCCATTGATATACCCCGATCTGACGAGAAAAGATCCCTCTCCCACAGCCCCAGGAACAAATTAGCATATGAAGGCGCACAAGCCGCCCCCATTGCTGTGCCCTGGAGCTGCAGGAAGAAGGACCCGTTAAACAAGAAAAAATTTTTGGTAAGTAAAAATTCGAGCAAAATCAACAAAAATTCCACATCATCAGCCGACAAATCTGTCATGGTCAGAAAGTGGGAGACCGCCCTCAAGCCATCCTGGTGTCGAATATTCGTGTATAAAGATTCAACATCACAAGTGACGAGAAGCATGTCATCGTCAATGTGAATCGAATCAATCTTTTTGAGAAAATCAGACGTATCCCTAGTGTAGGAGGGGATCGTCTCCACCAGGGGCTTGAGGAACGAGTCAATATACCTCCTAATGCCCTCCGTAAGGCCACCAACCCCAGATACGATGGGCCTACCTGGGGGAGCCCGTAGGTTTTTGTGAACCTTGGGCAAGAGGTACAATGTTGCTATCCGCGGATCCTTGACCAAAAGGATGTTCCGTACTTCTGTGGTAATTAGATTCCTCTCTTCAGCTCTCCCAAGAATTTTACACAATTGCTCCTTGTATGAAGATAAAGGGTTAAACGTTAGTTTTTTGTAATGTGACGTATTCCTCAACTGACGATAGGCCTCAGCTTCATATAATTTAGTGGGCCAGATGACAATGTTTCCGCCCTTATCGGCCGGTTTGATGACAATATCCTTAAGGCCCTTCAAACGTTTAATACATTGATGCTGAGAGGCAGTAAGATTGTTTTTAAAAATAGTAGAGGGTATACTGTCAATATCATTACTCACCAACTGAACAAAAATCTCCACATTAGGACAAGCAGATAGTGGTGGAAATTTCGTTGATTTTGGACGGAGTGAGGGAGGAATCTTTCCCAGGGACGGACCATGATGTTCAATGGCCAATTCTTCCAACATCCTTAAAGCAGCTTGTTCAGATGGTAAAGGGAATAGTTTCTGAGTTTCTTCACAATAGAACCATTTTTTGAAGAGAAGTGAACGACCAAATACATGTAAATCTTTCATGATTGTGAATTTATCACATCTTGAGCTAGGAGAAAAGGTTAGACCTTTAGACAAAACATAGATTTCCTCATTACTAAATTTATAATCAGATAGGTTGATCACCTTTAAAGCATCATTCCGTGAGTTGGAACCTTGAGGACGTTTATTTGTATCTGTTCTTTGTTCCTTCTTTCTTTTATTCTCGTTACCAAAACGTGTTCTCATGGAATGGTGAGACGTATCTGAGGTTTCACCCGAAGATGAAACGGATGAAAAAGACACAGATCTTTGTCTCCTAGGACCGTGGTGTCTCCACCTATATACTGTACCTTGCTGGTAATCATTACTGTCACGGGAGACTTTCTTAGCCTGATTAGATTTAATTTGTTTCTCCCATTCATCCGAATTCTTGTCCATAGTTAGGTTAAATGCTATTAAACTCTCGGGAGAGGAAGCCTCCTTCAGGTTACCAAATAGTTCATCAATCTCAATTTCTACTGCCAAAACCGATTTCTTATTTAAATCAACCAATAGTTCCATGAATTGGAGGGATGATTTAGTACAGATCTCTTCCCATTTGCCAATAAAATTCTCATCGCTCACCGGGAACGACGGGAACACTTGAATCCTCAAGCCACGTGGGATGATTTTTTTCTTTAAATAATTCTCCAAAAGAGCCCTATTCCACCACATTCTTGTACGTTTATGTAGCAGACGTTTGATCTTTATTTGTAGGCCACTTACATCACCCTGAGAACCCGTCATCAGATTGGTGGCGTCACCATCAAAGACCTGAGCAGCTTGAGCCTGCCAGGAAACATCCCTGTTTTTGTAATCCATTGCAAACCAAGAAATATTATTCTGTGAAAATACACAGGATTAATTATCAACCAATACTGGTAGGCAATACACAGAATACAGCATACATATATCTGTGTCCACATACGGAGATATTATACAAGAAAAGTAAAAAAATCCATGCAGAAAACAATATATAGAACCTACAAAGAAAATTATGCACAATTGGACAACTATTACCGTATATACTCAGTATAAGCCGACCCGAGTATAAGCCGACCCCCCTAATTTTGCCACAAAAAACTGGGAAAACTTATTGACTCGAGTATAAGCCTAGGGTGGAAAATGCAGCAGGTACCGGTGAATTTCAAAATTAGAAATAGATACTCCATACCATTCATTATGGCCCCATAGATGCTCCACATAAAGCTGTGCCATATATAATGCTCTGCACCGTTCATTATGGCCCCATAGATACTCCACATAAAGCTGTGCCATATATACAATGCTCTGCACCGTTGCCCCATAGATACTCCACATAAAGCTGTGCCATATATACAATGCTCTGCACCGTTGCCCCATAGATAGCTGTGCCATATATATATATATGCTCTGCACCATTGCCCCATAGCTGTGCCATATAGTGCTCTGCACCGTTGCCCCATAGCTCTGCCATATAGTGCTCTGCACCGTTGCCCCATAGCTGTGCCATATATATAGTGCTCTGCACCGTTGCCCCATAGCTGTGCCATATAGTGCTCTGCACCGTTGCCCCATAGTTCTGCCATATATAGTGCTCTGCACCGTTGCCCCATAGCTGTGCCATATATATAGTGCTCTGCACCGTTGCCCCATAGCTGTGCCATATAGTGCTCTGCACCATTGCCCCATAGCTGTGCCATATAGTGCTCTGCACCATTGCCCCATAGCTGTGCCATATAGTGCTCTGCACCGTTGCCCCATAGCTGTGCCATATAGTGCTCTGCACCGTTGTCCCATAGCTGTGCCATATAGTGCTCTGCACCGTTGTCCCATAGCTGTGCCATATAGTGCTCTGCACCGTTGCCCCATAGCTGTGCCATATAGTGCTCTGCACCATTGCCCCATAGCTGTGCCATATAGTGCTCTGCACCGTTGCCCCATAGCTGTGCCATATAGTGCTCTGCACTGTTGCCCCATAGCTGTGCCATATAGTGCTCTGCACCGTTGTCCCATAGCTGTGCCATATAGTGCTCTGCACCGTTGCCCCATAGCTGTGCCATATAGTGCTCTGCACCGTTGTCCCATAGCTGTGCCATATAATGCTCTGCACCATTGCCCCATAGCTGTGCCATATAGTGCTCTGCACCGTTGCCCCATAGCTGTGCCATATAGTGCTCTGCACTGTTGCCCCATAGCTGTGCCATATAGTGCTCTGCACCGTTGCCCCATAGCTGTGCCATATAGTGCTCTGCACCATTGCCCCATAGCTGTGCCATATAGTGCTCTGCACCATTGCCCCATAGCTGTGCCATATAGTGCTCTGCACCGTTGCCCCATAGCTGTGCCATATAGTGCTCTGCACCGTTGCCCCATAGCTGTGCCATATAGTGCTCTGCACTGTTGCCCCATAGCTCTGCCATATAGTGCTCTGCACCGTTGCCCCATAGCTGTGCCATATAGTGCTCTGCACCATTGCCCCATAGCTGTGCCATATAGTGCTCTGCACTGTTGCCCCATAGCTCTGCCATATAGTGCTCTGCACCATTGCCCCATAGCTGTGCCATATAGTGCTCTGCACTGTTGCCCCATAGCTGTGCCATATAGTGCTCTGCACCATTGCCCCATAGCTGTGCCATATAGTGCTCTGCACCATTGCCCCATAGCTGTGCCATATAGTGCTCTGCACCGTTGCCCCATAGCTGTGCCATATAGTGCTCTGCACCATTGCCCCATAGCTGTGCCATATAGTGCTCTGCACCGTTGCCCCATAGCTGTGCCATATAGTGCTCTGCACCGTTGTCCCATAGCTGTGCCATATAGTGCTCTGCACTGTTGCCCCATAGCTGTGCCATATAATGCTCTGCACCATTGCCCCATAGCTGTGCCATATAGTGCTCTGCACCGTTGCCCCATAGCTGTGCCATATAGTGCTCTGCACTGTTGCCCCATAGCTGTGCCATATAGTGCTCTGCACCGTTGCCCCATAGCTGTGCCATATAGTGCTCTGCACCATTGCCCCATAGCTGTGCCATATAGTGCTCTGCACCATTGCCCCATAGCTGTGCCATATAGTGCTCTGCACCGTTGCCCCATAGCTGTGCCATATAGTGCTCTGCACCGTTGCCCCATAGCTGTGCCATATAGTGCTCTGCACTGTTGCCCCATAGCTCTGCCATATAGTGCTCTGCACCGTTGCCCCATAGCTGTGCCATATAGTGCTCTGCACCATTGCCCCATAGCTGTGCCATATAGTGCTCTGCACTGTTGCCCCATAGCTCTGCCATATAGTGCTCTGCACCATTGCCCCATAGCTGTGCCATATAGTGCTCTGCACTGTTGCCCCATAGCTGTGCCATATAGTGCTCTGCACCATTGCCCCATAGCTGTGCCATATAGTGCTCTGCACCATTGCCCCATAGATGCTCCACATAAATATGTGCTGCTGCTGCCGCTGCAATAAAAAAAACAAAAACACATACTCACCTGTCTTGCTTGCAGCTCCTCGGCGCCATCTTCCCGGCGTCTCTCCGCACTGACTGATCAGGCAGAGGGCGGCGCACACACTATATGCGTCATCGCGCCCTCTGCCTGCAGTCAGTGAGGAGAGAGAGACGCCGGGAAGATGGCGCCGACGCCCGGCGTGTGGAACCAGGACAGGTGAATATGCGATACTTACCTGCTCCCGGCGTCCCGCTCCTTCCCCCTGCCTGTCTTCGGTGCCGCAGCCTCTTTCTCTGTCAGCGGTCACCGGCACCGCTTCATTAGAGAAATGAATAGGCGGCTCCGCCCCTATGGGGGGCGGAGCAGCCTATTCATTTCTCTAATGAGCGGTCTCACGTGACCGCTCAGGGGAAGAGGCTGCGGCACCCGGAGACAGTGGGACGTGCAGGGGGGGCGCCAGGAGCCCCGGAAGCAGGTAAGTATATGACAGTGCTCACCCGCCGACCCCACCACCGATCATGACTCGAGTATAAGCCGAGGGGGCACTTTCAGCCCAAAAATTTGGGCTGAAAATCTCGGCTTATACTCGAGTATATACGGTATATCAAATGATCATCTTTATTGAAATTTAAAATACCAACAACAAACAAGGAAAATCTATAGAAAAGGATGCTATGAAGGTGACGCTGCACCTTGGCCGCAGGCCAGAGGATATGCTAGTAAACTACAATGATAAGAATCATACCAAAAAGAGACATGTGTGCTGATGTAACACGGGATATAAAGAGCCCGGCTGGTAACGAATATCCAGTTCAGCACAAACACATTAAATATAAGGAAATAACTTACGAAAATGAAGCATGGAAACCTCCGACCTGCGGCGCCACCCCTACGCGCGTTTCGGCGTGCGTGCCTTCTTCCGGGGGAGTGGCGTCGTCAGGTCAGGTGTAGCAGATATACATGTGCCCAGCCAATGGGGATTAACTCCTATAATAGCACCGAAGTGCCGGCCATAAGCGGCGCATGCTCAGTTGAGAGCGGTGGGGCACTGATCCCAGAGTGCGTCATCGCTGGAGTAAATGAGCTGGGACCGCCCACAGAAACGTGAGCAGGTACCGCCCATACACGATGGTAGCGATAGAGACGCCGTCTGTGATTGTGAGCCACCCACCCCCAGCGGGCATGCGCACTGGCCGTAAACTAAATAATCAGGCAGAAGGTAAAAGACAGAGCCACAGAAACGAAAGTGCAGCAGTGCTAGTGAACAAGTGTATATTATAATATAACTATAAATAGAGCAAGTGACGATAAAAGCATATCAGATACTAGCTCATAAAATATTACAAGAGCTAAAACATGGTATTAAAATATGCTATAATATGAAAAAGGGTAAAAAACGTGCTAGACACCGAACAAAGTACTAAGTGAACAGTATTAGAACGCAAAAGCAATAAATAATACAAATATATATATATATATATATATATATATATATATATATACAGTGACAATATCACATATAGCACCCCAATGATACAACATAATATACAAAATATATAAACATTAAGAGACACCAAAAGTCATATAAAACACTGTAAATAGTCCTACAGCGATAAACATAGTAACAGTGCATATGCTGGTGCCACCAAAAACGTGGATCTGTGATGAAACCGCGGCACAAGTAGATGATCTTCTCCCTCACTCCGTCCAAAATCAACGAAATTTCCACCACTATCTGCTTGTCCTAATGTGGAGATTTTTGTTCAGTTGGTGAGTAATGATATTGACAGTATACCCTCTACTATTTTTAAAAACAATCTTACTGCCTCTCAGCATCAATGTATTAAACGTTTGAAGGGCCTTAAAGATATTGTCATCAAACCGGCCGATAAGGGCGGAAACATTGTCATCTGGCCCACTAAATTATATGAAGCTGAGGCCTATCGTCAGTTGAGGAATACGTCACATTACAAAAAACTAACGTTTAACCCTTTATCTTCATACAAGGAGCAATTGTGTAAAATTCTTGGGAGAGCTGAAGAGAGGAATCTAATTACCACAGAAGTACGGAACATCCTTTTGGTCAAGGATCCGCGGATAGCAACATTGTACCTCTTGCCCAAGGTTCACAAAAACCTACGGGCTCCCCCAGGTAGGCCCATCGTGTCTGGGGTTGGTGGCCTTACGGAGGGCATTGGGAGGTATATTGACTCATTCCTCAAGCCCCTGGTGGAGACGATCCCCTCCTACACTAGGGATACATCTGATTTTCTCAAAAAGATTGATTCGATTCACATTGACGATGACATGCTTCTCGTCACTTGTGATGTTGAATCTTTATACACGAATATTCGACACCAGGATGGCTTGAGGGCGGTCTCCCACTTTCTGACCATGACAGATTTGTCGGCTGATGATGTGGAATTTTTGTTGATTTTGCTCGAATTTTTACTTACCAAAAATTTTTTCTTGTTTAACGGGTCCTTCTTCCTGCAGCTCCAGGGCACAGCAATGGGGGCGGCTTGTGCGCCTTCATATGCTAATTTGTTCCTGGGGCTGTGGGAGAGGGATCTTTTCTCGTCAGATCGGGGTATATCAATGGAGCGGGTCATATTTTGGGCCCGCTACATTGATGACATTTTTTTGATCTGGCGAGGTACTTCTAATGATTTAAAATTGTTTTTTCAAGAGCTTAACAATAATGATTTAAACATTCATTTGACCTTCAATTCCAGCTACCATCAAGTCGAGTTTTTAGATGTCTTGGTCAGGAGGGGTCCAGACGGTCTTTTGTCCTCCGATGCCTTCCGTAAGACCACGGCCGTCAATTCAGTGCTCCATGCCAGTTCTGCACATCCTCCCCATGTGGTCAATGCGGTTCCCACTGGACAATTTCTTCGTATTAGACGAATCTGCTCTAATCTTGCGGATTTTGAAACCAGGGCAGAAGAGATGAAGGTCCGTTTTTTGGAGAGAGGCTATAGCCGAAGATCTATAAAAAGGGCTTACAATAGAGCGAGGAATACAGACCGTCAGCAACTACTATATATGTCTAGACAAAACGAGTCCAGCAATCAGGTGAGATTGGTGACAACCTTTAACTCTCATTGGAAAAAGTTATACCAGATTATGGATAAACATTGGCCCATTCTTCTGGCCGATCCTGTTTTAAAGTTGTATTTACCATCTAAACCCTCACTAACAGCCAGAAGGTCTCCGAATCTAGGGGATATGTTAATCAGGAGCTACTATACACCGAAAACTCCTTCCCCACTATTTCAGCCTGAGCGGCAGAGACCACTCTCAGTGTGGGGTTGCAAACCATGTGGGAGGTGTGTGGCTTGCCCCAACATCATAACAGCAAAGGATTTTTCCTCAACTGATGGACGTGTGTTCAAAATCACACATACCATCACGTGTGATACAACGGCCGTCGTGTATTATGCATCCTGTCCGTGTGTTAAAATCTATATTGGATTGACCACAAGGGCCCTTAAAATCAGAGTGAGGGAACATGTCAGAGACATTTTGGCTGCAAAAAATGAGATAGACATGGACGCTCTGAAGAGTGTGCCGAGGCATTTTAAACAATTTCATGCCTGCGATCCTTCTTTACTTCAAGTTAAGGGTATTGACTGTGTACGCTTGAATCTTCGGGGTGGTGGTGTGGGACGAATGTTAGCCCAGAAGGAGGCCCGATGGATTTGGGAGTTACGTACTACATCCCCCCAGGGCCTCAATGAAATGATAAGCTATGCCCCCTTTTTGTGAGTAAGTGTCACTGTGCATCTTCTCTGGGTTTCCCGTCATTGGATTTTTAATTGGCCTCGTCAGGGGTTCTTTTTATTGTTTTTAATAATTCTGTGTCTTTTAACTCTCTTTATCCGTTTTTTCAGTTCTCTTCAACTCGATTTGTATCCGGTTTACACCATTTGGTTTATTCCTGTGGTGAATACTCTGTTTCATATCAGGAGAAGATCATCTACTTGTGCCGCGGTTTCATCACAGATCCACGTTTTTGGTGGCACCAGCATATGCACTGTTACTATGTTTATCGCTGTAGGACTATTTACAGTGTTTTATATGACTTTTGGTGTCTCTTAATGTTTATATATTTTGTATATTATGTTGTATCATTGGGGTGCTATATGTGATATTGTCACTGTATATATATATATATATATATATATATATATATATATATTTGTATTATTTATTGCTTTTGCGTTCTAATACTGTTCACTTAGTACTTTGTTCGGTGTCTAGCACGTTTTTTACCCTTTTTCATAATATAGCATATTTTAATACCATGTTTTAGCTCTTGTAATATTTTATGAGCTAGTATCTGATATGCTTTTATCGTCACTTGCTCTATTTATAGTTATATTATAATATACACTTGTTCACTAGCACTGCTGCACTTTCGTTTCTGTGGCTCTGTCTTTTACCTTCTGCCTGATTATTTAGTTTACGGCCAGTGCGCATGCCCGCTGGGGGTGGGTGGCTCACAATCACAGACGGCGTCTCTATCGCTACCATCGTGTATGGGCGGTACCTGCTCACGTTTCTGTGGGTACTCCAGCGATGACGCACTCTGGGATCAGTGCCCCACCGCTCTCAACTGAGCATGCGCCGCTTATGGCCGGCACTTCGGTGCTATTATAGGAGTTAATCCCCATTGGCTGGGCACATGTATATCTGCTACACCTGACCTGACGACGCCACTCCCCCGGAAGAAGGCACGCACGCCGAAACGCGCGTAGGGGTGGCGCCGCAGGTCGGAGGTTTCCATGCTTCATTTTCGTAAGTTATTTCCTTATATTTAATGTGTTTGTGCTGAACTGGATATTCGTTACCAGCCGGGCTCTTTATATCCCGTGTTACATCAGCACACATGTCTCTTTTTGGTATGATTCTTATCATTGTAGTTTACTAGCATATCCTCTGGCCTGCGGCCAAGGTGCAGCGTCACCTTCATAGCATCCTTTTCTATAGATTTTCCTTGTTTGTTGTTGGTATTTTAAATTTCAATAAAGATGATCATTTGATATAATAGTTGTCCAATTGTGCATAATTTTCTTTGTAGGTTCTATATATTGTTTTCTGCATGGATTTTTTTACTTTTCTTGTATAATATCTCCGTATGTGGACACAGATATATGTATGCTGTATTCTGTGTATTGCCTACCAGTATTGGTTGACTACGGTAAAAATAATAGACCTCTTCATTCTTTGTAGGTGGGAAAACCTGCAAAATTGTCAGTGTATCAAATACTTATTTTCTTCACTGTACACATTAGGGTCATTTAAACTATTATGAAAAACTGACCGATTGTTTAAACTAGGTTTTTGTGTTCTATGTATTTTCAATATAAAAATGGCATTTTTTTTCATGTCGCATTCTGTTTTTTAAAAAAATTCTGGCCATTGGAGATTTTTTAGACTCTAACTTCATGTTTATTTATGAACTAACACGTGAACATTAGCCACAATGAACAGTCTCTGACTCTTTATTTTCTTTATTTGCACTATTATTATTTGTTATTATAGCACCATTTATTCCATGGCGCTTTACATATGAAAAGGGGTATTCATAATAAAAAACAAGTACAATAATCTTAACCCCTTAAGGACCAAGCCACTTTGTAGGACCAGGCCTTAATTTTGAAATCTGACCACTGTCACTTTATGAGGTTATAACTCTGTAACGCTTCAACGGATCCCACTGATTCTGAGCTTCTTTTTTCATGACATATTGTACTTTATGATAGTGGTAAAATTTCTTCAAAATTTCTTGTGTTTATTTGTGAAAAAAATGTACATTTGGCAAAAATGTTGAAAATGTCAAAATATTTAATTTTATGCACCTAAATCAGAGCGTTATGTCACACAAAATAGTTAATAAATAACATTTCCCACATGTCAACTTTACATCAGCACAATTTTTGAAACAATTTTTTGGGGTTAGGAAGTTATAAGGGTTAAAATTTGACCAGACCAAATTGATTTCTCAATTTTCCAACAAAATTTACAAAACCATTTTTTAGGGACCACCTCACATTTGAAGTGACTTTGGGGGCCAATATGACAGAAAATACTGAAAAATGATACCATTCCAAAAATTGCTCCCACCAAGGTGTTCAAAACCACATTCAAGAAGTTTATTAACCCTTCAAATGCTTCAAAAGAATTGAAGCAATGTAACATAGTAACATAGTTATTAAGGTTGAAGGAAGACTTTAAGTCCATCTAGTTCAACCCATAGCCTAACCTAACATGCCCTAACATGTTGATCCAGAGGAAGGCAAAAAAAACCCAGGTGGCAAAGAGTAAGCTCCACATTGGGGAAAAAAATTCCTTCCCGACTCCACATACGGCAATCAGACTAGTTCCCTGGATCAACACAATATCAAGGAATCTAGTATACCGTATTTTTCGGACTATAAGACGCACTTTTTTTCCTCCAAATTTGGGAGGAAAGTGTGGGTGCGTCTTATAGTACGGATATAGCATGTGGGGAGGGGGGCAGCAGCGAGTGGGATCGCACTGTTATCCCACTTCAGGATGTCCCCGCTGCCCGGAATCAGCTGCTGAGGAAAGCACATGGCCTCGCTGATTAAGTGCAGTGAATATTTATTAGCTGCTCCCCGCCCACCGATCAGCTGAGCGGTGAGCCGGGAGCAGCAAATGAATGCTGCACTTAAGCAGGGACACACAGTTTCCCCAGCACTGATTCCGGGGAGAATCTGTGTGTCCGGGGGAGGAGGAGGCAGCAGCAGGGGCCAGGAGATTGCTGCATACCTGCCTGTGCTGGACGCTGAGCTGTGGTGCACAGGGAGGACCTGTGTGATGTCAGAAGTGGGCGGGCTGGAGCATCACATGGCAGCTCAGAACCCTCCCTCTTGTGACATCATCACAGGTCCTTCAGACTCCCACCTAGAATCTGCAGCTTTCTCTTATGTCCTGCGCTGTGGAAAGGCAACAACAACAGGGAGGGCTCTGTGTGTGTGCAGCCATGGGATGCTCCAGCTTTTACCTCACCACAGTGTGGCTGGCTGCCACAATTAAGAGGTCAGTCTTTACAAAACACAATAAAGCACTCTGCCACTCCTTTGGTGAACTATAACTCCCAGCATGTCATAGGATCTGCAGGACATGCTGGGAGTAATAGTTCTCCCATGGGATTTTAAAGCAGCACTCCAGTGTTATTTTGCAGTGCTGGAGTGGTGCTTTCACTATAAGCCCTGTGCACCCATTCTTAGGGCTCATTTCCACATGCGAGGCACACGTCCGTATCTCGCATGTGGAAACCAAGCTGTGGAGCCGGCACTCCAGAGCGGAGCGTGCGGCCGCATAGGAACACATGGAGCTGCACAGCTCCGCTCCAAAGTGCCGGCGCCAGAGCTTGGTTTCCACATGTGAGATACGGACGTGTGCCTCGCATGTGGAAATGAGCCCTTATACTCACCCTCCAGCGTCTTCATATCGTACTTCACAGACACCACACTGGTCCCGCAGCTTCCAACATAATAACATACTATTATATATAATAACACCACATATAATAGTATGTTATTTATGTTATTAAATATTTTACCACATTTTTTTTGCTTCAAATATTTTTTTCCCTATTTTCCACCTCTAAAACCTGGGTGCGCCTTATAGTCCGGTGCGTCTTATAGTCCGAAAAATACGGTATATACCCTGCAACATTATACTTTTCAAGAAGGGCATCCAGTCCCCTCTTAAATTTTAGTAGTGAATCACTCATTACAACATCGTATGTCAGAGAGTTTTACTGGCCTATAATTTCCGAGTTCAGTTTTTGTCCACTTTTTGAATATTGGCACCACATTTGCTTTACGCCAGTCCTGTGGTACAGACCTTGTTATTATGGAGTCTTTAAAGATTACAAATAATAGTTTATCAATGACTGTACTTAATTCCTGCAGTACTCGGGGGTGTATCCCATCTGGGCCCGGAGATTTGTCAATTTTATTGATTTTTAGACACCACCGTACTTCCTGCTGGGTTAAGCCGGTGACATTTAGGGTATGTGCACACGTTGCGGATTTCTTGCAGAAATTTCCTGAAGAAAACCGGAAATTTTCTGCAAGAAATCCGCATTTTTTTTTTGTGTTTTTTTTCCGTTTTTTTCGCGTTTTTTTAGCATTCTGCAAGCGTAATTAGCTTGCAGAATGCTAAAGTTTTCCAAGCGATCTGTAGCATCGCTTGGAAAACTGACTGACAGGTTGGTCACACTTGTCAAACATACTGTTTGACAAGTGTGACCATCTTTTTACTATAGATGCAGCTTATGCAGCATCTATAGTAAAAGATAGAATGTTTAAAAATAATAAAAAAAATTAAAAAAATGCTTATACTCACCCGCAGACAGCTGATATCCTCACCGGCGTCCGTTCCGTATAGATGGTGTGCGCGCGCAGGACCTTCCATGACGTCGCGGTCACATGACCGGTCTCGACCAATCACAGGACGGTCACAAGACCGTGACGTCATCGCAGGTCCTTCACCGCACATCAGCTACAGGAACCGAAGCGGCAGCATGCAGCTGAGAGGCGGGAAGACATCGAGGGTGAGTATAGGACTATTTTTTATTTTAATTCTTTATTTTTGACCACTTATATGGTGCCCAGTGCGTGGAGGAGAGTCTCCTCTCCTCCACCCTGGGTACCAACCGCACATAATCTGCTTATTTCCCGCATGGTGTGCACAGCCCCGTGCGGGAAGTAAGCAGATCAATGCATTCCTAGGTGTGCGGAATCCCCGCAATTCCGCATTTTTAATGAACATGTTGCTTTTTTTTCCGCGATGCGATTTTTTCGCGGAAAAAATCGCAACATTTGCACAAAAAATGCGGAATACACTGTAAATAATAGGAGGCATATGTTAGCGTTTTTTTCGCGTTTTTATCACGTTTTTATAGCGAAAAAACGCGAAAAAAACGCTAAAAATCCTGAACGTGTGCACATGTGTTGTGAATTTGCTTTTTGCTCCCTCTAGTGGTTACTAGTTTTTTTGACTCTGGTTTTTCTGTCATTCCTTTATCTGCACCTGGGTCGTTAGTTAGGGGTGTTGCTATATAAGCTCCCTGGACCTTCAGTTCTATGCCTGGCAACGTAGTTATCAGAGCTAGTCTGCTGTGCTCTTGTCTACTGATCCTGGTTCCAGTTATATCAGCTAAGTCTGCCTTTTGCTTTTTGCTATTTGTTTTGGTTTTGTATTTTTGTCCAGCTTGTTCCAAATCTATATCCTGACCTTTGCTGGAAGCTCTAGGGGGCTGGTGTTCTCCCCCCGGACCGTTAGACGGTTCGGGGGTTCTTGAATTTCCAGTGTGGATTTTGATAGGGTTTTTGTTGACCATATAAGTTACCTTTCTTTATTCTGCTATCAGTAAGCGGGCCTCTCTGTGCTAAACCTGGTTCATTTCTGTGTTTGTCATTTCCTCTTACCTCACCGTCATTATTTGTGGGGGGCTTCTATCCAGCTTTGGGGTCCCCTTCTCTGGAGGCAAGAAAGGTCTTTGTTTTCCTCTACTAGGGGTAGCTAGATTCTCCGGCTGGCGCGTGTCATCTAGAATCAACGTAGGAATGATCCCCGGCTACTTCTAGTGTTGGCGTTAGGAGTAGATATATGGTCAACCCAGTTACCACTGCCCTATGAGCTGGATTTTTGTATTCTGCAGACTTCCACGTTCCTCTGAGACCCTCGCCATTGGGGTCATAACAGTTTGCCAGGCCAGTATTAAATGTTTAATGCATTGCAGAAGAGGGATTATAAGAAAGAAGATTCTGAGTTTTTTTTTTTCTTTTTCCCCTTTACCTCAGAGTGGCTATGCTTGCTGCAGACATGAATGTCCAGACCTTGATTACAAGTGTGGACCAGCTGGCTACTCGTGTGCAGGGCATACAAGATTATGTTATCAGAAATCCTAGGTCAGAACCTAAAATACCGATTCCTGAACTGTTTTCCGGAGACAGGTTTAAGTTTAGGAATTTCGTGAATAATTGTAAATTGTTTTTGTCCCTGAGACCCTGTTCATCTGGAGATTCTGCTCAGCAAGTAAAAATTGTTATTTCGTTCTTACGGGGCGACCCTCAGGATTGGGCTTTTTCGCTGGCTCCAGGAGATCCGGCATTGGCTGATCTTGATGCGTTTTTTCTGGCGCTCGGTTTACTTTATGAGGAACCCAATCTTGAGATTCAGGCAGAAAAGGCCTTGCTGGCTATGTCTCAGGGGCAGGACGAGGCTGAAGTGTATTGCCAAAAATTTCGGAAATGGTCCGTGCTGACACATTGGAACGAGTGTGCACTGGCCGCTAATTTTAGAAATGGCCTTTCTGAAGCCATTAAGAATGTTATGGTGGGTTTTCCCATTCCCACAGGTCTGAATGATACTATGGCACTGGCTATTCAAATTGACCGGCGGTTGCGGGAGCGCAAAACCGCAAATTCCCTCATGGTGTTGTCTGAACAGACACCTAATTCGGTGCAATGTGATAGAAAAACCGCAAATTCCCTCATGGTGTTGTCTGAACAGACACCTGATTTAATGCAATGTGATAGAATCCTGACTAGAAATGAGCGGAAAATTCATAGACGCCGGAATGGCTTGTGCTACTACTGTGGTGATTCTACACATGTTATCTCAGCATGCTCTAAACGTATAGCTAAGGTTGTTAGTCCTGTCACCGTTGGTAATTTGCAACCTAAATTTATTCTGTCTGTAACTTTGATTTGCTCACTGTCATCTTATCCTGTCATGGCGTTTGTAGATTCAGGTGCTGCCCTGAGTCTCATGGATCTCTCATTTGCTAAGCGCTGTGGTTTTACTCTTGAACCATTAGAAAATCCTATTCCTCTTAGGGGTATTGATGCTACACCATTGGCAGCAAATAAACCGCAGTATTGGACACAGGTTACCATGTGCATGACTCCTGAACACCGCGAGGTGATACGTTTCCTGGTTTTACATAAAATGCATGATTTGGTTGTTTTAGGGCTGCCATGGTTACAGACCCATAATCCAGTCCTGGACTGGAAGGCTATGTCAGTCTCAAGTTGGGGCTGTCGTGGTATTCATGGGGATTCCCTGCCTGTGTCTATTGCTTCTTCTACGCCTTCGGAAGTTCCGGAGTATTTGTCTGATTATCAGGATGTCTTCAGTGAGTCTGAGTCCAGTGCACTGCCTCCTCATAGGGACTGTGACTGTGCTATAGATTTGATCCCAGGCAGTAAATTTCCTAAGGGAAGACTGTTTAATCTGTCGGTACCTGAACATACCGCTATGCGTTCATATATCAAGGAGTCTCTGGAGAAAGGACATATTCGTCCGTCTTCTTCCCCTCTTGGTGCGGGATTCTTTTTTGTGGCAAAAAAGGACGGATCTTTGAGACCTTGTATTGATTATCGGCTTTTAAATAAGATCACTGTCAAGTTTCAGTATCCTTTACCGCTGTTGTCTGACTTGTTTGCCCGGATTAAGGGTGCCAAGTGGTTCACCAAGATAGACCTTCGTGGTGCGTACAACCTTGTGCGCATTAAGCAAGGTGATGAATGGAAAACCGCATTCAATACGCCCGAAGGTCATTTTGAGTACTTGGTGATGCCTTTTGGGCTCTCCAATGCGCCTTCAGTTTTTCAGTCCTTTATGCATGACATTTTCCGGAAGTATCTGGATAAATTTTTGATTGTTTATCTGGATGATATTTTGGTTTTTTCTGATAATTGGGATTCGCATGTGGAGCAGGTCAGGTTGGTCTTTAAAATTTTGCGTGAAAATTCTTTGTTTGTCAAGGGCTCAAAGTGTCTCTTTGGTGTACAGAAGGTTCCCTTTTTGGGGTTCATTTTTTCCCCTTCTGCTGTGGAGATGGACCCAGTCAAGGTCCGAGCTATTCTTGATTGGACTCAGCCCTCGTCAGTTAAGAGTCTTCAGAAGTTCTTGGGCTTCGCTAACTTCTACCGTCGTTTTATCGCTAATTTTTCTAGCATTGTGAAACCTTTGACGGATATGACCAAGAAGGGCTCCTATGTAGCTAACTGGGCTCCTGCTGCCGTGGAGGCTTTCCAGGAGTTGAAACGCCGGTTTACTTCGGCGCCTGTTTTGTGCCAGCCTGACGTCTCACTTCCCTTTCAGGTTGAGGTGGATGCTTCGGAGATTGGGGCAGGGGCCGTTTTGTCGCAGAGAGGCCCTGGTTGCTCTGTTATGAAACCTTGTGCCTTTTTCTCTAGGAAGTTTTCGCCTGCCGAGCGAAATTATGATGTGGGCAATCGGGAGTTGTTGGCCATGAAATGGGCATTTGAGGAGTGGCGTCATTGGCTCGAGGGTGCTAAGCATCGTGTGGTGGTCTTGACTGATCACAAAAATCTGATGTATCTCGAGTCTGCTAAACGCCTTAATCCGAGACAGGCCCGCTGGTCATTGTTTTTCTCCCGCTTTGATTTTGTTGTCTCGTATTTACCAGGTTCAAAGAATGTGAAGGCCGATGCTCTTTCTAGGAGCTTTGTGCCTGATGCTCCTGGAGTCGCTGATCCTGTTGGTATTCTTAAAGATGGAGTTATCTTGTCAGCTATTTCTCCGGATCTGCGACGTGTGTTGCAGAGATTTCAGGCTGATAGGCCTGAGTCTTGTCCACCTGACAGACTGTTTGTCCCGGATAAGTGGACCAGCAGAGTCATTTCCGAGGTTCATTCCTCGGTGTTGGCAGGTCACCCGGGAATTTTTGGCACCAGAGATCTGGTGGCCAGGTCCTTTTGGTGGCCTTCCTTGTCAAGGGATGTGCGGTCATTTGTGCAGTCCTGTGGGACTTGTGCTCGAGCTAAGCCTTGCTGTTCTCGTGCCAGCGGTTTGCTCTTGCCCTTGCCTGTCCCGAAGAGACCTTGGACACATATCTCCATGGATTTCATTTCTGATCTTCCGCTATCTCAGGGCATGTCCGTTATCTGGGTGATATGTGATCGCTTTTCCAAGATGGTCCATTTGGTTCCTTTGCCTAAGCTGCCTTCCTCTTCCGATCTGGTTCCTGTGTTTTTCCAGAACGTGGTTCGTTTGCACGGCATCCCTGAGAATATTGTGTCAGACAGAGGATCCCAGTTCGTTTCCAGGTTCTGGCGATCCTTTTGTAGTAGGATGGGCATTGATTTGTCGTTTTCGTCTGCTTTCCATCCTCAGACTAATGGACAGACGGAGCGAACTAATCAGACTTTGGAGGCTTATTTGAGGTGTTTTGTCTCTGCTGATCAGGACGATTGGGTGACATTCTTGCCGTTGGCTGAGTTTGCCCTTAATAATCGGGCTAGTTCCGCCACCTTGGTTTCGCCTTTTTTCTGCAACTCTGGTTTCCATCCTCGTTTTTCTTCGGGTCATGTGGAGCCTTCTGACTGTCCTGGGGTGGATTCTGTGGTGGATAGGTTGCAGCAGATCTGGAATCATGTGGTGGACAACTTGAAGTTGTCACAGGAGAAGGCTCAGCGCTTTGCCAACCGCCGCCGCGGTGTGGGTCCCCGACTACGCGTTGGGGATTTGGTATGGCTTTCTTCCCGCTTTGTTCCTATGAAGGTCTCCTCTCCCAAATTTAAACCTCGTTTTATTGGGCCTTACAAGATATTGGAAATCCTTAATCCTGTATCTTTTCGTCTGGATCTTCCTGTGTCGTTTGCTATTCACAATGTATTTCATAGGTCCTTGTTGCGGCGGTACATTGTGCCTGTAGTTCCTTCTGCTGAGCCTCCTGCTCCGGTGTTGGTTGAGGGCGAGTTGGAGTACGTGGTGGAGAAGATCTTGGATTCTCGCCTCTCCAGGCGGAGGCTTCAGTACCTGGTCAAGTGGAAGGGCTATGGTCAGGAGGATAATTCCTGGGTGGTCGCCTCTGATGTTCATGCGGCCGATTTAGTTCGTGCCTTTCATGCCGCTCATCCTGATCGCCCTGGTGGTCGTGGTGAGGGTTCGGTGACCCCTCACTAAGGGGGGGGTACTGTTGTGAATTTGCTTTTTGCTCCCTCTAGTGGTTACTAGTTTTTTTGACTCTGGTTTTTCTGTCATTCCTTTTATCTGCACCTGGGTCGTTAGTTAGGGGTGTTGCTATATAAGCTCCCTGGACCTTCAGTTCTATGCCTGGCAACGTAGTTATCAGAGCTAGTCTGCTGTGCTCTTGTCTACTGATCCTGGTTCCAGTTATATCAGCTAAGTCTGCCTTTTGCTTTTTGCTATTTGTTTTGGTTTTGTATTTTTGTCCAGCTTGTTCCAAATCTATATCCTGACCTTTGCTGGAAGCTCTAGGGGGCTGGTGTTCTCCCCCCGGACCGTTAGACGGTTCGGGGGTTCTTGAATTTCCAGTGTGGATTTTGATAGGGTTTTTGTTGACCATATAAGTTACCTTTCTTTATTCTGCTATCAGTAAGCGGGCCTCTCTGTGCTAAACCTGGTTCATTTCTGTGTTTGTCATTTCCTCTTACCTCACCGTCATTATTTGTGGGGGGCTTCTATCCAGCTTTGGGGTCCCCTTCTCTGGAGGCAAGAAAGGTCTTTGTTTTCCTCTACTAGGGGTAGCTAGATTCTCCGGCTGGCGCGTGTCATCTAGAATCAACGTAGGAATGATCCCCGGCTACTTCTAGTGTTGGCGTTAGGAGTAGATATATGGTCAACCCAGTTACCACTGCCCTATGAGCTGGATTTTTGTATTCTGCAGACTTCCACGTTCCTCTGAGACCCTCGCCATTGGGGTCATAACAGTTTGCCAGGCCAGTATTAAATGTTTAATGCATTGCAGAAGAGGGATTATAAGAAAGAAGATTCTGAGTTTTTTTTTTTCTTTTTCCCCTTTACCTCAGAGTGGCTATGCTTGCTGCAGACATGAATGTCCAGACCTTGATTACAAGTGTGGACCAGCTGGCTACTCGTGTGCAGGGCGTACAAGATTATGTTATCAGAAATCCTAGGTCAGAACCTAAAATACCGATTCCTGAACTGTTTTCCGGAGACAGGTTTAAGTTTAGGAATTTCGTGAATAATTGTAAATTGTTTTTGTCCCTGAGACCCTGTTCATCTGGAGATTCTGCTCAGCAAGTAAAAATTGTTATTTCGTTCTTACGGGGCGACCCTCAGGATTGGGCTTTTTCGCTGGCTCCAGGAGATCCGGCATTGGCTGATCTTGATGCGTTTTTTCTGGCGCTCGGTTTACTTTATGAGGAACCCAATCTTGAGATTCAGGCAGAAAAGGCCTTGCTGGCTATGTCTCAGGGGCAGGACGAGGCTGAAGTGTATTACCAAAAATTTCGGAAATGGTCCGTGCTGACACATTGGAACGAGTGTGCACTGGCCGCTAATTTTATAAATGGCCTTTCTGAAGCCATTAAGAATGTTATGGTGGGTTTTCCCATTCCCACAGGTCTGAATGATACTATGGCACTGGCTATTCAAATTGACCGGCGGTTGCGGGAGCGCAAAACCGCAAATTCCCTCATGGTGTTGTCTGAACAGACACCTAATTCGGTGCAATGTGATAGAAAAACCGCAAATTCCCTCATGGTGTTGTCTGAACAGACACCTGATTTAATGCAATGTGATAGAATCCTGACTAGAAATGAGCGGAAAATTCATAGACGCCGGAATGGCTTGTGCTACTACTGTGGTGATTCTACACATGTTATCTCAGCATGCTCTAAACGTATAGCTAAGGTTGTTAGTCCTGTCACCGTTGGTAATTTGCAACCTAAATTTATTCTGTCTGTAACTTTGATTTGCTCACTGTCATCTTATCCTGTCATGGCGTTTGTAGATTCAGGTGCTGCCCTGAGTCTCATGGATCTCTCATTTGCTAAGCGCTGTGGTTTTACTCTTGAACCATTAGAAAATCCTATTCCTCTTAGGGGTATTGATGCTACACCATTGGCAGCAAATAAACCGCAGTATTGGACACAGGTTACCATGTGCATGACTCCTGAACACCGCGAGGTGATACGTTTCCTGGTTTTACATAAAATGCATGATTTGGTTGTTTTAGGGCTGCCATGGTTACAGACCAATAATCCAGTCCTGGACTGGAAGGCTATGTCAGTCTCAAGTTGGGGCTGTCGTGGTATTCATGGGGATTCCCTGCCTGTGTCTATTGCTTCTTCTACGCCTTCGGAAGTTCCGGAGTATTTGTCTGATTATCAGGATGTCTTCAGTGAGTCTGAGTCCAGTGCACTGCCTCCTCATAGGGACTGTGACTGTGCTATAGATTTGATCCCAGGCAGTAAATTTCCTAAGGGAAGACTGTTTAATCTGTCGGTACCTGAACATACCGCTATGCGTTCATATATCAAGGAGTCTCTGGAGAAAGGACATATTCGTCCGTCTTCTTCCCCTCTTGGTGCGGGATTCTTTTTTGTGGCAAAAAAGGACGGATCTTTGAGACCTTGTATTGATTATCGGCTTTTAAATAAGATCACTGTCAAGTTTCAGTATCCTTTACCGCTGTTGTCTGACTTGTTTGCCCGGATTAAGGGTGCCAAGTGGTTCACCAAGATAGACCTTCGTGGTGCGTACAACCTTGTGCGCATTAAGCAAGGTGATGAATGGAAAACCGCATTCAATACGCCCGAAGGTCATTTTGAGTACTTGGTGATGCCTTTTGGGCTCTCCAATGCGCCTTCAGTTTTTCAGTCCTTTATGCATGACATTTTCCGGAAGTATCTGGATAAATTTTTGATTGTTTATCTGGATGATATTTTGTTTTTTTCTGATAATTGGGATTCGCATGTGGAGCAGGTCAGGTTGGTCTTTAAAATTTTGCGTGAAAATTCTTTGTTTGTCAAGGGCTCAAAGTGTCTCTTTGGTGTACAGAAGGTTCCCTTTTTGGGGTTCATTTTTTCCCCTTCTGCTGTGGAGATGGACCCAGTCAAGGTCCGAGCTATTCTTGATTGGACTCAGCCCTCGTCAGTTAAGAGTCTTAAGAAGTTCTTGGGCTTCGCTAACTTCTACCGTCGTTTTATCGCTAATTTTTCTAGCATTGTGAAACCTTTGACGGATATGACCAAGAAGGGCTCCGATGTAGCTAACTGGGCTCCTGCTGCCGTGGAGGCTTTCCAGGAGTTGAAACGCCGGTTTACTTCGGCGCCTGTTTTGTGCCAGCCTGACGTCTCACTTCCCTTTCAGGTTGAGGTGGATGCTTCGGAGATTGGGGCAGGGGCCGTTTTGTCGCAGAGAGGCCCTGGTTGCTCTGTTATGAAACCTTGTGCCTTTTTCTCTAGGAAGTTTTCGCCTGCCGAGCGAAATTATGATGTGGGCAATCGGGAGTTGTTGGCCATGAAATGGGCATTTGAGGAGTGGCGTCATTGGCTCGAGGGTGCTAAGCATCGTGTGGTGGTCTTGACTGATCACAAAAATCTGATGTATCTCGAGTCTGCTAAACGCCTTAATCCGAGACAGGCCCGCTGGTCATTGTTTTTCTCCCGCTTTGATTTTGTTGTCTCGTATTTACCAGGTTCAAAGAATGTGAAGGCCGATGCTCTTTCTAGGAGCTTTGTGCCTGATGCTCCTGGAGTCGCTGATCCTGTTGGTATTCTTAAAGATGGAGTTATCTTGTCAGCTATTTCTCCGGATCTGCGACGTGTGTTGCAGAGATTTCAGGCTGATAGGCCTGAGTCTTGTCCACCTGACAGACTGTTTGTCCCGGATAAGTGGACCAGCAGAGTCATTTCCGAGGTTCATTCCTCGGTGTTGGCAGGTCACCCGGGAATTTTTGGCACCAGAGATCTGGTGGCCAGGTCCTTTTGGTGGCCTTCCTTGTCAAGGGATGTGCGGTCATTTGTGCAGTCCTGTGGGACTTGTGCTCGAGCTAAGCCTTGCTGTTCTCGTGCCAGCGGTTTGCTCTTGCCCTTGCCTGTCCCGAAGAGACCTTGGACACATATCTCCATGGATTTCATTTCTGATCTTCCGCTATCTCAGGGCATGTCCGTTATCTGGGTGATATGTGATCGCTTTTCCAAGATGGTCCATTTGGTTCCTTTGCCTAAGCTGCCTTCCTCTTCCGATCTGGTTCCTGTGTTTTTCCAGAACGTGGTTCGTTTGCACGGCATCCCTGAGAATATTGTGTCAGACAGAGGATCCCAGTTCGTTTCCAGGTTCTGGCGATCCTTTTGTAGTAGGATGGGCATTGATTTGTCGTTTTCGTCTGCTTTCCATCCTCAGACTAATGGACAGACGGAGCGAACTAATCAGACTTTGGAGGCTTATTTGAGGTGTTTTGTC
Source organism: Ranitomeya variabilis (assembly GCF_051348905.1). NCBI lineage: Eukaryota > Metazoa > Chordata > Amphibia > Anura > Dendrobatidae > Ranitomeya > Ranitomeya variabilis. The sequence continues at coordinate 652,969,413 of NC_135234.1, forward strand.
TCTGCTGATCAGGACGATTGGGTGACATTCTTGCCGTTGGCTGAGTTTGCCCTTAATAATCGGGCTAGTTCCGCCACCTTGGTTTCGCCTTTTTTCTGCAACTCTGGTTTCCATCCTCGTTTTTCTTCGGGTCATGTGGAGCCTTCTGACTGTCCTGGGGTGGATTCTGTGGTGGATAGGTTGCAGCAGATCTGGAATCATGTGGTGGACAACTTGAAGTTGTCACAGGAGAAGGCTCAGCGCTTTGCCAACCGCCGCCGCGGTGTGGGTCCCCGACTACGCGTTGGGGATTTGGTATGGCTTTCTTCCCGCTTTGTTCCTATGAAGGTCTCCTCTCCCAAATTTAAACCTCGTTTTATTGGGCCTTACAAGATATTGGAAATCCTTAATCCTGTATCTTTTCGTCTGGATCTTCCTGTGTCGTTTGCTATTCACAATGTATTTCATAGGTCCTTGTTGCGGCGGTACATTGTGCCTGTAGTTCCTTCTGCTGAGCCTCCTGCTCCGGTGTTGGTTGAGGGCGAGTTGGAGTACGTGGTGGAGAAGATCTTGGATTCTCGCCTCTCCAGGCGGAGGCTTCAGTACCTGGTCAAGTGGAAGGGCTATGGTCAGGAGGATAATTCCTGGGTGGTCGCCTCTGATGTTCATGCGGCCGATTTAGTTCGTGCCTTTCATGCCGCTCATCCTGATCGCCCTGGTGGTCGTGGTGAGGGTTCGGTGACCCCTCACTAAGGGGGGGGTACTGTTGTGAATTTGCTTTTTGCTCCCTCTAGTGGTTACTAGTTTTTTTGACTCTGGTTTTTCTGTCATTCCTTTTATCTGCACCTGGGTCATTAGTTAGGGGTGTTGCTATATAAGCTCCCTGGACCTTCAGTTCTATGCCTGGCAACGTAGTTATCAGAGCTAGTCTGCTGTGCTCTTGTCTACTGATCCTGGTTCCAGTTATATCAGCTAAGTCTGCCTTTTGCTTTTTGCTATTTGTTTTGGTTTTGTATTTTTGTCCAGCTTGTTCCAAATCTATATCCTGACCTTTGCTGGAAGCTCTAGGGGGCTGGTGTTCTCCCCCCGGACCGTTAGACGGTTCGGGGGTTCTTGAATTTCCAGTGTGGATTTTGATAGGGTTTTTGTTGACCATATAAGTTACCTTTCTTTATTCTGCTATCAGTAAGCGGGCCTCTCTGTGCTAAACCTGGTTCATTTCTGTGTTTGTCATTTCCTCTTACCTCACCGTCATTATTTGTGGGGGGCTTCTATCCAGCTTTGGGGTCCCCTTCTCTGGAGGCAAGAAAGGTCTTTGTTTTCCTCTACTAGGGGTAGCTAGATTCTCCGGCTGGTGCGTGTCATCTAGAATCAACGTAGGAATGATCCCCGGCTACTTCTAGTGTTGGCGTTAGGAGTAGATATATGGTCAACCCAGTTACCACTGCCCTATGAGCTGGATTTTTGTATTCTGCAGACTTCCACGTTCCTCTGAGACCCTCGCCATTGGGGTCATAACAGTTTGCCAGGCCAGTATTAAATGTTTAATGCATTGCAGAAGAGGGATTATAAGAAAGAAGATTCTGAGTTTTTTTTTTTCTTTTTCCCCTTTACCTCAGAGTGGCTATGCTTGCTGCAGACATGAATGTCCAGACCTTGATTACAAGTGTGGACCAGCTGGCTACTCGTGTGCAGGGCATACAAGATTATGTTATCAGAAATCCTAGGTCAGAACCTAAAATACCGATTCCTGAACTGTTTTCCGGAGACAGGTTTAAGTTTAGGAATTTCGTGAATAATTGTAAATTGTTTTTGTCCCTGAGACCCTGTTCATCTGGAGATTCTGCTCAGCAAGTAAAAATTGTTATTTCGTTCTTACGGGGCGACCCTCAGGATTGGGCTTTTTCGCTGGCTCCAGGAGATCCGGCATTGGCTGATCTTGATGCGTTTTTTCTGGCGCTCGGTTTACTTTATGAGGAACCCAATCTTGAGATTCAGGCAGAAAAGGCCTTGCTGGCTATGTCTCAGGGGCAGGACGAGGCTGAAGTGTATTGCCAAAAATTTCGGAAATGGTCCGTGCTGACACATTGGAACGAGTGTGCACTGGCCGCTAATTTTATAAATGGCCTTTCTGAAGCCATTAAGAATGTTATGGTGGGTTTTCCCATTCCCACAGGTCTGAATGATACTATGGCACTGGCTATTCAAATTGACCGGCGGTTGCGGGAGCGCAAAACCGCAAATTCCCTCATGGTGTTGTCTGAACAGACACCTAATTCGGTGCAATGTGATAGAAAAACCGCAAATTCCCTCATGGTGTTGTCTGAACAGACACCTGATTTAATGCAATGTGATAGAATCCTGACTAGAAATGAGCGGAAAATTCATAGACGCCGGAATGGCTTGTGCTACTACTGTGGTGATTCTACACATGTTATCTCAGCATGCTCTAAACGTATAGCTAAGGTTGTTAGTCCTGTCACCGTTGGTAATTTGCAACCTAAATTTATTCTGTCTGTAACTTTGATTTGCTCACTGTCATCTTATCCTGTCATGGCGTTTGTAGATTCAGGTGCTGCCCTGAGTCTCATGGATCTCTCATTTGCTAAGCGCTGTGGTTTTACTCTTGAACCATTAGAAAATCCTATTCCTCTTAGGGGTATTGATGCTACACCATTGGCAGCAAATAAACCGCAGTATTGGACACAGGTTACCATGTGCATGACTCCTGAACACCGCGAGGTGATACGTTTCCTGGTTTTACATAAAATGCATGATTTGGTTGTTTTAGGGCTGCCATGGTTACAGACCAATAATCCAGTCCTGGACTGGAAGGCTATGTCAGTCTCAAGTTGGGGCTGTCGTGGTATTCATGGGGATTCCCTGCCTGTGTCTATTGCTTCTTCTACGCCTTCGGAAGTTCCGGAGTATTTGTCTGATTATCAGGATGTCTTCAGTGAGTCTGAGTCCAGTGCACTGCCTCCTCATAGGGACTGTGACTGTGCTATAGATTTGATCCCAGGCAGTAAATTTCCTAAGGGAAGACTGTTTAATCTGTCGGTACCTGAACATACCGCTATGCGTTCATAAATCAAGGAGTCTCTGGAGAAAGGACATATTCGTCCGTCTTCTTCCCCTCTTGGTGCGGGATTCTTTTTTGTGGCAAAAAAGGACGGATCTTTGAGACCTTGTATTGATTATCGGCTTTTAAATAAGATCACTGTCAAGTTTCAGTATCCTTTACCGCTGTTGTCTGACTTGTTTGCCCGGATTAAGGGTGCCAAGTGGTTCACCAAGATAGACCTTCGTGGTGCGTACAACCTTGTGCGCATTAAGCAAGGTGATGAATGGAAAACCGCATTCAATACGCCCGAAGGTCATTTTGAGTACTTGGTGATGCCTTTTGGGCTCTCCAATGCGCCTTCAGTTTTTCAGTCCTTTATGCATGACATTTTCCGGAAGTATCTGGATAAATTTTTGATTGTTTATCTGGATGATATTTTGGTTTTTTCTGATAATTGGGATTCGCATGTGGAGCAGGTCAGGTTGGTCTTTAAAATTTTGCGTGAAAATTCTTTGTTTGTCAAGGGCTCAAAGTGTCTCTTTGGTGTACAGAAGGTTCCCTTTTTGGGGTTCATTTTTTCCCCTTCTGCTGTGGAGATGGACCCAGTCAAGGTCCGAGCTATTCTTGATTGGACTCAGCCCTCGTCAGTTAAGAGTCTTCAGAAGTTCTTGGGCTTCGCTAACTTCTACCGTCGTTTTATCGCTAATTTTTCTAGCATTGTGAAACCTTTGACGGATATGACCAAGAAGGGCTCCGATGTAGCTAACTGGGCTCCTGCTGCCGTGGAGGCTTTCCAGGAGTTGAAACGCCGGTTTACTTCGGCGCCTGTTTTGTGCCAGCCTGACGTCTCACTTCCCTTTCAGGTTGAGGTGGATGCTTCGGAGATTGGGGCAGGGGCCGTTTTGTCGCAGAGAGGCCCTGGTTGCTCTGTTATGAAACCTTGTGCCTTTTTCTCTAGGAAGTTTTCGCCTGCCGAGCGAAATTATGATGTGGGCAATCGGGAGTTGTTGGCCATGAAATGGGCATTTGAGGAGTGGCGTCATTGGCTCGAGGGTGCTAAGCATCGTGTGGTGGTCTTGACTGATCACAAAAATCTGATGTATCTCGAGTCTGCTAAACGCCTTAATCCGAGACAGGCCCGCTGGTCATTGTTTTTCTCCCGCTTTGATTTTGTTGTCTCGTATTTACCAGGTTCAAAGAATGTGAAGGCCGATGCTCTTTCTAGGAGCTTTGTGCCTGATGCTCCTGGAGTCGCTGATCCTGTTGGTATTCTTAAAGATGGAGTTATCTTGTCAGCTATTTCTCCGGATCTGCGACGTGTGTTGCAGAGATTTCAGGCTGATAGGCCTGAGTCTTGTCCACCTGACAGACTGTTTGTCCCGGATAAGTGGACCAGCAGAGTCATTTCCGAGGTTCATTCCTCGGTGTTGGCAGGTCACCCGGGAATTTTTGGCACCAGAGATCTGGTGGCCAGGTCCTTTTGGTGGCCTTCCTTGTCAAGGGATGTGCGGTCATTTGTGCAGTCCTGTGGGACTTGTGCTCGAGCTAAGCCTTGCTGTTCTCGTGCCAGCGGTTTGCTCTTGCCCTTGCCTGTCCCGAAGAGACCTTGGACACATATCTCCATGGATTTCATTTCTGATCTTCCGCTATCTCAGGGCATGTCCGTTATCTGGGTGATATGTGATCGCTTTTCCAAGATGGTCCATTTGGTTCCTTTGCCTAAGCTGCCTTCCTCTTCCGATCTGGTTCCTGTGTTTTTCCAGAACATGGTTCGTTTGCACGGCATCCCTGAGAATATTGTGTCAGACAGAGGATCCCAGTTCGTTTCCAGGTTCTGGCGATCCTTTTGTAGTAGGATGGGCATTGATTTGTCGTTTTCGTCTGCTTTCCATCCTCAGACTAATGGACAGACGGAGCGAACTAATCAGACTTTGGAGGCTTATTTGAGGTGTTTTGTCTCTGCTGATCAGGACGATTGGGTGACATTCTTGCCGTTGGCTGAGTTTGCCCTTAATAATCGGGCTAGTTCCGCCACCTTGGTTTCGCCTTTTTTCTGCAACTCTGGTTTCCATCCTCGTTTTTCTTCGGGTCATGTGGAGCCTTCTGACTGTCCTGGGGTGGATTCTGTGGTGGATAGGTTGCAGCAGATCTGGAATCATGTGGTGGACAACTTGAAGTTGTCACAGGAGAAGGCTCAGCGCTTTGCCAACCGCCGCCGCGGTGTGGGTCCCCGACTACGCGTTGGGGATTTGGTATGGCTTTCTTCCCGCTTTGTTCCTATGAAGGTCTCCTCTCCCAAATTTAAACCTCGTTTTATTGGGCCTTACAAGATATTGGAAATCCTTAATCCTGTATCTTTTCGTCTGGATCTTCCTGTGTCGTTTGCTATTCACAATGTATTTCATAGGTCCTTGTTGCGGCGGTACATTGTGCCTGTAGTTCCTTCTGCTGAGCCTCCTGCTCCGGTGTTGGTTGAGGGCGAGTTGGAGTACGTGGTGGAGAAGATCTTGGATTCTCGCCTCTCCAGGCGGAGGCTTCAGTACCTGGTCAAGTGGAAGGGCTATGGTCAGGAGGATAATTCCTGGGTGGTCGCCTCTGATGTTCATGCGGCCGATTTAGTTCGTGCCTTTCATGCCGCTCATCCTGATCGCCCTGGTGGTCGTGGTGAGGGTTCGGTGACCCCTCACTAAGGGGGGGGGTACTGTTGTGAATTTGCTTTTTGCTCCCTCTAGTGGTTACTAGTTTTTTTGACTCTGGTTTTTCTGTCATTCCTTTTATCTGCACCTGGGTCGTTAGTTAGGGGTGTTGCTATATAAGCTCCCTGGACCTTCAGTTCTATGCCTGGCAACGTAGTTATCAGAGCTAGTCTGCTGTGCTCTTGTCTACTGATCCTGGTTCCAGTTATATCAGCTAAGTCTGCCTTTTGCTTTTTGCTATTTGTTTTGGTTTTGTATTTTTGTCCAGCTTGTTCCAAATCTATATCCTGACCTTTGCTGGAAGCTCTAGGGGGCTGGTGTTCTCCCCCCGGACCGTTAGACGGTTCGGGGGTTCTTGAATTTCCAGTGTGGATTTTGATAGGGTTTTTGTTGACCATATAAGTTACCTTTCTTTATTCTGCTATCAGTAAGCGGGCCTCTCTGTGCTAAACCTGGTTCATTTCTGTGTTTGTCATTTCCTCTTACCTCACCGTCATTATTTGTGGGGGGCTTCTATCCAGCTTTGGGGTCCCCTTCTCTGGAGGCAAGAAAGGTCTTTGTTTTCCTCTACTAGGGGTAGCTAGATTCTCCGGCTGGCGCGTGTCATCTAGAATCAACGTAGGAATGATCCCCGGCTACTTCTAGTGTTGGCGTTAGGAGTAGATATATGGTCAACCCAGTTACCACTGCCCTATGAGCTGGATTTTTGTATTCTGCAGACTTCCACGTTCCTCTGAGACCCTCGCCATTGGGGTCATAACACACATGGCCTTAATGGGGAATTTTTGTTATCACTGATCATATTGTCTGTCATGGGATTTTCTTGTGTAAATACTGATGAAAAAAAGGCATTTAGCATATTGGCTTTTTCCTCACCCTCATCCACCATTTCACCCAGACTATCATTTTTTAGTTTCTTACTATTTATGTAGTTAAAGAATATTTTGGGATTATTTTTACTCTCTCTGGCAATGAGTCTCCCTGTCTCAATCTTTGCTGCCTTGAATTGCTTTTTTACAGAATGTATTTAATTTTTTATATTTATTTAATGCCTCATCTCTACCTACTTCCTTTAATTCTCTAAATTATTTCTTTTTGTCACTTATTGCGCCCCTTACAGCTCTATTTAGCCACATTGGTTTCCTCCTATTTCTAGTATGTTTATTCCCATACGGTATATACTGTGCACAGGTCCTATTCAGGATGCTAATAAACGTCTCCCATTTTCTTTGTGTATTTTTGTGTCTCAGGATATCGTCCCAGTTAATTGCACCAAATCATCTCTCAGCTGTTCGAAATTTGCCCTCCTGAAGTTTAGTGTCCTTGTCACCCCCCTACTACCCATCTTATTAAAGGATACACGAAAACTTATTATTTTGTGATCACTATTACCCAAGTGACCCCAAACCCTTATATTTGATATGCGGTCTGGCCTGTTTGTTAATATTAGGTCTAGCAGTGCCCCCCTTCTTGTTGGGTCCTGAACCAGTTGTGAAAGGTAATTGTTTCTCATAGTTGTCAAAAACCTATTACCTTTGCTGGAACTGCAGATTTCTGTTCCCCAATCTATTTCAGGGTAGTTGAAGTCCCCCATAATAATGACTTCTCCTTGAGTTATCTATTTGCTTTACGAGGACATTCTCCGTTGCTTCCATTATTTTTGGGGACTTATAACTAACCCCTATCAGTAATTTATTATTTTCATTAGATTCACAGGATGGGTATTAAAGATGATTTTACATATAGACACACACCTCCCCCTCGCTTATCTGTACGGTCATTCCTGAACATACTATGGCTATGTGTACACGGTGCAGATTCGTGTGCGGATTTTTCCGCACCATTTTTAAATCCGCAGGTAAAACGCCCTACAGATTTACCACGGATTTCCTGTGGTTTTTGTGCAGATTCCACCTGCGGTTTTACACCTGCAGATACCTATTGAGGAGCAGGTGTAAACCACTGCGGAATCCGCGCAAAGAATTGACATGCTGCGGAAAATACAGCGCAGCATGTCCGCATAGTATTTTCCGCAGCATGTGCACTGCAGATTTGGTTTTCCATAGGCTTATATGGTAATGTAAACCGCATGGAAAACAGCTGCGAGTCAGCAGCAGCCAATCCGCACCGTGTGCACATAGCCTATAGCCCTGTAAGTTAACAGTTCAGTCATGGATCTCATCCAGCCATGTCTCAGATATCCCCACGATGTCATAATTATGCTCCAACAAAATTAATTCTAATTCGTCCATTTTGTTGGCGAGGCTTCTGGCATTAGTATACATGCACTTTATATGTCTCTCTGTACCTCTATTCTTTCTTAAATTATTAACTGTTCTAACCCCACCCCTAGGGGCATAACTACCGCGGTCACAGCGGTCGCCGGGGCCCGGCGGGTCAGGGGCCCGGCAGGTCAGAGCAGTGGCGTATCCAGGGGGGGCAGCCAGGGCATGTGCCCCGGGCGCAGCTGACAGGGGGGCGCCAGCGGGCCACCTGATGATGCGGCGGTCCAAGGAGGGGATTGGCAGGGCCAGGGAGTGGGGGCTGTCTAATTATACTCACCTACTCCTGGCGCGGTCCCTGCAGGTCCCTGGCTGCCTGGCGCCCCGGCTTCTTCCTGCACAGAGCGTTCACATGGTACCACTCATTACAGTAATGAATATGCGGCTCCACCTCCCATAGGGGTGGAGCCGCATATTCATTACTGTAATGAGCGGTAACGGTGACCGCTCACTACAGGAAGAAGCAGCAGCGCCAGGGAAGCAGGGACTGCACCGCGACAGGAGCAGGTGAGTATAATGGGGAGGGGAGCGCTGCGCTGCGCGATATTCACCTGCTCCTCGTTCCGGGCACCGCTCTGTCTTCAGCATCTTCTGCAGTGACGCTGAGGTCAGAGGGCGCGATAACATAGTTAGTGCACGCCTTCTGCCTGACCATCAGTGCAGAGGAGGCGGAAAATGGAGCGGCGAATGGAACGAGGAGCGGTGAATATTGAAAATGCCGGGGGCCTGAGTGATGGAGAGCTGAGTATGTGATTTTTTTTTTTATCGCAGCAACAGCATATGGGGCAAGTGTCTGTATGGGACCATAACGTTTGTGCAGCATTATATGGGGGCCATAATGTTTGTGCAGCACTATATGGGGGCCATAATGTTTGTGCAGCACTATAAGGGGCCATAACGTTTGTGCAGCACTATATGGGGGCCATAACGTTTGTGCAGCACTATATGGGGGCCATAATGTTTGTGCAGCACTATATGGGGGCCCATAATGTTTGTGCAGCGCTATATGGGGGGCATTACATTTGTGCAGCACTATAATGGGGCAAGTGTCTGTATGGAGCATCTATGGGGCCATAACATTTGTGCAGCACTATATGGGGCAAGCGTCCATATGGAGCATCTTATGGGGCCATAATCAACGTTTCTGCAGCATTATATTGGGCAAATGTGTCTATGGAGCATCTTATGGGGCCATTATTAACCTTTTAATTAATGCTATATGGAGCACTATGAGGAGTGTATTTTAATATATGGAGGACTATGAGGAGTGTATTATACTATATGGAGGACTGGGGAGTGTACAATACTATATGGAGGACTATGAGGAGTGTATTATACTATAAGGAGGACTATGGGGAGTGTATTATTCTATAAGGAGGACTATGGGGAGTGTATTATACTATAAGGAGGACTATGGGGGTGCATTATACTTCTTATATGGATTCCCATGACTTCTATGTTAGCCCCTGATGAGTATAAGGGTTTATTTTCCTTTATACATTACATAACAATGGTAGTACAGGGGGCAAATATATCCCAGGATGGGGCACCGGATAGTTATTCAACTGAGGTCACACTATGCAACTTTGCAATAAAGCTATAGTGTGCAAAATGAATAGGGAAAATATGAATTTGGGAGGAAAATATTTTGACGTGGGGGGGGGACCCATTTGAAAATTCGCACCGGGGCCCATAACTTTGTAGTTACGCCACTGCCCACCCCTCATGCCACCCTCACCCCCAATTTCATTATTTGTGCCCATGTGGAACGAAAAAATGAACATTTAACCTTTTTTCAGAATTTTTTTTACTTTGGACACAATTTTTTTATTTTCTCAAGGGTATCAGGAGAAAATGAACCACAATATTTGTTATGCAATTTCTCTTGAGTAAACCGAGACCCCATGTGTGGAGGAAGACCACTCTTTAGGCGCACAGCAGGGCTCGGAAGGGAAGGAGCGTTAAATTGGCTGTAATCGAGAGCGGACACCATGTTTGGAGAGCCCCTGATGTGCCTAAACAGTGGAAACCCCCCACAAGTGACCCCATTTTGGAAACTAGACCCCTCATGGAACTTATCTAGATACGTGGTGAGCATCTTGAACCACTAGGTGCTTTACAGAAGTTTATAACAAAGCTAAGAAAATAAAAAACAACACATTTTTTCCTGCAAATTTCTTTTTATAGCCCCTAATTTTTTATTTTCTCAAGGATAACAGGAGAAAATGGACCCCATAATTTGCTGTTCAATTTCTCCTGAGTGTGCCAGTACCCCATGTGTGGGTGAAAACTACGTTTGAGGCACAATGCAATGCTCAAAAGGGAAGGAGTGCCATATTATTGTGCAGATTTTACAATTATGGTTTGAGGGTGCCATGACCCACTAGAGCCCCTGAGGTGCCAGAACACTAGAACGCCCCATAATTGACCCTATTTTCCGAACTACACCTCTCAATAAATTAATCTAGGGGTCTAATGATCATATTGATACCAAGGGTGTGTCACAGAATTTTATACCATTGGACAGTGAAGAAAAAATAATTACATTTTTACCACAAAAATTTAGTTTTAGCCCCAGATTTAACATTATCACACAAAAAGTGGGTAAAATTGGCACCAGAATTTGTCCATCATTTTCTGCTGAATGTAGAAATACACCATATGTGGCTGTACAGTACTGCTTAGCCATATGGAGTGTCTCGGTAGGGATGGAGCGCAGATCTTCCTAGAATAGTTTGTGGGCTCCATATACAGAGCCCCCTAAGTGCTAGAGAGCACAATCTCCCCCCAAGTGGCCCCATTTTAGAAATTATACCCCTGCCAATCGTGAACGCTAAAAGTGGTTTTGGCACACTGTGGCTCAGAAGATAGGGGGCATTTGAATTTTGGAGCTCAAAATTCGCTGAATTTCTTATTGGGGGCAATGAGCCATTTTGCTTTTCCAGACCCTTTGCGCTACCAGTAATGTGAAGCCTTCTATATTTCTGTTAACAGATGATGGACCTGAGTGGGGACTAGCTTTTTTGTGGATTGAGTTGAAGCTTTTATTAGGAACATTGTTCACGTTTGCGATCACATTTATCTGGCTCTCTACATTAAGCACATACTTTGGGGTTTCCATCTAAATCTCCGAGCTACGTGACAGATGAAACCCCCGACGGATCCATTCACTATAATAAGTCAGCAGAGTTACTCTGGACTCCGTCTGGCCTCTGTTCAGCGCTGTCCTTCCTTTCAGAGGTGCAGAAAACTATCGTGGACCGCGTTTTTATGCACGCCTAAAAAGATGGAGACCTCCGGATCACAGGTCCAATGATGTTCACAGTGCATTCATCTTCCACCGACAGTTCTGTCTGAATAAAGTATTTCAGAGATTTACATGGAAACTCCGGTATAAGCGCTCAGTGTAGAGTGCAGGATAAATGTGCGCCGAGCCATAGGGTATGTGTCCACGTTCAGGATTGCACCAGGATTTGGTCAGGATTTTACATCAGTATTTGTAAGCCAAAACCAGGAGTGGGTGATAAATGCAGAAGTGGAGCATATGTTTCTATTATACTTTTCCTCTAATTGTTCCACTCCTGGTTTTGGCTTACAAATACTGATGTAAAATCCTGACCAAATCCTGATGCAATCCTGAACGTGGACACATACCCTTACTGCATTCTTTGGAAGGCAAAATGAACAACTGCAGGTGAGGAATTGGTTTTATTTATTTTTTACGCCGTTCCTCGTGCGGTATAAGTGATTAGGCGACTTTATTCTTCGGGTCAGTGCGATTACAGCGATACCAGATTTATATTTTTTTTTATGTTTGAATTCTGTCACACACTAAAAGAAGCTTTTTTTGCGAGAAGAAATTTTTGCATCACCATATTTTGAAAGTTATCATTTTTCCATATTTCGGCCCACAGAATCTTGTGATGGCTTGTTTTTTGAGGCACATGCTGACTTTTTTTATTGGTGCCATTTTCTTGCACATTACATTTTTTGATCGCTTTCTATTCCGATTTTTGTGGAATGAACAAAAACCAGCAATTCAGGAATTTTTTTTTTATCTCTGAACTGCGTGTGGTAAAATCGATAAGGCAGTTTTATTTTTCGGATCAGTACAATTACAGCGATGCTACATTTATTTTTTTTATGTTTTTGCGCTTTTACGCAATAAAAACTTTTATAGAAAAAATAATTATTTTTGCATTGCTTTATTCTGAAAGCTATTACTTTTTTATTTTTCCGCTGATGGAGCTGTATGGCAGCTTGTTTTTTGCGGGACAAGATGATACTGTTTTTATTTACATTTGTCTTTTTTATCGCATTTTATTCCACTTTTTCCAAGCGGTATTATGATAAAGCATAGTTTGCTACTTTTTTGTGTTTTTTTTTATGGCATTTGGACCTAACAAATTGTATATTTGCTAATCTTGTAATATTCCCAGAGGCTGCTTCCAACTGCTGCTTCCTCAGTTTGAGAATTAATAAGCCTTTACTAGATGTATTTACATGTGCCGTTTTTGCACTTTTTCTGCAATTTACTTAAAATAGTGGCAATAAATGCACATATGAAAAATAATGTTTTGAGTTCAAGATTTTGCTACAGCAATTTTCAGCAAACCACAGCAATAAATATGTTCAACTAAACACACACTAGTGGTTACTAAATCCTAATTGATAGCTGGAGACCCAGACTGTACTGATGGAGGGATCCTTATTATTTTTTCTCTGCTCCAACAATTTGAACGTTATTCAGGTTTTCGGCAAAATCTATCAGGAGCAATAGGAATAAGCTATATTTGCCACTTACATACGACATGCATGTTTTTGGACAAAAAGATGCAAAAATGGCACATGTTAATATATACCAATGAAGTCTGGGTATTCACAAAGTCCCCAGCCTTTGAAAGCAGTAGGTGTAGGCCGCTTGTGGGGAATCTTATAATATTACAATACCCTCAGCACAGAAAATATAAACTGGATCCATATAGAGATCACTGATGAGTAATTTTAATTACCGTAATCTGTATAAGAACAATCGTAAAGGTACAAGTCATATTGCGGTAAATACAAAATGTGCAGAATATGTACAGTACAAAATTACAGAATTACATATGTCGGAGGACAAATGGGTTCTACATGAAATTTTTATTGTGGATGTGATCATATATATTGGAATATATAGTACACAAAGTTACCAAAAACTGTGATCATCATCAACAGTATAAAGCTGTAATATAAAGGTACGTCAGGGTTATAATGCCTTATGTAGGTATACACTAAGTATAATAGCACATCGTGGTATATTCAAGAGTATATGAAATGAAATGGCAAAATGGAAATTAGATCTAAGAACACATTGGCTGTGGTGCAAATCTCAATATTGTACTGTTAAGTTGCATACACATTAGACCAGTGCTCCCCAACCTGTAGCTTGCGAGTCCAAAATGTGTAGCTCACGGCTGTCTGCCAGTTTTGTACATTAGCACCTGGTCTAGCAACCAGCTTTGTAGAGAAGGCCTCCAGATGGTGACTTTTATGAGTAAGCCCACATAGAAGTTCTGCATGTGTATACATGAAGGACATGGGGGGAAGGGGAGAGAAATAAATATAGTAAGCTGTATACAGGATGATGCTGTTAACTAGAAAGAAGCTTGAAGTTGGATGTGATGTGACAGTGTCAAGGGTGTGCTTGATATGAGAGTAAGGAGAGTAGTTATTCTGCCTATATTGCCACAAGGTCTCAGTGTGCTTTCTGTGGGGAAGCTTTGGCTGTCTTCATACCGGTAATGGAGGGCTCTGAGTATCATTACTGTAGGAGGGTGGGCTCGGATGTGGCTGACGACCATCTTTCTGAGTTACATGTGGCTCTCAGAGTAACAAATGTAGGGGACTGCTGCATTTGACTAACGTGTTCCAAACTCATTAATGGGTTCAGCCAACAGTCTAATGTATATAAGGGCCCAAGACAAATGATTGTCAGGGGGAGTTAAGAATCTGGATTGTCTGATTTTAAATTTTGGACTGCTGATTCTTTGATTCTCCCTGAGATAAGCCGCCGCCAAAGATGTCTGGCAGTGGCTCTTTGATAGAGGCGTATAGGCAGAGTTTATAGCCTTACAGTCCTTGCTGCTGCAACCTAAAACCAACAGTCATTGTCAGTGATACATTCTTTTCTATTCCCTATTAATACCGCTGTTAACTGAATTTTGTGTACGGATAGGTGATGGAGGAGGAATAATTTCAGATTTAAGGATGACAAGAAAAAGAATAAACCATGAATAGTTTACCCTTTTAGGGAGGGAAGGGGTGCATGGTAATTCATCCGAAAAAAAAGAACATTTGAATTGCCTTTATGTTCCTATGTAGTCATCTAGTGGGGTTGAGATGTCTTGGAGAAGTCCAGGCCTTGTTCAGTTTGACAACAAACAGCTTAGCGGCATTTTCAGTTGACTGGCGGATGCATCTAATAGTTATATTATTATGCCCCTGGCGGCACTAAAAACCCACAGAATCACCTTAAGCAGGGAAGGAGCAGTGACTGTGACCTGCGAGCCTCATATTTGCGTCAAGTCCATGTAAAATAAAAATAAAGGTGCATTCATACAATGGGAGAAAGGCCCAAACGCACCTCTTGTATGAATAAATGGACAAAGGACTTGTGGTGTGCTTTCCCCGGGATGGGTAGGAGAAGGTTAATGAATTTTCTTTGGTAAAGGTCTCCAAGGAGCTAAAAAAAATGTTTTGAAACCCCTGTTTCAATCTATTCGAAGCCCTGACCGGGCACATGAGGCACTGCCACCCACCTTAGCTGGAGCAAAATCGGAGTCGGATGCCTGAAGGTCCTTACTGTGCCTGTTGTACCCTGAGCAGTGGCCTCGAATCTGGGACTCCTTGTTGTTGGCCACAGAAATCCCACTCCTTCTAAATGTAAATGTTTTCTGAGACCCCACTCTACGTGTGTTCCAGGGTGTATTGGAGTGCCTCCTTGTAACTTTTGGAAGCCCTTGCACGTGGTGAATGCGCTTTACCAGTCTAGAGGTCCCACTCCTTCCAAATGTGGAAAAAAATGTTTTCTGAGGTCCTTTTCTATGTTTATTCCATGGTGTAATGCAGTCCTTCCTTTACATTTTTATAGGCCTTGCACTTAGGCTATGTGCACACGTAGGAAAAGAGGTGCAGAATTTTCTGCACAAAATCGCATCTCCTGCCAGAATCCACAGCTGTGGATTTGCTGCGGTTTTTATGCGGATTTTGTGCGTTTTTTGAGCGGAATTGATGCGTTTTTTATGCGGATTTTCTGCAGTTTTTCCCAATGCGGATTTCTATTATGGAGGGGTGCAGAAACGCTGCAGATCCGCACAAAAGAAGTGACATGCACTTCTTTGAAATCCGGAGCAATTCCGCACTGATTTTTCTGCACCATGTGCACAGCTTTTTTTTTTTTACATTGATTTACATTGTACTGTAAATCACAGTGCGGATCTGCAGCGTTTCTGCGCAGAAAAAAACGCTGCGGATCCTCACTAAATCCGCAATGTGTGCACACAGCCTTATTTAGGCTTCACCAGTCTGGGAGTCCCACTCCTTACAAAAGGGAAACAATTTCAGAAATCTCATGCACATCATTCCTTTTTTTCCTAACTGAAATGTAAAACTGCTGCATTTTTTTAAAGAAGGAGCATAGTATTTTGCAGCATTTTGCAGCGTTTTTTCACCTTTCAATGCAATGAGAAAGCACAAAAACGCCGTAAAAATGCTATGTGTGAACATAGCCTAAGGGGTGGAGAAGGCAGTTTTTCTCTCTTTTAATAATAATAATAATAATAATTTTATTTATATAGCGCCAACATATTCCGCAGCGCTTTACAACTTATAGAGGGGACTTGTACAGACAATAGACATTACAGCATAACAGAAATCACAGTTCAAAACAGATACCAGGAGGAATGAGGGCCCTGCTGCTCGCAAGCTTACAATCTATGAGGAAAAGGGGAGACACAAGAGGTGGATGGTAACAATTGCTTTAGTTATTTGGACCAGCCATAGTGTAAGGCTCGGGTGTTCATGTAAAGCTGCATGAACCAGTTAACTGCCTAAGTATGTAACAGTACAGACACAGAGGCTATTAACTGCATAAAGTGTATGAGAACATGATGGAGGAACGTGATTATGTTGTTGTTTTTTATTAATAGGCCACACAGGGATAATTAGGTTAATGCGTTGAGGCGGTAGGCCAATCTGAACAAATGAGTTTTTAGTGCACGCTTAAAACTGTGGGGATTGGGGATTAATTGTATTAACCTAGGTAGTGCATTCCAAAGAATCGGCGCCGCACGTGTAAAGTCTTGGAGACGGGAGTGGGAGGTTCTGATTATTGAGGATGCTAACCTGAGGTCATTAGCAGAGCGGAGGGCACGGGTAGGTTGGTAGACTGAGACCAGAGAGGAGATGTAGGGCGGTGCTGAGCCATGGAGTGCTTTGTGGATGAGGGTAGTAGTTTTGTACTGGATTCTGGATTGGATGGGTAGCCAGTGTAATGACTGGCACAAGGTAGAGGCATCGGTGTAACGGTTGGCGAGGAATATGATCCTGGCAGCAGCATTCAGGACAGATTGGAGCGGGGAGAGTCTGGTAAAAGGTAGGCCAATTAGTAGAGAGTTACAATAGTCCAGACGAGAATGAATAAGTGAGACAGTAAGAGTTTTTGCAGAGTCGAAAGTAAGAAAAGGGCGAATTCTGGAAATGTTTTTGAGATGCAGATAAGAAGAGCGAGCCACTTTTTAATTTTTCCGTATATACAAGTCATTATACAGGAAAGAATGTTTCCTAATATTTTTTCCTGTAAAATCTGTTTCATCTTTGGTTTGGTATGTTCTATTTTCAGTCTGTAAAAGTGGCGTAATACTCTGACCACATTGTTCCCAGCTGCGACCTGGGAGTCATAGATGCATCCAGGCACCTTCCTCATGCTGTTCCCATTCCATTTGAGCACTTTTTCCATCCATTTCAGCAATTTTACTGCCCCCTAAACCTCCTGGGACAATGCTTTAGTTTCCCATTCACTTCCATTTTACTCATTACTCGAGTAGAACACTTTGATGTCCTCGATTCGATCAGCTGAGCATTTTAGTGCTCACTCATCACTCTACGACACCTCTCCTTTATTTTGGAATAGCCTTATGACTACTTTATATATTTTAAGTGGATAGAAGATTGGCTAATAATACAGTCCATCCCTTTCAGTGGTCGGTCACACTGGAGAGTAGCCAATTTATAACTCGGGCGAGTTATATCTGATGTTTCATCAGACAGAACTCGCTCCAATGTTATATTATGGAGCAGTGCCGACTAGCACTTATTTTCTCATACAAGTCTATGGGTGCGTCTTGTAAAACATTGGACTTCACTCAGGTGTCATCCGAATGTAGTTCAATATATGCCGACTCACAGAATGGAGTCACTCGGATTATGCTCGTAGCAGAGTTTGAGCCAAGGGTCATTTATAGTATCCAATTCTGTAGAGAATCATCGGATGTGACTCGCCAGTGTGAACGAGCCCTAAATATGATGAGTACATGGGTGCCTCGGACTCCTTTTTGTTTTGCTGCTATTGTCAAGTCAGTACTTTATAAAGAGCAGTATGTTTTCATCCTGTCATTTTATGTTGTTGTTCTATTTTATTTTCTAGGGAATAACATTTTTATTTCAGTTCACCTTGTAAATTCTAGGAATAAAAAGACATAGAAAATGATTTAATAGACAGGATTTCCAACAGATGTTCTGCATAACTGATCTTTGTTACAAACTTACTGAATAGTATATTAAAAATGGATTGAAAACAGAGACAGCTTGTAATCCACTTTCCTCTTCTTTCTAAAAAAAAAAAAAAATACAAAACAGCAGCAATGTGCCTGAGCTGTGACCCAGATTTTAGAACTTATTCTAAGATACCCTGTTCTACAGCCTTAGTTGACGTGTTACGATGAGAATGTCCTGACGCATGCCCTGTATAAGCATACATTGCGCATATGTCGACCATAGCTTCTCCATCAAAAAGAGAATATATATTATGTTGCATACCAAAATAGTCCTATAGACATTATTCTCCGTGTAGGGAATAAAAGCGCTTTGAAGATAGGCTCTGTGGTCTCGATGGAAAAGAGTCTGTTGCCGCATGTTAGTTCAGTGAGGGTTCTTTTATTCAGACTACGTGTTCTTGCATTTTTTACTGACTTCAATTGGTTCATTAGCAACTTTTTATTTCCCATCAATTTATAAACATGTTTTTCATAACTGTTTTTATTTATTTATTTATTTTTTTAAATGGGTGGTCCACATGTAAGTAGGTCCCCATTTCAGTCTTTAAAAATCCCTCTGTACTTGTAAAGCCTTTGTCATTATTTTATGACTTGAAAAAGACACCAGTATGGCATTGAAACACTTAATCAGAATAAAAGACTCCTCATTGAATTACCTTGCAGCAAGAGACTCTTTTTAATCCGCGCAGCCTATCTTCAAGGAGTTTTTATTCCCTATGTGGAGAATTTTTACCTGCAGGCTCCCACAGCCCCCATTAACATATGAGCAACATATGGAATTCCAAACAGGGGCATCATGTAGTCCCCTTTTTTTCTTTCCTCTTTAAATATGGTCACCCTATTGTTTGCGTTTTTCTTCAGAGCTTCTTTCTACACTATAGATATGATTGGCACATATGCCGGTCCTATGCACGTAGCATCAAAAAACTAATAATGGAGCTTTCTAAAATGACAAAAAGGTCTTTGTGCTCCGCTCAGTCTCCAGGTCTAAGATCAGACTGCTACCTCTGCACCGTCTGTAGCTACACTGCTTGTACTATGGGAATATGGTATTATAAATTAAATATGTTTATTAGAAAAAGAGAATAGTTCCAAGAAACCAGATTAGATTAGAGGCCTAGGCTTCAATAAAACAGCTGATGGCTAAGATTCAGAATTCATCTAAATAACGTGATAGTGGAATCACTGCCAATCTGTATGAAGTAATTACATATCCTAATTATCAGTGCTTGGAGGCACTTCTTAGGAGTATGGGTTGTATGCCATGTTGTTATCATCATCCATCTGCCGGGCAGACGTGATTCACATTACCTACTGAAGACTGGTACTGTTTATCTTATAAGCCGCATAAAGCACTCAGGGAAATGCAACTCAGACTTCAGAAGACTAGCTTGTGGAATAAGTAGAAGAGTGGAGAGGTTTGAAACTTCATCCCGTAATTGTAAAAATACCACTTTATTCACTGTCAATAGCCTGGGTCTGTGGGTCGCCCTTAAAATGCGGGGTCAGATAGTATGCTGGGAAAGCGCCCAGTTCTCTTTTTTCCCACTATACAGAATATATAACAATGATTTTTCTGTCTAATTCTGTCATTTTAGCGCTGTATATACAGTGATACTAATCAGATTCACTTGAAAGAGGCCCCGAATACTCGGTAATAACTCTTGCTAGGATGAAGCAGTCTGAACAAAATGTGTTATGCGCTCCTCAGTATAAGGAGGTTTGAACAAGCCAGAATGCCCCCGCATAGGAGCGATGAGGTATGCGTTTGTGACATTTAACTTCCGGAGTTAAAGGAAGATTACTTCCAGCAAGATGGGGCAGGATGTCAAACATCGGCAAGGAGCATGGCAGAGATTGAGTGCATTTCTAGCAAAAGGTTCATTTTAACTGGCTCTGGCCATCCCGATAACTGTGACACTACCAGACTTCTTTCCTTGGATATGCTCAAAGGAAAAGTCTATCAGAACAGACCTCGAACTGTGGAAGATTTTAAGGAAAACATTGAGTGCAAAATTGCTGTTACTATCTCTTATATCCCTGCTGATACATTGAGGAGCATGGAGCTCCACTTCGAGACGTGTCTAGCTGAAAATGGAGATCTTTTCCAGCATCGCATGCAAATGCAATCGATTACACATATGTCAAGATATGTAAAATAAATTACAAAAACGGAGAAAAAGCAATGCATATATACTGTGCACCCCTGTAATAAGACATAACAAGGACTACTTTATTGTCAACATAGCACGAAACATTATAAAAACATCTAAAAATCACATAGCACCCCCATCCATGCAAGGATGATATACCTATAGAAGTGCCCTATGAAGACACAATACATCCAGCAAAATTAGACAACAGGCATATGGCAATATAAATAAATATCCATACAAAAAATATATATGACAAAGATGGATAAAGAACCGTCTAATGTCAATGTTGTCTAATTAGTTAACAGCAGGGCAACAATTGCGTAGTACATGGGAACAATCGATAAAGGACACATTGGAAGGCAATAGATGGGCATCCCCATTAGTGCCTTGTGAATATCAGGCCCCAAAAAAGAGAGAGGGTCTCATGCAATAACCAAGGTGGGCAATAACAATCCATCCACCCCCCCCCCCCCCGCTATATGTAGTAGGGATCGAGGACAGAAAAATGGCATTATGAAAAAGTAAGGACACAATAGAACAAAAGGATCAAAAGATGAAGGCAAGCAAGATTCGAAGTATCAAATAGAGCCAACCGTGCCACATAGAAGCCTGGAGGTTATCCAAACAAATGCTTAGAAAGCATTTCCTAAAAGTCCTCAAAAGATGCAGAGACGCCTGCAGGGGGGCACCCAGATGGAAAGGAGCAAGCGGTGGGGAAGCAAGAGGGTGTAGGAAGGCCCCACGCGTATTGCTGCGGTGCAGCTTCGTCAGGGGAAGATATGTAAAGTATTCTAGTGGTTCAGACCGCTTCATCCTAAAGAGAGTTAGAACAGAATATTCGGGGACTCTTTTGAATTACTCTCCCTGTATCTTCTACTTAAAAGGAACCCATCAGGTGCTTCATGTTGCCTCAATCCTGGACAGCAGTAATCAGACGCTGATCACATTATTGCTGTAAGTTATGTTTTACTTTGAAATGCTGTGGTATTTAAGAGAAACCATAGTTTGAAAAGCCAGGGACTTTGTGTCTCGGACAATAAGTCTAATGCCGATCCCTGGCTGCTTCTCCTCTTCCTGCTCGACTAGACAGATCGGTCTCTCCCTATATATATATTCATAGGAAGAGACCTGACATTCATGTGGTGCAGTGCAGAAGGAAGTTGCAGAAACTTGCTTTGGGCTAGTCATCTAAGATGCACAGTCCCCATCTAGCTTTTCAAAGACTGTTTTTTTCTGAAACAGGGCAGAATTTCTGTGTAAAATATACATGGTTACACTACGGAAGCCAGTGTCTGATTCATGCTGCCAATGTAATACGCAGCATGAATCTCCTGACAAGTTCCCTCAAGGCACTACTATTCTCAGCCTTTTTAGGGACATAAAAATATAAATATAAATCTGGTATCGCTGTAATCGCACCATCCTGAAAAATAAAATCGTTTAATTACTTATACCGCATGAGGAATGGCGTAGAAAATAAATAAAACCAATTCTTGACCTGCTGTTGATTCGTTCATTCTGCCTCCCAAAGATCAGATGGAACCTCAGGCGTAAGATTCCCTATAATGAGGCAGATGGAGGCACTGTGGATGTAGTCTGGCCTATGATCTGGCAGTGTTAGTATTTTTAGGCGTGTATTAAAGTGCCTTAGGACACAGTTTTGTGCACCTCTGAAAAGAAGGACACCGCTAAACAGAGGCCAGACGGAGTCTAGATTAACTCTGCTGCCTCATTATAGTGAATGGATCCGAAGGTGGTTTCATCTGAATCACGTCACTCAGGGATTTAGATGGAAACCCCAAAGTAAGTGCCCAGCTTAGAGCGCCAGATAAACGTGATCCCAAACATTATGGCAAATGTTTCGAATAAAATCTTCAACTCAAACCACAAGAAAAGTAAGTCCCCACTCAGGTCCGTCATCTGTTAATGAAAATATAGGGGGCTTCCACATTACTGATAGTCCAAAAGCTCTGTAAAAGCGCTATGGCTCTTCGTCCCCATAAGAAATCTAGCAAATTCTACATTCCCAAATCCAAATGGCCCCTCGCTTCTGAGCCCCACATTGAGCCCCACATTGTGCCTAAACTACATTTAGCGTCAACACGGCTCACTCGGCTGAAAATGGAGGTAGACACAGGTACAACGTCTCTTTAAGACTCTCACTGGTTTATTAACGGTTAGCAAAAATAAACAGGGTCTTTCTGGCCTAAGGGAAAAACAAAACATAACATACAGCACAGTCCATGTTGTTGCGGTGATCCGCCCATTCAGGAAATTCAAATAAAGTGATTTATATTTCTTGTCAGGACACACAGCACTGGAGTTCCACTCTCCAGGCCTACTGAACACTGAATGCCTCAGAAGGCCTATATAAACCCCAGACCACACCCTGGGGTGGAGATAAGGTGGACAAACTCCCACCTGCTCTATGGTTGTCCACAGAAACACAGCCCTTAAAATGGCCGATTAACCCCTCTCAACATATAGCGTGCTGGAGCAAACTTCTTGGTTTCAAATCACTGAAGCTAATAGCCTCAGTGAAACATATCTCCCCTCCAGAACTTTGCCAGTGACTTTGTAATAGTAGCAATAAGAGGTCGCTGGGCATAGCGTACTGAGCACTACAATAGCAAATTTGCAAATTTAACTCAGCAACGTCCACTGCTGCTTGTTTTGGGAAAACACCAATGAAGTCAAATCATCACTACACCTGTAGATAAATGTATAATTTCCAAAATTGGGTCACTTGAGGGAAGTATTCTGCTCTTCTAGCACTTAGGGGCTCTGTATATGGAGTCTGCAAACTAATCAAGGAAAATCTGCACTCCAGGAGGTAACCAGCATTCCGTCCCTCCCAAGTCTCGCCGTGTGGCTAAACAGTAATGTACAGCCACATATGATGTATTTCCACATTAAGCAGAAATTGTGTGATAAATTTTGGTGCCTTTTTATCCATTTTCCCTTGTGAAAATGTAAAATCTAGAGCAAAAACAAATTTTGTGGGAAAAATGTAATTATTTTTCTTCATTGCCCAATGGTATAAAATTCTGTGACGTACCCATGGTGTCAATATGATCACTTCACCCTTAGATGAATTAATTGAAAGCTGTAATTTGTAAAATGGGGTCACTTATGGGGGTTCTGGTGTTCTGGTACCTGAGGGGCTCTACCAGTGGGTAATGGCACCTGCAAACCATAACAGTAAAACATGCAATATATGATGGTGCTCCTTCCCTACTGAGTCTTGCAGCGTGCTTCAAACGTAGTTCCTGATTACGTGTGGGGTATTAGCATACTCAGGAGAAATTGAAGAACAAATTGAAAGGTCTCGTTTTTCCTGTTAGTGCAGCGCCCCAGAGTCCTGGTCGTTGCAGTAATGTCGCTCTGCCACTAAGGGGAGTGATGTTACGTCTGATTGCACTAAAGGAGTTTCTCTGACCAGGTAACACTCACACTACACTTCACACTCCGGCCACCAGGGGGGGTGGTTCTATCTAGTAGGCCACTCCTCACACTCTGGTAAAACTGGGGGTTGGACAGGAAGACAGGGAGAGAAGTAACTGGGAAGAGCTAGTGAGAGGACCTGTCAGGGATGGGATCCTGGCAGACTCCTAAGAGCAGAACTAACCAGTGAACAACGGGAATACAGTAAAAAGGAATTAGGACCAGAAGGAGTCGTGCTGTTAGACCGAGGCAACATCCTTCTGAGGCGCAAACAGTCGGTGGCCGGAACGCCGAGCAAGTAAGAGACTCTAAGTACTACTGCAAACCACGGCCGGACAGCCAATTATAGGTTGGCTGTCTCACACAAATCACCTAAGCAGACAACGGAGGCAGCTGTGGGAGAGGGGCGACTCTAGGGTCCCGGAAAAACTCCAGGCCTACCCCGTCATACGGGTGCGTCCTACCATATCACCTGGGGGACGGAGAGAACGAACATGAAAGACAGGCAGAATCAGATGTGAGGACTATCCCGGGAGCTCAGCAGGGAAGAACTACAACACCCAGCGCTAGAAGGTAGACACTGATTCCCACCTGTAAAGGGAACTCCTGATGTGCCTTTGGACCGGCCGGTCTTTGACAGCCCTGTTGACAGCGCTCTGGACTGAGGACTCTAAAACCTTCAGTAAAGAGGTAAAGAGACTGCAACCTGGTGTCCTCGTTATTTACTACGACCTACACTGCACCATCTACATCATCCCATACCTCCATCTTTATTGTACGCCCCACAGCAGGGTCACGGACCGGGTCTAGCCACCGTGACAACCCCAGAACAGAGACTCAGAGGCCCGGTACCGGGTACCTCTCGGCCCTGCGGCAGTGGGGGCGCTACAACTTGGCGTCACGAACAGGATCTACTTAAGCCTGAAGAATCAGGTCATGTGTGCCTTGGAACTGTGATTTATTGTGCTTGGACTGTAACTTATTGCAAAGACTGTGCGTTGACGATTGCCGCCAAGAGTTCCCGCCACGATTCGCCATCGCAGTGTGCGGAGGGAGGAGCCACAGCTTCGTGGGCGGAACCGGCCAAAAGAAGCGCAGAACGAGAAAGCGCGGTAACGTGCCGATCCCGGAAGAGGAACCCCGATCTCCAGCAGGTTAGTGGAGGAAGGGCCAGCCATGTCCGAGTCGGGAGGAGCGGAGGAGGAGGCCGCAACCGGGGACGCAGGGGCACCTCCGGGCCCCGCAGCGGGCGAAGCCGCGGCCCTAATACCACCACCGGTTGCCGCAGAACCCGCTGCCCCCAGCAGTCAGTCGGACACTGCCGCTACCACAAAGGCCATAATGCCCTTCTCTATGCCGTACCTGCCCGGAGCGGCCTGGCTCCCGCGATACTCCGGGGAGTCGCATACATTCACTGACTTTAAGGAAGGGCTCTGCAGCCTGCTCGAGTTCTATCCCCTGACAGAGCCTCAGAAGGTTCATATGATAACCGGCCAACTCTTTGGGGCGGCTCTGAGAGAATTGAAGTCCTGGCCCGCCGAGGATAAGGGACCTGCACAGCAGATTTTCGCAAAGCTTAAAGCCACCTTCGATACTCGCACTGCTACAGATATTAAACTGACCTTCTATGGATGCAAACAGAGACCGCAGGATAGCTTACGGGACTATGCCCTTAATCTCCAGGAGGCGATGCGGGCCATTAAGCAGAGTGACCCCGGCAGCATGCAGGATGACGATAAACTCCTGAAGGAGCGGTTCATTGAGGGGCTCCTGTGCAGTCACCAGCGGGGCCAATTGCACTTCTTGGCCATGCAAAATCCAGACTTGACTTTTGCGCAATTCAAAGAAAAAGCTATCCAGGCATTGCAGGAGCGACAGCCCAGCCATGCAGCACCCCCCCGGCGCCCCGCTCTCACATACCACCAGGAGGTGGCGTCGGATGCCCCAGTCGCCGCCGAGACCGATGCCCAGAGCCTAGAGGACGACTCCCCTGCAGGACTTCGCCTCCAGATGCAGGAGCTATCCAAGAGCGTTGCTGCCCTGGCCCGGACGGTGCAGTCCCTACAGGAGGCCCCCAAGGAGAAGATCCAGTTGGCCTCCAGACCAGAGGATGTCCCTTGGATGCGACAGAGGAGGACTCCGCCGACCAGAGGCCGGAACGACGATCGCTTCCACCAGGACGGACGACCCATCTGCCGCCGCTGTCACCAGGTGGGCCACCTTGCAAGGTACTGTCCTTTAAACGAGCAACCCCTGGGGCAAAGGGCCAACCCCCAGGAGTAGGACGGTCAGGCCCGCAGCATTGGAGAACCAAGTACATTGGAGGACGACCAGTTCTCCCTGTAGTGGTTGATGGAATCCCCTTGAACGCTTTGCTGGACACCGGTTCTCAGGTGACGACTATACCTTACATGCTTTATAGACGGTATTGGGAGGACACCGATATTACTCGTGGCCCTGACGATGATTTCACCATAATAGCCAGTAATGGTCAGCCGTTGCCACAAGTGGGGTATAAGGAGGTCACCATCAAGGTGGGGCAGGTGGAATTGAAAGCCCAAGGGATTGTGATTGTTGATATTGACCGTCGAGAATGTAATCCCATGATGACTATTGGTACTAATGTTATAGAAAATTGTCTTGCAGAAGTTATTGTTTTGTTGCAACAGGTGGCAGAAACCACTGGCCACAGTGAGCAACGTGCCCTGCAGAAGGAAATCAGAGCTCTGATGCAGAGACAGCAGGTAGAGCTGACTGGTGGTGAGATTGGTCGTGTCACTGTGAGTGATTCAAACCCCATCGCGATACCCCCCAGGAGTGAAATGTTAATATGGTGTCGGGCAGCCATAGGCCTCAGGGGAAAGGACTACCAGGCCTTGGTAGAACCCGTATATTCAGACAATAGGCCTACTATTCTGACAGCCCGGGGGTGGTCGACGTCCGCCAGGGGAGAGTGCCTGTACGTGTCCTCAATTGTGGGGAGGAAGAGGTTCACCTCACCAAGTATGCCACGCTTGCCAAATTGTTCACTGTTAATAATAGTGTGATACAGACACCTGAACCCTTGGTCCCGTCAAACGTGGCGGAGGACAACGGTTCTGCAGAGCACTCGAAAGACTGGTGTCGGGAATTGCATGTGGGCACTGACTCTACCCCATCCCATCAAAAGCAGGGGGCCTACAGGGTGGTACACGAGTACGAGCAGGTATTCAGCAAACACCCCTTAGATTTTGGGCAGGTGAAAGGGATCCAACACCATATCCCCATGGGAGATCACCGACCCATAAAAGAGAGATATCGCCCTGTACCCCCAGCTCATTACCAGTGTGCCAAGGACATGTTGCGGGAAATGAAGGAGGCTGGGGTGGTGAGAGACAGCTGTAGCCCCTGGGCAGCTCCGTTAGTCCTTGTTAAAAAGAAAGATGGTACAATGAGAATGTGTGTTGATTACAGGCAGTTGAATCGCATTACACATAAGGACGCATACCCACTGCCCAGGATAGAGGAGTCTCTGGCTGCCTTAAAATCTGCTAACTACTTCTCTACCTTAGATCTTACCAGTGGGTACTGGCAGGTTCCTGTAGCGGAGGCGGACAAAGAGAAGACGGCCTTCACGACACCAATGGGTCTCTGCGAATTCAATTACATGCCCTTCGGATTGTGCAATGCTCCCGGGACGTTCCAGAGGATGATGGAGTGCTGCCTGGGACACATGAACTTCGAAACCGTGCTGCTGTATTTGGATGATGTCATTGTCTTCTCTAAGACCTACGAAGACCATCTGAAGCACCTGGCCGAGGTGTTTGAAGCCCTGTCCAACTTTGGCTTAAAGGTGAAACCGTCCAAGTGTCATCTGCTGAAACCTAAAGTGCAGTACCTGGGCCATGTGGTGAGCGCTGAAGGAGTGGCCCCAGACCCCGACAAGGTCACGGTGATCAAGGACTGGCCAAAGCCCAGTGACCTTCACGAAGTCCGGCAGTTCCTCGGGCTGGTAGGCTATTACCGGAGGTTCATTAAGGACTTTACCAAGAAGGCCGCACCCTTGCAAAACCTGTTGGTGGGCCAACCAAAGAGGACCAAGGGGAGGAACACCCCCTTTGATTGGAACGAGGAGCTGGAGGGATCCTTCACTTGTTTGAAGTCGGCACTGACGGGAGAAGAGGTACTGGCTTACCCCGAATACGACCAACCGTTTGTGCTGTACACAGATGCCAGCAATGTGGGATTAGGAGCCGTGCTGTCCCAGGTCCAGAAAGGCAAAGAAAGGGTGATCGCTTACGCCAGCAGGAAAGTCCGTCCCACGGAAAGAAACCCTGATAACTACAGTTCCTTTAAGCTGGAATTCCTTGCCATCATCTGGGCAGTGACAGAGAGGTTCAAACACTACCTGGCCTCCGCGAAATTCACCGTCTTCACGGATAACAATCCGCTAACGCATCTGGATACTGCCAAACTCGGGGCCTTGGAACAGCGGTGGATGGCCCGGCTGTCCAACTATGATTTCACCATCAAGTACCGGGCAGGACACAAGAATGCCAATGCCGATGCCTTGTCCCGAATGCCCAATTTGCCAGAAACGGGAGAAGACCCGGAGGCACTTGAAGAGGTGGAGCTGCCTGCATTCCATCGCCCCAAAGCCACTCAGAACTCTCATCATGTGAAGAACAGGCACAGGAACCAACCGGATGCCACGCTGAATCCCCTGCCCCATCACGGATGGGCGGAAACTCAGGATGGTGACCCCGCGGTCCGTCGGGTGAAAGAGCTCTTGACGCAGGCAGGGTTGCATCCCGGCCCAGATGATCCACAGGAAACCCAACAGCTGTGGAAGGGGAGAAGCAAACTGTTTATCCATGATGGCAAGCTGTGCAGGAGGAGCATCGACCCACGTACTGATGAATTGGTGTGGCAAATAGTGGTGCCAAGGCGAGATGCGCCCATGGTTCTGGGAGCCTACCACGATGGAGCCGGACACTTCGGATGGAGGAAGCTAGAGAGGCTACTCCGAGGGAGGTTCTATTGGATTGGCATGAAGAGAGCCATTGAGAAGTGGTGTCGGGAGTGCAGTCCATGTAGCCTGCGCAGGAAGGACAGTGGCAGCCAACGGGCTCCCCTGCAGCCTATCATCACCAAACGGCCGCTCGAACTGGTCGCGCTGGATCATGTGAAGTTGACACCTAGCCGGTCCGGCTATATCTACGCTCTTACCATCGTAGATCACTACTCCAGATTTCTGGTGGTTGTACCTGTCAAGGATCTAAGGGCCAGGACTGCCGCCAAGGCCTTCTAGCAGTACTTTTGTAGGCCCCATGGCTACCCAGAGAAGGTACTGACTGATCAGGGACCAGCATTCGAAGCAGAAGTGTTCCAAGAGTTCTGCCAACTGCACGGGTGTAAGAAGATCCGAACCACGCCGTACCATCCTCAAACCAATGGGATGTGCGAAAAGATGAACCAGGTGGTGATCGACTTATTGAAGACCTTGCCCGTAGAGGAACGGAACCTGTGGCCGACAAAGTTGCCTGACTTGGTGGATATCTACAATCACATCCCAGTAAATTCCACCAACTGTACTCCAGCGTACCTAATGAGGGGAAGGCCTAGCCAGTTACCCGTTGATCTGGACATGGGGGTCCTAGTCCCCGAAGATACCTCGCCGGATGCAGATTGGGATGCAGAAAAGCAGCGAAGGTACCGCAAAGTACAGGAGTGCGTGGAAAGAAGTCTCGCCCAGGCTAGGCAAAAACAGGAAAGGGACTACAACCAGCACGCTCCTGCGATTCCCCTGTCACCTGGTGAGCAAGTACTTAAACGAAAGAGGAGACTTCACAAGCTCGATGACCAATGGGAAGCAGAACCGTATACCATCCTGCCATCCGATTTCGACAACACGAAGGTCTGTCTCATCAGCAAGGACAGAGGGGAGACCTCGACAGCGGTATCCAGGGATCACCTTAAGGTCTGCCCCGATAAGTTGAGAGAGAGGGACACGGCCCCAGGAATCTCCCCGCCGGTGGAAAAGGAGAAGATGATCCATACCGTCCTTGGTGACTTTCCCCAGTCCTGGACTCAGATAAATCAGGCCATCGTGGTACCTGTTCTAACGTTTCAACAGCCGGACCCACCAGAAACAATGGTGGTACCAGATCATCCGGCCCCGCAACCTAAACAAGCCCTACCTGAAGATGCCATGCCAACCGTTGAACCGGCAAATCCTCCCTCTGCTATCGGTGAGCCTGCCGTACCTACTGTTGCCAGCAGCAGCAGCCCTGAGAGCTTCAGCCTGCCAGTGCTACCCAGACTCACTGAAAGTGTAGCTAGAAGGCAGTACACTACACCAGGGGTAGCAAGTATAGTGGGCCCTGTTAGGCCAGTAGCAACCCCTGTGCTGCGAAGGTCCACACGCAGCACTCAGAATCAAATTCCCCTCCGCTACAAAACTTAGAGATACTAATAAGGGCTGTTATTTAGTTGAAAATGTTTGTGTATATATCTTTTGTTACAGGTTTTAAAATGGACAATAGAGTAATGGACGGTGAATTACTCCACAAACTTCTAAAAGGGGACCCCTTTGTTTACCCGGGGTCCCCGCTGTTTCAACCACTGAACTGAGAGTCATAAACTGTGCATGACCTAACTTTTGCAACGTTCAAGAGTCCTCACCTCCCATAAAGGGAAGCACTGCTATGTTTAATTGTTTATGATATTTCAAAATTTTGTGTGTTTTCTGTTAACATGTAATGTTGTTCTTGTTTTCCCAGTCCGGGAGTACTGGATTTAACCGGGGGGGGAGTGCAGCGCCCCAGAGTCCTGGTCGTTGCAGTAATGTCGCTCTGCCACTAAGGGGAGTGATGTTACGTCTGATTGCACTAAAGGAGTTTCTCTGACCAGGTAACACTCACACTACACTTCACACTCCGGCCACCAGGGGGGGTGGTTCTATCTAGTAGGCCACTCCTCACACTCTGGTAAAACTGGGGGTTGGACAGGAAGACAGGGAGAGAAGTAACTGGGAAGAGCTAGTGAGAGGACCTGTCAGGGATGGGATCCTGGCAGACTCCTAAGAGCAGAACTAACCAGTGAACAACGGGAATACAGTAAAGAGGAATTAGGACCAGAAGGAGTCGTGCTGTTAGACCGAGGCAACATTCTTCTGAGGTGCAAACAGTCGGTGGCCGGAACGCCGAGCAAGTAAGAGACTCTAAGTACTACTGCAAACCACGGCCGGACAGCCAATTATAGGTTGGCTGTCTCACACAAATCACCTAAGCAGACAACGGAGGCAGCTGTGGGAGAGGGGCGACTCTAGGGTCCCGGAAGAACTCCAGGCCTACCCCGTCATACGGGTGCGTCCTACCATATCACCTGGGGGACGGAGAGAACGAACATGAGAGACAGGCAGAATCAGTTGTGAGGACTATCCCGGGAGCTCAGCAGGGAAGAACTACAACACCCAGCGCTAGAAGGTAGACACTGAGTCCCACTTGTAAAGGGAACTCCTGATGTGCCTTTGGACCGGCCGGTCTTTGACAGCCCTGTTGACAGCGCTCTGGACTGAGGACTCTAATACCTTCAGTAAAGAGGTAAAGAGACTGCAACCTGGTGTCCTCGTTATTTACTACGTCCTACACTGCACCATCTACATCATCCCATACCTCCATCTTTATTGTACACCCCACAGCAGGGTCACGGACTGGGTCTAGCCACCGTGACAACCCCAGAACAAAGACTCAGAGGCCCGGTACCGGGCACCTCTCGGCCCTGCGGCAGTGGGGGCGCTACATTAGCCCTTATAAAAATTAAACATTTTGGGCTAAAACTTTTTAGCTATAAAAATGTAATTATTCTTTGCTCAACGCCCAATGGTAGAAATTTCTGTACGAAACATGTGGTGTCAACATGCTTACTGCACCTCTAGATGAATTCACTGAGAGGTTTAGTTTGTAAAATGAGGTCACTTATGGGGGGTTTCGGCTGTTGTGGCACCTCATGAGCTCTTCAAATGTGACATGGCAACCTCAAACTAGTCCAGCAAAATCTGAACTCCAATATGGCGCTTATTCCCTTCTGAGCTTTGCACTGTGCCTCAAAAGTAATTTTTGACCACATATGGGGTATTGGTGTACTCAGGAGAAAATGCACAAAAAATTGTATGGTCCATTTTCTCATGTTACTCATGTCCAAATGAAAAATTTGGTGCAAAACGAACATTTTTGCAGGAAAAATGTGTTATTTCATTTTCACAGTTTAACGTTATAAACTTTTGTGAAGCATCTGAGGGTTCAAAGTGTTTACCACACATC
The DNA here is from genome assembly GCF_051348905.1 of Ranitomeya variabilis. Lineage (NCBI taxonomy): Eukaryota > Metazoa > Chordata > Amphibia > Anura > Dendrobatidae > Ranitomeya > Ranitomeya variabilis. The sequence continues at coordinate 653,001,152 of NC_135234.1, forward strand.
TAGATAAGTCCCTTGAGGTGTCTAGTTTCCAAAATATCATCACTTTAGTGCGGCAAATGCAAGCCATATCGAACAAATTTTGCCACTCTCATGAAGTGCAATATGTCATGACAAAACTATGTAAGAATTAGTGGGATCCGTTGAAGAGTTCCAGAGTGATTACCACATAAAGTGACACTGGTCAGAATTGCAAAATTTGGCCTTGTCATGAAGGTGAAAACAAGCTTGGGGGTGAAGGGGTTAAGTTAACCTAATAATCAGCTGATCACTGCGGTCAAGCTTCAGTGGCCTGGTAATTAACACTTTTCACTATGGAAAGTTGCAGCTTGCTAGTAATCTGAATAAATGTCCAATCATGTAGGACATGTTCAGGCTGGGTCCACCAGAGCTAGGGATGCTTTGTTGGCAGCTTTCAGATCTAACTAATAGAAATGGGTCCAAACCAGCAGAACTACCTCAACTAGGTCCATATATCATAGACATATAGTAATGATACTTCATGGTAACACAACCCCTTTTTGTACTAGTGTTTGTTTCTGGTGCATTGAAAGGCCTTATTAATAAATCAAGTCCTGATCCCACTGACCAATTTCAGGGTCATAAGTCACCAACAGCAGCTCAAAAGAACAAACAAGTCATTTGTGAGGGCTTTTCTCTAGAAAGCTTCTTTGCTAAGGTTAATGCTGCTCTGTCTGAAAAGAAACCACAGTGTTCAGCTCCTGCAAACTGCTCCCTGCTCTAACAGTATCGCCATTCCTGTGGTCAGACTGCAAGAATCTAAGGAGTTTTTCAGGTTATTCATGCAGTATTAGGCTGAAACGATGGCTGGGGGACCACCACGGTGCAGGAAGACTACCGTACACAAGACGAGGTGCAAACAACAAAGGGTAGATTTATTGGAAGGCAAGGAATTAAGTGGATGAGGAAGATGCAAACAGGGGTATGCAATGGCAAAAGATAATTTACAAGAGTTATATTCTTTAGCTTGTCCGCAAAATAGCATGGTGCTCCAACTGTTACAGACTCAATATATGTCACACAAGTAAATGCAAACAATAAGCCTTACGGCTGCCGTGTTCTGCCTATTGAAGCCTACACTAGGCCCTGACATGTGCACAAAACAGGAACAAACTCCCGGTGATGTTGGGGACTCAGATCCAGTCCCTGGAGGGCCCCCAGCAGTCTAGTACGGCTTTCTGCCAGCTCTGTGAAACGTGGTCTTCTCCTTGCTTGAGGTACTCCTGGAAACTGTAAATCCCTTTCTCTGTATCTTCGTGGCTTCTCAAACTCATACAGGACAGGCATTCTTGCTGCACCCAGAAAAGTCTGTCAAATTTCACAAGTCCACTCCGTTACAGGCTGTTGGTCCTCCCTTTGCTCAAACAACACAAAGTTCTTTCTGCAGCAGCTTCAGTTCTCACACGCTGTCCAGGCTCCACTCCCACCCTCTACTCAGTCCAGTTCATTCACACAGTCTATTGCAGGGGAGAAGCAGAACATTCCATCACGCCAGACAAGGGGGTGTAGTCTCTTAGGCCATGTGCACACGTTCAGGATTTTTAGCGTTTTTTTCGCGTTTTTTCGCTATAAAAACGTGATAAAAACGCGAAAAAAACGCTTACATATGCCTCCTATTATTTTAAGTGTATTCCGCATTTTTTGTGCAAATGTAGCCTTTTTTTCCGCAAAAAAATCGCATCGCGGAAAAAAAAGCAACATGTTCATTAAAATGCGGAATTGCAGGGGATTCCGCACACCTAGGGGTCCATTGATCTGCTTACTTCCCGCACGGGGCTGTGCACACCATGCGGGAAGTAAGCAGATTATGTGCGGTTGGTACCCAGGGTGGAGGAGAGGAGACTCTCCTCCACGCACTGGGCACCATATAAGTGGTCAAAAAATAAGAATTAAAATAAAAAACAGTCCTATACTCACCCTCGATGTCTTCCCGCCTCCACTGCACGCTGCCGTTCAGTTCCTGTAGCTGGTGTGCGGCGAAAGACCTGCCGATGACGTCACTGTCCTGTGATTGGTCGTGAGCGGTCATGTGACCGCTCACGTGACCGTGACGTCACGGAAGGTCCTGTGTGCACAGACCAGCTATAGGAAGAGGAGCCGGACGCCGGTGAGGAGATGTCTGGGTGAGTATAAGCATTTTTTAATTTTTTTTATTATTTTTAAACATTCTATCTTTTACTATAGATGCGGCATAAGCTGCATCTATAGTAAAAAGTTGGTCACACTTGTCAAACGCTATGTTTGACAAGTGTGACCAACCTGTCAGTCAGTTTTCCAAGCGATGCTACAGATCGCTTGGAAAACTTTAGCATTCTGCAAGCTAATTACGCTTGCAGAATGCTAAAAAAACGCGAAAACAGACAGATTAAGGAAGTGGAGCAGCGCCTTCAGGCGACAATGGCGTAGAACAGATCTTAGACCGGCAGGGCCGCAGCATATTTCTGTGAAGTACTCTAAGGGCGGACGCACACTCTCAATCTGCACCTCGTAGATAGGGCAGTTAGCATACACTTGCTCAATTACTCTTTAAGGCTGTACTTCCCATCTCTCACTTAGTTTTCCCTTGGGGCGTTTCTCTCTGACTAATACTCGGTCTCCGGGTTGGAGCGTTAACTCTTGAGTCGGTTTACAGCCCGTATGTTCTTTTTCTTGCAGCTTCTGACCCGCCAACCACCGTATCGTTTGCAATAGTTGCCGATTCTCTTTCACCCATGAGGTGACAGTTTGCTCTATCAGCTCCTCTGGCTGTTCCACATTCAGCTCAATGATCTCTCGTCCAGCTCTTCCAAACAGCAGTAGATAGGGGGTATAACCCGTGGTGGAGTGGACCCGATTGTTGTAGGTCCAGACCAACTCTGGCAGGTAGTCTGGCCAACACGCCTTCTTATCCTCCTCCATCGTTCTCAGCATTTGAAGTAAGGTTCGATTGAAGCATTCACATGCTCTGTTGCCTTGATGGTAGTAAGGAGTGCTCCGGGACTGCTCAATGCCATACATATGATACAGTTCTTCCATCAACTTGCCTTGGAAACATGCGCCTTGCTCGGAGTGGATGCGCTTTGGGCACCCATACACCCGGATGAAGTCTTGACAGATGGCTCGCGCCGCCGATTCCGCAGTCTGATCTCTAGTTGGGGTGACTACTGCAAACTTAGAGAAATGATTGGTCATCACCAAACAGTACTGTAGCCCCCGGGCCGAGTGTCCCACGAGGAGATAGTCGATCATCAAGACTTCTAGCGGCTCTTTAGTTTGTATGGTCTGGATGGGTGCCCTCTGTTCGGTACTCCTAATGAGGTCACATACTTGACATTGCGGGCAAACCTCTTCCACCACAGACTCCAACCGGGGGCAATACACATACCGCTGTAACCATTGGTAGGTCTTTGTGGGCCCGAAGTGAGCTCAAAATTCGTGGGCTTCTTTAGCTACTTCTTGAGCCATTCTTCCTGGGATGTCCACCTGCCACCTTACTTCCATATCTTTTGGCTATTGTCTCTTACGATATAGCACTGACTCTCGCACTTCCAATCTATCCCACTGGTGTAACAAACTCTTCATTTCAAAGTCCAGATCATCTCTCTCTTGTTTGCCAGGCTTCCGCTTCTGAGTTACCCACTATTTAATCTGTCTCAGCCCTTCGTCTTCATCCTGAACATGTCCCCATTCCTCATTGATTCTCCACAGAGACCGGGTTAATGCGCAGGCCTCCCTTCTTGACTGGGCCGCAACCAGTGGGGGCTTAAACTTACGAGAGTCTGGTGTTTCCTCCTCTTTGAGTTGCTCATCGAGATCCTCCATTGGAGTCTCTACAGTCACTCTTGACTGCCCATCAGCATTTGCGTTTTCGGTAGCAGAGCGATAACGGATGGTAAAGTCAAACTTGGCTAGGCGAGCCACCCACCGTTCTTCTAAGGCTCCCAATTTAGCATTCTCAAGGTGGGCCAGGGGATTATTGTCTGTTCGAACTTGAATCTTGGTCCCTGTCAGGAAGCCCGCAAACTTCTCTGTCATGGCCCACACCAGAGCCAGGAGCTCTAACCGGAAGGAGCTGTAATTGTGATGGTTTCTTTCGCTGTCTCGCAGGGACCTGCTGGCATACCCAATGACTCTCTCATGTCCATCCTGTATCTGAGCAAGTACTGCATCGAGTCCATGAAGGCTACCATCTGTGTACAACAGGAACGGTTGATCGAAGTCTGCGTAGGCCAAAATCGGGGCTGAGGTAAGGGCATTCTTTATAGCCTGGAAGGCCTCGTCTTGTCTCTGGGCCCAAGGGATGTACTGGGTCTTTGGAACTCCAGCGGTCCCCCTCAGCAGCTCATTGAGAGGACCCACCACCTTCGCGAAGTCTTTAATGAACCGGTGGTAGTACCAGGCGAGCCCCAGAAAGGCCTGGAGTTCTCTCACTGTTCGAGGGACTGGCCACTTCTGGATAGCAGCCTCTTTTTCTGGTGAGGGTAGAACTCCATCTTGTGACACTATGTGGCCCAGGTACTCGATCTCTCTCTTGAAAAGGTGGCACTTCTTTGGCTTCACCTTCAGGTTATGAGCCCGCAGTCTTCCGAGTACCTGTCCAAGCAGGGCAAGGTGTTCTTCGAATGAGGCCGAAAACATAATGATGTCATCCAGATAGAAGAGGGTAGCCTCAAAATTTAAGTCTCACAAACACTTTTCCATCAGCCGTTGAAATATACCCGGAGCATTGGAGAGCCCGAAGGGCATCCGGTTAAACTCGAACAGCCCCATAGGGAGGATGAAGGCGGATTTTTCTTTGTCTTTCTCTGCCACGGCTTCTTGCCAGTATCCGCTTGCTAGGTCCAGGGTGGAGAAGTACTTGGCTTTCCCCAACGCTGTCAAGGATTCCTCGATGCAGGGCAACGGATACAAGTCTCGAACAGTGCAGGCATTGAGTTTCCTGTAATCTACGCAGAACCAGATGGTCCCATCCTTTTTCTTGACGAGCACCACCGGGGCTGCCCTAGGGCCCTGACTACTCTGCACCACTCCTGAATCCAGCATCTGCCTCAGTAATGTTTTCACCTCTTGATACATCTTGGGTGGGATCTGCCGGTATCATTCTCAAATTGGACGAGCTTCTCTGGTCGATATCTCATGCGTGATGGCTTCAGTACAGCCAAAATCCTCGGCATGACGGGCGAATGCGGCCTCATTTTCCCACAGCATAGCTTCTATATTGCTTGCACACGTTCAGGGCCCAGAGCCTTCACATCCACTTCCATTTGATCAAGGGTGACTCGTCCACTCCACTCCGGGGATGGCGTCTCTTCGGCCCCCGCAGCAACTGCTAGGGTCCACTCCGCACCTTCTTTCGGCGATAAAGACATCTCCTTTTGACTCACCACACTTCACCCTTATGTAGGTACACCAGGGCCAGATCTGTCCCTCATGGCAGGGTGACCTCCCCGGGGCCCATATTCAAAGCTCTTATGGGGACGTGTCCTCGCTGGACCACAGCTATCGTATGAGCTATCATGACTTCTTGGTCCACTCCTTCACCTACCACAGGCTGAACAATCATTTCCAACCTGTCAAGGTTGTGATGCATCCCCACTGGAAGGTATACTATAGTTTCTCGCTCGGGAGGAAGGATTACAGGTTCTTTACCAGGAGCCCTGGTGACCCCTACCGTCTGATAGGATGGCACACTCTTCTGCGTCCCACAGACGCGGATCAGTCGTTGAAGGGCTTCTTGAGTAGGATTATGTGTAGTAGCCTTCTTCCAATATCCAGGTCCCCATTTGGTAAACATAATCTGATCGAGTTCACGTAGGATATTCATTCCCAGTACTACAGGCACATCTTCTTTGATAGGCTCAGGGACTAACAGGATCCCTTTTCTCCCCACTTCTTGACCACAGAATCGAATATTCATCCACACGACCCCTTGTGACCGGGATCGGTTGTTGGTTGGCAGCAAACAACCGGATCAATGTCTCTTTTTCTGGCTTGGCAAGGGCCTGGAAATGCTGCTTGAAATACGTTTCTGACATCGTCGTCACTTGTGACCCGGTATTTATCAGGCAATCCACTAGAACTCCCTTGAATTCAGCCCGTAGGATGGGACACCCAGCAATCAAGTGTTCGTTATGATATGGAGCGGCCTCTCTCCTCGCCTCCCTCACAGAGTGCCACACTACTGCGGGGTTGGTAGTTTAACGGTGGCTTCCGCTGGCCTTGAGTATAGTTCCAACAGTCTTAGGCAAGGTGCCCCCGTCCTCCACATTCCCAGCATTGGACGCCTCCTCCTCATCCAGGGGCACCTCGAGCCTGTCCTCTTGCCTCCGAAGCCTGACGGGAGGGGGCTTGCTCCCACTGATCCCTTATTGGTCGGGCCAAATAATGGTTACATGAGTACGGTGGGTCAGACTGTTGTAGTTCCCCCACTCTTCGTTCCATCTGAGTCAGTTTCTCTAGCACGTTGACAAGGGACCACTGCAAGTCTTGCACCACCTGGACCAGCTCCTCCTGATGGTTTGGGTCTCCTCTGGTATTGGCGCCCTGGACACGCATCATCCCAGACGCGTAGCTCTCCTCTTTACTTCGGGCCACTGTTTCCACCAGGATTTGACGAAACGTAAGAGCCGGATCTGCCCGGACCTGTTCTAACAGTGGTCATCTCAAGGATGTGCTGTGCAGTCCCAGAATGAATTGCTCACGGAGTATCCGGTCTTTAGAGCCCATGCCGCCAAATCCATCCGCCTCCTTTCTCTGCACCTCCGCTAACACTTCTTGCAGTGCTGTTTCATACTGAGAAATTCCTTTATCTTCCCGCTGCAACCTAGAGAAAAATTTGGCGCGAAGGTGTCTGGTGCTAGCAGTCTCGCCATAGATCTCTTCCAGGAACTTCACTAGCTCCTTCAGGGTACTGTGGGTGAGTTCTGGTTGTAGGCAGATGTTTCCATGGGCTTCTCCCTCTAGGGCAGTTAAAGCAATGTCCGCTTCAAGGTCTGGACTGATGTTATAAATCTTCAGGGTGCTTTGCAGCCGGGACACCCAGTCGGACAGTGGCATATTATTTCCATCAAACTTTGGTAGCACATTAAATATGGTGCCCATAGGGACTGTCCTTGCAGGGGTTCCACCAATGCCCACAGCATCTCCATTAACATTCCCGCCATTGCTGTCTGCTGCCTCAATCTTGGTGACAGTACCCTGCTTGCAGCGCCACTTGAAGCGATGGTCGGGGGACCACCACGGTGCAGGAAGACTACCGTACACAAGATGAGGTGCAAACAACAAAGGGTAGATTTATTGGAAGGCAAGGAATTAAATGGATGAGGAAGATGCAAACAGGGGTATGTAATGGCAAAAGATAATTTACAAGAGTTATATTCTTTAGCTTGTCCGCAAAATAGCACGGTGCTCCAACTGTTACAGACTCAATATATGTCACACAAGTAAATGCAAACAATAAACAAAGAATAATGCTACTCTACGTATAACCTCCCTGGCTTTTACTAAGCAGGCCTTGTGGCTGTCGTATTCTGACTATTGAAGCCTACACTAGGCCCTGACATTTGCACGAAACAGGAACAAACTCCCGGTGATGTTGGGGACTCAGATCCAGTCCCGGGGGGGGGGGGGGGTGTCCCAGTAGTCTAGTACGGTGGTGCGCACGGCTTTCTGCCAGCTCCGTGAAACGTGGTCTTCTCCTTGATTCGGGGTCCTGGAGGCACTCCTGGAAACTGTAAATCCCTTTGTCGGTATCTTCGTGGCTTGTCAAACTCACACAGGACAGCCACTCTCGCTGCACCCGGAGAAGTCTGTCAAATTTCACAAGTCCACTCCATTACAGGCTGTGGGTCCTCTCTTGCAGCAAACAGCACAAAGTACTCTCTGCAGCAGCTTCAGTTCCCACACGCTGTCCAGGCTCCACCCCACCCTCTGCTCAGTCCAGTTCATTCACACAGTCTATTGCAGGGGAGAAGCAGAACATTCCATCACGCCAGACAAGGGGGTACAGTCTCTTAAAGTGACAGTGTGTTCCTTACTGTCCATAAGGCACCACCCTCTTGCAAGACTTCAGTCACACTATCAGTATTTGGTCAGTATTTTACCTCGGTATTTGTAAGCCAAAATCAGGAGTGGGTGACAAATATAGAAGTGGTGACGTGTTTCTATTATACTTTTCCTCCGATTGTTCCGCTCCTGGTTTTGGCTTACAAATTCTGAGGTAAAATCCTGAGCAAATACTGAGAGTGTGACCGCAGCCTTAGGCCGGGGTCACACTACAGCGTAATACGGACGAGTGCTAAGCGATAAAAAATCGCAAAGCACTCGGACCAATGTTAATCTATGGGGCAGCTCCCATCATCCGTTTCTTTCTCGTCCGTATTATACTTGCGAGTGAAATCGCAGCATGCTGCGATTGTCTACGTATCTCAGCCGAGAAACGCCAATGCAAGTCTATGGGTGCGAGAAAAAAATCACACAGCAGACGGACCATGCGTGTGACTTGCGAGAAATTCTCAGGCATTGGGCAGGTGGCAGGAAATTGGCTCAGCCATTATTTGCTCATTTTGCAAGTGTGTGAGAAAATCTCACCATATGGATGACATACGGATGACACACAGATACTTTTTTGAGAAAAAAACGCATCCTGGCATTGCACACGGATAACAATCGGATCACCATACGGAGAACATTTGTGTGATTCTCGGCAGACAAAATCGGACAGATTTGTTATACATTGTGTGTGACTCCAGCCTTATACAGATACACTCTTCCTCTTTAGCTGCTAAAAGGAAGCCTGTCAATAAGGCTACGGTCACACTATCAGTATTTGGTCAGTGCAGCGCCCCAGAGTCCTGGTCGTTGCAGTACTGATGATCCGCCGCTAAGGGGGGCTATGGTACATCTGATGGCACTGAAGGAGTTCACCTGACCAGGTATCACAGACACCAATACACTTCACAGTCTGGCCTCCAGGGGGAGCTAAGGGCACTATGTATTAGGCCACTCCTCACAATCTGGTAAAACTGGGGGTTAGGTAGGAAGTTAGTTAGAAGCTGACTGGGTTGGAACCAGGCAACATCCTGTGGCAGCGGGTGTTGCAGGGGAAGATTCAGGGGGTCCCTGTCAGGGGTGGGATCCTGACAGAGGCCTAGCGAACAGAAAGAACGTTACGGGACCGCGCCTGCACTTCGTTGCGGCGGTACCCCAAGAAAGGACAAGAAGCGAGGTTTATTGTGCTGAGTGAGAAACGAGATCAACGCAACAAGGAGAAACACCAGTAGGAGTCGTGCTGTAAGTCGAGGCAACATCCTACTGAGGCGCGCAGCCGGTGGCCGGAACGCCGAGGAAGTATAGAGCTCCAGGCCTAACTTCAAACCTACGGCAGGACAGTCAGTTATAGGCGGGCTGTCTCACTCAAATCACCTAAGAAGACATAGGGGGCAATATTTGGAGAGGGGCGACTCTAGGGTCCCGGAAGACCTCCGAGCCTACCCGTCATACGGGTGCGTCCTAGCCATATCATCTGGGGGACGAAGCAGAACATCATAATCGAGTTGTGAGGGAACTTCAGAAACAGACACAACAGTTGTGGGGACTATCCCGTAAGCACAGCAGGGGAGGACCACAACACACAAGCGCTAGAAGGTAGGCACAGATTTCCACCTGCAAAGGGAACCCTGGAGGTGCCATCGGACCGGCCAGACTTGCGCAGTCCGGTTAACCGTATTCCGGACTGAGGATCCTGAAGCCTTCAGTAAAGAGGTAAAGAGACTGCAACCTGGTGTCCTCGTTATTTACTGTGACCTGCACCGCACCACCACAACATCATCACCATCCACACCTTTCATTGGACGCCCCTCAGCAGGGGCACGGACCGGGTCTAGCCACCGTGACAACCCCAGAACAGAGACTCAGAGGCCCGGTACCGGGTACCACTCGGCTCTGCGGCAGTGGGGGCGCTCCATCAGTATCTCACATCAGTATGTGTAAGCCCAAACCAGGAGTGGGTGATAAATACAGAAGTGGTGACGTGTTTCTATTATACTTTTCCTCTGATTGTTCCACTCCTGGTTTTGGCTTAAAAATACTGATGTAAAATGCTGACCAAATACTGATAGTGTGACCATAGCTTAAACTTTCTATTGGCAGAGGGTTAGAGGTATACGCAGACACTTAAAGGCGTTGTCCGGTATAAATTAATAAGTCTACAGTCACTCTGTGTAAATGCAGACTTATGAATACCACCAGAGCAGGCACTGTGGCCTGTGAGGATTCACCAGTTTCTGATCCAGGAATGGCGATAATGTATGCGTTATAATGACATCATTCATATCTATATATATAATTGTCTAAGGGTTTTTCCGTCTGTCTGTCTGTCTGTCTGTCTTTCTGTCTGTCTGTCTGTCTGTCTGTCTTTCTGTCTGTCTGTCCTGGAAATCCCACATCTCTGATTGGTCGAGGCCGCCAGGCCTCAACCAATCAGAGACGGGCACAGCATGGCGACGATGATGTCATAATGGAAATCCCACGTCTCTGATTGGTCGAGGCCGCTAGGCCTCGACCAATCAGCGAAGGGTACAGTATCGACGTAGATGTCATGATGGTTGCCATGGCGACGATGATGTCATAAAGGTTGCCTCGACCAATCAGCGACGGGCACAGTCTGCCGCGAATTCTGGAATCATCATTGTCCATATACTACGGGGACATGCATATTCTAGAATACCCGATGCGTTAGAATCGGGCCACAGTCTAGTTACCATATAGTCAGGGATTGTATTAAAAGGGAGTCTGTCAGCAAGATTGTGCACAGTAACCTGCACACAGTGTCAGATTGGCGCTGTTATACTGATTACAATGATACCTTGGTTGATTAAATCCGTCTTGCGGTTGTCGTTAATCTTTATTTTCAGTTTTGAGGTTATGATATGCTCGTGCTCCGGGGCGGGCCTGTGGGGGGTCTTCATATGGTGCTCTGATTTGGTATTCATCAGTATGGCTTATGACAGGTCACTGATCCCTCATAACCTGCCCCCAATTTTACATACTGTATATCTTATTGTTTGGGGAAAAAAAAATACATTCATCATTCAGGCGCTGGCGGTGGCGCCTGCACTGTAGCATGATCGGATCTATAATAGCCATATTTTCATTTCATTTAGTAATAAATATTTGTGCCAGCAATATGGCTAGAACAAGTAGCAGAGGTAGCAGCAGTGACTACAATATTTTTGACATGAAGGACCAGATGTTTCATCTGCTGATGTGGCAATCCGACACTTCAGCAAACAGATGCATTGGCTAAACAGCCAGGTCAGTAGTACCTGGACTGTGCCCTTTCTGTTTTTTCCCAGAGCCTCGATTCCCATGCACTTTTGGGTGAAAAGATTTGACCAGTGGCAAGAACTGACCCAGTTTAATATGGGAATATGGTCATTTCCAGCCTCTACTGTATTTCCAGGGAGATTATTCAGTGGGGCAGTAGTTATGTCTCCCCCAGGTTATCCTCTGCAAGAGCAGAACATTTTTAATTTGTCAAAATAAATCAGGTATGGAGCAGTATCATCTGCTTGCCTGTCCATTGTTTTCTACGCTGTTCTGCTGAAGCAAGTGTCGATGGCGAACAGCCAACTGGGCATCTAGTCCCTGTGCATCATATCATTTATATTGCCGTTGATGGCTGTTTGCTGCCAGATATCTCCTTGCCTCCCCTACATCTCCTGGCTACCCACTGTGCTTTATAGTGCAATACTGTACTGTTTCTGCTGGGACTGTCAGAGTTGGCCCTATACTGGTTGCCTGCCCCATGATATCCTACACTGTGCAGTTGCTGGGCCTGGCACTTCTGCCACTAAATACCCACACATATCTCTCCTGTGCTTGCCCAGTGTGTGATATAGTTGTACTGTATTGCTGCTGGAAAGCATACCCTCTTCAGTTACACAAACATGAATCTGCTAAAAAAAAATAAGCTTTCAAGTCATTGCTTTTTCACTTTGAAAACTGCTAACCTCTTCCTTGCTCATAAACAAAATTATAATTTTGGAAAGGTTAATAAAAAGCCATTATAATTGTTTATTCATTCATACAGTATTTTTCCTCCTATGTGAGAAGCCATTGCGTCTTCACTTGTTTTTGCTCCCTTAATAAAGGGAAACTTTTTGCATGATTTGATTATACACCACTGTTTGTTCATTTTGCAAATAACAAATGTCTGGTGGATCCCCAAATAGTATGTATGTATAGTATTGTATGCCGTTAAGAACTTGCTATGAATTATTTTCAAACCAAACAGCAAACTTGTTGACGTCTGCCAATTCTATAACAGAATTTTTGGATGGCTTGTGAAACAGCTATAGCTTCTTCATTTAACAAAGAACAAACCTCTTGATACACTCCAAACAGCGATAATTATCCGCCCACCCAACCACCCCGTCAGAAATCTTCTGCTCCTTCTGTATATATACTACTACAATAAATATTAAAATAAATGTGTCTCTGCAGATGTCAGCGTGTTTTCACGGACCATGTGTCCTTGTGCAAAACACGGAGACATGTTAGTGTTCGTGGGAGCGCACGGATCACACGGACCCATTAAAGTCAATGGGTGCATGTAAACACGTACCGCACACGGATGCCGTCCGTGTACTGTCCGTGTGCTTTTTTTTAAAGTCATAGGGTTAAAATTGAAACAAATTGTTTCAATACATGGACATGGACACACGGACAGCACACAGATGACACACGGATGGCCGATGTGCACACACGGACACGGATAGCTCCGGGACCGTTCCTTCCGGGACCGGAAATATCTGGACATGTGAGACTGGCCTAACTCTGCTGCCTCATTATAGTGAATGGATCCCTTGGGGGTTTCATCTGAATCACTTGGAGATTTAGATGGAAACCCCAGAGTAAATGGTCAGCGTAGAGCGCTGGATAAATGTGATCCCAAACGTTATGAAAAATGTTCATAATAAAAGCTTCAACTCAATCCCCCAAAAAAGCAAGTCCCCACTCAGGTCTGTCATCTGTTAATGGACATATAGGGGGCTTCCAGGTTACTGGTACACAATGGCTCTGTAAAATCTAAATGGCTCCTCGCCCCTGTCGGGACCACACTCAGTCGGAGCAGCCTTTGGAAGTGGGGAATCACCAGAAATAATACACAAGACACGTCTCGTATAGTATATCACTGGGAAGCCTCTGAAGCACGCCTGCCTTCAAGGTGCTATCCCCTCTTTATATAGTTGTACAGGTAGTTTCAGTGGTTATACAAGTTTTGCTTGTTTAAACAAAGAGAGAAAAGAGAAGACAAAAAAAAAACAGTTTCGGCTATGTGATAGTTTCACAACAAACAAAACAGTACAGTTTCGCCTAAGTGGCAGTTTCACAAACAAAAAATAGGATTTCACACTATAGCTAAAATGTCCTTGAATGGACAGGTCAATATTGATCACAAATTCTTTTTGGTTCATTGAGGTAACCATTTTTGTTCCGCTCTTCACAATCCCCCCTTTGACATATTCCATTCAAAACCTTGTCATATAGACGATTATTTTAGTCATTCTTTTTGTGATATTACAAAAAAAAAACTTTATATTCTCGCATCCATTACACAAAATTTATTTGTGCATACCGAGATACCCTTGAGTACAACCTTGAATAATACATATATAATTACAATAACTATAACTGTATGTATTAGGCTTTGCATAATCCCGGTAACCCACCCACCGATCCCCCTGAACCAATTGGCCGGGTTAAGAAAAGAAAAGGTATCTGACCACCAGCTATCCTTATTTTGGTCATTGTCTTTGTCATACTGATCCCTGAGTCGTTGTACGTCTTCTAATTTAAATCTCATACTCATAGTACTATTCGGGTCTATATAATGACAGCAGGTGGGTCCGATGATTTGACACATACCCCCTTGTGAGGCAGTTAGGTAATCCAATACCAGGGTATGTTGGTTAGTGACTATTATAAGCTGATTCTGTACAGCTATACTAGTATTTAATATGTCCAATATATCCCAAATCTGGTCATCTAGATAATCCGTGGCTCTAACTAATTTATCCCACATCTGTGTTAACATAGGATAAATAAAAATGGTACTAGCAATTTTGTTGGGAATTCCCATTTGTACTATATGTGGCCTCCCCGAGGGACGTGGTGAGTTATCTGCAGCTCTTTTATACAGTGTGTGCTTGGGCACGGCTTGCATATTCACTTGTTTGTTCGAAATTATGAAAGTAGCCGGGGTTAGGCGTCCTAATGTACAAGTACCCTTTATACCTACGGGAAGCCATTTATATGCTCCTTCTCCGCATATCCAAAATGTACCCTCAGGCAGATCCCACAAAGCTGAGTGCTGCAATACCAATCTGTGAGCCAAATCCACAAAACTAGATACATTCTGAAGCATACACCAAGAGGGTTTTTGTCCCAAGGGGCTACAGTACCCGGCTGCGGGATTCCCACATACATGCATTCCGTTGACATACTCATCGGATTCATTACAAACCAGGTTCCCCGGCTTACTTGTACAACTGTTTGCATCACCTTGGGGGAACAACTCGGAATGTTCCCATTTTCTATTATGTATGTACCTTTCCAATAGTGTAGGTTTGAAAGCATCAGAGGAAGGGGTGGTTGTACTGAAACTGAGCTGTAGATTTTCAGTGGGGACCTGTCCTAAATCAGTTAATCCAGTCTTATTCCTAGGTACCCATGCTCCTCCTCTGAGTGCTAAATATTGTAAGTTGCCTATTTTTCCTGTAAGATTGCCCTGCCACCAAGGAAATTCTACCCATCCCACAACTGGTATGGCGATTGTAGTATTCCATAGTCTAGTATTGCCAGGTTGGTTGTTGGCCAGGTTGTCTGAACAATTAGGCCAAGCGAATATTTCTTCAGTTGACACGGGAACTGCTAGAAAAGGTATACTTGTGGCTGATACTGGTGAATGGGTACAGATCCAACAATCTGCCAGGGGTTGCGTATTATTTAACAAATCATGCACTAATTTTCTATGATGTTGTACGAATCTATTGTTCAAAGGGGCTAGAGAATTCAATCTTTCCCATGCCTCCGTTGAGGTTAATGCGGCGCCCCCACCGCCGCAGGGCCGAGGGGTACCCGGTACCGGGCCTACGGGTCTCTGCTTCTGGGGTTGTCACGGCGGCTAGGCCCCGGTCCGTGACCCTGCCGTGGGGCGCACAGTGAATGATAGGTGTGGATGTTGGTAGTGGGGATGCGGTGCAGTAAATAACGAGGACACCAGGTTGCAGTCTCTTTACCTTTTTACTGGAGATCTCTGAGTCCTCAGTCCAGAATATGGTTCACCAGGCTGCGCAAGTCCGGCCGGTCCAATGGCACCTACAGAGTTCACTTCACAGGTGGAAATCGGTGCCTTCCTTCTTAGCGCTATGTGTTGTAGTCCTTCCCTGCTGTGCTTACGGAAAGTACCCCACAACTGTTGTGTCTGTTTCTCGTGTTCCCTCACAACTTGATTAAATGATGTTCTTCTAATCCTCCGTCCCTCCCTGATGTTACGGTTGGAACGGCACCCGTTTGTCGGATAGGCCTGGAGTTCTTCCGGGACCCTAGAGACGCCCCTCTCCCGCAATTGCCTCCCAAGACTTCATAGGTGATTTAGGTGAGACAGCCCGCCTGAGACTGACTGTCCTGCCGCTGTTTAGAGTATTGCTTGAAGCTGGTTATTGTAATACTCCCTCGGCGTTCCGGCCACCGGTAGTGCGCCTCAGTAGGATGTTGCTCCGGTCTTACAGCACGACCCCTACTGGTATTCTCCTATCGCTTGATCTCGTTTCTCACTCAGCACAATCTATCTCGCTTCTAATCCTTTCTTGGGTCCCGCCGCTTCCCGGAGCTGGCGCGGACCCGTTACGTTCTTTTCAATGCCAAGCCTCTGTCAGGATCCCACCCCTGACAGAGACCCTACTGTCTCTTCCTCCACAACACCCTCTGCCACCAGGTGTTGCTTCGTCCAATCCAGTCAGCTTTCTCATCTAACTTCCTGCCTGACCCCCAGTTTACCCACTATGGTGGGGAGTGGCCTAATGAATAGCACCCTTAGCTCCCCCCGGAGGCCCAGCTGTGAAATGTATTGGTGTCTGTGATACCTGATCAGATGAACTCCTTCAGTGCCATCGGACGCACCGTAGCTCCCCATAGTGGCGGAGCCACAGTACTGCAACGACCAGGACTCTGGGGCGCTGCACTCCCCCCTGGTTAAACACAGTACTCCGGGACTGGGAAGAAAACAACAATACAAGTTAGCAAAAAGACATACAATTTTTGTTGAGTGCAATAACAATAAGCATATTTGAACAGAGCTTCCCTTTATGGGAGGTGAGGGCACTTGAACGTTACAAACATGGTTAACATTATAAATTACAGGCTATAAATAACTCCTGTTACCCAACCGGGCATTCTACTTAAGTGCAAAATTGTTGAACAATAATTTAACATTGCCTTTAACCCCTTCACCCCCAAGGGTGGTTTGCACGTTAATGACCGGGCCAATTTTTACAATTCTGACCACTGTCCCTTTATGAGGCTATAACTCTGGAACGCTTTGACGGATCTTGGCGATTCTGACATTGTTTTCTCGTGACATATTGTACTTCATGTTAAAGGTAAAATTTATTCGATATAACTTGCGTTTATTTGTGAAAAAAATGGAAATTTGGCGAAAATTTTGAAAATTTTGCAATTTTCCAACTTTGAATTTTTGTGCCCTTAAATCACAGACATATGTCACACAAAATACTTAATAAGTAACATTTTCCACATGTCTACTTTACATCAGTACAATTTTGGAACCAAAATTTTTTTTTGTGACGGAGTTATAAGGGTTAAAAGTTGACCAGCAATTTCTCATTTTTACAACACCATTTTTTTTTAGGGACCACATCTCATTTGAAGTCATTTTGAGGGGTCTATATGATAGAAAATACTCAAGTGTGACACCATTCTAAAAACTGCACCCCTCAAGGTGCTCAAAACCACATTCAAGAAGTTTATTAACCCTTCAGGTGTTTCACAGGAATTTTTGGAATGTTTAAATAAAAATGAACATTTAACTTTTTTTCACACAAAATTTATTTCAGCTCCAATTTGTTTTATTTTACCAAGGGTAACAGGAGAAAATGGACCCCCAAAGTTGTTGTACAATTTGTCCTGAGTACGATGATACCCCATATGTGGGTGTAAACCATTGTTTAGGCGCATGGCAGAGCTTGGAAGGGAAGGAGCGCCATTTGACTTTTCAATGCAAAATTGACTGGAATTGAGATGGGACGCCATGTTGCGTTTGGAGAGCCCCTGATGTGCCTAAACATTGAAACTCCCTACAAGTGACACCATTTTGGAAAGTAGACCCCCTAAGGAACTTATCTAGATGTGTGGTGAGCACTTTGACCCACCAAGTGCTTCACAGAAGTTTATAATGCAGAGCCGTAAAAATAAAAAATCATATTTTTTCACAAAAATGATCTTTTCGCCCCCAATTTTTTATTTTCCCAAGGGTAAGAGAAGAAATTGGACCCCAAAAAATGTTGTGCAATTTGTCCTGAGTACGCTGATACCCCATATGTGGGTGTAAACCATTGTTTGGGCGCATGGCAGAGCTTGGAAGGGAAGGAGCGCCATTTGACTTTTCAATGCAAAATTGACTGGAATTGAGATGGGACGCCATGTTGCGTTTGGAGAGCCCCTGATGTGCCTAAACATTGAAACTCCCTACAAGTGACACCATTTTGGAAAGTAGACCCCCTAAGGAACTTATCTAGATGTGTGGTGAGCACTTTGACCCACCAAGTGCTTCACAGAAGTTTATAATGCAGAGCCGTAAAAATAAAAAATCATATTTTTTCACAAAAATGATCTTTTCGCCCCCAATTTTTTATTTTCCCAAGGGTAAGAGAAGAAATTGGACCCCAAAAAATGTTGTGCAATTTGTCCTGAGTACGCTGATACCCCATATGTGGGTGTAAACCATTGTTTGGGCGCATGGCAGAGCTTGGAAGGGAAGGAGCGCCATTTGACTTTTCAATGCAAAATTGACTGGAATTGAGATGGGACGCCATGTTGCGTTTGGAGAGCCCCTGATGTGCCTAAACATTGAAACTCCCTACAAGTGACACCATTTTGGAAAGTAGACCCCCTAAGGAACTTATCTAGATGTGTGGTGAGCACTTTGACCCACCAAGTGCTTCACAGAAGTTTATAATGCAGAGCCGTAAAAATAAAAAATCATATTTTTTCACAAAAATGATCTTTTTGCCCCCAATTTTTTATTTTCCCAAGGGTAAGAGAAGAAATTGGACCCCAAAAAATGTTGTGCAATTTGTCCTGAGTACGCTGATACCCCATATGTGGGTGTAAACCATTGTTTGGGTGCATGGCAGAGCTTGGAAGGGAAGGAGCGCCATTTGACTTTTCAATGCAAAATTGACTGGAATTGAGATGGGACGCCATGTTGCGTTTGGAGAGCCCCTGATGTGCCTAAACATTGAAACTCCCTACAAGTGACACCATTTTGGAAAGTAGACCCCCTAAGGAACTTATCTAGATGTGTGGTGAGCACTTTGACCCACCAAGTGCTTCACAGAAGTTTATAATGCAGAGCCGTAAAAATAAAAAATCATATTTTTTCACAAAAATGATCTTTTTGCCCCCAATTTTTTATTTTCCCAAGGGTAAGAGAAGAAATTGGACCCCAAAAAATGTTGTGCAATTTGTCCTGAGTACGCTGATACCCCATATGTGGGTGTAAACCATTGTTTGGGCGCATGGCAGAGCTTGGAAGGGAAGGAGCGCCATTTGACTTTTCAATGCAAAATTGACTGGAATTGAGATGGGACGCCATGTTGCGTTTGGAGAGCCCCTGATGTGCCTAAACATTGAAACTCCCTACAAGTGACACCATTTTGGAAAGTAGACCCCCTAAGGAACTTATCTAGATGTGTTTTGAGAGCTTTGAACCCCCAAGTGTTTCACTACAGATTATAACGCAGAGCCGTGAAAATAATTTTTTTTTTTTTCTCAAAAATGATTTTTTAGCCCCCAGCTTTGTATTTTTACAAGGGTAACAGAATAAATTGGACCCCAAAATTTGTTTTCCAATTTGTCCTGAGTACGCTGATACCCCATATGTGGGGGGGAACCACTGTTTGGGCGCATGACAGAGCTCGGAAGGGAAGGAGCGCCATTTGGAATGCAGACTTAAATGGATTGGTCAGCAGCCGTCACGTTGCATTTGCAGAGCCCCTGATGTACCCAAACAGTACAAACCCCCCACAAGTGACCCCATATTGGAAACTAGACCTCCCAAGGAACTTATCTAGATGTGTTTTGAGAACTTTGAACCCCCAAGTGTTTCACTAAAGTTTATAGCGCAAAGCCGTGAAAATAAAAATTCTTTTTTTTTTTTCACAAAAATGATTTTTAGCCCCCAGTTTTGTATTTTCACAAGGGTAACAGGATAAATTAGACCCCAAAAGTTGTTGTCCAATTTGTCCTGAGTACGCTGATACCCCATATGTCGGGGGGAACCACTGTTTGGGCGCATGACAGAGCTCGGAAGGGAAGGAGCGCCATTTGGAATGCAGACTTAAATGGATTGGTCAGCAGCCGTCACGTTGCATTTGCAGAGCCCCTGATGTACCCAAACAGTACAAACCCCCCACAAGTGACCCCATATTGGAAACTAGACCTCCCAAGGAACTTATCTAGATGTGTTTTGAGAACTTTGAACCCCCAAGTGTTTCACTAAAGTTTATAGCGCAAAGCCGTGAAAATAAAAATTCTTTTTTTTTTTCACAAAAATGATTTTTTAGCCCCCAGTTTTGTATTTTCACAAGGGTAACAGGATAAATTAGACCCCAAAAGTTGTTGTCCAATTTGTCCTGAGTACGCTGATACCCCATATGTCGGGGGGAACCACTGTTTGGGCGCATGACAGAGCTCGGAAGGGAAGGAGCGCCATTTGGAATGCAGCCTTAAATGGATTGGTCTGCAGGCGTCACGTTGCATTTGCAGAGCCCCTGATGTACCCAAACAGTACAAACCCCCCACAAGTGACCCCATATTGGAAACTAGACCTCCCAAGGAACTTATCTAGATGTGTTGTGAGAACTTTGAACCCCCAAGTGTTTCACTACAGTTTATAATGCAGAGCCGTGAAAATAAAACATATTTTTTTTCCCACAAAAATGATTTTTAGCCCCCCAAATTTTTATTTTCCTAAGGATAACAAGAGAACTTGGACCCCAGAAGTTGTTGTTCAATTTGTCCCGAGTACGCTGATAACACATATGTTGGGGTAAACCCCTTTTTGGGCGCACGGGAGAGCTCGGAAGGGAAGGAGCACTGTTTTACTTTTTCAACGCAGAATTGGCTGGAATTGAGATTGGACGCCATGTCGCGCTTGGAGAGCCCCTGATGTGCCTGGACAGTGGAAACCCCCCAATTCTACCTGAAACCCTAACCCAAACACACCCCTAACCCTAATCCCAACGGTAACCCTAACCACACCCCTAGCCCTGACACACCCATAATTCTAATCCCAACCCTAATCCAAACGTAAATGTAATCCAAACCCTAACCCTAACTTTAGCCCCAACCCTAACTTTAGCCCCAACCCTAACTTTACCTCCAACCCTAGCCCTAACCCTACCCCTAACCCTAACCCTAAACGTGACTGAAATACGTGGCACTGAAATACGTGGCACTGAAATACGTGGCACTGAAATACGTGGCACTGAAATACGTGGCACTGAAATACGTGATACGTGGCACTTAAATACGTGGCACTGAAACACGTGGCACTGAAATACGTGGCACTGAAATACGTGGCACTGAAATACGTGGCACTGAAATACGTGGCACTGAAATACGTGGCACTTAAATAAGTGGCACTGAAATATGTGATATGTGGCACTTAAATACGTGGCACTGAAATACGTGGCACTGAAATACGTGGCACTGAAATACGTGGCACTGAAATACGTGGCACTGAAATACGTGGCACTGAAATACGTGGCACTTAAATAAGTGGCACTGAAATATGTGATATGTGGCACTTAAATACGTGGCACTGAAATACGTGGCACTGAAATACGTGGCACTGAAATACGTGGCACTGAAATACGTGGCACTGAAATACGTGGCACTGAAATACGTGCAACTGAAATACGTGGTACTAAAATATGTGGCACTGAAATACGTGATACGTGGCACTGAAATACGTGGCACTGAAACACGTGGCACTGAAATACGTGATACGTGGCACTGAAATACATGGCACTGAAATACGTGGCACTGAAATACGTGGCACTGAAATACGTGGCACTGAAATACGTGGCACTATGACTGTCAGAAAATGTTCATTAAACGGTTAGGGGTGAGGTTAGGGGTAGAGTTAGGGTTAGGGTTTGGATCCCTTTATCACCTTGATGGTGGTGGGTGGCTTTTCAGTGTGTTTTCTGTTTTTTTCGATAAAAATGCATGCGTTTTTAACGCAAACAAACGCATGTGCTTAAAAACGCAAGAAAATACTGCAGGTTGTATTTCTGAAAATGAACGCATGCAGAAAAAAACCGCATGCGTTTGAAAACGCGACCAAACGCGTACAAAAAAACCGCATGCGTTTTCAATGTTAAATATAGGGAAAAAACGCATGCGTTTTTTTGTGCAAAAAACGCTGCAGACAAAAACGGAAGTGTGAAACCAGCGACGCTTTTTATAGCAAAAAAGTTTTTGCGTCTCCACATTTTGAGACCTATAATTTTTCCACATTTGCTCCACAGAGTCATGTGAGGTCTTGTTTTTTGCGGGACGAGTTGACGTTTTTATTGGTAACATTTTCGGACACGTGACCGTTTTTGATCGCTTTTTATTCCGATTTTTGTGAGGCAGAATGACCAAAAACCTGCTATTCATGAATTTCTTTTGGGAGAGGCGTTTATACCGTTCCGGGTTTGGTAAAATTGATAAAGCAGTTTTATTCGTCGGGTCGGTATGATTACAGCGATATCTCATTTATATCATTTTTTTATGTTTTGGCGCTTTTATACGATAAAAACTATTTTATAGAAAAAATAATTATTTTGGTATCGCTTTATTCTCAGGACTATAACTTTTTTATTTTTTTGCTGATGATGCTGTATGGCAGCTTGTTTTTTGCGGGACAAGATGACGTTTTCAGCGGTACCATGGATATTTATATCAGTCTTTTTGATCGCGTGTTATTCCACTTTTTGTTCGGCGGTATGGTAATAAAGCGTTGTTTTTTGCCTCGTTTTTTTTTTTTTTTTCTTACGGTGTTTACTGAAGGGGTTAACTAGTGTGGCAGTTTTATAGGTTGGGTCGTTACGGACGCGGCGATACTAAATATGTGTACTTTTATTGTTTGTTTTTTTTAATTTAGATAAAGAAATGTATTTATGGGAATAATATATATATTTTTTTTTCATTATTTTGGAATATTTTTTTTTATTTTTTTTTACACATTTGGAAATTTTTTTTTTTACTTTTTTACTTTGCCCCAGGGGGGGACAATACAGATCGGTGATCTGCCAGTTTGCATAGCACTCTGACAGATCACCGATCTGCGAGAAGTACAGGCTGCTTCACAGTGCCTGCTCTGAGCAGGCGTCTGTGAAGCCACCTCCCTCCCTGCAGGACCCGGATCCGCGGCCATCTTGGATCCGGGTCTGGAGCAGGCAGGGAGGGAGGTAAGACCCTCGCAGCAACGCGATCACATCGCGTTGCTGCGGGGGGCTCAGGGAAGCCCGCAGGGAGCCCTCTCCCTGCGCGATGCTTCCCTGCATCGCCGGCACATCGCGATCATGTTTGATCGCGGTGTGCCGGGGGTTAATGTGCCGGGGGCGGTCCGTGACCGCTCCTGGCACATAGTGCCGGATGTCAGCTGCGATATGCAGCCGACACCCGGCCGCGATCGGCCGCGCTCCCCCCGTGAGCGCGGCCGATCGGCTATGACGTACTATCCCGTCGGCGGTCATACGGGCCCACCCCACCTCGACGGGATAGTACGTCAAATGTCGGGAAGGGGTTAAGGACTCACACTCTAAATCCACTAAAGACCTTCCTATAATCACATTATAAGGCACTTTAACTTTCTCATTCTCCTTCTTTGAATCTGCAGGACCGCCGGTCCTATTGGCACCAGACCTACTGCCTCTCCTTTCTTTTACAGGACCGCCCCGTTCAGCCAGGGCCTACTGCCTTTTCAACTACTATACACAGTATAGAACATAACATTTCTTTCAGTTTAAGAGCACTGAGTCATCTCTACATGACTCCTATCAGGACTCAGGGTTTACCTTCTATCCTAACTTTCTATCAGCATTATCTAAACATTGTCTATCGAACATTAAGCCTTCTCATTATCTTTCTTCCTTTCTTGCATGCTGGACACCACATCTATTTCTACGGGCCCACTGCATCCTTCTTCTTTCTTTCACCTTTTACTTCTCAGAGCACATCATCAGTATTCCTTCACATTTAACTAATTAAACACATATAACTCTCTTATACAAACATTATCATCACTTTTCTCTCATTGACATTATTGCTATTTATCTTAAGCAATTTTACTATTGAAATACGATAAATGAACATCCCCTTTAAGAGGGGACCAAGTCTCTGTGAGGTAGCGTGTCTTCCCAAGCTACCAGTCCATACTCAGCAAAGGTTCCAGTGCGGTATCTTCGCAAAGAGTCTTTAAGTAAAACCAGTAGGGAGCGCCTTTAATAAGGTGCAACTATTTACAAGAAGTTCGGATCATGCACTGTTCATGATTTCAGCAGTTTTTGAATAACATAGAAAAATAGAAAAATAACCAAAAACAATAGGGATCCCGGGTCCATAGAAGGATCCCCCTAAAAGTTTACCCTGAACGGGTTTTAGCAGCAATCATAAAAGGCAATAAAACAGTAACTATTTTACAAGTAACAAAGTACAGTAGAATCTTACTGTGGTGGTCTCCGGTCTGGCATCACCAGGCCAACGGATCGCACTGGTGCGCCAGGAAGCGGTTCCGGTCCCAGCAGTGATAAAATCCCTCGCCGGGACGCCCTTCTCACGGGTAGGTGCACACGTTCCTCCGGAGCACGGCGAGGACGGGCTCCTCGAGATTCCGCGGGGCCGGGCTCTGCTGCTTTCCCCTTGGGATCATCTTCTTCCGGTGTTCCGGCAGCAGCCTGGAGGGCAATGCATCGTTGCACACCTCGCGCCATCCAACCAGACTCTCCCGCAGCCCTCCTCCATCTGGTGTAAGTCACCGCATCGCCTGGCTCCAGGTCGCAGGGAAATCTTCCGCTGCAGGGCTCCACCTCCTCCCGATCCACGTGGATCTGTAGCGGCTCCCCGATTTCTTGGATAACCCCGCGTCCATACTGAGGGTTAAAGGCCACCACTACACCCCAGTGTGATGGCGGGATCTCCGGGGTGCTAATTAAATCAACCTGCTCTGCAGGCTGGGGCCGGCTCCGCCACGCTGCCATCAGACGCCGTAGATGTTCGGCGTCCGGCATGATCTTCAGGCCCGGCGTCTGTAGCGTACCTTCAGCCGCGGCCAGGTGGGAGGGAGCAGGGGACACTGGGGATAAACGGATCTCCGTAGGCTGGCCCAGCCGAGTGAGCACGCGGGCATCAGCCTCCAGCCTGCGGGCTAGCTGTCGGGCCTCGGCTGCAGCCACACATTCCTCAGACAGCGGCAGAGGGGGTCGGCCCATCGGTGACCCTGTGAGGGTCAGACCCCACAGCGTCGGCGTTTCTGGGGCTATGTCAGGTTGCGCAGCCTCAGGCCGGACCGGGTCAGCCCCGCGTGGTGCTCCTGATGTCGCCATCTTGGCCTTTCCTCCAATGTCTTCTTCCCGCGGTCTCTTTCGTGGGCGGCCCCGTCCCCATGGTCTCCACCCTCCAACCAGGATCAGGAGGCGGACCTCGGCTGTTGACGGGCATGTCCTCAGGACACAGAAATACTTAGACTGGGCGGCCATCGCTGTTCGCGCTCTCCAGCTTGTCTACGCCTACTTCACGCCCCTTCTCTCTTCAGCGCTGCAATGGCGGCGGATTTTGGCGGTAAATGGTGCAACACAGTCTTCGTAATAAAGCACAGTCAAAGCACAATAAATCACAGTTCCAAGGCACACATGACCTGATTCTTCAGGCTTAAGTAGATCCTGTTCGTGACGCCAAGTTGCGGCGCCCCCACCGCCGCAGGGCCGAGGGGTACCCGGTACCGGGCCTACGGGTCTCTGCTTCTGGGGTTGTCACGGCGGCTAGGCCCCGGTCCGTGACCCTGCCGTGGGGCGCACAGTGAATGATAGGTGTGGATGTTGGTAGTGGGGGTGCGGTGCAGTAAATAACGAGGACACCAGGTTGCAGTCTCTTTACCTTTTTACTGGAGATCTCTGAGTCCTCAGTCCAGAATATGGTTCACCAGGCTGCGCAAGTCCGGCCGGTCCAATGGCACCTACAGAGTTCACTTCACAGGTGGAAATCGGTGCCTTCCTTCTTAGCGCTATGTGTTGTAGTCCTTCCCTGCTGTGCTTACGGAAAGTACCCCACAACTGTTGTGTCTGTTTCTCGTGTTCCCTCACAACTTGATTAAATGATGTTCTTCTAATCCTCCGTCCCTCCCTGATGTTACGGTTGGAACGGCACCCGTTTGTCGGATAGGCCTGGAGTTCTTCCGGGACCCTAGAGACGCCCCTCTCCCGCAATTGCCTCCCAAGACTTCATAGGTGATTTAGGTGAGACAGCCCGCCTGAGACTGACTGTCCTGCCGCTGTTTAGAGTATTGCTTGAAGCTGGTTATTGTAATACTCCCTCGGCGTTCCGGCCACCGGTAGTGTGCCTCAGTAGGATGTTGCTCCGGTCTTACAGCACGACCCCTACTGGTATTCTCCTATCGCTTGATCTCGTTTCTCACTCAGCACAATCTATCTCGCTTCTAATCCTTTCTTGGGTCCCGCCGCTTCCCGGAGCTGGCGCGGACCCGTTACGTTCTTTTCAATGCCAAGCCTCTGTCAGGATCCCACCCCTGACAGAGACCCTACTGTCTCTTCCTCCACAACACCCTCTGCCACCAGGTGTTGCTTCGTCCAATCCAGTCAGCTTTCTCATCTAACTTCCTGCCTGACCCCCAGTTTACCCACTATGGTGGGGAGTGGCCTAATGAATAGCACCCTTAGCTCCCCCCGGAGGCCCAGCTGTGAAATGTATTGGTGTCTGTGATACCTGATCAGATGAACTCCTTCAGTGCCATCGGACGCACCGTAGCTCCCCATAGTGGCAGAGCCACAGTACTGCAATGACCAGGACTCTGGGGCGCTGCATTAACATTATTAACATCAATATCATGAGTCTTATACTGCTTTTTTGCAATGGCTTGCATGTATCCATGATGCCTTTCCTTCAAGCTTGACTGCTGTTGGAGTTGTTAACAGGACTTGGAAAGGTCCGTCAAATCTCGGTTCCAGAGTCTTTCTGGTGTGTCTTTTCACGTAGATTTGATCACCAGGTTCCAACTTGTGGCCTCCTTCGAGATTTTCTGGATCTGGAAGGGAAGCAAAAACTTGCGAATGCACTTTAGTTAAACGTTTTTGTAATTCTTGTACATAAGCAGTTAAAGTCTCAGTATTCAACATCAGTTGTTGTGGAAAATAACAACCCAAATTTGCTGCTCTACCAAAAAGAATCTCATGTGGTGACAGCTTAGCCTTCCCCCTTGGGGCGTTTCGGATGGAATACAGGGCAAGTGGTAGACACTCGGTCCAAGGCTTTCCTGTTTCTGCCATGGCCTTCTGGATTTTTAATTTTATTGTTCCATTTAATCTTTCCACTTTACCTGAACTCTGTGGGTGATACGGAGTGTGAAACTGGTTTTCTACTCCCAACATTTTCATAACATTCTGGAATATTTCTCCAGTAAAATGGGTACCCCTATCTGACTCGATCACCTCAGGCATGCCGTAACGGGGTATCAGTTCATGTGCTATTTTAATGGCAGTAGTTTTTGCTGAGGCTTTACGAACTGGATAAGCCTCTGGCCACCCTGAGAACATGTCCACACACACAAGCACATATTCGTATCCATTGTACCTAGGAAGCTGGATGTAGTCGATCTGGAGTCTTTGAAAGGGATACAGTGGTCTTACATGATGCTTGGTTGGGGTTTTAATGGTCTGACCTGGATTGTGTGCCAGGCATATAGCGCATGCAGCACACATGTTCCGAGCGAAATTACCAAAGCCTGGAGCCAACCACCTTTCTTTTACCTTGAGCGTCATACCGTTTGCCGATACATGCGTAGGTAGGTGGAGGTCACTCGCCACTGCGGGGTACCAGGCTCTGGGTAAATACAACAAAGTTCCTTTTTTCCATAATCCTTGCTGATATTCTGCCCCTTTTTTCTGCCACTGCCCTCGTTCTTCGTCGTCTACCTGTTTCTGAGCTTCCTTCAATCTCTCCTCATCATCTTCAGAGCTATCTAGTGTGTGGGCATGATGTAAGGGTTTACGTGCTGCCTGTTTTGCTGCTTTGTCGGCTTTATCGTTACCCCTGGCTTCCTCGGTGTCGAGTCTCACATGTGCAGCTACCTTTATCACCGCTATTTCTTTAGTTTCTTGTGCTGCCTCCAGAATCTGTCTAATGAGGGAGGCATGTTTAACAGGTTGGCCTGAAGCAGTCATATAACCTCTGGCTCTCTATATTACGCCAAAATCGAAAATAATGCCATGTGCATATCTAGAATCAGTGTATATGTTTGCTGTCTGATCTTTGGCTATTTTTAGAGCTTCAACTAATGCCGTAAGTTCTGCTTCTTGTGCAGACTGATTAGCAGGGAGAGGTTCTGCTTTCAGCACTTCATGCTGAGTTACTACCGCATAACCTGTATGAAATTGTCCATTCATATCTGCATATCTACTGCCATCTATGAAAAGTTCAAATGTAGCATTACAGAGTGGCTTGTCACGTACATTACGTAAGCCCTGAGTCTCTTGTTCCATTAATTGTACACAATCATGCATTGACTCTGATGGGTCAAAGGAGTTGGAGAGTGCAGTTTCCTCAGGTATGGTACCCCCCTCAGACTCTAAAGGGAGCAAAGACGCGAGATTAAGAGTCTGAACCCTGGCAAAGGAAATGTTGGGCGGCAGTAGTAGGGAACATTGGAGACGGAGGTGTCTGGCCATTGAAATATGTTTAGGTTGGACCTGGTTAAGAATGCCATGTACATCTTGAGTGGTCTGAACTAGAAGTGGGTGATCAAGAACAATCTCAGAAGCTTTATCTAATAACAGTGAAATTGCGGCTACTACTCTTACACAAGAAGGTGCGGCTCTAGCTACAGGGTCCAGATGAGCTGATATGTATGCCACAGGTCTCTGTTTGTTTCCATGTTTTTGTGTGAGCACCCCTGTAGCATGTGAGGATATCTCAGCTGCCATCAATTGAAAAGGTTTAGTGTAGTCTGGGAGTCCCAAAGCCGGAGCTGATACCAGTGCTGTTTTCAAAGAGGAAAATGACTGTTTAGCCTCTTCACTGAGTGAATATGGCGTGTTGGCAATACAGTCATATAAAGACTGCATGAGTTGACTTGCATGTATGATCCACTGTCTACAGTGTGAAACAATACCCAGGAAAGCACGCAGCTGTTTGTGATTCCTGGGTTCAAGCATGTTACGTATGGCTTCCGTACGTTGAGGTGTGAGGTGTCTGATGCCCTGTGATATGCAGTGACCTAAGAACACGACTGTTTGTTGACAAGCCTGGAGTTTCTGTCTATTTACTTTACAGCCTTCTTGCGCTAGGAAAATTAAGAAATTAACAGTTGAGGTAACTGCCGTCTGCTCATCAGGGCAACAAATAAGTAAGTCATCTACATACTGTAGAATGACTACTCCTGGTTCTGGGGTGAAATTTTTCAGCACGGTCTGCATTGCTTCAGAGTACAAAGTTGGTGAGTGTACCATACCTTGTGGCAATCTTGTCCATGCTAATTGTTTACCCTTGAATGTAAAGGCAAACAAATGCCAACAGTTCTTATGTAGTGGCACAGAAAAAAATGCGTTTGATAAGTCAATTACCGTAAAATATGCAGCAGTGCTGGGAATTTGAGACAGTAAGGTATGAGGATTCGGTACCACAGGGGTGACCGGTGCCAAAACCTTATTGATTTCCCGTAGGTCGTGCACCATGCGATATTTCACCATAGTTTCTTTGGAGGAAATTTTCTTTTTAACAGGATATAAGGGTGTATTGGCGGGTGACCTGATTTCTACCAAAGCACCTTGTAACACATAATCCTGAATTTGTTGAGAAATTGCCAGTTCTTGCTGGGCGCTGATGGGGTATTGCCTGAGCTGAGGTAAAATGGTTCCCGGGGCAGTTTCTAACAGTATAGGAGCTACTGATAAGAATCCTACATCAGTGTCTCCTTTTGCCCATAGGCTGTCAGGAACCCGAGACAAGTCAATTTTTGCTTGTTGAGTGTAAATTTCGGGAAAATCCTCCATTGCCTGTATTCTAACATATTGTTCCAGAGTTTCTGCATCTTCAGGGATGGTCAGCATAACTGTGCCATTTTCTCTAAAATGGATGTTTGCGTGCATTTTACTTAAGACATCAGTACCCAGCAAGCAGGTAGGTGCACCTTTAGCAAATAAAAATTTGGATACAAAGGTTTTAGGGCCAAAGCTCACATTTAAAGGTTTTGTAAAGGGCAACGCCTGAATTTTACCATCATACCCTTCTGCATATGTTACCTTTGAGGATATATTGTCAGGATATGGTAAAAAGTCTTGATTTGAAATGGAGGATGTTGCTCCCGTATCTATCAGAAAAGGTACATTTTTACCCTCAACCTCAACTTGTATTATTGGTCTTCTAGAAGGAAGAGAGACCTGCATAACCTTCAGTCATTCTGAGCTGTCTGTTTGATCAGGCGCTGGGTTATTTATCCTATTTTTGGGTACAAAGGTTCCTGAATCTATATCTGCTTTTCTCTTTCTACATTCCCTTTGGAAATGTCCTGGCTTCTTACAGTAATGACAAGTAAACTTTTGATTAGCAGAGCCAGTATTAGCCTGTGCAATTCTTACTGGCTTAGAATTTTCTCTTAAGTCCATTTCTATCCCTACAGCTTTCTGTCTAGCCAGGTGTGGGTCTTCCAAGGTTCTCCAATCAGGGGTTGCGGCCTTAAGCTTTTCCTTCACTTTTGGAGACAATCCATCTATAAAGGTTTTTGTAACTAACCTCATCATTCCTGAAGCGGTTAGATCCATGCCTTCATCTCTGAAATTATTTTCTACACTTAGATAATATTCGTCTACTGATTGTCCAGATTTCTGAGCCACCACTCCCGTTGTTCCTCTCTGCCTCTGTTTTTCCCTCATAAAAACCATTAAGTGATCTACAAATTGCGTACCTGATTCTATCGTTTGTAAGGCACCATCTCCTGCCTGGGGCCTATGTACCTGTAGATTTGCTAATAGCTCCTGGAAGAGTCCAGGAGTCATTTTCATTCTACATAATTCTTCTCCATCTGCCCAAACTCCAGCGTGAGTCTGCATAATTTGCTGTATATATTGTGCAAATCTAACTGGACACTGGGTGGGATCTGGTGCGTTATGCAAGAGAGACATGCCTTCAGCGGGGGACCAAGGGAAATATTGTCGAGTTTGGTGATATCTAGTTCCCATTACTCCGTCAGCACCAGGTTCCCTAAAGGGTCTTGGTACTACCCTAACAGGGGCAAGTACAGCGCCATGTCTAGGTGTACCACAGGCTAGGCAATCATTTCTCCAGTCTGGATTTTGTTGTCCACAGTGCGGACATACCCATCCTCCTGGTCCGGCTAAACTTTGAGGTGGTGTTTGGAGAAAAGATGGGGCATGTGGGTTAAGGTATGGGGGTGGGGTGTTCTTATATTCCACATTTTGTTTTTCTCCATAGCCTGCGGGTCTAATACACCACTTTTTATTCTGTTGATTATATGTCCATCCCTCTTTTTCTGCTACCCTAGAGACATCAATCAACGCTTGGATCTGATCTATCCATTTCTTGTCTCTGATTATGCCTTTTTTTTTTTTCCTGAATTCCTTCCCATTTTTTTCTACTAAAGGCTTCTGCCTTAGTAACTCCAAACTTACTAAAAATCTTTCTCAGCCCCTTAGTGGCATCTTCACCACTTCTCTCCTTTATGATAGTATAGATATCTAATTCTTCTGGTTCCGACTTTGTTTGCTTATTCCCCATTTTCTTATCCTGAGCTTTTTTCTTTTCTTGCCCTAGGTGGCGTTTGGGTATGAGAATACCTCGTTACCTTCTTCCTAAGGAGCTAGGATGTTTAACAGCTTCTGCGTACCGTGTTGATGTAAGAAAATCCTGATTCCTACACCTATAGCAAACAACACAAATGCAACCAGACAGAGGATCAAAATACAACGTATCTTGTCCCAGGCTAATTTATCTGTCCTGGGCTCATACTATCATACACTTATCCGTCACCAGGTTTTCGTCAAAGACAGGATCAGAGATTGAACATAGGCGCGGAGGTCTCCCCGAAAGGACGCAACCACGTTGCCCAGTGGGACAGTCACTTCTTCTGTTTCAACACCCTGGGCGGCTTATAGGGCTATTCCCAACTTCCACACACCTTCTATTCACATTCACTCTCATTCAATGCCGTACTCCGTGAGGTGGTCAATTCCTAAGTAGTTCAAGAACCCGAGCTATAGGTATCCTCCTCTACTAGAACTACCCGCTAAAGGACACGACACAGAAAATCTTACGGACAGTGCAGGGCAGATATAAGAGATCTAACAGTGTCTCTTACCTGGCCAGGTTTTTATTCATCTGCCGTCCATTATCCCAGATTCTCTTTTCGTTCGTATTCTGCCGGTGTTCTTGAAGGAGTACACAGACCTCGGGTCCCTGTTCAGGCGCCAGGAAATGTCGGGACCACACTCAGTCGGAGCAGCCTTTGGAAGTGGGGAATCACCAGAAATAATACACAAGACACGTCTCGTATAGTATATCACTGGGAAGCCTCTGAAGCACGCCTGCCTTCAAGGTGCTATCCCCTCTTTATATATAGTTGTACAGGTAGTTTCAGTGGTTATACAAGTTTTGCTTGTTTAAACAAAGAGAGAAAAGAGAAGACCAAAAAAAACAGTTTCGGCTATGTGATAGTTTCACAACAAACAAAACAGTACAGTTTCACCTAAGTGGCAGTTTCACAAACAAAAAATAGGATTTCACACTATAGCTAAAATGTCCCTGAATGGACAGGTCAATATTGATCACAAATTCTTTTTGGTTCATTGAGGTAACCATTTTTGTTCCGCTCTTCACACCCCTCAAAAGAAATCCAGCCAATTTTGCGCTCCCAAATACAAAATCTGAAGCGATGGGAGCCCGCCTAACTTATGGGTACGTATCTCTGGCTGGGCATAACATACTGGTGACTGCAATGTACTGGTCACTTCAACATACTGGTCACTACAATGGCAGTTTGCAATATTCACTTAGCAACATTCATTGCTGCTTGTTTCTGGAAAACACACATGGAGTCAAAATCATCACTACATCTGTAGATAAATTTCCAAAGGGGTATAATTTCCAAAATGGGGTCACTTGAGGGGGGATTCTGCTCTTCTAGCAATTAGAGACTCTGTATATGAAGTCCACAAACTATTGTAGGAAAATCTGTGCTTCAGGAGGCAAATAGTGCTCTGTCCCTCCCGAGTCTCTCTGTATGACTAAACAGTACTGTACAGCCACATACAGTATAGGGTATTGCCACATTCAGTAGAAATTGTGGGACAAATTATTATGTCATTTGTCCCGACTCCCCAGTTCTTGTGTGACAATGTAAAATCCGGGGCTAAAACTAAATTTTGGTGGTAAAAATGTAGTTATTTTTTCTTCACTGCCCAATGGTATAAAATTCTGTGACACACCCATGGTGTCAATATGATCATTGCACCACTAGATGAATTCGTTGAGAGGTGTAGTTTGTAAAATGGGGTCATTTATATGGGGGTTCTGCTGTCTGGCTCTCCCAGTCGGTCATGGCACCTGCAAACCATAACAGTAAAATATGTACTACAGTATGGCGCTCCTTCCCTTCTGAGGTTTGCACTGTGCCTGAAAAGTATTTCCCGATTACATGTAGGGTATTGGTGCAATTCTGTGAGGCACATGTGGTGTCAATATGATGACTGCACCCCTAGATGAATTAATTAGGGAGTGTCATTTGTAAAATGAGTTCACATATGTGGGGTTCTGTTGTTCTGGCACCTCAGGGGCTCTGCCAATGTGACTTGGCACCCTCAAACAATTCCAGCAAAATCTGAACTCCAATATGGTGCTTATTCCATTCTGAGCTTTACACTGTGCTTCAAAAGTAGTATTCTTTCACATATGGGGGTATCGGCATACTCAGGAGAAATTGCACAACAAATTGTATGGTGCAATATCTCCTGTTACCCTTGAGAAAATAAATAAATGGGGCTAAAATAACATTTTTGTAGGGAAAATGTGATTTTTTTTATTTTCACAGCTCAACGTTGAAAACTTCTGTGAAGCACCTGAGGGTTAAACCCTCAGCTCACCACACATCTAAATACATTCCTTGACGGGTACAGTTTCCAAAATGGAGTCACTTGTGGGGGACTTTCCAATGTTTAGGAACATCAGGGGCTCTCCAAATGGGACATGGCATCCGCTAATAATTCTAGGACATTTTACATTCAAGAAGTCATATGAAGTTCCTTCCCTTCCGACCCCTGCTGTACGCCGAAACAGTAGTTTTCTCTATCATTTGGGGTATCAGCATACTCAGAAGAAATTGCACAACAAATTGTATGGTGCAATTTCTCTTGTTACCCTTACGAAAATGCAAAATTTGGGGCTAAAATAATAAAGTTTTGTGGGGAAAATGTGACTTTTTTATTTTCACAGCTCAAAGTTATAAACTTCAATGAAGCACCTGGGGGTTCAAGGTGCTCACCACACATCTAAATACGATCCTTTGAGAGTCTACTTTCCAAAATTGGGTCACTTGTTGGGGGTTTCCACTGTCTAGGCACAACAGGGGCTCTCCAAACTGGACATGGAGTCCACTAATGATTCCAGGAAATTTTACATTTAAAAAGTCATATGACTCTGCTTCCCTTTTCGAACCCTGCCATGCGCCCAAACAGTAGTTTTCTCCCTCATATGAGGTATCAGCGTACTCAGGAGAAATTGCACAACAAATTTGGGGGTCCTGTTACCCTTGCGAAAATAATAAAAATTGGGTCTAAAGTAAAACTTTTTTAAAAAAAAGCTAAATGATCATTTTTTTTCTTCCACATTCCAAAAGTTCCTGTGAAGCACCTGAAGGGTTAATAAACTTCTTCAATGTTGTTTTGAGCACCTCGAGGGGTGCAGTTTTTATAATGCTGTCACTTTTGGGTATTTTCTGTCATACAAACCCCTCAAAGCCACTTTGAAATGTAATGTCATCCCTAGAAAAAAATGGTTTTGCAAATTTTGTTGGTCAAAATGAGAAATCGCTGCTCAATGTTTAACCATTCTAACTTCCTAACAAAAAAAATATGTTTAAAAAATTGTGCTGATATAAAGTAGACATGTGGGAAATTTTATTTATTACCTATTTTGTGTGACATACCTCTTTCATTTAAGGACATACAAATTAAAAGTTTGAAAGTGCAAAATGTTAAAAATTTTTGCCAAATTTCTGTTATTTTTCACAAATAAATGCAAGTTATATCGAACAAATTATGCCACTGTCATGAAGTACAATATGTCATGAAAAACAGTTTCAGAATCAGTGGGATCCATTGAAGCGTTCCAGAGTAGGGTTGAGCGAAACGGGTCGTGCATTTTCATAAGTCGCCGACTTTTGGCAAAGTCGGCGTCTCATGAAACCCGACCCGATCCCTGTGCGTGGTCGGCCATGCGGTACGCGATCTTGGCGCTAAAGTCGCGTTTCGTATGACGCGTTTAGCGCCATTTTTTCAGCCAATGAATGAGCGTGGGCAGAGTGATGACATAGGTCTTAGGGGAGTGAACGCCTATCGTCATGTTATCACTTGTGCGCAGTAGGGATTTGGAATGTGCAATACGAAATTTTCTGTGCTGGGACGGAGGGGAGAGAGAGAGAGAGATAAAAAAAAAAATAAAATTCCTTCATTGGGTTTCATGTTTCGGCCGAAACCCGACTTTTCACGGTGGTCGGCCGATTTCACTCGACTCGACTTTTAAGACAGTCGGGTTTCACAAAACCCGACTCGACCCTAAAAAACTAAAGGTCGCTCAACCCTATTCCAGAGTTATTACCACACAAAATGACACAGGTCAAAATTGAAAAATTGCAAAGTATAATGCATGTGAATTCTTAGTTAACTACTTTTACTTTAAAATCCTTTTCTTGTGAAGTATGAAATCGTTCTCCTAGGTTGCATTGCAGGTACCTTCTCTTTCCAGTTCCTAGATGTAATAATTGGTAGTATGTAGCACTCACAAACTCTGCGGTTAGCCAGTAATACATGATCTGTCTGCCTTTGACCATATAAAGAAATGTGTTTTAACACAAGAAGCTAATAATGCATTGGGGAATCCCTTGTGGAAGTGAATTCTGGATAAGTGTGTAAGCGTTATTTCTCAGTACAGCAGTAAAACCAGGGCACAGACTGGCAGAGCGTGGGCTGCCTACGTAATAACACCCACACCCAGCAGAACTGGAAGAAGAATGATTAGGTTATGAAGGGGATACTGAAGATCTCTGCAGTGGGGGATGTTGGCTATGCTGGGGGAGGATGGATATTCTCTTGGCTGATTGGACTGGAATGTTTTTAGCTTTCAGGCGAAGGGGAAAATAAGAGACAGGAAACACATCTACATTTTACAAAGTTGGGTGGATGGTGAATAATGTATCCGTCCCATTAACTTACCGTAATGTCTCTAATACTTAGCCAGTACTACAAAGTTACGAAAAACAATGCAACATGTCTTCTATTTATACACGTATATCAGCTGTGTTCCAATTACTTTTTTTTCTGTTTTTCTGGTAAAACTGGTGTTTATTTATAATGAATTGCTGCTATTTTTTATTATTATTTAGAATCTAATGTATTTTATGTAACTACACTAAAGCTTCAATCCGACACTTGTATAAAGAATATATCAGCACTCTGTAAGCGCTGAGATGTATGTAAACATTGAATGGATGAAATTTGGACACAAACAAGACACAAAGACAAAACCAGTTATTATAACAGAAAACTTCAACCAAACGCACTAACCAAGAATAGGGAGGAGGATAGGGACAGGGAGGAGTAAACTAAATGGAAACAGGGACCAGGAGATAAACACACGTGTACTACAGCAAACAGCAGAACATTTCTACAACAAATCTACTCCAACCACTTAGCTTTAGCACACAGCACAGTAAGATGAATCTTTCACTGGCAGGGACAAGAAGGTCTGCCCAGTTTATATAGGAAGAGGTAATGACCAGATCAGAAGCAGATGAAATATAGCTGCATATTTCTGACTAGTATAGAAACGGTTGCTAACCCCTTCAGCACCAGAAGAAACTAAATCAATTTAATATGTGATACAAATCACACCATCTCCAAAGAAGACCTGCAATTCAGTACCTGACATGACCGACTAGCTCCAGGTCGTCCAGGGGCACGTGACACCCTTGTGACAGACATGTATCAGAATAGAATGAAGAATAGAAATAAAAGATGTTTGTAAATAAACAAAGAAATATATTTTTGGTAACCAGCAAATGTAAAGCAGATGTCACAATTCTTCCCTTAAGTGTGTCATGGGCTGAGTGACAGCTCAGTCATCCAAATGGGTACAGGCGCGTGCTGAGCAGTTACTGTGTTGATTGACATCTCAGTCATCCAATCCAGTGCAGGAGTGAGCTGAGCTGTTGGTACTTTGATTTTCAGCTCAGCCATCCAATTTGAGACTGTGAGGTGCTGAGCTTCTTGCAGGTGCTCCCTGTTTCTAAATTATTACCTTGCTACTTAGCTACGCTCTCAGACCCAGATCTTTGCCAATCATAATATTTGTTCGGTGGTGCTGTTTGCCTGGTAATTCTGTGCTATGTTTATTGATCTATTGCTGTTTGACTTTGGACCTCGTTCTGACCATCTGTTTGCTCAACCCCCTTTGCTCTCATCTGCTATTTTCCTGGTATTCTGACCTCAGACCATGACCTGACTTTGTCTATTCCCTTTTGTTTACTATGTGCTCTCTTGATATCTGACCCCGGAACGTTTGACTACCCTGCCCATGCATTGTTAGTAAGCGGTGACTAGCGTTATAGCAGATAGCTGTGACCTTATATTATCAGGCTGGGAAGGTCTCTGGATATTGGGACCCTTCCAGCCTAAAAATAACAGCCCACCGCTGCCCCTGAAGTGGTGCATCACATTTGATGCTTTGCTTCAGCTTTTCAGCTTTTCCTGATTGCCTTAGTGCAAAACGAAAAAATAAAACACACCAAAAACATTTTATTTGAATAAACACTCCCCGACACTTTCGCTGATTCACCAATTTATAAAAAAAAAAAACGAAAACAAACATGCAGGTCCAACATAATGTTTGACCTAGTAACTCATTGGGATTCAATTTCAATCTATTTCTATTTATCTGAAACCTGTGAATTCCTAACAGCAGCATACTACACCCACATTTCTCCCTTTTGGACATATCAATGTTGGTCTATCCAACCAGCGGAATGGCAGCAGGTGGGGTATTGCTACCTAAGACTATTCAATTGCTGTGGTCTCACAGCATCACAAGGTGAGCGCAAAAAGCACAATAAGGCTGCCGTCACACTAGCAGTATTTGGTCAGTATTTTACATCAATATTTGTGAGCCAAAGCCAGGAGTGGAACAATTAGAGGAAAAGTATAATAGAAACATATGCACCACTTCTGCATTTATCACCCACTCCTGGATTTGGCTTACAAATACTGATGTAAAATACTGACCAAATACTGCTAGTGTGACGGCAGCCTAAAACTGTTTGCAATTTGGTTAATAGCTGTGAGCGCTTTTTGTTAATCCCTAGTCCCTTTAATGCCTGACATTTTACATTGAGGCATATATTCCACCCTTAGCATGAACTGCAAAGAAATAAAGTCAAAGTACTTCCTTGTGTAGAATTATTTTTGTAATTTTGTCCACAGTATTTAAATCACCCGTAGAAAAGGTGTTCACATTCTTTAAAGCGGCAGCCACTGGAATAACTACTATAAGGCCATGTGCACACGTTCAGTATTTTTCGCGTTTTTTTCGCTATAAAAACGTGAAAAAAACGCTAACATATGCCTCCTATTATTTACAGTGTATTCCGCATTTTTTGTGCAAATGTTGCATTTTTTTCTGCGAAAAATCGCATTGCGGAAAAAAAAGCAACATGTTCATTAAAAATGCGGAATTGCGGGGATTCCGCACACCTAGGAGTGCATTGATCTGCTTACTTCCCGCACGGGGCTGTGCACACCATGCGGGAAGTAAGCAGATTATATGTGGTTGGTACCCAGGGTGGAGGAGAGGAGACTCTCCTCCACGGACTGGGCACCATATAATTGGTCAAAAAAAAGAATTAAAATAAAAAATAGTCATATACTCACCTTCGATGGCCCCCGGAGTGTTCCCGCCTCTCACCGCTGCATGCTGCCGCTTCGGTTCCTAAACATGGTGTGGTTCAGGACCTGCGATGACGTCGCTGTCTTGTGATTGGTCGCGAGACCGGTCATGTGACCGCTCACGTGACCGCGACGTCATCGAAGGTCCTGAACCACACCATCTATAGGAATGGACGCCGCTGAGGATATCGGCTGTCTGCAGAGGGTGAGTATAACCATTTTTTTTATTTTTTTTATTATTTTTAAACATTCTATCTTTTACTATAGATGCTGCATAAGCAGCATCTAAAGTAAAAAGTTGGTCACACTTGTCAAACACTATGTTTGACAAGTGTGACCAACCTGTCAGTCAGTTTTCCAAGCGATGCTACAGATCGCTTGAAAAACTTTAGCATTCTGCAAGCTAATTACGCTTGCAAAATGCTAAAAAAACCGCGTAAAAAACGGGAAAAAAATGCAAAAAAAAAATGCGGATTTCTTGCAGAAAATTTCCGGTTTTCTTCAGGAAATTTCTGCAAGAAATCCTGACGTGTGCACATACCCTTAGGGCCTTCAGGAAGGGTGGAGATAGTCTGGAAGACATGGACAAACCCACAGACTGATCCCAGGATATTGCGCATATTCCAATGAACAAACTATCTGGATCCTTTGATTCCTTCATTGTCACAGAGATAACGTTTTTTGGGGTGTCCTACCCCTACATGTACAGTACATGTTCCCTGACAATGGTCAGGGAATGCCGAAACGCGTGTGACAATAAGGGGAACAAAGGAACATGGTTTGTACAGACAGTTTTCTTTTTGGAATATGTTCTGCACCCCAGGATTATTATGGGTATTTATTCATGTCTTCCAGATTTATCTATGACAAACTATGATCTAGGGCTAGACAAGGTCAGGGCATTTGTCCGGTATCTTTCACCGTGATGGGAAGGTTTTCCATAATCATAATTTAAACAACTGAACATTATCAGAACAGTTAAATTCTAGTTAAAAATCAATAATACACATGAAAATAATAGATCTCATATCTAAAATATTTTTTAAAGAAATTTGCTGATTTCTCTGCCTAGACTGATCTTTCACTGTCAATTTATGAGTAAAATCTATAACATCTGTATTTAGTGAAGAAAGCTTTTCCCATTACTGAGACAGGAGATGACATTTAGTGTTTTTAAAACTTTATTTTAAGAGGTAAAAGTTCTCCTGAAATGACAGTTACAACAATCCATAGAATGTAATGAGCACCAACTGCCATCTCCTATCAAAGTAAAGTGGAAAATCCAAATTCACTGAATGTAGATTAAATCAATGTTTTTGGGATTAAATGTATAGTCCAGAAGGAGAAAGAAGCAGATATATTACAACGTTTCTTATATTCATGTGAACTATTGATTTAAAAAAAAAAAAAATGAAAACGACGGTTATTCTGTAACCTAAAAGCAGAACAAATGCCATGTATATAATAACATATGATTCCCATTATATATAACAAGGCCATAAATAAAGTCACAGCGTACCATTTTTACTGATCTTCCACAAGTTTATTATAAATCATTTTGCAATTACTAATGGACAGGGCCAGGATGGATAGGCAGAGGCAGGCAGCCGCCTAGTGCACTGCTTCAAAACTTCCTGATGGGCGATTAGAAATATATATTTTATACTGTATTCATCTTGATCATTGTGGATGCACAAAAATCCGCCAATGAAAGTCTATGGGGGCGAGAAAAATACGGATTACACACGGATAGTGTTGAGCGATACTTTCCGATATCCAGAAGTATCGGTATCGGATTGGATCGGCCGATATCCCAAAAATATCGGATATCGCCGATACCGATACCAGATACCAATGCAAGTCAATGGGACACAAATATCGGAATGTAAATAAGCCCTTTCTGTCCTTCTACATCCTCTTCCGGAGGGGGGAAGAGTGTGGGCGGTGCGTGGGCGGACACTGTGAGTGTCTGTGTGTGGGGGCGGGGTCTGTGCGGGCCTGCCAGGGATGTGTACCTGCCTGCCAGGGCTCTGTGCGGGCCTACCGGGGCTCTCTGGGGTCTGTGCAGCATGGGGGGTGTCTCTGTGCGGCGTGCGGGGTCTCTGTGCGGTGTGCGGGGTCTCTGTGCGGCATGCGGGGTCTCTGTGTGGCGTGCAGGGTGTCTCTGTGCGGCGTGCGGGGTCTCTGTGCGGCGTGCGGGGTCTGTGCGAGGTGTCTCTGTGCGGCGTGCGGGGTCTCTGTGCGGCGTACAGGGTCTCTGTGCGGCGTACGGGGTGTCTCAGTGCGGGCATCGTCCGATGGGACTACAAGTCCCATCGGACGATGCCTGCTACACTGACAGTGATTGACACATTAGCCAATGATGGGACAGTAGTAGTCCCATCATCCGGCTAATGTGTTGAATGGAAAAAAAAAATACTCCATACATATGCAGCGCCCCAGAGTCCTGGTCGTTGCAGTACTGACGCTCCGCCACTAAGGGGAGTGATGGTACATCTGATGGCACTATAGGAGTTCACCTGACCAGGTATCACAGTCACACATTACACTTCACACTCTGGCCTCCAGGGGGAGCAAAGGGTTCTATGTATTAGGCCACTCCTCACAAGCTGGTAAAACTGGGGGTTGGATAGGAAGTTAGACAGAAGCTGACTGGGTTTGATCCAGGTGGCAGAGGGTGTCGCAGGGGAAGATTCAGGGGGGTCCCTGTCAGGGGTGGGATCCTGACAGAGGCCTAGCGAAAAGGACAGATCGTTACGGAACCGCGCCTGCACCTGATTGCGGCGGTATCTTAAGGAAGGATAAGAAGCGAGGTTTAGTGTGGAGAAGTGAGAAACGAGATCGCAGCACAAAGGAGAATAGAACCAGTAGGAGTCGTGCCTTAAGATCGTGGCAACATCCTACTGAGGCGCGTAGCCGGTGGCCGGAACGCCGAGGAAGTATTGGGCTCCAAGCATTACTTCAAACAGCGGCAGGGCAGTTAACTTTAGGTTGGCTGTCTCACCTAAATCACCTAAGCAGACATAGGAGGCAATTGTGAGAGATGGGCGACTCTAGGGTCCCGGAAGAACTCCAGGCCTACCCGTCATACGGGTGCGTCCTAGCCAAATCATCTGGGGGACAGAGAAGAACATCAGAACATAAACGAGAGTTGTGAGAAAGAACATCAGAAACAGACACAACAGTTGTGAGGACTATCCCGTGGTGCTCAGCAGGGAAGTACTACAACACACAGGTGCTAGAAGGTAGGCACTGATTTCCACCTGCAAAGGGAACTCTGGAGGTGCCTTCGGACCGGCCGGTCTCAGCCAGCCCTGTTAGCAGTGCTCTGGATTGCGGACCCTGAAGCCTTCAGTAAAGAGGTAAAGAGACTGCAACCCTGTGTCCTCGTTATTCATCGCGACTTGCACCACGCACCACCATCACACCTTTCATTGGATGCCCCTTAGCAGGGTCACGGACCGGGTCTAGCCACTGTGACAACCCCAGGACCGAGACAGAGAGGCCCGGTATCGAGTACCCCGAGGCCCTGCGTCTGGGGGCGCTCCACATAATCCATACATACTCCATACAGTACATACATACTACATACATACAGTACATTCATACATTACATACATGACATACATATAGACATACAGTACATTAAACATAGAGTACATACTCACCATTACTTGTCATTTTGATTCCCGAAGCCAGTGTCATCTGCAAAAAAGATGAAAAAAAGAAACAACCAATATACTCCCTGTCCGCAGAAATCCACGAGTGTCCCACGACGATCTCCCATGGAGAACGGCAGCAACAGCTGTTGCGACCGCTCACCAGGGGCCCCAGAAACACAATGACGGAAGAAAGGTATTCCTCCGCCGCTGTAAAAAAAATAGTCCCTAGCCTCACTTATGGCATTGCTGTCATGTCGGACGCTGTTCATACTAGGGCGTTCGACAGACAGCGGTAATTCCGCTTTTGTCCACTATGTGCTCAGTGGCGTCGGCTAGATTTTGTCTAGCTGGTCCGGGGTTAATTTAGCTGGTGCTCGGATTGGAAGCTGGGCCAAACCCACTGCCTTTAAATAGTTATTCTGAACATTGGGCGTCGCCGATTATAGCTTCTGTCTAGTGCTTGGTTATCTCGGTCTGGAGTGGTGAGCTAGGAGTTGGAGTATCCTATCTGGTGGTGTATTTCCCTTTGTCTTATTTACTCCTTCCTATATTTGTATTTGTTTTGCCCTGTGCATTTATAGTGTATTCCTGAGTGACTGCGGCTTGGTTCATATTTTCAGTTTTCCTTGTCTGTGCCAACTGTGGGTATTGATGTAGGATCTCTTCACTGGGTGGTGGGTGGTGGTTTCAGCCTAGGGTTGAAACAGGAGATAGGGTGAGGGTGGAGGCCTAGACATGCATACCACCAGTGTAAACTCTAGGAGATGGTCAGTCAGGATTTCCCTAGTCTGAGGGAAATTGCAGGGGCCCGGGTTATTAGCTCTTGCCCACCTAGGCTTCCCGTGACATTTGCTGGGTGAGAAATTTTCCCAGGCAGCAATTGCCATAAAGTGAGCCTTTGTCCTAAGGTAACCTCTCAGTGATACACTGCAGGAGCCATTGTCTCCTGTCAGTGTGTCACTGAGGGTCCTATAGAGCAGTGACATTACCCGATGTCACTGTTCTATAGGGGAGATCGTCGTGGGACACTCGTTATTAATTGGACTATGGCGGACAGGTAGTATACGGTTTATTATTTAACGTTTTTTTACAGATGCACCATTTCCGGGGCGGCTGCGGACTGGTATTTGTAGCCGGGGGGGGGGGGGGCAATATCCATGGCCCCTCTTTAGGCTATGAATATCAGCCCGCATATATAGCCTTTCTGGCTATAAAATATAGGGGGACCCACGTCATTTTTTTGGGGGGTCCCCCTATTTTAATAGCCAGTAAAGGCTACACAGACAGCTGCGGGCTGATATTCATAGCAGGCTACAAATATTGGCCCCTGGCTGTCGGCTTTCCCCCTCTGGCGCAGAAAATTGCGCGGGAGCCCACGCCGTTTTTTTCAGCTTTTTTTAAAAAATTCAACGCTCATTAAGGCTTCTTTCACTCTTGCGTCGGTACGGGTCCGTCGCAATGCGTTGGGCCGACATACTGACGCACGTTGTGAAATTTGTGCATTTTTTCAACGCATCCGCTGCCCATTCTGAAGTCCGGGGAGGAGGGGGCGGAGTTTCTGCCGCGCATGCGCGGTAGAAAATGGCGGATGCGACGGACAAAAAAGTTCACTTGAACGTTTTTTCGTGCCGACGGTCTGCCAAAACACGATGGATCCGTTGCACGATGGACGCGACATGTGGCCATCCATCGCAATCCGTCGCTAATACAAGTCTTTGGGTAAAAAACGCATCCTGCGAGCACATTTTTTTCCACTGGATCCGTTTTTTCCGCCGGATCCGTTTTTTTCTCATAGAGTTGTATTAGTGCCGGATTACGCCTGATGGCCACACGTTTCATCCTTTTTTTGCTGGATCCGTTGCTGTGCTTTTTTTCGCCGGACAGAAAAACCGTTCCTTTGTATGTGTTTTCCGTCCGGCGGAAATAGCTTTTTTGACGGATCCTGCAAAAAACGGATGAAACGTGTGGCCATCAGGCGCAATCCGGCGCTAATACAACTCTATGAGAAAAAAACGGATCTGGCAGAAAAAAACGGATCCGGTGGAAAAAAAC
The DNA here is from genome assembly GCF_051348905.1 of Ranitomeya variabilis. Taxonomy (NCBI): domain Eukaryota; kingdom Metazoa; phylum Chordata; class Amphibia; order Anura; family Dendrobatidae; genus Ranitomeya; species Ranitomeya variabilis. The sequence goes on from NC_135234.1 coordinate 653,045,613, forward strand.
AGATACGGCGGGAAAAAAAACGATACGGTGGAAAAAAACAGATCCGGCTGGAAAAAAACGATCCGGTGGAAAAAAACGGATCTGGCGGGAAAAAAAACGATCCGGTGGAAAAAAATGGATCCTGCAAATGTGCTCGCAGGATGCGTTTTTTACCCAGACTTGTATTAGTGACGGATCGCGACGGATGGCCACACATCGCGTCCGTCGTGCAACGGATCCGTCGTGTTTTTGGCGGACCGTCGGCACGAAAAAACGTTCAAGTGAACGTTTTTTTGGCCGTCGCGCCCGCCATTTTCTACTGCGCATACGAGGCAGAAACTCCGCTCCCTCCTCCCAGGACTTCATAATGGGCAGCGGATGCGCTGAAAAACTGCATCCAATGCCTACGTCATGCAGAAATTTATGCATAGTGACGGAGCCGTACCGACGCAAGAGTGAAAGAGGCCTTAATGAGCGTTGAATTAAAAAAAAAAAAAAAAAAAAAAGCGGGGAAAGCTGACGGCCAGGGGCCAATATTTGTAGCCTGCTATGAATATCAGCCCGCAGTTGTCTGCGTAGCTTTTACTGTTATTAAAATAGGGGGACCCCCCAAAAAATGATGTGGGGTCCCCCTATATTTTATAGCCAGAAAGGCTACGCAGACAGCTGTGGGCTGATATTCATAGCCTGGAGAGGGGCCATGGATATTGGCCCCCCCAGCTACAAATACCAGTCCGCAGCCACCCCGGAAATGGCACATCTGTAAGATGCGCCAATTCCGGCACTTAGCCCCTCTCTTCCCACTCCCGTGTAGCGGTGGGATATGGGGTAATAAGGGGTTAATGTCACCTTGCTATTGTAAGGTGACATTAAGCCGGGTTAATAAAAAGTAAGTAATAATTAAAGTCAATAAGACGCCTATCCATTATTAGTCCAATAGTAAGAAAGGGTTAATAAAACATGCACACATTAGGAAAAAAGTATTTTAATTTTCTTTATTTAACCATACCTACCATACTTACTGTACCATACTTCGCCTGCAAAAAACGTAAAATAATAAACCGTATACTACCTGTCCGCCGTAGTCCAATTAATAATGAGTGTCCCACGACGATCTCCCCTATAGAACAGTGACATCGGGTGATGTCACTGCTCTATAGGACCTTCAGTGACACACTGACAGGAGACAATGGCTCCTGCAGTGTATCACTGAGGTTACCTGAGTTCAAAGTCTTAGGCTACTTTCACACATGCGTTTACCTGATCTGCGGCAGGCTGCGGACTTCCTCAGTGAAGCCCCGCCCTCGGCCGCTAGCTCCGCCTACTTCTGCATGCGGCCCTTATGCGACCTCCGTACCTATCTTTAACATTAGGTACGCAGGTCGGGCGGCTGTATGCGGATGCTGCCGCATGCATCGTTTTGACGCACTGCGCTGTTCAGACGCTCCGCCGGTCCCCCGCCTTCCAGCGTTGCCGTAATATACAGGTTTCCTTGCCAGCGTTTGGAATGAAGCAGCCGCAAATAACAACGCTGGAAGGCGGGGGAGCTGAGGGAGCGTCTGAGCTGGGGGAGCGTCTGAACAGCGCAGTGCGCATGCCCAGGAACCCCAGCCCCGCACTGTGCATAATGAATAACACAGTGCGGGGCGGGGATTCAGCAACAGGGTGGTTGCACTGCCCGCACAGGCGAAGTCAGGCACCCGGCATCTGACCTATGATGGACAATGAAGACTGCGCCTGCCCCAGGCAGGCACGCACAGCGCAGGCGCCGGATTTAAGAAGAAACAGCGCGAAGGGGGCGGCGACCACATCCCCAGAAGAGAAGAGTGACGGCAGTTGGGAGATTCACAGAGGAGGCTTCGGACCGCCTCCAGGTCTGCAGACAGGTAGTTAGGGCAAATTTTAAAACGCTTTATTGAGGGAATAACGGAATCAAAAACTAAAAGAGACACCTTGTTAGACTGCAGCATTACTGCTGCACAAGGTGGCTCTTTTAGTTTATAACGGCTGGAGGGGGTGACAGTGGCCCTTTAAGGGGTTAATTACGGACAGCACACGGATGCCATCCGTGTGCTGTATGTGTGTTTCACAGACCCATAGACTTGAATTGGCACTTTTCATCCATGATATTGTAAACTACAGACACATCTCAGTGAGTTTTGCACAGACACGAGGATTGTGAAGAAACACAGACATCAGAATAGTACTATAGATTATAATGAGTGCATGCTGTATCCGTGAAACTAATAGATATGACACATACGTGCACAACGAACATCTGGAGAAGGCCTTCCTCATGTACAGCATATATATATAAAGATAAATGAATCCAAGTCTAATCTTATACATATATATATGTAGCCATGGTTACTGTAGCGGCGGCGTCCCTGCATGCTGAATTTCTTCCCCGGCAGGGGAGCCAGATTGCTCACTGCCGCAGCCCCGTCTCACACTTTCTCCATCCTCTGTGTTAGCTGCTGCCCGGGATGAGTGCCCGGCACGCAGATCCTCGGGCACTATGCTTAGGGTGCGCACGTGCATGCTCTCTCTTTTTTAAAGGGGCCGCACGCTGTGATAAAGTGTTCCCAGCCAGTAGCCGAGGGACACTTCAAATTAAGGCACCTCCTCCAGCATGGAGGCACCTGATCAACATGGTTAGTTAGCCCTTAGCACACTTGCTAGTGCAGCGCCCCAGAGTCCTGGTCGTTGCAGTACTGTGGCTCCGCCACTAAGGGGAGCTATGGTACGTCTGATGGCACTGAAGGAGTTCATCTGACCAGGTATCACAGACACCAATACATTTCACAGTCGGGCCTCCAGGGGGAGCTAAGGGTTCTATTCATTAGGCCACTCCTCACATACTGGTAAAACTGGGGGTCAGGCAGGAAGTTAGGGAGAAAGCTGACTGGGTTGGAACCAGGCAACACCTTGTGGCAGAGGGTGTTGTGGGGGAAGATTCGGTAGGGCCCCTGTTGGGGGTGGGATCCTGACAGAGGTCTGGCAACTTGAGAGAACGTCACAGGACCGTGCCTGCTCAGCATAGCGGCGGTGCCCAAGGAAGGATTAGAAGCGAGATAGATTGTGCTGAGTGAGAAACGAGATCAAAGCAACAAGGAGAATACCAGTAGGAGTCGTGCTGTGAGACCGAGGCAACATCCTACTGAGGCGCACAACCGGCGGCCGGAACGCCGAGGAAGTATTCATACATCTAGCTTCAAGCAATACTTCGAACCAACGGCAGGACAGTCAGTCATAGGCGGGCTGTCTCACCTAAATCACCTACGAAGTCATAGGGGGCAACTTGTGGAGAGGGGCGACTCTAGGGTCCCGGAAGAGCTCCGAGCCTACCCGTCATATGGGTGCCGTCCTAACCGTAACATCAGGGAGGGACGGAAGATTAGCAGAACATCATCTAATCGAGTTGTGAGGGAACTTAAGAAACAGACACAACAGTTGTGGGGACTTTCTGTAAGCACAGCAGGGAAGGACCGCAACACATAGCGCTAGCAGGAAGGCACAGATTTCCACCTGCAAAGAGAACTCTGGAGGTGCCATTGGACCGGCCGGACTTGCGCAGCCTGGTTAACCGTATTCCGGATTGAGGACCCAGAGATCTTCAGTAAAGAGGTAAAGAGACTGCAACCTGGTGTCCTCGTTATTTACTGCACCGCACCACCACCACTATCCACATCCATTACTGTACGCCCCTCAGCAGGGTCACGGACTGGGTCTAGCCACCGTGACAACCCCAGAGCAGAGACTCAGAGGCCCGGTACCGGGTACCCCTCAGCCCTGCGGCAGTGGGGGCGCTACAACTTGGCGTCACGAGCAGGATCTACTTAAGCCTGAAGAATCAGGTCATGTGTGCCTTGAAACTGTGATTTATTATACTTGGACTGTGACTTATTGCAAAGACTGTGCCGCGCCACTTGCCGCCAAAATCCGCCATTACAGCGCTGAGGAGAGCGCAGGAGAAGAAGAAGGGCGTGGAGTGGGCGTAGACGAGCTGGAGAGCGCGAAAGACAATGGCCGCCCAGTCTAAATATTTCTGCACCTTGAGGACGTGTCCGTCAGCAGCAGAGATCCGCCTCCTGATTCTCAATGGTGGGCGGAAACAGAGAAAGCGAAACCGCCCACGAAGGAGAGAGCGGGAAAAGAACCAGGAAGCGATCCACGTGGAGGACGCCATGGCCAGCAGCTCTGAACCCGAAAGCGGGGTTGAAGCGGAAGTTTCCCCCAACTACCCGGATGAGCACAGCAGCAAGTTCTCCGCGGACAGCACCGAATTCCTGCAGTTCGAGATGGAGAGCTTGCTCGACCAGCTCCTTCGGCTGAACGTAAAGGCCCAGGCTCTGCACCAGGCGGCGCCGGATAGTAGTTTTCCAGCATCAGATCCTATACTGTTGCCGAGGATCTCGCCGACGCCGCCAGAGGGACCCGCCGCGGAGGGAGAGCCTGCATCGGCTGGTGAGTTCGCCAACCCCGTCCCGCCGGCTGAGGGCCTGCTAGTAGGCCCCGTTGCGGCACCCCCTCTCCCTGGGACCCATAGACTTCAGCGCCTGTTGCCATGGGAAGAGCCCACGGGTATGGAACACCGCCTAAAAGCCCCGCTTCGACCCACTTCTCTGCTGTGTGAAGTCCGTGCAGAGCGCACAGTGTGCCGCTGGGAGAACCCAGGGTCCAACCTTATGGGGTTCCCCGGGGTGAAGACCCAGGAGGGAGAGATGGTACAGGCCCTAAGCTGGGAGGAATACCGGGTTCAGCTCGAGCAGCAGTGGGGGAAGCAACGGAAAGAATACCAGGCCGGGCTAGAGGCCTACCACCAGAAAGATTTGGCAGTCAAGGATCGGGCCCGCAAGGACCCCACCACTCACCAGGCCCCGCGCAGGCAGGGCGTTATCACCACCTTCAAGCTCCGCGGAGGCTGGGGCTTCATTAAAGAACCGGGCCTGTATGCGGAAGTGTTTGTTAATCGGAGGGATGTTGAATCTCACTTGAGGGAGGGTCACCCGGACCAGGACCTCCACCCAGGGGATGAAGTTACCTACACCCGGCACTTTGGGGAGAAGGGATGGTTCGCGTTAAATGTCCACAAGAAGAAGCTGGTGGAACCCTCGACTAAGGTGCCGGAGAAGATCTCTCCCGTAGCCAAGGTGCCCCCTTGTGGTCGACCCACGATCACCACCGAGACCACCATGGTCACCCCAACAGGCACGATCGTGAAGACTACGACTTGCCGCGTTATAACCTCCACCGCTGTCGTGGCCACGCAGATGCCTCCTCAGGTGACCCGCGTGACTACTGCCCCGGAACTGAAGACTGTGGGTACGCAGACCCCCAGCTGGGATAGCAGACCCCCTTATGCAGTACCGGGCAGTTTGCAATACCCACAGGGGTTGCCTCCGCAGGTGCTGCCTCCTGATTGGTTCAAATAAATGTTTTAGTATTCTGAACATGTACATAGTTCTTTAAACTGTTTGTTTCCTGATTTTTGCTGCTAAAACCCATCTAGGGTTAACTCTTAAAGGGATCCCTTTGTTGACCCGGGATCTCTATTGCTTTTTGGTGATTCCTATTTTCTTCTTTGTTATCAAGAACTGCCGCAATCATGAACAGTGCATGATACAAACTGCTTGTAAATAGTTTGCACCTTATTAAAGGTGCTCCCTACTGGTTTTACTTAAAGAAGGACTCTTTGTGAAGGTACCGCACCGGAGCCTTTGCTGAGTATGGACTGGTAGCTTGAGAAGATGTGCTACCTCGTAAAGACTTGGTCCCCTCTTAAAGGGGATGTTCACTTGTTGCACTTAAAGAATGGTATTGCTTTACGACAGATAGATAGCAATAATGTTTTGATAAAAAGGAAAGTGATGATGATGCTTACATGTAAAAGTTATATGTATCCAATTAGTTGATTGTAAGGAATGTTTGATAATGTTGATAGAAGAATGAGGACAGAAAGTGAACCCGTACGGGGTTAGTCAGCAAGTCCTCTTAGGAGCCATGTAAGGATGGCTCAGTGATTTCAAACCGAAAGTAAATGTTATGTTCTATACTGTGTATAGAAGTTGAAAAGGCAGTAGGCCCGGGCTGAAAGGGGCGGTCCTGTAAAGAAAGGAGAGGCAGTAGGCCTGGAGCGGTTAGGACAGGCGGTCCTGCAGATTCAACGAAGGAGAATGAAAGAGAAAGAGTTAATTAATATTATAATGTTCAGAATAATTCTTTAGTGGGTCAGCTTGCACGCCCTTAAAGAAGAAGTCAGTTTCATAATGTTTTATAAGTAAGTCTTTAGTGGATAGGGAGTATACGTCCTTAAAGGCAATGTCAACTTGTTATTCAAAAGTTTGCACTAAGTAGAATACCCGGTTGGGTAACAGGAGTTATTTATAGCCTGTAATTTATAATGTTTAACCATGTTGTAACGTTCAAGTGTCCTCACCTCCCATAAAGGGAAGCTCTGTTCAAGCTTACTTATTGTTATTGCATTTTCAAAATTGTACGTCTTTTTGCTAACCTGTATTGTTGTTTTCTTCCCAGTCCAGGAGTACTGGATTTAGCCGGGGGGGAGTGCAGCGCCCCAGAGTCCTGGTCGTTGCAGTACTGTGGCTCCGCCACTAAGGGGAGCTATGGTACATCTGATGGCACTGAAGGAGTTCATCTGACCAGGTATCACAGACACCAATACATTTCACAGTCGGGCCTCCAGGGGGAGCTAAGGGTTCTATTCATTAGGCCACTCCTCACATACTGGTAAAACTGGGGGTCAGGCAGGAAGTTAGGGAGAAAGCTGACTGGGTTGGAACCAGGCAACACCTTGTGGCAGAGGGTGTTGTGGGGGAAGATTCGGTAGGGCCCCTGTTGGGGGTGGGATCCTGACAGAGGTCTGGCAACTTGAGAGAACGTCACGGGACCGTGCCTGCTCAGCATAGCGGCGGTGCCCAAGGAAGGATTAGAAGCGAGATAGATTGTGCTGAGTGAGAAACGAGATCAAAGCAACAAGGAGAATACCAGTAGGAGTCGTGCTGTGAGACCGAGGCAACATCCTACTGAGGCGCACAACCGGCGGCCGGAACGCCGAGGAAGTATTCATACATCTAGCTTCAAGCAATACTTCGAACCAACGGCAGGACAGTCAGTCATAGGCGGGCTGTCTCACCTAAATCACCTACGAAGACATAGGGGGCAACTTGTGGAGAGGGGCGACTCTAGGGTCCCGGAAGAGCTCCGAGCCTACCCGTCATACGGGTGCCGTCCTAACCGTAACATCAGGGAGGGACGGAAGATTAGCAGAACATCATCTAATCGAGTTGTGAGGGAACTTAAGAAACAGACACAACAGTTGTGGGGACTTTCTGTAAGCACAGCAGGGAAGGACCGCAACACATAGCGCTAGCAGGAAGGCACAGATTTCCACCTGCAAAGAGAACTCTGGAGGTGCCATTGGACCGGCCGGACTTGCGCAGCCTGGTTAACCGTATTCCGGATTGAGGACCCAGAGATCTTCAGTAAAGAGGTAAAGAGACTGCAACCTGGTGTCCTCGTTATTTACTGCACCGCACCACCACCACTATCCACATCCATTACTGTACGCCCCTCAGCAGGGTCACGGACTGGGTCTAGCCACCGTGACAACCCCAGAGCAGAGACTCAGAGGCCTGGTACTGGGTACCCCTCGGCCCTGCGGCAGTGGGGGCGCTACACTAGTTGTCGGGTACCCATCAGTCAGTCTACCTGTCCTGTACCTGTCTGCTCGCACTTGCTTGTCTATCTCAATTTCAGCTGGTCCAGTCCGCACCTAACAGTGCTCATTTGTACATCAGCCAGTCCAGTCTGCACCTGCCAATGCTCATCTGTATTTCAACCTGTCCAGTCCGCACCTGCCAGGGCTCATCTATTTATCAAACTACCATAGTACAAAGAAAAGAAGGAGCAATGATCAAAAATATTCATAAATAATTCCAATTTTATTAAATTATGAAACAATTATCAAAACATTAAAATATGGATTAGAATGCATGACTCACTCAATTATTAGGACATATATGGTTACTCAAAAAAGAACTATGGGGTATGTATTGTGCAAATCAATATATAATACCCCAGGCAATTCATGATTTATAATAAAAAATTGTTCAAGACCAATAAGAATTACTAAGGTACAAAAGGCAGTATCATGCCTACTGGCAAATATGAACGCTGCTAAGGACAGTAAAATTTAATACATAGGTGTACTCATCCTAAACCTTAATATACCAATCATCAGCTAAATGCTAAATATATGCACCTATACTATAACCCCTTAGTGACATCTACCTGTAGTCATAGTGAGAGGAGTATGCACTATGCTGCCAAACAAGAACACCTTGACGCACGTTTCACCGCCTCTGCAACTTCGTCGGGAGGTAAAGTAGCGTTGACTTTAGTCACCTTATGTACTAATACCATGATTATGCGATTGGCCGAATGTGTAACGGAGCATATCCACCATGATGCTATGTCACAGGGAACGCGGCAATCTGCGCGCACGTCACGTGTTCCAGCCACATGACCGGACAGGTAACCAGGATGATGCCCAGCAACAATACAGCGCCGCCTGCAGGTACAGACAGGGGCTGTAATTCAGCCCTGGCATTTGAAATCACACAGGCCCATGTTGTCCCCGTCCCCAAGCACTAGATGGGGTACATTACAAATTTTTTCCTGGATGGAAGAAAGGAAGATTTACTACGAGAACAATATTTCTAATGATACCCGTGGCCTGCTGGGGTAAGTGATGGAGTCAGCGACTTTGTGCTCCGACACAAGTCTTAACAGTATGGGTGTCTTGAGAACACCGATTCTGTTAACAACGTTGCAGAGAAGGCAGCCCATGACCAGACAGGCCCTTCTGGCATTTGCCAGAATTACCAAATGGCCAGTCTGGCCCTGGCCGCCTCTCTGCAGCATTGCAGCTCATGCGTGGTATGCGCTCACATCACCCAGTGCATGAAGCAGTAAGTAATATATTAGATGTTTTGAGAATTGTTTCATAATTGAATAAAATTGGAATTATGTATGAATATTGTTTGATCATTGCTCCTTTTGTACTATGGTAGTTTGATATTTATGATATGAAGGGATCATTATGTGTTGTATGAGGAATATTATTGGCTTTCTCATCTGTATATCAGCTGGTCCAGTCCGCACCTGCCAATGTTCATCTGTATATTAGCCGGACCAATCCACACATGCCAGGGTTCATCTGTACATCATCTGGTCCAGTCCGCACCTGCCAGTTCTCATCTGTATATCAGCCGGTCCAATCGGCACCTGCCAGTGCCATTCTGTCTAACAGCTTGTCCAGCCTGCACTTGCCAGTGCTTCTGTATACCAGCCAGACCCATCTGCATCTGTGGTCCCTGTGTTGCTTCAGTGCCTGCCTGCATTTACTTTCCCTCCCTCTGGGCCATTCCTGCTACCAGTCCCTTGGGATCAGCTGCTGTGCATCCTTGGTCTATCCTGGAGTAGCACCTGGTGTTCATTGGGAGCCAAGCCTAACCCCACCATTAGGGACCCTAATGAAGTGTCATGTGTACACCTAGTCATGCCCCTCCAGGCTCTCCTTGGACCATGGCAGAGTGGTTCCACAATTCCCGTTACAGTTACATTTACTGTTTTGTTTACAATTGTCATTTTTATCCTCTATTTTAATTCAACTTTTTTCCTTCTTTTTTTTCACATTTTTCTACTTTTTATGTTTTATTATTTTTATTTTTCATATGATAAATTATGTTACTTTTTAATATTCTAATGTTTATAAGCTGTAGGTTTAATATTAATTGTTATTAACCTATTCCTAATGTAATATCTGGTACTGTAACCATCCTGGTGTATGCATGGAGTTTGGTTGGTTAAATCCTGACTAACCGCATCTGGATGTCAGTGTGTTCTGTGGACACTCTCAAATGTTGGTGTATATAAATCTGATGGCTTCCTTCACTTGTACTTGAAAAACTGATGAAGGTGCAAGGCCAGCACCAAATTAGATTATAAATAACACCCATTTTCCTGCACACAACTTTTGCCAGCAGCTCCTGTTTCCTTAGATTGTACGAACAGACTATTTACTTCTACATTGTTTGTATACAGGTGTCTCTTCCTTTTGAAGACTTCTCTGATTTGACTGATATTCAGAACTTTCTTCATTCCAGAAGTGAGCATTAATATTCATACTTTTTACCAATGGAGCATTACCTGTAAATAATTGAACTCAATGAAACCAGGAACACGGCCTGTAGATCCAACCAAAGCAGCCGAATAGGCTCTGACAACACAATGTAATATATTTGAGTGCCTTTAGGTATTTAGCTCCTAGCTGATGATGCTGAGACATGTAGTTCATTATGGTCAGAGGTGTAAGTATAATTTTAGCAGGGATTACAGTCATACCCTGGCACTGGAGAGAGGCCCAAAAGGTCTCTTTGGCTCTTATGAGTAGAACAATACTAATAAACAGCCATTTTTGTTGGGGGCCCTGTTGGAGATTTTGCACTGTGGCCCACAATCCTCAAGTTATGCTACAGATTATGATCACATGTCTTTTTTTTTTACAAAGACTATTATTATCCTTACAAATCAAATGTTTCTATTCGAAGAAAGGCTGACGTAGGTGGATGCCCTTGTCTACTAACACTACCAGTAAGCCGGTGACTGGGCCTTGAACCTTGCACACATGTTGGCAAGAAGTTTGTTTTGCAACCTCTCCTAGTGAATGGCTCATGGATCATCTACTTATTGGGCCAGATTCCTACAAATTCTTTGTAATAAGGGGCTCCTGGAGGGGAATACTGACACCACTCAACCCAACGAGGTCTCTGATTCTTCTGACTAATAATGAAAAATCCCAAGATTTGGTAATCCAGGAATGTGATACAAATGAGGGGCCAAATATATCAGATCCGTTATTCCTTTTAAGTGCAGATTATGGGAATATCATTTTCATCCAAGAGATTTTTGGCAGTGAAAGTGTTAAGCATCTTCTTCCAAGCCCAGCTGTTGCATGGGATGTTACGGTAACTTACACCAAACATATGGCTGCCTTCCACTACAGAGCGAGGAGGCCAGTGAGGCTTGTAGAGGGGAGTTGGTGAAAGGGACTGGCTTTCTACGTGTAGCAAGGATTTATCACTGTTTAGGTTGCTGTGCTCCTGCCTCTCCCTGCCTCTCAGCAATCTGCTCTGCTGTATCCCAGCACTTAGACTCTCACAGACACTTTCCCAATTGACTCTTCTAACCTTTCATTTCCAACACTTTCCTAAATCCAGAGCTTCTGCTGCTTACAACTTAAATGGGTGCAGAACCAGCTGTGGCTGAGACGTGGAGACTGGGCTAAAGATCAACTGCAGGATTCCTCAAGGAGTTGGATGTATAACATGAAGAATCCTCAAAAACATGTGGGGCGGACAGATCAGATGCTGGGTGCTATGGCTGATATCCTGGGGTCCCTAGTCCTTCCAAGTCATCAATGGGTATGTGCTATATGGGTCCTTTCTGTGTGCTGGATTGTCAATTCAGGTCAAAATCTACTAAACTCCATGTATTTGTTACATGACCAGTTGACCTGAGCCTTATATTAATCTATTATATTGCATACTGTTCTTCTTAATGTTAGTGATTAAAAATGCAACTGAGTTGATGTGGAGTTAAAATATACGATGTCTTGTAATGTTGAAGTTTTTGCCAACCAGATATAAGACATCTAGTGAATGATCGAGGTTACTACCCAACATATCTCTACAGCAGTCAGTTATCATTTCATTTCTACACTCAATGTTTATAAAGAATGGTATACTACAATGATTACTACATGTTATAGTATCTGATAAGAGCAGTGAAAGTGCTAGTCTATAACTAAAGAGTATTCTAAAAAAATGGATATAAAAAGTATAATAACATTCTAGTTTGCTTTGTTATAATTTGGACAAACTTTACTAAGTTAGATACTAGTAAGACTTCATGGATCTAATAAAAAAAAATATACCGTGTAGGAAACTTGTACTGCTCGTAAACTGGGGAGGAACATTGTCTTCTGTACTTTTGTCATAGACAAGCGAATGTGCACCACAGCAACAGCGGCTGTAAATGCCTTCTTTATATGGAGTCCATAGTTATGGTTATAGCATGGTGTGGAGGGCCATTATCTGAATTGCAACCTTGAGCTTGGTATTGCCCCGGGGAGGAAGAAAGGTGTGAATATGAATATATTTGTGTACATGACTATCTGTCTATCTATAAATGTAAATATATATATATATATATATATATATATATATATATATATATATATATATCTGGGGCAGATTGCAAACTTCACTGGTGTACTGATGAGGGGGGATGTGTGTGCCACCGTACTGTGTATACGCTCCATATACTAATATCCAGCCCAGATTTTGCTTTCATCTTTGTTGTTCTTCGATCTTGATATCTTCAAATCCTTCTCTATAATGCCTATGGGAGAGGGGGGTGGAGGCTTTTCCAAATCAGAAACACTTGGGTCAGACATAGTTTTCTTTCATATTCATGCTGCATGCTGTGTCATGTGATACAATATAATTTCTATTTTTTTTTCCTGTTCAAAGGTCATATTTTCTATAAACAGAAAAAAGGGACAAGTAATAAACTTATTGGGGACAAAACTTTTTTCTGATCTTTTGTTCTTTTTAATATAGAAATTTAAAGAGCTTTTCTCTATAAATGTTGGTCATTTGAGGCACTGGTGGTGGCGCTCCCTTTATAATGAGGACAGGGTGATGCCGATAATGGAGTGGTGACCTCGCATGCACGGCTCTCTGGCTCTCTCTTGTATGGGAGTTCTGAAAATGGATGAGCACTTCTTCATTCCCAGTGACATGCCGTGATACCCCTCTCTCAAGAAAATGCTGGCTCCAAATGTACTTTTTTTAAAAGGGTTATCCCATTTTGGACACTTCTACATATCCACAAGATATGTCATTAGAGGGGTTATCCGACAACAAATTCATATTTTTAGGCATAGATTGATTAAAAATAATAAATGGAGGCATACTCACCTTCTAGCCAGCCTCTAGGTCTCCATCATGGCATCGTGTCTGCCTCATTCAGAAGTCCCAGCACCGCTGCAGCCAGTAATTGGCTGCAGTAGTCAGGCAGTTAAGATAGGGAGTCACATGAAAAACAAAAAAATATTTTTTTTTCTATAGGATAACCCCTTTAAGAGAAAGAAAGTACATCTGGAGTCGGCTTATTCCAAACACAATAGCATTAGGATATAAGGCAATAATATGTATCATACAATAACAAACTTAAAGGCGTTGTCCATTTTGAGACATTATTCTACCAGAGGGTTGCAGAATTCTAAAGTAACAAACGGAGCCATTACTCACCCTCCCCTCTGCTGTTACAGTCTTTGCTAATTGCTACATCAGTGACATCACAGCTAGCCGCTGCAGCCAATCACTGATTGCAGACTGCACAAGCTGCTGGGCACAGTGATTGGCTGCAGCACTTATGAGTGGTGTAGATGTGATGTTACCTCTCCAGCAATGTCAAAGTCTGGAGCATTGGAAGAGAGGCAGCTCTGGACCCAGGGAGGGTGATTCATGGCTACTGTAGTTTTATATCGCCGCTACATTATTTTACAATAAAATTATTAATGACTTTTTGTAATTTTTTTGCTCTAGGTGCAATATCAAAAGCTTTTTTTTAATGTTTTTATTTTTTATTGTATTTTGCACAATGTACTGAAATAGTCAAAAGGAGGCATCCTGAGGCCAGCTGCATCACCCAAAAGTTTATTTATTTTTTTAACTAAGTAGTTGGCTGTCTTCAAAGCTGAGACACTGAGACAAAACAGAGAATTAGATCAGAGGGAGGGGAAGCAGAGATCTGGATAAGGGATTGGGGCTCTTGAAATTTAACTTCTTCTTGGCTGCTGTCTGAAAGTTTCCCTGTTTACACAGAGCTGTGATGATTGAATAATAAAAGAACCCAAACTATTAATAAGGGACAAGTAAAGAAGTACGACACACACATACACGATGGCAGAAACATTGACAGCTTTAGGGATGGGATGAGAATGCTTTGTGGGGGGGCAGCTTTTGTGGCCTCTGAGATAAAATCCAATGCTTTATTGTGTTTACATTCCCATCTTTGGAGCAGTGAGGTTATTTGTGGCCTCAGGGTATAGATCACTAGGCCTCAACTTTAAGACGTTTTTTCCAGGAGACATATTCATTCCCATAGGAATCTTTACCAAGGTGTGTTCTTCTCATGAACTTTTACAGACAGGACCTAGGGGCAAAATGTTCTCTTTGGGAATAACAAGCCCTGCTAAATTACTGTTATGAGATGTGCATATAAATACATGGTGGCAAAAAAAAATCAGTTTATGGAAAGCATCCAAGATGAATTCTTACAAAATGTTCTTTTAAGGAAAAATATCATCATAAGTGGGAGTTCTTCTATGTAGATGAAGGTGCTCAAGCTGCTCTGCTGCTTCTATAATGTACCTATAGTTGTGGTCTTAGTCTTACACGTGATTTTTTTCCTATTAGATATAACAGGACAAATAATAAGACAGCCCTGAAATAAAGAAAACGTGACTGAGTGTCTCCCAATATCTAACGGACAATATGGACACTTATAGGGTTGTCAAATTATGACAACTTCCTTTTAAACTTGAAGAGGGCATGTGATCAGGCTTTGGTCCTATATTATTTCCACTGCTCCGCTGAGTATTCCGGTTTTGTTGCTTTTTATTTAAATTCGCCATGCAGTCCTAGACATATGGGCTTTCCGATTCAGTCCTAATTTTTTATGGCCTTTACCAAGGGGCTGTGTCTCACAGGGTTTTCTGGGGGCGTATATTTAGGCTGCTCTGCATCGTTACCCTTTGAGCACCGACCCCTTAGTAAAGACCATAAATAGTAGCACTAAGTAAAAAGGCCAATATCTAGGGATCCATATTGTCGAAATAAAAAAAAAACCTTGAATATTCCTTATGTGAGCAGAAGGAATAAGCTAAGAGCAAAAACTGGCTAATTTTGACCATGTGACAAGGCTGTGAGAAGACTTAAAGGTCCAGCATGGGGGTGTGTATGTGTCTGTCTCTAGCATAGCATCTGTGTCTCCAGCACTGAAGGGGTGTTTGTGTGTCCTCCTCAATGAATGGTTGTGTGTGTCCCTAGCACTGATGGTGTGTGCTCATGTGTGTGTGTGTGTGTGTGTGTGTGTCCAGCACTGAAGACTTGGGGCTATAGCACTGAAGGTATGTGTGTGTGTCCAGCACTGAATGGGTGTATGTGTGTCCAGTGTGTATGTGTGACCCCAGAACTGAAGGGATGTGTGTGTACAGCACTGAAAAGTGTGTGCATGTGCGTCTCCACCACTGAATGGGTATGTGTGTCCAGCACTGAAGGTGTGTGTGTCTCCAGAACTGAATGTTTGTGTGTCTGTCCCCACTCCCCAGTAGTAAACGGGTGTGTGTGTGTTCAGTACTAAAGGGGTGTGTGTGGGGGTCTCCAGTACTTGAGGGGTGTTACCAGCTCTGAAGGGGTGTGTGTACGTGTGCATTAACGATAACCTGTCACTTAATTTGAGGCCCCCTAAACTACCACCATTGTAGATTACCAGAGAGCTATGACTTTATAAAGATGCCCATGTATAAACTGTGCATTTCAGCATTAAGTAGAAAATGAACTTATAGTGAAATAACAGCTTACAAAAGGGAATACCTTTCATTACCTTTCATCTTATTTGTGCCTTGGTGGTGATCTAACTCCTAGTTCCCTTAAAAAGAAAGTCTGGAATTTAAAAACTGATGGATAAGAAACCATTAGGAGATTGGTGAGGGTCTGGCAGCCGGCACCCCCACTGATTAGCTGAAATCCACTTATACAGGAGCCAGACATGGTATAAGCAATGTATTAAGCAGGACACAGCAGCTCCGAGTCCGCACATAATTAGTTGATGCTGCAGGTTTTAGCTCTTCAGCTCTTGGTGATTTAGGGCTTGTTCACACTTTGCAGATTTTGCTGCGGATTTTTCCGCAGCGGATTTGGAAAAACCGCAGTGCAAAACCACTGCGGTTTACACTGCGGATTTTCCTGCGGATTCCTCTGTGGGTTTTCAACAGCACTTTCCTATTGGTGCATGTTGAAAACCGCTGCGGAATCCGCAGAAAGAAGTGACATGCTCCTTTTTTTCCGCAGCAATTCCGCGCGTTTTTTTTCCGGGATTTTCTGCAATGTGGGTACAGCGGTTTTTGTTTTCCATAGGGTAACATTGTACTGTACCCTGCATGGAAAACTGCTGCGGATCCGCAGCGTCAAAACCGCAAAGTGTGAACATAGCCTAACCCGGATCGCTGTGGACAAGTTTAGGATGCCATGTAATATGTTTAGAGCCAGAGCCGCTGTCTGCAGTAATGTGCTCATAATGGTGGATCCCAAATCCTGCTCCATGTCTTCCATATTCATTAATAAGTTCTGTTGTTTTAGATAATGGCCAAAGACTTTAAAGGCGTTGTCTGGTCTTTATCGCTAAATCTGTAGGCACTATATGTGACTATAAATGAAAAAAAGGAATAGGAAGCCATATGCCATAAAATTACAAAATTTTATTGAAACAGCAAATTATTAAAAGAATAATTTAAAATATTGCAGGGACAACAAATGCAAAATTGGCCACTTCATTAAGGTAATATGCCCTTAGTAAAATGAATAATTTGGATTAGACTATCGATAGACCCGTATAAGAAAATCTATAATATATATATATATATATATATATATATATATATATATATATATATATATACACTCACCGGCCACTTTATTAGGTACACCTGTCCAACTTCTTGTTAACACTTAATTTCTAATCAGCCAATCACATGGCGGCAACTCAGTGCATTTAGGCATGTAGACATGGTCAAGACAATCTCCTGCAGTTCAAACCGAGCATCAGTATGGGGAAGAAAGGTGATTTGAGTGCCTTTGAACGTGGCATGGTTGTTGGTGCCAGAAGGGCTGGTCTGAGTATTTCAGAAACTGCTGATCTACTGGGATTTTCACGCACAACCATCTCTAGGGTTTACAGAGAATGGTCCGAAAAAGAAAAAAAATCCAGTGAGCGGCAGTTCTGTGGGCGGAAATGCCTTGTTGATGCCAGAGGTCAGAGGAGAATGGGCAGACTGGTTCGAGCTGATAGAAAGGCAACAGTGACTCAAATCGCCACCCGTTACAACCAAGGTAGGCCTAAGAGCATCTCTGAACGCACAGTGCGTCGAACTTTCAGGCAGATGGGCTACAGCAGCAGAAGACCACACCGGGTACCACTCCTTTCAGCTAAGAACAGGAAACGGAGGCTACAATTTGTACATGCTCATCGAAATTGGACAGTAGAAGATTGGAAAAACGTTGCTTGGTCTGATGAGTCTCGATTTCTGCTGCGACATTCGGATGGTAGGGTCAGAATTTGGCGTAAACAACATGAAAGCATGGATCCATCCTGCCTTGTATGGAGCATCTTTGGGATGTGCAGCCGACAAATCTGCGGCAACTGTGTGATGCCATCATGTCAATATGGACCAAAATCTCTGAGGAATGCTTCCAGCACCTTGTTGAATCTATGCCACGAAGAATTGAGGCAGTTCTGAAGGCAAAAGGGGGTCCAACCCGTTACTAGCATGGTGTACCTAATAAAGTGGCCGGTGAGTGTATATATATATATTGTAGCATAGCACCTACTACGTGTCTTGGGGAACACTCGCTTGGCAGCAGAATCAAAGCACTCGGGCACGGTTTTCTATCAAAAACAGTCTTTTCGGTTTATTTCACATAATGTAAACCACATCCACAGGAACTTGGTAACAGTTTGAACACAGTCTGCATATATTCATCTTTACCACAGTTCGTCTCTTACCCCGGTCAGCATTATACACGGTTTTCAGACCGTTACCCGTTGGCAACCTTTACGGGTTCCTGGACACCTCTTGGCCTCCGAGGTGCCCATACACAACGTCTCTCACTCTGACCCCGGTCAGTGTCACACGGTTCCTTCCCGTTACCTGTTGGTGCCGCACAGGTTTCCCGGATCCCTTTTCTCCACAGAGGTATCCATCAGACATTTCTCACTCGCACTGACTTCAGGTCAGTCCCAGGTCCTCAACACAGACCTCCCAGGTCTACGTTCTCCAGGTGCTTCCAGGACGACTCCACTCGCCGGAGCCTCCAACACCAACCGTCCGTGCTATGTCCAGCACGCAGGCTCTCCAGCCTGGAATGGTCACTGTGTGCTTCCAGGACGTCTGTCCCCACCTGGGACTGTCCAGCACACAGGCCACTTTGCAGTGTCCTGCCAGGACACACAGAAGTGTGTCCACCCTGTCGGACACTTACTCACAAACACTCACATTCCACCATGTGCTCCACACACCTCCTTTACATAGGTGTAACCACACCCAGGTACCTGTCACATGGCTAGTCAGGTGAGCGTGACATCACCACAGGTCCTTGCACACCATATATATGCCTCAATGCATATCTCAAGGAGCACACACAGTGCCCCCTAGCTGCCACAGGGGTCGCTATACCACTATATATATATATATATATATATGTATAAATGGCGCTTTCAATAAATCTATACAATGATGGATCACTGAAAAATTGTCCTCATGTTCAAAAGGCTGCACACATGTAAAAATACATCATCAGGGGATTGCATTCATGCCCATTAATGGAGACTGCTTCCTATGGAAAATATTAGTATTATTATTTATTGTTATAGCACCATTTATTCCATGGCACTTTACATGTGAGGAGGGGTATACATAATAAAAACAAGTACAATAATCTTAAACAATACAAGTCATAACTGGTACAGGAGGAGAGAGGACCCTGCCCGCGAAGGCTCACAATCTACAAGGGATGGGTGAGGATACAGTTGGTGAGGATAGAGCTGGTTGTGCAGCGGTTTGGTCGATTGGTGGTTACTGCAGGTTGTAGGCTTGTCGGAAGACGTGGGTCTTCAGGCTCTTTTTGAAGGTAGGCGAGAGTCTGAGGTGTTGTGGTAGAGGGTTCCAGAGTAGGGATGATACACGAGAGATATCTTGTATACGATTGTGGGAAGAGGAGATAAGAGGGAAGTAGAGAAGGAGATCTTGTGAGGATCGGAGGTTGCGTGTAGGTAAGTACCGGGAGACGAGGTCACAGATGTGTGGAGAAGACAGGTTGTGGATGGCTTTGTACGTCATGGTTAGGGTTTTGTACTGGAGTCTCTGGGCAATGGGGAACCAGTGAAGGGATTGACAGAGGGGAGGGGCCGGGGAATTAGTTGGGCAGCAGAATTTAAAATAGATTGGAGGGTTGCGAGAGTGTTATAGAGGGGAGGCCACAGAGCAGGAGGGTGCAGTAGTCAAGGCGAGAGATGATGAGGGCATGGACTAGGGTTTTTGCAGATTCTTGGTTGAGGAATGCACAGATTTGTGAAATATTTTTGATTTGAAGTCGGCATGAAGTGGAAAGGGCTTGGATATGTGGTTTGAAGGAGAGATCAGCGTCAAGGATTACCCTGAGGCCGCGAGCTTGTGGGACTGGGGAGAGTGGGCAGCCATTTACTGTAATGGATAGGTTCGTTGGGGGGGTCGCGTGAGATGGGGGAAAGATGATGAATTCTGTTTTGTCCATGTTAAGTTTCAGAAATCTAGCGGAGAAGAAGGATGAAATAGTGGACAGACATTGAGGGATTCTGGTTAGTAGGGAGGTGATATCTGGTCCCGAGATGTATATCTGTGTGTCATCAGCATAGAGGTGATACTGAAAGCCATGAGATTCTATGAGCTGTCCCAGGCCAAAAGTGTAAATATAGAAGAGCAGGGGCCCAAGGACTAAACCTTGTGGGACTCCGACAGATAGGGGGCGAGGTGAGGAGGTGGTGTGTGAGTGGGAAATGCTGAATGTCCGGTCTGTTAGGTATGATGAGATCTAGGATAGGGCCAATTCTGTGATGCCAAGGGATGAGAGGGTCTGTAATAATAGGGAATGGTCCACTGTGTCAAAGGCAGCCGACAGGTTGAGGAGGAGGAGGACAGAGTAGTGTCGCTTGCTCTTGGCGGTTAAGAGGTCATTGGTGACCTTAGTTAGGGCAGTTTCAGTGGAATGGTGTCTGAAGCCAGATTGTAAGTGGTCAAAGAGGGAGCAAGAAGAGAGATGGGAGGACTGTTCAAGGTAGACGTGTGGTTCCAGTATTTTGGAGGTATAGGGGAGAAGTGATATAGGGCGATAGCTAGATACAGAGGATGGGTCAAGAGAAGGCTTTCTGAGGATAAATGTGATGGAGGCATGTTTAAAGCTTGAGGGGAAAACACCAGTTGTTAGTGATAGGTTGAAGAGATGGGTTAGGGTTGGGATGAAGACTGTGGTGAGGTTTAGGATGAAGTGGGATGGGAGCGGGTCAAGTGCACAGGTGGTGAGATGCGATCTTGAGAGTAGAGTGGAGAGTTGATCTTCTGTAATGGTGGAAAAGTTGGTTTTAGAGGTGGAGGGCTGGGAAGTCGGGAGGGAGGGCTCTGGGGGTTGTTGACCAAAACTGTCTCTGATGTTATCAATCTTCTGCTTGAAAAATGAGGCAAAGTCGTCAGCTGAGATAAGTGGGGAGGGAGGAGGTGCTGGGAGACGGAGGAGAGAATTGAAGGTGTTGAATAACTGTTTAGGGTTGTGAGACAGGGAGGATATGAGAGATGAGAAGTAGGTTTGTTTAGCTGTGGCGAGTGTGGTCTTGAAAGTAGTGAGGGACTGTTTGAATGCGATGAAGTGCTTGTTGGAGTGGGATCTTTTCCATCTGCGCTCAGCAGCTCTGGAAGCTCGCCTCAGTTCTTTGGTCAGGCTGGTGTGCCAGGGCTGTCTGTTGATTTTGCGAGCTTTGGTATGTGTAAGTGGGGCAGCAGACTCCAAAGCTACAGCTATTGTGGTGTTATATAGAGTGGCAGCATCATCCGCATTATGTAAGGAACTTATATCTGTGAGAGGGATGAGGGATTCAGAGAATGAATGTAGGTCAAGATGTTTAAGATTTCTGCAAGGGTGTGAAAGTTTGTGGGGTGGGGATTGTAGACATGGAGTGGAGAGGAAAGAGAATGTGAGAAGGTTGTGGTCAGAGAGAGGAAGAGGTGAGTTAGAGAGGTTAGATAGGGAGCAGAGGCGAGTGAAGATGAGGTCCAGTGTGTGACCATCTTTGTGGGTGGCTGTAGAAGACCATTGAGTGAGGCCGAAGGAGGAAGTGAGAGATAGAAGTTTAGTGGCAGCTGAGAGGGAAGTGTCAGAGGGGATGTTGAAGTCGCCCATGATAATAGTGGGGATGTCCGCGGAAAAGAAATGAAGTAGCCAGGTGGTGAAGTGGTCAAAGAAGGTGGTGGCTGGCCCTGGGGGGGCGGTAAATGACAGCCAGTTGGAGGTTGGAGGGGGAGTAGATGTGCACAGAGTGCACCTCAAAGGAAGGGAGGGTAACAGAGGGTGGCAGTGGGATTGGGGTGAAGGAGCAGTTATCTGACAGGAGAAAACCAACTCCTCCGCCATGTTTGCTGCTGGGGCAGGGTGTGTGAGAAAGGTGGAAGCCATCGTAAGAGAGTGCAGCAGGGGAGGCTGTGTCAGAAGGGGTGAGTCAGGTTTCGGTGATGACGAGGAAGGAAAGTTTGGTAGTAACAAAAAGATCATGGATGTAGAAAAGCTTGTTGCAGACAGAGCGAGCGTTCCACAGAGCTCCTGTTAGTACATTATTAAATGTTCCTAAATGTAATAGGTGAATCACCTTAGTGTGAGTCAGTCAGGTAGGAACAGTAAAGAGAGGATAAAGGGTCACTATGGATCACAGGTGACACAGGCCTATGGCCACAATATATAAGTATGGCTTCAATCTCCCATTATTGGGTTGAGCTGTTTGGCTTGTTATACTTATCTTTGGGTTTAACATTTTATACATATAGATTTTCTTATACAGGCCTATCCATAATCCAATCAAAATTATTCATTTTACTAATGGCATATTTCCTTAATGAAGTGGCCAATTTTGCAGTTGTTGTCCCAAGCAATATTTTAAATTATTCTTTTAGTAATTTGTTGTTTCAATAAAGTTTTGCAATTTTATGGCACATGGCTTCCTATTCCTTTTTTTTTTTTAATTTATATTTATATTTGGAAGTGCCACATGTCTAGGCAGCATTGTCTTTGGATGTACTATATGTGACTGCAGAATTATGTGTCCCCCAGTACACGCACTGTGTGCTGCAAGGTTTTGAGTGTTTCTGAGCGGGACCGGAGGGTACATGTACATTATACATTGAGCCCTCAGACACAATACAATCCACGAGTTTATTTGAAAAACAAAACAATTAAATCTTTATGACACTTAAATCCAATTGGCATAATAATTTGGAACATGGTGTAGACTTCTCCATTTGGACCGGACAACCTCTTTAACCAGCTCTCACAGGAACAACCATATGGTAGCAGAAGAGTCATTTGAACTTGTTCATACGCCCAATGCAAAGATTTAAAGACGAACATATCTTCTTTTCTTAGCGGCAAAGTGAAAGATATGACAAAGCTAACTGTAGTATGGTATAACTTTTTTTAATTGCATTTTTAGGACAAATGTTTCCTTAATAATTCACACCTGCCAAAGATATCAATAATGCTTATGCTTGAGCTACCTCTTGTATAGACTGCCCCAGATACCCTATATACAGTCTTACAGCCACAGATTTTCCGCAGAACATTGCACAAATGTACCTGATTTGTTGGGATGGGTTGCATCACTGTGTGGGATGTGCATATGGATACTGTAGCGTTTCACCCGCTACGGGTCTTGGGGACGCTCGCTTGGCAGCAGAATCATCATAGACAGGCACGGTTCCTCACACAAATCAGTCCATATGGTTTATTCAAACTCTGCATCAACCAGATAGGGTACAGTCCATTTCATTACAGCCATGAAACATTATAAGACATCAGACAGTTTGTGTAGCAGATAGGCTTCTCTGCTGTATGTTATGATCCCCTTGTCTGGGATTACCTCTCAGTTTCCACTCCTCACACTGACTTCAGGTCAGTCCCAGGTCCTCAACACAGACCGTCCAGGTCTACGGTCTCCAGGTGCTTCCAGGACGACTCCACTCCCAGGAGTCTCCAACACCAACCGTCCGTGCTATGTCCAGCATGCAGGCTCTCCAGCCTGGAATGGTCTCTGTGTGCTTCCAGGACGTCCCCACTTGGAACCGTCCAACACACAGGCCATTCTGCAGTGTCCTGCCAGGACACACGGAAGTGTGTCCACCCTGATAGACACTCAATCTCTGTTACCATGTGCTACACACACCTCCTTTACATAGGTGTAACCACACCCAGGTACCTGTCGCATGGCCAGTCAGGTGAGTGTGACATCACCACAGGTCCTTACACACAAAACCATCTTACGTGTTCAGACACGCCTCTTTGGCTGGGTTTGTAGGTGACTGAACCCACCCATCTCTCCAATCACCTGGAAGCCTTCCCAATGTAAACAAACCCCTCAGCAGTAGATCTGCTTGAGCAAAACATACCCAGGCTTCCATCACAGGGCCACCCACCTCTGCGATACATACCATCCATCATTCACATGACCAGTCGCTATGCTACATATTCCCCCCCTCTGCCTAAAGCCGTGGGGCTTTGGCACTTTCTATTACCCGACCAGAGACCCTTCTCTGTCATCCCTGACAGTCAAACCGTCTGTCAACCATTTCCGTCACATGCTTTGATAAGGACGACCCCTTGTCATTTCTTCTGATACAGGATCTCCCGCTTAGGTCACTGAGCCATGAGCTAAGTGAGGAGTCACTGCCTCTAACTCTTTCATCTGCCGTCAACATCTGAATGGGAGTCACCACCACCCAATCGGTCATCCTGTAACCTGCAGTCGCCCCTCACACAGGTCACAATTTCTGTTATGGCTACCCCTGCCATCCTGACTTTACCTTGGGGAGCACTATCCTTCCCCTGTGTCAGTGCCTCCGTCCGCACAACCTATTCGGGTTACCGCCCCTTTTTGGGACTCTGCCCCTTTTTTGGAAACCACCATTTGGCAGAACTCCACCCCTTTTCTTGGATACCACCATTTGGCGGAACTCCACCCCTTTTCTTGGAAACCACCATTTGGCAAAACTCCACCCCTTTTCTTGGAAACCACCTTGTGGACTTCCCACAGTACTCTCAGGCCCCAGTTCGCACAGCACACCAATGTGACTCTGGCCCTTTAAGAGTCTGCACGCTCTAAACCAGCAATGTCTTTTTTTTTTGCTGCAACTGCAGCTAGACTTCACAAGGCTCTGCACCGCAAACTTCGTGGACCCGCCGATCCACAGCAAGCTGCTTGTCACCTTCGTGGACCCGCCGATCCACAGCAAGCCGCTTGTCACCTTCGTGGACCCGCCGATCCACAGCAAGCCGCTTGTCACCTTCGTGACCCCACCGAGCCACAGCAAACTTCGTGACCTCACCGAGCCACAGCAAGCTGACTCTCAGGAAAAAAAAAACTCAGTCTCTCACTGACCCCGGTCAGAACAACACAGATTTCAGTCTGTTACACACCCGGCTTTAACACAGCCCAAATATAGTTTCTCACTGATCCCGATCAGCATAATACACGGTTTTCAGACCGTCACCCGTTGGCAACTTTTACGGGTTCCTGGACACCCCTCGGCCTCAGAGGTGCCCAGACAACAGTTTTCTCACTGACCCCGGTCAGTATTTACTCACGGTTTTCAAGACCGTTACCTGTCATTACCACACAGGTTCCCGGATCCCTCTTCTCCTCAGAGGTATCCCATAAACAGCAGTTCCTCACTGACCCTGGTCAGTATTTACACACGGTTTTCAAGACCGTTACCCGTCATTGCCGCACAGGTTCCTGGGACCCTCTTCTCGTCAGAGGTATCCCATAAACAACAATTCTCACTGACCCCGGTCAGTATTTACTCACGGTTGTCAAGACTGTCCACTCTTCTGGCCCAGACCAGCCAGCGCTGCAACATGTGCTCCTTGGATCGTTGCCCACATTCGAAACACCAATTGTAGCGTTTCACCCTCTACGGGTCTTGGGGACACTCGCTTGGCAGCAGAATCATCATAGACAGGTACGGTTCCTCACACAAATCAGTCCATATGGTTTATTCAAACTCCGCATAAACCAGATAGGGTACAGTCCATTTCATTACAGCCATGAAACATTATAAGACATCAGACAGTTCGTGTAGCAGATATGCTTCCCTGCTGTATGTTATGATCCCCTTGTCCGGGGTTACCTCTCAGTTTCCACTCCTCACACTGACTTCAGGTCAGTCCCAGGTCCTCAACACAGACCATCCAGGTCTACGGTCTCCAGGTGCTTCCAGGACAACTCCACTCCCAGGAGTCTCCAACACCAACCGTCCGTGCTATGTCCAGCATGCAGGCTCTCCAGCCTGGAATGGTCTCTGTGTGCTTCCAGGACGTCCTCACTTGGAACCATCCAACACACAGGCCATTCTGCAGTGTCCTGCCAGGACACACGGAAGTGTGTCCACCCTGATAGACACTCACTCAATCTCTGTTACCATGTGCTACACACACCTCCTTTACATAGGTGTAACCACACCCAGGTACCTGTCACATGGCCAGTCAGGTGAGCGTGACATCACCACAGGTCCTTACACACAAAACCATCTTACGTGTTCAGACACGCCTCTTTGGCTGGGTTTGTAGGTGACTGAACCCACCCATCTCTCCAATCACCTGGAAGCCTTCCCAATGTAAACAAACCCCTCAGCAGTAGATCTGCTTGAGCAAAACATACCCAGGCTTCCATCACAGGGCCACCCACCTCTGTGATTCATACCATCCATCATTCACATGACCAGTCGCTATGCTACAACACATACACTCCTCAACATTGAAATTGCAACAAGAAGGAAGAGCCATAAGATTATGTAATTCGAAGAAGTGTCAGGTGTCGCTAAGATCTGCAAATGATCAAACATAATGCCCGAGCTCCAATCCATGGCATGTGGGAGGGGCGTAAATGCTAGATTGAAAGCAAATCTTTTAGTTACATGAAATTTCAAAAATCTTACAAAGTCTTGTGGGATGATTGTGTAAGATGGCCATGATGGTAGTAGTGGCAACAGGCTGTAGTGTTCCCATAACCTGGCACCCCACAGATAAAACACAATGTCTCTTCTTCTGAATGTACAGCGTGTGCAACAGTACACTTACATTCACTGTCAGAGTCCTCTCAAGTTCTGTCACCCCAGCCCCCAGTTTCCGAGCTCCACAAACATTTCAGAGACACAATTCTTTTCCAACAGTTGAACTTTACTGAACAGTAGGGCACCCATCACACTTGCAGCACAGGTTTCACAAAGAGACATATTCTGAGCTTTCCCTGCCTTATGGGCGGGCAGCCTCTATCCTTCCTGTCAGCTCTGTCTTTCTTCTTCCGGCAATCCCTGCCTTATCTGTAGACAATCTCTGTCTCATCTGTGCCTTCAGCATCACCAGCTCCCTGCCATCCCCTCGTCCGGTTCCAATAGGGAAAGGTGCCAGTAACGCCATCTCAGCTATTCCTGCCCCGGTCGTAGACCCCAGATTATTCTTGGGACAATCCTTCCTAAGCTGATGCTCGTCTGCATGATCCTCTGCCTGGGGCCCCTTCCTGCTGTAGCAGTTCTATCCCCACGGCCAGCAGACTGTGTCTCCCACTGGCCTGGGCCAAGGCTGCCTGGGCTCAGCTCCCTAACCAAAAAGTGCTCTGACTATATTCCTCTTGCTCTGCACTGCACTATAGCTCCTCCCAACTGCTAAACCTCTATGCTAACTACCTAACACTCCTAATCTATCCTATTCATTTCCCTATCTCTATGTTGCCCCCATTATTCTAATCCAATCCCCCTACGGTCCTATACTATCTCCTAGTCTATCCCTAAGGGTACCGTTACACAAAACGATTTACCAACGATCACGACCAGCGATACGACCTGGCCGTGATCGTTGGTAAGTCGTTGTGTGGTCGCTGGGGAGCTGTCACACAGACAGCTCTCCAGCGACCAACGATGCCGAAGTCCCCGGGTAACCAGGGTAAACATCGGGTTACTAAGCGCAGGGCCGCGCTTAGTAACCCGATGTTTACCCTGGTTACCATCGTAAATGTAAAAAAAAAAAAACCGTACATACTCACATTCCGGTGTCCATCAGGTCCCCTGCCGTCCGCTTCCCGCACTGACTGAGTGCCGGCCATAAAGTGAAAGCAGAGCACAGCGGTGACGTCACCGATGTGCTGTGCTTTTACTTTCCGGCCGGCAGTCACAGTCAGTGCGGGAAGCGGACGGCAGGGGACCTGACGGACACCGGAATGTGAGTATGTACGTTTTTGTTTTTTTTACATTTACGATGGTAACCAGGGTAAACATCGGGTTACTAAGCGCGGCCCTGCGCTTAGTAACCCGATGTTTACCCTGGTTACAAGCGAACACATCGCTGGATCGGTGTCACACACACCGATCCAGCGATGACAGCGGGAGATCCAGCGACGAAAGAAAGTTCCAAACGATCTGCTACGACGTATGATTCTCAGCGGGGTCCCTGATCGCTGCTGCATGTCAGACACAGCGATATCGTATGGATATCGCTGGAACGTCACCGATCGTACCGTCGTAGCGACAAAAGTGCCACTGTGAGACGGTACCTTAAGCCTATACACAGTACATGACAACTACATCACATTACAGTTCATAACAAGTATAATAACATTAGTGAACAATGAGGTGCTGCCAGGGCCGGACTGGCCATCTGGGAATTCTGGCAAATGTCAGAAGGGCCTGTCTGATCATGGGCCACCTTGTCTGCTACGTTGTTATCAGAATCGGTGTTCTCAAGCTACCCATACTGTTAAGAGTTGTGATGGAGCACAAAGTTGCTGACTTCGTCACTTACCCCAGCAGCATTAGAAATATTGGTCTTGTAGTAAATTTTCTTTTCCTCCATTCAGGGTAATATTAGTAATATATCCCATCTGGTTAATGGAGACGGGGACAACGTAGGCCTGTGTGATTTCAAATACCAGGACTGAATTTCAGCCCCAGTCCGTACCTGGGTGCCGCACATAATCATGTGAACAGCGCCCAGTGGATAGGAGGCACGTGAGGGTCCCAGCCAACTCCTTACATTTGTGTAATGCTTCCTGTTCATCAACATACCAGTTATCGCCACTTTTACAGACTGAGAGGGACAGAATCCTTGAATTTAGACACATTGCTCTATTACTATGGCAGATCACACAACGCACGTAAGCCAAGATATCAGCACTGTTAAATGTTGCGTGTTCCAGTAGTTGGTAGAACAACAACGAACTGCAATGACAGCAAGAGGGGAACAGAGGTGAACCTCTACACAGACAGATCATCAGGTTAGAATAATGGCGCTTGATTCGTTCTGTACTGCAAGTGAAATTAAATGTCAGCATCTACACAAACCATCAGAAGGCTTTTACACAACATTGGCCTACGAGTCAGATGTCAAGTTATAATGTGTTCCATAATGTAGGGTATCCAGAACCCTTGTGGTCTGCATTCCAGGTACACTAACAGAAAGTGTGCCAGCAGCAGTTTTTCAATAAGATAACACCAGACCGCATGTTGCTTGTGCTACTGTGAGCAGCCTGGGCGGCCAAACCGTGCTACCATGGCCTGCAGGGTCTCAGGACTCAGGAGTTATCTCCCACTTATCACATCTGGGACAACATTGGTCGGGGATTGTGGAGGGAGCTGCCAACAGCAGATCTTGATGATTTGTGTGCAAATTGCATTCAGTGTGGCAGAATATTCCTTAGACAGTCATTAATAACAGCCAAAGTGTGTAAGTGTGTGAATTTCTGAGTGTTATGCTCATACTGATTTTTTTTTCCATTTTGTATCACTTGCATATTATTAAAGGTAACTTTTAGGTCCAAAACTGTGTTACCTGCAGATACGTATAAGATTATTTGCAGACAACCTTAAAAATCCTGTCAGGGTGCCTTACTAGCATAGAGGCTAAAGGAAAAAATGAACTTATACTCTCCCTGTAGCATATTGCTTTCAGTCATTGAGGTAGTGCAGAGAAGAGTCACTTTCTGCACAGTGAGCGGCGCTAAAATCATTCCCCGGCATTTTGATTGACAGCCTACTCTGCAGTCACAGCTCACAATGTGTTACGCAATGAATCATAGATTGTTAAGGTACCGTCACACATTGAAATTTCCATCGCTACGACGGTACGATTCGTGACGTTCTAGCGATATCGTTACGATATCGCTGTGTCTGACACGCTACTGCGATCAGACACCCTGCTGAGAATCGTACGTCGCAGCAGATCGTTTGGAACTTTCTTTCGTCGCTTGATCACCCGCTGACATCGCTGGATCGTTGTGTGTGACAGCGATCCAGCGATGTGTTCGCTTGTAACCAGGGTAAACATCGGGTAACTAAGCGCAGGGCCGCGCTTAGTAACCCGATGTTTACCCTGGTTACAAGCGTAAACGTAAAAAAACAAACCGTACATACTCACCCGTCGGTGTCCTTCAGGTCCCTTGCCGTCTGCTTCCTGCTCTGAGTGCCGGCCGGAAAGTGAGAGCAGATCACAGCGGTGCTGCGCTCTGCTCACTGTACGGCTGCACTCAGAGCAGGAAGCAGACGGCAAGGGACCTGAAGAGGACACCGACGGGTGAGTATGTACGGTTTGTTTTTTTACGCGGCCCTGCGCTTAGTTACCCGATGTTTACCCTGGTTACCCGGGGACTTCGGCATCGCTCCAGCGCCGTGATTGCAACGTGTGACCGCAGTCTACGACGCTGGAGCGAAAATTTCAATGTGTGACGGTACCCTTAGAGTGGGAAGGGACCTCCAGGGTTATCATGTATCAACCCCCTGCTCAATGCAGGATTCACCAAACCATCTCAGACAGATGTCTGTCCAGCCTCTGTTTCAAGACTTCCATTGATGACTCTAATAGCTCCCTGCACGCCCCGATAACTGGAAGTAAGCGGCTAAAGGAATGATATAACTCCATTTTCCTCTGTAGCCGCTGCTGCGGTAATGCAGCCTACCAGGATTTTAACTCTGCTTACCTCCAGATTTACCTTATATTTGAAGGTAAATAGCATTATTTGGACATGATGGGTTTCCTTTAACATTTCTATTGATCAAGTGATTTCCATAATTCTATGACTTTACTTTTTTAATGTTGCAACTTCAAAGTTAAAAAATGCATATGTAAAAATTGTCACAAGCAGAAACGGTGAAAAATGTACAGAAATTGCAATTGGACATGCATATTTTATATATTTCTATGAAGAATTATTATTTAAGGGTTTTCTGCCATCTTGAATGATAATTATACTTGGAAAGTTCTTATAATGCTTGTAAAAGCAAACAACTGTCCAATATACCGTTTATTAAAATATCACACCCTTCTTTTGACAATTGCGATACATGTGGTTTTTATTATTTGTTTTTTTCAATAGCTCATTGCCCGTTTACCAGCCACCTCCAACATCAAAGTCTGAACATGAGCAGTGCTTACAGCATCTTTTCTATTGAGCTTGTAAGCACCTCACTGAGACTGGCCTGCTCCAAGACAGCTTCAGTCCGCAGCACTCCTCCCATGCTGCAGAAGCAAAATTGTCCTATAAAGCAGCATCAGAAGAGAGCAACATTTGGGCTAGACGATGGTGCTGGTCCGATCTGTCAGTCATTCAGGAGTTGGCTAACTCCTGAAATAAAAGATGGTGCAAACTTAACCAACCTAACGATATATAGCACTAGCTGCATGCCAAACTATGCATTTTCTTTAAATGTATCAGCCAAATCAAAATTCATCTAGTTTATTTAATAAAAGCACAATAACTGATATATCACACATAAATTAAGGTATTTTGCACTGCTAGCCTTGCACCCTTTAGAAAAACCCTTCACCAATACATACCCGGTCTGATCTGTCCTTTGGTCCCCAATGTATTTTAGAGCACAAAATATACAAATAGCAGAAGAGAACAAAGAATCCAGTGCCTCTTACTGGAAGTAGCAATCCTTCAAATCAATACCGACACATTAAAGAGCCGGCACGGAGTGCCACATGCACATTGTCAATGGGATGTTCATCTGTACCACTTTGAGCTATGACTGTTTGTATAAAAATGTATAAAACTGTGTGTGAAAATGTAAATATTGTGCATGTATACATGTCATTATATAAAAATGTAAATGACCTCTAAACTGTTTATGTTCTTTTATGTAGTACTCATGAGCCGATGCCTATTATTCACATAGACACCAGTATCACAGCTTCACACGGTGGAGGTTTCCCCATGCTTGTCTGACATGGATATATTTGGTTCAGAATAAACACACAGCTGATGGCTGTCACAGATGTCATAAGTAACAAGGGAACATGACTTGAAATGACAGGAAAGATAAGCAGTAACTTTCTCTTTCTCAGGTAGAAAGATCGCTACTGGCCAAATATATGTGACAACCGATTTCCTCTACAAATAGGAACACGGATCTGTGACATAAGACCAAGACGGCAATAAATCTTATAATCAATATTTTAGATATAAGGCTTGAAAAGCACATTTTGCTGCAACACAAAAACAAAAATAATAAAACATACAATTGACATAAAAGGCAACAAACAACTAGTCTAAATGTGAGAGATCTCTGCTTGGAGTATACTTGTGCTGCACATATGGATGCAATGTCCGTTCATAACATCATGGATGATCTTTGCTTTTTTGTTTGAAAATTGAAATGGTGCCCCTCCCACCGTGCAATTTAAAACTGCAGTGAACAAAAGTAATTCCATATTTATTTATTTATTTATTTATTTTGGGGGGGGTGTTTCTCTTACAGTATTCATTCATTATTATTTAGCTCCTTTAGAGGATATGATCACCCGAATCCTTATATTAAATATGACAATTAAATATTAAAATACCACACTATTGCAATATATAGAGGAAATCACTGTTTGCAATGAAGGAATACAGCATCAGAACCACCATCAGTACAGGAATATAGCATCAGTACAATCAACAGTAAAGAATTACAGTTCCAGAACCAATATTAATACATGAATGCATAATCAGAAACACAATCAGTATGTGAATAGAGCACCAATTATTATTACAGTGATTATTTGCAATTTCAGGTCAGTCCCCACAATTTACATATGTACCACATGAACCTACAACTCACAGTATGTTGATAACAATGACAAGGGTATTTCCAGCCATTTGCAGACTGCAAATCAGTATCAGTACAGGAATACAGCATCGGAACCACCAACAGAGCGTGAATATAGCAATAGAACCACCATCTGTACAGAAATACATCTCCAGAACCATCAGCAGTACATAATTACATCACCGGAACCACCATGACTACAGAAATACAAAATCTGAACAACCATCAACACAGGCATACATCAAAGGAAACGCCATCAGTACAGAAATACATCACAAGAACCCTCATCGGTGCAGAAATACGTCCCCAGAAACACCACCATTATATGAATACAACACAAGAACCCCCATCGGTACATTAAAACAGCACCAGAACAACCATCAGTATGTGAATATATCAGCAGAACCATCATCATTACATGAATATAGCACCAGAGCAATCATAAGTACATGAATTCATTATGATAATCACCATCAGTACATTAAAACAGCAACAAAAAACATCAATGAATTAATACATTATCAGAACCACCATAAGTACATGAACACAGCACCAGAGTCACCAGCAGTACATAAAAAGCAAGAGACAACTAGTCTAAATGTGAGAGAGCTCTGCTTGAAGTCTACTTGTGCAATATTAGTACATAACAACATGGACGATTTTAGCTTTTGTGTTGCCTAAGGTGAATTTGAAATGGCACCCATCCCCACAGTGCAATTTAAAACTGCAGTGAATAAAGGCAATTCCATCATTGTTTTTTTGGTTTTGCGCTTACAGTATTCATTATTGTTTAATGCCTTAGAGGACTTGATCATCTGATTCCTTATATTATATATTACAATACCACAGTATTGCAGTATATAGAACAAATCACTGTCTCCTATGAAGGAATGCAGCACCAGTACCACCATCAGTACAGGAATATAGCAACAGAAGAACAGAAGCACCAACAGTAAAATATTACAGTACCAGAACCAATTATATTATATTCCTCACCAACCGTTACACTGATGCTTCTACCTTGTGCCAGTCATTACACTGATTACCCATCCACTCAAGAATCCAATACAAAACCATTACCCTCATCCACAAAGCACTGCATGGCTCAGCACCACCCTACATCTCCTCCCTGGTCTCAGTCTACCACCCTACCCATGCTCTCCGTTCTGCTAATGACCTGAGGTTAACATCCTCAATAATCAGAACCTCCCACTCCCGTCTCCAAGACTTTTCACGTGCTGCGGCAATTCTTTGGAATGCACTACCTAGGTTAATAAGATTAATCCCCAATCCTTAAACCTTAATCAGGTTCCTCACATCATGTTCTCATATATTTCATGCAGTTAATAGCCCTCTGTGTCTGTACTGTTACATACTTAGGCTGTTAACTGGTTCATGCAGCTTTACATGAACACCCGAGCCTTACACTATGGCTGGTCCGAACAATGAAAGCAATTGTTACCATCCACCTCTCGTGTCTCCCTTTTTCCTATAGATTGTAAGCTTGCGAGCAGGGCCCTCACTCCTATTGGTATCTATTTTGAACTGTGATTTTTGTTATGCTGTAATGTCTATTGTCCGTACAAATCCCCTCTATAATTTGTAAAGCGCTGCGGAATATGTTGGCGCTATATAAATAAAATTATTATTATATTTATTATTAATATTAGTGCATGAATGCATCATTAGAACCACAATCAGTAAATGAATACAGCATCAGGGACATCATCAGTGTGTGAATACAACACCAAGCCTATTACAGTGATTATTTGCAATGTCAGGCCACTCCCCAAAATTTACATTTGTATCACATGAACCTAAAACTCCCAGTATGTTGTTAATAATGGAAAGGATATTACCAGCCATTTGCAGATGGAAAATCATTATCAGTACAGGAATACAGCATCAGAACCACCAACAGAACATGAATACAACAATATAACTACCATCAGTACAAAAATACATTACCAGAACCACCATCAACCCAGAATTACATCTCCAGAACACGATAAGTACAGAAATACATCACCAAAATCACCACCAGTATACATAATCTGAACCGTGGCCCATAGCACCCATTCACAGTATAATACCCTTATATAGCGCCTTATACACAGAATCACCACAAAAAATGACAAATCAGCCATTAAATTAATATGTGGCATATTCATTATCAAAAACACGTACACTGTCCAACACTAATCAAGGTTTACATCCCGTGTGGGTTCTGGTCAGTATTAGTGTTTGTACCAAATGGATTTGCCCACATACTGACACAGTATTTGCGATACGGAACTTGGCTGTTATGACGATCTTTCTGGTGTGATACATTAGTAATTATGTTGGTTGTGGTTGTGCTTTGTTCGGGTAGTTTTTTTTGTAACCTGGTGGTGCCAAAACAAATTTGAAAAAAGTCATAACGAAGCCTCCAATTTTGGCAGAATTAGAGAACCACCTAACTTGTTTGGGGACCCCCCAATTTCCCACCTGATGGCAGTAGGATTTTAACATTTGCCATCATTTTGCTCTCGGGAGAGATAATCTGCTGCTTAAGGTGTCTGGTAGCATCTGTCTCTCTACCTGTCAATGTTCTCTGTTGAGCGGAGCCCATGTATATTGGGTGGTTGGGAGGATTCGGTTTTTATATATCTTACAATAAAGTGACTACTAAGATATTTGGAGGTCAGGTGAAATAGATGTGTCTGGGCCCCTTTATACATGATTATCCCCGTGGCTAATATAGATTATTTGTTTTAGATTGTTATTCCAGGTATAACAGATGAATTTCTGTCTTCCACCCCATTAACTTATTACTCACACAGCACAATTAGCTTGAAGTAATGAGCTCGATGGCATGACACAGTCCTGCCAGGGCCTCATGTTCCATGCTTTCTTGCTCTAGATGCATATTTATTGGCACCAGCATAATGCAAGCTTGTTTTCACACGACCATGGCACAGGCAATCAGACATAAAAGGGGCACCAGAACCCCAATAACGGTGTCAGTCACAGCTCCCATAATAGTGTCACTATGAATAGGAAGGAATGGGTCCTCTCCAAAATCATGCCGGAAAGTTTTCTTTAAAGTCTGTTCCTATTCATTTGTATCGTAAAACAACTTAAATGTCCATATGTTCTGTCTTTTGAGCATTTTTGGCAGCTTCAGCTTTGGAAAAATATCTGGTGGGAGGAAAAGATCATGTCACTACTTTGAAGTGTTTCTTGCTGGAAAACGCACCAATTGAGAAACTGTCCAATCTAAAGGCTTAAAAAATGCTTCCGGGAAAAAAATTCTGTTTTGCTGCAGTTTTGTAAGCCTCCAGTTACTTTTCTGCTAATGTTCTTTAGGTCTTACCTTTTATTAAGCATTTTCATAATTTTTTAAAAATCCATTAACCTCTTCACCCCAAATCCTGTTTTGACCTTCCTGATGAGGCCAATTTTTACGATTCTGACCAGTGTCACTTTATGAGGTCATAACTAACTCTGGAACGCTTCAATGGATCTCACTGATTCTGAGACTGTTTTCTCATGACATATTGTACTTCGTAATAGTGGTAACATTTCTTTGATATGACGGATTTGTGAAAACTGAAATTTGGAGAAAAATTAGTAATTTTCAAACTTTTAATTTTTACGCCCTTAAATCATAGTCATATTGCTCAAAATAGTTAATAAATAACATTTCCCATATGTCTACTTTACATCAGCACAATTTTTGAAGCAATTTTTTTTTGTTAGGAACTTACCATATATACTCGTGTATAAGTCAAGATTTTCAGCA
Source organism: Ranitomeya variabilis (assembly GCF_051348905.1). NCBI lineage: Eukaryota > Metazoa > Chordata > Amphibia > Anura > Dendrobatidae > Ranitomeya > Ranitomeya variabilis. The sequence goes on from NC_135234.1 coordinate 653,081,678, forward strand.
CATTTTTTGTGCTGAAAATGCCCCGCTCGGCTTATACACGAGTCATTGTCCCAGGGGGTCAGCAGGGAAGTGGTAGGGGGGAGCGCAGGAGTCAGCGGCTGTCACGTCATACTCACCCTCTCCTCACGCGATCCCTGCAAGTCCTCCCTGCATCACTCTGTTGTCCAGGCGAGGCAGCTTCCTGTGTTCAGCGGTCACGTGGTACCGCTCATTAAAGTAATGAATATGGATGCGTCTCCACTCCCATAGGCATGGAGCGCATATTCATTACTTTAATGAGCAGTACTATGTGACCGCTGAACACAAGAACAAGCTGCCGGTCCCAGGACAACAGAGAGATGCAGGGATGTGCAGCGACAGCGCGAGCAGGGTGAGGAGGATGGGGGAGTCGAGCGGAGCCATGCATACAACAGGGATGACGGAGGAGCCATGCATACAACTGGGGGAGGACAGAGGAGCCATGCACACAGCAGGGAGAGGATGGAGGAGCCATGCATACAACTGGGGGAGGACAGAGGAGCCATGCACACAACAGGGGGAGGACGGAGGAGTAGTGATGTGTCGCTCACGAACGATCTGACACAAAGAGCCGGCTCCCTGCTGTGAACGATGGGAGCCGGCACCCCAGTGAGAGCCACTAAATTCTCTGAATGGCTCTCACTGGGCGTAAAATCATGGTGTTCAGCAGATGTAACTCCGCCCACCCGAATAAAACTCTGCCCACTTATCAATTTAATTGGTTACTAGAAAATGGGCGGAGTTTCTACGGTAGGTGGGTGCGGCTTTGTGCACCTGAACACATTGTGAATAGGGATCTATGTAGGATCCAAATAGAGCCGGCTCTTTTTTGGTGAGCGGAGCCATGAGAGCCGGATCACCAAAAGAGCCGGACTGCCCATCACTACGGAGGATCCATGCACACAACAGGGAGAGCCACACATACCAGGACAGGGATGATGGGACAATGCATACCTGGCTTATACTCGAGTCAATAAGCTTACCCAGTTTTCCATGGCAAAATTAGGTGCCTCGGCTTATACTCGGGTCGGCTTATAATCAAGTATATCTAATATATACTGTAAAGCTGAATGTATGTGTGTGTGTGTGTGTATGTATGTATGTATGTCCGGGATTGGCATCTGCACCGTCGCAGCTACAGCCACAAAATTTTGCACAGTCACACGTCTGAACCCTGAGAGCGTCATAGGCTATGTTGTGAGGCGAAATTTTAACCCCGCGCGTTGCAATTCACCAAATAATTTTGCCCCTATCTACATAATGGGGAAAAAGTGAAAGGAAAAGTGTTGGAGGCAAATTGACAGCTGCCAGATGTGAACAAGGGGGACTTAAAGAATGAGAGCAATGGCGCCAAAGAGTATATACCGTACAGTTGCTAAGGTGGGGCCCCGACATGGGATACTAACCAAAAACGGGGATATGAACACACACACAAAATGCGCCACACACTAACACGTGCTTGAACACATATACCACTCTCAGCACACATTTCACCACACATACACCAACCTCGCCACATAAAAGTCGAAACACAAAAGTCGCCACTCAAAACTTGCCATGCGTAAAATTCGCCACATGCAAAACTCGCCACATGCAAAACTCACCTCATGGAAAACTCGCCACACGCAAAACTTGAACACGCGGAAATATTGCCACATGCACAAAAGTTGCAACACATGCAAAAGTTGCCTCACACAAAACTTGCACATACATACAACATTCCAAAAATTCCTGTGAAGCACCTGAAGGGTTAATAAACTTCTTCAATGTGGTTTTGAGTACCTTGAGGTGTTCAGTTTTTAGAATGGTGTCACTTTTGGGTATTTTCTGTCATATAGCCCCTCAAAAGTCACTTCAAATGTAAGGTGGTCCCTAAAAAAATAGTTTTGCAAATTTTGTTGTAAAAATTAGAAATCGCTGGTCAACTTTTAACATTTATACCGTACTAGCTGTACTACCCGGCTTCGTCTGGGTTAATAACTGCTGTTAGCAAAACAGAATGTGTTAACAAAAATTTATTCTGCACACAAAAACCACAAAGCAAATAGATAGAAATGTAATTATTAAAAGGCAAAAACTAAGCTAATAGAAGAATTTCACAACATATATTAGCTTTGTTATACTGAGAATGTCCTTTGTTGCCTATATTAACCAATCAGAGCTCAGATTAATTAACTGTAGCAAAATAGAAGCTGAGCTGTGATTGGTTGCTATTGGCAGCCTGATAAATCCCCAGCCAACAGGAAGCCCTCCCCCTGGCAGTATATATTAGCTCACACATACACATAATAGACAGGTCATGTGACTGACAGCTGCCGGATTTCCTATATGGTACATTTGTTGCTCTTGTAGTTTGCTTATTAATCAGATTTTTATTTTGGAAGGATAATACCAGACTTGTGTGTGTTTTAGGGCGAGTTTCATGTGTCAAGTTGTGTGTGTTGAGTTGCGTGTGGCGACATGCATGTAGCGACTTTTGTGAGATGAGTTTTGTGTGGCGACATGTGTGTAGCAAATTTTTGTGTGTCGAGTTGCATGTGACAGGTTAGTGTAGCAAGTTGTGTGCAGCAAGTTTTGCACATGGCAGGTAAAGTCGCTAATATTTACACAGATTCGAATTGTGCATGGGGAATATCCCATGATTATGGCCCTATCTGGAGAAGCAGAACGTTTCTTACATCAGCCGGTAAGCCCATTAAAACTGCAGAGCTGGTGAAACAATTAGTGGAGGCATTGATGTTACCAGTCCAGGTTGGCATCGTCAAGGTAAAAGCACACACGAACGGTGACTCTGTGGAGGTAGAGGGCCATAGAAGAGCGGACGAGGCTGCTAAAGTAGCAGCAAGGTGGCCTAGGGAGCAGTGGACGGTGGCGGGGAGTTAGCGTATTCCAGCCTAGATGTCCTGAAATCCCTCCAGCTGCCCAAACAGAGAAGGAACACTGTGGAAGAATGGGAGCTGAGCTGAACTCAGAAGGAGTATGGGAGAATAAGGATAAATTGTATATACCAAGGACCCTGTTCCTAATTATGGCGCAAGCAACACATGGCCCCACTCACACCTCAAAATGTCACATGTGTCCATGGTAGATGCCTTCTGGATCGCTCCTGGTTTCAGTTACGCAGCCGCAAAGCTCGTACAGTCATGCCTCATCTGTGCACAGCACTACTCAGGTAAAACTGTAAAAAAAAAAATCCCTAAGAAAGCGACACCCAGGCCTCTCTACTAGGGTTGAGCGAAACGGATCGTTCATTTTCATAAGTCGCCGACTTTTGGTAAAGTCGGCGTCTCATGAAACCCGACCCGATCCCTGTGTGGGGTCGGCCATGCGGTACGCGATCTTGGCGCCAAAGTCGCGTTTCGTATGACGCGTTTAGCGCCATTTTTACAGCCAATGAAGGAGCGTGGACAGAGTGATGACATAGGGGTTAGGGCGTGCACGGCTATCATAATTTTATCGCTTGTGCGCAGTAGCGATTTGGAATGTGTAAAACAAAATTTTCTGTGCTGGGACGGAGGGGGAGAGAGAGAGAGAGAGAGAGAGAGAGAGAAAATAAATAAATTAAAAAAAAAAAATCCCCATTGACGTGCATAGGGTTTCGTGTTCCGGCCGATCCTCGACTTTGCGCAGTAATCGGCCGATTTCGCCCGACTCGACTTTTCCAACAGTCGGGTTTCGTGAAACATGACTCGACCCTAAAAAAGTCAAGGTCGCTCAACCCTACTCTCTACCCATTTCAGAGACTGCAGACTGGCTACACACAGCTACCCAAGGTAGGAGTGTTTGAAAAATGTCCTAGTATGTGTAGATCTCTTCTCTGGTTGGTTGTCAAACACTTGCGGCTTTAAGTCTCCTCATCCGGCATGCACCATTTCACTTTTTTGAATGTAAAATTTGTTGGAATAATTAGCGGATGTCATGTCGTGTTTGGAGAGCCCCAATGTGCCTAAACAGCAGAAACCCCCAACAAATTACATCATTTTGGAAACTAGACCCCTTAGGGAACTCATCTAGATGTGTATTGAGCACCTTGAACATATAGGTGCTTCACAGAAGTTCATAACGTGGAGCCAAGAAAATTAAAAAATCACATCTTTCCCACAAAATTATTTTTAGCTACAAACTTTGCATTTTTAGAAGGGTAACTGCCTGGAGAAATTGCACCATACAATTTGTTGTGCAATTTCTCCTGAGCATGCCGATACCCCATATGTGGGGAGAAAACACTGAGAGGGGCACGACAGGGCTCAAAAGGGAAGGAGCGCCATTTGACTTTTTGAATGTAAAATTTGCTGGAATAATTAGCGGATGCCGTGTTGCCTTTGAAGAGCCCCTGATGTGCCTAAACAGTTGAAACCCCCCACAATTGACACCATTTTGGAAACTAGTCCCCTCAGGGAACTCATCTAGATGTGTGGAGAGCACCTTGAATCCCCAGGTGCTTCACAGAAGTTTATATCATTGAGCTGTGAAAATAAAAAGAATCCCACAAAAATGTTTTAAGCCACAAATTTTGTATTTTTACAAGGGTAACAGGAGAAAATGGACCCCGAAAATTGTTGTGCAATTTCTCCTGAGTTCACCGATAACCCATATGTGGTCGGAAACTACTTTTGAGGCACAGTGCAAAGCTCAGAAGGGAAGTAGGGCCATATTTCAGTGCAGATTTTGCTACCAAGGTTTGAGGGTGCTATGTCACATTGGCAGAGCCCCTGAGATGCCAGAACAGCAGAATTCCCCATCAAGTGACCCCATTTTGGAAATTATACCCGTTTGGGAATTTATCGACAGGTGTAGTGACGATTTTGAATCCATGGGTGTTTTCCAGAAAGAAGCAGTAGTGGATGTTGCGAACTGAAAATTGCAAACTGCCATTGTAGTGACTAGTACGCTATAGTGACCAGTACATTGCAGTCACCAGTATGTTATGCCCAGCTCATGCTTCTGGAGACATGCACATATAAATTAGGCGGGCTCACATCACTACAGAAATGACAAACATGTGGGCGCTATATGTGGTTTAGACACTGTGTGGCTCAGATGGGAGGGGGGCATTTGGATTTGAGAGCACAGAATTTGCTGAATTTCTTTTGGAGGGTGAGGGCCATTTCGCTTTTCCAAGAACCCTTTTACTACCAGTAACGTGGAAGTCCCCTATCCGTTAACATATGACAGACCCGAGTTTGGACTTGCTTTTTTTGTAGATTGAGTTGAAGCTTTTATTGTGAACATTTTACATAACATTTGAAATCACATTTATCTGGCACGCTATACTGACACCTATGGCGCCTACAGTGCCTCCATCTGCCTCATTATAGGGAATCTTGCGTCGAGGGTTCCGTCTGAATCATGTATTTTAGAGATTTACACGGAAACCCTGGAGTAAGAGCTCAGCGCAGAGCGCAGGATAAATGTGCACCGAGCCTTACTGCGATATTTCTGAGGAAAAATGAACAAATCAACAGCAGGTGAAGAATTAGTTTTATGTACTTTTTTTATGCCATTCCCCTTGTGGTATAAGTAATTAGGCAACTTTATTCTTTGTGTCAGTGCGATTACAGCGATACCAGATTTATATTGGGTTTTTATGTTTGGCTGCTGTCACACACTAAAAGACACTTTTTATTGTGCATCAGCATATTTTGAGAGCTATAATTTTTCCATATTTCGGCCAACAGAATCATGTTATAGCTTGTTTTTTTGCGGGACCAGCTGACATTTTTATTAGTACCATTTTTTGGCACATGACATTTTTTGATCGCTTTCTATTCCGATTTTTGGGAGGCAGAATGAACAAAAACCAGCAATTCAGGAATTTTTTTTGTTTTTTTAAGTCGTTCCACGTATGGTAAAATTGATAAGGCAGCTTTATTCTTTGGGTCAGTATGACTACAGCGATACCACATATATATTGTTTTTCTTTTATGTTTTGACGCTTTTACACAGTAAAAACTATTTTATCCCCTTACTGACATCGGATGGGATAGTACGCCTGATGTCCGTATTCCCCGCTTTGATGTAGGCTCCGGCGGTGAGCACACATCTTTCCCGGGACATGTCAGCTGTCTTGAACAGCTGACATGTGCCCACAATAGCCGAGGGTGGAATTGAGATCAGCCCGCGGCTATTAACTTGTTAAATGCCGCTATCAAACTCTGACAGCAGGATTTAACAAGCGCTTCTGGCCATCCGGCCGGAAATGCGCTCACCGGTGACCTGCGTCACATGATCGCCGGTCACCGATGTGTCGGCATGACAATCAGAGGTCCTCTATAGTTGTTGATGCTGGATTGCTGTGCGCACCAAACTGTGGTTGGCGCTCATAGCAAGTCTGCAATTCAGCTACATAGAAGCGATGAAGGGGTTATGAAAAAAAATAATATTTTTGCATCGCTTTATACTGAGAGCTATAACTTTTTTTATTTTTCTGCTGATACAGTTGTATGGCGGCTTGTTTTTTTGCGGGACAAGATGACATTTTCAGCAGTACCTTTTTTATTTACATTCGTATTTTTGATTGTTATTGCAGTTTTTGTTCAGCAGTATGATGACAAAGCACTGTTTTTTGTGTCTTTTTTATTTTTTTACGTTGTTCACTGAAGGTGTTAACTAGTGGGACAGTTTTATAGAGCAGGTCGTTACGGATGCGGTAATACTTTTTTTGTTTATTTTTTTCATAAATATGTAAGGAGGTGGAACACAAGAAGAGTCCGGGGGCGGTTACCTTCTCTGCTCCGTGCCTGGAACCATTGAGCTGTGCTGCAGGTTCCCCGGGGGGCAGACTGAGAGACTGTGACAGGAAGGAAGCCAGGCAGAGAGCGGGAAAGGCGCGTGCGCAAGTGGCAGAGCAGCGTGTGCAGCGGTCAGGGCAGGACGCAGCTGCGCTCCGGGGAGGAGAGAGGGCTCCCAGTCAGAGGACAAATGCAGGGAGATTGCCCAGAAAGACTGCATCTTGTGAGTACATGAAAGCGGACTCTGCTGTGACTGGAGAGGGGTGCCTTGACACCCGTGCAGAGACAGTGGCCATGCAGAGACTGTGACCCCTGGTACCCACAGTATCAGTGCAGAGCCCCTGATTCCTGTTAAGAAACTTAATAATAGACTGAGCATCATTTTCCCAGGATAGGCTGTGCTGCAAAAGCTAAAGACTCAGAGCCTGGGCATATCCCATTAACTCCCGAAACCCCAGCCAGCGGACAACAGAGGGACGACAAGTGCCGCTGTTTCTCGGCGCCTACGTTGGAGAAGCAAGTCCTCATCAGACTGATAAGTGTTCTTTTTCTCAAGAAATCCCACTTAATTCTGTTACACTGTTTGACTCCCATATTTTGCACCGTTTTCTTTTCAGTTCATATTCTACTGTTTTCTCCCTGCGAGGAGAATATTGTCCCTGTTAATAAATTCCCCCCAACAGTTGGTCTGTCTGTTCCGTGGTGACATATTCAACCCTGCACTCTATTACAAATATATTTATTGGAAAAAATATATGGTTTTTTTTGTTATTTATTTGGAGATTTTCAAAAAATATTTTACACTTTTTATTTTTTGTACATTGTCCCAGGATGGGACATTACTGTATAGCATCAGATCGCTGATCTGATACGCTGCAATGCTTCTGCACTGCAGAGCATCACATCAGCATCTGACAGGCAGGGAAGAAGGCATGTCAGCAACTGCTCTCAGCAGGCGCTCACAAGCTGCCTTCCCTGCAGGATCCTGAAGGACCCTGCAGCCATTTTGGGGCCGGGGGTCTCCATGGAGACCATCAGAACAACGTGATGGCATTGTTGTTCTGATGGAAGCGCGCAGGGAACCCCTCCCTGTGTGCGATCTCCTCGATGTCGCTGTCACTATTGACAGTGGCATCAGAGGGGTTAAAGGAAGGCCCTCGATCTCGGTGCTAACCCATCATTCATGGGCATTGCTGCAGGTTGTCAGCTCTCACACAAAAAAATGCCAGTTGTTTTTTTGCAATAGAAACACTATAAAACTCACTAAAAATGCCCAGGTGTCATCTGGGTGTCTTTTTATCCTTCCTGTTGATTTGCATTGTAGGTATTGGGTGTCTTCCTAACATTTGGGAAATGTACATGTTACTTTTTTTAAATGTTTAGTGGATTTTGAAATCCAGAAGTGTTTAAAGATCAAAAGTCTGAACATATGAGCAAGACGACTTCACATAGAAATGAATAGGCTCATTCTTTTAAGCATATGTTTAGTGCTTTTTCAAACATTTTCCTCTCAAAATGTGGTAAACGTAACCTCGGGTCATGTTCACATGTTCAGTATTTGGTCAGTATTTTACATCAGTATGCACCAAACACTGAACGTGTGCACATGGCCTTTCAAAGCTGGGGAGGGATTTGTTTTGGACAGATCATCATTTTGACCTTCATAAATTCACTTTCAAAGCATTAACTGGAGAGAGAATTTCCATAGAGCAAAGTGAACGGCGGTACCTGAAATTGTAAAATCTTTTCCATATACTTTGATTGGGTAATTGGATTTTTTTTGCCTTTTAAAGGATTTGGGTTTGTAGTAAAGCTCCAATAAACTCCAATGGGATCAAGCATCTGTGGACAGTTAACTGGAAAGGAAAGCAGCAATGAAATGTTCAGGGGAAATAGTATGCCGCGACATCATTATAGAAATTAGTCACAAGATTCTAAAGACTTATCCTGCAAATTATTGAGCCATGTTGGGTAAAGAACCTACATGTACAGTTTCATGTGTAGTGTGTAAGCTTTGTTTGGTAAATTCTCTGCCGGTGGGGCTGTTAGGGAAGGCCGGGATTTCATCATCCATTTCCCTGTTTACCTTGCGTCTCCATTCCAGAAGTTTTTCAGTGATTTCACTAGTAATTACCAGTAATCTGCTAAAACAGAAACCGCACATCGGGCAGAAGAAACAACATGTTTATCCACTTTCATTCACTAAACTCTTTGTTTTCTGGATGCAGGATATAACTTTATACGTCTCTTTTCTTCTAGAAAAATAGTGAGATGCTGCAGTTGATGAAAACCAGATTTCAGCTTCTATTGTTCTAGGGTTAGGAAGAGAGGAATGTTCCAAGATGAATAACCCCTTTAATTTTCCTGGATACAAACAAATTCCATTTGCCAAAATATCTAAAATGGCTATTCTGGAAATCTGTTATTGTGCAATGAGCTATTTTAGTGAATCTGTGTTTATTGTTTCTGATTGTTACACAATAACAGGATTATAGGAATTACTGTATTATATGGCGCACACTGCCAAACGCCGGGGTGGATACAAAGGAGAGCAGGGGAACCAGGCTTTCTTTTACCATTTCATGTCTTTTAAAATTTAATATTGGCTTTTGCTCAAAAACATGAATCAAAAACTACATGTGTCATTCCAGCCTAAGGCCTGTTTCACATTACGTTTTGGCAGTCCGTTAGACGGACTACATTACACCGTGGCATAAGCCCTATGTCGGACCCATCACTAGTCATTGAGTGACGGACCCTGGGATGCGGGCTGCAGCATTTCCGGGTCCGTCACCGCTAGCGCAGATAGAGCATCTGCCAGCTCTATCTGCGCTAGCGCGATCATATTTCGGCACTTGCGTTAACGCAGCCCATTTAACGCATGTGTTGAACAGGCTGCTTTAACGCAATGTGAACCTAGCCTTAGGCCTCTTTTACACATCAGTTTTTTAGAATCAGTCACAATCCGTCAAAGTGTTAAGAAGACGGATCCTGTGCTGATTGTAAAAAACTGATGCACTGGATTTGTTTTTTTGACAGATCCGTCAAAGGAGGTGCTGCCTGAATTTAAAGGAACAAAATTCGAGAGAGAGACATTTTCCCCTGAATGAAATCCTTCCAGGTATGCTCAGTTTCAAAAAACATAATCCATGGCTGGATTCCGTTTTTTGACGGTCATAGGCTTCCATTATAGCCAATTACGGACCATGCAGGATCCATCGCTGGGCCGTTTTACAATGTACACAAAAAATGTTTCTAAGTGCGTTGTCTCCGCCCGATGGACACAGAATTTACGACGGATCATCATCATTTAACACCCAGGAGCTCTGCTAAGGGCTGTCCCACACGTCCAGATAATTCTGGTACCGGTAAAAATCGGTACCGGAGTTATCCGTGTCCATGTGCCCGTGACCTCACGTAGGCCATACGTGCGGCACCCGTGTGCCGCCCGTGTGCCGAGTGGGTACCACACGGAGCGTGCAGGAGACAGCGCTAAAGTTTAGCGCTGTCCCCTGCATCGTGCTGAAGCTGCGATTCATATCTTCTGTGCAGCAGCGTTTGCTGCATAGAAGATAGGAATAATAGTGTTTAAAAGAAAGATCTATCTGTCCGCCGCCCTCCCACCCCCTGTGCGCCCAACCGCTGTTCTGAAAATACTCACCCGCGTCCCTCGTTGGCTGTCGCTGCTTCCTGGTCTGGCCCCATCTTCTCCTGTATGCGGTCACGTGGGGCCGCTCATTTACAGTCATGAATAGGCGGCTCCACCCCTATGGGAGGTGGAGCCACATATTCATGACTCTAATCTGCGGCCCCACGTGACCGCATACAGTAGAAGGGGCGGCCAGCACAGAACACTGCAAGGGAGGCGGGTGAGTATTTTCAGAACAGCGGGGGGGCGCACAGGGGGTGGGAGGGCGGCGGACAGATAGGAATAATAGTGTTTAAAAGAAAGATCTATCTTCTATGCAGCAAACGCTGCTGCAGGGAAGATATGAATTCCGGCTTCAGCACCATGTGGGGGGGACAGCGCTTACTGTAGCGCTGTCTCCTGCACGCCACACGGACTGCACACAGAGAAGGTCCGTGTGTGGTCCGTGTTTTACACGGACCCATTGAATTTAATGGGTCCGTGTAATACGTGCGCTCCCACGAACACTGACATATCTCCGTGTTTGGCACACGGAGACACGGTCCGCAAAAAATCAATGACATCTGCACAGATGCATTGATTTTTATGGGTTTACGTGTGTCAGTGGCTCCGGTACGTGAGGAAACTGTCACCTCACGTACCGGAGCCACTGACGTGTGAAACCGGCCTAATGCAGTGCTCATGGCTGTAAAACCCCGGGGAATGAATGGAAAGCAGGGGATGTCCTGTAGTTACCTTGAGTCACGGTGATGCGCCCTCTGCTGGATGTCCTCATATGAACTCGATCGTGGGAAAAATTCCCAGGCTCGAGTTCATATGAGGACATCCAGCAGAGGGCGCATCACCGCGACTCAAGGTAACTACAGGACATTCCCCTGCTTTCCATTCTTTCACCAAGTTTTACAGACAGGAGCGACTGCATTAGCAGAGCTCCGGGGTGTAAAATGATTTAACCCCTTCAGATGGATTTACATCGTGGGACGTGACCTGAACGACGGAAGGTATGGGATATTGTTGTTTTTTTATTTTTCCTTTTTTACAGAACGAGGGTCTTCAGGTGGATTAAGAGTCTAATAAAATATTAAAACACCCTGTGTCTTTATTTCATTAAAGTACTTTGTAATAATGTGTGTGTGTTTTATTAACCATTTCGTACTATTGGATTAATAATGGATAGGTGTCATAATTGACGCCTCTCCATTATTAATCTGGCTTAATGTCACCTTACAATACAAGGTGACATTAACCCTTCATTACCCCATATCCCACCGCTACACGGGAGTGGGAAGAGAGTGGCCAAGTGCCAGAATAGGCGCATCTTCCAGATGTGCCTTTTCTGGGGTGACTGGGGGCAGAAGTTTTTAGCCAGGGGGGGGCAATAACCATGGACCCTCTCTAGGCTATTAATATCTGCCCTCAGTCACTGGCTTTACCACTCTGGCGGAGAAAATTGCGCGGGAGCCCACGCCAATTTTTTCCGCGATTTAACCCTTTAATTTAATAGCTAGAGGGCCCAAATTTTGCACATACACACTACTAACATTAGTAGTGTGGAATATGCCAAAAAAAATATGAGATGTATGTAAACCATGTCTCATATCATGTCGGGTTTGGGAAGGAGATAGCAAAAGCCGGCAATTGAATTACCGGCTTTTATGATATCTAGCTCTGTATGAAATATAAATATACATATATATATGTGTCTCACTAACATATATATATATATACACATATATATATATATATATATATATATATATATATATATATATATATATATACCTATTCTATGTGTAGACATTTATTCTACCTATTCTATTCTATTCAGTCAGTGTGATTTTACTGTACACCGCACGGAATTGCCGGCTTTTCTCTATAACACCGGTGAGTATTTCTCGCAAGTCACACGTATGGCCCGTGTGTAATCTGTATTTTATAATCACCATAGACTTTCATTGGTGATTTTTTTTGCGCAATACGGTGACAAACGCAGCATGCTGCAATTTTCTACGGCCGTACAAGACCGTATAATACGGATCAGTAAAATACGGCAGATAGGAGCTGGGCCATAGAGAATCATTGTACCGTATGCAATCCGTATTTTCTGCACCTCTCATACGTCCGTAAAACTCGCTAGTGTGACGCCGGCCTTAGGGTTTGTTTCCACTTGCGAGAAACACGTCCGTGTTTCGCATGTGGAAACCAAGCTCTGGCGCCGGCACTCCAGAGCGGATCGTGCGGCTCCATGTGTTGCTATGCGACCGCACGCTCCGCTCTGGAGTGCCGGCGCCAGATCTTGGTTTTCACATGCGAGACACGGACGTGTTTCTCGCAAGTGGAAACAAGCCCTTAGACTAAGCATAGTTGGGCAATGTTTCTGAACTAGTAATAGTGAACTTCTCTAGAACAGAGTTTTACAATTTGGGAGCACTGGGGCTATTTTCAGGAGTGGATTTATCTCACATTAATGAGGCTTTTCAGTGTGAAAAGAAAAACACACAGGCAGCAAGTTAGCGCCTGAGGGCAATGCTGACGGGGCGTTGGTGAGCCTGGTGTAATGGGTGTATCAGAGGCTTGGTCGTGCACAAAAAATAAAAGCAGCGTCCCAAGCCTCCTCTCGTCCTGCTGCACAGGGAGTGCCCTGCTATTACATAAAGCTCAGACTGGGTGGGATGTTTATTTTTATGGAGCGTGTAAAGGAATATTACAGAATTCTATTTTTTATTACTGTTACATATTGCTGCACATAAATAATCTGATGCCGTCTTCAAACAGTTTGGGACCTGTCCTCACACTCAGAAATTGTAAATAAATAATATGTAAAATGTCAGTGATCATGCAATCGACATTAGGTATATAAGCAGTAACATTGAGAAGCTATCTCTATGAAATGTAGGTCATTCAAAGTGGTATCATTTATCAATATTATTTATTATTACATTCTTAGAGAAAAAAGCGTAATCTTTTAACAAAACAAAAATAAAACAACCTACATTTATTGATAATTTAAAAATGTGTAAAAAAGAAGTTAAGATGCTTGAGAAAAATGTTATGGAAAAATTCGCACCAAATTCACAGTGCTTTTAACAAACATTAAAAAATGCTAAAATAGTGTGTGTGAAGAAGGATGCCTTAGGGTATGTGCACACAGTAGCATTATGATGCCTTAGGAGCCACCAAGGTTTTGCTAGGTAAAGACACTTCAGGAAAAAGCTGGCGGTCTTAGGCCAAAATCACACGTTCAGTATTTGGTCAGTATTTTACCTCAGTAACTGTAAGCCAAAATCATGAGAGGGTGATGAGTACAGAAGTGGTGACGTGTTTCTATTATACTTTTAGGGCTCAATCACAGGAGCATATAAGGCTATGTGCACATGTTGCGGATTTTGCTGCGGACCCGCAGCAGATTTGATGCTTTGGATCCGCAGCAGTTTTCCATGAGGTGTACAGTACCGTGTAAACCTATGGAAAACAAAATCCGCAGTGCACATGCTGCAGAAAAAAACACGCAGAAACGCAGCCGTTTATTTTCCACGGCATGTCAATTCTTTGTGCAGATTCCGCAGCGGTTTACATCTGCTCCTGGCAGGTGGAATCTGCACAAAAACCGCAGTAAATCCGCGGTAAATCCGCAGTGCGGTTTCCCTGCAGATTTACCAAAAACAGTGCGGAAAAATCTGCACCCCATTCCACAACATGTGCACATACCCTATGGCCGGCGTCACACTGGCGAGTTTTACGGACGTATGAGGGCAGAAAATACACCCGTAAAATACGCATAACACACGGCCCAATGATTCTCTATGGCCCAGCTCCTATCAGCCGTATTTTACGGATCCGTATTATACTGTCTTCTACGGCCGTACAAAATCGCAGCATGCTGCGTTTGTCACCGTATTGTGCAAAAAAATCGCCTATGAAAGTCTATGGGGGCGAGAAAAATACGGATTACACACGGACCAGCAGTGTGACTTGCGAGAAATACGCAGCGGTGTTCTATAGAAAAGTCGGTAATTCAATTGCCGGCTTTTCATTTCTCCTTCACAAACCCGACATGATATGAGACATGGTTTACATACAGTAAACCATCTCATATCCCTTTTTTTTGCATATTCCACACTACTAATGTTAGTAGTGTGTATGTGCAAAATTTGGGCACTGTAGCTTGTAAAATAAAGGGTTAAATCGCGGAAAAAATTGGCGTGGGCTCCCGCGCAATTTTCTCTGCCAGAGTGGTAAAGCCAGTGACTGAGGGCAGATATTAATAGCCTAGAGAGGGTCCATGGTTATTGGCCCCCCCTGGCTATAAACATCTGCCCCCAACAACCCCAGAAAATGCACATCTGGAAGATGCACCTATTCTGGCACTTGGTCACTCTCTTCCCACTCCCGTGTAGCGGTGGGATATGGGGTAATGAAGGGTTAATGTCACCTTGCTATTGTAAGGTGACATTAAGCCAGATTAATAATGGAGAGGCGTCAATTATGACACCTATCCATTATTAATCCAATAGTACGAAATGGTTAATAAAACACACACACATTATTTACAAGTATTTTAATGAAATAAAGACACAGGTTGTTGTAATATTTTATTATACTGGTAATCCACCTGAAGACCCTCGTTCTGTAACAAAGGAAAAATAAAAAAACAACAATATCTCATACCTTCCGTCGCTCAGGTCAAGTCCCACGAAGTAAATCCATCTGAAGGGGTTAAATCATTTTACAGCCAGGAGCTGTGTTAAAGCAGTGCTCGTGGCTGTAAAACCCCCGGGAATGAATGGATTGCAGGGGAATGACCTGTAGTTACCTTGAGTTGCGGTGAGGCGCCCTCTGCTGTATGTCCTCATGAACTGGAGCCTGGTAAAAGTTTCCACGCTCGAGTTCATATGAGGACATCCAGCAGAGGGCGCCTCACCGCAACTCAAGGTAACTACGGATTACGGATTACGGATTAGTTGAAGGTCGCTTGCAGAGCTTAACAAGCGGGTAGGCTGATAAACAGATATGAGAGAGGAGATGTAGGGGGGTGCCGCACTGTGGAAAGCTTTGTGGGTAAGAACAAGCAGTTTACATTGGATCCTGTAAGGTATGGGCAGTCAGTGCAATGACTGGCACAGAGCAGAAGCGTCCGAATAACGATTAGCCAGATGGACGATCCTGGCTGCTGCATTAAGGATGGACTGGAGAGGGGAAAGGCGAGTGAGGGGGAGGCCAATCAATAGAGAATTTCAGTAGTCAAAGTGAAAGTGGATCAGGGCGACAGTGAGGGTTTTTGTTGTTTCCATGGTGAGAAATGGGCAGATTCTAGAGATGTTCCTAGGTGTAAGCGACAAGAGCGTGCAATAAATTGTGTGGCAATGTATGGGCATATTAGAAAGACTATGGGTCCAAACACACCTCTGCTCTGGCTCAAGCATAAGTGACATGTTTTTGAAGCTTGGTTTGACCAATTAATTGAGCTCTCAGGACTTAGGCCACTAGTGCCTAATGTAAAAATACTGAACAAGGGAGAGAGAGACTCTGTGTGGTTACTCTGCTTCCTTTGGAAGCCCCCCTAGCACTTACTATGACCATTTAACAGCACATAGGTCCCCATTGGCTTCTATGGGGATCAGGTTCGTGTTCAAGTTTGGGTAGAGTTCTGGTACCCAAACCGAACTTTGGACAAAAGTTCAGTCTAACCCGATGAACCTGTACTTATAATCCTACCAATCAGAAACTTATGCCATATCCTAATGATGTGACTAAAAGTTAAAGCGAGGCAGTAGGTAAGTTTTAAAATGAAGGTTTAAGTTAACAACTGGAGGAACCATTTGCCACTTTTTTGATTGACACACACAAGTTATCAAGGCAAAATACAAGAAGACAACATTATGCAGTCCGCTGGCACATCATCCAAGTGCAGCATCTACGTGTCCTGCAATGAATTACACAAGAACTGTACCAGAAGGAAACTGAAGGTAACTGGATGACAATGAATAAGAGCAACAGTAAGAGTTTTTGCAGAGTTAAAAGTAAGAAAAGGTTGAATTCAAGAAATGTTTTATCCTCACCTATCCCTTGTAGACTGTGAGCCCTCGCAGGCAGGGTCCTCTTTCCTCCTGTACCAGTCGGTGACTTGTATTGTGCAAGATAATTTTTTATTATGTATCCTTTTCACATATAAAGCTCCATGGAATAAATGGTGCTATAATAATAATTATGAAACCAAGTAATCTGATTCTGGAAATGTATATTTTTTCATTAACAAAGTCAGTGTTCCCAGTGGTATCCTCACTTCTATAGTGCTGTCATATTTCACAGCACATTACAGCGTTGCATGGATTATAAGCCTCCTTACACTGACATGCCAGGCATGTTAGGCTTCTTTCACACTTGCGTCGTTTGGCCTCCTTCGCAATCCGTCGATTTTTGAAAATGCAGGATCCTGCAAAAAAAAATTTCAGGATTCTGCATTTTCCCATAGACTTGTATTGCCGACGGATCGCAACGTATGGCCACACGTAGCGTCCGTCATGCACTGGATGCGTCGTGTTTTGGTGGACCGTCGTCACGAAAATGTTCAAGGGAACGTTTTTTCGTACGTCGGATCCTGCATTTCCTACCGCGCATGCGCGGCTGGAACTCCGCCCCCTCCTCCCCGGGACTTTAGAATGGGAATGAGTTGTAAAACTGCATCCGCTGCCCATGTTGTGCCAAATTTTCACAACATCCGTTGGTACGTCGCGCCGACGCTTCGTGATGGCCCCGTACCGACGGAAGTGTGAAAGAAGCCTAAGGGTATGTGCACACGTTCAGGTTTTTTCGCGTTTTTTTTGCTTTTTTTCGCGATAAAAAAGCTATAAAAACTCATTTAAAATGCATGCATTATGCATTCTATCATTTAGAATGCATTCTGCATGTTATGTGCACATGGTGCATTTTTTTCCGCGCAAAAAAAATGCATCGCGGTAAAAAAAAGCAGCATGTTCATTAATTTTGCGGATTTTCCGCGTTTTTCCCGCAATTCTATGCATTTGGAAAAAACGCATGAAAAAAACACACAAAAAACGCGTCAAAAACGCGTCAAAAAACGCAAAAAAACACATACGGATTTCTGGCAGAAATGTCCGGTTTTTGTCAGGAAAATTTCTGCTAGAAATCCTGACGTGTGCACATAGCCTTAAGGCTGAGTCACACATAATGATATCGATTCGTTAACGATCCTCACATGTAAAGCGCCAAGGAATAAATGGCGCTATAACAATAAATAATAATAATAATAATATCGTTGCAAAGTCACGCTTTTGGTGACGTAGCAACGATCCCGCTAACGATCTCGTTATGTGTGACAGCGACCAATGATCAGGCCCCTGCTGGGAGATCGTTGGTCGTTGGGGAATGATCAGGACCATTTTTTGGTCGCTGATCACCCGCTGTCATCGCTGGATCGGCGTGTGTGACGCCGATCCAGCGATGTGTTCACTTGTAACCAGGGTAAATATCAGGTTACTAAGCGCAGGGCCGCGCTTAGTAACCCGATATTTACCCTGGTTACCATTGTAAAAGTAAAAAAAAAACAGTACATACTCACATTCTGATGTCTGTCACGTCCCCCGGCGTCCACAGGGTTAAAACTGCTTTCGGCAGGAGCGCTGCTAATGCACGCGCTGCTGCCGAGAGCTTCCCTGCACTGACTGTGTCAGCGCCGGCCGTAAAGCAGAGCACAGCGGTGACGTCACCGCTGTTACTGCCGGCGCTGACACATTCAGTGCAGGGAAGCTCTCGGCAGCAGTGCGTGCATTAGCAGCGCTCCTGCCGAAAGCAGTTTTAACCCTGTGGACGCCGGCGGGGGACGTGACAGACATCAGAATGTGAGTATGTAGTGTTTTTCTTTTTTTACTTTTACAATGGTAACCAGGGTAAATATCGGGTTACTAAGCGCGGCCCTGCACTTAGTAACCCGATGTTTACCCTGGTTACCCGGGTGCTGCAGGGGGACTTCGGCATCGTTGAAGACAGTTTCAACGATGCCGAAGTCGTTCCCCTGATCGTTGGTCGCTGGAGAGAGCTGTCTGTGTGACAGCTCCCCAGCGACCACACAACGACTTACCAACGATCACGGCCAGGTCGTATCGCTGGTCGTGATCGTTGGTAAGTCGTTTAGTGTGACTCCAGCTTTACTCTCCACAAGGAAAAACCTTATCACAGGGCTTTACAGATATTATCATTGTCACCCCAGGGGTTGATCATCTAAATTCCCTACAGAATGTCTTTGGAGTGTGATAAGAAACTCACAAAAACACAGGGTGAAGATACAGATCTCCTTGCAGATGTCCTTTGGGACATTTGGACCCATGACCACCCCAGTGCTGTAAAGTAATAGTGATAACCAGTGATAATCCTCTCTCCTCCTGTACCAGTTATGACTTGTATTGTTTAAGATTATTGTACTTGTTTTTATTATGTATACCCCTCCTCACATTTAAAGCGCCATGGAATAAATGGCGCTATAACAATAAATAATAATAATAATAATAATAATAATAATAATAACCACTCAGCCACCATGCTGCCCAAAGACTTAACATAATATAATAATAATAAAACCGAAAGCTGATGTTATAAAAAATTCACCCAACCAGTAAAAATAGAACATGGATCCTGGACATTAGTGATTTAGTGCATGTGTATTAAGGTAGGACACAAGGGCTTAGTAATATTCAGCCTTTATGTGCTTCAGATAATTACTTGCAGAAGTCTTTGTTCAAACAAGTGGTTTTCCATGTCATGTAGTATGAGGCAAGAATGAAATGAATGCTCAGAGCTGGAGTACTGCAAAAAAGGGCTGTGATTTGTGCTATAGTGAACTTATAAGGACAATCAAACGAGTGCCACAAAGCCTAAGGATGCCCTTATAAATTAGTCTTTTGCTGGATGTTGAATGGGATCTATTGTTTGACTGTGCTGGATGACATGAAGACTGTCATAATAACAGAATATAACAATTACGTTGACTCTGCACATAGCACAGGAAAATTAATTTTCAAATTTGGTTAAAACAGCACATCAGATTTTTTTAGTTGTTGGAGCTCCGTTAAAGGGATTGTCCACTACTCAGACAACCCCTTCTTAAATACTATAATATATTCCAGAGGGAAAAGTTAAAATAACTGCTAATCACCTCCTGCACCATTCCAGAAATGTCATCATTGAGTCTCTGGGGCTGGCGTGACATTATCATGCCACATGAGCACTGCAGCCAATCAGTGGCTCAATCAAGAGAATGCAAAGAGTGTGCAAAGCAGTCATCAAAGCAAAAGGTGGCTACTTTGAAGAACCTAGAATATAAGACATATTTTCAGTTGTTTCACACTTTATTGTTAAGTATATAATTCCACATGTGTTAATTCATAGTTTTGATGCCTTCAGTGTGAATTTACAATTTTCAAAGTCATGAAAATACAGAAAAATCTTTAAATGAGAACGTGTGTCCAAACTTTTGGTCTGTAGTGTATTTTGAAGCCATATAACTAATAGGGATGCTGAAAAAATGTTGGTGAATCATAAATAGTTAATGGAAATCTGTTTGCTATGAAATCTGAGAGCAGCATCACCCTTTAAAGCAGTGGTGGGGATGATGACCTTTTCTGTGGCCCCCAGGCAGATTCCTGGGGACCGCAGTGCTTAGGCCTTCAGTTACCTTTTGCCGGCTGGCGGTCTTATACCCCCACTTGCACTGCGAGCACGTTCATGCAGTGTTCGCTACTGAACACTGTGTGAGCATACATTGAAGAATTACGCCCTCACGCTGGCTTGTGCCAGCATGAGGACATACTTTGTGGGCGGAGATAGTGCAAAATGCGCTTCTGTCCCACAGATGAAGAGAGCAGCAGCAGCCCCACCATCCCCGGTGATGTGTGTCCTCAGACCTCCCTAGTGACATGTGTGGCCATAGCCCTCTCCAGTGATGTCTATGCCCCCAGCCTTCCCATTGATGTCTGTGACCCCAGCACTCCCCAGTGATATATATGCCTCCAGCCCTCCCCCGTGGTGTATGTGCCCCTAGCCCTCCACAGTGATGTGTATGCCCCTCAGTCCTCCTCAGTGATGTATATTTCCCGAGCCCTCCCCAGTTATGTATGTGCCCCAGTCCTCCCTAGTGATAGCTATGCCCCCAGCCATCTCCAGTGATGTCTATGCCCCCAGCGATGTCTGTGACCCCCAGCACTCCCCAGTGACATCTATGCCTCAAGCCCTCCCCGTTGATGTATGTGCCACTAACCCCCTCCAGTGATGTATATGCCCCCACCCTCCTCAGAGAAGTATATGACCCCAGCCCTCTTCAGTGATGTATGTGCCCCCCAGCCCACACCAGTGATGTCCCCAGCCCTCTCCATTTATGTATGTGCTCTCCAGCCATCCCTAGTGATATATATGCCCCCAACAACTTTCAGTGATCTATATGCCCCAGCCTCTCCTGTGATGCATATATAGCAGTTCCAGTGTCTCCTATGTGATGTATATACAACACTTCCAGACTCTCCTTTGTGAAGCATATTCGTTACAAGACTTATAATCACAAAGAGTTGACTGCGCTCCAGACCGACGCAAACCTGGAAAAGCAGTCGTGAAAAGCATCATTGTGAAGATCTGAGTTTGTGGGTTGTAATAATCACCTGGGCAGGTTAACGATGCAGCTAGTTTTATTTCCTCCATCCATGGTCATACAACAACTACAGGTAGATGGCCAAAATACAATGCCCTCATTCCACAAGTTCCCAACCCGGAATCGGTAGTTCCATGGCCCTAGTTCGAGGTCTTACCCACAGTCTCCCAACTTTTGTGTGGCCAACAGATTTTGGTATCTCCTGCCAGTGTACTATGCAGTTACAGCCTATGTTTCTCCAGATGACAGATATAATGACTGTAGCATGCGGATAACCCTCCAGCCAGCAGCAACCACCCCATTTCATCGTCAGTGTCCTCCATACCCCACACCACCCCCTGGCATTGCACCTGGCCCTAGGGAAATACCCCCCCAAGTAACTGTGCATTGGTGGAGGTATTTTTCTTAGGCCGTGTCCCATCAGCTGGGACTGCATGTGAGACCATCTGTGGTGACGGCTCCATTGGGTCTACTATCCCCATCCAGACAAAGGGACTAGTGACTGGGAGAACAATGGCTTGAGGTCCCTGAATGCTTGCTTCCTTTGATTACCGATCTTGGGACTGCCTCATGTATGCATAAAGGCTGAGTCACACATAACGATATCGTTAACGATATCGTTGCAACGTCACGCTTTTGGTGACGTAGCAACGATCCCGCTAACGATCTCGTTATGTGTGACAGCGACCAACGATCAGGCCCCTGCTGGGAGATCGTTGGTCGTTGGGGAATGATCAGGACCATTTTTTGGTAGCTGATCACACGCCGATCCAGCGATGTGTTCACTTGTAACCAGGGTAAATATCAGGTTACTAAGCACAGGGCCACGCTTAGTAACCCGATATTTACCCTGGTTACCATTGTAAAAGTTAAAAAAACCCAGTACATACATTCTGATGTCTGTCACGTCCCCCGGCGTCCACAGGGTTAAAACTGCTTTCGGCAGGAGCGCTGCTAATGCACGCGCTGCTGCCGAGAGCTTCCCTGCACTGACTGTGTCAGCGCCGGCCGTAAAGCAGAGCACAGCGGTGACGTCACCGCTGTTACTGCCGGCGCTGACACATTAAGTGCAGGGAAGCTCTCGGCAGCAGCGCGTGCATTAGCAGCGCTCTTGCCGAAAGCAGTTTTAACCCTGTGGACGCCGGCAGGGGACGTGACAGACATCAGAATGTGAGTATGTAGTGTTTTTTTTTTTTTAACTTTTACAATGGTAACCAGGGTAAATATCGGGTTACTAAGCGCGGCCCTGCACTTAGTAACCCGATGTTTACCCTGGTTACCCGGGTGCTGCAGGGGGACTTCGGCATCGTTGAAGACAGTTTCAACGATGCCGAAGTCGTTCCCCTGATCGTTGGTCGCTGGAGAGAGCTGTCTGTGTGACAGCTCCCCAGCGACCACACAACGACTTACCAACGATCACGGCCAGGTCGTATCGCTGGTCGTGATCGTTGGTAAGTCGTTTAGTGTGACTCCAGCTTAAGATCCAGCTTGCATGTCTTCCCCTGCTTATTGTCATTGAATGGAAACATTGATTTCTGAGGTTGAACTGACGAGCAAGTTAATCTCTAATAAAACATAACAGTAAGATCAATGAAACCGATGCTCCGTGCTGGAAAAAGTCTGCATCCCTTAGAGCCGCGGACTCCGCTCTACGTCTATTTGACCCAAAAGCCTTTAGTCTGTGGCCAGCTGGTCACAATCATCAATACCACCTAACATCCCGTCTAGCATCACAACTGCACCAAAGAGATGCAGCTCCAGCCAAAACATTAGGGGCAAGTAAATTAATTGTTTGACCAAATAGATTAGGGTAATTTTCAAGTTGATATTTTGTGCTGCCCCAGAATGATGTTAGAAATTTCCCAATGTCCCTTAGCAGAGAAAAAGGTTCCCCACCCCTGCTTTAAAGAAAATAAACACAAAAAATCAGATCAGTTAGCATGTGAGTCACATTCAGATAATACATTTTGTACTCATCGCCACTGAGTGAATGCGATCATTTGGAATGCTGATGGATATTTCCAAGGTTCTACGTATCCCTTCACAATGAATAATATATGATACGAACAAAATGTCCTAAACAAATTTAGACATTGTTTATATAATTGTCTTTTTAGAGCTACTTCACCTTGGATCATAATGATTTCTCGTCAAATTAATTTTGCAATGTTCTTACTTGATGGGTAAAGTTTCTTACTTTTAAACAAGCACTTGGACTTAATAATTGTTCTATTACTCATTAGAATACATGTCTTATTGTGTGTTAGTGTACAAATACTGTGAAAAATAATATATTCAATTGCATCATTTTTAATTTAACAAAAAAACAATATAAGCAAACAATTAAACAAGACAAGTCAAGTCTTCACATTTAGCAAAGGTAGGGGAAGTCACAGTTGGAAATATTCAGTGCAGCACACCTCTGTATTTTTACTAACAGCTTTATCAGGTATTAAAGCTCACTGATGCTCCATTCTATTCATAAGACCTGACAGGAGTAGAGTGTCTTCTAGTTACTCCTTAGGCCGGCCTCACACTGGGCGTAAGACAATACGCCACGTATTATACGTCCGTACTACGGCCGTAATACGGAGAAATGTTCCCAAAATATTGATCCGTAGTCAGGGTGTGTCAGCGTATTTTGCGCATGGCATCCTCCGTATGTAATCCGTATGGCATCCGTACTGCGAGATTTTCTCGCAGGCTTGCAAAACCGACATCTAATGGATTTATGTGCTCAAATGTTCATTAAAACATATATACAGTATATATATATATATATATATATATATATATATATATATATATATATATGTCATTGAGACACATATATATATTCTGTATTTATATTTCATTCAGCGCGATATCTGTGAACAGCCGGTAATTCAATTGCCGGCTTCTCATTTCTCCTGCACAAACCCGACAGGATATGAGACATGGTTTACATACAGTAAACCATCTCATATCCCCTTTTTTTTTGCATATTCCACACTACTAATGTTAGTAGTGTGTATGTGCAAAATTTCAGCGCTGTAGCTGCTGAAATAAAGGGTTAAATGGCGGAAAAAATTGGCGTGGGCTCCCGCGCAATTTTCTCCGCCAGAATGGTAAAGCCAGTGACCGAGGGCAGATATTAATAGCCAGGAGAGGGTCCATGGTTATTGGCCCCCCCGTGGCTAAAAACATCTGCCCCCAGCCACCCCAGAAAAGGCACATCTGGAAGATGCGCCTATTCTGGCACTTGGCCACTCTCTTCCCACTCCCTGTAGCGGTGGGATATGGGGTAATGAAGGGTTAATGCCACCTTGCTATTGTAAGGTGACATTAAGCCAGATTAATAATGGAGAGGCGTCAATTATGACACCTATCCATTATTAATCCAATTGTTGGAAAGGGTTAAAAAACACACACACACATGATTTAAAAGTAGTTTAATGAAATAAACACAGCGGTTGTTGTGATAATTTATTGTTCTCTCAATCCATCAGGAACACCCTCGCTTGGAAAAATAATAAACGCACAAGATACATACCTTCTGGTGAACCGTCTCGTCCCACGAAGTAATCCATCTGAAGGGGTTAACTAATATTACAGGCAGGAGCCCTGCTAAATGCAGCTGTGCTCCGTGCCTGTAATCCCCGGCGAATGAATGAAATGTAGGTCATTGACCTACATTTCCTTCAGTCGCGGTGATGCGCCCCCTGGTGGATGTCCTCATATGACCTGGAGTGTGGGAAAAAGTTCCCAGGCTGCAGTTCATGAGAACATCCACCAGAGGGCGCCTCACCGCGACTGAAGGAAATGTAGGTCAATGACCTACATTTCATTCATTCGCTGGGGAATTACAAGCACGGAGCACAGCTGCATTTAGCAGGGCTCCTGCCTGTAATATTAGTTAACCCCTTCAGATGGATTACTTCGTGGGACGAGACGGTTCACCAGAGGGTATGTATCTTGTGCGTTTATTATTTTTCCAAGCGAGGGTGTTCCTGATGGATTGAGAGAACAATAAATTATTACCACAACCGCTGTGTTTATTTCATTAAAATACTTTTAAATCATGTGTGTGTGTGTTTTTTAACTCTTTCGTACTATTGGATTAATAATGGATAGGTGACATAATTGACGCCTCTCCATTATTAATCTGGCTTAATGTCACCTTACAATAGCAAGGTGGCATTAACCCTTCATTACCCCATATCCCACCGCTACAGGGAGTGGGAAGAGAGTGGCCAACTGCCAGAATAGGCGCATCTTCCAGATGTGCCTTTTCTGGGGTGGCTGGGGGCAGATGTTTTTAGCCACGGGGGGGCCAATAACCATGGACCCTCTCCTGACTATTAATATCTGCCCTCGGTCACTGGCTTTACCATTCTGGCGGAGAAAATTGCGCGGGAGCCCACGCCAATTTTTTCCGCCATTTAACCCTTTATTTCAGCAGCTACAGCGCAGAAATTTTGCACATACACACTACTAACATTAGTAGTGTGGAATATGCAAAAAAAAAGGGGATATGAGATGGTTTACTGTATGTAAACCATGTCTCATATCCTGTCGGGTTTGTGCAGGAGAAATGAAAAGCCGGCAATTGAATTACCGACTTTTCACTAACACCGCTGCGTATTTCTCGCAAGTCACACTGCTGGTCAGTGTGGAATCCGTATTTTTCTCGCCCCCATAGACTTTCATTGGCGATTTTTTTGCGCAATACGGTGACAAACGCAGCATGCTGCGATTTTGTACGGCCGTAGAAAGCCGTATAATACTGAACCGTAATATACGGCTAATAGGAGCAGCCCCATTGAGAATAATTGTGCCGTTTATTTTGCGAGTTTTACGGATGTAGTTTATGCGCTCATACGTCCGTAAAACTCGCTAGTGTGAGGCCGGCCTTAGGGTATTTGCACACTATGTCTTTTAAATACTAGCAAACCCGGCGAGTTTTCCGTGAAGTCGTCCAGAAGCATCATTTTTTGCAACATCTTTGGTCTCTGACATTCTATGAACTTCGCAAGAACAGAAGAACAGCCATGAAGATCCTATACAAATAATTTTATTAAATAACCATTAAAACACCAGACATGAACAAGAAAATGGCATAAAAGAAGGGGGCAACCACTGGAACAAGCTCAGGTCAAAATTGGGACCAGGTGCCCACCCACAACCAAGTCACTAGCAGGGGTACAACATAATACAGAGTAATATAATTCAAATGCCCATGATAATAAAAGACAATGCTTATTAAATAAATATTTCCATCATGGGCCTGTGCTGTATATCATATCAGAAGATCATCGCCAGGTCAACATGGCTACATACCTCACACTGCAGGACCGGTGTGCTAGTGGGACAGCTGGACCACTCTGTATTATGTTGTACCCCTGCTAGTGACTTGGTTGTGGGTGGGCACCTGGTCCCAATTTTGATCTGAGCTTGTTCCAGTGGTTGCCCCCTTCTTTTATGCCATTTTCTTGTTCATGTCTGGTGTTTTAATGGTTGTTTAATAAAATTATTTGTATAGGATCTTCATGGCTGTTCTTCTTCTGTTCTTGCGTGTTGTATTTTTGCAGCTGATCCTTAATAGTCCGTTATGCATATTTTATTCAGCTCCATATAGGAGACACAATGTCAGCTATTGCCAATTATAATATGCCTGCCTCAATACTTTTGCATTCTATGAACTTGTATTGACCAAACTAGTGAGTGGCTTCTATGTGGAAACTGCCTGAAGAATGGACGGATCACTTCTTTTAATCACTTTGCATCTTTAAAAACCCGATGCTTTTAAAAGAAGCTCAAAAGATTATACATATGCAAAGCAAGTCATTTCTATATTGCAGTTGACGTTGTATGTCATTCTTTTGTGCGAATTCTAAGTGATTTTTAAGGCGTGTTATGGAGCATAACCAACTGAAGAATACAATGTGCCTGATTTATCAAAGCTTTTACCCCAGTAAAGCCTCTCACTCCACACCACCCCCTGGTCGAGATCTTCGTGAAAAACTGGTCTTGAAAAATGTAGGTCATTGCATGCACTTACCGTTAGGATATGTGCACACGATGTCTTTGAAACACCAATGAACCTGGTGAGTTTGTCAAGCAGAAGACGCTTCAGGAAACTGGATATTTTTCCTGAATCATCTTTTGTGATTTTTTTTGGTCTTTTCCTGACAGTTTTATCTGTTGGTGCTTAATATTATAGGGTTTTCCCAATGAGAAATCTTTTTTTCCTGTTGTTTTTCAGTCCATTGGATGATGATGATTTCCCAATAGATAAAGTTTAAATTATTAACAGTAACCTACAAAGCCATCCAAAACCTCTTCTATATATCTCTGAACTAATCTCTAGATATCTTCACATAATCTCCGGTCCTCACAAGACCTCCCTCTCTCCTCCACTCTCGTACATTCCTCATCCAATTGCCTCCAAGACTTCTCCCAAGCATCCTCCATCCTCTGTAGTTCTGTGCCCCAACACATCCGATTGCATCCAACAGAGCTTGAAAACTCTTCTCTTCAGGAAAGCTTACAGCCTGCAATGACCCCGCTGTCACTTCACCACCACCAGAGTTTCCACCTGACCAACACCGCGAACCTACTGTCTCCTTCCCCATTATCATGTAGACAGTAAGCCCACAACGGCAGGGTCCTCTCTCCTCTGTACCAGTCTGTCTTTGTTTGTTCAATGTAATTTACACCTGTATTTTGTATCTAAACCCTTTTGACATGTACAGCAACATGGAATCAATGATGATCTAAAAATAAATAATAACAATAATAATTTTGAATAGTTGAATTTTAAATCTGACTTCTTTTTTGTGCAGTTATTAGAATGGTGTCACTTTTGGGTATTTTCTGTCATATAGAACCATCAAAGTCACTTCAAATGTAATGCGGTCCCTAAAAAAAATGGTTTTGTAAATTTTGTTGGAAAAACTAGAAATCGCTGGTCAACTTTTAACCCTTGTAACTTGATAACAAAAAAATGAAGTTTACAAAATCGTGCCAATGTAAAGTAGACATGTGAGAAATATTTATTAACTAGTTTGTGTGGCATAACTCTCTGATTTAAGGGCATAAAAATGAAAAGATTGATAATTGCAAAATGTTCAACATTTTTTACCAAATTTCCATTTTCTTTCACATATAAACACAAGTCATATCAAAGAAATTTTACCACTAACATGAAGTACAATATGTCATGGAAAAACATTTTCAGAATCACTGGGATCCGTTGAAGCGTTCCACAGTTATTACCACATAAATTGACAGTGGTCAGAATTGTAAAATTTGGCCTGGTCATTAAGGGCAAAATTGGCTTGGTCACTAAGGGGTTAAAAATCATCCTACTGTTTTATGTTTTCAGACTTATTAATCTGTATGGTGACAGGCAACAAACAAACCCCATGTAGTCTGTTCATGTACTTCGTTCTAGTTTCAAAAGCTGGTCACGGATAATATGCAGATCATAGTGAGAGCTGTTGACAATCCAGTGTTTGTGGTTCTAAGAAATAAATAATTACAGATGCTGCAAAACTAAGCTGTATCTTCTAATGATCCTCACATAAATATCTCAGCATGCCATGATCTGCTTTACATATGTTCTCCACTTCTTCCATACTTACTGTACAAGTTAGGATGGCTTCAGACTAGCATTCAGCAGGGCTGCAGATGAATGCCTTCTTCCTCCGTGAAGCCCCGCCCACTGCCGCGCCTCTTCCTTCAGCTCCGCCTATGTCTGCATGCGTTCTGCGTACCCTATCTTTAACATTGGGTACGCAGGCCATGCAGATGTATGCGGATGCCTCCGCATGTGTCGCTATGCTGAGCTGCGTCGAACGAAACATGTTGCATTTTGTTGCGGTCGGCGCAGCGTCAAAACGACGCATGCGGAGGAATCCGCATACATCTGCATGGCCTGCATAACCAATGTTAAAGATAGGGTACCCAGGAAGCATGCAGACGGAGGCGGAGCTAAAGGAAGAGGTGCTCAGAGGGATCATCAGAGATTGGAATATTTTATTGTAATCCAACCCTGTCTTGTACTTCTCAACAACTTTGTCCCTGATTTGTTTGGTTAGTGGTGCCTCTTCCTTAAAGGTGTTGCAGCCACTGTGGCTTTTCAGAAAAAAGTGTGTGTATACAGGGTCAGACTGGGCCACCGGAGAACCAGAGGATTCTCCAGTGGGCCCAGGCACTGACACCTGCTGGCATACAGGGCTGGCAGTTGCTTAGGGCTCCCATTGCTCCAGGAGCCCCCAGCCAGTGGTGTGTTGCTTATAGCGGCACACCATGCAGCTGCTATGGGGCCCGTGAGTCAGGGGGGCCCACCTGGTGCCAGTAGAGCGTCAGCGGGAGACAGGAGGCAGAAGCCTGTCCCCGCTGCTAAAGAGAAATTAATATTCACTCTTCCCCATGCCCCCATGGGCATGGAGAGGGGTGAATATTCATTTCACTGTAATAGCTAGCAGTTTTAGCTACATGCTGTGGCTAACATACCGCATGTGCAGCCGGTGGGGGCCCAGAGGTGGAGGGGAGCCCTGCAGGCATCTAACACTGAGGGCAATTTGGCCTGTTTGTCCGGCCCCAAGGCTCCGCTGCCTACAGGAGAAAATGGCAGCAAAGCTGCAGAAATCCGTTCTGCTTCCTGCCTGGTGCTTCCTGTCTGACACAGCATCGCAGTTGGATGATGTCATCATTCAGCGCGTGGCTGTGCCGATGACAAAGATGCTGCTGGGGAATGGACAGAGAGGTGAGTGGTGCTGTGTGTGTGAGTGGTGTGTCTGTCTGTGGAGGAATGTGCAGAGAGATGTGTGTGTCTGCAGGGGAATATGTTGAGAGGTGTGTGTGTGTAGGTGGTGGAGAGAGCAATGATGTGAGTGATGGAAAGGATGATGGGGAGGAGGCAATTATGGAGGTAGTGGAAAGTGCAATGATGGGGATGGTGGGGGCGAAAACAATGATACAGGTAGTGGAAAGGGCAATGTTAGGTGTGGTTGGGAGAAGGCAATGATGGAAGAGATGGAGAGGGCAATGATGGGGGTGGTGGGGGAGAAGGCAATGATGGAGGAGATAGAGAGGGCAGTGATAGGGGTGGTGGGGGGAGAATGCAATGATGGTGGTGGTGTAAAGGACGATGGGGTGGTGGGGCAGGAGGCAATGATGGAGGTGTTAGAATGGGCAATGATGTGGTTAGTGGGGAAGAAAGCAATCATAAAGGTGGTGGAAAGGACAATGATGGGGTGGAGGGGGAGAGCAATGATGGAGGTGATGGAGAGGGTTGTGAGGGGGGCTGCATTATAGTCTATGAGGGGGCTGCATTATATTCTATGAGGGGGCTACTTTATATTCTATGAAGGGGCTATCCCAACACCTGCTACATAATTAAGATGTGTACTACCTTATATTATACCATGATATTAGCGCGTTTTACCACACAATCAGTGGTCTTGTATTTATTTGTATGTAGCTACATAGTGAGCCCCAAGAACGATTTTCTCTGGTGGGCCCAAGGTGCTCCAGTCCGACGCTGTGTGTAAATACTAACAGACCATATGACACTTAGATTGCATACAGGTGGACTTCCTTTCACTAAGCAAGTGATTTATGAAGGGAATTGCTTGCACGAGGAATTTTTAGGGGCTTAATTTCTTCATTTGGCAATACCAAAAATATATATTTTTTGCTACTCCTATTTTAGTCACCATATTCTGATACCCATAACCTATTTCTGTAGATGGAGCTGTGTGAGGGTGTGTTTTTGGTGTGGTTTTTACTGGTACCATTTTGAATACATAAAACCTTTTGATCATTGTTTAATTATTTTTTTCAGTTGGCGGAATGAAGAAAATATTAAATCTGGAGTTATTTTTAACTGTAATTTTTAAAAGAGTTCACAGTGCAGGATAATTGCCATGTTAACTTGATTTTGCAGGTTGAAATAATTACAGTGATATCCACTTCATACCTTTTTATGTTTTACTATCTCTTTAGAAGAAAAATCCCTTTAAAAAATCTATTTTCTTTGTGCTCATATTGTTAGTACCCAAGTCTTTTATTTTTTTGTTTGCAGAATTGCCCGAGGGCTTGGTTTTTTGTAGCAAACTGCGTATTTTTTGGTACCTTTTTGGTACAATGGGAAATTAAGTTACATAAATTAAAAGATAACATTTCTCTTGAAACTAAAACAAATTAGGCTTCACTCCTTATCTGCTCAGTACACACTTATGTCTTGCGAAGTTCCCAGGACTCTACACCCAGGTTCTATCAAGGTCCTTTCCTCTCAGCTCTAAATACGGCTACCACCCTGGAAAAATCTGGCCTGATACAAGATATGAACTCAGACAAGCGGTCCCTTGAGGTTTTCTTGATATTTTTTGCACATTTTGATAAATATAGTTTACACAGTACATTTGATAGACTTGCTATGAAAGCAAAAAAAGTGTTCTATATCCGTATAAACCGGAGCCAGTACAGTATAATGCACCTCTATTAGGCAGCCAGTACAGTATAATGCACCCCCATTATTCAGCCAGTACGGTATAATGCACCCCCATTAGGCAGCAAGTACAATATAATGTACCCCCATTAGGCAGCCAGTACAATATAATGCACCGCCATTAGGCAGTCTGTATAGTATAATGCACCCCCATTAGGCAGTCTGTATAGTATAATGCACCCCCATTAGGTAGCCTGTATAGTATAATGCACCCCTTTAAGCAGCCAGTACAGTATAATGCACCCCCATTAGGCAGCCAGTACAGTATAATGAACCCCCATTAGGCAGCCTCTATAGTATAATGCACCCCCATTAGGCAGATTGTATAGTATAATGCACCCCCATTAGGCAGCTAGTACAGTATAATGCACCCGATAAAAAAAAATCCAATACTCACCTCTCCTCTCCTCTCCTCCTTGTTCCCACGGTGCTCTGAGTGCCCGCTCATCTCCAGACAGCGCCGAGTACTGACTGTCAGTGTTGGCGTCGGTGATGTAAGACGCTGACAGGGGCAATGATGTAACGCTCCCTCTCTCATCAATGCAGTCAGCTGTATCGGCATGTAGCCGGTACAGTTGACCCTGTGATGATGGGTGGGGGGCCCAGGGCTGGCACAGGGCTCCCCACCACCTCCCCATAGCGGCCAGGCTGCAGAGCAGAGAGATTGTGTCTCCCTGCTCTGCCGCAGAATGTAACTGTATCAGCGCGCTGTGCACGCCAATACAGTTCCATAGCGTAGCTCCGGGTGGGTTCCTTCAGAGCACAGGGCCAGGGGCACCCGCACCCTCTGCTTCCCTGGCATGCTTTCCACCAGTCTTTCTCACTGCTCCTGGAGCAAAAATTTAGGCAGTTCTTCTTTGTTTGATGGCTTGTGACTAATCCATTATCCTCTTGATTACATTCCAGAGGTTTTCAATGGGGTTTAGGTCTGGAGATTGGGCTGCCCATTACAAGGTTTTGATGTGGTGGTCTCTTATTTTTTGCCAGAGCTGTATATTATCAAAGTAAGTACATCCTTCTCCTCAGTCCAAGAGGTTCAGTTAATAATGTAAGCAGTGTGCATTGTGAAATCTTGTTAAAGCTCTGATTGTGAATAGTGATGAGCAAGTGTACTCGTTGCTCGAGATTTCCCGAGCATGCTCGGGGGGTCTCTGAGTATTTGTAAGTGCTCGGAGATTTAGTTTTTGTTGAAGCAGCTGTATGATTTACAGCTGCTAGCCAGCAAAAGTACATGTGTGGGCAGAGGTGTATCTAGGGTTTCTGGCACCTGGGGCAAGAATTCATTTTGGCGCAACCCCCCCACCCCCCACCACCAAGGACATATGCGATTTTCACACTTAGTCATGTACCGACGAGCTCCTCTCCCTGATACTCTCAATGATCAGTGAAAAACTGAGAGAAGCAGGAAGAGAAGCTCATTGTCACAGGACCACAAGTATGAAAGTCGCATATAAGTGAAGTGTCCATGTGACGACTACTGGAACCTGCAGAGCTGAATCCTGACATTTGCAGACTTCTGAATTCTCACAAGTAATGCACTGCACACTTTTAGGATTCTCCCTTGCCTGTGGACAGTCATGTCAGCACAAGCCTCATTGAGTGAGGCCACACATGTCTAGTCAGCACATGACCGCATGTATCTAAATCGCCAGCACGAGAGAATCCTGACAGTGTGCAGGGCGCACTGTGAGAATTCAGAAGTCTGCAGTCACAAAGAATAACTGCAGACTCATTACAAACCTGGACATCCCCTTTAAAGCTCCTTACATAAATAAAAACCAGAGAGTTAGCTAGCATCACACATAACATTTACATCCAGGTACCTTATAGATGAGGTCGTCTCTGGAGTCATTCTCCTTCTTTTCTTCATCTTGTTCAGATCCCATGATGCGTTTTCTCATCCACAGCTCATCTCTGCAGACTTCCATCTTCTCCGCTCTTCTGCAGAAAATTTTCACATGATACCCTTAAAGATACAAGAATCATTATAATGCTCCTGAATGAAAACTTGCCCGTCACCATATTGTCTGCACAAAATATGACCCCCACACTGTCCCTCTTATGGTACATGCTCTTCACACTGACCTCTCCTTTCTATATCGGCCCCCTCTTCACACTGTCCTCTCATACTGTGTCCCCCCTATAGGGCCCAGTATTTATACTGTACTCTATCATCACACTCCCCCTCCTTGGTATACTGTCCCCTCCAGGCTGTGCCCTCACACTCTCCCTCCATGCTACACCCCCACTATTCAGTTTCTATTCTGTGCCCACTCACTTTTGTTCCCCTATCCAGTCTCCTCATACTATTCCCCTCCCTCCTCATACTGTCTCCTCTCACATCCCCCTGTTCACCATACTGTCTTCTCATATATTTACCCCCTCACTTTCTATACTACCTGCTCACCTAACTCCCCATACTGTGTCTGCACACATCCCATCACCCTCACTCCCTGTACTCTCTCCACATACATTTTTCACATCGCTCCTCATACTGTGCCCTCATTCTCCCATATTGTTTCCTCATACATGCCCCCCATTCCCCCATATTGCTTCCTCATACATGCCCCCATTCTCCTGTACTGTTTCCTCATATATGCCCCCCATCTCCCCTTTTGCTCTTCATTTTGTGTCCTCAAATCTCCCACACACATTAAATCCCCCCATCTCCGCTCCAAATCTCCCCACACACATTAAATCCCCCATCCCCACTCCAAATCTCACCCCACACATAATAAATTCCCCCATCCCCAATTTCTCCCCACACATAATAAATCCCCCTATCCCCACTCAAATTGTCCACACACATATTATTGTCCTCTACCTCACCTCATTATGGCTCTCTTCACCACCTCCATCATTGCCTTCTCCGTCATGCCCATCATTGCCCATTTCACCACCTCCAGCATTTCCTCCCCCCAATCCCATGATTGCCCTTTCCACCACATCCATCATTTCCTCCTCCCCCACCATCCCCTTCCTTGCCCATTCCACCACTTCTATCATTTCCTCCTCCCCCACCATCCCCATCCTTGCCCATTCCACCACTTCCATAATTTCCTCCTCCACCACCATCCCCAACATTGCTCTCTCCCCGTCAGCCCCATCATTGCCCTCTCCTCCCCCACCATCCCCATCATTGCCCTCTCCCCGTCAGCCCCATCATTGCCCTCTCTTCCCCTACCATCCCCATCATTTCCCTCTCCCCGTCAGCCCCATCATTGCCCTCTCCTCCCCCTACACACACACACACACCATTTACTTCTCTGTTATGATCCGGTGACCTTGGAGCCGCATGAAACTTTCTCTGGAGTCAGTGGAACCTGTACTGACCGCAATCCTGAACTAACACCGCAACTAGAAGTAGCCGTGGGGTGTGCCTAACACGAACCTAGACACCTCGACACAGCCGGAGGACTAAATACCCCTATAGAGGGAAATAGGAATGCTACCTTGCCTCAGAGCAGACCCCCAAAGGATAGGCAGCCCCCCACAAATAATGACTGTGAGTAGGAGAAGAATAGACACACGCAGGTAAAAACAGGATTTATCAAAAGAGGCCACTCTAGCTAAATAGGAAAGGATAGGACAGATTACTAGGCGGTTAGTATTAAAACCCTTCCAAAAATATCCACAGCAGATAATACAAAACGTTCCACAATCTAACTAAAGACATGGAATGTATATCTGCCACTCCAGAGAATCCAACAAGACTGAGAAAATATTGACACAATCGAAGCTGGACAAGAAAACACAAAGAATAGCACTGAATTGTAAAGCACACTGCATGTGTGCCACAGGAAAAAAAAACCAGACACTTATCTTTGCTGATTTGGCAGAAAGGCAGGAGGAACCAGGGAGAGGTCCATAACCTCCCAAGAACAATTGACAACTGGCAAGGACAAATGAATCCTGCACACCTAAATACCCCAGTCAGAACTGCAATCAGCAGATACACCTGACCAGGGCTGCAACTCAGGGGCAACTGCATTACCACCTACAACCACCGGAGGGAGCCCAAAAGCAGAATTCACAGCACTTCTCTGCACATTCCCCTGCAGCGTGCCACACACACGCACACACACACCCCTCTCACCTCTCCTCCCGCTCTGCCACAGCATCTCCATTGCCTTCCTCTGACACAGCCGGCTGCTGAATGATAACGTCATCCAGCGGCGCGTCTGTGTGAGAGGAAGTGCGGGCAGGAAGACAGATCGCTGCAGCTCCGCTGCTATTTTGTCTTGTAGGCAGCAGAGCTGCAGGGATTTCTCTCTGCCCGCCGCAGCCACCCTGCAGGGGCACCCCTCCACCTCCGCAAATGTTGGGAGCCGGTGCTCTGCAGCTTCTCTGTGCCAGCTGTCAGCTTGACAGTCGGCACAGAAAACAGCTGACTCCCAGACTGGGGGCGGCAGAATGCAGCTGCCGGGGGAGACACTGCGGAACGCAACATTAGGCGGCCCGACTGCGCCCCCCTGCCGGCTGCGCCCGGGGCACATGCCCCGGCTGCCCCCCCTAGATACGCCACTGTGTGGGGGTTGCCTGGTTGCTGGCTAACAGATGTAAATCATTCAGCTGCGGCGATGAAAACAAAATCTCTGAGCACTAAAAAATACCCAGAGGACACCCGAGCGTGCTCGGGAAATCTCAAGTAACGAGTATACTCGCTCATCACTAATTGTGAAGTCTCATCTTTGGTCTTCAGAAGTGCACTTCTCTCCTGCCTCCCAAATTTTGACTTGCCAGGCAGCAGTGGGCTCCTGACCAATGGTGGTTCAAACTGAGGAGTCTCCAATGCCGCACGAATAGACATCTTTTTCTCTGCAGCACAGGCACTGAAGTTGGCCAGATCCAGTAATCCGGACAACTTTAGAGCAGCACTTGCAGACCCTACCTAGGAGACTGGCCAACATGACTGCAGAGATGGCTGCTAATAGACAATGAGTAGTGATGAGCGAGTATACTCGTTGCCCCGGTTTTCCCAAGCACGATCTGGTGGTCTACGAGTATCTGTGACTGCTCGGAGATTTTGTTTTTGTTTACACAGCTGCATGATTTACAGCTACTAGCCAGCCTGAGTACATGTGTTGGTTGCCTGGTTGCTAGGGAATCCCCACATGTAATCAAGCTGTCTAGTAGCTGCAAATCATGCAGCTGCGGCAAGGAAAACTAAATCTTCGAGCAGTCACAAATACTCGGAGACCACCCGAGCAACGAGTATACTCGCTCATCACTAACAAAGAGCAATGCAATAGAATATAGAATTTAAATCACTCTTTTCTTGACATAACTAGATTTTTAATAATAGATTTTTCAAGCATTTACAATTTTACTCATTTAAGAAGAGGAGAAAGCCCCAGATATTAGTTAGAGGTCTTTTCAGATGAAGGCAAGATGTAGGTCAGTATAATTTATATCAGGTAGAATTGTAGACAGTTACTCCGTAACAGATCTTCAGGGACTATTAGTTCTCCTACATCACAGCCTGTTCTGAGACCAAGACCTCACTTAATGAAAATGCATGAGTTTTTTGTCAGCCTGCTGTATATTCTTACACATTTCTAAGTTGCTATCAGGTATTTCAAAATAGCTGAAGCATGAGACGTGCTGGGCTGAAGAACACACTTTGTTTGAAAGCCATTCTGTGTATATGAACATGTAAACTGTAAAGTGGCTGGTATTTGTCTTAAAGGGAACCTGTCACCCCTTTTTTCAGTATGAGATAAAAATACCATTAAATAGGGCCTGAGCTGTGCTGGACAATAGTGTATTTTGTGTACCCTGATTCCCCACCTATGCTGCCGAAATACGTTACCAAAGTCGCCGTTTTCGCCTGTCAATCAAGGTGGTCAGGTCAAATGGGCGTGGTGAAATCGCTTCTTCTCCCCCAGATCTTGCTCATCTTTCCGTTGATGGCGTAGTGGTTTGCGCATGCCCAACAGGGGAATGCACTGCGCAGCTGAAGAAAAAGAGCGCGATCTGCGCTATTCTCCGCTTTTTCGCTGGCGGCGGCCATCTTCCTGAGGCCGCGCGTGCGCAGATGGAGCACTCTGCAGCCCGGGGCTTCAGGAAAATGGCCCCGGGATGCCGCACGTGCGCAGATGGGGATCGCGGCGGCCATTTTCCTGAAGCCGAGATGAGAGTTTCTTGATATATGGATAGACACTAAACCTCAGATTTCATTGTGCCACCTCTCTGCAATGCAAATTGACTCGCAGCCACGAAAAAAGTATTTGTATTGAATTTATTGCGCAGAACGTTACATTCAGTAGATTATGTAATTATCTATTCAAGATGACCTGTCTCCAGGTGAAAAGTGACCAGTGTTTGCTCATATTTTATTCCAACTAATCCCCTGAGTATTTTGTTTTCTTAAAACGCCATGTGGGTCCAGAGATGTGAGCCTTTTTGTTTAGCCCTATTTTTTAGTTTATTTTTTTTCCAAGGTGGTGTGGCTCGTTGGATTGTCTTGGGTTTCTTTGCATTAATACCCTATGAGCCACTCCCTTGTAAAGACCATAAAAGCAAAAAAAAAGTCCGAACTCCTACGACAGAATTTACAGGGTGAACACCATCATTTTTATAATAGGGAAAGAGGAAAGGGAAAAGAGGATTGTGAATTAAAAATTAACCTTTATTATAAATTATAAAATATCACATTTTAAATGAAATTGCCACACATCATAGAGATGTATAGTGAGTCACAGTGTGTTGCTGGTTATATTATAAGCACCACTGTGATCCACTAGATCCCAAGTGATTAGAACTCAGAGTTATAATAGATTGATCTGAAACGGAGTCCCAATCACTGACCCTAGAATAGGGGCCGGATTCCAATTTCTCTATTGGGCACTCGAATGTTGGAATGGTTTGATGTTAACAACACCATTAATATTAACCTGTCACACCATGTGTCTTATACCCCATAAATGTTAGGCTTATATATTCCAAAAGGCTTATAGCATAGAGATCCCTTTTATTATATTATACCTGCAGGTTAATGTTCACCTGATGTGATAACTAGCAGGCTATGTAGGTTATAGTAGCATCGATTAAACTGTAGAGCTACTCAAATAGGTTCAAATTAGATGAAATGGTGCCGGTGATCCCCGATTAAACCTCTCCGGTATTTACTGCGGGGATCGTCGGCACTAGGGCTTCACCGCTCTGCCAGTTAGGCTGCTGCGAGATGAAGCGGCTGAATGAATGAACACAGCCGCCTGATAGACATACACTGTGAGGGAGAGAAGTCGCTGATCACGCTAACTCCCTAGGAGGACTTCACGTGTCTCAAAAATTAGCGACCATGTGGGGATTTTAGATAACACGCTAGCTCCTAAGAGTCATTACCCGCATCTCATTTAGAGACCTAGTGGGGATAGAAGTAGCACGATGCAGTTAGGCAGAATGTGCCAACATTGCTCTGAGATCGTTTCAACTCAGGATAGGACAGATTACTAGGTGGTTAGTATTAAAACCCTTCCAAAAATATCCACAGCAGATAATACAAAACGTTCCACAATCTAACTAAAGACATGGAATGTATATCTGCCACTCCAGAGAATCCAACAAGACTGAGAAAATATTGACACAATCGAAGCTGGACAAGAAAACACAAAGAATAGCACTGAATTGTAAAGCACACTGCATGTGTGCCACAGGAAAAAAAAACCAGACACTTATCTTTGCTGATTTGGCAGAAAGGCAGGAGGAACCAGGGAGAGGTCCATAACCTCCCAAGAACAATTGACAACTGGCAAGGACAAATGAATCCTGCACACCTAAATACCCCAGTCAGAACTGCAATCAGCAGATACACCTGACCAGGGCTGCAACTCAGGGGCAACTGCATTACCACCTACAACCACCGGAGGGAGCCCAAAAGCAGAATTCACAGCACTTCTCTGCACATTCCCCTGCAGCGTGCCACACACACGCACACACACACCCCTCTCACCTCTCCTCCCGCTCTGCCACAGCATCTCCATTGCCTTCCTCTGACACAGCCGGCTGCTGAATGATAACGTCATCCAGCGGCGCGTCTGTGTGAGAGGAAG
The DNA here is from genome assembly GCF_051348905.1 of Ranitomeya variabilis. NCBI lineage: Eukaryota > Metazoa > Chordata > Amphibia > Anura > Dendrobatidae > Ranitomeya > Ranitomeya variabilis. Next base: position 653,121,282 of record NC_135234.1, read on the forward strand.
TGCGGGCAGGAAGACAGATCGCTGCAGCTCCGCTGCTATTTTGTCTTGTAGGCAGCAGAGCTGCAGGGATTTCTCTCTGCCCGCCGCAGCCACCCTGCAGGGGCACCCCTCCACCTCCGCAAATGTTGGGAGCCGGTGCTCTGCAGCTTCTCTGTGCCAGCTGTCAGCTTGACAGTCGGCACAGAAAACAGCTGACTCCCAGACTGGGGGCGGCAGAATGCAGCTGCCGGGGGAGACACTGCGGAACGCAACATTAGGCGGCCCGACTGCGCCCCCCTGCCGGCTGCGCCCGGGGCACATGCCCCGGCTGCCCCCCCTAGATACGCCACTGTGTGGGGGTTGCCTGGTTGCTGGCTAACAGATGTAAATCATTCAGCTGCGGCGATGAAAACAAAATCTCTGAGCACTAAAAAATACCCAGAGGACACCCGAGCGTGCTCGGGAAATCTCAAGTAACGAGTATACTCGCTCATCACTAATTGTGAAGTCTCATCTTTGGTCTTCAGAAGTGCACTTCTCTCCTGCCTCCCAAATTTTGACTTGCCAGGCAGCAGTGGGCTCCTGACCAATGGTGGTTCAAACTGAGGAGTCTCCAATGCCGCACGAATAGACATCTTTTTCTCTGCAGCACAGGCACTGAAGTTGGCCAGATCCAGTAATCCGGACAGCTTTAGAGCAGCACTTGCAGACCCTACCTAGGAGACTGGCCAACATGACTGCAGAGATGGCTGCTAATAGACAATGAGTAGTGATGAGCGAGTATACTCGTTGCCCCGGTTTTCCCAAGCACGATCTGGTGGTCTACGAGTATCTGTGACTGCTCGGAGATTTTGTTTTTGTTTACACAGCTGCATGATTTACAGCTACTAGCCAGCCTGAGTACATGTGTTGGTTGCCTGGTTGCTAGGGAATCCCCACATGTAATCAAGCTGTCTAGTAGCTGCAAATCATGCAGCTGCGGCAAGGAAAACTAAATCTTCGAGCAGTCACAAATACTCGGAGACCACCCGAGCAACGAGTATACTCGCTCATCACTAACAAAGAGCAATGCAATAGAATATAGAATTTAAATCACTCTTTTCTTGACATAACTAGATTTTTAATAATAGATTTTTCAAGCATTTACAATTTTACTCATTTAAGAAGAGGAGAAAGCCCCAGATATTAGTTAGAGGTCTTTTCAGATGAAGGCAAGATGTAGGTCAGTATAATTTATATCAGGTAGAATTGTAGACAGTTACTCCGTAACAGATCTTCAGGGACTATTAGTTCTCCTACATCACAGCCTGTTCTGAGACCAAGACCTCACTTAATGAAAATGCATGAGTTTTTTGTCAGCCTGCTGTATATTCTTACACATTTCTAAGTTGCTATCAGGTATTTCAAAATAGCTGAAGCATGAGACGTGCTGGGCTGAAGAACACACTTTGTTTGAAAGCCATTCTGTGTATATGAACATGTAAACTGTAAAGTGGCTGGTATTTGTCTTAAAGGGAACCTGTCACCCCTTTTTTCAGTATGAGATAAAAATACCATTAAATAGGGCCTGAGCTGTGCTGGACAATAGTGTATTTTGTGTACCCTGATTCCCCACCTATGCTGCCGAAATACGTTACCAAAGTCGCCGTTTTCGCCTGTCAATCAAGGTGGTCAGGTCAAATGGGCGTGGTGAAATCGCTTCTTCTCCCCCAGATCTTGCTCATCTTTCCGTTGATGGCGTAGTGGTTTGCGCATGCCCAACAGGGGAATGCACTGCGCAGCTGAAGAAAAAGAGCGCGATCTGCGCTATTCTCCGCTTTTTCGCTGGCGGCGGCCATCTTCCTGAGGCCGCGCGTGCGCAGATGGAGCACTCTGCAGCCCGGGGCTTCAGGAAAATGGCCCCGGGATGCCGCACGTGCGCAGATGGGGATCGCGGCGGCCATTTTCCTGAAGCCGAGATGAGAGTTTCTTGATATATGGATAGACACTAAACCTCAGATTTCATTGTGCCACCTCTCTGCAATGCAAATTGACTCGCAGCCACGAAAAAAGTATTTGTATTGAATTTATTGCGCAGAACGTTACATTCAGTAGATTATGTAATTATCTATTCAAGATGACCTGTCTCCAGGTGAAAAGTGACCAGTGTTTGCTCATATTTTATTCCAACTAATCCCCTGAGTATTTTGTTTTCTTAAAACGCCATGTGGGTCCAGAGATGTGAGCCTTTTTGTTTAGCCCTATTTTTTAGTTTATTTTTTTTCCAAGGTGGTGTGGCTCGTTGGATTGTCTTGGGTTTCTTTGCATTAATACCCTATGAGCCACTCCCTTGTAAAGACCATAAAAGCAAAAAAAAAGTCCGAACTCCTACGACAGAATTTACAGGGTGAACACCATCATTTTTATAATAGGGAAAGAGGAAAGGGAAAAGAGGATTGTGAATTAAAAATTAACCTTTATTATAAATTATAAAATATCACATTTTAAATGAAATTGCCACACATCATAGAGATGTATAGTGAGTCACAGTGTGTTGCTGGTTATATTATAAGCACCACTGTGATCCACTAGATCCCAAGTGATTAGAACTCAGAGTTATAATAGATTGATCTGAAACGGAGTCCCAATCACTGACCCTAGAATAGGGGCCGGATTCCAATTTCTCTATTGGGCACTCGAATGTTGGAATGGTTTGATGTTAACAACACCATTAATATTAACCTGTCACACCATGTGTCTTATACCCCATAAATGTTAGGCTTATATATTCCAAAAGGCTTATAGCATAGAGATCCCTTTTATTATATTATACCTGCAGGTTAATGTTCACCTGATGTGATAACTAGCAGGCTATGTAGGTTATAGTAGCATCGATTAAACTGTAGAGCTACTCAAATAGGTTCAAATTAGATGAAATGGTGCCGGTGATCCCCGATTAAACCTCTCCGGTATTTACTGCGGGGATCGTCGGCACTAGGGCTTCACCGCTCTGCCAGTTAGGCTGCTGCGAGATGAAGCGGCTGAATGAATGAACACAGCCGCCTGATAGACATACACTGTGAGGGAGAGAAGTCGCTGATCACGCTAACTCCCTAGGAGGACTTCACGTGTCTCAAAAATTAGCGACCATGTGGGGATTTTAGATAACACGCTAGCTCCTAAGAGTCATTACCCGCATCTCATTTAGAGACCTAGTGGGGATAGAAGTAGCACGATGCAGTTAGGCAGAATGTGCCAACATTGCTCTGAGATCGTTTCAACTCAGGATAGGACAGATTACTAGGCGGTTAGTATTAAAACCCTTCCAAAAATATCCACAGCAGATAATACAAAACGTTCCACAATCTAACTAAAGACATGGAATGTATATCTGCCACTCCAGAGAATCCAACAAGACTGAGAAAATATTGACACAATCGAAGCTGGACAAGAAAACACAAAGAATAGCACTGAATTGTAAAGCACACTGCATGTGTGCCACAGGAAAAAAAAACCAGACACTTATCTTTGCTGATTTGGCAGAAAGGCAGGAGGAACCAGGGAGAGGTCCATAACCTCCCAAGAACAATTGACAACTGGCAAGGACAAATGAATCCTGCACACCTAAATACCCCAGTCAGAACTGCAATCAGCAGATACACCTGACCAGGGCTGCAACTCAGGGGCAACTGCATTACCACCTACAACCACCGGAGGGAGCCCAAAAGCAGAATTCACAGCACTTCTCTGCACATTCCCCTGCAGCGTGCCACACACACGCACACACACACCCCTCTCACCTCTCCTCCCGCTCTGCCACAGCATCTCCATTGCCTTCCTCTGACACAGCCGGCTGCTGAATGATAACGTCATCCAGCGGCGCGTCTGTGTGAGAGGAAGTGCGGGCAGGAAGACAGATCGCTGCAGCTCCGCTGCTATTTTGTCTTGTAGGCAGCAGAGCTGCAGGGATTTCTCTCTGCCCGCCGCAGCCACCCTGCAGGGGCACCCCTCCACCTCCGCAAATGTTGGGAGCCGGTGCTCTGCAGCTTCTCTGTGCCAGCTGTCAGCTTGACAGTCGGCACAGAAAACAGCTGACTCCCAGACTGGGGGCGGCAGAATGCAGCTGCCGGGGGAGACACTGCGGAACGCAACATTAGGCGGCCCGACTGCGCCCCCCTGCCGGCTGCGCCCGGGGCACATGCCCCGGCTGCCCCCCCTAGATACGCCACTGTGTGGGGGTTGCCTGGTTGCTGGCTAACAGATGTAAATCATTCAGCTGCGGCGATGAAAACAAAATCTCTGAGCACTAAAAAATACCCAGAGGACACCCGAGCGTGCTCGGGAAATCTCAAGTAACGAGTATACTCGCTCATCACTAATTGTGAAGTCTCATCTTTGGTCTTCAGAAGTGCACTTCTCTCCTGCCTCCCAAATTTTGACTTGCCAGGCAGCAGTGGGCTCCTGACCAATGGTGGTTCAAACTGAGGAGTCTCCAATGCCGCACGAATAGACATCTTTTTCTCTGCAGCACAGGCACTGAAGTTGGCCAGATCCAGTAATCCGGACAGCTTTAGAGCAGCACTTGCAGACCCTACCTAGGAGACTGGCCAACATGACTGCAGAGATGGCTGCTAATAGACAATGAGTAGTGATGAGCGAGTATACTCGTTGCCCCGGTTTTCCCAAGCACGATCTGGTGGTCTACGAGTATCTGTGACTGCTCGGAGATTTTGTTTTTGTTTACACAGCTGCATGATTTACAGCTACTAGCCAGCCTGAGTACATGTGTTGGTTGCCTGGTTGCTAGGGAATCCCCACATGTAATCAAGCTGTCTAGTAGCTGCAAATCATGCAGCTGCGGCAAGGAAAACTAAATCTTCGAGCAGTCACAAATACTCGGAGACCACCCGAGCAACGAGTATACTCGCTCATCACTAACAAAGAGCAATGCAATAGAATATAGAATTTAAATCACTCTTTTCTTGACATAACTAGATTTTTAATAATAGATTTTTCAAGCATTTACAATTTTACTCATTTAAGAAGAGGAGAAAGCCCCAGATATTAGTTAGAGGTCTTTTCAGATGAAGGCAAGATGTAGGTCAGTATAATTTATATCAGGTAGAATTGTAGACAGTTACTCCGTAACAGATCTTCAGGGACTATTAGTTCTCCTACATCACAGCCTGTTCTGAGACCAAGACCTCACTTAATGAAAATGCATGAGTTTTTTGTCAGCCTGCTGTATATTCTTACACATTTCTAAGTTGCTATCAGGTATTTCAAAATAGCTGAAGCATGAGACGTGCTGGGCTGAAGAACACACTTTGTTTGAAAGCCATTCTGTGTATATGAACATGTAAACTGTAAAGTGGCTGGTATTTGTCTTAAAGGGAACCTGTCACCCCTTTTTTCAGTATGAGATAAAAATACCATTAAATAGGGCCTGAGCTGTGCTGGACAATAGTGTATTTTGTGTACCCTGATTCCCCACCTATGCTGCCGAAATACGTTACCAAAGTCGCCGTTTTCGCCTGTCAATCAAGGTGGTCAGGTCAAATGGGCGTGGTGAAATCGCTTCTTCTCCCCCAGATCTTGCTCATCTTTCCGTTGATGGCGTAGTGGTTTGCGCATGCCCAACAGGGGAATGCACTGCGCAGCTGAAGAAAAAGAGCGCGATCTGCGCTATTCTCCGCTTTTTCGCTGGCGGCGGCCATCTTCCTGAGGCCGCGCGTGCGCAGATGGAGCACTCTGCAGCCCGGGGCTTCAGGAAAATGGCCCCGGGATGCCGCACGTGCGCAGATGGGGATCGCGGCGGCCATTTTCCTGAAGCCGAGATGAGAGTTTCTTGATATATGGATAGACACTAAACCTCAGATTTCATTGTGCCACCTCTCTGCAATGCAAATTGACTCGCAGCCACGAAAAAAGTATTTGTATTGAATTTATTGCGCAGAACGTTACATTCAGTAGATTATGTAATTATCTATTCAAGATGACCTGTCTCCAGGTGAAAAGTGACCAGTGTTTGCTCATATTTTATTCCAACTAATCCCCTGAGTATTTTGTTTTCTTAAAACGCCATGTGGGTCCAGAGATGTGAGCCTTTTTGTTTAGCCCTATTTTTTAGTTTATTTTTTTTCCAAGGTGGTGTGGCTCGTTGGATTGTCTTGGGTTTCTTTGCATTAATACCCTATGAGCCACTCCCTTGTAAAGACCATAAAAGCAAAAAAAAAGTCCGAACTCCTACGACAGAATTTACAGGGTGAACACCATCATTTTTATAATAGGGAAAGAGGAAAGGGAAAAGAGGATTGTGAATTAAAAATTAACCTTTATTATAAATTATAAAATATCACATTTTAAATGAAATTGCCACACATCATAGAGATGTATAGTGAGTCACAGTGTGTTGCTGGTTATATTATAAGCACCACTGTGATCCACTAGATCCCAAGTGATTAGAACTCAGAGTTATAATAGATTGATCTGAAACGGAGTCCCAATCACTGACCCTAGAATAGGGGCCGGATTCCAATTTCTCTATTGGGCACTCGAATGTTGGAATGGTTTGATGTTAACAACACCATTAATATTAACCTGTCACACCATGTGTCTTATACCCCATAAATGTTAGGCTTATATATTCCAAAAGGCTTATAGCATAGAGATCCCTTTTATTATATTATACCTGCAGGTTAATGTTCACCTGATGTGATAACTAGCAGGCTATGTAGGTTATAGTAGCATCGATTAAACTGTAGAGCTACTCAAATAGGTTCAAATTAGATGAAATGGTGCCGGTGATCCCCGATTAAACCTCTCCGGTATTTACTGCGGGGATCGTCGGCACTAGGGCTTCACCGCTCTGCCAGTTAGGCTGCTGCGAGATGAAGCGGCTGAATGAATGAACACAGCCGCCTGATAGACATACACTGTGAGGGAGAGAAGTCGCTGATCACGCTAACTCCCTAGGAGGACTTCACGTGTCTCAAAAATTAGCGACCATGTGGGGATTTTAGATAACACGCTAGCTCCTAAGAGTCATTACCCGCATCTCATTTAGAGACCTAGTGGGGATAGAAGTAGCACGATGCAGTTAGGCAGAATGTGCCAACATTGCTCTGAGATCGTTTCAACTCAGGATTTTGTCCCTGACGCGCTTTTCGCCGGGGAAGCCGGCTTTCTCTAAGGGCCTGTCACGAGGTGAAAAGTGACCAGTTTTTGCCCATATTTTATTCCCACTGCTCTCCTGAGTATTTTGTTTTCTTAAAATCTGCCAAATGGGTCCACAAATTTGAGCCTTTTTGTTTAGCCCTATTTTATAGTTTATTTTTTTCGAATGTGGTGTAGCTCGTTGGATTGTCTTGGGTTTCTTTGCATTAATACCCTATGAGCCACCCCCTTGTAAAGACCATAAAAATTAGCTTTTAATAAGAAGACCCAAATCTCTGAAACTGTATCGTTGAAGAAAACAAAAAGCAGAGTATTCAGGGAAGCATAGGGAATAAAATAAGAGCAAAAACTAAACTGGCCACTTTTGACCTCGTGACAGGTTCTCTTGGGCTGATTTGTGTCCATCTATTTTAACCATAAATGGAAACTTTCCCATTGAAAATAAGACAAAATGTGCTCATGTAAATGAACCGCTCGGACAACATTTTCCTTAAATACTCATATGTAAGTGATCTCTAATTACTTTTTTTGTGCTTTTTTGTTGCCTCCCATTTGCAGTTTTGGTTACTCAGGCTTATCACAAGTGTTTATGAAGCTGTTTTTCGCTCATTGAAGACATCTGGAGCTTACTCTACCTTATATTACATTAGACAGATTCTGCTTCATCTAATTGCACAGCAATAACTTGAATAAAAGGGAAGATTTAATTGGTGCACCTAATGTAAAGCTGAAATAATGTACTAATTGACTGCCTGCTTTACTTTGATATTTCTTTTTTTTTACTATTTTGTAATTATCTAAAATGTTGTTAATATAGCTAACGGCAATTTAATTTCATCATTAAAAGTCCCGTGTTTTCTGCAAGTCTTTGCACAACAAAGAAAATGCAATGTTAACTTAAAGGGATTTAAAAAGCCATTGCTTCCTAATCTTATACAACTTCACGTGAATTGCTGCAAAATTACTGGTCTCCATACACATTAGAATGATCGGCCAAAGCAGATTTGGGCCAATAGTCATCTAATATGTATGGCCAGCTTTATGTAGATATATATTTTATATATATAAACTGCCCCAATGCCATAAAAGATTCTTTAGGATATTTTCACATGGCATATACAGAAAACTGAGGGAAAAAAAGGGGAAAACAATGTTTTATTCAACTCTTCAGCTACTTTAACATGAGGTAGCCAGTTTAAAATGAAAAACATGGTGAAAGGTCCTCTTTAAAGTCTAGAGCTGTATTTACAATTCTGCATTCTTCATAGCTGAAATCTCCCAGCAGTCTTTGCTGGCTCAAAGTTTCCATAGAGTTTACTCTAGTATTTGTATTTTCAGAAGTTTAGTCTATCCCTGTACAGTAAAACTTGCAGTATATAATAGATATAAATTGATAGAATCTGCCAGTTTAATTGGGATTTGCCAATAATCTAATTTATAGGAGGTGGAGCTACCAACACATCCCATATGACAGATGGCAGGGAAAAGATTTATTGGATAACCTATAACAGGGAGCACTCTTCCTCCGCCATTATGCACAGCTACAGGTTATATACAGTGCCTTGCGAAAGTATTTGGCTCCCTGGAACTTTTCAACCTTTTCCCACATATCATGCTTCAAACATAAAGATACCAAATGTAAATTTTTGGTGAAGAATCAACAAGTGGAACACAATTGTGAATTTTATATAAAATATATATTTGCGCTAAAAATATCAGTATAAAAATATAAATAAATATACATATACACCCTTAGAACAAAGGGTTAATAAGGTGCTTTCGTATACCTTGCTCCTAGTGCGCTGAATGTAGACGTAAGTCTCCTAATGATGCGAGGTCCTGTAAGTGCTGTCTTTGAATGCCGCTCTTTGGATAGCCAAACGTGGCTTGATGGAAGAACTGAATGACAAAGAACCAATGTGTCGGGGGGTCGCCGTCCCGGCCGGTAACAGGCGCACCTCCCCGCAGAAGCCTGAGCAAAAACGTGCCGTGTACAGGCACAAAAAAAGCTCTACTAGAAACAGCAGAGCCGGCATGACGGCAAAAAAAATGCAGCGTTTGCATGAGTTTTCATGCGTTTTTACATGTGTTTGCGCTTTTTATACACATGCGTTTAATATTTCCAGGATGGCGTGTCTTAATGGGCATGTCTAATCAGTTCCTGGACATACACAGTCCAAAGTACGCAAGTGCATCGAACGCATGCATTCCCACAGACAGTAATGCATTTTTTTAAAGCCCTCATCCGCATGCGCATGTCTGCGCATATTTGCCGAAAATTTGCCGCCTCAAAAATTGCAACATGGTGCGTTAGCTGCGCCCCGCCGCACACCGCGAAAAGACGCATGCGTAAGAAAACGCGGGCGAACGCTTGCACCTGCGTCTACAATGTTAATGATAGGAAATTAAGACGCATGTGGATGTATGCATCAGAAACGCTGCGGACACAACTACAAATGTGAAACCAGCCTAAGATAGACAGGCTCCATGTGTGCACGTCTTCTCTGCTGGTTTCCTGTGTTCCACTGGGACGGCCCAGCTACTTGCACTGCACTCACTGTAGGTGCACATTCCATGTGAGGTATGTTGATCTGTCTACTGAGTGTATTAACCCCTTCATGACCCAGCCTATTTTGGCCTTAATGACCTTGCTGTTTTTTGCAATTCTGACCAGTGTCCCTTTATGAGGTAATAACTCAGGAACGCTTCAACGGATCCTAGCGATTCTGAGATTGTTTTTTCGTGACATATTGGGCTTCATGTTAGTGGTAAATTTAGGTCGATAATTTCTGAGTTTATTTGTGAAAAAAACGGAAATTTGGCAAAAATTTTGAAAATTTCGCAATTTTCACATTTTGAATTTTTATTCTGTTAAACCAGAGAGTTATGTGACACAAAATAGTTAATAAATAACATTTCCCACATGTCTACTTTACATCAGCACAATTTTGGAAACAAATTTTTTTTTTGCTAGGAAGTTATAAGGGTTAAAATTTGACCAGTGATTTCTCATTTTTACAACAAAATTTACAAAACCATTTTTTTTAGGGACCACCTCACATTTGAAGTCAGTTTGAGGGTTCTATATGGCTGAAAATACCCAAAAGTGACACCATTCTAAAAACTGCACCCCTCAAGGTGCTCAAAACCACATTCAAGAAGTTTATTAACCCTTCAGGTGTTTCACAGCAGCAGAAGCAACATGGAAGTAAAAAATGAACATTTAACTTTTTAGTCACAAAAATGATCTTTTAGCAACAATTTTTTTATTTTCCCAAGGGTAAAAGGAGAAACTGGACCACGGACGTTGTTGTCCAATTTGTCCTGAGTACGCTGATACCTCATATGTGGGGGTAAACCACTGTTTGGGCGCACGGCAGGGCTCGGAAGGGAAGGAGCGCCATTTGACTTTTTCAATGAAAAATTGGCTCCAATCTTTAGCGGACACCATGTCGCGTTTGGAGAGCCCCCGTGTGCCTAAACATTGGAGCTCCCCCGCAAGTGACCCCATTTTGGAAACTAGACCCCCCAAGGAACTTATCTAGAAGCATAGTGAGCACTTTAAACCCCAAGGTGCTTCACAAATTGATCCGTAAAAATGAAAAAGTACTTTTTTTTCACAAAAAAATTATTTTAGCCTCAATTTTTTCATTTTCACATGGGCAACAGGATAAAATGGATCCTAAAATTTGTTGGGCAATTTCTCCTGAGTACACCGATACCTCACATGTGGGGATAAACCACTGTTTGGGCACATGGTAAGGCTCGGAAGGGAAGGAGCGCCATTTGACTTTTTGAATGAAAAATTATCTCCATCGTTAGCGGACACCATGTCGCGTTTGGAAAGCCCCTGTGTGCCTAAACATTGGAGCTCCTCCACAAGTGACCCCATTTTGGAAACTAGACCCCCCAAGGAACTCATCTAGAGGCATAGTGAGCACTTTAAACCCCCAGGTGCTTCACAAATTGATCCGCAAAAATGAAAAAGTACTTTTTTTTCACACAAAATTTCTTTTAGCCTCAATTCTTTCATTTTCACATGGGCAACAGGATAAAATGGATCCTAAAATTTGTTGTGCAATTTCTCCTGAGTATGCCGATACCTCATATGTGGGGGTAAACCACTGTTTGGGTGCACGGCAAGGCTCGGAAGGGGAGGCGTGCCATTTGACTTTTTGAATGGAAAATTAGCTCCAATCGTTAGCGGACACCATGTCGCATTTGGAGAGCCCCTGTGTGCCTAAACATTGGAGCTCCCCTACAAGTGACCCCATTTTGGAAACTAGACCCCCCAAGGAACTTACCTAGATGCATAGTGAGCACTTATAACCCCCAGGTGCTTCACAGAAGTTTATAACGCAGAGCCGTGAAAATAAAAAAATAATTTTTCTTTCCTCAAAAATGATTTTTAGCCCAGAATTTTTTATTTTCCCAAGGGTAATAGGAGAAATTGGACCCCAAATGTTGTTGTCCAGTTTGTCCTGAGTACGATGATACCCCATATGTGGGGGTAAACCACTGTTTGGGCGCACGGCAGGGCTCGGAAGGGAAGGCACGCCATTTGGCTTTTTGAATGGAAAATTAGCTCCAATCATTAGCGGACACCATGTCGCATTTGGAGAGCCCCTGTGTGCCTAAACATTGGAGCTCCCGCACAAGTGACCCCATTTTGGAAACTAGACCTCCCAAGGAACTAATCTAGATGTGTGGTGAGCACTTTGAACCCCCAAGTGCTTCACAGAAGTTTATAATGCAGAGCCATGAAAATAAAAAATAATTTTTCTTTTCTCAAAAATTATTTTTTAGCCCACAATTTTTTATTTTCCCAAGGGTAACAGGAGAAATTGGACCCCAAAAGTTGTTGTCCAGTTTCTCCTGAGTATGCTGATACCCCATATGTGGGGGTAAACCACTGTTTTGGCACACGTCGGGGTTCGGAAGGGAAGTAGTGACGTTTTGAAATGCAGACTTTGATGGAATGCTCTGCGGGCATCAGGTTGCGTTTGCAGAGCCCCTGATGTGCCTAAACAGTAGGAACTCCCCACAAGTGACTCCATTTTGGAAACTAGACCCCCAAGGGAACTTATCTAGATGTGTGGTGAGCACTTTGAACCCCCAAGTGCTTCACAGAAGTTTATAACGCAGAGCCGTGAAAATAATAAATGTGTTTCCTTTCCTCAAAAATATTTTTTTAGCCCAGAATTTTTTATTTTTGCAAGAGTAACAGGAGAAATTGGACCCCAAAAGTTGTTGTCCAGTTTCTCCTGAGTACGCTGATACCCCATATGTGGGGGTAAACCACTGTTTGGGCACATGCCGGGGCTCGGAAGGGAAGTAGTGATGTTTTGGAATGCAGACTTTGATGGAATGGTCTGCGGGCATCATGTTACGTTTGCAGAGCCCCTGATATGCCTAAACAGTAGAAACCCCCCACAAGTGACCCCATTTTGGAAACTAGACCCCCCAAGGAACTTATCTAGATGTGTGGTGAGCACGTTCAACCCCCAAGTTCTTCACAGAAGTTTACAATGCAGAGCCGTGAAAATAAAAAATCATTTTTCTTTCCTCAAAAAAGATGTTTTAGCAAGCAATTTTTTATTTTCACAAGAGTAACAGGAGAATTTGGACCCCAATATTTGTTGCCCAGTTTGTTGTGAGTACGCTGATACCCCATATGTGGGGGTAAACCACTGTTTGGGCACACGTCAGGGCTCGGAAGGGAAGTAGTGACATTTGAAATGCAGACTTTGATGGAATGGTCTGCGGGCGTCACATTGCATTTGCAGAGCCCCTGATGTGCCTAAACAGTAGAAACACCCCACAAGTGACCCCATTTTGGAAACTAGACCCCCGAAGGAACTTATCTAGATGTGTGGTGAGCACTTTCAACCCCCAAGTGCTTCACAGAAGTTTATAACGCAGAGCCGTGAAAATAAAAAATAATTGTTCTTTCCTCAAAAATTATGTTTTAGCAAGTAATTTTTTATTTTTGCAAGGGTAACAGGAGAAATTGGACCCAACAGTTGTTGCCCAGATTGTCCTGAGTACGCTGGTACCCCAAATGTGGGGGTAAACCACTGTTTGGGCGCACGTCGGGGCTTGGAAGGGCGGGAGCACCATTTGACTTTTTGAACGCAAGATTGGCTGGAATCAATGGTGGCGCCATGTTGCGTTTGGAGACCCCTGATGTGCCTAAACAGTGGAAACCCCTCAATTCTAACTTCAACACTAACCCCAACACACCCCTAATCCTAATCCCAACTGTAGCCATAACCCTAATCACAACCCTAACCCCAACACACCCCTAACCACAACCCTAACCGCAACACACCCGTAACCCTAATTCCAACCCTAATCCTAACCCTAATCCCAACCGTAACCCTAATCCCAACCCTAACCACAACTGTAACCCTAACACACCCCTAACCCTATCCGTAACCCTAACCACAAGCCTAATCTTAACCCTATTTCAAACCCTAGCCCTAATCCCAACCCTAACTCTAATTCCAACCCTAACCCTAAGGCTATGTGCCCACGTTGCGGATTCGTGTGAGATTTTTCCGCACGATTTTTGAAAAATCTGCAGGTAAAAGGCACTGCGTTTTACCTGCGGATTTACAGCAGATTTCCAGTGTTTTTTTGTGCGGATTTCACCTGTGGATTCCTATTGAGGAACAGGTGTAAAACGCTGCGGAATCCGCACAAAGAATTGACATGCTGCGGAAAATACAACGCAGCGTTTCTGCACGGAATTTTCCGCACCGTGGGCACAGCGGATTTGGTTTTCCTTAGGTGTACATGGTACTGTAAACCTGATGGAAAACTGCTTCGAATTCGCAGCGGCCAATCCGCTGCGGATCCGCGGCCAATCCGCTGCGGATCCGCGGTCAATCCGCTGCCAATCCGCTGCGGATCCGCGGCCAATCCGCTGCGGATCCGCGGCCGATCCGCTGCGGATCCGCGGCCGATCCGCTGCGGATCCGCTGCCGATCCGCTGCGGATCCGCTGCCGATCCGCTGCGGATCCGCGGCCGATCCGCTGCGTGTTGTGGATTCTGTTTTTGGGCTCCCTCTGGTGGTTACAACTGGTACTGGGTGACTTTGGTGGGTTGCGGTCTCTGGTTTCCACCTGTCCATCAGTGGCTGGGTGTTTCCTATTTAACCTGGCTTTCCTGTCATTCCCTTGCCGGCTATCAATGTATCAGTGTGTGTCTCTGTTACCTGCTCCTAGGCCTTCAAGACAAGCTAAGTCTGTATTTCCCTGTTTCATGATTGCTTTCATGTTTTTTAGTCCAGCTTGCAGATATGTAATTCTCTGCTGCTGGTTGCTCTAGTGGGCTGAAATTACCACTCATGTACCATGAGTTGGCACATGAGTTCAAGTAATTTCAGGATGGTATTTTGAAGGGTTTTTCAGCTGACCGCGCAGTTCACCTTTTGTATCCTCTGCTATCTAGCTTAAGCGGGCCTCATTTTGCTGAATCTGTTTTCATAACTACGTTTGTGCCTTCCTCTCATTTCACTGTCATTATATGTGGGAGGCTGCTATCTCTGTGGGAATATTTCTCTTGAGGCAAGTGAGGTCTGTTATTCTTCTGATAGGGGAAGCTAGATCTCCGGCTGGCGCGAGACGTCTAGGGGCCCCCCAGGAACGTCCCCCGGCTACTGTTAGTTGAGTGTTGAGGTTCAGGATCGCGGTCAGCTCAGGTTCCATCACCCTAGAGCTCGTCCTGTTTTTGCCCGTGTTATGTTGACAAATTCCCTGCCATTGGGAATCATGACAGTATAGCCGGCCAACAAAGTGTTAATTGTTTGGGCTGAAGCAGGAGAAAAAGAAGTGTTGAAGGGAAATTTTTTTATTTTTTATTTTTCCCCTCAGAGTTTTGCTGCCTAGCCCTTAATTGCTGTCTAGCTGCTTCTTACCTCCTCTTAACCCTTGAATGGCTCTGACCTTAGCTGTTTAACATGGATGTCCAGAGTTTGGCTTCCAGCCTGAATAATCTTGCTGCAAAAGTTCAAAACATACAGGATTTTGTTGTTCACACTCCTATGTCTGAACCTAGAATTCCTATTCCAGAGTTTTTTTCTGGAGATAGATCTACCTTCCTGAATTTCAGGAACAATTGTAAATTGTTTCTTTCTTTGAAATCTCGCTCCTCTGGAGACCCTGCTCAGCAGGTCAAGATTGTAATATCTTTCCTGCGGGGCGACCCTCAGAATTGGGCATTTGCATTGGCACCAGGGGATCCTGCATTGCTCAGTGTGGATGCGTTTTTTCTGGCACTGGGATTGCTCTATGAGGAACCTAACCTGGAGATTCAGGCTGAAAAAGCTTTATTGGCCCTCTCTCAGGGGCATGATGAAGCGGAAGTATATTGTCAAAAATTTCGGAAATGGTCGGTGCTTACTCAGTGGAATGAGTGCGCCCTGGCTGCAAACTTCAGAGATGGTCTTTCTGAGGCCATTAAGGATATTATGGTGGGGTTCCCTGCGCCTACAGGTCTGAATGAGTCTATGACTATGGCCATTCAGATTGATCGGCGTTTACGGGAGCGCAAACCTGTGCACCAGTTGGCAGTGTCTTCTGAACAGGCACCTGAGACTATGCAATGTGATAGAATTCAGTCCAGAAGTGAACGGCAAAATTATAGGCGGAAAAATGGATTGTGTTTTTATTGTGGTGATTCAGCTCATGTTATATCAGCATGCTCTAAACGCACAAAAAAGGTTGATAAATCTTTTGCCGTTAGTACTCTGCAGTCTAAGTTCATTTTGTCTGTAACTCTGATTTGTTCACTGTCATCCATTTCCGTCGATGCCTATGTGGACTCGGGCGCTGCCCTGAGTCTTATGGATTGGTCTTTTGCCAAACGCTGCGGTTTTAGTCTGGAGCCTCTGGAAGTTCCTATTCCTTTGAAGGGAATTGACTCTACACCATTGGCTATGAATAAACCGCAGTACTGGACACAAGTGACCATGCGCATGACTCCCGTTCATCAGGAGGTGATTTGCTTCCTTGTACTGTATAATTTACACGATGTACTAGTGCTTGGTCTGCCATGGTTACAAACTCATAATCCAGTCCTGGATTGGAAAACAATGTCTGTGTTAAGCTGGGGATGTCAGGGGGTTTATGATGATGCACCTCTGATTTCAATTGCTTCATCTACTCCTTCTGAGGTCCCTGCGTTTTTGTCTGACTATCGGGATGTTTTTGAGGAGCCTAAGCTCAATTCGCTCCCTCCTCATAGGTATTGTGACTGTGCTATAGAATTAATTCCTGGCAGTAAGTTCCCTAAGGGTCGTTTATTTAATCTGTCAGTGCCAGAGCATACTGCTATGTGGAATTATATTAAGGAGTCCTTGGAAAAGGGACATATTCGTCCATCTTCGTCCCCTCTGGGAGCAGGTTTTTTTTCGTGGCTAAAAAAGATGGTTCCCTGAGGCCTTGTATAGATTATCGCCTTCTGAATAAGATTACAGTCAAATATCAGTATCCATTGCCATTATTGACTGATTTGTTTGCTCGCATTAAGGGGGCTAGGTGGTTCACTAAGATAGATCTTCGCGGTGCGTATAATCTTGTGCGGATAAAACAGGGTGATGAGTGGAAAACCGCATTTAATACGCCTGAGGGCCATTTTGAGTATTTGGTAATGCCTTTTGGACTTTCTAATGCTCCTTCAGTCTTTCAGTCCTTTATGCACAATATTTTCCGTGAATATCTGGATAAGTTTATGATTGTGTATTTGGATGATATTTTGGTGTTTTCTGATGACTGGGAGTCTCATGTTCTACAGGTCAGGAAGGTGTTTCAAGTCCTGCGGGCCAATTCTCTGTTTGTGAAGGGCTCAAAATGTCTCTTCGGAGTCCAGAAGATTTCTTTTTTGGGGTACATTTTTTCTCCTTCTACTATTGAGATGGATCCCGTCAAGGTTCAGGCGATTTGTGACTGGACACAACCTACATCTGTTAAGAGTCTTCAGAAGTTCTTGGGTTTTGCTAATTTTTATCATCGGTTCATTTCTAATTTTTCCAGTGTTGTTAAACCTTTGACTGATTTGACTAAAAAGGGTGCTGATGTTGCTAATTGGTCTCCTGCGGCTGTGGAGGCCTTTCAGGAACTTAAGCGCCGGTTTTCTTCTGCTCCTGTGTTATGTCAACCAGATGTTTCACTTCCTTTTCAAGTTGAGGTTGATGCTTCCGAGATTGGAGCGGGGGCGGTTTTGTCACAGAGAAGTTCCGATGGCTCGGTGATGAAGCCATGTGCGTTCTTTTCTAGAAAATTCTCGCCCGCCGAGCGCAATTATGATGTGGGTAATCGGGAGCTTTTGGCCATGAAGTGGGCATTTGAGGAGTGGCGTCATTGGCTTGAGGGTGCTAGACATCGTGTGGTGGTCTTGACTGATCACAAAAATCTGATTTACCTTGAGTCTGCCAGACGTTTGAATCCTAGACAGGCTCGTTGGTCGTTGTTTTTTTCTCGTTTCAATTTTGTGGTTTCATACTTGCCAGGTTCAAAGAATGTGAAGGCAGATGCTCTTTCCAGGAGTTTTGTGCCTGACTCTCCTGGAGACTCTGGGCCTACTGGCATCCTTAGGGATGGGGTAATATTGTCCGCCGTCTCCCCAGACTTGCGACGTGCATTGCAGGAGTTTCAGGCGGATAAACCTGATCGGTGTCCACCAGAAAGACTGTTTGTTCCGGATGATTGGACCAGTAGAGTCATCTCCGAGGTCCATTCTTCTGTGTTGGCTGGTCATCCTGGAATATTTGGTACTAGAGACTTGGTGGCCAGGTCTTTTTGGTAGCCTTCCTTGTCAAGGGATGTGCGCACCTTCATGCAGTCTTGTGAAGTGTGTGCTCGGGCTAAGCCTTGCTGTTCTCGGGCCAGTGGGTTGTTGTTATCCTTGCCTATTCCGAAGAGGCCTTGGACGCACATTTCCATGGATTTTATTTCAGATCTCCCTGTCTCACAGAAAATGTCCGTTATCTGGGTTGTGTGTGACCACTTTTCTAAGATGGTTCATTTGGTACCCTTGCCTAAGTTGCCTTCCTCCTCTGAGTTGGTCCCTTTGTTTTTTCAGAACGTGGTTCGTTTGCATGGGATTCCGGAGAATATCGTTTCGGACAGGGGATCCCAGTTTGTGTCTAGATTTTGGCGGACGTTTTGTGCTAAGATGGGCATTAATTTGTCTTTCTCGTCTGCATTCCATCCTCAGACGAATGGCCAGACGGAGCGAACTAATCAGACCTTGGAAACTTATTTAAGGTGTTTTGTTTCTGCTGATCAAGATGACTGGGTTGCCTTTTTGCCACTGGCCGAATTTGCCCTTAATAATCGGGCTAGTTCTGCTACTTTGGTTTCTCCTTTCTTTTGTAATTCGGGGTTTCATCCTCGTTTTTCCTCTGGTCAGGTGGAGCCTTCGGATTGTCCTGGAGTGGACGTGGTGGTGGATAGGTTACATCAGATTTGGAATCAGGTGGTGGACAATTTGAAGTTGTCTCAGGAGAAGGCTCAGCAGTTTGCTAATCGTCGTCGCCGCGTGGGTCCCCGACTTCGTGTTGGGGACTTGGTGTGGTTGTCTTCTCGTTTTGTCCCTATGAAGGTCTCTTCTCCCAAGTTTAAGCCTCGGTTCATCGGTCCTTATAAGATCTTGGAGATTCTTAACCCTGTATCTTTTCGTTTGGATCTCCCAGCATCGTTTGCTATTCATAATGTGTTCCATCAGTCGTTATTGCGGAGGTATGAGGTGCCCGTTGTTCCTTCGGTTGAGCCTCCTGCTCCGGTGCTGGTGGAGGGAGAATTGGAGTATGTTGTTGAGAAGATCTTGGATTCTCGTGTTTCCAGACGTAAACTCCAGTATTTGGTTAAGTGGAAGGGTTATGGTCAGGAGGATAATTCCTGGGTGGTCGCCTCTGATGTTCATGCGACTGATTTGGTCCGCGCCTTCTATAGAGCTCATCCTGATCGCCCTGGGGGTTCTCGTGAGGGTTCGGTGACCCCTCCTCAAGGGGGGGGTACTGTTGTGGATTCTGTTTTTGGGCTCCCTCTGGTGGTTACAACTGGTACTGGGTGACTTTGGTGGGTTGCGGTCTCTGGTTTCCACCTGTCCATCAGTGGCTGGGTGTTTCCTATTTAACCTGGCTTTCCTGTCATTCCCTTGCCGGCTATCAATGTATCAGTGTGTGTCTCTGTTACCTGCTCCTAGGCCTTCAAGACAAGCTAAGTCTGTATTTCCCTGTTTCATGATTGCTTTCATGTTTTTTAGTCCAGCTTGCAGATATGTAATTCTCTGCTGCTGGTTGCTCTAGTGGGCTGAAATTACCACTCATGTACCATGAGTTGGCACATGAGTTCAAGTAATTTCAGGATGGTATTTTGAAGGGTTTTTCAGCTGACCGCGCAGTTTACCTTTTGTATCCTCTGCTATCTAGCTTAAGCGGGCCTCATTTTGCTGAATCTGTTTTCATAACTACGTTTGTGCCTTCCTCTCATTTCACCGTCATTATATGTGGGAGGCTGCTATCTCTGTGGGAATATTTCTCTGGAGGCAAGTGTGGTCTGTTATTCTTCTGATAGGGGAAGCTAGATCTCCGGCTGGCGCGAGACGTCTAGGGGCCCCCCAGGAACGTCCCCCGGCTACTGTTAGTTGAGTGTTGAGGTTCAGGATCGCGGTCAGCTCAGGTTCCATCACCCTAGAGCTCGTCCTGTTTTTGCCCGTGTTATGTTGACAAATTCCCTGCCATTGGGAATCATGACAGCTGCGGATCCGCGGCCGATCCGCTGCGGATCCGCGGCCGATCCGCTGCGGATCCGCGGCCGATCTGCTGCAGATCCGCTGCCGATCCGCTGCCGATCCGCTGCGGATCCGCGGCCGATCCGCTGCCGATCCGCGGCCGATCCGCTGCCGATCCGCTGCGGATCCGCTGCCGATCCGCTGCCGATCCGCGGCCGATCCGCTGCGGATCCGCTGCGGATCCGCGGCCGATCCGCTCTGTGTGCACATGCCATAACCCTACCCCTAACCCTACCCGTAACCCTAACCCTACCCCTAACCCTACCCCTAGTTCTAACCCTAGTTCTAACCCTAACCCTAGTGGAAAAAGAAAAAAAAATATTTTCTTTATTTTATTATTGTCCCTACCTATGGGGGTGATAAAGGGGGGGGGTTTATTTATTATTTTTTTATTTTGATCGCTGTGATAGAACCTACCACAGCGATCAAAATGTACTTTGCCGGCCGGCAGATTCGGCGGGCGCACTGCGCATGCGCCCGCCATTTTGGAAGATGGCGGCGCCCAGGGAGAAGACGGACCGACTTCGGGAGGCTCGGTAAGTATGAGGGGGTGGTGGGGGGGTGGATCGGAGCACAGGGGGGGGGGGATCGGAGGACCGGGGGAGCGGACAGGAGCACGGGGGAGCGGACAGGAGCACGGGGGAGCGGACAGGGGGACGGAGGGGGGTACCGGACAGAACGGAGAACTGGGGAGGAGATCGGGGGCGGTGGGGGGGGGGGCAGAACATGATTTCCAGCCATGGCAGATGCTATTGCAGCATCGGCCATGGCTGGATTGCAATATTTCACCATTTTCATAGGTGAAATATTGCAAATTGCTCTGATTGGCTGTTGCACTTTCAACAGCCAATCAGAGCGATCGTAGCCACGTGGGGGCAAAGCCACCCCCCCTGGGCTGAAGTACAACTCCCCCTCTCCCTGCAGATTGGGTAAAATAGGAGTTAACCCTTTCACCCGATCTGCAGGGACGCGATCATTCCATGACGCCACATAGGCGTCATGGGTCGGATTGGCACCGACTTTCATGACGCCTACGTGGCGTCAAAGGTCGGGAAGGGGTTAATATGTGTGTGTGTATCAGTGTATGTGTGCGTGTGTATATCAGTGTATGCAGTATGCGTGTATATCAGTGTATATTTGTGTGTATACAGTACAGAGCAAAAGTTTGGACACACCTTCTCATTTAAAGATTTTTGTGTATTTTCATGACTATGAAAATTGTAAATTCACACTGAAGGCATCAAAACTATGAATTAACACATGTGGAATTATATACTTAACAAAAAAGTGTGAAACAACTGAAATGATGTCTTATATTATAGGTTCTCCAAAGTAGCCACCTTTTGCTTTGATGACTGCTTTGCACACTCTTGGCATTCGCTTGATGAGCTTCAAGAGGTAGTCACCGGGAATGGTTTTCACTTCACAGGTGTGCCCTGTCAGGTTTAATAAGTGGGATTTCTTGCCTTATAAATGGGGTTGGGACCATCAGTTGTGTTGAACAGTTTTTCATGTTTGTGTATGTATAATGTGTGTGTAATAAGAGCATTTATATACTTAATGTGTGTATGCATGTGAAATATGGTCCCCATTTATTTACACTGGCATTGTGCATGCTAGTCTTAAATGGATTATTCAAGATTTCTATATTGAAAGCATCATCCTTAGAACAGATCTTCAATACTTGATCAGTGGAGATGTAAAACCTGTCACCTCCTCTAATTGGCTGTTCACAATTCCATTGGCTCAGTTTCAGAGCTGACAGAGTCGCTCAATGAACTGCACAGTGCCCATGGCCGTGTATTGCACTTCTGCAGTTCACATCAGGGACAGCTGATTGGTTGGTTAGCGGGGTGTTGCACTCCCACTAATAAAATATTGATGACCTGTTCTAAAAACAGGCCATCAATATACATTCTGAGCAACCCCTTTAATGAAGGCACCAATGCAGTAAGACGCCTCCATATATTACAAGTGTTATGCACCTCCGCCACTGTTACTCCAGTCAGTGACTCGCTTACATTTCCTGGGTACTGTATTACATACAATTAGCATAAATTTGGATGAATTTACTGGGCGGGCATCATCACCCCATCCCACCCCAGCTTCATCTACTTTGGCAAAGCTGATCGTCTCTTCACTGCCAAAAGTCGCAGAATGTTTTTTCAACTTCAAGTCACAAAAAATGTTTCCGACATTCATGGTGTTTTACACCAGTATCCCGGAGAAAGCACCTCGATTGGGGTCCTACTGTATGTGGGTATATGCATAATGTGTCTATGGGCTTAATGTGTACTTGTATAATGTGTGTTTATATTGTTTAAGTGCATATTTTATTTTCTATGTGTTTGTGTTCATCTATGTAATGGATCGGTGTGCATAATAAATCTATGCATGTGTGCAATGTTAATACTCTTGTCTTTCTGCGTATTCTATATAGACATGTAATGTGTACATGCATATATTGTACATGTTTATGTGCTTATTTTATGTATTACTGTGTTTGTGTCTATCTTGCTGTTTATACAAGTATGTGATTATGGGTATTTTACACATGGGTGTACATGCATGAGGGGGCCCCGACATATTTCCTCCACAGGAGCCCATTTCTGCTTGTGTCTGCCCCTGGTCAGGTTGTATGATTGACATCACCTGTTGGAAGCATTGGATGCTGAGTGTGTTGACAATGATGTGGACGGAGCGGCTCCCGCTTCTTCCTGGACTTTGGTATGAGCTTTGTGCAGTGTATGGAGCAGCTTGAGGCTGGGGGAACAAGGTGGGGGATGTGGCCTCTAACTTGTGCAGGTAGCTTGCTCCTATGGCTGCTTGCCTACAGCCTGTGGATAGATGAGAGCTCATCTGGTGGGTACTCTACAATCAGGGCACCACAGCATGTGAGCGCACATTACTATCAAGACGCTGCTATGTGCGTGCATGAACTTACGCATTCTACAGCGGCATACATGATGCCAGGTGGGTGGCATCTGACTCTGAATAGGGCAGCAGGGTGAGTTTGATTGGAATACACCAGCCCCAGCATCTGCTATCTGGTGTAGATACACCAGACTCAGGGTCTCCTATGTGATGCATATGCCTCACTGTCTGCCATCTGATGTTTTAACAGCAGCTTCAGGGTCTCCTATGTGGTGTATATAAACCAGCCCCAGCATCCCCTATGTAATTGGTATACAAAGGCCTCAGCGTATCCTATGTGAGTTATATTCACCAGCCCTGGTGTCTCCTATGTTATGTATATAGCATAATTGAGTGTATAGTGTAGACCTGTGTATATAGTAAGATGCCATATTTTTTCACATTATAAGACACACTTTTATTTCCCCAAAATTTGGGAGGGAAATGGAGGTGCGTCTTATAATGCGAATGTACCTTACCGGTACCATTGCTGCAGGCCACAGGCTGGGATGAAGGGGTGTCTGGCAGTGCTGCGGTTGTCCGGCGCTGCTACCCAGTGCTCTGCGGGTGTCTCCAGTGCCCAGCAGTGCTGCATGGGTGTCTGACGGTGCTACTGCGGGTGTCTGGCGCTGCTGCCCGGTGCTCTGCAGGTGTCTCGGGTGCTGTGGGTGCGCGGCCGGCACTGCCCGATGCTGCTGTGGCGGTTTCCGGTGCAGCCAGGCCCACCCCGGCAGTCCCATATTTTCCTGTGCAGTGGACTCCAGCAAAATGGCCACCGGAGGAGTGGTGTATGTGCAGATGTAGATCTCGGCAGATGAGATGTCGAGATCTCCATCTGCGCATGCACCGCTCTCCCGGTGGCCATTTTGCCGGAGTCCACCGCACAGGAAAACATGGGACTGCCGGGTGCTCTGGCCTTTCACAAAATGTCGGCAGAGCCCCGGCAGCACCGGAGACCGTCGCAGCAGCACCGGGCAGTGCCGTCCGGGCACCCGAAGCACTGGAGACACCCGCAGAGCATCGGGCAGCGCTGTCCGGGCACCCGCAGCACCGGAGACACCCGCAGAGCACCGAGCAGCAGTGCAAGACACCAGCAGCACTGCCGGACACCCCTTTATCACAGCCTGCGGCCTGCAGCATCACCCCACTCCTGCCTCCTCCAGCAGCGACCCCGGGTCCCCGCTTCACCGCAGCCACCACCCCTGGTAAGCAATAAGATGCATGGATTATTAGAAGCACCACCATTTTATTAAAAAAAAATGTTTTTCCTATTTTTCTCCTCAAAATTTGGGGTGCGTCTTATAATCTGGAGCATCTTATAAAGCGAAAAATACGGTATATAGTATTGAGTCCACATTATACACAGGCATATCTCTATACCATATAGTATACACACAGCTCTGTACCATATTCTGTATATATACTGCACAGTACCACTTCTCCTGTCCTGTATACTTGGTGTAATTCTCAGAGTCTGTATTATTCTGTGTATATACACTGCTTCAGTGGGGAGGGGGGGAGTGTTTTAGAATGTGGGCTGCTGAGGTTTTTGTGTGCCAGGGCTGCTTTTCAGTCCCAGTCCAGCCCTGAAATCCGGTCAGTATAGGACATGCTCTTTCTCAAATCTTTGATTTTCTTGGATGTGTGAATGGATCTATGAAACTCTATGGGCTTTTGTGCTAATATAAAAAATCTGACAGCAGATGAATATTTCATTTGAATGTGTGAAGGCAGTCTAAGAGAGGTTGTTTTACAAACAAGAGTATTACAGCAAGTTATACAGTATAGATACAGAATAAATATTTACATCCAGTGACTTACCGGAGGCGTCTCACCTAATCAGAATCGTTCTTTGTTTCTTCTTCATTTGGTCAGACTTTCATGTCGACATCTTCCAGCCATGACTAGTCTTGCTGATTTGATCACCGTACCCGGAAAATACCAAAGTCACATATACATTTGCCTCCGGAATAAAAAGTCTTCCACACTATGTCTCTAAGTACAAATATGTACCACGCATGCCGTTACCGAATAACTAGCCAAACACCATTCAAAATATAAAATTGATAAACCAGCATGTGTCCTCCATTTACTATAATTTCAATAGCTCACTCAATATAAATTAGTCAGTCACTGTGACTCTCTCCCGCAATCTATTCTAAGTCCCTATCCGGTGGTTAGTATCCTCTCCTCTCCCATTCTACATTTCATTATAAGCCCTGTATAGCGTTCTCCTCCATGCTGCCAACTTTTACAAATTCCATCCTCCCCTACCACACAAGTCCTTATAAGTCCTTCTAGAAAATCTACCCTATCCCCTAATTCATTGCAAGTCCTTCTATAGCATCCCGGCCACCTTCAATTCACTAAAAGTCCCTCATAGCATTCACTCCAACCCCTAATTCACTATAAGTCCTTCTATAATGTCCTCACATATCCCCCAATTTATTGTAAGTCCTTCTGTAGTGTCATCTCCACCCCCAATTCAATTTAAGTCCTTCAATAGCATCTTCCCCACACCTCAATTAATTATAAGCAGTGCGCTCCTCTGAAGCAGGAAAGCATACAACCAGCGTCAGAGTTGCACTGTGCATGACCGGAAGTTCTGAAGATGGCTTCCGGTCATGTGCCTCTGAAGTCAGGAAGCATACACCCGGCTTCAGAGATGCAGTGACGCTGTCAGAATGAGTGGCACGCATACACTATTTAGATTGTGAGCCCCATCAGGAACAGAGATGATAATGTGCGCAAACTGTAAAGCGCTGCAGAATATGTTAACGCTATATAAAAATAAAGAATATTATTTGCATGAGCAGCAATGACGCTGCTTGAGCAAATTATGTTATCACGCTAACATGGAAAGAGGGCTGACTAGTCTTTAAAGCACAACATTTCCCGTATGTCTACTTTATGTCTGCATTATTTTTCAAACTTCCTTTCATATTGTTAGCATGTTACAATGGTGACATTTTTACATCGTTTTTTTTAATGGACCTACCCAGTTTTGATGTGAACTCCCAAAAGTGCTAAACACTGCACCCTTCAAATTATTCATCCCTTCATGTGCTTCATAAGGATTAATGCAAAAATAATGAAAAATTAAATGAAAAAATTATAAATTACATTTTTTTAAACTAGAATAGGTAATAGGAGAAAATGGACCTCAAAATTTGTTACACAGATTTTCCTGGTTGTGGCAATACCCCATATGTGGTCAAAGACTACTGTTTGGGCACATGTCAGGGGTTGGAAGGGAAGAAGCATTATCTGATTTTCAAAGTGCAAATTTGTCTGATATGAATTTTGCCATGTCACACTTGAAGAGCGCTTGAGGTGTCAAAACATAAAAGATCCCCAGAAGTGATCCCATTTTAGAAACTAGACCTGTCAAGGAATTTATCTAGGGGTGCGGAGAACATTTTGAAACCTCAGATGCTTCCCGAAACGTTATAACATTCGGACTTTAAAATGAAAAAAATATGCTGTTTTCAGTAAAATGTTATTTTAGCCCCAAATTCGTAATTTTCAGGAGGAGTAATAAGAGAAAATGGACCCCTCGATTTATTATGCAACTTCTCCCAAATTCCATGATACCGCACCTTTGGTTGAAAACTTGCTCAGAAATGAAAGAGCACTATTTCATTTTTGGAGACCAAATTTGGAATAAATTATAGATAACTTGTCCCTGAGGTGACAAAGAAGCAGAAATTCCCCCACAAGTAACTCATTTTGGAAATGAGACAAAACCCCCCCGAATGAAGTGCCTATCATAGAGCACAGGATAAATGTGAGCTGAACGTTATACTGATTATTGGGAAGCAGAATAAACAAATAAGCAGCAGTTCAAGACAAGCTTTTCTTTTAGGTTTTTTAAGCCGCACACCATGTGGTATAAGTGGAATGACAGCTTCATTGTTCAGGTCAGTAAAATTTCAGCCATACCAGATTTATATAGGTTTTTCTATGTTTTGCTACCTTTGCACAATAAAAACAAATTTGTATCAAAAACTGTTATTCTGAGAGCTCTAACTTTAATTTTTGGCTGATAGAGCTGTGTGAGAGCTTGTTTTTTGCAGGATACATTGACATTTTTCATGGTACTACTAATATTTTGGGAGAAGTAATATTTTTGATTGCTTTATATTCAGATTTTGAAGATGCAGAATAAACAAACCCCAGAAATGTAGGAATTAATTTTATTTATTTTTTGTTACCCTGTTCATCATGCAGTAAAATTGATAAGGCAGCTTTGTTCTTCGGTTAAGCACGATCACAATGATATCACATTTATATAGGTGTTTTGATGTTTTGCTACTTTTACAGACTAAAAACAATATTTTACAAAATATAATTTATTTTTGTATCACCATACTCTAAGATCTGTAACTTTTTTATTTTTCTGCCGACATAGTTATATTAGGGAGTGTTTTTTGTGGGACGAGATGATGCTTTCATTGATAATAATATTTTTTTTACATATAACTTTTTGATCACTTTTTATTCCACTTTTTGCATGTTAGTATGATGAAAAGCTGATTTTTTTTGCATGCTTATTTATTTATTTTTTACAGCGTTGACCATATGGAATAAATAACATAACAGTTTTATAGTTCGTGATGTTCCAGTTGTGGTAACGCCAATTATGTGCACTATTTATCTATTTTAATCTTTATACAAAAGTTGACTTTTTAGTGGTGACGCAGTTTTTCGCAATTTTTCATACATTTTTTGTGCATTTATTTTTACATTTTTTACACTTTATTGATTTTTCTTAACATTTTTATTTACAGACATTAAAGGACTTGAATATTTTTCACTTTGTTGCCTGGTCTACACTGCAACACTTATGTACTACCATGCATGAGACCTATCAGTTTCACACTGACAGCTTTTTAAATCCTGCTGACAGGAACCAACAGGCCGTTATTTGATTTTGGGGTTCTATGGTTGATATCAGGACCCGTGATTGAAGGGTATCAATAGGGCTAAATAAGGAGCCCTCTCAATCTGTTAACCTCCTAGATGCCGCTGTTGCAAAAGACAATGGCGTCTAAGGGGTTCATTGACCATGATCGGTGCAAAAAACAATTGTGTCCGATGTGATTGTAGCCAATGTGAACTGTAATGTACCGCTCATACCCACTACTTTTTCACTTGTCGGGATTCTTCTCCATGATCACTGTAAAAAGACATATTGGCTGTAGTGAAAGGGTTTCTGCATTACATACATACATGGTGATTGGCTATGGAAGTTATTGGTGGATACAATAGTGACATAAGGAGGTGAAGGACACTGCTCTCTCTATATAGTATATTGGACTTTATGCACATTGTATAGTCAGAAATGACGACATTTGCTTAAGCATTATAATGTTTTCTTTTGGGGATTTGTGATATACTTTTGCACTTGTATGCAAAAGTAATACCTATAGTCATGATACGAGGCAATGCATGTGTTATGCAGAAATTCCTTAATGTAACACCATGTAATCCTATGTGACGTGTCTGTGTTTGATGACCTTTTATTTTACATTATTGCTTTACATGTATAATTAGTATTAATTCCCCTTTAAGCTGCGTGGAAAAAATGGAAGCATCGAAGGTTGTAGAATTCAGAGACTATCCACTTTTGACCATTTTCCTTTACTATGAACGTCATCTTTTTTAGGTTTTTTCAACTATTGCTCCTCCTATGTGTAACTTTTTCCCATGAAATCCAGACAGGAGATTTAGTATGCCAGGCAGGGGTGTAGAGTTTAGCGGGAACAAAGCCATACATTTAACCCTTCCTTTTCCATGCAGAAATTAACCAGTTTACCTTTAAACAAGTATTGCTTCACTAAAATAATGACCTTACAACTAAATATGAGTCCATGAGTCCTCAGGATGGTAAAAAAAAAAAAAGTAGGACTGACCGGACCACTCACCCTTTTAATAGTACCAAAGGTTAGCAACCATATGATAACAGCTCTAAAAAATCCCACATGACAGAAAAGTGTCAGGCAGCACTTCATAAAAATAAATGGCAAATCGCTTGCTTATTGTAAATAACCTCACGGTAATTGCAGAGGAAAGCCAATGTGACCTTTATGTAATGAGTGCTTATCAGCCGCACCTTGGACACAAGCTTCTGCAGATTAACCATTATGTGGGACCCCAGCCTCACCAAATAACCAAAGGCTACATTCCCCAAATCAGTATTTAGTGAGCTTTGGAAGTTGAAGATTTCTGTGTTTTTGACATTGCGGTATTATCTCTTGTTAGCATGTCATGTTATATAGAAAAGCTGCTTCATGGTATAGGGCTTTGAAAAACTTAATGTGTGGATTACATGCTTTATTTAGTGCATCTCTCCATCTGAAACACATGAAAAACCCATACACATTTTTTTACTTGCAGATTTTCCGCATCTGATGCAATTCTATGGGTTTTTGAAACACACCGCACATCAGTTTACTCTGAGTTAAAAAAAAAAAGCAGTGGGCATGAGATTTTTATAAATCTCATCTAGTTTACTGGAACTGTAAGATTCAAATTCAAATTCAAATACACATATTTGATGCAATGAAAATACCCAGAGAAAAAACTTACCAAAAACTCATCGTGGGAACGAAGCCTCAAT
Source organism: Ranitomeya variabilis (assembly GCF_051348905.1). NCBI lineage: Eukaryota > Metazoa > Chordata > Amphibia > Anura > Dendrobatidae > Ranitomeya > Ranitomeya variabilis. The sequence goes on from NC_135234.1 coordinate 653,150,750, forward strand.
GTCTCACAGGTCTAAAGTAATAAGACCTATGCGTTTATGCACACGTTAAGTATTTGCAGCAGAAATATATGCACCAAAATGCCTATCTTGGCAAGAAAAAAAATCTTTGTAAAATATGCACGTTGACTTATTTTTTCCGTATTTTTGCATGTGTTTTTTCCTTTTTCATTGAATGGGTGAAAAACACTGCAAAAACGCTGAAAGAATGGACTTGCTGTCGATTTTATGCTGCTTTATATCTGCAAGGATGAAATGAAATGAGTGAGCAGCATGTACATGAGATTTGAGAAATCTCATCCATTTTGTTAGTACTGTAAACTGCAGTAAAGGAGTTTTGTTGCCAAAATTTCTTCTGCAAATACTTAACATGTGCACATATCTTAACTGTGCTACCATGGACATTACAGTTAGGTTCAGAAATATTTGGACAGTGACACAAGTTTTGACATCACTTTGAGCTGTTTACCAAAACATATTCAAGATAAACTTATATAATCAATATTGGATTAAAATGCAGGGTCTCAGCTTTAATTTAAGGGTATGCACACATGCTAAGTGGAGTATGGGTTTAGGAATTACAGCTCTTTAACATGTAGCTGCCTCATCAAAGGTAATTGGACAATTATCTCAAAAGCTCTTTACTAGGCTACATGGGCTATTCCCTCGATAATCTATCATCAACTAAGCAGATAAAAGGTCTGGAGATTATTCCCGGTGTGACATTTGCATTTGGAATCTGTCGCTGTGAACCCACAACATGCGGTCAAAGGAACTCTCTATGGAAAAGAAACACATCATCATTAGTCTGAAAAATAAGAAGAAATCCATCCGAGAGATAGTAGAGATGTTAGGAGTGGCCAAATTCACAGTTTGGTACATTCTTCCAAATAAAATTGCCTGCTAAATCAAAAGGGCCTGGACATCCACAAAAGAAAACAGTGGTGGATGATCACAGAATCCTTTTGATGGTGAAGACAAATCCCTTTACAACATCCACCCAAGTGAATAACACTCTCCCGGAAATAGGTGTTTCAGTATCTATGTCTACTATAGAGAAAATACAGAGGATTCAACACAAGATGCAAACTATTAACCAGAATTAAACATAGAAAGGCCAGATTAGGCGTTGCCCAAAAAAATCTAAAGAAGTTAACCCAGTTCGTGATAAGCATTCTTTGGACAGATGAAACTGAGATCAACCTGTACTAGAAAAATGGGAAGAAGAAAGTATGGAGAAGGTTTGGAATGGCGTATGCACACCACATCCTCTTGTGCAGAAGTGGTAACGTTTTTCCATTATACTTTTGCTCTGAATATTCCACTTCTGGCTTACAAATATGAACGGAACATACTGATCAAATACTGAATGTGCAAACATGGCCTTACTCGGAGTTTCCAGCACTACTGTATAGTATTCCCTTGTGAAGTGACCAAGTGAATGATAGCAGATTCTGCTATTGAAATCCTACTCTCAACATGTTATGGGCCAATAAGTGGTGTTTAGTTTTCAGAGTTGGAAATAGGGTAAAATCAGGTAGATAATTCAAATTTGGGGTGTTTTTTTGCACCCAATTGGTCAATATTGTCATTGGTGATATGAATTTAGAACCTGAAAAAAATAGCACGTTTCTACAAAATTATGAAAATGGCTCACATTGCATAATAAATTTAGAATAACCTCCTTACACCAGTTCACATCAATAACTTGTACCAAAAATGATTTATATCTTTGTAAAAAAAATTCTGCAACACTTTTGTAGTGTTTTGCAGCACAATAATATTTTACCCAAAAGCCTTTATGACGTGTACATAAACTGAAGTGTCAGAAAAGTCATTTATCACGACACACCTTGAAAATACCAAATCAGTATAAATACAATTAGTATACAAATCCAGACCGTATAAACTATGGAGTTAGACTTATTAATGTAAGAAATGTATTATGACCCTACATAGGTAACACAAGTCTTATTTGCAAAAAAAGAATGCCTGATCTGTGACCAGCTTTCAGAATGATGCCGCCTCTATTTGCCATGTATTAATAGACTTTATTTGGTACAGTATGCACACTGATGTTTTAATGTCAAATTTACTGTATAAGCAATCATCAGCACGTCATCTTGTGTGAAAGATCCCACTGCTCACAGTGAGAAGTCAGTCATAATAAAACAGTTTTCATGAACTTCTGTTCACTGCTGGTGTAAATCAATGCCAGTTATAAAGTCAAACGTTTTCATTTAGTTTTTACGTGAGAAGGAAATGTCAGAAAAATGCTCTTTTGACTTTTGAGAACAGATTTTTTTTAATGAATTCAAAGGAAATATATAGAAGTGTGATGTACCAACAGTGGGGAAAATACCGTAAGTGTTTGATACACTGATGTAAAGTAGACATGTGGAAAATGTTATTTATTAACTATTTTGTGTGACATAACTCCCCGGTTTAAGGGAATAAAAATTAAATGCTTCAAAATTGCAAAATTTTCGCCGAATTACCGTTTTTTTTTTCACACGTAAACAAAACTCATATCAAACAAATATTACCACTATCATGAAGTACAATATGTCATGAAAAAAACATTCACAGAATGACTGTGGTACGTTAAAGCGTTATTACCACATAAAGTGACATTTTTCAGAATAGTAAAATTTGGCTTGGTCATTAAGGTCAAAATTTGGTTGGGTCACTAAGGGGTTAAACTCTTAGGCTATGTCCCCACATAGCGTAAATACTTTTTTTAGCTGAATTTTTTGTTCGGAAAATCTGTTGCGTTTAATTGCCCAAGCAAAGTGGACATACAGTGGGTATGGAAAGTATTCAGACCCCTTTAAATTTTTCACTCTTTGTTTCATTGCAGCCATTTGGTAAATTCAAAAAAGTTCATTTTTTTTCTTATTAATGTACATTCTGCACCCCATGCTGAATGAAAAAAAACAGAAATGTAGAAATATTTGCATATTTATTAAAAAAGAAAAACTGAAATATCATATGGTAGTAAGTATTCAGACCCTTTGCTCAGACACTCATATTTAAGTCACATGTTGTCCATTTCCTTGTGATCCTCCTTGAGATGGTTCTACTCCTTCATTGGAGTCCAGCTGCGTTTAATTAAACTGATAGGACTTGATTTGGAAAGGCACAAACCTGTCTATATAAGACCTCACAGCTCACACTGCAGGTCAGACCAAATGAGAATCATGAGGTCAAAGGAACTGGCCAAGGAGCTCAGAGACAGAATTGTGGCAAGGCACAGATCTGGCCAAGGTTACAAAATAGTTTCTGCAGTACTCAAAGTTCCTAAGAGCACAGTGGCCTCCATAATCCTTAAATGGAAGAAGAATGGGACCACCAGAAGTCTTCCTAGACCTGGCTTTCCAGCCAAACTGAGCAATTGTGGGAGAAGAGCCTTGGTGAGAGAGGTAAAGAAGAACCCCAAGATCACTATGGCTGAGCTCCAGAGATGCAGTAGGGAGATGGGAGAAAGTTCCACAAAGTTAGCTATCAATGCAGCCCTCCACCAGTCGGGCCTTTATGGCGGAGCAGCCCGGTGGAAGCCTCTCTTCAGTGCAAGACATATGAAAGCCCTCACAGAGTTTGCTAAAATACACATGAAGGACTCCCAGACTATGATAAATAAGATTCTCTGATCTGATTAGATGAATATAGACTTTTTTGGTGATAATTCTAAGCGGTGTGTGTGGAGAAAACCAGGCACTGCTCATCACCTGCCCAATACAATCTCAACAGTGAAACATGGTGGTGGCAGCATCATGCTGTGGGGGTGTTTTTCAGCTGCAGGGACAGGACGATTGGTTGCCATTGAACGAAACATGAATGCGGCCATTTACAGAAATATCCTGGATGAAAATCTCTTCCAGAGTGCTCTGGACCTCAGAATTGGCCGAAGGTTTACCTTCCAACAAGACAATGACCCTAAGCACACAGCTAAAATAACAAAGGAGTGGCTTCACAACAACTCTGTGATCATTCTTGACTGGCCCAGCCAGAGCCTTGACCTAAACCCAATTGAGCATCTCTGGAGAGACCTGAAAATGGCTGTCCACCAAAGTTCACCATCCAACCTGACAAAACTGGAGAGGATCTGCAAGAAAGAATGGCAGAGGATCCCCAAATCCAGGTGTGAAAAACTTGTTGCATCATTCCCAAGAAGACTCATGGCTGTATTAGCTCAAAAGGTGCGTCTACTCAGTACTGAGCAAAGGGTCTGAATACTTATGACCATATGGCTGATATTTCAGTTTTTCTTTTTTAATACATATTCAAAAATTACTACATTTCTGTTTCCTTTTTCAGTCAAGATGGGGGGCAGAGTGTACATTACTGAGAAAAAAAATGAACTTTTTTGAATTTACAAAATGGCTGCAATGAAACAAAGAGTGAAAAATTTAAAGGGGTCTGAATACTTTCCATACCCACTGTATGTGTATATATATATATATATATATATATATATATATATATATATATATATATATATATATATATATATATATATATTTTAGTACATAAGTAGTTTTTCAAAAATAGTTTTTACTTTTGAATGCAAGCTAAAAAGCCTTTTTGTCCTTTCCTTTAACAATTGACCTTTTTGATAAAGCCATACTTCTAATAATAAGCTTTCTCCCTTTTAAGGCACTGGAAGTCCAGTCAGTTTTTAAACTGAAATGTTTACATGCTTAGAAAAATGCAGCTACATTTCTGGAGCCTGAAGGCACAAAACCCCACATTTATTTTATCAGTTTATTCTTAACGTTACATTCCTACAAACAGTTTTTGTGACTTTCACGGTACAAAAAAACACAACATCTATATTCCCAAGATGAGATTTTGGTGCAGTTTTGATGCTGCATATTTTTGCTATGTTAAAAAAATCGATTGGATTTATAGAAATCTCCGGCCCACAGTTCTTCTTTATTACTCAACCTAAACTGACCTGCGGTGCCTGTTTCGAATCCACAACATGTCAAGTTCTCTTGCGGGTACGCTGAGCTTTCTGCCGGAATTTCCCCATAGATTTGTAATTTGTGCAGAAATTCTGCGGGTAAAAAACACACATGCACCTTAAGTGCATTTTTGAAGCGAAAAAGTAACAAAAACGCATGTAATTCGTACTTAAGTATGTCAATTAAGTTTTGTCAAAGCAAGAATTATCAAAAACAAAGCAGCTTTATTTAAAGCATGACACCAAAAAGAGACAAAAAAGACATTGTCAAAAACGCAATAAAAAAGCATGCTAAAAAAACACAATACAAAAATTTAAGTAAGTCAGAAATGGTGCAGAAATTCAGCAACAGCAAAAACTCACCTAAAGCTCATCATGGGAACGTTGCCATATACAGTTATATGAAAAAGTTTGGGCACCCCTATTAATCTTAAGCTCAATGTTTTATAAAAATTGGGTTTTTTGCAACAGCTATTTCAGTTTCATATATCTAATAACTGTTTGACACAGTAATGTTTCTGCCTTGAAATGAGGTTTATTGTACTAACAGAAAATGTGCAATCTGCATTCAAACAAAATTTGACAGGTGCATAAGTATGGGCACCTCACCAGAAAATATTTAGTAGATCCTCCTTTTGCAAAAGTAACAGCCTCTAGTCGCTTCCTGTAGCTTTTAATGAGTTCCTTGATCCTGGATGAAGGTATTTTTGACCATTCCTCTTTACAAAACAATTCCAGTTCAGTTACGTTTGATGGTCGACGAGCATGGACAGCCCTCTTCAAATGATCCCACAGATGTTCAATTATATTCAGGTCTGGGGACTGGGATAGCCATTCCAGAACAGTATAATTGTTCCTCTGCATGAATGCCTGAGTAGATTTGGAGCGGTGTTTTGGATCATTGTCTTGCTGAAAGATCCATCCCCTGTGTAACTTCAACTTTGTCACTGATTCATGAACATTATTGTCAAGAATCTGCTGATACTTAGAGGAATCCATGCGTCCCTCAACTTTAACAAGATTCCCAGTGCCAGCATTGGCCACACAGCCCCAAAGCATGATGGAACCTCCACCAAATTTTACTGTGGGTAGCAAGTGTTTTTCTTGGAATGCTGTGTTTTTTTGCCGCCATGCATAACGCCTTTTTGTATGACCAAACAACTCAATCTTGGTTTCATCAGTCCACAGGACCTTCTTCCAAAAAGAAATAGGCTTCTCCAAATGTCCTTTTGCATACCTCAGCCGACTCTGTTTGTGGCGTGCTTGCAGAAATGGCTTCTTTCGCATCACTCTCCCATACAGCTTCTCCTTGTGCAAAGTGCGTTGTATAGTTGACCGATGCACAGTGACACCATCTGCAGCAAGTTGATGCTGCAGCTCTCTGGAGGTGGTCTGAGGATTGTCCTTGACTGATCTCACCATTCTTCTTCTCTGCCTTTCTGATGTTTTTCTTGGTCTGCCACTTCTGGCCTTAACAAGAACTGTACCTGTGTTCTTCCATTTCCTTACTATGTTCCTCACAGTGGAAATTGACAGGTTAAATCTCTGAGACAGCTTTTTGTATCCTTCCCCTGAACAACTATGTTGAATAATCTTTGTTTTCAGATCATTTGACAGTTGTTTTGACGAGCCCATGATGCCACTCTTCAGAGGAGATTCAAACAGGAGAACAACTTGCAAGTGGCCACTTTATGCCGGTTTCACACGACAGTGGCTCTGGTACGTGTGGTGACAGTTTTCTTACGTACCGGAGACACTGACTCACGTAGACACATTAAAATCAATGTGTCTCTGCACATGTCAGCGTGTTTTCACGGACCGTGTGTCCGTTTGAAAAACACAGAGACATGTCAGTGTTCGTGGGAGTGCACGGATCACACGGACCCATTAAAGTCAATGGGTCCGTGTAAAACACGTACCGCACACGGATGCTGTCCGTGTGCCGTCCGTGTGCTGTGCAGGAGACAGTGCTACAGTAAGCGCTGTGCCCCCAGCTTGTGGTGCTGAAGCCGCCATTCATTTCTTCTCTCCAGCAGCGTTCGATGGAGAGAAGGAATGAAAAATCAATGTTTTTTTATTATTTTTGTCTTTAAAATCAAGTTCCTTGTCACCTCCCCCTCCAACCCCCTGTGCGCCCGCCCGCTGGCATTAAAATACTCACCCATCTCCCTCGATGCTTCCTCTCAGCACCGCAGCTTGTCCTGTATGAGCGGTCACGTGGTGCCGCTCATTACAGTGGTGAATATGCGGCTCCACCTCCCATAGGGGTGGAGCCGCATATTCATCACTGTAATGAGCGGTACCACGTGACTGCTCATACAGGACAAGCTGCGGCACTGAAAGGAAGCATCGAGGGAGCTGGGTGAGTATTTTATTTCCAGCGGGCGGGCACACAGGGGGTGGGAGGGGGGAGGTGACAAGGAACTTGATTTTAAAGACAAAAATAATAAAAAAACATTGATTTTTCATTCCTTCTCTCCAGCGAACGCTGCTGGAGAGAAGGGATGAATGGCGGCTTCAGCACCACGCTGGGGACAGCGCTTACTGTAGCGCTGTCTCCTGCACATACCGTGTGGTACTCAGTTGGCACACGGGCCGCACTTGTGCCACACTGATGTGCCACGTGAGTTCACGGACACACGGACACGGATAACTCCGGTACCGATTTGTCTCATGATTGCATACACCTGGCTATGAAGTTCAAAGCTCAATGAGGTTACAAAACCAAAAAAAGTGCTTTAGTAAGTCAGTAAAAAGTAGGTAGGAGTATTTAAAACAAGAAAATGATAAGGGTGCCCATACTTATGCACCTGTCAAATTTTTTTTTAATGCAGATTGCACATTTTCTGTTAGTACAATAAACCTCATTTCAAGGCAGAAACATTATTGTGTCCAACAGTTATTAGATATATGAAACTGAAATAGCTGTTGCAAAAAAACACAATTTTTATAAAACATTAAGCTTAAGATTAATAGGGGTGCCCAAACTTTTTCATATAACTGTAATTACAGCAAAGCGCATGGTATAGAAATCTAATAGGCATATAATCTGCACATGACTATATTAATAAAAAAAAATTCTAAGACAAATACCAGGCAGTATCAAAAGCAAATAAACTTTATTTAAAACATGACATACAAAAAAGTGTCAAAAATGCAATAAAGACGTATGTAAAAATAAATCCCGGACTCAAACGCAATGAAAACAAATGGCTGCTGATGGAGGGTCATGTGACATCAATATCAAACCAACTTGCTGTGCATTCTGCCTTTTATAACTTCTTTTAACCACTTCAGGTTTTAAAATGCAGGTAAAAGAAGTAATAATTCCATTTTTCATGCTGCATCAGCTTGGAATCCGCCAATATTTTATATGAAAATGTAAGAAAAAATCAGCTGCAAAACCAACAGTGAAGATGACAAAGTAGCCACCACTGTTTTCCTGTAGTTTCTTTGGCTTCAAAAATGATGAAAACACCGTGTTTTCATGTGTGCACTTTCTAATGCTACTTAGCCTTTATGACTTCTAAATACTTATGAAAGCTGTCTTATATACTGGGCTTTGCTCCACTCTATCCCCTAATGCCTTTGCTGTTGTTTGGCGCCATTGGTCCTGTTTCATCCTTTATGCACTTTATTATCGATTTGCACAATTTATGATATATTTAAACAAATAAAATAATATTTTATTTTTTAACCGCACTACTCCCCTTTCTTCTCTATTCTTACTGGAAAAAGTAGATTTTTACATCTTTACACAGTTAAATTGTACCTGTTACTTCAAGTAACTTTTCAGAAAAATCATGTTTGTATATATACATAATTTCTGGCTATTATGTGACCTGTATCCTGCATTTTCCATCAGTTTTCTCCATTGTAGGCTCCATCTCTAATTTTAATTTGTCTCTGACATAGTGGGTGGGGACTTGTTGTTATGTTGTCTTCAATACATAATACAGATAAAGAGATGGGTTCCTATTCCTCACACACAGCAGCAGAATGGAGGACATTATACAGTACTGAGCTGTGTGGCTGTGAATCCAACACTTAAATGAAATACATTTGCTAGAAGTATGATAGGCTGTGTAACCTGACACCTCATTATGCTGGCAGTCCATCTTGCTTTGACCAAGAAGAATTTTAGCTGTTTTTCAGAGTGGATGTTGAGTTCAAGGGGTGGTGAATATTGGAGAAAGAAGTAGATTTCTTCGCTGATATATATTACAAAGTTTCTCATTTTTTTACAAATACTATTGATTTATTGTTTTTAAATCAACAGTTGCCATTTAGTTTTCTCTTTCTCTTGGCAAATGAAAAAATAATATTTTCATATACTTGTTCTTCATAAGTCCTGCTTCTCAGACATCTATATATTCACAGTTGGCTCTTTTTCCACATAGATTGCCGATGGTTGCACAGATGATTCTCCTGGACCTGAACATAGCAGTAATGAGGAGAATGTGGGGGAGCCAGGAACTCCAGATGTGGAAGATGATCAAACAAGTGAGGAGTTATCCGAGTCTGCCACCTGTCCGCTATTACCTTCTGAAAACACGTGCCCCGGCATTGGTAGGACTCGACGGCTTTCAGATATCCGTGCATGGTTTGCTTACAATTTTCGACATCTTTCAGAATCTGAAGAAGGTAAATTATATGAAATGTAGACTTTCAATTTTTTTCTATTTCTTTTCTTCCTTTTCAAATTTTTATAGCTTAGATTCCTTTTACACGGCAGATAAATTGTCCACAACGGCTGCTCTATGACATAGCAAGTCGAATGGGGCTTGCATTTTTATGTAACGATAATTGTAAGGATTTTCCTGTGATAGTCCATGTGATTGCTCCTTCCTCTATGGGCTTGTTTCCACTTGCGAGAAACACGTCCGTGTCTCACATGTGGAAACCAAGCTGTGGCGCCAGCACTCCAGAGCGGAGCGTGCGGCCGCATAGGAACACATGGAGCTGCACGCTCCGCTCCAAAGTGCCGGCGCCACAGCTTGGTTTCCACATGCGAGACACGGACGTGTTTCTCGCAAGTGGAAACAAGCCCTAACTCACACAGTTGTAGTCAACATGAAACAAACAAAAGAGTCCTTTAGTAAACTTAACTCGTTGGTTACCGAGCTAATTTTGACCTTAATGACCCTGCCAAATTTTAGAAATCTGACCAGTGTCACTTTAGGAGGTAATACCTATGGAACGCTTCGGGTATGTGCAGACGTTCAGTGGTTGGCAGCACTTTGGATGTAGCACATGTCCGCTGCATCCAAAGCGCTGTCGGCTATTGAACGCAGGTGATTCCGCATGTGTTCATTGAACCGCCCAGAATCACAGCATCCAATACATTGTACGGGTGATATTTATCTTGCGGAGATGCACAACATGTCTGTCTCCGCATGTCCATCTCCGTGGGTGATCCGAAGGCATCGGTGCACGCATAGTGGAGATGGGATTTCTTGTTGGAATCCGCAGTGTTTACTGATCGTGGGAACATACCCTTCAACGTACCCCAGTGATTCTGAGAATCTTTTTTGTGACATATTGTACTTCATGTTAGTCCTAAAATTTGCTTGATATGACTTGCGTTTATTTCTTAAAATATTGCAATTTTGGCAAAAAAGTTTGAAACAAAAATCTAAATTTTCAAACTTTCAATCTTTATATCCTTAAACCAGTTAGTCATGCTGTGCAAAATAATTAATTAATAACATTTTCCACATGTCTACTTTACATCAGAGTCATTTTTCAAATGTCGTTTTATTTTGGTAGGATGTTAGAGGGGTTAGAAGTTTAGCAGCAATTTCTCATTTTTTCAACAAAGTTGCAAAAAGATTTCAATGGACCTTGAGAAGCCTTTTTTATTGAAAACTCTCCAAAAGTGATACCATTTTAACCCCTAACAAAACTCGGTCAAGCCGCACCCAATACTAACGTAGTCTCCACGGACATCAGGGCGCACGTCCACACCAGGGGGTCCAGCCCAGTAGAAAAAGTCCACGATAAAGATTGAAAGAGGACAGCGCCACATCAGGAAGTGATAGACAGCAATACACTTTATTCTGCCTCCTGCGGCAACGTTTCGGTCCGAAGACCGAAAAAGGTCTTCGGACCGAAACGTTGCCGCAGGAGGCAGAATAAAGTGTATTGCTGTCTATCACTTCCTGATGTGGCGCTGTCCTCTTTCAATCTTTATCGTGGACCATTTTAACCCCTGCCCAACATGCACTGTATATGTACGACACTGCGGGGGCTGCATTCCTGCAAACACTGCTCCACACTCGTGTGGGTTCACGCTGAGCGCCGTCGTGATAAAATGCGAGTGTCAGCTGTGTATGAGAATTGATACCCTGCAGCAATGCCCACAATCGTTGATAGCTCCGATCGCAAGCATTTAACCCCATTGATGCCCCTGTCAATAGCAACAGCGACATCGATGGGAATCGCATTGTGCCAATGGTCCCCATGGTGACCCTGTGCTGAAAGATGGCTGCTCAGAGAAGGAGCTGACATACCTCCTCACTGCCTGCGGTGCACGGATCTAATTCCCTGAAGTGCAAAAACATTGCAGAGTATTAGATCAGCAATCAGTGCAGGGAAAGTTGATGTCTCATCCAGGGACAATGTACTGTAAAAAAGTAAAAAAAAAAAAATGTTGTAAAAAAATTGTAAATATATTTTAAAAAATCACAAAATAAAACACAAAAAAAGAAAAAATATTAATTCAATAAATACAATTATGTATGTAAAAACCCAAGCAATAAAAGTGCACATATTTGGTATAGCCGTGTCCAGGACGATCTGACCTATAAAATTGTCCCAACAGATAACCCTCTCAGTGAACACCATAAAAAATAAATAAAAAACGAGGCAAAAACTATGCTGTACCGTCATACCACCTAACAAAAAGTGGAATAAAACGCGATCAAAAAGAAGAATCTAAATGAAAGTCATATCTCTGAAACCGTCATCTTGTCCTGCAAAAAACAGACCGCCATACAGTTCTGTCAACGGAAAAATAAAGTTGTAACTCTCAGAATATTTAAAGAGTGCTCTCAGTCTGAGAGACAAAATATTAGTCTTGTGACTTGACTTGACTTGAATCTTGTGCTCTCAGACTGAGAGCACTCTATATATTTTTTTTTCTACTGGCTAACACGGTACCAAACTACTTTTTTTCGTTTAGCTCTCAGAATGAAACAATGCAAAAATAATTATTTTTTAAATAAAATTGCTGTTGTTGTGTAATTGCGCCAAAGCATAAAAAAACTATATAAATGTGGTATCACTGTAATCGTATTGACCTGAAGAATAAAGCTGCCTCTTCAATCTTACCACATGCGGAACAGCATGAAACAAAAACAAAAAACAATTCCTGAATTGCTAGTTTTTGTTCTTTGTGCCTGAATAGAAAGTGATAAGAAAGTCATGTGCCCGAAAATGGTACCAATAAAATTGTCATCTCCGCCCATAAAAAACAAGCCCTCACATTATTGTTAGCTGAAATATGGAAAAATCATAACTATCTAAATATGGGGATGCAAAAACTTGTTTTTTCAGCAAAAAGCATCTTTCAGTGTGCGTCAGCAGCCAAACATAAAAAAAACTATATAAATCTGGTATCTCTGTAATCATACCGACCCGAAGAAAAATGTCATCTAAACACTTATACAGCAACAAAAAACAGCATAAAAATAAATAAAGCCAATTCTTCACCTGCTGTTAATTTTTTAATTTTGCCTCCCAAAGATCGCAATAAGGCTCACATTTTTCCTGCTTTCTATGCTGAGCGCTTACACTGGGGTCTCCATGTAATTCTCTGAAATATGTGCTTTAGACAGAACCCCCAGCACAAGATTCCCTATAATGAAGCAGATGGAGGCACTGTGGACTCTGTCTGGAATATGATCCGGCGGTGTCCATCTTTTTAGGCGTGCATAAAAGTGTGGTCCTGCATAGTTTTGTGTAATGACCTACAATGATATTAGATAAAAGCTGGTCAAATCCACCGGTTTCACCGCAATGAATCACCAATCTAATGTTTATGCTGGCCTGACTCTTACCTGACCGATGAGCCAAGCATTACTATGTATGAAGAAGTTGGGAAAGATCGCTGTCAGTAGAGCAATCATATGGTCTATTCTGACTCTATAACTAGGCTGTGAGTGTGGGGCTCTTGAGACACCATTTATTGGCTGTCTCTATGTACCAGTACTCACACAAAGAGATGTCATCAGATAGCTTAATTTGACTGCAAAGGAACGGATGAAGATTTCAAAAGAAGGCTTATGTTCAAGCTGAATTCTTAGGCTATGTGTACAAGTTCAGGATTTTTTGCATTTTTTCTGCCGGTTTCCGAGGGAAAAACGCTTGAAAAAAGCATACATAAGCATCCCATCATTTTTAATGCATTCTGTAATTTTTGTGCGCATGATGCGTTTTTTTCCGTGAAAAAAATGCATTATTATTTTATTATTATTATACATTTTTATAGCGCCATTTATTCCATGGCGCTTTACATGTAAATACGGATTGCGGTAAAAAATGCAGCATGTTCATTAATTTTGCGGATTTTTCGAGTTTTTCCCGCTATTTAATGCATTGGGAAGCTCTGAAAAAAAAACGCGCAAAAAAACGCATTAAAAACGCGAAAAAAAAAGCATGTGGATTTCCTGCAGAAAAAGTCCGGTTTTATTCAGGAAAATTCTGCAGAAAATCCTGACGTGTGCACATAGCCTTATAATTATGCACAATTACAGTAGCTGCAGTAAGTAAATAAGACTATTCTGGACCAGAGCTGCAAGACATGAGCTTCTTAAAATGGCAGACATTCAGAGAATAAGGAAGAAGAAGGGAGGCGTTACTGACATCAGAGCTGGGGAGGCAGACAGGGAGAGAGACAGCACAAACTTCTAAAAGGGGCAAACCTTATTGCATAGCAGTGTAACAGCAACAATTCAAAGATGATATAATACTGTCTGTATGATTCCCAAGTCGTAGGATATGACATGGCTGACAGCTGTCTAATGGGTATGGCGGCCAGCTTTTATAGTGACCATTTGAAGGAAACCATGTGTGAGTGAATCATGCCTCACTGAGACAGGTTAATAGCCGCAAAGCAGACCGAGAGAAGCAGGGTCCAGGCAGAGGCGCAAGCCTAGGCGCAGCACATTTAATCACTGAGTGCAGAAAGCTGTGTCAAATGCCAATGCCATTTCCTGTTGCAAATCTGCAACATTACAGAATAATGCCTCCACACAGTGGAAGTCTATAAAATTCAAGCAGTTTTTAACAAGCCGGCAGTCAGTGTCTTGTCAGGGAAAGCCTAATTGGTAATCTCTAAATAAATTAATAACATTTCATTTACTAGTACTTTAAATAAGTTTCCACTGCAAATGTTTTTAAACCTAAAATTGTAAGCTTGCTGGTTTGGTTTCCATATGAAATAGTTGAGGCTGTGTACTGAATGTACAGTGGAATATAAATGTTTGGACACCCCTGGTCAAAATTACTGTTATTGTGAACAGTTATGAAACTAGAAGATGAAATGATCTCTAAAAGGCCTAAAGTTAAACATGACACGTTTCCTTTGTATTTTAGGCAAATATATATATATATATTTTCAGTTTTTCCATTTTAAAAATTACACAAAGGAAAATGGGCGATGCTAAAGTTTGGGCACCCCTGAAGATTTGTGTGCTCAGATAACTTTGACCAAGGTTTCAGACCTTAATTTGTCTGTTATGATTATGGCTTTTTCACTATCATCTTTAGGAAAGGCCAGGTAATGCAAATTTCTCAGCTTTATAAAACCCAGTCTCTTCTAACCTAGCGCCACAAAACAGCAGCCATGGGTTCTTATAAGCGGCTGCCTAGCACTCTGAAAATGAAAATGGTGGAGGCCCACAAAGCAGGAGAAGGCTATAAGAAGAAAACAAAGCATTTTCAAGTTGTCCTTTCCTTAGGGTACCGTCTCACAGTGGCACTTTGGTCGCTACGACGGCACGATCCGTGACGTTCCAGCGATATACATACGATCTCGTTGTGTCTGACACGCTACTGCGATCAGGGACCCCGCTGAGAATCGTACGTCGTAGCAGATCGTTTGAAACTTTATTTCGTCGCTGGATCACCCGCTGTCATCGCTGGATCGGTGTGTGTGACAC
The DNA here is from genome assembly GCF_051348905.1 of Ranitomeya variabilis. Classification (NCBI taxonomy): domain Eukaryota; kingdom Metazoa; phylum Chordata; class Amphibia; order Anura; family Dendrobatidae; genus Ranitomeya; species Ranitomeya variabilis. Next base: position 653,165,876 of record NC_135234.1, read on the forward strand.
CAATCCAGCGATGTGTTCGCTTGTAACCAGGGTAAACATTGGGTTACTAAGCGCATGGCCGCGCTTAGTAACCCGATGGTTACCATTGTAAATGTAAAAAAAAAACACTACATACTCACCTTCTGATGTCTGTCACGTCCCTCGCCGTCAGCTTCCGGCACTGACTGTGAGCGCCGGCCGTAAAGTTAAAGCAGTGCTTTACGGCCGGCACTGACACAGTCAGTGCGGGAAGCTGACGGCCAGGGACGTGACAGTCACTGGAATGTGAGTATGTAGTGTTTTTGGTTTTTTTACATTTACAATGGTAACCAGGGTAAACATCGGGTTACTAAGCGCGGCCCTGCGCTTAGTAACCCGATGGTTACCCGGGGACTTCGGCATCGTTGGTCGCTGGAGAGCTGTCTGTGTGACAGCTCTTCAGCGACCACACAACGACTTACCAACGATCACGGCCAGGTCGTATCGCTGGTCGTGATCGTTCGTAAATCGTTTAGTGTAACGGTACCCTTAGTCCGAAATGTAATTAAGAAATGGCAGTTAGCAGGAACAGTGGAGGTCAAGATAAGGTCTGGAAGACCAAGCAAAATTGCAAGAGAGACAAAAGACTGCAAAAGACCTTCATAAAGATTAAGCTGACACCTGCACAAATATGGTCTTCATGGAAGAGTCATCAGAAGAAAACCTCTCCCCCATTCTAACCATAAAATGCAGCATCAGAAGAATGCAAAAGAACATCTAAACAAGCCTGATTCCTTTTGGAAACAAGTCCTGTGGACTGATGAGGTCATAATAGAACTCGTTGGGCACAATGATCAAAGGTATGTGTGGAGAAAAAAGGGCACAGAATTGAAAGAAAAGAACATCTTGCCAACCTTTAAGCATGGGGGTTAATCAATCATGCTTTGTGGTTGTGTTGCAACCAATGACAGGAGGAACATTTCACGGGTAAAGGGAAGAATGAATACAATAAAATGTCAACAAATTCTTGATCCAAATATAACACCATCTGTAAAAAAAGATGAAGTTGAAAAGAGGAAGGCTTCTACAACTGAATAATGATTCTAAACACATATCAAAATCCACAATAGACTACCTCAAAAGGCGCAAGCTGAAGGTTTTACAATGGCCCTCATAATCCTCTGATCTGAATATCATTGAAAATCTGTGGCTAGACCGCAAAATAGCAGTGCATGCAAGATGACCCAGGAATCTCACAGAACTGGAAGAATTGTCCAAGGAAGAATGGATGAAAATCCGTCAAACAAGAATTTCAATTCTTGGCAGGCTACAAAAAGTGTTTACAAGCTGTGATACTTTCAAAAGAGCGTGCTACTAGGTACTAACCATGCAGGGTGCCCAAACTTTTGCATCGGCCTATTTTTCTTTTTGTAATTTTTAAAATGTAAAATATATATTTTTTGCGTAAAATGCAAAGGAAATGTGTCATCTTTAACCTTAGGCCTTTTAGAGATCATTTAATCTTCAACTTCCTGAACTGTTCAGATTAACAGTAATTTTGACCAGGGGTGTCCAAACTTTTAAATGCCTCTGTAAGTTGCCATGTGGTGTAACAGTTGCTAAACATTAACCCCTCCCCGACATGCGCTGTACATATACTGCACTGCATCAGGTGCGTTCCTGCAAAGAGCAGTATATATACGGGGTACAATCACGTGGCCTCACGCTGAGCGCCGCGGCGATCGGGTGTGGGTGTCAGTTGTATGTGAGAGCAATGCCCACGATCAGTGCTAGCACCGATAGCGGGCATTTAACCCCTCTGATGCCACTATCAGTACTGACAGTGGCATAGAGAGCCCCCTCCCTGTGCGCTTCCACCAGGACATCACGATCGAATCACGATGTCCTGATAGTCAGGGCTGTATTTAGAGTTTCTGCTGCCCTAGGCACTTTTAGTGCTGCCTCCCCCATTGGTGAGTATGAGCTCATTTCCACTTGCGAGAAATGCGTCCGTGTCTCGCATGTGGAAACCAAGCTGTGGCGCCGGCACTTTGGAGCAGAGCGTGCAGCTCCATGTGTTCCTATGCAGCCGCACGCTCTGCTCTGGAGTGCCGGCGCCACAGCTTGGTTTCCACATGCGAGACACGGACGCGTTTCTTGCAAGTGGAAATGAGCCATAAGGCTGGAGTTACACTAGCGAGGAATACGGGCGAGTGCTATGTGAGAAAAAAAAAATCGCATCACACTCGGACCAGTATAAATCTATGGGGCAGCTCCCATCATCGTTTTTTTTTCTCGGCCGTATTATCAGCACGAGTGATTTCACTTGTATATCAGCCGAGACTTGCCAATGCAAGTCAATGGGTGCAAAGAAAAAAATCCTACAGCACTCGCACCATGCAAGTGCTGTCCGATTTTTATGCACCAGCATTTTTTGAAAAGCTGGCAATTCATGTCCGGTGTACAGTAAAATCACACAGCCTCATTCATTCCCTATGGGAGTTGCGGAGATGTGCGGCACTTGCAGCAACGGAAAAAAAACACTGCTAGCAGTAAGTCTCACCGCAAGTGCCGCACATGTTGGCAAGTAGCCATCACTACCTGTCCCTAGTGAATCAACCACAGGGCATGCTGGGATTTGCAGTCCCTACAGTATCAACCACAGGGCATGCTGGGAGGGATTTGCAGTCCCTACAGTATCAACCACAGGGCATGCTGGGATTTGCAGTCCCTACAGTATCAACCACAGGGCATGCTGGGATTTGCAGTCCCTACAGTATCAACCAAAGGGCATGCTGGGATTTGCAGTCCCTACAGTATCAACCAAAGGGAATGCTGGGATTTGCAGTCCCTACAGTACCAACCACAGGGCATGCTGGGATTTGCAATCTCTACAGTACCAACCTCAGGGCATGCTGGGATTTGCAGTCCTACATCTCCATAATTAGAATGACAGGACATGTAACCTAAACCTGTAGTTATCCTGCAGCTACAGAATAAAAGTCAGGGCGTGAAGGTACAAGTCCCCCTTACACAAAGACTGGAAATGCTGGAATTTATGGTTGTACAGCAGCTCCAGAATAATAAAAACAAGCCTTGCTGGAAGGTGTACATGGGGCAGGGCGGCCACATACTGCAGAGGCCCCGTAATAGTGATCAGGACATGGTTAATGTCCTGCGTCAGTGATGTTCCTCTCAGCACCTCCCCCTCTGTTCACATCCTCAAGTCAGCAGCAGGGCACAGGCAGCAGCAGAGGGAATCACAGCATGAGGCTCCATGTGATGCTCCTTCCCTCCCCGCAGACCGCAGCATCAACACTACCAGGTGAGGACAGGGCCCCTGTCAGCATAATCTTGTGCAGTCTGTAGCTGAGCGGGCCGGCCTCTCCTGCTAGCGCTGAAGCTGCCGGATATGCTGGAATTAGCAGTTACACAGCAAGCGCCGCACAACTGACCTGGACACAACACACCTCACACCATCCTCCCCCGCAGCTGCTCAGGCAGGAACTGAACTTGGCGCCACAGCGAGGAGGGGGCGGGGCCTGCAGTGTGACGTGTTTCCTCTTCCAGCTCCCGGCCTCCACTGCAGCATATGTGATAGCGCAGCACAGGATCCGATAGCACCGCAGCAGCCAGAAGAGGGAGATGCCGGGGAAGAGGGAGATGGGGAAGAGGGAGATGGGGAGGGCGGGTGAGTTTGGGTGGGCGCTACCCCGCACTATTAAAAAAAAACTTTGCTCAGGCGCCGCCCCCCAGCATCCTCCCGCCCCTAGGCACGTGCCCTCAAGTGCCTAGTGGCAAATACGGCCCTGCTGATAGTCTCAATGGAGAGCCCCGGGACCAAGCGTCTACTGAGAGCAGGCGCCGGCATGCCTCCTCCCATGCCTGTCAGATCCTGATCTGACACTTTGCAGTGCAGAGTGTCAGATCAGCGATCTGACATTATATAGTGATGTTCCATACTAGGCAATGTAATAAAGCTTAAAAAAAAATATTACAAAGTGTAAAAATATTTTAAAAAATAACATTAACATCTTTGCAATAAATACATTTATTTATTTAAATTAAAAAAATAAATAAAAGAACACATATTTGGTATCGCATCGTAATTACCTGCTCTATTAAACCGTCCCACTAGTTAACCCCTTCAGTGAATACCGTAAAAAATAAAAGTAAAAAGCGAGGCAAAAAACAATGCTTTATCATCATACCGCCGATCAGAAAGTGCAATAAAACGAGATCAAAAAGACTGATATAAATAAACATGGTACCGCTGAAAATGTCATCTTGTCCCACAAAAAAACAAACTGCCATATAGCTCCATCAGCAGAAATATAAAAAGTTATAGCTCTCAGAATAAAGCGATGCAAAAATAATTATTTTTTCTATAAAATAGTTTTTATTGTGTAAAAGCACCAAAACATAAAGAAACAATATAAATGAGGTATCGCTGTAATCGTACTGACCCGAAGAATAAAGTTGCCTTATCAATTTGACCACACTCCCAAATCCAAATCCCCCCCTCCATTCTGAGCCCCAATGTGCCTAAACTAGCACCCACATATTTCTGGAAAACAACCATAGAGTCAAAATCGTCAGTACAGCTGTAGATAAATTGCCAAAGCGTTATAATTTCCAAACTGTGGTCACTTGAGGGAGGATTGTGTTTTTTCTAGTGCTTAGAGGCTCTTTAACCCCTTTCTGTCATTAGACGTACTATTCCGTCCATGTGGGGTGGGCCCTACTTCCCAAGGACGGAATAGTACGTCATACGCGATCGGCCGCGCTCACGGGGGGAGCGCGGCCGATCGCGGCCGGGTGTCAGCTGCATATCGCAGCTGACATCCGGCACTATGTGCCAGGAGCGGTCACGGACCGCCCCCGGCACATTAACCCCCGGCACACCGCGATCAAACATGATCGCGATGTGCCGGAGGTGCAGGGAAGCGTCGCGCAGGGAGGGGGCTCCCTGCGGGCTTCCCTGAGCCCCCCGCAGCAACGCGATGTGATCGCGTTGCTGCGAGGGTCTTACCTCCCTCCCTGCCTGCTCCAGACCCGGATCCAAGATGGCCGCGGATCCGGGTCCTGCAGGGAGGGAGGTGGCTTCACAGAAGCCTGCTCAGAGCAGGCACTGTGAAGCAGCCTGCACTTCTCGCAGATCGGTGATCTGTCAGAGTGCTATGCAAACTGGCAGATCACCGATCTGTATTGTCCCCCCCTGGGGCAAAGTAAAAAAGTAAAAAAAAAAAAATTCCAAATGTGTAAAAAAAATAAAATAAATAAATATTCCAAAATAATGAAAAAAAAAAAAAAATATTATTCCCATAAATACATTTCTTTATCTAAATAAAATAAAAAAAACAATAAAAGTACACATATTTAGTATCGCCGCGTCCGTAACGACCCGACCTACAAAACTGGCCCACTAGTTAACCCCTTCAGTAAACACCGTAAGAAAAAAAAAAAAAAAACGAGGCAAAAAACAACGCTTTATTATCATACCGCCGAACAAAAAGTGGAATAACACGCGATCAAAAAGACTGATATAAATAACCATGGTACCGCTGAAAACGTCATCTTGTCCCGCAAAAAACGAGCCGCCATACAGCATCATCAGAAAAAAAATAAAAAAGTTATAGTCCTGAGAATAAAGCGATACCAAAATAATTATTTTTTCTATAAAATAGTTTTTATCGTATAAAAGCGCCAAAACATAAAAAAAATGATATAAATGAGATATCGCTGTAATCGTTCTGACCCGAAGAATAAAACTGCTTTATCAATTTTACCAAACGCAGAACGGTATAAACGCCTCCCCAAAAAGAAATTCATGAATAGCTGGTTTTTGATCACTCTGCCTCACAAAAATCGGAATAAAAAGCGATCAAAAAATGTCACGTGTCCGAAAATGTTACCAATAAAAACGTCAACGCATCCCGCAAAAAACAAGATCTCACATGACTCTGTGGACTCAAATATGGAAAAATTACAGCTCTCAAAATGTGGTAACGCAAAAAATATTTTTTGCAATGAAAAGCGTCTTTCAGTGTGTGACGGCTGCCAATCATAAAAATCCGCTAAAAAACCCGCTATAAAAGTAAATCAAACCCCCCTTCATCACCCCCTTAGTTAGGGAAAAATAAAAAAATTAAAAAATGTATTTATTTCCATTTTCCCATTAGGGTTAGGGTTAGGGCTAGAGTTAGGACTAGAGTTAGGGCTAGGGTTATTGCTAGGGTTAGGGCTAGGGTTGGGGCTAGGGTTGGGGCTACAGTTAGGGTTGGGGCTAAAGATAGGGTTAGGGTTTGGATTACATTTACGGTTGGGAATAGGGTTGGGTGTGTCTGGGTTAGAGGAGTGGTTAGGGTTACTGTTGGGATTAGGGTAAGGGGTGTGTTTGGATTAGGGTTTCAGTTATAATTGGGGGGTTTCCACTGTTCGGGCACATCAGGGGCTTTCCAAACGGGACATGGCATCCGATCTGAATTCCAGCCAATTCTGCGTTGAAAAAGGAAAACAGTGCTCCTTCCCTTCCGAGCTCTCCCGTGTGCCCAAACAGGGGTTTACCCCAACATATGGGGTATCAGCGTACTCAGGACAAATTGGACATCATCTTTTGGGGTCCAATTTCTCCTGCTACCCTTGGGAAAATACAAAACTGGGGGCCAAAAAATAAGTTTTGTGGGAAAAAAAGGATTTTTTATTTTCACGGCTCTGCGTTGTAAACTGTAGTGAAACACTTGGGGGTTCAAAGTTCTCACAACACATCTAGATAAGTTCCTTGGGGGGTCTAATTTCCGATATGGGGTCACTTGTGGGGGGTTTGTACTGTTTGCGTACATCAGGGGCTCTGCAAATGCAACGTGACGCCTGCAGACCAATCCATTTAAGTCTGCATTCCAAATGGCGCTCCTTCCCTTCCGAGCTCTGTCATGCGCCCAAACAGTGGTTCCCCCCCACATATGGGGTATCAGCATACTCAGGACAAATTAGACAACAACTTTTTGGGTCCAATTTATCCTGATACCCTTGTGAAAATACAAAACTGGGGGCTAAAAAATCATTTTTGTGAAAAAAAAAAGAATTTTTATTTTCACGGCTCTGCGTTATAAACTGTAGTGAAACACTTGGGGGTTCAAAGTTCTCACAACACATCTAGATAAGTTCCTTGGGGGGTCTAGTTTCCAATATGGGGTCACTTGTGGGGGGTTTGTACTGTTTGGGTACATCAGGGGCTCTGCAAATGCAACGTGACGCCTGCAGACCAATCCATTTAAGTCTGCATTCCAAATGGCGCTCCTTCCCTTCCGAGCTCTGTCATGCGCCCAAACAGTGGTTCCCCCCCACATATCGGGTATCAGCATACTCAGGACAAATTGGACAACAAATTTTGGGGTCCAATTTATCCTGTTACCCTTGTGAAAATACAAAACTGGGGGCTAAAAAATCATTTTTGTGAAAAAAAAAAGGAATTTATTTTCACGGCTCTGCGTTATAAACTGTAGTGAAACACTTGGGGGTTCAAAGTTCTCACAACACATCTAGATAAGTTCCTTGGGGGGTCTAGTTTCCAATATGGGGTCACTTGTGGGGGGTTTGTACTGTTTGGGTACATCAGGGGCTCTGCAAATGCAACGTGACGCCTGCAGACCAATCCATTTAAGTCTGCATTCCAAATGGCGCTCCTTCCCTTCCGAGCTCTGTCATGCGCCCAAACAGTGGTTCCCCCCCACATATCGGGTATCAGCCTACTCAGGACAAATTGGACAACAAATTTTGGGGTCCAATTTATCCTGTTACCCTTGTGAAAATACAAAACTGGGGGCTAAAAAATCATTTTTGTGAAAAAAAAAAAGAATTTATTTTCACGGCTCTGCGTTATAAACTGTAGTGAAACACTTGGGGGTTCAAAGCTCTCAAAAGACATCTAGATAAGTTCCTTAGGGGGTCTACTTTCCAAAATGGTGTCACTTGTGGGGGTTTTTAATGTTTAGGCACATCAGGGGCTCTGCAAACGCAACATGGCATCCCATCTTAATTCCAGTCAATTTTGCATTGAAAAGTAAAATAGCGCTCCTTCCCTTCCGAGCTCTGCTATGCGCCCAAACAGTGGTTTACCCCCACATATGGGGTATCGTCGTACTCAGGACAAATTGCACAACAACTTTTGTGCTCTAATTTCTTCTCTTACCCTTGGGGAAATAAAAAAATGGGGGCGAAAAGATCATTTTTGTGAAAAAATATGATTTTTTATTTTTACGGCTCTGCATTATAAACTTCTGTGAAGCACTTGTTGGGTCAAAGTGCTCACCACACATCTAGATAAGTTCCTTAGGGGGTCTACTTTCCAAAATGGTGTCACTTGTGGGGGGTTTCAATGTTTAGGCACATCAGGAGCTCTCCAAACGCAACATGACGTCCCATCTCAATTCCAGTCAATTTTGCATTGAAAAGTCAAATGGCGCTCCTTCCCTTCCGAGCTCTGCCCTGCGCCCAAACATTGGTTTACACCCACATATGGGCTATCAGCGTACTCAGGACAAATTGCACAACAATTTTTGGGGTCCAATTTCTTCTCTTACCCTTGGGAAAATAAAAAATTGGGGGCGAAAAGATCATTTTTGTGAAAAAATATGATTTTTTATTTTTACGGCTCTGCATTATAAACTTCTGTGAAGCACTTGTTGGGTCAAAGTGCTCACCACACATCTAGATAAGTTCCTTAGGGGGTCTACTTTCCAAAATGGTGTCACTTGTGGGGGGTTTCAATGTTTAGGCACATCAGGGGCTCTCCAAATGCAACATGGCGTCCCATCTCAATTCCAGTCAATTTTGCATTGAAAAGTCAAATGGCGCTCCTTTCCTTCCGAGCTCTGCCATGCGCCCAAACAGTGGATTACCCCCACATATGGGGTATCAGCATACTCAGGACAAATTGTACAACAAATTTTGGGGTCTATTTTCTCCTGTTACCCTTGGTAAAATAAAACAAATTGGATCTGAAATAAATTTTGTGTGAAAAAAAGTTAAATGTTCATTTTTATTTAAACATTCCAAAAATTCCTGTGAAACACCTGAAGGGTTAATAAACTTCTTGAAAGTGGTTTTGAGTACCTTGAGGGGTGCAGTTTTTAGAATGGTGTCACACTTGGGTATTTTCTATCATATAGACCCCTCAAAATGACTTCAAATGAGATGTGGTCCCTAAAAAAAATGGTGTTGTAAAAATGAGAAATTGCTGGTCAACTTTTAACCCTTATAACTCCGTCACAAAACAAAATTTTAGTTCCAAAATTGTGCTGATGTAAAGTAGACATGTGGGAAATGTTACTTATTAAGTATTTTGCGTGACATATGTCTGTGATTTAAGGGCATAAAAATTAAAAGTTGGAAAATTGCGAAATTTTCAAAATTTTCGCCAAATATTCGTTTTTTTCACAAATAAACGCAACTTATATCGAAGAAATTTTACCACTATCATGAAGTACAATATGTCACGAGAAAACAATGTCAGAATCGCCAAGATCCGTTGAAGCGTTCCAGAGTTATAACCTCATAAAGGGACAGTGGTCAGAATTGTAAAAATTGGCCCGGTCATTAACGTGCAAACCACCCTTGGGGGTGAAGGGGTTAAACGGAATCTAGTCTAAGAAAATCAGCGCTCCAGGAGGCAAATAGCTCTCCATCCCTCCCGAGTCTCTCCGTATGGCAAAGTAGTACTGTACAGCTACATATGGGGTATTGCCACATTCAGCAGAAATTGTGGGACAAATTCTGTTGCCATTTTTATCCATTTCCCAGTGTGAAAATGTAAAACTTGGGGATAACACACAATCTTGGTGGTAAAAATTATTTTTTCTTCACTGCCCAACTGGTATAAAAGTCTGTGACACACCTGTGGTCAATATAATCACTGCACCCCTAGATGAATTCATTGAGAGGTTTAATTGGTAAAATGGGGACACTTATGGGGGCTTCTGCTGTTCTGGCACCTTAGGGGCTCTGCCAATGTAACTTGGCACTCTCAAACAAGTGCAGCAAAATCTGCACTGTAATATGGCGCTACTTCCCTTCTGAGCTTAGCACTGTGCCTCAGTAGTAGTTTTTGACCACATATGTGGTGTTGGTGAACTCAGGAGAAATTACACAACAAACTTTGGTGTCAATTTTCTCCTTTTGCCCTTGTGAAAATACAAATTTTGTAGCTAAAAAAGATTTTTGTGGGAAAAATGTGATTTTTTTTATTTTCATGGCTTAACGTTACAAACGTCTGTGAACCACCTGGAAGTTCAAGGTGCTCAGTACACATCTAGATAGGTTCCATAAGAGGTCTAGTTTCCAAAATTGGGTCACTTTTGGGGATTTTCCACTGTTTAGGCACATCAGGGGCTCTCGAAACATGACATGGCCAGCAAATTTTACATTCAAAAAGTGAAACTGCGTTCCTTCCCTTCCGAGCCCTGCCGTGTGCCCAAACAGTAGATTTCCCCCACATATGAGGTATTAGCATTCTCAGGGTAAATTGCACAACAAATTGTATGGTCCATTTTCTCCTGTTATACTTGCGAAAGTAAAAAAAAATTAGGTCTAAAGGAAATTTTTTGTGACAGAAAAGTAAATGTTTATTTTTTCATTCCACATTCATGTGAAGCACCTGAAGGGTTAATAAACTTCTTGAATGTGGTTTTGAGTTCCTTGAGCAGTGCAGTTTTTAGAATGTTGTCACTTTTGGGTATTTTATGTCATATAGACCCCTCAAAGTCACTTCAAATGTGAGGAGGTCCCTAAAAAAATGGTTTTGGAAATTTTGTTGTAAAAATGAGAAATCGCTGGTCAACTTTTAACCCTTATAACAAAAAAAAGATGTTTCCAAAATTGTGCTGATGTAAATTAGACATGTGGTAAATGTTATTTATTAACTATTTTGTGCGATATGACTCTCTGATTTAAGGACATAAAAATTTAAAGTTTGAAAATTGCTAAATATTCAAACTTTTTGCCAAATTTCCATTTTTTTAACAAATAAACGCAAGTCATGTCAAATAAATTTTACCACTATCATAAAGTAAAATATGCCACAAGAAAACAATCTAAGAATCACCGGGATCCATTGAAGCGTTTTAGAGTTATGACCTCATAAAATGACAGTGGTCAGAATTGTAAAAATTGGCCCGGTCAGGAAGGTGAAAAAGGGCTTCGGGATGAAGGGGTTAATACATCTGCTGGTTATATTTAGTATTGTCATTTTTCTTATTGTGCAAGTGTTACATTCTATTTCAAAGAAACATTGTATCTCGTTTTGTTTTTTTATTATTCAGCTTTTACATTTTTATTTGGTTTGTGTCTGTAATCAATTACCTTCAATTTAATATGTAAAAATAGATGTACAAATGTTGCCTTTTTGGCCATGTCCCTCTTGTGCTGCAGTTTGATCCACTGTTTATATATGTCCTGTAGCTGGCTTTTCCCGTTAGACATGATTCAGGTTTATGTATTGTATACTTGTTGATAATGACAGGTAAAAATAATAATTATCGGTTAGTTATTATTATGTGTGGTAAAAACTGCTTTCTGTTTCATAATCATATCCTGATTATTCCAGAATTAGCGCTTGGCTTGTTCGTTCCCTAGCTTTTCTTTTATGATCATGTCTGCCTCCTAGTGGTGAAAAGTTGCTTTTTACATCCATGGTTATAAATTACAGTGAAATATTCTTGCTCAAGAATAAAAAACTGTGTACACTTGTGTATTGAATGCGTTAAAGGGGTTATCCGGGGTTTTGCTTACTTTTTGCTATGGTAGTTAATAACTACCTGTCTGTTCTGCCCAGACCCAATCTTTGCCAGCTCAGTGAAGTCACGAACTGCTCCTGTCGGCAATTCTGCTGCTTAATGTGACCTCTCATTTACAGAGGAGCTCTTCCTCTCTGCTCTGTTGATGGGGTCTGACTGCTGACATCATGTTGATTGACAGCTGGCTCCCTAAAGTTAGGCAGTGGGGTGTCGAATGACAATTAGGATGACATTAATATAGACGCCCTGTCATCTGAGCCGAACTGAAGAGAAGTCACTCTGTCGACTGTTATGATCTGGTGACCTTGGAGCCGCATGAAAACTTTCTCTGGAGTCGGTGGAACCTGTACTGACCGCAAATCCTGAACTAACACCGCAACTAGAAGTAGCCGTGGGGTGTGCCTAACAAACCCTAGACACCTCGACACAGCCGGAGGGCTAAATACCCCTATAGATGGAAATAGGAATGCTATCTTGCCTCAGAGCAGACCCCCAAAGGATAGGCAGCCCCCCACGAATAATGACTGTGAGTAGGAGAAGAATAGACACACGCAGGTAGAAAACAGGATTTAGCAAAAGGGGCCACTCTAGCTAAATAGGAAAGGATAGGACAGATTACTAGGCGGTCAGTATTAAAACCCTTCCAAAAATATCCACAACAGATAATACAAAAAGTTCCACAATCTAACTAAAGACATGGAATGTATATCTGCCACTCCAGAGAATCCAACAAGACTGAGAAAATACTGACACAATCTAAGCTGGACAAGAAAACACAAAGAATAGCACTGAATTGTGAAGCACACAGCATGTGTGCCACAGGAAAAAAAAAAACAGACACTTATCTTTGCTGATTTGGCAGAAAGGCAGGAGGAACCAGGCAGAGGTCCTACACCTCCCAACAACAATTGACAACTGGCAAGGACTAATGAATCCTGCACGCCTAAATACCCCAGTCAGAACTGCAATCAGCAGACACACCTGACCAGGACTGCAACCCAGGGACAACTGCATTACCACCTACTACCACCGGAGGGAACCCAAAAGCAGAATTCACAACAGCCGACATCCCTGGAAGCCGCAGAGTCAACGGTCATCTGGAGCTGTAGAATCATCGTTGACCGTTCGTAGCCACCAGAGATTGATGTTGAGCAGAACCTGCCTTGCACCAAACTCTGCCGGCTAAGAGCCTGTATGTTCTTATCCCTACAACAAAAAATAATCACATCCCTGGATAACTCTGTCAATTAATTTTTAGTTTTTAGTATTCATGCTTACCTTTGCTTTGCATAAACATATATTACCACACACTTTTTTCCCATTGCAGCCTAATTGTGGGTCAATAGAATCCAAAATGGGGCATAAAATGTGGCATTGACTACATTGCCGATTGGCAGTTGTTTTATAACTGTTTAGACAGACAGATCGCAATGTGCACACAACAATCAGTGAGAGATCATTCTGTGGGCCCAGACTGTAATTGTTCTCGGCAGCACGGCACCTGTTTACACAGACCGATGTGCTGCTAAGGCCGGGGTCACACTTGCGAGTGCAATGCAAAAAACTCACGTGAGTCTCTCGCATCAATACCCGGCACTGCTGCCGACACTCGGGAGTGGAGCGTTCAGCTGCATAGAAATACATGCGACCACACGCTCCACTCCTGAGTGCCGGCGGCAGTGCCGGGTATTGATGCGAGAGACTCACGTGAGTTTCTCGCATTGCGCTCACAAGTGTGACCCCGGCCTATGAACAAACAGTTTTAAGCAAGCTTAAGAATAATTTCACCTGATGAACCAGCATTTTGCTAATTATTCAGGTGATTGGCAGCCTGTTTATATCCAGAAATGAATGCTCATTCGCAATAATTGTCCAGTCTATATGTACTCTGTTCACACTACCACTACTGCATCGGTTTTCACTGCGGGTTTCCAGAATTTTTGGTGGAAAGAATAGCAGTCTGTACCACTGTCCTTGCTGTCAAAAATACCAGAACACATAAAATACCCAAGATTAGAATTTAAAGTGGTTTTACCAGATTTCTAAAACTATATTTTCTTCCAAAGACACCGGTCTAGGAGTTGAGATTATTCTGGGTGAAGAATATTGGGGGGTATGTATCATAAGGAAAAAATTTTGTAGCCAATTTTGTGCAATGTTTGATGAATTTGGTGTATCTTTAGATATAACATGTCCATTTAGTGCTGTTTTTCATCTTTTTATGCCACTGCACCTTTAGCTAAAAACTACACACTTTCCATCCATGTTTAAAAAATGGCAAAAGCAGTGTCAAATCTAAAATTGTTATGAAGAAACAAAATGTGCAACTTGATAAAGCCTAAAAACAGGTGCAGACGCCTTGATGAATGTCTCCGATTGCAATGGTGCAAATAAACACCCTAATTTGCATATGACACTAAATGCCTTTTTTTACCACAAAAATGCAGCATTTACTATGGCAAAAATATTTTTTTTTTCCAGGGAATAAGTTCCCTGTAGAATTATGGGCTTGGTTTCAGTTGAGTCTATCAGCAGGTTTACGCAAAGTATGTAGGGGGAGATCTCCTGATTTCAGAGATGTGTCACTCACTGATCTGTGTGTTTCTGTTTCAATAAAATCAGTGTTTTATCAGCAGATTATCACTTCTGGACTAGGTGTCTTGTGCCATCTAGTCAACCTGATGGGTGTAACCCTGCCCCCTTCACTGATTATCAGCTTTCTGTTGATATACGGTGTACACAGAAAGCTGGCAATCAGTGAGTGGGGATATACAGGGCACAGCATCCTGAGCACTTCTATATGTGCATTAGAGAAACTGTGATTGTATGAAGATGACAGCATGCAGACCTGCAAATGATACATCGCTGGATTCAGGGTCTCAGCTTCTACATCGTGCTGTCTCAGATTACATAGCAAAAACCTAGTGACAAATTCTCTTTAAATAGTGATTTATGGGGGGACAGGCCACCTTTAAATACAGTAAGTGGGCAGTCCTATTAAGTGACTTTCCTGTATAAGTATTTATACAGATATGTTAATTACTGATTAGAACCGCCTACTGGACTCCAAAGCCCACAATGAGCAGAAATTTCATTGAAATAAATGAAAGATACACTGAACACTTTCCCACATTCTCAGATATTAATCCTCTTTGCGTCCTGTGTAACATGAAGCCAATAGATTGCACCCCATTAACAAGCCACAAAGTTTACCCTTAACTCTCATCTTTTATGTATTATCTGTAATACATCACACTATGTATATGAAGGATCATATAAAGTTTTCACTGATATTACCATGTGTGGACTGTCACTGTGATCACCTAACACTACAGGTGATATAAGGCAGATATCCACCATGATAAATTCTCTCCCTCGATTTTAAGAAGCTCTGTTGGTAACAAATATAGATACTAATTAATATAAGTAAAATTTTCATCCACAATTAATTATCAAAGGATACAAATCATGTGTGGTTCCAGTAATGTTCAGATGGCGGTGAATCATGATGTGCTCTACAGTTAGTCTGCCAAGAGAAATTTTCTGTCGTTGAAGCCTTGATAGGCATGTGTTATTTCTTTAGTCCTCTCAACACAGTAATACCATGTTACTCATTTCAATAATTGGCAAATTACTGTCAGATAAATGTTGCTTTGTGGCAGAATGAAAAACCTGTTAAAGGACAAACATGATTTTCTCCTGTGTATTGACACAAATCCTTGGTGTTCCTGCAGGCTGAGCAATACAAACAGGAGACTGGGAGTAATACACAAAGGTTTCATAGCTCATAACAAGCTGTTCCGGATGTCATGCTCATTGACTGGAATAGGATTTATGTTCACAGCTGTGTGAAGAAATACTGCGCTGCGGTAAATTATACCTAATAGGAATGGTGGCACCCTCTGTGCACCCTGGAACAGGAAGTCACTGGCCTCTAAAGGTTAAAGAGTTGGTGCAGCACCTAAAATGTCCTTCCTAAATATCTATCTTTACACCCTGACCACTTTCGTAATTAGTTTTATTATAAAATTCCCTACTCGCTTCCCTATCTAGCTAATCCTTAAATGTTTCTTACTGGATTTCCAGTGATCTTTTGTTTGAGAGGAGTCTCAAACGTGATTTCACAGGAAGCTGGGGCTGCTCTCACTTCCCTGCAACGTCTATAACTTTTCAGGTATCTTTTCAGTATCAGCTGTTGTGTTTTTTGTACATGAGGACTAGTAAAACTAGTCCTGTTCACTATATGAATTGTTTACTGCATTTTTCACCAGTTTGCCTCTCTGAAGGCTCTATTTCTCCTTTTAGTTTTCTCTAATCAAGTGGGAGGAGACCGGCTGCTATGATGACTGATATATAAAGCACACAGGAGGGAATGCCTGCTTCTTTCTCTGCAAAACACATGTTCAGAAATAGCAGCAACAACATGGAATACATTATACAGCAGTACTGTGCTGTGTAACTGTAAATCCAGCTCTGGAATAAACGAAAGCTATTACTAACTGCCACACCACCTGCATCTGATATATAAAGTACACGGAGAGGGATGCCTGCTTCTTTCTCTGTAAAACACATGTTCAGAATTAGCAGCAGCAACATGGAATACATTATACAGCAGGACTGTGCTGTGTAACTGTAAATCCAGCTCTGGAATAACCGAAACCTATTACTAACTGCCACACCACCTGCATTGATGGAGTGCCTAGACCATCTGCATCTTGTCTTCCTCACTTTTTTCTCACTTTTGCTCCTCTCTCTTCCTTACCCCTCCTCTGTCAATAACTGTAACCTGACACCTCAATGTGCCGGCAGTAGGTCATGCTTTGATCAAGATAAATATGAGCAGTTTGTGAGATTGGACAATGAGTTGATGAGGCATGGGTGGGGATAGAAGTGATTCATAAGTGGAGAAAGAAGCATATTTCTCTGACGATATATATTGTACTATTAATTTAAATAAAGTTTTTTGTAAGTAACAGTGACTATGCAATAGGTATGCACTATATAGCTAAAAGTATGTGGACACCTGGCCATCACACTTTTGGTAGTTAATACACAGTTCGGCCCCCTTTGCACCTAAACAAGCCTTTATTCACCTGGGAAGGCTTTTCACAAGATTATGTAGTGGAACTTTGTGTCATTTCAGCCAAAAGATTATATATGAGGTCTGGCACTAATGCTGGATATTAGATTTGGCCTGCAGTTGGGATCAATGCTCTGTGTGCGGGCCACAATGTAGAAAACTAAGTGTCTAACAAAACCCTTTAGGGGTGAGAAACTATGCTAACAGATTACCCTGAGGGTAAATGGACCCAACTTAAGGGATAATGTGATTAAAACTTGACTTTAATTGTAATTAATTAATATAGTCTAATGTGACAGTGCAGCCTACAATCCAAGGCGCAGGTGCGCTGGACCTACCCAGGACCCAGGTGTCCTTTTGCAAGCAGGATATCCTTTACACTGTTCAGTGAACTTTGCCAACAGCGACTATATGAATAAGACCCTATGAGGGTCGAAACGTTATGTTCTTGTCACCTCACCATTTTCTCTATCCCTGCACCAATTCCGTATTCATGAATTGTGTAATCGCTGCATCCACACCTGTATAATAAAGTCTTCACAAGCATCTATTAAGAGTGTGCGGTTATTGAACATTACTCTATTACACGGATTGCCATCCCACTTCACCAGCTCCTTGGATCTCAGCAAGAGTGCTCGCCACACTACCTGTCTACCTCCGAGTATTTGTGACTGCTCGGAGATTTACTTTCTGTCGCCTCAGCTGCATGATTTGCAGCTGCTAGACAGCCTGAATACATGTGGGGATTTCCTAACAAATAGGCAATCCCCACATGTATTCAGGCTGTCTAGCAGCAGCAAATCATGCAGCTGCGGCGACACAAACTAAATCTCCGAGCACACCCAAAATACTCGGAGAACACCCGAGCATGCTGGAAAATCTTGAGTAATGAGCATACTCACTCATCACTAGTTATCATCACTGTTGTGAATTTGGATTCTGGGCTCCCCCGGTGGCTACTGGTGGAATTGAACTGGTGTTGTCATCTTCTCTGTTCACCTGTTCCCATCAAGATGTGGGAGTCGCTATATAACCTTGCTGCTCTGTTAGTTGCTTGCCGGTCAACAATGTTATCAGAAGCCTCTCTGTGCTTGTTCCTGCTCCTAGACAACTACTAGATAAGTTGGACTCTTGTCCATGTTTGTTTTTGCATTTTTGTTCCAGTTCACAGCTGAAGTTTCGTTACTGTGTCTGGAAAGCTCTTGTGAACAGGAATTGCCACTCTGGTGTTATGAGTTAATGCCAGAGTTTTAAAGTAATTTCTGGATGGTGTTTTGATAGGGTTTTCAGCTGACCATGAAAGTGTCCTTTCTGTCTTCTGCTATGTAGTAAGTGGACCTCAAATTTGCTAAACCTATTTTCATACTACGTTTGTTATTTCATCTTAATTCACCGCCAATACATGTGGGGGGCCTCTGTCTCCTTTCGGGGTATTTCTCTAGAGGTGAGCTAGGACTAATATTTTCCTCTGCTAGCATTATTTAGTCCTCCGGCTGGTGCTGGGCATCTAGAATCAACGTAGGCATGCTACCCGGCCACTGCTAGTTGTGCGTTAGGTTTAGTTCATGGTCAGCTCAGTTCCCATCTTCCAAGAGCTAGTTCCTATATATGCTGATGCTATGTTCTCTTGCCATTGAGAACATGACAGTTTGACCGGCCCACTAAAGGGTTAAAATCCTTGGCTGAGAAAGGAGAGAAATAAGAAGTCTGCTGAGAATTTTTTTTTTTTTTTTCTCCTTCTAATCTTTGAATGGCTCTGTGTCCACCTGTTTGTAATGGATCTTCAGAGTGTAACTGCAGGTTTGAATAATCTCGCCACGAAGGTACAAAATTTGCAAGACTTTGTTTGTCATGCACCTGTATCTGAGCCGAGAATTCCTTTGCCGGAATTTTTCTCGGGGAATAGATCTGGGTTTCAGAATTTTCGAAATAATTGCAAATTATTTTTGTCCCTGAAATTTCGCTCTGCCGGAGACCCTGCACAGCAGGTCAGGATTGTGATTTCCTTGCTCCGGGGCGACCCTCAAGACTGGGCTTTTTCATTGACACCAGGGGATCCTGCGTTGCTCAATGTGGATGCGTTTTTTCTGGCCTTGGGGTTGCTTTATGACGAACCTCATTTGGAGCTTCAGGCAGAAAAAACTTTGATGTCCCTATCTCAGGGGCAAGATGAAGCGGAAATTTACTGTCAAAGATTCCGTAAATGGTCTGTGCTTACTCAGTGGAATGAGTGCGCCCTGGCGGCGACTTTCAGAGAGGGTCTCTCTGATGCCATTAAGGATGTTATGGTGGGGTTCCCTGTGCCTGCGGGTCTGAATGAGTCCATGACAATGGCTATTCAGATCGATAGGCGTTTGCGGGAGCGCAAACCAGTGCACCATCTGGCGGTGTCCACTGAGAAGTCGCCAGAGAGTATGCAGTGTGATAGAATTCTGTCCCGAAGCGAGCGGCAGAATTTTAGACGGAAAAATGGGTTGTGTTTCTATTGTGGTGATTCTACTCATGTTATATCAGCATGCTCTAAGCGCACTAAAAAGCTTGATAAATCTGTTTCCATTTGCACCTTACCGTCTAAGTTTATTCTATCTGTGACCCTGATTTGCTCTTTGTCATCTATTACCACGGACGCCTATGTCGACTCTGGCGCCGCTTTGAGTCTTATGGATTGGTCCTTTGCCAAACGCTGTGGGTATGATTTAGAGCCTTTGGAGACTCTTATTCCTCTGAAGGGGATTGACTCCACCCCATTGGCTAATAATAAACCACAATACTGGACACAAGTAACTATGCGTATTAATCCGGATCACCAGGAGATTATTCGCTTTCTGGTGCTGCATAATCTACATGATGATTTGGTGCTAGGATTGCCTTGGCTGCAATCTCACAACCCAGTCCTCGACTGGAGAGCTATGTCTGTGTTGAGCTGGGGATGTAAGGGGGCTCATGGGGATGTACCTGTGGTTTCCATTTCATCATCTATTCCCTCTGAAATTCCTGAGTTCCTGTCTGACTATCGTGACGTCTTTGAAGAATCCAAGCTTGGTTCATTACCTCCGCACCGAGAGTGCGATTGTGCCATAGATTTAATCCCGGGTAGTAAATACCCAAAGGGTCGTTTATTTAATCTGTCTGTGCCTGAACATGCTGCTATGCGAGAATATATAAAGGAGTCCTTGGAAAAGGGACATATTCGTCCATCGTCATCTCCCTTAGGAGCCGGTTTTTTTCTTTGTGTCAAAAAAAGACGGCTCTTTGAGACCATGTATCGATTATCGGCTTTTGAATAAAATCACTGTAAAATATCAATACCCATTGCCGTTGCTGACTGATTTGTTTGCTCGCATAAAGGGGGCCAAGTGGTTCTCTAAGATTGACCTTCGTGGGGCGTATAATTTGGTGCGAATCAGGCAGGGGGATGAGTGGAAAACCGCATTTAACACGCCCGAGGGCCACTTTGAGTATTTAGTGATGCCTTTTGGTCTTTCAAATGCTCCGTCAGTTTTCCAGTCCTTTATGCATGATATTTTTCGCGATTATTTGGATAAATTTATGATTGTGTATCTGGATGATATTCTGATTTTTTCGGATGACTGGGACTCTCATGTCCAGCAAGTCAGGAGGGTTTTTCAGGTTTTGCGGTCTAATTCTTTGTGTGTGAAGGGTTCTAAGTGTGTTTTTGGGGTACAGAGGATTTCCTTTTTGGGATATATTTTTTCTCCCTCTTCCATTGAAATGGATCCTGTCAAGGTTCAAGCTATTTGTGATTGGACGCAGCCCTCTTCTCTTAAGAGTCTTCAGAAATTTTTGGGCTTTGCTAACTTTTATCGTCGATTTATTGCTGGTTTTTCGGATATTGCTAAGCCATTGACCGATTTGACTAAGAAGGGTGCTGATGTTGCTGATTGGTCCCCTGACGCTGTGGAGGCCTTTCGGGAGCTTAAGCGCCGTTTTTCCTCTGCCCCTGTGTTGCGTCAGCCTGATGTTGCTCTACCTTTTCAGGTTGAGGTCGACGCTTCTGAGATCGGAGCTGGGGCAGTGTTGTCGCAGAAAAGTTCTGACTGCTCCGTGATGAGGCCTTGTGCCTTCTTTTCCCGTAAATTTTCGCCCGCTGAGCGGAATTATGATGTTGGGAATCGGGAGCTTTTGGCCATGAAGTGGGCTTTTGAGGAGTGGCGCCATTGGCTTGAGGGGGCCAGACATCAGGTGGTGGTATTGACTGACCACAAAAACTTGATTTATCTTGAGACCGCCAGGCGCCTGAATCCTAGACAGGCGCGCTGGTCATTATTTTTCTCTCGGTTTAATTTTGTGGTGTCATACCTACCGGGTTCTAAGAATGTTAAGGCGGATGCCCTTTCTAGGAGTTTTGAGCCTGACTCGCCTGGTAACTCTGAGCCCACAGGTATCCTTAAGGATGGAGTGGTATTGTCAGCCGTTTCTCCAGACCTGCGGCGGGCCTTGCAGGAGTTTCAGGCGGATAGACCGGATCGTTGCCCACCTGATAAACTGTTTGTTCCTGATGATTGGACCAGTAGAGTCATCTCTGAGGTTCATTCTTCTGCGTTGGCAGGTCATCCTGGCATTTTTGGTACCAGGGATTTGGTGGCAAGGTCCTTCTGGTGGCCTTCCCTGTCACGAGATGTGCGAGGCTTTGTGCAGTCTTGTGACGTTTGTGCTCGGGCCAAGCCTTGTTGCTCTCGGGCTAGTGGATTATTGTTGCCCTTGCCTATTCCTAAGAGGCCTTGGACGCACATCTCGATGGATTTTATTTCAGATCTGCCCGTTTCTCAGAAGATGTCTGTCATCTGGGTGGTGTGTGACCGTTTCTCTAAGATGGTCCATTTGGTTCCTCTGCCCAAGTTGCCTTCTTCTTCCGAGTTGGTTCCTCTGTTTTTTCAAAATGTTGTTCGTTTGCATGGTATTCCTGAGAATATCATTTCTGACAGAGGGACCCAATTCGTGTCTAGATTTTGGCGGGCATTCTGTGCTAGGATGGGCATAGATTTATCTTTTTCGTCCGCTTTCCATCCTCAGACGAATGGCCAGACCGAGCGGACTAATCAGACCCTGGAGACATATCTGAGGTGTTTTGTGTCTGCTGACCAGGATGATTGGGTTGCTTTTTTGCCATTGGCGGAGTTCGCTCTTAATAATCGGGCCAGCTCTGCCACTTTGGTGTCCCCGTTTTTCTGTAATTCGGGGTTTCATCCTCGATTTTCCTCTGGTCAGGTGGAAACTTCGGATTGTCCTGGAGTGGATGCTGTGGTGGAGAGATTGCATCAGATCTGGGGGCAGGTGGTGGACAATTTGAGGTTGTCCCAGGAGAAGACTCAGCTTTTTGCCAACCGCCACCGTCGTGTTGGTCCTCGGCTTTGTGTTGGGGATTTGGTGTGGTTGTCTTCTCGTTTTGTCCCTATGAGGGTCTCTTCTCCTAAGTTTAAGCCTCGGTTCATCGGCCCGTATAAGATATTGGAGATTCTTAACCCTGTTTCCTTCCGTTTGGACCTCCCTGCATCCTTTTCTATTCATAACGTTTTTCATCGGTCATTATTGCGCAGGTATGAGGTACCGGTTGTGCCTTCCGTTGAGCCTCCTGCTCCGGTGTTGGTTGAGGGTGAGTTGGAGTACGTTGTGGAGAAAATCTTAGACTCTCGTGTTTCCAGACGGAGACTCCAGTATCTGGTCAAGTGGAAGGGATACGGCCAGGAGGATAATTCTTGGGTGAATGCATCTGATGTTCATGCCTCTGATCTGGTTCGTGCCTTTCATAGGGCCCATCCTGATCGCCCTGGTGGTTCTGGTGAGGGTTCGGTGCCCCCTCCTTGAGGGGGGGGTACTGTTGTGAATTTGGATTCTGGGCTCCCCCGGTGGCTACTGGTGGAATTGAACTGGTGTTGTCATCTTCTCTGTTCACCTGTTCCCATCAAGATGTGGGAGTCGCTATATAACCTTGCTGCTCTGTTAGTTGCTTGCCGGTCAACAATGTTATCAGAAGCCTCTCTGTGCTTGTTCCTGCTCCTAGACAACTACTAGATAAGTTGGACTCTTGTCCATGTTTGTTTTTGCATTTTTGTTCCAGTTCACAGCTGAAGTTTCGTTACTGTGTCTGGAAAGCTCTTGTGAACAGGAATTGCCACTCTGGTGTTATGAGTTAATGCCAGAGTTTTAAAGTAATTTCTGGATGGTGTTTTGATAGGGTTTTCAGCTGACCATGAAAGTGTCCTTTCTGTCTTCTGCTATGTAGTAAGTGGACCTCAAATTTGCTAAACCTATTTTCATACTACGTTTGTTATTTCATCTTAATTCACCGCCAATACATGTGGGGGGCCTCTGTCTCCTTTCGGGGTATTTCTCTAGAGGTGAGCTAGGACTAATATTTTCCTCTGCTAGCATTATTTAGTCCTCCGGCTGGTGCTGGGCATCTAGAATCAACGTAGGCATGCTACCCGGCCACTGCTAGTTGTGCGTTAGGTTTAGTTCATGGTCAGCTCAGTTCCCATCTTCCAAGAGCTAGTTCCTATATATGCTGATGCTATGTTCTCTTGCCATTGAGAACATGACACATCACATTATCCCTTAAATTGAGTCCATTTACCATCTGGGTAATCTGTTAATAGGTCACAATATAGTACATATCATACATGCCATTCTGCTGCTTTAGGTGAATATTACACAGGTTTACAAAAAAATGTTTCAGGTGCCAAGGTTTGTTGAACGGACGTAGGGCGTTTTGATGGTGCTGAATTAAAAAAATCCCATTACTTTTTCTGAATTGGTTATAGTTGTTGAGATAATTCATTCATGAAAATAATGCATTAGCGCAATGTAATTTGTGTGTGATAACAAATGCAATAGATTTAGGTCTTTTGGGCTGTCTTTTGACTCTTTAACAGTGTCTTAGGTAATGAAATATCACATGTACGGTAATTATTTTGTATTTCAATTTGTAGGCTTACAATGCTATAAAAGTGACTTTTTGAAGCCAGAATTCCACTGTAATAAACTATCTCAGAAGTATCAGAAAATGTAATGAAATATCTCAGAAACTAGAGCCAATCTGCCCAAACCGAAGTTATAGTCCTAATAGACTTAATATAGCACCATAGACTTAATATAAAACCGTTCAGACATTGTTGGCACCAAGATCACTGTATACCAGTGTAATCATTGTTTTTATATCAAAATCAATTTTACTACAAACAACAGTACTATTGTGCCAGCAATCATGAGCACCAACATGCTGTCCTAAGGGCAATGGTATTAGCTAGTAGTATCATAACAATTGAATTTGGTTGTAATATTCCGCTATTAATTCTAGCCCAATCATCCATTAATGTGCTAATGCGAATGATCCATAATATTCACTACTTGTTGTTGCACATCAGAACTCTACAGAAATAATCCACAACGGTTTGATATACTGTAGTTGGCAATGTCCTGGAAAATGGCAGCAGCAGCAATTAAAAGCCATTGTGAAAGTCTGAAAAATAAATGAATACCAAATTATAATATTGTAGCATTATGCCCTTAAAAATTGGAAAAGTTCAGTTATATATTTTCTTGACATTCATCAACAGTAATAGAATAAGCAGAACTCATAAATCTTTCAAAAATTTCTTATGCTACCTGTACAGGTCACCATACAGAGTAAGTGATAAAGGGACTCTATCAGCACAGGATGACTGATTGTATTTATGATCATTCTGTTCCTATCTTGATACAGGAAAGATATATATCTTGGTACCGTGTTAGCCAGTGGATAGACCAGACCATGTGGGGTCATCATAACAGAACCAGACCCCAATCAGAGGACAATAACACATTCACACTCCTTATCTATGAACTGTTCCAATATTTATGGACAAAACTGTTTATCACTCTCACATAATGGTAGTTCTGCTTCACGTCACCTGTCTTATCTATGGCATTATTTCGGTGCTGTGTTGTGCATAAATATGTGATTCTTCAGGATTTCTATTATGCCTGATGAAGAGACCTGAGTAGTGTTGAGCGATACCGTCCGATACTTGAAAGTATCGGTATCGGAAAGTATCGGCCGATACCGGCAAAGAATCGGATCTGATCCGATACCGATACCCAATACCAATACAAGTGAATGGGACTCAAGTATCGGAAGGTATCCCTGATGGTTCCCAGGGTCTGAAGGAGAGGAAACTCTCCTTCAGGCCCTGGGATCCATATTAATGTGTAAAATAAAGAATTAAAATAAAAAATATTGATATACTCACCTCTCCGACGCAGCCTGGACCTTACCGCTGTGAACCGGCAGCCTTCTTTGCTTAAAATGAGCGCGTTCAGTACCTTCCATGACGTCACGGCTTCTGATTGGTCGCGTGCCGCTCATGTGACCTCCACGCGACCAATCACAAGCCGTGACGTCATCCCTCAGGTCCTAAATTCCTAGAAGGGAATTTAGGACCTGAGGGATGACGTCGCGGCTTGTGATTGGTCGCGTGGCGGTCACATGAGCGGCACGCGACCAATCAGAAGCCGTGACGTTATGGAAGGTGCTGAACGCGCTCAATTTAAGCAAAGAAGGCTGCCGGTTACTACCAGGGCGCGTCCGAGGGTGAGTATATCCCTATTTTTTATTTTAATTCTTTATTTTTTACATGGATATGGATCCCAGGGCCTGAAGGAGAGTTTTCTCTCCTTCAGACCCTGGTAACCATACACTGGGAACTTCCGATTCCGATTCCCGATACCACAAAAGTATCGGATCTCGGTATCGGAATTCCGATACAGCAAATATCGGCCGATACCCGATACTTGCGGTATCGGAATGCTCAACACTAGACCTGAGTAGTCTTGAAAGCTTGCAATTTGTTACCATCTTTTCAGTTAGCCATTAAAAGGTATCAACCACTGAGGACTCTCAATTCTAAATATTTTTCTGTTCCCATCAGTAATTCACCAGCCTGTATAAATAGGTCAGTAAAGCAATGCCAATAGACTCTTCCCTTCCATATAAACCATAAATGTACCTTAAAAAATATATTATCAAATTGGGTTTAAAGATGCACGGTACATTTTAGCTTAAAATATAACCTAATATCTTTGAATTTTACATTCATTATTAGCTGTATACATGCTGGTAACAATTAGCACCATATAGCACACTGTAATACCCGCTAATAATAGTACAGCATAGCAGCCAGATACAAGTCATCATTATAAATGTAAATGATATGTAATGTAGCTGTAGCACTCCATTATGCTACTATTGCTCCGGTTCTCTCAACTCTACATTTTTCATACTGACTAGGGCCGCCATCAGGGCATTACTGCCCTGACTGGCGTATGGGGCCCAGTGGGCAGAGAGGGCCCGCATCTGCTCACCGGGCCCCTACCCTACTGCTGCTGCCGCAGTTTAACGCTATTGAGGTGCGGGCTTGCGCCCGCACATCAATAGTTAACGGCCGCCAGCCAATCGGAGGCTGGCAGCTGACGTGAGCCGCAGCGCGCACTTCGCCGGCGTCTGACGTCATTGTCAGCCACCGGTGAGTGCGTGCTTCACCTGCGTGGAGGGAGGGAGCTTCGCCCGCCACAGGAGCGCGGCCAGGTAAGAACTCGTGTTTTGGGTTTTTTTTTAGAGCGGCGATCCAGGGGGCCCCCGGGGCAGAATGCTGGACACGCTGGGGGCAGAAATGCTGGACACACTGGGCAGAATGCTGGACACGCTGGGAGCAGAAATACTGGACACACTGGGGCAGAATGCTGGACACACTGGGGCAGAATGCTGGAGCACTGGGGGCAGAAATGCTGAATACACTGGGCAGAATGCTGGACACACTGGGCAGAATGCTGGACACACTGGGGCAGAATGCTGGACACACTGGGACAGAATACTGGAGCACTGGGGGCAGAAATGCTGGACACACTGGGGCAGAATGCTGGAGCACTGGGGGCAGAATGCTGCAGACACTGGGGCAGAATGCTGGACACACTGGGCAGAATGCTGGACACACTGGGGCAGAAATGCTGGACACACTGGGCAGAATTCTGGACACACTGGGGGCAGAGATGCTGGACACACTGGGGGCAGAATGCTGGACACACTGGGGGCAGAAATGCTGGACACACTGGGGGCAGAATGCTGGACACACTGGGTGCAGAATGCTGGACACACTGGGGGCAGAATGCTGGACACACTGGGGCAGAAATGCTGGACACACTGGGCAGAATGCTGGACACACTGGGGGCCGAAATGCTAGACACACTGGGGCAGAATGCTGGACACACTGGGGGCAGAATGCTGGAGACACTGGGGGCAGAAATGCTGGACACACTGGGCAGAATGCTGGACACACTGGGGACAGAAATGCTGGACACACTGGGGGCAGAATGCTGGACACACTGGGGCAGAATGCTGGACACACTGGGGGCAGAGATGCTGGACACACTGGGGGCAGAATGCTGGATATATTGGGGGCAGAGATGCTGGACACACTGGGGCAGAATGCTGGACACACTGGGCAGAATGCTGGACACGCTGGGGGCAGAAATGCTGGACACGCTGGGGCAGAATGCTGGACACACTGAGGACAGAATGCTGGACACACTGAGGGCAGAAATGCTGGACACACTGGGGGCAGAAATGCTG
Source organism: Ranitomeya variabilis (assembly GCF_051348905.1). Lineage (NCBI taxonomy): Eukaryota > Metazoa > Chordata > Amphibia > Anura > Dendrobatidae > Ranitomeya > Ranitomeya variabilis. The sequence goes on from NC_135234.1 coordinate 653,193,330, forward strand.
GAAACACTGGGGGCAGAATGCTGGAGCACTGGGGGCAGAATGCTGGACACACTGGGGGCAGAATGCTGGACACACTGGGGGCAGAATGCGGGACACACTGGGGGCAGAATGCTGGAGACACTGGGGGCAGAATGCTGAACACACTGGGGGCAGAAATGCTGGACACACTGGGGGCAGAAATGCTGGACACACTGGGGGCAGAAATGCTGGACACACTGGGGGCAGAATGCTGGACACACTGGGGCAGAATGCTGGACACACTGGGGGCAAAATGCTGGACACACTGGGGCAGAATGCTGGACACACTGGGGGCAGAATGCTGGACACACTGGGGGCAAAATGGTGGAGACATTGGGTGCAGAATGGTGGAGACATAGGGGCAGAATGGAGATACGGGGCAGAATGAAAGACATGGGGGCATGATTAGAGACACTGGGGGCAGGATTGGAGACAGATCGTGCAGGATCATGGGGCAGGATGGGGAGATCATATGGGGCAGAATGGATACTCATGAGGGCAGGATGCGAGAACATATGGCTGGAGCCAGGAATGAGACACACGGGGGCCAGGATGGGGTATATTATTACCATAGGGGCTAATTAAGGGACATTATTACTGCAGTGACGTATTTATTTTATTTTTTGAGGATACTGTTTTAAATGGGCGGGCGGTCCTGTTACTGTGTAGAGTGCTACTGGACACACTGTGGGCAGAATGCTGGACACACTGGGGAAGAAATGCTGGACACACTGGGGCAGAATGCTGGACACACTGGGGCAGATTGTATTGCATATTTTAACAAATATTTATTAGGTTACAGTAGAGTAGGGGCTGGCCAAAAGTGTCTACCGTGTTATGGTGGTGGCTTAAAAAATCTTTTGGCCAAATCAAAAGCTGCCGGCTATATGTGTGATCTGGTGATGGGAACTGTTAATGTGTGATAGGTGAGAAGTGGAGTTTTTCCAAGAGAGAGCAGTGGGACTGTGGACAGTTCGAGGGGTGGAGCGTGGAGGTGGGGCTGGGGTGGAGCCTGGGCGGAGTCTCAAGGGGGCCCTGAAAAATTTGCCAGTATGGGGCCCCAAAATTTCTAGTGGCAACCCTGATACTGATGCATGCTAAAAAATGGTCCCGTGGATTATTTGATATTGTAACATACATGTGCTGCCTCCACAGTAATAATCTGTTAACATAAGAAAGCGTTAGCTCACCACATGATAAAGAGGAGAGCAGCACATGGTGTCAGTGACCATCAGGGTGAATACTGTATATTGCTGCTGGGAAGACTTCCCCCTTGCTTCCTCTTGAGATCATTCTTTTACATACCCAGAGACACTTCTATTTTACAGCTGCGCGTTCTTCAACCCCGGTTCATATTTGAAAAAAATATGTTAGTATTATGGAGCGCCCCCGAGGGCAGTGGAGTACTCGATACCGGGTCCTTCGGTTCACGGGGATGTCACGGTGGCTGACCCGGTCCGTGGTCCTTGGGACGTCCGTTGTAAAAAAGGGAAAGGTCTTTAAAGGGATATGTTCGTGACGCCACCTGTGGTATTCGGTCAGGGTGACCGACCCTGCTTTAAGGGGTCCGCTGGGGTGATGTTATGGCAGCTAGATGGTATACCTTCCCACAGGTGAAGTGTGTCCCCAGGGCTTCCCAGTGTGTGGATAGTGGATGGTGTGAGGCGCAGTGAAGAACGAGGACACAAGATTGCTGTCTCTTTACCTTTTACTGAAGGCTTCAGCATCCACAGTCCAGAGCACCAGGTGGAAATCAGTAGCCTTCCTCTAGCGCCTTGGTGTTGTAGTACCTTACTGCTAAGCCTTTCATAAGGTCCTTGCAGATGTTGTAGATGTTATAGATGTTAGCTCTCTCTCTCTGTCCCCCAGATGGATAGGACAAACTCGTATGACTGGTGGCTTGAGGCATTTTACAGGGACTCTATCATGCCCCGGCCTCTAGTGGGTGCCACCTTGCCTCCTGGGTATAGGGGCGGATCAGTAACTTGCAATTAGCTGTCCTGCCGGTCTGTGGAACAAGGCATAAAGGGCTGTTGCTCCCTCGGTGTTCCGGCTACCGGGATCCTGCGCCTCAGAAGGAGGCAGCCTGTGCAGGGCAGAACTCCTTCTGGTATCCACTCCTTTGCTATGAATTCTTCTCACTCTCTACAATACAATTATCTTTTCTTGTCCTTTCTTAGGAACTGCCGTACTTAGGGCAGGCGCACCTCCGTGACCCTCTGTCTAGGCCTCTGACAGGCTCCCACCCCTGTCAGGGACCAACTACCTGAGCGAAGCTCAGCCAGCAACTGCCTAACTTCCTCTCCAGGCCACCAGTTTTACCTAAGTGTGAAGAGTGCCCGAATAAATAGGAGCATAGGTCCCCCTGGTGGACTGGAGTATGAAATGTGTTGTATGTTTGTGGTACCTTGTAAAGAGATCTCCTTTATTGCCTCCAAACGTAACATTGCTCCCCCCTAGAGGAAAATGACATTACTGCAACGACCAGGACCCTGGGGCACTGCACTTACACTACAGAATAGTTATGGATAAATGATTAATGACTCATGGAAACATCAAGTAAATATACAAACTAGGTGGCTCCATGGTTATTATTGGTGCACTACATGTTTTATGCTTTCCCCCTGTTTGTGGCCTTTTGAAATGACATACAGTTGTGGAAAATGGTTAAGTTCTTTGCATCTGTACAAATGAATGAACTTGGAATAATAGGGATGTTCTGCACATCAGCATAACTGACCATGCAGTGCTAATCACATCACACGATCACACATGGTGTTTTCCGATCACACATGGTATTTTTCCAATAGACCACATCTTGTGAAATACACAGTAAGAATAATGTTCTTCTGGTCAACATAACATCTGTGCCGGTTCCTGTCCCCTCTGTTTCTGCTTCTGCTACTATTCGACGCCGCATCTTTCTGAGGATGATGTGCAAAAAATAAAATACCCTGGTTGTTAAGGAGTTAAATAATACCTAGCTTTATGTGTCTATGTAATATATATAGATCTATACATACACTGCTTATATAAAGTGTCCTGCAAAACCTATGCACATGGTGGAAACTTCTGTGCAATGTGTAAGTGTAAGTAGATTCTTCAGATGTTTAGGAAGTGGAAAAGTAAACTTGATGAAACAAATTTTGCCTGAGCTATTTTTCAGAATCCTTAAAAGAAAATTCTGGAGTATGAGGCGTCAATATTCCTCAGCATCTTTCCTCGTTTATAGCATAAAAAAAAAAAATAAAAGTGGCGTTTTTTTGCATCAAGTGCATACCGTATCTCTTTATCTCTTTTAAGAAAGTCTACAAAGCTTTGGAGCAAAAGCTTTGGGCTTCATGTACTTTTACCTATACCTCTACAACGTATGCCTGTGGTCTGTGGGGATGTAACTAACCTTTAGGCATTGGATAGACCAAAATCAATAAAATCCATCCATAGTAATCAAGTATCTAATGGGGCTTAATGTAAGGCCTGCAGGTTAGAGAGCCCGGACGCTAACAAAGTAATAGTCTCCCCACTTCCAAAACTTTCCACAGTCAGGGGACAGTATTCTGCCCAATAGATTGGAGGTGTTGAAGCAACCCCAAAGTGTGTGCGAAATGAAAAGTAAAGGAAAACAAAAAACAAGACCCTGATGCTTAGAGGTTGGCCACAGCTTTAGTAAGGGAAAAGATAATGGGACAGAAAATGAAGGCTTGTTATAAGAAGACTAGATGGTAGCCAGATTCGAATGCATCGGCTATTCTAGAATATGTATGTAGTTTATTTATGAAGATTTTAGAATAATACATTGAATACACAGGATTCGGCCGGCCGCGACCAATTAGCGAAGCGTGGTTCAAATCCCGCGCCAATTCGCTGCCGGACTGCGCCTGTCGCTGATTGTTCGCGGCCGGCCACGTAGTATATAGCACAGCCACGTAGTATATAACAGCCCATGTAGTAAATAGCACAGCCACGTAGTACATAGCACAGCCACGTAGTATATTGCACAGCCCACGTAGTATATAGCACAGCCCACAGAGTATATAGCACAGCCCATGGAGTATATAGCACAGCCACGTAGTATATAACAGCCCACGGAGTATATAGCACAGCCCATGGAGTGTATAACAGCCCACATAGCATATAACACAGCCACGTAGTTTATAACAGCCCACGTAGCATATAACACAGCTCACGTAGTATATAGCAGCCCACGCACGCAGTATATAAGGCTAGTTTCACATTTGCGTTTAAAAACGCAGCGTTTAAAACGCAAACGCAGGTGTTGAAAAAACGCATGTAAACGCGTGCAAACGCTGCGTTTTTTAGACGCATGCGTTTTTCTCATGCAGTAAAAAAATGCGGCGTTTTGACGCGTTTACATGCGTTTTTTCCTGCGTTTGCGTTTTTGAAACGCATGCTGAGAAGTGTGTGACAGCTGCCAATCATCAAAATCATCTAGAAAACCCAATATAAATAGAATAAGCTATATTTACTTCAGCGCGATATATCACAAAAGCCGGTAATTCAATTGCCGGCTTTTCATTTCTCCTGCCTAAACCCGACATGATATGACACATGGTTTACATACAGTAAACCATGTCATATCCCCCTTTTTTTGCATATTCCACACTACTAATGTTAGTAGTGTGTATGTGCAAAATTTCGGCACCGTAGCTATTAAATTTAAGGATTAAATGGCGGAAAAAATTGGCGTGGGCTCCCGCGCAATTTTCTCCGCCAGAGTGGTAAAGCCAGTGACTGAGGGCAGATATTAATAGCCTAGAGAGGGTCCATGGTTATTGGCCCCCCCTGGCTACAAACATCTGCCCCCAGCCACCCCAGAAAAGGCCCATCTGGAAGATGCGCCTATTCTGGCACTTGGCCACTCTTTTCCCACTCCCGTGTAGCGGTGGGATATGGGGTAATGAAGGGTTAATGTCACCTTGCTATTGTAAGGTGACATTAAGCCAGATTAATAATGGAGAGGCGTCAATTATGACACCTATCCATTATTAATCCAATTGTATGAAATGGTTAAAAAAAACACACACACAATATTGCTAAGTATTTTAATGAAATAAACACACAGGTTGTTGTAATATTTTATTGCTCTCTCAATCCACCTGAAGACCTTCGTTCTGTAACAAATTAAAAATAATAAACCAACAATATACATACCTTCCGTAGATCTGTAACGTCCCACGATGTAAATCCATCTGAAGGGGTTAAAATATTTTACAGGCAGGAGCTCTGCTATAATGCAGCTGTGCTGTGCCTGTAAAACCCCGGGGAAAGAAGATAATGTAGGTCAATGACCTATAGTTACCTTCAGTCGCGGTGATGCGCCCTCTGCTGGATGTCCTCATGAACTGGAGCCTGGGAACTTTTTCCCACGCTCGACGTCATATGAGGACATGCGGCAAAAAAAACGCCTCTAGAAATTACTACATGTTGCATTTCTGCAACCAAACGCAAGCATAGAAAAGACGCATGCGTCGTCAAACGCGGCAAAACGCATACAAAAAAACCGCATGCGTTTTTAATGTTAAATATAGAAAAAAAACGCATTTTTTGCGCTAAAATGCAGCGGCAAAAAACGCAAATGTGAAACCAGCCTAACACAGCCCATGTAGTGTATAACACAGCCCACGTAGTGTATAACACAGCCCACGTAGTATATAACAGCCCACGTAGTGTATAACACAGCCGACGTAGTATATAGCACAGCCCACGTAGTATATAGCACAGCCCACGTAGTATATAACAGCCCATGTAAACCGAGATAGATATACAATACACAGTATGTCGTAATCAACATCTGTGCCCATACAGGGGATAAGTATACCATCTAAATCCCATGCAACAATATCAAATACGTCCTACATAGAAAAAAATTGCACGACCGGGATCAAAAAATTCTAACAAAATAGTTTTTATTGGACAAACCACATATAAAATATAATTACAACCAATCTATGGGAAACTCTGATGTATGACAACTACAATGGGGCCACAGGTCGGAGGCTACAGATATGCGTATAACAGTATAGATAACACTAATACATAACAACACGTGTGCATAGTGATTTCCTATGTACTTCAACTAAATCCACTAAGCTGGTAAACAGCATCCAGCAGCAACACAAAAGCAAATGTTAGGGAGATTTAAAACAAAATATGCAGCATACTTACCTCAGACCTGCGGCGCCACCACCCCTACGAGCGTTTCGGCGTGCGTGCCTTCAGAGTCCTGACACGGGCGGTAGCCATGGGCGAGGTACTTGTCTCTTATAAACAAGCACATGAAGGAGGAGGGTCCTGGCTGGGTGTGCGTACTTGTGCTGTGAGTGTGCTATGCCCGTGTCGGCCGCATATAACCAATGTAGCTGGTTTGTCAAAATGAGAGGTTAGACAGTTCAATGAGAAAGACCACCATTTCAAAATATATATAGAAGATATGGTGGGTACACAGTCTTATGAATTTTTGAATTTTTCCTTTACAATTCAAAGCATTTTCCATACAGTTTTCTTCCTTCTTTTCTCTGTTGCTTTCCTTTCTTCTTTACTCTCTCTACTTGTCCTCTGTATCGACTGTTTCTCACTACTTCACCACAACCCTGCTCAACACAACAGTCCTCCTGCTTAGCAAGAGTCCTCTACTCGACCAGCGGTTCCATGTCTTCTTTCCCCTCAGGGTGCCAGTATGGCCATTACTTATCTTCTCTAGTGTTGTAGAACTCCCACCTGGGACAATCTGTACGCCTCATGTACTCAGTCCTGTCTAGGCCCATTACCCTCAAGAGTTATAAACTCTTAGCATTTCTACTAGGCTTCCTCTCCCAGGACTCATCTCCAATCTATCACTTTGTTTCTTAGTCACTTCTGCTCTGAATCTCACTATCTCTTTCCTTTGGTCTTCTTTCACTTTCAGGGCACCTCAGAATGCTGTACTGCTCACAAAGGACCTTAGGTCCTCTTTCTAGGCACTCTAGGTCCGATCTGCAATCCCGCCAGGAAACTGTCATTTTCCCTTCAACTTAGCCCTTCCCACTCATGGCTAGTCCCAATTATTAACTCTCACTATTCCTACTGTCAAGCTACACACACTATTGACATTACTAACATCTTTAATATATATCACAGTTCACTTTACATCACCTAACATTATACTTGTTTCTTCAAGAGGGAACGTGGGCAGCATGTCCATCTCCTTACATCCCAATATCAGTAAAACATTGGTGAAGAATTCCTCTGCAGTATTGGTGCACACAGCCATGTCCTGTATGAGAGAGACTATAATGGATGTAAATACATGATAGACTGCAGTGAGTGTGCAGCGCCCCAGAGTCCTGGTCGTTGCAGTACTGTTGCTCCGCCACTAAGGGGGGCTATGGTATGTCTGATGGCACTGCAGGAGTTCATCTGACCAGGTATCACAGACACCAATACATTTCACAGTCTGGCCTCCAGGGGGAGCTAAGGGCACTATGCATTAGGCCACTCCTCACAGTCTGGTAAAACTGGGGGTTGGATAGGAAGTGAGATCAGAAAGCTGACTGGGTTGGAACCAGGCAACACCTTGTGGCAGAGGGTGTTGTAGGGGAAGATTCAGAGGGGTCCCTGTCAGGGGTGGGATCCTGACAGAGGCCTAGCAACCAGAGAGAACGTTACGGGACCGCGCCTGCACGATATAGCGGCTGTACCCCAAGAAAGGACAAGAAGCGAGGTTTATTGTGCTGAGTGAGAAACGAGATCAACGCAACAAGGAGAATACCAGTAGGAGTCGTGCTGTAAGACGAGGCAACATCCTACTGAGGCGCGTAACCGGTGGCCGGAACGCCGAGGAAGTATAGAGCTCCAGGCCAAACTTCAAACCTACGGCAGGACAGTCAGTTATAGGCGGGCTGTCTCACCCAATTGACCTAGGAAGACACAGGGGGGTAACAACAGGAGTGGGGCGACGCTAGAGTCCCGGAAGAGCTCCGAGCCTCCCCGTCATACGGGTGCGTCCTAACCATAAGATCTGGGGGACGTGGAAGAACATCAGAATCGAGTTGTGAGGGAACACGAGAAACAGACACAACAGTTGTGGGGACTATCCCGTAAGCACAGCAGGGGAGGACCACAACACACAAGCGCTAGAGGGTAGGCACAGATTTCCACCTGCAAAGGGAACTCTGGAGGTGCCATCGGACCGGCCAGGCTTGCGCAGCCCGGTTAACCGTATTCCGGATTGAGGATCCTGAAACCTTCAGTAAAGAGGTAAAGAGACTGCAACCTGGTGTCCTCGTTATTGACCGCGACCGGCACTTCACCGCACCATAACGTTATCCCATACCTCCACCTTCATTGTACGCCCCTCAGCAGGGTCACGGACCGGGTCTAGCCACCGTGACAACCCCAGAGCAGAGACTCAGAGGCCCAGTACCGGGTACCCCTCGGCCCTGCGGCAGTGGGGGCACTACAACTTAGCGTCACGAACAGGATCTACTGAAGCCTGAAGAATCAGGTCATGTGTGCCTTGGAATTGTGATTTATTGTGCTTGGACTGTGACTTATTGCAAAGACTGTGTATTGCCACTTGCCGCCAGAAGTTCCCGCCAAAACCGCCGCCATTACAGCGCTAAGGAGAGCGCAGGAGAAGAAGAAGGGCGTGGAGTGGGCGTAGACGAGCTGGAGAGTGCGAAAGACAATGGCCGCCCAGTCTAAATATTTCTGTACCTTGAGGACGTGTCCGTCAGCAGCCGAGATCCGCCTCCTGATTCTCAATGGTGGGCGGAGACAGAGAAAACGAAACCGCCCACGAAGGAGAGAGCGGGAAAAGGACCAGGAAGAAGAAGTCAGCGACATGGAGGACGCCATGGCCAGCCGCCAGGAGCCGGAGCGTGGGGTCGGAGCCGAGGACTCCCCCAGCTACCCGGAGAGGCACCGCAGCCAGACCTCCACAGTTGACGGTGACCTCCTGCAGACCGGAGCGGACGAGCTGATCCACCAACTCCTGCAGACGCAGCTGAGCACTGAGGCCGGGTGGAAGAAGACCAACATCGGGAGCCTCACCAGACATCTGTCGGCAGCCTCATCTGGTCCGGAGCAAGAAAGAAGTTCCAGCGCTCCGAAGCCAGAAAGCAAGGCCCTACCAGAAAGCGAGGTGCTGCAAACGGAGAGGACAGCGCCGCAGCGCAAGGCCCTGCAACCAGCGTTCCCGATCCTAGCGGAGACGCAGCAAATCGGCACCGGAGGGACCGCATCTGAAGCAGGTATGAAGAACGACCCTGCCCCGCCAGCAGAGGACCTGCTGATAGGCCCCGTCGCGGCACCCCCTCTCCCTGGGACCTATAGACTCCGGCGCCTTACACCCTGGGATCGGGCCACGGGTATGGAGCACTTCTTAAAGGCCCCGATCTCGCCGATCCGCTTGCCGAGCGAGGTCTATGCGGAGCTACGGCCCCCAGAGCGAGAGTAAACCTCGATGCCCTGGATATGTAAATAGTTAACTGCTTGTTTCCCTGCTTTTTGCTGCTTTAAACCCGACTAGGGTTATTCCTAAAGGGATCCCTTCGTTTACCCGGGATCCCTATTGCTTTTATTTTTGTTTTTATTTTCCTTTTTGCTCCCTATTCACCCATGTTACAAAGACTACCGAATCATGGACGGTGAATGATTCACAAACTGTTTTGTAAATAGTTTGCACCTTCTTAAAGGTGCTCTCTATTGGTTTTACACAAGGAAAGGACTCTTTGCGAAGACACTGGTCTTGGAACCAGCACCGGCGTCCTTACTGCGAACAGACTTGCAGCTTGAGAAGTTGCACTACCTCATAGAGACTTGGTCCCCTCTTAAAGGGAATGTTCACATATTGCACTTATGAACAGTGTTGCCTTAAGATGGTTAAATGGCAATAATGTCTTGAAAGAAGAAGTTAAATGTAGCTAACTAGTTGATTGTGAGAAATGTTTAATGATGTTGATAGAAGAATGAGGACAGAAAGTGAACCCGTACGGGGTAAGTCAGTGAGTCCTCCTAGGAGCCATACAGAGATGGCTCAGTAATCCTGAACTGAAAGATGGATGATAAGTTCTATACCGTGTATAGTAGTAGAAAGGCAGTAGGCCCGGGCGGAAAGGGGCGGTCCTGTAACAGAAAGGAGAGGCAGTAGGCCTGGAGCAGATAGGACAGGCGGTCCTGCAGATGTAAAGAAGGAGAATGCAGAAAGGTTGATTAGCCTTATAGTGTTTTATAAGAAGGTCTTTAGTGGATTCAGTGTGTACGTCCTTAAAGGCAATGTTAAATTATTGTTCAAAAATTTGCACTTAGTAGAATACCCGGTTGGGTAAAAGAAGTTATTTATAGTATGCTACTTAAATATTTAACCATGTTTGTAACGCTCAAGTGTTCTCACCTCCCATAAAGGGAAGCTCTGTCAAAGTTTACTTGTTATTGCCTTTTAAAAATTGTATGTCTTTTTGCTGACATGTATTGTTGTTTTCTTCCCAGTCCAGGAGTACTGGATTTAACCGGGGGGGGGGGAGTGCAGCGCCCCAGAGTCCTGGTCGTTGCAGTACTGTTGCTCTGCCACTAAGGGGGGCTATGGTACGTCTGATGGCACTGAAGGAGTTCATCTGACCAGGTATCACAGACACCAATACATTTCACAGTCTGGCCTCCAGGGGGAGCTAAGGGCACTATGCATTAGGCCACTCCTCACAGTCTGGTAAAACTGGGGGTTGGATAGGAAGTGAGATCAGAAAGCTGACTGGGTTGGAACCAGGCAACACCTTGTGGCAGAGGGTGTTGTAGGGGAAGATTCAGAGGGGTCCCTGTTAGGGGTGGGATCCTGACAGAGGCCTAGCAACCAGAGAGAACATTACGGGACCGCGCCTGCACGATATAGCGGCGGTACCCCAAGAAAGGACAAGAAGCGAGGTTTATTGTGCTGAGTGAGAAACGAGATCAACGCAACAAGGAGAATACCAGTAGGAGTCGTGCTGTAAGACGAGGCAACATCCTACTGAGGCGCGTAACCGGTGGCCGGAACGCCGAGGAAGTATAGAGCTCCCGGCCAAACTTCAAACCTACGGCAGGACAGTCAGTTATAGGCGGGCTGTCTCACCCAATTGACCTAGGAAGACACAGGGGGGTAACAACAGGAGTGGGGCGACGCTAGAGTCCCGGAAGAGCTCCGAGCCTCCCCGTCATACGGGTGCGTCCTAACCATAAGATCTGGGGGACATGGAAGAACATCAGAATCGAGTTGTGAGGGAACACGAGAAACAGACACAACAGTTGTGGGGACTATCCCGTAAGCACAGCAGGGGAGGACCACAACACACAAGCGCTAGAGGGTAGGCACAGATTTCCACCTGCAAAGGGAACTCTGGAGGTGCCATCGGACCGGCCAGGCTTGCGCAGCCCGGTTAACCGTATTCCGGATTGAGGATCCTGAAACCTTCAGTAAAGAGGTAAAGAGACTGCAACCTGGTGTCCTCGTTATTGACCGCGACCGGCACTTCACCGCACCATAACGTTATCCCATACCTCCACCTTCATTGTACGCCCCTCAGCAGGGTCACGGACCGGGTCTAGCCACCGTGACAACCCCAGAGCAGAGACTCAGAGGCCCAGTACCGGGTACCCCTCGGCCCTGCGGCAGTGGGGGCACTACAACTTAGCGTCACGAACAGGATCTACTGAAGCCTGAAGAATCAGGTCATGTGTGCCTTGGAATTGTGATTTATTGTGCTTGGACTGTGACTTATTGCAAAGACTGTGTATTGCCACTTGCCGCCAGAAGTTCCCGCCAAAACCGCCGCCATTACAGCGCTAAGGAGAGCGCAGGAGAAGAAGAAGGGCGTGGAGTGGGCGTAGACGAGCTGGAGAGTGCGAAAGACAATGGCCGCCCAGTCTAAATATTTCTGTACCTTGAGGACGTGTCCGTCAGCAGCCGAGATCCGCCTCCTGATTCTCAATGGTGGGCAGAGACAGAGAAAACGAAACCGCCCACGAAGGAGAGAGCGGGAAAAGGACCAGGAAGAAGAAGTCAGCGACATGGAGGACGCCATGGCCAGCCGCCAGGAGCCGGAGCGTGGGGTCGGAGCCGAGGACTCCCCCAGCTACCCGGAGAGGCACCGCAGCCAGACCTCCACAGTTGACGGTGACCTCCTGCAGACCGGAGCGGACGAGCTGATCCACCAACTCCTGCAGACGCAGCTGAGCACTGAGGCCGGGTGGAAGAAGACCAACATCGGGAGCCTCACCAGACATCTGTCGGCAGCCTCATCTGGTCCGGAGCAAGAAAGAAGTTCCAGCGCTCCGAAGCCAGAAAGCAAGGCCCTACCAGAAAGGCTTGCGCAGCCCGGTTAACCGTATTCCGGATTGAGGATCCTGAAACCTTCAGTAAAGAGGTAAAGAGACTGCAACCTGGTGTCCTCGTTATTGACCGCGACCGGCACTTCACCGCACCATAACGTCATCCCATACCTCCACCTTCATTGTACGCCCCTCAGCAGGATCACGGACCGGGTCTAGCCACCGTGACAACCCCAGAGCAGAGACTCAGAGGCCCGGTACCGGGTACCCCTCGGCCCTGCGGCAGTGGGGGTGCTACAACTGTATGTCAAAACAGTATGTCACTTTGCTTTGATTATACTAACTTGCTTGGCTTTTTCCGGGCAGCTCAATGGATGGACTTTTAATGTATTCTATCAATATTCCACCAAAGTCATTTACTATACTCAAGTGAATACGGTAGTTCAAAGTTTTTGAGACTGGGACAGTAATTATTTTACAGATGTCTGCCATCATGTGTAGATGTGCATGAAGTTTTTGGTGCAATTATTTAGGAGTGGAAAAAACACAGAATCTTGAATAATCTCTTTATTCTTTTACATTCCTTCATAAATGAGGTTTTAGCTAAAGCAAATGAAACCATTAAGGGGGTTGTCAGGTCTTAAGTGACAAGATTGCAGTCACTCTATGTCAGCTGTGCTGGGAAGATTATCCAGTGCCGGCAGTGGATGCGTGTCCCCCAGTTTGTGATTTGCATTAAACCTGTAGACAAAAGCTGCAAACCAAAAATGGTGCACACCCAAGCAGGATAGAATAATAAAATAGCTTTACTGAGAACTAGCTGAAGAGCCCGGCATTGCCCGGGCATAGTAACTAACTGTGGTTAGTTATAACAAATTATAATGATTATATTTCACATAAAAACATTTCATATCATATATTCAACACTACAGATTTGCAGCACAAATTAACTAAATGATTACCCAAGTATTGATAGTATTTTATTTTCAACTCATTACAGAGCATTTTGATAAATAACATTTTTGTTTTTTCCTTCTGGTGCAAAGATGAACAGATTTTTGACAGTTCCAACTCTTGAACAGTCCACGTAAAGTTGACCATGAGAAAAGCATGGAGATTGCAAATTGATCCCTACTACTTTCAAGGACTGTCCCTGAGCCTTGTTAATGGGACATTGCAAATGCCAGTCAAACTGGAAACTGGAGGTGTTTAAAATCAAAAGGCAAATCAGATGGAATGAGTGGAATTCTTGGAATGAAAATATCCTCTCCTTTGGCACATCCTGTCAAAATGGTTGCTTCAATTACATGTGTAAACAGGTTCGTAAACAAGAATCTCGTTCCATTACATAGCTTTGGTGGATCTAAATTTCTCAACAGAAATCAGAGAAAAAGTATATTAGAAACACGTCACCACTTCAGTATTTTACTCCCACTCGTGGTTTTGGCTTATAAATACTGAGGTAAAATACTGACCAAATACTGAATGTGTGAATGTGGCCTTATACACAGCCTCCACCTGCAGCGCCTCACTCTTCTCTATACACAGCCTCATACTGCTGCAGCACCTCACTTCTCTCATTTTCCCCCTCACATCTCATTTTCCCCCTCACTCCTCTCATTTTCCCCTCTCACACCTGTCATTTTGACCTCATACCTGACACGTTCCGATCACTCCACTATTTTCTCCTCACTCCTCTCATTTTCCACTCAAACATTTTCATTTTCCACTCACACCTCTCATTTTCCCCTCACTCCACTATTTTCCCCTCACTCCACTATTTTCCCCTCACTCCTCTCATTTTCCCCTTACTCGACTATTTCCCCTCACTCTTCTCATTTTCCCCTCACTCCTCTCTTCCCCTCAGATGTGCACAGCAACTTCCTGTTATGAGCACAGTGGCAAAATCCATGAGGCTCCTCCCTTTCCCTTGACGTCATGCCTCAAAGGAGCAACTCAATTCTAGACACGATGGAGCTAGATGTGGCCTGTGCCTGCCGCGCACTGATACTCTGAAGGAGGTGGTCCTGATTGTAGCTCACAGCGGCTGGGACGTCGCAGCCAGTAAGTTTTGCAGGGTGGCTTTCGAGGTGAAAGCGTCTTTGCCTGTGTGCACTAACAACGTGGGCAATGTAGACAGGGCTTTGCATGTGGAGGGAGTGTGGCTATGTGGAGTGGGCGTGGCTATGTGGAGTGGGCGTGGCTTGATACATACACACACATACATATACTCAGGTTTATATACTGTATATAGATACAAGTGCTTGAACAAGTTAAAAACTATTAAAACCAAAAAAGACAGTTTGATAATAAGCAAGAGGGGATGTACAGCTCTGGCAAAAATTAAGAGACCACCACATCAAAACCCTACCATGGGCAGCCCAATCTCCAGACCTGAACCCCATTGAAAACCTCTGGAATGTAATCAAGAGGATGATGGATAGTCACAATCCATCAAAGAAGAACTGCTTACATTTTTGAGCCAGAAGCAGTGTGAAAGACTGGTGGAAAGCATGCCAAGACGCATGAAAGCTGTGATTAAAAATCATGGTTATTCCACAAGATATTGATTTCTGAACTCTTCCTGAGTTAAAACATTAGTATTGTTGTTTCTAAATGATTATGAACTTGTTTTCTTTGCATTATTTGAGGTCTGAAAGCACTGGGTTTTTTTTTATTTTGTCCATTTCTCCTTTTCAGAAAAAAATACAAAATGTATTGCTTGGAAATTTGGAGACATGTTGTCAAAAGTTTATAGAAGAAAAGAACAATTTACATTTTACTCAAAAATATACCTATAAATTAAAAAAAACAGACAAACTGACAATTTTGCAGTGGTCCCTTAATTTTTGCCAGAGTTGTATAGGGATTAATATGTCACATGTATAGGACATACCGTATATACACCCCACCTTAAGGGTATACAATGTTAAATTGGTAATAAATATATGGGTAATCCCCCCAAATTGTCCAAGTCCCAGAAAACTGGTTAGAGAATAGTACACCAAAATGCATAGACAATAATAATAATAATTAAATTTATATAGCGCCAACATATTCCGCAGAGCTTTACAAATTATAGAGGGGATTTGTACAGACAATAGACATTACAGCATAACAAAAATCACAGTTCAAAATAGATACCAAGAGGAGTGAGGGCCCTGCTCGCAAGCTTACAAACTATAGGAAACATGCAAATATAATATATTCACTGACTACAAGGATGTAGACGCAGAAATATTCAAATTTTAACCCTATAATCATATGGAGATATTTTTAAATGTATCTAGAGATGGCAACAAAGAGCGATAACAAATATATAAATATTACACCCTTAAATAGGGAAAATCAATGTTTTGAGAGATGCCATCTATAGGAAATAACATAAGAGACAAGATACAAGCATTCATGTGAGAATATACGTATACCTGACATGGAGCCTTAAACTAACGCGTGTTGCCTCTTCTCTTTCTGTTTGTTGTATTTGATGATTTACATCATTATGCGGGCGGCGTTTCCACTCTATATAGTATTTGAATGCATCTGATCTGCTGGAACACATTTACGTTAGTATACCCAGCCTTGTTATTTGGGTAGGACACCTCTCCGCCCCTTCCTCCCTGTTAGAACGCATCGGCCTCCATTTTTTGCACATATGCTTCCAGGTTACAGTTCTTGCACATGCACGATCGTTATCTCAGCGACCTTTTATGGTGCTATATTCATGGTTACTCCAGTTTTGGTCTTAAAGCGTTTGGACGGTCTTAAGCTACAAATCTGCAGTCACTCTATTTGACCGCAAGTATGCTATTTTCATACTTCCTGACACATTCTGATTAGACTGTGTCCAGCCTCACAAAATACACTTGCATTGAGCGAGGACACACCAAACTAGTTGGCACATGACCACATTAATGCAGATCACATACTGCAAGGGAGATTTGTGGGCACCACTAATATGTATGGTTGGGAAAATAAGTATTAGATAAACTGCCAATTTTGCAAGCACTGCCAATTTTGCAAGTTTGCCGACCTACAAAGAAAGGAGAGGTCTGTAATTTTTATCAGGTACACTTCAACTGTGAGAGACAGAATTTGAAAAAATCCAGAAAACCCCTCAAAAAGCAAAACAGAACTTAATATCTGGTACAGAATCCTTTGTTTGCAATTACAGATGTCAGGCGTCCTGAGCAGTGATTTTGACCCACTCCTCCATACAGATCTTCTCTAGACCTTTCAGGTTTTGGGACTTTCGCTAGGCAACTTTAAGTTTCAGCTCCCTCCAAAGATTTTCTATTGGGTTCAGGTGTGGACACTGGCTAGGCCACTCCAGGACCTTGAAAAGCTCCTTGTGGAGCTACTCTTTAGTTGCCCTGGCTGTATATTTCGGGTCATTGTCATGCTGGAATAGCCAAGCCACAACCCATCTTCAATACTCTTACTGAAGGAGGTTGTTGGCCAAAATCTCACAATACATGACCCTATCCATCCTCCTTTCAATATGGTGCAGTCCTGTCCCCTTTGCAGAAAAGCACTCCCAAAGTATGATGTTTTCCCCACCATGCTTCACATTTGGGACGGTGTTCTTGGGGTTGTACTCATTCTTCTTCTTCCTCCAAACATGGCGAAAGGAGTTGATACCAAAAAGTTCTATTTTGGTCTCATCTGACCACATGACCTTCTCCCATACCTCCTCTGGATCATCTAGATGGTCTTTAGTGAACTTTAAATGGGCCTGGACATGTGTTGGAGTGAGCAGGGGGACCTTGTGTGCCCTGCAGGGTTTCAATCTATGTAGGCGTAGTGTGTTACTAATGGTAATGTTTGAGACTGTGGTCTCAGCTCTCTTCAGGTCATTGACAGGTCCTCCTGTGTAGTTCAGAGCTGATTCCTGACCTTTCTTTGAATAATCTTTACCCCACGAGGCAAGATCTTGCATGGAGCCCTTGACCGAGGGAGATTGACGGAGGGAGTTATCTTGTGTTTCTTCCATTTTCTAATAATTGTGTCAACAGTTGTTGCCTTCTCACCAAGATGCTTTTTATTGTCCTGTAGCCCATCTCAACATTGTGCAGGTTTACAATTTTGTCCCAGGGGTCCTTAGACAGCTCTTTGGTCTTGGCCATGGTGGAGAGGTTGGACTGTGATTGAGTGTGTGACAGGTGTCTTTTATACAGGTAACAAGTTCAAACAGGAGCAATTAATACATATAATGAGTGCAGAGTAGGAGGGTTTCTTAAAGAAAAATCTAACTGGTCTGTGGGAGCCAAAATTCTTGCTGGTTGGTAGGTGAACAAATACTTATCTAATGTAATAAACTACAATGCAATTTTCTGTTTTTTTTTATTTTTAGATTCTGTCTCTCACAGTTGAAGTGTACCTACGATATAAACTACAGACCTCTCCATTTTTTGCATGTGTGAAAACTTGCAAAATTGGCAGTGTATCAAGTACTTATTTTCCCTAGTGTGTATATATATATGTGGGCCATAATATATATTAATAAATAAGCATTCATAAAAACACTTTTTTTTCTTATTATCAACTCACCTACACAGGCCACCAAACACCTAGAAAAAGAGCAAAATGCTGCCGATAACATGATATTCTATCTACAAAGAGCGATCATATTAAATCATAGACAGCTACATGAATATGGATATGTGGAACGAAAATACTTTATTAGAACACAATTGAATATATTAAAAGCGACAGTAACATACAGAGGTGTATAGTAGTACCATGATATACATATAGGAGGGCACCCACCCCTCTGATATCCCCTACAACATGTCTCTAAGGAGAATCCTCTCCATAGCATGTAGCCTGGCTAAAAATGACCACTATGTAATAAAGTGCTAATGGATAGTGTATAAATAGGTTAGAGTGGGTCTGCTTACCAGGGTACAGGGAAGAGGGGATAGAGGAGCGGGGTCTCGTCCAGATATCAGCTCCCGACACGTGTTTCGCGGCTGCAAAACACCGCTTTCTCATAAATTGGGCTGCACAATCAAAACATCACAAAGATGTATATTTAAATAATTATACTAGAAAACCAAATGTTGGGTTAAGTGGGTTGGCCACAGCTTTTATTTAACCCCCCAAAAATACAATACATACATTGTTTATACCTTGTGGGAATAAAAGGACTAGAAATAGGAAAAACCCAATGTGGCTAAACAAAGAAGTAAGACAGGCAATTAACAGTAAAAAGAAAGCATTTGCACTACTAAAGCAGGATGGCACCATTGAAGCTCTAAAAAACTATAGGGAGAAAAATACTTTATCTAAAAAACTAATTAAGGCCATGTGCACACGTTCAGGATTTTTCGCATTTTTTTCGCGTTTTTTTTTGCTATAAAAACGTAATAAAAACGCTAAAAAAACGCTTACATATGCCTCCTATTATTTACAGGGTATTCCGTATTTTTTGTGCAAATGTTGCATTTTTTTCCGCGAAAAAATCGCATCGCGGAAAAAAAAGCAACATGTTCATTAAAAATGCGGAATTGCGGGGACACACCTAGGAGTGCATTGATCTGCTTACTTCCCGCACGGGGCTATGCCCACCATGCGGGAAGTAAGCAGATTACGTGCGGTTGGTACCCAGGGTGGAGGAGAGGAGACTCTCCTCCACTGACTGGGCACCATATAATTGGTAAAAAAAAGAATGAAAATAAAAAATAGTGATATACTCACCCTCTGATGGCCCCCGAAGTGTTCCCGCCTCTCCGGTGCATGCTCTCTCTTCCGTTCCTATAGATGGTGTGGTTCAGGACCTGTGATGACGTCGCTGTCTTGTGATTGGTCGCGTGACCGCTAATGTGACTCACGCGACCAATCACAAGCCGCAACGTCATCGAAGGTCCTGAACCACACCGGCATCTATAGGAACGGACGCCGCTGAGGAGATTGGCTGTCTGCAGAGGGTGAGTATAACCATTTTTTTATTTTTTTTATTATTTTTAAACATTCTATCTTTTACTATAGATGCCGTATAAGCAGCATCTATAGTAAAAAGTTGGTCACACTTGTCAAACAGTATGTTTGACAAGTGTGACCAACTTGTTAGTCAGTTTTCCAAGCGATGCTACAGATCGCTTGGAAAACTTTAGCATTCTGCAAGCTAATTAGGGTACCGTTACAGTAAACGATTTACCAACGATCACGACCAGCGATACGACCTGGCCGTGATCGTTGGTAAGTCGTTGTGTGGTCGCTGGGGAGCTGTCACACAGCTTTCCTAAGTACATCCTAATTATCCCCCTTTAACTCCCTATGTCTTATTACTACACCGCCCATAGCCTGAGCATCCTTTGAAATTCTAACATTGAGCAATCTCGTAGTCCTTTCAACCCCTGATTGGCTCCTAGCCTCATGCCAATTGATCTCGGCACTATTGTCGACAAAACAATAGTGGCATTCTCAAATAAATCTTTAAATCTTGAAAACCATGCTTCAGTAAAGCCAACAAATGTCCTATCTTTATCTTGTACAAGTCATTACCGTCTGCATGAATTACAAATATAACGTTACCTCCAAACTGACTGCTACATTGTACAACCGTCGGGAGAACCTCTGTCCATCGGAGGCCTCTAAACCTTTCCAAAAACCTGAAACCTGCAAATTGCCAAAATTAAGTCCACCAGGACGGATGCCTGCTTTCTTTTCTTCCCAGAAAATGAATGAATGTCCCATAACAAGCACCACTATTGCCGGTGTGGACCCTGAAATAGAAAAAATTACAATCCTTAAAAGACTCTTGGGAAAAAGCCATATTGCAATCCTCTATCAATTACAGCCATAAGGGATGGTACTTGCCTGACTCCATCTTAGGCACTAAACCAACAAGAGATACTCTCAAAATTTCAAAAGGCGGGACGGATGAAAGTCTGAGCCATCCTGCCAAATACCACCTTCTTCATCAATTTTTCTCTACCTCTGTATGATCCTGAACAGATTTTAAATTTTAACTAAATAATGACACTGCTGAAAACTGAAAAGGTATCTGTAAGCCTTTACAAAACACCCTCCATAAGCAACCTTGGTTATTCACACACTATACATTCATGTTTGAACTTATACGTGGCAAAGAACCGGCAGTCCCCTTTATTGTATAACCAATATGTTCCACTGTGTCTGGATGATGCTGCTTGGGAATGGCCGGTGGAAGAGGCCCTAACGGGAAAGGACCAAGGGTGGTGGAAGTTGGGTTAAAATTAATTGAGTCCATACGTTCGTGGCTTTTGTTGCCAACCTACACCCGGTCATAGCGCTAGACGTCAGTGGAACTCATCATATTTCCACCATGCCACCCCTCCATGTAACATGAACACTAAATATGGTATCAACCAAAAACAACAATTTTGGACCTTTCTCTGGCTGAAGACAACAAATCCAGTGAGCCAAAGCTAGAAACAAGGAACCAAATATCAAAACACTCTCCGTGTCTAATCTTTTCCCTTGTTTCCTAGATCATATGGGTACACAAAAGAGCTACTCACAAACAAACATATCCCTGAAAACTAAACCTTGAGCCTTGGAATCCATCCCAGGCTGAGGACAAAACTCCCCACCCAGAATCAAAGGTGGGTTACCTTGCCCATTTTCTTGTTCTAAACCTGTTAGAACAGTCTTAAAAGCAGAAACTAAATTCTTGATTGGATCATGTGCTCAAAGAGGTGTAGATGATGTCTGTAACACGGGACACTTACTCTCCTGATGACTTCTGATCCGTGTCCCCAATGTTGCACCAACTGGCTCTCCTGGTTGTAAATCCAGCTCCATCCTCTGCGTAGGAAGCTCAGTCACTGCAGAAACTCCAGACCTGTGTGTTGGGAAAAGATTACTTCCGTGATGACAAGAGACAGTGTGCAGCTTGTTCCTTCCTTCTTCTGGCAAAGAGGTTGAAGTGACGGACTGAGATGATGAAAACCGTCAGATAGTGACCTTCTTCTCCCACCATGTTGTCTTCCACCTGACCTGTGATGTCCCCTGAGACTGAGGCCTCCATACCTTCTTTCCAATGCTGCTGCTGGAACCTGCAAAAAGTACTTTGAACTGTCTGGACCCACCAACGATCAACTTCCCCTTGCTAAGTCCTCTCTTCTCACCATCCTTAATGTGTTCAGCTGCAGCTCACTAGCAATCTGAGGCCCACCAGCAACGGTGAAATGGGCGTTTGCAATTGACCTTTCTCTGATCCATGACTCCTAACTGCATGAGAAGCCCATTTCCACTACTACTGGGCCATTGCAGGATATCCCCGTACCTCCAGCAGTCTGCAGCTCTATTCATCGAGGACCTTCTGAATTGCCCTCCTGCAACGTGGGAGTCACTGCCGCCTCCAGCCATTGTATCTCCCTGACGGATGGGCGGCCTGTTCACGGAGTTGCAAACTGTCCAGGCACGATGGAGGCCTCACTCGCCATTTCGAACAACTGTAGAGGGGGCCTTCCCTGTACAGCTCCTCCGGACTGGGGGGGGGGGGGGGCAATAAGAATCTCAGCCAGCCTATGCCTTCCTGGGCAACCCTGTCCTGTAGTTTTTCTTCCAAGGTGGACATCTTCTTCCTCAGGTAAACTGGCCGAATGGCCGTTGGCGCCCTTTCTCCCTATTATAACTCCCTTTATACCACACCGGTAAAGGCTTAAGGCAGCCCCATTATTTTTCCGCACTTTATTTTAACCCCTAAGGGCTCAAATAACTCCTTCACAGTCCTAGGCCCTTTCCATATTCAGTGCAGGGCCATCTAAAATGGAGGTCAATAGACAGTAACATGATGAGACCAGAGATGAGATTGAGGTGACGTCATAATGAAAGTAGAGAGAATTACCTGAGAGCCAGCAGCATGAATAGTTATGGTTCCTGCCCCATTCGATAATGTTCAGTTACAAACCCATTTGTAAATGTATGTCCTGTGTGTTAATATACACAATCTTGTACTGTCAGTAAAATCTGTGAGCTACTCATAGCAGCATTTTACATGGGGAATTGAAGAGACGATTAGGATTCTGCAGTAGGGCTGCGTTCAGAAGTGGAGGAAAGGGATTTAACTGAATACTGTGTGGGGAGTAAAGACTGTGGATGGTGCAGAGATAGAAAATGGACAGGAGAGTGATACAGGATAAGCTTTGCATAAAAAGAAAGGCCAGGGAGCCCCATAGGCCATACAGGCCTCATAACAATTTAGAGGGTGAGAGGTAAGGGGATACATAGTTTAAAAATAAGTGCAGGGCTTCTTGTAGGATACCTGCAGGGAATCTGATTGGTGGAGAAGGATTGGGGGCAGGGTTATGGGGGCAATAAAAGGTGAAGAGGAGATTGCTACCGCCTCTTGCATTCCCTGGATCCAGCTGCCCCGCCCCCCAACCGCCCCTCTTTTTTGTTTAAAATAAAAAAAGAAAGAAAGAGGGGATTTGTGGCTGTCACAACAGCCGAGGGATAGGTCTGATTTAGAGACTGATTAATTGGTGATGTCCTGTGGAGGCACTATTGGTCAGCAGTGGCTTCTGTCACAGTACAAGAGCATTGCAGCTTTAGGCTATGTGCACACATAGGAAAAGAGGTGAAGAATTTTCTGCACAAAATCTGCATCTCTTGGCAGAATCTGCAGCTGCGGATTTCCCGCGGTTTTTATGCGGATTTTGTGCGGTTTTTATGCGGAATTGATGCAGATTTTGTGCGGATTTTCAGCGGTTTTTGCCACTGCGGATTTTTATCATGGAGGGGTGCAGAAACGCTGCAGATCCGCACAAAAGAAGTGACATGCACTTCTTTGAAATCCGCAGCAATTCTGCACTGATTTTTCTGCACCATCTGCACAGCTTTTTTTTTTTTTTCTATTGAATAACATTGTACATCACAGTGCGGATCTGCAGCGTTTCTGCGCGGAAAAATCCGCTGCAGATCCGCAGCAAATCCGCATCGTGTGCACATAGCCTAAGTCTCCTCATCTCGGCATGCTTAGCATGTCAATCTCCGCAAGGAGAAACGATACTTCTTGGATATCGGTCGGATGCCTCTCACACAGCCAAACCAGATCTCCACTTTGCACTGACGAGGGGCAGTATCCGAAACAGTGTCTACAAATTGAGATTCTGGTTTGGCTTTTATCCTAAGTCATGTGACAAGGCTCGTTAAAGGGTTGTCATTGACTTGTAAGATTGCTACTTCCAATAGGTGGCACTAGAGTTCTAGTTTTCTTCCTCTCTGAAGAGACAATTTGCATAATTAGCATATTTTCCAGAGGAGCATAGCGGCTTTTAAGTCTCCTCATCTCGGCATGCTTAGCATGTCAATCTTCGCAAGGAGAAACGATACTTCTTGGTTACAGTACAAGGTAACTTGCAGGTGTAGGTCCTGTAAGGTTATGGGATATTTACCAGCAAAAGTTATGAGATCTCATGTACACGATTGCTTGTTTTTTTTTAACTGAATTGTAAAACTGAAACTTTTTTTTTTAAATCGAAAGGGTGTCTATTTCCATGTTTTTGTGGCTTTTTTCAAATATAAAAAGCAATGAGGAAGTGAAAAAATGCAACAGCGATTTTCGTAGTTTTTTCAAACTGTTTTTGATGAATAAAGCTAATTTATTAAACATGTTCTGTAGACAAAGCACACATGTAATACACACCTGAGAAACACTGCAAAAACAGCAGCGAAAATGCTGAAAAATTGGTGTTATAAACGCAGCGTTTTTACTGCCAAGAGAGCAGGACTTGGCTGCTGAAAGAAAAGCAGCCAAAATGTTCCGTGTGACCATCGTCTAACAGATCCCCCACCTAGCATGTGCCATTTATAGACTACTGATGTCCTTTTAGGTGACAGAGGGAGCACATGAAGTGTACTGCTACTTCTGCAGCCCTACGGTTGTGCTCTTTTGGATTTAAAGAGGTTCTTATCAGAGATAATCCCATTCACAATGTGCAGCTGTGGCTGATCTCTGATTTCTGCTGCTCAGTAGAAACAGCCCACACTAGTATAACCAGACCTGTTCTCAGCAAGTACTGACTGAATTTCTCTTTATGTGGGAAGTATAATGTGATCAAGAGTAAGCATGTGGACATTTTCTAATTTCATGTCTGAAGGTGTCTGGCAGTGGATTATTCACCTACCGACGTTAAAAATTATGAGTATCCTATATGAGGTGACTGTACACACATATTTAGGAAGGAGCCTAACAGTTGAGATATGAAGTGCAAGGCTCCAGTAATATGCTGAACGTGATTATCTAAGAGCACATGAAGTTTTATTTTTCCCCTGAAAGTATGCCAAAGGGTCACTGTCATTTCAATAAACATATCTCAATGTAATAGCTTCCGAAATAGAAAAATTTTAAATTATTTTATTTACAGCAATTGTTTTACACCTGCAAAATTTCCCTAAAATGCAGGCCACTATGTGCCTCCATCCTCTGTAAGGCTAGGTTCACATTGCGTTAGGGCAATCCGTTTAACGCTAGCGGATTGCGCTAATGCAATGTCTTTTTTCGGGGCCGCGTTTAGGGGTCGCGTTAACATCCCCGTTAGTGCAGATCCCCGATCTGCCACAGCGAGGAAGGCTAGGTTCACATTGCGTTATTGGGTGATCACTAACGGACAGCGTTGCATGGCGAAAATGTCGCAATTAACGCCGTGCAACGGGTCCGTTGCCGTTACAGCAATGTAAATTTCGCCTGCAGCGCATCGCTAGCGCGTGCCATTTTCGGCACACACTAGCGATGTGCCGTTCTTTTGTGACGCGCCTCGGACGCTGCTTGTAGCGTCTGCGGCGCGCCCGAGGTCCGTTCCCCGCTGTGGCAGATCGGGGATCTGCACTAGCGGGGACGTTAACGCGACCCCCGAAAAAGACATTGCGTTAGCGCAATCCGCTAGCGCTAGCGCTAAACGGATTGCTCTAACGCAATGTGAACCTAGCCGAACGGACCTCGGGCGCGCCGCGGACGCTGCAAGCAGCGTCCGAGGCGCGTCACAAAAGAACGGCACATCGCTAGCGTGTGCCGAAAATGGCACGCGCTAGCGATGCCCTGCAGGCGAAATTTACATTGCTGTCAATGGGTGCGCTAATGGACCCGTTGCACAGCGTTAATTGCGACATTTTCGCCGTGCAACGCTGTCCGTTAGCGATCACCCAATAACGCAATGTGAACCTAGCCTAACTTGCTGTCCACTCTCTGCTGGAGGGTTAGATCAATGGTCGCCAACCTTTCTTACCTTGAGAGCCATATTCAACTTAAAAACAGCATTGCGATCCATATTCAGAGCCCACCATGATTAGTGACATCCAGCTCACAACTCCTCAACATAAGTAACACTAAGATCCCCCATTATTGATAAAATGACAGCCAAAGTTTCCCCATAGAAATAACGAAGTGTATACTTGCATCCAGGGGTTCCCACGTAAGGCTATGATCACAGGCAGCCTTTTTCCATCATTTTTTCTGTGTAAAAGAAGCTGCGTTTTAAAGTACCAGCAAAAGCTATGAATACTCTTTTTTTTTTTCTGGACTGAATTGGAAAGCCACAGTGTTTTTGAAATCTGCAGAATGTCAATACTTTAAGGGTATGTGCACATGTTGCGGAAAGGTGTGCGGATTTTTCCGCACTGATTTTGGTAAATCCGCAGGAAATCCGCACTGTGGTTTTTGTGCGGATTTCACCTGCGGTTTTACACCTGCAGATTCCTATTGAGCGGAATCCGCAAAAAGAATTGACATGCTGTGGAATAAACAACGCATAGTTTCCGCACATTTTTTTCCGCAACATGTGCACTGCGGATTTTGTTATCCATAGGTTTACATGGTAGTGTAAACTCATGGAAAACTGCTGCAAATCCGCAGCGGCCAATCCGCTGCAGATCCGCAGCAAAATCCGCAGCCTGTGCACATACCCTCAGCGTTTTTGCAGTGTGTCTTCAACCATAGAAAACAATGGGCAAAAATGCAGAGTTTTGGTGAATAAAACTAACATGCACTGCAGGCAATAGTGATGAGCGAATGGGCTCGGATAAGGTGATATCCCATCATGCTCAGGTGCTAAATGAGTGACTTCGGCCTGCTCGAATAATATGTTCGAATCACTGCGCCTGCATGTCTCGCAGCTGTGTGACAGTCGTGACACATGCATGGAGAGCCCAACACACAGGTTGTCCATCCATGTATTGTGACTGTCACACAGCCGCGACACAGGCGCTCCAGGTATCCGGGCTCCCTCTGCAGCTCATTCGGTAAGCACTATAGCTTGCCAAATAAGGAGGGACCCGAATATATTCGCTCATCTCTACTGGGGAACTCTCTGACAAGTCAGAAAAGGATTTGGTTGTTTTAACTATTACCCATCAACCTTCCCACCATATCCGGTGTATGTAAAATAAACACAAGACTGCCTGAGACTTGGGTAAAATGGCCACAGCAGCCTTTTGATAAATATTACACACAAACCCAGAGAGCCAACAACAATGGCGCCATAGAACATTATAAACAATGTAAACATTACATGAGTCTGTGCTCGCTTGCCGGCATGAACTGTTGTGACCTCAGGACTGTGGGAGGATGTAAGTGATGAGGTCACGGCAGTTCAAGCTCTGTCACAGTGACCTCATCACTTGTATTCTCCCACGGTCCTGAGGTCACAGGAGTTCATGCCGGCAGCGAGCACAGACTCAGTGACGTCACCGCTAGTTACTGAGCCGGCGCCCACTGCGTATCATTCATTCCCCAGTAGTTTACAGCTGGGGCGGTCGCATCTTAGGACCGCTCCGGTTGTAAACTGTACATTCCTCTGTAAAGCGCTGCGGAATATGTTGGCGCTATATAAATAAAGATTATTATTATTATTATTCCTCAGATATGAATTACGCCGTGGGACTGAACACCGGACAGGTATGGGTATATTGTTGGTTTATTACTTTTATTTTTTTTTCAGGAGATCGAGGGCGTCGCTTGGATTAGCAGTACAATAAAGATGGCAAAACTGTGTGGTGTATGATTTCATTAAAATACTTTATTTTTACTGTGTGGTGTTTATTTAACCCTTTACCAACTATAGGATTAGTAATGGATAGGTGTCTTATTGATGCCTCTCCAGCACTAAACCGGGCTTAATGTCACTTTACAATAGGAAAGTGACATTAACCCCCCATTACCCCACTTGCCACCTCTACAGGGCAAGTGGGAAGAACCAGGCAAAGCTCCAGAATTGGCGCATCTAATAGATGTGCCTTTTCTGGGCAGCTGCGGGCTGCTGTTTTTAGGCTGGGGGGCCCATATCCATGGCCCCTTTCCAGCCTGAGAATAGTAGCCCGCACCTGTGAGTTTTGCCAGGTTGGTTTAAAAACATAGGGGGACCCCACATTGGGTTTTTCATTCATTTATTCTCCCCTGCTTGTGCTGCTCATTGGCAGAGCAGAGGAGAATGGATGAGAGTCGGCTTCAGCACCAGCTTCCGGGGAGCAGCGCTTACTGTAGCGCTTCTTCCCCGGCAGCTGTCCGTATGGTACTGATGCGGCACACGGTTGCCACACGTGTGCCGCATGTAGCACACACATGGACACACGGACACTGATATCTCCGGTAGCGTTTTTTCCAGTAACGGAAAAAACTGACATGTGAAAGGGGCTTGAATGTGGTTTTGCGCACCTTGAGGGGTGACCTTTTTAGAATGGTGTCACTTTTGTTTTGCTTTTTTCTGTCATATATTGGTGCAGGAAAAAAAAAATACCACTTATGAACCATTAGACTTTAAAAATACCACTTATGAACCATTAGACTTTACGATTTTTTTGCAGCCTCAATAATTCATGGTGGCAAGTTAACCTTATGTAATGACACAGAGCCCATCATCTATTATTGGCATTTGTCCCTGTGTCCGTGAGTAATCTGCTGTTCTTGTAGTGCTCTGGTGTCTTGCCGGCAGTCCTGAACTCTCGCACACATTTATGAATGTTATAATATCAGCGTGCATCATCTTCTATTTTAGGATCATTAGCAGTTGAAGAGATTATGAGTCGCTGGGCATTTTACATCAACAATCCCTATAACTAAAAATTCCGATGTTTAATAAGATGGATTGTTGGAGGGAAGGAATGTCTCTGCCTTCTTAAAGATATTTGGTTGCAGAAGTGTGAGCTTATTGCACTAAACATATCATCTATCCAGGCTTGCGGATAGTGCTCTGCTGTGAAATCATCGTTCAGAGATGACTTTGTGTGTGGCGTAAGGTTTTTCTCAAGCTCAATCGTAGAACTCAGCTTGTCTTTATTTTTTGCCTGGCAGCTAAGTAGTTAAAGACTAAGTTTTCTAATGCTGTTTGGAGGCAGAAATGTTGGCAAGAACTTGCATAGTTTCCAGCAAGGCCCATTATAAAAAAGACTCTCTTCCTGCTGCTTTTTTTAACATTGGGTTAGGGTTTCACAGTTGAAAATTGTACATTTTGCGGTTTGGAGCTTGCTTCTTTCTTTCATTGGCATTATTCCTGGATGAGAATCATTAGGATGGATTTTATCTGTTACTTTTAAAGAAGTAAGGAACTTTAATTTTGCACCTAACCCCGTGTATGCTGGTGTAGCGTTATGTGAGTGTGACATACACAACGCATTTCAGTCCGAGCCTGTGATGTTGGAGATCAGGTAATGGGTAAGGTATAAAATAAAACTACTTGTGAGCACAGGACCAGGAAAATAATGAAGGAAGGGCCAAAAAGATTATTTCTGACACTGGTCCATTAAGTCTGAGGGTCTATAAGCTAAGAACATTGCTAGTTTGCTGGTCAGTTGCCCCTTTGCCTTTGTGCAGCACTGCTGTGGAACATCTTTGACGCAAGCAGAAAGCATATAGTCTAATTGATTTCACAGGGAGTGTCCTCATCATTTCTTGGCGATATGGAAATATCTGAGCCAAAGCCTCCAACGATACTGTCTTCAGACATGTCTGGAGTGCATCGTAGAAGAAAAAGTTCACATGACCCTTTATAATTAGCATCTAAATATTATGCAGTGTGAAATCAGTCACAGTAAAGGGAATCCGTCACCAGGTTTTTGTTACTTAACCCTAGAATGTGTGACGTTACAAATCTACACTTTTACCTAACGGGGGGGCCTTTTAGGCCCCCGTGCAAATCATAGGGAGAAACTCACATAAATAACTTTTACAAGTTTATTTCAAAATTACAAAATAAGATAGGAATAATGCACAACATTTTAATTATAATTTTTTGCAGAAAACGCCCAAAAAAATGTTTTTGCCAAATTTCAAACAAAGATATGAAAAACACACAAAGGTATATAAATCTAGAGTAAACTAGCTGCAGCTACATTTCTTGTACTGCTGAGTACATGGTAAAAATGGCAGGGGCCAAAAACGCCCCCGTTCCGTACAGATGTGGTTTTCCCAAAAAAAGCATTGTTACACCAAAATGCCTAACAAAAAAAAATTACATAAACAACTGGATATTACCAACAACGACATACTTGAGGAATACCTAGAGTTTCAGAATTCCAACTAAAGTAATTTTGCAGATAATAGCAAAAAAGTAAACACCTAAAAGGCCCCTGATACACATTTAAAAATCAAAGCATATATACTTTTTAAGGGGGTAAGGAAACCCCCCACAAAAGAAAAGGTACACGAGGTTAAATAATATAAATCTTTATTGAATTTTATGAAGATAAAAATTAGTAGTTAAAGATACTAAAAAGACAGAAATGCCTCCAAAGACACTGAGGCTGACAATATCATAAATATCACAAATATCTAAGTTATAAACTACAAAACCACTATTAATATGCCAATATTAATGCCGAAGTGGCTGTAATCTATTACATATATGTAACAGCATTTTTATATAATGGGTGAAAGAATATTTACAGAGAGAATTATAATAATAAGTAGTTTTTAATAAAGGCTCCTAATGTTGAATCATAATAATTGTATAAGACAAGTATTGACAAGCTGTTATATTCAGATCACACAAAAATAAAGTGACAGTAATCCCTTTCAATGAAGTGCAATAGTGCAGAGTGTCTGTCCTCGAGTCGATAAGATACAATGTACATGATGGCTTAAAGGGAACCTGTCACCCCGTTTTTTCGGTATGAGATAAAAATACTGTTAAATAGGGCCTGAGCTGTGCATTACAATAGTGTAGTTTGTGGACCCCGATTCCCCACCTATGCTGCCGAAATACGTTACCAAAGTAGCCATTTTCGCCTGTCAATCAGGCTGGTCTGGTCAGATGGGCGTGGTGTCTTCCCCCAGATCTTGCGTAGTTTTCCGTTGGTGGCGTAGTGGTGTGCGCATGTCCAAGGTCCCGAATCCTGCACAGGGGTGTGAAAATAGCAGCGATGTCCGTTATTCCATTGGTGGTCGGTGGGCGCGGCCATCTTGCTTTGGCCGCGCGTGCGCAGAAGCGGTGCTCTGCTGGCCGCGGCGCTCTGCTGGCCGCGGCTTCAGGAAAATGGCCGCGGGCATCCGCGTGTGCGCAGATGGCTATCGCGGCGGCCATTTTCCTGAAGCCGCGGCCAGCAGAGCGCCGCGGCCAGCAGAGCGCCGCTTCTGCGCACGCGCGGCCAAAGCAAGATGGCCGCGCCCACCGACCACCAATGGAATAACAGACATCGCTGCTATTTTCACACCCCTGTGCAGGATTCGGGACCTTGGACATGCGCACACCACTACGCCACCAACGGAAAACTACGCAAGATCTGGGGGAAGACACCACGCCCATCTGACCTGACCAGCCTGATTGACAGGCGAAAACGACTACTTTGGTAACGTATTTCGGCAGCATAGGTGGGGAATCAGGGTCCACAAACTACACTATTGTAATGCACAGCTCAGGCCCTATTTAACAGTATTTTTATCTCATACCGAAAAAACGGGGTGACAGGTTCCCTTTAAGGTGCCATACAGTAAGGGAATTCCAACAATAGGAACAAAAAAACACCAAATATAAATGTCATATGAAACTTCTACCCGTGACAGCTGCAGGGGCTTTCACCCCGACGCGCGATTTCCCTCGCTTATTCTGGGGGCGTCTCAAGGTGAGAGGCACTTGCCTAATTATACAGAACCTCCACCAATCAAAACGTATAATCAGTCAATTTTTAACCTCATGGACCTCTTCATTTTTTGGGAGGTTTCCTCACCCCATTAGAAAGTATATATATTCTATTAGTGAAGAGCCGTATATTCATATTAATTGGACACGTATGTTGTTAATTAATATGGGAGCAGTACAATGTAAAGACAGAGGGCATTATACCAGGGATGTATCACTTACTTGCTGCTTGCTGTATGTAGTTTTGATAAATAACCAGTTTATCAGCAGATTATTACCACACGACTAGTAAATCTGCTCCCATGTGGTCCTCTATTGACATGAGCTCTGCACAACCTCGCCCCCTACTACTGATTGGCAACTTTCTGCCTATGCACAGTCTACATAGAAAGCTGCCAATCAGGAGCGGGAGAGGGGTTATACAGAGTTCAGCATTCAGAGAATTGGTAGAGTTTCAGCAGTGATTTTTTTCAAAACTGCAGCAAACAGCCCAGTAAGTGACACATAGCTGGAATTATCGTCTCTGTCTCTACATCATGCTGCTCTCAGATGGTGTACCAAAACCCTACAGATTCCCTTTAAAGGATATGATCAGCTTTCCAATCCATATTTTTATATTGCTTCAGTGCTAAATCTGTAAGACAAAAACATAAAACAGGATGTCAGAATCAGAATACATATACCATAAGTTTTTTTGTATTGTAGTGCTAAGGAGGAACATAGGTCTGCATTGGAGCTGTATACAGAAAGCAGTGCTAGAATTTAAATCAAGACTCTTTTTTTTAATTTAGATGTAATTGAGCAAATTTGTGGTTATCCTTTAATCTCTGTTCACAAGAAATTCATTTTAATAGTTAATGAGTATATTTATTAGACTGTCAGAAGCAGATCACACAGACATTGAGAGAGAAAATATGAATCCAAAGATGGTGACCACTGAGTAGAAATTGAATTCATGACTTTGGAACTTAAAGGGTTATTTCCATTTTTTTTAAATTGGTTTGAATTAGGTATTGCAAACATCTTTGCTATGTACTATTCTCTCAATATTACTCTTTTTTTAGTTTACTGTTTATTGCTCATTGTCAAGGGAACCGGATAATGTAGGTAAAAGAGAAAAACTAGCCCACCATCCAAGCAGTCCAATCAACAGGGAAGCCCGGGATCCATGCTACTGTATATTGAAAAAAGAGGTTGGTCCAGCTTCCAATCCACATCCAACACGCATTAAAATTGATTTCGACCTAACGGGACTCTAGTGTTTAAGAGGAAAATATAATAGGCTTCTCTATTCCCGAGTGTTTTTTCTCGATCGCCACCGTGTACATGCCTTCAGACAAATTCAATAGCATGAACAGAAAAATTGGTGACTTGTCTATTATGACAAGATATAAAATGTTTCGATGCTTTTGAAACATTGCGATTAGATGGATGAAGGATGTCATATGCGGTAAGTGTTCTCTTATTCTAGTTTTTTGCCTTCTGATGGTAGAGCCAACATTTCAGATTGCAATCTTTTGCATTCAATGATATAAATAACATGATCAGAGTTGCCATTCATAAAGCTTTTAATATTATATGTTTTGATGTTATCATTATTTGTGAATGAATGTTTTTTGACAGTGTGTGAACATGCTATGCAAGAGGTCTGACCACATTTGAAAAAAAGCTTGGGGTATGTGCACACGGTCAGTAATAGGCAGCGCTTTGAACGCAGCACATGTCCGCTCCTTCCAACGCGCTGCCGACTTTTGAACACAAGTGATTCCGCATGTGTTCATTGAACCGTACGGATTCACCGTGTCCAACACATTGTATGGGTGAAATTTATCTTGCGGAGACTCGTGTCTCTGCAAGACAAATAGACATGCTGCGGTCTGGAAAGACGTGCCGCATGTCCGTCTCCACAGGCGTCTGTGCACGCATAGTGGAGATGGGTTTTCTTGAAATCCCATCCACTATGCTGTAACATTTGGATGCTGGGGATGTACACAGCATCCAACCCGCAGCGTTTACTGACCGGGTGCAACTACCCTGACAGATAGCCAATTTCTGAAAGTCAATCTTTATTTGCAGATAGATTCTTCATTGAAAAAAGTCACTTTACTGCAGTTCCTTTTAGTGCAAGTTAGTTTACCAATAGGTATAGCTTTCATAGAATGAGGTGGGTGAAAACTGCATGTAAAATAGTATTTCCTGAACTTCGTTTTCTGTAGGTTCTACTCACAATTAGGAAATCATTGCGTCCTATTAGTTCTAAATCCAAAAATGAAATGAAATGTTTATTAAGGGAGCTGGTAAACTGCAAGTATAACTGATTGTTATTACATAAGTCATAAATGCAGGAATGTCAGATATTTCTCTGTTCTAAAAAAGCTATAAATCGTCAATAAATCTGGCATAAAACTTAATTGACTTGTGGAAGGGATTGTTCAGGCTATAGATGAAAATTTCCTCCCACGAAGCCATAACTAAATTGGCTACTAATAGTGAAAATTTTGCTCCCGTAGAAAATACTTTTTTTCAAACACGAAACAATTGTGTGTATAAAGAAAATATAGAACAGTTTTAATAAATACCTGGAGATCTTGAGTGTAAGGGCTATATTTATTTAATGTATACAAAAAAACGGAGCAGAAATATCCACAACAACATAGTTGTATATAAAAGCAAAAAAGTTTATTAAATATAACTCATGAACATTAATATATATATGCACATACTACCACGGGCGCTGTATGCAACCCGCAGATACAAGGAGGTAACACAAGAAAGGGGAAAAGAATGGTAGCCAACCACAAGGAGGAACGGCACAGAGCAATGTGCCCTTAGAAACCCCCCCTGTCTCAATAAGGTGCCCAGCTCAAAGCCATCTCAATAGCATACAGGGTCCTACGGTATCCCCTGCTCACAATCAGTAAACAGCTGATGCATAGAAAAGCAATGTGCTATGTTCAATAGGGCTTACCCATACTGAGGTCCTAGAAAGGGTCTCTCCTCCTGGTGTGGCACCCCTGGACTGCAATGGGCGCGGCATGTGCCCCGTCTTATGCAAACCTCTTTCTGGGATTCTGGGAGAGGAACATTTTCCAGGGAGACGGGGCACATGCCGCCGACCCAGTGGTGGGCTGGTTTCGCTACATCGATGATGTTCTGATGGTCTGGAACGGTAGCGAAGCCAGCCTATCCAACTTTATGCAGGAATAATAAGGAATAAATAAGTTCAAATTTGCCCACTTTGTCCGTGAGTATGGTCGATAGCTTTTCGTTTATCATATACCAAGAGATACGTGATTTAACCCCAGATAGTTCTAAGTTTGTTTTTTCCAAAGAAGAACA
Source organism: Ranitomeya variabilis (assembly GCF_051348905.1). Classification (NCBI taxonomy): domain Eukaryota; kingdom Metazoa; phylum Chordata; class Amphibia; order Anura; family Dendrobatidae; genus Ranitomeya; species Ranitomeya variabilis. Next base: position 653,228,042 of record NC_135234.1, read on the forward strand.
GTTACGCCAGCGATGAGTGGATGCCGGAGTCACATGTGACAAGAACGGCACGGATTGCATGACAGGTATGTTTGACTTTGTGTATTTACAATTGCTCATTTTGCCTTTCTACCCAGCTATTTTTTTTGTTTTCCATTAGGTCTATGGCATCACATGATTAAACACTGACTAGCTGAATCCTTCTATGTTCTATTTTGAAACAGGAGGTCAATTTTCCTTGTATGAGTCATAAATCACTGCAAAAGTTCCTGGCAGGGAGAGGAGGGAGCATCTGGGTCAGGAGTTGAAGAGGGGAATGATAAATGCAAGAACAAGATACTTACTGTTTGCACTTAGAGCAGAGAAAAGAGAAGAATTTGCTGGGTAGAAAGGCAAAATGAGCAATTGTACGTACACAGTGCCATATACCGTATATTTTGGACTATGGGATTGTAAGACGGTGCCATAAGATGCACCTAAGTTTTAGAGGAGGAAAATATAAAAAAAATTGAAGGAAAATTGTGGTCAATTCTTTACTAATATTCTTTACTGGTATATATGGCCCCCTCATCCCCATCCTGGTATACATGTCTCCTCATCCTCATTCTGGTGTGCATGGCCACCTCATCACTATCCTGGTAAGTATGGACCCATCAGAAAAACATAAAAAAAAAACATAAACCAGTCTACTTACCTTCCCTGCGCTTCCCTAGCAGCATCCTGTTCTGATGCCGGCAGTTGATTTATGCTTGCCGTCAGTACATGGCAGTGACGCTGGGCATGGAGTGCAGTGGGCACAGGTGTTAGCCGCGGAGGCGGCTCCTGCCTCTAATGACCCACTGCTCCGTCGCTGCCTCTTCCCCACTCCCCATCCAAAGCCACAGCAGGTATATCCAGACTGTAAGACACCCCCCCATTTTTCTCCAAATTTTGGGAGGAAAAGAGTGCGCCTTACAGTCTGAAAAATACGGTAATATTATGATTGCAATACACTAAGAGGATAATTACTTTGATGAGAGTGCTTCTTTAAGTTTAGGACAAATTCCAATTATACTAGGTCTTAACCCCTTACCGACATGTGCTTTCATCTTTAAAGGGAATCTGTCACCCCTGCCAATGCAGGAAAGAAGAAAAATTAATGCGTAGAGCAAGGTAGGAGGTGGGGAGAAACGGCAAATAGGCCTCGGAGATTTCAAAGGTATTTTCTCAGCAAAGGTGAGCAATCGGGGGATATGAAAGGTACTGCTGTAATGCAGAACTCATGTACAATAGAACCATATTTTTATCTCAAATCGAAAAAAAAGGGGTGACAGACTCCCTTTAACTTCCCTTCTGCCCACATAGTTTGTTTTTTGTTTTCCAGGACAAGTTGCAGATTTGAATAACATATATTTAACAATGCATGGGAAAATAATGACCTGGCAATATGATACCCCTAGTAAGTACACTTATGGCGATACTAAAATGAATACATATTTGTTTATTTACTTAGGGAAAAAAAAATCTTAAATTCATAAAACAAAATGTGTATGTTTCACCATTTTCCAAGACCCGTAACAAAAGTTTTTGGTGAATGGAGCTGTGTGAGGGCTTGCGCTCTGAGACATTTTTTATTGATACCATTATGGGCTTGCTTCTTGTTGCATTTTTTTTAAACCATTTTGTCATTTTTTTTTTCTCTTTACAGAGCTTACTGATCGAGTTAGGGTACTGTCACACTCTGCAACTTTCCAACGATCACAACCAGTGATACGACCTGTCCGTGATCGTTGGAAAGTCGTTGTGTGGTCGCTGGGGAGCTGTCACACAGACCGCTCTCCAGAGACCAACGATGCCGAAGGCCCCGGGTAACCAGGGTAAACATCGGGTTACTAAGCGCAGGGCCGCGCTTAGTAACTCGATGTATACCGTGGTTACCAGCGTAAAAGTAAAAAAAAACAAAACAGTACATACTCACATTCCGGTGTCCGTCAGGTCCCTTGCCGTCTGCTTCCCGCACTGACTGAGTGCCGCCGTAAAGTGAAAGCAGATCACAGCGGTGACGTCACCGCTGTGCTCTGTACTGCCTTATGGCCGGGAGTCAGTCAGAGCGGGAAGCAGACGGCAAGGGACCTGAAGGACACCGGAATGTATGTACGGTTTGTTTTTTACTTTTACGCTGGTAACCAGGGTAAACATCGGGTTACTAAGCGCGGCCCTGCGCTTAGTAACCCGATGTTTACCCTGGTTACAAGCGAACGCATCGCTGGATCGCTGTCACACACAACGATCCAGCGATGACAGCGGGAGATCCAGCGACGAAATAAAGTTCCAAACGATCTGCTACGACGTACGATTCTCAGCAGGGTCCCTGATCGCTGCTGCGTGTCAGACACAGCGATATCGTATGGATATCGCTGGAACGTCACAGATCGTACTGTCGTAGCGATCAAAGTGCCACTGTGAGACAGTACCCTTAGTTAGGTTTCTATCTTTATAGATCAGGGTTTCCTTTGCAGATTAAAGGATAACAGATTTTTTTTATTATTTATTTTTAATGGAGGAAAATTGGTTGATTCAAATATACTTTAATTTTTCTATAGTTTAATTTTTTTTAAAACTTTTTTAGTCTCCTTAGGGAGCATGAACCTCCAATTGTGTGATTACTTATGCTATATGGTATATTATATAGTAAAAATCAAAGTCTCCTATGAATGCCAGCCACCGCGTCATCTTCACAGGCGTACCGTGGTGGCAGACACAAGTGTCTGACCCCTATCTGCCATTGCACCCCATCTATGCACCATGTGTACACCCCTTGAATCGCATACATTAATTTTGTTTGTGTAAAAATGTCTAAAAATAACCAAAAAATACTATTACCTACGGTGCACTGCTTACTGCCTACATACGGTATATACTAGAGTATAAGCCGACCCGAGTATAAGCTGAGACCCCCAATTTTGCCACAAAAAACTGGGAAAACTTAATGACTCGAGTATAAGCCTAGGGTGGGCAATGCAGCAGCTACCGGTAAATGTCAAAAGTAAAAATAGATACCAATAAAAGTAAAATTAATTGAGACATCAGTAGGTTAAGTGTTTTTGAATATCCATATTGAATCAGGAGCCCCATATAATCCTGCATAAAGGTTAATTATGGCCCCATAAGATGCTCCATAAAGATATTTGCCCCATATAGTGCTGCCCAAACGTTGATTATGGACCCATAAGATGCTCCATACAGACACTTGCCCCATATAGTGCTGCACAAATGTTGATTATGGCCCCATACAGACACTTGCCCCATATAATGCTGCACAAAAGTTATGACCCCATAAGATCCTCCATACAGACATTTGCCCCATTTGCTGTTGCTGCGATAAAAAAAAAATCACATACTCACCTCTCCGTCGCTCAGGCCCCCCGGCACTTTCAATATTCACCTGACTTCGTTCCGGTGCCGCTCCATCTTCAGCGTCTTCTGCACTGACGTTCAGGCAGAGGGTGCGCACTAACCACGTCACCGCACCCTCTGACCTGAGCGTCACTGCAGAAGACGCTGAAGACAGAGCGGTGCCCGGAAAGAGGAGCAGGTGAATATCGCGCAGTGTTCCCCTCCCTGTTATATTCACCTGCTCCTGGCGCTGTGCAGTCCCTGCTTCCCCGGCGCTGCTGCTTCTCCCTGTACTGAGCAGTCACCGTTACCGCTCATGACAGTAATGAATATGCGGCTCCACCTCTATGGGAGGTGGAGCCGCATATTCATTACTGTAATGAGCGGTACCATGTGACCGCTCAATACAGGAAGAAGCTGGGGCGCTGGGCAGCCAGGGACCGGCACAGACCGCGCCAGGAGCAGGTGAGTATAATTAGACAGCCCCCGCTCCCCCTCCCCTGCCGACCCCTGGGTATGACTCAAGTATAAGCCGAGAGGGGGACTTTCAGCCCCAAAAAATGGGCTGAAAATCTCGGCTTATACTAGAGTATATATGGTACCTTAAATTGCATTTTTTTTTTTATTTCCATGTAGTGCTTTTCAATCTGCAGCTCTGTTTGTTTACATCCCGATTCAGCAGGGATGGGACATGTGCCCCACTAGTTTAGCAGGTTCCACTATGTCAGGGATGTGCAATTAATTTTCCCAAGGGGTGACATAAGAGACCCTGAGTGTTGTGGAAAGCTGAACAAATAGACTAAAATTAATTCTGCTCAATATTAACACATTCATTATAATAATTCTACATTAATATTAATTGTATAACTTAATAATGAGCACACTTAAGTATACTGGCATCCCCCTATATACCGTATAAGCTGGCATACAGCCCCCTATATACAGTATGAGCCTCCACATAGCCTCCTATATACGATATGACACACATAGCCTCCAATATAAAGTATGAGCCCCACATAGCCTCCTATATACAGAATGTGCCCCACGTAGCCTCCAATATACAGAATGGGCCCAAAGTACTCTGATATACAGCATGTGCCCCGCGTAGCCTCTGATATACAGCATGCACCTCACATAGCATCTGATATACAGCATGTGCCCCATGTAATCTTATATGCAGCATGTGCCCCATGTAGCCTCTTATATACAGCATGTGCCCCATGTAGCCTTATATGCAGCATGTGCCCCATGTAGCTTCTTATATACAGCATGTGCCCCATGTAGCCTTATATGCAGCATGTGCCCCATGTAGCTTCTTATATACAGCATGTGCCCCATGTAGCCTTATATGCAGCATGTGCCCCATGTAGCTTCTTATATACAGCATGTGCCCCATGTAGCCTTATATGCAGCATGTGCCCCATGTAGCTTCTTATATACAGCATCATGTGCCCCATATAGGTCCCCTACATACATCATGTGCCCCACATAGCCCCCAAGTACAGTATGAGTCTCACATAGCCTTTCATATACAGTATGAGCCCCACATAGCCCCCTATGTACTGTATAAGTGCCAGATAGCCTCTTATATCCAGTCTAAGCCTCATAGCTGCTTATATACAGCATGAGCCCTACGTAGCCCCTTATATGCAGAATGAGCCCAACATAGCCTCTTATATACAGCATAAGCTTCTCTATATACAGTATGAGCTCCACACAGTCCCCAACAACACATACTCACTTTGCTCCCATTCCCCCGGCGCTCTGCTTTTGCTCTTTCCGATGCACTGACTGTCCGCAGTGCACAAATGACGTGATGAAATAATGTCATTACGACAACCGTCTCACATGCTGATTTGTGGAAGACAGAGCCATTGATCTCTCCACCACCAATGTATTCACTGCTATTTGCATCGAGGCTGTAAAGAGCGGTGGCGGTGAATGGGTGGGCAGGGGAGGTGACAGTGCAGCCCGTGGGCCACTATTTCAGCCCTTCGACTGTCTCGGTCTTCGGGCCAGATGTGGCCCATGGGCCGCACTTTGCCTAGGTCTACACTAAGTAGTTTTTTGTGTGCTTTGATATACTACTAGTAGTTGAATTTATGAATAATTTTGAGAGACAGATAAAAAGTGGAAGGAGAACGTAGATGAATATGTTAATTGAAATTTATAAATGAAGATTATTCCATAAAACGTGCTGATTACAACAAACATGCAATGTCCATACCTTTGCTGTACCTGTACGCACAGAGGTGACTTTAGGGAACGTACCTCTATTTCAGTGTGTTAGTCTGAATACTAGTCGCCTGCCGGAACAGACACGATGGATGCTCTGAAGGCCCTTTTTAGTGATGTACAGTCACATGCTATTTATACTATTTCCTAACTTTCCGATCCCAGTGTGCAGCTAAGATTCCAGGCCTACTGCAGGAGGAACAGATGTCTCTTAAAGCACTAACACTGTGAGGGTTACTAAAACAAATATATACCATAGAGGACTGCAGTGAATGGAGTATAAATCAGAGCGGTCTGTTTAGATCTAAAAGCATCTGCTTTTATGTGGCTTCGGAGTATCCTGAAGGCACATAACATATTACAGGACAACATCAGACTCCTATTGGAGAATAGCCTTAAAGGGGACGGCCACTTTACTTTACAGGGAACCCGTCAGCTGATTCATGCTGTCCAAACACGGCAGCATGAATGAAAGCCTTAACTTCACGACTGCAGTCAGGTATGTTTTTTCTCTGAAACGTTCCACTGCTTCAGAGAAGACCTAGTTTGACGAGCCGGCCAGGAACCATAGGAATAGACCTAACTACTCTGGTGTTACCACCTCCTCTCCCGCCCAGTTTCTCTCGGCACCGCTCCAGTTGATTCACAGATTGCTTCCAATGGACACAAATGGCAGAGACCTGCCAATCAACTAGAGGGGAGAAGCCAGCTGGGATCAACGCCAGACTACTTAGACCTTTCCCTATAGTCCCCGGAAGGCTCTTCAAATGATGTTGTCTCTGAGACCCTAGAGCGTTTCAGAGGTAAAACATACCTGCAATCACAGCTAGTCTCTGATTCATGCAGGTTCCTTTTAATAGATGTGTTGAGGGCATGATTTTGTGACACTTAGTAATATATATGTATTACAGCTTCGCCTTCAGCACTTGTTACTGCCGCCTTCCTCACAGCTCTCGCGTGGTTGCCGAAGGATGAGCATGTGATCAGACTTGTCCAATTGCAAAAGGGCTTTCCCATGTGAAGTTTTTTCTAATAGAGAAGGCTGATGGACAGGTCTGGTCACTGCTCCTCCATCAGCAGCCATTTTGTGGACAATACAGCTGTGCAGTCTGTGAGGAAGGCGGCACTAAGAAGTGCAGGAGCAGAACATGTAATACTGATGTATTAGAAAGTGTCACAAAATCATTTCAATTTTTTTAAACATAGATGAAGTGGCCAAACTCTTTAACTGAAGGTAAATTATGGCTTGTTTTATAGCTTTCCAACCTTCGGACAGAGAAAAGCGGACACTGGTCTGTGGTGTGCTCCGTGCTTCATGGCAACGTTTTTGTGCTGTGTTTTCCTGCCTGTTTTTGGCACCATGAGTAAAGTGCCACGTATAGGCTGTATATACATTGATAGTCAAAGCAATTCATAAAGTGGTAGAAACGTTCCCAGATAAATTATCACCCACATGCTTCTCATATACAGTGCCAACTACATACACCCATAAAATGTCAGCCACAGGAGGCACAATGTCAGGTAGTCTCAGGGTTCATCATGTCAGTTACATGCCCTGATAGATAGGTGAATGTGGCTGACATTGTACTAACACAATGGGCCCGATTCATTAAGATTGGTGATTTGTATGCCAGTCTTAATGACGGGTGTGTGGGAATAAAGTACATTGAATTCATTAAGAGGTGCATGCCACTTAATAAATTAGGAGCTTCTTCCAACTATCGTGCACCTATGTGTACCTCATCAGAAATGTTACTTCAGTCAGGAACTGTTGAAGAATATGTTGGGCAGGCTTCTCCACACCGTGTCCCACCCGTGTTCCCCCCCCCACTTTGTCCGATCTTATCAAAAGGTAAACTGATCAAATTTGCAGACAATGCAAAGCTAGGAGGGATAGCTAAAGGTACCTTCACACTAAGCGACGCTGCAGCAATACAGACAACGATGCCGATCACTGCAGCGTCGCTGTTTCGTCGTTGTGTGGTCGCTGGAGAGCTGTCACACAGACGGCTCTCCAGCGACCAACGATGCCGAAGTCCCCTGGTAACCAGGGTAAACATCGGGTTACTAAGCGCAGGGCCGCGCTTAGTAACCCGATGTTTACCCTGGTTACCATTGTAAAAGTAAAAAAAAAAACACATACTCACATTCCGGTGCCCGGCGTCCGCTTCCCTGCACTCCTCCTGCATCCTGTGTCAGCGCCGAACATCTCCGGCATCTCCCACAGAGCAGAGCGGTGACGGCACCGCTCTGCTTTACGGCCGGCACTTACACAGGATGCAGGAGGAGTGCAGGGAAGCGGACGCCGGGCACCGGAATGTGAGTATGTGTTTTTTTTTTTACTTTTACAATGGTAACCAGGGTAAACATCGGGTTACTAAGCGCGGCCCTGCGCTTAGTAACCCGATGTTTACCCTGGTTACCAGTGAAGACATCGCTGGATCGGTGTCACACACACCGATCCAGCGATTTCAGCGGGAGATCCAGCGACAAAATAAAGTTCTGGACTTTCAGCAACGACCAGCGATCTCACAGCGGGATCCTGATCGCTGCTGCATGTCAAACACAATGATATCGCTAGCCAGGACGCTGCAACGTCACGGATCTCTAGCAATATCGTTTAGTGTGAAGGTTCCTTAACACTAGAGAAGACAGGGAGAGGATTCAGAAGGATCTAGATAAGTTTGAACAATGGACAGCGACTAATAGAATGTATTTAACAGGGAGAAATGCAAGATTCTACATCTGGGCAAGAGAAACAAAAATTACATCTACAGAATGGGAGGAATAGAACTAAGCAACTGCATGTGTGAAAAAGACTTGGGCATACTAATAGATCACAAACAGTAAATGAGTCAACAGTGTGGTGCAGCAGCAAAAAAGGCAAACACAGTTCTAGGATGTATTAAGAGACGCATTGAGTCTAGATCACATGAAGTTATTATCCCCCTCTACTCCTCCTTGGTCAGGGCTCATCTGGAATACTGTGTCTAGTTCTGAGCACCACATTTTAAAAAAGACTTTGAAAAACTGGATCAAGTTCACAGAAGAGCTACCAGGATGGTGAGCGGACTGCAAAGTATCTCCTACGAGGAACGATTAAAGGATCTAGCTTGCAAAAATATTCTCATTTGCTCATGGAAACATGAGAAGCAATGGAATGAAACTGAAAGTGAGAAAATACTGATTAGATATTTGAAAAAAACTTTTTGACAGTGAGAGTGATCAATGAGTGGAACAGGTTGGCATGAGAGGTGGTGTGTTCTCTTTCAATAGAAGTCTTCCAACAGAGGCTGGACAGACATCTGTCTGTGATGGTTTAGTGATTCCTGCATTGAGCAGGGGTTTGAACCAGATAACCCTTGAGGTTCCGTCCAACTATAAAATTCTATGACTCTATGAAAAGCACATTTTTTCCCAATTTCGAGTTTGCAAAAGTTTTGCAACTTTCTTAAATGTTTTACACCAGAAATCTGCCAAGAGCACTTTGATCAACTGTAGTCAAAGTGTCTGCATATCCCCCTCCATATTCTGTGATAGCCACAATTCTTTTATACACAATGGGAGATGCAGGTACACTATTCACCACCTTCCAGCTCCAGTTTCCTGCCTACAGAGTCTCCATGTGCAAAATGCAGTATGACTGAGAAGCTTTGCCAGCTACTGGCTTTACTGATTATGTCTCCTATAAAACAGAAGATACGTAATTTTTGAGCTTCACATGTCTCGATTTGCCTTAGGACCACATGGCTTTTTAGGATTTTTTTAGCTACAAGGTAAGGTAATAAGGGACACTTGGAGTGTAAGTAATGGTACCATGATTCGTTAGTATATTTAGTATCACATCAAAACAACTCAGAGAGCTATAATGCTAACATTACACAAGAGCTTGTAGTTGCTGCAATTGTTGGAATACTTTCACTGCCAAGAATGTATGAAATATGTCATGACTTCACATGTGGCAAGCAGAACCTAAGAAATAAGTTTAGCTAGGTATAGTCTTCCGGCTTTCACATGATATCATAATCACTATTTTAGGTGAAATACAGCAACATGAAAAGTTTTAATTCTGTGTGTATAGGCTCTTGTTCATATCTTTATATACCTTACATATAACATAGTAACATAGTTAGAAAGGCCGAAAAAAGATGTAAAATAATGTATAAGGTACGTTATCATCCCTCTCTCAGAACTAAAATAATCTGATTACATAAATATGCACACCCTTAAAGGGGTTGGCCACCACTTTTTATTATTACTGTTATTATATCTGATCAGTTGGGATGCAACACCAACACCCCTCGCTGTTCAGCTGCAGACCAACACCCTATTCAAATTAATAGGGGTGGATCTGTAAAACCCAATCAAGGCCACTGCAGTTCTGATATATATAGAGCTGCTGTGTTCCGGCAGCATCTGAGAACTTCCATCCGCCACCAGTAACAGCTAAACAGCAGCGGAGGAAGGAGTCGCATCATTCTGAAGATGGGCCATCAATAAAAAGAGTAGTGAGTAGTGACCATCCTCCTCATGGCACATCAAGGATTGGCAAATTTTGCCAACTCTTCCATGCAGTAGTGCTCTAAATCTGTCAGACTGTGAGGAGATCTCCTGTGTACAGCCTTTTTCAGGTAAACCAACAGGTTTTTAGTTTGATTCAGGTCTGGGCTCTTTTTGGGTCATACCAAAACTGTGATCTTCTGGCAAAGCCATTCTTTTGTTGATTTGGAGGTATGCTTGGGGTAGCTGTTATGCTGCAAGGTGAAATTCCTCTTCATCTTTGAGGCCTTGGGGTTAAAATTGTTCATAATTCCCTCCAATTTCACTAAAGCCAGAGTTCCAGCTGCCGAAAAACAGCACCAAAGTGTAAATGCTTCATTGCAGATATTGTGTGCTTTTGGTGATGCATAGTGTTGTCCTTGGGCAAACATACCTTTTGAAATTATGGCCAAAAGGTTCACCTTGATCTCATCAAACCATGACACCTTTACCCACATGCTTTTGGCAAAACATAGCTGGGCTTGAATGTCATTCTTTGTAAGAAAAGACTTCCATGATTTTTTAATACAATGCCATGAAAAATGAAAAGTCGAGTTGGTCACCCTGCTTCTGGACCAATCTTCTTTTTTTATTCATGAACTTTTCAGGACATTCAGTTCTAGGTAATGTCATTTATGTGCCAAGTTTAAGCCATCTTGTTCTATTCCAAAATGGCTATGATAAATGAACATAAATTCTACTACTTCAAAATAACCTCAGTCAATGAGCATATATGGTGTTAGCCCAGAATCCCCACAATCTCTAAATATATGTTTTCTACTCAAAACTGGTCATAATTGTTCTAATGGTGAGAACATTGATGAGCATCAAGGCCAGAAACAGGTCACCCGCAAAAAAAAAAAGTATCCACCTATGTAGTAATAGTACAGTATTAACAATGCATGACTCAATAAGTAGCCAATACAACTGTAGTAGTATAACAGCTAAAGAATGTTTATCATACATAAATAAAAAATGTGTCTAGGCATAAATAATCCAGAACAAGATCAGACAATCACCTCTGCAAGCTTATAATTAATGGTACATTTTCATGTTACTGGTTCTGTTTTCCAAATTGCTGTAAAGTTATCTCTTTCATGTTTTACATTTTATGGTTCCTCTGGCCTGGAAATTTACTTGTTTACCTTTGCATATTGTCTACTTCACCACTCTAAAGTCAATTCGTGAAGAATTTATCAAAGTGTCATAATTTACAAAGTGCTATGTATTTAAACACGGCAGTAAGGTGGGAGACACTTAAGGCCCCGTCTCACATAGCGAGATCGCTAGCGAGATCGCTGCTGAGTCACAAGTTTTGTGACGCAACAGCGACCTCCATAGCGATCTCGCTATGTGTGACACGTACCAGCGATCAGGCCCCTGCTGCGAGATCGCTGGTCGTGTCGGAATGGCCTGGACCTTTTTTTGGTCGTTGAGGCCCCGCTGACATCGCTGAATCGGTGTGTGTGACACGGATTCAGCGATGTCTTCACTGGTAACCAGGGTAAACATCGGGTTACTAAGCGCAGGGCCGCGCTTAGTAACCCGATGTTTACCCTGGTTACCAGCGTAAATGTAAAAAAAAACAAACAGTACATACTCGCCTTTCGGTGTCCAGGTCCCTTGGCGTCTGCTTCCTGCTCTCACTGACTGCCGCCGTACAGTGAGAAGTGAGAGCACAGCAGTGACGTCACCGCTGCGCTCTGCTCTCACTGTACGGCCGGATCTCAGTCAGAGCAGGAAGCAGACGGCAAGGGACCTGGACACCGAAAGGCGAGTATGTACTGTTTGTTTTTTTTGGTAACCAGGGTAAACATCGGGTTACTAAGCGCGGCCCTGCGCTTAGTAACCCGATGTTTACCCCGGTTACCCGGGTGCTGCAGGGGGACTTCGGCATCGTTGAAGACAGTTTCAACGATGCCGAAGTCGTTCCCCTGATCGTTGGTCGCTGGAGAGAGCTGTCTGTGTGACAGCTCCCCAGCGACCACACAGCGACTTACCAACGATCACGGCCAGGTCGTATCGCTGGTCGTGATCGTTGGTAAATCGCTATGTGAGACGGGGCCTTTAGGCTAGGCAACATACTTAAACGAGTGTCCGGTTCACTTGAGCTGGAAAATGTTCTAAATCTATTTTCTTCATCTATATTCTCTGATGTTTTCTCTGAAATATACTGCCCTTTCACACATGCAGTGCAGTTTATCCACATCAGTCCCTCTCTTCTCCCTTGTACAGCTCACATGCTCTATTCACATTCATAAAACACTAAAAGCCATCCTCTTCCACCAGACAGAGCAGGAGACACTCTCACAAATCAAGTCAGGCCCTCCTTGTGCTATCAATGTTAACTTCTTTCTTACTGCACAACATTCATTGCATGCCTTCTCCTGTCTCTTTTAATTGTGCCCTCTGGAACTGCTGATGTCCGAGGCTTTATCTGTTGAGTACATTTGATCTGCCAATAATTTACATGTATTACCTCAATAAACTCTTGGCAGAGATCCAGGTGTTCTGTCCAAAAAATAAAATTCAATTGATAGAAAAGTTGTATTGGGTATATGTGCTTCCCCTTCAAAACAAGTTGCCATAAAACTGCACCCATCGCAGTTCCCAATACCTGCAGGTAATAAGTATGGTGAAACACAAAATAGCAGTTATGATACAAAATAAAATGAAGAAGATAAACCAAAAAGAACAATTTCATGTGATCACCTTGACAAAGTATACTGAAAAAATAATATACAGCCTCGATATCATCAGTTATGGCTGCAAGTGTTGGCACCCTTAAATTTGTTCCAGAAAATTATTGTAAATACACGTTTTGTTATACACATGTTTATTTCCTTATACAGAGAAAAAAATGTAAATTGGACATAATTTCACACTAAACCTCAAAAATGGACCTAATAAAATTGTTGGCACCCTCAACTTAATATTTGGTTGCACACCCTTTGGAATAAATAACTGCAATCAATCGCTTCCTATAACCATCTAGCTTCTTACACCTCTCAACTGGAATTTTGGACCAATCTTCTTTTGCAAATTGCTCCAGGACTCTCACCTTCTCCCAACAGCAAGTTTGAGATCTCCACAAGTGTTCAATGGGATTTAGATCCCGACTCATTGCTGGCCAGTACAGAACTCTCCAGTGCTTTGTTTCCATCCATTTCTGGGGACTTCTTGAAGTATGTTTGAAGTCATTGTGCTGCTGGAAGTCCCATGACCTAGGACGCAAACCCAAATTTCTGACACTGGACACTACATTGCCACCCAAAATTCTTTATTAGTGTTAAGATTTCATGATGCCTTACACACAGTCAAGGCATCCAGTGCCAGAGGCAGCAAAGCAACTCCAAAATATTTTTGAATCTACACAATATTTAACAGTAGGTACTGTGTTATTTTCTTTGTAGGCCTCATTCCGTTTTCGTTAAATAGTAGAATGATGTGCTTTACCAGAAAGCTCTATTTTCATCTTGTCTGTCCACAAGATGGTTTCCGAGAATGATTTTGGCTTACTCATGTATATTTTGGCAAACTGCAGTCTAGCTTTGTTATTTCTCTATGTCACCAGTGGGATCCTCCTGGGAGTCCTGCCATAGTGTTTATTCAAATGATGACAGATAGTTTGCACTGACACTGATGCAACCTGACACATTTCTTTGGAACTTGATTGGGGCTGCTTATCCACTATCTGGACTATCCTGCATTGCATCCTTTCATCAATTTTTCTCTGACATCCACATTCAGGGAGATTAGCTAAAGTGCCATGGGTTGTACATTTCTTGATTATGTTGCGCATCGTGGACAAAAGAACATCAATATCTCTGGAGATGGACTTGTAATTTTGAGATTGTTAATATTTTTCAAAAATTGGGGTTCTCAAATAGTTTTCTTCTCCTTTTTCTGTTCTCCATGCTTAGTGTGGCACACACAGAATGCAAAGAGTCAACTTCTCCCCTATTTATCTGGTTTCAGGTGTGATTTTCATATTGCCCACACCTGTTACTTGCCACATGTGAGTTTGAATGAGCATCACATGCTTGAAACAAAGATATTTACACACAATTTTTTCTGGAGAAATACTTCATTTCCTAGAACAATTTCAAGGGTGCCAACTCTTTTGGCCATGACTGTATTTGATGTTGGAATAAAGCAATTCAATATTGCATATTACAATGAGTGTATTTGCAGCAAACATCAAGCCATCGCGTTCTTGTATCAGGTAGTAATAATAATAATCTTTATATAGCGCCAACATATTCCGCAGCGCTATACAATTTAACAGTTTCAAACACAACAGTCTTAAGTAACAATGTTAACAATACAATAATTAAAGCAACACAAGATGACCCTGCTCGTGAGAGCTTACAATCTACAGTGAGGTGGGGGAGATACAAAGTACAGGTGTGTATTTACAATGATGTACTTACAATGATGATCCAGCCATCTTCAGGGGGTGGGGGATAGATGGAGATAGTGAAAGGGCTACACACACACACACAAACATAAAATGACTTTGATTAGGAAATGTGATAGGCCGCTCTGAACAAATGTGTTTTGAGGGAGCGCCTAAAACTATGCAAATTGTGGATGGTCCTAATATGTTGGGGTAGTGGATTCCAGAACTTTGTTCTTCACAAGATAAATCCACCATTTGTTTTGAATGCTAATGATCTTATCATTACAAGCCAAGATAAAGATGATATACAAAGCTGGAAACAATTTGAGATTATTCTTAAAGGTTGAGGGATTATGTTAAAGATTTTCTTTACCTAAAAAACTTGTTGATAATACAACAATTTGAAAGATAGTGCCTGCAAAGAGGTATACATCTTTAAGGCCATGTTCACACGTTCAGTATTTTTTGCATTTTTTTCCGCGTTTTTTCGCTATAAAAACATGATAAAAACGCGAAAAAAACGCTTACATATGCCTCCTATTATTTACAGTGTATTCCGCATTTCTTGTGCAAATGTTGCATTTTTTTCCGCAAAAAAATCGCATCGCGGAAAAAAAGCAACATGTTCATTAAATTTGCGGAATTGCGGGGATTCCGCACACCTAGGAATGCATTGATCTACTTACTTTCCGCATGTGGCTATGCCCACCATGCGGGAAGTAAGCAGATTATGTGCGGTTGGTACCCAGGGTGGAGGAGAGGAGACTCTCCTCCACGGACTGGGCACCATATAATTGGTAAAAAAAAAGAATTAAAATAAAAAATAGTCATATACTCACCACTACGGACGCCACTGAGGAGATCGGCTGTCTGCAGGTGAGTATAACCATTTTTTTAATTATTTTTAAACATTCTTTTACTATTGATGCTGCATAGGCAGCATCTATAGTAAAAAGTTGGTCACACTTGTCAAACACTATGTTTGACAAGTGTGACTAAGGGTACCTTTACACAGTGCAATTTTGATCGCTACGACGGCACGATTCGTGACGTTGCAGCGTCGTATGATTATCGCTCCAGCGTCGTAGACTGCGGTCACACGTTGCAATACACAGCGCTGGAGCGATAATTTCATGACGTATTTGCGATGTAGAAGCCGTTGGTTACTGTGCGCACATCGTATACAACCTGTGTCACACGATGCAATCATGCCGCCACAGCGGGACACTAGACGACGAAAGAAAGTTTCAAACGATCTGCTACGACGTACGATTCTCAGCGGGGATCCGGATCGCAGTAGCGTGTCAGACACAACGATATCGTAAATGCATCGCTGGAACGTCACAAATCGTGCCGTCGTAGCGATCAAAATTGCACTGTGTAAAGGTACCCTAACTTGTCAGTCAGTTTTCCAAGCGATGCTACAGATCGCTTGGAAAACTTTAGCATTCTGCAAGCTAATTTCGCTTGCAAAATGCTAAAAAAAAACGCGAAAAAATTGGGAAAAAAACGCAAAAAAAAAATGCGGATTTCTTGCAGAAAATTTCCGGTTTTCTTCAGGAAATTTCTGCAAGAAATCCTGACGTGTGCACATACCCTAATAGTGATGAGCGAGTGAACTCGTTGCTCAGGTTTTCCCGAGCACGCTCGGGTGATCTCCGAGTATTTGTTAGTGTTCGGAGATTTAGTTTTCATCGCCACAGCTGAATGATTTACAGCTACTAGACAGCTTGATTGCATGTGAGGATTCCCCAGCAACCAGGCAACCCCCACATGTACTCAGGCTGGGCAGTAGCAGTAAATCATTCAGCTGAGGCGATGAAAACTTAATCTCTGAACACTAACAAATACTCAGAGATCACCCGAGCGTGCTCGGGAATACCCGAGCAATGAGTACACTCGCTCATCACTAATCTTTAACAAATGTAAATGTATCCAGCCTCCCCATTGGGGAAAAGGTTAGGCTACTTTTCAGCATAGACCTAGACCTTTCAAGGTGCAATAATTTGCACGGAGATGGTCTACAAATCATCAATCTAACATAAGTCAACCCTACTTCCAATTGCTTCTCATTCTAGAGCATTTGGTTGAGGTTGGAGTGTGTTGTCGGGCCTCTTTTGTACATGTTTGCAATGAACCGCCTTGTCTTATCCCTCGGCGTTGCTGGTTTCTGATTATAATAAATCATTGGTAAGCTCACTTGAATTTTATACTGCATAATTACTCTTTTTCTTTTTAAAGTTATATCTGGCATTGACCTGGATTCTATCTAAAGGCCCTTATATTTTTTAAGTTATTTTTATCATCTCTGCAGAAATAGGCTGGGCAGGGGTATGGCGGGGGCATGACTACACACCTTGTCAAATTCATAATGAGCTGTAGCATTTCCTACACCAGAAATCTCTCTTCAGTCTCTAAGAGGTCATCGCAGAGGTGCATGCCAATGGTCAGACGCTCCCAGATCATGATGAGACATGCAATTCTTCAAAACTCCACCACGCGTCTTCATCAAGATCGGCGAGAAATTCACCAGTCTTCAGTCTTGGGGTCTAAGTCCATGGAACATTACCTATAATCCTCCAAACTGCAGATATTCCACCACAGTCTGTTTGCAAGTTTATGTGCTTCAATTAATTCTATAGATAATCTAATAATATCTATGTTCACCATATCTTCAAACAAAACCCCTAGAGGGCTGTTTATGCAGCATAGCCTGCCGTGTATCCATATCAAAAGCCATATTGGTGAAAACCATAATGCAGATCAGCAGAAAATAAAAAAATAAAACAAAAAAATAAAATAAAAACTAAAACAGACTAGAAGAAGAGAGGGAACCATGCAACCAATCAACTACCAAAAACTCCCAATGGAGTAGGCACTACCTGTATATTGATGGAGTGCTAAGCAAATATGTATAAATCACACACAATTTAAAAAAAAGACACACAAAAGATTGGTTGCACTTCCTAAATTTAAACAACATAACTATTTGTTATGTAGCAAACACAATAACCTAGACAAGACAAATAAAAACACTTATAAATATGCACATTGTGCCTGTTTCCTAAGCTAAAAGAACTGGCACAAGAATAAATATAAAAATAATATATATATATATTAACATAATATAAGTATAATTAGATATTTCCCCTAAAGTGAGGTTAAATAGCCTAAAGAAAAAAAATGTTCAATGCAGATAATAATGTATAAATAATTCAACAGCAAATTAATATAAAAGAGATAAGCAGTAACACTGTACAATAAAGCCATGTGCATTGTCACTCAGGTAAATAAGGACCCCACATGTATCACCACAGGAGGTGGTTTCCTCAGGGGCTCGGCTCAGTGGCTGGTCAAGTGCTTTATATACTGAACAGTTCTAAAAAGAGTATATTACCTGATCTACATGATGGTTGCAGAAGATGGAGGAAGACTAAGGCCAGGTGCGAATTAGTAGCACTTTGGACGAAGTGCATGTTCGCTGCGATCAAAGTGCTGTCTTCTATTGAATGCAGGTGAATCCGCATGTGTTCACTGAACCGTGCAGATTTACCGCATACAATACATTGTATTGATGTAATTTCTCTTGTGGAGACGCTATGGAAATTGACATGCTGCGGTCTGGAAAGATGTCAGTCTCCGCGGGTGATCCACAGGCATCTGTAGATGCATAGTGGACATGGGATTTCTAGATATCCCATCCACTATGCTGTGACATCTGGCCACTGCAGGTTTGACGCTGCGTAAATTTATATCAGTTCTTAAATACAAAAAGTGAAACTCATATTATATAGAGTCATTACAAATAGTTATCTTTTTCAAGTGTTTACTTCTGTTAATGTTGATGATTATGGCTTACAGCCAATGAAAACCCAAAAGTAATTATCTCAGTAAATTAGAATACTTTATAACACCAGCTTGAAAAATTATTGTAAAATCTGAACCGTTGGCCTACTGAAATGTATGTTCAGTAAATGCACTCAATACTTGGTTGTGGCTCCTTTTGCATCAATTACTGCATCAATGCGACGTGACATGGAGGCGATCAGGCTGTGGCGCTGCTGAGGTGTTATAGAAGCCCAGGTTGCTTTGATAGCAGCCTTCAGCTCGTCTGCATTGTTGGGTCTGGTGTCTCTCATCTTCCTCTTGATAATACCCCATAGATTCTCTATGGGGTTAAGGTCAGGCGAGTTTGCTGCCAATCAAGCACAGTGACAATGTTGTTTTTAAACCAGGTATTGGTACTTTTGGCAGTGTGGACAGGTGCCAAATCCTGCTGGAGAATGAATGACATTTCCATCTTCAAAAAGCTTGTCGGCAGAGGGAAGCATGAAGTGCTCTAAAATTTTCTGGTAGACGGCTGCGCCGACTTTGGTCTTGATAAAACGCAGTGGACCGACACCAGCAGATGACATGGCCTCCCCAAACCATCACTGATTGTGGAAACGTCACACTAGACCTCAAGTAACTTGGATTGTGGCCTCTCCACTCTTCCTCCAGACTCTGGGACTTTGATTTCCAAATGAAATGCAAAATTTATTTTCATCTGAAAACAACATCTTGGGCCACTGAGCAACAGTCCAGCTCCTTTTCTCCTTGGCCCAGGCAAGACGCTTCTGGCGTTGTCTATTGGTCATGAGTGGCTTGACACAAGAAATGTGACACTTGTAGCCCATGTCCTGGATACGTCTGTGTGTAGTGGCTCTTGAAGCAATGACTCCAGCAGCAGTCCACTCCTTGTGAATCTTCCCCAAATTTTTGAACAGTCTTTTCTTTACAATTCTTTCAAGGCTGCAGCTATCCCGCTGCTTGTGCACCTTTTTCTGCCACAATTTTTCCTTCCACTCAACTTTCCATTAATATGCTTGGATACAGCACTCTGTGAACAGCCAGTTTCTTTAGCAATGACCTTTTGTGGCTTACCCTCCTTGTGGAGTGTGTCAGTGACTGCTTCAGGACATCTGGCAAATCAGCAGTCTTCCTCATGATTGTGGAGCCTGCTGAAAAAGACTGTATACTCCTCCATCTCCTCAGTATATATCTGCTGTAGACTGCTCCACATACAATAGATATTTAGAAAAAAAAAATAGAGGAGGCTACAGCAGGTATACAGTGAGGAGGTGGAGGAGTATACAGCAGGTATACAGTGAGGAGGTGGAGGAGGATACAGCAGGCATATAATGAGGAGGTGGAGGAGGATACAGCAGGTATATAGTGAGTAGATGGAGGAGTATACAGCAGGTATATAGTGAGGAGATGGGGGAGTACACAGAAGGTATACAGTGAGGAGGTGGAGGAGGATACAGCAGGCATATAATGAGGAGGTGGAGGAGGATACAGCAGGTATATAGTGAGTAGATGGAGGAGTATACAGCACGTATATAGTGAGGAGATGGGGGAGTAAACAGAAGGTATACAGTGAGGAGGTGGAGGAGTATACAGAAGGTATACAGTGAGGAGATGGGGGAGTACACAGAAGGTATACAGCGAGGAGATGGGGGAGTACACAGAAGGTATACAGCGAGGAGATGGGGGAGTACACAGAAGGTATATAGTGAGGAGGTGGAGGAGTATACAGCAGGTATACAGTGAGGAGGTGGAGGAGTACACAGAAGGTATACAGTGAGGAGGTGGAGGAGTATACAGCAGGCAGTGTAGGGTACAGAGGGGGTCGTGCAGTCGCCCGTGCCTCTTCCCATCAGCAGTATATCAGGCCGTGCAGTGTGGAGCTCGCCGGTAGCGCGCAGTCTGGTGAGCTTATCAGCGGCAGCTGGCTCCTCTCTACATATCCCGTCTGTACAATAATAACAGTGTATGTGAGCCGGCTCCTCCCGGCCATCTTCGTCCCTCCCTCCCTCTCCTCTGTGCTTCTGTGCTGTGCTGAGTGCAGAGACCGGGGCTGCCGCCTCATCATCTTTGGCATGCTGTGGACCGGGCTCGCCATGCCTGGGGAGCTATGAGAGGGGGCAAACCACGCCACGGCTGTGCTTGCCAGAACCTCTTCCGTAAAGTCCTGTCTCAGTGCAGCTGCTGCTACGCCCGGGTGAGAGGTTAGTGCGAGCGCTGATCTGTGCACTTCTGTCTATGGCTCCTGTAACCTGCCCGCCGCAATGCCAGCAGCTGATGTGTGGGGGGCTCCTGACTGGTGGTCGCTGGTGTCCGCGCTGCTCGCACCGCTCAGTGTCTGGGGAAGCACAGTCTGATGACAGCGCAGTCTTCACATCATAGTTGTATATTGTTCTCTGTGGCACAGGAATATCGGGGGATGGTTGTCATGGCACACAGGAGGGCATGGTGGGCAAAGCGTGGTGGGCATGGTAGGCATGGCTGTGTGTATCACAGAGTTACATGGTACCATGATCATGAGATGTGTTTAGTGTATGCTGCAAATGAACGGGATGGTTCACACCATGGTCTGAAGGTCTATATACCTGCTGTATACTCCTCCACCGCCTCACTATATACCTGCTGTATACTCCTCCACCGCCTCACTATATACCTGCTGTATACTCCTCTACCTCCTCACTATATACCTGCTGTATATTTATCCACCTCCTCACTATATACCTGCTGTATACTCCTCCATCTCCTCACTATATACCTGCTGTATACTTATTCACCTCCTCACTATATACCTGCTGTATACTCCTCTACCTCCTCACTATATACCTGCTGTATACTCCTCCATCTCCTCACTATATACCTGCTGTGTACTTATCCACCTCCTCACTATATACCTGCTGTATACTCCTCTACCTCCTCACTATATACCTGCTGTATACTCCTCCACCTCCTCACTATATACCTGCTGTATACTCCTCCACCGCCTCACTATATACCTGCTGTATACTCCTCTACCTCCTCACTATATACCTGCTGTATATTTATCCACCTCCTCACTATATACCTGCTGTATACTCCTCCATCTCCTCACTATATACCTGCTGTATACTTATTCACCTCCTCACTATATACCTGCTGTATACTCCTCTACCTCCTCACTATATACCTGCTGTATACTCCTCCATCTCCTCACTATATACCTGCTGTGTACTTATCCACCTCCTCACTATATACCTGCTGTATACTCCTCTACCTCCTCACTATATACCTGCTGTATACTCCTCCACCTCCTCACTATATACCTGCTGTATACTCCTCCATCTCCTCACTATATACCTGCTGTGTACTTATCCACCTCCTCACTATATACCTGCTGTGTACTTATCCACCTCCTCACTATATACCTGCTGTATACTCCTCCACCTCCTCACTATATACCTGCTGTATACTCCTCCACCTCCTCACTATATACCTGCTGTATACTCCTCCACCTCCTCACTATATACCTGCTGTATACTCCTCCACCTCCTCACTATATACCTGCTGTATATTTGTCCACCTCCTCACTATATACCTGCTGTATATTTATCCACCTCCTCACTATATACCTGCTGTATACTCCTCCACCTCCTCACTATATACCTGCTGTATATTTATCCACCTCCTCATTATATACCTGCTGTATATTTATCCACCTCCTCACTATATACCTGCTGTATACTCCTCCACCTCCTCACTATATACCTGCTGTATATTTATCCACCTCCTCACTATATACCTGCTGTGTACTCTTCTACCTCCTCACTATATACCTGCTGTATACTCTTCTACCTCCTCACTATATACCTGCTGTATACTCCTCCACCTCCTCACTATATACCTGCTGTATATTTATCCACCTCCTCACTATATACCTGCTGTATACTCCTCTACCTCCTCACTATATACCTGCTGTATACTCCACCTCCTCATTATATACCTGCTGTATATTTATCCACCTCCTCACTATATACCTGCTGTATACTCCTCTACCTCCTCACTATATACCTGCTGTATACTCCTCCACCTCCTCACTATATACCTGCTGTATATTTATCCACCTCCTCACTATATACCTGCTGTATACTCTTCTACCTCCTCACTATATACCTGCTGTATACTCTTCTACCTCCTCACTATATACCTGCTGTATACTCTTCTACCTCCTCACTATATACCTGCTGTATACTCCTCCACCTCCTCACTATATACCTGCTGTATATTTATCCACCTCCTCACTATATACCTGCTGTATACTCTTCTACCTCCTCACTATATACCTGCTGTATACTCTTCTACCTCCTCACTATATACCTGCTGTATACTCCTCCACCGCCTCACTATATACCTGCTGTATACTCCTCCACCGCCTCACTATATACCTGCTGTATACTCCTCCACCTCCTCACTGTATACCTGCTGTATACTTCTCCACCGCCTCACTATATACCTGCTGTATACTTCTCCACCGCCTCACTATATACCTGCTGTATACTCCTCCACCTCCTCACTATATACCTGCTGTATATTTATCCACCTCCTCACTATATAGTGAGGCGGTGGAGGAGGATACAGCAGGTATACAGTGAGGAGGTGGAGGAGTATGCAGCAGGTATATAGTGAGGAGGTGGAGGAGTATACAGCAGGTATATAGTGAGGAGGTGGAGGAGTATACAGCAGGTATATAGTGAGGAGGTGGAGGAGTATACAGCAGGTATATAGTGTGGAGGTGGAGGAGTATACAGCAGGTATAAAGTGTGGAGGTGGAGGAGTATACAGCAGTTGTATAGTGAGGCGGTGGAGGAGTATACAGCAGGTATATAGTGAGTAGATGGAGGAGTATACAGCAGGTATATAGTGAGACGGTGGAGGAGTATACAGCAGGTATATAGTGAGGAGGTGGAGGAGTATACAGCAGGTATATAGTGAGGAGGTGGAGGAGTATACAGCAGGTATATAGTGAGGCGGTGGAGGAGTATATAGCAGTTATATAGTGAAGCGGTGGAGGAGTATACAGCAGTTATATAGTGAGGCGGTGAAGGAGTATACAGCAGGTATATAGTGAGGATGTGGAGGAGTATACAGCAGGTATATAGTGAGGATGTGGAGGCGTATACAGCAGGTATATAGTGTGGAGGTGGAGGAGTATACAGCAGGTATATAGTGTGGAGGTGGAGGAGTATACAGCAGGTATATAGTGAGGCGGTGGAGGAGTATACAGCAGGTATATAGTGTGGAGGTGGAGGAGTATACAGCAGGTATATAGTGTGGAGGTGGAGGAGTATACAACAGGTATATAATAAGGAGGTGCAGGAGTATACAGCAGGTATATAGTGAGGAGGTGGAGGAGTATACAGCAGGTATATAGTGTGGAGGTGGAGGAGTATACAGCAGGTATATAGTGAGGAGGTGGATAAATATACAGCAGGTATATAGTGAGGCGGTGGAGGAGTATACAGCAGGTAAGCAGGTATATAGTGAGAAGGTGGAGGAGTATACAGCAGTTATATAGGAGGTGGAGGAGTATACAGCAGGTATATACAGAGGGGGTGATGTGTAGCACCTGGAGGAGCCTGTGTCCCCTCTCATCAGCGGTGGTCTCAGGCTTGTGCTCGGTGAAGCTCGCGGTGTAGAGCGCGGTATGGGTGAGCTTATGGCCAGCGGCTGGCTCCTCATCGCCTGTCCCAGCACTACAATGATGAGACTGTACACTTCTCCTCTTTGCTCCTGTTCCGTGCTAAGGACAGTGAGTATGGCGGCCATCTCGTCATTATTGGCATGCTAGTGACCATGCTCGCCATGCCTGGGGAGTAATGAAATGGGGTCAGCTACACCACGGCCATGTTTGCGTAAACCTCTTACGTAAAGCCCTGAGTCAGTGTAGCTGTTGCTATACCCAGGTGGTAGGTTAGTGCAAGCGCTCATCTGTGTGCTTCTGTATTGGGCATTGCCCATCATATGTATCATGTAACCCGCCAGCTGTAATGCCCCATACAGATGGCCTTGTTATATATAGGGGTACGCTGCGGAACAATCTGAGTGCACTCTCGTCACAGCGCAGTCTATACGTCATTGTGTTGTAGGTAGCAAGAAGAGATGAGCTAGTGCTGCTCAGTAAGGGCACAGCTCAAGATGAATGTGATTATCTGGTATTGTCGCAATGTGTTTATTTGTTTAAACTCGCCTATATAGCGGCATTAATTCCACAGTGGTTTGCAGGCATTATCATCACGGTCCCCATCGGGGCTCACAATCTAGAATCCCTATCAGTATGTCTATGGAGTGTGGGAGGAAACCGGAGAACCCGGAGGAAACCCACCCAAACACGGGGAGAACATAGACTCCTCGCAGATGTATGGTATAATGATCATGTTTATGATATAGTTAGATGCACAATATGTTTTGCTATGCAGATGTTGCATGGTCTGGGATGATTATGGCATTGCCTATGTGTGGTTATGCTGTAGGACCTGTGATGGTTTTCATATGGTAATTCACATTGATTCTTGGGCATCTTTTGCATGTGCCATCACAGCTGTGCATGATAAACAATGGTAGGACTTGTCACATTTAGCTGTATCTATGATTACTGATGCGTTTCGATCCTTTCTGTCTTCAAATGTGATTGTGCTAATAGACTGAACCCTCTGGAGTCCTGGTTATCAGGGACCGATATATTGTCTGGCAAGATTGTTGGCTAAAGTAACAGTTTCTAAGAAATGCTAGGAGCTAGAAGTGATCAAATACAATGTAACGTCCCTCTGTGGGTAATAATATTTTTAGTGCTGAGCGTCCCCTTCTGAAAATGACATTTTTTTTTTCTCTATTATGGGAATTTAGGCAATTTGATGTTTGTGCTCAGTGATTCCCATTGAAAGGAATTTGCATTGTCAGGAGATTACTAAAAGTCCATCAGTGGATTTTCTTTAGGCCGGAGACACACTGGTGCGAGAGACGGCCGAGTCTCGCTGGTTAAAAGCAAGCTGTGGCACCTGCACTCCGGAGCGGAGCGTGCAGCTCCATGTGATTGCTATGGAGCCGCACGCTCCGCTCCGGAGTGCAGGTGCCACAGCTTGCTTTTAACCAGCGAGACTCGGCCGTCTCTCGCACCAGTGTGTCTCCGGCCTTAGACGTCTTACAGTGCGTGTCCTCTGGATTAGTGCAGACGTCCTAACATTTCCACTAATAAAAAAGAGTAGTAAATTTAGAGTAATCATATTTTTTTTACCATAAACTAATAGTACTCATGAAAAAAAAGAAACCTTGTAATATTTGTTATTATATACTGTAAATCTGCATTTTCTCCTTCTAGACTGATCTTTTATTCCCCAAATTCTCAATTCATAGGTAAAATCTGTCTTCATTGAATACAGACTTTCTCATTACTGAGATAGGACATGACAGTTGGTGCTCATAGAATTCTATGGAGAAGTGTAACTGTCATTTCTGGAGAACTTGCAGCACAGTGTCTGTGTCTGCCTCCAGCTCCTCTTCCTCATCCCCCATCATAGAATTTTAAATGCATGAAAGTAGTTTCCTATGTCAATAATGTGAAAATTTGTCTTCACTGAATACAGATTTTACCTGTGAATTGAGAGTGAAAGACCAATCCAAGAGGAGAAAGAAGCAGATTCCTCTTATAAGATATATTACAAAGTTTCTTACTTTCATGTGTACTATTGATTTATGAAATAAAAATGTGAATGACGATCACTCTTTAAGTTGCTCTTGAAGACATTGTGTAAGTGAAGTGATCCGTTAAGTCAAAGATGTAACTGGCCTTTTTGGTGGTCACCTATGTTCCTAAGGAAGTTTGTGGAAGAAGGATTGTGTCTTTATAGGGAGTGTTTACTCTTCTTTTGGTGCACAAAACATCTGTGCTTCTTTACTTCTATACGCTAGAGTTGAGCAAAAAGATTGGCAGGAGCTTGGTTCAGTGGCCACATCAGTAGTGTCTATCCGCCGAGCTAGAGCACTGTGAACTACGGGACCTCTGAACTGATGGGGTCCCCGACGCCTGTTCGGATTAGTAGGCCTGGTGCAATGTCATTTGTGTGATGATGTTGTGCGAAGCCTACTAATCAGAAAAGGTATCTGGGATGTCAGCAGGTAGGAAGGAGTTTGCCGGGCTTTACTCCATCTTCCATGAACTATGGATATTGCCACTGAGCCTGTGAGTCTTTTTGCTTAGCTCTAGTATAGGGCATAATCTTTATATACTGTATATCACGAATCCATCACTCACAGTGTCCTAGGGATGCTGTGAATGACAGGCCTGCCACCCTATGGGCTTCAGTGCTGACTGAGCTGTCAGATTGTGAGTAGTGATAAGCGAATATACTCGTTACTCGAGATTTCTCGAGCACGCTCGGGTGTCCTCCGAGTATTTTTTAGTGCTCAGAGATTTAGTTTTCATCGCCGCAGCTGATTGATTTACATTTCTTAGCCAGCTTGATTACATGTGGGGATTCCCTAGCAACCAGGCAACCCCCACATGTACTTATGCTGGCTAACAGATGTAAATCATGCAGCTGCGTCAACAAAAACTATCTCCGAGCACTTACAAATACTCGGAGACCCCCCGAGCATGCTCGGGAAATCTCGAGCAGCGAGTATACTTGCTCACCATTAATTGTGAGTGCAAGCTCTACTGCCCAGTCTGAGGCAGCGGTGTGAGTATTGTGATTGACAGCTCAGCCGTCCAATCTGGCTGGGTCTGTGGGATCTACTCCATGTGTGTGTCATTCATTCTGGGTGATTACAGGGCTATTTAGCACTCTGACAATGGTCAGAACATTGCCAATTATAGCTTTTCTCAAGTGGTGTGTGTTTGCTTTGTGCTCTGAGTTGTATTCTTATCTCTGTTGCCAACCTTGAATTTACCTCTGACCATCTTTTTGACTTACCAGTTTGTCTTGATCTGCTACCTTCCTGATACTCTGACCTCAGACTGTGACTTGACTACACTTTTGTATTTTCCCTTTGTCTATTCTGAGCCCTCTTGGTACTGTCCCCGGACCTCTTGACTATGCTGCCTCACGGTAAGTCCGTGATTAGTGACTAGCGTCACATTGAGTAGAAACTCGCATCACAATATGTACCTGTAGCTTTAGATATCTGTTTGCACTATTCTAAGCATTGAAAATATATTGTAAGGGAATATTAAAATGAGACCGTTTTGATGCAGAAATATCTACAGCTGAAAATCAGTTCTCAGTATTGTAGTCTTGGACGACAATATCATAAGTTGAAATGACAAATCACCAATTGATCACATTCAGAACAACTGAAAAAAAATCCAAATCCAATCGACTTTTTTACTCATATCCGCCATAAATCTTTTTTCTGCTGTCCAAAACTGTAGTGTTTGCTAATCGTTCTTCTGTAGACTTCAACACCAGCATGATTCCAACTATAGACTCCCACAGTGTAGATATATAGATATATACAGTATATAAAAGTGTATATATACTTACTATGAGTAAACCAGTTTTATATTAGGGTATGTGTCCACGGGCCGGATTACATCCGGATTAGCTGCGGATTGAACGCTGCATACAGCCGCAGCATTCAACCCGCAGCGTCCAGATGATACAGCATAGTGGAGGGGATTTTATGAAATCCCGTCTTCACTATGCGTACGAACGTGCATCCGGCGGCCCCACGTTTCCGGACATGTGGCGTGTCTTTTTAGAACGCAGCATGTCTGTTTAGCTTGCGGCGACGCTCCGTCGCCGCAAGGTAAATAACACAGTCCTATGTATAGAGTGCGGCGATTCTGGATGTGTGCAATTAACACATCCGGAATCATCACGCATACAGAAGGGGGTGGCGCTTTGGGGTTTTCTGCTCCATCCAAAGCCCTGGCAATCCGGACCGTGGACACACACCCTTAAGGTACCTTCACACTAAACGATATCGCTAGTGATCCGTGACGTTGCAGCATCCTGGATAGCGATATCGTTGAGTTTGACAGGCAGCAGCGATCAGGATCCTGCTGTGATATCGCTGGTCGTTGGTTAAAGTTCAGAACTTTATTTGGTCGTCAGATCGCCGTGTATCGTTGTGTTTGACAGCAAAAGCAACGATACCAGCGATGTTTTACAGTGGTAACCAGTGTATATATAGGGTTACTAAGCGCAGGGCCGCGCTTAGTAACCCGATGTTTACCCTGGTTACCAGTGTAAAATGTAAAAAAACAAACAGTACATACTCACCTTCGCGTCCCCCGGCGTCCACTTCCTGCACTGACTGAGCGCCGGCCGTAAAGTGAAAGTACAGCACAGCGGTGACGTCACCGCTCTGCTGTTAGGGCCGGCGCTCAGTCAGTGCAGGAAGCGGACGCCGGGGGACGCGAAGGTGAGTATGTACTGTTTGTTTTTTTACATTTTACACTGGTAACCAGGGTAAACATCGGGTTACTAAGCACGGCCCTGCGCTTAGCAACCCGATGTTTACCCTGGTTACCCGGGGACCTCGGCATCGTTGGTCGCTGGAGAGCTGTCTGTGTGACAGCTCTCCAGCGACCAAATAGCGACGCTGCAGCGATCGGCATCGTTTTCTGTATCGCTGCAGCGTCGCTTAGTGTGAAGGTACCTTAAGTGAATACACCTCCAACTTCCACTTGTAGTATTGAATCCCATAAGGCCTGAGGGGATCCAGGCGTAGAAGTTGACATATGCTGCAGGTGC
This sequence comes from Ranitomeya variabilis, assembly GCF_051348905.1. Taxonomy (NCBI): domain Eukaryota; kingdom Metazoa; phylum Chordata; class Amphibia; order Anura; family Dendrobatidae; genus Ranitomeya; species Ranitomeya variabilis. Next base: position 653,257,145 of record NC_135234.1, read on the forward strand.
CGGTATGCCATAGTGTCGGTATGCCAGGGTGCCGGGATGTCATGGTGCCGGTATGCCATGGTGCCGGTATGCCAGGGTGCCGGGATGCCATAGTGCCGGTATGCCAGTGTGCCTGGATGTCAAGGTGCCGGTATGCCAGGGTGCCGGTGTGATGTCGGATCTGAGCAGTATTTAGTAACTTGTCTGATGACTTCTGTGTGATGGATATTGATAGTGAAGACATAGAATGTGTGACATGATTATAGTGTCAACCAATGTGATGCAACAAATTGAAAATGAGAATTAGGAGACTATCTGTGACTGATCCTTGCGTCCACGTCCTCCCAGTGTGCATTACACGTGTCTTCTGTACCGTCCACATGTGTATCCTGTGAACAGCAATGTTTTCTGCTTGTGTCTGATGGAATTATTACCATATTACACATTATGATTAGCTGTGTGTGTTTATACACAAACATTTTCTTCCTAATATTCCATATCTAATTGTAAGGCTCCATTCACCTGTAAAGGCTCGTTCAGACGTCTATGTTTTTCAGACAGTATGGTAGTTGGTGGGTAAATGTCTGATTTTTATCTTGGACCATAAGGTCCACTCAAACGCATGGAGCTTGTCCGATATTAATCTAAGTATTACAACTAGCTCACCCATGCAAATTTATGGGTCAGTGAAAATATCGTACAGCTCTCAGTTGTCATCTGTGGCACTGCACGTTTTTCACGAACCATGTCCTAGGAAAATCTTCAGAAACCTCCATTATATTTTGCCCCCCAAAAAAACAATGAGCACAACTACTGGCGTCTGAATGACCCCTAAATGTGATTACTCCGCTCGTAATCACAGGATCTTCAGTTAAATGGGAGATTTCCGTTACTAATTCATTGCTGAATAAAGTGAATACAAGTTTTTAATATGTATAATTAATCTAGAGCAGTGTGGGAATTTACACTCTACACACAGTGCACGGCAAACGCTGCAATTTATGATTCTAATTAATTTACCAACGTAAACAAATCTGTTTACTTGTGTATTGTTAGAGATGCAAAAACAAATTATAGGTCAGATATCAAAGGAGATGAGAGAATGGAAAGCGACAAATGATACCAAGTCAAGACGATCACAATATAAGAGCTTTACATCTCTAGCTATAGGCGCAGAATACTCGCCGGTGACGTCGTCGAGTTGTCCATCACTTGGAATAAAATTGCAGTAAATATCAAGAAGAAAGTTGAAATTGTGCTCCTATTCTATCACAGTCGCAGGTCAACTTTTGTCTTCATGTCCCCCCAATATTAAAGGGGTTGTCCCATCCTCTTAAATGGGTAAAACTGCAAATAGATTGTAACAAACAAGCAACTTTGCAATTTTCCTCTAATTAAAAAATCACTGATGTTCTCTAGGAAGGAGGAATTTTTAACTCTGTAGTTTACTATTCATTACCTTGGTTATCAGTTACTGCTGCAGTCTATCAGTGGTGGGCAGTGTCTTGGCCAGGGGCGCAGCACTTACAAGATCTTTTCTATAGAGTTTGGGAGAGTGGCTCTGCAGCTGGCCAACTTCACTGCTGCGTCTACTGGCAGCATCAGAGAATGCACGGTTTGGGCCAACGGTGAAGCCATACCTCTCATCCGAGCTGTCAGTCATCAGGAAGCCAGGACACAATTGGGGGAGTGCGTTCCTGGGGACAGAACAAAGGACAAGCCCTTTAAGGCCATTTTACACAGAGAGATGACAGCCTGAATGATTAGTTCATTTCGGAAGGCCACCAATATGTTCACTTGGTGTATTAGTCCGTCACATGCTGTACTTTGTCTCTGTATATGGAGAATATAGTGGATTGGACGTTGAGATTTATGTGAATAATGCTGTATAATGGAATAGTGATAGGACTATCACTATTCATATAACATGTATGGACGGACATGATGACTATTAAAGATGTCATTGTTAAGTAAAGTGTATGTGGTTAAACAGCTGCTAATATTACACCAGTATTACATCGGGGGCCTCCTGTAAATGGACTGCAGCTAGCAAACCTGTATGTAATTAGAGACATATATTTCACCCTATGCACTGATTATCCTGATTATCAGATACGGTTTCCGCCACTAATATGAATGAGCAACTTGGGACGAGAAATTAAAACCTCAGATAAACGCAGATCTGTTTCCTGTGCAACATTATTATTTACAGACGTCCACCTCCCACTGCTCCAACACGACTACGTCTGCTATCGATGTGTCTCCAGAACATCTCTATGAAATAGGGTATATGTCATCAAGTCCTGTTTGCCTATGAGGCTGCGTGTTGGGATCCCAAGACCCGGAGTCTTCCAAGAATTGCTGCCATAATACAAGAGAACATACAGCCACAATGCAGCCATGCAGATTAGCCCTTTGAGGTTGGACAATGACTTCTTGAAACAATGATGCCTGGCTAAAGACTAGCCAAAACGACCCGTATATATCAAAGCTTTTACACCAGGAAATTGGCGTAAAATGCTTAAAAATTCTGCAAAATGTTTACGCGCTGCAATGATGAAAAAAAAAATGTTGCTACTTCCATGTCACTTTCCACTTTACCTGTTGGAGCTCGATGTGGTGACCTCCACTTGTCAATTTCACGACAATCAGTGGCATTCCTTAGGCCACAAATCTTACTCCAGTCATCGATTTGTACGAAAGCGCACTCCACTGGGCTCCTCACCTGGTTCATTAAGTGTGCGCCTCTTACTAAATCGAGGTGCCTTGCACTCCATCCCGCCCCCTCATCAAGATTGGTGTGAAAAATGCCTGACTTGATGAATCAGTGCCAAACTGTATCTATGCTGGGACACCAGTGACCAGTTGTAGTATGTGATGGAACCCAGAAGCCAATATTTAATACTCCTGGAACACCCCCACAGGAGAAATAAAGCATTTTGTGGGGCTTATTATAGGGGTTCTCTGTTACTAGGAAAAACCCCTTCTTAAGCTAAATGTTTGGCCCCAATAAAATAATAAAGCCGATACTCACCTCCCGTGCCGACGCTGTTCCTGCGGTGTCGGCACTCGCGGTCTCAGGACTCCCATGCGGTTTTGTGACACGTGAGCCTGGTGCCAGTCAACGCTGGCGCCACTGTCTCCGCTTTTGGACAAACTGAGCATGAAGAGGAAGTCTGGGATCAAGTGCAGCCCAGACTTCCTCCTCATGTTCTGTTTGTCCGAAGGCGGAGACGGCGATGCCAGCACTGATTGGGTGCTGAGCATCACGTATCATTCCACCGCATCACAGCCCTGGGACCGTGATTCCCGACACTGCGGGAATGGCACTGGAACGGGAGGTGAGCATAGACTTTATTATTTTTTTGGCGCCGAACATTTAGCTTAAGAAAGGGTTGTCCTAGTAGTGGAGAACCCCTTTAAAATCACTGGGCTATCAAGGCAAAATATGGACATGTCTGGTCCTCTAGAGAGAGAAGCGCTCTTTGCAGATACTTTCCTATTTGGGTATTAGATGAGGGTCCCATATGGGGCAGTCCAAACTTAAAATTGCCAAATAAGATATTTGAAAATTGATTTTCTAAAGGAGAAACCTTTTAGTTTTATAAGCTGCTGGTTAATATTCACAACTCTCAATCTACACAGAAGTGACTGTGCACCTATAAATACTCAGAGCTGACATGTTTGTCACCTTGCACTTTTATAAGTGAATAATGTTATTAATGTTATTTGCAGCATCTGCGAAAAGCTATAACGTATGTCATACAGCCCATGGGAATGAGACGTGACAGATATAAATTGGATCTGGTTACTGTATTTTTCTTTTGGGACCAGAAGGCGCACTTCCATGGTTGAAAAAGAGAGAAAAGTGTAGTGTGAAAAAAAACATGCTAAATAGAACACATCCCATAAAGTAAAATTGACCAGTCTTCATATCCGTCTTTATTAGACTAGATTCACATATCCATGTGTTGTCATTCAAGAGAGATGATTTTTTTTCTCAGGAGTCATCCTAGTTACTTTCATATTTTTCATTGTGGCTGCTGCTCTTCGTCCAGATGTCTGATTTATCCGAAGGAGAGGAGCGAGGAGCAGCCTGTGATCGGCCGCAGGGTCCGCGTGACATAACAGTGTGACGCAAGCCTGGGAGAGCCGGCGCCGACACTGCTGGAACAGCTCCTGCATCGGAGGCGAGTACAGGTGTTGGGGCTCACTCACACTGGCGTTTAAGTCGGACGAGTTCAATGTGAGAAAACATCGCAATGCACTCTGACCAATTTTAGTAAATGAGTTAGTGCTCATCTGCAAGTTATTTCTCAGCTTGGATCTGACTCAAAACAAATCGCAGCATGCTGTGATTCTCTTTGAGAATCAGATTACACTCGCCAATGCAAGTCAATGAGTGCGAGAAAAATATAACATGGCACACGTACCATGCACATCTGCGACATCATGTCTTGTTCCATCTACCAACGTCACGTTGCACCACAGACTGTCCAGGAGTTGACTGATGCTTCAATGCAGGTTTGGGAGGAGATTCCTCAGAAGAATATCCGTCGCCTCATCAGGAGCATGCCCAGGCGTTGTAGGGAGGTCAAACAGGCACGTCGAGGTCACACACACTGCTGAGCACCATTTCCTTGCCTTGAGGCATTTCCACTGAAGTTGGATCAGCCTGTAATTAGATTTTCCACTTTGATTTTGAGTATCATTGCAAATCTAGACCTCCATGAGATATTAATTTTGATTTACATTGATCATTTTGGTGTTCCCTTTATTTTTTTTTAGCAGTGTACTTATTTCATGCAATAAAATGCAATTTAATTATTTAAAAATCATTCAATGTGTTTTTCTGGTTTATATTTTTAGATTTAGTCTCTCACAGATGAAGTGTACCTACGATAAAAATTTCAGACCTCTCCTTTCTTTGTAGGTGGGAAAAGTTGCTAAATCGGCAGTGTATTAAATATGGTACTTACCGTATTTTCCCCAATGTATGTAAAAAAATAAACACTAAAAAAAACCTCACTCTATGAACAGAAAATGAAATTAATAGGAGGTTTATTTAAAGAGTTATTTGAAGTGGTTTTTGATGTGGATTTTAGATTAGATTGTGCTCCAAGGTCTACATGAAAAAACCTTTCAAATATTCTTTGAATACATCTACTATTAATATCACTGTGAAAACTTTCCGTGGTGCTGTTTTTTTCCACCTGGAAAAAGAAACAACATTTCAATGTTTCAAGTGTGAACATTTATGAACAATTTAATGAATAATGAAGGTCAAATACCGATTCCTATCTTTATAAGGCCGGCGTCACACTCGGCGTAAGACAATACGGTCCGTATTTTACGGCCGTAATACGGCCGAAATACGGTGAAATGTTCCCAAAATAGTGATCCGTAGGCAGGGTGTGTCAGCGTATTTTGCGCATGGCATCCTCCGTATGTAATCCGTATGGCATCCGTACTGCGAGATTTTCGCGCAGGCTTGCAAAACCGACATCTAATGGATTTATGTGCTCAAATGTTCATTAAAACATATATACAGTATATATATATATATATGTCATTGAGACACATATATATATATTCTGTATTTAGATTTCATTCTGCGCGATATCTGTGAACAGCCGGTAATTCAATTGCCGGCTTTTCATTTCTCCTTCACAAACCCGACAGGATATGAGACATGGTTTACATACAGTAAACCATCTCATATCCCCTTTTTTTTGCATATTCCACACTACTAATGTTAGTAGTGTGTATGTGCAAAATTTCAGCGCTGTAGCTGCTAAAATAAAGGGTTAAATGGCGGAAAAAATTGGCGTGGGCTCCCGCGCAATTTTCTCCGCCAGAGCGGTAAAGCCAGTGACTGAGGGCAGATATTAATAGCCAGGAGAGGGTCCATGGTTATTGGCCCCCCCGTGGCTACAAACATCTGCCCCCAGCCACCCCAGAAAAGGCACATCTGGAAGATGCGCCTATTCTGGCACTTGGCCACTCTCTTCCCACTCCCTGTAGCGGTGGGATATGGGGTAATGAAGGGTTAATGCCACCTTGCTATTGTAAGGTGACATTAAGCCAGATTAATAATGGAGAGGCGTCAATTATGTCACCTATCCATTATTAATCCAATTGTAGGAAAGGGTTAAAAAACACACACACACATGATTAAAAAGGATTTTAATGAAATAAACACAGCGGTTGTTGTAATAATTTATTGTTCTCTCAAATCCATTTGCAGTCCCTCGCTTGGCAACATAATAAACGCACAAGATACATACCTTCTGATGTACTGTCAGGTCCAACGATGTAATCCATCTGAAGGGGTTAACTAATATTACAAGCAGGAGCCCTGCTATAATGCAGCTGTGCTCCGTGCTTGTAGTTCCCCTGCGAATGAATGAAATGTAGGTCATTGACCTACATTTCATTCATTCGCGGTGAGGCGCCCTCTGGTGGATGTTCTCATGAACTGCAGCCTGGGAACTTTTTCCCACGCTCCAGGTCATATGAGGACATCCACCAGGGGGCGCATCACCGCGAATGAATGAAATGTAGGTCAATGACCTACATTTCATTCATTCGCAGGGGAATTACAAGCACGGAGCACAGCTGCATTATAGCAGGGCTCCTGCTTGTAATATTAGTTAACCCCTTCAGATGGATTACATCGTTGGACCTGACAGTACATCAGAAGGTATGTATCTTGTGCGTTTATTATGTTGCCAAGCGAGGGACTGCAAATGGATTTGAGAGAACAATAAATTATTACAACAACCGCTGTGTTTATTTCATTAAAATCCTTTTTAATCATGTGTGTGTGTGTTTTTTAACCCTTTCCTACAATTGGATTAATAATGGATAGGTGTCATAATTGACGCCTCTCCATTATTAATCTGGCTTAATGTCACCTTCCAATAGCAAGGTGGCATTAACCCTTCATTACCCCATATCCCACCGCTACAGGGAGTGGGAAGAGAGTGGCCAAGTGCCAGAATAGGCGCATCTTCCAGATGTGCCTTTTCTGGGGTGGCTGGGGGCAGATGTTTGTAGCCACGGGGGGGCCAATAACCATGGACCCTCTCCTGGCTATTAATATCTGCCCTCAGTCACTGGCTTTACCGCTCTGGCGGAGAAAATTGCGCGGGAGCCCACGCCAATTTTTTCCGCCATTTAACCCTTTATTTTAGCAGCTACAGCGCTGAAATTTTGCACATACACACTACTAACATTAGTAGTGTGGAATATGCAAAAAAAAGGGGGATATGAGATGGTTTACTGTATGTAAACCATGTCTCATATCCTGTCGGGTTTGTGCAGGAGAAATGAAAAGCCGGCAATTGAATTACCGACTTTTCACTAACAGCGCTGCGTATTTCTCGCAAGTCACACTGCTGGTCCGTGTGGAATCCGTATTTTTCTCGCCCCCATAGACTTTCATTGGCGATTTTTTTGCGCAGTACGCTGACAAACGCAGCATGCTGCGATTTTGTACGGCCGTAGAAAGCCGTATAATACTGAACCGTAATATACGGCTAATAGGAGCAGCCCCATTGAGAATAATTGTGCCGTATGTTATGCGAGTTTTACGGACGTAGTTTCTGCGCTCATACGTCCGTAAAACTCGCTAGTGTGAGGCCGGCCTAATTGTAATGTATCCATAAGAAGCGCATGACATACAGAGTACAGAGTAACCAGTATGGGTTTTTTACAAACCCTTTGACTTATAATCGTCGAGAAATAAGGATCAAAGTAGTACATGCTGCTAATTTTTTTTATACATGGACCATCGGTTTTGGTGTAAAAACATTAATGTTTTCAATTCGGAGATCACACGGACCGATTATATGCTCGATCCCTACAAACGGTATCAAAATGACATCTGGCCACACAGAAAAACACTAAAAAATGAAAACTCAGTTAAGTCGCATTGAAAAACATTACAGTAGAGAGCTGTGTGTGTGACACCATCGTACAGATATGTGCACACAGAATTTTTCAAGTAGTTTTTGCTCAGTTACTTCTAAAAAAAATCATCAAAAAGACTCCAGATAGCCACTGAGCAGAAACTCCTCCTCAAAAAAACAAAACTGCTCAAAAACTTTGGAATTCTTGCTTCAAAAATTAAGCGCAAAGACGAATTTCAGCCACGTGCACACATTGAGTTTTTGATGAGTTTTTTTTACCTCAGTATTTGTAAGATAAAACCAGGACTGGAACAATAAGAGCAAAAGTAGTTTTCTTTACCCACTCTTGGTTTTGGCTTACAAATACTGAGGTAAAAAACTCACCAAATACTCAGCGTGTGCACGTGGCCTAAACGTGGATATTCCCTACAAGTGTTTTATATTGTTCTGTTTTGTTTTTTTCTATCAGGGGTTTATTTCTTCTGGGCTAATGTTAACATGTTGCTAAGCCTTCTCATATCCTTCCCATATTCTTCAGTGTATATGCATATATCCTTTAAAGTAGCAGACGCATGAGTTGTAGCTAATTTACACCCTTTTATGTTACTGCAGTCATTTGCACAGTTTACGTGTAAATCATCTCGTTGTCAGTATTGCGCCTATTGTGCCGTCGACCACATATTCACCTGCTGACTGTGTTAGAGCAGATTATATATGGGGGCCATAGGCTATTGCGTTACATGTAAGTGATCAGTCGGGGATCCTGCTTTATATAGAGGTGTGTGGGTTTCTGCTGAGGGTGGCTGGTGAAGAACAACTCAAAATGGCTGTTTGCATTGAGATTGAACCTCGTATGTGGAATAATATAGTGACTGTATAAGTGTCTCATTGACACGTAGTCGAAAGGATCGGAGTGAAAACTGACATCTAAATAGCCAGGACTGGTACTCAGCCATCCTAAAAGCCGGAGTCTGTGGTATCCTAACAGGTTAAGTAGCCAGCATAGTGTCTGAATAATAGCTCTAAGCCACAGATGTGGGATTGTGCTGACTCAGTGACCATTGATCTGAGAGTAGCTTCCTGCTGATCTCACTCTGACTGCCATCCAGGAATCACCACCTGAACGACTGCCAAATCGATGGAGACTCATTTGGCAGCAAATTAAGGGAATTGTCGATATCACTGTTTACTAAAACTCAATCAATGTGAACTAGCTGCAGACGGAAAAACAGCGTGTGGGGTGGGGAACAGGTGACTTGAGAGCATTCACATAGTGGGGGTATAAATGGAGGGAGAAGAAGCGCTGCCACCTGGGGAGACTCACATTTATAAATCGGAAGCTGAACCATAACTATATGGCCATGTTTGTATTTTGCTGTGATTCTTTTTTGTTTTTGTGCTGAAAATCTGCTGCCTTTGCTTGAGCTGAGGCTGCGTTCACACATTGCTGCCGCAGTGCAAGTTTTAGATGTATTTCACAAAGAAAAAAACAGCATAAACAATGTGTATGCGTAAAAAATGCAATGTGGCCATACCATGTGAACACAGCCTGAGCTCCAGAAAAGTAGATGTGAATTCTTGAAATTCATCCTGAGCTCCAGAAAAGTAGATGTGAATTCTTGAAATTCATCCTGAGCTCCAGAAAAGTAGATGTGATTTCTTGAAATTCATGTAAATCTGCTGTTACTCTGAGCAACACTAGATCACTACACTAGGCTTGCCATCTGTTTGACATGGCTGATAACAGAAAACAATAGAACATGGTAATATGAGTGCCAGAAGAGCTGATCAGCAATGGGTGCCTGGTGTCAGACCCCTACCGATCAGATATTGATGACACGTCACAAGGATATATGCTTAATGTAAGGTAAACACTCATTTAAAGAGATTGTCGTGCTATGACAGCCAGTACTTAAATATATGTATATGTTTATATTTACATATATTTCTAACACACTTTTATTGATGTAAATTAGGGGAGATTGGCAAACCTTTGTCCCGAGATTAGGAAAAAAAATGGTGTTGATCAGCTTTTACTTCGTATCCGTCTGTTTCCCTGAGCTTTGCCCTATATTGAGCAGAATGATTACTCAGGCAGTTAAGGTGCTTGACTGTAGCACGGCGGGTTGTCCTGGATGAGGTGAAATTGAGCAGATGGCAAATGCAGCATCATGTGTCCTACATCTCAGAGATTCGTTGAACCAGGCATTTAATTGGGACGCTTTTATTGTCACTTTAGATTTTGGGTTGATAGTAAAGACTGGTTGTATTATTAGCAGCCTATGTTTAAAATGTTAGGACATTCTGCAAGAAGGTATCATGGCCATAAAAAGATATTTCTGACAGGTATGTGCCTATTGGCATTTCTTGGCAATACCTCATCACCTCCTATTAGGTCAGTCAGTCCTCCTGGCGTGTCCGTTGTAGTACATGCTCGCTTTCCATGTGATGAGTAGACTAGAGCTCTACATTGCGCTGTTCCTCTGCAATTCTTAGGCTGACTTCAGACTAACGTAAAAAAATTGATTTTCATCCCAAAAAGAAAACACTTTACATCTGTATTTTCATCCCTATTGTCATCTGTATGGCATCCATTTTTATACATCAGTAATGAATAAAATTTACAAGAAAAAAATGCCGTTTCCTATATAAGGGTATGTGTCCACGTTCAGGATTGCTTCAGGCTTTGGTCAGGATTTTATGCAGGTAAAATCCTGACCAAAAATGCACCTGAGGTCACTGGCAGGTCACCTGCGGTGTTCCTGCGTGTTTTGCTCATTGTAGCAACATGCTGCGTTCTGAAAAAACGCAACGCATGTGCGTTTTTGCGGGAAAAACGCATGCGTTTTTTAATGCACAGTGGAGACGGGATTTCATTAAATCCCCTCCACTATGCTGTAACATCTGGACGCTGCGTTTTTGACGCTGCAAATTAGGCCACGTGCACACGTTGAGTATTTGGTGAGTATTTCCCGTGGGGAAAAAACAGGAGTGGGGACGTGTTTCACTCCTGATTTTGGCTAACAAATACTGAGGTAACAATATTCAATTTGTGCACTGGAATAGGTGCCACAAATATAAGCTCCCTTCCCTCTAGTTTCATACTTACCAGCCGCCGTCTTCATTTGTTATTGGCGCCGCTTCGGTAGTATTTTGCAGGTTTTGACCTGCTGGATCGCTCCAATGTTTGCTGAGTGAGCTTGCAGTCACTACTCAATGTAAGGGCTGTCCCACACGTCCAGATAATTCCGGTACCGGAAAAAATCGGTACCGGAGTTGTCCGTGTGCCCGTGAGCTCACGTAGGCCATACGTGCGGCACACGTGTGCCGAGTGGGTACCACACGGAGCGTGTGGTACCCACGCGTGTGGTACACTGCATCGTGCTGAAGCCGCGATTCATATCTTCTGTGCAGCAGCGTTTGCTGCATAGAAGATATGAATAATAGTGTTTAAAAGAAAGATCTATCTCATTTACAAATCTGCTCATTTACAGTCATGAATAGGCGGCTCCACCCCTATGGGAGGTGGAGCCACATATTCATGACTCTAATCGGCGGCCCCACGTGACCGCATACAGTAGAAGGCGCGGCCAGCACAGGAAGCATCGACAGCCAACGAGGGAGGCGGGTGAGTAGTTTCAGAACAGCGGGGGGGCGCACAGGGGGTGGGAGGGCGGCGGACAGATAGATCTTTCTTTTAAACACTATTATTCATATCTTCTATGCAGCAAACGCTGCTGCACAGAAGATATGAATCGCGGCTTCAGCACCATGTGGGGGGGAAAGCGCTTACTGTAGCGCTGTCTCCTGCACGCCACACGGAGTGCACACGGAGAAGGTCCGTGTGTGGTCCGTGTTTTCCACGGACCCATTGACTTTAATAGGTCCGTGTAATACGTGCGCTCCCACGAACACTGACATGTCTCCGTGTTTGGCACACGGAGACACGGTCCGCAAAAAATCAATGACATCTGCACAGATGCATTGATTTTAAAGGGTCTACGTGTGTCAGTGTCTCCGGTACGTGAGGAAACTGTCACCTTACGTACCGGAGCCACTGACGTGTGAAACCGGCCTAAGTCTGAGATCCAGAAAGGGCCAGAACGAGGGTCTCGCAGACTTAGGCTGCCGTCACACTAGCAGTATTTGTATTTGGTCAGTATTTTACATCAGTATTTGTAAGCCAAAACCAGGAGTGAAACAATTAGAGGAAAAGTATAATAGAAACATATGCACCAATTCTGCATTTATCACCCACTCCTGGTTTTGGCTTACAAATAATGAGGTAAAATACTGACCAAATACTGCTAGTGTGATGGCAGCCTAATACTGGGTGCAGGAAATACGCTACACTGGAGCGGTGCTTTAAATCAACAAGGAAAAAACAACATGGGCATGAGAGAAAAGAATCGACAATTTCAATTTAAGCACCCAATTTTTTGGGTACAATAAGTTGCCGACTGAGGTGTCTGGCAAGACTTTCTATCATCTACTCAGTCATGTTGCAGGAATGGGGAGGCACTGCTGTATAAAACTATAATTGTTGGCTTCAAGCATTGCTATAATTGACATCTCTTGGAATGACCTGCCGCAGAAAAGCCCATTTTGTAACTAGGTCAAAAGTGTGCAGATTTTGTTCTTTTTTTCCATTTCTCAGAGTATTATTTTTTTATAAATCCGCCATACTGCTTCAGAGATATAGGCCTTTTTGTTAACACATTGACCGCTGATGTCATTATTGCCCCCCAATCAGTGACTATCTGCTGAAGACATTACTGAGGCGCTATGTCCCTTGGACGCTAATATTGTTCATATAATACCGTATAATTTTGATTCATTGGGGTGCGTATATATCAGTGGGCAGCGCTGAAAGAACAAACTATAAACTAACTATATACAGTTCTCGCAAAAATTGTGACCACCACATCAAAACCCTGTCATGGGAAGCCCAATCTCCAGACCTGAACCCCATTGAAAACCTCTGGATTGTAATCAAGATGAAGATGGATGGTCACAAGTCATCAAACAAAGAAGTGCTTACATTTTTGCACCAGAAGTAGTGTGGAAGACTGGTGGAAAGCATGCCAAGACGCATGAAAGCTGTGATTAAGGGCTTATTTCCACTTGCGAGAAACACGTCTGTGTCTCGCATGTGGAAACCAAGCTGTGGCGCCGGCACTTTGGAGCGGAGCGTGCAGCTCCATGTGTTCCTATGCGGCCGCACGCTCCGCTCTGGAGTGCCGGCGCCACAGCTTGGTTTCCACATGCGAGACACGGACGTGTTTCTTGCAAGTGGAAATGAGCCCTAAAAGTCATGGTTATTCCACAAAAAATTGATTTCTGAACTCTTCCTGAGCTAAAACATTAGAATTGTTATTTCTAAATGATTATGAACTTGTTTTCTTTGCATTATTTGAGGTCTGAAAGCATTGGTTATTTGATTTAATTTTGACCATTTCTCATTTTAAAAAAAGAAATACAAAATGTATTGCTTAGAAATTCGGAGACATGTCAGAAGTTTATAGACTAAAAGAACAATTTACATTTTACTCAAAAATATACCTATGAAGAGAAAAATCAGACAAACTGCACATTTTGCATGGTCTCTTAATTTTTGTCAGAGCTGTAGGTGGGCAGCGGCCAATGTGTTAAGTGATAGTTTTTATGTTCTTTACTGAAGGGCGTTGCTGGAATGGAAGATTTAGGCTATGTTCACACTTTGCGGTTTTTGCTGCGGATCCGCAGCGGATTTGAAGCTGCGGATCCGCAGCAGTTTTCCATGCAGGGTACAGTACAATGTTACCCTATGGAAAACAAAAACCGCTGTGCCCACATTGCGGAAAATCCCTTTAAAAAACGCGCGGAATTGCTGTGGAAAAAAAGGAGCATGTCACTTCTTTCTGCGGATTCCGCAGCAGTTTTCAACTAGCACCAATAGGAAAGTGCTGTTGAAAATCCGCAGAGGAATCCGCAGATGAAACCGCAGGAAAATCCGCAGTGAAAACCGCAGCGGTTTTGCACTGCGGTTTTTCCAAATCTGCTGCGGAAAAATCCGCAGCAAAATCTGCAAAGTGTGAACAAGCCCTTAGGGTATGTGTCCACGTTCAGGATTGCATCAGGATTTGGTCAGGATTTTTCATCAGTTTTTGTAAGCCAAAACCAGGAGTGGAACAATTAGAGGAAAAGTATAATAGAAACATATGCACCACTTCTGCATTTATCACCCACTCCTGGTTTTGGCTTACAAATACTGATGAAAAATCCTGACCAAATCCTGATGCAATCCTGAACGTGGACACATACCCTTAAAAGGGACAAAAAATTCCCCAAAACAATACTAAGGGTATGTTTCCACGGTCAGTAAACGCTGCTTGTTTGACGCTGCAGCGTCAAACAAGCAGCGTCCAGATGTTCCTGCATAGTGGAGGGGATTTTATGAAATCCCGTCTCCACTATGCGTGGAAACCCGCACGCGGCGGCCCTGCGACTCCGGACATGCTGCGCATCTTTTCAGAACGCAGCATGTCCGTACACCTTGCGGGGACGCAGCGTCCCCGCAAGGCATATCACAGGGCCCTATGGCGAGGGGTGCGATGATCCCGGATGTGTACTGTACACATCCGGCACCATCGCGTCCCATTAAGGGGGCGGGGCTTATCGCCGAGCGGCTTCGCCGCTGCGCCGATACCGGCCCCCAGACGGACCGTGGAGACATAGCCTAACAGGAACAGCATAAGCAAATCTGAGCAAAAGCTGGATCTTTTAAGACCTCCTGTTTCATGGATACTGGTAAATCAGAAGACAGAAGACAGCAACAGATGGAAACTCGTTTAGTTTTACTGTTCATTCTGAAGTCACCAAGGAGCCTAAGGGTAAGGTCGGGCAGTGCTGTGAGGTGGTGCTGACGCCATCCATAGTCAGAAACACCACGTGCAGTTTTCAGTTTTTGCAGAACTAAACCTGATCAGACAGTGCGTTTCTTCCCTGCATGACCCAAATGTAACATCTGCTCAAATATCATGAAATAATAATAACAATTAAACCGCTTTATGACCGAGCTACGCTGTCTGGGATTGCCCTGATTCTCAAAGTAAAAGCTTTCCAAGGATGGGTTAAGGGCTGTCCCACACGTCCAGATAATTCCGGTACCGGAATAAATCGGTACCGGAGTTATCCGTGTCCGTGTGCCTGGGAACTCACGGAGGCCATACGTGCGGCACACGTGTGCCGCCCGTATGGCGAGTGGGTACCACACGGAGCGTGTGGTACCCACTCTGCATCATGCTGAAGCCGCGATTCATATGTTCCCTGTAGCAGCGTTTGCTGCAGAGAAAATATGAATAATAGTGTTTAAAATAAAGATCTATGTGTCCGCCGCCCTCCCACCCCCTGTGCGCCCCCCCGCTGGTCAGAAAATACTTACCCGGGTCCCCCGTCGGCTGTCGCTCCTTCCTGGTCTGGCCGCGGCTTACTGTATGCGGTCACGTGGGGCCGATCATTTACAATCATGAATAGTCGGCTCCGCCCCTATGGGAGGTGTAGCCACATATTCATGACTGTAAATGATCGGGCCCACGTGACCGCATACAGTAAGCCGCGGCCAGACCAGGAAGGAGCGACAGCCGACGGGGGACCCGGGTAAGTATTTTCTGACCAGCGGGGGGGCGCACAGGGGGTGGGGGGGCGGCGGACACATAGATCTTTATTTTAAACACTATTATTCATATTTTCTCTGCAGCAAACGCTGCTACAGGGAACATATGAATCACGGCTTCAGCACCATGTGGGGGGGACAGCGCTTACTGTAGCGCTGTCTCCTGCACGCACACGGACCTCAGACGGAGAACGTCCGTGTGAGGTCCGTGTTTTACACGGACCCATTGACTCTATTGGGTCCGTGTAATACGTGCGCTCCCACGAACACTGACATGTCTCCGTGTTTGGCACACGGAGACACGGTCCGCAAAAAATCAATGACATCTGAACAGATGCATTGATTTTTATGGGTCTACGTGTGTCAGTGTCTCCGGTACGTGAGGAAACTGTCACCTGACGTACCGGAGCCACTGACGTGTGAAACCGGCCTAAGAGGTAGCGCCATTTTCTTCTGCAAATCCTGTGTTGGATTTAGCTATGTGTGTGCGCCACACTGCTGCCATAACCTGCGCAGATGCAATCATCCAAGGCTTCATCTCCACCGTAGGGGGAATAATCTGGATCTGTTTTCCCCATACATAGCGATAGGCTGTTCCTAACAAACATGGGCAGATGACAAAAGTCCTGACAGCTAAAGACTCTTTTCACATGTCCAGTTGTCATCATAATGGATCTCTTACAAATGAAGCAAAAGCGGATGCAAAATGGAAACCATCCACTATGATCCATCTCCCATAGACTTCAATTGAAAAAAAACAAAACAAAAAAAATCTAGTTCCTATCCCTTTCTTAGGGCCGGACAACAATGTTATGCATACTTTATCTTTGATTAAGCTAAAATTAGATTGCAGCTGGAAAGGAGGCATCATATGACACTTCCGTTCCCATTCAGATGAATGGGTTCTACTGCAACATTTTATTTCCATTTTTATGATAACAAAACTGATCCGAAAAGCAGAAATAACTACTGGACATGTGAACAGAGCCAAGAGGACCACAGAAACTTGACACATCAGATAGCATCCGGACATATATGCTTCTCCTATTCCTCCCACGCTATATGTAGACAGATGGACTGTAGATTGGTGTCACCATGGGCCAGTTAGAAGCAGACAACATCTGACATTCTCTTATTGTACAGATAACTAGCTGCCTGGTACAGGACAGGAAAATTGTGGGGACGGTTAAATTGATGACGTTCCCATTGGGTAATAATACCAGTCTCATTCGTGGTATGCTGTTATGGAATATAGATGGTTATATTGTGTATAATCACAAATGAGGTCCAATAAAAGCTCAATAATGTTGAGCCTAGAGATGGGCAATTTCAGATACTTAAGGGGTTGTCCGGTCCAAACCGATAATTCTGCTGTCACTCTGTGTGATTGTAGACTTATGAATCCCCCAGTACACGCACTGTGTGCTGCAGGGATTCGCTGGTTTCTCACCTGGGACCAAAGGGTATGTATGAGTTATACATACCCCGGCCAGTGATAACGACCTCATTCCATACACGTGGTCGGAGTGAGGCCACTCCCTTAAGTCGCAATGCCCACTGCACTGCCGTGTCCCTAGATGGGGCGCGGCCTCGCTCCATACAAGTGAAAGGAACGAGGCCGCATCCGCTGGCCGGGAGTATGTATAACTCATACATACCCTCCGGTCCCAGGTCAGAAACCAGTGAATCCCCGCAGCACACAATGCTTGCAAACTCATCGATTTGCAGGCATCGCAAAGGGTTATTCCCAAATGATCAATCGTGTGCCATTATGACTTATTTTTGAATCTACACTGATTTGCAACTATATGCTTTAACGATGAATCACCCCAGGGATAGGACCTCCTGTAGATATCATGCTGTTAGTGGAGCATGTCCAGATGCACCTAATGACCCTGTGGAATATGCTATCTGATACCTGGGTTGTAAGCACAGCTCAGCTATGCAATGCAGAAGATCCCACTTGTATCAGCTGCAGTTGGACATATTGGCCCTGTCTTATTAATAAAAACTGATGCATCTATGAGTCTGTCTACTAAAACATCCCTCAGACCCTCTCACAAAATCCTCATGGCTTGACAACCATGTTGTAGAATATATCAGCTATTCTATGCTCAGCCCTGCAATGCATGCGGATGAGAACATGATCAGGATCTGAGCTGTGGAATCTGTTACAAGTAATGAATATTGGTTACTCAGTGACACAATCTCTACATTCAGGACTTTCAGTGGTCACCTCATAAATCTATCTATCTATCTATCTATCTATCTATCTATCTATCTATCTATCTATCTGTCTATCTATCGCTATCAGGAAGCACAAAGAGGAGCAGAGGAAGGGACCTGCAGCACTGAGGAGAAGTTGGGTTCTGATTGGAAATGTAGTATTAGCAGATAAGAATATGACCACTCATTTTGCTCTTTGAATATGGATGCACAGAAGGGCAGAAGATGATGAAAAAAAGCCAAAGAGGACAAGAAAAAACTTTTTGTTGGGCTTATGCTATATATTAACAATAGTAATGTGGCTAATGTCCTTTGTAAAAAAAAAATAATTCCATTGTGGGAATAACCCTTTAATGAACTAATATTTGGATCAATATTTTTCAGACATATTGATTTGACATTCCTATATTATGTTTAATAATAATATAGGACTAAGGTGTCAGAGGATTACAGCCAGCCATCTGAGGTTTGTCACTGAATTCTCAACTGCGGGAATATGTTGGCGCTTGGCTGCTACAATCATATGACCTAATGTCGTGTGTCGTGTCATTGTGTTGCAAATGTATGTAGTTCTGTGCCCAAAAACGACCAAAGTATTCTAGGAGTGACA
Source organism: Ranitomeya variabilis (assembly GCF_051348905.1). Classification (NCBI taxonomy): domain Eukaryota; kingdom Metazoa; phylum Chordata; class Amphibia; order Anura; family Dendrobatidae; genus Ranitomeya; species Ranitomeya variabilis. The sequence goes on from NC_135234.1 coordinate 653,275,527, forward strand.
CCTTTATTAGCTAACCAGTCTTGTGCTCTAAGAAAGCTGGAAAACTTAATTTTTCTAATTAGCCGATGAAGGTACCACTCCTAGAATACATTTGTTGTTTTTTATTTACTGTACATCATTTTTTTCTGGCTAACTTGGTACCACAATATAATTTTTTTATTGTACATTGTTTGAAGGAAGACAAAGTATAGTCAGGTACCCACACTGTGAAAAAGGTGCTGAGTTAATAAGGAAAGTATGACATCATGTTAGCACAGTCTGGGTTCATTTCAGGTTTTATCCTTGTTAAAGATCATTTAAACATGTCCTTGTTAAGATCAACTTATTGCACTCTGCATTGTGGGAGTTAAATCGAGGGTTGACACTTTAATACCAGAACCTGCCAGTTATAGAGAGATGACTGACACTGAGTGCTGCTCCTATTTGCTGCAAAATGCTGTTCCTGGAAACTCCCATTTTCTGTTCCACTGGTTAAAAATGAGCATTTAAACTGGCAGATGATCATGACCGAGTGTTCCTAGTCACGTTTATTTCCCTATAATCGGACAGTCTAAACAGGCTGCTAATCACCCGACAAAGGAGCAAAAGGTTGATTAAAAAATCATTCTTCTCGGCAGCACTCAGTCCTGTGTAAACAGCACATGTGCTTCCGAGAATATTGACAGTTTTGCTGTATTACTGATTGTTCCTAATGTGAGAGGTGGGCGCTCTTGTCTGAGTTGGTGACTAGCTGTTACTCTGTACTGTCTGATAACGATAGTACTTGTACCCTTTGAATCATAATGTGCTGCGGAATATGTTGGCGCTATTTGAATACAATTATTATTATTGGTCAGTGTGCCCTCAGCACGTGGTCTATGGCACAAACGGACTGAATATAACTGCACTTATTTTGATGAACCTTAAAGGGAGTGTGTCAATAAGTTTTTGCTATGTAATCTGAGAACACCAATAGGTAGGGGCTGAAACACAGATTTCAGGGATATGTCGCTTATTAGGCTGTGTGCTGTATTTTTTTCAATACAATGAATGTTTTATCACCAGGAGATTATCACTGCCACGATTTATACAGGTGTGAGCCCTGGTCCAACCACACCCCTTCCTCTGATAAGCAGCTCACTGTCAATACGCAGTGTAAACAGAAAGCAGTGGTGGGGGCGGGGGCAGATTTCTGAGCTCTGCTACATATTAAATCTAAGAACTCTAATTGTGTCACAACGGCTGCACCCAGTAAACTAAGTGATACATCGTTGGAATCGGGGTCTCTTTTCCTCCTTTTTGGTGCTCTCAGAGGAGGCAGCAAAACCTGGTAACAGATTTGTTTTAATATGTAGTGCTCCATCTATAAAGAAGTTCTGCAGCAGCTGGACGCCACACTGCAGCTATAGGGTTGGCAGAGAAAGCAGCTCAGGGGGCACCATAGGCCCTGCTTCCATGTAAGTAGATGCCAGTATTGTAATTGGCACATGGATGGGGAGGCAGCTTTTGGAGTTTGCATTGGGGCCAATGGGTAATGTGTAAATCATGTGCATTGTGTGTTTAGGTTGCTTGTGAATAAAGTCCCTTCCATTTAAAGTAGTATTCATCATCTCCTCATTCCTTTCTCTTCTGACATCACATCCCACATCTCAGGGGGTGGCTTGGGAACATGCCGCTGTGTTCGCTTCTGGCGGCCCTTGCTTGCTCTCTTTTCACATTCCCAATGTAAGGAGATAGCAAAATCTCTGTTCAGGCAATATTAACACATCTGTTTTGGATTCCCCATGTTACAACCATGTCTGCACTTATATTGCTCCATCACTATAAGTACCGTATGTGCATTAACCACTTAATGACTGGAGCGTGAGAGTATGGACTGTTTTTGGTTGTTGCATTGGTGACTAAGGAGTTAAGAGCGGCACAGGACCTGGGGATAATGCTAATGGCTCCGGCACTAATTGTACAAGTAACTGAGTGTAGTCTATTTAGCAGAGGGGGGTTTTCCTGCTGTAATTTGTTTTAGGGGAAAATGCCAAATCTGCCTCTTCATCACTCCTCCTCCTCCTCCTCTCTTTCTTCTTCTCCCGTGCTCCCTGCTGTCTGCTGTGTTTTTGTAACCCCTACGCATCCCCAGGCTCTCCTGTAGGGAGTTGTTGAGTTGCCTGCCTATATCCAGTATATAAGTGGAGGGTTTGCGGTAAATTCAGTCTTACCGGTGGATTGTCACACTGACGCTCTCATCCCTTTTGATAATAAAACTCTATTTCTATTCTATTTAGAGCAATGTTGTCCTTGTGAAGAAAAGTCCTCCAGGGCTGCTGTACACAGTTGTGTTCAGTTATGAGTTGTTTTCTTCATCCATGTAAAATGTAATAATAGCTGCATCAAAATGCCATTTTGGGTATTGTTCGACTGTAGCTGGAAATCGCTGCTAGTTGGTTAAATAGAGGAGGTCACACAATGAGTTTTCTTTCCTTACTGGGAAAGTTAAAGGGATTCTGAAGTCCAAAAATAAAGATGAACTGTGTGATAACTTTGTCATACGTGCCTCTGCAAGTCATTGCTTTATTGCATTTGTATAGGGTCATTGAAAGGAAATGCCCTTTTAGAATATAGGTTTTCTGAATAATCACTTACATAGGATCTCTGCACGGCAGACTGGACTCGGACCGATTTAATGTTACTTTTGTAAACTTGCCAACTCTTCCAAAGCATCAGGGAAGCTCCCAGTTGGGGGACCTCCTGGTCTCCCTGAAGAGTTGGTGAGTCCCCCGGACAACACGCTAACCTCCCACATGGAAGTGATCCACCAGCGCTCCCTTCATCAAGCTTGCGGGCCATGAATGGGATGTGAGCTACACAGGGGTTGTGGTCGGTGAAAAGGTTGATTTATGCAAAAAATGCGCTGTGTCTCCGGATATCAGTTTGTAAAATTTGTCATTTGTGATTGTTCTCTAGTGATTGCCAAGAATAAAAATCTGCATCACAAAGGAATAATGCAAGAATTGTAATAAACTGATGAGTTTTTTTTACTTCTAGCATGTAAATTAAGGGAGTTTTAAAATGCGTTAAAACCAATAGAAAAAGACAGACATAAAGAATATTCCAAGAACAACTCAAAGATAAGCAGATCTCAGTGAGTGGTTTCATATGTGGACTGTGATTGTCTCACCAAGGTTACTCTTTTTGAAAATGTAGCAGGTGATATCATGTTATGGAAGCAGGTCTAGCTTTCTCTCCTGACCCCACCATTAAGAGGAACACTTGTCTTTCTAAAAGTTTATGTTTTCTGTATGAGAGATCCACTGCCAAAATTGCCTGTCAGGGGCTCATCTTTCCACCAAACCAATATCCAGCTGTTGAAGTTCCAATGGCCAGATCATTCCACAGATAACTTGGTGGAGAGTCGGGAGACCCCAAACACATTTGATGGTCTGCTTATCCCCCTGAAATTGATGGGATTGGGCGACTTTTATCTAGTTTGTCTGAGGGCCTGTAGAAGAACCGCTCTCTAAATTCTCCATCTGCAGACGGGCATATGGACAAGGGTGAACCACATGCACAATCTAGCCCTATTGATTTAGACATCATTAGTAGAACTTTTTTGTTTGCAAGTGAAAGTTGCTAATGCTTAGGGCATGTAAATGTACACTTTATTAAGCGGGGAGAGTGAAGCAGACACTGATTGGCTGCAGGAATCCCATGAGATCACGCTGTTATGTGAGAGAGACAGTGCCGACACCTCTGGAATGGCCGCAGGTGAGTAGAAATGTTGTTATATTAAAAGGGGAAAACATGCAGATTGAGAAGAGGTTGTCCAATTAGTGGGCAACCCCTTTAAGTGATGGTGAATAAGTTTGTAGAAACACCAGGCCAGAGTTTTTTTTCACACCTTGCTGCTAATTGGCCCTAAATATGTAATTTTTGCCTGTTTTATTGTATCGAATTTCACCTGTTATAAAGTTAGGATCTCTTGATGGTAAAGGATACAAGCCCTGCACCTACTTAGCCCTGAATGTGTCAGTACTAATGAGGATAAGCTGTTCTACTAGTAAATCGCAAGAAAACAAGTCATCACTTATCCACATGGTAGGTGATAACTTACTGATTGGTGAGACCTGCACCAATCGGCAGATTGGGGAACTGCCCTCCCTGCCAGGGCACTTTTATACAGGCTGATGTAGTGCAGCAAGGATGTGGGGCATTATTTAGCACAGGCAGACACACATACAGGAGCAATCAGTATCTGGAGTATGTTGGTATACATACTATCTGGAACAAGAATTAGATTATAATAATAGTTATTTATTGGTGATCGTGTCCAATCTTCCTGTAATGAGAAATTATGTTCCAAATTATAAGACACTGGGTAAAATTATCACTGAAAAAGACTGGTGTATGGGAGGACAGTAAACCCAAATTCCGTGCCAGGCTGCTGCTGCCAAGGCAAGTAAATCATGGGATTCATTAAAAGAGGAATACAAGAAAACAAGATGTTTGCCTCTATACGAGTCACTGGTGCGGCCACACTTAGAATACTGTGCACAGTTCTGGGATCCAGTGTATAAGAAGGAAAAAGCTGGACAACCCCTTTCTAGACGCCTGAGCCCCCAAGTAAGATGGGAAAAGCTTATTCTCGCCTCCTGCATTGGCCATGTTATATAATATAATAAATAATCTTTATTTTTATATATATATATATATAGCGCTAGCATATTCTGCAGTGCTTTACAGCTTGTACACATTATCATCGCTGTCCCTGATGGGGCTCACAATCTAAATTCCCTATCAGTATGTCTTTGAAATGTGGGAGGAAACCAGAGTACCTGGAGGAAACCCACACAAACACGGAGAGAACATACAAACTCTTTGCAGATGTTGTCCTGGGTGGGATTAGAACCCAGGACTCCAGCGCTGCAAGTCTGTAGTGCTATTCACTGCACCACCATGCTGCCCATGGTGATGTTGGTGCCAGATCTACCAGGCGCTCACATGACATTGTCACATAAGCGCTGCACCCGTCAACGGCTGCTCCTGCTCATCAGTACCTGGTCAGAGGGATGTCTCGGTGTACACTTTTCTTATTTTACTTTGGGAATTGGGCACTTAAGACGTGGTTGGCCTAGTTGTGGCACCATAGCAGTTTGCTTTGCTTGAGATGAGATATTGGATTATAGTTGTTTATCCTAATCCAATTTTAGGGATAACTGTCTGTAAGGAAAAAAATAAAATACATGGCTTTTCCAACATATTGGTACATTTAAAGTCGAGGTTAAAGAAAGCCCTTGACGTGTTTTGTTCTGCTTTGTGGTCTTGCTGTATATACATGTCCCAAACCTTGTTAAACCTAATTAATTGTTTTGAAGCATTTAATAATGAATCATTATGAAGGGAGAGGGAGGAGGTGAACTCTGACCATCACGTATTATGAATGTAGTTATCTACTGCATATAGAGCTGTTATCTGTCATCGTAATTCTGTCTGTGCTGATAATGTTAGCCCCCCCCCCTCCATAATAAAGAATTATAGGGGGGGTCTCATGGACACATAGGCCCTGAATTGATGAATTTAATTTACCTCATGATGAAGGTTATGAGGTAATTTTGGTTAACTGATGTTAGCTTTGGTATTTTTGACCAAGAGCATTTATGATTGGTTCTTTCTGGCTGTTGTGCACCCAGAATATTGTTTACTGATTGGTGGGCTGCTCTGTGGCAGTGATGTTTATGGGCTATAAATAGCCCTGTAGGTACGGTTTTACCTCAGTCTGAGGTAACCTGAAGAAACCAAAGATACCTGGAGAAGAATGGAGAACTTGCTGCAGCAGATTCTGGCCAGGGCCGGCCAGGAGGACGGGGCAGACTGGATGAAGAGCTGCCTCGCTATTAAACCTATACCGGCAGCTTCTGACGCCGTCTCCCCTAATCCGGTGCCGGGTGCTATCGTCCGTCCGTCGGGTCCGGAGGCTGAGCCATCAATGAATATATCCAGCCGGGGCAGGAGGAAGACACCGAGGAGATCTTACTCACCGCCATCGCAGCCAGCGAGATCCTGTAGCCGCGCACCGGATGTGCGCAAGAAGTCCCGCCGCCATTCTCCTCAGAAATCCGGCAGCCTGGCACGGGATTCCTGGTACGGCCACCAGGTGGCGCGTGATATTTCTAATTACAGGCCGCCCGCCTCCAGCAGCCGTAAAAGCGATGCGGCGGCAACAGCTGCCTGTCAGACCTCGGCCTCCACCTCAGCTACAGCCTCAAACGTGCATCAGCACCCGACGGTGGCTATCGTGCAGGATGAAGATTCTGACGCCGGAACGGACGCCTCACCGCAGACGCTCACTCAGCTGTACTCGCCCTCTCCTCAGGACCTCCAGAGGAGATTCTTCAGGAAGGGGTGAGATTCTCAATGTGCCCCTGTCCGTTCCTCACCACCAGTTAAAAGATATCATTAGATGTGTTTTATCAGAATCCTTGGGGGATTTAGTTACCCCTGCTCCACCACCCCTTAGTGGCCCTATAATGGTTTGTGATACCCCTCCTCAAAACCCCTTTAAGGAGGCTTTAACTTGTGAACTCTCACCCTTGGTGTTCCATTTGAGCTCAGCCACTAAAGAGCACATCTGGGGTAACAATTATATAGATTTATTTTCTCTTCTCCCCCGTAAAGACTACTTGGGTAAACCTGAAAAGAGAGATGACAAATCAGAATCTGAGGAATCTAGGCGGGGTACGCTTAAGTCTTTTAACAATTGGTTACAAGCCTTCTCGATTTACTCTGCAGTCTTGGGGGAGAAGTTCCCTAATTTATGCAGTAAGCTATTCCAACATATTGACATTATCTTGGAAGCTTACCGCAATTTTGGCGGCCTAGCATGGCTGCAGTACGATGAGGCCTTTAGGCAGAAATTGGCAGTACACCCGGATGTTAATTGGGGGGCAAAAGACGTAGGTTTGTGGATCAACCTTATGTTGCCACAAAGGCATTATTCTACTAAACAACCGGTTCCCAGTCATTCAAAGAAGGGTATATGTTTTGTGTTCAACGAGTCGGCTTGCAAGTGGGGGAATTCATGCAGATTTCGCCACGAATGCTCCCACTGTGGCAATCCCCACCCGATGTCCAAATGTTTTCGTAAACAAGCCTCTCAGCTGGCGGCCAGAGATCTTAATGCAAAAGGCCCAGACTCCGGTGAGACTGGCAGAGATGCTTTGGTGGCTAAGCATATACCCAAAGTGAGAGAGCAGTAAGCTCTTATTTAATGGTTTTGCTTTTGGTTTTGAAATCCCACAATTTAAAGGCCCAGGTTGCGTCCCAGTTAAAAATTTGGCTTCTCTAAATTGTCACACGGAAGTAGCTACAAAAAAGATAAATGAGGAACTGGAAGCGGGTAGGATAGCTGGCCCCTTTTCTTCTCCCCCCTTTTTCAATTTCCGTATTTCTCCTTTAGGTATAGTACCTAAGAAGGAACCAGGTAGTTTTCGCATGATTCACCATTTATCCTACCCCTTTGGCTCCTCCCTCAATGACGAGGTTGATAAATCGCTGTGTTCAGTTACCTACGCATCCTTTGATATAGCCGTAGACCTCCTTCGTTCTTTTGGGAAAAACGCATTGATGCCAAATCCGACATCAAGTCCGCATTCAGGCTCCTCCCTGTCAATCCATCGGGTTTTAATTCTTTGGGATTCCATTTTGAGGATCAATTTTATTTTGACAAATGTCTACCCATGGGGTTTGCCTTATCGTGCTTTTATTTAGAAACCTTTTCATCCTTTCTACACTGGGTGCTGGAGTTTAGCGTTCCAGGTGCAAGTATTTTACATTACCTGGATGACTTTCTTTTTATCGGTCCCCCACATTCGGGTTTTTGTCTGCAAACTTTAAATAGCTTCATTGAACTATGCAACAACTTCGGTGTACCTCTAGCTCACGAAAAAACCTGTCCTCCCACAGAAGTTATCGAATTTTTGGGTATTACCTTAGATTCGGTTAAAATGGAGTGTAGATTGCCTGAAGAGAAAATTCTGAAACTACGTAAATCTTTGGAGCAATTTGTGGCTAGAAAGAAAGTGACCTTGAAGGAGATGCAATCTCTTTTAGGTCTTTTGAATTTTGCTTTACGCGTCATCCCCATGGGTAGGGTTTTTTCCAGGTGTCTTTATGATGCAACAATCGGTTTTTCATCCCCTTCATCTCACATTAGGGTGACGGCAGAGCTGAGAGAAGATGCAAAAACCTGGCTGTCATTTTTATCAGGTTTTAACGGCAAATCTTGTTGGCAATCCTCATTTGTTTTTGCTGATGATCTGAATTTTGCATTTTCAGCCATTGGCGACCTCGGTTGCGGAATTTTGTTTTCTCCACACTGGTTTGCTCACCCTTGGCCTGAAACATGGAGGTTGGAACAGTTGACTTTGAACCCACTGATTTTGGAAGTTTTTGCCATTTTCTTAGACCTACATCTCTGGGGTCACCGAATGCAGAATTCCAGATTATCAATTTTGTCCGTTGACAAAGGGGTTATTTTTTCAATCAATACCCTTTCTTCCAAGAATCCTAGGGCGGCGAAGATTTTGAGACGGATAGTACTGATTTGTCTAAAATTTAACATGGCTAAAAGCCAAATTCGGCTCGAGTAGGTTGAAGTCAGTCACGGACGCTCTTTGTAGTCAACATTGGCAAATGTTTCACCAACAGGTGCCCAACGCAGATGTGGACGCGACACCTTGCCCACCAGAGATTTGGGACATAGTACTGAGCTGATACCCCATTTTATCGAGAATTCTCTGTCTGCACGATCATGGGCTGATTACTCAGCCGCATGGCAACAGTGGATTACCTTTTGTAACACTAACAATTTTGATTTCAATATGTCTAGTCCTATTTCGGGCTTGCGATTTGTAGAGTTTTTATGTCATAAAGGTCTTTCCTATTCAGCAGTTGCTAAGTCACTGGCCGGAGTATCATTCCTTTTGAAGTTATTCGGAAAGACCCCTCTGACGGGATTGTTCCCGATCAAGCAATTTTTAAAGGGGTTTAAAAGATCCAGTTTCAAACCGGATTCTAGACGCCCTATATCACTTCCTCTTTTGAAGGACCTATGCACATCGTTTCAGACGGTTTGTAGTAATACATTTGAAACTCTGCAGTGTTCATCGGCTTTTTCGTTAGCATTCTTTGGTGCTTTAAGAATTGGTGAGTTGGTTTCATTAAAAAAGTCGGTTCCTTCGGGACTTATGGCCTTGGACGTAACCCTTTGTGAGTCCCACTTATTTTTATTCGTTAGGCGATCTAAAACCGATCAGTTGGGTAGGGGTATTAGATTAAAAATCAATGCTATGCCAGATCAAAATTTTTGTCCGGTTCTCAACACCAAGAATTGGTTACGAGTTAGACCTTGCATCCCTGGCCCACTATTTGTACATTCGGATGGCTCCCCTGCATCTGTTTTTCAATTTAATTCGGTTTTTAAAAAATGTCTACGGGTTTTGGGAAAAGAGCATTTACGATTTACCTCCCATTCATTTAGAATAGGAGCAGCAACTGAGGCAGCAAGGTCAGGTCTTCATGATTCGGAGATAATGAAACTGGGCAGGTGGGACTCAGGAAGATTGAAACTTTACGTCCGTCATGAGTTATATGACAATTAACTGTTGACTTTGCTTTCAGGTCCCAGAGTGGTTTGGATTCTAGGACATTCCTTTATATTTTGGGCGCAGAAAAGAGCTTTCCAACGCTCCTACTCAGAAAATCTCTCATTCAGCCAGGAGACAGTTCAAATTTTTTGGCATAGCGTTCGTGGCATGCCTTGGAGCAAACTGGTAGCTGAATTTAATAAATGTTATATTAAGTTTCCTTACCCAGATTTAGTTGTTTTACATTTAGCCGGTAACGATCTTGGAAAAGTCAAAACGCTTGATTTAATCGCTACTCTGAGAGCTGATATTCTTTTTCTTAAACAATCTTTTCCATTTACGTCTTTTGTCTTTTCTGAGATTGTTCCGAGATTGTTATGGAATAAGGGTTCTCTTGCTTTTTTGGAGAAGATAAGAAAGAGAGTTAACAGAGAAATGTTCAAATTTTTGCCAATGATTAATGGTTTCTCCTTCAGACATGAAGATTTGGAGGGTTTTTTACCCGGGCTTTACAGGAATGATTTGATTCACCTTTCAGACATAGGCTTGGATATATTTAATTTAGACCTTCAGACAATGGTGGAGAAATGGCTGTGGTTATGTGGGGGGGCCAGGTCTCTTTGAGCCCTGGCGTTTGGGAAATCGCCCTTTCTGGGTGGATTGGTCATTTTACGGTGGTTAAAATTTATGGTGGTTAACCTAAAGAGTTAAGTTTAAAGTAAACGGTTGGCTTTCAAGTAACTCAAAAATAAATGACACGGCCATTTCATTCCAAACGTTGTCTGAGTCTTTATTTATTGAATGAATGGGCCTTGTGTGGCCATGTTAGCCCCCCCCCGTCCATAATAAAGAATTATAGGGGGGGTCTCATGGACACATAGGCCCTGAATTGATGAATTTAATTTACCTCATGATGAAGGTTATGAGGTAATTTTGGTTAACTGATGTTAGCTTTGGTATTTTTGACCAAGAGCATTTATGATTGGTTCTTTCTGGCTGTTGTGCACCCAGAATATTGTTTACTGATTGGTGGGCTGCTCTGTGGCAGTGATGTTTATGGGCTATAACTAGCCCTGTAGGTACGGTTTTACCTCAGTCTGAGGTAACCTGAAGAAACCAAAGATCCCGCCCTCCCTCCCTTAATTTCTGTATTTTTCCTGTCGTGTTCATTTATTTTGTGGGGAAATCGCCCTTTCTGGGTGGATTGGTCATTTTACGGTGGTTAAAATTTATGGTGGTTAACCTAAAGAGTTAAGTTTAACCCCTTAACGACCTTTGACGCATACGCTGCGTCATGAAAGTCGGTGCCAAAACGACCTATGACGCAGCGTATGCGTCATGGAATGATCGCGCTCCTGCAGATCGGGTGAAAGGGTTAACTCCATTTTCACCCGATCTGCAGAGACAGGGGGAGTGGTGCTTCAGCCCAGGGGGGGTGGCTTCACCCCCCCGTGGCTACGATCGCTCTGATTGGCTGTTGAAAGTGAAACTGCCAATCAGAGCGATTTGTAATATTTCACCTAAAAAACAGGTGAAATATTACAATCCAGCCATGGCCGATGCTGCAATATCATCGGCCATGGCTGGAAAACCTGAAGTGACCACCCCCCACCCCACCGATCGCCCCCCCAGTGCTCCGATGCGTGGTCCGGTCCCCTCCGTCCTGTGCTCCGCTCCCCCGTGCTCCTGCCCGCTCCCCCGTCCTGCTGTCCGCTCCCCCCGTCCTCCGATCACCCCCCCCTGTGCTCAGATCCACCCCCCCACCACCCCTTCATACTTACCGATCCTCCCGGTGTCCGGCCGTCTCCTCGCTGGGCGCCGCCATCTTCCAAAATGGCGGGCGCATGCTCAGTACGCCCGCCGGCCGGCAGATTCCTTACAGGTACATTTTGATCGCTGTGGTAGGTTCTACCACAGCGATCAAAATAAAAAAAATAATAAATAAACCCCCCCCTTTATCACCCCCATAGATAGGGACAATAATAAAATAAAGAAAATATATATATATTTTTTTTCCACTAGGGTTAGGGTTAGAACTAGGGTTAGGGTTAGAACTAGGGTTAGGGTTACGGGTAGGGTTAGGGTTATGGCATGTGCGGATTTGGCAGCGGATCCGCAGCGGATCGGCCGCGGATCCGCAGCGGATCGGCCGCGGATCCGCAGCGGATCGGCCGCGGATCCGCAGCGGATCGGCCGCGGATCCGCAGCGGATCGGCCGCGGATCCGCAGCGGATTGGCCGCTGCTCCGCAGCGGATTGGCCGCTGCGAATTCGTAGCAGTTTTCCATCAGGTTTACAGTACCGTGTACACCTATGGAAAACCAAATCCGCTGTGCCCATAATGCGGAAAATTCCGTGCAGAAACGCTGCGTTGTATTTTCCACAGCATGTCAATTCTTTGTGCGGATTCCGCAGCGTTTTACACCTGTTCCTCAATAGGAATCCGCAGGTGAAATCCGCACAAAAAAACACTGGAAATCTGCTGTAAATCCGCAGGTAAAACGCAGTGCCTTTTACTTGCAGATTTTTCAAAAGTCGTGCGGAAAAATCTCACACGAATCCGCTACGTGGGCACATACCCTTAGGGTTAGGGTTGGAATTAGGGCTAGGGTTGGAATTAGGGTTACGGGTGTGTTGGGGTTAGGGTTGTGGTTAGGGGTGTGTTGGGGTTAGGGTTGGGATTAGGGTTATGGCTACAGTTGGGATTAGGGTTAGGGGTGTGTTGGGGTTAGTGTTGAAGTTAGAAATGAGGGGTTTCCACTGTTTAGGCACATCAGGGGTCTCCAAACGCAACATGGCGCCACCATTGATTCCAGCCAATCTTGCATTCAAAAAGTCAAATGGTGCTCCCTCCCTTCCAAGCCCTGACGTGTGCCCAAACAGTGGTTTACCCCCACATTTGGGGTACCAGCGTACTCAGGACAAACTGGGCAACAACTGTTGGGGTCCAATTTCTCCTGTTACCCTTGCAAAAATAAAAAATTACTTGCTAAGACATAATTTTTGAGGAAAGAAGAATGATTTTTTATTTTCACGGCTCTGCGTTGTAAACTTCTGTGAAGCACTTGGGGGTTGAACGTGCTCATCACACATCTAGATAAGTTCCTTGGGGGGTCTAGTTTCCAAAATGGGGTCACTTGTGGGGTGTTTCTACTGTTTAGGCACATCAGGGGCTCTGCAAATGCAACGTGACGCCCGCAGACCATTCCATCAAAGTCTGCATTTCAAATGTCACTACTTCCCTTCCGAGCCCTGACGTGCGCCCAAACAGTGGTTTACCCCCACATATGGGGTATCACTGTACTCACAACAAACTGGGCAACAAACATTGGGGCCCAATTTCTCCTGTTACCCTTGTGAAAATAAAAAATTGCTTGCTAAAACATCTTTTTTGAGGAAAGAAAAATGATTTTTTATTTTCACGGCTCTGCGTTGTAAACTTCTGTGAAGCACTTGGGGGTTGAATGTGCTCATCACACATCTAGATAAGTTCCTTGGGGGGTCTAGTTTCCAAAATGGGGTCACTTGTGGGGTGTTTCTACTGTTTAGGCACATCAGGGGCTCTGCAAATGCAACATGACGCCAGCAGACCATTCCATCAAAGTCTGCATTCCAAAACGTCACTACTTCCCTTCCGAACCCCGACGTGTGCCAAAACAGTGGTTTACCCCCACATATGGGGTATCAGCGTACTCAGGAGAAACTGGACAACAACTTTTGGGGTCCAATTTCTCATGTTACCCTTGCAAAAATAAAAAATTCTGGGCTAAAAAAATATTTTTGAGGAAAGGAAACACATTTATTATTTTCACGGCTCTGCGTTATAAACTTCTGTGAAGCACTTGGGGGTTCAAAGTGCTCACCACACATCTAGATAAGTTCCTTGGGGGGTCTAGTTTCCAAAATGGAGTCACTTGTGGGGAGTTCCTACTGTTTAGGCACATCAGGGGCTCTGCAAATGCAACGTGACGCCCGCAGAGCATTCCATCAAAGTCTGCATTCCAAAACGTCACTACTTCCCTTCCGAGCCCCGGCATGTGCCCAAACAGTGGTTTACCCCCACATATGGGGTATCAGCGTACTCAGGAGAAACTGGACAACAACTTTTGGGGTCCAATTTCTCCTGTTACCCTTGCAAAAATAAAAAATTCTGGGCTAAAAAAATATTTTTGAGGAAAGGAAACACATTTATTATTTTCACGGCTCTGCGTTATAAACTTCTGTGAAGCACTTGGGGGTTCAAAGTGCTCACCACACATCTAGATAAGTTCCTTGGGGGGTCTAGTTTCCAAAATGGAGTCACTTGTGGGGAGTTCCTACTGTTTAGGCACATCAGGGGCTCTGCAAATGCAATGTGACGCCCGCAGAGCATTCCATCAAAGTCTGCATTCCAAAACGTCACTACTTCCCTTCCGAGCCCCGGCATGTGCCCAAACAGTGGTTTACCCCCACATATGGGGTATCAGCGTACTCAGGAGAAACTGGACAACAACTTTTGGGGTCCAATTTCTCCTGTTACCCTTGCAAAAATAAAAAATTCTGGGCTAAAAAAATATTTTTGAGGAAAGGAAACACATTTATTATTTTCACGGCTCTGCGTTATAAACTTCTGCGAAGCACTTGGGGGTTCAAAGTGCTCACCACACATCTAGATTAGTTCCTTGGGAGGTCTAGTTTCCAAAATGGGGTCACTTGTTAGGGAGCTCCAATGTTTAGGCACACAGGGGCTCTCCAAACGTGACATGGTGTCCGCTAATGATTGGAGCTAATTTTCCATTCAAAAAGCCAAATGGCGTGCCTTCCCTTCCGAGCCCTGCCGTGTGCCCAAACAGTGGTTTACCCCCACATATGGGGTATCATCGTACTCAGGACAAACTGGACAACAACATTTGGGGTCCAATTTCTCCTATTACCCTTGGAAAATTAAAAAATCCTGGGCTAAAAATCATTTTTGAGGAAAGAAAAATTATTTTTTATTTTCACGGCTCTGCGTTATAAACTTCTGTGAAGCATCTGGGGGTTATAAGTGCTCACTATGCATCTAGATAAGTTCCTTGGGGGGTCTAGTTTCCAAAATGGGGTCACGTGTAGGGGAGCTCCAATGTTTAGGCACACAGGGGCTCTCCAAACGCGACATGGTGTTCGCTAACGATTGGAGCTAATTTTCCATTCAAAAAGTCAAATGGCACGCCTCCCCTTCCGAGCCTTGCCGTGCACCCAAACAGTGGTTTACCCCCACATATGAGGTATCAACATACTCAGCAGAAATTGCCCAACAAATTTTAGGATCCATTTTATCCTGTTGCCCATGTGAAAATGAAAAAATTGAGGCTAAAAGAAATTTTGTGTGAAAAAAAAGTACTTTTTCATTTTTACGGATCAATTTGTGAAGCACCTGAGAGTTTAAAGTGCTCACTATGCTTCTAGATAAGTTCCTTGGGGGGTCTACTTTCCAAAATGGGGTCACTTGTGGGAGCGCTCCAATGTTTAGGCACACGGGGGCTCTCCAAACGTGACATGGTCTCTGCTAGCGATGGAGATCATTTTTCATTCAAAAAGTCAAATGGCGCTCCTTCCCTTCCGAGCCTTACCATGTGCCCAAACAGTGGTTTACCCCCACATGTGAGGTATCAGTGTACTCAGGAGAAATTGTCCAACAAATTTTAGGATCCATTTTATCCTGTTGCCCATGTGAAAATGAAAAAATTGAGGCTAAAATAATTTTTTTGTGAAAAAAAAGTACTGTTTCATTTTTACGGATCAATTTGTGAAGCACCTGGGGGTTTAAAGTGCTCACTATGCTTCTAGATAAGTTCCTTGGGGGGTCTAGTTTCCAAAATGGGGTCACTTGTGGGGGAGCTCCAATGTTTAGGCACACGGGGGCTCTCCAAACGCGACATGGTGTCCGCTAAAGATTGGAGCCAATTTTTCATTCAAAAAGTCAAATGGCGCTCCTTTCCTTCCAAGCCCTGCCGTATGCCCAAACAGTGGTTTACCCCCACATATGAGGTATCAGCGTACTCAGGACAAATTGGACAACATCGTTCGTGGTCCAGTTTTTCCTTTTACCCTTGGGAAAATAAAAAAATTGTTGCTAAAATATCATTTTTGTGACTAAAAAGTTAAATGTTCATTTTTTCCTTCCATGTTGCTTCTGCTGCTGTGAAACACCTGAAGGGTTAATAAACTTCTTGAATGTGGTTTTGAGCACCTTGAGGGGTGCAGTTTTTAGAATGGTGTCACTTTGGGGTATTTTCAGCCATATAGAACCCTCAAACTGACTTCAAATGTGAGGTGGTCCCTAAAAAAAATGGTTTTGTAAATTTTGTTGTAAAAATGAGAAATCACTGGTCAAATTTTAACCCTTATAACTTCCTAGCAAAAAAAAAATTTGTTTCCAAAATTGTGCTGATGTAAAGTAGACATGTGAGAAATGTTATTTATTAACTGTTTTGTGTCACATACCTCTCTGGTTTAACAGAATAAAAATTAAAAATGTGAAAATTGCGAAATTTTCAAAATTTTCGCCAAATTTCCGTTTTTTTCACAAATAAACTCAGAAATTATCGACCTAAATTTACCACTATCATGAAGCCCAATATGTCACGAAAAAACAATCTCAGAATCGCTAGGATCCGTTGAAGCGTTCCTGAGTTATTACCTCATAAAGGGACACTGGTCAGAATTGCAAAAAACGGCAAGGTCATTAAGGCCAAAATAGGCTGGGTCATGAAGGGGTTAAAGTAAACGGTTGGATTTCAAGTAACTCAAAAATAAATGACACGGCCATTTCATTCCAAACGTTGTCTGAGTCTTTATTTATTGAATGAATGGGCCTTGTGTGGCCATGAGACTGCTGAAAAAGCATATGTAAAGTGCATGAAACATGAATATTGTGGCCAATGTGATAATTGCAAGGTTTCCATTTTTTTTCAAGACAGTGATGGGAAAAATTATTGTGAGACACATTTAACTTACAAACCTGATGTGAACAATAGTTTTTCCTACATATGCCTTTTAAAGTTACTTCTCATTTGTTTTTGAAAGGGGTTGTCCACTCGAAAAAAAATCAGTTTAGATGTGTTCCTTAGGTAAATGTGATACATTTATTAATATCCGCATCAATGCTGGGTCCGACTTGTACTCAACACAGAAGAGTTTCCTGTCCGAACATCATCAGTTTTGTGTGTCAAGGGGGCTGGCTGAATGGCTTATTCAATAACTAAGCCAACCTCCATATCTGTTCATTTAATTTTTTTATCTTCAGACATTGATTAGTTTGGTGGCATCTGCTAGAGCTCTGAACGATCTCAATACTGGCACAATTTTATTCTCCTTCTCCAGAGAGAACTAAAATAAATATCCCAAGAGTTTTGGAGTGTTCATAAAATTGCTAAAAAATGAGTGTAAACGTGCAAGAAAATGAAATTTGTGACAATTCTTCTGTATATTCTTTTTAGGATTTTATTATACATGTGTTATTTAAGATTTGAGATGAAGATTTGCTTCCTTGTATATACAGACAGTGGTATTGTGGATCCCCTCGTACTTTTCTACCTACTTTGCTTTTCAGCAGATTTGCGTTTTACTCGCTCCTTACAATGTTTACTCGTTGGACCAATAACTCTTCTGTCTAACTCCAGACAAATGTATACATGGTCATAGAAGAGAATGGCCCTTCAGCCGATAAGGATGAGTGCTTGTTATGACAGAAGGTTATTAATGCATAGACGGTATTTGGGTTAGGCTTATTTTATCTTACTTGAGATCTTTTTTCATTTGGTTTTATGTGAACATTGTAACTCGTCAGTCTATAAAAGAATAAAAAGCTAATCAGAAAGCCATAAGCCATACACCTAAAATGGCATACAGTGGGACCAGTGAGGTGGATTTCGACCTTCGAAGCACCACCACTACCAAATGGTTCTTTTTCTGCAGTTTCCAATTGTGTCTTTAGTTGATATGTCATTTTGCTGAAAATAGGGTTTAATGCCCACTGATGGAAATTATGCTGAAAAGTCAAGATATACACAAAGGTAGTTGTGGCTTTTATATCATCCACGGCCAGTTACCAGCGGTGATGAAAGAATAGCTAATTTGCTTTGATCAGGATGTAATGTGCAGAGAAATGCACTTATAGTTCCAGGAATATACATTGTGTTGACAGCGGCTTCCTTGTTTTTACAGTGCTAGGGGTCGACATGATCAGGATCTTCGTAGTCACTACATACAGTGTATTGTGGTTCAGCCTTAGTGCTTTGACCATATGTAAAACGAAAAATAGACTAAGACACTAAGCCCAGGAGGTGTCCAAATACAGAAAGACACGGGCTTTTATTATTTTTGTTCACGTTCGCACAACTTTTCCATATTTTCTGAGACACAGGAGGTCCAGGATCTGCAGAGGAATATAATATACAAACAAGTAAAATGGGTAAAGATATCATCTGAATGGGATGAATGAAAAGGGCACTCGCCTCTGCAGTTTTTGAGACTCTGTTTCTGATTCTTTTTTTTTTTAAGTCAAAGCCATAAGGCTACTTTCACACTAGCGTCGTGCACTGCACGTCGCTATGCGTTGTTTTGCAGAAAAAACGCATCCTGCAAAAGTGCTTGCAGGATGCGTTTTTTCTCCATAGACTTTTATTAGCGACGCAGTGCGACGCATTGCCACACGTCGCAACCGTCGTGCGTCGTGTTGCGTCGGACCGTCGCCACCAAAAAACGTTGCATGTAACGCCTCCCCGCACCTCACAATGGGGCAGCGGATGCGTTGAAAAACAGCATCCGCTGCCCCCGTTGTGCGACGCTTCCACAGTATGTGTCGGTGCGACGTGCAGTGCACGACGCAAGTGTGAAAGTAGCCTAAGACGAAACCAGCAAGAAGACGAAACTTAAGGGTGCATCCCCACGAAGCAAAAATGCAGCAAGTATTTGTGAATTTGCTTCTGGAAAATCTGCATTTTTGCAGCTGCAGTGCCTGAGGTTTTAAGAAATCTTATGAACATACCTCGAATATCCTATGCAGCATTAATTGATAATTATTGTGGGTTTGAGATCCACTGATGTCAGTTCAATTTTCACCCTCTAGGTTGCAAGGGGCGAAATGTGCGGCACTCTGTAGAATTTTGATAATATTATCTTCAGTATATACAGTTTTGTATATCACTGCAGCATCTCCTCTGCAGGAGGTCCACAGTATAAATGCAACTTGGGAACATACCCTACAGCCTTCCTTTGTATTTCCCATTCCTGCCTATGGCTCAAAGAACTGTAAAAAACTGCTTATGTGATTCCAGCCTTAGGGGTGAGCACTTATATAAAAAATGGAAAGTGATTGGCATCGTAAGATTAAAGCCCCCCATACACATTAGACTAACGTCAGCTGCACTCGCTGATATCAATGGGATCGGCCGACAGTCTGATATGTATGGGGACAGATGGTTGTCCAGGAGATGAGGATCTTGTTTTAACAATTTTGGAATACCGATCTGTTTGTCCTCTCAGGGTATGTGCACACGTCCGGATTTCTTGCAGAAATTTCCTGAAGAAAACCGGAAATTTTCTGCAAGAAATCCGCATTTTTTTTTGCGTTTTTTTCACGGTTTTTTTGCGTTTTTTTAGCATTCTGCAAGCGTAATTAGCTTGCAGAATGCTAAAGTTTTCCAAGCGATCTGTAGCATCGCTTGGAAAACTGACTGACAAGTTGGTCACACTTGTCAAACATACTGTTTGACAAGTGTGACCAACTTGTTACTATAGATGCTGCTTATGCAGCATCTATAGTAAAAGATAGAATGTTTAAAAATAATAAAAAAAATAAAAAATGGTTATACTCACCCAGATGAGCTCCTCAGCGGCGTCCGTTCCTATAGATGCCGGTGTGGTTCAGGACCTGTGATGACATCGCGGCTTGTGATTGGTCGCGTGAGTCACATGAGCGGTCACGCGACCAATCACAAGACAGTGACGTCATCACAGGTCCTGAACCACACCATCTATAGGAACCGAAGAGAGAGCATGCACCGGAGAGGCGGGAACACTTCGGGGTCCATCAAAGGGTGAGTATAGGACAATTTTTTTTAATTTTTTTTTTTTTTTTTTGAACAATTATATGGTGCCCAGTCCGTGGAGGAGAGTCTCCTCTCCTCCACCCTGGGTACCAACCGCACATAATCTGCTTACTTCCCGCATGGTGGGCACAGCCCCGTGCGGGAAGTAAGCAGATCAATGCACTCCTAGGTGTGCGGAATCCCCGCAATTCCGCATTTTTAATGAACATGTTGCTTTTTTTTCCGCGATGCGATTTTTTCGCGGAAAAAATCGCAACATTTGCACAAAAAATGCGGAATACCCTGTAAATAATAGGAGGCATATGTAAGCATTTTTTTCGCGTTTTTATCACGTTTTTATAGCGAAAAAAACGCGAAAAATCCTGAAGGTGTGCACATGGCCTAAGAGATAACTCTCCACCAGATACACCAAGGCTGTGGCTGTCATAGAGAACATAGGAGCGCTGATAACAACCAGCTAACAGCTATCTGATGTTTGTGGGGGATTCAGGATTAATTTAGTAAATCTCAGTCCTAAAATATTTCTTATCTATGGGCAAAATTTTAAGAGCACAGGAAAGCTGTATGGGTACATGGGGGTCATATCTATGTATATAATTGCCTTGTAATGTTTTAATTTCCTGTTCTGTCCAGATGTCACCGTATCCCAGAATTCCAAGCTGAGGAAGTTCCCAAGTGATGGGTGTCTCAATATGGAAACTGCTGCTGGTACCAACCTATTGCACGGTACCACCAGTGGAACACTGTCGCACCACACATACACACACACACACACACACACACACACACACACACACACACACACACACACACACACTAACACACACTATACGCCGTACGCACCACACACACACACACATTCACACTCAAACACACTCACTCACATTCACACTCACACACACTCACTCACATTCACACTCACACACTCACACACACACTCCCACTCACACACACTCCCACTCACACACTCATATTCACACTCACACACTTACGCAGCCTCTTGCACGGTACCACCACCGGAACATTGTTGCAAACACGCTGCCGGGATCAGCCGAATGATTCACTGACTGCCGCCATCTTTGTACAGGAGGTGCGCAAGCGCAGTTTTAATGTGACCGCCGCTATCTGTTTGCACAAAGATGGTGGTGGTCTGATTTACTGCGCCTGTGCGAATTACACACAGGTGCAGTGAATCATTCGGCTGATCCCGGTGGCAGATGTGCGACGTGTCTACAGGCAGAGGAAGCCGGTCACATTAAAGGGTTTTTCCCATGAACGAAAGTTCATTTTAAAAATTGTCTGTGTCTGACCGTGTATGGAGCATACCACATCTCTTGGGCAGGGGAGGAAACAAAAGACAATACTGACATTACAGCAGGGGATCACAGTGGATACATTTTGTGAGGTAAAATATTTCACTGACTGTTTTTTAAAAATATTTTACCTCACAAAATGTATCCTCTGCAATCTCCTGCTGTAATGTCATTATTGTCTTTGAGGGGAGAACACCGCACAGGCAGGAGAGAGACAGGGGGGGAATAGCACATGGGGTAGACAGGTCAAAGAAGAGAGCACAGACAGGAGAAGTCAGCACATGGGGAAAGAGAGAGTGTATAGGTGGGTGAGCACATGGGGGGAGAGATTCTCAACGCTGCAAAGCCTGCCCCATCGCGACATTACCGCCCTCAGATACGATAGCATCGGGCCTCCATCTAGTGTCCACATATGAGCCATTACCAGCAGGACATGTCAGAAATAATGTAACACTGCTAGGTTCCCCCCAAGCCATAGTGCAACTTCACATAATAATTGTCCAATATTCTCAATTTCCTTCCATGCTCTTTTATATCAACGGTATTTCCAGTTGTACTTATCAATTTTCAATGCATCTAAGGTTTAAGTATTTAAGTAATACACTGATTGATGCACTGCTGTGCCGGCTGTCAGTCAGTGACTGAAAGCCCAAGGCTGGCTCATATCTGCAGGTTAATAGCATTTTTTTACATGACAGGTTCCCTTTAAAGTCTAAGCCATTATCTTCAGAGGTGCTGATGATAATCAGAACTTGCACTTGTTACAACATTGAGAAATGGGAGATTAGCAGTAACAGGATTCAGCAGTCAAGGCGCCCCCATCTATGGCATGTAAAAACATAATTTTGTTTGGATTTATTCTCTTCATCCTGTGCAGTCTAGATGCAGCAATATTGAGACCCGTTTTCCCCATAATGCTGCCTGTTAGTATGAAGCAGCGACTTGTGACTATATCTTATTCCCAGAGGACCACAGATTTTCTCTAGTTCCCATCAAACTCCCGTACTGCAGACTAATTCCCAACACATAATGACTTCCTCTACACTCAGCCTTCAGTTTTACTGAGAACTCTTGCAAGTCAGTGCATTTTACAGATAAATTGACTTCTTTCTACAGTAAAGCGGTTAAAGTTCCTTAAAGGGCAAATTCTTGTTTTAGAAAACCTAAAGGTACCGTCACACTAGGCGATATCGCCAGCAATCCGTGACGTTGCAGCGACCTGGATGGCGATATCGCTGTATTTGACACGCAGCAGCGATCTGGATCCCGCTGTGAAATTGCTGGTCGCTGCTAGAAGGTCTGCACATTATTTGGTCGCTAGGTCGCCGTGTATCGCCGTGTTTGACAGCAAAAGCGACGATACCAGCGATATTTTACACTGGTAACCAGGGTAAACATCGGGTTACTAAGCGCAGGGCCGCGCTTAGTAACCCGATGTTTACCCTGGTTACCAGCGTAAAAGTTAAAAAAACAAACAGTACATACTCACCTGCGCGTCCCCCAGCCTCTGCTTCCTGACACTAAAGCGCCGGCCCTAAACTGAAAGTGAAAGCAACAGCGGTGACGTCACCGCTCTGCTGTTAGGGCCGGAGCTCAGTCAGCGTCAGGATGCAGAGGCTGGGGGACGCGCAGGTGAGCATGTACTGTTTGTTTTTTTAACTTTTACGTTGGTAACCAGGGTAAACATCGGGTTACTAAGCGCGGCCCTGCGCTTAGCAACCCGATGTTTACCCTGGTTACCCGGGGACCTCGGCATCGCTGGTCGCTGGAGAGCGGTCTGTGTGACAGCTCTCCAGCGACCACACAGCGACGCTGCAGCGATCGGCATTGCTGTCGCTATCGCTGCAGCGTCGCTTAATGTGACGGTACCCTAAAGGTACCGTCACACTAGGCGATATCGCCAGCAATCCGTGACGTTGCAGCGACCTGGATGGCGATATCGCTGTATTTGACACGCAGCAGCGATCTGGATCCCGCTGTGAAATTGCAGGTCGCTGCTAGAAGGTCTGCACATTATTTGGTCGCTAGGTCGCCGTGTATCGCCGTGTTTGACAGCAAAAGCGACGATACCAGCGATATTTTACACTGGTAACCAGGGTAAACATCGGGTTACTAAGCGCAGGGCCGCGCTTAGTAACCCGATGTTTACCCTGGTTACCAGCGTAAAAGTTAAAAAAACAAACAGTACATGCTCACCTGCTCGTCCCCCAGCCTCTGCTTCCTGACACTAAAGCGCCGGCCCTAAACTGAAAGTGAAAGCAACAGCGGTGACGTCACCGCTCTGCTGTTAGGGCCGGAGCTCAGTCAGCGTCAGGAAGCAGACGCTGGGGGACGCGCAGGTGAGCATGTACTGTTTGTTTTTTTAACTTTTACGCTGGTAACCAGGGTAAACATCGGGTTACTAAGCGCGGCCCTGCGCTTAGCAACCCGATGTTTACCCTGGTTACCCGGGGACCTCGGCATCGCTGGTCGCTGGAGAGCGGTCTGTGTGACAGCTCTCCAGCGACCACACAGCGACGCTGCAGCGATCGGCATTGCTGTCGCTATCGCTGCAGCGTCGCTTAGTGTGACGGTACCTTAAGAGAATTGAAACAAGAAAATAGTTTAAAGCCAAAGAGAAAAGATTTATATGTGGAAACAAGGTGATGTTATCTGATGCTCGTGGGTTTTTAGGCGCAGTGAGGGACTCGTTATCTCTATTTTCCACTGTTTAATTTTTAGCCTGCTTATAAGATCTGCTAGTACTTAGGGCAGGTCCACAGTACAGAAAGTGAAGTATTTAAAGGTTGTTTAGCGAACTGAGTTGTATCTTCTCAGTCCAGACAGTATTGAGAGATACTTTTTATTGTATTTTGTGTATCTAATAAATTGTTCATTTTGCCTATGTAATGCTGCTTAGGCTAATATTTAAGGATATGATAGGGCCTCTTGTGCGTTTCTTGTGTAGCTGTTTTAATTGATTTCATGTCATTTCTGGGTTGTCTGCCATGTTGACTTTTTTCTTTCCTCTGATCTGGTTCCCCTAAAGCAGACTACATTTCCTATGATGCTTCTAACCTTTCAGAGAAAGCAGTCTCATCACATTGCTCCTCTTGGCACTTACTAATAGCAGCAAGTGATAGATCATTGACATAGAATTGCTGTTCCCTGATGTATACTTCTGAGTGTCAGTGTATACAATGTACAGTATATACAGTCTATCTCAACTGTCTTCTACTGGTAATAAGTTTCTCACTGTCAGCTTTTAGTTGGGTGAAGGTAAGAAGCTTGGAGAAATATGCTAGCGATTCTACCTAAAGCACCTATAAATATGGACAAACGGTGTGAGTCAAGGGAGTTTTATAACTCTGCAGCTAATCATTGTATTTCACCGTATCACTGCTTTCTAATGTAAAGCATAAATTATATATCTTTAGTTGCATAGGGACGCAGTATCCTTCTATAATTCCTGATTTTGTCAGGATTCAAACCCAGCAGCTCTTGTGCACCAGGTGGCAGCTCTTCCCTCTTAGGGTGGGTTCACATTGCGTTAACAGCAGCCCATTCAACACATGCGTTAACGGGCTGCTGTTAACGCAAGTGCCGACATGACATCGCGCTAGCGAAGATTGAGCTAGCAGATGCTTTATCTCCGCTAGCAGTGACGGACCCGGAAACGCTGCAGCCCGCGTCCCAGGGTCCGTCACTCAATGACGGCACATCGCTAGCGCACGCCCATTGTGGGCGTGCGCTAGCGATGCATCCGACATTGGACTCAATGGCGGCGTTAACGGACTGCGTTACACCGTGTTATGCCGTGGTGTAATGTAGTCCGTCTAACGGATGCCTAAAACTGAGTATGAACCCAGCCTTAGCTATTCAGCTCACTGGACAGTTGCTTGTCTTGATACTAGTACTTGTGTTGTTCCTGATTGTCTCCACCCTGAGTTCCTGATTGGCTCAACCCTGTGATCTCCTAATTAGACACCCTACTTAAACCAGGCACTGCAGTTTCTTCCTTGTGAGATTATTGAGCTCCCAGTCTTAAGTTTAGCTTCTTTGCACCTGCTGCTTACCCTCAAGATTCTACAGCTGCTACCGTGTACCGACCTCTGGCTATTTACTGACTGCGATTCCTGCTTATCCTCCCAACTATACTGGTGCTTCATGTACTGACCTCTGGCTATTTCCAAACTACTATTCATGCTAATCCTCCCAACTACACCACTGCTCCGTGTACCAATTTCTGCCTATTCCCTGAGTACGATACCTGCTGGTGCTGCCCCTAGCGGTTGCAATATCACTACTCCAACTCGGGTCAGTCCATAACAGATTTCCTGTCTATGGTGGTCAGACAGTAGATCACATGACCCAAATGCCCATAATGAAGAGCTAAAAATCTTTGCAAGCCACTGAGTTGGGATGAAACAAGAGACAACTAGAATATTGATGGTGAATTACTAGTATATATGTGGAAAAAAAGAGTGGAGTGCACTTTAAATTTTGAGAGATACATTATGTATCATGGGCAGCACGGTGGCGCAGTGGATAGCACAGCAGACTTGCAGCGCTGGAGTCCTGGGTTCAAGCCCCACTAAGGACAACATCTGCAAAGACTTTGTATGTTCTCTCCGTGTTTGTGTGGGTTTCCTCCGGGCACTCTGGTTTCCTCCCACATTCCAAAGACATACTGATAGGGAATTTAGATTGTGAGCCCCAACGGGGACAGCGACGATAATGTGTGCAAACTGTAAAGCACTGCGGAATATGTTAGCGCTATATAAAAATAAAGATTATTATTATGTATCCCTATGTAGATACAAGTTTGGGGTTATCATCTCCTTCTGCCACAGTGCTACTTTTGGCCCCTAGTGGAAACTCACCTAAACTTCGGTTACACAACCCTACTGTTCTGTCTTCTTTGGGATGGAGCTGCTCTTCGCCCATGTTTTCCTTTATATATTATATACATTAGTATTAACAGGAATTAGAGGCAAATAGTTACATAAAAACACACTTCTATAGGAATAGGTGCACAGCAACATCGAAATGACAATGGTTCCTCCTGATTGGTGTGACATTTCCCAATGTATCAAGTTTCTTAAAACTCAAAAATCTCATTTAGATGAGCCAACTGCGGCCAATAAAAAACAATGATCAGCCATGTACAAGCCAATCGCTGAGAACATTTATATATAGAACATGTAGAACATCATCTTTATCGGCAGCATAGCTTTTGTTTAAGCAGGACAATGTGCTGCTGAGAACTTTGATTTACGGTAATTACTGGTATGAACAATCCAGTAACACAATGAAAGAGCATTGTGCTTGTTCGTCGGGTGATTGCCGGCCTGTTAACAGAAGCTGATCAGCAAATGAGTGTTGTAACAAATGATCATTCCCGTTTAATCGCTCATCTAAATGGGCCTTTAGGGTAGAGTATCAATGTGCAAACTAGTCGTGTGTGACACCCACCAATCAGCAGCAAGCAAGCAGCGAACTCATTAGTAGGTGCCACCAGGTCCAGTCATAGATCGCAGTACCAATCATAGCCTCACATACAAACGTGTCGCTGTACCTGCTTGTTCATGGAAGAGACTGTAATATTTTGAAGGACATCTTAATATATACTTACGGTACCTTGAAATGTCTTCACATCCTGTTCCGTCCAGAAGTGTCCGGATCCCAGAATTCCAAGCGGCGGAAGTCCACCATCCTCCATATTGGGACACCCAAGTGATGGGTGTCTCAATATGGAAACTGCTGGTGGTGCCAGCCACTGTATAGGCCGTACGCACCACACACACACACACACACACACACACACACACACATACATACACTGTATACGCCGTACGCACCACACACACACAAACACACACACACTGTATATGCCGTATGCAGCACACACACACACACACTGTATATGCAGTACGCAACACACACACTGTATACGCCGTACGCAACACACACGCACACATACACACACTATATACGCTGTACGCAGCGTCTTGCCCGGTACCACCAGTGGAACACCATCGCGAACACGCAGCCGCTGGGATCAGCCGAATGAATCACTGACCGCCGCCATCTTTGTACAGGAGGAGCGCGTAGCACATGGGGTAGACAGGTCAAAGAAGAGAGCACAGACGGGAGAAGACAGCACATGGGGAAAGAGAGAGTGGATAGGTGGGTGAGCACATGGGGGGGGAGAGATTCTCAACTCTGCAAAGCCTGTCCCTATCACGACATTACCGCCCTCAGATGCGATAGCATCGGGCCTCCATCTAGTTCTTAATAGGTCAGTAATGAATACTTGGCACCCTATCACATTAGGTCTTGGTTTGTCATTGCGTCTTAATAATTAGGGCATTTATTAATACAGGTTTCATTACTTATAGGTCATTAAATTCTGATTGTGCTTTCCACTACTTTTTCATTTCACATCACAATTGTCAACTTTGATTTCCTCGTCTATAATACCCCGATTTTCCCCACTGCGGCCGGTGTAGCGAGAGCAACCTCTGTGCACATCCGGTGTCCGTTTTGTACTGGAGCTGCATGCAGTGAGTCTGGAATTTATCTGCCTGTCTGCTGAGCATGGAACATAGTAAGGTGATAAGAGACGGATATTAAGCAGACAGCAGTCCTGCCTTGTCCTCCATATACTATTTCAGGGAAGGATAGCCCCCTCTCATGTGAACAGCGTGTGGTTCCTTCGTAAATGTTTTTTCTCTGCTGGAAACTATCGCCATTTCTTGCATCAAGTTCTCAAACACATCTAGCTTTAAGGAAGCCTCCTACTGGCAGTATCATCCTATCTCCAGCTTAAAACATAACCGTGTTAAACACACCCAAATATAACACATCTGCTCCTCTTTGCAGGGCTAGTCATGAAGACCTGCTCTCCATAGCTGTTGGCCTGATCTGATGCTAATTAACAAAGTATAAACGCAGAAATATCCTTATAGCAGTGGGGGTAATATAGGCAAAAACTCAGTGCAGATTAAACACTCCTGCTTCAGCAGTTTTTTATTCTGTTTATTGATTATTGTGTGTATTCTATCAAAATAAAATTATTACTTGGTATAAGATACTCTATTCTTCCTCCT
Source organism: Ranitomeya variabilis (assembly GCF_051348905.1). Taxonomy (NCBI): domain Eukaryota; kingdom Metazoa; phylum Chordata; class Amphibia; order Anura; family Dendrobatidae; genus Ranitomeya; species Ranitomeya variabilis. The sequence goes on from NC_135234.1 coordinate 653,303,617, forward strand.
TGTCCAGACTGACTGGTGGGGGTTGTTGGTGTTGTTTAATTAACAAAGTTGACAGACAGCCGTGAGCCACACATCATGACCCCTCTGAGTGACGCTTCATGGCCCCGTGTGCCATATGTGGCTCCCGAGTCATAGGTTAAGGACATCTCTTCTACACTATGGCGATAGAAGTTGCAAATTTTGGCTCCTGAAAATTTATGAGGCCAATGGCCGTGAATATATATTGATATCAAATCACTAGTCTCCAGTGTATGAAATTCATGATGCAAACCCTCCTAAAAACCTAATGTAAGCCCTAAGGGCTCAAGCAGATGTCTGTGGATCTCGGTTCGATCACAGACCACATTGCACAGACTGGCCGTGGGTCTCCTGACCAGATCTTGAAGGCTTCATGTATTTCTATGAGGCTGTCACCCTCCGGCTGGGAAACCCTTGGCCTGTCCGGGCATTGTGGTCCGTGATCAGAACGAGATCCACAGACGTCTGCATGAGCCTTACTTAGGCTATCTAAATTTAAGATAGTCATAATATAACAGTGTCCCTAAACTGAATCCCTATGTTGAGAACTGTTTTTGACAAATGAATATATGAGGGGACAACTGGTTAGATGATATAGCACATAAAATACATTTTGGTTTGTCATGTTTTGGTGGTGGTGTAAAGGTTGGAGAGATTTTTTTACGAAATGTAGTATGTGGTGGACATGACAGGACTTGAGAAATGTTGAAAAATCTCCAGTACAGGAGGGAGCTTACATTTACTGGATAGTGGGGCCCAGAATGATTTTGACCTGCGACTCTAAAAGGCTCCAGACGAAAGCGTTTCATGGTCTTTTTTATGGACTACAATGCTTGGATCATCTTTAGGTCTCTTGACATATACGCTCACCCTCATTTGTGCCTGTGTGACTGAAATTTTGGGTTGGTAAACCTACTGTCAGTCCAGGTAACGCTGTTCATATGCAGACTACGAAATACATCCGTCGGACCTAGGCCTGACTGGCGCTGCCAATGAACAAAAGCTCTTTGCACCATTTCAAATGAATGACACTCTTAGACCAGACATTATAATATAGTTTCCATTTTGAAAAAAATATATATAATTAAGTTTGGTTCAGACATCAGTAAAACTACTTTATTTCATCCTAAAAAAAAATTGAAATAGTTCCAGTTTTCTCTTTTTTTCTCCAGTTGCCTTTATTTTCTAATTCCATTTTGAAAGAGTTTTAATGGCTCTTCATGATTCAATTTATCATTTATTTGAGTATTATTTCCGTTTTAAGTCTATGCTATTACATCTGTTTTTAAAACTTGGCACAGATCTCTTCGTGTTGATTCATCTTGCCCCTTAAAAGGAAATTATTGCTGAAATAAAGGAAAAACTGAAAGTTTTATTATCCACTGCTTTTCTATATCTGTTAGCTGGAATCAAACTGATTGTATGCGCAGTATGTATGTATTCTTTACATATTTGATGATTTTACGGCTGCTGTGCTCATATGTATTATTACTTTTCTGTATCAGAATTTTTATGGCTTCAGTAAAACAATATAAGACCCCGCTTACACTAAAGCCCCTCACTGTAGACACTAGATCGCTGCCGGCTCAATGATCTCCTGTCTTTCCCATACAGGCGCACAAGAGTGCTCAGCTGGCCGACCGCTCCATGCGTTCTCTACTAGAGATGATGTCAAACATCTTTGGTGGTGGTCTGTCCCTTCAAAAACAAAAGGTGCGGCAGTCCGAAATTGGAAATGCCAGATCTTTCTATCCCTCACCATCATCTATCGGGGTACAGTCAGGAGACCCCATACACTTTTGTCCATTGGCTGAAACCATCAATATTCGCTGGTTCTATGACAGTAATCTCACATGTATGGAGGTGGGGGCCTTAAAGTCATTTGAATCTGCCAATTTCAATCAACCGATGTGTATGGGTGCCTCCTGACTCTTCAGCAACATTTGGAATTTAAACAACTTATTCAGTTGTTTTCAGAGGAAATAAGCGGCTTCAAGAAGAGTCTGGCAGTGGTCTTCTCCAATATAATCATGGAAAACACATAAGTGCTGAAGTTCGGAAGAGATATCTGTATGAGGATAGATAGAGTCTGGCCATCACATGTCTTGTGTATGGCTAGCTTTACTCTATTGCTAACTTTGATTAACTGGTTTGAACAAGCCTTTTTTAGAGCTTTTCGTGTCCTGTCCACCCTTATCAGAGGTCATGTGTTACATCCATACCTAGACTTGCTCCAGGGACATCCGATTCCATCACCAGGCTTCGCTGTATTCACACAGTGATGCATGACACATCATGGTCAGTATCACTGAATGGTACAGGCACTGGTATAACTGGGCTTGTTGTGCTGCCCAGCCACACAGAATAGTCGTATGTGCTATCCAGCATCTCAGAAATGTAATCAGTTTTCTTCTGTGGCGAATGGGGCAGTACCAAACTCTACTTAAATTCCCAGTATACTGCTAGGATTTGCAAGTTAAAAGTTTATACCTACCCTGGTCTGTTTAACCCAGCTACCTGACCCAGCCTGTTTGATTTCTGACCTTGGACTGACTTTACCTGTCTATTGCCTGGCGAATTTGACTCTGATTCTGTCCTCTTGGTTCTCACCCAAACTACTTCCTGACCTCGTTTCTTTTTCCTGATTTTGTATTTTAACTCTGTTTTGTTTAGATGCAATACAGGGGTTCATATTGTAATTTCAGATCCCTGTATAAGGCTTAAAGGGTGAAGGCCGGGGTATCTCTGGGACCTGCTAAGTGGCTTGCGTAAATTTTATCAGTGGAGGCCATATTTCCGCAGTCCCTTACAGCAAGTAAAAGCTGAGCTTGTGTTATACTGTTATTTATATATTTTTATTAATATTCAGTTCCTCCAGGACACATAGAGAACACCTGTGAGTCCTTCTTCCCTTACCAACACTGTAATTGACAGCTCTTTGTATTTTCAACAGGAAAAGCTGTCAATCACTGTGTGTGGGTGGGGGAAGCAGGACACCCAGGCTTTTTCTGCTCCTGGAAAAATATGAACAGCTATTTACATGAAAAAACTTCGGAAAATACCTAGTTTTCTAATATTTTAGTGAGTAAAATGTCCTAACCTCTGTCCATTTAGATGATGGCATAGGAGATCACAGATTTGTATTTAATGCCCTTGGACCCTGCTGATGAGGGGAGAGGACTTTTCAAACTATAACCATACAGGAAAGATATCTATCTTTGCACTTTGTTAGCTAGTAGATATGTCTTTTTACATCAATTAAGGAATTTGCTCTTTAGACCTTCTGGGGTCATCACAACATAGGACCAGACCCATTCAGAGGACTATAAAACATTAAGGCCATGTGCACACGTTCAGGATTTTTAGCGTTTTTTTCGCGTTTTTTCGCTATAAAAACGTGATAAAAACGCGAAAAAAACGCTAACCTATGCCTCCTATTATTTACAAGGTATTCCGCATTTTTTGTGCAAATGTTGCGATTTTTTCCGCGAAAAAATCGCATAGCGGAAAAAAAAGCAACATGTTCATTAAAAATGCGGAATTGCAGGGATTCCGCACACCTTGGGGTCCATTGATCTGCTTACTTCCCGCACGGGGCTGTGCCCACGATGCGGGAAGTAAGCAGATTATGTGCGGTTGGTACCCAGGGTGGAGGAGAGGAGACTCTCCTCCACGCACAGGGCACCATATAAGTGGTCAAAAAATAAGAAATAAAATAAAAAATAGTCCTATACTCACCCTCGATGTCCCGCGCAGTGTTCCCGCCTCCACTGCACGCTGCCGTTCGGTTCCTGTAGCTGATGTGCGGCGAAGGACCTCGCCGATGACGTCACTGTCCTGTGATTGGTCGTGAGCGGTCATGTGACCGCTCACGTGACCGTGACGTCACGGAAGGTCCTGCGCGCACACACCAGCTATAGGAAGACGAACGGATGCCGCTGATGAGATGTCTGGGTGAGTATAAGCATTTTTTTATTTTTTTAATTATTTTTAAACATTCTATCTTTTACTATAGATGCTGCATAAGCTGCATCTATAGTAAAAAGTTGGTCACACTTGTCAAACAGTATGTTTGACAAGTGTGACCAACTTGTCAGTCAGTTTTCCAAGCGATGCTACAGATCGCTTGGAAAACTTTAGCATTCTGCAAGCTAATTACGCTTGCAGAATGCTAAAAAAACGCGAAAAAAACGGAAAAAAAACGCAAAAAAAAAAATGCGGATTTCTTGCAGAAAATTTCCGGTTTTCTTCAGGAAATTTCTGCAAGAAATCCTGAACGTGTGCACATACCCTAAGACTTCCTTATCTATGAACTGTTCCAATATCTATGTCTATCCCTCTCACATAATGATAATTCTGCTTCACGTCTCTTGTCTTATCTATTGCCTTCTTTCTCTTTGTGCTGTGTTGTGTATAAGTATGTGAATCTTCAGATTTTACATTAGTCTTTGCCTGATGAAGGGACCTGAGTAGTCTCGAAAGCTTGCAATTTGTTACCATCTTTTCAGTTAGCCATTAAAAGCTATCAACCACTGAGGACTTTCACATCTAAATATTTTTCAAACTATAGCCAGGCTTCGTTCAATAGGGGATGTATACCCTAATTTTAATTTTCCCGACAGTTTTTTTGTGGTTTCCTCAACTGATTGCAGGGGGTTCAGACCCTCACTGATTTGCAGCTTTCGCTGGCGACCCACAGTCTTTTGCTCCTGCATTAAGTGACAAGTGTGGACAACACAGTTTGGGAAAAGCCATAATTAAATAATACACTTCTACAGGCTGCATCAGATCCATCTGTGCCCACACTGGATTTGGTCATCTATAATTCTGCAATCACTAGTCTCTGGGCTGTGGCTCCATGTTTAAACCTTTTGGGCTATTTCAAGGAATTAAATCTAATAAGGTGTCACGGTAAGTGCAAAATATTAATGTCACTTTCGTATATTCCAGCCTATATGGGAGTGCAGCTAATCAGCCAACATTTGAGGAGCTGCCAAAGAGTCCTAAGGGGTAGTGGAAAAGTAATTCTCAGACTTAATCCTCTCTAGAGTCAAATGACACATAAATAAATCTCTCTGTCTTCCACATTGTTTTAACTCTCTTTTGTTCGTTATGACTTGTCCCTTGTCCTTCAGTGATGTCAAGGTCTTTTTTGGAGACAACACATGAAACTCCTCTAAACAGACTCATTGTGCAACCACTGACCCTGTTTTGTTGACATCTTTGTGAAGAATCTTAATGTCCAGGGTGTGCTCTTAGGGTATGTGCACACGTCAGGATTTCTTGCAGAAATTTCCTGAAGAAAACTGGAAATTTTCTGCAAGAAATCCGCATTTTTTTTTGCGTTTTTTTTCCCGTTTTTTTCGCATTTTTTGACAAGTGTGACCAACTTTTTACTATAGATGCTGCCTATGAAGCATCTATAGTAAAAGATAGAATGTTTAAAAATAATAAAAAAAAAATAAAAAAAATGGTTATACTCACCTGCAGACAGCGGATCTCCTCAGCGGCGTCCGTTCCTATAGATGGTGTGTGTGTGCAGGACCTTCCATGACGTCGCGGTCACGTGAGCGGTCACATGAGCGGTCTCGCGACCAATTACAAGACCGCGACGTCATCGCAGGTCCTTCACCGCACACCAGCTATAGGAACCGAAGCGGCAGCATGCAGCGGAGAGGCGGGAACACTCCGGAGGCCATCGAAGGTGAGTATATCACTATTTTTTATTTTAATTCTTTTTTTTTTTTGACCAATTATATGGTGCCCAGTCCGTGGAGGAGAGTCTCCTCTCCTCCACCCTGGGTACCAACCGCATATAATCTGCTTACTTCCCGCATGGTGTGCACAGCCCCGTGCGGGAAGAAAGCAGATCAATGCATTCCTAGTTGTGCGGAATCCCCGCAATTGCGCATTTTTAATGAACATGTTGCTTTTTTTTCCACGATGCGATTTTTTTGCGGAAAAAAATGCAACATTTGCACAAAAAATGTGGAATACACTGTAAATAATAGGAGGCATATGTTCGCGTTTTTTTCGCGTTTTTATTACGTTTTTATAGCGAAAAAACGCGAAAAATACTGAACGTGTGCACATGGCCTTAGGGTGTGCTGACGGGAAAGCAGTAGCAGCCTTAGGCTATGTTCACATGCAATGTTTTTGCAACATTTTTTGTTACGTTTTTAATGGAAATAAAAAGTTGCTTTTTACAGAACTAGCAAAAGCTATGAGATTTCAGAAATCTCATGCACACACATTGTTTTTTTTTTCTCCTGACTAAATTTGAGAACTGTGGCTTTTTTAAAATCTGCAGCATGTCAATTATTTCAGTGTTTTTGCAAAAAATTTCTTCTGCCATAGAACGCAATGAGAAACAGAAAAGGCTGCAAAAAAAGTAACAAAAGTTATCACTGCATTTGCAAAGCCTTTTTGGTGAATAAAACTAACTTTATCAAACATGTACTGTAGCTGTCATGATCCAGACCGGGTTTTGAGTCCTGTCTTCCATTTTCTGGCTTGATCATGTCAGAGGTTAACTTTTCCCAGCCTCAGTCTGGTTTCAGGTTTTGCTATTTATCTCGGTTGCATCCTGCAGGTGGGGTCAGTTATAGTTCTGCCTACGGCGTGTGTAGCGGACTCTGGTATATCCTGACTTGTCCTGCTGCGTTAGCTACCTGAACCCGTGTCTCTGTTTTCCCCAATCCCCGTCTTGACTCAGTGTTTACTGTTATGATCCGGTGACCTTGGAGCCGCATGAGACTTTCTCAGGAGTTGGTGGAACCTATACTGACCGCAATCCCTAAACTGACACCGCAACTAGAAGTAGCCGTGGGATGTACCTAACAATCCTAGACACCTCGACACAGCCGGAGGACTAAATACCCCTATAGATGGAAATGGGAATCCTATCTTGCCTCAGAGCAGAACCCCAAAGGATAGACAGCCCCCCACAAATATTGACTGTGAGTATTAGAGGAAAGACACACGCAGGCAGAAAACAGGGTTTAGCAAAAGAGGCCACTCTAGCTAAACAGGAAAGGATAGGACAGAATGCTAAGCGGTCAGTAATAAAACCCTGAAAATATCCACAGCAGATAATACAAAATTCCACCATCTAACTAAAGACATGGAACGTATATCTGCATCTCCTGAGAATCCAACTTGACTGGAAAAATCCTGGCACAGTCTAAGCTGGACAAGAAAAAACAATGAATAGCACTGATCTGTAAAGCACACAGAATGTGTGCTGCAGAAACAAAAACCAGAAACTTATCTTTGCTGAATTGGCAGCAGGGCAGGAGGAACCAGACTGAGATCCAAACCTTCCAAGAACAATGGACAACTGGCAAGGACTAATGAATCCTGCAACCTTAAATACCCCAGTCAGCACTGCAATCAGCAGGGACACCTGCCCAGGATTGCAACCCAGGGACAACTGTATTACCACCAACAACCACCGGAGGGAACCCAAGAGCAGAATTCACAACAGTTTACTACCTGGTTTTGGCTTGGCTTGTATCTTGACCTGCTTCTGTCTTTGGCTAATCCGCTCCTGACGGTTACTGACCTTTTGGCTTGTCTCTGACTCTGTGTTTTGTCTATTCCTGTGGTACTGCGCTAATGACTATATCTTCCCGGCTTGTTTGACTTTCCTGCTGCCACCTAGTGGTAGCCTAGCTGCTGCACGACAGGCCTGCTTTGTCTAGGTGCAGCCCTCCTTCCACTCTAAAGCCATCTAATTGATCTTGCACCTACCTGCATTGCAGCAGCTTGACAGTAGCATTTTGTTCTGTAGGCAAAATGTGCTCTCCTGGCATTAAAAACGCTGCATTCAAAAAAACTTCTGCATGACCAAAAGAGCAGAAGATGTATCTGAGATGTATTCTGCACTTCGGTCATGCGCCGTCCACCTTGGAAGCCGCTGTAACACTTTTTTTTAAATTATTTTTATGGTCCCCTTGTAAAGGTCCACTTACACTAGATGATTCAGTGTCGTTAAACGGCCACCATTCTGTAAATATTTACACAGAGCGCGTTTCCCATGTGCACTGAGCGCTCTGTAAATGATTGTTCAGTGCACATAGGCTGCCATAGTCCTCAGCAGCACAAATCCTGTTTATCCAGGACAATGTGCTGCTGAGAATGATGATCTTTTGTGCACAACAAAAGATCATTTCACCCTACGAACAAGCGGTTGGCTCACTGGATGGATGAGCAACACCTTATTCATGATATTCTTGCAGTGTAAATGGTTGTTTATTCCCATTATTTACCAGTAAAATGCCATTGACTTTGGTTGGTTTAGATAGCGTTTATCGCCCTTAGTATCTGATTTACCTACAAGATTGACGACAGCGAGAAAATGCATTTCAATAGTGAATATTTGTTCTGTGTCTCTGTACAATCACTCCGATGTAGGGTTCCATGAAGGCTCTTCTAAAAGTAAAGATTTCAGAGATAGTAAGAGGAAGGAGATATCTGCAGTAAAGCAAATATCATCATTTTGGAATGTTTTAATAGTTTTAGATCTTTTTGTTGCGTGCTTGCCTGGGGCAAGGAGTTGAGAAAATCCCTTAAATAATGTTTATCTTGGATAAATACTTTTTTTTGAAAAATGATGCAATTTATTGGACATTGTCCTGATCCATGCTACTGGTTACAGTGGGAAATGTGCAAAATCTAACTACAAAAAGGTACCCCAGTAAAAGATAACTTAATCACAATTAAAATTAAAGATCAAACTAGCTCCTGGAATATACAAATAATATTGGCCTGGGAAAATTTAGTTATCCACTATTATACCAGGCAAACTACAGGACTGAGTATGTCAGAATATTGGGCAAAGGAGAACCTATTACTATCCCTAAGAATTGCTCTACCTGACCTTGGAGACTGGCACCCTAAATTAAGCACGCAAGATTTGATGCCCCTGCTCACCGTCGTCTAACCCTAGAGGACCCTAGGGAACCCTGTACCCACAAAAAAATCACCCTAATCTGGATGAATTTGGGAGAACAAAAAGACAGAATATCCATAAATATGGACAGAATGACTTTAGAAAAATAGGGTATGCGTAATTAATGTAGATGCAATACATGACCCACACATGTGCATAAACATATACAGCAAAAGGGCCACAAGAAGATGCCACATAACAAAAGTGCCAGTGCAAACAATATATGCATCACAGATAAAGTGCCACTAGTTCTCAGATTGTGAATGCACCTGGTTCAGCTGGAGAGAAAACCCCTGCTTGGTCCAGCAGGTGGTAAACCCAGATTTGTAGAACCCAACAAGAATATAAGTCACTTATAAATGAAGGACCTCATGCAGCTACCAATTCACTGTGACCTCGACACATTTCACCATCCTTGATATAGGTTCATCAGGAGGTAGTAGAGGGTACTCCAAAGCAGATCTTTGGAGTCATGATGCCTGGATAAAAGCATGTCTGTCTTGGAAATGTGCTGCTGCTCTCAATGTAGTAGCAGTGAGACTGCTGCTTTGAAGAAATATAGAGTTTGTCATTTTGGAAAGACACATAAAAAAAGATTGAATAGTCTTACATGTAGAAAAGGTCGTGTCCTGAGAGAAGTCATCAAGCAAGAGAAAGCTGTCTGCCCTGTTAATTTAATTAAATTGGAGTAAGACAAATAGCACCGACTATTCAGATTGATTGTTAATGAAAGTCGGCAGCATTAGAAGAAATTATACTGAGAAAATACAAGTCATCGGTAGAAGCTGGGGCATCCTACTTCAAGGACAGAAGTCAGTTATTCCCATATTGTTGTTATGACTGAGCCTACACACATGGCTAATGTACAAACCAGGAGGCATGCAAAACCTGAACTCAAGAGGTCCCTGTTCAGACTAGGAAAGTCCCTGATTTGTCCCTGCCTGACCGTGGAGGTTGGCACCCTAAAATTACGCCCCCACTCAATGTCGACTTACCCTGAATATCCTTAACTTTACCCTCCCTATAGACAATGTGCAACACCAAAGCAATAATACCTATAGAGACAAATACACATAAATTAGAGGATGGGGCACAGGCCTATGAATGTGTTCACACAGGAAAAACAGAGGAAAATTAGCAGAACCAAAAAACAAATGGAAGACGTGGAAATCTCCCAAACCCAAAATGAAGGCAAAGGGAAAGGGTGCTAGGGACGAGGACACACAAACAGGCCGTAGGAAAGCAACTGGGATAACTAAAACAACATAATCTCTAGATAAGGAGCTGGAACTCCAAACACCATCAACTTTGAAGTATAGCCAGCAAAGAAGGCAGGTGCAAGGTGAGTATAAATAGACCGCCCAAGAAGTGATAGGACAGAACCAAATAGTGAAGAAGTGAGAGACACCTGAAAAGAAGTAAACCAAGGAAAGGAAAGAAAAGACAAAAGAACCATCAGCAGTTGGACACAGACTAAACAGGCTGTGGCTCAGCAGAAAAGGAAATCGACCATGCAGCAAGAGGTCACCGGATCGAGTCTCAAAACCAAGGCATAAAAATTGCAGTAGAGTGTATCAAGTGATTGGTTTGTTAAACTCATGTTTGTGTCATCAGAGTCCAAATACATAAGCAATTGTATTATTGAATTAAAGTTCCAATGGATACATGGTTGAAGAATAACAGGATCAGTTTTCCATTTACTTTTAACCCAATTCTTTCTGTTTCTCTTTGTTCCTCAACAATCCTTCTTGGAACTGACCGTAGATTTGCAAAGATTTACCGATAATGTGTCAGTATTCTACACATACTTCCACCATGCTTCCTGGTACAGTCTTTAATGGTGCTTTTGTATGCATGAGTCTTTAGATTATAAAGCCTTATTTTTCCATCTAGATTGTTCAGTTATACTCACTAATATATATATATATATATATATATATATATATATATATATATATATATATATATATATATATATACACATGCCCAGTTTAAAGGAATCTATCATAAGGTTTTTGCTGTGTAAATTGAGAGCAGCCCAATGTAGGAGCAGAGTCCCCTATTAAGGCGATATGTCACTTACTGGACTGTGTTTTGCAGTTTCAATATAATCAGTGTTTTATCAGCAGGAGATTATCACCACAGGACATGTGGCCTTGTGCCTCCAGCTCTCTGTCACTATACAATGTACACAGAGAGTTGTGGTGTAGTCAGGGTTATACACAGCTCAACAACTGAGCTCTGCTAGTTCTTCAGCACAGAAACTGTGACTCTGTTACAACTGCTGTAATCAGTAACCTAAGTGATACATCACTGTAATCAGGGTCCCTGTCCCTACTGCTATCAGATTACATATCAAATATCTGATGACAGGTTCCCTTTAACTACTTAACAAGATCCCACACACAATTAGAATTTGAGAATAGACTAATGTCATGAAACAAAATCCAAGAAAAAAAAAAAACTAAATTGAGCATATACCCTATAGTAAGTAAATAAGTTAATATTAATAGTTCATATAAATAATATAGGGTACTTAGTTAACGCTATAATAATCAAAAGCGCATAAAAGCCATCCCACAGTGACAAGGTGTGCCCAGTCGGGACGGTCCTAGCCTGTCTCTAGTGTTAAACCCTTACCTTGTCTCAGCTGACCTCAATGTGAATAAGGGCTGAGCAAGACCGGGGCCCCAACTGTTCAGCCACCCGTCCATGGGAAGCTATATAGATAAATGCCTAGCTCAGAAAGGGTGACATGTCCCTATTTGTACAGAGTACAAGAAAATATATCAAAAACAAATAAATGAGCCAGAGCATAAGTTGGTATATGTGCAAAGCGTAGGAGCACATTCACACTGTGGTCATTTCACAGACAAAACCCAAGAAAAACAACCAAATTGAGCATATACCCTACAGTAAGTAAATAAGTAAACAGTAATATACATAAGGGTACTAATCTCATGAAACAGTGGGACAGAGTGACTACTGTCCGGTATATGTCCAGTATCCTGTCCAGCACATTAAAGCAGTAGTGTTGTCCTTGATAACTTTCCTTAGATGCCTGACGCTGGTCACTGGCTGTCGCTGCCGGCGAGCTTTTCCTCCGTATTATTTTTCTAAGTGATCTCGCTGTGCATTTCAGAAGACTGCAGTCACTAAAGAGACCAAACTTGGTAAAGACTGTGCCTTTTACTCTGGGAAGGTAGAGTCACATATTGAACATTTCAGGCTGTTTTCAGTGCTTCCAGGAATAGTTGAGGACATGTTTTTACATTTTCCCACTGAGTTTACTAGTGTTAAAAATAAAAAGGCTCCTTTTTATAGCAGTGGTAGTTCCTTAAATAGCAGGTGCTCCTTCCTATGTGGTGTGCTATATACGTCTGCGACAGTTAGTAAATGAGGTACGTGGTGGGCCTGTCTGAGCCAAGGAAAGCTTCAGCAGATGACGGGCCATGTTCTACTGCACAATCGTTATTAAAACCTACAGCGTTTTTATGTTGCCTCACTGGTATGTGCTGCTAGCTGTCAGAAATAGCAAAAATTATCTACACTATAATTAGGAATTGATGTTTGTTTGTTTTTTTATCTGGCTCAGTATAGAGATGCTTTTATTGCAAGCAATGAGTCCATTCATGTGCAATGTCCATTGGAAGTCATCTGAGGTCATCTTACCTCCCCATCTCCTTCCAGTCCTGCTTTACTCCATGGCTGCCCAGACCTGAGATAGCTGTTGGCTGTACTTTTATTGTATCGTTCCCTTCTTCCCCAAAGAAATATGCTCGGCTCAGCCTAACATTTATGTGCTTTTATACTAGGAAGCGAGTAGAAAGCTATAAGGCCCAATGCACATTAAGTGGTCACCCAATCTCACCGATTTTGCCTGATTCAGCTGACGTTAATCTAATGTGTATGGAGCCTGAAGGCTGGCATGTCTGTAGTGAAATGTCTCATTCACCACAACCCTTTACAGGACAATTTTGATGGACATGGATATTAGGTAGTTTTTCTAGACCCTGCGGGATAATTGACTTCCTGGCACAGAAATCTCTAGGCCAGGCATTATGCCTGTTGGATTATTCACAGATCTCCCTAATAAAAAAATCTAATGTCTTTGGCCAATTGTATTTTTTCTTTACAAGGAGAGATGCCTGTTGAGATGAAAAACCTTTTACGTATGATGCCTAGAAGAAATCTCATTTCCCAACCTTGATCCGTTTACTGTACAACATGCATTATGCAGTGAATGGGGCGGTGTTGTATTTGTTTCTACTTCTGCGCCTTTGCTTTAGATGCTTTTATTCGAACTGATCAGGACAAGAGGTGGTGAGTTCTCCTTCAATGGAAGTCTTCAAACAGAGGCTGGACAGACATCTGTCTGAGATAGTGAATCCTGCATTGAGCAGGGGGTTGGACACGACGACCCTTGAGATCCCTTCCAAATCTAACATTCTATGATTCTATAGTGACTATCCCCTGTCCCCTGCTTTTCACTTTGCTTTCTGTTTGGATCCTGTTTTGTGACTCTCAGATCTGATGTATGCCATGTTATTGCCAATGTATTATACACATAAGTATGAAGAATTCCTCCCTTTCCTCTATTACACACTGTACGTGTCCTATGAGCAGAACTGTGCAGACCACAACAGTGCTGGCACATGACTTCATGTCTTAAATCACATCTCGTCTTCGCTCCGTTGGGCCTCAGAACTGTGTGGAACTTTTTGGTTTTTTTTTCCCCTTGTCTAAAAGTAGATTGTTTATGTAATCCTAAAATCAAGCTTTCTGTCAGAGCTATTTCTAAACAGTGTGTAATGAGAGAGACGCCGGCGCTAGCTCCATAAGGGTATCAGGAGAACACGAGGCACGTCATGTAAAATACTGTACATTGATGGGTTACTGGATCCTGCAAGCATATAAAACCTCGAGAACTGCAGAATACCTTATACCATGTTTCTACGGGTAAATACAGACCAGCAATCAATGTTTGTGCCTTAATTATATTTTATAAGATTATGTAACCAGCTTCAAAGTCCTCAGCAAGTGTCCACACTCCTCGCCATGACCCAGTATAAACGCTGGATAATACTAAATAATAAGTCATTTTGGGGCCATGTGGAATTCTTTCTCACAGAGGTGTAACTTGAAGCTCTTGGGCCCCAATCCAAAATCTGTCACTCTGTACTCCAATTATCACGTGGCAGTATAGATAGGTTCACACACTGGAAAATTCCTAAGCAAAAATTGCCTGTAATTTGCACGTGTAACAGTGGATTTTGCTTCAGTTGAAGTGCAAAGCTTGGAAATATTCTAGAATTCAGAAGAAAGTCTGTAATGTTTAGCTGCATTGTGGGCTTTAACTCATACCCTGAAATCTGCAGTATGTGAGTTGTGTTTTACAAAACTGTAGGTTTCTGCAAAGCTTCCAAACATCCCGGAGGATCCAGTGGGACAGTCCTGATTTAGATAAGTTGCCTGCTATCCCAGGAGATTAGGACAACGTCCCAACTTTTATTCTGTCTGTGTGAGATGTATTGTCCCCTGCAATCTTCAAGCGAAGTTTCTGTACTTGAACGTGCATTGTATTTCGCTTCCCTAGAGGCAGAGTGTACTGGTACATATAGATACATCTCTATATACCAGTGCATGTCTAAAAACCTGTACTCTAGGAGTAAAATAAACATCACAGATTTGTTTTTGTTCCTATGAAATCGCTAAAAAATAATGAAAAACAATTACAATAATGACATTTTTAATGCCCATTTTTAAATAAGCATTCCAACTCAGTGAATAACCCAAACATATTTGGTATCCATTTATTTGTAACAATCTGTACAACACAGTGAACAAATTGGTTACGGTGATCAGTAAATGATTTTAAAAAAATCATGATTGATTCTTTCTTTTAACGTCATAAAAAAATTGCCTTAGATAAAATACCACTTATTTATGCTTTCTTTGTTCAGATTTTAAGCAGCATTTTTAATGTTTATTTACGGTATAGAAAACTTTTAATTCTGCCTTTAAAACACAACTGTGTTTTTTTGCATGCATTTTTTTTCAGGCTCTACATGGAAGCTAATAGAGAAAAAATGCATCAAAATGGCACAGTTCAATGGTATAGTGGGTAGTAGTTTTCATGTAATCATATCCACTTTACTTCAACAGTGCCCTGACAGAGCCATTTACTATTCTAAGGCCGACTGAGTCACTTTAGACTGTCTGACCTCTGTCTCGGCATTGTTCGTCCTTTTTATATGTGGAAAAATACATGTTCTATAACACTTTTGAGTGTCTGAAAAAGATGAACGCTGCTGGGGTGGATTCCAGATACAGTCCAAAGTGACTTAGTTGGCCTGTTAGTGGTGGTTGGGGCTTTGTGGGATTCAGGCAAATTCTAGCCTAAAGGCCGCCATACACATTAGGCCAAAGTCGGCTGAACCAGCTGATATCAACGGCTTTGGCCGACGTCCTGATATGTATGCAGACACCGGCTTATGGTCTGGAGAGCTGTCAATTGGACATATTTGAATTTTGGACTGCCAATCGCATTGCTTTCCATGAGATAAGCCTCCAGCCAATGTGTCAGCCATCAGCTTGCTCTTAAAGAGCACAGGAGCTCTCCCCTGATCAAGCCCTCCTGTATATGGGATTGTCAGCTAAATGATCAACCAAAGCATCGTTCAGCCGACAGCCATCTAATATCTATGGCCAGCATAACTTCTGACAGAACCCCCAGTGCAGTGTTCAGCGGAGAGCACTGAATGTGTGTGAACCTTGCCTTAAACCACCGGTGGATTTCGATTGTGACTTTAGGTGGTCATGTTGTCCAAGTTTTGTCCTGGGAGCGTGGTGAATCTCCTACCTCTCTCCACATGTGACTTTCCTGTGTCCTGTTTATTGTTATTCATTTGCTTTGTTTATGTGACGATTTTACTTTGTTATTTATTTTGGAGACCGTTTTACAGACGCCACATTTTACTGCCTCCCATGTTTGTTTGTGTACAGCTGTGTAATTCGCACAAGTCCTAAAGTAAATTAATAACTGGAGTAAAACAATCAGCCTAAAATACAAAGAATAGAACAAGCAGCAATGGGTTCTGTGATTATGTTAATATACTAATCGAAAGTATCTTTTACTTTTTATCTCTTTATTTTTGGGACAGATAAAATGAAATAATGTTTAAAGAAAATTAATTTATGTATGCCAATTACAGGAGAGGTAGGTTTGGTAATGCTCCAAAATGTATATATCCAGTGTGAGTGTTTATGCTGGGGATCGGGAAATTATTGTTGTATTTTTGGTTATTCCACAGATTTTGTTATTAATGTCTGACGGATGCAGGTCCCTCAGCTGGGACCGTCATCTATCCTGAGAACATAGTCCATCGAGTGCCGATGGGAATGCAGAGTTTGCTGCTCAGGCCTGGCTGTCTAAATTCACTTATACTGGAGCCCTGAAAATTATTGTCACCCATGAGCGCTCTAGAGCACATGAGCATGCTAGAACACATGAGCACTGTAGAGCACATGAGCACTCTAAAACACGTGAGCATTCTAGAGCACATGATGACTCTAGAGCACATGAGCACTCTAGAGCACATGAGGATTTTAGAGAACATGAGGACACTAGAGCACATGAGTACTCTAGAGCACATGAGGACTCCAGCACATAAGCACTCTAGAGCACATTAGCACTCTAGAGCACACGAGCACTGTAGAGCACACGAGTACTCTAGAGCACATGATGACTTGAGCACACGAGCACTCTAGAGCACATTAGCACTCTAGAGCACACGAGCACTGTAGAGCACATGAGGACTCTAGAGCACATGAGCACTGGAGCACATGAGCACTCTAGAGCACAAAAACACTGTAGAGCACATGAGGACTCGAGCACATGAGGACTCTAGAGCACATGATGACTAGAGCACATGAGCACTCTAGAGCACAAAAACACTGTAGAGCACATGAGGACTCGAGCACATGAGGACTCTAGAGCACATGATGACTAGAGCACATGAGCACTCTAGAGCACATGATGACTTGAGCACACGAGCACTCTAGAGCTCACAAGCACTGTAGAGCACATGAGGACTCTAGATCACTGTAATACAAAAGAGCCTTGTTCTCAAGATAGATGCAGAAGGACACACATCTGATGGATATATATAGCATACGCTGTGGATATGATGGGACAACCTTTTCAATTGGCGTTCGCTCAACATAAGTAGGTTGTTGAACTCCCAAATTCCCTGCAATCAACTGTTATTGTCTGAAGAATTTTCACACAGATACATGTGGTTTTTTTTTCTGGAAGGAGCTGGAATGGCAATGTTGTATCATATAGCACAAGATTAGATGCATTGTCAGGTACCAGATCTTAGTTGCTTAGTTGTAGCTACTAGTGGGGGTCCAGAGCAAAGGATTCCTCTTATTACATCCATAACCATAACCTGTATTTGCCTATATCAGTTGTCAAAAATTACACCTTTTAATATTATTGTTAGTTCTGGTATCTTTGCTGAGATTTTATTCCTTCTTGAATGGTCACAATTGTAAAAAATATATTTTCCAGTTCTAATAGGGGTCATTTCAAAATCAAGAAGTAGAATCTGTGGTGTCGTGACATTTATTGTACAGTGCTTGAGCTCAGCTTTCTATCACTTTTACAGAACAATCCCGTATAAGCAAAACCTAAGAGGAGCAGGAGTCTGCTCAAGTATCTCATCTACTAACATCTTTTCTCAGATTGTCACGTCGCGGCATCCTCTCACGGAGCTGATGGCTGTGTGTGTAATGTGTGAAGGTGTCAATTGTTTGAAAGAATGTGAGATGTTTGGATTTATTTCTACCTCCTCCCAGGATCAATAATGTTTTCTCTTCTTCTGCTCTGCAGGGTTCAGTTGTACAGACAGAACCCAGCACTTGCCGTATCGCCTGGAGTCTACTCTAGATGAGGGATGCTCTGCTACATGGGTTCTGCTGCTCCACATCAGTTGTAGTAGGATACGATATCCTCTAGTCCAGGGGTCTCAAACTGCACTCCTCGAGGGCACAAACAGGTCATGTTTTCAGGATTTTCTTGTACTGCACAGGGGATAACTGAATCACCTACACACAAAATGAGTAGGGGATTGAATTATCACCTGTGCAGTACAAGGAAATCCTGAAAACATGACCTGTTTGTACCCTCGAGGAGTGCAGTTTTAGGCTAAGTGCACACGTTGTAGAAGTGTGACCAACTTTTTACTATTGATGCTGTCTCTCTCTCTTTCTCTCTCTCTTTCTCTCGCTCTCTCTCTCGCTCTCTCTCTCTTTCCACGACGGACCCCAAAAAAACGGAAGTGTGAAAGTAGCCTAACCCTTTTTTCTGTCTACTTACTTTGTAGAATATGTATGCCTCATTTCAACTTGATTATCTGAATAATACCATGATATCATTGTTAAATTGTCGGACACCTAATGGAAATGTTTTTTTATTTAAATTTAAAGTAAAGGTATTTAAAGGACAATAGTCACAAAAGTCACACCCTGAGTAAGGGCGCTATACACACCAGCATCCTGTGGGCGATTTTCTGTGGGCAATCTGTGGACCTTACTACTATTTGAATGATTCTTAAATAAATATTTGAGCTTTTATCTCCGCCTGAGCTGTATACATTTATCTGGATTCTCATGTGCACACAGCTTCTTTTATACCCACATAGTTTTTGATTCAGTAGACGCTTCAGGAAAACAGCAATGTTTTTCCTGAAAGTTCTTCTTTGTCGTCTATTGTGTCACTTTTGTGGCATACATTACGCCGGCACCTTTTTTTTTCTTCAATTTCACATATAAAATAGAGTTGGCTTATGTTACTGCAGAGATGATTACTGGTGCCAGTTACTGGACTCAGACATGATCCACGATGCCGGCGAGTATGGCATCTGATGCCTTCTGCCATTCACTGGTGTCGGCATTGATGCTGCCATGTATAGCACGTAACCGCTGCAGCCAATCACTGGTCTTGGCATTGATGCTGCCATGTATAGCGCGTAGCCCTTGCAACCAATCCCTTTTCTTGGCGTTGATGCTGCCATGTATAGCATTTAACTTCTGCAGCCAGTCACTGGTCTTGGCGTTGATGCTGCCATGTATAGCATTTAACTTCTGCAGCCAATCACTGCTCTTGGCGTTGATGCTGTCATGTATAGCATTTAACTTCTGCAGCCAATCACTGGTCTTGGCGTTAATGCTCCCATGTATAGCATTTAACTTCTGCAGCCAATCACTGGTCTTGGCGTTAATGCTGCCATGTATAGCATTTAACTTCTGCAGCCAATCACTGGTCTTGGCGTTGATGCTGCCATGTATAGCATCTGACCTCTCCAGCCATTCACTGGTTTTGGCGTTAATGTTGCCATGTATAGCACGTACCCCTTCAGTCAATCACTAGATTCAGTGGTGATGCTGGCATTTATAGCATGTGACCCCTGCTGCCAATCACTGGACTTAGAAGTGATGTTGGAATGAATAGCACATTACCCCTGCTGCCAATCACTGGACTCAGCAGTGATACTGGCATTTATAGCACATGACCCCTGCTGCCAATCACTGGACTCAGATGTAATGCTGGCAAATATAGCATGTAATCCCTCAGCCATTCACTGGACTAGCCAGCATGTATACCATGTGATCCCTGCAGCCAGTCACTGAACTCAGTGATGATTCTGGCATGTTTATCACGAGATCCCTCCAGCCATTCACTGGTCTCAGCGGTAATGCTGGCATGTTCAGCACGTGGCCTCTGCTGCCAATCACTGGTCTCAGTTGTGATGCTGGCATGTGTAGCACGTGAACCCTGCTGCCAATCACTGTACTCAGCACTGACACCTGCCCAGAATGTATTGCACATAACTCCTGCAAAAAAAGTAATCAAAGACCGACAGGAACCACTAGAGAACCAGCGTTGGAGCAGCAGGAGATTTCACATCTCAGTGATGATTTATTTTTATTCCATTCTCTTCTCCTTCATATGTTTTATACCTTGGACACCCCCTTTAAGGGAATTTAGAACATCAAGTAAAGAATGAGTTGTTTTGTTTTATATTGGGTTAATTGGAGAACACCATTAAAACATGATTTGGATCGTTTAGCAGCCTTCACATGGAAAACATTGCACGCTTCAGTGATGTTCTCATTCTGATTGTAAAATATAGTTCTCTTTTTCACAGTCAGAATGTAAGACAGATGGAAGCTCGTGTGTTCGGTGGGATCATGATGTTCTTCTTATGTGCCAGCCTGCTTATCAATAGGCATGGATCCCTTTCTGCTTGTGTAAAGCTCACTGGTCACTATTCTCTTCTGTCTTTTTCCATGTTTTTTGCACATGGTGACGCTCGTCTCCTGAAGATTTGTATTGTTTTTCTGTTGTTTATTCTTCTGGTTTTATTATCACATTGTTTCTGTCTTCCAAGTAAAAAAGTCCTGTGGGCATAGGAATAGTTCAAAAGGACAGAAATCCTAATAATTCAGAACTAGACGGCCCGATCACATCAATCACGTTAAGAAATGCCTATAATAAAATTGGAAATTTTGTTGCCATTGTCTATGTCGCCATCATGGGACTTGTCTCCGCAGTCTTAAAACCTAAAAGATGAGATGTGTCCTGTTTGTAAAGAGTCTAGGCACAGTCATCACTCCTGTTTTCTATGTGCCTTGTTTATTTTAATGCCATTTAAGGTTTTTCTTTGTATGTTTGTATTTTAATACCCCGTTTCTATCGGCTGATTGTCCCATAATGTTATTATTGCCCTTCTTCCTACACAAGCATGATTGATTCTGGTAATAAGTATTGATGGCTGCCGGGGAAAGTTCTTACTGCTTGTCTACAGGCACGATCCGTCTCGTCAGATACCAGGTGATAGGCATCATGTCATTTATGTGCTCATTGGGCTTGCAGCTGCTTACCTTTGGCAGAATAATGCCGTATGTGACGTACTTACAATTTATAATGGTATTTTAATGGGCCGATAAGGATTTAAAACATAATAATAATAATTCAACATTAATGTAGTTTACTTTACTTGTGTAGTTGAATATGTCACATTACTGAGCTGGGGAAGTTTCCTTGTATACTGAATTTCTCTTGACATGTTTAGTTTTTCTTCCAAAGCTGAGGGTTTGCCACTGCTATTATACTTCCCAAAATGAGCAGACTCAGACATAAGGGCCCCTTTGCAAGAACTATATGCAGGTCCTTTGCAGTCCAATAGCTTCTTGTAATAAACGTTTTGGAGGTGTCAGTGGGCCCCAGTTTGCACAAATGGTATGTCCGTCCCTAGACCAAAGTCCTAGGCACAGAGGACGTGTTTGCACAGTTGTTTTATTTCATCAACATACTATGTGGCAAATGAGGGATGTGCACGCGGGCAGCATTGAAAGGCGACTGCCATTTTGTGTTTGGCCTTAAAGTGTTCCTGTCAGCAAGCATTTATTAAGTAAACTATAGACATTGTCAGGTTGCCACTGTTATACTGATTAAACTTATACCTGGGGTGAAAAAATCTGTCTTGTGGTTCTTGTATAATCAGTGTTAGAGGTTTTCGGCTAATAATATGCCCGTGCTCTGGGGCAGGACTGTAGGCAGAGTCTTATCTTGGTACTCTAGGCCAGAGAAACCAAGGAAAGGCCTGCCCACAGGCCACTCCGAAGCACAAACATGTTACTCATCATAGAGACGGAGAGACATACTGTTTGTGCTTCAGGGCAGCCTCTGGGCAGGTCTTTTCTTGGTTTCTCTGGCTTAGTGTAGGAAGATTAGACTCTGCCTACAGTCCTTCCCCAGAGTACGGGCATCTCATTAACTGAAAACTTCTAACACAAATTACACAAGAACCACAAGTCTGATTTCTTCACTCTAGGAAACATTTTAATAAGCGTAACAGCACCAACCTGACAATGCATGTAGTTTTACCTAGCAAAATCTTGCTGACAGGTTCGCTTTAGCAATCAGCGCTAAGCAGACATCACCTTTTATTTCTGGCTGCGAGCATGCTACTCATTTATCGCATAAAGCAACTTGGCAGAAAGGTAATGGGGAGTGCCTCTTATTTCTTCTGTATGGTGCACCGTTTGGATTCTCTAACAGATAAAAGCTGAGTATCACCATAACAGACACGGACCTGGAAATATTGCGTGTATGTGTCTTTCTGTTACTCCGTACTGGGACCCTTAGTGGCAGCTCAAATCTTCTATTTGATTTTTATAATTTACCTAAAACTTGTTTCAATTTGATATGAAAGAAAATGAAGTGACGACGACATCTTGACTCTACGAGTGACGAGGCGCCCCTAGACCCAATGTCAGCCTCTATGGTGCATCTGAGCTGTTCCATGCTTCGGCATCCTATGGGTATGTGCATACATCTATTTTCAGAACTGCGGTCTGAACAATACAGTCTTTGAGGTGGAAATAAATGAGGATCATTAGGACTGAACATTGAGCTGAGATTATGATGATTAAGGAAAGACGTGTTTATTTTCATCTCCCAGTAGGTGACAGAGTAACGTTAATAGAGTGAACACACCGAGCAGATACTGAGTATGAAGAGCAGACATTACAGCGCTTCCAGGGCCGACCATATGAGGATTATGTTTGGAGCCGTCACAATTTAGCATTGTCTAGATGAAAAGTGGACTGGCTAAAAATAGTTGTGTTCAGAATATGCAGCGGGGCCACTAACCTACCATTTATCTCCCCAGTAATATGCCAACATTGGCTTCAGATGTGATGAATAAATAGGTGTAAGTGTTTATCGGCTCGTCTCGTTGTCTTTTACTTGATTAAAATGATTAGTGAAATAGATTAATGCTCTCAATTGTATGCTCATCAAATCAAGTTTTTTGGGCTAATTTTATTATGCAGGGGAAGGAGCAGACACAATATTAGACAGGTTGTTTTAGCTGATTGAAGTATATGAAACCTCTCAGTCCCTGCTGCTTTATAACATGCTGCCTGCAGTGTCTTCTATATACCGTACTCCGCATCACAGCTTCATTAATGTCTGCCGGCTCTTCTGGTTGTCTACCAGTTTTATTGCATCTCCGCTGATAAGCTCATTGCTGAGGATCTGGCTGATGGAATATCTCTGGCCATTGTTACCCAGTGCTCATTAAAGTATAGGTGTTATGAATTCCTGGGTCTTAAGGAAAGTACCTTCATGAGACTTGGGGCAAAGTATGGAGATAAGGGTTATATTCCAGAGTGGTGCTAGCTTCATTTATCATAAATAACCTCATGATGCTTTATAGTAGATCTGTTCGCTACGCTATGGCTTAAATTAAAAATGCACTCCCATGGCATATTTGTTTCCAATAAATCTGTGTATATGTGCATTTAATGTAGTGTATTTAGCAGTGTTCTGCTCCTCTTCTCAGTGACGTCACCGCTCTTCAGACTATCCGGATCACTGTATGATCTAGGCATGAGTTGGAGTCTCTGCTTACAATGAAAGCCTCTGGAGCCTTGTGGTGACACTCCATGGGTTCACATTGTAAAAGCCACCTCCCAATCATGTGTGACCCGAGACTCTGAAGAGCAGTGATGTCACTGAGAAGAGGAGCAGAGCGGCGCTGAATACCAGAAAAGACGGCGGTAAAAAAAACTTCATGGGAATGTTTCTATTAAGTAACTGATTGTTTCACCAGTGACAACATCTCTTTAAAAAATGCCCTGCTGCGAAGATACTCAGCAAACAGCTGATTTTGCTTGGGTATGCTACCGCCATCCAGGCATATGTGCTGCATGGGAGTTGTATGACGGCCATCTGAATGACGGCAATGTAACACATGGAGAGATCAACTCTCCACTCATGCAAAACTGCTCTTCATCCTACTACATAAAGGGTTTCTGAGCCGAGGCACCCTGCTGTGTGTATTGTAAAAGGGCATGAGGAGCTAGGTCATCTTAAGGAGACACCCTTTAATAATTTTGCTTACACTTCCTGTAACAGACATATTGTAAGAAAACAATAATCGTATAGTTTCCTCCTGCTCTTGAGGTTCTTTCCCAGAAGTATCCAGAGTCAAAGGTTCTAACTGTGTAAAGGTACCTTCACACGAAGCGACGCTGCAGCGATAGCGACAACGATGTCGATCGCTGCAGCGTCGCTGTTTGGTCGCTGGAGAGCTGTCACACAGACCGCTCTCCAGCGATCAACTATGCCGAGGTCCCCTGGTAACCAGGGTAAACATCGGGTAACTAAGCGCAGGGCCGCGCTTAGTAACCCGATGTTTACCCTGGTTACCAGCGTAAAATCTAAAAAAAACAAACAGCACATACTTACATTCACGTCCCCCTGCGTCCACTTCCTGACTGACTGAGCGCCGTACAGTGAGAGCAGAGCGGTGACGTCACCGCTGTGCTGCTTTCACTTTCACTTTGCGGCGCTGAGTCAGAGGAGGAAGCAGACTGCAGGGGACGCAATGTGAGTATGTGCTGTTTGTTTTTTTTACATTTTACGCTAGTAACCAGGGTAAACATCGGGTAACTAAGCGCGGCCCTGCGCTTAGTAACCCGATGTTTACCCTGGTTACCAGTGTAAAATATCGCTGGTATCGTTGCTTTTGCTTTCAAACACAACGATACACAGCGATCGGACGACCAAATAAAGTTCTGGACTTTATTCAGCGACCAGCGACATCACAGCAGGATCCTGATCGCTGCTGCGTGTCAAACGAAACGATATCGCTAGCGAGGACGCTGCAACGTCACGGATTGCTAGCGATATCGTTATAATGTCGTTTCGTGTGAAGGTACCTTAAGTCTTTGTCTTGTGAGAGACCCACACAGCTAGCAGGCCTTTATTATGTGCGCACTGCCCTATCTGTATGTGATATGTGTTCTGCCCCAACACGACACCAGCGACATCTGTAATCTTCTAGTCGTCTCCTGTAAGTATCACTGAGGGATGTGACTATGCCACAGACGTCTGTGCTCCATTCTATAATTGCTGATAGGACATACATTGTGGGCTCCATAGCAAGCATCCAAATCCGGCCAGCTCTCATTTCTCAGTTATAACACATCTGTGGGTCCTGATAGCGGAGGGCTCAGTACGCCTTCACCCATTTCTTGCTCCTATCTATCCCCCTTTGAGCTATTGAGAATTACATTTTCGTGGTCATTTACATTATATGGTCACTGAAGACAGTCCCGGTTTGTTGAGATTTGCTCCTGGAAATGAACCTTTCTCTTTACCATTTTTCATAAAGTATTACGTAATTAGATACATTAAAGGGAATCTGTCAGCAGATTTTTGCTTCCTCGTCTGAGTGCAGCATGATGTAGGCAAAGAGACCCTGAATCCAAAGATGCATCACTTAGATTAATGGTTCTGACCCAATCAGAGTTTTCAGATTTAGCAATGCAGCAGAGCTGAGAAAGCTAACCCTCCCACGCCAGGTTCTCTATGTACATAGTCTATAGACAGTGAGCTGCTTATCACGAGGGTGTGGGGGGGGGGGGCAGAGTCGGACTTGGGCTCACTCACTTCTGTGTCTGAGCAATGATAAGCTCCTGGTGCTAAAACAATCATTGCTTGTAAACCACAGCACTGAGCTTGATAAGAGAGGCATCACTAAACTCTGTGTTTTAATCATGCTGTCTACAGATTGCATAGCAAAAATCTGCTGACATATTCCCTATAATATAAAAAGAAATGTCTTCAAAATGGATGTTATTATATTGGGGCCTAAATAAGGAGCTGTAGTGGTTTTCTGCCACCTGCCCCTGCCCTCACCTCTGCCTGAAGGTAATGGCCACACTGATTAGTCTTTGTCTGTGCCAACCTTATACCCTCTTACTGTAATAACTTGAGTGATACAGTAATATTTCTTCTGTCCGTTTCTAACAAATATATTGATAACACCTTGTTTCTATGCAAGTATCTCTACCATATACAGTAGCCATTACATAGTAGACTTGTCTTCTAGAAACTGCCTTTTAGATCATTTTAAAGTGCTATAAATGACCTACTTTTAAATGAGACTTTTATATTAAATGTAATTTTTTTTCATAGTATATTTTATTTTTCATATCACTTTCTATGTATAAAAAAAATACATAGGCCATTGGTTCTACTATAGGCTCCTTATTCCTGATGCAGAAGACTTTTCTGAAGTCTCATTATCATCACAGGCAGGATTACAATGAGCGGTAATTGTACTATACACAGTAATTACACAGGATCCACCAATCACAACAGGCGATGTCACACCTGACTCCTCCCTTCACAATCACCTTTCGCATGCTCATTAGATGGAGCAATACAAAATATAGGGTCAAAAGAACAGGAAGAAGGAGTTTAGAATAACGATGAGCGAGTATACTCGTTACTCGAGATTTCCCGAGCACGCTCGGGTGGTCTCCGAGTATTTCGGTGTGCTCGGAGATTTAGTTTCTGTCGACGCAGCTGCATGATTTGCGGCTGCTAGACAGCTTGAATACATGTGTGGATTGCCTGTTTGTTAGGGAATCCCCACATTTGTTCAGGCTGTCTAGCAGCCCCAAATCATGCAGCTGCGTCGACAGAAACTAAATCTCCGAGCACACCGAAATACTCGGAGACCACCCGAGCGTGCTCGGGAAATCTCGAGTAACGAGTATACTCGCTCATCACTAGCTTAGAATAGTTCCGGTGACCAATGTGAAAATTTCAGGATTTCTATTTTTCTTTTCTAAACAGCTCAGGATAGGAAAAATAAAAACATTGTCAAACATTTACCATAAAATCCTGATTTCAACACTAGATAATTTTCTGATGATATATTCCCTTTAAGTTGCTGCAGCTGCTATGTAGAGAGAATATGGACTTCCTTGGGGACATCGATGTTTACGCCTCTATTATCGATGTGGCTTATATATTATTTTATACTTTGTCTTTTATGTGCTGGACACAGGCCTTGGTAAGTGTTAGTGTCTGCATCCCGCTTGTGAATGCAGTCGGCCCACTAATACTATTGTACTGTGTGTGTATCAG
The DNA here is from genome assembly GCF_051348905.1 of Ranitomeya variabilis. NCBI lineage: Eukaryota > Metazoa > Chordata > Amphibia > Anura > Dendrobatidae > Ranitomeya > Ranitomeya variabilis. The sequence goes on from NC_135234.1 coordinate 653,330,607, forward strand.
GGATCCAGAGCTTGTCGGCCTGCCGGAGTGTGCGTGGGCCTATGGATGTATGTCGACACGTGCTATTGCATGTTCATGTTTTGGAATTACAAGAGCAAACTCTCCATGACACATCTCGCAGAAAGTCATTCCTGCCATTCTCTCGTAGCAGAAAGAATCGTCAAATATCCCTGCCTGAAGATACAACCCGAGGAGAAGACGCATAATGCACATAATTGCTCATTGTTTCAAATGAAAAGAGCACAATAACCTGATTTATATTTCCGTCAGCCATAATCTGCTCCACATTCTCATTGATTCATAACTAACAGGAAATGGCCGGAACCCCGCAGGAATAATGCTGTAGAAATCATATACTTACTCTGTTTTATTGCCAGTTTTGTTTTTATAATTAACCATTTCTTCCATGTCCTCCGGAGTTTTACTTTTTCAGGTTCACTCTGGCATCATAGGAGCTGGCTGACACTTTAAGGAGAGGCCACATGTGCCTCATTGTAGGGCTGCAGGGCATCTACTCTTAGTACGTTGTACATGTTTAATTTTTTATGGGGTTCATATTGTGTTCCTTAACTCCTCCTTGACCGTGCAATTTTCTGTTTTTGCGCCTTTGCTTTTTTTTTTTTTGCTTCCCTTCTTCCAGGAGCCATAAGTTAGACATAATATTTTTCCGTTGACTATAGCCTTACGAGGGCTTATTTTTTGCAAGATAAGTCATGATTATGAATGACGCGAATTTATTTCACCATTTAATGTACGCATTTCCCCAATTTTTCAGGGGGATTTTATTTTTAAGGCACTCATTGTACAGTAAAATGACCCCAAACTACTATTATGGCAGTACCAACATCTTATATACCGTTATATATTTTTATTTAAATGGTAAAAAAAATTATTTGCCACCATTTTTTCATGATGGATAATGCTTTAATCTTTCTGTGAATTGAGTTGTATGAGAGCTTGCTTATTGCATGGCAAGCTCACGTTTTTATTGATATCGTTCCGGGCCAGTAAATATGTAAACTTGATCACTTTTTATTGCATTTTTTGCTGTGTTGCGGCAATAAAAAAAATTTCCCCAAAGATGAATGTGACGACACAGCATTTAATCTTAATTATCCAATTATTGTTGACCTGCGTAACAGTGGAGGACAAACTAGGCAAATTGATTAAATACTCAAATACTGTGAGTTAATCTCATCACACCTTCCCCTTGACCTGTGGATGATGACTTGAAGGACAATTGTGAACTATATAAGGGGAATATACCTTTGTATCAAGAGTGACTTGACAGAACAACAGCCAAGACACTATGATTCCATAAAGGAACACTCTACCATTGCAACATATTTCCATCAAGGGGGACACACATTTAGATTGTACAGGATGACAGCTTAAGGGACCATGGTCCTGGCTGGAAGAATACAGATCTACTCCATTGACTTTTACAGAAACCGTGGATACGTTCGGAGAAGCCAAGTTGGTACCATCCAGTCACCTGGCCTCCATGGAGACGTTTGGAGAATCCAGGTTGTGACCCTCCGATCACCTGGAACCCATGGATTCATTTGGAAAAGCCAGGTTGGGACCATCTTGTCACCTAGCTTCATGGAGACGTTTGGAGAATCCAGTTTTTGACTCTACGGTCACCTGAAACCCATTGATACATTTTGCGAAGCTACAATTGTGACCCTCCGTTCACATGACCACATGGAGTCGTTTGGGGAAACCAGGTTGAAACCATCCAGTCACCTGACGCCTATGGATACGTTTGGAGAAGCAAGGTTGAGACCATTTGGTCACCTGGCCTGGAATCTCAATGGACTGTCAGCTTCCTAAGATTGTCGTTACCTCCTCTCTGTTGGTGCCTGCCAAAAGCAGGGTGCCACTGGTGGGGGTAGTCAGCCCTGGTTGCCCCGAAGTTACAGCTGCTCTAATCCTGGTCTCGGGTCAGTGGACTAGAGCACCTACTGACCCCCCCATTTCTCCACAACAGGCATCTTTTATATTCAGGTTTAAAAGATTTTGCTGGTACAAAGAGCCTCCTAACCTCTCCTGAAATATGATTTAATAAGCACATCTGTAGTACCATTCTGGAACATATTTTCTTAAACCTCTGTTATTGTTATGGGAAATGTATGAATAAAACTTGTTGTAACCAATACCATTCATCTTGTAATTATGATGTACCCTTTAACCAGAAGGCATGTGCCTGTGGTGTTCAGTGCCTGAAAATTGGTGCAAAATGCCATTTTGACTTGCCAGAGTCTAGAGATACAATCTTGAGGGAGCAAAATTATTTATCCAGAGTAAAAAAAAAGCCTACGACTCTACCATAAACTCAGTCAGCAGTGGTTGGACTCTGGCATCAGTGTGTATTCGCAGGCTCCATTGAACAATGAAATATTAACATCATTTTTTTAAATTATTTATACATTTCTAGAAGAAAAAACCAGGATGCAGATTTCTAAAAAAAAAAAAAAAAAAGTGAGTTCTCAAGAAATATTTTATGCGGTATAACAGTATTTACTAACATAGACGTTAGAAAAGCTGAGAGTGGGTTTCCTTAAACCCTCGTCATAAAAAAAGAAAGAAAATGTTCTGGATGAGAACAATGGAACATTGTGAAAGAGTGACACCACCACTGGGACAATACAGCTGCCGAAATGTAACCTTTTACCAGTCGGTGGCCGTGTACATGCCTGCGTACACAGGCAGACCAAAGTAAGCAATGCGAGGGATATAGCGTAGGCTGAATGATGCACTGCCGAGAGCAGCAATTTTTTTCGGTGCTGTGTAAAAGATCATTTCATCCTATGAACGAGCATTTTGCAGGGTAAATACAGCTTTTGTGGATAAAAATGTCCAAGTGTCCCAGGTTAAACACCAAGTGTCCATCACTCCTTATTGCTAAAGTGGCAAAAATACACATTTCAGCAAATCACACCAAAAAAGTGTATGGACTGCAGTCAGGAGAATCTCTTCAGCTGACAATCATGTAAGGTGTCACCTCACCACAAATCTACTGTGTTTCTAGCCTACTATATTAGATTATTGGTAAATCCCATTTTTCTAGCTACAGCTGTAGACCTGCATAAAAATAAAGGGAACTTTGTGAATTAAAAAAATATATATTTTTAAGGGGTTGACCACTACTCAGACAACCCCTTCTGGATCCCTATGTTTTCCTCCACTATAATAATTGGGTGTTGGTGGGCTTCCTTATAGCGCTCCTTTTGGTAACTATACCTTTACTTGTTTATGTATATTGCTCATATAATCACTTACTTAAGTCCTCTATAATCTATGGTGTATATCTGCATGTGACCATCTGCACAATGACCAAATTACATGGACGTATTATTATCTGTATTTTGTATTAATACTTTTTTGGAGTGTCTGTGTGGATTGCCCTCCGGTTTCCTGTGTCTTAGGAGTTTACCCAGACTTTGTTCATTTGTATTGTTATGTGGTTAATAAAGCTTTTCTATGTTGTATTTGCCCTATGTGAAGTTGTTTTTTGGTGCTTTCCTCCACTATAATAATAACATTTATACTCTACTGATTGGCCGCATGGTTCCCATGATATAATAATGTCACATGAGCCATGGGAGAGCCATGAAACACCGCTGGAATGGCATCATTGGGGACATATGGTGAAACATAGTGATTGAGAAGGAGTTGTCTGAGAAGTGGACAGTTCCTTCAGGGCCCTAAATTCCATTAAAGGTACCTTCACACGAAACGACTTTGTAACGATATCGCTAGCGATCCGTGACGTTGCAGCGTCCTCGCTAGCGATATCGTTTCGTTTGACACGCAGCAGCGATCAGGATCCTGCTGTGATGTCGCTGGTCGCTGAATAAAGTCCAGAACTTTATTTGGTCGTCCGATCGCCGTGTATCGTTGTGTTTGAAAGCAAAAGCAACGATACCAGCGATATTTTACACTGGTAACCAGGGTAAACATCGGGTTACCAAGCGCAGGGCCGCGCTTAGTAACCCGATGTTTACCCTGGTTACCAGCGTAAAAGTAAAAAAAACAAACAGTACATGCTCACCTGCGCGTCCCCCAGCGTCTGCTTCCTGACACTGACTGAGCTCCGGCCCTAAAGTGAAAGTGAAAGCACAGCGGTGACGTCACCGCTGTGCTGTTAGGGCCGGAGCTCAGTCAGTGTCAGGAAGCAGACGCTGGGGGACGCGCAGGTGAGCATGTACTGTTTGTTTTTTTTTACTTTTACGCTGGTAACCAGGGTAAACATCGGGTTACTAAGCGCGGCCCTGCGCTTAGCAACCCGATGTTTACCCTGGTTACCCGGGGACCTCGGCATCGTTGGTCGCTGGAGAGCGGTCTGTGTGACAGCTCCCCAGCGATCAAACAGCGACGCTGCAGCGATCGGCATCGTTGTCGCTATCGCTGCAGCGTCGCTTCGTGTGAAGGTACCTTAAGATTGGTAGAGTACCAAGTCCTGAAAACCCCTACAGAAAAATCAAGAGGCCACCAAGAAGTGCACAACTTAGAAGACAAAAGCCTCTGTACTCTACTCTGCTCGTGTGCTCAGCCAGGAGCAACACCTCCCTGAGCTGCGCAGTTCTGAGCGGTCTTTTGAGCAATCGGTAAGGGTCTCAGATCCTGAATCCACATTGATCGCAAGGGAATTTAAGGGCTTAAAAAGGTCTAATTTACCAAAGCTTAGTTACTCTTAGGAACTCGAAATAGAACGCAGGAAATAACTGATCATGACCGATTTTGAAAATGAAACCCATTTCGGACTCGCACATTTTTTATGTCTCATTTATCTATCAATTCCAGGGTTGTGTAGAGTTGACCTTATACATTACATGATTGTTATGAGTTCAGGCCCAATTGTCTGCTGCAGCTTAATGTTGGGGGTAATAAAAACATGGACAGATTACATTTTAATTTTTGTTGCCATTTACAAAAGTTGGACTCTTGTACCCCTGTCCTAAAAGCACTAAACAAGTAGTTCCAGGGGGGGGGGGGGGGGGGGGGGAAATAATTGCACAGCTCAAGCCAACATGTTCTCGTAAGATTATGACTCACTATTTGCTCAAAGGAATGATTGAGATGGATGAAATAAAGTGTTCGGATGCTGGTCGCTGGACAATATATACCTGATTAGATTTAGACATGTCAAGCACTCAAGTGGACCACAACAGAGCAGTGAGATTAGTACTGATGGAGGAGCTGTTCCAGGCTTCTTATCTACACCAGTCTTAAATTGCAATGTGATGGAAGCGATCCAGCTCTTGTCAGTGACTTGTCGGTAGATGTCAATAAACCATTAATTCTGCTAGAATAGACCCGCACCTTAATCATCTCATTTGGACAAAGAGCTGATACTCACGACTGAGTCGCTGAGTGCGTTTTTGGTGTCAGATCTGACTTTGCGCCCTAATTTCAGACAAGTTAATCACAGTTCTTTTCTAAGTCTCTTGACATCAAAAGATGTGAATTTTGCCTTGACTGCTGCAGTAAGTGGAGAAGCACTGCATGAAATTATCGCTGTTTGCTGCTTGTTCTACAGGGCCGCAAGCAAAGGTTTTACAGAGCTGCGACTAGTGGGAGGAAGAGTTAACCCTTGCACCGATAGGAAAGAATAAAATATGTTTGTATCGTTTTTGGGATGTCGGAGGTAGTAGAACTGATTCTGTCATGATTATTATTATTAGTGGATTATCGCCATTAAATTAGGACCCTATTGTGTTAGTATCAGGAAATAAAAGACAAGACTGTCTTTCCTAACTATCCCAAGGGATAATCATATTTTTATGCTGAGGCGTCAGACAAATCTTATTTTACACTTACATCATTTTTTTTGTAAGGCATCCAGTTCACATTAGCATCTTGATTTATGTAGATTCTGGTTATAAGAAATATCAGTACATGAAGAGGAGGAATGTGCCACTTAAAAATTTGGGAGATCTTTGTTCATTACGTTTGAGCAAAAAGACTCACAGGACTCCACTTCGGTACTCCATGGCAGGCAGACAGGGACAATGTAAACTTCTGGTCCGGCCCTTGAATCTAGCTTCTTGTGATTATTGTGATTATTTATTATGCTTGCTTATATACCGCGATCATATTCCTCTGCACTTTACAGACGTCATAAGGCCCCCGCAATAACATGCTGCCACAGTAACCTAGTAATTACCAGGGGAGCCCAGGATGCCGGCATTCAAGTGCCAGTCAGAGAAGTTAGCCTTCATTGATACTGACCTGGATCCCGGGCCAGGGTTTTGTGAATCTTTCTGTACGTGATTCAGAAAATAAATCTTCATCAGCTGTGAGATGGCACAGATTTGTGCTGATTGATGCTACTTTCTGGTGTATTTTATAGTAAATCTGTTAAGCCCTTAGAGGGAATACACCCCACTAAGCCCCAACCACTTTCCTCGTCACTTTTGAAAATATCGGTGCAAATTGGCAAAAAATAAATACAATTATTGATCAAATATTACATCTCCTTCGTGGCGTAAGGAGGATAATCTTTTCCCTGCCGGGTTTTGGAGGGGGTTAGTAGGACATTTGGGTGTTCATATAGAAAGGGAATGATTTCTCCTAGTACTTACGAACTTAAATGACTCAGGAGGAGGCCATTTTCAATCAGTGCAAATGTTTTTAGAAGCTTTATTCAGTGTTTTCTCAGAATCTTACCTACACTGGACCAGGCAAAAATAATTTATGCTGAAACAAGAGTAAGAGCCAGGATTTGTTTGTAGAAGCCATATCACATTTTCCATTGACCGAGGCGATTTTGTCCTCACTGCGTGATGGAAATTCACAGGTGATTCTTCATTTTGAATTCCTTAATTAACATTTGATTCAGTAGGAAAAACTATAAGCTTTCACTTTCTGCTTGTTTTATATGCAGTATTTGTCTTTCTTTTTTTTTAAGGAAAACTTGTTGTCACTGGGAAATTTTCACATTGTTGATGTTGATAGATCTGTTAGGCTACGTTCCCACGATCAGGAATAGCAACGTTTTTTCTCTGCTTCCAAATCTCTGCTTTCTAATTTCCGCACTTGTTTGCCAGTACATGCGGATTCACCACAGGTGAGTTTACACAGCGGTAAATAGAAGCACAGTGGGCACTGCACTTCTGATGTAGAACGCAGCATTTTGGACCCAGCACAAATGCACTCAGACCAAAACGCTGCTAAACCTGATCGTGGACACATAGCCTCAATATATCTCCCCATGTGTTTCTGCTCATGTCTCTGTGTCCTCATTTGTTATCTGCTAATCCTAAACGTTCTAGGCAAGGCCACGGTTTTTGTTGCTTGCAGTGCGTGACAGTGCCAGTCCATTTTTTTTTTTACCTGGGACTTTTTAGAGGAGCTATGGGGTTAATTTTGGTCTAGGATTTCATCACTCCTTCCTGAGAGCCCTGGACTGGGCAATCAACTACTGAAACCCCTGAAGCCCTGACTCCACTGCTAGTCAATAGCTCTTATATCCTGGTGTACCTCTGTGCTGGGCTAGTGTTTGTTTGGCCTAATTATTCTCATCCTTTGACTTCAGCTTCACTTGTGAATACCACTTGCTTTACCATTTTGTCCCTAAAGGTAACCTCTTGGCTTCGAACCTGTTTGGCAACTTTTCTTGCCTCTGGTTTACTTCTCTGGACGGCAGCCCTTCTCTGGACGGCAGCCCTTCTCTAGACGGCAGCCCTACTCTGGACGGCAGCCCTACTCTGGACGGCAGCCCTACTCTGGACGGCAGCCCTTCTCTGGACGGCAGCCCTTCTCTGGACGGCAGCCTTTCTCTGGATGGCAGCCCTTCTCTGGACGACAGCCCTTCCATGGAAGCAATCCAGAGGCCCCCGTTGTAAAGACAAGAACACTGTACAGATCATAAAGGGTGAATCTCGGGGTCCCTCTAGAATCTGTAGATGGGCTGGCTTGTACCTAGTCTGTACGAGGTAGCCTTGAGCCTCTGACAGATGTGAAATATTCGCATAATTTTACCACTTACAGACAAGATATTGGATCATTTTCCTCATTTAAAAAATGACAGTCTAACATTTTTGGCTTCTTTGTTTGATTTGGTTACCTTTATCAATTTTTAGGACTTTCTGGCAAATCTGATGTACCGTAGCTCTAGGTCATATCTGTGAAGAAATACTCAAAATTCCGAGGAGTTTACAAACTTTCAAGATGAAGGTTTTTCACACTTTTCCTATCATTCATTCAGTGAAAATCAGACCGCATACTGAGCAAATCAGATAACGTCTGTGTGCTTATTTTTTCACTGACTTAAGGTACCTTCACACGAAATGACTTTCTAACGATATCGCTAGCGATCCGTGACGTTGCAGCGTCCTGGCTAGCGATATCGTTTAGTTTGACACGCAGCAGCGATCAGGATCCTGCTGTGATGTCGCTGGTCGCTGAATAAAGTTCAGAACTTTATTTGGTCGTCCGATCGCCGTGTATCGTTGTGTTTGACAGCAAAAGCAACGATACCAGCGATATTTTACACTGGTAACCAGGGTAAACATCGGGTTACTAAGCGCAGGGCCGCGCTTAGTAACCCGATGTTTACCCTGGTTACCAGCGTAAACGTAAAAAAAAAAAAACAGTACATACTCACCATCTGATGTCCGTCAGGTCCCTTGCCGTCTGCTTCCCACACTGACTGAGCGCCGCAAAGTGAAAGTGAAAGTACAGCACAGCGGTGACGTCACCGCTGTGGTCTGCTCTCACTGTACGGCGGCACTCAGTCAGAGCAGGAAGCAGACGGCAAGGGATCTGACGGACATCAGATGGTGAGTATGTACTGTTTGTTTTTTTTTACTTTTACGATGGTAACCAGGGTAAACATCGGGTTACTAAGCGCGGCCCTGCGCTTAGTAACCCGATGTTTACCCTGGTTACCCGGGGACCTCGGCATCGTTGGTCGCTGGAGAGCGGTCTGTGTGACAGCTCTCCAGCGATCAAACAGCGACGCTGCAGCGATCGACATCGTTGTCGCTATCGCTGCAGCGTCGTTTCGTGTGAAGGTACCTTTACTTGAATGGAAGAGTTTGATCTTCACATCTACCCAATTGAATATTATGTGTCGGTGTGCTGCAAAAAAAACACTGCCAGCGCACACGTACATGAAAAACTGACTTGTGAATCGGCCGTAAAAGGGTTATCCAGTATGAACAAGTTATCACTAATCCATAGAATAAGTGCTAATTTTTAGATCTGTGGGGGTCCAATCACTGAGAACCCTACCAATAGCCAATCCGGGCTCTTTTACCGATCCATTCATTCTTTATAGGACTGCTGTAGTGCTGTTTTCACCTTTTTCTGGCAGTCCCATATAGAATGAATGGAGTGGCAGTCAAGCAAGCGTATTCTAACTGGGATGAAAGTGCCCAATTTTGGCTATCAGTGGCCGTGCCATCGTTAAGCTCCCACAGATCTAAAAATTATCACCTGTCTTATGAATAGGTGATAATTTGTTGTAGTCGGACAACACCAAGAAGAAAAGCAGCTCCAAAGAATTCCTCTCTCTTTAGTACCCACCATGTTCATACATTACACATTTTTCCAATAATTTTTATGGCCACTGTGTAATACTTAGTTTCCCCTGTGGTGGCGCTGCAGGAAAATTGATTGCTTGTATCTGGACTCTTCGCATAGATTAGAAGTGATTCTATGATTTGCTTATTTTCATGGGATACTGAGTCAGTAAAGACAAACTGAAAAAAAAGCAAAACAATAAAAAAGTAATCAAAATGTATTTCACAGATGTGAGATTTTCGATTAATTGCATAAAGCGCCAATGTGTTGGAAGTGAAAATTAATTTTAGGCTATTTTTTGTGGACTTGACTTCTACACATGGATTCAATCTTTCCAGCCTGAAATGCACGTCTCCTCTTTCTTGCTCATATTCAGTCTAGTCTAGTACACTGAATAAGCTTGCCAAAAAAATGGTAAAGTCAATGTTAATGGCAAAAGCTCAGTTTATTTTGGTAATAGTAGAACTCTGTGGAGTTTGTGGTTTGCAGCGTAAGCTGTACTTATGGTAATTTTTATGAAACTTTCCAACAAACGCAGACTGTAGGAATGATATTATTTAGAAAGAGACACTCAGGAAACGCCTGCACTAATATCTGGACCAGTGGCATAACTAGAGTCTGATGGGCCCCAGTGCAAAATGTGGACGTTGTCCCCCACTCACCCCACATGTTGGTCTGATGCAGTGTCAGACTGGAGTTCCAAGGGCCCATCAGTAACATGAACTCCAGGGCCACACTTCTGACTTTATCCTCATTCACAAATTTCTATAGTAATAAACTGGGCTGATTGTTCAAATTAATAAGATGGTGCCTTTGTATGTATATGGTGAATCAAGTGTATTTTACCAAGTACTGCTCATAAAAGAGAGTGGTAGCCCCCTCCTGCACAGGGGTCCATAGGAGGATTCTCCTGTGGGTCAGCCCAAGCCTGGTCAGATGTATGGACGCTTGTAACTTTCTAAATCCTATAAGAACATACGAGTTGCACCACCTCCCCATAATGTAGCAATGTCCCCCATCTTGGGCTCCTTGCTGGTATATATGTCCTCCATCCTGGGCCTATCCTAGTATATATGTCCCCCATCCTGCTATATGTGTCCCTTACCATAACCTCATCTTGGTATATATGCCCTCCCGCCTTGTTATATATGTTCCCCATCCTGGTATATATATATACACCTAATCCTGGTATATATATATATCTCCCATCCTGGTATATGTCCCCTATTCTGCCTCGGTTCTATAATGTATAGAGAAAAAGGAAATTATTCTACTCACCTTCCCTCCTTTCTCCCTCCTACATACAAGCGATAGGAACACATGACGTTACTGCCATGTGCCTTCAGTCACATGAACGCAGGCTTCAGCTGCTGGCCTCTGATTGGCCTGCAGCGAGTAATGCAGCGCACAGACCCGGCAGGTCTCTGTGCCACAATACACTGCAGGTGAGGACGCTCATCCAGTTGAAGTTCATACTGACGTCAGTGGGCACCTTACCCACATGAGCCCGGTTGCGACCTCTGCGACCACAATCATTACGCCCCAGCTCTGGACTAAGAAAAAGAAAACGATGTCTGTATTTTAAGCAGCTGAAACCTTGTATATATAAATATGCAAAAATGAAGCGCTTGTAGAAATCTGTTCTGTGATTTATATTGTGCCTGCTGTGTGATTTAGAATAATGCTAGAATATTCCATAGCATATGCATCTGTGGAGTCTGACCTATAAGACTCCTATCAGTCCATGTAGGACAAGATTACCGCTGTGGACCCATCATTTCTTCCTGCACAGCACTGCTTATGGCAATCACAGCCATTTTTCAAGGAACTGTAGCACAGCACCATTCAAGTGAATTGGGATTTGATATATTTCCCTTCAATTTCTTGACAAATTAGTCTATAACATAGTATTTTTATTGGACACTTTTTTATACCTAATCCTATCAAGTTATAATTTTGTTGTAATCTCTGTGTCTCAAGTGCCGCCTGGCATAACATCCTTTAGTGGTGTACCCTCATAGAGTGGATACAGAACATAGTTTCCACCATGGGATTTACAGGCAGAAACTCTGCTCAGCTCTGCAATGTGCACATTATATATACTGTATATATGCTCACAGACCTGCTGCATGAACAGTACATGTGCACACAGCTCTGCAATATGTGCGTCGTCTAAATGCACACAATGCTGTGGCATGTACAACACTGTTACATGCAGAGCAGATACAACACAGCTCTGCTGCGTACAGACAACCCTGCTGTGTGCACAGTAGACACACACAGCACTGCTGCAGACACAGCAGCATGTAGATACACAAAGATCTGCTGCATACACATTTCTGCTGCAGCAAATGTAAATCATATAATGCTACTATCCTGCCGATATATTATTATTATGCTTTACTTATATAGCACTATCATATTCCTTAGCAATTAACATACAATCTAGATTCCCTATCAGTGTGATGTCTTTGGAATGTGGGAGGAAACCAGAGAACCCGGAGGAAACCCACGAAAACACGGGGAGAACATACAAACTCCTTGTAGATGTTGTCCTTAGTGGGATTTTAGCCCAGGACCCTAGTGCTCTAAAGCAACAGTGCTAACCACTGAGATTTAAGTTTCATATGCAGGTTAATAGCACTAGGAAGATGCCATACTAAAAGTGTGGGCACCCTGGAGAAAATGAACTTTAATCCTCCAGGAAGCTGCTGACTTTCCGTCATACAGGCATGGCGGTGCTGCTATAGTCACCGCTCACAGCAGTGTGAGCGACAGCTGAAAGCACGCCCTGGCACTTTGATTGACAGCAGGCTTTGCAGTGCATCAGCGCAGTCAGCTATCAGTTAAAGTGCTGGCTGTGCTTACAGTGCTGTGAGTGATGATTGTAGCTGCGCCGACATTCCTGCGTGACTGAAAGCCGGCACCTCCTGAGAGAAATAAAGGTCATTTTCTCGAGTGCTGCACTTTCAGTATGGTGGCCGGGCATCTTCTAAAGCTATTAACCTACAGACTAACCTTATATCTGTAAGTTAATAGCATTTTCCGACTTGACAGATAGCAGTATTTTGGCAAAAAGAAGCAGTGCTAATTATAATATAAAATTATCTTGACGCTGATGGTTATATGTGAGTGGAGAGAGTGCAGTAAGGAACAGACTCTCTGTTTTCTCCACAAAGGCACAAACATAGCGATAAATGGAGCCTGTAATATACTGTATACCATAAGAGCCACAGGATAGAGCTGCCCTAGTATATTACCCAACTAAAAGGGAAGATGAAATAATCGATATATTTTAGGGAATTGTTGATATGGAAGTCTCTACTATAAAGGCTGCTAAGGTTCCAAAATGTTCCTCATTGTAACATCAGAAATATATGCATTTGTTGGAATACTGAATAGTTATATAGTTACTTAAATTGGTCAAGGGCATATGTCCTTCAAGTTCTGGCTTTGTATATATCACAAAGTAGAATGAGGGCACAGAAAAGGAGAGTATTTATGCTGGAGACAGTAACCATCTCTGCCAGCTGAGAGGCCAGTATCATTACTCCATATTCCACTAAATGAAGTAATATATCACAAGTATATGGTGGGGTGAACTGTGGCCTGCTAACTTATAATGGCTGGTAGACACTATGCAGTCATCATCATTATCTGTGATAGCAGTTTCTGTTTCCCCTATGGAGAATTTTAATGGTTCAGTCAAAGCTATTGCATCATTTAGGAACTTCTGATGACTGACATGGTGGCCAGTCTTCAAAGAACATAAAGCCATGTAATAGTATATATATCATTAATTTCCAGATAGAAAGGAACAACTAAATAACTTAAAGAGTAACTGTCGTTTTAATTTTTTTTTCCATAAATCAATAGTACACCTGAAAATAAGGAACTTTGAAATCCTTCTTATCAGATGCATTTGCTTCTTTCTCCTCCTAGACTGATCATTCATTCTCAATTCATTTGTAAGATCTGTCTTTGGTGAAAGCGGATTTTCCCTTACTGAGATGGGAGATGACAGTTGGTGCTGATAAGGTTCTATGGAGGACTGTAACTGTCGGACCTTGCAGCAGAATGGCTGTATCTGCCTCCAGTTCCTGCCCTCTCTATAAAACTTTAAAAGCAACCACTCTCCTCTATTATCTCAGTAATTCAGATAGCTGCCGTCTCTGAATACAGATTTCACCAATGAATTGACAGTGATAGACCAATCCAGGAGGAGAAAGAAGCAGATTTCTCTGATAAATATACTGCAAAGTTCCCACTTCTTATGTGCACAATTGATTTATGAAATAAATATGAAAACAATGGTTACTCTTTAATACTGGATGAATAATGTATCTTGCAGGACTAGTAAAAGGATGAATTAAAAAAAAATCACAAAAACCCCTCAGATTTCTATTGATCCTAATTCACACTTAGATGCACTTTTTAAATTTGTATTATTGTGGAAAATGTATTTACAGGATGACATTTTGTTCAAAAGGATACTTACTGCTGATCAATAAATTAACAGGTAGAAATGCAGATTGTGCTTTTATTTTCATTTTCTTTGATACCACTTGAATCAGCCTTAATTGGTGCTTCATTTCTAGCAAATATTTAGTTATCATAATATGTAACTGATATGATTACATTATTATGCTGGAAAACAATGGCCTTAAAGGAAGTCTGTACAGCGATATAAGGGACGTATCCCCTATAGAAATCATGCTAGCCCTATACAGTTTAGTGGTTCAGTGCCAGAAAAAATGTCACCAGATCAATTTCCACTTTCACGATTTCCCTGCTTCTGATTGGCAGCGCTCACTTGTCCAGAGAGTGCAGCTGCTCCTACATTATTTTCCTACTTCTACTGTTAATATATATCCACTGACCCCTCTAAATGAGCACCCCTTTAAAAAGTGATGACAAAAAGCCCATCGGTTGGTACGATTTGGACTTACTTTGATGATTTGGGCATTGCTATATGCTTTTAATGATGTTGACCTATGACTACTCTTTTATGCTTATATTTGTGCCTCTTATATCCCACTAGGGAAGGTATCTATTACTTTTATTTGTGGAGATGTCTTTTATTTGAAACACCTTTTGTATGTAGCCCTTTTAGTTTTGGGGTTTAAATCCTTTTTTTTCCCCCGTTTTAAGGTCTTGATAGCCAGCATAAGTATTTTGGAGTAATACATTTATTTGATATATTCATTGGTATAATTTGTTTTATTTGCATGAATACTTTTTTCGTTGTATTCTTTGGGTTGGTAGTCTGTGCTTTATGTAGTCAGTTCTACAATTTTTAGGACTTTTTGGGGGTGACGAAATTCAACATGTCTGATCCTTCTCTCTACCAACATCACCTGTTAGGATCCAGGAGGCCCCATACATAGTAGATGGTGTAAAATTCTGTTGAAACTTTACCCTAATGTGTATGGGGGCGATAACACTTCCATATGTTCTGCACGGATATTTGGACAGAGGACTTCACCTCGAGATGATGTTAAATAATCCAAAACAAGATTAGGCTTCACAGAAGAAAGCAGAGAACATTTAGAAAAGATTTTAGTTGTTAAGCACACTATTAAATCTGAACTGGACCAGTAACTGAATGCAGTCCTATATACTGTTCTTACTGGTACGTCTAAGGCTACTTTCACACATCCGTCTTTTTGTTTCAGGCTAAATCCAGCTCTTTAGAGAAAAACCGGAATCGGAAAAAAGAAAAACCGGAACCGTTTTTTTCCCCCATTGACTTGTATTAGCGCCGGATCGCGCCACATGGCCCAGCGTTCCTTCCGTTTTTTTCCGGATCCGGCTAAAATTCCGATTCCGGCGTCTAAAAAAAAACGTCTACTGCAACGTTTTTTGTCTCCGGTGAAAAAGCCTGAAGCGCCGGATCCGGCGCTTCCGGCTGTTTGCTGCAATGAAAGCCTATGGGAGCCGGAAGGTGCCAGATCCGGAAAAAGGCGGATCCAGCGGCCTGATCCGGTTTTTTAAACTGAGCATGCTCCAAATTTTATTTATCCAATAATCTAGATAGGCTAGCCGAATCCTTCAAAAAAATGCATCTGTCGCATCAGTTTTTCAAAATCTGCGCCGGATCCAGTTTTTCCAACATTCGCCGGATTTAGCCTGACACTGAAAACCTGATGTGTGAAAGTAGCCTTAGGTTTGCAGCATCTAAAACTGTCAACCATATAGTATAAGGTCGTATGAGACTCATTTCTCCGTCAGTCAGAGTGTTCTCTTTCTCCTGCGCTTTTCTGGCAGTCATCCATAATAAAAATGAATTCCATCACCCATAGTTAAAGTGCCATCTCTTTATATACTGTAAGTCATCACATCAGGATAAGAAGCTTAGCCAACATTGAACGTGTATTTTCCAATGTTTGTCAGTAATTGTCACAAAGCTGAAACATTGAGTGAAGTATAATTGGAGGATAAAAGTGATTGTAATTTTATATGAACACGGCTACACCGGCACTTTTCTTCAATCGGTAAACTTAAAAGTTCTTGAAATAAAATTACAGTATGGAGGCAACTTATTGACATGTATTATTGCTCCTTTATTTGTATTGAACATTAATATAGATGATCGTACAGTAAGGCACTTTGCTTGGTAGTGTCTCACTGAATATTGTGGTATTCAGTTTTATATTATGCAGCCTCAATTCTTCACGCCTTATAATTTGGTGCTTTACAATTTGTGCAGTGCAAGAAGAGCCTTGAAGTGCCTATACATTATTTATGGCTGACAGCTATTTCTGCAACCCTCCCCATATACTCCCATACTGAGTTGTTCTGCGTTAGGGGTAGAGAAGTAAGTTGCTGCAAGACACCTCTGGCAATGACTTGTCTTTAAGAAGATCCGATTGCGCCATGAATTTCAAGATGCCCAATCCTTCTTTTCCCCCCCAACATCTGACGGGGAATTCTGGAGGTTCACATCTACATTACAGTGGCATGTAAAATTTTGCCCATCCTTGGTCAAATTTACTGTTATTGTGAACAGTTAAGCAAGTTGGAGATGAAATGATCTCTAAAAGGCCTAAAGTTAAAGATGACACATTATCTTTTTCATTTTAGGCAAAAAAAAACAAACAAAACATTGTAATTTTTTTATTTTAAAAATTACAGGAGAAAATGGGCCGATGCAAAAGTTTGGGCACCCTTGGAGATTTGTGTGCTCAGATAACTTTGACCAAGGTTTCAGACCTTAATTAGCCTGTTAGTGTTATTGCTTGTTCACTATCATTAGGAAACGTCAGGTGATGCAAATTTCCCAGCTTTATAAAAACCCAGCCTCCTATAACCTTGCGCCAAAAAACAGTAGCCATGGGTTCTTCTACACAGCTGCCTATCATTCTGAAAATAAAAATGATGGAGGCCTGCAAAGCAGGAGAAGGCTATAAGATAGCAAAGCGTGTTCAAGTTGCCCTTTCCTCAGTTCGAAATGTAATTAAGAAACAGTTAAACAGTTAACAGGAACAGCGGAAGTCAAGTTAAGGTCTGGAAGACCAAGCAAAATGAGAGCTGCTCATAGGATTGCTAGAGAGGCTTGACAGTAAAAGACCTGCAGAAAGATGTAGCAGACTCTGGAGTTGTGGTACATTGTTCTACTGTCCAGAGACACCTGCACAATTATGACCTTCATGGAAGAGATATCAGAAGAAAACCTCTCCTGGGTCACCATAAAATTCAGTGTCAGAGTTATGCAAAAGAACATCTTAACAAGCCTGATGCATTTTGGAAACAAGTGCTGTGGATCAATGAGGTTAAAATAGAACTTTCTGGACACAATGAACAATGGGATGTGCGAAGTAAAAAGGGCACAGAATGTCATAAAAAGAAGCATGAGGGTAGATCAATCATGGTTTGGGAATGTGTTGCAGCCAGTGACACAGTGAACATTTCATGGATCGAGGGAAGAACGGATTCAATTACATTTCAACAAATTCTTGATGCAAACATAACACCATCTGTTAAAAAGCTGACGTTGAAAAGAGGATGTCTTTTACAAATGGGTAATTATCCTAAACACATCAACATGCACAATAGATGACCTAAAAAAGTGCAAACTGAATGTTTTACAATGGCCCTCACAGTCCCCTGATCTGAGCAATATTGAAAATCTGTGGCTAGACTCAAAATAGAAGTGCATGCAAGACGACCCAGTAATGTCACAGAACTGGAAGAATTTTCCAAGGAAGAATGGATGAAAATCCCTCAAACAAGAATAGAAAGAATCTTGGCTGGCTACAAAAAGCGTGATATTTTCAATAGGGGGTGCTACTGGTTACTAACCATGCAGGGTGCCAAAACTTTTGCCTCTGCCCATTTTCTTTTTGTAATTTTTAAAATGTAAAAGATGAAAAAATATGTATATAATATATATTGCCTAAAATACAAAGAAAATGTGTCATCTTCAACTTTAGCCCTTTTAGAGATCATTTCGTCTTGACCTGTTCACAATAGCAGTAATTTTGTGCCCAAACCTTTACATGCCACTGTAGATCATCATCTAAAACTGGTGGCAGGGTTGGCCAACTTTAATGTGTAGATCATCATTTCCTACTCAGTGTTCAGTGGAGGCGCCTTGAAACCTGGTTAGGGGTTAATCAAAAGATAGATAGGCAAGAGAACTTAGGGTACCGTTACACAAAACGATTTACCAACGATCACGACCAGCGATACGACCTGGCCGTGATCGTTGGTAAGTCGTTGTGTGGTCGCTGGGGAGCTGTCACACAGACAGCTCTCCAGCGACCAACGATGCCGAAGTCCCCGGGTAACCAGGGTAAACATCGGGTTACTAAGCGCAGGGCCGCGCTTAGTAACCCGATGTTTACCCTGGTTACCATCGTAAATGTAAAAAAAAACAAAACGTAAATACTCACATTCCGGTGTCCGTCAGGTCCCTAGCCGTCTGCTTCCCGCACTGACTGTGAGTGCCGGCCGTAAAGTGAAAGCAGAGCACAGCGGTGATGTCACCGCTGTGCTCTGCTTTTACTTTCCGGCCGGCAGTCAGTCAGTGCGGGAAGCAGACGGCTAGGGACCTGACAGACACCGGAATGTGAGTATGTACGTATTTTTTTTACATTTACGATGGTAACCAGGGTAAACATCGGGTTACTAAGCGCGGCCCTGCGCTTAGTAACCCGATGTTTACCCTGGTTACAAGCGAACGCATTGCTGGATCGGTGTCACACACACACCGATCCAGCGATGACAGCGGGAGATCCAGCGACGAAATAAAGTTCCAAACGATCTGCTACGACGTACGATTCTCAGCAGGGTCCCTGATCACTGCTGCGTGTCAGACACAGCGATATCGTATGGATATCGCTGGAACGTCACGGATCGTACCATCGTAGCGACAAAAGTGCCACTGTGAGACGGTACCCTTACTTGTATAACAGGGATTACAAATGCTGTGAGTCTCTTGAAGGATAAGGAAGTCAACAAATCTTGGCTGGAAAGTAGCATTGGATGAGAATTATGTAATAATTTGCCAACCGCACACTGAGCTAGAGGTAGGATTAGGGAATTAATTGCCATTTGTTATCTGATCTGTCATAAATGACATCCAAATTGACAGCCTAGCCTCTTGCTCTCTCCTAAGCCTTGCCTGCATGTCAGCTTTAAATGTGAATGGGATTGTAGGGTTACGGGAAAGGTACAGAATTGAATTACCGTATTTTCCGGCGTATAAGACGACTTTTTAACCCCTGAAAATCTTCTTAAAAGTCGGGGGTCGTCTTATACGCCGGGTATTGTCTTGTACGCCGGGTGTATATGGTGGGTGGGGGGGGGGGGGGAAAGTGGTCCTGATGACGACGAGGGGGCGTCTCAAAGGAAAGCGCGTGGAGTATCCCCCATTACCTCATCATAGCGCTGCAGTGTGGGGTCTCTGTGCTGGGAGCGGCGGCTGCTGCTCCTCTTTGTGCCGCGTGGGTGCTGTGCTGTGAGGCGGCGGCTCCTCTTCTGCAGTGTGGGGCCTCTGTGCTGTGGGGCGGCGGCGGCGTATCTTCATGCAGTCAGTCGGGGCTCCTCCGGCATCTCCTTAAAGCCCGGAGGCCCCGCCGGCAGCTGAATTGCTGCGATGCGGTGGCCTCTGGGAAAATGGCCGCTGCTCAGATTCAGATCTCGTCTCCCGAGATCTCGGGACGAGATCTGAATCTGAGCATGCGCCGCCCCCAGCGGCCATTTTCCCGGAGGCCACCGCATCGCAGCAATGGAGCTGCCTCCGGGAAAATGGCCGCTGCTCAGATTCAGATCTCGTCTCCCGAGATCTCGGGACGAGATCTGAATCTGAGCATGCGCCGCCCCCAGCGGCCATTTTCCCGGAGGCCACCGCATCGCAGCAATGCAGCTGCCGGCGGGGCCTCCGGGCTTTAAGAAGATGCCGGAGGAGCCCCGACTGACTGCATGAAGATACGCCGCCGCCCCCGCCCCACAGCACAGAGGCCCCACACTGCAGAAGAGGAGCCGCCGCCCCACAGCACCCATGCGGCACAAAGAGGAGCCGCCGCTCCCAGCAGAGACCCCACGCTTCAGCGCTACGATGAGGTAATGGGGGATAGTCCACTCACACTTTCCTGTGAGACGCCCCCTCGTCGTCATCGGGACCACTCCCACCCAAAAGGCACATTAGTCACCGGCCCTATAAGACGACATACGGCGTATAAGAAGACCCCCGACTTTTAAGAAGATTTTATATTTTATCTGGAAAAGTTGGAGGGTCGTCTTATACGCCCAGTCGTCTTATAGGCCGGAAAATGCGGGTACTCCCAAAATATTAAATCACAAAAGTACTTTTATTTCAGTTAGTAGTATGATAAAAGAGAGATTGCTGGACGGCTCTTAATTTTGAAAAAGAAATGAAATAAAAATGAATGTAACTTCACAAATTCTAAAATGAGAATATACCCAGCTACATTTCAAAAGTAAAAGTCATTTTTAATGAGAATTTTTCATATATTTAAAGAGGACTTTCCAACTAAACAGGTGGTATGTGAACATGTATGATCAGTGAGATTCCTTCAGATCATAAAAATGGGGGATCTAAGTCTCCTGTGAAATGGAGCAGTGCATATGTGACCATGGTTGTTATCACTTCTCCATCCATGCAGTAGGAGTAAATGGAGGACTGGTCATTCATGCACATTATAGCTCAATTGACACGGGACTTTGTGTCCACCATTTTCTGGATTGGTCGGTAACTAGCAGAGTTTATACATTTTATTTACTAGGTAAGTGATAAATAAATGTTATGGGAGAACCACTTTAATTTGAGTTCATATAACGCATTTGTCCCTTGAAGACAGCTCCTATTTATTTGTGCTATTAGGGCAAGTAGATATCATTTAAATGGGTGACATGAGCCAGCCACATATATCATGCAGTAAATGCCTAGCTGATTGTGCCTCCCGGCAAAATCAAAGTTTAGCAACGGTGCTGGGATGAAGAACCCAGTAAAACAGCTGTTCGCCCTGTGGCCACATCTTGAAATATAAAGTGAATTTACTCTCCAACATGATACATGTTTTTTAAACATGTTTTTATATTAACTGTATGCTAAAAAAATGGAAGTACCGTATTTTTCAGACTATAAGATGCATTGGACCATAAGATGCACCTAGGTTTTAGAGGAGGAAATTAGAAAAAATTGAAGCCAAAAATGTGGTTGATTCATTACTTAGTATCCTCCATCCTGGTTTGCATTACCCCCTCATCCTTATCCTGGTATGCATGGCCTCATCCTTACCCTGGTATTCGGGGACCTATCTTTATCCTGATTGTTCTTTGGTGGTGTGTCTCAGCCCTGGTATTCTATACTGTCACTGACATTATGTGGCATTGGACTTTCTGCTTTGGTGAGGCATAAACCTAACACCTATGCATTATTTGTATTATGTATTCAGGTGGATATATATATATATATATATATATATATATATATATATATATATATATATATATATACTAGACTGTGGCCCGATTCTAATGCATCGGGTATTCTAGAATATGCATGTCCCCGTAGTATATGGACAATGATGATTCCAGAATTCGCGGCAGACTGTGCCCGTCGCTGATTGGTCGAGGCAACCTTTATGACATCATCGTCGCCATGGCAGCCATTGTGACATCTACGTCGATACTGTGCCCGTCGCTGATTGGTCGAGGCGAATTCGCGGCAGACTGTGCCCGTCGCTGATTGGTCGAGGCAACCTTTATGACATCATCATCGCCATGCTGTGCCCGTCGCTGATTGGTCAGAGACGCGGCATTTCCAGGACAGACAGACAGAAGAACCCTTAGACAATTATATATATAGATATATGTGTGTATATATGTATATATATATACTAGATTGTGGCCCGATTCTAACACATCGGGTATTCTAGAATATGCATGTCCCCGTAGTATACCTTTATGACATCATCGTCGCCTTGGCAACCATTATGACATCTACGTCGATACTGTGCCTGTCGCTGATTGGTCAAGGCCTGGCGGCCTCGACCAATCAGAGACACGGGATTTCCAGGACAGACAGACAGACACAGACAGAAAGACAGACAGACAGACAGACAGACAGAAAGACAGACAGACAGACAGACGGAAAAACCCTTAGACAATTATATATATAGATATATATATATACACACTCACCGGCCACTTTATTAGGTACACCATGCTAGTAACGGGTTGGACCCCCTTTTGCCTTCAGAACTGCCTCAATTCTTCGTGGCATAGATTCAACAAGGTGCTGGAAGCATTCCTCAGAGATTTTGCTCCATATTGACATGATGGCATCACACAGTTGCCGCAGATTTGTCGGCTGCACATCCCAAAGATGCTCCATACAAGGCAGGATGGATCCATGCTTTCATGTTGTTTACGCCAAATTCTGACCCTACCATCCGAATGTCGCAGCAGAAATCGAGACTCATCAGACCAAGCAATGTTTTTCCAATCTTCTACTGTCCAATTTCGATGAGCTTGTACAAATTGTAGCCTCAGTTTCCTGTTCTTAGCTGAAAGGAGTGGTACCCGGTGTGGTCTTCTGCTGCTGTAGCCCATCTGCCTCAAAGTTCGACGCACTGTGCGTTCAGAGATGCTCTTAGGCCTACCTTGGTTGTAACGGGTGGCGATTTGAGTCACTGTTGCCTTTCTATCAGCTCGAACCAGTCTGCCCATTCTCCTCTGACCTCTGGCATCAACAAGGCATTTCCGCCCACAGAACTGCCGCTCACTGGATTTTTTTTCTTTTTCGGACCATTCTCTGTAAGCCCTAGAGATGGTTGTGCGTGAAAATCCCAGTAGATCAGCAGTTTCTGAAATACTCAGACCAGCCCTTCTGGCACCAACAACCATGCCACGTTCAAAGGCACTCAAATCACCTTTCTTCCCCATACTGATGCTCGGTTTGAACTGCAGGAGATTGTCTTGACCATGTCTACATGCCTAAATGCACTGAGTTGCCGCCATGTGATTGGCTGATTAGAAATTAAGTGTTAACAAGAAGTTGGACAGGTGTACCTAATAAAGTGGCCGGTGAGTGTATATATACATATATATATATATACAGCTCTGGGAAAAAAAAAGAGACCACCACGTCAAAACCCTGTCATGGGCAGCCCAATCCCCAGACATGAATTCTATTGAAAACCTTTGGAATGTAATCAAGAGGATAATGGATAGTCACAAGCCATCAAACAAAGAAGAACTGCTTACATTTTTCTGCCAGAAGCAGTGTGAAAGACTGGTGGAAAGCATGCCAAGACGCATGAAAGCTGTGATTAAAAATCATGGTTATTCCACAAGATATTGATTTCTGAACTTTTCCTGAGTTAAAACATTAGAATGGTTGTTTCTTAATGATTATGAACTTGTTTTCTTTGCATTATTTGAGCTCTGAAAACAGGTTTTTTTTTTTTATTTGTTTTTTTTTACCATTTCCCCTTTTCAGAAAAAAAATTCAAAATTTATTGCTTGGAAATTCAGAGACATGTTGTCAGAAGTTTATAGAATTAATGAACAATTTACATTTTACTCAAAAATATACCTATGAAGAGAAAAATCAGACAAACTGAACATTTTGCAGTGGTTTCTTAATTTTTTCCAGAGCTGTATATATTGTTTTCTCCTATTGTCTAGTGGTTTAGTTTGTATTCTTTTACTGTGTATAACTATGTTTGTTTTTTACTTATTGTGTGGGCACCTCTTGTTGTCGTGTTACTTTTTACCGCTCTTTGCTAAATAAAGTTATTTTATCCTTATATTAACTGTCCCAGTTTTCTCTTTTGACCACATGTTTGGCTTCTTTTTCTTGGTCCTCACAATTTTTCTGAATGGTCCACCATTTATCCACCCAGCAGATGTATATCACCCACTCTATAAGGCCACATTCACACCTTCAGTATTTGATCAGTATTTTCCATCAGTATTTGTAAGTCAAAACCAGGAGTGGATCAATCAGAGGAAAAGTATAATAGAAACATGTCACCACTTCTGTATTCATCACCCACTCCTGGTTTTGGCTTACAAATACTGATGTGAAATACTGACCAAATACTGAACGTGTGAATGTGTCCTGAGAGTCTGTATATATCACCTTATTTAATCAGCCATATATCTATTGCTGTGTTCAGCACGTGTTTTAAACCATACTATAATCATGCAGAATGGAAGAAGAATTTCTTCCATTTGTGTGCAGATGAACATGTAAACCCTCTTATTCTTAAATGGAATCGCTCAGCAGGTTTTTGTTATATAATCTGAGGACAGCATGAAGTAGGGCTTAAAACAAAGAATTCAATGATGTGCCACATGTCAGGCTGTTTGCTGTTGTTTACGTAGAAGGTTTTATCACCTGGTGATTATCATTGCTGTGACTAGCTGGCATGCAGGCATTCGTCCAACTTCACCCCCTCCTGTGATAAGCAGCTCACTGTCTATATACAATGTATATACAGAGTCTAGTGTGGGAGGGTTAGCTTTCTCAGCTCTGCTGCATTGCTAAATCTAAAACCTATGATTGTGCCAGAATGATTGCACAAAGTAAACAAAGTCATACATTGCTGGACTCGGTCTCTTTGCCTACATCATGCTGCTCTCAGTCTTGGTAGCAAAAGCCTGCTGACAGATTCTCTTAACATTATTTATTGTTCCCTCTTTCATAAATTGTATTCAGTGGAATGAATTGTAATGTTTCCTTTTAATTTCTTGTGTTCCATAAATCACCATGCATGCTGTGATGTGGTATATCTTCCCATTAACCTGCATGTTTCATTCTTATGATTTGTCATTCTGGCACCCTTAGCAATTTACAGAATTTTCTAGACTCACTGGGAATTTATACTGTGGTCTTAAAAAATAATTTACAGAGCTGCTGACAGTTGGTGACGGACTGCCAAACCACTGATCAGTGAGTGCGAGAACGAAGATCAGGCTTCAGATCAACACCTTATCAGCATGGCTATTTTCTTCCACCAGTGCAGTGTTACCCAAATTCCAGCCCTCACGGCCCCCAAAAGATCAGGTTTTTAGGATTTTCTTCTATTTCTTCTTTCTATTACACAGGTGAGAGAACTAAGAGATAATTTCTGATATATTCATAATATTTCTCTCACATGTACAATAATAAGGTAATCTTGAAAACATGATCTGTTGGAGTTTGGGAAACACTGCACCAGTGTTATTAGTAGGTCTGTGGAGTCCGTAAGCCAAACCACTGACTCTCAACTCCTCCATTTTCGTGACTTCCGACTCTGTGATTCCGACACCCCAGCACTGGTCACTACTGAGCATGTGCATAAAATACAGCACAGATTCATCTCAACTATGACTCCACAGCACTGCCTCTCTACTGAGCATGTGCATAAAGTGCAGCACAGATTCATCTCAACTCTGACCTGACTCCACAGCAATGGTCACTACTGAGCATGGACATAAAGTGCAGCACAGATTCATCTCATCTACGACTCCACAGCACTGATCACTACTGAGCATGTACATAAAGTGCAGCACAAATTCATCTCACCTCTGACTCCACAGCACTGGTCACTACTGAGCATGTATACAAAGTGCAGCACAGATTCATCTGAACTCCATCTCCACAGCTCTGGTCACTACTGAGCATGGACATAAAGTGCAGCACAGATTCATCTCAACTACAACTCCACAGCACTGGTCACTACTGAGCATGGACATAAAGTGCAGCACAGATTCATCTCTTCTACTACTCAGCACTGGTCACTACTGAGCATGTACATAAAGTGCAGCACAGATTCATCTCTTCTACTACTCAGCACTGGTCACTACTGAGCATGTACATAAAGTGCAGCACAGATTCATCTCAACTACAACTCCAGCCCTGGTCACTACTGAGCATGTACATAAAGTGCAGCACAGATTCATCTCAACTACAACTCCACAGCCCTGGTCACTACTGAGCATGTACATAAAGTGCAGCACAGATTCATCTCAACTACGACTCCACAGCCCTGGTCACTACTGAGCATGGACATAAAGTGCAGCACAGATTCATCTCAACTACGACTCCACAGCACTGGTCACTACTGAGCATGTACATAAAGTGCAGCACAGATTCATCTCAACTACGACTCCACAGCACTGGTCACTACTGAGCATGTACATAAAGTGCAGCACAGATTCATCTCAACTACGACTCCACAGCACTGGTCACTACTGAGCATGGACATAAAGTGCAGCACAGATTCATTTCAACTAAAAGCCAAGATCCTTATATCAGGAACAGAACAGACATTTATAGGACATTTCATACCTTTCCCAAATTCTTATGGAAACATTTACAGTACATCCTGCATTGTACTACTGTACCCAATATATTATATGTTTTAGGAGTCGAAGTAGGTCCATTTTAAACTGACTTCAACAAAATGGACACTGACGATATGACATCCCTAGTTATTAGGGTAAATTCACACAAGGCAGATTTCCTGCAGAAATTCCTATGGCTTTACTGATTCATCTACATAGGATACACAAATGACATCAGCCCCATTAAAAAAAATGCAAATAAAAATGTCAAAAAACAATATTACTACAGAAAAATACTGTCTGCAGAGACGATGCACCAGTCAACAGAAATCTCACCCAACGTGCCCCGGTTTGTTTACCTACTAACCATTTCATTTGCACTAAAGTCTTCATTTTTTTGCGTGGAACCTAGCATTATAAAACTGTTGCTCCAGCACATCTCCCTGTAGAGAGATGTTTTCCGTCAAGATGGTTAGTGCAGTTTTATTATTCTTTCTATTGAGCTGCAGGTTTCCGTGGTAACCAGTACAACCCTGAAGTCGTCTTGTGAGTATTATCAGGATACTGTTGATCAAAGACAGTGCTAGTGAAGAACAAGCCTGTGTGTTGTCAGAGCAGCGACATTCATATTGCAAGCTCCTGTCCTCGAAGGATTGTGCAATTTATAGCAAATACCGTATATAACATGGAAATGACAGAATTAATTTAAAGGGCGTCCCTGCTCCCAGCCACTATTTATAGCGGTATCCACGGTGACTCCTGTATTCTAATAAGGTGTTTCATGTGGTTGCTTAGTTTGCTGGCCTTTAAAAATGACATCTCATACACAAATGAGTCAGGACTTTTTTTGTCCCTTAGATTGGTCCAGCCTCACATACTGTAATCATGCCTCTCCTGGGTGCGATGGATATCCTCCAAATTAGCCACGTCTTGTAAGTCTCGTGCGTGCGACATGCTGGCAATCTAACAATTCAAATCGCATTTTTATTTTAAATATTTTTTTTGAATTTGGTGACAGTGGATTTTTTTTTCTAATCTTTTAATTCACCCACGTACAAAATCTTGAACCAGTCCCAATTTTACACTTGCCTGTGAAGCCTTTAGAATAGGCCGGTGCTACTTGTTTGTTGCTCACGTTTCAGCTTTGCTGTATAGATTAGTACAGGGTGAACTATCTCATAATACAGGTGAATCCGCCGTTTTTTTTTCCGCAGCATGTTGAATTTCCCATTGATTAACATTGTGTGCCCAACGCACTGCAGATTTGAGGCAATTCCGCGCATCCAAAAACTGCAACGTGTGCACATACCCTTATGCTATTTTTGATCAAAAACAATAGTATTACTAAGAACTCTGTGTTATTTAGAGCCACTTTTGCTTTTTACTTATTTAGGCATAGCAGGGTTTTTGCTCATTTTGTTTCTTGTAGGTTTTATGAAAGCACATAGTCATCTAGGCACAGATGAAGATTCATAGAGAACATGTGGTCCCATTCTGTACTACAGAGCGACACTTCTAAATAGCTAATAAACTTTTGTGATAATGTTGTCGTACCAGTGTGCCAGGATTCCTAAGGTCCTGCAATGCCTGCACTTGAGGGAAGAGACATAGGGAGTCAGACAAACTATACTATATTTCTGATTTGAGTTATTTGCTACTGTTATTATTATACCTACTACATATTGGGACAGGATCTTGGAGATGGGAATACCCCTTTAATCCTTCATGTCATTATTAGGGATTATTACCTATATATAGTAGAAGACTTTTTTTCTCTGAATCAGTCGCCATTTGTGGTGGTAGTCAGTCCCAATGTTTCTATTATGTGAGGATGGTGTTAAGAAAAGCATTTATCTCCTCTCCGGCTCTGAACGCCTCTGTTTGCCCAGTCATACCCTAACAGGATGTATCCATTCAGCTCTAGTAAATTAAATTTGCAATTAAAATATTAGATTTCATTGAAACAGCATTTCACTATATTCAAGACGTTACGTTCATAGAGAAGGACGACAGTGAAAAGGCTTTATATCTCACTTAGTTTTTAATTAAATTGCTGTTCATAAAATAATCATATGCTCTCAATTAACCTTTCGTGACCCAGAGTGCAAAATATACCTGGATACACTCTTATATTAACCATGTAGATGTGTTATAATGGGTAATAATTACCATATGAATTTTATGGATATTTTAAAGGGAATCTGTAACTAGATATTTGCTTCTTTATCTGAGAGTAGCTTGCCATAGGGGCAGTGACCCTGATTCCAGCAATGTGTCACTTACTGGGCTCTTTGCTGCAGTTTTGATAAAATCACTATTGTAACTAAAAGTTCACTGTATAATCCCACACTCACCACTGATTGGCAGCTTTCTGTGTACACTGTGATTAGTCAGAAAGCTGCCAATCAGTGGTGGGGGCGGGGTTATACAGAGCTCATGAATATGGAGGACTACCTGGTGGCAGGTTTACTAGTCCTCTAGTGATAATCTCCTGCTGATAAAACCATGTTTTATCAAAACTACAGCAAGTAGCACAACCCCTACATTACGCTGCTCATAGATTATCTAGAAAGAACCGGGTGACTCATTCTCATTAAACCAGAGCTGTGGAGTCGGTAAGCCAAACCTCCGACTCCTCAATTTCCGACTCTGACTCCACAAAAATGGTCTCGGACTCCACAGCCCTGCATTAAACTTTAGATAACTACTAGTAATCCAGTCTTTTACTCATTATAATCCATGATTCATATTTCCATAGATTAACATTAGTTCCTGCTCCATCAGATCCTTCTCTTTTCCCACCATAGGTATGAGCAAAGGCAAGAAACCACTCATCTTGTAGGACATTTAAGATACATTAGACTTCTGGAGCCAGATAGACATCTGCAGGATCCAAGTGTACTTGGTAGCATCCCTTGAAGACATAGATATTAGTGAAAAAAAATGCATGAAGTTACTGTAAGTTCCCCTCGGAATTGTAAAGGATTATTGTCTACAAGGACGGATGGATTAAAGATGTAAACATTGCTAGAATATACTGTACCAGCTCCAATGTCACATTTCAAGGAATGTCTTCATAATTCTTTATGACTTGTCCCACAATGTCTTATGAAGAATCATGATACTTGATCAGCCATTATTGACCATGTGCCTAAGATCTCTTTATTTTCTCTGGAAATCTTTGGGTAGTTTTCTTGTTTTCCCTTTGCAAAGAAGCCTCCGATTAAGTTTCAGTCTTTTTTCTCCATGTTAGATCTGACATCTGACTTTACTTTTGTGTGACATTGGACCTTTTGTGTAGCTTAATCAAGTCCATAAGTTTATGTTATACCCAGTAACGGCTATGTAAACTTTTAATGAATAGTACTTTGACTGGTTTTCCAGTATGGAAAAAATCCTGACTTTTGGCAGTGAGTTTTGTATTCGCTGAAGCTAACCCAAAACCTAATGCTGGCACATTTAGTTTAAATCAAACCTCAGTTGACATCAGATCAATTTCAGGAAAAAATTCAGGAATTCATTGAAATACAAAGAGTAAAATACTACGCCCGCAAAGCAAGATGATTTTTTTTTTCTTTTCTAGCCCACATTGCAGGAATTTGGAGTCTTAGACTTGGCTCCTGATGGTAATACCTCCACATTTTCTTGAAACGAAGTTTTAATGAAAATAAAGCAAAAAACAAAATACAGATATGATGGCTACTTTTTTAACAACCCTTTCTTTCCTTTTAGCAGATTAAAAAGAAGTATGGAAACCTCTTAAAGGGAATCTGTCAGCAGATTTTTGCTACCTCATCTGAGAGCAGCATGAGATAGGCAAAGAGGAGCTGAACCCAATGTTGTATCACTTAGATTACTGGGTACAGCCATTCTGACACAATCAGAACTTTTAGATTTAGAATGAAGCAGAGCTGAGAAAGCTAACCCTGCCCACAAACGGCTCTCCATGTGCATAGACAGTGATGGATGTGCTTAGTTGCCGTACCTTTGACAAGTAACACATACCTGAATTCTGTGTTTCAGCCTCTATCTCCTTTTGTCTTCAGATTACATAGCAAAGACCTGCTGACAGGTTCCATTTAAAGGTTTTTCTAACAAAGACTGTCTCTTTTTTTTTTGTCTGTTTTCTGCAAATCCTACTCAGCACTGCTTGGCAGCCAACTGTTACAGCCGATTGAAAGCTACAATCAGCCGTACATTTTCTTGCAGATGCTACTGCAGGGAAAATGTAATATTGCCCTCCAGCCATTCAAAGGAATTACATATTTGGATGTGCCAGGCTTGTCAAAGCAAGAGCTGCTCTTAGGTTCTTAGAAGACATTACATGGATTAGCACTAATAGGACATATACACTGCTCAAAAAATAAAGGGAGCACTTAAACAACAGAATATAACTCCAAGTAAATCAAACTTCTGTGAAATCAAACTTTCTGCTTAGGAAGCAACACTGTTTGACAATCAATTTCACATGCTGTTGTGCAAATGGAATAGACAACAAATGGAAATTATTGGCAATTATCAAGACACACTCAATAAAGGAGTGGTTCTGCAGGTGGGGACCACAGACAACATTTCAGTACCAATGCTTTCTGGCTGATGTTTTGGTCAATTTTGAATGCTGGTTTTGCTTTCACACTCGTGGTAGCATGAGACGGACTCTACAACCCACACAAGTGGCTCAGGTAGTGCAGCTCATCCAGGATGGCACATCAATGCGAGCTGTGGCAAGAAGGTTTTCTGTGTCTGTCAGCGTAGTGCCCAGAGGCTGGAGGCCCTACCAGGAGACAGGCCAGTACACCAGGAGATGTGGAGGGGGCCATAGGAGGGCAACAACCCAGCAGCAGGACCGCTACCTCAGCCTTTGTGCAAGGAGGAACAGGAGGACCACTGCCAGAGCCCTGGAAAATGACCTCCAGCAGGCCACAAATGTGCATGTGTCTGCACAAACGGTTAGAGACCGACTCCATGAGGATGGTTTGAGTGCCCGATGTCCACAAATGGGAGTTGTGCTCGCAGCCCAACACTGTGCAGGATGCTTGGCATTTGCCACAGAACACCAGGATTGGCAAATTCGCCACTGGCGCCCTGTGCTCTTCACAAATAAAAGCAGGTTCACACTGAGCACATGTGACAGAAGTGACAGAGTCTGGAGACGCGATCTGCTGCCTGCAACATCCTTCAGCATGACTGGTTTGGCAGTGGGTCAGTAATGGTGTGGGGTGGCATTTCTTTGGAGGGCCGCACAGCCCTCATGTGCTTGCCAGAGGTGGCCTGACTACCATTAGGTACCAAGATGAGATCCTCAGACCCCTTGTGAGACCTCCTAATGCAGGACAATGCCAGACCTCATGTGGCTGGAGTGTGTCAGCAGTTCCTGCAAGATGAAGGCATTGAAGCTATGGACTGACCCGCCAATTCCCCAGACCTGAATCCTATTGAACACATCTGGGACATCATGTCTCGCACCATCCACCAACGTCACATTGCATGACAGACTGTCCAGAAGTTGGCGGATGCTGTAGTCCAGGTCTGGGACTAGATGCCTCAGGAGACCATCCTCCGCCTCAATAGGTCATGCCCAGGCATTGTAGGGAGATCATACAGGCACGTGGAGGCTACACACAATACTGAGCATCATTTCCTTGTCTTGAGGCATTTCCACTGAAGTTGTATCAGCCTGTAACTTCATTTTCCACTTTGATTTTGAGCATCATTCCAACTCCAGACCTCTGTGGGATATTAGTTGTGATTTACGTTGATAATTTTTAGGTTTTATTGTTCTAACACATTCCACTATGCAATGAATAAAGATTTACAACTGGAATATTTCTTTCAGTGATATCTAGGATGTGGGATTTTAGTGTTCCCTTTATTTTTTTGAGCAGTGTAGAAGCAGGTTATCTTGATTAGTTAAGAACCTTTAAGATATCTTATACTGCGCATGAGCTGAGATTTTACTCTCTTTTCGTTTCTATGAAACCTTTAACTGTGTATTTTAATCCTCTATAAATCACGTTTAATTGTGAGTGATTTTTCTATAAGGGATTACTAATAATTTCCCATATAATTTTTTCCAGAAATAGACTCCATTATGCATTTCATTCATACAATTACAAGGTGATAAAATCCATGCCGCGCTTTAGCTTTTAATGCATCAGGTTCCAGAATGACTTAATACAATAATGCTGAACATTTTCGCTCTTTGAATGTCTCTAATACAAGAACAATCACCATGAAAGCTAATGCCCTTACAAGTCTTCACTTAGAAATTAGAGATAATGAAGACCAGTTCTGAGTTCTCTGGATCCCAGGAGGATTGTTGGTCATGCTGACAGCTTGGCAGTTTTCATCTCTGATTGAGCTCTACTTCACGGAGCAGTTTTATAACATCAGTAAAATGGGCATTGAATCACTAACTAATTGAATGTTCTCATATTGTCTCTTGGCAGATATTGTGTTGTACATACTCACTTAGATACAAGCTCCCTCAGTATACTTTATTCATTTGAACTTGTTCTTTAGGATTAGTGTCATTTCCTAAATGGCACTAAACTTGCACATATAGAGATAAAAATGGTTTAACAACTAACCAAACTTTTTTTAAATTATCCACCAGTAGTGATGAGCAAGTATACTCGTTGCTCGGGTTTTCCCAAGCACGCTCGGGTGGTCTCCGAGTATTTGTGACTGCTCGGACATTTAGTTTTCCTTGCCTCAGCTGCATGATTTATGGCTGCTAGACAGCTTGAATACATGTGGGGATTCCCTAGCAATCAGCCAACCCCCACATGTACTCAGGCTGGCTAATAGCTGTAAATCATGCAGCCGAGTCAACAAAAACTAAATCTCTGAGCAGTTACAAATACTCGAAGACCACCCGAGCATGCTCTGGAAAACCCGAGCAACGAGTACACTCGCTCATCACTATCCACCAGGCATTGCAAAGTTCAGAGTTTTTGTAATTATACTTCACTACCTTATTTTGCTACCTTCGCTCCCAAACACTGTGCTGTACTCCTGTTTCAATGCCAGTTCATGCTTCTTTAGGAGCTGCTTTCAACTGCTGCTCAGCAAGGTCTATATTCAAGCAATCTATGCATGGGAATTCCTTATCTGAGTAGGAATGTTGGGAGTTGGGAGAAAAGAGCTTAAGGCCATGTGCACACGTTCAGGATTTTTCACATTTTTTTCGCGTTTTTTCACTATAAAAATGTGATAAAAATGCAAAAAAAACGCTTACATATGCCTCCTATTATTTACAGTGTATTCCGCATTTTTTGTGCAAATGTTGCATTTTTTTCCTCGAAAAAATCGCATCGCGGAAAAAAAAGCAACATGTTCATTAAAAATGCGGAATTGCGGGGATTCCGCACACCTAGGAGTGCATTGATCTGCTTACTTCCCGCACAGGGCTGTGCCCACCATGCGGGAAGTAAGCAGATTATGTGCGGTTGGTACCCAGGGTGGAGGAGAGGAGACTCTCCTCCACGGACTGGGCACCATATAATTGGTAAAAAAAAAAGAATTAAAATAAAAAATAGTGATATACTCACCCTCTGATGGCCCCCAAAGTGTTCCTGCCTCTCCGGTGCATGCTCTCTCTTCCGTTCCTATAGATGGTGTGGTTCAGGACCTGTGATGACGTCGCTGTCTTGTTATTGGTTGCGTGACCGCTCATGTGACTCACGCGACCAATCACAAGCCGCGACGTCATCGAAGGTTCTGAACCACACCGGCATCTATAGGAACGGACGTCGCTGAAGAGATTGGCTGTCTGCAGAGGGTGAGTATAACCATTTTTTTTTTTTTATTATTATTATTTTTAAACATTCTATCTTTTACTATAGATGCTGCATAAGCAGCATCTATAGTAAAAAGTTGGTCACACTTGTCAAACAGTATGTTTGACAAGTGTGACCAACTTGTCAGTCAGTTTTCCAAGCGATGCTACAGATCGCTTTGAAAACTTTAGCATTCTGCAAGCTAATTATGCTTGCAGAATGCTAAAAAAAACGCGAAAAAAACGGAAAAAAAACGCAAAAAAAAATGTGGATTTATTCCAGAAAATTTCCGGTTTTCTTCAGGAAATTTTTGCAAGAAATCCGGACGTGTGCACATACCCTAAAGGTGTTGTTCAATAAACCATTCTCAATCTGAATGTTTGCCACCATTAAAAAAACAGTTATACTCACCTCCTGTTCTGGTGCCATTTGAGCAGTGTCGGCACTCATATTCCCAGGCCACACGTGAGATTGTTGTGTTACGCGAGCCCGGTGTCTAATCAGTGTCTGCTTTAGACTTATGGAAAATTAAGAGGAAGTTAGGGCTACTCTGACTCTTCTTGATGTTCGATTTGTCCAAAGGTGGGGACAGTGATGGCATCGCTGATTGGGTGTAGGGCTCACGTGATGTGACAACCTCATGTGAGCCCTGGTAAAGTTAATGTCGACACCGCTGGAACAAAAGTCACAATCTGGAGAGCTTCTCTTCATAGCGGTCTGCTAGACTTTGTGCTAATGCACCAAATTGGCAGACAGCTGCTAGCCACATAATATGGACCACATGAGACCACAGGTTTGGGACCCCCGTTTTAGTGTGTGAATGTTTTCTGAGATGCAGTTAAAAGCAGCTTTTAAAATTTCATAATCTGGACTTTGAAACATCTTTGCAGTTTAGAGTTTAGGAATGAAGAAAGCAAAATAAGGTGATAAATTATATTACAAAAATGTATAACTGCTCAATGCCTAGAAGATAATTGTATAAGTAGTCTTATACAGTAGTTTTAAGTCACTCTTTAAACATATAAAATACTTACGGTATTTCAATCTTAAGGGGTCTATACATATTAGATGAATGTCCTTTGAACTTTTTAAAAATTTAAGCAGGAGCAGCCAACAAGCTAATGATTCCCTTGATGGGGAAAAGAAGGTTTTCAAGATTATACTGTATATTGAACTCAATGGAGCAGTGAAACAGACCCAATAATTTTGGTTTTATGGGAGATAATATTCCGTCGGGGGTTTGGCAGTGGATTACACCCCACTGCTTATTGAGAACATTTGCACGCTCGGCCTAGCATACGTATGGGGGTTTTCAGGAGGAACAGCTGTTAGGTAAACTGTTAGGAAAACAGCTATCTAATATGTATGGCCTGCTTTACTCACATACATTTATTGCTCTATCCTGCTCTCAGTGACGGACTCGGGTGCCAGGCGCTCTCCAGTAACCAACTCCAGGGCCCCACTTTTCAACTACATGCAAATGTGACGTTATCCCCAATCCCAAATTTATATAGCAATGAACTGTGTAGATTGTTAAATTAGTAAGATGCCGCCTTTGTCTGTACATAGTGATACAAGTATATTGTGCCAAGTACTGCTCATATCAGAGAGTGGTGGTTCACTCCTGCACAGGGGCCCACCGGAGGATTCTCCTGTTCTCCTGTAGGCCAGTCCGAGCCTGCAGTGTATATATACAGCACAGTACTTTCAGCTTGGCAATACCATACAGGTGCACCTGTTGGATTACTGTGAGATCTGTGCGATATTTTGGTCTATGATTTTTCCAGAGCTTACTCCGTGGGTCTTTTTCTTGTTCTGACATTATTAGCCTCTTGTCTGTTCATCTATCTCTGGATGAAAATTACATGACAGTGGCACGCTGGGCTTGACGCTTACACATCTCTTGTCTTTCGCACCAGTGATGAACACATGGTTCTTCTCCGTAGTCGCGGGTTGCCATGGTGACATGTCCTGCAGTGGAATTCCGCCCACACAGACCTGAGTCAGTCATGATATGCCCCGGGCCTGGTACCCCATTCTTTTACTTCACTAAAGTCAGGTCCCACGTTTTATGATTCAGCTCCCAATCACTAATACATTTTTCCACTAACAATAATGCAGAAATAAGCCGTCCTTTTAATAATCATTGATTTAGTGAATGGCGCAGATTATGCCAAGTCTTTGCAGCATGGCGAGGAAATAAACCCGTGTATGTGGGTCATTATAAACTGCCTTGTTACAAAGAAGATGTCATAGGATTGATGTACATTTCTTATGGCATGTGAGAAAATCCAATTGGTCGCGTTTTATGGACATTAACAACAAACTAAGAGTATCGTATGAATAGTATCATTTTCACCAGAATTTCTGTGGATTTTCACCATGAATTTTGTTACCGAGTGATAAATAAATTGAATTATGATATGTGTATAAATAAATCTCTACATCTGTCACAATCTGAAACACTTGCGCTTGTAGTAAAAAAATCTCCAGTATTTTGATTGGTGGCATGACACTTTAGGTGGCCAGCTGTGCCACATTCTCCAATGCTCTCTAAAAGGCAAAACATAAGCATTTTATTGATAAAAGTTTTCTTTTTGGGTTTTTCTCACTTAACCTTGATGCAGAATCCTTGAGAGAGCCTATTTATTCCAGAACACTAATGTATATATTCTCTTTCTTTCTCAGAATCCTACTCGATTGCTGGCAGTGATGGCAGCATATCAGCTTCGGTGGCTTCCATCCAACCTCAGCCCTCCACTAGCTCTGCCCCGAGTTCCCCAGGATCCAGGAGGTCTGTGAGCACCCTGAAGAAATGGCTGACAAACCCAGTGAGAAAACTAAGCAGTGGCAGCCGCCTTGATCAGCGACAGAAGAAAATTGAAAGCAGGCCAAAAAGAGGCATGCCTGGCCGGAGAAGGAGTGCCGATGATGGGGGAAGAGCAAGCTTTGACCTTGGCGTTTTGAGAAAGATGGATGACTTCACCCGGGGTGAAGACAAGGGTTCAGTAAGATATTTTGTATTCTAAGGGGAACTCAGTTGAACAATATAATGCTGTGATGGTTCGGTATAAAAGTAGCTTTCACACATATGTCTCCATTATTCATTACAGAAATGAAACCATCTCAAGAAGACATCATACATCACAGCAATTGTATCAACTGATCTAATATTATAGTGCTGTGATCATATATTGGTGGACATTATACAGGAAAAATTGCAATAGTCATAATAGTCAAACGAAAAAAACCTGCGACAAAACATTCCAAACATATTTAAAGTAACCAAAAAATAATTTATTAAATAGCCAAGTGCAGACAGAGAACAAGAGGGGGTTACACCCATAGCACATACAAAAGGGATACTGAGAGGACATCATACAAATCATCAAAAAAGGCTAAACAGGTCATCTCCAATGCTACAATATGTGATCACAGATATTGCACATCTCCCATAAAGCCTGATAAGTCAACATCTAACTCCCGTAATGTAAATCAGTATTGCACAAAGATCAATTGATATCATTACCCATAGTCGGTCAGGAGAAAGGCTATTTTCGCCGAAACGCGCGTCGGGGAGGACGCTCGTGGACTTACTTTTCAAAGACAAGGAGAAAGTGAACTGCACCAGTGGGACACTCTACCACACAAGAAGATGATCGATCCTGTATTTCTGACACCACGCGGGTTTTCAACAACTGGTGTTTAGTGCTCGGCTTTAAAAATCACATGTGTATATTAAATATTCAAAAAGAAGAAATGCGGCACTCACCGAGTTGAATCAATATCAAAGTCCTTTATTTCACCATGTGAGGCATGGACAATGTGATGGACATGCAGGTCAAGGAGGCATGCGGGGAGAGGAGAGATGGACTACGGCCGTTTCGCGTGTGATTGCTTCAACGGGACCAGGTCCATGACAGGTCCATCACATTGTCCATGCCTCACATGGTGAAATAAAGGACTTAGATATTGATTAAACTCGGTGAGTGCCGCATTTCTTCTTTTTGAATATTCAATATACAGAATTGCATTGTATGCTACATGCGGCCCCTGGTTGGTAGGTTGTGTACCTTGGTTGTAGAGTATCTGTAAACTGAGCAGATTTAGTTTGATACAATTATGGGGCAAGGTTACAAGGAGTTTCGGGTCTAAAGCTGCATTTACACTGGCCGATAATAATCCATCAGATTTTAATAGTAACGACTCCTCGTTCATTATCATTGTGCAATGTGAATTGCCTCCTCCTCTAATCATTTCAGAGCACAGCTAAACTTTATTTAACTGTATCTACTTGGTGGTCTCAGCTTGCTCCTGTTCACTCTTGTTCTGTTTGGATGTGCCGATCCGTTTTTTTTTTAATTTGTAGTACATTCCCACTGGCTGAGCACTCCTCATCAGCCCAGGGCATTTCTATTTAGTGCTGGATCCTATCAGCCCTTTAATTTGTAGGGTTTCAGCCCAGCAGAGGCACATTAAGAGTACGGTCCCAACAAAAGAGCTATGCCTTGTCGCTGGCTGTTGGTTTCTCACAATTGGCCAATTTATTGTATTGTATAGTATTTTCTATAGTAGTAATACAGATCAAATTCCATATATTCAGCTAGATGGAGGCCCAATGCTATCGCATCTGAGGGCGGTAATGTCACGATGGGGGCAGGCTTTGCAGTGTTGAGAATCTCTCCCCCCATATGCTCACCCACCTATCCACTCTCTCTTTCCCCATGTGCTGACTTCTCCCGACAGTTCTTTGACCTGTCTACCCCATGTGCTATCCCCATTGTCTGCTGTCTTTCTCCTTCCTGTGCTTTGCTCTCCCCTCATGTGCTGTAACGTTTGAGCTTTCTCCCCCTGTGCTCTGTTTCTCTCACCCCTGTCCGCTTTCTCTATTCACCATCTGCTGTCTTCTCCTCTCATGTCATCTCTTCTTTGACCTGTGTACCCCATGTGCTCTCGTACACGGCCAGACACAGACAATTTTTAAAATGAACTTTTGTTCGTGGGAAAACCCCTTTAATGTGACCGGCTTCCTCTGCCTGTAGTCACGTCACGGATCTGCCGCTGGGATCAGCCGACTGATTCACTGCGCAGGCGCAGTAAATCAGACCGCTGCCATCTTTGTGCAGGCAGATAGTGGCGGTCACATTAAAACTGGGCATGCGCTCTGTAATCGATCTATGCAAAGGCTACTGGCAGATTCCCCTTAGTCCTGACGCTATTCCCAAGTCGGCATTTGTCACCTCGATCGGCTTATTCCAGTTTTGAGTTATGCCATTCGGGATGAAGAATGCCCTGGCGACCTTCCAGAGGCTGGCTGATTGGCTTCTGGATAGTCTCCAGGACTATGCTTGTGCCTACCTGGATGACATCGCCATCTACATGGGAAGAGCATCTAAATCACCTAGAGACAGTATTGGACAGGATCCACAAGGCCGGAATCACCCTGAACCCAAACAAGTGTAACGGGGTCTACCGTGCTGGAGTACCTCTTTCAGTACCACCCCGTGTTGCAGGAGGTCCACTCTGCTTTGGCTGGAGTCTGAATGAAGGACGCTGGCTGGAATTGCTTGGTTACATGGGCGCATATAAAAGATCACTGCTTCTCCACGTATTTCCAGTATGACAACACTTTACTCACAGGACACAGAATATATCACACAGATACAGAGGGCGGGCCAATTGAAAAGTGGCAGGCCAGACATACATTACAATAGCCGCAGGTGGCCGGAGCCTGCCGATATTTACTGTGGGAATTACAAAGGTGGGGGAGGTCTGAAGGGGGATATCTTGTCCCCTCTGCCCAGGGGCACAGCCTGTGGGCTGATGCATTAGGGACATGCATCTCACATGGAACCTATTATACATACATATAACTGCACAACATATTCTGGGTGCTGGGGGGTTCCGTAACACGCTCCTC
Source organism: Ranitomeya variabilis (assembly GCF_051348905.1). Classification (NCBI taxonomy): domain Eukaryota; kingdom Metazoa; phylum Chordata; class Amphibia; order Anura; family Dendrobatidae; genus Ranitomeya; species Ranitomeya variabilis. Next base: position 653,370,645 of record NC_135234.1, read on the forward strand.
CTGTACAAAGATGGCGGCGGTCAGTGAATCATTCGACTGATCCCAGCGGCGTGTTTTCAACGTTATTCTGCTGGTGGTACCTCGCAAGAGGCTGTGTACGGCGTATACAGTGTGTGTGTGTGTGTGTGTGTGTGTGGTGCGTATGGCATATCCAGTGTGTGTTTGCGTGTGTGTGGTGCGTACAGCCTATAAAGTGTTTGTGTGTGTGGTGCAACGGTGTTCTGCTGGTGGTACCGCGCAAGAGGCTGGTACCACCAGCAGTGTTCATATTGAGACACTCATCACTTAGGTGTCCCAATATGGCGGTCGGTGAACTTCCGCCGCTTAGAATTCTGGGATCCGGACACATCTGGATGGAACAGGATGTGAAGACATTACAAGGTAAGTATATATTAAAGAGAACCTGTCACCCCCAAAATCAAAGGTGAGCTAAGCCCACCGGCATCAGGGGCTTATCTACAGCATTCTGTAATGCTGTAGATAAGCCCCAGATGTATCCTGAAAGATGAGAAAAAGAGGTTAGATTATACTCACCCAGGGGCGGTCCCGCTGCTGTCCGATGGGCGTTGCGGTCCGGTCCGGGGTCTCCCATCTTCTTAGCGTCCTCTTCTTGTCTTCACGCTGTGGCTCCGGCGCAGGCGTACTTTGTCTGCTCTGTTGAGGGCAGGGCAAAGTACTGCAGTGCGCAGGTGCCGGGAAAGGTCAGAAAGCACTTCTGTAGAGTGCTGGTCAGGGAAGCATGGCGAGCCTATTCTTCTGACAGGTAGGAGTCCCAGAAATAGTCCTGCGTTTTACACATTTATTTCTAGTAAAGTTAGGTGTTGAGTAGTTGTGAAACACTTTTCTACATCTAAATAACTAAGAACCGTCCACACTTCTAGATTTCACTCAGGATGTCCTGTTTAATGGATAGATAAAGCTCTTTTTTTACTTGGAAACTTGGAGATTGAGTGCTGGACAAGATTACCATTTTTTCACATGGTGGAATATGCATCATGTTAGAAAACACTGCATCCATGTACTGTTGATGCCCATAAATGTCTCATATGAGGAGACTTCTTTTAGTTTTCATTACAGTCCATGGGATTGACGACAACATGGCCTTGGGAAAGGTTCTGCTCCCCTGGAGTACATGAAGATTCCTCCATTCTGACACTGGAATGTACCTTATCAAGGACGATCAAGACTAGTGCAAGTTATAGGATCTGTTTAGAGCACTTTGGGGAAGAAATACATTAATACCTCATATACTGTATCTGCAGTTATTCCACGAAAAGTGTGCTTTCGTCTTAATCCTGCTATATTTTATCTTTAATTTCATACATTTTCCACTTCCCATTTTTATTCCTAAAATATGGAACATGTGGTTACTTGAGCTTAAAAGTGAATATTTTCCACATTATATGTTATTTTATGGTCTGTTGGATGAGATGCTTACCACAGGAGCCGCTTCCTGTCAGACGTTCTCATATTATTGTTATGTGACCAGGGGAAGTTCTGCTGATTCATTATCTGTTCACCTCAGGCGGTGACGGATCACCTTTACTAAGTGAAATATATGTTGTGGCGTGGGCAAAAATGGTGCCATGTAAAAAAACCGCACTGATGTCAAATGAGTGCAATGCAGTCCTCAGAGGCAGCTGTCACATTGTACGTGCAGTCTGGTCGGTGGGCAGCATGGTATACAGTACAAAAGGACAAATGGCATAACATGATGTGTAGCTGTATTGGCAAATATTCAGTATAAGGCCGGGGTCACACTTGCGAGTTCAATGCGAGAAACTCGTGCATCAAGTCCCGGCACTGCCGCCGGCACTCAGGACCGGAGTTTGCAGGTGCATGTATTACTATGCAGCCGCACACTCTGGTCCCGAGTGCCGGCGGCAGTGCCGGGTATTGAGGCGATAGACTCGTGCAAGTTTCTCGCTTTTTAACTCGCAAGTGTGACCCCAGCCTAACTTGTATTTTATTCATTAACTAGCTGAAGAGCCCGGCGTTGCCTGGGCATAGTAATTATCTGTGGTTAGTTATAGCACCTCACTTCTCTTATTTTCCCATCACACCTCTCATTTTCCCCCTCACATCTTTCATTTTCCCCCTCACATCTCTTATTTTCTCCCTCACACCTCTCATTCCCCCCTCACTCCTCTCATTCCCCCCTAACACTTGTCATTTCGACCTCACATCTGTCATTTTCTGATCACTCCACTATTTTCCCTCACACCTCTCATTTTGCACTCACACCTTTTCATTTTCACCTCACACCTCTCATTTTCCCCTCAGTATATATATGTTTGTCATCTCCCTTATATATAGTATACACCTGTATGGCCAGGTTCACATTGCGTTAAAAGCAGCCCATTCAACACATGCATTAACGGGCTGCTGTTAACGCAAGTGCCGACTTGTCATACCGCTAGCGCAGATAGAGCTAGCAGATGCTCTATCTGCGCTAGCAGTGACGGACCCGGAAACGCTGCAGCCCGCGTCCCAGGGTCCGTCACTCAATGACGGCACATCGCTAGCCATAGGGCTTAATGGCGGCGTTAACGGACTGCGTTATGCCGCGGTGTAACATAGTCCGTCTAACGAACTACTAAAACGCAGTGTGAACCTGGCCTAAGTCATCTCCTGTATATAGTATATACCTGTATGTCATCTCCCCTGTATATAGTATATGCCTGTATGTCATCTCCCCTGTAAATAGTATATACCTGCTGTATGTCATCTCCTCCTGTATATTGTATATACCTATGTGTCATCTCCTCCTGTATATAGTATGTACCTGTATGTCATCTCTTCTGTATATAGTATATACCTGTATGTCATCTCCTCCTATATATAGTATATACCTGTATGTCATCTCCTGCATATAGTATATACCTGTATGTCATCTCCCCTGTATATAGTATATACCTGCTGTATGTCATCTCCTCCTCTATATACCTATGTGTCATCTCCTCTTTTATATAGTATATACCTGTATGTCATCTCCTATATATAGTATATACCTGTATGTCATCTCCTCCTATATATAGTATATACCTGTAAGTCATCTCCTCCTGTATATAGTATATACCTGTGTGTCATCTGCTCCTGTATACAGTATATACCTGTGTGTCATCTCCCCTGTATATCGTATGTACCTGTATGTCATCGCCTCCTGTATATAGTATATACCTGTAAGTCATCTCCTCCTGTATATAGTATATACCTGTGTGTCATCTGCTCCTGTATATAGTCTATACCTGTGTGTCATCTCCCCTGTATATAGTATATACCTGTGTGTCATCTGCTCCTGTATATAGTATATACCTGTGTGTCATCTCCTGTATTAGACCTCGTTCACATGTTATTTGGTCAGTATTTTTACCTCAGTATTTGTAAGCTAAATTGGCAGCCTGATAAATCCCCAGCCAACAGGAAGCCCTCCCCCCTGGCAGTATATATTAGCTCACACATACACATAATAGACAGGTCATGTGACTGACAGCTGCCGTATTTCCTATATGGTACATTTGTTGCTCTTGTAGTTTGTCTGCTTATTAATCAGATTTTTATTTTTGAAGGATAATACCAGACTTGTGTGTGTTTTAGGGCGAGTTTCACGTGTCAAGTTGTGTGTGTTGTTGCGTGTGGCGACATGCATGTAGCGACTTTTGTGAGATGAGTTTTGTGTGGCGACATGCGTGTAGCAACTTTTTGTGTGTCGAGTTGCATGTGACAGGTTAGTGTAGCAAGTTGTGTGCAGCAAGTTTTGCGCATGGCGAGTTTTGCGCGTGGCGAGTTTTGTGTGGTGCGTTTTGAGTATGTGAAAGTTTTGTGTGAGGCAACTTTTGCATGTGTTGCAAGTTTTGTGCATGTGGCAATTTTTCCGTGTGTGCAAGTTTTTCATGTGGCGAGTTTTCCATGAGGTGCGTTTTGCACGTGTGGCGAGTTTTGCATGTGGCAAGTTTCGCGCGTGGCGAGTTTTGAGCGGTGACTTTTGTGTTTCGACTTTTATGTGGCGAGGTTGGTGTATGTGTGGTGAAATGTGTGCTGAGAGTGGTATATGTGTTCAAGCACGTGGTAGTGTGTGGCGCATTTTGTGTGTGTGTGTGCTCATATCCCCATGTGTGGTAAGTATCCCATGTCGGGGCCCCACCTTAGCAACTGTACGGTATATACTCTTTGGCGCCATCGCTCTCATTCGTTAAATCCCCCTTGTTCATATCTGGCAGCTGTCAATTTGCCTCCAACACTTTTCCTTTCACTTTTTCCCCATTATGTAGGTAGGGGCAAAATTGTTTGGTGAATTGGAAAGCGCGGGGTTAAAATTTCGCCTCATAATATAGCCTATGACGTTCTCGGGTCCAGACGTGTGACTGTGCAAAATTTTGTGGCTGTAGCTGCGACGGTGCAGATGCCAATCCCGGACATACAGACATACATACACACACACACACACACACACACACACACACACACACACACACACACACACACACACACACACACACACACACACACACACACACACACACATATACATTCAGTTTTATATATTAGAATATTAGATAAAATCCCCGGCGTTTGTACGTCTAGGAGTCCAGTGAGCGGTCCTACCAGTGATTGACAGCTATCTCTTCATGCACAGTCATTAAGGGTCTTTTCACTGGACTCATATGCATACAATTAATTAAATGCTTCAAAAAGTCCTTGTAATATTTCCTAGTAAATTGGATGTTAATAGTGGGAAATCATTTTGAGCTGTTCTCCAATGGCCTATTATTAATTAAAGGGCTTTTCTTCTTTCGGATCTCTCCTGTCCCCAAAGTGCAGTTTGTTCAAAAAAACAAACTGTGCTTTTCTCACCCTCTCTGGGTCCAGCACTGAATCTCTGTTGCTGCTCCCGGTGTCTGTTGTCATCAGAAGCGCTGAAGTCACGTCGATAGCAGTGCAGCTAATCAGTGAGCTCCACTTCTCTGCCTGAGTAGACGCCATGAGTGTGGTAGTTATAAATTCTATGCCACTCCATTTATATATATTGTGTAGTACTTTGCCAGTCTATGCATCTTGTACAACTTGTGGTCTTCGATGTAGTAGACTGATCTACTCCAAGACTATGTGGAATTGTTACTTAAGCCATGGGAGAAGTTGTAGGTGGGTCAGAGTGAGCTGTGTGGTACTTCCTCCTAAAAAAGGGAATCTGTCAACAGGTTTTTCTTTTGTAATCTGAGAGCAGCATCATGTAAGGGCAGAGACTCTGATTCCATTATGGGCTGTTGTTGTTATTTATTGTTTCAATAAATGCAGTGTTTTATCATCAGGAGATTATCACTATAGGACTAGTTGTCTTGCGCCATATAGTCCCTGAGCTCTGTATAACCTCGCCCCCGCTACTGATTGGCAGCTTTCAGCCTATGCACTGGGTACACAGACAGCTGCCAATCAGTGGTGTGGGCGGGGTTATACAGAGCCCAGCATTCAGAGAACTGCTAGATGTGTAGCAGACAAAACTGTGATTTTATTAAAACCGTGCCGATCAGCTCTGTAAGGGATTCATCGCTGGAATCAGGATCTTTGCCCCTACATCAAGTTGCAAAAACCTGGCAACAGATTTCATTTAAATAAGTTAGCAGCTAAAGTAAAAGAAGATACGCTCCCTAGTGACCTGTTAGTTATCATCTTAGAGTGCGATTAAAGTCCAATTAATTATTGGAAGCTTAGTAAATAGAGAGCATCCCTCCTGTGTAAAAAGAAGAGTTAACGGGAACCTGTCACCCCCAAAATCGAAGGTGAGCTAAGCCCACCGGCATCAGGGGCTTATCTACAGCATTCTGGAATGCTGTAGATAAGCCCCCGATGTAACCTGAAACCTAAGAAGATGGGAGGCCCCGGACCGGGCCGCGACACCCATTGGACCGGACCGCAGCGGGAACGCCCCTGGGTGAGTATAATCTAACCTCTTTTTCTCATCTTTCAGGATACATCGGGGGCTAATCTACAGCATTACAGAATGATGCTGGTGGGCTTAGCTCACCTTCGATTTTGGGGGTGACAGGTTCCCTTTAAAGTGCTGTATCGAATGGCAATGTGTTATGATCTGGTGGCCTAAGAGCAGCATGAGACGTACTCTGGAGAAGGTGGTACCTGTACTTACCGCAGACCGTGAACTTAACACCGCAACTAGAAGTAGCCGTAGAATGTACCTATCACTCCCTAGACATCTCGACACAGCCGGAGGACTAATTACCCCTAGAGATAGAAAAGGGAAAACTATAGCCCCCGTCACACATAGCGAGATCGCTAGCGAGATCGCTGTTGAGTCACAAGATTTGTGACGCAACAGCGACCTCAGTAGCGATCTCGCTATGTATGACACGTACCAGCGACCAGGCCCCTGCTGTGAGATCGCTGGTCGTGTCGGAATGGCCTGGACCTTTTTTTGGTCGTTGAGGTCCCACTGACATCGCTGAATCGGTGTGTGTGACACGGATTCAGCGATGTCTTCACTGGTAACCAGGGTAAACATCGGGTTACTAAGCGCAGGGCCGCGCTTAGTAACCCGATGTTTACCCTGGTTACCAGCGTAAATGTAAAAAAAAAAAAAACGTACATACTCACCATCTGATGTCCGTCAGGTCCCTTGCCGTCTGCTTCCTGCTCTGACTGAATGCCGCCGTACAGTGAGAGCACAGCACAGCAGTGACGTCACCGCTGCGCTCTGCTCTCACTGTACGGCGGCACTCAGTCAGAGCAGGAAGCAGACGGCAAGGGACCTGACGGACATCAGATGGTGAGTATGTACAGTTTGTTTTTTTTGGTAACCAGGGTAAACATCGGGTTACTAAGCGTGGCCCTGCGCTTAGTAACCCGATGTTTACCCTGGTTACCCGGGTGCTGCAGGGGGAGTTCGGCATCGTTGAAGACAGTTTCAACGATGCCGAAGTCGTTCCCCTGATCGTTGGTCCCTGGAGAGAGCTGTCTGTGTGACAGCTCCTCAGCGACCACACAGCGACAAAACAGCGACGCTGCAGCGATCAGCATCGTTGTCTGTATCGCTGCAGCGTCGCTGTGTGTGACGGGGCCTTATCTTGCCTCAGAGAAAATCCTCAAAGGATAGACAGCCCCCCACAAATATTGACTGTGAGAGGAGAGGGAAAAAACATACACAGACTGAAATCAGAATTTAGCAAAGGAGGCCACTTCTAGCTAAATAGAAAGGATAGGACAGAGTACTATGCGGTCAGTATTAAAACACCAGAAAATATCCACCACAGAAAATACAAAATCTCCACATCTAACTAAAGATATGGAGGGTATATCTGCATCTCCAGAGATACCAGCTTGGCTAAACAAATCCTTATACAGACCAAGCTGGACAAGACAAAAACATGGAAAAGAACTGAACAATAAGGCCCACAGCATGTGGACTGCAAAAATCAAGGCCAGAACTTATCTTTGTTGAAATGAACAGCAAAGCAGGAGAGACCAGGCAGGGATGTGAATCCTCCAGGAACAATGGACAACTGGCACTGACTAAAGGGTAGAGCAAGACTAAATAGCCCAGTCAGAATTTGCAAAAAGTGGACACACCTGATGAATGCTGCGATCCAGAGACAGCAGCGCTACCACTTATAACCACCGGAGGGAGCCCAAGAGCAGAATTCACAACAGCAATGGTAAAGTGGTCTTTGTGAAGACAGTATTGACCTGTGTGAATCTGAAGTTGATCCTTGTGCTGTACCGTTACAATTAATGCTGCTGTTGAAGTTGGAACAGTCACTTAAGAGGATCAGAGACCGGACAAAAATGGCCCCATGTTTGCTCTTCTTTTATTCACACCTGTCCCAAGTAATCAGTTATTTGGTCTTTTAAAATCCACTATACTTTTCCAGAGATATGGACCTTTTTAGATAGTGCTAATGTTTGTTATTTGCCAAGGGGACGTTGCTGACATGATCCTCTGGGGGCGTGTCTTAATTAACTGTGAGACGGGCCCCTTAGTAAAGATGATGAAAATGAGCACTAAATAAAATAAAAGATTGCTGAATACTCAGGAGCACAGTGGAAATACAGTAAGAGAAAAGCTGGCACTTTTCACCTGGTGACAGGTTCTTGTTCACTAACAGGGATTGTGTCTTGAGTCTGTGATGACCACTTTGGGATTGTAATCTTGTTGTGATGAGAGTTGTGTGATGTCCACAATGGAACAACTGGTACAGATGGTACAATCTAACATCCGAGGCTGCATGAGAGCAAACTCCATGATTTAGCGTCATGTGGGGTGAGAATAAATGATGTCCTGAGTAAAGCCTCACATTTTGTCCTATGTATAAATTAATGTATTAATTAAACCATACTTACGACCTCGCCAATTCCCCCGATGCCCTCGTCATCTGCAAAATAGTTAAAAAAACAAACAACAATATTCCTCACCTTTCCACGGAGATGATAATACATTTGTACCATGACGGGTCTAGCTGCTACATCTAGATGGCAGGCTGCATGGTTACATGATGCTACCATACAGCCTGTCATCCAGCAGACACTGAGCACCATGTGTTCATTGTCTCTCTGTGAACTCCTATTACCTATCTGAGGCCACCGCAAGCGTGAGAAAGTTCTCCTTCTCGCGGTGCCATCAGACAGGTCAGGCGAGTTCACACTCAGTGAGCTCACTTCACCTATGTGACGTCGGCGCAGTTGTGGGATTGCACTTTTTTGCAAATTCACTGCACTTGTAGTTTTTTCCCGTTTTCCAGTACACGATATGTTAAAACCAATGGTGTCGTTCAAAAGTCCAATTCGCCCCGCAAAAAACAAGCCCTCACATGGCCATATTGACTGAAAAATAGAAAAGTTATGGCTTTGGGAAGAAGGGGAGAAAAAAACAAAAGCGCAAAAACTGAAAATACCTCAGGGGGTTAAGAGGTTAAACTAATATTCTAGATGTGTGGCAAGTACCTTGAGGATGGCATGATGTATGGGCAGCATGGTGGCTTAGTGATTAGCACTGTTGCCTCGCGGGCAGGATCCTCTCTCCTCCTGTACCAGTTGTGACTTGTATTGTTCAAGATTATTGTACCTGTTTTTATTTTGTATACCCCTCCTCACATGTAAAGCGCCATGCAATAAATGGCGCTATAATAATAAAGAATAATAATAATAATCTGCAAGGAGTCTGTATGTTCTCCCCGTGTTTGGGTGAGTTTCCTCCAGGTTCTTTCTCACACATTCCAAAGACATACCGATAGAGAATATATACGGTGTATATATATATATATATATATATATATATATATATATATATATATATAAGCAATGCATAATAATAATAATATTATTATTATTATTATTATTATTATTATTAATAACATAAAAAGTACTGGTGGATGGAATAAGTTTCTGTTGACATAAATGCAGTTGTATTTGCCTTGCTCTTCTGTTTAGGTTATGTTCACATGTTGCGTATTTGCAGCGGTTTTTTTTGCTGCTTTTATATGCAAATTTTAAGCTGCGTTTTACAGTACCAGCAAAGTCTATGAGATTTCAGAAATCTCACGCACACACATTTGTTTTATTTTCCTGAAGTTTGGAAAACTTCTGCGTTTTTGCAAACTGCGGACTGTCACTTATTTCGGTGTTTTTTCTGCGTATTTGTAACATTTTTCTCCAATAGAAAACGATGTGTAAGTGCAAAAATGCAGCAAAAAACGCAGGTATCAGTTTTTGATGGGTTTTTGGTTCAAAAACCTAAGGAAGTTAAATAAGGCTTTTTTTGGGTGCCTAAACTATATCAACATGTGCAAAAGACAACAAAAATGCATAAAAAATGCAGCAAAAACTCAGCAAAACCTGCTTTTTGTAAGCAGCTTCTTTACTTCCGAGAGAGCAGGTTTTTCCTGCAGAAACAAAAACGCAGTAAAAAAGCAAGTGGGAACATAGCCTTACAGTAATTGGCAGGTGGAAAATGCAGAACACAGCAAGAGAAGATAATCGGATTACTGTCAGATAAGACACATCCACTGCCTGGTGTCACTTTGTACATGTAGAAATATGTTGCTGTGACATCATGTCAGGAAACAGACACTTCACATGTAGAAACAGCGCAAATAGGAAAAACGAGCTCTAGAAATATGACATTAATTTAGATGATAATACAATGACATATTGTAGTAAGATTACAGCATGGAGATTCATTCCATCGTGTATCCAGCAGCATCTGACTGTGATTCAAGCTCCGAGAGGAGCTGGCACATGGGTGTAGGACATCGAAAACACATTGGATTAATGTTGGCGGGATCTCCAGCCATCTTTGCAGCCCACAATGCCATTCTGTGGCCCTCAACCATCTGGTCACAAACACACGTCTGGTGGCTGCCTACATGTATTTTCCATGTCAGAGAAAACAGCAATGGCATACGCAAGAGCTGGGATGGGTAATTCCTAATGGTGCACTATGTGGTCATCCAGAAGAGAATACACCAGGTGGAGACATGACCATACATCAGTGCAGCTATCTTCAACATGGTTTAAGGGGAGTAACTGCAATGGAGATATCCTACTGCATGCATGGTCTCTATAATTCTGGAGTGTAAATGGTTAATAACGGTACCCCCATTCTCCTAATTAATTGGAGTCCTGGAAGTGGAACTGGCACCTATCACGCATTACTCACATATGCTTATGATATATAAATGCCACAGATGCGATTAATTCGCAGGAAAAGGTCTATTGGCCACGTCAGAGTCTTCTTGGACTGGAGCCCTGAGATCTTCCACTTACTTGATGGCATCTGCCACTCTTCTTTTGACTTGCACAACTTTACAAGTCTGTCATGCTGTAACGATGACCGTGCACCAGGATGGTTACTGAGGAGAGGAGCCACAGATGCTGCCTTGTGAGAGGTGTTTCACTGATGTGGCTGGTGGACTGGGTCCTGTGAATCAACCATTGTTTCATGTATTATAGGGTCTTCTGACTTTCTCCGATAGCAAATTATAGGAGGAATGAGAATTGGACATGTTGGGTTAGTTTTTATGGTCCAGGAGACAAGTCTTCTTTATACTATTATAATTTTTTATAAATTTGAAATCAAGATGCCCATTCATTCCAACCAATTGTCTATGGGCAGGACTACAGACAGGCGGATTGGTTAACTAGAACACCTATAATCAGAGGGGTAGTCTTCAGTGAACAAAATGCTCCACCAGGTCCACTTGACCAATCTGAAGCTGAATGGAACCTACAAAAATGTCAATGAAGACCCAAAGAGTTACATATCAAGTAACAAATGATGGGAAATATGTGGTATGAAGATATTTGGGACACAGCAGGCACAAAAATAAGTGCTATAGAGTGCAATGAAAACCTTATACAAAATTAGATGAAAGTGTCCTCAATTCTAAAGTTAAATAAAAATGATGCTGATGCTTCCTCAGGGAGTGGTTGGTTAACTAGCTGCATAACCAGTGTTTTGGTTCCTTACTGTAACATCACTTACACAGCTAACTTCTAAAATGGTTAAAGGTGTTTTCCACTTTCAACAAAGTGTCGCCAAACATTTGTTATCATGTTAAATAACAAATCCAGTTCTGGTGCAGCGTTAGCTCTCCGAGTTTTGGTTTTAAGAGTGATGTCACGTCTGCAATGTGTATCACCGCTACAGCCAATCACCGAGCCCATGCCATCTACATCAGCAGAGCTGTTGAGCTTAGTGATTGCCTGCAGCGGTGATGCCCACTGTAGTCGTAACGTCACCGCTGCAGCCAACCGTGAGCCGACGCTGGGCTGGGGAGTTTGTGTCCCTGCTGGCTTTGATATCTTACATGACAGTGAACATATGAGGACTGCTATCAAAAACTGGAAAACAACTTTAAAGGGGCTTCCGATGTGAAATAAATTGGGTTTTATATTCATGGCAGATCGTAGGGCACCAACTCGCCACGTCAGTATTTCTCTTTTGCGCTTGGTAATTTGCTGGATATTACAGGTTGCGGAAAGTTCTGGGCTCATTTTCCATTCCTAATAAGCATTTTGCTTCTGCTGCAGTGTTATCACATATCGTACAATTCTGCCATCTTTCTAAGAGGCTAAAAACCCAACTTGTAAAAAGCAGAAATGAGCACTGAAAGTATAAGAGGCCTCAGGGGCACAGCGCAGCCAGGTTCACGAGCAGGACACTATAGATTAGGTAGTCTGTCTGAAGGAACATAGCAGGCTAAGCTGTTTTGGGGTCATGAACCGTTGTAGTGACAGGAGATAATTATTTCTTCTCTCTAACCATTCAAGCGTGTAGTATTCAGTATGAATGGCTAGACAAATCCCTCACGTCTACTACACTTTTCATTATTTTATTATCTTTCCATTATGCAGGGACGATCAGACTATAAACGCTATGAGTCTGAGTGTCTGATACAATTTTTTGATATTTTTATATAACTGGGGGAAGAAAGAAAGGAGCTACAACATATTACAATCACTCTAAAATACCAGCATGTAGGAATTAAAAAATCACTAGTATCTCTCTTGACGGGAGCAATTTAGAAGATATTTTTCAGCTACCGTGCTTACCGTATTCTTATTAATAGCAATATCACAACATACAGTGGCATGTAAAAGTTTGGGCACTCCTGGTCAAAATTAATGTTGTTGTAAACAGTTAAGCAAGCTGAAGTTGGAATTATCTCCAAAAGGCCTAAAGTTAAAGATGACACATTTCCTTTTGTATTTTAGGCAAAAAAATATACATATTTTCATATTTTACATTTAAAAAATTAACGTTTGGGCACCCTGCATGATTAGTACCTAGTAGCACCCCCTTTTGAAAGTATCACAGCTTGTAAACACTTTTTGTAGTCTGCCAAGAGTCTTTCAATGCTTGTTTGATGGATTTTCATCCATTCTTCTTTGGAAAATTCTTCCAGTTCTGTGAGATTCCTGGTCGTCTTGCATACACTGGTATTTTGAGGTCTAGTCACAGATTTTCAATGATATTTAGATCAGGGCACTGTGAGGGCCATTGTAAAACCTTCAGCTTGCGCCTTTTGAGGTAGTCTATTGTGGATTTTGACGTGTGTTTACAATTATTACCCATTTGTAGAAGCCATCCTCTTTTCAACTTCAACTTTTTTACAGATGGTGTTATGTTTCCATCAAGAATTTGTTGAAGTTTCATTGAATCCATTGTTCCTTCTACCCCTGAAATGTTTCCCATGCCATTGTCTGCAACACAAACCCAAAGCATGATCCTCCCCCATGCTTAATGTTTGGCAAGATGTTCTTTTCCTGACATCCTGTGCCCTTTTCACACAGGACCCTGTAGGTTTGGATTTTTTTTCCCTTAATAGTAAAGACCTTATACAATTTATCTGAATAGTTGATTGAAGTTTCAGCAAACTGTGCATAAATTAAAAATGCTAAGAAATACAAAAAACTTATAATATATTTTACTAGTGAAATGTGTTTCTTTCTACCCTTTCCATGCACTTCTTTTAACTCCTCGCCATCTGAACCTATCATTCACTCTGAAAACAAATTAAATTTATATCAGTCAAAACAAGATGGACTGCCAGCTCACTGAGATATCGTATTACAAGCTGTCTATTGAAGACTGCTATAATAAGAGAGAGTGGAGAAGGGAGAAACAGAGTGAGAGAGTGGTGAAAACACTCACAGGCCATGCAGCTGCTTCTAGTAAGTGTTTAGTGTTTTATCTCATCCCAGGGTTGGATTAACAGCTACACTACTCAGTACTGCTGGATATTGTCCGGTATTGCTACTTTAGAACATGGGCAACATAGATACGGGGGAGCAGGAATCCCTCATGACTCTATTGGTAGTGTTTGAGAGGCAACATAGCAGCTAGTTTAGACTTTCTAAATCATAGACTAATGAAAATTAGAGAGATTTTGAAAAGGAGAAACAGAAGATAAGTCATGTAATGGACAGAAATAGTATTAAGGCTCTGTGTAAATACACCTGACAGCTTAGTTTCAAAAGTCACCTAAAACCACAGGTTTGCCTTGAGTAACTAGATTTATTGCTTGTTTTATACGGATTCTAGTGACTGTTATAGTCCAGAGCTGTATTCACAATTCTGCTGGTTGTCACTGGAAACTGCCAATAAACTTTACTAATAGTCACATTTATTGAAAGAGGAACATTTATAACATCATGGTCATACTCCTCACATCATGGAAACTATCACGATAATGCGAAATATATACTTTATTGACAGATAATTGTGATTGTGAGCCCATCAGTATTTTCATACAGAATATAGCTACTGTTCGACATAACTATATTCTCTGTGAAGGCTCAGGCATTAATTAGCTGGATACGTCATGGAAGTGGTTAATGTCGCAAGGTATCATGTCCACAGCAGCAGAAGATGAGTGTCCTCATCATGTGGGAGACAGTGACTCGTCCACACATTGTGGAACACCAAAGCTGCTGCATACTTTTTCGTCTACACCGTATGTTTCATGTCAAGGGATTTTTACACAATCCTCCAGTACCGTGTGCTGTGAAAACTAGTTGTAAACCTTACCGTGACTCATACACTTGGCACTTCTTACCGTTTAATTAATACTTTTCTCAACTCATTTCTCCTTTTCCTTTCATAGGAATGGAAAGAACATGAAAATCCTGACAAACATAACTTGCCCGACTTATCCTTCCTATGTGACTTGCTTCAAGGGTCGACCACAGAACCCAATAATAAGGTGGGTATCTCCAGTCTGATACTGGTCCCTCTGTATAGTCTCTGCTATTGACTTCTAAGAGCTTAAATCTTCTACCAGCTGTTCCATTGGGACTTTATTGTGGTACTATTGCATACTGACAGAAATAAAAGTAGGTTTTTATGGTTGTGGAATACATTAACTCATACTATAGCCGTGACTGAAACCATAAAACTGCGAGCTCGTCGTGCCTTCATTCCCAACTTTTTCCTCACCATATACTTGCATATTTTTTCTGTCTGTATTGATTTTTGTTCTTCTGATTTTAGCACTTTTTTCCTAAGTGTGGTACAAATGTGCCAGACATGCCTGAAGACATATATCTTTGAAATACTCCCAACTTGTTGAATTTTTCCAGCCGTAGTGTTGTTTGTGTTCCCATCACTTAAAGGAGTTTTCCTACGAACAATAGTTCACTGTAATCAATAGATCTGGGAATAATGATAATTTTCACAATTAGATGTGTTTAAAAATAATGTTCCTGCGCTGAGATAATCTTATAAATGTGCCCCTGCTGTGTACTGTGTAATGGCCGTGTCTGACCATGCAGGAACATGGCCTGATCATACCACAGCTCCTGGGCGGGGGAAGAGTATAGAAAGGCCAGGATGGGGACACAAGTGATTCTTTCTTTGAGGTAAAACATTGTTTAAAAACAGGTAGCGAATTGCACAAATCTCACAAAAAGAATCAGCTGTGATCCCCTGCTGTAATGTCTGTATACTCTCTTTTGCTTTCTCTCCTGCCAAGAGGAGAAAGCAACATATTAATTATAATTAAATTAATATTAATATAAAATAATATCACTTAATAGTGAGCAGAATTAAGTATGCTGACATCCTCCTATATACTGTATGAACACCCCCAATACACAGTATGAGCCCCCACACAGCCCCCTAAATATAGTATAAGCATTCACACAGCCCCTCTATATGCAGTATGAGCCCATACATAGCCCCCATAGTCTCCGGTGCACTGAGTCTCCATACAGCAGACGCTATATAATGATGTCCTCCAAATTCATGGGTTCTATATATATCGCGCCCCCACCATTGATTGGCAGCGTTCTGCCCAGGAGATTATCAATAAACAACCAGAACACAAAACGCGATCAAAGAAGGGCAAAAGGTATTGTAAAAAATTGAAAAAACTTTATTACATGTAATTAAGGCAGGTAACTAACAGTGGGTCAACCACAAAACAGTTGTGTTAACAAACATGAAAAAAACGCGGGACATGGACTAATGGCGGTACATAGTTAATATTAAATATATATATATTGTAACCCTCCTAGCAATAGACATAGTAATAAGGTGGTGGAGGCACCAGGGAAATCCCACAGAAAGTGTGGACACAGATAATTCAGCGATATTACATACCTGTATTACCAACCAAGAACCACCAGGGTATTACAGGAGGGGGCCACCAAGGAAGTCCACGTCACCCCGACGCGCGTTTCGGCGGAGCCTTCGTCAGGGGGCAGCGCTGGTGTCTGTCACTTCTTCTAGCACACCCTCAAACGTATCGTTATCAGGGGGCAGCGCTGGTGTCTCTCACTGCTTCTAGCACACCCTCAAATGTATCGTCATCAGGGGACAGCGCTGGTGTCTCTCACTGCTTGTAGCGCACCCTCAAACGTATCGTCATCAGTGGGCAGCGCTGGTCTCTCACTGCTTCTAGCACACCCTCAAACGTATCGTCATCAGGGGCAGCGCTGGTGTCCCTCACTGCTTCTAGCGCCACCCTCAAACGTATCGTCATCAGGGGGCAGCGCTGGTGTCTCTCACTGCTTGTAGCGCACCCTTAAACGTATCGTCATCAGGGGGCAGCGCTGGTGTCTCTCACTGCTTCTAGCGCCACCCTCAAACGTATCGTCATCAGGGGGCAGCGCTGGTGTCTCTCACTGCTTCTAGCGCCACCCTCAAACATATCGTCATCGGGTAGCACTGGTGTCTCTCTCTGCTTCTAGCTCCACCCTCAAACGTATCATCATCAGGGGGCATCCCTGGTGTCTCTCACTTCTTCTAGTGCCACCCTCAAACGTATCGTCATCAGGGGGCAGCGCTGGTGTCTCTCACTGCTTCTAGCGCACCCTCAAACGTATCGTCATCAGGGGGCAGCGCTGGTGTCTCTCACTTCTTCTAGCGCACCCTCAAATGTATCGTTATCAGGGGGCAGCGCTGGTGTCTCTCACTGCTTCTAGCACCACTCTCAAACGTATCGTCATCAGTGGGCAGCGCTGGTGTCTCTCACTGCTTCTAGCACACCCTCAAACGTATCGTCATCAGGGGCAGCGCTGGTGTCTCTCACTGCTTCTAGCGCCACCCTCAAACGTATCGTCATCAGGGGGCAGCGCTGGTGTCTCTCACTGCTTGTAGTGCACCCTTAAACATATCGTCATCAGGGGGCAGCGCTGGTGTCTCTCACTGCTTCTAGCGCCACCCTCAAACGTATCGTCATCAGGGGGCAGCGCTGGTGTCTCTCACTGCTTCTAGCAAACCCTCAACCGTATCGTCATCAGGGGCAGCGCTGGTGTGTCTCACTGCTTCTAGCGCACCCTCAAACGTATCGTCATGAGGGGGCAGCACTGGTGTCTCTCACTGCTTCTAGCGCCACCCTCAAACGTGTCGTCATCAGGGGGCAGCACTGGTGTCTCTCACTGCTTCTAGCGCCACCCTCAAACGTATCATCATCAGGGGGCAGCGCTGGTGTCTCTCACTGCTTCTAGCGCACCCTCAAACGTATCATCATCAGGGGGCAGCGCTGGTGTCTCTCACTTCTTCTAGCACACCCTCAAATGTATCGTCATCAGGGGACAGCGCTGGTGTCTCTCACTGCTTGTAGCGCACCCTTAAACGTATCGTCATCAGGGGGCAGCGCTGGTGTCTTTCACTGCTTCTAGCGCCACCCTCAAACATATCGTCATCGGGCAGCACTGGTGTCTCTCACTGCTTCTAGCTCCACCCTCAAGCGTATCGTCATCAGGGGGCAGCCCTGGTGTCTCTCACTGCTTCTAGCGCCACCCTCAAACGTATCGTCATCAGGGGGCAGCGCTGGTGTCTCTCACTTCTAGCGCACCCTCAAATGTATCCTCATCAGGGGACAGCGCTGGTGTCTCTCACTGCTTGTAGAGCACCCTCAAATGTATCATTATCAGGGGGCAGCGCTGGTGTCTCTCACTGCTTCTAGCACCCCTCTCAAACGTATCGTCATCAGGGGGCAGGGCTGGTGTCTCACTGCTTCTAGCACACCCTCAAACGTATCGTCATCAGGGGCAGTGCTGGTATGTCTCACTGCTTCTAGCGCACCCTCAAACGTATCGTCATGAGGGGGCAGCACTGGTGTCTCTCACTGCTTCTAGCGCCACCCTCAAACGTATCGTCATCAGGGGGCAGCACTGGTGTCTCTCACTGCTTCTAGCTCCACCCTCAAATGTATCGTCATCAGGAGGCAGCGCTGGTGTCTCACTGCTTGTAGCGCACCCTCAAACGTATCGTCATCAGGGGGCAGCGCTGGTGTCTCTCACTGCTTGTAGCGCACCCTCAAACGTACCATCCTCAGGGGCAGCGCTGGTGTCTCTCACTGCTTCTAGCGCCACCCTCAAACGTATCGTCATCAGGGGGCAGCGCTGGTGTCTCTCACTGCTTCTAGCAAACCCTCAACCGTATCGTCATCAGGGGCAGCACTGGTGTGTCTCACTGCTTCTAGCGCACCCTCAAACGTATCGTCATGAGGGGGCAGCACTGGTGTCTCTCACTGCTTCTAGCGCCACCCTCAAATGTGTCGTCATCAGGGGGCAGCACTGGTGTCTCTCACTGCTTCTAGCGCCACCCTCAAACGTATCGTCATCAGGGGGCAGCGCTGGTGTCTCTCACTGCTTGTAGCGCACCCTCAAACGTATCGTCATCAGGGGCAGCGCTGTTATCTCTCACTGCTTCTAGCGCACCCTCAAACGTATCGTCATCAGGGGGCAGCACTGGTGTCTCTCACTGCTTCTAGCGCCACCCTCAAACGTATCGTCATCAGGGGGCAGCGCTGGTGTCTCTCACTGCTTCTAGCGCACCCACAACCTTATTATCATCAGGGGGCAGTGCTGGTGTCTCTCACTTCTTCTAGTGCCACCCTCAAACGTATCGTCATCAGGGGGCAGCACTGGTGTCTCTCACTGCTTCTAGCGCCACCCTCAAACGTATCGTCATCAGGGGGCAGCACTGGTGTCTCTCACTGCTTCTAGCGCACCCTCAAACGTATCATCAGGGGGCAGCACTGGTGTCTCACTGCTTCTAGCGCCTCCTCAAACGTATCGTCATCTGGGGGCAGCGCTGGTGTCTTTCACTGCTTCTAGCGCCACCCTCAACCTTATTATCATCAGGGGGCAGCGCTGGTGTCTTTCACTGCTTCTAGCGCCACCCTCAAACATATCGTCATCGGGCAGCACTGGTGTCTCTCACTGCTTCTAGCTCCACCCTCAAGCGTATCGTCATCAGGGAGCAGCCCTGGTGTCTCTCACTGCTTCTAGCGCCACCCTCAAACGTATCGTCATCAGGGGGCAGCGCTGGTGACTCTCACTGCTTCTAGCGCACCCTCAAACGTATCGTCATCAGGGGGCAGCGCTGGTGTCTCACTTCTAGCGCACCCTCAAATGTATCATCATCAGGGGACAGCGCTGATGTCTCTCACTGCTTGTAGAGCACCCTCAAACGTATCGGCATCAGGGGACAGTGCTGGTGTCTCTCACTGCTTGTAGCACCACCCTCAAACGTATCGTTATCAGGGGGCAGCGCTGGTGTCTCTCACTGCTTCTAGCACCCCTCTCAAACGTATCGTCATCAGGGGGCAGGGCTGGTGTCTCTCACTGCTTCTAGCACACCCTCAAACGTATCGTCATCAGGGGCAGCGCTGGTATGTCTCACTGCTTCTAGCGCACCCTCAAACGTATCGTCATTAGGGGGCAGCACTGGTGTCTCTCACTGCTTCTAGCGCCACCCTCAAACGTGTCGTCATCAGGGGCAGCACTGGTGTCTCTCACTGCTTCTAGCGCCACCCTCAAACGTATCGTCATCAGGGGGCAGCGCTGGTATCTCTCACTGCTTGTAGCGCACCCTCAAACGTATCGTCATCAGGGGCAGCGCTGTTGTCTCTCACTGCTTCTAGCGCACCCTCAAACGTATCGTCATCAGGGGGCAGCACTGGTGTCTCTCACTGCTTCTAGCGCCACCCTCAAACGTATCGTCATCAGGGGGCAGCGCTGGTGTCTCTCACTGCTTCTAGCGCACCCTCAAACGTATCGTCATCAGGGGGCAGCACTGGTGTCTCTCACTTCTTCTAGTGCCACCCTCAAACGTATCGTCATCAGGGGGCAGCACTGGTGTCTCTCACTGCTTCTAGCGCCACCCTCAAGCGTATCGTCATCAGGGGGCAGCGCTGGTGTCTCTCACTGCTTCTAGCGCACCCTCAAACGTATCATCATCAGGGGGCAGCACTGGTGTCTCACTGCTTCTAGCGCCTCCTCAAACGTATCGTCATCAGGGGGCAGCGCTGGTGTCTTTCACTGCTTCTAGCGCCACCCTCAACCTTATTATCATCAGGGGGCAGTGCTGGTGTCTCTCACTGCTTCTAGCACACCCTCAAACGTATCGTCATCAGGGGGCAGCACTGGTGTCTCTCACTGCTTCTAGTGCCACCCTCAAACGTATCGTCATCAGGGGGCAGCGCTGGTGTCTCTCACTGCTTCTAGCGTCACCCTTCAGCGGATCGTCATCAGGGGCAGCACTGGTGTCTCTCACTTCTTCTAGCGCACCCTCAAAAGTATTGTCATCAGGGGGCAGTACTGGTGTCTCTCACTGCTTCTTGCAGCAGCATTCTTTCTATTAAAGGACTTTATTCTGGGTGTCTGTGTTTTTATACAATGTGACTATGGGGTTAGTCATGGGGGCGTCTTATTGACTCCTCTCCATTACTAACCTCGGGGCTTGATAACACCTGACAATACAAAGATGACATCAACCCCCCCAACTATCACACCGCTTGCCAATGCTACAGGGCAAGTGGGAAGAGCGAGGCTAAGTGCCAGAATTGGCACAACTTAGAGATGTGCCTTTTCTAGAGCAGCTGAGAGCTGATATTTTTAGCCTGGGGGGGGGGCAGTATCCATGGCCCCTTCCTAGGCTATTAATATCAGCCCACAGCTGTCTGCATAGCCTTTTCTGGTTATTAATTATAGATGCTAAGTATACAGCTGTGAGCTAATATTAATAGCCTGGGAAGCTCCAAGGGTATTATCCCCTTCCCAGGCTATAAACATCAGCACCCAGCCAGCTTTCCCTCTGCTGGTTAAGAAAATTAAGTGGGAGCCAACACCATTATTTTCAGAAAAATAATCTTTTAATAATTTAAATACATCTACAGTAAGCTGCACACACATTGTACTAATTGTATATGTCACTGACATCTGTATAACTATTGTATGTGTATTTACTGTATGTAATCCTTCTCTTCTATCCTGTTATCTCCTGCAGCGATTTTACAGTACATGGCAAATGAATTGCCAGCTTTTCTTCTATGTAACTATCTATGGGCAGCACGGTGGCTCAGTGGTTAGCACTGCAGCCTTGCAGTGCTGGAGTCCTGGGTTCAAATCCCCCCCAAGGACTGCAGGGAGTTTGTATGTTCGCCCTGTGTTTGTGTGGGTATCCTCCGGGTACTCTAGTTTCCTCCCACATTCCAAAGACATACTGATAGGGAATTTAAATTGTGAGCCCTATCGGGGACAGCATTGATAATGTCTGTGTGTATATATATATATATATATATATATATAATCACTGACATCTATGTATTCTATGTGTATATATCTACTCTATTCTAACCTGTCACTCTGTGATTTTACTGTATACAGCACATGAATTGCTGGCTTTTCCAAGGAGATCGGTGTGCAAAAATCTGACAGCATTCGCATGGTCTGAGTGATGTGCGATTTTTTATTTTTTTTTCTCACACCCATTGACTTCTATTGCGGGATGCGATCCGTTTTCTGATTACCGTACATTCGCAGCATGCTGTGACTTTTTTCCAGTCTGATCGTGATCTGATCCGAGCTGGAAAAAAAAAAGCGCAAATGAACACACAATGATAGAATAACATTGGTCCGAATGCAATCTGATTTTTAATAGGATTGCATTCGTCCGATTTCATCGCTAGTGGGAATGAGCCCTTAACGTAAAGTTATGGCCTTAATGGTGCTGTTATACATATTAAATTGATATACTTAATGAGCATTTGAAGTTTGAGTTTAATAAGCTTTTGGTTCCTAGGTGCAGGACTGTGGGTAGGGTCTTTGGTTACAGCCCTGGCCCCTCCGCCTGCCTCTGGTGATTTGTGAGTGACCTGCCTCCTCTTGTAAGGTTTGCGCTGTCCTCACCGCGGGCGGTGCTTGTGCAGATTGATCTCCTGGCAGTTTTCAGTAAAATGACGCCAGTGGCGGTGCGTGCGCAAATTGAGATCTTAACCCCTTAGTGACAGAACCAATTTTTTAATATCTGACCAGTGTCACTGTATGTGGTAATAACTCTGGAACGTTTCAACAAATCCCAGTGATTTTGAGACTGTTTTCTCGTGACACAATATACTTTATGATAATGATAAATGTTTTGTGTTTATTTATAAAAAATATCTGAAATTTGAGAAAAAATCTAAAAAATTAGCAATGTTCAAACTTTTAATGATTATCCCTTTAATCCAGGCTAGTCATGCCATAGAAAAACATTAATAGGTAACATTTCCCACATGTCTGCTTTATATCAGCACCATTTGTAAAATGTTATTTTATTTTGTTAGCATTTTAGGAGGTTTAAAAATGTAGCAGTAATTTTTTATTTTTTCAAGGAAATTTTTACAAAATTTATTTTTAGGGACCTATCTAGATTTGAAGTGCCTTTAGGGTTCCCATATATTGGAAAACCCCCAAAAGTTATACCACTTAAAAACAGCACCCCCTGACATATTGAAAACTGCAGTCAGGTAGTTTATTAACCCTTCAGGTGATTTTCAAGAATTAATGCAAAGTGGCATGACAAATGAAAATGTGTATTTTTATCACCTAAATGCCTCTAACTTCTGAACAGATTACTACAGCCGTCAGATTCTAAGGCCGCTATTTGGTCATGAATTGCCATGGCAAACATCAGGACCACACAATCAATGTCTGAAGGCACCAATGGGGATAAAGAGGAAGCCCCCTTCACTCTGTTAACCATTTATAGGGATGCAGTCACTATTGACAGCAGCATCTAAGCGGTTAAACAGATTGTCAGCTATAGTGTACAGCCGACAGCTGCTGGATTGTCACCTGTATGGGGAGACTATTCTCTTATATCTCAGGTCAATTAAAATACCTATTGGCAGTCATTAAGGGCTTAATTATTTCTGTTAGAGATTTAATTGAGCTGAGCTCTCAATCTGCGCATGCGCCGAGGAGAGCGGCGGTACAATTTAAAATAGGAGCCAGACACAGACATCAGAGGCAGGCGGAAGGGCCGTGGGAAGAGCCGAAGTCCCTACCCACAGTCCCTATGCACCTAATGGTTATTACGCCAAGGTATCAATTTCATCTGTATTAGCACCATTATGGCCAGGCCTTTACTTTAACATGCAAAATCGTGCCGACAGGTTCTCTTTAAATACAGCTGGAAAAACCATATCCTAGACCTATAGGCATGCTATCAGCCTCTGTATAGCAATGTTTCCGGTGGAGACTACCTGCATTATGCAGCGCGTCAGGGAACTTGCTATCAATTGTTCCAGCTCTATGTAAAATCAGAATATTGACTCCTAGCAGGTTCCTGGTGCCATGTTACAATTCTGTACAAAGCTGATGTTTAACACAGCCGCAGGCATTTACTAAGTCTGATCTTCACATCATAAGAAAGTGGCACACATATAGTCCTGAGGCCCAGTACACATATCTGCCTGTAATCACTATGGACCTTATAATAATCATCTTCTGTAGAGAGATATTGTCAGGCGTGTCTGATGAATTTACTGACTGATCAGATTGTCACAGCTGCGGATTATTCCTTTAACTTCTTGTAGCCAAATTATCTGTACGTCTGTGGCCATTGTAAGCCATTTATCTGATTGTCAGATATCCTACATCATAATTAAGTGAATTTCTCTCAAGTTTTATAAATTAGTAAAAGTTCCTCAGTCCTCCATAGACCTTTCATAAGTTCCTCTGTCCTCCATAGACCTTTCATAAGGTCCTCAGTCCTCCATCGACCTTTCATAAGTTCCTCTGTCCTCCATAGACCTTTCATAAGTTCCTCAGTCCTCCTTAGACCTTTCATAAGTTCCTCTGTCCTCCATAGACCTTTCATAAGTTCCTCTGTCCTCCATAGACCTTTCATAAGATCCTCAGTCCTCCATAGACCGTTCATAAGTTCCTCTGTCCTCCATAGACCTTTCATAAGTTCCTCAGTCCTCCATAGACCTTTCATAAGATCCTCAGTCCTCCATAGACCTTTCATAAGTTCCTCAGTCCTCCATAGACCTTTCATAAGTTCCTCTGTCCTCCATAGACCTTTCATAAGTTCCTCAGTCCTCCATAGACCTTTCATAAGTTCCTCTGTCCTCCATAGACCTTTCATAAGTTCCTCTGTCCTCCATAGACCTTTCGTAAGTTCCTCAGTCCTCCATAGACCTTTCATAAGTTCCCCAGTCCTCCATAGACCTTTCATAAGTTCCTTAGTCCTCCATAGACCTTTCATAAGTTCCTCAGTCCTCCATAGACCTTTCATAAGATCCTCAGTCCTCCATAGACTGTTCATAAGTTCCTCTGTCCTCCATAGACCTTTCATAAGTTCCTCAGTCCTCCATAGACCTTTCATAAGATCCTCAGTCCTCCATAGACCTTTCATAAGTTCCTCAGTCCTCCATAGACCTTTCATAAGTTCCTCTGTCCTCCATAGACCTTTCATAAGTTCCTCAGTCCTCCATAGACCTTTCATAAGTTCCTCTGTCCTCCATAGACCTGTCATAAGTTCCTCTGTCCTCCATAGACCTTTCGTAAGTTCCTCAGTCCTCCATAGACCTTTCATAAGTTCCTCAGTCCTCCATAGACCTTTCATAAGTTCCTCAGTCCTCCATAGACCTTTCATAAGTTCCTCTGTCCTCCATAGACCTTTCATAAGTTCCTCTGTCCTCCATAGACCTTTCGTAAGTTCCTCAGTCCTCCATAGACCTTTCATAAGTTCCCCAGTCCTCCATAGACCTTTCATAAGTTCCTTAGTCCTCCATAGACCTTTCATAAGTTCCTCAGTCCTCCATAGACCTTTCATAAGATCCTCAGTCCTCCATAGACTGTTCATAAGTTCCTCTGTCCTCCATAGACCTTTCATAAGTTCCTCAGTCCTCCATAGACCTTTCATAAGATCCTCAGTCCTCCATAGACCTTTCATAAGTTCCTCAGTCCTCCATAGACCTTTCATAAGTTCCTCTGTCCTCCATAGACCTTTCATAAGTTCCTCAGTCCTCCATAGACCTTTCATAAGTTCCTCTGTCCTCCATAGACCTGTCATAAGTTCCTCTGTCCTCCATAGACCTGTCATAAGTTCCTCTGTCCTCCATAGACCTTTCGTAAGTTCCTCAGTCCTCCATAGACCTTTCATAAGTTCCCCAGTCCTCCATAGACCTTTCATAAGTTCCTCAGTCCTCCATAGACCTTTCATAAGACTTTCTTTTTCTTGCTGAAAACAAAATAGCTTTTGGCTCTTACAATCCAGAATTCCTGCACAACTCATCGCTCGGCCGTTTAGTTGCTATGGAAACTTTCCTTGAGGATAACATATTGCATATTACATGCACTATGACTGAGGCAAAATTTTGTCAGGTTCTTTGAATAGAATTTGTTTCTATTATCAATTTTTATGCTAAAAGCCAACTTTATTTAATCACATAATGGATACTTTTGACTTTCTCTTTAGGCAGTAGGGATGAGCAAACCCGAATGGTAAAATTTGGGGTTTATACCGCACACATATTGTCCTGTACCGAACCATGAACACGGACTTCCAAGCGGAAGTCTGTGTTACTGATCAAGTTCACCAGCCTAATAAAGCTTGTTGAAAGGCTGCAGCGCAGCGAACCATCAAGCTCTAAGGTTGTGGACACTTCCAGTCAAATCACAGGCATGCGGAATATAGGCATGACTGTGATTGGCCAGCGCGCCACTATTCTGACACCTGGTGCCCTAACAGCCTGGTGTACAGTCCCATAAGAACCTGGTGCAGCATGCCATAATAGCCTTGTGTAGCAGGACATAACAGTCTGTAAAGTGCCATGAGCGTAATGCAGGCTGTTGTAATGTTCCCATAATACAGTCTGGTGCAGCATTTCCCTAATACTGGTTGATGTAGCATGCTGGTAATACAGGCTGGGGCAGTGTGACCATAATACAGCCTGGTGCAGTGTGACCGTATTACAGCCTGGTGTAGTGTCACCGTATTACAGTATTACAGCCTGGTGTAGCGTGTCCATAATACAGCCTGGGCCTAGAGCAGTGTGCCCATAATACAAGCTGGTGTAGCGTGTCCGTAATACAGTCTGGTGCAATGTGTCCGTAATACATCTCTTCCACGGTTCAGAACCGAATAGCTATTTTCAATTAATTCATTAACAGATTCTGGCTGTTTATGGTCATCTGTAGACATAAATTCACAAAAAAATGTAATATTAACTGATTTAACCCCTTAACCCCCAAGGGTGGTTTGCACGTTAATGACCGGGTCCAATTTTTACAATTCTGATCACTGTCCCTTTATGAGGTTATAACTCTGGAACGCTTCAACAGATCCCGGTGATTCTGACATTGTTTTCTCGTGACTTATTGTACTTCATGATAGTGGTAACATTTCTTTGATATTACTTGCATCTATTTGTGAAAAAAAACAAACTGAAATGTAGCAAAAATTTTGAAAATTTCGCAATTTTCCAACTTTGAATCTTCAAGCCCTTAAATCACAGAGATATGTTACACAAAAATCTTAATAAGTAACATTTCCCACATGTCTACTTTACATCAGCACAATTTTGGAACCAAATTTTTTTTTTGTTAGGGAGTTATAAGGGTTAAAAGTTTACCAGCGATTTCTCATTGTTGCAACACCATTTTTTTTAGGGACCACATCACATTTGTAGTCACTTTGAGGGGTCTATATGATAGAAAATACCAAAAAGTGACACCATTCTAAAAACTGCACCCCTCAAGGTGCTCAAAACCATATTTAAGAAGTTTATTAACCCTTCAGGTGCTTCACAGGAATTTTTGGAATGTTTAAAAAAAAAAATTAACATTTAACATTTAAAAAAAAAAAAAATTACTTCAGATCCAATTTGTTTTATTTTACCAAGGGTAATAGGAGAAATTGACCCCAAAAATTGTACAATTTGTCCTGAGTATGCCGATACCCCATATGTGGGGGTAAACCACTGTTTGGCCGCATGGCAGAGCTCGGAAGGGAAGGGGCACCATTTGACTTTTCAATGCAGAATTGGCTGGAATTGAGTTCGGACGCCATGTCGTGTCTGGAGAGCCCCTGATGTGCCTAAACAGTGGAAACCCCCCACAATTGACCTCATTTTGGAAATTATACCACCTAAGGAACTTGTCTAGATGTGAGGTGAGCACTTTGAACCCCCAAGTGCTTCACAGAAGTTTATAATGTAGAGCCGTAAAATAAAAAATGATATTTTTTTCACAAAAATGATCCTTTCGCCCCCAATTTTTTATTTTCCCAAGAGTATCCGGAGAAATTGGACCCCAAAAGTTGTTGTGCAATTTGTCCTAACTGCGCTGATACCCATATGTAGGGGGGGGGGGAACCACCGTTTGGGCACATGGCAGAGCTCGGAAGGGAAGGAGCGCCATTTTGGAATGCTGACTTTGATGGATTGTCTGCTGACGTCACATTGCGTTTGCAGAGCCCCTGATGTACCTAAACAGTAGAAACCCCCATAAGTGACCCCATATTGGAAACTAGACCCCTGAGGAACTTATCTAGATGTGTTGTGTAAACTTTGAACCCCCAAGTGTTTCACTAAAATTTCTAACGCAGAGCCGTGAAAATAAAAAATCATTTTTTTTCCACAAAAATGATTTTTTAGCCCCCAGTTTTGTATTTTCCCAAGGGTAATAAGAGAAATTGGACCCCAAAAGTTGTTGTCCAATTTGTCCTGAGTACGCTGATACCCCATATGGGGGAGAAAACTACTGTTTGGGCACACGTTGGGGCTCGGAAGGGAAGCAGTGGAGTATTGGAATGCAGATTTTGATGGAATGGTCTGCTGGCGTCACGTTGCATTTGCAGAGCTCCTGATGTGCCTAAACAGTGGAAACCCTCCCAATTCTAACTGCAACCCTAACCCCAACACACCCCTAATCTCAACCCTCACCATACCCCTAATCCCAACACATTCCTAACTCCAACATACCCCTAAACCTAACCACACCCCTAACCCGAACACACCCCTAACCCTAATCCCAACCACAACACACCCCTAACCCTAATCACAACCCTAACCACACCCCTAACCCTGGCACACCCCTAACCCAACCGTAAACGTAATCCAAACCCTAACTCCAACCCTAACTTTAGCCCCAACCCTAACCCTAACTTTAGCCCTAACCCTAACTTTAGCCCTAACCCTAACTTTAGCCCTAACCCTAACTTTAGCACCAACCCTAACTTTATCCCTAACCCTAATAGGAAAATGGAAATAAATACTTTTTTTATTTTATTATTTTTCCCTAACTAAGGCGGTGATAAAGGGGGGTTTGATTTACTATTTATTGCGGATTTTTATATTTGGCAGCTGTCACACACTAAAAGACGCTTTTTATTGCAAAAAATAGTTTTTGCGTCACCACATTTTGAGAGCTATAATTTTTCCATATTTTGGTCCACAGAGTCATGTAAGGTCTTGTGTTTTGCGAGACAAGTTGATGTTTTTATTGGTACCATTTTCGGGCACATGACATTTTTTGATCGCTTTTTATTCCGATTTTTGTTAGGCAGAATGAACAAAAACCAGCAATTCATGAATTTCTTTTTTTTTGGGGGGGGTTCATACCTTTCCGTGTTTGGTAAAATTGATAAAGCAATTTTATTCTTCGGGTTAGTACGATTACAGCGATACAGTGCCTTGCGAAAGTATTCGGCCCCCTGGAACTTTTCAACCTTTTCCCACATATCATGCTTCAAACATAAAGATACCAAATGTAAATGTTTGGTTAAGAATCAACAACAAGTGGAACACAGTTGTGAAGTTGAACGAAATTTATTGGTTATTTTAAATTTTTGTGGAAATTCAAAAACTGAAAAGTGGGGCGTGCAATATTATTCGGCCCATTTAACTTAATACTTTGTTGTGCCACCTTTTGCTGCGATTACAGCTGCAAGTCGCTTTGGGTATGTCTCTGTCAGTTTTGTACATCGAGAGACTGAAATTTTTGCCCATTCTTCCTTGGCAAACAGCTCGTCCGTGACCGCTCCTGGCACATAGTGCCGGATGTCAGCTGTGATAATCGGCTGACACCCGGCCACGATCGGCCGCGCTCCCCCCATGAACGCGGCTCATCACCCATGACGTACTATCCCGTCCATGGGAATTAAGTCCCAGGTCACATAGACGGGATAGTACGTCTAATGGCAGAAAGGGGTTAATGACCATTTGCAGTTTCACTGTACCGTCCGTGTGTTCACAGTAATTGTGGGAGAGCGCTTCATCTTACAAACTTTTTCAAATCCATTACACTTCACAATCTTTTTAAATTCTTCTCAATTTTTTTTTCAGAGGCATGTCAAGTTCTTGCTTATTGGCATCTTTTTCTATTTCTTATCCCATATCAGTATCATCTGCTGGAAATGAGTGTTCATTCTTGTCACATATATTTCTACCACAGTCCAGAACTAATAGCTTTTTTCCATGCACTTATTGATCGATTCATACTTTTTGGTGATCTGTATGAAGAAATTCAGAAAAGGAGACAAAATACTCATTTAATGACCATTCACGGTTTCACTGTACCATCCGTGTGTACGCAGTAGTCATAGAATAGGGACTTGTCTTCCAAATTTTTTCAAATCCAATCCACTTCACTCACTGTATCACCTCACCATTTCTCAGGCTCTTCCTCCAGAATTGAACTCTGATTCTCCGTTATCTGTGTTCACCCTGGAAGAGAGCCTGTATGGCATGGGGGGGGGGGGTCGGAAGGGAGAGCAGGTCGGTGTGTGGGCAGATCCTGTAGCAGCAGGTGTCCAGAGAAACACCCTCGCATGGGGAGGGTGAGGTGACTGGACTCCAGAGGACACCATGGCCACCCTGCTTCGTCACCCACCGCACCCAAGATAACGCACAAGGTGGCTCGGTAGAGGGGCGAGGGCATGGGGGCCTATGAGATGCCTCCATCAGTCTTACACCTTCCTTCGTCCTTCGCCACGGGCGTTCATCGACACACCAGCGGCCTGGCTCGGATATTGGGAAAGAGAGGCTTGCCGTCAGGGGCCACCGTGCCTCCTGCACAAATTGGTTAAATGTAGTGATGGCTGGGCCTGAGGCAGAAAGCGCATTTCCTACCACGACTGACGAGCACAATCGGGGAATACAGGAGTATAAGTGTACACTGGTGGGAACTACTGACGACATTCCCACCTGACAACAGAGGCTCAGTGGAAGTATAAGGCAGGGGCGGAGGAGGAAGTCGCCAGCACAGCCGTTAGCATGGCCGATATGTGGAAAACCTTCCTCAGCATGCCTCAACATCCAGCACCATCTAATATGGTCCGTAATAGCAGGAGGCAGGATTTCAACAACATGCAAGAGTACATGTTCACAAGTCTCCACATACTGAATGATGGGTCTGCCCTATTTATCTTCTGGTTCTCCAAATTGGACACATGGCCCTTAGGCAAGTGTACTGTCGGAATTTATGTCTAGCAAGGCTGGGGGTGTGAACACAGACAGGCACATCCGCCTGTCGACAGCCAACGTGGGCAAGCTGACATTTATGAACCGTGTGTGAATCCCACAGGAATTGTCCTTAGCTTTGGCTGACTAGAGAAGTAAACTATCCGCACCCATCCATTCTTATACTCAACTGCAGTTTGTTCATTCTATTTTCTGTTCCCAATGTTTTTGGGCCTCCCCAAACAAAACAAAAAGTAAAAAAAACCAAAAACAGTGTTGGCTACCTCCTCTTCCACCTACACAGTGATTATTTTATTTTTTATTCAATGTTATTTTAAAGGAGTTGTCCCATGAAGAAAGTTGATTTTAATCAATACATCATGGAATGATAATACATCTGGGCAGGGGAGGAAGCAAAAAAGTATATAGACATTACAGCATGGGATCGCAAATAATTATTTCTTTGAGGTAAAACATTTTTTTAAAACAGGCAGGGAAATGCTTTATCTCACAAAAAGAATCAGCTGTGATCCCATGCTGTCCTGTCCAGAGGTGTATCTAGGTTTTCTGGCACCCGGGGCAAGAATTCGGTTTAGCCCCCTCACCCAAGCACATATGTTCTTGTGCAGAACATCCACACACGATGCCCTTAAAGATAGTAATGTCATTATAATCTGCTGAATAAAAATATCTGCCCTATGCTGAGCCCCTGAATAAATAATTGTCCCTCAATATATTTCCCGCACAAAATATGATCCCCACCTTATCCCTGTTATGGTACATGCTCTCCACACTGTCCTCTCCTTTCCATACTGGGCCCCCTTTTCACACTGGGACCCCCTATAGGGCCCAGTCTCTATACCACCCTCCCCCTCCTTGGTATACTGTGCCCTCTTGGCTGTGCCCTTACACTGTTCCCCCATACTACCCCCGACACTACTCAGTTTCTATTCTTTGCCTGCTCAAACTTTTCTCCCCCATACTGTCTCTTCGCATTATTCCCCTTGATAGTCTCCTCACATGTTTCCCCCTCCCTCCTCATACATTTACCCTATCACTTTCCATACTGCCTCCTCACACATCCCTCCGACTCCCCATTTTGTGTCCACACCCATCCCGTCACCCTCGCTCCCCATACTGTGTCCGCATACATTTTTCTCTCATTCCTCATACTGTGTCCATACCCATACTGACAGTCACCATACTGTATCTGCACCCATCCCCCCTTACATGCCCCCCATCTGACCCCTTCCCCTCATATTGTGTCTTCAAGTTTCTCCCACTCCTCATATTGTCTGCACCTGTCCCTTTGTTTGCTCCCGAAACTTGTGTCATCAAATCATCCCCGTTATAATAAATCTCCCCTAGCCCCATTACACTAAATACCCTCATCACAGTAAATCTCCCCTAGCCCCTTTACAGTAAATCTCCCCCCACATACAGTAAATACCCCCAAACGCAGTAAATATACCCCCCACACATAGTAAATACCCCACACACAGTAAATACAGCCCCCGCACATAATAAATACCCCCCCACACATAGTAAATGCCCCCCCACACACACACAGTAAATACCCCCACACACACACAGTAGATACCCCCCACACACAGTAAATACCCTCCACACACAGTAAATAACCCACACAGTAAATACACCCACACACATAGTAATACCCCCCACACAGAGTAAATAACTCCCCACAAAGTAAATACCTCCCAGCCCCATTACACTAAATCTCACTCCCATCTTCGGTGTCTCCAGCTCCGCTAAGCATTTACCACCAATGCTCTACGCGCCGGCGAGTGACATCAGCAGCGTGATCACATGACCTGCCGACATTGCTCTAATCAAAGACGCGAGTGCAATTCATCCCTGGGAGCTAAAGCGTTCCTGCTTCTCTAAGCCGGTTGTCAGCCGGCTCAAAGAATTGCCGTTTCCCAGTCTGGTGGGTGGCAGAATGCAGCCGCCAGGGGAAGACACTTCGGACCGCTGCATTAGGCCCCCCAGATACACATCTGATCATGTCTGTATACTCTTTTGCATCTCCCCTGCCCAGGAGCTGTGGTATGATGAGACCATGTTCCTGCACGGTCAGACAGTCATTACACAGTACACAGCAAGGGCACATTTTTAAGATTATCTCAGCACAGCAACATTTTTTTTAATACATCCAATTGTGAAAATTATTATTCCAAGATGTATTGATTAAAATCAACTTTAAAATTAGCTTTGTTCGTGGGAAAACCCCTTTAAGTCATTTACCTATCCACATTCTTTGCACCCCAAAAAGTGCAGTGTATTCCATTGCCTGCATACAGAGAGAGAGGCCAGCAGATTATTACACTGCCTGTATGTAGTTAAAGGGTCCCCACAGAGCCTGTTTTCAGAGTACTCCCCCTCCAAAAAAACCCCTCAAAAACAGTGTTGGCTACCTCCTCCTCTTCCATCTACACCGCCACGTTCACCTCCTCCTCAACCTTCTCCTCCACTTGGACCTCCACCTCCTGGTTCAAGATTATTATTATTTTTTTATTCTGTGTTATGTTAAATTATTTTTCTATCCACATTTGTTTGCATGGCAATTGTCCTGCTCTTGCCCCCATTTTGCTTCCTTTTGCAGCCCCCTAGCCCTTACTATGACCATTTTACAGCCATTTTAAAGTAACAAACTTCGGGTCGCTTTTGACTTCTATTGGGTTTGGGTCCGGGTTCAAGTTTGGGACACGTTCTGGTACCCGAACCGAACTTTGGACTCAAGTTCGGCCAAACCCAATGAACCTGAACTTCCATGGGTCCGCTCATCCCTATTAGGCGGTTACAAAGATGGCTACACTGTTCTCATTTTACTGTACTTGTTCTTTCAGTAAAATGAGGCCATACTTCGCTGATGACTGGTGATTTTGCCTTTCGTGTGAACATGTGATCTTTGTTACCTTGGCTCCTCTTACTCAACATCCTCTAGGTCGATTTTAGAGTGAAACTCAATGAAGATAGGCTAGATTCATACACGTACACTGGTCTCCACTCAGCTATACATCAGGGTTTCTGTTGGAATCCCCCAAAAAACAGGATTTCAACGGGAACCTCGACAGAGCCCCAACGGAGCCAATCACTTCAGTGAAGTCGATGGAGTCACATTGGACTCTGTTTGGCCTCCGTTCTTTGAGGATTTATCTTTTTTCAGCCATGCACAAAACCGTGGCAGACAGTCCGAGCCCTATGCCACTCCATAAATTTGACTGTGTGATTCTCTACTGTACTGTTGGTGCTATGACTATACTAAGACATGGATTCTACAGGACATTTCAGATATCGATGACAGACTGCCCATCTTATATTAATAAATAATTGAGACCAGATGAGACTGGCATACTTATTTTGTATTTAATTTGCCAGTCCATGTCAGAATGGCTGTACAATCCTTTGTCACTGTCCAGCTGCAATGTCAAATGCTCCTCTTAATATCAGGATAATACAGTTATTGATTTTCCCAGTAAGTACACCACCCTTGTCAAAACGGCTTGTATTGTGAAATCTGGTGACAGAATACCTAATAAATAATAATAATAATCTTTATATAGCGTTAACATATTCCGCAGTGCTTTACAGACATTATCATTGCTGTCCCCAATGGGGCTCACAATCTAAATTCCCTATCAGTATGTCTTTGGAACGTCTGAGGAAACCGGAGTACCCGGAGGAAACCCACGCAAACACGGAGAGAACATACAAACTCTTTGCAGATGTTGTCCTTGGTGGGATTTGAACCCAGGACTCCAGCGCTGCAAGGCTACAGTGCTAACCACTAAGCCACCGTGTTGCCCCTATACCTACCCTAATCTCCTGTAGCAGTTGTGTCTTCTAAGGGAAGCAGAGTAAAAAAAATACCTGTCTGAAATGACTGAGCCAGCGTCTCATTCATACTGCCCATAGTTGGGGCACTGTCACACTGACACAGTCGTATTTGCGGCAATGTGTTATAGTATTACGGCTACTGTCCATATTCGGCATCCATCATGTATACTTAATGTGGTGAGCACAGGAGATAACATGACCGCGTACAATGTACAGAAATAAGACCTAGAAGTAAATGGGACTAATATTTCCAAGCCTTTATATATCACGTACAATCAACCAGGCAACTACAGAATGTCTCTAAAGCCTTCTTCCCGGCTCTAAGACTGACCCTTCCGTCACACCGTAGTGGACGATGAGGGGCATGTGCTTGGTGATGTCTATCAGTTTCAGATATGAATGAAAGATTGGGCATAAACCACACCTATTGAGGCCACATTGTCACATATCCCTTAAGGTATCTTCACACTCACCAACTTTACAACGAGAACGACAACGATCCGTGACGTTGCAGCGTCCTGGCTAGCGATCTCGTTGTGTTTGACACGCAGCAGCGATCTGGATCCCGCTGTGATATCGCTGGTAGGAGCTAGAAGTCCAGAACTTTATTTGGTCGTCAGATCGGTGTGTATCGTCATGTTTGACAGCAAAAGCAACGATGCCAGCAATGTTTTACATGGAGCCAACGACCTGCGAGAACGATAAGTGAGTCACCATTACGTCACAGGATCGCTCCTGCATCGTTCTGGAGCTGCTGTGTTTGACGTCTCTACAGCGACCTAAACAGCGACGCTGCAGCGATCGGCTCGTTGTCTATATCGCTGCAGCAACGCTGAGTGTGACGGTACCTTTAGTCTTTTCTCACCCGTGAACCCTCTGCTCTTGTGTAATATGGGCATATTAATAATTCAGAGCATAGGTCCAAGGCCAACACAATCTAGTGCTTTTGTCTAGGCAGACTGTCTGTCTCAGATTTATCACACATGTTAAATGTTTTACTCTTATCCTAATCTTTACTCATTATGCATTTTACATGGGCGATGTCCTCTATAAGCATTTACTATACTATCAGAGCTCTGGCTGGTTGTTAGCATCTCAGACTCATTACAGTTTGCCTCGTAGACGCTGCGCTTAGGTGCAAATCATATTTACAAGTCCAAAAATGGCAGTGCCTTTCTTTAGCACAAACGAATAACAAAACAGTCCTCTTCCTGGGTAAGACTAAAGGTACCGTTACACTAAACGACTTACCAACGATCACGACCAGCGATACGACCTGGCCGTGATCGTTGGTAAGTCGTTGTGTGGTCGCTGGGGAGCTGTCACACAGACAGCTCTCTCCAGCGACCAACGATCAGGGGAACGCTTTCTTCATCGTTGAAACTGTCTTCAACGATGCCGAAGTCCCCCTGCAGCACCCGGGTAACCAGGGTAAACATCGGGTTACTAAGTGCAGGAAGCTCTGAGCAGCAGCGCGTAACCCTGTGGACGCCGGAGGACGTGACAGACATCAGAATGTGAGTATGTACTGTTTTGTTTTTTTTTACTTTTACAATGGTAACCAGGGTAAATATCGGGTTACTAAGCGCGGCCCTGCGCTTAGTAACCCGATATTTACCCTGGTTAGAAGTGAACACATCGCTGGATCGGCGTCACACACACCGATCCAGCGATGACAGCGGGTGATCAGCGACGAAATAAAGTTCTGGACTTCTAGCTCCGACCAGCGATATCACAGCGGGATCCAGATCGCTGCTGCGTGTCAAACACAACGAGATCGCTATCCAGGACGCTGCAACGTCACGGATCGTCGTCGTTCTCGCTGCAAAGTCGCTTAGTGTGAAGGTACCTTAAGTAAAACGGTCTCACCAACTAGGTATTACAGGAACCTCTCAGGCTGCAGGACAGACTGTCCACCAGCTGTGTCTTTCTCCAGCATAGCACACTACTCCTACCTGAGCTAGACCAGGTGCATTTTATTAGGCCAGTAAGACCCAGACCGAAGTACTGGAGCAACCTTTCCCATTCAGGCTCTATTGGTTGCTCCTAGATCCCAGACCCAAAATCCGGTCAAAATAAAAACCATCTTAGTAATACATACCTGCCACCTGTATGCACAGTGGAGGAAATAAGTATTTGATACCCTGCTGATTTTGTAAGTTTGTCCACTGACAAAGACATGAAGAGCAGTCTATAATTTTAAGGGTAGGTTAATTTTAACATTGAGAGACAGAATATCAAAAATAAAATTCAGAAAATCACATTGTATAAATTATATAACTTTATTTGCATTTTGCAGTAAGAAATAAGTATTTGATCCCTCTGGCAAACAAGACTTAATCCTTGGTGGCAAAACACTTGTTGGCAAGCACAGCAGTCAGACTTTTTTGTAGTTGATGATGAGGTTTGCGCACATGTCAGGAGGAATTTTGGTTCACTCGTCTTTGCAGATCATCCCTAAATCATTAAGATTTTGAGGCTGTCTCTTGGCAACATGGAGCTTCAACTCCCTCCATAAGTTTTCTATGGGATTAAGGTCTGGAGACTGGCTACGCCACTCCATGACCTTAATGTGCTTCTTTTTGAGCCACTCCTTTGTTGCCTTGGCTGTACGTTTTGGGTCATTGTCTTGCTGGATGAACCAAAGACGGGATGGAGGTTGTCACTCAGGATTTTGCGGTACATGGCTCCATCAATTCTCCCAATGATGCAGTGAAGTAGTCCTGTGCCCTTAGCAGAGGAACACCCCTAAAACATAATGTTTCCACCTCCATGCTTGACAGTGGGGACGGTGTTCTTTGGGTCATAGGCTCTAAAAACAAGAAAAAGAAGCGCACATAGAGTAATACCCTCAGGTATCGCAATCACCTGGACCCCCACAAAACAGACTCACCTGGTCTGGTTGTGATAAGTCACAACTCCCTTGGATAAGCATGTATGGTCGCAGCAGGCTCCCGGCAAACAGTATGGATCCACATGGAAAGAAATAGAACCGGAGGATAGAAGCCGCGCAGACCACAATGAAGGTAACAGAGTTACACACACACTCTGTTTATTAGCCTACGCGTTTCGTGGCAAACAGGCCACTTCATCAGGGCATCAAGATTCATCAGTAAAACCAGGTATATATACCCACGAATACAATCAAAAAAACACAAAACATGTATAAACCCCACCCTCTTACGACATCACTTCTGGTGGGAACACCCACTTTAGATCAAAAATTTGTAAATACACCCATAATATTGGATACAAAACATTAAAATACATTGAAACACAATGATCGATCTTT
Organism: Ranitomeya variabilis; assembly: GCF_051348905.1. NCBI lineage: Eukaryota > Metazoa > Chordata > Amphibia > Anura > Dendrobatidae > Ranitomeya > Ranitomeya variabilis. The sequence goes on from NC_135234.1 coordinate 653,408,487, forward strand.
AAAACCATATATATTCATCAATAAATAATAAAAACAAATGTAAACATTTCTGGTATCCAGATAAACCAGGATTAGAACTCACGCTGGAAGAAACCTAAAAACTATCCTCCAGAGATTAAACCTCTGTCTTATACCACTAAACCACCAAGTGGTCTAAGGTGAGGGCAACTATTTATCTTGATTCACCAGTTTAACCCATTCAAAACACTTAAAATATCATATATTGACCCATAGCAAAAGAAACCAAGGGCCAATATGAGATAACTGACACTACATAGCGTGTCTGTAGTGTACTTCAATATCAATAGGATTAATTGGAACAAGAATCACATGAAATGAAAGAAGTAGGGGGGAGGATAAATTCCCATATACTCTATTTCAACGGTTCATTCAGGAATTGAACCCATTTGATCTAGAGGTCTACAGACACTGCAAAGAAATGAGCAGCACCCTAGACCAGTCAGCCACCTGGATTCATGGAAAATGGGGGCCACTATAGTCAATAGTCTCTCGCCACATCGTCACACGGAGGAACTTCAACCATCAAAAAAATCCATCACAGAGAAATGTCAATGTGATGAAAATTCATGATATTAGATATTGGTTTCTAGAAGAGGTCACTTACCTCATTCAATCCACCAGGGCTTAAAGTGCCCAACTTAAATATCCAATATGTTTCTTTTTTAGCCAGGATCTCCAATCTCCTAGGTGTATTCACAGGCACATGGTCAATGGGGGTAACAGATAATTTAACGTTACCATGATGAACTATGGTACAATGTCGCGATAATCCATGTTTAGAAAAACCTCTAAGGATATTAAACCTATGAGAGTTGACACGTTTGTGAAGAGGTTGAGAAGTCCTTCCTACGTACTGTTTACCACAGTTGCACTGAATTAAATAGATCACATAATCTGTCTGGCACGTCATTCTAGAATTGATATTAAAAGCCTTCCCTTTCTTTACAAACGACATGAAACTGTCAACGTTGTTATTAATAGATCTACAACATTTACACCCACGTCTATTACATCGGTAAGACCCATTACGGCCAATCCATTCATTACCTACTAAAGTGCATCCAGAGGTGGAAATCATTACTACACTGGGTGCCAAGACGTTTTTGATGGTGGGGGCCCTTTTAAATGTTACTGTTGGTTTCCTAGGAACCACCTTGTTGAGGATAGGATCATTTAAGATCACACTCCAATGTTTTTCTAATATATTCCGTATTTGTACATTTTGTGACGAAAAAGTAGTGATAAAATTTGTTTCAAAAAGGTTTTTCTTAGCGCCCTTATTTTTGTCAGGATGTATAAGCTCATTTTGGGAACAACCCTTAACAGAGTTATAAGCCTTTTTGACAAGCTTCACAGGATATTCTTTTTCTTGAAATCTCTCCCTCAAAATTTTACTTTGTTCCCTGAATACTGCATCAGAAGTACAGTTTTTTCTAATCCTATAATACTGGTTCCTTGGGATGTTTCTAAACCATGGTCTGTGATGGTTACTATCATAATGAACATACCCATTGGCATCCACATTTTTAAAATGGTTTTTGGTCATAATCTCTCCAGCGTCATCAATATAGATATTCAAGTCTAAAAAGGTAACATTTTTACTTTCCACACAGGGAGTGAGCTCTATACCCCAATGATTATCCCTTATAGCATCAAGGAAATCAAAAACCGTATTATCTGCATTATCGTAGATGATAAATATATCATCTATAAAACGTTTGTATAGGACCAGATTCTGTTTGTGTTTGCAATGGAGGACATACCAGGACTCAAAGGCAGCCATGAATAAGTTAGCATACGTAGGCGCTGCCTTCGAGCCCATGGCAGTCCCCCGTATCTGGTGATAAATGGTCTCCCCGAATGTGAAAAAGTTGTTCTCTAGAATAAAAGTCATACTTTTCATCAAAAACTCTCTTTGGGCCATGGTCACATTAGATAGTCTATCAATATAAAGTTTGAAACATTGAAGGCCAATAGTGTGGTCAATATTAGAATATAAACCAGTCACGTCAATAGATATAAACAAAAAATCACCACCCCATGTGATTTTCTGCAATTCCTGTATTAAGTGGGTGGAGTCCCTGAGATAAGAACCCAAATTTCTGACAGACTCATTCATAAAGGAGTCCACAAATGCTGCTAGATTTGATGTTAAAGAATTGATCCCCGCTATAATGGGTCGTCCAGGTGGGTTAAACTCATCCTTGTGAACCTTAGGAAGATGGTAATATACTGCCATCTTTGGGTTTTTTACCCCAAGGAATTCTTTCTCGCTCTTATTCAGAATTCCCATCTCATCGGCTGTTTTAACTAACTCTTTATATTTTGTTACCGCATTCTCATATTCAGCCCTATTAGAGATATTATAAGTCCCCTCATCTGACAAAATCCTATTGGCCTCTAAGATATAAGCATCTAAATCTTGTAATACCACTCCTCCACCCTTATCAGCAGATTTTATTACCAAATTTGCATCATTTTTGAGAGTCTTAATGCCCTCAATTTCAATTGTCGTCAGATTATTAATCGACCCTTGCTTAAAATTCAAGGACTCAAAGTCATTCAAAACCAAATCTATATAGGTTTTTAGATGGTGGCCCTGATTATGGATGGGGTAGAATTTAGATTTGTCCTTAAGTTGACAATGTTTGATGTTATCACCATCCATCTCGACAGTCCCTTTTCTATCGTCTTTTATGCAGAAATGTCTTTTTAAAGTTAATTTCCGGATGAAATGTTGAAGGTCCATGAAAAGCTCCACATCTTTAGATTTATTATTTGGGCAAAAAGACAGGCCCCTGTTTAAAACCTTTATTTCACCTATGGTCAGTTTGTGTTTAGAAAGATTAAAAATATTACCTCTTCTTTCCAGTTTACATCCATTCTTATTCACAAAAACCTGCACTTGTTGCTCCATATTATTTAGATTGGTCTCGGTGTTATGTGCTTTTTTGTTCTTTTTCTTTCCCCGGGTTCCTCTTCTAAGTTTTTTCTTTTTTGTGATATCGGAAGAAAGTATTTCGTTATACTGTTGTTGTTTTCTACAACCCTTGGTAAAAAACAAACAGAGGAAGATCCAGACCTGGAATTATCCACAAATAATCTCTTCTTTGTTTTATTAACTTGTATCTCGTTCTCCTGAATATCTATTAAGTTAGAATTATTCTCTACTCTAGGTGTTAATATTGGGGGAGGTACCCCATGGTAGATTTCCTCATGTAGCAGGCAGTCAAGTATGTTGGCCTCACCTCCACTGGCCTCATTGGCAAGCGAGACCAACACACCCAATGGACTTAATTGGCCCGTGGAGTTCAAATCCAATAAATTATCTTTCCTTATCCTTTCCATTTGGAGCTTGATCTGCTCCAGATTGACGGAGATATCTTTATCATTTCCATCAACTGTACTCCTTATTATGTTTTCACTCACCTGATCCTCCCTGGGATCGTGTGGGTGTGACATTTTATTCTTTCTTTTGATTTTGTTCTTTTTAGTCTTTTTTTCTCTATTTAGTGTGCCACCCTCAAAAACCCCTCCATGTGGTTCCACAACCGGATCGGTCATAGAACTCACACCATCCGGAGTGATAGCCTGTGTAAAACTGGAAGCATCAACGAAATCCATGGTGCCACCATTGGAATTCACTCCATGGCTAGGCTCTTTTTCAAAGACTCTTACATTACCCTCTACAATCAAACTCGCCTCCGATGCGGCAGTGGGGGCTATTCCCACATCATGCGGTGGTTGATTCTGTGGAACGGAGGAATATTTGGTTGGCTTTTTCAATTTTTTATAATCCTCTCTGTCTCGTTGTAATTTCTTAGATTTTCTGCCTATGATATCTTGTTCTAATCTCAATATTCTAGTTGTAATATCAGAATTTATCCTACTAAATTCAGGGTGAGTACTGAACTCTAGTAGCTCCTTAGAGGTAGCATTGATCCTTTCAACAAATTTCTCAACCAGAGTAATCCTTTTGTGAAACAAACATCCTAATAAATTAAACATGCATTCTTTAAGAATAGTGTCCCACTCGTCAGTGAACGCTATATCATGAGGAAAGGGGGAACTTCTTTCCACCCTCAGGCCCCTCGGACATATTTTCTCATCCATATAAATAGATAAAAAGCGAGCATCCAATTGATAATGTAATTCATCTTTCAACAGATTCTCAAGCTTATTAAAGTTCTTTTTCATCCCCGCAGTCTCTTCTTTAGAAAACACTGATTCAACCTCAATGTCTCTGTCCTCATATAGACCTCCCAGTCGCACAGACTGGATAATGAGTCTCTCCCTTGAGGCAAGTCTATGTAGAAAATAGTCCATTTCAAATTACTCAGTGCTGCTCCCAGAACGAAGGGCTTGGAAAACCTTCAGAGAGATCTCTAAAAACAAGAAAAAGAAGCGCACATAGAGTAATACCCTCAGGTATCGCAATCACCTGGACCCCCACAAAACAGACTCACCTGGTCTGGTTGTGATAAGTCACAACTCCCTTGGATAAGCATGTATGGTCGCAGCAGGCTCCCGGCAAACAGTATGGATCCACATGGAAAGAAATAGAACCGGAGGATAGAAGCCGCGCAGACCACAATGAAGGTAACAGAGTTACACACACACTCTGTTTATTAGCCTACGCGTTTCGTGGCAAACAGGCCACTTCATCAGGGCATCAAGATTCATCAGTAAAACCAGGTATACAGGTCCTTCTCAAAAAATTAGCATATAGTGTTAAATTTCATTATTTACCATAATGTAATGATTACAATTAAACTTTCATATATTATAGATTCATTATCCACCAACTGAAATTTGTCAGGTCTTTTATTGTTTTAATACTGATGATTTTGGCATACAACTCCTGATAACCCAAAAAACCTGTCTCAATAAATTAGCATATCAAGAAAAGGTTCTCTATACGACCTATTACCCTAATCTTCTGAATCAACTAATTAACTCTAAACACATGCAAAAGATACCTGAGGCTTTTAAAAACTCCCTGCCTGGTTCATTACTCAAAACCCCCATCATGGGTAAGACTAGCGACCTGACAGATGTCAAGAAGGCCATCATTGACACCCCTCAAGCAAGAGGGTAAGACCCAGAAAGAAATTTCTCAACAAATAGGCTGTTCCCAGAGTGCTGTATCAAGGCACCTCAATGGTAAGTCTGTTGGAAGGAAACAATGTGGCAGAAAACGCTGTACAACGAGAAGAGGTGACCGGACCCTGAGGAAGATTGTGGAGAAGGACCGATTCCAGACCTTGGGGAACCTGAGGAAGCAGTGGACTGAGTCTGGTGTGGAAACATCCAGAGCCACCGTGCACAGGCGTGTGCAGGAAATGGGCTACAGGTGCCGCATTCCCCAGGTAAAGCCACTTTTGAACCATAAACAGCGGCAGAAGCGCCTGACCTGGGCTACAGAGAAGCAGCACTGGACTGTTGCTAAGTGGTCCCAAGTACTTTTTTCTGATGAAAGCAAATTTTGCATGTCATTCGGAAATCAAGGTGCCAGAGTCTGGAGGAAGACTGGGGAGAAGGAAATGCCAAAATGCCTGAAGTCCAGTGTCAAGTACCCAGTCAGTGATGGTGTGGGGTGCCATGTCAGCTGCTGGTGTTGGTCCACTGTGTTTCATCAAGGGCAGGGTCAATGCAGCTAGCTATCAGGAGATTTTGGAGCACTTCATGCTTCCTGGCACCTGCTCACAGTGCCAAAACCACTGGTAAATGGTTTACTGACCATGGTATTACTGTGCTCAATTGGCCTGCCAACTCTCCTGACCTGAACCCCATAGAGAATCTGTGGGATATTGTGAAGAGAAAGTTGAGAGACGCAAGACCCAACACTCTGGATGAGCTTAAGGCCGCTATTGAAGCATCCTGGGCCTCCATAACATCTCAGCAGTGTCACAGGCTGATTGCCTCCATGCCACACCGCATTGAAGCAGTCATTTCTGCCAAAGGATTCCCGACCAAGTATTGAGTGCATAACTGAACATTATTATTTGATGGTTTTTTTGTTTGTTATTAAAAAACACTTTTATTTGATTGGACGGTTGAAATATGCTAATTTATTGAGACAGGTTTTTTGGGTTATCAGGAGTTGTAGGCCAAAATCATCAGTATTAAAACAATAAAAGACCTGACAAATTTCAGTTGGTGGATAATGAATCTATAATATATGAAAGTTTAATTGTAATCATTACATTATGGTAAATAATGAAATTTAACACTATATGCTAATTTTTTGAGAAGGACCTGTATATACCCACGAATACAATCAAAAAAACACAAAACATGTATAAACCCCACCCTCTTACGACATCACTTCTGGTGGGAACACCCACTTTAGATCAAAAATTTGTAAATACACCCATAATATTGGATACAAAACATTAAAATACATTGAAACACAATGATCGATCTTTAAAACCATATATATTCATCAATAAATAATAAAAACAAATGTAAACATTTCTGGTATCCAGATAAACCAGGATTAGAACTCACGCTGGAAGAAACCTAAAAACTATCCTCCAGAGATTAAACCTCTGTCTTATACCACTAAACCACCAAGTGGTCTAAGGTGAGGGCAACTATTTATCTTGATTCACCAGTTTAACCCATTCAAAACACTTAAAATATCATATATTGACCCATAGCAAAAGAAACCAAGGGCCAATATGAGATAACTGACACTACATAGCGTGTCTGTAGTGTACTTCAATATCAATAGGATTAATTGGAACAAGAATCACATGAAATGAAAGAAGTAGGGGGGAGGATAAATTCCCATATACTCTATTTCAACGGTTCATTCAGGAATTGAACCCATTTGATCTAGAGGTCTACAGACACTGCAAAGAAATGAGCAGCACCCTAGACCAGTCAGCCACCTGGATTCATGGAAAATGGGGGCCACTATAGTCAATAGTCTCTCGCCACATCGTCACACGGAGGAACTTCAACCATCAAAAAAATCCATCACAGAGAAATGTCAATGTGATGAAAATTCATGATATTAGATATTGGTTTCTAGAAGAGGTCACTTACCTCATTCAATCCACCAGGGCTTAAAGTGCCCAACTTAAATATCCAATATGTTTCTTTTTTAGCCAAGATCTCCAATCTCCTAGGTGTATTCACAGGCACATGGTCAATGGGGGTAACAGATAATTTAACGTTACCATGATGAACTATGGTACAATGTCGCGATAATCCATGTTTAGAAAAACCTCTAAGGATATTAAACCTATGAGAGTTGACACGTTTGTGAAGAGGTTGAGAAGTCCTTCCTACGTACTGTTTACCACAGTTGCACTGAATTAAATAGATCACATAATCTGTCTGGCACGTCATTCTAGAATTGATATTAAAAGCCTTCCCTTTCTTTACAAACGACATGAAACTGTCAACGTTGTTATTAATAGATCTACAACATTTACACCCACGTCTATTACATCGGTAAGACCCATTACGGCCAATCCATTCATTACCTACTAAAGTGCATCCAGAGGTGGAAATCATTACTACACTGGGTGCCAAGACGTTTTTGATGGTGGGGGCCCTTTTAAATGTTACTGTTGGTTTCCTAGGAACCACCTTGTTGAGGATAGGATCATTTAAGATCACACTCCAATGTTTTTCTAATATATTCCGTATTTGTACATTTTGTGACGAAAAAGTAGTGATAAAATTTGTTTCAAAAAGGTTTTTCTTAGCGCCCTTATTTTTGTCAGGATGTATAAGCTCATTTTGGGAACAACCCTTAACAGAGTTATAAGCCTTTTTGACAAGCTTCACAGGATATTCTTTTTCTTGAAATCTCTCCCTCAAAATTTTACTTTGTTCCCTGAATACTGCATCAGAAGTACAGTTTTTTCTAATCCTATAATACTGGTTCCTTGGGATGTTTCTAAGCCATGGTCTGTGATGGTTACTATCATAATGAACATACCCATTGGCATCCACATTTTTAAAATGGTTTTTGGTCATAATCTCTCCAGCGTCATCAATATAGATATTCAAGTCTAAAAAGGTAACATTTTTACTTTCCACACAGGGAGTGAGCTCTATACCCCAATGATTATCCCTTATAGCATCAAGGAAATCAAAAACCGTATTATCTGCATTATCGTAGATGATAAATATATCATCTATAAAACGTTTGTATAGGACCAGATTCTGTTTGTGTTTGCAATGGAGGACATACCAGGACTCAAAGGCAGCCATGAATAAGTTAGCATACGTAGGCGCTGCCTTCGAGCCCATGGCAGTCCCCCGTATCTGGTGATAAATGGTCTCCCCGAATGTGAAAAAGTTGTTCTCTAGAATAAAAGTCATACTTTTTATCAAAAACTCTCTTTGGGCCATGGTCACATTAGATAGTCTATCAATATAAAGTTTGAAACATTGAAGGCCAATAGTGTGGTCAATATTAGAATATAAACCAGTCACGTCAATAGATATAAACAAAAAATCACCACCCCATGTGATTTTCTGCAATTCCTGTATTAAGTGGGTGGAGTCCCTGAGATAAGAACCCAAATTTCTGACAGACTCATTCATAAAGGAGTCCACAAATGCTGCTAGATTTGATGTTAAAGAATTGATCCCCGCTATAATGGGTCGTCCAGGTGGGTTAAACTCATCCTTGTGAACCTTAGGAAGATGGTAATATACTGCCATCTTTGGGTTTTTTTCCCCAAGGAATTCTTTCTCGCTCTTATTCAGAATTCCCATCTCATCGGCTGTTTTAACTAACTCTTTATATTTTGTTACCGCATTCTCATATTCAGCCCTATTAGAGATATTATAAGTCCCCTCATCTGACAAAATCCTATTGGCCTCTAAGATATAAGCATCTAAATCTTGTAATACCACTCCTCCACCCTTATCAGCAGATTTTATTACCAAATTTGCATCATTTTTGAGAGTCTTAATGCCCTCAATTTCAATTGTCGTCAGATTATTAATCGACCCTCGCTTAAAATTCAAGGACTCAAAGTCATTCAAAACCAAATCTATATAGGTTTTTAGATGGTGGCCCTGATTATGGATGGGGTAGAATTTAGATTTGTCCTTAAGTTGACAATGTTTGATGTTATCACCATCCATCTCGACAGTCCCTTTTCTATCGTCTTTTATGCAGAAATGTCTTTTTAAAGTTAATTTCCGGATGAAATGTTGAAGGTCCATGAAAAGCTCCACATCTTTAGATTTATTATTTGGGCAAAAAGACAGGCCCCTGTTTAAAACCTTTATTTCACCTATGGTCAGTTTGTGTTTAGAAAGATTAAAAATATTACCTCTTCTTTCCAGTTTACATCCATTCTTATTCACAAAAACCTGCACTTGTTGCTCCATATTATTTAGATTGGTCTCGGTGTTATGTGCTTTTTTGTTCTTTTTCTTTCCCCGGGTTCCTCTTCTAAGTTTTTTCTTTTTTGTGATATCGGAAGAAAGTATTTCGTTATACTGTTGTTGTTTTCTACAACCCTTGGTAAAAAACAAACAGAGGAAGATCCAGACCTGGAATTATCCACAAATAATCTCTTCTTTGTTTTATTAACTTGTATCTCGTTCTCCTGAATATCTATTAAGTTAGAATTATTCTCTACTCTAGGTGTTAATATTGGGGGAGGTACCCCATGGTAGATTTCCTCATGTAGCAGGCAGTCAAGTATGTTGGCCTCACCTCCACTGGCCTCATTGGCAAGCGAGACCAACACACCCAATGGACTTAATTGGCCCGTGGAGTTCAAATCCAATAAATTATCTTTCCTTATCCTTTCCATTTGGAGCTTGATCTGCTCCAGATTGACGGAGATATCTTTATCATTTCCATCAACTGTACTCCTTATTATGTTTTCACTCACCTGATCCTCCCTGGGATCGTGTGGGTGTGACATTTTATTCTTTCTTTTGATTTTGTTCTTTTTGTGGTCTGCGCGGCTTCTATCCTCCGGTTCTATTTCTTTCCATTTGGGTCATAGGCAGCATTCCTCTTCCTCCAAACACGGCGAGTTGAGTTAATGCCAAAGACCTCAATTTTTGTCTCATCTGACCACAGCACCTTCTCCCAATCACTCACAGAATCATCCAGGTGTTCATTGGCAAACTTCAGACTAGTACGGTGCATGTCGTGAAGGGGTTAATGCAGGTAACGAGTTGATTAGGAGCATCTAACTGGTCTATGGGTATGTGTCCGCTTTCAGGATGGCCGGCGGTTTGGACGGAGCGGCAAACCCGCTCCGCCCTAAGCTCCACCCCCTTCTGTGACGCGATGATGCCGGATGTGTTCATTGCACACATCCGGCATCATCGCACTGTGACGGGGTGTACAGCAGTGCAAGAAGGGACAACAGGCCAAGGGATGATTCAACAGATTTATTATCAAGAATGCTGGAACAACACATGCAGATAGATCTACAGAGTCCACAATTAGTCCAACGGAACAGATTCGGGGCACCTCCCGATAATCCTTGTGACAGCTAACAAAGCAATAGTCCACACGAGTCCAAGGGATCCCAAAACAATCTCACGAACGACGAGATATGTCCTCAGCTCAAGTCTCGCCCCATTCGCTTCCGCAGTCACAGATGGACGTGGGGTCTTGCCTCAGCTAAGAATCCCCACTCCTTCTCCTTTAAGGATCAACTCACATCTGATCTCAAAATAAGAATGGATTGTCTGAGCTCCTGGGATCCGCCCATGAAGGGGGGTAGGGGTCACACCTTCTATTCAATGGTTGGGTCCACCAGAAGATTCTAGACTGGTCGGCTCCGCTTAGTCTATCTAGTATGTATATTTGACTAGCCACCTGCTGTGAGGAAGAATGGCTATTCCTTCACTAGTGGTGTTGACAAAGCTTAATTACATTATAGCTTAGGGCTGCAAGTATTGGGGGAAGTAGACATATTGTTACAGGTGAACTCCCAGCACAAGAAAATACATAAATTACAGCTAATAGAAACCAGAGAACAGTTACATACATCAAATGGCATATTATTCAAATACAGGACAGGGCAAAAGTACATATCATGACACGCACCCCACACATAGGGCCCTGTAATTTGGTAAACGGACATGCTGCGATCTTAAAAGATGTGCAGCATGTCCGGAATCGCAGGGCCACCGGGTGCGTGTTACCACGCATAGTGGAGACGGGATTTCATAAAATCCCCTCCACTATGCTGTAACATCTGGACGCTGCGTGTTTGACGCTGCGGCTCTGCACAGCGTCAAACACGCAGCGTTTCCTGAAAGTGGACACATACCCTATAGGAGCCAGAACTCTTAATGGATGTAGGGGATCAAATACTTATTTCTCACTGCAAAATGCAAATAATTTTATATAATTTATACAATGTGATTTCTCTGTATTTTATTTTTGATATTCTATCTCTCAATGTTAAAATTATCCTACCCTTAAAACTATAGACTGTTCATGTCTAAGTTAGTGGGCAAACTTACAATATCAGCAAGGGATCAAATACTTATGTCCCCACTATATACATATGTGTATGTTTCTGTGTGCAACTGTGTATGTATGTACGGTATATGTGTGTGTTCATGTGTGCGGGTATGTAAACAATGTACAGTAGGATCAATAGCGTCATTACTTCCGTTACCAAAAGTGATATGACAGCTTTAATTAAGTCATTCTAAAAATGGAAACTAACAAATGTCTCGGATCCCAATTAAAATTTCTTGCCAGTCAGTTTCCCCTTTTATTTTTTATTTTTTGACAGCATGAACAGATTACGCTTTTCTTTAACCTGATTGAATGGAGACAAGCTGTGATGTGAACAGAATCTTATTATGATGAAAAGTCGTGCAGTTTCTAAAAAACAACATTTGAACTCCCTTAAATGTAGATGTTCCCCATAATCTAAAATCTGGTTGGCTGCAGTGTGTACATATAACTGTGCTGAAGGAGGCTTTAGGGTATGTGCACACGCTGCGGACTGGTGTGCGGATTTTTCCGCACTGATTTTGATAAATCCGCAGGGCAAAAACACTGCGTTTTTCCTGTGGATTTATCGCGGATTTACTGCTGATTTTCCGCGTTTTTTGTGCGGATTCTTCTGCGGTTTTACACCTGCGGTTTTTTAATATGGAGCAGCTGTAAAATCGCTGCGGATTCCGCACAAAGAATTGACATGCTGCGGAAAATAAACCGCAGCGTTTCCGCGCGTTTTTTTCTGCAGCATGTGCACAGCGGTTTTTGTTTTCCATCGGTTAACATGGTACTGTACACCGCATGGAAAAACGCTGCGGATCCGCAGTAAAAACCGCAACGTGTGCACATACCCTTAAAGCATTGTTCCCATCTCGGACATTCATGACATATTCACAGGATATGCAATAAATGTCTGATAGATGCGGTCCATCTCATCACTGTGATGGGAGAGATGGCCATCCAGTTGTGGCTCTCTCCATTTCTTTTTTTTTAAAACAGTTCTGAAAATAGACCTGTTCTCAACAGGTGTTAGTCACATCAATAAGAAATAATTATTGCCATATCCAGTGGATTAATGTCATAAATATCTAAGATCAGAATACACCTACAATGTAATAATTTTATTTTAATAATAGTAAATAATAATAATTTTATTTATATAGCGCACAATATCTTTTGTATCTTCTTTAGCACAAGAAGATATTGTAAGGGTATATTTACACTGCTTGGTCCCTATGAGCATTCCATTCTTTTCACGATAATTATAACAAGGAGGACTAGAGTCAGAATGTGCTAAAAAATATATCAAAGTTTATTCATTACAACAAAAAATAACAATCACAAGATGCATAATAATACATAATCATAGGTACAAATGTGATGTTATCCCTTGGCAAAAAATAGGCCTAGGGATCACATCACAATGTTGCTCCCTTCCCCTGAGGAAGCGACATCGACGCGAAACGAGCGTTGGGGAACTTGGCCGTGGAGGAGACAGGACCACCATACATAATGGGTGAATGCTCTTTTTAATTACTACTTCTTTAATACGTAGTACATCCAACACAAGTCTGTTGTTGCCTTCTAGTGGACACTGGACTATTGTCCTATTTATACCACTTTCCCTATTATAGGGCTGTATTGAATATGGCCACCAGATTACTTATGTTTCTCATGATACCATAGGACTCGTAAAACACGATTTCTAGTTGTACGTATTTAATTTATCGTGTCCTGAACTATTCCCTGGCTTATTTTTTACGTAGGGATCACATCACATTTGTTCCTATAGTTATGTATTATTATGTATCTTGTGATTATTCTTTGTGTTACTCTTTATTGTAATGAATAAACGTTGATATATTTTTTAGCATATTCTGACTCTAGTCTTCCTAGTGATATACCGTATATATTAAGATGAGTCGCTAAAATATATAGGTGTACTAACAATATGGAACTGGTATCCTTGTATAATTCTTTTTGCGATAATTGTGTAGTGTAAACAGGCGATGATGAACATGCAAAATACTCATTCACTAGGGGAAATGGTCTTTTTGGTTTTCTCGACAGATCGTTGCTCTCGGATGCATGTCATCCTGTGTAAATAGGACTCATGCTGCCGAGAACAATGGCAACCCGTGTGCACTGAAAGATCCATTACTGATCTAAAGTGGAGTCTGCCTGTGTAAACCAGCTATTAAAGGACCACTGAGCGTTTCCTATTGACCATGTAATGTGGAGACCCTGCGTCAGGCACGTCAGTGATGACACTATACCTCTATATTGTAGTTGTCAGATGGTATGTAGAGATCTACCCAACAGCCAGGTCTGGAATCTACTCACTGTGGTTTGTTTTTTTGGAAAAGCAAGCTCTTCAGTCCCCAGAGTTCCTCTGCTTATACTCTTTTAAGGAAGCTATTATGACATTGACAGATCCTTTTTATGTCTCCAGTGCCAGCATTTCTTGTGCTGATCAATAATGTATAGGGCTGAGAGGCAATTACCTTATGTGTCTATAGTCACTATCTATTTTCTGTAGAGGCGCGCTGAGTAGTACACAACAGAATTCATGCGGAGTATTCTCCTAGTATTGCACTGTTCACGGCATTGGGGGACATTTCGTGACATTTGGGCTTTTTTCTACTTGCTTTGTGCTGTCTTTAATTCTAAGTGAAATCTAGATTTGCGCCAATATTTCCAAATTTGCATCATTTTCTAAATTTACAATGAGTAAATCTGCACTTTGTTTCAAAACCTCATTGCAGTAGTAAATTGATAAAAAATTAAAAAGTGAACCCGGCCTTGTATATGGAACAGGTACTATATTCATAAAGGGGCTGTCCTCTACTTTAAAAGTTAAATACTAGGCCCAGATACATGTAAGAAATAAAAAACTACTCACCTCCTGGACCTGGGTCGCTCCTCCACACTCCGTAGTACTGTGTCTCCCGTCAAATTCCTGATGTCAACATTCTTCTTTGACGTTAAGTGACCACTATAGATTTAATCCAAACAGCAACAGACATCTCTTTATGGACAAAATGTGAAGGCTGCAGTCGATCAGCGGCATCTAATTGGCTGCAGCAGTGATACGGTCATCCCACAGCGGGTGTTAGTGTCTGGAGACTGGCAGAAAACACAGTACCGAGTGTGGTGGGCAACGCTGGTCCAGGAGGTTTGTATAGTCTTTATTCCATACAACACCCTAGGCCTATTAAGTTTAACTTTTAAATTGGGGGACAACCCCTTTTAAATCTCAAAATAAGAAATCACAGCATGCTCATTAACGAGCCACAATACAGCAGACATTAAAGGCCAAAAAAATAGGCAGCACCAAAAAAATAGGGAAACAGAGCCATGAATGCTATGAATGCTCTGTCTGTACCTTCTCTTGAAACCGATCTGCTCTGCAAGAATTATAAGTATTTTATCTTTCTCAAACTTCAGCACGGCAGCGAGTCAGGACGGTAAATCATTCTGATAAATGGATAAACAACATCATGAAAGTGTTATGCTTCATTGACATAGATAGATGATTCTTTTCTTTTCAGGATCCGCACATGTCCTACCTCTCAGACCCCAAGGAGAACGAGTCTATAGCTTCTGAAATATCAATATCTGTTGCTTCCTCCTATCCCCCTGAAGAAACAGAAGAAGAAAGGAAGAGTGCCTTAGAAAAGAGTATGTAAGTGAGTCCTTTTTGGGTAAATGGGGCAGACAATCTGTTTTGTTATCTTGCATTTGTTATATACTGTGTGTACACCCAATAATGTTATCTCATCAGAAATGCAAAGGGTGAAATATATTGGGCAACAAGTGAGCAATCAGTTCTTTTCCTGATGATGATGGTTCATATCTTGTGTCATTCGGAGGCCACCTTTAGGACTCACTCACTTTACCGTATAAATTGGATAAGTACTATCATATCTTGGACCAATGTTATTTAATTGGACAGTGGTAACAAACTTTTTTTTTTTTTCACTTCGAAATCGAATGGGTGCGAGAGAAAAATGGGATACCATGCGGAGCCACAGTAAGGCTGGAGTCACACTCAGCGTAAGACAATACGGTCCGTTTTTTACGGCCGTAATACGGCCGTAATATGGAGAAATGTTCCCAAAATAGTGATCCGTATGTCCTCCGTAGGCAGGGTGTGTCAGCGTATTTTGTGCATGGCATCCTCCGTATGTAATCCGTATGGCATCCGTACTGCGATATTTTCTCGCAGGCTTGCAAAACCGACATCTAATGGATTTATGTGCTCAAATGTTCGGTAAAACATATATACAGTATATATATATGTATATATATATATATATATATATATATATATATATATATATATATATATATATATATATGTCATTGAGACACATATATATATATATTCTGTATTTATATTTAATTCAGCGCGATATCTGTGAAAAGCCGGTAATTCAATTGCCGGCTTTTCATTTCTCCTTCACAAAAACCCGACAGGATATGTGACATGGTTTACATACAGTAAACCATGTCATATCCCCCTTTTTTTTGCATATTCCACACTACTAATGTTAGTAGTGTGTATGTGCAAAATTTGGGCGCTGTAGCTGCTAAAATAAAGGGTTAAATGGCGGAAAAAATTGGCGTGGGCTCCCGCGCAATTTTCTCCGCCAGAGTGGTAAAGCCAGTGACTGAGGGCAGATATTAATAGCCAGGAGAGGGTCCATGGTTATTGCCCCCCCCCCCCCCCCCCCGGCTACAAACATCTGCCCCCAGCCACCCCAGAAAAGGCACATCTGGAAGATGCGCCTATTCTGGCACTTGGCCACTCTCTTCCCACTCCCGTGTAGCGGTGGGATATGGGGTAATGAAGGGTTAATGCCACCTTGCTATTGTAAGGTGACATTAAGCCAGATTAATATTGGAGAGGCGTCAATTATGACACCTATCCATTATTAATCCAATTGTTTGAAAGGGTTAAAAAACAAACACACACATGATTAAAAAGTATTTTAATGAAATAAACACACCGGTTGTTTTAATATTTTATTGCTCTCTCAATCCATTTGAAGACCCTCGCTTGGCAAAATAATAAACCCACAATATACATACCCTCTGAAGAACTGTCAGGTCCCACGAGGTAATCCATCTGAAGGGGTTAAAATATTTTACAGGCAGGAGCCCTGCTAATGCAGCTGTGCTCGTGCCTGTAAGCCCCGGCGAATGAAGGAAATGTAGGTCAATGACCTATAGGCTCCTGCCTGTAAAATATTTTAACCCCTTCAGATGGATTACCTCGTGGGACCTGACAGATTACTGAGCCGTTGTGTGTAATGGGCGCTGTCACTGCAGCCTGACATTCCCTGTTAGTTCTGTAAGTGATGACATTCATGTAACGCTGCTAATTTAAGAACTAGGGAGCGGGATCCTTGAGATCGCTGGGATTAATCAGTTCTGAACACACAAGCCTGGAGAAAGTCTACATATAACAGACTGGTTTTGTTGGAGTAGTCGTGCTGGGATTTGACATTGTGATATGTGATTTTCCTTTGAATTTGGAGTAACCATACCTGGTTACCTTACATCATTATCGAGGTATTATAAATCATAAACAGATACATGAGAAATGCAGCGCTGCCACGTATTGAATGCAATACTTCAACCACAGTTTCTTATAAAATATGTTTTTGGGACACGGCACTGCCATTTTGATATGGTAGTGGTGGTTTTGATATGGTAGTGGTGGTGCTATACTTGGATCTACCAGACTGGAAGCACCCCACTGTTGTTAGACAATAAGACACCCAAAAAAGGGTTACAACCTCAGGTCCACAAATGGCCCATTATACAGCCATTTACCCAGAGTAGTGATAGACACCTCGATGTCAGTCTTCTGTCACAAGGGGAACCTTTCATGGCATACATGCAGTCCGATCTGTGGGCAGCATGGTATTCAGTAGGAGAAGCTGAGCAGAGTGATTTATAGGATTGTAGGAAAATAGTTAGTATAACTTGTATTTTTTGTATTACTAAAATACTTAGTGTTTTTATGGCTATGAATCCAGTGGGTGGTCCAGCTCTATGACTGACAACTTCCTCTGCACACAGATATACAGGAAAGATTGTCAGTCACTGAGTAGGACCACCCAATGGACTCCTAGACATTCAAACATCAGGGATTGCAATGAATTAATGCAAATTTTACATAATCGTTTCCTATCAAAATGATCAGCTCTGGTCTACAACATCCATGTAGCATTATTAGTGAACTTAATACTAAGGAGTCCTCAGTATTAGAGATGGGCGGACACCTGGATTTTGGTCACAAAAAGTTCGGGTACCAGAACAGTACCTGGACCCGAACTCGGACCCCATTCACTTGAATGGGGGGCCCGAACATCCAGTGTTTGCTGCACTGTAATGTGCAAGACGGCGTGGCAAACACCGCTTCTGATCGGCGGTGAAATCATCCCTGCCGGTCAGAGAGCCGCAGTTCCCACGCTGTCAAAAGACAGCGTGAGCGCTCAGCTGTGATCGGAAGTATAAAGTTTACCTCCAGTCACTGGTGTCAGCTGATGGGACAACCACTCCAACACTTGCTCCCACTAATAGCAGCGAGAGCAGGAGCAGCGGATGGGAGTATTCATCTGCCGCTCCTGCGCTGTAAATAAATAATTTAAGAAAAACCTGGTGTGGGTTCCCCTGTATTTTTGTTAGCCAGCCAGGCAAAACTCACAGCTGGGAGCTGCAACCCTCAGCTGTCAGCTTCAGCAAGGCTAGTTATCAAGAATAGAGGGGTCCCCACAACGTATTTTTTAATTATTTAAATAAATAATTAAAAAAAAAGGACATGGTGTCCCCTCCATTTTTGACAACCAACCTTGCTAAAGCAGACAGCTGGGGGCTGATATTCTCAGGCTGGTATGGGGCCATGGATATTGCCCCCCCCCCCTTCCCCCAGCCTAAAAACACCAGCCTGCCGCTGCCCAGAAAAGTCACACTTTTTAGATGCGCCAATTCTGGCGCTTTGCCCGGCTCTTCTCACTTGCCCTGTAGTGGTGGCAAGTGGGGTTCATCTTTGTGGGGTTGATGTCACCTTTGTATTGTTAGGTGCCATCAAGCCCACAGCTTAATAATGGAGAGGCGTCTATAAGACACCTATCCATTACTAATCCTATAGTTGTATTATAAATAAAGACACAGCCAGAATTAAGTTCTTCAATTGAAAAAATGACACAGACTCCTTTAATAATCTCAATTAAACCATACTTACGACCTCGCCTAATTCCACTGAAGCCCTTGATCTCCTGTAATAAAAGTAAAATAAAAAAACAACAATATACCATACCTGTCCATCGTTCCCACTCCGTAATTCATGTCTGGGGGCTAAATAGTTTTGAACCTGGACGATGCCAAGATGCGACTGTCAAGGCTGAGAACCACTGGTGAATGAGCAGCTGCGAGGACAGCCTCAGTGACTGGAGGTGACGTCATCGAGGTTACATACGGTCACTGAGGCGCCGTTCCCAGCCAGGCTGAACTGCGGTGACCTTGGTGAGATCCCTGCTAGCAGCATTATTTAAAATGTAATTATCATTTTACAGTGAATGCATCTGATGTCTTCATATCAGAATTATGGGCCGTAGACATATATCACTTATAATCATAATGTTTATTATGGTTTTCCATTGTGTCCGTAAAAAATATTGTCTGTCCTTGATTTTTTTGAGTAGCTGTCCAAAAAAAAAAAGACAAGTTGACAACCCTGGCAGGGGATGTCTGCATATCATGAATACAACGGTCTCCTGAAGAGGTTGTCCACCACTAGGACAATCCCTTCTCATTCCACATGTTTGGTGCCATTAAAATAAAAAGTTTATACTCACTTCTGGTGCCGGTGCCTTTCCCGCAGTGTTGGCATTCGCGTTCCCGGTACTCACGTGAGGTTGTTATGACACATGAACCCTCTGCCTAATGAGCCCGTTGTCACTGTCCTTGTCTTCAGACATATACGTAATTAACAGTGGGTGACATCTGCAACTGGCCACTCACTTTCTGTTAATTATTTATACATCTGAAGGCAGGGACGGTGATGTCAGTGCTGGTTGGGCTCAGGGATCGTGTAACATAACAACGTCATGAGAGCCCCGTGAACACCAGTGCCGACACTGCCGGAACGGCGCCGGAACCAGAGATGAGTATAGGCTTTTTTATTGTAATGAGACCACACATGAGAAGGGGGTTTTCCAAGTTGTGGACAACTCCTTAAGGTACCTTCACACGAAACGACTCTACAACGAGAACGACAACGATCTGATCGCTGCAGCGTCGCTGTTTACATCGCTGTAGAGATGTCAAACACAGCAGCTCCAGAACGACGCAGGAGCGATCCTGTGACGTAGCGGTGACGCACTTATCGTTCTCATAGGTCGTTAGCTCCATGTTTAACATTGCTGGCATCGTTGCTTTTGCTGTCAAACACGACGATACACGCCGATCTGACGACCAAATAAAGTTCTGGACTTCTAGCTCCGACCAGCGATATCACAGCAGGATCCAGATCGCTGCTGCGTGTCAAACACAACGATATCGCTATCCAGGACGCTGCAACGTCACGGATCGTTGTCGTTCTCGTTGTAAAGTCGTTTCGTGTGAAGGTACCTTTAGAGTGACCCTCCACACTGAACTGAAAAGTGACTCTAGATTTGTCATGTATAGTCTCCCTACCTAGCGCCATTAGTTTGCCTCTGGCTGCCTCCTCAACCCCGATAACTCATTCTTCAGCCAGCAATAGACAGTGCAATACAGCGGCTACAGGATGCAAACGCTGTGAAATTTTTAATGAAACACAATTGCAAAAATTATTTTTAGTCCTAATTACATGCATGTAAGTAAGAAAAAAAATTTGAACCAAAGCTGGACAACCCCCACGTAGAGCGATGGAATCAACATCTGTCACTAGTTTTTGCAGCTCACAAAAATGGCAGGATGTACAGAGCTGACAGATTCACTTTATAAAGTACACCACTTAAGTAGTCTTGTTAAAAACCGGATGCGGGCAATGCCCAGTGTCGCCTGCGCTGCGTCAGTAAGTGGTGCCAGTCATCCTTGTGGCACTGCCCAAACACCTTTCACTGTGGAAGTAAAGTTCCCCAGCTGCACATGGATGCCGGTCTGAGGACTTTGAGAATGGAGCTTTATGACGTTAGTTTTAGTTCTTTCCTAAAGTTCCTCTAATGGCAGTAGGCACAGCTGGTACATAACGCCTCAATTTTTAGGCAGCATGTGACCAGTACGGGAAGCACACCGCTCACTCACTGGGTCGGTCCCGTAGTAACCCTTGACAATACCGGACACAGCACTAAAAGTGTGCTCTGTATATCTCCCATCCCCCATGGGCTGCACCGAGTAGGGATCACTGGCCGGCTAAACAGGGTAATTAAAATGTAATCTCATGCTGGCAGTATATCTGCAGAGACTGATGTCTGACATATTGGCGACAGTTCAGTCTAGATAGGCTACTTGGTGATGTTTGCCATCTGCAGCCTGCTAAGGCAGGGGTGGGGAACCTCAACCCCACGGGCCACTTATGGCCTTGGATGATCTTTTATCCGTCCCTTGGGCAAATTCCCGGGGACTGCAGTGCTTGGGACAGCACTGTGAGCACGCACATGCATGGTTCACTACTGAATGCTGAGGCATGTGCAATGAAGGATTGTCCTGGCACCAGTACTACCATAGCGTCAGGATGTACTTTATGGGTGGAGTTAGTGCACAATTTGTACAGCCCCGAGGGATGGTATGAAAATCCAATTGGCCCTCGGCAGAAAAAAGTTCCCTACCCCTGCTGTAAGGGCTTGTTCACACTTAGGTTTTTTTTGCTTTTTCTTTTTTTTTTTATTTCTATAAATCTCATCCACTTGCTGCTTATTTTTTAATTGCAGATTTGAGTCATTAGTCCACATTCAGTATTTGGTCAGCATGTTATATCAGGATTTGTAAACCAAAACCAGGAGTGGGTGAAAATACAGAAGTGGTGACGTGTTTCTATTATACTTTTCCTCTGATTGTTCCACTCCTGGTTTTGGCTTACAAATACTGAGGTAAAGTACTGACCAAAATCTGAACGTGTGTGAACATGGCCTCAAAGCATTTTCGAGCATGTCAATGTTTTCCGTATTTTTGCAGCGTTTTTCACCTATTAAAGTGAATGAGGTAAATAATCCTAAGTAAAAATGCATCAAAAACGTCCACAAAACGCTCAGACTTTACGTCATTTTTCCTACTGACACTCTGGTTTTTGTAGCAGAAAAGCCTGCTGCACGTACTGAACGTGTGCACATAGCCTAAGGCTACTTTCACACTAGCGTTAACTGCATTACGTCGCAAATCCGTTTTTTGCCGAAAAAACGGATGCGTCAAAAAAAGTGAAAAACGTATGCAACGCATACAGCATTTCGACGGATCCGTCGCAAATCCGCTAAACGTTTCCGTCGAAAATACTGGATGCGTTGCATACGTTGCATACGTTTTTACCATCCGTTGCATCCGTTTTTACGACGGATCCGTTTTTAAAATGGGAGGCTCCCAAATTTGATTGGCTACTGGAAAATATGGAAAACTATATAATTACTGTTTTTACAGCCCATCTTTGAGGGTTTTAGTTTTGTGGCAGCGATGGAAGGTGTTCTTGTGAGGATTGCACTTAAATACGTGGCACTTAAATACGTGGCACTTATATACGTGGCACTTAAATACGTGGCACTTAAATACGTGGCACTTATATACGTGATACGTGGCACTGAAATACGTGGCACTTAAATACGTGATACGTGGCACTGAAATACGTGGCACTGAAATACGTGGCACTGAAATACATGGCACTGAAATACGTGGAACTTAAATACGTGGCACTTATATACGTGGCACTTATATACGTGGCACTTAAATACGTGCCACGTATATACGTGGCACTTATATACGTGGCACTTAAATACGTGCCACGTATTTCAGTGCCACGTATTTCAGTGCCACGTATTTCAGTGCCACGTATTTCAGTGCCACGTATCACGTATTTAAGTGCCACGTATATAAGTGCCACATATATAAGTGCCACGTATATAAGTGCCACGTATATAAGTGCCACGTATATACGTGGCCATATATGTGGGGTTGAAGGCCCAGGCCAGGTTTATATAGATTTGGGGGTGTCTGGCCATTTGGCAACAAAATCCAGCTTCTGAGCATGCTCAGTGTAAAAAAACGTATTGCAGCGCTGCATTGCGTCGTACGACGTGTCCCGACGCATCCGTCGCTCATAGGCTTCCATTGTAGCCAACGACGCATGCCGCAGGATGCGTCGCGACACGTTTTTTAGGCGGAGACAAAAAACGCTACAAGCAACGTTTTTTGCCGACGACGTATCGCCAAATTTCGACGCATCCGTCGTAAAACGTACACGACGTATGTCAATCCGTCGCAATACGTCGCCAATACAAGTCTATGGGGAAAAAACGCATCCAGCAAAAACTTTTGCTGGATGCGTTTTTTCGGAAAAAAGACGTTTTGAGACGTAATGCAGTTAACGCTAGTGTGAAAGTAGCCTAATGCTTTTTAGCAGGTTTTATTAATTACATTTTTGACGCTTTGTTGCAGGTACGTCTTAATGGAATTAGTAGAAACGGAAAAGATGTATGTGGAAGATTTGGGCCAAATAGTAGAGGTAAGATGAAGTGCTCTATATCTTGGTGTGTACAGTGTGTATGGATATTTTAGAAAAGTCAGCTTTAATTATTATGTAGCAATGACTGAATATATTTCTAACGCTTCATCTGGACCCTGCTGTGCCTTATCACTTCCAGCAAATATCAATGACATCTGTGCCATTACTTGTCTCGCTCTTTGATAACTGTGTTCCATTGTAATAGGACAAGGGCCGGTGGCCGAGATGTGTAACGAGTATTGATGAGCGAACGTGCTGGGATAAGGTGTTCTCTGAGCATGCTTGTGTGCTAACCGAGTGTCTTTGGCGTGCTCGAATAATATGTTAGAGTCCCCGCGGCTGCATGTCTCACTGCTGTTCGACAGCCGCAACACATGGAGGGGATTGTCCGTTTGTTAGGCAATCAGTGCATGTGCTACGGCTGTCGAACAGCCACGAGACATGCAGCCACCGAGACTCGAACATATTGTTCGAGCGCGGTTAGCACACGAGCATGCTCAGATAACACCTTATCCCAGCACGTTCGCTCATCACTAGTAATGAGCCATTGCTTATGTATGAATCCTTTGAGATACCATTAATTGAGATTTGTATATTCTGACAAAATCAAAATCCTTACTAATTATTTTCCTCATCTTTAAATGTGTTTCTACAAAGTGAATGTGTGGTCCCTTGGGCTGCATCCTGATAAATAAATGATGATGGGAAGTTCCTAGAGATTACTCTTTTGGCCCTCACTCAGACATTTATTTCAGATTCTCTGTACAAATACATTCTAATTACAAATGTCATTTTTGCTGAGCTCATCATATTTTTATACTATAACAATTATTACCCTGGTGCTTTATTATGTACAGTAGAGTCACTGACTATGTGGCAAAACATGGCTGTGCACCCACTGCTTGCTTTATGGGGGCGGTTGCTGTCTTTTTCTCAAAGTTCAAATGTTATAGAAAGTAATGTGTGTAATCCTCTAGGGGTGTTACAGGGTTAATTTCCACCTATGCAGAACCAGGCACCATTTACAGATGTAGCAAAGGTTGAACCACCAATGGCAGACACAGACAGAAAAGGATGTGTGAAGACACAAACGCTGTAAAAGCTTAGATAGCTAGCTGCCGGACTTTTATTTCCAATTCTCCTTTTTATGGTGTAATTGTTGGACAAGCAAACAACCTCCACTTTGGAAAGATGAACAAGAATTTTTTTGCACAGTGAACTGGTGTATTTGGACACATTGTTCAGCAGCTCAGCCCATTCATTTTACACAATTTTCGTCAACGATGGGTCGTTAACGTTACAAGCCAAAGTGTTGTCTGCCAGTGTGAATGCGCCTTAACCTTTCCTAGATCTGTAATTCCCCAATCTGTTTTAGGACAAACTCCAACTAATCTAATAATCATTGCAGTATTGGTGGATCAACACGAACAGGTGCTGCTGGTGCTTATTACCTAAGAAAGTAAATTATGTGACCTCCTATTGGCTTACTGATGGGTTAGCTTGGAATCATAGAGATGAAGGAGGTGTCATTTATACCATTCTATCACCAAGGCTGTGAAGTCGGTAAGCCAAACCTCCGTCTCCGACTCCTAAATTTCCCTGACCCAACTCCACAGCACTGGTCACTACTGAGCATGTACATAAAGTGCAGCACAGATTCATCTCAACTACGACTCCACAGCACTGGTCACTACTGAGCATGTACATAAAGTGCAGCACAGATTCATCTCAACTAAAAGCCGAGATAGTTTGATGAGGAACAGAAGACATTTATAGGGCATTTCAAAAGTTTCCCAAATTCTTACGAAAACTTTTACAGCACATCATGCATTGTACTACTGTACCCAATGTATTATATATTTTTGGAGTCGGACCATTTTTATACTGACTCCACCAAAATGGACACCAACTCCACAACTCCAGCTACAACTTCACACGACTGCCTATCATCCAGACTCTGGACACATTGGGCCTTTTTAATAAATGCATTGGTGCCCTTTAGACTGGTGTCCTTAGGACCTCTACCTCAGAATAAATAGGCTCATCTCTGCAGGTGATAGATTCCTTTTCTGGAATAACCAGTAGTTCTTCTCATTATCCACATACTCTGTTTGTGTAAAAGCAATGTACATTTGTGTGAAAAAATATTTGCCCCCTTTCTGATTTCCTATTCTTTTGCAGGTGTGTTACACTTAATTGTTTCAGATCACAAAACAAATTTAAATATGAGACAAAGATAACACAAGTATCACAAAATGCAGTTTTTAAATGAAGGTCTTTGTTATTAAGGGAAAAATAAATCCAAACCTACACGGCCCTGTGTGAAAAAGTGATTGCCCCCTAAACCTAATTACTGGTTGGGCCACCCTTAGCAGCAACCACTGCAATCAAGTGTTTTCAATAACTGGCAATGAGTCTTTAACAGCATTCTAGAGGATTTTTGGCCCACTCATCTTTGCAGAATTGTTGTAATTCAGCCACATTGGAAGGTTTCCGAGCATGAACCGACTTTTTAAGGTCATGCCACAACATCTCAATCAGATTAAGTTGAGGACTTTGACTAGGGCACTCGAAGGTCTTAATTTTGTTTTGTTTAAACCATTTAGAGGAGGACTTTCTGGTATATTTTGGATCATTGTCCAGTTGCGTAATCCAAATGTGATTCAGCGTGAGGTCACGAACAAATGACCAAACATTCTTCTTCAGGATTTTTTGGTAGACAGCAGAATTCATGGTTTTATTTACCACATCAAGTCTTCCAGGTCCTGAAGCAGCAAAACAGCCCAAGACCATCACCATATTTTACAGTTGGTATGATGTTCCTTTCCTGAAATGCTGTGTTACTTCTTCGCCAGATGTAATGGTACACACACCTTCCAAAAAGTTCAACTTTTGTCTCATCAGTCCACAGAGTATTCTCCCAAAAGTCTTGAGGATCATCAAGATGTTTTCTGGCAAAACTGAGATGAGCCTTCATATGCTTATTGCTCAGCAGTGATTTTGGTCTTGGAACTGCCATGCAAGCCATTTTTGCCCAGTCTCTTTCTTATGGTGGAGTCATGAACATTGACCTTAACTGAGACAAGTGAGGCCTGCAGTTCTTCATATGTTGTCGTGGGGTCTTTAGTGACTTCTTGGATGAGTCGTTACTGTGCTCTTGGTAAAATTTTGATCGGCCAGCCACTCCTGGGAAGTTTCACCACTGTTCCTTGATTTTGCGATTTGTGGATAATGGCTCTCACTGTAGTTTGCTGCAGTCCCAAGATTGAGAAATGGCTTTATAACCATTTCCAGACTGATAGATCTAAATTACTTTGTTTCTCATTTGTTTCAGAATTTCTTTGGATCGCTGCATGATGTCTAGCTTTTGAGAAACTTTTAGTCTACTTCACTTTGTCAGGCAGATCCTATTTAAGTGATCTCTTGATTTAGAACATGTGTGACAGTAATCAGGCCTGCATGTGGCTAGGGAATTTGAATTCAGCTTCCCAAAGGTGTGATAAACCACAGTTAGTTTATGTTTTAAGAAGGTAGGGGGCAATCCGTTTTTCGCACAGAGCCTTGTAGATTTGGATTTCTTTTTCCCTTAACCCCTTTACGACCTCTGCCATACTAGTACTGCGGAGGTCGCTTCCATCCCTTTGATGTGGTCTCCGGCGCGGAGCCCACATCTTTCTTAGGACATGTCAGCTGTTTTGAACAGCTGATATGTGCCCACAATAGCCGCGGGTGGAATCGCGATCCACCCGCAGCTATTAACTAGTTAAATGCCGCTGTCAAACTCTGACAGTGGAATTTAACGCGCGCTTCTGGCCATCGGGCCGGAAATCCTCCCATCAAAGTCTCTAATATGACATCGGTTTATTGTTTGTGCAAGTTTACTACAGCTCGAAAGGTTCATTGTGAGGATAGTTCATTATTACCGCGACACTAATAGAAAAGAAGAGAAATAAACAGACCCCAGCTGATATAACACAAGCAGGAAACAGGGCTTCTGGGGCCAATGGAAATCAGGAACATTGGGGGCCAGGGGGCTCCAGCTAAAGCCTTTTGGGATGTTTGTAGCCTCATGCTGGGACTTGGATATTTATACTCATTTGTTCCGGAACGGCACGACCCGCGGAGTCATAACGTGTGACATTGGATGAGAACTCTGCACTAGAGGAATCATAATCTGTACAATTCAGTGTTTTCGGTCGGCTCTTCATCACGTCAATAGTTTTTATCAGAATACAGCAAAGTCTCAGAAAGAATGATTGCTGATATAGCATGAATGACATGGCTATTCTTAGCTCTACAAATCCATTTGCAGTCCTATGTCTGGAAGGCGAAAACTATAGTTATATTTCAAAAAATGGCCCCAAAACACGTCAGTATTTTGCACATGAGATCGCCAAGCTTCCCTAGAGCCAGGTTGTGCAATTCCCAGGAGCTTCCTCTCATACGTATAGTTGTGGTTCCTTTAGATTCCGCTTATTATGGTACAATGTGATGTTAATGCCGAGTGTCACCTTTTTTTTTTTCTGCAGGGTTATATGGCGACCATGAATGCTCAAGGAGTTCCTGAGGACATGAAGGGAAAAGACAAAATTGTATTTGGGAATATTCACCAGATATACGACTGGCACAAAGAGTAGGTGTACTGACCATGATTAAAATTACCTGGCTACAAGACTTTCTTCGTGTTACCCAGGTCTTAAGGTGGCTTTTGTCTGCCCTGGAGTTCATGATCCTGAAGACAGCAACTCGACTATATATAGGCAAAAAAGAATAATCACCTAGGCCGGGTCACATCGAGGCTTCCGTCTGAATCCCTGAATAACGAGATTCATTTTCGGCACTATCCACCTTTCTCAGACATGAACAGAAAAAAAGCAATCAACCATATTTTTGTGCTTTGCAGAAAAAACAGACATTGCTGTAAATTAAGTCAAGACGGCATAAAGTGACTCCGTATGCTACATGAAAGTCAATGGCCCTGTTAGTGGATGCATGGGTGGCTAAAATGTGATGTGAACCCGGCCTTACCGCACAGTACGGGCTTTCCCTAGATAAAAGTGACTACAGACACTTAGATTACAGCTATCTCTACTGAAATGCCTGTTATCTTGTACATTTGGCTGCATATGTGTATGATTTTAATAAAGGAGGCAATATAAATGTCTCCAATGCACACAAAATTATACTTAAAGGGGTATTCCCATCTCCAAGATCTGATCCCAATATATAGTAGGTGTAATAATAATAATATTAGCAAATACATCCAATGTAGTATAGTTCTTCTGATAAGCTATGTCACTTACCTTATGTACAGGGCATTGCAGTAGTTTAGGTATCCATGGTTACGACCACTAATAGCTCACTAACCAGCTATTACTATATGATTGGTCATAACCATGGATACCTGTGCTACTGCAATGCCCTGTACATGGGGGTAAGCAGCATAGCTAATCAGAAGAACTATACTACACTTCTAATTGGAGGTATTTGCTAATATTATAATATTATGTATGTAGTAGATGTAATATTATTATTACATCTACTATATATTGTGATATTATCTTGGAGATAGGAATACCACTTTAAGTCGGCAGTCAAAAAGTTTTGATGGGTAAAACTACAGCCCGTCTAAAGTCTTGTTTCCTCACGCTGCAGTTATTGGCCCCAATTCATCCTTTGTGTATAGATACTTTTTTTGCCTTCTGGTATTTGTGGTGTTTTTTGTGCAAAATTCTTCAACACAGGTTGATGAATTTTGCCCCAAATCATAACTGCTCTTCTCTATATCTTTGACCATTTTTTTATGTTTTTTTGGTGCAAACAGATGCATGATCCTATAAAATGGTGTATGTTAGACTCATATGAACAAAAAAAAAACAGTCAAAACCAAGTTATGTTAATTAATCTTTAAAAAGTGCAAACATAAAAGTTACTTTATTAGATCCATTTTTACTCCAGATTAAAGATGCAAAGACTTGGATGAATCGGGGCCATTGTGTAGCTCGGGCAATACTTGGCTCTGCCCCCTTAACCTAAAGAGGACTTGTCTCAAGGTCAAAATTGACTACTGCCACTGGCAAACACAGACAGAAGAGGGCAAGAACAGTATATGGGCGTCTCTTTGTGCCTGTGACAGGACCTGCTTGCTGATTTGAAATTGAAAGTGAGCCCCCTTACCCTTTGGGCCCCTGTATATATTGCACCAATGGTTTTTGCCCTTATTTTTATTCCCCTAAGTAATCAGGCTGTTTTTTTCCTTTAAATTAAATCCATCATACGGTTCCAGAGAGGTGGGCCTTTATATTTAGTGATAAACTTTATGGTCTTTACCAAGTGGGTGTGGCTCGCAGGATTCTCTGGGGGCGTGTCTTATGCTGCTCTGCTTTATTACCCTGAAACCACGCCTCATGGTAAGGCTACTTTCACACTAGCGTTAACTGCATTACGTCGCAAATCCGTTTTTTGCCGAAAAAACGGATGCGTCAAAAAAAGTGAAAAACGTATGCAACGCATACAGCATTTCGACGGATCCGTCGCAAATCAGCTAAACGTTTCCGTCGAAAATACTGGATGCGTTGCATACGTTGCATCCGTTTTTACCATCCGTTGCATCCGTTTTTACGACGGATCCGTTTTTAAAATGGGAGGCTCCCAAATTTGATTGGCTACTGGAAAATATGGAAAACTATATAGTTACTGTTTTTACAGCCCATCTTTGAGGGTTTTAGTTTTGTGGCAGCGATGGAAGGTGTTCTTGGGAGGATTGCTAGTTTGGTTACCGACGTTATCTTTGAGACGAATCGCCTGGATATCATAGTGCGGGAGAAGGAGGCGGCAGCGGAAAGACGTAGGATGCTTCTGCAGCAACGGAGACGGAGACGACTGTGGATTCATCCGATTAATGAACTACGGATGATGATAAAGGGATCCAAACCCTAACCCTACCCCTAACCTCACACCTAACCGTTTAATGAACATTTTCTGAGTCATAGTGCCACGTATTTCAGTGCCATGTACTATAAATACTATAACTACGTGGTTATACGTGGCACTGAAAAATCGTGGCATTTTCGTGAAATACGTGGCACTTAAGTGCCAAGTATTTAAGTGCCACGTACTTAAGTGCCACGTATTTAAGTGCCACGTATTTAAGTGCCACGTACATAAGTGCCACGTACTTAAGTGCCACGTACTTAAGTGCCACGTACTTAAGTGCCACGTAGTTAAGTGCCACGTATTTAAGTGCCACATAGTTAAGTGCCACGTATTTAAGTGCCACGTACATAAGTGCCACGTATATACGTGGCCATATATGTGGGGTTGAAGGCCCAGGCCAGGTTTATATAGA
This sequence comes from Ranitomeya variabilis, assembly GCF_051348905.1. NCBI lineage: Eukaryota > Metazoa > Chordata > Amphibia > Anura > Dendrobatidae > Ranitomeya > Ranitomeya variabilis. The sequence continues at coordinate 653,439,024 of NC_135234.1, forward strand.
TTTGGGGGTGTCTGGCCAATTGGCAACAAAATCCAGCTTCTGAGCATGCTCACTGTAAAAAAACGTATTGCAGCGCTGCATTGCGTCGTACGACGTGTCCCGACGCATCCGTCGCTCATAGGCTTCCATTATAGCCAACGACGCACGCCGCAGGATGCGTCGCGACACGTTTTTTAGGCGGAGACAAAAAACGCTACAAGCAACGTTTTTTGCCGACGACGTATCGCCAAATTTCGACGCATCCGTCGTACGACGTACACGACGTATGCCAATCCGTCGCAATACGTCGCCAATACAAGTCTATGGGGAAAAAACGCATCCTGCAAACACTTTTGCAGGATGCGTTTTTTCTGAAAAAAGACGTTTTGAGACGGAATGCAGTTAACGCTAGTGTGAAAGTAGCCTAACACTAAATAAAAAGGGCCTAAATCTCTGGAACCATAAGGCAAAATTATAAATAAACAAACAAATTAAAAACACCAAACCAGAACGGGGAAAAGCTAAACCTGAACACTTCTGACCTGGAGACAGTCGTCTTTATATCTCCTACTTGTATTATCTGTAGATTTAGTTTTGTACTGACTCTTCATGTATTGTTACATTACAGCTATTTCCTAGGTGAACTTCAAAAGTGCCTTGAGGATCCAAACCTATTAGCACATCTCTTCATAAAACATGTGAGTTCTTCGACTACAGTTGTGTTTGCTACAAACCACTTGAAAATCGAGAGATTTTTAAAGATTTTAATAAGTAAATCTGATCAGCCCACAGGCGAACTGGATGAAGGAATCCAGGAAAGATTATTTCTCAGCAAAATTAGTTTGCTAGTTGTTTGGTGGTAAAGTGTTATATCAGAGCCTGGAATTTTCGGAAGTGGAAGTTGGGTTGGTATTGAGATCTACCACTCCTTCTCCCTTCAGTATGGAGTTATATCAGTTCTCATTAAAGGGAACCTGTCAGCTCTGCAGTCCTCCCTACACCGCCAACATGACGTTATATAAGCCTGTAACTGGATTATAAAAAGGTTCTTTATTAGTGATGAGCGAATATACTCGTTACTCGAGATTTCTCGAGCATGCTGGGGGTCATCCGAGTATTTTTTAGTGCTCGGAGATTTAGTTTTTCTTGCCGCAGCTGAATTATTTACATCTGTTAGCCAGGATAAGTACATGTTGGGGGTTGCCTGGTTGCTGTTGGCTAACAGATGTAAATCATTCAGCTGCGGCGCTAAAAACTAAAACTCCGAGCACTAAACAAACTCGGAGGACCCCCGAGCGTGCTCGAGAAATCTCGAGTAACGAGTATATTCGCTCATTACTATTTTTATCTCAGTGATCCTCAACTCCAGTCCTCAAGGCCCAGGAACAGCTTGGGTTGTCAGGATTTCCTTAGTATTGCACAGTTGAAGAATTTTAAAGAGCTGGAGAGTGTACACCTGGCTTTATGGCGTGTGAGGTAGAACGTTGCTCTCATGCACGAGAGTTGCTGAGCCCTGATGGTGACGTGTGCTGGATGTTAATCATGCTCTCCTGGGTGTGATTACAAGATCTGAGGCAGGACTAGTCTTGGGAAATCAACGCCCCCACCGGATGAGTCCTGGATAATTTCTATACCACAATCCAGATTTGTAACTTGATTTCAAAGATTTAGAAATAAGTGTATGGCACATTAAGGGCCTTCTTATAATCTAGGAAGTCTTATATAAAGTTATGGTAGCGGTCTACGAGGGGCTGGGGAGCTGACAGATTCCCTTTAAGCTCAGATGAAAATGCTGGGATCAGATATAGCCCACAGCTTGTGCAGACTGGGTCGGAAGCAGACAAGAAAGCCTTGGTGATGAGCTGGGGAAGTCTGACCTACTGAATGCAATATTGTTTGGCTGTATGTGTGAGAAAACCTCTTGATGGTAAATTTGTGCCCAGGATTTAGGGGCTTTTACGTTGCTTTCAGACACCCGTTTGTTGGCCCCTTTAGTGCTTGCGTCCAAACCCTCGAATGTGAAGATAAGCGCAATGTGAAACAGTCCTTATCTTGTTTTCTAATGTGGCTTGCTTTGCCATGTATACAGTCTTGAACCTACTTGAGCAGAAAGCTTTTCTTGTGCCAGTCGTCTAACCCTGAAGATAGAAATCTTATGAGCTAATTTACTTGGAATTATTACAGTTTATTAAAAATAAAACAAAGCAGGCGGCTTTTGGTTTTCGCACACTGGCATCTATTTTTCAGCCATGTATTAAAAGGTTATTACCAAGATAATAAGTTTTCCACTATGCTTGTGATACAGGATAACTTACTGATCTCTGTGGGTTTGACTGCTGGGACCTCCAGAGATCCCAAGAACTCAGGAACCGGACTTTACAGAGCCTTGTCCTAACTGGTGCTGAGATGCTCATACTCAACCTCTGTTATGACCTGGTGGTTAGGAGCACCCGAAGTGACCTGATGGTTAAAACAGAAAACCTGGGACAAGCTCTGAGGAAGTGGTAACTCTACTGACCGCAATCCCTAATCCTATCACACACACTAGAAATAGCCGTGGAGCGTACCTAACTCTCCCTAGACGCCTCTTCACAGCCTAAGAGCTAACTACCCCTAAAGATAGAAATAGTAGCCTACCTTGCCTCAGAGAAATTCCCCAAAGTAAAGGTAGCCCCCCTCTAATATTAACTGTGAGTTAAGAGGGAAGTGACAAACACAGGAATGAAACAGATTTTAGCAAAGGAGGCCGAATCTTCTCTAGAAAGACAGAGGATAGGAAAGGGAACTATGCGGTCAGTAAAAAAACTACAAAAACCACGCAGAGTGTGCAAAAAGACCTCCACACCGACTCACGGTGTGGAGGTGCAGCTCTGCACCCCCAGAGCTTCCAGCTAGCAAGGAAATAGCATAATAGCAGGCTGGACTGAAACATAGCATGTACTGAAAAATATATTCAAAAACCAATGAACAGCAAATGACTAGCAAGGACTTAGCTTCTGCTGGAGTAGTCAGGTCATCTGAGAATTCCAAGAGAGATCTGAACCAGTACTGAGACATTGACAGCTGGCATGAACTAACGACCTGGGCAGAGTTAAATAGGGAAGCGAGCAGAAGCAATAAATGAGGGCAGCTGAGAAAGCCAACCTCAAAGATCAGCAGTTCCACTCAAAGCCACCAGAGGGTGTCCAAGGACAGAACTCACCAAAGTACCATTCACGACCACAGGAGGGAGCCAGAGAACGGAATTCACAACAGTACCCCCCCCTTGAGGAGGGGTCACCGAACCCTCACCAGAGCCCCCAGGCCGATCAGGACGAGCCAAATGAAAGGCACGAACCAAATCGGCAGCATGGACATCAGAGGCAACAACCCAGGAATTATCCTCCTGACCATAGCCCTTCCATTTAACCAGGTACTGAAGCTTCTGTCTCGAAATACGAGAATCTAAAATCTTCTCCACCACATACTCCAACTCCCCCTCAACCAACACCGGAGCAGGAGGATCAACGGAAGGAACCATAGGCGCCACATATCTCCGCAACAACGACCTATGGAACACATTATGGATGACAAAAGAAGTTGGAAGGGCCAAACGAAACGACACAGGATTGATAATTTCAGAAATCTTATAAGGACCAATGAAACGAGGCTTGAACTTAGGAGAAGAAACCTTCATAGGAACATAACGAGAAGACAACCAAACCAAATCCCCAACACGAAGTCGGGGACCAACACAGCGACGGCGGTTAGCAAAACGTTGCGCCTTCTCCTGAGACAACGTCAAATTGTCCACCACGTGAGTCCAAATTTGTTGCAACCTGTCCACCACAGAATCCACACCAGGACAGTCAGAAGACTCAACCTGCCCTGAAGAAAAACGAAGATGAAAACCAGAATTACAAAAAAAAGGCGAAACCAAAGTAGCAGAACAAGCCCGATTATTAAGGGCGAACTCGGCCAAAGGCAAGAAGGTCACCCAATCATCCTGATCAGCAGAAACAAAGCATCTCAGATAGGTTTCCAAGGTCTGATTGGTTCGTTCGGTTTGGCCATTTGTCTGAGGATGGAACGCTGAAGAAAAAGACAAATCAATGCCCATCTTAGCACAAAAGGACCGCCAAAACCTAGAAACAAATTGGGAACCTCTGTCCGACACAATGTTCTCCGGAATGCCATGCAAACGAACCACATGCTGAAAAAATAATGGAACCAAATCAGAGGAGGAAGGCAATTTAGGCAAGGGTACCAAATGGACCATCTTAGAAAACCGATCACAAACCACCCAGATGACAGACATCCTTTGAGAGACAGGAAGATCAGAAATGAAATCCATGGAAATATGCGTCCAGGGCCTCTTCGGGACAGGCAAAGGCAAAAGCAACCCACTGGCACGAGAACAGCAAGGTTTGGCCCGAGCACAAGTCCCACAGGACTGCACAAAAGAACGCACATCCCGCGACAAGGAAAGCCACCAAAAGGACCTGGCAACCAAATCTCTGGTACCAAAAATCCCAGGATGACCAGCCAACACTGAACAATGAACCTCAGAAATAACCCTACTAGTCCATCTATCAGGGACAAACAGTTTCTCCACTGGGCAGCGGTCAGGTCTATCAGCCTGAAACTCCTGCAGCACCCGCCGCAAATCAGGGGAGATGGCAGACAGAATCTCCACCTCTTTAAGAATACCAGCCGGCTCAGGGACTCCAGGAGAATCAGGCAAAAAACTCCTAGAAAGGGCATCAGCCTTCACATTCTTAGATCCCGGAAGGTATGAGACCACAAAATCGAAACGGGAGAAAAACAGTGACCATCGAGCCTGTCTAGGGTTCAACCGCTTGGCGGACTCGAGGTAAGTCAGATTCTTGTGATCAGTCAGGACCACCACGCGATGTTTGGCTCCCTCAAGCCAATGTCGCCACTCCTCAAATGCCCACTTCATAGCCAACAACTCCCGATTGCCGACATCATAATTACGCTCGGCAGGCGAAAACTTTCTAGAAAAGAAAGCACACGGCTTCATCAAGGAGCCATCAGAACTTCTCTGAGACAAAACAGCCCCTGCCCCAATCTCAGAAGCATCAACCTCGACCTGAAAAGGGAGCTAAACATCTGGCTGACGCATCACAGGGGCCGAAGTAAAACGACGTTTAAGCTCCTGAAAGGCCTCAACGGCCGCAGGGGACTAATTCACCACATCAGCGCCTTTCTTCGTCAAATCAGTCAAAGGTTTAACCACACTAGAAAAATTAGCGATGAAGCGACGGTAAAAATTAGCAAAGCCCAGGAACTTCTGAAGACTCTTCACAGATGTAGGTTGAGTCCAATCGTAAATGGCCTGAACTTTGACAGGATCCATCTCGATAGTAGAAGGGGAAAAAATGAAGCCCAAAAAGGAAACCTTCTGAACTCCAAAGAGGCATTTAGAGCCCTTCACAAACAACGCATTAGCACGAAGGACCTGGAACACCATCCTGACCTGCCTTACATGAGACTCCCAATCATCCGAAAAGACCAAAATATCATCCAAATATACGATCATTAACCTATCCAGATACTTCCGGAAGATGTCGTGCATAAAGGACTGAAACACAGATGGAGCATTAGAAAGCCCGAATGGCATCACCAGGTACTCAAAATGGCCCTCGGGCGTATTAAATGCTGTTTTCCATTCATCGCCCTGTTTAATACGCACAAGATTATACGCCCCTCGAAGATCTATCTTGGTGAACCAACTAGCCCCCTTAATCCGAGCAAACAAATCAGACAACAGAGGCAAAGGGTACTGAAATTTGACCGTGATTTTATTGAGAAGGCGGTAATCTATACAGGGTCTCAGAGAGCCATCCTTCTTGGCCACAAAAAAGAACCCTGCTCCCAACGGCGACGAAGACGGGCGAATATGCACTTTCTCCAAGGACTCCTTTACATAACTCCGCATAGCGGCATGTTCTGGCACAGATAAATTGAACAGTCGGCCCTTAGGGAACTTACTACCAGGAATCAAATTAATAGCGCAATCACAGTCCCTATGAGGAGGTATGGCACTGGACTTGGGCTCATCAAATACATCCTGGTAATCCGACAAAAACTCAGGGACTTCAGAAGGAGTGGAAGAAGAAATTGACATCAAAGGAACATCACCATGTATCCCTTGACAACCCCAACTAGACACAGACATTGATTTCCAATCCAGTACTGGATTATGAACCTGTAACCATGGCAAACCCAACACGACAACATCATGCAAATTATGCAACACCAAAAAGCGGATATTTTCCTGATGTGCGGGAGCCATGTACATGGTCAGCTGAGTCCAGTACTGAGGTTTATTCTTGGCCAATGGCGAAGCATCAATCCCCCTTAAGGGAATAGAACTCTGCAAAGGCTCCAAGGAAAAACCACAGCGCCTGGCAAACTCCAAGTCCATCAAGTTCAGGGCAGCGCCAGAATCCACAAATGCCATAACAGAGTAGGACGACAGTGAGCAAATCAGAGTAACAGATAAGAGAAATTTAGGCTGCAAAGTACTAATGGTGACATACCTAGCGAACCTCTTAGTGCGCTTAGGACAATCAGAGATAGCATGAGAGGAGTCACCACAGTAAAAACACAGCCCATTCTGACGTCTGTGTTCTTGCCGTTCAGCTCTGGTCAAAGTCCTATCACATTGCATAGGCTCAGGCCTTTGCTCAGAGGACACCGCCAAATGGTGCACAATTTTGCGCTCGCGCAAACGCCGATCAATCTGAATGGCCAAAGACATTGACTCATTCAGACCAGCAGGCGTGGGGAACCCCACCATAACATCCTTAAGGGCTTCAGAAAGACCCTTTCTGAAAATTGCTGCCAGGGCACACTCATTGCATTGAGTAAGCACAGACCACTTTCTAAACTTCTGGCAATATACTTCTGCCTCATCCTGACCCTGACATAGAGTCAGCAAGATTTTTTCTGCCTGATCCACAGAATTAGGTTCGTCATAAAGCAATCCAAGCGCTAGAAAAAATGCATCCACATTAAGCAATGCATGATTTCCTGGCTCAAGGGAGAATGCCCAGTCTTGCGGGTCACCACGCAACAAAGAAATAATAATCTTTACTTGCTGAATAGGATCACCAGAGGAGCGGGGTTTCAGAGCAAGAAACAGTCTGCAATTATTTTTGAAATTCAAAAATTTAGATCTATCCCCAGAAAACAAATCAGGAATTGGAATTCTAGGCTCTAACATCGGATTCTGAACTACATAATCTTGAATACTCTGTACCCTAGCAGTGAGTTGATCCACACAAGAGGACAAACCTTGAATATCCATATCTACACCTGAGTCCTGAACCACCCAGAGGTTAAGGGGAAAAGAAAGACAAAACAAGCTGCAAAGAAAAAAAAAAATTGACTCAGAACTTCTCTTATCCCTCTTTTGAGATGCATTAACACTTTGTTGGCCAGCTGTACTGTTATGACCTGGTGGTTAGGAGTACTCGAAGTGACCTGATGGTTAAAACAGAAAACCTGTGACAAGCTCTGAGGAAGTGGTAACTCTACTGACCGCAATCCCTAATCCTATCACACACACTAGAAATAGCCGTGGAGCGTACCTAACTCTCCGTAGACGCCTCTTCACAGCCTAAGAGCTAACTACCCCTAAAGATAGAAATAGTAGCCTACCTTGCCTCAGAGAAATTCCCCAAAGTAAAGGTAGCCCCCCTCTAATATTAACTGTGAGTTAAGAGGGAAGTGACAAACACAGGAATGAAACAGATTTTAGCAAAGGAGGCCGAATCTTCTCTAGAAAGACAGAGGATAGGAAAGGGAACTATGCGGTCAGTAAAAAAACTACAAAAACCACGCAGAGTGTGCAAAAAGACCTCCACACCGACTCACGGTGTGGAGGTGCAGCTCTGCACCCCCAGAGCTTCCAGCTAGCAAGGAAATAGCATAATAGCAGGCTGGACTGAAACATAGCATGTACTGAAAAATATATTCAAAAACCAATGAACAGCAAATGACTAGCAAGGACTTAGCTTCTGCTGGAGTAGTCAGGTCATCTGAGAATTCCAAGAGAGATCTGAACCAGTACTGAGACATTGACAGCTGGCATGAACTAACGACCTGGGCAGAGTTAAATAGGGAAGCGAGCAGAAGCAATAAACGAGGGCAGCTGAGAAAGCCAACCTCAAAGATCAGCAGTTCCACTCAAAGCCACCAGAGGGTGTCCAAGGACAGAACTCACCAAAGTACCATTCACGACCACAGGAGGGAGCCCGAGAACGGAATTCACAACAACCTCAACACAATTTATTGTGTATGGGACTGCTGTATAGCCTAGCTCTGGGCTTAGCTATTTCCAGCAGTCCCATCAACAATTAATGGAGTGGAGGATAAGCATGAGTATCTCAGCTCCAGTCAGGATGGGGCTTTGTAGAGCACAGTTCTCAGAAGAGCCCTGGGATTATTGGGGGTTCCAGAGATCAGTAATTTATCCCTCTTCGCAATTTTCCCAACTCCAGTCCCCAAGAGCCACCAACATATCATGTTTCCAGGATTTCCTTAGTATTACACAGATGATGGAATTATCACCTGGCCAATAATAAAGGAATCCTGGAAGCATGATTTGTTGCTGGTTCTTGCAGACTGTATTAGGAAAACACTGCCTTATCCCATGGATATGGGAAAATGTAAGCCCGGCATATACATTAGACTAATGCTTGTTGGCGATCTGGACAATTGATTGTCGGGGGAGTAAAGGATCTAGTATGTCCAATTTCAGACTACCGATCGGTCCTTTTGTTCTCTAGAGAAATGCCACTTGCAGACATGGAGAACACATGCGAGTGCTCCTGTGTATGGGAGACTCGGCTGAGATAGCTGCCGGCTGAACAATCGGTCAATGACCATCTCATGTGTATGGCACTGGCTTTATTATTTTGGGAATAACCCTTTAACCATCATTAATAATGTCAATGGTAGGATGGACAGCTCCAGTATTTTGGGTGGTGGTGACTTAATAACATTTTGTTCCTATCTTGTTTCCCTGGGAGATAAGCAGCTGCTAGAGGAGTGTTGTAGGAGTGTTCTCCCTAATGTGATGTAGCGGTGCTATCCCGCTAGGGGGCAGATGACTGAGCTTTTTATTGTTCTATACGTCCATCTCCACGCTTACGATTTGCTCCGATTTCACTGGACCTGTTTGGTGGCTTTGCTCTGTCATGCAAAAGTCAAAGTCCATTGTAACGAATAGAGTTTGCATACTGTTTTGTCAGTGATTTACTATACCAGTTGACATCACAATATAAGCATCTCTACCGCATAGCGTGTGATAAATTATTTATTTCTTTTCTCCTTTTGTAGGAGCGCAGGCTGCACATGTATGTGGTATATTGCCAGAACAAGCCCAAGTCGGAGCACATTGTGTCAGAATACATTGATACCTACTTTGAGGTGAGAAGGAATATCTCTGCTATTCCCACGTAGTACTAGGAAATGGCATTACTTTATAATCAGTGGAGGTCCAACCTTTAGGAAACCAACCTTATATCAAGCCCTTCACTAACTTATGCTGCACAGTGGCATCTGGCCACCCATGATACCGCGGCACAGCCCTGTCATATACATAGGGTGCACCGCTGGGTGGCCACAAATGTTGTGCAGGGACAAGCTCTACACCAGTGCTGTTTTTCTTTCTTTCCCAGGATTGCTGGGGTTTACGCAACTTTGACCTCCACTGGTGATAAATTGATGGCAAGTACTAGAGAGATGCACAAGAGAGGCATGCTCCATTAGGCTCGTGACACAAGCATACGCGGACCAATGTATTCTTATTAATCAGTTATCATTTTTTAAAAATCACTTTCATTCTAACAAAATGTTGTATATCAAGGTAAATAAACCGATTACATTGTTTCTATAAGACCTATGTCCATCTTTCTGATTCCGTAATATGGTCCTACCCATTACTTACAGGAATTAAGGCAACAGCTGTCACATCGCCTGCAACTCAATGACCTACTTATCAAACCCGTGCAGAGGATCATGAAGTACCAGCTGCTGCTAAAGGTATGTGACATATTAATTGTTCACAGGGCGCAATGCACATTAGATTACAAATCAGATTATGCAATCAAGGGACCTGTCATAATGAGTTATGGTTTGTACACTCCAGTATGACAAGTAAGATACATTATCTGTCTATGGCACCCTCAATGGTTTCTTTTTGATTTTTTTATATGTGTAGATTCTGAAGCTATTAAAGGGATATATCAACCATGTTGCTAGGTAATGTCTCTTTCTGATTAGTTAGGGACCTACTACACTAATCCTAAAATGGAGATTTTCCCTGCTCGACTTGGCTCTCCACCACCACAATAAAGAGAAATGCAGCCCAGCTCCGTAACCTCAGTTGCTTGAATGGAGCTACTTTTAGATCTCTTCTCGGACGTTTATTAGAAGCATCTCTATGCCGCTACAAAGCAGTAGGAATTTTTGTTAGAAGGTTCCATAAAAAATAAGCAGGTTAGAGATTTCTCTGCAGTGCGACCACAATGAAATAAAGCCTTCCCTAGATCTCAATGAAACACGTAATGCTCAGATTTGTCTTACGCTGGGTTCACACACATGACTGAGCCTCGTAGTCCCTAAAAAAAGAGGATTCCAACAGGAACCCCAATGAAGTCATTCATTTAACAAACCCAATGGAGTCATTATGGACACTTTTTTGGCCTCTGCCCTGGCAATGTTTGTCTTTTTCAGACATGCACAAAAAGGTGGTATTACTATCACTGTATTTTCAATAATGAAACACCTTTCTGGTACATTCCCACGACTGTGTGATATTGGACACATATTCATAGTATCATTGAAGGAACAATAGAAATGTAAAATATTCTCTCCTGTACTGGTTTATACTATTATTTATTTACGGTACTTTGTCATCCCACTGCAACAATTTCTGTTTTTCTTTTCATGTTTTTCTATTGTTTTACAACTAAAAATTAAGATTTGTCTTTAATTTTCATAAACTACGAAAAGGAGAACTACTATGAGAACTACGAGAAAACAGCCACAAGCTCACCAATGGCGTAATTAGAGTCAGATGGGCCCCGCTGCAAGATTTGGACCGGCCTCCCCCATTTTAAACAAATACGGTGCCTTGCGAAAGTATTCGGCTCCCTGGAACTTTTCAACCTTTTCCCACTTATCATGCTTCAAACATAAAGATACCAAATGTAAGTTTTTGGTGAAGAATCAACAACAAGTGGAACACAATTGTGAAGTTGAACTAAATTTATTGGTTATTTTACATTTTTGTGGAAATTCAAAAACTGAAAAGTGGGGCGTGCAATATTTTTCGGCCCCTTTAACTTAATACTTTGTTGCGCTGCCTTTTGCTGCGATTACAGCTGCAAGCCGCTTGGGGTATGTCTCTATTACTTTTGTACATTGAGAGACTGAAATTCTTGCCCATTCTTCCTTGGCAAACAGCTAGAGCTCAGTGAGGTTTGATGGAGATTGTTTGTGAACAGCAGTTTTCAGCTCTTTCCACAGATTCTCGATTGGATTGAGGTCTGGACTTTGACTTGGCCATTCTAACACTTGGATACGTTTATTTGTGAACCATTACATTGTAAATTTTGCTTTATGTTTGGGATCATTGAAGAAAAGCAGGCCCAAACCTTGATGCTGCCACCACCATGTTTGACAGTGGGGATGGTGTGTTCAGGATGATGAGCTTTGTTGCCTTTACGCCAAACATATCGTTTGGCATTGTTGCCAAAAAGTTCAATTTTGGTTTCATTTGACCAGAGAACCTTCTTCCACATGTTTGGTGTGTCTCCCTGGTGGCTTGTTGCAAACTTTAAACAACACTTTTTATGGATATCTTTTGAGAAATGGCTTTCTTCTTGCCACTCTTCCATAAAGGCCAGATTTGTGCAGTGTACGACTGATTGTTGTCCTATGGACAGACTGTCCCACCTCAGCTGTAGATCTCTGCAGTTCATCCAGAGTGATCATGGGCCTCTTGGCTGCATCTCTGATCAGTCTTCTCCTTGTTTGATATGAAAGTTTAGAGGGACGGCCGGGTCTTGGTAGATTTGCAGTGGTATGATACTCCTTTCATTTCAATATGATCGCTTGCACAGTGCTCCTTGGGATGTTTAAAGTTTTGGAAATCATTTTGTATCCAAATCCGGCTTTAAACTTCTCCACAACAGTATCACGGACCTGCCTGCTGTGTTCCTTGGTCTTCATGATGCTTTCTGTGCTTCAAACAGAACCCTGAGACTATCACAAAGCAGGTGCATTTATACTGAAACTTGATTACACACAGGTGGATTATATTTATCATCATTAGGCATTTAGGACAACATTGGATCATTCAGAGATCCACAATGAACTTCTGGAGTGAGTTTGCTGCACTGAAAGTAAAGGGGCCGAATAATATTGCACGCCCCACTTTTCAGTTTTTGAATTTTCAACAAAAATTAAAATAACCAATAAATTTCATTCAACTTCACAATTGTGTTCCACTTGTTGTTGATTCTTCACCAAAAATTTACATTTGGTATCTTTATGTTTGAAGCATGATATGTGGGAAAAGGTTGAAAAGTTCCAGAGGGCCGAATACTTTCGCAATGCACTGTATCTACAGGTGCCTCTCACAAAATTAGAATATCATCAAAAAGTTAATTTATTTCAGTTCTTCAATACAAAAAGTGAAACTCATATATAATGTAGAGTCATTACAAACAGAGTGATCTATTTCAAGTGTATATTTCTGTTATTGATGATTATGGCTTACAGCCAATGAAAACCTAGAAGTCATTATCTCAGTAAATTAGAATTCTTTATAACACCAGCATGAAAAAATGATTTTAACTTCTGAAATGTTGGCCTACTGAAATGTATGTACAGTAAATGCACTGAATACTTGGTCGGGGCTCTTTTTGCATCAATTACTGCATCAATGGGGCGTGGCATGGAGGCGATCAGCCTGTGGCGCTGCTGAGGTGTTATAGAAGCCCAGGTTGCTTTGATAACAGCCTTCAGCTCGTCTGCATTGTTCGGTCTGGTGTCTCTCATCTTCCTCTTGACAATACCCAATAGATTCTCTATGGGGTTAAAGTCAGGCGAGTTTGCTGGCCAATCAAGTACAGTGATACCGTTGTTTTTAATCCAGGTATTGGTACTTTTAGCAGTGTGGACAGGTGTATCCACAATTAATGATGGTTTGGGGAGCCATGTCATCTGCTGGTGTAGGTCCACTGTGTTTTATCAAGACTAAAGTCAGCACATCCGTCTACCAGGAAATTTTAGAGCAACTTCATGCTTCCCTCTGCTGACAAGATGTTTGGAGATGGAAATTTCATTCTCCAGCAGGACTTGGCACCTGTCCACACTGCCCTAAGTACCAATACCTGGTTTAAAAACAACAGTATCAGTATCACTGTGCTTGATTGGCCAGCAAACTCGTCTGACCATAACCCCATAGAGAATCTATGGGGTATTGTCAAGAGGAAGATAAGATCACCAGACCTAACAATGCAGACGAGCTGAAAGCTGTTATCAAAACAACCTGGGCTTCCATAACCCCTCAGCAGTGCCACAGGCTGATCGCCTCCATGCCACACTGCATTGATGCAGTAATTGATGCAAAGGGAGCCCCAACCAAGTATTGAGTGCATTTACTGAACATACATTTCATTAGGCCAACATTTTGGATGTTAAAATCATTTTTTCAAGATGGTGTTATAAAGTATTCTAATTTACTGACATAATGACTTTTGGGTTTTTATTGGCTGTAAGCTATAATCATCAACATTCACAGAAAAAAACACTTGAAATAGATCACTCTATTTGTAATGACTCTATATAATGAGTTTCACTTTTTGTATTGAAGAACTGAAATAAATGAACTTTTTGATATTCTAATTTTGTGAGATGCACCTGTATATCTTTACATGTACAGGGTAAAAGAAGTGAAGCATGAATTCTTAAAATTACATTTTATTAGTACATAGTTAAATATTATATAAAATCTAAAAAACATAGGTGGTTCCTTCATATTTATGAAGCTTTTCAATTTCTATAATTAATTTATGCTCTGTCACTTTCATAGGCAGATACTCTCTCTATATTTACCTAAATCACAATTAGTTGCATTGAGAGCACAACACACGTGCAATATATGACATGCTTCCCTGAGTCTATGATATGCTCCTGGACATGGACTAGTGGTGTATGATAATCTCGATGCAGTTTCCTATTGTGGTGCATAGATCTGCAGTGTAATATGGTTCTATTAGTGGCTCTCTTGATTTGTGTGCTACATTGTAGTTACATAGGCATGATGTATCACAGAGTCTATGAATACTGCTACATATATTTAACCCCTTTATCCCCGAAGGTGGTTTGCACCTTAATGATTGGGCACATTTTTACAATTCTGACAACTGTCATTTTATGACGTAATAACTCTAAAACGCTTCAACGGATCCAGGTGATTCTGAGAATGTTTTTTCATGACATATTGTACTTCGTGTTAGGCTACTTTCACACTAGCGTTAACTGCAATACGTCGCAAATGCGTCGTTTTGCCAAAAAAACGCATCCTGCAAAAGTGCTTGCAGGATGCGTTTTTTCAGCATTGACTAACATTAGCGACGCATTTGCGACGCATTGCCACACGTCGCAACCGTCGTGCGACGGTTGCGCCGTCCTGTGGCGGACAGTCGGGACTAAAAAACGTTACATGTAACGTTTTTTGCTCCCGACGGTCCGTTTTTTCCGACCACGCATGCGCGGCCGGAACTCCGCCCCCACCTCCCCGCACCTCACAATGGGGCAGCGGATGCGCTGGAAAAATGCATCCGCTGCACCCGTTGTGCGGCGGAGACAACGCTAGCGTCGGGGACCTCGGCCCGACGCACCGCGACGGGCCGAGCCCGACGCTAGTGTGAAAGAAGCCTTAGTGATAACATTTCTTCAGTATGACGTGCGTTTATTTGTGAAAAAAAGGAAATTTGGAAACTTTCACAATTTTCTCTCTTTGAATTTTCATGCTCCCCCAGTGTCTAATGTATCCGCTCTGGATCCCCCAGTGTATAATGTATCCGCTCTAGGTCCCCAGTATATAATGTATCCGCTCTAGGTCCCCCATAGTATAATGTATTCGCTCTAGGTCCCCCAGTGTATAATGTATCCACTCTAGGTCCCTCCACTTTCTCTTTTTCTACTTAGGTTCATGCCAACCCAATATCCATCTGTTTGATAATCGCATTGAGACTTCTTAAAGATGTTCCCGGGCCCACGTACATTAGACTGTCCCCGCAGGGATTCCGCTGTCGTGGCATAATTGGATTGCGAGTGAAGCCACTGCCTACTTGATCACCATGGCGACGCGGCTCGCTTGCATTCATAGAATCATAGCATGTTAGAGTTGTAGAGTAGACCTACCTCTTCTGACAAGCCTACAACCTAGATTAACCACCAAACCGCTACATGACCAGCTCTTCCCTCACCTACTGTATTCTCACCCATCCCTTGTAGATTGTGAGCCCTCAGGGGCAGGGTCCTCTCTCCTCCTGTGTTAATCGTGACTTTTATTGTTTAAGATTATTGTACTTGTTTTTTATTATGTATAGCCCTCCTCACATGTAAAGCGCTATGGAGTTAATGGCGCTATAATAATAGTTGAAAGAGACCTCCAGGTTCATCATAATCAACCCCCTGCTAACATGAGCCAGAAGCCTTTTAACATTTGTGGAGGTTGATCCCTGACGTCATGCACCAACAATGCATTGCTTGCCCTTTCCCGACATTACACCTCTACCCTTTCCTGTGACGTAACACAATAATGAGGCAATTAGTGGCTGATTCACTCTATTTAATGCTTATTTCACCACCGTGACACCCCCCCAGAGGAAGTAGGACGAAACTCTCATCACAGGAGGCACCTATGTTTTTATATTTTATATGCTATTTAGCTATTTACTAATAAAATTTTATTTTAAGGATTCATGTTTCACTTCTTTTACCCTCCACATGCAATGATATTTATGCATACGCAACAGAATAGTGTATTGTAATGCTTGAAGTGCTGTGCTACATATTCTATGCAGCTATAGAGATTAAGTACATAATTTAGATTGATTCTATAATTGGTACCCTGTGGTGTCATACAGATACTGGAGGTATAGCGTGGCGGAGGGGACAATGGCAAACATATGGTGGAGCTGCCCTGTAATAAATCATTTCTGGTCTCGGGTAATAATACTTATTAAAAAGATGACCGGTCTTTCTATCCCAAACTCCCCCGAGGCTCTAACCCCTATTCCAAACTTCCCTGAGGCTCTAACTCCTATCCCAAACTCCCCCGAGGTTCTAACTCCTATCCCAAACTCCCCCAAGGTTCTAACTCCTATCCCTAACTCCCCCAAGGTTCTAACTCCTATCCCAAACCCCCGGGGGTTCTAACTCCTATCCCAAACTCCCCCAAGGTTCTAACTCATATCCCTAACTCCCCCAAGGTTCTAACTCCTATCCCAAACTCCCCCAAGGTTCTAACTCCCATCCCTAACTCCCCCAAGGTTCTAACTCCTATCCCAAACCCCCGGGGGTTCTAACTCCTATCCCAAACTCCCCCGAGGTTCTAACTCCTATCCCAAACTCCCCCAAGGTTCTAACTCCTATCCCAAACTCCCCCAAGGTTCTAACTCCTATCCCTAACTCCCCCAAGGTTCTAACTCCTATCCCAAACTCCCCCGAGGCTCTAACTCGTATCTCTAACTCTCCCGATATAAAAGATCATTGATAAGCTACCTAATAGCAGCTAAAAATGTTTTTCCTCATCATTGGAAATCTAATTCTTCTCTTACCCTAGAGGAATGGTTCTCTGAAAATGCCCAATCATCTGCAGACATAGATAGATACTATATGACTTGAAGAAATTGGATAGAATTCCTAGAATATGATTCTTATCGCCCCACCCCAAATCAACCATCTCTGCTCTCTTCTCCAGGACATGATACTGCTTTGTTAGTCTCGCACTGTATTGGTCCACTCTCAACCGCATTGAGAAACATTCACATAGGATTTTGAATAACCTTTCTATTGTAGTGTGTATGGTGATGTAATATCTTCAATTCCTCTCCTCCCTTCTTACTCGTTTCCCCTATCCAATTATCTCATTTTATTTTGTAATCCTATCAAATGGTACATATCTGTTGACAGTTTTTTTTCTTTTTTATCTTTCGTTATGAAAATGTCATAATCTTTAAAAATAAATTGAATTTGAAAAAAAAAAAATAAAAAGCTAAATTTACGTTGATGTACACCACTTTTTCAATGAAAGCTTTTCTTTGTAATCTCTTGATCTCGGGAATCAAAATACTAAAGAAGGTACTTTAAATGCTTTTTCTAGGATTTCTAAGAGGCATTCGTGTTATTTCTCCTCATTCTTCATCTTATTCAATTTACCTGATATGACAGAAAGCTAATAAATGTATAGGCACTTAGACAATATAAATCCCCAATAAATATGAGCTGTTAACTTTATTTTTACAGACTTACAGCTGGTGAAATAATTATTGAACACGTCACCAATTTTCAAAGTAAATATACCAAATTTCTAAAGGTGCTATTGACATGACATTATCACCAGATATTGTTAGCAACCCATCCAATCCACACAGGCACAGAAATCACACCATAGATGGCCATATATCAAGTTGTGTGTAATAATGAGAAAAAAAAGTATTGAACATATGAAGAAAGAGAGGTGCAAAAATGGAAAGTCATAACCACAGATGAAACCTATCAGTAATTAGAAAGCAATCCTGCAACTTAGTGAAAAATAATATCAGCTGGTTCAACTAATGGCCTATAAAAAGATATATCTTAACCAAAGAGCCACACAAGAAACACCTCATGATGGGTAAAACCAGTGAACTATCTCAAGACTGTCACAAACCTTAATGTTGCAAAACCTACTGATGTCATCGGTTACAGAAGAATTTCTACTAAAGGTTCCAGTGAGCAGTGTTGGGACAATAATCTGGAATTAGAAAAAACATAATTTCACCAAAAAACAGCCACAACCAAGTGCTCCCCGCAAGATTTCAGACAGAGGAGTGAAATTAATTATCAGAAGAGTTGTTCAAGAGCCAAGGACCTGTGGAGAGCTACAGAAAGACCTGGAATCAGCTGATACAATTGTTTAAAAGAAAACAATAAATAATACACTTAACGTCCATGGCTTGTATGCACACTCACCACTCAAGACTCCATTGCTGAACAAAAAGCATGTCCAAGCACATTTAAAGTTTGTTCAACAACATTTAGACAAGCCTGTGAAATACTTGAAGAATATAGTCTGATCAAATGAGACCAAAATTGAACTCTTTTGATGCCATAAGACACACCATGTTAGGACGCCAGAAGGCACCCCATATCACTCCAAAACCACCATACCAACAGTGAAGTTTGGATGTGGGAACATCATGGTGTGGGGCTGTTTTTCATTATACGTCACTCCCAAATTTCATATACCGTATATACTCGAGTATAAGCCGACCCGAGTATCAGCCGAGACCCCTAATTTTGCCACAAAAAACTGGGAAAACTTAATGACTCGAGTATAAGCCTAGGGTGGGAAATGCAGCAGCTACCGGTAAATGTACTGAACCATTCTTGATAAAAAATCTACCAGGATGATGAAAATAAAACAAGGGCGGACACTTCAGCCAGACAATGATCCCAAAAACGCAGCCAAGGAATCTCTCAATTGGTTTCAGAGAAAAAAAGTAAAGCTGCTTGAGCGGTCCAGCCAATCACCTCACCGGAATCCAATAGAAACTATAAGGAAGGAACGAAAGCTCGGAGTTCATAGAAGGAGCCCACTGAACCTCCAGGATTTGAAGGGTGTTTGCATGGAAGAGTGGGGCCAAAATCTCACCTGGGCAATGCATGTGACTAATTTCTCCATACAGGAGACATCTTGAAGCTGTCATCACCAGCATAGTTTTTTTGTACGAAGTATTAAATAAATTTTGTGTCCAATTGTTTTTACCTGTGTCATTTTTCATTATTACACATAACTTAATTTATGAACATCTATGGTTTGACTTCTTTGCCTTTGTGGATTGGAAGGGTTGTTACTGACATCTGGTGTGTGTGTGTGTGTGTGTGTATATATATATATATATATATATATATATATATGTATATATATATATACATACATACATCTATATTTAAAATTGATGATGTGTTCAATACTTATTTCACTTGCGGTACATCTGATTAAAGAATAAGTCCCATTAAAAAGAATTCTATGTTCCGTCCCAATTATCCAGCGATGTTGGTGCTGGATCCACAAGGGTTTGCATGGCATTGTTACGCCACGTCAGTTCCACAGCCAATAAAGGGCCACTATTGGGAAGAAGTTAGAGGACAGCAGCCCAAGAGCAGCCACTGCTTGCCTGCAGAGATCCACATGTGTCTCCATGAGCCCTTAAGGTACCGTCACACTCAGCGACGCTGCGGCGATATAGACAACGAGCCGACCTAAACTAGATCGCTGGAGCGTCGCTGATTAGGTCGCTGTAGAGACGTCAAACACAGCAACTCCAGAACGATGCAGGAGCGATCCAGTGACGTAACGGCGACTCACTTCTCGTTCTCGCTGGTTGTTAGCTCCATGTCAAACAGCCGGAGTGTACCGACTGGCTAGAAGGAGACGCTGCGATGCCCCCTATGCTCGTTGCTGGCGTCGTTGCTTTTGATGTCAAACATGACGATACACGCCGACCTAGCGACGAAATAAAGTTCTGGACTTCTAGCTCCCACCAGCGATGGCACAGCGAGATCCAGATCGCTGCTGCGTGTCAAACACAACGAGATCGCTATCCAGGACGCTGCAACGTCACGGATTGATGTCGTTCTCATTGCAAAGTTGCTCAGTGTGACGATACCTTTAGACTAAGGATTACATTGTCAACAAACCAGGGCTGTGACACCATCTTCATTAAAAAAAAAACGTGTGCTAGACATTTTATTTTGGTAAAGGAGAATGTAGATAAAAATCAAAATGTAAAACAAATGCATATTTCTTTCTAAACCAGGACTTCCTCAAGTATTTCAGCAAAGCTGGACAAGACACAACAGAACTGGAGGTTGGTGCTGACATATCAATGTGTTGCTTCATTATGTGGATGAGGATGTTTACTGCACTTTGGGAGATGCTGTGATGGCTGACAGCCATTTTGTCGGCTACAATCTGAATTACTGTATAGTACAATGTTTTTTATGGAAAAACTCTGGCAGCTTTCAAAAAATATCTAAAAATAAATGACTAAATATATTGTAGTGAAGGATCCAGTCCTGTGTTGTAGCTGACAAATTTTAGTGTGCGCCATTATCCCTTGTACTGTATGATCACGAGAGCAGCAGCCCGGATAGTTCGGCGTGCACACTGAAAAAACATAGACTTTCCTTTCATTTGTGGTGAGGTTGTTGCTGCCTTATTATAATGACTATAACGTGTAATAGTACAAAATATTATTCTATCACATTATGCTATAAAGCCAGTGGAGAAGATTCAGGACACCCTCTCTGAAGACTCTTGAATGTGTATTTTATGTCATTTTTGTGTTATATGTTTTATTGGCTCCTGTTACAGGGATAGACAGGGTTCACTATAGAGCCAGCCCAGGGTTTGAGGAGGAGTAAGTAGGCAATGGGAGTTAGTTCCTTATTTGGCGTTTATCTAGAGGAGAAGAGTGTGTTTGAAAAGAAGAGTAAGAAAGGATTTTAGTGTGTACTCAGTCTAAATAACTATGAGGTGCTGGTGTAACAGACCAGAAGGTCGAAATATAGATTAATAAAAGTTCACCGCACACTCTTGTGGATTATCTTTCACAATAGGATAAATTTTATTATGTGAACAATCATAGAAATATGCAGTGGAAGCGATAATTATAGAAGATGTTTCGGCTCCCGCGCAAAGCTGGTGTGCTGGCGTGTACCAGCTAGGCGCGGGAGCGCCGCTACAAGCATCTACTACACAAGCCTCTGCTTTTTGGCATTACAGGGATCTTATCCCTTCACACTGCATCCTTTCCCTTTACTTGACATTGGACTAAGCGATTATGTGATTAAGGCTCTGGCGGAGCCGAAACGTCTTCTATAATTATCGCTTCCACTGCGTATTTCTGTTATGCTCCCTACGATTGTTCACATAATTAAATTTATACTATTGTGAAAGATAATCCACAAGAGTGTGCGGTGAACTTTTATTAATCTGAAAAGAAGAGTAGACAAGAGAAGGTAGTAAGATTCTCAGGATCCGCATCAGAGATGGCAGTTTTCTCCTCTCAGCAGGCAACTTGGGACACCTACAGCAGGAGACTTTAGGCTATGTGCACACATTGCGGATTTTTCCGCACTGTTTTTGCAAAATCCGCAGGTAAACCGAACTGCGGATTACCCGCAGATTTACCGCGGTTTTTGTGCGGATTCCACCTGCGGTTTTACACCTGCGGATTCCTATTGAGGAGCAGGTGTAAACCGCTGCGGAATCCGCACAAAGAATTGACATGCGGAAAAAACACCACTGCGTTTCCGCGCGTTTTTTTCCACAGCATGTGCACTGCCTATTTTGTTTTCCATAGGTTTACATGGTACTGTAAACTCAGGGAAAACTGCAAATCCGCAGCGTCAAATCCGCCTCGGATCCACAGCAAAATCCACAACGTGTGCACATAGCCTTAGGCATTGTTTGAGTGTTTGCCAGACCTGGAGATCAGCGTGAAAGAAGACGGGTCAGCCAGGCTGGGGCATGTTAGTAAGGTGAGGTGGTAGCTGGTTGTGCTCCCTTCCAGTGTTCACAGGACGTACAGCTAGAGTATACACCTTGACCCGTGTGTCCCTGTACTGGGAAGGTGGAGGTCCTCAACTTCATCTGTTGTGCTACACTAACGTTCCTCAAAGGTTTTGTGCCACCGTCTGCAGCCAAGATGGATGTGCCTCTGTCGTGTAATACTGATGACAAGAAGTCTTCTACGTACTACCTTGTGTATATAGTTTTAAGAACAAGTAAACAAGAATTGATTTTATTAACCATGTCTGGCTCCTTCAAGATAACAAAGGGTCCCAACTTGCTAAAATACATGGCCGTTTGCATACTGAGAGTGTCAGCAAAATCAGCGTACACCAGGGACATTTTGTATAGGCTGTTTAGGGACGAAGGAATAACAAACTGCACAGGAATAACAAGCTGCCAGTCTCGTTCCTAACATGCTCAAGAGCTCTGCAGACTGCTTTATGTCTTCCTTTATCTCTTTTTGACTGTGGATTGTGGAATTCCAATCACTTGTAATGATAGAAAATGGGATCCGATTTACTTAAAATCAGAGTCAAAGACCAAACTTGCCAATATAAGGGCAAATTAAAAATCAATTTACAGTACTTGTAACCTCACATATGTTTTTTATGTAAAATATACCCATTAAGTTGATAGGTCTTTATAAGAGTGCACTCAGATATCTTCGTCAGCCTCGTAGACAGTGTCATGCATGCGTCACCTTCACTCCATTCATTGCCGGAAGAAGTGAGGATGAACAAGTAATCAGTGGGGTCCCAGTAGTGTATTTTCCCGACCTTACACTTCTTAATAACACTTGTATTCTATGCCCAATACTTGCATGCCCATTGGCTTGAATGGTCGCCGGTGCTTTCCAGGTAAGTCTACAGTGACAATGTCCAACCAAAGGTAAAAAAAAATCCAGCCTTGCCGATCCCCTTTTTCAGCTACAGGATTACTTAATGTCACTGAATAGTTGCCCAAACAAAAAAAAAGTGTTAAAGGCGTTGGATCAGGACAGACATTTTTAGTATTTCCACAGGATTGGCATAAATGCCTAACTGATTTAGGGCCCACCTATAGGACTTGAACCTATCTTCCAAATATGGGTCCCCCAATTTCTGTTCTGACTGGTGCCTGACATGCAGTGACAGGAGAGGTGGCACCGCATCTCTCCATCCATAGTTATAGCCGTCCCGAATACTATAAGAGTTCGGATATGTCTTGTCTGTCGTGAGACAACCACTATAAGGCCTATGTTGTTAAATGGCTCTCCTAGCAATAAAGGTATTGATGAGACTAATAGATTCTTACCTTCCATTGTATCTTTGTAGAAAGCCGTGGAAGTGATGTGTTTTGTTCCTAAAAGGTGCAATGACATGATGAACCTCGGCCGGCTGCAAGGATTTGAGGTATGGCTCTTCCTCTCCTGTATAGCAGATGCAAACAGACCAAGCAAGGAATGTTGTCTGCTTGATTTGTTCAACTGACCGGATTCTTTAATCTCCCATTTTGTATATTATCTACACTTTTCCCTACTGTCAATGTGATAAATCTTTATTCTTTAGGGGAAAATCACAGCTCAGGGGAAGCTTCTCCAACAAGACACTTTCATGGTAACAGAACAGGAATGCAGTTTTCTGACAAGGGGAAAGGAGCGGAGAGTCTTCCTTTTTGAGCAGCTCATCATCTTTAGTGAACCCATTGACAAGAAGAAAGGGTTTTCACTCCCTGGGTACATCTTTAAAAACAGCATCAAGGTAAGTGTTGGATATTGGTAGATGGTCTCGCTCTCGCTTTGCCACCCAGCCTTGGTGTGGAAACTAAAGTCATGACCATTGTGCTCATTGCTATGCAGAATGTTCACAGTAATTCAATTCCCATTATTCATATATACTTGGCCACTGTTCAGCATAAAGTGCTCGACCAAGCTCACTGACTTACTGGGAATCTGCCAAGAGGCTTTTGGAATATAATCTTAAGAGCAGCATGATGTAGTAACAGAGACCCTGATTCCAGCGATCTGTCACTTACTGGGCTACTTGGTGTAATTTTGATAAAATCACAGTTTTATCTGCTGAAGATCTACCAACCATTTCTTTGAATGCAGAGCTCTGTATATCCATACCTCCCACTCCCGTCTCCAAGACTTCTCCTCCCGTGCTGCGCCAATCCTCTGGAATGCTCTACCCCAAGAAATTAGGACCATTCACAATTTGCATAGTTTTAGGCGCTCCCTCAAAACATATTTGTTTGCAGTGGCCTGTCACGTTCCCTAATAAAAGTCATTTTATGTGTAAGGGCGCGCGTGTAGCCCAATTCACTATCTCCTTCTAACCCCCACTCCCTGAAGATGGCTGGACCATCATTGTAAATTCATAATTATAAATGGAATATAAAAAAAGAAAATTGGAGCGCACTTACCCCGGTAGATAGATCACTGTTATGACCCCAATGGCAGAGGGTCTCAGAAGTAATTACCGAGTCTGCAAACACAAAAAACCAGCTCATAGGACAGTGGTAACTGGGCTGACCGTATAACTAATCCTAGCACCACAAATAGCAGCAGCCGGGGAACGTGCCTACGTTGGTTCTAGACGTCTCGCGCCAGCCGGAGAACTAACTAACCCTAGAAGGGAAAAGATAGACCTTTCTTGCCTCCAGAGAAAAGACCCCAAAAGTTGGATACAAGCCCCCAACAAATAATAACGGTGAGGTAAGAAGAAAAGACAAACGTAAGAATGAACTAGATATTTAGCAAAGAGAGGCCCCCTGACTAATAGCAGAATATAGTAAGATGACTTATACGGTCTGCAAAAACCCTATCAAAATTTCCACGCTGGATATACAAGAACCCCCGAACCGGCTAACGGCCCGGGGGGAGGATACCAGCCCCCTAGAGCTTCCAGCAAAATCAGGAATCACATTTAGTACAAGCTGGACAAATAAATAAGAGCAATGCAAATAACCAAAAAACAAGGAAGCAGGACTTAGCTTAATTTTGCAAGAACCACGACCAGCAGACAGGAGCAAACAGAAAGGAACTGATTACAACGATGCCAGGCACCAGACTGAGAATTCAGGAAGTTTATATAGCAACACCCCTGGACTAACGACCCAGGTGGGTGCCAAACTAGGGAAAGACAATCCCAGAGTCATATCACTAGTGACCACAAGAGGGAGCCAAAAAAGTCTAAATCACAACAGTACCCCCCCTTTAAGGAGGGGTCACCGAACCCTCACCAAGACCACCAGGGCGATCAGGATGAGCAGCGTGAAATGCACGAACTAAATCGGCCGCATGCACATCAGAGGCAACCACCCAGGAATTATCCTCCTGACCATAGCCCTTCCACTTGACCAGATACTGAAGCCTCCGCCTGGAGAGACGAGAATCCAAGATCTTCTCCACCACGTACTCCAACTCGCCCTCAACCAACACCGGAGCAGGAGGCTCAACAGAAGGAACCACAGGTACAACGTACCGCCGCAACAAAGACCTATGGAACACGTTGTGAATGGCAAACGACACAGGAAGATCCAAGCGAAAGGACACGGGATTAAGGATTTCCAATATCTTGTAAGGACCGATGAAGCGAGGCTTAAATTTAGGAGAGGAGACCTTCATAGGAACAAATCGAGAAGACAGCCATACCAAATCCCCAACACGAAGTCGGGGACCCACACCGCGGCGGCGGTTGGCAAAACGCTGAGCCTTCTCCTGTGACAACTTTAAGTTGTCCATCACATGATTCCAAATCTGCTGCAACCTATCCACCACAGAATCTACCCCAGGACAGTCAGAAGGCTCCACATGTCCCGAGGAAAAACGAGGATGGAAACCAGAGTTGCAGAAAAATGGCGAAACCAAAGTAGCGGAACTAGCCCGAATATTAAGGGCAAACTCAGCCAACGGCAAGAAGGTCACCCAATCATCCTGATCTGCAGAAACAAAGCACCTCAAATAAGCCTCCAGAGTCTGATTAGTTCGCTCCGTTTGTCCATTAGTCTGAGGATGAAAGGCAGACGAAAACGACAAATCAATGCCCATCTTAGCACAGAAGGATCGCCAGAACCTGGAAACAAACTGGGATCCTCTTGTCAGACACGATATTCTCAGGAATGCCGTGTAAACGAACCACATTCTGAAAGAACAAAGGAACCAGATCGGAAGAGGAAGGCAGCTTAGGCAAAGATACCAAATGGACCATCTTGGAAAAGCGATCACATACCACCCAGATGACAGACATGCCCTGAGACACCGGAAGATCTGAAATGAAATCCATGGAAATGTGTGTCCAAGGCCTCTTCGGGACAGGCAAGGGCAAGAGCAACCCACTGGCACGAGAACAGCAAGGCTTAGCTCGAGCACAAGTCCCACAGGACTGCACAAATGACCGCACATCCCGTGACAAAGAAGGCCACCAAAAGGACCTAGCCACCAAATCTCTGGTGCCAAAAATTCCCGGATGCCCTGCCAACACCGAGGAATGAACCTCGGAAATGACTCTGCTGGTCCACTTATCAGGAACAAACAGTCTGTCAGGTGGACAAGAGTCAGGTCTACCAGCCTGAAATCTCTGCAACACACGTCGCAAATCCGGAGAAATGGCTGACAAGATTACTCCCTCTTTAAGAATACCAACAGGTTCTGCGACTCCAGGAGAGTCAGGCACAAAGCTCCTTGAAAGAGCATCAGCCTTCACATTCTTTGAACCTGGTAAATACAAGACCACAAAGTCAAAACGGGAGAAAAACAATGACCAACGGGCCTGTCTAGCATTCAGGCGTTTAGCAGACTCGAGATACATCAGATTTTTGTGATCAGTCAAGACCACCACACGATGCATAGCACCCTCGAGCCAATGACGCCACTCCTCAAATGCCCACTTCATGGCCAACAACTCCCGATTGCCAACATCATAATTCCGCTCAGCGGGCGAAAACTTCCTAGAGAAAAAAGCACATGGTCTCATTACAGAGCAACCAGGGCCTCTCTGCGACAAAACGGCCCCTGCCCCAATCTCAGAAGCATCCACTTCAACCTGAAAGGGAAGTGAGACATCAGGCTGGCACAAAACAGGCGCCGAAGTAAACCGGCGCTTCAACTCTTGGAAAGCTTCCACGGCTGCAGGAGCCCAGTTAGCAACATCAGAACCTTTCTTGGTCATATCCGTCAAAGGTTTAACAACGCTAGAAAAATTAGCGATAAAACGACGGTAGAAGTTAGCAAAACCCAAGAACTTCTGAAGACTCTTAACTGACGTGGGTTGAGTCCAATCATGAATAGCTCGGACCTTGACTGGGTCCATCTCCACCGCAGAAGGGGAAAAAATAAAACCCAAAAAGGGAACCTTCTGTACTCCAAAGAGACACTTTGAGCCCTTAACAAACAAAGCATTCTCACGCAAAACCTGAAACACCATCCTGACCTGCTCTACATGCGAGTCCCAATCATCAGAAAAAACCAGAATATCATCCAGATAAACAATCATAAATTTATCCAGATACTTCCGGAAAATATCATGCATAAAGGACTGAAACACTGAAGGAGCATTAGAGAGCCCAAAAGGCATCACCAAGTACTCAAAATGACCTTCGGGCGTATTAAATGCAGTTTTCTATTCATCTCCTTGCTTAATGCGCACAAGGTTGTACGCACCACGAAGATCTATCTTGGTGAACCACTTGGCACCTTTAATCCGGGCAAACAAGTCCGACAACAGAGGCAAAGGATACTGAAATTTAACAGTGATTTTATTCAGAAGCCGATAGTCAATACAAGGTCTCAAAGATCCGTCCTTCTTGGCCACAAAGAAGAATCCCGCACCAAGAGGGGAAGAGGATGGACGGATATGCCCCTTCTCCAGAGATTCCTTGATATACGAACGCATTGCGATATGCTCAGGTACAGACAGATTAAATAATCTTCCCTTAGGAAATTTACTACCTGGAATCAAATCTATAGCGCAGTCACAGTCCCTATGAGGAGGGAGAGCACTGGACCTGGACTCGCTGAATACATCCTGATAATCAGACAAATACTCAGGAACTTCCGAAGGAGTAGAGGAAGCAATAGACACCGGGGGGGAATCACCATGAATTCCCTGACAGCCCCAACTTGACACAGACATTGCCTTCCAATCCAAGACTGGATTATGGGTCTGTAACCATGGCAGACCCAAAACGACCAAATCATGCATTTTATGCAGCACAAGAAAACGAATCACCTCCCGATGTTCAGGAGTCATGCACATGGTTACCTGTGTCCAAAACTGCGGTTTATTTTCCGCCAATGGCGTAGCATCAATACCTCTAAGAGGGATAGGATTTACCAACGGCTCAAGAACAAAACCACAGCGCTTGGCAAATGACAGATCCATAAGACTCAGGGCAGCACCTGAATCCACAAACGCCATAACAGGGTAGGAGGACAATGAGCAAATTAAAGTCACAGACAAAATAAATTTAGGTTGCAAATTACCAATGGCGACAGGACTAACAACCCTTGTTAGGCGTTTAGAGCATGCTGATATAACATGTGTAGAATCACCACAGTAAAAACACAACCCATTCTGACGTCTATGATTTTTCCGTTCATTTCTAGTCTGAATTCTACCACATTGCTTTAAATCAGGTGTTTGTTCAGACAACACCACCAGAGGGTTAGCGGCTTTGCGCTCCCGCAAACGCCGGTCAATTTGAATAGCCAGCGCCATGGAATCATTCAGACTTGTAGGAATGGAGAAACCCACCATCACATTCTTAAATGCTTCTGAAAGGCCATTTCTGAAATTAGCGGCCAGAGCACACTCATTCCACTGAGTAAGCACGGACCATTTCCGAAATTTTTGGCAATACACTTCAGCTTCATCCTGGCCCTGAGAAATAGCCAGCAAGGCTTTTTCTGCCTGAATTTCAAGATTGGGTTCCTCATAAAGCAATCCGAGCGCCAGAAAAAACGCATCAATATTTGCCAATGCCGGATCTCCTGGCGCTAGCGAGAAAGCCCAATCCTGAGGGTCGCCCCGCAAAAAAGAGATAACAATTTTAACTTGCTGAGCTGAGTCTCCAGATGAACGGGGTCTCAGAGACAGAAACAATTTACAATTATTCCTGAAATTCCTAAACTTAAATCGGTCTCCAGAGAACAGTTCAGGAATAGGTATTTTAGGTTCAGACATAGGACTACTAGTAACAAAATCTTGTATGCCCTGCACACGAGCAGCAAGCTGATCTACACTTGTAATCAAGGTCTGGACATTCATGTCTGCAGCAAGCACAAGCCACTCAGAGGTAAAGGGGAGGAAGAAAGAAAAAAAAAAAACTCAGAATTTCCTTTCTTATTATCCCACTTCTGCAATGCATTAAACATTCAACTTGGGCCTGGCATACTGTTATGACCCCAATGGCAGAGGGTCTCAGAAGTAATTACCAAGTCTGCAAACACAAAAAACCAGCTCATAGGACAGTGGTAACTGGGCTGACCGTATAACTAATCCTAGCACCACAAATAGCAGCAGCCGGGGAACGTGCCTACGTTGGTTCTAGACGTCTCGCGCCAGCCGGAGAACTAACTAACCCTAGAAGGGAAAAGATAGACCTTTCTTGCCTCCAGAGAAAAGACCCCAAAAGTTGGATACAAGCCCCCAACAAATAATAACGGTGAGGTAAGAAGAAAAGACAAACGTAAGAATGAACTAGATATTTAGCAAAGAGAGGCCCACTGACTAATAGCAGAATATAGTAAGATGACTTATACGGTCTGCAAAAACCCTATCAAAATTTCCACGCTGGATATACAAGAACCCCCGAACCGGCTAACGGCCCGGGGGGAGGATACCAGCCCCCTAGAGCTTCCAGCAAAATCAGGAATCACATTTAGTACAAGCTGGACAAATAAATAAGAGCAATGCAAATAACCAAAAAACAAGGAAGCAGGACTTAGCTTAATTTTGCAAGAACCACGACCAGCAGACAGGAGCAAACAGAAAGGAACTGATTACAACGATGCCAGGCACCAGACTGAGAATTCAGGAAGTTTATATAGCAACACCCCTGGACTAACGACCCAGGTGGGTGCCAAACTAGGGAAAGACAATCCCAGAGTCATATCACTAGTGACCACAAGAGGGAGCCAAAAAAGTCTAAATCACAACAGATCACCACTTTATTAGGACATGTTATAAAAAACGAACAGCAGGGATGGATAAGAACAGCTACGGATAACGGCCGTTTCGTGCGTCAAGGCACTTCAACGGGTCCTACAGCTCGGTGGATTATGGGAGAAATTTATAGACCCACATGGGTCACCCACTCCTCCCATCCACGGGACATGTGGGTGGGAAGAACCACAACTCATCAGAACACCAACAATACTGCGCATAAAAACAACAAGTGCAATTTAAAAACAATCTCTATGAACATAGTGCAGAATGAACTCGAACATAAGTGACAACGGATGAATTATAAAAAGACTGACATGTCCACTTTGTCATTAAGGCCGTACGGCCCCGCTGCGTCTGTACGCAGAATCCATCTAGCCTCCCTACGCAGAAGGAGGCGGTGTAGATCCCCGCCTCCCTCCGGCAGGGAAACCTGTTCCAGACCGGCGAATCGCAGCACCTGGGCATTTCCTGCATGGTAAGTACGAACATGATTTATAAGCCTCGAGGCACCCTTACCTGTCCTCACAGAGTTAAAGTGCTCCCTAACACGGACAAACAGAGGCCGAATAGTTTTGCCAATGTAGAAGTTTCTGCAAGGGCAAAAGAGAACATAGATAACGTGAGTGGTTCTACAAGATATAAAATCACGCACTATGTGCTGTATATGGCCAACTCTAACTCTATTCCCGATATGATGAAACAAACAAAAATTACAACCCCCGCATTTGAAGTTACCTTTAGGGATACTGTCAGTCAACCAATTATTTCTATTGGACGCAAAACGGTTACGGACCAAACTGGCCCTGATATTTTTACTGCGGCGGACAGCGAACAAAGGACCTCTGTCTACCATTTTTGTCAAATCGCTGTCTTGTCGCAAAATCTGCCAATTCTTACGTATAGCGGCTCTGATATGATTGTCAAGCGGCCCGTATTTAAAACTAAATACGAATCTTTTCTCCTGTTTTTTTTTTTGGTGGAAGCAAATAAATCTGTTGCAGTAGCCTTATCATAGGCACTGTTGAGGACAGCAAGAGGATACCCTCGTTTTGTGAATCTGTCAACTAAATCAACCGACTGCTTTACAAACCCACTAGTGTCACTATTAATTCTTTTCACTCTGAGAAACTGACTGAAAGGCAAAGATCGCTTGGTATACAAGGGATGGGCGCTATCGTAGTGTAACAATGCGTTTGATGCCGTCGGTTTTCGGTGCACCTCTGTGGAAATAGTACTCTCTATAATTTGTAATTTTACATCAAGAAAAACCAGACCGGATCCCCCAAATTGCGAGGTAAACCCCAGGTTCATGGTATTGGACGTCCCCAGGTACTTCACGAAGTCCGTGAATGCATCCTGGTGCCCGTCCCAAACCATGAACATGTCATCGACATATCTAGCATAAAGCTTGATATGTTTGAGAAAGGGTTTTTTTGAGGAATAAATATATTCCTCCTCAAACCTGGCAAGAAAGAGGTTCGCCAGGGTACATGCGACGGGGGTAC
Organism: Ranitomeya variabilis; assembly: GCF_051348905.1. Classification (NCBI taxonomy): domain Eukaryota; kingdom Metazoa; phylum Chordata; class Amphibia; order Anura; family Dendrobatidae; genus Ranitomeya; species Ranitomeya variabilis. The sequence goes on from NC_135234.1 coordinate 653,470,535, forward strand.
CCATCGCGGTACCCACCGTCTGCAGGTACCACTGGGAGTCAAATTGGAAAGCGTTGTGTTCTAGAATGAAAGAAAGACCCTCACAGATGAAATGTATTGTGTCCATCCCAGTGGGTGTATTCTCCAGGATGCATCTGATTGTATCAACCCCCAACCTTTGCGGGATCCTTGTATACAGGCTTTTAATATCAATAGAAGTTAAAGCATAGGTGTCTTGCCATTCAAAGTCTCTTATTATCTTCAAAAAATCTCCCGTATCTTTCAAATACGATGGAATATCTCGTAACAGGGGACGTAGCAGCCAGTCGATGTAAGAAGATAGCGGCTCCGTTAAAGACCCCACCCCTGACACAATGGGACGTCCAGGGGGGGGGCTACTGCAGATTTGTGAAGTTTGGGTATGTGGTACCAATGGGGCTTTCTCGGGAATTCTGGTAACAACTTTTCAGCCTGTTTAGTAGAAAACACCCTTTTATCCACATATCTCCTCAATAAGGAACGCAACAGATTCTTAAATTTTGTAGTGGGATCCCTCTTTAATTTCATGTATGTTCTCTCATCTGATAACTGTCTTAAAGCCTCTGTTTTATAATATTCCCTTGTCATCAACACCACATTACCCCCTTTATCCGCGCCACGGATGATGATATCAGACCACCCCTCTATTTCTTTTAAAGCCCGTTTTTCATTGGGCTGTAAATTTTCATTAGGTCGTTCATATATTAATGCTTCCACATCTTTTAATACCTGTAACTGAAAGATGTCTATAAGATTACCCGGGGACGTAGGGGGCATATAGGTGGACCTGATGCCGCCAGTGAAGGGTGGTGTGACAGACTCACTCCCACTAATGGGTGTGGAAACTAAGGAATCAAGGAGAATTCTTGTTTCTTCCCGCACGTCACCAAATGGGTCCTCTGTGACAAAAAAGCCAAGGGGGCCCATATGGCAAGGTGTCTCCCCTGGAAATGTTTCCCGGGGAGCAGGAAGAGCTGCGTTATTGTTAACAGAGGCAAATGATTTGAAAAGATTTTTCTTGATGTAAAATTACAAATTATAGAGAGTACTATTTCCACAGAGGTGCACCGAAAACCGACGGCATCAAACGCGTTGTTACACTACGATAGCGCCCATCCCTTGTATACCAAGCGATCTTTGCCTTTCAGTCAGTTTCTCGGAGTTAAAAGAATTAATAGTGACACTAGTGGGTTTGTAAAGCAGTCGGTTGATTTAGTTGACAGATTCACAAAACGAGGGTATCCTCTTGCTGTCCTCAACAGTGCCTATGATAAGGCTACTGCAACAGATTTATTTGCTTCCACCCAAAAAAAACAGGAGAAAAGATTCGTATTTAGTTTTAAATACGGGCCGCTTGACAATCATATCAGAGCCGCTATACGTAAGAATTGGCAGATTTTGCGACAAGACAGCGATTTGACAAAAATGGTAGACAGAGGTCCTTTGTTCGCTGTCCGCCGCAGTAAAAATTTCAGGGACAGTTTGGTCCGTAACCGTTTTGCGTCCAATAAAAGTAATTGGTTGACTGACAGTATCCCTAAAGGTAACTTCAAATGCGGGGGTTGTAATTTTTGTTTGTTTCATCATATCGGGAATAGAGTTAGAGTTGGCCATATACAGCACATAGTGCGTGATTTTATATCTTGTAGAACCACTCACGTTGTCTATGTTCTCTTTTGCCCTTGCAGAAACTTCTACATTGGCAAAACTATTCGGCCTCTGTTTGTCCGGGTTAGGGAGCACTTTAACTCTGTGAGGACAGGTAAGGGTGCCTCGAGGCTTATAAATCATGTTCGTACTTACCATGCAGGAAATGCCCAGGTGCTGCGATTCGCCGGTCTGGAACAGGTTTCCCTGCCGGAGGGAGGCGGGGATCTACACCGCCTCCTTCTGCGTAGGGAGGCTAGATGGATTCTGCGTACAGACGCAGCGGGGCCGTACGGCCTTAATGACAAAGTGGACATGTCAGTCTTTTTATAATTCATCCGTTGTCACTTATGTTCGAGTTCATTCTGCACTATGTTCATAGAGATTGTTTTTAAATTGCACTTGTTGTTTTTATGCGCAGTATTGTTGGTGTTCTCATGAGTTGTGGTTCTTCCCACCCACATGTCCCGTGGATGGGAGGAGTGGGTGACCCATGTGGGTCTATAAATTTCTCCCATAATCCACCGAGCTGTAGGACCCGTTGAAGTGCCTTGACGCACGAAACGGCCGTTGTCCGTAGCTGTTCTTATCCCTCCCTGCTGTTCGTTTTTTATAACATTGTCCTAATTAAGTGGTGATCTATCTACCGGGGTAAGTGCGCTCCAATTTTCTTTTTTTATATTCCTTTGGACTACGTGCACACTTTTTGGATGCAGCACCCCTATGGTAACACCAGGATACATACAGCTATAGCAACCGTTTGAGTGGAATGTGGATAGTTCTGTGGGCCAGCATATATCGGCAGTGCGGATGTGTTTTCTTTCTATGTTTTGGACATAATTGTAAATACACACTTGTACATTGTATCTCCCCACCTCATTGTAGATTGTAAGCTCTCATGAGCAGGGTTGTCTTATTGTGCTTTAATTATTGTATTGTTAACATTGTTACTTATGACTGTTGTGTTTGAAACTGTTAAACTGTAAAGCGCTGCGGAATATGTTGGCGCTATATAAATGAAGAATATTATTATTATTCCTGCCCACTCTATTGATTGACAGCTTTCTGTGTACACTGTGAATAGGCAGAAAGCTGACAATCACTGGTGAGGGTGGGGTTATTTAGAGCAGGAGGACTACAAGGCACAGGACAATTATTTATCTAGTGATAATCTTTCTGATAAAACACTGATTTTATTGCTACTATAAGAAGCAGCCTAAGGGTATGTTTCCACGGTCAGGATTGGCTCAGTATTTGCTCAGGATTTGACGCAGGTGAAATCTGCATCTGAGGTCACTGGCAGGTCACCTGCGTCTTTGATGCGTTTTTTCCGCATGTGTTTTTCCATTACATGCGGTTTTTTTTGTCACTTGAAATAAAGCTTATTGAAAGTTGACTTCTGGGAAGGAAAAAAAGTGATTTCCTATTTGCAGATAGGGTGCGTGCACACAGTCAGTAAACGCTGCAGGTTGGACGCTGCGTACATCTGCAGTGTCCAACCCGCAGCAGCCAGCTGTTACAGCATAGTAGATGGTATTTCAAGAAATCCCATCTCCACTATGCGTTCAAAAACGCATGCAGCACACCTGCTTATCTGGACATGCGGGGCGTCTGTCCAGACCGCAGCATGTCTATTTACGTTGCGGAGACGCTCCGTCCCCGCAGCGTAAATTTCCCATAGACTATCATTACATGCAGTAAAACCGCATCTAATTATTAGATGTGTAATGTGTAATAACTTCGGGAACGCAACTTACTACGCATGTGTACTAATTTACATATGTTGAATCTTGTGTCTCGCATCAACAACGGGCGCTGCCGACAGCACTCAGACCGACATGTGCAGCTGCATAGAAATACATGCAGCCGCACACTCCCGAGTCCCAGGTGTTGATGCAAGAGACTCGCGCGAGTTTCTCACATCACACTCGCAAGTGTGACCCCGCCACACAGGAATAATGTTCTTTCCTTTTTTTTTTTTTACTAAATCATTTTTTTTTTTTTTAAATGGCGTGGGCTCCCGCAGAGGGAAAGCCAGCGACTGGGGGCCTTTGTTTATAGCCTGGGAAGGGGATAATACTCATGGAGCTTCCCAGGCTATTAATATCAGCTCACAGCTGTATACTTAGCCTTTACTAGCTATTAAAATAGGGGGACCTCACCAAAAAAATGACGTGGGGTCCCCCTATTATTAATAACCAGCAAAGGCTGGGCAGACAGCTACGGGCTAATATTAATAACCTAGGAAGGGACTATGAATATTGCCCGCCCCCTGGCTACAAAACAAACACCATCTCACAGCCACCCCCGCTCCAGATGTAGCAGGGCTTGTAGATGACCGCCAGAGATAACTCCGGCGGTCACCTGCACTGCAGTTCTCACAATCGGCTGATCAGCTGACCGTGAGAACTTACTTGCCTAGTGACCAGATATAACCCCGGCGGTCATGTGCACGGCAGTTCTCGTGAGCTCAGTCATTGCGAGAACTGCCATGGACGCGAACTTCCGGCAGTCGCAAGGTAAGATTATTTAAATTAGTTTTCATGCATAGGCTGCATACCGCATCTAATGTTAGTCTATGGGAAAAATACGCTGCGGGGACGGAGTATCTCCGCATCGTAAATAGACATGCCGCATGTCCGGATACGCAGGTCTGCGTCTCCGAACGCATAGTGGAGATGAGATTTCTTGAAATCGCCTCCACTATGCTGTAACATCTGGACTCTGCCGGTTTGACACTGTTGCTGTACGCAGCGTCAACCCCGCAGCGTTTCCTGACCTATGGTCTCCATCCTGGTATGTGCTGCTTCCTTCCTGCCCCCTAATCTTGTCATGTGCTGCTACCATCTTGTGCCCCCATCCTGTCATATGCTGCTCCCATCCTGCGCCCCCTTCCTGTCATGTGCAGCCCCCATCCTGCGCCCTCTTCCTGTTTTGTGCGCCTCCATCTTGTCATGTGCTACTCTCCTCTTGTGCCCTCATTCTGTTATGTGCTCCAATCCTGCACCCCAATCCTTTCATGTGGTGCTCCCATCCTGCACCCCCATCCTGTCATGTGGTGCTCCCATCCTGCACCCCCATTCTGGTATGTGCTGCCCCCATCCTGGTATGTGCTACTCCAATTCTGCGCCCCATCCTGTCATGTGGCGCTCTCATCCTGCGTCCCCATCCTGTCATGTGGTGCTCTCATGCTTCGTCCCCATCCTGTCATGTGCTGCTCCCATCCTGCACCCCCATCTTGTCATGTGCTGCTCCCATCCTGCACCCCCATCTTGTCATGTGCTGCTCCCATCCTGCGCCCCTATCCTGCCATGTGCTGCTCCCATCCTGCGCCCCATTCTGTCATGAGTTGCTCCCATCCTGCACCCCCATTCTGTCATGTGCTGCTCCCATCCTGCGCCCCATTCTGTCATGTGCTGCTCCCATCCTGCGCCCCCATTCTGTCATGTGCTGCTCCCATCCTGCGCCCCCATTCTGTCATGTGCATTAAAAAGTCACTGGCTTGCTGCGCTGATGTATCTTCTTTATATATTCAGTAGAAAGTGGCTGGATTGCTCCGCTGACGTATTTTATATATGGAGTCAGTATATAAAAATGTTGCCTGAAAGCGCGGACAGCGCAGGCGCCGGCGCCACAACCCTCGTGGGCCACAATCCTCATCCCCGGATGAGGACCCCCTGGCAATACCTAATAGGTACCGTGTATACTCGAGTATAAGCCGACCCGAGTTTAAGCCAAGACCCCTAATTTTGCCACAAAAAACTGGGAAAACTTATTGACTCGAGTATAAGCCTTGGGTGGGAAATGCAGCAGCTAATGGTAAATTTCAAAAAATAAAAATAGATACCAATAAAAGTGAAATTGATTGAGACATCAGTAGGTTAAATGTTTTTGAATATCCATATTGAATGCGTCCATATTCATTACTTTAATGAGTGGTACCACGTGACTGCTGAACACAGGAAGAGCTGTGGGTGCCGGAGAGATGGCGGTATGCGTTCAGTGCTTACGCATACCGCGATCTCCTGGGCTGCGTCACTCTGTGTGGTGCAGACTGCGCAGGCGCGTCGCGCTTGTGCAGTCTATTAAGGCTTCGGACAGAGTGACGCTCCCAGCGTTGTATTATAGATACAGTGCTGGAATAAGAGTCTCTGCCCTTGCATCATGCTGTTCTTAGATTAAATAGCTAATACTTTTTGACATATTCCCTTTAACTTGTAACCTTTCGAAAAGTATGAGATTTCTCCTCTTAAGGGCTATAGTCACACACATTTTCGCCACCAGCTCGTTTGTTATTAGTCAGGTGACGTTCTCATCCATTTGTTTTCTCTTTATGTATAATACCATTCTCTGGGTTAGAAGTTTGAGGACAGAATGTATAACACTGCACATTATCACATTTTGCAGATACATGCGCCATTGTAAAGTGGCAGCAATATCCTCCGGAGTGGAATAACAAGCTGTAATCTTTAGTTTACCCCCAGATGTAGAGCACTCCTGCGGATTGTGTTCTGGAACTCTGTTAAGTGCTTTGATAATCTTCCAAGTCCATCATTAGAGTAGATAAATAATGTATATGATGGCATTGAAAAGTTTGTGCTACTTTGCAAAGTTGCACTGAAAAAAGGATTTTTGGCTACAGATCCACGTCTTTAGGGATACTGATTTATTTTCCCGAATTTAAATGTATGTTGCACCCATATGATAAATCATGGCAAGTCTCTTGTAGCCCAATTATATCCAAGGTATTCAATTTGTATTTCTATTTTACATGAATTAAAGGAAACGTATCAAGTTTTCCCTAAAAATCGACGCAACGTCTTGTTATAACTTTCTAACAAGCTCTCGCTTGATGCCTCCTGAGTAATCTGGTGGCACGCGGTGGTGGCCTTTTCTCCCGAGTCCAGCTCGTGTAGGCAGTATTCCTTTGACTTTGTGAAATATGTTCCAGTTGTATCTCTTGGAACAATGAATGCCTTTGCTATTTTTTCGTAGCCTCTTCCTTGTTTTAACAAGACAATGATTTCTTCCTTAACTTTTTTGGACCACTCTGTTGACAACTCAAGATTATTAGTGAAATGCAAGCCATAACCTTTAACAAATGGGCTAAGATTCCTCAGGAACTCTGCCAGAAGCGAGAAAATTAAAACTACTGTTTATAATTACAAATATCATATATAAAAATGTATTTTTCTTCTACTTGCATTGCTCTAGATACCTCTTGAGTCAGAATTTTGGCCGACTTGGAAGAATAGTTTTTCGGTATGAAATATTTTGCTGCTGTGTTTTTTAGGTAAGCTGTCTAGGAATTGAAGATTCTGTGGATAATGACCCCTCTAAATTTGCACTGACATCACGAGGTACAGATCGCAGCTTAATGCGTTACACATTGCAAGCCTCTTCCGCTGACATTAGAATGGCCTGGGTGCGAGACATTGGGCAGATACTGGAGAGCCAGCGTAACTTTCTTAATGGTGAGTAACTGGTATACCGAGGATGTCATCCATTTCACATTAATTACAGTAAAAGAATTCTGCATTGTACCTCTGTTCTTCCTTCTAATGATTAATAAATTGACAAATGGGATTTACTGTTCCCCTTGTCAAAGGGGCATGTCCCTACAGTGAGATACTGTCCGCTCTGATTGGACGCTGTGAGACTGTGCATGGCCACATCCCCAACTAGTAACAAAGGAACAACACAAGTCTCGTGCACACGATACTTATTTCTGAGTGCAGATTCGGGGTAGAGTAAATCTGCAGCATGTCAATGCAGTGTTTTTGCAGCAGATTTCAACCACACTAATAAGTGTCGTAAAATCTGCACCAAAAACGCATGTAAGAAAACACTTCTATTTTCCACAGCATTTTTCCTGCCAAGAGATGCACCAAATACGTAACGTGTGCACAGACTCTTGGGGTATCTACAGACATTGAGTATTTGGTGCAGAAATTTCTGCACCATGTCTGCATCTCTTGGAAGGAGAAACGCAGAGGCAAAAACGTACCTTTTTGCCGTGTTTTTGCTGCTTTGCGTTTTTGGTGCAAATTTGAATGTAGATCATTGATCTTCATACATTTTTTGTTGTAAGTTGTAGATCTATGAAATGGAGTTTCAAGAATCTAGTAATAATCAAGTTTTTCTATCCAAGGGCAGTAATCAGTATCAGTAGTTAAATAATCCATTGTGGGTAATTTTGTAAATGAATGTTTCTCCTTCCCCTCATTGGGGACACAGACCATGGGTTGTATGCTGCTGCCACCTGGAGGCTGACACTAATTAATACAAAGAAAGTTACTGTAGCTCCTCCTCCGCAGTATACACCCTCATGCTGGCTCCCAGAAAACCAGTTCTTGCTTAGTGTCCGTAGGAGGCACATGGGTCTGCTATACAGAACAAAAACTCTTTATTATTTTAATTTTACATTTTTACATTTTTGATTTTACTTTTTCCAAGCGAAGGGGCCACGGCTCTGATCTCCACAAACCATCAACAGGTGAGCATGGAGAGTGTTGCCTCCCCGTATTCTCCTGTGACGTGGGATGCCATGTCTGAGCTGATTTTAGAGGCTACAGGTCTCTTAGAGGGCAACGATCTCTCCACACCCTTATCGGATGAGCACATGGAGTGTCGCCTCCATGTATCCTCTTCCGCAGCCAGGCCTTATGCCAGACATTCTGCCCTGTCTCATCCTAGGGGATTTAACCCCTTTGATGTACAGTGGCCCCCTTTTTGGCGTCCGAGCAGCCCCCACTGCACCACCACTGTTAAAGCGGATGGTACAAGGAGGCGGACGGTCCCTCTCCACCTCGCTATTAAAGGGATGGTGGATTGAGGGTTACCCCTTTATCTCTGCAGCATCCAAGACCAGTAGCAGCATCAGGAGGTCCTGCATCATACAGCTGGCTTACCTGCCACCCGGCAGCTTCTCAGGGTAAGTGCCAGGGCTGGAGGGCTCCATATAAGCAGTCTGGGGTGGCGTTGGATAAGTGGGCCCATCCTGGCGGTGAGGGGCGTGTATCGGCCCTTTCCTGCGTTGGCACCAGAGGTGTGTAGCGAACATGATTTTGAGTATGATTCGGAGGTTTACTGGATCTGGTCTTGCCAGTTTTCTGGAAAACGGTGGACTCACTTATTGAGGCCGTCAACCAATCTCTGTAGATTGACGAGGACTCCGGTCCTGCTCCGGATCACAGTGTCCTTCAAAATGACAAAACTCCCTCATAGAACATTTGCCATTCACCAGGACCTGGAGCGTCCGGATAAGCGATTGACTCGGGAAGCCAGCACGGTATCCTTTTTCAGCCAACACGCGAGCATGTGGAGAGTCGTCTCCATGTATCTTCCCCCGCAATGTGGGATGCCATGCCGGTTCTGATTTTCAGACCAAAAATCCTTTTTCATTTTAGTCCTTTTCATTTTTCATCTTTTTCATCAAATGACAGGGGTGACGGATCCTTTCAAGGTTTCAATCTCCTCAAACCACAACAGGCGAGCACGTGGAGTGTCGCTTCCGCATATCCTCTCCTGCGACGTGGGATGCCATGCCTGAGCTGATTTTTATGGGTGACAGGTCCCTTAAAGAGCACCTATCTCCCCACATCATCAACAGACGAGCACATGGAGTGTCGCCTCCATGTATATTCTCTTCTGCAGCCAGGCCATTGCCAGACAACTAGCTCTGTCCAAGCGGGGGCTTGAACTTCGTGGATGTACAGAGGCACCCCCCTTTTGGCATCCGAGCAGCCCCCACTGCATCACCACTGTTTAGTGGATGATGCAAGGAGGCAGACGGTCCCTCTCCACTGACGATGGATTGACGGTTCATCACCTTTAACTCTTTACCATCTAAAGACTGCAGCAACAGCAATAGATGGTTTATCCTGACCTGCTGGATACAGCTGCGTATTCTACCACCTGGCAGCTTCTCCGGGTACCTGTAAAAAAAAAAGAGATCTGAGGAAAGATTGGGCCGAATCTCCTGTAGTACACCCACAGGTATCCCGACTGGGAACAGTAACCTTCTCCCGGAGGCAATACAGTTAGCCAATCAAATCTCTCAAGCGAGAGACTATGTGGTCCACGCCTCTTTGGATGCAACTAGTTGCGTGACGCTGTCAGCAGCAAATGCCAGAATAATCAGAAAGGCATCATGGCTTTAGAGAATGGAAAGCGGACTCTGCCTCCAAAAAAGACATCACACCCTTACCAGAGTGGTCGGTTATTCGCCGAGAAGTTGGAACCAATCCAGGCTGGACCACTACTTCTTCCCAATCAGGGCGTTCCCCATGCAGGAATAAAGGATCGTACGTTTCCTATGGACCCAACCAGCAGTGGAAGGGTTGTCCAAGACAGTCTAGATTTAAGGGATCTAGGTCCCAAAAAAGGGACGGAAAAGTAAAACCGATCCTGGACCTCAAATTTCTAACCAGTTTATCAAGGTCTGCCTTTTCCGGATGGAATTCCTCCGTTCGGTTATTACTTTCTACGGAAAAAGGTGGAGTTTCTAACATCCATCGTCATGCTTACCTCCACATTCTGATTCAAACATTTTTGCGCTTCACCATTCGCGAACAGCGTTTTCAGTTCACGGCTTCACCCTTTGGCTTTTCTAGAGCTCCCGCAGTGTTCACAAGGGCCATGGTGGCTGTCATGTCCATCTTGCACTCTCGGGGCTTGGTCATCATATCCTATCTGAATGACTTTCTAGTCAAGGGACCGTACTTCCAGGTCTGCGCTGAAACCGTCTGTATCACTTGCGATACCCTGTTTCGCCTGGGCTGGCTCATAAGCTTAAACAAGTCTTCCCTATTTCCAGCCCAGCAGATATCCTTTTTGGAGATTGTCTTGGACACCTCCTGAGGGCTAGTGCTTCTCCCTCGAGACAAGGCCTTGGGCCTCCAACAGCGAGCTTGTGCAGTTTGTCCCTTGTCCCCTCTTCCATCTTAGTTGCTATGAGGGTTCTGGGAAAAATGGGGGCTTCAATGGAAACAGTCCCCATCGCTCCACTTGTCTCTGTGGGTCAGACAGGCGCTCAGATAGTGGACTTTGAGCTCTTCCCTCAGATTAGGGGAGATCCTTTCTCCCGGTTCAATGGTTAATAGTATCTACTGATGCCAGTCATGAACACACTGGTCAAGGCCGCCGATCAACTTGGGAATCCAGGCTCCCGATCAATGATCTGGAGATCTGAGCTTTATGGCTAGCCTTACAGCATTTCCACTGCCTTCTGGCTGGTCACCCCTTCCGAATTCTGATGATCTCTACAGGGCACATCTCAGGAGTAGGAAACTGGGCAGCAGGCTTCCTCAGCCATCAGGGTCTCACCTCAGGCGAGTGGGAACTTCATCCAGAAGCCTTCCAACAGATCTGCCTTCTCTAGGGAACTCTGATGTAGATCTGACGGCGTCCAGACTGAACGCCAAAGTACTCGAGTTCTGACCCAGGCGGGACTCTCACAACAAGTTGTGGGCGACTAGTGCTGTAAGCCCGCCTCAGTACGCATTTAGGTTGGGGCAGGAATCACGGATGCCTTCCCCTTTTTTCCTTCAAATCAATCTGGATTCAGGCCTGGCGCTCACTTCCAGATTTTGGCCTGATCGGTCTTATTGCAACATAACTGCAAGTAAGGACTTTCACACAGAGTTTTCTCGTGGTACTTCCCTATCGCATACTTCTAGATCTTTGGGACCTTAATTGGTCTTGGGCGTCTTACAGGAGACTCCTTTTGATCTGGACTGAGTTTACGGTCATGGAAGGTCGCCTTTTTTCTCTGCTGTCACGTCATTCAGGTGACTTTTCGGAGCTATCCGCTCTGTCCTTTCAGATGCCTTTCCTTATTTCCATCAAGGCAAGGTTGTCCTTGGGCAGGTCCCGTCCCTTGTTGCCAAGGTGGTATCGTACTTCCACCGTTATGAGGACATCGTTCTTCCCTCATCTTGTTCGGCACAAGTCCACATAGCAGAACAGGTTCTCCATACTCTGGACGAAGTGAGAGCTCTCAGAAGGTATGAGTTGAGGACAGCATCCTTCCGAAGGTCGGACGCTTTATTTGGGCTTCCTGATGGTCACAGGAAGGGTTTGTCCATTTTATCAACTATGATCGCCAGGTGGATTCGTTCCACCATCCAGGAGTCCTTCCACGTCAGAGGTCAGCCTATTCCAGCGGGGAACAGGGCACACTCCACTCGGTCGATAGAGGCTTCTTGGGCCATTAGGCACCAGGCGTCGGCACAATAGGCCTGCAAGGCTGTGGTTTCATCCAGTCTGCACACATTCTTGAAGCACTATAATATTCACATCCAGACTTCCACAGATGTGAGTCTTGGCAGGCGGACTCTGCGGGCCGCGGTAATGCGCTTTTAGGCAGTGGTTACTCAAGGCCTGATCTGTAAGGTTGTCCCCACCCAGGGACTGCTTTGGGACGTCCCATGGTCTGTGTCCCCCAATGAGGTGAAGGAGAAATAGGGATTTTTGTGTACTCACCGTAAATCCTTTTCTCCGAGCCAATCATTGGGGGACACAGCACCCACCCAATTAATGGCTTTGTGCTTGTTCTGTAATTTGACATGTTATACTCTTATATGTTGTTATTGATCTCCTACTGCTTTTGTACCGAACTGGTTCTCTCTGAGCCAGCATGAGGGTGTATACTGCGGAGGAGGAGCTAACTTTCTTTGTATTACTTCGTGTCCGCTTCCTTGTGGCAGCAGCATAACACCCATGGTCTGTGTTCCCCAATGATTGGCTCGGAGAAAAGGATATTACAGTGAGTACGCAAAAATCCCTATTTTGCTTCGGGACTTAGCATTTACTTCTATCTATCCTGCTAGAACACTCCCAACCTCCGAGATATGGATAGTAGAGCCATAATTAAAAGGCATAAGGGGTCTGTCCCACAGTAAGAGAAGTCTTGAAATCTTTTGAGTCAGTAGGACTTTATGGGCCTGGGAGAAAGGATCTTTGCACACCATGTTTGGTGCATCCAAACTGAGAATAAGAAAACAAAAAATAAAATAAACTATAGCAAACCAGAAAGTATATCAGAAATGGATGTTTATTACAATACACTAAATGTAATGGTATTTCCATTTCCAGCACTTCAGTCACCTATTGAGTACCAACGGCGAGAAAGCAAGTCTAATAGTCTTGGTCGATCTAGTAACAGCAGCATGATGGACACAAGTCGTGGGGGTCTCAGACCTCATTCATCTGCATCTATGGATAGAAATAAAGTGCCCAATCTCAAGTCATACAACTCTTCCTTGCCATCCCTTTACTTGCCTAGCAACCCCCGTGAAAGCCGACTTGGAAGCAAGGTAGGTCTTAAAATTTTGTAGTTCTTATAGGGTTTATTATTGATATAATTATAAAAACAATAATTTAATTTACACTGTCAATTTCCTATAATATCACAGGCTCACGCTCCTCGTAAGGGTTCACACGCAGATGTCCTCCCCCCAGCGGTTCTTACCCCAGCACACATCAATCTTGATTTAAATCATTATCCAGAGTCCTCCACTTCTACTGTCTCCAATGGAAACCCTCAAAGTGACCCTACCAGTCGGGTAAGGAGTACCTCAATACTTAGGGGCATTTCATTAAGTTCAATCAAAGGACCATTAAGACGCAACGGACCAGAAGACGCACCTAGGTTTTAGAGGAGGAAATTAGAAAACAAAATTGAAGCAAAAAATGTAGTCAATTATGTACTTAATATTCCCCATCCTGGTATGCATGGCTCCCTTATCCCTATCCTGGTATGCATGGCCCCCATCTCTGTCCTGGTATGCATGGCCCCATCCTTATCATGGTATGATTGGCACATATCCCCATACTGGTATGCATGGCCACAATCCCTATCCTGGTACATTGGGACCCCATCTACATCCTGGTATGTATGGCCCCCATCTCCGTTCTGGTATATATGGCCACAATCCCTATCCTGGTATGCAGGGACCCCATCTCCATCCTGGTATGTATGGCCCCCATCTCCGTCCTGGTATGCATGGTCCCATCCTTACCCTGGTATGATTGGCCCCAATCACTATCCTGGTATGCAGTGACCCCATCTCCGTCTTGGTATGCATGGCCCCATCCATATCCTGGTATGATTGGCCCCCTTCCCCATCCTGGCATGCATGGCTCCCATCAGAAAAAATACATTCTACTTACCTTCCCTGCATCTATCCATTTGTCTATTCTGAGCCTTTCATGGAAGTTCTCAGGTTTCTTCACATAGTTTCTGGAAGAATCCATAAAAAACAATGTTTTTGTTAGGCTCTGTCATGTGCTATATCACAGCTATTTGTGCCGTACAATTGCTTCCAAGTGGCAGATGGAGCACACTAGGGGTCTTTACAATTAATGATATGAGGATGCATCCATTACTAGATATGCCTCCATATTTTTCATCCAGGAATGGGTGTAGATTTCTACCATAGCCTATCATCTAAGGCAAAGTGACTTCTTTGTGCCCCCTTCTAGTACTCAACACTTGAAGCACATGCCCCAGTTCACACATGTGTGAGACATAAAAGGGTATTCTCAAATTTGGAAGTTATCTCCCTTATTAATAGGATATGGTATAACGTCATGATCGCTGGGAGTCCAAGCACTGGGACCTCCAACAATGCCTACAACCAGAGATTTGGAGATCTCTGTGTGAATGGAGAGGTAGTTGATCATGCACACTGCTGCTCCATTCATTTTTACAAGAGTGCTGAAGTCCAGCTGAGAGCTCTGTCTTAAGAATGATTGGAGTGACACTGTGCATGACAGACCAAAAAATCTCAGTACCAGAATGATGATTGAGAACCAAGATCTTGATGCAATAAGTGAATATTGCGAGAGGTAGCTGGATCGATGTCCTTAAACATTTATTACCTGCTTATTATTTATTAACCTTTCTCAAACACCCTTTCCCCCTACCATATTTTCATTTCTGCTTTGTCTTGTGCTTATCACGTATGTTCTAACATATATCTAGCATGTACCTACAGTGCTTACGGAAAGTATTCAGACCCCTTTAAATTTTTCACTCTTATTTCATTGTAGGCATTTGGTAAATTAAAAAAAGAAATGTAGACATGTTTGCAAATTTATTAAAAAAGAAAAACTGAAATATCACATGGTCATAAGTATTCAGACCCTTTGCTCAGTATTGAGTAGAAGCACCTTTTAAGCTAGTACAGCCATGAGTCTGCTTGGGAATGATGCAACAAGTTTTTCACACCTGGATTTGGGAATTCTCTTCCATTCTTCCTTGCAGATCCTCTTCAGTTCCGTCAGGTTGGATGGTGAATTTTGGTGGACAACCATTTTCAGGTCTCTCCAGAGATGCTCAATTGGGTTTACGTCAGGGATTTGGCTGGACCAGTCAAGAATGGTCACAGAGTTGTTCTCAAGGCACTCCTTTGTTATTTTAGCTGTGTGCTTAGGGTCATTGTCTTGTTGGAAGGTGAACCTTCGGCCAAGTCTGAGGTCCAGAGCACTCTGGAAGAGGTTTTCATCCAGGATATTTCTGTATGTGGCTGCATTCATGTTTCCTTTAATGGCAATCAGCTGTCCTGTTCTTGCAGCTGAAAAACACCACCATGTTTCACTGTTGGGATTGTATTGGGCAGCTGCATGGCTTTCGCCGCGCATATTGCTTAGAATTATAACTAAAAAGTTCTATCTTCATCTCATCAGACCAGAGAATCTTATTTCTCATAGTCTAGAAGTCCTTCATGTGTTTTTTACAAACTCTATGTGGGCTTTCATATGTCTTGAACTGAGGAGAGGCTTCCGTCGGGCCACTCAGCCATAAAAGCCCGACTGGAGGAGGCTGCAGTGATAGTTGACTTTGTGGACCTTTCTCCCTTCTCCCTACTGCATCTGTGGAGCTCAGCCACAGTGATCTTGGGGTTCTTCTTTACCTCTCTCACCATGGCTCTTCTCCCACGATTGCTCAGTTTGGCTGGACGGCCAGGTCTAGGAAGACTTCTGGTGGTCCCAAACTTCTTCCATTTTAGGATTAAGGGGGCCACTGTGCTCTTGAGTACTGCAGAAATTCATTTGTTACCTTGGCCAGATCTGTGCCTTGCCACAATTCTGTCTTTGAGCTTCTTGGCCAGATCCTTTGACCTCACGATTCTCATTTGGTCTGACATGCACTGTGAGCTGTGAGGTCTTATATAGACAGGTGTGTGCCTTTCCAAATAAAGACCTATCAGTTTAATTAAACACAACTGGACTCCAATAAAAAAGTAGAACCATCTCAAGGAGGATCACAAGGAAATGGACAGCATGTGACTTAAATATGAGTGTCTGAGCAAAGGGTCGGAATACTTATGACAATGTGATATTTCAGTTTCTCTTTTTTAATAAATTCGCAAAAATTTCTACATTTCTGTTTTTTTCAGTCAAGATGGGGTACAGAATGTACATTAATGAGAAAAAAATTAACTTTTTTGAATTTACCAAATGGCTGCAGCGAAACAAAGAGTGAAAAATTTAAAGGGGTCTGAATACTTTCCGTACCCACTGTGTATGCACTTTAGATATCCTTGATAAAGAACTTTTTGGTCGAAAGGTTGGACCCTTTCGTGCCGGATCAAAATAAAATATTAACTTATTCCATCAAGATCTTTGTTCTCCATCGTCATTTTGGTGCTGATATTTTTTGGCCTACATTAAGTCAGGACTGCGGTCCGTTCCTCGTGCATGTACACTCCAGGAGCAGTATTGCCTGTCTTTCCTCCACAACCAGTGCTACATTCACAGAGGGCTCTTCAGAGCCCTCATTCTTCGGATCAGTGGCTGATTCAGAGGTTGGACCTCCTGCGATCGGGAAGTCATTCGGTGGATAGGGTATAAGCTCCAAACTTGAGAATACCCCTTTAATCTTTAGACATTGTGTAGTATTTGGGAAGAGTGGGGGTAATATCACTTACTTCTTCTAAGTTAATAGGCTACATACTGAAGTGCAGCATCTACAAACCTGAGAAATATGTAAGATACCTAAAGGCATTAGGAGGGGTGTATGACACAAGGATTTAAAGGATATCAAAGAGACAATCCCTATGTTTTGCTCTGCCACTTAGGGCCTAAAGGTCTGTTTACACGGACCACCCGACTGGAAGATACCACTAATTTGGCTTGTTCATAGAGTGATTGACATCCTGTTTATATGGCAAAAGAATTGGGGACTTGTGTTTCTAACAAGGCTTGTTCACGAATATCTTGCAGTGTAAATGCCCCTCAACCTTCACTGTAGCACAGTATATCAGCTTTTCATAGGTGTTGCTTTTTTCTGTTAATCTAGGACAGTCTTTACATTCTTACTGCATGCATTGAACATTTGTTTTGAGCCGCCTGACATGTCTGTTTCCTCCAGAAGCTAAGTACATTGTCCCGGGAGCTCCCTGGCTACGCCTCACCCTCGGATGAAGTCAGTTTACCTACTCCTCGACTTGCAAAGCTGGATGAGGATGAACTGTGAATTGTGTCCTTTTTGTATGGGGTCAAAGTAGTTCCCTGGATTATCAGGACGGATCTGTGGCCTGAGAGGAGTAAAGAGAAGCCTTGGACTCCTGTGCTAGGAAGCTTGTGGGAAGGGAACTCACCTTATTTGGCCTTTTCCATATCCAGCACAGACTACAATCCGATGTCAACTCTAGAAAAAAAAAAAACTTTGTTTATATGATGAGTTATATAATGACTTCCTTAAGGAAGGGCCAATCAAGCCCCAGAATTGCTTGGGTGATATCCCGTGTTTACTATGTGCTCAAGCATAAGAAGAATTCTTCTTATTCTAATTTCAGAAAGACTGAAGGAAACTTGTGGGTGACAACATACGGCGCTCTGTGACAATGGGTTTCATTAAATGGACAATTTGTTTCTCAAGACCGAAGAGAAAATGTGTAACTATTTCATCCATTACCAAATTCAGCAGAAAGTGGTCATTGGATACAGAGCTTTCTACTGGCAATCTGACAATCAAGGAATCTGGGCAAAACATTAAAACCTTTCTCACACTGAGTAATGGTTGACCGTTATTGAGAAGTGATGGAAATGCCATGCCTGAAACTACCTGAGTGGGTACCTTGTTCTCTGTGGAAAAGCCATTTTTATGGAGGCTCTATTAAAGTGAATTGATCTCCAATTATACACTCTATACACCCACCAATTTCTACGACCTGTGTGAGGAGTACACTGTCCTTCAAAGATACAGATATCCTAAACAGCCGTGCAATATTTATGTTTGACAATTTACTCTACACAGTATTAACACTTACACCTTTTGGATGAATACATAGGTTATAACCCTGGGTTTTCTACCATTATGAGACCTTGTTTCTGTTAATAAAAACTATAGGGTAATTTACTTAAACTGGTGTGATATACGATACGCTGTAGTCTTAAAGGGGTTGTTTGAAGAATCCTTACAGAGTGTGCACTACACGCTGTCGGGAATCTCCAGTATTGCTGGAAAGAGCCAATGCTCATGGGTCTGAAGTATGCAATTTGGATACATGCGATAAAGTGCCGGGTTCGGCCTTGCTCCATACAATTTAATTGAGCGAGGCTGGACACATCCAGGAAAATGGGGCCAGGATTATGGTATACATGCAGTCATATGAACGCCTGCTATCACCAGCAACACTGGAGAATCCTGACAGTGTGCAGTGCGTACACTGTTAGGTTTCAGAAGTTTTAAGTCACATAGAGAGATCCCGGAAGAACCCCTTAAATCCAGAACTCGATGGAGTACAATGAGATAAATTTATTAAGAGGCGCAGCTTGTCCAGGTACCAGAACATCTGCAGATTTGTGCCAGTTTTTGATGTGAATTATTTTAAATGATGTTTAAATGTTCCGCTGTGTTTCAACCACAGTTATAGATACCATGTATAGCTGCGGTATTTGTGCATAGCACTAAATCCTTATAGCCGTCAATGGTTGTGGACTGCCAAAGAACTTAGCATTGGTAAATAATGTAAAAAATAACGGTGGTCTGAATAAGCACCTTAGACATAAGTCACATCCAGGAGCTCTATAACAAATTTGTACCTAAAGGCATCATGGAGGTCTCCTTTGGGTATGAAACGAAGATTTCCTTATAGTCCCGATTTCTGGTCATGAACTCTGCATTTAATCTGTAGATTTCCCGTGTAATTACTAAACTATTGTAATCTAGAAATTTGATCTGCGTTAAGACCAAAAGTTTTGTATGAATGTTATAAAGCTTCTTTCTAATACTTCTTCCTTAATTTACCACACTCCTAATTCTTATAGTTGTTTCTAAAGGAAACTTTGTCATATTAATAAAAAAGAAGCTAAATAATGTAATGGAGAAACCCAAAGAAGTCGCTGATAATCTAGAAAGGGACTCATCTCATCTGTATGGCATAGCTCCTTCAGATCTATTTTTCCAGCGTTCAGGAATATATTTCGAGTAGTCAGAGCGAGGACTTGGGAAGTCCAGCTGATGCTTCCTACATATAAAAACTATAATCAAAGTGAGAGCAGCCAAAGAAAGATTAACCAAAGAAAGTCATTTTATTACATGATATTGCCTCTATGTTGGAGTGATTCTAATTCATTCATTCTTCCCTTAAAGGGGTTGTATAGGATTAGGAAAACATGGCTGCTTTCTTCCAAAAATGGTGCCACCTGTGTCTACAGGTTATTACAGTATTGGAGCAAAGTTGCAAAAGCAGGTACATCATGGACAGGTGTAGTGCTGTTTGTGCAAGTAAGCAGCTATAATTGCGTCAAGTACAACCCCTTTAATTACCTTCCTATAGGCTCCACATGATAAAAGTTATCAGCAGGTAGTTTTGCTTTTAAATAGGTCATGGAGTGTAGTGTATGCAGACAGCACAACAATGAGATTGCTGCTTCCCTTAACTTTACAAGCCATAGTCATCAGACTCTAAGATTGCAATAATGGGATATCTGCTAGAATTGACCTTCTCCCCTTAATGACACAGACATCACACGCTGCTACGTGTCCTCATCCAAAGCCATATTGTAAGCAGCATTGTGCCAAATAGTAGAAGATATGCAATCTGCTGTGTATATTTCTCTATAGACCTAGAATAGTGCAGGTCACGTATATGAGATTATGACTGAATATGAGATTCTTCTTCAATTACTAAAGGTGACCATGTAAAATCCGAGTCTTATCCCCTTATAGCTCTGACATCCATTTATCAGTAAAGAGTAGATTCTTTGAAACTATTGATAGGCATGTATAAGTATATTGTAGAAATACAATGACATTATACAGATTCATTTTAATTCTCAGATTCAAGAATGGATATATAAAAAAATCAGAAAAAGAAATAATAGTGAGGTGCTTGCTAACACAACATAATACCCATGGCTGACCGAGGTGAGGTTGGTGAGGGATTAGGTACGATATAGGCGACTGACTAAGTTCACATATGAAGAGGCTTATTGGTCTATGAATGGCCATGTTATCAGGTATGTTTAGTATGGATCCATGCTCGCCAACTGTTCCACTCTTCAAATACCACCCTGGCAATTTGGAGGAGTCTTGGACTGAAAGTGGTTGGGTTTAAGTAAATCCCATCACAAGTGGGTGTCCCAGGTTGGACCAGGAGTGTTCCCGGGAGGGTTGGAAGTGTGTTTAGATGGGACAGAACATTAATACCCTATTTGCCAAACACTAATGTTGGTAAGTTTGTATACCTACAATACCAGCGAGTCAATGCTAGACCATTGGTCCCAGTTTCATTCCATAATGGGATAATAATGTTGCTTTTGAAAGATCATGGAATCAGCTAATGAGGACACCATCTACATGGAGCTTGTATATTCTCCACATGCGTCAAGTATATGCTGGTAAGGTAATAATCATCTATTGGACATACTATTAATTAGAGAAGACCAGATAAGTACCCCATGGTTCCCTTGGCAAATGTCCCACCCAGACTCGATGTCAGAAGAGGCACAGAGAGAGGCTCAGAAAACCCCATCAAGGAATATGAATGATAATACGTTGCAGATTATTCGTAATAATAAAAAAAAAAGTTCAAGAGACAATGGGTATGATTCAAGAAAACTGTGTAAGAGCAAGAATGTCTATGATACCGATTGTAACCGTGCATCACTATAGGAAGTGTTATAATTTATTGCCTTGGTGATTTAGTTTCTCTTTTAAACAGTTTTTCTAAATCCCCCACAATTTATTAAAACTACCCCAAACACCGTTTTGCAGTGCTTAGTCATGTGCCCAGTTCATGCTTCTTTACAGGATGCTCTCAAATGCTGCTCAGCAAGATCCATACTCTATGTACAAGCAATCAGAGAATGGGAATTCCTCTTCCTGAACCTCTCTGCTTTCCACTCAGACATGAAATCCCACTCCGCTTGTAAATAGAGTAAGAAGCTTAATGGGAAGCAGTTGAAAGCAGCCTCTAAAGGAGCATAAACTGGGCATGTGAAATAGTGTCTGCGAGAGAAAGAAGGCAATTAAGATAAAAATTCATAACTCTTCAATGCCTGGAGGATAATTAAATGGTAATAAAAAAAGTTTACTTACTCTTTGGCCGGGATCAGACATGCGAGAAACACGGCCGAGTCTTGCATGTTAATACCCGGCACAGCAGCCGGTACCTGGAATCGGATCGTGCGGCTCCATGTATTGCTATGCGGCCACACGCTCCACTCCTGAGTGCTGGCTGCAGTACCGGGTATTAGCATGTGAGACTCGGCTGTGTTTCTCGCATGTGTGATCCCGGCCTTTAATAAATGTAAACTAGAAAATCACTGAGTATAAGTAAGCAGTTACTATTACTAGCAGTTTGTCCAGCCTCGTGAAAATGTGTTCACAAAAAACCCTGATGGTAAAGGACTAAGATGTAAAATAGATCAGTCGGAGATTATTTCTATAACATTCTCAGTTTGTCTTGCTTACTGTGTTTTATTTCTATGATGAAGTACCTCATATGATGCAGACACGTCCTGAGTGCACATATCTATGGATAGAAGTTTTGTATTACCCTTCTAATTAAGTTCATGGTCAGTATAATATATGGCTGTGTTCACATGTACCAGTAGTAGGCGCTGTGTTGAATATATGTGGTCTGGTCACAGGTTTTAAAGGGAACCTGTCAGCAGGATTGTGCTGAGTAACCAACAGACAGTGTCAGGACGGCGCCATTATACTGCTTAACATGATACCTTGGTTGATGAAATCCGTCTTGTGGTTGTTGTTTAGTCTTTATTTGTAGTTCTCAGTTAATGATATACTCGTGCTCTGGGGCGGCCTGTGGGGGGGTCTTCATGTGGTGCTCTGAT
This sequence comes from Ranitomeya variabilis, assembly GCF_051348905.1. Taxonomy (NCBI): domain Eukaryota; kingdom Metazoa; phylum Chordata; class Amphibia; order Anura; family Dendrobatidae; genus Ranitomeya; species Ranitomeya variabilis. The sequence goes on from NC_135234.1 coordinate 653,492,513, forward strand.
TAGGTATTCATTTTTAAAGTCGCATTCAGAAGGCAGGCGCTAGCACTGCAGCATGATCTCATGTATAATGTACTGTAATTATTTTATTTGGTAATATACATGTATTCAGAAAAAAAAACCTCTCAAAATGGCGCCGCCCACGTCTGCGCAGTAGCATCTATCAGCGATTCGATAGATGCTACTGTGCAGGTGCCGCCGGTGCCATTTTGCAATAGGAACAAAAATTTGTCTCCACAGAGACATGCTCCACCGATAATGCTACAGCGCAGGCGGCGCCGCCAGTGCCTGCCTGCTGAATGTGAAAATTTTTTTCAAAACATATTATATTCATAAGGGGCAGGCCAGTGAGGGATCAGTGACCTGTCAGAAGCCATACACACAAGCATATCATTAACTGAAAAGATGGATTTCTTAAACCAAGGCATCATATTAATCAATATAACGATGCCGACTTGACACTGTGTAGGTTACTCAGCACAGTCCTGCTGACAAGTTCCCTTTAATTATCATATGCATATATATATACATATATATACAGTACATATATACAGTATATACATATATACAGTACATAGCTATATATATATATATATATATATATACAGTACATAGCTATATATATATATATACAGTACATAGCGCTATATATATATATATATATATACAGTACATAGCTATATATATATATATACAGTACATAGCTATATATATATATATATATATATATATATATATATATATACAGTACATAGCTATATATATATATATATATATATATACAGTACATAGCTATATATATATATATATATATATATATACAGTACATAGCTATATATATATATATATATATATATATATACAGTACATGGCTATATATATTTATATATTGTACATAGCTACAGTGTGTGTATATATATATATATATATATATATATATACAGTACATAGCTATATATATATATACAGTACATAGCTATATATATATATATATATATATATACAGTACATAGATATATATGTATATAATCACAATGGTAGTACCATTTCTTGGTACTGTAGTTTAAGTGTTTATTTTCCCTTTTATTGTCTATGGGGTAAAACATTGACTGCATATAGGGAGTGCAAGGATTTTTTTAAAGATCTTTTTGAAAACCTTGATTAAATCAACAACTGACCTGGTACATGTGAATGTACTTAATGACTAATAAATGGAGGTAGTCAGAACCCTGGATATTTTAGGAGAGGGTATAGCAGCCTGGAACTTTAGGACAATTGTGCTCATATAAGTGCCAGCATAACAAAGATGGAATCTGGCTGTGTACATTTATTTTTGGTATTTGTGACCCCAGCATCTCGGAGTACAGTGACGGCAGAGACATGTTTGTGACAATATACTTATGAGCTACATGCACCTGTCCTTGAACTTAAAGTAATTTGTGGTGTCACTGCACAGCCACCTCACTATTAGACCTAATGTCTGCGGGTGCCACGGGGTGTTTGCACATAGGCGTAACTGAAAAAAGCAAAACAAAGCTGTTTCTACTGGGAAAACCACAGAGTAGCGCCCACAGGGAGCCCTCCGGACCTCATTGTCCTTCTATCGCCTGCTCCTCCTCTGTCCTCCCGGAGTCAGGTCATTGTATCATAATCTTGTATATGCATGTTTTATGAAATACTGTCTGATCTCAGCACTATGTTGTACAAATATAAAATGGAGGCTCAGATTGGGGATGGTAGCAGGGTAGGGGTGCAGAATATGAGATGTTTTTGTTTACTAATAAAGCTTTTGTTATATCAAAGGTGAACTTTCACCTCTGAGTTTGGTGTCTTTTTTTTCCTCCATCTATCGCACTCTGATTGCATGCAGTGGTGTTGAAAGTTTCTGAACCCTTCAGAATTTTTCAGATTTCTCAATAAATTTGACCTAAACCTACATTAGATGTTCTCAAAAGTCCTAAAAGCAGATCAAGAGAAACAAATCAGTGAAGAATATCAGACTTCGGCTGGAGTCACACTAAACATATAAAAAAATCGGTGCAATTCTCACTGCCGAGAGTCGCACGAGTGTCATGCGAGTACAATCCATTTTTTCACACCTATCCAATTTACATCTGAATGCAGTGCGATTGTTTTCCCATGGCAATGCAATTTTAATGAGCTTTTACATACAGCAAACACACATATATATAGATTAGATAGATAAGTAGAATAAAAGCCGGCAATTCATCTGCCGCATACAGTAAAATCACAGCGTGACAGGTTAGAATACAATGCATAGAATATATACATATAGAATACATAGATATAATAGATGTCAGTGACACACATATATGTATATATGACATAGAAGAAAAGCCGTCAATTCAGCAGCTGCACATCACAGCAGGAGCCAACAGTATAGAATATATGGATTACATACAGTATATACACATAGAATAGATAGATATATAGATGGCAGTAACATATACAATTAGTTCACCTTACTGTATATGTATTTAATTAATAAAAGATTATTTTTTTGAAAAAATGGCGTGGGCTCTAGCGTAATTTTGTTAACCAGCAGAGGGAAAGCCAACTTGGGGCAGATGCTCATAGCCTGGGAAGGGGGTAACACCCATGGAGCTTCCCAGGCTAATAATATCAGCTCACAACTGTATACTTAGCCTTTACTGGCTATTAAAATGTGGGACCCCCAAAAAAATGACATAGGGTCCCCCTATAATTAATAACCAGCAAAGGCTATGCAGATGCTGGGGGCTGATAGGAAGGGGCCATGGATACTGCCCCCCCAAGGCTAAAAACATCAGCTCTCAGCCTCCAGAGAAAAGGCACATCTCTAAGATGTGCCAATTCTGGAACTTAACCTCGCTCTTCCCAATTATCCTTTACCGGTGACAAGTGGGGTGATAGTTGGAGGGGGGGTTGATGTCACCTTTCTATTATCTGTCAGGTGACCTAAAGCCCCGAGGTTAGTAATGGAGAGGCATCAATAAGACGCCACCATTACTAACCCCATAGTCACTTCGTATAAAAACACACCAAGAATAAAGTCCTTTAATTGAAAGAATGACACAGACTTCTTTAATAAATCTTAATTAAACCATACTTACGACCTCACCCATTCCACTAATGCCATGGTCATCTACAAAAGAATTAAAGAAAACAAACAACAGTATCCCTCACCTTTCCGCAGAGAAGATGATAATCCATTTGTTCCAGGACAAGTCTAGCTCTGCTACATCTAGATGGCAGGCTGCATGGTTGCTTGATGCGACCATACAGCCTGTCATTCAGCAGAAACACTGAGCAGCGTGTGCTCATTGTCTCCATGTGAACTCCTATTTCCTGTGTTGATGGCACAGCGAGTGTGAGAAAGTTCTCCTGCTTGTGGTGCCGTCAGACAGGTCCTGGGCGTTCACTGCCAATTAACTCCACCTTTCTGACGCCAGTGTGAGCACAGTAGAAAATTTCCCCACCGCACTCACGCTGACATCAGTGGGACTACTAGCAAATCACATCCCTCAACTCCTGCTCTGCTGCGAGCGTGAGCCAAGTGTCAATGTTCTGTGCTTCAATCTTCTCGCATGACTAGATCGGAGCATAGCTGCAGAGGAGACAGAAAAAGTAATCGGATTGCATTTGTCTGATTTAATTGGAAGTAGGAGCGAGCCCTAAGGCTATGTTCATACATTGCGTTTTTGCTGTGCAAATTTTAACCCATGTTTTACAGTATCAGCAAAACTATGAGATTTCAGAAATCTTGTGCACACACATTGTTTTTTTTCTGTGGCTGAATTGGAAAAGTGTTGCATTTTTGAAAGAAGCAGTATGCCACTTATTTCAGTGTTTTTGCAGCTTTTTTTTCACCGATAGAAAACAATGGGTAAGTACAAAACCGAAGCAAAAAAAGGCAGGTATCAGGTATTTTGCTTCAAGCATAAAGATACCAAATGTAAATTTTTGGTGAAGAATCAACAACAAGTGGAACACAATTGTGAAGTTGAACGAAATGTATTGGTTATTTTAAATTTTTGTGGAAATTCAAAAACTGAAAAGTGGGGTGTGCAATATCATTCGGCCCCTTTAACTTAATACTTTGTTGCGCCACCTTTTGCTGCAATTACAGCTGCAAGTCGCTTGGGGTATGTCTCTATCAGTTTTGTACATCGAGAGACTGAAATTCTTGCCCATTCTTCCTTGGCAAACAGCTCGAGCTCAGTGAGGTTTGATGGAGATCGTTTGTAAACAGCAGTTTTCAGCTCTTTCCACAGATTGAGGTCTGGACTTTGACTTGGCCATTCTAACACCTGGATACGTTTATTTGTGAACCATTCCATTGTAGATTTTGCTTTATATTTGGTATCATTGTCTTATTGGAAGACAAATCTCCATCCCAGTCTCAGGTCTTTTGCAGACTCCAACAGGTGTTCTTCAAGAATGGTCCTGTATTTGGATCCATCCATCTTATCAATTTTAACCATCTTCCCTGTCCCTGCTGAAAAAAAGCAGGCCCAAACCATGATGCTGCCACCGCCATGTTTGACAGTGGGGATGGTGTGTTCAGGGTAATGAGCTGTGTTGCCTTTACTCCAAACATATCATTTGGCATTGTTGCCAAAAAGTTTGATTTTGGTTTCATCTGACCAGAGCACCTTCTTCCACGTTTGGTGTGTCTCCTAGGTGGCTTGTTGCAAACATTAACAGTTTTTATGGATATATTTGAGAAATGGCTTTCTTCTTGCCACTCTTCCGTAAAGGCCAGATTTGTGCAGTGTACGACTGATTGTTGACCTATGGACAGACTGTCCCACCTCAGCTGTAGATCTCTGCAGTTCATCCAGAGTGATCATGGGCCTCTTGGCTGCATCTCTGATCAGTCTTCTCCTTGTTTGAGATGAAAGTTTAGAGGGACGGCCGGGTCTTGGTAGATTTGCAGTGGTATGATACTCCTTCCATTTCAATATGATCGCTTGCACAGTGCTCCTTGGGATGTTTAAAGTTTTGGAAATTATTTTGTATCCAATTCCGGCTTTAAACTTCTCCACAACAGTATCACGGACCTGCCTGTTGTGTTTCTTGGTCTTCATGATGCTCTCTGTGCTTCAAACAGAACCCAGAGACTATCATAGAGCAGGTGCATTTATACGGAAACTTCATTACACACAGATGGATTATATTTATCATCATTAGGCATTTAGGACAACATTGGATCATTCAGAGATCCACAATGAACGTCTGGAGTGAGTTTGCTGCACTGAAAGTAAAGGGGCCGAATAATATTGCACGCCCCACTTTTCAGTTTTTGAATTTCCACAAAAATTTTAAATAAGCAATAAATTTTGTTCAACTTTACAATTGTGTTCCACTTGTTGTTGATTCTTCACCAAAAATTTACATTTGGTGTATTTATGTTTGAAGCATGATATGTGGGAAAAGGTTGAAATGTTCCAGGGGGCCGAATACTTTCGCAAGGCAATGTATGCAGACGCCTGACCACTGCTCCATTTATTATCTATGGGGCTGCCAGGAAAAGCTGAATGTGGAGCCCTATAGGGAATGAATTGAGCAGTGACATACCACGGCTATAATCACTTCCCGGAACTTTGATTGACAGCTTGGCCTGCAGTGTGTGTGAAGAGCAGGCTGTCAATCAAAGTGGCGTGGAATGATTACTGTCATGCTCATGATATAGTGAGCCATGGCTAATACCTTCCTGCTCCACTCCTATGATTGGAGGATAACAGGGCATGGAGGATATGAGATCAGTATCCCCCTGTAGTTGTTGCTCCACTAAGGCACAATAACATGATTTTAAAGCTATTTACCTAGAGGTCCTCTGTAATGATACGTGGCAGAGGTGTCCTTTTAGACTGTAGGTTTCCTGTCTCTGAAGGGCGGATCCCCTCTCTCTTTGTGCTGTTATGGGTTCCAAAAATCCACTTACCGGTAAGACTTTCATGGTTGATTTAAGGGTGGAGATAGACTGAAAACAGGTAAGTGGAACGGTATACAGAGTTGTTTTTCCACACTAAGTATGCACTGAAATCCTGTGCTTGGTTTCGAACAGTTTTTTTATGTTGACCGACTCCATTTAATATGAATCATATCAATGAAGTTTACTTTCTGGTTTAAATATTGCTACAGTAAGGTCAGTGTCAGACGAGCGTATTACGGGTGCAAGTCTGTTCCCATCTAGCTTCATAGATCCCTCTGAAATGGCCAATCCATGGTATTCTTGTCTGAAACTCAGTATTTCTGCACATACCATCTTATTAGTAGCAAAAGAATGAGTCTGAGTTTCCAACAACTAATAAGAGACAAAAGTTCAAATGTCAGAAGTTAATCCATTAAGCTGCTACAGTCTGCATTATCATTATCTATATAAGATATTTCGTTTTGAATGAAATTGTGACTGTTTTAGAGAAATAGATTATAAGTAATATTTTTAAACATATTTCTGAGTTTTAAAATCTTATCTAAACCCAAATAAATAGGCTATGTGCCCACGTTTACACTTTTTCTTTTATTTTTTCGAAGAATAACTGTTGTTTACATTTTTTTTTAGAAATCAATGATTCACGTGAAAATAAACTTTATAATATATCTTAGAGAAATCTCTTGTTTTTATCCTTCTGGACTGGTCATTCTTTCTGAAACTACTTATTTCATGGGCAAAATCTGTCACCAGTGAATACAGTTTTTCCTATTACTGAGATAATTGATGACAGTTTGTGGTCATAAAATGGAGAACTCTAACTGTCGTATTAGAAGAACGTACAGTATAATGTCTGTGCCTGACTCTAGCTCTTGCCTCAGCTCCCATTTCCATAGAATTTCAAAAGCACCAACTATATTGTGTGCAAACTGTAAAGCGCTGCGGAATATGTTAACGCTATATAAAAATAAAGATTAGAATTATTACCATTTCCTATTTCAGTAATGTGAAATGGTCTTCTCTGAATAAGATTTTACCCATGCTGTCACTCACACTGATGATAAGGCATTTCAGGGAAAGAGATTATGGTGTCAGAAGCTGGGACTGTGGTGGAGGCAACTGAAGATGTGGGTGGTATGGACAAATCTTGCAGTCACTTCTCCACCTCCCTTTTTTTTGAGCAAAGACATAAAGGACAGTTATGACAAAAGCCAATGGTAAGTGACCACGGCGTCATCCCCTAATGACATCTTATTTCATGGGCGTGACATAAGCTGTGGGAATGTAACTGCAGGACTATCTTCCAGTGACGTCCTGTTTGAAACTCCCCTTAAATATCACAGGAAGTAAACAAAAGAAAGTCAGATATATGGATTAGATGTATACAGGGTCGGACTGGGGTGTCTGGGGCCCACCAGGGGAATGGACTCTAGGGGCCCACCCTACAGCTATATGCAAATATCTGTCATTATAGCGGAGCATCAGCTGTAAAACACCGGCGGCTGCTGCTACTGTGCGCCCCCATAACTGGGATGTATAATCACGATAGTTTACATTAATGGGGTTCTTTGTTAAAACAAGTTATCACTGATCCATGGGCTCCACAGGATAGGTGATCGCATAGGTCCGACCATTAGAAACTGCATCGATCTGAAGAATCGGGAAGTTTTATCCCTGACAGGGCACTTTTATCCTTATTTTAAAATGCAGTGGCAGGTGTTATGTCTGACCGCAGCTCCATTCATTCTCTTTGGGGCTTCCAGAAAAAAGCAAGTGCAGTCACAGAGTGAATAAATGGATCAGTGATCTAGTCGGACATGCCACTCCAGTCTAATGGGGACAAAAAGTTCCATATATTGCTGAATGGGTCCAAGCAGTCAGACCCCCCCACCAATCAATACGTTATCACTTATCCTGTGGAGAGGTGATTACTTTTTTCCCACAGGAAACCCCCTGTAAGTGCATCTCCGTCGCTGTGTACAAAGCATTAAAACTCTAATGGAAATAAAGAATCTTCTAATTAATATCAGAGAGAACAAATGACCGCCCTACACATCACAATCCACTATACCAAGACCAATATTACCACATACAGGAAGAAATACCACCACACCATGACCAGACCACATAGTGACCGAATAATACTACATACAAGGGACAAATACCGCCACACCATGACAGATCACATATTACCACCACATAGTGACCGAATAATATGACATATTAGGGCAGCACGGTTCAGAGGTTAGCACTGCAGCCTTTCAGCGCTGGGGTCCTGGGTTCAAATCCCACCAAGGACAACATCTGCAATCAGTTTGTATGGTTCTCCCCGTGTTTGCGTTGGTTTCCTCCAGGTACTCTGGTTTCCTCCCACATTTCCAAATACATACTGCTAGGGAATCTAGATTGTGAGCCCCATCGGGGACAGTGGCAATAATGTCTGTAAAGCACTGTGAAATTAATAAAGCTATATAAATGAATAAAAATAAATATTACCAGCATATAGGGGCCAAATGATACCACATACAAGGAGAATCACTGCCACGCCGTGACCAAACCACAAATTACCAACGCATAGTGCCCGAATACTACAATATTGATTATGAATACAAACCACAATACTAACAACACTGTTATTACCACCAGTGACAATATACACAGTACCTCTGTATAAAGTGTCAGTGTACAGGTAATACAGTGATCACAGGTGACATTATACACAGGAGATCTGTATATAGTGTCAGTATACAGGTAATACAGTGACCACCAGTGACATTATACACAGGAGCTCTATATAGTGTATAGTGTACAGGTAATACAGTGATCACCAGTGACATACACAGGAGCTCTGTATACAGTGTCAGTGTATGGGTAATACAGTGACCACCAGTGACATTATACACAGGAGCTTTGTATATAGTGTCAGTGTACAGGTAATACAGTGATCAGTGACAATATACAAAGGAGCTCTGTATACAGTATATAGTGTAAGTGTACAAGCAACACACTGACTCACCCGTGACATCTTTAGTTGGTCTTTTTTTCTTCATCCAGTGCAGACCACCATTACTTCTTCCAGCAAAGACTCATCTCTGCAGAAAATAACACAGTTAGCTATAGCTGATCGCTTCCAGAGCACATTCCCCACTATTTTCCTCGACTTCTATACTATGTCAGATGAAGAAAAAAAAGACATAGTGCCACCCTGCACAGTAGCAGGACCCCCTTTTGTTCTCCCCATGGAAGACAGCTCAAAAGTAAATTACATAAGTAATAATGTCCCCTGATTGGCCCCTACAGTAATTATGTCCCCACTTGAGACCATAAACCAATAATGTATGTTCCTCATCCTGACCTCAATACAGTAATTATGTCACCCCTTTAATTAGGTGCCAGATCCTTGGCCCCTTTATTTAATGTCTCCATCTTGGACCCCAATGTCCACCTTAATAAGGTCCCTATCCTGGGCCCCTTCCAGTAATAACGTCCTCATCCTGGGCCCCTTTATTTAATGTACCCTCCCTGGGCCCCTATGTCCATCCCTATGGCCACTACCTTGCCCAACTACAGAGGGGGGATTCTCACCTTCTTGCGCTCCCCGGCATCCTCTTGTGGCTTCATATTTGGCGTGGTCGTTACAATGTCTGCCGACTGCAGCTGTGACAGGGCGCTCTGCTCTGTGACAGGCCACGTGGTGACGTCACATAGCAGTAACATTGAAAGGCTGCCGGCCTATCAAAGGCTGCAGGAGTCATTTAACAAAACTGCTATGTGACTTCAACACATGGCCTGTCACAGAGTAGAGCGCCCTGTCACAGCTGCAGCCGGCATTCATCTTGATGTGCATTGTCGCCAGGGTCGGCTCCAGGTTTTCATGGGCCTTGGGCGAAAGAGTATCAGTGGGCCCCTTTAACACATGCCACGGTTCCAGATACACAGATAAAAAAACAGATATAGTACAATATATAGGCACCACACAGTGCACCATACAGTATTATGGTCAACACATAGTGCTCCATACAGTATTATGGGCACCTCATAGTCCTCCATATAGTATTATGGTCAACACATAGTGCTCCATACAGTATTACGGGCACCTCATAGTGCGCCATACAGTATTATGGGCAACCACATAGTGCTCCATACTGTATTACAGGCACCTCATAGTCCTCCATACAGTATTATGGGCCCCATATAATGCTCCTCCATGCAGCACATCATGGGCCCCCTGCTCCTACATACAGTATTGTGCGGCTTATGCTCCTCCACACTGTATTATGCCCCCCAGCTCCTCCACACAGTATTATGGGACCCCGCTCCTCCATACAGTATTATGCATTCCAGCTCCTCCATGCAGTATTATGGGACCCCACACCTCCATACAGTATTATGGGACCCTGCTCCTCCATACAGTATTATGCATCCCCGCTCCTCCATACAGTATTATGGGACCTCGTTCCTCCACACAGTATTATGCCCCCTCTGCTCCTCCATACAGTATCATGCCCCCCGCTCCTCATACAGTATCATGGAAGCCCACTCCTCCACACAGTATCATGGGATCCCCGCTCCCCCATACAGTATTATGCCCCCCCACTCCTCCACACAGTATTATGGGACGCTGCTCCTCCACACAGTATTATGGGACCCCAGCTCCTCCACACAGTATTATGGGACCCACCCGCTCCTCCACACAATATTATGGGCCCCCCGCTCGTCCACACAGTATTATGGGCCCCCCACTCCTCCACACAGTATTGTTGGCCCCCGCTCCTCCACACAGTATTATGCCCCCCAGCTCCTCCACACAGTATTACGCAACCCCAGCTCCTCCACAGTATTATGATTTAAAGAGCCCTCGTCTTTTTTTTTTTTTTTTCCTTCTCCTTCTCCTCTCTGGGGCGGGGACCACCGGGCATTTCACTGGTGTCCCGGTGGGCCAGTCCGACTCTGGATGTATAGGGTTTTATCTGTTGAGGGCCGCAGTGTAAATATTCACCTACACATTGCACTTATACCAATAGCTGGCCTATGAGTTCGGTTTTGCTATCGTTTCTTCTGCTTGGTGCATTTGTTGAAAGGACCACCCCTCCTTTGGCTGTGCACCTTGTCTATGAATGTGCACCTACACATTGCACTTATACTCACAGGTATGCTGACCCAGTTTTAGCTGTATATGAATTGTACAAAAAAAGCAAATTACAAAAGTGGTTAGGGTTTAAAGCTTATAAAGGGCATTTATAGCTATCAGGAAACCCATTTTCATGAATACAACACCATGGAATCAATGATGCTCTAAAAATAATAATAACAATAATAAATGGAAATCCTTTTTTCATTCAACAAGTCAATTCTCAGCTCTACCTCAAGGTGGCACTGCACATCAGCAGCTGGTTAAGCAGACAGTACCCATAAAGTGAAATACAGTGTGTCCATAAAGTCATCGTGCACTTTTGACCAGTCACTGGAAAGCAACAAAAAATGATAGAAATGTGAAATCTGCTCCAAATAAAAGAAAAACTCTCCCAGTTTCATACATATCACCTTATCATGCATCTGGCCACACTACACAGTTACTTTAGGGGTGTTACGTTTGTACTCAACATAGGCATGAGGATGTTCAGCAGCCCTTATTTGGGCGTTATGGTGATGAACATTTCCACAGATATAGAAGGTCGCCTCATCGCTAAACACAATCTTCTGCAAAAATCTTGCATCATTGTTGATCTCATGAAACATATCTGTAGCAAACGCGCATCGTCTATCCGCCGGTTTGATAGCGTGCAACAGCCACAATTTGTACCCCGTAAAACAGAAAAGTTTCTTTAACACCTTATGAACTGTAGTCTTGCTTAGGTTTAATTGTCGAGCACACGCACGTGTAACACCCCAGGGTCCTGGTTGTTACAGTGGCATTGCTTTCCTCACGGGGAGAGTGATGTCACGCTTGGAAGCAAGGGAAGATCTCTTCTATCAGGTAACCACAAAGCACGCAACATGTTCACACTCCAGGCCAGAAGGGGGAGCTCTGAACCTGGTTTTCAGGGGAACTTCCCTATATATACATTCTGGTTTGGAGGGAAAGTCAGTCAGTGAGTAGGAAGAGAGAGAGAAGGCGAGACAGCAGACTGGAACCATCTGAGGCTGAGAGGAGAGTTGGGGAAGGCCAGGGAGGAGCTTGTCACGGAACTTCAGCTGAGGCAGAGCTGGTACAAAAGGAGAATAGCTGAGCAGACGTGGAAGTCTGCAGCTCCTGGCAGAAAGAGAGATAAAGGACTGAGGGGCCGTGCAGCCATGAGAAAGAGCTGCAGCTCCTGGACAGAGAAACTGAGAAGGAAGAACAGCATGTAGTGAGCATGCAGGGGAGGACAGCAGCGATTGGCCTACCTCCCTGTAGAGCGCAGATTCCCAGTAGCCGGAAGACCGGGGTTGTGTTGGACTCTAGGAGGCACAGAAGAAACCGGCAGGACAGCTGGACTATATGTAACCTGTCCGCCCTAATACCCAGGAGACACAGTGGCACATAGAGCCCGGGTCGTGATAGAGACCCTGTGAAAAGGCTCGAGTCACCTGTCATACGGGTTTGTGTCCCACCTTTAAGGAGGACAGAGAGAACTGTGAGGACCTTGATAGAAGCCACAGGCAGCAAGGGACTACACCAAAGCGCTGGTAGGAAGGCTTCTAACTCCATCTGGTAAAGGAGATTCTGAACTTACTTCCAAGCTGGCCGGACCCTGCCTGTACATGTGACCTGGTGCCCTGGACTGCGGTTGCCTGAAGTCTTCAGTAAATCAGGTAAAGAGACTGCAAATCTGTGTCCTCCGTTTCTTACCGCACCACTCACCATCTTCACCTACACACTGGGAGCCCTGGGGACCTACTTCACCTGTGGGAAGTTATATCATCTTAGCTGCCATAACATCACCCCAGAGGTCCCCACTGACCGAATACCACAGGTGGCATCACGAACATGAACTTTATTACAGATCCCCTTAAAAGACCTTTCCCCTTTACTTGGGCGCACAGGGCCACGGACCGGGTCGCTGCCACCGTGACATCCCCTTTAAGTAACGTACCCGGTACCTAGAACCCCACGGCCCTGGGGGGCGACCCACACGCACAGATTTTTTAGGGCTCCTTAGGTAGCTATCCTGTATAGCCTCTACAGACTTGTCACTGACTGATGGCCTACCAGAACGGGGTTTCTCCACCAAACTGCCGGTTTCCTTCAACTGCTTATCCCACCGAGTAATGTTATTCCTATGTGGTGGCGCTTCGTTATAAATGTGCCAATATTCACATAGTACTTTGGTCACGGATTTGAATTTAGCGAGCCACAGAACACACTGAACTTTCCTCTGTACCATCCACATCTCGACTGGCAGGGAAAACCATACAGCTGGCATTAGCTTGTGGTTGTGATGCATGATGTCACAGACCTGGCAGTGTTTTAATCAGAGTTCAGTTTATCAGGGGTTAATCTGACTGGGGGCTCAGCAACAGCTTAAATGAGTTTGTGTTGTTTGATTGGTTCTTGTTATCTCTCCTCATGAACAGGTCTCATATGATTGGGCCAGAGAAAGGGCGCCAAAATGTAAACTATAAAAGTGCACCATGACCTTACGGACACTCTGTATTTCTTGAACGGATCCATCATCCCTTTGCTGTCTTTATACAAGCCTCAAATGAGGGGTACAAATTTCTCTGAGTACAGCCAGGCAATGTAACCGTCATCTGTGCCCATACTGTTAATTATTCATTGTTTTCTCATAAATTAGATGCTAAATTCATCCAATAAGATGGGAGATTTACTAAGCAAATGCACCAAACTTTTAGCTGAAATATTATCAAAAACTGACAAATATGCTGTAAAACACATTAATTTTATGTTTTAAATACTTTTCATACCTCACTAGATAGTTTTGTGAAGTTTCTAGAAAAGGGGGACATTGCAAATTGTAAAAATGTGATTTTGAAAAGGCTCAAAATATTGTAGAAAAAGAAATTCAACCATTATGTGTCCAGCAAAATGTGCCAAATTTATCACTGTGCACCATTGTGAATAATATGGCAAAATTTCTGCCTGTTTGGTGTATTTTATGCTGTCTAACATTAAAATAGTATTAAAGGAGTATTCCCGGAATTCAAAGTTACCTCCTATTTATAGGATAGGGGTTATCTTACTGATATTTAGGGGTCTTATCTCTGCAGCCCCCGGTGATCCTGAAAACTGGTCTACTATGATTACGGTGATTCCAAAGTTTTACTACTTTTTTGTACGACTTTTGTCATATTCTGAGAGTCATTACGTTTTAATTTGCATACTCAGTATTAAAGGGAACCTGTCACCAGGTTTGGCCGATACGAGTTACGTCCACCCCTTTCAGGGCTTATCTACAGCATTCTCTCTCGCACCCCTCCAGTCCATCCTTAACTCTGCTGCCCGACTAATTAATCTCTCTCCTTAATCGCCTCCAAGATTTCTCCCGAATATCCCCCATCCTCTGGAATTCTCTGCCCCAACATGTCCGGTTATCCACCACATTTGGATCCTTCAAATGGAACCTGAAAACCCACCTCTTCAAAAAAGCACACGACCACCTCAACACCATCGGAGTTACTGCAACCCCCGTCCTACTGTCTCCTTCCCCATAATCCTGCAGAATGTCAGCCCGCAAGGGCAGGGTCCTCTTCCCTCTGTACCAGTCTGTCATTGTTAGTTTGTTTACTGTAAGTGATATTTGTATTTTGATGTAACCCCGTCTCATGGCCAGCACCATGGAATTAATGGTGCTATATACATAAATAATAATAATAATTATTATTATTATTTAATTATATAGCACCATTGATTCCATGGTGCTGTACATGAGAAGGGGTTACATACAAGTTACAAATATCACTTACAGTAGACAAACTTACAATGACACTGGTACAGAGGGAAGAGGACCCTGCCCTTGCGGGCTGACATTCTGCAGGATTATGGGGAAGGAGACAGTAGGTTGGGGGTTGCAGGAGCTCCGGTGTTGGTGAGGCGGTAGCTCCGGTAGTGGTGAGGAGGCAGCAGGGTCAGTGCAGGCTGTAGGCTTTCCTGAAGAGGTGGGTTTTCAGGCTCCGTCTGAAGGATCCGAATGTGTTGGATAACCGGACGTGTTGGGGCAAAGAATTCCAGAGGATGGGGGATATTCTGGAGAAATCTTGGAGGCGTTTGGATGTGGAGCGAATAAGTGTGGAGGAGAGAAGGAGGTCTTGGGAGGACCAGAGATTACGTGAGGGAAGATATCGGGAGATTAGTTCAGAGATATATGGAGGAGACAGGCTATGGATGGCCTTGTAGGTCAGTATTAGTAATTTGAACTGGATACGCTGAGCGAATGGGAGCCAGTGAAGAGATTTGCAGAGGGGGGAAGTGGAGGGGTAGCGAGGAGAGAGATGGATTAGTCGGGCAGCAGAGTTAAGGATGGACTGGAGAGGTGCAAGGGTGTTAGCAGGGAGGCCGCAGAAAAGGATGTTGCAGTAGTCAAGGCGGGAGATGATGAGGGCATGCACAAGCATTTTAGAAGATTGAAGGTTGAGGAAAGGACGGATTCTGGAGATATTTTTGAGCTGGAGGCGACAGGAGGTGGAAAGAGCTTGGATGTGCGGTTTGAAGGACAGGGCAGAGTCGAATAATAATAATAATAATAATAATAATAATAAATAAAATAATAATAATAATAAAAAACATGTGCGAAACCATCCTAAAAGTGATGTCACATGAGGGCACTACTTTTGAGTGGTTGATGCAACCTGCCTTGTTGGCCTTTTGTGTCCTCTGAGAATGAAGTAGCTGGAAAAATGTTGGGGAGTTTTTTCTTCTTACATTTATTACATGGAGATTTACTAATGCCTTCAAATCATTTCCATGTAATTGATACACTATGCCCTCGGTGCTGTGTTTAAAATTTTGAGGACACATTTAGGAATCACTTGGCTCGAAGTTGACCATAATTATCAATTATGATAAAGCGATGGAACAATGGTCTGACATGATAAAATACTGTAAATTCCAGACATATAAAAGATACATGAAAACATCAGCACCAAGCACAAGGCAGAAGAGGTCTAATGTAATTTCAGTGACAGTAACAATCCCCTAGGAGGAAGATGACCCAGCGACAAGGAGAAGATCAGTGACTCAGACCTAATTTAATACAAATTTCATAATTCTTCTCCGTTTTCCCAGGAGCGCACTAAGTAATCTCTGTTATTTTATTGTGCTCTAATTGCATTAACGGTTTTAATTGTAAGCAATTTCCTAAGGTTTCAGCCTAAGAAATACTAGGAAGGGCAATAATGCCTCATGAATGGCTCTATATTGAAAATAATCATTTGTTGGCGAGTCTTTAGTAGTAATGATGCAAACAAAAACCTATAGTAGAAATATAATTGCTATAGGGATAATGTGTCTGTTTGCTTATAAGGTTACATACGCTGGGAAATCGTTTTATTTGACTTATATATTTACGTAGAAAAAGCAATACAAGGTAAGTGCAGCAATCTTACATTTATGGCCTCTAATAAGAGTTTAATTGTGTGTACTCTGCTGCCCTCTAGTGTTTAGACATTAACATAACAGTGTCTGTATTACGCATAAGAGTTTAGACATGTATCAGAGAATTGTCTCTTCCGAGAGGAAGAAGCCTCTAGTGCCACCTATTGGAAGTCATACAGTAAGGCTCATTAAAGGGTCAATATTGACTTGAAGGATTATTACTTCCAATAGGTGGCGCTAGAGTTCAAGTTCTCTTCCTCTCTGAAGAGACAATTTGCATATTTAATTTCGCAGAGGAGCAGGCAAGGCATTAAAGTCTCCTAATACTGACATGCCAGGCCTGGCATGTCACTCTCCGTAAAGAAAAAACTTACCCCTTAGATACCATGTATTAGAGGAAGAATTTTTGAAGTCTATTTTTTGTGTGCTTTTTTTTTGGTTCTACTTATAACCAACTTTGCAAAAAAAATTTGCAAGCCAACTGACTTTTTATATTTTGCAGATTGCTGAATTTTCAAGTTAAAAAGAACACAACTTGTAAGTGGACAGTGAACAGATCGTATATTCCACTGCACTTGACAGACATCATCATTGTCCCAAAACCCAAGAACCCCACGCAAACATAGGGAGAACATACAGACTCCTTGCAGATATTGTCCTTGGTAGAATTTGAACCCAGGACCCCAGTGCTGCAAAGCAACAGTGCTAACCACTGAGCTACCCTGCTGCCCATAGGCAAAGATACATTTATTATGGCCCCCAAAAAATATTTTGACATTCATAACTAACTAATACATTATCACATTGAAGGGAGGGTGTTATTAGGTACTAGATGGTGGCCCGATTCTAACGTATCGGGTATTCTAGAATATGTAGGTAGTATATAGCACAGGCTACGTACTATATTGCACAGTGACGTAGTATATAACCCAACCGACGTAGTATATAACATAGCTACATAGTATATAACAGGGCTACGTAGTATGTAACACAGCCACGTAGTATATAACATAGCCACGTAGTGTATTGCACAGGTATGTAGTATATAACATAGCTGCGTAGTATATAACAGAGCTACGTAGTATACAACACAGCCACGTAGTATACAACATAGCCACGTAGTGTATTGCACAAGTATGTAGAATATTGGTCAGCCACGTAGTATATAGCAGTGCCACGTAGTATATAACATAGCCACGTAGTATATTGTAGAGCCACGTAGTATATTGCACAGGCACGTAGTGTATTGCACAGCCACGTAGTATATTGCACAGCCATGTAGTATATAACACAGTCACGTAGTGTATTGCACAGCTACGTAGTATATTGGTCAGCGACGTAGTGTATAGGAGAGCCACGTAGTATATTGTAGAGGCACGTAGTATATTGCACAGCCACGTAGTATATAACAGAGCCACGTAGTTTATTGCACAGTCGACGTAGTATATAACAGAACCGACGCAGCCACATAGTATATTGCACAGCTACGTAGTATATAACACAGAGCACGTAGTATATTGCACAGCCACGTAATATATTAGACAGTCACATTGTATATTGCACAGTCACGTTGTATATTGCCCAACTACATAGTATATAGCACAGAGATGTAGTATATAACAGAGCCCACGCAGTATATAGCAATGTGGGCACTATATGCGTGGTTAAAAAAGACTTAAAATAAAAAATAAACATATACTCACCTTCCGAAGGCCCCTTGAAGTCCTGGCGCCTGTGTGCGGTGCACACGGCAACTTCCGGTCCCAGGGTTGGTATGAGCACAGGATGCAGCATCAATAGTAAAAAGTTGGTCACACAGGGTTAATAGCTGTGTTAACGGAGTGCGTTACACCGCGGTCCATTAACGCTGGCATTAACCCTGTGTGAGCGCTCAGTGCTGACTGCAGGACAGTAAAGCAGCGGCCATTTCACTGCCAGACTATGGCCGTCGCTGATTGGTCGTGGCAATGGTCGTGGGCGTTTTGCCATGACCAATCAGCGACTTGGCTTTCCATGACAGACGGAGTCCGCGACCAATGAATATCCGTGACAGACAGAAAGAAAGACAGACAGACAGACGGAAATGACCCTTAGACAATTATATAGTAGATTTGCACAATGATGTAGGGGCTGAGACCCTGATTCCAGCAATGTATCCCTTATTTGTCTGCATATTGTCATTTTGATATAATCAAAATTTATGACTCTTTAACATCTTCCAACCAATTAGAGTTTTCCTTTTTGTTTTTATCTCCCCTTCTTCCAAGAGCCATATATTTTCATTTTTCTGTCCACAGACATGTGTGATGGCTTGCTTTTGAGTGACATTTTATTTTACCTAGTTGTGTACTAGAAAACGGGAACAAAATCCAAATGCGGTGAAATTGCAAAAAAAAAAAAAAATGAAATTCCAACATGGTTTTTTGTGAATGGTTTTCACGGCGCAGTACATTGTGTGGTAAAAATTATCTGGCAATATAATTCTCATCTGTATGATCCCAGCGATACCAAACATGTCCAGTTTTTTAAATTATTTTAGCTGCGAAAAAAATCACATTTGAAAAAAAAAACATTTTCTTATTGTGAGGCCATTTTCTGAAACCCATAATGTTTTCATTTTTTTGGTCGATGGAGCTGTGTGAGGGCTTATTTTTGCGGGGAGTGACAGTGTTTTTACTGATTACATTCTGGGATAGATATGACATTTTGATAGTTTCTTACATTTTTTGTGGCGACAAAAACAACACAATTTCGGAATTTAGAATTTTTTTCTGCTAACAAGTCAATTATTTTTAGATGCTGATAGATTGGGCTTTTCGGGATGTGGTGATATCACATATGTCTGTCCATTTTTTTTTGCTTTTTTTTATTATCTTTATTTTTAATGGATGAAAAGGGGGTAATTGGAACTTTTATGTTTTTTTTTTTATATTTTTCATATTTTGTAAAGGTTTTTTTTTTTTTTTGCTTTTTTACTGTATTTCTTAATGCCCATAGGGGACTTGAATCGGTGATCATTTGATTGCTTGTACAATATACATCTATTATACAGGGTGGTCCAAACGTAGGTGGACAGTATGTGTAATAGGCTTATGAAGGGGGAGATTTATCAAACATGGTGTAAAGTGAAACTGACTCGGTTGCCCTTAGCAACCAATCAGATTCCATTTTTCATTCTTCACAGACTCTTTGGAAAATGAAAGGTGGAATCTGATTGGTTGCTAAGGGCAACTGAGTCAGTTTCACAGATAAATCTCCCCCAAATCTGTTTTCTTTTCAGATAATTCAGATAACCCATAATGCAAATAATTTAAATAGAGATCAAAGAAAATGGATTTTAAAAGAGTATTGGAAATCTCAAAATGCTGAAACAGTTAGAGCAAATTGGGTTGATACATTTGGTACTCAAGCCCCAAAGAGACAAACCATTTACCGCATTCGTGACAAATTCGATGCCACTGGGTCAACCTTAATGCTCCAAAAACTGGTCGACCCAGAACAGCCTGTACAGAGAATAATAAACAAATTGTTGCTGAAATGCAGCGCCCCAGAGTCTTGGTCGTTGCAGTACTGTGGCTCCGCCACTAAGGGGAGCTACGGTGCGTCCGATGGCACTGAAGGAGTTCATCTGATCAGGTATCACAGACACCAATACATTTCACAGCTGGGCCTCCGGGGGGAGCTAAGGGTTCTATTCATTAGGCCACTCCCCACCATAGTGGGTAAACTGGGGGTCAGGCAGGAAGTTAGATCAGAGAAGCTGACTGGGTCAGAACCAGGCAACACCTTGTGGCAGAGGGTGTTGTAGGGGAAGAGACAGTAGGGTCTCTGTCAGGGGTGGGATCCTGCGACCTGCACCCCACAACTGCACCGCTACACCACCACTATCTACTACTATCTTCGTTACTGACTGTGCGCCCCACGGCAGGGTCACGGACCGGGACTAGCCACCGTGACAACCCCAGAGCAGAAGCCTCAGAGACCCGGTACCGGGTACCCCTCGGCCCTGCGGCAGTGGGGGCGCTTCAGAAACATTTGTTCAGAGTCCAAAAAAGTCCACCAGAAGAGTCTCTTTAGAATTGAGAATTTCACGAGCTTCCATCATGCGAATCCTGAAATCTATTGGGTGGAAAGCTTATCGTCCACGTCTAATTCATGGTTTATTGGAGGGTGATGCAGACAGGCGGCTGCATTTTAGATTAGATTTAGATTCAGATTATGCTTAACGAAATTGAAGAAAATCCAGTAATTTTAGATAACATTATGTGGAGTGATGAAACTTCTTTCAAATTATCTGGCCATATTAACAGACATAATTGTAGTTACTGGTATAATGAGAACATGCATTTAACATTAGAGCAACAAGTAAATGAGCCCGGTGTCAATGTTTGGGGTGGTATTTAAAGTTTTGGTGTTTTTGGACCATTTTTGTTGGCCTATTGCATATTGATCTGTATGTATTGCAACAACTATTGTTTGTTTAATATGATGTGATTTATATATCTGCATGCATATTGTTCACATGTCAACAAAGTTAAGAAAAAAAAAGGTCCTCATTTACAGACAGGATGTTCCTCCTCCCCCTTCCCTGTGAGCACATTCTAGTGTGTGCAGCTGAAGCTGAAGATCACAGCAGATCTCTCTCTCTCTCAGAAACCAGATTGATCCTGTTCTCATGTTGTAAGCTGGATGTTCTTAATTCTTAATAAATGAACATTCTCTGTTGCTCGTTGTGGACATCACGCTGATTAACCCGCTGCTAACAATTTTTTTTTTATGGAACAGTCACAGGAGATAAGTATCTCGAAATTCTAATGAATCAAGTTGTTCCCCAGTTACAGCAACAGCCTAATTCAAATGACCTTTATTTCCAACAAGATTGGGCCCCTCCACATTATTCAAGAGTAGTCCGCGAGTATCTTGATGAAACATTTCCTAATAAATGGATTGGCTGAAGAGGGCCACTTGATTGGCCGGCACGTTCACCAGACTTGACCGCAATGGATTTTTTCTTTTGGGGAGTACTCAAGGACAAAGTTTATAGTCGAAAACCAAAAAGTGTCAGTGATTTGTAAAATGACATAAGAGATACATTTCAAGAAATTAATACACAAAGAGACTTGTGCAAAAATGTTTGTCGGAGCGTAAGAGGCAGACTTTAAAGCTATGCAAATTGTGATGGAAAATAGTTTGAGCACCTGCATTGATAAAATTTAAGGGCTTTTGTATTATTGTTCAGAATAAAATGTAATTGTCAGTGTTATGCTTGTATTAGTAAATATAATTTTATATAGAAATCAAAATAAATGTTATTATTTTCTGTCCACCTACTTTTGGTCCACCCTGTACATGTACAGTATCTTTGCTTACAGTAAAAATCAGAAGGTCGGCCACAGGGTTAGGGACAGGGACAATAGCCTAGCCTTGAACTGGATAAGAAAGACAGTGCTGTACATAGAAGCCGACCTTTACTGAAACTAATGAATTTATACCAAGTAAAAGAAGCATTTGGAGTGATGAATGATGAAAAGTAGAAAACATACCACTAAAACGTCCTAGGTTATTATTCCTTCAGCTCCACTGGGGAAATTTATGAGGATTGCTGTTCCCTTAGGCCACGTTCACACTTTGAGTATTTGGTCAGTATTTTACCTCAGTATTTGTAAGCCAAAACCAGGAGAGAGAAACAATCAGAGAAAAAGTATAATAGAAACATGTCACCACTTCTGTATTTATCACCCACTCCTGGTTTTGGCTAACAAATACTGAGGTAAAAAACTGAGCAAATACTGAACGTGTGAACGTGGCCTTAGGATGTTTTCTCATTGCGTTTTCCATCAGATGTATACGTTAGAAACCACTACAAAAGGATTCCAACGTATATTTAAACACACCCATAGATTTTTATGAAGTGAATGGATGTCATTGCATGTTTAAATGGTCATACATTTGGTCAATATACGTTTTTTTAACACACATGAAAACATATACTACATGTGTCTGTCCTGTCGCAAAAACATATACTGCACGTTAACATTTTTTAACATTATAGTCTATTGGAAGCTCATTATAACATAATGTAATACGGATCAATATATTTTTAGTACACGTTAAATTTTGCATTTCCGTGCAGTCGCCACACACGTTAAATCGCCGCATGCGGGCGCATCCGCATACAACGCATGTCCCTGCGTACCCAATGTTAAAGGTAGGTACGCAGGGAAACGTAGGATGCATATGTAACACCCCAGGTAACTGGTTGTTACAGTGATGTTGCCTTCCTTTTGGGGAGGGCGATATCATTCTTGGAGGCAAGGAGGATTCCCTTTACCAGGTAACGCACCTACATACAACACATTCTGAATCCAGGCCAGAAGGGGGAGCTCTGAACCCAGATTCAGGGGAGCTTCCCCAGCTTTATGTATTCTGGTCTGGAGGAGGAGTTAGTTGGTCCAGGGAGACCAAGGAGTCGAGACAGTCTGGAGCAGACAGAGGAAGAGAGAGGAATTAAAAGCAGAGAGTGGAGCCGTGCAGCCGGGACTGTGCTGCAGCTCCAGGAAAATGAAGATAACCTGAAGGGTTGCATGTCAGTGAGCATCAGAAGAATGAAGCATAGGATCAGGAAAGAGCTTGGAGGGGAACTGTGACCGGGCTTCCTCTGAGCCGAAGCATGGGAACCGGGCACCGGGTGTTAGGGTTTGCGGAACGCACCGAATATATTTATTAGATGGGATTGGTGCGTTCGCAACCCGGGATCCACCGTGCAGGAAAGAACCTGCTGCTGAGTGAATGGCGGCACAATATGGCGGTATGAACCAGCTCTGTTAGCTTCACAGAGTGGCCGAGAAAGCAAAGCCCTGTGCCCTGTTAGACTTTCACAGAGGCACAGGCTAACTACCCAGATGAGAGCAGTCAGTGGTCATGCATGCACACAAAACTCCTCGCCGGAGGTGCCAGCATTCTAGGGGCTTATTTCAGCCAGGTCCCTGAATACACTCAAACACGATCTCCTCACCGGAGGTGCCAGCATTCTAGGGGCTTATTTCAACCGGGTCCCTGAACACATTCAAACACATGACCACAGTGGCGCAAAGCACGTAACTTTGGAAGATACTAGCGCATGGCCGTGCGGCCATGCGAGCCTTAAATAGCTGCAGCACGTACAGGACCTTCCTAGAAGGACCAATGAGAGGCTGCCACAGAGCCTGCGCACCTACAGGACCTTCCTAGAAAGACCAATAGTTTTGGCTGCAGTACCTGAGCATGTGACCCTTGATCTCCACTGAGAGATCTTACCCTGGGCATGCTCAGTGTGTGCAAAGCAGGACTTAGTCCCAGAAAAGCCTGCTCGCCGCAGATCAGTGCAGGGTACAATAGCAGAGCCTGGAGAGGCAGCAGTAACCCTGTCATGATTCCCCAATGGCATGGGAACATCAGAAACACAAAAATAACAGACTAGCTCTCGGGTGATGGAAACTCAAGCTGACCGTGACCTAAATCTACCACACAACTAACAGTAGCCAGGAAGCATTCCTACGGCTGCCTAGATGCCATGCGCCAGCCGGAGAACTAACTACGCCTGGAAGAGGAAGAAACAGACCTGGCTTACCTCTAGAGAAATTCCCCAAAGATGATAGTAGCCCCCACGTATATTAACGGTGAGTTCAGAGGAAAAGACATACACAGTATGAAGGTAGATTTAGCAAAGCGAGGTCCACTTACTAGATAGAGGAAGGATACAAAAGAGGACTTCACGGTCAGCTGAAAAACCCTTTCAAAAACCCATCCTGAAATTACCTTAAGACTCCTGTGTCAACTCATGACACAGGAGTGGCAATTTCAGTCCACAAGAGCTTCCAGTAACAGGAAATGACAAAACTGTAAACTGGACAAGAAAAACAAAACAATAAGGACAAGAGTCCACTTAGCTGATCAGCAGACTAGTAGCAGGAACATGCAACTGAATGACTCAGGTTACAATGATGACCGGCAAGGAAGTGACTGGAGAGCAAGGCTAAATAGGGAACTCCCAAAACTGATGGAAGCAGGTGAGCTGAGGCAGAAAAGCACACACAAGTCTCCAGTACCACCAGCCACCACCAGGGGAGCCAAAAAGCGGATCACAACAGTACCCCCCCCTTAAGGAGGGGGCACCGAACCCTCACAAGAACCGCCAGGGCGACCTGGATGAGCCCTATGAAAGGCACGAACCAAATCCGAGGCATGAACATCAGAGGCAGTTACCCAAGAATTATCTTCCTGACCATAGCCCTTCCATTTAACCAGGTACTGGAGTCTCCGCCTGGAAATACGGGAGTCCAAGATCTTCTCTATAACGTACTCCAATTCACCCTCAACCAGCACAGGAGCAGGAGGCCCAGCAGAAGGAACCACCGGCACCTCGTATCTCCGCAACAACGACCGATGGAACACATTATGGATAGCGAAAGATGCCGGAAGGTCCAAACGAAAGGAAACAGGGTTAATAATCTCCAAAATCCTATAGGGACCGATGAACCGAGGCTTAAATTTAGGAGAAGAAACCCTCATTGGGACAAAACGGGAAGACAACCACACCAAGTCCCCAACACGAAGGCGAGGACCAACCCGACGCTGGCGGTTAGCAAACCGCTGAGTCCTCTCCTGGGACAAATTCAAATTGTCCACCACTTGTTCCCAAATCCGATACAACCGATCCACTACAGCATCTACTCCAGGACAATCCGAAGACTCCACCTGACCAGAAGAAAAACGGGGATGAAACCCCGAATTGCAAAAGAAAGGGGAAACCAAAGTGGCAGAACTGGCCCGATTATTAAGAGCAAACTCCGCCAACGGCAAAAAGGCAACCCAATCATCCTGATCCGCAGACACAAAACACCTCAAATACGTCTCCAAAGTTTGATTAGTTCGCTCCGTCTGGCCATTAGTCTGAGGATGGAAGGCAGACGAAAAAGACAAATCAATGCCCAACCTGGCACAGAATGCCCGCCAAAATCTAGAAACGAACTGGGTACCCCTATCAGAAACGATATTTTCAGGAATACCATGCAAGCGAACCACATTTTGAAAAAACAAAGGAACCAACTCAGACGAGGAAGGCAACTTCGGCAATGGCACCAAATGAACCATCTTAGAAAAACGGTCACACACCACCCAGATAACAGACATCCTCTGAGAGACAGGAAGATCAGAAATAAAGTCCATCGAGATGTGCGTCCAAGGCCTCTTCGGAATAGGCAAGGGCAACAACAACCCGCTAGCCCTAGAACAACAAGGCTTGGCCCGAGCACACACATCACAAGACTGCACAAAAACACGCACATCACGAGACAGAGATGGCCACCAGAAGGATCTAGCCACCAAATCCCTGGTACCAAAAATTCCAGGATGACCCGCCAGCGTAGAAGAATGAACCTCCGAGATGACTCTACTGGTCCAATCATCAGGAACAAACAGTCTACCAGGTGGACAGCGATCAGGTCTATCCGCCTGAAACTCTTGCAAAGCACGTCGCAGATCTGGGGAAATAGCGGATAATATCACCCCATCCTTAAGGATACCTGTAGGTTCCGAATCACCAGGGGAATCAGGCTCAAAACTCCTAGAAAGGGCATCCGCCTTCACATTCTTAGAACCTGGTAGATATGAGACCACAAAATTAAACCGAGAGAAAAACAACGACCAGCGCGCCTGTCTAGGATTCAGGCGCCTGGCAGACTCAAGATAAATCAGATTCTTGTGATCAGTCAAAACCACCACCTGATGTCTAGCACCCTCAAGCCAATGACGCCACTCCTCAAATGCCCACTTCATGGCCAAAAGCTCCCGATTACCGACATCATAATTTCTTTCGGCGGCAGAAAATTTTCGAGAAAAGAACGCACAAGGTCTCATCACTGAGCAATCGGAACTTTTCTGCGACAAAACCGCCCCCGCTCCGATCTCGGAAGCATCGACCTCAACCTGAAAGGGGAGAGAGACATCGGGCTGGCGCAACACAGGGGCAGACGAAAAGCGGCGCTTAAGTTCCCGAAAGGCCTCCACAGCGGCAGAGGACCAATTGGCAACATCAGCACCCTTCTTAGTCAAATCCGTGAGAGGCTTAAGGCCCCGTCTCACATAGCGAGATTGCTAGCGAGATCGCTGCTGAGTCACAAGTTTTGTGACGCAACAGCGACCTCCATAGCGATCTCGCTATGTGTGACACGTACCAGCGATCAGGCCCCTGCTGTGAGATCGCTGGTCGTGTCGGAATGGCCTGGACCTTTTTTTGGTCGTTGAGGCCCCGCTGACATTGCTGAATCGGTGTGTGTGACACCGATCCAGCGATGTCTTCACTGGTAACCAGGATAAACATCGGGTTACTAAGCGCAGGGCCGCGCTTAGTAACCCGATGTTTACCCTGGTTACCAAAAAAAAACAAACAGTACATACTCGCCTTCT
This sequence comes from Ranitomeya variabilis, assembly GCF_051348905.1. Taxonomy (NCBI): domain Eukaryota; kingdom Metazoa; phylum Chordata; class Amphibia; order Anura; family Dendrobatidae; genus Ranitomeya; species Ranitomeya variabilis. Next base: position 653,519,428 of record NC_135234.1, read on the forward strand.
GATGTCCGTCAGGTCCCTTGCCGTCTGCTTCCTGCTCTCACTGACTGCCGGCCGTACAGTGAGAAGTGAGAGCACAGCAGTGACGTCACCGCTGCGCTCTGCTCTCAGTGTACGGCGGCACTCAGTCAGAGCAGGAAGCAGACGGCAAGGGACCTGGACACCGAAAGGCGAGTATGTAGTGTTTGTTTTTTTTGGTAACCAGGGTAAACATCGGGTTACTAAGCGCGGCCCTGCGCTTAGTAACCCGATGTTTACCCTGGTTACCCGAGTGCTGCAGGGGGACTTCGGCATCGTTGAAGACAGTTTCAACGATGCCGAAGTCGTTCCCCTGATCGTTGGTCGCTGGGGAGAGCGGTCTGTGTGACAGCTCCCCAGCGACCACACAGCGACTTACCAACGATCACGGCCAGGTCATATCGCTGGTCGTGATCGTTGGTAAATCGCTTAGTGAGACGGGGCCTTTAGCAACACCAGAAAAACCAGTTATAAATCGACGATAAAAATTAGCAAAGCCCAAGAACTTCTGAAGACCCTTTAGAGAAGTAGGCTGCGTCCAGTCACAAATAGCCCGAACCTTGACAGGGTCCATCTCAACAGAAGAAGGGGAAAAAATGTACCCCAAAAAGGAAATCTTTTGAACCCCAAAAACACACTTAGAACCCTTTACACACAGAGAATTCTCCCGCAAGACCTGAAAAACCCTCCTGACCTGCTGAACATGAGACTCCCAGTCCTCAGAAAAAATCAAAATATCGTCCAAATACACAATCATAAATTTATCCAGATATTCACGGAAAATATCATGCATAAAGGACTGAAAAACTGAAGGCGCATTAGAAAGGCCGAAAGGCATTACTAAATACTCAAAGTGGCCCTCAGGCGTATTAAATGCGGTTTTCCACTCATCCCCTTGCTTAATTCGCACCAAATTATACGCCCCACGGAGATCAATCTTGGAGAACCACTTAGCCCCCCTTATGCGAGCAAACAAATCAGTAAGCAGCGGCAACGGATACTGATATTTGACAGTAATTTTATTCAGGAGTCGATAATCAATACAAGGCCTCAGCGAGCCATCCTTTTTAGAGACAAAGAAAAACCCAGCTCCTAAAGGTGATGAAGAAGGACGAATATGTCCCTTTTCCAGGGACTCCTTAACATATTCTCGCATGGCAGCATGCTCAGGTACAGATAGGTTAAACAAACGACCCTTTGGAAATTTACTGCCTGGAATCAGATCTATGGCGCAATCACACTCTCTGTGGGGAGGGAGAGAACCAATTTTAGGCTCTTCAAAAATATCCCCAAAATCCGACAAAAATGCAGGAATCTCAGAGGGAATAGATGACGAGATAGGAACCAAAGGTATGTCCCCATGAGCCCCCCGACATCCCCAGCTTAACACAGACATAGTTTTCCAGTCCAGTACTGGGTTATGAGATTGTAACCATGGTAATCCAAGCACTAAAACATCATGTAAATTATACAACACGAGGAAGCGAATCATCTCCTGATGGTCTGGAGTCATACGCATAGTCACTTGCGTCCAGAACTGTGGTCTATTACAAGTCAGAGGTGTAGAATCAATACCCTTCAGAGGTATAGGAACTTCCAGAGGCTCCAAATCAAACCCACAGCGCCTGGCGAAGGACCAATCCATGAGACTCAGAGCGGCGCCAGAGTCCACATAGGCATCCACAGTAATAACTGATAATGAACAAATCAGAGTTACAGACAGAAGAAATTTAGACTGTAAAGTGCCAATAGAAACAGACTTGTCAACCTTCCTAGTACGTTTAGAGCATGCTGATATAACATGCGCGGAATCACCACAGTAGAAGCACAAGCCATTTTTGCGCCTATAATTCTGCCGCTCGCTTCTTGACAGAATTCTGTCACATTGCATTTTCTCTGGCGTCCCTTCAGAAGATACCGCCAAATGGTGCACGGGTTTGCGCTCCCGCAAACGCCGATCAATCTGAATCGCCATTGTCATGGACTCATTCAGACCTGTGGGCGTAGGAAACCCCACCATGACATCCTTAACGGCATCAGAAAGGCCCTCTCTGAAATTTGCCGCTAGGGCACACTCATTCCACTGAGTAAGCACAGACCATTTACGAAATTTTTGGCAGTATATCTCAGCTTCATCTTGCCCTTGAGACAGGGCTATTAAAGCTTTTTCAGCTTGAATCTCCAAATTAGGTTCCTCATACAGCAACCCTAAAGCCAGAAAAAACGCATCCACATTGAGCAACGCAGGATCCCCTGGTGTCAATGAAAATGCCCAATTGACAAAATCCCTCAGCCCAACTTTTTAAGGTAAAACAGCATATAATAATACATGTGCCTAGTAGGGAATTGTCTAAACATACATGCAATATTATATACCTATTGATTGTGTTCATGAAATAAAATAGGGCCAGGTGTCCTACTGTTGTGATCCGCTTTTTGGCTCCCCTGGTGGTGGCTGGTGGTACTGGAGACTTGTGTGTGCTTTTCTGCCTCAGCTCACCTGCTTCCATCAGTTTTGGGAGTTCCCTATTTAGCCTTGCTCTCCAGTCACTTCCTTGCCGGTCATCATTGTAACCTGAGTCATTCAGTTGCATGTTCCTGCTACTAGTCTGCTGATCAGCTAAGTGGACTCTTGTCCTTATTGTTTTGTTTTTCTTGTCCAGTTTACAGTTTTGTCATTTCCTGTTACTGGAAGCTCTTGTGGACTGAAATTGCCACTCCTGTGTCATGAGTTGACACAGGAGTCTTAAAGTAATTTCAGGATGGGTTTTTGAAAGGGTTTTTCAGCTGACCGTGAAGTCCTCTTTTTACTGTTGTGATCCGCTTTTTGGCTCCCCTGGTGGTGGCTGGTGGTACTGGAGACTTGTGTGTGCTTTTCTGCCTCAGCTCACCTGCTTCCATCAGTTTTGGGAGTTCCCTATTTAGCCTTGCTCTCCAGTCACTTCCTGTCCGGTCATACTGTCATGATTCCCCAATGGCATGGGAACATCAGAAACACAAAAATAACAGACTAGCTCTCGGGTGATGGAAACTCAAGCTGACCGTGACCTAAATCTACCACACAACTAACAGTAGCCAGGAAGCATTCCTACGGCTGCCTAGATGCCATGCGCCAGCCGGAGAACTAACTACGCCTGGAAGAGGAAGAAACAGACCTGGCTTACCTCTAGAGAAATTCCCCAAAGATGATAGTAGCCCCCACGTATATTAACGGTGAGTTCAGAGGAAAAGACATACACAGTATGAAGGTAGATTTAGCAAAGCGAGGTCCACTTACTAGATAGAGGAAGGATACAAAAGAGGACTTCACGGTCAGCTGAAAAACCCTTTCAAAAACCCATCCTGAAATTACTTTAAGACTCCTGTGTCAACTCATGACACAGGAGTGGCAATTTCAGTCCACAAGAGCTTCCAGTAACAGGAAATGACAAAACTGTAAACTGGACAAGAAAAACAAAACAATAAGGACAAGAGTCCACTTAGCTGATCAGCAGACTAGTAGCAGGAACATGCAACTGAATGACTCAGGTTACAATGATGACCGGCAAGGAAGTGACTGGAGAGCAAGGCTAAATAGGGAACTCCCAAAACTGATGGAAGCAGGTGAGCTGAGGCAGAAAAGCACACACAAGTCTCCAGTACCACCAGCCACCACCAGGGGAGCCAAAAAGCGGATCACAACATAACCCCTTACACAGTATCGGTCTCAGTGAGACGCTGGGACTGACGTCCCCGCTGAGCAGGCTCCACTGCGGCCGATGCAGAATGGGAGACCGCAGCCGACACGGATCGAGATTCCCCCTGTGCAGCAGAGGACACTCGACTCCTAACATCACCTCCCCCCCCCCCCGAGCCTCGCCACGCTCAAAAGCAGCAATGAGCAGCGGAGCCCGAATGTACTCCACAGGCTCCCAGGCTCTATCCTCTGGACCGTGACCCTGCCAGTCCACCAGATAAAATTTCTTGCCACGTACCACCTTGCACCCCACGATAGCATTCACCTCAAACTCATCCGTGGATGAACCCGATGTCCTGGCAGATGACTCAGAAAACCGGGACAAATGAACGGGCTTTAAGAGGGAAACGTGAAAAGTATCGGTGATACCAAGGCGTGCAGGAATAGCCAAACGGTAGACCACAGGGTTGACGTGTTCCAGAACCTTGAACGGGCCAATGTAGCGAGGCGCAAACTTAGTGTTAGGGCTAGTGGAACGCACCGAATGAATATAGAGATTTTATTATAATAGATGCGTTCGCAGCCCGGGGTCCACCGTGCAGGCGAACCTGCTGCTAGCAAACGGCGGAACTATATGGCGGTATGAGCTAACTCTGTTACTTCACAGAGTAGCCGTGAACTCAAAGCACTGCGCCCTATTAGACTTCACAGTGGCACAGGCTAACTACCCAAACGAGAGCAGTCAGTGGTCATGCACGCACACAAAACTCCTAGCCGGAGGTGCCAGCGTTCTAGGGGCTTATTTCAGCCAGGTTCCTGAATACTCAAACACACAAACTCCTCGCCGGAGGTGCCAGCATTCTACTGGCTTATTTCAGCCGGGTCCCTGAACACAATCATACATGACCACACCAGCGCAAAGTACATAACTTAGAACAATACTAGCGCATGGCCGTGTGGCCATGCGAGCCTTAAATAGTTGCAGCACGTACAGGACCTTCCTAGAAGGACCAATGAGAGGCTGCCACAGAGCGTGAGCACCTACAGGACCTTCCTGAAGGACCAATGGCCTAAGCTGCAGTATCTGATCATGTGACCCTCGATCTCCACTGAGAGATCTTGCTCTGGGCATGCTCAGAATGAGAAAAGCAGGACTTAGTCCCAGAAGCGTCTGCTCGCCGCTGCCCAGCACTGACTTCAATGGCAGAAGCAGGGAAAGCAGCAGTAACTCTTTGTACAGAGTCAGACTGACCGAGACGCTGGGACCGACGTCTCCGCTGAGCAGGCTCCACTGCGGCAGGAGAAGAATGGGAGACCGCACCGGAGATGGACCGAGATTCCCCCTGTGCAGAGGTGGGAACTCGACCCCTAACATTACCCCCCCTCCTTGGGCCTCGCTACGTTCGAAGGCAGCAACGAGCTGCGGAGCCCGAATGTGCTCAGCAGGCTCCCAGGACCTATCCTCAGGACCGTAACCCTTCCAGTCCACCAAATAAAATTTTTTGCCACGAACCACCTAGCACCCCAAAATAGCGTTCACCTCATAATCGTCCATAGACGAACCCGATGTCCCGGCAGATGACTCAGAAAACTGGGACATGTATACGGGCTTAAGGAGGGACACATGAAAGGTGTCGGTGATACCTAGGCATGGAGGAAGGGGTAGACGGTAGACCACAGGATTAACCTGTTCGAGGACCTTGAAGGGACCCAAGTAGCGAGGTGCAAACTTAGTGGACTCAACACGCAGCCTGATGTTATGAGCGGAGAGCCACACTAAGTCGCCAGGAGCAAAGGTCAGGGAAGGGCGCCGATGTGCAATGGCGGAGGACCTCATTCTCTCCTTGGAGGCCCGGATAGCATCCTGAGTGCGGTCCCAAATGTCTCGTGCCTCCACTGCCCAGTCTGCCACCCTGGAATCAGCAGAGGACACGGACATGGGCACAGGAACCCGCGGATGTTGGCCGTAATTAAGGAGGAAAGGAGTCTGACCAGTGGAGTCAGCTACAGCGTTGTTAAGAGCAAACTCAGCCCACGGTAACAAGGATGCCCAGTCATCCTGCCTGGCAGAAACAAAATGTCGTAAATAAGTGACCAGAGTCTGATTGGCCCTCTCAACCAACCCATTAGTCTCGGACTGATAAGCCGAGGAGAGATTTAACTCAATACTGAGTAGACGACAAAGCTCCCTCCAGAATCGAGACGCAAACTGGGGACCCCGGTCACTGACAATCTTGTCCGGCATACCGTGTAAGCGAAAGATATGCTTGATGAACAAGGCTGCCAGAGCCCGTGCAGAAGGTAGCCGTGGAAGAGGCACTAAATGAACCATTTTGGAAAAATGGTCGTTGATCACCCAGATAATGGTGCAGTTACGAGACCTGGGTAAGCCCACCACAAAGTCCATCCCGACCATCTCCCAGGGCCTGTCTGCCACCGGCAGAGGATAAAGCAACCCAGCTGGCCGTTGCCAAGGGGACTTGTTCTGGGCGCAAGAGACACGCCCGAACATAGTCTGCGACATCACGAGCCATATGCGGCCACCAGTATGTCCTCGCCAGTAACTCAGATGTCCTTTTGGAACCAAAATGTCCACCCACCCTGGATGAGTGTGCCCAAGAGAGAACCTCCGGTCGCAAACTGGATGGTACAAAAGTCTTGCCCAGAGGCACAGACTCTAGCGAAACCGGGGCCACAGTTCTCAGGCTCTCAGTGGGGACAATAAGCCGAGGCTCCTCTTCCTCCTTCATAGATGACACAACGGAGCGAGAGAGAGCGTCGGCACAAATGTTCTTCTCCCCAGAAAGAAAATGGAGGGTGAAATGGAACCGGGAGAAGAACAAGGACGATCTGGCCTGGCGAGAATTTAACCGCTGGGCTGTCTGCAGGTACACCAAATTTTTATGATCTGTGAAGACGAGCTCCCTTCAAGAGATGTCTCCACTCCGAGAAAGCCAACTTCATGGCTAGCAACTCCCTGTCCCCGATGGAATAATTCCTCTCTGCTGGTGAGAAAGTCTTAGAAAAGAAGCAAGGATGCTTCCGACCTTGAGCATCCTTTTGGAAGAGGACTGCTCCAGCACCAACAGATGAGGCATCCACCTCCATGATAAATGGCTTATCAACATCGGGGCGATGTAGGATGGGAGCAATAGCGAAGTGTGACTTAATCGAGAGAAAGGCCTTGGAGACCTCCTCTGACCACAACTTGGGATTTGCTCCCTTCTTGGTGAGGGCAACCAAGGGAGCTACCAAAGTTGAGAAGTGTGGAATGAACTGGCGATAGTAATTAATGAACCCCATAAAGCGCTGCACCGCTTTAAGAGAATGGGGTTCCTGCCAGTCCATCACAGCCTGTAGCTTGGCAGGATCCATAGCCAAACCCTGGGCAGAGATGATATAACCAAGGAAAGGCAAGGACTCCTGCTCAAACACACACTTCTCCAACTTGGCGTAGAGGGAGTTTGCCCGTAAGAGGTCGAAGACTTTGCGAACATCTCTCCGATGGGAGTCAATATCTGGAGAGTAGATGAGAATATCATTCAGATAGACTACGACCGAGGTGGTGAGCATATCCCGGAAAATGTCGTTCACAAAGTCTTGGAAAACGGCTGGAGCATTACAGAGCCCGAAGGGCATCACCAGATATTCATAGTGCCCATCCCTGGTGTTAAAAGCCGTCTTCCATTCGTCCCCCTCACGGATGCGAATCAGGTTGTAGGCACCCCGCAGATCTAATTTTGTAAATACCCTTGCTCCCCGTAGCCTATCAAAAAGCTCAGATATCAGGGGTAATGGGTACTTGTTCTTAACGGTGATGGCGTTAAGACCCCAGTAGTCTATGCATGGACGTAAGTCTCCAGTCTTCCTCTGTACGAAGAAGAACCCAGCCCCTGCAGGTGACACTGACTTCCTAATGAATCCTCTTGCCAGATTCTCTTGGATGTACTGAGACATTGCCTCCATTTCCGGGAGAGATAACGGATAGACTCGACCCCGGGGAGGCTCAGCACCAGGCAAGAGGTCAATAGGACAGTCATAGGGGCGGTGAGGAGGAAGGGTCTCCGCAGCCCTTTTGGAGAACACGTCTGCATAGGGCCAATAGTGTTTGGGGAGAGAGGAAAGATCTGCGGGTACCTGTGTTGTAGCAACCTGAACGCACTCCCTCTGACATCTACCCTTGCAGGATTTACTCCATCCCAAAATTCTGTCTGAGGACCACTCTATATGAGGAGAATGGTAGCGTAGCCATGGTATCCCCAACAGGACCTCATCAATTCCCTCAGGAATGACTAATAGGGAGATAATCTCCTGATGTGATGGAGACACAGAAAGTGTGATAGGAATGGTTTGGTGGGTAATCTGAGAGGGTAGTGTCGACCCATTTACCACTCGAACGGTTACTGGTTTGGCGAGCATAACCAGGGGTATTGCGTGACGCTGGGCAAAAGCGGATGACATAAAATTACCCTCCGCCCCAGAGTCCACGCATAGCTCTACCATAAGAGTGGATGGGCCAAAGGTAATTGTCCCCTTGAAGGACAACTTTGAGGCAAACGTCGCCGTGTCTAGTGTACCTCCTCCTACTGCCACTAGACGCTGATGTTTCCCCGACTGCTGAGGACACTTGGAGGCAAGATGTCCTGACTGCCGGCAAACATGACAGACCTTATGTGCGCGACAGGACTGGGACTTGGGTCCCGCTCGTATCACCTCTATGGCCTCTTGTGACTCGGACGCCTGGACTGGAGATTCCAGAGGTCTGGCGAAGGTGGGAGCCAGCCGAAACCTCTGCCTACACTGGGCTCGCTCCAACCTTCGCTCGTGAAAACGAAGGTCTATGCGAGTTGATACAGCTATGAGCTCCTCCAGTGTGGCGGGAATCTCCCTAGTAGCCAAAGCGTCCTTCACATGGTCAGCCAGCCCCCTCCAAAATACGGGAATGAGGGTTTTATCTGGCCATTCCAACTCAGACGCTAATGTCCGGAAGTGAACCGCAAAATGGCTGACCATGTTTGAACCCGGAGTCAAAGCCAGCAGTTGGAGCGCTGTTGTGAATTCCGTTCTTGGGCTCCCTCCAGTGGTTGTAAGTAGCACTTTTGTGAATTCTGCTCTTGGGCTCCCTCCTGTGGTTTTGATTGGTATAGCTGCTTCGTGGATTTAGCATCAGCAGCTGCTTCCACTGATCGTCTTTCTGCTCGGCTATTTTAGTCTGGCCTTATCCCTCAATCAATGCCAGTTGCCAATTGTTCCTGCTTGGAGTCACGGCTCTTTTGGATTTCCCTGACACTCTGACCCGTTCAGCAAAGATAAGTCCTTGCTTGTCCTTTTGCAGTCCACTTGTTGTGGACTTATTGATCAGCACATTCTATGTTTTGTTCATTTGTCCAGCTTATCAGTATGGATCTATTCAGCTAAGCTGGAAGCTCTGGGCTGCAGATTTTGCCCTCCACACCTTTAGTCAGGTGTGGAGATTTTTGCATATCTCTGCGGTGGACTTTTTCTAGTTTTTATTACTGACCGCACAGTGTTCTTTCCTGTACTATCTATCTAGCTAGAAGTGGCCTCCTTTGCTAAATCTTGTTTCATACTACGTATGTCATTTCCCTCTCTTCTCACAGTCATTATTTGTGGGGGGCTGTCCTATCCTTTGGGGATTTTCTCTGAGGCAAGATAGCTTTCCTGTTTCTACCTTTAGGGGTAGCTAGTTCTCCGGCTGTGACGAGGTGTCCAGGGAGTGACAGGAACATCCCACGGCTACTTCTAGTGTTGTGTTAAGATCACGAACTGCGGTCTGTATAGTTGCCACCTGCTCAGAGCTAGTCGCATGTCGCTCCTAAATTACCAGTCCATAACAGAGCGCTGTATCATGGGTGACTTGAGGTCCTACAAAGACCTGTTTCAGAGTGTCCAGAAACCGAGGGACACTCCGCACCACATGATCGTTGCGCTCCCACAGCGGCATAGCCCACTCCAACGCCCTGTCCGACAAGAGAGAGATTATGAATCCCACCTTTGCCCGCTCTGTGGGAAAACGTGCAGCCAGGAGCTCGAGGTGTATACCACACTGGCTCACGAAACCCCTACAGGACTTACTGTCCCCAGAGTATCTCTCAGGCAATGGGAGGTGAGATAAGGTCGGAACAGAGGTGGCAGTGGGTAAAGCTGCTGCAGCCACGCTGGCAGCCTGAACAGCTATTGCGGTAACATCCACCGCCGAGGTTGCACGTTCAAGAGACGTCAACCGGCCCTCCAGCAGCTGGATGTACCCCTGCAATCGCTGTTCATCCGCCATTACTTAGCCAGATCCTGGCGCTAGTATACTGTTAGGGTTTGCGGAACGCACCAAATATATTTATTAGATGGGATTGGTGCGTTCGCAACTCGGGATCCACCGTGCAGGAAAGAACCTGCTGCTAAGTGAATGGCGGCACAATATGGCGGTATGAACCAGCTCTGTTAGCTTCACAGAGCGGCCGAGATATCAAAGCTCTGTGCCCTGTTAGACTTTCACAGAGGCACAGGCTAACTGCCTAGATGAGAGCAGTCAGTGGTCATGCATGCACACAAAACTCCTCGCCGGAGGTGCCAGCGTTCTAGGGGCTTATTTCAGCCGGGTCCCTGAACACATTCAAACACATGACCACAGTGGCGCAAAGCACCTAACTTTGGAAGATACTAGCGCATGGCCGTGCGGCCATGCGAGCCTTAAATAGCTGCAGCACGTACAGGACCTTCCTAGAAGGACCAATGAGAGGCTGCCACAGAGCCTGCGCACCTACAGGACCTTCCTAGAAGGACCAATAGATTTGGCTGCAGTACCTGAGCATGTGACCCTTGATTTCCACTGAGAGATCTTACCCTGGGCATGCTCAGTGTGTGCAAAGCAGGACTTAGTCCCAGAAAAGCCTGCTCACCGCAGATCAGTGCAGGGTACAATAGCAGAGCCTGGAGAGGGAGCAGTAACCCCTTGCACAGTATCGGTCTCAGTGAGACGCTGGGACTGACGTCTCCGCTGAGCAGGCTCCACTGCAGCCGATGCAGAATGGGAGACCGCAGCAGACATGGATCGAGATTCCCCCTGAGCAGCAGAGGAAACTCGACTCCTAACACCGGGAACCCGAGGCTGTGTTGTACTCCAGGTCACACGGCAAAACCGGAGGGCATAGGACTTTATGTAATTTGACCGCACCCACACCTGAAGGTGCAGCAGGACACTAAAGGCCCCGTCACACACAGCGATACAGACAACGATGCTGATCGCTGCAGCGTCGCTGTTTGGTCGCTGGGGAGCTGTCACACAGACCGCTCTCCAGCGACCAACGATGCCGAGGTCCCGGGTAACCAGGGTAAACATCGGGTTACTAAGTGCAGGGCTGCGCTTAGTAACCCGATGTTTACCCTGGTTACCAGCGTAAAAGTAAAAAAAAAACACTACATACTTACCTTCCGCTGTCTGTCCCCCGGCGTTCTGTTTCTCTGCACTGTGTAAGCACAGCGGCCGGAAAGCAGAGCGGTGACGTCACCGCTGTGCTGTGTTTTCCAGCTGGCCGGCGCTCACAGTGCAGAGAAGCACAGCGCCGGGGGATAGACACCGGAATGTGAGTATGTGGTTTTTTTTTTTTACTTTTACGCTGGTAACCAGGGTAAACATCGGGTTACTAAGCGCGGCCCTGCACTTAGTAACCCGATGTTTACCCTGGTTACCAGTGAAGACATCGCTGAATCCGTGTCACACACACCGATTCAGCGATGTCAGCGGGACCTCAACGACCAAAAAAAGGTCCAGGCCATTCCGACACGACCAGCGATCTCACAGCAGGGGCCTGGTCGCTGGTACGTGTCAAACATAGCGAGATCGCTACTGAGGTCGCTGTTGCGTCTCAAAACTTGTGACTCAGCAGCGATCTCGCTAGCGATCTCGCTATGTGAGACGGGGCCTTAAGAGCCTGGGTCGTGATAGCGACCCTATAAAAAGGCTCACACTGCCCACCATACGGGTAAATGTCCCAGGACAGTAGAGAGAGGACTTTGCCAGCAAGCCACAGGCAGCAAGGACTTCGCATACGAGAGCGAGTATGAAGGCTTACGGACCTCACCAGGGAGAGGGATCACCTTTGCCTCCAGGCTGACCAGACCACATCACCACTTGTTGCTGGTACCCTGAACTGCGGCTGCTTACAACCAGTAAACCAGGTAAAGATGTTACAACTCTGTGTCCTCCATTTATTTGCCAGCATATACGATCCATATACGATTCACCTGTGGGAAGCGTCACCATCTTTGCTGCAGTAACATCACCGCAGAAGACCCTTTTAAGCAGTGTTGGTCCCCTCTGACCGAGAACCACAGGTGGCGTCACGAACACAAACTTTATTACAACTCCCCCTTAAAAGACCTTTCCCCTTTTTATTGGGCACCCAGGGCCACGGACTGGGTCACTGACACCGTGACCACCCTTTTAATTGCGACTGGACCCGGTACCGAGTATCCCCACTGCCCTGGCAGGCGACTCACATACAGAAGTAGGCGGAGCATCAGGGAGGAAGAAGGGAGGAAGTACGCAGACATCCGCAGCCCTCCAGAAAGCAAATGTGAACCTAGCCTTAATTAGAATATCATTAGAAAGTTAATTTATTTCAGTTCTCCAATACAAAAAGTGAAATTCATAAATTATATAGAGTCATTACAGAGTGATCTATTTCACGTGTTTATTTCTGTTAATGTTGATGATTATGGTTTACAGCCAATGAAAACCCAAAAGTCATTATCTAAGTAAACTAGAATAATTAACAAAAAACACCTGCAAAGGCTTCCTAAGCGTGTAAAAAGGTCCCTTAGTCTGTTTCACGCCGTAGTCCTTTTTCGATTTTTTCATTTCTGTTTTTCGCTCCCCTTCTTCCCAGAGCCATAACTTTTTTATTTTTTGGTTAATATGGCCATGTGAGGGTTTGTTTTTTTGCGGGACGCGTTGTACTGTTGAATGACACCATTGGTTTTACCTTTTTACCATATTTTGTACTACAAAATAGGAAAAATATTTCAAGTGCAGTGAAATTACAAAAAAAGTGCAAATCCACAACTGTTTTTTGGATTTTTTTTTACCATGTTCACCAAATGCTAAAACTGACCTGCCATTATAATTCTCCAGGTTGTTATGAGTTTGTAGATACCAAACATGTATAGGTTCTATTTAAATGGTGAAAAAAAATCCAAAGTTGGTTAAAAAAAAATTTAAATTGCATAATTTTCTGAGACCCGTAGCATCTCCATTTTTTGTGATCTGGTGCTGGGTGAGGGAGCCAAGCTGCCGTTTTTAATGATACAATTTTGGTGTGGATACGATCTTTTGATCGCCCGTTATTGCATTTTAATGCAAAGTTGTGGCGACTAAAAAAACATAATTCTAGTGTTTTTACCTTTTTTTTGCTACGCTGTTTATGAATTGGATTAATTCTTTTTATAGCTTGATAGATCAGATTATTCTGAACACGGCGATACCAAATATGTGTATATCTGATTTTTTTTGTTTTATTTCGAATGGGGGGTGATTTGAACTTTTATATTTTGTTTATTTTTTAATATTTTTAAAAACATTTTTTTTAGTTTTTGCATGCTTCAATAGTCTCCATGGGAGACTAGAAGCTGCAGTTGTCTGATCGCCTCTGCTACACACAAGCGATGATCAGAGTGCCTGTGTGTAGCACAAATACTCGCTATGAGTGCCAATCACCGGGCGGCGCTTATAGCAATCCGGCAATGACAACCACAGGGGCCTCCTGCAGACCCCAGGTTGTCATGCCAACCTATCGGCGACCCGCGGTCATGTGACACGGGCGCCGATGGGCTGGATTAGTGACACGCTTACGGCGCAACCACATTAAATGACGTTGTCAGAGATTGACCGGCATTTATCGGGTTAAAAGCTACGAGTGGATCGCGATTCCACCCTTGGCTGTTAGGGGCACAAGTGTCTGGAAAGATGTGGGCTCAGTGCCAGAGGCCACATTAAAGGGAGGGACACCACATGCGCAGTACATGTACGTCACATATTGTGAAGGGGTTAAAACATTCCATAGTTATTACCACATAAAGTGACACTGATCAGATTTGGAAAATGAGGCTTGGTCATTAACATACAAAGTAGCTCGGTCCTTAATGAGTTAAATATGACCTTGTGTTTCAGTCACTTGTGAGCACTGAATATTCCTGTTTTCTTGAAGGTGCCTCATCTATTTGAATTGTAATGTGTCCATTTTGCATGTGAACACTTCTAATTCAGTGCTCTGGTGTCTGATACAAATTCTGCTCCCTTTTGGCTTTATTTTTTTTTCTTTTGTTATTGTTTTTCTTTTTGTGCATTGTTTATTGTCTTTCTTTGTTTATGGCATAATAAATCTACAGACGTACAACAAATGAGGCCTCAATAATACTATGTCAGGTTAGCAGGGATCAGCAGGTTTTTCCACAATCTCAAACAAAGGGATCAATTTTCTCCAAAAACAAGGATGTGATATAGAGGTCCTGGACATACAGTGTAATATGTGACTGCCGACTTGTGAATTCTCACAGTGTGCACAACGCATGATATCAGGATTCTCCGATGCCTACAGCAAGACTGAGCGGTTTTGTGAGCGCAAAGACATGATCTGCATACTTCCAGCCACATTCCCAAGAGACATCGTGGACTCTCTCAATTCACCTGTATTGAGCGAGGCCGTGCATTTCTGGAAGTAATCTCAGGGGGCCCCTTTAACACATACTACTATTCATGATGCACAGATACGGCAGATAAATATAGGTATAGTACAATGCCAAAGATTTCATTTACTTCTTACATTACATGAGTCATATCTATTGTACATTCTACAAGAGGCCAGAAACCAAACAGTATAGTCCACCACACAGTATTATGAGCTCCACATAGTGCTCCATACAAAATAATGTGCCCCATATAGTGCTCCATACAGAATAATGGGCCACATATAATGCTCCATACAGTATAATGAGCCCCATATATTAATCCATACAGAATAATGAGTCCCATATATTGCTCCATACAGAATAATGGGCTTCATATATTGCTCCATACAGAACAATGGGCCTCATATATTGCTCCCTACAGTATATAATAGGCCCCATGTATTGCTCCATTCAGTATAATGAGCCCCATATATTGCTCCATACAGTGTAATGGGCCCCATATAATGCTCCATAAAAATAATGAGCCCATATAATGTTCCATATAGTTTCATGAGCCCCATATATTGCTTCATACATAATGGGCCCCATATAATGTTCCATACAGTATATGATGGGCCCCATACAATGCTCCATAAACAATGGTCTGCATATAAAGCTCCAGTATATCATGGGCCCCAAATCTTGCTCCATATATAATGTGCCCCATATAATGCTCTAAACAGTATAGGATGGACCCATGCATTATACTCAGCCCCATATATTGCTCCAGACAGTATAATAAGTCCCATATATTGCTCCATACAGTATGATGGGCCACATATATTGCTCAATAAAGAGTGGGTCCCATATAGTGCTCTATATATAATGGGCCCCATGTAATGCTCCATATATAATGAACCCCATAAGATGCTCCATGTATAATGGGGCCCATAAGATGCTCCATAAATAATGGACACCATATGATGCTCCAGAATACGATGGGCCTCCTATATGATTCTCCAGTGTATGATGGGCCCCATGTAATGCTCCATATATAATGGGCTCATATGATGCTCAGTGTATGATGGGCCCCATATAATGCTCCATATATAATGGGCCCTGTTGTGAATTTGGATTCTGGGCTCCCCCGGTGGCTACTGGTGGAATTGAACTTGTGACATCATCTTCCCTGTTCACCTGTTCTGATTAGATCTGGGTGTCGCTATATAACCTGGCTTCTCTGTTAGATGCTTGCCGGTCAACAATGTTATCAGAAGCCTCTCTGTGCTTGTTCCTGCTCCCAGACATCTACTAGATAAGTTGGACATTCGTCCATGTTTTGTTTTTGTATTTTGGTTCCAGTTCACAGCTGCAGTTTCGTTACTGTGTCTGGAAAGCTCTTGTTGATCAGGAATTGCCACTCTGGTATTATGAGTTAATGCCAGAGTCCTAAAGTAATTTCTGGATGTGTTTTGTTAGGGTTTTCTACTGACCATGAAAGTATGCTTTCTGTCTTCTGCTATCTAGAAAGCGGACCTCAAATTTGCTAAAACTATTTTCCTGCTGCGTTTGTTGTTTCATCTCATATCACCGCCAATATATGTGGGGGGCTTCTGTCTCCTTTTTGGGCATTTCTCTAGAGGTGAGTCAGGTCTTATATTTCCCTCTGCTAGCATTATTTAGTTCTCCGGCTGGCGCTGGGCATATAGGGATAAAAAGTAGGACATGCTACCTGGCTACTTCTAGATGATGCGGTAGGTTTAGTTCATGGTCAGTATAGTTACATCTTCCAAGAGCTTGTTCCTATTGAGGCTTATGCTAGTTCTCTGGCCATGGAGATCATGACAGTTTGACCGGCCCACTAAAGGGTTAAAATCCTTGGCTGAGAAAGGAGAGAAATAAGAAGTCTGCTGAAAATTTTTTTTTTTTTTTTTTTTTTTTTTCTCTAGTAGTTAGTGTGCTCTTAATTGGATCACTTGCCAGTCTGTCTATGCTGCAGTCTTTCTTTTTTTTCTCTCTCCTTCTAATCTTTGAATGGCTCTATGTTCACCTGTCTATAATGGATCTACAGAGTGTAACTGCAGGTTTGAATAATCTCGCCACGAAAGTACAAAGTTTGCAAGATTTTATTATTCATGCTCCGGTATCAGAGCCGAGAATTCCTTTGCCGGAATTCTTCTCAGGGAATAGATCTAGCTTTCAGAATTTTAGAAATAATTGTAAGTTATTTTTGTCCCTGAAATCTCGTTCTGCTGGAGACCCTGCACAGCAGGTTGGGATTGTGATTTCCTTGCTCCGCGGCGACCCTCAAGATTGGGCTTTTGCATTGGCACCAGGGGATCCTGCGTTGCGCAATGTGGATGCGTTTTTTCTGGCCTTGGGCTTGCTTTATGAGGAACCTCATTTGGAACTTCAGGCAGAAAAAACTTTGATGTCCCTATCGCAGGGGCAAGATGAAGCTGAAATTTACTGCCAAAAATTCCGTAAATGGTCTGTGCTTACTCAGTGGAATGAGTGCGCCTTGGCGGCTACTTTCAGAGAGGGTCTTTCTGATGCCATTAAGGATGTTATGGTGGGGTTCCCTGTGCCTGCAAGTCTGAATGAGTCCATGACAATGGCCATTCAGATCGATAGGCGTCTGCGGGAGCGCAAACCAGTGCACCATCTGGCGGTGTCCACTGAGAAGACGCCAGAAAACATGCAGTGTGATAGAATTCTGTCCAGAAGCGAGCGGCAGAATTTTAGACGGAAAAATGGGTTGTGTTTCTATTGTGGGGATTCTACTCATGTTATATCAGCATGCTCTAAGCGTACTAAAAAGCTTGATAAATCCGTTCCCATTGGCACTTTACAGTCTAAATTTATTTTGTCTGTGACCCTGATTTGCTCTTTGTCATCTATTACTACGGACGCCTATATCGACTCTGGCGCCGCTTTGAGTCTTATGGATTGGTCCTTTGCCAATCGTTGTGGGTATGATTTAGAGCCTTTGGAGACTCTTATTCCTCTGAAGGGGATTGACTCCACCCCATTGGCTAATAATAAACCACAATACTGGACACAAGTGACTATGTGTATTAATCCGGATCACCAGGAGACTATTCGTTTTCTGGTGCTGTATAATCTACATGATGATTTGGTGCTGGGATTGCCATGGCTGCAGTCTCACAACCCAGTCCTTGACTGGAGAGCTATGTCTGTGTTGAGCTGGGGATGTAAGGGGACTCATGGGGACGTACCTTTGGTGTCCATTTCATCATCTATTCCCTCTGAAATCCCTGAGTTCCTGTCTGATTATCGTGACGTCTTTGAAGAACCCAAGCTGGGTTCATTACCTCCGCACCGGGAGTGCGATTGTGCTATAGATTTAATTCCGGGTAGTAAATACCCAAAGGGTCGTTTATTTAATCTGTCTGTGCCTGAACATACTGCTATGCGAGAATATATAAAGGAGTCCTTGGAAAAGGGACATATTCGTCCATCGTCATCTCCCTTAGGAGCCGGTTTTTTCTTTGTGTCAAAAAAAGACGGCTCTTTGAGACCATGTATTGATTATCGGCTTTTGAATAAAATCACGGTTAAATATCAATACCCATTGCCGTTGCTGACTGATTTGTTTGCTCGCATAAAGGGGGCCAAGTGGTTCTCTAAGATTGATCTCCGTGGGGCGTATAATTTGGTGCGGATCAGGCAGGGGGATGAGTGGAAAACCGCATTTAATACGCCCGAGGGCCACTTTGAGTATTTGGTGATGCCTTTTGGTCTTTCTAATGCCCCTTCAGTCTTCCAGTCCTTTATGCATGATATTTTCCGCCATTTTTTGGATAAATTTATGATAGTGTATCTGGATGATATTCTGATTTTTTCGGATGATTGGGACTCTCATGTCCGGCAAGTTAAGAGGGTTTTTCAGGTTTTGCGGTCTAATTCTCTGTGTGTCAAGGGTTCTAAGTGCGTTTTTGGGGTTCAGAGAATTTCCTTTTTGGGATATATTTTTTCTCCCTCTTCCATTGAGATGGATCCTGTCAAGGTTCAAGCTATTTGTGATTGGACGCAGCCCTCTTCTCTTAAAAGTCTTCAGAAATTTTTGGGCTTTGCCAACTTTTATCGTCGATTTATTTCTGGTTTTTCGGATGTCGTTAAGCCATTGACCGATTTGACTAGACAGGGTGCTGATGTTGCTAATTGGTCCCCTGATGCTGTGGAGGCCTTTCAGGAGCTTAAGCGCCGTTTTTCTTCTGCCCCTGTGTTGCGTCAGCCTGATGTGACTCTTCCTTTTCAGGTTGAGGTCGACGCTTCTGAGATCGGGGCTGGGGCAGTGTTGTCGCAGAAAAGTTCTGACTGCGCCGTGATGAGGCCTTGTGCCTTCTTTTCCCGTAAATTTTCGCCCGCTGAGCGGAATTATGATGTTGGGAATCGGGAGCTTTTGGCCATGAAGTGGGCGTTTGAGGAGTGGCGCCATTGGCTCGAGGGGGCCAGACATCAGGTGGTGGTATTGACTGACCACAAAAATTTGATCTATCTTGAGACCGCCAGGCGCCTGAATCCTAGACAGGCGCGCTGGTCATTATTTTTCTCTCGGTTTAATTTTGTGGTATCGTACCTACCGGGTTCTAAGAATGTTAAGGCGGATGCCCTTTCTAGGAGTTTTGAGCCTGATTCACCCGGCAACTCTGACCCCACAGGTATTCTTAAGGAGGGAGTTATCTTGTCAGCCGTTTCTCCAGACCTGCGGCGGGCCTTGCAGGAGTTTCAGGCGGATAGACCGGATCGTTGTCCGCCTGATAGGTTGTTTGTTCCTGATGATTGGACCAGTAGAGTCATCTCTGAGGTACATTCTTCTGCATTGGCAGGTCATCCTGGAATTTTTGGTACCAGGGATTTGGTGGCAAGATCCTTCTGGTGGCCTTCCCTGTCACGAGATGTGCGAGGCTTTGTGCAGTCTTGTGACGTTTGTGCTCGGGCCAAGCCTTGTTGTTCTCGGGCTAGTGGATTATTGTTGCCCTTGCCTATTCCTAAGAGGCCTTGGACACACATCTCGATGGATTTTATTTCAGATCTGCCTGTTTCTCAGAAGATGTCTGTCATCTGGGTGGTGTGTGACCGTTTTTCTAAGATGGTCCATTTGGTTCCCCTGCCCAAATTGCCTTCTTCTTCCGAGTTGGTGCCCCTGTTTTTTCAAAATGTTGTTCGTTTGCATGGTATTCCTGAGAATATCGTTTCTGACAGAGGAACCCAATTTGTGTCTAGATTTTGGCGGGCATTCTGTGCTAGGATGGGCATAGATTTGTCTTTTTCGTCTGCTTTTCACCCTCAGACTAATGGCCAGACCGAGCGGACTAATCAGACCCTGGAGACATATCTGAGGTGTTTTGTGTCTGCTGACCAGGATGATTGGGTTGCTTTTTTGCCATTGGCGGAGTTCGCCCTCAATAATCGGGCCAGCTCTGCCACTTTGGTGTCCCCGTTTTTCTGTAATTCGGGGTTCCACCCTCGATTTTCCTCCGGTCAGATGGAATCCTCGGATTGTCCTGGAGTGGATGCGGTGGTGGAGAGATTGCATCATATCTGGGGGCAGGTGATGGACAATTTAAAGTTGTCCCAGGAGAAGACTCAGCTTTTTGCCAACCGTCACCGTCGTGTTGGTCCTCGGCTTTGTGTTGGAGATTTGGTGTGGTTGTCTTCTCGTTTTGTCCCTATGAGGGTCTCATCTCCTAAGTTTAAGCCTCGGTTCATCGGTCCGTATAAAATATTGGAGATTCTTAACCCTGTTTCCTTCCGTTTGGACCTCCCTGCATCCTTTTCTATTCATAACGTTTTTCATCGGTCGTTATTGCGCAGGTATGAGGCACCGGTTGTGCCTTCCGTTGAGCCTCCTGCTCCGGTGTTGGTTGAGGGTGAGTTGGAGTACGTTGTGGAAAAAATCCTAGACTCCCGTGTTTCCAGACGGAGACTCCAGTATCTGGTCAAGTGGAAGGGATACGGCCAGGAGGATAATTCTTGGGTCACTGCATCTGATGTTCATGCCTCTGATCTGGTTCGTGCCTTTCATAGGGCCCATCCTGATCGCCCTGGTGGTTCTGGTGAGGGTTCGGTGCCCCCTCCTTGAGGGGGGGGTACTGTTGTGAATTTGGATTCTGGGCTCCCCCGGTGGCTACTGGTGGAATTGAACTTGTGACATCATCTTCCCTGTTCACCTGTTCTGATTAGATCTGGGTGTCGCTATATAACCTGGCTTCTCTGTTAGATGCTTGCCGGTCAACAATGTTATCAGAAGCCTCTCTGTGCTTGTTCCTGCTCCCAGACATCTACTAGATAAGTTGGACATTCGTCCATGTTTTGTTTTTGTATTTTGGTTCCAGTTCACAGCTGCAGTTTCGTTACTGTGTCTGGAAAGCTCTTGTTGATCAGGAATTGCCACTCTGGTATTATGAGTTAATGCCAGAGTCCTAAAGTAATTTCTGGATGTGTTTTGTTAGGGTTTTCTACTGACCATGAAAGTATGCTTTCTGTCTTCTGCTATCTAGAAAGCGGACCTCAAATTTGCTAAAACTATTTTCCTGCTGCGTTTGTTGTTTCATCTCATATCACCGCCAATATATGTGGGGGGCTTCTGTCTCCTTTTTGGGCATTTCTCTAGAGGTGAGTCAGGTCTTATATTTCCCTCTGCTAGCATTATTTAGTTCTCCGGCTGGCGCTGGGCATATAGGGATAAAAAGTAGGACATGCTACCTGGCTACTTCTAGATGATGCGGTAGGTTTAGTTCATGGTCAGTATAGTTACATCTTCCAAGAGCTTGTTCCTATTGAGGCTTATGCTAGTTCTCTGGCCATGGAGATCATGACAGGGCCCCATATATGATGCTCCAGTGTATGATGGTCCTCATATATTGCTCCAAACATTAAAAAAAAATACATGAACTACACACCTCACTGGACGTTGCTCTTCTCCGGACTCCGCGTTGGCGTCTTCCGGCTCTCTGCACTGTGACTGCTCAGAGCAGAGGGCACACAGTAATGACATCATCGCACCCTCTGACCTGAACGTCACAGTCAGAAAACGTGGAAGATGCTGTAGCTGCGGAGGAACGGGGAGAGGTAAGTATCACAAATACCGGGGCCCTGAGTAAGATGGGGAGAAGGCCAATTTGCGGGCGCCGACAATGGCACAGATGCCGGCACTGGGCCCCAATAGTGCACTGGTTTTCCTGACGGCAAGTGGGCCCTCCACCCACTCAGGGACTCGGCACTTACCCAGGTGCGCCGGGTACTGATGCTAGCCCTGCATATCACATACTTCTGATCACATGGCTCCAGAGAATCCTGACAATGCATACTGTGAGGATTCACAAGTCTGCAGTCATATAGAGTGACTGCATACTTTCGTGCTAAGTCTGGACCGCCCCTTTAAGAAAAGAACAGTCGATGGGTTGTGAAGCTGTCCACCAACATTCACCATCCAACCTGACAGAACTGGAGAGGATCTGCAAGGACTAATGACAGAGAATCCCCAAATCCAGGTGTGAAAAACTTGTATCATTCCCAAGAAGACTCATGGCTGTGCTAGCTCAAAAGGGTGCTTCTACTCAATACTGAGCAAAGGGTCTGAATACTTATGACCATGTGATATTTCAGTTTTTCTTTTTTAATAAATTTGTAAAAATTTCTACATTTCTGTTTTTTTAGTCAAGATGGGGTGCAGAGTGTACAAAAATTTAAAGGGGTCTGAATACTTTCTGTACCCACTGTATATACCCCTTTAACCCTCCCTCAGTGATTGGTGCAGAACCAATATAAGGATGTTTAGGGCAGACAGTGTGACTTTAGATCTGCCTAGGGGTCCTCACTCCGCCCTTCCCTAGTGTTGGGCTCCCTTCATCTCATCCATTCGTGTTGCACTTTGTCTTCCCATACTGAGCGTGACAGAGAGACTGCAGGTGTGATGCCAAGGCACAGGGAGCGGGAAGAGGACGGCTAACTGATGGTCCCAGATAGGGGAATCATTATAACCCTCTGCCATCAATGGTTGGGAGGGACAATACTACAGGGCAGTTTAGGAGAGCTGTGCCTGACATTTCTTTGGAGGCAACCCCCTGTACATACATATGTGACTTTTCCATTGGAGTATGCTACCACAATTGGGGTCAAGGATCACAATAGTGGCATTAGGAGGGACTGTACATGAAATAGCATCAAGCCGTTTCTGTTTTTCCATTGCTTCTTAAAGGAAGTGAGGGCGGCAGTGGTGTCAGGAGCTGTAGTCATCGCCATAGCAGGAGCAGAATTGGACATAACAGACATGATCGTACAAAGAGTCAGGAGACTCCTTCATCGTCTGGTTTGTCATATTTGGCGGCATCTTCCATGGAATCATCACGAAGGGAGAGTCGTCAGACGGAGGACGAGAAAACATCGTAAAGAGGGTCACCAAAAGACACACGAGGATCGGGATGCCAGTCGCCCAAGACCAAGTTCTGGACAAGCTGGTTTAATCCAGAATGGACCGGTGCTACCACCACAGTTGGAATGACTGATACGACTGCATGGCCTGGCCCACGACAGCTGCTGTGACACGAATTAACTGTGATAGTTTTATTGATATGTTAAAGCATTTTTTAGCAGGGTTGGAGCAGACGGATGGCAGGTCTGTTGATATGGGTTCAACAGGGAAACATTCGATTCTGCCTGGGCAGCCAGACATTAGCGCCAACTTTGCTTTTTGTGATTCGATGTTTTGCGGTGTAGCCCCATTAAGGACTCACGTGTCCGTGGAAATTATGGAAAAATATTAAAGCACAAATTTGTGGATGTTTGATCCCTTGTTCCTGTGGATCATGTGACGGTCGACAAAGAAGGGAATTTTGAGCGGGGTGCAGATAAAAAGGCCAAAGTGGCAAAAATGTTTTGTAATTGGATCTGCGTTTTCTAGAGAAAGGAGAGGAGCTTTTTGTTTATCTAGACACGATACATAGCATCTATAAGCTGCACGGAGGTGCAGCTTGGTGGCGCTATGATGAAGAGTTCAGGCGTTGTTTGGGTTTGTCACCTGCCATAGGGTGGACGTCAAAGGCAACCGACGTGTGGCTACAGCTGATGATGTCGCAGCACCCGCAGTCATGCTCTTCCTTTCATGGGGGAGCCGCTGCTGGAGCATCGTCAACTTCAGCAGTGTCACAACGTCCCACAGGAGCGTGCTGGTTATTCAACAAGGGTCACTGCAGATTTTTTGCTAGATGCAAATTTAGGCGCAAGTGCACGGTGTGCGGAGGCATGCATTCAGCACTCCACTGCTTTAGGAGAGTTAAACAGCCTGAAAAAGTTACAGCGCCCCATTCAGAGGAAAACGCCAGTGCACGTCCAAGGGATGAAGCATTGGATAGAGCAGTATTCCAGAAAAAGGGAAGCAAACCTTCTTTTTGAAGGTTTTTCTTTTGGAATTCGAATCACTTTGTAACCTTCATCCGGTAGTAGTTTTTCCAGAAATTTGAAGTCAGTTTTGGAGCACTCAGAAGAGACAAGGGAAAAAATACTAAAGGAAGTTGGGGCGTCTCGCATGGTGAGACCCTTTTCTTCCCCTCCCTTCTCTAATTTGAGAGTATCTTCTCTGGGTCTGATTCCAAAAAATGAAGAAGGAAAGTTTTGTCTAATACAACATTTGTCATATCCTCTGGGGGATTCGGTTAACAATGCTATTTCAAAGGAGGTGGCAATAGTGTTGAATACTGCCTTCGATGTAGCAGTGCAATGGGTAAAGCACTATGGAAAGGGTGCGATGTTGGCTAAGGCGGATATAGTGTCAGCTTTTCGCCTTTTGCCGGTTCAGCTATCATGCTACCATATCTTGGGTTGCACATTGGATGTTTGCTATTTTGTGAATATGTGTTTGCCTATGGGATGCTCGATCCTATGCTACTATTTTGATTCTTTTCTTCATTCCTTGAGTGGATGGTGCGTTTTGAGTCGTGCATCCAATCAGTCATACATTAGCTAAACGACTTTCTCTATATCGGTTCGGGCAACGATAACACTTGTGCTTATCTGTTGCATGTCTTCCACCATTTGATTAATAAAATAGGGTTTCCGATTGCGAGTGAAAAGATGGAAGGTCCAGTTACAAATCTTTCTTTCTTAGGCATTGAGTTGGACACAGTGGCTATGGTTTTTCGGGTACCAGATGAGAAATTGGTAAGATTGACATCTCTTATAGATCAGTTCATGATGGTGAGCAAAGCCAGGTTAAAGCAGATTAAATCCCTTTTATGTTTTTGGCCGTGTTTTTTCTAGACGTTTGTTTTTGGCGACAAAGGATGTAGAGAGGCCCAACTATTTTGTCAGAATTTCTAGGTCCATAAAGGACGATTTGTTTGCATGGCAAACCTTTTTACACTCTTTTGATGAAAATCAATATGCCAGGAGGACGAAGTGTTAAATTTTGATTTATAGTTAGTTACGGGTCGTTGCGGTTTTGGTGCAGCTTTTGATTCGCAGTGGTGTAGGTCAGATTGGCCATCTGCGTGGCATGACCTGCCTTTAATAAAGAATGTTACTTTTCTAGAGTTGTTTCCTCTCATTGTGGCTATCGATATTTGGGGTCAGGTCTTAAAAAATAGACGGATCCATTTTTGGTCCGATAACTTGGCTGTAGTCAATGCTGTTAATTCCTTATCATCTTCTTCTTTGCTGGTGTTAGCTTTGCTAAGGCATTTAGTTCTCAGGTGCCTACAGCTGAAAATATGGCTTAGAGCGCGTCACGTGATGGGCATGGATAATAAAGTTATGGATGCTTTGTCTCGTTCACAGATGGAGCTTTTCAGGGAGCTGCAATCATGGGCAGAAGAGACAGGTTTCAGTTGCCCAGACCACTTGTGAATCATCATAGAGTGGATTTGGTACACTAGTGCAGACGTTGGTGGCTCGCTCAACGTGGAAACGTCATGGTATGGCGTGGATGATGTTTGCCAGGGGGCAAGTTTCCTTCGAGTGATAGGTCTCATTTGGAAACTACTCTGTTGTTGGAAGTTTGGAGGAGTAGAGGCTTGTCGGGTTTTAGCTTCCAAAAGGCTAGCAGGAGTAGCTTTCATGCTAAAACTTTGGGCTTGTAGAGATATAACAAAGGAATTTATTGTCAGACAGGTCATAAAAGGTTGGAAGAAAGAAAAGCAAGAGGCCTCCTGTGTCTTTTGCTTTATTGTCACAGCTTATCAGCTGTTTAAAGATGATTATTCACTGTCCCTTTAATGCATTTTTGTTTTCAGCGGCTTTTTCATTGGCTTTTTTCACAGTACTGCGTGTCGGGGAGTTGGTTGCACCGAGCACAAAGCGCTCAGGCAGTTTGGCGGCAGGTAAGGTTTTCATTCGTCAAGGTTGTTTAAATATGTGCGTACATAAGTCAAAAACAGATCAGGAAGGAAAAGGTTTTTGGCTTACAATGAAAGCTCTAGATGGTACATTTTGTCCAGTACAAGTAGTGAAAGAATACATGGCCAAGCGACAGGCTTGTGCCCAATTTTTGGTTCACGAAGCTGATGCGTCTGACTTTGTATCAGTTCAAGACCGTATTCAAAACTTGCGTAACACATGTTGGTAAGGATGCGTCACAATTTGAGACATATTCTTTCAGAATAGGAGCAGCTACGGAGGCTAATGCCTTAGGTTTGGGTGAGGAAGCAATAAAGCAGCTGGGTAGGTGGAAATCTTTGTGTTTTCTGATGTATGTGAGACCAGACTCGTAATTAGGAGATAGTAAGTTTTGTCTTTCGTTTACTTTGCATATACATCAATGCCTCATATATGGATCATTGGCCATTTTTTTATATATTGGACAGAAAGACAGACGAGTGTGTGCCCTTTGGGCCTGAAATTAGATCAAGTTTGAGCTATTTTTCATTGGGAAGGTTATCACGGTCTGAGATGGTTTCAGATGCTTGGTAGGATAGAGGCAATAAACAAGTTATGCACAAACTCCATTGTTTTAGGGTATGTGCACACGTCAGGATTTCTTGCAGAAATTTCCTGAAGAAAACCGGAAATTTTCTGCAAGAAATCCGCATGCTTCTTTTCGCGTTTTTTTCCCGTTTTTTTTAGCATTTTGCAAGCGCTCACGGAGGTATTTGAAAAGGCCAGCACACCTCCACCTGACTATGTCTGACGCTGGTCAGCCTGTACCAGAGTCAGAGAAGACTACTCACCAATGCCTGGGATCCTGTCCTCTTCACTGCCGACGCTGGACACAATGGACAGGACCCGACCACCCTCAGCTCTTCATCCTCCAGACCTCCCCCCATCTCAGGGACCTGGGTGAGTCCCAACATGAATTTGTTTGTTTTTAATGTATATACAGCAGTTGCACCTATATAATGTGCATAGACTGCTGTATATACAATATATGTGATACTGCTGTGTATACTGTATATAATCACAGTATCACCAATATAATGTATGTATAGCAGTCTATATACATTATACAGGGAATACTGCTACTGATGTGTATATATGTTATATAGGTGAATCTGCGTTGTGTTTATACAGTATATGTATATGTGTGTATATGTATGTGTATATATATAATGTGCACCATAATAACACCCCGGCAGCAGGCGCGCTGTCTGGGTGTTATGTTTGACTCTGATCTCTCCTTTACCTCCCACATACAATCTCTTGCCCGCTCGTGCCGCTTTCACCTAAAGAACATCTCTAGAATCCGCCCTTTTCTCACCATGGAGACAACAAAAACTCTCACTGTTGCCCTAATCCACTCCCGTCTGGACTACTGCAACGCTCTATTAATTGGCCTCCCCCTCACGTGACTTTACCCTCTCCAGTCCATCCTTAATGCAGCAGCCAGGGTCGTCCATCTGGCTAATCGTTACTCGGACGTGTCCGCTCTTCGCCAGTCGTTACACTGGCTGCCCATTCATTACAGGATACCATTCAAAGTACTTGTTCTCACCCACAAAGCTCTCCACAGTGCGGCACCGCCTTACATCTCCTCCCTCATTTCTGTCTATCGGCCTAGCCGACCACTGCGCTCTGCAAACGACTTTCGACTAACCTCTGCACTAATCCGTACCTCCCACTCCCGACTCCAAGACTTCTCCCGTGCTGCGCCAATCCTCTGGAATGCTCTACCCCAAGATATTAGGACCATCCACAACTTTCATAGTTTTAGGCGCTTGCTCAAAACTCATTTGTTCAGAGCGGCCTATCACGTTCCCTAATCAAACTCATTTTATGTTTGTGTGTGTGTGTAGCCCATTCACACACAAACTATCTCCACCTACCCCCCACTCCCTGAAGATGGCTGGACCATCATTGTAAATACATCATTGTAAATACACACCTGTACTTTGCATCTCCCCCACCTCATTGTAGATTGTAAGCTTTCACGAGCAGGGTCGTCTTATTTCGTCTTATTTTGTCTTATTTTGCTTTATTACTGTATTGTTAACATTGTTACCCATGACTGTTGTGTTTGAAACTGTTAAACTGTAAAGCGCTGCGGAATATGTTGGCGCTATATAAATAAAGATTATTATTATTATTATTATTATAATGTGTATATCTGTGTGTGTGTGTGTATATATATATATATATATATATATATATATATATATACACACACACATGTATATACATATATATATATATACATATATAGATACACACATATGCACATATTAATTGTGTGTGTATATATTTATATATATATGTATATGCATGTATATATGTACATATATGTGTATATATATGTGGGTATATATATACAGTATATATACATATATATACATATACACATATTAAAATATATATATAATTAATATGTGTATATGTATGTGTATATATGTATATATGTATATACGTGTGTGTGTTTGTGTGTACACACACACGTATATACATATATACACATATTAATTTATATATATATATCTACTATATAATTGTCTAAGGGGTACTTCCGTCTTTCTGTCGGCAACTTCCGTCACGGAAATCCCGCGTCGCTGATTGGTCTCGCCAGCTGCCTGTCATGGCTGCCGTGACCAATCAGCGATGGGCCCAGTCCGATTAGTCCCTCCCTACTCCCCCCCGTCAGTGCCCCCTGCGTGCTTCACTGCTGACACATGACCCACACACGGTGCACGAGGTTATAATGGGGAGGAAGCAGCGAGCGCTCACAATGCGGGACACGGAAATACAACTGGGAGATCACAGCAGCCGCCATCATCTGACCTGTGCCCGTGGCTCCGCACACTCCCAGGAGCAGCCACGATGTCCTCCGCCAGCAGCAGCCTCCGTGCCGGACTACAGGAAGGGCGAACTATCACCCCGCATATGAACAGCTCTTCGGAGCCAGCCCATTTGCCAGCACTGTGGAGTCCTGCAGGGCGCCCCGTGTGAGCCACACTCCGGGCCATCGGTATCTCCGTCATCTACACACGTGTCGTGTTATTGTTAGGCGCGGGCCGTGTGCTGCTCCTGCACTGCTGGAGATGGCGCCTCCGCCGCTCTCACCACCGGCCGTACATCTGCTCCTCTCATGGACGGACGGGCCGGGGACGGTCTCCAGAAAGCTGCCATACTACTTGGGCTGTGTTACATACATCTGTGTTATATACTACGTGGGCTCTGCTATATACTACGTGGGCTCTGCTATATACTACGTGGCCCCTGCTATATACTACGTGGCCTCTGCTATATACTACGTGGCCTCTGCTATATACTACGTGGCCACTGCTATATACTACCTGGCTGGGCAATATACTATGTGCCCTGTGTTATATACTGCATGGGCTGTGCTATATACTACGTGGGCTGTGCTATATACTACTATACGTATTCTAGAATACCCAATGCGTTAGAATCGGGCCACCATCTAGTATATATATATATATATATATATATATATTAGTGTAGAGATGTTTATATAGTATGGCGCTATGTATATAGTGTGGAATTCACACTATATACACTGCCACATCTCTACACTATATAATGTATACATCGCTCTATATTAACACGGTACATCATATGCAGCTGTGTATATAATAGATTGTAGTATACTGTATATACTCATGTATAAGCCGAGTTTTACAAGGACGCATACAAGGACGGGGATAAGGAGCCATGCATACAAGGACAAGGATAAGGAGCCATGCATACAAGGACTGGGGATAAGGAGCCATGCATACAAGGACAGGGATGTGGGGACAATGTATACTTGAGTCAATAAGTATTGACAGTTTTTTGTGGCAAAATTAGGTGCCTCGGCTTATGCTCTGGTCAACTTACACTCAAGTATATACTGTATATTGTGGAGCTGTGTATACTTCTACTGTCCTGCATAAATGGTGTAATTCTCAGTATCTATTCTTATTATGTATGTGTTTGTATCTATCACTCCGAATAATTGTGAGAAAAGTAGCGGACTCTTTATTGGCCCATGTGGCAACAATTTGGATCCATAACTGAACATTTCTCTGATATGGAAGTGAAATGTTGCCACATGGGCTAATAAAGAGTATAAAAAAAGATGGTTCCATTTTCTTCCACAAAAGTGGTACCATTTTCTTCTCACTTGCTGTCCATGTGCAGTCGTTTTTTTTTTTCTCGGCAGATGTTGCAGTCCGATACACAGCTAGTCAGACCATTGAGGAGATGGAGAAATTAATTTCTCTGTCTCCTCTACACCTGTACTGCGATGGCATTGGAGCACTGACACTCGGATCACGCTCACAGCAGAGGAAGAGCCAAGTATCATTGGGATATCACATCCGATGCCATATGCTACTGTGATTCCACCCTAATGAGTACCTGTATTAAGCCCACGTTCACACGGTCAGTATTTGATCAGTATTTTAATCAGTATTTGTAAGCGAAAACCAGGAGTGGGACAATCAGAGGAAAAGTATAACTCCTGGTTTTGGCTTACAAATACTGAGGTAAAATACTGACCAAATACTAAACGTGTGAATGTGGCCTTATTCTGTATATATACACTGCACAGTACCTCTCCTCCTGTATATATACACTGCACAGTACCTCTCCTCCTGTATATATACACTGCATAGTATCACTCCTCCTGTCCTGTATATATACACTGCACAGTACCACTCCTCCTGTCCTCTACATATATACACTGCACAGTACCACTCCTCCTGTCCTGTATATATACACTGCACAGTACCACTCCTCCTGTATATATACACTGCACAGTACCTCTCCTCCTGTCCTGTATATATACACGGCACAGTACCACTCCTCCTGTATATATACACTGCACAGTACCACTCCTCTTGTCCTGTATAAATACACTGCACAGTACCACTCCTACTGTCCTGTATATATACCCTGCACAGTACCACTCCTCCTGTCCTGTATATATACACTGCACAGTACCGCTCCTCCTGCCCTGTATATATAGACTGCACAGTACCGCTCCTCATGTCCTGTATATATACACTGCACAGTACCACTCCTCCTGTATATATACACTGCACAGTACCACTTCTCCTGTCCTGTATATATACACTGCACAGTACCACTCCTCCTGTTCTGTATATATACACTGCAAGTACCGCTCCTCCTGTCCTGTATATATACACTGCACAGTACCGCTCCTCCTGTCCTGTATATATACACTGCACAGTACCGCTCCTCCTGTCCTGTATATATACACTGCACAGTACCGCTCCTCCTGTCCTGTATGTATACACTGCACAGTACCGCTCCTCCTGTCCTGGGTATATACACTGCACAGTACCAATCCTCCTGTCCTGTATATATACACTGCACAGTACCGCTCCTCCTGTCCTGTATGTATGCACTGCACAGTACCGCTCCTCCTGTCCTGTGTATATACACTGCACAGTACCACTCCTCCTGTATATATACACTGCACAGTACCACTCCTCCTGTATATATACACTGCACAGTACCTCTCCTCCTGTATATATACACTGCACAGTACCGCTCCTCCTGTCATGTATATATACACTGCATAGTACCACTCCTCCTGTCCTGTATATATACACTGCACAGTACCACTTCTCCTGTCCTGTATATATACACTGCACAGTACCACTTCTCCTGTCCTGTATATATACACTGCACAGTACCACTCCTCCTGTCCTGTATATATACACTGCACAATACCACTTCTCCTATCCTGTATATATACACTGCACAGTACCACTTCTCCTGTCCTGTATATATACACTGCACAGTACCACTCCTCCTGTCCTGTATATATACACTGCACAGTACCAATCCTCCTGTCCTGTATATATGCACTGCACAGTACCGCTCCTCCTGTCCTGTATATATACACTGCACAGTACCGCTCCTCCTGTCCTGTATATATACACTGCACAGTACCGCTCCTCCTGTCCTGTATATATACACTGCACAGTACCGCTCCTCCTGTCCTGTATATATACACTGCACAGTACCGCTCCTCCTGTCCTGTATGTATACCCTGCACAGTACCGCTCCTCCTGTCCTGTGTATATACACTGCACAGTACCACTCCTCCTGTATATATACACTGCACAGTACCACTCCTCCTGTATATATACACTGCACAGTACCGCTCCTCCTGTATATATACACTGCACAGTACCGCTCCTCCTGTCCTGTATATATACACTGCACAGTACCGCTCCTCCTGTCCTGTATATATGCACTGCACAGTACCGCTCCTCCTGTCCTGTATATATACACTGCACAGTACCGCTCCTCCTGTCCTGTATATATACACTGCACAGTACCACTCCTCCTGTCCTGTATATATACACTACACAGTACCACTAATCCTGTCCTGTATATATACACTGCACAGTACCACTTCTCCTGTCCTGTATATATACACTGCACAGTACCACTCCTCCTGTCCTGTATATATACACTGCACAGTACCACTCCTCCTGTCCTGTATATATACACTGCACAGTAGCACTCCTCCTGTCCTGTATATATACACTGCACAGTACCATTCCTCCTGTCCTGTATACACACAGTGCACAGTACCACTCCTCCTTTCCTGTATATACACACTGCACAGTACCACTCCTCCTGTCCTGTATATATACACTGCACAGTACCACTCCTCCTGTCCTGTATATATAAACTGCACAGTACCACTCCTCCTGTCCTGTATATATACACTGCACAGAACCACTCCTCCTGTCCTGTATATATACACTGCACAGTACCACTTCTCCTGTCCTGTATATATACACTGCACAGTACCACTTCTCCTGTCCTGTATATATACACTGCACAGTACCACTCCTCCTGTCCTGTTTATATACACTGCACAGGACCACTCCTCCTGTCCTGTATATATACACTGCACAGTACCACTCCTCCTGTCCTGTATATATACACTGCAAGTACCGCTCCTCCTGTCCTGTATATATACACTGCACAGTACCGCTCCTTCTGTCCTGTATATATACACTGCACAGTACCGCTCCTCCTGTCCTGTATATATACACTGCACAGTACCGCTCCTCCTGTCCTGTATGTATGCACTGCACAGTACCGCTCCTCCTGTCCTGTGTATATACACTGCACAGTACCACTCCTCCTGTATATATACACTGCACAGTACCACTCCTCCTGTATATATACACTGCACAGTACCTCTCCTCCTGTATATATACACTGTACAGTACCGCTCCTCCGGTCCTGTATATATACACTGCACAGTACCGCTCCTCCTGTCCTGTATATATGCACTGCACAGTACCGCTCCTCCTGTCCTGTATATATGCACTGCACAGTACCGCTCCTCCTGTCCTGTATATATACACTGCACAGTACCACTCCTCCTGTCCTGTATATATACACTGCACAGTACCGCTCCTCCTGTCCTGTATACATACACTGCACAGTACCGCTCCTCCTGTCCTGTATATATACACTGCACAGTACCACTCCTCCTGTATATATACACTGCACAGTACCTCTCCTCCTGTATATATACACTGCACAGTACCGCTCCTCCTGTCCTGTATACATACACTGCACAGTACCGCTCCTCCTGTCCTGTATATATACACTGCACAGTACCGCTCCTCCTGTCCTGTATATATATACTGCACAGTACCGCTCCTCCTGTCCTGTATATATACACTGCACAGTACCGCTCCTCCTGTCCTGTATATATACACTGCACAGTACCGCTCCTCCTGTCCTGTATATATACACTGCACAGTACTACTTCTCCTGTCCTGTATATATACACTGCACAGTACCACTCCTCATGTCCGAAAAATATACACTGCAAAGTACCACTCCTCCTGTCCTGTATATATGCACTGCACAGTACCGCTCCTCCTGTCCTGTATATATACACTGCACAGTACCGCTCCTCCTGTCCTGTATATATACACTGCACAGTACCGCTCCTCCTATCCTGTATATATACACTGCACAGTACCGCTCCTCCTGTCCTGTATATATACACTGCACAGTACCGCTCCTCCTGTCCTGTAT
The DNA here is from genome assembly GCF_051348905.1 of Ranitomeya variabilis. Classification (NCBI taxonomy): domain Eukaryota; kingdom Metazoa; phylum Chordata; class Amphibia; order Anura; family Dendrobatidae; genus Ranitomeya; species Ranitomeya variabilis. Next base: position 653,553,296 of record NC_135234.1, read on the forward strand.
GTATACACTGCACAGTACCGCTCCTCCTGTCCTGTGTATATACACTGCACAGTACCACTCCTCCTGTATATATACACTGCACAGTACCGCTCCTCCTGTATATATACACTGCACAGTACCGCTCCTCCTGTCCTGTATATATACACTGCACAGTACCGCTCCTCCTGTCCTGTATATATGCACTGCACAGTACCGCTCCTCCTGTCCTGTATATATACACTGCACAGTACCGCTCCTCCTGTCCTGTATATATACACTGCACAGTACCACTCCTCCTGTCCTGTATATATACACTGCACAGTACCACTTCTCCTGTCCTGTATATATACACTGCACAGTACCACTTCTCCTGTCCTGTATATATACACTGCACAGTACCACTCCTCCTGTCCTGTATATATACACTGCACAGTACCACTCCTCCTGTCCTGTATATATACACTGCACAGTACCACTCCTCCTGTCCTGTATATATACACTGCACAGTACCATTCCTCCTGTCCTGTATACACACAGTGCACAGTACCACTCCTCATTTCCTGTATATACACACTGCACAGTACCACTCCTCCTGTCCTGTATATATACACTGCACAGTACCACTCCTCCTGTCCTGTATATATAAACTGCACAGTATCACTCCTCCTGTCCTGTATATATACACTGCACAGAACCACTCCTCCTGTCCTGTATATATACACTGCACAGTACCACTTCTCCTGTCCTGTATGTATACACTGCACAGTACCACTTCTCCTGTCCTGTATATATACACTGCACGGTACCACTCCTCCTGTCCTGTTTATATACACTGCACAGGACCACTCCTCCTGTCCTGTATATATACACTGCACAGTACCACTCCTCCTGTCCTGTATATATACACTGCAAGTACCGCTCCTCCTGTCCTGTATATATACACTGCACAGTACCGCTCCTTCTGTCCTGTATATATACACTGCACAGTACCGCTCCTCCTGTCCTGTATATATGCACTGCACAGTACCGCTCCTCCTGTCCTGTATATATACACTGCACAGTACCGCTCCTCCTGTCCTGTATATACACACTGCACAGTACCACTCCTCCTGTCCTGTATATATACACTGCACAGTACCACTTCTCCTGTCCTGTATATATACACTGCACAGTACCACTTCTCCTGTCCTGTATATATACACTGCACAGTACCGCTCCTCCTGTCCTGTATATATACACTGCACAGTACCACTCCTCCTGTCCTGTATATATACACTGCACAGTACCACTTCTCCTGTCCTGTATATATACACTGCACAGTACCACTTCTCCTGTCCTGTATATATACACTGCACAGTACCACTCCTCCTGTCCTGTATATATACACTGCATAGTACCACTCCTCCTGTCCTGTATATATACACTGCACAGTACCACTCCTCCTGTCCTGTATATATACACTGCACAGTACCATTCCTCCTGTCCTGTATACACACAGTGCACAGTACCACTCCTCATTTCCTGTATATACACACTGCACAGTACCACTCCTCCTGTCCTGTATATATACACTGCACAGTACCACTCCTCCTGTCCTGTATATATAAACTGCACAGTATCACTCCTCCTGTCCTGTATATATACACTGCACAGAACCACTCCTCCTGTCCTGTATATATACACTGCACAGTACCACTCCTCCTGTCCTGTATATATACACTGCAAGTACCGCTCCTCCTGTCCTGTATATATACACTGCACAGTACCGCTCCTTCTGTCCTGTATATATACACTGCACAGTACCGCTCCTCCTGTCCTGTATATATACACTGCACAGTACCGCTCCTCCTGTCCTGTATGTATGCACTGCACAGTACCGCTCCTCCTGTCCTGTGTATATACACTGCACAGTACCACTCCTCCTGTATATATACACTGCACAGTACCACTCCTCCTATATATATACACTGCACAGTACCTCTTTTTCTGTATATATACACTGCACAGTACCGCTCCTCCTGTCCTGTATATATACACTGCACAGTACCGCTCCTCCTGTCCTGTATATATGCACTGCACAGTACCGCTCCTCCTGTCCTGTATATATGCACTGCACAGTACCGCTCCTCCTGTCCTGTATATATACACTGCACAGTACCACTCCTCCTGTCCTGTATATATACACTGCACAGTACCGCTCCTCCTGTCCTGTATACATACACTGCACAGTACCGCTCCTCCTGTCCTGTATATATTCACTGCACAGTACCACTCCTCCTGTATATATACACTGCACAGTACCTCTCCTCCTGTATATATACACTGCACAGTACCGCTCCTCCTGTCCTGTATACATACACTGCACAGTACCACTCCTCCTGTCCTGTATATATACACTGCACAGTACCGCTCCTCCTGTCCTGTATATATACACTGCACAGTACCGCTCCTCCTGTCCTGTATATATATACTGCACAGTACCGCTCCTCCTGTCCTGTATATATACACTGCACAGTACCGCTCCTCCTGTCCTGTATATATACACTGCACAGTACCACTCCTCCTGTATATATACAATGCACAGTACCACTCCTCCTGTATATATACACTGCACAGTACTGCTCCTCCTGTCCTGTATACATACACTGCACAGTACCGCTCCTCCTGTCCTGTATATATTCACTGCACAGTACCACTCCTCCTGTATATATACACTGCACAGTACCTCTCCTCCTGTATATATACACTGCACAGTACCGCTCCTCCTGTCCTGTATACATACACTGCACAGTACCACTCCTCCTGTCCTGTATATATACACTGCACAGTACCGCTCCTCCTGTCCTGTATATATACACTGCACAGTACCGCTCCTCCTGTCCTGTATATATATACTGCACAGTACCGCTCCTCCTGTCCTGTATATATACACTGCACAGTACCGCTCCTCCTGTCCTGTATATATACACTGCACAGTACCACTCCTCCTGTATATATACAATGCACAGTACCACTCCTCCTGTATATATACACTGCACAGTACTGCTCCTCCTGTCCTGTATATATACACTGCACAGTACCACTTCTCCTGTCCTGTATATATACACTGCACAGTACCACTTGTCCTGTCCTGTATATATACACTGCACAGTACCACTCCTCCTGTCCTGTATATATACACTGCACAGTACCACTCCTCCTGTCCTGTATATATACACTGCACAGTACCGCTCCTCCTGTCCTGTATATATACACTGCACAGTACCGCTCCTCCTGTCCTGTATATATGCACTGCACAGTACCGCTCCTCCTGTCCTGTATATATGCACTGCACAGTACCGCTCCTCCTGTCCTGTATATATGCACTGCACAGTACCGCTCCTCCTGTCCTGTATATATACACTGCACAGTACCACTCCTCCTGTCCTGTATATATACACTGCACAGCACCACTTCTCCTGTCCTGTATATATACACTGCACAGTACCGCTCCTTGTGTCCTGTATATATACACTGCACAGTACCACTCCTCCTGTCCTGTATATATACACTGCACAGTACCACTCCTCCTGTCCTGTATATATACACTGCACAGTACCACTCCTCCTGTCCTGTATATATACACTGCACAGTACCACTCCTCCTGTCCTGTATACACAAAGTGCACAGTACCACTCCTCCTTTCCTGTATATACACACTGCACAGTACCACTCCTCCTGTCCTGTATATATACACTGCACAGTACCTCTCCTCCTGTCCTGTATACACACAGTGCACAGTATCACTCCTCCTGTCCTGTATATATACACTGCACAGTACCACTTCTCCTGTTCTGTATATACACGCTGCACAGTACCACTCCTCCTGTATATATACACTGCACAGTACCGCTCCTCCTGTCCTGTGTATATACACTGCACAGTACCACTCCTCCTGTCCTGTATATATACACTGCACAGTACCACTCCTCCTGTCCTGTATATATACACTGCACAGTACCGCTCCTCCTGTCCTGTATATATACACTGCACAGTACCACTCCTCCTGTCCTGTATATATACACTGCACAGTACCACTCCTCATGTCCTGTATATATACACTGCACAGTACCACTCCTCCTGTCCTGTATATATACACTGCACAGTACCACTCCTCCTGTCCTGTATATATACACTGCACAGTACCACTCCTCCTGTCCTGTATATATACACTGCACAGTACTACTTCTCCTGTCCTGTATATATACACTGCAAAGTACCACTCCTCATGTCCTGTATATATACACTGCACAGTACCGCTCCTCCTGTCCTGTATATATACACTGCACAGTACCGCTCCTCCTGTCCTGTATACATACACTGCACAGTACCGCTCCTCCTGTCCTGTATATATACACTGCACAGTACCTCTCCTCCTGTATATATACACTGCACAGTACCACTCCTCCTGTCCTGTATACATACACTGCACAGTACCACTCCTCCTGTCCTGTATATATACACTGCGCAGTACCACTCCTCCTGCCCTGTATATATACACTGCACAGTACCGCTCCTCATGTCCTGTATATATACACTGCACAGTACCACTCCTCCTGTCCTGTATATATACACTGCACAGTACCGCTCCTCCTGTCCTGTATACATACACTGCACAGTACCGCTCCTCCTGTCCTGTATATATACACTGCACAGTACCACTCCTCCTGTCCTGTATATATACACTGCACAGTACCGCTCCTCCTATCCTGTATATATACACTGCACAGTACCGCTCCTCCTGTCCTGTATACATACACTGCACAGTACCGCTCCTCCTGTCCTGTATATATACACTGCACAGTACCACTCCTCCTGTATACATACACTGCACAGTACCTCTTCTCCTGTATGTATACACTGCACAGTTCCGCTCCTCCTGTCCTGTATACATACACTGCACAGTACCACTCCTCCTGTCCTGTATATATACACTGCGCAGTACCACTCCTCCTGCCCTGTATATATACACTGCACAGTACCGCTCCTCATGTCCTGTATATATACACTGCACAGTACCACTCCTCCTGTCCTGTATATATACACTGCACAGTACCGCTCCTCCTGTCCTGTATACATACACTGCACAGTACCACTCCTCCTGTCCTGTATACATACACTGCACAGTACCACTCCTCCTGTCCTGTATATATACACTGCACAGTACCGCTCCTCCTGTCCTGTATATATACACTGCACAGTACCGCTCCTCCTGTCCTGTATATATACACTGCACAGTACCACTCCTCCTGTCCTGTATATATACACTGCACAGTACCGCTCCTCCTGTCCTGTATATATACACTGCACAGTACCGCTCCTCCTGTCCTGTATACATACACTGCACAGTACCGCTCCTCCTGTCCTGTATATATACACTGCACAGTACCACTCCTCCTGTATACATACACTGCACAGTACCTCTCCTCCTGTATGTATACACTGCACAGTTCCGCTCCTCCTGTCCTGTATACATACACTGCACAGTACCACTCCTCCTGTCCTGTATATATACACTGCGCAGTACCACTCCTCCTGCCCTGTATATATACACTGCACAGTACCACTCCTCCTGTCCTGTATATATACACTGCACAGTACCGCTCCTCCTGTCCTGTATACATACACTGCACAGTACCACTCCTCCTGTCCTGTATACATACACTGCACAGTACCACTCCTCCTGTCCTGTATATATACACTGCACAGTACCGCTCCTCCTGTCCTGTATATATACACTGCACAGTACCGCTCCTCCTGTCCTGTATATATACACTGCACAGTACCGCTCCTCCTGTCCTGTATATATATACTGCACAGTACCGCTCCTCCTGTCCTGTATATATAAACTGCACAGTACCGCTCCTCCTGTCCTGTATATATACACTGCACAGTACCACTCCTCCTGTATATATACACTGCACAGTACCACTCCTCCTGTATATATACACTGCACAGTACCGCTCCTCCTGTCCTGTATATATACACTGCACAGTACCACTTCTCCTGTCCTGTATATATACACTGCACAGTACCACTTCTCCTGTCCTGTATATATACACTGTGCAGTACCACTCCTCCTGCCCTGTATATATACACTGCACAGTACCGCTCCTCATGTCCTGTATATATACACTGCACAGTACCGCTCCTCCTGTCCTGTATACATACACTGCACAGTACCACTCCTCCTGTCCTGTATACATACACTGCACAGTACCACTCCTCCTGTCCTGTATATATACACTGCACAGTACCGCTCCTCCTGTCCTGTATAAATACACTGCACAGTACCGCTCCTCCTGTCCTGTATATATACACTGCACAGTACCGCTCCTCCTGTCCTTTATATATATACTGCACAGTACCGCTCCTCCTGTCCTGTATATATACACTGCGCAGTACCGCTCCTCCTGTCCTGTATATATACACTGCACAGTAACACTCCTCCTGTATATATACACTGCACAGTACCACTCCTCCTGTATATATACACTGCACAGTACCGCTCCTCCTGTCCTGTATATATACACTGCACAGTACCACTTCTCCTGTCCTGTATATATACACTGCACAGTACCACTCCTCCTGTATATATACACTGCACAGTACCACTCCTCCTGTATATATACACTGCACAGTACCGCTCCTCCTGTCCTGTATATATACACTGCACAGTACCACTCCTCCTGTCCTGTATATATACACTGCACAGTACCGCTCCTCCTGTCCTGTATATATACACTGCACAGTACCGCTCCTCCTGTCCTGTATACATACACTGCACAGTACCGCTCCTCCTGTCCTGTATATATACACTGCACAGTACCACTCCTCCTGTATATATACACTGCAAAGTACCTCTCCTCCTGTATATATACACTGCACAGTTCCGCTCCTCCTGTCCTGTATACATACACTGCACAGTACCACTCCTCCTGTCCTGTATACATACACTGCGCAGTACCACTCCTCCTGCCCTGTATATATACACTGCACAGTACCGCTCCTCATGTCCTGTATATATACACTGCACAGTACCACTCCTCCTGTCCTGTATATATACACTGCACAGTACCGCTCCTCCTGTCCTGTATACATACACTGCACAGTACCACTCCTCCTGTCCTGTATACATACACTGCACAGTACCACTCCTCCTGTCCTGTATATATACACTGCACAGTACCGCTCCTCCTGTCCTGTATATATACACTGCACAGTACCGCTCCTCCTGTCCTGTATATATACACTGCACAGTACCGCTCCTCCTGTCCTGTATATATATACTGCACAGTACCGCTCCTCCTGTCCTGTATATATACACTGCACAGTACCGCTCCTCCTGTCCTGTATATATACACTGCACAGTACCACTCCTCCTGTATATATACACTGCACAGTACCACTCCTCCTGTATATATACACTGCACAGTACCGCTCCTCCTGTCCTGTATATATACACTGCACAGTACCACTTCTCCTGTCCTGTACATATACACTGCACAGTACCACTTCTTCTGTCCTGTATATATACACTGCACAGTACCACTCCTCCTGTCCTGTATATATACACTGCACAGTACCACTCCTCCTGTCCTGTATATATACACTGCACAGTACCGCTCCTCCTGTCCTGTATATATACACTGCACAGTACCGCTCCTCCTGTCCTGTATATATACACTGCACAGTACCACTCCTCTTGTCCTGTATATATACACTGCACAGTACTACTTCTCCTGTCCTGTATATATACACTGCACAGTACCACTCCTCATGTCCTGTATATATACACTGCACAGTACCGCTCCTCCTGTCCTGTATACATACACTGCACAGTACCGCTCCTCCTGTCCTGCATATATACACTGCACAGTACCACTCCTCCTGTCCTGTATATATACACTGCACAGTACCGCTCCTCCTGTCCTGTATACATACACTGCACAGTACCGCTCCTCCTGTCCTGTATATATACACTGCACAGTACCGCTCCTCCTGTCCTGTATATATACACTGCACAGTACCACTCCTCCTGTATACATACACTGCACAGTACCTCTTCTCCTGTATGTATACACTGCACAGTTCCGCTCCTCCTGTCCTGTATACATACACTGCACAGTACCACTCCTCCTGTCCTGTATATATACACTGCGCAGTACCACTCCTCCTGCCCTGTATATATACACTGCACAGTACCACTCCTCCTGTCCTGTATATAAACACTGCACAGTACCACTCCTCCTGTCCTGTATATACACACTGCACAGTACCACTCCTCCTGTCCTGTATATACACACTGCACAGTACCACTCCTCCTGTCCTGTATATATACACTGCACAGTACCATTCCTCCTGTCCTGTATACACACAGTGCACAGTACCACTCCTCCTGTCCTGTATATATACACTGCACAGTACCACTTCTCCTGTCCTGTATATATACACTGCACAGTACCACTCCTCCTGTATATATACACTGCACAGTACCACTTCTCCTGCCCTGTATATATAAACTGCACAGTACCACTCCTCCTGTCCTGTATATATACACACTGCACAGTACCGCTCCTCCTGTCCTGTATATATGCACTGCACAGTACCGCTCCTCCTGTCCTGTATGTATGCACTGCACAGTACCGCTCCTCCTGTCCTGTGTATATACACTGCACAGTACCACTCCTCCTGTATATATACACTGCACAGTACCACTCCTCCTGTATATATACACTGCACAGTACCTCTCCTCCTGTATATATACACTGCACAGTACCGCTCCTCCTGTCCTGTATATATACACTGCACAGTACCGCTCCTCCTGTCCTGTATATATGCACTGCACAGTACCGCTCCTCCTGTCCTGTATACATACACTGCACAGTACCGCTCCTCCTGTCCTGTATATATACACTGCACAGTACCGCTCCTCCTGTCCTGTATACATACACTGCACAGTACCGCTCCTCCTGTCCTGTATATATACACTGCACAGTACCACTCCTCCTGTATATATACACTGCACAGTACCTCTCCTCCTGTATATATACACTGCACAGTACCGCTCCTCCTGTCCTGTATACATACACTGCACAGTACCACTCCTCCTGTCCTGTATATATACACTGTGCAGTACCACTCCTCCTGCCCTGTATATATACACTGCACAGTACCGCTCCTCATGTCCTGTATATATACACTGCACAGTACCACTCCTCCTGTCCTGTATATATACACTGCACAGTACCGCTCCTCCTGTCCTGTATACATACACTGCACAGTACCACTCCTCCTGTCCTGTGTACATACACTGCACAGTACCACTCCTCCTGTCCTGTATATATACACTGCACAGTACCGCTCCTCCTGTCCTGTATATATACACTGCACAGTACCGCTCCTCCTGTCCTGTATATATACACTGCACAGTACCGCTCATCCTGTCCTTTATATATATACTGCACAGTACCGCTCCTCCTGTCCTGTATATATACACTGCACAGTACCGCTCCTCCTGTCCTGTATATATACACTGCACAGTACCACTTCTCCTGTCCTGTATATATACACTGCACAGTACCACTTCTCCTGTCCTGTATATATACACTGCACAGTACCACTCCTCCTGTTTATATACACTGCACAGTACCGCTCCTCCTGTCCTGTATATATACACTGCACAGTACCACTTCTCCTGTCCTGTATATATACACTGCACAGTACCACTTCTCCTGTCCTGTATATATACACTGCACAGTACCATTCCTCCTGTCCTGTATACACACAGTGCACAGTACCACTCCTCCTGTCCTGTATATATACACTGCACAGTACCACTTCTCCTGTCCTGTATATATACACTGCACAGTACCACTCCTCCTGTATATATACACTGCACAGTACCACTTCTCCTGCCCTGTATATATAAACTGCACAGTACCACTCCTCCTGTCCTGTATATATACACACTGCACAGTACCGCTCCTCCTGTCCTGTATATATGCACTGCACAGTACCGCTCCTCCTGTCCTGTATGTATGCACTGCACAGTACCGCTCCTCCTGTCCTGTGTATATACACTGCACAGTACCACTCCTCCTGTATATATACACTGCACAGTACCACTCCTCCTGTATATATACACTGCACAGTACCTCTCCTCCTGTATATATACACTGCACAGTACCGCTCCTCCTGTCCTGTATATATACACTGCACAGTACCGCTCCTCCTGTCCTGTATATATGCACTGCACAGTACCGCTCCTCCTGTCCTGTATACATACACTGCACAGTACCGCTCCTCCTGTCCTGTATATATACACTGCACAGTACCACTCCTCCTGTATATATACACTGCACAGTACCTCTCCTCCTGTATATATACACTGCACAGTACCGCTCCTCCTGTCCTGTATACATACACTGCACAGTACCAATCCTCCTGTCCTGTATATATACACTGCACAGTACCGCTCCTCCTGTCCTGTATATATACACTGCACAGTACCGCTCATCCTGTCCTTTATATATATACTGCACAGTACCGCTCCTCCTGTCCTGTATATATACACTGCACAGTACCGCTCCTCCTGTCCTGTATATATACACTGCACAGTACCACTTCTCCTGTCCTGTATATATACACTGCACAGTACCACTTCTCCTGTCCTGTATATATACACTGCACAGTACCACTCCTCCTGTTTATATACACTGCACAGTACCGCTCCTCCTGTCCTGTATATATACACTGCACAGTACCACTTCTCCTGTCCTGTATATATACACTGCACAGTACCACTTCTCCTGTCCTGTATATATACACTGCACAGTACCATTCCTCCTGTCCTGTATACACACAGTGCACAGTACCACTCCTCCTGTCCTGTATATATACACTGCACAGTACCACTTCTCCTGTCCTGTATATATACACTGCACAGTACCACTCCTCCTGTATATATACACTGCACAGTACCACTTCTCCTGCCCTGTATATATAAACTGCACAGTACCACTCCTCCTGTCCTGTATATATACACACTGCACAGTACCGCTCCTCCTGTCCTGTATATATGCACTGCACAGTACCGCTCCTCCTGTCCTGTATGTATGCACTGCACAGTACCGCTCCTCCTGTCCTGTGTATATACACTGCACAGTACCACTCCTCCTGTATATATACACTGCACAGTACCACTCCTCCTGTATATATACACTGCACAGTACCTCTCCTCCTGTATATATACACTGCACAGTACCGCTCCTCCTGTCCTGTATATATACACTGCACAGTACCGCTCCTCCTGTCCTGTATATATGCACTGCACAGTACCGCTCCTCCTGTCCTGTATACATACACTGCACAGTACCGCTCCTCCTGTCCTGTATATATACACTGCACAGTACCACTCCTCCTGTATATATACACTGCACAGTACCTCTCCTCCTGTATATATACACTGCACAGTACCGCTCCTCCTGTCCTGTATACATACACTGCACAGTACCAATCCTCCTGTCCTGTATATATACACTGTGCAGTACCACTCCTCCTGCCCTGTATATATACACTGCACAGTACCGCTCCTCATGTCCTGTATATATACACTGCACAGTACCACTCCTCCTGTCCTGTATATATACACTGCACAGTACCGCTCCTCCTGTCCTGTATATATACACTGCACAGTACCACTTCTCCTGTCCTGTATATATACACTGCACAGTACCACTTCTCCTGTATATATACACTGCACAGTACCACTCCTCCTGTATATATACACTGCTCAGTACCGCTCCTCCTGTCCTGTATATATACACTGCACAGTACCGCTCCTCCTGTCCTGTATATATACACTGCACAGTACCGCTCCTCCTGTCCTGTATATATACACTGCACAGTACCGCTCATCCTGTCCTTTATATATATACTGCACAGTACCGCTCATCCTGTCCTTTATATATATACTGCACAGTACCGCTCCTCCTGTCCTGTATATATACACTGCACAGTACCGCTCCTCCTGTCCTGTATATATACACTGCACAGTACCACTTCTCCTGTCCTGTATATATACACTGCACAGTACCACTTCTCCTGTATATATACACTGCACAGTACCACTCCTCCTGTATATATACACTGCTCAGTACCGCTCCTCCTGTCCTGTATATATACACTGCACAGTACCACTTCTCCTGTCCTGTATATATACACTGCACAGTACCACTTCTCCTGTCCTGTATATATACACTGCACAGTACCACTCCTCCTGTCCTGTATATAAACACTGCACAGTACCACTCCTCCTGTCCTGTATATATACACTGCACAGTACCACTCCTCCTGTCCTGTATATACACACTGCACAGTACCACTCCTCCTGTCCTGTATATATACACTGCACAGTACCATTCCTCCTGTCCTGTATACACACAGTGCACAGTACCACTCCTCCTGTCCTGTATATATACACTGCACAGTACCACCCCTCCTGTCCTGTATATACACACTGCACAGTACCACTCCTCCTGTCCTGTATATATACACTGCACAGTACCATTCCTCCTGTCACGATTCACACCGTGACTGTCACCAATTGTCAAGATCCCTTAGCCGCTGCCCACAATATGTCACGGATTGGGGTGACTTTAGACCAGCAGACGGCTATCACATGTGCAGGGGGGCTTATCCTAGTTATCCCTCCACTGCCACAATGTGATGAAAAAAAACACACACGAGGCTATTGACCTCTTAGTTTACAGCAGGGGCTTATTTTAGGTATCCCACTGCTCTTCAGTATACCATGAACTGCAGGGATTTGTGTCTATCCCGCTTACAGTTCCACTTAACACTTGCAGCTCTCTGGCGCCCCCCTTACTCTCAGGTCAGATTAGGTACTGCACCTGGGGTAATTAGTCGCCAGAAAGGCTGCCTGCTATGTACTGGCTATTGGGCGCACTGCAGCAACGCGATAACTACTCCCACTCAGGCAGGAACAATAATTATCAAGCCGCAGTCGCTACAGTGACCCCCCCAAAAAGCCGGCACACGGTAAGCTGCCACCAGCTCCGATCAAACAGGTCCGGAGCTAACCCCCAAAATAGTAGCGTAATTCCCTTCAGAGACAGGGTACGGTTTAGGGCAGGAAGAACGAACTAGTATTAAATATTATACTCCATAAATGATTTTTAGGCAGTGTTTATAAAATATTTTACAAAGATGTTACAAATGAGACAATTGCAAATATGTACAAGGTAATTATGAAAATAAAAGGATTAAAGGAAGAAAAGGTAACACTCACATATTCTCAGATCGTTGCATTGCAGGCTAGGCTAGGAGAGCTTTCCATCTATCCCAGTGCATTGGCACTCGCAGTCTGGTCGCTTCAGGTAAAAACTCACAACTTCCCCCCCTGGAAGCCTGCCAGCAACTTTATAACCTACAGCCTGTGACCTCACAGAAAGGGCTGGCTTTTCCAGATCCTCCTACCTTTCAGTCTGAGTACTTTGAATACAAATTGGTCTAATGCTTATAACTCCGTTCCAGTACATATCAGAATCATATCACACCCAGCATTCAGCTTGTATTAACATGAGCTTTCTTATGAGATCAAATATGTCCTATTATTTACAGAGCAATCCCTACTTCTTCCCCCGATGGAGTTAGACGACTGTGTTTAGAGTGATGGGTAGATGCTTCGATGGAGATCAAGAATATGTATTTATCATTCTACTATCCTAAATAGTTTGTCTAATATCTCACAATAACAGAACAAAGGACCGCATGGTTCTAGAGGTTTCTCTAACAGTTCCTGCTAGTACAAATTTCCCTTGCAGCTATGCCAGTCGTAAATACCTTTCGTCAATAAAACTCCCCCACAAGGCAAGCTCTTCTACACAGACAGATCGAAACACAGGGAAGGAAAGAGAAAAAGAGAGAGGGGGGTTTTAGCCCCCGCATGCTAGCAAGAAACTAACTTATGATATTTCATACCATATCGTGACACCTCCCCCTTTTGGCATGCGCTACGGCGGCAGAACCTCTCGGTATGCCTCCATGCGCACCTCCGTGGGTTCACCCTGGCGGGAGAGTCCATCTGCATTCCCATGCTCTCTGCCCGCTTTGTGTTTAATGGTGAAGTCAAATTGCTGAAGGGCAAGGCTCCAGCGCAGCAACCTGCCATTGGTTCCACACATGGTGCTTAGCCAGCGCAGAGGGTTGTGGTCGGTCACCACGGTGAAGGTGCGACCGTACAAGTAGGGCTGCAAGCGCTGCAGGGCCCAGACTATGGCCAGGCACTCCTTCTCAATGGTGGAGTAGGCCACTTCCCTCGGCAAAAGTTTCCGGCTCAGGTACAACACGGGGTGCTCTTGGTCCTCCGAGTCAACCTGGCTGAGCACAGCACCAAGGCCAAACTCGCTGGCGTCGGTCTGTACCAAGAACGGTGACTGCTGTCGACTGCTTTCAACACAGGGGCGTTGCACAGTGCTGTTTTCAACGCCTGGAAGGCCCCCTCACAGCCATCTGTCCAGTTGACGATGTGGGGTAGCTTCTTCCTGGTGAGGTCCGTCAAAGGTTTTGCCAGGCTACTATAGTGCTGCACGAAGCGCCTATAGTACCCTGCAGTGCCCAGGAAGGACATCACATGTTTCTTGGTCCTGGGAGTGGGCCAGTTCACGATCACGCCCACTTTGTCAGGCTCTGGTTTTAGGGTGTTTCCGCCTACCCGGTGCCCCAGGTAGTGAACCTCCCTCATGCCCATCTGGCACTTTCCCGGCTTGATAGTCAGTCCTGCTCGGTGAATTCGCCCGAGCACCTCCTCGAGATGCTGCAGGTGTTCATCCCAGGAGGGACTGAAGATGGCAATGTCATCTAAGTACGCCACGGCGTACTTCTCCAGTCCCTGAAGCAGGAGATTGACCATCCGCTGGAAAGTGGCAGGGGCATTCTTCATGCCGAAGGGCATGACCGTGGACTCGTACAGTCCAAAGGGCGTGATAAAGGCGGACTTCTCCTGCGCCTCGGGGCTCAGGGGAATCTGCCAGTATCCGCGACTCAGATCCATTATTGTCAGGTATTTTGCGCCCGCTAGCTTCTCAAGCAGCTCTTCGATGCGCGGCATTGGGTGCGCGTCAGAGGCTGTAATGGCGTTGAGCCCCCTGTAGTCCACGCAGAACCGGGTGGTCCGGTCCTTCTTTGGCACGAGAACTACAGGTGAGGCCCACGCGCTCTTTGACCGTCGAATCACCCCCAGCTGTAACATCTCATCGATCTCCTGGCGCATAATCTGCTGCACCTGGTCAGAGATTCGATAGGGTGTTCGCCGTAGTGGGGCGTGATTCCCGGTGTCCACCTCGTGGACGGCTAACTCAGTTCTTCCAGGCCGGTTGGAGAACACGACCCGGAAGGGTTCCAGCATGGTTTGCAACTGCAACCGCTGTGGTTCATCTAGCGAGGCGCTTACCTCCACGTCCTCAATGGACCCACGGGCCTTGGCTTGGGCCAGCATGTCCAGGAGGGTGTCTTCCTCCCCTTCTTCAGGTGCGCTGCAGACCGGTAGGACGAAAGGTTCACGTTCGTGATGAGCTTTCATCATGTTGACGTGAAAGGCCTTTCGCCTACCCCGAGTGTGGTCAAGCGTGACCACATAGGTGACCGGGTTGAGCTGTTGGTGGACGACGTACGGGCCCTCCCAGGCTGCCTGAAGCTTATCCGTTGGTACAGGAACCAGCACCCACACCTTTTGACCCACGTGGTAGGTCCGCTCCCGGGCGTTCTGGTCGTACCAGTGCTTCTGATCAGCCTGAGCCTGCGTCATGTTGTCATGCACCAACTGCGTCAAGGTCTGCATCTTGTCACGGAAGCGCATGACATACTCCACTATGGACACTTCAGAAGGGTTCGGCTCCTCTTCCCAGGATTCTCTTACAACCCAAGGGGTCCCCGGACTCGCCTGCCGTACAGGAGCTCGAAGGGGGAGAACCCCGTCGAGGCCTGCGGAACCTCTCTGTAAGCGAATAGCAGGTGTGGGAGGTACCGCTCCCAGTCGCGCCCTTGTGTCTCAACCAGCATGCGTAGCATCTGTTTGAGGGTACCATTGAAACGTTCACACAAGCCATTGGTCTGTGGGTGATACTCACTCGATACCAGGTGCTTCACCTGCATTTTCTTACAGAGAGCCTCCATTAGGTGAGACATAAATTGGGTCCCTCGATCAGTAAGCATTTCCCTGGGAAATCCTACCCGTGAAAAGATGGCAAACAGGGCATCCGCCACCTTATCTGCCCTAGTTGACGACAGAGCTAATGCCTCTGGGTACCGGGTAGCGTAGTCTACCGCAGTAAGAATAAATCGCTTTCCAGAGCTGCTGGAGACGGCCAGCGGGCCCACAATGTCCACCGCAATCCTCTGGAAAGGCTCCTCTATCACTGGCAAAGGGATCAGGGGAGCCTTAAGAGCAGGCCCCGCCTTCCCCACTCTTTGACAGGTGACACAGGAGCGGCAGTAGTTTGACACATCTGTCCCCATCTTAGGCCAATAGAAGTGTTGAGACAGCCGGGCCTTAGTTTTGCTGATCCCCAAGTGTCCAGCTAGCGGGATCTCATGGGCAATCCGCAACAACTCACCCCGGAATTGCTGTGGGACGACCAGCTGTCTTTCCCTCAACCACTCCTTTTGTGATTCTCCGGGTACTGTCTCCCGGTACAACCTTCCTTCTTCCCAGAACACCTTCTCCTTATCAGTTTCAGAGAATGACGTCCCGGCGAGTTGTCTCAAACTCTCTAGGCTCGCATCTGTGTGCAGAGCGGCCTTAAACTCCTGGCTAGGGGAAGCCAGAAGTGACGTTAGGGTCCCTTCCCCACGGGAGCCCTCTGGGACCTGTTCTGGGTCCACCTCTGGTTCAATCATACTGATGACCGAGGAGGGTCCGGGAGGCAGACAGTTATCTGCGTTCCGGGCACTCTGACTGCGGGTGACAGCAGCTACGTAGGCTGTCTCCCCGGGGATTTCTACAGACCCAACAGCCGACGCTGCTATGGGCTCTACCTCCCCATCCACCCCCATTACCTCAGGAGCATTGCTACTTATGGGCCAGTTACCTTCCTCGGTGGCACTGGTCAATTGCATGGCATCACCTTCCTCACGGTTCCCATGTATTTCCCCATTTCCGGTAGCACCGACACTTGCCCCTGCTAGGGGTTCCTCAGCAGTCTCACTCCGCAGAGCGACGTGGCTGAGCACTCCTGTACCTACGGACACATCAACTTTCATAGAAACAGCGTTATCAGGTACAGTTGGCACAGGTACAACATTTTCACCATCAATCCTAGGGAAAAAATGGTTAACAGATGCATCATTACAAGATAAAGCATGGTCAGGTAACACATGCAATTTCCCATCATCATCATCATCATCATCATCAGGGTTAACGTTACCCTTATTAGCAGATTGGGGAGGGGTGTCAGGGACGTAGTATGCAAACAACCTCCCCAAATCAGTCCCCAACAAAACATCAGTGGGCAAATTATCAGACAGCCCCACTTCTTTCACCCCGCTCCCGGCACCCCAATCAATAAAAACCCGGGCCATCGGTAAGGGACAGCTGATGCCCCCAATCCCAGTGACAGTTAGGGTTTTCCCCGGAATGATTTCTTCAGGGGCCGCCAGTTCGGGTCGGATGAGGGTTCGTTCAGCCCCGGTGTCCTTGAGGCCGGTAGCAACACGACCTCCCACAGTGACGGGCTGTACGTTGTCACACACCCTCCCAACCACACCACCCACCAAAAGAACAGCTGCATTAGGCCCTGGGGCCTGGGATGAGGGGTTCTTCTGCTTGGCTGGACATTGGTGACTGAGGTGTCCAGTCTGCCTGCAGTGGTAACACTGGCGAAGTTCGGTGGTAGGTCTGGTGCTGTTGGCCACGGGGACAGGACCTCTGGTGTGTTGGCTGGCAGGGGTACTGGCGTTGGATGCAGGCTTACCCCCTCTCCAGCTGGAGGTGACTGGCTTCCGCACTTCCGATCTACGGTTGGCCTCATAGGCATCGGCAATCTGCGCTGCTTTCGTCACGTCTTTGGGTTCTCTGTCCATCACGAACTGTCGCACCTCAGTTGGGCAAAGACGGAAGAACTGGTCTTTGATCATCAGGTCTCGCAGCTGTGCAAAGGTGGTCACTGACAGTCCTTGGGTCCACTGGTCAAAGTGGGTCCCCAGTCCATGCACCACATCACTGTAACTGTCGTGTGGGCCACGTTGGAGGGTCCGAAACTTTTTACGGTACACCTCGGGTGTAAGCTGGTACTTGGCTATCAGAGCCTGCTTGATGGCCTCATAGTCACCATCTTGTTCTTGAGGGAGTGCAGCAAACGCTTCCAGAGCTTTTCCTCTCAGCCCTGGTGTCAGATACCGTGCCCATTCTTGGGTAGGCAGCTGGTACTGCCTGCAGGCTTTCTCAAAGGCCCGCAGAAAAGTGTCCAAGTCCCCATCCTTTTCCATAAACGGAAAGTGGTCGGGCCGGGGCTTTGGTGTCTGAGCGCTGCTGGGCTCACGGCTCTGAGGCGACCCCTGCATTTGCAGTTGGGCCATCTGCAGCTGGTACTCCCGCTGCGCTTGGGCCTCTCGCTCGGCTCGCTGGGCCTCTCGCTCTGCTCGGGCCTCTCGCTCGGCTCGCTGGGCCTCTCGTTCTGCTCGGGCCTCTCGCTCGGCTCGCTCTTGGTATGGCTGGATCAGCTGCAGACGTCTCTCTAGGTCATCTGCGGGGCATTGTTGCAGAGCCAGCTGCAGGAGGAGGTCTGCGCCCCCTTGGTTGCCAGTAGGGCCCGTATTCTGTGGTTGGACCTCTGCGGCAGCACCATGTTCGCTTGTGCCGGCTTCTGCGGCCTCTGGGCTCTGTGAGTGGTCTAGAGCGGCTTCCCATTGCATCAGGGCTGCGACCAGTTCACTTTTGCTTTTGCTTGCATAGTCAATGTGCTGTGATTTGCATAAGGCAACAAGGGTGTCTCTGGTCTGCTGTTCATAGAAGGCTTCTCCTAGCCAAACCATGGTTGCCAAATAAAAGAGAGAATAGAAAAACAAAGAGAAAGGGAGGGGATAATTACCAGTACACAATTGTCTCACAACTAATAAACACTGAGTTCGTTCTCCAAACTTATTTGCGCAGAGTTCTCGCAAGAACTTTCTGCAAGTTTTTAGTGAGAGGAATGATTGCTCAAACCAAATCACTAATGCTCTAATATCCCACCGCGCTGCCACCAATATGTCACGATTCACACCGTGACTGTCACCAATTGTCAAGATCCCTTAGCCGCTGCCCACAATATGTCACGGATTGGGGTGACTTTAGACCAGCAGACGGCTATCACATGTGCAGGGGGGCTTATCCTAGTTATCCCTCCACTGCCACAATGTGATGAAAAAAAACACACACGAGGCTATTGACCTCTTAGTTTACAGCAGGGGCTTATTTTAGGTATCCCACTGCTCTTCAGTATACCATGAACTGCAGGGATTTGTGTCTATCCCGCTTACAGTTCCACTTAACACTTGCAGCTCTCTGGCGCCCCCCTTACTCTCAGGTCAGATTAGGTACTGCACCTGGGGTAATTAGTCGCCAGAAAGGCTGCCTGCTATGTACTGGCTATTGGGCGCACTGCAGCAACGCGATAACTACTCCCACTCAGGCAGGAACAATAGTTATCAAGCCGCAGTCGCTACAGTGACCCCCCCAAAAAGCCGGCACACGGTAAGCTGCCACCAGCTCCGATCAAACAGGTCCGGAGCTAACCCCCAAAATAGTAGCGTAATTCCCTTCAGAGACAGGGTACGGTTTAGGGCAGGAAGAACGAACTAGTATTAAATATTATACTCCATAAATGATTTTTAGGCAGTGTTTATAAAATATTTTACAAAGATGTTACAAATGAGACAATTGCAAATATGTACAAGGTAATTATGAAAATAAAAGGATTAAAGGAAGAAAAGGTAACACTCACATATTCTCAGATCGTTGCATTGCAGGCTAGGCTAGGAGAGCTTTCCATCTATCCCAGTGCATTGGCACTCGCAGTCTGGTCGCTTCAGGTAAAAACTCACAACTTCCCCCCCTGGAAGCCTGCCAGCAACTTTATAACCTACAGCCTGTGACCTCACAGAAAGGGCTGGCTTTTCCAGATCCTCCTACCTTTCAGTCTGAGTACTTTGAATACAAATTGGTCTAATGCTTATAACTCCGTTCCAGTACATATCAGAATCATATCACACCCAGCATTCAGCTTGTATTAACATGAGCTTTCTTATGAGATCAAATATGTCCTATTATTTACAGAGCAATCCCTACTTCTTCCCCCGATGGAGTTAGACGACTGTGTTTAGAGTGATGGGTAGATGCTTCGATGGAGATCAAGAATATGTATTTATCATTCTACTATCCTAAATAGTTTGTCTAATATCTCACAATAACAGAACAAAGGACCGCATGGTTCTAGAGGTTTCTCTAACAGTTCCTGCTAGTACAAATTTCCCTTGCAGCTATGCCAGTCGTAAATACCTTTCGTCAATAAAACTCCCCCACAAGGCAAGCTCTTCTACACAGACAGATCGAAACACAGGGAAGGAAAGAGAAAAAGAGAGAGGGGGGTTTTAGCCCCCGCATGCTAGCAAGAAACTAACTTATGATATTTCATACCATATCGTGACACCTCCTGTCCTGTATACATACACTGCACAGTACCGCTCCTCCTGTCCTGTATATATACACTGCACAGTACCGCTCCTCCTGTCCTGTATACATACACTGCACAGTACCGCTCCTCCTGTCCTGTATATATACACTGCACAGTACCACTCCTCCTGTATATATACACTGCACAGTACCTCTCCTCCTGTATATATACACTGCACAGTACCGCTCCTCCTGTCCTGTATACATACACTGCACAGTACCACTCCTCCTGTCCTGTATATATACACTGTGCAGTACCACTCCTCCTGCCCTGTATATATACACTGCACAGTACCGCTCCTCATGTCCTGTATATATACACTGCACAGTACCACTCCTCCTGTCCTGTATATATACACTGCACAGTACCGCTCCTCCTGTCCTGTATACATACACTGCACAGTACCACTCCTCCTGTCCTGTATACATACACTGCACAGTACCACTCCTCCTGTCCTGTATATATACACTGCACAGTACCGCTCCTCCTGTCCTGTATATATACACTGCACAGTACCGCTCCTCCTGTCCTGTATATATACACTGCACAGTACCGCTCCTCCTGTCCTTTATATATATACTGCACAGTACCGCTCCTCCTGTCCTGTATATATACACTGCACAGTACCGCTCCTCCTGTCCTGTATATATACACTGCACAGTACCACTTCTCATGTCCTGTATATATACACTGCACAGTACTACTTCTCCTGCTCTGTTGTCAGAGAGGCGACATTGGTCTTTGGGAAGGTCAATACTAGTTTGTTATTTGCAGTTTTTTTATGGGAAAATAAAAAAAATATATATTGGAAACCCCATTTAAATGGATTATTCCAAGTAATCTCCTATGCCGAGAACTTTCCAATCTCTGCGGTCCAACCGCTGAGACCCCCATGATCCTGAGAGCTGGACCTCTAAAGAGCACCATGTAAATGGACCTGTGGTCGATCATGTGCACTGTGGCACCATTCACATGTGGCTCTTCAAATAACGCCTTTAAGAGGAGTGTTGAAGGGCGCGACAAAGTAAAGCAAATCCACTGATCGGGGGTGGGGAGTGCTTGAGTATGTGGGCTGGTGGGGTTTGTGTGGCAGGGCTGCTTTTTTGTCCCAGTCCGACCCTGTGTGTGTGTGATTATACAGTGGGGCTCTGTGTGTGTGTATATGATTATAAAATATATATATATTCGCATGCTTGCAGTCACAAGACCACCTGTTCCCGATGCCAGCACCAGAGAATCTTCACAGCGCATAGTACGCACGATACGAGGATTCACACAGTGACTGTAGACATGTAGCTTAAGATAAGACAACCCCTTTAAGGACGAGCCGCTACTCATGGGCCACTGCTGTGTGCTTGCCCCCCAGGCTAAAATTTGCCAGCCAGACCCTAATGTTACAGGTTATATATATTAGATTCCTTGATAGGGCGTTGATCCAGGGAACTAGTCTGACTGCCGTATGTGGAGTCGGGAAGGATTTTTTTTCCCCAATGTGGAGCTTACTCTTTGCCACATGGTTTTTTTTTGCCTTCCTCTGGATCAACATGTAAGGGCATGTTAGGTTAGGCTATGGGTTGAACTAGATGGACTTAAAGTCTTCCTTCAACCTTAATAACTATGTTACTACGTAAAATTGCAATTTATCTGTAAAATCAGGTGTTTTACTGTGGCATCTGATTTTCTTCTCACAACAAAAGCCTTTAATAATTTCCAGAGTAAGTCTAGGGTCACACGAGCGTATAAAAGCATCGGTCCGATTTTCATCCAGAAAAAGTGAGACAATTTTTTTGACACTTGTCATGGCTAATGCTGTCCGTGTACAATCGATTTTTAGTGATGAGCGAGTATATTTGTTGCTCGGGTTTGCCCGAGCATGCTCGGGTGGTCTCCGAGTATTTTGGCATGCTCGGAGATTTAGTTTTCGTCGACACAGCTGCATGATTTGCAGCTGGTAGCCAGTCTGAGTACATGTGGGTGTTGCCTGGTTGCTAGGGAAACCCCACATGTATTCAAGCTGTCTAGCAGCCGCAAATCATGCAGCTGTGTAACACCCCAGGAAGCTGGTTGTTACAGTGGTGTTGCCTTCCTTTCGGGGAGGGCGATGCCATGCCTGGAAGCAAGGAGGATCCCTTTAACAGGTAGCACATACATGCAACATGTTCTGATTCCAGGCCAGAAGGGGGAGCTCTGAACCCGGTTTCAGGGGAGCTTCCCGAGATATATGTTCTGGCTTGGAGGAGGAGTTAGAGTAGTCGGTAGGAGACAGTCTGTTGGGAGAGAGCAGGAGAGCTGGAGCCGTGCAGGCACGTGGTGCTGCAGCTCCTGACCAAAGTGGAGGAGTCAGAAAGAGTTGTGTCTGTAGGACGTGTGAGAGGAGAAGAACCATAGGAGAAATAAAGAGCTGGAGGGGAGCTGTGATTGAGCTCCTTCCACGCTGAAGCGCAGTAACCGGACACTGGGAGTCCGAGTCTGTGTGGGACTGTATGCCCCACAGCAGAAACTGGAGGGCAGAAGATTTCAGGTCATCTGTCCGCACCCACACCGGAAGGCACAGCAACAAATAGAGCCCGGAGTCATAATTAGAGACACCTGTAAAAAGGCTTGCGTTGTCTGCCATGCGGGTACTGTCTTAGGACAGAGAGAGAGAGGACTTTGTGTGGAACCATAGGCAGTAAGGGACTCGCTTTACAGCGCAGGAAGGAAGGCTTCCAACCTCACCTGAAAGGGGGATTCATAAATCGCTTCCAGGCCGACCGGAACTCACCATCACCTGTTACCGGTACCCTGGACTGTGGCCGAAAACCACCAGTAAATGGTAAAGAGCCTGCAACCTTGTGTCCTCTGATTCTTTCTGACACCACACCATCTTTGCCTATTACACCAGGAGCCCTGGGGATTCAACTTCACCTGTGGGAAGCCATACCATCCCTACTGTAGTACCATCATTCCCAGTGGATCCCTTTAAGCAGCGTCGGTCGTCCCTGACCGAGTACCACAGGTGGCGTCAAAAATACTCTTTATTCAAATAACCCCTTTAAAGACCTTCCCTTTTACTTGGACGCCCAGGGCCACGGACTGGATTGCTGCCACCATGGTCACCCCTTTAATGACTACCGGACCCAGCCCGAGTACCCCAAGGTTCTAGTGGGGCGCTCCATTTGCGTCAACAAAAACTAAATCTCCGAGCACTCACAAATACTCGGAGACAACCCAAGCATGCTTGGGCAAACCCGAGCAATGAGTACACTTGCTCATCACTAATTGTTTTTTTTAGTTGAGCAGCTATTAATTATTTACACGACCATTTACAGTTTCCTATGCTACAAAATTGTAATGTATCAGTAAAATTGGGATGCCATACCGTGGCATCCAATTTTTCTCGCACCCACTCTGATTTCTGCATAAAATTGCAGCATGCTGAGTTTTTTCTTCACAGACAGATTGTCACAGTAAAAAAATACATTCATCTGAACCGGCTCATAGTATAACATTTGAGTGCAATCCCTTTTTTTAACGGATTGCACTGGTTAGATTTATACGGTCGTCTGCACTAGCTCTAATTATAACCCTTCACAATCCCTGTCTTTGTGCAAATGTAGAAGAATTGGTGCTGTTTTGACGCCAATGAATTGTCACTAGTGATGAGTGTGCGTGCTATATAATAATAATAATGATATATTTTTGATTTCTCTTTTTTTATTCTCTTTGCAATTTTTGAAATCATAAAATAAAACCAAAAACGCATCTATTTTTAAAAACGGTTTTACTTTGCAGCATTTTTTCCACCTAAAACGTTTGCACGGTACTACGATATAGATATAGATAGATATATACCACATTGCAGAAAGATGACTCACTTTAGTGCTATTCTACAATGATGATAACAGACAAATCTCGGGACAGATGAGGAAGATGGTAATATGTGCAGTCAGTCACCGGTTTGTCTTACGTATCACTGTAGGAGACGTGATCCTTACTTCACTGGTTAATGCAGAATATTTCCTTTATCACAACTAAGAATAAATCTACAGTGAGAGCAGAATGGAGACTTTTCATGTGCTGGGAAGTTAAACAGATTCACAAAAGGATGAGACCAAAGAGCTGAGCCTGAACCTGGTGGGGGATCCTAGACATCAAATGGGCCAGCAGCCCGGCTTCCTGTGCTCCATTGTTTCTCTTTTGTTTGTCTATTTGCTCCTTTATTCACTTCATACTGTGAAGCATCACGTTACTGATAAAGGTTAACTCTTCCAATACTATTACACCCGCAGACAAATGCTCACCAGGCCTCCTTACCAGCAGTATTTCAAAGCATGCCAGCCTTTCTTTATTGAATATAAGACCCTATTACAAAGTGTCCTGACCTTAAGGTAACCTGCTAATCCTTATGTATGAAAAGACAGGATAAAGCTTAAATTGATTTTTTTTCTACAATTGACATGCCCCTATTGCATTTGGGGTCCTTATTACATAACAAGTAAACTGTGAATGGACTATGAAATGCAATGAGGTTTAATAGGACTGCACCTGTGGTAAGACAGGCTGGAACTCGGGTTATTATAGTTCTCCTTTATTAGGCTTTTAAATTATCACGGAATGCCATGGGGACAAACTATATTAGTATGTACAATGCCATAGCAGATCAATGTCGGTTAGTCAAGATGTTTGAAGCTTGTTAGGTTCAGGCACTTACCATGATCTCTGCTGAGCTCTATTGTGAAGGTTCTGTCTGAATTCTCCGAAACACAAGGTTCCAATGGGAATCCCAACAGAGCCCCGACAGAGCCAATCAGTTAAATGAAGCTGACGGTGGTCACTGCAGACACTGTCTGGCTTCCGACCTGGCAATATTCATCTTTTTTGTATGCACACAAAAGTGGTCTCCTGTTTTTCAGGAATTTCGATAGAAACCCTATTGTGTTGCTCAGTGGAAAGTACAGCACTGTATTAGCATGAACCTAGCCTACACATACACCTCTTGGCCTAATCATTCTCCAACCACTTAACAGGTCCATTTAGTTTGGCAAAATATATATTATATAGCTTTGGAGGGGAATAAGTAGTCAACTGATGTCACTTATCTCAAAAGGAACTGATGATTACCTGTAATGACCACACGACCACCTCAACACCATTGGAGCTACTGCAGCCCCAGACCTAGTGCCTCCTTCCCCATAATCCTGTAGAATGTAAAGGCCCCGTCTCACACAGCGACGCTGCAGCGATACAGACAACGATGCTGATCGCTGCAGCGTCGCTGTTTTGTCGCTGTGTGGTCGCTGGAGAGCTGTCTCTCTCCAGCGACCAACGATCAGGGGAACGACTTCGGCATCGTTGAAACTGTCTTCAAGGATGCCGAAGTCCCCCTGCGGCACCCGGGTAACCAGGGTAAACATCGGGTTACTAAGCGCAGGGCCGCGCTTAGTAACCCGATGTTTACCCTGGTTACCAAAAAAACCAAACAGTACATACTCACCATCTGTTGCCTGTCAGGTCCCTTGCCGTCCGCTTCCCGCTCTGACTGTGTGCCGCCGTACAGTGAGAGCAGAGCGCAGCGGTGACGTCACTGCTGTGCTCTCACTTTACGGCGGCAGTCAGAGCAGGAAGCAGACGCCAAGGGACCTGACGGACATCAGATGGTGAGTATGTACTGTTTGTTTTTTTTTACATTTACGCTGGTAACCAGGGTAAACATCGGGTTACTAAGCGCGGCCCTGCGCTTAGTAACCCGATGTTTACCCTGGTTACCAGTGAAGACATCGCTGGATCGGTGTCACACACACCGATTCAGCGATGTCAGCGGGACCTCAACGACCAAAAAAAGGTCCAGGCCATTCCGACACGACCAGCGATCTCACAGCAGGGGCCTGATCGCTGGTACGTGTCACACATATCGAGATCGCTACTGAGGTCACTGTTGCGTCACAAAACTTGTGACTCAGCAGCGATCTCGCTAGCGATCTCGCTATGTGAGACGGGGCCTTAAGCCCGCAAGGGCAGGGTCCTCTCCCCTCTGTCATTGTTAGTTTGCTTACTGTAAGTGATATTTGTATTTTGATATAACCCCTTCGCATGTACAGCACTATGGAATTAATGGTGCTATATAAATAATAATAAGAAGAATAAAAGATTGGACTGGTAAAAGTACAACTTGTCTCATCTCTTTTCTCATTACCTGAGCATGTCCAGGTTTGTTCCCCACATTAGTAGAAAACTAATTTTTTTACTAAACTTCATTGGAGTATCCCGGTACATCCTGGGATATGCAACCAAAGCTTCATCGGGGTAAGCAGAGTCTGCGGTCACTGTCGCGCCTTCAGCTCATTCCCTGAAATGAAATGTCATCAGTTACACTTGCTTCAGGGGTGCAGCTAGTGCTTGCGCGCTGTGCACCGTGCGATGTGCACAATCACAGCGCGCTCTGTGCAGCCAGCTCAGATCAGTAGTAATGACCTAGCAACAGAGCAGCGTGCACTGTCAGTGCGCAGTGTCTGAATACCTGGCGATCAAAGGCCACTGACGTCACTTGCTGATCTCTGAATGCTGGTTATTCTGAAACCATGCTCTGACAGTGCACTTTCCTCTATGTAGCCAGATCATTACTACTGATATGAGCCGTCAACACAGAGCGCGCTGTGATTGTGCACAGTGCATAGCACACTGGGACTAGGACGAGCTGCACCCCTGTATCGAGCTTCACTGATGAAGCTTTGTTTCAGTTAGTGGGTAGGTGTTGCAGCAGTGACTGTAGCCTCTGCCCTCTGATGAAGCTTTGTTTGAGTATCGCAGGATGCACTCTGATACTCAAACAGTGCAACAGTGCAGTAAGGAAAAAATACAATAGCAGTTAGATAGTGTAGTTAGGGAACAGTAGGGAATTTCTAATGCAAGTGCAGCGCCCCAGAGTCCTGGTCGTTGCAGTACTGTGGCTCCGCCAGTAAGGGGAGCTATGGTACGTCTGATGGCACTGAAGGAGTTCATCTGACCAGGTATCACAGACACCAATACATTTCACAGCCAGGCCTCCAGGGGGAGCTAAGGGTTCTATTCACTAGGCCACTCCCCACCATTGTGGGTAAACTGGGGGTCAGGCAGGAAGTTAGTTCAGAAAGCTGACTGGGTTGGAACCAGGCAACAGCTTGTGGCAGAGGGTGTTGTGGGAGAAGATTCGGTAGGGTCCCTGTCAGGGGTGGGATCCTGACAGAGGCCTGGCTACAAGAAGGAATGTAACGGAACCGTACCTGCTCAGCATAGCGGCGGTGCCCAAGGAAGGATTAGAAGCGAGATAGATTGTGCTGAGTGAGAAACGAGATCAAAGCAAGAAGGAGAATACCAGTAGGAGTCGTGCTGTGAGACCGAGGCAACATCCTACTGAGGCGCACAACCGGCGGCCGGAACGCCGAGGGAGTATTACAAAATTCAGCTTCAGGCAATACTCTAAACCAACGGCAGGACAGTCAGTCTAAGGCGGGCTGTCTCACCTAAATCACCTATGCAGTCTTGGGGGGCAACTTGTGGAGAGGGGCGACTCTAGGGTCCCGGAAGAGCTCCGAGCCTACCCGTCATACGGGTGCCGTCCTAACCGCAACATCAGGGAGGGACGGAGGATTAGCAGAACATCATCTAATCGAGTTGTGAGGGAACTTAAGAAACAGACACAACAGTTGTGGGGACTTTCCGTAAGCACAGCAGGGAAGGACCGCAACACCTAGCGCTAGAAGGAAGGCACAGATTTCCACCTGTTAAGAGAACTCTGGAGGTGCCATTGGACCGGCCGGACTTGCGCAGCCTGGTTATCCGGATTCCGGACTGAGGACCCAGAGATCTTCAGTAAAGAGGTAAAGAGACTGCAACCTGGTGTCCTCATTATTTAATGCGACCGGCACTTCATAACTACACCACTATCACCATCTGCATCCACGTCTAACATTCACTGTACGCCCCTCGGCAAGGTCACGGACCGGGCCTAGCCACCGTGACAACCCCAGAGCAGAGACTCAGAGGCCCGGTACCGGGTACCCCTCGGCCCTGCGGCAGTGGGGGCGCTACAACTTGGCGTCACGAACAGGATCTACTTAAGCCTGAAGAATCAGGTCATGTGTGCCTTGGAACTGTGATTTATTGTGCTTGGACTGTACTTTATTGCAAAGACTGTGCTGTGCCACCTGCCGCCAAAATCCGCCGCCATTACAGCGCTGAGGAGAGCGCAGGAGAAGAAGAGGGGCGTGGAGTGGGCGTAGACAAGCTGGAGAGCGCGAACAGCAATGACCGCCCAGTCTAAATATTGCTGTCTTCTGAGGACGTGTCCGTCAGCAGTCGAGACCCGCCTTCTGATTTTCTATGCTGGGCGGAAACCGAAGAAACGAAACTATGACTCAGGTGAGACGGAACTGGAGACCAGAGAAGGCCTGCAGAAAAGAATGGCCCCGCATCGACCCCCGTCACCAGCGGATTATTCCGATATGCCCCCGCTGGAAGATTTGAATCCTTGGGAGCTGCCGATGGGGCATCCTGTGCCTGAATGGTCCCCGGTTTGTGCGCCTTCCACAGGAGAGGGGAGCGGCACCGGAGGAGCTACCGCAAGTGAAGGTACCCAGTGCCGCGACCCCCGGGGAGGCCACCTCACCTCTGCACACGACCCGGCCACTGCTGCGACCAGTGGCGCCCCGATGTCCTCGCCGTCTGGCACCAATGCACCGGGGGGGCATGACCTCGGGCCCTTCCCCTGGGGGGAATATCGGAACCACCTGATCGCGGAGTTCCAGCGAGAAGTGGAGTGGGAGGCGCGAGGAGAACTGCTGGAGGGCTCCCTGCCGAAGTGGGGCGTGGTGATTGTTTACCTGCCCCAGACGGGAAAAGGCTTCGTGCAGGAAATTGGGACAGCCCTAAGAGTCCGCATCACTCGGGATGAAGTGGAACCTTGCTTGTGCGGAGACGGCGCCAAGTCCTTCCTGAAGCCGGGGGATGTGGTCACATACCGCCGGCACCTAAAGGGGAACAGCTGGTGGGCCCGGGATATGCAGCGCTGTACCGCCGTTCTGGCGGTATCCCGAACCGAGGGGGAGGAGCTGGCCGCTGAAGCCGCTGCTGCTGCTGCCGCCGCTGCCAGCATCATCCATCGACCCACGCAGACACTCATCGCAGCGCACGACCTGGTCGTGCAGGAGACCCGAACCCACGGGGTGCACCTGGCCGCGGGAGTGAACTTGGAGTCCGACCTGTCTGGGCCGCAGAGGGCCACCTGCCAGGTGAAGCCTCGGTGGGGGCTACCGAAAAATGAGTAAGACACTGCATTATTTGTAAATAGTTCTTCAAACTGTTTGTTTTCTACTACTTTGCTGCTAAAACCCGTATGATGGGTTATTCTTAAAGGGATCCCTTTGCTGACCCGGGATCCCTACTGCTTTTTGGTTATTTTTCTATTTTCTTCTTTGTTATCAGGAACTGCCGCCATCATGAACAGTGCATGATACAAACTGCTTGTAAATAGTTTGCACCTTATTAAATGTGCTCCCTACTGGTTTTACTTAAAGAGAGACTCTTTGCGAAGATACTGCACCGGAGCTTTTGCTGAGTATGGACTGGTAGCTTGAGAAGATGTGCTACCTCATAAAGACTTGGTCCCCTCATAAAGGGGATGTTCACGTATTGCGCTGATGAACCGTATTGCCTTGAGACAGTTTGGTGGCAATAATGTCTTGGAAAGGGAAAGTAATAATGTTGATATGAACACGTTAAATGTACCTAACTAGTTAAATGTGAAAAGTGTTTGATAATGTTGATGGAAGAACGAGGACAGGAAGTGAACCCGTAGGGGTTAGTGGTGAGTCCTCTTAGGAGCCAGATAGAGATGGCTCAGTGATTTCAAAATGAAGGTGAACGTTATGTTCTATACTGTGTATAGTAGTTGAAAAGGCAGTAGGCCCGGGCTGAAAGGGGCGGTCCTGTAAAGAAAGGAGAGGCAGTAGGTCTGGAGCCGTTAGGACAGGCGGTCCTGCAGATTCAAAGAAGGGGAATGAAGTTAATTGCCTTATAGTGTGTTATAAGAAGGTCTTTAGTGGATTCAGAGTGTACATCCTTAAAGGCAACGTTGAATTAATGTCTAGAAATTTTTGCACTTAGTAGAATACCCGGTTGGGTAAAGAGAGTTATTTATAGAAAAGTTATTTAAAAGTATTTAACCATGTTTGTAACGTTCAAGTGTCCTCACCTCCCATAAAGGGAAGCTCTGTTCAAGTATACTTATTGTTATTGCACTCAACAAAATTGTATGTCTTTTTGCTAACCTGTATTGTTGTTTTCTTCCCAGTCCAGGAGTACTGGATTTAACCGGGGGGGAGTGCAGCGCCCCAGAGTCCTGGTCGTTGCAGTACTGTGGCTCCGCCACTAAGGGGAGCTATGGTACGTCTGATGGCACTGAAGGAGTTCATCTGACCAGGTATCACAGACACCAATACATTTCACAGCCGGGCCTCCAGGGGGAGCTAAGGGTTCTATTCACTAGGCCACTCCCCACCATTGTGGGTAAACTGGGGGTCAGGCAGGAAGTTAGTTCAGAAAGCTGACTGGGTTGGAACCAGGCAACAGCTTGTGGCAGAGGGTGTTGTGGGAGAAGATTCGGTAGGGTCCCTGTCAGGGGTGGGATCCTGACAGAGGCCTGGCTACAAGAAGGAATGTAACGGAACCGTGCCTGCTCAGCATAGCGGCGGTGCCCAAGGAAGGATTAGAAGCGAGATAGATTGTGCTGAGTGAGAAACGAGATCAAAGCAAGAAGGAGAATACCAGTAGGAGTCGTGCTGTGAGACCGAGGCAACATCCTACTGAGGCGCACAACCGGCGGCCGGAACGCCGAGGGAGTATTACAAAATTCAGCTTCAGGCAATACTCTAAACCAACGGCAGGACAGTCAGTCTAAGGCGGGCTGTCTCACCTAAATCACCTATGCAGTCTTGGGGGGCAACTTGTGGAGAGGGGCGACTCTAGGGTCCCGGAAGAGCTCCGAGCCTACCCGTCATACGGGTGCCGTCCTAACCGCAACATCAGGGAGGGACGGAGGATTAGCAGAACATCATCTAATCGAGTTGTGAGGGAACTTAAGAAACAGACACAACAGTTGTGGGGACTTTCCGTAAGCACAGCAGGGAAGGACCGCAACACCTAGCGCTAGAAGGAAGGCACAGATTTCCACCTGTTAAGAGAACTCTGGAGGTGCCATTGGACCGGCCGGACTTGCGCAGCCTGGTTATCCGGATTCCGGACTGAGGACCCAGTGATCTTCAGTAAAGAGGTAAAGAGACTGCAACCTGGTGTCCTCATTATTTAATGCGACCGGCACTTCATAACTACACCACTATCACCATCTGCATCCACGTCTAACATTCACTGTACGCCCCTCGGCAGGGTCACGGACCGGGCCTAGCCACCGTGACAACCCCAGAGCAGAGACTCAGAGGCCCGGTACCGGGTACCCCTCGGCCCTGCGGCAGTGGGGGCGCTACACAAGCATATTAGAAATTAGTTTAGATTACGGAACTAAAAAGTTGGGAATTAGATTAAAATGTATTTGACCTTCGGACCACCCCTTTAAGGTCTGTTTAAATGTACACTAGATGTGCACAAAGGCTGCCGTAGTTTTCAGCAGTGTGAGTGCTGTATACATAGAATGATGCAGCACCAAGAACGATAATCTTTAACAATGTTCATGATTATTTTGCAATGTAAATGCCTCTGAAAAGTAAAAGTGGAGTAACTTTAGAGAATTGACTAATAGTTTACATTTATTTTATATATTGCAGAGCACTTTACATAAATGTGGGGCTCAGTCTAAATTCTCTATCAGTAAGTCTTTGGAGTGTGGGAGGACACTACATTGAAGATGTCCTTGGTGGGGCTTTAATCTAGTATCGCAGCACTGCAAAGCGACAGTGCTAACAACTGAGCCACTGACATACTGCCCACGTTCCCCCTTGAAGAAAATGTGTATTGTTGCATTGTGTAATGTGAACTGTGACATGCATTAATAGTGTTGGTATTGTTTTCTCCCCAACAGTAAAGGTACCTTCACATTAAGCGACGCTGCAGCGATAGCGACAACTATGCCGATCGCTGCAGCGTCGCTGTTTGATCGCTGGAGAGCTGTCACACAGACCGCTCTCCAGCGACCAACGATGCCAAGGTCCCCGGGTAACAAGGGTAAACATCGGGTTACTAAGCGCAGGGCCGCGCTTAGTAACCCGATGTTTACC
Source organism: Ranitomeya variabilis (assembly GCF_051348905.1). Taxonomy (NCBI): domain Eukaryota; kingdom Metazoa; phylum Chordata; class Amphibia; order Anura; family Dendrobatidae; genus Ranitomeya; species Ranitomeya variabilis. The sequence continues at coordinate 653,586,291 of NC_135234.1, forward strand.
CTGGTTACCAGCGTAAAATGTAAATAAAACAAACACTACATACTTACATTCGCGTCCCCCGTCGTCCGCTTCCTGCACTGACTGAGCGCCGGCCCTAACAGCAGAGCGGTGACGTCACCGCTGTGCTGTACTTTCACTTTCACTTTACGGCGCTCAGTCAGTGTGGGAAGCGGACGCCGGGGGACGCGAAGGTGAGTATGTAGTTTTTTTTTTTTACATTTTACACTGGTAACCAGGGTAAACATCGGGTTACTAAGCGCGGCCCTGCGCTTAGTAACCCGATGTTTACCTTGGTTTCCAGTGTAAAACATCGCTGGTATCGTTGCTTTTGGTGTCAAACACGACGATACACGCCGGTCTGACAACCAAATAAAGTTCTGAACTTTGTTCAACGACCAGCGATATCACAGCAGGATCCTGATCGCTGCTGCGTGTCAAACTAAATGATATCGCTAGCCAGGACGCTGCAACGTCACGGATCGCTAGCGATATCGTTTAGTGTGAAGGTACCTTAAGGAGCAGAGGCGTAGCTAGGATTTTGGTTCAGGGGGGGGTGAAGCTTCTGAGAGGGCCCCTAACCAGGTAACCTTGATTACAATTCGGTGACGCGCCCTAATAGTGGAGGAGTGGAGGAGAACCAACATAGATATTACCACCATATGGTCAGTGGTAAATACAGTCCTACAGAACTTTTAAGAGATCACAGCACAGTTACAGATAACGTCTTATCGCTTATGTGTTCTGATATAGTTGTTCACTTTTCCCGTCTTTTCCATCTGGCCCAGACCGACATGACAACTTCTTCCAGCCAGGACTCATCTGCAGAGAATACAACAAAGACACATTTCAATTCTCACATTCCAGCCCCATCACCATCTATTCCCAACCTGCACAAACTCCTCATCCTGCTTATACCCCAATACTGAGCCACTGCTGCCGTATGTGTCCCTATTACTGCACCTGATACCCCAATACTGAGCCGCTGCTGCCGTATGTGTCCCTATTACTGCACCTGATACCCCAATACTGAGCAGCTGCCGTATATGTCCCTATTACTACACCTGATACCCCAATACTGAGCCTCTGCCGTATGTGTCCCTATTACTGCAACTGATATCCCAATACTGAGCAGCTGCTGCCGTATGTGTCCCTATTACTGCACCTGATACCCCAATACTGAGCCGCTGCTGCCGTATGTGTCCCTATTACTACACCTGATACCCCAATACTGAGCCACTGCTGCCGTATGTGTCCCTATTACTGCACCTGATACCCCAATACTGAGCAGCTGCTGCTCTATGTGTCCCTATTACGGCACCTGATACCCCAATACTGAGCCGCTGCTGCCATATGTGTCCCTATTACTACACCTGATACCCCAATACCGAGCCTCTGCCATATGTGTCCCTATTACTGCACCTGATACCCCAATACTGAGCCTCTGCCGTATGTGTCCCTATTACTGCACCTGATACCCCAATACTGAGCCGCTGCTGCCGTATGTGTCCCTATTACTGCACCTGCTGTGTAAATTCTAAAGCACCACCTCTATAATATAGTAATGCCAGGTGCAAGTGCCCTAGAAAACATTGCCCATATTTTGCCCCCTAGAAAGTAATATTGCCCTGTGTGCCCCTGATAGTCACAGTAACCCGAGTTCCCCTATAACAATAAGTGCCCACTTTACATTTAATAATGTCCCGAGTCTCCCCCTGTACAGCTCCCCTATACACAGCATGATGCTCCCTCACTGTATAGTACCACCCACACAGTATACTGACCCCTTAGTAGACTCCAAACTGTTTGATGGCTCCAACACTATATGATGGCCCCTTCACTGTAATCCCCACACTGTATGATGGCTCCATAGATAACCTCCATATAGTATAATGTGTCAGATAGTCCTCAATATAGTACAAGACAGTACTCCTATAGGCAGACCCTGTAGTATAAGGCAGTACCCCTATAGGCAGACCCTGTGGTATAAGGCAGCACCCCCCCATAGGCAGATCCTGTAGTGTATAAGGCAGCATCCCCCATAGGCAGATCCTGTAGTATTAGGCAGCACCCCCCATAGGCAGATCCTGTTGTGTATTAGGCATCCCCCCATAGTCAGATCCTGTAGTGTATTAGGCAGCACCCCCCCATAGGCAGATCCTGTAGTGTATTAGGCAGCACCCCCCCATAGTCAGATCCTGTAGTGTATTAGGCAGCGCCCCCATAGTCAGATCCTGTAGTGTATAAGGCAGCATCCCCCATAGGCAGATCCTGTAATGTATAAGGCAGCACCCCCCATAGTCAGATCCTGTAATGTATAAGGCAGCACCCCCCATAATCAGATCCTGTAGTGTATAAGGCAGCCCCCCCATAGTCAGATCCTGTAGTGTATAAGGCAGCAGACCCCCCCATAGTCAGATCCTGTAGTGTATTAGGCAGATCCTGTAGTGTATTAGGCAGCACCTCCCATAGGCAGATCCTGTAGTGTATAAGGCAGCCCCCATAAAAAAACACAATACTCACCTCTCTTCCTCCTTCTTCCAGTGGCGCTCCCTGCTCTTGTCCTGACAGCGGGCGCAGGGCGGTGACATCACTGCGCCCACTGTCAGTGTCGGCGTCTGCAAGTGACGTCAGACGCTGACAGGGGGATGATGGGGGAAGGAGCGCAGCGCAGCACTCCTTCCCTCATCAATGTGGTGAGCTGTATCGGCTAGTTGCCGATACAGCTCACCATGCGATGACGGTGGGGGGCCCACTGCTGGCATTGGGCCCCCCCGCCTGCTCAGGGGCCGCATAGTGGCAGAGCAGTTACAGTAGCGTAACTCCGGGTGGGCCCCCTCAGAGCGCGGGGCCCGGGGCGATGGCCCCCTCTGCCCCCCGGTAGCTACGCTACTGGTAAGGAGAGTTAGAGTTAATGGTTGAAGACTAATCCAGATTGAGAGGGGCTAAGGTGAAGACACAGAGGCAGTTTCCTGTCAGAACATCAGATAGGGCCCAGTGTGTGTCAGAAGTAGACCTAAGGTCTGGACAGTAAGCAGTGCTGCATGTTGTATGTGTCCTGAAGTGAGGAGAGACCGAGACTGTGGTTATTGTGAACTAGAGTAAAGAGAAAAGGAAAAATTACAGGAGGATCAAGTGATCAATCAGAGATGGATCATGGGAGAGGACTCCTAGCAGTATGCCTCAGAGTTTATAACTCAGAGAGGTAATGGGACTAGATAGGACAGAGCACCTTAGACGAGGAGAGAGTCCTGGGCGTTAGTTCCAAGGCATCAGTGATGGAGAAGTACTGACCATACTGGCAACATAGTTAAAAAAAAAACACCATAAGAGGAAAGACCTCCACTACTCTAGACAAAAAAACACCAGCATACAGGCAGAGATGCTTACCTGTCCAAGGCCTCCAACAATTGCACTAACCAAGGTGCAGCGGACCCAAGGCATCTCTGCCTGTATACTGGTATTTTTTTGGCAACATAGTTCCCTTGAGAGGAAAGAAGATAAGTCTCTTGCTAACTGGACTGTAGTACTCAGCTGGGTTGTGGTGAAGGAAAGTGAAACAATCATGGGGATACCGCGACAGAGAGGGGCCAGAAGATCTCTGCAGCTGGTTTCAGGAACTCCTGCACTGGTTAAAGATACTTCACTATCTTATTACACAGTGCAGGTTTTTTCCTTGCTGGCTTCATCTGTTCAATTGACGCTCTTGGAGCTTTCCTACCTGGATTGCCTCAGCTGTTTAGGGTTGGCCACTCCCCTCTGCTATATATGCTCACCTCTGGCACTTAGGAATTGCCAGTATTAGTTCTTGCTGCCTGGTTAGGAGTTGGAGGTGTAGTTCATGGTTGGAGTTGGCATTTGGAGATTTTTTCAGGAGATTGTTGCTTGGAGTTTTGTTTGTGGTCACATCCTCATCCTCTCCTATTTGGTTTCTCCTTCCTTTAACTCCCCTGTGTTCCACTCTGTTGTTTGATGAGTGAATTTTGTATGTTATTTTCATTTATCCCTGTCTGTCCTTATTTGTCTGGTTAGTGTTATCCTATACACTTTGGGTTCCCACCTCCCTGAGTGGGGGAGGGGACAGATAAGGGATGATATAGGAGCATAACAAGGCACTTGAACCTGATGCCTATACATTCAGGAGTAATACAGGGAACAGGAATAGACTAGGGCACCCCTAATTCTAGGGTCCTGGCTAGCGCCCACAGTGAGCAGGGTACTGCATGACAGAAACAGTGGAGATAGAGAATGAATGAGCAATGAGAAAGAATTGGAGCCGTGTGTAAAATGCTCCTTATTGTAAAGGAAACGTTCATAAAGTTGTATACCCGCTATCTGCTGCAAGTAATCCCCACCAAGTTATCATTCAGTAAAAGATTTCTTTTTGGCTGGCGGTCTCCCTCATTGAACTGTTCAAAATCTGGTCCTGGCAAACCAATGTCATCGGTAACATGCGGCCTAAAAGGGCATAGCGCACCCACAGCACAAGTCTACACACCCAGCCAGGACCCCCACTTTCATGCAATGTGCTGGTGTGTAATAAATGAGTGCTTCACCCACGGCTACTGCCCTACGACTCGTTACACTTGGCATAGCCAGGAGAATCGAATCTCTCAGGAGAGTGATGCCTGGGGTCACCATGGCCATCGGAATCGTGTTGTGCATTTTGCAGCAGAGAGGGAACCCCCTCCCTCTACAAGCAGGTTGATGCCGCTGCTGCTCCAAGCAGGTTGATTCCGTTGGTGCATACGTCCGACTCCTAATCCTGTTTTATGGGAGGCTCAGACGTAAGCCCATTCAGAGCCGCTGAACGTGTGCCGGAATGCAATGTGAAAGTACTTTGAAAGGGATCATACTCATCTGCGAGGAAAACACACAAGTGCAATCCAATACAAAATTGTACTCTGACTAATGTTAAGCTATGAGTGACAGCTCATCTGCGATTTTTTTCTCAGCTGAAATCAGATTGAGAAAAAAATTGCAACGTGCTGCGATTGTCCTCGTATCTTGGACGAGACTTGCCAATGAGTCTATGGGTGTGAGAAAAAAAAAATCGCAGGGCACTTGGACAATGCAGCACGGTGGCTCAGTAGATAACACTGCAGCCTTGCAGAGCTGGGGTCCTGGGTTCAAATCCCACCAAGGACAACATCTGCAAGGAGTTTGTATGTTCACCCCGTGTTTGCGCCGGTTTACTCCAGGTACTCCGGTTTCCTCTCACATTCCAAAACATACTAATAGGGATTCTATCCCATCGGGGACAGCGATGATAATGTGTGCAAACTGTAAAGCGCTGCGGAATATGTTAGCGCTATATAAAAATAAAGATTATTATTATCTGATTTTTACACACCGATGTCCTTTGAAAGGCCTGTCAACTCATCTGCTGTGTGCAGTAAAATAACAGAGTGACTTGACAATAGAATAGATAGATATAAAGATGTCAGTCACATATATAATTAGTACAGTGCATCTTCAAGTACTTCCTTTCATGGAATCACATCCACTTTAGTTGGTCAGTTAGGTCATGTTCACATGTAGCGTTTTTAGTAAGGCTTAATGCAGAAATTTGTAGGCTTGCACTTCAATTTTTTGTACCATGATTTTAAACATGAAATAAAGAATTTGAAGATCCAGCTGGAAAGCCCGTGGATTAAATAATCAAAGTACTTGACGTTTACCTCCTGTGTTGATCTGACACTTACGTGCTGGGAATCATCTGTGGTCTTTCCAGGAACCTGAGACAGGGCTCATACCCATATGTGAGAAAAAAAACAAAAAAATGAACGAGTGCTATGCGAGTGCCATGCGAGTACAATGCGAGTTTTAACACCCAGCTTCCGATTTACAACCGAGTGCATTGCGAATTCTATTCGATTGCAATGCGATTTTAACATGAGCTTTTACATAGAGCAGTTCTCTGTAAGTAAAAGCTCAAGTTAAAATCGCATTGTAATACTCAACTGTACACATCCTTTTAAAACCAAATATTCTTCAAAACATACATACATATTATATATATACACTGCTCAAAAAAATAAAGGGAACACTTAAACATCAGAATATAACTTCATGTAAATCAAACTTCTGTGAAATCAAGCTGTCCACTTAGGAAGCAACACTGTTTGACAATCAATTTCACATGCTGTTGTGCAAATGGAATAGATAACAGATAGAAATTATTGGCAATTATAAGACACACTCAATAAAGGAGTGGTTCTGCAGCTGGGGACCACAGACCACATCACAGTACCAATGCTTTCTGGCAGATGTTTTGGTCAATTTTGAATGTTGGTTGTGCTTTCACACTCGTGGTAGTATGAGACGGACTCTGCAACCCTCACAAGTGGCTCAGGTAGTGCAGCTCATCCAGGATGGCACATCAATGCGAGCTGTGGCAGAAGGTTTTCTGTGTCTGTCAGCGTAGTGTCCAGGGGCTGGAGGCGCTACCAGGAGACAGGCCAGTACACCAGGAGACATGGAGGAGGCCGTCGGAGGGAAACAACCCAGCAGCAGGACTGCTACCTCAGCCTTTGTGCAAGGAGGAACAGGAGGAGCACTGCCAGAGCCCTGCAAAATGACCTCCAGCAGGCCACAAATGTGCATATGTCTGCACAAACGGTTAGAAACCGACTCCATGAGGATAGTCTGAGTGCCCGACGTCCACAGATGGGGGTTGTGCTCACAGCCCAACACTGTGCAGGATGCTTGGCATTTACCACAGAACACCAGGATTGGCAATTTCACCACTGGTGCCCTGTATTCTTCACAGATAAAAGCAGGTTCACACTGAGCACACGTGACAGAGTCTGGAGACGCCGTGGAGAGTGATCTGCTGCCTGCAACATCCTTCAGCATGACCAGCTTAGCAATGGGTCAGTAATGGTGTGGGGTGGCATTTCTTTGGAGGGCCTCGCAGCCCTTCACGTGCTTGTCAGAGGTAGCCTGACTGCCATTAGGTACCGACATGAGATCCTCAGACCCCTTGTGGACCATATGCTGGTGCGGTTGGCCCTTGGTTCCTCCTAATGCAGAGCAATGCCAGACCTCATGTGGCTGGAGTGTGTCAGCAGATCCTGCAAGATGAAGGCATTGAAGCTATGAACTGGCCAGCTCATTGCCCAGACCTGAATCCGATTGAACACATCTGGGACAACTTGTCTGGCACCATCCACCAACGTCACGTTGCATCACAGACTGTCCAGGAGTTGGCGGATGCTTTAGTCCAGGTCTGGGAGAAGATCCCTCAGGAGACCATCCGCTGCCTCATCAGGAGCATGCCCAGGCGTTGTAGGGAGGCCACACACACTACTGAGCATCATTTCCTTGTCTTGAGGCATTTCCACTGAAGTTGGATCAGCCTGTAACTTTATTTTCCACTTTGATTTTGAGCATCATTCCAACTTCAGACCTCCATGGGATATTAGTTGTGATTTATGTTGATAATTTTTAGGTTTTATTGTTCTCAACACATTCCACTATGTAATGAATAAAGATTTACAACTGGAATATTTCATTCAGTGATATCTAGGATGTGGGGTTTTAGTGTTCCCTTTATTTTTTTGAGCAGTGTATATATATATATATATATATATATATATATATATATATATATATATATATATATATATATATATATACTAGCTGTACTACCCGGCTTCGCCCGGGTTAATGACTGCTGTTAGCAAAATAGAATGTGTTAACAAAAATTTATTCTGCACACAAAAACCACAAAACAAATAGATAGAAATGTAATTATTAAAAGGCAAAAACTAAGCAAATAGAAGCATTTCACAACATATATTAGCTTTGTTATACTGAGAATGTCTTTGTTGCCTATATTAACCAATCAGAGCTCAGGTTAATTAACTGTAGCAAAATAGAAGCTGAGCTGTGATTGGTTGCTATTGGCAGCCTGATAAATCCCCAGCCAACAGGAAGCCCTCCCCCCTGGCAGTATATATTAGCTCACACATACACATAATAGACAGGTCATGTGACTGACAGCTGCCGTATTTCCTATATGGTACATTTGTTGCTCTTGTAGTTTGCTTATTAATCAGATTTTTATTTTTGAAGGACAATACCAGACTTGTGTGTGTTTTAGGGCGAGTTTTATGTGTCAAGTTGTGTGTGTTGAGTTGCGTGTGGCGACATGCATGTAGCGACTTTTGTGAGATGAGTTTTGTGTGGCGACATGCGTGTAGCAACATTTTGTGTGTTGAGTTGCATGTGACAGGTTAGTGTAGCAAGTTGTGTGCAGCAAGATTTGTGCATGGCGAGTTTTGCGCGTGGCGAGTTTTATGTGTGGTGCATTTTGAGTATGTGCAAGTTTTGTGTGAGGCAACTTTTGCATGTGGTGCAACTTTTGTACATGTGGCAATTTTTCTGTGTGTGCAAGTTTTGCATGAGGTGAGTTTTCCATGAGGTGAGTTTTGCACGTGTGGCGAGTTTTGCGTGAGCCTAGTTTTGCATATGGCGAGTTTTGCATGTAGCGAGTTTTGAGTGGTGACTTTTGTGTTTCGACTTTTATGTGGCGAGGTTGGTGTGTGTGTGTGGTGAAATGTGTGCTGAGGGTGGTATATGTGTTCAAGCACGTGGTAGTGTGTGGCGCATTTTGTGTTTGTGTTCATATCCCCGTGTGTGGTGAGTATCCCATGTCGGGGCCCCACCTTAGCAACTGTACGGTATATACTCTTTGTCGCCATCGCTCTCATTCTTTAAGTCCTCATTGTTCACATCTGGCAGCTGTCAATTTTCCTCCAACACTTTTCCCTTCACTTTTTCCCCATTATGTAGATAGGAGCAAAATTGTTTGGTGAATTGGAACGCGCGGGGTTAAAATTTCACCTCACAACATAGCCTATGACGCTCTCGGGGTCCAGACGTGTGACTGTGCAAAATTTTGTGGCTGTAGCTGCGACGGTACAGATGCCAATCCCGGACATACACACATACATACATACACACATTCAGCTTTATATATTAGATATACCTGTATGTAATCTCCTGTATATAGTATATACCTGTGTGTCATCTCACCTATATATAGTATATATCTGTGTGTCATCTCCTGTATATAGTATATACCTGTATGTCATCTCCTCCTATACATAGCATATACCTGTGTCATCTCCTCCTGTATATACTATATACCTGTAGGTAATCTGCTCCTGTATATAGTATATACCTGTGTGTCATCTCCTCCTGTATATAGTATATACCTGTATGTCATCTCCTCCTGTATGTAGTATGTACCTGTATGTCATCTCCTCCTCTATATAGTATATACCTGTGTGTCATCTCTCCTGTATATAGTATATATCTGTGTGTCATCTCCTCCTGTATATAGTATATACCTGTGTGTCATCTCCCCTGTAAATAGTATATACCTGTGTGTCATCTCCTGTATATAGTATATAGCTGTATGCCATCTCCTCCTGTATTAGCCCTCGTTCACACGTTATTTGGTCAGTATTTTTACCTCAGTATTTGTAAGCTAAAATGGCAGCCTGATAAATCCCCAGCCAACAGTAAGCCCACCCCCTGGCAGTATATATTAGCTCACACATACACATAATAGACTGGTCATGTGACTGACAGCTGCCGGATTCCTATATGGTACATTTGTTGCTCTTGTAGTTTGTCTGCTTATTAATCAGATTTTTATTTTTGAAGGATACCAGACTTGTGTGTGTTTTAGGGCGAGTTTCGTGTGTCAAGTTGTGTGTGTTGAGTTGCGTGTGGCGACATGCATGTAGGGACTTTTGTGAGATGAGTTTTGTGTGGCGACATGCGTGTAGCAACTTTTTGTGTGTCGAGTTGCATGTGACAGGTTAGTGTAGCAAGTTGTGTGCAGCAAGTTTTGCGCATGGCGAGTTTTGCGCGTGGCGAGTTTTATGTGTGGTGCCTTTTGAGTATGTGCAAGTTTTGTGTGAGGCAACTTTTGCATGTGTTGCAACTTTTGTGCATGTGGCAATTTTTCTGCGTGTGGCAATTTTTCTGCGTGTGCAAGTTTTGCGTGTGGCGAGTTTTGCACGTGTGGCGAGTTTTGCATGTGGAGAGTTTTGCGCGTGGCGAGTTTTGAGCGGCGACTTTTGTGTTTCTACTTTTATGTGGCGAGGTTGGTGTATGTGTGGTGAAATGTGCACTGAGGGTGGTATATGTGTTCGAGCACGTGGTAGTGTGTGGCGCATTTTGTGTGTGTGTTCATATCCCCGTGGTGGTGTGATTATCCCATGTTGGGGCCCCACCTTAGCAACTGTACAGTATATACTCTTTGGTGCCATCGCTGTCATTCTTTAAGTCCCCCTTGTTCACATCTGGCAGCTGTTAATTTGCCTCCAACACTTTTCCTTTCATTTTTTCCCCATTATGTAGATAGGGGCAAAATTGTTTGGTGACTTGGAAAGCGCGGGGTTAAAATTTCACCTCACAATATAGCTTTGACGCTCTCAGGGTCCAGACGTGTGACTGTGCAAAATTTTGTGCCTGTAGCTGCGACGCCTCCAACACTTTTCCTTTCACTTTTTCCCCATTATGTAGATAGGGGCAAAATTGTTTGGTGAATTGGAAAGCGCGGGGTTAAAATTTCACCTCACAACATAGCCTATGACGCTCTCGGGGTCCAGACGTGTGACTGTGCAAAATTTTGTGGCTGTAGCTGCTACGGTTCAGATGCCAATCCCGGACATACATACATACATACATACATACACACACACACACATTCAGCTTTATATATTAGATATATTTACATATAATATATGTAAATATTAGATAGATTAAAAGCCGGCAAATGATCTGCCACGTACAGTATAGAATAGAATAAGTTTTAATAGAATAGATAGAACAATTATATACACATAGAATAGGTGTGTATATATATATTCTAGGTTCTTCAAAGTAGCCACGTTTGGCTTTGATGACTGCTTTGCAAACTCTTGACATTCTCTTGATGAGCTTCAAGAGGTAGTCACCGGGAATGGTTTTCACTTCACAGGTGTGCCCTGTCAGGTTTAATAAGTAGGATTTCTTGCCTTATAAATGGTGTTGGGACCATCAGTTGTGTTGTGCAGAAGTCTGGTGGATACACAGCTGATAGTCCTACTGAATAGACTGCTAGAATTTGTTTTTTTGTCAAGAAAAAAACAGCTAAGTAAAGAAACACGAGTGGCCATCATTACTTTAAGAAATGAAGGTCAGTCAGTCCGAAAAATTGGGAAAACTTTGAAAGTGTCCCCAAGTGCAGTTGCAAAAAACATGAAGCGCTACAAAGAAACTGGCTCACATGAGGACTGCCCCAGGAAAGGAAGACCAAGAGTCACCTCTGCTTCTGAGGATAAGTTTATCCGAGTCACCAGCCTCAGAAATCGCAGGTTAACAGCAGCTCAGATTAGAGATAAGGTCAATGCCACACAGAGTTCTAGCAGCAGACACATCTCTACAACAACTGTTAAGAGGAGACTTTGTGCAGCAGGCCTTCATGGTAAAATAGCCGCTAGGAAACCACTGCTAAGGACAGGCAACAAGCAGAAGAGACTTGCTTGGGCTAAAGAACACAAGGAATGGACATTAGAGCAGGGGAAATCTGTGCATTGTGTTGTGAATTCTGCTCTTGGGCTCCCTCCAGTGGTTGTTGGTGGTAGTGCAGTTGTCTTGGGGTTGTAATCCTGGGCAGGTGTTTCTGCTGATTTCAGCTCTATTAGGTATTTAGGTGTGCAGGATCCATGAGTCCTTGCCAGTTGTCCATTGTTCTTGGAGGGATTGCATCCCTCTCTGGCTCCTCATGCCCTGCTGCCAATTCAGCTAAGATAAGTGTCTGTTTTTTTGTCTCTGTGCACACATTCAGTGTGCTTTGCAATTCAGTGCAATTCATTGTGTTTTTGTCCAGCTTAGACTTTGTTTGGATTTTTCAGTCATGCTGGATTCTCAGGAGATGCAGATATACTTTCTATGTCTTTAGTTAGATGTAGAATATTTGTGTTATCTGCTGTGGATATTTTTAGGATTTTAATACTGACCGCTTAGAATTCTGTCCTATCCTTTTCTATTTAGCTAGAAGTGCCTCTTTTGCTAAATCCTGTTTTTCTGCCTGCGTGTGTTTTTCCTCTTATACTCACAGTCAATATTTGTGGGGGGCTGCCTATCCTTTGGGGTTCTGCTCTGAGGCAAGATAGAATTCCCACTTCCATCTATAGGGGTATTTAGTCCTCCGGCTGTGTCGAGGTGTCTAGGACGTGTTAGGTACATCCCACGGCTACTTCTAGTTGCGGTGTTAGTTTAGGGTTTGCGGTCAGTACAGGTTCCACCTACTCCTGAGAAAGTCTCTCATGCGGCTCCAAGGTCACCGGATCATAACAGTACAACTGGCCGACAATGAGTTAAATGCATCTCAGAAGAAGGGAAGAAAGAGCCATTTTTTTTTTCTGTAGCCTGTTTTGTCTTTTCTTCCCTCTTTTCCTCTGGGTGACTGAGGAATCTTGTGCTAGCATGGATGTTCAGGGATTAGTTTCTCGTATAGACCAGCTTGCTGCTAGGGTACAGGGTATTTCTGATTATATTGTTCAGACTCCGCTTTTAGAGCCTAGGATTCCTACTCCTGATTTGTTTTTTGAGGACAGGTCCAAATTTTTGAGTTTTAAAAACAATTGTAAACTGTTTTTTGCTCTGAAGCCTCGTTCCTCTGGTGATCCCATTCAGCAGGTTAAAATTGTCATCTCCCTGCTGCGTGGCGACCCTCAGGGATGGGCATTTTCCCTGGAATCTGGGAATCCAGCCTTGCTTAATGTAGATGCCTTTTTTCAGGCTCTAGGATTATTATATGATGAACCAAATTCTGTGGATCAAGCGGAGAAGACCTTGTTGGCCCTGTCTCAGGGTCAAGAAGCGGCAGAATTGTATTGTCAGAAATTTAGAAAATGGTCTTTGCTGACTAAATGGAATGCTTTGGCGGCAATTTTCAGAAAGGGTCTTTCTGAATCTGTTAAAGATGTTATGGTGGGGTTTCCCACGCCTGTTGGTCTGAGTGATTCTATGTCTCTGTCCATTCAGATTGATCGGCGCTTGCGGGAGCGCAGAACTGTGCACGCTGTGGCGTTGTCCTCAGAGCAGATGCCTGAGCCTATGCAGTGTGATAGGATTCTGTCTAGAACGGAACAACAAGGATTCAGACGTCAGAATAGGTTGTGTTTTTATTGTGGCGATGCTGCTCATGTCATTTCAGTCTGCCCAAAGCATACAAAGAGAATCGCTAGTTCAGTTACCATCGGAACTGTACAACCTAAATTTCTGTTATCTGTGACCTTGATCTGCTCATTGTCGTCATTTTCTGTCATGGCGTTTGTGGATTCAGGCGCCGCTTTGAACTTAATGGACTTTGAATTTGCCAGGCGCTGTGGTTTCCCCTTGCAGTCTTTGCAGAACCCTATTCCTTTAAGGGGCATTGATGCTACACCTTTGGCTAAAAATAAACCCCAGTTTTGGACACAGGTGACCATGTGCATGGCGCCAGCCCATCAGGAAGATTGTCGTTTTCTGGTGTTGCATAATTTGCATGATACTATTGTGCAGGGTTTTCCATGGTTGCAGATACATAATCCTGTGTTGGATTGGAAGTCTATGTCTGTGACTAGTTGGGGTTGTCAGGGGGTTCATAATGACGTTCCTGTGATGTCAATCTCCTCTTCCTCCTCTTCTGAAGTTCCAGAGTTTTTGTCTGATTTTCAGGATGTATTCGATGAGCCCAAGTCCAGTTCCCTTCCACCGCATAGGGACTGTGATTGTGCTATTGACTTGATTCCAGGCTGTAAGTTTCGTAAGGGCCGACTTTTCAACCTGTCTGTGCCGGAACATACCTCCATGCGGAGTTATGTTAAGGAGTCTTTGGAGAAAGGGCATATTCGGCCATCTTCTTCACCGTTGGGAGCAGGATTTTTTTTTGTTGCTAAGAAGGATGGCTCCTTGAGACCCTGTATTGATTATCGCCTCTTGAATAAGATCACGGTCAAGTTTCAATACCCTTTATCTTTGCTTTCTGATTTGTTTGCCAGGATTAAGGGGGCTAGTTGGTTTACTAAAATTGACCTTCGGGGGGCATATAATTTTGTTCGTATTAAGCAGGGTGACGAATGGAAAACTGCGTTTAATACGCCCGAAGTGTTGTGAAATTGGATTTTGGGCTCCCCCGGTGGCCACTGGTGGAATTGAACTGGTGTGCATCATCCTCTCTGTTCACCTGTTTCCATCAGGATGTGGGAGTCGCTATTTAGCCTTGCTCCTCTGTCACTTCCATGCCGGTCAACATTGTAATCAGAAGCCTTTCTGTGCATGTTCCTGCTGCTAGACAACTCCCAGCTAAGTTGGACTTAGTCCTTGTTTGTTTTTGCATTTTGTTCCAGTTCACAGCTGTAGTTTCGTTTCTGTGTCTGGAAAGCTCTTGTGATCTGAAATTGCCACTCTGATGTTATGAGTTAATACTAGAGTCTTAAAGTAATTTCAGGATGGTATTTTGATAGGGTTTTCAGCTGACCATGAAAGTGCCCTTTCTGTCTTCCTGCTATCTAGTAAGCGGACCTCAATTTTGCTAAACCTATTTTCATACTACGTTTGTCATTTCATCTAAAATCACCGCCAATATTTGTGGGGGCCTCTGTCTGCCTTTCGGGGAAATTTCTCTAGAGGTGAGCCAGGACTATATTTTCCTCTGCCAGGATTAGTTAGTCCTCCGGCCGGCGCTGGGCGTCTAGGGATAAAACGCAGGCTACGCTACCCGGCTACTGTTAGTTGTGCGGCAGGTTTAGTTCATGGTCAGTTTAGTTTTCATCCTTCCAAGAGCTAGTTCGTATGTTTGCTGGGCTATGTTCTCTTGCCATTGAGAACCATAACAGTTTGACCGGCCTAAAAGGGTTAAATTAATTGACAGAGAAAGGAGAGAAAAGAGAAGTCTGCTGAAGATTTTTTTTTTTTTTTTTCTCAGTTCTGAGTGTGCTTGTAATTGAATCTCTTGCAAGTCTGCCTATATTGCAGCCTTTCTCTCCTTCTAATCCTGGAATGGCTCTGTGTTCACCTGTTTAAAATGGATATTCAGAGTTTAGCTGCAGGTTTGAATAATCTCACCACGAAAGTTCAAAACTTACAAGATTTTGTTGTTCATGTTCCTATATCTGAACCTAGAATTCCTTTGCCTGAATTTTTCTCGGGGAATAGATCTTGCTTTCAAAATTTCAAAAATAATTGCAAGTTGTTTTTGTCCCTGAAATCTCGCTCTGCTGGAGATCCTGTTCAGCAGGTCAGGATTGTGATTTCTTTGCTCCGGGGCGACCCTCAGGATTGGGCTTTTGCGTTGGCTCCAGGGGATCCTGCGTTGCTCAATGTGGATGCGTTTTTTCTGGCCTTGGGGTTGCTTTATGAGGAACCTCAGTTAGAACTTCAGGCGGAAAAGGCCTTGATGTCCCTATCTCAGGGGCAAGACGAAGCTGAAATATACTGCCAGAAATTCCGTAAATGGGCTGTGCTTACTCAGTGGAATGAGTGCGCCCTGGCGGCGAATTTCAGAGAGGGTCTCTCTGATGCCATTAAGGATGTTATGGTGGGGTTCCCTGTGCCTGCGGGTCTGAATGAGTCCATGACAATGGCTATCCAGATCGATAGGCGTCTGCGAGAGCGCAAACCTGTGCACCATTTGGCGGTGTCTACTGAGAAGACGCCAGAGAATATGCAATGTGATAGAGTTCTGTCCAGAAGTGAACGGCAGAATTTTAGACGAAAAAATGGGTTGTGCTTCTATTGCGGTGATTCAACTCATGTTATATCAGCATGCTCTAAGCGTACTAAGAAGCTTGATAAGTCTGTTTCAATTGGCACTTTACAGTCTAAGTTTATTCTATCTGTGACCCTGATTTGTTCTTTATCATCTATTACCGCGGATGCCTATGTCGACTCTGGTGCCGCTTTGAGTCTTATGGATTGGTCCTTTGCCAAACGCTGTGGGTATGATTTGGAGCCTCTTGAAACTCCTATACCCCTGAAGGGGATTGACTCCACCCCATTGGCTAGCAATAAACCACAATACTGGACACAAGTAACTATGCGGATTAATCCGGATCACCAGGAGATTATTCGCTTTCTTGTGCTGTATAACCTACATGATGTGTTGGTGCTTGGATTACCATGGCTGCAATCTCATAACCCAGTCCTTGACTGGAAAGCTATGTCTGTGTTAAGCTGGGGATGTAAGGGGACGCATGGGGACGTACCTGTGGTTTCCATTTTATCATCTATTCCCTCTGAGATTCCTGAATTCTTGACTGAATATCGTGACGTTTTTGAAGAACCTAAGCTTGGTTCATTACCTCCGCACCGGGAGTGCGATTGTGCCATAGATTTGATTCCGGGTAGTAAATACCCTAAGGGTCGTTTATTTAATCTGTCTGTGCCTGAACATGCTGCTATGCGAGAATATATAAAGGAGTCCTTGGAAAAGGGACATATTCGTCCTTCGTCATCTCCCTTAGGAGCCGGTTTTTTCTTTGTGGCTAAGAAAGATGGCTCTTTGAGGCCGTGCATTGATTATCGGCTTTTGAATAAAATCACGGTTAAATATCAGTATCCGTTGCCACTGCTGACTGATTTGTTTGCTCGCATAAAGGGGGCCAAGTGGTTCTCTAAGATAGATCTTCGTGGGGCGTATAATTTGGTGCGAATTAAGCAGGGGGATGAGTGGAAAACCGCATTTAATACGCCCGAGGGCCACTTTGAGTATTTGGTGATGCCTTTTGGTCTTTCAAATGCCCCTTCAGTCTTTCAGTCCTTTATGCATGACATTTTCCGTGATTATTTGGATAAATTTATGATTGTGTATCTGGATGATATTTTGATTTTTTCGGATGACTGGGACTCTCATGTCCAGCAGGTCAGGAGGGTTTTTCAGGTTTTGCGGTCTAATTCCTTGTGTGTGAAGGGTTCTAAGTGCGTTTTTGGGGTTCAAAAGATTTCCTTTTTGGGATATATTTTTTCCCCCTCTTCCATCGAGATGGATCCTGTCAAGGTTCAGGCTATTTGTGATTGGACGCAACCCTCTTCTCTTAAGAGTCTTCAGAAATTTTTGGGCTTTGCTAACTTTTATCGTCGATTTATTGCTGGTTTTTCTGATGTTGTTAAACCATTGACTGATTTGACTAAGAAGGGTGCTGATGTTGCTGATTGGTCCCCTGCTGCTGTGGAGGCCTTTCGGGAGCTTAAGCGCCGCTTTTCTTCCGCCCCTGTGTTGCGTCAGCCTGATGTTGCTCTTCCTTTTCAGGTTGAGGTCGACGCTTCTGAAATCGGAGCTGGGGCGGTTTTGTCGCAGAGAAGTTCCGATTGCTCCGTGATGAGACCTTGTGCTTTTTTCTCGCGTAAATTTTCGCCCGCCGAGCGGAATTATGATGTTGGGAATCGGGAGCTTTTGGCCATGAAGTGGGCTTTTGAGGAGTGGCGTCATTGGCTTGAGGGGGCTAGACATCAGGTGGTGGTATTGACTGACCACAAAAATCTAATTTATCTTGAGTCCGCCAGACGCCTGAATCCTAGACAGGCGCGATGGTCGTTGTTTTTCTCTCGGTTTAATTTTGTGGTGTCCTACCTGCCGGGTTCTAAGAATGTTAAGGCGGATGCCCTTTCTAGGAGTTTTGAGCCTGACTCCCCTGGTAATTCTGAACCTACAGGTATCCTTAAGGATGGAGTGATATTGTCTGCCGTTTCTCCAGACCTGCGGCGGGCCTTGCAGGAGTTTCAGGCGGATAGACCTGATCGTTGCCCACCTGGTAGACTGTTTGTTCCTGATGATTGGACCAGTAGAGTCATTTCTGAGGTTCATTCTTCTGCGTTGGCAGGTCATCCTGGAATCTTTGGTACCAGGGATTTGGTGGCAAGGTCCTTTTGGTGGCCTTCCCTGTCTCGAGATGTGCGAGGCTTCGTGCAGTCTTGTGACGTTTGTGCTCGGGCCAAGCCTTGTTGTTCTCGGGCTAGTGGATTGTTGTTGCCCTTGCCTATCCCGAAGAGGCCCTGGACGCACATCTCGATGGATTTTATTTCGGATCTTCCTGTTTCTCAGAAGATGTCTGTCATCTGGGTGGTGTGTGATCGTTTCTCTAAGATGGTCCATTTGGTTCCCCTGCCTAAGTTGCCTTCTTCTTCCGAGTTGGTTCCTCTGTTTTTTCAAAATGTGGTCCGTTTGCATGGTATTCCGGAGAATATCGTTTCTGACAGAGGTACCCAATTCGTGTCTAGATTTTGGCGAGCATTCTGTGCTAGGATGGGCATAGATTTGTCTTTTTCGTCTGCTTTCCATCCTCAGACTAATGGCCAGACCGAGCGGACGAATCAGACCTTGGAGACATATTTGAGGTGTTTTGTGTCTGCAGATCAGGATGATTGGGTTGCTTTTTTGCCTTTAGCGGAGTTTGCCCTCAATAATCGGGCCAGTTCTGCCACCTTGGTGTCTCCCTTTTTCTGTAATTCGGGGTTTCATCCTCGATTTTCTTCTGGTCAGGTGGAATCTTCGGATTGTCCTGGAGTGGATGCTGTGGTGGAGAGGTTGCATCAGATTTGGGGGCAGGTAGTGGACAATTTGAAGTTGTCCCAGGAGAAGACTCAGCTTTTTGCCAACCGCCGGCGTCGGGTTGGTCCTCGGCTTTGTGTTGGGGACTTGGTGTGGTTGTCTTCTCGTTTTGTCCCTATGAGGGTTTCTTCTCCCAAGTTTAAGCCTCGGTTCATCGGCCCGTACAAGATATTGGAGATTCTTAACCCTGTGTCCTTCCGTTTGGACCTCCCTGCATCTTTTTCTATTCATAATGTTTTTCATCGGTCATTATTGCGCAGGTATGAGGTACCGGTTGTGCCTTCCGTTGAGCCTCCTGCTCCGGTGTTGGTTGAGGGCGAGTTGGAGTACGTTGTGGAAAAAATCTTGGACTCCCGTGTTTCCAGACGGAAACTCCAGTATCTGGTCAAATGGAAGGGATACGGTCAGGAGGATAATTCTTGGGTGACTGCCTCTGATGTTCATGCCTCCGATTTGGTCCGTGCCTTTCATAGGGCTCATCCTGATCGCCCTGGTGGTTCTGGTGAGGGTTCGGTGCCCCCTCCTTGAGGGGGGGGTACTGTTGTGAAATTGGATTTTGGGCTCCCCCGGTGGCCACTGGTGGAATTGAACTGGTGTGCATCATCCTCTCTGTTCACCTGTTTCCATCAGGATGTGGGAGTCGCTATTTAGCCTTGCTCCTCTGTCACTTCCATGCCGGTCAACATTGTAATCAGAAGCCTTTCTGTGCATGTTCCTGCTGCTAGACAACTCCCAGCTAAGTTGGACTTAGTCCTTGTTTGTTTTTGCATTTTGTTCCAGTTCACAGCTGTAGTTTCGTTTCTGTGTCTGGAAAGCTCTTGTGATCTGAAATTGCCACTCTGATGTTATGAGTTAATACTAGAGTCTTAAAGTAATTTCAGGATGGTATTTTGATAGGGTTTTCAGCTGACCATGAAAGTGCCCTTTCTGTCTTCCTGCTATCTAGTAAGCGGACCTCAATTTTGCTAAACCTATTTTCATACTACGTTTGTCATTTCATCTAAAATCACCGCCAATATTTGTGGGGGCCTCTGTCTGCCTTTCGGGGAAATTTCTCTAGAGGTGAGCCAGGACTATATTTTCCTCTGCCAGGATTAGTTAGTCCTCCGGCCGGCGCTGGGCGTCTAGGGATAAAACGCAGGCTACGCTACCCGGCTACTGTTAGTTGTGCGGCAGGTTTAGTTCATGGTCAGTTTAGTTTTCATCCTTCCAAGAGCTAGTTCGTATGTTTGCTGGGCTATGTTCTCTTGCCATTGAGAACCATAACACCGAAGGCCATTTTGAATACCTTGTGATGCCATTCGGGCTCTCTAATGCTCCATCTGTTTTTCAGTACTTCATGCATGATATCTTCCGGAATTATCTTGATAAATTCATGATTGTATATTTGGATGACATCTTAATTTTTTCCGATGATTGGGAGTCTCATGTGAAACAGGTCAGGATGGTATTTCAGATCCTTCGTGATATTGCTTTTTGTGAAGGGGTCTAAGTGTCTCTTTGGAGTGCAGAAGGTTTCTTTTTTGGGCTTCATTTTTTCTCCCTCATCTATAGAGATGGATCCGGTTAAGGTTCAGGCCATTCATGATTGGATTCAGCCCACATCTGTGAAAAGCCTTCAGAAATTTTTGGGCTTTGCTAATTTTTATCGCCGTTTCATTGCTAACTTCTCCATTGTGGTTAAACCCCTGACCGATTTGACGAAGAAAGGCGCTGATGTAATGAATTGGTCCCCTGTGGCTGTCTCTGCCTTTCAGGAGCTTAAACGCCGATTTACTTCTGCCCCGGTGTTACGTCAGCCAGATGTTTCTCTTCCGTTTCAGGTTGAGGTTGACGCTTCTGAGATTGGGGCAGGGGCCGTTTTGTCTCAGAGGAATTCTGATGGTTCCTTGATGAAACCGTGTGCCTTCTTTTCCCGTAAGTTTTCGCCTGCTGAACGCAATTATGATGTCGGCAATCGGGAGTTGTTGGCTATGAAGTGGGCGTTTGAGGAATGGCGACATTGGCTTGAGGGAGCCAAGCACCGTATTGTGGTTTTGACCGATCATAAAAATCTGATTTACCTCGAATCTGCCAAACGGCTGAATCCTAGACAGGCTCGATGGTCCCTGTTTTTCTCCCGTTTTGATTTCGTGGTCTCGTATCTTCCGGGTTCTAAGAATGTTAAGGCTGATGCCCTCTCTAGGAGTTTTTTGCCTGATTCTCCTGAGGCATTTGAGCCGGTCGGCATTCTGAAGGAAGGGGTGGTCCTTTCTGCCATTTCCCCTGATTTGCGACGGGTTCTGCAGGAATTTCAGGCTGACAAACCTGACCGCTGTCCAGTGGGGAAACTGTTTGTTCCTGATAGATGGACTAGTAGAGTGATTTCTGAGGTTCTTTGTTCTGTGTTGGCTGGCCATCCCGGTATTTTTGGTACCAGAGATTTGGTTGGTAGGTCCTTTTGGTGGCCTTCTTTGTCGCGTGATGTGCGTTCTATTGTGCAGTCCTGTGGGACTTGTGCACGGGCCAAGCCTTGTTGTTCCCGTGCTAGTGGGTTACTTTTGCCATTGCCGGTCCCTGAGAGACCCTGGACGCATATTTCTATGGATTTTATTTCTGATCGTCCGGTTTCCCAGAGGATGTCGGTTATCTGGGTTGTTTGTGACCGGTTTTCTAAGATGGTTCATTTGGTGCCTTTGCCTAAATTGCCTTCCTCTTCAGAGTTGGTTGCGTTGTTTTTTCAGCATGTGGTTCATTTGCATGGTATTCCGGAGAATATTGTGTCCGACAGAGGTTCCCAGTTTGTTTCTAGGTTTTGGCGGGCCTTTTGTGCTAGGCTGGGCATTGATTTGTCTTTTTCTTCCGCATTTCATCCTCAGACAAATGGCCAGACTGAGCGAACTAATCAGACTTTGGAAACTTATTTGAGATGCTTTGTTTCTGCTGATCAGGATGATTGGGTGGCTTTCTTGCCATTGGCCGAGTTTGCCCTTAATAATTGGGCTAGTTCGGCTACCTTGGTTTCGCCCTTCTTTTGTAATTTTGGTTTTCATCCTCGTTTTTCTTCGGGGCAAGTTGAACCTTCTGATTGTCCTGGTGTGGATTCTGTGGTTGACAGGTTGCAGCAGATTTGGGCTCATGTGGTGGACAATTTGGTGTTGTCTCAGGAGGAGGCTCAGCGTTTTGCTAACCGTCGTCGGTGTGTTGGTTCCCGGCTTCGGGTTGGGGATTTGGTCTGGTTGTCTTCCCGTCATGTTCCTATGAAGGTTTCTTCCTCTAAGTTTAAGCCTCGGTTTATTGGTCCTTATAGGATTTCTGAGATTATCAATCCGGTGTCTTTTCATTTGGCCCTTCCGGCCTCTTTTGCCATCCATAATGTTTTCCATAGATCTTTATTGCGGAAATATGTGGTGCCCGTTGTTCCCTCGGTTAATCCTCCTGCTCCTGTGTTGATTGATGGGGAGTTGGAGTATGTGGTTGAGAAGATTTTGGATTCTCGCTTTTCGAGGCGGAGGCTTCAGTACCTTGTCAAATGGAAGGGTTATGGCCAGGAGGATAATTCTTGGGTTTTTGCCTCTGATGTCCATGCTGCTGATTTGGTCCGTGCCTTTCATCTGGCTCGTCCTGATCGGCCTGGGGGCTCTGGTGAGGGTTCGGTGACCCCTCTTCAAGGGGGGGGTACTGTTGTGAATTCTGCTCTTGGGCTCCCTCCGGTGGTTGTTGGTGGTAGTGCAGTTGTCTTGGGGTTGTAATCCTGGGCAGGTGTTTCTGCTGATTTCAGCTCTATTAGGTATTTAGGTGTGCAGGATCCATGAGTCCTTGCCAGTTGTCCATTGTTCTTGGAGGGATTGCATCTCTCTCTGGCTCCTCATGCCCTGCTGCCAATTCAGCTAAGATAAGTGTCTGGTTTTTTGTCTCTGTGCACACATTCAGTGTGCTTTGCAATTCAGTGCAATTCATTGTGTTTTTGTCCAGCTTAGACTTTGTTTTTTTCAGTCATGCCGGATTCTCAGGAGATGCAGATATACTTTCTATGTCTTTAGTTAGATGTAGAATATTTGTGTTATCTGCTGTGGATATTTTTAGGATTTTAATACTGACCGCTTAGAATTCTGTCCTATCCTTTTCTATTTAGCTAGAAGTGCCTCTTTTGCTAAATCCTGTTTTTCTGCCTGTGTGTTTTTCCTCTTATACTCACAGTCAATATTTGTGGGGGGCTGCCTATCCTTTGGGGTTCTGCTCTGAGGCAAGATAGAATTCCCACTTCCATCTATAGGGGTATTTAGTCCTCCGGCTGTGTCGAGGTGTCTAGGACGTGTTAGGTACATCCCACGGCTACTTCTAGTTGCGGTGTTAGTTTAGGGTTTGCGGTCAGTACAGGTTCCACCTACTCCTGAGAAAGTCTCTCATGCGGCTCCAAGGTCACCGGATCATAACAGCTTTGGTCTGATGAGTCCAAATTTGAGATCTTTGGTTCCAACCACCGTGTCTTTATGCGACGCAGAAAAGGTGAATGGATGGACTCTACATGCCTTTTTCCCACCGTGAAGCATGGAGGAGGAGGTGTGATGGTGTGGAGGTGCTTTGCTGGTGACAGTGTTGAGGATTTATTAAAAATTGAAGGAATACTGAACCAGCATGGCGACCACAGCGTTTAGTTGGACCATCATTTATTTTTCAACAGGACAATGACCCCAAACACACCTCCAGGTTGTGTAAGGGCTATTTGACCAAGAAGGAGAGTGATGGGGTGCTACGCCAGATGACCTGGATCCACAGTCACCAGACCAGAACCCAATCGAGATGGTCTGGGGTGAGCAGGATCGTAGAGTGAAGGCAAAAGGGCCAACAAGTGCTAAGCATCTCTGGGAACTCCTTCAAGATTGTTGGAAGACCATTCCCAGTGACTACCTCTTGAAACTGATCAAGAGAATGCCAAGAGCTTGCAACGCAGTCATCAAAGCAAAAGGTGGCTACTTTGAAGAACCTAGAATATAAGACATAATTTCAGTTGTTTCACACTTTTTTGTTAAGTATATAATTCCACGTGTGTTAATTCATAGTTTTGATGCCTTCAGTGTAAATGTACAATTTTCATAGTCATGAAAATACAGAAAATTCTTTAAATGAGAAGGTGTGTCCAAACTTTTGGTCTGTACTGTATATCTATTCTATCTTTTCTATTATAACCTGTGAGTGTGATTTTTACAGTAGCGGCATATGAATTACCGGCTTTTCAAAGGACACCAATGAGAAAAAAACGGACAGCACTCGCTGTGCATTTTTTCTCGCATCCATTGACTTGCATTGGCGAGTCTCGTCCGAGATATGCAGCAAATCGCAACATGCTGCCATTTTTTTCTCAGTCCGATTTAGGCTGAGAAAAAAATCGCAGATGAGATGTCACCCATTGAATAACATTGGTCCAAGTGCAAGCCGATTTTTTGTATTGGGTTGTGCTGGTCCGTTTTTCTTGCAAGTGAGTATGAGCCCGTAAGCTGACTCTCCTACATTCTCCTCTGATTTAATGAAAACTCCTGCCCACTGTGCATCTAAAAACGCTGTTGAACTATGCAGTTTTCATCTATATATATAATTGTCTAAGGGTTTTTCTGTCTGTCCTGGAAATCCCGCGTCTCTGATTGGTCGAGGCCGCCTGGGCCTCGACCAATCAGCGACGGGCACAGTATCGACGTAGATGTCATAATGGAAATCCCGCGTCTCTGATTGTTCGAGGCCGCCAGCGACGGGCACAGTATCGACGTAGATGTCATAATGGTTGCCATGGCGACGATGATGTCATAAAGGTTGCCTTGACCAATCAGCGACGGGCACAGTCTGCCGCAAATTCTGGAATCATCATTGTCCATATACTACGGGGACATGCATATTCTAGAATACCCGATGCGTTAGAATTGGGCCACAATCTAGTCTACTATATAATTGTCTAAGGGTTACTTCCGTCTGTCTGTCTGTCACAGATATTTATTGGTCGCGGCCTCTTTCTGTCATGGAATCCAAGTCGCTGATTGGTCGTGGCAAAACAGCCATGACCAATCAGCGACGGCCACAGTCCGGGAGAAAAATTGCCGCTCCTTCCTCCCCGCAGTCAGTGCCCGCTCCGTACTCCCCTCCAGTCTGCCCTCACACAGGGTTAATGGCAGCGGTAATGTACCGCGTTATGCCGCTGTGCAATGCACTCTGTTACCGCTGCTATTAACCCTGTGTGACCAACTTTTTACTATTCATGCTGCCTATGCAGCATGAATAGTAAAACGATCTAATGTTAAAAATAATAAAAAAATAATAAATCGTTATATACTCACCGTCCGTCGGCCCCCGTATCGACAACAGGCCTTTCCTGCTCCTCGCGACGCTCCGGTAACCGGTCCATGCTGCGATCTCGCGAGATGATGACGTAGCAGTCTCGCGAGACCGCTACATCATCATCTCGCGAGACCGCAATGCACTCTTGGGACCGGAGCGCACGAGCAGGTAACCGCTTCGCTTGGATCCGGAAGGTGAGTATATAACTATTTTTAATTTTATTTCTTTTTTAACAGGGATATGATGCCCACATTGCTATATACTACGTAGCTGGGCAATATACTACATGCACTGGGCAATATACTACGTGGCTGGGCAATATACTACATGGGCTGTGCTATATACTACGTGGCTGGGCAATATACTACGTGGACTGCGCAATATACTACGTGGGCTGCGCAATATACTACGTGGGCTGCGCAATGTACAACGTGGGCTGCGCAATGTACTACGTCGGCTGCGCAATGTACCACGTGGGCTGCGCAATGTACCACGTGGGCTGCGCAATATACAATGTGGGCTGCGCAATATACAGCGTGGGCTGCTCAATGTACTGCGTGGGCTGCGCAATGTACTACGTGGGCTGTGCAATGTACTGCGTGGGCTGCGCAATGTACTGTGTGGGCTGCGCAATGTACTGCGTGGGCTGCGCAATATACTACGTGGGCTGTGCTATACACTACGCATACATATTCTAGAATACCCGATGCGTTAGAATCGGGCCACCATCTAGTATATATACAGGTCCTTCTCAAAAAATTAGCATATAGTGTTAAATTTCATTATTTACCATAATGTAATGATTACAATTAAACTTTCATATATTATAGATTCATTATCCACCAACTGAAATTTGTCAGGTCTTTTATTGTTTTAATACTGATGATTTTGGCATACAACTCCTGATAACCCAAAAAACCTGTCTCAATAAATTAGCATATTTCACCCGTCCAATCAAATAAAAGTGTTTTTTAATAACAAACCAAAAAACCAACAAACAATAATGTTCAGTTATGCACTCAATACTTGGTCGGGAATCCTTTGGCAGAAATGACTGCTTCAATGCGGCGTGGCATGGAGGCAATCAGCCTGTGACACTGCTGAGATGTTATGGAGGCCCAGGATGCTTCAATAGCGGCCTTAAGCTCATCCAGAGTGTTGGGTCTTGCGTCTCTCAACTTTCTCTTCACAATATCCCACAGATTCTCTATGGGGTTCAGGTCAGGAGAGTTGGCAGGCCAATTGAGCACAGTAATACCATGGACAGTAAACCATTTACCAGTGGTTTTGGCACTGTGAGCAGGTGCCAGGTCGTGCTGAAAAATGAAATCTTCATCTCCATAAAGCATTTCAGCCGATGGAAGCATGAAGTGCTCCAAAATCTCCTGATAGCTAGCTGCATTGACCCTGCCCTTGATGAAACACAGTGGACCAACACCAGCAGCTGACATGGCACCCCACACCATCACTGACTGTGGGTACTTGACACTGGACTTCAGGCATTTTGGCATTTCCTTCTCCCCAGTCTTCCTCCAGACTCTGGCACCTTGATTTCCGAATGACATGCAAAATTTGCTTTCATCAGAAAAAAGTACTTGGGACCACTTAGCAACAGTCCAGTGCTGCTTCTCTGTAGCCCAGGTCAGGCGCTTCTGCCGCTGTTTATGGTTCAAAAGTGGCTTTACCTGGGGAATGCGGCACCTGTAGCCCATTTCCTGCACACGCCTGTGCACGGTGGCTCTGGATGTTTCCACACCAGACTCAGTCCACTGCTTCCTCAGCAATCTTCCTCAGGGTCCGGTCACCTCTTCTCGTTGTACAGCGTTTTCTGCCACATTTTTTCCTTCCAACAGACTTACCATTGAGGTGCCTTGATACAGCACTCTGGGAACAGCCTATTTGTTGAGAAATTTCTTTCTGGGTCTTACCCTCTTGCTTGAGGGTGTCAATGATGGCCTTCTTGACATCTGTCAGGTCGCTAGTCTTACCCATGATGGGGGTTTTGAGTAATGAACCAGGCAGGGAGTTTTTAAAAGCCTCAGGTATCTTTTGCATGTGTTTAGAGTTAATTAGTTGATTCAGAAGATTAGGGTAATAGGTCATTTAGAGAACCTTTTCTTGATATGCTAATTTATTGAGACAGGTTTTTTGGGTTATCAGGAGTTGTATGCCAAAATCATCAGTATTAAAACAATAAAAGACCTGACAAATTTCAGTTGGTGGATAATGAATCTATAATATATGAAAGTTTAATTGTAATCATTACATTATGGTAAATAATGAAATTTAACACTATATGCTAATTTTTTGAGAAGGACCTGTATATATATACTTTCCCTGTAAGCTTCTGTGCGAAGCCTTAAAAATGCATGCAAAAAACACAGTTGCATTTTTAAGTGTAGAATCAGAGCTTTTCCGTGCTATTAAAAAACCCATTAAAATGCTGCATCAAATCACCAAAAATGCATCAAATACATTAAAAAAACATAGCAAAAATCTAAGAAAATTGTAATTGCATAGTGTGGTGCAGACACCTGCAGAAAAAAAGCAACAGAAAAAATTTAGCATTTATGCTACCTGTGAACACAGACTCAGCATTACATTTTTATTACTTACAACTCCGGATCAAGATTGTCCTGCTGACTTTGGGACAATTGGAAGCTAAGCAGTATGTTTGTAACTTACATGCTTAATAAAGACTGATTGAAAGACAACATTTTGGCAAGTTGGACACTGGATTAACCCCTTCACCACCTTGGGATTTTCCGTTTTTGCATTTTCTTTTTTTTGCTCCCCTTCTTTCGAGAGCCATAACTTTATTTTTCTTAAACATTGCCATGTGAGGGATTGTTTTTTGCGTTAGAAGGTGTACTTTTGAACAATACCATTTACTTTACCATATAGTGTACAGGAAAACGAAAAAAAAAAAAAATCCAGGTGTGGTGAAATTGCAGAAAAAAGTGCAATTCCACAATTTTGTGTTTTTTTTTACAGTGCCTGAAAAGATGAGGGTTCAGCAACGGAGCCCGCATCAAAAGAGGGGGAGGCGACCTATGACG
This sequence comes from Ranitomeya variabilis, assembly GCF_051348905.1. Classification (NCBI taxonomy): domain Eukaryota; kingdom Metazoa; phylum Chordata; class Amphibia; order Anura; family Dendrobatidae; genus Ranitomeya; species Ranitomeya variabilis. The sequence goes on from NC_135234.1 coordinate 653,614,251, forward strand.
TACCCATACGTCATAAAGGGGTTAATAACTATTGATAATGATGAAAATGTCACAGTTAGTAGCTACTTAAAATATTGTATGTAAAACTTGTATTCAATCCTCTCCATAAAATATCAGGACTTTATTGATTAATGAATATAAGTATGATGTTACTAAGTCTCTGAGATTTGTTTTGAAACGTACAGCTAAAATGATTACACCCTACCTTCAAGCTGTGTATTTCCAAAATCTGTCATGGGCATGAAAAGTCTCTGAAGTTTAGCCTAGAGCAGGGGTGCACAACATTTTTTTGTTCAAAGGCCACAATGTCATACTGAACCAATCCCAAAGGCCGCAATAAATTTAAAAGGGTACTTGTATGAATACATCACCAGAACCATCAGTACCTTAATAATAACGTCAGCAGATGAATGCAGCACCAAAACCACCATCAGCAGATAAATGCAGAGCCAGAATCATCATCATCAGATGAGTACAGAGCCAAAACCACCATCAGCAGATTAATGCAGCACCATAACAACAGTTAGCAAATTAATGCAGAACCAGAACCTCCATCAGCACATGAATGCAGTGCTAGAACTACAACAGCAGATGAATGCAGCATCAGAACCACTGTCAGCAGATGAATGCAGTGCCAGAACCACCATCAGCACATGAATGCAGTTCCAGAACCACAGTCAGTACATGAATTCAGCATTAGAACCACCGTCCGTATGTGAATGAAGCGCCAGATCCAATATCAGTACATAAGAGCAGAGTCAGAACCACCATCAGTTCATGAATAAATCAACAAGGTTATTACAGCGGTCAACTCCCAGTATGTCTATATCAATGGTAAGGAGATACTTGGAGATGTTGATAACCGTCATCATAAGCTTGTGGACCATACAAGAACCACAGCACTGATGAGAGGTAGTCAAGATCACAAATAAACATTTATCTCTAGCTACCTTATATTTGACATTTTTTCTGATTAAAGTCATTCCCATCCCTTTTGTCTCCATTTAGCACAGATACCATGATGGGATTTCATGCCCATGGGATTTTCCTTGTATTCAGCAGCATTTCCCGACACGGTGCCCTTATAAATAAAAGTATCATTATACTGCCCTATAAATAAAAACTATTTCCCATGCTGTGACCCTGAAAAAATAATTACTCCTCACTGTAATTCCTGCTAAAATATCCCCCCCAACACTGCCTCTCTCCAAAATATCCCCCCCACAAATACACACTACCCTTGTGCATAATATCCCCCACACTGCCAGTATGAATAAAGTGCCCACCTACTGCCTCATGGAAAACTGTGCCCCTGAGATGGACATACTACTCATGTTCCTGCAGCGCCCCAGAGTCCTGGTCGTTGCAGTACTGATGCTCCGCCGCTAAGGGGGGCTATGGTACGTCTGATGGCACTGAAGGAGTTCACCTGACCAGGTATCACAGACACCAATACACTTCACAGTCTGGCCTCCAGGGGGAGCTAAGGGTGCTATGTATTAGGCCACTCCTCACAATCTGGTAAAACTGGGGGTTGGATAGGAAGTTAGTTAGAAGCTGACTGGGTTGGAACCAGGCAACATCCTGTGGCAGAGGGTGTTGCAGGGGAAGATTCAGGGGGGTCCCTGTCAGGGGTGGGATCCTGACAGAGGCCTAGCGAACTGAGAGAACGTTACGGGACCGCGCCTGCACCTGATCGCGGCGGTACCCTAAGAAAGGACAAGAAGCGAGGTTTATTGTGCTGAGTGAGAAACGAGATCAACGCAACAAGGAGAAACACCAGTAGAAGTCGTGCTGTAAGAAGAGGCAACATCCTACTGAGGCGCGCAGCCGGTGGCCGGAACGCCGAGGAAGTATAGAGCTCCAGGCCTAACTTCAACTCTACGGCAGGACAGTCAGTTATAGGCGGGCTGTCTCACCCAAATCACCTAAGAAGACATAGGGGGCAACAACAGGAGAGGGACGACACTAGGGTCCAGGAAGAGCTCCGAGCCTACCCGTCATACGGGTGCGTCCTAGCCATATCATCTGGGGGACGAAGAAGAACATCATAATCGAGTTGTGAGGGAACTTCAGAAACAGACACAACAGTTGTTGGGACTATCCCGTAAGCACAGCAGGGGAGGACCACAACACACAAGCGCTAGAAGGTAGGCACAGATTTCCACCTGCAAAGGGAACTCTGGAGGTGCCATCGGACCGGCCGGACTCCCACAGCCCGGTTAACCGTATTCCGGACGGAGGATCCTGAAGCCTTCAGTAAAGAGGTAAAGAGACTGCAACCTGGTGTCCTCGTTATTTACTGTGACCTGCACCGCACCACTACAGCATCACCACCCACACCTTTCATTGGGCGCCCCTCAGCAGGGTCACGGACCGGGTCTAGCCACCGTGACAACCCCAGAGCAGAGACTCAGAGGCCCGGTACCGGGTACCCCTCGGCAGTGGGGGCGCTACATTCCCCCTTATTGTTAAGTGCTGTGATGTGATACTATATAATGTTTTACATTGTTATGTGATAGAGTTGTGTTCTGGCTAGCTACAGGTAGTGAGTAGGTATGGATAGAGTTAAGAGTTGAGACTATCCCAGGGGAGGGGCTATGCAGCAAGATCAGAGAGGACTTGCTGGTAATGAGTCAGACAGGGCCTAGCTTGCAGCTAGAGCAGACCTTTGGTCTGAGTACCCCGTGTTTACAACTTACAGAGGTAACGGGCCAGGATGGAACAGGGATCGTGAGACGAATAGAGTGCCCCTGGTGGGAGTTCCAAGGACATGGAACTGAAGGTTGAAATATAGGACTCTTAATGGACTGTTCTACAGTACTGGGTGGTGGTGAAGGCAAAGGAACTTAGGGATAGAAGCAAGTAAGCCTGTAAGAAGTAGAAAGACTGCGTGTGAAGATGCTCCATGTTGTAAAGGAGACGTTGGTGAAGTTAAGCACCCGCCATCTATTGTACATATTCCCCATCAAGTTACTGTTGACTGGTGGTTTCCCTCATTGAACTTTTCAACATCTAGTCCTAGCCTGCCAAAGTCACCGGCATCATGCGGCCTGCAAGGGCTTAACTCCCCTGAAGATGAAGCCTACACAGCCAGCCAGGACCCTTATCTTCATGTAGCATGCCAGGGTGTGGAAGACGAGTACTTCGCCCATGGCTACTGCCCCATGCCACATTACACCCCCTTTCACATTGTCCCCCCACAAATAACAGTATCTCACACACCCCATAATCCACAATGATTTACATTTAATCTTCAGTACCTTGATAGAGCACTTACTGTTGCACACATCATCTCTGCTCCTCTGCTGAACAAAAATACCGGAAGAAGAGAACTGCGTCTCCCGGAAAACTCCATGAGCTGCACAATATCTTTCGGTGGGCCGCATGTGGCCAGTGCACCATATGTTGTGCTGGTCCAGCCTAGAGAGAACCCTGCAGTAAAGAGCACACTGCCAGTATTACAAATCCCCTGGTCAATGCATCCAATATGTGTAGCTTAATGGTTTGCAGAAATTAGAGATAACTGATAACAAGTCATTGTACTAGATACTTACAATGCTGAATAGTTCTTAACTGCACATTCACGACTACTTTGAACAACTGTTATAATATAAAGACTCATATCAGTTCTGTTTTACTTAGAAAAAAGAAACAATAATGAGCCGATATTTGTCTCAGGGCTCATACCCATTTGCAAGAAAAAAACGGTCCGTTACCTGGACCGAAAAAAAACGGACGAGTGCCATGCGAGTACAATGCGATTTTTCTCACATAGCATCTGTATGACATCCGTATGCCATGCGTTTTTTTTCTCTGCAACTATTTTTCCACAATCATTTACGGGACTATTTACAGTTTTCTATGCCACAGAATGATAAGGTACCTGTAAAAAACGGACGGCATACGGATGGTCCGTATGCCGTGCAATCTTTTTCTCGCACCCATTGACTTGCATTGGCGAGTCTCATCCGAGATACGCAGCAAATCGCAGCATGCTGCGATTTTTTTCTCAGTCCGATTTCAGCTGAGAAAAAAAAATCGCAGATGAGATGTCACCCATTGAATAACATTGGTCCTAGTGCAATCTGATTTTTTATCGGATTGCACTCATCCATTTCTTGCACAAATGAGTATGAGCCCTCAGTCTCAGCCTATTTTTGTGCATAAAGTACCAAGTATCAAACTCTGTGCCAGTGTGCAAAGGGGTTGCTCGGCCTTAGTATTTGACTGCAGACTTGTGAAACCTCACATTCGGAGCAATGTGCTCTTTGAGGATACTCCAATTCCTTACGACCTCGCCTAATTACACCGAAGCCCTCGATCTCCTGTAATAAAAGTAAAATTATAAAACAACAATATGCCATACCTGTCCATCGTTCTGTCCCACGCTGTAATCCATGTCTGGGGGCTAAATAGTTTTCAACCTGGACGGTGCCAAGATGCCACTGTCCAGGCTGAGAACCACCTTTGAATGAGATGCTGAGAGTGCAGCATCATTCACCAGAGGTGACATCATCACTGTCATTTTCCCACGGTCCTGAGGTCACCGCAGTTCAGCCGGCCTCGATGATGTCACCACTGGTGAATGATGCTGCACTCTCAGCAGCTCATTCACCACTGGTTCTCAGCCTGGACGGTCACATCTTGGCACTGGCCAGGTTGGCATGGATTACAGCGTGGGACAGAACGATGGACAGGTATAGTATATTGTTGTTTTTTTATTTTACTTTTATTACAAGAGATCGAGGGCTTTAGGCGAGGTTGTAAGTATGGTTTAATTGAGATTAATAAAGGAGTCTGTGTCACTTTTTCAATTAAAGGACTTTATTCTGGCTGTGTCTTTATTTATTATTATTATACATTTTTATAGCGCCATTTATTCCATGGCGCTTTACATGTGAAAAAGGGGGCAAATATAGACAAATATATTAAACAATTAGATATAACTATAGGATTAGTAATGGATAGGTGTCTTAGGGTACCGTCACACAGTGGCATTTTCATCGCTACGACGGCACGATTCGTGACGTTGCAGCGTCGCATGATTATCGCTCCAGCGTCGTAGACTGCGGTCACACGTTGCAATACACGGCGCTGGAGCGATAATTTCATGACGTATTTGCGATGTAGAAGCCGTTGGTTACTGTGCGCACATCGTATACAACCTGTGTCACACGATACAATCATGCCGCCACAGCGGGACACTAGACGACGAAAGAAAGTTTCAAACGATCTGCTACGACGTACGATTCTCAGCGGGGTTCCGGATCGCAGTAGCGTGTCAGACACAACGATATCATAACGATATCGCTAGAACGTCACGAATCGTGCCATCGTAGCGATGAAAATGCCACTGTGTGACGGTACCCTTATAGACGCCTCTCCATTACGAAGCCGTGGGCTTGATGCACCCTGACAATACAAAGGTGACATCAACTCCACTAATATGAACCACACTTGCCACCGCTACAGGACAAGTGGGAAGAGTCGGGCAAAGCGCCGGAATTGGCGCATCTAATAGATGCGTCTTTTCTGGGCAGCTGCAGGCTGCTGTTTTAGGCTGGGAGGGCCTATATCAATGGCCCCTTACCAGCCTGAGAATACCTGTCCCCAGCTGTGACCTTTAGCGAGGCTGGTTGTCAAAAGTGGAGGGAACCCCATGCCAGTTGTTTTAATTATTTAAACAATAAAAAAAAAACGTGGGGAACTTTCTATTCTTGATAGCCAGCTGTAAGTTTTGCCTGGTTGGTTCAAGATAATAGGGGGGGAACCCACGCCGGGTTTTTCATTCTTTTATGTTGTTATATCGCAGGCAGCGACTGAGGAATACCCTGATGATCCGCTCCTGCTGTCACTGTTATTTGCAGCAGCAGGTGTCAGATGATGGGAGTAAGAGTCCCAAAACCCCCACCTGCTATCATCGTTCTGACTTTAATATAACTCTCACCATTCTCTTTTGCTTGCGCCGATCGCTGGCAGAGCAGGGTAAAATGATGAGAGCGTTCTTTAGCACCTGCCGCTGGGAAACAGTGCTTACTGTAGCGCTTCTTCCCCGGTGCCATTGCGTGCCACATGGATGACATCAATTTGTGTTCTCAGTGTGACGGTAAAAAACAGACATGTCTACGTGTGGGGCACACGGACACACGGTCCGTGGAAATACTCTGACGTGTCAATGTCTCCAGTACGTGTGAAAACTGTCACCACACGTACCGGAGAAACAGATGTGTGAAATAGGCCTCAAGTGGATTATATGCAGCGCCCCAGAGTCCTGGTCATTGCAGTAATGTCATTCTTCCACCAGGGGGAGTGATATTACGTCTGATGGCAATAAAGGAGATCTTCCTACCAGGTATCACAAACCATACACAACACTTCACACTCCAGACCACCAGGGGGAGCCTTGCTCCTATCTACTAGGGCACTCCTCACAGAAGGGTAAAACTGGTGGGCTGGGTAGAAACGTTAGAGAGAAGCTGGCTGGGCTTTGCCCAGGCAACACCTTTCAGGCAGACAGGGGGAAAGGAGGAACATCGGAGCTGCAGACAGAGGGTCCCAGACAGGTGTGGGATCCTGTCAGAGGTCTAGCAAGACAGAAAGATACGGAGCTGTGCCTGCCCCACGTGCGGCAGCATCCTAAGAAAGGACACGAAGAGAATGGTGTTGTAGAGGGTGAAAAAAGAAATCATAGCACAAGGAGATATCACCAGAAGGTGTTCTGCCCTGAAATAGGCTGCCTCAATCTGAGGTGCGTAGCCGGTGGCCGGAACACCGAGGGAGCAACCGTCTCCAAGCCTTGCTCCAGAGACCGGCAGGACAGTCAATTCCAAGTTGGCTGCCTGACCTTAATACCTAGGAAGACACAGTGGCAACTTGTGGGGGTCGGGGCGTCTCTAGGGTCCCTATAAACAAGCCTCAGGCCATCGGTCATATGGATTTGTCCTATCCACACCATCTGGGGGACAGAGAGGAAGAAATAACATCTAGAACATCTACAAGAGTTGTGAGGACCTTACCGAGAACCTCAGCAGGGAGGTACTACAACACACAGGCGCCAGAGGAAGGCTACTGATTTCCACCTGGATAAGGGGACTCTGGATTTGCCTTCAGACCGGCTGGACTCTGCCTACCCTGTGGTCTGTACCCTGGACTGTGGATGCTGAAGTCTTCAGTAAAAGGTAAAGAGACTGCAACCTTGTGTCCTCGTTATTTCCTGCGCCTTACATCATCCACCATCACCATCTACACTTCTGGGAAGCCCTGGGGATACACTTCACCTGTGGGAAAGTATACCATCTAGCTGCCATCACATCACCCCAGCGGACCCCTAAGCAGCGTTGGTCACCCTGACCGAATACCACAGGTGGCGTCACGAAATACCCCTTTAAAGACCTTTCCCTTTGAATACGGACGTCCCTAGGGCCACGGACCGGGTCAGCCACCGTGACATCCCTACCGAACCGAAGGACCCGGTACCGAGTACCCCATTGCCATGACGTGGGGGCGATCCATCTTCTTTAAGAAAGACGTTTTAAATATTTCATAATAGAGTAGCTTTAGTGACAAATAGTGAAATCTATGTCTGAATTGGGGGCATCCTCACCAAGTAAATAAGACAGACAGTTAGGTGCACTCTCACATTGGGTTGCTAGTCAACGTAAAAGGATATTTAATTATCAACCTTGCTTTTATGTTACTAACAGATGTAAAGCATAAGAACTAGTTCCAATTAGGGTTCCACATTTTCCCTTCCATTTAGAAAATAGGTCCCTAATTTTGCTTCTATTTTTATCCAGTTCCATTTCTGAAGTGAAAATCCAGAAGAGAAAATGGAGAGCCAAAAGCATTTAGATGTCGTGCAAATTGCCAAGGGGATCAGCAATATAACATCCATGAAAACGAAGTAGTCAGTCAATGCTGTGACTCTGTGTGGCTCCATTTTTAGTTTTGGTGGCAGACACATTTTTTTTTTCTAATGGATTAATATGGAATCCATGAGATTTTTTTAGCATGTGGGATGCTGTATTAGTATTATGCTGGATTTTCTCTTTCAAAGATTTTGATTCAGTTTACTTAGTTACTCAGTTTCAGTATACTCATATACGCTCAGGTGGTCTCCGAGTATTTATGACTGCTCTGGAGATTTAGTTTTCATTGCTGCAGCTGAATGATTTACAGCTACTAGACAGCTTGAATACATGTGGGGATTCCCTAGCAACCAGGCAAACCCCACATGTACTCAGGCTGGCTAGCAGACGTAAATCATGCAGCTGTGTCAACAAAAACGAAATCTCCGAGCTGTTAGGCTAAGTGCACACGTCGCAGAATTGCCGCGGAAATTTCCGCGGCAATTCTACCACTCCTGCCACGGGTATATCGCATGCGGAATTGGCATGCATATTCCTGCTAAAAGCTAGCGTTTTGCAAGTATAATTAGCTTGCAGAATGCTAGCGTTTTCCAAGCGATCTGTAGCATTGCTTGGAAAACTGACTGACAGTGTTTGACAAGTGTGACTAACTTTTTACTATTGATGCTGCCTATGCAGCATCATTAGTAAAATATATAATGTTAAAAATAAAAAATAATAATAAAAAAAAAAAATGGTTATTCTCACCTTCCGAAGGCAACTGATCTTCTCAGCGGCTTCCGTTCCTATAGATGCTTTGTATGCAGGACCTGTGATGACGTCACGGTCACGTGATCGCGACGTCATCGCGGTCACGTGATCGCGACGTCATCGCGGTCACGTGATCGCGACGTCATCGCAGGTCCTTCACACAAAGCATCCATGGGAACGGAAGCGGCCGCATGCACCGCTGAGAGGCGGGAAGACTCCAGTGCCATCAGAAGGTGAGTATATCACTATTTTTTATTTTCATTCTTTTTTTTAACAATTATATGGTGCCCAGTCCGTGGAGGAAAGTCTCCTCTCCTCCAGCCTGGGTACCAACCGCACATGATCTGCTTACTTCCCGCATGGTGGGCATAGCCCCATGCGGGAAGTAAGCAGATCAATGCGTTCCTAGGTGTGCGGAATCCCCGCGATTCCGCAAATTTAATGAACATGCTGCGTTTTTTTCTGGAATGCGATTCCGTTCAGGAAAACAACGCAGCATGTGCACAAAAAATGCTGATTGCATTCTATTAAATAGGATGCTTAATGTGACCATTTTTTTGCAGTTTTATAGCGAAAAAAACGCAACAAATCTGCTACGTGTGCACACAGCCTTACAAATACTTGGAGACCACCCGAGCATGCTTGGGAAAACCCGAGCAACGAGTATACTCGCTCTCACTATAAGGCCGGGATCACACATACGCGCGATACGGCCGAGTCTCGCAGGTGAAATCCCTCCTCTGGCGTCGGCACTTAGGAGCAGAGTGTGCAGTTCCATGTGTTGCTGTGCGGCTGCGCGCTCCGCTCCGGAGTGCCGGCGCCAGGAGGAGGGATTTCACCTGGGAGACTCAGCCGTATCTCGCATATGTGTGATCCTGGCCTTAGGCTACTTTCACACATCCGGTTTTTGCCTTCAGGCATAATCCGGCTATTTAAAAAAATTAAAAAAACGGATCCGGTGCAAATAGTGGGAAGGAAGGAAGGAACGAAGGAAAGAAAGAAAGAAGGAAGGAAGGATTTGTATGGAGAATGCATGAAAAACCAGATTCGGAGGCCGGATTCATCATTTCACATCAGTTTTGAGATTTATTCCACTCTTGGGTGTGTCTTGAAAAACTGCATAAAAATACAGAACATGGAACCTTTAGGCCACATTCCCATGTTCAGTATTTGGTTAGTTTTTTTACTTTAGTATTTGTAAGCCAAAACCAGGGGAGGGTGAAAAATACATGTGGTAACGTGTTTCTATTATACCTTCCCTCTTTTTCCTCTGATTGTTCCTCTCTTGATTTTGGCTTACAAATACTGATGTAAAAAAACTCACTAAATATTCAACGTGGGCACGTGGACTTAGGCTACATTCCCACGATGATTTTTAGAAGCTGCAGAATTTCTACACCTATTATTTAAATTAGGTTACTTGCATTTTTTCATTGTGTTTTTTTTTTTTAAATGCGTTTTTATCTAATTTTTGACTGTATTTTTTGCCTCTTTTGGTGCCTTGCTTTAAATTAAGCTGCTTTGCTTTTGATACTTCCTGGTATTTGGCTTTCACAAAACTTTATTGATATACTTAGGTGTGGATTACACCACTTTAATAAAAAACAACAAAAAACCCACGCATGTCCACAATAGTCCACCACACCTGACATAGTTCAGTGAAGGAAACCTAAAAAGAGCATACACACAAAACAGAGGAATAAAACAGACACTTTACCTCGATCACCACTTTATTAAAAAAAAAAGTTCCCATGCAGGTCCAACAGAGTCCACGGAATCCTATGTAGTCCAAGAAAATCCAGTGAAGTCCATCCAATCCTCCATAAAAAGTCTATGGAGCCTCGTTCTGAGGTTCCATAGTCTTTGCAAACAGCCACTGCCGAGTCATCTGAACACCAGTAGCTTCATTAGTTACTGCTCATCAGAGTCGCCGCTCTAATGAGCGATGTTACTGATGTCAATCGTAAGGCTACTGATATCATCCATGTGCAAGTCTGCGGTAAGTATTGTCATCCGCGCTGCCAGAAAATACTGACATGTCTACTTATGGGTCACATGGACACACGGTCCGCGTGGAAACATGGACATATGCTCAGCCCCATAGATTATAATGGGTGCATGTGTACAATCCTCCGGTACATGCCAAAACTGACGCTACACGTACTGGAAACACGAATTTGTGAACGGGGGGGGCCTTATACTGTTTCAATCTTTAAGGAACAAAAACAAGAAATCTCATGTGAAGAAAACATGTCATTTTTATTACAATTCTTACAACACAGCATTTTTTTTTTAGGAACTAATAAAAAGAAAGAACTCTACATGAAAATGAATGTAAACATAAAACACAGGATTTCATTTTTAAATAACACATTTTAGCAGCAGATTCCAAACAGGTGAAATAGAGCTTTAGTTTGGAACCAGGGGCATTCTTCAAAGGGAGGAGGATACCTTTTTAGCATAGAAGAAAAAAAAAAATTAAAGTCACTGTACATTTGTATTTTACATGTTTATAAATATTATAATACATTTGTTATGTAAATTATTTCAGGCACAGAGTCCCTTTAATTTGCAGGCCACTTTGGTAAAAAAATAAGCATATTTATTTATTATTATTTATTTTTAAGCATTATTGATTCCATGCTGCTGTACATGTGAAACTGAATGTAATGTGGAAATATACAACCTTATAAACTGTCCATTGTGAAAAAAGGAATTCTATTTTACCAAATAAAAATATTCGTTGTCGATATTAAGTCCTTTGTTTATGAGCTCAATAAATAGCATTTATTCCTTCTTAATACTGTCTACGGGCGAACCTGCCCACTTCCCTTTTTTATTTTGATGGGTTTTTGTATGTTTGGAAAGGTGGTCACTCCTCATAAATCTTTTTCCACACTCTTGGCACCCAAAACGCTTTTCTCCTGTGTGAGTCCTAATATGCCTCTGGAGCTCATCAGATCTGATGAAACTTTTGCCACAGAAGACCCAGTTGCACACAAAAGGCCTTTCACCAGCATGCCAACGTAAATGGGCTTTTAGATGAGACGTCTTACCATATACCTTGCCACAACCTGGAAGATGACATACATGAAGCTTCTTCTTGCCTGGTTCCTCGTTGCTTGGAGAGGCTTGACAGTTTGGGCACTTACATCTTCTGCAACGCCTGGTGTTGCTTAGTAATGTTTTAGAGGAGCTCTGAAGAAGTGCTGCAAGTTGAGGCTGGGGTCCAACTACCAAGGAGTTTGTCAAGTGGAAGGAGTGAAGGTTATTTGGGGTTGTCTGCTGCAAACTCCACCAAGTTTGATCATCCATGTGTCCAGCTGGCATGTGTCTTTGGGTCAATGGGGGTGCATTTGGCATGTAAGTTGAGAAGTCCTGGGTCATAGTATTTGGGTCCTGGAAATGGTATGTGGGGTTGGTCGGAACTTGTGGTGCTAATACCTTTACAGGAGATAAGTCAAATGAATAAACAGTTGGGTCAGCTGGAGGAGTCAAGGGTAGTTCATGAGATCCTACCGTCTGCAAGTGAGTGTACTGCATTTTAGGTACACCAAAAGCCACAGTATGAGAACCCATTCCTGTATTTGGAGAAACTTCATTACTCCAGAGCTGAAACATAGCTGATGCAGGTCCAAAAGAATTGGGACAGGATTATGGGAAGCTAGAACTAGACTGTGGCAAGCAGGTTCAGGGAGGGTGTAGGTCGTGTTTCCGTAGATGAATTAGGAGTCCTGTCCTAAAATAAACAAAGAAAATGTTAAGTTCATGGGTTAATATACAACTATATCAATTTGATACCAGTAGATATGATCTGCTCGCACTACAATTACAGCTGTTCTGAGGGTATGTGCACACGTCAGGATTTCTTGCAGAAATTTTCCTGACAAAAAAAACCAAACGGACATTTCTGCCAGAAATCCGCATGTGTTTTTTTTGCGGTTTTTCCCAATGCATAGAACAGCGGGAAAAACACGGAAAATCCGCAAAATTAATGAACATGCTGCTTTTTTTACCGCGATGCGTTTTTTTCGTGGAAAAAAACGCACCATGTGCACAAAACATGCAGAATGCATTCTAAATGATAGGATGCATAATGTATGCGTTTCTAATGAGTTTTGATAGCGTTTTTATCGCGAAAAAACCTGAACGTGTGCACATACCCTGAATGTTCACCTATGAAAATGATGACTGCATCCTCCAAATGGAAAAGGTTACTTACAAAGCGTCTCTTTTGACATGCGACCTCTTTCTTCCGATAGGAGAAATAAAAAAACTTTGTATTTTAGAAGTGTAAAATGAACAACTGATGTCTGAGACAATAATAATACTAACATGATAATGGTGTCACTGACGTGGTTAATGTAGATTTTGGACAAAAAATTGATACAAATACACATACATAAGTCCCTGCCCTTTGTACACACCGCCGAGAGCCGAGAAGACGATCGAAATACACATACATGTAAAGATAACAGACTAGTGATTGGCTTTAAAATGTCATTGGCGATTTACAACAATCAGAAGGCTTTTACACAGGTAAAATCTCCCAATCAATTAAATTATTGTGTAATGTGTATCATTTTACCATCAGTATAGGAATGCCAACATTTTTTGGACAGACAGAACACTATTGCTTATTAGAAAGAAATGAGGGTAATGGCGGCTGTGAACGAACGCATGAAAAATTGTCCAAATTTCATCCAGAAAACAATTTTCGTCCATGTGCCATTTGTGTGATTTCTGTGTGACATCCATGGGCGATCCATTTTTATACATCTACATTATAAAGTGTACATGATAAAATAGTTTCCGTAAAAATCTATATTCGTAAAAATTGGATGCCACTTGGATAATTCATGTGGAATACTATTTTTTTTCATGCATCCGGAGACTTGAATGAGTGAGTCTCATCCAAGACTTGGAAGAGAGTAGTGCATGGTGCGATTTTTCTCTCTCACAGGCAGTCGGACCGAAAAAAAAAAAAAAAATCATTCATCTGAACAGCCCTATTGAATAACTTTGGTCAGTCCGCTATCCGATTAAAAATCACATAGCCCACATCCAATATATATGCGGATCTTCCCAAAACTTAACTGAAAATACTATTGTTAGGATACATTCACATTTAAAAAATGTTCCGTTTAGGATATTGCCACTGTAAAATCTTGGGCAAAATCTGCAATTGTTACATGCAGATATGCTGCAGGTCTACAGAACTTTAATTTTTTTGGGTATGTGCAAATGTTGAGTATTTGTGACAGAAATCTCTGCACCCAAAACACGTCTTTTGATAGGAAAAACGCTGCAATAATACGCACTTTTGATATGATTTGGACACTTTTTTTGCGTATGTTTTGGGCCATGTCCACACTAGGCGCTTTTTCAGCATTTTTTAATGCAAATTTTCAGCTGCGCTTTACCCTACCAACAAAGTCTATGAGATTTCACAAATCCCATGCACACACATTGATCTTTTTCTCATCAGTATTTTGTGCTTTGCATGTTTTTTTACACAAAGGAGCATGATACTTCTTTCAACGTTATTTCACCCATTGAAAGTAATGGGTGAAAAGTCGCAGCAAAAACAGGTATCAGGTTTTGCAGCTTCTTTTGTGCCGAAACCTGATTGACTAGAAGTGATTAACTAGAATGAGACTTTATTTTGTACTTTATCAGCATGTACAAGAGACAAATGTAGCATGAGTAAAATACAGGAAAAAAAAAAAAATGCACAAAAATGCAGCAAAAACCTACAAAAAGGTATGTGCAAATGTTCAGCATTTGCTGCAGAAAAATCTGCTGCTAATACTGATGCATTGACAGGAAAATCACTGTATGGAATATCTGCGTTTTGTGCCACATGGTTTTGTATGCATTTTGGATGCATTTATTCCCCCGTTCTTTAAAATAGGTGAAATGCTGCAAAAACACTGAAAAAAAAAAAATGATATACTGTAGATTTCAAATGGCTTCAAATCTGGCAAGAAAAAATAAGCACCATGTGCAAGAGAATTCAGAAATCTCTTTCATTTTGCTGGTACTGTAAACTGTAGAGTTTTTGGTGCAGAAATTTCTGGTGCAAATACTAAACGTGTGCACATACTCTTATAATTACAAAGCAAAATCTCCAGTGAAATTTGACAACATAAGTTGTCATGCTGTGGACTGATAAAACGCACCACACAGGGGTGTAACCACAACAGGTGCAGGGGTTGCAATCGCACCCGGGCCCTGGAGCCTAGGGGGCACTAAAAGTCCCTTTGGCCTATAGAAAAGGACTATTGCTATTAAAGATTTAAAATATTTGGGGGCCCCCGTTGGAGTTTTCGCCCCAGGGCCCATGAGTTTCAAGTTACGTAACTGGCACCACAGGTCACTTTCTGCAGTAGATTCAGATTGGATTTGATAATATCGCCTTCACTTCGCTGCTATTGAAATACCCTGTAAATTTTCAGCCTGGAAAATCTCCATAATGTGTGACCATACCCTTACAACAGTTTTTGAGCCGTGCACTACTCGGACAACCCCTTTTCAATCCGTATGCTTCCCCCTTATAACATAACACTTATATTCACCTCTGGTGTCAGCGCCTTTCCAGCGGTGTCAGCACGGTCTCTCCCAGGGATCACGTAATATGTGACGTCATGTGACCCCGGGGCCTCTAAGTGCCCGCTTCACTCTCCCTGCCTTCAGACAAATCACAGCAGCTCTCACTTCCTCCAGATGTAAGCTATTTGTCCAAAGGAAGGAGGAGTGAAGCAACCGCTGCTTGGCTGCAGGGTGTCACACTATCATGCGACAATGCAGATATTGCTGGAACGACACCAGCAACAGAGGTGAGTATAAGGCCGGGGTCACACTTCCGAGTGCAATGTGAGTCTCTCACCTCAGTACCTGGCACTGCCGCCGGCACTTGGTATCGGAGCGTTCAGCTGCATAGAAATAAATGCAACCGCACACTCCGGTCCCGAGTGCCGACCGCAGTGCCGGGTATTGATACGTGAGTTTCTCGCATTGCACACGTAAGGGTGACACCAGCCTAAGTGTTCTTATTTAAGGGGGAAGAATATGGATTGAGCAGGGGATGTCCAAGTAGTTAACGACCCCTTTAATAGTTTTTGGCTACCTTCATACATCCTTGTCTATTTTTATATCCTTGCTAAACAGACCATTTAGCTCTCGTGTATTTTGCATCTGAGTTTTCCTCATCCATTGTTTAAAAAACTGAAACAGGTAGACTGTCTGAAAGTTGATCTATTTATTGCCTCATAAAGGGAATTTCTCAGTTGGATCAACTCTCCTAAGTTTTCTATATGGGCATAGGAATTTGAATAAAATGATACCTTGATATCTGTGATCCGAAGTCTTATTTCAGAGAAATCCACTTTTTTCCTATATGTAAATTACCTCTTCCAGGCTATGGGCCGGATACTGATCTGCATGAGAATTTGCTTGCGAAGCTTATAATAAATAAAAGGGGGAGTTTCCAGTGTGATATGTAATGGCTGCTCTCTGCTTTCCAGATCTCACTTCAGAGCTGTGTGTTCCTCTCAGCTTCCATCTCGCAGGCAGCCGATGTTGCAATATTGTTGCAATACAGCAGAGCTGTGAGAGCTGCAGCAAGTGTGTTTGTAGTGAGACAAAGTTCAGTTCTACTGTATTGTGTTAGTTACTGGTCCCATATGGGTAAATCCCCCTTTTATTAAAAATAATCTCTGGAGGCAGATTTTCATGCAGATCAGTGTCCGGCCCATAGATCTTAATGGCTAATTTACATGCAAGAAAATCGTTGATTTGTCTCAAATAAAACATTGGATCACAGGTATCAAGGTATCATTTTATTCATATTCCTATGACCTACATGCTCATATAAACAACTTAGGAGAGTTGAGCCAACTGACAGATTCCTTTTAACAAAAGATCAGTTACAAAATACAGATGAAACACGGATGGAACTCTGAAGTCCAAATAATGTTTTCTGGTTTTTATTTGTGTTTAATCGATCTCCATTTGCTTTAATGGCCGAATCTGATCTGCAAAACGAATGAGAATAGGACATGCTCTGAGCCTCATGGATTGGACACAAATCTGGTATTAAAACTGATGCATGTATGGATCAAAGAAACTATGGGTTTGTGTTGTCCATTTAAAAAATGGACAGCACACAGAAAATTTACAATGGACATGTGATTATAGCCTTAAAGGAGTTTTCCCATGAATACAGTACATTTTATTCACTAGATCTTGGAATAATAATAATTACTACAATTGGATGCGATAAAAAGTTCCTGTACTGAGATAATCTTATAAATGTGCCCCTGCTGTGTACTGCGTAATGGCCGTGTCTGACCGTACAGGAACATGGTCTGATCATACCATAGCTCCTGAGTAGGGAGGAAGCAAGAGAGTATACAGACAGGACAGCACGGGATCACAGCTGCTGCTTTCTGTGAGTTAAAACATCTTTCTGCCTGTTTAAAAGCATATTTTACCTCACAGAAAGAATCAGCTGTGATCCCCTGCCCAGGAGATGTGGTATGATCAGACCATGTCCCTGCACGGTCAGACACAGCAAGGGCACATTTATAAGATTATCTCAGCACAGGCACATTTTTTTTTAACACAATTGTGGAACTTATTAGGGTATGTGCACACGATAAGTAAACGCTGCGGGTTGGACATTGCATACATGTACAGTGTCCAAATGTTACAGAATTATGGCTGGGATTTCAAGACATCCCATGCCCACTATGCGTTCATAGATGCCCGTGGCTCAGCCGCAGAGACGGACATGCGGCGCATCTTTCCAGACTGCAGCATGTCTATTTTTCTTGGGAGACAAAAGCCTCCACAACAGTAATTTCACCCATACAATGTATTGGATGTGGTGAATCTGCACGTTTCAATGAACACATGCGGATTCACCTGCAGTCAATAGCCTGCAGCGCTTTGGACGCAGCAGACATGTGCTGCGTCCAAAGCGCTTCCAATTCCTGGACATGTGCACATACGCTTATTATTCCAAAATCTATTGATTAAAATGAGCTTAGAAAAAGCTTTTTAACACGTTCTGATGGGTTATTAAGCTACTCATATATCTAATTACTGTAACTTTTTTCTTGTCTTCCCTTATAAGCGTTAATTATATTACACTTAATACATTTCTACAGCGACTGACGGGACTATATAATAGAGCTTCACTGAACCTTTTGCTACCAAACAGGAATCCCCAGTGCACAGCTGGAGTTTCACAAAATCAATTGCTATCCTGTTTCAAGAAGAATTACCACTCCTGCAATGTTTTGGGAAAACCTTGCTCAATGCCAGGTAGAAGAAAAGGCAGTAAAGCACAATCACATTGACTTTTGCAATATAATATATATCTTTGATTCTGATGATGATTTAGATGAGTTATTTCATGCATGTGTACAATAGCAGTTTCCATATATTATTGTAATCAATGCAGCTTTTGGATGGATGGAATATTGCGTGACAATTCATGTTTTCGGCAAAGCATAAAGAGAAAATATAGGCTTGAACATACCTGTAAATGAGCTGGTAAGGTGTTCTCTCTGTGCAGAGCAACCACAGTGGCCATGAGATTGATCCATGGTAGGTGACGGATTCTCAGGATCAGATCATCCTCAGAGCAGAAGAGACACTACTTCCCTCTCTCCTAACTCCTCTACACTGTTTGATCACCACTGTGCAAACTTTTTTTTTTTTTTTTGACTGCCTATCAGCCAATCAGGAGTGTGTTTTTGGATTGTCTTTGAAGTGAGGAAGCTAACCAATCATTAAAATAGATTGAACCATTTTCAAAGTGGGGTCTAGTTTATGCGCAGACCTCCTGCTGGGGGGTTTCTGTTATGTATGCAGAAGGCTGGCTCTGCTCAGATCAGGATGTATATACTGGTTTTGTTAAGGATTTTGTGATTTATTTTTTTTTGTCATTTAATGTTTTTTTAAGGGTCCAGAGCCGGTTTGTCACAATTAATTGAATGCTCTGTAAGAAAGAAAGCATAAAAGGCATGCGATTACTGTCCACAAGTCTGTTATATTGTCTAGTACTGGCAAAGCAGAGGTTAAGCTGCATCATTCCCCTGGCTAATAAGTGAGTACATCTCTTTTCTTAATCCTGATAACAATGGAGAGCAGCAGTAAACATCTGTCTCTAATACCTGCATACTGAAGGCGCCAGTGCTGGAGCAAGGTACATTTTCTAATATAGCACAAGAATAACCTAATATTTTTTGTAATTTTTGGATAATTGCACACAAGGAATAATAAGGACGATTACTTTTGGCACTCTGTCCACACAGACATTCAGTTTATTAACCACATACATAATAGCAATTCAAATTTCTTATATCAACAAGTCTCATTACTATTTGGTCTTGTGTCAGGTATTTTCTTTGCCCCTTGGACCATAATTACAAAGGTTCTGGTTTATTTGATAAGGTTCCTTTCACCTATATGGCCACTTAACAATACTGTAAGGCTACGTGTCCACCTTCAGGATGGCCGGCGGTTTGGACGGAGCGGCAAACCCGCTCCGCCCTAAGCTCCGCCCTAAGCTCCGCCCCCTTCTCTGACGCGGTGATTCCGGATGTGTTCATTGCACACATCCGGCATCATCGCACCCCGCACATAGGGCCCTGTGTTTTACCTTGCGGCGGCGCAGCGTCGCCGCAAGGTAAACAGACATGCTGCGATCTAAAAAGACGCGCCGCATGTCCGGAATCGCAGGGCCGCCGGATGCGTGTTACCACGCATAGTGGAGACGGGATTTGATAAAATCCCCTCCACTATGCTGTAACATCTGGACGCTGCGTGTTTGACGCTGCGGGTCTACGCAGCGTCAAACACGCGGCGTTTCCTGAAATGTGAAAACATACCCTTAGCCTCTTCATATCTCATTCTCATTGACGTTATTAGTAGTTTTCTCAATAAACTTACACACTAGAAAAAAATGGACAGGACCGGCCTTGTCTGGGGATTCCCTACCAAGGACCGGTCAGTGGAGCCAAACACTGGAAACTGTTTCCTTTCTTTCTGATTTACTGAATGTTCTGCTTAGTGGCACAATCCTTAATCAAAATGTTGCTAAAATGAACGGAACCATCTCGGCAATGAGTCTCTTTCTGCATCCGCACGCAATGGCGCTTCACTAGTCCTCACTCTTGTACCAGCGGTCACGTGGCCCTCTCCAACCAAACTCCACGGATATAGTCATTGGATTGGCGATGTTGCAGGCCTCTCACACCGAGTCACACTTTTCAAATTGCTGATTTGAGTTTTTTTTTGTCTCTTAGCACCTCTTTCATCCTTGAGCTGTTCAGACTTGCACTCCTACATTCTCATATAGGAGCGGAATCTACAATTTAGCTCGTGTTACCCCATTTTAAACCTTTTTTATAATCTTCTCCCAATAAAGAATTATATTTATAACACCCACTTGGCTCTGTGCATTTTTGCAGGCTTTGTAATTTAGCTCATGGGTGGGTTTATCTATTTCCACACCCATAACAGCCGGCCAGTTCTAGACATTCAGCTGAGATGGACTACTAATTGTTGTGCCCTCTCTAAGCCCCACGCTGATGTCATATCAGCTCTTCTCTCTATCAGAGCTGCAAGTCTGGCCTTGAGGTGCAGAAATCTTCCTCTAAATGAAATTTATAAGTCCCCGCAAATTCGAACAATTTGCTATTGTAAATTTCATGAAATTTGATTCAAAGTCAATTTGCAGCAGATCGATACATTCATCTCCAAAAGTGGACCATTGCGGTAATAAAATAAGTTCTCCATGATGTCTAAATTTGACAATAAATGTGCTCTACACATTAGGATTGACATTTTAGCTGTATGGATTGCTGTTCTTTTCTCTTTTGCACGTGCCATTTCACACATTGCCAAAGATTGAATAAAGCCGGAGTCACACTTGTGTGTGCAATGCGAGAAACTCGCACGAGTTTCTCGCACTAATACCAGACACTCCAGTTCTAGGATTAGTAATGGATGGGTAGATGTCTCTCATTACTAAGACGTGGACATGAGAAATGCCGATTCGGCATGAGAAAATAATCGCAGACTTGATCTGCCCCATAAATTAACACTAGTCCGAGTGCTATGCAATGTTTTCTCGCATAGCACTCTTCCGTATTCTACGCTAGTGTGACCATGGCCTAATCGGTATAACGGCGCCAACCTGAAACTGTCTGTAGGTTACTGAGCACAATCCTGCTGACAGGTTTCCTTTAAAAATGGAAAAAAAAATCTAAACTTGAATCATTTTTCATATTGCATACCATTAAAAAAGTCAAATATTTTTTTAAAAAAGAAGATATGAATACTTTAGAATTTTTTTCAATTGTTGAAAAATTTTGCTTTGGTGACGTAGTCCCGTTAAAAAAAAAAAAAAAAAAGCTAAATAGATGAACATATGCATTGTAATGTCAAAACAACTTGCTGTGCATATGTTGTCTTTGCTACTACTTTATATATATACAGGTTATTAAAAAAAATAAAAAATACGCGGCTGCTAAGGCACCAAGAAAACGGCTGCTGGGTATATGACCATACACCAAAGAAGATACTTCATTAAAAACAGTCAGCATTTTCCTGAAGTATCTTTACCTGCAAAAACTCAGGAAGTACACCAAAGTCTAAAGGTACCTTCACACGAAGCGACGCTGCAGTGATAGCGACAATGATGCCGATCGCTGCAGCGTCGCTGTTTGGTCGCTGGAGAGCTGTCACACAGACCGCTCTCCAGCAACCAACGATGCCGAGGTCCCCGGGTAACCAGGGTAAACATCGGGTTGCTAAGCGCAGGGCCGCGCTTAGTAACCCGATGTTTACCCTGGTTACCAGCTTAAAAGTAAAAATAACAAACAGTACATACTCACCTGCGCGTCCCCCGGCGTCCGCTTCCTGTACTGTGTGAGCGCCGGCCCTAACAACAGAGCGGTGACGTCACCGCTGTGCTTTTACTTTCACTTTAGGGCCGGCGCTCAGTCAGAGCAGGAAGCGGACGGCAGGGGACGCGCAGGTGAGTATGTACTGTTTTTTTTTTTTACTTTTACGCTGGTAACCAGGGTAAACATCGGGTTACTAAGCGCGGCCCTGCGCTTAGTAACCCGATATTTACCCTGGTTACCAGCGTAAAACATCGCTGGTATCGTTGCTTTTGGTGTCAAACCTGACGATACACGCCGGTCTGACGACCAAATAAAGTTCTGAACTTTATTCAACGACCAGCGATATCAGGATCCAGATCGCTGCTGCGTGTCAAACACAACGATATCGCTATCCAGGACGCTGCAACGTCACGGATCGTTGTCGTTCTCGTTGTAAAGTCGTTTCGTGTGAAGGTACCTTAAGGGTTTGTGCACACATGCGGATTTTGCTGCTGATCCGCAGCTGATTGGCTGCTGCGCATTCACAGCAGTTTTCCATGAGTTTACAGTACCATGTAAACCTATGGAAAACAAAATCCGCAGTGCACATGCTGTGGAAAAAAACGCGCAGAAACGCTGCGTTGTATTTTCTGCGGCATGTCAATTCTTTGTGCGGATTCCGCAGCGGTTTACACCTGCTCCATAATAGGAATGCGCAGGTGTAAAACCGCAGGTGGAATCCGCACAAAATCCGCAAAACAATTGCGGTAAATCTGCGATAATTCCGCAGGAAATCCGCAGTGCGGATTACCTGTGGATTTACCAAAATCAGTCTGGAAAAATCCACACCACTTTCCGCAACGTGTGCATGTGGCCTAAAAGATGTTGTGTCTATATACCATTGAATCATTTAGCAGGCTTGTTTTAATCCCTTAGTGACCGAGCAAATTTTGACCTTCATGACCAGGCCAAATTTTACAAATCTGACCAGTGTCACTTTATGTGGTTATAACTCTGGAACGCTTTGATGGATCCCACTGATTCTGAGATTGTTTTTTCGTGACATATTGTACTTCATGTTAGTGGTAAAATTTGTTTGAAATCGCAACTTTTTGCCCTTAAACCAGTTAGTCATGCTGTACAAAATAATTAATAAATAACATTTCCCATATGTCTACTGCATCAGTTTCAAATGTCATTTTATTTTGTTACGATGTTAGAGGCGTTAAAAAATTTAGCACGAATTTCTCATTTTGTCAACAATTAAACAAAACCTATTTCTTTAGGGACCTACTCAGATTTCAATGGCCTTGAATGGCCTATATATTGGAAACGCCCCAAAAGTGATACCATTTTAAAAACCGCACCCCTCAATTGTTTTTAACCCTTCACGTGCTACACAGAAATTAATGCAAAGTTGAGAGAAAAAAATATTAAATTTTACCTCTAAAATGTCACATTTTCTTTTGGAAAGGGGGGCTATTGTACACCTCCAAACAAGATTGTGTGCATTTTGCCACGCTCCTTTCTGAGCATGTAGTGACTTAGCAATGTAGATTTTGTTTTTTGTTTGCAGAAATTTTGGCAACAGGGGCTAGTTTAAAGTAAATAAATTAACAAATAAATAAAGAAACTTAGCATTTTGCATACCTGTTTGACTAGTCCAATTTAACAATCCTACGTGCCATGTAAGCAGGTTACAGGATCCAGTGACAGACAGAGGCAGAGCAAGGGTTAACACAAAATTTAATTTTTTACAATAACTACTCCCCTCTGGGAGAAAACACAACAGGGATTACAGGCTAGCAGAACACGGAATCGGGAGCAAGGAAAAAATGGGTGTGGAGGGGAAAAAAAGAGAAAGGAAAAAAAAATAGTTCCAGGGGAGAAAACAAAGAAAACAAAAATAAATTCTTCAACTACTGTCGACTTCAGGAAACCGGTTTGTTACAGAGAGTTCGTTGGCCTCAAAACTGTGAAGCATAGATGTCCGTTATGATCGTCAGAATAATGACGTCTCTGATCCTGGCGATGGTGTTAATCCTATGGGATCTGGAGTATTTCTCTTAACGTTGACGTATATCCTCCTGACGGCGGTGGGGATTCCCCCGAGTACAGTCGGTGTGCAATCGATAGGGATGTGATGAGCCGGGTATCACACAATTTCTCTTCCCCTCAGCATACCGAGATCTCGTGTCACCTGTCTCCGTTGTCGCAGAAGAAATTTCCTTAAAGCCGATATCTAATTTACCCCGTCTAAGGGCTTGTTTCCACTTGCGAGAAACACGTCCGTGTCTCGCATGTGGAAACCAAGCTCTGGCGCCGGCACTTCAGAGCAGAGCGTGCGGCCGCATAGGAACACATGGAGCTGCACGCTCCGCTCCAAAATGCCGGTGCCAGAGCTTGGTTTCCACATGCGAGACACGGACGTGTTTCTCGCAAGTGGAAACAAGCCCTTAGCGTGTGGACGCTTACGTCCTGTCTCTGCGATCTTTTCCTCACGGTACACGAGGTCGGCAGAAACCCGGTACGTTGTGGTCGGTAGTCTCTACCTAAAGGCACACACACAGCCCCCGCTATCTGTCAGTTTTGTACCTCGATGTAACGGGAGCCACCTCAGTCCAGCAAGCTTTTAATCCCCGTCCTGTCTGCACAACCTCCTCTCAACCTGACGCGCGTCCTTTTTAATTGTTAACCAAGCTCCACCCCTTTTTCTCCCCAACTGTGTGCTCTGCCTTCCCGCCAAATCTTCCTGGTCTCTCACGCGCTGCAGCCCTATTAGCTTGCCGGTACTCCCTTCCTCCCTGTATAACCTGGGTGACAGTCTCGTTGGTTCCAGACTCTTCACGGAAAAGATCTGCCTGGTTCGGGTCTTCTCCTTACAGCCACAAAAATACTGCAGTCTGTTGCCGCATCTTAGTTTTCGTGCATGTATCTACCAAACAATTACCTGTTATTTTTATGCTTTTTTGGATAGGGAGAGGAGGAGAATAATGTTTAAAATGAAAAGAAAAACAAAATTATACACACATTTTCCTTTTGGCATACCTGTAAGGCAGGGTTCACATTGCGTCAATGGCAATGCACTGACAGCATCCGTTATACAGCGGCACTAACGCAATGTAACGGATGCTTCAGCGTACCCATTGACTGCCATTATGTATCGCATCGCTAACGCATGTCATAATCAGCATGCGTTAGCAAACTGCTGTCATTCTGTGATGGACCCTTGGACGCGGTCTGCAGCATTTCCGGGTCCGTCACCGCTAGCGTAGGTGGAGCATCTGCGCTATCGCGATCACATAACGCGATCTTTAAATGGCACTAGCGTTGGTGCAGTCCGTTTAACGCATGCATTGAACGGACTGCACCAACGCAATGAACCTGGCCTAATCCATTTCAGCAACAGTACACCTTCCCACAATACTTTGAGCGGTTCCCGCAGTTTCCTTTATGGATGTGTAACTACTTTTTTTTGTCAGAGGTGAGGAATAGTGTTTACAATTAGAAAATAAAAAATGTAAAAATGTATACACATGTTTTACTAGTTTTTGGCATTTGTATACCTCACAACTATACTGTGGGCTGCTGCCACACTTAGAAGCCGTGACCAGGGGGATTTCATTTGCTTTGCTAAAATCTTTAAAAAAAAAAAATTAAATTAAAACATTTGATTACACAGGTCTGTATTGGCACACCTGTTTAACCCCTTTACCCCCGAGGGTGATTTGCATTTTAATGACCAAGCCAATTTTTACAATTCGGACTACTGTCCCTTTATGAGGTAATAACTCTGGAACGCTTCAACAGATCATGGCAATTCTGAGGTCGGTTTCACACGTCAGTGGCTCCGGTACGTGTGGTGACAGTTTCCTCACGTACCGGAGACACTGACTCACGTAGACACATTAAAATAAATGTGTCTCTGCACATGTCAGTGTGTTTTCACGGACCGTGTGTCCGTTTGCAAAACACGGAGACATGTCAGTGTTCGTGGGAGCGCACGGATCACACGGACCCATTAAAGTCAATGGGTCCGTGTAAACACGTACCGCACACGGATGCTGTCCGTGTGCCACCTGAGGACCACACGGACCATGCAGGAGACAGCGCTAGAGTTAAGCTCTGTCTCCCCTGCGTGTGGTGCTGAAGCCGGCATTCATTCCTTCTCCCCAGCAGTGTTCACTGGAGAGGATTGAAAAATCAAGGTTTTTTTTTTTTTTGTGTTTAAAATAAAGTTCGTGGTCACCTCCCGCCTCCCACCCCATGCGCCTGCCCGCTTGCATTAAAATACTCACCCAGTTCCCGCGATGCTTCCTCTCCGCGCCGGCAGCTTGTCCTGTGTGAGCGGTCACGTGGTGCCGCTCATTACTGGGATGAATATGCGGCTCCACCCCTATGGGAGGTGGAGCCGCATATTCATCCCTGTAATGAGCGGCACCACGTGACCGCTCACACAGGACAAGCTGCCGGCGCAGAGAGGAAGCATTGCGGGAGCTGGGTGAGTATTTTAATGCAAACGGGTGGGTGCACAGGGGGTGGGAGGTGACCACGAACTTTATTTTAAACACAAAACCCCCCCCCAAAGCAAACGCTGCTGGGGAGAAGGAATGAATGCCGGCTTCAGCACCACACGCAGGGGGGACAGCGCTTAACTCTAGCGCTGTCTCCTGCTCAGTCCGTGTGGTCCTCAGTCGGCACACGGGCGGCACACGGCTGCCACACTGATGTGCCACGTGAGCACACGGACACGGATAACTCCGGTACCGATTTTTCCAGTACCGGAATTATCTGGACGTGTGAGACTGGCCTGAGATTGTTTTTTCATGACATATTTTACTTCATGTTAGGCTGCCGTCACACTAGCAGTATTTGGTCAGTATTTTACATCAGTATTTGTAAGCCAAAACCAGGAGTGGGTGATAAATGCAGAAGTTGTGCATATGTTTCTATTAGGGCTCCTTCTCACTTGCGAGAAATACATCCGAGTCTCGCAGGTTAAAACCCTGCTCTGGCGCCGGCACTCCAGAGCGGAGCGTGCAGCTCCATGTATTGCTATGCGGCCGCACGCTCCGCTCTGGAGTGCCGGTGCCAGAGCAGGGTTTTAACCTGCGAGACTCAGACGTATTTCTCGCAAGTGAGAAGGAGCCCTTATACTTTTCCTCTAATTGTTCCACTCCTGGTTTTGGCTTACAAATACTGATGTAAAATACTGATCAAATACTGCTAGTGTGACGGCAGACTTAGTGGTAAAATTTATTCAATATTACTTGCGTTTTTTTGTGCAAAAAACGGAAATTTGGAAAATTTTGCAATTTTCAAACTTTGAATATTTATGCCCTTAAAACAGAGAAATATGTCACAAAATAGTTAATAAATAACAGTTCCCACATGTCTACCTGACATCAGCACAATTTTGGAACCAATTTTTTTTTTGTTAGGAAGTAATAAGGGTTAAGAGTTAAACAGAGATTTCTCATTTTTACAACACCATTTTTTTTAGGGATCACCTGACATTTGAAGTCACTTTGAGGGGTCTATATGATGGAAAATACCCAAAGTGACAGCATTCTAAAAACGTCACCTCTCAAGGTGCTCACAACCACATTCAAGATGTTTAATAACCCTTCAGGTGCTTCACAGGAATTTTTTGAATGTTTAAAATAAAACAAAATTTGGTCTGAATCAAATGTTCATTTTTTTAAATTTACCAAGGGTAACAGGAGAAATTGGACTCAAAACGTTGTTGTGCAATTTGTCCTGAGTACGCTGATACCCATTATGTGCAGGTAAACTACTGTTTGGGCGCATGGCAGAGGTAGGAAGGGAAGGAGCACAGTTTGACTTTTTCAACACAAAATTGGCTGGAATTAAGATGCACCTAAACAGTGGAAACCCACCACAAATGACAACATTTTGGAAACTAGACCCCCTAAGGATCTTATCTAGATGTGCAGTGACCACCTTGAACCCCAAAGTGCTTCACAGAAGTTTATAACGTACAGCCGTAAAAATAAAAAAATCATATTTTTTTCACAAAAATATTTTTTTGCCCCCAATTTTGCATTTTCCCAAGGGTAACAGGAGAAATTGGACCCCAAAAGTTGTTGCCCAGTTTGTCCTGAGTACGCTGATACCCCATACGTGGGGGTAAACCACTGTTTGGGCACATGGCAGAACTCAGAAGAGAAGGAGCGCCATTTTACTTTTTCAACGCAAAATTGGCTGGAATTAAGATTGGACGCCATGTTGCGTTTGGAGAGCCCCTGATGTGCCTAAACAGTGGAAACCCCCCCACAAGTGACACCCTTTTGGAAACTAGACCCCCTAAGGAACTTATCTAGATGTGTGGTGAGCACTTTGAACCCCCAAGTGCTTCACAGAAGTTTATAACATAGGATTAATATTGGATAGGTGTCTTATAGACGCTTCTCCATTACTAAGCAGTGGGCTTGATGTCACCGGTGACATCAACCCCACAACTATTACCCCACTTGCCACCGCTATAGGGGAAGTGGGAAGAGCCAGGCAAAGCGCCAGAATTGGTGCATCTAATAGATGTACCTTTTCTGAGCAGCTGCAGGCTGCTATTTTTAGGCTGGTGGTCAATATTTATGGCCCCTTACCAGCCTGAGAATACCAGCCCTCAGCTGTGAGCTTTAGCAAGGCTGGATATCAAAAATGGGGGGGACCCCAAGCAGCTTTTTTAAATAATTAAAAAAATATGGAGTGGGGACCACTCTATTCTAGACATCCAACTTTGCTAAAGCTGACAGCTGAGGGTTGCCGCCCCCAGCTGTGAGTTTTGTCTGGCTGGTTATCAAAAATAAGAGTGAACCAATGCCATTTTTTTAAAATTATCGTATTTATGTACAGCGCAGGAGTATCAGATGAATACTCACATCTGCCGCTCCTGCTGTTACTGTTATTAGCAGCAGCAGGGGTAGGCTGATGGGAGTAATAGTCCCATCAGCCGCCGCCTGCTGTCTCTTTTATTACTAATTTACTTATTAATGTAAATCATCATTCTCCCCTGCTTGCGCCGATCGCCGGCAGAGCAGGGAAGAATGAGGAGAGCCGTGTTCAGCACCCGGCGCCTGGGAACAGCTCTTACTGTAACGCTTCTTCCCTGGCGCCCGTCCTTGTACTGATGCGGCACACACATGTCACACATGTGTCGCAAGTCTTAGGCCGGTTTCACACGTCAGTGATTCCGGTACGTAAGGTGACAGTTTCCTCACGTACCGGAGACACTGACACACGTAGACCCATAAAAATCAATGCATCTGTGCAGATGTCATTGATTTTTTGCGGACCGTGTCTCCGTGTGCCAAACACGGAGACATGTCAGTGTTCGTGGGAGCGCACGTTTTACACGGACCCAATAGAGTCAATGGGTCCGCGTAAAACACGGACCTCACACGGACATTCTCCGTCTGGGGTCCGTGTGCGTGCAGGAGACAGCGCTACAGTAAGCGCTGTCCCCCCCACATGGTGCTGAAGCCGGTATTCATATCTTCCCTGTAGCAGCGTTTGCTATAGAGAAAATATGAAGAATAGTGTTAAAAATAAAGATTTAGGTGTCCGCCGCCCCCCCACCCCCTGTGCGCCCCCCCGCTGGTCAGAAAATACTTACCCGCTCCCTCGCTCCTTCCTAGTTTGGCCGCGCCTCCTACTGTATGCGGTCACGTGGGGCCGATCATTTACAATCATGAATAGTCGGCTCCGCCCCTATGGGAGGTGGAGCCACATATTCATGACTGTAAATGATCGGGCCCACGTGACCGCATGCAGGAGAAGCCGCGGCCAGACCAGGAAGCAGCGAGGGAGGCGGGTAAGTATTTTCTGACCAGCGGGGGGGGCGCACAGGGGGTGGGGGGGCGCCGGACACATGGATCTTTATTTTAAACACTATTCTTCATATTTTCTCTACAGCAAACGTTGCTGCAGGGAAGATATGAATCGCAGCTTCAGCACCATGCAGAGTGGGTACCACACGCTCCGTGTGGTACCCACTCGCCATACGGGCGGCACACGTGTGCCGCACGTATGGCCTCCGTGAGTTCCCAGGCACACGGACACGGATAACTCCGGTACCGATTTATTCCGGTACCGGAATTATCTGGACATGTGGGACAGCCCTTACACACGGACACTGACATCTCCGGTACCGGAAATATCAGAAAGTGTGAAAGAGACCTTATAGCGGGTTTTTATGTTTGGCTGTTGTACACACTAAAAGATGCTTTTTATTGCAAAAAATAGTTGTTTCTTCGCCATATTTTGAGAGCTTTTTTTATATTTCGGCCAACAGAGTCATGTGAGGTCTCGTTTTTTGCACGTCGAGTTGATGTTTTTATTGTTACCATTTTCGGGAACATGACATTTTTTGATTGTTTCTATTCCAATTTTTTGGAGGCAGAATGAACAAAAACAAGCAATTCATGAATTTTTTTTTTTTTTTTGGGAAGGGCGCGTTTATACCATTCCATGTGTGGTAAAATTGATTAGGCAGTTTCATTCTTCGGATTAGTATGATTACAGCAGTACCTCATTTATATTTTTTTTATGTTTTGGCGCTTTTATACAATAAAAACTATTTTATATAAAAAAAAATAATAATTTTTGCATCCCTTTATTCTGAGAGCTATAACTTTTTTATCTTTCCGTTCATACAGCTGTATTGGAGCTTGCTTTTTTGCGGGACAAGATGACGTTTTTAGAGGTACCATGATTCTTTATAGCTGCCTTTTTGATCGCGTGTTATTCCACTTTTTGTTCGGCGGTATAATGATAAAGCATTGTTTTTGCCTTGTTTTTCTATGGTGTTCACTAAAGGGGTTAACTAGTGGGACAGTTTTATAGATCAGGTCATTACGGACGCGGCGATACTAATTATTAGGGTTGAGCGAAACGGATCGTTCATTTTCATAAGTCGCCGACTTTTGGCAAAATCGGCGTCTCATGAAACCGAGCCGATCCCTGTGTGGGGTCTGCCATGCGGTACGCGACTTTCGCGCCAAAGTCGCGTTTCAATGACGCTCAAAGCGCCATTTCTCAGCCAATGAAGGTGGACGCAGAGTGTGGGCAGCGTGATGACATAGATCTCAGTCCCCACCATCTTAGAGAAGGGCATTGCAGTGATTGGCTTGCTTTCTGCGGCGTCACAGGGGCTATAAAGGGGCGTTCCCGCCGACCGCCATCTTACTGCTGCTGATCTGAGCGTAGGGAGAGGTTGCTGCAGCTTCTTTGGAAGCAGGGATAGTGATAGGCAGGGTACATAAAGCTACAAACAGCTTGTGCTGTAGCGATTTCCACTGTCCAATACCACCTTTTGATTGCAGGGACAGTGGAAACTACATTTTTTTTTCCTCAGCGCTGTAGCTCATTGGGCTGCACTAGAAGGCTCCCTGACCCTGATAGCTACGTTGCTGTGCCTGTGTGTACGCCGCTGTGCAAACCAACTGCTTTTTTCAAAGCACAAATCCTGTTTTTCCTTCCTTTCTGCACAGCTATCTTGTGTGTTTGTCCACACTTTTGTGTGCAGCAGTCCTTTTTATAGCTGCCTGCCATACTTTTCTGAGATAACTGCAGGGAGATAAATATTGGCAAGTCTGCCTCTGTGCCATTGCTGTGTGTGGTATCTGTCTCTCATTGTGTGGCACCGAAAACACTGTGTAATACTTGGCCTTTTTTTGGGGGGGTACATTCTCCCTTTTCCAAAAAAAAAAATTAGTGGGAGATAAATATTGGCAAGTCTGCCTCCGTGCCATTGCTGTGTGTGGTATCTGTCTCTCATTGTGTGCCACCGAAAACATTGTGTAATACTTGTCCATTTTTTTTGGGGGGGGGGGTACATTCTCCCTTTTCCAAAAAAAAAATTAGTGGGAGATAAATATTGGCAAGTCTGCCTCCGTGCCATTGCTGTGTGTGGTATCTGTCTCTCATTGTGTGCCACCGAAAACACTGTGTAATACTTGGCCATTTTTTTTTTTTTTGCTAAATTCTCCCTTTTCCCCAAAAAAAATTAGTGGGAGATAAATATTGGCAAGTCTGCCTCCGTGCCATTGCTGTGTGTGGTATCTGTCTCTCATTGTGTGCCACCGAAAACATTGTGTAATACTTGTCCATTTTTTTTTTGGGGGGGGTACATTCTCCCTTTTCCCAAAAAAAAATTAGTGGGAGATAAATATTGGCAAGTCTGCCTCCGTGCCATTGCTGTGTGTGGTATCTGTCTCTCATTGTGTGCCACCGAAAACACTGTGTAATACTTGGCCATTTTTTTTTTGGGGGGGGGGTACCTTCTCCCTTTTCCAAAAAAAAATTAGTGGGAGATAAATATTGGCAAGTCTGCCTCCGTGCCATTGCTGTGTGTGGCATCTGTCTCTCATTGTGTGGCACCGAAAACACTGTGTAATACTTGGCCATTTTTTTTTTGGGGGGGTATATTCTCCCTTTTCCAAAAAAAAAATTAGTGGGAGATAAATATTGGCAAGTCTGCCTCCGTGCCATTGCTGTGTGTGGTATCTGTCTCTCATTGTGTGCCACCGAAAACACTGCGTAATACTTGGCCATTTTTTTTTTTTAGGGTAAATTCTCCCAGAAAAAAAAAAAAATAGTGGGAGATTAAGATTGGCATTTCTGCTTCAGTGCTGGTCCTGTGTGTGCCATCTGTCTCAAATTATTGGGGCACAGAAAACCTAGTGTGTAACATTGGGCCTGATTTTCCTTTCAGTGTCAGGCACCTATAAAGGTATATATAAATCCTACAGAAGTTTGAGTTCACCTGATAAGTTATTTTACAGTAACAAATAGCGTTACTTTGGTTACGTTTTGCAAACAATGAGGAAGTCTAGTGGAAGAGGTCGTGGCCGTGGGCGGTCATTGTCAGCTGGTAATGATGGTAGTGGTGTTGGAGCATCAGGTGGTCGTGGTAAAAGCAGTACAGCACCTAAGTCTCGAGTTGTTGAGCCAGGTTCGTTGTCTGGCTACACAAGGCCTCGAACGCTCTCTTTTCTGGGAGTAGGAAAACCACTTTTGAAGCCGGAGCAGGAGGAACAAGTATTGGCTTTCATTGCTGACTCTGCCTCTAACTCTTTCGCCTCCTCCTCGGAAAGTGCCAAATGTCAGAGCAGTGCATCGTCAGTGGATGCTCCCGGTCAGGAACAAGTCGCTTCCTTGTGTCCTTCACTAAAAACATCAGTGAAGGATGCGTCAGTCGACACAACAGGTTACTCCATGGAGCTCTTTACACATACCGTTCCTGGGTTACACAGTGAAACAGTTAACAGGCTATGCCCATTAGAAGTTGAATCGGACATGGAGTGCACAGATGCACAGCCACAGCCAGATTACTATGCTGTTCCTTTGACTCAGACCAGAACATTGCCCTCGCAGTGTACTGAGGCAGAATCAAAACCAGCGGAGACTATGGTGCTCCGTCACGAACGCAATACCACCGGCTTACACGGTGACACAGACGAAGTTGCACACAACATAGAAGAGGAGGTCATAGATGACCCAGTTGTGGACCCCGATTGGCAGCCATTGGGGGAACAGGGTGCAGGCGGCAGTAGTTCTGAAGCGGAGGAGGAGGAGCCGCAGCAGTCATCAACATCACAACAGGTTCCATCTACCGGGCCCGTATCTGGCCAAAAACGCGTGGCAAAACCAAAACCAGTTGGAGGACAGCGTGGCCATCGGGTTAAAGAAGCTCAGTCTGCAATGCCTGAAAAGGTATCCGATAGTAGAAAGAGTGCAGTCTGGCATTTTTTTAAACAACATCCAAATGATCAGCGCAAAGTCATCTGTCAAAAATGTTCAACTACCTTAAGCAAAGGTCAGAATCTTAAAAGTCTAAATACAAGTTGCATGCATAGACATTTATCCACCATGCATTTGCAAGCCTGGACTAACTACCAAACGTCCCTAAAGGTTGCAGCACCCTCGGCCAATGAAGCTAGTCAGCAACGCTACATCCCTTCCCTCCCGGTAAGCCCACCATTTCTCGCGCCACCTGCAGTATCTGTGCAGCTTTCGTCGCCAGGCCAAAGCAGTCAGGGAATCACCAGGTTAGTAGTAGGAAACACTGCATGTAGGGCACCGGCAAGAATACCATCTCCAACCCTCTCTCACTCACCCATGTCCACCGGCACCACCGCTAGTTCCACGATTTCCAGCTCTCCAGTCCAGCTCACCCTACATGAGACTCTTGTTAGGAAAAGGAAGTACTCATCCTCGCATCCGCGTACACAGGGTTTGAACGCCCACATTGCTAGACTAATCTCATTAGAGATGATGCCCTACCGGTTAGTTGAAAGCGAAGCTTTCAAAGCGCTGATGGACTACGCTGTACCACGCTACGAGCTACCCAGTCGGCACTTCTTTTCTAGAAAAGCCATCCCAGCCCTCCAACAGCATGTTAAAGACCGCATCGTCCATGCACTCAGGCAGTCTGTGACTACAAAGGTGCACCTGACAACAGATGCATGGACCAGTAGGCATGGCCAGGGACGTTATGTGTCCATCACGGCACACTGGGTGAATGTGGTAGATGCAGGGTCCACAGGGGACAGCAATATTGGGACAGTTCTGCCTAGCCCACGGTCAAGGAAAGAGTTGGCTGTAGGCGTTAGCCCCCCCTCCTCCTCTTCCTCCTCCATCTCCTGCAGAAGCGAGAGCTCGTCCACAGACCGCAGTCGCACATCCACTCCATCCGCAGCTGCCACTCTTGCACACCAGGTGTGCCATTATGGGACAGCTAGTGGCAAGCGTCAGCAGGCTGTATTGGCAATGAAGTGTTTGGGCGACAACAGACACACCGCGGAAGTTCTGTCCGAGTTCTTGCAGAAAGAAACTCAGTCATGGCTGGGCACTGTACATCTTGAGGCAGGCAAGGTAGTGAGTGATAACGGAAGGAATTTCATGGCTGCCATAGCCCTTTCCCAACTGAAACACATTCCTTGCCTGGCTCACACCTTAAACCTGGTGGTGCAGTGCTTCCTGAAAAGTTATCCGGGGTTACCCGACCTGCTCCTCAAAGTGCGCAGACTTTGCTCGCATATCCGCCGTTCGCCTGTACACTCCAGCCGTATGCAGAACTATCAGCGTTCTTTGAACCTTCCTCAGCATCGCCTAATCATCGACGTTGCAACAAGGTGGAACTCCACACTGCACATGCTTCAGAGACTGTGTGAACAGAGGCGTGCTGTTATGTTTTTGTGGGAGGATACACATACACGGGCAGGCAGTTGGATGGCAGACATGGAGTTGTCAGGTGTGCAGTGGTCGAAGCTACAAGACCTGTGTCAAGTCCTTCAGTGTTTTGAGGAATGCACACGGCTGGTTAGTGCAGACAACGCCATAATAAGCATGAGCATCCCCCTAATGCGTCTGCTGATGCAAAGTTTGACGCACATAAAGGAGCAGGCGTCTGCAGCCGAGGAAGAGGAAAGCCTAGATGACAGTCAGCCATTGTCTGGTCAGGGCCGTGTAGAGGACGCGGTAGCGGGCGAAGAGGAGGAGGAGGACGAGGAGGATGATGGGGATGAGTACTTTTTTAATGAGGAAGCTTCTCCTGGGCCAACAGAAATTAGTGGCGTTGCAAGGCCGGGTTCTGTTTTTGTAAGGGAGACAAGTGACGTAGATTTGCCTGTAACTGCCCCTCAAACCAGCACAACCGCAGATTTGCCAACTGGAACTTTGGCCCACATGGCGGATTATGCCTTACGTATCCTCAAAAAGGACCCACGCATTATTAAAATGATGAGCGATGACGATTACTGGTTGGCCTGCATCCTTGACCCTCGCTATAAAGGCAAATTGCAAAATATTATGCCACATGAGAACCTCGAACAAATATTAGCAACCAAACAAGCTACTCTTGTAGACCGTTTGATTCAGGCATTCCCAGCACACAGCGCCGGTGATGGTTCTCACACGAGCTGCAGGGGGCTACAGGGCAGAGGTGTTAGAGGTGCACAGATCAGAAGTGGCGTTGGACAGAGGGGTTTTCTGACCAGGTTGTGGAGTGATTTCGCAATGACCGCAGACAGGACAGGTACTGCAGCATCTATTCAAAGTGACAGGAGACAACATTTGTCCAGTATGGTTACTAACTATTTTTCAGCCCTTATTGATGTTCTCCCTCAACCGTCATTCCCATTTGATTACTGGGCATCCAAATTAGACACCTGGCCTGAATTGGCAGAATATGCGTTGCAGGAGCTTACTTGCCCAGCAGCTAGTGTGCTATCAGAAAGAGTATTCAGTGCTGCTGGTTCAATATTAACCGAAAAAAGGACTCGTCTGGCTACCCAAAATGTGGATGATCTCACCTTCATTAAAATGAACCACTCCTGGATTTCAAATTATTTTGCCCCACCTTTCCTGGCTGACACCTAGCTTTCCTATAAAAAGGTCTTGCTTGTGGACTGGTCTTACTGAGTGTTCAAATCTCTTAATTTGCAGCAGCTGTTTGACCAGCATACAACATGTTTACACATCCCCCAATGGGAAAACTCCCCCCACGGGGCCGTTGTCTCACTCTTGACACTTGGCGCAAGCACCCGTTAGTTACAGTGCTGTTTGTCAGAAGAGGTGGGTGTGCTCGCTTTTGGTCGACGGCACTGCCACTGGGTCCCTCATAGTACAATGTAGTGTCTCTGGCGGTGGTGGTGCGCACCCAACGTCAGACACACCGTTGTAACATGAGGGGCCCTGGGGCGGTACCGCCGGCCACAAGAGAGTCCCCCCCCCAGCTCAAACTGTGCTCTACCACGTGCAAAATTATCTCGCACAGCTCCACCAATGTTTAGTCTATGCGCTGACATCATTCAATGCCTGGCACTGACAAACAATACCAATTTGTTGACATCTATGATGCTAGTTAAAGTAGTCTGGGTCAGTGTCCTATATTGACACCAGTAAATACTAATTTACTGCCAAATTACTTTGTCATAAACTCTGCAGATGAGCCCACCCCTGTACCTAAGCATTCCACCCTTTTTTTTATTTATAGTTGTTTTGCGAGACATTAACATCTGTTTATTTTTTGGGAGTACTAACTGTATCAGACACTTCTTGCAATACTCCTCCACTGACCACAATGCTGCCTGCCTGTGTATCCATGTAACCGATTTAAAACTGCCATGCCTGCCTATTGTTTGTTATTTTAGGCCTTTGATAGCCTGTCTGCGGCCCCTACTTGCAATACTCCTCCACTGACCACAATGCTGCCTGCCTGTGTATCCATGTAACCGATTTAAAACTGCCATGCCTGCCTATTGTTTGTTATTTAAGGCCTTTGATAGCCTGTCTGCGGCCCCTACTTGCAATACTCCTCCACTGACCACAATGCTGCCTGCCTGTGTATCCATGTAACCGATTTAAAACTGCCATGCCTGACTATTGTTTGTTATTTTAGGCCTTTGATAGCCTGTCTGCGGCCCCTACTTGCAATACTCCTCCACTGACCACAATGCTGCCTGCCTGTGTATCCATGTAACCGATTTAAAACTGCCATGCCTGACTATTGTTTGTTATTTTAGGCCTTTGATAGCCTGTCTGCGGCCCCTACTTGCAATACTCCTCCACTGACCACAATGCTGCCTGCCTGTGTATCCATGTAACCGATTTAAAACTGCCATGCCTGACTATTGTTTGTTATTTTAGGCCTTTGATAGCCTGTCTGCGGCCCCTACTTGCAATACTCCTCCACTGACCACAATGCTGCCTGGAGTGCCTGCCTGTGTATCCATGTAACCGATTTAAAACTGCCATGCCTGACTATTGTTTGTTATTTTAGGCCTTTGATAGCCTGTCTGCGGCCCCTACTTGCAATACTCCTCCACTGACCACAATGCTGCCTGCCTGTGTATCCAAGTAACCGATTTAAAACTGCCATGCCTCCCTATTGTTTGTTATTTTAGGCCTTTGTTAGCCTGTCTGCGGCCCCTACTTGCAATACTCCTCCACTGACCACACCAATGCTGCCCGTGTACCCCTGGAACCTATTTAAAAGTTCATAGAGCCTAGTTATATATTTTATTTACTATTAATAAGGCCATGATGGACTACGCTGTACCACGCTAACAGCTAACCAGTCGACACTTCTTTTGCGAGAAAAGCCATCCCAACCCTCCACCAGCATGTAAAAGACCGCATTGTCCATGCACTCTGGCAATCTGTGAGTACAAAGGTGCACCTGACAACAGACGCATGGACCTGTAGGCATGGCCACGGAAGATTACGTGTCCATTACGGCGCAATGGGTTAATGTGGTGGATGCATGGTCCACAGGGGACAGCCTACTAAGTCTGTCTGCAGTCCCTAATTCAAATTGTCCTCCACTGTCTAAATCGGAGCTTCCACCTTCTGGCTTTCGGCCTATAGTATCAGAAATTAAACTGCATTTGGCCTTCAACTTTGGTTACGGCCTACTAACGGTGTCTGCCCCTGCCTGGTGTTTGCCCTCAACTGAATAAAGCTGAGCTTCCACCTTCTGGCTTTCGGCCTATAGTATCAGATATTAAACTGCATTTGGCCTTCAACTTTGGTTACGGCCTACTAACGGTGTCTGCCCCTGCCTGGTGTTTTTCCTCAACTGAATAAAGCTGAGCTTCAACCTTCTGTCTCTCATTAAGTGCTGTGTTTTTAAAAATTGGTGGTTAGGGTCTACTAACGGTGTCTGCCCCTCCCTGGTGTTTGCCCTCAACTGAATAAAGCTGAGCTTCCACCTTCTGGCTTTCGGCCTATAGTATCAGATATTAAACTGCATTTGGCCTTCAACTTTGGTTACGGCCTACTAACGGTGTCTGCCCCTGCCTGGTATTTTTCCTCAACTGAATAAAGCTGAGCTTCAACCTTCTGGCTCTCATTAAGTGCTGTGTTTTTAAAAATTGGTGGTTAGGGCCTACTAACGGTGTCTGCCCCTCCCTGGTGTTTGCCCTCAACTGAATAAAGCTGAGCTTCAGTCTTAGGCTTTTGGCCTAAAGTATCAGATATTAAACTGCATTTGGCCTATTAGTGTGTTTGGGCCCTTAAAACAGTGTCTGCTGCTCCTGGGTTTGCTACTCCACTGAACAAAGCAATGCCGCCTGTTTAGTCCTGTTACCAATTTTGAACTGCATTTAGCCTACTTTATTCTTTGGCCCTATATCTGTTTCCTCCTCATCCTGCCCATTGCCCAGCCACTGCTAGATGAGTCTGCTGGTACATTGACCTAGACCACTACATTCCCCTTGCACTCTACACAGCCAGAATCTGACCCTGCTGAAAGTAAGGTTGCCCTTCCCGCATGTTATACCACCTTACACAGGGACAAAGAGGAGGGTGCAGATGAAAGTGCAGGTTCCGTCATCAGGTGGGGGGGGGGCATACTCGTTGGCGACGTCACTGGCACAGGGCCCCTCAGAGTACGCAAAAGTGTCGCTGCTGGTGGGAGGCGCCCCCGCCGTGCAAACACACTGCTGTACTTTGAGGGGCCCTGTGCCAGTGCTAATGCGAACAAGTGTGCCCCCCTGCTTGCTCAGGATCACAGCACTTGCAACGTTGAAATACTTACCTCTCCCTGCTCCACCGCCGTGACGTAGTCCACGATTCCTGGGCCCACTAAAACCTTGAACCAGCCCTACCCCCCACAACTTTTGCCAAATGACCCCCAAGTTCCATTGAACAACTATTATTATAAAGTTAATTAAGATTGACAAGCTTCAGAAACAAGAATAGATGTTTTTGGCATTAAAATGGGCACTGTAGGTGTTTTCCTGGCCTCCACTCACTGCCGACTATGCTTCCCCATTGACTTGTATTGGGTTTCGTGTTTCGGTCGATCCCCGACTTTTAGCGATAATCGGCTGACTGCACTCGACTCGACTCTGGACAAAGTCGGGTTTCACAAAACCCGACTCGATCTTTAAAAAATGAAAGTCGCTCAACCCTACTAATTATGTGTACTTTTATTGTTTAGATTTTTTTTTCATTCAAATATTTATTTAGTGATAGAATAAATATTGATTTTATTATTATTTTTTTTAAATATATATTTTTACAACTATTTAAAAATTTATTCTTTTTTAATTCATTCTTACTTTTGCACTTTGTCCCACCATGGGACAATCATTTTTTGCAGGCTGATTGCTTCTATAGCATGCAGATGAAGCAGCACCTGCATGCTATGGAAGCTATCAGCGCTGCACTCAGTGCACTGACACTGAGAGACTTCCTGATCATGCACTGCGCATGACCAGGAAGTTTCTTAGCTCTGGTAACCCAGATGTCGTCATGATGACATCGGGTTACCATGGCAACGATCAGGACCCCTCGTCACGCTGCGGGGTCTCTGTTGCAAAGGCAGAGGGGCTTTCGAAATGCTGCAATCGTGTTCGATCGCAGTATTTCGGGGGTTAAAGTGCCGGGAGCGGTCTGTGACGGGTGTCAGCTGTGAGAATCAGCTGACACCCGGGCCGGGATCGGCTGCCACCCCCCGTCTGCGTGGCCGATCCTCGTGACATACTATTCCGTCCATGGGAAGTAAGTCCCAGGTCACAAGGACAGAATAGTACGTTGGATGGTAGAGAGAGGTTAAGGTTGCCAATTGCCAGAAAATACATGCCATACCATACTTCTGTTGTTCTATCAGCGTTTTTGCAATCACATGTACCCTATTACCATTTCTGTTTTACATTATTCCAGGGTGCAATGTGTTATCAAACTTTTTTGGAAACTGTATACTTGAGTCCAAAATGTATGGAAGAGGAAAAAGGATGTGGTATGGTAGTGTAATAGAAAAAAAATGTCACTGCTAAAACTGAGAGATGCTAGCATTAGTAGCACCATTGGTACTGCTGCCACCAGCTGTTCCGGCCAGGTGCTGACTGGCAAATTTTAGCCTGGGGCACAATCACAGAGCACTGGCCCATCCTTAACATGTTTACTTCCGAGAATCAATTTACTCACCTCTACTGGTATATGATATATTATGACTTCACAAATCAGATAGTATATAAAGGACAGTAGTATATTACAGTCACATATTATCCTGGGTATAACACTGCATGTCTTTGTCATGCCATGTACCATTTAGTGTGCGAAAGCAGGGGCGGATTATAAGAGGGTCAATATGGGCGGTAGCCCAGTGGTGTGGGGGGCCCTGGGCTACTCCACAGATTGCCCGCCGGCCGCCGCCATCAGGGCATTACTGCCTGTGCCCTGACTTTCGTATCATTTATGGACTTGGTGGGCAGAGAGGGGGCCCGCATCGGGCCCCGTCTCATCTGCTCACCGGGCCCCTACCGGCGCTGCGGCGGTTTCCTATTGACGTGCGGGCGCGCACCCGCACGTCAATAGTTAACAACAGCCGCCAGCCAATTGGAGGCTGGCAGCTGAAATCGGCCGCAGGCGCAGCGCACCCGTCAATCGGCGTTTGACGTCATTGTCAGTCGCTGGCGAGTTTGCGGTGCTGGAGGGAGCTCGCCGCCTGGAGCGCTGGTCAGGTGAGGAGAACTCATTTTTTTTTCTTTTGTTTTTGGCTAACCTAACGGCAATCCGGGCGGGCCAGAATGCTGGACAGTCAGTGACACTGTCTGACTGGGGGCAATATGCTGGAGCCGGAGGACACACTGGGGCAGATGATATCTGGACACAGATAGCTGGACACACTGGGGCAATGCTGGAGACACTGGGGCAGATTGCTGGACACACTGGGGCAATGCTGGACACACTGGGGCAATGCTGGACACACTGGGGGCAATGCTGGAGGACACACTGGGGCAGATTGCTGGAGACACTGGGGCAGATGATTGCTGGAGACACTGGGGCAATGCTGGAGACACTGGGGCAGATTGCTGGACACACTGGGGCAATGCTGGAGACACTGGGGCAATGCTGGAGACACTGGGGCAGATTGCTGGACACACTGGGACAATGCTTTAGACACTGGGGCAGATTGCTGGACACACTGGGGGCAATGCTGGAGGACACACTGGGGCAGATGATTGCTGGATACACTGGGGCAATGCTGGAGACATTGGGGCAGATGATTGCTGGACACACTGGGGCAGATGACTGCTGGAGACACTGGGGCAATGCTGGAGGAGACACTGGGGCAATGCTGGAGGAGACACTGGGGCAATGCTGGAGGACACACTGGGGCAGATGATTGCTGGACACACTGGGGCAGATTGCTGGAGACACTGGGGCAATGCTGGAGACACTGGGGCAATGCTGGAGACACTGGGGCAGATTGCTGGACACACTGGGGCAATGCTTTAAACACTGGGGCAGATTGCTGGACACACTGGGGGCAATGCTGGAGGACACACTGGGGCAGATGATTGCTGGAGACACTGGGGCAATGCTGGAGACATTGGGGCAGATGATTGCTGGACACACTGAGGCAGATGATTGCTGGAGACACTGGGGCAATGCTGGAGGAGACACTGGGGCAATGCTGGAGGAGACACTGGGGCAATGCTGGAGGACACACTGGGGCAGATGATTGCTGGACACACTGGGGCAGATTGCTGGACACACTGGGGCAATGCTGGAGACACTGGGGCAGATTGCTGGACACACTGTCTGGGGGCAATGCTGGACACTCTGGGGCAATATGCTGGACATACTGGGGCAGATTGCTGGACACACTGGGGGTAATATGCTGGACACACTGGGGGTAATATGCTGGACACACTGGGGCAGATTGCTGGACACACTGTCTGGGGGCAATGCTGGACATACTGGGGCAGATTGCTGGACACACTGGGGGTAATATGCTGGACACACTGGGGGTAATATGCTGGACACACTGGGGCAGATTGCTGGACACACTGTCTGGGGGCAATATGCTGGACACACTGGGGCAATATGCTGGACACACTGGGGCAGATTACTGGACACACTGGGGGTAATATGCTGGACACACTGGGGAAGATTGCTGGACACACTTTCTGGGGCAATGCTGGACACACTGGGGCAGATTGCTGGACACTGGGGCAATATGCTGGACATACTGGGGGTAATATGCTGGACACACTGGGGCAGATTGCTGGACACACTGGGGGCAGGACTGGAAGCATGGGCAGAATGTAGATACGGGGCATGATTGGAGACACGGGGCAGAATGAAAGACATGGGGCAGGATTGGATCATGGGGCAGGATGGAGACAGATGGGGCAGGATGGGGAGATCATATAGGGTAGAATGGATACTCATGAGGGCAGGATGCGAGAACATATGGCTGGAGCCAGGAATGAAATAAACGGGGCCAGGATGGGGAATATTATTACCATAGGGGCTAACTATGGGATATTACTACTGCAGTGATGTATTTATTTTATTTTTTGAGTATACTGTTTTAAATGGGGGGGCGGTCCTGTTACTGTGCAGAGTGACACTATGTCGCCTTTTTTTCTTCATGTGGTGTAATGTAGAAATTGTGAAAAATTAAGTAATGTGTTCTGCAAGCGGAGCTCTAAATAACTGTTATTTCCTGCAGAGACGAGCCCTGGCTGGAAGAAATGATGGCGGTCTGTGCTGGATGAAAGATGAAGGACTTCACCTAGAGACGTCACTGGTGAGTCAGTGTTACCTATACACTGACACTATACACTGTACACTATATACAGAGGTCCTGTGTATAATGTCACCAGTGATCACTGTATTACCTCTACACAGACACTGCATACTAAGTACAGATCTCCTGTGAATACTGGCACTTATGGTGATAGTATTGTTTTTTGTTGTTTTTTTTTATAATTACTGATCCGTATTGTAGTATTCAGTCACTATGTGGTGGTAATATGTGGTCTGGAAATGGTGTTGTGATATTTGTCCCTTGTATGTGCTATTTGGTCACCAAGTGGTGGTAATATGTGGTCTTGACATGGTGCGGTGGTATTTGTTCCTTGTATGTGATATTATTCGATCACTGTGGTTGTAATTTGTGGTCTGGTCAT
Organism: Ranitomeya variabilis; assembly: GCF_051348905.1. Lineage (NCBI taxonomy): Eukaryota > Metazoa > Chordata > Amphibia > Anura > Dendrobatidae > Ranitomeya > Ranitomeya variabilis. The sequence continues at coordinate 653,657,727 of NC_135234.1, forward strand.
GGCGCGGTGGTATTTGCTCCTTGTATGTGATATTGGTCAAAATATACCTAAATTGTATTGCAGATTTTAACAAATATTTAATAGGTTACAGTAGAGTAGGGCCCGGCCATTTTTCTGGAATAATCTGGTTCAGGTATATCATGACCCCCGTCACATGACCCCCGTCACATGACCCCCGTCACATGACCCCCGTCACATGACCGGGGGGGGGGGGCACAGTGTCTGAACAGCCCGGGGCCCTGGCTACCCTTAATCCACCCCTGTGCGAAAGTTACCACTCTACCATGGCAGAGACAAAAAGAAAGTTTGGAACAATATGAGAGAAAAAAGACTAGACTAATGACGATATGCACACCCATAGATAATGAAAAAATTTTAACAATTTTATTAACACCTCAAAAAGACAGACAAAGATAAAACCATTTAAAAAGGCCTAAATATAGGACCGATAACGCTCACCCCTGTATGTATAATACATAATACAGCATAACCATGGTATACATAATCAGTACCAATCACAGTCAAAAAAGTACTTAGGTTATATGCTTACAAGTAATGTCTCATATGCCTGGGTCTGGTATCTCAAATAGCGCAGAGATGTACTAACATGATATCATAAATACAAAGCAAAACAATATTTAAATAAAAGCGTACACTATACTGTAGTCATGTATAGACATTGTAATAACCCTAATTACTGAGTATGCCAGTTTGTGGTGTTATATAGGCATGCTCAATGCCCACATAGTGGTAGCACCGATGTTTCTCTGGCAATATGCATTTAGATAGTATGTCTATGCCCCAATCCAATATGAAGCAAGCCACCCACCATAATTTAGAGGGTGCGCTGCCAATCAAGGACCATGAGCTCAAGGTTTGAGCAGAGTGTGACAAATAGGTGTCAGAGATGAAAGACACAGCACCGGTGCTAGAAAATACCATGGGCAAGGTACCCAGAAGAGGCAAGAGACAGAGTACGGGGTGAGGCAGAAGCCCCACGCGTATCGCTGCGGCTGCAGCTTTGTCAGGGGAAGTAAGGCAATAAGTCCTTGCTGAGGCTAATATACACATAGAGCAAATGAAATAAGTACACACCGGTGTGCAGCTGTGGGTCGGTGCGCCAGTCACCGCCGCCGCGTGGAGCAAGCCGGAAGTGGCTATAGCCAGGAAGTGTATGCCGTTGTCATGGTGCGGCTGCACATGCAGAACGGCAACACTATGGGGAGCAGAACGCGCATGCGCCGAACAAACCATTAAGAGTAAGCGCCGTACTTGAAGAGAAACTAGATCAACACAGATGTAACTGGATATCTAATGTGCTAAAATGTGCAAGGGCAGAGACAAAAACGATACGGAGATACCATTATGCCCTATGATAGAGCAATCAGATTGACTGGAATTCAAATATAGAGGAGCAAGAGCCAGAGCCCCTGGAGAAATAATCCCATCATACCCCATAGAATAAATACATTGGAGGGGAGCAGATAAGTATGGTAGAAAATGGCAGCAACAGACCAGTATAATTATATAGTATAGCTGCCAACAAAAATGTTAATAGATGGTACAAAAATGGCAGTTGAATGGCACCATCCTTAAGATGGAAGATAAAAATATAAGGGTATAGGTGCCTATATATAAATGAGCATTTTGAAAGGGACACCAGATGAGTGGCACCAATTATGCTGGAGGGCAAGACAAAAGTTTATCAATGCCCGAGGGGACAATAATGGCGGAATCACCGCCCCTCTATTATGGTCTGAGAACAAGGTGGACGTGCTCCACCGCCTATAGGGGATGGACATATAGATGGCCATACTCATGGCCAAATAGTAGATAGAAAGACCATGGCAATACCGGAGGGCACAGAGACAAGGTTACCTCCACATGACCAAATAGTGAATAAAAAGACAATGGTAATGCAGGGGGGCACAATAACACGGATACATTGCAGTGATGATCCGAAAGCCAACCTCACATAATTACATGAAAATTGCAGATAAATCATAACATGGGTATAAGTCAAGAGACTTGAAAGTTGACTACAAAATAGGTCCAAACACATCTATTTAATTATGTGTATGAAGATATGAGACACGATAAATCACGGGAACCACTATGCAGCCCACATAGCACATATGTGGGTAAATGGAGGGTCCATAGCATGTTCTTCAACGCATCCAAGATCTTGAAGAAGAGTAGGTTCATATTTTATCGATGGTAGAGTCCATGATTCTCCAGAGTCCTGATGGAACGATGCGGGTATGTAAACCCATCGACTTGAGAGTGACTAGTACCCAGTGGGGTCTCCAAATCAGATGTCCCAATACAGATCAGGGTACCCCCAGATGTATAACGGGTACACAGTAGTCCCTTAGGAATAAAAATAGAGACACAGAAAAGAAATATATATACAAGGGTAAATGGAAGAAAAAAGAATAAATGTGGTCAAAATATGGACAGGCACAAGTTTGTGGCCCCTATTTCAACCCAAAAACCCTGTTAACAAAAGTTCTTCATTGAGACCCTGTGGTGTAACAGACCGAAGGTTGAAAATCCATCTGGATTCAATCTGTAGAAGTCGTTTACGTGGGTTGCCACCCCTTCCACCATATGGGACCTTCTGTAGACCTCCCACCCTGATATTAGAGGTAGACCCTCCGTGTGCTTCCAAAAAATGCGCAGCTACCGGGGTGAGGGGCTTACCCTTGCTGGTTCCGCAGCTGCCAGGTGAATGGTGGACATATGCTTCTGGATTCTCTTCCTTAATTGCTGGGAGGTTTGTCCAACATACGGCTTGCCACATGGGCAGATGATGACATAGATGACTTCCTTCGTCTTGCAGTTGATTTAATGCTTGAGTGAATGGGTAGTCGAGTCTACTGGATTTAAAAAGACATTCCTTGTAGGTGTCATAAAAGGACAAACATTAAAGTCACCACAAGGGAATAACCCTTTGAGATTGACCCCTCTGTTGAGTTTGACTGTAGGCCTCGAGAAGTGACTGTTAGGAGATCTCATACGTTTGGGGCCCGTCTTGTTGCAAGAAGTGGTCTGTCGCTAGTCACCTCTGCCGTCTGGGTATCAGCCCTTAGAATAGGCCAATGTTTAGTAATGATGGTCTTTACCTGGTGCCAGCTGTTATTATAGTCCGTAACAAATCGGGTAATATTGTCCGCCATGCGTGGCCTGGGAGTCAGTAGTGATGCCTGATCTTCTCTTCGTGCTCTCTGGAAGGCTGATAAGATCACTCGTTTAGGGTACCCTCTTTGCCTGAAGCGGTTAGTGAGGTCCTGAGCCTGCGATATAAAATCGACATCATGCGTGCAATTTCATCGTACCCGCAAAAATTGGCTAATAGGAACACCCACCTTGGTATGGAGAGGATGGAAGCTGTTGTATTCAAGTAGAGAGTTGGTAGCGGTAGACTTGCGGAAAAGACCCGTGGTCAGTTGATAGCCCTCCACCGAGATTTTCAGGTCCAGATAGGTAACAGAGGCAGTAGATATAAAGTGTGTAAGGAGGATATTGAAGGTGTTGGTATTCAGCTCCTGCAGAAATCGTATACACTCAGCTTCGGTGCCCAGCCTTAGAAAGAATACGTCGTCAATGTAGCGGTGCCAGTGACGCACCTTCTCCTGGAATGTCACAGAAGGATATACCACTGTCTCTTCCCACCAGCCTAAAAAGATGTTAGAGTAGGCTGGCGCACATTTGGCCCCCATGGCCACACCGGATACCTGGAGGTAGAAAGTCCTATCGAAGAGAAAAAAGTTGTGGTGTAGGACAAATTTCAGAAGCTCAAGCAGGAACATATGATGTCTAGAGTCTTTGTGTTTCCTCCGATTCAGAAAGAAGGATACTGCATTGACGCCGTCATCATGACAAATGTTGGAATACAGCGATTCCACATCGCATGTGACCAGATAACACTCGGCGGGCAAGATAATATCCCGAATGGTTTCAATAAAATGAGCAGAATCCCTCACATACGAGAGTAGTGTGACTACAATGGGCTGCAAAAAGAAGTCGATATAATTGCAGGCTTTTTCACATAAACTGCCAATACTAGAAACTATAGGGCGACCGGGGGGCTGTTTGTCGTCCTTGTGAATTTTTGGCAGCATGTAGAACGTGGCAATGATAGGATCCTGCACCCACGTGTAGCGTTTCTCATTAGGGGTAATAATGTCCAGCTGGTTAGCCCTGCAAAGCAGGGTCTGCAGTTTGGACGCAAATACCTGTGTGGGGTCGATGGTAATTTACTATAGAAACACCTGTTGTTAAATTGTCTGTTCGCCTCCTCTTGGTACATGTGGGTGGGCCACAGGACGACATTGCCCCCCTTGTCAGTTTGTTTGATTATGAAGGCCCCATTATTTCTAAGATCTGAGATGGCCCGACTTGGGGAACCATAGTCATTATATCGCGTTTCACCAACTCGTAGATCTTGACAGCGGGAACCAGTGAAAAAGAAGGCGCCCTCGATGATTTGTTCCTGTATGGAAACCTGCTACAATGGGCTGCTGATTGATTCTCCTCCAATAGGTCCACCAAATCCTGGAAGACCTGGCGTTCGTCCTGGGGAATCTTCTGCAAAATATTAGTTCTCTTATACATCACTTGAAAGGTGATGTTCCTGCAGAAAATATATAAGTCCTTAACAAGTGTAAATTTGTCCACCCTATGAGTAGGAAGAAATGGCAAGCCCCTGCGTAGCACTGATAATTCCACCTGAGACAAAGAATAGTCAGACAAATTTATCACTTGCAACGTATCACTATTATCTCTATATATGTATTCCAGTCAATCTGATTGCTCTATCATAGGGCATAATGGTATCTCCGTATCGTTTTTGTCTCTGCTCTTGCACATTTTAGCACATTAGATATCCAGTTACATCTGTGTTGATCTAGTTTCTCTTCAAGTACGGCGCTTACTCTTAATGGTTTGTTCGGCGCATGCGTGTTCTGCTCTCCCTAGTGTTGCCGTTCTGCATGTGCAGCCGCACCATGACAATGGCATACACTTCCTGGCTATAGCCACTTCCGGCTTGCTCCACGTGGCGGCGGCGACTGGCGCACCGACCCACAGCTGCACACCGGTGTGTACTTATTTCATTTGCTCTATGTGTATATTAGCCTCAGCAAGGACTTATTGCCTTACTTCCCCTGACGAAGCTGCAGCCGCAGGGATACGCATGGGGCTTCTGCCTCATCCCATACTCTGTCTCTTGCCTCTTCTGGGTACCTTGCCCATGGTATTTTCTAGCACGGGTACTGTGTCTTTCATCTCTGACGCCTATTTGTCACACTCTGCTCAAACCTTGAGCTCATGGTCCTTGATTGGCAGCGCACCCTCTAAATTATGGTGGGTGGCTTGCTTCATATTGGATTGGGGCATAGACTTACTATCTAAATGCATATTGCCAGAGAAACATCGGTGCTACCACTATGTGGGCATTGAGCATGCCTATATAACACCACAAACTGGCATACTCAGTAATTAGGGTTATTACAATGTCTATACATGACTACAGTATAGTGTACGCTTTTATTTAAATACTAGACTGTGGCCCGATTCTAATGCATCGGGTATTCTAGAATATGCATGTCCCCATAGTATATGGACAATGATGATTCCTGAATTCGTGGCAGACTGTGCCCGTCGCTGATTGGGCGAGGCAACCTTTATGACATCATCGTCACCATGGCAACCATTATGACATCTACGTCGATACTGTGCCCGTCGCTGATTGGTCGAGGCGAATTCGCGGCAGACTGTGCCCGTCGCTGATTGGTCGAGGCAACCTTTATGACATCATCGTCGCCATGCTGTGCCCGTCGCTGATTGGTTGAGGCCGCCAGACCAGACAGACAGACAGACAGAAAAACCCTTAGACAATTATATATATATAGATTGTTTTGCTTTGTATTTATGATATCATGTTAGTACATCTCTGCGCTATTTGAGATACCAGACCCAGGCATATGAGACATTACTTGTAAGCATATAACCTAAGTACTTTTTTGACTGTGATTGGTACTGATTATGTATACCATGGTTATGCTGTATTATGTATTATACATACGGGGTGAGCGTTATCTGTCTTTTATTTAGGCCTTTTTAAATGGTTTTATCTTTGTCTGTCTTGTTGAGGTGTTAATAAAATTGTTAAATTTTTTTCATTATCTATGGGTGTGCATACCATCATTGGTCTAGTCTTTTTTCTCTCATATTGTTTCAAGTTTTCTACAGACTAGGTTTTGCACCCTGCTTAAAGGATTATTGATACAGGGTTGCACCCCTTATACTTACATTTCAAAAAGAAAGTTTGTGACTAGTGATGAAGAGCGAATATACTCGGTACTCGAGATTTCCCGAGCACGCCCGGGTGTCCTCCGAGTATTTGTAAGTATTCGGAGATTTAGTTTTCAGGGCCGCAGCTGAATGATTTTCATCTCTTAGCCAGCATAAGTACATGTGGAGATTCCCTAGCAATCAGGCAACCCCAACATGTACTTATGCTGGTTAACAGATGTAAATCATTCAGCTGCGGCAAGAAAAACTAAATCTCCGAGTACTTACAAATACTCGGAGGTGCTCAGGAAATCTCGAGTAACGAGTATATTCGCTCATCACTATTTGTGACCCTAGGGTGCAATTAATTAACCTCTGCTTCCTGGTAGTGTGATGTATTGTGGTGCACTCCAAATAGTCCAGAAAACAGGGAGGACACAGAGGCTGTTGATAAGATTTACTACTTGTAAGAATACACAGGTACAACCATATTAATCAGGCTCTAAGGGTACTGTCACACTCTGCAACTTTCCAACGATTACGACCAGCGATACGACCTGGCCGTGATCGTTGGAAAGTCGTTGTGTGGTCGCTGGAGAGCTGTCACACAGACCGCTCTCCAGCGACCAACGATGCCGAAGGCCCCGGGTAACCAGGGTAAACATCGGGTTACTAAGCGCAGGGCCGCGCTTAGTAACCCGATGTTTACCCTGGTTACCATCGTAAAAGTAAAAAAAAACAAACACTACATACTCACATTCCGGTGCCCATCAGGTCCCTTGCAGTCTGCTTCCCGCTCTGACTGAGTGCCGCCGTAAAGTGAAAGCAGATCACAGCGGTGATGTCACAGCTGTGCTCTGCTCTTACATTCCGGCCGGCAGTCAGTCAGAGTGGGAAGCAGACTGCAAGGGACCTGACGGGCACCGGAATGTGAGTATGTACTGTTTGTTTTTTTTTACTTTTACGATGGTAACCAGGGTAAACATCGGGTTACTAAGCGCGGCCCTGCGCTTAGTAACCCGATGTTTACCCTGGTTACAAGAGAACGCATCGTTGGATCGGTGTCACACACACCGATCCAACGATGACAGCAGGAGATCCAGCGACGAAAGAAAGTTCCAAACGATCTGCTACGACGTACGATTCTCAGCAGGGTCCCTGATCGCTGCTGCATGTCAGACACAGCGATATCGTATGGATATCACTGGAACGTCACGGATCGTACCGTCGTAGCGATCAAAGTGCCACTGTGTGACAGTACCCTAATACAGACTCAATTCCTATGCAGCAATCACAGTTACTTTCCAGTATACTAATGCAGAGATAGATCCGGAACAGTGATTCCTGAGCTTCACCTTCTGCTTGACTGCACAATACTGATCACACAACTGTGGCAGCTGAATCTGTCATTCTTCATAGGAGCTATGGCTGCTCCCTTAGGCCCCTTTCACATTTCCGTCGGTACGGGGCCGTCGCAAACCGTCGGCCCGACGTACCGACGGACGTTGTGCAAATAGTGCACAACGTGGGCAGCGGATGCAGTTTTCAGACACATCCGCTGCCCATTATGAATCGCGAGGAGGAGGGGGCGGAGTTCCGGCCACATATACGCGGTCGGAAATGGCGGTTCAGACGGACGAAAAAACGTTACATGGAACATTTTTTCGTCACGACGGACCTCAAAAACACAACGCATCCGTTGCACGACGGATGCGACGTGTGGCCATATGTCGCAATGCGTCGCTAATGCAAGTCTATGGAGAAAAGAACCCATCCTGCGGGCAACTTTGCAGGATGCGTTTTTCTCCAAAACGACGCATTGCAATGCTGGCCAAACGACGGAAGTGTGAAAGAGGCCTTAGGCTACTTTCACACTTCAGGTTTTCCCTGTCAGGCTCAATCCGGCTAAATTAAAAAAAACAGATCCGGTGAATGTAGCCGCCGGATCCGTTTTTTTCCCATAAACTTGTATTAGTGCCGGATTGCGCCAGATGACATTGCGTTTCGTCCGGTTTTTGTCGCATCCGGCAAATCTGCCGTTTCCGGTTTCTGGAAAAGACCTCTATGGCAACGTTTTTTGTCTCTGGCGAAAAAGCTGTTTGCTAGAATGGAAGCCTATGGGTGCCGGATCCGGAAAATGACGGATTCCATTTTTTAAACTGAGCATGCTCCAAATTTTTTTATCCAATTATCTGGATATGCTAGTCGGATAGGTCAAAAAAACAGATCCGTCACATCAGTTTTTAACAATCTGCGCCGGATCCGTTTTTTCCAACATTCACCGGGTTGTGCCTGATGCAAAAAACCTGATGTGTGAAAGTAGCCTTACCTGCTCCTTCAGCTTCTCGAGGACTACTCACTCTCACACAGAATGTCTCCTTCACTGCTAGGCCCAACACCTGATCAGGTGGTTTCACCATGTGACCTTACCTTATGGCCATATATGAAAAGCAGGGTTGCAACCCTTAACCTCCTAATGGCAGAACAACAGAAGTACATCACTTTGTGTATATACAAACCACTTTTGTGTACTGAATTCTTATGTACATTATCTGCAAAAATAAATCTTAACATAGTGCAAACATAACAAGGTAGCTACCAGCTCTGCTACATCTTAAAGGCACATACACTGTCACTTTGGGGCATTACATATTCAATCACTTTCAAATTATTCATGTCCCCATTAGTGATGAGCGAACGTGCTCGCCACTACTCGGTACTCACCCGAGTATCACAATGCTCAGTGTACCGAGTATTTCCTGTCCCAGTTTCTAGGGGACCGCAGCACACCACTATTGAAGCCAGAGTGCAGCGCCCCTGGGTTCTGGTCATTGCAGTAATGTCATTTTCCTCTAGGGGGGAGTGATGTTACGTTTGGAGGCAATGAAGGAGATCTTTGTCAGGTAACACAATGCATGCAACATGTTCACACTCCAGATCAGAAGGGGGAGCTCTAAGCCTGTTTAAGGTGAACTCCCCTATAAGAATATCCTGATCTGGAGGGAAAGGGTTCAGTTCCTGTCAGGAAGACAGAGGGAAAGGAAGCATAGGAGCCGTGTAGCCTGAAGTGCTACAGCTCCTAGAAAGAGACACTGAAGGAGAACTGTATTGCAGAGAGGGTGAGAAGTCGTAGCAAAGGAGTGGATACCAGGGAAGGAACAGCCCTACACAGGCTGCCTCCTTCTGAGGCGCAGGATCCCAGTAGCCAGAACACCGAGGGAGCAACGACCCTTTATGCCTTGCTCAAGAGACCGGTAGGACAGCTAATTTCACGTTACCTACCTGCCCTACACCCAGGAGGCAAGATGGCACCTGTTGTGGATTCTGTTTTTGGGCTCCCTCTGGTGGTTACAACTGGTACTGGGTGACTCTGGTGGGTTGCGGTCTCTGGTTTCCACCTGTCCATCAGAGGCTGGGTGTTTCCTATTTAACCTGGCTTTCCTGTCATTCCCTTGCCGGCTATCAATGTATCAGTGTGTCTCTGTTACCTTTGCTACCTGCTCCTAGGCCTTCAAGACAAGCTAAGTCTGGATTTCCCTGTTTCATGTTTGCTTTCATGTTTTTAGTCCAGCTTGCAGATATGTAATTCTCTGCTGCTGGTTGCTCTAGTGGGCTGAAATTACCACTCATGTACCATGAGTTGGCACATGAGTTCAAGTAATTTCAGGATGGTATTTTGAAGGGTTTTAAGCTGACCGCGCAGTTCACCTTTTGTATCCTCTGCTATCTAGCTTAAGCGGGCCTCATTTTGCTGAATCTGTTTTCATAACTACGTTTGTGCCTTCCTCTCATTTCACCGTCATTATATGTGGGGGGCTGCTATTTCTGTGGGAATATTTCTCTGGAGGCAAGATAGGTCTGTGATTCTTCTGATAGGGGTAGCTAGATCTCCGGCTGGCGCGAGACGTCTAGAGTCCCCCCAGGAACGTTCCCCGGCTGCTGTTAGTTGAGTGTTGAGGTTCAGGATCGCGGTCAGCTCAGGTTCCATCACCCTAGAGCTCGTCCTGTTTTTGCCCGTGTTATGTGTTTAATTCCCTGCCATTGGGAACATGACAGTATAGCCGGCCCACAAAGTGTTAATTGTTTGGGCTGAAGCAGGAGAAAAAGAAGTGTTGAAGGGAAATTTTTTTTTTTCCCTCAGAGTTTTGCTGCCTAGCCCTTAATTGCTGTCTAGCTGCTTCTTACCTCCTCTTAACCCTTGAATGGCTCTGACCTTAGCTGTTTAACATGGATGTCCAGAGTTTGGCTTCCAGCCTGAATAATCTTGCTGCAAAAGTTCAAAACATACAGGATTTTGTTGTTCACACTCCTATGTCTGAACCTAGAATTCCTATTCCAGAGTTTTTTTCTGGAGATAGATCTACCTTCCTGAATTTCAGGAACAATTGCAAATTGTTTCTTTCTTTGAAATCTCGCTCCTCTGGAGACCCTGTTCAGCAGGTCAAGATTGTAATATCTTTCCTGCGGGGCGACCCTCAGAATTGGGCATTTGCATTGGCACCAGGGGATCCTGCATTGCTCAGTGTGGATGCGTTTTTTCTGGCACTGGGATTGCTCTATGAGGAACCTAACCTGGAGATTCAGGCTGAAAAGGCTTTATTAGCCCTCTCTCAGGGGCATGATGAAGCGGAAGTATATTGTCAAAAATTTCGGAAATGGTCGGTGCTTACTCAGTGGAATGAGTGCGCCCTGGCTGCAAACTTCAGAGATGGTCTTTCTGAGGCCATTAAGGATATTATGGTGGGGTTCCCTGCGCCTACAGGTCTGAATGAGTCTATGGCTATGGCCATTCAGATTGATCGGCGTTTACGGGAGCGCAAACCTGTGCACCAGTTGGCGGTGTCTTCTGAACAGGCACCTGAGACTATGCAATGTGATAGAATTCAGTCCAGAAGTGAATGGCAAAATTATAGGCGGAAAAATGGATTGTGTTTTTATTGTGGTGATTCAGCTCATGTTATATCAGCATGCTCTAAACGCACAAAAAAGGTTGATAAATCTTTTGCCATTAGTACTCTGCAGTCTAAGTTCATTTTGTCTGTAACTCTGATTTGTTCACTGTCATCCATTTCCGTCGATGCCTATGTGGATTCGGGCGCTGCCCTGAGTCTTATGGATTGGTCATTTGCCAAACGCTGCGGTTTTAGTCTGGAGCCTCTGGAAGTTCCTATTCCTTTGAAAGGAATTGACTCTACACCATTGGCTATGAATAAACCGCAGTACTGGACACAAGTGACCATGCGCATGACTCCCGTTCATCAGGAGGTGATTCGCGTCCTTGTACTGTATAATTTACATGATGTACTAGTGCTTGGTCTGCCATGGTTACAAACTCATAATCCAGTCCTGGATTGGAAAACAATGTCTGTGTTAAGCTAGGGATGTCAGGGGGTTCATGATGATGCACCTCTGATTTCAATCGCTTCATCTACTCCTTCTGAGGTCCCTGCGTTTTTGTCTGACTATCGGGATGTTTTTGAGGAGCCTAAGCTCAATTCGCTCCCTCCTCATAGGGATTGTGACTGTGCTATAGAATTAATTCCTGGCAGTAGGTTCCCTAAGGGTCGTTTATTTAATCTGTCAGTGCCAGAGCATACTGCTATGCGGAATTATATTAAGGAGTCCTTGGAAAAGGGACATATTCGTCCATCTTCGTCCCCTCTGGGAGCAGGTTTTTTTTTCGTGGCAAAGAAAGATGGTTCCCTGAGGCCTTGTATAGATTATCGCCTTCTGAATAAGATTACAGTCAAATATCAGTATCCATTGCCATTATTGACTGATTTGTTTGCTCGCATTAAGGGGGCTAGGTGGTTCACTAAGATAGATCTTCGCGGTGCGTATAATCTTGTGCGGATAAAGCAGGGTGATGAGTGGAAAACCGCATTTAATACGCCTGAGGGCCATTTTGAGTATTTGGTAATGCCTTTTGGACTTTCTAATGCTCCTTCAGTCTTTCAGTCCTTTATGCACAATATTTTCCGTGAATATCTGGATAAGTTTATGATTGTGTATTTGGATGATATTTTGGTGTTTTCTGATGACTGGGAGTCTCATGTTCTACAGGTCAGGAAGGTGTTTCAAGTCCTGCGGGCCAATTCTCTGTTTGTGAAGGGCTCAAAATGTCTCTTCGGAGTCCAGAAGATTTCTTTTTTGGGGTACATTTTTTCCCCTTCTACTATTGAGATGGATCCCGTCAAGGTTCAGGCGATTTGTGACTGGACACAACCTACATCTGTTAAGAGTCTTCAGAAGTTCTTGGGTTTTGCTAATTTTTATCGTCGGTTCATTACTAATTTTTCCAGTGTTGTTAAACCTTTGACTGATTTGACTAAAAAGGGTGCTGATGTTGCTAATTGGTCTCCTACGGCTGTGGAGGCCTTTCAGGAACTTAAGCGCCGGTTTTCTTCTGCTCCTGTGTTATGTCAACCAGATGTTTCACTTCCTTTTCAGGTTGAGGTTGATGCTTCCGAGATTGGAGCGGGGGCGGTTTTGTCACAGAGAAGTTCCGATGGCTCGGTGATGAAGCCATGTGCGTTCTTTTCTAGAAAATTCTCGCCCGCCGAGCGCAATTATGATGTGGGTAATCGGGAGCTTTTGGCCATGAAGTGGGCATTTGAGGAGTGGCGTCATTGGCTTGAGGGTGCTAGACATCGTGTGGTGGTCTTGACTGATCACAAAAATCTGATTTACCTTGAGTCTGCCAGGCGTCTGAATCCTAGACAGGCTCGTTGGTCGTTGTTTTTTTCTCGTTTCAATTTTGTGGTTTCATACCTGCCAGGTTCAAAGAATGTGAAGGCAGATGCTCTTTCCAGGAGTTTTGTGCCTGACTCTCCTGGAGACTCTAGGCCTACTGGTATCCTTAGGGATGGGGTAATATTGTCCGCCGTCTCCCCAGACTTGCGACGTGCATTGCAGGAGTTTCAGGCGGATAAACCTGATCGTTGTCCACCAGAAAGACTGTTTGTTCCGGATAATTGGACCAGTAGAGTCATCTCCGAGGTCCATTCTTCTGTGTTGGCTGGTCATCCTGGAATATTTGGTACTAGAGACTTGGTGGCCAGGTCTTTTTGGTGGCCTTCCTTGTCAAGGGATGTGCGCACCTTTGTGCAGTCTTGTGAAGTGTGTGCTCGGGCTAAGCCTTGCTGTTCTCGGGCCAGTGGGTTGTTGTTATCCTTGCCTATCCCGAAGAGGCCTTGGACGCACATTTCCATGGATTTTATTTCAGATCTCCCTGTCTCACAGAAAATGTCCGTTATCTGGGTTGTGTGTGACCGCTTTTCTAAGATGGTTCATTTGGTACCCTTGCCTAAGTTGCCTTCCTCCTCTGAGTTGGTCCCTTTATTTTTTCAGAACATGGTTTGTTTGCATGGGATTCCGGAGAATATCGTTTCTGACAGGGGATCCCAGTTTGTGTCTAGATTTTGGCGGACGTTTTGTGCTAAGATGGGCATTGATTTGTCTTTCTCGTCTGCATTCCATCCTCAGACGAATGGCCAGACGGAGCGAACTAATCAGACCTTGGAAACTTATTTAAGGTGTTTTGTTTCTGCTGATCAAGATGACTGGGTTGCCTTTTTGCCACTGGCCGAATTTGCCCTTAATAATCGGGCTAGTTCTGCTACTTTGGTTTCTCCTTTCTTTTGTAATTCGGGGTTTCATCCTCGTTTTTCCTCTGGTCAGGTGGAGCCTTCGGATTGTCCTGGAGTGGACGTGGTGGTGGACAGGCTACATCAGATTTGGAATCAGGTGGTGGACAATTTGAAGTTGTCTCAGGAGAAGACTCAGCAGTTTGCTAATCGCCGTCGCCGCGTGGGTCCCCGACTTCTTGTTGGGGACTTGGTGTGGTTGTCTTCTCGTTTTGTCCCTATGAAGGTCTCTTCTCCTAAGTTCAAGCCTCGGTTCATCGGTCCTTATAAGATCTTGGAGATTCTTAACCCTGTATCTTTTCGTTTGGATCTCCCAGCATCGTTTGCTATTCATAATGTGTTCCATCGGTCATTATTGCGGAGGTATGAGGTGCCCGTTGTTCCTTCGGTTGAGCCTCCTGCTCCGGTGCTGGTGGAGGGAGAATTGGAGTATGTTGTTGAGAAGATCTTGGATTCTCGTGTTTCCAGACGTAAACTCCAGTATTTTGTTAAGTGGAAGGGTTATGGTCAGGAGGATAATTCCTGGGTGGTCGCCTCTGATGTTCATGCGACTGATTTGGTCCGCGCCTTCCATAGAGCTCATCCTGATCGCCCTGGGGGTTCTCGTGAGGGTTCGGTGACCCCTCCTCAAGGGGGGGGTACTGTTGTGGATTCTGTTTTTGGGCTCCCTCTGGTGGTTACAACTGGTACTGGGTGACTCTGGTGGGTTGCGGTCTCTGGTTTCCACCTGTCCATCAGAGGCTGGGTGTTTCCTATTTAACCTGGCTTTCCTGTCATTCCCTTGCAGGCTATCAATGTATCAGTGTGTCTCTGTTACCTTTGCTACCTGCTCCTAGGCCTTCAAGACAAGCTAAGTCTGGATTTCCCTGTTTCATGTTTGCTTTCATGTTTTTAGTCCAGCTTGCAGATATGTAATTCTCTGCTGCTGGTTGCTCTAGTGGGCTGAAATTACCACTCATGTACCATGAGTTGGCACATGAGTTCCAGTAATTTCAGGATGGTATTTTGAAGGGTTTTAAGCTGACCGCGCAGTTCACCTTTTGTATCCTCTGCTATCTAGCTTAAGCGGGCCTCATTTTGCTGAATCTGTTTTCATAACTACGTTTGTGCCTTCCTCTCATTTCACCGTCATTATATGTGGGGGGCTGCTATTTCTGTGGGAATATTTCTCTGGAGGCAAGTTAGGTCTGTGATTCTTCTGATAGGGGTAGCTAGATCTCCGGCTGGCGCGAGACGTCTAGAGTCCCCCCAGGAACGTTCCCCGGCTGCTGTTAGTTGAGTGTTGAGGTTCAGGATCGCGGTCAGCTCAGGTTCCATCACCCTAGAGCTCGTCCTGTTTTTGCCCGTGTTATGTGTTTAATTCCCTGCCATTGGGAACATGACAGGCACCCCTTAGAGGCTGGGGCATGATAGCCTCAAGCCACCGATCATACGGGTTTGTCCTATCCATCTGGGGGACAGAGAGAGAGAGACATAACATCTACAACATCTGTGAGGACCTTATGAGAAGCTTAGCAGTAAGGTACTACAACACCACGGCGCTAGAGGAAGGTTACTGATTTCCACCTGAATAAGGGGACTCTGGACTTGCCTCCAAACCGGCCGGACTCTGCCTACCCTGTGGTCTGGTGCTCTGGACTGTGGATGCTGAAGCCACCAGTAAAGGTAAAGGAGACTGCAACCTTATGTCCTCGTTCTTCACTGTGCCTCTCACCATCCACCATCCACACACTGGGAAGCCCTGGGGATACACTTCACCTGTGGGAAGGTATACCATCTAGCTGCAATAATATCACCCCAGCGGACCCCATAAAGCAGCGTTGGTCACCCTGACTGAATACCACAGGTGGCATCACGAACATTTCCCCTTTAAAGACCTTTCCCTTTTCCATGGACGTCCCTAGGGCCACGGACCGGGTCAGCCACCGTGACATCCCCCCTGTAAGCCGAAGGACCCGGTACCGAGTACCCCACTACCCTAGACGGGGCGCTCCAAGAGCTGTGTAAAACGGTTGTTGGTTGGATAGCAGATAATGCTTCCAGTCTCTTAGCCACCACCACCACCACTAGGGTTGAGCGACTTTCATTTTTTTAAGATCGAGTAGGGTTTTGGGAAACCCGATTTTGTCCAGAGTCGAGTCGAGTGCAGTCGGCCGATTATCGCTAAAAGTCGGGGATCGACCGAAACACGAAACCCAATGCAAGTCAATGGGGAAGCATAGTCGGCAGTGAGTGGAGGCCAGGAAAACACCTACAGTGCCCATTTTAATGCCAAAAACATCCATTCTTGTTTCTGAAGCTTGCCAATCTTAATTAACTGTATAATAATAGTTGGGCATAAGGAATTGGGGGAAAGTTGTGGGGGGAGTAGGGCTGGCTCAAGTTTTTCGTGGGCCCAGGAAATGCGGACTACGTCACGGCGGTGTTGCAGGGAAAGGTAAGTATTTAAAAGTTGCAAGTGCTGTGATCCTGAGCAAGCAGGGGGGGCCCACTCGTTCGCATTGCCACTGGCACAGGGCCCCTCAAAGTACGGCGGTGTGTTTGCATGGCGGGGGCGCCTCCCACCAGCAGCGACACTTTTGCGTACTCTGAGGGGCCCTGTGCCAGTGACGTCGCCAACGAGTATGCCCCCCCACCTGATGAAGGAACCTGCACTTTCATCTGCACCTTCCTCTTTGTCCCTGTGTAAGGTGGTATAACATGCGGGAAGGGGAACCTTACTTTCAGCAGGGTCAGATTCTGGCTGTGTAGAGTACAAGGGGAATGTAGTGGTCTAGGTCAATGTACCAGCAGACTCATTTAGCAGTGGCTGGGCAATGGGCAGGATGAGGAGGAAACAGATATAGGGCCAAAGAATAAAGTAGGCTACATGCAGTTCAAAATTGGTAACAGGACTAAACAGGCGGCATTGCTTTGTTCAGTGGAGTAGCAAACCCAAGAGCAGCAGACACTGTTTCAAGGGCCTAACCACACTAGTAGGCCAAATGCAGTTTAATATCTGATAGTATAGGGCGAAAGCCAGAATGTGGAAGCTCAGCTTTGTTCAGTTGAGGACAACACCAGGGAGGGGCAGACACCTTTAGTAGGCCGGAAAAGCCTATTGCATTTTTTAAAATGGTAATTTGGAGCAGAAGGTTGAAGCTCAGCTTTATTTAGTTGAGGGCAACACCAGGGAGGGGCAGAAGCCGTTAGTAGGCCCTAACCACCATTTTTTTTTTTTTTAAAACCACTTAATGAGAGCCGGAAGGTTGAAGCTCAGCTTTATTTAGTTGAGGACAACACCAGGGAGGGGCAGAAGCCGTTAGTAGGCCCTAACCACCATTTTTTTTTTAAAACCACATAATGAGAGCCGGAAGGTTGAAGCTCAGCTTTATTTAGTTGAGGACAACACCAGGGAGGGGCAGAAGCCGTTAGTAGGCCCTAACCACCATTTTTTTTTTAAAACCACTTAATGAGAGCCGGAAGGTTGAAGCTCAGCTTTATTTAGTTGAGGACAACACCAGGGAGGGGCAGAAGCCGTTAGTAGGCCCTAACCACCATTTTTTTTTTTTTTAAAACCACATAATGAGAGCCGGAAGGTTGAAGCTCAGCTTTATTTAGTTGAGGACAACACCAGGGAGGGGCAGAAGCCGTTAGTAGGCCCTAACCACCATTTTTTTTTTAAAACCACTTAATGAGAGCCGGAAGGTTGAAGCTCAGCTTTATTTAGTTGAGGACAACACCAGGGAGGGGCAGAAGCCGTTAGTAGGCCCTAACCACCATTTTTTTTTTTAAAACCACATAATGAGAGCCGGAAGGTTGAAGCTCAGCTTTATTTAGTTGAGGACAACACCAGGGAGGGGCAGAAGCCGTTAGTAGGCCCTAACCACCATTTTTTTTTTTTTTAAAACCACTTAATGAGAGCCGGAAGGTTGAAGCTCAGCTTTATTTAGTTGAGGACAACACCAGGGAGGGGCAGAAGCCGTTAGTAGGCCCTAACCACCATTTTTTTTTAAAAACCACTTAATGAGAGCCGGAAGGTTGAAGCTCAGCTTTATTTAGTTGAGGACAACACCAGGGAGGGGCAGAAGCCGTTAGTAGGCCCTAACCACCATTTTTTTTTTAAAACCACTTAATGAGAGCCGGAAGGTTGAAGCTCAGCTTTATTTAGTTGAGGACAACACCAGGGAGGGGCAGAAGCCGTTAGTAGGCCCTAACCACCATTTTTTTTTTTTAAACCACATAATGAGAGCCGGAAGGTTGAAGCTCAGCTTTATTTAGTTGAGGACAACACCAGGGAGGGGCAGAAGCCGTTAGTAGGCCCTAACCACCAATTTTTTTTTTTTTAAAACCACTTAATGAGAGCCGGAAGGTTGAAGCTCAGCTTTATTTAGTTGAGGACAACACCAGGGAGGGGCAGAAGCCGTTAGTAGGCCCTAACCAAAGTTGAAGGCCAAATGCAGTTTAATTTCTGATACTATAGGCCGAAAGCCAGAAGGTGGAAGTTCCGATTTAGACAGTGGAGGACAATTTGAATTAGGGACTGCAGACAGACTTAGTAGGCTGTCCCCTGTGGACCATGCATCCACCACATTAACCCATTGCGCCGTAATGGACACGTAATCTTCCGTGGCCATGCCTACAGGTCCATGCGTCTGTTGTCAGGTGCACCTTTGTACTCACAGATTGCCAGAGTGCATGGACAATGCGGTCTTCTACATGCTGGTGGAGGGTTGGGATGGCTTTTCTCGCAAAAGAAGTGTCGACTGGTTAGCTTGTAGCGTGGTACAGCGTAGTCCATCATGGCCTTATTAATAGTAAATAAAATATATAACTAGGCTCTATGAACTTTTAAATAGGTTCCAGGGGTACACGGGCAGCATTGGTGTGGTCAGTGGAGGAGTATTGCAAGTAGGGGCTGCAGACAGGCTATCAAAGGCCTAAAATAACAAACAGTAGGCAGTCATGGCAGTTTTACATCGGTTACATGGATACACAGGCAGGCACTCCAGGCAGCATTGTGCTCAGTGGAGGAGTATTGCAAGTAGGGGCCGCAGACAGGCTATCAAAGGCCTAAAATAACAAACAGTAGGCAGTCATGGCAGTTTTACATCGGTTACATGGATACACAGGCAGCTAGGTGGTGAGTGGAGGAGTATTTAAAGTAAGGACCGCAGACAGGCTATCAAAGGCCTAACATAACAAACAATAGGCTCATGGCAGTTTTACAGCGGTTACATGGATACACGGGCAGGCAGCTTGGTGGTGAGTGGAGGAGTATTTAAAGTATGGACCGCAGACAGGCTTCGAAGGCCTAACACAATAAAATGGGCTGGCTGTAGGCACTTTAAAATTGGTTCCAGGGGTACACGGGCAGCAGTGGTCTGGTCAGTGGAGGACTAGTGGAAGTATGGACCGCAGACAGGCTTCGAAGGCCTAACACAATAAAATGGGCTGGCTGTAGGCACTTTAAAATTGGTTCCAGGGGTACACGGGCAGCAGTGGTCTGGTCAGTGGAGGCCTAGTGGAAGTATGGACCGCAGACAGGCTTCGAAGGCCTAACACAATAAAATGGGCTGGCTGTAGGCACTTTAAAATTGGTTCCAGGGGTACACGGGCAGCAGTGGTCTGGTCAGTGGAGGCCTAGTGGAAGTATGGACCGCAGACAGGCTTCGAAGGCCTAACACAATAAAATGGGCTGGCTGTAGGCACTTTAAAATTGGTTCCAGGGGTACACGGGCAGCAGTGGTCTGGTCAGTGGAGGCCTAGTGGAAGGAGGGACCGCAGACAGGCTTCGAAGGCCTAACACAATAAAATGGGCTGGCTGTAGGCACTTTAAAATTGGTTCCAGGGGTACACGGGCAGCAGTGGTCTGGTCAGTGGAGGCCTAGTGGAAGGAGGGACCGCAGACAGGCTTCGAAGGCCTAACACAATAAAATGGGCTGGCTGTAGGCACTTTAAAATTGGTTCCAGGGGTACACGGGCAGCAGTGGTCTGGTCAGTGGAGGCCTAGTGGAAGTATGGACCGCAGACAGGCTTCGAAGGCCTAACACAATAAAATGGGCTGGCTGTAGGCACTTTAAAATTGGTTCCAGGGGTACACGGGCAGCAGTGGTCTGGTCAGTGGAGGCCTAGTGGAAGTATGGACCGCAGACAGGCTTCGAAGGCCTAACACAATAAAATGGGCTGGCTGTAGGCACTTTAAAATTGGTTCCAGGGGTACACGGGCAGCAGTGGTCTGGTCAGTGGAGGACTAGTGGAAGTATGGACCGCAGACAGGCTTCGAAGGCCTAACACAATAAAATGGGCTGGCTGTAGGCACTTTAAAATTGGTTCCAGGGGTACACGGGCAGCAGTGGTCTGGTCAGTGGAGGACTAGTGGAAGGAGGGAGCGCAGAAAGGCTTCAAAGGCCTAAAATAACAAACAATAGGCTCATGGCAGTTTTACAGCGGTTACATGGATACACGGGCAGGCAGCTTGGTGGTCAGTGGAGGAGTAGGGACCGCAGACAGGCTATCAAAGGCCTAAAATAACAAACAATAGGCTCATGGCAGTTTTACAGCGGTTACATGGATACACGGGCAGGCAGCTTGGTGCTGAGTGGAGGAGTAGTGCAAGGAGTGTCTGTCCCAGTACTCCCAAAATATAAATAGATGTTAATGTCTCGCAAAACAACCAAAACAAAAAAAAAGATGGCATACTTAGGTACAGGGGTGGGCTCATCTGCTGTGTTTCTGACATAGTAATTTGGCAGTAACTATTTAATGGTGCCAATATAGGACACAGACACAGACTACTTTAAGTTGCATCATAGATGTCTACAAATTTGTATTGTCAGTGCCAGACATTGAATGATGTCAGCGAATAGACTAAAGATTGGTGGAGCTGTGCGACATAATTTTGCACGTAGTACAGCCCAGTTTGAGCTGGGGTAGGGGGGAACTCTCTTGAGGCCGGCGGGACCGCCCCAGGGCCACTCATGTTACAACGGTGTGTCTGACGTTGGGTGCGCACCACCACCGCCAGAGACACTACATTGTACTATGAGGGACCCAGTAGCAATGCCGTCAACCAAAAGCGAGCACACCCACCTCTTCAGACAAACAGCAGTCTCACGGGTGCTTGCGCCAAGTCGCGATACCACGGCCCCGTGTGGGGAGTTTGGCCATTTAGGGAGGTGTAAACATGTCGTATGCTGTACAATCTGCAGCAGCAAATTAGACATTAGAAAAGTAATTCACAGGCAAGAGCTTTTCATAGGAAAGCTAGGTGTCGGCCGGGCAAGGTGGGGCAAAAGATT
Organism: Ranitomeya variabilis; assembly: GCF_051348905.1. Classification (NCBI taxonomy): domain Eukaryota; kingdom Metazoa; phylum Chordata; class Amphibia; order Anura; family Dendrobatidae; genus Ranitomeya; species Ranitomeya variabilis. Next base: position 653,678,950 of record NC_135234.1, read on the forward strand.
TTGAAATCCAGTTGTGGTTCATTTTAATGAATGTTAGATCGTCAACATTTTGGGTAGCCAGACGAGTCCTTTTTTCGGTTAATATTGACCCTGCAGCACTGAATACTCTTTCTGATAGGACACTTGCTGCCGGGCAAGCAAGCTCCTGCAATGCATATTCTGCCAATTCTGGCCAGGTGTCTAATTTGGAGGCCCAGTAATCAAATGGGAATGACGGTTGAGGGAGAACATCGATAAGGGATGAAAAATAGTTAGTAACCATACTGGACAAATGTTGTCTCCTGTCACTTTCAATTGATGCAGCAGTACCTGTCCTGTCTGCGGTCATAGCAAAATCACTCCACAACCTGGTCAGAAAACCCCTCTGTCCAACGCCACTTCTGATGTGTGCACCCCTAACACTCCTAGTCTGCTGCCCCCTGGAGCTCGTGTGAGAACGATCACGTGCGCTGTGTGCTGGGAATGCCTGAAGCAAACGGTCAACAAGAGTTGATTGTTTGGTTGCTAATATTAGTTCCAAGTTCTCATGTGGCATAACATTTTGCAATTTGCCTTTATAGCGTGGATCAAGGAGGCAGGCCAACCAGTAATCGTCATCGTTCATCATTTTCGTAATGCGTGTGTCCCTTTGTAGGATACGTAAGGCATAATCCGCCATGTGGGCCAAAGTTCCACTTGTCAAATCTCCGGTTGTGATTGGTTGAGGGGCAGTTGCAGGCAAATCTACGTCACTTGTGTCCCTCAAAAAACCAGAACCCGGCCGTGACACGCAACCAATTTCCTGTGCCCCCGTGAAAGTTTCCGCATTAAAAATATACTCATCCCCATCATCCTCCTCGTCCTCCACCTCCTCTTCGCCCGCTACCTCGTCCTGTACACTGCCCTGACCAGACAATGGCTGACTGTCATCAAGGCTTCCCTCTTCCTCTGGTGCAGACGCCTGCTCCTTTATGTGCGTCAAACTTTGCATCAGCAGACGCATTAGGGGGATGCTCATGCTTATTACGGCGTTGTCTGCACTAACCAGCCGTGTGCATTCCTCAAAACACTGAAGGACTTGACACATGTCTTGTATCTTCGACCACTGCACACCTGACAACTCCATGTCTGCCATCCTACTGCCTGCCCGTGTATCCTCCCACAAATAAATAACAGCACGCCTCTGTTCGCACAGTCTCTGAAGCATGTGCAGTGTTGAGTTCCACCTTGTTGCAACGTCTATGATTAGGCGATGCTGGGGAAGGTTCAAAGACCGCTGATAGGTCTGCATACGGCTGGCGTGTACAGGCGAACGTCGGATATGTGAGCAAAGTGCACGCACTTTGAGGAGCAGGTCGGAGAACCCAGGATAAGTTTTCAATAAGCACTGCACCACCAGGTTTAAGGTGTGAGCCAGGCAAGGAATGTGTTTCAGTTGGGAAAGGGAGATGGCAGCCATGAAATTCCTTCCGTTATCACTCACTACCTTGCCTGCCTCAAGATCTACTGTGCCCAGCCACGACTGCGTTTCTTGTTGCAAGAACTCGGACAGAACTTCCGCGGTGTGTCTGTTGTCGCCCAAACACTTCATAGCCAATACAGCCTGCTGACGCTTGGCAGTAGCTGGCCCATAATGGGACAACTGGTGTGCAACAGTGTCATCTGCCGATGGAGTGGTTGGCCGACTGCGTTCTGTGGAAGAGCTGTAGCTTCTGCAGGAGGACGAGGAGGAGGAGGAGGGGGTGCGAACGCCTACAGCCAACTGTTTCCTAGACCGTGGGCTAGGCACAACTGTCCCTAAATTGATGTCGCCTGTGGACCCTGCATCCACCACATTCACCCAGTGTGCCGTGATGGACACATAACGTCCCTGGCCATGCCTACTGGTCCATGCATCTGTAGTCAGGTGCACCTTTGTACTCACAGATTGCCTGAGTGCATGGACGATGCGCTGTTTAACATGCTGGTGCAGGGCTGGGATGGCTTTTCTGGAAAAAAAGTGTCGACTGGGTAGCTCGTATCGTGGTTCAGCGTACTCCATCAGGGCTTTGAAAGCTTCGCTTTCAACTAACCGGTAGGGCATCATCTCTAACGAGATTAGTCTAGCTATGTGGGCGTTAAAACCCTGTGTACGCGGATGCGAGGATAAGTACTTCCTTTTTCTAACCAGAGTCTCATGTAGGGTGAGCTGGACTGGAGAGCTGTAGATCGTGGAACTTTCGGGTGTGCCGGTGGACATGGCAGACTGAGAGACGGTTGGAGACGGTATTGTTTCCGCCGGTGCCCTACATGCAATATTTCCTCCTACAAAACTGGTGATTCCCTGACCCTGACTGCTTTTGGCTGGCAAAGAAACCTGCACAGATACTGCCGGTGGTGCGGAAAATGGTGGCCTTACAGTGACGGAAGGGATGTTGCGTTGCTGACTAGCTTCATTGGCCGAGGGTGCTACAACCTTGAGGGACGTTTGGTAGTTAGTCCAGGCTTGAGAATGCATGGTGGTTAAGTGTCTATGCATGCAACTAGTATTTAGACTTTTCAGATTCTGACCTCTGCTTAAGCTAGTTGAACATTTTTGACAGATGACTTTGCGCTGATCAGTTGGATGTTGTTTAAAAAAATGCCAGACTGCACTCTTCCTAGACTCTGATCCCTTTTCAGGGATTGCAGACTGAGCTTTAACCGGATGGCAACGCTGTGCTCCAACAGGTTTTGGCTTTGACACGCGTTTTGGTCCAGATACGGGCCCGGCAGATGGAACCTGTTGCGATGTTGATGCCTGCTGCGGCCCCTCCTCCACCTCCGCTTCTGAACTACTGCCGCCTGCACCCTGTTCCCCCAATGGCTGCCAATCGGGGTCAATAACTGGGTCATCTATTACCTCCTCTTCGAGCTCGTGTGCAACTTCGTCTGTGTCACTGTGTCGGTCGGTGGTATAGCGTTCGTGGCGGGGCAACATAGTCTCATCAGGGTCTGATTGTGGATCTGTACCCTGAGAGGGCAATGTGGTGGTCTGAGTCAAAGGAGCAGCATAGTACTCTGGCTGTGGCTGTGCATCAGTGCACTCCATGTCAGAATATACTTGTAATGGGCATGGCCTGTTAAATGTTTCACTTTCTAAGCCAGGGACGGTATGTGTAAAGAGCTCCATGGAGTGACCCGTTGTGTCGCCTGCTGCATCCTTCTCTCTTGTTGTAGTTTTTGCTGAGGAGGACAAGGAAGCGACTTGTCCCTGACCGTGAACATCCACAAGCGACGCGCTGCTTTTACATTGACCAGTTTCGGAAGAGGAGGCAAAAGAGCTAGAGGCTGAGTCTGCAATGTAAGCCAAAACTTGCTGTTGCTGCTCCGCCTTTAAAAGCGGTTTTCCTACTCCCAGAAAAGAGAGCGTTCGAGGCCTTGTGTAGCCTGACGACGAAACTGGCTCCACAGCTCCAGACTTAGGTGGAATATTTTTATCCCCACGACCACCTGATGCTCCACTACCACTACCATCATTACCAGCTGACAATGAACGCCCACGACGACCTCTTGCACCAGACTTCCTCATTGTTTTAAAATCTTAACCAAAGTAACTTTATTTGTTGCTATCAAACAACTTACACGGTGAGCTATAACTTCAGTATGATTTCAATATCCCTTAACAGGTTGGTGAGACCACAAGGAAAATCAGGCACAATGTTACACACTCTGTTTTCTGTGGCACAAAATCACAGAGATGACACACACGCAGGACTGTCACTCAAGCACTAATGTCAATATTAATCTCCCACCTAATTTATTTATTTTTTTTTCTCAGGGAGACTTTAGAAACCAAATAATATTAAAAAAAAAAAAAAAAAAAGGCTTTCTATGGCCCACAATTAGAGAGAGAGAGGTGGCACAACCAGGAGTCAAGACTGGCGCACAAGCTGAAAGGGCAATATTACTCTCCCACTGTTTTTTATGTTTTTTTTGTTTTTTTCAGGGAGACTTTAGAAACCAAATAATATTAAAAAAACCAAAAAAAAAAAAGGCTTTCTATGGCCCACTGAATGAAAGGGAGAGAGGTGGCACACCCAGGAGTCAAGACTGGCACACAAGCTGAAAGGGCAATATTACTCTCCCACTGTTTTTTTAGGTTTTTTTTTTTTTTTCAGGGAGAATTAGAAACCAAATAATATTAAAAAAAAAAAAAATAGGCTTTCTATGGCCCACTGAATGAAAGGGAGAGAGGTGGCACACCCAGGAGTCAAGACTGGCACACAAGCTGAAAGGGCAATATTACTCTCCCACTGTTTTTTTATGTATTTTTTGTTTTTTCAGGGAGACTTTAGAAACCCAATAATATTTTAAAAAAAAAATAAATAGGCTTTCTATGGCCCACTGAATGAGAGGGAGAGAGGTGGCACACCCAGGAGTCAAGACTGGCACACAAGCTGAAAGGGCAATATTACTCTCCCACTGTTTTTTTAGGTTTTTTTTTTTTTTTCAGGGAGAATTAGAAACCAAATAATATTAAAAAAAAAAAAAAAAAAAAAAAAAATAGGCTTGCTATAGCCCACTGAATGAGAGATAGCACACACAGCAGTGGCACACAAGCCCTTACTGAGGCCAATATTTTTCTCCCACTGATTGATGTAGTGTTTTTGTGTTGAGGTAGAATTTAGAACACAAATCACGGAAAAAATAAATAGGCTTTCTATGGCCCACTGAATGAAAGGGAGAGAGGTGGCACACCCAGGAGTCAAGACTGGCACACAAGCTGAAAGGGCAATATTACTCTCCCACTGTTTTTTTATGTATTTTTTGTTTTTTCAGGGAGACTTTAGAAACCCAATAATATTTAAAAAAAAAAATAAATAGGCTTTCTATGGCCCACTGAATGAGAGGGAGAGAGGTGGCACACCCAGGAGTCAAGACTGGCACACAAGCTGAAAGGGCAATATTACTCTCCCACTGTTTTTTTAGGTTTTTTTTTTTTTTTCAGGGAGAATTAGAAACCAAATAATATTAAAAAAAAAAAAATAGGCTTTCTATGGCCCACTGAATGAAAGGGAGAGAGGTGGCACACCCAGGAGTCAAGACTGGCACACAAGCTGAAAGGGCAATATTACTCTCCCACTGTTTTTTTATGTATTTTTTGTTTTTTTCAGGGAGACTTTAGAAACCCAATAATATTTAAAAAAAAAAATAAATAGGCTTTCTATGGCCCACTGAATGAGAGGGAGAGAGGTGGCACACCCAGGAGTCAAGACTGGCACACAAGCTGAAAGGGCAATATTACTCTCCCACTGTTTTTTTATGTATTTTTTGTTTTTTTCAGGGAGACTTTAGAAACCCAATAATATTTAAAAAAAAAAATAAATAGGCTTTCTATGGCCCACTGAATGAGAGGGAGAGAGGTGGCACACCCAGGAGTCAAGACTGGCACACAAGCTGAAAGGGCAATATTACTCTCCCACTGTTTTTTTATGTATTTTTTGTTTTTTTCAGGGAGACTTTAGAAACCCAATAATATTTAAAAAAAAAAATAAATAGGCTTTCTATGGCCCACTGAATGAGAGGGAGAGAGGTGGCACACCCAGGAGTCAAGACTGGCACACAAGCTGAAAGGGCAATATTACTCTCCCACTGTTTTTTTAGGTTTTTTTTTTTTTTCAGGGAGACTTTAGAAACCAAATAATATTAAAAAAAAAAAAAAAAAAAAAAAAAATAGGCTTGCTATAGCCCACTGAATGAGAGATAGCACACACAGCAGTGGCACACAAGCCCTTACTGAGGCCAATATTTTTCTCCCACTGATTGATGTAGTGTTTTTGTGTTGAGGTAGAATTTAGAACACAAATCACGGAAAAAATAAATAGGCTTTCTATGGCCCACTGAATGAAAGGGAGAGAGGTGGCACACCCAGGAGTCAAGACTGGCACACAAGCTGAAAGGGCAATATTACTCTCCCACTGTTTTTTTATGTATTTTTTGTTTTTTCAGGGAGACTTTAGAAACCCAATAATATTTAAAAAAAAAAATAAATAGGCTTTCTATGGCCCACTGAATGAGAGGGAGAGAGGTGGCACACCCAGGAGTCAAGACTGGCACACAAGCTGAAAGGGCAATATTACTCTCCCACTGTTTTTTTAGGTTTTTTTTTTTTTTTCAGGGAGAATTAGAAACCAAATAATATTAAAAAAAAAAAAATAGGCTTTCTATGGCCCACTGAATGAAAGGGAGAGAGGTGGCACACCCAGGAGTCAAGACTGGCACACAAGCTGAAAGGGCAATATTACTCTCCCACTGTTTTTTTATGTATTTTTTGTTTTTTTCAGGGAGACTTTAGAAACCCAATAATATTTAAAAAAAAAAATAAATAGGCTTTCTATGGCCCACTGAATGAGAGGGAGAGAGGTGGCACACCCAGGAGTCAAGACTGGCACACAAGCTGAAAGGGCAATATTACTCTCCCACTGTTTTTTTAGGTTTTTTTTTTTTTTCAGGGAGACTTTTGAAACCAAATAATATTAAAAAAAAAAAAAAAAAAAAAATATAGGCTTGCTATAGCCCACTGAATGATAGCGCACACACAGCAGTGGCACACAAGCCCTGACTGAGGCCAATATTTTTCTCCCACTGATTGATGTAGTGTTTCTGTGTTGAGGTAGATTTTAGAACACAAATCACGGAAAAAATAAATAGGCTTTCTATGGCCCACTCAGTGAGAGATGGCACACACAGGGATGGCACTGTAGCAGAAATGCCAATCTTAATCTCCCACAAAAAAAAAACAAAAAAAAAAAAAAACTGTCCTACAATTACTATCTCCCTGCAGTAATGTAAGCCAGGTATGGCAGGCAGCAATAGGAGTGGACTGATGCACAAATTAAATAAAAAGTGTGGACAAACAAAAAAGATAGCTGTGCAGAAAGGAAGGAACAAGAGGATATGTGCTTTGAAAAAAGCAGTTGGTTTCCACAGTGGCGTACACACAGCAATACAGCTATCACGGAGCCTTCTAGGGCAGCCCAATGAGCTACAGCGCTGAGGGGAAAAAAAAAAAAAAATAGCTTCCACTGTTCCTGCACACCGAAGGTGGTGTTGGACAGTGGAAATCGCTGCAGCACAAGCGGTTTGGTGGTTAGTGGACCCTGCCTAACGCTCTCCCTGCTTCTGACGAAGCGGCAGCAACCTGTCCCTAAGCTCAGATCAGCAGCAGTAAGATGGCGGTCGGCGGGAACGCCCCTTTATAGCCCCTGTGACGCCGCAGACAGCAAGCCAATCACTGCAATGCCCTTCTCTAAGATGGTGGGGACCAGGATCTATGTCATCACGCTGCCCACACTCTGCGTTCACCTTCATTGGCTGAGAAATGGCGCTTTTCGCGTCATTGAAACGCGACTTTGGCGCGAAAGTCGCGTACCGCATGGCCGACAAGCACAGGGGTCGGATCGGGTTTCATGAGACGCCGACTTAGCCAAAAGTCGGCGACTTTTGAAAATGATCGACCCGTTTCGCTCAACCCTAACCACCACATCTTCCACATGGTCAAGTCTGAGTAGCCATGAATGTGGACCGGATATTACTCACCCTGATCCTCCTTCCTCCCACCATGCCGAGTGCCCTGAGACAACTGATCCCACACTTGGACACTCCGAAGAGCTGTTCAGTTTTCCCTTTAAAGATTCCGGACTCTCGGCCGGTCAACTTGAAGTGGGGCCAGATGAGATCGCATGTAGCGATGCCCAAAGATTTGAACAGCAACGGTCACACGAAGGTGGTGGTGGGAAAGTGTCACAAGAGGTGGACAATGATGAGACACAATTGCCAGAAAGTCAGGAGGAGGAGCAGGGTGCGGATGTGGTAGACGAGGTGGTGGATAACAGTGACTGACCCAACCTGGCAGGAGGACATGTAAGGCGAGGACAACAGCACATGCAGCGCCCCAGAGTCCGGGTCGTTGCAGTACTGATGCTCCACCGCTAAGGGGAGTGATGGTAGGTCTGATGGCACTGAAGGAGTTCACCTGACCAGGTATCACAGACACCAATACACTTCATAGTCTGGCCTCCAGGGGGAGCTAAGGGCGCTATGTATTAGGCCACTCCTCACAGTCTGGTAAAACTGGGGGTTAGATAGAAAGTTAGATAGAAAGCTGACTGGGTTGGAACCAGGCAACATCCTGTAGCAGAGGGTGTTGCAGGGGAAGATTCAGGGGGGTCCCTTTCAGGGGTGGGATCCTGACAGAGGCCTAGCGAACAGGAAAGAACGTTAAGGAACCGCGCCTGCACTACATCGCGGCGGTAACTCAAGAAAGGAAAAGAAGCGAGGTTTATTGTGAAGTGTGAGAAACGAGATCAAAGCAAAAAGGAGATAAAAGCCAGTAGGAGTTGTGCTGTAAGATCGAGGCAACATCCTACTGAGGCACGTAGCCGGTGGCCGGGAACGCCGAGGAAGTATTGGGCTCCAAGAATTACTTCAAACCAACGGCAGGACAGTTAATTATAGGTTGGCTGTCTCACCTAAATCACCTAAGCAGACATAGGGGGCAACTGTGGGAGAGGGGCGTCACTAGGGTCCCGGAAGAACTCCAGGCCTACCCGTCATACGGGTGCGTCCTATCCATATCATCTGGGGGACCGATAAGAACATCAGAATAGACATAAATTGTGAGAAAGAACATCAGGAACAGACACAACAGTTGTGAGGACTATCCCGTGGTGCTCAGCAGGGAAGTACTACAACACAAGGAAGGCACAGATTTCCACCTGCAAAGGAACTCTGGAGGTGCCATCGGACCGGCCGGTCTCAGACAGCCCTGTTAACCGTACTCTGGATTGAGGATCTTGAAGCCTTCAGTAAAGAGGTAAAGAGACTGCAACCCTGTGTCCTCGTCATTTATTGCTACCTGCACCGCACACCACCATCTACATCTTTCATTGGACGCCCCTTAGGTGGGTCACGGACCGTGTCTAGCCACCGTGACAACCCTAGAACTGAGACAGAGAGGCCCGGTACCGAGTACCCCGCGGCCCTGCGTCTGGGGGCGCTCCACACACATGGGGAAGGAGGCATATCACCCCAACAGGCAGGAAGAAGCAGTGTGGTGGCCACAGACAGAAGGCATGCATCCATTCCCCATAACACCAACATGACGGCAGTTGCCACTCCAACTGTTAGATCTTTCCGAGTCTTTATTGTTTTTTAAAGACTCTGCCGATAACCCCAAACAGGCCATTTGCAGCACCTGCCATGCCCCATCAGCAGGGGTAGCAAAACTACCAGCCTGACCACCACCGGCATGATTAGGCAAATGGCAGCAAAGCACCCGACTTTGTGGGCAGAACCCCAGGCTCCAGGAACACTGTCTGCAGGTGATACCAGTGCTTCTTTCACTGTTTTGCATAGAAGCCAATCCCCAGTTCACCATGCATGTGAAGATGCCTCATGCCCTGCACCTGTTGTTGCCCACAGTCAACCAGCACCATCATCAAGCCCGTCCAAGTCCTTGTCCCAGCACAACCTTCAGTTGTCTATACCCCAGTCATTGGAACACAAGCGTAAATACCCAGCCAACACCCCACAGGCCAGAGTACTAAATTCTAACAGTGTTGCCTTTTAGGCTCGTTGAGACAGAAGCTTTCCACAAACTGATGGCGGCAGCCGTCCCAAGGTACTCGGTCCCCAGTCGCCACTATTTCTCCCGGTGTGCCGTACCAGCATTACACCAGCACGTGTCCCACAATATTACCCGTGCCCTCATCAATGCTCTTACTGGGAAAGTCCACCTAACCACGGACACATGGTCAAGTGCTTGTGGGCAAGAATGGTACATCTCACTGACACCACACTGGGTTAAATTAGTGGTAGCCGGAACCCATCAGACCTTGGGATGGAACACATCCTCCCCATGCTGAGGATTGCGGGCCCTACGTCAAACAAGGTTGCCCCCATAGTCTACTGCTCCTGCACCTCCTTCTCCTCCTCTTCAGCCTCCATCTCTGAAATGAACACATCAGTCAGAAGCTGGAAGCAATGCAGCACTGCCTCAGCCCAGCGGCAACAGGCTGTGCGGAAACTAATCTGCTGAGGTGACAAACCGCACAATGCAGAAGAGTTGTGGACAGCGCTGAAGGAGCAGTCAGATATTTGGATGACACCACTGAACCTAAAGCCAGGCATGGTCATGTGCGACAATGGCCGGAACCTGATGGTGGCTCTGAGGTAAGATGAGCTCACACACGTACCTTGTCTGGCCCATGTGCTTAACCAGTCATGGTGCAACGTTTTCTCAAAAGCTACCCGGAGCTGCCGGATCTGCTAGTGAAAGTACGCCGTCTGTCTGCCCATTTTAGAAAGTTAGCTTCAGCCTCCCTTGCCGTGCTTCAGCAGCGTTTGCAGCTTCCGGCTCACTGGTGTGTGATATCCCCCACGCGTTGGAACTCTACACTGCATATGTTGGAAAGGATTTGTGAGCAGAAGAGGGCAGTTGTTGACTACCAGCATCAACAAGGCCGTCGATATTCAGTTCAGACTCCACACATAAGACCTCAGGAGTGGACATGGATGTCAGACATACGTACCATCCTCCAAAACTTTGAGGACTGCACCAAGATGATGAGCGGCAATGATGCCATAATTAGCATCACCATCCCGCTTCTCTGCATTCTGAAAACCACTCTGCTCACAATTAAAGAGGATGCATTGTAGGCAGAGCACGAGGACATGGAGCAAGGGACCATACAGGGTGATTACACTCAGCCCAGCCTCATGTCTTCTCAATGTGGATTGGTAGGCAATGAGGAGGAGGAAGAACAGGAGCTGCTTTCATGAGCTATAGACGGTACTACAAGCACAGCTGTCATACCGTCTGTTCAGTGTGGAAAGCCTGCAGACAGGGAGGAGGAGGATGAGGAGGACAGCATGGTCAGTCGTCCTATTGGTGAGGACACGGAAGCCTTGCCTGTTAGCAATCTGGCACGCATGGCTGACTTTATGTTGCGCTGCGTTTCCAGTGACCTTCGCATTATTAAAATTTTTGGTGACACTCATTACTGGTTGGTGACACTTCTAGACCCATGCTACAAGGAGAACTTTCAATCTCTTCTTCCAGAGGCAGAGAGGTGTACTAAAATGTTGCAGTAAAAGAAGGCCCTTGTAGTGGAATTTCTTAAAAAATTCCCATCTGAGTACGCTGGCAGCAGACGTCAGAGTTTGTTGTACAACCAAGGAGTCCAAGCAAGAGAGACAGAAGTACAATCAAGCTCTGGCAGGGGAACAATGGCAAAGTTCTGGGACAGTTTTCTCAGACCCTCCCATCATGCCGGCACAGAGGCAAGGGGTGCTATCACAAGAAGTGCAATGTTTGGGAAGATGCTGAGGGAGTACCTTGCAGATCGTACAAACGTCCTCTGGGATTTCTCTGTGCCTTTTAATTATTGGGTATCCAAGCTGGACATGTGGCTCTCTGCGCCTTGGAGGTCCTGGCCTGTCCTACTGCTAGCGATCTGTCAGAGCGGGTTTTTAATGCCGCTGGTGGAATTATTATTATTATTATTTTTTATTATTATTTATTTATATAGCACCATTAATTCCATGGTGCTGTACATGAGAAAGGGGTTACATACAGGGTTATAGATATTGTTTACAGTAAACAGGTTTACAGTGACAGACTGGTACAGAGGGGAGAGAACCCTGTCCGTGCAGACTTACATTCTATGGGATAGTGGGGAAGAGACAGAAGGTAGGGGTGATGTGGCGGCTCTGGCGGTGGTGAGGCGGCGGCTCTGGCGGTGGTGAGGCAGCAGCTCGGTTATTGTGAGCTGTAGGCTTTCCTGAAGAGCTGGGTTTTCAGGTTCCGTCTGAAGGATCCGAGGGTGGTGGATAATCGGATGTGTTGAGGCATGGAATTCCAGAGGATGGGGGATATTTGGGAGAAATCTTGGAGGAGGTTGTGTGAGGAACGAATAAGTGTGGAGGAGAGTAGGAGGTCTTGGGAGGATCGAAGATTATGTGAGGGAAGATATTGGGAGATTAGTTCAGAGATATAGGGAGGGGACAGGTTGTGGATGGCTTTGTAGATCAGTGTTAGTAGTTTGAACTGGATTCGTTGGGGAATTGGGAGCCAGTGGAGGGATTTGCAGAGGGGAGAAGCAGGGGAGTAGTGAGGAGAGAGGTGGATTAGCCGGGCAGCAGAGTTGAAGACAGACTGGAGTGGTGCAAGAGAGTTAGCTGGGAGGCCACAGAGGAGGGTGTTGCAGTAATCGAGGCGGGAGATGATGAGAGCATGCACAAGAGTTTTGGTAGATTGTGGGCTGAGAAAGGAACGGATTCTGGCAATATTTTTGCATTGGAACCGGCAGGAAGTGGCAAGAGCTTGGACGTGAGGTTTGAAGGACGGGGCAGAGTCGAGAGTTACCCCAAGGCAGCGGATTTCAGGTGCGGGAGAGAGCGTGATGCCATTTACCATAATAGATGGATCGGGTAGGGGAGATAAGCACATCCGCCTGTCAACTGAAAATCCTGACAGGCTGAATGTTATAAAAATGAACAAGGGCTAGATTGGGCAAGACTTCTGTACACCACTAAGTGAAAACAGCAAAACATAACCTCAAATACATTGTCTTTTTTGTGGAGGTGTATGCACCTCTTCACAACCACACATGGGTATGCGCTTCCTGATTTGGTGTTATCTTCCTCCTCATCCTCATCATCCACAAACATACGAACACCAGAGTGAACGTATACCATGATGCAAAAGTCACTCATTTTTGTGCAAGGGTGTCTATGATGCCCATAAATAAATTTTTAAAAATGTACCCCCCCATGGGGAAATGATTGTCAGCCTATGCACTTCGTGTATGGGTATTACACGTCTAGGAGACCTGCTCCTTTACAAAGGGCCTAGATTTTAATGAGGCCTTCAACGCATAATTCTCCACCACTAGATCACCAGGGTTAACATGTTCTGTGCTGCTATAGCCAGTCCAATTTTTGGCAAGGTTGTCTGTGATGGTCATGAAATATTTTTTAAAAATGTACCCCCATGGGGAAATGTTTGTCAGCCCATGCACTTCGTGTATGGGCATTACAAGTCTCGGAGACACGCTCCTTTACATTGGGCCTAGTTTTTAATAAGGCCTTCCTCCACATATTATTCTGCGCCACTAGAACACCATGGTGAACGTGTTGTATGCTGCTACAGCCATTTAATTTTTGGGCAAGGGTGTCTATGATCCCCATAACTAAATTTTTAAAAATGTACCCCCATGGGGAAATGTTTGTCAGCCCATGCACTTCATGTATGGGCATCACAAGTCTAGGAGACACGCTCCTTTACATTGGGCCTATTTTTTAATGAGGCCTTCCTCCACATCTCATCATCCACCGCTAGTGATCACTGATGAGCAAACGTGCTCGCCACTACTCGGTACTTGCCCGAGTATCACTGTGCTCAGTGTACTCAGCGAGCACCGAGCATTTCCGGAATTATTAGGCAGGAGCTTGTGTCTCCGCCCTGCAATTTTGGTGCTCTTTACAGCATCAATGAACATACAGGGATTGTCTGCCATGCACTGTAATACCACAGCCATCTTTGCTGTGGTATTACAGTGATTGGCTGGCTGCACAGCGGCATCAGGTCTATAAGACACTGGTCTATCTGTGGTCTTCAAATCTTGGCTTTTCAGGCATACATTCCAGTTTTTGGTCTGCTACCCTTGGTGTATACAGTATTTTATTGTTTTTAAAATTGTGAAAAATACTTGCCAGTGGCCACATATTGAAACAGTCTGTAATCTCAGTCACACATCTGGTCTATCTGTGGTCTCCAAATCTTTGCTTTTCAGGCATACATTCCAGGTTTTGGTCTATTACCCTTGGTGTATACAGTATTTTATGGTTTAAAAATTTGTACAAAATACAGGCCACATATTAAAAGTCTGTTATCTCAGTCAAATTTCAAAAAAACTGACCGTCACATTCAAACATAAACTGAGTGTGAACAGGTGCTGAACCTAGAGTCACCAACTCGTATACAGTCAAAAAAGGCAGCACACTGTAGCGCCAAATCCTGCACACATGAAACATGAAAATTGAATTGCATTACTGCACTAGAAATATCAAAAATTGAGGAAGTTTAGCACATAAATTGGCCAATTTATGTGTAACTTGTAGCCACGATAAGGTATTTCTCGTATACAAGGGCCTAGCAATACCTTTTCTCTCAGAGAATAAAGTCTTCATCTTAATGGGAATCTAATGTGAGTCCTCTCAGTGACTAAAATCTCTCTCTCTGTGGAGGGGTAGTCTGTTATGACCCCAATGGCAGAGGGTCTCAAAAGTACATACCAAGTCTGCAAACATAAAAAACCAGCTCATAGGGCAGTGGTAACTGGGCTAACCGTATATCTAATCCTAGCACCACAAATAGCAGCAGCCGGGGAACGTGCCTACGTTGGTTCTAGACGTCTCGCGCCAGCCGGAGAACTAACTAACCCTAGAAGGGAAAAGATAGACCTTTCTTGCCTCCAGAGAAAAGACCCCAAAAGTTGGATACAAGCCCCCCACAAATAATAACGGTGAGGTAAGGAGAAAAGACAAACGTAAGAATGAACTAGATATTTAGCAAAGAGAGGCCCACTGACTAATAGCAGAATATAGTAAGATGACTTATACGGTCAGCAAAAACCCTATCAAAATTTCCACGCTGGATATTCAAGAACCCCCGAACCGTCTAACGGCCCGGGGGGAGAATACCAGCCCCCTAGAGCTTCCAGCAAAATCAGGAATCACATTTAGTACAAGCTGGACAGAAAATAAGAGCCATACAAATAACCAAAAAACAAGGAAGCACGACTTAGCTTAATTTTGCAAGAACCAGGATCAGCAGACAGGAGCAAACAGAAAGGATCGATTACAACGATGCCAGGCACTGGACTGAGAATCCAGGAAGCTTATATAGCAACACCCCTGGACTAACGACCCAGGTGGGTGCCAAACTGAGAAAGACAATCCCAGAGTCATATCACCAGTGACCACAAGAGGGAGCAAAAAAGTCTAATTCACAACAGTACCCCCCCTTTAAGGAGGGGTCACCGAACCCTCACCAAGACCACCAGGGCGATCAGGATGAGCAGCGTGAAAGGCACGAACTAAGTCGGCCGCATGCACATCAGAGGCAACCTCCCAGGAATTATCCTCCTGACCATAGCCCTTCCACTTGACCAGATACTGAAGCCTCCGCCTGGAGAGACGAGAATCCAAGATCTTCTCCACCACGTACTCCAACTCGCCCTCAACCAAGACCGGAGCAGGAGGCTCAACAGAAGGAACCACAGGTACAACGTACCGCCGCAACAAAGACCTATGGAACACGTTGTGAATGGCAAACGACACCGGAAGATCCAAGCAAAAGGACACAGGATTAAGGATTTCCAATATCTTGTAAGGACCGATGAAGCGAGGCTTAAATTTAGGAGAGGAGACCTTCATAGGAACATACCGAGAAGACAGCCATACCAAATCCCCAACACGAAGTCGGGGACCCACACCGCGGCGGCGGTTGGCAAAACGCTGAGCCTTCTCCTGTGACAACTTCAAGTTGTCCACCACATGATTCCAGATCTGCTGCAACCTATCCACCACGGAATCTACCCCAGGACAGTCAGAAGGCTCCACATGTCCCGAGGAAAAACGGGGATGGAAACCAGAGTTGCAAAAAAAAGGCGAAACCAAAGTAGCGGAACTAGCCCGATTATTAAGGGCAAACTCAGCCAACGGCAAGAAGGTCACCCAATCATCCTGATCTGCAGAAACAAAACACCTCAAATAAGCCTCCAGAGTCTGATTAGTTCGCTCCGTTTGTCCATTAGTCTGAGGATGAAAGGCAGACGAAAACGACAAATCAATGCCCATCTTAGCACAAAAGGATCGCCAGAACCTGGAAACAAACTGGGATCCTCTGTCAGACACAATATTCTCAGGAATGCCGTGTAAACGAACCACATTCTGAAAGAACAAAGGAACCAGATCGGAAGAGGAAGGCAGCATAGGCAAAGATACCAAATGGACCATCTTGGAAAAGCGATCATATACCACCCAGATGACAGACATGCCCTGAGACACCGGAAGATCTGAAATGAAATCCATGGAAATGTGTGTCCAAGGCCTCTTCGGGACAGGCAAGGGCAAGAGCAACCAGCTGGCACGAGAACAGCAAGGCTTAGCTCGAGCACAAGTCCCACAGGACTGCACAAATGACCGCACATCCCGTGACAAGGAAGGCCACCAAAAGGACCTAGCCACCAGATCTCTGGTGCCAAAAATTCCCGGATGCCCTGCCAACACTGAGGAATGAACCTCGGAAATGACTCTGCTGGTACACTCATCAGGAACAAACAGTCTGTCAGGTGGACAAGAGTCAGGTCTACCAGCCAGAAATCTCTGCAACACACGTCGCAAATCCGGAGAAATGGCTGACAAGATAACTCCCTCTTTAAGAATACCAACTGGTTCTACGACTCCAGGAGAGTCAGGCACAAAGCTCCTTGAAAGAGCATCAGCCTTCACATTCTTTGAACCTGGTAAATACGAGACCACAAAGTCAAAACGGGAGAAAAACAATGACCAGCGGGCCTGTTTGGATTTAGGCGTTTAGCAGACTCGAGATACATCAGATTTTTGTGATCAGTCAAGACCACCACACGATGCTTAGCACCCTCGAGCCAATGACGCCACTCCTCAAATGCCCACTTCATGGCCAACAACTCCCGATTGCCAACATCATAATTCCGCTCAGCAGGCGAAAACTTCCTAGAGAAAAAGGCACATGGTCTCATTACAGAGCAACCAGGGCCTCTCTGCGACAAAACGGCCCCTGCCCCAATCTCAGAAGCATCCACTTCAACCTGAAAGGGCAGTGAGACATCAGGCTGGCACAAAACAGGCGCCGAAGTAAACTGGCGCTTCAACTCTTGGAAAGCTTCCACGGCTGCAGGAGCCCAGTTAGCAACATCAGAACCTTTCTTGGTCATATCCGTCAAAGGTTTAACAACGCTAGAAAAATTAGCGATAAAACGACGGTAGAAGTTAGCAAAACCCAAGAACTTCTGAAGACTTTTAACTGACGTGGGCTGAGTCCAATCATGAATAGCTCGGACCTTGACTGGGTCCATCTCCACCGCAGAAGGGGAAAAAATAAACCCCAAAAAGGGAACCTTCTGTACTCCAAAGAGACACTTTGAGCCCTTAACAAACAAAGCATGCTCACGCAAAACCTGAAATACCATCCTGACCTGCTCTACATGCGAGTCCCAATCATCAGAAAAAAACTGAATATCATCCAGATAAACAATCATAAATTTATCCAGATACTTCCGGAAAATATCATGCATAAAGGACTGAAACACTGAAGGAGCATTAGAGAGCCCAAAAGGCATCACCAAGTACTCAAAATGACCTTCGGGCGTATTAAATGCAGTTTTCCATTCATCTCCCTGCTTAATGCGCACAAGGTTGTACGCACCACGAAGATCTATCTTGGTGAACCACTTGGCACCTTTAATCCGGGCAAACAAGTCCGACAACAGAGGCAAAGGATACTGAAATTTAACAGTGATTTTATTCAGAAGCCGATAGTCAATACAAGGTCTCAAAGATCCGTCCTTCTTGGCCACAAAAAAGAATCCCGCACCAAGAGGGGAAGAGGATGGACGGATATGCCCCTTCTCCAGAGACTCCTTGATATCCGAACGCATTGCGGTATGCTCAGGTACAGACAGATTAAATAGTCTTCCCTTAGGAAATTTACTACCTGGAATCAAATCTATGGCGCAGTCACAGTCCCTATGAGGAGGCAGAGCACTGGACCTGGACTCGCTGAATACATCCTGATAATCAGACAAATACTCAGGAACTTCCGAAGGAGTAGAGAAAGCAATAGACACCGGCGGGGAATCACCATGAATTCCCTGACAGCCCCTACTTGACACAGACATTGCCTTCCAATCCAAGACTGGATTATGGGTCTGTAACCATGGCAGACCCAAAACGACCAAATCATGCATTTTATGCAGAACAAGAAAACGAATCACCTCCCGATGTTCAGGAGTCATGCACATGGTTACCTGTGTCCAAAACTGCGGTTTATTTTCCGCCAATGGCGTAGCATCAATACCTCTAAGAGGGATAGGATTTACCAAAGGCTCAAGAACAAAACCACAGCGCTTGGCAAATGACAGATCCATAAGACTCAGGGCAGCACCTGAATCCACAAACTCCATAACAGGGTAGGAAGACAATGAGCAAATTAAAGTCACAGACAAAATAAATTTAGGTTGCAAATTACCAATGGCGACAGGGCTAACAACCCTTGTTAGGCGTTTAGAGCATGCTGATATAACATGTGTAGAATCACCACAATAAAAACACAACCCATTCTGACGTCTATGATTTTTCCGTTCATTTCTAGTCTGAATTCTATCACATTGCATTAAATCAGGTGTTTGTTCAGACACCACCAGAGGATTAGCAGTTTTGCGCTCCCGCAAACGCCGGTCAATTTGAATAGCCAGCGCCATGGAATCATTCAGACTTGTAGGAATGGAGAAACCCACCATCACATTCTTAATGGCTTCAGAAAGGCCATTTCTGAAATTTGCGGCCAGAGCACACTCATTCCACTGAGTAAGCACGGACCATTTCCGAAATTTTTGGCAATACACTTCAGCTTCATCCTGGCCCTGAGAAATAGCCAGCAAGGCTTTTTCTGCCTGAATTTCAAGATTGGGTTCCTCGTAAAGCAATCCGAGCGCCAGAAAAAACGCATCAATATTTGCCAATGCCGGATCTCCTGGCGCTAGCGAGAAGGCCCAATCCTGAGGGTCGCCCCGTAAGAAAGAGATAACAATTTTAACTTGCTGAGCTGAGTCTCCAGATGAACGGGGTCTCAGAGATAGAAACAATTTACAATTATTCCTGAAATTCCTAAACTTGAATCGGTCTCCAGAGAACAGTTCAGGAATAGGTATTTTAGGTTCAGACATTGGACTACTGGTAACAAAATCTTGTATGCCCTGCACACGAGCAGCAAGCTGATCCACACTTGTAATCAAGGTCTGGACATTCATGTCTGCAGCAAGCACAAGCCACTCAGAGGTAAAGGGGAGGAACAAAGAGAGGAAAAAAAAAAAAAAAACCTCAGAATTTCCTTTCTTATTATCCCACTTCTGCAATGCATTAAACATTCAACTTTGGCCTGGCATACTGTTATGACCCCAATGGCAGAGGGTCTCAAAAGTACATACCAAGTCTGCAAACATAAAAAACCAGCTCATAGGGCAGTGGTAACTGGGCTGACCGTATATCTAATCCTAGCACCACAAATAGCAGCAGCCGGGGAACGTGCCTACGTTGGTTCTAGACGTCTCGCGCCAGCCGGAGAACTAACTAACCCTAGAAGGGAAAAGATAGACCTTTCTTGCCTCCAGAGAAAAGACCCCAAAAGTTGGATACAAGCCCCCCACAAATAATAACGGTGAGGTAAGGAGAAAAGACAAACGCAAGAATGAACTAGATATTTAGCAAAGAGAGGCCCACTGACTAATAGCAGAATATAGTAAGATGACTTATACGGTCAGCAAAAACCCTATCAAAATTTCCACGCTGGATATTCAAGAACCCCCGAACCGTCTAACGGCCCGGGGGGAGAATACCAGCCCCCTAGAGCTTCCAGCAAAATCAGGAATCACATTTAGTACAAGCTGGACAGAAAATAAGAGCCATACAAATAACCAAAAAACAAGGAAGCACGACTTAGCTTAATTTTGCAAGAACCAGGATCAGCAGACAGGAGCAAACAGAAAGGATCTGATTACAACGATGCCAGGCACTGGACTGAGAATCCAGGAAGCTTATATAGCAACACCCCTGGACTAACGACCCAGGTGGGTGCCAAACTGAGAAAGACAATCCCAGAGTCATATCACCAGTGACCACAAGAGGGAGCAAAAAAGTCTAATTCACAACAGTAGTCGTCCTGCTGTGATTAAAAACACCTGTGGCTAAAAGGAGGAGTGCTCAGTCAGAAGGCTAATGAATACAAATTTCAAAAAACTGACCGTCACATCCAAACAGACTAAATGTGAACAGGTGCTGAACCTAGAGTCACGAACTCGTAATCACAATCAGACGCCTGGTCTATCTGTGGTCTCCAAATCCTTGCTTTTCAGGTATACATTTCAGTTTTTGGTCTGCTACCCTTACTGTATACACAATTTTGTTGTTTTAAAAATGATAAAAAATACATGCCACATATTGAAACAGTCTGTTATCTCAGTCAGATGCCTGGTCTCTCTGTGGTCTCCAAATATTTGCTTTTCAGGCATACATTCCAGTTTTTGGTCTGCTACCCTTGGTGTATACAGTATTTTGTGGTTTTAAAAATTAAAAAAAATACAGGCCACATATTGAAACAGTCTGTTATCTCCGTCCGACGCCCGTTCTATGTGTGGTCTGAAAATAGTTGTCTTTCATCATCCACCACCACTAAAACACCATGGTGAAGGTGTTCTATGCTGCTACAGCCAGTCAATTTTTTGGCAAGGGTGTCTATGATCCCCATTAAAAAATTGTTTAAAAAATGTACCCCCCATGGGGAAATGTTTGTCAGCCCATACTCTTAGTGTATGGGCATTACGAGTCTATGAGACCTGCTCCTTTGTAATAGCAAATGTTTTTTTTATGAGGCCCTTCTCCAAGTTTCTTCCAAGGGGGATTGGGGTGCGTGCAAATTTGGGTCAAGGCGGCCCTTGCATTCAATGCATAAGGAAACTGTATGGCAGGACCAACTGAAGACTGTGAAGTGGGTTTTCCTGTGGCCATCCAGTACCTGGGTTCAAAAGCTTATTGGGGTGCATATGACTTGATAGCAGGGCAGGCCTTGCATTCAATGCGTTGTTGGGATGCGTTGTAATTCTTGGCAGCCCAGCCACTCACTGCATAGGCAATAACAGCATAGGAGACCCACTGTTTAATAATGGCCGTTTAAGAATATTAATGCCTCCTGATGCCCCTCTAAAAATAGGCTTTGTGACTTTAAGAGTCCCTCCTTAATAAATGAAACAAGATGTGTCTCCTTATGTGTCACACACCACATGGCCAACTAGGGTTGTTAAATGTTACAATTACATTTCCCAGTGAATGCATGTGTATTGGTTGAAAGCAATGCTAAAGTTGAAAAATGCATCAAAAACGCTGCGTGTGAACATAGCCCAAGTGGTGGAGGAACATTTTGGTCTGGGGTAAATTATTTTGCCTTATATACAAGTCATTAGCCTGGAAAAGATGTACCTTAACATATTTCCCAGCAAAATACATTTTGGTTACGTTTTTGTATGTATGTTGGTGCACCTGTAAAAATGGCGTGAAACTCTGGCAACATTGCTTACAGCTGTGACCTAAGAATCAAAAATGCTTCCAGGGGCGATCCCCATGATGTTCCTGTGTCATTTCAGCTGTGTTTACATCATTTTCTGACATGTTTAGACCTTAAAAGGACACCCGGGGGGTTCGCGGTAAACATACTCGGGTTTCCCATAGACTTACATTGGGCTCTTTGCTCGGGTCGAGTATCCCAATATTCCAATTTGCTCGACCCGAACAACGAGCACCCAAGCATTTTAGTGCTCGCTCATCTCTAGTACCCATGCATCTGGAACTTCTTACTGTGATTAGAACAACCTGGAAGAGAAACACACATCACATGCAAATAATGAAATATCAAGAGTCCATAAGTCTCTGTATAAATGCTGTAACCTGGGACAAATATAACATCACCCAAAAGTCTTTGGAGGCACATCACTTGAATGTTGCTTAAATTGTAGGGAAAGAAGAACATGGTGGCTGTTGTATCACAAATTTTCTCCTTTAATATTCCCATTTAATGTACGTAAAGTAAAGCAGAAACTCCATCATTCTAGGTGTCTTGCTAGCACATGGCCCTTGGTCACTCGCTCTGACCTTCTCAATGAGTCACTTGTGATACCTGATGGGGGCCCATTCTCAAGGGATTCAGTGTCAATACATCCAGTGAGGGCGGCTGAGAATCAACCAGGTCCTCCTGTGGGTAGACAGGTTGAGGGATGGACCACTGGAAACAAGGACCAAATATCCAGCCAACAGGAAACATATTAACTTGACATTCTGAAGCTGTCTCTGACCCTTTGTTAGGGGTTACCTTATCTGGAAGGGCAGTCTCTGCAGGATTCACCCTGACATCAGCTCGAAATGTCATCTTGTGGATGGATGATGATGTAATTTCCTCTGTCATCTCTGTAGGGATCTTGGATGTCATCTGTCAGGTAAAGCTTCAGCTGGCTGTAGTGTATAACCTTGGTTGCCTATTCATTCTCTAGAGATCTTGTGGATAGCTCGAACGATGTATGGGCAAGTCTCCCACTTTTCATCTAGCTTGCTGGTGCGATGATTCTTCTTAAGCAAGACTCGATTTCCAACTGTCAGGGGTTTTGCTTTGGCATTCAACTTGTGGTTCTCTTCTCTCTCTCATGAATGACTTTCACTCTCTCTTCCACAATGACAATAGCTTCTCATTGTCGCTGATGCTCTGCATCCCAATCTGTGTGTGGTAGATGGTGGACTGTCTCTGGAACTCACACTTCCAAGGCAACATCTGTTGGTAGTCTTCCTTTTCCACCAAATATCAGATAATAAAGTATATAATCAATGAAACTGTAGGAGGTCGGCCCTTTCTAGGTACTGAATGATGCTGTGGCTTTAAGAGATGATGCTCCCCTTTGAGTTGTATGCATTTGGACTAGTCCTTTCTCCCCTGCAGTTTGATGTGTGCTAGTTTTGGACAAGAAGCAGGAAGTGAAGAAGACCTCATGTCTGAGAGAGATTGACAAGATGGGTTTTTGCTGTGAGAGTCTGATAAAAGTGAACTATCTGCTTCAAGGTATAAGATGGTGCCCGTCCTCTGCATGATTCATCACCAGGACTGTGTCCAAAGAGGGAAATAGACACATCGTACATCCAGGGCAGTTTTTCTGAAACACTTGTAACCTGAGAGGAAAGTATCAGCATCAGGACCAAGTAACAGCTACCAGGCTTTCTTCTAAATCTACAAAACTGTGTGTTAACTGTGTTAGGCTGTAGAGTAGGCTTCTTTATCTAGGATGCTGTACCAGCGTGGCCAGATTATTGGAGGCCAGGTAGTAAGTTAGACGATAGTAGGTTTTGAAATTTTGCATTGCCATAGCACACTCCAGCTATCTCTTTTTGTATCTAAACTGACGGCTTGACTTTCACAGTTGATGAGAGTCTTGAAGTCATCTGACAGGTGCTCGAGATGTTCTGTGTAAGTTCTGGAAAACACGATCACATCATCCATAAAAATTAGGACCGCCCCTAAGTTCTTATGTCATAGGCTAAATTCCATTAGCCTTTGAAAAGTCCCTGGTGCATTGCATAGCCCATATAGCATACAATAAAATTCAGACAGGCACTTCGGTGTTATGAAGGTTTTCTTTTGGTCTTCTGGGGCTACAGGCACTTGTCAACAAGGGGGAGGGATTTAGTCCCTCTCGGCCTGGAAATTTTGTTATATTTGTTTTGATTTTCGTTCTAAGGCACTTGTCAACACCTGCTGCTCAAGTCCAGTGTTGAGAAGAATGCAGCCTACTTTAAGTCTGTGAAGGATTTTTCAATACATGGCATGGGGTAGGCATATTTGTGGGTGAAAGTATTCAGCTTTCTATAGTCCACACAGAAGCTGATGTTCCTGTTTTGCCACCAAAGAATTGTGACTGTCTTTGATAACATTAGTGCTCTTCATGTCCTGGATTAACTTTTTCACTGGCTGGTACATCGATGGAGGAATGGGCCGGTGTCTTTGCCGGATAGGTGGGTGTGAACCACTAGGGTTAGTGTGCTGGACAATCTCCACTTTCCCAAAGACCATGGAATGCTTACTGAAGGCTTGATAGTTTTCTTTCATGACCTTCACTCCTCTAGTTATCTGGGGTGTTCTGATCTGGTTACCATAGTTAGACTCTGTGCAACCAGAACAAACACTTCACCATTCAGTAGAACAGATTCCATCAAGACATCATAATCTTGACCTCGCGGTTCTATTTGTGTTTTGCACCAAATCACAGTTGCATTAGCTGCAGGCAAAAAAGGGTCATCTTCTCACCACCCAGGCAATGCCGATTGTTCCATCTGGGCCAGCAAGCCTGCCCATGCAGTAGGCATATAATCCTCTGGGTCACTTCAATTTGTGCTTCAGTGCTTGCAGCATCTCTTGTAGTCAATT
Organism: Ranitomeya variabilis; assembly: GCF_051348905.1. Classification (NCBI taxonomy): domain Eukaryota; kingdom Metazoa; phylum Chordata; class Amphibia; order Anura; family Dendrobatidae; genus Ranitomeya; species Ranitomeya variabilis. Next base: position 653,703,230 of record NC_135234.1, read on the forward strand.
TTTCAATACGTTCATACCAAGGACAACAGGGGGAAATCCATCATCATTAGAGCCTGTCTTGGGAGTTCTGCTTCTCCGATTTATACTGTAGGTTCCCAATAACCTTGCTGGGGAACAGCTTGTCTGTTTCTGGCAATAACATAAATCACGTCTTCTATAAGGTGCAATAACTAGTCAGGATTCCAGTAGCATTGATAGTAGGAAACTTGGATGGTGGTGACTTGTGAGCCTGTGTCAAGTGAAGCTGAAAAAGGAAGCCCATCAATTTCAATGGTGATTACAGAACACTTACCTTTTGGATCTAGGGGCCCATTTTGACTGGTCTGAACCTATGCGTTCTGTCCCCAAGGTCATCCCCTTGGGGTATTCTAGTTTAACTGTTGGCACTCCTGTTTAATGTGGGCAATTCTCCAGCACTTCCTGCAAATAGGGCTGTCATGAATGTCAAACTCTAACATCATGTCCTCCCTCTATCTGAAACTGAACCTGTCAAAAAATGAACTCCTCGTGTTCTCTCCCTCTACTAACCTACCTTTGCCTGACATTGCCATCTCCATGTGTGGTTCCACCATTACTCCCAAGCAACATGCCTGCTGCTTTGGGGTCATACTTGATTCCGAGCTTTCATTTACCCCCCATATCCGATCACTGGCTCGCTCTGCTTATCTGCATCTCAAAAACATTTCTAGAATTTGCCCTTTTCTTACTTTCGACTCTGAAAAAACTCTTACTGTTTCACTCATTCATTCTCGTCTGGACTATTGTAACTCTCTACTAACCGGCCCTCCTCTTACCCAATTCTCCCCTCTCCAATCTGTCCTGAATGCTGCAGCCAGGATCATATTCCTCATCAATAGAGTTGAGCAACTTTTACTTTTTTAGGATGGAGTCGGGTTTCGCGAAAGAAGTCGGGTCGGGTCTCAGTTTTATATGTGGTACACTTTTTTACATTTAGTAGCAGTTTTTATTGCATCACTATTGTATTGTAGTTTCTTTGGCCCCCGGTGGGAGGGACGGGGTATTTAAATGGTGCACCTGTTATTATACATAGCAGCCTTTGTGTTATTAATGAATATTATTTGGTAAATGGTGGCTTTGATGGTCTCCGGTGGGAGGACGTTATTTATCTATCGTGGGACTGTAATGGTTGGTAATTTGAATGGTATTATTTGTAGTAGGGTGGCTCTTAGGACTTCCGGTAGGAGAACCGTAGGTGTATATATATAATACACAATGGTCCGCTCTTCTTACTAACTAAATATCACTCATAAAATGGCGGCCTCCATGGTCTCCGGTGGGAGGGCGTTGGGCTGTGCGCGCACGCGCCCTGGATCCTTTACTCCTGACTTCCTGGGCTGTTATCATTAGGTGATACACACGCATAATATGACGTCAGCTGATGGATTTCCGCCCTATGTGTGTGCTGCCCTGACGACCGCCGGGTACAAAGAAGTTGGATCCTGGGCGTGCGTGCGCCGGTGTGCCTGATGACACTTCCGTTATGTGCCCTATTTTATTTAGAGAGAGAGTGAGTAACAAACAAACCCCTTTTGAAAAAGCAGGCCGCGAAACGTGCATCAGGGGGCGGTGTGTGGAACGAGGAGAGACATCCAGACAAGATGGGTAAGCTGCTCAATACTTATACATGGTAATAGCTTACTAGTCTAGCTTGCACTGTGGCACTTTAACTGTTTATTCAGCCATGAGGACTAGGACAATCGTCATATGAGTCCTGAAACTATGGACTTCATAGTAGCAGCCCCAGAGATGTGATAAGCTCTCTTCCTGTTTCGCCGCTATCATTTGTCTCCTCCTCACTTATCCTGTGATATATGTATTTATGCTATTGATGTAAACTCATTTGAGAAATACTATTTGATTAATAATAAAAATTTCTATATATTTTTAAATAAAATGTGTATTGGGATTTATATACTCCGTTCTTTGGTTCTATAAAGGTGGTATAGTATGCGGGAAGGGGAACCAGACTTTCAGCAGGGTCAGATACTGGCTGTGTAGAGTGCAAGGGGAATGTAGTGGTCTGGGTCAATGTACCAGCAGACTCATCTAGCAGTGGCTGGGCAATGGGCAGGATGAAGAGGAAACACAGATATAGGCCCAAAGAATAAAGGCTAAATGCAGTTCAAAATTGGTAACAGGACTAACCAGGCGGCATTGCTTTGTTCAGTGGAGGACAACTGTAATGAGAGGCTGACACAGTGAGTAGGCCCAAATAAGTAACTAGGCTAAATGCAGTTCAAAATTGGTAACAGGACTAACCAGGCGGCATTGCTTTGTTTAGTGGAGGACAACTGTAATGAGTGGCAGACACAGTTAGTAGGCCCAAATAATAAAGTGGGCCAAATGAAGTTCAAAATTGGTAACAGGAGTAAACAGGCGGCACTGTTTTGTTCAGTGGAGGAGAACACCAAAGAGCGGCAAACACCGTTAGTAGGGCCCGACCAAACTAGTAGGCCAAATGCAGTTTAAAATTTCCTATCGGCCGAAAGCCTGAAGATTGAAGCTCAGCTTTGTTCAGTGGAGGAGAAAAGCAAGGAGTGGCAGACACCGTTAGTAGGGCCCAACCAAACAAATAGGCCAAATGCAGTTTAATATCTGATCTAGGCCGAAAGCCTGAAAATTGAAGCTCAGATTTTTTCAGTGGAGGACAACAACAAGCAGCGGCAGACACCGTTAGTAGGGCCCAACCAAACTAGTAGGCCAAATGCAGTTTAACATTTCCTATAGGCCGAAAGCCTGAAGATTGAAGCTCAGGTTTGCTCAGTGGAGGACAACACCAAGGAGCGGCAGACACCGTTAGTAGGCCCATCCAAACAAGTAGGCCAAATGCAGTTTAATATCTCATTTAGGCCGAAAGCCTGAAAATTGAAGCTCAGCTTTTTTCAGTGGAGGACAACAACAAGCAGCGGCAGACACCGTTAGTAGGGCCCAACCAAACTAGTAGGCCAAATGCAGTTTAAAATTTCCTATAGGCCGAAAGCCTGAAGATTGAAGCTCAGCTTTGTTCAGTGGAGGACAACACCAAGGAGCGGCAGACACCGTTAGTAGGGCCCAACTAAACAAGTAGGCCAAATGCAGTTTAATATCTGATCTAGGCCGAAAGCCTGAAGATTGAAGCTCAGCTTTGTTCAGTGGATGACAACACCAAGGAGCGGCAGACACCGTTAGTAGGCCCAACCAAACAAGTAGCCCAAATGCAGTTTCATATTGTAAATATAGGCCGAAAGCCTGAAGATTGAAGCTCAGCTTTGTTCAGTGGAGGAGAACACCAAGGAGCGGCAGACACCGTTAGTAGGGCCCAACCAAACTAGTAGGCCAAATGCAGTTTAAAATTTCCTATAGGCCGAAAGCCTGAAGATTGAAGCTCAGATTTGTTCAGTGGAGGAGAACAACAAGCAGCGGCAGACACCATTAGTAGGCCAAACCAAACAAGTAGGCCAAATGCAGTTTAATATCTGATATAGCCTGAAAATTGAAGCTCAGCTTTGTTCAGTGGAGGAGAACAACAAGCAGCGGCAGACACCGTTAGTAGGCCCAACCAAACTAGTAGGCCAAATGCAGTTTAATATCTGATATAGCCTGAAAATTGAAGCTCAGCTTTGTTCAGTGGAGAACAACAAGCAGCGGCAGACACCGTTAGTAGGCCCAACCAAACAAGTAGGTCAAATGCAGTTTCATATTCAAAATATAAGCCGAAAGCCTGAAGATTGAAGCTCAGCTTTTTTCAGTGGAGGACAACAACAAGCAGCGGCAGACACCGTTAGTAGGGCCCAACCAAACTAGTAGGCCAAATGCAGTGTAACATTTCCTATAGGCCGAAAGCCTGAAGATTGAAGCTCAGCTTTGTTCAGTGGAGGACAACACCAAGGAGCGGCAGACACGGTTAGTAGGGCCCAACTAAACAAGTATGCCGAATGCAGTTTAATATCTGATCTAGGCCGAAAGCCTGAAAATTGAAGCTCAGCTTTTTTCAGTGGAGGACAACAACAAGCTGCGGCAGACACCGTTAGTAGGGCCCAACCAAACTAGTAGGCCAAATGCAGTTTAAAATTTCCTATAGGCCGAAAGCCTGAAGATTGAAGCTCAGCTTTGTTCAGTGGAGGACAACACCATAGAGCGGCAAACCGTTAGTAGGCCCAACCAAACAAGTAGCCCAAATGCAGTTTCATATTGTAAATATAGGCCGAAAGCCTGAAGATTGAAGCACAGGAGAAAAGCACAGGAGAACACCAAGGAGCGGCAGACACCGTTAGTAGGCCCAACCAAACTAGTAGGCCAAATGCAGTTTCATATTCAAAATATAGGCCGAAAGCCTGAAGATTGAAGCTCAGCTTTGTTCAGTGGAGGAGAACACCAAGGAGCGGCAGACACAGTTAGTAGGGCCCAACCAAACTAGTAGGCCAAATGCAGTTTAACATCTGATCTAGGCCGAAAGCCTGAAAATTGAAGCTCAGCTTTTTTCAGTGGAGGACAACAACAAGCAACGGCAGACACCGTTAGTAGGGCCCAACCAATCTAGTAGGCCAAATGGGGTTTAAAGTTTCCTATAGGCCGAAAGCCTGAAGATTGAAGCTCAGCTTTGTTCAGTGGAGGAGAAAAGCAAGGAGCGGCAGACACCGTTAGTAGACCAAACCAAACAAGTAGGCCAAATGCAGTTTAATATCTGATATAGCCTGAAAATTGAAGCTCAGCTTTGTTCAGAGGAGGAGAACAACAAGCAGCAGCAGACACCATTAGTAGGGCCCAACCAAACTAGTAGGCCAAATGCAGTTTAAAATTTCCTATAGGCCGAAAGCCTGAAGATTGAAGCTCAGCTTTGTTCAGTGGAGGAGAACAACAAGCAGCGGCAGACACCGTTAGTAGACCAAACCAAACAAGTAGGCCAAATGCAGTTTAATATCTGATATAGCCTGAAAATTGAAGCTCAGCTTTGTTCAGTGGAGGAGAATAACAAGCAGCGGCAGACACCGTTAGTAGGGCCCAACCAAACTAGTAGGCCAAATGCAGTTTAAAATCTGATATAGCCTGAAAATTGAAGCTCAGCTTTGTTCAGAGGAGGAGAACAACAAGCAGCAGCAGCAGACATCGTTAGTAGGGCCCAACCAAACTAGTAGGCCAAATGCAGTTTAAAATTTCCTTTCGGCCGAAAGCCTGAAGATTGAAGCTCAGCTTTGTTCAGTGGAAGACAACACCAAGGAGCGGCAGACACCATTAGTAGGCCCAACCAAACAAGTAGGCCAAATGCAGTTTAATATCTGATCTAGGCCGAAAGCCTCAAAATTGAAGCTCAGCTTTTTTCAGTGGAGGACAACAACAAGCAGCGGCAGACACTGTTAGTAGGGCCCAAACAAACTAGTAGGCCAAATGCAGTTTAAAATTTCCTATAGGCCGAAAGCCTGATGATTAAAGCTCAGCTTTGTTTAGTGGAGGACAACTCCAAGGAGCGGCAGACACCGTTAGTAGGCCCAACCAAATGAGTAGCCCAAATGCAGTTTCATATTGTAAATATAGGCCGAAAGCCTGAAGATTGAAGCACAGGAGAAAAGCACAGGAGAACACCAAGGAGCGGCAGACACCTTTAGTAGGCCCAACCAAACTAGTAGGCCAAATGCAGTTTCATATTCAAAATATAGGCCGAAAGCCTGAAGATTGAAGCTCAGCTTTGTTCAGTGGAGGAGAACACCAAGGAGCGGCAGACACCGTTAGTAGGGCCTAACCAAACTAGTAGGCCATATGCAGTTTAAAATTTCCTATAGGCCGAAAGCCTAAAGATTGAAGTTCAGCTTTGTTCAGTGGAGGAGAAAAGCAAGGAGCGGCAGACACCGTTAGTAGGGCCCAACCAAACTTGTAGGCCAAATGCAGTTTAAAATTTCCTATAGGCCGAAAGCCTGAAGATTGAAGCTCAGCTTTGTTCAGTGGAGGAGAACAACAAGCAGCGGCAGACACCGTTAGTAGACCAAACCAAACAAGTAGGCCAAATGCAGTTTAATATCTGATATAGCCTGAAAATTGAAGCTCAGCTTTGTTCAGTGGAGGAGAACAACAAGCAGCGGCAGACACCGTTAGTAGGCCCAACCAATCTAGTAGGCCAAATGCAGTTTAATATCTGATATAGCCTGAAAATTGAAGGTCAGCTTTGTTCAGTGGAGGAGAACAACAAGCAGCGGCAGACACCGTTAGTAGGCCCAACCAAACTAGTAGGCCAAATGCAGTTTCATATTCAAAATATAAGCCGAAAGCCTGAAGATTGAAGCTCAGCTTTGTTCAGTGGAGGACAGCTGTATTGAGTGGCGCAGACAGACACAGGTAATAGGCCTAAAATAAAAAAGTTGGCTCAATGCAGTTTAAAATAGGTTACAGGGGTACACAGGCAGCATTGGTTTGGTCAGCGGAGGACGATTGCAAGGAGTGGCGCAGACAGACTTAGTAGGCCTAAAATAGAAAAGTAGGCTCAATGCAGTTTAAAATGGGTTACAGGGGTACACAGACAGCATTGGTTTGGTCAGCGGAGGATGATTGCAAGGAGTGACGCAGACAGACTTAGTAGGCCTAAAATAGAAAAGTAGGCTCAATGCAGTTTAAAATAGGTTACAGGGGTACACAGGCAGCATTGGTTTGGTCAGCGGAGGACGATTGCAAGGAGTGGCGCAGACTTACTAGGCCTAATATAAAAAAGTAGGCTCAATGCAGTTTAAAATGGGTTACAGGGGTACACAGACAGCATTGGTTTGGTCAGCGGAGGACGATTGCAAGGAGTGGCGCAGACTTACTAGGCCTAAAATAAAAAAGTAGGCTCAATGCAGTTTAAAATGAGTTATAGGGGTACACAGGCAGCATTGGTTTGGTCAGCGGAGGACGATTGCAAGGAGTGGCGCAGACTTACTAGGCCTAAAATAAAAAAGTAGGCTCTATGCAGTTCTAAACTGGTAACAGGAGTAAACTGGCGGCACTGCTTTGTTCGGTGGAGGACAACTGGAAGAAGTGGCTGACACAGTAAGTTGGCCAAAATAGTAAAGTGGGCTAAATGTCTGCAAAAAAATGTTCCTAAATAAACAGGTGGCAAAGCTAGGTACAGGGGTGGGTTCCTCTGCTGAGTAGCAGACAGTGGTAGTTCGCGCACAGTATTCACAGGTCTAAATGGAGGGCAGGGCCCCTGTATATTTTTACTATCATCTATCATTTCAACAAATTTGTATTGGCAGTGCCATTGAAGGATTTACCAGCACAGACTAAACAGTGGTGGAGCAGTGAGAGGTAAGTTTTGCAAGTGGTAGAGCACTGTTTGAGCTGAGGGGGAACACTCTCTCGTGGGCGGCGGTACTGGCCCAGGGCCCCTCATATTACGACGCTGTGTCTGACGTTGGGTGTGCACCACCACTGCCAGAGACACTTCATTGTACTATGAGGGACCCTGTGCCAGTGCCATCGGCCAAAAGTGGGCACACCCACCTGTCCAGGCAAACGGCACTCGCATGGGTGCTTGCGCCAAGTGGTGACCACGGCCACATGGGGGGAGTCAGCCCATTTAGGGAGGTGTAAAAATGGCCTATGGTGGACATTCAGCAGCTGCAAATGGAGGAATTGGAGCAGTCAGTAAGAGGAGTCCAAAAGCAAGACCTTTTTACAGGAAAGCTACGTGTCAGCAGGGGAAGGTGGGGCAAAATAATTAGAAATCCATGATTGGTTCATTTTAATGAAGGTTAGATCATCAACATTTTGGGTAGCCAGACGAGTCCTTTTTTCGGTCAGTATTGAACCAGCAGCACTGAAGACTCTTTCTGATAGCACACTAGCAGCTGGGCAAGCGAGCTCCTGTAATGCATATTCTGCCAATTCAGGCCAGGTGTCTATTTTAGATGCCCAGTAATCAAAGGGGAATGACGTGTGAGAGAGAACATCGATAAGGGAGGAAAAATAGTTCGTAACCATATTGGACAAATGTTGTCTCCTGTCACTTTGAATTGATGCAGCAGTACCTGTCGTGTCTGCAGTCATTGCGAAATCACTCCACAACCTGGTCATAAAACCCTTCTGTCCAACGCCACTTCTGATTTGTGCACCTCTAACACCTCTGCCATGTTGCCCCCTGCAGCTCGTGTGAGAACCATCACCGCCGCTGTGTGCTGGGAATGCCTGAACCAAACGGTCTACAAGAGTTGCTTGTTTGGTAGCCAATATTTGCTCAAGGTTCTCATGTGGCATGATATTTTGCATTTTCCCTATATAGCGTGGATCCAGGAGGCATGCCAACCAGTAATTGTCATCGGTCATCATTTTGATAATGCCGGTGTCCCTTTTTAGGATACGCAAAGCATAATCAGCCATGTGGGCCAATGTTCCAGGTGTCAAATCACTGCTTGTGCTGGGTTGAGGAGCACTTTCTGGCAAATCGACATCACTTGTCTCCCGCAAAAACCCTGTACCTGACCTTGCAACGCCACCAGTTTCTATTGCCCCCTGAGAAGCTTCCTCCTCCCATAAATATTCATCCCCATCATCCTCCTCCTCTTCGTCCGCCACCTCGTCCAGGAGAGTTCCCTGAGGAGACAATGGATGACTGTCATCAAGGCTTCCCTCATCCTCGGCTGCAGACGCCTGCTCCTTAATGTGCGTCAAACTTTGCATCAGCAGACGCATTAGTGGGATGCTCATGCTTATTATGGCATCGTCTGCACTTACCAGCCGTGTGCATTCCTCAAAACACTGAAGGACTTGACAGAGGTCTTGTAGCTTCGACCACTGCACACCTGACAACTCCATGTCTGCCATCCAACTGAAGAAAAAAAAAAGGGTGTTCCAGCTCCTTAAAATGTCGGTACTTTATTTTTCCATTAAAATCTTGATACAAACATATCCTTGCATAATTGCGAATGCTGCAGTGAGAGTGACGTGTTTCGATCTTTATCAGATCTTAATCCATGCTACCAACTGCCTGCCCATGTATGTGTATCCTCCCACAAATACATTACAGCACGCCTCTGTTCGCACAGCCTCTGAAGCATGTGCAGTGTGGAGTTCCACCTTGTTGCAATGTCGATTATTAGGCGGTGCTGTGTAAGCTTCAACGATCGCTGATGGTTCTGCATACGGCTGGAGTGTACGGGCGACCGGCGGATGTGCGAGCAAAGTCTTCGCACCTTCAAGAGCAGGGCTGGTAACCCCGGATAACTTTTCAGGAAGCACTGCACCACCAGGTTCAAGGTGTTAGCCAGGCAAGGTATGTGTTTCAGTTAGGAAAGGGCTATGGCAGCCATAAAATTCCTTCCGTTATCACTGACTACCTTGCCTGCCCCAAGATGTACACTGCCCAGCCATGAATGAGTTTCTTGCTGCAAGAACTCGGCCAGAACTTCCGCGGTGTGTCTGTTGTCGCCCAAACACTTCATTTCCAACACAGCCTGCTGACGCTTGCCACTAGCTGTTCCATAATGGGACACCTCGTGTGCAACACTGGCAGCTGCGGATGGAGTGGTCGTGGGACTGCGCTCTGTGGACGAGCTTTCGCTTCTGCTGGAGGAGGAGGGGTGGCAAACGCCTACAGCCAACTGTTTCCTAGACCGTGGGCTAGGCAGAACTGTCCCACTATGGCTGTCCCCTGTGGACCCTGCATCCACCACATTAACCCAGTGTGCCGTGATGGACACGTAACGTCCCTGGCCTACTGGTCCATGCATCTGTTGTGAGGTGCACCTTTCTACTGACTGATTGCCTGAGTGCATGGACAATGCGGTTTTTGACATGCTGGTGAAGGGCTGGGATGGCTTTTCTCGCAAAGAAGTGTCGACTGGGTAGGTCATAGCATGGTACTGCGTAGGCCATCAGGGATTTGAAAGCTTCGCTTTCAACCAACCGTTAGGGCATCATCTCTAACGAGATTAGTCTAGCAATATGGGCGTTCAAACCCTGTGTACACGGATGAGAGGATGAGTACTTCCTTTTCCTAATGAGAGTCTCTTGTAGGGTGAGCTGGACTGGAGAGCTGCATATGGTGGAACTAGCGGGGGTGGTGGTGGACATGGCAAATTGAGAGAGGGTTGGTGAGGGTATTCTTGCTGTTGGCCTACATACAGTGTTTCCTACCAACAACCTGGTGATTCCCTGACTGCTTTGGCCTTGCGATGATACCTCCACATTTGCTGCAGGTGGTGTCCTAAACGGTGGGCTTACAGTGAGGGAAGCAATGTAGCGTTGCTGACTAGCTTCATTCTGAGTGGGTGCACCTACGTTACGGGACGTTTGGTAGTAAGTCCAGGCTTGCAAGTGCATGCTGGTTAAATGTCTACGCATGCACGTCGTATTAAAATTTTTGACATTCTGCCCTCTGCTAAAGGTCCTTGAGCATTTCTTACAGATAACTTTGCACTGATCATTTGGATCTTTGTTAAAAAATTGCCAGACTGCACTCTTCCTACTATCGAATACCTTTTCAGGCATTGCACGCTGTGCTACTTTCACCGGATGGCCACGCTGTCCTAAAACTGTTTTTAATTTTGACACACGGTTTTGGCCAGATACGGGCCTGCCAGCTGAAAGCTGTTGCGATGTTGATGCCTGCTGCGGCTCATACTTCTCCGCTTCAGAGCTACTGCCAGCGGCACCCTGTTCTCCCAATGGCTGTCAATCGGGGTCAACAACTGGGTCATCTATCACCTCCTCTTCAATGTCCTGTGCACCTTCCTCTGTGTCACCGTGTAAGGTGCTATAGCGTTCGGGATGGGGCACCATAGTCTCATCAGGGTCAGATTCTGGTTCAGTACACTGCGAGGGCAATGTTGTGATCTGAGTCAATGGAACAGCATAATAATCTAGCTGTGGCTGTGCATCTGTGCACTCCATGTCCGATTCATCTTGTAATGGCCTGTTAACAATTTCCCTTTCTAACCCAGGCATGGTATGTGTAAAGCGCTCCATGGAGTAACCTGTTGTGTCGCCTGACGCATCCTTCATTGTTGTTCTGGGTGAAGGACACAAGGAAACGACTTGTTCCTGACCGGGAGCATCCACTGACGACTCGTTTTTTTTACATTTTGAACTTTCCGAAGAGGAGGCGAAAGAGCTAGAGGCTGAGTCAGCAAGGAAAGCCAAAACTCTTTCCTGCTGCTCCGGCTTTAAAAGCAGTTTTCCTACTCCCAGAAAAGGGAGCGTTCGAGGCCTTGTGTAGCCAGACGATGACCCTGGCTCAACAACTCGAGCCTTAGGTGCTGTTTTGCTTTTCCCACTACCACCAGATGCTCCACCACCACCACCACCATCATTACCAGCTGGCAATGACCGCCCACGGCCACGACCTCTTCCACCAGACTTCCTCATTCTTGGGAAAATGTAACCAAACTAACAACCGTTATATGGTACTGTAAAACAAGGTAGAAGGTGTATGTAAACTTGTTGTGAATTTAAATCTCCCTTTCTATATGTGTGGGAGACTGCTGCAAAAACCAGGCCCACTGTATTACACTACACAGTGTATGTGGCAGAAAGTGGCTGGCAAATATACGCCAAACAGAACTGACGCAGATGCACTTAGTGGCAATATAAATCTCCCTTTTTATGTGTGGGACACTGCCGCAAAATTCAGGCCCACTGTATTACACTACACAGTATAAGTGGCAGAAAGTGGCTGGCAGATATACGCCAAACAGAACTGACGCAGATGCACTTGTGGCAATATTAATCTCCCTTTTTATGTGTGGGAGACTGCTGCAAAATTCAGGCACACTGTATTACACTACACAGTATAAGTGGCAGAAAGTGGCTGGAAATATATATAAAAAAAGGGACTGTACTACAATAACAAATTCCCTACAATGATCTCAGGACAGGTATGGCAGTGGACAAATAAACAATAGAACTGTGCAGAAAGGAGCACCAGGACTTTTGCTTTTAAAAAAGCAGTTGGTTTGCACAGCGGCGTACAAACAGCAATGCAGCTATCAGGGAGCCTTATAAGCTACAGAGCTGATGCACAGAAATCTAGCCTCCACTGTCCCTGCAAAGAAAAGGTGGTGTTGGACAGTGCAAATCGCTACAGCACAAGCGGTTTGGGGGTTAATATTTCCTCCCTAACAATACCCCTGCTTCTGACGAAGCTGCAGCAACCTCTCCCTATGCTCAGATCGGCAGAAGATGGCGGATGGCGTGCACGCCCCTTTATAGCCCCTGTGACGCCGCAGAAAGCAAGCCAATCACTGTCATGCCCTTCTCTAAGACGCTGCCCACACTCTGCGTCGACCTTCATTGGCTGAGAAATGGCGCTGAAAGCGTCATACGAAACACGACTTTGGCGCGAAGATCGCCGACAGCATGGCCGATCCCACGCTGGGATCGGGTCGGGTTTCACGAAACCCGACTTTGCCGAAAGTCAGCGATTTTTGAAAATGTCCGATCCGTTTCGCTCAACCCTACTCACCAATCGTTATACCGATGCCTCTATCTTGTGCCAGTCATTACACTGGTTACCCATCCACTCCAGAATCCAGTACAAAACTGTTACTCTCATCCACAAAGCACTCCATGGAGCAACACCACCTTACATCTCCTCCCTGATCTCCAGTCTTCCACCCTACCCGTGCTCTCCGTTCTGCTAATGACCAGAGATTAAATCCTCAATAATCAGAACCTCCCACTCCCGTCTCCAAGACTTTTCACGTGCTTCGCAAATTCTTTGGAATGCACTGCCCAGGTTAATATGATTTATTCCCAATCCCCACAGTTTTAAGCGTGCTCTAAAAAAGCATTTGTTCAGACTGGCCTACCGCTTCAACGCATTAACCTAACTATCCCTGTGTGGCCCATTCAAAAAACTTAAACCATAATCAGGTTCCTCGCATCATGTTCTCATACACTTTATGCAGTTAATTAGCCCTCTGTGTCTGTACTGTTACATATTTTTGCTGTTAACTGGTTCATGCAGCTTTACATGAACACCCGAGCCTTACACTATGGCTGGTCCGAGCAACGAAAGCAATTGTTACCATCCACCTCTCGTGTCTCCCCTTTTTCCTCATAGTTTGTAAGCTTGCGAGCAGGGCCCTCACTCCTCTTGGTATCTGTTTTGACCTGTGATTATTGTTATGCTGTAAAGTCTGTTGTCTGTACAAATTCCCTCTATAATTGTAAAGCGCTGCGGAATATGTTGGCGCTATATAAATAAAATTATTATTATTAATTATTATTATCTGTGGACCGTATTCCAGGGTTGTCATAGCCACTTTCTCTGGAGTCATAATGCCATCTATCTGTGGAACCAGAAGTCCTCAGAATGCTGATACTGCTGCTGCTTTAAAGGGAACCTGTCACCCCGTTTTTTCCGTATGAGATAAAAATACCGTTAAATAGGGCCTGAGCTGTGCATTACAATAGTGTATTTTGTGGACCCTGATTCCCCACCTATGCTGCCGAAATACGTTACCAAAGTCGCCGTTTTCACCTGTCAATCAGGCTGGTCTGGTCGGATGGGCGTGTTGACATCGCTGTTCCTTCCCCCAGATCTTGCTTATTTTACCGTTGGTGGCGTAGTGGTTTGCGCATGCCCAAGGCCCGAATCCACTTCATAGGTGTGGAAAAAGAGCGCGATCTGCGCTATTCCCCTGGTGATCGGTGGGGGCAGCCATCTTCCTGTGGCTGCGCGTGCGCAGATGGAGCGCTCTGCTGCCCGGGGCTTCAGGAAAATGGCCGCGGGATGCCGCACGTGCGCAGATGGAGATCGCGGTGGCCATTTTCCTGAAGCCGAGATGCAAACTTAAAGGAGACCACTACACCCCAGTGGGACGATGGGACCTCTGCAACGCTGGTCAGATCAATCTGAGCTGCAGGCTGGGGCCGGCTCCGCCACGCCGTCATCAGGTGCCGCAGGTGTTCGGCCTCCGGCAAGATCCTCATGCCCTGTGTTTGCAGCGTACCTTCAGCCGCGGCCGGGTTGGGAGGAGTCGGGGACATCGGAGATAGACGGATCTCCGTGGGCTGGCCCAGCCGAGCGAGCACGCGGGCATCAGCCTCCAAGCGGCGTGCTATTTGTCGGGCCTCGGCTGCGGCCACACACTCCTCGGACATCTGCCAGTTGGGTCTACCCATCGGTGGTTCCGTAAGGGCCAGTTCCCGCAACGATGGCGTCTCCGAGGCTGTGTCTGGTGATGCGGCTCCATGCCGAGTCAGGTTATCCCCACGCGGTGCTCCCGGCGTCGCCATCTTTATCTCCTCTCCAGTGTCTTCTTCCCGCGGTCTCTTTCGTGGGCGGCCCCGTCTCCATGGTCTCCACCCTCCAAACAGGATCAGGAGGCGGACCTCGGCTGTTGACGGACACGTCCGCAGGACACAGAAATATTTAGACTGGGCGGCCATTGTTGTTCGCGCTCTCCAGCTTGCCTACGCCTACTCCACGCCCCTCCTCTTCTCCTGCGCTCTCCTCAGCGCTGTAATGGCGGCGGATTTTGGCGGTAAATGGCGCAGCACACAGTCTTTTGCAATAGAGTTCAGTAAATCACAGTTCCAAGGCACACATGACCTGATTCTTCAGGCTTAAGTAGATCCTGTTCGTGACGCCAAAATGGAGCGCCCCACTGCCACAGGGCCGAGGGGTACCCGGTACCGGGCCTCTGAGTCTCTGCTCTGGGGTTGTCACGGTGGCTAGACCCGGTCCGTGGCCTTGCCGGTCAGTGGGGGACGTCCGGTGCAATGGGTGATGCAGGATGTGGATGGAGTTGTGGGGTGCAGGTCGCGGTTAAATAACGAGGACACCAGGTTGCAGTCTCTTTACCTCTTTACTGAAGATCTCTGGGTCCTCAGTCCAGAACACGGTTCACCAGGCTGCGCAAGTCCGGCCGGTCCAATGGCACCTCCAGAGTTCTCTTCACAGGTGGAAATCTGTGCCTTCCTTCTAGCGCTATGTGTTGCGGTCCTTCCCTGCTGTGCTTACGGAAAGTCCCCACAACTGTTGTGTCTGTTTCTTAAGTTCCCTCACAACTCGATTAGATGATGTTCTGCTAATCCTCCGTCCCTCCCTGATGTTCTGGTTGGAACGGCACCCGTTTGACGGGTAGGCTCGGAGCTCTTCCGGGACCCTAGAGTCGCCCCTCTCCACAAGTTGCCCCCCAAGACTGCATAGGTGATTTAAGTTAGACAGCCCGCCTTAGACTGACTGTCCTGCCGCTGTTTAGAGTATTGCTTGAAGCTAGATATTATGATACTCCCTCGGCGTTCCGGCCACCGGTAGTGCGCCTCAGTAGGGTGTTGCTTCGGTCTTACAGCACGACCCCTACTGATATTCTCCTATTGCTTGATCTCGTTTCTCACTCAGCACAATCTATCTCGCTTCTGATCCTTTCTTGGGCACCGCCACTATCCTGAGCAGGCACGTTCCCGTTACGTTCTTTCAAGTTGCCAAGCCTCTGCCAGGATCCCACCCCTGGCAGAGACCCTACTGTATCTTCCCCCACAACACCCTCTGCCACAAGGTGTTGCGTGGTTCCAACCCAGTCAGCTTTCTGAACTAACTTCCTGCCTGGCCCCCAGTTTACCCACTATGGTGGGGAGTGGCCTAGTGAATAGAACCCTTAGCTCCCCCCGGAGGCCCGACTGTGAAATGTATTGGTGTCTGTGATACCTGATCAGATGAACTCCTTCAGTGCCATCAGACGTACCATAGCTCCCCTTAGTGGCGGAGCCACAGTACTGCAACGACCAGGACTCTGGGGCGCTGCACTAGCAGGAACTAGTGGACTATGACCTGAGAACTAGTAAGCTGAACAGACTAACAATGTTGCACAGGCACCTCACATCAGGTGGAGGTGCCTTAAATAATAAGTGTCTCCCATTCATCAGCCGGGGACACTTTAGGATGGCACACTGTCCCTTTTAAGAGGGCGATACCGCGCGTGCCCTAATCACAGTGCCCGGAGATCTGCGAGTCGTGCGGGGCCGCAGCAGTGAGTAAGTCGGCATCCCAACTAATCTGCGTGCTGTATGTGGTATACTATATATATAGATACTGTATATAATATTATATGCACTGTGCTGATCACACCAGAATCTATAAGGCCTCACATATTATATATGGAACCATATTCTGTGATATCCTGTAGGTTCAGGATTGATCAGTCAGTGCAAGATCCTGTAAAGTGATGTCTATAGTCACTCTGCTGGGGCTCAGCGTGTCTTAATGTACCACACTGAACTATCCACACTGACAGGACAACCCTAATCTGCATCAAAACTCAGACTCCTGCAATAACTCACACTGAGCCCCAGCAGAGTGGGCCACCAACCTGACACTATAGAATCCTGGGTGAATTTATGAGGAGGGGAGCAATGTCCTGCTACTCCCTCACAGGAGACTTTCTACCCCAGCACTAAGATGACCTCATATGTATCCACTGAGGTCTTTGTTCTGATCCACAAGCTCCTCTCCGCCTGGATGAAGCAGCTTCAGGTTCACTGTGACCCGTTGATGCGCAGCTAGCGCGAAATGGCCGTTGTCCACAGAAGGTATCTGCTCCTCTCCTGCTGTACCCGTGTTATGGACTAAATAAAGGAATGTTTTACCAGATGGTGAGTGCCACCCTTTTTCTCTGTTTTTGGACTATAATTGATTAATTGTTTGGTGTACACTCGTATTCCCTCAGTTGTCTGCTGTCCAGCCTACACCCAGGTAGATTTCAATCTCAGCTGAAATAGTCACAGAAGTGCCAGCAATACATTTATTTTCAAACGGTCCAGGTGAACTGTGTGATGTCACTTCAGCAGAGCACGCAATATTCACAGCACTCTTACAGTGAAGGGATGTGGTGCCCAAGTAGGGTATTCAGCCCGTAGTAATTGTAGTTGAAAAAACTTGGCACTCTTGAAGGAATAAGGTGTGAAGAAAAGTACCATTTATTATACATCCAACAATATTGTTGGATGCATAATTAAATGGAACTTTTCTTCACACCTTATTCCTTCATGAGTGCCAAGTTTCTTCAACTACAGTCACTTCAGCAGACACGTCCCACTTAGAGTCCAGTGTCGGTGTCTGAATCACTGTGATATGACTGGGCCGACAGCTAAATAGATTCAAAAGGTAAAATGTCAGTCCTCCAGTGTTCCTTAACAGCTGCTTGGGGCAAGCCCAGGGGGGGGGGGAAGGACATATCACCCATTTCAGTCACAGCATGAGGATGTTTCCTAAGAAAGAAACACAATCAGTTTGAGCCAGTGTTCAGTATAATCAACCTCCTCCACTGTGAAAACGTAATTATTCACATAGCGGACTTTCAATTCTGTTAATGACACCTCTATGCATTTATCCTCTTAAGGGTACCGTCACACATTGAAATTTTCATCGCTGCGACGGCACGATCCGTGACGTCGCAGCGATCGTATGAATATCGCTCCAGCGTCGTAGACTGCGGTCACACGTTGCAATCACGGCGCTGGAGCGATGCCGAAGTCCCCAGGTAACCAGGGTAAACATCGGGTAACTAAGCGCAGAGCCGCGCTTAGTAACCCGATGTTTACCCTGGTTACCAGCGTAAATGTAAAAAAAACAAACTGTACATACTCACCCGTCGGTGTCCTTCAGGTCCCTTGCCGTCTGCTTCCTGCTCTGAGTGCAGCCGTACAGTGAGAGCAGAGCGCAGCGGTGCTGTGATCTGCTGTCACTTTCCGGCCGGCACTCAGAGCAGGAAGCAGACGGCAAGGGACCTGAAGGACACCGACGGGTGAGCATGTACAGTTTGTTTTTTTACGTTTACGCTTGTAACCAGGGTAAACATCGGGTTACTAAGCGCGGCCCTGCGCTTAGTTACCCGATGTTTACCCTGGTTACAAGCGAAGACATCGCTGGATCGCTGTCACACACAACGATCCAGCGATGTCAGCGGGTGATCAAGCGACGAAAGAAAGTTCCAAACGATCTGCTACGACGTACGATTCTCAGCAGGGTGTCTGATCGCAGTAGCGTGTCAGACACAGCGATATCGTAACGATATCGCTAGAACGTCACGAATCGTAACGTCGTAGCGATGGAAATTTCAATGTGTGACGGTACCCTAAGGTACCGTCACACTCAGCGACGCTGCGGCGATATAGACAACGAGCCAACCTAAACTAGATCGCTGGAGCGCCGCTGTTTAGGTCGCAGTAGAGACGTCAAACACAGCAACTGCAGAACGATGCAGGAGCGATCCAGTGACGTAACGGCGACTCACTTCTCGTTCTCGCTGGTTGTTAGCTCCATTACATCCATTGTTAGCGTCGTTGCTTTTGATGTCAAACATGACGATACACGCCGACCTGGCGACAAAATAAAGTTCTGGACTTCTAGCTCCGACCAGCGATGGCACAGCGGGATCCAGATCGCTGCTGTGCGTCAAACTGATTGTGTCAAACACAACGAGATCGCTATCCAGGACGCTGCAACGTCACGGATTGTTGTTGTTCTCGTTGCAAAGTTGCTGAGTGTGACGGTACCTTTAGTCCCCTAGCCCACAGCACCTCAGACTAAAGCTATTTACATGTCCACGAGTGATCAGTTAGAATGGATCCAGCAGCAATCTGGTGGTCACTTTTCGTCATGACCATCATCATCCTCATCTACTGCTTTCTGTGCTGTGCATTGTCAATTACCCTTTTGTGTGCCCAAGAAACATGTTATCCATTTGTGCGGAAACTGAACTTCCTTATGTCCAAGTTTAACGCAATTCATTGTGATCCACCCAGATTATATTGCCTTTTGCAAAAGGATCGCGTGCGCTTAGTCTAAGTGGAAGATATCTAGCTGCTGTTGTTGAGTAAAGCTATCTTTACTTTATACCTTTGGAGCGCCCACACTGCCGCAGGGCCGAGGGGTACCCGATACTGGGCCTCTGAGTCTCTGCTCTGGGGTTGTCACGGTGGCTAGACCCGGTCCGTGACCCTGCTGAGGGGCGTCCAATGAAAAGTGGTGGTAAATGGTGGTGATGTTGCGGTGCAGTGCAGGTCGTAGTAAATAACGAGGACACCAGGTTGCAGTCTCTTTACCTCTTTACTGAAGGTTTTAGAGTCCTCAGTCCAGAGCGCTGTCAACAGGGCTGTCAGAGACCGGCCAGTCCAAAGGCACATCAGGAGTTCCCTTTACAGGTGGGAATCAGTGTCTACCTTCTAGCGCTGGGTGTTGTAGTTCTTCCCTGCTGAGCACCCGGGATAGTCCTCACAACTGATTCTGCCTGTCTCTGATGTTCGTTCTCTCCGTCCCCCAGGTGATATGGTAGGACGCACCCGTATGACGGGGTAGGCCTGGAGTTCTTCCGGGACCCTAGAGTCGCCCCTCTCCCACAGCTGCCTCCGTTGTCTGCTTAGGTGATTTGTGTGAGACAGCCAAACTATAATTGGCTGTCCGGCCGTGGTTTGCAGTAGTATTTAGAGTCTCTTACTTGCTCGGAGTTCCGGCCACCGACTGTTTGCGCCTCAGAAGGATGTTGCCTCGGTCTAACAGCACGACTCCTTCTGGTCCTAATTCCTCTTTACTGTATTCCCGCTGTTCACTGGTTAGTTCTGCTCTTAGGAGTCTGCCAGGATCCCATCCCTGACAGGTCCTCTCACTAGCTCTTCCCAGTTACTTCTCTCTCTGTCTTCCTGTCCAACCCCCAGTTTTACCAGAGTGTGAGGAGTGGCCTACTAGATAGAACCACCCCCCCTGGTGGCCGGAGTGTGAAGTGTAGTGTGAGTGTTACCTGGTCAGAGAAACTCCTTTAGTGCAATCAGACGTAACATCACTCCCCTTAGTGGCAGACCGACATTACTGCAACGACCAGGACTCTGGGGCGCTGCATTCCCCCCCGGTTAAATCCAGTACTCCCGGACTGGGAAAACAAGAACAGCATTACATGTTAACAGAAAACACACAAAATTTTGAAATATCATAAACAATTAAACATAGTAGTGCTTCCCTTTATGGGAGGTGAGGACTCTTGAACGTTGCGAAAGTTAGGTCATGCACAGTTTATCACTCTCAGTTCAGTGGTTGAAACAGCGGGGACGCCGGGTAAACAAAGGGGTCCCCTTTTAGAAGTTTTTGGAGCAATTCACCGTCCATTACTCTATTGTCCATTTTAAAACCTGTAACAAAAGATATATACACAAACATTTTCAACTAAATAACAGCCCTTATTAGTATCTCTAAGTTTTGTAGCGGAGGGGAATTTGATTCTGAGTGCTGCATGTGGACCTTCACAGCACAGGGGTTGCTACTGGCCTAACAGGGCCCACTATACTTGCTACCCCTGGTGTAGTGTACTGCCTTCTAGCTACACTTTCAGTGAGTCTGGGTAGCACTGGCAGGCTGAAGCTCTCAGGGCTGCTGCTGCTGGCAACAGTAGGCACGGCAGGCTCACCGATAGCAGAGGGAGGATTTGCCGGTTCAACGGTTGGCATGGCATCATCAGGTAGGGCTTGTTGAGGTTGCGGGGCCGGATGATCTGGTACCACCATTGTTTCTGGTGGGTCCGGCTGTTGAAACGTTAGAACAGGTACCACGATGGCCTGATTTATCTGAGTCCAGGACTGGGGAAAATCACCAAGGACGGTATGGATCATCTCCTCCTTTTCCACCGGCGGGGAGATTCCTGGGGCCGTGTCCCTCTCTCTCAACTTGTCGGGGCAGACCTTAAGGTGATCCCTGGATACCGCTGTCGAGGTCTCCCCTCTGTCCTTGCTGATGAGACAGACCTTCGTGTTGTCGAAATCGGATGGCAGGATGGTATACGGTTCTGCTTCCCATTAGTCATCGAGCTTGTGTAGTCTCCTCTTTCGTTTAAGTACTTGCTCACCAGGTGACAGGGGAATCGCAGGAGCGTGCTGGTTGTAGTCCCTTTCTTGTTTTTGCCTAGCCTGGGTGAGACTTCTTTCCACGCACTCCTGTACTTTGCGGTACCTTTGCTGCCTTTCTGCATCCCAATCTGCATCCGGCGAGGTATCTTCGGGGACTAGGACCCCCATGTCCAGATCAACGGGTAACTGGCTAGGCCTTCCCCTCATTAGTTACGCTGGAGTACAGTTGGTGGAATTTACTGGGATGTGATTGTAGATATTCACCAAGTCAGGCAACTTTGTCGGCCACAGGTTCCGTTCCTCTACGGGCAAGGTCTTCAATAAGTCGATCACCACCTGGTTCATCTTTTCGCACATCCCATTGGTTTGAGGATGGTACGGCGTGGTTCGGATCTTCTTACACCCGTACAGTTGGCAGAACTCTTGGAACACTTCTGCTTCGAATGCTGGTCCCTGATCAGTCAGTACCTTTTCCAGGTAGCCATGGGGCCTACAAAAGTACTGCTGGAAGGCCTTGGCGGCAGTAATGGCCGTTAGATCCTTGACAGGTACAACCACCAGAAATCTGGAGTAGTGATCTACGATGGTAAGAGCGTAGATATAGCCGGACTGGCTAGGTGTCAACTTCACATGATCCAGCGCGACCAGTTCGAGCGTCCGTTTGGTGATGACAGGCTGCAAGGGAGCCCGTTGGCTGCCACGGTCCTTCCTGCGCAGGCTACATGGACCGCACTCCCGACACCACTTCTCAATGGCTCTCTTCATGCCAATCCAATAGAACCTCCCTCGGAGTAGCCTCTCTAGATTCCTCCATCTGAAGTGTCCGGCTCCATTGTGGTAGGCTCCCAGAACCATGGGCGCATCTCGCCTTGGCACCACTATCTGCCACACCAATTCATGAGTACGTGGGTCGATGCTCCTCCTGCACAGCTTGCCATCATGGATAAACAGTTTGCTTCTCCCCTTCCACAGCTGTTGGGTTTCCTGTGGATCATCTGGGCCGGGATGCAACCCTGCCTGCGTCAAGAGCTCTTTCACCCGACGGACCGCGGGGTCACCATCCTGAGTTTCCGCCCATCCGTGATGGGGCAGGGGATTCAGCGTGGCATCCGGTTGGTTCCTGTGCCTGTTCTTCACATGATGAGAGTTCTGAGTGGCTTTGGGGCGATGGAATGCAGGCAGCTCCACCTCTTCAAGTGCCTCCGGGTCTTCTCCCGTTTCTGGCAAATTGGGCATTCGGGACAAGGCATCGGCATTGGCATTCTTGTGTCCTGCCCGGTACTTGATGGTGAAATCGTAGTTGGACAGCCGGGCCATCCACCGCTGTTCGAAGGCCCCGAGTTTGGCAGTATCCAGATGCGTTAGCGGATTGTTATCCGTGAAGACGGTGAATTTCGCGGAGGCCAGGTAGTGTTTGAACCTCTCTGTCACTGCCCAGACGATGGCAAGGAATTCCAGCTTAAAGGAACTGTAGTTATCAGGGTTTCTTTCCGTGGGACGGAGTTTCCTGCTGGCATAAGCGATCACCCTTTCTTTGCCTTTCTGGACCTGGGACAGCACAGCTCCTAATCCCACATTGCTGGCATCTGTGTACAGCACAAACGGTTGGTCGTATTCGGGGTAAGCCAGTACCTCTTCTCCCGTCAGTGCCGACTTCAAACAAGTGAAGGATCCCTCCAGCTCCTCGTTCCAATCAAAGGGGGTGCTCCTCCCCTTGGTCCTCTTTGGTTGGCCCACCAACAGGTTTTGCAAGGGTGCGGCCTTCTTGGTAAAGTCCTTAATGAACCTCCGGTAATAGCCTACCAGCCCGAGGAACTGCCGGACTTCGTGAAGGTCACTGGGCTTTGGCCAGTCCTTGATCACCGTGACCTTGTCGGGGTCTAGGGCCACTCCTTCAGCGCTCACCACATGGCCCAGGTACTGCACTTTAGGTTTCAGCAGATGACACTTGGACGGTTTCTCCTTTAAGCCAAAGTTGGACAGGGCTTCAAACACCTCGGCCAGGTGCTTCAGATGGTCTTCATAGGTCTTAGAGAAGACAATGACATCATCCAAATACAGCAGCACGGTTTCGAAGTTCATGTGTCCCAGGCAACACTCCATCATCCTCTGGAACGTCCCGGGAGCATTGCACAATCCGAAGGGCATGTAATTGAATTCGCAGAGACCCATTGGTGTCGTGAAGGCCGTCTTCTTTGTCCGCTTACGCTACAGGAACCTGCCAGTACCCACTGGTGAGATCTAAGGTAGAGAAGTAGTTAGCAGATTTTAAGGCAGCCAGAGACTCCTCTATCCTGGGCAGTGGGTATGCGTCCTTATGTGTAATGTGATTCAACTGCCTGTAATCAACACACATTCTCATTGTACCATCTTTCTTTTTAACAAGGACTAACGGAGCTGCCCAGGGGCTACAGCTGTCTCTCACCACCCCAGCCTCCTTCATTTCCCGCAACATGTCCTTGGCACACTGGTAATGAGCTGGGGGTACAGGGCGATATCTCTCTTTTATGGGTCTGTGATCTCCCGTGGGGATATGGTGTTGGATCCCTTTTACCTGCCCAAAATCTAAGGGGTGTTTGCTGAATACCTGCTCGTACTCGTGTACCACCCTGTAGGCCCCCTGCTTTTGATGGGATGGGGTAGAGTCAGTGCCCACATGCAATTCCCGACACCAGTCTTTCGAGTGCTCTGCAGAACTGTTGTCCTCCGCCACGTTTGACGGGACCAAGGGTTCAGGTGTCTGTATCACACTATTATTAACAGTGAACAATTTGGCAAGCGTGGCATACTTGGTGAGGTGAACCTCTTCCTCCCAACAATTGAGGACATGCACGGGCACTCTCCCCTGGCGAACGTCGACCACCCCCCGGGCTGTCAGAATAGTAGGCCTATTGTCTGAATATACGGGTTCTACCAAGGCCTGGTAGTCCTTTCCCCTGAGGCCTATGGCTGCCCGACACCATATTAACATTTCACTCCTGGGGGTATCGCGATGAAGTTTGAATCACTCACAGTGACACGACCAATCTCACCACCAGTCAGCTCTACCTGCTGTCTCTGCATCAGAGCTCTGATTTCCTTCTGCAGGGCACGTTGCTCACTGTGGCCATCGGTTTCTGCCACCTGTTGCAATAAAACAATAACTTCTGCAAGACAATTTTCTATAACATTAGTACCAAGAGTCATCATGGGATTACATTCTCGACGGTCAATATCAACAATCACAATCCCTTGGGCTTTCAATTACACCCGCCCCACCTTGATGGTGACCTCCTTATACCCCACTTGTGGCAATGGCTGACCATTACTGGCTATTTGGGTGAAATCATCGTCAGGGCCACGAGTAATATCGGTGTCCTCCCAATACCGTCTATAAAGCACGCAAGGTATAGTTGTCACCTGAGAACCGGTGTCCAGTAAAGCGTTCAAGGGGATTCCATCAACCAATACAGGGAGAACCAGTCGTCCTCCAATGTACTTGGTTCTCCAATGCTGCAGGCCTGACCGTCCTACTCCTGGGGGTTGGCCCTTTGCCCCAGGGGTTGCTCGTTTAAAGGACAGTACCTTGCAAGGTGGCCCACCTGGTGACAGCGGCGGCAGATGGGTCGTCCGTCCTGGTGGAAGCGATCGTCGTTCCGGCCTCTGGTCGGCGGAGTCCTCCTCTGTCGCATCCAAGGGACATCCTCTGGTCTGGAGGCCAACTGGATCTTCTCCTTGGGGGCCTCCTGTAGGGACTGCACCGTCCGGGCCAGGGCAGCAACGCTCTTGGTTAGCTCCTGCATCTGGAGGCGAAGTCCTGCAGGGGAGTCGTCCTCTAGGCTCTGGGCATCGGTCTCGGCGGCGACTGGGGCATCCGACGCCACCTCCTGGTGGTATGTGAGAGCGGGGTGCCGGGGAGGTGCTGCACGGCTGGGTTGTCGCTCCTGCAATGCCTGGATAGCTTTATCTTTGAATTGCGCAAAAGTCAAGTCTGGATTTTGCATGGCCAGGAAGTGCAATTGGCCCCGCTGGTGACTGCACAGGAGCCCCTCAATGAACCGCTCCTTCAGGAGTTTATCCTCATCCTGCATGCTGCCGGGGTCACTCTGCTTAATGGCCCGCATCGCCTCCTGGAGATTAAGGGCATAGTCCCGTAAGCTATCCTGCGGTCTCTGTCTGCATCCATAGAAAGTCAGTTTAATTTCTGTAGCAGTGCGAGTATCGAAGGTGGCTTTAAGCTTTGCAAAAATCTGCTGTGCAGTTCCCTTATCCTCGGCGGGCCAGGACTTCAATTCTCTCAGAGCCGCCCCAAAGAGTTGGCCGGTTATCATATGAACCTTCTGAGGCTCGGTCAGGGGATAGAACTCGAGCAGGCTGCAGAGCCCTTCCTTAAAATCAGTGAATGTATGCGACTCCCCGGAGTATCGTGGGAGCCAGGCCGCTCCGGGCAGGTACGGCATAGAGAAGGGCATTATGGCCTTTGTGGTAGCGGCAGTGTCCGACTGACTGCTGGGGGCAGCGGGTTCTGCGGCAACCGGTGGTGGTATTAGGGCCGTGGCTTCGCCCGCTGCGGGGCCCGGAGGTGCCCCTGCGTCCCCGGTTGCAGCCTCCTCCTCCGCTCCTCCCGACTCGGACATGGTGCCTTCCTCCACTAACCTGCTGGAGATCGGGGTTCCTCTTCCGGGATCGGCACGTTACCGCGCTTTCTCGTTCCGCGCTTCTTTTGGCCGGTTCCGCCCACGAAGCTGTGGCTCCTCCCTCCGCACACTGCGATGGCGAATCGTGGCGGGAACTCTTGGCGGCAATTGTCGACGCACAGTCTTTGCAATAAGTTACAGTCCAAGCACAATAAATCACAGTTCCAAGGCACACATGACCTGATTCTTCAGGCTTAAGTAGATCCTGTTCGTGACGCCAAAATGGAGCGCCCCCACTGCCGCAGGGCCGAGGGGTACCCGGTACCGGGCCTCTGAGTCTCTGCTCTGGGGTTGTCACGGTGGCTAGACCCGGTCCGTGATCCTGCTGAGGGGCGTCCAATGAAAAGTGGTGGTAAATGGTGGTGATGTTGCGGTGCAGTGCAGGTCGTAGTAAATAACGAGGACACCAGGTTGCAGTCTCTTTACCTCTTTACTGAAGGTTTTAGAGTCCTCAGTCCAGAGCGCTGTCAACAGGGCTGTCAGAGACCGGCCGGTCCAAAGGCACATCAGGAGTTCCCTTTACAGGTGGGAATCAGTGTCTACCTTCTAGCGCTGGGTGTTGTAGTTCTTCCCTGCTGAGCTCCCGGGATAGTCCTCACAACTGATTCTGCCTGTCTCTGATGTTCGTTCTCTCCGTCCCCCAGGTGATATGGTAGGACGCACCCGTATGACGGGGTAGGCCTGGAGTTCTTCCGGGACCCTAGAGTCGCCCCTCTCCCACAGCTGCCTCCGTTGTCTGCTTAGGTGATTTATGTGAGACAGCCAACCTATAATTGGCTGTCCGGACGTGGTTTGCAGTAGTACTTAGAGTCTCTTACTTGCTCGGCGTTCCGGCCACCGACTGTTTGCGCCTCAGAAGGATGTTGCCTCGGTCTAACAGCACGACTCCTTCTGGTCCTAATTCCTCTTTACTGTATTCCCGTTGTTCACTGGTTAGTTCTGCTCTTAGGAGTCTGCCAGGATCCCATCCCTGACAGGTCCTCTCACTAGCTCTTCCCAGTTACTTCTCTCCCTGTCTTCCTGTCCAACCCCCAGTTTTACCAGAGTGTGAGGAGTGGCCTACTAGATAGAACCACCCCCCTTGGTGGCCGGAGTGTGAAGTGTAGTGTGAGTGTTACCTGGTCAGAGAAACTCCTTTAGTGCAATCAGACGTAACATCACTCCCCTTAGTGGCAGAGCGACATTACTGCAACGACCAGGACTCTGGGGCGCTGCACCTTCATATGTGTGGGACGTGGTCCTTTTCTTGGAATTGACATAGTTATAAACAACAGCAATTACAGCCAGTAAATTTACAAGTATTTTATTGCCCATTGATTCCTGTATATGGAATCGAGAAGTAATTTTTCGCTAATATTAAGCTATTAGTGTCTGTCTAATGGGATTTTTGCCTTCCTCTGGGTCAAAATTTAGGATATAGGTTGAACACAATGGACTTAAGTATTCTTTAAACCTTAAAAACTAAGAAACTATTGAGACAATGTTTTGCTTGGTGGTGATGCACGACCATAGCGGGCTCATTGTTAATTAGAGGTGATATCTCCACACCAGGTGAAGATTATGTGTAGCGCCCCCACTGCCGCAGGGCCGAGGGGTACCCGGTACCGGGCCTCTAAGTCTCTGCTCTGGGGTTGTCACGGTGGCTAGACCCGGTCCGTGACCCTGCTGAGGGGCGTACAGTAATAGATGTGGATGGTGGTGATGTTGCGGTGCAGTGTAGGTCGTAGTAAATAACAAGGACACCAGGTTGCAGTCTCTTTACCTCTTTACTGAAGGTTTTAGAGTCCTCAGTCCAGAGCGCTGTCAACAGGGCTGTCAGAGACCGGCCGGTCCAAAGGCACATCAGGAGTTCCCTTTACAGGTGGGAATCAGTGTCTACCTTCTAGCGCTGGGTGTTGTAGTTCCTCCCTGCTGAGCACCCCGGGATAGTCCTCACAACTGCTGTGTCTGTCTCTGATGTTCGTTCTCTCCGTCCCCCAGGTGATATGGTAGGACGCACCCGTATGACGGGGTAGGCCTGGAGTTCTTCCGGGACCCTAGAGTCGCCCCTCTCCCACAGCTGCCTCCGTTGTCTGCTTAGGTGATTTATGTGAGACAGCCAACCTATAATTGGCTGTCCGGCCGTGGTTTGCAGTAGTACTTAGAGTCTCTTACTTGCTCGGAGTTCCGGCCACCGACTGTTTGCGCCTCAGAAGGATGTTGCCTCGGTCTAACAGCACGACTCCTTCTGGTCCTAATTCCTCTTTACTGTATTCCCTGTTGTGAATTTGGATTCTGGGCTCCCCCGGTGGCTACTGGTGGAATTGAACTGGTGTCTTCATCTTCTCTGTTCACCTGTTCCCATCAAGATGTGGGAGTCGCTATATAACCTTGCTGCTCTGTTAGTTGCTTGCCGGTCAACAATGTTATCAGAAGCCTCTCTGTGCTTGTTCCTGCTCCTAGACAACTACTAGATAAGTTGGACTCTTGTCCATGTTTGTTTTTGCATTTTTGTTCCAGTTCACAGCTGTAGTTTCGTTACTGTGTCTGGAAAGCTCTTGTGAACAGGAATTGCCACTCTGGTGTTATGAGTTAATGCCAGAGTTTTAAAGTAATTTCTGGATGGTGTTTTGTTAGGGTTTTCAGCTGACCATGAAAGTGTCCTTTCTGTCTTCTGCTATGTAGTAAGTGGACCTCAAATTTGCTAAACCTATTTTCATACTACGTTTGTTATTTCATCTTAATTCACCGCCAATACATGTGGGGGGCCTCTGTCTCCTTTCGGGGTATTTCTCTAGAGGTGAGCTAGGACTAATATTTTCCTCTGCTAGCATTATTTAGTCCTCCGGCTGGTGCTGGGCATCTAGAATCAACGTAGGCATGCTACCCGGCCACTGCTAGTTGTGCGTTAGGTTTAGTTCATGGTCAGCTCAGTTCCCATCTTCCAAGAGCTAGTTCCTATATATGCTGATGCTATGTTCTCTTGCCATTTTTTCTCCTTCTAATCTTTGAATGGCTCTGTGTCCACCTGCTTGTAATGGATCTTCAGAGTGTAACTGCAGGTTTGAATAATCTCGCCACGAAGGTACAAAATTTGCAAGACTTTGTTTGTCATGCACCTGTATCTGAGCCGAGAATTCCTTTGCCGGAATTTTTCTCGGGGAATAGATCTGGGTTTCAGAATTTTCGAAATAATTGCAAATTATTTTTGTCCCTGAAATTTCGCTCTGCCGGAGACCCTGCACAGCAGGTCAGGATTGTGATTTCCTTGCTCCGGGGCGACCCTCAAGACTGGGCTTTTTCATTGACACCAGGGGATCCTGCGTTGCTCAATGTGGATGCGTTTTTTCTGGCCTTGGGGTTGCTTTATGACGAACCTCATTTGGAGCTTCAGGCAGAAAAAACTTTGATGTCCCTATCTCAGGGGCAAGATGAAGCGGAAATTTACTGCCAAAGATTCCGTAAATGGTCTGTGCTTACTCAGTGGAATGAGTGCGCCCTGGCGGCGACTTTCAGAGAGGGTCTCTCTGATGCCATTAAGGATGTTATGGTGGGGTTCCCTGTGCCTGCGGGTCTGAATGAGTCCATGACAATGGCTATTCAGATCGATAGGCGTTTGCGGGAGCGCAAACCAGTGCACCATCTGGCGGTGTCCACTGAGAAGTCGCCAGAGAGTATGCAGTGTGATAGAATTCTGTCCCGAAGCGAGCGGCAGAATTTTAGACGGAAAAATGGGTTGTGTTTCTATTGTGGTGATTCTACTCATGTTATATCAGCATGCTCTAAGCGCACTAAAAAGCTTGATAAATCTGTTTCCATTTGCACCTTACCGTCTAAGTTTATTCTATCTGTGACCCTGATTTGCTCTTTGTCATCTATTACCACGGACGCCTATGTCGACTCTGGCGCCGCTTTGAGTCTTATGGATTGGTCCTTTGCCAAACGCTGTGGGTATGATTTAGAGCCTTTGGAGACTCCTATTCCTCTGAAGGGGATTGACTCCACCCCATTGGCTAATAATAAACCACAATACTGGACACAAGTAACTATGCGTATTAATCCGGATCACCAGGAGATTATTCGCTTTCTGGTGCTGTATAATCTACATGATGATTTGGTGCTAGGATTGCCTTGGCTGCAATCTCACAACCCAGTCCTCGACTGGAGAGCTATGTCTGTGTTGAGCTGGGGATGTAAGGGGGCTCATGGGGATGTACCTGTGGTTTCCATTTCATCATCTATTCCCTCTGAAATTCCTGAGTTCCTGTCTGACTATCGTGACGTCTTTGAAGAATCCAAGCTTGGTTCGTTACCTCCGCAC
The DNA here is from genome assembly GCF_051348905.1 of Ranitomeya variabilis. Taxonomy (NCBI): domain Eukaryota; kingdom Metazoa; phylum Chordata; class Amphibia; order Anura; family Dendrobatidae; genus Ranitomeya; species Ranitomeya variabilis. The sequence goes on from NC_135234.1 coordinate 653,733,008, forward strand.
CGAGAGTGCGATTGTGCCATAGATTTAATCCCGGGTAGTAAATACCCAAAGGGTCGTTTGTTTAATCTGTCTGTGCCTGAACATGCTGCTATGCGAGAATATATAAAGGAGTCCTTGGAAAAGGGACATATTCGTCCATCGTCATCTCCCTTAGGAGCCGGTTTTTTCTTTGTGTCAAAAAAAGACGGCTCTTTGAGACCATGTATCGATTATCGGCTTTTGAACAAAATCACTGTTAAATATCAATACCCATTGCCGTTGCTGACTGATTTGTTTGCTCGCATAAAGGGGGCCAAGTGGTTCTCTAAGATTGACCTTCGTGGGGCGTATAATTTGGTGCGAATCAGGCAGGGGGATGAGTGGAAAACCGCATTTAATACGCCCGAGGGCCACTTTGAGTATTTAGTGATGCCTTTTGGTCTTTCAAATGCTCCGTCAGTTTTCCAGTCCTTTATGCATGATATTTTTCGCGATTATTTGGATAAATTTATGATTGTGTATCTGGATGATATTCTGATTTTTTCGGATGACTGGGACTCTCATGTCCAGCAAGTCAGGAGGGTTTTCCAGGTTTTGCGGTCTAATTCTTTGTGTGTGAAGGGTTCTAAGTGTGTTTTTGGGGTACAGAGGATTTCCTTTTTGGGATATATTTTTTCTCCCTCTTCCATTGAAATGGATCCTGTCAAGGTTCAAGCTATTTGTGATTGGACGCAGCCCTCTTCTCTTAAGAGTCTTCAGAAATTTTGGGGCTTTGCTAACTTTTATCGTCGATTTATTGCTGGTTTTTCGGATATTGCTAAGCCATTGACCGATTTGACTAAGAAGGGTGCTGATGTTGCTGATTGGTCCCCTGACGCTGTGGAGGCCTTTCGGGAGCTTAAGCGCCGTTTTTCCTCTGCCCCTGTGTTGCGTCAGCCTGATGTTGCTCTACCTTTTCAGGTTGAGGTCGACGCTTCTGAGATCGGAGCTGGGGCAGTGTTGTCGCAGAAAAGTTCTGACTGCTCCGTGATGAGGCCTTGTGCCTTCTTTTCCCGTAAATTTTCGCCCGCTGAGCGGAATTATGATGTTGGGAATCGGGAGCTTTTGGCCATGAAGTGGGCTTTTGAGGAGTGGCGCCATTGGCTTGAGGGGGCCAGACATCAGGTGGTGGTATTGACTGACCACAAAAATTTGATTTATCTTGAGACCGCCAGGCGCCTGAATCCTAGACAGGCGCGCTGGTCATTATTTTTCTCTCGGTTTAATTTTGTGGTGTCATACCTACCGGGTTCTAAGAATGTTAAGGCGGATGCCCTTTCTAGGAGTTTTGAGCCTGACTCGCCTGGTAACTCTGAGCCCACAGGTATCCTTAAGGATGGAGTGGTATTGTCAGCCGTTTCTCCAGACCTGCGGCGGGCCTTGCAGGAGTTTCAGGCGGATAGACCGGATCGTTGCCCACCTGATAAACTGTTTGTTCCTGATGATTGGACCAGTAGAGTCATCTCTGAGGTTCATTCTTCTGCGTTGGCAGGTCATCCTGGCATTTTTGGTACCAGGGATTTGGTGGCAAGGTCCTTCTGGTGGCCTTCCCTGTCACGAGATGTGCGAGGCTTTGTGCAGTCTTGTGACGTTTGTGCTCGGGCCAAGCCTTGTTGTTCTCGGGCTAGTGGATTATTGTTGCCCTTGCCTATTCCTAAGAGGCCTTGGACGCACATCTCGATGGATTTTATTTCAGATCTGCCTGTTTCTCAGAAGATGTCTGTCATCTGGGTGGTGTGTGACCGTTTCTCTAAGATGGTCCATTTGGTTCCTCTGCCCAAGTTGCCTTCTTCTTCCGAGTTGGTTCCTCTGTTTTTTCAAAATGTTGTTCGTTTGCATGGTATTCCTGAGAATATCATTTCTGACAGAGGGACCCAATTCGTGTCTAGATTTTGGCGGGCATTCTGTGCTAGGATGGGCATAGATTTATCTTTTTCGTCCGCTTTCCATCCTCAGACGAATGGCCAAACCGAGCGGACTAATCAGACCCTGGAGACATATCTGAGGTGTTTTGTGTCTGCTGACCAGGATGATTGGGTTGCTTTTTTGCCATTGGCAGAGTTCGCTCTCAATAATCGGGCCAGCTCTGCCACTTTGGTGTCCCCGTTTTTCTGTAATTCGGGGTATCATCCTCGATTTTCCTCTGGTCAGGTGGAATCTTCGGATTGTCCTGGAGTGGATGCTGTGGTGGAGAGATTGCATCAGATCTGGGGGCAGGTGGTGGACAATTTGAGGTTGTCCCAGGAGAAGACTCAGCTTTTTGCCAACCGCCACCGTCGTGTTGGTCCTCGGCTTTGTGTTGGGGATTTGGTGTGGTTGTCTTCTCGTTTTGTCCCTATGAGGGTCTCTTCTCCTAAGTTTAAGCCTCGGTTCATCGGCCCGTATAAGATATTGGAGATTCTTAACCCTGTTTCCTTCCGTTTGGACCTCCCTGCATCCTTTTCTATTCATAACGTTTTTCATCGGTCATTATTGCGCAGGTATGAGGTACCGGTTGTGCCTTCCGTTGAGCCTCCTGCTCCGGTGTTGGTTGAGGGTGAGTTGGAGTACGTTGTGGAGAAAATCTTAGACTCTCGTGTTTCCAGACGGAGACTCCAGTATCTGGTCAAGTGGAAGGGATACGGCCAGGAGGATAATTCTTGGGTGAATGCATCTGATGTTCATGCCTCTGATTTGGTTCGTGCCTTTCATAGGGCCCATCCTGATCGCCCTGGTGGTTCTGGTGAGGGTTCGGTGCCCCCTCCTTGAGGGGGGGGTACTGTTGTGAATTTGGATTCTGGGCTCCCCCGGTGGCTACTGGTGGAATTGAACTGGTGTCTTCATCTTCTCTGTTCACCTGTTCCCATCAAGATGTGGGAGTCGCTATATAACCTTGCTGCTCTGTTAGTTGCTTGCCGGTCAACAATGTTATCAGAAGCCTCTCTGTGCTTGTTCCTGCTCCTAGACAACTACTAGATAAGTTGGACTCTTGTCCATGTTTGTTTTTGCATTTTTGTTCCAGTTCACAGCTGTAGTTTCGTTACTGTGTCTGGAAAGCTCTTGTGAACAGGAATTGCCACTCTGGTGTTATGAGTTAATGCCAGAGTTTTAAAGTAATTTCTGGATGGTGTTTTGTTAGGGTTTTCAGCTGACCATGAAAGTGTCCTTTCTGTCTTCTGCTATGTAGTAAGTGGACCTCAAATTTGCTAAACCTATTTTCATACTACGTTTGTTATTTCATCTTAATTCACCGCCAATACATGTGGGGGGCCTCTGTCTCCTTTCGGGGTATTTCTCTAGAGGTGAGCTAGGACTAATATTTTCCTCTGCTAGCATTATTTAGTCCTCCGGCTGGTGCTGGGCATCTAGAATCAACGTAGGCATGCTACCCGGCCACTGCTAGTTGTGCGTTAGGTTTAGTTCATGGTCAGCTCAGTTCCCATCTTCCAAGAGCTAGTTCCTATATATGCTGATGCTATGTTCTCTTGCCATTGAGAACATGACAATTCCCGTTGTTCACTGGTTAGTTCTGCTCTTAGGAGTCTGCCAGGATCCCATCCCTGACAGGTCCTCTCACTAGCTCTTCCCAGTTACTTCTCTCCCTGTCTTCCTGTCCAACCCCCAGTTTTACCAGAGTGTGAGGAGTGGCCTACTAGATAGAACCACCCCCCCTGGTGGCCGGAGTGTGAAGAGTAGTGTGAGTGTTACCTGGTCAGAGAAACTCCTTTAGTGCAATCAGACGTAACATCACTCCCCTTAGTGGCAGAGCGACATTACTGCAACGACCAGGACTCTGGGGCGCTGCACTCCCCCCCCGGTTAAATCCAGTACTCCCGGACTGGGAAAACAAGAACAACATTACATGTTAACAGAAAACACACAACATTTTGAAATATCATAAACAATTAAACATAGCAGTGCTTCCCTTTATGGGAGGTGAGGACTCTTGAACGTTGCGAAAGTTAGGTCATGCACAGTTTATGACTCTCAGTTCAGTGGTTGAAACAGCGGGGACCCCGGGTAAACAAAGGGGTCCCCTTTTAGAAGTTTTTGGAGCAATTCACCGTCCATTACTCTATTGTCCATTTTAAAACCTGTAACAAAAGATATATACACAAACATTTTCAACTAAATAACAGCCCTTATTAGTATCTCTAAGTTTTGTAGCGGAGGGGAATTTGATTCTGAGTACTGCGTGTGGACCTTCGCAGCACAGGGGTTGCTACTGGCCTAACAGGGCCCACTATACTTGCTACCCCTGGTGTAGTGTATTGCCTTCTAGCTACACTTTCAGTGAGTCTGGGTAGCACTGGCAGGCTGAAGCTCTCAGGGCTGCTGCTACTGGTAACAGTAGGCACGGCAGGGTCACCGATAGCGGAGGGAGGATTTGCCGGTTCAATGGTTGGCATGGCATCTTCAGGTAGGGCTTGTTGAGGTTGCGGGACCGGATGATCTGGTACCACCATTGTTTCTGGTGGGTCCGGCTGTTGAAACGTTAGAACAGGTACCACGATGGCCTGATTTATCTGAGTCCAGGACTGGGGAAAGTCACCTAGGACGGTATGGATCATCTTCTCCTTTTCCACCGGCGGGGAGATTCCTGGGGCCGTGTCCCTCTCTCTCAACTTATCGGGGCAGACCTTAAGGTGATCCCTGGATACCGCTGTCGAGGTCTCCCCTCTGTCCTTGCTGATGAGACAGACCTTCGTGTTGTCGAAATCGGATGGCAGGATGGTATACGGTTCTGCTTCCCATTGGTCATCGAGCTTGTGTAGTCTCCTCTTTCGTTTGAGTACTTGCTCACCAGGTGACAGGGGAATCGCAGGAGCGTGCTGGTTGTAGTCCCTTTCTTGTTTTTGCCTAGCCTGGGCAAGACTTCTTTCCACGCACTCCTGTACTTTGCGGTACCTTTGCTGCCTTTCTGCATCCCAATCTGCATCCGGCGAGGTATCTTCGGGGACTAGGACCCCCATGTCCAGGGCAACGGGTAACTGGCTAGGCCTTCCCCTCATTAGGTACGCTGGAGTATAGTTGGTGGAATTTACTGGGATGTGATTGTAGATATCCACCAAGTCAGGCAACTTTGTCGGCCACAGGTTCCGTTCCTCTACGGGCAAGGTCTTCAATAAGTCGATCACCACCTGGTTCATCTTTTCGCACATCCCATTGGTTTGAGGATGGTACGGCGTGGTTCGGATCTTCTTACACCCGTACAGTTGGCAGAACTCTTGGAACACTTCTGCTTCGAATGCTGGTCCCTGATCAGTCAGTACCTTCTCCGGGTAGCCATGGGGCCTACAAAAGTACTGCTGGAAGGCCTTGGCGGCAGTCCTGGCCGTTAGATCCTTGACAGGTACAACCACCAGAAATCTGGAGTAGTGATCTACGATGGTAAGAGCGTAGATATAGCCGGACCGGCTAGGTGTCAACTTCACATGATCCAGCGCGACCAGTTCGAGCGGCCGTTTGGTGATGATGGGCTGCAGGGGAGCCCGTTGGCTGCCACGGTCCTTCCTGCGCAGGCTACATGGACCGCACTCCCGACACCACTTCTCAATGGCTCTCTTCATGCCAATCCAATAGAACCTCCCTCGGAGTAGCCTCTCTAGCTTCCTCCATCCGAAGTGTCCGGCTCCATCGTGGTAGGCTCCCAGAACCATGGGCACATCTCGCGTTGGCACCACTATCTGCCACACCAATTCATGAGTACGTGGGTCGATGCTCCTCCTGCACAGCTTGCCATCATGGATAAACAGTTTGCTTCTCCCCTTCCACAGCTGTTGGGTTTCCTGTGGATCATCTGGGCCGGGATGCAACCCTGCCTGCGTCAAGAGCTCTTTCACCCGACGGACCGCGGGGTCACCATCCTGAGTTTCCGCCCATCCGTGATGGGGCAGGGGATTCAGCATGGCATCCGGTTGGTTCCTGTGCCTGTTCTTCACATGATGAGAGTTCTGAGTGGCTTTGGGGTGATGGAATGCAGGCAGCTCCACCTCTTCAAGTGCCTCCGGGTCTTCTCCCGCTTCTGGCAAATTGGGCATTCGGGACAAGGCATCGGCGTTGGCATTCTTGTGTCCTGCCCAGTACTTGATGGTGAAATCGTAGTTGGACAGCCGGGCCATCCACCGCTGTTCCAAGGCCCCGATTTTGGCAGTATCTAGATGCGTTAGCGGATTGTTATCCGTGAAGACGGTGAATTTTGCGGAGGCCAGGTAGTGTTTGAACCTCTCTGTCACTGCCCAGACGATGGCAAGGAATTCCAGCTTAAAGGAACTGTAGTTATCAGGGTTTCTTTCCGTGGGACGGAGTTTCCTGCTGGCGTAAGCGATCACCCTTTCTTTGCCTTTCTGGACCTGGGACAGCACGGCTCCTAATCCCACATTGCTGGCATCTGTGTACAGCACAAACGGTTGGTCGTATTCGGGGTAAGCCAGTACCTCTTCTCCCGTCAGTGCCGACTTCAAACAAGTGAAGGATCCCTCCAGCTCCTCGTTCCAATCAAAGGGGGTGCTCTTCCCCTTGGTCCTCTTTGGTTGGCCCACCAACAGGTTTTGCAAGAGTGCGGCCTTCTTGGTAAAGTCCTTAATGAACCTCCGGTAATAGCCTACCAGCCCGAGGAACTGCCGGACTTCGTGAAGGTCACTGGGCTTTGGCCAGTCCTTGATCACCGTGACCTTGTCGGGGTCTGGGGCCACTCCTTCAGCGCTCACCACATGGCCCAGGTACTGCACTTTAGGTTTCAGCAGATGACACTTGGACGGTTTCACCTTTAAGCCAAAGTTGGATAGGGCTTCAAACACCTCGGCCAGGTGCTTCAGATGGTCTTCGTAGGTCTTAGAGAAGACAATGACATCATCCAAATACAGCAGCACGGTTTTGAAGTTCATGTGTCCCAGGCAGCACTCCATCATCCTCTGGAACGTCCCGGGAGCATTGCACAATCCGAAGGGCATGTAATTGAATTCGCAGAGACCCATTGGTGTCGTGAAGGCCATCTTCTCTTTGTCCGCCTCCGCTACAGGAACCTGCCAGTACCCACTGGTGAGATCTAAGGTAGAGAAGTAGTTAGCAGATTTTAAGGCAGCCAGAGACTCCTCTATCCTGGGCAGTGGGTATGCGTCCTTATGTGTAATGCGATTCAACTGCCTGTAATCAACACACATTCTCATTGTACCATCTTTCTTTTTAACAAGGACTAACGGAGCTGCCCAGGGGCTACAGCTGTCTCTCACCACCCCAGCCTCCTTCATTTCCCGCAACATGTCCTTGGCACACTGGTAATGAGCTGGGGGTACAGGGCGATATCTCTCTTTTATGGGTCGGTGATCTCCCGTGGGGATATGGTGTTGGATCCCTTTCACCTGCCCAAAATCTAAGGAGTGTTTGCTGAATACCTGCTCGTACTCGTGTACCACCCTGTAGGCCCCCTGCTTTTGATGGGATGGGGTAGAGTCAGTGCCCACATGCAATTCCCGACACCAGTCTTTCAAGTGCTCTGCAGAACCGTTGTCCTCCGCTACGTTTGACAGGACCAAGGATTCAGGTGTCTGTATCACACTATTATTACATAGTTACATAGTTATTAAGGTTGAAGGAAGACTGTAAGTCCATCTAGTTCAACCCATAGCCTTACCTAACATGCCCTAACATGTTGATCCAGGGGAAGGCAAAAAAACCCCATGTGGCAAAGAGTAACTCCACCATGGGGAAAAAAATTCCTTCCCGACTCCACATACGGCAATCAGACTAGTTCCCTGGATCAACGCCTTATCAAGGAATCTAGTGTATATACCCTGTAACATTATACTTTTCCAGAAAGGTATCCAGTCCCCTCTTAAATTTAATTAATGAATCACTCATTACAACATCATACGGCAGAGAGTTCCATAGTCTCACTGCTCTTACAGTAAAGAATCCGCGTCTGTTATTATGCTTAAATCTTTTTTCCTCCAGACGTAGAGGATGCCCCCTTGTCCCTGTCTCAGGTCTATGATTAAAAAGATCAGCAGAAAGGTCTTTGTACTGTCCCCTCATATATTTATACATTAAAATAAGATCACCCCTTAGTCTTCGTTTTTCCAAACTAAATAGCCCCAAGTGTAATAACCTATCTTGGTATTGCAGACCCCCCAGTCCTCTAATAACCTTGGTCGCTCTTCTCTGCACCCGCTCTAGTTCAGCTATGTCTTTCTTATACACCGGAGACCAGAACTGTGCACAGTATTCTAAGTGTGGTCGAACTAGTGACTTGTTTAGAGGTAAAATTATGTTCTCCTCATGAGCATCTATGCCTCTTTTAATACATCCCATTATTTTATTTGCCTTTGTAGCAGCTGCCTGACACTGGCCACTGAATATGAGTTTGTCATCCACCCATACACCCAGGTCTTTTTCATTGACGGTTTTGCCCAGAGTTTTAGAATTAAGCACATAGTTATACATCTTATTACTTCTACCCAAGTGCATGACCTTACATTTATCCCCATTAAAGCTCATTTGCCATTTATCAGCCCAAGCTTCTAGTTTACATAAATCATCCTGTAATATAAAATTGTCCTCCCCTGTATTGATTACCCTGCAGAGTTTAGTGTCATCTGCAAATATTGAAATTCTACTCTGAATGCCCCCTACAAGGTCATTAATAAATATGTTAAAAAGAAGAGGGCCCAATACTGACCCCTGTGGTACCCCACTGCTAACCGTGACCCAGTCCGAGTGTGCTCCATTAATAACCACCCTTTGTTTCCTATCCCTGAGCCAACTCTCAACCCACTTACACATATTTTCCCCTATCCCCATTACTCTCATTTTATGTAACAACCTTTTGTGTGGCACCGTATCAAAAGCTTTGGAAAAGTCCATATATACTACGTCCACTGGGTTCCCTTGGTCCAGTCCGGAACTTACCTCTTCATAGAAGCTGATCAAATTAGTCTGACATGAACGGTCCCTAGTAAACCCGTGCTGATACTGGGTCATGAGGTTATTCCTCTTCAGATACTCCAGCATAGCATCCCTTAGAATGCCCTCCAGGATTTTACCCACAGTAGAGGTTAAACTTACTGGCCTATAATTACCGAGTTCAGTTTTTGCCCCTTTTTTGAATATTGGCACCACATTTGCTATACGCCAGTCCTGTGGTACAGACCCTGTTATTATGGAGTCTTTAAAGATTAAAAATAATGGTCTATCAATGACTGTACTTAATTCCTGCAGTACTCGGGGGTGTATCCCATCCGGGCCCAGAGATTTGTCAATTTTAGTTATTTTTAGACGCCGCTGTACTTCCTGCTGGGTTAAGCAGGTGACATTTAATGGGGAATTTTTATCACTAGTCATTTTGTCTGCCATGGGATTTTCTTTTGTAAATACTGATGAAAAAAAGTCATTTAGCATATTGGCTTTTTCCTCATCCTCATCCACCATTTCACCCAGACTATTTTTAAGGGGGCCAACACTGTCATTTTTTAGTTTCTTACTATTTATATAGTTAAAGAATATTTTGGGATTATTTTTACTCTCTCTGGCAATGAGTCTCTCTGTCTCAATCTTTGCTGCCTTGATTTGCTTTTTACAGAATTTATTTAATTTTCTGTATTTATTTAATGCCTCCTCACTACCTACTTCCTTTAATTCTCTAAATGCTTTCTTTTTGTCCCTTATTGCGCCCCTTACAGCTCTATTTAGCCATATTGGTTTCCTCCTATTTCTAGTATGTTTATTCCCATATGGTATATACTGTGCACAGGTCCTATCCAGGATGCTAATAAATGTCTCCCATTTTCTTTGTGTATTTTTGTGTCTCAGGATATCGTCCCAGTTAATTGCACCAAGATCCTCTCTCATCCGTTGGAAATTTGCCCTCCTGAAGTTTAGTGTCCTTGTCACCCCCCTACTACCCATCTTATTAAAGGTTACATGAAAACTTATTATTTTGTGATCACTATTCCCCAAGTGACCCCCAACCCTTATATTTGATATGCGGTCTGGCCTGTTGGTTAATATTAGGTCTAGCAGTGCCCCCCTCCTTGTTGGGTCCTGAACCAGTTGTGAAAGGTAATTGTCTCTCATAGTTGTCAAAAACCGATTACCTTTGCTGGAACTGCAGGTTTCTGTTCCCCAATCTATTTCAGGGTAGTTGAAGTCCCCCATAATAATGACTTCTCCTTGAGTCGCAGCTTCATCTATTTGCTTTACGAGGATATTCTCCATTGCTTCCATTAGTTTTGGAGATTTATAACAAACCCCTATCAGTAATTTATTATTTTTTCCCCCTCCCCTTATCTCCACCCACAGGGACTCTACATTTTCATTAAATTCACCTATATTATCACGCAGGATGGGTTTTAAGGAAGATTTTACATATAGACACACCCCTCCCCCTCGCTTATCTGTACGGTCATTTCTGAACAGGCTATAGCCCTGCAAGTTAACAGCCCAGTCATGGCTCTCATCCAGCCACGTCTCAGATATCCCCACCATGTCATAATTATGCTCCAACAACATTAGTTCTAATTCATCCATTTTGTTGGCGAGGCTTCTGGCATTAGTATACATGCACTTGATGTTACTCTCTGTACCTCTATTCTTTCTTAAATTACTAACTGTTCTAACCCCACCCCCCATGCCACCGCCACCCCCAACTTCCTTATTTGTGCCCAGGTCTCTATCTGCACTATCTTCCCCTCCTATAAAATGAATACCCTCCCCCCCCAATCCCTAGTTTAAACACTCCTCCAACCTTCTAACCATTTTCTCCCCCAGCACAGCTGCCCCTTCCCCATTGAGGTGCAGCCCGTCCCTAGCGTAGAGCCTGTAGCCAACTGAGAAGTCGGCCCAGTTCTGCAGGAACCCAAACCCCTCCTTCCTACACCAATTCTTGAGCCACTTATTAACCTCCCTAATCTCCCGTTGCCTCTCTGGCGTGGCACGTGGTACAGGCAGTATTTCGGAAAATACCACGTTGGAGGTCCTTGCTTTCAGCTTGCAGCCTAATTCCCTGAAATCATCTTTAAGGACCTTCCACCTACCTTTAACTTTGTCATTTGTGCCAATGTGCACCATGACCGCTGGGTCCTCACCAGCCCCTCCCAGTAATCTGTCCACCCGATCAGCGATGTGTCGGACTCGAGCGCCAGGTAGGCAGCACACCGTCCGACGATCCCTGTCTTTGTGACAGATTGCCCTATCTGTTCCCCTAATAATTGAGTCCCCCACTACCAGCACCTGTCTGGCCTGCCCTGCTCTCCTTTTTCCCTCCTTACTGGAGCAGTCACTCCTCCGGCTTTCAGAGGACATGCCTGGCTGCAGCAGTGCTACCCCTGTACTGGCACCCCCCTCATCTGCCAACTTAGCAAACTTATTGGGGTGTGCCAGATCAGGACTAGCCTCCCTGGCACTCTTCCCTCTACCCCGCCTTCTATCTGTCACCCAGCTAACTGCCACACTGTCCTGCAGCTCCATCCTACCATCCCCCTCCTCATCTATCCCATTGAGCGTCTGCTCTGTGAGCAGAAGACTCCTCTCCATATTGTCTATGGATCTCAGTGTTGCCAGCTGCACATTTAGATCCAGTATCTGGGTTTCCAAATGCACAATGTGCTCACATCTCGCACAGCAGTATGCACCCTCGACCGGCTGATCAAGGACTGCATACATGTGGCAAGATGTACACTGGATGGCATTAACAATAGTGGAGCACATTTCCTAATGGGGATTGCACCACACAGAAACGTTACTTAAAAATAAATACAAAGTATTAATTAAACCAAAAAAAAAAAAAAAAAACAGAAGCAATTCCTCCCTTGGAAACTCCCTGATTCCAAAGTCACTGAATCACAAGTCACACACTTACCGCCGTTCACACTTACGCTCAGGTCACACTCAGCTCGTTCACACTTGCTGTGCTGAAGATTTATAGATTTATTTTTTTTTCTCTATCTCCCCTCAACAGCAATCCACCTTGCTGTTCAGATGCACTTCCAAAAAGGACTTGAGCCCCAAACAGCTGCCCCTTATATCCCCTTAATTATGAGCCCCCACCCTAAGTTAACTCCTTATGAATATAGCTACTCCCAATTCAGCAACTCACACCAATTCACACAGGTATTTGTTAAAGGCTTTCCAAATACCTCTTCACTGAATCACAAGTCACACACTTACCGCCGTTCACACTTACGCTCAGGTCACACTCAGCTCGTTCACACTTGCTGTGCTGAAGATTTATAGATTTTTTTTTTTCTCTCTCTATCTCCCCTCAACAGCAATCCACCTTGCTGTTCAGATGCACTTCCAAAAAGGCAGTGAACAATTTGGCAAGCGTGGCATACTTGGTGAGGTGAACCTCTTCCTCCCCACAATTGAGGACACGTACGGGCACTCTCCCCTGGCGAACGTCGACCACCCCCCGGGCTGTCAGAATAGTAGGCCTATTGTCTGAATATACGGGTTCTACCAAGGCCTGGTAGTCCTTTCCCCTGAGGCCTATGGCTGCCCGACACCATATTAACATTTCACTCCTGGGGGGTATCGCGATGGGATTTGAATCACTCACAGTGACACGACCAATCTCACCACCAGTCAGCTCTACCTGCTGTCTCTGCATCAGAGCTCTGATTTCCTTCTGCAGGGCACGTTGCTCACTGTGGCCAGCGGTTTCTGCCACCTGTTGCAATAAAACAATAACTTCTGCAAGACAATTTTCTATAACATTAGTACCAAGAGTCATCATGGGATTACATTCTCGACGGTCAATATCAACAATCACAATCCCTTGGGCTTTCAATTCCACCCGCCCCACCTTGATGGTGACCTCCTTATACCCCACTTGTGGCAACGGCTGGCCATTACTGGCTATTATGGTGAAATCATCGTCAGGGCCACGAGTAATATCGGTGTCCTCCCAATACCGTCTATAAAGCACGTAAGGTATAGTCGTCACCTGAGAACCGGTGTCCAGCAAAGCGTTCAAGGGGATTCCATCAACCACTACAGGGAGAACTGGTCGTCCTCCAATGTACTTGGTTCTTCAATGCTGTGGGCCTGACCGTCCTACTCCTGGGGGTTGGCCCTTTGCCCCAGGGGTTGCTCGTTTAAAGGACAGTACCTTGCGTCCTTTAAACGAGCAACCCCTGGGGCAAAGGGCCAACCCCCAGGAGTAGGACGGTCAGGCCCACAGCATTGGCCCACCTGGTGACAGCGGTGGCAGATGGGTCGTCCGTCCTGGTGGAAGCGATCATCGTTCCGGCCTCTGGTCGGCGGAGTCCTCCTCTGTCGCATCCAAGGGACATCCTCTGGTCTGGAGGCCAACTGGATCTTCTCCTTGGGGGCCTCCTGTAGGGACTGCACCGTCCGGACCAGGGCAGCAACGCTCTTGGTTAGCTCCTGCATCTGGAGGCGAAGTTCTGCAGGGGAGTCATCCTCTAGGCTCTGGGCATCGGTCTCAGCGGCGACTGGGGCATCCGACACCACCTCCTGGTGGTATGTGAGAGCGGGGCTCCGGGGAGGTGTTGCACGGCTGGGTTGTCGCTCCTGCAATGCCTGGATAGCTTTATCTTTGAATTGCGCAAAAGTCAAGTCTGGATTTTGCATGGCCAGGAAGTGCAATTGGCCCCGCTGGTGACTGCACAGGAGCCCCTCAATGAACCGCTCCTTCAGGAGTTTATCCTCATCCTGCATGCTGCCGGGGTCACTCTGCTTAATGGCCCGCATCGTCTCCTGGAGATTAAGGGCATAGTCCCGTAAGCTATCCTGCGGTCTCTGTTTGCATCCATAGAAAGTCAGTTTAATTTCTGTAGCAGTGCGAGTATCGAAGGTGGCTTTAAGCTTTGCAAAAATCTGCTGTGCAGTTCCCTTATCCTCGGCGGGCCAGGACTTCAATTCTCTCAGAGCCGCCCCAAAGAGTTGGCCGGTTATCATATGAACCTTCTGAGGCTCTGTCAGGGGATAGAACTCAAGCAGGCTGCAGAGCCCTTCCTTAAAGTCAGTGAATGTATGCGACTCCCCGGAGTATCGCGGGAGCCAGGCCGCTCCGGGCAGGTACGGCATAGAGAAGGGCATTATGGCTTTTGTGGTAGCGGCAGTGTCCGACTGACTGCTGGGGGCAGCGGGTTCTGCGGCAACCGGTGGTGGTATTAGGGCCGCGGCTTCGCCCGCTGCGGGGCCCGGAGGTGCCCCTGCGTCCCCGGTTGCGGCCTCCTCCTCCGCTCCTCCCGGCTCGGACATGGCTGGCCCTTCCTCCACTAACCTGCTGGAGATCGGGGTTCCTCTTCCGGGATCGGCACGTTACCGCGCTTTCTCGTTCCGCGTTTCTTTTGGCCGGCTCCGCCCACGAAGCTGTGGCTCCTCCCTCTGCACACTGCGATGGCAAATCGTGGCGGGAACTCTTGGCGGCAATTGTCGACGCACAGTCTTTGCAATAAGTTACAGTCCAAGCACAATAAATCACAGTTCCAAGGCACACATGACCTGATTCTTCAGGCTTAAGTAGATCCTGTTCGTGACGCCAAGTTGTAGCGCCCCCACTGCCGCAGGGCCGAGGGGTACCCGGTACCGGGCCTCTAAGTCTCTGCTCTAGGGTTGTCACGGTGGCTAGACCCGGTCCGTGACCCTGCTGAGGGGCGTACAGTAATAGATGTGGATGGTGGTGATGTTGCGGTGCAGTGTAGGTCGTAATAAATAACGAGGACACCAGGTTGCAGTCTCTTTACCTCTTTACTGAAGGTTTTAGAGTCCTCAGTCCAGAGCACTGTCAACAGGGCTGTCAGAGACCGGCCGGTCCAAAGGCACATCAGGAGTTCCCTTTACAGGTGGGAATCAGTGTCTACCTTCTAGCGCTGGGTGTTGTAGTTCCTCCCTGCTGAGCACCCCGGGATAGTCCTCACAACTGCTGTGTCTGTCTCTGATGTTCGTTCTCTCTGTCCCCCAGGTGATATGGTAGGACGCACCCGTATGACGGGGTAGGCCTGGAGTTCTTCCGGGACCCTAGAGTCGCCCCTCTCCCACAGCTGCCTCCGTTGTCTGCTTAGGTGATTTATGTGAGACAGCCAACCTATAATTGGCTGTCCGGCCGTGGTTTGCAGTAGTACTTAGAGTCTCTTACTT
Organism: Ranitomeya variabilis; assembly: GCF_051348905.1. Lineage (NCBI taxonomy): Eukaryota > Metazoa > Chordata > Amphibia > Anura > Dendrobatidae > Ranitomeya > Ranitomeya variabilis. The sequence continues at coordinate 653,748,107 of NC_135234.1, forward strand.
GCTCGGCGTTCCGGCCACCGACTGTTTGCGCCTCAGAAGGATGTTGCCTCGGTCTAACAGCACGACTCCTTCTGGTCCTAATTCCTGTTTACTGTATTCCCGTTGTTCACTGGTTAGTTCTGCTCTTAGGAGTCTGCCAGGATCCCATCCCTGACAGGTCCTCTCACTAGCTCTTCCCAGTTACTTCTCTCCCTGTCTTCCTGTCCAACCCCCAGTTTTACCAGAGTGTGAGGAGTGGCCTACTAGATAGAACCACCCCCCCTGGTGGCCGGAGTGTGAAGTGTAGTGTGAGTGTTACCTGGTCAGAGAAACTCCTTTAGTGCAATCAGACGTAACATCACTCCCCTTAGTGGCAGAGCGACATTACTGCAACGACCAGGACTCTGGGGCGCTGCATATGCACTTTCTCCAGATCCACATCAATGGACATCTCCTTATTCACATCAACAATAGGGCAGAACATTGTATTAAATGTCACTCAGGATGACTCCAAGTTCGCTACAAACGGACAACCTAGTAATGCCCGAAACATCTTGGCTGCCATATAGTTAGGGAAAGTGATTCATGCCACTGCACGGACCACACCCTGTTTGATTGTGCAACATTTGTTTTAAATATAACCACTGGAACAAGGTTGTACTCATTGTCAGAAGAGTGTGTGGGCCTTAAACCATGCTTACATTGAGATAAATGCACTTGCAGAGCAGTATAACTGAGCCACAGACTAATTTGCAAAATTTAAACATAGCTGAATTCATCACTGCATGTGTTGCAGTGTACCTTAACATCTGTTCTGTGAAGATGATGAGGGCCTTGTGTGTCTTGGGTGTTTGAAATAGGATAAAAAAACTGCTACAAGGCACAAATGTGTTATCAGCAGACAAGGAAGAGCAACTTTCAACATTTTCAGACTACTCTTGTCTTTTGTTGCACCATGGTGCTCCTCATTGCTTTTTCACAAGTTATTCCGTGCTATTTGGATCTATCCGTGACTTTTCACATTCTCTTATTAACCCCTTCCTGACATTAGACGAACTTGTGTGTCCAATGTTGGATTCCAAGCTTTAATACAAGTTGAGGAGTGAATAGGCCTTTTACCAGAGTCATCTATGACTTTCTGGTGCCTGGTGCTCAAGATAATTCAATATTCTAAAAATGTGCTTTTGTGATGTTTTCTAAAATAACTAATTGCTAATCTGTTTGGGCGATTAAAGGGAACCTGTCACCCCCAAAATGGAAGTTGAACCAAGCCCACCGGCACCAGGGGCTTATCTACAGCATTCTAGAATGCTGTAGATAAGCCCCCGATGTATCCTGAAAGATGAGAAAAAGACTGTAAATTATACTCACCCAGGGGCGTTCCCGCTGCGGTCTGGTCCGATGGATGTTGCAGTCCCGTCCGGGCCTCCCATCTTCATAGGATGACGTCCTCTTCTTGTCTTCACGCTGCGGCTCCGGCGCATGCGTACTTTGTCCGCCCTGTTGAGGGCAGAGCAAAGTACTGCAGTGCGCAGGCGCTGGGCCTCTCTGACCTTTCCCGGCGCCTGTAGATAAGCCCCTGATGCCGGCGGGCTTAGCTCAACTTCCATTTTGGGGGTGACAGGTTTCCTTTAAGAGGTTGTTTTCTGACTTCGCAGGTCTAAATTTTCTTGGAGCTAATTTGTGTCAGCCTCTTCATCTACGGCATGCTGATTGAGGCCCTGCTAGGTCTGGGCACAAAATGCAAAAAAAAAATTTTGAAACCAAAATTCTTTGACCGTCATAGCTCAAATTTTTGGTATGTCTAAGATTCTTGATAATCTAAAATGAAATTACATTTTCTAAGGGCATCATCATAATTCCCCCAATAGAACCCTATGCAGGATTGGACCCCTGCATAAGTCAGGGCACAAAATGTGGAAATGTTTTCAAAATAAAATTCATTGGCTTCCATGAATACAATTTTTGAATATGTCTCTGCTTTTAGATTATATCTTATTAAATTAATTTTTTGAGGACCAGCATCTAGGGTGAATTCCTCCAGTAGAATCCTACGCAACGATAAGCACAAAAGGTACAAATTGTTTAAGAAAGATTATTAGCTTCAATTACTCACAATTTTCTTTATGTATCAGCTTCTTCCCCATTTTTTTCAAAAATATTTTTTGGGGAGTAACTACTTAGGTGATTTCCCCCAAGAGACAGATGCTGGGAGAAGCGATGGCAAAACACGTGTCGGGCACCATAAGGTAATATACAGTATAGCCGCACTACAGTGCTGATCCGTGACAAACACATGTGGCTATTACTAGGGTCTGTACTATTTAGGGCTTATGATAACTTATTATGACTTATGATATCTTAACATTTATCCCTGCTACTTAGTACTATACATAATCTACATTTAGGATGCATCTGCTTTTTATGTATTTTTTGCCTAGGTCATATGAGTTTTATGTATTATTATTTTTGCTTAGGTCACATGAGTCAAGATTGTATTATTCATAAGTACCTTTGGAAAGAGATAATTGAAATATAATGTTGATACCTCTCTTTTATTGCCCTTGAATATAGTATACAATCACACACTTTTTATCGTATATGTACATTTTATGTATTGATTAAATAAAAATCATTATCTTAACATATGTGTGGTCATATATGTAGGCTGTGTGAAAAATCTATGGCTGCATGGTGATAAAAATCTGGTAGAATGTGAGGGAAGTTACGGGGTGGGGGAGTAGATACACCATCTGCCTTTCAGCCTATTCACTGACCAAATGTTGTAAATGGACTTTACAAAGTGACTGCTGGAAATGGTCAGCTTGAATCTCTCTGTTCTGTAAGACAGAAAAATGGTTGTGCCATATATATTATCAAGGTCTTAGAGTCCACAGTTGTTTTGCATTAAGAATTTTCTTTTACTTACAAAGGGCTATTTCTCTCTCAAATAAGCTTTGGTCTACTAGTTGATTGATGCTAGTTTAAGCCTTGTTCACACAGACCAACAAAACTGTATTGGAACAGAATGATCATTAAATGGGTTATCCCTGTTAAAATATTATGTTACTATGGTAGAAGTCTAAATTAACAAATGGAGCTGTTACTCACACCTTCACGAGTCCGGTGCTGCCTCTCTGCATCTGCTCCAGTCTTTATTAATAGGTTGCACTAGAGTTTTTAAGTCTACAGTGCTCGTAACTACTGCAGCCAATCACTGGGTTCAGTGGCTCATGCGATCCACATTTGCAGTTTTGTTGTGCCCATTGATTGGCTGCAGCAGTTATGAGGACTGTAGTAGATATGCTGCCGTATCTGCAGACAGCCAATTGCTGGGTGCAGTTGGCTTATGCCGTCTACATGGGCAGAGCCGCTTAGCTGCAAAGGATAAAGGCACTGTAGGCATAATGTCACCCCTGCAGTCGATCAGAATAAACTGAAGCAGTAGCGGAGAGAGGAAAGGGTGAGTAGAAGCTTTGTTTCTTAACTGAAGCTGTCCATATACATTTAAATGGCTGCCAGGCGAAGCATGCTTTGGCCGATTGTTTGGGCTACAGCTATCTCAGCTGACTCACCCATACATAGGAGCAGTCCCGCGGCCGAGCACTCTGGTGTTTTCTATGAGAAAGCTGAAGGAGAACAATGCAAGCGGCCATCTGAAATTGGACATGAGCGCTCGACAACTATCCGGTGCTTCGGGGTTCCAAATACACCTTAGTGCTGGGCTATTGATATCTGCGGGTTTATCCCACCTTAGTCTAATGTGTATGGGGGCCCCAAGGCCTCTGCAAGATTATGATACATTAATACATTTTACAAAATATGTTCTGTCCATCCACACAATGTTGTCCTCAGCACAATCCTTGTTGATATTGGAAGCTGTGCTGACAACAATGATGATTTAATAGCAAACATCAAGGATTCTATCGAATTAACTTTGTGATTGTCAGCATGTTTAAAGAGGCCCATGTTCAAGAACAAGGGGGCTAAAGAACACTTATTTGCTAAGTATCAGCCCTTGGAAATGAGCTTTATGAAATCGTCCATTTGACTGAAATAAGGTTTCTTTACTAGACATATTGTATGCATAAGATGTTCGCGCAAACCCTAAACAATGTGAACTGTACAGACAAGTAATAGAAAACAAGCGTTCATTAAAATACAATGCTGAGAACAAGAGCAAAAATAAACACAATGGTCAGCAGTCAATAAGATCAATGTATTACTACGGAGGAATAAGTAGAAGGTAAACAGTATGTGTGCACCGTAGCGTCTAATCTGTAGATATCCTCTGCATCCTTATATGTTGTATTGTCTATGCAGGGCATGGAAGTATGATAATGTAACTACCACGTAATGAGAAGACACCAAGAGAAATATAGCAGTTCCGAAATAATTGCAAGTTTTGTGGCTTAGATACATTTTAGTATTTTAGGAATGGGTTAAAATACACCGTTCATTGAGTTCACAGTATGTTATATCTGCATATGCCGTATTAAAAATATCCAGATTCACAAAGTCCATATTTGTCTTGTAAAAATTCAAAGGACTTTAATTGTCACAGTCTAAAAACAATTATCTCAATCAATGCCCTCCTAAAAATTATTTTGTGCACAATTCAACAAAGAAAGCCCGTCTGTTCCACTATAACCCCAATAACCATGGAGTGGACAAAATAAACACAAAGTCCAAAATTTGTCTTTAGAATTAAATAAACAAATTTTATTGACAATAAAATTTCATTACAAATCTATGAAAACCTCAAGTAATGAGGGACACTTCATACTCAGAACTCCTTTCAACACACCATGGAGTATATGGAGTGTAATAAACACAGAGTCTCACAAAATTCGCCCCCTGAAGAAGTGTGGACGAAACGCGCGTCAGGGTGGAGGGACTCAGCACTAACTTCACATGCAAGAGTAAGTAATATTTTGTGAGACTCTGTTTATATCTAGAATTGTGGCTTATGTATAAAAAAAGTGGAACCACTGAGCTGTATATCCTTCAGTATATAGGCATTATTTTGTAAAAAGAGGCCATATACATATAGTATCATGTAGCTCCTCTATGTATATTGTTATTTATTGAATTTAATATAAGTAGCCCTAGAACAACAGTGTTTATTTCACTCCATATACTCCATGGTGTGTTTAAAGGAGTTCTTAGCATGTAGTGTCCTTCATTACTTGAGGTTTTCATAGATTTGTAATTAAATTTTATTGTCAATAAAATTTGTTTAGTTCATTCTAAAGACAAATTTTGGACTTTGTGTTTATTCTGTCCACTCCATGGTTATTGGGGTTATAGTGGAACAGACGGGCTTTCTTTAGTCTAAAAACAATGTATGATTTGTGATAACTTATACTCAGTGTATGTGCATACAACACTTTTTGACGCCGCTATACCTGCTGAGTTTTTCAAGAATATTCAAGCAGTGATTTCCCTGAAGCATTTTTTCTTTTACGTCTTTTCCAACGCTGAAAACCACAGTCGTTTTTTTTATTGTATTTGCAAATTGGAAGTCAGCAGAATGGTCAGGTCACTTCTTTCAATTGCTTTGTGGCGTTGGAAGAATGAAGTAGTTAAAAGAATCTCAAAATGGCCGTGCATTTATTCGTTCCTATGATCGTTTCTTTTGAACTTTTTCAGGTGAGTTCCCGAGCGGATGAGCCTGAAAAATAAGCTGTTTGCCCTGCGTTTTACCTGCGGATTTACTGTGGATTTTACGTGGTTTTGTGAGGTTTTCACATGCGTTTTCAAACTTGCGGATTCTAATTATGGAGCAGGTATAAAACGCTGCGGAATCTGCACAAAGAATTGACATGCTGCAGCAAATAAACCGCAGCTTTTCCGTGTGGTATTTTCCGCAGCATGGGCACTGCGGATTTGGTTTTCCATATGTTTACATGGTACTGTACAACGCATGGAAAACTGCTGCGAATCCGCAGGGCCAAATCTGCAACGTATGCACATACCCTAAGACCTATCTATGTTTTTCATGGACGAAACATACCCACATTATGCAATTGATCATTTTTTGGAGGATATGAGAAAAATTTACAAAACACTGATGGTAAAAACTAACACACCGACCAAACACTGAAAATCGGAACAGTTGAAAATCTGATCTCGCACCCTGATGGAAGTCTGAATGAGGCCGAAATCTTGTATATTTTTATGAGATACACATTAACCAAAATGAAATAATTTTAAGTGATCCTTGAACTCCAGAAATGAGAAGTCCCCTTATGTATTTCCACCAGTACACCACTAATTATGAGCAATGAATCTACTTCGCTCCTCAAGACTGCAGTGAGTAGAAGGCTACTTTCACACATCAGGTTTTTGCCGTCAGGCATAATCCGGCGAGTTTTGAAAAAAACAGATCCGTTTTCTTTTCCGCCGGATCTGTTTTTTTCCCCATAGAGTTGTATTAGCGCCGGATTGCGCCTGATAGCCACAGGTTTCATCCGTTTTTTGCCTGGATCTGTCAAAAATTAGTTTTCCGGCGGAAAACATCCAGAGGAACATTTTTTCTGTCCAGCAAAAAAAATGCCCAGCGACGGTTCCAGTGATAAACGGATGAAACTGAGATGTGAAATGATGAATCCGGCCTCCGATTCCGTTTTTTCATGCATTCTCCATACAAAGCACATTTTCTGTTCTGGGGTCTCTCTCTCTCCTCTCTCCCTCTACTCTCTCTCTTCTCTCTCTCTTCTCTCTCTCTTCTCTCTCCCCGGAACAAGAAGTCCAAACTCTATCCTCGGGTTCATTGGGAAAAAACGGATCCAGCTAACAAACGGATCCGTTGCATCAGTCTTTCACAATTTGCAAACGGATCCGTTTTTGTCAAAAATTTGCCGGATCCTGCCCAACGGCAAAAACCTGATGTGTGAAAGTAGCCGAAGTCTGAATGGAGCGGCAGTAAAGTATTTGTGCTGCCTCCATAGTCCAAATCTATGAACCTGATGAAGACAGACAAGTCCATCAGAAAGGACATTTTTTAGGAAATGGCATCCATCACTGACTGAGAATTGAAGATTGTCTATTAAAACTCAAAAGGATCTGCATGGCTCCTCAAAGCATCACTGCATCTTTATTATGTCTGGTGCATTAATCAACACTCTTCAAATGTTACGCTCTCCATTGTAAAATGACATTTTCACGAGGTTAGTGAATATCTGGATTCTCCATAAAGTAACACCCTGCCTAAATAACAGAAACAATAATATATTTATTAGACTAAGGGTACTTTCACACTAGCGTTTTTGTGCATACGTTGCAATGCGTCGTTTTGGCGAAAAAACGCATCCTGCAAAAGTGCTTGCAGGATGCGTTTTTTCTCCATAGACTAACATTAGCGACGCATTGCGACGCATTGACACACGTCGCAACCGTCGTGCGACGGTTGCGTCGTGTTGTGGCGGACCGTCGGCAGCAAAAAAGTTGCTTGCAACGTTTTTTGCTGCGTCGAGAATGTCTTTTCCGACCGCGCATGCGCGGCCGGAACTCCGCCCCCTCCTCCCTGCTCCTCACAATGGGGCAGCGGATGCGCAGAAAAACAGCATCCGCTGCACCCGTTGTGCAGCGCAAACAACGCTAGCGTCGGTACGTCGGCCCAACGCACTGTGACAGGCCGAGTACGACGCTCGTGTGAAAGTAGCCTACTTTGTCATGTAAATATTATTCTTTTTAGAGTTTTAATATTTGGCAACTAAATGGTTTTTATTAGCACTAGGGTTGAGCGACCTTTAGTTTTTTAGGGTCGAGTCGGGTTTTGTGAAACCCGACTGTCTTAAAAGTCGAGTCGAGTGAAATCGGCCGACCACCGTTAAAAGTCGGGTTTCGGCCGAAACACGAAACCCGATGAAGGAATTTAATTCTCCTCCTCCTCCTCCTCCTCCTCCTCCTCCTATCCCTACTGCGCACAAGCGAGAACATGACGATAGGTGTTCACTCCCCTAAGACCTATGTCATCACTCTGCCCACACTCATTCATTGGCTGAAAAAATGGCGCTAGACGCGTCATACGACACGCGACTTTGCCGCCAAGATCGCGTACCGCATGGCCGACCCCCACAGGGATCGGGGTCGGGTTTCATGAGACGCCGACTTTGCCAAAAGTCGGCGACTTATGAAAATGCACGACCTGTTTCGCTCAACCCTAATTAGCACATGCAGATATACACTCACTGGCCACTTTATTAGGTACACCTGTCCAACTTCTTGTTAACACTTAATTTCTAATCAGCCAATCACATGGCGGCAACTCAGTGCATTTAGGCATGTAGACATGGTCAAGACAATCTCCTGCAGTTCAAACCGAGCATCAGTATGGGGAAGAAAGGTGATTTGAGTGCCTTTGAACGTGGCATGGTTGTTGGTGCCAGAAGGGCTGGTCTGAGTATTTCAGAAACTGCTGATCTACTGGGATTTTCACGCACAACCATCTCTAGGGTTTACAGAGAATGGTCCGAAAAAGAAAAAAAATCCAGTGAGCGGCAGTTCTGTGGGCGGAAATGCCTTGTTGATGCCAGAGGTCAGAGGAGAATGGGCAGACTGGTTCGAGCTGATAGAAAGGCAACAGTGACTCAAATCGCCACCCGTTACAACCAAGGTAGGCCTAAGAGCATCTCTGAACGCACAGTGCGTCGAACTTTGAGGCAGATGGGCTACAGCAGCAGAAGACCACACCGGGTACCACTCCTTTCAGCTAAGAACAGGAAACTGAGGCTACAATTTGTACAAGCTCATCGAAATTGGACAGTAGAAGATTGGAAAAACGTTGCTTGGTCTGATGAGTCTCGATTTCTGCTGCGACATTCGGATGGTAGGGTCAGAATTTGGCGTAAACAACATGAAAGCATGGATCCATCCTGCCTTGTATGGAGCATCTTTGGGATGTGCAGTCGACAAATCTGCGGCAACTGTGTGATGCCATCATGTCAATATGGACCAAAATCTCTGAGGAATGCTTCCAGCACCTTGTTGAATCTATGCCACGAAGAATTGAGGCAGTTCTGAAGGCAAAAGGGGGTCCAACCCGTTACTAGCATGGTGTACCTAATAAAGTGGCCGGTGAGTGTATAAGAGAAAACATGAAAGAGAACCCCACCTCAGCAGTGCTATACTACCAGAGTTTAATCAGATTTCTCTATTTTTCTGATAGAATATTTCTTGTATAAAAATGCAACTAAAAAATGGAAATAGTTACGGATTTGCACTCTCTTGTTATAAATCATGTGTTCCTTACGCCGTACTGCAATTTTTCCAAGACACAGATTGATGTATTACTCACTCTGCTTCAAAAAGTACCTAAAAAAAATATGTAACTATTAGCTGTTCAGGTGTTACTATAGATTACCTATAAAAGTAGTCTTTGGACTGTAGTACAGTCCTATCACAGCTTCATGGCACAATCATGTGCATTCATCATCCTAATATGTCATTCGCTTTATTCTACAGAGTAATATACTGACAAAAATACAAAAAAAAGTCTGCATTTCATTTCTCAGGTTTTTTTTATCTGTTACGTCAATTTGCAACTAGAAATACGTATTCATATATTTTAGGCTCCAAAGAGTTCTGCGAAGGATTTCCCGTTATAAGACATCTGATGGAATATGCTGAATATTAATGAAATGTAAAATGCCTGTAGGAATAAGAATATATGAAAGGCAGATGTTTGAATAGCTCCTACACAGAATTGTATAATTATATTAGATGTGCGGACAAAATAACAGTTATAATAGGAACCAACCAACAGTTTACATCGTTGTCATCTTGACATATATATAAACATTGAGCCTCACGTTACAAGGCTGGGTATGAATTTATATACTTTTCTATGGGAGAGTAACACACTTATGAATTACAATAAAATTGTAGAATGAAATGCATTTATTATATGATTTGTAAGATTTTCTTCATGACACTTTCATTATTAACTACTAGATCTTAAGAAAAATAAGCTCTCTTCCCATGCTTTAGATTTCGCAATGATCCACTCTCTTATAAAGGTTTATTATTTATGTTAAATAATGTTACTTTCTTATTTATATGGAATTATTTCTAACTGGCCTTTTTCTTTTATAATTAATTTCTATATAGCTCCTCCATCATCCTTGACTGTGTGCGTAATAAAACAAATGATAATTGGTAGATCATATACAAAAACATGTAACTTACTTTCCATCTTATTAAACAGGTTGCTTGATTAGTCACATTAGGATTTTTAACATTTCAGACGAGCTCTATCAGCGCCTAATTGGAAATTCCCATGATGTTCTTGAAACCTCAGACACTGATGCAGCATGAAAGCCTAGACTAGGAAACGTGCTCTATAGTAGAAGTTGAGAAGCTGCACCACTAGTGAAAGAGTTAAGTCTCCTAGGATCCACAAATCAGGAGGAGGGCTAAACTGTATCAAAGGGTTTTTATTAAATAAGATAGAGAGAAGCATCTGTGTTTCTTTAAGGAGGCTGCTGGGAGTCTCTTTAATGTGTTTTATTGGGGAGAAGTTGTTAATTGCTCTGAGTACTAGCTTCCTGTCTTCCGTGGCATTGCCCAGCTGGGTTCTTTGATGTGCTAACAAGATGAACATCATTTTGCAAATATTCACTGTTACAATGGATATACCTTTCTCGCTGCAAAAAAGGTAATTATTCCATCCATTTACATACTGTAGACCATTGAAGGTCACTATCATCCTCCTGAGTCTCTCTGATTAGGATGCCCAACATGGACATTATGGAATGGGATGCATATAAATGAGTCATTAATATAATAGGAATAGATATAATAAATTATTGCGCCAGCGGATATAAGCCTCAGTAAGTCTAAATATATGTCCGTGTAGTTCTGGCCTTTATGTTGGAAACAGTTCACACATGGCTTTATCGCCCCTTGAATTACTGTAGTAATTTGAATGCACTTCTATCTTTGGTCCATTGAAGACCCCCTCTGAGTTTTTGTTCCCATGCTAATTACACCAAACACTACAGGATAGCCAGAACTAATTTTTACTTTATTGTTCTGCTAATGTGACCCTCTGCCAGGGTTACTGTAGATCCTGAGCTTTGTGAGAGCTCTCAGAAACTCTTTATCGGCAGGACCAGAGAGACACATTTACTTTCATTGTTCTCCAATAGTTTGCAGGACAGTTTCAGTCACAGATAATAAATAGGTGTCTATGAGACACAATGGACAGTGAGGATGACATATGGCCAGGCAGAGATCGCTCTGGATATGCTCATTGTCTGCACCAGATTTTATCAGTGATGTCTTTTTTTGTATATGTAGTCATGAGGATTTCTTTTCATATGTCATGCTTCATTAATAGTCATCTCTGTCCCTGTGTTATTCTCAGAATTAGTTGCATTAAATGATCTGTTACATTTTATTCAAGTACAGCAAAAAACTAGAAAGAACAAGGCGAAGAGGAAGACCAGAAATTCGATGGTTTGATACAATCAAGATAACAGCGGAGCAGACCTTGGTGGACCTTTATCATACTAGAGGAAGAAAATCAATGAACCATTCAAACACAGCGAAAATGTTTGACTTTTTTGAGGATTCTTTGCTGGATCATTTTGGTCTACCTGATTCCAATTGAGGATATTCTTTTAAGGTACCTTCACACTAAACGACTTTGCAGCGATAACGATAGCGATCCGTGACGTTGCAGCGTCCTGGATAGCGATATCGTTGTGTTTGACACGCAGCAGCGATCTGGATCCTGCTGTGATATCGCTGGTCGTTGCTGAAAGTTCAGAACTTTATTTGGTCGTCAGATCAGCGTGTATCGTCGTGTTTGACAGCAAAAGCCACGATGCCAGCGATGTTTTACAATGGTAACCAGGGTAAATATCGGGTTACTAAGCGCGGCCCTGCGCTTAGTAACCCGATATTTACCCTGGTTACCATTGTAAAAGTAAAAAAAAAAACACTACATACTCACCTTCTGATGTCTGTCATGTCCCCCGGCGTCCGCGCTGCTGCTCAGAGCTTCCTGCACTGAATGTGTCAGTGCCGGCCGTAAAGCAAAGCACAGCGGTGACGTCACCGCTCTGCTGTTAGGGCCGGTGCTCACACAGTGCAGGTAAGACGGGGGACGCGAATGTAAGTATGTAGTGTTTGTTTTTTTACATTTAACACTGGTAACCAGGGTAAACATCGGGTTACTAAGCGCGGCCCTTTCGCTTAGTAACCCGATGTTTACCCTGGTTTCCCGGGGACTTCGGCATCGTTGGTCGCTGGAGAGCTGTCTGTGTGACAGCTCTCCAGCAACCAAACAGCGACGCTGCAGCGATCGGCATCGTTGTCGATATCGCTGCAGCGTCGCTTAGTGTGAAGGTACCTTTATTCTCATGGACCAATTAAACTTTCCTATCAGACGAATACACAAGCCATGCACAGTAGATACATAACTATACATAAACACATGGAGCTAATCTAACCCATTACATTTACAGTCATTAATCCAATTTAATTGTTGTTATCTCACCACTCTCATTTTCTGTCTGTAATAACAGTCCATTCATCTTCTGAACAATTGCGGTACTCCTCCACAATGCCCATCTCCAAAATGTTTGCACTATGGATGGTTAAAAATGCTCCTGTTTGCAATTCTTACTGACTGCACTGGCTACACCATTTTGCATCTTCTAACTGGATCAGAGAACTTGCTGAAGTGCTAGTTGGAGCACCCCCACTGCCGCAGGGCCGAGGGGCACCCGGTACCGGGACTCTGCATCTCAGTTCTGGGGTTGTCACGGTGGCTAGGCCCGGTCCGTGACCCTGCTGAGGGGCGTCCAGTGAAAGTTGAGAATGTGATGATGTTGTGGTGCGGTGTAGGTCGCGGTGAATAACGAGGACACCAGGTTGCAGTCTCTTTACCTCTTTACTGAAGGCTTCAGGATCCTCAGTCCGGAATACGGTTAACCGGGCTACCTGAGTCCGGCCGGTCCGATGGCACCTCCAGAGTTCCCTTTGCAGGTGGAAATCTGTGCCTACCTTCTAGCGCTTGTGTGTTGTAGTCCATCCCTGCTGTGCTTACGGGATAGTCCTCACAACTGTTGTGTCTGTTTCTGAAGTTCCCTCACAACTCGATTATGATGTTCTTCTTCGTCCCCCCAGATGATATGGCTAGGACGCACCCGTATGATGGGTGGGCTTGGAGTTCTTCCGGGACCCTAGAGTCGCCCCTCTCCCGATGTTGTCCCCTGTGTCTGCTTAGGTGATTTTGGGTGAGACAGCCCACCTAGAACTGACTGTCCTGCCGTAGGTTTGAAGTAAGGCCTGGAGCTCAATACTTCCTCGGCGTTTCCGGACACCGGCTACGCGCCTCAGTAGGATGTTGCCTCGTCTTACAGCACGACTCCTACTGGTGTTTCTCCTTGTTGCGTTGATCTCGTTTCTCACTCAGCACAATAAACCTCGCTTCTTGTCCTTTCTTGGGGTACCGCCGCGATGAAGTGCAGGCGTGGTCCCGTAACGTTCTTTCTGTTCGCTAGGCCTCTGTCAGGATCCCACCCCTGACAGGGACCCCCCTGAATCTTCCCCTGCAACACCCTCTGCCACAGGATGTTGCCTGGTTCCAACCCAGTCAGCTTCTCCCTAACTTCCTATCTAACCCCCAGTTTTACCAGATTGTGAGGAGTGGCCTAATACATAGCACCCTTAGCTCCCCCTGGAGGCCAGACTGTGAAGTGTATTGGTGTCTGTGATACCTGGTCAGGTGAACTCCTTCAGTGCCATCAGACGTACCATAGCCCCCCTTAGCGGCGAAGCATCAGTACCGCAACGACCAGGACTCTGGGGCGCTGCACTAGATGCAGCTTAACCAGGACCGGCCATCAGGGCATTACTGCGCTTATTGGCATAAGGGGTCTGATGAGCAGAGGGGATTTGCAGCAGACCCCCTCTCCTCTGATCAGCGGGCCCCAGCGGCAGGATTCTGCTGGCTAAGTAACTGCCCATGTTTCCTCAGATGCACAGGCAAGTTAAAATTTGTTGCCATGAGGGAGATTTCTCCCGCACGGCAACAGTTAACAGCCGCCAGCCAATCGCAGGCAGGCAGCTGACGTCAGCAGGCAAGTTGCCAGCATATGACGTCACTGTTATACGCCAGAACGAAGGTCCACACCTCAGATATATCAAGGGGAGTACACCGCTGAATCTCAGCCAGGTAAGGAGAAACTTAGATTTTTTTGTAAAGCTGCATTGTACTACTATGGGCTGCTTTATACTATGGCGGTGCATTATACTGCTATGGGGTTGCATTATACTATGAGGGTGCATTATATTACTATGGTTCTTCATTATACTATGGGGGTGCATTATGCTGCTATGGGGCTGCATTATACTATTGGGGTGCATTATACTGCTATGGGGCTGCATTATATTATGGGGGTGCATTATACTACTATGGATTTTAGGGGTCGAGTTCCCACCTCTGCACAGGGGGAATCTCGAGCCATCTCCGCTGCAGTCTCCCATTCTTCTCCAGCCGCAGTGGAGCCTGCTCAGCTGAGACGTCAGTCCCAGCATCTGGCTCAGCCTGATACGGTGCGGATGATTACTGCTGCCTTTCCAGGTTCAGCCATTGTAACCAGTACTGGTCAGCGGCGAGCAGACGTCTCTGGGACTAAGTCCTGCTTTTCCCCTTCTGAGCATGCCCAGGGTAAGACCTCTCATTGGAGGTTGTGGTCACATGCTCAGGTACTGCAGCAGCTCCCATTGGTCCTCTAGGAAGGTCCTGAAGTTGCTGCAGCTATAAAAGGTTCGCATGGCCATGCGGCCATGTGCTAGTATCAACTAACTTATGTGTTCTGCGCCAGTGTGGTCATGTGTATGTGGTTTCAGGGTTCGGCTGAAATAAGCCCCTAGCCCCTAGAATACCGGCACCTCCGGTGAGGAGTTTTGTGTGAGTGGATTCAGGGCCCGGCTGAAATAAGCCCCTAGAATACCGGCACCTCCGGTGAGGAGTTTTGCATGTGCTGTTCTGACTGCATGACCACTGTTCACTCTATTTGGTAGCTGTGTTCCTCTCTGAGGTTAACAGGGCACAGTGTTCTCTTGTCTTTAGTGACTCTGTGAAGTAACAGAGTTCACTTATACTGCCATATAGTACTGTCAGCTACTAGCAGCGGGTTTTACTACTGCACGGTGGACCCTGGGTTGCGAACGCACCGATTATTCTATAAATATATATTTGGTGCATTCCGCCAAACCCTAACAATGGAGGCACATTATCCTATGGGGCTGCATTATATTATGGGGTGCATTATACTACTATGGGGGTGAATTATACTACTATGAGGCTGCATTATACTATGGGGTGCATTATACTACTATGTGGCTGCATTATACTATGGGGGTGCATTATACTTCTATGGGGCTGCATTATACTATGGGGTGCATTATACTACTATGTGGCTGCATTATACTATGGGGTGCATTGTACTATTATGGTGCTGCATTATACTACTATGGGGCTGCATTATACTACTATGGGGCTGCACTATACTAGTATTGGGCTGCATTATACTATAGGGGTGCGTTATACTGCTATGGGCAGGGCCGAATTTGCCACTAGGCACTTGAGGGCACGTGCCTAGGGTGGGACAATGCGGGTGGCGGCACCTGAGCAAGCTTTTCTGTTCTGTTTTTTTTTTTTAAATTTAAGTCCGGGGTCTCCTCCCCGCTTGCGCCCTCCCACCTCCCACCTCACACCCCCCGCTTGAGGACATCACCTACTCCAGCGATGCCTGGTCTCAGCGGCTGCAGCTCGTCCTGTGTGAGCGGTCACGTGGTACCGCTCATTAAGGTGATGAATATGGACGCATATTCATCACCTTAATGAGTGGTACCATGTGACCGCTCACGCAGGAAGAAGCTGCCGCGCCGGAACAGAGCTGGGTTCGGCGCTTTGTGGAAAGGTGAGCATGACAGCCAGGGAGGATGGGGGGAGAATGAAGGAGGGTGGAGGGAGGATGGGGGAGCGAGACATGCGTGCAAGATAGGAGCAGGAGCCGGGGAAAGCTGAGCCATTCATACAAGGGGGGAGAGCTGAGCCATTCATACAAGGGGGAGGAAACTGAGCCATTCATACAAGGGGGGAAGCTGGGCCATTCATACAAGGGGGAGGAAACTGAGCCATTCATACAAGGGGGAAGCTGGGCCATTCATACAAGGGGGAAACTGAGCCATTCATACAAGGAGGAGGAAAGCTGAGACTTTCATACAAAGGGGGAGGAAACTGAGCCATTCATACAAGGGGGGAAGCTGGGCCATTCATACAAGGGGGAGGAAACTGAGCCATTCATAGAAGGGGGAAGCTGGGCCATTCCTACAAGGGGGGAAGCTGAGCCATTCATACAAGGGGGGGAAAGCTTAGCCATTCATACAAGGGGGAGGATAGCTGAGCCAGTCATACAAGGGGGGAAAGCTGAGCCATTCATACAAGGGGGGGAAAGCTGAGCCATTCATACAAGGGGGAAGCTGAGCCATTCATACAAGGGGGGAAAGCTGAGCCATTCATACAAGGGGGGAAAGCTGGGCCATTTACACAAGGGGGAGGAAAGCTGAGCCATTCATACAAGGGGGAGGAAAGCTCAGACATTCATACAAGGGGGGAAAGCTGGACCACTCATACAAGGGGGGAAGCTGAGCCATTTATACAAGATGGGAGGGGGGACAATTTGAGTGAGGATGGGGGGATTTATTATGTGTGTGGTGAGTTTGAGTGGTGTTGAGGGGATTTATTATGTGTGGGGACAATTGGAGTGGGGATGGAGGGATTTATTGTGTGTGGGGACAATTTGAGTGAGGATAGGGGGATTTATTATGTGTGGGGAGAATTAGAGTAGGGGATGGGGGATTTAATGTGTGGGGGATATTTGAGGACACAAAATGAAGCACAAAGGGGGAGATGGGCAAACAGTATGGGGGAATGGGGGGCATGTATAAGGAAACAGTACTGGGGAATGGGAGGCATGTATGAGGAAACAGTACTAGGCAATGGGTGGCATGTATGAGGAAACAGTATGGGGGAATGGGGGACATGAATGAGGAAACAGTACTAGGCAATGGGGCATGTATGAGGAAACAGTATGGGGGAATGGGGGCATGTATGAGGAAACAGTACTGGGGAATGGGGGGCATGTATGGGCAATGGGGGCATGTATGAGGAAACAGTACAGGGGAATGGGTGCAGACAGTATGGGGAGCGAACGAGGGAATGTATGCGGGCACAGTATGAGTAGCGATGTGAAAAATGTATGTGGACAGAGTACGGGGAGTGAGGGTGATGGGATGTGTGCAGACACAGTATGGGGAGTCAGGTGAGCAGGCAGTATAGAAAGCGAGGGGGTAAATATATGAGGAGACAGTATGGTGAACAGGAGGGATGTGAGAGGAGACAGTTTGAGGAGGGAGGGGAATAGTGTGAGGAGACAGTATGGGGGAGAAAAGTGAGTGGGCACAGAATAGAAACTGAGTAGTGGGTTCGTAGCATGGGGGACAGTGTAAGGGCACAGCCAGGAGCGGACAGTATACCAAGGAGGGGGAGTGTGATGAGAGAGTACAGTATAAATACTGGGCCCTATAGGGGGGACACAGTGTGAGTGGACAGTGTGAAGAGGGGGCCAGTATGGAAAGGAGAGGTTGGTGTAAAGAGCATGTACCATAAGAAGGACAATATGGGGGTCATGTTTTGTGCAGACAATATAGTGAGGGGCAATTTTTCATTCAGGAGCATTATAATGACACTTGTATCTTTAAGGGCATTATGTGGAGATTTTCTGAAAAAGAGTGGAGAAGATGGAGGTCTGCAGAGACGGCTGTGGATGAGAAAACTCATCATGGGGTCTGGACAAGATGAAGAAAAGAAGGAGAACGGCTCCAGAGGCGACGTCATCTATCAGGTACCTAAATGTAAATGTTATTTGTGATACTGACTAATTGTCATGTTTAATTTATGTTAGGAGCATTAAAGGGGATGTCCAGGTTTGTAATGAGTCTGCAGTCATTCTTTGTGACTGCAGACTTCTGACTTCTCACAGTGCGCACTGCACGCTGTCAGGATTCTCTCGTGCCGGTGATTTACATACATGCGGTCACGTGCTGACTAGACATGTGTGGCCTCACTCTATGAAAATGACCTGAGCGAGGCTGGCCACGTCTAGTCGGAATGTGGTCAGAGGTATACAAATCACATGCTTGTGCTGACATGACTGTTGACAGGCCAGGGAGAATCCTAAAAGTGTGCAGTGCATGCGTTGTGAGAATTCAGAAGCCTGCGATGTCAGGATTCAGCTCTGCAGGTTCCAGTAGTTGTCACATGGACACTTCACTCAAATGCGACTTTCATACTTGTGGTCCTGTGACAACGCGCTTCTCTTCTGCTTCTCTCTGTTTTTCACTGAACATTGAGAGTATTAGGAAGAGAAGCTTGTCGGTACATGACTAAGTGTACAAATCGCATGTGTGCTGGGGGGGCGCCAAAATTAATTATTTCCCCGGGTGCCAGAAAACCGACATACACCTCTGCCGGTATGCTACTGCAAGCGGTGATTACCAGGTCCGGTGGAGGGATGTCTGTGCACAGCACAGGCAGTGAGGCAGGGACTGAGGGTGTGCACAGCGAGAGAATGGAGACCCAGAGACTGCCCATCCCAGTCTACGACGTAGCCTGGAGCTCTCATTATCAGAGGAATATGTCAGGTAAAAAATTGTTTTTCTAAAGCTTTATAGTGTAGTTTTAGGTCAGAGAGGGATGGTTAGAGATGAGCTAGCAAGGTGCAGGGACAGGTAGTGATGTCTATTTGCGGATATGTAAATCCATATCGCAAGAAGCACTGGAGTACATGTCCATATTCATTACAAAGCTATACATTTTATTGTATCATAAATTCACAAAACATTGATATATACAAATTGAGATCAGAAAAACAAAAAAATAGCAACTTATTCAGCAAGGGAAACTAAAGTAGCACAGACCAAACGGCGTGAACTTCTTATGATGCCATGACTAAGTAACAATAAAGTGCATAGTGCATATTTGGGCAGACACATACAGGGGCAGAGTAATCCGTATAAAGACTCACAAGGCCCTACTTGGAGGCTCAAAAAACAGGATGTACCAGTCATTCCCACCCCGAGTTCTTACCCATTACATGGCATCAAAAAGGATCCACACCGTAGCCCCAACGCGCGTTTCGCGTCGGCTTCGTCTAAAGCTTTATAGTGTAGTTTTAGATCAGAGAGGGATGGTTAGGGATGAGCTAACAAGGTGCAGGGGCAGGTAGTGATGTCTATTTGCGGACATGTGCAGGACTTGCAGTTTTGCACTTGCGGTGAGACAAAAAAAGCACTGCTAGCAGCGTTTTTTTCCATTGCTGCAAGTACCGCATTTGCCGGATTGCTGCAAAACCGCAAGTGCCGCACATGTCCGCAAGTCCCATAGGGAATGAATGAGGCCGAACACAGTGTTGCCATAAGTGATCCGTTACGCGGCAGATGTGGAAAAACTGCTGGATCTGCTACAAAAGGCTACTTTCACATCAGCAATTTTTGCTAAAGTCACTGCCGATAGTGTCATACTTACCAAAGGGGGAGGCAGCACTAAAAGTGCCTAGGGCAGCAGAAACTCTAAATACAGCCCTGGCTATGGGGTTGCATTAATCTATCGGATGAATTATACTGCTATGGTTAAGCATTATACTATGGTTGTGCAATATACTACTATGGAGTGCATTATACTGCTATGGGGTTGCATTAGACTATGGGAGTGCATTATTTTGCTATTATTATTATTTATTTATATAGCACCATTGATTCCATGGTGCTGTACATGAGAAGGAGTTACATACAAATTACAGATATCACTTACAGTAAGCAAACTAACAATTACAGACTGATACAGAGGGGCGGGTTCCCTGCCCTTGTGGGCTTACATTCTACAGGATGGTGGGATGCTATGGGGCTACATTATACTATGGGGTGCATTATACCACTATAGGGGTGCATTATATTATGGGCGCATTATACTAATATGGGGCTGAATTATACTACTATGGGGCTGCATTACACTATGGGCATGCATTATACCCTTATGAGGGTGCATTATACCATTATGGGGTGCATTATACTACTATGGGGCTGCATTATACTATGGGGTGCATTATACCACTATGGGCTATACTGTATATATCATGTATTCCATGATACAGGCTATACTGCTGTGTTCACGGCATACTGGTGTTTAGACTATATGCCTTGTAGAATCAGGGTATTCCCCCTTTCCTGTACTGGAAGCATTGTATGTGCTATCCCACCCCATCTTTGCAGACCAGTCTTCTCCATTTGGCCTGCTGGAACAGAGAGTGGAAATCTCCTACAGGTTGCTGTGCTGTTCTCTGATCTTGTAACACTCCAGGTAACCAGTTGTTACAGTAGTATTGCTTTCCTCACAGGGAGAGTGATGCCATGATTGGGAGCAAGGAAGGATCCTTTTAACAGGTATCACAAACATGCAACATGTTCTTACTCCAGGCCAGAAGGGGGAGCTCTGATCCAGTTTGTGAGTGGCTCCCCTATATATATTCTGACTGGAGGGAGAGTTAGTCAGTCTGTCACAGAGGAGTCTGTCGGAGGGAGAGACAGAGAGAGTCAGGAAGACAGTGGGGGCCGTGCAGACAAATGGTTCTGCAGCTCCTTTGAGGAAAGAAAGGAACGGAACAGTTTGTAGAGAGAGTGAAGGAGGAAGAGAAGCAAAGGAGAGTTAAGAGCCGGAGGGAAGCTACGTCTGAGCTTCCTCCACACTGAAGCGCAGGAACCTGTAGCCGGAAGACCGAGGTTGTGGGGGTAACTTTATGCCCCACAGCAGAAACTGGCAGACAGGAGATTGCAAGTCTCCTGTCCACCATTAACGCTCGAAGGCACAGTAACACATAGAGCCCAGTGTCATCTGAGAGACCCTGTAAAAAGGCTCGAGTTACCTGCCATGCGGGTAGTGTCCTACCAAAAGGGACAGAGAGAGAAAGTGAGAACCTTTTGTGAGGCCTAAGGCAGCAAGGGACTACAACACAGTGCAGAGAAGAAGGCTTCCAACCCCACCTGGCTAGGGGGATTCCTGAACCACTTCCAAGCCGGCCAGACCATACCAGTACCTGTGATCTGGTACCCTGGACTGTGGCTGCCTTACACTAGTAAAGAGGTATAGAGACTGCAACCTTGTGTCCTCTATTTCTTTCTACGCCATCTACCATATGTCCCTTTTACAACGGGAGCCCTGGGGACCCAGCTTCACCTGTGGGAAGCCATACCATCCCTGCTGCAGTACCACCACCCCAGGAGACCCCTTTAAGCATCATCGGTCACCCCTGACCAAATACCCCAGGTGGCGTCACAAACAAACTTTATTCAAATACCCCTTTAAAGACCTTTCCCTTTAATTTGGATGCCCTGGGCCACGGACCGGGTCGCTGCCACCGGCACCACCCCTTTAATGACGACCGGACCCGGTACTGAGTCTGACTAGTCTCTGAACCTTGGTTGCAGCAGTTTTGTACCTCAAACTCCACCCACAAAGCTATTCTTTACATACCAGTTAAGTGGTGAGCATAACCCTTAGGCGATGTGCACACGTTCAGTATTTTTCGTGTTTTTTTCGCGTTTTTTCACTATAAAAACATGATAAAAATGCGAAAAAAACGCTTACATATGCCTTCTATTATTTACAGTGTATTCCGCATTTCTTGTGCAAATGTTGCATTTTTTTCCGCGAAAAAATCGCATCGCGGAAAAAAAAAGCAACATGTTCATTAAATTTGCGGAATTGTGGGGATTCTGCACACCTAGGAATGCATTGATCTGCTTACTTCCCGCACGGGGCTGTGCTGTTATGACCCCAATGGCAGAGGGTCTCTGCAAGAAATACCAAGTCTGCAAACACAAAAACCAGCTCATAGGGCAGTGGTAACTGGGCTGACCGTATATCTAATCCTAGCACCACAAATAGCAGCAGCCGGGGAACGTGCCTACGTTGGTTCTAGACGTCTCGCGCCAGCCGGAGAACTAACTAACCCTAGAAGGGAAAAGATAGACCTTTCTTGCCTCCAGAGAAAAGACCCCAAAAGTTGGATACAAGCCCCCAACAAATAATAACGGTGAGGTAAGAAGAAAAGACAAATGTAAGAATGAACTAGGTATTTAGCAAAGAGAGGCCCACTGACTAATAGCAGAATATAGTAAGATGATTTATACAGTCAGCAAAAACCCTATCAAAAATATCCACGCTGGATATTCAAGAACCCCCGAACCGTCTAACGGCCCGGGGGGAGAATACCAGCCCCCTAGAGCTTCCAGCAAAATCAGGAATCACATTTAGTACAAGCTGGACAAAAAATAAGAGCAATACAAATAACCAAAAAACAAGGAAGCAGGACTTAGCTTAATTTTGCATGAACCAGGACCAGCAGACAGGAGCAAACAGAAAGGACTGATTACAACGATGCCAGGCACCAGACTAAGAATTCAGGAAGTTAATATAGCAACACCCCTGGACTAACGACCCAGGTGGGTGCCAAACTAGGGAAAGACAATCTCAGAGTCATACCACTAGTGACCACAAGAGGGAGCCAAAAAAGTCTAATTCACAACAGTACCCCCCCTTTAAGGAGGGGTCACCGAACCCTCACCAAGACCACCAGGGCGATCAGGATGAGCAGCGTGAAAGGCACGAACTAAATCGGCCGCATGCACATCAGAGGCAACCACCCAGGAATTATCCTCCTGACCATAGCCCTTCCACTTGACCAGATACTGAAGCCTCCGTCTGGAGAGACGAGAATCCAAGATTTTCTCCACCACGTACTCCAACTCGCCCTCAACCAACACCGGAGCAGGAGGCTCAACAGAGGGAACCACAGGTACAACGTACCGCCGCAACAAAGACCTATGGAACACGTTGTGAATGGCAAACGACACCGGAAGATCCAAGCGAAAGGACACAGGATTAAGGATTTCCAATATCTTGTAAGGACCAATGAAGCGAGGCTTGAATTTAGGAGAGGAGACCTTCATAGGAACAAATCGAGAAGACAGCCATACCAAATCCCCAACACGAAGTCGGGGACCCACACCGCGGCGGCGGTTGGCAAAACGCTGAGCCTTCTCCTGTGACAACTTCAAGTTGTCCACCACATGATTCCAAATCTGCTGCAACCTATCCACCACAGAATCTACCCCAGGACAGTCAGAAGGCTCCACATGTCCTGAGGAAAAACGAGGATGGAAACCAGAGTTGCAGAAAAATGGCGAGACCAAAGTAGCGGAACTAGCCCGATTATTAAGGGCAAACTCAGCCAACGGCAAGAAGGTCACCCAATCATCCTGATCCGCAGAAACAAAACACCTCAAATAAGCCTCCAAAGTTTGATTAGTTCGCTCCGTTTGTCCATTAGTCTGAGGATGAAAGGCAGACGAAAACGACAAATCAATGCCCATCTTAGCACAAAAGGATCGCCAGAACCTGGAAACAAACTGGGATCCTCTGTCAGACACGATATTCTCAGGAATGCCGTGTAAACGAACCACATTCTGAAAGAACAAAGGAACCAGATCGGAAGAGGAAGGCAGCTTAGGCAAAGATACCAAATGGACCATCTTGGAAAAGCGATCACATACCACCCAGATGACAGACATGCCCTGAGACACCGGAAGATCTGAAATGATATCCATGGAAATGTGTGTCCAAGGCCTCTTCGGGACAGGCAAGGGCAAGAGCAACCCACTGGCACGAGAACAGCAAGGCTTAGCTCGAGCACAAGTCCCACAGGACTGCACAAATGACCGCACATCCTGCGACAAGGAAGGCCACCAAAAGGACCTAGCCACCAAATCTCTGGTGCCAAAAATTCCCGGATGCCCTGCCAACACCGAGGAATGAACCTCGGAAATGACTCTGCTGGTCCATTTAACAGGAACAAACAGTCTGTCAGGTGGACAAGAGTCAGGTCTACCAGCCTGAAATCTCTGCAACACACGTCGCAAATCCGGAGAAATGGCTGACAAGATTACTCCCTCTTTAAGAATACCAACTGGTTCTGCGACTCCAGGAGAGTCAGGCACAAAGCTCCTTGAAAGAGCATCAGCCTTCACATTCTTTGAACCTGGTAAATACGAGACCACAAAGTCAAAACGGGAGAAAAACAATGACCAACGGGCCTGTCTAGGATTCAGGCGTTTAGCAGACTCGAGATACATCAGATTTTTGTGATCAGTCAAGACCACCACACGATGCTTAGCACCCTCGAGCCAATGACGCCACTCCTCAAATGCCCACTTCATGGCCAGCAACTCCCGATTGCCAACATCATAATTCCGCTCAGCAGGCGAAAACTTCCTAGAGAAAAAAGCACATGGTCTCATTACAGAGCAACCAGGGCCTCTCTGCGACAAAACGGCCCCTGCCCCAATCTCAGAAGCATCCACTTCAACCTGAAAGGGAAGTGAGACATCAGGCTGGCACAAAACAGGCGCTGAAGTAAACCGGCGCTTCAACTCTTGGAAAGCCTCCACGGCTGCAGGAGCCCAGTTAGCAACATCAGAACCTTTCTTGGTCATATCCATCAAAGGTTTAACAACGCTAGAAAAATTAGCGATAAAACGACGGTAGAAGTTAGCAAAGCCCAAGAACTTCTGAAGACTCTTAACTGACGTGGGTTGAGTCCAATCATGAATAGCTCGGACCTTGACTGGGTCCATCTCCACCGCAGCAGGGGAGAAAATAAAACCCAAAAAGGGAACCTTCTGTACTCCAAAGAGACACTTTGAGCCCTTAACAAACAAAGCATTCTCACGCAAAACCTGAAACACCATCCTGACCTGCTCTACATGCGAGTCCCAATCATCAGAAAAAACCAGAATATCATCCAGATAAACAATCATAAATTTATCCAGATACTTCCGGAAAATATCATGCATAAAGGACTGAAACACTGACGGAGCATTAGAGAGCCCAAAAGGCATCACCAAGTACTCAAAATGACCTTCGGGCGTATTAAATGCAGTTTTCCATTCATCTCCTTGCTTAATGCGCACAAGGTTGTACGCACCACGAAGATCTATCTTGGTGAACCACTTGGCACCTTTAATCCGGGCAAACAAGTCCGACAACAGAGGCAAAGGATACTGAAATTTAACAGTGATTTTATTCAGAAGCCGATAGTCAATACAAAGTCTCAAAGATCCGTCCTTCTTGGCCACAAAAAAGAATCCCGCACCAAGAGGGGAAGAGGATGGACGGATATGCCCCTTCTCCAGAGATTCCTTGATATACGAACGCATTGCGGTATGCTCAGGTACAGACAGATTAAATAATCTTCCCTTAGGAAATTTACTACCCGGAATCAAATCTATAGCGCAGTCACAGTCCCTATGAGGAGGAAGAGCACTGGACCTGGACTCGCTGAATACATCCTGATAATCAGACAAATACTCAGGAACTTCCGAAGGAGTAGAGGAAGCAATAGACACCGGTGGGGAATCACCATGAATTCCCTGACAGCCCCAACTTGACACAGACATTGCCTTCCAATCCAAGACTGGATTATGGGTCTGTAACCATGGCAGACCCAAAACGACCAAATCATGCATTTTATGCAGAACAAGAAAACGAATCACCTCCCGATGTTCAGGAGTCATGCACATGGTTACCTGTGTCCAAAATTGCGGTTTATTTTCCGCCAATGGCGTAGCATCAATACCTCTAAGAGGGATAGGATTTACCAATGGCTCAAGAACAAAACCACAGCGCTTGGCAAACGACAGATCCATAAGACTCAGGGCAGCACCTGAATCCACAAACGCCATAACAGGGTAGGAAGACAATGAGCAAATTAAAGTCACAGACAAAATAAATTTAGGTTGCAAATTACCAATGGCGACAGGGCTAACAACCCTTGTAAGGCGTTTAGAGCATGCTGATATAACATGTGTAGAATCACCACAGTAAAAACACAACCCATTCTGCCGTCTATGATTTTTCCGTTCATTTCTAGTCTGAATTCTATCACATTGCATTAAATCAGGTGTTTGTTCAGACAACACCACCAGAGGATTAGCAGTTTTGCGCTCCCGAAAACGCCGGTCAATTTGAATAGCCAGCGCCATGGAATCATTCAGACTTGTAGGAATGGAGAAACCCACCATCACATTCTTAATGGCTTCAGAAAGGCCATTTCTGAAATTTGCGGCCAGAGCACACTCATTCCACTGAGTAAGCACGGACCATTTCCGAAATTTTTGGCAATACACTTCAGCTTCATCCTGGCCCTGAGAAATAGCCAGCAAGGCTTTTTCTGCCTGAATTTCAAGATTGGGTTCCTCGTAAAGCAATCCGAGCGCCAGAAAAAACGCATCAATATTCGCCAATGCTGGATCTCCTGGCGCTAGCGAGAAAGCCCAATCCTGAGGGTCGCCCCGCAAGAAAGAGATAACAATTTTAACTTGCTGAGCTGAGTCTCCAGATGAACGGGGTCTCAGAGAAAGAAACAATTTACAATTATTCCTGAAATTCCTAAACTTAAATCGATCTCCAGAGAACAGTTCAGGAATAGGTATTTTAGGTTCAGACATAGGACTACTGGTAACAAAATCTTGTATACCCTGCACACGAGCAGCAAGCTGATCCACACTTGTAATCAGAGTCTGGACATTCATGTCTGCAGCAAGCTTAAGCCACTCAGAGGTAAAGGGGAGGAAGAAAGAGAGGAAAAAAAAACCTCAGAATTTCCTTTCTTATTATCCCACTTCTGCAATGCATTAAACATTCAACTTAGGCCTGGCATACTGTTATGACCCCAATGGCAGAGGGTCTCTGCAATAAATACCAAGTCTGCAAACACAAAAAACCAGCTCATAGGGCAGTGGTAACTGGGCTGACCGTATATCTAATCCTAGCACCACAAATAGCAGCAGCCGGGGAACGTGCCTACGTTGGTTCTAGACGTCTCGCGCCAGCCGGAGAACTAACTAACCCTAGAAGGGAAAAGATAGACCTTTCTTGCCTCCAGAGAAAAGACCCCAAAAGTTGGATACAAGCCCCCAACAAATAATAACGGTGAGGTAAGAAGAAAAGACAAACGTAAGAATGAACTAGGTATTTAGCAAAGAGAGGCCCACTGACTAATAGCAGAATATAGTAAGATGACTTATACGGTCAGCAAAAACCCTATCAAAAATATCCACGCTGGATATTCAAGAACCCCCGAACCGTCTAACGGCCCGGGGGGAGAATACCAGCCCCCTAGAGCTTCCAGCAAAATCAGGAATCACATTTAGTACAAGCTGGACAAAAAATAAGAGCAATACAAATAACCAAAAAACAAGGAAGCAGGACTTAGCTTAATTTTGCATGAACCAGGACCAGCAGACAGGAGCAAACAGAAAGGACTGATTACAACGATGCCAGGCACCAGACTAAGAATTCAGGAAGTTAATATAGCAACACCCCTGGACTAACGACCCAGGTGGGTGCCAAACTAGGGAAAGACAATCTCAGAGTCATACCACTAGTGACCACAAGAGGGAGCCAAAAAAGTCTAATTCACAACACTGTGCACACCATGCGGGAAGTAAGCAGATCATGTGCGGTTGGTACCCAGGGTGGAGCAGAGGAGACTCTCCTCCACAGACTGGGCACCATATAATTGGTAAAAAAAAAAGAATTAAAATAAAAAATAGTCATATACTCACCTTCGATGGCCCCCGGAGTCTTCCCGCCTCAGCGGTGCATGCTGCCGCTTCCGTTCCTATAGATGGTGTGTGTGAAGGATCTGCGATGACGTCGCGGTCACATGACCGCGATGACGTCGCGGTCACGTGACCGCGACGTCATCGAAGGTCCTGCACACACCATTTATAGGAACGGACGCCGCTGAGGAGATCGGCTGTCTGCAGAGGGTGAGTATAACAATTTTTTAATTTTTTTATTATTTTTAACATGATATCTTTTTACTATTGATGCTGCATAAGCAGCATCTATAGTAAAAAGTTGGTCACACTTGTCAAACACTATGTTTGACAAGTGTGACCAACCTGTCAGTCAGTTTTCCAAGCGATGCTACAGATCACTTGGAAAACTTTAGCATTCTGCAAGCTAATTACGCTTGCAAAATGCTAAAAAAGACGCAAAAAAACCGCAAAAAAAAAATATGCGGATTTCTTGCAGAAAATTTCCAGTTTTCTTCAGGAAATTTCTGCAAGAAATCCTGACGTGTGCACATACCCTTAGGCCATGTGCACACGTTCAGTATTTTTCGCGTTTTTTTCACGTTTTTTCGCTATAAAAACGTGATAAAAACACGAAAAAAACAGCGAAAAAACACTTACATATGCCTCCCATTATTTTCAGTGTATTCCGCATATTTTGTGCACATGCTGCATTTTTTTCCGTGAAAAAATTGCATCGCGGAAAAAAAAAGCAACATGTTCATTAAATTTGCGGAATTGCGGGGATTCCGCACACCTAGGAGTGCATTGATCTGCTTACTTTCCGCACGGGGCTGTGCCCACCATGCGGGAACTAAGCAGATTATATGCGGTTGGTACCCAGGGTGGAGGAGAGAAGACTCTCCTCCACGGACTGGGCACCATATAATTGGTAAAAAAAAAAGAATTAAAATAAAAAATAGTCATATACTCACCTTCGATGGCCCCCGGAGTGTTCCCGCCTCTCACCGCTGCATGCTGCCGCTTCGGTTCCTATAGATGGTGTGGTTCAGGACCTGCTATGACGTCGCTGTCTTGTGATTGGTCGCGAGACCGGTCATGTGACCGCTCACGTGACCGCGACGTCATCGAAGGTCCTGAACCACACCATCTATAGGAACGGACGCGACTGAGGATATCGGCTGCCTGCAGAGGGTGAGTATAACCATTTTTTTATTTTTTTTATTATTTTTAAACATTCTATCTTTTACTATAGATGCTGCATAGGCAGCATCTATAGTAAAAAGTTGGTCACACTTGTCAAACACTATGACAAGTGTGACCAACCTGTCAGTCAGTTTTCCAAGCGATGCTACAGATCGCTTGAAAAACTTTAGCATTCTGCAAGCTAATTACGCTTGCAAAATGCTAAAAAAAACGCGAAAAAAATGGGAAAAAAACGCAAAAAAAAAAATGCGGATTTCTTGCAGAAAATTTCCGGTTTTCTTCAGGAAATTTCTGCAAGAAATCCTGACGTGGGCACATACCCTTAGTCTGTGTGCTGCTCTATAACACTGTGGTAGTTCAGCTCACTCAGCTCAGCAGTACATGGAGGTAGAATACAGGAACAATGTCTCTTTAAATCTTCTGTTGATTTATTAGATAACTGCCAAAAACCAACATGAAGGGAAAAATAAACACATCACTTCCAGGCAAAACAGGGAAACAAACAAAATGCCACAACCCCCCAACCCATTGTCTCCTTCCCCACCATCCTGTAGAATGTAAGCCCACAAGGGCAGGGTCTTCTCCCCTCTGTATCAGTCTGTCATTGTTAGTTTGCTAAAGGCCCCGTCACACATAGCGAGATCGCTAGCGAGATCGCTAGCGAGATCGCTGCTGAGTCACAAGTTTTGTGACGCAACAGCGACCTCAGTAGCAATCTCGCTATGTGTGACACGTACCAGCGACCAGGCCCCTGCTGCGAGATCGCTGGTCGTGTCGGAATGGCCTGGGCCGTTTTTTGGTCGTTGAGGTCCCGCTGACATCGCTGAATCGGTGTGTGTGACACCGATCCAGCGATGTCTTTACTGGTAACCAGGGTAAACATCGGGTTACTAAGCGCAGGGCCGCGCTTAGTAACCCGATGTTTACCCTGGTTACCAGCGTAAATGTAAAAAAAAACAAATAGTACATACTCACCATCTGATGTCCGTCAGGTCCCTTGCCGTCTGCTTCCCACACTGACTGAGCGCCGCAAAGTGAAAGTGAAAGTACAGCACAGCGGTGACGTCACCGCTGCGCTCTGCTCTCACTGTACGGCGGCACTCAGTCAGAGCAGGAAGCAGACGGCAAGGGACCTGACGGACATCAGAATGTGAGTATGTACTGTTTGTTTTTTTTGGTAACCAGGGTAAACATCGGGTTACTAAGCGCGGCCCTGCGCTTAGTAACCCGATGTTTACCCTGGTTACCCGGGTGCTGCAGGGGGACTTCGGCATCGTTGAAGACAGTTTCAACGATCCAGAAGTCGTTCCCCTGATCGTTGGTCGCTGGAGAGAGCTGTCTGTGTGACAGCTCCCCAGCGACCACACAACGACTTACCAACGATCACGGCCAGGTCGTATCGCTGGTCGTGATCGTTGGTAAATCGCTATGTGTGACGGGGCCTTTACTGTAAAGGTACCTTCACACTCAGCAACTTTACAACGAGAACGACAACGATCTGTGACATTGCAGCGTCCTGGATAGCAATCTCATTGAGTTTGACACGCAGCAGCGATCTGGATCCCGCTGTGATATCGCTGGTCGGAGCTAGAAGTCCAGAACTTTATTTGGTCATCAGGTCGGTGTGTATCGTCATGTTTGACAGCAAAAGCAACGATGTCAGCAATATTTTACATGGAGCTAACGACCTGTGAGAACGAAAAGTGAGTCACCGTTACGTCACAGGATCGCTCCTGCATCGTTGTGGAGCTGCTGTGTTTGATGTCTCTACAGCAACCTAAACAGCGACGCTGCAGCGATCCGCTCGTTGTCTATATCGCTGCAGCGTCGCTGAGTGTGACGGTACCTTAAGGCTACTTTCACACATCAGGTTTTTGCTGTCAGAGAGGATACAGCAAATTTGTAAAAAAACGGAACCGTTGCAAATTGTGAAAAACTGATGCAACGGATCCGATTTCTTTGTTGGATCCGTTTTTTTTTTTTCAATGAACCTGGGTATAGAGTTTGGACTTCCTGTTCCGGAGAAAAGAGGAGAGAGAGAAAGAGAGAGACCCCAGAATGGAAATTTTGCATGATTGTATGGAGAATGCATGGAAAACCGGATTCATCATTTCACATGTCAGTTTCATCCGTTTATCGCTGGAACCATCGCTTGGCGTTTTTTCGCCGGACAGAAAAAAACGTTCCTATGAACATTTTCTCCGGCTTTCGGAAAACTAATTTTAGAAGGATCCGGGAAAAACGGATGAAACGTGTGGCCATCAGGCGCAATCTGGCACTAATACAACTCTATGAGAAAAAAACAGATCCGGCAGAAAAAAAAACGGATCCTTTTTTTCAAAACTCGCCGGATTGTGCCTGAAGGAAAAAACCTGATGTGTGAAAGTAGCCTAAGGCCGGCCTCACACTAGCGAGTTTTACGGACGTATGAGCGCATAAACTACGTCCGTAAAATTCGCATTACACATGGCCCAATGAACCTCTATGGCCCAGCTCATATCTGCCGTATATTACGCATCCGTAATATACGGTCTTGTACGGCCGTAGAAAATCGCAGCATGCTGCGTTTGTCACCGTATTGCGCAACAAAATAGCCAATGAAAGTCTATGGGGGTGAGAAAAATACGGATTCCACATGGACCAGCAGTGTGACTTGCGAGAAATACGCAGCGGTGTTAGTGAAAAGCCGGTAATTCAATTGCCGGCTTTTCATTTCTCCTTCACAAACCCGACAGGATATGAGACTTGGTTTACATACAGTAAACCATCTCATATCCCTTTTTTTTTTGCATATTCCACATTACTAATGTTAGTAGTGTGTATGTGCAAAATTTGGGTGCTGTAGCTGCTAAAATAAAGGGTTAAATGGCGGAAAAAATTGGCGTGGGCTCCCGCGCAATTTTCTCCGCCAGAGTGGTAAAGCCAGTGACTGAGGGCAGATATTAATAGCCTAGAGAGGGTCCATGGTTATTGGCCCCCCCTGGCTACAAACATCTGCCCCCAGTCACCCCAGAAAAGGCACATCTGGAAGATGCGCCTATTCTGGCACTTGGCCACTCTCTTCCCACTCCCGTGTAGCGGTGGGATATGGGGTAATGAAGGGTTAATGTCACCTTGCTATTGTAAGGTGACATTAAGCCAGATTAATAATGGAGAGGCGTCAATTATGTCACCTATCCATTATTAATCCAATTGTATGAAAGGGTTAAAAAAACACACATTATTAAAAATTATTTTAATGAAATAAACACACAGGTTGTTTTAATATTTTCTTGCTCTCTCAATCCACCTGAAGACCCTCACTCTGCAAAATAATAAACCAACAATATACATACCTTCTGATGAACTGTCACGTCCCACGAAGTAAATCCATCTGAAGGGGTTAAATCATTTTACAGGCAGGAGCTGTGCTAAAGCACTTGCTCGTGCCTGTAAATCCCGGGTACTGAAAGGAAAGCTGGGTGATCTGTACTTACATTGAGTCGCGGTGATGCGGTGATGCGCCCTCTGCTGGATGAACTCATGAACTGGAGCCTTGGAAAAGTTCCCACGCTCGAGTTCATATGAGTTCATCCAGCAGAGGGCGCCTCACCGCGCCTCATTAAAATACTTTTTAATAATGTGTGTGTGTTTTTTTTAACCCTTTCATACAATTGGATTAATAATGGATAGGTGACATAATTGACGCCTCTCCATTATTAATCTGGCTTAATGTCACCTTACAATAGCAAGGTGACATTAACCCTTCATTACCCCATATCCCACCGCTACACGGGAGTGGGAAGAGAGTGGCCAAGTGCCAGAATAGGCGCATCTTCCAGATGTGCCTTTTCTGGGGTGGCTGGGGGCAGATGTTTGAAGCCAGGGGGGGGCAATAACCATGGACCCTCTCCTGGCTATTAATATCTGCCCTCAGTCACTGGCTTTACCACTCTGGTGGAGAAAATTGCGCGGGAGCCCACGCCAAATTTTTTCTGCCATTTAACCCTTTATTTTAGCAGCTACAGCACCCAAATTTTGCACATACAGAATACTAACATTAGTAGTGTGGAATATGCAAAAAAAAAGGGAATATGAGATGGTTTACTGTATGTAAACCATGTCTCATATCCTGTCGGGTTTGGGAAGGAGAAATGAAAAGCCGGTAATTGAATTACCGGCTTTTCACATATATCGCGCTGAATTAAATATAAATACAGAATATATATATATGTGTCTCAATGACATATATATATATATATATATATATATATATATATGTTTTAATGAACATTTGAGCACATAAATCTATTAGATGTCGGTTTTGCAAGCCTGCGAGAAAATCTCGCAGTACGGATGCCATACGGATTACATACGGAGGATGCCATGCGCAAAATACACTGACACACCCTGGATGACATACGGATCACTATTTTGGGGACTTTTCTGCGTATTACGGCCGTAAAAAACAGACCGTATTTACATACGCTGAGTGTGAGGCCGGCCTAAGTGATATCTGTAATTTTTATGTAACCCCCTCATCATATATAGCACCATTGAATCAATGGTGCTATATAAATAAATAATAATAATAATAGCTGAGCACTCTGGAGCAACACAGGGTTACCACATGTTCAGTATTTCCTCCACAAGACACAAACCGCTGAAAATCCTCTCTCCAGCCCTATTGAACTGACTTCCTCTGGAGCTCAGCTATTTAAGCCCCAGGCCACACCCTGGGGTGGAGATAAGGTGGACAGCCTCTCACCCACTCTATGGTTGTCCACAAAAACCCATCCCTTTAAACTAATTGGCTGTTAACCCCTTGCAGCAATTTATGTGCTGGAGGAAAAATTCTGGGTTATCACAAGAGGAGGAGCAGCATGGACCAAAGGAGCAGCGATGACAGGAGAGTGGAGTTAAGTGTTAGGGCTGCGGCAGTGTGCATACCAGGACTGTGGTTGTAAAGAGCCAGGCATGGTGCAAAAGTATGAGGGGCAACACATGGAATATGATGGGGGAGAGACATGGAATATGAGAATATGTCCCTTCAGCTCTCATACTACATATCTCCCCACATATTCCATGTCTCTCCCCATGATATTCCATGTCTCTCCCCATCACATGCTGTGTCTTTCCCCGTATCATATTCCATGTCTCTCCCCATCACATTCCATGTCACTCCCCATCATATTTCATGTCTTCCTCCCCCCATCATATTCTATGCCTCTCCCCAATCACATTTCGTGTCTTTCCCCCCATCATATTCCATCTATCTCCCCCATCACATTCCATGTCATTCCAAATGAACAGTACAGCTTCTGGTTACAGGTCCTTTTAATAATTCCTTGAAAGACCCTATAGGTCAAAAACAAGAAACGAACAACAAATTACAAATAGATCATGTACCAAATACAAATTGACCGTGTATGTGGAACTCAAAAATAGGTTCTAATTAGTTGAATGGACTTAATATAATTTCTTATAATTTGTTTGAGCTCCCATCAAACACATAAGACATATAAGGCAAAACCAAATCAATAGTACACATACCTTCACAGTTTTTTCATATACGGTACCTTCGAAAAATATATAACGTGCTACAATGAAAGCAAAAAGTGCCCTTCTATATTCCTATGTCCCCAAAGTCCTCAAACACTTAGAGGCCCACCACTTGGTTTCTGGCGACTAATTACCCTAGGTGCAGTACCCTGACTGACCTGAGGGTAAGGGGGGCGCAAGAAAGCTGCAAGTTCCAAACCGGACCCCTGCAGAAAGAACCAGGGGCAACCAAACAACCCCGGTTCATGACAAATATTGGTGGCAGCGCGGTGGGATTCTTGACATATTAGTGGCAGCAGTGGGATTCCTGACAGTAGTTTTCTTCCACATATGGGGTACCAGTGTACTTAGGACAAATTGCACATCAACTTTTGGAGTCCAATTTCTCCTGTTACCCTAGTGAAAATACAAGATTGGGGGCTAAAAAATCATTTTTGTGGAAAAAAAGATTTTTTATTTTCATGGCTCTGCGTTATAAACTTTAGTGAAACACTTGGGTGTTCAAAGTTCTCACAACACATCTAGATAAGTTCCTTGGGGGTCTAGTTTCCAAAATGGGGTCACATGTGGGGGGTTTCTACTGTTTAGGTACATCAGGGGCTCTGCAAACGCAACATGACGCCTGGAGACCATTCCATCAAAGTCTGCATTCCAAAACGTCACTACTTCCCTTCCGAACCTCGACGTGTGCCCAATCAGTAGTTTTCTCTCACATATGGGGTATCAGCATACTCAGGGCAAATTGGACAACAACTTTTAGCATCCAATTTCTCCTGTTACCCTTGGGAAAATGCAAAATTGGGGGCTAAAAAAATGATTTTTGTGGAAAAAAAAAGGATTTTTTTATTTTCACGGCTCTGTGAAACACTTGGGTGTTCAAAGATCTCACAACACATCTAGAAAAGTTTCTTAGGGAGCCTAGTTTCCAAAATGGGGTCACTTGTGGGGGGTTTCTACTGTTTAGGCACATCAGGGGCTCTCCAAACGCGACATTGCGTCTCATCTCAATTTCAGCCAATTCTACATTGGAAAAGTCAAATAGCGCTCCTTCCCTTCCGAGCTCTGCCATGCGCCCAAACAGTGGTTTACCCCCACATATGGGGTAATGGCTTTTCAGGACAAATTGCACAACAACTTTGGGGGTCTAATTTCTTTTGTTACTCTTGGAAAAATAATAATTTTGGGGGCAAAAATATCATTTTTGTGTAAGAAATATGATTTTTTCTTATTATCAGAGCTCTACAATATAAACTCCTGTGAAACACTTGGGTGTTCAAAGTTTTCCCCACACATCTAGATAAGTTCCTTGGGGGGTCTAGTTTCCAAAGTGGTGTCACTTGTTGGGAGTTTCCACTGTTTAGGCACATCAGGGGCTCTCCAAACGCAACATGGTGTCCGATCTCAATTCCAGCTAATTCTGCATTGAAAAAGTCAAGCGATGCTCCTTCCTTTCTCAGCACTGCCGTGAGCCCAAACAGTGGTTTACCCCCACATATGGGGTATCGGCGTATTTAGAAGAAATTGAGTAACAAATTTTGTTGTTCATTTTCTCTTTTTACATTTGTGAAAATAAAAAAACTGGTTCTGAAATAAAATGTTTGTGAAAAAAAGTTAAATGTTAATTTTTTCCTTCCACATTGCTTCAGTTCTGTGAAGCACGTAAAGGATTAATTAAATTCTTGAATGCGGTTTTGAGCACCTTAAGGGGTGCAGTTTTTAGAACTGTGTCTCTTTTGTGTATTTTCTGTCATGTACACCCCTTAAAGTGACTTCAAATGTGAGGTGTTCCCTAAAAAAATGGTTTTATAAATTTTGTTGTAAAAATGAGAAATCGCTGGTCAACTTTTAACCCTTATAACTTCCTAATAAATAAAAATTGTTTCCAAAATTGTGCTGATGTAATGTAGACTTGTGGGAAATGTTATGTACAGTAACTATGTGCTTAATTCTAAAACTCTGGGCAAAACCGTCAATGAAAAAGACCTGGGAGTATGGGTAGATGACAAACTCACATTTAGTGGCCAGTGTCAGGCAGGTGCTACAAAGGCAAATAAAATAATGGAATGCATTAAAAGAGGCATAGATAGGAGGAGAGCATCATTTTACCTCTATACAAGTCACTAGTTCGACCACACTTAGAATACTGTGCACAGTTCTGGTCTCCGGTGTATAAGAAAGACATAGCTGAACTAGAGCGGGTGCAGAGAAGAGCGACCAAGGTTATTAGAGGACTGGGGGGTCTGCCATACCAAGATAGGTTATTACACTTGGGGCTGTTTAGTTTGGAAAAACAAAGGCTAAGGGGTGATCTTATGTTAATGTATAAATATATGAGGGGACAGTACAAAGACCTTTCTGATGAGCTTTTTAATCATAGACCTGAGACAGGGACAAGGGGGCATCCTCTATGTCTGGAGGAAAGAAGGTTTAAGCATAATAACAGACGCGGATTCTTTACTGTAAGAGCAGTGAGACTATGGAACTCTCTGCCGTATGATGTTGTAATGAGTGATTCATTACTTAAATTTAAGAGGGGACTGGATGACTTTCATGAAAAGTGTAATGTTACAGGGTATATATATTAGATTCCTTGATAGGGCGTTGATCCAGGGAACTGGATTGCCGTATGTGGGGTCGGGAAGGAATTTTTTTCCCCAGTGTGGAGCTTACTCTTTGCCACATGGTTTTTTTTTTGCCTTCCTCTAGATCAACATGTTAGGGCATGTTAGGTTAGGCTATGGGTTGAACTAGATGGACTTAAAGTCTTCCTTCAACCTTAATAACTATGTTTTTATGTATTAACTATTTTGTGTGACATATCTCTCTGATTTAAGGTCATAAAAATCAAAAGTTTGAAAATTGTAAAATATAAAAAATGTTCACCATATTTCCGTTTTTTGGTAAATAAACGCAAGTCATATCGAAGAAGTTTTACCACTAACATGAAGTACAATATGTCACGCAGAAACAATCTCAGAATCAGCAGGATCCAGTAAAGCATTCCAGAGTTATAACCTCATAAAGTGACAGTGGTCAGAATTGTAAAAATTGGCCTGGTCATTAAGCTGCAAATTGGCTGTCACTAAGGGGTTAATCACAGTTTCATGCGTCTTGGCATGCTTGCTACCAGTCTTTCACATTGACTCTGGCGCAAAAATTTAAGCAGTTCTTCTTTGTTTGATGGCTTGTGACTATCCATCATGCTCTTGATTACATTCCAGAAGCTTTCAATGGGGTTCAGGTCTGGAGATTAGGCTGTCCATGACAGGGTTTTGATGTGGTGGTCTCTTAATTTTTGCCAGAGCTGTATATCCTTTGTTGACAATGACAGAGGTCAAACGATTTCTGTAAGTATTCACAAGGTTGGCACACACTCTTGGTTGTATGTTGGCCCATTCCTCCATGCCGATCTCATCTAGAGCAGTGATGTTTTAGGCCTGTCAGTGGGAAACACGGACTTTCAATTCCCTCCAAAGGTTTTCTATGGGGTTGAGATCTGGAGACTGGCTAGGCCAATCCATTACCTTCATATGCTTCTTTCGAAGCCACTCCTTCGTTGCCCTGGCAGTGTGCTTGGGATCATTATCATGCTGAAAGATCCATCCACGTTTCATCTTCAATGCCCTTGCTGATGGAAGGAGGTTTGCACTCAAAATCTCATGATACATGGCCCCATTCTTTCTTTCATGTACACGGATCAGTAGTCCTGTTCCCTTTACAGAGAAACAGCCCGAAAGCATGATGTTGCCACCCCCATGCCTCACAGTTGGTATGGTGTTCTTTAGATGCAACTCAGCATTTTGTCTCCTCCAAACACGACGAGTTTGTTTCTATCAAACAGTTCTACTTTGGTTTAATCAGATCATATGACATTCTCCCAATAGTCTTCTGGATGATCCAAATGCTCTCTAGCAAACTTCAGATGGGCCAAGACATATACTGGCTAAAGCAGGGGGACACATCTGGCACTACAGAATCTGAGTCCCTGGCGGTGTAGTGTGTTACTGATGGTAGCCTTTGTTACGGTGGTCCCAGCTCTATGCAGGTCATTCACTAGGTCCCCCCATGTGGTTCTGGGATTTTTGCTCACCATTCTTGTGATCATTTTGACCCCACGGGGTGAGAACTTGCATGGAGCTCCAGATCGAGGGAGATTATCAGAGGTCTTGTATGTCTTCCATTTTCTTATTATTGCTCCAACAGTTGATTTCATCACACCAAGCTGCTTGCCTATTGCAGATTCAGTCTTCCCAGCCTAATGCAGGGCTACAATTTTGTTTCTGGTGTCCTTCGACAGCTCTTTGGTCTTCACCATAGTGGAGTTTGGAGTGTGACTGTTTGAGGTTGTGGACAGGTGTCTTTTATACTACAGATAATAAGTGGAGGACAGAGGAGCCTCTTAAAGAAGAAGTTACAGGTTTGTGAGAACCAGAAATCTTGCATGTATTTAGGTAACCAAATACTTATTGTCCCACCATAATTTGCAAAATAAATCTTGCCAAATCAGACAAGGTGATTTTCTGTTTTGTTTTCTCATCTTGACTCTCATAGTTGTTAGTTGTGGTTTACCTATGATGTCAATAACAGGACCCTTTCATCTTTTTAAGTGGAAGAACTTGCACAAATGGTGGCTGACTAACTACTTTTTTTCTCCATTGTAATAGGGACCAACAAATCTTCCACTACACCCAATCCAGGAGAAGGACACCCAATCAGGAGTGTTCACATTTCTAAAAATTACTGGCAGACACCACCAAAGTGGCATTAATTTCATCAATTTCATACTCGTGCACAGCAAACTTGTAGGACTTGTGCCCTGCTGGTTGTCTGTGGACCTCAGTAATGGCAAAAAAAATGCTGGAAGGTAAATTTATCAGCCACACTGGACATTAGCTAGCTACAGTATCTGACTGATATACAACCACCTAGCTAACTATTTAAAATCTTGCTGCTAATAGTGCCAGAGTCAGGAGCAGCCTCTCTGTGCATTTACTGTGTCAAAATGGCGCTAAAACAAGATATCCACTCTTTATATGGAGAGGGACATGTGATTTCAGCAGCCAATGACACAAGGCGTTGTGTCAGGACATTGTGGTTGTTTACTGCACCCTGATTGGCCAAACGCAATGTGCACACATAAATTTAGGATAAACAAAATTACTGTTTACAAGAACGCCATGCCTCTGAGATCTGCAAACCCCCTTCCTTTCATCAAGCATGTGCCAAACGTTCATGATACACCACCATTATCGTTGCTAAAGTGCAGAAAATACTTTTGAGGCAGCGCAAAAATTTTCCGGCACTTTGTTACCATTTTTTTCCAGGATTTAGAAAATTTTGCTCGTGTTCCGGATCGCGAATCTAAATGTGCCATATTCGTGCTGAATTTATGTTTGGCGATTGTTTTCCAAACAAATTCGCACTAATCCCATCCCTTCTTGAGACTTTTCAGTTATTGCTGATTTTTATTATTATTATTATTATTATTATTATTATTATTATTATTGGTTTTTGGGAGTTCTTTTTAAGCAACAATTTTTACTCACAACTACTGTTGTAGAAAGAGATCTCATTATATTTATGAGACTAACAACAGCTGCACCAAGCAGCTCTTTCTTTTACAGATTGCAAATCATAGAGTACTGTCCATTATGTAAAAGTTGAGAGAAGAAAAGACATTGCTTGGGAGAAAACACTTCCCAATCACAAAAAAGAAGGTTGTTGGGTATAATAAGAGCAACATTAAACTTTTTAGCCATCAAAAGAGAAGTTATGCCTGGCACAAAACTAACACTTCCCATCACCCCAAGATCACCATTCCCACAGTGCAACATTGTGGTGGCAGGATCATGCTGTGGTCATATTTTCCATTGGTATTAACTAGAGAAAAAGTCAGGATTAGATGATAGATAGATGGGGCTTAATGCATACCAAAGCTTGAGGAAATCTTGTTTCAGTTTGTCAGAGATTTGGACTGGGAGATGGAGATTCAAATCCCAGCATAACAATGACCATAAACATGTTGCCACTCTTAAATGTCTTGTATGTCAGGTAAAGAGTCAAAATCCATTAGTCAAAGTCCATACCTCAATCCAAAGAAAAATATGGCATGACGTGATGATTACTATACACCAACCTATCTAACTTGAAGGAGTTGGAAGTTATTTTACTTGGATTAATGGGCAACATCCAAGTGCCCAGATGTTCCAAGCTAATACTCCAATAGTCAGGTTCCTGTAATTGCAGTAAAATGTAACTTTACTAAGTATTGACTTTAAGGGGGTGAATGCACATTATAGTATTTTCATATTTGTATTAATTATTGATTTTGTCACACTAAAAATATTGTACACCTTTAAAGTGTAGGCATGATGAGAAAATCATATTTTCATATGTTAAGTCATTCTACTCCCTACCAAAACATGCACAAAAAAATATTTTATTTCCAAGTCCTAATGCAACAAAACAGTAAACACACCCTGGAGGTGAATGCTTCTTCCAGGAAATGTATGTATGCATGTACACATGTGGTGAAAATTGTTGGTACCCCTCATTTAATAACAGAAAAACCCACAATGGTCGAAGAAATAACTTGAATCTGACAAAAGTAATAATAAATTAAAAATCTATGAAAATGAACAAATGAAAGTCAGACATTGCTTTTCAACCATGCTTCCACAGAATTTAAAAAAAAAATAAAACTCA
The DNA here is from genome assembly GCF_051348905.1 of Ranitomeya variabilis. Classification (NCBI taxonomy): domain Eukaryota; kingdom Metazoa; phylum Chordata; class Amphibia; order Anura; family Dendrobatidae; genus Ranitomeya; species Ranitomeya variabilis. Next base: position 653,789,279 of record NC_135234.1, read on the forward strand.
TGAAATAGACCTGGACAGAACAGATGGTACCCCTGAAAATAATAGTGACAAAAGGGACATGTTAAATCGCGGTGTGTCCACTAACTAGCATCACAGGTGTCTACAATATTGGAATCAGTGAGTGGCCTGTATATAGGGCTACAGATACTCACTGTGCTGTTTGGTGACATGGTGTGTATCACACTCAACATGGACCAGAGGAAGCGAAGGAAAGAGTTGCCTCAGGAGATTTGAAAGAAAATTATAGACAAACATGTTAAAGGTAAAAGTTATAAGACCATCTCCAAGCAGCTTGATGTTCCTGTGACTACAGTTGCACGTATTATTCAGAAATTTAAGATCCATGGGACTGTAGCCCACCTTCCTGGACGTGGCCGCAGGAGGAAAATTGATGACAAATCAAAGAGACAGATAACACGAATGGCAACAAAAGAGCCCAGAAAAACTTCTAAACAGATTTAAGGTGAACTTCAAGCTCAAGGAACATCAGTGTCAGATGGCGCCATCCGTCATTGTCTGAGCCAAAGTGGACTTCATGGGAAACGACCAAGGAGGACATCATTGTTAAAAAAAAAATCATAAAAAAGCTGGACTGGAATTTGCCAAACTATAGGTTGACAAGCCACAAAGCTTCTGGGAGAATGTCCTGTGGACAGATGAGACAAAAATGGAACTTTTTGGCAAGGCACATCAGCTCTATGTTCACAGATGGAAAAATGAAGCCTATCAAGAAAAGAACACTGTCCCTACTGTGAAACATGAAGGAGGCTCTGTTATGTTCTGAGGCTGCTTTGCTGCATCTGGCACAGGGTGTCTAGAATTTGTAAACCACAAAAAGAGGGAAAAAATCCTCCAATATGCAAGAAAAAAATAAAAAATTTGTGCAGTGTACAATGAAATCTCAAGACTATCAAGGTATTCTAGAGAGAAATGTGCTGGCCAGTATCAGAAAGCTTGGTCTCAGTCGCAGGTCATGGGTCTTGCAACAGGATAATGACCCAAAACACACAGCTAAAAACACCCAAGAATGGCTAAGAGGAAAACATTGGGCTATTCTGAAGTGGCCTTCTATGAGCCTTGACCTTAATCCTATTGAGCATCTTTGGAAAGAGCTGAAACATGCCATCTGGAAAAGGCAACCTTCAAACACGAGACAACTGGAGCAGTTTGCTCTTGAGGAGTGGGCCAGAATACCTGTTGAGAGGTGCAGAATTCTCATTGACAGTTACAGGAATCGTTTGATTGCAGTGATTGCCTCAAAAGGTTGTGCAACAAAATATTAAGTTAAGGGTACCATCATTTCTGTCCAGGTCTATTTCATGTGTTTTATTTTTAAAAAATTCTGTGGAAGCATAGTTGAAAAGCAATGTCTGACTTTCATTTGTTCATTTTCATAGACTATTAATTTATTATTACTTTTGCTAGATTCAAGTTATTTCTGTGGATCTGGATAAGTTGGAAACTTATACTGGGAGGTGGCAGATGTGGTTTAACAATGATAAATGTAAGGTTATACACACGGGAAGAAGGAATTAATATCAACATTACACACTGAACACACACATATCATATCACACACAACACACACATATTGTTAACGATATCGTTGCAACGTCACGCTTTTAGTGACGTAGCAATGATCCCGCTAACAATCTTGTTATGTGTGACAGCGACCAACGATCAGGCCCCTGCTGAGAGATCGTTGGTCGTTGGGGAATGATCAGGACCATTTTTTGGTCGCTGATCACCCGCTGTCATCGCTGGATCGGCGTGTGTGACGCCGATCCAGCGATGTGTTCACTTGTAACCAGGGTAAATATCGGGTTACTAAGCACAGGGCCGCGCTTAGTAACCCGATATTTACCCTGGTTACCATTGTAAAAGTTAAAAAAAAACAGTACATACTGACATTCTGATGTCTGTCACGTCCCTCGGCGTCCACAGGGTTAAAACTGCTTTCGGCAGGAGCGCTGCTAATGCACGCGCTGCTGCCGAGAGCTTCCCTGCACTGACTGTGTCAGCGCCGGCCGTAAAGCAGAGCACAGCGGTGACGTCATCGCTGTTACTGCCGGCGCTGACACATTCAGTGCACGCCGGTGGACGCCGGCGGGGGACGTGACAGACATCAGAATGTGAGTATGTAGTGTTTTTTTTTTTTTTACTTTTACAATGGTAACCAGGGTAAATATCGGGTTACTAAGCGCGGCCCTGCACTTAGTAACCCGATGTCTACCCTGGTTACCCGGGTGCTGCAGGGGGACTTTGGCATCGTTGAAGACAGTTTCAACTATGCTGAAGTCGTTCCCCTGATCGTTGGTCGCTGGGGAGAGCTATGTGACAGCTCCCCAGCGACCACACAATGACTTACCAACGATCACGGCCAGGTCGTATCGCTGGTCGTGATCGTTGGTAAGTCGTTTAGTGTAACTCCAGCTTTAGTACATGTGTTTCTCTGTAAGATGTTTGTAAAACTCTGATTTATCACTGACCTACATTTTTGCAATGCAATATGAAACAGAAAAAAATTGTAAATACTATCTAAAACTAGTAGAAACTTTGATAATGTTGGCTAAAATCTGCATTGGAATAATTTCTGTGTATCATTCAGGACCCATATTTGCCACTGCCACATCATATGCAAAGAGTGTTCTGTTTTTGGATAGCAAACTAGGTCTGCAGGCACCCAGCCGAGACTGTGGAGCAGGGTCCATCTCCACTTGTAAGATTTTGCCTCTCCCGCTGTCAGATGAGGCAGCAGGGGTCCTGTTGAGGGGGAAGATTTAAAACAGGTAATGATTGAACCTGCCTGCAAAATAAGTCAATATGAGACACTCTCATGTTTTCAAATGGTAAAGTCTTAGAAACATTCACTTTGAAAACTGATGTAGGGAGCAAGTCATGGATATAAATAATAAAATGTGTTTTCTAAAAACTCCAAAAACAAAGAATGAGATCTTTATTTTCTCTGTAGTGTCCACCTGAGCAATTTATATCCAAAAGTCAAGCACTGTAGCTCACCGTCTCATAAATATATATGGAAACATTATCTTATTATAATTTCTCTTTTTCATTTTACCACCAACATGTTCAGTAAATTGTAATCATTCATATCAGACACAATTCCCATTGGGGTCTTTTTATTCCCATTGGTAATCTTTTTATGCCAAACACACGCTCAGTAGAGACATCTTTATAGGAAGCCAATTAAAACTACTCGTGTGCTCTGGAGTTTGGAAGAAACAAGTGTAACCAGAGAAAAGACACAAGCACTGGGAGAATAGACATGCTGATATTCCCATTGTATCCAGTGCTGTAAGGTGGTAGTGCCACATACAATAATTTACATCTATCAAAGTTGGAAAAGGTATCAGTACTTTCCTATGAATTTCACAAAGTCAGAAAATATGGAGAATATGAATATATACAATAAATGAGTACTTTAGACTTATTTACTACACAAGTCCTAGAAAATCCTATGTCCTAACATTTGTGTCATCCTTTCCATTTTTCCCCAATCCAGCTATTCATAATAAGGTCTGAAAGTCTTTAATACTTTTTTCTACTGTAACATCCATATATGCTCTCATAGCTACTATATTTTAATTTCCTTTATTTGTGGGTTCGGAAACATCTAGCACAAATATGACACCTTCAGGCTACGGATACTTTGGCCATGAATCCTGTTGTGTCACCAAGGTTCACTTGATGCCGCCGCTACATTACAGGGTAATACTGAATGGGGTTTCGTCGGGTACTGAGACCGAAACAAGCAAGTCGCAAAAAATACAACGAGGTTGGGCTCTTTGCAACTTGCTTGTCACAGAGTACACTTGGGGTCTCAATGTGACCTCATTAATTCGTATAGCACTGTGTTGTAGCTGCGCCATTGGGCAAGCCTTGGTCGCACAACAGATATCACAGCCAATGTCGAAGTGCACCCCTAGCCTTAAAATGGCAGCAGTGGTGACAGTCAGCTGGTCACTTCAGTTCTGGCTTGGGGATACATTTAGAGAGAAACTGTTTTTACCAAGAATTCATGGTCAGCCATATTTTCCCTGCAGCAGCCACTATAATTACCATCTTGGTAATGTGTAGATGGCCTGAACTGGTCAGAGTTGTTGCCTGTTGCAGCTTTTTGCGCTAGCTCAGAGAGGAGGTACAAAGCAAAGGAACTCCTTTTTTGACATCCATATTACCTGAAAGGGCATAGTAACTTCTTTAAAGGGGACCCATTAGTTCTGGAAAAAAAACCCACAAATGACTGCAGATGAAATTATATGGCTTCTCTCATATACATATAATTAACAAATCAGTTGATTTATCTCAATATTACAGAAATAAATATTTTAGTTGAATTGTACCACATTAATCTCAAAATCTGGTGAGTTTTCTACAATGGGATGTTCCAAATGTGGAGGTGTAAATGATTCAATACAGCATCTGAATGACAAATGGCGCCTTCTTATGTTTTGTTGTTATGTGAATTCGCTAGTTAATTGAATATAATGGCAGAATCAATGAACCTAATTTTCTTATCAATTTGCCTAAACACATGATAGACCACACACAGTAGCTTCTGTGCCTACTTAAACAGTCGCTGCTCACAATTAAACATGAAGCTTTGCATGTGGACCAGGTGGGGCTGGAGAAAGACATAATGCTGAGAGATTCTAGCCAGCCCAGCCTCATCTAGTCTGCTCAGCGCAGATTGGGTAACAAGAGGAGGTAGAAGCTGAGGAGTTGGAACTGTAGCTGGTGGCTAGCACAACAGTCTAGTAGCCACACAACCTTCATCACGTCTCTCCTATGTGGATGGGCTGAGGATGGAAATGAGGAGGAAATGTAGAGTCATCATCATGGTTGAGACAGGGGAAAGGGAAGAGGAGAGGCCAGGGAGACACATAGCAGAGGTAGGGTTACACTCTCAAAGGCTTGGTACAATTCATGACACTAGCCCAGCATCCAGGGCCTCATGACAGGTTATTTTTGACAAGGAGAGAAAAGTTTTTAAAGATGTCAAGCAATACCTGGCTGACCCAACCAGCCTACTCCCTACTTCTTTTATGATTTTAAACTTTTGGGTCTCAATGAACTGTCCCTCTATTTCTTGGAGGTGTTATCCTGCCCTGCCACTAGGATCCTGTCTGAGAGGGTTTTTAGTGCCGCCAGGGGGAAGGTTAAACAGTCAGGCATTTTCCCCTGTCACCTGAAAATGCTGACAAGCCCACTCTCATAGAAATTAGCAAAACCTAGATTAGCCCACACTTTTCCACACCATCAGATGACAGCAGCACATAAAGTGTTTTAATATTCAATATTTGAATGAGGCCCACGAGTTGCTGCCTTCCAGGGGTCTATAGATGAATCTCCATATAATATTTGCCTGGCTTTGCACATTCTGCAAAGCCTTTAGGACTATAGTCCTAAGTACATCAACTCCACTTTCAAAATATTTATTTTCTAAATTTTCTTGTGGATTCAATGAATCATCCAGACAGTTTAACATGGATATTGTTATTGCATTATGGTGGTATGTAAAACTCATAAAAAGCTTGAAAAATATTTCAGGATTAGATTACTTATCCAGAGATTATTATGTGCCTTCTTTCACATTTTGGTGGCATATAACTGTACAAAAAACCTTTTAAAATTTGGCTTGGTTACATTTCTTACCTATACACTGCTCTGTGCTCTGGGTTACATTTCTTGGATACATAACACTACAAAATATTATTTAACTATTTTGCTGGGTTACATTTCTTACCCATACAGCATTCTGGAGTCTGTGGTACATTTTTGTTATACTGTATATATATAACACTAGAAAAAAGCGTTAGGAGCAAATTTTTCTGGGTTAAATTTTGCAGCCATAGAGTATTATGTGGTCTTGAGTACATTTCTATGGCATACATAACATTCCCAAAAAGTGTTAAAAATTGCTGTGTTAAATTTCTCATCAATGCACTATTCTGTGTTCTGGGGTACATTTTGTTTCTATATACCGTATATACTCGAGTATAAGCTGAGATTTTCAGTCCAGTTTTTACTCAAGTCATTGTCCCAGGGGGTCTGCGGGGGAGGGGGAGCGGCAGGAGTGGCGGCTATCACATCATAATCACCCCCTCCTGATGCGGTCTCTGCAGTTCCCTGCTTCTCAGATGGTCTCTTGCACCTGCAGCTCTTCCTGTGTTCAGCGGTCACGTGGTACCACTCATTAAAGTAATAAATATGGATGCACCTCCACTTCTTTTGGTGTGGAGCGCATATTCATTAGTTTAATGAGCGGTACCACGTGACCGCTGAACACAGGAATAAGCAGCAGGCGCCAGAGAGACCATCAGAGAAGCAGGGACTTGGAGAAACTGCACCAGGAGGGGGTGAGTATGACGAGGGAGGGTGAGCCATGCTATATTCACCTGTCCCCGTTCCACCCCCAAGCTGTGTCTTCTGCATCCTCTAGCTGTGACGTTCAGGTCAGAGGGCACAATGACATGTTGAGTGTGCACCCTGTGCCTGAACAATCACTGCAGAGACCCGGAAGACAAAGTGGCGTGCGGCAGTGGAACAGGGACAAGTGAATATCGCAAGTGCCGAGGGCCTGAGCAAGCGGTGACACCGGCACCTGGCCCCCATAGCATGCCGATGTGTCCCCGCGGCTACCAGCGATGCGAGGTGAGTATGTCATTTTTTTTAATAGCAGCAGCATATGGGGCATATTATTCTATGAAGCATCTTATGGGGCCATGAACCATTATGGAGCAGCATATGGGGCATATTATTCTATTGAGCATCTTATGGGGCCATCAACTTTTATGGAGCATTATATGGGGCATATTATTCTGTGGAGCATGTTATGGGGCCATCAACCTTTATGGAGCAGCATATGGAGCATATTATTCTATGGAGCATCTTTTGGGGCCATCAACCTTTATGGAGCAGCATATGGGGCATATTATTCTATGAAGCATCTTATGAGGTCATCAACCTTTATGGAGCAGCATATGGGGTATATTATTCTATGGAGCATCTTGTGGGGCCATCAACCTTTATGGAGCAATGTATGAGGCATATTATTCTATGGAGCATCTTATGGGGCCATCAGTAACCTTTTATGCAGCATTATATGGGGCATATTTTAATATGGAGCATCTTATGGGGCCATTATTAACCTTTGTGCAGCAATATATGGGGCATGTTTTTTGTATGGAGCATCTTATGGGGCCCATCATGAACTGTATGGAGCATTATATGGGGCTCCTGATTCAATATGGATATTAAAAAACATTTAACCTACTGATGTCTCAATTAATTTTACTTTTATTGGTAACTATGTTTATTTTTGAAATTTACCAGTAGCCGCTGCATTTTCTGCCCTAGGCTTATACTTGAGTCAATAAGTTTTCCCATTTTTTCGTGCCAAAATTAGGGGTCGGCTTATACTCGGGTTGGCTTATGTTGTGAACTCTGTTTTTGGGCTCCCTCTTGTGGTCACAAGTGGTACTGTGTGAGTGCTGTCTTTGGCTCCCTCTGGTGGCTCTTTGTGTCTTTCTGCAGGTCTGAGGCGGATCAGCTGTCTCGTTATCTGTTAGCTGGTTTCCTATTTAGCTCACCTGGACTTTCAGTGTTTGCCTGCTGTCGATGTATTCAGTGCTATCTTGATCCTCCTGAATTCCTTCGCTATCAGTCTCTCCAAGAGAAGCTAAGTTTTCTGTTTGCTTATTTTTTGCTCATTAGTGTTTAATATGTTTCTTGGTTATTTACTTGTCCTTGTCCAGCTTGCTAATATGTGATTTCCTTGCTTGCTGGTAGCTCTAGGGGACTGAGTTTCTCCCCTCACACCGTTAGTTGGTGTGGGGGTTCTTGTATTCTCAGCGTGGATATTTTGTATAGGGTTTTTTACTGACCGCACAGTTCCCTGCCTGTCTTCTGCTATCTAGTATTAGTGGGCCTCATTTGCTGAATCTGTTTTCATTTCTACGTGTTGTATTTTCCCCTTACCTCACCGTTAATATTTGTTGGGGGCTTACTATATCTTTGGGGTCATTTCTCTGAGGCAAGTGAGGTCTTACTTTCTCTATAGGGGTAGCAAGTTTCTCAGGCTGCGTCAAGACGTCCAGGAATTTAGGCACGTTCACCAGCTACCTTCAGTGTGTTTGGTTAGGATCAGGTTTTGCAGACAGTCCAGTTACCACCTCCCTAGAGCTCGTTCTATGTTCAGTAACTTAGCTAGTTCATTCTGTGATCCTCAGCCACTAAGGATCATAACAGTACAGCAGGCCATAAAGTGTTTAATGCATCGCAGATGTGGGATAAGAGAAGCCCTGAGTACAATTTTTTTTTTCCTCTCCCTTTGCTGCAGTCTGTCCAGCTTCTCTCATCCCCTTAATCTCTGGGTGGCTTTGAGTTCAGCTGCAGACATGGATATTCAGAGTCTGACTTCTAGTATGGATCATCTTGCTGCAAGGGTGCAAAGCATTCAGGATTTTGTTGTTCACAGTCCTATGTCTGAGCCAAAAGTACCTATTCCTGAGTTGTTTTCTGGAGATAGATCTAGGTTTCTGAATTTTAAGAATAATTGTAAATTATTTCTTTCTTTGAGACCTCGTTCCTCTGGTGATTCCGCTCAGCAAGTTAGAATTGTTATCTCCCTGTTACGTGGCGACCCTCAAGATTGGGCTTTCTCCCTGGCGCCAGGAGATCCTGCATTGCTGAATGTGGATGCGTTTTTTCTGGCGCTTGGTTTGCTTTATGAGGAACCTAATCTTGAGAACCAGGCAGAAAAGGCCTTGCTGGCTCTCTCTCAGGACCAGGATGAAGCTGAGGACCAGGATGAAGCTGAGGTGTATTGTCAAAAATTTCGGAAATGGTCGGTGCTTACTCAATGGAATGAGTGTGCCCTGGCTGCAAATTTCAGAAAAGGTCTTTCTGAAGCCATTAAGAATGTTATGGTGGGGTTCCCCACGCCTGCAAGTCTGAATGACTCAAAGGCTTTGGCCATTCAGATTGATCGGCGTTTGCGGGAGCGCAAATCTGCGCACCATCTGGCGGTGTTTTCTGAACAGAGACCTGAGTCTATGCAATGTGACCGAATTCTGACCAGAATTGAGCGGCAAAATCATAGACGTCAAAATGGGTTGTGCTTTTACTGTGGTGATTCAACTCATGTTATCTCAGCATGCTCTAAGCGCGTAAAAAAAATCGCTAAATCTGTCACCGTTGGTACTATACAGCCTAAATTCATTTTGTCTGTTACTTTAATTTGTTCTTTGTCATCCTACTTGGTTATGGCTTTTGTGGATTCAGGTGCTGCCCTGAACCTGATGGATTTGTCGTTTGCCAGGCGCTGTGGTTTTGTTCTGGAGCCTTTAGAATTCCCTATTCCACTGAGGGGAATTGATGCTACACCATTGGCTGAGAATAAGCCTCAGTATTGGACTCAAGTGACCATGTGCATGACTCCTGTACATCAGGAGGTGATTCGCTTTCTTGTGCTGCATAATTTGCATGATGTTGTCGTTTTGGGTCTACCATGGCTGCAGGCCCATAATCCAGTTCTGGATTGGAAAGCTATGTCTGTTTCAAGTTGGGGTTGCCAGGGGATTCATGGCGATGCTCCTTTGGTGTCAATTGCTTCTTCCACTCCTTCTGAGGTTCCTGAGTTTTTGTCGGACTACCAGGATGTATTTGATGAGCCCAGATCCGGTGCCCTGCCTCCTCACAGGGATTGTGATTGTGCTATAAATTTGATTCCTGGTAGTAAGTTCCCTAAGGGATGACTTTTTAATTTGTCTGTACCAGAACATGCCGCGATGCGGAGTTATATAAAGGAGTCTTTAGAGAAGGGACATATTCGCCCGTCGTCCTCCCCTCTTGGTGCAGGATTCTTTTTTGTGGCCAAAAAGGATGGTTCTCTGAGACCTTGTATAGATTATCGTCTTCTAAATAAAATCACAGTCAAATTTCAGTATCCTTTGCCATTATTATCTGATCTGTTTGCTCGGATTAAGGGGTCCAGTTGGTTCACCAAGATAGATCTTCGTGGTGCGTATAACCTTGTGCGTATTAAGCAGGGGGATGAATGGAAAACAGCATTTAATACGCCCGAAGGCCATTTTGAGTACTTGGTGATGCCTTTTGGACTCTCTAATGCTCCTTCTGTGTTCCAGTCCTTCATGCATGACATCTTCCGAGAATATCTGGATAAATTTATGATTGTGTATTTGGATGACATTTTGGTCTTTTCTGAGGACTGGGAGTCCCATGTGAAGCAGGTCAGGATGGTATTTCAGGTCCTGCGTGCTAATGCCTTATTTGTGAAGGGCTCAAAATGTCTTTTCGGAGTACAGAAGGTTTCCTTTTTGGGTTTTATTTTTTCTCCTTCTACTATTGAGATGGACCCAGTCAAGGTCCAGGCTATTCATGACTGGACTCAGCCTACATCTGTTAAGAGTCTTGAGAAGTTCTTGGGTTTTGCTAATTTTTACCGTCGCTTCATTGCTAATTTTTCTGGCGTGGTTAAACCCTTGACGGATTTGACCAAGAAGGGTTCTGATGTGACTAATTGGTCTCCTGCGGCCGTGGAGGCCTTTCGGGAGCTGAAGCGCCGGTTTTCTTCGGCTCCAGTTTTGTGTCAGCCTGATGTCTCTCTTCCTTTTCAGGTCGAGGTTGATGCTTCTGAGATTGGAGCAGGGGCTGTTTTGTCGCAGAGAAGCTCTGATTGCTCTGTGATAAAACCTTGTGCTTTCTTTTCAAGAAAGTTTTCGCCTGCCGAGCGGAATTATGATGTTGGTAATCGGGAGTTGTTGGCTATGAAGTGGGCATTTGAGGAGTGGCGACATTGGCTCGAGGGAGCTAAGCATCGTGTGGTGGTCTTGACTGATCACAAAAATCTGATTTATCTCGAGTCTGCCAAGCGGCTGAATCCTAGACAGGCTCGTTGGTCGTTGTTTTTCTCCCGTTTCGATTTCGTGGTCTCGTACCTGCCTGGCTCGAAGAACGTGAAGGCTGATGCTCTTTCTAGGAGTTTTGTGCCTGACTCTCCGGGAGTTTCAGAGCCGGCTGGTATCCTCAGAGAGGGAGTGATTTTGTCTGCCATTTCCCCAGATTTGCGACGAGTGCTGCAGAAATTTCAGGCGGATAGACCTGACCGTTGCCCACCAGAGAGACTGTTTGTCCCAGATAGATGGACCAGCAGAGTTATTTCCGAGTTTCATTCTTCGGTGTTGGCAGGCCATCCTGGGATTTTTGGTACCAGAGATTTGGTGGCTAGGTCCTTCTGGTGGCCTTCCTTGTCGCGGGATGTGCGTTCCTTTGTGCAGTCCTGTGGGATTTGTGCTCGGGCTAAGCCTTGCTGTTCTTGTGCCAGCGGTTTGCTTTTGCCTTTGCCTGTCCCGAAGAGGCCTTGGATGCACATTTCCATGGATTTTATTTTGGATCTTCCAGTCTCTCAGAGAATGTCTGTCATCTGGGTGGTGTGTGATCGTTTTTCCAAAATGGTCCATTTGGTGCCCTTGCCTAAGTTGCCTTCCTCCTCCGATTTGGTCCCTCTATTTTTTCAGAATGTGGTTCGCTTGCACGGCATCCGTGAAAATATTGTGTCTGACAGAGGATCCCAGTTTGTGTCCAGATTTTGGCGGATCTTTTGTGCTAAGATGGGCATTGATTTGTCTTTTTCGTCGGCCTTCCATCCTCAGACGAATGGCCAAACCGAGCGAACTAATCAGACCTTGGAAACTTATTTAAGATGTTTTGTTTCTGCTGATCAGGATGATTGGGTGACTTTTTTGCCATTGGCCGAGTTTGCCCTTAATAATCGGGCTAGTTCTGCTACTTTTGGTTTCGCCTTTTTTCTGCAATTCTGGTTTCCATCCTCGTTTTTCCTCGGGTCAGGTTGAGCCTTCTGACTGTCCTGGGGTGGATTCTGTGGTGGATAGGTTGCAGCAGATTTGGAACCATGTGGTGGACAATTTGAAGTTGTCACAGGAGATGGCTCAGCGCTTTGCCAACCGCCGTCGCGGTGTGGGTCCCCGACTTCGTGTTGGGGATTTGGTATGGCTGTCTTCTCGGTATGTTCCTATGAAGGTCTCCTCTCCTAAGTTCAAGCCTCGCTTCATCGGTCCTTATAAGATTTTGGAAATCCTTAACCCGGTGTCATTTCTTTTGGACCTCCCAGCGTCGTTTGCCATTCATAACGTGTTCCATAGGTCTTTGTTGCGGAGGTATGTGGTGCCTGTGGTTCCTTCTGTTGAGCCCCCTGCCCCGGTGCTGGTTGAGGGCGAATTGGAGTACGTGGTGGAGAAGATCTTGGATTCTTGTTTTTCTAGACGGAGGCTTCAGTATTTGGTTAAGTGGAAGGGCTATGGTCAGGAGGATAATTCCTGGGTTGTCGCCTCTGATGTTCATGCAGCCGATTTGGTTCATGCCTTCCATGTGGCTCATCCTGATCGCCCTGGGGGTTTTGATGAGGGTTCGGTGAGCCCTCCTCAAGGGGGGGGGTACTGTTGTGAACTCTGTTTTTGGGCTCCCTCTTGTGGTCACAAGTGGTACTGTGTGAGTGCTGTCTTTGGGCTCCCTCTGGTGGCTCTTTGTGTCTTTCTTTAGGTCTGAGGCGGATCAGCTGTCTCGTTATCTGTTAGCTGGTTTCCTATTTAGCTCACCTGGACTTTCAGTGTTTGCCTGCTGTCGATGTATTCAGTACTATCTTGATCCTCCTGAATTCCTTCGCTATCAGTCTCTCCAAGAGAAGCTAAGTTTTCTGTTTGGTTATTTTTTGCTCATTAGTGTTCAATATGTTTCTTGGTTATTTACTTGTCCTTGTCCAGCTTGCTAATATGTGATTTCCTTGCTTGCTGGTAGCTCTGGGGGACTGAGTTTCTCCCCTCACACCGTTAGTTGGTGTGGGGGTTCTTGTATTCTCAGCGTGGATATTTTGTATAGGGTTTTTTACTGACCGCACAGTTCCCTGCCTGTCTTCTGCTATCTAGTATTAGTGGGCCTCATTTGCTGAATCTGTTTTCATTTCTACGTGTTGTATTTTCCCCTTACCTCACCGTTAATATTTGTTGGGGGCTTACTATATCTTTGGGGTCATTTCTCTGAGGCAAGTGAGGTCTTACTTTCTCTATAGGGGTAGCAAGTTTCTCAGGCTGCGTCGAGACGTCCAGGAATTTAGGCACGTTCACCGGCTACCTTCAGTGTGTTTGGTTAGGATCAGGTTTTGCGGTCAGTCCAGTTACCACCTCCCTAGAGCTCGTTCTATGTTCAGTAACTTAGCTAGTTCATTCTGTGATCCTCAGCCACTAAGGATCATAACAGGCTTATACTCGAGTACAGAGATGAGCAGTGTTCGAGTCGAACTGTCTGGTAGTCATCTGAGTAGCCCCCCTGTGAAGCTAGCTACACCGCCTGTGTATCTAAATTTTTACTGCATCTAACCCAGTAAATCGTTTTGGGCTTAGTAGCAGTGTCTGCACGTCAGCATAGTAGCCCACCTGTGAAGCTAGCTACACCGCCTGGGTATCTAAATTTTTACTGCATCTAACCCAGTAAATCGTTTTGGGCTTAGTAGCAGTGTCTGCACGTCAGCGGCGTAGCCTGCCTGTGAATCTAGCTACACCGCCTGTGTATCTAAATTTTTACTGCATCTAACCCAGTAAATCGTTTTGGGCCTAGTAGCAGTGCCTGCACATCAGCGGAGTAGCCCGCCTGTGAAGCTAGCTACACCACCTGTGTATCTAATTTTTTACTGCATCTAACCCAGTAAATCGTTTTGGGCTAGTACCACAGTTTGGCCACTCAGCTCTGCTCGGTTTCAATCCATCGTTTTTTGTGCTAACAACTACAGAGTTGCCAATTAGTTAAGCACCAAAATGAGTGGCAAAAGGCCTGCTGCTGGTGGAAAGGGGAATAGGAGTGTTGGAAAGGGAAAATATGGTTGTGTCCATGGGGTAGGTGGTAAAGCAACAGTAACATCTGCAGAAGAAAGACCATCTTCCAGCCAAAGTAAGATGTCTACTTCTTTTCATGGACAATCTGATATGATCGCTTTCTTACGACCATCGCTATGAGCATCGCTACAAATTCCAGATGAGGCACAAAAACAACAGGTGCTTGAATGGATATCAAGTGCTCGTTCAAGTGGGCTCTCCTCCACCTCAACTTGAACATCACAAATACTCCAGTCCTCAAAGTTGTCACCCTAATCACACTTGCTTCCTCACAGCTCCCAAGTCTCCAGCCGCCCGTCTGAGTATGGGGTAACATAGATGGTTGAGTCTGCAGAGCTGTTTACTCATACTATAGCCTGGGAATTAGAGGTCTGCTCCAGAGCTTCTGTGAATCCAGACAAGGGAATGATCTGCACTGATGCCCAGAATCTTTGTGAGTCGGATCCAGGCCCATGAAGAAGGTTCTGAGCATAATGTAGACCCTCGTTCCTGTTGGTGGAGACAATGAAGAAGATGATGATGAGACTGAGATACCTGATTGGAATGAAAACTTGACTTTTCGGTCAGGACAGGAAGAGGTTGGCTCTGAGGACGATGGGTGTGAGAACGCACAGGGTGATGATGACGAGGTTGAAGACCCCACCTACTGTCAACCCACAGTCTGCCAGTCCATGAGGTCAGCAGAGGAGGTGGAGGGGGATGCTAGCGACGATGAGGTTAGGTTGTGCCTCCCTGGACAGAGACGGAGTACTGGAAGCACGTCAACAACTGCATCCTCAACCACAACTGTGCCTCTGAGCACAAGTCGTGGTGGCTCTTCAGGTCGCATGGGCTCTAAGCCTTGCATAGCCTGGGCATTTTTTGAGCTTGCAAAGGATGACCCAACTCATGTTATCTGTAAGATTTGTCACCAAAATCTCAGTAGAGGCCAAAAAATTAATAGTTTGAGTACTTTATGCATGAACCGTCACATGGATATGAGGCATAAGTTGCAGTGGGAAGCTCACTGTGCTACAATGCGGCCTAGTGGTCCGGGCCAACCACCGTCTGCCCCATCAAGTTCATCTGCAGCCTCTTTATCCTCTGTGACTGTGGGGACAGCAGTCTCACATGGTTTTGGACACAGACCTTCCACCTCTTTACCCGCAACAGCCAGTGTGATTGGCAGGTCGTCAGTAGATTAGCAAGTGGAAACACCTGCTGGTGTTGAGCGCTCTCTGACATCGAGACCACCACATTTTGATCAAGGCAACATAATATCTCTGCCTGCACCTTCCTCACAGACCAGCAGATTGCCGGGAACACCCTACTCAACCCCGTCTAAGCACGGCAGCCAAGCCCTCGGTCCCTCAGATGTGGACAAGTAAAAGACCATTTCCTCCTAGCCATGACAAAGCTAAGAGATTGAATTTCACCATCTGCAAGCTGCTGGCTACAGAAATGCTGCCTTTCCGCCTAGTGGGCACAGAGGATTTTCAAGACCTTATGTCAGTTGCAGTGCCACAGTACCAGATGCCCAGTCACCACTACTTCTCAAAGAAAGCTGTGTCTGCGCTACACCAGCATGTCGCACACAACATCACCGCCTCCTTGAGAAACTCTGTTTGTGACAGGGTGCATGTCAGCACAGACACTTGGATGAGTAGACATGGACAGGGGCGTTACATGTCGGTGACTGGGCACTGGGTAACTATGGTGACAGGAGGAGAAGGGGCTGCTGTCCCCACGAGTTGCGCGTAGATCCTCTGTATCTAGAAGTTCCTTCACAGCTTCTGCCTCCTCAACCTCCTCTCGGTCCTCCACCTGCACCCAAAGCCTGTCTGGTAATGCCACCGGCAT
Organism: Ranitomeya variabilis; assembly: GCF_051348905.1. Lineage (NCBI taxonomy): Eukaryota > Metazoa > Chordata > Amphibia > Anura > Dendrobatidae > Ranitomeya > Ranitomeya variabilis. The sequence goes on from NC_135234.1 coordinate 653,805,064, forward strand.
TCTAACTGCACAGAAGGAATCCTGCACACCTCCTTACTATGCTGTCACCAGGGCTCAACGGCATCAGGCGTTGTTTACCTTGAAATGTCTGGGAAATGTGAGTCACAGCTGAGGAGTTGTGGTCAGCTCTGGAGGCGGAGTTCCATCAATGGTTGTCTCCACTGAACCTGCAGCCAGGGAAGGCTGTGTGCGACAATGCTGCAAACCTGGGTGCGGCCCTTCGTCAGGGCAATGTCACACACGTGCCTTGTATGGCTCGCGTTTTGAACCTGCTTGTCCAGCAATTTTTATCCCACTATCCCGGACTAGATGGGCTTCTGCAGAGGGCACGGTCGCTGTGTGCTCACTTCCACCGTTCACATTCCGCAGCTCAACGACTTACATCTCTACAGAAGTCGTTGGGCATGCCAGTTCACCGGCTGAAATGCGATGTGCCCACACAGTGGAATTCAACTCTGCACATGTTGCAGCGACTGTGGCAGCACCGATGAGCCCTGGTGCAATACATTATGAAGTATAGCCTGTGCCAGCGAGATCCAGAGGTGGGGCAAATCACGCTGCATGAGTGGTCTCAGATCAGGGACCTATGCACCCTTCTGCACAGTTTTGAAACAGCGACGAAGATGTTCAGTGCTGTCGATGCCATTATCAGCATGACTATTCCGGTCATTTACATGCTGGAGCACACCTTAAACAGTATTAAGAGTCAGGTGGAGGGACAAGAGGAGGAGGAGGAAGAACAGTAGGAGTCGTATGCAGAAGCAGGAACAGGAGGAGGGATAATATCTCCAAGGTCCAGACTGTCGGCAGCACCAAGGCGGCTGGCATTGGAGGGTGGGGGAGAGGGATTACCGAGGGCGCATGGTAGCAGCCAAACTGTTGAGGAAGGTGCAGGAGCCGAGGAAGAAGTGGAAGACGAACTGGCTCTGGGCATGCAAGACTCATCAGTTGAGAGAGACCTTGATAAAATTTCTGTTGTGCGAGGTTGGGGGGAGAGGGCAGAGGAAGGAAGCATGATTCTCACCTCACCGCCACCAAGACAACAAGGACTTGGTCCTCCTGGATGCGCAAGACACATGAGTGCCTGCTTGCTGTACTGCCTGCAACAAGACCCTCGAATTGTCAGAATCCGAAGTAATGCCGACTACTGGGTTGCCACACTCTTAGATCCCCGGTACAAAAGTAAATTTGGCAAAATAATTCCTGCCATAGAAAGGGATTCACGCATGCAGGAGTATCAGCAGAGACTGTTACAGAACCCTACATCTGCTTTTCCACAAAACAGAGAATGTAGACAGACTAACGTTCATCAAGATGAACAAATCCTGGATCCGCAAGGACTTTTCTACCCCTGTGTAATCCTGGGGAGACTAAAAGCTTGATGATTTTTGAAAATCACCTCACCAACCATTTTAAGAAACTCTGGCGAAATTGATGCCACTTAAGTCGTGTCTGTGGCCCAATTTTTGGAAAAAATGGAGACTCTTTTTGGAGTCCCTTTGCTGTGTTTTACATAACGTTGCCATCATCAATTCCAGGTGGGTGGGGTCGCTCCCCCCCTTTTAACCTTTAGAAACTACATACACTATGGCTTGGGGTAACACAGATGGTTGAGTCTGCAGAGCTGTTTACTCATACTATGGCCTGGGATTCAGAGGTCTGCTCCAAAGCTTCAGTGTCTGCTAGTCAGCAGAGTAGCCCACCCATGAAGCAAGCTACACCACCTGTTTATCTAATGACTAATTTTTAACTGCATCTAGCCCAGGCAATACTTTGGGCCTAGTAGCAGTGTCTGCTACCCAGCAGAGTACCCCACCCTTGAAGCAATCTACACCGCCTTCTTTCTTTCTCAATCTAACTCCTCGGCACTGGGGTGTCCGCTCTCCCTCCAGCTCTCTCCTTCTCACAGGTGGACTACCGCGTGTATTCACACTGTGGCGAATCTTTTGGGCCCAGGCATAAGAAGTCGTTGAGGTAATAAATAATATGTGCCCCCTCAGAAACACTCATGACTAGGGTTGAGCGACCTTCATTTTTTAAAGATCGAGTCGGGTTTTGCGAAACCCGACTTTGTCCAGAGTCGAGTCGAGGGCAGTCGGCCGATTATCGCTAAAAGTCGGGGATCGACCGAAACACGAAACCCAATGCAAGTCAATGGGGAAGCATAGTCGGCAGTGAGTGGAGGCCAGGAAAACACCTACAGTGCCCATTTTAATGCCAAAAACATCCATTCTTGTTTCTGAAGCTTGTCAATCTTAATTAACTTTATAATAATAGTTGTTCATTGGAACTTGGGGGTCATTTGGCAAAAGTTGTGGGGGGTAGGGCTGGTTCAAGGTTTTAGTGGGCCCAGGAATCGTGGACTACGTCACGGCGGTGGAGCAGGGAGAGGTAAGTATTTCAACGTTGCAAGTGCTGTGATCCTGAGCAAGCAGGGGGGGCCCACTCGTTCGCATTGGCACTGGCACAGGGCCCCTCAAAGTACAGCGGTGTGTTTGCACGGCGGGGGCGCCTCCCACCAGCAGCGACACATTTGCATACTCTGAGGGGCCCTGTGCCAGTGACGTCGCCAACGAGTATGCCCCCCCCACCTGATGAAGGAACCTGCACTTTCATCTGCACCTTCCTCTTTGTCCCTGTGTAAGGTGGTATAACATGCGGGAAGGGGAACCTTACTTTCAGCAGGGTCAGATTCTGGCTGTGTAGAGTGCAAGGGGAATGTAGTGGTCTAGGTCAATGTACCAGCAGACTCATCTAGCAGTGGCTGGGCAATGGGCAGGATGAGAAGGAAACAGATATAGGGCCAAAGAATAAAGTAGGCTAAATGCTGTTCAAAATTGGTAACAGGACTAAACAGGCGGCATTGCTTTGTTCAGTGGAGTAGCAAACCCAGGAGCAGCAGACACTGTTTTAAGGGCCCAAACACACTAATAGGCCAAATGCAGTTTAATATCTGATACTATAGGCCGAAAGCCAGAAGGTGGAAGTTCAGCTTTATTCAGTTGAGGGCAAACACTAGGGAGGGGCAGACACCATTAGTAGGCTGTAACCACCAAGTTTTTTAAAAAACAGCACTTAATGAGAGCCAGAAGGTTGAAGCTCAGCTTTATTCAGTTGAGGACAAACACCAGGGAGGGGCAGACACCGTTAGTAGGCCGTAACCAAAGTTGAAGGCCAAATGCAGTTTAATATCTGATACTATAGGCCGAAAGCCAGAAGGTGGAAGCTCAGCTTTATTCAGTTGAGGGCAAACACCAGGGAGCGGCAGACACCGTTAGTAGGCCGTAACCAAAGTTGAAGGCCAAATGCAGTTTAATATCTGATACTATAGGCCGAAAGCCAGAAGGTGGAAGCTCAACTTTATTCAGTTGAGGGCAAACACCAGGGAGGGGCAGACACCGTTAGTAGGCCGTAACCACCAAGTTTTTAAAAAACAGCACTTAATGATAGCCAGAAGGTTGAAGCTCAGCTTTATTCAGTTGAGGGCAAACACCAGGGAGCGGCAGACACCGTTAGTAGGCCGTAACCAAAGTTGAAGGCCAAATGCAGTTTAATATCTGATACTATAGGCCGAAAGCCAGAAGGTTGAAGCTCAGCTTTATTCAGTTGAGGGCAAACACCAGGGAGCGGCAGACACCGTTAGTAGGCCATAACCAAAGTTGAAGGCCAAATGCAGTTTAATATCTGATACTATAGGCCGAAAGCCAGAAGGTGGAAGCTCAGCTTTATTCAGTTGAGGGCAAACACCAGGGAGGGGCAGAAACCGTTAGTAGGCCGTAACCACCAAGTTTTTAAAAAACAGCACTTAATGATAGCCAGAAGGTTGAAGCTCAGCTTTATTCAGTTGAGGGCAAACACCAGGGAGCGGCAGACACCGTTAGTAGGCCGTAACCAAAGTTGAAGGCCAAATGCAGTTTAATATCTGATACTATAGGCCGAAAGCCAGAAGGTTGAAGCTCAGCTTTATTCAGTTGAGGGCAAACACCAGGGAGCGGCAGACACCGTTAGTAGGCTATAACCAAAGTTGAAGGCCAAATGCAGTTTAATATCTGATACTATAGGCCGAAAGCCAGAAGGTGGAAGCTCAGCTTTATTCAGTTGAGGGCAAACACCAGGGAGGGGCAGAAACCGTTAGTAGGCCGTAACCACCAAGTTTTTAAAAAACAGCACTTAATGATAGCCAGAAGGTTGAAGCTCAGCTTTATTCAGTTGAGGGCAAACACCAGGGAGCGGCAGACACCGTTAGTAGGCCGTAACCAAAGTTGAAGGCCAAATGCAGTTTAATATCTGATACTATAGGCCGAAAGCCAGAAGGTGGAAGCTCAACTTTACTCAGTTGAGGGCAAACACCAGGGAGGGGCAGACACCGTTAGTAGGCCGTAACCACCAAGTTTTTAAAAAACAGCACTTAATGAGAGCCAGAAGGTTGAAGCTCAGCTTTATTCAGTTGAGGGCAAACACCAGGGAGCGGCAGACACCGTTAGTAGGCCGTAACCAAAGTTGAATGCCAAATGCAGTTTAATATCTGATACTATAGGCCGAAAGCCAGAAGGTTGAAGCTCAGCTTTATTCAGTTGAGGGCAAACACCAGGGAGCGGCAGACACCGTTAGTAGGCCATAACCAAAGTTGAAGGCCAAATGCAGTTTAATATCTGATACTATAGGCCGAAAGCCAGAAGGTGGAAGCTCAGCTTTATTCAGTTGAGGGCAAACACCAGGGAGGGGCAGAAACCGTTAGTAGGCCGTAATCACCAAGTTTTTAAAAAACAGCACTTAATGAGAGCCAGAAGGTTGAAGCTCAGCTTTATTCAGTTGAGGGCAAACACCAGGGAGCGGCAGACACCGTTAGTAGGCCGTAACCAAAGTTGAAGGCCAAATGCAGTTTAATATCTGATACTATAGGCCGAAAGCCAGAAGGTGGAAGCTCAGCTTTATTCAGTTGAGGGCAAACACCAGGGAGCGGCAGACACCGTTAGTAGGCCGTAACCAAAGTTGAAGGCCAAATGCAGTTTAATATCTGATACTATAGGCCGAAAGCCAGAAGGTGGAAGCTCAGCTTTATTCAGTTGAGGGCAAACACCAGGGAGGGGCAGACACCGTTAGTAGGCCGTAACCACCAAGTTTTTAAAAAACAGCACTTAATGAGAGCCAGAAGGTTGAAGCTCAGCTTTATACAGTGGAGAACAACACCAGGGAGCGGCAGACACCGTTAGTAGGCCGTAACCAAAGTTGAAGGCCAAATGCAGTTTAATTTCTGATACTATAGGCCGAAAGCCAGAAGGTTGAAGCTCCGATTTAGACAGTGGAGGACAATTTGAATTAGGGACTGCAGACAGACTTAGTAGGCTGTCCCCTGTGGACCATGCATCCACCACATTAACCCATTGCGCCGTAATGGACACGTAATCTTCCGTGGCCATGCCTACAGGTCCATGCTTCTGTTGTCAGGTGCACCTTTGTACTCACAGATTGCCAGAGTGCATGGACAATGCGGTCTTTTACATGCTGGTGGAGGGTTGGGATGGCTTTTCTCGCAAAAGAAGTGTCGACTGGTTAGCTTGTAGCGTGGTACAGCGTAGTCCATCATGGCCTTATTAATAGTAAATAAAATATATAACTAGACTCTATGAACTTTTAAATAGGTTCCAGGGGTACACGGGCAGCATTGGTGTGGTCAGTGGAGGAGTATTGCAAGTAGGGACCGCAGACAGGCTATCAAAGGCCTAAAATAACAAACAATAGGCTCATGGCAGTTTTAAATCAGTTACATGGATACACAGGCAGGCACTCCAGGCAGCATTGTGGTCAGTGGAGGAGTATTGCAAGTAGGGGCCGCAGACAGGCTATCAAAGGCCTAAAATAACAAACAATAGGCTCATGGCAGTTTTAAATCGGTTACATGGATACACAGGCAGGCACTCCAGGCAGCATTGTGGTCAGTGGAGGAGTATTGCAAGTAGGGGCCGCAGACAGGCTATCAAAGGCCTAAAATAACAAACAATAGGCTCATGGCAGTTTTAAATCGGTTACATGGATACATAGGCAGGCAGCATTGTGGTCAGTGGAGGAGTATTGCAAGTGTCTGACACAGTTAGTACTCCCAAAAAATAAATAGATGTTAATGTCTCGCAAAACTATAAATAAAAAAAGGGTGGCATGCTTAGGTACAGGGGTGGGCTCATTTGCAGAGTTTATGACAAAGTAATTTGGCAGTAAATTAGTATTTACTGGTGTCAATATAGGACACTGACCCAGACTACTTTAACTAGCATCATAGATGTCAACAAATTGGTATTGTTTGTCAGTGCCAGGCATTGAATTATGTCAGCGCATAGACTAAACATTGGTGGAGCTGTGCGAGATAATTTTGCACGTGGTAGAGCACAGTTTGAGCTGGGGGGGGGAACTCTCTTGTGGCCGGCGGTACCGACCCAGGGCCCCTCATGTTACAATGGTGTGTCTGACGTTGGGTGTGCACCACCACTGCCAGAGACACTACATTGTACTATGAGGGACCCAGTGGCAGTGCCGTCGACCAAAAGCGAGCACACCCACCTCTTCTGACAAACAGCACTGTAACTAACGGGTGCTTGCGCCAAGTGTCGAGAGTGAGACAATGGCCCCGTGGGGGGAGTTTTCCCATTGGGGGATGTGTAAACATGTCGTATGCTGTTCAAACAGCTGCTGCAAATTAAGAGATTTGAACACTCAGTAAGACCACTCCACAAGCAAGACCTTTTTATAGGAAAGCTAGGTGTCAGCCGGGAAAGGTGGGGCAAAATAATTTGAAATCCAGGAGTGGTTCATTTTAATGAAGGTGAGATCATCCACATTTTGGGTAGCCAGACGAGTCCTTTTTTTGGTTAATATTGAACCAGCAGCACTGAATACTCTTTCTGATAGCACACTAGCTGCTGGGCAAGCAAGCTCCTGCAACGCATATTCTGCCAATTCAGGCCAGGTGTCTAATTTGGATGCCCAGTAATCAAATGGGAATGACGGTTGAGGGAGAACATCAATAAGGGCTGAAAAATAGTTAGTAACCATACTGGACAAATGTTGTCTCCTGTCACTTTGAATAGATGCTGCAGTACCTGTCCTGTCTGCGGTCATTGCGAAATCACTCCACAACCTGGTCAGAAAACCCCTCTGTCCAACGCCACTTCTGATCTGTGCACCTCTAACACCTCTGCCATGTAGCCCCCTGCAGCTTGTGTGAGAACCATCACCGGCGCTGTGTGATGGGAATGCCTGAATCAAACGGTCTACAAGAGTAGCTTGTTTGGTTGCTAAGATTTGTTCGAGGTTCTCATGTGGCATAATATTTTGCAATTTGCCTTTATAGCGAGGGTCAAGGATGCAGGCCAACCAGTAATCGTCATCGCTCATCATTTTAATAATGCGTGTGTCCCTTTTGAGGATACGTAAGGCATAATCCGCCATGTGGGCCAAAGTTCCAGTTGTCAAATCTGCGGTTGTGCTTGTTGGAGGGGCAGTTACAGGCAAATCTACGTCACTTGTCTCCCTTAAAAAAACAGAACCCGGCCTTGCAACACCACTAATTTCTGTTGGCCCAGGAGAAGCTTCCTCATTCAAAAAGTACTCATCCCCATCATCCTCCTCCTCCTCTTCGCCCGCTACAGCGTCCTCTACACGGCCCTGACCAGACAATGGCTGACTGTCATCAAGGCTTTCCTCTTCCTCGGCTGCAGACGCCTGCTCCTTTATGTGCGTCAAACTTTGCATCAGCAGACGCATTAGGGGGATGCTCATGCTTATTATGGCGTTGTCTGCACTAACCAGCCGTGTGCATTCCTCAAAACACTGAAGGACTTGACACAGGTCTTGTAGCTTCGACCACTGCACACCTGACAACTCCATGTCTGCCATCCAACTGCCTGCCTGTGTATGTGTATCCTCTCACAAAAACATAACAGCACGCCTCTGTTCGCACAGTCTCTGAAGCATCTGTAGTGTGGAGTTCCACCTTGTTGCAACGTCGATGATTAGGCGATGCTGGGGAAGGTTCAAAGACCGCTGATAGTTCTGCATACGGCTGGAGTGTACGGGCGAACGGCGGATATGCGAGCAAAGTCTGCGCACTTTGAGGAGCAGGTCGGGGAGCCCCGGGTAACTTTTCAGGAAGCACTGCACCACCAGGTTTAAGGTGTGAGCCAGGCAAGGAATGTGTTTCAGTTAGGAAAGGGCTATGGCAGCCATGAAATTCCTTCCGTTATCACTCACTACCTTGCCTGCCTCAAGATGTACAGTGCCCAGCCATGACTGAGTTTCATTCTGCAAGAACTCGGACAGAACTTCCGCGGTGTGTCTGTTGTCGCCCAAACACTTCATTGCCAATACAGCCTGCTGACGCTTGCCACTAGCTGTCCCATAATGGCACACCTGGTGTGCAACAGTGGCAGCTGCGGATGGAGTGGATGTGCGACTGCGGTCTGTGGACGAGCTCTCGCTTCTGCATGAGGAAGAGGAAGAGGAGGAGGGGGGGCGAACGCCTACAGCCAACTCTTTCCTTGACCGTGGGCTAGGCAGAACTGTCCCAATATTGCTGTCCCCTGTGGACCTTGCATCCACCACATTCACCCAGTGTGCCGTGATGGACACGTAACGTCCCTGGCCATGCCTACTGGTCCATGCATCTGCTGTCAGGTGCACCTTTGTAGTCACAGACTGCCTGAGTGCATGGACGATGCGGTCTTTAACATGCTGTTGGAGGGCTGGGATGGCTTTTCTAGAAAAGAAGTGTCGACTGGGTAGCTCATAGCGTGGTACAGCGTAGTCCATCAGCGCTTTGAAAGCTTCGCTTTCAACTAACCGGTAGGGCATCATCTCTAATGAGATTAGTCTAGCAATGTGGGCGTTCAAACCCTGTGTACGCGGATGCGAGGATGAGTACTTCCTTTTCCTAACAAGAGTCTCATGTAGGGTGAGCTGGACTGGAGAGCTGGAGATCGTGGAACTAGCGGTGGTGCCGGTGGACATGGGTGACTGAGAGAGGGTTGGAGATGGTATTCTTGCCGGTGCCCTACATGCAGTGTTTCCTACTACTAACCTGGTGATTCCCTGACTGCTTTGGCCTGGCAACAAAAGCTGCACAGATACTGCAGGTGGTGTGGGAAATGGTCGGCTTACAGGGAGGGAAGGGATGTAGCGTTTCTGACTAGCTTCATTGGCCGAGGGTGCTGCAACCTTTAGGGACATGTCATGAATCCCAATGGCTAGGGATAGCACAGGACAAGCAAAGTACAAATATATAACGGACGAGCTCTAGGGTGATGGAACCTGGGCTGACCGCTGCCCTACGCCTGACAAACGCAACTAGAGATAGCCAGGGAGCGTGCCTACGTTGGTTCTAGACGCCACGCACCAGCCTAAGAGCTAACTAGTACTGCAGAGAAAATAAAGACCTCACTTGCCTCCAGAGGAATGAACCCCAAAAGATATAGTTGCCCCCTCACATGTATTGACGGTGAAATGAGAGGAAGGCACACACATAGAGATGATATATATAGTTTAGCAAATTGAGGCCCGCTGTAAACTAGAAAGCAGAACGATACAAAAGGGGACTGAGCGGTCAGCAAAAAACCCTAATCAAAAAAACCATCCTGAGATTACAAGAACCCATGTGCCAACTCATGGCACATGGGGAGAACCTCAGTCCACTAGAGCTACCAGCTAGCATAGAGACATAATAAGCAAGCTGGACAAAAAACCAAACAACTGAAAATCAGCACTTAGCTTATCCTGAAAGATCTGGGAGCAGGTAGGCAGGAACCAAACAGAGCACATCTGAATACATTGATAGCCGGCAAGGAAATGACAGAAAGGCCAGGTAAAATAGGAAACACCCAGCCTCTGATGGACAGGTGGAAACCAAAGGCCGCAACCCACCAAAGTCACCCAGTACCAGCAGTAACAACCAGAGGGAGCCCACAAACAGAATCCACAACAGGGACATTTGGTAGTTAGTCCAGGCTTGCAAATGCATGGTGGATAAATGTCTATGCATGCAACTTGTATTTAGACTTTTAAGATTCTGACCTCTGCTTAAGGTTGTTGAACATTTTTGACAGATGACTTTGCAGTGATCATTTGGATGTTGTTTAAAAAAATTCCAGACTGCACTCTTTCTACTATCGGATACCTTTTCAGGCATTGCAGACTGAGCTTCTTTAACCGGATGGCCACGCTGTCCTCCAACTGGTTTTGTTTTTGCCACGCGTTTTTGGCCAGATACGGGCCCGGCAGATGGAACCTGTTGTGATGTTGATGCCTGCTGCCGCTCCTCCTCCTCTGCTTCAGAACTACTGCCGCCTGCACCCTGTTCCCCCACTGGCTGCCAATCGGGGTCCACAACTGGGTCATCTATGACCTCCTCTTCTATGTCGTGTGCAATTTCGTCTGTGTCACCGTGTAAGCCGGTGGTATAGCGTTCGTGACAGGGCACCATAGTCTCCGCTGGGTTTGATTCTGCCTCAGTACACTGCGAGGGCAATGTTCTAGTCTGAGTCAAAGGAACAGCATAGTAATCTGGCTGTGGCTGTGCATCTGTGCACTCCATGTCCGATTCAACTTCTAATGGGCATGGCCTGTTAACTGTTTCACTGTCTAACCCAGGAACGGTATGTGTAAAGAGCTCCATGGAGTAACCTGTTGTGTCGACTGACGCATCCTTAACTGTTGTTTTTAGTGAAGGACACAAGGAAGCGACTTGTTCCTGACCGGGAGCATCCACTGACGATGCACTGCTCTGACATTTGGCACTTTCCGAGGAGGAGGCGAAAGAGCTAGAGGCAGAGTCAGCAATGAAAGCCAATACTTGTTCCTCCTGCTCCGGCTTCAAAAGTGGTTTTCCTACTCCCAGAAAAGAGAGCGTTCGAGGCCTTGTGTAGCCAGACAACGAACCTGGCTCAACAACTCGAGACTTAGGTGCTGTACTGCTTTTACCACGACCACCTGATGCTCCACCACCACTACCATCATTACCAGCTGACAATGACCGCCCACGGCCACGACCTCTTCCACTAGACTTCCTCATTGTTTGCAAAACGTAACCAAAGTAACGCTATTTGTTACTGTAAAACAACTTATAAGGTGAACTCAAACTTCTGTAGGATTTATATATACCTTTACAGGTGCCTGACACTGAAATGAAAATCAGGCCCAATGTTACACACTAGGTTTTCTGTGCCCCAATAATTTGAGACAGATGGCACACACAGGACCAGCACTCAAGCAGAAATGCAAATCTTAATCTCCCTCTATTATTTTTTTTTTTAAAAGGGAGAATTTACCCCCCCCCAAAAAAAAAGACCAGTATTACACAGTGGTTTTCGGTGGCACACAATGAGAGACAGATGCCACACACACCAATGGCACGGAGGCAGACTTGCCAATATTTATCTCCCACTATTTTTTTTTTTGAAAAGGGAGAATGTACCCCCCCCCAAAAAAATGGCCAAGTATTACACAGTGTTTTCGGTGCCACACAATGAGAGACAGATGCCACACACAGCAATGGCACGGAGGCAGACTTGCCAATATTTATCTCCCACTAATTTTTTTTTTTGAAAAGGGAGAATGTACCCCCCCCAAAAAAAAATGGCCAAGTATTACACTGTGTTTTCGGTGGCACACAATGAGAGACAGATGCCACACACAGCAATGGCACGGAGGCAGACTTGCCAATATTTATCTCCCACTAATTTTTTTTTTTGAAAAGGGAGAATGTACCCCCCCCAAAAAAAAATGGCCAAGTATTACACTGTGTTTTCGGTGGCACACAATGAGAGACAGATGCCACACACAGCAATGGCACGGAGGCAGACTTGCCAATATTTATCTCCCACTAATTTTTTTTTTTTGAAAAGGGAGAATGTACCCCAAAAAAAAAAAAATGGCCAAGTATTACGCAGTGTTTTCGGTGCCACACAATGAGAGACAGATGCCACACACAGCAATGGCACGGAGGCAGACTTGCCAATATTTATCTCCCACTAATTTTTTTTTTTGAAAAGGGAGAATGTACCCAAAAAAAAAAAAAAATGGCCAAGTATTACACAGTGTTTTCGGTGCCACACAATGAGAGACAGATGCCACACACAGCAATGGCACGGAGGCAGACTTGCCAATATTTATCTCCCACTAATTTTTTTTTTTTGGAAAGGGAGAATTTAGCAAAAAAAAAAAAATGGGCAAGTATTACACAGTGGTTTTCGGTGCCACACTATGAGAGACAGATGCCACACACAGCAATGGCACGGAGGCAGACTTGCCAATATTTATCTCCCACTAATTTTTTTTTTTTGAAAAGGGAGAATGTACCCCCCCCAAAAAAAAATGGCCAAGTATTACACATTGTTTTCGGTGCCACACAATGAGAGACAGATGCCACACACAGCAATGGCACGGAGGCAGACTTGCCAATATTTATCTCCCACTAATTTTTTTTTGAAAAGGGAGAATGTACCCCCCCAAAAAAAAATTGGCCAAGTATTACACAGTGTTTTCGGTGGCACACAATGAGAGACAGACGCCACACACAGCAATGGCACGGAGGCAGACTTGCCAATATTTATCTCCCACTAATTTTTTTTTTTGAAAAGGGAGAATGTACCCCCCCCCCAAAAAAAAATGGCCAAGTATTACACTGTGTTTTCGGTGGCACACAATGAGAGACAGATGCCACACACAGCAATGGCACGGAGGCAGACTTGCCAATATTTATCTCCCACTAATTTTTTTTTTTGAAAAGGGAGAATGTACCCAAAAAAAAAAAAAAATGGCCAAGTATTACACAGTGTTTTCGGTGCCACACAATGAGAGACAGATGCCACACACAGCAATGGCACGGAGGCAGACTTGCCAATATTTATCTCCCACTAATTTTTTTTTTTTGGAAAGGGAGAATTTAGCAAAAAAAAAAAAAAATGGGCAAGTATTACACAGTGGTTTTCGGTGCCACACTATGAGAGACAGATGCCACACACAGCAATGGCACGGAGGCAGACTTGCCAATATTTATCTCCCACTAATTTTTTTTTTTTTGAAAAGGGAGAATGTACCCCCCCCCAAAAAAAATGGCCAAGTATTACACATTGTTTTCGGTGCCACACAATGAGAGACAGATGCCACACACAGCAATGGCACGGAGGCAGACTTGCCAATATTTATCTCCCACTAATTTTTTTTTTGAAAAGGGAGAATGTACCCCCCCAAAAAAAAATTGGCCAAGTATTACACAGTGTTTTCGGTGGCACACAATGAGAGACAGATGCCACACACAGCAATGGCATGGAGGCAGACTTGCCAATATTTATCTCCCACTAATTTTTTTTTTTGAAAAGGGAGAATGTACCCCCCCAAAAAAAAAATGGCCAAGTATTACACAGTGTTTTCGGTGGCACACAATGAGAGACAGATGCCACAGACAGCAATGGCACGGAGGTAGACTTGCCAATATTTATCTCCCACTAATTTTTTTTTTGAAAAGGGAGAATGTACCCAAAAAAAAAAAAATGGCCAAGTATTACACAGTGTTTTCGGTGGCACACAATGAGAGACAGATGCCACACACAGCAATGGCACGGAGGCAGACTTGCCAATATTTATCTCCCACTAATTTTTTTTTTTTGGAAAGGGAGAATTTAGCAAAAAAAAAAAAGGCCAAGTATTACACAGTGGTTTTCGGTGCCACACAATGAGAGACAGATGCCACACACAGCAATGGCACGGAGGCAGACTTGCCAATATTTATCTCCCACTATTTTTTTTTTTTTGAAAAGGGAGAATGTACCCCCCCCAAAAAAAAATGGCCAAGTATTACACAGTGTTTTCGGTGCCACACAATGAGAGACAGATGCCACACACAGCAATGGCACGGAGGCAGACTTGCCAATATTTATCTCCCACTAATTTTTTTTTTTTTGAAAAGGGAGAATGTACCCAAAAAAAAAAAAATGGCCAAGTATTACACAGTGTTTTCGGTGCCACACAATGAGAGACAGATGCCACACACAGCAATGGCACGGAGGCAGACTTGCCAATATTTATCTCCCACTAATTTTTTTTTTTGAAAAGGGAGAATGTACCCCCCCCCAAAAGAAATGGCCAAGTATTACACAGTGTTTTTGGTGGCACACAATGAGAGACTAATGCCACACACAGCAATGGCACGGAGGCAGACTTGCCAATATTTATCTCCCACTAATTTTTTTTTTTGAAAAGGGAGAATGTACCCAAAAAAAAAAAATGGCCAAGTATTACACAGTGTTTTTGGTGGCACACAATGAGAGACAGATGCCACACACAGCAATGGCACGGAGGCAGACTTGCCAATATTTATCTCCCTGCAGTTATCTCAGAAAAGTATGGCAGGCAGCTATAAAAAGGACTGCTGCACACAAAAGTGTGGACAAACACACAAGATAGCTGTGCAGAAAGGAAGGAAAAACAGGATTTGTGCTTTGAAAAAAGCAGTTGGTTTGCACAGCGGCGTACACACAGGCACAGCAACGCAGCTATCAGGGTCAGGAAGCCTTCTAGTGCAGCCCAATGAGCTACAGCGCTGAGGAAAAAAAAATGTAGCTTCCACTGTCCCTGCAATCAAAAGGTGGTGTTGGACAGTCTAAATCGCTACAGCACAAGCGGTTTGTAGCTTTATGTACCCTGCCTATCACTATCCCTGCTTCTGAAGAAGCTGCAGCAACCTCTCCCTACGCTCAGATCAGCAGCAGTAAGATGGCGGTCGGCGGAAACGCCCCTTTATAGCCCCTGTGACGCCGCAGAAAGCAAGCCAATCACTGCAATGCCCTTCTCTAAGATGGTGGGGACTGAGATCTATGTCATCACGCTGCCCACACTCTGCGTCCACCTTCATTGGCTGAGAAATGGCGCTTTTAGCGTCATTGAAACGCGACTTTGGCGCGAAAGTCGCGTACCGCATGGCAGACCCCACACAGGGATTGGCTCGGTTTCATGAGACGCCGACTTTGCCAAAAGTCGTCGACTTATGAAAATGAACGATCCGTTTCGCTCAACCCTACTCATGACGCCCCATTCGAGGAAGCAACTAAATGCCTCAAACAGTGAGCAGGATATGGAGCACCCCATGGGCAAACAGCGATCTATGTAGTATGCTCCTTCAAGAAGCAGCCCAATAGGTGGACACTATTCGGAGGCACAGGTAGTAACTGGAACGCCCCCTCAATGTCTGTTTTGGCCATTAGGGTGCCCCTTACCAACTTCTTGACCCGTCTGATTGCCTCGTCAAAGGAGATACAGTATATAGTACTGTACTTGGTTCCGCGTCGATGTTGTTGTTTACTGACCTGTCCCTTGGATATGACAAATGGTGGATTAGTCTGAATGTATTGGGTTCCTTTATTGGCATGACTCCCAACGGGGATAACACTACGTCTTCTAAGGAAAGTGTTCTGAATGGACCCGCGATTCTACCTAAAGATATTTCTTTTTTTAAGTTTTTTTGTCACGATGTCTGGGTGTTGGTAGGCTGATTTTAGATTTTTACTCCAGCCTTTCTTGATTTTAGAAGGGCATGACATGCCTATATCTGTGTCTCCTCCTCCTTTTACTACTCAACCTCTTTTCTTTTCGCATGACTATATGTACTTGTGACTTTTCCATGTGTTTGTTGTGTCTTCTGAGCAGTTTGTCAGCTTTTGGACACCTTTTAAGGTGTTTTCTGTATGTTTTCTATGTGTTTGTATGTGTTTGTGTTTGCATGCTATTGGTTTCAATGGGGTTCGACGAACACGTCCCAATTCGATGAACCAAACCGAACTCGAGCACTAGGGGAGTGGCTCAACACTACTCGAGTGTATACTGTAACTCTCAAAAACACATTCACAAATGTATTGTTATTATATTACCCATTCATACAGTATTATGTGTTCTTGGGTACATTTCGCTGGAATATAATGCTCAAATAACTTGTTAAAAATGTATCAGCATTATATTGCTCATCCATAGACTTTTACATATTCTTGGTAAATTTCAGCGGTATATAAGTCTCATAAAACTTGTTAAAATGTATTGGTATTATATTGCTCATTAATAGGGTATTATAGCTTCTTGGTTATAGTTCGTTGCTATATAAGTCTAAAAAACTTGTTTTAAATGTTATCGTTATATTGCTCATCCATAGACTACTGCATGGTCTGGAGTACATTTCGCTAGTATATAACCCTCAAAAAACTTCTTTAAATGTTTATTGGTATTATATTGCTCATCCATAGGGTATTATGTCTTCTGAGGTGCATTTCAGTAGTATTCAACCCTCCAAAAGCCGGTTCAAAAATTTTTCACTATTATATTGCTCATCCATAAAGTATTACATGTTTTTGGGTACATTTTGTTGGTACAAAACCCTCTTAAAACAGGGTCAAAAACTTATTGGTATTATATTGCTCATACACATAGTATAACATGTTCTAAGGTACATTTCATTGATATAAAAGCCTCTAAAAACTTGATCAAAATTTTTTGGGTATAATATTACTCAACCACACAGGATAACGTGTACTTGGGTACATTTTGTTGCTATAAAAGCCTCTAAAAACATGGTAAAAAATGTCTCGGTATTATATTGCTCATCCACACTGTATAACGTGTACTTGGGTACATTTCGTTGCTATAAAAGCCTATAAAACAATGGTTAAAAAATGTCTCGGTATTATATTGCTCATCCATACAGTATAGCATGTTCTTGAGTACATTTCATTGGTATATAAGCCTCCAATAACTTGTTAAAAAATGTATTGTTATTGGTATTATATTGCTCACCCATAGGCTATTCTGTGGTCTAGAGTACATTTAGTTGCCATATAAGCCTCAAAAAACATGTTCAAAATGTATTGGTATTAAATTGCTCATCCATAGGTTAATACATCTTCTTGGGTACAGTTCGTTGCTATATAGCCTCAAGAAACTTGTCTAAATATTTTAAGCTCTGTGTACATGTTGTAGATTTGGTGCATTTTTGTTGCTTTTTTTGTGTGTGTTGATTTGTGACAAAACCTGAAGCAAAACCTGATGCCCGCAAAGTGAATGAGAAACCTAAAGTCTCATGCACACGTTAAGTATTTTTGACTTAGAGTTTTGGTGCAGAAAATAATGTGCTGCATGTAAATTCTCTGAGGGCTTTTGCCCTGCCTTTTTCACCATTGACTTCACTCAAATCAATCAAAAATGCAGGGCAAACAGGCAGGGCAAAGCACGCATTTTTGCAGCTGCGGTTTACCTGCCAAGTGATACAGAAATGGTGTAGAAATTTTACTCATCATGTGCACATACCCTTATCGGTATTATACTGCTCACCTTTAGACTATTCTGTGGTCTGGAGAACATTTCCTTGGTATACAAGGCTGCCGTCACACTAGCAGTATTTGGTCAGTATTTTACATCAGTATTTGTAAGCCAAAACCAGAAGTAGAACAAATAGAGGAAAAGTATAACAGAAACATATGCACCACTTCTGCATTTATCACCCACTCCTGATTTTGGCTTACACATACTGATGTAAAATACTGACCAAATACTGCTAGTGTGACAGCAGCCTTTAACCCTCAAAAGTGCATAGCCTTTATGAGTCTAGGAGTACCAATATATGACAATTTGAACAGCATGTGTGTGAGGCCATCCTTTATGTATAATACAGAGTGTATCTAAGTCCCTTACTTTTGGCAGTTCTTGCTTCCTTCATAAATTAAACTGAAATTTCATATTTTTTCATAAAATAGTAAATTTTGGCTTATGTGATTTGTACATGTTTTTAAATTCTTTTAAAATTTTGTTTTAATGTAAGTCATTGTACAGGACAAAAAATTTTCTTAACATATATTTTCTATAAAATGCAATTTTTTCCTTGGTTTGGAATGTTTTACTGTCACTCCATAAAGATGAGTTAAAAGTGTGACACCATTGTTCTCCCCATGCTGTTCTCTTTCCATTCATCACTTTTCCCATCCATTTCAACATTTTCACTGCCCCCCAGGCCTCTTTGTAGGGTCTGCTGGAAAAAATCTTGACATTTCCATTGACTCCCATTAGACTAGTTACTCGAAATGAACATTCGAGTATTAGGAATTGCTCGGTTTGAGCAACGAGCACCCGAGCCTTTTAGTGCTCGCTCATCTCTAATACTTATCACTAAATCTTATCCTTATTCCTTATACTGTCCCTATGTTCTATATAATACAATATCAGAATACACATTTATAGAAATACATTTATGACATCATTAGTAAGGCACACATGAGTCATGCTTAAGAACATATATAAGCATTCTACGCATTATTCACACCACAGTGAAAAGCATACCCGTTTTATTAGGAAGGGGCGAAGATCATGCTTGTCCCTGACTTACACAAACATGCAGCCTGTTGATTGGACTGGTTTCATGATTTTGAAAGCTGCGTAGTAATGCATGCTGTACACAGGTTCTCTATTTAACTTTTTTTTTATCAGGAATGCAAAATCATTTTATTATGTTCACCAAATCAGCTTCAAAGGCTCCTCTAGTGATGGGTGTACAAATTAGACATGGCAATCCGAAAACCATAGGGGACTGGCTGGGCTTTCTTATCTCTGGCTGAGAGCTAACCCTGCTTTCCTCAATAATCTTCAACCATTCCACGAGAGGACAGATAAAACACAGTCAGCAGCGGGTACTCTGCCTTGTCCCATGAGGAGAGAAGAAAGGAGAAGGAATGGAAAGTTCAAGTGAATTTCTACCTCTTTTCCACTGAAAAAAAAATCAGCTTTTTTTCTTTTTGGAGAACTCTTTATGATACTGTACTAGCTATTCCATGAACAGTTTCTGTTTCACATAAGAAAATAACTTTGGGATGCTCTGGAAATAATCCCTAAATTTGGATGTACAAACAGGGATGAATCTAAACATAGTAACATAAAATGTATATTTCTCCTTGGATAACGTATAAATCCTAGAAAAAAACAATGAGCAAATACTCTTCAGTCAATAATTAAGTAAATAGTAATAGTAAATTTAGAAAATACAGGATACTTAGCTAACACTATGTTGATACAAAAAGTGTAAAAGTCATAGGACCACAACAAGGTGTATCCAGTCAGGATACTCCTTAACTCCAGTATCTCATCTCACTATGTACCAGTAGGCCTCAAAATAGACAGTGGTAGAGCAGGGTCTAGACCTGACTGCCAGTGGAAAGCCAAATGGACAAGATTCACAGTATAAAAATGGTCTGCCATGCCCTCATATGTACAAAATACAAGGAACTAAAGCAAAACCCCAAAAAATGGGCTGGTTCACCTGTTGGTATAAGTGCAATGAGTAGGTTCACACTCATACTGTGGCCATTAATGTACAAAACATAGAATAAAACAATGATCAAATGCTCTGCACTAAATAATTAAATAGTGGTAGTACATGTAAATAACATAAGGTACTTAGTTGAAACTATTGTGATCAAAAGAGCATAAAAGCCATTCCCCCGAAGCACGGTGTATCCAATCAGGATGGTCCCTAACTCCAATATCTCTGAAACTTAATTAGATGTTCCATGAAAAATTCTCTGTTTCACATAAGAAAATTACTTTGGGATGCCCTGGAAATAATCCCTAAATGTGGATGTAAAAATAAGGCTAGGTTCACATTGCGTTAGGGCAATCCGTTTAGCGCTAGCGCTAGCAGATTGCGCTAACGCAATGTTTATTTAGGGGCCGCGTTTAGGGGTCGCGGTAACGTCCCCGCTCTCGCAGATCCCCGATCTGCGAGAGCGGGGAACGGACCTCGGGCGCGCCGCGGACGCTGCAAGCAGCGTCCGAGGCGCGCCACAGAAGAACGGCACATCGCTAGCGCGAGCCGAAAAAGGCACGCGCTTGCGATGCGCTACAGGGAAACTTCACATTGCTGTCAATGGGTGCGCAAACGGACCCGTTGCACGGCGTTAATTGCGACATTTTCGCCGTGCAACGCTGTCCGTTAGCGTGCACACATTAACGCAATGTGAACCTAGCCTAAGGATGATTTTAGTGTGACCTCAATTCATCAATGGTTTTACGCCAATATTTTCTCCAAGCTCTAACAAATAGGAGGAGCTGGGGCGGGACAGAGAACTTGTAGAGGTGGGACATCCATCTAATTTTAATCATGATGAGCTGTGGCGTTCCCTAACTGGAGTAAGTTTTTTCACGTGGCATGCAACTCTTCATGAATCATGAGCATCTGACTCCAGCACACTCCCTCATTAAGACCGATGCGAACAATGCTTGTCTTGATTAATTGGGCTCTCTATGTTTGGCTTTGGATAATGTATATAGTGCTCATATGATTAGGAATCATTTTATTTCCTATAGTACATTAATCAGCATGCCAAGTGTAAGTACATCTAATAGACCACTAACTAATCGAGAAGTAAAGGATCACAGATACATTGTACAGTGCTCAGCATAAATTAAAATACCACAATAGATGAGTCAGAAAACCTTTAATTTCCCTCTAGAATCAACATTTTCTATGGCGTACTATACTGCAAAATACTCCCACAAATGTGGGCCATTGATTGCAAGCAAGAATTGCTATAGTGTATGTAACAAGGTTGCACGGGGTGGTAGTCATAGCGGAGTCCACTAGGTCACAGTCAGTGAGCACCACGGCCCCTTGCACATGAAATGACAGTTCTAGTCCCAGCCCCGGGTCACAGTGGGTTACCTCAGACATCTGGTTCCTCTCCATGCTGGAACGGATGCACCACGCGTCACGTTGTAGGGACCAACAGTGGCAACTTGTATTTAATAAAGGTGATGAAGAAAGGAAGGTGTACGATTCCTGAGCTGTCCCTATTTCCAGCAATGGCTGCAGCAGCAGAGGCAGTAGCTCCAGACATATTCCAAGCTGCAAGTCTCTTGGGTAACTCCTAGGCAAATCCTAGGAGCTGCAAGTCTCCTGTGGGGCACACACGCAGTCCCTGTGCCTGCTGCCCGACAGCCCACTGGCAGCTCTGTTCCCCTCCAGAGGTATGGCCAGCTCCCAGCAGGGGAGCACACCCGCCACAGGCAAGCCTGCCTGGGCACTGAACTGCAGACAGGGACTTCCTGTCTGCTTTGAAGCTGCTAGCCCAGCCTCCTGGGTTAACCCTTCTGTCCCTGCCTCTAACAAATACATGGCAAACACAGCACACTACATGTTAATAACAATGCAAAACAGAAGGAACATCACAGCTCATACATTACAATAATACAGCATAAAGACATCACATGAATATTGCATTAATGCATTAATAAACAGGTACATCATCCGGGTACCACATAAGGGGCATGAGCCCAGAACATGGGAGAGAGGGGGCAGACAAGGGTCTCTGCCACCTCCTTACACTTCCCCCCTAAAACATGGCGGTCCCCGGCCATGACAACCCCTACAGGTTTTAAAACAACACATTTATAAAAAATAAACAGTGCAATAAACTTCAAGTAACATCAGTAGCAGAGTCCAAGTCTCTCGCTCAAAGCAGGTCCACCTGACCCTGGTCCCCTTGCTCCTGGGACCAGTAAAACAGTCATCCTGGCCCGAAGGCCAGCTTATCACACCATCTTGACTCGGCTCGGTCCTTGGGTCCTCCTGGTCAAGCTCTCCCCCCTCTGACTAGATCATGGGCTTAGCAGCAAATTGGTGCGCTGTGCTTAACAGGGGGCCAGTTCAAGGTAAAAAGGGGACAGAGTTCCTGGTTAAGAGAATATAGTCCTTGTAACAGCCGCTCGCACAGTCAGTTAACCCCCATAGCGTTTTCAGTCTCGTGGTCCAGCAAGGGGTGAGCCAATTGTCGCAAACAACTGGGAGGAAGGGAAAAATAAATGAATACTGTCCTTACTCTGTGAATGTGGTGGCCACTCCTGACGTCTCAGTCCCTTGGCACCATGCAGGGCTCATGGCCCTCTTAACACCTGGCCACAGGCAACCCTGCCTGGGCACTGAACTGCAGACTGGAACTTCCTGTCTGCTTGGAAGCTGCTAGCCCAGCCTCTATCATGTGCATGGCAAACACAGCACAATACAGTACATGTTAATAGCAATGCAAATCATAAGGAGCATCACAGAACATACATTACAATGATACAGCATGAAGACATCACATGCATATAGCATTAATGCATTAATAAACAGGTACACTGTTCGGGTACCACATAAGGGGCACAGGCCCACCACACAGGAGAGAGGGGGCAGACGAGGGTCCCCACTACCTCCTTATATGTACAGCAAAAAAGTACTTTTTCTAACAAATTAATTCAAGACTTTGTTGAAAAAATTAGTACACTCCAATGAAAGTCTTAGGGGCAAAGCTAAACTACAACATTCTAATTAACAAGGATTCAACCACAGGTAAGTCTAATTATTCTGTAAACAGGTGTCAAGCAGACAGTTGATTAATAATGGGTACTCTTCTCTTCTTCACCAGGTATTTTAATCCATCATCCGTTTGTGTGCTGTGTCTGACAAGTGCGAACAGAACCATATCTAGCAAGCTTTTTTCATGGTATTTTAATCCATCATCCGTTTGTGTGCTGTGTCTGACAAGTGCGAACAGAACCATATCTAGCAAGCTTTTTTCATGGTATTTTAATCCATCACTCCTATGGTTTGTTTTTGTTTGTTTTTTCTTCTTCTTCTTCTCTTTTTGGTTCTTGCTTTAAAGTGTTCAAAGCTTTTTTTTTTCCCCACTGTTTTATGGCCTTGTGCAGCATTGGTTCTTTACCCCGTATAGTAATGCCTGCTCTGGCCTTATGCTAATTGGCTAATTGCTGATTGTGGCCATTTGGTGCCTGATGGTAGCAGTCATTTCAATTCATATATATTTAGTCTGGTTGGATAGCACGCGTGCAATATTAAGTGCAACAGGATCAAGTGCTTGGCAGTTAGACAATGGCAGTTGCACAAGGCAGGAGACAGGTAAGGTGGATAAGTTTGCCAAACAATCATGCTTCTTGGTCAGTCATACTACATTATGCATTTATCATATCAATCTGCTTCTTATTTGTTTTTACTTCTGCTATCTCACAACTCGCCTGCCCTTTAATACATTCTGTGCACTCTCTCCATATCCACCCCTCCCTTCTCCCCTCTCCTATGTATAACTCTAAGGCTCTACTGACATTTCTTACCCACTCCAAACCATCAAATACCTCCATGCAGCACTAAAAACGTTCATACAAATCATCCCACCACCTGTCTTTCTGTTTTTTATCCTTTTACTAGTTGCAGGCGACATCTCCCCCAACCCTGGGCCTCCCTCCACCAGCATACATTACTCTCCTCCAGCTACATATAGAAATCCTGCTAATCTTATTAACATTCAGTGCATGCCTTCTCCTATCGCTTTCCACTGTGCTCTCTGGAATGCACAGTCTGCTTGTAACAAACTAACTTACATTCATGATTTCTTCCTCTCTAATTCCCTTAACCTTCTGGCTATTACAGAAACCTGGATCCAGCATTCAGACACCAACGCCACTGCCGCTCTCTCATTTGGTGGGCTGAAATTTTCACATACCGCCAGACCTGAGAACAGACATGGTGGAGGTGTTGGTTTGCTCCTTTCATCACAATGTGCTTTCCAGGTCATCCCCCCGGTTACCTCACTTACATTTCCTACCTTCAAAGTCCACGCCATCAGACTCTTTAAGCCCTTCTCCTTACGAGTGGCTGTTGTTTATCACCCTCCAGGCTCCTCCTGCCAGTTTCTAGACCACTTTGCCACCTGGCTTACTCACTTTCTATCCTGAGACATCCCCGCCCTCATCATGGGAGACTTTAACATCCCCATCAATGATCCCCTTTCCCAATCTGCCTCTCATCTTCTTTCTCTAACTTCTTCATTCGGCCTCTCACAGTTTACTAATTCTCCGACGCATGAGGACAGGAATACTCTGGACCTGGTTTTCTCCTGTCCCGGCTCTCTGCACGACTTTACTAACTCCCCTCTCCCGCTCTCGGACCACAATCTTCTTTCCTTCTTTGTCAAGAATTGTCTCCCCACCCGGGACACCCCCACTTACCACACTTATTGGAATACACGTACCATTAATACCCAGAAGCTTGTGGACAATCTCCACACATATTTAGCCCCCATCTCCTCCCTCTTCTGTCCAGACTTAGCATTGTCACACTTCAATAATACACTGAAGAATGCCCTAGATGAAGCAGCACCTTCCACACACAGAAAGACCCGACACGGACAATGGCAGCCCTGGCACACTATGCAAACACGCTTTCTTTAGCGTTGCTCAAGCTGTGCAGAGCGGCAGTGGAGAAAATCTCTCTTAGCAGAAGACTTCTTCCACTATAAGTTCATGCTCAAAACCTATAACTCTGCCCTTCATCTGGCCAAACAATCCTACTTCACCACCCTCATCACCTCACTATTCAACAACCCAAAACGACTTTTCGAAACCTTAAACTCCCTCCTGAAACCTAAAGTACAGGCCCCATCACCAATCTCAGCGGTGAGGATCTGGCCACTTATTTCCTAGAAAAAATCAACTACATCCATCAGGATATCTCAGCCCAATCTCCTCAGTGCCTGGATCCCCTTCCCTGCCGCACCTCAAGCTCACTAGACATCTTTGACCCTGTTTCAGAAGAAGTTTCCAAGCTCCTCGCTTCTGCTCGACCTACAACATGCAACAGTGACCCCATTCATTCACATCTCCTGCAATCTCTCTCACCAGTGGTCACCACTCACCTGACTAAAATATTTAACCTCTCTCTTTCTTCAGGTATCTTTCCCTCCTCATTTAAACATGCAATCATGACCCCTTTACTTAAAAAGCCATCCCTGGACAGAACTGCACTGTTAACTACAGACCTGTCTCTAATCTTTCCTTCATCTCTAAACTCCTAGAACACCTGGTCCACTCCCGTCTAATCCGCTATCTCTCGGATGACTCTCTTCTCGACCCCTTACAATCTGGTTTCCGCTCTTTACACTCCACTGAAACTGTCCTCATTAAAGTCTCCAATGGTCTAATAACAGCTAAATCCAAAGGTCATTGCTACCTGCTGATTCTCCTGGATCTCTCTGCAGCATTCAACACTGTGGATCACCAGCTCCTCCTCACTATGCTCCGCTCTATAGGCCTCAAGGACACAGCCCTCTCCTGGTTCTCCTCCTACCTCTCTGACCGCTCCTTCACTGTATCTTTTGCCAGCTCCCCTTCCTCTCCTCATCCCCTTACTATCGGGGTTCCGCAGGGCTCAGTCCTAGGCCCCATCCTCTTCTCTCTATACACTGCCCCATTCGACAAACAATCAGCAGATTTGGGTTCCAGTACCATCTCTATGCTGACGACACCCAATTATACACTTCTTCCCCTGACATCACCCCTACCCTAATTCAAAATACCAAAGATTGTCTGTCTGCTGTCTCTAACATCATGTCCTCCCTCTATCTGAAACTAAATCTCTCCAAAACGGAGCTACTTGTGTTTTTCCCTTCTACTAACCTCACTCTACCCAACATCGAAATTACCCAGGAGGGTTCAACCATAACTCCCAAACAGCATGCCCGCTGTCTTGGGGTCATATTCGACACCGAACTTTCTTTTACTCCCTATATCTGATCACTCACTCACTCCTGTCACCTGCATCTTAAAAACATCTCCAGAATCTGACCTTTTATCATTTTTCAAACTGTTAAGACTCTTACTGTCGCTCTTATTCATTCTCGTCTGGACTACTGTAACTCTCTTCTGATCAGTCTTCCTCTTACCAAACTTTCTCCTCTCCAATCCATCTTGCCAGCCAGCCAGGGTCACATTTCTGTCCAGCCGCTTCACCGATGCCTCCATCTTGTGCCAGTCATTACACTGGCTACCCATTCGCTACAAGGTCCAGTATAAACTCATCTCTCTCACCCACAAAGCTCTCCACAGTTCTGCACCACCTTATATCTCCTCTCTCATCTCTGTCTATCGCCCTACGCGTGCCCTCCGTTCTACAAATGACCTAAGACTAACATCCCCCATAATCCAAACCTCGCACCTCCGTCTCCAAGACTTCTCTCATGCTGCGCCAGCTCTCTGGAATGCACTTCCCCAGACGATCAGGCGGATACCTAGCCTCGACCTATTCAAGCGCGCTTTAAAAACCCATCTCTTCAAACAAGCCTACCACATCAACTACTCAGTAAACTAAATTTGCCCTGTTCCCTTCTTCCAAACATTATTCTGAATCTGCACCCTACTATTCATCTGTCTCCACAACTTCCATGCACATGATAACTGCACTTGATACTTGACTATTGCACTTAAACACACGGGCTGAGGACCGGATCATGCAGCTTTATATGAAAATCCCTATTTATTATAATTGTCAGACCTGAAATAACAAGCACTTTTCACCTATTGTGTCCCCTCATTGCCTTGTAGATTGTAAGCTTGCGATCAGGGACCTCACCCCTAATGTCATTGTTTAAACTGTCTTAACATGTATTGAATTTATTGTCTGTACATGTCCCCGCTTAATTGTAAAGTGTTGCGGAATATGTTGGCACTATGTAAATAAAAATTATTATTATTATTATTATTACTTAATAAACAAAGCCACCTCCAATTTCATGTTGTTAGTAATGGGCCGTAGAGGCACAATAGCACGAAATGGCCGTCGTCACTCACATACTCCATCTCCCATTCTCCCGTTGAAGATGTTTTAACCGTTTTCCCCTTCAATAAAGCATGGATTTTCAAGACTGGTGAGTGCCACCTCTGCTTTTTACATATTTGGACTTATAGTACTGTATTTTTTCTTGGAAAGTACCTGACATCTCAGGTTACATGCCTGTAGCAGTATTAAACACCAATCTGGCAAACTAGGCTATTGTGGGTCCAGCGGTGCGGATCACTTTTTCTCCTTTATTGTGGTGGACACCCCAATGAAAGTCTTAGGGGCAAAGCTAAACTACAACATTCTAATTAACAAGGATTCAACCACGGGTAAGTCTAATTATTCTGTAAACAGGTGTCAAGAAGACAGTTGATTAATAATGGGTGTTAATTAATAATCAAAGCCGATTCCAATGTCATGCTGTTAGTAATGGCACCACATGGAAAAGAAATGTCACAAAATCTGAGGAAAAAAAAGTAATTTCATTACCCAACAAAGGTGAAGGCTACAAGAAGATCAGCAAATTTTAACTTATTAGTCAGAATACTATAGCAAAAGTGCTAATAAAATGAATCAAAGCTGTAATTGCAACCATCACACAGAGACATCAAGGTTGACCACAAAATTTAACACTAAAACAGGAGTGACTTCTAATAGGAAGGGTGGAAGGCAATCGACATGCAAGTTCACTGCTTTCAGTTACAAGTTTGATCTCTCTGTTGCTGTATTCCCATGCTGGTAACTTGCTATTGCTGCAATAACTTAATTTCACAGGGTAAAAAAAAGGTGGCATTGCAATTTTCTTTATTCTTTTCTCAAAAGAATAGAAATAAAATTTATTTAATAAGTCCTATATTCCCCAAGTAGTATCACTGAAAACTACAACTCTTCCCTTTAACCCCTTACTGACATTTGCTCTGCATATAGGGTTCAAGTCGGTAGGAGATATATGAAGCGGGCTCATCTGGTGAGCCCGCCCCATGTCCAGCAGATAATGATTGTGACACCGCTAGGACCTGCCTCCAGCAGTTGCGGGTGGAGCCGAGCTCAGTCCATGACTGTTAATCAAACTCTGACAGTGGCTTTAAAAGAACACATTCTATGAAATGATAATGGGTTGCTGATGGGTTGCTATGACAGCCAGAGGTCTGTTGAGAACCTCCATGCCTATTATCAGGGAACTCCTCTGAAACCCAGCCTGTGATTTTTACTATATGCAGCAATACTGTGGTATTGTTGTATATAGCACAAATGATCAGATGATCACATGTTCAAGTCCCTTAAGGGGACTAATAAATACAGTAAAAAAAAAGTATACATGAAAATATAAAAATGAAATAAAAGGTTAAATCAATTCTCTTTCCCCTATTAAAAATAAAGTTAATAATTAAAAAAAATATATATATACCGTATTGTTATGACCCCAATGGCGAGGGTCTCAGAGGAACGTGGAAGTCTGCAGAATACAAAAATCCAGCTCATAGGGCAGTGGTAACTGGGTTGACCATATATCTACTCCTAACGCCAACACTAGAAGTAGCCGGGGATCATTCCTACGTTGATTCTAGATGACACGTGCCAGCCGGAGAATCTAGCTACCCCTAGTAGAGGAAAACAAAGACCTTTCTTGCCTCCAGAGAAGGGGACCCCAAAGCTGGATAGAAGCCCCCCACAAATAATGACGGTGAGGTAAGAGGAAATGACAAACACAGAAATGAATCAGGTTTAGCACAGAGAGGCCCGCTTACTGATAGCAGAATAAAGAAAGGTAACTTATATGGTCAACAAAAACCCTATCAAAATCCACACTGGAAATTCAAGAACCCCCGAACCGTCTAACGGTCCGGGGGGAGAACACCAGCCCCCTAGAGCTTCCAGCAAAGGTCAGGATATAGATTTGGAACAAGCTGGACAAAAATACAAAACCAAAACAAATAGCAAAAAGCAAAAGGCAGACTTAGCTGATATAACTGGAACCAGGATCAGTAGACAAGAGCACAGCAGACTAGCTCTGATAACTACGTTGCCAGGCATTGAACTGAAGGTCCAGGGAGCTTATATAGCAACACCCCTAACTAACGACCCAGGTGCGGATAAAAGGAATGACAGAAAAACCAGAGTCAAAAAACTAGTAACCACTAGAGGGAGCAAAAAGCAAATTCACAACAGTACCCCCCCCTTAGTGAGGGGTCACCGAACCCTCACCACGACCACCAGGGCGATCAGGATGAGCGGCATGAAAGGCACGAACTAAATCGGCCGCATGAACATCAGAGGCGACCACCCAGGAATTATCCTCCTGACCATAGCCCTTCCACTTGACCAGGTACTGAAGCCTCCGCCTGGAGAGGCGAGAATCCAAGATCTTCTCCACCACGTACTCCAACTCGCCCTCAACCAACACCGGAGCAGGAGGCTCAGCAGAAGGAACTACAGGCACAATGTACCGCCGCAACAAGGACCTATGAAATACATTGTGAATAGCAAACGACACAGGAAGATCCAGACGAAAAGATACAGGATTAAGGATTTCCAATATCTTGTAAGGCCCAATAAAACGAGGTTTAAATTTGGGAGAGGAGACCTTCATAGGAACAAAGCGGGAAGAAAGCCATACCAAATCCCCAACGCGTAGTCGGGGACCCACACCGCGGCGGCGGTTGGCAAAGCGCTGAGCCTTCTCCTGTGACAACTTCAAGTTGTCCACCACATGATTCCAGATCTGCTGCAACCTATCCACCACAGAATCCACCCCAGGACAGTCAGAAGGCTCCACATGACCCGAAGAAAAGCGAGGATGGAAACCAGAGTTGCAGAAAAAAGGCGAAACCAAGGTGGCGGAACTAGCCCGATTATTAAGGGCAAACTCAGCCAACGGCAAGAATGTCACCCAATCGTCCTGATCAGCAGAGACAAAACACCTCAAATAAGCCTCCAAAGTCTGATTGGTTCGCTCCGTCTGTCCATTAGTCTGAGGATGGAAAGCAGACGAAAACGACAAATCAATGCCCATCCTACTACAAAAGGATCGCCAGAACCTGGAAACGAACTGGGATCCTCTGTCTGACACAATATTCTCAGGGATGCCGTGCAAACGAACCACGTTCTGGAAAAACACAGGAACCAGATCGGAAGAGGAAGGCAGCTTAGGCAAAGGAACCAAATGGACCATCTTGGAGAAGCGATCACATATCACCCAGATAACGGACATGCCCTGAGATAGCGGAAGATCAGAAATGAAATCCATGGAGATATGTGTCCAAGGTCTCTTCGGGACAGGCAAGGGCAAGAGCAAACCGCTGGCACGAGAACAGCAAGGCTTAGCTCGAGCACAAGTCCCACAGGACTGCACAAATGACCGCACATCCCTTGACAAGGAAGGCCACCAAAAGGACCTGGCCACCAGATCTCTGGTGCCAAAAATTCCCGGGTGACCTGCCAACACCGAGGAATGAACCTCGGAAATGACTCTGCTGGTCCACTTATCCGGGACAAACAGTCTGTCAGGTGGACAAGACTCAGGCCTATCAGCCTGAAATCTCTGCAACACATGTCGCAGATCCGGAGAAATAGCTGACAAGATAACTCCATCTTTAAGAATACCAACAGGATCAGCGACTCCAGGAGCATCAGGCACAAAGCTCCTAGAAAGAGCATCGGCCTTCACATTCTTAGAACCTGGTAAATACGAGACAACAAAATCAAAGCGGGAGAAAAACAATGACCAGCGGGCCTGTCTCGGATTAAGGCGTTTAGCAGACTCGAGATACATCAGATTTTTGTGATCAGTCAAGACCACCACACGATGCTTAGCACCCTCGAGCCAATGACGCCACTCCTCAAATGCCCATTTCATGGCCAACAACTCCCGATTGCCCACATCATAATTTCGCTCGGCAGGCGAAAACCTCCTAGAGAAAAAGGCACAAGGTTTCATAACAGAGCAACCAGGGCCTCTCTGCGACAAAACGGCCCCTGCCCCAATCTCCGAAGCATCCACCTCAACCTGAAAGGGAAGTGAGACGTCAGGCTGGCACAAAACAGGCGCCGAAGTAAACCGGCGTTTCAACTCCTGGAAAGCCTCCACGGCAGCAGGAGCCCAGTTAGCTACATCGGAGCCCTTCTTGGTCATATCCGTCAAAGGTTTCACAATGCTAGAAAAATTAGCAATAAAACGACGGTAGAAGTTAGCGAAGCCCAAGAACTTCTGAAGACTCTTAACTGACGAGGGCTGAGTCCAATCAAGAATAGCTCGGACCTTGACTGGGTCCATCTCCACAGCAGAAGGGGAAAAAATGAACCCCAAAAAGGGAACCTTCTGTACACCAAAGAGACACTTTGAGCCCTTGACAAACAAAGAATTTTCACGCAAAATTTTAAAGACCAACCTGACCTGCTCCACATGCGAATCCCAATTATCAGAAAAAACCAAAATATCATCCAGATAAACAATCAAAAATTTATCCAGATACTTCCGGAAAATGTCATGCATAAAGGACTGAAAAACTGAAGGCGCATTGGAGAGCCCAAAAGGCATCACCAAGTACTCAAAATGACCTTCGGGCGTATTGAATGCGGTTTTCCATTCATCACCTTGCTTAATGCGCACAAGGTTGTACGCACCACGAAGGTCTATCTTGGTGAACCACTTGGCACCCTTAATCCGGGCAAACAAGTCAGACAACAGCGGTAAAGGATACTGAAATTTGACAGTGATCTTATTTAAAAGCCGATAATCAATACAAGGTCTCAAAGATCCGTCCTTTTTTGCCACAAAAAAGAATCCCGCACCAAGAGGGGAAGAAGACGGACGAATATGTCCTTTCTCCAGAGACTCCTTGATATATGAACGCATAGCGGTATGTTCAGGTACCGACAGATTAAACAGTCTTCCCTTAGGAAACTTACTGCCTGGGATCAAATCTATAGCACAGTCACAGTCCCTATGAGGAGGCAGTGCACTGGACTCAGACTCACTGAAGACATCCTGATAATCAGACAAATACTCCGGAACTTCCGAAGGCGTAGAAGAAGCAATAGACACAGGCAGGGAATCCCCATGAATACCACGACAGCCCCAACTTGAGACTGACATAGCCTTCCAGTCCAGGACTGGATTATGGGTCTGTAACCATGGCAGCCCTAAAACAACCAAATCATGCATTTTATGTAAAACCAGGAAACGTATCACCTCGCGGTGTTCAGGAGTCATGCACATGGTAACCTGTGTCCAATACTGCGGTTTATTTGCTGCCAATGGTGTAGCATCAATACCCCTAAGAGGAATAGGATTTTCTAATGGTTCAAGAGTAAAACCACAGCGCTTAGCAAATGAGAGATCCATGAGACTCAGGGCAGCACCTGAATCTACAAACGCCATGACAGGATAAGATGACAGTGAGCAAATCAAAGTTACAGACAGAATAAATTTAGGTTGCAAATTACCAACGGTGACAGGACTAACAACCTTAGCTATACGTTTAGAGCATGCTGAGATAACATGTGTAGAATCACCACAGTAGTAGCACAAGCCATTCCGGCGTCTATGAATTTTCCGCTCATTTCTAGTCAGGATTCTATCACATTGCATTAAATCAGGTGTCTGTTCAGACAACACCATGAGGGAATTTGCGGTTTTTCTATCACATTGCACCGAATTAGGTGTCTGTTCAGACAACACCATGAGGGAATTTGCGGTTTTGCGCTCCCGCAACCGCCGGTCAATTTGAATAGCCAGTGCCATAGTATCATTCAGACCTGTGGGAATGGGAAAACCCACCATAACATTCTTAATGGCTTCAGAAAGGCCATTTCTAAAATTAGCGGCCAGTGCACACTCGTTCCAATGTGTCAGCACGGACCATTTCCGAAATTTTTGGCAATACACTTCAGCCTCGTCCTGCCCCTGAGACATAGCCAGCAAGGCCTTTTCTGCCTGAATCTCAAGATTGGGTTCCTCATAAAGTAAACCGAGCGCCAGAAAAAACGCATCAAGATCAGCCAATGCCGGATCTCCTGGCGCCAGCGAAAAAGCCCAATCCTGAGGGTCGCCCCGTAAGAACGAAATAACAATTTTTACTTGCTGAGCAGAGTCTCCAGATGAACAGGGTCTCAGGGACAAAAACAATTTACAATTATTCACGAAATTCCTAAACTTAAACCTGTCTCCGGAAAACAGTTCAGGAATCGGTATTTTAGGTTCTGACCTAGGATTTCTGATAACATAGTCTTGTATGCCCTGCACACGAGTAGCCAGCTGGTCCACACTTGTAATCAAGGTCTGGACATTCATGTCTGCAGCAAGCATAGCCACTCTGAGGTAAAGGGGAAGAAGAAAAAAAAAAAAAAAAAAAAACTCAGAATCTTCTTTCTTATAATCCCTCTTCTGCAATGCATTAAACATTTAATACTGGCCTGGCAAACTGTTATGACCCCAATGGCGAGGGTCTCAGAGGAACGTGGAAGTCTGCAGAATACAAAAATCCAGCTCATAGGGCAGTGGTAACTGGGTTGACCATATATCTACTCCTAACGCCAACACTAGAAGTAGCCGGGGATCATTCCTACGTTGATTCTAGATGACACGCGCCAGCCGGAGAATCTAGCTACCCCTAGTAGAGGAAAACAAAGACCTTTCTTGCCTCCAGAGAAGGGGACCCCAAAGCTGGATAGAAGCCCCCCACAAATAATGACGGTGAGGTAAGAGGAAATGACAAACACAGAAATGAATCAGGTTTAGCACAGAGAGGCCCGCTTACTGATAGCAGAATAAAGAAAGGTAACTTATATGGTCAACAAAAACCCTATCAAAATCCACACTGGAAATTCAAGAACCCCCGAACCGTCTAACGGTCCGGGGGGAGAACACCAGCCCCCTAGAGCTTCCAGCAAAGGTCAGGATATAGATTTGGAACAAGCTGGACAAAAATACAAAACCAAAACAAATAGCAAAAAGCAAAAGGCAGACTTAGCTGATATAACTGGAACCAGGATCAGTAGACAAGAGCACAGCAGACTAGCTCTGATAACTACGTTGCCAGGCATTGAACTGAAGGTCCAGGGAGCTTATATAGCAACACCCCTAACTAACGACCCAGGTGCGGATAAAAGGAATGACAGAAAAACCAGAGTCAAAAAACTAGTAACCACTAGAGGGAGCAAAAAGCAAATTCACAACACCGTATATACTCAAGTATAACCCGACCCGAGTATAAGCCGACCCCCCTAATTTTGC
Source organism: Ranitomeya variabilis (assembly GCF_051348905.1). Taxonomy (NCBI): domain Eukaryota; kingdom Metazoa; phylum Chordata; class Amphibia; order Anura; family Dendrobatidae; genus Ranitomeya; species Ranitomeya variabilis. Next base: position 653,838,972 of record NC_135234.1, read on the forward strand.
CACAAAAAACTGGGAAAACTTATTGACTCGAGTATAAGCCTAGGGTGGAAAATGCAGCAACTACCGGTGAATTTCAAAAATAAAAATAGATGCTCCATACCATTCATTATTGCCCCATAGATGCTCCATATAAAGCTGTGCCATATATAATGCTCCATACCATTGATTATTGCCCCATATATTATCCATATATAGCTGTGCCATATAGAATGCTCTGCACCGTTCATTATGGCCCCATAGATGCTCCATATAAAGCTGTGCCACATATACAATGCTCTGCACCGTTCATTATGGCCCTATAGATGCTCCATATAAAGCTGTGCCATATATGCTCTGCACCATTCATTATGGCCCTATAGATGCTCCATATAAAGCTGTTCCATATATGCTCTGCACCGTTCATTATGGCCCTATAGATGCTCCACATAAAGCTGTGCCATATATGCTCTGCACCGTTCATTATGGCCCTATAGATGCTCCATATAAAGCTGTGCCATATATGCTCTGCACCGTTCATTATGGCCCCATAGATGCTCCTTATAAAGCTGTGCCATATATGCTCTGCACCGTTCATTATGGCCCCATAAATGCTCCTTATAAAGCTGTGCCATATATGCTCTGCACCGTTCATTATGGCCCCATAGATGCTCCTTATAAAGCTGTGCCCTATATGCTCTGCACTGTTCAGTTTGGCCCCATAGATGCTCCTTATATAGCTGTGCCCTATATGCTCTGCACCGTTCAGTTTGGCCCCATAGATGCTCATTATAAATCTGTTCCCTATATGCTCTGCACCGTTCAGTTTGGCCCCATAGATGCTCCTTATATAGCTGTTCCCTATATGCTCTGCACCGTTCAGTTTGGCCCCATAGATGCTCCTTATATAGCTGTTCCCTATATGCTCTGCACCGTTCAGTTTGGCCCCATAGATGCTCATTATAAATCTGTTCCCTATATGCTCTGCACCGTTCAGTTTGGCCCCATAGATGCTCCTTATATAGCTGTTCCCTATATGCTGTGCACCGTTCAGTTTGGCCCCATAGATGCTCATTATAAATCTGTTCCCTATATGCTCTGCACCGTTCAGTTTGGCCCCATAGATGCTCCTTATATAGCTGTTCCCTATATGCTGTGCACCGTTCAGTTTGGCCCCATAGATGCTCATTATAAATCTGTTCCCTATATGCTCTGCACCGTTCAGTTTGGCCCCATAGATGCTCCTTATATAGCTGTTCCCTATATGCTGTGCACCGTTCAGTTTGGCCCCATAGATGCTCATTATAAATCTGTTCCCTATATGCTCTGCACCGTTCAGTTTGGCCCCATAGATGCTCCTTATATAGCTGTTCCCTATATGCTGTGCACCGTTCAGTTTGGCCCCATAGATGCTCATTATAAATCTGTTCCCTATATGCTCTGCACCGTTCAGTTTGGCCCCATAGATGCTCCTTATATAGCTGTTCCCTATATGCTCTGCACCGTTCAGTTTGGCCCCATAGATGCTCATTATAAAGCTGCCCCATATGGAATGCTCTGCAGCGTTCTGTTTGGCCCCATAGATGCTCCTTATATAGCTGTGCCATATATAACGCTGGTGCTGCTGCTGCAATAAAAAAATAAACACATACTCACCTCTCTTGCTTGCAGCTCCTCAGCGTCCCGTCTCGGCGTCTCTCCGCACTGACTGATCAGGCAGAGGGCGGCGCGCACACTATATGCGTCATCGCGCCCTCTGACCTGAACAGTCAGAGCGGAGAGACGCCAGGAAGACAGAGCGGCGCCCGGCGTGTGGAACGAGGACAGGTAAATATGCGATACTTACCTGCTCCCGGCGTCCCGCTCCTTCCCCCGGACAGCTGGTCTCCAGGTGCCGCAGCCTCTTCCTCTATCAGCGGTCACCGGCACCGCTGATTAGAGAAATGAATATGGGGCTCCACCCCTATGGGAGTGGAGTACATATTCATAAGTTTAATGAGCGGTCCCACGTGACCGCTGTACAGGGGAAGAGCTGCGGCACCCGGAGACAGTGTGACGGGCAGGGGGAGCGTCAGGATCGCCGGGACTAGGTAAGTATGCCTCAGCGCCCTCTCCCCCTCACCCGCCGACCCTGCCACAGACCGTGACTCGAGTATAAGCCGAGAGGGGCACTTTCAGCCCAAAAAATTGGGCTGAAAATCTCGGCTTATACTCGAGTATATACGGTATGTGGAATCGCCACCTACATAAAAGGCTGATGTAACAAAATATAAAAGTAATTAGCCCGATTGGTAATCACTATAGAAAACTGAAAAATGTACTAATGACCTTGTAGGGGGCATACAGAGTAGAATTTCAATATTTTCAGATGACACTAAACTCTGCAGAGTAATCAATATAGAAGAGGGCAATTTTATATTACAGGAGGATTTACTGTATGTAAACTTGAAGCTTGGGCTGATAAATGGCAAATGAGCTTTAATGGGGATAAATGTAAGGTCATGCACTTGGGTAGAAGTAAAAAGATGTATAACTATGTGCTTAATTGTAAAACACTGGGCAAAACTGTCACTGAAAAAGACCTGGGGGTATGGGTGGATAACAAACTCACATTTAGTGGCCAGTGTCAGGCAGCTGCTGCAAAAGCAAATAAAATAATGGGATGCATTAAAAGAGGCATAGATGCTCATGAGGAGAACATAATTTTACCTCTATACAAGTCACTTGTGCGACCACACTTATTCAGCCATAGTGGTATTCTTATATTTCTAGCTTGTTTAGTCCCATAGAATATTGTGCACATAACCTACAAAGGATGCCTTTAAAGATGTCCCATTTTCTTTGTTTATTTTCAGTTTTGAGGACATTTCAAAACTTTATGACAACAAGATACTTTTTTAGCATTCATGAAGTCTGGTGTCCTTGCAGCCCTTCTACTATGCATCTTATTAAAGGATTATTGAAAACACATTTTTTTATGATCACTATTACTCAAGTGTGACCCCCAACTTGTTCACTTAATATTCTGACTAGCATATTGATTAAAATTAGGTCTAAAAGTCTGGAAAAATATAACAAAAATGTAAGAAAAGAAAATATCAAATAAAAAAATATAAACAAATGAATCACTTCCAGATTTATTTATTACAGACTTCAGGAACAGGAGATTATAGTAAATGTGGGGCCTTTTCTTATTTGTCACTGTGCTTTCATGGACCTCTAGTTTAAGCTGCTCCATACAACTCCTCCACCTCTGGCTCATAAATGTAACTGTTGAAAGAAAATTACATTAGCCAATTTAGGATCAATAAAAAACATGTCCTTTTAATTAATAAGTAAAAAATCTAAATAAACAACAAATAGACATTGCATTTGTCCTGCAGTATATTGGCAAAGTGAAGCACAAAAAATATAATAAGTTTAGACAAAATAATCTAAAGATTGTGCATTAATAATAGCCATGTGATGGGCACATAAAGTATCTAATCAATGCAGTATTTCTCAAATCAAAAATAAAATAAAAAAAGGAAAAAGCTAAAAACAAAGAGAGAACAGCTATGAACTGACTACGAATAAACGCAGAATGCTCCATGACCTGACATTCATGACAGACCTCTTGATAGATCTCAAGCGTGATGGCCTTCAATCAGTGCATGGTCATGATATCCCTCACAATGGTTGTTCCATGATTTTGTCCTATCAATAACCAGAGAAATGAAGCAGTCCATGTCTAGCCTTGACATGATAAATGCTGGCCCCACATGCTCAAGCCATTATCTTATCAACGTGTTCACACCAAAACATCAATCCAGACAAAACAGGAAATGCAAATATGGGTCTAGAAGATGGAATTCCCAAGTATAAAGTCCAGCAAGCAGACAGAAAAACGGACAACACATGGATAAATCAAGGATAGCATCCATATGTCTATTTTATTTTCACGGATCCTTAGACTTGCAAGATTAATCTGCAATTTGGATGAAAACCGGAGGTAGAAGTGGGCCCCTTACCTTTTGGCCTGATCAGGTTGCACCAACGGTACGTCCGTCCCTGGGTGGGTCACTTGTACACCATGCGATTTTGTGTCTATAACCCAATAACAACTTAAAGTCCACAACATTATCATATTTTACATTTGATTTGCTGCTCTAATAAAAACATTAAAAGCTGATAAAAACATGAAGGAACATCTGGATCTCTCACTGAGGACTTCCCAAAAGACAATGGATAAAAGAGCGTAACTATTGTAAAAGTAGGTAAAAAATGCAGATGTTGTGTAGCAGACATGAAAAAGACCTACCCAAGTTATGGGTTCTAAAGATGAATTGGAGCAAAAGGTAAATGCTGCAGCTTTGATCTTCATTAAGTACTTCTGAGAATTAATTTACATGTTTGATTTCCCCATTCCCTGATCTTCACTTTTCCCTCATGTACAGGTGAATGATAATACATTATGGCATATTCAGGCCTAAGGTTTAACTCTCACATGATAACAATAGCAGAGGAAGGTAGTTATCCTTAGATAAAATATATGTTCTTCAATGCAAAATTTTGAATCAGAAATATAGAACTATATGATCAGAAATATGTGACCCAACAAAATGGCTAGTGATATAACCATCCTCTAATAGACGTTCAAAAAAGGTAATTATTTAAATACATTTTTTTTCTATAAAAGGGAACCTGTCAGCAGGTTTTTGCTACTTAATCTAAGAGCAGCATGATGTAGGGGCAGAGACCATGATTCCAGCCATGTATCACCAACTGGGCAGCTTAGTTTTTATAAAATAATTGTTTTATTAGCAGCAGATTATCACTAAAAAATTATTTAGCATGCTGTCAGGCAGTCCAACCATGCCAGCTCCTATTTCAGCTGGATGTGCATCCGAGGATGCACATTCAGCTGAAGTGTATTACAGTGCAGAGAACCACCAACTACCTGCACTGCAATGCACGCTTCTGGACAATCAGAGGCCGGCAGCTGACGTTGGCATGCCCAGACATTTTTCCAGAAATGGACTCAGGATAGGTGTCCTTATAGCTCGAAGGGGCACTGAATGGAGGATGTTATATCAGGAAGGGGCCTAGGATGGGGGACATTAGACCAGGAAAGGTATCAGGAAGAAGGACATTGTTATAGTGTGAGCAGGTTGCGGTATGCAGTGATGCACGAGAGGCAAAATAAGGGTTAGCAAATTAATTTAACAGTGGGATACTCCACGCAGGGAGGCAAACAGTTAAATGAGGGAATAAACAGTTAAATTGTAATGGTAATGCAGAGTTAATGAACAATGAATGCGGTAACGGCAGTTCTTTCAAACACTTATCAGGTCAGATGTTCCTCTGGCTGCAGATGATGCTTGGGAGTCAGAAGCGCCAACAACAGCCAGCGCGGTGCTTGTCCAATGTGCTCCTGCTGGCAACGGTAGTCCATCTCTTGTGGCAGCAGTCAGGCTCCGGTACCTTCCGCTGAGTCCCTAATCCATAATTGAGTAGTGTTGAGCATTCCGATACCGCAAGTATCGGGTATCGGCCAATATTTGCTGTATCGGAATTCCGATACCGAGATCCGATACTTTTGTATTTAAAAATGCGCGCGTCTCCTGCCTCCCGTGACGTCACGGCTTGTGATTGGCTGCGTCGCCCATGTGACCGCGACGCAACCAATCACAACGCCGGAACGTAATTTTAAAATCCTGAAGGACCTGAAATTACGTCACGGCTTGCTGTGATTGGTTGCGTCCCGGCCACATGGGCGGCGCGCGACCAATCACAAGCCGGGACTTCGCGTAAGGATGTTAAAGCGCGAATTTTAAGCAAACAACGCTGCCGGTTCCCTCGCTGAGGTGCAGGCTGCGTCGGAGAGGTGAGTATAGCAATATTTTTTATTTTAATTCTTTATTTTACACATTAATATGGTTCCCAGGGCCTGAAGGAGAGTTTCCTCTCCTTCAGACCCTGGGAACCATCAGGGATACCGTCCGATACATGAGTCCCATTGACTTGTATTGGTATCGGGTATCGGTATCGGATTAGATCCGATACTTTGCCGGTATCGGCCGATACTTTCCGATACCGATACTTTCAAGTATCGGACGGTATCGCTCAACACTATAATTGAGTTCAGCCAATGCAAAAAAGGCCTCAGTACTGGCAATGTCCGGCACCGAGAGCAGCGGTTTACAGTCCTGCACCCTTCTGTGGCCCTCAGGCTTATGTGCAGTGATCAGCTGTACAAGGCTCTCGGCTCTCTCCCTGCTACTGCAGTGGGCCCCGGCAGTGTTCTGGAGTCGGGTGGGCCGTGTGTCACTATGGCCCAGCTGTGCACACCGCGGAGCATGCTGCGCACGCAACTTGCTTCTGTCACTGCTGGTGGGAAACTGGCTGACGTTGCGTGCTCTTTCACTTTTAACCGTGTTTCCGTTTTTGGGGCTTCACTTTCAAGCCATGTTTCTGCAGCCAACTCAGCACTTGTTCTAATCGCCGAAAATGTTCTTCATAGGTGGCCGCGTAGACAATGATGTCATCCAGGTAGATAAGAGTTGCCTTGAAGTTCATATCCTCCAAACACCTTTCCATCAAGCACTGAAACTTCCTGGGAGCATTAGTCAAGCCGAAGGGCATCCAATTGAACTCAAACAATCCCATAGGCAGAATGAATGCTGTCTTCGGCCGGTCCTGCTCAGCCGTGGGCACCTGCCAATATCCACTGGCCAGGTCTAAAAATGAGAAATATTTTGCCTTTCCCAAGGCAGATAGTGACTCCTCAATTCTGGGTAAGGGGAATGAATCCTGAACTGTGCAGACGTTCAGTTGCCTATAGTCAACATAGTAATGCAGGATCCCATCTTTCTTCCGAACCAGCACGATGGAAGCCACCCACGGACTTTGGCTCTCCCGGATGACTCCACTCTGCAGCATGTGCACCAACATTTCCTTCACCTCCTGGTACACCTGGGGTGGAATCTGGCAGTATCTCTCCTGGATTGGGGTGGCACTTCCCTTGGGTATCTCTTGGGTGATAGCAGTAGTGCACCCAAAGTTGTCCTCGTGATGGGCGAAGACATCCTGGTAATGCTCCAGCATGGCTTCCACCTGTTGCACCTGCTGTGGGGAGATTCCCTACAGTTCGGCCCGCATCTGTTCCAAGATCTGGCGCCCTTCTCTGGTACCTCCAGGTGGATGCTCTGGAGTCATCGTGACAGCTACAGTCAGCGAATCTCCCTGATTCACTGCTAACTGGACGGCCTCTGGCAGCACCAGTTCTTCCGGCATACCCAGCACCTGTGCCACTTCACTTCTGGGTAAGAAGATCCTTTCCTAGGATCTTTCCATCATTTGATGTCTCTTGTGCCTGGGCAACCCGAATCAGTTGCTGAAACACTTTCTTTTGAGGGGTCCGGGGGCTCTACCGGTCAGTAAAGGCATCTGGTGGCTCACTGATCAGAAGAGTTCTGAGTTCTTTCAGCACATTCATCCCCAGGGTCACTGGTGGGCAGTCACCAGGGTCACCGGTGAGCAACCCTATTCCTTTTTGGCCTACATCTTTGCCACATACGGTAACCTGCATCCAGACCACCCCTGCGACCAGGATGGGTAATTGCTTGGCCGCCTTCAGCTTAATTATGCGGCCCCATTTGGGCCTTGTGGCCCCAGAGAAATTACGTCTGAAGTATGCTTCGGGCATAGTCGTGACCTGGGAATCGGTGTCAACTAAGCAGCGTGTGGCTCTTCCATCCATTTCAGCCCATACGAGAGGACTCAGGGAAACTAAACTTTTGGGACTATGTTCTCACCTTCTTGGCTGTTCTGGTTCCGGGCGTCGCCCCCAATCATGGAGCCCACTAGTTTAACGGCTGCCGAGTGAGCGGCCTTCCATGCTTCATGCACCCTAGGGCACAGTGTCTAATGTCTCCACATCTGAAGCAGTCTCTCTGTCTTGGGCTGTCTCGCAACTTCACGAGGTGCAGAAGGCAAGCGGGACTCAGGGCTAGTCCTGTCTCTGGACGAATCCGGGGCCACCGGAGGAGTTCTTTTGAAGTCAGACCACTCTTCCCGCATTCCCTGTATCTTCTTCCGGACCTCTCTGACTTATCCTGGATCAGTTTCAGGCAAAGCGGGTACCTCCCCACTCCGAACTTTCCCTGCCGAGGCTGCCGTCCCCTGCTCTTGCTCACATGCGCAAGTGCTTTCGCAGGGCCTGCTAAAGCATTGGGCTTCTAAGACCAGCTATCAGTTGGTCTCTTAGTACCACATCAGGAGGCCCCACACCCACATCATCCCGCTTGGTGATTGCTGCGTCGATCTCTTGCAAGGCATTCATATATTGGGTCACAGACTCCCCATCAGTCTGCACTCGGCTGAACATTCGCATGTGCAATTCCACAATATCCGTGGAGTCCGCATGCAACTCCTCTAGAATTTGCAGAACCTTAGTTAAGGTGTTCCGCTCGTGAGGGGGCCGAAACATCACAGAACATCTGGCTTCCCAGTCCAGTGTCATCACAGCAATTTCTGCCTGCATAGCGGGTGTCATGGGGTGCATTCTCAGCATTCCCTTGACTCGCTCGGTCCAGTCCCACAGCAGTGAATTGCTCCCTGTGAATTTTGGGAGATTGCTGAGCCAATGGCAGGCTGGCCCTTGGGACACCTATTGCCGCTTGATGTGCTGTCTCTGCGCTTGTTGACTGCATCCTGCCGACTACCCCGAGTGTGAGCAGGTTGCGGGATACAGTGACGCATGAGAGGCAGAACAAGGCTTAACAATTTAATTTAACAGTGTGATACTCCACACAGGGAGGCAAACAGTTAAATGAGGGAATAAACAGTTAAATTGTAACAGAAATGCAGAGTTAATGAACAATGAATGTGGTAACGACAGTTCTTTCAAAGACTTATAAGTAGTGTTGAGCGATACCTTCCGATATCGGAAAGTATCGGTATCGGAAAGTATCGGCCGATACCGTCAAAGTATCGGATCTCGCCGATTCCGATACCCAATCCCAATGCAAGTCAATGGGACGAAAATATCGGAATTAAAATAAACCCTTTCTTTCCTTGTAGGTTCATTCTACATGAAGGAAAACAACTAAGAATAATGTAGGATGTATTGGGGGAGGTGGCGGAGACATTAAAGGCATAGAGGTTTAGCCCAATCAAATAGAATAGCAGGAATTTTAATTTTTTTTAAAGACGTTCGGAGTTACAAAGATATTGACTATGTTAAGATTTTTTTTATTTTGTCAGATATTGATGTTTCACTACTTCTACGCCATTCACCCTCTTTTTTACTTCTCCCACACTTTCTTCTTCATCATCATCAGCATCTTTGACATCAACTTCTTCTTCACCTTATTCATCTTCTTCATCTTCTACCTATAATTTTTTTTTTTACATTGTTCATATTCTTTTTATTTAACTATTATTCTTCTTCATATTCAACTTCTTCATCATATTCTTATTTGTGACAGGCATTCCCGTAGTTGTTATCTATAAAAGTTTGAAGATTACACCTTCCGTTCTGCCTGTCACAAAAGAGTTACATTTGTCTGCGTTCAGTTTGGCCTGCAGCATCAGGCTTTATCCAGGGGCACCACGAGGAGGAACGGACTCACCCCCATACACTGCTTAGTCTTCTTCTGCTTATAATTTAGATAATATCTTTTGCTCTGATATTTAGTGTTATGCTTAATGTTCTTCTGCTCTTTGTTCTGCAGCCTCTTGTTCTTCTGCTTCTCGGTCTCCCATGTCGTCGTCGTCTCCAGGGTCGTCGTCTCCAGGGTCGTCGTCTCCGGGGTCGTCGTCATCGGGGTAGTCTTCAGGGTCATCGTCTCCAGGGTCGTCGTCATCTCAGTGGTTGTCGTCTCTGGTGTCGTCGTCATCTTAGGGGTGGTCTTCCGGGTCGTCGTCTTTAGGGTCTTGAACTTGGAAATGTAGCAGAAGGTACAAGAAGGCTGAGAAAATGCCGAGAAACAGCTGATGGAACTGGAACTCGGATGGCTACCCGAAGGTCCAAGAGCCAATGGAACTACCGAGGACCAGCTGACGTTACTGGAACCCGGTTACTAAGCAGGAGGTACCCGTGCCTGAAAGCACTACCAAGGACCACTTGACGTTGGTGGAACTCGGATACCCAGAGGGAGGCACCTAAGCCAAAGGCTCTGCCCGGAACCAGCTGATGGTACTGGAACCAGGATGGGGAGCAGAAGGTACAAGAGCAAAAGACACTGCCGAGAACCAGCTGACGGTACTGGAACCCGGATGGGTAGCCGAAGGTCCAAGAGCCAATGGAACTACCGAGGACCAGCTGACGTTACTGGAACCCGGTTACTAAGCAGGAGGTACCCGTGCCTGAAAGCACTACCAAGGACCACCTGACGTTGGTGGAACTCGGATACCCAGAGGGAGGCACCTAAGCCAAAGGCTCTGCCCGGAACCAGCTGACGGTACTGGAACCAGGATGGGGAGCAGAAGGTACAAGAGCAAAAGACACTGCCGAGAACCAGCTGACGGTACTGGAACCCGGATGGGTAGCCGAAGGTCCAAGAGCCAATGGAACTACCGAGGACCAGCTGACGTTACTGGAACCCGGTTACTAAGCAGGAGGTACCCGTGCCTGAAAGCACTACCAAGGACCACCTGACGTTGGTGGAACTCGGATACCCAGAGGGAGGCACCTAAGCCAAAGGCTCTGCCCGGAACCAGCTGACGATACTGGAACCAGGATGGGGAGCAGAAGGTACAAGAGCAAAAGACACTGCCGAGAACCAGCTGATGGTACTGGAACCCGGATGGGTAGCCGAAGGTCCAAAAGCCAATGGAACTACCGAGGACCAGCTGACGTTACTGGAACCCGGTTACTAAGCAGGAGGTACCCGTGCCTGAAAGCACTACCAAGGACCACCTGACGTTGGTGGAACTCGGATACCCAGAAGGAGGCACCTAAGCCAAAGGCTCTGCCCGGAACCAGCTGACGGTGCTGGAACCAGGATGGGGACCTATTCAAGCTTGTCTTCCTAGAGCCCCAACTAGCGGTGTTGGAGCAAAGGGTCAGCAGGGGGAGCAGAGTGTAGGCCGAAGCCTGCACTGGAGGCATTTGTAGGTCTGTTGTGTCTGCGTGGCTGTTGCAGGACACGTTGCCGGCTACACAGCAGGGGAACAGCTGGCGGTGCTGAACCCCACTGACACATTGGCGGGTGTTTTTCTCTGTGCAGCCAGCACTTCGGGGCACCAACTGGCGGTGTTAGAGCCCAGGCTCTGCAGGGGGAGCTGTTGTGAATTAGACTTTTTTGGCTCCCTCTTGTGGTCACTAGTGATATGACTCTGGGATTGTCTTTTTTCTGTTTGGCTTTCACCTGGGCCGTTAGTCCAGGGGTGTCGCTATATTAACTTCCTGGATCCTTAGTCCAGTGCCTGGCATCGTTGTAATCAGAGCCTTCTGTTTGCTCCTGTCCGCTGGTCCTGGATTTTGCAAAATTAAGCTAAGTCTTGCATCTTGGTTATTTTGGTTATTTGCTTTGCTTCTATTTTTGTCCAGCTTGTACTAAATGTGATTTCTGACCTTGCTGGAAGCTCTAGGGGTGCTGGTGTTCTCCCCCCGGCCGTTAGACGGTTCGGGGGTTCTTGAATATCCAGCGTGGATATTTTAATAGGGTTTTTGCTGACCATATAAGTCATCTTACTATATTCTGCTATTAGCTAGTGGGCCTCTCTTTGCTAAATACCTAGCTCATTCTTATGTTTGTCTTTTCCTCTTACCTCACCGTTATTATTTGTTGGGGGCTTGTATCCAACTTTTGGGGTCTTTTCTCTGGAGGCAAGAAAGGTCTTTCTTTTCCCTTCTAGGGTTAGTTAGTTCTCCGGCTGGCGCGAGACGTCTAGAACCAACGTAGGCACGTTCCCCGGCTACTGTTTAGTTGTGGTGCTAGGATTAGATATATGGTCAGCCCAGTTACCACTGCCCTATGAGCTGGTTTTTAATGTTTGCAGACTTGGTACTTAATTCTGAGACCCTCTGCCATTGGGGTCATAACAGTATGCCAGGCCAACATTGAATGTTTAATGCATTGCAGAAGTGGGATAATAAGAAAGGAAATTCTGAGTTTTTTTTTTTTTCTTTCCTCTCTTCCTCCCCTTTACCTCTGAGTGGCTTGAGCTTGCTGCAGACATGAATGTCCAGACCTTGATTACCAATGTAGACCAGCTTGCTGCTCGTGTGCAAGGCATTCAAGATTTTGTTACCAGGAGTCCTATGTCTGAACCTAAAATACCTATTCCTGAACTGTTTTCTGGAGACCGATTTAAGTTTAGGAATTTCAGGAATAATTGTAAATTGTTTCTATCTCTGAGACCCCGTTCATCTGGAGACTCAGCTCAGCAAGTTAAAATTGTTATCTCTTTTTTACGGGGCGACCCTCAGGATTGGGCCTTCTCGCTAGCGCCAGGAGATCCGGCATTGGCAGATATTGATGCATTTTTTCTGGCGCTCGGATTGCTTTACGAGGAACCCAATCTTGAGGTTCAGGCAGAAAAAGCCTTGCTGGCTATTTCTCAGGGCCAGGATGAAGCTGAAGTGTATTGCCAAAAATTTCGGAAGTGGTCTGTGCTTACTCAGTGGAATGAGTGTGCTCTGGCCGCAAATTTCAGAAATGGCCTTTCTGAAGCTATTAAGAATGTGATGGTGGGTTTCCCCATTCCTACAAGTCTGAATGATTCCATGGCGCTGGCTATTCAAATTGACCGGCGTTTGCGGGAGCGCAAAACCGCTAATCCTCGGGTGGTGTTGTCGGAACAAGCACCTGATTTGATGCAATGTGATAGAATTCAGACCAGAAATGAGCGGAAAAATCATAGACGTCAGAATGGGTTGTGTTTTTACTGTGGTGATTCTACACATGTTATATCAGCATGCTCTAAACGCCTAACAAGGGTTGTTAGTCCTGTCGCCATTGGTAATTTGCAACCTAAATTTATTTTGTCTGTGACTTTAATTTGCTCATTGTCCTCTTACCCTGTTATGGCGTTTGTGGATTCAGGTGCTGCCCTGAGTCTTATGGATCTGTCATTCGCCAAGCGCTGTGGTTTTGTTCTTGAGCCGTTGGTAAATCCTATCCCTCTGAGGGGTATTGATGCTACGCCATTGGCGGAAAATAAACCGCAGTTTTGGACACAGGTTACCATGTGCATGACTCCTGAGCATCGGGAGGTGATTCGTTTTCTTGTTCTACATAAAATGCATGATTTGGTCGTTTTGGGTTTTCCATGGTTACAGACTCATAATCCAGTCTTGGATTGGAGGGCAATGTCTGTGTCAAGTTGGGGCTGTCAGGGTATTCATGGTGATTCCCCCCCGGTGTCTATTGCTTCCTCTACTCCTTCGGAAGTTCCTGAGTATTTGTCTGATTATCAGGATGTGTTCAGCGAGTCCAGGTCCAGTGCTTTGCCTCCTCATAGGGACTGTGACTGTGCCATAGATTTGATTCCAGGTAGCAAATTTCCTAAGGGAAGACTATTTAATCTGTCTGTACCTGAGCACACCGCAATGCGTTCGTATATCAAGGAATCTCTGGAGAAGGGGCATATCCGTCCATCCTCTTCCCCTCTTGGTGCGGGATTCTTTTTTGTGGCCAAGAAGGACGGATCTTTGAGACCTTGTATTGACTATCGGCTTTTGAATAAAATCACTGTTAAATTTCAGTATCCTTTGCATCTGTTGTCAGACTTGTTTGCCCGAATTAAAGGTGCCAAGTGGTTCACCAAGATAGATCTTCGTGGTGCGTACAACCTTGTGCGCATTAAGCGAGGAGATGAATGGAAAACCGCGTTTAATACGCCCGAAGGTCATTTTGAGTACTTGGTAATGCCTTTTGGGCTCTCTAATGCTCCTTCAGTGTTTCAGTCCTTTATGCATGATATTTTCCGGAAGTATCTGGATAAATTTATGATCGTTTATCTGGACGATATTCTGTTTTTTTCTGATGACTGGGACTCGCATGTGGAGCAGGTCAGGATGGTGTTTCAGGTTTTGCGTGAGAATGCTTTGTTTGTTAAGGGCTCCAAGTGTCTCTTTGGAGTACAGAAGGTTCCCTTTTTGGGGTTTATTTTTTTCCCTTCTGCGGTGGAGATGGACCCAGTCAAGGTCCGAGCTATTCATGATTGGACTCAGCCCACGTCAGTTAAGAGTCTTCAGAAGTTCTTGGGTTTTGCTAACTTTTACCATCGTTTTATTGCTAATTTTTCTAGCATTGTTAAACCTTTGACGGATATGACTAAGAAAGGTTCTGATGTTGCTAACTGGGCTCCTGCAGCCGTGGAGGCTTTCCAGGAGTTGAAGCGCCAGTTTACTTCGGCGCCAGTTTTGTGCCAGCCTGATGTCTCACTTCCCTTTCAGGTTGAAGTGGATGCTTCTGAGATTGGGGCAGGGGCCGTTTTGTCGCAGAGAGGCCCTGGTTGCTCTGCTATGAGACCTTGTGCCTTTTTCTCTAGGAAGTTTTCGCCTGCTGAGCGGAATTATGATGTTGGCAATCGGGAGTTGTTGGCCATGAAGTGGGCATTTGAGGAGTGGTGTCATTGGCTCGAGGGTGCTAAGCATCGTGTGGTGGTCTTGACTGATCACAAAAATTTGATGTATCTCGAGTCTGCTAAACGCCTGAATCCTAGACAGGCCCGCTGGTCATTGTTTTTCTCCCATTTTGACTTTGTGGTCTCTTATTTACCAGGTTCGAAGAATGTGAAGGCTGATGCTCTTTCAAGGAGCTTTGTGCCTGACTCTCCGGGAGTCGCAGAGCCAGTTGGGATTCTTAAAGAAGGAGTTATCTTGTCAGCCATTTCTCCGGATTTGCGACGTGTGTTGCAGAGATTTCAGGCTGGTAGACCTGACTCTTGTCCACCTGACAGACTGTTTGTTCCTGATAAGTGGACTAGCAGAGTCATTTCCGAGGTTCATTCCTCGGTGTTGGCAGGGCATCCGGGAATTTTCGGCACCAGAGATCTGGTGGCTAGGTCCTTTTGGTGGCCTTCCTTGTCACGGGATGTGCGGTCGTTTGTGCAGTCCTGTGGGACTTGTGCTCGAGCTAAGCCTTGCTGTTCTCGTGCCAGTGGGTTGCTCTTGCCCTTGCCTGTCCCGAAGAGGCCTTGGACACACATTTCCATGGATTTCATTTCGGATCTCCCAGTGTCTCAGGGCATGTCTGTCATCTGGGTGGTATGTGATCGCTTTTCTAAGATGGTCCATTTGGTACCTTTGCCTAAGCTGCCTTCCTCTTCCGATCTGGTTCCTGTGTTCTTTCAGAATGTGGTTCGTTTACACGGCATTCCTGAGAATATTGTGTCTGACAGAGGATCCCAGTTTGTTTCCAGGTTCTGGCGATCCTTTTGTGGTAGGATGGGCATTGATTTGTCGTTTTCGTCTGCCTTTCATCCTCAGACTAATGGACAAACGGAGCGAACTAATCAGACTCTGGAGGCTTATTTGAGGTGTTTTGTTTCTGTGGATCAGGATGATTGGGTGACCTTCTTGCCATTGGCTGAATTTGCCCTTAATAATCGGGCTAGTTCCACTACATTGGTTTCGCCATTTTTCTGCAACTCTGGCTTCCATCCTCGTTTTTCCTCGGGACATGTGGAGCCTTCTGACTGCCCTGGGGTAGATTCTGTGGTGGATAGGTTGCAGCGGATCTGGAATCATGTGGTGGACAACTTAAAGTTGTCACAGGAGAAGGCTCAGCGTTTTGCCAACCGCCGCCGCGGTGTGGGTCCCCGACTTCGTGTTGGGGATTTGGTATGGCTGTCTTCTCGATTTGTTCCTATGAAGGTCTCCTCTCCTAAATTTAAGCCTCGCTTCATTGGTCCTTACAAGATATTGGAAATCCTTAATCCGGTGTCCTTTCGCTTGGATCTTCCGGTGTCATTTGCCATTCACAACGTGTTCCATAGGTCTTTGTTGCGGCGGTACGTTGTACCTGTGGTTCCTTCTGTTGAGCCTCCTGCTCCGGTGTTGGTTGAGGGCGAGTTGGAGTACGTGGTGGAGAAGATCTTGGATTCTCGTCTCTCCAGGCGGAGGCTTCAGTATCTGGTCAAGTGGAAGGGCTATGGTCAGGAGGATAATTCCTGGGTGGTTGCCTCTGATGTGCATGCGGCCGATTTGGTTCGTGCCTTTCACGCTGCTCATCCTGATCGCCCTGGTGGTCTTGGTGAGGGTTCGGTGACCCCTCCTTAAGGGGGGGGTACTGTTGTGAATTAGACTTTTTTGGCTCCCTCTTGTGGTCACTAGTGATATGACTCTGGGATTGTCTTTTTTCTGTTTGGCTTTCACCTGGGCCGTTAGTCCAGGGGTGTCGCTATATTAACTTCCTGGATCCTTAGTCCAGTGCCTGGCATCGTTGTAATCAGTGCCTTCTGTTTGCTCCTGTCCGCTGGTCCTGGATTTTGCAAAATTAAGCTAAGTCTTGCATCTTGGTTATTTTGGTTATTTGCTTTGCTTCTATTTTTGTCCAGCTTGTACTAAATGTGATTTCTGACCTTGCTGGAAGCTCTAGGGGTGCTGGTGTTCTCCCCCCGGCCGTTAGACGGTTCGGGGGTTCTTGAATATCCAGCGTGGATATTTTAATAGGGTTTTTGCTGACCATATAAGTCATCTTACTATATTCTGCTATTAGCTAGTGGGCCTCTCTTTGCTAAATACCTAGCGCATTCTAATGTTTGTCTTTTCCTCTTACCTCACCGTTATTATTTGTTGGGGGCTTGTATCCAACTTTTGGGGTCTTTTCTCTGGAGGCAAGAAAGGTCTTTCTTTTCCCTTCTAGGGTTAGTTAGTTCTCCGGCTGGCGCGAGACGTCTAGAACCAACGTAGGCATGTTCCCCGGCTACTGTTTAATTGTGGTGCTAGGATTAGATATATGGTCAGCCCAGTTACCACTGCCCTATGAGCTGGTTTTTAATGTTTGCAGACTTGGTACTTAATTCTGAGACCCTCTGCCATTGGGGTCATAACAGGGAGCAGAGTGTAGGCCGAAGCCTAATTGAACCAATTTTAAAGGTAACCTTTAACCCCCACTCAGGTGTTACAAACTAGAAGAGCCACGCCTTATGCAGCAGTAGTGCTGCACAAGTCAAAGGTTGCTCTTTTAATTTTGTTCCTTGCACAAGCTGAATGAAACACGTACAACATTTTGGCCCTTATACAGTCAATCTGTCTTGGAGGCGGGAGTTCCCTTCGTAATGAGACGCAGCACAGCTGGCAAAAATACCACCTTGGTGCTTGGCGCGGCCTCCTGAGCATCGCATTTTGATGTACAGGAGTCTGCGTTGTTGCGTTATCCCTTGGCCATGCGCTGCCCGTCTTCTGACATCATTTCATGTCGGCTGGTGCGGTTCGCAATGCCCATGAATCCCAGCCCCGCAGTGTCTTTACAGTGTTTCACACTGCGGGGCTGGGATTCATGGCCTGGCGCAGTACATATGTTCGCCTCTCGCTCGTGTCCTTACACCTGCTACAGACTGTGCGGCGTCAGCTGATCCCTTATCGCATGCCACGGCCATGAAGCCGCACAGTCTGAAGAAGGCGGAAGGAGCAGAGTGACAGCCTGGCGAAGATATGCACTGCTCATGCCCGTCAATCACACCCTCGCAGTCAAAATAAATAAGACACCGAGGGGCGTTGTGTCGGGCAGGGCGGCCGCAGAGGCGCAGCCAGCCAAACAATGATGTCAGAAGAAGGGCTGTGCTACCAAGGGGGTTGTTGCGTGTCATTACAAAGGAAAGTCACACCTCAGGGATGTTTTAATGGTCTCAGGGGACACATTGTAGACATGTTCTGTTCCACGTGTGCAAGGAGAATAAGTTCATGAGCCACCTTGCACACATGCAGCATTACTGCTGTACAAGGTGGCTGTAAAACATACAAACACCTGGGGGAGGGGCGACAGGTTCCCTTCAATTTCAGTTCTTGTGTCTGCGTGGCTTTTGCAGGACACGATGCCGGCTACACAGCAGGGGAACAGCTGGCGGTGCTGAACCCCACTGACACATTGGCTGGTGTTTTTCTCTGTGCAGCTAGCAGTACCGGGCACCAACTGGCGGTGTTAGAGCCCAGGGTCAGCAGGAGGAGAGGGAGCAGAGTGTAGGCCGAAGCCTGCACTGGCGGCAGCTTTGTGTCTGCGTGGCTGTTGCAGGACACGTTGCTGGCTACACAGCAGGGGAACAGCTGGCGGTGCTGAACCCCACTGACACATTGGCGGGTGTTTTTCTCTGTGCAGCCAGCACTTCGGGGCACCAACTGGCGGTGTTAGAGCCCAGGCTCTGCAGGGGGAGCAGAGTGTAGGCCGAAGCCTAATTGAACCAATTTTAAAGGTAACCTTTAACCCCCCCTCAGGTGTTACAAACTAGAAGAGCCACGCCTTATGCAGCCGTAGTGCTGCACAAGTCAAAGGTTGCTCTTTTAATTTTGTTCCTTGCACAAGCTGAATGAAACACGTACAACATTTTGGCCCTTATACAGTCAATCTGTCTTGGAGGCGGGAGTTCCCTTCGTAATGAGACGCAGCACAGCTGGCAAAAATACCACCTTGGTGCTTGGCGCGGCCTCCTGAGCATCACATTTTGATGTACAGGAGTCTGCGTTGTGCGTTATCCCTTGGCCATGCGCTGCCCGTCTTCTGACATCATTTCATGTCGGCTGGTGCGGTTCGCGATGCCCATGAATCCCAGCCCCGCAGTGTCTTTACAGTGTTTCACACTGCGGGGCTGGGATTCATGGCCTGGCGCAGTACATATGTTCGCCTCTCGCTCGTGTCCTTACACCTGCTACAGACTGTGCGGCGTCAGCTGATCCCTTATCGCATGCCACAGCCATGAAGCCACACAGTCTGAAGAAGGCGGAAGGAGCTGAGTGACAGCCTGGCGAAGATATGCACTGCTCATGCCCGTCAATCACACCCTCGCAGTCAAAATAAATAAGACACCGAGGGGCGTTGAGTCGGGCAGGGCGGCCGCAGAGGCGCAGCCAGCCAAACAATGATGTCAGAAGAAGGGCTGTGTTACCAAGGGGGTTGTTGCGTGTCATTACAAAGGAAAGTCACACCTCAGGGACATTTTAATGGTCTCAGGGGACACATGGAAGACGTGTTCTGTCCCACGTGTGCAAGGAGAATAAGTTTATGAGCCACCTTGCACACATGCAGCATTACTGCTGTACAAGGTGGCTGTAAAACATACAAACACCTGGGGGAGGGGCGACAGGTTCCCTTCAATTTCAGTTCTTGTGTCTGCGTGGCTTTTGCAGGACACGATGCCGGCTACACAGCAGGGGAACAGCTGGTGGTGCTGAACCCCACTGACACATTGGCTGGTGTTTTTCTCTGTGCAGCTAGCAGTACCGGGCACCAACTGGCGGTGTTAGAGCCCAGGGTCAGCAGGAGGAGAGGGAGCAGAGTGTAGGCCGAAGCCTGCACTGGCGGCAGCTTTGTGTCTGCCTGGCTGTTGCAGGACACGTTGCCGGCTACACAGCAGGGGAACAGCTGGCGGTGCTGAACCCCACTGACAGAGAGGCAGGTGTTTTGCTCTGTGCAGCCAGCACTTCCGGGCACCAACTGGCGGTGTTAGAGCCCAGGCTCTGCGGGAGGAGCAGAGTGTAGGCCGAGGCCTAATTGAACCAATTTTAAAGGTAACCTTTAACCCCCCTCAGGGGTTACAAACTATGAGGCGGGATCTCGCCAGCGCGGCCGCACAGGCGCAGCCAGCCTGACACCAAATAATGTCAGAAGACGGGCAGCGCTAAGTGTGCCTGGCCAAGGGCTAACATAACAGCGCAGGCACCGGGACAGATTCAAACAACGCTGAGGAGGCGGCGCACGGCGCCAAGGGGGTAAGAATGACGGCTGTGCTGCGTCACATGACAAATGAAAGTTCCACCTACTGGACGGTTTAACGGTGTGAGGAGGCACATTTCATAAGTGTTAGGTTCAGCATGTGCAAGGAGCACCACGAAAAGAGGCACTTTTTCCTTTTGCATCATTACTGCTGCACAAGGTGGCTCTTTCAGTAACAAACGCCTGGGGGGGGGGTACAGGTTCCCTTAAATTTAAGTTGTTGTGCCTGCGTGGCGGTCGCATGACACGTTGCCGTATACACAGCAGGGGAGCAGCAGGCATTACTGAACCCCACTAACACATTGGCGAGGTGTTTGGCTCTGTGCGGACAGCACTTCCGGACAACAACTAGCGGTGTTGGAGCCCAGGGACAGAAGGAGGAGGAGGTGGAGGAGAGAGGAGGGATTGCCACACACACAGCTGGGGAACAGCTGACGTTACTGAACCCCAATAACAGAGGAGCGACTGTTGACTGTGCGGACAGCACTTCCAGACAACAACTAGCGGTGTTGGAGCCCAGGGACAGAAGGAGGAGGAGGTGGAGGAGAGAGGAGGGATTGCCACACACACCGCTGGGGAACAGCTGACGTTACTGAACCCCAATAACAGAGGAGCGACTGTTGACTGTGCGGACAGCACTTCCGGACAACAACTAGCGGTGTTGGAGCCCAGGTACAGAAGGAGGAGGAGGAGGTGGAGGAGAGAGGAGGGATTGCCACACACAGCTGGGGAACAGCTGACGTTACTGAACCCCAATAACAGTGGAGCGACTGTTGACTGTGCGGACAGCACTTCCAGACAACAACTAGCGGTGTTGGAGCCCAGGGACAGAAGGAGGAGGAGGTGGAGGAGAGAGGAGGGATTGCCACACACACAGCTGGGGAACAGCTGACGTTACTGAACCCCAATAACAGAGGAGCGACTGTTGACTGTGCGGACAGCACTTCCAGGCAGCAACTAGCGGTGTTGGAGCCCAGGGACAGAAGGAGGAGGAGGAGGTGGAGGAGAGAGGAGGGATTGCCATACACACAGCTGGGGAACAGCTGACGTTACTGAACCCCAATAACAGAGGAGCGACTGTTGACTGTGCGGCCAGCACTTCCAGGCAACAACTAGTGGTGTTGGAGCCCAGGGACAGAAGGAGGAGGAGGTGGAGGAGAGAGGAGGGATTGCCACACACACAGCTGGGGAACAGCTGACGTTACTGAACCCCAATAACAGAGGAGCGACTGTTGACTGTGCGGACAGCACTTCCAGACAACAACTAGCGGTGTTGGAGCCCAGGGACAGAAGGAGGAGGAGGTGGAGGAGAGAGGAGGGATTGCCACACACACAGCTGGGGAACAGCTGACGTTACTGAACCCCAATAACAGAGGAGCGACTGTTGACTGTGCGGACAGCACTTCCAGACAACAACTAGTGGTGTTGGAGCCCAGGGACAGAAGGAGGAGGAGGTGGAGGAGAGAGGAGGGATTGCCACACACACAGCTGGGGAACAGCTGACGTTACTGAACCCCAATAACAGAGGAGCGACTGTTGACTGTGCGGACAGCACTTCCAGGCAACAACTAGCGGTGTTGGAGCCCAGGGACAGAAGGAGGAGGAGGTGGAGGAGAGAGGAGGGATTGCCACACACACAGCTGGGGAACAGCTGATGTTACTGAACCCCAATAACAGAGGAGCGACTGTTGACTGTGCGGACAGCACTTCCAGACAACAACTAGCGGTGTTGGAGCCCAGGGACAGAAGGAGGAGGAGGTGGAGGAGAGAGGAGGGATTGCCACACACACAGCTGGGGAACAGCTGACGTTACTGAACCCCAATAACAGAGGAGCGACTGTTGACTGTGCGGACAGCACTTCCAGGCAACAACTAGCGGTGTTGGAGCCCAGGGACAGAAGGAGGAGGAGGAGGTGGAGGAGAGAGGAGGGATTGCCACACACACAGCTGGGGAACAGCTGACGTTACTGAACCCCAATAACAGAGGAGCGACTGCTGACTGTGCGGACAGCACTTCCAGGCAACAACTAGCGGTGTTGGAGCCCAGGGACAGAAGGAGGAGGAGGAGGTGGAGGAGAGAGGAGGGATTGCCACACACACAGCTGGGGAACAGCTGATGTTACTGAACCCCAATAACACGGCAGCAAGTGTTGACTGTGCGGACAGCACTTCCAGGCACCAACTAGCGGTGTTGGAGCCCAGGGACAGCAGGAGGAGAAGAGGAACACAGTGTAGGCCGAAGCCTGATTGGAGAAAGTCGAAAGGGAACCTTTAACCCCCCCCAAGGCGTTTGTAGCTGAAAGAGCCAGCTTTTGCATCACAAAGGATGCCAAAGGAAAAGGTGGCTCTTTTCATTATGCTCCTTGCAAACACAGAACTGAACACTTAAAGTGTGTCCACTGATACCGTAAAACCATCCCGGAGGTGGGACTTTCCTTTGTAATGTGACACAGCCCAGCCGTCATTCCTACCCCCTTGGCGCCGTGCGCCGCCTCCTCAGCGTTGTTTGATTCTGTCCCTGAGCCTGCGCTGTTATGTTATCCCTTGGCCAGGCGCACTTTGCGGTGCCCGTCTTCTGACATCATTTTGTGTCAGGCTGGCTGCGCCTGTGCGGCCGCGCTGGCCGAGATCCCACCTCGCAGTGTCGTCTAATGTAATCCCACCGCGGGCCTGGGATCCGTGGCCATGCGCAGTGCATATCCTCGCCTCTCACTCCCCTCCCTCTGGCTTCTTCAGACTGTGCGGTGTCACGGCCGTGGCATGCTATTAGGGATCAGCTGACGGCGCACAGTCTGAAAAAGGTGGAGGGAGATGAGTGAGAGGCGGAGGTGAAGATATGCACTGCGCATGCCCATGGATCCCAGGCCCGCAGTGTGATTAAATCAGAAGACACTGCGAGGCGGGAACTCGTCCAGCACGGCTGCACGGGCGCAGCCAGCCTGACACCAAATGATACCAAAAGTAAAAAATTGGAAGTCAGGCCGCACCCTAGATTAATAACGTCTCTATGGACAACAGGGTGCCCGTCCACACCAGGGGATCCATCCCAGTATAAAGTCCAAATGCAAAAGAAGAAACGGACAGCACCACAGCAATTGTGACAGAACAGCTTACGTGTTTATTCTGCCATCTGCAACGTTTTGGTCCTGAGACCTTTATCAAGCATGATAAAGGTCTCAGGACCGAAACGTTGCAGATGGCAGAATAAACACGTAAGCTGTTCTGTCACAATTGCTGTGGTGCTGTCCGTTTCTTCTTTTGCATTGACACCAAATGATGTCAGAAGATGGGCACCGCAAAGTGTGCCTGGCCAAGGGATAACATAACAGCGCTGGCTCCGGGACAGAATTAAACAACGCGGAGGAGGTGGCACACGGCGCCAAGGGGGTAGGAATGACGGGTGTGCTGCGTCACATTACAAAGGAAAGTCCCACCTCTGGGATGGTTTTACGGTATCAGTGGACACGCTTTAAAAGTGTTAAGTTCTGCGTGTGCAAGGAGCTAAACAAAAATAGTTACCTTTTCCTTGTGCAGCATAACTGTTGCACAAGGTGGCTATTTCAGTAACAAACGCCTGGGGGGGGGGACAGGTTCCCTTATATTTCAGTTGTTGTGTCAGCGTGGCGGTCGCAGGACACATTGCCGGCTACACAGCTGGGGATCAGCTGACGTTACTGACACCCAATAACACTGGGTCGTATGTTTTGACTGTGCAGACGGCACTTCTGAGCCTCAACTGGCGGTGTTGGAGCCCAGGAATTACAGTTCAGGTGGTAGAAAGATGAACACAACAGGAGACCTGGATACTGTAGACAGTCACCCAATTATTTAATCAGGAACAGGAGTGGCAAATTCCTGCGAGATCCAGGCCTGGTTCATTTTCAGGAAAGTAAGCCGGTCAACATTATCGGAGGATAGTCGCATGCGACGGTCAGTTAGTACACCACCTGCAGCACTAAAGACGCGTTCCGATAATACACTAGCCGCAGGGCAAGCCAGCACCTCCAATGCATACTGGCTTAGCTCTGGCCATGTATCCAGCTTTGAGACCCAAAACTTGAAAGGGGAAGAGCCGTCTGGGAGTACAGCAAGAGGGCGACATGTAGTCTGTCACCATCTGACGGAACCGTTGCCTCCTGCTGACTGGAGCCGTGTGTGATGGTGTAGACCTTTGTGGCGGGCACACAAAACTGTGCCACAGTTGGGCCATACTGCTCTTGCCTTGGGCAGAGGCACTGCTTCTGCTCCCTCTTTGTGCAGAGCCTCCTCCACTGCCTGAACGCACTGAGCTGCTTTGTAATGCACTAGCAGCACTTCTCTCAGTTGGACTGGAGAAGATGATGGAATTCACCAGTGTGTCTTGGTAATCCCGCATTTTTCGCTCCCGGTTCAACGGTGTGATGAGGCTTTCTACGTTGTCCCGGTAGCGAGGATCGAGGAGGGTGAACACCCAATAATCAGACATGTTGAGAATGTGGGCGATGCGGCGGTCATTTCTCAGGCACTGCAACATGAAATCCACCATGTGCTGCAGACTGCCAACTGGCCAAGAAATGCTGTCCACTGCTTGAGGCGTGATCTCTGCCCGCTTGTCATCACCCCTCCCTCGCTGTACACACTGACTACTGGACAATTGTGTAACTCCCTCCTCTGGACGGATGTCTTCCTCCTCCATTGACTCCTCCTCATCCTCCTCACAAAGTGTCCCCTGCCTACGCGTTTGTGAGGAACCACGTGGCGCTGACTGTCCAGAAG
The DNA here is from genome assembly GCF_051348905.1 of Ranitomeya variabilis. Classification (NCBI taxonomy): domain Eukaryota; kingdom Metazoa; phylum Chordata; class Amphibia; order Anura; family Dendrobatidae; genus Ranitomeya; species Ranitomeya variabilis. The sequence goes on from NC_135234.1 coordinate 653,863,568, forward strand.
ATGATGGAAATGGTGAATCCTCATCCTCCACCTCTTCCACAACATCATCCCTTAGCGCTTGCAGTGATTTTTCAAGCAGGCAGATAAGGGGGACAGTCATGCTGACTACTGCATCATCTGCACTCGCCATCCGCGTGGAATAATCGAAGGGACGCAAAACCTGGCAGACGTCCTTCATAGTGGCCCACTCTGTGGTTGTGAAGTCTGAACGGCGCGGAGTGCGACTTCTTTGCGCCTGATGCAGCTGGTACTCCATTACTGCTTGCTGCTGCTCACACAACCGCTCCAACATATGTAACGTGGAATTCCACCTGGTAGGTAGGTCACATATGATGCGATGTTCCGAAAGGCGGAATCGGCGCTGCAGAGCCGCAATGCGTGATTTTGCCGTGCTGGAACGCCGCAAGTGAGCACACTCTAGGCAGGCCTTGTGCAGCAGTGCATCAAGATCCGGATAGTCCCTCGAAAAACTTTGCACGACCAAATTGAGCACATGTGCCAGACATGGGATGTGAGTGAGGTTGCCGAGGCCCAGAGCTGCCACCAGATTTCGGCCATTATCACACACTACCATGCCTGGCTGGAGATTCGCTGCCACAAACCACACATCGCTCTCCTGCTTGATGGCATTCCAGAGCTCCTGCGCTGTGTGGCTTCGATTCCCCAAAGAAATTAATTTCAAGACGGCCTGTAGACGTTTGGCCACGGCTGTGCTCATGTCGGTCGTAACAGGTAAACGTTCATGGGTCCATGTGGAAGTGGACTGTGACGGCTCCTGCAGCGACGATTCTGAGGAACTTGTGTAAGAGGAGGAGTCAATGCGTACAGACTGGATTCCTGCAATCCTTGGAGTGGGCAGGACACGTCCTGCGCCACTCGCACAATCTGTACCCGGCTCAACAACATTAACCCAATGGGCAGTGAGGGAAAGGTATCGCCCCTGTCCATGTTGACTGGTCCACGCACCGGTGGTGAGGTGGACCTTGCTACTGATGGCGTTCAGTAGCGCGTGTTTTATGTGTCCCTCCACATGCTTGTGCAGGGCAGGGACGGCTTGCCTGCTGAAATAAAAGCGGCTGGGCACATTGTACTGTGGGACTGCCAATGACATCAAGTCACGGAAGCTGTCAGTTTCCACCAGCCTGAATGACAGCATTTCCAGTGACAGAAGTTTGGCAATGCCTGCAGTCAGAGCCTGTGCTCGTGGGTGGTTTGCCGAGAAAGGCCGCCTTTTCTCCCATGCCTGTACTACCGATGGCTGTAGACTGGCCTGGGAGTGTGAGGATAACTGGGAACGTGGTGCTGCGGGTGGAATTACAGTGGGTCTCTGGACAACAGTGCCAGAGGTTCTTCCACGGCGATCCTGGGAGGAAGCCGAACCAGCTTCATGTGAGCTGGAGGAAGAGGCAACACGAGCTGAAGAGGTGGTAGCTGCCGCTGTTGGTTGGCCTAGCTCTTCAGTGCGTTTCTGTAACTCCGCCGCGTGCCTAGTCCGCACATGTTTCCACATGTTGGAGGTATTGAGGTTGCTGACATTTCTCCCTCTTTTGACTTTGTGATGACACACCTTGCATTTGACATAGCAAATGTCATCTGCAACTGTGTCAAAAAAGGACCAGGCACTGCAAGTCTTGGGAGCGCCCTTTTTGGCTGTTGGAAGAGACACGCTCCTAACGGGTGCCAAAGTGGAGGCTACAGGATCCGCAGTCTTCCCCCTCCCTCTCCCTCTTTGGCCCGTTCGGGGAATCTCTTCCTCAGAGCTGCTCCCACCACCTTCCTGTCCCTCACGCCACGATGGGTCAAGGACCTCATCATCTACACTACCCTCTGCCACCAACTGCTCCTCCTGGCTAGTCTCAGCAGCAGAGCACGCACCAGAAAGTGGCACCTGAGTGTCATCAGCGGATGCGTTCTGCGGTGTGGTGACCGGAGGCACTGGCTTACCCGCCTCTTCAGATTCAGAGAGAAAAAGCTGTTGGGCATCACTGCACACTGCCTCTTCTTCCATTTCTCCAATGCTGCTTGGCTGGCCCCCTGTTTCCAAGCCAAGAGATTCAGAGAACAGAAGTAGAGACGGCTCCTGTCCTGGGCTCTCTGTCTGCCTGGGCAATTTGGCAGGTGGTGAAGAGACAGATGGGTGCTCTCCAGTGCTCTGTGTCTGAGAGGATGTGGCACTAATTGAAGTCGATGCGTTAGCTGCCATCCATCCGACAACGGCTTCAATTTGTTCTTCACGCAGCAGCGGTGTAAGGCGCTCTACGACAAAGCTGCGCATGAAGGACTGTTCCCTGGTGAAACTGGGTACTGATGAGTCACCGGTGCCCGCAGCAGGCACAGAATCCCCACGTCCTCTCCCTGCTCCGCGCCCACGCCCACGTGCCTTACTCCCTGCCTTCTTCATCTTGGTTGACTGATAAAGATAAGCAGAAAAGTACTAACGGCTTTGTGTGCTTATTCCTAAACAGCTCCTAACAGGTATAAGAAACAATAATTTTCTAAAGTGTGGACTAGACTTTAATATCAGCTAATGTGGCCTACACAACTGTAAAGTGGTGTGTTTGGTGAACTTTATTCTTTAATTATTTTTTGGGGGCTGAACTGACAACAGGGCGAGCTGCAGTCACACGGAGACCATGCAGACAGCCGTAAACGGCGCTGCAAGGCCCCAAAAACCTCCTCTAAGTTATCCTATGTAGTGTTTTTCCACAATTTAGCTGGATACGGGTGGATAGACACTAATAGGAATTTTTTGAAAAAATGTGCAGCAGCTTGCACTACTTAGAAAAAAGGAAATTGAATTTCACGGTATGACGCAGTGATTTACCCTGAGCTGGATACAACCGGCTATGGCTGCACACAGACTACAGGGCGAGCTGCAGTCACACGGAGACCGTGCAGACAGCCGTAAACGGCGCTGCAAGGCCCCAAAAACCTCCTCTACGTTATCCTATGTAGTGTTTTTCCAAAATTTAGCTGGATACGGGTGGAAAGACACTAATAGGAAATATTAGAAAAAATGTGCAGCAGCCTGCACTACTTGAAAAAGAAAAAAGGAAAATAGAACAGTATGAGGCAGTGAACCACCCTCCCTGAACTGAATACAACCAGCTATGGCCTATGGCTGCACACAGACTAGAGAGTGGGCTGCACACACACACACACACACACAGAGACCTTGCAGATCGCTGTGAAAACAGCGCTACAAGGCAAAAGCAAGGTGATTAGTAGGTGAACACAGCGGTTGCTAAATTAGCCTTGGAAAAGAACAATAAAGCAAATCGCTATCTCAACTGGCCCTCAGTCAACAAACAGCGTCCTGTCACTAACTGAATTCACAGCAGAGTGAGCGCAAAATGGCGCCAGCGACTTTTAAACTGCAGCATGACATCATTTCAGCAGCCAATCACAGCCTTGCCAGTAGTTTCATGCCCACCATGCTGAACAGGATGTGCCCACACTCAGAATCATTCCTCATTGGCTGAATTCGTGCAGTTTGAATCCTGGGAACTTCCGATTCCGGTATCCGATACGTGGCAAGTATCGGATCTCGGTATCGGAATTCCGATACCGCAAGTATCGGCCAATACCCGATACTTGCGGTATCGGAATGCTCAACACTACTTATAAGTTATCAGGTCAGATATTCCTCCGGCTGCAGATGATGCTTGGGAGTCAGAAGCACCAACAACAGCCGGCGTGTTGCTTGTCCAATGTGGTCCTGCAGGCAACGGTAATCCGTCTTCTGGCGGCAGTGGTCAGTCTCCGGTACCTTCCACTGAGCCTCTAGTCCATAATTGAATGCGGCCAATGCAAACAAGGCTGCAGTACTGTCAGGGTCCCCGGTCAAGTGTTGTGGCAACGTCCAGCAACGAGAGCAGCGCCGTACAGTCCTGCACCCTTCTCTGGCCCTCAGGCTTACATGCAGCGATCAGCTGTACAGGTCTCTCGGCTCTCTCCCTGTTACTGTGGTGGGCCCCGGCAGTGTTCTAGCGTCGGGTTGGCCGTGTGTCACTACGGAGCACGCTGTGCACGCACCTCGCCTCTGTTACTGCTGGTGGGAAACTGGTTTTAACCGCGCCCCCGGCTTCTGGGATTTTTACAAGAGGGTCCAGAACAGGGGACATTAAACCACGAAGGGGCAATAGAACTAGAAAGGGGAAATGATTACAGGAAAGAGCTCAGAATGGAGGACATTATAATAGGAAGGGGCCTAGGACAAGGGACATTATTATAGAAAATTGCCAGGAGAATGGACACTATTACAAAAAGAGACCAGGACTGGAGACATTAATACAGAAAGGGAACAGCATGGAGGACATTATTACAAAAAGGGGACAGGACTGGAGACATTATTACAGGAAGGTGCCTGAATGGCAAATTTTTCATGGAGGGTGAACACAATTATGTCTTTATAGGATCTAGAACACTTCAAGGCCCACACATCTGACCAACATGCAGGTGGAGGTCCAGATCCAAATTTTGCACCGAGACCCATTAAACTCTAGTTACGCCACTGGGGGTGGGGTTAAAAACTAATTAAAACTTCAGAAAACTGCCCAGTTAGTGAAACATTGCTGGAACGATGGTTTGTGCCTATACATAATGTTGCTCTCAAATGTGGTAGGATTTTATACATCAGATCAATCCTTTCTCTCTGCTAGTTTACTTTCCTAACAGAAATGAAGATTTAATCATATATAAAAACAACTACAAGCATAACAACTAAAAACATAGTCTATAAATATAAATTAATACTGTATGCTTGTCTGCATGTCGCCACAGCTTCACAATTACTGGGATGTCATGTATGGAAAAATACCGATTACATTTTACATTATATTTCGACTATGCGTTATTTATAATTCTAATGAGTTTTAACTATTTGCAAATGATAAACCAAATGTTCAAATGTAAACACCTCGCTTGTAGAAGTCGACAGGTTGCTCCAAAAGCCATGTTGTGACTTCGGAAATCAGAGTCTCATCATCTGGAAAATGCTTGCCCTTCAAAAATAGCTTCATTGTTGGAAAGAGGTGGAAGTCCAATGATGTGAGGTCGGGTGAATAAAGGGAATGCGGTAGAATTTCAAAGGCACAGGAGCATGCTTCCATTTCGGCAACATGTGAGTTGTGAACTGGTGCATTGTCTTGCAGAAAGCGGACACCTTTGGTGACCATGCCACGTCTCTTAGTTTTGATGGCCTCCCGCAATTTCCGCAGCAATGAACCATAGTATGCCCCAGTGATCTTGGTACCCTTTGCTAGGAAATCCATCAATAATACTCTGTGCTGGTCCCAAAATACTGTGAGCATGACCTTGCCTGCTGAGGGTTGGGCACATGCCTTCTTTGGAGGAGGAGAGTCATGATGCATGATTGCATCGACTGGGCTTTAGTCTCAGGATCACAGTGATGGACCCAGCTTTCATCCTGTGTGATCACTCTGTTGAATAAGTCCTCCTGGTTTCCATGGCACATCGTCAGTAGAGCCTAAGAGCATTCAACTCGTTCCTGCTTCTGGAAAGGTGTGAGCAGCCGGGGAACCCAGCAAGCGGATATCTTATGCATGCGAAGATGGTCTTGGATGATTTTTTCCATGGGCCCCACACTAATCTTGACATTTTGGACTAGGTGGCGAATGGTTACGTGGCAATTTTTCCAAAATGGCGACCTCCTCTTGCTGGATGGTATGTTCATCCATAGCAGAGTGGGGTCGCCCTAGAATTGGAGCTGTTTGCTTCAAAGTCCCAGCACATTTGAATTGCCGATGCCAGTTCTTGACTTTATCATATGATGGGGAATCATCACCATAAACCTTTTTCATCTCATCGAACGTCTCCTTCGGTGTGCAGCCTTTCAAGTAAAAGAACTTGATGACTGCTCTCTATTCCACTGGGTCCATTATCAAACCTCACACCACTTCAGCACCTGTGAAATCAAGACCATTATTAGTTCTGAGTTGAAAATTGCCACGTAACCTATAGAGACTTATATCATTACTATTGATGAGCGAGTGTGCTTGTTACTCAAGTTTTCTGATCATGCTTGGGTGTTCTTCGAGTATTTTGGGCGTGCTCATAGATTATGTTTGAGTCCCCGCAGCTGCATGATTTGCGGATGCTAGACAGCCTGAATACATGTGGGGATTCCCTAAAAACAGGCAATCCCTGCATGTATTCAGGTTGTCTAGCAGCCACAAATCATGCAGCTGCAAAGACAAAAACACAATCTATGAGCTTGCCCAAAATACTCGGAGAACACCCGAGCATGCTCGGAAAAGTCGAGTAATGAGCATACTCGCTCAACAATAATTATTACACATGTGCAGTTTCAGTGCCCTGTGATAATTAGAAGTGGGTCAGGGGAAATCTTTAATGAACGCCCCTCGCACAGCAGTGACGTCACATGAACAGTGCATTTCACAGCTGCAGCCAATCACTGAGTTCAGTGGTCATTTGCACTGTATTTGTTATGTCACAGCTATATCCTGACAATAAATCTTGGAGCAGTGGCTGAGAGGCATTGCTGCAGCAGGGAAAGGTAAATTAGATTGCAGTTTATTAAAAAAAATATTTATAAAATTATTTCTGGGAAAACGCCTTTAAAATATATACAACTGTAGAATATTGAATGACTTTACGTACATAATGCATATACATCTATACACACATTATTTATGGTTAATTCAATACTATTTATATAAGCGGTATATATTTACAGCGAAGGAACTAATTATTTGATCCCTTGCTGATTTTTTAAGTTTGCCCACTGACAAAGGCATGAACAGTCTATAATTTTAAGGGTAGATTAATTTTAATATTGAGAGACAGAATATCAAAACAAAATCCAGAAAATCACATTGTATAAATTATATAAATTTATTTGCATTTTGCAGCGAGAAATAAGTATTTGATCCCCTGGCAAACAAGACTTTATACTCAGTGGCAAAACCCTTGTTGGCAAATACAGCAGTCAGACGTTTTTTGTAGTTGATGATGAGGTGTGCACACTTGTCAGGAGGAATTTTGGTCCACTCCTCTTTGCAGATCATCTCTAAATCATTAAGATTTTGAGGCTCTCGCTTGGCAACTCAGAGCTTCAACTCCCTCCATAAGTTTTCTATGGGAATAAGGTCTGGAGACTTGCTAGGCCACTCCATGACTTTAATGTGTTTCTTTTTGAGTCACTTGTTTGTTGCCTTGGCTGTATGTTTTGGGTCATTATCTTGCTGGAAGACCCAGCCACGACCCATATTTAATGTCCTGGCAGAGGGAAGTAGGTTGTCACTCAAGATTTTACGGTACATGTGAGTCGCCCACCAGGGCAGTGGGGCACTCGGTACCAGGTCCATTTGCACTTAAAGGGGATGTCACGGTGGCTGTGACCCGGTCCGTGGCCCTGGGTGCCAATTAAAGGGGAAAGGTCTTTTAAAGGGATTTGTATTAAAATTTGTGTTCGTGATGCCACCTGTGGTTCTCGGTCAGAGGGGACCGACGCTGCTTAAAGGGGGTCCTCTGGGGTGGTGTTAGTGCAGCACAGATGGTGACGCTTCCCACAGGTGAAGCAGGGTCCCCAGGGCTCCCGGTGTGCTGGGCAGAGATGGTGTATGCCGGCAAATAAAAGGAGGACACAGGGTTGTGACATCTTTACCTGCTTTACTGAAGTTGTAAGCAGCCACAGTCCAGGGTACCAGGAACAGGTGGTGATATTGTCTGGCCGCCCTGGAGGCAATGGTGATCCCTCTCCCAGGTGAGGTCCGTAAGCCTTCCTACTCGTGCTAGTATGCGAGGTCCCTGTTGCCTGAAGCTTGTTGGCAAAGTCCTCTCTCTCCTGTCTTGGGACAGTTACCTGTATGATGGGCAGTGTGATCCTTTTTATAGGGTCTCTATCACGACCCGGGCTCCTAGTATACTGCTGCACCTTCAGGTGTGGGTGCGGGCAAATTACATAAAGTCTTATGCCCTCTGGTTCTGCCGTGCGACCTGGAGTACAACACAGCCTCGGGCTCCCGGTGCCCGATTCCTGCACTTCGGCTCAGAGGGTGCCCGGCTCACAGTTCCCCTCTAAGCCCTTTCCTTCTCCTGTGCTTCTTTCCTCTGATGCTCACTACAATCCAACCCTTCAGGTTATCTTCCTTTTCCTGGAGCTGCAGCTCACACGTGGCTGCACGACCCCACTGTCTGCTATCAGTCCTCATTCTTCAGTGTCTCTGAACAACTGGTCCTCTCCTCCTCCGCACCAGAATATCACTATCTGAGAGAAGGGCCCCTGAATCTGGGTTCAGAGCTCCCCCTTCTGGCCTGGATTCGGAATTTGTTGTATGTAGGTGCCTTACCTGGTAAAGGGAATCCTCCTTGCCTCCAAGCATGATATCGTCCTCCCCAAAAAGAAGGCAACATCACTGTAACAACCAGTTACATGGGGTGTTACACATGGCTCCATCCATTCTCCCATTGATGCGGTGAAGTAGTCCTGTGCCCTTAGCAGAGACACCCCCCCAAAACATAATGTTTCCACCTCCATGCTTGATAGTGGGCATGGTGTTCTTAGGGTCATAGGCAGCATTTCTCTTCCTCCAAACACGGCAAGTTGAGTTAATGCCAAAGACCTCAATTTTTGTCTCACCTGACCACAGCACCTTCTCCCAATCACTCACAGAATCATCCAGGTGTTCATTGGTAAACTTCAGATGGGTCAGTACATGTGCCTTCTTAAGCAGGGGGACCATATGAGCACTGCAGGATTTTAAACCTTTACGGCGTAATGTGTTACCAATGGTTTTCTTAGTGACTGTGGTCCCAGCTGCCTTGAGATCATTAACAAGTTCCCCGCTGTAGTTTTAAGCTGGTCTGTCACCTTCCTCATGATCAAAGATACCCCACAAGGTGAGATTTTGCATGGTGCCCCAGATCGATGTCGATTGACAGTCATTTTGTATTTCTTCAATTTTCTTACTATTGTACCAACAGTTGTCTCCTTCTCATCCAGCATCTTACTTATGGTTTTGTAGCCCGTTCCAGCCCATTCCAGCTTTGTGGAGGTCTATGATCTTGTCCCTGATATCCTTATAAAGCTTTTTGGTCTTGACCATGTTGTAGAGGTTAGAGTCTGACTGATTAATTGAGCCTGTGGACAGGAGTCTTTTAGAAAGGTGACTGTGTTAGACAGCTGTCTTTAATGCAGGTAACAAGGTGCAAGATGGTGCACCACCACATTATTGTCAGGTCCGAGCATTCCTACATGAACAGTTTCCTGGAAAGTGGATTGCTCGTCGTGGGCCAGTTGAAAGGCCATCAAGGTCTCCCGATCTGACCCCCTTAGACTTTTATCTTTGGGGTCATCTGAAGGCAATTGTCTATCCTGTGAAGATACGAGATGTGGGAGAAGAGGGTTGCATTGACAATCCAACACAATGGGCAGCACTTTGAACACAAAATTTTTAAGTAGTCATAAACTTGTAAATAACTCATGAAAGAATAAAGTTACATTAAAACCAAACACCACATTGTTTTTCTTGTGAAATTCTCAATAAGTTTGATGTGTCACATGACCCTCTACCCATTGAAAAAAATAAAGTTGAAGCCAAAATGTCTGACTTCAAAATGGCTGCCATGGTCACCACCCATCTTGAAAAGTTTCCCCCCCCTCAGATATACTAATGTGCCACAAACAGGAAGTTGATAACACCAAACATTCCCATTTTATTTAGGCGTTTCCATATAAATGGTCCACAAAGTATATATATATTTTTATATGTATAATAACTAAACTACATAGGAAGTGTGTCATTTCATCTTCAACTTGCTTCGCTGTTCACAATAACAGTAATTTTGACCAGGGGTGCCCAAGCTTTTACATGCCACTGCATAAACTCCATGAAGTCCGTCTTTAATCATGTACAGCTTGCATTAAATATTTTATACTATTATTTACCTTTACCTATGGCATTCTATAATTTATGAAGCTCCAACTACAGCACATCTTATCAGTCAGAGACTTAAGGTACCTTCACACGAAACGACTTTGTAACGATATCGCTAGCGATCCGTGACGTTGCAGCGTCCTCGCTAGCGATATCGTTTAGTTTGACACGCAGCAGCGATCAGGATCCTGCTGTGATGTCGCTGGTCGCTGAATAAAGTCCAGAACTTTATTTGGTCATCCGATCGCCGTGTATCGTTGTGTTTGAAAGCAAAAGCAACGATACCAGCGATGTTTTACACTGGTAACCAGGGTAAACATCGGGTTACCAAGCGCAGGGCCGCGCTTAGTAACCCGATGTTTACCCTGGTTACCAGCGTAAAAGTAAAAAAAACAAACAGTACATACTCACCTGCGCGTCCCCCAGCGTCTGCTTCCTGACACTTACTGAGCGCCGGCCCTAAAGTGAAAATGAAAGCACAGCGGTGACGTCACCGCTGTGCTGTTAGGGCCGGAGTTCAGTCAGTGTCAGGAAGCAGACGCTGGGGGACGCGCAGGTGAGTATGTACTGTTTGTTTTTTTTACTTTTACGCTGGTAACCAGGGTAAACATCGGGTTACTAAGCGCGGCCCTGCGCTTAGCAACCCGATGTTTACCCTGGTTACCCAGGGACCTCGGCATCGTTGGTCGCTGGAGAGCAGTCTGTGTGACAGCTCCCCAGCGATCAAACAGCGACGCTGCAGCGATCGGCATCGTTGTCGCTATCGCTGCAGCGTCGCTTCGTGTGAAGGTACCTTAAGATAGTGTTGGAAGTTGTAGTTTCACACCTGTTTCCTTATGTACAATTTTTATGTATGAAATATTACCAGAACCACAAACAGTACATGAATACATCATCTGGACCACCATAAGTACATGAATACATTGCCTGAAATAACAAGAGTACATGAATACATCATCAGAAGCACCATCATTACACGAATACATAATCAGAACCAATATCAGTACATGAATACAGCACCAGAACCATAATCAGTACATGAATACATTGCCTGAAATAACAAGAGTGCATGAATACATCATCAGAAGCACCATCATTGCACGAATACATAACCAGAACCGATATCAGTACATGAATACAGCACCAGAACCATAATCAGTACATGAATACATTACCAAAACCAGTGCAGCGCCCCAGAGTCCTGGTCGTTGCAGTAATGTCGCTCTGCCACTAAGGGGAGTGATGTTACGTCTGATTGCACTAAAAGAGTTCACCTGACCAGGTATCACAGACACACACTACACTCCACACTCCGGCCACCAGGGGGGGTGGCTCTATCTATTAGGCCACTCCTCACACTTTGGTAAAACTGGGGGTTGGACAGAAAGTCAGGGAGAAAGCAGCTAGGGAGAGCTGGAGAGAGGACCTGTCAGGGGTGGGATCTTGACAGTGGCCTAGGACAGACAGAACGTTACGGAGCCGTGCTTGAGTGTTACAGCGGCAGACTCCTAAGAAAGGACACGAAAGCGGAGTATATTGCAGAGAAGTGAGAAGCGAGATCACAGCGCAGAGGAGATAGAACCAGAAGGAATCGTGCCCTTAAGACCGTGGCAACATCCTTCTGAGGCGCGTAGCCGGTGGCCGGAGCACCAAGGAAGTAAGGGACTCTACGTATTACTTCAAACAGCAGCAGGACAGTTAACTATAGGTTGGCTGTCTCACCTAAATCACCTACGAAGACAAAGGAGGCAATTGTGGGAGAGGGGCGTCTCTAGGGTCCCAGAATAACTCCAGGCCTACCCCGTCATACGGGTGCGTCCTAGCCATATCATCTGAGGGACGGAGAGAGAGAGAACATCAGAAACAGACACAGCAGTTGTGAGGACTATCCCGTGGTGCTCAGCAGGGAAGAACTACAACACACAGGTGCTAGAAGGTAGGCACTGATTTCCACCTGCAAAGAGAACTCTGGATGTGCCTTCGGACCGGCTGGTCTCAGCCAGCCCTGTTAGCAGTGCTCTGGATTGAGGATCCTGAAGCCTTCAGTAAAGAGGTAAAGAGACTGCAACCCTGTTGTTGTGAATTCCGTTCTCAGACTCCCTCCTGTGGTCATGAATGGTACTTTGGTTAGTTCTGCTCTTGGACTCCCTCTGGTGGCTTTGAGCGGAACTGCTGGTCACTGAGGTTGGCTTTGTCAGCTGCTCTCGTTTATTGCTATGTTGGCTTCCCTATTTAACTCCACTCAGATCGTCACTTCATGCCAGCTGTCAATGTTTCAGTATTGGTTCAGATCTCTCTTGGACTTCTCTGAGGACCTGTCTACTCCAGCAGAAGCTAAGTCTTTGCTAGTTCATTTGTTGTTACTGCTTCCTGAATATATATCTTAGTACTGCCAATTTCTAGTCCAGCTTGCTATCATGATATTCCCTTGCTAGCTGGAAGCTCTGGGGTGCAGAGTGGCACCTCCACACCGTGAGTCGGTGTGGGGAGTCTTTTTGCTTACTCTGCGTGGTTTTTTGTAGTCTTTTGTGCTGACCGCATAGTTCCCTTTTCTATCCTCTGACTATTTAGTGAAGTCTGGCCTCCTCTGCTAAAACCTGTTTCATTCCTGTGTTTGTGACTTTCCTCTTAACTCACAGTCAATATATGTGGGGGGCTGCCTTTACCTTTGGGGAATTTCTCTGAGGCAAGGTTAGGCTTCTATTTCTATCTTTAGGGGTAGTTAGCTCTTAGGCTGTGAAGAGGCGTCTAGGGAGAGTTAGGTACGCTCCACGGCTATTTCTAGTGTGTGTGTGATAGGAGTAGGGTTTGCGGTCAGCAGAGTTCCCACTTTCCTAGAGCTTGTTCCGATTACTAGTTTACTCATCAGGTCATTCCGGGTGCTCCTAACCACCAGGTCCATAACACCCTGTGTCTTCGTTATTCATCGCGACCTGCACCACGCACCACCATCACACCTTTTCATTGGACGCCCCTTAGCAGGGTCACGGACCGGGTCTAGCCACCGTGACAACCCTAGGACCGAGACAGAGAGGCCCGGTACCGAGTACCCCGCGGCCCTGCGTCTGGGGGCGCTCCACCAGCATCAGTACATGAATACATCACCAAAACTACTATCAGTACATGAATACATGTTATGATCCCAGTGGTAGAGGATCTCTGATATTCCGGCAAGATAGCAAAAACATAAATACTGCTCTAGGGAGGTGGAAACTGGGCTAACCGCATACCTGATCCTAACACACACAACTAGAAGCAGCCGCAGAACGTGCCTACGTTGGTTCTAGACGTCTCGAGCCAGCCGGAGAACTGACTACCCCTAGAGGGAAAATAAGACCTCACTTGCCTCCAGAGAAATTGAACCCCAAAGATATAGAAAACCCCCAACAAATAATAACGGTGAGGCAAGAGGAAAACACAAACGTAGAGATGAACTAGATTCAGCAAAGTGAGGCCCACTAGTCTAGATAGACAGAAAATAGATAGTGGACTATGTGGTCAGCAGAAAACCCTACAAAAACATCCACGCTGAACATTCAAGAACCCCCACACCGACTGACGGTGCGGAGGGAGAATATCAGCCCCCTAGAGCTTCCAGCGAGCCAGAAAATCAAATATTAAGCAAGCTGGACAAAGACAGTGAAAAATGCAAATGATCCAAATTATACAAAACGGACTTAGCTTTTCTTGCATGAGACAGACTGAAAGGAATCCGGAGGAGACCATATAGGTCTGGATACAACGATGCCAGGCAAGAGACTGAGTCCGGAGGAGACTTAAATAGGGAACACCCACTGCTTAACGACACAGCTGGAGCTCAGGCCTGCAACAAGACATGCCTAACACAATACCGTTAGTGACCACCAGAGGGAGCCCAGAAACACAGTTCACAACAATACATCACTAAGCTTAGTATATAATGATCAATTGCAATGTCAAGTAAGCCACAGATACAACTTCCAGTATTTTTCTGGCTAACACGGTACCACAATACAATTTGTTATTGTACATCAGTATGTCCTTAACAATGGTAAGTAAAAACTGGGAGTTGTCCCAAGTCATCATCAGACTTTGGAACATAAAGGAACCACAGAACTGATGAGACTATCACAAATATACAGCAGGGATGCCGACTCACTCATCACCGCGGGCCCCGTCCTGCAGTTCCTCCACCTTCCTCTCCGGCTGCTGCCCAGGTTGCAGATTCCCGGGCATGCAATTCTTCCTCTTAAATGGGCCATGCGCCCTGTCCTAAAGTTTCTCCAGCCAATGACTGGGTGACACTTATTGTATACGGCACCTCCACCTGCATGGAGGTGTCAGTGCAGTGTTGTTAGTTTGTTCACTATACACTTGCTATTTCTCAGATCCCTGTCCATTTGTTCCTGCTAGTTCCGTTAGTGTCTGGCCTTGTCTGTCTGTATTTCAGCTGGACCCGCCTGCATCTGCCATGCCAATCTGTGTATTAGCCGGGCCCGCCTGTATCTGCCGTGTTAATCTGTATATCAGCCGGACCAGCCTGCACCCGCCTTGCCAGTCTGTATTAGAGATGAGCGAATATTTCAATATTCGATTCAGATTACGTTCGCTAAATGTGCAATATTCGCCAATTAATTCGTTGAAAATTTGCCGAACATTGCCAAACGGCATTGACGTCAATGGGAGGCAAAAACTAACGCATGCACAACACCTTAGAACGGCCCCAAATGCTGCCAAAACACATCAAATGAGGGACAGACACCAGGAAAGTGGCCTCAATTCACCCACAGTGCAAATTGCAGCATGGAACTGCAGCAATCAGCCAGACATGAGGTATCGAGGTCTGGGACAGTATTTAAAACTTTCCAATGAACTTCACAGTAAGACGAGGTGGGTGAGGGCTCAATGTAGGGCCCCTTTGCTTGGAGACCTGACACCACACCTCTACCTGCTTTCATGCTGAGCCACACTCAGGTGGCACAAATATCAGTTTTCTAGACTACCATTGTCAGAAAAATTTAAGGATAGTAACACGGGTAGTTGAGTCCAAGGAAGTGGAGGCCTGACGGTCTCAGAGGCCTACTACTACAGGCAACACATGAAGGAGACCCAACCAGGAGTCTACACATTTACAAAAATTAGTGGCAGACACTACCAAAGTGGCATCACTTTCTCCACAGTAGAAATAGTAGAATAGGGACCGAAAGGTCTTTTTCTACACCCAATACAGTAGATGGACACCCTACAAGAAGTGTTCACATATAAAGAAATGAGGGCCTTACACCACAGAAGTGGCATCAACTTTACCACAGTAGAAATAGTCTAATAGGGACCAACAGGTCTTTCTCTACACCCAATCCAGCAGATGGACACTCCAACCATGATTGTTCATATTTCAAAAAATGATTGGCAGACACCACCAAAGTGGCATCAATTTCACCACAGTAGAAATAGTAGAATAGGGACCGACTGGTCTTTGACTACAACCAATACAGCAGATGGACACCCAACCAGGGGTGTTCACGTTTCCAAAAATTATTGGCAGACACCACAGAAGTGGCATCAATTTCACCACAGTAGAAATAGTAGAATAGGGACTGACAGGTCTTTCGCTCTACCCAATCCAGCAGATGGACACACAGCTTGGAGTGTTCACATTTTAAAAAATGAGGGATTGACACCACCGAAGTGGAATAACTCTCACGAGTATAGAAATAGTATAATTGGGACCGACACGTCTTCCGCTACAGCTAACATAGCAGATGTAGACCAACCATGACTGTTCATGCAGCGCCCCAGAGTCCTGGTCGTTGCAGTACTGTGGCTCCGCCACTAAGGGGAGCTATGGTACGTCTGATGGCACTGAAGGAGTTCATCTGACCAGGTATCACAGACATCAATACATTTCACAGCCGGGCCTCCAGGGGGAGCTAAGGGTTCTATTCATTAGGCCACTCCTCACATACTGGTAAAACTGGGGGTCAGGCAGGAAGTTAGAGAGAAAGCTGACTGGGTTGGAACCAGGCAACACCTTGTGGCAGAGGGTGTTGCGGGAGAAGATTCGGTAGGGTCCCTGTCAGGGGTGGGATCCTGACAGAGGCCTGGCAACTTGAGCGAACGTAATGGGACCGTGCCTGCTCAGCATAGCGGCAGTGCCCAAGAAGGGATTGGAGGCGAGATAGATTGTGCTGAGTGAGAAACGAGATCAAAGCAAGAAGGAGAATACCAGTAGGAGTCGTGCTGTGAGACCGAGGCAACATCCTACTGAGGCGCACAACCGGCGGCCGGAACGCCGAGGGAGTATTACAATATTCAGCTTCAGGCAATACTCTAAACCAACGGCAGGACAGTCAGTCTAAGGCGGGCTGTCTCACCTAAATCACCTATGCAGTCTTGGGGGGCAACTTTGTTGGCCTTCCACCCGAAGAGGGGATGGGGCTCCATACAGGAACCGGGGCTACCAACGGACGTCTTCGTTACTAGTTGCAACGTGAAGACTCCCTGCTGCAGCCGAGATGGTGATCCATTGCAAAAGGGGGATCAGGTGACCTACACCCGTCATCGGAATGCATACGGATGGTACGCTCGGAACGTTCGCCGCTGTGAGCTTGGGGAAGCGTCATCTGTTACTTCAACCATGATGGAACCAGATGTGACAGATCTTACCACTATTGCCGCCGTACGTCTCATTGCAGCAACTGAGCTGGCGGCTAGAGTCCGCCTTCAGATTCAGACATCAGGTGGTCTGACTGCACCTGGGAAATCCACCAGTGACACTGGTGCGGCATCAGCCGTCGACCAAGGATCGAAGCCTGCACAGTCAGAAGGTGTCCACTTTCGGCTGATGTCTTGCAACTTACTATGAGGATAAACCTCGATACCACGAGAATGTAAATAGTTAACTGTTTGTTTCCTGATTTTGCTAAACCTGTCTATGGTTAACTCTAAAAGGGATCCCTTTGTTGACCCGGGATCCCTATTGCTTTTTGGTTATTTTCCATTTTCTTCTTTGTTATCAAGAACTGCCGCAATCATGAACAGTGCATGATACAAACTGCTTGTAAATAGTTGGCACCTTCTTAAAGGTGCTCCCTACTGGTTTTACTTAAAGAAGGACTCTTTGTGAAGATACCGCACCGGAGCCTTTGCTGAGTATTGACTGGTAGCTTGAGAAGATGTGCTACCTCATAAAGACTTGGTCCCCTCTTAAAGGGGATGTTCACTTGTTGCACTTAAAGAATGGTATTGCTTTAAGACTGATAGATAGCAATAATGTCTTGACCAAAAGAGAGTGATGATGATGCTTACATGAAAAAGTTATGTGTATCCAACCAGTTGATTGTAAGAGATGATTGATAATGTTGATAGAAAAATGAGGACAGAGAGTGAACCCGTACGGGGTTAGTCAGTGAGTCCTCTTAGGAGCCATGTAAGGATGGCTCAGTGATTTCAAACCGAAAGTAAATGTTATGTTTTATACTGTGTATAGTAGTTGAAAAGGCAGTAGGCCCGGGCTGAAAGGGGCGGTCCTGTAAAGAAAGGAGAGGCAGTAGGCCTGGAGCAGTTAGGACAGGCGGTCCTGCAGATTTAATGAAGGAGAATGAAAGAGAAAGAGTTAATTAATATCATAATGTTTTATAAGTAAAGTCTTTAGTGGATAGGAAGTGTACGTCCTTAAAGGCAATGTTAACTTATTATTCGAAAGTTTGCACTGAGTAGAATACCCGGTTGGGTAACAGGAGTTATTTATAGCCTGTAATTTATAATGTTTAACCATGTTTGTAACGTTCCAGTGTCCTTACCTCCCATAAAGGGAAGCTCTGTTCAAGCTTGCTTATTGTTATTGCATTTTCAAAATTGTATGTCTTTTTGCTAACCTGTATTGTTGTTTTCTTCCCAGTCCGGGAGTACTGGATTTAACCGGGGGGAGTGCAGCGCCCCAGAGTCCTGGTCGTTGCAGTACTGTGGCTCCGCCACTAAGGGGAGCTATGGTACGTCTGATGGCACTGAAGGAGTTCATCTGACCAGGTATCACAGACACCAATACACCAATACATTTCACAGCCGGGCCTCCAGGGGGAGCTAAGGGTTCTATTCATTAGGCCACTCCTCACATACTGGTAAAACTGGGGGTCAGGCATGAAGTTAGAGAGAAAGCTGACTGGGTTGGAACCAGGCAACACCTTGTGGCAGAGGGTGTTGCGGGAGAAGATTCGGTAGGGTCCCTGTCAGGGGTGGGATCCTGACAGAGGCCTGGCAACTTGAGCGAACGTAACGGGACCGTCATACGGGTGCCGTCCTAACCGTAACATCAGGGAGTGACGGAGGATTAGCAGAACATCATCTAATCGAGTTGTGAGGGAACTTTAGAAACAGACACAACAGTTGTGGGGACTTTCCGTAAGCACAGCAGGGAAGGACCGCAACACCTAGCGCTAGAAGGAAGGCACAGATTTCCACCTGCTAAGAGAACTCTGGAGGTGCCATTGGACCGGCCGGACTTGCGCAGCCTGGTTATCCGGATTCCAGACTGAGGACCCAGAGATCTTCAGTAAAGAGGTAAGGAGACTGCAACCTGGTGTCCTCGTTATTTACTACAACCTACACTGCACCGCAACACCACCATTTACCACCACCTTTCACTGGACGCCCCTCAGCAGGGTCACGGACCGGGTCTAGCCACCGTGACAACCCCAGAGCAGAGACTCAGAGGCCCGGTACCGGGTACCCCTCGGCCCTGCGGCAGTGGGGGCGCTCCATTCACATTTCCACAAATTTGTGTTAACATCAGCAGCAGCAGCCACAGAAGTGACACTAAAGATATCACAGAGTGCAGTTACATAACATTAATGCATCACACTAAAATGCAATATCACCTAGTCTGTACAGTCTGCGAGTGGGGTGCAAAAGTCCTTGGAGATCCATGACTTGTTCATTTTAATCAAATTTACGTGGTCTACACTTTCAGGGGGCAACTGTGTGCGCTTATCCATCAGGACACCACATGCAGTGCTGAAGAAACATTCTGAGAGAACGCTGGCTGCCGGGCATGATAAAATCTCCAAAGCGTGTTTCGATACTCCATCATTCACGGGTCCCTTTCTAGGGCGGGAATCATCAATCAAAATTTGGTCTTATAACGTGGATCTAATAAAGTGGCAATTCAGTAGTCAGCATTATTCCTAATCATTACTATACGGGGCTCATGCAGATAGTGCAGCAAGAAGGCACTCATATGTCGGCCTCTACCATGAGGTCCGAGCCCATGCTGTGCTGGTGGCTGGGTAACAGTAAGGCTCGTTTCCTCCGTCCCTTCCCGCCAACCCTGAACAACAGAGAGGGGAGGATTATCCTATTGAACTTCGAGACAATGTTATCCCTTCCACAGCATCCTTTGCTTCCTCCTCTTCTTCTGGAACCACCATCTCCTCCAGCATGCTATTCAAAATCTGCTCCAGCATATACAGTAAATGACCGGAATAGTGATGCTGATGATGGTGGTGTCAGCACTAACCATCTTAGTAGCCATTTC
Organism: Ranitomeya variabilis; assembly: GCF_051348905.1. Lineage (NCBI taxonomy): Eukaryota > Metazoa > Chordata > Amphibia > Anura > Dendrobatidae > Ranitomeya > Ranitomeya variabilis. The sequence goes on from NC_135234.1 coordinate 653,882,999, forward strand.
AAAAATGTGCAGAAGGGTGCAGAGGTCCTTAATCTGTGTCCACTCTGTAAACGTGATATGCGCCACCTCTGTACTGCGTTGGCCCAGGCTATACAACATGACATACTGTGTCAGGGCTCCTTGCTGCTGCCACAGTTGCTGCAACATGTGCAGAGTGGAATTCCATCATGTCAGCACATCGCACATCAACCTGTTAACTGGCATGGACAAAGACCTCTGTATTGATGCAAGTCGATGAGCAGAGGGGTGCGAACGGGGGAAATGAACACACAGTTTACGTGCTTTCTGGAGCAGGTAACACAGGCCAGGATAGTGGCTAAGAAAACACTGTACCACCAGGATGAGGGTGTGAGCCATGCAAGGCTAGTGTGTGAGCCTTCCCTGTGTGTTGGCCTTCCCTGCATGCAGGTTCAGCGGAGACAGACATTGATCAAATTCAGCCTGGAAGAGCTGTCCACAACTCTTCAGCTGTATGACTGCGATATCCAAGGCATATCAATTTTAAGACTGCCTGATTGCGGTGAGCCCTGGCTGAGCAGTATGGAGGTGGTGGGGGTTCACTATGCACTGTTGGAACGCGTGTCTAGTGAAGGCAGAGGTTGAGGGCGCAGGTGGAGGTCCTAGAGGAGAAAGTGGAGGCAGGAGCAGTGGTGGAAGTGTTAAATGTAGAGGTTTGACCTGCAAGCCTTGGGGATTCCAAGACTTGTGGAGCAGCGCCTGTCCACACAGCCACCAGAGCCTCCCAGTGCCCAGTCAGCGAGATGTAATGCCCTTGGCCATGCTTACTCATCAAAGTGTCTGTGGTGAAATGCACCCTGGCAGACAGATTTTGTCAAGGAACAGGAGACGTTGTCTGCTACATGCTGGTGTAGCACAGGCACAGCTTTCTTAGAAAAGTCATGGCGACTGGGTAATTGGTATTGGGGGACTGCAACGGCCATCAGCTTTCGGAAACCGTCAGTATCCACCAGGCGGAAAGGCAGCATTTCAGTGGCCAACAAATTGGAGATGGTGGAGTTCAACCTCTTAGCTTTGTCATGCTTAGAAGGAAATAATTTTTTTCGTGACCACAAGTGTGGAATCGTGGGCAGGCTGCAATGCGGTGAGAGAGCTGAGTGCAGTGAACCGAACAAACTGCTGGCCCATGAGAGAGGTGCAGGCGGAGATGTTACTGTGGATGGAGAAACTTGTGGTGTGATCGTTCTCTGAGATCGGTCAAAAACAGCAGGCATGTCTGCTTCCATTACAGCTGAAGGAGGCCTCTCAGTCAGTGTGACTCGATCGGGTAAGGACCTGAGGTTCTACGGTCAAAGACCTGCGTCTCAATAGTTGGCATGGTAGCAGAGGAGAAGGAAGAAGCAGCAGATGCAATTGATCGGGGGCTTATGGTGGTTGATGTCCGCTGGTCTGCATTTTAGCACAGTGGGATTCCCACACTAAAGCATGTTGATTGCGCATGTGAAGGTTCATACATGTAGTAGTCAAATTATTGCAGTTTTTACCTCAACTCAGTTTTTTTTGCAAAGTTGGCAGATTACGTGAGTTGGCTCATCCTTTGCAGTGTCAAAAAAGGCACAGGCTAGGCAACCCTTGCCACCCCTGCAAGCTGCAGACCTGCAGACGATGCTGGTCAGAGGCACAGTTGTGGCTGAGGCTGCATCACTCATCGTGGCTACATCACTACATGTCTGCGATGGAAGGCACAACATAACCTCCTCATCTTCCTCCTCAGATGACCTACTCAGCTGTGTGCCTCCATGTTCATGCCAACTGGGATCTAACACCTCATCATCATCATCATCCTCTGTGTTATCACATTCCTCACCATTGGAGTCACCATCCTCCTCTTCTTGTCCTGAAAGCACAGTACAGTACACTCCGCATGAGCCTCAGATATCTGAGTCTCATCAGGATCACCTCCCCCCAGGGGTTAATATCTGATGACGAGGGTCAGGATGCTCTTCAGACAGTACTTCTTCCTGTCCCGGATCCAAGCTAAAAAAAATTTGGGTATCGGTGCAGATTTCCTCCTCTTGACTCTGCAAAGCTTTTGCGTACACTTCTGATGAACATGGCATAGAATGTGTGAACAACTCTTCAGACTCACCCATTTGTGGTTCCCGTACAGTCAGTTGAAGGTTTGGATAGTTGGGATGCGCAGGGAAGCAAGGGCAATTTGGGTGCCACATCTGTGGACTGTAGTGGGTGTGATGTTGAGGTCGAGGAAGAGGAGGAGAGGCCACTTGAAGCTGCACTTGCCATCCACTCGAGTACATGCTGTGCACATGCCAAAGAAAGGTAGTGGTGTAGCCTGTCCAGTAACATAAGTTGTCAGTTTTCATTGCATGGGATGTGACGTTGCTTCACTAGTTGCTTTCACAAACATTACCACCTACCCCACGTACACCTTGAACACCAAGCCTAATTCCTCTTCCACCACGGCCTCGCTTTTTCCCAGTCATGTTGCTCAGATAGTGTGGTAGGAGCACAGTATTAACAACCAAAAAATAGATTTTAAACTCTGTATCACCTCTGCAAACTGCTGAATTTCAGCGACAGTAAATTCAAAGTTGAAATATGGTGTGCTGTATCGTGTTAGTCACAGAATTTTACTTTTTTTAACCAAGGATCAGGCCTCTCTAACACACTAGATGCTGCAAACTATTTTTCAAGTCAGGTCACTTACTGTATAATGTTAATAGCAGAAGAATTTGTTTGTGGCCACTGGATCAGGCCTCTACAGCTTAATTTCAACCCAAACAAATGACAAAGTGTGATACAGCAGGTCGTTTAACTTTTTGCAACTGAAAAATTATAATTTTTTTTAATGTGCCTTAGGTCTGCAGACAGATTCATATCCCCATCATAAAATGACTACGTGGGATACAGCAGGCTGTTTCACATTTAGCAACAGAAAGAATTATAACTTTTTTTTAATGAGCCTTAGGTCTGCAGACAGTTTTATTTCACTACACCACTAAATTACAAGGTGGGATACAGCAGGCTGTTTAATATTTTTCACTAGCTACATGTGAATTAGAATGCTATACTCGTGCATGGATCACAACAGAAGCAGTGCACAACACACTTGTAGGACGTGTGCCCTGCCAGGTTTGTCTGAGGACCTCAGTTATGCCACACACAAAAAAAATTCCAGAAGGTAAATTTTACAGCCACACTGGACACTAGCTACACTATCTGACTGATACCTCGTATACAACCGCCTAACTAAATTGCTGAAATCTTGCTAGTAACAGTGCCAGCGTCCAATTGGTGCTAAAACAACATGACACATAGTTATATGGAGAGGGACATGTGATTTCAGCAGCCAATGACACAAGCCGTGATGTCAGGACATTATGGGTGTTTCCTGCACCCCGATTGGCTAGCCACAATGTGCACACATAAAGTTAGGAAATAAAAAAGACTGCTGTGCTGTGCTTCCAAGAACGCGGCGCCTCTGAGCTCTGTAACTCCCTCCCCTCATCAAACATGTGCCAAACGCTCATGATACACCACCATTATCATTGCTAAAGTGCTGAAAATACTTTTGTGGCAACACAAATATTTTCCCGCACTTTTACCGAATGTTACCGATTTTTAGCGATTTTATAAAATCTTGCTCGGGTTTTCGATCGCGAATCCGAATGTGCCATATTCGTGCCGAATTTATGTTTGGCGATCGTTTTCCAAACAAATTCAGTGTGCGGCTGCATGTATTCCTATGTGGTCGCACGCTCCGATCTGAGAGCTGCTGGGTATTAACATGCGAGACTCATCCGAGTTTTTCACAAGTGAGTATGAGCCCTTAGTCTGTATATCAGCCTGACCTACGTGCACCTGACGCACACGTCTGTATATCAGCTAGCGCTGCCTGCACCTGCCATGTCAGTCTATATTTCAGCAGGACCCCCGTGCACCAGCTGTGCCAGTCTATATACCAGCCATGCTCATCTGTATCTGTGGTTCCGATGTTCCTACTGTGCTTGCTTGTACCAGCTGTATTCTCCTACCTAGCAGTTGAGGTCAGCTACCGTGCTTCCAGGGTCTGTCCTGGAGTAGCACCTGATGTCCATTGGGAGCCAAGCCTAATCCCACGATCAGGGGCTCTAGTGAAGATACAGGTGCTCACCTAGTCACGGGGGTTCCACCACTCCCATTACAGCTGTGCTCCTGATTAATTGCCCCTCTTTGTGCTCCCTGGACAAAATATGTCCCCACACGCTTCCTCTTATGGTACATAACCTCCATACTGTGATCTCGTATAGAATATTCCTTTCACTTAATCCACCCTTATAAGCTATAGCTGCCACGCTGCCTGTCCTTGTGAATTATATCCGCCACACTTTCCGTATCTTCAGTGTCCCCTATGTTACCCCTTGCCCATACTGAGCCCCCTTTTCTAACTAACTGTTCCCTCACATTGTGTCCTCTCCATACTGTCCAGTCTCCATGCTATGCCTCCTCCTCAAGCTTTTCCCACCTCTGTATACTTTCTCACACTGCCTCCTCACACTGTGTCCCCCCATAGACAATCAGCTCTGCCATACACTGACTCTGCTCTGACATATAGTCACTCAACTCTGCTGTACACTTTACAAAGAGCATTAAGCTTTCGAGCACAAACTTTAGCAAGAACATTTTAAAATAATTACAGAAAATTCTCAGAGTGATTGAGAACAAAAATCAAAGAAAAATCTTTGTGTAAAAAAGTGATTTTGAGGGTGTCTAATTATATCTAATTATGACTAAGCAAACTTACATAACAATTAGTAGATGACTTATAAGATGCAGGCTACTGTTTCAGTTAATTTGCTGCCATCTTGTGGTGTAAATTTGAATGTCACACAAGTCTGTGATATGCATCACTGATGTCCTGCCTAAGAAAAAGTTCATAGAGAATTGCCACTCAAAATGTAAAAATGGCCATATGTTAGCAAATCAGTTATTGAATAAACATTGAAATGGAATCTTTTGCCATCTTTAGAAAAATATTCATTGCAAACCCCTGTGTATTAAAAAAAACACAACAACTACAGTAAATGAAGACATTTTCAATCTACATTTCAATTTGTTCCTATAGTGCAGTGGATAGTTAAAGGGGTTGACAACTTTCAGAAAAGTGGCCCTCAAACTGTAAAATATATAAAATAGCAAACTCAGCAGATATTCAACCCGTCCCTTAGTTCAGCGACGTTTCCCCCAACTGCTCCAATCCTAGTGTATTGATTATAGCAGTAATGACACATCAACAGTGTGCATCATCGCTGTGGCCAGGCATTGAGCTAAGTGCACTGAGGTTGATAGTATGGAATGCTGAGTTCAGTGCATGAGTGACAGTCGAGTTTCCTGGGCAATGAAGCACAGTCTGCCCTTATTCACACACTGAGGTCAACTTTGACACATGGTAAGGTTTTTAATATTAGACAGCATAGGACCGTCCCGATCAGGGTCACCTTGTTGACGGTGGGATGGCTTTTATGCTATTTTTGATCAAAAACAGTATTACTAAGAACTCTGTGTTATTTAGATGCATTTTTGCTATTTACTTATTTAGTTTCAGCAGGGTTTTTGCTCATTTTGTTTCTTTTAGGTCAGTGATGGCGAACCTATGACACGCGTGTCAGTGCTGACACGCGTAGTCATTTTCAGTGACACGCCGGCCGCCGGCCGCGGCCCCATAGAAATTGCTTCTTTCCCAGGGTCTGAAGGAGAGGAAACTCTCCTTCAGGCCCTGGGAACCATATTAATGTGTAAAATAAAGAATTAAAATAAAAAATATTGCTATACTCACCTCTCCGACGCAGCCTGGACTTCAGCGAGGGAACCGGCAGCGTTGTTTGCTTAAAAATCGCGGTTTTCCTTCCTTACTTGAAGTCCCGGCTTGTGATTGGTCGCATGCCGCCCATGTGACCGCGACGCGACCAATCACAGCAAGCCGTGATGTAATTTTAGGTCCTTCAGGATTTTAAAATTACGTTCCGGCGTTGTGATTGGTTGCGTCGCGGTCACATGGGCGACGCGACCAATCACAAGCCGGGACGTCACGGGAGGCAGGAGACGCGCGCATTTTAAACGTCCCTCGCCTTCAGCTTCCCTGCACTGGGTAAGCGCCGGCCCTAAAGCACAGCGGTGACGTCACCGCTGTGCTTTGCTTTACGGCCGGCACTGACACATTCAGTTCAGGAAGCTCTGAGCAGCAGCGTGGACGCCGGGGGACGTGACAGACATCAGAGGGTGAGTATGTAGTGTTTTTTTTTTACTTTTACAATGGTAACCAGGGTAAATATCGGGTTACTAAGCGCGGCCCTGCGCTTAGTAACCCGATATTTACCCTGGTTACCACTGTAAAACATTGCTGGCATCGTTGCTTTTGCTGTCAAACACGACGATACACGCCGATCTGATGACCAAATAAAGTTATGGACTTTCAGCAACGACCAACGATATCACAGCAGGATCCAGATCACTGCTGCCTGTCAAACTCAATGATATCGCTAGCCAGGACGCTGCAACGTCACGGATCGTTGTCGTTCTCGTTGCAAAGTCGTTTAGTGTGAAGGTTGTTATGATCCTTTGCGGTTGAGGATCACAAATTACTCCAGCTAAGTAGCAAACATAGGACAAGCTCTAGGGAAGTGGCAAACTGGACTGACCACAAATCTGAACCTATCCAAACACACTAGAAATAGCCGGTGAACGTGCCTAAAAATCCTAGACGTCTCGAGCCAGCCTAAGGAACTAACTACCCCTAGAGAGAAAGAAAGACCTCTCTTGCCTCCAGAGAAATAATCCCCAAAGATATAGAAGCCCCCAACAAATAATAACGGTGAAGTAAGAGGAAGGCACATACACAGGGGTGAAAGCAGATTCAGCAAATGAGGCCCACTAATACTAGATAGCAGAAAATAGAAAAGGGAATCTATGCGGTCAGTAAAAAACCCTTACAAAATATCCACTCTGAGATTTCAAGAACCCCCACACCAACTAACGGTGTGGGGGGAGAAACTCAGTCCCCTAGAGCAACCAGCAAGCGAGGAAATCACATTTTAGCGAGCTGGACTAAAAACATAATGAACGCTGATAATCAAAAAATGATCAAACAAAAACTTAGCTTGTCTTGGAGAGACTGGGAGCAAGGTAGACACAAGGAATCTGAAGAGCACTGAATACATTGATAGCAGGCAAGGAACTGAGTATCCAGGTGAGCTAAATAGGAAACCAACCAGGATAACGAACCAGCTGATGCTGCAACCTGCAGAAAGACAACACTACACAGTACCGCTTGTGACCACTAGAGGGAGCCCAAAAATAGAGTTCACAACAGAAGGTACCTTTAGGCTGTGTTCACACGTTGCAGATTATTCGCGGTTTTTTCGTGTTTTTTCCCTATAAAAATGCTATAAAACCGCAAATAATCTGCTTATATTATGCATCCTATCATTTTTAATGAATTCTGCACTTTTTGTACACATGATGCGTTTTTTTCCGCGGTAAAAACGCATCGCGGAAAAAAACGCAGCATGTTCATTAATTTTGCGGTTTTTTTGCGGATTTCCCACTTAAAATGCATTGGGAAATGTCCGGAAAAAAACGCATCAAAAACGCACCAAAAACGCGGTAAAAACGCGCAAAAAACGCATGCGGTTTTCTAGCAGATTTCTTGCAGAAAATTTCAGGTTTTCCTCAGGAATTTTCGGCAAGAATTCCTGAACGTGTGCACATAGCCTTAGTTATAGGACATACAATTAAAATCACAGCCAGAATAAATATCAATGAACAACCAATCACCGATGAGAAATGATTAATTACATATGCACAAGGTGTGGATGCAAACACAGCAGCAACTAAAAAAAACATATCAATTAATATAAAATAAATTATTTCTTGAGTAGTGATGATATATATATATATACTCGTTACTCGAGATGATTTACAGCTACTAGCCTGCTTGATTACATGTGGGGATTCTTTAGCAACCAGGCAACCCCCACATGTCCTCCGCCTGGCTAATAGCTGTAAATCATTCAGCTGAGGCGATGAGAACTAAATCTCCGAGCACTAAAAAATACAAAATACAAAATTGCAAGCGAAGCCCATAGGAGCCCATTTTTTGAAAAAAAATATATTTTTTTTTACAAATTCTTGGTGCTCCTATGGGCTCGACATTTTTCCCTTCGCTTGCAATTTTGTACATGGCTTGGTGGGAGGAACATTTTCTTTTCAATGATTCTAATCCTTTTGCTGATGATATACATTGGTTTGGCAGCTATGTGGACTATCTGATCTTTATATGGCAGGGTTCTACAGCAGATTTGGAAAAATTTCACATGTATCTTCACATCTTTCACATGTATGTAGCATTATATTGGGTCTTTTATTCTGTATCAAGCTATATATGTAGCTTATTACAATACAAGGAGCATTATATGGGGCTCATTACGTATTCTGTATGGAGCAATATATGGAGCTCATTATAAGGTATGGAATAGGGTTGAGCGAAACGGATCGGTCATTTTCATAAGTCGCCGACTTTTGGCAAAGTCGGCTTCTCATGAAACCCGACTCGATCCCTGTGTGGGGTCGGCCATGCGGTACGCGATCTTGGCGCCAAAGTCTCGTTCCGTATGACGCGTTTAGCGGCATTTTTTCAGCCAATGAAGGAGCGTGGCAGATTGATGACATAGGTCTTAGGGGAGTGCACGCCTATCGCCCATTTTATCGCTTGTGCGCAGTAGGGATTTACAATGTGCAACACAAGATTTTCTGTGCTGGGACGGAGGGGAGAGAGAGAGAGAGAGAGAGAGAATATGAATGAATATTTTCCCAATTGACGTGCATAGGGTTTCGTGGCATATGTGTGCATCATGAATTGTGGTATGTGTTAAAGGAGCCCACTGAGACTCTTTCACACAGTGCTCACGAAAACCTGAAGCTGGTCCTGCATGAGAGCCTGATGTTGGCAGGTTTAGCTTTCTCAGCTAAATCTAACAACTTTGTGTCAGAACGGCTGCACCCAGTAAACTAAGTGATGCATATTTGGAATCAGTGTCTCTTTCATACATTTGCTCTCAAACGACAGATCAAGGCATCCTCCATAATGCATATGTTGATTATTAACCTCTGACATAATAATATTACAAAAGGATCTGGAAAAGATTCCTACAAGTGTAAACACATGAATAACAACTTATAAGACTAAACACCATGGTAACTCATAATATGACAAAAATCTGTACCATAGGTGAAAAAGGACCAACAAGACCTATCATCACGATAAGCACATGACACAAGAGGGAAACGATGAAAAATGGTCACACACAATAAATAGAAATGCTATAACCTTTATTAATGCCAAACCACAATATTAAAACCAGGTGAGCGGAGGGAAGGTAGTAAAGCACAGAAAACACTGTTATGAAGTTAACAGGAAGGGCGCCACCAGAGATAACAGTCCTACAGGCTTATACATTATCAGAGTAAACAAATAAGCAAAAATAGGAAACAAATAGTAAAAAACTAAATAAACCAAAATAATAACTTGATCCTACTGCAGTCAGGGATACCAAGCCAAGTACCAACTGTTTCACATATAAGATAGGTGAGTGCAAGAACCGCTATAATGCTATCCTAATTGAAATCCCATACCTATCAAACCGACACAGTAGATATTAATAAAGCAAGGTACCCACCGCACAGAGGACTGTAGTACTGGAGGCGCGCTTCCACCCCAACGCGCGTTTCGGCGATCACACCTTCATCAGGGGGCAAAGACAGTGAGTGCACATGGGTTTAAAAAGCTCCCGGACAGGAAATGAGCAGGTGCAGCGACCAAAATGGTCCGTACGGCAACAGGGAAGAGAGAAACAGTGACCGCATCTGCCGGAAGTGAAGGGGCGTGGCTGTCAAATTGATAACGCAGTAACGTGCAAACCATGACGCAGAAGCGTCAAAAAGAGAACGCATTAACATGGAATTCAGAACGCTCCAGCGTCCAAAACCACAACGCTAACAGCGTCCAAAAACCTCCAAGTAATCGCGAAATTTCATGAACACCATAGCGCCGGCTGCGTCCAATGGGGGCCAAAGGGAGCCGAGGACCACTGGGGCCCCAAGTGGACCACAGCACCCAAAGGTCACCACAGGAACGCTCCGGCGCATAGGAATCGCTAAGGCAGCACCCACAGATATAATAACTGCTAGGTGGAGTCACCACAACCACTAAAAATAGCCCCATTTAATTATATGGACAAACATAAAACCATAAAATATATAAAGACAAAAAGGGCAGATACCAATAAATGACTAGGACACCAACCACAAACTATACATTGCTTAATCACCTCTATTCGCATAGAAGTACAAGAAGCTCACAGTTAATGAAAACTTAATACATAATCTATACATTGCAAACGAAATGGCAATCACATATATAGATAACAATAATAAATATAAAGAAAACATATATATACAAACAACTATGATTATAAAGACAAGGCTTTATCATAGTGGCCGTGGTCCATTACTCATTAATGCCTTCTGAATCCTTTTCTTTCTTTTTTCCTTTGTTCTCTTCTTTTTATTCTCTTTTTTTCTTATTCACACCGTTAAGGAAATGTCCTCTTCATAACATCGTAATACAAAAATATGGAATATGCCACAGGAAACTACCAGGTCAACATGTGCTAAAAACAACGAGGTAAGTAAAAAACAAGATTAAAAACAAAGAACTAACAGCGTAAACATGCAGATACTACAAGCAGGACCGATAGCAGCATATACACTTAGGAGAGGAGCAGTTGTATTGATACCGATTCTTACAAGAAGGGGGCATAGCTAATATTGTCATTGAGGCCGGTTGGCTGAACTGTGCCCAGAGTCCATATCCATCTTGACTCGACACGGGCCAGCCTCTGGAAGGTACCACCCCCGCGGATCCCTACTTCCAGTAAATCAATCCCTCTAGCCCTGAGAAGATCAGGGTTACAGTTGTGAAAGGTCTTGAAGTGGCGTGGTATTGTTTTAAGGGTGGATGTGTCTTCCACAGTAGCCGCTGCGCCGATGCCCAAGACATGTTCCCGGATGCGTGTTTTTAGTTGGCGGGTGGTCATTCCTACGTACATTTTGTCACAAGGGCATGTGACAACATAGATCACATTAGTACTAGTACAGGTTATTTTTTTCTTTATTTTAAATTCGCGTGATCTATCCCAGTTGGCAAATACGCCAATTCTCTCAATGTTTGGGCATGCGACACAGCGGCCACACGGAACACACCCCACCCGAACCGCCATACTATCAAGAAATGTGGTCCTCCTCTCACCGGTATAATGGCTATGCACCAGGGTATCCCTGAGATTCCTGGACCGTCTAACTGCAATCCCAGCCCTCTCAGGGAGATATCGTGCAATAACAGGGTCAGCCCTCAATACATGCCATGATTTTTGTAGGATATTTTTCATCATCGGGAATTGGGAGTGGTACCTAGTAACAAATCTGACAATATCATGCTCTTGTTTAGCATTGCTCTTATATAGTAGTGAATCCCTCGAGGAGTATTTCGCTCTATTGAACGCTTTTTTGATACTACGTTTACTATGGCCTCTGGACACTAATCTGTTTTTTAAATCTTCAGCCTGTTCGCAGAAATCCGTCTCAGTAGAACAGAGTCTACGTAGACGGAGAAATTGCCCCGTGGGGACTGATTTAATGACATGATCCGGGTGTGAGGAGGAGGCGTGCAACAAGAGATTGGTAGAGGTGGGTTTCCTGTAAATAACTGTCTGCAGGTCACCATGAACATCTCGTTTAGTCATGACATCTAAGAATTCGATGGCATTGCCATCGAATTTATATGTCAATTTGATATTACTGGTGTTATCATTGAGGGATGTCATAAATTCCTGCAGACTGGTAGACGGGCCCCGCCAGATCATAAAAATGTCGTCAATGTACCGTGTCCACAAGAGGACACGGCACATTGACTCCGGATGATCTGGCAGGGAGAGGCCCCTCTCCCACAGCCCCAAGAACAGATTGGCGTAGGCAGGGGCAAAAGGGGCACCCATTGCTGTTCCTTGGAGCTGTACCTATGGTACAGATTTTTGTCATATTATGAGTTACCATGGTGTTTAGTCTTATAAGTTGTTATTCATTTCTTGCTGTGTTTTGCACAGGGTTGCTTATAGGCATGGACTTCAGAGCCAAGGAAATAGCTTGGCGTTCACATATTGATCAGGTGTTCGGAGGTGATGTTTCCATCACACAGCAGGCTACCGATCGCAGATGGGAGGAACAAGTTATGGAGCTACAAAATATGGTGATAAAACGGACAAAACTTTGGTGGAACTGTAGCTTTTTGGAAGGGTACCAAAATAGAAAAATGATCCCACGTGGCCTTAGAGTTCGGGTTATCCCTACTTTTCCTGTGGAGGATGCGGCCTTCATTTCGGGTTGGGAGGAGGCGTGCAATAATTGTTCTGGTCAACTTATGAAGTTTTTGGGAGATTATAATAAAGGTATCATTGAACAGTTGGATGCATCTATTAAAGTGGCAGAGGAGGAATTGAAAAAATGTGGGACTGTGGAACAACTTGACCTATGCAATAAACAAATTGAGAAATCCTTGGAAAATGTGGTTAAAAAAATTCAAGATACCCAGTCATCCAAAATTGGTAGAGATCGTCATGACTACGAGTGTAAAAGGGTGTACCTGTGGAGAAAAAGTAGACAAGGCGATGGACAGATGAGGCGGGCCCAGTCTCAGTCGTCCATCTCTTCTGTAAGTGATACTTCGGAACGATCTACATCGTCAGTGACCACACGGTCAAGAATGACCACACGGAACCAGAGAGATTTTATGTTTCATCCTTACAGACGAGATGATTCCTCCACGGAACCCCGTAAATATAACAACAAGGTAATTAACCTTAGCTCACATGATTTTACTGACATTGATTTAGAACTATTAGAGAAGGGCCTATCTTTTTCACCTGCAGCACCATTTGATGTATTTGAGGCTGTAAAAGATCTTCACCTCTTTGCCAGATCATTAATTTTCAAAAAATACTTCTTTGATGGTAATCTGGCTGCACTCTTCCCCACAGAGGAAGAACAGATAGCCCTTCGTACTTTGGAAGAGTTGGCAGTTGAACACGACACCCCTGAAGGAGGTATGATCCCAACCTCCATTCGTTCTAGATCTAAAAAATTCCCTCCCCTGTCTTCATGTCCAAATGTAGATTTATTTGTACAATTGGTTACCAAAGATTTTCAGGGAATCCCCAAACATATCTATAAAGATAATTTAACAGCTGAGGAGAGGGGGCGTCTTCGTGTCCTTCAAGATCTTGGGGATGTTGTGTTTAAGCCGGCGGACAAGGGGGGTAACGTGGTGGTGTGGCCTAACTCAATGTATGAGAAGGAGGCCTATCGCCAGTTAAACAACAAAGTTTGTTACAAAAAACTCACGTTTAACCCCTTGTCCGCCTTCTCTAAACAACTTGGTGATATTGTGAAACAGGCTAGAGATGCGGGTACCATTACCAATGAATTAGCATCAGCATTATTGACAAGTGATTCTACAATTCCTACATTCTATCTTCTCCCCAAGATACACAAGGACACAAAGACGCCCCCTGGGCGTCCTATAATATCTGGTAGAGGTAATTACCTCGAGAAGGTAAACCAATGGATCGACTCTAAGCTGCAGCCATTGGTTTTAAGTCTTCCGTCGTATCTTAAAGATACGGGTGAATTCCTGAGACTTATGGATGGGGTCAGTCTCGGGGATGAGGAATTATTAGTTACAGCCGACGTCGAGTCGTTGTACACCAGCATTCGACACTCCGATGGCCTTCGAGCGGTCAAGTTCTTCTTAGATGCATCCAACTCTTCAATTGAAATCAAAACACTTATTTGTGATCTCCTGGAATTTTCTTTAACTCATAATTTTTTTGTTTTTAAGGGGTCCTTCTTCCTGCAGCTCCAAGGAACAGCAATGGGTGCCCCTTTTGCCCCTGCCTACGCCAATCTGTTCTTGGGGCTGTGGGAGAGGGGCCTCTCCCTGCCAGATCATCCGGAGTCAATGTGCCGTGTCCTCTTGTGGACACGGTACATTGACGACATTTTTATGATCTGGCGGGGCCCGTCTACCAGTCTGCAGGAATTTATGACATCCCTCAATGATAACACCAGTAATATCAAATTGACATATAAATTCGATGGCAATGCCATCGAATTCTTAGATGTCATGACTAAACGAGATGTTCATGGTGACCTGCAGACAGTTATTTACAGGAAACCCACCTCTACCAATCTCTTGTTGCACGCCTCCTCCTCACACCCGGATCATGTCATTAAATCAGTCCCCACGGGGCAATTTCTCCGTCTACGTAGACTCTGTTCTACTGAGACGGATTTCTGCGAACAGGCTGAAGATTTAAAAAACAGATTAGTGTCCAGAGGCCATAGTAAACGTAGTATCAAAAAAGCGTTCAATAGAGCGAAATACTCCTCGAGGGATTCACTACTATATAAGAGCAATGCTAAACAAGAGCATGATATTGTCAGATTTGTTACTAGGTACCACTCCCAATTCCCGATGATGAAAAATATCCTACAAAAATCATGGCATGTATTGAGGGCTGACCCTGTTATTGCACGATATCTCCCTGAGAGGGCTGGGATTGCAGTTAGACGGTCCAGGAATCTCAGGGATACCCTGGTGCATAGCCATTATACCGGTGAGAGGAGGACCACATTTCTTGATAGTATGGCGGTTCGGGTGGGGTGTGTTCCGTGTGGCCGCTGTGTCGCATGCCCAAACATTGAGAGAATTGGCGTATTTGCCAACTGGGATAGATCACGCGAATTTAAAATAAAGAAAAAAATAACCTGTACTAGTACTAATGTGATCTATGTTGTCACATGCCCTTGTGACAAAATGTACGTAGGAATGACCACCCGCCAACTAAAAACACGCATCCGGGAACATGTCTTGGGCATCGGCGCAGCGGCTACTGTGGAAGACACATCCACCCTTAAAACAATACCACGCCACTTCAAGACCTTTCACAACTGTAACCCTGATCTTCTCAGGGCTAGAGGGATTGATTTACTGGAAGTAGGGATCCGCGGGGGTGGTACCTTCCAGAGGCTGGCCCGTGTCGAGTCAAGATGGATATGGACTCTGGGCACAGTTCAGCCAACCGGCCTCAATGACAATATTAGCTATGCCCCCTTCTTGTAAGAATCGGTATCAATACAACTGCTCCTCTCCTAAGTGTATATGCTGCTATCGGTCCTGCTTGTAGTATCTGCATGTTTACGCTGTTAGTTCTTTGTTTTTAATCTTGTTTTTTACTTACCTCGTTGTTTTTAGCACATGTTGACCTGGTAGTTTCCTGTGGCATATTCCATATTTTTGTATTACGATGTTATGAAGAGGACATTTCCTTAACGGTGTGAATAAGAAAAAAAGAGAATAAAAAGAAGAGAACAAAGGAAAAAAGAAAGAAAAGGATTCAGAAGGCATTAATGAGTAATGGACCACGGCCACTATGATAAAGCCTTGTCTTTATAATCATAGTTGTTTGTATATATATGTTTTCTTTATATTTATTATTGTTATCTATATATGTGATTGCCATTTCGTTTGCAATGTATAGATTATGTATTAAGTTTTCATTAACTGTGAGCTTCTTGTACTTCTATGCGAATAGAGGTGATTAAGCAATGTATAGTTTGTGGTTGGTGTCCTAGTCATTTATTGGTATCTGCCCTTTTTGTCTTTATATATTTTATGGTTTTATGTTTGTCCATATAATTAAATGGGGCTATTTTTAGTGGTTGTGGTGACTCCACCTAGCAGTTATTATATCTGTGGGTGCTGCCTTAGCGATTCCTATGCGCCGGAGCGTTCCTGTGGTGACCTTTGGGTGCTGTGGTCCACTTGGGGCCCCAGTGGTCCTCGGCTCCCTTTGGCCCCCATTGGACGCAGCCGGCGCTATGGTGTTCATGAAATTTCGCGATTACTTGGAGGTTTTTGGACGCTGTTAGCGTTGTGGTTTTGGACGCTGGAGCGTTCTGAATTCCATGTTAATGCGTTCTCTTTTTGACGCTTCTGCGTCATGGTTTGCACGTTACTGCGTTATCAATTTGACAGCCACGCCCCTTCACTTCCGGCAGATGCGGTCACTGTTTCTCTCTTCCCTGTTGCCGTACGGACCATTTTGGTCGCTGCACCTGCTCATTTCCTGTCCGGGAGCTTTTTAAACCCATGTGCACTCACTGTCTTTGCCCCCTGATGAAGGTGTGATCGCCGAAACGCGCGTTGGGGTGGAAGCGCGCCTCCAGTACTACAGTCCTCTGTGCGGTGGGTACCTTGCTTTATTAATATCTACTGTGTCGGTTTGATAGGTATGGGATTTCAATTAGGATAGCATTATAGCGGTTCTTGCACTCACCTATCTTATATGTGAAACAGTTGGTACTTGGCTTGGTATCCCTGACTGCAGTAGGATCAAGTTATTATTTTGGTTTATTTAGTTTTTTACTATTTGTTTCCTATTTTTGCTTATTTGTTTACTCTGATAATGTATAAGCCTGTAGGACTGTTATCTCTGGTGGCGCCCTTCCTGTTAACTTCATAACAGTGTTTTCTGTGCTTTACTACCTTCCCTCCGCTCACCTGGTTTTAATATTGTGGTTTGGCATTAATAAAGGTTATAGCATTTCTATTTATTGTGTGTGACCATTTTTCATCGTTTCCCTCTTGTGTCAAGTGTAAACACATGGCAGATGAAGTTTAATGTTAATAAATGTAGAGTAATGCACCACAACAGGAGTAATCAAACTGATGCATATAGATTAAATGTAAATATATTATAAAATTACAGAACAGGAGAAAGACCTGGGCATTTTGGTTACAAGTAAGCTGAGCAGCAGTACTCAATGTCAAGCAGTTGTGATCCAAATGTATTATTACCCCTCTATAAATCCCTTGAAAGGCCACATCTTGGATATGGGATCCAATTTGGGCTCCACATTTTCAAAAATATATGTGAAATTTAGAGTCAGTTTAAAGGCGGAAACTAGATTATTACATTATTACAAGATCTCATTTATATATACAAATACATATGTGGTCAATGCATATTACTGGCACACGACTTATCACTTTCCAGGACCTTACAAAAGGTAATGGAACATTTGTTACACGTGGAAGAAAGTAAATTCTGGCAGCTACCGGTAAATAGGAAAGGATTCTTTCCAGTTAGAGCAGTCAGACTGTGGAATGCCCGACCACAGGAGGTAGTAATGGCAGACACTAGAACAGGTTTTAAAAATGGGCTGGATACTTTTTTAATAAAACATGACATTGTGAGTTATAAATAATCTAGCAATAGAAAATGTATAATGTTGACGATAGTTTGAACTTTAAGGTCTTTTTTCAACCTATATACAAGTAGCTTTGTAACTACATAGAACGTACATTCGGAAAATGCTTGAAATGCAATTCCTTATAATATTTTACAAGTCATTTCCTCTTATTGTTTTCTGTGTAAAGTGTTAAGGCCCCGTCTCACATAGCGAGATCGCTAGCGAGATCGCTGCTGAGTCACAAGTTTTGTGACGCAACAGCGACCTCAGTAGCGATCTCGCTATGTGTGACACGTACCAGCGATCAGGCCCCTGCTGCGAGATCGCTGGTCGTGTCAGAATGGCCTGGACCTTTTTTTGGTCGTTGAGGTCCCGCTGACATCGCTGAATCGGTGTGTGTGACACCGATCCAGCGATGTCTTCACTGGTAACCAGGGTAAACATCGGGTTACTAAGCGCAGGGCCGCGCTTAGTAACCCGATGTTTACCCTGGTTACCAGCGTAAATGTAAAAAAAAAAAAACACTACATACTCACCATCTGATGTCCGTCAGGTCCCTTGGCGTCTGCTTCCTGCTCTGACTGAGCCGCGGTAAAGTGAGAGCGCAGCAGTGACGTCACCGCTGCGCTCTGCTCTCACTGTACGGCGGCTCAGTCAGAGCAGGAAGCAGACGCCAAGGGACCTGACGGGCAACAGATGGTGAGTATGTACTGTTTGTTTTTTTTTACATTTACGCTGGTAACCAGGGTAAACATCGGGTTACTAAGCGCGGCCCTGCGCTTAGTTACCCGATGTTTACCCTGGTTACCCGGGTGCTGCAGGGGGACTTCGGCATCGTTGAAGACAGTTTCAACGATGCCGAAGTCGTTCCCCTGATCGTTGGTCGCTGGAGAGAGCTGTCTGTGTGACAGCTCCCCAGCGACCACACAGCGACCACACAGCGACCACACAGCGACGCTGCAGCGATCAGCATCGTTGTCTGTATCGCTGCAGCGTCGCTGTGTGAGACGGGGCCTTTAGTTATAAGCCAAATCTCTGCATCTGAAAAGTGCAGAACCCTCCTGAAACACTGGCACGTTTAATCTGCAATCTGTATTTCTTCTGGAGCCTAAAGGAAGCCATAATGATAGGCGCCTGCTGGTAACAAGTTCAGTATTTGCCTCTATAATGACAGTGAATTACCATTGATGAAAGGGTTAATACTTGGCCTTGCATCAGTTATAGCCCCTGTAATAACCATGACAACTCTTATGAGGTCATAAACAAGTGTCATAAAGAAGATTCTATGAAAGAAGAGTGCGTTGTCATGATCAGTGCCATTACTGATGCGCTTGAGGACGTTGAGCTTGACCACCCCACGTAATGTGCCAACCTTGGTGAAATTTGGAGGTTCTAGCAGGGAAATGGAGTTGCCTGCTTTAGACGCCCCCAGGGCATGGGAAGGTAACAGAGGCGGGTCCCCAGCACAAGATCCCCTTATATTACCCTCTACAAAGAGCTGCTCTCGTTAGGGAGTTCGTGGACGGATCTATTACTTTAATTGGTGATAAATTGGGAGGGGGGATGTAAGGGGGAGGGGATATTTATTCTTTTAGGGGTTATCCATAATGAACAACCCCTGTAAACAAAAGTAAAAATTCTTGAGAGTTGGACCTGGATCTGTAAGGGAGAAGTGATTCATTCTCGGGGCAATCAAATCAACCAAATTCATTCTAGCAACCAAATCTGGTAAAATGTTCAAATTGTAAAACTCTGCGGTTACATCTATTATATATTGGCACTAACTATCTAAGCCCAAGGGAACAAAAGCCCTTCAGCCATGGTTCCCTAGAAGTTTCCACCACAGGGGTTTTTTCCTCTCCTGAGTGCTGGGGGGTGATTCTTCGTGAGTCGGGGGTTGTGCCATTTTCGGTGTCATGTGTATTTAAATAAAGTTGAGAACATTTGACACATTATTGCGATGCTTTGTGTATTTATTTTCTGTGCTTCTGTCTGATTTATTTTATTTGGGAGTCGGGGTCCATCACATATCACTGAGTCATACATGTGGACATTTACTGGCCACAGTTTTGCCCCAGGGGTTGCCCCTGCTATGGTGATGAAGATGATGAAGAGGAGACATGAATTACAGCACAGCACCTGCGAGTGTGCGCTCATCCTCACAGTAAGGACTTAACAGAATATCACAGGATTGCAACAAGCTTCCTTACCTCATTCACACAGTGAGTACTTTGCGCAGTAATTTACATCAGTATTTGTAAGATAAAAATCAGAAGTAACAAACACAGAGAAAAATAACTGAATAACCTTCCCCCCTTCTGTGTTTTGGATGCAATCCTGGCGTCTGATAACAAATACTGATACAAAATATTGCCATGTAAGAAGGCTCTAAATCGTTACTGACTAATCTCACAGTGTGAGCTGCAGATAAGCAGCAGAAGTTGAAAGCATTAAGGAGGTTTCCCTTGATTATGGTTTTAAAAACAAACTGTCCTTTTGGAGCAATGGCCGGGGACCACCACGGTGCAGGAAGACTACTGTACACAAGATGAGGTGTAAACAACAAAGGGTAGATTTATTGTAAGGCAAGGATTGAAGTGGATGAGGAAGATGCAAACAGGGGTATACAATGGCAAAAGACAATTTACAAGAGTTATAAACTTTATCTTTTCCGTAAAATAGCACGGTGCTCCAACTATTACAGACTCAAAATATGTCTAACAAGCAAATGTAAACAATAAACAAGTGAGGATGCTACTCTACATATAACCTCCCTGGCCTTTACTAAGCAGGCCACACGGCTCCCGTGTACTGACTATTGAAGCCTACACTAGGCCCTAACAAGTGCACCAAACAGGAACAGACTCACGGTGATGTTAGAGAATCAGATCCAGTCCCAGGGGAGCCCCAGCAGTCTAATATGGTGGTGCGAACGGCTTTCTGTCAGCTCTGTGAAGCATGGTCTTCTCCTTGCTTCTGGATCCTAGGGATGCTCCTGGAAACTGTAAATCCCTTTCTCTATATCTTCGTGGCTCTCTTGCAGCTATATCAGGGCACAGTTCTTCTCTCTTTCAGCTCTCAGCACAAAAAGTCCTCTCTGCAGCAGCCTCAGCTCACACACGCTGCTCCAGCTCCACACCTGAACTCTGCACAGACTAGTTCATTACTCTGACTATTGCAGGGGAGAAGCAGAACATTCCATCATGCCAGACAAGGGGGTGCAGCCTCTTAAAGTGACAGCATGTTCCTTACTGTCCATAACAGCACCACCCTTTTACACTTTCCTCACCTTCCCCAGGAAAGACATATGATCACTTCTATGATAACCGCCTCCCTATTCTCACCTCACAACCAGCTGCTGCATCTGAGTGTGAGGCGTTCTCATTTAGGCGAAGTTCTGCTGTATATTTTCATGCAAAAAAAACATATTACAGTTCCAACAAAGTGGGTGACATGTATATAATAAAAAAGACAAAAAAGTCAGCTCACCCATAAAAAGATCCGTGATGTAATGTGGCGAGAGGTCGGCAGAAGTTTGAAACAGTTATCCAGCATCAGAATCTTCTATTAAAAGACAAACTTTATTGTGCAACAATAGAGAAAGGAATTCGCAACTTCATCTTTAAAAACCATTAAAAAATTATACAAACGGGTTTCAGACAACTGTCTTACTCATTACATGTTATTGCTTTTGATATGTTTGTTAATCTCACGCTCCTGGGCCTTTTTTTAACACTAAAGAATTTGAAATGCATTGAGTTTTTGAAATCTGCAGCTGTCACTTTCTCTTGCTAATATGTGTTTTATTTGTGGGTTTTCCCCATAGACTTTAATGAGATGCAGAAAATGAGCATATAAAAACTGCATATATGTTTATATTGCGTTTCTGCAGCAAAAATGGATGTAATCCACATGACACTATCAATCAAATTAATCAAAGCTCAGCAGACAGGAAG
Organism: Ranitomeya variabilis; assembly: GCF_051348905.1. Classification (NCBI taxonomy): domain Eukaryota; kingdom Metazoa; phylum Chordata; class Amphibia; order Anura; family Dendrobatidae; genus Ranitomeya; species Ranitomeya variabilis. The sequence continues at coordinate 653,904,337 of NC_135234.1, forward strand.
TTTGCAAAAAAGTAGTTTTATTTAAAACACAATATCCAAAGCAAAACAAAAGAAAAAATGGAAAAAAAAAGTGCTGCGAACACATAAAACACTCAAAAATGCAACAAAAACCCCGGCAAGTAACCTAATGTAGGTAATTAAAGCATAAATAGTGCAAAAAATCAGCAGCCTCAAAAACTCACCAGATAATCACTGTGAAAACACGGCCTTAGAGGGTGAGGCTGCCGTCACACTCGCAGTATTTGGTCAGTATTTTACATCAGTATTTGCAAGCCAAAACCAGGAGTGGGTGATACAGTAAATGCAGAAGTGGTGCATATGTTTCTATTATACTTTTCCTCTAATTGTTCCACTCCTGGTTTTGGCTTGCAAATACTGATGTAAAATACTGACCAAATACTGCTAGTGTGACGGCAGCCTAATTCTGCTGATTGATGAGACGGGGTGGGGTTACAGACAAATCTGTAGCCAACAGGAGAACGGGAGAGAATTTGTGGTCACAATTAAGGGGGTTCTCCAGCTACGTGCCGGTGTAAGGCTAGGGTCACATTGCGTTAATGTGACCGCGTTAAACGGACTACGTTACACCGCGGCATAACGCGGGTTAACGTAGTCCGTTAACGCCGCCATTGCCTCTAATGGTGAACGCGTCGCTAGCGCCCGCCCACATTGGGCGGGCGCTAGCGATGTGCCGTTCTTCTGTAGCGTGCCTCGGACGCTGCTTGCAGCGTCCGCGGCGCGCCCGAGGTCCGTTCCCCCCGCTCTCACAGATCGGGGATCTGCGAGAGCGGGGATGTTTAACGCGACCCCGAAAAAGACATTGCGTTAGCGCAATCCGCTAGCGCTTAGCGCTAATCGGATTGCCCTAACGCAATGTGACCCTAGCCTTAGATGCCCAAGTGAGATAGTCATTTGTGAGCTTCAGTCCCCACTCATTCCGGCATCCCACAGACAAGGTGTGTCCCAGTCCCGGTGTGCTGCTCTTTATGTTGTGCTTCCCATTTGCTTCTGGCCTGCAGGCCTCTTTTGACTCCAGAAATCCTTCTTCTGAAACTAGAGCAGCAATCAATCCAGGGGACGCAAGGTTTATAGAAAACAAACGTTTACTTTGTGAATGGAAGTATGTACAGTATTTACAGGCAGATGTAGAGGATAAGGCCCAACAGGTTGTCATCTTTCCCACAGGTACTGGATACAACTTCAGCCCCGATTCTCAGTATAGGTGGCATGTCCCTCTTACTGGCTTTCCTAGCCCTAGGGAGTCTTCCTCGCCTGTAGCAGTATATCCAGATTGCATTACCTTCTGCCTCATGTAGTCTGAGTCCATCTTTCCCTGTAGCTTCACAAGCTGAGTGTGCCCCTGGTCCCGTACATCCATCTCGAGGTTACCCCAGGCCATTTAGATGGAATCACACGAAAGGGTATTTGCGGCAATTTACTGCCCCAAGTATTAGGCTCACTCTGTCCTTAGCAGCCTTCTAGGCCTGCGACTTTACTCATTGCTGCCCACGTGCTCACTGGCTCTGTCACATCCTGGACTGGCCACTGACACTCAGTTCCCTCTCTAAAACTGGGTTGGCTGTTAACCCTCAACTAACTCTATGTTTGGTGTGTTACTGGGCAAACGTCACCTACATTCTAGACAGTGACATCTAGCGGCCGTTAATTATTACTGCAGCCCACAGGGGAATTATAATTGTTATAACAAGGAAACATATCAGGAACAAAACATTATTCACATTCTACACCACAGTAGCATTGATGTCTTCAGGGGGAACACAGCAGCTGGTCCATCTCCTTACATTTCCCCCTTCTTTAATGATGGTTGTCCTCAACCATGCGATAAACCTGTGAGACACCAATGCATAAAACCAAACAAAAATGAACAGTAATTCTTTGCTTCTCCACAGTCAGCATGACTTGTTTCTTAGGGTCAGCATGACCTCAGTCCCATTAGGATGGGACCCCAGAACCAAGTGTCCATGTCCATGACAGTGGCCACAGGTTAACACAGCAGCAGCCCTTCCTGTCCAAGGGTAGTCTTCAAGGTCCCTGACCTGGCTGGAACATCAGGTAATGCATCCTCCTCCTTCCCCAAACGTTGGTCCTTATGAACAGGACACAGTCCATGAGAGGTACTGTCCATTGTGCCCCAAAATTCGATAGAATGGGGACACAGTCCATATAGAACAAAGTCCATAGGGGTATTGGGACAAAGCCCCCAACTGGTAAGGCAAAGTACTCAGCGAATGGTGTAGATCCCTCTTGCAGCACAAAGTTCCTCAACCAAAAGGGGGGAATAAGCAATTGGCAAACCAAACCTTTGGCTGTCTATGCCTAACAGCATGGAGTCCTGGGCAGACAGGTCCTAGACCTGCCAAAATATTTGTCCTCTTGGCATTCCGATCTGCTCCAGACAAATGTGCAATGAGACTCCATTTTCCAGACGACCTTCACTGCCAGATCACATGGCTGCACTTTAACATCAGGCTGCAGGTCTGTATCTCTCCCGACCCTGCCCAGGCTTGTGACAAGAACTGGTACCTCTCAGGATGAAGCCTTCTCACTCAGCAAAAGCTTCCCGCCGGATAGGGAAGCGATCATTTCCTCCATAAAGTTGTCCTTCAGTCCCTGTCTAACTATGTCCATTAACTTCCACAGCCGTCATCCCTACTACAGGCCCACCTGGCCTCTAGGGTATTTTGAACAGTCCCTCTGATTCCTTTTAGGGAAAACACACAGGCCTTCTGGCCAAGAAGGTACCAACAGTCCTTCCAAAAATAACAAAGGCAGGGCACCTTAAACTTCTTTTCCTGAAATCAACTGGTCTCCAGCCTTTAAATAGGGGTTCCTCGACACCTTAAAATAGCACGCTGGACCAAACGAGTAACTACAATTGCACAGATGGCACCTTGGTCACTGCTCAGGTGTCTACTATAGGAAACATATATATCTTGGTACCGTGTTAGCCAGTAGATAGAAAAATATTTAGAATTGAGAGTCCTCAGTGGTTGATACCTTTTAATGGCTAACTGAAGAGATGATAACAGATTGCAAGCTTTTGAAACTACTCAGGTCCCTTCATCAGGCATAGACTAATAGAAATTCTGAAGAGTCACATATTTATGTGGAGCGCCCCCAGACGCAGGGCCGCGGGGTACTCGGTACCGGGCCTCTCTGTCTCGGTCTTGGGGTTGTCACGGTGGCTAGACCCGGTCCGTGACCCTGCTAAGGGGCATCCAATGAAAGGTGTGATGGTGGTGCGTGGTGTAGGTCACGATGAATAACGAGGACACAGGGTTGCAGTCTCTTTACCTCTTTACTGAAGGCTTCAGGATCCTCAATCCAGAGTACTGCTAACAGGGCTGGCTGAGACCGGCCGGTCCGAAGGCACCTCCAGAGTTCCCTTTGCAGGTGGAAATCAGTGCCTACCTTCTAGCACCTGTGTGTTGTAGTACTTCCCTGCTGAGCACCACGGGATAGTCCTCACAACTGTTGTGTCTGTTTCTGATGTTCTTTCTCACAACTTGTATCTGTTCTGATGTTCTTCTCCGTCCCCCAGATGATATGGCTAGGACGCACCCGTATGACGGGTAGGCCTGGAGTTCTTCCGGGACCCTAGTGTCGCCCCTCTCCCACAATTGCCTCCTATGTCTGCTTAGGTGATTTAGGTGAGACAGCCAACCTATAATTAACTGTCCTGCCGTTGGTTTGAAGTAATGCTTGGAGCCCAATACTTCCTCGGCGTTCCGGCTACAGGCTACGTGCCTCAGTAGGATGTTGCCTGGATCTTACGGCACGACTCCTACTGGTATTATCTCCTTTTTGCTGTGATCTCGTTTCTCACGTCTCCACAATAAACCTTGCTTCTTGTCCTTTCTTGAGATACCGCCGCAATGTAGTGCAGGCGCGGTTCCTTAATGCTCTATCTTGTTCGCTAGGCCTCTGTCAGGATCCCACCCCTGACAGGGACCCCCCTGAATCTTTCCCCCGCAACACCCTCTGCCACAGGATGTTGCCTGGTTCCAACCCAGTCAGCTTCTGACTAACTTCCTATCCAACCCCCAGTTTTACCAGATTGTGAGGAGTGGCCTAATACATAGTACCCTTTGCTCCCCCTGGAGGCCAGACTGTGAAGTGTATTGGTGTCTGTGATACCTGGTCAGGTGAACTCCTTAAGTGCCATCGGACATACCATCACTCCCCTTAGTGGCGGAGCAACAGTACTGCAACGACCAGGACTCTGGGTCGCTGCACATGCACAATACAGCCCAGGAAAAATGCCGTAGATAAGACAGGTGACGTGAAGCAGAACTACCATTATGTTAAAGTGATAAACAGTTGTGTCCATATATATCCAATCAGGGTGCAGGAAACACCCACAATGTCCAATCAGGGCGCAGGAAACACCCACAATGTCTTGACACACAGCTTGTGTCATTGGCTGCTGAAATCACATGTCCCTCTCCATATAAATATCTCACATGTGGTTTTAGCGACATTTTGACAATGATACAGCACAGAGAGGCTGCTCCTGACGCTGCCACTGTTTGCATCAAGATTTCAACTATTTAGTTAGGCGGTTGTGCATCAGTCAGATAATATAGCTAGATAGTGTCCAGCATGGTTGTAAAATTTACCTTCTGGATTTTTTTTTGGGGGGGGGCATTACTGAGGATCTCAGACAACGCTGGCAGGGCACATGTCTTACAAGTGTGTTGTGCACTGCTTTTATAGTACTTCATGCACGGGTATACCTTACTTTAAATCGTGTGGTTGTTATATTGTGTATGAGTTTTACATCTATTTTATGTGCTTTCATATTGTGACAACATTGGGTAAAATATAAGATAATAAGGTAACTATAAATTAGGATAGGATTGGGTATAGTTTAAAGGGGCACAACAGAGTCAGGAAACTAGGGTGCCAGTATAAGAATAGTTAAAATAGGGGACTTCGAAGTTGCTCGACGCATGTACCCGAACCCCATTAGAATCAATGGGAGGCCAAACCAACCATATACTGTAGTGGTAGATACCAGTCCTGCATGACATATAGAGATCACAGTACAGTTATAGATGGTGACATAGAGAGGACGTTCTTTCACTTTTCCCATCTTTTACATCTGGCCCAGACCAACATGTCGACTTCTCCAGCCAGAACTCATCTGCAGAGATCACAACAAAGACACATTTCACTTCACACATTTCCAGCACTGTTCACATCTATCCCCACCTGCACAAACTGCTCATCCTGCTGATTCCAATACTGAGCCGCTGCTGCCGTATGTGTCCCTATTACTGCACCTACTGTGTGGTACAATAACGGCTCCTCTTAGTGCCCCACATAGTAATGCCACCACTGGGCCCTCACATAGTAATAATGCAGCTTCTGTGCTGTCTAGATGTTAAAATTGCCCCTAGAAAATATTAATTTCCTGTGCATGTGCCCTCCACATTTTGTCCCAAGAAAGTAATAATACTCCATGTGCAACTTTGATGGTCACATTACTGAGTGCCCCTCTTTATAATAAAGTTTAAGTGCCCACTTAACATTTAATAATGTTCACCATGTACAACTCCTATATACACAGTATGGTGGGCACACAGATCCCCATACACCGTATGGTGATCCCACAGCTCCCCTACACACTGTATATTGCTGACAGAGCTCCACTATACGCAGTATAATGAGACAACTGCTCCTCTATACACAGTATAATTCCCCCACAGCTTTCTTATACACAGTATGATGAGTCCACAGCTCGCCTATACACAGTATTATAGGCTCACAACTACCCTATACACAGTATAATGCTCCCACAGCTATCTCATACACAATATGGTGGGCCCACAGCTCCCCCATACACCGTATGATGATCCCACAGCTCCCCTATACATAGTATGAAAGTCCCACAGCTTCCCTTTACACAGTATGATGGGCCCACAGCTCCCCTATACACAGTATAATGCTGACAAAGCTCCACTATACACAGTATAATTCCCCCACAGCTTCCTTATACATAGTATGATGGGCCCACAGCTCCCCTACATATAGAATAATGTCCCCCAGAGTTACCCTATACATAGAATTGTCTCCACTGCTGTTCCAAACACAGTAGGATGACTCCCACAGTAGTCCCCACACTTTATATTGTCCCTCACAGTAGCCTCGACAATGTTTATTGGTCCTTACAGTAGCCCCCATACTGTTTAACCCCTTCCTGACGTCGGACGGGATAGTACGTCCGACGTCAGGTCCCCTGCTTTGATACAGGGCTCCGCAGTGAGCCCGCATCAAAGCCGGGACATGTCAGCTGTTTTGAACAGCTGACATGTGCCCGCAATAGGCGCGGGCAGAATCGCGAACTGCCCATGCCTATTAACTAGTTAAATGCCGCTGTCAAACGCAGACAGCGGCATTTAACTACCGCATCCGGCCGGGCGGCCGGATATGACGTCATCGCCGACCCCCGTCACATGATCGGGGGTCGGCGATGCTTCTGAATGGTAACCATAGAGGTCCTTGAGACCTCTATGGTTACAGATCGCCGGCAGCTGTGAGCGCCACCCTGTGGTCGGCGCTCATAGCACACCTGCAATTCTGCTGTGTAGCAGCGATCTTATGATCGCTGCTACATAGCAGAGCCGATCGGGTTGTGCCTGCTTCTAGCCTCCCATGGAGGCTATTGAAGCATGGCAAAAGTGAAAAAAAAAAGTTAAAAAAAATGTGAAAAAAATAAAAAAAACATAAAAGTTTAAATCACCCCCCTTTCGCCCCAATCAAAATAAATCAATAAAAAAAAAATCAAACATACACATATTTGGTATCACCGCGTTCAGAATCGCCCGATCTATCAATAAAAAAAAGCATTAACCTGATCACTAAACGGCGTAATGAGAAAAAAATCGAAACGCCAGAATTACGTTTTTTTGGTCGCCGCGACATTGCATTAAAATGCAATAAGGGGCGATCAAAAGAACGTATCTGCACCGAAATGGTATCATTAAAAACGCCAGCTCGGCACGCAAAAAATAAGCCCTCACCTGACCCCAGATCACGAAAAATGGAGGCGCTACGGGTATCGGAAAATGGCGCAATTTTTTTTTTTTTTAGCAAAGTTTGGAATTTTTTTTCACCACTTAGGTAAAAAATAACCTAGTCATGCTAGGTGTCTATGAACTCATAATGACCTGGAGAATCATAATGGCAGGTCAGTTTTAGCATTTAGTGAACCTAGCAAAAAAGCCAAGCAAAAAACAAGTGTGGGATTGCACTTTTTTTGCAATTTCACCGCACTTGGAATTTTTTTCCCGTTTTCTAGTACACGACATGGTAAAACCAATGATGTCGTTCAAAAGTACAACTCGTCCCGCAAAAAATAAGCCCTTACATGGCCAAATTGACGGAAAAATAAAAAAGTTATGGCTCTGGGAAGGAGGGGAGTGAAAAACGAAAACGGAAAAACGGAAAATCCCACGGTCATGAAGGGGTAATGTCCCTCACACTTCATAATAGCTGCCACGGTTAGTCTCCACACATTATGAGGGACATGCACAGTAGTCCACACTGTATAATGGCCCTCTCATTAGCTCCCACACTGTATAATAGCCCCAACTGTAGTCCCCACACTTTATGGCTGCCCCCTACAGTGGTCCCCACACTGTATATGGGCTCCCAGATTGTATGATGGCCCCCAAACTGTATAGTGACTCTAATTAGCTCGCATTCTGACATTCTGTGCATGCGCTGGTGACTCAGCCAGAGCATCACCCTGCCGTTCTGTAGACGACAGGCTTAAAGTGACCTGTGGTCTACAAAACGGAGAGCAGTAGTGAAGGGAGATTGTGTCACCCTACTCTTCTGCAGAGCTTGAAGGGAACCTGTCATGTAATGTAATGCTATTAACCTGCAGATATGGGGTTAATCTGCAGGTTAATAGCGTTTTGACACCGCACTGAGAGCCCCGCTGCCGGGACGAAATTAACTTTATTCCTCCCAGCAGCCTTGCTCTTCCAGTCAAAAGGGCGGCGCCTGCACTTTTTCAGTCACCGCTGTGCGTATAGAGAGCAGCGGCTGTAACTGATGCCCTGGGACAGACTGACAGCCGGTTCAGCACCATCTGCCATCCAGTAGCTAGGCTTCAATGCTTCGTAATTGCCTATGAGTCACCCGCGAGGGCAGTGGGGTACTCGGTACTGGGTCTGGTCGCAATTAAAGGGCTGGTCCGTGGCCCTGGGCGCCCAAGTAAAAGGGAAAAGTCATTTTAGGGAGTTGTAATAAAGTTTGTGTTCGTGACACCACCTGTGGTTCTCAGTCAGAGGGGACCGAAGCTGCATAAAGGGGTCCTCTGGGATGATGTTACTGCAGCAAAGATGGTGACGCTTCCCACAAGTGAAGCAGGGTCCCCAGGGCTCCCAATGTGTATGGCAAGGGTGGTGAATGCTGGCAAATAAACAGAGGACACAAGGTTGTAATGTCTTTACCTGGTTTACTGGTGGTAGCAGGCCACAGTCCAGGGTACCAGGAACAGGTGGTTATATGGTCTGGCCAGCCTGGAGGCAAAGGTGGATCCCTATCCCAGGTAAGGTCCGTAAGCCTTCCTACTCGCGCTCATATGCGAGGTCCTTGCTGCCTGTGGCTTTCTGACAAAGTCCTCTCTCTCCTGTCCTGGGACAGTTACCCGTATGGTGGGCAGTGCAAGCCTTTTTAAAGGTTCTCTATCACGACCCAGGCTCCTAGTGTACTGCTTCACCTCCAGGTGTGGGTGCAGGCAAACTACATAAAGTCCTTTGCCCTCCAGTTCTGCTATGCGACCTGGAGTACCTCGAGCTCCCGATTCCTGCGCTTCGGCTCAGAGGGTGCCCGGTCACAGTTCCCCTCTAAGCTCCTTTACTTCACCTTTGCTTCGTTCCTTTGATGCTCACTGACATTCCAACCCTTCAGGTTATCTTCCTTTCCTGGAGCTGCAGCTCACATGTGGCTGCACGGCCCCGCTCTCACTCCTCTCTCTTCCATTGTCTCTGAACAGTTCTCCAGACCGGAATACAAAAAGCTGAGGAAGCTCCCCTGAATCCGGGTTCAGAGCTCCCCCTTCAGGCCTGGATTCAGAATGTATACACTAAAATGTCACAATGCGGACAAGGTGGACCGCGCTCGGGGGTGCGTGTTGCGTGGTGCTGGGCGGCGAGAAGCTGATATTTAGATCCGAAGGGTTTTACCCCAGAAACCACTAAACTTATAGAACCTGTATGAGTGCTGTACAATGATAATTCAAGAGCGGGGGGAAAAAGAATCTGCAGCTGACGCGGCACCTGGGAGCCCCGGCCGAAGGCGTCCCTGGTAACCACGAGGAAAAAAGATGGCCGCTAGCGCCGGCTCGCTGGTGCCTAAGCAGTGACGTCACTAAGGTACGGAGCGGCGTTGGAGCCAAAAAAGGAGGTGACTAACCAACGCGTTTCGAAGGTGCTCGGCCTTCTTCGTCACCCTGACGTCACTGCTTAGGCACCAGCGAGCCGGCGCTAGCGGCCATCTTTTTTCCTCGCGGTTACCAGGGACGCCTTCGGCCGGGGCTCCCAGGTGCCGTGTCAGCTGCAGATTCTTTTTCCCCATGCTCTTCTACTCCCCACCGACGCCGCATCTGACTACACAGCGGACGCCAGTTCGGGCTACGCTTTGGGCGCTGTGGTGTAACAACAAGTGCAGCTAGGTAAGCACCTGTCCGTATAGCCGGCACAGGCATACACATATACGCATTTATAACGTCAATTTGAATTATCATTGTACAGCACTCATACAGGTTCTATAAGTATAGTGGTTTCTGGGGTAAAACCCTTCGGATCTAAATATCAGCTTCTCGCCGCCCAGCACCACGCAACACGCACCCCCGAGCGCGGTCCACCTTGTCCGCATTGTGACATTTTAGTGTATATATTTTTTCCCAGGATAGGCACAGATCCTGTGTGGTTCCAGCAGCTAGGGGTGTTCATTCCACTGCCCACTCTTCCTGTCACCTCCCTTTGCCCCCCTCCCTCTTGTGGTGTGCGCCACAGTGTGTGTCGTTTTTTCCTGTTACTGGATTCAGAATGTGTTGCATGTAGGTGCTTACCTGATAAAGGAAATCCCCCTTGCCTCCAAGCATGATATTGCCCTCCCTGAAAGGAAGGCAACATCACTGTAACAACCAGTTACCTGGGGTGTTACACTTACTTAATATTTAGGAGTCCCCCTATGTACAGTAATAATGGCCCCAGCATCGCTGATGAGAGCAGGAGGTCATGTGATGATTTTCTTCTATTTAGAGAAGTCAAACTTGTTTTGTCAACACGTGCGAATAGCAAGCATGGTCGCATGACCACCTGATCGCACCAATGTTCTTGGGGTCTCATGATGGCAGGTGCACCACATCATGATTTGGCAGTCTGTAATCTCAGAGTGACTGCAGACAATTATCCCAAGCCTTTAATAACTTAATTTAATAATAAGCAATTTATTCTTATAACATAGAATGCAGCCCGTGGTTACTGTATTGTTATACTTGTTAGGGGGCAGACAGACGGAAGTATTTCTCATGTGAGGACCACATCACAATCATCAGACTGACCGTCCGCTCTCCTGACCTGAGCTCCACAGCTGCCTAGTAATCCATCACACTGACATGCTCATTTCAGGAGCGGTACCAGCCAGTCCGAGGATTGCAATGCGATCCTTGCATGATTTATACAGCGTCTGTCTGCACCCTTATGCTAATACTTATCCTTGTTATACTGAAATATTAACCTGTTAGTAACGTATTCACGCTATTAACCTGTATTGCTATGCTTGTTATACTAATACTTATAAAAGATCCAGCTCGCAAGTATAAAAAGCCCCCGACCTCCCCATCTCCAGCCCCCAAGACAGCAACTATTACATATGATGGAGTGCATATAATCTCCATTAAACAGTATAATAATAATCAGCATTGCACTGCCCTGTGCCCCCTCACCCACCTCAGCCCAAACAATACCCTCAAACTCTCACATTCACCCCCAGTGCCCTGTCCCCCTCACACAATACCACCATCCTCTCACATTTACCCCACAGTGCCCTGTCCTCCTCTCCCACTTTAGCCCTCACAATACCCCCATCCTCTCACATTTAACCCACAGTGCCCTGTCCCCCTTGCACACCCCAAAACCCACAATAACCCCCATCCTCTCACATTTAACCCACAGAGTGCTCTGTCCCCCTTGCACACCCCAACACCCATGTAGGAGGGTGGTGCTGTTATGGACAGTAAGGAACACGCTGTCACTTTAAGAGTCTGCCCCTCCTTGTCTGGCGTGATGGAATGTTCTGCTTCTCCCCTGCAATAGACTGTGTGAATGAACTGGAATGTGCAGAGCATAGGGATGGAGCCTGGACAATGTGTGTGTGCTGAAGCTGCTGGAGAGAGAACTGTGTGTGCAAATAGCTGCAAGAGAGGACCCACAGCCTGTAACAGAGTGGACTTGTGAGATTTGACAGACTTTTCCGGGTGCAGCAAGGTGGCTGTCCTGTGTTAGTTGGAGAAGCTACGAAGATACCGAGAAAGGGATTTACAGTTTCCAGGAGTACCTCCAGGACCCAAAAGCAAGGAGAAGACCACGTTTCAAGGAGCTGGCAGAAAGCCGTGTGCATGACCGTACTAAACTGTTGGGGGCCCCCCAGGCTGGATCTGAGTCCCGACCATCACCGTGAGTTTGTTCCTGTTTTGTGCACATGTCAGGGCCTAGTGTAGGCTTCAATAGTCAGAACACGGCAGCCGTGTAGCCTGCTTAATAAAGGCCAGGAAGGTTATACGTAGACTAGCATCATTCTTTGTTTATTATTTGCATTTACTTGTGTGACATATATTGAGTCTGTAACAGTTGGAGCACCGTGCTATTTTACGGACAAGCTAAAGAATATAACTCGTGTAAATTATCTTTTGCCATTGCATACCCCTGTTTGCATCTTCCTCATCCACTTCATTCCTTGCCTTCCAATAAATCTACCCTTTGTTGTTTGCACCTCATCTTGTGTACGGTAGTCTTCCTGCACCGTGGTGGTCCCCCAGCCATCACTTCAACTGGCGCTGCGAGCAGGGTACTGTCACCAAGATGGAGGCAGCAGACAGCAATGGCGGGAATGCTAATGTTAATGGAGATGCTGTGGGCATTGGTGGAACCCCTGCGAGGACATGTCCCCATAAGAGCTTTGAATGTGGGCCCCGGGGAGGTCACCTTACCACAAGGGACAGATCTGGACCTGGTGTACCTACATAAGGGTGAAGTGGTGAGTCAGAAGGAGATGTCTTTATTGCCGAAAGAAAGTGTGGGGTGGACCCTAGCAGTTGCTGTGGGGGCCGAAGAGACCCCATCCCCGGAGTGGAGTGGACGGATCATCCTTGATCAAATGGAAGTGGATGTGAAGGCTCTGGGCCCTGAGCGTGTGCAAGCAATAGAAGCTATGCTGTGGGAAAATCAGGCCACATTAACCCATTACACCGAGGATTTCGGCTGTATTGAAGCCATCACGCATGAGATACCGACCGGGGAAGCTCGTCCAATTCGAGAACGATACCGGCAGATCCTGTCCAAGATGTATCAAGAGGTGAAATCATTACTGAGGCAGATGCTGGATTCAGGAGTGGTGCAGAGTAGTCAGAGCCCTTGGGCAGCCCTGGTGGTACTCATCAAGAAAAAGGATGGGACCATCCGGTTCTGTGTAGATTACAGGAAACTCAATGCCTGCACTGTTTGAGACTTTTATCCATTACCCCGCATCGAGGAATCCTTGACAGCGTGGGGAAAGCCAAGTACTTCTCCACCCTGGACCTAGCAAGCAGATACTGGCAAGTAGCCATGGCAGAGAAAGACAAAGAAAAAAACGCCTTCATCCTCCCTATGGGGCTGTTCGAGTTTAACCGGATGCCCTTCGGGCTCTCCAATGCTCCGGGCACGTTTCAACGGCTGATGGAAAAGTGTTTGGGAGACTTAAATTTTGAGGCTACCCTGATCTATCCGGATTACATCATTGTGTTTTCGGCCTCATTCGAAGAACATCTTGTCTGGCTTGGACAGGTTCTCAGGAGACTGCGGGCTCATAACCTGAAGGTGAAGCCAAAGAAGTGCCACCTCTTCAAGAGAGAGATCGAGTACCTGGGCCACATAGTGTCACAAGGTGGAGTTCTACTCTCACCAGAAAAAGTGGCTGCTATCCAGAAGTGGCCAGTCCCTCGAACAGTGAGAGAACTCCAGGCCTTTCTGGGGCTCGCCGGGTACTATGCCGGTTTGTTAAAGACTTCATGAAGGTGGCGGGTCCTCTCAATGAGCTGCTGAGAGGGACCCCTGGAGTGCCGAAGACCCAGTACATTCCTTGGGCCCAGAGACAAGACGAGGCCTTCCAGGTTATAAAGAATGCCCGTACCTCAGCCTCTGATTTTAGCCTACGCAGATTTTGATCAACCGTTCCTGTTGTACACAGATGGTAGCCTTCATGGACTCGGTGCAGTAATTTCTCAGATACAGGATGGACATGAGAGAGTCATCGGGTATGCCAGCAGGTCCCTGCGAGACAGCAAAAGAAACCTTCACAATTACAGCTCCTTCCGATTAGAGCTCCTGGCCCTGGTGTGGGCCATGACAGAGAAGCTTGCAGGCTTTCTGACAGGGACCAAGATTCAAGTTCGAACAGACAATAATCCCCTGGCCCATCTTGAGAATGCTAAATTGGGGGCCTTAGAACAGCAGTGTGTGGCTCGCCTAGCCAAGTTTGACTTTACCATCCATTATCGCTCTGCTACCGAAAATGCAAATCCTGATGGGCTGTCAAGAGTGACTGTGGAAACTCCTGCGGGGGGATCTCGATGAGCAACTCGAAGAGGAGGAAACCCCAGACTTTAAGTTTAAGCCCTCAGTGGTTGCGGCCCAGTCAAGAAGGGAGGTCTGCGCATTACCCCGGTCCCTGGGGAGAACCAATGAGGAATGGGACATGTTCAGGATGAAGACAAAGGGCTGAGACAGATGAAATGGTGGGTAACTCAGAAGCGGAAGCCTGGTAAACAAGAGAGAGGTGATCTGGACTCTGAAATGAAGAGTGTGTTACACCAGTGGGATAGACTGGAAGTGCGAGAGTCAGTGCTATATCGTAAGAGACAACAGCCAAAAGATATGAAAGTAAGGTGGCAGGTGGTCATCCCAGGAAGAATGGCTCAAGAAGTAGCTAAAGAAGCCCACAAATTTAGAGCTCACTTCAGCCCCACAAAGACCTACCAATGGTTACAACGGTATGTGTATTGCCCCTGGTTGGAGTCTGTGGTGGAAGAGGTTTGCCGGCAATGTCGAGTTTGTGACCTCAATAAGAGTACCGAACAGAGGGCACCCATCCCGACCATACAAACTAAGGAACCGCTAGAAGTCTTGATGATTGACTATTTCCTCGTGGTACACTCGGCCCGGGGGCTACAGTTCTGTTTGGTGATGACCGATCATTTCTCTAAGTTCACAGCAGTCACCCCGACTAGAGATCAGACTGCGAAATCGGTGGCACGAGCCATCTGTAAAGACTTCCTCCGGGTGTATGGGTGCCCAAAGCGCATCCACTCTGACTAAGGTGCATGTTTCCAAGGCAAGGTGATGGAAGAACTGTATTGTATGTATGGCATCGAGCAGTCTCGGACCACCCCTTACCACCCTCAAGGCAATGGAGCATGTGAACGCTTCAACCGAACCTTACTTCAAATGCTGAGAACGTTGGAGGAGGATAAGGAGGCGTGTTGGCCAGACTACCTGCCAGAGTTGGTCTGGACCTACAACAATCGGGTCCACTCCACGATGGGTTATACCCCTATCTACTGCTGTTTGGAAGAGTTGGACAAAAGATCATTTGTACGTGTGGGTTTATCTCCTGGTCCCTGTTCCTGTTTAATTTATTTCTTCTTGTCCCTATTCTCCTCCCTATTGTTAGTCGCTTTTGTATGATAGAGGTTTTCTGTAATCCCTGTTTTGGCTTTTGTGTCTTGTTTACATTACATTTCTGTCCCATGCCTCATGTGGTGGGGAAGGAGACAGACCAGGGATTAACAGGAGCATAGTAAGGTCGGAGACTCAGGCCTCTCTACCATCAAGAGTACCCCCTGGACAGGGATAGTTAGAGTCCCAGTTCCCGGGACTGTTTGAGGCCCTCCTTCCTTACTGAACACTGTCACAGCGTGACATTTCCACTGGCCCCATATTTTATATCTTTGTATGGATCCCCTTGTAGTCTTTGGCAAACAATTGTGGGGTCTGTCGCTTGAACTGTCAGACCTGCAATCTAGGGTCTCACAGCAGCAGACTGTTGGTATGGCCGTCAGTCAGGCTGAACTGTAACCTAAGGTGGCCCTCCCAGATAGGTTTTCTGGAGGACGGGATACATTTATTGTGTTCTGTGAAGCCTGTAAGCTTAATTTTAGGCTTCGTCCTCTTTCATCTGGGAGTCAGGATCCACAGGCTGGGATTGTTACTTCTCTCCTTCCTAGAGATCCTCAATCCTGGGCCTTTTCACTTCCGTCAGACTCACTTTCTCGCTGGTCGGTTGATGGGTTTTTTGATGCTCTAGGCCTTGTGTTTGATGATCCGGACCATGTCTTCCTTACTGAGTCTAAGCTAAGTAACTAAGTAAGTAAGTAAGTAAGGCGGGCCAACTTAGGAATTTTCCTCAGTGTTCCGTAGATGGGCTACTGTCACCCGGTGGAACAATCCTGTTTTTTTTTTTCAGGGCCTGTCTAAAAGATTAAAAGACACACTAGCGCTGTATGAAATTCCTGAGTCATTGGAGGCCGCCATGGCTCTGGTCATATGGATTAATAGATGCCTCAGCTCAGGGGTAGACCTGTTGTGTCTCCTCCCACATGCAACTCACTAAAACCAAGGTTCTCCCTGTGTGCTCTGAAGAACCTATGCTGATAGGAGGGGCCTCCACTTGGTATGAGTCTCTTACAGTTTGCCGCAAAATGGGGTTGTGTTCTTTTCGTGGTCAAAAGAGGCATTTCATTGGGGTCTGTCCTTCATTACCAAAAGCACAAAAAGCTGTTGGTAAACATCTAACTCCAGGTTGTGTGGGGGATCACAACCTGCTAGAATATATCTCCTCCGCATGTGTATCTCAGTTTTTCATACCCGCAGAAGTGGTTATTAATATGAAAATATTTGTCCTCTTGAATAGTGGGGTGGGAGCCAATATGTTGGATGCTCAGTTCGTGCGGGACTTTGGTCTTCCCTGTAGTATTTTGGCTAAGCCCATCCCCATATTTTCTATTGACTCTGTATCTCTAGGTGAGGAAAATTTTGCACAAGTAGTGCATAATGTGAACCTGCGCATAGAGTTTTTTTTACAAGGAGCTCCTTTCTTGTTATCTTGTAAGGTCTCCCTACTCCTACTGTGTTGGGTCTTCCCTGGTTGACTAAGCATTATCCAATCATAGACTGGGAGGCCAGAATGATAATAAGGAGAATAATTTTTGCAAAATTAATTGACTAGGTGCTATTATCTCTAGTGTCTCCACTAAAAACATTCCATCTTTCCTGCCTGATTTTGATGAGGAATTCTCTGAAAAGTGGTTTAAAGAACTGCCTCCCCATCGTAAGAATAACTGTCCTGGGATTAAGAATATCAAAGTGGATGCTTTGTCTTGGAGTTTCCCAGGGGGTGGAAATACTGACGATGCTGTCCCTATTTTACAAGAAGGGGTGGTTGTCTGTTGTGAATTCCGCTCTTGGGCTCCCTCTGGTGGTTGTAAGTGGCACTTTTGTGAGTTCTGCTCTTGGGCTCCCTCCGGTGGTTTTGAGTGGTATGGCTGCTTCTTGGATTTAGCATCAGCAGCTGCTTCCACTGATCGTCTTTCTGGCTCGGCTATTTTAGTCTGGCCTTATCCCTCAATCAATGCCAGTTGTCAATTGTTCCTGCTTGGAGTCACGGCTCTTTTGGATTTCCCTGACACTCTGACCAGTTCAGCAAAGATAAGTCCTTGCTTGTCCTTTTGCAGTCCACTTGTAATGGACTTTATTGTTCAGCACATTCTATGTTTTTCTCATTTGTCCAGCTTATCAGTATGGATCTATTCAGCTAAGCTGGAAGCTCTGGGCAGCAGATTTTGCCCTCTACACCTTTAGTCAGGTGTGGAGATTTTTGCATTCTCTGCGGTGGACTTTTTCTAGTTTTTATTACTGACCGCACAGTGTTCTGTCCTGTACTATCTATCTAGCTAGAAGTGGCCTCCTTTGCTACATCTTGTTTCATTCTACGTATGTCATTTCCCTCTCCACTCACAGTCATTATTTGTGGGGGGCTGTCCTATACTTTGGGGATTTTCTCTGAGGCAAGATAGCTTTCCTGTTTCTACCTTTAGGGGTAGTTAGTTCTCAGGCTGTGACGAGGTGTCTAGGGAGTGACAGGAACATCCCACGGCTACTTCTAGTGTTGTGTTAAGATCAGGAACTGCAGTCATTATAGTTACCACCTGCTCAGAGCTAGTCGCATGTCGCTCCTAAATCACCAGACCATAACAGTTGTCTCCGCAGTGTGTTCTGAACTTGAGGATGAGGTACTGAAGGCTCAGGGGGACACCCCTGCTGGTCCTTTAGGGAAATTGTTTGTACCTGTTCATCTACATCTTAAAATTTTGAAGGGGCATCATAACTCAACTCTGGCTGTTTACCCAGGTAGAAAGGAGACCTTGGAACTCTTTTCTCATTGTTTTTGGTGTGTGTAAGGATCAAGTTGACTTTGTGTCTTCATGTTGTACCTGTGCACGTTCCAAGACATACATACTCTTCCATCTGGGGCTCTTTTACTTTTAACTAGGGTTGAGCGAAACGGATCGAACAATTTCAAAAGTCGCCAACTTTTGATAAAGTCGGGTTTCGCGAAACACGCCTCGATCCTAAAAAAGTAAAAGTTGCTCAACCCTACTTTTAACCATTCCTGACCGACCATTGACTCATTTATCCATGGATTTCAATACAGATCTTCCTTTGTCCTCTGGTAAAACTGTTATTTTAGTTGTGGTGGATAGGTTTAATAAAATGGCGCACTTTATTACTTTACTTTCTCTCTAACGCCAGGACACTGGCTCAGGTGTTTGTCACTGAGATTATGAAGCTTCACGGGATTCCCTCCAAAGTGGTGTCAGATTGGGGGATCCAATTTGTATCTAAATTTTAGTGGGCATTTTGTAATAGTGTTTTTGTGTTCACTATCTGTGTGGAAGTCATTAAAGAGTGTTTGTAGGACACCTCCCTTCCTGAGGACAAAGTAAAAGGTTTAGAGGACTGTGTATCAGGAAATGATGACCCACAACAGCAGATTCAGGCTTCCCTAAACTGGAATAGACAGGACCATATTAAACTTGGCTGACCTAATGTCACTGACATAATTATGTCCGGATAACAAATCTGTCTATTCCACTGTTGGTTAAAGTTTGCTTTTAAGCCTATGGCATGCATATGGAAAGAGACAATGTACAGCTGTAATATGATCATTCAAAGAGAACCTGTCATCAATTTTCCTGTAATCAAACTATTGCAAGCACGTTATGTTCCCCCTGTTTTGGATTCTAATGATCTGTTGCGGCAGCTTAGCATACCTTTATATACTGAACTCTAGTAGCGACTAGCGAGTGGTCTGATGAATATGTAAAGCCCCACCACAGCATCTTCATTGAGTTTCTTAATCCAGCCACTCTGCCTGTGATTGAGGAGGCCAGGTTAGCGAGCTCATTGAAGGTGCCAATTTTGATATGTACATGTCCATATAGGAAGAGAAGCATATAAAAGATTTTTAGTGATATGCTAGGCTCCAGGGACGCATCGAACGGATCGCTAGTATTCTAATTAGGAAGAACATAACATGCTTGCAGCAGTTTAATAGCGGGAAAACTGATTACAGGTTCTCATTATTATTTGCTGTTCTGGTAGCGAAAAGATAATACCATTCTTAAACCTTCAAATTTCAATCTTACACCTTTCTAGTGTACTTTGTGTTTCAATTCACTGTTTGATGTCAATGTATGCCAACACTGCTGAATATATATGAAGTCTGTGGTGGGCATCTGATACCTGGTCTCCCTGCTTTTTACAAGCACTGGGATTAATCTAAAACAAAACCAAAGAAATGTGCTGAAGCAAAAGTAGGTAAATCTGCAATGTGTAAGAACATGTTCACACTGTAACTATTTCATAGACAAAACCCAAGAAAAAAACATAATAAGCATATACCCTATAGTAAGTAAATAATAATACATGAAAATAACATAGGGTACTTGGTTAACCCTATTTTGATCAAAAAGCATAAAATCCAAACCACAGTGACAAGGTGTACTTAGTTGGAACGGTCATATCATGTCTCTAATATTAAAACTTTATCTTGTGCCAGCTGATGTCAATGTGAATAAGGGAAAAGCAGGGCAGCAGCCACATGTCCACGAGAAGCTACAGTTGAAACCATGTAGTAAACATACAGTATATAAAAAGATACATCTGCATGTTTTTCACAATATCTGACATGAAAGACACAAGGTGATGATGTTTGTGATTGGCTGCCAAAGTCACAAGTCCCTGGCCATATAAAAAGTGGACATCTTGTTTTGCTGGTGCCATTTTCTCAGTGTCACAGTGCAGAGCAGCCACACCTGATAGTGCTGTAAGTGAACTTGTCAGTTCACTAGATAGAATCCTGTCCTGTGTGAAATCGGTCTTCCAGCATCTAACTAGATTGTGCCAAAACTGTGTGTCAGTCTCAGGAGGCCCCATTTGCTAATCCAAATCATTTCTGATTAAACTGTGTTTCAGTGAGAAATCAGAAGGCCAGATTTCCACTTAAAAACTGTTAGGTATAACAGTGTTGTTTAGGCACAATATCTAAGAAAATAAATAGTGATTGTTCATTTAGGGACAGATGGCTGAAAGCTGTGGGCCTAAGGTTGTGAAACAGCAGGTTACAAGAGGAGAAGACTACATTCAACATGAGTGGGGAAAAAAGCCAGGTCATGGTGGAAGATGGAATAGACTTGGTGTTTGACGTGTACGTGGGTTAGGGGTTAAGGTTAATGAAAGCTCGACTGAACAAACAACATCTCGACCTATCCAAAGACCATTGACAACATGTGTTACTGGACGGGCTACTTCACTCTCTTTGTTTGGCAGCTACACAGTGGTATGCCTTGTAGATGAGGGCCGAAAAAGCATGTGCTCCAACACTGCACTAAGTGGCATCTCCTCTTCCTCCACCTTAACATCACAAACAGTTTCATCCTCAAAGGTGACACCCCGATCACCCTTGTTTCCCCTGCCTCACAAATTTTCAAAAGCCCAACTGACTGTGGGGGGGAACCACAGATGGTCCATTCAGGAGAGCTGTTCACACATTCTATTCAATGGGCATCAGAGGTCTGCTCTGAAGCTTCACAGAATCCAGAGGAGGAGAGTATCTGCACCGATGCCACAAATTTTTTCATGTTGAATTCGAGGCTGGACAAAATAGGGTCCGAGCAGTATCCAGACCCTCGTAACCAGACATTATCCACCTGGGGTGGAGGTGATACTGATGAGACTCAAATACCAGAGGAGCACTCGGACTGTACTGTGGTATCAGCAACAGGAGGAGGGTAACGCTCAAGGTGAGAAGTGTGAGAAAAGAGAGGATGACGATGAGGTTGTAGATCCCACTTGGTTTGAATGCAGAGGTACGCAGCTGAGTAGCTCAGGAGAGGAGGGGGAAGACGAGGAGGTTACGTTGCAGCTTCCCACACAGACTCAAACTGATGCAACCACAACAAGCACTCTGTAATAATTATAGGGGATAACTCAGGAGACTCTTTGCGTGGAACAAGACAACTACAGGACACAGTTTTATAAGTGGTAAAGTCTATATTATAACACGGTGATTCAAACAGTTGCAGAGAGAAACTCAAGTCCACAACACTTGGTGTAAATATTAAACGCAGCTTAGCAGTCTATAGGAAACTGCAGAGGAAAATGCAATCACACAGAAAGTCTATGAAGCACAATTATTCTTGAGGATACTTGACACGAAAAAGTCCTTGTTTTAGTCCAAACACAGATAGATATGCTTATAAGGCAGTTCAAATAATATCTTAGCTCAACCAGGGAGGCCTGGGTAAAACTCTCTGGTTTTTGCAGAGCAGCAACAGCTTACATGTCCAGCAAATGCAGATGGAAGTAAACACGAGCAGCAGATGAAGGAGGATTACTGGAAACTGGGGTATGCAGCAGGAACTCAGAGCAGAGTAGCAGGATCACCACACAGGTTCACAGGAGCAGGTATATAGCCAGGGAGTCACCAGAGTCAGGAGCTGGATGCAAGGCAGAATACTCTAGGACAGACTGAAGGCTTTGGTGGAGGTTTATAGCAGGAAGACACAGTGCACATGAGACCAAAGACGCCATCTTGGAAAAGGGCAGTAATGCACAAAAGGTAATAAAAAATGTTCAGAGTCCTGACACACTGCATCCTCAGCCACAAATTGGGCTTTGGCCAGCACCAGTTGCGAGAGTGCCGTTCACAGGCGCGGCAAGGGCTGCCTAGCTTGGGCCTTTCTTGAGACTGCAAAGGATGACCCAACTCATGTTATCTGCCAAATTTGCAAAAATTGCAATAATTTGACAACTACATGCATGAACCAGCACATGCGCAATCAACATGCCTTAGTGTGGGAATCTCACTGCGATAAAATGTGGACTAGTGGGTCTTGCCAAACAATGGCCCATCAACCGCATCGGCTGCTTCTTCCTCCTCTGTCACTGTGCAAAGTCTTCTCACACAGGTCTCTGGCATGCAGAAACTCCATTTGTTTACTCCCTACAGTCAGGGCGATTGAGAGCCTGTCAGCTGTTATGGAAGTGGACATGACTGCTGTTTTTGTGGTACCAGCACAAGACATCTTTCTCAATCCATCATAACATCTCTGCCTGCGCCTTACTGACAGTCCAGCAGTTTGTCCTGTTCTCTGTACTCCACCCTTTCTCAGCACAGCAGACAGCCCTTGGGCCCGCAGTTGTGGTAACATAAAATAATGTTTCCTCCTACATATGCCAAAGCTAAGAGCTCGCACTGCACTATCTCCAATCTGTTGGCCACGGAAATTTTCTGACTGTCGTCACACATAAACTTGAACTTCATGGAAGTGCCTGACACATGAGCACCTTCTTGCTCCACTATCTTCATCATGATGTCCGTATTCTTAGGGTTAGAAATAGTGCTGATTACTGGGTTGCCACTGTGTTAGATCCATCGTACAAGAGTAAATTTAGCCAGATGCTTACCCCCGGATAAGGACGCGTGCATGCAGGATTATCGAAACATGCTTATAGACAATCTTAAGTGTGGTTCTCCCCAAAACAGTAAAACTGTAAAAACATTAGCAGCAGCAGTAGCAGTGTAAGTGGCATAATCAATTTTTTAAACTAGCCTGTGCACCAGCAGAACAGAGTACAAGTCTGACATGTTGTGAACGTCTAGAGAGGATGGTGCAGGAGTATCTGGTGCTCAATATCAATGCCATCGGGGGGGTTGACCCTTTTGGATTTTGATCTTCAAAACTGGAAGAGTGGCCTGAGCTCGCCTATCACACCTTGGAGGTTTTGTCATGCCCCGCAGTCAGTGTTCTCTCAAAATGTGTCTTCAGCACTACTGGTGGTGTCCTGACGGATAGGAGCATCCGGCTATCCCCTGAAAGTGTAGGCCGCCTAACTTTCATCAAAATGAACAAGTTGTAAATCTCTAATGAATTTTGCACCCCAGTCGCAGACTGGGCAGAATAGGCGATGGTGTCATTTTTAGTGTCATGGATTGATCTCGCGTTATTGTAGTATATGACACCTTTATCATGGCTTCTTTGCCTGCTGTGGCTACTGCTGCTGATGTTATAAACAATTTTTTTAAAATGTGGAGACTCGAACTTGGGTCTCCATCTGTAGGTCGGCTGTAGTAGAAGGTGTGTCAGAGGCCTATTATACTATTTCCACTCTGTAGTAATTGATGCTACTTTAGTGGTGAGTGACAATATTTTCTTGAAATGTGGAGATTCCAAGTTGGATCTCCATCTGATGGGTTGCCTGTGCCTAAGAAGGCTTATACCACTCTCTTAACCATCAGATCCTCATTGAAACTTCAATTCCAAGCTGTAAATGCTGACCGAGACCTTGATGCCTCATTCATGGCCCATGGCTGACTGCTTTTGTGCCATTATAAAAGGTTCTACTGTGGGTCAATTGATCAGTCAACAACCTGTGTTACTTTCTTTACATTTTTCTACCAATAATACTGTATGAAACTGATGTTTGTGCCAAGTGTGGCTGGAAAAAAATTGAAGGTGTTGCATGAGGTATCAGGTCTCTCAGCTTCACCACCAGATCCTCATTGAAACTTCAGTTCCAAGCTGTAAATGCTGGCCCAGACCCTGATACCTCATGCATGGCCCATGGCTGACTGCTACTGTGCCATTTCCGAATTTCTAGTGTGAGTCAATTGATGCCATTTTTCATTGTCTCTGCCCCTAACTTTAGCTGTTTGTTTTGGCTTCCTATTCAATCTAATGGTGTTCGGGTAGGTTCATCGAACTGTTCGGCGAACATGCTTGGCGAACGCTTAAACGTTCAGCAAATCGAACCAAATCAAACCTTTAAATGTTCGCTCATATCTAATCTCAAGAAATAATTTTTTTTTGCTACTTTTAGCAGTTTTATAGGAACAAAAAAAACCTGGCATTTATTTTTTCTCTAGAATACCGGGAAATAGAAATACACTAGTATGCACAGAGGTATCTCTATATACTAATATAATCTGCTTGTGGGTTACAAAACTGCAATGCAAATTCAAAAATACTAAATTCTTCCATTCTTGTAAGAGCAAACTGTGGCTATTGGTTTCTTTAGTTACTTCCTGCAAAACTGCAGATTGTGAATTTGATTCCCAAGGGAGATGAAAGGGAACACCCCATCTGAATCCGGGATGATTAGGTGTCATGCTTAGTAGGAGTCTGTAACCACTAACTTTAATGTACCTTTTATGTAAAAGGTAACCATCAAATGTTATGTGCTGCTGTTGTGTGAAGAAAAGTAACATTTTCTGTATGCAACTGTTTGTCTAAAAGGAGAGCCTAGGCCACCTTTTACAATCTGGCACAGCAGCACTTGCAGATATGTTCTTATACAGTGGGCCCTTGTAAAGAAAAATAAAAAATAACATATGCAATGTATTATACACTTTTTGCAATTAGTCCCATGGTTGATGTGTGATGCCCCAGGCTCCTGGTTGTCACAGTGACATTTCATTCCTCACGGGGAGAGTGATGTTACGTTTGGAAGCGATTAAGGAGATGTTTTATCAGGTAACCACAATGCATACAACATGTTCACACTCCAGTCCAGAGGGGGGGAGCTCTAAACCAGTTTAAGGTGAACTCCCCTATAAATACATTCTGGTCTGGAGGGAAAGGGTCAGAGAGTTCAGAAAGTTACAGACAGAGAAGAGAACAGACCGACATAGAGTGTCAGAAGGTCTGAAGGGGTCCTGTAGTCTGAAGCACTACAGCTCCTGGAGATAGAGACATACAGAAAGCCGAACATAGTTCAGTGAGCGTGATGGAGAGCGAAGCACAGGAGAGTGACATCAGGGGAGACCAGCTGCGAATGAACTATCTCCCTCTGAAGCGCAGATCACCGATAGTCAGAACACCGAGGCTTTTGTGGGACTCTAAGACACATAGCAGAGACTGGCAGGACAGCTGAATTGCAAGTAAGGCTACGTTCACATTTGCGGTCGGCGCCGCAGCGTCGGGCGCCGCAGCATCACCGCATGCGTCATGCGCCCCTATATTTAACATGGGGGCACATGGACATGCGTCGCACTTGCGTTTTGCGCCGCATGAGTCCCTGCGGTGCCCGCGTCCGGGCGCAGAGGACGCAGCAAGTTGCATTTTGTTGCGTCCAAAATCAATGAAAAAAAGGACGCATGCGGCGCAAAACGCAGCGTTGTGCATGCGTTTTGCTGCGTTTTTGTTTGCGTTGTGCGTTGCGGCGCCGACGCTGCGTTGCACAACGCAAATGTGAACGTAGCCTTACCTGTCCACCACACACCTGAAGGCACAGTAACACATAGAGCCCGGGGCGTGCTAGTCTCCCTGTCAAAAGGCTCGAGTTACCTGTCATTCAGGTATTGTCCTATCCTATATGGGGGATAGAGAGAAGAACTGTGAAGACCTTATCTGAAGCCGTAGGCAGTAAGGGACTACAACACCACCGCGCTAGAGGAAGGCTTTTAACTCCACCTGGTAAAGGCGACTCTGTATTCGCTTCCAAGCCGGCCGGACCCTGCCTGCACTGTGATCTAGTGCCCTGGGCTGTGGCTGCCTGAAGTCTTCAGCAAACCAGGTAAAGAGACTGCAAACTTGTGTCCTCGTTCTTTACTGTGCCATTCACCATCATCCATCCACACACCGCAAGCCCTTTTTTATTACCTTTTGTGCATTACTGCCCTTTTCCAAGATGGTGTCTTTGGTCTCATGTGCACTGTGTCTTCCTGCTATAAAACTCCACCCCAGCCTTCAGTCTGTGCTAGAGTATTCTGCCATGCATGCAGCTCCTGACCCTGGTGAGTCCCTGGCTATATACCTGCTCCTGTGAACCTGTGTCGTGATCCTGCTATTCTGCTCTGAGTTCCTGCTGCATACACCAGTTTCCAGTAATCCTCCTTCATCTGCTGCTTGTGTTTTCTCCACCTGCATTTGCTGGACATGTAAGCTGTTGGTGCTCTGCAAAAACCTGAGACTATTACCCAGGCCTCCCTGGTTGTGCTAAGATATTATTTGAACTGCCTTATAAGCATAGCTATCTGTGTTTGGACTAAAACAAGGACTTATTTGTATCAAGTATCCTCAAGAATAATTGTGCTTCATAGGCTTTCTGCGTGATTGCATTTTCCTCTGAAGTTTCCTATAGACTATTAAGCTGCGTTAATATTTTACACCAAACGTTGTGGACTTGAGTTTCTCTCTGCACCTGTTTGAATCACCGTGTGATAATATAGACTTTACCACTTATAAAACTGTGTCCTGTAGTTGTCTTGTTCCATGCAAAGAGTCTCCTGAGTTATCCCCTATAATTATTACACCAACGCTGCTAGACTTTTCACAATTATGTATGCAGCATCTTGCATCTCCTGTCTTCAGAGCTGCTCCTCCTACCAGCTCGTCCTGTCTGCACCTATTGTTAGATCGCCTCCTTCTCCCTGCACTCATTTCCAGCCTGTGCAGAATGACTCTGCACACTCATGGCTGGAGGTAAGCTGCAGCTGTGTGCAGGTCCTCAAACACCCCATGAACAGAAGGTAAAGAACGACCTGAATATGTCCGATTGTTTAGCACAGTGATGAGGGGAGGCAGGGGCTGCAGTCAGAGATCAGAAGCAGTGATTTACTGACTGTGACCCTGGAGGTTTGTGCTGCCTGATCAGTGCAGGATTCTCATCCACACACAGCACCGACCAGAGAGCTCAGAGCTAGGGAACACAGTCACTAAATCACTAACTGTATTCGCTGACAGGCAGCCTCCTGAATCATTAAAGGGAACCTGTCAGCAAATTTTGCTGCTCTAAGATGCTGTCACAATAATGCCAAAAAAAGTCATATTGTGAGTTTAGTTTCAGAAGGACATGGCTTTCTACACACACACAATGCAGCTGTGACCCCCCCCCCCTATCCCCCCGCATTCCTCCATCCAAAGGCAAAGTCTAGAGCAGCGACACTGGGTAACTTGAAACTAGTGTGTGAGCAGGGTGTGGCTTTAAACTGCAGGTGACCAATCCTGCAAAGCCACTCGTTGTCCCTCTCCTCTCACTCAGGAATGTGTTGTGAATTTGGATTCTGGGCTCCCCCGGTGGCTACTGGTGGAATTGAACTTGTGACATCATCTTCCCTGTTCACCTGTTCTGATTAGATCTGGGTGTCGCTATATAACCTGGCTTCTCTGTTAGATGCTTGCCGGTCAACAATGTTATCAGAAGCCTCTCTGTGCTTGTTCCTGCTCCCAGACATCTACTAGATAAGTTGGACATTCGTCCATGTTTTGTTTTTGTATTTTGGTTCCAGTTCACAGCTGCAGTTTCGTTACTGTGTCTGGAAAGCTCTTGTTGATCAGGAATTGCCACTCTGGTATTATGAGTTAATGCCAGAGTCCTAAAGTAATTTCTGGATGTGTTTTGTTAGGGTTTTCTACTGACCATGAAAGTATGCTTTCTGTCTTCTGCTATCTAGAAAGCGGACCTCAAATTTGCTAAAACTATTTTCCTGCTGCGTTTGTTGTTTCATCTCATATCACCGCCAATATATGTGGGGGGCTTCTGTCTCCTTTTGGGCATTTCTCTAGAGGTGAGTCAGGTCTTATATTTCCCTCTGCTAGCATTATTTAGTTCTCCGGCCGGCGCTGGGCATATAGGGATAAAAAGTAGGACATGCTACCTGGCTACTTCTAGATGATGCGGTAGGTTTAGTTCATGGTCAGTACAGTTACATCTTCCAAGAGCTTGTTCCTATAGAGGCTTATGCTAGTTCTCTGGCCATGGAGATCATGACAGTTTGACCGGCCCCTAAAGGGTTAAAATCCTTGGCTGAGAAAGGAGAGAAATAAGAAGTCTGCTGAGAGTTTTTTTTTTTTTTTTTTTTTCTCTGTGCTCTTAATTGGATCACTTGCCAGTCTGTCTATGCTGCAGTCTTTCTTTTTTTTTCTCTCTCCTTATAATCTTTGAATGGCTTTGTGTTCACCTGTTAATAATGGATCTTCAGAGTGTAACTGCAGGTTTGAATAATCTCACCACGAAAGTACAAAATTTGCAAGATTTTATTATTCATGCTCCGGTATCTGAGCCGAGAATTCCTTTGCCGGAATTCTTCTCAGGGAATAGATCTAGCTTTCAGAATTTTAGAAATAATTGTAAGCTATTTTTGTCCCTGAAATCTCGTTCTGCTGG
Source organism: Ranitomeya variabilis (assembly GCF_051348905.1). NCBI lineage: Eukaryota > Metazoa > Chordata > Amphibia > Anura > Dendrobatidae > Ranitomeya > Ranitomeya variabilis. The sequence continues at coordinate 653,932,362 of NC_135234.1, forward strand.
AGACTCTGCACAGCAGGTTGGGATTGTGATTTCCTTGCTCCGCGGCGACCCTCAGGACTGGGCTTTTGCATTGGCACCAGGGGATCCTGCGTTGCGCAATGTGGATGCGTTTTTTTTGGCCTTGGGCTTGCTGTATGAGGAACCTCATTTGGAACTTCAGGCAGAAAAAACTTTGATGTCCCTATCGCAGGGGCAAGATGAAGCTGAAATTTACTGCCAAAGATTCCGTAAATGGTCTGTGCTTACTCAGTGGAATGAGTGTGCCTTGGCGGCTACTTTCAGAGAGGGTCTCTCTGATGCCATTAAGGATGTTATGGTGGGGTTCCCTGTGCCTGCGGGTCTGAATGAGTCCATGACAATGGCCATTCAGATCGATAGGCGTCTGCGGGAGCGCAAACCTGTGCACCATCTGGCGGTGTCCACTGAGAAGACGCCAGAAAGCATGCAGTGTGATAGAATTCTATCCAGAAGCGAGCGGCAGAATTTTAGACGGAAAAATGGGTTGTGTTTCTATTGTGGGGATTCTACTCATGTTATATCAGCGTGCTCTAAGCGTACTAAAAAGCTTGATAAATCCGTTTCCATTGGCACTTTACAGTCTAAATTTATTTTGTCTGTGACCCTGATTTGCTCTTTGTCATCTATTACTACTGACGCCTATATCGACTCTGGCGCCGCTTTGAGTCTTATGGATTGGTCCTTTGCCAATCGTTGTGGGTATGATTTAGAGCCTTTGGAAACTCTTATTCCTCTGAAGGGGATTGACTCCACCCCATTGGCTAATAATAAACCACAATACTGGACACAAGTGACTATGTGTATTAATCCGGATCACCAGGAGACTATTCGTTTTCTAGTGCTGTATAATCTACATGAGGATTTGGTGCTGGGATTGCCATGGCTGCAGTCTCACAACCCAGTCCTTGACTGGAGAGCTATGTCTGTGTTGAGCTGGGGATGTAAGGGGACTCATGGGGACGTACCTTTGGTGTCCATTTCATCATCTATTCCCTCTGAAATCCCTGAGTTCCTGTCTGATTATCGTGACGTCTTTGAAGAACCCAAGCTGGGTTCACTACCTCCGCACCGTGAGTGCGATTGTGCTATAGATTTAATTCCGGGTAGTAAATACCCAAAGGGTCGTTTATTTAATCTGTCTGTGCCTGAACATACTGCTATGCGAGAATATATAAAGGAGTCCTTGGAAAAGGGACATATTCGTCCATCGTCATCTCCCTTAGGAGCCGGTTTTTTCTTTGTGTCAAAAAAAGACGGCTCTTTGAGACCATGTATTGATTATCGGCTTTTGAATAAAATCACGGTTAAATATCAATACCCATTGCCGTTGCTGACTGATTTGTTTGCTCGCATAAAGGGGGCCAAGTGGTTCTCTAAGATTGATCTCCGTGGGGCGTATAATTTGGTGCGGATCAGGCAGGGGGATGAGTGGAAAACCGCATTTAATACGCCCGAGGGCCACTTTGAGTATTTGGTGATGCCTTTTGGTCTTTCTAATGCCCCTTCAGTCTTCCAGTCCTTTATGCATGATATTTTCCGCGATTTTTTGGATAAATTTATGATAGTGTATCTGGATGATATTCTGATTTTTTCGGATGACTGGGACTCTCATGTCCGGCAAGTTAAGAGGGTTTTTCAGGTTTTGCGGTCTAATTCTCTGTGTGTCAAGGGTTCTAAGTGCGTTTTTGGGGTTCAGAGAATTTCCTTTTTGGGATATATTTTTTCTCCCTCTTCCATTGAGATGGATCCTGTCAAGGTTCAAGCTATTTGTGATTGGACGCAGCCCTCTTCTCTTAAAAGTCTTCAGAAATTTTTGGGCTTTGCCAACTTTTATCGTCGATTTATTTCTGGTTTTTCGGATGTCGTTAAGCCATTGACCGATTTGACTAGACAGGGTGCTGATGTTGCTAATTGGTCCCCTGATGCTGTGGAGGCCTTTCAGGAGCTTAAGCGCCGTTTTTCTTCTGCCCCTGTGTTGCGTCAGCCTGATGTGACTCTTCCTTTTCAGGTTGAGGTCGACGCTTCTGAGATCGGAGCTGGGGCAGTGTTGTCGCAGAAAAGTTCTGACTGCGCCGTGATGAGGCCTTGTGCCTTCTTTTCCCGTAAATTTTCGCCCGCTGAGCGGAATTATGATGTTGGGAATCGGGAGCTTTTGGCCATGAAGTGGGCGTTTGAGGAGTGGCGCCATTGGCTCGAGGGGGCCAGACATCAGGTGGTGGTATTGACTGACCACAAAAATTTGATTTATCTTGAGACCGCCAGGCGCCTGAATCCTAGACAGGCGCGCTGGTCATTATTTTTTTCTCGGTTTAATTTTGTGGTATCGTACCTACCAGGTTCTAAGAATGTTAAGGCGGATGCCCTTTCTAGGAGTTTTGAGCCTGATTCACCTGGCAACTCTGACCCCACAGGTATTCTTAAGGAGGGAGTTATCTTGTCAGCTGTTTCTCCAGACCTGCGGCGGGCCTTGCAGGAGTTTCAGGCGGATAGACCGGATCGTTGTCCGCCTGATAGGCTGTTTGTTCCTGATGATTGGACCAGTAAAGTCATCTCTGAGGTGCATTCTTCTGCGTTGGCAGGTCATCCTGGAATTTTTGGTACCAGGGATTTGGTGGCAAGATCCTTCTGGTGGCCTTCCCTGTCACGAGATGTGCGAGGCTTTGTGCAGTCTTGTGACGTTTGTGCTCGGGCCAAGCCTTGTTGTTCTCGGGCTAGTGGATTATTGTTGCCCTTGCCTATTCCTAAGAGGCCTTGGACACACATCTCGATGGATTTTATTTCAGATCTGCCTGTTTCTCAGAAGATGTCTGTCATCTGGGTGGTGTGTGACCGTTTTTCTAAGATGGTTCATTTGGTTCCCCTGCCCAAATTGCCTTCTTCTTCCGAGTTGGTGCCCCTGTTTTTTCAAGATGTTGTTCGTTTGCATGGTATTCCTGAGAATATCGTTTCTGACAGAGGAACCCAATTTGTGTCTAGATTTTGGCGGGCATTTTGTGCTAGGATGGGCATAGATTTGTCTTTTTCGTCTGCTTTTCACCCTCAGACTAATGGCCAGACCGAGCGGACTAATCAGACCCTGGAGACATATCTGAGGTGTTTTGTGTCTGCTGACCAGGATGATTGGGTTGCTTTTTTGCCATTGGCGGAGTTCGCCCTCAATAATCGGGCCAGCTCTGCCACCTTGGTTTCCCCGTTTTTCTGTAATTCGGGGTTCCATCCTCGATTTTCCTCCGGTCAGATGGAATCCTCGGATTGTCCTGGAGTGGATGCGGTGGTGGAGAGATTGCATCATATCTGGGGGCAGGTGATGGACAATTTAAAGTTGTCCCAGGAGAAGACTCAGCTTTTTGCCAACCGTCACCGTCGTGTTGGTCCTCGGCTTTGTGTTGGAGATTTGGTGTGGTTGTCTTCTCGTTTTGTCCCTATGAGGGTCTCATCTCCTAAGTTTAAGCCTCGGTTCATCGGTCCGTATAAAATATTGGAGATTCTTAACCCTGTTTCCTTCCGTTTGGACCTCCCTGCATCCTTTTCTATTCATAACGTTTTTCATCGGTCGTTGTTGCGCAGGTATGAGGCACCGGTTGTGCCTTCCGTTGAGCCTCCTGCTCCGGTGTTGGTTGAGGGTGAGTTGGAGTACGTTGTGGAAAAAATCCTAGACTCCCGTGTTTCCAGACGGAGACTCCAGTATCTGGTCAAGTGGAAGGGATACGGCCAGGAGGATAATTCTTGGGTCACTGCATCTGATGTTCATGCCTCTGATCTGGTTCGTGCCTTTCATAGGGCCCATCCTGATCGCCCTGGTGGTTCTGGTGAGGGTTCGGTGCCCCCTCCTTGAGGGGGGGGTACTGTTGTGAATTTGGATTCTGGGCTCCCCCGGTGGCTACTGGTGGAATTGAACTTGTGACATCATCTTCCCTGTTCACCTGTTCTGATTAGATCTGGGTGTCGCTATATAACCTGGCTTCTCTGTTAGATGCTTGCCGGTCAACAATGTTATCAGAAGCCTCTCTGTGCTTGTTCCTGCTCCCAGACATCTACTAGATAAGTTGGACATTCGTCCATGTTTTGTTTTTGTATTTTGGTTCCAGTTCACAGCTGCAGTTTCGTTACTGTGTCTGGAAAGCTCTTGTTGATCAGGAATTGCCACTCTGGTATTATGAGTTAATGCCAGAGTCCTAAAGTAATTTCTGGATGTGTTTTGTTAGGGTTTTCTACTGACCATGAAAGTATGCTTTCTGTCTTCTGCTATCTAGAAAGCGGACCTCAAATTTGCTAAAACTATTTTCCTGCTGCGTTTGTTGTTTCATCTCATATCACCGCCAATATATGTGGGGGGCTTCTGTCTCCTTTTGGGCATTTCTCTAGAGGTGAGTCAGGTCTTATATTTCCCTCTGCTAGCATTATTTAGTTCTCCGGCCGGCGCTGGGCATATAGGGATAAAAAGTAGGACATGCTACCTGGCTACTTCTAGATGATGCGGTAGGTTTAGTTCATGGTCAGTACAGTTACATCTTCCAAGAGCTTGTTCCTATAGAGGCTTATGCTAGTTCTCTGGCCATGGAGATCATGACAGGAATGCCTTTGTCTGAGACTTTGGAAAAACGTAAATAACTATCAGATCAGTGCATATCATTACTCAGCCCCTTATTGATGTCACAAGCCCAGAAGTATAAGTTCCTGCACTTAGCCCAGCCTTCATTCTTGCCTGGGACCTTAATGCACGAAGAAACTTTGTCATGCATTGTGATGTCTGGATCCTCAACCAGAATGGTTAGCCTGCAATGACTTAAGCAAAATGTGAGTGTAATCTTCTTTTTTAATCCTTATTTTATTTGTAGTTGCAATGTACATATGATTGTCTCCTTTATAATATCTTTTTAATATTTTTGTAAATACTGCCTATCTTTTACGGAGTAAAATATATAATTTTACTAAGCTTGTCTCTTCTGCTCTATACGAACTGTGTCCTCTGAGGTGAATTATTCTACTGATTTGGGTTGGCTCCGGACCCGTTAACCTATGGTGCAATCGGAGCTGATGGTGTCATACCTTGTCTTGTGCAATCGGACATCTCTGCAGCAACCAGCGGCATTGTTAATTATTGTTCCTGCCTGAGTGGGAGTAGTTAATCGCCCTCGCTGCAGTGAGCTGGATAGCCAGTACATAGCAGGCAGCCTTTCTGGTGACTAATTACCCTAGGCGCAGTACCTAATCTGACCTGAGGGTAAGGGGGCACCAGAGAGCTGCAGGTTCCATACTGGGACTGGGAAGTGGGATATAGATAAGTCCCCTTCAGAGGGAACCAGGGGCCACCAAACAACCCCGGTTCGTGACAAATTGGTGTGAGTAGTGGGGACGATAAAGATATCCTCCCCGGGATCCCTGACATACTGCTGGGATCCATGACATAGCGTTGGCAGCACGGTGTGAACCGTGACAGATGCGGCCACCGCTTTTCAGTGCTTATCTACAGCCTTCTATAAGGCTGTAGATAAGCCTACGGTCCGACCTGCAAGTGAAGAAAAATAAGTTATATTATACTCACCCGGGGTGGTCCTGTGCGGTCCGGTCCGATGGGTGTCATAGGTCCGGGTCAGGCACCTCCCATCTTCTTGCGACATCACCCTCCTGCTTCTTCATTGCTCCCCGACATCGGCGCTCCTGTGCAGGCATACTTCGCTGCATCTTATAGCGGCAACATGTGCTAACAGGTTCCCTTTAATACTGTAACAGATCCAGGCTGGGACTGAACCTCTGACCCCATCTCCCAGTGATGCTTTTATACACATATACTGTACATGTCGTATTTATCACACAGGTACCATACATAGACACATATAATTAGTGTTGAGCATTCCGATACCGCAAGTATCGGGTATCGGCCGATACTTGCGGTATCGGAATTCCGATACCGGGATTCCGATACTTGCCGCGTATCGGATACCGGAATCGGAAGTTCCAAGATTCAAAATGCAGAAATTCAGCCAATGAGAATGATTCCAAGTGTGGGCACATCCTGTTTAGCATGGAGGGCATGAAACTACTGGCAAGGCTGTGATTGGCTGCTGAAATGATGTCATGCTGCAGTTTAAAAGTCGCTGGCGCCATTTTGCGATCACTCTGCTGTGAATTCAGTTAGTGACAGGACGCTGTTTGCTGACTGAGGGACAGTTTAGAGATAGCGATTTGCTTCTTTGTGCTTTCCAAAGGCTAATTTAGCAACCGCTGTGTTCACCTACTATTCACCTTGCTTTTGCCTTGTAGCGCTGTTTTCACAGCGATCTGCAAGGTCTGTGTGTGTGTGTGTGTGTGAGTGCAGCCCACTCTCTAGTCTGAGTGCAGCCACATAGGCCATCCATAGCTGGTTGTATTCAGTTCAGGGAGGGTGGTTCATTGCCTCATACTGTTCTTTTTTTTTTTTTTTTTTTTTTTCAAGTAGTGTAGTCTGCTGCTAATTTATTCAAAAAAATCCTATTAGTGTCTTTTCACCCGTCTCCAGCTAATTTGTGGAAAAACACTACATAGGATAAAGTAGAGGAGGGTTTTTGGGCCTTGCAGCGCCGTTTACGGCTGTCTGCACGGTCTCCGTGTGACTGCAGCTCGCCCTGTAGTCTGTGAGCAGCCATAGCCTGGTTGTCTCCAGCTCAGGGTTGTTCACTGCGTCATACCGCCAAATCAATTTTCATTTTTTTTCAAGTAGTGTAGTCTTCTGCTAATTTATTTAAAAAAATCCTATTAGTGTCTTTCCACCCGTCTCCAGCTAATTTGTGGAAAAACACTACATAGGATAAAGTAGAGGAGGGTTTTTGGGCCTTGCAGCGCCGTTTACGGCTGTCTGCACGGTCTCCGTGTGATTGCAGCTCGCCCTGTAGTCTGTGAGCAGCCATAGCCTGGTTGTCTCCAGCTCAGGGTTGTTCACTGCGTCATACCGCCAAATCAATTTTCATTTTTTTTCAAGTAGTGTAGTCTGCTGCTAATTTATTTAAAAAAATCCTATTAGTGTCTTTCCACCCGTCTCCAGCTAATTTGTGGAAAAACACTACATAGGATAAAGTAGAGGAGGGTTTTTGGGCCTTGCAGCGCCGTTTACGGCTGTCTGCACGGTCTCCGTGTGATTGCAGCTCGCCCTGTAGTCTGTGAGCAGCCATAGCCTGGTTGTCTCCAGCTCAGGGTTGTTCACTGCGTCATACCGCCAAATCAATTTTCTTTTTTTTTCAAGTAGTGTAGGTTGCTGCTAATTTATTTTAAAAAATCCTATTAGTGTCTTTCCACCCGTCTCCAGCTAACTTGTGGAAAAACACTACATAGGATAACGTAGAGGAGGGTTTTTGGGCCTTGCAGCGCCGTTTACGTCTGTCTGCACGGTCTCCGTGTGACTGCAGCTCTATCTGTTGTCAGTTCAGCCCCCAAAAAAGAAATAAATAATAAAGTTCACCAAACACACCAGTTACACCACTTTACATTTGTGTAGGCCACATTAGCTCATATTAAAGTCTAGTCCACACTTTAGAAAATTAGTGTTTCTTATACCTGTTAGGAGGAGTTGCTCAGGAATAAGCACACAAATCCGTTAGTACTTTTCTGCTTATCTTTATCAGTCAACCAAGATGAAGAAGGCAGTGAGTAAGGCACGTGGGCGTGGGAGCCGTCGCGGAGCAGGGAGGGGACGTGGGGATTCTGTGCCTGCTGCGGGCACCGGTGACTCATCAGCACCCACTTTCACCAGGCAACAGTCATTCATGCGCAGCTTTGTGTCAGAGCGCCGTACACCGCTGCTGCGTGAAGAACAAATTAAAGCTGTTGTCGGATGGATGGCAGCTAATGCATCAACTTCCATTAGTGCCACATCCTCTCAGACACAGAGCACTGGAGAGCAGCCATCTGTCTCTTCACCACCTGCCAAATTGCCCAGGCAGACAGAGAGCCCAGGACAGGAGCCGTCTCTACTTCTGTTCTCTGAATCTCTTGGCTTGGAAACAGGGGGCCAGCCAAGCAGCATTGGAGAAATGGAAGAAGAGGCAGGGTGCAGTGATGCCCAACAGCTTTTTCTGTCTTCCTCTGAAGAGGCGGGTGGGCCAGTGGCTCCGGTCACCACATCACAGGCCGCATCAGCTGATGATGACACTCAGGTGCCACTTACTGGTGCGTGCTCTGCTGCTGAGACTACCCAGGAGGAGCAGTTGGGGGCAGAGGGTAGTGTAGATGATGAGGTCCTCGACCCATCTTGGCGTGAGGGACAGGAAGGTGGTGGGAGCAGCTCTGAGGAAGAGATTCCCCGTACGGCCCAAAGAGGGAGAGGGAGGGGGAAGACTGCGGATCCTGCAGCCTCCGCTTTGGCACCCGTTAGGAGCATGTCTCTTCCAAAAGCCAAAAAGGGCGCTCCCAAGACTTGCAGTGCCTGGTCCTTTTTTGACACAGTTGCAGATGACATTTGCTATGTCAGATGCAAGGTGTGTCATCAAAAAGTCAAAAGAGGTCGAAATGTCAGCAACCTCAATACCTCCAACATGTGGAAACATGTGCGCAACAGGCACCCGGCGGAGTTAGAAAAACACACTGAAGAGGTAGGCCAACCAACAGCGGCAGCTACCACCTCTTCAGCTCGTGTTGCCTCTTCCTCTAGCTCACACGCAGCTGGTTCGGCTTCCTCCCAGGATCGCCGTGGAAGAACCTCTGGCCCTGTTGTCCAGAGACCCGCTGTAATTCCACCCGCAGCACCACTTTCCCAGTCATCCACACACTCCCAGCCCAGTCTACAGCCATCGGTAGTACAGGCATGGGAGAAAAGGCGGCCTTTCTCGTCAAACCACCCACGAGCACAGGCTCTGACTGCAGGCATTGCCAAACTTCTGTCACTGGAAATGCTGTCATTCAGGCTGGTGGAGACTGACAGCTTCCGTGACTTGATGTCATTGGCAGTCCCACAGTACAATGTGCCCAGCCGCTTTTACTTCAGCAGGCAAGCCGTCCCTGCCCTGCACAAGCATGTGGAGGGACACATAAAACACGCGCTACTGAACGCCGTCAGTAGCAAGGTCCACCTCACCACCGATGCGTGGACCAGTCAACATGGACAGGGGCGATACCTTTCCCTCACTGCCCATTGGGTTAATGTCGTTGAGCCGGGGACAGACCGTGCGAGTGGCGCAGGACGTGTCCTGCCCACTCCAAGGATTGCAGGAATCCATTCTGTACGCATTGACTCCTCCTCTTACACCAGTTCCTCAGAATCATCGCTGCAGGAGCCGTCACAGTCCACCTCCACATGGACCCGTGATGAACGTGTACCTGTTACGACCGACATGAGCACAGCCGTGGCCAAACGTCAACAGGCCGTCTTGAAATTAATTTTTTTGGGGAATCGTAGCCACACAGCGCAGGAGCTCTGGAATGCCATCAAGCAGGAGAGCGATGTGTGGTTTGTGCCAGCGAATCTCCAGCCAGGCATGGTAGTGTGTGATAATGGCCGAAATCTGGTGGCAGCTCTGGGCCTCGGCAACCTCACTCACATCCCATGTCTGGCACATGTGCTCAATTTGGTCGTGCAGAGCTTTTTGAGGGACTATCCGGATCTTGATGCACTGCTGCACAAGGTCCGCCTAGAGTGTGCTCACTTGCGGCGTTCCAGCACGGCAAAAGCGCGCATTGCGGCTCTGCAGCGCCGACACCGCCTGCCGGAACATCGCATCATATGTGACCTACCTACCAGGTGGAATTCCACGTTACATATGTTGGAGCGGTTGTGTGAGCAGCAGCAAGCTGTAATGGAGTACCAGCTGCTTCAGGCGCAAAGAAGTCGCAGTCAGCGCCGTACAGACTTCACAACCACAGAGTGGGCCACTATGAATGACGTCTGCCAGGTTTTGCGTCCCTTTGATTATTCCACGCGGATGGCGAGTGCAGATGATGCACTAGTCAGCATGACTGTCCCCCTTATCTGCCTGCTTGAAAAATCACTGCAAGCGCTAAGGGATGATGTTGTGGAAGAGGTGGAGGATGAGGATTCACCATTTCCATCATCTTCTGGACAGTCAGCGCCACGTGGTTCCTCACAAACGCGTAGGCAGGGGACAGTTTGTGAGGAGGATGAGGAGGAGTCAATGGAGGAGGAAGACGTCCGTCCAGAGGAGGGAGTTACCGAATTGTCCAGTACTCAGTGTGTACAGCGAGGGTGGGGTGATGACGAGCAGGCAGAGATCACGCCTCCAGCAGGGGACAGCGTTTCTTGGGCAGTTGGCAGTCTGCAGCACATGGTGGATTACATGCTGCAGTGCCTGAGAAACGACCGCCGCATCGCCCACATTCTCAACATGTCTGATTATTGGGTGTTCACCCTCCTCGATCCTCGCTACCGGGACAACGTAGAAAGCCTCATCACACCGTTGAACCGGGAGCGAAAAATGCGGGAGTACCAAGACACACTGGTGAATTCCATCATCTTCTCCATTCCAACTGAGAGAAGTGCTGCTAGTGCATTCCAAAGCAGCTCAGTGCGTCCAGGCAGTGGTGGAGGCTCTGCACAAAGAGGGAGCAGAAGCAGTGCCTCTGCCCAAGGCAAGACCAGTATGGCCCAACTGTGGCACAGTTTTCTGTGCCCCCCACAAAAGTCTACACCATCACAGACGGCTCCAGTCAGCAGGAGGCAACGGTTCCGTCAGATGGTGACAGACTACATGTCTTGCCCTCTTGCTGTACTCCCAGACGGCTCTTCCCCTTTCAAGTTTTGGGTCTCAAAGCTGGATACATGGCCAGAGCTAAGCCAGTATGCATTGGAGGTGCTGTCTTGCCCTGCGGCCAGTGTATTATCGGAACGTGTCTTTAGTGCTGCAGGTGGTGTACTAACTGACCGTCGCATGCGACTATCCTCCGATAACGTTGACCGGCTTACTTTCCTGAAAATGAACAAGGCCTGGATCTCGCAGGAATTTGCCACTCCTCCTCCTGATTAAATAATTAGGTCACTGTATACGTTATCCAGGTCTCCTGTTGTGTTCATCTTTCTACCACCTGAACTTAAATTCCTGGGCTCCAACACCGCCAGTTGAGGCTCAGAAGTGCCGTCTGCACAGTCAAAACATACGACCCAGTGTTATTGGGTTTCAGTAACGTCAGCTGATCCCCAGCTGTGTAGCCGGCAATGTGTCATGCGACCGCCACGCTGACACAACAACTGAAATGTAAGGGAATCTGTCCCCCCCCCCAAGGCGTTTGTTGCTGAAAGAGCCACCTTGTGCAGCAGTAATGCTGCACAAGGAAAAGGTAGCTATTTTTGTTTAGCTCCTTGCACACGCAGAACTTAACACTTATAAAATGTGTCCACTGATACCGTAAAACCGTCCCGGAGGTGGGACTTTCCTTCGTAATGTGACGCAGCACAGCCGTCATTCCTACCCCCCCCCGGCGCCGCGCACCGGCTCCTCAGCGTTGTTTGATTCCGTCCCGGAGCCTGCGCTGTTATGTTATCCCGTGGCCAGGCATACTTAGCGCTGCCCGTCTTCTGGCATCATTTGGTGTCAGGATGGCTGCGCCTGTGCGGCCGCGCTGGCAGAGAGCCCGCCTCGCAGTGTCTTCTGATTTAATCCCACTGGGGGCCTGGGATCCATGGACATGCGCAGTGCATATCTGAACCTCCACCTCTCACTCATCTCCCTATGGCTTCTTCAGACTGTTCGGTGTCAGCTGGTCCCTAATAGCATGCCACGGCCGTGACACCGCACAGTCTTAAGAAGCCGTAGGGAGGGGAGTGAGAGGCGAGGATATGCACTGCGCATGTCCATGGATCCCAGGCCCCCAGTGGGATTAAATCAGAAGACACTGCGAGGCGGGCTCTCTGCCAGCGCGGCCGCACAGGCGCAGCCATCCTGACACCAAATGATGCCAGAAGACGGGCAGCGCTAAGTGTGCCTGGCCACGGGATAACATAACAGCGCAGGCTCCGGGACGGAATCAAACAACGCTGAGGAGCCGGTGCGCGGCGCCGGGGGGGTAGGAATGACGGCTGTGCTGTGTCACATTACGAAGGAAAGTCCCACCTCCGGGACGGTTTTACGGTTGCAGGGGACACATTTTATAAGTGTTTAGTTCTGTGTTTGCAAGGAGCATGATGAAAAGAGCCACCTTTTCCTTTTGCATCTTTTGTGCTGCACAAGCTGGCTCTTTCAGCTACAAACGCCTTGGGGGGGGGTTAAAGGTTCCCTTTCGACTTTCTCAGGCTTCGGCCTACATTGTGTTCCTCTGCTTTTCCACCTGTCCCTGGGCTCCAACACCGCCAGTTGCCGTCCAGAAGTGCTGTACGCACAGTCAACAGTCGCTCCTCTGTTATTGGGGTTCAGTAACGTCAGCTGTTCCCCTGCTGTGTGTGTGGCAATCCCTCCTACCTCCTCCTACCTCCTCCAACCTCCTCCTCCTCCACCTGTCCCTGGGCTCCAACACCGCCAGTTGCCGTCCAGAAGTGCTGTACGCACAGTCAACAGTCGCTCCTCTGTTATTGGGGTTCAGTAACGTCAGCTGTTCCCCTGCTGTGTGTGTGGCAATCCCTCCTACCTCCTCCAACCTCCTCCTCCTCCACCTGTCCCTGGGCTCCAACACCGCCAGTTGCCGTCCAGAAGTGCTGTACGCACAGTCAACAGTCCCTCCTCTGTTATTGGGGTTCAGTAACGTCAGCTGTTCCCCTGCTGTGTGTGTGGCAATCCCTCCTACCTCCTCCAACCTCCTCCTCCTCCACCTGTCCCTGGGCTCCAACACCGCCAGTTGCCGTCCAGAAGTGCTGTACGCACAGTCAACAGTCGCTCCTCTGTTATTGGGGTTCAGTAACGTCAGCTGTTCCCCTGCTGTGTGTGTGGCAATCCCTCCTACCTCCTCCTACCTCCTCCAACCTCCTCCTCCTCCACCTGTCCCTGGGCTCCAACACCGCCAGTTGCCGTCCAGAAGTGCTGTACGCACAGTCAACAGTCGCTCCTCTGTTATTGGGGTTCAGTAACGTCAGCTGTTCCCCTGCTGTGTGTGTGGCAATCCCTCCTACCTCCTCCTACCTCCTCCAACCTCCTCCTCCTCCACCTGTCCCTGGGCTCCAACACCGCCAGTTGCCGTCCAGAAGTGCTGTACGCACAGTCAACAGTCCCTCCTCTGTTATTGGGGTTCAGTAACGTCAGCTGTTCCCCTGCTGTGTGTGTGGCAATCCCTCCTACCTCCTCCAACCTCCTCCTCCTCCACCTGTCCCTGGGCTCCAACACCGCCAGTTGCCGTCCAGAAGTGCTGTACGCACAGTCAACAGTCGCTCCTCTGTTATTGGGGTTCAGTAACGTCAGCTGTTCCCCTGCTGTGTGTGTGGCAATCCCTCCTACCTCCTCCTACCTCCTCCAACCTCCTCCTCCTCCACCTGTCCCTGGGCTCCAACACCGCCAGTTGCCGTCCAGAAGTGCTGTACGCACAGTCAACAGTCCCTCCTCTGTTATTGGGGTTCAGTAACGTCAGCTGTTCCCCTGCTGTGTGTGTGGCAATCCATCCTACCTCCTCCAACCTCCTCCAACCTCCTCCTCCTCCACCTGTCCCTGGGCTCCAACACCGCCAGTTGCCGTCCAGAAGTGCTGTACGCACAGTCAACAGTCGCTCCTCTGTTATTGGGGTTCAGTAACGTCAGCTGTTCCCCTGCTGTGTGTGTGGCAATCCCTCCTACCTCCTCCTACCTCCTCCAACCTCCTCCTCCTCCACCTGTCCCTGGGCTCCAACACCGCCAGTTGCCGTCCAGAAGTGCTGTACGCACAGTCAACAGTCGCTCCTCTGTTATTGGGGTTCAGTAACGTCAGCTGTTCCCCTGCTGTGTGTGTGGCAATCCCTCCTACCTCCTCCTACCTCCTCCAACCTCCTCCTCCTCCACCTGTCCCTGGGCTCCAACACCGCCAGTTGCCGTCCAGAAGTGCTGTACGCACAGTCAACAGTCCCTCCTCTGTTATTGGGGTTCAGTAACGTCAGCTGTTCCCCTGCTGTGTGTGTGGCAATCCCTCCTACCTCCTCCAACCTCCTCCTCCTCCACCTGTCCCTGGGCTCCAACACCACCAGTTGCCGTCCAGAAGTGCTGTACGCACAGTCAACAGTCGCTCCTCTGTTATTGGGGTTCAGTAACGTCAGCTGTTCCCCTGCTGTGTGTGTGGCAATCCCTCCTACCTCCTCCTACCTCCTCCAACCTCCTCCTCCTCCACCTGTCCCTGGGCTCCAACACCGCCAGTTGCCGTCCAGAAGTGCTGTACGCACAGTCAACAGTCGCTCCTCTGTTATTGGGGTTCAGTAACGTCAGCTGTTCCCCTGCTGTGTGTGTGGCAATCCCTCCTACCTCCTCCTACCTCCTCCAACCTCCTCCTCCTCCACCTGTCCCTGGGCTCCAACACCGCCAGTTGCCGTCCAGAAGTGCTGTACGCACAGTCAACAGTCCCTCCTCTGTTATTGGGGTTCAGTAACGTCAGCTGTTCCCCTGCTGTGTGTGTGGCAATCCCTCCTACCTCCTCCAACCTCCTCCAACCTCCTCCTCCTCCACCTGTCCCTGGGCTCCAACACCGCCAGTTGCCGTCCAGAAGTGCTGTACGCACAGTCAACAGTCGCTCCTCTGTTATTGGGGTTCAGTAACGTCAGCTGTTCCCCTGCTGTGTGTGTGGCAATCCCTCCTACCTCCTCCTACCTCCTCCAACCTCCTCCTCCTCCACCTGTCCCTGGGCTCCAACACCGCCAGTTGCCGTCCAGAAGTGCTGTACGCACAGTCAACAGTCGCTCCTCTGTTATTGGGGTTCAGTAACGTCAGCTGTTCCCCTGCTGTGTGTGTGGCAATCCCTCCTACCTCCTCCTACCTCCTCCAACCTCCTCCTCCTCCACCTGTCCCTGGGCTCCAACACCGCCAGTTGCCATCCAGAAGTGCTGTACGCACAGTCAACAGTCGCTCCTCTGTTATTGGGGTTCAGTAACGTCAGCTGTTCCCCTGCTGTGTGTGTGGCAATCCCTCCTACCTCCTCCTACCTCCTCCAACCTCCTCCTCCTCCACCTGTCCCTGGGCTCCAACACCGCCAGTTGCCGTCCAGAAGTGCTGTACGCACAGTCAACAGTCGCTCCTCTGTTATTGGAGTTCAGTAACATCAGCTGTTCCCCTGCTGTGTGTGTGGCAATCCCTCCTACCTCCTCCTACCTCCTCCAACCTCCTCCTCCTCCACCTGTCCCTGGGCTCCAACACCGCCAGTTGCCGTCCAGAAGTGCTGTACGCACAGTCAACAGTCCCTCCTCTGTTATTGGGGTTCAGTAACGTCAGCTGTTCCCCTGCTGTGTGTGTGGCAATCCCTCCTACCTCCTCCAACCTCCTCCTCCTCCACCTGTCCCTGGGCTCCAACACCGCCAGTTGCCGTCCAGAAGTGCTGTACGCACAGTCAACAGTCGCTCCTCTGTTATTGGGGTTCAGTAACGTCAGCTGTTCCCCTGCTGTGTGTGTGGCAATCCCTCCTACCTCCTCCTACCTCCTCCAACCTCCTCCTCCTCCACCTGTCCCTGGGCTCCAACACCGCCAGTTGCCGTCCAGAAGTGCTGTACGCACAGAGCCAAACACCTCGCCAATGTGTTAGTGGGGTTCAGCACCGCCAGCTGTTCCCCTGCTGTGTATACGGCAACGTGTACTGCGACCGCAACGCAGGCACAACAAGTTAAATTTAAGGGAACCTGTCCCCCCCCCCCAGGCGTTTGTTACTGAAGGAGCCACCTTGTGCAGCAGTAATGATGCAAAGGGAAAAAGTGCCTCTTTTCGTGGTGCTCCTTGCAGATGCTGAACCTAACACTTATGAAATGTGTCCCCTCACAGCGTTCAACCGTCCGGTAGGTGGAACTTTCCTTTGTCATGTGACGCAGCACAGCCGTCATTTTTACCCCCTTGGCGCCGTGCGCCGCCTCCTCAGCGTTGTTTGAATCTGTCCCGGAGCCTGCGCTGTTAGGTTACCCCTTGGCCATGCACACATTTCGCGCTGCCCGTCTTCTGACATCATTTGCTGTCAGGCTGGCTGCGCCTGTGTGGGTGCGCTGTCCGAGATTCAGCCTCGCGGTGTCGTGTAATGTAATCCCACCGCGGGCCTGGGATCCGTGGCCATGCGCAGTGCATATCCTCGCCTCTCACTCCCCTCCCTACGGCTTCTAAAGACTGTTCGGTGTCAGCTGATCCCTAATAGCATGCCACGGCCGTGACACCGCACAGTCTGAAGAAGCCGTAGGGAGGGGAGTGAGAGGCGAGGATATGCACTGCGCATGGCCA
Source organism: Ranitomeya variabilis (assembly GCF_051348905.1). Lineage (NCBI taxonomy): Eukaryota > Metazoa > Chordata > Amphibia > Anura > Dendrobatidae > Ranitomeya > Ranitomeya variabilis. Next base: position 653,948,653 of record NC_135234.1, read on the forward strand.
CGGATCCCAGGCCCGCGGTGGGATTACATTACACGACACCGCGAGGCTGAATCTCGGACAGCGCACCCACACAGGCGCAGCCAGCCTGACAGCAAATGATGTCAGAAGACGGGCAGCGCGAAATGTGTGCATGGCCAAGGGGTAACCTAACAGCGCAGGCTCCGGGACAGATTCAAACAACGCTGAGGAGGCGGCGCACGGCGCCAAGGGGGTAAAAATGACGGCTGTGCTGCGTCACATGACAAAGGAAAGTTCCACCTACCGGACGGTTGAACGCTGTGAGGGGACACATTTCATAAGTGTTAGGTTCAGCATCTGCAAGGAGCACCACGAAAAGAGGCACTTTTTCCCTTTGCATCATTACTGCTGCACAAGGTGGCTCCTTCAGTAACAAACGCCTGGGGGGGGGGGACAGGTTCCTTTAAATTTAACTTGTTGTGCCTGCGTGGCGGTCGCAGTACACGTTGCCGTATACACAGCAGGGGAACAGCTGGCGGTGCTGAACCCCACTAACACATTGGCGAGGTGTTTGGCTCTGTGCGTACAGCACTTCTGGACGGCAACTGGCGGTGTTGGAGTCCAGGGACAGGTGGAGGAGGAGGAGGTTGGAGGAGGTAGGAGGAGGTAGGAGGGATTGCCACACACACAGCAGGGGAACAGCTGACGTTACTGAACCCCAATAACAGAGGAGCGACTGTTGACTGTGCGTACAGCACTTCTGGACGGCAACTGGCGGTGTTGGAGCCCAGGGACAGGTGGAGGAGGAGGAGGTTGGAGGAGGTAGGAGGGATTGCCACACACACAGCAGGGGAACAGCTGACGTTACTGAACCCCAATAACAGAGGAGCGACTGTTGACTGTGCGTACAGCACTTCTGGACGGCAACTGGCGGTGTTGGAGCCCAGGGACAGGTGGAGGAGGAGGAGGTTGGAGGAGGTAGGAGGAGGTAGGAGGGATTGCCACACACACAGCAGGGGAACAGCTGACATTACTGAACCCCAATAACAGAGGAGCGACTGTTGACTGTGCGTACAGCACTTCTGGACGGCAACTGGCGGTGTTGGAGCCCAGGGACAGGTGGAGGAGGAGGAGGTTGGAGGAGGTAGGAGGAGGTAGGAGGGATTGCCACACACACAGCAGGGGAACAGCTGACGTTACTGAACCCCAATAACAGAGGAGCGACTGTTGACTGTGCGTACAGCACTTCTGGACGGCAACTGGCGGTGTTGGAGCCCAGGGACAGGTGGAGGAGGAGGAGGTTGGAGGAGGTAGGAGGAGGTAGGAGGGATTGCCACACACACAGCAGGGGAACAGCTGACGTTACTGAACCCCAATAACAGAGGAGCGACTGTTGACTGTGCGTACAGCACTTCTGGACGGCAACTGGTGGTGTTGGAGCCCAGGGACAGGTGGAGGAGGAGGAGGTTGGAGGAGGTAGGAGGGATTGCCACACACACAGCAGGGGAACAGCTGACGTTACTGAACCCCAATAACAGAGGAGGGACTGTTGACTGTGCGTACAGCACTTCTGGACGGCAACTGGCGGTGTTGGAGCCCAGGGACAGGTGGAGGAGGAGGAGGTTGGAGGAGGTAGGAGGAGGTAGGAGGGATTGCCACACACACAGCAGGGGAACAGCTGACGTTACTGAACCCCAATAACAGAGGAGCGACTGTTGACTGTGCGTACAGCACTTCTGGACGGCAACTGGCGGTGTTGGAGCCCAGGGACAGGTGGAGGAGGAGGAGGTTGGAGGAGGTTGGAGGAGGTAGGAGGGATTGCCACACACACAGCAGGGGAACAGCTGACGTTACTGAACCCCAATAACAGAGGAGGGACTGTTGACTGTGCGTACAGCACTTCTGGACGGCAACTGGCGGTGTTGGAGCCCAGGGACAGGTGGAGGAGGAGGAGGTTGGAGGAGGTAGGAGGAGGTAGGAGGGATTGCCACACACACAGCAGGGGAACAGCTGACGTTACTGAACCCCAATAACAGAGGAGCGACTGTTGACTGTGCGTACAGCACTTCTGGACGGCAACTGGCGGTGTTGGAGCCCAGGGACAGGTGGAGGAAGAGGAGGTTGGAGGAGGTAGGAGGTGGTAGGAGGGATTGCCACACACACAGCAGGGGAACAGCTGACGTTACTGAACCCCAATAACAGAGGAGCGACTGTTGACTGTGCGTACAGCACTTCTGGACGGCAACTGGCGGTGTTGGAGCCCAGGGACAGGTGGAGGAGGAGGAGGTTGGAGGAGGTAGGAGGGATTGCCACACACACAGCAGGGGAACAGCTGACGTTACTGAACCCCAATAACAGAGGAGGGACTGTTGACTGTGCGTACAGCACTTCTGGACGGCAACTGGCGGTGTTGGAGCCCAGGGACAGGTGGAGGAGGAGGAGGTTGGAGGAGGTAGGAGGAGGTAGGAGGGATTGCCACACACACAGCAGGGGAACAGCTGACGTTACTGAACCCCAATAACAGAGGAGCGACTGTTGACTGTGCGTACAGCACTTCTGGACGGCAACTGGCGGTGTTGGAGCCCAGGGACAGGTGGAGGAGGAGGAGGTTGGAGGAGGTTGGAGGAGGTAGGAGGGATTGCCACACACACAGCAGGGGAACAGCTGACGTTACTGAACCCCAATAACAGAGGAGGGACTGTTGACTGTGCGTACAGCACTTCTGGACGGCAACTGGCGGTGTTGGAGCCCAGGGACAGGTGGAGGAGGAGGAGGTTGGAGGAGGTAGGAGGAGGTAGGAGGGATTGCCACACACACAGCAGGGGAACAGCTGATGTTACTGAACCCCAATAACAGAGGAGCGACTGTTGACTGTGCGTACAGCACTTCTGGACGGCAACTGGCGGTGTTGGAGCCCAGGGACAGGTGGAGGAGGAGGAGGTTGGAGGAGGTAGGAGGGATTGCCACACACACAGCAGGGGAACAGCTGACGTTACTGAACCCCAATAACAGAGGAGGGACTGTTGACTGTGCGTACAGCACTTCTGGACGGCAACTGGCGGTGTTGGAGCCCAGGGACAGGTGGAGGAGGAGGAGGTTGGAGGAGGTAGGAGGGATTGCCACACACACAGCAGGGGAACAGCTGACGTTACTGAACCCCAATAACAGAGGAGCGACTGTTGACTGTGCGTACAGCACTTCTGGACGGCAACTGGCGGTGTTGGAGCCCAGGGACAGGTGGAGGAGGAGGAGGTTGGAGGAGGTAGGAGGGATTGCCACACACACAGCAGGGGAACAGCTGACGTTACTGAACCCCAATAACAGAGGAGCGACTGTTGACTGTGCGTACAGCACTTCTGGACGGCAACTGGCGGTGTTGGAGCCCAGGGACAGGTGGAGGAGGAGGAGGTTGGAGGAGGTAGGAGGAGGTAGGAGGGATTGCCACACACACAGCAGGGGAACAGCTGACGTTACTGAACCCCAATAACAGAGGAGCGACTGTTGACTGTGCGTACAGCACTTCTGGACGGCAACTGGCGGTGTTGGAGCCCAGGGACAGGTGGAGGAGGAGGAGGTTGGAGGAGGTAGGAGGAGGTAGGAGGGATTGCCACACACACAGCAGGGGAACAGCTGACGTTACTGAACCCCAATAACAGAGGAGGGACTGTTGACTGTGCGTACAGCACTTCTGGACGGCAACTGGCGGTGTTGGAGCCCAGGGACAGGTGGAGGAGGAGGAGGTTGGAGGAGGTAGGAGGAGGTAGGAGGAGGTAGGAGGGATTGCCACACACACAGCAGGGGAACAGCTGACGTTACTGAACCCCAATAACAGAGGAGCGACTATTGACTGTGCGTACAGCACTTCTGGACGGCAACTGGCGGTGTTGGAGCCCAGGGACAGGTGGAGGAGGAGGAGGTTGGAGGAGGTAGGAGGGATTGCCACACACACAGCAGGGGAACAGCTGACATTACTGAACCCCAATAACAGAGGAGCGACTGTTGACTGTGCGTACAGCACTTCTGGACGGCAACTGGCGGTGTTGGAGCCCAGGGACAGGTGGAGGAGGAGGAGGTTGGAGGAGGTAGGAGGGATTGCCACACACACAGCAGGGGAACAGCTGACGTTACTGAACCCCAATAACAGAGGAGGGACTGTTGACTGTGCGTACAGCACTTCTGGACGGCAACTGGCGGTGTTGGAGCCCAGGGACAGGTGGAGGAGGAGGAGGTTGGAGGAGGTAGGAGGAGGTAGGAGGGATGGCCACACACACAGCAGGGGAACAGCTGACGTTACTGAACCCCAATAACAGAGGAGCGACTGTTGACTGTGCGTACAGCACTTCTGGACGGCAACTGGCGGTGTTGGAGCCCAGGGACAGGTGGAGGAGGAGGAGGTTGGAGGAGGTAGGAGGAGGTAGGAGGGATTGCCACACACACAGCAGGGGAACAGCTGACGTTACTGAACCCCAATAACAGAGGAGCGACTGTTGACTGTGCGTACAGCACTTCTGGACGGCAACTGGCGGTGTTGGAGCCCAGGGACAGGTGGAGGAGGAGGAGGTTGGAGGAGGTAGGAGGGATTGCCACACACACAGCAGGGGAACAGCTGACGTTACTGAACCCCAATAACAGAGGAGCGACTGTTGACTGTGCGTACAGCACTTCTGGACGGCAACTGGCGGTGTTGGAGCCCAGGGACAGGTGGAGGAGGAGGAGGTTGGAGGAGGTAGGAGGAGGTAGGAGGGATTGCCACACACACAGCAGGGGAACAGCTGACGTTACTGAACCCCAATAACAGAGGAGCGACTGTTGACTGTGCGTACAGCACTTCTGGACGGCAACTGGCGGTGTTGGAGCCCAGGGACAGGTGGAAAAGCAGAGGAACACAATGTAGGCCGAAGCCTGAGAAAGTCGAAAGGGAACCTTTAACCCCCCCCAAGGCGTTTGTAGCTGAAAGAGCCAGCTTGTGCAGCACAAAAGATGCAAAAGGAAAAGGTGGCTCTTTTCATCATGCTCCTTGCAAACACAGAACTAAACACTTATAAAATGTGTCCCCTGCAACCGTAAAACCGTCCCGGAGGTGGGACTTTCCTTCGTAATGTGACGCAGCACAGCCGTCATTCCTACCCCCCCGGCGCCGCGCACCGGCTCCTCAGCGTTGTTTGATTCCGTCCCGGAGCCTGCGCTGTTATGTTATCCCGTGGCCAGGCACACTTAGCGCTGCCCGTCTTCTGGCATCATTTGGTGTCAGGATGGCTGCGCCTGTGCGGCCGCGCTGGCAGAGAGCCCGCCTCGCAGTGTCTTCTGATTTAATCCCACTGGGGGCCTGGGATCCATGGACATGCGCAGTGCATATCCTCGCCTCTCTCTCCCCTCCCTACGGCTTCTTAAGACTGTGCGGTGTCACGGCCGTGGCATGCTATTAGGGACCAGCTGACACCGAACAGTCTGAAGAAGCCATAGGGAGATGAGTGAGAGGTGGAGGTTCAGATATGCACTGCGCATGTCCATGGATCCCAGGCCCCCAGTGGGATTAAATCAGAAGACACTGCGAGGCGGGCTCTCTGCCAGCGCGGCCGCACAGGCGCAGCCATCCTGACACCAAATGATGCCAGAAGACGGGCAGCGCTAAGTATGCCTGGCCACGGGATAACATAACAGCGCAGGCTCCGGGACGGAATCAAACAACGCTGAGGAGCCGGTGCGCGGCGCCGGGGGGGTAGGAATGACGGCTGTGCTGTGTCACATTACGAAGGAAAGTCCCACCTCCGGGACGGTTTTACGGTATCAGTGGACACATTTTATAAGTGTTAAGTTCTGCGTGTGCAAGGAGCTAAACAAAAATAGCTACCTTTTCCTTGTGCAGCATTACTGCTGCACAAGGTGGCTCTTTCAGCAACAAACGCCTTGGGGGGGGGGGGGACAGATTCCCTTACATTTCAGTTGTTGTGTCAGCGTGGCTGTCGCATGACACATTGCCGGCTACACAGCTGGGGATCAGCTGACGTTACTGAAACCCAATAACACTGGGTCGTATGTTTTGACTGTGCAGACGGCACTTCTGAGCCTCAACTGGCGGTGTTGGAGCCCAGGAATTTAAGTTCAGGTGGTAGAAAGATGAACACAACAGGAGAGACCTGGATAAAGTATACAGTGACCTAATTATTTAATCAGGAGGAGGAGTGGCAAATTCCTGCGAGATCCAGGCCTTGTTCATTTTCAGGAAAGTAAGCCGGTCAACGTTATCGGAGGATAGTCGCATGCGACGGTCAGTTAGTACACCACCTGCAGCACTAAAGACACGTTCCGATAATACACTGGCCGCAGGGCAAGACAGCACCTCCAATGCATACTGGCTTAGCTCTGGCCATGTATCCAGCTTTGAGACCCAAAACTTGAAAGGGGAAGAGCCGTCTGGGAGCACAGCAAGAGGGCAAGACATGTAGTCTGTCACCATCTGACGGAACCGTTGCCTCCTGCTGACTGGAGCCGTCTGTGATGGTGTAGACTTTTGTGGGGGCACAGAAAACTGTGCCACAGTTGGGCCATACTGGTCTTGCCTTGGGCAGAGGCACTGCTTCTGCTCCCTCTTTGTGCAGAGCCTCCACCACTGCCTGGACGCACTGAGCTGCTTTGGAATGCACTAGCAGCACTTCTCTCAGTTGGAATGGAGAAGATGATGGAATTCACCAGTGTGTCTTGGTACTCCCGCATTTTTCGCTCCCGGTTCAACGGTGTGATGAGGCTTTCTACGTTGTCCCGGTAGCGAGGATCGAGGAGGGTGAACACCCAATAATCAGACATGTTGAGAATGTGGGCGATGCGGCGGTCGTTTCTCAGGCACTGCAGCATGTAATCCACCATGTGCTGCAGACTGCCAACTGCCCAAGAAACGCTGTCCCCTGCTGGAGGCGTGATCTCTGCCTGCTCGTCATCACCCCACCCTCGCTGTACACACTGAGTACTGGACAATTCGGTAACTCCCTCCTCTGGACGGACGTCTTCCTCCTCCATTGACTCCTCCTCATCCTCCTCACAAACTGTCCCCTGCCTACGCGTTTGTGAGGAACCACGTGGCGCTAACTGTCCAGAAGATGATGGAAATGGTGAATCCTCATCCTCCACCTCTTCCACAACATCATCCCTTCGCGCTTGCAGTGATTTTTCAAGCAGGCAGATAAGGGGGACAGTCATGCTGACTAGTGCATCATCTGCACTCGCCATCCGCGTGGAATAATCAAAGGGACGCAAAACCTGGCAGACGTCATTCATAGTGGCCCACTCTGTGGTTGTGAAGTCTGTACGGCGCTGACTGCGACTTCTTTGCGCCTGAAGCAGCTGGTACTCCATTACAGCTTGCTGCTGCTCACACAACCGCTCCAACATATGTAACGTGGAATTCCACCTGGTAGGTAGGTCACATATGATGCGATGTTCCGGCAGGCGGTGTCGGCGCTGCAGAGCCGCAATGCGCGCTTTTGCCGTGCTGGAACGCCGCAAGTGAGCACACTCTAGGCGGACCTTGTGCAGCAGTGCATCAAGATCCGGATAGTCCCTCAAAAAGCTCTGCACGACCAAATTGAGCACATGTGCCAGACATGGGATGTGAGTGAGGTTGCCGAGGCCCAGAGCTGCCACCAGACTTCGGCCATTATCACACACTACCATGCCTGGCTGGAGATTCGCTGGCACAAACCACACATCGCTCTCCTGCTTGATGGCATTCCAGAGCTCCTGCGCTGTGTGGCTACGATTCCCCAAAAAAATTAATTTCAAGACGGCCTGTTGACGTTTGGCCACGGCTGTGCTCATGTCGGTCGTAACAGGTACACGTTCATCACGGGTCCATGTGGAGGTGGACTGTGACGGCTACTGCAGCGATGATTCTGAGGAACTGGTGTAAGAGGAGGAGTCAATGCGTACAGAATGGATTCCTGCAATCCTTGGAGTGGGCAGGACACGTCCTGCGCCACTCGCACGGTCTGTACCCGGCTCAACGACATTAACCCAATGGGCAGTGAGGGAAAGGTATCGCCCCTGTCCATGTTGACTGGTCCACGCATCGGTGGTGAGGTGGACCTTGCTACTGACGGCGTTCAGTAGCGCGTGTTTTATGTGTCCCTCCACATGCTTGTGCAGGGCAGGGACGGCTTGCCTGCTGAAGTAAAAGCGGCTGGGCACATTGTACTGTGGGACTGCCAATGACATCAAGTCACGGAAGCTGTCAGTCTCCACCAGCCTGAATGACAGCATTTCCAGTGACAGAAGTTTGGCAATGCCTGCAGTCAGAGCCTGTGCTCGTGGGTGGTTTGACGAGAAAGGCCGCCTTTTCTCCCATGCCTGTACTACCGATGGCTGTAGACTGGGCTGGGAGTGTGTGGATGACTGGGAAAGTGGTGCTGCGGGTGGAATTACAGCGGGTCTCTGGACAACAGGGCCAGAGGTTCTTCCACGGCGATCCTGGGAGGAAGCCGAACCAGCTGCGTGTGAGCTAGAGGAAGAGGCAACACGAGCTGAAGAGGTGGTAGCTGCCGCTGTTGGTTGGCCTACCTCTTCAGTGTGTTTTTCTAACTCCGCCGGGTGCCTGTTGCGCACATGTTTCCACATGTTGGAGGTATTGAGGTTGCTGACATTTCGACCTCTTTTGACTTTTTGATGACACACCTTGCATCTGACATAGCAAATGTCATCTGCAACTGTGTCAAAAAAGGACCAGGCACTGCAAGTCTTGGGAGCGCCCTTTTTGGCTTTTGGAAGAGACATGCTCCTAACGGGTGCCAAAGCGGAGGCTGCAGGATCCGCAGTCTTCCCCCTCCCTCTCCCTCTTTGGGCCGTACGGGGAATCTCTTCCTCAGAGCTGCTCCCACCACCTTCCTGTCCCTCACGCCAAGATGGGTCGAGGACCTCATCATCTACACTACCCTCTGCCCCCAACTGCTCCTCCTGGGTAGTCTCAGCAGCAGAGCACGCACCAGTAAGTGGCACCCGAGTGTCATCATCAGCTGATGCGGCCTGCGATGTGGTGACCGGAGCCACTGGCCCACCCGCCTCTTCAGAGGAAGACAGAAAAAGCTGTTGGGCATCACTGCACCCTGCCTCTTCTTCCATTTCTCCAATGCTGCTTGGCTGGCCCCCTGTTTCCAAGCCAAGAGATTCAGAGAACAGAAGTAGAGACGGCTCCTGTCCTGGGCTCTCTGTCTGCCTGGGCAATTTGGCAGGTGGTGAAGAGACAGATGGCTGCTCTCCAGTGCTCTGTGTCTGAGAGGATGTGGCACTAATGGAAGTTGATGCATTAGCTGCCATCCATCCGACAACAGCTTCAATTTGTTCTTCACGCAGCAGCGGTGTACGGCGCTCTGACACAAAGCTGCGCATGAATGACTGTTGCCTGGTGAAAGTGGGTGCTGATGAGTCACCGGTGCCCGCAGCAGGCACAGAATCCCCACGTCCCCTCCCTGCTCCGCGACGGCTCCCACGCCCACGTGCCTTACTCACTGCCTTCTTCATCTTGGTTGACTGATAAAGATAAGCAGAAAAGTACTAACGGATTTGTGTGCTTATTCCTGAGCAACTCCTCCTAACAGGTATAAGAAACACTAATTTTCTAAAGTGTGGACTAGACTTTAATATGAGCTAATGTGGCCTACACAAATGTAAAGTGGTGTAACTGGTGTGTTTGGTGAACTTTATTATTTATTTCTTTTTTGGGGGCTGAACTGACAACAGATAGAGCTGCAGTCACACGGAGACCGTGCAGACAGACGTAAACGGCGCTGCAAGGCCCAAAAACCCTCCTCTACGTTATCCTATGTAGTGTTTTTCCACAAGTTAGCTGGAGACGGGTGGAAAGACACTAATAGGATTTTTTAAAATAAATTAGCAGCAACCTACACTACTTGAAAAAAAAAGAAAATTGATTTGGCGGTATGACGCAGTGAACAACCCTGAGCTGGAGACAACCAGGCTATGGCTGCTCACAGACTACAGGGCGAGCTGCAATCACACGGAGACCGTGCAGACAGCCGTAAACGGCGCTGCAAGGCCCAAAAACCCTCCTCTACTTTATCCTATGTAGTGTTTTTCCACAAATTAGCTGGAGACGGGTGGAAAGACACTAATAGGATTTTTTTAAATAAATTAGCAGCAGACTACACTACTTGAAAAAAAATGAAAATTGATTTGGCGGTATGACGCAGTGAACAACCCTGAGCTGGAGACAACCAGGCTATGGCTGCTCACAGACTACAGGGCGAGCTGCAATCACACGGAGACCGTGCAGACAGCCGTAAACGGCGCTGCAAGGCCCAAAAACCCTCTTCTACTTTATCCTATGTAGTGTTTTTCCACAAATTAGCTGGAGACGGGTGGAAAGACACTAATAGGATTTTTTTAAATAAATTAGCAGCAGACTACACTACTTGAAAAAAAATGAAAATTGATTTGGCGGTATGACGCAGTGAACAACCCTGAGCTGGAGACAACCAGGCTATGGCTGCTCACAGACTACAGGGCGAGCTGCAATCACACGGAGACCATGCAGACAGCCGTAAACGGCGCTGCAAGGCCCAAAAACCCTCCTCTACTTTATCCTATGTAGTGTTTTTCCACAAATTAGCTGGAGACGGGTGGAAAGACACTAATAGGATTTTTTTAAATAAATTAGCAGAAGACTACACTACTTGAAAAAAAATGAAAATTGATTTGGCGGTATGACGCAGTGAACAACCCTGAGCTGGAGACAACCAGGCTATGGCTGCTCACAGACTACAGGGCGAGCTGCAGTCACACGGAGACCGTGCAGACAGCCGTAAACGGCGCTGCAAGGCCCAAAAACCCTCCTCTACTTTATCCTATGTAGTGTTTTTCCACAAATTAGCTGGAGACGGGTGGAAAGACACTAATAGGATTTTTTTGAATAAATTAGCAGCAGACTACACTACTTGAAAAAAAAAAAAAAAAAAAAAAAAGAACAGTATGAGGCAATGAACCACCCTCCCTGAACTGAATACAACCAGCTATGGATGGCCTATGTGGCTGCACTCAGACTAGAGAGTGGGCTGCACTCACACACACACACACACAGACCTTGCAGATCGCTGTGAAAACAGCGCTACAAGGCAAAAGCAAGGTGAATAGTAGGTGAACACAGCGGTTGCTAAATTAGCCTTTGGAAAGCACAAAGAAGCAAATCGCTATCTCTAAACTGTCCCTCAGTCAGCAAACAGCGTCCTGTCACTAACTGAATTCACAGCAGAGTGATCGCAAAATGGCGCCAGCGACTTTTAAACTGCAGCATGACATCATTTCAGCAGCCAATCACAGCCTTGCCAGTAGTTTCATGCCCTCCATGCTAAACAGGATGTGCCCACACTTGGAATCATTCTCATTGGCTGAATTTCTGCATTTTGAATCTTGGAACTTCCGATTCCGGTATCCGATACGCGGCAAGTATCGGAATCCCGCTTTCGGAATTCCGATACCGCAAGTATCGGCCGATACCCGATACTTGCGGTATCGGAATGCTCAACACTAATTGTAACATCTCTGCAACACAAAGTAGAAGGATCCATGTAAAAGATGTACTATATGTGCCTAGTCTTGAAAGTAATCTATTATCTGTGAAAAAGCTCACAAAACAAGGTAATGAAGTTACATTTAAGGAAGATAGCAGCATCATCTCAAAAGAGGGTCACACATTAGCAAAAGGAAAAATCAGAGATGAACTGTATCAGTTGAAATGTAAAGAGTGTGTATGCACAGCTAAGCAAGAACTGCACAAGAACTGTATTCATGTATGGCACAGGCGGCTTGCGCATAGAGACCCAGAGGCAATAAGAAAGTTATTTCAAGAACAATTAGCTGACAATATTACAATTGATTCATATAATCAGACAATGAGGTGTTCCAGCTGTATCAAAGGGAAAATGTCCAGAAAGGCCTTTCCTAAGAAAAGTACTACAAGAACAGAACAACCACTAGATTTAGTACACACGGATATCTGTGGTCCAATGCGTACTCAGACCCCTGGAAAGAAGAGATATTTTCTTACATTTATTGATGACAATTCAAGATATACAGTTGTCTATTTACTTCACAGCAAAAATGAAGTTCCAGAGAAACTTGGAATATATCTAACTGAAGTACATAAAAAGTTTGGAAGAATGCCAAAAACTTTACGTGCAGATAATGGAACTGAGTATACAAGTAATGAAACACAGAGCATTTTAAAGAAAAATGGAATCATATTTCAAACTACTGTACCATACAACCCTGAGCAAAATGGTGTAGCAGAAAGAAGGAACCGGACACTCTGTGAAAGCACAAGGAGTATGTTATTTGATGCAAATTTGCCTACAGTATGTTGGGGCGAAGCTATTATGACGGCTTGTTATCTTCAGAACAGACTACCAAGTAAAGCGACAGAGAAAACTCCATTTGAGCAATGGAATGGTACAAAACCAAAACTACAACACATAAGGATTTTCGGAAGTAAAGCATTTGCACATGTTCCCAAAGAAAAACGAACTAAGTGGGAATCTCATGCCAAGGAAGGCATCCTGGTAGGCTACAGTGAAACCCAGAAAGGTTATAGAATTTTACACCCAGAGACAAACAAGGTCACAATAAGTAAAGATGTAGTGTTTGATGAAAACTTCGTGTCACCCAAGTTTTATGACATTATGCCAGTAGTCCAGATGAAGCAACAACAACAATCTCAATCACAATTACAAGACAATGAAGAAAAGAATGTAGAAGTCTGGCTGGACTCTTCAACCACTGAAGGAACAACAAAAGGCCTAAGTGAACCTGAAATTAGACGGTTGTCAAGATCAAACAAAGGAATACCAGCTAAACGTTTATCCTACGTTGTGAAGACACTGCCTGAGTCAGAACCACAGTCATGGGATGAAATGCAGAAACTACCCGCCCATGAAAGAACAAAGTGGATCAATGCCGCGAATGAAGAAATGAACTCGCTTCATCAACTTCAAACTTGGAAACTCACTGTGGACAGGATAAAAAGGCAATTCAGTGCAAATGGGTATTTAAAACCAAATATGATTCTGAAGGTAAAGTCCACAGATTTAAAGCGAGGTTGGTCGCAAAAGGATGTTCTCAAAAATATGGCGAAGACTATGATGCTACTTTTTCCCCGGTCGCTAAGCAGACAACATTTAGAGCACTGTTGGCGGTAGCTGCAGTACAAAGGATGTTTGTCAGACATTTGGATATCAAAACTTCATTTTTAAATGGTGACATTGAGGAGAACTTATACATGACTCAACCTGAAGGTTATGTAAAGGAAGGTGAACAGAATCTTGTTTGCAAACTACAAAAATCTCTTTATGGTCTTAAGCAATCGGCGAGAGCATGGAACACTAAAATGAACAAAGTCTTGTTAGAAGAAGGATTTAAAAGAGGTCAAGTGGATCCATGCCTGTACACGAGATATACAGATGGAAAATGGATGTATATTCTCTTATATGTGGACGATGTAATTGTAGTTCATCAAGAAGAAGCTGAAATTGGGAAAATTACTAAAATTTTGAACCAGCATTTTGAAACGAAAGACCTAGGAAATGTGACATATTATCTAGGAATCCACATCCAGAGAGATGAAGATGGAAGTTTTCTTTTAAATCAAAGTGCAAAGATTAATTCAATTTTGGATCAGTTCGGAATGACGGAGGCCAAAGGTGTATCAACGCCAATGGAATCATCCTACCTGAAACTGGAAGAAGATGTCCTGTTGCCTAACAATGAGAAATATCGACAGGCAGTGGGGGCACTTCTATATATATCAACTATGACTTGACCGGATATTACAACAGCAGTTGGAATATTGTGCAGATATGTGGAGAAACTGCGCCAAAAGGACTGGAATGCCGTTAAAAGAGTTCTCCAATATTTAAAAGGGACACAAGGTGTAAATTTAAAGATATCTGCAGCAGGAAATCTAAAACTCACCGGCTATGTTGACTCAGATTGGGCTGGTGATTCGCAAGATCGTAAATCCACAAGCGGATACGTATTTAAACTTGGAGAAAGTTCAATCTCCTGGTCTAGTAGAAAACAAGTATCTGTTGCTTTGTCATCTACAGAAGCTGAGTATGTATCCGCAGCCTATGCAAGTCAGGAGATCATTTGGCTAAGACAACTGATGGATGATCTTGGTAAACCGTTAACTCAGCCAACGGTGATATATGAGGACAACCAAGGATGCATTAAACTTGCATGCAGTGAAAAGATCAGTGCTAGAACTAAGCACATCGACGTCAGATGTCATCATCTACGTGATTTAATAGATCGTGGCGTAATTCAGTTTGTTTATTGTGAAACTGATAAAATGTTAGCTGATATTTTGACCAAGCCATTGCCACGACCTAAGTTCCAAGAATTGAGAACCACTATGGGACTGACAGAATAATTAGTTGTTGAGTGGGGGTGTTGGCCTAATGCATATTGATCTGTATGTATTGCAACAACTATTGTTTGTTTAACATGATGTGATTTATATATCTGCATGCATATTGTTCACATGTCAACAAAGTTAAAAAAAAAAGAGTCCTCATTTACAGACAGGATGTTCCTCCTCCCCCTTCCCTGTGAGCACATTCTTGTGTGTGCAGCTGAAGCTGAAGGTCACAGCAGATCTCTCTCTCTCTCTCTCTCTCTCTCTCAGAAACCAGATTGATCCTGTTCTCATGTTGTAAGCTGGATGTTCTTAATTCTTAATAAATGAACATTCTCTGTTGCTCGTTGTGGACATCACGCTGATTAACCTAGGGTTGAGCGACTTTCATTTTTTTAAGATCGAGTCGGGTTTTGCGAAACCCGACTTTGTCCAGAGTCGAGTCGAGTGCAGTCGGACGATTATCGCTAAAAGTCGGGGATCGACCGAAACACGAAACCCAATGCAAGTCAATGGGGAAGCATAGTCGACAGTGAGTGGAGGCCAGGAAAACACCTACAGTGCCCATTTTAATGCCAAAAACATCCATTCTTGTTTCTAAAGCTTGTCAATCTTAATTAACTTTATAATAATAGTTGGGCATTGAAAATTGGGGGTCATTTGGCAAAAGTTGTGGGGGGTAGGGCTGGTTCAAGGTTTTAGTGGGCCCAGGAAACGTGGACTACGTCACGGCGGTGGAGCAGTGAGAGGTAAGTATGTCAAGTTTGCAGGTGCTGTGATCCTAAGCAAGCAGGGGGGGTCCACTCGTTGGCATTGGCACTGGCACAGGGCCCCTCAAAGTACAGCGGTGTGTTTGCACGGCGGGGGCGCCTCCCACCAGCAGCGACACTTTTGCGTACTCTGAGGGGCCCTGTGCCAGTGACGTCGCCAACGAGTATGCCCCCCCACCTGATGAAGGAACCTGCACTTTCATCTGCACCTTCCTCTTTGTCCCTGTGTAAGGTGGTATAACATGCGGGAAGGGGAACCTTACTTTCAGCAGGGTCAGATTCTGGCTGTGTAGAGTGCAAGGGGAATGTAGTGGTCTAGGTCAATGTACCAGCAGACTCATCTAGCAGTGGCTGGGCAATGAGCAGGATGAGGAGGAAACACAGATATAGGGCCAAAGAATAAAGTAGGCTAAATGCAGTTCAAAATTGGTAACAGGACTAAACAGGCGGCATTGCTTTGTTCAGTGGAGTAGCAAACCCAGGCCAGGAGCAGCAGACACTGTTTTAAGGGCCCAACCACACTAGTAGGCCAAATGCAGTTTAATATCTGCTACTATAGGCCAAAAGCCTAAAGACTGAAGCTCAGCTTTATACAGTGGAGGACAACACCAGGGAGCGGCAGACCCCGTTAGTAGGCCGTAACCACCAAGCTTTTTAAAAAACAGCACTTAGTGAGAGCCATAAGGTTGAAGCTTAGCTTTATTCAGTTGAGGTCAACACCAGGGAGCGGTAGACACCGTTAGTAGGCCGTAACCACCAATTTTTTAAAAAACAGCACTTAATGAGAGCCATAAGGTTGAAGCTCAGCTTTATTCAGTTGAGGTCAACACCAGGGAGCGGCAGACACCGTTAGTAGGCCGCAACCAAAGTTGAAGGCCAAATGCTGTTTAATATCTGATACTATAGGCCGAAAGCCAGAAGGCTGAAGCTCAGCTTTATACAGTTGAGGACAAACACCAGGGAGCGGCAGACACCGTTAGTAGGCCGCAACCAAAGTTGAAGGCCAAATGCTGTTTAATATCTGATACTATAGGCCGAAAGCCAGAAGGTTGAAGCTCAGCTTTATACAGTTGAGGACAAACACCAGGGAGCGGCAGACACCGTTAGTAGGCCGCAACCAAAGTTGAAGGCCAAATGCTGTTTAATATCTGATACTATAGGCCGAAAGCCAGAAGGTTGAAGCTCAGCTTTATGCAGTTGAGGAGAAACACCAGGGAGCGGCAGACACCGTTAGTAGGCCGCAACCAAAGTTGAAGGCCAAATGCTGTTTAATATCTGATATTATAGGCCGAAAGCCAGAAGGTTGAAGCTCAACTTTATACAGTTGAGGACAAACAACAGGGAGCGGCAAACATAGGTATTAGGCCCCAAACACCAATTTTTTGAAAAAAAGCACTTAATGAGAGCCAGAAGGTTGAAGCTCAGCTTTATACAGTTGAGGACAAACACCAGGGAGCGGCAAATAGAGGTATTAGGCCCCAAACACCAATTTTTTTAAAAAAAAAAGCACTTAATGAGAGCCAGAAGGTTGAAGCTCAGATTTAGACAGTGGAGGACAATTTGAATTAGGGACTGCAGACAGACTTAGTAGGCTGGCCCCTGTGGACCATGCATCCACCACATTAACCCATTGCGCCGTAATGGACACGTAACCTTCCGTGGCCATGCCTACAGGTCCATGCGTCTGTTGTCAGGTGCACCTTTGTACTCACAGATTGCCAGAGTGCATGGACAATGCGGTCTTTTACATGCTGGTGGAGGGTTGGGATGGCTTTTCTCGCAAAAGAAGTGTCGACTGGTTAGCTTGTAGCGTGGTACAGCGTAGTCCATCATGGCTTTATTAATATTAAATAAAATATATAAATAGGCTCTATAAACTTTTAAATAGGTTCCAGGGGTACACGGGCAGCATTGGTGTGGTCAGCGGAGAAGGATTGCAAGGAGGGACCGCAGACAGGCTAACGAAGGCCTAAAATAACAAAAAATAGGCTCATGGCAGTTTTAAATCGGTTACATGGATACACAGGCAGCATTGTGGTCAGCGGAGGAGGAGGATTGCAAGGAGGGACCGCAGACAGGCTAAAGAAAGCCTAAAATAACAAAAATTAGGCTCATGGCGGTTTTAAATCGGTTACATGGATACACAGGCAGCATTGTGGTCAGCGGAGGAGGAGGATTGCAAGGAGGGACCGCAGACAGGCTAACGAAGGTTTAAAATAACAAAAATTAGGCTCAAGGCAGTTTTAAATCGGTTACATGGATACACAGGCAGCATTGTGGTCAGTGGAGGAGTATTGCAAGGAGGGACCGCAGACAGGCTAACGAAGGCCTAAAATAACAAAAAATAGGCTCATGGTGGTTTTAAATCGGTTACATGGATACACAGGCAGCATTGTGGTCAGCGGAGGAGGAGGATTGCAAGGAGGGACCGCAGACAGGCTAAAGAAAGCCTAAAATAACAAAAATTAGGCTCATGGCAGTTTTAAATCGGTTACATGGATACACAGGCAGCATTGTGGTCAGCGGAGGAGGATTGCAAGGAGTGTCTGACACAGTTAGTACTCACAAAAAATAAATAGATGTTAATGTCTCGCAAAACAACAAAAAAAAAGTGTGGCATACTTAGGTACAGGGGTGGGCTCATCTGCTGAGTTTCTGACAAAGTAATTTGGCAGTAAGTATTTACTGGTGTCAATATAGGACACTGACCCAGACTACTTTAACTAGCATCATAGATGTCAACAAATTGGTATTGTCAGTGCCAGGCATTGAATGATGTCAGCGCATAGACTAAACATTGGTGGAGCTGAGCGAGATAATTTTGCACGTGGTAGAGCACAGTTTGAGCTGGGGGGGAACTCTCTTGTGGCCGGCGGTACCGTCCCAGGGCCCCTCATGTTACAACGGTGTGTCTGACGTTGGGTGCGCACCACCACCGCCAGAGACACTTCATTGCAAAATTAGTTCTAAATGCATTTTAGTATATTCAAAAAAGGTACATAATTTACCCAGCAAACATTTGCTTACACATGCTAAATTGCATGTTGTGAATATAGAACAAACGACTCAAAAATCATGTATAAATAAGGAGAACACAGAGTCTAATCTACTATATCAAAATTATGAAACAAGCTTTATTATAAATAGTACATCACATATAAAATATAAAAAACAGCGAGCACGAAGCACAAGATAACACATGTACCAGTGTATATAACATGAGGTGATTACACAGATAGGTCCAAGCTAAGTGCTAGCACAGCACAGATGCAGCACATAAATGTCCCATGGCATAAATATATATACAGTGTGTCTCTAATATATTACTAAAGCAGATATTTCAAACTTTATTAGATATCTGACTGTATGTCAACCCAGAGGTATGCAACATAATGGGAATATAAATATCAACAGCAATAGCTGCCCCTATAGTGTTAGACCATACCCATACCTAGTGGCTCAGTCAGTATCACATAACAAAGCACAATATAGCGCTAATTAGCAGCATAAAGTAATAAGGAAAACAGCAAGACAAACTAAGCCATAGAAATAGAGAGTAAATTACCCATCATAGCTGCAGCTAGCTGTGCCGGCACTCGCTCCCCAACGCACGTTTCGGTGTTTAATTCCTTCCTCAGGGGGCGTGGCTAAGCTGACAACTAATTCCGCCCTATATACCAAGCCTCAGAGATCATATGATCACAACAGAGCCAGTCACAGTAGCTCCGCCGCGCATGCGCAAAGCGAACCACACGCTCCCCATCCACACAGACAGATCCCTCTACCAGCGCACAGTCACGTGGGGCGGCCGGCGCCTGGCCGTCACCACGCAACCGCAGCAAGCAGGAGCTTCTCAACGAACAAGATCCAGTGGTGACAGGTATGTTCCCACAAAGTGTATATCCGCGGTCGACTCGCTTTCCCCCCTTGTCAGCCTGTCCCGCTGTTGATATATTCACTAGATTAGTGATGGAAGATTTCAAAAAAGTGACGACAAGACGTATAAATGATAATCTCACAGCACAGCAGCGCATCGCTCTGAATGAGCTTAAAAATATGAGAGATATAGTGGTGAAGCCGGCTGACAAGGGGGGAAACATAGTAGTCTGGCCACAACAAATGTATGAAAAAGAGGCCTATAGGCAGCTTAGAGATAAAAAAACATATCTACGTTTGGACCGGAATCCTCTGGTGGCCTATTCAGCAGAATTGCAGATTATATTACAAGAGGCATTTGACAACGGAGTTATTCCAAAGAAAGTATTGGATGGGTTGTTTACTAGATCTCCAAAGATACCGACGATCTATTTTACACCTAAAATCCATAAGGACCCGGTGTCTCCACCAGGCCGGCCCATCGTGTCCGGGATTGATGGGCTATGTGAACCTATCTGCAAATTTGTGGATTATTATTTAAAGCCACTTGTTGAAGCTTTGCCCTCATATGCCCGTGACACGATGGACGTCCTGGCTAGGATTGACGGTATGTCTATTGAGAAAGAAATGATTCTTGTCACTGCTGACATTGAATCGCTCTATACATGCATTCGGCACCAGGACGGACTTGAAGCCTGTCGGTTTTTTCTTGCTGGCAGCAACTGGGGTGGCCCTCTTTGTGGGTTCATTTTGGATCTGCTTCATTATATTCTGACTCATAATTTTTTTGTATTTCGGGATGTTTTTTATTTACAGCAGTGCGGCACTGCGATGGGCGCGGCCTGTGCGCCCTCTTTTGCTAACCTCTTCCTTGGGTATTGGGAGAGGGGAGTGTTTGGGGGTGAGGGCGCCCAGGCCGCGGACCATGTGCAGTGCTGGCTGCGTTATATTGATGATTTATTTATTATTTGGCAGGGCAGTGAGCAGCAATTGCATAGCTTTATGGAGGATCTTAATACCAACCCATTTAATATCAAGTTAACTTATAAGTATAGTAGGACCGAGGTGGACTTCCTAGATATCAAAATTTTGGTAGATGGACATCTGCAGTTGCAGACGGATGTGTATCGGAAGCCCACCTCGGTCAATGCATTGCTGCATGCTAGCTCCAGCCACCCGAATGCCACCATTAGGGCCATCCCAGTTGGCCAATTTTTAAGGATCAGACGTATATGTTCATCTGAGGAGACATTCCTTAAACAGGCTAATGATCTTGGTGACCGTTTTAGAATGCGTGGATACAGTAACAGATGTATCAAGCAAGGTTTTTGTAGGGCAAAGAAGAGTAGTCGGGCTGCACTACTACACTGTCACAAAAAGGTTAAAAGTGATCAACAGCCAATAAGATTTATCTCTACCTTTAATGACCAGTGGTCTCAAATGAGAGAATGTCTCAATAGACATTGGAGTGTTCTGCGGTCGGATCCTGTCATTTCGGGGTTCTTGCCCAAGAGTCCCCTAATGACAGCTAGGAGAAGCCAGAATTTGAGAGACATTCTGGTGCAGAGCCACTATGTTCCAACTAGAAAAAACTTTTTTAATACAGGTGGGCCTCCGCGGGGTTGCTTTCCCTGTGGCGGCTGCCTGTCTTGTAAAAATATCCTGAGAACTACCACATTTGCTACAGCTGATGGTACACGCAATTTTTCAATCCACCAACATATTACCTGTGCTACTACACAGGTGATTTATTATGCTACATGTGGTTGTAATAAAATCTACATCGGATTAACATCACGTCAACTAAGAATTCGTACCCGAGAGCACGTACGAGATATTCTTGCATCAGCTAACGTTACTGATTTGACTTTGCTGAGGACAATACCTAAACATTATAAACAATTCCACCACAGTAACCCAAAATCCTTTATTGTTCGAGGCATCCAGCACATTCAGAGTGGGATACGTGGAGGGGACATTAAACGTATGTTAGCCCAAAAAGAATGTAAATGGATTACTACCTTGGGCACAATGTCCCCCCACGGATTAAATGAATCCCAGGGATTTGCCTCTTTTCTCTAAAATTGATATCGGACTGATATCTATTTATTGCTTTCGTGTGTTTTTCTTTGCTGATTTTCCTGCCACTTGATGCTTTTAGTTGTGGTTTTTAAGTGTTTTTATTCATTCGAGTTTCTTTTCTGCTTTTATAGTGCCTTTTTCTTATGCAACATTCTCCATTTGGACTTGATGTATCTGGAGTGGATATGAACATTCGTGTATCCTGTTAATATCTATGATATAAATGGACCATCTACAGTAAACATCTTCTATAACGTATCTAAATGTGGGGAGAAAAAATATATTTTTTTGTTTCACCCTCTGGATTTACGCTATGTTCATATACTTTTAGAGATGTTAACGTGATACGCTATGTAAACTAGTTTTGGAATTAATGTTGGACTATTTTTTCATAATGTAAATGGTGTTACAATGTTTATAGATTTTCCATCAAAGCCATATTTTTATTAGACATGAATGGTTTCCTATCTATACATGATAGATATATCTTTCTAAATCCGTTTCTGAATGGTATTGGTGCTGCATATATGTATTAGTCTGGCCGTATATTATAGGAGCCATTATATTCATATTTATATGTCACCTCTGTCCACGCATGCGCGTGGCTTCCCTGCGCTTTTTTCCGTCTGCTCAGCTGTGCTCCTCTCTGCTTGCTGCGGTTGCGTGGTGACGGCCAGGCGCCGGCCGCCCCACGTGACTGTGCGCTGGTAGAGGGATCCGTCTGTGTGGATGGGGAGCGTGTGGTTCGCTTTGCGCATGCGCGGCGGAGCTACTGTGACTGGCTCCGTTGTGATCATATGATCTCTGAGGCTTGGTATATAGGGCGGAATTAGTTGTCAGCTTAGCCACGCCCCCTGAGGAAGGAATTAAACACCGAAACGTGCGTTGGGGAGCGAGTGCCGGCACAGCTAGCTGCAGCTATGATGGGTAATTTACTCTCTATTTCTATGGCTTAGTTTGTCTTGCTGTTTTCCTTATTACTTTATGCTGCTAATTAGCGCTATATTGTGCTTTGTTATGTGATACTGACTGAGCCACTAGGTATGGGTATGGTCTAACACTATAGGGGCAGCTATTGCTGTTGATATTTATATTCCCATTATGTTGCATACCTCTGGGTTGACATACAGTCAGATATCTAATAAAGTTTGAAATATCTGCTTTAGTAATATATTAGAGACACACTGTATATATATTTATGCCATGGGACATTTATGTGCTGCATCTGTGCTGTGCTAGCACTTAGCTTGGACCTATCTGTGTAATCACCTCATGTTATATACACTGGTACATGTGTTATCTTGTGCTTCGTGCTCGCTGTTTTTTACATTTTATATGTGATGTACTATTTATAATAAAGCTTGTTTCATAATTTTGATATAGTAGATTAGACTCTGTGTTCTCCTTATTTATACAGAGACACTTCATTGTACTATGAGGGACCCAGTGGCAGTGCCGTCGACCAAAAGCGGGCACACCCACCTCTTCAGACAAACAGCACTGTAACGGGTGCTTGCGCCAAGTGGCGAGACCACGGCCCCGTGGGGGGAATTTTCCCATTGTGGGAGGTGTAAACATGTCGTATGCTGGACAAACAGCTGCTGCAAATTAAGAGATTGGAACACTCAGTAAGACCAGTCCACAAGCAAGACCTTTTTATAGGAAAGCTAGGTGTCAGCCGGGAAAGGTGGGGCAAAATAATTTGAAATCCAGGAGTGGTTCATTTTAATGAAGGTGAGATCATCCACATTTTGGGTAGCCAGACGAGTCCTTTTTTCGGTTAATATTGAACCAGCTGCACTGAATACTCTTTCTGATAGCACACTAGCTGCTGGGCAAGCAAGCTCCTGCAATGCATATTCTGCCAATTCAGGCCAGGTGTCTAATTTGGATGCCCAGTGATCAAATGGGAATGACGGTTGAGGGAGAACATCGATAAGGGATGAAAAATAGTTAGTAACCATACTGGACAAATGTTGTCTCCTGTCACTTTGAATAGATGCTGCAGTACCTGTCCTGTCTGCGGTCATTGCGAAATCACTCCACAACCTGGTCAGAAAACCCCTCTGTCCAACGCCACTTCTGATTTGTGCACCTCTAACACCTCTGCCCTGTAGCCCCCTGCAGCTCGTGTGAGAACCATCACCGGCGCTGTGTGCTGGGAATGCCTGAATCAAACGGTCTACAAGAGTTGCTTGTTTTGGTTGCTAATATTTGTTCTAGGTTCTCATGTGGCATTATATTTTGCAATTTGCCTTTATAGCGAGGGTCAAGGATGCAGGCCAACCAGTAATCGTCATCGCTCATCATTTTAATAATGCGTGGGTCCCTTTTGAGGATACGTAAGGCATAATCCACCATGTGGGCCAAAGTTCCAGTTGTCAAATCTGCGGTTGTGCTGGTTTGAGGGGCAGTTACAGGCAAATCTACGTCACTTGTCTCCCTTAAAAAAACAGAACCCGGCCTTGCAACGCCACTAATTTCTGTTGGCCCAGGAGAAGCTTCCTCATTAAAAAAGTACACATCCCCATCATCCTCCTCGTCCTCGTCGTGTGCATTCCTCAAAACACTGAAGGACTTGACACAGGTTTTGTAGCTTCAACCACTGCACACTTGACAACTCCATGTCTGCCATCCAACTGCCTGCCCGTGTATCCTCCCACAAATACATAACAGCACGCCTTTGTTCGCACAGTCTCTGAAGCATGTGCAGTGTGGAGTTCCACCTTGTTGCAACATCGATGATTAGGCGATGCTGAGGAAGGTTCAAAGAACGCTTATAGTTCTGCATACGGCTGGAGTGTACGGGCGAACGGCGGATATGTGAGCAAAGTCTGCGCACTTTGAGGAGCAGGTCGGGTAACCCCGGATAACTTTTCAGGAAGCACTGCACCACCAGGTTTAAGGTGTGAGCCAGGCAAGGAATGTGTTTCATTTGGGAAAGGGCTATGGCAGCCATGAAATTCCTTCCGTTATCACTCACTACCTTGCCTGCCTCAAGATGTACAGTGCCCAGCCATG
This sequence comes from Ranitomeya variabilis, assembly GCF_051348905.1. Lineage (NCBI taxonomy): Eukaryota > Metazoa > Chordata > Amphibia > Anura > Dendrobatidae > Ranitomeya > Ranitomeya variabilis. The sequence goes on from NC_135234.1 coordinate 653,972,773, forward strand.
ACTGAGTTTCTTTCTGCAAGAACTCGGACAGAACTTCCGCGGTGTGTCTGTTGTCGCCCAAACACTTCATTGCCAATACAGCCTGCTGACGCTTGCCACTAGCTGTCCCATAATGGCACACCTGGTGTGCAACAGTGGCAGCTGCGGATGGAGTGGATGTGCGACTGCGGTCTGTGAACGAGCTCTCGCTTCTGCAGGAGGAGGAGGAAGAGGAGGAGGGGGGGCGAACGCCTACAGCCAACTCTTTCCTTGGCTGTGGGCTAGGCAGAACTGTCCCAATATTGCTGTCCTCTGTGGACCCTGCATCCACCACATTCACCCAGTGTGCCATGATGGACACATAACGTCCCTGGCCATGCCTACTGGTCCATGCATCTGTTGTCAGGTGCACCTTTGTAGTCACAGACTGCCTGACTGCATGGACGATGCGGTCTTTAACATGCTGTTGGGGGGCTGGGATGGCTTTTCTAGAAAAGAAGTGTCGACTGGGTAGCTCGTAGCGTGGTACAGCGTAGTCCATCAGCGCTTTAAAAGCTTCGCTTTCAACTAACCGGTAGGGCATCATCTCTAATTAGATTAGTCTAGCAATGTGGGCATTCAAACCCTGTGTACGCGGATGCAAGGATGAGTACTTCCTTTTCCTAACAAGAGTCTCATGTAGGGTGAGCTGGACTGGAGAGCTGGAGATCGTGGAACTAGCGGTGGTGCCGGTGGACATGGGTGACTGAGAGAGGGTTGGAGATGGTATTCTTGCCGGTGCCCTACATGCAGTGTTTCCTACTGCAAACCAGGTGATTCCCTGACTGCTTTGGCCTGGCGACGAAAGCTGCACAGATACTGCAGGTGGTGCGGGAAATGGTGGGTTTACAGTGAGGGAAGGGATGTAGCGTTGCTGACTAGCTTCATTGGCCGAGGGTGCTGCAACCTTTAGGGACGTTTGGTAGTTAGTCCAGGCTTGCAAATGCATGGTGGATAAGTGTCTATGCATACAAATTGTATTTAGACTTTTAAGATTCTGACCTCTGCTTAAGGTAGTTGAACATTTTTGACAGATGACTTTGCGCTGATCATTTGGATGTTGTTTAAAAAAATGCCAGACTGCACTCTTTCTACTATCGGATACCTTTTCAGGCATTGCAGACTGAGCTTCTTTAACCGGATGGCCACGCTGTCCTCCAACTGGTTTTGGTTTTGCCACGCGTTTTTGGCCAGATACGGGCCCGGCAGATGGAACCTGTTGTGATGTTGATGCCTGCTGCCGCTCCTCCTCCTCTGCTTCAGAACTACTGCCGCCTGCACCCTGTTCCCCCAATGGCTGCCAATCGGGGTCAACAACTGGGTCATCTATGACCTCCTCTTCTATGTCGTGTGCAACTTCGTCTGTGTCACCGTGTAAGCCGGTGGTATTGCGTTCGTGACAGGGCACCATAGTCTCCGCTGGGTTTGATTCTGCCTCAGTACACTGCGAGGGCAATGTTCTGGTCTGAGTCAAAGGAACAGCATAGTAATCTGGCTGTGGCTGTGCATCTGTGCACTCCATGTCCGATTCAACTTCGAATGGGCATGGCCTGTTAACTGTTTCACTGTCTAACCCAGGAACGGTATGTGTAAAGAGCTCCATGGAGTAACCTGTTCTGTCGGCTGACGCATCCTTCACTGTTGTTCTGGGTGAAGGACACAAGGAAGCGACTTGTTCCTGACCGGGAGCATCCACTGACGATGCACTGCTCTGACATTTTGCACTTTCCGAGGAGGAGGCGAAAGAGCTAGAGGCAGAGTCAGCAATGAAAGCCAATACTTGTTCCTCCTGCTCCGGCTTTAAAAGTGGTTTTCCTACTCCCAGAAAAGAGAGCGTTCGAGGCCTTGTGTAGCCAGACAACGAACCTGGCTCAACAACTCGAGACTTAGGTGCTGTACTGCTTTTACCACGACCACCTGATGCTCCACCACTAGGGTTGAGCGAAACGGGTCGATCATTTTCAAAAGTCGCCGACTTTTGGCTAAGTCGGCGTCTCATGAAACCCGATCCGACCCCTGTGCTTGTCGGCCATGCGGTACGCGACTTTCGCGCCAAAGTCGCGTTTCAATGACGCGAAAAGCGCCATTTCTCAGCCAATGAAGGTGAACGCAGAGTGTGGGCAGCGTGATGACATAGATCCTGGTCCCCACCATCTTAGAGAAGGGCATTGCAGTGATTGGCTTGCTGTCTGCGGCGTCACAGGGGCTATAAAGGGGCGTTCCCGCCGACCGCCATCTTACTGCTGCTGATCTGAGCTTAGGGACAGGTTGCTGCCGCTTCATCAGAAGCAGGGAGAGCGTTAGGCAGGGTCCACTAACCACCAAACCGCTTGTGCTGCAGCGATTTCCACTGTCCAACACCACCTTCGGTGTGCAGGAACAGTGGAAGCTATTTTTTTTTTTTTTTCCCCTCAGCGCTGTAGCTCATTGGGCTGCCCTAGAAGGCTCCGTGATAGCTGTATTGCTGTGTGTACGCCACTGTGGAAACCAACTGCTTTTTTCAAAGCACATATCCTCTTGTTCCTTCCTTTCTGCACAGCTATCTTTTTTGTTTGTCCACACTTTTTATTTAATTTGTGCATCAGTCCACTCCTATTGCTGCCTGCCATACCTGGCTTACATTACTGCAGGGAGATAGTAATTGTAGGACAGTTTTTTTTTTTTTTTTGTTTTTTTTTTGTGGGAGATTAAGATTGGCATTTCTGCTACAGTGCCATCCCTGTGTGTGCCATCTCTCACTGAGTGGGCCATAGAAAGCCTATTTATTTTTTCCGTGATTTGTGTTCTAAAATCTACCTCAACACAGAAACACTACATCAATCAGTGGGAGAAAAATATTGGCCTCAGTCAGGGCTTGTGTGCCACTGCTGTGTGTGCGCTATCTCTCATTCAGTGGGCTATAGCAAGCCTATATTTTTTTTTTTTTTTTAATATTATTTGGTTTCAAAAGTCTCCCTGAAAAAAAAAAAAAACCTAAAAAAACAGTGGGAGAGTAATATTGCCCTTTCAGCTTGTGTGCCAGTCTTGACTCCTGGGTGTGCCACCTCTCTCCCTCTCATTCAGTGGGCCATAGAAAGCCTATTTATTTTTTTTTTTAAATATTATTGGGTTTCTAAAGTCTCCCTGAAAAAACAAAAAATACATAAAAAAACAGTGGGAGAGTAATATTGCCCTTTCAGCTTGTGTGCCAGTCTTGACTCCTGGGTGTGCCACCTCTCTCCCTTTCATTCAGTGGGCCATAGAAAGCCTATTTTTTTTTTTTTTAATATTATTTGGTTTCTAATTCTCCCTGAAAAAAAAAAAAAAACCTAAAAAAACAGTGGGAGAGTAATATTGCCCTTTCAGCTTGTGTGCCAGTCTTGACTCCTGGGTGTGCCACCTCTCTCCCTCTCATTCAGTGGGCCATAGAAAGCCTATTTATTTTTTTTTTAAAATATTATTGGGTTTCTAAAGTCTCCCTGAAAAAAACAAAAAATACATAAAAAAACAGTGGGAGAGTAATATTGCCCTTTCAGCTTGTGTGCCAGTCTTGACTCCTGGGTGTGCCACCTCTCTCCCTTTCATTCAGTGGGCCATAGAAAGCCTATTTATTTTTTTTTTTAAATATTATTGGGTTTCTAAAGTCTCCCTGAAAAAACAAAAAAAACCTAAAAAAACAGTGGGAGAGTAATATTGCCCTTTCAGCTTGTGTGCCAGTCTTGACTCCTGGGTGTGCCACCTCTCTCCCTCTCATTCAGTGGGCCATAGAAAGCCTATTTATTTTTTTTTTTAAATATTATTGGGTTTCTAAAGTCTCCCTGAAAAAACAAAAAATACATAAAAAAACAGTGGGAGAGTAATATTGCCCTTTCAGCTTGTGTGCCAGTCTTGACTCCTGGGTGTGCCACCTCTCTCCCTTTCATTCAGTGGGCCATAGAAAGCCTATTTTTTTTTTTTTTAATATTATTTGGTTTCTAATTCTCCCTGAAAAAAAAAAAAAAACCTAAAAAAACAGTGGGAGAGTAATATTGCCCTTTCAGCTTGTGTGCCAGTCTTGACTCCTGGGTGTGCCACCTCTCTCCCTCTCATTCAGTGGGCCATAGAAAGCCTATTTATTTTTTTTTTAAAATATTATTGGGTTTCTAAAGTCTCCCTGAAAAAAAAAAAAAAACCTAAAAAAACAGTGGGAGAGTAATATTGCCCTTTCAGCTTGTGTGCCAGTCTTGACTCCTGGGTGTGCCACCTCTCTCCCTCTCATTCAGTGGGCCATAGAAAGCCTATTTATTTTTTTTTTAAAATATTATTGGGTTTCTAAAGTCTCCCTGAAAAAAACAAAAAATACATAAAAAAACAGTGGGAGAGTAATATTGCCCTTTCAGCTTGTGTGCCAGTCTTGACTCCTGGGTGTGCCACCTCTCTCCCTTTCATTCAGTGGGCCATAGAAAGCCTATTTATTTTTTTTTTTAAATATTATTGGGTTTCTAAAGTCTCCCTGAAAAAACAAAAAAAACCTAAAAAAACAGTGGGAGAGTAATATTGCCCTTTCAGCTTGTGTGCCAGTCTTGACTCCTGGGTGTGCCACCTCTCTCCCTCTCATTCAGTGGGCCATAGAAAGCCTATTTATTTTTTTTTTAAAATATTATTGGGTTTCTAAAGTCTCCCTGAAAAAAACAAAAAATACATAAAAAACAGTGGGAGAGTAATATTGCCCTTTCAGCTTGTGTGCCAGTCTTGACTCCTGGGTGTGCCACCTCTCTCCCTCTCATTCAGTGGGCCATAGAAAGCCTTTTTTTTTTTTGGTTTTTTTAATATTATTTGGTTTCTAAAGTCTCCCTGAAAAAAACAAAAAAAACATAAAAAACAGTGGGAGAGTAATATTGCCCTTTCAGCTTGTGCGCCAGTCTTGACTCCTGGTTGTGCCACCTCTCTCTCTCTAATTGTGGGCCATAGAAAGCCTTTTTTTTTTTTTTAAATATTATTGGGTTTCTAAAGTCTCCCTGAAAAAACAAAAAATACATAAAAAAACAGTGGGAGAGTAATATTGCCCTTTCAGCTTGTGTGCCAGTCTTGACTCCTGGGTGTGCCACCTCTCTCCCTCTCATTCAGTGGGCCATAGAAAGCCTTTTTTTTTTTTGGTTTTTTTAATATTATTTGGTTTCTAAAGTCTCCCTGAAAAAAACAAAAAAAACATAAAAAACAGTGGGAGAGTAATATTGCCCTTTCAGCTTGTGCGCCAGTCTTGACTCCTGGTTGTGCCACCTCTCTCTCTCTAATTGTGGGCCATAGAAAGCCTTTTTTTTTTTTTTTTTTAATATTATTTGGTTTCTAAAGTCTCCCTGAGAAAAAAAAATAAATAAATTAGGTGGGAGATTAATATTGACATTAGTGCTTGAGTGACAGTCCTGCGTGTGTGTCATCTCTGTGATTTTGTGCCACAGAAAACAGAGTGTGTAACATTGTGCCTGATTTTCCTTGTGGTCTCACCAACCTGTTAAGGGATATTGAAATCATACTGAAGTTATAGCTCACCGTGTAAGTTGTTTGATAGCAACAAATAAAGTTACTTTGGTTAAGATTTTAAAACAATGAGGAAGTCTGGTGCAAGAGGTCGTCGTGGGCGTTCATTGTCAGCTGGTAATGATGGTAGTGGTAGTGGAGCATCAGGTGGTCGTGGGGATAAAAATATTCCACCTAAGTCTGGAGCTGTGGAGCCAGTTTCGTCGTCAGGCTACACAAGGCCTCGAACGCTCTCTTTTCTGGGAGTAGGAAAACCGCTTTTAAAGGCGGAGCAGCAACAGCAAGTTTTGGCTTACATTGCAGACTCAGCCTCTAGCTCTTTTGCCTCCTCTTCCGAAACTGGTAAATGTAAAAGCAGCGCGTCGCTTGTGGATGTTCACGGTCAGGGACAAGTCGCTTCCTTGTCCTCCTCAGCAAAAACTACAACAAGAGAGAAGGATGCAGCAGGCGACACAACGGGTCACTCCATGGAGCTCTTTACACATACCGTCCCTGGCTTAGAAAGTGAAACATTTAACAGGCCATGCCCATTACAAGTATATTCTGACATGGAGTGCACTGATGCACAGCCACAGCCAGAGTACTATGCTGCTCCTTTGACTCAGACCACCACATTGCCCTCTCAGGGTACAGATCCACAATCAGACCCTGATGAGACTATGTTGCCCCGCCACGAACGCTATACCACCGACCGACACAGTGACACAGACGAAGTTGCACACGAGCTCGAAGAGGAGGTAATAGATGACCCAGTTATTGACCCCGATTGGCAGCCATTGGGGGAACAGGGTGCAGGCGGCAGTAGTTCAGAAGCGGAGGTGGAGGAGGGGCCGCAGCAGGCATCAACATCGCAACAGGTTCCATCTGCCGGGCCCGTATCTGGACCAAAACGCGTGTCAAAGCCAAAACCTGTTGGAGCACAGCGTTGCCATCCGGTTAAAGCTCAGTCTGCAATCCCTGAAAAGGGATCAGAGTCTAGGAAGAGTGCAGTCTGGCATTTTTTTAAACAACATCCAACTGATCAGCGCAAAGTCATCTGTCAAAAATGTTCAACTAGCTTAAGCAGAGGTCAGAATCTGAAAAGTCTAAATACTAGTTGCATGCATAGACACTTAACCACCATGCATTCTCAAGCCTGGACTAACTACCAAACGTCCCTCAAGGTTGTAGCACCCTCGGCCAATGAAGCTAGTCAGCAACGCAACATCCCTTCCGTCACTGTAAGGCCACCATTTTCCGCACCACCGGCAGTATCTGTGCAGGTTTCTTTGCCAGCCAAAAGCAGTCAGGGTCAGGGAATCACCAGTTTTGTAGGAGGAAATATTGCATGTAGGGCACCGGCGGAAACAATACCGTCTCCAACCGTCTCTCAGTCTGCCATGTCCACCGGCACACCCGAAAGTTCCACGATCTACAGCTCTCCAGTCCAGCTCACCCTACATGAGACTCTGGTTAGAAAAAGGAAGTACTTATCCTCGCATCCGCGTACACAGGGTTTTAACGCCCACATAGCTAGACTAATCTCGTTAGAGATGATGCCCTACCGGTTAGTTGAAAGCGAAGCTTTCAAAGCCCTGATGGAGTACGCTGAACCACGATACGAGCTACCCAGTCGACACTTTTTTTCCAGAAAAGCCATCCCAGCCCTGCACCAGCATGTTAAACAGCGCATCGTCCATGCACTCAGGCAATCTGTGAGTACAAAGGTGCACCTGACTACAGATGCATGGACCAGTAGGCATGGCCAGGGACGTTATGTGTCCATCACGGCACACTGGGTGAATGTGGTGGATGCAGGGTCCACAGGCGACATCAATTTAGGGACAGTTGTGCCTAGCCCACGGTCTAGGAAACAGTTGGCTGTAGGCGTTCGCACCCCCTCCTCCTCCTCCTCGTCCTCCTGCAGAAGCTACAGCTCTTCCACAGAACGCAGTCGGCCAACCACTCCATCGGCAGATGACACTGTTGCACACCAGTTGTCCCATTATGGGCCAGCTACTGCCAAGCGTCAGCAGGCTGTATTGGCTATGAAGTGTTTGGGCGACAACAGACACACCGCGGAAGTTCTGTCCGAGTTCTTGCAACAAGAAACGCAGTCGTGGCTGGGCACAGTAGATCTTGAGGCAGGCAAGGTAGTGAGTGATAACGGAAGGAATTTCATGGCTGCCATCTCCCTTTCCCAACTGAAACACATTCCTTGCCTGGCTCACACCTTAAACCTGGTGGTGCAGTGCTTATTGAAAACTTATCCTGGGTTCTCCGACCTGCTCCTCAAAGTGCGTGCACTTTGCTCACATATCCGACGTTCGCCTGTACACGCCAGCCGTATGCAGACCTATCAGCGGTCTTTGAACCTTCCCCAGCATCGCCTAATCATAGACGTTGCAACAAGGTGGAACTCAACACTGCACATGCTTCAGAGACTGTGCGAACAGAGGCGTGCTGTTATTTATTTGTGGGAGGATACACGGGCAGGCAGTAGGATGGCAGACATGGAGTTGTCAGGTGTGCAGTGGTCGAAGATACAAGACATGTGTCAAGTCCTTCAGTGTTTTGAGGAATGCACACGGCTGGTTAGTGCAGACAACGCCGTAATAAGCATGAGCATCCCCCTAATGCGTCTGCTGATGCAAAGTTTGACGCACATAAAGGAGCAGGCGTCTGCACCAGAGGAAGAGGGAAGCCTTGATGACAGTCAGCCATTGTCTGGTCAGGGCAGTGTACAGGACGAGGTAGCGGGCGAAGAGGAGGTGGAGGACGAGGAGGATGATGGGGATGAGTATATTTTTAATGCGGAAACTTTCACGGGGGCACAGGAAATTGGTTGCGTGTCACGGCCGGGTTCTGGTTTTTTGAGGGACACAAGTGACGTAGATTTGCCTGCAACTGCCCCTCAACCAATCACAACCGGAGATTTGACAAGTGGAACTTTGGCCCACATGGCGGATTATGCCTTACGTATCCTACAAAGGGACACACGCATTACGAAAATGATGAACGATGACGATTACTGGTTGGCCTGCCTCCTTGATCCACGCTATAAAGGCAAATTGCAAAATATTATGCCACATGAGAACTTGGAACTAATATTAGCAACCAAACAATCAACTCTTGTTGACCGTTTGCTTCAGGCATTCCCAGCACACAGCGCACGTGATCGTTCTCACACGAGCTCCAGGGGGCAGCAGACTAGGAGTGTTAGGGGTGCACACATCAGAAGTGGCGTTGGACAGAGGGGTTTTCTGACCAGGTTGTGGAGTGATTTTGCTATGACCGCAGACAGGACAGGTACTGCTGCATCAATTGAAAGTGACAGGAGACAACATTTGTCCAGTATGGTTACTAACTATTTTTCATCCCTTATCGATGTTCTCCCTCAACCGTCATTCCCATTTGATTACTGGGCCTCCAAATTAGACACCTGGCCAGAATTGGCAGAATATGCATTGCAGGAGCTTGCTTGCCCGGCAGCAAGTGTCCTATCAGAAAGAGTATTCAGTGCTGCAGGGTCAATATTAACCGAAAAAAGGACTCGTCTGGCTACCCAAAATGTTGACGATCTAACATTCATTAAAATGAACCACAACTGGATTTCAAAATCTTTTGCCCCACCTTGCCCGGCCGACACCTAGCTTTCCTATGAAAAGCTCTTGCCTGTGAATTACTTTTCTAATGTCTAATTTGCTGCTGCAGATTGTACAGCATACGACATGTTTACACCTCCCTAAATGGCCAAACTCCCCACACGGGGCCGTGGTATCGCGACTTGGCGCAAGCACCCGTGAGACTGCTGTTTGTCTGAAGAGGTGGGTGTGCTCGCTTTTGGTTGACGGCATTGCTACTGGGTCCCTCATAGTACAATGTAGTGTCTCTGGCGGTGGTGGTGCGCACCCAACGTCAGACACACCGTTGTAACATGAGTGGCCCTGGGGCGGTCCCGCCGGCCTCAAGAGAGTTCCCCCCTACCCCAGCTCAAACTGGGCTCTACTACGTGCAAAATTATGTCGCACAGCTCCACCAATCTTTAGTCTATTCGCTGACATCATTCAATGTCTGGCACTGACAATACAAATTTGTAGACATCTATGATGCAACTTAAAGTAGTCTGTGTCTGTGTCCTATATTGGCACCATTAAATAGTTACTGCCAAATTACTATGTCAGAAACACAGCAGATGAGCCCACCCCTGTACCTAAGTATGCCATCTTTTTTTTTGTTTTGGTTGTTTTGCGAGACATTAACATCTATTTATATTTTGGGAGTACTGGGACAGACACTCCTTGCACTACTCCTCCACTCAGCACCAAGCTGCCTGCCCGTGTATCCATGTAACCGCTGTAAAACTGCCATGAGCCTATTGTTTGTTATTTTAGGCCTTTGATAGCCTGTCTGCGGTCCCTACTCCTCCACTGACCACCAAGCTGCCTGCCCGTGTATCCATGTAACCGCTGTAAAACTGCCATGAGCCTATTGTTTGTTATTTTAGGCCTTTGAAGCCTTTCTGCGCTCCCTCCTTCCACTAGTCCTCCACTGACCAGACCACTGCTGCCCGTGTACCCCTGGAACCAATTTTAAAGTGCCTACAGCCAGCCCATTTTATTGTGTTAGGCCTTCGAAGCCTGTCTGCGGTCCATACTTCCACTAGTCCTCCACTGACCAGACCACTGCTGCCCGTGTACCCCTGGAACCAATTTTAAAGTGCCTACAGCCAGCCCATTTTATTGTGTTAGGCCTTCGAAGCCTGTCTGCGGTCCATACTTCCACTAGGCCTCCACTGACCAGACCACTGCTGCCCGTGTACCCCTGGAACCAATTTTAAAGTGCCTACAGCCAGCCCATTTTATTGTGTTAGGCCTTCGAAGCCTGTCTGCGGTCCCTCCTTCCACTAGGCCTCCACTGACCAGACCACTGCTGCCCGTGTACCCCTGGAACCAATTTTAAAGTGCCTACAGCCAGCCCATTTTATTGTGTTAGGCCTTCGAAGCCTGTCTGCGGTCCATACTTTAAATACTCCTCCACTCAGCACCAAGCTGCCTGCCCGTGTATCCATGTAACCGCTGTAAAACTGCCATGAGCCTATTGTTTGTTATGTTAGGCCTTTGATAGCCTGTCTGCGGTCCTTACTTTAAATACTCCTCCACTCACCACCTAGCTGCCTGTGTATCCATGTAACCGATGTAAAACTGCCATGACTGCCTACTGTTTGTTATTTTAGGCCTTTGATAGCCTGTCTGCGGCCCCTACTTGCAATACTCCTCCACTGACCACAATGCTGCCTGGAGTGCCTGCCTGTGTATCCATGTAACCGATGTAAAACTGCCATGACTGCCTACTGTTTGTTATTTTAGGCCTTTGATAGCCTGTCTGCGGCCCCTACTTGCAATACTCCTCCACTGAGCACAATGCTGCCTGGAGTGCCTGCCTGTGTATCCATGTAACCGATGTAAAACTGCCATGACTGCCTACTGTTTGTTATTTTAGGCCTTTGATAGCCTGTCTGCAGCCCCTACTTGCAATACTCCTCCACTGACCACACCAATGCTGCCCGTGTACCCCTGGAACCTATTTAAAAGTTCATAGAGCCTAGTTATATATTTTATTTACTATTAATAAGGCCATGATGGACTACGCTGTACCACGCTACAAGCTAACCAGTCGACACTTCTTTTGCGAGAAAAGCCATCCCAACCCTCCACCAGCATGTAGAAGACCGCATTGTCCATGCACTCTGGCAATCTGTGAGTACAAAGGTGCACCTGACAACAGACGCATGGACCTGTAGGCATGGCCACGGAAGATTACGTGTCCATTACGGCGCAATGGGTTAATGTGGTGGATGCATGGTCCACAGGGGACAGCCTACTAAGTCTGTCTGCAGTCCCTAATTCAAATTGTCCTCCACTGTCTAAATCGGAACTTCCACCTTCTGGCTTTCGGCCTATAGTATCAGAAATTAAACTGCATTTGGCCTTCAACTTTGGTTAGGGCCTACTAACGGCTTCTGCCCCTCCCTGGTGTTGTCCTCAACTAAATAAAGCTGAGCTTCAACCTTCCGGCTCTCATTATGTGGTTTTAAAAAAAAAAATGGTGGTTAGGGCCTACTAACGGCTTCTGCCCCTCCCTGGTGTTGTCCTCAACTAAATAAAGCTGAGCTTCAACCTTCCGGCTCTCATTAAGTGGTTTTTAAAAAAAAATGGTGGTTAGGGCCTACTAACGGCTTCTGCCCCTCCCTGGTGTTGTCCTCAACTAAATAAAGCTGAGCTTCAACCTTCCGGCTCTCATTAAGTGGTTTTAAAAAAAAAAAAAATGGTGGTTAGGGCCTACTAACGGCTTCTGCCCCTCCCTGGTGTTGTCCTCAACTAAATAAAGCTGAGCTTCAACCTTCCGGCTCTCATTAAGTGGTTTTAAAAAAAAAAAAAATGGTGGTTAGGGCCTACTAACGGCTTCTGCCCCTCCCTGGTGTTGTCCTCAACTAAATAAAGCTGAGCTTCAACCTTCCGGCTCTCATTAAGTGGTTTTAAAAAAAAAATGGTGGTTAGGGCCTACTAACGGCTTCTGCCCCTCCCTGGTGTTGTCCTCAACTAAATAAAGCTGAGCTTCAACCTTCCGGCTCTCATTAAGTGGTTTTAAAAAAAAAAAAAATGGTGGTTAGGGCCTACTAACGGCTTCTGCCCCTCCCTGGTGTTGTCCTCAACTAAATAAAGCTGAGCTTCAACCTTCCGGCTCTCATTAAGTGGTTTTAAAAAAAAAATGGTGGTTAGGGCCTACTAACGGCTTCTGCCCCTCCCTGGTGTTGTCCTCAACTAAATAAAGCTGAGCTTCAACCTTCCGGCTCTCATTAAGTGGTTTTAAAAAAAAAAAAATGGTGGTTAGGGCCTACTAACGGCTTCTGCCCCTCCCTGGTGTTGTCCTCAACTAAATAAAGCTGAGCTTCAACCTTCCGGCTCTCATTAAGTGGTTTTAAAAAAAAAAAAAATGGTGGTTAGGGCCTACTAACGGCTTCTGCCCCTCCCTGGTGTTGTCCTCAACTAAATAAAGCTGAGCTTCAACCTTCCGGCTCTCATTAAGTGGTTTTAAAAAAAAAAAAAATGGTGGTTAGGGCCTACTAACGGCTTCTGCCCCTCCCTGGTGTTGTCCTCAACTAAATAAAGCTGAGCTTCAACCTTCCGGCTCTCATTAAGTGGTTTTAAAAAAAAAAAAAATGGTGGTTAGGGCCTACTAACGGCTTCTGCCCCTCCCTGGTGTTGTCCTCAACTAAATAAAGCTGAGCTTCAACCTTCCGGCTCTCATTAAGTGGTTTTAAAAAAAAAATGGTGGTTAGGGCCTACTAACGGCTTCTGCCCCTCCCTGGTGTTGTCCTCAACTAAATAAAGCTGAGCTTCAACCTTCCGGCTCTCATTATGTGGTTTTAAAAAAAAAAATGGTGGTTAGGGCCTACTAACGGCTTCTGCCCCTCCCTGGTGTTGTCCTCAACTAAATAAAGCTGAGCTTCAACCTTCCGGCTCTCATTAAGTGGTTTTAAAAAAAAAATGGTGGTTAGGGCCTACTAACGGCTTCTGCCCCTCCCTGGTGTTGTCCTCAACTAAATAAAGCTGAGCTTCAACCTTCCGGCTCTCATTAAGTGGTTTTAAAAAAAAAAAAATGGTGGTTAGGGCCTACTAACGGCTTCTGCCCCTCCCTGGTGTTGTCCTCAACTAAATAAAGCTGAGCTTCAACCTTCCGGCTCTCATTAAGTGGTTTTAAAAAAAAAATGGTGGTTAGGGCCTACTAACGGCTTCTGCCCCTCCCTGGTGTTGTCCTCAACTAAATAAAGCTGAGCTTCAACCTTCCGGCTCTCATTAAGTGGTTTTAAAAAAAAAATGGTGGTTAGGGCCTACTAACGGCTTCTGCCCCTCCCTGGTGTTGTCCTCAACTAAATAAAGCTGAGCTTCAACCTTCCGGCTCTCATTAAGTGGTTTTAAAAAAAAAAAAAATGGTGGTTAGGGCCTACTAACGGCTTCTGCCCCTCCCTGGTGTTGTCCTCAACTAAATAAAGCTGAGCTTCAACCTTCCGGCTCTCATTAAGTGGTTTTAAAAAAAAAATGGTGGTTAGGGCCTACTAACGGCTTCTGCCCCTCCCTGGTGTTGTCCTCAACTAAATAAAGCTGAGCTTCAACCTTCCGGCTCTCATTATGTGGTTTTAAAAAAAAAAATGGTGGTTAGGGCCTACTAACGGCTTCTGCCCCTCCCTGGTGTTGTCCTCAACTAAATAAAGCTGAGCTTCAACCTTCCGGCTCTCATTAAGTGGTTTTAAAAAAAAAATGGTGGTTAGGGCCTACTAACGGCTTCTGCCCCTCCCTGGTGTTGTCCTCAACTAAATAAAGCTGAGCTTCAACCTTCCGGCTCTCATTAAGTGGTTTTAAAAAAAAAATGGTGGTTAGGGCCTACTAACGGCTTCTGCCCCTCCCTGGTGTTGTCCTCAACTAAATAAAGCTGAGCTTCAACCTTCCGGCTCTCATTAAGTGGTTTTAAAAAAAAAAAAAATGGTGGTTAGGGCCTACTAACGGCTTCTGCCCCTCCCTGGTGTTGCCCTCAACTAAATAAAGCTGAGCTTCAACCTTCTGCTCCAAATTACCATTTTAAAAAATGCAATAGGCTTTTCCGGCCTACTAAAGGTGTCTGCCCCTCCCTGGTGTTGTCCTCAACTGAACAAAGCTGAGCTTCCACATTCTGGCTTTCGCCCTATACTATCAGATATTAAACTGCATTTGGCCTACTAGTGTGGTTAGGCCCTTGAAACAGTGTCTGCTGCTCTTGGGTTTGCTACTCCACTGAACAAAGCAATGCCGCCTGTTTAGTCCTGTTACCAATTTTGAACTGCATGTAGCCTACTTTATTCTTTGGCCCTATATCTGTTTCCTCCTCATCCTGCCCATTGCCCAGCCACTGCTAAATGAGTCTGCTGGTACATTGACCTAGACCACTACATTCCCCTTGTACTCTACACAGCCAGAATCTGTCCCTGCTGAAAGTAAGGTTCCCCTTCCCGCATGTTATACCACCTTACACAGGGACAAAGAGGAAGGTGCAGATGAAAGTGCAGGTTCCTTCATCAGGTGGGGGGGCATACTCGTTGGCGACGTCACTGGCACAGGGCCCCTCAGAGTACGCAAAAGTGTCGCTGCTGGTGGGAGGCGCCCCCGCCATGCAAACACACCGCCGTACTTTGAGGGGCCCTGTGCCAGTGGCAATGCGAACGAGTGGGCCCCCCCTGCTTGCTCAGGATCACAGCACTTGCAACTTTTAAATACTTACCTTTCCCTGCAACACCGCCGTGACGTAGTCCGCATTTCCTGGGCCCACGAAAAACTTGAGCCAGCCCTACTCCCCCCACAACTTTCCCCCAATTCCCTATGCCCAACTATTATTATACAGTTAATTAAGATTGGCAAGCTTCAGAAACAAGAATGGATGTTTTTGGCATTAAAATGGGCACTGTAGGTGTTTTCCTGGCCTCCACTCACTGCCGACTATGCTTCCCCATTGACTTGCATTGGGTTTCGTGTTTCGGTCGATCCCCGACTTTTAGCGATAATCGGCCGACTGCACTCGACTCGACTCTGGACAAAATCGGGTTTCCCAAAACCCTACTCGATCTTAAAAAAATGAAAGTCGCTCAACCCTATCCACCACCACTACCATCATTACCAGCTGACAATGACCGCCCTCGGCCATGACCTCTTCCACTAGTCTTCCTCATTGTTTGCAAAACATAACCAAAGTAACGGTATTTGTTACTGTAAAACAACTTATAAGGTGAACTCAAACTTCTGTTGGATTTATATATACCTTTATAGGTGCCTGACACTGAAAGGAAAATCAGGCCCAATGTTACACACTAGGTTTTCTGTGCCCCAATAATTTGAGACAGATGGCACACACAGGACCAGCACTCAAGCAGAAATGCCAATCTTAATCTCCCACTATTTTTTTTTTATGGGAGAATTAAAAAAAAACAAAAAAACAAAAAACAAAAAACAATATTACACACTAGGTTTTCGGTGGCACACAATGAGAGACAGATGCCACACACAGGACTGGCACAGAGGCAGACTTGCCAATCTTTATCTCCCACTATTTTTTTTTTTTTACAGGGAGAATTTACCCCCCCCCCCCAAAATAATGGCCAAGTATTACACAGTGGTTTTCGGTGGCACACAATGAGAGACAGATGCCACACACAGGACTGGCACAGCGGCAGACTTGCCAATCTTTATCTCCCACTAATTATTTTTTTTTAAAAGGGAGAATTTAGAAAAAAAAAAAAGCCCAGTATTACACAGTGGTTTTCGGTGGCACACAATGAGAGACAGATGCCACACACAGCAATGGCACAGAGGCAGACTTGCCAATCTTTATCTCCCACTAATTTTTTTTTTTTTCCAGGGAGAATTTACCCCCCCCCAAAAAATGGCCCAGTATTACACAGTGGTTTTCGGTGGCACACAATGAGAGACAGATGCCACACACAGGACTGGCACAGAGGCAGACTTGCCAATCTTTATCTCCCACTAATTTTTTTTTTTTACAGGGAGAATTTACCCCCCCCCCAAAAAAAAATGGCCAAGTATTACACAGTGGTTTTCGGTGGCACACAATGAGAGACAGATGCCACACACAGGACTGGCACAGCGGCAGAGTTGCCAATCTTTAACTCACACTAATTATTTTTTTTTAAAAGGGAGAATTTAGAAAAAAAAAAAAAAAAACAGTATTACACAGTGGTTTTCGGTGGCACACAATGAGAGACAGATGCCACACACAGCAATGGCACAGAGGCAGACTTGCCAATCTTTATCTCCCACTAATTTTTTTTTTTTTACAGGGAGAATTTACCCCCCCCCAAAAAAATGGCCAAGTATTACACAGTGGTTTTCGGTGGCACACAATGAGAGACAGATGCCACACACAGGACTGGCACAGAGGCAGACTTGCCAATCTTTATCTCCCACTAATTTTTTTTTTTTTAAAGGGAGAATTTAGAAAAAAAAAAAAAAAAGGCCCAGTATTACACAGTGGTTTTCGGTGGCACACAATGAGAGACAGATGCCACACACAGCAATGGCACAGAGGCAGACTTGCCAATCTTTATCTCCCACTAATAATTTTTTTTTTTACAGGGAGAATTTACCCCAAAAAAATAAATGGCCAAGTATTACACAGTGAGTTCGGTGGCACACAATGAGAGACAGATGCCACACACAGGACTGGCACAGAGGCAGACTTGCCAATCTTTATCTCCCACTAATTTTTTTTTTTTTTAAAGGGAGAATTTAGAAAAAAAAAAAAAAAAAGGCCCAGTATTACACAGTGGTTTTCGGTGGCACACAATGAGAGACAGATGCCACACACAGCAATGGCACAGAGGCAGACTTGCCAATCTTTATCTCCCACTAATAATTTTTTTTTTTACAGGGAGAATTTACCCCAAAAAAATAAATGGCCAAGTATTACACAGTGGTTTTCGGTGGCACACAATGAGAGACAGATGCCAAACACAGGACTGGCACAGAGGCAGACTTCCCAATCTTTATCTCCCACTAATTTTTTTTTTTTACAGGGAGAATTTACCCCAAAAAATAAATGGCCAAGTATTACACAGTGGTTTTCGGTGGCACACAATGAGAGACAGATGCCACACACAGCAATGGCACAGAGGCAGACTTGCCAACCTTTATCTCCCACTATTTTTTTTTTTTTTACAGGGAGAATTTACCCCAAAAAAATTAATGGCCAAGTATTACACAGTGGTTTTCGGTGGCACACAATGAGAGACAGATGCCACACACAGGACTGGCACAGAGGCAGACTTGCCAATCTTTATCTCCCACTAATTTTATTTTTTTTTAAAAGGGAGAATTTAGAAAAAAAATAAAAAAAGGCCCAGTATTACACAGTGGTTTTCGGTGGCACACAATGAGAGACAGATGCCACACACAGGACTGGCACAGAGGCAGACTTGCCAATCTTTATCTCCCACAAATTTTTTTCTTTTTAACAGGGAGAATTTAGAAAAAAAAAAAAAAAAGGCCCAGTATTACACAGTGGTTTTCGGTGGCACACAATGAGAGACAGATGCCACACACAGGACTGGCACAGAGGCAGACTTGCCAATCTTTATCTCCCTGCAGTAATCTCAGGAAAGTATGGCAGGCAGCTATAAAATGGACTGCTGCACACAAAAGTGGGGACAAACACACAAGATAGCTGTGCAGAAAGGAAGGAACAACAGGATTTGTGCTTTGAAAAAAGCAGTTGGTTTGCACAGCGGCGTACACACAAAGCAACGCAGCTATCAGGGAGCCTTCTAGGGCAGCCCAATGAGCTACAGCACTGAGGAAAAAAAAATGTAGCTTCCACTGTGCCTGCAAACAAAAGGTGGTGTTGGACAGTGGAAATCGCTACAGCACAAGCAGTTTGTGGCTTTATGTACCCTACCTATCACTATCCCTGCTTCTGAAGAAGCAGCAGCAACCTCTCCCTATGCTCAGATCAGCAGCAGTAAGATGGCGGTCGGCGGGAACGCCCCTTTATAGCCCCTGTGACGCGGCAGAAAGCAAGCCAATCACTGCAATGCCCTTCTCTAAGATGGTGGGGACTGAGATCTATGTCATCACGCTGCCCACACTCTGCGTCCACCTTCATTGGCTGAGAAATGGCGCTTTTAGCGTCATTGAAACGCGACTTTGGCGCGAAAGTCGCGTACCGCATGGCAGACCCCACACAGGGATCGGGTCGGTTTCATGAGACGCCGACTTTGCCAAAAGTCGGCGACTTATGAAAATGAACGATCCGTTTCGCTCAACCCTAGATTAACCCGCTGCTAACAAGACCCCATATACTATAATGTCCCCCATTCTGGCTTCTTACAGTATAATGTATCATTATGTCCTTAATTCAAGCTCTCATATAGTAATAATGTTCCCTTTCTAGCACTTATACAGAAATATTTTCCCAAATTCTGGCCCCATACAATATAATGTCCCCCATTACGGGTCCTATACAGCAATAATGCTCACCATTCTGTCCCCCATGCCGTATTAAGACTCTCTTTGTGATCCCCATACAGAAAAATGTTCCCCTCTGTCGCTTAAAGTATAATAACTCCTTTCTTGCTTTCTTAGCATTTAAAAAAAACAACCATTCTATTCACTTGTATCTACTTCAATGATAAAAAGATCCTTCTTCCTCCTCCATCGCCCAGTGCAGGTGGAACATTTCAGTGTTGCCATTGTACCACCTGCGATGGGACACCTGATGTCATTTGCAGCTGCTGAAATCTGATAGGCAGGTTGGTTTATGTAGGTATTGTGGAGCAGGGATCCAGTAGGTCTCTGCTCCTCAGTAGTTTTTGTTGTATAAACGTCGGAGCCCCTTCCGGAGATGCTGCAACTCTCCACCAACAGTGTGTGCCAACCTTGAGAAGACTTACAGAAAACGTTTGACCTCTGTCATTGCCAACAAGGGATATATAACAAAATATTGAGATGAACTTTTGATAATGACTAAATAATTATTTTCCACCATAATTTCCAAAATAAATCTTGCCAAATCAGACAAGGTGATTTTCTGGATTCGTTTTCTCATTTTGACTCTAATAGTTGTGGTCTACCTACAATGTCAATAACAGGCATCTCTCATCTTTTTAAGTGGGAGAACTTGCACAATTGGTGGCTGACTAAATACTTTTTTTCCCCACTGTATATGTGGTCATGGGTCATGGCCTCTATTATTAGCCTTTGTATCTGCCTCTGGGCATTAATTTAAGAAATACAGTAAGGGTAGAGCTTGTTCCCCAGCATGACATAATAGGCACCTTTGCTTTCACTAGCAATAAATTAACCCCCTAGAATTGTTCAGCACAAGCCATGGCATCCATGCAAATCCAATCCATAACTTTATTGTACAAATAGACAACAGCATGAACGTGAGAATAGAAGCAGGCAATAGAGACAAACTAATTTATACTCAGATGGCACTTTCTCAAGGCATATTGGCAAGAAGCATAATCACGCTTAAATCCTTCAGTGTGCTTATTACAAAAGTTTCTGTAATTTGAGACAGGCACAGAAATGTTGGACAGTTTCAGAAAAAAAGCACAAGCAGAATTCATTTGAACTCCATTCCTGTCTTTGCAATCTATGACTCCTTAGTGGGTTGATCTGAATCCCAATTTTAAGGGGGTTTCAAACAGAACCCACAAAATACAGTAGATTTTACCCATGTTAGGCCTCCTTTACACATTTTTTTCACGGATATCAGACGTAGCCAATATAATTAGTGATATGTGAACCCAAACAGTAAAATTCAGGGAACACCTACTGTTGGGGCCCCAAACACAGACTTCTCTAGGAAGTCCAGGTTACTGTTTGAGTTCGGCACCCGGGACATTGGGTATTTCCCACACTGTCATCTGCATAACCGTGCAAGAAAAACTGGCAGCTCTGATCTGATAAGATTATTACTGCCAGTCAGAGTGCCAGCCGCTGTGACTGGCGGTAAAAGGTTAACCGCCTGTCACAGAGGCCGACCCTCGGTGGATGTAAGTACTACTCCCATCAGCCTACTCCTGTTGTCGCTGATAACAGCGAGATCAGGCACCGCTGATGGGAGTATTCATCAGCCGGCACCTGTGCTATAAATAAATGAATAATTTAAAAAATGATCTGGGATCTGTTCTATTTTTGATAAACAGCATGGCAAAATTGACAGCTGCGGGTTGCAGCCCTCAGCTGTCAGCTTTATCGTGGCTGGTCATCAAAAATAGAGGAGTCCCCACATTGCTATTTAAATTATTTAAATAAATAATTAAAAAAACAAAACAGTGTGGGTCTCCTTCATTTTTGACAACCAGCCAAGCCAAAGCAGGCAGCTGTGGGCTGATATTCTCAGGCTTTGCCTGGCTCTTCCCACTTGTCCTGAGGCAGTGGCAAGTGGGGTAATAGTTGTGGGGTTGATGTTATTGTCGCGCCCCCAGACGAGGGCAATGGGGTACTCTGTACCGGGTCCTTCGGTTCGGGGGATGTCACGGTGGCCCGAACCGGTCCCTGGCCCTTTGAGGGGGCGTCCAACAAAAGTAATAGTCTATATGGGAATAGTGTTCATGACGCCACCTGTGGTATTCGGTCAGGGTGACCGATGCTGCGGTGAGGGGTCTGCTGGGGTGATATTATGGCAGCTAGATGGTATACCTTCCCACAGGTGAAGTGTGTCCCCAGGGCTTCCCAGAAGTGTAGGTGGTGATGGTGGACGATGTAAGGCGCAGAGAATAACGAGGACACAAGGTTGCAGTCTCTTTACCTTTACTGGAGGCTTCAGCATCCACAGTCCAGGGTACAGACCACAGGGTAGGCAGAGTCCGGCTGGTCTGAAGGCAAATCCAAAGTCCCCTTATCCAGGTGGAAATCAGTAGCCTTCCTCTAGCGCCTTGTGTTGTAGTACCTCCCTGCTGAGCTTCTCGGTAAGGTCCTCACAACTCTTGTAGATGTTCTAGAGATCATTTCTTCCTCTCTGTCCCCCAGATGGTATGGATAGGACAAACCCGTATGACTGATGGCCTGAGGCTTGTTTATAGGGACCCTAGAGACGCCCTGACCCCCACAAGTTGCCACCGTGTCTCCTAGGTATTAAGGTCAGGCAGCCAACTTGAAATTGACTGTCCTGCCGGTCTCTGGAGCAAGGCTTGGAGACTGTTGCTCCCTCGGTGTTCCGGCCACCGGCTACGTGCCTCAGAAGGAGGCAGCCTATTACAGGGCAGAACTCCTTCTGGTGTTATCTCCTTCTGCTATGACTTCGTGTCTCACCCTCTACAACACAATTCTCTTTGTGTCCTTTCTTAGGATGCTGCCGCACGTGGGGCAGGCGCAGCTCCGTGTCTTTCTGTCTTGCTAGGCCTCCAACAGGATCCCACCCCTGTCAGGGACCCTCTGTCTGCAGCTCCGATGTTCCTCCTTTCCCCCTGTCTGCCTGACAGGTGTTGCCTGGGCAAAGCCCAGTCAGCTTCTCTCTAACTTTCTATCCAGCCCACCAGTTTTATCCTTCTGTGAGGAGTGCCCTAGTAGATAGGAGCAAGGCTCCCCCTGGTGGACCGGAGTGTGAAGTGTGGTGTATGGTTTGTGATACCTGGTAAGAAGATCTCCTTTATTGCCATCAGACGTAATATTACTCCCCCTGGTGGAAGAATGACATTACTGCAATGACCAGGCTGCACTATCTTTGTATTGTCAGTAGTGTTGAGCATTCCGATACCGCAAGTATCGGGTATCGGCCGATATTTGCTGTATCGGAATTCCGATACCGAGATCCGATACTTTTGTGGTATCGGGAATCGGTATTGGGATCAATATTAATGTGTAAAATAAAGAATAAAAATAAAAAATATTGATATACTCACCCTCTGACGCGCCCTGGTTGTAACTGCCAGCCTCCGTTCATAAGAATGAGCGCTTGAAAGTCCTTAGATGACGTCGCGGCCTGCGACCAATCACAGGCCGCGACGTCATCTAAGGACTTTCAAGCGCTCATTCTTATGAACGGAGGCTGGCGGTTACAACCAGGGCGCGTCAGAGGGTGAGTATATCAATATTTTTTATTTTTATTCTTTATTTTACACATTAATATGGATCCCAGGGCCTGAAGGGGAGTTTCCTCTCCTTCAAACCCTGGGAACCATCAGGATACCTTCCGATACTTGGTGTCCCATTGACTTGTATTGGTATCGGGTATCGGTATCGCTGATATCCGATACTTTTCGGGTATCGGCCGATACTATCCAATACCGATACTTTCAAGTATCGGACGGTATCGCTCAACACTAATTGTCAGGTGACATGAAGCCCAAGAGATAGTAATGGAGATAACCAGCCATGATAAAGCTGACATCTGAGGGTTGCAACCTGCAGCTGTCCGTTTTGCGATGCCTGTTATCAAAAATAGAACAGACCACATGTAATTTTTTTAATTATTTAATCACCGGTGCCTGCTCTCTCTGTTATCAGCGACAGCAGGCGTAGGCAGATGGGAGTAGTACTCACATCAGCCGATGCCCTTGTTACTGATGGTACACTTTTTACCACCAGTCACAGCTGCTGGCTCAGATTGTCATCTGACAGAGTAGGAACCACAGCTCCAGGTACGGACTGGGGCTGAAATTCAGTCCTGGCATTTGAAATCACACATGCCCATGTTTTCCCCATCCCCATGAACCAGATGGAATATAGTACTAGTGCAGCGCCCCAGAGTCCTGGTCATTGCAGTACTGACCCTCTGCCACTAAGGGGAGGGATGGTACGTCTGATGGCACTAAAGGAGTTCACCTGACCAGGTATCACAGTCACACACTACACTTCACACTCCGGCCACCAGGGGGAGCAAAGGGTTCTATGTATTAGGCCACTCCTCACACTCTGGTAAAACTGGGGGCTGGATAGGAAGTTAGGGAGAAGCTGACTGGGTTTTGCCCAGGTAACACCTTGTGAGAGAAGAGGTTGCTTGGGAAGATCCAGGGGGGTCCCTGTCAGAGGTGGGATCCTGGCAGAGGCCTAGCGAAAAGGAAAGATCGTTACGGAGCCGCGCCTGCACTTCATTGCGGCGGCATCTTAAGAAAGGACACGAAGCGAGGTATATTGTGGAGAAGTGAGAAACAAGATCACAGCACAAAGGCGATAGAACCAGTAGGAGTCGTGCCCCGAGATCGGCAACATCCTACTGAGGCGTATAGCCGGTGGCCGGAACGCCGAGGAAGTATTGGGCTCCACGCATTACTTCAAACCAACGGCAGGGCAGTTAATTTTAGGTTGGCTGCCTCACCTAAATCACCTAATGAAGGCAATTGTGGGAGAGGGGCGTCTCTAGGGTCTCTATAAAATAACTCCAGGCCTACCCCGTCATACGGGTGCATCCTATCCATATCATCTGGGGACGGAGAGAAAGAACAGAAACATACACGACAGTTGTGAGGACTATCCCGTGGTGCTCAGCAGGGAAGTACTACAACATCAGGCGCTAGTAGGTAAGCACTGATTTCCACCTGCAAAGGGAACTCTGGATGTGCCTTCGGACCGGCCGGTCTCAGCCAGCCCAGTTAACAGTGCTCTGGATTGCGGATGCCGAAGCCTTCAGTAAAGAGGTAGAAAGACTGCAACCCTGTGTCCTCATTATTTACTGCGACCTACACCACCACCTACACCTTTTATTGGGCGCCCCTTAGCAGGACCATGGACCGGGTCAGGCCTCCGTGACATTCTCAGAATCGATAGACCCGGTACCGAGTACCCCGCCGTCCTGCGTTTGGGGGCCACTCCAACTTGGCGTCACGAACAGGATCTACTTAAGCCTGAAGAATCAGGTCATGTGTGCTGTTGTGAATTTGGATTCTGGGCTCCCCCGGTGGCTACTGGTGGAATTGAACTTGTGACATCATCTTCCCTGTTCACCTGTTCTGATTAGATCTGGGTGTCGCTATATAACCTGGCTTCTCTGTTAGATGCTTGCCGGTCAACAATGTTATCAGAAGCCTCTCTGTGCTTGTTCCTGCTCCCAGACATCTACTAGATAAGTTGGACATTCGTCCATGTTTTGTTTTTGTATTTTGGTTCCAGTTCACAGCTGCAGTTTCGTTACTGTGTCTGGAAAGCTCTTGTTGATCAGGAATTGCCACTCTGGTATTATGAGTTAATGCCAGAGTCCTAAAGTAATTTCTGGATGTGTTTTGTTAGGGTTTTCTACTGACCATGAAAGTATGCTTTCTGTCTTCTGCTATCTAGAAAGCGGACCTCAAATTTGCTAAAACTATTTTCCTGCTGCGTTTGTTGTTTCATCTCATATCACCGCCAATATATGTGGGGGGCTTCTGTCTCCTTTTGGGCATTTCTCTAGAGGTGAGTCAGGTCTTATATTTCCCTCTGCTAGCATTATTTAGTTCTCCGGCCGGCGCTGGGCATATAGGGATAAAAAGTAGGACATGCTACCTGGCTACTTCTAGATGATGCGGTAGGTTTAGTTCATGGTCAGTACAGTTACATCTTCCAAGAGCTTGTTCCTATAGAGGCTTATGCTAGTTCTCTGGCCATGGAGATCATGACAGTTTGACCGGCCCACTAAAGGGTTAAAATCCTTGGCTGAGAAAGGAGAGAAATAAGAAGTCTGCTGAGAGTTTTTTTTTTTTTTTTCCTCTGTGCTCTTAATTGGATCACTTGCCAGTCTGTCTATGCTGCAGTCTTTCTTTTTTTTCTCTCTCCTTATAATCTTTGAATGGCTTTGTGTTCACCTGTTAATAATGGATCTTCAGAGTGTAACTGCAGGTTTGAATAATCTCACCACGAAAGTACAAAATTTGCAAGATTTTATTATTCATGCTCCGGTATCTGAGCCGAGAATTCCTTTGCCGGAATTCTTCTCAGGGAATAGATCTAGCTTTCAGAATTTTAGAAATAATTGTAAGCTATTTTTGTCCCTGAAATCTCGTTCTGCTGGAGACTCTGCACAGCAGGTTGGGATTGTGATTTCCTTGCTCCGCGGCGACCCTCAAGACTGGGCTTTTGCATTGGCACCAGGGGATCCTGCGTTGCGCAATCTGGATGCGTTTTTTTTGGCCTTGGGCTTGCTGTATGAGGAACCTCATTTGGAACTTCAGGCAGAAAAAACTTTGATGTCCCTATCGCAGGGGCAAGATGAAGCTGAAATTTACTGCCAAAGATTCCGTAAATGGTCTGTGCTTACTCAGTGGAATGAGTGTGCCTTGGCGGCTACTTTCAGAGAGGGTCTCTCTGATGCCATTAAGGATGTTATGGTGGGGTTCCCTGTGCCTGCAGGTCTGAATGAGTCCATGACAATGGCCATTCAGATCGATAGGCGTCTGCGGGAGCGCAAACCTGTGCACCATCTGGCGGTATCCACTGAGAAGACGCCAGAAAGCATGCAGTGTGATAGAATTCTGTCCAGAAGCGAGCGGCAGAATTTTAGACGGAAAAATGGGTTGTGTTTCTATTGTGGGGATTCTACTCATGTTATATCAGCGTGCTCTAAGCGTACTAAAAAGCTTGATAAATCCGTTTCCATTGGCACTTTACAGTCTAAATTGATTTTGTCTGTGACCCTGATTTGCTCTTTGTCATCTATTACTACTGACGCCTATATCGACTCTGGCGCCGCTTTGAGTCTTATGGATTGGTCCTTTGCCAATCGTTGTGGGTATGATTTAGAGCCTTTGGAAACTCTTATTCCTCTGAAGGGGATTGACTCCACCCCATTGGCTAATAATAAACCACAATACTGGACACAAGTGACTATGTGTATTAATCCGGATCACCAGGAGACTATTCGTTTTCTAGTGCTGTATAATCTACATGAGGATTTGGTGCTGGGATTGCCATGGCTGCAGTCTCACAACCCAGTCCTTGACTGGAGAGCTATGTCTGTGTTGAGCTGGGGATGTAAGGGGACTCATGGGGACGTACCTTTGGTGTCCATTTCATCATCTATTCCCTCTGAAATCCCTGAGTTCCTGTCTGATTATCGTGACGTCTTTGAAGAACCCAAGCTGGGTTCACTACCTCCGCACCGTGAGTGCGATTGTGCTATAGATTTAATTCCGGGTAGTAAATACCCAAAGGGTCGTTTATTTAATCTGTCTGTGCCTGAACATACTGCTATGCGAGAATATATAAAGGAGTCCTTGGAAAAGGGACATATTCGTCCATCGTCATCTCCCTTAGGAGCCGGTTTTTTCTTTGTGTCAAAAAAAGACGGCTCTTTGAGACCATGTATTGATTATCGGCTTTTGAATAAAATCACGGTTAAATATCAATACCCATTGCCGTTGCTGACTGATTTGTTTGCTCGCATAAAGGGGGCCAAGTGGTTCTCTAAGATTGATCTCCGTGGGGCGTATAATTTGGTGCGGATCAGGCAGGGGGATGAGTGGAAAACCGCATTTAATACGCCCGAGGGCCACTTTGAGTATTTGGTGATGCCTTTTGGTCTTTCTAATGCCCCTTCAGTCTTCCAGTCCTTTATGCATGATATTTTCCGCGATTTTTTGGATAAATTTATGATAGTGTATCTGGATGATATTCTGATTTTTTCGGATGACTGGGACTCTCATGTCCGGCAAGTTAAGAGGGTTTTTCAGGTTTTGCGGTCTAATTCTCTGTGTGTCAAGGGTTCTAAGTGCGTTTTTGGGGTTCAGAGAATTTCCTTTTTGGGATATATTTTTTCTCCCTCTTCCATTGAGATGGATCCTGTCAAGGTTCAAGCTATTTGTGATTGGACGCAGCCCTCTTCTCTTAAAAGTCTTCAGAAATTTTTGGGCTTTGCCAACTTTTATCGTCGATTTATTTCTGGTTTTTCGGATGTCGTTAAGCCATTGACCGATTTGACTAGACAGGGTGCTGATGTTGCTAATTGGTCCCCTGATGCTGTGGAGGCCTTTCAGGAGCTTAAGCGCCGTTTTTCTTCTGCCCCTGTGTTGCGTCAGCCTGATGTGACTCTTCCTTTTCAGGTTGAGGTCGACGCTTCTGAGATCGGAGCTGGGGCAGTGTTGTCGCAGAAAAGTTCTGACTGCGCCGTGATGAGGCCTTGTGCCTTCTTTTCCCGTAAATTTTCGCCCGCTGAGCGGAATTATGATGTTGGGAATCGGGAGCTTTTGGCCATGAAGTGGGCGTTTGAGGAGTGGCGCCATTGGCTCGAGGGGGCCAGACATCAGGTGGTGGTATTGACTGACCACAAAAATTTGATTTATCTTGAGACCGCCAGGCGCCTGAATCCTAGACAGGCGCGCTGGTCATTATTTTTTTCTCGGTTTAATTTTGTGGTATCGTACCTACCAGGTTCTAAGAATGTTAAGGCGGATGCCCTTTCTAGGAGTTTTGAGCCTGATTCACCTGGCAACTCTGACCCCACAGGTATTCTTAAGGAGGGAGTTATCTTGTCAGCTGTTTCTCCAGACCTGCGGCGGGCCTTGCAGGAGTTTCAGGCGGATAGACCGGATCGTTGTCCGCCTGATAGGCTGTTTGTTCCTGATGATTGGACCAGTAAAGTCATCTCTGAGGTGCATTCTTCTGCGTTGGCAGGTCATCCTGGAATTTTTGGTACCAGGGATTTGGTGGCAAGATCCTTCTGGTGGCCTTCCCTGTCACGAGATGTGCGAGGCTTTGTGCAGTCTTGTGACGTTTGTGCTCGGGCCAAGCCTTGTTGTTCTCGGGCTAGTGGATTATTGTTGCCCTTGCCTATTCCTAAGAGGCCTTGGACACACATCTCGATGGATTTTATTTCAGATCTGCCTGTTTCTCAGAAGATGTCTGTCATCTGGGTGGTGTGTGACCGTTTTTCTAAGATGGTTCATTTGGTTCCCCTGCCCAAATTGCCTTCTTCTTCCGAGTTGGTGCCCCTGTTTTTTCAAAATGTTGTTCGTTTGCATGGTATTCCTGAGAATATCGTTTCTGACAGAGGAACCCAATTTGTGTCTAGATTTTGGCGGGCATTTTGTGCTAGGATGGGCATAGATTTGTCTTTTTCGTCTGCTTTTCACCCTCAGACTAATGGCCAGACCGAGCGGACTAATCAGACCCTGGAGACATATCTGAGGTGTTTTGTGTCTGCTGACCAGGATGATTGGGTTGCTTTTTTGCCATTGGCGGAGTTCGCCCTCAATAATCGGGCCAGCTCTGCCACCTTGGTTTCCCCGTTTTTCTGTAATTCGGGGTTCCATCCTCGATTTTCCTCCGGTCAGATGGAATCCTCGGATTGTCCTGGAGTGGATGCGGTGGTGGAGAGATTGCATCATATCTGGGGGCAGGTGATGGACAATTTAAAGTTGTCCCAGGAGAAGACTCAGCTTTTTGCCAACCGTCACCGTCGTGTTGGTCCTCGGCTTTGTGTTGGAGATTTGGTGTGGTTGTCTTCTCGTTTTGTCCCTATGAGGGTCTCATCTCCTAAGTTTAAGCCTCGGTTCATCGGTCCGTATAAAATATTGGAGATTCTTAACCCTGTTTCCTTCCGTTTGGACCTCCCTGCATCCATTTCTATTCATAACGTTTTTCATCGGTCGTTATTGCGCAGGTATGAGGCACCGGTTGTGCCTTCCGTTGAGCCTCCTGCTCCGGTGTTGGTTGAGGGTGAGTTGGAGTACGTTGTGGAAAAAATCCTAGACTCCCGTGTTTCCAGACGGAGACTCCAGTATCTGGTCAAGTGGAAGGGATACGGCCAGGAGGATAATTCTTGGGTCACTGCATCTGATGTTCATGCCTCTGATCTGGTTCGTGCCTTTCATAGGGCCCATCCTGATCGCCCTGGTGGTTCTGGTGAGGGTTCGGTGCCCCCTCCTTGAGGGGGGGGTACTGTTGTGAATTTGGATTCTGGGCTCCCCCGGTGGCTACTGGTGGAATTGAACTTGTGACATCATCTTCCCTGTTCACCTGTTCTGATTAGATCTGGGTGTCGCTATATAACCTGGCTTCTCTGTTAGATGCTTGCCGGTCAACAATGTTATCAGAAGCCTCTCTGTGCTTGTTCCTGCTCCCAGACATCTACTAGATAAGTTGGACATTCGTCCATGTTTTGTTTTTGTATTTTGGTTCCAGTTCACAGCTGCAGTTTCGTTACTGTGTCTGGAAAGCTCTTGTTGATCAGGAATTGCCACTCTGGTATTATGAGTTAATGCCAGAGTCCTAAAGTAATTTCTGGATGTGTTTTGTTAGGGTTTTCTACTGACCATGAAAGTATGCTTTCTGTCTTCTGCTATCTAGAAAGCGGACCTCAAATTTGCTAAAACTATTTTCCTGCTGCGTTTGTTGTTTCATCTCATATCACCGCCAATATATGTGGGGGGCTTCTGTCTCCTTTTGGGCATTTCTCTAGAGGTGAGTCAGGTCTTATATTTCCCTCTGCTAGCATTATTTAGTTCTCCGGCCGGCGCTGGGCATATAGGGATAAAAAGTAGGACATGCTACCTGGCTACTTCTAGATGATGCGGTAGGTTTAGTTCATGGTCAGTACAGTTACATCTTCCAAGAGCTTGTTCCTATAGAGGCTTATGCTAGTTCTCTGGCCATGGAGATCATGACAGTGTGCCTTGGAATTGTGACTGAATTGTGCTTGAACTGTGATTTATCGCAAAGACGGTGTATTGCTATTTGCCTCCAAAAATTCCCGCCAAAACCGCCGCCATTACAGCGCCACGAGGAGCGCAGGAGAAAGAAGAAGGGCGTGGATTTGTGGGAGTGAACAAGCTGAAGGGCGCGAAGAACAATGGCCACCCAGTCTAAATATTTCTGCGTCCTGAGGACGTGTCCGTCAGCAGCTGAGATCCGCCTCCTAATTCTCTATGGAGGGTGGAGACCATGGCGACGGGGCCGCCCCCGAAAGAGAACGCGGGAAGACGACCCAGAAGAGGGGACAGACATGGCGACTTCCAGGCAGCCACGTGGGGATACCCCGGCCTGGCTGGGAGCCTCATCACCAGAAGAGAGCCTGGATCCACCGTCGCTGTGGGGATTGACCGTTGCAGAGCTGCCCCTGGGGAGGCCTGGCTGCCAGTCGCCAGAAGGCTGGGTGGCTGCAGCCGAAGCCTGGCAGCTGGCACGCTGCCGGGACGCCTACACTCGTGTGGGGTCCCGGCTTGTCCACTCTGCAGAGATCCGCCTGTCCCCTGCATTCCCCTCTTCACCCGTTCCGACTGCGGAGGATCTGCGAACCCCGTCACCGGTTCGTAAGCCGCGGGAGCGGGACCTGAAGATCCTGCCATGGATGGAGCGCCGGTGGCGCCTGGTGGCTGCGCGGAGGAAGGAGAGAGGAAGAGAGACCCGACCTTCGGTCATGGTTGATCTGAAGGACGACCCTCCGCCGAAATGGGGTGTTGTAGTAACCTTCAGCTCCCAGGAAGGAAGGGGAGTCATCCAGGAGATCGGGGAGCCGCTGAAGGTGCACGTCACCCGGAATGAGGTGGAACCTTGCTACGGAGAGGTCGATGCAGATTGCGACTTGCAACCCGGGGATGCTGTGGTTTACACCTGGTGGCAAAGGGGGACTGGCTGGAGAGCCCAAGACGTCCAGCGGTGCGCAGCTCTCTCGGCTGCAACTGAGGCCCTGGAAACCGGGCCCGCCGCAGGCAGGATGACTGCCACCTCCCCTATGGACCACCAGGCTGCTTTGACCCATCGTGTGACCCTGGATCCCACCCGTCCTCGGCTGAGAAGGGTGGTATGAGAGGTAAAGCCGTTACAGTCGCAAGACTAAACCTCGATGCCATGATAATGTAAATAGTTCGTTTAACTGTTTGTCTTCCTGCTGTTTTGCTGCTTTGAACCCGACCAAGGTTATTCTTAAAGGGATCCCTTTGTTTACCCGGGATCCCTAATGCTTTATGTTTGTTTTGCATCACTGTTTTAAAAGACTACCGAATCATGGACAGTGAATGGTTCACAAACTGTGTTGTATATAGTTCGCACCTTCTTAAAGGTGCCCTCTACTGGTTTTACAAAAGGAGCTTTTTGAAGAGACTGTTCCTGGATACAGCGCAGAAGCTCTTGTTCACTGCAGACTTGCAACTTGAGAGTTGCACTACCTCAAAGAGACTTGACCTGTCCCTCTTAAAGGGGATGTTCACTGTTGCAATTAGTCAAGATATAATGTTGCTTTAAGAAAGTTGGAAAGTAATGATGTTTTACATAGTAGTATGTAGATAGATAGTGATAAGGAATATGACTGTTGATAATGAATAAAATTGAAGTTAAAGTGATTATCGGAGCTAATGATAGAGAGCCAAGGAAAGATGCAGTAGGCCCGTGGGGGTAGACCAGAGAGTCCTGCATAGGAGAAAGAGAGCTCAGGAAAATGTTGATTTGCACTTTTAGTTTTGTAGTATTCCTTTAGTGGGTTTCTGCCTTACGCCCTTAAAGGAGAAGTTAAATTATTGTTCAGAATTTGCACTTAGTAGATAGAATGCCTGGCTGGGTAATAATGGTTATTTATAGTCAGTTATTTAAATAAATGTTATTTAAAATCTTAAAGCACTATGTAAATATGTTTTTGTTTGTAACGTTCAAGTGTCCTCACCTCCCATAAAGGGAAGCATTGTTAAATTTATTTGTTTATTGCATTTCAAAATTTTGTATGTCTTTTGCTAACATGTATTGTTGTTCTTCTTTCCCAGTCTGGGAGTACTGGATTTAACCGGGGGGAGTGCAGCGCCCCAGAGTCCTGGTCGTTGCAGTACTGACGCTCCTCCACTAAGGGGAGTGATGGTACGTCTGATGGCACTAAAAGAGTTCACCTGACCAGGTATCACAGTCAAACACTACACTTCACACTCCGGCCACCAGGGGGAGCAAAGGGTTCTATGTATTAGGCCACTCCTCACACTCTGGTAAAACTGGGGGCTGGATAGGAAGTTAGGGAGAAGCTGACTGGGTTTTGCCCAGGTAACACCTTGTGAGAGAAGAGGTTGCTTGGGAAGATCCAGGGGGGTCCCTGTCAGGGGTGGGATCCTGGCAGAGGCCTAGCGAAAAGGACAGATCGTTACGGAGCCACGCCTGCACTTCATTGCGGCGGCATCTTAAGAAAGGACACGAAGCAAGGTATATTGTGGAGAAGTGAGAAACGAGATCACAGCACAAAGGCGATAGAACCAGTAGGAGTCGTGCCCCGAGATCGGCAACATCATATTGAGGCGCGTAGCCGGTGGCCGGAATGCCGAGGAAGTATTGGGCTCCACGCATTACTTCAAACCAACGGCAGGGCAGTTAATTTTAGGTTGGCTGCCTCACCTAAATCACCTAATGAAGACAACAGAGGCAATTGTGGGAGAGGGGCGTCTCTAGGGTCCCTATAAAAAAAACTCCAGGCCTACCCCGTCATACGGGTGCGTCCTATCCATATCATCTGGGGGACGGAGAGAAAGAACAGAAACATACACGACAGTTGTGAGGACTATCCCATGGTGCTCAGCAGGGAAGTACTACAACACCCAGGCGCTAGTAGGTAGGCACTGATTTCCACCTGCAAAGGGAACTCTGGATGTGCCTTTGGACCGGCTGGTCTCAGCCAGCCCTGTCAGCAGTGCTCTGGATTGCGGATGCCGAAGCCTTCAGTAAAGAGACTGCAACCCTGTGTCCTCATTATTTACTGCGACCTACACCACCACCTACACCTTTTATTGGGCGCCCCTTAGCAGGACCACGGACCGGGTCAGGCCACCGTGACATCCTCAGAATCAATAGACCCGGTACCGAGTACCCCGCCGTCCTGCTTTTGGGGGCCGCTCCACTAATATTACCCTGGATGGAGGAAAAGAAGATTTTCTACAAGACCATTATTTCTAATGATACCCGTGGCCTGCTGGGGTAAGTCAGCAACTTTGTGCTCCATCACAACTCTTAACAGTATGAGTATCTTGAGATCATTGATTCTGTTAACAACGTAGCAGACAAGGCAGCTCATGACCAGACAGGCCCTTCTGGCATTTGCCATAATTGACAGATGGCTAGTCTGGCCTTGCATAGCTGTCTGACCCTCGGGCTGTCATGCAGATGACTGCGTGGCGAACAATGAATGTTTCCTCACCCATTTATCTGAATAGGGTCCGATTTAAGCTTCGGGTACTGTTCTGGTACTTGACCCAAACTTTTTTAAAATGTTCAGCCAAACCCGCTGGACCCAAACACCCAGGGTTTCGCCAGTCACTAATTATAACCTATGGTGCTATTCACATGTTTCTTTCTTTATCAGTACTGAAAAAACACTGATCACATAGAAACACTGATTAGCCTGATGGTAAAAACGGACACACTGATGGAAAACACCGATGGCACTGGAACCGACGTGTAAGGGAGGCCTAAAGCTGTATTTTAATAACTTGGCATAGCCAAAATGGCTTACTGATGCCCACCAATCCCTGACATCTAACACCTATGGTTCTATATTCTGATATAAATTCAAAATATCTGTAATTGTATCTACTTGGTTTTGAAATTGACCTTACATGAACCCTACGATCACACTTACATAAAGCCTTTTCAGAGCAGCTTGGTCAGTTTCTTGAATCAATTACTCAGGATGTAAAGCATGGATTCTCTTTTAAGAGGCTGCAATTCTCAACATGAGAGTTGTCTGATGCTGATGTGTACACACTTGTTGAACTCAAACCAGTTTTTTACCCTACTGAGATATTATGTCATCAATAACTAAATTAAGAGTCAATGTTGTGAGTCTTTGATAGTTAAGCCCTTCCAATAAAACAGCCATGCTTTATTTTATGTTTATGTTTTTGTTTCCATCTTCCAAGAGCGGTAATGTTTTTATTTTTCCTCAACATAGCTTTGTGCAGGCTTGTTTTTTTTTAGTGGGATGAGTTTAATTCCTTTAATAGCACAATCTGGGTGGACTTGAACTTGAAGGCATTTAACTGTCCAGGGTTGGCATGAAAGTCTGCACTCACCCTATATAATAATAATAATAATTTTTATTTTTATATAGCGCTAACATATTATGCAGTGCTTTACAGTTTGTACACATTATCATCGCTGTCCCCGATGGGGCTCACAATCTAAATTCCCTATCAGTATGTCTTTGGAATGTGGGAGGAAACCGGAGTGCCCGGAGGAAACCCACGCAAACATGGAGAGAACATACAAACTCTTTGCAGATGTTGTCCAAGGTGGGATTGGAACCCAGGACTCCAGCGCTGCAAGGCTGCTGTGCTAACCACTGCGCCACCGTGCTGCCCGGTGGCAGCATTCTCTGGTGCCGAAGCCCGGAACAGGCGCTCATGTGACTACAAGTATGTCATATGCATACTCCTTGCCACATTTTGACTAGACTTGTGCAGCCTTGCTCAATACATATGACTGCAATGGAGAATCCTTACATCACACAATGTGCATACTGTGAGGATTCACAATTCAGCAGTCACATAGAATGACTATAGTGTTTTGTACCAAACCTGCAAAACCCCTTTAATAGGAGTTAAAAAATGACAGATTTAAGGGTCTTTATTAGATCCTCCATGAAAACTTATTGACACTCTGTGACTGTTATTGATGACAGCATTTTGACCCTTTGTGACCACCAATATGTCTTTTTACTGACCTCCGATATAATAGACTAGCATCCACCAACGGATGACAATCCTGCAGCTGTCAGCTGTACACTATAGCTGAAAGCGTCCTGCCTCAGCTACGATCAGTGTTGGTACCGACTATAATAGTTTAACACCTTAAATGCTGCTGTCAATAATGACTGCAGCACCTAGATGGTTAACAGAGTGTGGGGGCTTCCTCTTTTGTTAACCAGCCAAGGAAAAAGCAGACAGCTGTGGCCTGGTATTCTCATGCTGGCAAGCCCATCACCAGCCTGAAAATAGCCGCCCGCAGCCACCCCACAATTGGCGCATCCAAAGATACGCCTATTGTGGCACTTTACCTGGCTCTTCCCACTTGCCTTGTAGCGGAGGTAAGTGGGGTAATATTTGTGGGGTTGATGTCAACATTGTATTTCAGGTGACATCAAGCCCACGGCTTAGTAATGGAGAGGCGTCTATAAGACACCTCTCCATTACTAATCCTGTAGATACATGGTAAATAAACACACAGCCAGAATAAAGTCTTTTAATTGAAATAATGACAGACTCCTTTAATTGATCTTAATTAAACCATACTGCATGGCCTATTCCACTGACGCCCTTGTCTCCTGGAAGAGAATTAAAATAAAAAAGCAACAATATCCTTACCTGTCCGCCGAGAAGATATGCATACTGTCCCACGACGAGCCCAGCTCTGCTATATCTGGATGCCTTTTGGCTGAGCGGTGGCATTATGCCATCATTCAGCCTGACATCGAGAACACAGCTGAGCTTGAAGATGATGACAAGAGATAACTCGGTCCCCGGTGGTCACGTGTTCTGCAGTTCTTGCGATCAGCTGGTCATGAGAACTTGGCTACTGACCAGAGATAACCCTGTCCCCGGCAGTCACGTGCACTGCAGATCTCGTGATCAGCTGATCGCGAGAACTGCAGAACATGTGACCACCGGTCGAGTAAGTGTATTTCCAGCTAAAACAAGGTACACCAATATTTAAATTAGCCCACATGTGTAGTAAGCTGCATTCCCACACTTAATACGCATGTGACTAAGAAGATAATGTGGTTTTACCACATCTAAAGAAAGTGTATAGGTAATTTACACAGCGGAGACGCTCAGTCTCCGCTACATAAATTGACATGCTGCAGTCTGGAAAGACGCTCCACATGTCCATCTCTGTAGGGAAGCCGCGGGTGCTGGTGCACGCATAGTGGACATGGCCGCATCTGGACATGGCCGCATCTGGCCACTACGGGTTGGACGCTGTGGATGTATGCAGCATCCAACCCGCAGCGTTTACTGACCATGGGGACATACCCTTATTTTTTTCTGGATTTTCCATATTTAATAAAATACTTCTGTTGAATGCATTTAGTGAGTGCCAAGTATCATTTTCATACCACTAACGGATCAGGATCCTACTTGTGCATCCAGAAGTGCCATGCCTTTTTTTCACTCCCATACATTTATATACCTCTCAACTTTTTATGAACAGAAAAAGGGACAAACTGTGAGGTGCACATAGCGTCAGGTCAAGTCTCCGGGGACCCGATCACAATACAAGAAGGGAATAGAGTTATTTAATTTATTCACTAAGCAGAGAGATGCAGCCCTGGCACCTAAGGAGGAGGAGGAGCTACGAAGTAATGAAGACATCGAAGAGTGGTGAGTATTAGAATCTGGGACAAAGTATTGATGTGCCGGGACAGCGGGACTGAGCCCTCAAATCTGGATAGTCCATGGACGGTTGGGAACTGTGTACAGTATCTGAATGGAGAGAGCTAGCCTCATCGCATGTTTACCTGCATCTATCAAACATTTATGGCATATCCAGGAATACATCAGTTCATAATCAGCAACCAGCACAGCAAGTCTAATTAGGTCAATGTCATATAAACTGAAACACCTGGCAAATGTATTCTTAAAATAGAAATATTTCTATCCAATAAAGTGCAAAAATACAGTCCAGCCAGGATATATACAACAATGTAGTTTACGTTCAGTGAATACTGCTACCTTACCTGTTCCTCCTTGCAGTGCCACAGCATGTAGGAGATTCTCCTGTGGATCTACAGCAATGCCCGTTTAAGGACTGAAAGTGAACTACATTGTTGTATATATCCTTGCTGGACTGTATTTTTGCACTTTATTGGCTAAAAAATATTTCTATTTGAAGAATACATTTGTCTGGGTGTCTCAATTTATATGCAGAAATATGACACAAATGTCTGTGATGGGACAACTCCACTCCATTACGGTCAGAGTACCATAATGCAATAACCTCAATACATTTTTACATCAATGAAGTATAGTTTAGCAAAAAACAGTAATGTTAATGTATGTTATGTGAACAAATCCCACAATCTACTGAAATCTTTTCATGTTTTGGAATTTTATTTTCAGTTGTTTTGCCATGATTACACAGCGCAGTAAAATGATATAATAAAGTTCCTCTCTCTAAAGCAAATTGCTTGCAAAAGTCTATATTGTTTTTAAGGAAGTCGTAAAGCTCACTGTAAAGTGAACAATACTTTCGCTGCAGGATGCACTGGCAGACACACTATAAATAGAGACCTTTTGTTTGTGGATGAATTCTTGGGTCTAAATGGAATGCAAATTATGCAAAAAATCAGACATGGCCTAGAACTGACTGAAAAGACCCCAAAATGTGCTTTTGTAACTGATATCGTTACAGTTTCCTGTTTTTATTACATTTATAAATGAACCTGTCAGAACCCCCGTGCCCCCCAGAACCACCAGCAGTTGTGTCTACATAGCTAAATACCATGCCTCCCATTATTACATTACACACATAAACAGATCTTTGGAAAAATTATTTCTAAAGTCCGTTTATGGTATGTAAATGAGGGATTTGACTAGTCGAGGGGTCGTTAGTGTCCCCAAGTGGGCCATAAGTGGGCCGACTAGTCTGGAGACACTAACGCCCCCTTGACTAGTCCAAGCCCTCATTTACATATCATAAACAGACTTTAGAAATACTTTTACTAAATATCTGTGTATGTTTGTTCAATAAATGTGATTTATTCTTCAATGGTTGATGATTTGGGCATTATACTGATTCATTTGCATCTACTATTTAGAAAAATCAGAGAGAAATAGTATTTGGAATTTGGAATGCAGCATATGTGGTTGTTACCAGACTCAATCTATTTCCAATTTCGAGATGTCAAGGTTTTTGGAGTCTTTTTTTGCACTTTTGTACTCATATTTAAACCTTCAAGCTCTTTTTGTATTTCATTCAATAGCTGTTTAGTGTGATAACTATTTTCAGTACTATGGAAAGTTTTTACTTTGATGTGAACAGGATGCCAGACACATAGAAAGTAGAGGAAGACTGCGCAGTTGCATGTGGGACTATAGGTTGCACCTAAATCTCACAGGTCATCATGAAGAATTATGCAACATGAAAGGATTACCAGGAAACTGTGTTACAGTTAATGATTGGACTTAGTTTTAATTTTTAGCTTTTCAGGCCAGACACAGGAACTGCCAACTGTTCAACTGGCGTCGTGGCCTTTCCCCATGTCTTTTGTGATATGAGAATGGATCACGAGAGGAAGGTGACATAAGGCTATATGGATTGATGAATAGCGATGGGCAATTATAGCGCACTTACAAAATGGAGTGAATACTCACAGACCAAGTTTCTGGGTGATAAAGTGATTAATCTAATATATAAAGCTGAATGTGTGTATGTGTGTGTGTGTGTGTGTGTGTGTGTATGTCCGGGATTGGCAACTGAACCGTCGCAGCTACAGCCACAAAATTTTGCACAGTCACACGTCTGGACCCCGAGAGCGTCATAGGCTATGTTGTGAGGTGAAATTTTAACCCCGCGCTTTCCAATTCACCAAACAATTTTGCCCCTATCTACATAATGGGGAAAAAATGAAAGGAAAAGTGTTGGAGGCAAATTAACAGCTGCCAGATGTGAACAAGGGGGACTTAAAGAATGAGAGCGATGGCGCCAAAGAGTATATACTGTACAGTTGCTAAGGTGGGGCCCCAACATGGGATAATCACCACACCACCACGGGGATATGAACACACACACAAAATGCTACCACGTGCTCGAACACATATACCACCCTCAGCACACATTTCACCACACATACACCAACCTCGCCACATAAAAGTCGAAACACAAAAGTCGCCGCTCAAAACTCGCCACGCGCAAAACTCTCCACATGCAAAACTCGCCACATGTGCAAAACTCACCTCATGGAAAACTCGCCACACGCAAAACTTGCGCACGCGGAAAAATTGCCACATGCACAAAAGTTGCAACACATGCAAAAGTTGCCTCACACAAAACTTGCACATACTCAAAAGGCACCACACATAAAACTCGCCACGCGCAAAATTCGCCATGCGCAAAACTTGCTGCACACAACTTGCTACACTAACCTGTCACATGCAACTCGACACACAAAAAGTTGCTACACGCATGTCGCCACACAAAACTCATCTCACAAAAGTCGCTACATGCATGTCGCCACACGCAACTCAACACACACAACTTGACACACGAAACTCGCCCTAAAACACACACAAGTCTGGTATTATCCTTCAAAAATAAAAATCTGTTTAATAAGCAGACAAACTACAAGAGCAACAAATGTACCATATAGGAATCCGGCAGCTGTCAGTCACATGACCTGTCTATTATGTGTATGTGTGAGCTAATATATACTGCCAGGGGGTGGGCTTACTGTTGGCTGGGGATTTATCAGGCTGCCAATTTAGCTTACAAATACTGAGGTAAAAATACTGACCAAATAACGTGTGAACGAGGTCTAATACAGGAGGAGATGACATACAGATATATACTATATACAGGAGGAGATGACACACAGGTATATACTATTTACAGGGGAGATGACACACAGGTATATACTATATACAGGAGGAGATGACACACAGATATATACTATATACAGGAGAGATGACACACAGGTAAATACTATATAGAGGAGGAGATGACATACAGGTACATACTACATACAGCAGGAGATGACATACAGGTATATACTATATACAGGAGGAGATGACACACAGGTATATACTATATACAGGAGCAGATTACCTACAGGTATATAGTATATACAGGAGGAGATGACATACAGGTATATGCTATGTATAGGAGGAGATGACATACAGGTATATACTATATACAGGAGGAGATGACACACAGATATATACTATATATAGGTGAGATGACACACAGGTATATACTATATACAGGAGGAGATTACATACAGGTATATACTATATATAGGAGGAGATGACATACAGGTATATACTATATACAGGGGACATGACACACAGAAGGTATATACTATATACAGGGGAGATGACATACAGGTATATACTATATACAGGAGATGACATACAGGTGTATACTATATATAAGGGAGATGACAAACATGTATATACTGAGGTGAAAATGAGAGGTGTGAGGTGAAAATTAAAAGGTGTGAGTGCAAAATGAAAGGAGTGAGGGAAAATAGTGGAGTGATCGGAAAATGACAGATGTGAGGTCGAAATGAGAAGTGTTAGGGGGGAATGAGAGGAGTGAGGGGGAAAATAAGAGGAGTGAGGGGGAAAATGAGAGGTGTGAGGGAGAAAATGAAAGATGTGATGGGAAAATGAGAGGCGTGATGGGAAAATAAGAGAAGTGAGGTGCTATAACTAACCACAGATATTTACTATGCTCAGGCAACGCCGGGCTCTTCAGCTAGTTCTAAATAATATTACCTGTCAAAACAAAGAAAATAATATACCTAGGACTGCAAAAAGAATGAAGTTATTAGAAAAAAATCACATATTATTCATTTAAAGGGGTTGCTTCCTTGGACAATTCCTTTTTTGGAATATAAACTATTCTCAGACAGTGCTAGTGATCTGGTTTAATCTCTAGGGTAATCCTAATTTAACACATCTGAATCGGTTTCGTAGGGCGTCATCACCTTCCCCTTTAGCCACTGCCCTCTGATATTATGCTCCACATCAAGTTTTAGACGTGGTCGGTGTCATGTGATTATCTGCATAGGCCTATATAAGGCCCGCCAACCAAGACACACCCCTGTGCCTTGGTATTAAGACTCTTATTCTGTTTGTTTGACTGTGCACCATTACCTGTTTCCCTGTGTTCTGTTTGACTGTAGCCTCCTATGCTTCAAATCCTTGCTCCATACCTGCCTTTCTGCATACTGTCTGCCTGTGGCCGTTTACGGCCCGCGACATCCTTTTCTGCGGCTCCTGGACAGATTCCCTAGGACCAAAGTGCTCGGGCCGGTGGCCGTGTATTGCCGGCTGTGAGCCCTTTCATTGCTCCTGAGACTGCAAGCACACTCACGCAATGTTTGGTACAGAATGCTGCGGCGCATGCACTGACCACGCTTACATATCTTGGAGTCACATACTCTGCACTCCAAACTCCAGTCCCACCAGTGACGACAGCAGTGGCATTCACAGCCCGTCCAGTGATGTCTATATGCCCCGATCTCCTACTGTGATGTATATATGCCTCAGCCCCTCCTGTGATATCTACAGTTAGGTCCATATATATTTGGACAGAGACAACATTTTGCTAATTTTGGTTATAGACATTACCACAATGAATTCTAAACAAAACAATTTAGATGCAGTTGAAGTTCAGACTTTCAGCTTTCATTTGAGGGTATCCACATTAAAATTGGATGAAGGGTTTAGGAGTTTCAGCTCCTTAACATGTGCCACCCTGTTTTTAAAGGGACCAAAAGTAATTGGACAATTGACTCCAAGGCTATTTCATGGACAGGTGTGGGCAATCCCTTCGTTATGTCATTCTCAATTAAGCAGATAAAAGGCCTGGAGTTGATTTGAGGTGTGGTGCTTGCATTTGGAAGGTTTTGCTGTGAAGTAAACATGCGGTCCAAGGAGTTCTCCATTCAGGTGAAACAAGCCATCCTTAAGCTGTGAAAACAGAAAAAACCCATCCGAGAAATTGCTACAATATTAGGAGTGGCAAAATCTACAGTTTGGTACATCCTGAGAAAGAAAGAAAGCACTGGTGAACTCATCAATGCAAAAGACAACAGTGGTGGATGATCGCAGAATAATCTCCATGGTGAAGAGAAACCCCTTCACAACAGCCAACCAAGTGAACAACACTCTCCAGGAGGTCGGCGTATCAATATCCAAATCTACCATAAAGAGAAGACTGCATGAAAGTAACTACAGAGGGTTCACTGCACGGTGCAAGCCACTCATAAGCATCAAGAATAAAAAGGCTAGACTGAACTTTGCTAAAAAATGTCTAAAAAAGCCAGCACAGATCTGGAAGAACATTCTTTGGACAGATGAAACCAAGATCAACCTCTACCAGAATGATGGAAAGAGTAAAGTATGGCAAAGGCGTGGTACAGCTCATGATCCAAAGCATACCACATCATCTGTAAAACACGGCGGAGGCAGTGTGATGGCTTGGGCATGCATGGCTGCCAGTGGCACTGGGTCACTAGTGTTTATTGATGATGTGACACAGGACAGAAGCAGCCGAATGAATTCTGAGGTATTCAGAGCCATACTGTGTGCTCAGATCCAGC
The DNA here is from genome assembly GCF_051348905.1 of Ranitomeya variabilis. Lineage (NCBI taxonomy): Eukaryota > Metazoa > Chordata > Amphibia > Anura > Dendrobatidae > Ranitomeya > Ranitomeya variabilis. The sequence goes on from NC_135234.1 coordinate 654,015,010, forward strand.
CAAATGCAGCAAAACTGATTGGCCGTCGTTTCATACTACAGATGGACAATGACCCAAAACATAAAGCCAAAGCAACCCAGGAGTTTATTAAAGCAAAGAAGTGGAATATTCTTGAATGGCCAAGTCAGTCACCTGATCTCAACCCAATTGAGCATGCATTTCACTTGTTAAAGACTAAACTTCAGACAGAAAGGCCCACAAACAAACAGCAACTGAAAACCACCGCAGTGAAGGCCTGGCAGAGCATCAAAAAGGGGGAAACACAGCGTCTGGTGATGTCAACGAGTTCAAGACTTCAGGCAGTCCTTGCCAACAAAGGGTTTTCAACCAAGTACTAGAAATGAACATTTTATTTAAAATTATTGAATCTGTCCAATTACTTTTGGTCCCTTTAAAAACAGGGTGGCACATGTTAAGGAGCTGAAACTCCTAAACCCTTCATCCAATTTTAATGTGGAAACCCTCAAATGAAAGCTGAAAGTCTGAACTTCAACTGCATCTGAATTGTTTTGTTTAAAATTCATTGTGGTAATGTCTATAACCAAAATTAGAAAAATGTTGTCTCTGTCCAAATATATATGGACCTAACTGTATATGCCTTCAGCCTGTTCTGTGATGTCTAAATGCCCCCAGCCCATCCTGTGATGTCAATATGCCACCAGGCAGTCCTGTGATGTCTAAATGTCACCAGCCGTTTCTGCAATGTCTATATGCCCCCAGCCCCTTCTTTAATGTCTATATGCCCCCAGCATCTCCTGTGTTGTATATTCCCCAGGTGTCGAGCGGTGGACTCCGCGTCTGAGAGGTCTATCCAAGCACCCCAGCGGCTTTCCAACAGTCCGGGTCTCTTATTTGGCCGGACTAGGTGACAACCTACAGCCATCTACACACAATTCTAAGTTACATTCTACAAGCAATTGCATCCTCCTCTCATTTACTACGATTATTGTCCCTTAAGGGGTCATCTCCTGCACCTCATTCAGGTCTGCATCCTAAATATAAGGACTCTTTGCCACAAACTGGTTGGCAAAAGCATGTGACTGATGAAAGCCCGTTGTGGGGCTGAAACGTTTCCAGTGCTACCTCTAATAATAAATCTACAAAATATACTGAAGTTGAGTGCGAGACTTTTTTCATATTGCACTTTATGGTTTGGGTACCTAGTCTCTGCACCGGTCTATAGCAGTGCACACGGAGTTTCTTCTAGTATACTAATACACTCACACTACACATCATGCACATATACACACATTTAATGAAAAAAATATTCATAGGAGTGCTTATTTCAAGTATTTTATATACGGTATATTTCCTAAACCAGAAAAAAATATTGTTAGTCACATGTTTGGCTCCAGCGCCGACTTTGTTTTATTGCCTGATGGCCAACCCCCTCTGTGGTAGTCTGTGATAAGCTACTATGATTCCTAAGAAAATACCTCTGACATTCCCAGCCAAAGCCGTTTAAGACCAGTTCAAGCAGTTGTTTGATGCCTGAGTATTCATGAAGTGGTGCACCATTACCACATGCTCTTGGTTCATCTTCTACTTGTCTCTGTTCCAGCCAGTTGTCTATTTTTTTTCCTTGAAATTCCTGTGTGTAATCCAACATCCAGTTACTACCTACTAGCTCAGTTCTGTTAATTCTGGTGCTATTACACTCAGCTCTACTGTGTCAAGTAACAATTTAACAAACTTGCCTCTGCAATCAAGGTATCTGATAAATCATCTCTGCTATTCTGGCTGTAGTGCACAATTTATGACTTTGCTGATCCTCTTTGTTGGTAACAATTATATCGTTGTAGATCCACGTTCCCTCTGGCAAGTCTACCTCTGCTGTATCGTCACCCCCTGGGCCTTGCTGCTCACCCTTATCTATGGCTTACAGTAGAGCTGGGCAAAGTGCAGCCCGTGGGCCACATTCAGTACTCTTGCTGTTCCAGACCAGCCCTTGGATGGAGACAGCCAAAGGGCTAAAACAGTGGCCCATGGGCTGCGTCGTGCCTTCCCTCACCTGCCGACCATCCACCACTGCTGCTCACTGTCACCACTGTCCGCATCCTCTGGAAGCTGACAACAGTGAATATATTGGTGGAGGATGGCATGTATTGGATATTTACATGTATACAGGGGGCTCTGTGGCCCTCATACTGCATATATGGGGGGCTCATGCTGTATATGAAAGGCTATGTGGGGCTCATGATGTATATAGGGGCTATGTGGGGCTCATGCTGTATATAGGGGGCTATGTGGGGCTCATGTTATGCATAAGAGGCTATATTGAGCTCATACTATATATAATAGGGCTATGTGGGGCTTATACTGTACATAGGGGACTATGTAGAGCTCATGCTATATATAAGAGGCAGTGTGGGGGGCACCTACACAACATAGGGGTGGGCTATGTGAGGCAGCACATGTTGTGCTGTATACAAGAGGCTATGTGGTGTACATGCTGTATATAAGAGGCTATGTGGGGCTAATACTGTTTATATGGGAGATGTAGAATTCATCTAATATATAAAGCTGAATGTGTGTGTGTGTGTATGTATGTGTGTGTGTATGTCCGGAATTGGCATCTGCACCGTCGCAGCTACAGCCACAAAATTTTGCACAGTCACACGTCTGGACCCCGAGAGCGTCATAGGCTATGTTGTGAGGCGAAATTTTAACCCCGCGCGTTCCAATTCACCAAACAATTTTGCCCCTATCTACATAATGGGGAAAAAGTGAAAGGAAAAGTGTTGGAGGCAAATTGACAGTTGCCAGATGTGAACAAGGGGGACTTAAAGAATGAGAGCGATGGCGCCAAAGAGTATATACCGTACAGTTGCTAAGGTGGGGCCCCGACATGGGATACTCACCACATACGGGGATATGAACACACACACAAAATGCACCACACACTACCACGTGCTTGAACACATATACCATCCTCAGCACACATTTCACCACACATACACCAACCTCGCCACATAAAAGTCGAAACACAAAAGTCATAGAGGAGGAGATGACTTACAGGTATATACTATATACAGGAGGAGAGGACATACAGGTACTGTATATATAGGAGGAGATGACATACAGGTATATACTATATACAGGAGGAAATGACACACGTATATACTATATAGAGGAGGAGATGACATACAGGTATATACTATATAAAAGAGATGACAGGTATATAGAGGAGGAGATAACATATAGCAGGTATATACTATTTACAGGGGAGATGACATACAGGTATATACTATATACAGAAGAGATGACATACAAGTATATACTATATACAGAAGGAGATGACAGGTATATACAATATACAGGAGGAGATGACATGCAGCAGATATATACTATTTACAGGGGAGATGACATACAGGTATATACTATATACAGGGGAGATGACATACAGGTATATACTATATACAGGAGATGACATACAGGTGTATACTATATATAAGGGAGATGACAAACATGTATATACTGAGGGGAAAATGAGAGGTGTGAGGTGAAAATGAAAAGGTGTGAGTGCAAAATGAGAGTGAGGGAAAATAGCGGCGTGATAGGAAAATGACAGATGTGAGGTCGAAATGACAAGTGTTAGGGGGGAATGAGAGGAGTGAGGGGGGAATGAGAGGAGTGAGGGGGAAAATGAGAGATGTGAGGGGGAAAATGTGAGGCGTGATGGGAAAACAAGAGAAGTGAGGTGCTATAACTAGCCACAGCTATTTACTATGCCCAGGCAACGCCGGGCTCTTCAGCTAGTACTGTATATAAGAGGCTATGTGGAGCTCAAACTCAACATAGGGGGCTATGGGGGCACATGCTGTATATAAGAGGCTATGTGAGGCACATGCTGTATATAGGAGACTACATGGGGCACATGCTGTACATAGGGGGTTACATGGGGCACATGCTGTATTTCTTTCTTTCTTTTTTTCTTTCTTTCTTTCTTTCTTTCTTTCTTTCTTTCTTTCTTTCTTTCTTTCTTTCTTTCTTTCTTTCTTTCTTTCTTTCTTTCTTTCTTTCTTTCTTTCTCCATACTTCAGAATAGCATTGTCTGCATTTGTGACTCCAGTCTGAGTAGGAGCTGTGGACATCACTTACACTTCATGCTTTTGCTGATGGCCCTTCCTGACACCAAACAATAAGATTTCTTATGCAGAAAGAGGAGTGCTTTCCCCGTTAAGACAGATTTAAGATCATTAACAATCACTACATCACCCCAGCTCAACTCTCATTGCCAAATGGCAGATAGCCAGGGATACTCCAGAAAGTCTAATTTAGAGAGTGCCCATCCTCCTGTGATCTCTTCTTCCTCCAGAACAATTTGATACTTAAGAGGAACAGCTCCCAGAGGTTCAACAAGTCTTACAGGACACTAGGACAAGGCAGTCAACCCCTGAGATAAGACGCCATATGAACAATAGAAGGAATTGGATGGGACCTTGCTATATCCAACACCACCCAAACTTAAAAGAATAGGACCGAATAAAGGAACCCAGGCTAAACCAGCTACAGCAGGTTCAGATATGAGCAAGAAGTGCAGGCTATGTCTAATTACAGTAAACAATTGTAGCTTATATCAGCAAAATGCTAACATACTGAGATAAAAATGGTTTTTTTCTTTACCAGGCTGTCAATACTGTACCATAGCAAAGCAACTAATCAGAAATTATAGATTTAATTTATGCACTGATCAGAGGTGAATCTAGGTATGTGATTTAGAACGCATACAGCGTTTCAAACATGTTGATGATCAGTATCCTTTCACCACTCTTCTATGAATTTTAAATGTTATGTTAGTTTGGAAAAACGAAGACTAAGGGGTGATCTTATTTTAATGTATAAATATATGAGGGGACAGTACAAAGACCTTTCTGATGATCTTTTTAATCATAGACCTGAGACAGGGACAAGGAGGCATCCTCTACGTCTGGAGGAAAGAAGGTTTAAGCATAATAACAGACGCGGATTCTTTACTGTAAGAGCAGTGAGACTATGGAACTCTCTGCCGTATGATGTTGTAATGAGTGATTCATTAATTAAATTTAAGAGGGGACTGGATATCTTTCTGGAAAAGTATAATGTTACAGGGTATATACACTAGATTCCTTGATAAGGCGTTGATCCAGGGAACTAGTCTGATTGCCGTATGTGGAGTCGGGAAGGAATTTTTTTCCCCATGGTGGAGTTACTCTTTGCCACATGGGTTTTTTTTGCCTTCCTCTGGATCAACATGTTAGGGCATGTTAGGTTAGGCTATGGGTTGAACTAGATGGACTTACAGTCTTCCTTCAACCTTAATAACTATGTAACTATGTAACTATGTAGAGGACAAAAACCTCTGGATGCTGTGCATAAACTATCCCAGTAACAGGGTGGGAAGAGATTCGTTGGTTGTAAATAAAGGTGACAAGTACCATAGTTTTAACTGCTAGTATGACTAGGATCCAATATGAGACCAGTTGGTACTGCAAAGTGGTACATCATTTTTGGCAGGAGTGGTCCATTCCAAGGGTTTTAAACTTACATAGATGGCTATAGCCGAGTTCAAATGTATGGGCAAACATAAGATTCAATTTTGACAGATGTTTTAAGAAAATTAGCCACTGAGTGTTTCATTAGGTTGACAGTGGGAGTGGAGTCCAACCGAGCACTACTCCCATTTGACTACCCTTTGTCATCGGTGGTCATGGTGCATGCCATAAGAATGAAGTCGGTCCTTCAAGTAATAGAAGCTGGTGTGTCAAGCCCACAATGAGGGGAATTTTAAGCTACATACACTGCTAGGGCAGTCTACCAAGGCCTGTATATTACTATAGGGTGTATACTTACAGTAGTGTGTAGACATAAAGCCTTTACGTGGCTTCCACCAGTTGCAGAAGGAACCTGCTCAATTGCTAACTTACTCCAGCCACTTTTCTTGTTTCCCATGGCAAAGTTCTTTATAAAAACATTCCTAAACATACTCTATATAAGAGAGCCCCAGATGAAATTTCCAGGACAAATGATAAGTCACACTTAGTTTCATTGTGCACTATTAATAAACTCTTTATTAAAGTATTGCTATACCCTATGGTAATGTAGTCTCGAGACAAGTTAATTGAAACTATTGATTAATTGGACAGCCAAATTCGGAAGGTCTTAGACTACCTTACAGCTAAAGAAATTATTATTTGCCAAGCAATAAGACCAACCTGTTGTCATTACATTTATCTCAAATGTAACATGCAGGCAAGGCTACTGTGTCATGATCCAGGCCGGGGTTTGTTTCATGTTATTCTCGCCCCAATCTGGTCATGCGGGGGTTAACCTTCTCTGCCTCATTTTGGATTCTGTGTGGCTATTTCAGTCTGCTGTGGCCTTCAAACCAATGTCAGTGATAGTCTATGCTCGCAGGCTAGAGCAGCTGACACCTTGATACCGTGTTTTGTCCTCTGCCCATTTACTCTGTTCCTGTGACTTCCCTTTCCTGCAACCCCACTTGTCTTAGTGTTCGCTCCTTGTTATTGAACCTTTTGGTATGTGACCCGGCTTGTCCTCTGACCTGCTTGACTGTCTCTCGTCTCTGTTATTTCTGCTTCTATCTGGCTCTGACGTCTGGCTTGTATTTCACCACGTGTATTGCTGTGACCTCTGGTACTTCTTGTCCTGACTGTTTCTGACTCGGCCCGTCTGACCACTCTTTTGCCACCAGGTGGCGCTTGTGTTGCTCAGAAGTGTGCTGTGTATGCAACCTCTCTTCCCTCACTAGCATCCCCTGGTGGAGGTTGCGCTATACTGCACTGCAGCAGCATTACAAACTGTTAGGCAATTGCCCAGCACCCCACTCACTTGGGAGCCCACAGCATCGAAAGCAGGAGCTACCTTGATAATAGTTATCATGTCACCACAGGTCTTGAGGGACTTCATCATCTTTTTGGTGATATCATGATCATGTGCCAGTCATGTGACCATAATGTCATCACAGGTCCAGTACTCTGTGGGAGTTGGACATCTTGAAGAAGAGGTGGACTGGTAGTAATTCCTCTATTGTTTGTGTGTCTGTATGTGTGTGTGCCTCTGTCTGTCTGTATCTACTGTATGTATTTGTATGTGTCTCTGTGTGTGTCTCTGTTGTTGGTATAACTTAGAGATGACATCAGAATGTATGGGCTTCAGGCAGGCATATATTATTATATATTATTAAAGACATTAGAATGTGTGGGTTCCTGATAGGTATATATGTGTCTGTATGTATGGTGCCATGTATGTGTGAGGGAGCGCCAGGGCCATAGTCGTGGCTCAGACTAATGGCTCTTGTGTGCCCTGGTCTCCCTTCACATACAATGTTCTTTTATGAGGGTACTTGCCTCTCTGTTATCTGTACCTTCCAGACCCCTTCCCAGCTGTTGCAGGCTCCGTTCACACTAATTCATACAAATTGAGAAGCAGTCCAGCTTTAACTTCAAACATAAAACTTTACTTGTTACTGTTCACAGCACATCCTCCTCAGCTACAGTTATAGCAGCGGGTTTCAAACAATCCACATGTCTCAGTTTCCCTACTTCTCCTCTTTCAGCCTTGAGTACGTGCCCAGGTTGTACCACTTCTTGTGGTAATGCAGCATTCTCCCTGTCCAAACTCACTGTGCTTAGGGTTCCCTCAGCCGTTTCACCCTGGATCTGAGGGCATCAGCCCATGCAACTAGTTATGGAGCCACCTGTGTCCCGTACTGTCTTGGCCCTGCTTTCGGCTTCCAATTCTTCACTGCTGCCAGTCCGCTGCACCGCTGTATTTCTAGCCTGGTGGTCCTTGGATGGCTGGGTACTGCACTTTAACTTTGCACAGCTGCTGGGTACCCTGGACTCTGACGCCCGACCAAGCTGTCTGGGCACCCTGGTCTCTACTGACTCTAACTAGGAAACTGTTCCTACCTTACCCCAGCTAGCTCCTCCTATTGTTAACTATCTACACACTTATTATAACACGGCGTTATGGGCCTCATCTAGTGGGCCAAACAGGGTACTACGCTTTCCCTATGCTCATGCTTATGCACAAGCAAAACATATCAGTAAATATAACACTTACATGAAGGTAACATTTACATGGAGGAAGGGAGTATTACACGGTCCCGGTGTACCCCTTACATATGCATGTGTCTGTACAGTATGAAGGTGCTCTGTTTTTACACATATGTCTATGTGTATGTATGTGCTCTGTGCATGAATGTCTGTGTTTACCAAACTTACCAAACTTTCGCCTCTCCAATCCATCTTGAAGGTGGCAGCCAGGGTCATATTTCTGTCCAGCAGCTTCACTGATACCTCCATCTTGTGCCAGTCATTACACTGGCTACCCATTCGCTACAGGGTCCAGTATAAACTCATCTCTCTCACCCATAAAGCTCTCCACAGTTCTGCACCACCTGATATCTCCTCTCTCATCTCTGTCTATCGCTCTACACGTGCCCTCCATTCTACAAATGACTAAAGACTAACATCCCCCGTAATCTGAACCTCGCACCTCCATCTCCAAGACTTCTCTCGTGCTGCGCCAGCTCTCTGGAATGTACTTTCCCAAACAATCAGACTGATACATAGCCCCAACCTATTCAAGCTCGCTTTGAAAACCCATCTCTTCAAACGAGCCTACCACATCAACTACTCAGTAAACTAACTTTGCCCTGTTCCCTCCTTCCAAATATTATTCTGAATCTGCACCCTACTATTCATCTGTCTCCACGCCCTCCATGCACATGATAACTGCACTTGATACTTGACTATTGCACTTAAACACACGGGCTGATGACCGGATCATGCAGCTTTATATGAAAATCCCTATCTACTATATAATTGTCTAAGGGTCACTTCCGTCTGTCTGTCCTTCTGTCTGTCTGTCTGTCGCGGATATTCATTGGTCACGGCCTCTGTCTGTCATGGAAATCCAAGTCGCTGATTGGTCGCGGCAAAACGGCCACGACCAATCAGCGACGGGCACAGTCCGGTGACAAAATGGCCGCTCCTTACTCCCCGCAGTCAGTGCCTGCTCTATACTCCCCGCAGTAAGCGCTCACACAGGGTTAATGGCAGCGGTAACGGACCGCGTTATGCCGCGGTGTAATGCACTCCGTTACCGCTGCTAGTAATCCTGTGTGACCATCTTTTTACTATTGATGCTGCCTATGCGGCATCAATAGTAAAAAGATCTAATGTTAAAAATAATTTAAAAAATAAAAAATCGTTATATACTCACCGTCCGTCGGCCCCTCGGATCCAGAACTGGCCTTTCCTGCTCCTCGCGACGCTCTGGTGACCGCTCCATGCATTGCGGTCTCGCGAGATGATGACGTAGCGCTCTCACGAGACCGCTACGTCATCATCGCGCGAGACCGCAATGCACTCTTGGGACCGGAGCGCACGAGGAGCGTCGGTAACCGCTTCGCCTGCATCCGGGGGCCAACGGAAGGTGAGTATATAACTATTTTTTATTTTAATTCTTTTTTTTTAACAGGGATATGATGTCCACATTGCTATATACTGCGTGGGCTGTGCAAAATACTACGTGGGCTGTGCTATATACTGCGTGGCTGTGCAATATACTACGTGGGCTGGGCAATATATTACGTGGCTGTGCAATATACTACATGGGCTGTGCAATATATTACGTGGCTGTGCAATATACTACGTGGGCTGTGCAATATACTACGTGGGCTGTGCAGTGTACTATGTGGGCTGTGCAATATATTACGTGGCTGTGCAATATACTACGTGGGCTGTGCAATATACTACGTGGCTGTGCAATATACTACGTGGGCTGTGCAATATACTATGTGGGTTGTGCAATATACTATGTGGGCTGTGCAATGTACTATGTGGGCTGTGCAATATACTATGTGGGCTGTGCAATGTACTACGTGGGCTGTGCAATATAATGTATGGGCTGTGCTATATACTACGTGGGCTGTGCAATATACTGCGTGGGCTGTGCAATATACTACGTGGGCTGTGCAATATACTACGTGGGTTGTGCAATATACTATGTGGGCTGTGCAATATATTATGTGGGCTGTGCAATGTACTACGTGGGCTGTGTAATATAATGCATGGGCTGTGCTATATACTATGTGGGCTGTGCAATATACTATGTGGGCTGTGTTATACACTATGTGGGCTGTGTTATACACTACGTGGGCTGTGTTATATACTGCATGCGTGGGCTGTTATATACTACATGAGCTGTGTTATATGCTACGTGGGCTGTTATAAACTATGTGGCTGTGTTATATGCTATGTGGGCTGTTATACACTCCGTGGGCTGTGCTATATACTACGTGGCTGTGCTATATACTCCGTGGGCTGTGTTATATACTACGTGGCTGTGCTATATACTCTGTGGGCTGTGCTATATACTCCATGGGCTGTGCTATATACTACATGGCTGTGCTATATACTACGTGGCTGTGCTATATACTACAGTACGTGGCTGTGCAATATACTACGTGGCTGTGCAATATACTACGTGGCTGTGCTATTTACTAGGTGGCTGCGCTATCTACTGTGTTGGCTGTGCTATATACTACGTGGCTGTGCTATATACTACGTGGCTGCTATATACCACATGGGCTGTGTTATATACTACATCACTGCTATATACTACGTGGCTGTGCTATATACAGTGCCTACAAGTAGTATTCAACCCCCTGCAGATTTAGCAGGTTTACACATTTGGAATTAACTTGGCATTGTGACATTTGGACTGTAGATCAGCCTGGAAGTGTGAAATGCACTGCAGCAAAAAAGAATGTTATTTCTTTGTTTATTTTTTTTTTAAATTGGGAAAAGTTTTTTCAGAGGGTCATTTATTATTCAACCCCTCAACCCACCAGAATTCTGTTTGGTTCCCCTAAAGTATTAAGAAGTAGTTCAGGCACAAAGAACAATGAACTTCACATGTTTGGATTAATTATCTCTTTTTCCAGCCTTTTCTGACTATTTAAGACCCTCCCCAAACTTGTGAACAGCACTCAAACATGGTCAACATGGGAAAGACAAAGGAGCATTCCAATGCCATCAGAGACAAGATCGTGGAGGGTCACAAGGCTGGCAAGGGGTACAAAACCCTTTCCAAGGAGTTGGGCCTACCTGTCTCCACTGTTGGGAGCATCATCCAGAAGTGGAAGGCTTATGGAACTACTGTTAGCCTTCCACGGCCTGGACAGCCTTTGAAAGTTTCCTCCTGTGCCGAGGCCAGGCTTGTCCGAAGAGTCAAGGCTAACCCAAGGACAACAAGGAAGGAGCTCCGGGAAGATCTCATGGCAGTGGGGACATTGGTTTCAGTCAATACCATAAGTAACGTACTCCACCGCAATGGTCTCCGTTCCAGACGAGCCCGTAAGGTACCTTTACTTTCAAAGAGTCATGTCAAGGCTCGTCTACAATTTGCTCATGATCACTTGGAGGACTCTGAGACTGACTGGTTCAAGGTTCTCTGGTCTGATGAGACCAAGATCGAGATCTTTGGTGCCAACCACACACGTGACGTTTGGAGACTGGATGGCACTGCATACGACCCCAAGAATACCATCCCTACAGTCAAGCATGGTGGTGGCAGCATCATGCTGTGGGGCTGTTTCTCAGCCAAGGGGCCTGGCCATCTGGTCCGCATCCATGGGAAGATGGATAGCACGGCCTACCTGGAGATTTTGGCCAAGAACCTCCGCTCCTCCATCAAGGATCTTAAGATGGGTCGTCATTTCATCTTCCAACAAGACAACGACCCAAAGCACACAGCCAAGAAAACCAAGGCCTGGTTCAAGAGGCAAAAAATCAAGGTGTTGCAGTGGCCTAGTCAGTCTCCTGACCTTAACCCAATTGAAAACTTGTGGAAGGAGCTCAAGATTAAAGTCCACATGAGACACCCAAAGAACCTAGATAACTTGGAGAAGATCTGCATGGAGGAGTGGGCCAAGATTACTCCAGAGACCTGTGCCGGCCTGATCAGGTCTTATAAAAGACAATTATTAGCTGTAATTGCAAACAAAGGTTATTCCACAAAATATTAAACCTAGGGGTTGAATAATAATTGACCCACACTTTTATGTTTAAAATGTATAAAAATTTAACTGAGCAACAAAACTTTTTGGTTTGTAAGATTTATGCATCTGTTAATAAATCCTGCTTTTGTTTGAAGTTTGAAGGCTCTAACTTATTTTCATCTTATTAAACCTGCTAAATCTGCAGGGGGTTGAATACTACTTGTAGGCACTGTACTATGTTGCTGTGCTATATACTATGTGGCTGCTATATACTACATGGCTGCGCTATCTACTGTGCTGGCTGTGCTATATACTATGTGAGTGTGCTATATACTACGTGGCTGCTATATACTACATGGCTGCGCTATCTACTGTGCTGGCTGTGCTATATACTATGTGGCTGTGTTTTATACTACGTGAGCTGTGCTATATACTACATCACTGTGCTATATACTACGTGGCTGTGCTATATACTATGTGGCTGCTATATACTAAACCAGGGATTCAAGCTTGAGGAGTATAATTTGCATATTCCAGGTGCCTTCTGGGAAAAGCGAAGAGTCTCCCTCAGCAAGAAGATCGTTGGGTACAGCCGGGACCAGCTGCTTGGAAAGCATCACCAAACCAGGGATTCAAGCTTGAGGAGGATAATTTGCATATTCCAGGTGCCTTCTGGGAAAAGCGAAGAGTCTCCCTCAGCAAGAAGATCGTTGGGTACAGCCGGGACCAGCTGCTTGGAAAGCATCACCAAACCGCGCGCCGTAAGGCCTGTAGGACATTATTGCAAGAAAGCTTGGCTGAGTAGATTACACAAGAAGGAAAACACAGCAAGTCAGCAGGATCTAGGAGCAACATGGCAGATGTGACAACCTACATGGTGAGTTGCAGCATGTGCTACATGTTCACAGATCGACCAGAAGAAGAATCCAATTTCACCTGTCAGAAGTGTAGACTAGTGGCCCTTTTAGAAGAAAAGGTGCGGGGTCTGGAAGAAAGAATAGCAACTTTGAAACTCATCAAAGAGAATGAAGACTTCCTAGACAGAACAGAAGCATCTCTACTTGTCACAGAAGGTGAAAAAAGTGTCAGAGAACCTCCAAAAGCAGATGAGTGGAAGCATGTGACCAAAAGAAGCAAGAAGACCATGGAGAAATCACCAACCACACAACTGAAAAACCGATATCAAATCTTTGTAGAGGATGAAGATGGCACACCTAAGGATGAAGCAATACCAGCAAGCAAAAAAGAAAAGGGCACACAGCAACAAGTGACAGCAAAAAGTACAGCCAAGAAGCAATGAAGAGTGGTGGTGGTGGGAGACTCACTACTGAGAGGCACAGAAGCAGCCATCTGCAGACCGGACATAACCGCAAGAGAAGTATGCTGCCTTCCAGGTGCGATGATCAAGGATGTGACCGATAGGATACCAAAGCTCTTCAGCTCCAAGGACGTCCACCCATTTCTTCTGATACATGTTGGCACCAATGACACGGCAAGGAAGGACCTACTGACAATCTGCAAGGACTTTGAAGAGTTGGGGAAGAAAGTAAAGGAACTGGATGCACAGGTAGTTTTTTCTTCTATCCTTCCAGTAGACGGGCATGGCACCAGGAGATGGAACAGGATCCTTGATGCGAACAACTGGCTAAGACGATGGTGCAGACAACAAGGATTCGGATTCCTGAACCACGGTGTGAATTACTTGTACGATGGACTCCTCGCCAGAGACAGACTACACCTCAACAAACCTGGGAAACACACATTTGCCAGAAGACTCGCTACACTCATCAGGAGGGCTTTAAACTAGAAGAAGAGGGGACGGGAAGAAAAACATTAGACTCGAACAAAGAAGACCCAGGAAAACATACTCAGAAAGGAGGTAAGAACATTTCTAAAACAATCCACAGCGAGGAGATTGGAACAAAACAAAATCCTCTAAACTGCATGCTCGCAAACGCCAGAAGCCTGACAAACAAGATGGAAGAACTACAGTAGAAGCAGAAATATCTACAGGTAACTTTGACATAGTGGGAATAACTGAGACATGGTTAGATGAAAGCTATGACTGGGCAGTTAACTTACAGGGTTACAGTCTGTTTAGAAAGGATCGTAAAAATCGGAGAGGAGGAGGGGTTTGTCTCTATGTAAAGTCTTGTCTAAAGTCCACTTTAATGGAGGATATTAGCGAAGGGAATGAGGATGTCGAGTCCATATGGGTCGAAATTCATGGAGGGAAAAATAGTAACAAAATTCTCATTGGGGTCTGTTACAAACCCCCAAATATAACAGAAATCATGGAAAGTCTACTTCTAAAGCAGATAGATGAAGCTGCAACCCATAATGAGGTCCTGGTTATGGGGGACTTTAACTACCCGGATATTAACTGGGAAACAGAAACCTGTGAAACCCATAAAGGCAACAAGTTTCTGCTAATAACCAAGAAAAATTATCTTTCACAATTGGTGCAGAATCCAACCAGAGGACACTTTTAGACCTAATACTATCTAATAGACCTGACAGAATAACAAATCTGCAGGTGGTCGGGCATCTAGGAAATAGCGACCACAATATTGTGGGAGATGCCGGAGATGTTCGGCGCTGACACAGGATGCAGGAGGAGTGCAGGGAAGCGGACGCCGGGCACTGGAATGTGAGTATGTGGTTTTTTTTTTACTTTTACAATGGTAACCAGGGTAAACATCGGGTTACTAAGCGCGGCCCTGCGCTTAGTAACCCGATGTTTACCCTGGTTACCAGGGGACTTCGGCATCGTTGGTCACTGGAGAGCCGTCTGTGTGACAGCTCTCCAGCGACCACACAGCGACTAAACATCGACGCTGCAGCGATCGGCATCGTTGTCTGTATCGCTGCAGCGTCGCTTAGTGTGAAGGTACCTTTAATCTGATAGACTGGGACAATATCCTCAGAAATAAGAATACAGATAATAAATGGAAAATGTTTAAGAACATCCTAAATAGGCACTGTAAGCGATTTATACCTTGTGGGAATAAAAGGACTAGAAATAGGAAAAACCCAATGTGGCTAAACAAAGAAGTAAGACAGGCAATTAACAGTAAAAAGAAAGCATTTGCACTACTAAAGCAGGATGGCACCATTGAAGCTCTAAAAAACTATAGGGAGAAAAATACTTTATCTAAAAAACTAATTAAAGCTGCCAAAAAGGAAACACATTGAGAGAAGCACATTGCTAAGGAGAGTAAAACTAATCCCAAACTGTTCTTCAACTATATCAATAGTAAAAGAATAAAAACTGAAAATGTAGGCCCCTTAAAAAATAGTGAGGAAAGAATGGTTGTAGATGACGAGGATAAAGCTAACATATTAAACACCTTCTTCTCCACGGTATTCACGGTGGAAAATGAAATGCTAGGTGAAATCCCAAGAAACAATGAAAACCTTATATTAAGGGTCACCAATCTAACCCAAGAAGAGGTGCGAAACCGGCTAAATAAGATTAAAATAGATACATCTCCGGGTCTGGATAGCATACACCCACGAGTACTAAGAGAACTAAGTAATGTAATAGATAAACCATTATTTCTTATTTTTAGGGACTCTATAGCGACGGGGTCTGTTCCGCAGGACTGGCGCATAGCAAATGTGGTAACAATATTCAAAAAGGGCTCTAAAAGTGAACCTGGAAATTATAGGCCAGTAAGTCTAATCTCTGCTGTTGGCAAAATATTTGAAGGGTTTCTGAAGGATGTTATTCTCGATTATCTCAATGAGAATAACTGTTTAACTCCATCAGCATGGGTTTATGAGAAATCGCTCCTGTCAAACCAATCTAATCAGTTTTTATGAAGAGGTAAGCTATAGGCTGGACCACGGTGTTATGACCCCAATGGCAGAGGGTCTCAGAAATAAATACTAAGTCTGCAAACACAAAAAACCAGCTCATAGGGCAGTGGTAACTGGGCTGACCGTATATCTAATCCTAGCACCACAAATAGCAGCAGCCGGGGAACGTGCCTACGTTGGTTCTAGACGTCTCGCGCCAGCCGGAGAACTAACTAACCCTAGAAGGGAAAAGATAGACCTTTCTTGCCTCCAGAGAAAAGACCCCAAAAGTTGGATACAAGCCCCCAACAAATAATAACGGTGAGGTAAGAAGAAAAGACAAACGTAAGAATGAACTAGGTATTTAGCAAAGAGAGGCCCACTGACTAATAGCAGAATATAGTAAGATGACTTATACGGTCAGCAAAAACCCGATCAAAATTTCCACGCTGGATATTCAAGAACCCCCGAACCGTCTAACGGCCCGGGGGGAGAATACCAGCCCCCTAGAGCTTCCAGCAAAATCAGGAATCACATTTAGTACAAGCTGGACCAAAAAATAAGAGCAATACAAATAACCAAAAAACAAGGAAGCAGGACTTAGCTTAATTTTGCACGAACCAGGACCAGCAGACGGGAGCAAACAGAAAGGACTGATTACAACGATGCCAGGCACCAGACAGAGAATTCAGGAAGTTCATATAGCAACACCCCTGGACTAACGACCCAGGTGGGTGCCAAACTGAGGAAAGACAATCCCAGAGTCATATCACTAGTGACCACAAGAGGGAGCCAAAAAAGTCTAATTCACAACAGTACCCCCCCTTTAAGGAGGGGTCACCGAACCCTCACCAAGACCACCAGGGCGATCAGGATGAGCAGCGTGAAAGGCACGAACTAAATCGGCCGCATGCACATCAGAGGCAACCACCCAAGAATTATCCTCCTGACCATAGCCCTTCCACTTGACCAGATACTGAAGCCTCCGCCTGGAGAGACGAGAATCCAAGATCTTCTCCACCACGTACTCCAACTCGCCCTCAACCAACACCGGAGCAGGAGGCTCAACAGAAGGGACCACAGGTACAACGTACCGCCGCAACAAAGACCTATGGAACACGTTGTGAATGGCAAACGACACCGGAAAATCCAAGCGAAAGGACACAGGATTAAGGATTTCCAATATCTTGTAAGGACCGATGAAGCGAGGCTTAAATTTAGGAGAGGAGACCTTCATAGGAACAAATCGAGAAGACAGCCATACCAAATCCCCAACACGAAGTCGGGGACCCACACCGCGGCGGCGGTTGGCAAAACGCTGAGCCTTCTCCTGTGACAACTTTAAGTTGTCCACCACATGATTCCAAATCTGCTGCAACCTATCCACCACAGAATCTACCCCAGGACAGTCAGAAGGCTCCACATGTCCTGAGGAAAAACGAGGATGGAAACCAGAGTTGCAGAAAAATGGCGAAACCAAAGTAGCGGAACTAGCCCGATTATTAAGGGCAAACTCAGCCAATGGCAAGAAGGTCACCCAATCATCCTGATCTGCAGAAACAAAACACCTCAAATAAGCCTCCAGAGTCTGATTAGTTCGCTCCGTTTGTCCATTAGTCTGAGGATGAAAGGCAGACGAAAACGACAAGTCAATGCCCATCTTAGCACAAAAGGATCGCCAGAACCTGGAAACAAACTGGAATCTTCTGTCAGACACGATATTCTCAGGAATGCCGTGTAAACGAACCACATTCTGAAAGAACAGAGGAACCAGATCGGAAGAGGAAGGCAGCTTAGGCAAAGATACCAAATGGACCATCTTGGAAAAGCGATCACATACCACCCAGATGACAGACATGCCCTGAGACACCGGAAGATCTGAAATGAAATCCATGGAAATGTGTGCCCAAGGCCTCTTCGGGACAGGCAAGGGCAAGAGCAACCCGCTGGCACGAGAACAGCAAGGCTTAGCTTGAGCACAAGTCCCACAGGACTGCACAAATGACCGCACATCCCGTGACAAGGAAGGCCACCAAAAGGACCTAGCCACCAAATCTCTGGTGCCAAAAATTCCCGGATGCCCTGCCAACACCGAGGAATGAACCTCGGAAATGACTCTGCTGGTCCACTTATCAGGAACAAACAGTCTGTCAGGTGGACAAGAGTCAGGTCTACCAGCCTGAAATCTCTGCAACACACGTCGCAAATCCGGAGAAATGGCTGACAAGATTACTCCCTCTTTAAGAATACCAACTGGTTCAGCGACTCCAGGAGAGTGAGGCACAAAGCTCCTTGAAAGAGCATCAGCCTTCACATTCTTTGAACCTGGTAAATACGAGACCACAAAGTAAAAACGGGAGAAAAACAATGACCAACGGGCCTGTCTAGGATTCAGGCGTTTAGCAGACTCGAGATACATTAGATTTTTGTGATCAGTCAAGACCACCACACGATGCTTAGCACCCTCGAGCCAATGACGCCACTCCTCAAATGCCCACTTCATGGCCAGCAACTCCCGATTGCCAACATCATAATTCCGCTCAGCAGGCGAAAACTTCCTAGAGAAAAAAGCACATGGTCTCATTACAGAGCAACCAGGGCCTCTCTGCGACAAAACGGCCCCTGCCCCAATCTCTGAAGCATCCACTTCAACCTGAAAGGGAAGTGAGACATCAGGCTGGCACAAAACAGGCGCTGAAGTAAACCGGCGCTTCAACTCTTGGAAAGCTTCCACGGCTGCAGGAGCCCAGTTAGCAACATCAGAACCTTTCTTGGTCATATCCGTCAAAGGTTTAACAACGCTAGAAAAATTAGCGATAAAACGACGGTAGAAGTTAGCAAAACCCAAGAACTTCTGAAGACTCTTAACTGACGTGGGTTGAGTCCAATCATGAATAGCTCGGACCTTGACTGGGTCCATCTCCACCGCAGAAGGGGAAAAAATAAAACCCAAAAAGGGAACCTTCTGTACTCCAAAGAGACACTTTGAGCCCTTAACAAACAAAGCATTCTCACGCAAAACCTGAAACACCATCCTGACCTGCTCTACATGCGAGTCCCAATCATCAGAAAAAAACAGAATATCATCCAGATAAACAATCATAAATTTATCCAGATACTTCCGGAAAATATCATGCATAAAGGACTGAAACACTGAAGGAGCATTAGAGAGCCCAAAAGGCATCACCAAGTACTCAAAATGACCTTCGGGCGTATTAAATGCAGTTTTCTATTCATCTCCTTGCTTAATGCGCACAAGGTTGTACGCACCACGAAGATCTATTTTGGTGAACCACTTGGCACCTTTAATCCGGGCAAACAAGTCCGACAACAGAGGCAAAGGATACTGAAATTTAACAGTGATTTTATTCAGAAGCCGATAGTCAATACAAGGTCTCAAAGATCCGTCTTTCTTGGCCACAAAAAAGAATCCAGCACCAAGAGGGGAAGAGGATGGACGGATATGCCCCTTCTCCAGAGATTCCTTGATATACGAACGCATTGCGGTATGCTCAGGTACAGACAGATTAAATAGTCTTCCCTTAGGAAATTTACTGCCTGGAATCAAATCTATAGCGCAGTCACAGTCCCTATGAGGAGGCAGAGCACTGGACCTGGACTCGCTGAATACATCCTGAAAATCAGACAAATACTCAGGAACTTCCGAAGGAGTAGAGGAAGCAATAGACACCGGCGGGGAATCACCATGAATTCCCTGACAGCCCCAACTTGACACAGACATTGCCTTCCAATCCAAGACTGGATTATGGGTCTGCAACCATGGCAGCCCCAAAACGACCAAATCATGCATTTTATGCAGAACAAGAAAACGAATCACCTCCCGATGTTCAGGAGTCATGCACATGGTTACCTGTGTCCAAAACTGCGGTTTATTTTCCGCCAATGGCGTAGCATCAATACCTCTAAGAGGGATAGGATTTACCAACGGCTCAAGAACAAAACCACAGCGCTTGGCAAATGACAGATCCATAAGACTCAGGGCAGCACCTGAATCCACAAACGCCATAACAGGGTAGGAAGACAATGAGCAAATTAAAGTCACAGACAAAATAAATTTAGGTTGCAAATTACCAATGGCGACAGGACTAACAACCCTTGTTAGGCGTTTAGAGCATGCTGATATAACATGTGTAGAATCACCACAGTAAAAACACAACCCATTCTGACGTCTATGATTTTTCCGTTCATTTCTAGTCTGAATTCTACCACATTGCATTAAATCAGGTGTTTGTTCAGACAACACCACAAGAGGATTAGTGGTTTTGCGCTCCCGCAAACGCCGGTCAATTTGAATAGCCAGCGCCATGGAATCATTCAGACTTGTAGGAATGGAGAAACCCACCATCACATTCTTAATGGCTTCAGAAAGGCCATTTCTGAAATTTGCGGCCAGAGCACACTCATTCCACTGAGTAAGCACGGACCATTTCCGAAATTTTTGGCAATACACTTCAGCTTCATCCTGGCCCTGAGAAATAGCCAGCAAGGCTTTTTCTGCCTGAATTTCAAGATTGGGTTCCTCGTAAAGCAATCCGAGCGCCAGAAAAAAGGCATCAATATTTGCCAATGCCGGATCTCCTGGCGCTAGCGAGAAGGCCCAATCCTGAGGGTCGCCCCGTAAGAAAGAGATAACAATTTTTACTTGCTGAGCTGAGTCTCCAGATGAACGGGGTCTCAGAGATAGAAACAATTTACAATTATTCCTGAAATTCCTAAACTTAAATCGGTCTCCAGAGAACAGTTCAGGAATAGGTATTTTAGGTTCAGACATAGGACTACTGGTAACAAAATCTTGTATGCCCTGCACACGAGCAGCAAGCTGGTCCACACTTGTAATCAAGGTCTGGACATTCATGTCTGCAGCAAGCTCAAGCCACTCAAAGGTAAAGGGGAGGAAGAAAGAAAAAAAAAACAACAACAAAAAAAAAAAACTCAGAATTTCCTTTCATATAATCCCACTTCTGCAATGCATTAAACATTCAACTTTGGCCTGGCATACTGTTATGACCCCAATGGCAGAGGGTCTCAGAAATAAATACTAAGTCTGCAAACACAAAAAACCAGCTCATAGGGCAGTGGTAACTGGGCTGACCGTATATCTAATCCTAGCACCACAAATAGCAGCAGCCGGGGAACGTGCCTACGTTGGTTCTAGACATCTCGCGCCAGCCGGAGAACTAACTAACCCTAGAAGGGAAAAGATAGACCTTTCTTGCCTCCAGAGAAAAGACCCCAAAAGTTGGATACAAGCCCCCAACAAATAATAACGGTGAGGTAAGAAGAAAAGACAAATGTAAGAATGAACTAGGTATTTAGCAAAGAGAGGCCCACTGACTAATAGCAGAATATAGTAAGATGACTTATACGGTCAGCAAAAACCCTATCAAAATTTCCACGCTGGATATTCAAGAACCCCCGAACCGTCTAACGGCCCGGGGGGAGAATACCAGCCCCCTAGAGCTTCCAGCAAAATCAGGAATCACATTTAGTACAAGCTGGACCAAAAAATGAGAGCAATACAAATAACCAAAAAACAAGGAAGCAGGACTTAGCTTAATTTTGCACGAACCAGGACCAGCAGACAGGAGCAAACAGAAAGGACTGATTACAACGATGCCAGGCACCAGACAGAGAATTCAGGAAGTTCATATAGCAACACCCCTGGACTAACGACCCAGGTGGGTGCCAAACTGAGGAAAGACAATCCCAGAGTCATATCACTAGTGACCACAAGAGGGAGCCAAAAAAGTCTAATTCACAACACACGGTGAGTCATTGGACGTGGTATATCTCGATTTTTCCAAAGCGTTTGATACCGTGCCGCACAAGAGGTTGGTACACAAAATGAGAATGCTTGGTCTGGGGGAAAATGTGTGTAAATGGGTTAGTAACTGGCTTAGTGATAGAAAGCAGAGGGTGGTTATAAATGGTATAGTCTCTAACTGGGTCGCTGTGACCAGTGGGGTACCGCAGGGGTCGGTATTGGGACCTGTTCTCTTCAACATATTCATTAATGATCTGGTAGAAGGTTTACACAGTAAAATATTGATATTTGCAGATGATACAAAACTATGTAAAGCAGTTAATACAAGAGAAGATAGTATTCTGCTACAGATGGATCTGGATAAGTTGGAAACTTGGGCTGAAAGGTGGCAGATGAGGTTTAACAATGATAAATGTAAGGTTATACACATGGGAAGAAGGAACCAATATCACCATTACACACTGAACGGGAAACCACTGGGTAAATCTGACATGGAGAAGGACTTGGGGATCCTAGTTAATGATAAACTTACCTGGAGCAGCCAGTGCCAGGCAGCAGCTGCCAAGGCAAACAGGATCATGGGGTGCATTAAAAGAGGTCTGGATACACATGAAGAGAGCATTATACTGCCTCTGTACAAATCCCTAGTTAGACCGCACATGGAGTACTGTGTCCAGTTTTTGGCATCGGTGCTCAGGAAGGATATAATGGAACTAGAGAGAGTACAAAGGAGGGCAACAAAATTAATAAAGGGGATGGGAGAACTACAATACCCAGATAGATTAGCGAAATTAGGATTATTTAGTCTAGAAAAAAGACGACTGAGGGGCGATCTAATAACCATGTATAAGTATATAAGGGGACAATACAAATATCTCGCTGAGGATCTGTTTATACCAAGGAAGGTGACGGGCACCAGGGGGCATTCTTTGCGTCTGGAGGAGAGAAGGTTTTTCCACCAACATAGAAGAGGATTCTTTACTGTTAGGGCAGTGAGAATCTGGAATTGCTTGCCTGAGGAGGTGGTGATGGCGAACTCAGTCGAGGGGTTCAAGAGAGGCCTGGATGTCTTCCTGGAGCAGAACAATATTGTATCATACAATTATTAGGTTCTGTAGAAGGACGTAGATCTGGGGATTTATTATGATGGAATTAATATAGGCTGAACTGGATGGACAAATGTCTTTTTTCGGCCTTACTAACTATGTTACTATGTTACTACATGGGCTTTGTTATATACTACATGGCTGTGCTATATACTATGTGGCTGTGCTATATACTACATGGCTGTGCTATATACTACGTGGCTGTGCTATATACTACACGGGCTGTGCTTTATACTACATCGCTGTGCTATATACTACGTGGCTGTGCAATATACTACGTGGCTGTGCAATATACTACGTGGCTGTGCTATTTACTACATGGGCTGTTATATACTACATGGCCGGCCGCTAACAATCAGCGACAGGCGCAGTCTGGCTGCGAATTGGCGCGGGGTTTGAACCACGCTTTGCTAAGTGGTCATGGCCGGACGAATCCTGTGTATTCAATGTATGATTCTAAAATCTTCATAAATAAACTACATACATATTCTAGAATACCCGATGTGTTAGAATTGGGCTACCATCTAGTTCAGACCTGGGCAAGATGCGGCCCGCAGGCCGCATCTGGCATGCCCGATGATTTTAAACGGCCCGCCAGCTAGCTGTCACTTCTGACAGATGCCCCCGGCACCGCTCGGCCAGCCGCCAGACGCTTCTGAGGAGGACCGCTGGCGGCTGGAGTGAAGGTCCTGAGCTCATCCACACGCTATCGGAACTGTATGCGCTTGCAGCGCATACAGTTCCAGGGTCAGGATGTGATTGACACAGCATCAGAAGCCATTGGCTCCCGGCTGTGTCAATCATTCTTGTGACCGGAGGCAGCATTATGCCACCGGTCACAAGAGGCTGAGCTCCGCATCGGCCCTGTACGTCACGTGCGTACCTCACTCCAGCGCCGCACGGGATGTGCTGCAGTGAAGCAAGTTGCTGGCTGGCGGTCTCCTTCGGGTAAGGGTGAGTATCCGCGTGGTCGGGGGGAGAGGGGGTCCCTGTGTTGCTGGGGAGTGTGAGGGAGGGGGGCTACTACATGGGGCTGCCACGGCTATCACATACTGGGGGGCAGGGCAGGGGGGATTGCTATCAGTGAGGATCACCTACAAGGGATGGCTACATTAAGGGATACTACATATTGGGGGCTACATGGAGAATACTATCTAAAGTGGGGGATATCACATACTGGGGAGGGGGGGCAGGGGGGATTGCTACCAATGGGGATTACTTACAAGGGATGGCTACATTAAGGGATATTACATATTGGGTGCTACATGGGGAATACTACCTAAAATGGTGATATCACATACTGGGGAGGGGGACGAGGGGGATTGCTAGAGGCACAGAGGGGTCTGATCCCTATATGCAGGGACATAGGGTTCTATTTTCTATATGGAGGCACAGTGCGGTATGAGGGCACAGATGGGGCATTTTTACTATGTGATAGAGGGGTCCTAAATACTATTTTTTCCTGCATCCACACCCTCACCTGGCCCATAGTTGACAATTTCATATACAGCGATACCAGATATGTTTATTTTTTTCCATAGCTATACATGGCTGTATCCTTGTTTTCCTGGCTCTAGGGCTGCATCCATTTTCTCCAGGCAGTGGAATCCAGTGGAAAATTTGCATTTGCAAGAACCCGTACTTTCTGTAAGTTCACTCATCTCTAATCATTGCGTAAAAATCAAACCCTATGCATAAAACCACACCTTTGCTACATTTTTTTATTTTTGTGGTTGATAATGTGTGGTACCATTGAGTTGACTGTGTGTTTTCTACACCTCTAGCTATTATTCCTGAATAACTGTACTGTTTGTTTATGAAAAGATGGCATATGTATACTACAGTATTGGGTAAAAATGAGTTAATTATATTAGTCCGGCCCTCTAAAACCATCCCAATTTCTCATGCGGCCTCATGGCAAAATTAATTGCCCACCCCTGATCTAGTTTATTACAATTGCCAGACCTGAAATAAGCACTTTTCACCTATTGTGTCCCCCCATTTCCTTGTAGATTGTAAGCTTGCAAGCAGGGACCACACCCCTAATGTCACTGTTTAAATTGTCTTAACTTGTATTGAATTTATTGTCTGTACATGTCCCCGCTTAATTGTAAAGTGCTGCGGAATATGTTGGCGCTATATAAATAAAACGTATTATTAATTATTATTATTACCGTATTTTCCGGCGTACAAGACGACTTTTTAACCCCTGAAAATCTTCTTAAAAGTCGGGGGTCGTCTTGTACGCCGGGAATCGCCTTGTACGCCGGGTGTATATGGTGGGTGGGGGGGGGAGTGATCCTGATGACGACGAGGGGGCGTCTCACAGAAAAGTGAGTATCCCCCATTACCTTATCATAGCGCTGCAGCGTGGGGTCTCTGTGCTGGGAGCGGCGGCGGCTGCTGTGCTGTGGCGGCTCCTCTTCTGCAGTGTGGGGCCTCTGGTGCGGTGGCGGTGGCGGCGGCGGCGGCGTATCTTCATGCAGTCGGGGCTCCTCCGGCATCTCAGCCTGGAAGCCCCGCCGGCAACTCCATCGGTACAATGCGCTGGCCTCCGGGAAAATGGCCGCTGCTTAGATTCAGATCTCGTTGAGATCTGAATCTGAGCATGCGCAGCCCCCAGCGGCCGGGCCACCGCATCGCACCTATTGAGCTGCCTCCGGGAAAATGGCCACTGCTCAGATTCAGATCTCGTCTCCCGAGATCTCGGGACGAGATCTGAATCTGAGCAGCGGCCATTTTCCCGGAGGCCACCTGACCGCATTGTACCCATGGAGTTGCCGGCGGGGCTTCCAGTCTTTGAGATGCCGGAGGAGCCCCGACTGTATGAAGATACGCCGCCGCCACCGCCCCACAGCACCAGAGGCCCCACACTGCAGAAGAGGAGCCGCCACAGCACAGCAGCCGCCGCTCCCAGCACAGAGACCCCACGCTGCAGCGCTATGATAAGGTAATGGGGGATACTCACTTTCCTGTGAGACGCCCCCTCGTCCTCATCAGGATCACTCCCCCCCCCCCAAAAGGCACATATTCACCGGCCCTATAAGACGACATAGGGTGTATAAGAAGACCCCCGACTTTTAAGAAGATTTTATTTTTTAACTGGTAAAGTTGGGGGGTCGTCTTATACGCCCAGTCGTCTTATACGCCGGAAAATACGGTACTTTGTATACATATACAGTAGTGTGAAAAAATGTTTGCTCCTTCTTGATTTCCTATTCTTTTGCACGTTTGTCACACTTAAATGTTACAGATCACCAAACAAATGTTAATATTAGACAAAGATAACACAAAATTCAGTTTTTAAATGAAGCTCTTTAATATTAAGGGAAAAAGATATTCAAAACTACAGAGTACTGTGTGAAAAAGTGATTGCCCTCTAAGCCTAATAAATGCTTGGGCCACCCTTAGCAGCAATAACTGCAATCAAGTGTTTGAGATAATTTGCAATAAGTCCTTTACAACACTCTGGAGGAATTTTGTCCCACTCATCTTTGCAGAATTGTTATAATTCAACCACACTGGATGGTTTCCAAACATGAACCGCCTTTTTAAGGTAATGCCACAGCACCCCAATAGGATTTCCCACAGCGCTTGCATTGATGTCAGACAGGGAATAGAAGTTGACAGGGAGACACTGAGCACACGGTGCTCAGTGTCTCTGCTGGATGACAGGCTCTATGGTCGCATCATGCAACCATGCAGCCTGCCATCTAGATGTAGCAGAGCTAGACAAGCAGAGGGAAAGCAGACAACTGAGGGCTGATGTTTCTAGCCTGGGAAGGGGGTAATACACATGGAGCTCCCTAGTGTATTAATATTAGCTCACAGCTGCATACTTAGCCTTTGCTGGTTATTCCAATGGGGGACCCTCCCAAAAAAGTACATTGGGCCCCTTATAATTAATAACCAGCAAAGGCTAGGTAGACAGCTGTGGGTTGATATTAACAGCCTAGAAAGGAGCCATGGATATTGGCCCCCTCCCAAACTAAAAACATCAACTCTCAGCCTCCCCAGAAGTGATGTATTCATAAGATGCGCCAATTCTGGTGCGTGGCCTCTGCTCTTCCCACTTGCCCTGGTGCTGTGGGATAATAGTATTGGGGTTGATTTCAGATTTTATTGACTGACATCAAGCCCAGGGGTTAGTAATGGAGAGGCGTCTATAAGGTCCTGCAATGTCTGCAAATGAGGAAAAATACGTAGCAAAACAGAAAACCTATACTACTTTTCTTATTGGAGGTATTTGCTAATATTTTATTACACCTACTACATATTGGAATAGGATCTTGGCGATGGCAATACCCCTTTAAATATTTTACATGAAAACCACCCTGGTGGATTTGTCAGGTCAGCGTGCAACCTTAGCTCATTTGCCTTCAACAATTGTTCATGTGTTTTCTTAAAAAAGCAACAAAACTGAGCACTATGAAGGAATCACCCACCACAGATGATGATCTTCTTCCTGGCATGTATTTTTATGAGGACTTGGCAGACTGTCTGCACTTCCCTAGGAGGGTCCTGTTTATAATTAGGAGATCACATAGACAGATTAGATTAGCAGCTTTACAGTGAATCCTACCAAGTGGGAAAGACAGCTTAGTGGGCATTTCTTTAGTTCATTAAATTATTAACCATTTTAATACAACGCTAAATGAATTAAAAAAAAAGACTGACATTCCATGGACTTTACCTTTATATTCTGTATAGCTTATATCCTTTAATGATTACTATTGATTACCTTTGGCCTTATTGCAGTGGAAACACCAGCTGGCTACTTAAATTACCTTATTGCTAGTCAAATATAATTACTAGGCTATATCATGCAATACTTTCCATGCTATATGTGCTGTATTTTGCCAGTAATGCATTGCTTCTAAACAGTGATGGGCGAACCTCTAAAGTAAAAAACAGTAAATTTCGGGGTCTGTATTGAACACCTACTCTTCGGGCATGGACCTTGAACATTGACTTCTCTAGGAAGTCCGTGTTACTGTTCGGGTTTGGCACTCCAGACACCATGTGTTTCTCACGCTGTTTCCTATGTGCATGACAGCACAAGAAACACCGGCGCTCTGATCAGTGGTAAGATTACCGCTGGTCAGAGGGCCAGCAGCTGTGACTGGCAGTAAAAGGTTTACCTCTAGTAACAGAGGCATCAGCTGATGTGAATACTACTCCCATTAGTCTACACCTGCTATCTCTAATATTAATTTAATATAATTTAAAAAACAATACTCACATCTCCTTCTCCCCGCTGCTTCCGTCTCTATAGAAAGCGCTCTTCTGATGCATCTCAGCGTAGCGGGCGCCATGTAGTGACATCATCGCGACTGCTATGCTGAGACTTCAGGCGCCGAGGGAGAATGATGGAGTAGGGAGCTGACACACCATCTTTCGTCATCATTGCTTTCAACTGTATCGACATCCAAGAAGCTGAAATAGTGAAGTTTGCGATGACGGTTGGGGGCAGGTGTCAGCACTGGCTCACAGCATTGTAGGGACACTGATTTCCTTGCTCTGTTGCACAGTTTAATTGCACACCAATGCAGTTATAAAGAGCGTAGCTCTGGGAGGCCAATAAGAGTGCAGGCCCCAGGGCGACTGTACCCTCTGCCCCCTTGGTAGCTACTCTACAGGCTTTAACATATCCCATAGTAAATATAGGTAAAGTGACTTAACAGCAATCTAGTCTGAACTGGTGCATAACCAAAAAAGACTTACATAGCAAATAAATCATTGGCTGTACTCAACTGGAGTAAAGCAAGGAAATGTGCGATACATGAAATGTGAATAACTTAATGGCTTGTGAAATCTATGAAAAAACACATGAGATGCTTAGCACAAGATTTGGCCATAAAATGTGAGCCCATCAACCAAACGTCAAGGTAATCTCAGATCGGATGGGTCCCTGACCTGACTGCCTAGTGTGAACACTTACCTATGGCTAATAACATGGTAAAGCCTGCATTTATAGGAAGGTCGGAACCAACTGTGTTTGGATGTAATTAAAATCACAGCATGGTGAAGGGCGGGGCATTCAAGTCAGAAAAAATAGTACATAGTAAATATAGGTAAACTGACTGAACAGCAATCTAGTCTGAACTGGTGCATAACCCAAAAAAAATTGCTATGTAAGTCTTTTTTGTTTATGGACAAAACAAAAGCCAGCTCACCGATAAATGAAAGAAGCCTGGAACTCAGTCCTGATGAGATGTACTGAGACTCCACAAAGAAAAAAATGGCTCCAGCTTCTAGTAAAATGTAAAACTTTAATCCAACATGGTAAAATCAGAGTAACTCCTGGGACAACATCATAGCACTGTATGAGGCAAGCGATGCGTTTCGACCGACACAGCGGTCTTTGTCACAGCTCTTTTTTGGTTATGCACCAGTTCAGACTAGATTGCTGTTCAGTCAGTTTACCTATATTTACTATGTACTATTTTTTCTGACTTGAACGGCCCGCCCGCCCTTCACCATGGTGTAATTTTAATTACATCCAAACACAGTTGGTTCTGACCTTCCTATAAATGCAGGCTTTACCATGTTATTAGCCATAGGTAAGTGTTCACACTAGGCAGTCAGGTCAGGGACCCATCCGATCTGAGATTACCTTGATGTTTGGTGGATGGGCTCACATTTTTTGGCCAAATCTTGCGCTAAGCATCTCATGTGTTTTTTCATAGATTTCACAAGCCATTAAGCTATTCACATTTCATGTATCGCACATTTCCTTGCTTTAGTATAGTGGAGTGCAGCCATTGATCTATTTGCTATTTAACATATCCCAGTGATTCTGAGATTATTTTTATTGATATGTTGTTCTTTATGTTAGTGGTAAACTTAGGTCAATATTTTTTACGTGATTTGTGAAAATAGCTAAATTTTGGTGAAAATTTTGAAAATTTCACAATTTTAAATGTTTCATTTTTATGCTTTTAACCCCTTCATGACCTTGGGATTTTTCGTTTTTCCGTGTTCGTTTTTCACTCCCCTCCTTCCCAGAGCCATAACTTTTTTATTTTTCCGTCAATTTGGTCATGTGAGGGCTTATTTTTTGCGGGACGAGTTGTACTTTTGAACGACATCATTGGTTTTACCATGTCGTGTACTAGAAAACGGGGAAAAAAATTCCAAGTGCAGTGAAATTGCAAAAAAAGTGCAATCCCACACTTGTTTTTTGCTTGTTTTTTTTGCTAGGTTCAATAAATGCTAAAACTGACCTGCCATTATGATTCTCCAGGTCACTACGAGTTCATAGACACCTAACATGACTAGGTTATTTTTTACCTAAGTGGTGGAAAAAAATTCGAAACTTTGCTAATAAAAAAAAAAGGCGCCATTTTCGGATACCCGTAGCGTCTCCATTTTTCATGATCTGGGGTCGGTTGAGGGCTTATTTTTTGCGTGCCGAGCTCGCGTTTTTATTGATAGCATTTTGGTGCAGATACGTTCTTTTCATCGCCCATTATTGCATTTTAATGCAATGTCATGGCGACCAAAAAAACGTAATTCTGGCGTTTCGATTTTTTTTATTTTTTTCACATTTTTTTTAACTTTTTTTACTTTTGCCATGCTTCAATAGCCTCCATAGGAGGCTAGAAGCAGGCACAACCCGATCGCCTCTGCTACATTGCAGCGATCTCATTTTCGCTGCTATGCAGCTGAATTGCAGGTGTGCTGTGAGCGCCGACCACAGGGTGGCGCTCACAGCTACCGGCGATCAGTAACCATAGAGGTCTCAAGCTACAATTGGTGGAGAATGCGGGCAATGATCCAAGGAACACAGGTAGCAGCGCTGGCTGGTCTGAGCCAGAAGAGTGGACGGTCTTGACAACCGTGAGTAAATACTGACCGGGGTCAGTGAGAACTGCTGTTTATGGGATACCTCTGAGGAGAAGAGGGATCCGGGAACCTGTGTGGCAATGACAGGTGACGGATGGAGATCCGTGGTGTACTGACCGGGGTCAGATTGTAAGGAAAAGGATACCTCTGAGGAGAAGAGGGATCCGGGAACCTGTGTGGCAATGACAGGTAACGGACGGAGATCCGTGGTGTACTGACCGGGGTCAGATTGGAAGGAAAAGAGAGACATTGCGTCTGGGCACCTCTGAGGCCGAGGGGTGTCCAGGAACCCGTAAAAGTTGCCAACGGGTAACGGTCTGAAAACCGTGTATTATGCTGGCCAGGGTCAGTGAGAAATTGTGTTTGGGCTGTAAAGCCGGGTGTGTAATGGTCTGAAAACCGTGTATTATGCTGGTCGGGATCAGTGAGAAATTGTGTTTGGGCTGTAAAGCCGGGTGTGTAACAGACCGGAGTCTGTGTTATTCTGACCGGGGTCAGTGAGAGACTGTGTTTTTCTATAAAGCACGTGTGCAGGTGCTTGCTGTGGACCGGCGAGTCCATGTATTTCTTTTTTTTTTCTTCTTTGATCAACTTGCTGTGGATCGGCGGGTCCACGAAGGTAACAAGCGGCTTGCTGTGGATCGGCGGGTCTATGAAGTCTGCGGTTGAGCCGTGCAGCGCGGTTGCAGCGAGGGGCTCCGCAGCGGCAGGAGCTGCAGTGGCGGTGGCAGCAGCTTGTGATCGGCACCCGGAGGTGCCGGAGATTTGTGTCTGCAGCAGGAGCTGTAGCTGTGCCGGCAGGAGCTGGTGAAGTTTTGAAAAAAAACAAAACATTATTTGTGCTCCAGGTTGTGCAGACTCTTAAAGGGCCAGTGCAAGCCCAGAGACATTCTGGTGCACGCTGCTAACTGGGGTCTGATAGTACTGTTGGGTGTACCCCAGGGAAAGGGTGGTGTCCCTAAAGGGTAGCATCCCCAAAAATGGGGCATGTAAGGTGAATTGGTCCCCAGAAACTAATCAGTTAGTGATGCTGTCCACAACTGATGTCACAGCTAAGAGAGTAGCTACCCTGAGTGACTTGCGTGGGAGACCCGGTAGCGGACGTGTTGACAAAGAGTCAGTCCAGACAGGTTGTATGGGTGCAAGGGGATTGCGACGCCAGACTGACCATGTTGCCCAAATCTGACTGAGACGGTCCTCTCGAGTGGTAGGGCAAGGTGACCTAAGCGGGAGATCCTGTAGCAGAGGAAATGACAAGGGGTCATCTTTATCAAAGGATGTGACGGAAATGGTTGACGAATGGCGACGAAAGGGTTCAGTAACAGGCCCTGACTTTGACAGACGGTTTGACTGACAGGGACGACAGAGAAGGATCTCTGGTCGGGTAATAAAAAGTGCCAAGCCCAACGGCTTTAGGCAGAGGGGGGGAATATGTGGCATAGCGACTGGTCATGTGATTGATGGACGGTGTGTATCGCAGAGCTGGGTGACCCTGTGATGGAAGCCTGGGTATGTTTTGCTCAAGCAGATCTACTGCTGAGGGATTTGTTTACGTTGGGAAGGCTACCAGGTGATTGTAGAGATGGGTGGGTTCAGTCACCTACAAACCCTGCCAAAGAGGCGTGTCTGAACACGTAAGATGGTTTTGTTGAAGGACCTGTGGTGATGTCACGCTCACCTGACTAGCCATGTGACAGGTACCTTGGTGTGGTTACACCTATGTAAGGAGGTGTGTGTAGCACATGGAGTGAGTGTGTGGGAGTGTGTCAGGGTGGACACACTTCCATGTGTCCTGGCCGGACACTGCAGAGTGGCCTGTGTGTTGGACGGTTCCAAGTGGGGACAGACGTCCTGAACACACAGAGACCATTTAGGCTGGAGAGCCTACGTGCTGGATATAGCACAGTCTGTGTGCCCACAGACCTGAGAGAGCGGAGCTCTATTATGGACATTGAGGAATAATCTGTCTGACGTAAGACTGTTTACCTGTTTTTCCTGTTGCAATTTGGTTTATGGAGCAATAAACCCTGTGAACTTTTAAGGAAACGTGTCTCCTGAGTGTCATCCGCCGCACCTAAGCGAGTGTCCCCTAGACCCATAGCGGGTGAAATGCTACAATGTATATATCACCAGAATCACCATCAGTATATTACTACATCCACCAAACCAAGTTTTGAGTATTTTAGGAGGATTTGGAAAGATTCTGCTCGGTTTCTGCTCCAAAAAATAATTCTGAACATATGCTAACTTACACTGAGTTTTTGGTGCAGAAACTTGCTAAATCCTCCTAATAAACTCGAAACTCTATGTTTTGAGGATTTTTAAGTTTTAACATAGCCATGAAGCATGTTTTGAATTGCTACATTTGGAAAAGATCAGAATCACTGTCAGCATGAAAAAGCAGTGTCGGAATTACAGTCAGTATATGAATACAGCACCAGAAACACCATGAGTACATAAACAAATTGCTAAGCTTAGTACAGCAATCAATTGCATTGTCCCATATTCAATTGTATTTCATGGATTTACAACTCTCAATATGTCTGTAACAATTGTAAGGAGTGGCTGGGAGTTGTTTTTACCAGCCATCAAACAGCAGGCCAAAGAGGAAAGACCGCACTGATGAGATGCAGGCAGTATCACAAATAAATATTTACATCCAAGTACCTTAGAGATGACTTCTTCTCTGATTGAAGTCATTCCCATCCATTTAGTCTCCATGTAGTACAGTCACCATGGTGAGATATAACGCCCAGACACCATCTATCCAGACTTCCCTTTTCTCTGTCTTCAACAGCGCTTCTCGACATGGTGCCCTTAAAATATAATATTGTACCATTATAGTGCCCCATAAATAAAAATATCTCCCATGCTAAACTCCTGAATAAATTATTGCTGTGCTTACTGTACAAAATATCTCCTGCCACACTGTCTTTCTCCATAATATCCCCTCACATTGCCTCTCTCCATAATATATCCCCCACCCACACACTACCCCTCCCCAAAATGTCCACCCACACTACCCTTTCCAAAATATCCCCTGTACTGCCCCTCTGCAAAATATCCTCCAACAATACCCCTTTGCAAAATATCTTCACTCTTACACACACACTGACTCTCTCCAAAAGAGTCCCAAACTCTGCCCCTCTGCATAAAGTACTCTCCTCGGCATACTATCTCTCCTTTTCGCCTTTGTCCCCCATTATGTGCCTTCACAGTAACATCAACCCCCTTCCTCTCTCATCCAAAAGGATAACACATTTAATCTTCGGCTCCTTAATGTAGCATTTACTGTTGTCTTCTGTTTCTGTGGCGCTGAGGTCCCCGCAGCAGTGTGATGAGGTCAGTAGTCCACAGACCTCATCATGCCACTGAACATTAGTGTGGAGGCTGATGGTCGCTCCACTGCCACAGTTCCGGTGTCCAACTGTTCAATTATATTTGAAATACATGAATATATTTGAGGATAGGAAGAAGGGAGCCGCTGTCTCCCTCAAGACAGCTCTGCAGGTCATAGCAAATCTTTTGACTGGTCATGTTCACCTGTTGTACAGGTCTACTCTGCATAATGTAGTCAATAATAATTAATTACCTGGAATTTTAATTGGAAAATAACCAGAACTTAATTTATTATTTACTTTTCTCATATAGCGCAATCATATTCCTTAGCACTTTACAGACATCATCATCATCCCAATAGGGCTCACAATCCTTGTCCCTTTCAATAAGTCTTTAGAGTGTGGGTGGAAATTGTAGTACCCGGAGGAAACCCACCCAAACACAGAGATACCATGCAAACTCTTTGCAGATGTTGTCATTGGTGGGATTTGAACCCAGGACCCAAGTGGTGCAATCCTACAGTGCTAACAGTGTTTGAAACAGGATTTTATGTTATACATTTGAAAAATGTGGGTATTTTTTTTCTAAATTTTCCATATTTTTTTAACTTGATATGTCTTAGTCTGGCAACAGAGCCTTATAAAAGTCTGATGCTTCATCTTCTCTAGAGAAAACTGCTACCTGACCACCGAGGCCAATGATTCATTATAGGATCAGGTGAACCAGCAGAGACACTGGTTGAGGGAGATGTGAGGGTTTCCAAAAATGAGGTTTTTTTTCCTATGTCCCCTGTAGTGAAGAACCCAAGAGATCAGACTCCAGTGCCATACAACATGTATCCAACTACCATAGAGATTGCTCCTAGCTAGTTATGAGCAAGTGTACTCGTTGCTCTGGTTTTCCCGAGCACACTCGGGTGACCTCCGAGTATTTATGACTGCTCAGAGATTTAGTTTTCATCGCCTCAGCTGAATGATTTACAGCTTCTAGCCAGGCTGAGTTCATATGGGGGTTGCCTGGTTGCTATGGAATCCCCACATGTAATCAAGCTGTCTATTAGCTGTAAATCATTCAGCTGCCGCAATGAAAACTAAATCTCCGAGCAGTCATAAATACTCGGAGGTCACCCGAGCGTGCTCGGGAAAACCCAAGCAACAAGTACACTCGCTCATCACTACTCCTGGCAAGTCTACATTATTTCAGTCACCATTTTCAACTTTTTTATTTTCTTTGATACATTTGCATAGTTGTTTAAAACTGTAAAAAAAAAACACAGAAAGCGCCAAGAGTTGTAGAACTGCATCTTAACAGCAGTGTTATTTGTCTGCTCCTGGCAGACGTAACATCATTCTTAGCATAATTTTGGAAGAATGTCATTCAACAAATTCTGTTTATTTTCAAAGAAAATGTACAATGGGAATGAGACTATTTTGCTTAGGCATGGTGAAAACACAATTACATAGCTTTGTGGAGGAAGACGCACACAATGACTTTACACATAGTATTGTTACTTTAAGGGTGAAGTGAAGGTTGGCTGTCATGCATCATTTTCCACATGAGGCCCCAGACGAGAGGAGAGATGTGTGCACACATGCTCCAATCTGGGAACTCCAACGGTGAGTGAATGCAAGCAACACCTTTCTGCTGTGGCAGCACTGGTGCTGCGGAACCTACCACTCTCAGGAGGTATCCAAAATGCAGAGGACTTCACCAAAGGTGCACCAAACAGCCTAATAGACATAAAGAAATAAAAAGGTTTTTTTGCACAATGGAGAGACTTTATACAGTAAACATAGGATTTTTATGGGAGCTAATTCCACCCATATGGCTATGTACTCAATTTCAATTATTTTGGGGGTGACAGACTTCCTTCAATTAAAATCTCAACCCCTTTCCCCTCAAGGCAGTTTTCACGTTCACGACCAGGCCAAATTTTACAATTCTGACCAGTGTCACCTTATGGGGCAATAACTCTAAAATGTTTCAACAAATTCCATTGATTCTAATTGATGTCACTGTTTTTCTGTGACATATTATACTTCATGTTAGTGGTAAAATTTGTTCAATATGACTTGCGTTTATTTGTGAAAAAATTGGAAATTTGGAGAAAATGTTGCAGTTTTCAAGCTTTTAATTCTTATGTACTTAAACCAGAGAGTTATGTCACACAAAATAGTTAAATAACATTTACCACATGTCTACTTTACATATGCATCATTTTTGAAACATATTTTTTTATAGGAAGTTGGAAGGGTTAAAAGTTGATCACCAATTTCTCATTTTTCCAACAAAATTTACAAAATATTTTTTTTAAGGACCACATCACATTTTAAGTTATTTTTGGGGGCCTATACGACAGAAAAAAACAAAAGTGACACCATTTTAACAACCGCACTCTTCAAAGTCCTCAAAATCACATTCAAGAAGTTTGTTAATCTTACAAGTGCTTCAGAGGAATTACCGTATTTTTCGGACTATAGGACGCACCGGACTATAAGGCGCACCCAGGTTTTAGAGGTGGAAAATAGGGAAAAAAAATATTTGAAGCAAAAAAATGTGGTAAAATATTTAATAACATAAATAACATACTATTATATATAATAACACCACATATAATAGTATGTTATTATGTTGGAAGCTGCGGGACCAGTGTGGTGGCTGTGAAGTACTATATGAAGATGCTGGAGGGTGAGTATAAGAATGGGGGCGCAGGGCTTATATTGAAAGCACCACTCCAGCACTGCAAAATAACACTGGAGTGCTGCTTTAAAATCCCATGGGAGAACTATAACGCCCAGCATGTCCTGCAGATCCTATGACATGCTGGGAGTTATAGTTCACCACAGGAGTGGCAGAGTGCTTTATTGTGTATTGTAAAGACTAACCTCTTAATTGTGGAAGCCTGCCAGCCACTGTGGTGAGGTAAAAGCATCCCATGACTGCACACAGAGCCCTCCCTCTTGTTGCCTCTCCACAGCACAGGTTATGAGGAAGCTGCAGATTCTAGTGGGGAGCCTGAAGGACCTGTGATGATGTCAAGAAGAGGGAGGGCTCTGAGCTGCCATGTGATGCTCCAGCCCGCCCACTTCTGACATCATCACAGGTCCTGTTTGTGCACAACACTCGGCGTCCAAGCATAGCAGGCAGGTACGCAGCGATCTCCTCTCTCCTCTGGCCCCTGCTGCTGCCTCCTCCCCAGGACACACAAATCTCCCTAGCTGCTGCAGGAGTCAGCAGCTGAGGAAGCCATGTGTGTCGCTGCTTAAGTGCAGCATTCATTTGCTGCTCCGGGCTCACCGCTCAGCTGATCGGTGGGCGGGGAGCAGCTAATAAATATTCACTGCACTTAATCAGCGGGACCATGTGCTTTCCCCAGCAGCTGATTCCGGGCAGCCTGGACATCCTGAAGTGGGATAACAGTGCGATCCCACTCACTGCTGCCCCCCTCCCCACATGCTATATCCGTACTATAAGACGCACCCACACTTTCCTCCCAAATTTAGAGGAAAAAAAGTGCGTCTTATAGTCCGAAAAATACGGTAATGCAATGTGTAAGGAAAAAATGAAAGTTGTACTTTTTTCACAAAAAGTTTACTTTAGCCCCAATTATTTTTATTTTCTCAATGGCAACAGGAGAAAATGGATCCCAAAGTTTGATAAGCAATTTCTCTTGAGTATGCCAAAACCCTATATATGGGAGAAAACTACTGTTTGGAGACATGTCAGTGTTTGGAAGGGAAGGACCATCGTATGACTTTTTGAAGCCAAAAATTGCTGTAATCATGAGCGGATGCCATTTCGCATTTGGAGAGCCCCTGAATGTTCCTAAACAGTGAAAAACCATACAAGTGAGCCCATTTTTTAAACTAAACCCCACAAGAAAGCCTTGAAAATAAAAAATTTATGTTTTTCCCACAAAAATTATTTTTAGTCCCAAATTTTGCATTTCATAAGGGTAACAAGAGAATTGCACAATACAATTTGTTGTGCAATTTCTCCTGAGTACGCCGATACCCCATATGTGGGGGAGAACTCTTGTTTGTGCGCACAGCAGAGCTCAGAAGGGTTGAAGAGCCCCTGATATGCCTAAGGCCAGGGTCACACTAGAGAGAAATACGGACGAGGGAGAAACGCAACAAGAACGCATTGCACACGGACCAATGTTTCTCTATGGGGCAGCTTCCATCAGCCGTATATTTCTCGGCCATATTTTACGGGCTGAGAAAATCGCAGCATGCTGTGTTTGTCAGCGTATTGCGCATAAAATCCGCCAATGAAAGTCTATGGGTGTGAGAAAAATACGGATTACACACGGACCATGCGTGTGACTTGCGAGAAATACGCAAGACTTTACCAGGTGACAGGAAATGTGCCAAGCCTTAATCAGGAAGCTTAGACATGCTAATTAGCTCAAAAAGCGAGCCACACATCCCGGAAGAATGCCGGAGTCCTGCAGCATGGCTTCTCTGATTAACATGGAAATACTTCTGGTCCTGGTCCAAGAAAGGCCAGAAATCTGGGAACAGAGGGATGCCTACTATTCCAACCGGGCCAGAAAAGAGGCGGCATGGAGGAGTATATGTGCCCTTCTTTTTTAGGATTTTGAACAGCGGCCACGTGAGGGACAGCAGCAACTAAGTAAGTTTACTCATGTTTTAAAAAAAATATTCTAAACTGCAGTAAATAACATGTTTTCACACTGTCCCCTTAATTCCTAGTCTCGTGTTTTTAATCAAATTATTATGATTTAAGACAACGTTTAAAAAATCCAGCTTACTAGGCCACATGACTATGTAAAATCTCTGTAAACTTGTACCACTGTGCGCAATGCTTATACATTATTTTATTGTCTGTCATTGCAGTGGAAGATGTTATGAGAAGATGGCGCAGCATACGCGACTAATATAGTCTGGCTGGGATAGCACGCGCACGGGTTCGCGTGTGCAACAGATATATTAAGTGCAACAGTATAAAGTGCTTGGCAGTTAGACAATGGCAGTTGGACAGGGCAGGAGACAGGTAAGGTGCATAAGTTTTTCAAACAATCATGCTTCTTGGTCAGTCATACTACATTATGCATTGATCATATCAATCTGCTTCTTATTTGTTTTTACTTCTGCTTTCTCACAACTCGCCCGCCCTTTAACACTTTCTCTATATCCACCCCTCCCTTCTCACCTCTCCCATGTATAACTCTGAGGCTCTACTGACATTTCTTATCCCACTCCAAACCAGCCACTACCGCCATGCAGCACTGAAAACGTTCATACAAATCATCCCACCACCTGCTCTTTCTTTTTTTCTCCTTCTACTAGTTGCAGGTGACATCTCCCCCAACCCTGGGCCTCCCTCCACCAGCATACATTACTCTCCTCCAGCTACATATAGAAACCTTGCTAATCTTATTAACATTCAGTGCATGCCTTCTCATATCGCTTTCCACTGTGCTCTCTGGAATGCACGGTCTGAGTGTAACAAACTAACTTACATTCACGATCTTTTCCTCTCTAATTCCCTTAACCTTCTGGCTATTACAGAAACCTGGATCCAGCATTCAGACACCACCGCCGCTGCTGCACTCTCGTTTGGTGGGTTGAAATTTTCACATACCACCAGACCTGAGAACAGACAGGGTGGAGGTGTTGGTTTGCTCCTTAAATCACAGTGTGCTTTCCAGGTCATCCCCCCGATTCCCTTACTCACATTTTCTTCCTTTGAAGTCCACGCCATCAGACTCTTTAAGCCATTCTCCTTGCGAGTGGCGGTTTATCGCCCTCCAGGCTCCTGCCGGTTTCTAGACCACTTTGCCACCTGGCTTACTCACTTTTTATCCTGTGACATCCCCACCCTCATCATGGGAGACTTTAACATCCCCATCAATGATCCCCTCTCCCAATCTGCCTCTCATCTTCTTTCTCTATCTTCTTCATTCGGCCTCTCACAGTTTACTAATTCTCCTACGCATGAGGACTGGAATACTCTGGACCTGGTTTTCTCCTGTCCCGGCTCTCTGCATGACTTTACTAACTCCCATCTCCCGCTCTCTGACCACAACCTTATTTCCTTCTCTGTCAAGAATTGTCTCCTCACCCGGGACACCCCCACTTTCCCCACTTATCGGAATACACGTACCATTAATACCAAGCAGCTTGTGGACAATCTCCACACATCTCTAGCCCCCATCTCCTCCCTCTCCTGTCCAGACTTAGCATTGTCACACTTCAATAATACACTGAAGAATGCCCTAGATGAAGCAGCACCTTCTACACACAGAAAGACCCGACACAGACAACGGCAGCCCTGGCACACTATGCAAACATGCTTTTTTCAGCATTGCTCAAGGTGTGCAGAGTGGCAGTGGACAAAATCTCTCTTAGCAGAAGACTTCATCAACTATAAGTTCATGCTCAAAACCTATAACTCTGCCCTTTATCTGGCCAAACAATCCTACTTCACCACCCTCATCACCTCACTATTCAACAACCCAAAATGACTTTTTGAAACCTTAAACTCCCTCCTGAAACCTAAAGTACAGGCCCCCATCACCAACCTCAGCGGTGAGGATCTGGCCACTTATTTCTTAGAAAAAATCAACCACATCCATCAGAATATCTTGGCGCAATCTCCTCAGTGCCTGGATCCCCTTCCCTGCCGTACCTCAAGCTCACTAGACATCTTTGAGCCTGTTTCAGAAGAAGAAGTTTCCAAGCTCCTCGCTTCTGCTCGGCCTACAACCTGCAACAGTGACCCCATTCCTTCACATATCCTGCAGTCTCTCTCAGCAGTGATCACCACTCACCTGACTAAAATATTTAATCTCTCTCTTTCTTCAGGTATCTTTCCCTCCTCATTTAAACATGCCATTATAGCCCCTTTACTTAAAAAGCCATCCCTGGACCAGAACTGCACTGCTAACTACAGACCTGTCTCTAACATTTCCTTCATCTCTAAACTCCATGAACGCTTGGTCCACTCCCGTCTAATCCGCTATCTCTCGGATAACTCTCTTCTTGACCCCTTACAATCCGGTTTCCGCTCTTTACACTCCACTGAAACTGCCCTCACTAAAGTCTCTAATGATCTAATAACAGCTAAATCCAGAGGTCATTGCTCTCTGCTGATTCTCCTGGATCCTCTGTTCTGCTGCATTTGACACTGTGGATCACCAGCTCCTTCTCACTATGCTCCGCTCCATAGGCCTCAAGGACACAGCCCTCTCCTGGTTCTCCTCCTACCTCTCTGACCGCTCCTTCACTGTATCTTTTGCCGGCTCCTATTCCTTTCCTTGTCCCCTTACTATCGGGGTTCCGCAAGGCTCAGTCCTAGGTCCCCTCCTCTTCTCTCTTTACACGGCCCCTATTGGACAAAAAATCAGCAGATTTGGGTTCCAGTATCATCTCTATGCTGATGACACCCAATTATACACTTCTTCCCCTGACATCACCCCTACCCTAAATCAAAATACCAAGGATTGTCTGTCTGCTGTCTCTAACATCATGTCCTCCTTCTACCTGAAACTAAATCTCTCCAAAACGGAACTTCTTGTGTTTCTCCCTTCTACTAACCTCACTCTACCCAACATCGAAATTACCCTGGAGGGTTCAACCATAACTCCCAAGCAGCATGCCCGCTGTCTAGGGGTCATATTCGACACCGAACATTCCTTTACTCCCTATATCCGATCACTCACTCGCTCTTGTTACCTGCATCTTAAAAACATCTCCAGAATCCGACCTTTTCTCACCGTTGAAACTGCTAAGAATCTTACTGTCGCTCTTATTCATTCCTGTCTGGACTACTGCAACTCTCTTCTGATCGGTCTCCCTCTTACCAAACTTTCTCCTCTCCAATCCATCTTGAATGCTGCAGCCAGAGTCATATTTCTGTCCAGCTGCTTCACCGATGCCTCCATCTTGTGCCAGTCATTACACTGGCTACCCATTCACTATAGGGTCCAGTATAAACTCATCTCTCTCACCCACAAAGCTCTCCACAGTTCTGCACCACCTTATATCTCCTCTCTCATCTCTGTCTATCGCCCTACACGTGCCCTCCGTTCTACAAATGATCTAAGACTAACATCCCCTGTAATCCAAACCTCACACCTCCATCTCCAAGACTTCTCTCGTGCTGCGCCAGCTCTCTGGAATGCACTTCCCCAGACGATCAGACTGATACCTAGCCCCGACCTATTCAAGCGCGCTTTGAAAACCTATCTCTTCAAACAAGCCTACCACATCAACTACCCAGTAAGCTAACTTTGCCCTGTTCCCTCCTTCCAAATATTACTCTGAATCTGCACCCTACTATTCATCTGTCTCCACACCCTCCATGCACCTGATAACTGCACTTGATACTTGACTATTGCACTTAAACACACGGGCTGATGACCGGATCATGCAGCTTTGTATGAAAATCCCTATTTATTATAATTGCCAGACCTGAAATAGCAAGCACTTTTCACCTATTGTGTCCCCCCCCCCCCCATTTCCTTGTAGATGGTAAGCTTGCGAGCAGGGACCTCACCCCTAATGTCATTAAATTTATTGTCCATATATCTCCCCCGCTTAATTGTAAAGTGCTGCGGAATATGTTGGCGCTATATAAATAAAAATTATTATTATTATAATATAGGAGGGAAAGACAGCAGCGGGCCAGGAGTGGTGCTTCGGTACCTAAAAAAAGAAAATACATATATTATGACCGCCTGTCATTTCTTGATCCCAGTATGGATCTGAGACCGTAAGTTCAAACATCACACATTACACATATGTATTTTATGCTCATATATAATTTTTTTGTTTTTATTTTCACACTTTCATAACCAAACTCAGTCCAACCTCACTGAGAGGGAGACAGGGTCAGACTCGGAGGCCATAATTGATCCGGTCGGGGAAGGTGAAGAGGTGGGTGGTCCATCTTCTGATCTTTCCAGCTGCATCCCTCCAGGTCCATCAGCACCAGCACCAGAAGCTCCACCAACAACAGGCCAGGATGCTGCACCACCACCCACAGCTGCACCAGCACCCATCAGCCAGGAAGATCCTGGAAACAGCAACAGCCCTACTGTACCGCGGGAGGACTCCCCACTGCCTGCTGTGATATCTCACCGTGGGCGATGAAGAAGTGAGCTCCATGATACAAGAAGGCATGTGGATACGATGGGTCTGAACTATCTGTCCAGGGCTGCCCAGGATGAGAGTGAGGAGGCATATTCCCACAGCCTGACCCGGTACCTCTGTCCCCTACCCTGTGAGGTGAGGCTATGTGTGAGAGGGTGCATTCAGATCCTTATTGATGCATGCACCCCCCCAATACCCCATATGAGGTGTTTGAATTCTTAGAGAGGTGGCAGCTGTCACCCTGTAACCTCATGAGAGTTCAAACAACCCCACAAGTGCATGCTCAACAGGGATCTGATGCACCTCCTCCACGTGTGCCTGCACCTCAAGCCTTTCCCCCTCAAAACCAACCATTGCCACAACCGCCACAAATGCCATCCTACCACCAACCTTCCCAATATGGCCACTTGTACAGATCCAGTGTTGGAGGCTGGTCCCAACCTGGGTTTTGACGACATGGTCATATTGGGGGGTATGAGTCACCTGGCTTCTATAATCCCTACAAGGCACATACTCAATATCCCTATGGTCACTTGGCAAATCTACAATCAGACCATGGCCAACATCTCCAGATGGGCAAGAGAATCTTCCCACACAGGGTGAAGGACAATTGGCCCAACAAAGGCAACAAGATACTGAAACAGGACTGCCGCCATCACCTCCACCAACGTTCCAAAACCTTTACGTTTGTTTTTGTTATATATTTTGCTGACGTAAAAATATTTTGCTTTCTGCTGTGGTAGCTTAAGGATATGTTCAAAATATGTTAGGTCAAATTTATATGGCCACAAAAGCCATATGAGGTGAATATGGTTTTAGATAATAACACATTTTGTTTTACAAGCCAATCTATGTTTGTTCTAACAATCATTAATACAACATACATAATTACATTTAAAACCATCTCTTAAAAAAGTAAAATCAACACACACAGTAACTTAACAGAAAAAAAATTATATATATATATATATATATATATATATATATATATATATATATATACTGTATATATATATATACAGTTATATGAAAAAGTTTGGGCACCCCTAATAATCTTAAGCTTAATGTTTTAGAAAAATTGTTTTTTTTGCAACAGCTATTTCAGTTTCATATATCTAATAACTGTTGGACACAGTAATGTTTCTGCCTTGAAATGAGGTTTATTGTACTAACAGAAAATGTGCATTCTGCATTCAAACAAAATTTGACAGAGGGCTGTCCATGCTCGGCGACCATCAAACTTAACTGAACTGGAATTGTTTTGTAAAGAGGAATGGTCAAAAATACCTTCATCCAGGATCCAGGAACTCATTAAAAGCTACAGGAAGCGACTAGAGGCTGTTATTTTTGCAAAAGGAGGATCTACTAAATATTAATGTCACTTTTCTGGTGAGGTGCCCATACTTATGCACCTGTCAAATTTAGTTTGAATGCAGATTGCACATTTTCTGTTAGTACAATAAACCTCATTTCAAGGCAGAAACATTACTGTGTCCAACAGTTATTAGATAT
This sequence comes from Ranitomeya variabilis, assembly GCF_051348905.1. Classification (NCBI taxonomy): domain Eukaryota; kingdom Metazoa; phylum Chordata; class Amphibia; order Anura; family Dendrobatidae; genus Ranitomeya; species Ranitomeya variabilis. The sequence goes on from NC_135234.1 coordinate 654,059,536, forward strand.
ATGAAACTGAAATAGCTGTTGCAAAAAAAAACATTTTTATAAAACATTAAGCTTAAGATTAACAGGGGTGCCCAAACTTTTTCATATAACTATATATATATATATATATATATATATATATATATATATATATATATATATATATATATATATATATATATATATATATATATATATATATATAACTATATATATATATATATATATATATATATATATATATATATATATATATATATATATACTGTATATATATATATCACAACTTTGAAATTATAACATAGAGACAGCATTATCTTGCCAGGGAGTAGCACCCTGAGGTGTAAGAAAATAATTAGTATAAATATCATGGACTTTTAGCCCTGAAAGTGAATGAAGCTCAGGTATGACATGTGGTGTAGGCCTGCCCACATTGGGCAACACACCGTCAGCACCATCAGCTGAGGAGTACTACACAAGCTTTGATAACTTCGTTGACGCTGGCTTCACTCAGCTGTACGGCTGACTGGAGGACCCGCCATTTAGCACAAAGAATGCCAAAGACGCACTCCACCAGTCGCCGTGCCCGTGATAGACGTAAGTTAAATATCCGCCGCTGGTGGTCCAGGTTTCGACAGGGATATGGCCTCATGACATGTCTTGTTAACTGGAAGGCCTCATCTGCCACAAGGACATATGGCACAGCTTCTACATTGGAGCCTGGAAGTTGACGTGGTGGTGGTAGATCCAACTGGTTATTGCGCAGCCACTGACCCGTAATGGAAGAATTGAAGTCTCTAGAGTCTCCAGTTCTTCCATAGGCCCCAATATCTACAATTATAAACCTGTAGTGAGTGTCAACCACAGCTAACAACACTACCGAAAAATACTGTTTATAATTATAGAATTGGGACCCTGAGTTCGGCGGCTTACGCACATGGATGTGTTTCCCATCAAGGGCTCCAATGCAATTTGGGAATTGACAATGCTCCTGAAAGCCACACGCAATCCGCATCCAGTCTTCCATCTTGGGCACAGGCATGACCAGTTCATGTAGTCTGGACCAGATTTCCACACACGTAGCCCGGACTATGCTGGAGATAGTTGACCTCCCAATTAAAAATTCAATATGTAGGGCAGCATAAGAAAGGCCAGTTCTCAGGAAGCTGAAAGCAGACAAAAATCACAGTTAACAAGGTTTGAATGGTTTTTAAAATTCCTATACAACACAAGTACTGTGTGGAAATAACAAGGCAGGCTAGCAGTACCTTCCAAAATTTACACTGGCTATATACACTCACCGGCCACTTTATTAGGTACACCATGCTAGTAACGGGTTGGACCCCCTTTTGCCTTCAGAACTGCCTCAATTCTTCGTGGCATAGATTCAACAAGGTGCTGTAAGCATTCCTCAGAGATTTTGGTCCATATTGACATGATGGCATCACACAGTTGCCGCAGATTTGTCGGCTGCACATCCCAAAGATGCTCCATACAAGGCAGGATGGATCCATGCTTTCATGTTGTTTACGCCAAATTCTGACCCTACCATCCGAATGTCGCAGCAGAATTCGAGACTCATCAGACCAAGCAACGTTTTTCCAATCTTCTACTGTCCAATTTCGATGAGCTTGTACAAATTGTAGCCTCAGTTTCCTGTTCTTAGCTGAAAGGAGTGGTACCCGGTGTGGTCTTCTGCTGCTGTAGCCCATCTGCCTCAAAGTTCGACGCACTGTGCGTTCAGAGATGCTCTTAGGCCTACCTTGGTTGTAACGGGTGGCGATTTGAGTCACTGTTGCCTTTCTATCAGCTCGAACCAGTCTGCCCATTCTCCTCTGACCTCTGGCATCAACAAGGCATTTCCGCCCACAGAACTGCCGCTCACTGGATTTTTTTTCTTTTTCGGACCATTCTCTGTAAACCCTAGAGATGGTTGTGCGTGAAAATCCCAGTAGATCAGCAGTTTCTGAAATACTCAGACCAGCCCTTCTGGCACCAACAACCATGCCACGTTCAAAGGCACTCAAATCACCTTTCTTCCCCATACTGATGCTCGGTTTGAACTGCAGGAGATTGTCTTGACCATGTCTACATGCCTAAATGCATGAGTTGCCGCCATGTGATTGGCTGATTAGAAATTAAGTGTTAACAAGAAGTTGGGCAGGTGTACCTAATAAAGTGGCCGGTGAGTGTAAATGTAACATTAACTACATATTCTAACTAATATTTTAGTTTAGTTTGTACATATATTAATACTCCATTGACATCAGCTGCTAAGCAAAACTAAATAACACATTTATTAGAAGCACATTATCAACATAGAGTATGTGAGGATGAGGAATACACTCCCTGACAGAAGTTATGTCGCTTATCCATGTTATGTAAATAAAACCTGATGTCAAATTCATCCATTGGTTGTATAAATTATTCTTTTGAAAGCGGAAACCCTCCGAAATGTGGTTTAGGTTAAGAAAATAAATTGGCATCAATGCAGAAATATTGATCAGTTTATGGACACAGAATGGTCAGATTTTGGCAAGTCAAAAGTTTTGTCGCCTGGTCATACAATGCACCCAATCCTAGTTTACATCCTCACCTGTGCTCAGTAATTGATCGGTTAATTAGTATGTGTGTATAAAATGAAACCCAGCACCCCAGACCTTCACTTGAACTGCAACTTGAGCTCTTATCAAGAGGCTTAATTTAGATAACATGGATGGATAAGTGACATAACTTCTGTCAGGGAGTGAACATACCATGACGTATGGAGAAGACGTTCCTCTGCAGATATACATTTCTGCATCCTGGTGTTCTGAAATGTTATTCCAGGTCGCACTGTCTCCAACAAAATATCAAAGGTGGCAATACTCATGCGACAATACCGGAAACATTTTTCGGGATATGTCCGCAGAGATGCATATAGCCGGTGGAAATGGCCTTTAGTGAGGCGTTGCCTCAAAAGCGGATGGACCCACATTCATCTCCTCTTCCTTGGATCCACTATCACTGGGTATGGCTGCACAAAGCGACGTGACAACACCCAGTTATATAACACATGCTCAGTTGGGGTGAAATGCAGTAGGTCTGACATGTTGCCAAAGAACCACCAACACACCAACAGAAGCACAGCAACAAAATGGCCAGATTGGAGGCTGCCACCTGTTGTAGAGGCAATAAATAGGGTTGCTGATGATGATTTAAATTAATTTCAGGCCTCAAAACTGTTAAATGTCCATTTTGGAAGGTTGCGAGAAATAAACGCAGTACGGATGCCATACGGATTACATACAGAGGATGACATGCGTAAAATACGCTGCCACACCTTGCCAAAGGATTACATATGGAACACTGTTCAGTGAACATTTCTGCGTATCTCGGCCGTAAAAAACAGACTGTATTTTTATACGTTGTGTGTGACTCCGGCCTCAAGGAATTTATCTAGATGTGTGGTGAGCACTTTGAACCCCCAGGTGCTTCACAGAAGTTTATAACGTTGAACTGTGAAAGTGAGAAAATTAATTTTTCTGTCAAAAATGTTGATTTTGCTCCAAATTTTTAATTTTCACAAGTGTAACAGGAGCAAAATGGACTATTTGTTGTGCAATTTCTCCTGAGTACATTGATATTCTATATGTGGCCGAAAACTACTTTGAGGCATAATACAAAGCTCAGAACGGAAGACGCACCTCATTGGAGTTCATATTTTGCCAAATGGTTCAAGTGTGCCATGTCACATTGGCAGAGCACCTGAGGTGCCAGAACAGCAGAGCTCCCCATGTAATTTTACAAACTACAACTCTCAGTGAATTCATCTAGGGGTGCAGTGAGCATGTTAACACCACCACATGTGACTCACAGAAATTTATACCATTGGATGTTGAAGAAAAAATAATTACATTTTTACCGGTAAAATGTTGTTTTAGTCCCACATTTTTTTTTTTTATAAGGGCGAATAGGAAAAAATGGACCTCTCAGTTTATTGTGCAATTTGTCATGAATATGATAATAACCTACATGTAATCGGGAATTACTTTAGATGCACAGTGCAAAACTCAGAATGGAAGGAGCACCATAATTTAGTGCAGATTTTACTGTCATGGTTTGGGGGTGCCATGACCCACTGGGAGAGCCCCTAAGGTGCCAGACCAGCAGAAATCCCCCATAAGTGACCCTATTTTCAAACTACACTAATAAGGCAGGCTCTCATTGCTACAGAAATGCCAAACATGTGGATGCTAAATGTGGTTTAGAGACACTGGGGCTCAAAAATGAGGGAGGCTTTTGGATTTGGGAGTGCAGAATTTGATAGATTTCTTTTGGGGGGTGGAGCTATAGTGCTTTTCCAGAGACTTTGTGCTACCTGTAAAGTGGAAACTCCCTAGATTTTCATTAACAGATGACGGACCTGAGTAAGGACTTTGTTTTTTTGTGAACTGAGTTGAAACTTTTATTGGGAACATTTTACATAATGTTTAGGATCATATTTATCCTTTACACTGAGCACTTACATCGGGGTTTCCATCTCAATCTCTGAATAACATGATTCAGATGAAACCCCTGAGGGATCCATTTACTATAATGAGGCAGAGGATATACTCTGGGCTCCATCTGGCCTCTTTCTTTTCAGAGGTGGAAAAAACTGTGGCACTTTTATACATGCCTAAAATGATGGACTCAGCCTGATCATAGGCCAGACAACATGCAAAGTGACTCCATCTGCCTCATTATAAGGGATCTTCTTCCATGGGTTCTGTCTGAATCATGTACCTGTATTTCAGAAATTTACACAAAAACCTTGGTGTAAGCGCTCGCCACAGTGCGCTGGATAAATGAGTCAAGCCTTACTGTGATCTTTGGGAGGCAGAATGAACAAATCAAAGAATTGATTTTATTCATTTTTTACACTGTTCCTCGTGTGGTATTAGTGATTAGATGACTTTATTCTTCGGGTCGGTGTGATTACAGAGATATCACATTTATATAGTTTTTTTATGCGTAGGTGTGAGTATGTCTGTATTTGCAGCCCTTAAAAAATGGATACAGATATAAAAAATGGAAGAAGGACTTAGTGTGTGACAGCAAGTCACACATTAAGTCCTTCCATTTTTTATATCTGTATCCATTTTTTAAGGGCTGCAAATACAGACATACTCACACCTACGTGTGTCTATGTTAAAAACCAGCAGATATGTCAGTTTTTTTGCGCATCACGGACAAAATGCGTGCCGCACAGGTGCACACTGATGACACACTGATGACATCTGTGTGTCGTCAGCATGACAAGTACTGGTACCTGAAAAGAAACAGTACAGTTTGTGCTGTTCCCAAGAGCTGGACAATCTGAAAATTATGGGAGTTGTATTCTGCAATAGCTGGGTAACTCCTGCATAAAATAAAGAATTAAATAAAAAAATGACAGAGGGAAAACTCACGGCTGGGGGCTGATTTTAATAACTTGGGACAAGGGACAATATCCCATAAGGTTACCAGGCTATTAACAACAGCTCACAGCAGTTTGCTTAGCCTTTACTGTTGAATTTACTGGGGACCCCAGAAAAAAATGAAGTAGGATCCCCTATAAATTCAAACCAGCAAAGGCAAAACAGACAGCTGTGGGTTGATATTAATTGTCTGAGAAGCGGGTCAGGGATATTGTCCTCCTTCCCAGGCTACCAACATCAGTCCTCAGCCACCCCAGAAATGGCACATCAATAATATTCGCCAAATCTGGTGCCTAGCCTTGCTGTTCCCACTTGCCCTGTGACGTGGCAAGTAGGGTAATAAAGATGAGGTTGATGTCAGCTTTATATAGTCGGCTGACATCAAGCCCAGGAGTTAGTAGTGAAGAGTCATTTATAAATGCCCGCATTACTAACCCCATAGTCATATTGTAAATAAAAACAACCCAGAATAAAGTCCTTTATTTGAAATAAAAGTTCAAACCCTGTTTTACAAATTTATTTAAAAATAAAAATCAAAGTTATACCCACCTTACACCTATTCAATTGAAGCCCTTGTCCACCATAAAAAAAACAGAAAATAAGAAACAACCATAATACTCACTGCATGCCTATTCCATTGAAGCCCTTGTCTCCTGTAAAAAAACAAAAATAAAAAACAACTATATCCCTCAACTGTCTGAAGTGCAGATTAGCCATACTGTTCCATGTCATAATCCAAGTCTGCGATATGTGGTTTACAACCAGAAAGGTTGCATGATGCGACCATACAGGCTGAAAACCATGGAAGTATGAAATGCTGCGAGCACAGCATCAGTGACTAGCGGTGATGTCATCGGGGTTACCGCAGGTCACTGAAGCTGAATGCCCATGCTCACTTAACTGTGAGCCAGGACAATGAACTGAGGTGACCTCAATGAGATTATTAATGATGTCACGCTTTTCAGCTTGGACGGTTGTTCGTGTTGTAAAGCAACTATTCCAGAGATGGATTACATAATGGGACAGTATGGCTTATCTGCACTTCGGACAGGTGAGGGATATGGTTGTTTATTATTTTTCTGTTTTTTACAGGGTACATGGACATCGGAGGACTAGGCGTAAGGTGAGTATACCTGTGTTTTTATATTTAAATAAATGTGTAAAACAGGATGATGATTTTTATTTAAAAAAATGACTTTATTATGGCTGTGTGTTTATTTCCAAGCTTACTATGAGGTTAGCAATGGGGGCATCTTATAGATGCCTCTCTATTACTAACCCCTGGGCTTGATGTCAACTGACAATACAAAGGTGACATGAACTCCTCAAATATTACCACACTTGCCACTGCTACAGGGCAAGTGGGAAGAGTGAGGCTAAGCGCCAGATTTGGTGCATTTTATGGATGCGCCATTTCTGAGGCAGCTGAGGGCTGATGTTGGTAGCCTGGGGGGGGGGGGGCAATATCTCTAAACCCTTCCAGGCTATTAACATCAACCAAACACTGTCTGTTTAACCTTTGCTGGTTTGAATTTAAAGGGAGACCCAACGTCATTTTTTTCTCAGGGTTCCCTGTAAATTCATCAGGAAAGGCTAAGCAAACAGCTTTAAGCTGTTATTAGTAGCCTGGGAACCTTATGAGTTATTGCCCCTTGTCCCAGATTATTAACATGAGTCACCACTGGTTTTTTTCCATTCCTTATTATACACAGGAGTTACACAGCTGCTGCTGAATACAACTCCCATCATTGTCTCTTAGTCTTGCTGATCTCAGTGTGAGCAAGAGACAATTATGAGAGTTGCCTTTTGCAGCTGTCAGCGCCTGGGATCAGCGCGAACTGTACTAATTTCCCAGGCATCGTTACGTATCACACTAACACACGGACAGCACAAGGATGTGACATACGGACACACAGACACATGAACAGCAAACACCGACACACAGACGGCACATAGATGTCACATACGTACACATGGGCACAGACCATGGATCTCATCAGTACTGTTTTTTCCTGTACAGGAATCATCAGGACTAAACTCCCGGCAGTGACTGCGAGCACACAGCTGCTTTGCGCAAAAAAATAAGCTGGACCTATCAATCCGTCCAAAGTCGGGAAGTCCTTCCCAACCAGGATGTATGACTATGTCAAAGGTCGTAAAGGGGTTAAAGGGCTTGTCCACTACTCAGACAACCTTTTCCCAATCCCTATGTTCCCTAACCATTAAAATAATTACACTTACAGTGGGTATGGAAAGTATTCAGACCCTTTTAAATTTTTCACTCTTTGTTTCATTGCAACCATTTGGTAAATTCAAAAAAGTTCATTTTTTTCTCATTGATGTTCACTCTCCACCCCATCTAGACTGAAAAAAACTGAAATGTAGAAATTTTTGCAAATTTATTAAAAAAGAAAAACTGAAATATCACATGGTCATAAGTATTCAGACCCTTTGCTCAGTATTGAGTAGAAGCACCTTTTAAGCTAGTACAGCCACGAGTCTGCTTGGGAATGATGCAACAAGTTTTTCACACCTGGATTTGGGGATCCTCTGCCATTCTTCCTTGCAAATCCTCTCCAATTCCGTCAGGTTGGATGGTGAACATTGGTGGACAGCCATTTTCAGGTCTCTCCAGAGATGCTCAATTGGGTTTAGGTCAGGGCTCTGGCTGGGTCAGTCAAGAATGGTCACAGAGTTGTTCTGAAGCCACTCCTTTGTTATTTTAGCTGTGTGCTTAGGGTCAATGTCTTATTGGAAGGTGAACGTTTGGCCAAGTCTGAGGTCCAGAGCACTCTGGAAGAGGTTTTCATCTAGGATATCTCTGTACTTGGCCACATTCATGTTTCCTTCAATGACAACCAGTCACCCTGTCCCTGCAGCTGAAAAACACCCCCATAGGATGATGCTGCCACCACCATGTTTTACTGTTGGGAATGTATTGGGCAGTGATGAGCAGTGCCTGGTTTTCTCCACACATACCGCTTAGAATTATCACCAAAAAGGTCTATCTTCATCTCATCAGACCAGAGAATCTTATTTCTCATAGTCTGGGAGTCCTTCATGAGTTGACTTTGTGGAAGTTTCTCCCATCTTCCTACTGCATCTCTGGAGTTCAGCCACAGTGACCTCGGGGTTCTTCTTTACCTCTCTCACCAAGGCTCTTCTCCCACGATTGTTCAGTTTGGCTGGACGGCCAGGTCTAGGAAGACTTCTGGTAGTCAAAAACTTCTTCCATTTAAGGATTATGGAGGCCACTGTGCTCATAGGAACCTTGAGTACTGCAGAAATTCTTTTGTAACCTTGGCCAGATCTGTGACTTGCCACAATTCTGTCTTTGAGCTCCTTGTCCAGTTCCTTTGAACTAATGATTCTCATTTGGTCTGACATGCTCTGCGGGCTGTGAGATCTTATATAGACAGGTGTGTTTGTAGCGCCCCCACTGCCGCAGGGCCGAGGGGTACCCGGTACCGGGCCTCTGAGTCTCTGCTCTGGGGTTGTCACGGTGGCTAGGCCCGGTCCGTGACCCTGCTGAGGGGCGTACAGTAATAGATGTGGATGGTGGTAGTGGTGCGGTGTAGTGCCGGTCGCAGTTAATAACGAGGACACAAGGTTGCAGTCTCTTTACCTCTTTACTGAAGGCTTCTGGGTCCTCAGTCCAGAATACGGTTTACCGGGCTGCGCAAGTCCGGCCGGTCCGATGGCACCTCCAGAGTTCCCGTCGCAGGTGGAAATCTGTGCCTTCCTTCTAGCGCTTGTGTGTTGTGGTCCTCCCCTGCTGTGCTTACGGGATAGTACCCCACAACTGTTGTGTCTATTTCTCGTGTTCCCTCACAACAACTCGATTCTGATGTTCTTCTTAATCTCGTCCCCCAGATCTTATGGTAGGACGCACCCGTATGACGGGAAGGCTCAGAGCTCTTCCGGGACCCTAGAGTCGCCCCTCTCCACAATTTGCCCCCTATGTCTGCGTAGGTGATGTAGGTGAGACAGCCAGCCTATAGCTCCCTGTCCTGCCGTTGGTTTGAAGTAATGCTTAGAGCTCTGTACTTCCTCGGCGTTCCGGCCACCGGTTAGTTACGCCTCAGTAGGATGTTGCCTCGGTCTTACAGCACGACTCCTACTGGTATTTCTCCTTGTTGCGTTGATCTCGTTTCTCACTCAGCACAATAAATCTCGCTTCTTGTCCTTTCTTAGGGCACCGCCGCTATGAAGTGCAGGCGCAGTCCTGTAGCTTTCTCCCTGATTGCCAGGCCTCTGTCAGGATCCCACCCCTGACAGGGACCCTACCGAATCTTCCCCTACAACACCCTCTGCCACAAGGTGTTGCCTGGTTCCAACCCAGTCAGCGTTCTTCCTAACTTCCTGCCTAACCCCCAGTTTTACCAGACTGTGAGGAGTGGCCTAATGAATAGCACCCTTAGCTCCCCCTGGAGGCCACACTGTGAAATGTATTGGTGTCTGTGATACCTGGTCAGATGAACTCCTTCAGTGCCATCAGACGTACCATAGCCCCCCTTAGCGGCGGAGCCACAGTACTGCAACGACCAGGACTCTGGGGCGCTGCACTGCCCCCCGGTTAAATCCAGTACTCCTGGACTGGGAAGAAAACAACAATACATGTCAGCAAAAAGACATACAGTTTTGAAAATGCAAGTACAAGTCAACTGTTTAACATAGCTTCCCTTTATGGGAGGTGAGGACACTTGAACGTTACAAACATTGTTAAATACTTTTAAATAACTTGGCTATAAAGAACTTTTCTTACCCAACTGGGTATTCTACTAAGTGCAAAATTCTGAACACTAATCCAACTTTGCCTTTAAGGACGTACTCGCTAAATCCACTAAAGACCTTCTTTTATCACATATAAGGCTACTGAACATTTTTACATTCTCGTTCTTTAAATCTGCAGGACCGCCTGTCCTAACTGCTCCAGACCTACTGCCTCTCCTTTCTGTTACAGGACCGCTCCTTTCCGCCCGAGCCTACTGTCCTTCCACTACTATACACAGTATAGAACATATCATTTTTCTTTCAGTTTAAGATCACTGAGCCGTCTCTGTATGGCTCTTAGGAGGACTCACTAACTAACCCCGTACGGGTTCACTTTCTGTCCTCATTCTCTAACACATTATCAAACATTTCTTACAATCAACTAGTTGGCTACATATAACTTCTTCATATTAGCATCATTACTTTTTCTGTCAAGACATTATTGCCATCTAACCATCTTAAGGCAACACTGTACATAAGTGCAAGATGTGAACATCCCCTTTAAGAGGGGACCAAGTCTCTACGAGGTAGTGCAACTTCTCAAGCCGCAAGTCCGTATGCAGCAAGGACTCCAGTGCAAGTTCCAAGAACCGTATCTTCGCAAAGAGTCCGTCTTTTATATAAAACCAGTAGAGAGCACCTTTAAGAAGGTGCAAACTATATACAAGGAGTTAGTATCATGCATTGTTCATGATTCAGCAGTTCTTGATAACTGGTGCAAAACGTAGAAAACAGACAAAAACAATACGGATCCCGGGTCAACAAAGGGATCCCTTTAAGAGTAACCCTAAACGGGTTTTAAAGCAGCAAAAAGCAGGGAAGACAGTTAACTATTTACATTAGCAAAGTGTTAGGACAGTTACTTAAACCACTCAGGAGGCAGCACCGGCGGAGGCAACCCCTTAGGGTATTGCGCACCGCCCGGTACTGCGTAAGGGGAAGCGTTATCCCATCTGGGGGTCTGCGTACCCACTGTCTTCAGTTCTGGAGCAGCACGGGCACCACCCACCGGAAGAGGTGCCTCCTTGGCCACGAGGGTGGTGGAGGTGACAATGCTGCATGTCGTGGTCTTGACCATAGTGCACGTGGGGGTGACCTCGGTGGTCCTGGCAATGACCATGGGCTGACCACAAGGGGGCACCTTTACTACAGGGGTTAGCTTCATTGGCACCTTAACCGGGGGGTCACAGGGTTCTGCCTCTTACGGACATTCAGGGCAAACCACCCTTTTTCCCCAAAGTGCCTGGTGTACGAGACTTCATCCCCCGGGTAGAGATCCCGGTCTGGGTGGCCCTCTCTGAGATGCGACTCAACATCCCTTCGGTTTACAAACACCTCCGCATACAGGCCTGGCTCTTTGATGAAGCCCCAGCCTCCACGGAGCTTGAAGGTGGTGATGATGCCCTGCCTGCGCGGGGCCTGGTGAGCGGTGGGGTCCTTGCGGGCCCAGTCCTTGACCGCCAGGTCTTTCTGATGGTAGGCCTCCAGCCCGGCCTGGTACACCTTTTCATTCTCCTTCCACTGCTGTTCCAGCTGGGTCTGGTATTCCTCCCAGCTCAGGGCCTGCACCATCTCCCCTTCCCGTGTCTTCACCCCGGGGAACTTCATGAGGTCAGATCCCGGATTCACCCAGCGGCATACCGTGCGCTCCGCACGGGTCTCACACAACAGGGTGGTTGGCATGATCGGGGCCTTCAGGCGGTGTTCCATGCCCGTTGCCTCCTCCCATGGTAACAGGCGTTGGAGTCTATGGGTCCCAGGGGGAGGAGGTGCCACAACGGGGCCTATTAACAAGTCCTCCGCCGGCGGGGCAGGGTCGATGGACTCACCAGCCAATGCAGGTTCCTCCTCCGCGGCGGGATCCGCTAACGGTGTTGGCGAGGGCCTCAGCAACAACTCCGGCAGCGGTACAGGATCCGACGTCAGAGGACTTCCTTCCAACGCTGCCTGGTGTGGAGCCTGGGCTCCCGTGTTCAGCTGAAGGAGCTGGTGAATCAGGTCTCCCATCTCAGCCTGCAAAAGATCAGCGCTGTCCATGGAGAAGTGACTGCGGTACTCGTCCGGGTAGTTGGGGGAGACTTCTGCTTCCACCCCACATTCGGGTTCCGAGCTGCTGGTCATGGCGTCCTCCACGTGGGTCGCTTCCTGATCCTTTTCCCTCTCTCTCCTTCGTGGGCGGTTTCGCTTTCTCTGTCTCTGCCCACCATTGAGAATCAGGAGGCGGATCTCGGCTGCTGACGGACACGTCCTCACGGTGCAGAAATATTTAGACTGGGCGGCCATTGTCTTTCGCGCTCTTCAGCTCGTTTACGCCCACTCCACGCCCCTCTTCTTCTCCTGCGCTCTCCTCAGCGCTATAATGGCGGCGGATTTTGGCGGCAAGTGGCACAGCACAGTCTTTGCAATAAGTCACAGTCCAAGTATAATAAATCACAGTTCCAAGGCACACATGACCTGATTCTTCAGGCTTAGGTAGATCCTGTTCGTGACGCCAAGTTGTAGCGCCCCCACTGCCGCAGGGCCGAGGGGTACCCGGTACCGGGCCTCTGAGTCTCTGCTCTGGGGTTGTCACGGTGGCTAGGCCCGGTCCGTGACCCTGCTGAGGGGCGTACAGTAATAGATGTGGATGGTGGTAGTGGTGCGGTGTAGTGCCGGTCGCAGTTAATAACGAGGACACAAGGTTGCAGTCTCTTTACCTCTTTACTGAAGGCTTCTGGGTCCTCAGTCCGGAATACGGTTTACCGGGCTGCGCAAGTCCGGCCGGTCCGATGGCACCTCCAGAGTTCCCGTCGCAGGTGGAAATCTGTGCCTTCCTTCTAGCGCTTGTGTGTTGTGGTCCTCCCCTGCTGTGCTTACGGGATAGTACCCCACAACTGTTGTGTCTGTTTCTCGTGTTCCCTCACAACAACTCGATTCTGATGTTCTTCTTAATCTCGTCCCCCAGATCTTATGGTAGGACGCACCCGTATGACGGGAAGGCTCGGAGCTCTTCCGGGACCCTAGAGTCGCCCCTCTCCACAAGTTGCCCCCTATGTCTGCGTAGGTGATGTAGGTGAGACAGCCAGCCTATAGCTCCCTGTCCTGCCGTTGGTTTGAAGTAATGCTTAGAGCTCTGTACTTCCTTGGCGTTCCGGCCACCGGTTAGTTACGCCTCAGTAGGATGTTGCCACGGTCTTACAGCACGACTCCTACTGGTATTTCTCCCTGTTGCGTTGATCTCGTTTCTCACTCAGCACAATAAATCTCGCTTCTTGTCCTTTCTTAGGGCACCGCCGCTATGAAGTGCAGGCGCGGTCCCGTAGCTTTCTCTCTGATTGCCAGGCCTCTGTCAGGATCCCACCCCTGACAGGGACCCTACCGAATCTTCCCCTACAACACCCTCTGCCACAAGGTGTTGCCTGGTTCCAACCCAGTCAGCGTTCTTCCTAACTTCCTGCCTAACCCCGAGTTTTACCAGACTGTGAGGAGTGGCCTAATGAATAGTACCCTTAGCTCCCCCTGGAGGCCAGACTGTGAAATGTATTGGTGTCTGTGATACCTGGTCAGATGAACTCCTTCAGTGCCATCAGACGTACCATAGCCCCCCTTAGCGGCGGAGCCACAGTACTGCAACGACCAGGACTCTGGGGCGCTGCATGTTTATTTCCAAATCAAGTGCTATCAGTTTAATTAAACACAGTTGGACTCAAATGAAGGAGTAGAACCATCTCAAGGAGGATCACAAGGAAATGGACCGCGTGTCTGAGCAAAGGGTCTGAATACTTATTGTATGACCATATGATATTTCAGTTTTTCTCTTTTAATAAATTTGCAAAAATTTTTATATTTCTGGTTTTTTTTCAGTCAAGATCGTGTGCAGAGTGTACATTAATGTGAAATAAATGAACATTTTTGAATATACCAAATGGCAGCAATGAAACAAAGAGTGAAAAATTTAAAGGGGACTGAATACTATCCGTACCCACTGTATACTCAACTCTGGTGCCGGCCTAGTTACACCAGTGTTGGCATTGGCTCTCCTGGGGCTGACATGACATTGTCAGGCGATCAATGGTGGCTGATGGAGGGAAAAGTGAAGCCAGAGCTGATTGGTCACAAGGAATGCAAGACATTCCTAGGAGAGCCAGTGCCGACACAACTAGAACAGCGCCGGCTTTGGAGGTGAGTATAGATGGTGTTGTTTTATAAGCGGAAACATAGTTATGCATAGTAGACAACTCCTTAAATACATATGTATTCAAAATACCTAAAGTTAATCTAGAGTACTAATCTGTGTCTAGTTAGATCACTGCCCCACATTCTAACCAAATGTCATATAATATATTCGCCTGATATTATTTCAACAATAAAATTTACTTGATCACAAATTTCTGTTAATTAATGATAGAAATGGAATACAGCTATTGTGGATAAAGAAATTACTAGAGGCAGAAATGTAAAAAAAACCTATGTTTAAGGGTTCATACAGACAAGCGTATTATAGAGGTGTTTTATTTCGTGTGCATTACGAACCACATATGACGAGCACAAGCACCCATTGTAGCCAATGTGCCAGTGTACATGGCCGATTTTCCATACTAACCAATGGTATCCATTGAAAAAATTGCAGCATGCACAGCTTAGGTCCAATTTATGGACCAGACAAGGCTTTGTAGAAAGAATGGCAAATCCATCTTTGGTCAGGATCATCCAATAGTCTTTGGGGCTTGATGAAGTCATCTCCACAAGAAGGGGTTAAATGAGCTATTAGAATCTAATATTGTTCTTATTCGCACGTAACTAGTGCAGACAATAAGGCTCTGGGGAATGCCTCACCCAACATCCAGGGCAGGTTTTGTTTAAAAGTTTCCTGAGACATCTGTTAACCCTTATAATACCAGAGAGACTAACTTTAATATTCATGGAGCTATTATTATACAATACTTACTGAACATACTAAAGCTGCATTTACCCTGAAAGATTATTGCTAACGAGTGTTCTTAATAGCACTCATTTGCAATAATCTTTTAGTATAAACCAGCTGCCAAATAACTCGAAGAACGAGCGAAATGCTAGTTCGTTGGGTGACATGATTCACAGCGCAAATGATCATCGTTTTCAGCCTGGCATCGAGCTTTATAAATAGGGCTCACACTGCCAGGAAATATGGCTGCCTATACACACTGAGCATGAGATTGTTCCATACTCATCATTTACCGTGGTCTGCCTGAGTAAACTGGTTATTATACGACTGCTGATTGGTATATGTTTACCGATCGGTCTTAATGTAAATTAAGTTTTGAATTTCATTCTCATGTATCTTTGTTGCCAAAAATTCAATGAGAAATTTTGAAACAAAAATCCAGAACAAATCGCTCACATCTAAATGGCACTTTATAGAATTTGTTCACTTACACAACATATTTACTATAGTTCATTCCATAGTAAGGTATATAATTGTCTAACAGTATTACTTACTGTATGTGTAACATATTATAGAGTCTACGTCACTAACCTATAATTTCTAAAAAAAAAAGTGATCTGCTGCATAATCTACTATACTTTCTACTGAGGTGATCTGCTACATAATCCTTGGAATCTGCTTCTCTTTCGAGTCCATACTGTCATGTCCTCCCGTCATTAACCTCCAGTGAAAGTTCATCTCAGGTGCCTATTTGTTTAACAACTGCAAAGAAAGAGAAATTTCCAGCGGAAAAAAATATAGTTTTTCTTCCGGTGACACATGGTGAAACTTTTCTCTTGTTCTTTGATGCTTAGTCCCATAGGTTTAAATAAAGGATGTCATCCTTTTCCTGATATTTGCCTTTTCAACAGAAGTGGTTAATAAAGGATGTTTCCAGGGAGGATATTCCCAAAGCAGACGAAAGTATGATTGGCCCACCTCTTCATACAGGAAAGCAAGCGAAGATTACAGACAAATATATAAGGGCTTCCCTCTCTTGTATCCCCAGTGATCTCAGGTTACATTGGCAGCCTTCACTATGAGTACACTGGCAGTGTACAGGAACGTCTACACGGAAGAGCAGTTTCAGAAGGTGTATGGCACAGCTAAGGACTTGGAAAGGCCTCCGCTGACTTTAAAGCAAAAATTAGCCAGGAGCTGTAAATGTTCAACTCATAGTCTCCACACTTTTCTTAGGCATAGGATCCCTATTGTAGGCTGGTTACCCAGGTACAAGCTAAAGAAATGGATTCTGGGAGATCTTGTTGCGGGCCTGACGGTTGGCATAGTACATATCCCACAAGGTAAGTGCACCCGGCTGGACTTACTACATATACACTATATATGTCTATTATTCTATTCTTTCCTTACTTTACTTAAAAAACTTTACCTTTATACTTTTCTTTCTTACTGTATTTTGGATCCTTAAAGATTCATTTTAGATTGACGACTTTTACTTTATGCTTTTCCCTTTTTTTAAATTTTGTCTTAGCAGTCGAAAACTTTAACTATGAATTGCATGTAAAATTTTAAATGTATAGTGCAGTTTTGGAGAAAAATGTCATAGAAAATTCAAATGAATACCAATACTATACATAAGATTACAGAGAAAGGACCTTAAACCTAAGCTCCCAAATTCTTAAATAATGTCATCAGTTTATTGAGCTGTGAAAATTTCTATGTGACAATTTAATTGTGAGGGTACATTTTTTAAAATATAAATATATATTTTCATTTATTTTACTCACTTTTAGAGCGCTATTAATTCTGCAGCGCTTTACAGATATTTTCATTACTGCCCCATTGGGGTCACAATCTACAGTAGATTCCATATCAGTATGTTTTTGGAGTGTGGGAAGAAACTGGAGAACCTGGAGAAAACTCCTTCAAACACGGGGAGAACATAAAAACTCCTTGCAGATGTTGTCCTTGGTTGGATTTGAACCCAGAACCCCAGCGCTGCAAATATATATATATATATATATATATATATATATATATATATATATATATATATATATATTAGAAAAAAGCTTACTTGCTCATTGAAATTTTAGCTTCTAAAACTTTCTTTACTCCATAGATAAAATAGTACAATGTATTGGTATTAGAGCAGAGACATGCTTTGCCCTTTTCACGTTTCCCTGTGACTGGCTATGCTATGGGCATTAAAATAGTTATCTATTGTAGAACTCCACTCCATCCTCTATGACGTTAGAGCATTTTATACTGAGTGTGCCAGGCTAGGATCAAGAAACCCTTTCATTAGGCAAAGTTGAGGGCCATATCAAGTACAATCATTGTCAGATTGGCTCGCTTGTGTACCCTAAGATTTGCCTGTTGTCCCAGAATCTGATACTATAATTGTCCCTAAAATATCCAGAACAAATGTAACCTCATTTATCCCTACTCCCTAGCCACGGACAGAGTAGACCCCTGATCCACATAGGACAGGATGGACCAGAACTGATCAGCTCAAGTGATCCAACAGCCCAAGCCTCCCATAGTAGCTAGGATTACAGGTGTGCACACTTCATAATAACCTTTAAACCGTTTCACTAGTGATTGGAAACAGCTCTTCTTCCCAAACAATTGATACATATCTCATGGGACCCCACATGACCCTACATATATGATCAGAAGCAGATAAAGTACTTACAGGATTCAATTATGCAATTAGTGCTAATTATCAGTAATTGCATAATTATAATTTTAACAGGCAAAAAAAGTGAGTGACTTTTCACAGGGGCAGACACTGACAGCTTGGCTAGGACCCCTGTGAGAGAAATGTGTTTGGGACCCCTCCTTTTCCTTTTGTAGTGACAAAGCTACAGAGTTATATATATATATATATATGTATATATATATATATATATATATATATATATACATATATATATATATATATATATCTCAATTAAATATAGGAAACACTAAAGTCCCACATCCTAGATTTCACTGAATTAAATATTCCAATTGCAAATCTTTATTCATTACATAGTGGAATGCGTTGAGAACAATAAAACATAAAAATTACCAGTGCAAATCAAAATCAATATCCCACGGAGGTCTGAATTTGTAATTATACTCAAAATTAAAGTGGAAAATCAAATTACAGGCTGATCCAACCACAGTGGTATGCCTCAAGACAAGGAAATGATGATCAGCAGTGTGTTTGGCCTCCATGTGCCTGTATGACCTCCCTACAACACCTGGGCATGCTCCTGATGAGGAGGCAGATGTTCTCCTGAGAGATCTCCTCTCAGACCTGGATTAAAGCATCATTCAACTCCTGGACAGTCTGTGGTGCAATGTGGTGTTGGTGGATGGAACGAGACATGATGTCCCAGGTGTGCTCATGGGGAATGGGCAGGCCAGTCCATAGCATTAATGCCTTCATCCTGCAGGAACTGTTGACATGCTTCAGCCACATGATGCCTAGCATTGTAATGCTTCAGATGGAACCCAGGGCCCACTGCACCTTCATATATGGCAGTGTTCCCCAACTCCGGTCCTCAAGAGCCACCAACAGGTCATGTTTTCAGGATTTCCTTAGTATTGCACAGGTAATTGAATGTTAGCCTGTCCAGGTGATGCAATTATCACCTGTGCAATACAAAGGAAATCCAATCCTGAAAACATGACCTGTTGGTGGCTCTTGAGGACCAGAGTTGGAGAACACTGATAAATGGTGTCACAATGGGTCTGGCGATTTCATCCCGGTACCTAATGGCAGTCAGGCTACCTCTGGCTAGCACATGGAGGGCTGTGCGGCCAAGCAAAGAAATGCTTCCACACAGCATTACTGGCCCACTGCCAAATCGGTCGTGCTGGAGGATGTTTCAGGTAGCAGAATGTTCTCCATGGCGTCTCCAGACTCTGTCATGTCTGTCACCTGTGCTTAATGTGATCCTGCTCTCATCTGTGAATAGCACAGGGCGCCAATATCGAATATGCCAATCTCCGTTCTCTGGCAAATGCCAATCGTCTCGCACAGTGTTGGTCTGAAAGCGCAACACCCACTTGTGAACGTTAGGGCCTCATACCACCCTCATGGAATCTGTTTCTGACAGTTCGAGCAGACACATGGATGTTAGTGGCCTGCTCTCATCCATGAAGAGCACAGGGCGCCAATGTCTAATCTGCCTATCATGGTGTTCTATGGCAAATGCTAATCGCCCTGCACAGTTTTGGGCTGTAAGCACAACACTCACTTGTGGACGTTGGGCCCTCATACCACCCTCATGGAGCCTGTTTCTGACAGTTTGAGCAGACACATGGATGTTAGTGGCCTGCTGGAGGTTATTCTGCAGGGCTCTGGCACTGCTCCTCCTGTTCATCCTTGCGCAAAGGAGGAGGTAGCGGTCCTGCTGCTTGGTTGTTGTGCTCCTTCTATGTCTCCTGGTGTACTGGCCCGTCTATTAGTATCTGCTTCATGCTCTGAACACTGTGCTGACAGACACAGCTACCCTTCTTGCCACAGCTCGCATTGATGTGCCACCCTGGATGAGCTGCTCTACCTGAGCAATTTCTCTGGGTTGCAGACATTGCCTAATGCTACTGTACAGTACCTCTAGGGATGAGAGCAATGACAAAATGCAAAAGTGACCAAAACAACAGCCAAAAAGGATGAGAACAGAGAAATGGTCTGTGGTCACTCTTTTGAAAACCACTTCTTTATAGTAGTCGTTTTTCTAATTGCCTATCATTACTACCTGTTGTCTTTTCCATTTGCACAACAGCAGCAGAAATTGATTCACAATTGGTGTTGATTCATAACTGGACAGTTTGATTTCACAGAAGTGTGATTGACTTGAAGTTACATTGTGTTGTTTATGTGTTCCCTGTATTCTTTTTGAGCAGTTTATTTTACATAGTGCCATCTCTTGTCCCTTAACCATATCGGATTCACTTGTTTTGTATTTATAGCACCCTATCTTTATTTTATAGTGTCCTCTCTTGTTAGATATAAAATTAAATGACTGCTGAGGGAGGATGGGAAAGCTTCTTTCCTGATGGAGGAGCTGATGGACTGGTCTTCTGGTCAGATGCTGCTCTATCAGCAGTCAATTTATATCTAACAATAGGGCACTGTGAATAACAAAAATAACAAGAATACTGTATGTAAAGGATGGTGCTGTACAAAACAGGAGTTGATACTATGTAATAATAAACCGGGCTGTATATAACAGAGAACACTACACAATAATAATCCAGTAAATTGAATATTTTCTATTATAGAAATAAACAATCCGTTTAGATATATTTTTATGCATTTATGTATTTGTAGTATACCAAATATTGCTGTTTCTGTGTCCTGTAATAACTTTGCAGTGCCTTGTCACAAGAGATTCCTGTGGAGAGTATATTGTTCTAAATAACCTATTGAATTTTGTAACTAATTAACAGATTCATTATTTTATTTTTTTTATGTACTCTGATGTCACTACCGGCTTGTATTATGGCCACGGGTGTTTTATTGTGTGTACTGTATATGCCTGATGAAGAGAACAGACTACCCTTGAAAAGCACAGCAAATTAAAAACCTGGACCTGGCTTGTCGGTGTGTCTCCTTCCTGCACCGAACATGTAATTAGTGACGGCACTGTACATAACTACACAGGGCTACTCTTGTAGGGTTTTTGCAGCAGAATTTAATCAAATGGATGTGGAAAAAATTTACAACAAAAATGCATGTGAAAGGCATGACAAAACGTGTATTTTATGCAGAGCTTTTCCTGGCAACACCTCAGGATTTGCAGCTGAATTTTATGGTAAAAATCCCGAATAGTGCACATAGCCGTAGTCCCTGTCCCACATATTATAAGTCCCTGAGAGCATTATAATGAATTACGGGGTGATAGAAAATTATATCAGTGTCTTATGATGAATTGACAATGGGGGGAGATGCTATCAGGTATTTAGTATCCTCCGCCACTTCCCAGTTCATTGCAAATCTCTGACAGTGTCTTCTCCTACACCACAATTCATTATGATGCTATCAGGTTCTTGGAATCCTCCCCACCACCCAATTCATTCTAAATTCATATTAAAGCTGCACTCCCATGAAAAATGTTATACTCGTAATATATTGCAGTGACCATATTATATGGGGAAGAAGGAAGCAGCTGGTTCAGGAGTTGAAGAGAAGAATGAATTCTGCAGGGACAAGATACTTCCTGCTTTTACATAGAGCAGAGAAAATGAAATGAGGATAAATAACTGGGTAAAAAGGCAAAATGAGCAATTGTAAGTACACAGTGCTATATAATGGGATAACTACAATATACAGTGCCTTGCGAAAGTATTCGGCCCCCTGGAACTTTTCAACCTTTTCCCACATATCATGTGTTAGGGCTGGCGGAACGCACCGAGTAAATATATATGTTAAATAGGTGCATTCTCAACTCGGGGTCCACCGTGCAGGAGAGAAACCTGCTGCTAGCAAATGGCGCTATACGGTGGTATAAGCAAACTCTGTTACTTCACAGAATCGCAAAGATATGAAAACGCTGTGCCCTGTTAAGCTCACAGAGGATTACAGCTACCTAACTGAGCAAAAGGAAAGAGTGGTCATGCAGTCAGCCTAGCACACGAACAACTCCTCTCCGGTGGAGCCGGAATTCTAGTGGCTATGCGCCAGCCCTGAATCCATACACACAAAACTCTGTTATGGATCCTGGTGGCAGGGATCACAAAACTGACCTGATAGGTAAACGGAATATAGGACAAGCTCTGGGGATGTGGGAACTATACTGACCGCAACACTGATCCTATCCAAACACACTAAAGGCAGCCGTGGAGCGTTACCTAAAATCCTAGACGCCTCTTCACAGCCTGAGAAACTAGCTACCCCTAGAGAGAAAGCAAGCCTCACGCCTCAGAGAAATATCCCCAAAGTTTACACAGCCCCCCACAAATAATAATGGTGAGTTAAGGGGAAAGCACAAACATAGAAATGAAAACAGGTTTTAGCAAAATGAGGCCCGCTAATACTAAATAGTCAGAAGATAGCAAGGGATCTGTGCGGTCAGTAAAAAACACTATCAAAAACTATCCACGCAGAGAATACAAGAACCCCCACACCGACTCACGATGTGAGGGGCGCACTCCGCACCCCAGAGCTACCAGCAAGCGAGAAAATCACATATAAGCAAGCTGGACTGAACTCATCAGATAGTGAGAAACATTTTCAATGAAACAATGAGCAAATGAACTAGCAAGACTTAGCTTCTCAAGGGGAAGAAAGGTCACAAGTGAAGTCCAGGAGAGATCAGAACCAGTACTGAATACAACGACAGCAGGCAACCAGTAAAGGTCCAGGTGAATTAAATAGGAACCAGAATAGCAGGAAATGAGACAGCTGAGCCACCTACAGACCAGCCGAACGCTAAAGCCCACAAGAGGGAGCCCAAGAACAGAACTCACACAGTACCACTCATGACCACAGGAGGGAGCCTGAGAACGGAATTCACAACAGTACCCCCCCCTTGAGGAGGGGTCACCGAACACTCACCAGAGCCCTCAGGACGAGCCAAATGAAAGGCACGAACCAAATCGGCCGCAT
The DNA here is from genome assembly GCF_051348905.1 of Ranitomeya variabilis. Taxonomy (NCBI): domain Eukaryota; kingdom Metazoa; phylum Chordata; class Amphibia; order Anura; family Dendrobatidae; genus Ranitomeya; species Ranitomeya variabilis. The sequence goes on from NC_135234.1 coordinate 654,082,238, forward strand.
GGACATCAGAGGCGACAACCCAGGAATTATCCTCCTGACCATAGCCCTTCCATTTGACTAAGTACTGAAGCTTCCGTCTTGAAACACGAGAATCCAAGATCTTCTCCACCACATACTCCAATTCTCCCTCGACCAAGACTGGAGCAGGAGGATCAACAGAAGGAACCACTGGCACCACATACCTCCGCAACAAAGACCTATGGAACACATTATGAATGGCAAACGATGCTGGGAGGAGCAAACGAAATGACACAGGGTTCAGGATTTCGAGAATCTTATAAGGACCGATGAACCGAGGCTTGAACTTAGGAGAAGAAACCTTCATAGGAACATAACGAGAAGACAACCATACAAAATCCCCCACACGAAGTCGGGGACCCACACAGCGACGGCGGTTGGCAAAGCGCTGAGCCTTCTCCTGTGACAGCGTCAAATTGTCCACCACGTGGTCCCAAATCCGCTGCAACCTATCCACCACAAAATCCACCCCAGGACAGTCAGAAGGCTCAACCTGACCTGAGGAAAAACGAGGATGAAAACCAGAATTGCAAAAAAAAGGCGAAACCAAAGTAGCAGAACTAGCCCGATTATTGAGGGTGAACTCAGCCAAAGGCAAAAAAGTCACCCAATCATCCTGATCAGCAGAAACAAAACATCTCAGATAAGTTTCCAAGGTCTGATTAGTTCGTTCGGTTTGGCCATTCGTCTGAGGATGGAAGGCTGACGAAAAAGATAATTCAATGCCCATCTTAGCACAAAAGGACCGCCAAAATCTGGACACAAACTGGGATCCTCTGTCAGACACAATGTTCTCCGGAATACCATGCAAACTAACCACATTCTGAAAAAACAGTGGAACCAAATCGGAGGAGGAAGGCAGCTTAGGCAAGGGCACCAAATGGACCATTTTAGAAAAACGATCACAAACTACCCAGATGACAGACATTCTCTGAGAGACCGGAAGATCCGAAATAAAATCCATGGAAATATGCGTCCAGGGCCTCTTCGGGACAGGCAAGGGCAAAAGCAATCCACTGGCACGAGAACAGCAAGGCTTGGCCCGAGCACAAATCCCACAGGACTGCACAAAGGAACGCACATCCCGCGACAAAGAAGGCCACCAAAAGGACCTAGCCACCAAATCCCTGGTGCCAAAAATCCCAGGATGACCCGCCAACACTGAAGAATGAACCGCGGAAATGACTCTACTGGTCCATCTATCCGGGACAAACAGTCTCTCCGGTGGACAACGGTCAGGTCTATTGGCCTGAAATTCCTGCAGCACCCGTCGCAAATCAGGGGAGATGGCAGACAAAATCACCCCCTCTCTGAGGATACCAGCCGGTTCCGAAACTCCCAGAGAGTCAGGCACAAAACTCCTAGAAAGGGCATCAGCCTTCACGTTCTTCGAACCCGGAAGGTACGAAACCACGAAATCGAAACGGGAGAAAAACAGCGACCAACGAGCCTGTCTAGGATTTAGCCGCTTGGCAGACTCGAGATAAGTCAAATTCTTGTGATCCGTCAAGACCACCACACGATGTTTGGCTCCCTCAAGCCAATGTCGCCACTCCTCAAATGCCCACTTCATTGCCAACAACTCCTGATTACCAACATCATAATTCCTCTCGGCAGGCGAAAACTTTCTTGAAAAGAAAGCACATGGTCTCATCACAGAGCCATCAGAGCTTCTCTGCGACAAGACAGCCCCTGCTCCAATCTCAGAAGCATCAACCTCGACCTGGAAGGGAAGAGAGACATCCGGCTGACGCAAAACAGGAGCCGAAGAAAACTGACGTTTCAGCTCCTGAAAGGCCTCCACGGCCGCAGGAGACCAATTCGTCACATCAGAACCCTTCTTGGTCAAATCCGTCAAAGGCTTAACCACACTGGAAAAATTAGTGATGAAGCAACGGTAAAAATTAGCAAAACCCAAGAACTTCTGAAGACTCTTCACCGATGTAGGTTGAGTCCAGTCATGAATAGCCTGGACCTTGACTGGATCCATCTCAATAGTAGAAGGAGAAAAAATAAAGCCCAAAAAGGAAACCTTCTGGACTCCAAAGAGACATTTAGAGCCCTTCACAAACAAGGCATTGGCTCGCAGGACCTGATATACCATCCTGACCTGCTTCACATGAGATTCCCAGTCATCAGAAAAGACCAAAATATCATCCAGGTACACAGTCATAAATCTATCCAGATACTCTCGGAAGATGTCGTGCATGAAGGACTGGAACACAGAAGGGGCATTAGAAAGCCCAAAAGGCATCACCAAGTACTCAAAATGGCCTTCGGGCGTATTAAATACTGTTTTCCATTCATCGCCCTGCTTAATACGCACAAGATTATACGCTCCACGAAGATCTATCTTGGTGAACCAAGTGGACCCCTTAATCCGAGCAAACAGATCAGACAATAGGGGAAAAGGGTACTGAAATTTGACCGTGATGTTATTTAGAAGGCGATAATCTATACAGGGTCTCAGAGAACCATCCTTCTTGGCCACAAAAAAGAACCCCGCACACAAAGGGGACGAGGACGGGCGAATATGCCCTTTCTCCAAAGACTCCTCTATATAACTCCACATAGCGGCATGTTCTGGTACAGATAAATTAAAAAGTCGTCCCTTAGGGAACTTACTACCAGGAATCAAATTTATAGCGCAATCACAATCCCTATGAGGAGGTAGGGCACTGGATTTGGGCTCATCAAATACATCTTGGTAGTCCGACAAAAATTCAGGGACTTCAGAAGGAGTAGAAGAAGCAATTGACACCAAAGGGGCATCGCCATGAATCCCCTGGCAACCCCAACTTGACACAGACATTGCTTTCCAATCCAGGACTGGATTATGAGCCTGCAGCCATGGCAGACCCAACACGACAACATCATGCAAATCATGCAACACAAGAAAGCGATTCACCTCCTGATGCGCAGGAGTCATGCACATGGTCACTTGAGTCCAGTACTGAGGTTTATTCTTGGCCAATGGAGTAGCATCAATTCCCTTTAGTGGGATAGTGAATTGTAAAGGCTCCAAGATAAAACCACAGCGCCTGGCAAAAGACAAATCCATCAAATTCAGGGCAGCACCTGAATCCACAAAAGCCATAACTGAGTAGGATGACAGAGAGCAAATCAAAGTAACAGACAAAATGAATTTAGGCTGTACAGTACCAATGGTGACAGACTTAGCGAAGTTTTTTGTGCGCTTAGAGCATGCTGAGATAACATGAGCAGAATCACCACAGTAAAAGCACAACCCATTCTGACGTCTGTGATTTTGCCGTTCAATTCTGGTCAGAATCCTGTCACATTGCATAGACTCAGGCTTCTGTTCAGAAAATACCGCCAGATGGTGCACAGGTTTGCGCTCCCGTAAACGCCGATCAACCTGAATGGCCAAAGACATTGACTCATTCAGACCCGCAGGCGTGGGGAACCCCACCATAACATCCTTTAGGGCTTCAGAAAGACCCTTTCTGAAAATCGCTGCCAGGGCACACTCATTCCACTGAGTGAGCACAGACCACTTTCTAAACTTCTGACAATAAACCTCTGCTTCATCCTGACCCTGAGAAAGAGTCCGCAAAACCTTTTCTGCTTGGTCTACCACATTAGGTTCCTCATAGAGCAATCCGAGCGCCAGAAAAAACGCATCCACATTTAGCAATGCAGGATCTCCTGGCGCCAGAGAGAATGCCCAATCTTGAGGGTCACCACGTAACAAAGAAATAATTATTTTAACTTGCTGAACAGGGTCACCAGAGGAACGAGGTCTCAGAGAAAGAAATAACTTACAATTATTCTTAAAGTTCAAAAACCTAGATCGATCTCCAGAGAATAACTCAGGAATTGGTATTTTAGGCTCGGACATAGGACTGTGAACTACATAGTCCTGAATGCTTTGTACCCTTGCAGAGAGATGATCCACACTAGAGGACAGACTCTGAATGTCCATATCTGCAGCTGAATTCTGAACCACCCAGAGATTAAGGGGAGGAGAGAAGCAAAACACACTGCAGATAAAAAAAATGAACTCAGGATTTCTCTTATCCCTCTTCTGCGATGCATTAACACTTTAGGGCCTGCTGTACTGTTATGGATCCTGGTGGCAGGGATCACAAAACTGACCTGATAGGTAAACGGAATATAGGACAAGCTCTGGGAATGTGGGAACTATACTGACCGCAACACTGATCCTACCCAAACACACTAAAGCTGTGGAGCGTTACCTAAAATCCTAGACGCCTCTTCACAGCCTGAGAAACTAGCTACCCCTAGAGAGAAAGCAAGCCTCCCTTGCCTCAGAGAAATATCCCCAAAGTTTAGACAGCCCCTCACAAATAATAACGGTGAGTTAAGGGGAAAGTACAAACATAGAAATGAAAACAGGTTTTAGCAAAATGAGGCCCGCTAATACTAAATAGTCAGAAGATAGCAAGGGATCTGTGCGGTCAGTAAAAAACACTATCAAAAACTATCCACGCAGAGAATACAAGAACCCCCACACCAACTCACGATGTGAGGGGCGCACTTCGCACCCCAGAGCTACCAGCAAGCGAGAAAATCACATATAAGCAAGCTGGACTGAACTCATCAGATAGTGAGAAACATTTTCAATGAAACATTGAGCAAATGAACTAGCAAGACTTAGCTTCTCAAGGGGAAGACAGGTCACAAGTGAAGTCCAGGAGAGATCAGAACCAGTACTGAATACAACGACAGCAGGCAACCAGTAAAGGTCCAGGTGAATTAAATAGGAACCAGAATAGCAGGAAACGAGACAGCTGAGCCACCTACAGACCAGCCGAACGCTAAAGGCCACAAGAGGGAGCCCAAGAACAGAACTCACACAGTACCACTCATGACCACAGGAGGGAGCCTGAGAACGGAATTCACAACAAAACTCCTCACCGGAGGTGCCGGTATTCTAGGGGCTTATTTCAGCCAACCCTGACCATATGCATATATGACCACAAGATAGCAAAGCTCATAACATAGGTTGATACTAGCGCATGGCCGTGCGGCCATGCGAAACTTTTATAGCTGCAGCAGACAAGTAACGTCCTAGTGGTCCAATAGGAGCTGCTACAGGACCTGAGTGTGTGACCCCCGACCTCCAATGAGAGGTCCTCTCGTGGGCATGCTCAGTGTGTGCAAAGCAGAACTTAGTCCCAGAAAAGCCTGCTTGCCGCTGACTAGTGCTGGCTGCAAAAGCAGAGCCTGGAAAGGCAGCAGTAACCCTTTGCACAGTATCAGGCTGCGCGAGATGTTGGGACCGACGTCTCCACTGAGCAGGCTCCACTGCGGCTGATGTAGAATGGGAGACCGCAGCAGACATGGTTCGAGATTCCCCCTGTGCAGCGGTGGGAACTCGACACCTAACATCATGCTTCAAACATAAAGATACCAAATGTAAATTTTTGGTAAAGAATCAACAAAAAGTGGAACACAATTGTAAAGTTGAACGAAATTTATTGGTTATTTTAAATTTTTGTGGAAATTCAAAAACTGAAAAGTGGGGCGTGCAATATTTTTCGGCCCCTTTACTTTCAGTGAAGCAAACTCACTCCAGAAGTTCATTGTGGATCTCTAAATGATCCAATGTTGTCCTAAATGCCTAATGATGATAAATATAATCCACCTGTGTGTAATCATGTCTCCGTACAAATGCACCTACTCTGTGATAGTCTCAGGGTTCTGTTTGAAACAGAGAGCATCATGAAGACCAAGGAACACAACAGGCAGGTCCGTGATACTATTGTGGAGAAGTTTAAAGCCGGATTTGGATACAAAATTATTTCCAAAATGTTAAACATCCCAAGGAGCAATGTGCAAGTGAGCATATTGAAATGGAAGGAGTATCATACCACTGCAAATCTACCAAGACCCGGCCGTCCCTCTAAACTTCCATCTCAAACAAGGAGAAGACTAATCAGAGATGCAGCCAAAAGGCCCATGATCACTCTTGATGAACTGCAGACATCTACAGCTGAGGTGGGACAGTCTGTCCATAGGACAACAATCAGTCGTACACTGCACAAATCTGGCCTTTATGGAGGAGTGGCAAGAAGAAATCCATTTCTCAAAGATATCCATAAAAAGTATTGTTTAAAGTTTGCAACAAGCCACCTGGGAGACACGCCAAACATGTGGAAGAAGGTGCTCTGGTCAGATAAAACCAAGATCGAACTTTTTGGCAACAATGCCAAACGATATGTTTGGCGTAAAGGCAACACAGCTCATCACCCTAAACACACCATCCCCACTGTCAAACATGGTGGTGGCAGCATCATGGTTTGGGCCTGCTTTTCTTCAGCAGGTACAGGGAAGATGGTTAAAATTGATGGGAAGATGGATGGAGCCAAATACTGGACCATTCTTGAAGAAAACCTGTTGGAGTTTGCAAAAGACCTGAGACTGGGACGGAGATTTGTCTTCCAACAAGACAATGATCCCAAACATAAAGCAAAATCTACAATGGAATGGTTCACAAAGAACAGTATCCAGGTGTTAGAATGGCCAAGTCAAAGTCCGGACCTCAATCCAATCGAGAATCTGTGGAAAGAGCTGAAAACTGCTGTTCACAAACGATCTCCATCAAACCTCACTGAGCTTGAGCTGTTTGCCAAGGAAGAATGGGCAACAATTTCAGTCTCTCGATGTACAAAACTGATAGAGACATACCCCAAGCGACTTTCAGCAGCGTTCGCTGGAGAGAAGGAATGAAAAATCATGTTTTTTTAATTTTTTTTGCTTTTAAAATAAAGTTCTTGGTCACACGCAGGGGGACAGTGCTTAAGGGTACCGTCTCACAAAACGATTTACCAACGATCACGACCAGCGATACGGCCGTGATCGTTGGTAAGTTGTTGTGTGGTCGCTGGGGAGCGGTCACACAGACCGCTCTCCAGCGACCAACGATGCCGAGGGCCCCGGGTAACCAGGGTAAACATCGGGTTACTAAGCGCAGGGCCGCGCTTAGTAACCCGATGTTTACCCTGGTTACCAGCGTAAAAGTAAAAAAAAAAAAAAACGTACATACTCACATTCCGGTGTCCGTCAGGTCCCTTGCCGTCTGCTTCCCGCTCTGACTGAGTGCCGCCGTAAAGTGAAAGCAGATCACAGCGGTGACGTCACCGCTGTGCTCTGCACTGCCTTACGGCCGGGAGTCAGTCAGAGCGGGAAGCAGACAGCAAGGGACCTGACGGACACCGGAATGTGGGTATGTACGGTTTGTTTGTTTTTTACTTTTACGCTGGTAACCAGGGTAAACATCGGGTTACTAAGCGTGGCCCTGCGCTTAGTAACCCGATGTTTACCCTGGTTACAAGCGAACACATCGCTGGATCGCTGTCACACACAACGATCCAGCGATGACAGCGGGAGATCCAGCGACGAAATAAAGTTCCAAACGATCTGCTACGACGTACGATTCTCAGCAGGGTCCCTGATCGCTGCTGCGTGTCAGACACAGCGATATCGTATGGATATCGCTGGAACGTCACGGATCGTACTGTCGTAGCGACAAAAGTGCCACTGTGTGACGGTACCTTTACTCTAGCGCTGTTTCCTGCACGGTCCGTGTGGTCCTCAGTCAGCACACGGACAGCACACGGACAGCATCCATGTGCGGTACGTGTTGACACGCACCCATTGACTTTAATGGGTCCGTGTGATCCGTGCTCTCCCACGAACACTGACATGTCTCCGTGTTTTTCAAACGGACACACGGTACATGAAAACATGCTGACATGTGCAGAGACACATTTATTTTAATGTGTCTACGTGAGTCAGTATCTCCGGTACGTGAGGAAACTGTCACCACACGTACCGGAGCCACTGACGTGTGAAACCGGCCTAACACCCATTACTCCCATCCCAACCCCCCCTTTATTGCTTTATTGTCCCTTCCCCAGTGTATAAAAAAAAAAAACACTCACTTTTCCGTACATTCCCCCCCCCCCTCCCCCCCCGTGGCATCGCTTCTTTTTTCTATGCCATGAACTTTTTAAATGACACAGGAGCGCGCTGCGTGCTGACGTCATCTAGTTGCGCAGACCTGTGCTATAGAGAAAGGGCAGGAAGTTGAGGATGGATTCCTGTGGCTCCACTGCCATTTTCTACTGTAGGCGGCGGAGCTGCAGGAATGCTTCCTGCCCGGCATGCTGGGTTTCATGAGGGCAATCTGTTTATGGACCCTCCGAGTGACTGGCCAGATTGCCCTCATTATTAACCACCTTTCAAAGGCCCCCCCTCCACCTTCGGACCCCATTGCAGCTGTAATTGTTTTGCACTTGACTTTGGAAGCATGTCTGCACCATATTCAGGCAGGATATTCAGTCTGTGTTAGAAAGGACACACCTGAATCTATGGAGTATCATCTCAGCTTCTTATTGTTTAAACCCTTCTTATAATAGATCTCAAAATAGGCACGTGGCAGCAAATGTCACAAACTTGTTTTCCAAGACATAACGGAAATCATGCAAGTGCACCTCTTATATACCAGGGAGGGATAAGTAATATTTCAGATCACAGGAAACTATTGTATACACACCCACTGATAATAATAAACAATGGTATCGTTGGTTCAGAAAGCATTGAATTGTGTTGTTAATTCAGTATGATTTATATATTAAACCTATATAAAGGCCACCACCCACAACTCAATGTGTAAGTGCAAGGATAGGTAAAGTAGGTTCAGTGCCAAAATTAATGAAAATAATACAAGAAGAAGCACCAAGGAAGAACCAGTAATAATAAAATATAGAACTTTATTAAAACCAAAATATGTAAAACCATAAAAGTGTTTATTTCGTTGTATCGGACTTTGTGATTGCCCTCCCCTGTATACTTAAGGTCCTGGTAACTTATGGATGCCACGCTCCCGGAAGAAGGCATAGTGCCGAAACGTGCGTTGAGGCGGGTGGCACCACAGAGTTCCAGGTACCGTATCCTCCAGGTAATTATTACTATTTTGCTGCTACTTTTTCTTTTGCTCTGCACTTTCTCTCCTTGATGTGGTATACAGCCCTCTTGGATACTTGTTATACTTTTTTGATCTGGTTAATTATTTTCCAGGTGACATTATCAGATCTGTTATATTGCACTTATGCATTTGCACTTTTCTGAGCTAAATTGTTAATTTGTTACATACCTGTCGGCTACCTGACTATAACTCTTGTCCCACCCTTTTTGGCTTACCTCTGTCATATCCCTATTTATTGTTAGCTTTATGGTTTTATATATTTTGGTTTTAATAAAGTTCTATATTTTAGTATTACTTGGTTCTTCCTTGGTGCTTCTTCTTGTATGATTTTCATGATTTATATATTGTCTAGTAAAAATGTCCAAAAACTGCATTACTTTTGCAACCCCTATTTTATTTAAGGTATATATTTTTTCAATTGAGATAGAAAAATGTCTAAGATTCCACTTCTGATCTGTGTTCTATGTTCTCTTGTAAATAAAATTTGGTTATAAGAGGTCTCCCACTTTTTTGGAATTATGGTTGTAAAAAAACATTGTTTTTCTGCTTTACTCTCTTCTCTTCTAGTTTGTGGCTTGCCCAACAGACATTCAATTGTGAGGAGACCTTAACAAAATTAATTGGACATATTTCAAATGTGTGTAGTGTGTACCCATTTTGAAGGGAACCTTTCAAGTCCAGAAACACTATTTACATTGCCTTGAAAATGTATACCCTCATGAACGTTTCCACACTTTTTTCTCATGACACTCACACACGTTTTTATTTTATTGGAATTTTATGAGACATACCAGCACAAAGTGGCAAATATTTGTAATGTGTAAATGAAATGATAGATGGCTTTCTAAATAAAAAAAAAATTATATATATATATATATATATATATATATATATATATATATATATATACTGTATATATATATATATATACATATATATATATATATATATAAAACTTTTTGTTTCTCCAGCGATCAGTCCAATGTTAGAGTAAAACATACCTTTTATTTATCCATTAAAAAGTGCAATATTGTAACTGAAGAAATCTGAAACTTTTTAATGGATAAATAAAAGGTATATTTTACTCTACCATTGGACTGATCGCTGGAGAAACAAAAAGTTTTTTCTTTACATGTGTGGATTTGTCCCATTCCGCTTTCCGTGCGAACTGTAACCACAGGTTGGATGTATTCCAGTTTCTTCAATGCGGTAAGCTGGCTTTGCCAAAAACTATATATATATATATATATATATATATATACAGTATATATCTGAAAATTGTGACTCGCATATGTATTCAACCCTCCCTGAGTCAATAATTTGTAGGACCACTTTTTGCAATTACTGCTGCAAGTCATTTAGGATATGTCTCTCTACCAGAGGCACATCTGAATCTGCATGAGACAATAATCACAGATCTGCGCTGCCCCATTGTATAGCATTGGGTGGAGTGCTATCTGATAAAATATCGGAAATAGCACTCATCCGTGTTATATGGCAGTGTAAGCGAATCCTAATAGTTGTCCTGTGGACAGATTCTTCCACCTGAGCTGTGGATCTCTGCAATTCCTCCAGAGTGACCATGGGCATTTTAACTGCTTCTCTAATTAGTGCTCACCTTGGGATGTCAGGTTAGGTGGACAGCCATGTATTGGTAATTTTACAGTTGTGTCATACTCTGTCACGAGTGTTTCAAATCCTCCTGGGAGATCTGGGGTTATAAAGTCATTACGTATTGTGAATCACAGGTATTCCATTTAGCCTGTGTGTTTCGTGTCCCATATTAAATGGATTTTGTTTCTTTTGGGGCTGAAGAGGTTAATGACCCTTTCTATACTGGTTAGAAACATGCTTCCCCATCTCACAGCTACTCCTGACCTGGTCATTTCCTCTCTCAATAAAATCTGGCCACACCTTCTCTTCCTTGCCAGTAAAGATTTACTTCCTGGTTCCCTGGAGTTGCTGCTGGAGATTGTTGTACGCTGTTTTTGGGTGTATGCGTTCCTCATTGTCCTTTTCCCATTTGATTTGGACATTCCTACCCTTCCCCAGATACCTCTCTACTTTTGGTGAGTGTTTTGTATGTTAGTTGCTTTTTGTTATGTCTGTTTGTCTTACGTGTTTATACAGTAGAATTTCTGTCCCATGCCTCCTGGGGGAGGGGGAGGGGACAGCTTAGGGTATGTATACTGATCTGTGAATGTAACAGCCCTCTGCACCACCCCAATGACTGGAAGTTAATGGCAACTGAATTTTTGTAACATAATTTATTTCTTCTATTTTCCCCCCCAATGTTCCATTTTTTTTGCAGTTGAGTGGTTTGTTTCCTGTGCTTCAATGTGTATTTTTGTACATATAAGTTAGCTTTTAGTTCATATATTTTTTTTTATCACAATGTGAAAAAAAAATTAATCCCACCCTTGAGTTATTTTGAAATTCTTAGAACATTTATAATAGACTGACGCTTCCTATGTTGTGTAGATAACTTTTCTGCAGTCATCTCATTATCATCTCAGGCAAGATGATATTATAAGGAATATACCTCTATTATAAAGCTGGATTTGGAACAAAGAGCCCAAAAATCAATTAAGATATGGACACAGCTCACCTATTCCCTATCCTTCCATAATGGCCTCTACACAGGTCACTGAATATGCCCAGGACAGTCTCCTATAAGAGTTAATGAGATGGATAAATCCCTTCCGGATTGCAGACTCATATTATCCATGTGAAAGCTGTGTAGCATTTCTTTTATTGCTGCCAACATAGTAGAGCTTCAGCTGAGGCAAGATGGCATTCGGAGTAGGTAATGGTCACAGCTCACCTCCTTCCATTCCCCAATCGTAGAAATAAAAAAAAAACATTTTATATACAAATAAATTATAATTGTATTTTATAATTAAGTGAAAACGTAATTAGTGTCTAAACTTCACCCTTAGAATAAAAACTGTTTTATATATACCATAAAATAAATAATTTTGTTTATTTTTAATTTTTAAGCTTTTTTTAGCTGCCAGGGGGAATTTTACATATTAAAGTGTTTTTTCTTACAATTTCATTGGGATTGTATTGGAATGCATTATGTCATATGCATGTAAATTGCACAGATGGGTTTTAGGGAATACCTCAGTGTCCCATCATGGGCTATCTCCATACAGACTATCAGGACTTTGTAGGACTGTGCCCCAAAACTGACAGCCCCAGAGATTGTGATTAGGCAGAATCAGTGCTACTTCCTTGTAATCTTGCAATCTATACCAAAAGGGATCTAAGATTTCAGAAAATAAGTACAAATTGACCCGTCAGGCATATACGGTAATTGTAGCTGTTCTCCATGAACTAAAAACATCATCATCATCAGAAATTTCTCACTTCCCTACTTTGCTAAAAATAAAGTTCAGTCAGCTTAAAGGGAATTTGTCACCAGGCTTTTGCTATCTCATCTGAGAGCAGCTAAATGTAGGAAAAGAGACCCTGATTTCAGCAATTAGTTTACTGGTTGTAGCGGTTCTGCACATCAGATCTAGCAATGATAATGTCCTAGTGATCAAACCTTCTCTGTAAGTAAACAACAACATACAGTTTGATAAGTGACACATCATTGAATTCAGTGTTTTAACCCCTACCACATGCTGTCCTGAGATTATATGGAAAATAATCTTCTAACAGGTACCCTTTAACTGTTTAAAGGGACCCTTAAAGCTGAGTCATGCTGCTAAAACCATGGGCAGCATGAATCCAAATCCAGCCTTCTCATTGCATTCATTATTATTATTATTTATTTATATGGCACAATTAATTCCATGGTGCTGTACATGAGAAAAGGGGTTACGTACAGGTTTATAGATAACGTTTACAGTAAACAAATTTACAATGACAGACTGGTGCAGAGGGGAGAGGTCCCTGTCCTTGCAGACTTACATTCTAAGGGATAATGGAGAAGAGACAGAAGGTCGGGGGAGCGGCAGCTCTGGCGGTGGTGAGGCGGCAGCTCTGGCGGTTGGTGACGCGGCAGCTCTGGCGGTTGGTGACGCGGCAGCTCCGGCGATTGGTGACACAGCAGCTCCACCAGTTGGTGATGCGGCAGCTCCGGCGGTTGGTGTCGTGGCAGCTTCGGCGGTTGGTGACATGACAGCTCGGGTGGTGGTGAGGCGGCAGAATGGTTATTGCAGGTTGTAGGCTTTCCTGTAGAGATGGGTTTTCAGGTTCCCTCTGAAGGATCCGAGGGTGGTGGATAATCGGACTTGTTGAGACGTGGAGTTCCAGAGGATGGGGGATATTCGGGAGAAATCTTGGAGGCGGTTGGGTAAGGAATGAATAAGTGTGGAGGAGAGTAGGAGGTCTTGGGAGGATTAAAGATTACATGAGGGAAGATATTGGGAGATTAGTTCAGAGATATAGGGAGGGGACAGGTTGTGGATGGCTTTATAGATCAGTGTTAGTAGTTTGAACTGGATTTGTTGGGGAATTGGGAGCCAGTGGAGGGATTTGCAGAGGGGAGAAACAGGGGAGTAGCGAGGAGAGAGGTGGATTAGCTGGGCAGCAGAGTTGAGGACAGACTGGAGCGGTGCAAGACAGTTAGCAGGGAGGCCACAGAGGAGGGTGTTGAAGTAATCGAGGTGGGAGATGATGAGGGCATGCACAAGAGTTTTAGTAGATTGTGGGCTGAGGAAGGGACTGATTCTGGCAATATTTTTGAGTTGGAGGCGACAGGAGGTGGCAAGAGTTTGGACGTGCGGCTTGAAGGACAGGGAAGAGTCAAAAGTTACCCCGAGGCAGCGGCTTTCAGGTGCAGGAGAGCACCATAATAAATAGATCAGGTAGGGGGGATATGTGAGATGGGGGAAGGATGATGATTTCGGTTTTGTCTACATTGAGTTTTAGGAAGCGAGAGTTGAAGGAGGATATGGCTGATAGACACTCCGGGATTCTGGACAGCAGAGAGGTGACATCTGGGCCAGAGAAGTAGATCTGAGTGTCGTCCGCATACAGGTGGTACTGGAAGCCATGGGACTTTATGAGTTGTCCTAGGCCAAGGATATAGATGGAAAAAAGTAGGGGCCCTAGGATAGAGCCTTGAGGAACTCCAACAGAGAGAGGGCAGGATGAAGAGGTAGTGTGGGAGTGGGAAACAGTAAATGTACTGTTGGAAAGGTATGAAGCAATCCAGGACAGGGCAAGGCTTTTGATGCCAAGGGAAGAAAGAATCTGTAGCAGTAGGCAGTGGTCGACTGTGTCAAAAGCAGAGGATAGGTTGAGAAGGAGGAGGATGGAGAACTGTCTGTTAGCTTTGGCTGTGAGTAAGTCATTAGTAATTTTGAGAGCAGTTTCGGTGGAGTGGTGGGGGCAGAAGCCAGATTGGAGGTTGTCAAGAAGAGAGTTAGATGAGAGGTGGGAGGAAAGTTGAGCATGGACATGCTGCTCATGGAGTTTGGAAGCAAACGGGAGCAGTGATATGGGGCGATAGCTGGGCATAGCAGTTGGGTCAAGGTTAGCTTTTTTGAGGATGGGTGTGATGGTGGCATGTTTGAAGGCAGAGGGGAAGGTACCAGAAGATAGCGATAGGTTGAAGAGATGGGTTAGGGCTGGAATAAGCATGTTAGTGAGGTTGGGGAGCATGTGAGAAGGGATGGGATCAAGTGCACAGGTGGTGAGGTGTGATTTGGAAATGAGGCGAGTAAACTCTCCTTCGGTGATGTTGGAGAGAGAAGTTATTAGGGAAGGGCAGAGGTCTGGTATATGGAGTGGTTGGGGTGGTGGAACAGTAAAGGTTTGCCTTGTTTGATCGATCTTGTTTTTGAAGTAGGTGGCAAACTCCTCAGAAGAGATGAGGGGAGTTGGAGATGGCAGTGGAGTGGTGGGCGGAGGAGAAAGTTAAATGTGCTGAACAGTTGTTTTGGGTTGTATGATAATGAAGATACAAGGTTAGTGAAATTGGTCTGTTTAGCAGGAGTGAGGGCTAGTTTGAAGGCAAGTGTAGCTTGTTTGAAAGCAGTGAAGTCGCTTGGCAGGCGTGTTTTTTTCCAATGCTGCTCCGCAACCCTGGATGCTTGTCGGAGTTTTTTGGTGAGGTTGTTATGCTAGGGTTCCCTATTGATTTGTTGCACTTTGCCATGCATGAGAGGGGCGACTGAGTCTATGGATGATGTGAGGTTGGAGTTATAGAAAGCGGTGGCGCTGTCTGTGTCGTGGAGTGAAGATATGGAGGACAGGGGTAGAAGAGAGTCTGAGAGTCTGTGAATGTCTAGGTGTGCAAGGTTTCTGCAAGGATGTGGTAGTGGCTGGACATAGGGGACAGGTGAGGAGGACAAGGATGAGAAGCTGAGTAGATGGTGGTCAGATAGGGGGAAGGGAGAGGTTGTGAGATTAGATAAGGAACAGAGGTGGGTGAAGATGAGGTCTAGTGTATGTCCGTCTGCGTGGATGGCTGTGGAAGACCACTGTGTAAGTCCAAAGGATGAAGTAAGGGCCAGGAGCTTGGAGGCTGCTGGATGGTGCGTGTCAGTAGGGACATTAAAGTCACCCATTATGATGGTGGGGATGTCAGCAGAGAGAAAGTGAAGAAGCTAGATGTAGAATTGTTCAATGAAGGCAGTGGCTGAGCCCGGTGGACGGTATATGACAGCCATTTGGAGATTAGAGGGAGAGTAGATACTGTACAGACAAAGTGAACCTCGAAAGAACAATTAAGATAAGGGAAGATGGGGGTTGGATAGGGTTAAAGGAGCAGTTTTTAGAAAGAAGGAAACCCACTCCTCCGCCATGTCTGTTGCCAGAGCGAGGAGTGTGGGTAAAGTGGAGGCCACCGTAACTCAGTGCAGCAGGGGAGGCCGTGTCAGGGTGGGTCAGCCAGGTCTCAGTGAGGGCCAGGAAAGAAAGGTTGCGGGAAGTAAAGAGATCGTGGATCACTTGGAGCTTGTTGCAGACAGTGCGGGCATTCCAAAGTGCCTCAGAGAGAGGAAGCAGGGTGGTGGGGGTCAGTGGCATATATTTTAAGTGTGAGGGGTTGCGGTAGTTTCTCTTAGTGTGAGAAAGATAGGGTGAGGATTAGTGAGATGTAGGGGGTGGGGGAGCCAGGATTGGGGGATATGTCACCAGCAGTGAGGATGAGAAGAGAAAGGGAAAGCAGGTGGGTGAAGGAGAGCAATCGGCTTATATTATATTTTAGTAGGTGAGGTCTAAAGTTAAAGAGCAGGTCTGCGGATGAAGCGAGATGAGGGGTGGGAGAGAGGGGGGAGATATTTATTTGGTTCGAGGGTGCAGGGGTTTGGGGTTAGAGAAGGAGATTGAGGATTAGTGGAGCACAGTGAGGGCAAATGTGAGCATGATTAGAGAGCAGGGAAAGAGAAGAGAGGCAAGTGAAATTAGAAGACAGGGATTAGTCTTACTGTCTGGCCGATTTCTGGACTATTTCTGGTATATTTCTGATGATACACTTATATAGATGTCACTTTAAATGCATGTTTTAGTTTGAAATGCTGCGGCCTTTTTCTGAAGGAGCGCAGAAATTTGTCCTGACCAGAAGTGGAACATTTTTTTTTAAATTGGTAGTATCCATCTCCAGTTCAGATTTAAATTCTTTATTATAAATGATAAAAAATTAAGCTTAGCATGTCTGTCTAAACCATGGCTTGCCGTATCATCATCATGGATTTAATTTTTAAGGATTCTAATTTAAACTGGAGCTGGATACTGCTACCTCCTTTTTTTAAAAAAAAGTTACCAGATATTTTTCATTGCAGAGAGAAGAATGTTCTTCCTTTTTTCAGTATTTGGAAAAGTAAACAATGTTTTTCAAAAATATTACTTGTCTATCATACAGCTTTGCACATAAGAAGGAAAGTGAAGTAGCCATAAACCACTAATACCATTAAAACAAGAATATATATTAGCAAAAAAATCATTAAAAAAGTAACAAGTAATATAACAATATATAAAAAATAAGGAGGATTGACGTACAGAGATCCACCAAGTTAATCCAGCATAATAAGCAGTATATATACAGAACCTGTATCAAGTGGACACTTCCCCTTGATAAAGCTGCACACGAAACATGCATTGGGGCTGTGCTGACAGAGCTCCACTGAGTCTCCTCTCCTCTCCTTACTACGGAGAAGTCTTATAAACTGTGAAACAACTTCTTGCTTCATTCTGAGTCTTTTGGGCTTTCATTTCATAAGGTTCTGTATACTGTATATCAATTAAATATTCTTGCTTTTATGCTATTGGTAGTTTATGGCTACTCCGCTTTCTTATTTTCTTATGTACATCTCTTTTATAATACTCCACCGCCTGATGTCGTGGTGTGAGCAGGTTGCGGGATGCAAGAACAATATATGGGTCCTTTTCAGTCCAGTAGCTCATTATAGGGCATGATGCCACATTACTTGGCAGTGCGCCCCTTAGCTCTCCAGCTCTTAAGCAGCTTCACAGGTCGCGCCAATTATATGTCAGCCCTTGGCACCAGATAACATCCAATATTAAAAGTTGGGACAAACCTTTTTTTTACTATAATGGTATTTTTTGAATGCATCTCTTCTAGGAATGGCCTTTGCATTGCTGACGTCAGTGGCTCCAGTGTATGGACTCTATACATCTTTCTTTCCTGTTGTACTGTACATGTTACTTGGAACTGGACATCACGTTTCCACTGGTGAGACCATTACAAAGAAAGCTGCTATCTCATCTCAAAGCCCCAATGGATAGACTGCCCTGTAATATTAATATATGCACCATCCATAGAAGTGAAGGGAAATATCGCTGAAAATAGAAGGCACGTAGTGAAGGATGATTCCATGTAATCTTTGTTACCATTAGGTTAGCACCAGCACCACTATCCACAGAAGTGATCATTCCTTAATCACAGCTGATCTGACAGTGGGGATTCCCACCGATCCCAAGAATACGCATCTGAAGTACCGCCAGTAGTCCCAGTGGAGACACACTAAGCAATGACAGCTTCATTAACAAGGGATTTTAGAGCCCCGAGCTTGGGATCGGTGGGTGTACCAATGATCAACAAGAATTTACCTAGCCCGTGGATGGGTGATAAATTGCCCAGTTGGGAATATCTTTTCAAAACCACGACAGAGAGGTTCCATTTTAATACATAATATAATATACTGTACATAATATAACAACAATATACTTTTTATTACAGTTATGGGAATAAATAAGTGGCCTAAATAGTCAGTTACAGTCTCAGACATTAATATTAAGATTAAAGATTTAAATGGAACCTGGTCCCCCCCCAAAAAAAAAAACAAAAAACAATAATTCATATTGCATAGTTCTGTAGACTCTTATTACCCCAAAGCACATAGTTCCTCCCTCCTCTGGTTGATTGACAGATTTTTTGCTCTGGCACATAGCCAATGACTTGTCAATCAACCAGAGGAGGGTGGAGTTAAGCAGTGAATGCAGGGAGTGACTGAGCATGTGGGAGCGCCCCAATCCAAACTCCGGTAGACAGACATTCAGAATGTGATTTCTCGCTGCTGGAGCATTGTTTTGTAATCAAATTGCTATTTGTTTCTATTGCCCTACATAGTCACATAAATGGTTCGGGGGATAGACATTTCTGACAGGTTCCCTATAAATGTATGAATAGGTCTCATGTGCTGTTTGCAATATTATTGTACTTGCATCTAAAATTGTTGCTTGACAACATTTCTAGTGCAACAAAAAAAAATTCCTGAATTAGATTTCAACTCCTGAATCAATATTTCGAGCCCGGCAGACTCTTCAATGTTTATTTCCTTTCAATTTGGTTTATGCTCATATAAAACCACATTTTCATATTTGCTTTACATTTCTCAACCCTAGGTACCTTTGCTGTGCTAAGTCTAATGACTGGATCAATCATCGATGAACATCTTTTTGAACACCCATTGGACAGAAATCTCACTAGTGCGGAACAATCGGAAATATATGCTCAGAGAATAGGCATGGCTGCAGCCATTGCTTTTCTAATGGGACTTATAATGGTAAATTAAGTATTGAATGTGACACATAGCAATAGATTTACAATCTATATATATAATTGTCTAAGGTCCACTTCCGTCTGTTTGTCTGTCTGTCTGTAATGGAAATCCTGCGTCGCTGATTGGTCGCGGTCGGCTGGGCGCGACCAATCAGCAACAGGCACAGTCCGGCTGCGAATTGGCCCTTCCCTACTCCCCTCCAGTCAGTGCCCCCTTCATACTCCCCCAAGTCTGCGTCCACATAGCGTTTTAGCAGTCCGTTAACGCTGCCATTAACCCTGTAAGTGTGACCAACTTTTTACTATTGATGCTGCCTATGCAGCATCAATAGTAAAAACATATAATGTTAAAAATAATTTAAAAAAATTATTATATTCTCACCTTCCGGCGTCCGCGGCAGCCTTTCCCGCTCCTCGCGACGCTCCAGTCCCAAGAATGCATTGCGGCAATAACCCCAGATGACATAGCGGTCTCGCGAGACCGCTACATCATCACGGGTTATTGCCGCAAGACATTACTGGGAGCGGAGCGTCGCGAGGAGCATCGCTAAAGGCGTGGGCTGGATCCGGGGGCCGCCGGAAGGTGAGTAAATAACCATTTTTTATTTTAATTCTTTTTTTAACGGGGATATGGTGCCCACATTGCTATATACTACGTGGGCTGTGTTATATACTACGTGGGCTGTGTTATATACTGGTTGGGCTGTGTTATATACTGCGTGGGCTGTGTTATATACGTCACTGTGCTATATACTTAGTGGGCTGTGCTATATACTACATGGCTGTGCAATATACTACGTGGCTGTGCTATATACTACATGGCTGTGTTATATACTATGTGGGCTGTGTTATATACTGTGTGGGCTGTGCTATATACTACTTGACTGTGCTATATACTAAGTGGGCTGTATTATATGCTACGTGGACTGTGAGACTCTTTCGCCCGGGGCCCTCAAAAACCTGGAGCTGCCCTGGCTTCACTGATTGGTCGTGCCCAGCCGGCCGCGACCAATCAGCGACAGATGCAGTCCAGCCGCGAATTGGCGCGGGGATTGAACCACGCTGGGCTAATTGGCTGCACCTAGCCGAATCCTGTGTATTCATTGCATTATTCTGAAATCTTCATAAATAAACTACATATATATTCTAGAATACCCGATGCGTTAGAATCGGGCCACCATCTAGTTTTACCATAAATCTGAGCTAATTCACATAGATATGGTGCTTCAACTTATTTAAATTTACTTCTATTTTACAATTTTACCCTTTTAATTACAAATTAAACATAAGTGCAAAGTAACATTGGCATAGAAAAAAAATGTCATGTCTGATGTAATTCTGCCTTTTTCTCTCCAGGTCATTATGTTTGTTCTACAGCTGGGATTTCTTTCCACATACCTGTCTGAGCCGATAGTAAAAGCTTTCACCAATGCTGCTGCTTTTCATGTCACTGTTTCTCAGATCCAGAACATGATGGGACTCCCTCTTCCACGTCCAACTGGATCTTTTGCCATTTTCAAGGTGAGCCAAGTAGACTAGTTGTCTTATTCCTATTATTCTTGTTATTAATTTGTAGATCACAATTGATTCTATGGTGCTGTACAAGTGAAAAGGGATTGCATACAAAATACAAATAAAAACTACAATCAACAAAATAACATTGAGAGACTGGAACAGAGGGCGAGACGCTGACCTTGTGGGATTACAGTTTGATCTACTGAATGAATGATACTGCACAACAAAGGCTGCAGCCATTAAGAATAAGGCCGGGTTCACATTAGCGTTTCTGTGCGCAGCATATGATCCACATACATCCGCATGCATCATGCGTACATATCTTTAACATGGTGTATGCCGGGACATGCTTTTGCATGCGTTGGCATGCGGATGCGTCGTTTCATGATGTGCGGCGAACGCAACATGTTGCATGTTTTGAGGCGTCAAATATTGCGCAATCGGACGATTGTGGATGATTGAGTTAAAAAAATGCATTACTATGTATGGGAACGCATTGGTACGCAAGGACATGCTTATGCATGCATTCGATTCGCATGTGTACTTTAGACTGCGCATGTTCAGAAAATGATGTCACCGCCTCCACCATGCGCATACAAAATGCATTTAAACTCATGCACACCCAGCGTTTTTGTTTGCATAATGCGCAAGATGATGCGCAGGCGTAAGCACTCTTTGCATATGTTTTGGCTAGCGTTTGCACATGCAGATGATACGCTGCGCTTAGAAACGCTAATGTGAACATAGCCTAAGTCATGCATATAGTCTGATGGGAAGAAATAAAGAGCACCTATTAGTTAAGTGCGGGTGGCTTGATAGCTCATGCACTGAGCTAGATGGCAGCTGACCCCCAAGGCACAAGAGGTAGGAACAGCCAGGAATGGTAGACTTGGCAAGTACTGGGTGGCACAGCTGATATATAGGTGGCAGGTGAGCACGACAGATAGGCAGGCTGGCAGGCATGGCTAATAGACAGGCGGGCGGGCACAACTGATACACAGGCAGGTGCACGGCTGATACACAAGAAGATGCTGGCTGCCACGGCTGGTATTCGGATAGACAGGTGCTCTTCAAGATAAGGCTTTAACACAGGAAGACACAGCAGATGTGAAATATAGGGCAGGTATACTGCGATACGAGCACTGGGGACCTGAGTACTATCAAACATGAAAGGCTAAACTAACACATTGTTCAGGCACCTCCCATCAGGTGGAGGTACCTTAAATAATAAGTATCTTCCAGCTATTGGCTGGGGAAACTTTTCGACAGCATGTGCTGGTCCTTTAAGAGGGGGAGACTGCGCACGTGACCTAAGCACAGTGCCCCGGGCAGTAGCAGCAGGAGACGGTGTGCGGAGCCATGGCGGTGAGTGACTCGGTGTTTCTGCCAGGGGGAGGTAGAGTGCAGAGACACCGGCATAACAAAAGTCATACCACATCACAACATGAAAATTAGACTGCACTCGGATGTCATCTGAGTGCGGTTCGATTTTTTTCCACAAACTCAATATCTTGTATGAGCATGCTGTGATTTTTTCCTAGGATAGACCTTGTCCGAGGAAAATATTGGACAGGTGCACTGCCCCATAGCATACCATTCGTCCGAGTGTCAGCCATTGTTTTTTCAGATCGCACCCGTTCTGAAAATACCCGTTAAATTTAAACATGTCAGATTTATACTGGAAACCATTGTGTGCCTTCAGTGGATGAAGAGTACATCTAATCATAAGCATAATTATGGCTTAGTTCAGTTTTGCATACCTTGATATATGTATTGGGTTTGGCTGCCAGTATTAATTAAATATTTCAGAACTATGAGCATAAATCTTATTAAAAAAAGGAATGTTGACACTTTGCATAAAGGGAATCTGTCACAAAGTTTTTACTATGTAATCTGAGAGGAACATGAAGAGGTAAGTTCCGGACTGGAGCAAGGGAACCCAGTAGATGTAGTGTATATGGACTTTTCAAAAGCTTTTGATACGGTGCCACACAAAAGGTTGATACATAAAATGAGAATAATGGGGATAGGGGAAAATATGTGTAAGTGGGTTGAGAGCTGGCTCAGAGATAAGAAACAAAGGGTGGTTATTAATGGAGCACACTCGGACTGGGTCGCGGTTAGCAGTGGGGTACCACAGGAGTCAGTACTGGGCCCTCTTCTTTTTAACATATTTATTAACCCCTTCACCCCCGGAGCTTTTTCCATTTTCGTTTTTCGCTCCCCTCCTTCCCAGAGCCATAACTTTTTTATTTTTCTGTCAATATGGCCATGTGAGGGCTTATTTTTTGTGGGACGAGATGTACTTTTGAACGATACCATTGGTTTTACCATGCCGTGTAACAGAAAACGGGAAAAAAATTCCAAGTGCAATGAAATTGCAAAAAAAGTGCAATCTCACACTTGTTTTTTGTTTGGCGATCATGTGACGGGGGTCAGCGGTGCGAGCACACCCGGCAGCGCGGCCGGGAGCACTAGTTAAATGCCGCTGTCAGAGTTAGACAGCGGCATTTAACTAGTTAATGGGCGCGGGTGGATCGCGATTCCGCTCGCGCTCATTGCGCGCACATGTCAGCTGTACAAAACAGCTGACATGTCGTGGCTTTGAGGTGGGCTCACTGCCGGAGCCCACCTCAAAGCGGGGGTTCTGCCAGCTGACGTACTATTCCGTCAGCTGGCAGAAAGGGGTTAATGACCTTGTAGTGGGCAGAGCAGAATTTCAATATTTGCAGATGACACTAAACTCTGCAGGGTAATCAATACAGACGAGGACAATTTTATATTACAGGATGATTTATGTAAACTAGAAGCTTGGGCTGATAAATGGCAAATGAGCTTTAATGGGGATAAATGTAAGGTCACGCACTTGGGAAGAAGTAATAAGATGTACCGTATACAGTAACTATGTGCTTAATTCTAAAACTCTGGGCAAAACCGTCAATGAAAAAGACCTGGGTGTATGGGTGGATGACAAACTCATATTCAGTGGCCAGTGTCAGGCAGCTGCTACAAAGGCAAATAAAATAATGGGATGCATTAAAAGAGGCATAGATGCTCATGAGGAGAACATAATTTTACCTCTATACAAGTCACTAGTTCGACCACACTTAGAATACTGTGCACAGTTCTGGTCTCCGGTGTATAAGAAAGACATAGCTGAACTAGAGCGGGTGCAGAGAAGAGCGACCAAGGTTATTAGAGGACTAGGGGGTCTGCAATACCAAGATAGGTTATTACACTTGGGGCTATTTAGTTTGGAAAAACGAAGACTAAGGGGTGATCTTATGTTAATGTATAAATATATGAAGGGACAGTACAAAGACCTTTCTGATGATCTTTTTAATCATAGACTGGTGACAGGGACAAGGGGGCATCCTCTACGTCTGGAGGAAAGAAGGTTTAAGCATAATAACAGACGCGGATTCTTTACTGTAAGAGCAGTGAGACTATGGAACTCTCTGCCGTATGATGTTGTAATGAGTGATTCGTTACTTAAATTTAAGAGGGGACTGGATGCCTTTCTTGAAAAGTATAATGTTACAGGGTATATACATTAGATTCCTTGATTGGGCGTTGATCCAGGGAACTAGTCTGATTGCCGTATGTGGAGTTGGGAAAGAATTTTTTTCCTCAATGTGGAGCTTACTCTTACCACATGTTTTTTTTTTGCCTTCCTCTGGATCATCATGTTAGGGCATGTTAGGTTAGGCTATGGGTTGAACTAGATGGACTTAAAGTCTTCCTTCAACCTTAATAACTATGTTACTATGAAGTAGTGGCTGAGACCTTGATTCCAGTGATGTGTCACTTGTTGGAGTGCATACAGTCATTTGGATACAATCACTGTTTTACCTGCTGCAGATCTTGCAGTGATCATAAAGCGAAGGTACTGGGGGCAGGCCTATATACAGCAGTTGACTAGGAGTTATGAGACACCTAGTTCTGCAGTGTAAATCTCCTTGTCATAAAACACTGATTTTACTGAAACAGCAACATGCAGCCTAGTAAGGGACACTCTACTCCTACAATATGGTGCTCTCAGATTACATAGAAAAACCTGCTGACAGATTTGTTTTAAGGTAAGAACTAAAATGATTATTGTACTTGTTTTTATTATGTATACCCCTCCTCACGTGTAAAGCGCCATGGAATAAATGGCGCTATAATAATAAATAATAATAATAATAATAATAATAAAATGCAAAGACAGCATCTAAAAATTATTTCATCAACTTTTTAAAGAAGTTATCAATAAACTCGTCTTTACTTGCTTTTTAGACACTGGCATCAGTATTTAGAGCTTCCCATATGACAAATGTTGCAGAGTTGATTATTTCAATGCTGTGCTTAGCAGTGCTTATACCTATCAAAGAGCTTAATGTTCGTTTCCGCACAAAACTCCGGACACCGATTCCAGGGGAGATAATTCTGGTAAGCATTTTATGAAAGTAATGCAAGTTCCACCTCTCAGTGTGCCTGGGATGCAGTTACTGACAGTTTAGCTGTCCATTCTGGTACAGGGTACAGGGGCATGATGATGCAGGCTTACATTCAGCTGCTGTGACATTTGTTCTCTCTGTGCCTTTTCTTCTGTTTGTTGATCTTTCATTGCCTGACCTTGGACCTTGTTCTGACATCCATCTATTTAACCCATTCTGCTCTGATCTGCTATCTCCTGATATTTTGACCTCAGAATGGTACCTGCGCCTTTGTCTCTTCCCATGACGTACTCTCCTGGCTTCTAACCTCAGACCGCTTGACTATCCCATCTCACGGCTTGTCCGTGAGAGATGACTCAGCGTCACAGGTACATGGGTGATTCCTTTGTATAATTACATCATTTAAATTACATTTGCCATTTATAGGGAAATTCTAATCAGGTCCACAACTTCATAGCCATAGAACAGTACTTGAGGAGAGCTGCCATTAAATTGAATACAGTCCTGCTTTATGAACGATGTCTGCTTATTTAGAGCTGACATATTCCATAGCGCATTACAGACATTATCGGCATGTCTTTGGAGTGTGGGAGGAAAGCGGAATACATGGAATAAACCTGCACAAACATGGATGAACATACAAACTCCATGCAAATGTTGTCCTTGATTAGATTGTAATCTAGTACCCGTGTGCTACAACCCAACAGTGGTAGGTAACCACTTTTGGACTTTGGTTCCTTTGGCTATTGCAAGATAATAAATAATAGGCAATGCATGTCCTCATTGTAAACCTTGTTGCTATTGTTGCACAACCAAAATTTCAAATTGGTATTTGTCCAATCAAAGTGGGAAGTGATTGGCTCCAAAGTAAACTCCAAGTGGGATTGTCTTCTGCTGGAGCTTTAGGGCCCATCATAATAAAGAATCCACTTCCATCAGGGCAGTGATTGTAAGGAGTTTATAACATATCTAGTAAAAATTATATCTGTTAGAAACTGCACTTGTAACTAACTGAACTATCATCTGTTAATATCTTATATAAAAGTGCCGATCTCCCCGCCATAATAAAGCAAGTTTGTGTGATAAGACTTTTATTTGTAAATAAGTAAAGCATCTATGCAACGTGTTCTAAGAAAAAATAGTTTTCCCCAAGTCGTTAAACTATCATTATGGTATAACACTTGTTTAGCTTCTTAATAAAAAGTTTTTTGTTCTATTGCAGGTTCTTGTAGCTACTGGAATAACTTTTGCTTCCTCTCTGGACGACCGATATAATGTGCAAATAGTTGGAAGTATACCAGCAGGGTAATGACTTGTTTATATAATTACAATAAATTGAACCAACTCTGTTGGACCGACAATTATACATAGTTACATAGTTACAGGGGTTGAAAAAAGACTAAGGTCAATCAAGTTCAACGTTTCTCTCCTATTTACGAATTCTTTGTCAATAAATTATTTACATCCCACAATGCAATTTCTGCTGAGAAAAGCCTCCAGACCTTTTTTAAAAGCTGTTTTAGTGTCTCCCATTACTCCCTTTTGTGGTAGGGCATTCCACAGTCTGACTGCTCTAACTGTAAAGAATCCTTTCCTATTTAGCTGCCGGAATCATCATTCTGTCACACATAGTCCTTTGTAAGGTCGTTGGAAGGTATGTTATGTGCCAGTCCTTTGTATTAACCACACATTAATTTATAAATGAAATCCCCTCTGAGGCGTCTTTTTTCTTAGCTAAACAAGCCAATGAAAGGCCTTCCATCACTTGTAATAATCTAGTTGCCCGCCTTTGAACTGACTGTAACTTTGGAATGTCTTTTTTAAAATGTGGCGCCCCAAACTGGATCCCATATTCTAGATGTAGCCTCACAAGTGATTTATAGAGGGGTAATAATACATTGGAATTGCGTGATTTTATCTCTCTTTTTATACACCCTAAAATCTTGTTTGCTTTTGCAGCTGCTGCTTGACATTGAGTGCTGCTGCTCAGCTACTTGTAACCAGAATACCCAAGTCCTTCTCCTGTTCTGTAGTCCCGAGTATACTCCCATTTAATGTATATGAAGCAATAGGATTACTCCAGCCTAGGTGCAAGTGTTTACCCACTCAGACATCTTATCCAGGTTATTTTGCAATATTGTAATGTCAAGGTCAGATTTTAATATCCTACATAGTTTGGTGTCGCCAACAAAGACTGACACTTTACTCTCAATCCCCTTCAAAAGGTCGCCACTGCCAACTATATGCCATTTAGACAACGTATCATTTATGACGACTCTTTGTTTCCTGTCATTTAGCAAATTCCTTACCCACATATAGTTTCCCCAGTCCTTGCCTCTGTAGCTTCAGTATAAGGCTGTTATGTGGTACAAATGCCTTTGCAAAGTCCAGATAAATCACATCAGCCGCATTACCTATATCCAGATTTGCACTTACCTCCTCATAGAAACCCAACATGTTAGTTAAACAGCTCTTATTCTTCATGAATCTGTGCTGGTTGTCAGTTATTATATTATGTACAATATATTTCTGTAGGTCATTACCTTGTAACGTCTTCACATCCTGTTCCATCCAGATGTGTCCAGATCCCAGAATTCCAAGCGGCGGAAGTTCACCAACTGCCATATTGGGACACCCAAGTGATGGGTGTCTCAATATGGAAACTGCTGGTGGTACCAGCCTCTTGTGTGGTACGCACACACACACACACACACAAACACTGTATGCGCCGTACACACCACACACACACAAACACACACTGTATATGCCATACACACCACACACACACTGTATACACCGTATGCACCGCACACACACACACAGTGTATATGCCGTATGTAGCCTATTGCACGGTACCACCAGCAGAACACTGTTGCGAACACACCGCCGCCTAGATCAGCCGAATGATTCACTGACTGCTGCCATCTTTGTACAGGTGGAGCGCATGCGCAGTTTTAATGTGACCGCTGCTATCTGTATGCACAAAGATGGCAGCGGCCTGATTTACTGCGCCTGCGCAAATTCTGCGCAGGCGCTGTGAATCATTCGGCTGATCCCGGTGGCAGAAGCGTGATGTGTCTACAGGCAGAGGAAGCCGGTCACATTAATGGGGTTTTCCCACGAACGAAAGTTAATTTTAAAAATTGTCTGTGTCTGACCGTGTACGGAGCATACCACATCTCCTGGGCAGGGGAGGAAGTAAAAGATAATACTCACATTACAGCAGGGGATCACAGAGGATACATTTTGTCAGGTAAAATATTTCACTGACTTTTTTTAAACAATTTTTTACCTCGCAAAATGTATCCTCTGCGATCTCCTGACATGAGAGGAGAAGACAGCACATGGGGGAAAGAGAAAGAGCACAGGGGTGAGAGAAACAGGGCACAGGGGGGAGACAGCTCAAACAGGACAGCACAGGAGGGGAGAACACAGCACAGGATGGAGAAAGACGGCAGACAAGGGGGATAGCACATGGGTTAGACAGGTCAAAGAAGAGAGCACAGACGGGAAAAGTCAGCACATGGGGAAAGAGAGAGTGGATAGGTGGGTGAGCATATTGGGGGGAGAGATTCTCAGTGTTGCAAAGCCTGCCCCCATCATGACATTACCGCCCTCCCGATGCGATAGCATTGGGCCTCCATCTAGTCTCTTATAATGCCTTCAAAAACATTACACATTACAGATGTCAGGCTGACCTGATGGTAGTTGCCTGGATCCACCTCATTAACTTTCTTAAATATCAGTACCACATCAGCCATCCTCCAATACTGTGGCACCACCCCTGTTACAAGAGAGTCTAAGGATATAGCTAGCTTCATTTCTTTTTTACATTTCTTATTGAGATCTTTAGACTGCTGAAATGCTATTTCTGATTTTACGGCCTTCAAGTGTCATGCCAGTTACTCGCATGGTTTGTAAGCGCCATCCTATTCACTGTGTGTATCGCCCTGCACCTCCCAGTGTCAAACCAACTTGCTGAGCAGCCTCAACAATACTTCCAGCACTGCTACATCTTCCTTTTGCTGGAAAGTCTCCACCCAGCTTTTGGGAGGCACATCCAGACTCTGCAGGAATTTAAAATCACTGTGTACTGCAGAGTTTTTCTTCCCTGGCCTATTGCGTTCCAGCAGTGGATATATTAGGCAGCTCCTCCCTCCACACCTTGTCTAAGCTTAGGTCCTAGATGGACTTTGTCACTAGTTCCCTGTCAAGGTGCTTTATTGTTCTGAGTCTCCTGTTACCAACTCGCTTGTTTATCCGTTTTTTCTCATCTCTGCACTACTGACCATCAGAGGCTCTAGTAAAGACCAGACAATCACTTAGTAACTCCCCTTCAGAGAAAGCCCGGCCAGTGGAGCAGTGGATCCACACCAACCACCATCAAATCAAGGTTTTGAATGCCCTTCGTTTTTGTTTTATTATACTTTGTTCTGTCTTTTTTACGTATAACGGTTTCTTTTTATTCTGGGACATTTTATTACCAGAAGGTATGAGCTTTCTACAAGATTCTAGCAGTATATATTAAAACATGCCATTTTTATGTTCAGTTTCCCAAGTTATCAGGACATGATACCAGTCTACAATATTTAGCTCTTCCCTTAATTTGATGATATCAGCTTTCCTAAATTTCCAGGTTTTTGCATTTCCTCTTTGAAATGTTTTATTCATTATTACATTCAAACTTACCAAATGCTCAAGAAATTGTAGTTCTGCAAAGTTGCCCTCACAAACTTGATAGGAAAGTATTATATTTATTTTTTATTATATAGGAACCATGGTTTGCACATGTAGAGTTCATTTACTGAGTAATCTGATTAACCCCTTCACGACATATGATGTATTTATATGTCATATATTGTGTCTCCCCCTCTAATACGGGCTCTGGCAATGAGACTGCATCTTTCCAGCACATGTCAGATAATTTCATCAGCTGACATATACCCCTAACAGCCACCCGCAGCTGTTAACATGTTAAGTGCTGCTGTGAATCTGTTACGGAACTGCAACACAGAACTAGGGTAGAAGGGGGAAAACTGAACCTGCACTAAAACTAGGCTGATACCCTACGATGGAGTGGGCGACCCATTCCTTGCGAATAGACCCACCGATGATTCTCAAGCAAAGACCTATAGATAGGGGGAAGGAGGTCCCTAAAATATCTAAGGACTGGGTATAAAAAACAGGTCACCTCCTAATAGAAAACACAGAGGAGGCTGAAGAAACCAACTGAAAATGGAAACTAAGGATAGCAGAACCAGAGGTCCCAGAACTGCACAATATCAAACACAGAAAGCTATCAAAGCACCTAGCCAGAACTCTAACGGATTAACACTGTTGTCCAGCAAGGACTGGTAGGCAGGTGCATGGGTAATAAAGGGTGATACCATCACCTGACCTAAGACAACCCAGCACCAGGGGAAAAAGACCAGCAGCCAGAAAACCACAACAAGATGGCGGATGGTCAAAAACAAAACAGATTCTAACAGTACCTCCCCTTTTACGAGGATCCTCCGGATCCTCTTGGCTGAGCCTTATTTGGAAATCTCCTGTGTAAAGCCTTAATCAGCTTTGAGGTTGAGACGTCCTCAGCTTTCACCCAGGAATTATCCTCGGGACCGAAACCCTTCCCTTCCAGGACACGAGATACTGCAACCTTCCTCTGTGCCACCTGGAATCTAAAATGCATGAAATCTCAAACTCGCCATCCTCATCAACTGGAGGAACAGTCGTCATCGCCTCCTTATCTGGTGTGTCAACTTTCTACTGTAAAGATGCATGAAAAACTGAATTAATTCTCCAGGACGAGGGGATGTCTATTCTCACCGCTGCCGAGTTGACAACCTGAACCACTTTGAAGGGTCCTACAAACTTAGGCCCCAGTTTTTTAGAAGGGATCATCAAGCACAGATTCCTAGAGGACAACCAGACCATGTCCCCAACTGCAAATAACGCCTCCCTTCTTTTCTTGTCAAAATATTTCTTTGACCTCCTATTTGCTTCTTTCAGATTATGGAGTACATTGGTCCAAACTCTGTCCAAATTTCCAGAAAAACTCTCCTCCTCAGGCACCGCTGTCCCAATCTTTGAAAATGGACCGAAAGATGGATGCCTCCCTGTACAGCAAAAAAAAGGAGAACACCCAGCCGAGGAAGACGTATGATTATTAAGAGCAAACTCAGCTAGTGGTAGATATTTCGATCACATCTCCTGATTGTCTGTTTACATCTAAAACATCTCAAAAACTGCTCGACATCCCGGTTCTTCCTTTCAGTCTGTCCATTGGACTCCGGATGATAACCTGACAAAAATGACAAATGAACCTTTAATCTGACACAAAAAGCACGCCAAAAGTGAGCCACAAACTGTGGTCCTCTATCGGAAACAATGTCTGTGGGAACCACATGGAGCCTGACAATCTCTTTCACAAATGCCTTAGCTAGAGTCTTAGTTGAGCTCAGTCTCCAAAATTTTTTTTAGAAAAGAAAGCACAGGAATGCACCCCATCCTCACCCTCCTGGGACAGAACTGCCCCCACCCCTACTGAAGAGGCATCAACCTCTACCAGAAATGGCTTGGTCTCATCTGTCTGAATCAAAACAGGAGCAGAGCTAAACCTCTCCTTGAGATGCTCAAAAGCCTTAACAGCCTCAGAGGACCATTGGACAGTATTAGAACCCTTCTTGGTGAGATCAGTTATAGGTTTAGCGATCACAGAAAAATTCTTTATGAATTTTCTGTAATAATTAGCAAACCCTAAAAATATCTGAACCGACTTCAAACATTCAGGCCTAGGCCACTCCAGCACTGCCTGAACCTTCACCGGGTCCATCTCAAACCCATCACTGGAGACAACGCACCCCAAAAAACTCATTTTCTGTACCGCAAACCCGCACTTCTTCAATTTAGCAAAGAGTGAGTTGTCGCTCAAAATCTGTAGAACTTCGCGGACTCTCTTTCAATGTGACTCCAGATCACGTGAATAGATCAAAATATCATCCAAATAAACAATAACACTCCTGCTGATCAACAACCTCAGAATGTCATTAATGAAATTTAGAAAAAACGCAGGCGCATTAGTAAGGCCAAAAGGCATAACCAGACACTAAACGAAGCAGATTCTAACAGAATCTCTGACAGAGGCATTTAACATGATTGTCAGGAAGTGCTTCACTAGCTCCGCCTATTGGCGCCCTTGTCACATGTTTGCGGGGCACCGATTAGTTGGCAGAGAACCGAACAAGGCCACTCAGGTCAGAAATAAAAATATTTCAAAATTTCTGTGAATTTTACAAGGGTCAGTCTTTTCAATGTTATTGCAATTTGTCAGAATAAAAAAAATTCTAGCTTTTAAGAAAGAAATGCCATGCAATAAAAAAATGACAATTTTTCACCTGGTAAATAGTCTACTGGTCTTTATGAACCTTCCACAAAGATGACATATCCATAATTCAAGTGTCATCTGTAGCCAATCATTGGCCTTAGTGATCTCAAACATACAAGCATCACTGCTGAAGCCAGTGACTGTCTGCAGAAGCAATGGCTTTGGAGTACAGGTCATTTACCTGAGTAGTGTCATTATATTTTCTTTTAACCAATTTCCTGTTTCAAGACAACTTTTTTTAAAATTGCAAACTGTTCAAGGATTTAAAATATGAAAACGATAGGACAGATATTTCAACATGTCTGCTTCTTTAACAGATTTCCAGTCCCAAAGCTTCCTGCGCTTGATGTCATTCCAAAAGTGATTGGAGACACTATCGCCATCACGTTTGTGGGTTATGCAGTGTCTGTATCACTTGCTATGATCTATGCTGAAAAACACAGATACAGCATTGATCCCAATCAGGTAAGACTATGTTTTATACTACTTTGTTAATCAAATTATTTTTTTATAACTGATGCATACCTGTAATTTCAGATAACTTTTCAGAATAAGCTGTCATGTTTGTGTATTTTGCATTTTTCACCATCATCTCTAATTTTCAGTTGTCTTTGACCTAGTAGGTAGGGACTAGCTGCTATGATGTATCTATACACAGTAGACAGTAACGAGGAGAGATTCCTCCTCTTCTTCATCTGTGTAGGACATGTTTAAAAGTAAGCGCAGCATCATGGAAGACATTGTACATCAGTACTAAGCACTGTAGCTGTGAACCCAGCTATGGCATAATCCCCACTATCTATAGCCCAATCAGCCTGTCTTGTCTGTCTTTGCTTGTTCTCTCATTCTGCTGCTCAACCCTCTTCCTGCTACTCTCTCTGAGTATAATAGGAGGTGTAACCTGATACCTCATTGTGCTGGTTGTTGCCTTAACCAAGGTAAATTTGAGCTGCTTTTTGAAATGAACAGTGATTTCAGTGATAAGCCGGAGAGGATAGAAGTGGCTGTAAAGTGGAGAAAGACACAGATTTCATTGATAATACACATTACAATGTTTCTTATACTTGCCCGCTCTATTAAATTAAGTAAAGTTTGATTGAATGACTGCTACCATTTAAATTATTCTTGTCTACGAAGTTTGCTCTGCATTCAGGTTTTATCACGACTAGTAGTGGAATGATAAATTAATATTGACTGGTATACCATGTATTCCAAGCATTTCATACCATTGTAGGTAACTTGATCACATTACAGGATTGTCCAAGAAACTGAAACCCTGAGTAGCTGACGCCATCCACAACTCCACCAGGGAAAGTTGTAGGAGGTCGCAGTTCTTTAGTGAAACATCTATCACATTGTTATGCCAAGTCTTATGGCATGAGGGCTTTTGTAAAGGTAACAGAGGTGTGTGCCGAGTGTATGGTATGACATCCATATGACATACAAACATGGGCTGCATTATTGGGACACCTCTTATGTCAAATCCTAACACTTGTTGTAGTTAGAATATTAGCAGCATTTAACAAATGTTGCATTCTTTATTTAGCAATATCCATAGGTTATACAAGGGGTCCCCAACCTGTGACTCAGGAGCCACATGTGTGGCTCACGCAAGCCAGCCAGCTTGTTGTGTTAGCACCAGGCTTAGCACACAACTATGAAGGAAAGTTCTTCAGATGATGACTTTTGTAAGTAGTCCTGCACAGAAAAGCAGGTCTGTTTGTATTATATACTGGTGGGGAGCAGAGGGTGAATACAGTAAACTGGAGATAGGATAATATTGTGAGTTACAGGGGTGATTGAAGCTGGATGCAATAGTGTGGTGGGTGTGCTTGATGCAAGAATACGGAAAGGAGTTAAAGTGTGAACCCGTTGATGTAAGAATGATGCCTAAAAGGAGGGGGGTTGTGTAACAATTCCAACCCTCAGTGCTGATCTATCTGTGCATTGATTGACAGCTCAGTTGTCCAGTCCAGTGCAGGTGGCTGTGTTTTTATGGACAGCTCAGCCGTCCAGTCTGAGATTGGGAGATGCTGAGCTCTCATCACGTGCTCCCAGTTTCCTTGATTGTTGAGCTAATCTAACTGAGCTGGCAGTCCCAGATAGCTGTCATCCGCAGCTTGAGCTAAGTGTGGTTGGATTACTCTGTGCCTTGTATTTTGCTTGTTTACATATCGCTGCCAAACCTTGGACTGGACCTCATTCTAACCATCCGTCTGCTTGACCCCTTTGCCCTGATTTGCTATCTTACTGGTATTTTGACCTTGGACCATTACCTGACTGCGAATTGGTTTCTTCTATCTGTTAATGCATACTCTCTTGGCTATTGACCATGGACTTCTCGACTATCCTGACTCGTGGCATGTTCTTAAGAAGTGCCTTAGCATCACAGTTGGCTTTGGTTTCCTTTCCATATTGAGACTGTGGGGCTCTTGGTGTCATTATGGTGTAAGTAGGAGGGAATCATGAATGTGACTCATGACCATCCGTCAGAGCTAAATGTGGCTTTCGAGGTAAGAAAGGTTGGGGACCACTGGGTTCCACCATGCCATGAAATGTGATTAGGTAACCCAATTGTTTTTTTAATTGTCTTGGACAGTATAAGAGTCTAGATTTCATTTTCTATAAATTGTGTCAATATTTCTATAATCTCTTGTACATTTTAGTCCTATCCTCAATATGTCCTGATATATGGACATATAGGTATCTGGTGGCGTATTGGGACCCAATTTCTTCTGTCTAGAGAACACAACTCTTACTATTGAAGATTGAAAACTCAATGCGACTGTTTATCATCTTGCCCATTATTTTTGATCATGTGCAATTTACTTAATAATGAAAGGTGTCCTTATATGACAAGTTCTATGCATTAGGTCTCCTGATATTTAAAGAAAAGGGAACAAATGCTGTAATTTGAGCAAGATATTTTTGTTTTTTCAGGAGCTGTTAGCACATGGAATATCCAACATGGTCTCTTCCCTGTTCCAGTGTTTCCCCAGCTCTGCCACTTTGGCTACAACAAATATTCTTGAAAGTGCTGGAGGTCATACCCAGGTAATATATAGATTATAATGTATTTTTACATATCCATTTCGTATTTGTACAGATGTAGAATTTTCAACATGATACGCTAACCACTATAAAGCAGGATATCATGATGCAGAAAACAGGGCATCTAACTTGACTCATTAAATGGCTCTTCCTGTGCTAAAGGCAGTCTGTAACCCCAAAACATAAATTAAACTAAGTACATAATGATAGAGGTGACTTAGAGTCTCCTATGAAAAGAATTGTGATAATTATTGCCTTACTGTCCAGAAACAGACACTTATTCTAAAAGAAACAGGGTGCTTGGTGCATCCTTGGCATAGCTGACTGCTCAGTGCATAGGTCCGCTTTCAGAATTAGGGATCTCTCTCCTCTGTGCAGCAAAGGCAACGGTTACTGCACTAAACATATGTATTTTCTAGGGGCTAAACCTGCTATATGATCATGTGCTTAGCATTATTTGTGTTTTTGGAATGACAAACACAATTTAACTCTTTAATTGCCTGTAATCTGATCAATGACACTTTTTGAATATTTTTTTATATACAGTATATATATATATATATATATATATATATATATATATATATATATATATATATATATATGTAGTACAACTTAAGTTGAATTATTAACATATTTAACTAAATTGAGCACTTGAATGCATATATATGTATTTTTTTGCACAACAAAAACTTCCAATAATCATTTTGGTAATATATTTTAGCTTTCCGGGATCTTCACTAGCAGTGTGGTGCTTGTTGTTTTGATGTGGGTTGGTCCACTCTTCAACTACTTACCAAAGGTAAGAAATCATTAAGAAACGGAATGACAGTGGAAGATCTTGGAAAATATGGATTTCAGCTGTATTTCAGAGTGAATGGTGTGTTCAGGAGCAAGGAGGAGCATAAGAAGAGGCTCATAAGTGGAGAAAGAAGCAGATCTCTCTTATAAGATTTATTACAAAGATTTGGTTGTGCTGTTGATTTATAATAGTATTTTTTTAATCAGTTCATTTTTATTCCAGACTTATGTCATTTTCAGTTTACACAACAAACCTTAAACAACACTTATCTTAACACCCCATACCCAATAAAGTATAAATGGATTTTAAATACGGTATATGTTTCAACATGAGAGTTTAGTCCAGTTCTTCATAATCCCGAGCAGCTCTGTTCAGCGGTTTATTAGTCCGTTCTTCCAAATTTTAATACCCATTCGCATATCCAATCTAGTAGTGCCCACATATAAATGAAGTATAGATGATAAAGACAGCACAATAGTAAGGACTTTAATATACAGGGACAAGCATATTAAAGCTAGGAACAACATTTTCAAAGGGGTATTCCAGGTCAACAATGTGAATAGGAACTTTCCATGCTGTCCCCCCAAAAATTTGTTGTTCTTTAATACCCAAACTTTCCGAGTCACGATCAAACCCTCTCAAGTGTTGGATTTATGTACCGTAGTTAGTTAATAACACTATGACCATTTCATCTGTTCGTCCTTTCTATGTCTTCATTACTTGAATATACTACTAACCCTCTGTTATTCTTTTTTTTTTCCAGGCGGTACTTGCCTGCATAAATGTTGTAAGCCTCAGACAAATGTTCCTACAATTCCAGGAGCTTCCAGAATTATGGAAAATCAGCAAGACTGACTTTGTGAGTATTCAACAAGTTACACAGTGCACAACATTCAGGCTGGTTTCACGCAACAGAATGTCACTACTGGCATTAAAAAAAATCTGAGGACTTGAAATCCATGATGATTCTTTCTGCTGCTGTATGTGTAATGGAGGCTTGTAAAACTCTGTTATTCTATGCTATTCTGTGTCTTAAAGGGGTTGTCCAGTCTTAAGATAAGTCTGCAGTCATGTTATGTGACTTCAGACTTTTGAATCCTCACATTTAGTCCATGAGCCAAGAACCAAATTTGACGATATCGGTACCAAGCGGAGTGACTAATTCTCTTTGGTATTTTTAGGTAGATGCATGTCTGTAGTTTATTTTTTGATATGATAGCCCTTACATATACGTAGCTTATTAACCCCTTCAGCCCTAGGCCTATTTGTACCCAAGTGCCTAAGCCAATCTGACCTGTGCCACTTCATGGGCTAATAACTTTGGAACGCTTTCACCTATCCAAGCCATTCTGAGATTGTTTTCTCGTGACATATTGTACTTCACGTCAGTGCTAAATGGGAGTCAATATATTTTACCTTTCTATATAAAAAAATGCTAAATATTCGGAAATTTTGGAAAAATCGGCAATTTTTTAACTTTGAAATTCTCTGCTTTTTACAAAAATACTGATACCCCCCATAATAGTTATTAATTTACACTCCCCACATGTTTACTTCATATTGGCATCATTTTGAAAATGAAACCTTATTGTTTTACGACGTAATAGGGCTTATAGTTTTATGCGCAATTTTTCACATTTACAGCAAAACCCACTTTTCAAAGGACCAAGTCACTTCTGAAGTCACTTTAAGGGGCTTACATAACAGAAACCACCCATAAATTACCCCATTTTGCAAACTACACCCCTCAAGCTGTTCAAAACTCATTTTTAAAAACTGTTAACCCTTTAGGTGTTCCACAGGAATTTTAGCAGAATGAAGGCGAAATTTCAAAATTTCATTTTTTTTCCAGATATTACATTGTAATCCAATTTTACCTGCAACCTAGCAAGGGTTAACGGCAAACCCAAACTTGGTTACCCTAATTCTGCAGTTTATAGAAACACCCCACATGTACTCGTAAACTAAAGTATGGGCACACAGCACAGCTCAACACGGAAGGAGCGCTATGTGGTTTTTGGGTGGCGGATTCACTGGAAGAAATCTAGGGGGCCATGTCACATTTGAAGGCTGCCTGAGGTACCCCCACAGTGGAAACCCCAAAAAGTGACCCTATTTTGGAAACTACACCCCCAAGGAATCTTTTAGGGTGTATAGTGACCACTTTGACCCAACCAGTGTTTCACAGTAGTTGGAAACACTTGGTTGAGAAAATGGAAAAAGTGCATTTTTTACATGAAGGTGTCATTTTAGGCTCATTTTTTTATTTTTAAGAGGTGTACCAGCAAAAAATGCACCCCACTATTTGTTCACCAATCTCTCCCGAACACAACAACACCCGATATGTTGTCGTACACTGCAGTATTGGGGAACGGCAGGCCTCGGAAGGGAAGGAGCGCCAAATGACTTTTGGAGTGCAAATTTTACTGGAAGAAATCTAGGGGGCTATGTCACATTTGAAGACACCCTGAGGTGCCCCAACACACGCACACACACTGACACATACACGTTCTGTGTACACCAAAGCACGTACTGCTATCCTTTGCAGTTAAGTCTTTGACCGGCAATACAGAACTGATTCGAACTCTGAATCGTCTTGGCCACTGTGTGTCATATTCAATGGCTGAGGAGATCGATACAGCCCTTTGTATCCAGAAGTTGGAATGTTCAAAGGATGACATCCCAATGCCAGCAAGTATCTACCCAGGTGTGTTCACAACCCTGGCCTGGGATAACATTGACAGACTTGAGGAGACACTAAGTGGAGCAGGTACATCTCATAGAGTCAATGGCATTGCTGTTCAGTCCAATGTTGCATGCTCTGTGACAAAGAAAGTCCTGCCAGATGTAACCAAGTCGAAGAAAAGAAGCATAACTCTGACAGAATTAATGCTACCGATATACAATGTTGGGCAGCGGGGAGAGCCACCCAGGATTGAGACTTCGAATGTTAACACTACCAAGGAGGTCCAGGATTCAAAAACCAAAAACCATATCTGGCTTCTGGCTAGAATGTCAGACCATGAGGATCAGACCACCAGCAGTTGGACTGGGTTCAACATAAAAATCCGCAGCGACATTGTAGTGGCCCAGGACACTGTAAGCTACCTGCCCACTATCAATGCTCCTGCAACAGCCATGTCCACTGTGAATGAAGTCTTGGAGCAAACACATGCCATCATGCAGACCCTGAAGCTTAACAGAATTGTGTGTGTGTTTGATCAAGCACTCTATGCCAAAGCTGCCGAGGTTATCTGGAAACAGGAGAAGTTCAAGAACATTATAATTAGAATGGGTGTCTTCCACACAATCTGTAATCTCCTCTCTATCATAGGGAACAGATTTCAGGATGCAGGCCTTAGAGATCTGTGTGTTGAATCCGGTGTAATCGCTGAAGGATCAGTGTCTGGAGTGATGGACGGCCGGAGGTACAACAGAGCAGTGAGACTACACAAGCTGGTCTATGAAGCACTTATGAGGCTTGCATGGAAAAACTTCCTTCCATGGCTAGAAGAAAACCATGCAAGGGACCTTCACCATCTGGATGAAACACTGAAGAACATCACAAACTTTCGCATCAGTGTGTCGCAGGGATCCTTCGAAAAGCTCTTGGATAATGAATCTTGCACACTTACCCTGAAGCTCTTTCAAGTTTATCTTGAGACCCTCAGAAATGAACAACTCTCAGCATTCTGGATGTCATACTTGGACATGGTCGAGACCATGCTGGCCCTGGTTCGAGCTTCAAGAGAAGGCAACTGGATGCTTCACCTAGGAGCAATCCGACAGATGATACCATGGTGTTTTGCCTATGACAAGGTCAACTATGCCCGATACCTAACCTATTACTATGCCACAATGTCTCGGCTGCCCATAGAACACCCAGAGGTCCATGAATACTTCATGCAAGGTGGCTTTTCGGTCCAGATCGGTAGCAAGAATCCTTTTGGACGAATTCCTGTGGACCAGACCATTGAAGAGACAATCAACA
The DNA here is from genome assembly GCF_051348905.1 of Ranitomeya variabilis. NCBI lineage: Eukaryota > Metazoa > Chordata > Amphibia > Anura > Dendrobatidae > Ranitomeya > Ranitomeya variabilis. The sequence continues at coordinate 654,122,397 of NC_135234.1, forward strand.
AAGACACCCAGACACCAGGGGGCACAAAAGGCTTCAGCCTCAAAGTTGGAGCTGTTTCCAGGTTCTACCTGACATCAGAGTACCGCAGTATGTACTTGAGGCAGCTGAGGGCCCTGGTAGGCCAACAATATACTGACTTCAGCCATTCAGACCTACAGGTGTCTAGGATTAGAAGAGATGAAGCCGATGTCCAATCTTTCGTTCAACTGCTGGAGACAGGTTGGGTGAACCCCTTCAACAAAGAGCATAATGGTGAACTTATCAGTTTGTCAACAGCGACTGTAGCACCACCAGATGTAGCCAAAGACCTTCAAGGGGCATACAGTATAGGAGAGGATGCATATCAAACATTCAAGGATGAGCGTTTGGGTACCGATAAGCCAACTACATTGTTTCATGACAAGATGACGAAGAACAAACTTAAAACGTTCTCTAACATCCAAATGAAGACACGCAGACAAGGTCTTGGCAAGGAGGTAATTTTGAAGGCTGACAGAAACCTATTTGGCCAGATGATACTTGTAGCTGAGAACAGAAAGCTACAAATGAGTGATGTCTTGACTCATCCCCTGGGTCCATTGCCATGGGCACTTGCCAATGGTGATGGGTCTATCCGCAAGACCAACAAGGCTGCCCTCGCAAGGGAGTTGGAGAGGAATGCTCGTCCTGCAGAAGTGATCCCCGAGCCCTCTGCAACCATCATTGATGGGATGAGCCTGGTTCAGAAACTGAAGGGAAACAATGCAACATTTGGCCAGCTAGCAGGCACAGCAATGAGTCGCGCTATCCATGAGGGTGCTAAGAGCAAGCGCATTGATATTGTCTTTGACGTCTACAAGGAGACATCCATCAAAGATACAGAAAGAGTCAACAGATATGAAGGCACAGGGATCCATTTCAAGAACATTCAACATGGGCACAACATCCAGCAGTGGAAAAAGCTTCTAAGTAGTTCCTCCAACAAGGCAAGTCTCATAAAGTTTCTGGTAGAAGAATGGAAGGCGAAACACCACAGGGAGAAGCTTGAGGAGAAGGAGCTGTATGTCACATGTGAGCAGCTCTGCTTTAAGATCACCAAAGAACAGTGGGAAGAGGCTGCTGACCTTAAGTCAAATCAAGAAGAAGCAGACACACGCCTCCTTCTCCATGCTCTTCATGCAGCAGAATCTGGTTACAAGTCGGTCATCATCACTTCGGAGGATACTGATGTCATGGTCCTGTGTCTGGGCATGTGCCACAAAATCCCATCCCACCTGTTCCAGAAATGCGGTACACAGAACCGGACAAGATTCCTGGATATCACCACTCTGAGCCGAACATTGGGAGGCAGCGTATGTGATTCATTGATTGGTATGCATGCATTTACAGGCTGTGACACCGTCAGTGCATTCGCTGGCCGTGGGAAGATGACGACACTCAAGCAGTTGAAGATGAACAAGACATACCAGGATGCCTTTCAGGAAGTTGGTCGTTCATGGGAAGTGTCTACCGAACTTTTTGAGAAGTTACAGGAAATCACCTGCCACATGTACCTGCCAACTACCCAAACAACTGAGGTAAACAGGCTCCGTTATCAGCTGTTCTGTGCCAGACGTGGAGTGGTAGAGTCAAGTCAACTCCCTCCTTGCCAGGACTGCCTTTTCATGCATGCACTGCGTGCAAACTACCAGGCTGCGATCTGGAGGAGAAGTCTGCAGAGCCAGCCATGGGTTGCAAACCCAACAGACTGCGGTTGGATGATAGATAACGACGGAAAGCTTGTTGTCAAGTGGATGCAAGGGGCACCAGCACCAGAAGCTATTATACAGCTACTGTCCTGCAAGTGTGTGCGGTCATGTGAACTTCCTCAGTGTACTTGCCTCAGCAATGGCCTGAAGTGCACAGACATGTGCAGATTACAGACATGCCAGAACAAGGGTACTGAAGACGAGCCAGTAGAACAACAGTCAGATTCAGAGTCCGATGTTGAAGATATTATGGAGTAACATATATATATATATATATATATATATATATATATATATATATATATATATATATATATATATATATATATATATGCACATGACATGTTCAGTGTGTATTTACATAACTTGGATTAAATTTTGTTACAAATACTACATCTAGTCACTCCAGGTGGTACCGATATCGTCATATTTGGTTCTTGGCTCATGCTAAAATTCCTGTGGAACACCTAAAGGGTTAACAGTTTTTAAAAATGAGTTTTGAACAGCTTGAGGGGTGTAGTTTGCAAAATGGGGTAATTTATGGGTGGTTTCTGTTATGTAAGCCCCTTAAAGTGACTTCAGAAGTGACTTGGTCCTTTGAAAAGTGGGTTTTGCTGTAAATGTGAAAAATTGCGCATAAAACTATAAGCCCTATTACGTCGTAAAACAATAAGGTTTCATTTTCAAAATGATGCCAATATGAAGTAAACATGTGGGGAGTGTAAATTAATAACTATTATGGGGGGTATCAGTATTTTTGTAAAAAGCAGAGAATTTCAAAGTTAAAAAATTGCCGATTTTTCCAAAATTTCCGAATATTTAGCATTTTTTTATATAGAAAGGTAAAATATATTGACTCCCATTTAGCACTGACGTGAAGTACAATATGTCACGAGAAAACAATCTCAGAATGGCTTGGATAGGTGAAAGCGTTCCAAAGTTATTAGCCCATGAAGTGGCACAGGTCAGATTGGCTTAGGCACTTGGGTACAAATAGGCCTAGGGCTGAAGGGGTTAATAAGCTACGTATATGTAAGGGCTATCATATCAAAAAATAAACTACAGACATGCATCTACCTAAAAATACCAAAGAAAATTAGTCACTCCGGGTGGTACCGATATCTGGCCCGGCTCATGGACTAATTGCACAGTTGCTGCCACGAGGATTCTCCGGTGCAGGCAATAGGAGCAGGTAGTCATGTGAATGCAAGTATGATAGGCATACTCTCAGGGCCACATTATGACTAGATGGGTGTGGTCTCACTTCAAGGGGTTGTCCACTACTGTCACCACTTTTTTCGCATATCATGTAAAAATATAATTCAATTCAGTGTCAACTATGCCTTATAACAGTACTATGCATTATAACAGTACTTTTGATACCCGGTGACTCCCCACCTTTGATCAATAAATTCCCTTTATATTCCTCCCGTTGATTGGGCGTCGGCGTCACAACACTGCAACACAGCCCTGGGATCGCGAGTGCCAACACCGAGAGTACAGCGCTGGCACGGGAGGGGAGTATAGGCTTTATTATTTTATCTGGGCAGAACATTTAGTTTAAGAAGGGGTTGTCCTAGTAGTGAAGAACCCCTTTAATGCAAGTGTATTGAGTGAGGCCGGAAACAGTGTAGTTGGAATGTAGTCAGGAGTATGCATGTCACCAACCTGCGCTCATATGACTGCAAGCACTGGAGAATCCTCACAGATCACCCTGCACGGGATGTGATAATTCACAAGTCTGCAGTCACATACAGTAGAGTGACTGCAGACTTGTAGCTTAAAACCAGGTAACCACTTCAACATAACCAAAGACATTGCTATAAATAAAATAATGTTTGGTAAGAGTAGAGATGGTTTTCCTAAGTGAACAGGGCAGCCAAGGGAATTTAACCTCTTAGTGACGGAGCCAAATTTTTTAAATCTGACCAGTGTCACTTTATGTGGTAATAACTCTGGAACGCTTCAACAAATCCCAGTGATTTTGAGATTGTTTTTTCGTGACACATTATGCTTTATGACAATGATAAATGTAGGTCAATATGTTTTGTGTTTATTTATAAAAATATCAGAAATTTGAGAAAAAATTTTAAAAATTTGCAATTTTCACACTTTGAATGATTATCCCTTTAATCCAGATAGTCATACCATAGAAAAACATTAATAGATAACATTTCCCACATGCCTGCTTTACATCAGCACCATTTGTAAAATGTTATTTTATTTCGTTAGCATTTTAGGAGGTTTAATAATGTAGCAGTAATTTTTCATTTTTTCAAGGAAATTTACAAAATTTATTTTTTTAGGGACCTATCCAGGTTTGAAGTGCCCTTAGGGGTCCCATATATTGGGAAACCCCCAAAAGTTAAACCATTTTAAAAACAGAACCCCCTGACATATTGAAAACTGCAGTCAGGTAATTTATTAACCCTTCAGGTGCTTTGCAGGAATTAATGCAAAGTGGCATGACAGAAATGAAAATGTGCATTTTTACCACCTAAATATCTCTAACTTCTGAACAGATTACTACAGCCGGCAGACTCTAAGGCCGCTATTTGGTCATGAATTGCCATTGCAAACATCAGGACCACAAAATTGTGATCTCATGGTGCCAATTGGGATAAAGTTGAAGCCCGCTCACTCTGTTAACCATTTATAATGATGTAGTCACTATTGACAGCAGCATCTAAGGGGTTAAACAGATTTGGACGGTGCAAACACAGATCTTGGCTGATGAAGCAAGTTGTCAGCTATAGTGTAGAGACTGACAGGTGCTGGATTGTCACCTGTATGGGGATGCTAGTCTCTTATATATCAGGTCAGTTAAAAGACGTATTGGCTGTCATTAAGGGGTTAAAGGCTTGTCCAGGATTTTAACCCCTTAACAACCAGACGTATTTTTGATTTTGCATTTTCATTTTTTGCTCCCCTTCTTCCCAGAGCCATAACTTTTTTATTTTTTTGGTCACAATGGCCATGTAAGGGCTTGTTCTTTGCAGAAAGAGTTGTAATTTTGAACAGCACCATTGGTTTCAACATATCATGTACTGGAAAAATGGGAAAAAAATAATAATATTAATCACTAAATGATAAAACCGAACTGCCATTATGATTCTCCAGGTCATTATGAGTTCATAGACACCAAACATGCCTAGGTTATTTTTTATTTAAGTGGTGAAAAAAAAATCCAAAGTTTGTTAAATAAATTGCGTCATTTTCCGATACCTGTAGCATCTCCATTTTCATGATTTTTTATATTGATAGATCGGGTGATTCTGAACACGATGATACCAATTATGTGTATGTTTGATTTTTTTTCATTGTTTTATTTTGAATGGGGCGAAAGGGAGTGATATGAACTTTTACCTTTTTTTTTATTTTTCTAGTACGGTATTTTTTTTTTAGCATGCTTCAATAGTCTCCATTGGAGACTAGATGCTGCCATAACCCGATTTGCTCTGCTACATACAACCCATCGGTGACCCGTGATCATGTGACACAGTTGCCGATGGGTGGGTTTTCCATCATGTTTGCTGTAAGCCCGTGTTAAATGCCACTGTCAGAGTTTGACAGCGGCATTTATCTTGTTAACAGCTGTGGGTGGATCACGATTCCACCCGCGGCTGATAGAGGCACATGTCAGTTGTTCAAAACAGCTGACATGTGCCGGAAAAGATGTAGGCTCAGTGCCGGAGCCCACATAAAAGGGAGGGAGTCTGACATCGGTGTACAGAGGAAATATCGCTGCATGCGTGATTTCCATCTTTAAATTGGCAAGTCAATGAATCTGTGAAATAAATTGGACTGCATTCGGTTGACATTTGCATGTGATTCCGATTTTAACGAACTGCCAGAATGGTGAAGATGGAGACATTTTTAAGAAAATCAGATCGCACTATGATCACGCTCTTACCAAACTCTGATCAGAGTGTGATTAGCATAATCGACTTGATTCTCTCGGATGAGAGAAAATACGGTGGTGTGACCCCAGCCTTAGGATGAGCCATGAATATTAGATCTGTGGGAATTTGACACTTTGCGGCCTCAATGATCAGATTTTTGAATGGTCTACGCCAGTGGCGTAACTACAAAGTTATGGGCCCCGGTGCGAACTTCCAAGCCCGCACAGTGGTATATACAGCACAGCCCGCACAGGGATATATACAGCACAGCCGGCACAGGGGGTATATAGAGCACAGCCCTCACAGTGGTATATCCAGCACAGCCCGCACAGTGGTATATACAGCACAGCCCGCACAGGGATATATACAGCACAGCCGGCACAGGGGGTATATAGAGCACAGCCCTCACAGTGGTATATCCAGCACAGCCCGCACAGTGGTATATACAGCACAGCCCGCACAGTGGTATATACAGCACAGCCCACACAGTGGTATATACAGCACAGCCCGCACAGTGTTGTATACAGCAGAGCCCGCACAGTGGTATATACAGCACAGCCCGCACAGTGGTATATACAGCACAGCCCGCACAGGGATATATACAGCACAGCCGGCACAGGGATATATACAGCACAGCCGGCACAGGGGGTATATAGAGCACAGCCCTCACAGTGGTATATCCAGCACAGCCCGCACAGTGGTATATACAGCACAGCCCGCACAGTGGTATATACAGCACAGCCCGCACAGTGTTATATACAGCAGAGCCCGCACAGTGTTATATACAGCACAGCCCGCACAGTGGTATATAGAGCACAACCCGCACAGTGGTATATAGAGCACAGCCCGCACAGTGGTATATACAGCACAGCCCGCACAGTGGTATATACAGCACAGCCCGCACAGGGATATATACAGCACAGCCGGCACAGGGGGTATATAGAGCACAGCCCTCACAGTGGTATATCCAGCACAGCCCGCACAGTGGTATATACAGCACAGCCCGCACAGTGGTATATACAGCACAGCCCGCACAGGGGTATATACAGCATAGCCCGCACAGTGGTATATACAGCAGAGCCCGCACAGTGGTATATACAGCAGAGCCCGCACAGGGGTATATACAGCACAGCCCGCACAGGGATATATAGAGCACAGCCCACATCACATCTCATCCCCCCCCCCCCCGATAATGGCCCCACAGTCCAGTTAAAAAGAAAAAAAAAAAACTCTCCTCACCTTTCCTTTTGCCCGCGCTGCTCCTGGCGGCTGAAGTCTGCCCAGGACACTGCAGGTGCGCGATGATATGACGTCATCGCGCACCCGCAGTGTACTGTCAGAGGCAGAGCGGGGAATGATGGGAGAGCCAGCGTCAGGTGACGCTCTCTCTTTCATCATTGCATTGAACTATACCGGTGTCATAGACGCCGGTATAGTTAAATGCGGCTGCGGCGGCGGCGGCACTGGGGGGGGGTTCCGGGGGAGGAACAGTGCAGCGGCCCACTACTGGCATCGGCTCTTCTGGCATTTGCCAGAAGTGCCCGATGGCCAGCCCGGCCCTGCTCAGACCTGCCGGCCCGGGGCCCCTGACCTGCGGGGCCCAGTCGCAATGGCGACCGCTGCGACCGCGGTAGTTACGCCCCTGGTCTACGCCTCTATACTGAGCTCTGCAGCTTTTTCATTATCTACATTGCTTCGAACTCCACAGTGGTTACATGTGAAAGACCTCTGCTAGGTATTGCAGCTTTGTCCCATTGCAGTGAATGCAACACACCTGCTACTACATATGGAGCGTATTCAATGTATAGAGCAGCGTAAACCATAAAGATAAGGCAGCTTTTAACTAAAAAAAACCTCTAAAAATGGGAGCTGTCATTAGATTGATTGCCTAAGGCCAGGGTCACACAACCATAGATTCTCTCAGTCTAAAGAATTGGGCAGATTATGCTAATGACACTCCGCTGATCAGAGTTTCGTCAGAGTGACAGTATAGTATGAGCCGATTCTCTCGGATGAGAGAACTGTAGCACACTGTAAAAGATGGAGAACAACATTTCTCCATCTTCTCCATCCGAGTGCAGCCTGCATCCGATGTCATCCGAGTGCAGCCTGATGTTTTCCATGCACCCATAGACTTAAATGGTTAAATGGGTGAGTGGCATCCAGTTTCAGAGTGAAATTACAGCATGCTGCATTTCACTAACAGATTCTGTAATGAAAAAAAAGCCCCATTAAATAACAATGGAACGAGTGCTATAAGATAAAAAATCAGACAGCACTCGTACGATGTATACGAAAGTGTGAGCGAGCCCTTAGGCAGATACTCAAACTTATTTCCGGAAAAAAAATATGTATATATTCCAATCAGTTATGTCCTATACTGAATGACACAGATTGAGAATGTCATTACCTGATTTTGTTTTCCAGTCTGTTTGGGTGGTCACATGGTCGGCGGTGGTCATTCTCAATGTGGAAATGGGCCTTGCTGTCGGTGTAGTTTTCTCTATGATGACTGTAGTTTGCAGAACACAAAGGTAGGTGATGGAAAATAGTACTGGAGGGATAATACTGAAGATGGATTTATACGGCTCTAGGTGCAGAGCTCTCCTTCTGGTGGCTTCAGGCAGACTGAATGTTATCATTTCGGGCCCTTTCACACATCGTTTAATCTCACGCTCAATGGCCCCGTCGGAGCTTATGTCCAACTTCCCTCCCCCACAGAAAGGGATTTGGACTTATACAGTGATAGAGCCATTGACTATAATGGGGCAGTCACCGTGTGCGCTATCGCGCAACATTTTCAGCCATATATGCTGAGGTGGACACCAAAATGCAGTAGACTACATCTAGCTGTCTGCCTCCAGCAGGTGCATAAAACCAAACATGATGCACAGCAGACTGCCCCTTTATAGTCAACGGCCTCATCGGCGTATACGTCCAAATCCCATTCTGCAGGGGAAGTTTGAACGTAAGCCCTGATGGGGCCACTGATCATAGGAATACACACAATGTAAAAAGGCTTAAACGGTGAAACTAAACTAACTTTCTGTTATATTTTGTAGTATCTTAAACATTTTGAAGGTTGGTCGAGATGCAGAACTGCCCAGTACCTGCATAAGTGTTCACATGGTGGTGTGTGGGCTCCCTACAAAGTATTTGTACACGCACACATTCGGGAGCTGAATGCTTCTATGCAACCTTTTGAGCCGTCAGTAGGGGTCTCAGGACACGGACCCCATAGCAATCTACAGGATGTTTAAAAGGCTGCAACATATAAAACATATGTTAAATTTTACAGGGAATGTGTCACCAGGATTTTACAACTCCATCTAAGAGCTGCATTGTGTAGGGACAGAGACCTTGATTCAACAATGCGTCACTTTCTGGGCATCTTGCTGCATCTTTGATAAATTCATTGTTCTTGTGTTGATCTATCAAACCTCTGAATACTGATTGACAGCTTTCTGTGTACACTGTGCATAGGCAGAAAGCTGCCAATCAGTGGTGAAGGCGGGGTTTATAAAGACCTCATTAATATGGTAGGACTACCTGTCAGAGGATTTACTAGTCATTCTAGTGATAGCCTCTTACTGAAAAAACAGTGATTTTATCAAAACTACCCCAAGCAGTCCAGTGTTGTGAATTCTGCTTTTGGGTTCCCTCCGGTGGTGGTAGTTGGTAATGCAGTTGTCCCTGAGTTGCAGTCCTGGTCAGGTGTTTCTGCTGATTGCAGTTCTGACTGGGGTATTTAGGTGTGCAGGATTCATTAGTCCTTGCCAGTTGTCAATTGTTGTTGGGAGGTGTTGGACCTCTGCCTGGTTCCTCCTGCCTTTCTGCCAAATCAGCAAAGATAAGTGTCTGGTTTTTTTTCTGTGGCACACATGCCGTGTGCTTCATGATTCAGTGCTATTCTTTTGTGTTTTCTTGTCCAGCTTAGATTGTGTCAGTATTTTCTCAGTCTTGTTGGATTCTCTGGGGTTGCAGATATTCATTCCACGTCTTTAGTTAGATTGTGGAATTTTTTGTATTATCTGCTGTGGATATTTTTTGAAGGGTTTTAATACTGACCGCCTAGTATTCTGTCCTATCCTTTCCTACTTAGCTAGAGTGGCCTCTTTTGCTAAATCTTGTTTTCTGCCTGCGTGTGTCTTTTCTTCTCCTACTCACAGTCAATATTCGTGGGGGCTGCCTATCCTTTGGGGTTCTGCTCTGAGGCAAGGTAGTATTCCTATTTCCATCTATAGGGGTATTTAGTCCTCCGGTGTCGAGGTGTCTAGGGTTTGTTAGGCACACAACACGGCTACTTCTAGTTGCAGTGTTAGTTCACGATCTGCGTTCAGTATAGATTCCACCTACTCCAGAGAAAGTTTCATGCGGCTCCAAGGTCACCGGATCACAACAGTACAACTGGCCCATAATGAGTTAAATGCATCTCAGAAGAAGGGAAGAAAGGTGTTGAGCCATTTTTTTTTTCTGCTGTCTGTTTTGTCTTTTTTTCCCTCTTTATCTATGGGTGGCTGAGGAGTCTTGTGCTAGCATGGATGTTCAGGAATTAGCTTCTCATGTAGACCAGCTTGCTGCTAGGGTACAGGGTATTTCTGATTATATTGTTCAGACTCCTGTTTTAGAACTGAAGATTCCTACTCCTGATCTGTTTTTTGGTGACAGGTCCAAATTTTTGAGTTTTAAAAACAATTGTAAACTGTTTTTTGCTTTGAGTCCTCGATCCTCCGGTGATTCCATTCAGCAGGTTAAAATCGTCATCTCCCTGCTGCGCGGTGATCCACAGGATTGGGCATTTTCCCTGGAATCTGGGAATCCTGCTTTGCTTAATGTAGACTCCTTTTTTCAGGCTTTAGGATTATTATATGATGAACCGAATTCTGTGGATCAAGCGGAGAAGACCTTGTTGGCCCTGTCTCAGGGTCAAGAGGCGGCAGAATTGTATAGTCAGAAATTCAGAAAATGGTCTGTGTTGACTAAATGGAATGATGATGCTTTGGCAGCAATTTTCAGAAAGGGTCTTTCTGAATCCGTTAAAGATGTTATGGTGGGGTTTCCCACGCCTTCCGGTCGGAGTGATTCTATGTCTCTGGCCATTCAGATTGATCGGCGCTTGCGGGAGCGTAGAACTGTGCGCGCTGTGGCGTCGTCCTCAGAGCCAATTCCTGAGCCAATGCAGTGTGATAGGATTCTGTCTAGGACAGAACGACAAGGACTCAGACGTCAGAATAGGTTGTGTTATTATTGTGGCGACGCTTCTCATGTCATTTCAGTCTGCCCTAAGCGGACAAAAAGGATCGCTAGTTCATTTACCATCAGTACTGTACAACCTAAATTTCTGTTATCGGTGTCCTTGATCTGCTCATTGTCATCATTTTCTGTCATGGCGTTTGTGGATTCAGGCGCCGCCTTGAACTTAATGGATTTTGAGTTTGCCAGGCGTTGTGGTTTTCCCTTGCAGCCTTTGCAGAACCCTATTCCTTTAAGGGGGATTGATGCTACACCTTTGGCTAAAAATAAGCCTCAGTTTTGGACACAGGTGACCATGCACATGGCGCCAGCCCATCAGGAAGATTGTCGATTTCTGGTGTTGCATAATTTGCATGATGTTATCGTGCTGGGTTTTCCGTGGTTGCAGGTACATAATCCTGTGTTGGATTGGAAGTCTATGTCTGTGACTAGTTGGGGTTGTCAGGGGGTTCATAATGATGTTCCTTTGATGTCAATCTCCTCTTCTTCCTCTTCTGAAATTCCAGAGTTTTTATATAAATATAATCTGAAAGCACCCCTATATAATAAGGTTGAGAGAAAGAATCTCTCCCCAAATGCCTCAAGGGCATCCACTCTCCAGGACAACTCCCAAAGCAGTAAAACAAGAAAAAACGGAGTAACGCAGTCCCAAGCAACATAATAAATTAAATACACAGTTTATTTAGACAATAGCCATAAAATCATACAAACATGTATATATATATGTAAGTCTGCTGTACGCAGCATACATCAAACAGGAGTGTGAAAAATGGAGGACATAGCAGTACAACAGGTGGAAGTTATATGGCAGGAAAACATCCCTATGGTGTGCACTATGGTCAATATCTAGTTGCCAGGTTAAGAGGGCAGCAATAGTAGCTCACAGAGCATTAGCAAAACACATCAAGCTGTCCCCCATAAAACCCTGTTGATAAAGCTCAACGCGAAACGCGCGTCCAGGGCCTCCAGGTGGCGTGTGGCGGGGTACCCCTCTAATATATGGGTAAGTGTGCACTTTTCATAGTATACATACTTGCCGTATGGTTATTTATGGGGGACAGCTTGATGTGTTTTGCTAATGCTCTGTGAGCTACTATTGCTGCCCTCTTAACCTGGCAACTAGATATTGACCATAGTGCACACCATAGGGATGTTTTCCTGCCATATCACTTCTACCTGTTGTACTGCTATGTCCTCCATTTTTCACACTCCTGTTTGATGTATGCTGCGTACAGCAGACTTACATATATATATATACATGTTTGTATGATTTTATGGCTATTGTCTAAATAAACTGTGTATTTAATTTATTATGTTGCTTGGGACTGCGTTACTCCGTTTTTTCTTGTTTTAATTCCAGAGTTTTTGTCTGATTTTCAGGATGTATTCGATGAGCCCAAGTCCAGTTCCCTTCCACCGCACAGGGACTGTGATTGTGCGATTGACTTGATTCCAGGCAGTAAGTTTCCTAAGGGCCGACTTTTCAACCTGTCTGTGCCTGAACATACCGCCATGCGGAGTTATGTTAAGGAGTCTTTGGAGAAAGGGCATATTCGGCCATCTTCTTCACCGTTGGGAGCGGGATTTTTTTTTGTTGCTAAGAAGGATGGCTCCTTGAGACCTTGTATTGATTATCGCCTCTTGAATAAGATCACGGTCAAGTTTCAATACCCTTTACCTTTGCTTTCTGATTTGTTTGCTAGGATTAAGGGGGCTAGTTGGTTTACTAAGATTGACCTTCGGGGGGCATATAATCTTGTTCGTATTAAACAGGGTGATGAATGGAAAACTGCGTTTAATACGCCCGAAGGCCATTTTGAATACCTTGTGATGCCATTCGGGCTCACTAATGCTCCATCGGTTTTTCAATCCTTCATGCATGATATCTTCCGGACTTATATTGATAAATTCTTGATTGTATATTTGGACGATATTTTGATTTTTTCCGATGATTGGGAGTCTCATGTGGAACAGGTCAGGATGGTATTTCAGATCCTTCGTGACAATGCTTTGTTTGTGAAGGGGTCTAAGTGCCTCTTTGGGGTGCAGAAGGTTTCTTTTTTGGGCTTCATTTTTTCTCCCTCATCTATGGAGATGGATCCGGTTAAGGTTCAGGCCATTTATGATTGGATTCAACCCACATCCGTGAAGAGCCTTCAGAAATTTTGGGGTTTTGCAAATTTTTATTGTCGTTTCATTGCTAATTTCTCCAGCGTGGTTAAACCCTTGACCGATTTGACGAAGAAAGGCGCCGATGTGGCGAATTGGTCCTCTGCGGCTGTCTCTGCCTTTCAGGAGCTTAAATGCCGATTTACTTCTGCTCCGGTGTTGCGCCAACCGGATGTTTCCCTTCCGTTTCAGGTTGAGATTGACGCCTCTGAGATTGGGGCAGGGGCCGTTTTGTCTCAGAGGGATTCTGTGGGTTCCTTGATGAAACCGTGTGCCTTCTTCTCCCGCAAGTTTTCACCTGCTGAACGCAATTATGATGTCGGCAATCGGGAGTTGTTGGTTATGAAGTGGGCGTTTGAGGAGTGGCGACATTGGCTTGAGGGAGCTAAGCATCGTATTGTGGTCCTGACTGATCATAAGAATTTGATTTACCTCGAGTCTGCCAAACGACTGAGTCCTAGACAGGCTCGATGGTCCTTGTTTTTTTCCCGTTTTAATTTCGTGGTTTTGTATCTTCCGGGTTCTAAGAATATTAAGGCTGATGCGCTTTCTAGGAGTTTTTTGCCTGATTCTCCTGAGGTCCTTGAACTGGTCGGCATTCTGAAAGAAGGGGTGGTCCTTTCTGCCATTTCCCCTGATTTACGGCGGGTTCTTCAGGAATTTCAGGCTGACAGACCTGACCGCTGTCCTGTGGGGAAATTGTTTGTTCCTGACAGATGGACTAGTAGAGTGATTTCTGAGGTTCACTGTTCTGTGTTGGCTGGTCATCCTGGTATTTTTGGTACCAGAGATTTGGTTGGTAGGTCCTTTCGGTGGCCTTCCTTGTCGCGTGATGTGCATTCTTTTGTGCAGTCCTGTGGGACTTGTACGTGGGCCAAGCCTTGTTGTTCCCGTGCTAGTGGGTTGCTTTTGCCTTTGCCGGTCCCTGAGAGGCCCTGGACGCATATTTCTATGGATTTTATTTCTGATCTTCCGGTTTCCCAGAGGATGTCGGTTATCTGGGTTGTTTGTGACCGGTTTTCTAAGATGGTTCATTTGGTGCCTTTGCCTAAATTGCCTTCCTCTTCAGATTTGGTTCCGTTGTTTTTTCAGCATGTGGTTCGTTTGCATGGTATTCCGGAGAATATTGTGTCCGACAGAGGTTCCCAGTTTGTTTCTAGGTTTTGGAGGGCCTTTTGTGCTAGGCTGGGCATTGATTTGTCTTTTTCTTCTGCATTTCATCCTCAGACAAATGGCCAGACCGAGCGAACTAATCAGACCTTGGAGACCTATTTGAGATGCTTTGTGTCTGCTGATCAGGATGATTGGGTGGCCTTTTTGCCATTGGCCGAGTTTGCCCTTAATAATCGGGCTAGTTCAGCTACTTTGGTTTCGCCTTTCTTTTGTAATTTTGGTTTTCATCCTCGTTTTTCTTCTGGGCAGGTTGAGCCTTCTGACTGTCCTGGTGTGGATTCTGTGGTTGACAGGTTGCAGCAGATTTGGGCTCATGTGGTGGACAATTTGGTGTTGTCTCAGGAGGAGGCTCAACGTTTTGCTAACTGTCGTCGGTGTGTTGGTTCCCGGCTTCGGGTTGGGGATCTGGTTTGGTTGTCTTCCCGTCATGTTCCTATGAAGGTTTCTTCCCCTAAGTTTAAGCCTCGGTTTATTGGTCCTTATAGGATTTCTGGCATTATTAATCCGGTGTCTTTTCGATTGGCGCTTCCGGCCTCTTTTGCTATCCATAATGTCTTCCATAGATCTTTATTGCGGAAATATGTGGTGCCCGTTGTTCCCTCTCTTGATCCTCCGGCCCCTGTGTTGGTTGATGGGGAGTTGGAGTATGTGGCTGAGAAGATTTTGGATTCTCGTTTTTCGAGGCGGAGGCTTCAGTACCTTGTCAAATGGAAGGGTTATGGCCAGGAGGATAATTCTTGGGTTTTTGCTTCTGATGTCCATGCTGCTGATTTGGTCCGTGCCTTTCATCTGGCTCGTCCTGATCGGCCTGGGGGTGCTGGTGAGGGTTCGGTGACCCCTCCTCAAGGGGGGGTACTGTTGTGAATTCTGCTTTTGGGTTCCCTCCGGTGGTGGTAGGTGGTAATGCAGTTGTCCCTGAGTTGCAGTCCTGGTCAGGTGTATCTGCTGATTGCAGTTCTGACTGGGGTATTTAGGTGTGCAGGATTCATTAGTCCTTGCCAGTTGTCAATTGTTGTTGGGAGGTGTTGGACCTCTGCCTGGTTCCTCCTGCCTTTCTGCCAAATCAGCAAAGATAAGTGTCTGGTTTTTTTTCTGTGGCACACATGCCGTGTGCTTCATGATTCAGTGCTATTCTTTTGTGTTTTCTTGTCCAGCTTAGATTGTGTCAGTATTTTCTCAGTCTTGTTGGATTCTCTGGGGTTGCAGATATTCATTCCACGTCTTTAGTTAGATTGTGGAATTTTTTGTATTATCTGCTGTGGATATTTTTTGAAGGGTTTTAATACTGACCGCCTAGTATTCTGTCCTATCCTTTCCTATTTAGCTAGAGTGGCCTCTTTTGCTAAATCTTGTTTTCTGCCTGCGTGTGTCTTTTCTTCTCCTACTCACAGTCAATATTCTGAGATTAGGTGGCTAAAACCTGGTGACACATTCCCTTTAATTATATTTGTGGGGGAAAAGGGCTGCAAGGAGTTTGTGGGTTTGTATCAGAAAAACAGCATCTTAGCCACCTATAAAGATATTACAATAGTTCTTTTTTTATTGCTGATTGCATAGTATATAGTACAGAATACAGGAGCACATAACACCTGCTTTTATAAGCATCTTTATCTTTCTTATTATCATTTATTCACCTTCATGCAATTTTATTCTAACATTTCAGAGCACAGTGTTCAGTACTTGGAAGAGCCATCAACACAGAAATCTATCGACCCATTGAACAAAACGACAAGGTACATACGTTAATCCTTGACTTTGGAGCACAGAGCACACACATTCCATCATCTATGTATTGTGCTTTGTGTCTTTTATCAATCAGTGACATGTCTTCAGTATATAATACCATAATATCACGTCATCGCCCTTCAGTCAGTTACTCCTCTGCATTCACTGATCTCCAGCCAGGGGACCTTGAACATGGAAAACATTTTCTGGATGAATTTGTCCTTTGTATATAGTAGGGATGCAACCAGTGCTGGACTGGGTTGGCAAAGGCCCACCAGTAACATTGGATCTTGGGGCCTACTGTTTAGCTACTTGTAAAAATAACCTGACCCTAGTACACAAATGTATTTTTGCTTTTATGCAATAATAAACCTTTTTCTGCAAATTGTGAATCAAGTGTAACAGCACTACTCATTAGCAATCCTTCACAGGGGCGGCCTATCGGAGGATTCTCCTGTTCTCCTGTTGGCCAGTCCGACCCTGGATGTAATCATACTTGTAGGATTTTTTCAGTCTTTGAGCCAAATGTAAGAGGTGTAGAACGAAAAAGTATCCATCTTTGCTGTATGCATTTACCTATCAGATCTACTCCTGGCTTTGGCAGAAAACACTAAATCAAATGCTGCCATACATAGCAGACATGCGATTCCTGTCTTATAGGAGGGGTGTATGGCTGATTTCATTCCAGGCAAAAGCACTAGACCTGTCCATGCGTTGTCTCTGGTACTGCAGCCTAGATATATTTGAGATGCCCACCAGGGCCGCGAGGCACTCGGAACCGGGTCGGACAGCCCCCTGGGGAAGTCACGGGGCCGTGACCCAACTCCGTGGCCCTGGGCATGCAATAAAAATGATGCAAGGGTGAAAAGTTTATAGGGGATTGATTCGTGACGCCACCCCTGGTGTTCGGCAAGGGATGGCCGACGCTGCGGTTCAGGCACACTGGGGCCGATGGTGATGCAGCAAAGATGGTACAGCTCTCCATGGGTAGAGTGGGGCCCAAGGGCAGATATGAGGTAAATTAAACGATGGGTACTGTTGTAGTACATGGCAGGTGACGCAGTAAATAATTCTGAGGACACAGCGGGGTGAAGTCCTCAAACTTTACTCACAGCTATTAGGTTCAGTCTCCAGCCGGGTGCTGTGTCCTCCGGGTCGGTGGTCCAGCTAGCTCTCAGGTAATTTGGGGTGCACTTTTCCGGGACCCCCTTCTTGTGTTGTGTGTTCTGGGTCGTCTCTTTGGGCTGGCTCTCACCCTCTTGCCCTGCGCCTAACACACAGTGTCCCAAGCCAGCAAACTCAGATCCTGTCGGGCAACGTCTTCCTGGCACCCTTGACCCTATGTGGCTACCTTTTCAGTGATTGTGTGTAGATTTGGCTGTGGCACATACAGACACCATAGCCTCCGGTTTGCTAGCTGAGTCCTACAGTCTCTCCACTAGTCTGGGGCCGGTCCCCCAACTGCACCCTGGTCCCTCCACTCGACTACGGTTGGCGTGGATTCGGGCGCCACGGGTGGATTCTTCACTTCCCTGGCCCCTAGGACTCCTTCTCTCTCTGGAGCTTGCTCGCTCCTCTCACTCTTCTCCTCAGCAACTCACTAACTCCGCCTCACTCCTGTTTCCATAGCAACACTTCACTCCCAACTGTCACTCTGCCTCAGGTCTCCTACCCTTATCTCCTTCCTCCACCCACACCCTCTACCTAGTTCCCCCTCCAGCCTGAGATGGGGCCCTCCCTAAATAGGGTCTGCCCAGATCACCTGGCCTGGAGTGGTGTGGTGTTGGATGCCAGTGTGCGGATACCGGGTAGTGCCCCCTCCTTACCCGAGAGTGGGGTACCACACATCTGGATGAGGTACCTCTGTGGCGACCGGACCCTCAGGGGCGCCACACATTAACATAAATGTGGTTGAGCTGCGGTACCACAAACAATCTGTAGACAGGTGTGTCGCTGCCTTTGGAAGAAAGTCATCTCTGGGTGCTCAATGTCTGTTGAACAGAGGTCAGTCAAGTCTATGGGGTGGCGTTAGGTGGAGATGCACAAACCCATAATTTCCCTGCCTTTTGTGTATTTGCAGCACTATTTATATGAAAATTCAAAGTTGATGTGCAAATTAGTTTTTTTCTACCTTATTCAGCAATGTAATTAGTTTGGTGACTCTAAGGCCATGTTCACACATCAAAGTGTTTTCCGAAAACGTGGTTAAAAATGCAGCAATTTTGCAGCATTTTTAAACAATCTTTGCATTAAAAAAAAATGTATTAACATGACTTAAAGCTCTTTACAGGTCCCCTTTAACACTGTGCATGACCGTGGCATGAACTTTAGGATAATTAACACTTGCCCAGCTTTTATAAATGACTAAACAAGTAAGAATCAATTAATAAGCAGAAAGTAATCCCGAAGTCTTGTATTTGGAAGGAGTCATCTGTCTGTATTCACATACAGTAACATATTCTTCTGCACAAGGAGACGGACGCCGTCCAAACCACAATTAGGGCAATACAATCACACACGACAAGAATACCGCATCCCACTGCCAATAACACATCTCTCAAACAATGGCGTATTTTAGCTATAAATTTCCAGTTTCTTAAGCCAAAAATAAAATATAACTGCCTCCAGGATCCACTGCCAAGAAATTATAGACCCTTTGTCTGCTTTCTTGTTTTCAGTGTTTTGAAATCCCAGGCGTGAAGATCCTGTCTTATAACTCCCCCATCTACTACGGCAACAGGGACATCTTTAAGGAAACAATGAGAAGGATGGTGGGGCTGACACAGGAAAAGATAAGGAGGAGAGAGAAAGCGCTAAAAGCCATGGAACAAGGCAGGAAGATGAGCGTCTCCGTTGTTGTAAGCTTGATTCCTTGTGTATCGGTGGACAGTATCATCAGAAATACATCTATATATATAATCGTCTAAGGCAGAGGTGTCAAACTGCATTCCTCGAGGGCCGCAAACCATGAGTGTTTTCAAGATTTCCTTAGCATTCCACAAGGTGCTGTAATCATTCTGTGCAGGTGATTAAATTATCACCTGTGCAATACAAGGAAATCCTGAAAACATGACCTGTTTGCGGCCCTCGAGGAAAGCAGTTTGACACCTCTGGTCTAAGGGGTACTTCCGTCTGTCTGTCACGGAAATCCCGCGTCGCTGATTGGTCGCAGCTGCCAGGCGCCATCCAGTCAGTGCCCGGCGCCCGCTCCATACTTCCCTCCAGTAGTGCTGACACAGGGTTAATGGCAGCGTTAACGGACCGCGTTATGCCGCGTGGAATGCACTCCATTAACGCTGTTATTAACCCTGTGTGACCAACTTTTTACTATTGATGCTGCCTATGCAGCATCAATAGTAAAAAAAAATCTAATGTTAAAAATAATAAAAAAACAAAAAACCTGCTATTCTCACCTTCCATCGTCCGCCGATGCGCGCAGCTGCCGCCAGCTTCTGTTCCCAGAGATGCATTGCGAAATTACCCAGAAGACTTAGCGGTCTCGCGAGACCGCTAAACGTACCGTTACACTAAACGACTTACCAACATCACACACGCCGATCCAGCGATGACAGCGGGTGATCAGCAACCAAAAAAAGGTCCTGATCATTCCCATCGACCAACGATCTCCCAGCAGGGGCCTGATCGTTGGTCGCTTTCACACATAACGAGATCGTTAGCGGGATCGTTGCTTACGTCACCAAAAGAGTGACGTTGCAACGATATCGTTAACGATATCGTTATGTGTGACTCAGCCTTTAGTCATCTGGGTAATTTCGCAATGCATCTCTGGGAACGGAAGCTGGTGGCAGCAGCGCGCGCATCGGAACAGCTTCACCGGCCGCCGGAGGGTGAGTATATAACTATTTTTTATTTTCATTATTTTTTTAACAGGGATATGGTGCCCACACTGCTATATACTACGTGGGCAGTGTTGTATACTGCATGCGCTGTGTTATATACTGCATGGGCTGCGCTATATATTATGAGGGCTGTTGTAATAATTATAGGGGATAACTCAGGAGACTCTTTGCATGGAACAAGACAACTACAGGACACAGTTTTATAAGTGGTAAAGTCTATATTATCACATGGTGATTCAAACAGGTGCAGAGAGAAACTCAAGTCCACAACACTTGGTGCAAATATCAAATGCAGCTCAGCAGTCTATAGGAAACTTCACATGAGACCAAAGACGCCATCTTGGAAAAGGGCAGTAATGCACAAAAAGGTAATAAAAAATGTTCAGAGTCCTGACATTACTCCCTCCTTAGAAGCGGCCTCAGGACGATCCTGGACCTGGTTTCTCAGGGAATCTCTGATGAAAACGAGAAATCTTCTGTTGGGCATTGATGTTTTCCACAGGTTCCCAAGAGACTTCCTCAGGGGGATATCCCTGCCATCTTATCAGATATTGGAGCCGATTCCTGCGAATCCTGGAATCAACAATTTCCTCCACCACAAATTGTTCTTGCCCATCAATCACCACAGGCTGCGGAGGTGGCACAACACGTCCCTGGAAGGTATTAGGAGATACAGGCTTTAGTAAAGATACATGAAAAACTGGGTGTACCTTCATAGTCCTAGGCAGCTTCAGCCGCCGGGCCACAGAGCTCAGAATACCGTTGATCTTGAAAGGGCCAATGAATTTCTGTCCAAGTTTTTGTGAAGGAACGTTTCACTTCAGATTCTTAGTTGCTAACCACATGGAATCTCCTACCTTGAGCATGGGTGCAGGTTTACGGAATCTATCAGCTGATCTCTTATAACGTTCTTGAGCTGTGGTCAGGGATTCCTTCAGAACCTCCAGATTTTGCCTCCTCGCAGTCAGCCTTTCCTCCACTGCCGGAACTGGAGAATTAATTGGAGACCTAGGTAAGATACACGGATGATAACCCAGATTGGCAAAGAAAGGTGTAAATTTAGTGGAGGCGCTCTGAGAATTGTTATATGAAAATTCGGCTAACGGCAGCAACTTGGACCAATCATCCCTGGAGATGGCTGACATAGCATCTTAGATATTGTTCCAGCATCTGGTTGGTACGCTCAGTCTGACCATTTGTCTGGGGATGGTAAGCGGAAGAGAGACAGACATTAATATTGAGTGCAGAGCAAAACCCCTTCCAGAATCTTGAAGTGAACTGCACTCCACTGTCAGAGATGATCTCATCCGGAACCCCATGCAACCGAAAGACATTCTGTATAACCAAGTTCACTGTATCTTTAGCTGAGGGGAGGCCGGTGCACGGAACAAATTGAGCAGCTTTAGTCAGGTGATCAACTACCACCATGATTGTATTCATGCCCCCCGATGTAGGCAGCTCCACAATAAAGTCCATTGATATAGACCCCCAAGGGTGGGACGGAACAGGTAATGGTTGTAGAAGACCCGTAGGTGCCACATGAGGAGTCTTGTAATGAGCACATACCTGGCAAGAGAGAACATAGTCCTTGGTATCCTTCAGGCAAGTTGGCCACCAGAAGAATCGGCTCAGGAACTCTTGTGTCTTCTGTACCCCCCTGTGACCAGCCAACTTGGAGTCATGTACCAAGTTGAGGATCTGCAGACGGACGACCTCAGGGACATAGATACGTCGATCTCTGAACCACATGCCACCCTTAAAGACAAGATTAATATCCACAGGTGAATTGGCCAGAAATACATCACCGTCATAGGCCTCCCTGCACTCCTTCCACAAGACCTGATCGTGGATAACTCCGATGAAATTGGCATCAGATAGAATGGTCTTGGACGGGGCTCCAGGTACGGAATCCGCACCATGGATCCGGGATAAAGCATCAGCCTTCCCATTACGAGAACCTGGACGGTACGAGATAACAAAGTTAAATTGATTTAAAAATAAGTTCCAACGAGCCTGACAAGGAGAAAGACATCTAGCGGATCTAAGGAACTCTAAATTGCGATGGTCAGTTAGCACTATGATCTGTTGGCAGCTCCTTGCAGATGATGCCTCCATTCTTTGAAAGCCGCAATAATAGCCAGCAATTCCTTGTCTCTCACGTCATAATTCTTCTCTGCTGAGGTTAGTCTACGGGAAAAGAAAGCACAAGGATGTAGCAGACCCTTCTCTCCAGTTCTTTGGGAGAGAATAGCCCCCAAAGCATTATCAGAAGCGTCCACCTCCACAATGAAAGAAAGTGTTGGATCTGGGTGTATCAACAGCGGTGCTGATGTGAAACAGATCTTAAGCTGATCAAAAGCTTCTTGAGCCAGTGATGACCACTTAAAGGGCTTTTCCTTCTTTGTCAAGGAAGTTATGGGACGGACAATATCAGAAAAATTTCGAATGAAGCGTCTGTAGAAATTTGCAAAACCAATAAAACGTTGGACCTCCTTAACGTTCTTGGGTACCGGCCAGTCAAGGATAGCCTGAATCTTACCAGATTCCATGTTCAGCCCCTGGGGAGAGATGATATAACCTAAGAACTGTATCTCAGAACGATGGAACTCGCATTTCTCCTGCTTAATATACAGATGGTTCTCTTTCAGAAGTCTTAAAACAGTTTTGACATGTTCCTGTAGAGAGTCAGAAAAGATTAGTATATCGTCCAAATAAGTCACTACAAACTGGTCCAACAAATCTCTAAAAATGTCATTAGCAAGGTGTTGAAACGTTGTAGGGGTGTTACAAAGCCCGAATGGCATCACAAGAGATTCAAAGTGTCCATACCGGCATCTGAATGCTGTCTTCCACTCATCCCCTGGATGAATACGCACCAAATTATAAGCCCCACGAAGATCCAGTTTAGAGAACACCTTAGCATGGTGGACTCTTTCCAGTAATTCGGGAATCAGAGGCAAAGGGTAACGGTTTCGTACGGTTACCTTATTGAGTTCCCGATAGTCAACACAGGGTCTCAGGGTCCCATCCTTCTTCTTTACAAAAAAGATAGGTGCCCCTGCTGGTGAGGAAGAAGGACGTATGAAGCCTTTGGCCAGATTTTCATCAATATAATCCTTTAAGACTTGAAGCTCAGGTGCCGCCAAAGGGTATACGTTACCAAAAGGAATAGCTGCCCCAGGAAGCAACTCGATGGGACAGTCATAATGCCTGTGTGGAGGAAGCTGAACTGCATTCTTCTTGTCACAGATGTCAGAGAACTCTTTATATGCTGGAGGTAAAGAAAATACCTGTACATGTGGTTCCATAGCCGTGGTCTCAGGGACAGCTTCTGTTAACGCTGAGTTGCTCCTTGTTGGAAAGATAATCTCCTTGGTCTCCCAGTTGATAATTGGGTTCTGAGAATGCAACCAAGGAATGCCTAAAATCACAGGAAAATGGGGAGAAGAAATTAGCAAGAAAGAAAGTTGCTCCTGATGATTAGGCTCCAACAAAATTTCAAGGGGTATGGTCTCCTGATCCACAGGCCCAGAGATTAAAGGTGACCCATCCACTGTTTCCATGGTAATTGGAGAGGCTCTTTGCTGAATTTCAATACCATGTTCCTTGGCAAATGCGATATCCATGAAATTGCCACCTGCACCAGAGTCAATCATAGCTGCACTGGAAATCCACTGTCCTGAACACAGGATCTTAATAGGGAGAGAACAGTGAGAATTCTTTTCCTTAAGCTCCTTGGGGGGTGAAGTCATAGAAAGTGAATGGAATACAGCGTTTAAAGGCAGGCTACATTCATTCAGAGATGTCAGATACATCATCACAGTTGTCATACTCCCCTACTGCTGCTAGCACCTTGTTAGGCCATCTAGGACACTTAGGACAATTGATCAAGAAGTGGTCAGACTGGCCGCAGTAGAAACATAGACTTTCACGAAGGCGATGCTCCCGGCACTCATTGATCTCGCGCCTCTGAACGGAATCAATTTGCATGGGCACCTCCTCCACCTCCCGAGATGTTTTACCTGCAGGCTCTTTGGAAGGAAGGGAAAAGTTAGAAATATGGTTATATGCAGCAAACTTCTCCTGCCTATGCTCAGTAAGGCGAATGTCAATGCGCACACAATGCTGTATAAATGTCTCTAGCTCTTGTGGTGACTCAGAGCGAGCTAGTTCATCTTTTACAATACTAGACAGACCCCTTTTAAAAATAGGCAATTGTGCATAACTGTCCCAATTGGTATCTACCGCTAATCTCCTGAATTCAGTAGCATACTCAATAACAGAACGTCTTGCCTGGCGTAAAGACAATAAAGCAGATACAGCGGTTGCACGGCGATTGGGATCATCAAACATTAATGCCATAGCGGCCAAGAAATCATCCAAGTTATTTAACCGTGGGTCACGAGACTCAATCATCGGATTCGCCTAGGCGAGCGCTCTTGCGGTCAGCAGCATTATTACACACAATACTTTGGATCTATCGTTAGGAAAATGGTCAGCATGCACATCAAAATATAGCATACATTGATTCACAAAGACACAAAATTTGTCGCAATCACCATTAAATCTGAATGGGGGCAACTTAGGTGGGCTAGCTGGTGGCAGTTGACTAGAGGGAAAAGTCGCTTGTGCAGCTATTTGCGTGCTTATGTCCTGAAAAGCCCGTCCATACTGGGACTCTATGCCAGCAAGTTTGTTTTCCTGGGCTGCCATGCGGGTGCTTAAGTCCTGCAAAGTCTGTCCAAACACTTGTTGATTGAGTTCAAAGCTTCCAAACTTCTTTTGCAGACCTTCCACATCTTTCTGCAGTGATCTAATTATGGAAAACACCTGCTCTAGTCTGCTTTCTGCAGTCATTGTTCCAGCAGTCTCCTTTTTTTTAGGCTAGAGTATCCTGCAATAATTATAGGGGATAACTCAGGAGACTCTTTGCGTGGAACAAGACAACTACAGGACACAGTTTTAAAAGTGGTAAAGTCTATATTATCACATGGTGATTCAAACAGGTGCAGAGAGAAACTCAAGTCCATAACACTTTGTGCAAATATCAAATGCAGCTCAGCAGTCTATAGGAAACTTCAGAGGAAAATGCAATCACGCAGAAAGTCTATGAAGCACAAATATTCTTGAGGATACTTGACACGAATAAGTCCTTGCTTAGTCCAAAACACAGATAGATATGCTTATAAGGCAGTTCAAATAATATGTTAGCTCAACCAGGGAGGTCTGGTTAATAGTCTCAGGTTCTTGCAGAGCAGAAACAGTTTACATGTCCAGCAAATGCAGATGGAAGCAAACATGAGCAGCAGATGAAGGAGGATTACTGGAACTGGTGTATGCAGCAGGAACTCAGAGCAGAGTAGCAGGATAACCCCACAGGTTCACAGGAGCAGGTATATAGCCAGGGAGTCACCAGAGGTCAGGAGCTGGATGCAAGGCAGAATACTCTAGCACAGACTGAAGGCTGGGGTGGAGTTTTATAGCAGGAAGACACAGTGCACATGAGACCAAAGACGCCATCATGGAAAAGGGCAGTAATGCACAAAAAGGTAGTAAAAAATGTTCAGAGTCCTGACAGCTGTGTTATATACTGCGTGGCTGCTATATACTACGTGGGCAGTGTTATATACTTCGTGGGCAGTGTTATATACTGCATGGGCTGTGTTATATACTGCGTGGGCTGTGCTATATATTACGTGGGCTGTGCTATATACTGCGTGGCTGCTATATACTATGTGGGCAGTGTAATATACTACATGGGCTGTGTTATATACTGCATGGGCTGTGCTATATACTGCGTGGCCTGTGTTATATACTGCGTGGCCTGTGTTATATACTGCGTGGCCTGTGGTATATACTGCGTGGCCTGTTATATACTCCATGGCCTTTGTTATATACTGTGTGCCCTGTGTAATATACTGCATGGCTGTGTTATATACTGCGTGGGCTGTGCTATATACTGCGTGGGCTGTGTTATATACTGCGTGGGCTGTGTTATATACTGCGTGGTTGTGTGATATACTGCGTGGACTGTGTTATATACTGCGTGGCCTGTGATATATATTGCACGGGTTGTGTTATATACTGCGTGGGCTGTGTTATATACTGCGTGTGCTGTGTTATATACCGCGTGGGCTGTGTTATATACTGCATAGGCTGTGTTATATACTGTGTGGGCTGTGCTATATATTACGTGGGTTGTGTTATAAACTGCGTGGGCTGTGTTATATACTGCGTGGCCTGTGTTATATACTGCGTGGCCTGTGCTATACATTACGTGGGCGGTGTTATATACTACATGGCTGTGTTATATACTGCGTGGCTGCTATATACTACATGGCACCTATATACTACGTGGCCTGTGCTATATACTATGTGGCTGCTATATACACACATACATACATACATATTCTAGAATACCCGATGCGTTAGAATCGGGCCACCATCTAGTATTTTATAAGCAGATACTTCACTAGACTTTTGTAATGCAAATACCATTTATTATTATATAGCTCAAGAAAATCTGGTTAGTGAATTTACTTTGAAAATCCATATATGATGTTGATAAATATAATTAACCACTAAAATGAGTTCAGTAAGAGAGTGAAATAGCTGGAGTCCAAGCGTATTCAGTTTTTGTCCAGCAAGCCTGACTGACAGCTGCAGCTTGTACCGAGCAGTGTGAGATCTCAGCACCAGCAGATAGGAGGTACACTGAGAAGCTATCATCCAGGCTGGGTGGGCAGTGATTGAGTCTACACTTTCAAAAAAGACTAATACATGCTTTGTGATGTGGAATTTTAAAGTAAGTACACCCTCATCAGGTCTAAGAAATCTATGTAATTATATATGTAGTTTGATTTGTGAAATCTGGAGACAGATTCTCTTTAAAGGGGGTTGTCCAGGATGAATTTATTGCTGGCCTAGGGTAGATCATCAATATAAGACCAGCGGGGGTACTGCCATTCTACGCTTATTAAAGTGAATGGGAGCTGAGATGACGGCCCTTACACAATGTAAGGAGTTGTGGTGCTCCAGGTTTGTATACTTTGCAAATTCGGCTGCACCAGGATCTGCAGAAAGCTAATCAGTGGGTGTAACATGTGTCAGACCCCCGTTGTTCTGATGATGATGATCTATACCAGCGACCACACAACGACTTTCCAACGATCACGGCCAGGTCGTATCGCTGGTCGTGATCGTTGGAAAGTTGCAGAGTGTGACAGTACCCTAAGGATGGCTCATCAGCATATAAGTTCTGGTCAACCCCTTTAAGGCTATGACAAATGGTGCTTTCTCCATAGATTATGGCATTTGACTCATTACTCATTTATTTTTCCGTCTGTGGCCACTCTCACTTATTATGTAAATTGCTTCCAACATTCCCTACTCTTCTGCTCTGTTTGATACCTCGCTTAAGAACTTTAAGTATAAACCTAAATAAATAAGATACTATACTTCCACTCCATAAATCTGAAATAACATGGTCAAGTTCATTATACGTATGCCAATTAACTAGAACATTTTTTGGGCAAAAAAATAAGCAGTTATATTAAGTAGCAGTTTTGGTTATTGGGGTTTTCTGGATTTTGGAAAAACTGCTGTCCCCTGGCTACAGTTTGTTTAAAAAACAAACAAGCTGAGCCGTACTTACCCTCACCAGGTCCAGCACTGACTCTATGCACTGTTCCGGGTGTTTGGTATTGATGTCATATTGACAGCATTTCAGTCAATTACTGAACTCATCGGTTCTGTCCAAGTTGACTTCATGAACCTCTAAGCTTACTGATTGACTGCAGCACTGTCGATGTGACACTGATGCTGCAGACAATAATAGAAAAATGTTTGGCCATTAAGGCAATGCTCCTTATGATCTAGTGTAAAGAGCTATAGTAAGGTCATGGGTATGTTCAAACAGGTATACATTTCGGAGAGGATCTTGCTCCAATATCCACTTCATATACTCTATGTATAATGTTGATGTGTATGTATGTGTAATGTGTATGCTAATGAGAAAACACACCTTTAGAACAAATCTTGATGGTTTTTGCCATGTGATTTTTTTTCCTGTATCCAATTTTGAGGCGTTTCTGCATAAAAAAAATTCCAAATTTGCCACTAAATGAATAATGTGGAAAAAATGCCCTAAAACACACACAAAAAAAATACAAAACACTCAAAAACATGGCCAGATAATTTCTGTAAACATACCGTACTCTGGAAGTTTAAATATGGTGGACTGTTGTAGAGGAGCATAATTAATTCTGAGAGATAGGAATATGGGAAAAAAGTGAAGACATGCCTGATTGACACTTTAAATGAATATGAGATAGAGATACGTAGAAATAATAACAGTAATTAATTTACTGCAAGAAGTAAGAAAGCTATGGTGCTTTTTAAGTAAACTTGGAGAGAAGTCCCACAGATACATATTCATGATTTGTTTTTAACTGTATTTTATATTGTAGGATACAGGAATCGCAAACCCGGTATATCATCCTGATGGCTGCAACATAAAGCTAGAACAAGGTACAGTAAAGTGTACTCATAACTTCATTTACAAGAAAAGCACTGCTCCGTGAATGTGAAATTGATGTTTGCATTACACAATGGAAAACCCAATAGTATTTTACCCTTCTTGGGTGCTGTGCAGAGTTGCCATCAGCCATAAATTCACATGGTCTGTAAATATAAGAGACTTTTGTTCGGTGACTATAACAAGAAATAAATGCATCTAATTTTTGAGAAACTAGATGAATTGGTGTAGATCGTTTTATTTTTATTCTTTAACCCCTTAGCATCGAAGACCGTTTTCAGTTTCCTGACTAGGCCAAATTTTTCAATTCTGACGTGTCATTTTATGCAGTAATAACTATTGATTAATTAAACATATTCCAGTAATTCTAAGACTGTTTTTTCATGACACGTTGTTTTTTATAGCAGTGGTAAATTTAGGTCAATATGATTTGGGTTTATTTATGAAAAAAATTGTAAATTTGATGAAAATTTTAAAAAATGTGCAATTTTTGAACTTTGAATTTTTATGCTTTTAATTAATAACATCTGCCACATGTCTACTTTACATCAGCTTCATTTGTTAAACATATTTTTTGTTAGAAATGTAGAAGGGTTAAAAGTTTAGTAGCAATTTTTCATTTTTTCCAACAAAATTTAGAAAACTTATTTCATTAGGGACCTCTTCATATTTGAGGTGACTTTTTCTGGCTTATATATATATAAAAAAAACACCCAAAAATTAACCCACTCTAAAAACTGCACTTGTCAAAGTATTCAGAAGCACATTAAGAAATTAGGGAACATCGGTCAGGAAATCAGCTCCCAATCACCAAGTGCCATGATTCCCATCCCTCCCTGCATTTTCTCTGGCTCACCCTCCACACTTGACCCCATCACAGAAGAAGTCTCCAGGATTATCTCTTCTTCTCGTCCTACTACATCCACTACTGACACTATTCCCTCACACCTACTCCAGTCTCTCTTTCCAGTCATCACTACTCACCTAATCCTCACACCTACTCCAGTCTCTTTCTCCAGTAGTCACTACTCACCTAACTAAAATCTTAATCTCTTCCTCTCCTCTGTTATCTTTCCCTCCTCCTTCACACACTCTACATTACTCCATTATTTTAAAAAATCCTCTCTCAATCACAAATAACTGCATACCAGTCTCCACTCTCCATTTCATCTCTAAACTCTCGGAGTGCCTGGTCTATTCCCGCCTTACCTGTTACCTCTGCACTCACTCTCACCTAGATCCATCACAGTCCGTCTTCCACCCCTTACGTTAGACAGAAACTGCACTCATCAAAGTGATCAATGACCTTTTGACAGCAAAACGTTAACGGTCACCACTCTGTTCATTCTACTTGACCTCTCTGCAGTTTTCAACACTGTTGACCGCCACCTCCTACTCTCTATGCTCCAATTAATAGGTTAGGCATAAAGGACATTGCTTTGTCCTGATTCTCTTCCTATCTTTCTAATCGCTCATTCAGTGTATCGTTCGCTGGCTCCACTTCTTCTCCTCCTCCTCTTACTATTGGGGTCCCTCAGGGTTCAGTCCTTGGCCCTCTTCTCTTCTCTCTCTACATGACCCAAATCGGACAGACCATCAGCAGATTTGGCTTTCAGTACCATCTTTATGCTGATGACACACAACTATACACATCATCCCCTGACTTTACCCCCGCTGTGCTAAAGCAAGGAAATGTGCGATACATGAAATGTGAATAGCATAATGGCTTGCGAAATCTATGAAAAAACACATGAGATGCTTAACACAAGATTTGGCCAAAAATTGTGAGCCCATCCACCAAACGTCAAGGTGATCTCAGATCGGATGGGTAACTGACCTGTCTGCCTAGTGTGAACACTTACCTATGGCTAATAACATGGTAAAGCCTGCATTTATAGGAAGGTCAGAACCAACTGTGTTTGGATGTAATTAAAATCACAGCATGGTGAAGGGCGGGGCATTCAAGTCAGAAAAAAAGTACATAGTAAATATAGGAAAACT
The DNA here is from genome assembly GCF_051348905.1 of Ranitomeya variabilis. Lineage (NCBI taxonomy): Eukaryota > Metazoa > Chordata > Amphibia > Anura > Dendrobatidae > Ranitomeya > Ranitomeya variabilis. Next base: position 654,152,743 of record NC_135234.1, read on the forward strand.
GACTGAACAGCAATCTAGTCTGAACTGGTGCATAACCAAAAAAAGTCTTACATAGCAAATAGATAATGGCTGCACTCAATTTTACTGTGCTAAAGCAAGGAAATGTGCGATACATGAAATGTGAATAGCATACTGGCTTGTGAAATCTATGAAAAAACACATGAGATGCTTAGCACAAGATTTGGCCAAAAATTGTGAGCCCATCCACCAAACGTCAAGGTAATCTCAGATCGGATGGGTAACTAACCTGTCTGCCTAGTGTGAACACTTACCTATGGCTAATAACATGGTAAAGCCTGCATTTATAGGAAGGTCAGAACCAACTGTGTTTGGATGTAATTAAAATCACAGCATGGTGAAGGGCGGGGCGTTCAAGTCAGAAAAAGAGTACATAGTAAATACAGGAAAACTGACTGAACAGCAATCTAGTCTGAACTGGTGCATAACCAAAAAAAGTCTTACATAGCAAATAAATAATGGCTGCACTCAATTTTACTGTGCTAAAGCAAGGAAATGTGCGATACATGAAATGTGAATAGCATAATGGCTTGTGAAATCTATGAAAAAACACATGAGATGCTTAGCACAAGATCCTATAAATGCAGGCTTTACCATAGCCATTATGCTATTCACATTTCATGTATCGCACATTTCCTTGCTTTAGCACAGTAAAATTGAGTGCAGCCATTATCTATTTGCTATGTAAGACTTTTTTTGGTTATGTACCAGTTCAGACTAGATTGCTGTTCAGTCAGTTTTCCTATATTTACTATGTACTTTTTTTCTGACTTGAACGCCCCGCCCTTCACCATGCTGTGATTTTAATTACATCCAAACACATTTGGTTCTGACCTTCCTATAAATGCAGGCTTTACCATGTTATTAGCCATAGGTAAGTGTTCACACTAGGCAGACAGGTCAGTTGCCCATCCGATCTGAGATCACCTTGACGTTTGGTGGATGGGCTCACAATTTTTGGCCAAATCTTGTGCTAAGCATCTCATGTGTTTTTTAATAGATTTCACAAGCCATTATGCTATTCACATTTCATGTATCGCACATTTCCTTGCTTTAGCACAGTAAAAATGAGTGCAGCCATTATCTATTTTCTATGTAAGACTTTTTTTTGGTTATGCACCAGTTCAGACTAGATTGCTGTTCAGTCAGTTTTCCTATATTTACCCCCTCTGTGCTACAGAACATCAGTGACTGTCTATCCGCAGTCTCCAACATCATATCTGCTCTGAAACACAACCTTTCCAAAACTGAAATTCTGCTCCTGCCATCTACTGACCTCCCTAAAGCTGACATCTCCCCCCACTGTGGATGGCACAACAATAATACCCCAGCAGCAAGCTCACTCTCTAGGTGTTATGTTTGACACCAATCTTTTCTTCACCTCCCATATACAATCTCTTGCCCACTATTGCTGCTTACACCTAAAGAATATCTCTAGAATCTGCCCCTTTCTCACCATGGAAACAACTAAAACCCTAACTGTAGCCCTGATCCACTCCTGTCTGGACTACACCATGACCAGACCACATATTACCACCAGTGACCGAATAATATCACATACAAGGAACAAATACCACCGCACCATGACCAGACCACATATTACCACCAGTGACCGAATAATATCATATACAAGGAACAAATACAACAGCACCATGACCAGACCACATATTACCACCACAAAGTGACCAAATAGCACATACAAGGGACAAATACCGCAACACCATATCCAGACCACATATTATCAACACTTAGTGACAGAATACTACAATAGTGATCAGTAATAAAAAAACCCCCACAATACTATCACCATAAGTGCCATTATACACAGGAGATCTGTACTTAGTATGCAGTGTCTGTGTACAGGTAATACAGTGATCACTGGTGATATTATACACCGGAGCTCTGTATATCTGTATATAATGTATAGGTAATACAGTGATCACTGGTGACATTATACACAGGACCTCTGTATATAGTATACAGTGTATAGTGTCAGTGTATAGGTAACACACTGACTCACCAGTGACGTCTCCAGGTGAAGTCCTTCATCTTTCATCTTTCATCCAGCACAGATCGCCATCACGTCTTCCAGCCACGGCTCGTCTCTGCAGGAAATAACACGGTTATCTCGAGCTCCGCTTGCAAAACAAATTTTTCCCAACTTCTACATTACACCACATGAAGAAAAAAAGACATAGTATCACTCTACACAGTAACAGGACCGCCCCCCCATTTAAAACAGTATACTCAAAAAATAAAATAAATACATCACTGCAGTAATAATATCTCTTAATTAGCCCCTATGGTAATATTATTCCCCATCCTAGCCCTCGTGTGTCTCATTCCTAGCTTCAGCCATATGTTCTCCCATCCTGCCCTCATGAGTATCCATTCTGCCCCATATGATCTCCCCACCCTGCCCCATCTGTCTCCATCGTATCCATCCTGCCCCATGATCCTGCATGATCTGTTTCCAACCCTGCCCCATCTGTCTCCAATCCTGCCCCCAGTGTTTCCAATCATGCCATCTTGTCTTTCATCATGCCCCGTATCTCCATTCTGCCCTGTGTCTCCAATCATGCCCGTATCTCCATTCTGCCCCCTATGTCTCCAATCATGCCCCCAAGTCTGCAATCCTGCCCCATCTGTCTCCAATCCTGCCCCTTTTGTCTCCAATCCTGCCCCTTTTGTCTCCAATCCTGCCCCTTTTGTCTCCAATCCTGCCCCATCTGTCTCCAATCCTGCCCCATCTGTCTCCAATCACGCCCCATCTGTCTCCCATCCTGCCTTATCTGTCTCCAATCCTGCCCCATCTGTCTCCAATCCTGCCCCCAGTGTCTCCAGTCCTGCCCCCGGTGTCTCCAGCATTCTGACCCCAGTGTGTTCAGCATTCTGACCCTAGTGTGTCCAGCATTCTGACCCCAGTGTGTCCAGCATTCTGACCCCCCCCATGTCTCCAGCATTCTTCCCCGGGCCCCCCGGATTGCCGCTCTCAAAAAAAAAAAATGAGTTCTTCTTACCTGGCTCGCTCCTGCTGCAAGGCTCCTTCCACGCAGCTGAAGCGCACACTCGCCGGCGATTGACAATGAAGTCAGATTCTGGTGACGTGTGCGCTGCGGCTGACGTCAGCTGCCAGCCTCCAATTGGCTGGCAGCTGTTAACTATTGACGTGCGGGCACGTCAATAGTGTTAAACTGCCGTAGCGCCGGTAGGGGCCTGGTGAGCAGATGAGACGGGGCCCGATGCGGGCCCCCTCTGTCCACCGGGCCCCATACGCCAATCAGGGCAGTAATGCCCTGATGGCGGCCGAGGTCAGTCTGAGCGGTAGCCCAGGGCCCCCCCCACACCACTGGGCCCTGGGCAACCGCCCAGATTGACCTCATTATAATCCGCCACTGATTGCATTTGAAGAGCCCCTGAAATGACAAAACAGCAGAAACCCATAAAAGTTACCCCATTTTGAAAATTACACCTCTTAAGGAATTCAGGTTTTTTGAGCATCTAGGTCTCACAGGTGCTTCACAGAACTTTGTAATATTGGGACTTGAAAATTAAAAATTAAATTTCTTCCACAATAATGTTGCTTTAGCTCCTAATTTATCGCTTTTCTAAGCGCAGAAGGAGAAAATGGTCCATACAATTTGTTGTCATTTCTCCTGGTTGCGGTATTCCCTTATATGTGATCAGAAACTACTGTTTGGACACACGGCAAGGCATGGAGGGGAAGAAGTAGTATTTGAATTTTGGAGCACCATTTTGGTTGGAAAAATTGAGAATGTTATGTCACGTTTGAAGACCCCCAGGATACCAAAACAGCAGAAACCCCTCCACAAGTGACCTAATTTTGGAAGCAGCAGAAAGAAAGGAGTGTCATATTGGAATGTAGATTTTGTTGGAATGGTTTGAGGGTGCCATGTCACATTGGCAGAGTCCCTCACATGCCAGAAAAGCAGACCCCCAAAAGTGACCCCATTTTGCAAACTACACCCCCTCAATGAATTCATCTAGGGGTGCAGTAACTATAGTGACTCCACATGAGCCTCACAGAATTTTACACCATTGGGTGCTGAAGAAAGCATAATTACATTTTTTACCATTAAAATGTTGTTTTAATCCTGAGTTTTTAATCAAATCAAATCAAATCAAATGCAGCTCAGCAGTCTATAGGAAACTTCAGAGGGAAATGCAATCACGCAGAAAGTCTATGAAGCACAATTATTCTTGAGGATACTTGACACGAATAAGTCCTTGCTTAGCTCACAACACAGATACATGTGCTTATAAGGCAGTTCAAATAATATCTTAGCTCAACCAGGGAGGTCTGGGTAATAGTCTCAGGTTCTTGCAGAGCAGAAACAGCTTACATGTCCAGCAAATGCAGATGGAAGTAAACACGAGCAGCAGATGAAGGAGGATTACTGGAACTGGTGTATGCAGCAGGAACTCAGAGCAGAGTAGCAGGATCACCACACAGGTTCACAGCAGCAGGTATATTGCCAGGGAGTAACCAGAGGTCAGGAGCTGGATGCAAGGCAAAATACTCTAGCACAGACTGAAGGCTGGGGTGGAGTTTTATAGCAGGAAGACACAGTGCACATGAGACCAAAGACGCCATCTTGGAAAAGGGCAGTAATGCACAAAAGGTAATAAAAAATGTTCAGAGTCCTGACATTACTCCCTCCTTAGAAGCGGCCTCAGGACGATCCTGGACCTGGTTTCTCAGGGAATCTCTGATGAAAACATGAAATCTTCTGTTGGGCATTGATGTTTTCCACAGGTTCCCAAGAGACTTCCTCAGGGGGATATCCCTGCCATCTTATCAGATATTGGAGCCGATTCCTGCGAATCCTGGAATCAACAATTTCCTACACCACAAATTGTTCTTGCCCATCAATCACCACAGGCTGCGGAGGTGGCACAACACGTCCCTGGAAGGTATTAGGAGATACAGGCTTTAGTAAAGATACATGAAAAACTGGGTGTACCTTCACAGTCCTATGCAGCTTCAGCCGGCAGGCCACAGAGCTCACAATACGGTTGATCTTGAAAGGGCCAATGCATTTCTGTCCAAGTTTTTGTGAAGGAACGTTTAACATCAGATTCTTAGTTGCTAACCACACGGAATCTCCTACCTTGAACATGGGGGCAGGTTTACGGAATCTATCAGCCGATCTCTTATAACATTCTTGAGCTGTGGTCAGGGATTCCTTCAGAACCTCTAGATTTTGCCTCCTCGCAGTCAGCCTTTCCTCCACTGCCGGAACCGGAGAATTAATTGGAGACCTAGGTAAGATACACGGATGATAACCCAGATTGGCAAAGAAAGGTGTAAATTTAGTGGAGGCGCTCTGAGAATTGTTATATGAAAATTCGGCTAACGGCAGCAACTCCAACCAATCATTATGGAGATGGCTGACATAGCATCTTAGATATTGTTCCAGCATCTGGTTGGTACGCTCAGTCTGACCATTTGTCTGGGGATGGTAAGCGGAAGAGAGACAGACATTAATATTGAGTGCGGAGCAAAACCCCTTCCAGAATCTTGAAGTGAACTGCACTCCACGGTCAGAGATGATCTCATCCAGAACCCCATGCAACCAAAAGACATTCTGTATAACCAAGTTCACTGTATCTTTAGCTGAGGGGAGGCTGGTGCACGGAACAAAATGAGCAGCTTTAGTCAGGCGATCAACTACCACCATGATTGTGTTCATGCCCCCCGATGTAGGCATCCCCACAAGAAAGTCCATTGATATAGACCCCCAAGGGCGGGACGGAACAGGTAATGGTTGTAGAAGACCCGTAGGTGCCACATGAGGAGTCTTGTAACGAGCACATACCTCGCAAGAGAGAACATAGTCCTTGGTATCCTTCAGGCAAGTTGGCCACCAGAAGAATCGGCTCAGGAACTCTTGTGTCTTCTGTACCCCCCTGTGACCAGCCAACTTGGAGTCATGTACCAAGTTGAGGATCTGCAGACGGACGACCTCAGGGATGTAGATACGTCGATCTCTGAACCACATGCCACCCTTAAAGACAAGATTAATATCCACAGGTGGGTTGGCCAGAAATACATCACCGTCATAGGCCTCCCTGCACTCCTTCCACAAGTCCTGATCGTGGATAACTCCGATGAAATTGGCATCAGATAGAATGGTCTTGGATGGGGCTCCAGGTACGGAATCCGCACCATGGATTCGGAATAAAGCATCAGCCTTCCCATTACGAGAACCTTGATGGTACGAGATAACAAAGTTAAATTGATTTAAAAATAAGTTCTAATGAGCCTGACGAGGAGAAAGACATCTAGCGGATCTAAGGAACTCTAAATTGTGATGGTCAGTTAGCACTATGATCTGTTGTGCAGCTCCTTGCAGATGATGCCTCCATTCTTTGAAAGCCGCAATAATAGCCAGCAATTCCTTGTCTCCCACGTCATAATTCTTCTCTGCTGAGGTTAGTCTACGGGAAAAGAAAGCACAAGGATGTAGCCGACCCTTCTCTCCAGTTCTTTGGGAGAGAATAGCCCCCAAAGCATTATCAGAAGCGTCCACCTCCACAATGAAAGAAAGTGTTGGATCTGGGTGTATCAACAGCGGTGCTGATGTGAAACAGATCTTAAGCCAATCAAAAGCTTCTTGAACCTGTGATGACCACTTAAAGGGCTTTTCCTTCTTTGTCAAGGAAGTAATGGGACGGACAATATCAGAAAAATTTCGAATGAAGCGTCTGTAGAAATTTGCAAAACCAATAAAACGTTGGACCTCCTTAACGTTCTTGGGTACCGGCCAGTCAAGGATAGCCTGAATCTTACCAGATTCCATGTTCAGCCCCTGGGGAGAGATGATATAACCTAAGAACTGTATCTCAGAACGATGGAACTCGCATTTCTCCGGCTTAATATACAGATGGTTCTCTTTCAAATGTCTTAAAACAGTTTTGACATGTTCTTCATGTTCCTATAGAGAGTCAGAAAAGATTAGTATATCGTCCAAATAGACCACTACAAACTGGTCCAACAAATCTCTGAAAATGTCATTAGCAAGGTGTTGAAACATTGCAGGGGCATTACAAAGCCCGAAGGGCATCACAAGAGATTCAAAGTGTCCATACCGGCATCTGAATGCTGTCTTCCACTCATCCCCTGGACGAATACGCACCAAATTATAAGCCCCATGAAGATCCAGTTTAGAGAACACCTTAGCATGGCGGACTCTTTCCAGTAATTCGGGAATCAGAGGCAAAGGGTAACGGTTTCGTATAGTTACCTTATTGAGTTCCTGATAGTCAACAACACAGGGTCTCAGGGTCTCATCCTTCTTCTTTACAAAAAAGATAGGTGCCCCTGCTGGTGAGGAAGAAGGACGTATGAAGCCTTTGGCCAGATTTTCATCAATATACTCCTTTAAGGCTTGAAGCTCAGGTGCCACCAAAGGGTATACGTTACCAAAAGGAATAGCTGCCCCAGGAAGCAACTCAATGGGACAGTCATAATGCCTGTGTGGAGGAAGCTGATCTGCATTCTTCTTGTCACAGATGTCAGAGAACTCTTTATATGCTGGAGGTAAAGAAAATACCTGTACATGTGGTTCCATAGCCGTGGACTCAGGGACAGCTTCAGTTAACGCTGAGTTGCTCCTTGTTGGAGAGATAATCTCCTTGGTCTCCCAGTTGATAATTGGGTTCTGAGAACGCAACCGAGGAATGCCTAAAATCACGGGAAAATGAGGAGAAGAAATTAGCAAGAAAGAAAGTTGCTCCTGATGATTAGGCTCCAACAAAATTTCAAGGGGTACGGTCTCCTGATCCACAGGCCCAGAGATTAAAGGTGACCCATCCACTGTTTCCATGGTAATTGGAGAGGCTCTTTGCTGAATTTCAATACCATGTTCCTTGGCAAATGCGATATCCATGAAATTGCCACCTGCACCAGAGTCAATCATAGCTGCACTGGAAATCCACTGTCCTGAACACAGGATCTTAATAGGGAGAGAACAGTGAGAGTTCTTTTCCTTAAGCTCCTTGGGGGGTGAAGTCATAGAAAGTGAATGGAATACAGCGTTTAAAGGCAGGCTACATTCATTCAGAGATGTCAGATACATCATCACAGTTGTCATACTCCCCTACTGCTGCTAGCACCTTGTTAGGCCGTCTAGGACATTTAGGACATTTGATCAAGAAGTGGTCAGACTGGCCGCAGTAGAAACATAGACTTTCACAAAGGCGATGCTCCCGGCACTCATTGATCTCGCGCCTCTGAACGGAATCAATTTGCATGGGCACCTCCTCCACCTCTCGAGATGTTTTACCTGCAGGCTCTTTGGAAGGAAGGGAAAAGTTAGAAATACGGTTATATGCAGCAAACTTCTCCTGCCTATGCTCAGTAAGGCGAATGTCAATGCGCACACAATGCTGTATAAATGTCTCTAGCTCTTGTGGTGACTCAGAGCGAGCTAGTTCATCTTTTACAATACTAGACAGACCCCTTTTAAAAATAGGCAATTGTGCATAACTGTCCCAATTGGTATCTACCGCTAATCTCCTGAATTCAGTAGCATACTCAATAACAGAACGTTTTGCCTGGCGTAAAGACAATAAAGCAGATTCAGTGGTTGCACGGCAATTAGGATCATCAAACATTAATGCCATAGCGGCCAAGAAATCATCCAAGTTATTTAACCGTGGGTCACGAGACTCAATCATCGGATTCGCCCAGGCGAGCGCTCGTACGGTCAGCAGCATTATTACACACAATACTTTGGATCTATCATTAGGAAAACGGTCAGCATGCACATCAAAATATAGCATACATTGATTCACAAAGCCACAAAATTTGTCGCGATCACCATTAAGTCTGAATGGGGGCAACTTAGGTGGGCTAGCTGGTGGCGGTTGCCAAGAGGGAAAAGTCGCTTGTGCAGCTATTTGCGTGCTTATGTCCTGAAAAGCCCGTCCATACTGGGACTCTATGCTAGCAAGTTTGTTTTCCTGGGCTGGCATGCTGGTGCTTAAGTCCTGCAAAGTCTGTCCAAACACTTGTTGATTGAGTTCAAAGCTTCCAAACTTCTTTTGCAGACCTTCCACATCTTTCTGCAGTGATCTAATAATGGAAAACACCTGCTCTAGTCTGCTTTCTGCAGTCATTGTTCCAGCAGTCTTCTTTTTTTTTTTAGGCCAGAGTATCCTGTAATATTTATAGGGGATAACTCAGGAGACTCTTTGCGTGGAACAAGACAACTACAGGACACAGTTTTATAAGTGGTAAAGTCTATTTTATGACACAGTGATTCAAACAGGTGCAGAGAGAAACTCAAGTCCACAACACTTGGTGCAAATATCAAATGCAGCTCAGCAGTCTATAGGAAACTTCAGAGGGAAATGCAATCACGCAGAAAGTCTATGAAGCACAATTATTCTTGAGGATACTTGACACGAATAAGTCCTTGCTTAGTCCACAACACAGATAGATATGCTTATAAGGCAGTTCAATTAATATCTTAGCTCAACCAGGGAGGTCTGGGTAATAGTCTCAGGTTCTTGCAGAGCAGAAACAGCTTACATGTCCAGTAAATACAGATGGAAGTAAACACGAGCAGCAGATGAAGGAGGATTACTGGAACTGGTGTATGCAGCAGGAACTCAGAGCAGAGTAGCAGGATCACCACACAGGTTCACAGGAGCAGGTATATAGCCAGGGAGTAACCAGAGGTCAGGAGCTGGATGCAAGGCAGAATGCTCTAGCACAGACTGAAGGCTGGGGTGGAGTTTTATAGCAGGAAGACACAGTGCACATGAGACCAAAGACGCCATCTTGGAAAAGGGCAGTAATGCACAAAAGGTAATAAAAAATGTTCAGAGTCCTGACAGACACTTTCTTCAAGCACTGGCACCGGAAAAAGTATCTATGGTTTCAAGAAAGCCCTGATTTTTATGTTGGACAATGCTCCACTGAATGCACTGAAGTTCTCTAATGCTTGGCTGTCAGTAAAGACCTTTAAAGAGGAAAGAATAAAGACATGGCCCCTTCCTCACCTGACCTAAACTCTATTGAGATCTCTTGGGCCCTTCTTAAACGGTTTTTAAGATTTATGCTGAAGGAAAACAGTACACCTCTCTGAACAGTGTGGGAGGCTGTGGTTGGTACTGCCCTAAAAGTTCATCGTCAACAGATAAACAAACTGACTCCATGGATGGACATCTTATGTCTGTTATTGAAAAGAATGGGGGCCATATTGGTCACTGATATATATTGTTAGTTGTTTGGTTATTATTCTCACTTTATCAAATGAAAATAAACAATTGAGATGGGAAAATTTACATTTTTTATTTAGTTTATAAAGGAAGATAAAATTGCAATAAAATTGTTTTTATTTTTACAGACCCTGAAATTAAGTCACTTATCATTGATTGCAGTGGGATTATATTTATTGACATTGCCGGAGCTCGTCTTTTCATACAGGTCAGTGGATGATTGACCAGTTTAACTTAAGCATAAATAATTTGTTAGGCTAAGTTCACATGACCGTATAAAAAAAGTAATCCAGAAAAAAGCAGACTATTTTTCATCTGTATTATTATCCATATGCCACCTGCATGGAATTTGATTTTAAATGTCTGCAGTGAATACAATTGAGAATAATAGAATTATAGAATGTAAGAGTTGGAAGGGACCTCCTGGGTCAACTGGTCCAACCCCCTGCTCAATGCAGGATCCACTAAATCATCCCAGACAGATTTGTCCAGCCTCTGTTTGAAGACTTCCATGGAAGGAGAACTCGCCACCTCTCGTGGCAGCCTGTTCCACTCAGTGATCACCCTGTCAAAAAGTTTTTTCTAATATCTAATCTGTGTCTCCTCCCTACAAGATCTAAAACTGCGTCCTTTGTTATAGGTTTCCTGTTATTTTTTTATTCCCTAAAGGTGTAAATATTACTGTAGTGTCGCCAACTTCTTCAGTATCCAGCGTCTCTCCGGTCCTATGTGAGTCTCTGACAGCAGCATTAACAGCGCGCTGGAATCACAGGGCTTCGATGGGTTGCTATGACATCAGGGGATCTGTTGAAGACCCTTGTGCCTGCCTTCATGGAGCTCTGCTGAAACCTATATTGTGGCAGGACTTTAAAGGAGACCATAATTTGAACTGTTACCAGCAAATCAGCTGAATGCAGCTCCAGTCCCATAAATGGACTAAGAAATGCAGCAAAAAGTTTAAAACATCGAAAAATTGAAAATACTAATACAAAGAAATTCAAAATACAAAAAAATCTGAATTACATCCAATGTTCCCCCATTAAAAAGAAAGTTATTAAAAAATACACATATGTAGTATCAGGGCCTTCATAAAAGTCTATTCTATCAAAATGTAAAATTAATTAACCCAATGAGTAAACAGCACCAGTTCTCTACAACTGCCCCCTGGTCTTTGTTGATAGTCTGCATTCATTATGTCACAACTACAGTGCAGGTGACTTTTGCAGCCAGTGGGCTCTTTGGTGATGTGGTAATAAGTGAGCACATAACCACTGAGCACAGTCATTGACTGAAGAATCAGGGCCAGTAACTGCCTGCATTTTACCAGTTGCAGCTATGCAGAACCTGTGATAGAGAAGGGATCAGTGAGTAAAGTAAGTGTACCACTCCCCATAACCAGATGATCCCAACATTACACTAAAAATGAAGCAAAAAGATGGTGACGAAATAAAACGTCACTCTGTAATGTTCCCTTCCTCCTCTAGCAATACTCCGATTGTAGCATGGATATTGGCACACAATGAGACGCTTGGTTATGTCCATTTTCAAATTGATTCCAAAAATCATATTTAGGGCTCTTTCAGACAATCAGGATTATCGGTCCGATATTTGATCGAGATGTACGAACTGGAAGCGCGTCTCCCGTCCTGAGTAGGACAGCTTAGTATATTTCTATGAGGTCGTCACTCTCAGAGATGTGTGTTCAGTACGTGCATTGCAATCCGAGATCAGACTGACAATCATGGACCTCTGAAAGTACCCTAAGGTTTACACAATTACTGAGATCATTTTATGGTACTGTAAAATTTGTGAATTTTTTTATGAATTTGTGAATTTTAAAAATATCTTGCATCAAACCATGTGTTCTTCATATTATTTAGATGTGTGTTGAGTGTCAGAAGGCTGGCATGCATCTACTCCTTGCGGGATGCAATGGTGAGTATCTACTCTTTACTTTTTCTGATTCTTCAAGTACTGTTACATTAGTAAAAGTAAAATCAAGTGAATTACACAGAGAATTATTAGTTGTCTGTGTTAATTGCATCGCAAGCCTAACTCGACCTGAATTTACTACATGTATAGAGAGAGAGACAGAGGGATAGAGAGAGACACAGAGAAAAGGCATGCTGAGACACCAGTTCTCTTGAAGATTACTATATATATAGTGAGGCAGTGACAGGTATTATATGTGAGGGGTGATATGTATCACCCAGGATGCGTACAGAAGCGTATTGAGGCCGCTGGAGTGCATTGCAGTCACAGGCACAGCTGTGATTGCAGTGCAAAATAAAAGTAAGTTTGGTCTTGGACAAGCTATTTGTCCAAGGCAGATTTAAGAGAACCTGGCATGGGCTTTTATTTTTGGAGCAGACTACAGTAAGGTAGTGGGGCAGTCTGCTCCCTCCCGGCTAGGTCTAACAAGTGGCCTATAGCCAGAGATTCCTTTTAAGAACCCTGCAGCAAAGGGTGTCAGTTTTGGTTTGCAAACTTGCAGAGCGGGTGGCTCTGCAAAAACTCAGCCTGTGTGAAGTAACACGGAGCAATGCAGAGCCAAAAGGCCTGGCATCCCTGAGCAAGACACGGTGGTGAAGTCGTCCACGGCAGCTGTCTCGGATTAGGATTGTTTTGACGCCCGACTGGGATCCAGAGGATACTGTGTGCTGTTTCTTTTGTGAGTTTTATGGACATTAAAGACTTTTTCTTTGAACTTACAATATATATATATATTTTTTTTTTTCCAAGAGTACTTGTGTTTCAGCATGCCTTTTGATTCATAGTCTAAAACAGCTATAAAACCCTCTGTGGCCATAAAGTGAATTTTGGAGATTTTGAATGTTAATACCTAAGTGAATTGTTCTTTTTGCCTTCCAGCTAAAGTGCTTAGAACATTGGTCTCTATTGGTATCATGGATCATCTTACTGAACAGCAAGTCTTTGTAACTGTGCATGATGCTGCATGTTTTGCTGAACAGAATATGGTAAGGAATACATTTTTAGATCAATGAATTTTGGCAGTCACCGTAACATATCCATATACAGTTATATGAAAAAGTTTGGGCACCCCTATTAATCTTAAGCTTAATGTTTTATAAAAATTGTTCTTTTTGCAACAGCTATTTCAGTTTCATATATCTAATAACTGTTGGACACAGTAATGTTTCTGCCTTGAAATGAGGTTTATTGTACTAACAGAAAATGTGCAATCTGCATTCAAACAAAATTTGACAGGTGCATAAGTATGGGCACCCTTATCATATTCTTGTTTTAAATACTCCTACCTACTTTTTACTGACTTACTAAAGCACTTTTTTTAGTTTTGTAACCTCATTGAGCTTTGAACTTCATAGCCAGGTGTATGCAATCATGAGAAAAGCTACTTAAAGTGGCCACTTGCAAGTTGTTCTCCTGTTTGAATCTCCTCTGAAGAGTGGCATCATGGGCTCCTCAAAACAACTGTCAAATGATCTGAAAACAAAGATTATTCAACATAATTGTTCAGGGGAAGGATACAAAAAGCTGTCTCAGAGATTTAACCTGTCAATTTCCACTGTGAGGAACATAGTAAGGAAATGGAAGAACACAGGTACAGTTCTTGTTAAGGCCAGAAGTGGCAGGCCAAGAAAAACATCAGAAAGGCAGAGAAGAAGAATGGTGAGATCAGTCAAGGACAATCCTCAGACCACCTCCAGAGAGCTGCAGCATCATCTTGCTGCAGATGGTGTCACTGTGCATTGGTCAACTATACAACGCACTTTGCACAAGGAGAAGCTGTATGGGAGAGTGATGTGAAAGAAGCCGTTTCTGCAAGCACGCCACAAACAGAGTCGGCTGAGGTATGCAAAAGCACATTTGGAGAAGCCAATTTCTTTTTGGAAGAAGGTCCAATGGACTGATGAAACCAAGATTGAGTTGTTTGGTCATACAAAAAGGCGTTATGCATGGCGGCAAAAAAACACAGCATTCCAAGAAAAACACTTGCTACCCACAGTAAAATTTGGTGGAGGTTTCATCATGCTTTGGGGCTGTGTGGCCAATGCCGGCACCGGGAATCTTGTTAAAGTTGAGGGACGCATGGATCCCTCTCAGTATCAGCAGATTCTTGACAATAATGTTCATGAATCAGTGACAAAGTTGAAGTTACGCAGGGGATGGATCTTTCAGCAAGACAATGATCCAAAACACTGCTCCAAATCTACTCAGGCATTCATGCAGAGGAACAATTACACTGTTCTGGAATGGCCATCCCAGTCCCCAGACCTGAATATCATTGAACATCTGTGGGATCATTTGAAGAGGGCTGTCCATGCTCGGCGACCATCAAACTTAACTGAACTGGAATTGTTTTGGAATGGTCAAAAATTCCTTCATCCAGGATCCAGGAACTCATTAAAAGCTACAGGAAGCGACTAGAGGCTGTTATTTTTGCAAAAGGAGGATCTACTAAATATTAATGTCACTTTTCTGGTGAGATGCCCATACTTATGCACCTGTCAAATTTTGTTTGAATGCAGATTGCACATTTTCTGTAAGTACAATAAACCTCATTTCAAGGCAGAAACATTACTGTGTCCAACAGTTATTAGATATATGAAACTGAAATAGCTGTTGCAAAAAAAAACAATTTTTATAAAACATTAAGCTTAAGATTAATAGGGGTGCCCAAACTTTTTCATATAACTGTACATAAAACATGACAGTGCGCAAAAAGCTGGTGCAAGCAATAACATTATTTCCAAAAGTAACACAATGCACCTGTTAGGAAAGTATAAAAACAATCACATTTATTAACCAGTTCAAGACCAGGCCATTTACCCACGCACCTTACCAGGCAAATTTTCAGGTTTTTTCATACATGCGGTTTAAAGAGGTGTCATTTTTTTTTCCATGTTAGGATATTCAAATAGTTTTTGCATCTTTTTATCTTGATACATTGGGCTTCATTTTTTTTGTCATAATCTCTTTTTTATTTTTTCTTTGCTGATATTGGGTGATATCGTTGAGAAAATAAGGGAAATATAGTGCCTTGCAAAATTATTCGGCCCCCTGAAACTTTTCAACCTTTTTCCACATATCATGTTTCAAGTATAAAGATACCAACAACAAGTGGAACACAATTGTGAAGTTGAACGAAATTTATTGGTTATTTTACATTTTTGTGGAAATTCAAAAACTGAAAAGTGGGACGTGCAATATTATTTGGCCCCTTTACTTTCAGTGCAGCAAACTCACACCAGAAGTTCATTGTGGATCTCTGAATAATCCAATGTTGTTCTAAATGCCTAATGATGATAAATATAATCCACCTGTGTGTATTCAAGTCTCCGTATAAATGCACCTGCTCTGTGATAGTCTCAGGGTTCTGTTTGAAGCACACAGAGCATCATGAAGACCAAGGAACACAGCAGGCAGGTCCGTGATACTATTGTGGAAAAGTTTAAAGCTGGATTTGGATACAAAATGATTTCCAAAACTTTAAACATCCCAAGGAGCACTGTGCAAGCGATCATATTGAAATGGAAGGAGTATCATAGCACTGAAAATCTACCAAGACCTATATTGCCTTGCGCTGGCGTGTACTCCAAAGGACAGAGAATGAACTTCAATCCAATATTGCGGCCAGCATGCAGCCAGCGGGTAAGGAAAGGGTGAATCAAACACCTGAAAACCCCGCCCATATGACCCAAAACCGGTCCCGCCAAATTCAGGTGACAGGCTCCCTTTAAAGGGGCCGAATAATATTGTACGCCCCACTTTTCAGTTTTTGAATTTCCACAAAAAATTAAAATAACCAATAAATTTCGTTCAACTTCACAATTGTGTTCCACTTGTTGTTGATTCTTCACCAAAAATTTACATTTGGTATCTTTATGTTTGAAGCATGATATGTGGGAAAAGGTTGAAAAGTTCCAGGGGGCCGAATACTTTCACAAGGCACTGTACATGTTTGTTTTTCACATTTTTTTTTATAAAGAACTATTAAATAAACTAAAAAATGTGTTCCCCATTCTCTAGCAATTTGGATTGGCAGTGGCTTATTTTTTAATTTATTTTTTACTAGATTTTTGTATTTTTTTTTCTCATTTATTGCACATATTGTGATAGAAGACCTTTAGGGTTTTTTCAATATATAAATCCTTTTTTTTATTTAATCTGATTTTGCCTATAACTGGGGCTGTTGTGCATAGTTCCAATTACAAAGGAATTTCAGACTCCAGACTGCGTGGCAGAACTGACTTGGTTTCCTAGAACCCAACTGCGCCTGCTCCCTCCTTCTCTACACCCACCCCAATGCACAATCGAGTATCGAGCAGTGCCCGGCATGCTCGCCCATCTCTACCTAGAGCATAATAAACACAGGGTAAAACGTTACAAAGTCTGAACACTTAACTCACCGCTAACCTGCTGTGCCAGAGACTATAGTCTGGTTCAACGCTTCTTCTAACCTCTTCTTTCCCTATAATTTGTGATGTCCTCTTCGTGAATCTTCACTCTGCACCAAGGCTTCTGGGGTCAAGTAGAGTCCTAAAGTCACGATGCATGTCACGATGTGTCTCACTTGAGGCCTAGTCAGCACCTTGGACAGCGCATGTCATGTTGGTATGTGCATTGTGACGTCAGATGCCTACTTGGCCTCAAAAATGCTGACACAGAATGAAGATGTCTGAAGATGCATCAGAAGAAAAAAGAGACTATAGTTCAGCAAAATGTTAGCCAATCAGCTTCCATTAAATTCGAATGAAACTGATAAAAAAAAAAACAGATTTAGGAGAAGAATTTCACTCATGTCTAATTATCACAATTAAACTCGAGGCAAAAGGAATACATTTTGTTATGACTTATGAAATGGCAAAGGTGCAGGGATTCAAAGAACACCTAAAAGAGAGCCCCTGAGTTATTATTGCCTTAGGCCCTTTCTAGGCATAGCAGAACATACAGTATGGTATCAATTCGGCCTTCAATTATCCTATAAAATATTTATATAGGACCTTTCAGGTCTCCTAAAATACTGTATACATTATCATACTCCCCATAATATAATGGAACGACAATACAACACTGGTGAATAGTGCTGGCCCTCTACTCTGTCTCAAGATTTCACAATACAAACTGCATATATTATTAAGTAGATGCATCTGAAAACGTTATTTCGAAATACTATGTCAGAATGTCAGCATAGTCTAAATATTAAAATTAGAATTTTATTGCTATGCTATGCGCAACTTCTGTTTTCCCCTCTCCTCCTTCCGGGGCTCTATGATGCGACGCCGTGGCCGTGCCCACCATCTTGGTTGTCTTGCCACTTCGCCTGACATCTTCTATATGAGCCTTTTTGTCCTTCCTCATTCTCAGAAACGAATAAATTGCTTAAGTTAATTCCTACCGTCACATCCTATAGCCTTTATTTATCTGATACGTTTAATAACTCAATTTTAGGCTATTCTCTCTAGGCCTGAACCAGTTTGTTCATGTTTTTATGCTCACTTGTCTTTTTTCAGCTATAGTTGCATTGATTTCCTGTATCTTCTAGTGCATCTCAGTCTCTTCTGAATCAATATATACTTGAGATCTATCTGTGAGCATATATGTTTTGATATTTGTCTATGTTACGTGAAAACTTACCGTATTTTTCAGACTATAAGACGCACCGGACTATAAGGCGCACCCAGGTTTTAGAGGTGGAAAATAGGGAAAAAAATATTTGAAGCAAAAAAATGTGGTAAAATATTTAACCCCTTCACCCCCGGAGCTTTTTCCGTTTTTCCGTTTTCGTTTTTCGCTCCCCTCCTTCCCAGAGCCATAACTTTTTTATTTTTCCGTCAATTTGGCCATGTGAGGGCTTATTTTTTGCGGGACGAGTTGTACTTTTGAACGACATCATTGGTTTTAGCATGTCGTGTACTAGAAAACGGGAAAAAAATTCCAAGTGCAGTGAAATTGCAAAAAAAGTGCAATCCCACACTTGTTTTTTGCTTGCCTATTTTGCTAGGTTCACTAAATGCTAAAACTGACCTGCCATTATGATTCTCCAGGTCACTACGAGTTCATAGACACCTAACATGACTAGGTTATTTTTCACCTAAGTGGTGAAAAAAAATTCCAAACTTTGCAAAAAACAAAACAAAACAAAATTGCGCCATTTTCCGATACTCGTAGCGTCTCCATTTTTCGTGATCTGGGGTCAGGTGAGGGCTTATTTTTTGCGTGCCGAGCTGGCATTTTTAATGATAGCATTTTGGTGTAGATACGTTCTTTTGATCGCCCGTTATTGCATTTTAATGCAATGTCGTGGCGACCAAAAAAACGTAAATCTGGCGTTTCGAATTTTTTTCTCATTACGCCATTTAGCGATCAGGTTAATGCTTTTTTTTAATTGATAGATCGGGCGATTCTGAACGCGGCGATACCAAATATGTGTAGGTTTTTGGTTTTTTTTATTGATTTATTTTGATTGGGGCGAAAGGGGGGTGATTTAAACTTTTATGTTTTTTTTATTTTTTTCACATTTTTAAAAACTTTTTTTTTTTACTTTTGCCATGCTTCTATAGCCTCCATGGGAGGCTAGAAGCAGGCACAGCCCGATCGGCTCTGCTACATAACAGCGATCATCAGATCGCTGTTATGTAGCTAAAATGCAGGTGTGCTGTGAGCGCCGACCACAGGGGGGCGCTCACAGCCACCGGCAATCAGTAACCATAGAGGTCTCAAGGACCTCTATGGTTACAATGGAGGAGCATCGCCGACCCCCGATCATGTGACAGGGGTCGGCGATGCGCTCATATCCGGCCGCACGGCCGGATGCGGTAGTTAAATGCCGCTGTCTGCGTTTGACAGCGGCATTTAACTAGTTAATAGCGGCGGGTGATCGCGATTTCACCCGCCGCTATTGCGCGCACATGTCAGCTGTAAAAAACAGCTGACATGTCGCGACTTTGATGTGCGCTCACCGCCGGAGCGCACATCAAAGCGGGGGTCCCGACATGTGACGTACTATAC
Organism: Ranitomeya variabilis; assembly: GCF_051348905.1. Classification (NCBI taxonomy): domain Eukaryota; kingdom Metazoa; phylum Chordata; class Amphibia; order Anura; family Dendrobatidae; genus Ranitomeya; species Ranitomeya variabilis. The sequence continues at coordinate 654,172,006 of NC_135234.1, forward strand.
CGTCACATGTCGGGAAGGGGTTAATAACATACTATAATATGTGGTGTTATTATATATAATAGTATGTTATTATGTTGGAAGCTGCGGGACCAGTGTGGTGTCTGTGAAGTACTATATGAAGATGCTGGAGGGTGAGTATAAGAATGGCACAGGGCTCATATTGAAAGCACCACTCCAGCACTGCAAAATAACACTGGAGTGCTGCTTTAAAATCCTATGGGAGAACTATAACTCCCAGCATGTCCTGCAGATCCTATGACATGCTGGGAGTTATAGTTCACTAAAGGAGTGGCAGAGTGCTTTATTGTGTTTTGGAAAGACTAACCTCTTAATTGTGGCAGCCAGCCAGCCTGTGGTGAGGTAAAAGCATCCCATGACTGCACACACAGAGCCCTCCCTCTTGTTGCCTTTCCACAGCACAGGTTATAAGAGGAAGCCTGCAGATTCTAGTGTTGGAGTCTGAAGGACCTGTGATGATGTCAAGAAGAGGGAGGGCTCTGTGCTGCCATGTGATGCTCCAGCCCGCCCACTTCTGACATCATCACAGGTCCTCCTGCACAGCACTCAGCTCCAGCCCAGGAAGGCACCAGCGATCTCCTCTCCCCCGGACCCTGCTGCTGCTGCCTCCTCCTCCCCCGGACACATGGATCTCCCCAGCTGCTGCAGGAATCAGCGCTGAGGAATCCATGTGTGTGGCTGCTTAAGTGCAGTATTCATTTGCTGCTCCCGGCTCACAGCTCAGCTGATAGGTGGGCGGGGAAGCAGCTAATGAATATTCACTGCACTTAATCATCGGGACCACATGGTTTCCCCAGCAGCTGGTTCCCGGCAGTGGGGACATTTTTCTGCCTCCTGAAGTGGGATATCATTTCGATCCCACTCACTGCTGCCCCCCTCCCCACATGCTAAATCCCTACCATAAGACGCACCCACACTTTCCTCCCAAATTTGGAGGAAAAAAGTGCGTCTTATGGTCAGAAAAATACAGTAAATAAAGAATTTAAAAAAAAAATATTAGAATTTTATGATTCTACTTAAAGGGCCACTGTCACCCCTGCCGTCACTCCAATCTTCATGGGCTTTCGGTGCCGCCCCCTCAGCGCTGTTTACGTTTCAAAACCGGCGCCTGCGCTGTGTACTGGTGTCCGTCTGACATCCCAGCCAGGCTTGCAGACTGCGCCTGTGCGGGCAGTGCGGCCACCCACCTTTGGAATCCCAGCCCCGCACTGTGTTATGCATTATGCAGAGTGCGGGGCTGAGATTCACAAGCAGGGCGGCCGCACAGGTGCAGTCTGCAAGCCTGGCTGTGACGTCAGATGGCCAGAGCTCACTGCGCCTGCGCAGCACAATAGTACACAGCGCAGGCGCCGGTTTTGAAACGTAAACAGCGCTCAGGGGGTGGCGCCGAAAGCCCATGAAGATTGGATTGACGGCAGAGTAGCGTTTCAAGCTGGGGAGTGAGGACCCGCCTCCCTGGCTAAAGACCTGTATTGTGGCTAAGTATCAAAACGCTTTATTTTGGGTATACTTGAACCTAAAACTAAAAGAGCCACCTTGTTAGAATGCAGCATTACTGCTGCACAAGGTGGCTCTTTTAGTTTATAACGGCTGGAGGGGGGTGACAGTGGCCCTTTAAGAAGTAAAAGATCTCATAAGTCCGAGTGTATTCAGAATCTAGCCATCCTGATTTGCAGCTGCAGTTTGTACTTAGCATTGTGAGTTCTCAGCAGCAGGAGGGACACTGAGGAGCTGTCAAACAGGTTAGGTGGGCAGAAAATGAGTTTAAACTTCCAAAAATAAACGGCAAAAATTAAACGGCCATTCTGTTACAGGTTTTCAAAGTAAGAACATCATCCACATCAGATCTAAGAACCATTTTTATTGTATGTACTGTATGTAAGAATGGAGTTTGTATTGTGAAATCTAGTAACAGATCTGCTTTCACCAAGGATGATTGTTTTTACACATGGTTTTATAAAGCAACTTACACCTTAGTTTCATTGCATGCATTCTTATTAACCAGAAACACATGGGCTTCTTGCACATTGAACAAGTCTGTAGGAACATGCTCACACCACCAAGAAACTTGAAGACACAAAAGAGCACAGTGAGGTCAAAAATACTCTGTTGTAAAAATAAAAAAAATCACAGTAATAAGCAAGTGCTAATCAAAAAGATGGGAAAAAAACAGGGTATTTAGTTGATACGTTTTAAAAAAAAAAAAATGTATACTAAGCTGCTCCACCAATCGTCAAGGTATACCCATAATAGAGCAGTCCTAACCAATGTATATAATCCGTATCTGATGTATTTAAAAACCTGATCATCTGTATAGTACCGTATTTTCCGGCGTATAAGATGACTTTTTAACCCCTAAAAATTGTCCCAAAAGTCGGGGGTCGTCTTATACGCCGGGTACGGGTGCACAGAGCGATCCTGGATGGTTCCCAGGGTCTGAAGGAGAGGAGACTCTCCTCCAGGCCCTGGGATCCATATTCATGTAAAAAAATAAAGAATAAAAAAATAAATATGGATATACTCACCCCTCCGACGGACCCTGGCTCTCACCGGTGCAAGCGTCTGCCTCCGTTCCTAAGAATGCAGTGAGTGAAGGACCTTCGATGACGTTGCGGTCACGTGAGCGGTCGCGTGACCGCAACGTCATCGCAGGTCCTTCACTCACTGCATTCTTAGGAACGGAGGCAGACGCTTGCACCGCTGAGGTCCAGGGTCCGTCGGAGGGGTGAGTATATCCATATTTTTTATTTTTATTCTTTAATTTTTACATGAATATGGATCCCAGGGCCTGAAGGAGAGTCTCCTCTCCTCCAGACCCTGGGAACCACACGCCGTATAAGATGACTTAGCGTATAAGATGACCCCCGTCTTATACAGCGGGTATATCCCAAATTCCATATTTTATATGGAAAAGTTGGGGGTCGTCTTATACGCCCAGTCATCTTATACACCAGAAAATACGGTACCTGTATAAGCAGGGTTCAGAGAGGGAATATCCATGTGGACCTGCTAGATGGAACAGCTTTAATGCAAATGACCCACAAAGGAGTGGTGGACTCCCTAATCTTGTAGAAACAAGAGAACAATTATAGAACCAGAAACACATGGGCTTCTTGCACATTGAACAAGTCTGTAGGAACATGCTCACACCACCAAGAAACTTGAAGACACAAGAGAGCACAGTGAGGTCAAAAATACTCTGTTTTTTTACAACAGAGTATTTTTGACCTCACTGTGCTCTTTTGTGTCTTCATGCATTCTTATTAAGTATGATTTTGTTATACAGTTGGCCAAAGAACTGTTCCTGTATTTAGTCTGATTTTTTTTTTATTCCCAGCAGGACAGTATGACACCGAAGAGCCCAATGGTATGGGTGTAAAAACCTTCTGTTACTGAGAATATTGAAATGAGCAATGAAAGACTAATTTCAAAGTACTACTTGCTGAAAAGTAGGAGCATTTCTAGCAGTTTGGATTCTGATGAGGATCCTGGGACTGAGTGTTTTACTCAGCTGAAACAAGAGACGCAGAAACAGATCATTGTTAGGTTATGAAATAAACATTGCCTATTAAAGACATGAACTTATCAATTACTGTATCACTGTAAAATGCCATCAGGATGTGAGAACTTATCCCTGGCAGGGAAACATCCCAATTTTTAGCACAGATTTCTCGTGGATAGGGTTGAGCGAAACGGGTCGTGCATTTTCATAAGTCGCCGACTTTTGGCAAAGTCGGCGTCTCATGAAACCCGACCCGATCCCTGTGCGGGGTCGGCCATGCGGTACGCGATCTTGGCGCCAAAGTCGCGTTTCGTATGACGCGTTTAGCGCCATTTTTTCAGCCAATGAATGAGCGTGGGCAGAGTGATGACATACAGTTAGGTCCATATATATTTGGACAGAGACAACATTTTTCTCATTTTGGTTATAGACATTACCACAATGAATTTTAAACAAAACAATTCAGATGCAGTTGAAGTTCAGACTTTCAGCTTTCATTTGAGGGTATCCACATTAAAATTGGATGAAGGGTTTAGGAGTTTCAGCTCCTTAACATGTGCCACCCTGTTTTTTAAAGGGACCAAAAGTAATTGGACAGATTCAATAATTTTAAATAAAATGTTGATTTCTAGTACTTGGTTGAAAACCCTTTGTTGGCAATGACTGCCTGAAGTCTTGAACTCATGGACATCACCAGACGCTGTGTTTCCTCCTTTTTGATGCTCTGCCAGGCCTTCACTGCGGTGGTTTTCAGTTGCTGTTTGTTTGTGGGCCTTTCTGTCTGAAGTTTAGTCTTTAACAAGTGAAATGCATGCTCAATTGGGTTGAGATCAGGTGACTGACTTGGCCATTCAAGAATATTCCACTTCTTTGCTTTAATAGACTCCTGGGTTGCTTTGACTTCATGTTTTGGGTCATTGTCCATCTGTAGTATGAAACGACGACCAATCAGTTTTGCTGCATTTGGCTGGATCTGAGCACACAGTATGGCTCTGAATACATCAGAATTAATTTGGCTGCTTCTGTCCTGTGTCACATCATCAATAAACACTAGTGACCCAGTGCCACTGGCAGCCATGCATGCCCAAGCCATCACATTGCCTCCGCCGTGTTTTACAGATGATGTGGTATGCTTTGGATCATGAGCTGTACCAAGCCTTCGCCATACTTTTCTCTTTCCATCATTCTGGTAGAGGTTGATCTTGGTTTCATCTGTCCAAAGAATGTTCTTCCTGAACTGTGCTGGCTTTTTTAGATGTTTTTTAGCAAAGTCCAGTCTAGCCTTTTTATTCTTGACACTTATGAGTGGCTTGCACCGTACAGTGAACCCTCTGTATTTACTTTCATGCAGTCTTCTCTTTATGGTAGATTTGGATATTGATACGCCGACCTCCGGGAGAGTGTTGGTCACTTGGTTGGCTGTTGTGAAGGGGTTTCTCTTCACCATGGAGATTATTCTGCGATCACCCACCACTGTTGTCTTCCGTGGGCGCCCAGATCTTTTTGCATTGATGAGTTCACCAGTGCTTTCTTTCCTTCTCAGGATGTACCAAACTGTACATTTTGCCACTCCTAATATTGTAGCAATTTCTCGGATGGGTTTTTTCTCTGTTTTCACAGCTTAAGAATGGCTTGTTTCACCTTCATGGAGAGCACTTTTGACCGCATGTTTACTTCATAGGAAAACCTTCCAAATGCAAGCACCACACCTCAAATGAACTCCAGGCCTTTTATCTGCTTAGTTGAGAATGACATAATGAAGGGATTGCCCACACCTGTCCATGAAATAGCCTTGGAGTCAATTGTCCAATTACTTTTGGTCCCTTTAAAAAACAGGGTGGCACAGGTTAAGGAGCTGAAACTCCTAAACTCTTCATCCAATTTTAATATGGATACCCTCAAATGAAAGCTAAAAGTCTGAACTTCAACTGCATCTGAATTGTTTTGTTTAAAATTAAATTGTGGTAATGTCTATAACCAAAATGAGAAAAATGTTGTCTCTGTCCAAATATATATGGACCTAACTGTAGGTCTTAGGGGAGTGAACGCCTATCGTCATGTTATCGCTTGTGCGCAGTAGGGATTTGGAATGTGCAATACGAAATTTTCTGTGCTGGGACGACGGAGGAGAGAGAGAGAGAGAGAGAGAGAGAGAGAGAGAGAGAGAGAGAGAAAAAAAAATTAAAATCCTTCATTGGGTTTCGTGTTTCGGCCGAAACCCGACTTTTCACGGTGGTCGGCCGATTTCACTCGACTCGACTTTTAAGAAAGTCGGGTTTCACAAAACCCGACTCGACCCTAAAAAACTAAAGGTCGCTCAAGCCTACTCGTGGACTTTACTTCAAGCCATTATGATCTATTCATGATACTTGTAGTACAACCTTATGGTAAACAACCTGGAACTTTTCACAATCGGGTTAATTTTTATGTCTATAAAGCTGTCAATTAGGAAGTATGTACATGTCTTGATTAAAATATGGTATTGAAAAAAAATCATAAATTATGTATTAAAGGAGAATGCTTTATGTGTCACACAGTACTGTATACTGTCTTTCATAGCTGGATAGCATGCATAGCTCGGCTTGGAAACGATGTCATCAGTGATAGTTTATTAAAGCCAAACATCACTAACAGTTCCAAGGTAAAAAAAAAAACAATCTGTCATCAGGATTTCACTACTAAACTATTTATATGTGCATGTAACTCTTTCACAGCAGAGTCAAGAAATTACTTTATATGGCCAGTCTGTTCCACCATTACTCAGAAATTAGAGTTTGAGTTAATATACAAATGAGGCTAAAAGACTATGGTAGATCTGAACACTCAGTCACTCCAGCTCTATTCCACAGCCTCTATGCTGCATGGCTTCAGACAAAGGAATTGTTAGTCAGGCAGGAGGAGGCAGTGCTGGGAACGGAATAGAGCTGTAGTGACAGAGGCTTCATATCTACAATAGCTGTGTACATCAACTCAAACACTGATTTCTTAGTAATGAAGGAACAGACTGATCATATAAAGGTATCATTGGACTTGAGATTAAAAGAACGACATGCTTCCTAATAGACAAGCCCCAGGCAATATAAGACGTAACTTAAATATTATCCATTCAGCAAAGCAAAACCCCCTTAATGGTATTAGGCTTAAATATAGAAAAGGCTTTGGATTCAATTTCATGGTCCTTTTTTCTTATTTTTATCCTTTCCGAATTTGGTTTCCCATCTGGTCTGATTAAATCCTTACAACTACTATATGATTTTCCCTCCGCCTATTTAACATTGCCCACCACAAAACCATTACCCATTAATATACAGTGGGGAATGAGACAGGGATGTCCCTTGTCCCCAGCACTAGCGATGGAGCCCCTAGCGGAAGCTATTAGAACACATTCTGATATTAAGGGGTATAATTTAGATAATAAGAAGGATGATTATAAGGTGAGTTTATTTGCTGACGACCTACTATTGACCATTTCACAACCCAATATATCTATACCCAATCTCTTTACGGTACTCCACTCCTTTGAACAGATCTCTGGTCTAAAAATGAATGTGGAAAAGTCAGAAGCAATGTTTATCAACACACCTGATCCGGTACAAGACCACATTATTTCCCAATTCAAATTTACTAAAAAAGAACACTACCTAACGTACCTAGGCATTAACCTCATCACTAATAGATCATCCTTATATACATGGAATTATACCCCACTAATTTAAAAGCTTTCTACTGACCTCTCTAAATGGTCCAACCCATCATTGTCATGGTGGGGACACATTCACTTTATAAAAGTGGTAACATTACCACATTTCCTGTATATATTTAGATCATTACCAATATTGATACCCAGCATAATATTTTTAAAAATCCACTCATTAATCTCCAAATTCATTTGGCAAGTAAAACAACCTTGAAACGCTTAGCAAATAATGTTTATTCATAGAATATTAGGGGGATTATCCCTTACAAATTTCTCTCTATATTACAAAGCAGCCAAAATAGCTCAATTGACAACAGTCTCCTCAATTTCTAATATGCCTAGGTGGGTAAACTTAGAATATTCCCTAATAACTCCTTCTTCTTCTACAGGACTTACGTGGTCAACAAATCAGATATATCCTAACATGGTGAGGGTAGCCCCATATACTCATCACACTCTGTTTTTATGGAAAAAAATAACATTTCACTTTCAATTACAATCAAATCCATCCCCAATATTATCTTTATTTTACAATCCTATGTTTGTTCCGGGTCTAGAAATCAGTTCTTTCAAGTGGTGGTTATCTAAAAAGATTACTCTAAAATATATCTGGTCACCAGCTAATATTGTCATGACAAGACCAGAATTTATACAAAAATACAACCTGCCTTCAACAGAAGTGATGCACATCAATCAAGTTTTACACTTTGCTAAAAAAAAACTCGGATGATCTGAATGAGCCTTCCTTTACAACCTTCGAATGAAAATGCCCCTATGACCCTTTTGGCTGTGGGACTATCTCTTTACTTTACTCCATATTTATCGCTCCGCCTAACAACAAGAAAATGGAATACATGGCTCAATTGGAAGAAGACCTGGGTTCTGTTCTTTCTAATGAGACCTGGCTCCACTGTTTGTCGAAAGGCAGTAATCAAACTTCTTTATCTGAAGCATCTCTCAAATTACTACACAGAACATACTATGTCCCCACAGAACTTCCTAAAATATACCCTAATATATCAGACAGATGCTTTAGGGGGTGTAATATAGCAGGTGATGTAAGGCATATTTGGTGGTCCTACCCATGTGTGAAAACGTTCTGAAAAAAATCATCATTTTACTTAATAATATAATAAGTAGACCGTTACGACTCGATCCTGCAATTTTCCTCTTTGGGAATAGTCCAAGGGGTACAAATCATAAAACTAAAAGGTTAATTAATTTTATAACTATGGCTTCACGAATACATATTGCTTCTAAGTGGAAGACTTCAATATTATCATTACCTGAGGTTCTAAATAGAATTAATACATTAATGTGGTATCAATGCATAGAAGCTACAAGGGCTGATACATTTGAACAATTTTTCAGCATGTGGTCCCCGTGGATAGATCGTCAATGTAATTCCTCTATATGTGCAGCATTAAATATTTCACATTGAGAGAATTAGAAATTTTGACAAAGATTTACTAGATGATTGTATAGATTATCTCTTGTTATGTTAAATACAGCGATTTGCTGAAAGTGTCAACAATGTTAAATGTTATGTATGTTACTGTTAAGTATTGTTGTCCTTTGCCTTTCACTCCCCCTACATACCCCTCCCCTTTTCTCCTTTTTTCTTTTTGTACCCTAGACTGTATTAAACTTTTTAAATGGATAATTAATAAAAATCTTTGAAACTAAAAGAACTATATACAGATGTAATAGTCTTTTTGGGGAGGATGAAATCCTGCTGACATCCCCATGTAAGTCTTTACACTCTTTTGCAACTATTTTTCATCTTGTGTTTTTTGTTAACCTATAGAAATTAGAGAGACATGGTCCACATTAGTATATTTAAAGTAAATAAAATATATTTTTAAAACTACTGCAAGGTTGAAGGAGTAAAAAAATGTTTGTAAATGAGTAAATATCATTTAATTACACTTGTATATTAAGAAATAATGTTCTTGTTCTATAGTAGCAGAAGAATGAATAACAATTAAAACTGATTCATCAAGGTGTTTTCGCTAGAACTCTGCCATAAAACAACTAGAAATGTTGCAAAATTTTCACGCAAAATGAAAAAGTATGCAACTTTTGGTGCTTTTATCACAGGACCTGCCAGCTATGCCAAAATGAGAAGATAATGGGATGGGACAGCATGTGAAAAAGCTTTCCTAGCAAATTGACCATAATTTACACTACTAAAGTCAGCTGCAGACAAATGTATGAAAAATTTTCTGAGCTTAATCCACAAAAACTTGGGCGATATCAATTTAATTTTCATTCGATTTGCACCCTTGTGACATTCGTGTGTCTATTTTTTATGTCCGTATGATATCTGTGTGATGTCCGTGTGCTATTCATTTTAATACATCTACATAAATAAATGTTCAATGGCTTGCAAAAGTATTAACCCCCTTAGCATTTTTTGTGTTTTGCTACCTCACAACTTGGAATTTCACTGGTTCTTTTGAGGGTTTGCATGAGTACATGTAAAGAACATGCCTACAACTCTGATCATTTGGTTTTCTTTTTATTGTGCCACAAACAACAAATAGGTCAAAATAGCTGTTAACTTCAGTGTGCATAACTATTCACTCCCCTAAAGTCACTACTAGCGCCACCTTTTACGACAATTACAGCTGCAAGTCACTTTGGATAAGTCTCTGTAAGATTTCCACATCTTGCCATTGGCATTTTACTCATTCATCAAGGTAAAACTACTCCAGCTCCTTCAAGCTAGATGGTTTCCTCTGCTGAACAGAAATCTTCAATTCAGAACACAGAATCTCAATTGGATTAAGGTATGGGCTTTGAATAGGCCACTCTGAAACATTTACACATTTCCCCTTAAACCACTCAAGTATTGCTTTAGCAGAATGCTTTGGGTCAATGTCTTGTTGGAAGGTAAATCTCCGACCCAGTCACTCAAAGACTGAAACAAGCTTTGCTGTAGCATATGCCTGTATTTTGCACCATCCATCTTCCCCTCTACTCGGACCATTTTCACTGTCCCTGCTGCCAAAAATAAAACATCTCACAGCATGATGCTGCCACCACCATGTTTCACTTTGGGGATTGTGTTCTTGGGGTGATGTGCTGTGTTGGTTTGGCGCTAGACATACATTAGCGTTTACCTGTGTGGCTAAAAAGTTATTCATGGTCTTGTTTGGTTAGTGGTGCCTCTTACTTAATGGTGTTGCATCTGTGGTATTTCAGAAAAGGTGTGTATATACAGTGGCTTGCAAAAATATTACCCACCCTTAGCTTTTTACCTATTCTGTAAGATTACAACCTGTGTTTAATTATTTTTGTAATCTGATTTGTGTGTGATGCATCACCACTTATTAGTATATGTTGTAATTGTAAGTACACAGTATTAAACAGTGGCATGCTAAAGTTTGGGAACCCCTGTCAAAATTACTGTTATTGTGACAGTTAAGCAAGTTAAAGATGAAATAATCTCTAAAAGGAATAAAGTAAAAGATGACACATTTCCTTTACATTTTAGGCCAAAATAATGTATTGCCATTTTTTAATTTTAGAAATTACAGAAAGGAAGATGGGCAAATGCAAAGTTTGTGATAAATAGATAATAGATAGATAAATAGATATATACCAGTCGTGACTTGTATTGTTTAAGATTACTGTACTTGTTTTTATTATGTATACCCCTCCTCACCTGAAAAGTGCCATGGAATGAATGGCACTAAAATAAATAATAATAATGTGATAGATAGAAATGTTGGCCTATTGAAATGTATGTTCAGTAAATGCACTCAATACTTGGTCGGGGCTCCTTTTGCATCAATTACTGGGTCAATGCGGCGTGGCATGGAGATGATCAGCCTGTGGGATTGTTGAGGTGTTATGGAAGCCCAGGTTGCTTTAATAGCCTTCAGCTTGTCTGCATTGTTGAGTCTGGTGTCTCTCCTCTTGACAATACCATATAGGTTCTCTATAGGGTTAATAAGGTCAGGCGAGTTTGCTGACCAATCAAGCACATTGATACTGTTGTTTTTAAACCAGGTATTAGTACTTTTGGCAGTGTGGACAAGTGCCAAGTCCTGCTGGAGAATGAAATTTCCATCTCCAAAAAGCTTGTTGGCAGAGGGAAGGAAGCATGAAGTGCTCTAAATTTTCCTGGCAGACGGCTACTCTGACTTTAGTCTTGATAAAACACAGTAAACCTACACCAGCAGATGACATGGCGCCCCAAACCATCACTGACTTTCATCTGAAAACAACACCGTAGATCACTGAGCAACAGTCCAGTTCTTTTTCTCATTGGCCCAGGTAAGACGCTTTGTCTATTGATCATGAATGGCTTGACACAAGGAATGCGACACTTGTAGCCCATGTCCAGGATACGTCTCTGTGTGGTGGCTCTTGAAGCAATGACTCCAGCAGCAGTCCACTTCTTGTGAATCTCCGCCAAATTTTTGAATGGCCTTTTCTTAACAAATGGCTAATGGCTGCTGTTATCCCGGTTGCTTGTGCACCTTTTTTTGCCACATTTTTCCTTCCACTCAACCTTCCATTAATATGCTTGGATAAAGCACTCTGTCAACAGCCAGCTTCTTTAGCAATGAACTTTTGTGGCTTACCCTCCTTGTGGAGTGTGTCAATGACTGCCTTCTGGACATCTCTCAAGTCAGCAGTCTTCCCCATTTTCGTGGAGCCTACTGAAACAGACTAAAGGACTTTTTTAGACGCTTAGGAAGCCTTTGCAGGTGTATTTTGTTAATTATTCTAATTTACTGAGATAATGAATTTTGGGTTTTCATTGGCTGTAAGTAGGGATGAGTGAGTATATTCGTGGGTATTCGGTAATCAGCGAGTAATGAAGTACTTGTGGTACTCGGCACATAGCGAGTACTTCACTACTCGCCTCTCACTATTCAGATCTCCTGCCCAGCATATGCCAATCACAGTAATGCTGCAGCCTTCTTGGTCGTGGGTGGCATTGCTATGATTGGCTGGCTGCCCAGCGTCTTACATAGTCTATGAGTTATAGCCTAGCTCTAAATAAGCCCTGCCGCCACCCTTTTCTGCACATTGCACGCAGAACACAGCTAGTGTAGGGAGAGTGTGAGCAGCTGCTAGGGAGAGTTGTGTTTGTTTGTGCAAATCGTCCAGAAATCCTCTGTAAAACCCAAAAGCTCTTTTCAGAGCTGAAAGTATAAGTAATAGTGACAGTTTCTCCAGCTATTTTTGGGGTCAAATTTACCCCTGCAGGGCACTTTTTTGTGCTGTTGCGGCGCTGTGTGCACAGAGAATAGGACGAATGGTACTGCACTGCTGACACGCAGCCAGCACCGCTGTCTTGTGTGGTGACTGGGGTGCGTAATCTCCCCTTAAACCTCAGGGCAATTTTTTTTACTGGCAGCACCACTGTCTTGTGTGGTGACTTGGGTGCGTAATCTCGCCTTAAACCTCAGGGCAATTTTTTAGTGGCAGCACCACTGTCTTGTGTATTTATTGGGGTGCGTAATCTTGCCTTAAAACTCAGGGCAATAATTTTTTTGTGGCAGCACCGCTGTCTTGTGTGGTTACTGGGGTGCGTAATCTCGCCTTAAACCTCAGGGCAATTTTTTAGTGGCAGCATCGCTGTCTTGTGTGGTTACTGGGGTGCGTAATCTCACCTTAAACCTCAGGGCAATTTTTTAGTAGCAGCATCGCTGTCTTGTGTGGTGACTGGGGTGCGTAATCTCGCCTTAAACCTCAGGGCAATTTTTTAGTGGCAGCACTGCTGTCTTGTGTGGTGACTGGGGTGCGTAATCTCGCATTAAACCTCAGGGCAATATTTTAGTGGCAGCACCGCTTTTTTTGTGGTTACTGGGATGCGTAATCTCGCCTTAAACCTCAAGGCAATTTTTTAGTGGCAGCACCGCTGTCTTGTGTGGTGACTGGAGTTCGCAATCTCACCTTAAACCTCAGGGCAATTTTTTAGTGGCAGCATCGCTGTCTTGTGTGGTGACTGGGGTGTGTAATCTCGCCTTAAACCTCAGGGCAATTTTTTAGTGGCAGCACTGCTGTCTTGTGTGGTTACTGGGGTGCGTAATCTCACCTTAAACCTCAGGGCAATTTTTTAGTGGCAGCAAAGCTGTCTTGTGTGGTGACTGGGGTGTGTAATCTCGCCTTAATCCTCAGGGCAATTTTTTAGTGGTAGCATCGCTGTCTTGTGTGTGGTGACTGGGGTGTGTAATCTCACCTAGACCCTCAGGGCAATTTTTTAGAGGCAGCACCGCTGTCTTGTGTGGTGACTGGGGTTCATAATCTCGCCTAAACCCTCAGGGCAATTTTTTAGTGGCAGCACCGCTGTCTTGTGTGGTGACTGGGGTGCGTAATCTCGCATTAAACCTCAGGGCAATATTTTAGTGGCAGCACCGCTTTTTTTGTGGTTACTGGGATGCGTAATCTCGCCTTAAACCTCAAGGCAATTTTTTAGTGGCAGCACCGCTGTCTTGTGTGGTGACTGGAGTTCGCAATCTCACCTTAAACCTCAGGGCAATTTTTTAGTGGCAGCATCGCTGTCTTGTGTGGTGACTGGGGTGCGTAATCTCGCCTTAAACCTCAGGGCAATTTTTTAGTGGCAGCACTGCTGTCTTGTGTGGTTACTGGGGTGCGTAATCTCACCTTAAACCTCAGGGCAATTTTTTAGTGGCAGCAAAGCTGTCTTGTGTGGTGACTGGGGTGTGTAATCTCGCCTAAACCCTCAGGGCAATTTTTTAGTGGCAGCACCGCTGTCTTGTGTGGTGACTGGGGTTCGTAATCTCGCCTAAACCCTCAGGGCAATTTTTTAGTGGCAGCACCGCTGTCTTGTGTGGTGACTGGGGTGCGTAATCTCGCCTTAAACCTCAGGGCAATATTTTAGTGGCAGCACCGCTTTTTTTGTGGTTACTGGGGTGCGTAATCTCGCCTTAAACCTCAAGGCAATTTTTTAGTGGCAGCACCGCTGTCTTGTGTGGTGACTGGAGTTCGCAATCTCACCTTAAACCTCAGGGAAATTTTTTTGTGGCAGCACCGCTGTCTTGTGTGGTGACTGGGGTGCGTAATCTCGCCTTAAATCTCAGAGCAATTTTTTAGTGGCAGCACCGCTGTCTTGTGGGGTGACTTGGGTGCGTAATCTCACTAGTCTCCCCAATATCTGCATCTGAACATCAGCAGCTATGGCAGAAAAATCCAAAATTCCTAAAAAGGCTGTTGTGAAGGGACAGGGACGTGGGGCTGTCATTGGTGCCCAACAAGGCACAGAGTCTGGGAGACCAAAGAAGGTTAATGCATCTAGGTTCCTGGTGAAATTTCCCAGTGTGGAATGTAAACGGGTCTGGAAGCCAGAAGAACAAGAGCAGATACTGTCTTGGATGGCTGATAAGGCCTCAGCAAAATTTTCTAGCAGCACCCAATCATCCATGATAAAACAGTCTCCTGTCCATACAGAGAATGCCGGGTCATCCTATTCTCAACAGGTTTCTAGTTCATCACCCCGTCAGGAGTCACAGGAAACATTTGACCCCAACCTTTGCCACTCCGAACATCTGTTTGGTACATTTCCTTTCGTTGCCTCTGGCCTCTCACATTGAAGAGGAACGTGAGGAGGTACTGTCTGTTGATGATGGCCAAATATTTGAAACTCCACGTCCAGAAGAAAGCCACTTTCATCCACATGATATACCGGGTGAAGAGGTGGAGGCTGATGGTGATGACACACAGTTTAAACAACACTGCTGAGCAGGCACCATCTACAAATATTTACCATTTAAGGGGATCACCAACTGCATACCAAACAACAATGGAACAAAATAGAGCAAAGTGTATGCATGAGAAATGGGATCACCACAACAGTTTAAAATTTATACAAAAAACATCTTTATTTTAGGAAACAAACACAACAACATAAAAACATTTAAAAACCCCAAAATATGACCTGGGGTAAAGGGTCCATATAGATACCAGATAAATGCTATAATATTGCACACAACATTAAACAGCCTATGCACATTAATGTACAGATAACCAAACCACTATTCCCAGCATATGGGCGTAATATAATGCAGTATGATATTACACATCAAGTTATACGCTCTTAAATAGAGGTTAACACTCCATACCATACCCCATGTATGAGGAACTATATAGTGGATTTCAATCAGGCTGTTCTGTTTGCTGAGGTCTCAGCAAACAGAACAGCCTGATTGAAATCCACTAAACCCACCACCCCGGGAACCTTGTACAGCCTGCCTGCTAGGTAGGGTAAGACTTAGGTCAGTGCACAGCAGGGTCTAGGGATCTGCTTGGTGTCTAATATATTTTGTATTCCATTCACCATTTTCCTTGTTAGTTCCTCATACATGGGGACCAAGAGCAATCCCTCAGTGCCCCAAGTCAAGGCAAGGGTGCGTTCAGCCGCTGTCTGGAATTTTTTTTCCGATAGTCATTCTGAACCAAATTTTGTTATCTGTAGCATTTGCCATACGAAGCTGAGCAGAGGCCAGGGCAAAGGCAATCAAAGCACCACCAGTATGCAGAAACACATGGCAGCCAAACACCCTAGTCGGTGGGTGGAACAACAGGGTACCAAATTGGTGTCTGCGGGTCAAACCACTGCCATGTTGTCTGTTATCCGTCCTTCCCAATCTGCAGGGCAGGAAGCAGGTGACCATCATACCTCTTGCTCACAGTCTGCGGTTGCACAGACACAGGACACAACAAGCTCATCTACTTGTTTGTCCCAGCCAAGCGTCCAATTGTTCGTGCCCCAGATGTATGAAAGGAGGAGTAAATACCAAGCCACGCACCCACAAGCACAAATACTGAATGCGCACACTGCCAAGTTGCTAGCCATGGAGATGTTGCCATTTAGGCTTGTGGGGACACAGTCTTTCCGTGTTCTGTTGGCTGTGGCTGCCCCACAATACTCGGTTCCCAGCCGGCACTATTTTTCCTGGTGTGCCATCCCCGCATTACACCAATCTTAAACAATCTAAAGCGTGCTCTCACCAACACCGTAACCGGGAAGGTCCACCTTACAACAGACACGTGGACAAAACCTTGTGGCCAGGGATGATACATCTCTGTCACGGCTCACTAGCTCAACCTGGTGGAAGGTGGGACAAAGTCTGAAACTGGACCATCACATATCCTACCCACGCCACGAATAGCAGGCCCAACCTCAATCAGGGTTTCCGTCTCATCATATACGTCCTGTCTCCCCTCTTCCTCCTCTTCCTCCGCCTCGTCATCCTCTGCTGAATTACCCTCCACATCACTCCCAAGTTGGGAGCTGTGCAGCAGCGCCTCGGCAAAACAGCAACACGCTCTGCTGAAGCTGACCTGCTTAGGTGAAACACCACACACTGCAGCAGAGCTGTGGCAAGGAATAAAACAATAGACCGATCAGTAGCTCTCCCCACTGCAACTCCAACCCACTCTGGTTGTCTGCGACAATGGGCGTAACCTGGTGGTGGTTTAAAGCTCAGGAAGCTGGTACACGTGCCATGCATGGCTCACGTGCTGAACCTAGTGGTGCAGAAATTTATAAAAACATACGGTGTGCCGTATTTGCACCCATTTCTGCCATTCCTCAACCGCTGTTGCCGGTCTTGCAGCGCTTCCAAAGCAATTTAATTTGCCAAACCACTGACTCATTTGCGACCTGCCAACATGGTGGAACTCAACCTATCATATGTTGGCAAGGATAAGTGAGCAGCAGAGGGCACTTGCTGAATACCAGCTTAAACATGCCGGTCACACTGAGACTCAGCCAAGACACATAACTGTCAAGTGGGTGTGGATTGCTGATATTTGTGAGGTGCTTGATAACTTTGAGTACTGCACCAAGCTTGTGAGCTGTGATCAGGCTATTCTCAGCGTAACCATCCCTATGCTATGTCTGCTGAAAAAATCGCTGCAGAATCTAAAAATGGAATCTTTGTGTGCCCAGCAGCTGGGGATGGAGCAAGATTTCACAACGGGTGATCCTACCCAGCCCAGCCAATATCATCAGGCAAGATTGGGGGATGAAGATGGTGATGAAAACGAGGAGGGAGAGGACTTATTTTTCAGTGGTACAGAGGGGACACCTTATGCTGAAGAGGGGAATCCCAAGCCCAGCTTCATGTCTGCCAGCATGGGTGGGCTGGAGGGGAGGAGGAAGAAAGTCAGTGTGAGGAGAGGATAGGTATTGTTCCTCCTTCTGGGGTCACAGAAGATTTGCCTCTTTGCAGCTTGGCACACTTCATATCTGACTGTCTGTGCCAATACTCTCACGTAATCCACAATTTCAATAGCAACCTATACTGGTTGGCCACCTTTCTAGACCCATGGTACAAGGACAAATTTCCTTCGCTGCTGTTGCAGTCACCAAGGGGTTTCACAATTGAATCCTTCAAGAGAGCCGTTGTCAATCATTTGATGGCAAGAGCACCCTCAGACACCGCTGCTAGCAGAGGTACAATGACAGGACTCTGAACATTTTTATTACCTTTTGTGCATTACTGCCCTTTTCCAAGATGGTGTCTTTGGTCTCATGTGCACTGTGTCTTCCTGCTATAAAACTCCACCTCAGCCTTCAGTCTGTGCTAGAGTATTCTGCCTTGTATCCATCTCCTGACTCTGGTGACTCCCTGGCAATATACTTGCTCCTGTGAACCTGTGTGGTGATCTGCTCTGAGTTCCTGCTGCATACACCAGTTTCCAGTAATCCTCCTTCATCTGCTGCTCGTGTTTACTTCCATCTGCATTTGCTGGACATGTAAGCTGTTGCTGCTCTGCAAAAACCTGAGACTATTAACAAGGCCTCCCTGGTTGAGCTAAGATATTATTTGAACTGCCTTATAAGCATATCTATCTGTGTTTGGACTAAGACAAGGACTTATTCGTGTCAAGTATCCTCAAGAATAATTGTGCTTCATAGACTTTCTGCTTGATTGCATTTTCCTCTGAAGTTTCCTATAGACTGTTAAGCTGCGTTTAATATTTACACCAAGTGTTGTGGACTTGAGTTTCTCTCTGCACCTGTTTGAATCACCGTGTGATAATATAGACTTTACCACTTAAAAAACTGTGTCCTGTAGTTGTCTTGTTCCATGCAAAGAGTCTCTTGAGTTATCCCTTATAATTATTACATACCAGCTCTGTGCAACAGCATGCAGTAATAGGGAGAGACATGCCAAGCAGGTCCAAAAGAGGTGGGGGTAAAATGTCCACAAACTGGGCCATCTTCAATAAACCGGCTCATCACCAAGGACTAGCTGGAACAGTAACAATATCAAGGAGGGAGAAGTTTAACAAGATGGTCAATGACAATCTAAGTGACCATACCTGCGTCCTTCCTGATTCTTCTGTTCCGTTTAATTACTGGGTATCCAAGCTGCATAGTTGGCCAGACCTCTCCTTATATGCCTTGGAGGTGCTGGCCTGCGCTGCTGCTAGTGTGATGTCAGAGAGTGTTTTTTCCGTGCCGCTGGGGAAATCATAACAGATACACGCACACAGTTGACTACAGAGAATGCAGACAGGCTGACTCTGATAAAATTTAACAAGGACTGGATTTTGCAACAGTATTTAAGTCCTCCAGATGACAGTATGCCAACCTAAAGTCACCCAAAACGTTATGTTTTTGCAACTGGTGATCACATCCATCCCTTCCCATACAAACCTTTTCTTCTTCTTACACGTGTTTTCAAATCCTGCTTCTGCCACATGTACCCCATGGTCCATAAGCTAAAAACAATGTTCCGTTAATTAATATTTCCTATCGGAGGCACTTGTGATGAGATCCTTCTTCCTTCATCAACCATTGTATCATGCCTCTTGGGCTAATTTTTGGAGACACTATGGATATGCCTGGTCACTGGGCACTGCAACTACTGTGCTAATAGTCCGACTCCTAGCTTCATAATTGTTTGGCCCTTCAGACCTGCCTTGCTTCCTTCATCAACTATGATACAGCCCCTTGGGCTAATTTTTGGAGACACTATGGCTGTGCCTAGACACTGGGTACTGCAACTACTGTGCTAGTAGTCCTAGCTTCATATTTGCCTGCCCTGCTTTCTTCATCAACTATGATACCGTCCCTTGGGCTAATTTTTTGAGACACTATGTCTATGCCTGGACACTGGGCACTGCAACTACTGTGCTAGTAGTCCTAACTTCATAATTGATTGGCCTTTCAGACCTGCCCTGCTTCCTTCATCAACTATGATACAGCCCCTTGGGCTAATTTTTGGAGACACTATGTCTATGCCTGCACATTGGGCAGTGGAACTACTGTGCTAGTAGTCTACTTTCATAATTGTCTGGCTCTTGAGGCCTCCTTCCTGCGTCAACCATGATACAGCCCCTAGGGCTAATGTTTTGAAGACACTATGTCTATGCCTGCACATTGGGCAGTGGCAGTGGAACAACAAGGACAGTAGTCCAAGCTTTATAATTGTGAATCCCTTGTGATGATGATGATGGATGGCTTCTTCCTGCGTTAACCATCACTCAGCCCCTAAGGGCAGATCGCTCTCCTTACACCACTTACACACTTAGCTGTCAGAAGATCGTCTCCATCATCACTCGCTCTTACGGCACTTCTGATATATCACTGGTACTGCGTAAGTGGCGTACGAGTCCCGCTCTGCTGGCAAAAAACTACAGGACTTCAAATAGTGTTTGTACATTCTAGAGAAGCAGTGGTGTAATACCACTCGTGCAGCCCCTGACCAGGTGCCCTCATGTTGTATAAATTTGTTTACAGCATAAATTTTTTTAATATTTACACCTTTTTTAGCTTTTCCTCAGCCCCCAGACCGCATTGTAGTGTCCAGCAGACAATTACTCGCATTTTCCATTGACTAACATTGGACTCGCTACTCGCACCGAATACCTGCGTGTTACAGTATACTTGGTATGAGTATAGTGAGTCCGAATACTTCACTACTCACTCATCCCTAGCTGTAAGCCATAATCATCAACATTAGCAGAAATAAACACTTGAAATAGATCACTTTGCTTGTAATTACTCTATATAATATATGAGTATAAATTAACTTTTTGATTATGTAATTTTTTTGAGAAGCACCTGTAGATAGATAAATAGATATGCGACAGATATGTGATAGATAGAGGAGATAGATAGAGAAGATAGATAGATAAATACCTTATATACTCGAGTATAAGCCGAGATTTTCAGCCCATTTTTTAGGCTAAAAGTGTCCCTCTCGGCTTATACTCGAGTCATTATTCCAGGGGGTCGGCGGTGGAGAGGGAGCTGCAGGAGTGGTGGCTGTCACATCATACTCACCTGGTCCCGGCGTGGTATCTGCACTTCCCTGCTTCTCCGATGGTCTCTAGCACCTGCAGCTCTTCCTGTTTTCAGCGGTCACGTGGTACCGCTCATTAAAGTAATTAATATGGTCGCGACTCCACTCCCATAGGCATGGAGCGTATATTCATTACTTTAATGAGCGGTACATGTGACCGCTGAACACAGGAACAAGCTGCCGGCGCGCACCGGAGACCATCGGAGAAGCAGGGACATGCAGAGAGACCACGCCAGGAGGGGGTGAGTATGACGGGGGAGGGTGAGCCATGTGATATTCACCTGTACCTGTTCCACTGCCACGCAGTGTCTTCCGCATCCTCTGGCTGTGACGATAAGGTCAGAGGGGGCGATGACGTGGCTAGTGTGCATCTTCTGCCTGAACAGTCACTGCAGAGACACGGAAGAGAGCGGCGCGTGGCGGTGGAATGGGAACAGATGAATATCGCAAGTGTCGGTGTCCTGAGCCAGCGGCAACTTCAGCACCTGGCCACCATAGCACACCAGTGTCCCTGCCTGCTCAGGCCCCCGTCACTCGGCATCCAGCGATGACAGATGAGTATGTCTTATTTTTTTTAATCGCAGCAGCAGCATATGGGGCATATTATTCTATGGAGCATCTTATGGGGCCATCAACCTTTATGGAGCATTATATGGGGCATAATATTCTAGGCAGCATCTTATGGGGCCATCAAACTTTATGGAGCAGCATATGGGGCATATTATTCTATTGAACATCTTATGGGGCAATCAACCTTTGTGCAGCATTATATTGAGCATAATATTCTATGGAGCATCTTATGGGGCAATCAACCTTTATGCAGCATTATATGGGGTATATGTTAATATGGAGCATCTTATGGGGCCCATCATGAACTGTATGGAGCATTATATGGGGCTCCTGATTCAATATGGATATTCAAAAACACTTAGCCTACTGATGTCTCAATTAATTTTACTTTTATTGGTATCTATTTTTATGTTTGAAATTTACCAGTAGCTGCTGCATTTCCCACCCTAGGCTTATACTTGAGTCAATAAATTTTCCCAGTTTTTTGTGGCAAAATTAGGGGTCTCGGCTTATACTCGAGTATATACGGTAGATAGATAGATAATAGATATTCAATAGATAGATATGGCTGTAGTTGTGTGTGAAAGATGATTATATGGGCAGCACGGTGGCGCAGTGGTTAGCACAGCAGCCTTGCAGCGCTGGTAGTCCTGGAGCGCTGGTTCAAATCCCACCAAGGACAACATCTGCAAAGAGTTTGTATGTTCTCTCCGTGTTTGCGTGCGTTTCCTCTGGGTACTCCGGTTTCCTCCCACATTCCAAAGACATACTGATAGGGAATTTAGATTGTGAGCCCCAACGGGGACAGTAATGATAATGTGTGCAACCTGTAAAGCGCTGCGGAATATGTTAGCGCTATATAAAAATAAAGATTATTATTATCTGCTGATCTGGGAGGACAATAAATGAATTGCTATAAGCGGACTGCAATGCTCTTCTGAGAAATTCTCTTAGGAAGAGAGGAGACCAAAATTGCAGAAGTGTGAGTACAGGAGCTATAGTGGGTAAAAATTACATTGAAGAGTGTTGTTTTTGGTATTGATATAGGTAAAGTAATGAAGTGCACTGCTCAAGAGATTTTTTTCTCTCCATTCAATCACGGTGGCTCAGTGGTTAGCATTGTTGTTTTGCAGCCCTGGGTCCTGGGTTCAAATCCCACCAAGAACAATATCTACAAGGAGTTTGTATGTTCTCCTCTATGCTTCCATGGGTTTCCTTCCACACTCAAAAGACATACTGATGTGGAATCTAGATTGTGAGCCCCAATGGGGACAGTGATAATAATGTCTGTAAAGTGCTGTTGGATTAATTGTGTTATATAAGTGGGAAAAATAAATAATTTCTTGAAGGTAACCTAACATGTTGAATATGGTATCTGATCTGCATGTAAGATGCTGTAGAGCAGAAGGAGTAGATCAGATTAATAGACATTTTGGTGGGAAAGTTTCAATCAACCTTATATTTTATTTTTTGAAGTTCCAAGCTTTGTAAGCATATCAATCACTGGTTGGACCGCCACTAGACTCAATATACATACAAGCACTTGGATTCTCATTGAACAAAATACAAGTTATATTGTGCTCAGCCTTTCTATACCAGGCTATCCACAGATCAGACTGTTAATGGTGAGAGGTACCCTGCACTAACTGCATAGGGCCTTGCATTTACTGTATAAATGAAAAGGGTATAGTTTACCCTATACACTGTGTTCCAAATTATTATGCAAATTGGATTTAGGTGTGATAAAGATTTAATTGTTTTGTTTTTCAAATAAACTCATGGATGGTATTGTGTCTCAGGGCTCAATGGATCACTGAAATCAATCTTAAACACATGGGATAATTAGTTTTCCAGGTGATTCTAATTAAAGGAAAACTACTTAAAAATGATGTTCCACATTATTAAGCAGGTCACAGTTTTCAAGTAACATGGGAAAGAAAAAGGATCTCTCTGCTGCTGAAAAGCATCAAATAGTGCAATGCCTTGGTGAAGGGATGAAAACATTAGAAATTTCCCGAAAACTTAAGTGTGATCATTGTACTGTTAAGAAATTTGTGGCTGTATCTGAGCACAGATGTGTTTGTGCTGATAAAGGCATAATGAGGAAGATTTCTGAAAGGCAAGTTCATCGGATTAAGAGAGCAGCTGCTAAAAAGCCATTACAAAGCAGCAAACAGATATTTGAAGCTGCTGATGCCTCTGGAGTCCCTCGAACCTCAAGGTGTAGGCTCCTTCAAAGGCTTGCTGTGGTGCATAAACCTACTATTCGGCCACCCTTAAACAGTGTTCACAAGCAGAATTGGTTGCATTGGGCCCACACATACATGAAGACTAATTTCCAAACATTCTTGTTTACTGATAAGTGTTGAGCAACCCCGGATGGTCCAGATAGATGGAGTACTGGATGGTTGCTGGATGGCCATCATGTCCCAACAAGGCTGCAACAACAGCAAGGAGGTGGAGGAGTCATGTTTTGGGCCGGAATCATGGAGAAACAGCTGGTATGCCTCTTTAAGGTTCCTGAAGGTGTGAAAATGACCTCTGCAAAGTATATAGAGTTTCTGACTGACAACTTTCCTCCATGGTATAAAAAGCAGAAATGTGCCTTCAGGAGCAAAATCATCTTCATGCATAACAATGCACCATCTCATGCTGCAAAGAATCCCTCTGAGTCATTAGCTGCTATGGGCATAAAAGGAGATAAACTCATGGTGTGGCCACCATCTTCCCCTGTCCTCAACCCTATGGAGTATCATCAAGCAAAAGATCTATGAGGGTGGGAGGCAGTTCACATCAAAACAGCAGAGCAGCTCTGGGAGGCTATTCTGACTTCATGCAAAGAAATACAAGCAGAAACTCTCCAAAAACTTACAAGTTCAATGGATGCAAGAATTGTGAAGGTGATATCAGAGAAGTGTCCTATGTTAACATGTAACTTGGCCTGTTAGGATGTTTTGGAGTTAAATAGCTTTTTGTTCAGTGAATGTGACCTCCTAATGCTGCAAATTACACAAATGAGCATTTTCAGTTCTTTAAAAAATATCAAATGTTTAGAAATTCTACTGTGCCTAATAATTTGGAACAGTGCATTTTAAGTTTTTATTCATTTTGGATATTATACTGTTATCATTGGGAGGTTTCTTCAATAAAATTCGATGTATACTCTAACGGGTGATTACTTTTATTAGACTGACTGTCATTTGCACCGACCATTTAGGAAAATCAGAGAAAAATATCATTTGCATAATAATTTGGAACATAGTGTAAGTGTTACGGCACTGGAATTTCATCATCAGTGGAAGCTATGCTGCATGTGCTGTCAATTACAGCGGTAAGGAGTTGCACAATGATTCTTTAAAGTATCCTATCCATCACACTATAATTAATTTTACAACAAATCAAACTTCACAACTTTGGCATTAAAATGATTTAATAAAAAAAATCTTAAAATAAGTTAACAATAAAAAATACAAATATCCACAGAAATATGAACAATGATAAACCTTACATCTTGCAAATAATAAAAATATATAAAATACACAACCACCTAAAAAAATGTGAATTGTCTCCCTTGTACAGTGTTGCATGAATCGTTGACTACCTCGAATGAACAAAGTTAACTATTGTAAATGAATGAACACCACTAAACTGCAAAGACTGTAGAATAATTTTGGTTACTGAGTAAAACTGCTAAAAGAAACAAAAATTCTGCCGTTATCCATTGCAATTATTAGGTTTAATATTCTACACTAGCATAGAAAATGACAAGCTTCCATGGGCGACGGCACTGCTCTACTTTCCAGCAGTTGTAATAAGAGAGGTGTATGCACGAGCGCTGCTCCCTACCTGCAAGCAGAAGTGTCAAGATTAGACTCAAGAAGTTGGGGGATTCTCTATTAAATAAATATACCGTACCTTAATATTCTCCTGCAGAACCCCCTTAAATGAGTATTCTCAAGTTGTCTCTTTAGAACAGGGGTGGGGAACCTCAGGTACGCGGGCTGTAAACATGACTTTCTCTGGACCCCAGGACCAAAGTGCTTGGGCCGGCAGCTGTGTTTTGACAGCCCTTTAATTTTTTCTTGCTCAGCGAGCACGAGCACATAGAGTTCACTACTGAATGCTGCAACTCGTGGAATAAAAGACTATGTCCTCACTCTGGCCAGTGCCAGCATGAGGACGTACTTTGTGTGTGGACTTAGCACATGATGTGCTTCTGTCCCGCAGAAGAAGACAACAGGGCAGCCACAGCGTCTCCTGAAATGTCTTTACCGCAACCCCATTATACATGTATCAATATATTTATATATCTCCATAGATATCGATATACATACATATATGTATACATAATGTTTGTGATATGAAATAAAACTTTAATTAACGTCATTTTTACTTGATGAAAGTCACATGTCCAGGTACTTGATCAGTTCTACTGTACCATCTGCTTGACTGCAGAAACTTTAAACAAAATATCCCTTAATTTTCAAGTAATATATGTGTGTTCTTCCTCCTTCCATATTTTCTCCAGAAGTATCGCTGATTTTGAACGCAGCATATAACACATATTAGGACTGGCCACTTTAATCAAGATCGCAGGCAAACTTTAAGTATTCGTCCGCCATGACTTTTCAGACTGTTCAGTTCCCCGTCATGCATTTGAGGCGATTCTTAAAGTAAAAGAGCTCATGATTAATATTTTGCCCGGGCAAAGAGTCAGGATAACGGAATTTAGAATATTCTTTGTCAGTTTTTGTCTTGGACCATGGAAAGTGTAATTTGGAGGCATGGTCAACCACAACGTCATCACAGGAGCCTACATGAAGGGAGCCGAGTCCATCTATGAAGAATTCTGGTAAGAAACAAATATAAAAATGTAAATGCATAATTAATAGGTAATAAATCAGAATATGGTTTGGGAAGGAGAGATATGACCTACAAATAGTGTCGTCAGAATAAGCTCACTGATCGATTTGACTGTTTATTCATTACACAGTCTGCTATGTACTGTGATACATAGATGGTGTTGAGGCTAAATGGTCCAAAATTTTTAATGAAACCCTATTTTAAAATGATTCAGTTAAAAATTCATACTTTTACTTAAAAAATATATATAGTTGTCCATATCCTTTAATTCCATTGCACAACAGCTCATTTTTCTGAGTCCACAAGCACTGTTGTGTCGTTCCCACTCATCTCCATGTTCTAACAATGGAACAGGTATTTGACACATGGATCCTGCATTTGTTCTACTGGGTGTGACTATGCTGTTTTACTTTTTGTTACTTTTATACGTCTTTTTGCTGATTTCTTCAAATTATTCCCAAGGAAGCTGCTCAAGTAGTGATACATATGGGGTTTAATGAACTTTCCTGTCCACACCTTTTCTAAACTTTAAAGGATTGTTCATTCATAATGTATTGATCACATATCAAAAAGACAAGTCATCAATATATCATTGGTAGTGCGACACCCAGCATGCCTACTGATCAGCTGTTACAAGCTCTGGTGGCAGCTGGAAGTAAACACATGGAACGGGCTGCACAGCACAGATCTATTGAATGTGTAGTGGTCGCTCCTGGGTCCTGCAGAACAGCTCCAATGGAAAAGAATAGAAGCTGTTCTGCAGTACTTAACTGCTGTATATTGAATGGAGCTAATACTAATAACAAAGTGTTAGTTCGCTGCTCTGGTTATTCAGTACAATTATCTAATGTACTCATTGTGAATGATAAGTGTTTAATATTTCTTGTTACTTTTGAGCCATGGAAGATCATTTCGGTGTCTCTGTATTGCAGGGTAGGAACGTATGACAACTTTGTTATGAAACGTCACCCTTTGAACTGTTCATTTTAATTTTAAAGTAATGTTAATGCTTTTTTGTGCACATACAGTACACAGCATTTATAAAGATTGTTTTTATTATTGGACATTACTATGGGATATGCTTTTATCTATGTCAGCATGTTCTCAGTTTGGGAGACTAGACTTGTCTTGATTTGTGTAAAGTCTTACAATTTGTCATGGCACCTATTGCGTCATCAAGCGTTTTGTGGGGGGGGTTTAACACAAGAGTTTATTAGCAACAAATGGACAACGAATAACACCCATTAGAGGAACTCATCACAGCCATCTTGTTAAAAACCCAAACATACATTTTTTTGACCACTGTTGAATCACTCAGACGCACAGGGTGTTTTTTTTCATTGTAGTTTCACATATCATAGTTAGATAATTACATAGGTTGAAAAAAAAAACTTAGGTCCATCAAGTTAAATATTTGTTGTTAGATTATTTATAACCCACGATTCCATTTGTCATGATAAAATTATCCAGCCGTTTTTAAAAAGCGGTCATAGTGTCTGCCATCACTACCTCCTATGGTCGGGCATTCCACAGACTGACTGCTCTAACTGTAAAGAATCCTTTCTTATTTAGCTGACAGAATCACATACTCCACCTGTAATGAAAGCCCCTGATCTTTTGTAACGTCATAAATCACGGGATCTTTGTTTTTTTAGAGACACATCAAATATTTAAATATTTGAATACAAATTAAAGCTACTTTAGATATTAGTATTACCCAGAACAGGCTTGTTATTCTTGTGTACAGCTCTCAACTGCTAAGAGACACAGTAAGAAAAATAGATTTGGACTTCCGGGAGGCGGAGCTTGTGAATGGCCGCTTTTTATCAGAGCTCCTGGACTGAGGGCGCAGAACATCTCCTTTAACGCCCGTTTCTCATATTGAGCCCAGGATAGGGACCGGACAAGGGATACCCTTTGTGGTCCCGGCTCTCCGGACTCCCCGGGAGTCATCAGGTGCAGGCAGCACCACATACCTAATAACACGCGGTGCCGCTCCTTTCTGGCAATCAGTGGCCGGATGCAGTAAAGGAACCGGAGGAGAGGGAGCGCTCTGCATGTGACAGCGTTGATCGCCGCTGAGAGGAGGAGAGCGGGAGACGCCGGTGAGAATCCGATATACCCCGGGCTGGTAAGCGGCGTCACAGTCGTGCGAGAAGACCTGCGCGGGAAGAAGGAGGTGAGCCGGCGCCATCTTGCCAAACAGCGT
This sequence comes from Ranitomeya variabilis, assembly GCF_051348905.1. Taxonomy (NCBI): domain Eukaryota; kingdom Metazoa; phylum Chordata; class Amphibia; order Anura; family Dendrobatidae; genus Ranitomeya; species Ranitomeya variabilis. The sequence continues at coordinate 654,200,166 of NC_135234.1, forward strand.
GCAGGATATCACTACTGCCGCACAGCGCTGGAGGGGAGAGAGAAATCAGGCAGCTACTGCCGCCGCTGTGACAGGGTGTGAGGCACAGGAGACACTCACAATACTCAGGCACTGAGGAAGTGGGAGACGATTGCAAGTCATAGTTTAGCCCTATACATTGCGAGCAATACTTCCTTGGAGACCCACTGGAGGACATAATGCCAGTATAGGAGAAGGAGAGTAGCATCTTTGATCCTAGATAATCATAACACCGGCGGGGGTGTGAAGTGTGGGGAGAGACATTTCTACGAACTTACAGAAAGCACACCTGGTATTGGTTACAGTCTGCTGGGATCTTTGCACAACTTCACTGCTGGGGCTCTGTACTGGCTCAAGCCACAGCTTTATATTGTCTGAAGTGTATATACCACATCTTTGTGAGAGGCACCTTTAACTCTTCTGGTATAATTCATGCAAAGTCATGAGTGAAAGCCCACTCAGGGCAATAATCTAAAAGATATCCAAATTCGTCCCCGGATGTAATTGCTACGCATAACGACACCACTGACAACTTTACTAACTACCTTAGGCATCCATCTCATCATGGACAAATTTGTGGGTAAAAATGCCAAGTCTGGCAGAAGCTCCACACGTAACCAAGCAGGCGCATCGCCTTTGTCACAAAAAGACGATATCAATATAGAAAACCCACAGTCCATTGCAACTGCTATCATAGAACGGCTGATGCCTGAGATAGACAATCGCTTGGCAGCTTTTCAAACTTCATTGGACACAATACTTTCACAAGTTAACTCCCAGGGCGCACGCATAGCAGAAGTGGAACAAAGAATTTCAGACCTGGAGGACTCTACCACGACCCTCAAAGACAAATTAGATAACAAAGAAAAGGTTATTTCAGATCTTCTGGACAAAGTAGATGACCTTGAAAATAGGTCTCGCCGTAATAATCTGAGACTTATAGGCCTCCCAGAGTCTATCCCTCCCTCGGAGCTAGTCAAAATTACATCTGAGTGGCTGCCTAAAGCTCTTGGGGTGCTACCAGCTTCGGGTGTAATGGCTGTTGAGAGAGCACACAGGTTGGGACCCCCGAGGGGAGGAGAGGGTGATAGACCACGTCCAGTCATCTTTAAAATCCTGGATTTCCAAGATAAAACTCGCATCTTGGCAGCATTTAGGAAACAACGCACCTTGCTGTTTGAGAACCACAAACTACTTTTGTTCCAAGATTACTCGGCCGCAATGGCGACCAAACGTAAAGCTTTCAACCCTGCTTGTAAAATCTTGGTGGATAAAAACATTCGCTTTAGCCTGCAATATCCCTCGATTCTGCGCTTTGTCATGGAGGGTAAAAATCGGTCCTTTAGTGACCCAGAAAAGGCTCTGGAATTTCTTCAGGATACACCCCGGGCTCATTCTAACTCTGACAAACCCTGAATAGGAAGAGCTGCTCTAATTTGTCATTATTAAGTGATGTCGTGTTTATGCCATTACTCTTTTGCCCTCAGACGGCATGTTTATTTTCTATGTTATGCTCACTCTTAGGTTGAGTGTCTCTGTTATAGTTATAAAGTTTATTTGGGGGGGGGAGTTGGGAGGGGGGGAGGGACTTTGCTTGCGTATACTTAATTCTCAGGTTCTGGGAGGTCTCGCGCTCACTCGCTGGGATGGGTGGGGATCTCACTTACAGCTTCTGCAGGTGGGTCTGGTGGTCACCCGAAAGGGGATAGGTTAATGACAGACCAAGCAGGCACTAAAGATACCACTATCCGCTCCTTACAATGGTGCTCATGGAATGTCAATGGTCTGAACTCCCCAGTTAAGAGGAAAAAGGTCCTAAATTATTTACAAAAACAAAAATTCCACATCATTTTTCTCCAAGAAACACATTGGATCAGGGGTAACCACCCCTCTCTATTAAGTAGGAAATACACACTTTGTGCCGAGGCTTCATATACAAAAAAACAACGAGGAGTAGCTATATTGATATACAATGGCCTCAATTATGAGATACTTGATACCTTAGAAGACCCTCTGGGCAAATTTCTTCTGGTTAAAATTATAATTGAGGGAATGTGTTTTAGTTTGGTCAATATTTATGCCCCAAACACACCTGAGGTTCAGTTTCAGGTTAAACTGAGAGAGAGGTTGGCAGGGTGGGATACATCAAGGGTGATCATGGGAGGCGACTTTAACGAGGTAGCAGACATCTCCATGGATAGATCCAACCCTAAAGATACCTATCGACCGGTGCAGGGGAGCAGTATTCAATCATTAATAGACCACTTTGATTTGATTGACATATGGAGACTGCAACACCCCTTGGAGAGGGACTATTCTCACTATTCCCACGTACATGATTCACACGCCAGGATAGATTGCTGGTTATTACATGAGTCATTGGTGCCCCTAGTAACACAGTCTAATATACAAACTATTCATATTTCAGATCATGCCCCGGTGACGTTCCAATCTAAACTAACATTTCCAGTTCATCAGGAGAGGAGGTGGCGCTTCCCTTCTTACCTATACCAATCAGATGATTTTAAAAAATATTTGCAGATGTCTTGGGGAGAATATAAAAACAATAATCAAATCCACTGTGATGACGCACACTTGTTTTGGATGGCCTCTAAGGCCGTGCTGAGGGGTAAAATTATCTCTTATGTCAGTCATAAAAGAAAAGAAATTATGAAAAGAGCAATGGAAACACAAAAATTAGTTACCCAAGCTTACAAAGATTTTAAACTGAATAATTCCCCACTGACAAAAGAAAAATTTTTGAAGGCAAAGGAGGAGGCGGACACTCTGGCCCATGAGATGGCTATGTTCAACTTGGACTATCAAAAACAAAAATATTTTAAATGGGGTAACAAACCGGGGAAATTGCTAGCGTCTCTTACAAGGCCATACAGGAAAGCAACGAAAATATGTAAAATACAACAACGCAATGGTCGTACCTTAACTAATAATGAAGAGATAGTGGATGAATTCCGTTCCTTTTTCGGCGAGTTATATAAATCAGAGGTGGGAGAAGGAGGAGGGAGTGGGGATTTCCTTAAAAGCCACCTTGCCCCGGCGCTCACGGTAGAAGAGAGAGAAACCATCAACTCCCCTATTACACCCTCAGAAATTTTACAGACTTTGACTAAACTTAAACTTTCTAAAGCACCAGGCCCAGACGGGTTCTGCAATGAACATTATAAGATCCTAGGAACACATATAGCTACCCATTTGAGCGAGTTATTTAATAATATAGTTGAATCGGGCCACTTACCAGACCGGTTCAACGAGGCGGTGGTTATTGTTCTCCCAAAACCAGGTAAAGACCACACTCGGGTTGAAGGATATAGACCTATCTCGTTATTAAATTCGGATTTTAAAATTTTTACAAAAATCCTGGCAGATAGACTACAGAAAATAATTCCAAATTTGATCTCGCCACAACAGACTGGATTCATCCACGGAAAATCCATCACATACAACATTAGGACAGCTTTAAGTGTCATATCTTATAGCAGAGCACACAAACGGATGAAAACCATAGTGGTCAGCCTTGACGCTGACAAGGCGTTCGATAGGGTAGCATGGGATTATCTATACGATCTGCTATTATTCCGAGAGTTTGGTCCATGGTTTTGTGAAGCTGTCAAATCAATTTACAGGCACCCACTATCCAGGATGTCTGTGAACAATGTTCTATCTAGTCCCTTTGAGATTCAGCGGGGAACACGCCAGGGCTGCCCTTTGTCCCCACTCTTATTTGATATAGCATTAGACCCCCTTTTAAAAACACTACAGAACGAGGCAGCTTTTGAGGGGGTGAAGGTGGGAGCTACATCTATAAAGATCTCGGCCTTTGCTGATGATGTTCTTTTATTTATTGCTAACCCAGGAAAAGCAATCCCGGTCATTATGCAAATATTGGAGAATTTTGGTAGATGCTCTGGGTTTAAGGTTAATCATAGTAAATCTGAGGCCCTGGCGGTTTTTAGATCCGGGAGGTTGGATGACCCCTTATTCCCATTCCACTGGTGCCAGGATTCTATCAAATACTTGGGGATACGACTGCCTGCAGACCCATCTATTTTATATAGAGCTAATTACAAACCATTAATCTCCTCCATAGTTGACCTTCTCCATTCATGGAAACAGTTCACACTGTCGTTCTCTGGTAGATGCCACTTAATTAAAATGGTAGTATTTCCTAAATTGTTATACACCTTTCAGACGCTGCCCCTTCTCCTGACTAGATCAGACCTGGACTTTTTAAACTTAAACTTTCGTAAATTCATTTGGGGAGTTGGAGGTAGATCACGAATAAGTCTTGCAAGACTGCAGGCAACGAGATTAGAAGGTGGAGTAAATTTTCCTGACTTGGGAAGATATAATTTAGCGGCCAATTTTAGATATGCAATTGATTGGATTAGGGGTGTCTCCCACTTTGCAAATGTTGAACTAGAGCAACAATTCTTCCCACATATCTCTTTACCGGCCTTGTTACACCTAAATGGGGAAGATCTCCCAACGGGAATACATGAACACCCATCATTATGGCAGACGCTGCAAACTTGGAAACAATGTAGGAAAATTTGTAATTTAAAGCATGGTCTGTCCCCCTTTCAGTCCTTTTTGGGAAACCCGGGGTTTTTGAGGGGCTCCGCACCTTCTTTTTATAAGCTTTTGGCTTCCCAAGGTTGTAGTCAGGCAGTGGATCTCTTAGATCCTAATTTCTCTATATTATCCATTGAATTGGCGTCACAACGATTCCCACTATTTAGTAATAGACCATTCTTATTTCTCCAGGCACGCAGTTTAGTACAGAAATGTCAGTCGGGGGGAATGGGGGGGGTGGAGGGGAGTATTAATCTAGATGGGTTTATTCGAAATGCAAAATCCAACCCGGCTTCTATAAGCAACATTTACTCATTATTACGTAGAAGGTGGGTGGGGGAAGGGAAAACTACAGGAGTGGCGAAATGGCTGAGGGACATGCCATGTTTGAAGGTGGGAGATCTCTTTGAGGCTACTATGTCACAGAGAAAGATTCTGCCATACAGCAGTTACACGGACATGGCACTTTTAATACTTCACAGAGCCTACATTACACCCTGCATGCAATCTAAAATGTCCCCCTCCACCGTCTTTTTGTGTTCGAAATGCAAGTCTCGTAACACTGACATTTACCATCACTTGTGGGGTTGCCCGCAAATTCTGGAACTATGGAGAGAGGTACACAAAGAATTACAGAATATTTGTAAAGTAAATTTCACGCTTACTCCACAATGGGCCATATTTAATATCCTAGACGAGTCATCTCACAAACTGCCCAAACACATTAAGGCAACACTTATAATTTGGGCTTCGGCGACTAGGAAGAGCATTTTACACCAGTGGCTGAGCCCTTTAGTCCCTTCACTTCCTTTCATTCGCACTAAACTTCAGTTTATATTCAGAATGGAATGGTTGGACGCACTGACTAATAGAGAAAAGCAAGTGGGTAAATTCTTTTCTACGTGGGCTACTTTTATTCCTTCGCTCCCTCTAGAAACTAGGGAGAAACTGAGAGCACATTTTGAAAACACCCAATGGTACTTATTACAGAGGATAGGTGGTAACTCACCAGTTTAGTGATACACTTCTTGGTTATGCGCAAGCAAAGTTCGGGGGTCTCTAATTTGGATTTTGTAGGGGGGGGGGGAGAGATGTTGCAGTTATATTGTTATTTAACTCTGTCATATTATTGCACTACTATTGGATTGGTATGATTTGTACTGTCTTGAAAAATCTAATAAACAGTTTGGAAAAAAAAAAGAAAAATAGATTTCTGTAAGAACCTGTTAACCTTAACAGGCTGTATTCCTTACACACTCTCAGGTTACCCTGACTTGTATATAGGGGACATGTAAAAAACCTGTCTATCCACTCAGTGACTGGCAGTGTGCTTAGACCACCTGTAGGATCCATCATAATGGACAGTAATTAGACAGTAGAAACGAGGCACAAAAATCCATAATATGTCAATATGAAGATTTCAACACTTACCTAAGTGACCAACTCTAGACAACCGAGGGTCAAAACCAGCTTTTAAAATCTTGTCTGTCCGTGCTAGGAAGAAGTTGACTACACCATCTGACACCACACAGTTGGGAAATCCCTCAATGACATGATGATAACCCTGATGGGTCCTAAGACAGTCTCCATCCTTGTCTCCTGGTAGAACACTGATTGTTTGCCGGTATGTGGTGTAATATCCTGTGATTTCTCTTACAGCACCACCTACCTAAATATGAACATACATAATGTTTTAATAATAGAAGAGAAACAGAAATTCCTTTTTTTATAAAGATCATTTAGTGATTACAAGCCAAATGCAAATGAAGATTACTTATACCCTATGAAAGAAAAAATTGAACAGCACAATACAAGGAATAGAATCATGCACTGACAGTAAAGGGCTCCTTGGTATGATATGATATATCTGACTAGCCCAACATGTCATAACCTACCTGAGTATACTACTATACTTGGTACAACTCATTTTGTTGTTTTACAATTTATGCTGTTTTTTTCGCAATTATCCCTGAGGAAGCTTCTCTTAGTAATACACAAGGGGTCTCTAGCCTACAATATTTGGAGCTTTTCAGTCCACCCTCACATGTTGATACATAATACACAGATTTACAAATTACAAACACATATACATAGTACACACATGCATGTATGAAATATGTAGATACACTTAAAATATAAATAAATTCATGGACAATTATGTGATCAATTTACCACGTTTACAGTTACAGCAGCCATAAGTATTTTATGTAAAGTTCACTTTATGGGGTCTTTTTTTTTCTGTTTTCGCAAGATCAGCTGTAGTTTTGCTAAGGCCTTCTTTTTAACTTACAAATATGGAAGCTTTACATTCACATTAATTTTTGCTTGTTTGTGTGAAAAAAATGCACCATTTTTTTCGATGCTACTTTCCAACCACCATAGATAATGTGTTCAATGTATTGTACGGGTTGCTATAAGTAAAGGGATACTAATTATGTCTCTGTCATTTACCGGCGTGTGTCATTTATTTAAAAAATATGTATTACAAAAATTGTGATCATGAATTGTTTTTGGACCATTTTTTTTGTCACTTATGGAAAAGCAAGTCTCTGACTGGTGAGTTTTAGGTTTTTTTCACCACAATGTACAGGTAGGTAGAGATGTACAGATATATAGAGATGTACCTCTATTTACCAGTACAATATTCCTGAAAAGAAGAATACCAATTGGATTTTATATACAAACGCATTTTCTTTTAACAGTGAGCCACAGGCTGCATTAAGTAATGTTTTTATCCTTCCATGCTACAAGTTTTGAGTTTGAGTCCTGGGTAAGACCACCTTTAAGAAAATTCATATACTTAAATATAGAGTAATGTATAGAGCACAGTCAGATGCTGAGGGGAGAGACCTTCCCCCAATGTACAGTGTTGTCAAAGTAGAAAGATGGTGAAAAACACACAGCAGTGGCACAGACCACTTGGGTCACCCTCACCCACAAGCCCCTGCCCAGCTGCACAGGCAGTATGCCTTCCTCTAAATACACTCACATTGATTTTTATCTCAGTACTGCAATATTGAAATAAAGCAGGAGGGGAACACAAACAGAAGAGTCCGCTATGCCAGAACTATATATAGGTCCTTTTCAGTCCAATAGCTCATCTTCATGTACAATTCAAGCTGACTCAGAGGTGAAAGTGGCTCCCTTACATTTTGGGCCCCTATGCAGCTGCACTAATGGTATGTCTGGCAATATAATACTGTAAAATGAGAGATCATCTTAGACTTGTTTTCCCCCAGTCTACCACTAGATGTCGCTAAAGCAGCATTACTGGAAGTGAACCTTGTAGGGATTCTCTGAACTCTAGAACTGGATCCCATGGATAACCTAATAATGTGCATTCAGTGGGGTACAAACCTCTGGTGGCCCCACTAATCCGCAGAAAGGAAGAAAGAACTGACCACAGACTCCACGTTGTCCAAATAATGTCTACGTAAGTGTGTCTGGCACTGCAGCTGCTCAGCCCATTCACGGGAATGGTGTTGAGCAGTGCGGTGTTGGACCCGACACTGATGGAGCTGCATCCTTCTGGAAAGTCCCTTCTAACTGCTGAACCATACAAGATATGGTCATTGTGTGCTTGATTATATGACCTGTCACGTCTGGCTTTATAATAACTTAATATGGGATGCTCTAGGAAAGGGGTGCACAAACTTTTTTGGTCCAAGTGCCACATTGTCATAGTGAGCAATCCGAGTACCACACAAAATATTAATAGGGTACTACTTTCTGTAGCATACTGAAAGTATATACCATAAATTAACAATAGGTACAAATTGTGCTTACAGGACTTTTACCTTCGAGAGCATTGGATGCAAAAAAGCAATTGAAAATAGAACCATAAGATTAAATTGGTTCCAATGCAATCCGATTTTTTAATCCTCATGGTAAGTTTTTTGACGAGGATTTAGAAATAGACTTTGCTCTTAAATTCACATCAATTACTCTTTGAATAAACTGATTATAATGGGAAAAGCTCCTTAAGTGCACACAGTGCTGTTTTTCTTCACATTATTTTGAACATTTCCTAGTAAAACTAAGATGACGCTTATTCAAAGAGTGTTTGAAACCATTTTTTATGTGGATCTGCAGTAACATTCTCTTTTAAATCCTCATTAAAAAACCTGTATAAACAGGTCCTAAAGCCTGAAGGGGAAGAGGTGATGCCTGCACATGGCTCTCTACAATAGATCATGGGTTTCTTGCTTACAGCCTAATGTTTCCAAACAGACAAGGCCACCTGTCTGATTCACATATTCCTTTCTGGAGTCCCAAATGGGTTGAGAGACCCCATTCTCTTGATGTATGAGGCCTCCAGAGATGTCTACACAGGGCATCGTTAGTACTAGCCAGTCCCTGCTCATGAGCTGCCGGCTAGTACCTCTCTGTGTGTGGCTGGCCACATAATGTTAACCTGTCAGACACACATTTTTCTGTCCATATGGTTGGTTTGCCGCACAGAATGGCAACATGGGCCGCATGTGGCCCCAGGGTCGCAGGTTGTACACCCCAGCTCAAGGAGGTGCCTGTTTACATTGTAACAGTCTACCTGCATTCAGAAACCTATGAGATCTATAAATGTAGCAGGTCATTAAATTCTATGTCACACAGCAGATTGTCATAAATGAACTCACCAGATCCAAGCTCGTCTTCTCTAGAACATCCACCAGTTTTTCAATCTTAGTTTGAGGACAAAAGATAAAATCATCATCGACCCATAAGACGTATTTTGTGGACACCTGGGAGATGGCGAGGTTTCTACCAGCAAACCATCCCTGTAAAAGATGTAATTAATTGTTATAAACTTTTCTACAACATAATGAGAGACATGTGACTGATTGTTAATGAGAGTAATAACCAAAACCTCAGAGTAAAGCATAGATATTTGTAATGCTGTATGCTGTCTGCGAGAATGAATCCCTTGGCAGTTTCCCTTTAAATGATGGCCGAACTCACAGTAAAGTCTGTTTTCCTGTTTTTCTAATGACTTAGTGACTGACAGCTTTCCAAGTATACGAACTCGTAGCTGCTGATACACAAAAGGTAAAAATTGTCTGATATGGGCAATAACTATTTCAGCGGACCATTGCTGGGAAATGATATGATCAATCGCACTGGTCAACAGACGACTACTGTCTGCCAAAGACGTGATCCATCAGGGTGGACAAGTGTATGACCTGATTAGCTAATCAATTGCCACAGAGTTGGAAAGAAAACTAAATATCCTGCCGTTTTTTTTGTTTTTTGTTTTTTTCTTAACTGTGTCCATCATCTGCGAAATTAGCCTGGTACACCGATGAGCAAATGAACGTCTGGTCTGGATGATCATAGTCTATGTATGGGAATATTCAGACGTCCGAGGAAATCGGTCCAGGTTTGAACTGCAATGCATGGACTGGCAGTGGGTCTCCCGACCGGAGCGCGACAGCTTCATATATTTCTATAAGACTGCCACGCTTGGGCCAGGAAAGCTACGAGAAGTCCGTATATTACAGTCCGATCTCAAACCGCTGTGCACCGCTGAATGTGCCACATGTCTGTATATTGCCCTCCTTGCCAGAAAAATGGTGTGGAGGAGACAATCAAGACCCAGGATCCCACTGTGAGCTTGGGCAGCTTCTAATCATAGAAAACATTTAATTTCACTTCTGGAGTGGCATCACTAATAAATGTTTCCTGCCCTAGTCTTATACTTACAAGTTGCCATATGTTATTATTCCTGGCGCCACTCTGATCCTGTTCCGCGATCTTGTGACCACAGCTTCTGACTGACCGATGTCAGAGATTACGGTCACAAGCTCTCAATGTCAGTCTTTGGGAGCCGCGTTCTGGCCCCTTCTGGTTCTCATAAACTTACACTGAGTAGTGAGTAGCAAACACTGGAGCGATCCAGCAGGTCACAACTTACAGAAGATGACCGGAGCGGCGCCGATAACAGATGAAGACTGTGGCTGGTATGTATTCTACTACAAGTAGGCAACATGCATTTGTGATACCACTCCGGAGGTGAAAAAAAGAAAGCCGGAGTGGTGCTTTAATGCTGTTTTATGCTATGCTGGTCTGAGACAGGAATCCCAGTCCATTTTCCAGCTTATCACACATCCATCCTTTTTTCCCACAAACAGCAGTCACGCTGAAAATAAAATAAGGTTGTGTGAACGTAGCCCAATGATCGGAATTCAGATAATGGCATAAAAATAACCAAGCAAATGTAAAAATAATGTATATAAGTGAAAGACATGATACTGCTGCACAGGAAGTTAGACAGGACAAAGAATGAAAACAAAGATACCCCTATATTCCAGAGATACAGCAGAGAGAATTTTAATACAGGGGTCATTCTTGCATAATTTGGGCCAAGAAACTATATATCATAACTTGCACTATATTTATTGTGTTTTGGGCAATTTTTAAGACTTGTCCAATATGTGGGAAGGGGATGGAGGGAGAGGGAATAGCCTCGTTGATAAAGGCTATTGTTTTTCGGAAAAGTGGTGTCGCTAAGGTTAGTAATATTCTCTCGTCTGAGAAAATCAGTCCAATTATGCTAATCACACTCTGATCAGAGTTTGATAACAGTGTAATCATAGTGTGATTGAATTTTCTTGGGTGAGGAGAAGATGGGAAAAAAATTCTATAACGTCTCCGTTCTTGTCAGTCCATGGAAATGCATGCATGCTGCGATTTTTTTTCCTCAGACAGACTATGTCTTAGAAAAATAAAATATGACATTATGCATGGCTCCATAGAATAACATTAATCCAAGTGCTATCTGATGTTTTGTGGCATAGCACTCGGACCGAAAATACAGTCGTCTGAGTGTGTGTGTTTTTATACGATCTGACTATGGGTTTGTAATGGGGGTGTCTTATTGATGCCTCTACATTACTAACCTCGGTGCTTGATGTCACCTGACAATAGAAATGTGACATCATTCCCCCCAACTATCACACCGCTTGCCACCGCTACAGGCCAAGTGGGAAGAGCAACGCTAAGAGCCCAAGTTGGCACATCTTAGAGATGCGCCTTTTCTGTGGCGGCTGAGAGCTGATGTTTTTAGCCTGGGGGAACAAGTATCCATGGTCCCTTCCTAGGCTGTTAATATCAGCCCGCAGCTGTCTGCATAGCCTTTGCTGGTTATTAATTATAGGGGAACCTATATCATTTTTTGGGGGGGTCCCCCATATTAATAGCCAGTAAAGGCTAAGTATACAGTTGTGAGCTGATATTAATAGCTCCATGGGTATTACCCCCTTCCCAGGCTGTAAACATAGGCCCCCAGCCATCGGTTTTCCCTGTGCTGGTTACGAAAATTACGTGGGAGCCATTTTTTTCGGAAAAATTATTTTATTAATTACCGTAAATACATGTACAGTAAACTGTCCACACACTGTACTAATTTTATATGTCACTGACATCAGTATATCTTCCTATTCTATGTTTACTGTATGTAATCCATCTATTATATCCTGTCAGCTTCTGCTGTGATTTTACACTACGTGGCTGTTGAATTGACGGATTTTCATCTATTTATCTATCTATCTATCTATCTATTTATCTATCTATCTATGTTATATATATATATTGTGATGCATTGACCCCTGTTACAGCTAGGGGGTGCTGTATGTTCTCCTCAGAATACGCATGGAGGTGTATTGAGGCCATAGGAGTGCATGGCAGTCACAGGCATAACTGTGATGGTGAGACAGTGACCGGCATTATTGTAAATGGTCGGTATGTGTTGCAGAGGAGATCCTCTGCACTGTAAGCCAGTAGTGTTGTTGTTTTGGGACCTGTAGTCCCACAAGTGTTTGTGTAGTTGTAAAGGGAGAATTACGGGGTTAGTCGGAGAGTTGGGCTGGTCTAGCTAACCACACACACCTCCCACCTGTGGGAGTGGCTACTGTGATATAATGTGACTGAGGTCTGGTCACATGGGTGGAGTGTAAGGTCCTGGATGGCCTGTATGTTGGAATGTCCTGTGAGTAGGACTGGATTCCTGAAAAGCACATGGAGAGGCCATGGATCTGAAAGTCTGTGTGTTGGGAGGTCCTGTGTGTGGACCGGATCCCTGAATAGCACACGGAGAGACCGTGGACCTGGATGGCCATGTACTATGAATTATATGTGTGTGATGTGTAACATGGCGGTTTATGATACCTAAATAAATCACATGGACTGTCTAATGGAGAAAATGGTGCCTGTGTGACTAAATCCCGTTGCTAAGCGAGTGTCCCCCAACACATGCAGTAAGTGCTATCTTACAATATACATATATATATGTGTTTGTCACTGACATCTATACATCTATGTATTCTATGTGTATATCTATTCTATCTGTTCTATTCTAACCTGTCAGTGTGATTTTACTGTACACGGCACATGAATTGCCAATTTATAAAAGGTAAAGCACTTGCATGGTCCGAGTGCTATGCAATTTTTTTCTTGCACCCATAGGGTTGCATTGGCGAGTCTCGGTGACAATCGCAGCATGCTGTGATTTTACACGCACGCCGAATACGGCTGAGAAAATAAACTCTGATGTGAGCTGCCCCATAGATTAACACTGGGTCGGGTGCTATGTGATGTTTTCTCGCATAGCACTCACCCGTATTCTACGGTAGTGTGACTCCGGCCTAATACAGCTGCTTGTAGCTCAGTGGTAAAGCTTTTTGCCTTTCACATCACAGGTTGCTTCTTTCAAACCTTGCAAGGGTGTAAATTTATATTTTTGTAGAAATAAAAAAATAAAATTATATATTCAGTATGTACACCAATTTCTACTATTGGAGATAAAATTAAGAACATGCGTGCACCAGAGCCATAAATATTTCTGAAACGGAGTCTGTGAGTCTATTGTTTAGACAGTGCAAAATCAGATACTTTTCATAAATATGCCTCAATGTGCCAAAATCGTGATCCACATACATGGCATGAAGTAAACTGACTCATAGGTAGTTAAGTCTAGACAGTCTTACATTAAGGCCTCGCTCCCACTTGCATATAAAATCGGTGAGTGCAATGCGAGAAAAAACTGTATAGCACTCGCACTGATGTTATTCAGTCAGTGCTCATCTGCAATTTTTCTTCAGCTGAAATCAGTCTGAGTAAAAAAAATCACAACATGCTGCGATTGACTGCGTATATCGGACGAGACTCGCCAATGCAAGTCAATGGATGCAAGACAAAAAACGGACGGCACACAAACCATCAGTAAGCAATCCGATTTCTGCAGATACATTACCATTCTGTAGCATAGAACTCTGTAAATGGTCAGGTAAATGATTGCAGAATAATAGTTGAAGAGAAAAAAAATGCATTTCATACCGGATGCAATGTGAGAAAAACTGCATTGAACTCACATAACACAGTTTCTGCAAAACAAGTCCTGCAGTTATAAGTTTACACACAAGGTGGTGCCAGAGAATCTTTCTTTGAATAACCATTGCATTAACTGGTTCTTGTGGAATTGCAATGTCAAGTAATATTTCTGTCTCCACTTCAGATAACAACATCTCTATATATATAATTGTCTAAGGGGTACTTCCTTCTGGCTGTCCAGGAAATCCCGGCTTGCTGATTGGTTGCCGACGGCTGGGCGCGACCAATCATCGACAGGCACAGTCCGGTCGCGAATTGGCCCCTCCCTACTCCCCTCCAGTCAGCGGCCACATAGGGTTTTAGCAGTCCGTTAAAGGGAACCTATCACCCCGTTTTTTAAAGATTAGATAAAAATAGTGTGAAATAGGGGCAGAGCTGGGCTTTACATTAGTGCCTTTTTGGTGCCTTTACACCCCCGTTAGGCTGCCGAAATACCTTAGTGAAGTGGCCGTTTTGTCCTGTCACTCAAGTTGGTCAGGTCGGATGGGCGTGGTCACAGCGCTGTTTCTCCCCCAGATCAGGCTCATCATTACGTTGGTGGCGTAGTGGTGTGCGCATGTCCAAAGAGAAGATCCACTGCCCAGGAGATTCAAAATAGCGCGGTCTTCGCTATTCGCCGTTTACCGGTGGGCGCGGCCATCTTTCTTGTGGCCGCGCGTGCGCAGATGGAGATCGCGGCGGCCATTTTCCTGAAGCCCCGGGCAGCAGAGCGCTCCATCTGCGCACGCGCGGCCACAGGAAAGATGGCCGCGCCCACCGGTAAACGGCGAATAGCGAAGACCGCGCTATTTTGAATCTCCTGGGCAGTGGATCTTCTCTTTGGACATGCGCACACCACTACGCCACCAACGTAATGATGAGCCTGATCTGGGGGAGAAACAGCGCTGTGACCACGCCCATCCGACCTGACCAACTTGAGTGACAGGACAAAACGGCCACTTCACCAAGGTATTTCGGCAGCCTAACGGGGGTGTAAAGGCACCAAAAAGGCACTAATGTAAAGCCCAGCTCTGCCCCTATTTCACACTATTTTTATCTAATCTTTAAAAAACGGGGTGATAGGTTCCCTTTAAACGGACTGCTAAACACCGCAGCATAACGCGGTGTAACGCAGTGCGTTAACGCTGCTATTAACCCTGTGTGACCAACGTTTTACTATTGATACTGCCTATGCAGCCTCAATAGTAAAAACTTTTTAATGTTAAAAATAATAAAAAATTAAAAAATCATTATATTCTCACCTTCCGGCGCCTTTCCCGCTCCTCCCGACGCTCCGGTCCCAAGAATGCATTTCAGCAATGATGGGAGATGACGTAGCGGTCTCGCGAGATGATGACGTAGCAGTCTCACGAGACCGCTACATCATCACGTGTTATTGCCGCAATGCATTCCTGGGACCGGAGCGTCGCGAGGTGCATCGCTAAACGCTTGGGCTGGATCCAAGGGCCGCCGGAAGGTGAGTATATAACTATTTTTTATTTTAAGTCTTTTTTAACAGGAATATGGTGCCCACATTGCTATACTGTATACTACGTGGGCTGTGTTATATACTGTGTGTGCTGTGTTATGTACTGCATGGCCTGTCTTATATACTACGTCTCTGTGCTATATACTAAGTGGCCTGTGCTATATAGTAGGTGGCTGTGCAATATACTGCGTGGCTGGGCAATATACTACGTGGCTGTGTTATATACTATGTGGGCTGTGTTATATACTATGTGGGCTGTGTTATATACTACGTGGGCTGTGCTATATACTGCATGGGCTGTGCTATATACTACTTTGGCTGTGCTATATACTAGGTGGCTGTGCTATATACTGCGTGGCTGTGCTATATACTACGTGGCTGTGCTATATACTACGTGGCTGTGCTATATACTGCATGGGCTGTGCTATATACTACGTGGGCTGTGCTATATACTACGTGGGCTATGCTATATACTATACATATACATATTATACATATTCTAGAATACCCAATGCGTTAGAATCGGGCCACCATCTAGTGTGCTACAATTAAGAAATAATTTGACTCAAAACATTAGTGGTGCAGGAAATGCAGTACCGCACATAGAGGATGAAGAGAACCACCCAGGGTAGCAGCGAGCTTACGAGCTGGTCATGGTGGAAACAGTCGATGGTTTAAAAAAAACTTTGATGATTTCTTAGAAAAAAATAATACTAACACTTACATACCGTAGATTTATACAATTTTTTTTGTCTTTGTTGATCCAGTCTGATGACGTATGAGGAAGGAACGTTCACCCTTTTTGTTTGTGTATTATGGTTTTACCTATACTACTTTTCCTCATTCAACTAGATGGACATTTGCCTATGTAAAAAATTGCACTGCTATAGATAGGAAAGTAATATTTTATTTCTGTACCTTTCCAAAGGGCATGATGTATTGTTCAATGAAGGGTCCTTCAACCTTCTGCGGCTTCTTGCTATCATCGGCAATTATTATGGTTACCGTTGGATAATATTTCCGGATGCTGTCAATTAAATCCTGTAGTTTGTCATAGCGAAGAAAAGTTTTGGTTGCTATTGTGACCATGGCGCTGATATTGGACTTTGCTGTGAAAACAATACACAGGTAATTACTCAGACTTGTGTATACAGTAAATATCACATGCCCCTTACATATAGCCCAGCTCAGGAGTCACACAACTTATTGACTTTACTTTCTTGTATTTGTCAAGTATTCTGGACTGTGCCAGATAAAATAACTAGAGCAAACCAGGTGCCACGGTAAATGGCTCACCTGTACAGCAAATGACTGTAGGCGGTAGGAGGCATAGGTTGCCATCCTAAGTGACCTTTTCTACTTAGACATCCTTGTGAGTTTTTGGTTTTCCATTGGCCTCCTGACAGCAGGTGGATGTCCACATACAGAGCGGTATGAGGAGCTACAGTCACAAAATACAGACGTGTGTGAAGTAGGATCAGGTGCTGCATTCACCAAATACTACCCGATAAGGAATATGGACAGGGGTTCTCTTTACTAAAAAGTGCTGCTCCTTTTACAAGTAGTGGTTGTGCAGGATTAGAAAAACATGGCTGCTTTCATATAGAAACAGCGCCACCCCTGCCTTAAGGTTATGTCTTGTATTGCAGCTTATCCCCATTGAAGTGAAAGGAGTTGTGCTGCAATGGTCAGGGCCCAGAAATAGTGTTGTTTCAGGTATAAAGTAGTCATGTTTTTGTAATCCTGGACAACCCCATTGAATATGAATCACATACCGCCGACTATGTGTTATTAGGCTGAGGCTACATGGCGACTTTGCCTGCTAAATAGGTTACGTGTACATACAGTAGGTCGCTCTATGGCGCTGCTACATGGCAGCATAATGCAGGTGAATGTTGTCACAATGCCACCCGCAAAGGGCTGCGACCACAACTAACAAATCATAACCAGAACCATTTGTATTTTTTGTGACTTGTCACCGTCACAGTACCTCATGGGTCACAATGGCACCACATTCACCTACATTATGCTGTGATGTAGCACCGACACTGCGTGATTTTAGGCTGTGAAGTTGATTTGTAGCCCCAGCGTTCTATAAACTTACCTACGAAATTCTACTTTTCTAAGAGACTCATAGATTGTAAGCTATAAGATACCATAAGAGCAATGTAACACAATACATTTGCATTGGGAGTGTCCAGTATGTTTGCACCAAATTCATTATGGCTCTGGCGCCACTTTTACACTATTATTTTCAACACTCATCATTATTTGCGGTTCCCTGACATTGTGGACTGGTTTTCACTTTTTAGTTGTTTTAATTCACCTCTCCAGAGGGTTTTCTTTATTATCACTGCTGCTCCCGTCAATTTCAAGCAGTTTGTGATTTGTTGGATCGTTCCAGTGTTTCATGGAGTGAGCCGGAGGTCACTTTTCAATGCAAGTCTATGAGAGCCTCGTTCTGATTCTCAGACTTACATTGAGAGCTTGGGACTGTCACTTCTGATTTCCATACAGTCAAAAGCTTTGGTTACAAGATGGCAGCGCGGGACTGGAGCAGCACTGATAGAAGGTGAAGACACCGGTTGGTGAGTATAAGGCCGGGGTCACACTAGAGAGAAATTACGGACAAGTGAGAGGCGCAAAAATTGCACTCGGACCAATGTTTCCCCATGGGGCAGCTTCCATCAGCCGTATATTTCTCGGCAGTATTTAACCCCTTCACCCCAAAGCCTGTTTTCACCTAAGTGACACGGCCAATTTTTACAATTCTGACCACTGTCACTTTATGAGGTCATAACTCTGAAACGCTTCAACGGATCCTGGTGATTCTGAGATTGTTTTCTCGTGACATATTGTACTTTATGATAGTGGTAAAACTTCTTCGATATGACTTGCATTTATTTGTGAAAAAAACTGAAATTTGTCGAAAATTATGAAAATTTAGCAATTTTCAAATTTTTCGTTTTTATGCCCTTAAATTAGAGAGTTATATCACATAATATAGTTAATAAACAACATTTCCCACATGTCTGCTTTACATCAGCACAATTTTGGAAACATAATTTTTTTTTGTTAGGGAGTTATAAGGGTTAAAAGTTGACCAGCGATTTCTCATTTTTGCAACAAAATTTGCAAAACCATTTTTTTTACGGACCACCTCACACTTGAAGTGACTTTGAGGGGTCTATATGACAGAAAATGTCCAAAAGTGACACCATTCTAAAAACTGCACCCCTCAAGGTACTCTAAACCACATTCAAAAAGTTTATTAACCCTTCAGGTGCTTCACAGGAATTTTTGGAATGTTTAAAAAAAATTGGTCAGGGCGGCCATGTTGCCGGGACGCGGACCAATCACAGCAAGCCGTGACGAAATTACGTCACGGCTTGCTGTGATTGGTCCGCGTCCCGGCAACATGGCCGCCATTAACCAATCACAAGCCGTGACGTCACGGGACGCTGGACATGCGCGTATTTTGAAAAGCGCGCGTGTCCAGCCTCCAGTGACGTCCCGGCTTGTGATTGGTTAATGGCGGCCATGTTGCCGGGACGTCATTGGAGGCTGGACACGCGCGCTTTTCAAAATACGCGCATGTCCAGCCTCCCGTGACGTCACGGCTTGTGATTGGTTAATGGCGGCCATGTTGCCAGGACGTCACTGGAGGCTGGACACGCGCGCTTTTCAAAATACGCGCATGTCCAGCCTCCCGTGACGTCCCGGCTTGTGATTGGTTAATGGCGGCCATGTTGCCGGGACGTCACTGGAGGCTGGACACGCGCGCTTTTCAAAATACGCGCATGTCCAGCCTCCCGTGACGTCACGGCTTGTGATTGGTTAATGGCGGCCATGTTGCCGGGACGTCACTGGAGGCTGGACACGCGCGCTTTTCAAAATACGCGCATGTCCAGCCTCCCGTGACGTCACGGCTTGTGATTGGTTAATGGCGGCCATGTTGCCGGGACGCGGACCAATCACAGCAAGCCGTGACGTAATTTCGTCACGGCTTGCTGTGATTGGTCCGCGTCCCGGCAACATGGCCGCCCTGACCAATCACAAGCCGGGACTTCACGTAACCAAGTAAAAGCGCGAAATTTAAACAAACAACGCTGCCGCTTCCCTCGCTGAGGTCCCGGCTGCGTCGGACAGGTGAGTATAGCGATATTTTTTATTTTAATTCTCTTTTTTACACATTATTACATTAATGTTGTTGCGATACCCGATACCCGATATCACAAAAATATCGGATCTCGGTATCGGAAATTCCGATACAGCAAGTATCGGCCGATACCCGATACTTGCAGTATCGGAATGCTCAACACTAGTGAGGAATATGTAAAAATATAATGGATATGAGATGGTTTACTGTATATAAACCATGTCTCATATCTGTCGGGTTTGAAAGGACTTAGCAAAAGCCGGTAATTGAATTACCGGCTTTTATACTATCTAGCCCTGTAATAAATATATATACAGTCATATGAAAAAGTTTGGGCACCCCTATTAATCTTAAGCTTAATGTTTTATAAAAATAGTTTATTTTGCAACAGCTATTTCAGTTTCGTATATCTAATAACTGTTGGACACAGTAATGTTTCTGCCTTGAAATGAGGTTTATTGTGCTAACAGAAAATGTGCAATCTGCATTCAAACAAAATTTGACAGGTGCATAAGTATGGGCACCCTTATCATTTTCTTGTTTAAAATACTCCTACCTACTTTTGACTGACTTTCTAAAGCACTTTTTTTTGGTTTTGTAACCTCATTGAGCTTTGAACTT
The DNA here is from genome assembly GCF_051348905.1 of Ranitomeya variabilis. Taxonomy (NCBI): domain Eukaryota; kingdom Metazoa; phylum Chordata; class Amphibia; order Anura; family Dendrobatidae; genus Ranitomeya; species Ranitomeya variabilis. Next base: position 654,220,406 of record NC_135234.1, read on the forward strand.
CATAGCCAGGTGTATGCAATCATGAGAAAAGCTACTTAAAGTGGCCACTTGCAAGTTGTTCTCCTGTTTGAATCTCCTCTGACTAGTGGCATCATGGGCTCCTCAAAACATCTGTCAAATGATCTGAAAACAAAGATTATTCAACATAGTTGTTCAGGGGAAGGATACAAAAAGCTGTCTCAGAGATTTAACCTATCAATTTCCACTGTGAGGAACATAGTAAGGAAATGGAAGAACACAGGTACAGTTCTTGTTAAGGCCAGAAGTGGCAGGCCAAGAAAAACATCAGAAAGGCAGAGAAGAAGAATGGTGAGATCAGTCAAGGACAATCCTCAGACCACTTCCAGAGAGCTGCAGCATCAACTTGCTGCAGATGGTTTCACTGTGCATCTGTCAACTATACAACGCACTGTGTTTTTTTGCCGCCATGCATAACGCCTTTTTGTATGACCAAACTACTCAATCTTGGTTTCATCAGTCCACAGGACCTTCTTCCAAAAAGAAATTGGCTTCTCCAAATGTGCTTTTGCATACCTCAGCCGACTCTGTTTGTGGCGTGCTTGCAGAAACGGCTTCTTTCGCATCACTCTCCCATACAGCTTCTCCTTGTGCAAAGTGCATTGTATAGTTGACCGATGCACAGTGACACCATCTGCAGCAAGTTGATGCTGCAGCTCTCTGGAGGTGGTCTGAGGATTGTCCTTGACTGATCTCACCATTCTTCTTCTCTGCCTTTCTGATGTTTTTCTTGGCCTGCCACTTCTGGCCTTAACAAGAACTGTACCTGTGTTCTTCCATTTCCTTACTATGTTCCTCACAGTGGAAATTGACAGGTTAAATCTCTGAGACAGCTTTTTGTATCCTTCCCCTGAACAACTATGTTGAAAAATCTTTGTTTTCAGATCATTTGACAGTTGTTTTGAGGAGCCCATGATGCCACTCGTCAGAGGAGATTCAAACAGGAGAACAACTTGCAAGTGGCCACTTTAAGTAGCTTTTCTCATGATTGCATACACCTGGCTATGAAGTTCAAAGCTCAATGAGGTTACAAAACCAAAAAAAAGTGCTTTAGAAAGTCAGTAAAAAGTAGGTAGGAGTATTTTAAACAAGAAAATGATAAGGGTGCCCATACTTATGCACCTGTCAAATTTTGTTTGAATGCAGATTGCACATTTTCTGTTAGTACAATAAACCTCATTTCAAGGCAGAAACATTACTGTGTCCAACAGTTATTAGATATACGAAACTGAAATAGCTGTTGCAAAATAAACTATTTTTATAAAACATTAAGCTTAAGATTAATAGGGGTGCCCAAACTTTTTCATATGACTGTATATATATTTATTACAGGGCTAGATAGCATAAAAGCTGGTAATTCAATTACCGGCTTTTGCTAAGTCCTTTCAAACCCGACAGGATATGAGACATGGTTTATATACAGTAAACCATCTCATATCCATTATATTTTTACATATTCCTCACTAATAATGTTAGTAGTGTGTGTGTGTGTGCAAAATCTGGGAGCTCTAGGTGTTAAAATAAAGGGTTAAATCGCGGAAAAAACTGGCGTGGGCTCCCGAGCAATTTTCTCCACCAGAGTGGTAAAGCCAGTGACTGAGGGCAGATATTAATAGCCTAGAGAAGGACCATGGCTATTGCCCCCCCCCCCCCCCCCGGCTAAGAACATCTGCCCCCAGCCAGGATATGTAAAAATATAATGGATATGAAATGGTTTACTGTATGTAAGCCATGTCTCTTATCCAGTCGGGTTTGGGAAGGAGATAGCAAAAGCCGGCAATTGAATTACCGGCTTTTCTGCTATCTAGCTCTGTATGAAATATAAATATAAATATATATATATATATATATATATATATATATATATATATATTTGTCTCACTGACATATATATATATATATATATATATATATATATATATATATATATATATATATATAGACTGTATACATGTTTTCACGAATATTTGAGGCCATGGATCCATTATATGTCCATTTTGCAAGCCAGCGAGAAAATCTCGCCGTATGGATGCCATATGGATGACACTCGGATATTTTTTGGAGAAAAAAATCGCATCCTTGCATTGGATACGGATCACTGTTCAGGAACTTTTCTGCGTATCTCGGCCGTAAAAAAAAAATGGACCGTATTTTTATACGTTAGGTCTGACCCAGGCCTAATAGTAGGATCAGGGACGGTTGATTAGAAGCACCACACCAGTGCTGTATAAAGAAAAAATACTGGAGTGGTGCTTTAACCCCTTAACGACAGGAGGTATTTTCATTTTTATGTTTGATTTTTTTTATTATTTTATTTTGAATGGGGTGAAAGGGGGGTAATTTGAACTTTTATATATTTTTTTTATTTTTTTAAAAACTTTTTTTTTTTTTTTAAACTTTTTTGCATGCTTCAATAGTCTCCACAGGAGACTACAAGCTGCAGTTGTCTGATCGCCTCTGCTACACACAAGTGATGATCAGATTGCCTGTGTGCAGCAGAAATGCTCACTTGCTATGCGTGCTGACCATTGGGCGGTGCTCATAGCAATCCAGCTGTGACAACAATGGAGGTCTGCTGGAAACCTCTGGTTGTCATACCAACCCATCGGTGACCCGTGATTATGTGACGGGTTCACCAATGGATGGGATTTCCAATGTGCTTCCGGTAAGCGCGAGTTAAATGCCGCTGTCAGAGATTGACAGCGACATTTAACAGGTTAACGGCCTCGGCTGGGTCGCGATTCTACCAATGGGTGTTAGAGGCACATGTCAGCTGTTCAAAACAGCTGACGTGCCAGGAGGGATTCCGCTGTGGGCTTACTATTACGACCAACGTCGGAAAGGGGTTAAGCTAATTCATCATTTGGGACTTTTCAAAATGTCGCCAAATTATTGCCCAATTGTACTCCAGGATCTTAGTGGAGTACAAAATCTGATTTTTAAAATTGTTGCTCAAAAAGGTATAATTAAAGGGATTATCCACAACTAGGACAACTCCTTCTTAAACTAACTATTTGGTCCCGTTAAAATAATAAAGCCTATACTCACCTCAGGTGCCGATGCTGTTACCACGGTGTCAGCACTCGCTCTCCCCAGGGCCCATGTGCAGTGTTGTGACACATGAGTCAGCCACCCAATCAGGGCTAGTGTCACTGTCTCCGCCTTCAGACAAACTGAACATTAAGAGGAAGTCAGCGCTGCTACTGATCCCTGACTTCCTCTCATGTTCTTCATGTTCAGTTTGTCCAAAGGCGGGGACAGTGACTCCAGTGCTGATTGGATGCCAGGCATGACATGTCACAACACCGCATTAAAGCCTCGGGGCCAAACATTTAGCTCAAGAAGGGGTTGTCCTAGTAGTGGAGAACCCCTTTAAAGCAAAGAAGGAAAGAAACCTCTCTGTGCATTTCCACCAGATTCATCAAACATCGTGAGCCATTTTGATTGATTTAGTGAATGAATTAGCTTTTCTTTCTATTTATAACCAGCAGGTCTAGTTATATAGGAAAATTGATGGGGCTGACAGAAAGTATAGAATAAAAAAAAAACAAAGAAAATATTTTTTTTAGGAGTTTCTGCTACAACGCCCAGTAATCACATTCTATCACTCAGGTGGTAAAACCCTTAAAATAAACACTTCATTCAAACGTTTCAATTGCCTAATACATGCAAACAGTTCAATATATTTTGCTTAAAACTCTATTCCTCAAAAATATGCTTAACCTAAAAGGTACGTCAAGTGCTGACACTTCACATACCAAAGGGGAAGTGGCTGCATTCTGTGCATTCAGGTCAGGGAGGCTGTCAGCCCCGAAGCACAGGGGTGTGGGAATCGTAAGCTGTACATTAGATCACACCACATAATACCGATATACAGATATAAAAATGAGGCGGCCTCACCTTACATAATGCATGTAATCCATGTGTCAATTACCGCATGACAATTCACTGCTGAGGTAATGTCTAGCAATATACCATAATCCCCTCATTATCTATAATTCACTACCTGTTTTCTAATCCACTAATAGTCTACAAGAAAACAGATTTTCCTTATTAACATTACATTTTCAAACAATCCATAATTCCTTCATTAGGTCCTAGTTAATTTGCTAACACAAATGTGACAAATGTACATATGACATGTTTGACACCAATCTCTCCTTCATCTCCCATATACAATCTCTTGCCCGCTCGTGCCGCTTACACCAAAAGAACATCTCTAGAATCCGCCCTTTTCTCACCATGGAAACAACAAAAACCCTCACTGTCGCCCTGATCCCCTCCAGCCTGGACTACTGTAACGCTCTATTAATTGGCCTCCCCCCTCCCTCGACTTTCCCCTCTCCAGTCTATCTTTAATGCAGCAGCCAGGGTCGTCCATCTGGCTAATTAGTACTCAGACGCGTCCGCTCTTCGCCAGTCGTTACACTGGCTGCCCATTCATTACAGGATACAATTCAAAGCACTTGTTCTCACCCACAAAGCTCTCCACAGTGCGGCACCCCCTTACATCTCCTCCCTCATTTCTGTCTATAGGCCTAGCTGATCGCTGCGCTCTGCAAATGACTTCCGACTAACCTCTGCACTAGTCCGTACCTCCCACTTCCGACTCCAAGACTTCTCCCGCGTTGCGCCAATGCTCTGGAATGCTCTACCCCAAGAAACTAGGACCAGCCACAACTTGCACAGTTTTAGGCGCTCCTTCAAAACACATTTGCTCAGAGCGGCCTATCACGTTCCCTAATCAAAATCATTTTATGGGTAAGTGTGTGTAGCCCATTCACTATCTCTATCTATTCCTCACTCCCTCAAGATGTCTGGACCATCATTGTAAATACGCACCTGTACTTTGTTTCTCCCCACCTTATTGCAGATTGTAAGCTCTCACGAGCCGGGTTATTTTATATTGCTTTAATTACTGTATTATTGTTGTCTGTCTATCTATCTATCTTCCTATAGGTGATTTGCACTATCTCTCTATCTACGGGTGTATCTCACAAAATTAGAATATCATCAAAAAGTTAATTTATTTCAATCCTTCAATAAAAAAAGTGAAACATATATTATATAAAGTAATTACACACAGAGTGATCTATTTCAAGTGTTTATTTCTGTTAATGTTGATGATTATGGCTTACAGTCAATGAAAACCCCAAAGTTATTATCTCAGTAAATTACAATACTTTATAACACCAGCTTGAAAAATGATTTTAAAATCCGAAATTTTGGCCTACTGAAATGTATGTTCAGGAAATACAATCAATAATTGGTAGGGGTTCATTTGGCATCAGTTACTGCATTAATGTGGTGTGGCACTGCTGAGAAGTTATGGAAGCCCAGGTTGCTTTGATAGCAGCCTACAGCTCGTCTGCATTGTTGAGTCTGGTGTCTCTCATCTTCCTCTTGACAATGCCCCATAGATTCTCTATGGGGTTTAGGCCAGGCAAGTTTGCTGGCCAATCAAGCACAGTGATACTTTTGTTTTTAACCCAGGTATTGGTACTTTTGGCAGTGTGGACAGGCGCCAAGTCCCGCTGGAGATTTAAATTTCCATCTCCAAAAAGATTGTCGGCAGAGCGAAGCATGAAGTGCGCTAAAATTTTCGGGTAGATGGCTGCGCTGACTTTGGTCTTGATAAAACAACTGTATCACTGTGCATGGTTGGCCAGCAAACTCGTCTGATCTTAACCCCATAGACGTCTCTTGGTATAGTGTTTTATTTAATTCAAATGTAGACGGATAGTTCAAGCTGCACCCTGAGCCTGTAGGTCAGTTTGCATTTCTTTGAAACTTGATTGGGGCTGCTTATCCACCATTTGGACTATCCTGCGTTGCAGCATTTCAGCAATTTTTCTCTGCCATCCACATCTAGCGAGATTATCTACAGTGCCATGGATTGTAAACGTCTTGATTATGTTGCACACCATGGACATAATAACATCAAGATCTATGGAGATGGACTTTTAACCTTGAGAATTTTGGTTCTCAAGTCCTCAGACAGTTCTCTTTTCTTTCTATTCTTCACGTTTAGTTTGGCGATTGACTCAACTTCTCCCTTTTTTATATGGTTTCTGGATTGATTTTCTTACTTGCCACAGGTCGGTTTGAATAAGCATCACTTGCTTGAAACAAAGTTGTTTACTGACAATTTTAGAAACATGCCAACAATAGTGTCTACCCCATTTTTGAGGTTTTGAATGAAATTATTTTCACTTTGCTTTTTTCAGTTTTTTTTTGTGTTGTTCCAATGCACACATAGGAAATAAACATGTGTATAACAAAACATGTGTAATTGCAATAATTTTGCAGTAGAGATGCTTCATTTTCTGGAACAACCTGAAGGATGCCAACACTTTCAGCCATGACTGTATAAAGGATGAAAAATGAGGCATGATAGCGAGGGTCATCCATAGTGATTTATGCATTAATAAGCAGGACAAGTAATTATATGTTTCTGAAGCGCTACTGGTGTGCTTAATTTTATCCCCTTAAGTAATTATATTACCGTATATACTCGAGTATAAGCCGAGATTTTCAGCCCAAATTTTTGGGCTGAAAGTGCCCCCTCGGCTTATACTCGAGTCACGGTCTGTGGCAGGGTCGGCGGGTGAGGGGGAGAGGGCGCTGAGGCATACTTACCTAGTCCCGGCGATCCTGTCGCTCCCCCTGCCCGTCCCACGGTCTCCGGGTGCCGCAGCTCTTCCCCTGAGCGGTCACGTGGGACCGCTCATTAGAGAAATGAATAGGCTGCTCCACCTCCCATAGGGGCGGAGCCGCCTATTTATTTCTCTAATGAAGCGGTACCGGTGACCGCTGACAGAGGAAGAGGCTGCGGCACCGAACACAGGCAGGGGGAAGGAGCGGGACGCCGGGAGCAGGTAAGTATGTCATATTCACCTCTCCTCGTTCCACACGCCGGGCGCTGTCTCCATCTTCCCGGCGTCTCTCTCTCCTCACTGACTGCAGGCAGAGGGCGCGATGACGCATATAGTGTGCGCGCCGCCCTCTGCCTGATCAGTCAGTGCAGGGAGACGCCGGGAAGATGGCGCCGAGAAGCTGCAAGCAAGACAGGTGAGTATGTGTTTTATTATTTTTATTGCAGCAGCACAGCTATGGGGCAATAATGGACGGTGCAGAGCACTATATGGCAGAGCTATGGGGCAATGGTGCAGAGCACTGTATGGCACAGCTATGGGGCAGTAATGGTGCAGAGCACTATATGGCACAGCTATGGGGCAGTAATGGTGCAGAGCACTATATGGCACAGCTATGGGGCAGTAATGGTGCAGAGCACTGTATGGCACAGCTATGGGGCAGTAATGGTGCAGAGCACTGTATGGCACAGCTATGGGGCAGTAATGGTGCAGAGCACTATATGGCACAGCTATGGGGCAGTAATGGTGCAGAGCACTATATGGCACAGCTATGGGGCAGTAATGGTGCAGAGCACTGTATGGCACAGCTATGGGGCAGTAATGGTGCAGAGCACTGTATGGCACAGCTATGGGGCAGTAATGGTGCAGAGCACTATATGGCACAGCTATGGGGCAGTAATGGTGCAGAGCACTGTATGGCACAGCTATGGGGCAATAATGGTGCAGAGCACTATATGGCACAGCTATGGGGCAGTAATGGTGCAGAGCACTATATGGCACAGCTATGGGGCAGTAATGGTGCAGAGCACTGTATGGCACAGCTATGGGGCAATAATGGTGCAGAGCACTATATGGCACAGCTATGGGGCAGTAATGGTGCAGAGCACTGTATGGCACAGCTATGGGGCAATAATGGTGCAGAGCACTATATGGCACAGCTATGGGGCAGTAATGGTGCAGAGCACTGTATGGCACAGCTATGGGGCAATAATGGTGCAGAGCACTATATGGCACAGCTATGGGGCAGTAATGGTGCAGAGCACTGTATGGCACAGCTATGGGGCAATAATGGTGCAGAGCACTATATGGCACAGCTATGGGGCAATAATGGTGCAGAGCACTATATGGCACAGCTATGGGGCCATAATGAACAGTATGGAGCATCTATTTTTATTTTTGAAATTCACCGGTAGCTGTTGCATTTTCCACCCTAGGCTTATACTCGAGTCAATAAGTTTTCCCAGTTTTTTGTGGCAAAATTAGGGGGGTCGGCTTATACTCGGGTCGGCTTATACTCGAGTATATACGGTATATAAAATAAGATATTGTATAAAAAATTAAATAAATATTCATTCATTACTTATCCCTGTATATACCTGTGGATGGTATATTCCAATGTGCTTGATTTACACTGCCTCATCATATATCAGTTTGGAAAACAACCTTCCTTTTCATAATGTTATTTGCATTTTTATTAGTGATGAGCGAATATACTCGTTACTCGAGATTTCTGGAGCACGATCGGGAGTCCTCCGAGTATTTTTTAGTGCTCGGAGATTTCGTTTTTCTTGCCGCAGCTGAGCTGGAGATTCCCAAGCAACCAGGCAACCACCACTGTGGTTATTTCGTATACATTTATATTATATAATACAATTACTTGTCCTGCTTATTCATGCATGAATCACTAAGGGTGACCCTCGCTATCATGCTTCATCTTTCATCCAATATGTGTTATCTCCTTCACCAAGATGGTTATTTATATGTCCTACTATATGATTACATATCTCGGAAGGCATAAGGTTTATGTTACTTCACCATTTAAGTAGTGGATAGACGACTGGCGGACATAGACAGAAAAGAGTCCCTGTGCAAGAACAATAAACGGACCCTTTGCAACCCAAGAGTTCCTAAAAATGCAAAATTGCACCTGATTTGGTTGCATCAATGATATGTCCGCCCCTGGGATAGACTACATATATTTTCTCGCTCCACATATGTCCTACAATAGTCAATTGGGCACTTCACAGTATCATACACAACCCGTCCCACCTATCCTCAAGTGAGAGACAAAGAAGCGATCCCATAAATAAAATCAATATTTATTGATATAGATTAAAAGAATTCACAAAAAAGTTAAAAAAGCAAAATAACCGTAGGGGACACCATAACACCAGGCAATACATAAGTACAAATGGTTAGCTACTCCAAGACAGCACTTCAATTTATCAATAAATGCCTAGTGACATCATACAGCAAAAGAAGGGGGTGGCCGACTAGTACAACTCATTCCTTGCACTTATGTGCTTTAAATTACAGCCTAAGTTAACTTTAGCTAATAGCTAAATGTATGAACAAATCCTCATCCAGGAATATCTAGAGAATGTCTAAAGACCACCTTTATAAAGCCGCCTAGGAAAACTATACACATCCATTCATAACTATATCAAGTTAATTCAGCATGTTACCTCGTGATAATGGCGTCCCCTCACCCCGACGCGCGTTTCGCCTCCTGCTTCTTCCGAGGGCGCGTCGGGGTGAGGGAACGCCATTATCACGAGGTAACATGCTGAATTAACTTGATATAGTTATGAATGGATGGGTATAGTTTTCCTAGGCGGCTTTATAAAGGTGGTCTTTAGACATTCTCTAGATATTCCTGGATGAGGATTTGTTCATACATTAAGCTATTTTGCTAAAGTTAACTTAGGCTGTAATTTAAAGCACATAAGTGCAAGGAATGAGTTGTACTAGTCGGCCACCCCCTTCTTTTGCTGTATGATGTCACTAGGCATTTATTGATAAATTGAAGTGCTGTCTTGGAGTAGCTAACCATTTGTACTTATGTATTGCCTGGTGTTATGGTGTCCCCTATGGTTATTTTGCTTTTTTAACTTTTTTGTGAATTCTTTTAATCTATATCAATAAATATTGATTTTATTTATGGGATCGCTTCTTTGTCTCTCACTTGAGGATAGGTGGGACGGGTTGTGTACATATATTTTCTATATACCAGACAGCTATCACGGTGTGAAAGAAATATAATTTTGATAATCAGATGTTTCTATATCTATCTATGGTCCATTAAATGTTATATTTTCTCTTTTGTGGGGATAACTACATTCTGGAATGAATTTTGCCTCTTTTATCATTGATACAAGAAAATGATGTCCTGATTGGCTTCCTTATATATTTGTTTATGTTTTCTTATAGTTCTTTATGTTTCTTTGTCCCACAGTGTTTGATTAATGCTCATGTTCTAGGGCCAAAACATCACAATTTCCATCTTGGATTGCCTAATAAAAATTGAAATTAATTCTAATATGCATCATTATTTGGAGTGCCAAATTGTTTATTATACTTTATCGAAAGAGGTGGAACCTTTTTTCAAGCATTCATATTTTTCTTTTGAGTGCAGTATATCTCAGTATGTATATTTTATTGATATAAATCTCTTCTTGCTTTTTATTTATTAGACCCTTTGTGGTCTTACTCAAAGATGTCTTTATTAGCTGTCAATCACTAAGTAGGACCGCCCACTGGACTCATAAGTATAGAGTGAGCAGAGATATAAAGTGAAGTACTATAATTTATCACACAAGACTATGTACTAATCTTCTTAGCTCCCCTTTATCTTCACCATGCTGCTGTTCAACATATCACGTCTGTTTTAACTATACTATACAGTGCTACTTACATGTACTGGGTCCCATGTCATATAACTTCGGAACAATGGGATGACGGACCTTAATGGTAAATGTCGCAATGTGTCCATCACTCTGAAACTGGACTGGAAAGCAAACAAAACAAGAAGTCTTATATTGTTTTCAAACATGTATCATCATGACAGATTCACAAAGAATCAGAAAATTGAAATTCATCAAGACAATCATGGTCATGCTCTTTCTTTCTTTCTTTCTTTCTTTCTTTCTTATTTAATATTGGAGATAGCAAGGGAGCTGAGATAAGAAGAGGTTGCTCACACTGCTGTCCATCCTGTCTTTATGATCTAATCCTAGAAATACCAGAGGTGCTGAGGTAAAAAGAGGCTGCTCTTACTGATATTCACCCTTTCTTTCTAATCTAATACTGGAGATACCAGGAGTGCTGAAGTAACAAGGAGATACTCACATTGCTGTCCACCATGTCTTTTTGATCTAATATTGGAAATACTAGAGGCACCGAGTTAAGAAGAGGCTGCTCACACTGCTGTCTACCATGTCTTTCTGATTTAATACTAGAAATGCTGAACATACTGAAGTAACAAGAGGCTACCCATACTGCTGTCCACTATGTCTTTCTGATTTAATACTGGAAATACTGGACGTACTGAGGTAACAAGAAGCTGCCCACACTGCTGTCCACTATGTCTTTCTGATTTAATACTGGAAATACTTGACATACTGAGGTAACAAGAGGCTGCCTACACTGCTGTCCACTATGTCTTTCTGATTTAATACTGGAAATACTGGACGTACTGAGGTAACAAGAGGCTACCCACACTGCTGTCCACTATGTCTTTCTGATTTAATACTGGAAATACTGGACGTACTGAGGTAACAAGAGGCTGCCCACACTGCTGTCCGCTATGTCTTTCTGATTTAATACTGGAAATACTGGACGTACTGAGGTAACAAGAGGCTACCCACACTGCTGTCCACTATGTCTTTCTGATTTAATACTGGAAATACTTGACATACTGAGGTAACAAGAGGCTGCCCACACTGCTGTCCGCTATGTCTTTCTGATTTAATACTGGAAATACTGCACGTACTGAGATAACAAGAGGCTGCCCACACTGCTGTCCGCTATGTCTTTCTGATTTAATACTGGAAATACTGGACGTACTGAGGTAACAAGAGGCTGCCCACACTGCTGTCCGCTATGTCTTTCTGATTTAATACTGGAAATACTGGACGTGCTGAGGTAACAAGAGGCTGCCCACACTGCTGTCCGCTATGTCTTTCTGATTTAATACTGGAAATACTGGACGTACTGAGGTAACAAGAGGCTGTCCACACTGCTGTGCACTCTGCCTTTCTGAGCGGCCATTGTGATCAGGAGAGATCCTATACCATGTCATGACAAGGTCACATCACAGCAGAGTAGCTTCCAACTGCACATGCTCACAGATTCCTTTCTTATTAAAAATTCTAAAACAGGTTTCTGTCAAAATAATAAGACAGCGGCCATGTTATTGCAGCGCCCCAGAGTCCTGGTCGTTGCAGTACTGTGGCTCCGCCACTAAGGGGAGCCATGGTACGTTCGATGGCACTGAAGGAGTTCCTCCAATCAGGTATCACAGACACCAATATGTTTCACAGCTGGGCCTCCGGGGGGAGCTAAGGGTGCTATTCATTAGGCCACTCCCCACCATAGTGGGTAAACTGGGGGTCAGGCAGGAAGTTAGAGAGTACGCTGACGGGATTGAACGGAGCAACACCCTGTGGCAGGGGGTGTTGTGAAGGGAGAGACTGTAGGGTCTCTGCCAGGGGTGGGATCCTGGCAGAGGCTTGGCATTGAAAGAACGTAACGGGTCCGCGCAGGCTCCTGGAAGCGGCGGGACTCAAGAAAGGACTAGAAGCGAGATAGATTGTGCTGAGTGAGAAACGAGATCAAGCAGAAGGAGAATACCAGCAGGGGTTTTGTTGAAAGAGGCAGCACCCTGCTGAGGCGCAATACCGGTGGCCGGAACGCCGAGGGAGTGGATTAGAATACAGCTTCAAGCCATACTCCAAACAGCGGCAGGACAGTCGGTCTCAGGCGGGCTGTCTACCACATATCACCTATGAAGTCTTGGGGGGCAATTGCGGGAGAGGGGCGACTCTAGGGTCCCGGAAGAACTCCAGGCCTACCTGACAAACGGGTGCCATTCCAACCTGAATATAGGGAAGGGGTGGATTACAGAGGAACATCAAATCGAGTTGTGAGGGAACTTAAGAAACAGACACAACCGTTGTGGGGTTACTTTCCGTGAGCACAGCAGGGAAGGACTACAACACATAGCGCTAGAAGGAAGGCACTGATTTCCACCTGAGAGGAGAACTCTGGAGGTGCCATTGGACCGGCCGGACTTGCGTAGCCTGGTGAACCGTGTTCTGGACTGAGGACTCAGAGATCTCCAGTAAAGAGGTAAAGAGACTGCAACCTGGTGTCCTCGTTATTTACCGCGACCTACACCCCACCACCGCACCGCTCCATCGCTACCATTACTACCACCTATTACACCGGACGTCCCCCACTGACGGACAGGGCCACGGACCGGGTCTAGCCACCGTGACAACCCCGAGACTGAGAACTAGAGGCCCGGCTCCGGGTACCCCTCGGCCCTGCGGCGGTGCGGGGGCGCCGCAGACGTGGCGTCACGAACAGGATCTATTTAAGCCTGAAGAATCAGGTCATGTGTGCCTAGAGACTGTGATTTGTTGTGCTTGGACTGTACTTTATTACTAAGACTGTGCTGCGCCATTAGCCGCCAAAAGTTCCCGCCAAAAGGAGCCGCCATTGCTACACCCAAGGGGAAGGAGGGCGTGTTATGGGCGGAGACTCCCAGTGTGGCGCGAGAAATGGCTACCGCCCCCTGCACTTCTGGCTGCAGAGGAATGACCTGCCCCAAAGCAGAAGAGAAACACCCCTTGATATGCAACGGCGAGAGGCTGGTGACGGAGAAGCCCGACCTCGGAGAAATGGCGGAGTTAGGTGCATGCACTGCCACCGACTATCGGGCAGCGATGATGAACGGCGAGTGCCTGAGCGAGGAAGGAGCGGATCCGGCCTGCCCTTCTTCACCGGAGATGGACCGGAAGCCTGCGGATCCGACAGCGAAGCTACGTCCACCAATCCCGACCTCGGAGTTAGAGGAGGAGGAACCACAGCAAGCGGAGCGGAGTCCGAGTATCCCATTGGAGGAGCCCCGGTCCGGGCTGCAGCCGACTCCAGCGTCCTCGTTAACGGACCAGAGCGACACCGATGGAACCACATCAGGCGCAGGTATGGGCGGCGCCCCTACTCCCCTGGACGGTTCTGCTCTCCCGACCGATCCTCCCCACAACAGTAACCCCGCGTTTACAATCGACCGGGCGGTTCTCACCCCCGGCGCGTTGGGGAAGTTGTTACCACCATTGCCAACCAGGTGGGGAGAGCCCATAGAAATGGACCCAGGAGGGGTGATGTTCCGATGGGATGTTCCTTGGGTCGAGCAGGATGGGATTCCAATGGAAGGTCTCACTATTGCGATACTTACCTGGGACCAATACAAACAATGCGTGCTCCAGCATTGGGGGCAGCGCACTGAAGTTGAAAAACGGGAACTGCAGGGCAAAAAAATGATCTATGATGGGACGGATGCTGTCAGGCGAGGGACGGTGGCGGCATTCCACCCAAAGAAGGGGTGGGGTTCCATTTGGGAGTCGGGTCTACCTACTGGCATCTTCGTTGCCGGCTACGATGTGGAGACTCCCTGCTGTGATCGAGAAGGTGAACCACTCCGGGAGGGGGATCAGGTGACGTATACCCGTCACTGGAACACACAAGGATGGCGTGCCCGGAAAGTTCAGCGATACGAGTCTGAGAGAATGGCACCTGTGGCCCCAACTGTGGTCAATCCAGGGCTGCCAGACCTTGTTACTGTTTCTACTGTACGCTTTGTAGCAGCTCCTGAACTTGCCGACAGAGTTAGGCTTCAAATTCAGACAGCAGGCGACCAGGTGGTCCCTGCGGAGCTTGCCGCTGGTGTCCGTGCTACAGTGGCCGGGGTTCAAGAACCCAAGCCACCAGAAAAAGAGTAAACCTCGGAAACCTGACAAAAAAAAAAAAAAAAAAAAATGTAAATAGTTTTCCTTTAACTGTTCCTGTTTGTTGCTAAACCCGTTCAGGGTAAACTTTAAAAGGTGACCCCTTTGTTGACCCGGGGTCACTATTGCTGTTTTCCTAAAATTTTGCACAAGTTTAAAGAACTGCAGAAATCATGGACTGTGCATGATTCGAACTTTCTTTTGTAAATAGTTGCACCTTCTTAAAGGTGCTTCCTACTGGTTTTAGCCAAAGACACTTTGCGAAGATACTTTTCCTACTGGTTTTAGCCAAAGACACTTTGCGAAGATATCAATGCTGGAACCTTTGCATGGACTGGTAGGCTGAGAGAACGAGCTACCTCAGAGAGACTTGGTCCCCTCTTAAAGGGGATGTGAAGAATTGAACTTGAGAGAGATACTGTTGCAAAACAGTAATGCCATGATGATGCTTTGAAAAGAAATGTAACTGTTTTACATGCTAAGTTATATGTGTTGAATTTGTTGAAATGTGAAATCTAAATAATGTTTTGCAGAAAGAAAAGATGCAGAGAGCCCGTAGGGGTAGAGATAGAGATCTGCATAGCTGAAAGTAAGGAAGTAATGATGAAGGTGAGGATAGAAGGTCAACCCTGCGTCCCCATAGAAAGTTACTTTGTTACTAAGGACAGAAGGCGAACCCGTAGGGGTTAGAGAGTGAGTCCTTAAAGGAGCCGAGTAGAGCGGGCTCAGAGTTCTTTAAACGAAAGGAATGTTATGTCTATACTATGTATAGTAGCGAAAGGCAGTAGGCCCTGGCTGAACGGGGCGGTCCTGTAAAAGAAAGGAGAGGCAGTAGGTCTGGTGCCATAGGGACAGGCGGTCCTGCAGGTTCAAAGTAGGAGAATGTGAAGTTACCCTACCCTGTAATGTGATTATAGGAAGGCCTTTGGTAAACTAAGAGTGTATGTTTCTTAAAGGCAATGTTAATTTATTGTTCCAGAATTTGCACTAAGTAGAATACCCGGTTGGGTAACAGGAGTTATGTATAGCCTGTAATTTATAAAGTTGACTACGTTTGTAACGTTAAAAGTGTCCTCACCTCCCATAAAGGGAAGCCTGTTCAAGTATGCTTATTGTTTTGCACTCAACAAAATTGTATGTCTTTTTGCTAATCTGTATTGTTGTTTTTCTTCCCAGTCCCGGAGTACTGTGTTTAACCAGGGTTGAGTGCAGCGCCCCAGAGTCCTGGTTGTTGCAGTACTGTGGCTCCGCCACTAAGGGGAGCCATGGTACGTTCGATGGCACTGAAGGAGTTCCTCCAATCAGGTATCACAGACACCAATATGTTTCACAGCTGGGCCTCCGGGGGGAGCTAAGGGTGCTATTCATTAGGCCACTCCCCACCATAGTGGGTAAACTGGGGGTCAGGCAGGAAGTTAGAGAGTACGCTGACGGGATTGAACGGAGCAACACCCTGTGGCAGGGGGTGTTGTGAAGGGAGAGACTGTAGGGTCTCTGCCAGGGGTGGGATCCTGGCAGAGGCTTGGCATTGAAACAACGTAACGGGTCCGCGCAGGCTCCTGGAAGCGGCGGGACTCAAGAAAGGACTAGAAGCGAGATAGATTGTGCTGAGTGAGAAACGAGATCAAGCAGAAGGAGAATACCAGCAGGGGTTTTGTTGAAAGAGGCAGCACCCTGCTGAGGCGCAATACCGGTGGCCGGAACGCCGAGGGAGTGGATTAGAATACAGCTTCAAGCCATACTCCAAACAGCGGCAGGACAGTCGGTCTCAGGCGGGCTGTCTACCACATATCACCTATGAAGTCTTGGGGGGCAATTGCGGGAGAGGGGCGACTCTAGGGTCCCGGAAGAACTCCAGGCCTACCTGACAAACGGGTGCCATTCCAACCTGAATACAGGGAAGGGGTGGATTACAGAGGAACATCAAATCGAGTTGTGAGGGAACTTAAGAAACAGACACAACCATTGTGGGGTTACTTTCCGTGAGCACAGCAGGGAAGGACTACAACACATAGCGCTAGAAGGAAGGCACTGATTTCCACCTGAGAGGAGAACTCTGGAGGTGCCATTGGACCGGCCGGACTTGCGTAGCCTGGTGAACCGTGTTCTGGACTGAGGACTCAGAGATCTCCAGTAAAGAGGTAAAGAGACTGCAACCTGGTGTCCTCGTTATTTACCGCGACCTACACCCCACCACCGCACCGCTCCATCGCTACCATTACTACCACCTATTACACCGGACGTCCCCCACTGACGGACAGGGCCACGGACCGGGTCTAGCCACCGTGACAACCCCGAGACTGAGAACTAGAGGCCCGGCTCCGGGTACCCCTCGGCCCTGCGGCGGTGCGGGGGCGTCGCATTATTACTATAGTATTGCCTCTCCTAGACCAAATGTATGATTTGCTAATTAAAGGTACTTAGGAATATAGTCATAGTGACATTTCCTTCAGTTATTTTTTCTTCTATTACTTGAGCACCCCATTAAAGGATTTGTCCGTCCTTGGGATAAAAATTCTGCAGTTGCTCTATGTAACTGCAGACTGCCGAGCTGCTATAGCATGCAGGGCACACCTTGTCATTATTATTCTGTGTTCTCAATGAGAGCCAGTGGACACATAAATGCATGTATACAATTTGAATACTTGTGGTAACGTGCCGAGTAGATTCATTTGGCTCCTCTCCATTCAACTATTTGAGAGAAGCCAAAAGCATTTATTCATTATATGACTACAAGTATGTAAATCGCATACATGTGATCACATAACCATTGACAAGGAATACCAGGGAAGCGTGACAGGAAATGCAACGCACAATGTTACAAGTCAGCAGTTTCATAGAACGACTGTAGACTTTTGTCCCAGCCCACTGTAATGGCTCCTATGGAGTAATTGTATACTGCAAATCTCAGAGGTATGATTAAACTCAGCACGAGCCTATTACTGTATGACATATATGCCTTGGTATAAGTGGGACAGCTGAAGAGTTTGTCCTAGACTAGAATAAATATCACCAGATATCTACAGGTAGTGTTTTGTATCATAGCTCCACCCCATTGTAGATGATAGGGTTGAGCTGCAATGCTACACCCAAACTATAGGCCCCGACACCATTTGTAAAAGATGAATATTACGTTTTACAGACAACATTCATTTGTAAATGCATTTGCAATACATTATTCAAAATTTTTGGCTCTGCCAACCCTCGATCACTTGTATCTCAGAAGTATTCGCTGTATAGAGAAAATGGTAGGCAGGTTGTCTGTTGGTAGGAGCAGCAAATACCTAGCTGTGACTATTCGTTCCTACAGCGACCTCACCTTGATAGGAAAGATTAGATTGTAGCAATAATGTCAGAGACACATTAAGGATATGTTTAAAAGATCCGGAATGGCAGCGCTTTGGACGCAGTGGACACCCGCCCCATCTAAATCGCTGCCGGCTTTTGTACGCGCGGTGATTCCGTCTGTGTTCATTGAACACATGTGGAATCACCACATCCTATACTGTGTGTCTCTGCAAGATAAATAGACATGCTGTGGTATATAAAGATGCGCCGCATGTGCGTATACGCAGGTTTGCCACCTGCATCTTTGTACAAATAATGGAGATGGGATTTTATAAAATCCCATCCACTATGCTGTAACATCTGGCCGCTGCGGATTGAACGCTGCGGCTGTATGCAGCGTCCAATCCGCAGCAAATAAGCCACATGGAAGCATACTCTAAAGAAGCTGTCTAGCACTGCTCACTTCAGCACTTGAAAGTAATTAACATTAACCCCTTCCTGCCGCGGCCCTTTTTAGTTTTTGTGTTTTCGCTTTTCGCACCCCTCCTTCCCAGAGCCATAACTTTTTTATTTTTCCGTCAATATGGTCATGTGAGGGCTTATTTTTTGCAGGACAAGTTGTACTTTTGAATGACACCATGGATTTTACCATGTACTAGAAAACAGGAAAAAAAATTCCAAATGCGGTGAAATTGCAAAAAAAAGTGCAATCCCACACTGGTTTTTTGTTTGGCCTTTTTGCTAGCTTCGCTAAATGCTAAAACGGACCTGATATTATGCTTCTCCACTTCATTATGAGTTCATAGACACCTTATATGTCTAGGTTATTTTTTATCTAAGTGGTGTAAAAAAATTCAAAACTTTGCTAAAAAAAAGAAAAATGTGTCATTTTCCGATAACCGTAGCGTCTCCATTTTTCGTGATCTGGGGTTGGGTGAGGGCTAATTTTTTGTTTGCCGAGATGACGTTTTTAATTATACCATTTTGGTGCAGATACGTTGTTTTGATCGCCCGTTATTGCATTTTAATGCAATGTCGCAGTGACAAAAAAAAAGTAATTCTGGCATTTCGAATTTTTTTCTCGCTACGCCGTTTAGCGATCAGGTTAATGCTTTTTTTATTGATAGACTGGGTGATTCTGAACGCTGCAATACCAAATATGTGTAGGTTTGATTTTTTTTTATTGTTTTATTTTGGATGGGGTGAAAGGGGGGTGATTTAAACTTTTATATTTTTTTAATTTTTTTCATATTTTTAAAAACATTTTTTTTAACTTTTGCCGTGCTTTAATAGCCTCCATGGAAGGCTAGAAGCTGGCACAACTCGATCGGCTCAGCTACATAGCAGCGATCATCAGATCGCTGCTATGTAGCTGAAATGCAGGCTTGCTATGAACACCGACCACAGGGTGGCACTCACAGCAGGCCTGCATCAGTAACCATAGAGGTATCAAGGACCTCTATGGTTACCATCCTGACGCATCGCCGACCCCGATCATGTGACGGGGGTCGGCGTTGCGCTCATTTCCGACCGCGCGGCCGGAAGCGGTAGTTAAATGCCGCTGTCAGCATTTGACAGTGGCATTTAACAGGTTAATAGTGGCGGGTGAATCGCGATTTCACCCGCCGCTATTGTACGAAACAGCTGACATGTCGCGCAACTTTGATGTGGGCTCACCGCCAGAGCGCACATCAAAGGGAGAGACACGACATGATATTGCATCTACACCTAGCTGCCAGGATTAATTCGCGATACCTGCTTATTAAACACACATCTGTCAACTATGTGTAGGTGTACCTATGTATTATGTTTTTACTATAGGTTATGTTTGTTTATGTGTACATGTGTACCTGCATATTACACTTATACTAACAGGTGTGCTGGCCCTTGCTTTTGTTTTTTACATGTGGAATTGTAAAAACCAACCCCCACCTGTGTGCCCCTGCAGACCAGGGCTGTGCAACTTTATATACTCGGTTTACCATAGACAGGTTTTAAACACACTCAGTTGCTTATCTTGCTCTATCCCCATGTTTTTTGAGGCCTGGTTGTCAGATAATGAGCAGAGTTACTAGAGATAGGAACCATCGTTATTGGGTACACCTTGTCAGGGGGATGGTATTTTCTGGCTGCTAAGGGGCTATGGATATTGGCCCACCTCACCCTATAGATTAAAGCCTGCAGCCACGATATATACTCGAGTATATACGGTACATACAAGTACATCTCACTAAATTAGAATATCATGAAAAAGTTAATTTATTTCAGTTCTTCAATACAAAAAGTGAAACTCATATATTATATAGAGTCATTACAAACAGAGTAATCTATTCTAAGTGTTTATTTCTCCTAATGTTGATGGTTACCGTATAGCTTACAGCCAATGAAAACCCAAAAGCCATTATCTCAGTAAATTAGAATACTTTATAACACCAGCTTGAAAAATGATTTTAAAATCTGAAATGTTGGCCTACTGAAATGTATGTTCAGTAAATGCACTCAATACTTGGTCGTGGCTCCTTTTTCATCAATTACTGCATACATGCGGCGTGACATGGAGGCGATCAGCCTGTGGCACTGCTGAGGTGTTATAGAAGCCCAGGATGATTTGATAGCAGCCCTCTGCTCGTCTGTATTGTTGGGTCTGGTGTCTCTCATCTTCCTCTTGACAATACCCCTTAGATTCTCTATGGGGTTAAGGTCAGGCGAGTTCGCTGGCCAATCAAGCCCAGTGATACTGTTGTTTTTAAACCAGGTATTGGTACTTTTGGCAGTGTGGACAGGTGCCATGTCCTGCTGGAGAATGAGATTTACATCTCCAAAAAGTTTGTCGGCAGAGGGAAGCATGAAGCTCTCTAGAATTTCCTGGTAGACGGCTGCGCTGACTTTGGTCTTGATAAAACACAGTGGACCTACACCAGCAGATGGCATGGCTCTCCAAACCATCACTGATTGTGGAAACTTCAGACTAGACCTCAAGTAGCTTGGATTATGTGCCTCTCCACTCTTCCTCCAGTCTCTGGGACCTTGATTTCCAAATGAAATGCAAAATTTACATTCTTCTTGACACAAGGAATGCGACACTTGCAGCCCATGTCCTGGATAAGTGTGTGGTGGCTCTTGAAGCAATGACTCCATCAGCAGTCCACTCCTTGTGAATCTCCCCCCAATTTTTGAGTAGCCTTTTCTTAACAATCCCCTCAAGACTGCGGTTATCCCGGTTGCTTGTGCATCTTTTTCTACCACACTTTTTCCTTCCACTGAGCTTTCCATTAATATGCTTGGATACAGCACTCTGTGAACAACCAGCTTCTTTAGCAATGACCTTTTGTGGCTTACCCTCCTTGTGGAGTGTATCAATGACTGCTTTCTGGACATCTGTCAAGTCAGCAGTCTTCCCCATGATTGTACTGAAACAGACTAAGGGACCTTTTTAAACACTTTGAAAGCCTTTGCAGGTGTTTTTTGTTAATTATTCTAATTTAATGAGATAATGACTTTTGGGTTTTCATTGGCTGTAAGCCATAATCATCAATATAAACAGAAATAAATACTTGAAATAGTTCACTCTGTATGTAATGACTCTATATAATATATGCGTTTCACTTTTTGTACTGAAGAACTGAAATAAATTAACTTCTTGATGATATTCTAATTTAGTGAGGAAGCACTTGTATATATATATATATATATATACATATGGTGTATATATATATATATATATATATATATATATATATATATATATATATATATATATATATATATATATATACACTGCTGAAATAAAAAAGGGAACACTAAAATACCACATCCTAGATAACAGTGAATGAAATATTCCAGTTACAAAACTTTATTTATTACAAAGTGGAATGCGTTCAGACCATTAAAACATAAAAATGATCAATGTAAATCAAAATTAATATCCCATGGAGTTCTGGAATTGGAATGATACTCAAAATCTAAGTGGAAAATCAAATTGCAGACTGATCTTAACTTCACTGGAAATGCCTCAAGACAAGGAAATGATGCTCAGTAATATGTGTGGCCTCCATGTGCCTGTATGACCTCCCTACACTGCCTGGGCATGCTCCTGATGTGGCGGTGGATGTTCTCCTGAGGGAACTCCTTCCAGATCTGGATTAAAGCATCAGGCAACTCCTGGACAGTCTGTGGTACAATGTCGCGTTGGTTGATGGAATGAGACATAATGACCCAGATGTGCTCGATTGGACTTAGGTCTGGAGAACAGGACAGTCCATAGCATCAATATGTTCATCATGCAGGAATTGCAGACACACTTCAGCCAAAAGAGGCCTAGCATTGTCATGCATCAAAAGGAACCCAGGGTCCACTAGACCTGCATATGGTCCCACTATTGTTCTGAGGATGTCATCCCGATACCTAATGGCAGTTAGGGTACCTCTGGCTAGCACATGGAAAGCTGTGCATCCCTCCAAAGAAATGCCTCCCCACACCATTAATGACCCACTGCCAAACCGGTCATGCTGATGGATGTTGCAGGCAGCAGAACATTCTCCACGGAGTATCCAGACTCTGTCATGTCTGTCACATGTGCTTATTGTGATCCCGCGTTCATCTGTGAAGACCACATTGCGCCAATGTAGAATCTGCCAATCTTTTCCATTCTCTGGCAAATACCAATCACCTTGCACAGTATTGGTTTGAAAGCACAACACCCACTTGTGAACATTGAGGCCTAATACCAGCCTCATGGAGTCTGTTTCTGACAATTCAGGCAGACACATAGATGTTAGTGTCCTGCTGGAGGTCATTTTGAAAGGCTCTAGCACTGCTCCTCCTGTTCCGCCTTGCACAAAGGGGGAGGTAGCGGTCCTGCTGCTGGGTTGTTGCCCTCCTACGGCCCCCTCCATGTCTCCTGGTGTACTGGCCAGTCTCCTGATATCTGCTCCATAACCTGGACACTGTGCTGACAAAGACAGCTACCCTTCTTGCCACAACTCGCATTGATGTGCCATCCTGGATAAGCTGCACTACCTGAGCAACTTCTGTGGGTTGTACAGTAGACACTGCCTTATGCTACTGTACCTTTAGGAGTGAGAGCAATGATAAAATGCAAATGTGACAAAACAACAACCAAACAAGGATAAGAACAGAGAAATGGTCTGTGGTCACCACCTGCAAAACCACTCCTTTATAAAGGTTTGAGCTCAAAGACACATCCCACCTAGTTAGCTAACCCAGCAGATGAACACCTACCAGGTGTACTAAGAAAAGCCTGTCTGACATGGTTTAGTGAATCCTGCAATGAGCAGGGGGTTGGACATAATGACACTGGAGGTCGATTCCAACTCTAACATTCTATGATCCAATGAAAGCCTGCAGAGCTTGGATTCAACCCTAACCTACCTGGCATTGCTACTATATAGAGTACACTGTGGTTACTGTCTATAAACAATAGAGGGACCGGGACTCTTCACCCAGCAATGTAAGCATGGCATCATTTCTTTATTCTCAGCATATAGTCAGCATGAGTTTATTTGCATGAGGACAGATAGCAAGCCTTGATATTCATCTATTTAGAGATAGTTTGGGAGGCACTATATTTGTTGCTATAGTTCCTTGTCTGTAAGAATGCTAGTCATTGGATCCACTACCCTCACTAGGCTTTTTAGCGGTTGACACTGAGAGGTTTTGATATTGGATCTATATGAGTTAAAGCTGTATAATTTATGCACAATGCCTGCATCATTGGCTATGAGTGAATAGTAACCTTGTGAGTCCCTCATTATCTGAGATACTTTGGTTTGTTTGTTATTTTGTACATGTTTCTATATGTGGGATAAATAAAATAACTATTTTTTATATCATGAGCATGTTGTGCTTTTGTCAGTCTCATTGATCATTGCTGTGTGTAGCTTTTTGATGACACTGATTGGTTTATATAATATGGTCAGCACATATTGATTGTGGATCAGTAAATTGACTACATATATATATACTAGATGGTGGCCCGATTCTAACGTATCGGGTATTCTAGAATATGTATGCGTAGTATATTGCACCGCCCACGCAGTACATTGCGCAGGCCACGCAGTACGTTGTGCAGCCCATGCAGTACATTGCGCAGCCCACGTAGTACATTGCGCAGCCCACGTAGTACATTGCGCAGCCCATGCAGTACATTGCGCAGCCCACGCAGTACATTGCGCAGCCAACATAGTACATTGCGCAGCCCACGTAGTACATTGCGCAGCCCACGTAGTACATTGCGCAGCCCACGCAGTACATTGCGCAGCCCACGTAGTACATTGCGCAGCCCACGCAGTACATTGCGCAGCCCACGTAGTACATTGCGCAGCCCATGTAGTATATTGCGCAGGCCATGTTGTATATTGCCCAGCCATGTAGTATATAGCACAGCCCATGTAGTATATTGCCCAGCCACGTATATAGCCCAGCCCATGTAGTATATTGCCCAGCCCATGTAGTATATTGCGCAGCCCACGTAGTATATTGCGCAGGCCAAATAGTATATTGCGCAGCCACGTAGTATATAGCACAGCCCATGTAGTATATTGCCCAGCCACGTATATAGCACAGCCCATGTAGTATATTGCCCAGCCACGTATATAGCACAGCCCATGTAGTATATTGCCCAGCCACGTATATAGCACAGCCCATGTAGTATATTGCACAGCCCATGTAGTGTATTGCCCAGCCCATGCAGTATATAGCAATGCGGGCATCATATCCCTGTAAAAAATATTATATTATATATGTATAAAATATATATTATATACTCACCTTCCGGAGCCTCCGGATCCAAGCGATGCTCCTCGCCCGCTCCGGTCCCAAGAGTGCATTGCGGTCTCGCGAGATGATGATGTAGCGGTCTCGCGAGACCGCACGTCATCATCTCGCGAGATCGCAGCATGGAGCGTCGGGAGGAGCGGGAAAGGCCTGTTGTCGTTCAGGGGGCCGACAGACTGTGAGTATCTAACGATTTTTTTTTTTTTTTTATTATTATTTTTAACATTAGATCGTTTTACTATTCATGCCGCATAGGCAGCATGAATAGTTAAAAGTTGGTCACACAGGGTTAATAGCAGCGGCAACGGAGTGCATTACACCGCGGCATAACGCGGTCCGTTACCGTTGCCATTAACCCTGTGTGAGGGCAGACTGGAGGGGTGTATGCGGGCGTCGGGCAGTGAGTGCGGGCACTGCGGGGAGTAAGGAGCAGCCATTTTCTTCCGGACTGTGCACGTCGCTGATTGGTCGCGGCAGCCATGACAGGCAGCTGCCGAGACCAATCAGCGAACGAATAACCGTTACAGACAGACAGACAGAAGGACAGACAGACGGAAGTGACCCTTAGACAATTGTATAGTAGATGTATATATATATATATATATATATATATATATATATGTATGTGTATATATATATATATATATATATATATATATATATATATATATATACAGTGGGGCAAAAAAGTATTTAGTCAGTCAGCAATAGTGCAAGTTCCACCACTTAAAAAGATGAGAGGCGTCTGTAATTTACATCATAGGTAGACCTCAACTATGGGAGACAAACTGAGAAAAAGAAAATCCAGAAAATCACATTGTCTGTTTTTTTATCATTTTATTTGCATTTGCATATTATGGTGGCAAATAAGTATTTGGTCAGAAACAAACAATCAAGATTTCTGGCTCTCACAGACCTGTAACTTCTTCTTTAAGAGTCTCCTCTTTCCTCCACTCATTACCTAAAGTAATGGCACCTGTTTAAACTTGTTATCAGTATAAAAAGACACCTGTGCACACCCTCAAACAGTCTGACTCCAAACTCCACTATGGTGAAGACCAAAGAGCTGTCAAAGGACACCAGAAACAAAATTGTAGCCCTGCACCAGGCTGGGAAGACTGAATCTGCAATAGCCAACCAGCTTGGAGTGAAGAAATCAACAGTGGGAGCAATAATTAGAAAATGGAAGACATTCAAGACCACTGATAATCTCCCTCGATCTGGGGCTCCACGCAAAATCCCACCCCGTGGGGTCAGAATGATCACAAGAACGGTGAGCAAAAATCCCAGAACCACACGGGGGGACCTAGTGAATGAACTGCAGAGAGCTGGGACCAATGTAACAAGGCCTACCATAAGTAACACACTACGCCACCATGGACTCAGATCCTGCAGTGCCAGACGTGTCCCACTGCTTAAGCCAGTACATGTCCGGGCCCATCTAAAGTTTGCTAGAGAGCATTTGGATGATCCAGAGGAGTTTTGGGAGAATGTCCTATGGTCTGATGAAACCAAACTGGAACTGTTTGGTAGAAACACAACTTGTCGTGTTTGGAGGAAAAAGAGTACTGAGTTGCATCCATCCAACACCATACCTACTGTAAAGCATGGTGGTGGAAACATCATGCTTTGGGGCTGTTTCTCTGCAAAGGGGCCAGGACGACTGATCCGGGTACATGAAAGAATGAATGGGGCCATGTATCGTGAGCTTTTGAGTGCAAACCTCCTTCCATCAGCAAGGGCATTGAAGATGAAACGTGGCTGGGTCTTTCAACATGACAATGATCTAAAGCACACCGCCAGGGCAACGAAGGAGTGGCTTCGTAAGAAGCATTTCAAGGTCCTGGAGTGGCCTAGCCAGTCTCCAGATCTCAACCCTATAGAAAACCTTTGGAGGGAGTTGAAAGTCCGTGTTGCCAAGCGAAAAGCCAAAAACATCACTGCTCTAGAGGAGATCTGCATGGAGGAATGGGCTAACATACCAACAACAGTGTGTGGCAACCTTGTGAAGACTTACAGAAAACGTTTGACCTCTGTCATTGCCAACAAAGGATATATTACAAAGTATTGAGATGAAATTTTGTTTCTGACCAAATACTTATTTGCCACCATAATATGCAAATAAAATGATAAAAAAACAGACAATGTGATTTTCTGGATTTTTTTTTCTCAGTTTGTCTCACATAGTTGAGGTCTACCTATGATGTAAATTACAGACGCCTCTCATCTTTTTAAGTGGTGGAACTTGCACTGTTGCTGACTGACTAAATACTTTTTTGCCCCACTGTATATACAGTATATTTATAATTGTTTAGCTCAAAAATTCACTTTAGGGATTGTTAATTATGTAGATAATTATAATATACATTGTTATTTCTACACGTAGCCTTTTAATATTGGACTCACCAGTATCTGCAGTGTTTGGGTGGAACATTGTGTTGGTATAAGAAATTAACTGAAGCTGGCGATTCAGATTATCCAATAAGGAGCTAGACAATGTAATCTGTTTTTCTCCTGCTCCTTTTATTGTGACACTGTTCACATCTGCAGCCACGTCAAATGTACCTAATGTGCATGACAAGCTCACCTGAAAAAAGGTAAGAAAAGAACACTGTAAAGTAGGAAGAAGTGTGTTGTCAGGTAGAGGCATTTGTATAATACATGCCATAACGGATCATTGGGCCCAGTTCATGATTTGCTTTTTCTAAAGTCACTTTTCTTATTTATCTTGTGGCATTAATTGTAGTTTTAAAGGCAAATTCTTCAAAATGGAGCACTAAGTTAATGAATTTTGTGTAAAATCAAAAATGCTCTTTTTTTACTTTTACTTTCTTTCTGCACCTTTTATGAGGAAAAAGGTGCAAGATTTGTAAAAATGTGCACAAAAAAGAAAACTAGCTTAAAAATAATTTTTCCAAAGGGGGGAAGAGAAACGGAATACATTTGCACAAAAAAGTATCAACTTTTTAAAAAGTCGTAAGTGATGAATCAGTCACAAACATCTAGAAAACAAAAAACA
Source organism: Ranitomeya variabilis (assembly GCF_051348905.1). NCBI lineage: Eukaryota > Metazoa > Chordata > Amphibia > Anura > Dendrobatidae > Ranitomeya > Ranitomeya variabilis. The sequence goes on from NC_135234.1 coordinate 654,248,191, forward strand.
CACACAAATGCAAACATCATTAAAAAAAAACAGGCAAAAACCTGTAACATAAGAAAAAATAAATAAAAAGGTGGAAATTAAAATAAGAATTTGGAGCAAATCAATTATCAGGCATGAAACATCGAAATTCAGACAAAAATATGGTGCCAGTGCAAATAATGAAATGAATGATAAATAATGTCTGCTTCAAAACCAGTCATTCTTGACAGAAGGTTAGATGAGAATCTCCTTTGTATACAACATTTAACCCCTAGAAGGACTAAGCATGATGTGATGGGGAATGATTTTTTAAAGAATCACTCGCATTAAATTGTTATCCTCTTAAATTATTGCAATCATCATATTATATAACATTGTGTACTTACAATTGCTCATTTTGCCTTTCTACCCAGCTAATTCTTCTCGTTTCCATTAGGTCTATGACATTACACGATTAAAAACTGACTAGATTAATCCTTCTAAGCTCTATGCAGAAACAGGAGGTCAATTTTTCCTGTTTGAGTCATGAGTCACTGAAAAAGTTGCTGGCAAGGGGAGGAGGGAGCAGTTGAGTCAGAAGATGAAGAGAGGAATGATAAATGCAGGGACAAGACACTTCCTGTTTCTATATAGAGCAAAGAAAAGAATTAGCTGAGTAGAAAGGCAAAATGAGCAATTGTAAGTACACATTGCTATATAATATGATGATCGCAATATATTAAGAGGATAAAAAACTTTGATGTGAATGCTTCTTACTGCACCAGCATAGAGTATATGAAGAAAACCTCTATATTAACATTAATAATGTACAGCAACATATGGATGTACTGAGACCAGAATATAGGAATTCTCAAACCTGCAATAGACAAATGAATGTCAGAAAGTGATTGTTTATTATAATCATGATAATAATGATCCAATTTTTGTTTATCAGGATAAGTTCTTGTGATAAGTTTCTTTTTTCTACGTTTTTCACTCAGCATATTTTCAACGTATAAAAAACGCAGCGTCTTACAGTTACAGCAAAGTAGATGGAATTTATAGAAATCTCATACCGGCTGTGCTTTTTTTTTTATATGCAGCACAAATTGGCCTGCACTGCATTTCTGAAATTCGAAATATGATAATTTCTCTTGCGGGTACACTGAGTTATATGTACCAATTTTCCCCTTAGAATAGTACTAAATTGCATATGTGTTTTCAGTGCATTTTTGCGTGTAAAAACAATAAAAAATGCTTGTAAACCTCACACGACTGTGTCAATAAAGTTTTTTAAAAGCCAAATACCAGGAAGTATCAAAAACAAAGCAGCTTTGTTTAAAACAGGACACACCAAAAAGAAAGCAAAAAAAAAGGATCAAACACAGTAAAAATGCAGCATGTAAACAAAAAACGCACTCAAAAGCACAATGAAAAAAATGCAAGTAACCTAACTTACAAAATAGGTGCAGAAATGCTGCAGAAAATCTGCAACATCAAAAACTCATCAAATGTACATCGTGGGAACATAGCCTTAGTGTTTTTGCCAATTTTTACGCAACGTATTTAGTGCGTAAAATATGCAGCATTTTACAAAATCAGCATAAACAATGAGATTTCTGAAATCACAGGTGCAGAGCGTGTTTTTTTTTCACATGTATTTTGAGCCCTATGGCATTTTTGACATTTTGAATGTAAAATGCTGCAAAAATGCGTGTAAAAACACAATAAAAAGAGTAATTTTACCTGAAAAAAAGATGCAAAAATACAAAGTGTGAACATACCCTTGTAATTTGATACTTGTTACTAATCTTGAGCACCATTTATTTGGTTGTTTCCTGTTTTCCTTTTTAAGTACGAACAAAACCAAACATATCATATTTCTTTGACTTTATATATATATATATATATATATATATATATATATATATATATACATATATATATACTAGATGGTGGCCCGATTCTAGCGCATCGGGTATTCTAGAATATGCATGTCCACGTAAAATATAGCACAGCCACGTAGTATATTGCCCAGCCACTTAGTATATTGCCCAGCCATGTAGTATATTGGCCACTTATGTAGTATATTGCCCAGTCACGTAGTATATTGCTCAGCCACGTAGTATATTGCCCAGTCACGTAGTATATTGCCCAGCCACGTAGTATATTGCCCAGCCACGTAGTATATTGCCCAGCCACGTAGTATACAGCACAGAGCCACATAGTATATTGCCCAGCCACGTAGTATATTGACCAGCCACGTAGTATATTGCCCAGCCATGTAGTATGTAGTATATTGCCCAGCCACGTAGTATATTGCCCGTCACGTAGTATATTGCCCAGCCACGTAGTATATAGCACAGCCCATGTAGTATATTGCCCAGCCACGTAGTATATAGCACAGGCCATGTAGTATATTGCCCAGCCACGTAGTATATAGCACAGCCCATGTAGTATATTGCCCAGCCACGTAGTATATAGCACAGACCATGTAGTATATTGCCCAGCCCATGTACTATATTGCCCAGCCCACGTAGTATATAGCAATGTGGGCATCATATCCCTGTTAAAAAAAAGAAATAAAATAAAAAATCTACTATATACAGTGGGGCAAAAAAGTATTTAGTCAGTCAGCAATAGTGCAAGTTCCACCACTTAAAAAGATGAGAGGCGTCTGTAATTTACATCATAGGTAGACCTCAACTATGGGAGACAAACTGAGAAAAAAAAATCCAGAAAATCACATTGTCTGTTTTTTTATCATTTTATTTGCATATTATGGTGGAAAATAAGTATTTGGTCAGAAACAAAATTTCATCTCAATACTTTGTAATATAGCCTTTGTTGGCACTGACAGAGGTCAAACGTTTTCTGTAAGTCTTCACAAGGTTGCCACACACTGTTGTTGGTATGTTGGCCCATTCCTCCATGCAGATCTCCTCTAGAGCAGTGATGTTTTTGGCTTTTCGCTTGGCAACACGGACTTTCAACTCCCTCCAAAGGTTTTCTATAGGGTTGAGATCTGGAGACTGGCTAGGCCACTCCAGGACCTTGAAATGCTTCTTACGAAGCCACTCCTTCATTGCCCTGGCGGTGTGCTTTGGATCATTGTCATGTTGAAAGACCCAGCCACGTTTCATCTTCAATGCCCTTGCTGATGGAAGGAGGTTTGCACTCAAAAGCTCACGATACATGGCCCCATTCATTCTTTCATGTACCCGGATCAGTCGTCCTGGCCCCTTTGCAGAGAAACAGCCCCAAAGCATGATGTTTCCACCACCATGCTTTACAGTAGGTATGGTGTTTGATGGATGCAACTCAGTATTCTTTTTCCTCCAAACACGACAAGTTGTGTTTCTACCAAACAGTTCCAGTTTGGTTTCATCAGACCATAGGACATTCTCCCAAAACTCCTCTGGATCATCCAAATGCTCTCTAGCAAACTTCAGACGGGCCCGGACATGTACTGGCTTAAGCAGTGGGACACGTCTGGCAGGATCTGAGTCCATGGTGGCGTAGTGTGTTACTTATGGTAGGCCTTGTTACATTGGTCCCAGCTCTCTGCAGTTCATTCACTAGGTCCCCCCGCGTGGTTCTGGGATTTTTGCTCACCGTTCTTGTGATCATTCTGACCCCACGGGGTGGGATTTTGCGTGGAGCCCCAGATCGAGGGAGATTATCAGTGGTCTTGAATGTCTTCCATTTTCTAATTATTGCTCCCACTGTTGATTTCTTCACTCCAAGCTGGTTGGCTATTGCAGATTCAGTCTTCCCAGCCTGGTGCAGGGCTACAATTTAGTTTCTGGTGTCCTTTGACAGCTCTTTGGTCTTCACCATAGTGGAGTTTGGAGTCAGACTGTTTGAGGGTGTGCACAGGTGTCTTTTTATACTGATAACAAGTTTAAACAGGTGCCATTACTACAGGTAATGAGTGGAGGAAAGAGGAGACTCTTAAAGAAGAAGTTACAGGTCTGTGAGAGCCAGAAATCTTGATTGTTTGTTTCTGACCAAATACTTATTTTCCACCATAATATGCAAATAAAATGATAAAAAAAACAGACAATGTGATTTTCTGGATTTTTTTTTCTCAGTTTGTCTCCCATAGTTGAGGTCTACCTATGATGTAAATTACAGACGCCTCTCATCTTTTTAAGTGGTGGAACTTGCACTATTGCTGACTGACTAAATACTTTTTTGCCCCACTGTAATTGTCTAAGGGTCACTTCCGTCTGTCCTTCTGTCTGTCTGTCTGTCTTTCTTCCTGTCAAGGATATTCATTGGTCGCGGCCTCTGTCTGTCATGGAACCCAGCCCGCTCCATACTCCCCTCCAGTCTGCCCTCACACAGGGTTAATGGCAGCGGTAATGGACCGCATTATGCCGCGGTATAATGCACTCCGTTACCGCTATTAACCCTGTGTGACCAACTTTTTACTATTCATGCTGCCTATGCAGCATGAATAGTAAAACGATCTAATGTTAAAAATAATAAAAAAAATAAAAAATCATTATATACTCACAGTCCGTCGGCCCCCGGATCGACAACAGGCCTTTCCCACTCGCGACGCTCCGGTAACCGGTCCATGCTGCGATCTCGCGAGATGATGACGTAGCGGTCTCGCGAGACCGCTACGTCATCATCTCACGAGACCGCAATCCACTCTTGAGACCGGAGCGCATGAGCAGCGTCGGTAACCACTTCGCTTGGATCCGGGGGCTCCGGAAGGTGAGTATATAACTATTTTTTATTTTATTTCTTTTTTTTAACAGGGATATGATGCCCACATTGCTATATACTACGTGGGCTGGGCAATATACTACATGGGCTGGGCAATATACTACATGGGCTGTGCTATATACTACGTGGCTGGGCAATATACTACGTGGGCTGTGCAATATACAACGTGGGCTGCGCAATATACAACGTGGGCTGTGCAATGTACTACGTGGGCTGCGCAATGTACTGCGTGGGCTGCGCAATTTACTACGTGGGCTGCGCAATGTACTACGTGGGCTGCGCAATGTACTGCGTGGGCTGCGCAATGTACTACGTGGGCTGCGCAATATACTACGTGGGCTGCGCAATGTACTACGTGGGCTGCGCAATGTACTACGTGGGCTACACAATTTACAACGTGGGCTACGCAATATACTACGTGGGCTGCGCAATATACTACGTGGGCTGTGCAATGTACTACGTGGGCTGCGCAATGTACTACGTGGGCTGCGCAATGTACCGCGTGGGCTGCGCAATGTACTATGTGGGCTGCGCAATGTACCATGTGGGCTGCGCAATGTACCGCGTGGCCTGCGCAATGTACTGTGCGGCCTGCGCAATGTACTGCGTGGCCTGCGCAATGTACTGCATGGGCTGCGCAATGTACTGCGTGGGCTGCGCAATGTACTGCGTGGGTTGCGCAATGTACTGCTTGGGTTGCGCAATGTACTGCGTGGGCTGCGCAATGTACTGCGTGGGCTGCGCAATATACTACGTGGGCTGTGCAATTTACTATGTGGGCTGTGCTATACACTACGCATACATACATATTCTAGAATACCCGATGCGTTAGAATCGGGCCACCATCTAGTAGTTATATACTCACCTTCCGGAGCTCCCGGATCCAAGAGAAGCGGTTACTGACGCTGCTCGTGCGCTCCGGTCTCAAGAGTGCATTGCGATATCGCGAGATGATGACGTATCGGTCTCGCGAGACCGCTACGTCATCATCTCGAGAGATCGCAGCATGGACCGGATACCGGAGCGTCGCGAGCGGGAAAGGCCTGTTGTCGATCCGGGGGCCGAAGGAAGGTGAGTATATAAAAAATTTTTATTTTTAATATTATTTTTAACATTAGATTGTTTTACTATTCATGCTGCATAGGCAGCATGAATAGTAAAAAGTTGGTCACACAGGGTTAATAGCAGCGGTAACTGAGTGCGTTACACCGAGGTCAACGCTGCCATTAACCCTGTGTGAGCGCAGACTGGAGGGGAGTACAGAGCGGGCACTGACTGCGGGGAGGAAGGAGCAGCCATTTTTCCACCGGACTGTGCCCGTCGCTGATTGGTCGTGGCTATTTTGCCACGACCAATCAGCGACTTGGATTACATGACAGACAGAGGCCGCGACCAATGAATATCCGTGACAGACAGACAGAAGGACAGAAGGACGGAAGTGACCCTTAGACAATTATATAGTAGATATATATATATTAACACCCACAAGTGCTTCTCACACAATTATAATATCATCCAAAAGTTATTTTATTTCAGTTCTTCAATACAAAAAGTGAAACTCAAGTATTATGTAGAGTCAATACAAACAGAGTGATCTATTTCAAGTGTTTGATGATTATGGCTTACAGCCAAGGAAAACTCATGCGTCATTATCTCAGTAGATTAGAATACTTTATAACACCAGCTTGAAAAAATTATTTTAAAATCCGATACGTTGGCCTACTGAAATGTATATCTGTTAATGTTGATGATTATGGCTTATAGTCAATGAAAACCCAAAAGTCATTATCTCAGTAAATTAGAATAATTAACAAAAAACATCTGCAAAGGCTTCCTAAGCATCGTTTAAAAAGGCCCCTTAGTCTGTTTCAGCAGGCTCCACAATCATGGGGAAGACTGCTGACTTGACTTGAGATGTCCAGAAGGCAGTCATTGACACAGTCCACAAGGAGGGTAAGCCACAAAAGGTCATTGCTAAAGAAGCTGGTTGTTCACAGAGTGCTGTATCCAAGCATATTAATGAAATCAAGGACCCAGAGTCTGGAAGAAGAGTGGAGAGGCAGACAAGAGAGGTCTAGTTTGAAGTTTCCACAATCAGTGATGGCTTCGGGAGCCATGTCATCTGCTGGTGTAGGTCCACTATGTTTTATCAAGACCAAAGTCAGCACTGCTGTCTACTAGGAAATTTTAGAGCACTTCATTATTCCCTCTGCCGACAAGCTATTTGGAGATGGAAATTTTATTCTCCAGCAGGACTTGGCACCTGTCCACACTGCCAAAAGTACCAATACCTGGTTTAAAAACAACAGTATCACTGTGCTTGATTGGCCAGCAAACTCGCCTGACCTTAACCCCATAAATATTCTATGGGGTATTGTCAAGAGGAAGATGAGAGACTCCAGACCCAACAATGCAGACGAGCTGATGGCTACTGTCAAAGCAACCCTCGCTTCCATAACACCTCAGCAGTGCCACAGGCTGATCGCCTCCATGCCATGCCACAGTAATTGATGCAAAAGGAGACCTGACCAAGTATTGAGTTCATTTACTGAACATACATTTCAGTAGGCCAACATTTCGGATTTTAAACTCACTTTTCAAGCTGGTGTTATAAAGTATACTAATTTAATGAGATAATGACTTTTGGGTTTTCATTGGCTGTAAGCCATAATCATCAACATTAACAGAAATAAACACTTGAAATAGATCACTTTGTTTGCAATGACTTTATAATAATATATGAGTTTCACTTTTTTGCATTGAAGAACTGAAATAATTTAACCTTTTGAGGATATTCTAATTTTGTGAGAAGCACCTGTATGTGTGTATATCTATCTATCTATCTATCTATCTATCTATCTATCTATCTATCTATATATATATATAATAAGAAAAAAGGAACAGCACTACACTGATACTTATCTTCGGGTGCAGGGCCCCAAGCAACCAGTCCAATTGGTTGCACAAGGTTCACAGAGACTCAAAAAAGAGGCAGCACTCCATAGTAAGGTGAAAACATGTGGCAGGTTTAATCGACCCACATAGCCGGGCGACGTTTCAGCTCAAACTGAGCCTTTCTCAAGGCTTGAGAAAGGCTCAGTTTGAGCTGAAACGTCGCCCGGCTATGTGGGTCGATTAAACCTGCCACATGTTTTCACCTTACTATGGAGTGCTGCCTCTTTTTTGAGTCTCTCTCTCTATATATATATATATATACATATATATACATATATATATATACACACATATACCGGTACATATATATATATATATATATATATATATATATAATATAGACAGTGTCTTGCGAAAGTATTTGGCCCCCTTGAACTTTTCAACCTTTTCCCACATATCATACTTCAAACATAGAGGTACCAAATGTAAATTTTTAGTGAAGAATCAATAACAAGTGGAACACAATTGTGAAGTTGAACAAAATTTATTGGTTATTTTAAATTTTTGTGGAAATTCAAAAACTGAAAAGTGGTGCGTGCAATATTATTCGGCCCCTTTACTTTCAGTGCAGCAAACTCACTCCAGAAGTTCATTGTGGATCTCTGAATGATCCAACGTTGTCCTAAATGCCTAATGATGATAAATATAATCCACCTGTGTGTAATCAAGTCTCCGTACAAATGCACAAGCTCTGTGATAGTCTCAGGGTTCTGTTTGAAGCACAGAGAGCATCATGAAGACCAAGGAACACAACGGCAGGTCCGTGATACTGTTGTGGAGAAGTTTTTTTGATTTCCAAAACTTTAAACACTCCAAGGAGCACTGTGCAAGCAATCATATTGAAATGAAAGGAGTATCATACCATTGCAAATCTACCAAGACCCGGCCGTCCCTCTAAACTTTAATCTCAAACAAGGAGAAGACTGATCAGAGATGCAGCCAAGAGGCCCATGATCACTCTGGATGAACTGCAGAGATCTACAGCTGAGGTGGGACAGTCTGTCCATAAGACAACAATCAGTCGTACACTGCACAAATCTGGCCTTTATGGGAGAGTGGCAAGAAGAAAGCCATTTCTCAAAGATATCCATAAAAAGTGTTGTTTAAAGTTTGCAACGAGCCACCTGGGAGACAAACCAAACATGTGGAAGAAGGTGCTCTGGTCAGATGAAACCAAAATCAAACTTGTTGGCAACAATGCCAAACGATATGTTTGGCATAAAGGCAACACAGCTCATCACCCTGGACACATCATCCCCACTGTCAAACATGGTTTTGGCAGCATCATGGTTTGGGCCTGCTTTTCCTCAGCAGGGACAGGGAAGATGGTTAAAATTGATGGGAAGATGGATGGAGCCAAATACAGAACCATTCTTGAAGAAAATCTGTTGGAGTCTGCAAAAGACCTGAGACTGGGACGGATATTTGTCTTCCAACAGGACAATGATCCCAAACATAAAGCAAAATCTACAATGGAATGGTTCACAAATAAACGTATCCAGGTGTTAGAATGGCCAAGTCAAAGTCCGGACCTCAATCCAATCGAGAATCTGTGGAAAGAGCTGAAAACTGCTGTTCACAAACGATCTCCATCAAACCTCACTGAGCTCGAGCTATTTGCCAAGGAAGAATGGGCAAGAATTTCAGTCTTTCGATGTACAAAACTGGTAGAGACATATCCCAAGTGACTTGCAGCTGTAATCGCAGCAAAAGGTGGCGCAACAAAGTATTATGTTAAAGGGGCCAAATAATATTGCACGCCCCACTTTCCAGTTTTTGAATTTGCACAAAAAAAGTTTAAAATAACCAATACATTTTGTTCAACTTCACAATTGTGTTCCACTTGTTGTTGATTCTTCACAAAAAATTTACATTTGGTATCTTTATGTTTGAAGCATGATATGTGGGAAAAGGTTGAAAAGTTCAAGGGGGCCAAATACTTTCGCAAGGCACTGTATATATATAGTAACAGATAAGTATGGTATAGTTAATGTCTGTAGTGTCCAAACTGTAGAGTTTTGTTAGGTCCTGAACTTCCGTTCTTAAGCAGGAGGTATGCACTAATAATTGTATATAGCTTTGTCTTCTATACACAGCATTATATCCTGAATACAAATCAGATCATATAAGAAGAAATCTGCTGACAGTTTCCCTGGGAAACTAAGGCAAAACAAGCATTATGCATTCTGGTAAAACCAGTTTCTAAACTTTCTGGTAATGTCTTCATCCTTGCACAACATAAAACATTAAACCAATGAATTAATTTACACATAAAGGAAATTTCAGTATGGAAATGATTAAAGAAGGGTGAACCCGAACAATAAAGTTTGCCGTCCGTATCGAACACCTACTGTAGGTGCCAGTTAACATAACAATTCTAAGAAAATATAAAGCTACACTCTGGATTGTTACTGTATGTTAGCTGACACCTATTCACATTAGTTGGGATGTGCTGTGCTGGTCAGTTTTTTGGTTTGTAGCAAACTCATGTGACATGTGCACTCCCACGCCCAATTCCATCAGATTCAGATGTGTTTAACTAGCTGGTACCTTCCTGCCCCATATATCGTAGGCCTTTTAGTCCAAGAGAGGAATCTTATCAGACCAGGGATCCAACTATAAGGTACACATTGACGTTGCAGTTGGGCTCAAATACATTGGCCAATCTAAGTACCTTCTTTTTACTGTAAATTTTCCTATAGCAATATTGCATTTTCAATTTTTTCAAAATTTCTCATGTACATAATATAGCACTTAACCAATGCTCTATGGGAGTAATGCAGTTCCAATTTTCTAGATGTACCATTCTAAACAATCCAGAGTGCAGCTTTATATTTTCTTAGAATTGTTATGTTAGCTGGCACCTATTCACACTAGTTGGGATGTGCTGGTTAGTTTTTTGTTTGTAGCTATTCAAAAGAATAGCTACTGATGCCGACAGGTAGGAAGTGGTTCATAGGATTCCCATCCAGTGGCCACAGATGAAGTAGCAGATGGACTGGGTACTGCAAATGGATTTCCACCAACTCTATCTTAGAATCATAGAATGTTAGAGTTGGAAAGGACCTTTAGGGTCATCGTGTCCAACCCCCTGCTCAATGCAGCGTATGATTCACTAAACCATCTGAGACAGAAGTCTGTCCAGCCTCTGTTTGTAGACTTCCATTGAAGGAAAACTCACCACCTCTCATAGGAGAGTGTTTTACTCATTGATCAACATCACTGTGAAAAAGTTTTAAAATAATATATAATCTGTATCTTCTCCCTTTCAGTTTCATTCCATTAATTCTCGTGTTTCTATGTGCAAATGAGAATAATGATTATCTTCTACACTGTGATATTCTGTCAGATATTTGCAGACAGCTAATAAGTCTCCTCTTAGCCTTTGTATTTGCAAGCTAAACACTACCAGATCCTTGAACAGTTCCACGTAGGGCATACTTTGTAGTCCCCTTACCATCCTGGTAGCTATTCTCTGAACTTGCTCTAGTTTTTCAATGTCTTTTTTTAGAATATGGTGCCCAGAACTGGACACAGTATTCCAGATGAGGCCTGACCAGAGGCGTAGGGTTTTAACTTAGGGGGGGTGAAACATCTGAGTGGGCCCCTAACCAGTTAACCCTGATTACAGTTACGGTTGCGCACTCTAATTGTGAATATAGTGGAAACTCAGAATATGACCGCTCTGTTATTGAAAATAAATCTATATACAAAAACGAACATTGATTTTACCGCCATATTGTAACGATATGCAACTTTGATGGTCGCAATACTCTGAGTGCCCCTATAACAACACAGTAGTGCTTAAGTGCCCACTTTACATTTAATAATGTTCCCTAAGTTCCCTCATGTACTGCTCCATTATACACAGTATGGTGAGCTCAAAGCTTCCATATACACAGTATAAGGCCCCCCACAGCTCCCCTATACACAGTATGGTGAGCTCAAAGCTTCCCTATACACAGTATAAGGCCCCCACAGCTCCCCTATACACAGTATGATGATTCTATAACTCCCCGATACACCGTATGGTGTTCTCACTGCTCCCCTTTGCACAGTATAATGCTGACACAGCTCCACTATAGAAAGTATAATGCCCCCCAGAGCTCCCCTATATACAGTGTAATGGGCCAACAGCTCCCATATGCCCAATATGCCTTCACAGTTCCCTATACACAGTATGGTGGGTCCACAGCTCCCCTATAAACAGTATGATGGGCCTGCAGCTTCCGTCAAACAGTATGATGTCCCTCACAGTTCCCCTGTACACAGTATGATGGGGCCACAGCTTCCTTATACACAGTATGATGAGCCCGCAGCTCCCTTATCACAGTATGATGGGCCCGCAGCTCCCTTATACACAGTATGATGGGCCCGCAGCTCCCTTATACACAGTATGATGGGCCCGCAGCTCCCTTATACACAGTATGATGGGCCCGCAGCTCCCTTATACACAGTATGATGAGCCCGCAGCTCCCTTATACAGTATTATGGGCCCGCAGCTCCCTTATCACAGTATGATGAGCCCGCAGCTCCCATATACACAGTATGATGGGCCCGCAGCTACCTTATACACAGTATGATGGGCCCGCAGCTCTCTTATACACAGTATGATGGGCCCGCAGCTCCCTTATACAGTATGATGGGCCCGCAGCTTCCTTATACACAGTATGATGAGCCCGCAGCTCCCTTATACACAGTATGATGGGCCCGCAGCTCCCTTATACACAGTATGATGGGCCCGCAGCTCCCTTATACACGGTATGATGGGCCCGCAGCTCCCTTATACACAGTATGGTGGGCAAGCAGTTCCCTTATCACAGTATGATGGGCCCGCAGCTCCCTTATACACAGTATTATGGGCCCGCAGCTTCCTTATACACAGTATGATGGGCCCGCAGCTCCCTTATATACAGTATGATGGGCCCGCAGCTCCCTTATCACAGTATGATAGGCCTGCAGCTCCCTTATATACAGTATGATGGGCCCGCAGCTCCCTTATCACAGTATGATGGGCCCGCAGCTCCCTTATACACAGTATGATGGGCCCGCAGCTTCCTTATACACAGTATGATGAGCCCACAGATTCCTTATACACAGTATGATGGGCCCGCAGCTCCCATATACACAGTATGATGGACCTGCAGCTCCCTTATCACAGTATGATGGGCCCGCAGCTCCCTTATACACAGTATGATGATTCTATAACTCCCCGATACACCGTACGTGTTATGATCCTTAGTGGTTGAGGATCACAAAATACTCCAGCTAAGTAACAAAACATAGGACAAGCTCTAGAGAGGTGGCAAACTGGACTGACCGCAAATCTGAACCTATCCAACACACTAAAGGTAGCCGGTGAACGTGTCTAAAATCCTAGACGTCTCGAGCCAGCCTGAGGAACTAACTACCCCTAGAGAGAAAGAAAGACCTCACTTGCCTCCAGAGAAATAATCCCCAAAGATATAGAAGCCCCCAACAAATAATAACGGTGAGGTAAGAGGAAGGCACATACACAGGGGTGAAAGCAGATTCAGCAAATGAGGCCCACTAATACTAGATAGCAGAAAATAGAAAAGGGGTCTGTGCGGTCAGTAAAAAACCCTTACAAAATATCCACACTGAGATTTCAAGAACCCCCGCACCAACTAACGGTGTGGGGGGAGAAACTCAGTCCCCTAGAGCAACCAGCAAGCGAGGAAATCACATTTTAGGAAGCTGGACAAGAAACATGATGAATGCTGATAATCAAAAAATAAACAAACAAAAACTTAGCTTGTCTTGGAGAGACTGGGAGCAAGGTAGTCACAAGGAATCTGAAGAGCACTGAATACATTGAGAGCAGGCAAGGAACTGAGTATCCAGGTGAGCTAAATAGGAAACCAACCAAGGATAACGAACCAGCTGATGCTGCCAACCTGCAGAAAGACAACACTACACAGTACCGCTTGTGACCACTAGAGTGAGCCCAAAAATAGAGTTCACAACACGTACGGTGTTCTCACTGCTCCCCTTTGCACAGTATAATGCTGACACAGCTCCACTATAGAAAGTATAATGCCCCCCAGAGCTCCCCTATATACAGTGTAATGGGCCAACAGCTCCCATATGCACAATATGCCTTCACAGTTCCCTATACACAGTATGGTGGGTCCACAGCTCCCCTATAAACAGTATGATGGGCCTGCAGCTTCCATCAAACAGTATGATGTCCCTCACAGTTCCCCTGTACACAGTATGATGGGGCCACAGCTTCCTTATACACAGTATGATGAGCCCGCAGCTCCCTTGTCACAGTATGATGGGCCCGCAGCTCCCTTATACACAGTATGATGGGCCCGCAGCTCCCTTATACACAGTATGATGGGCCCGCAGCTCCCTTATACACAGTATGATGAACCCGCAGCTCCCTTATACACAGTATGATGAGCCCGCAGCTCCCATATACACAGTATGATGGGCCCGCAGCTCCCTTATACACAGTATGATGGGCCCGCAGCTCCCTTATACACAGTATGATGGGCCCGCAGCTTTCTTATACACAGTATGATGGGCCCGCAGCCCCCTTATACACAGTATGATGGGCCCACATCTCCCTTATCACAGTATGGTGGGCCCGCAGCTCCCTTATACAGTATGATGGGCCCGCAGCTTCCTTATACACAGTATGATGAGCCCGCAGCTCCCTAATCACAGTATGATGGGCCCGCAGCTCCCTTATACACAGTATGAGGGGCCCGCAGCTTCCTTATACACAGTATGATGAGCCCGCAGCTTCCTTATACACAGTATGATGAGCCCGCAGATTCCTTATACACAGTATGATGGACCCGCAGCTCCCTTATCACAGTATGATGGGCCCGCAGCTCCCTTATACACAGTATGATGAGCCCGCAGCTCCCTTATCACAGTATGAAGGGCCCGCAGCTCCCTTATACACAGTATGATGGGCCCGCAGCTTCCTTATACACAGTATGAGCCCGCAGCTCCCTTATCACAGTATGATGGGCCCGCAGCTCCCTTATCACAGTATGATGGGCCCGCAGCTCCCTTATACTCAGTATGATGGACCCGCAGCTCCCTTATCACAGTATTATGGGCCCGCAGCTCCCTTATACACAGTATGATGGGCCTGCAGCTCCCTTATCACAGTATGATGGACCCACAGCTCCTTTATACACAGTATGATGGACCCACAGCTTCCTTATACACAGTATGAGCCCGCAGCTTCCTTATACACAGTATGATGGGCCCGCAGCTCCCTTATCACAGTATGATGGGCCCGCAGCTCCCTTATACACAGTATGATGGGCCCACAGCTCCCTTTTCACAGTATGATGAGCCCGCAGCTTCCTTATACACAGTATGATGAGCCCGCAGCTCCCTTATACACAGTATAATGGGCCCGCAGCTCCCTTATCACAGTATGATGGGCCCGCAGTTCCCTTATACACAGTATGATGGGCCCGCAGCTCCCTTATACACAGTATGATGGGCCCTCAGTTCCCTTATCACAGTATGATGGGCCCGCAGCTCCCTTATACACAGTATGATGGGCCCGCAGCTTCCTTATACACAGTATGGTGAGCCTGCAGCTTCCTTATACACAGTATGATGGGCCCGCAGCTCCCTTATACACAGTATGATGGACCCGCAGCTCCCATATCACAGTATGATTGGCCCCCAGCTCCCTTATACACAGTATGATGGGCCTGCAGCTCCCTTATCACAGTATGATGGACCCGCAGCTCCCTTATACACAGTATGATGGGCCCGCAGCTTCCTTATACACAGTATGAGCCCGCAGCTTCCTTATACACTGTATGATGGGCCCGCAGCTCCCTTATCACAGTATGATGGGCCCGCAGCTCCCTTATACACAGTATGATGGGCCCGCAGCTCCCTTATCACAGTATGATGGGCCCGCAGCTTCCTTATACACAGCATGTTGAGCCCGCAGCTCCCTTATACACAGTATGTTGGGTCCGCAGCTCCCTTATACACAGTATGATGGGCCCGCAGCTTCCTTATACACAGTATGATGAGCCCGCAGCTCCTTTATACACAGTATGATGGGCCCGCAACTCCATTATACACAGTAGGATGGGCCCGCAGCTCCCTGTCATGATTTGGCAGTCTGCAGTTACATAAAGTGACTGCAGACATTTATTCCAAGCCTTTATCAACTTTATAGTAATACATTTGTTATTATTAAATTAATTAAAGCACCACTCTAGCAGGGTTTTTTTTCCACCGCTGGAATGGTGTTTTAAGCCCAAGTCCCCTGCCCTGGTCATTTACTCATCCTCCGGCGTATTCACTATTTTGTGGCACTGCTGCAGTCCCACGGCTCAAACTTGTGAGCGCAGCTTCTGACTGGCCAGAAGTTAGAAGCTATGTCACAAGCGCTCAATGTAAGACTATGAGGCTATGTGCCCACGTTGCGGATTCGTGTGCGGATTTTTCCGCACCGTTTTTGCAAAATCCACAGGTAAAACATATTGCGTTTTACCTGTGGATTTACCGTGGATTTCCTGCGTTTTTTGTGAGGATTTTGTCTGCAGTTTTACACCTGCGGATTCCTATACAGGAGCAGGTGTAAAACGCTGCGGAATCGGCACAAAGAATTGACATGCTGCGGAAAATACAACACAGCGTTTCCGGGTATTTTCCGCACAATGGGCACTGCGGATTTGGTTTTCCATAGGTTTACATGGTATTGTACACCGCATGGAAAACTGCTGTGAATCCACAGCGGCTAATCCGCACCGTATGCACATAGCCTGAGAGTGAGAAAGAGGCCAGAATGAGGCTGCCATTGACTTACATTGATTAGTGGCCTTTGGGCTGCTCCATAAAACAATGGAGCAGCAGACAGGTCACAAACTGCAGGAGACGGAGCCGAGCGGAGACAAAAACAGATGAAGACGCTAGAAGGTGAGTATCAGACAGGGGGCAGGGAACTTGGATTTTCAGCACCGCTCCAGCAGTTAAATAAAAAAAAAATGCTGGAGTGGTGCTGTAAATGTGATGCAGCTCTTGGATACTGTATGGGGGCTCCGTATACTAATACTCATAAAAGACCCAGGTGGTACGTATAAAAAGCCCTCTATCCCCCATCTCCAGCCTCCCCAGACAGCAAATATTACATGATGGAGTACAAATAACATCATAACAAAACATTATAATATTCAGCCCCCAGTGACCTGTCCCCCCTCCCCCACTTCAGCCCCAATACCCCTATCAACTCACATCAACCCCCTCAGTGCCCTGTCCCACCTCACCCACCTTCATCCCCCACAACACCCAAATGGTCTTACATTCACCCCCTAGTGCCCTGTCTCCCCTCCTCCACTTCAGTACCCAATATTCCCATCATCTCACATCCACCCCCTCAGTACCCTGTCCCCCCTCATCCACTTTCAGCGCCCACAATACCCCAATGGTCTCACATTCACATCACAGGGACATACCTGAATTTAATAAACCTAAAATGTTCCATCCCCACTTACTGATAAAGTTTGCAGGCAGGATCAGGAAGTGTCTAGGTGAAATGCAAGATGTGGGCACTAGGACCCAGCGTGCCTGAGCCAATCCCAGCATGCACAGAGTGAAGAAAACTGCAGCCGGGTAAAAGCTTCATGATCAGGTCAGACGGGCGAAACCATTCACTGCAGGAGGGAGACTCTGCAGCCGGCCACTGTGCTAGCCAGCTTGCAGAGTCTCCGTCAGATGGGAGCAGACATTATACTGCTCTGCTCCTATGCAGTGTTCTGCCTCGTCACAAAAGTGGCCCTGGCTCCAGTGGGCCCCTTTATGTGACAGGGCCCGGGGCGATGGCCCCCTCTGCCCCCCCAGTAGCTACGCTACTGGGCCTGACCAAGGAGGAGAGGAGGGAGATAATTACTTCATGTGATCTAGACTCAATGCTTCTCTTAATACATCCTAGAACTGTTTGCCTTTTTTGCTGCTGCATCAGACTGTTGACTCGTGTGCAGTCTATGATCTATTAGTATACCCAAGTCTTTTTCACATATGCTGTTGCTTAGTTCTATTCCTCCCATTCTGTAAATGTAATCTTTGTTTTTCTTGCCCAGATGTAGAATCTTGCATTTGTCTCTGTTAAATACCATTCTATTAGGCGCTGCCCATTGTTCAAGCTTATCTAGAACCTTGTGAATTTTTGTCTTCTCTTTTCTTAGCTATCCCTCCTAACTTTGAATCATCTGCAAATTTGATTAGTTTAACTTTACTTCCCTTATCTAGATCTTTTATAAAAATGTTGAACAACATTGGGGCCAGTACAGAGCCTTGTGGTACCCCACTTGAAGCACTCTTCCAATTGGATGTGCAACCTTTTATTACCACCCTTTGACTATGATCACTGAGCCAGTTAGAAATACACCTAACCGTAGCCTTGTCAATCCCAAATTTGGTCATTTTTTCAATAAGGATAGTATGAGATACTTTATCAAATGTTTGGCTAAAGTCGAGATATACTGTATGTACTACATTTCCCCGATCCACCCAGTCAATGATTCAATCATAGAAGGAAACTAGGTTAGTCTGGCATGACTTGCTTGCTACAAACCCATGCTGGCTCTGGTTGGTTAATTACTGCACTCTTATCATAGTACTTACATACATGCTGTTTAATAATATGTTCTAAGATCTTTAATGGTATAGAAGTAAGGCTCACTGGCCTGTAATTTTCTGGTTCCATTATCATTCCATTTTTGAAGATAGGGACAACATTTACCCTTCTCCAATCTTCTGGGACTTCTCCTGTACTCCAGAGCTGTGCTCCAGGATTTTTAAAAGATTCTGGCTAGTGGTTCTACAATTTCCTCTGCTATCTCTTTCAGTACCGTAGGATGTAATTCTTCTAATTAATCTGGACCAGGATATTTCAATTCATTTACATTAGCTAAGTGTTCCATCACCATCTCTGTTTATAGATAGTGTGGATTCTATTAATCCTTTGATGGCACAGTGAAGATCAGTGGATGTTACATTTGCTTTCCTAGAGAACGCCGATGTAAAATAGGAATTTAAAAGTTCAGCATTCACAACACAATTTTGACCACTTCACCCTTTTCATCCTGTAAAAATCGCATCTTTGACTTTGTGTCTCACAGCACAGTAGAAACGTGAACAAGGAAGGAAACTCCAGCCTGATGGACATGCAATCTTCTTTATTCAAGTAGGTATAAAACGTGGGACAAGTGGAATGACTTTCCTGCTAAAGTTACATATAGCATCTATGCTTTTCTGGTGCTGTAGCACTCTTAATAATCAGTAGAAATGTGCTCTAATTAGAAGCCAGTAAAATTTTGAGTGCAGTTTTGCACAGGCATGGAAAAGAGTACATAATGTAACTCAAAATAAGGAAAAGATATGTTTGCAATGTATGTTCAAAATTACTCAGCCTTACATGTTGATTGCCCAATTATCTGGGCATACATTAGCAAAGTTCTGTATGACCTAGAAGCACAATATGCACAAACAAGACTGAACAAGTCTCCATAGACTTACATTGAAAAATAGACTTCTGTCTCACGCATAGAGCATACGGTGAGCTGGTTAGTTGCAATTGTATTGACATCACTGAGAATCAGAGAAAAACGGCACAGGACATTGGAGAGCAGGGCCGGTTTTAGGCAAAGTGGGACCCTAGGCAAAGTTTAAAATGGGGCTCCAAATGCTAACATATTGCACATCACACAGAAGCATTTCGGTTGTATTTACATGCGCTGATCTCAGGCCGCTAAACGAGTGTGATCGACAATACTGAAGTCGTTCGCTTCTTTCTTGGCCTCTTTACACCGTCTGAGAAAGAATGATGGGGACAGAACGATCACTAATAGATCACTAACAGATCACCATACAGTAACATGTTATCAGCAGCACATCTACAATTTACACCGGCGATGTCCTGCTGAGAACAAGGATTTTTATTCTGGCATAAACAATCCAATCACCCAATGAATATGCAGCATTTTGCTTGTTTAGTATAATACACCCCATAGTCCTCCATATATTATAATGTGCACCACAGTCCTCCATATTGTAAAATGCACACCCCATAGTCCTCCATATAATATAATGTGCCCCATAATCCTCCATATAGTATAATACACTCCTCATAGTCCTCCATATATTAAAATATACTCCTTAGTCCTCCATATAGCATAATCCACTCCTCACAGTGCTCCATATAGTATAATACACTCCTCAGTCCTCCATATAGTATAATGCACCGCCATAGTCATCCATGTAGTACAATTCACTTCCCATAGTATAATGCACCCCATAGTTCTTCATATAGTATAATGTACTGTATTCCCCATAGTCCTCGATACAGTATAATTCAGCCGACATATAGTATAATGCAGCCACCACCCCAAAGTATAATGCAGCCACCTCACAGAGTATAATGGAACCTCCCCAAAGAATATAATACAGCCCCCCATATAGTATAATTTAGTCCCTTCATAGAGTATGATGCAATCACCCGTCATAGAATATAAATATACTACAGCCCCCCATAGAATATAATGTAGCCCCGAACAGGATATAATACAGCCCACCTCCCCATAGAATATAATGTAGCCCCATCAAAGAATATGATGCAATCATCCCTCATAAAATCTAATAAAGAATATAATGCAGCCCCCCATAGTATATAAACACAGCCTCCTCCATAGAATATAATGTACCCCCCCAAATATATAACACAGCCACATAGTATATAACACAGCCTCCCCCATAGAATATAATAAACCCCTATAGTATGTAGCACAGCCCACATAGTAGTGTATAGCACAGCCCACATGGTAGTATATAGCACAGCCACGTAGTATATAGCACAGCCTAAACAGTAGTATATAGCACAGCCCATACAGTAGTATATAGCACAGGACACACAGTAGTATATAGCACTGCCCACACAGTAGTATACAGCACAGCCCACACAGTAGTTTACAGCACAGCCCACACAATAGTATACAGCACAGCCCACACAGTAGTATACAGCACAGGCCACACAGTACTATACAGCACAGCCTGCACAGTAGTATACAGCACTGCCCACACAGTAGTATACAGCATTGCCCACACAGTAGTACAGTAGTATACAGCACTGCCCACACAGTAGTATACAGCACTGCCCACACAGTAGTATACAGCACTGCCCACACAGTAGTATACAGCACTGCTCACACAGTAGTATACAGCATAGCTCATACAGTAGTATACAGCACAACTCACACAGTAGTATACAGCACAACCCACACAGTAGTATACAGCACTGCCCACACAGTAGTATACAGCACTGCCCACACAGTAGTATACAGCACCGCCCACACAGTAGTATACAGCACTGCTCACAGTAGTATACAGCACAGCCCACATCCCCCTTCCCTCTTATCCTCTCCCCTTCCGAGAATGGCCCCACAGTCCAGTAAAAAATAAAAACAAAAAACAAGCTCCTCACCTCTCCTCGTGCCCGCGCTGCCTGCTCCCTGCTCCTGTGTCGGCGGCTGCCGACGCACTACCTGGCACACAGTGAGTGCGCGATGACGTGCAGACCGGGGAATGATGAGAGGGAGCATCAGGTGACGCTCTCTCCTCCATCATTGCTTTGAACTGTACCAGCAGACACCGGTATAGTTCAATGCAGCGAGGGAGTCGGCGCTGGCGGCAGGCGGGCCCCCTGGCCTCACAGGGGTCCCATAGTGGCTGCGTGACTTGCTTCCAGCTGGGGGCCCTTGGGGGAGCGGGGGCCCCAGGCAGCTGCCTGGTCTGCCTGCCCCTACTGGCGGCCCTGTTGGAGAGGGAGGGGTAGGTGAATATATTAATACAGTCACGCTTCATTTTATGCACAGAATCACACATTTAATACATAAAAATCTTAGTGAGAGGATTCTTTAAGAACATACTAAGAATTGTAGGTTTATGCGATACATGTGTATAGGTGGCTGACCTAACATTCTAATTGATAACTGTACTAAACTTGATGCAGCTTTCATGTACTGACAGTGGTTCTGCTGTTGGATGCATGTACTAATGGTGGTTCTGATGGTTAACACATGTAGCAATCTATACTTGGTCAGAGGAACTCACTCGGCTGAACTCACCTTTCTGCCACTGCCACTGCTATGTCCTACTGGGACAGTCACCCTGCTGAAGCTGTGGCCCTGTGGTCACCACTTGCTGCCATGATCATTCTCCTGCTGCTGTCAGCCTACTGCCGGAGAGGGAAAGGTAAGCGCCTTATGGAGTGGAAGATTATAGGGACTTTTATATACAAAAGTTACTGTGAAAGCGCAGTATCGTGGAGGCAGTATGCAGAGGAGGGAAAGTGTGATTCTGATGGTTCTGGTGCTGTATTCATCAACTGACTGGTTCTGTTGCTGAATTAATTTATCAGCAGTGGTTTTTGTGCTGCATTCATTTACATACAGTGGTTCTGGTGCTACATTCTTGTGCTGACCGTGTTTCTCATGCTGCATTCATGTACCAATGGTTGTTCTTGTACTACATTCATTTACCAACATTTGTTCTGGTGTTGCATTAGTTTATCAACAGTGGTTCTGGTGCTGCATTCATCTACCAAAAGTGGCTCTGTTTCTGAATTCATTTATCAACAGTGGTTCTGATGCTGCATTCATGAATTGACAGTGTTTCTCATGCTGAATTCATGTACAAAAGGTTGTTCTGGTGCAATTTTCATGTACTGACAATGGTTCTGGTGCTACATTAATTTACCAACAGTGGTTCTCATGCTGCATTCATGGACTGATGGTGGTTCTGGTGTTGCATTCATGTTCTCACTTTAGTCCTCCTGCTGTATTCATGTACTGATGTCATTTCTCATGCTGCATTCATGTACTAACTTTGATTTTGGTGCTGCATTCATGTACAGACATTGTTTACAGTGCTGCATTCATATACTAAAGTTAGTAAGTATAGTGCTGAATTCATGGACTGAAAGTGGTTCTGGTGTAGCATTCATGTACTGATGGTGGATCTTGTAATGGATTAATGTACTGATGGTGATTCTGATTGTTAACACATGTAGCAATCCATAACTGGTCAAAGTTCCTTACTGGGCTGCGGCGGTGATCTTTTTGCCACTGTAATTTAACTGAGGCTGTCACCTTGCTGAGTTCACCACTTGCACATTCTCTCCACGGCCACCATGTTGTCAATGTCCCCTTGCTGTCATCACCATGCAGAAGCTGTCACTGCACTGCTGAAGAGGGAAAGGTAAGTGCCTTATGGAGTCGAAGATTATAGGGCTTTTATTGTATACTAGATGGTGGACCGATTCTAACGCATCGGGTATTCTAGAATATGTATGTAGTTTATTTATGAAGTTTTCAGAATAATGCAATTTATACACAGGATTCGGCCGGCCGCGACTAATTAACGAAGCGTGGTTCAAATTCCTTGCCAATTCGCGGGCGGACTGCGCCTGTTGCTGATTGTTCGTGGCCGGGCGTGACCAATCAGTGAAGCCAAGGCCGGCTCCAGGTTTTTGAGGGCCCCGGGTGAAATAGTCTCAGTGGGCCCCCCTCTTTAACACATACTACGATTCATGATGCACAGATACAGCAGAGAAATATAGCACAGCCAAGTAGAATATAACACAGCCCACGTAGTATATAACACAGCCCATGTAGTATATAGCACAGCCACGTAGTATATAGCACTGCCGCGTAGTATATGACATAGCCCACGTAGTATATAACACAGCCCATGTAGTATATAGCACAGCTCATATAGTATATAGCACAGCCACATAGTATATAACACAGCCCACGTAGTATGTAACGCAGCCACGTAGTATATAGCACAGCCACGTAGTATATTGCCCAGCCACGTAGTATATAGCACAGCCCAGGTTTTTGAGGGCCCCGGGCGAAAGAGTCTCAGTGGGCCCTCCTCTTTAACACATACCAAGATTCATGATGCACAGATACAGCAGAGAAATATAGCACAGCCAAGTAGCGTATAACACAGCCCACGTAGTATATAACACAGCCCATGTAGTATATAGCACAGCCACATAGCATATAGCACAGCCATGTATTATATAACACAGCCACGTAGTATATTGCCCAGCCACATAGTATATAGCACAGCCCACATAATAAATAGCAGACATGTAGTATATTGCCCAGCCACGTAGTATGTTGCCCAGCCATGTAGTATATTGCCCAGCCATGTAGTATATTGCCCAACCACGTAGTATATAGCAGACACGTAGTATGTTGCCCAGCCATAGTATATTGCACAGCCACGTATATTGCTCAGCCATGTAGTATATTGCCCAGCCACGTAGTATATAGCACAGACACGTAGTATATTGCCCAGCCACGTAATATATTGCACAGCCATGTAGTATATTGCCCAGCAGGGCCGGACTGGCCATCGGGCAGTTCTGGCAAATGCCAGAAGGGCCGATGGCAGTAGTGGGCCGCTCGAGTGTGCCGCTGTCGGCACACTCCCCACGCTGTCGCGGCACACTCCCGGCCCTGCATTCAACTATACCGGCGTCACGCCGGTACAGTTGAATGCAATGATGGAGGAGAGTGCGTCTGCTGATGCCCCCTCTCCCATCATTCCCCACTCTGCCTGCCGCTGACACTGCGGGTGCGCGATGACGTCATATCATCGCACACCTGCTGTGTGACCGGGCGGGCAGACTGCGACTGCTGAGGCCGGAGCCAGAGGAGAGCAGCGCGGGGCACGAGGAGAGAGGTGAGTAGAGTGTTTGTTTTTTTTTATCAATGAGTGATGACTGGATTGTGGAGTTATGGGGGTAGCTGTGGGGGTAGCTCTGGGGGGGGGGGGCTGCCTGCCTGCCTGCCATTCTATGGGGGCTGCCTGCCTGCATTACATTTTATGGGGGCTGCCTGCCTGCATTCCATTCCATGGGCCTGTGCTGCATTATATTCTATGGGGCTGGCTGAATTCCATTCCATCGGCCTGTGCTGCATTATATTCTATGGGGCTGGCTGCATTCCATTCCATGGGCTTGTGCTGCATTATATTCTATGGGGCTGGCTGCATTCCATTCCATGGGCCTGTGCTGCATTATAGCTGGCTGCATTCCATTCCATGGGCCTGTGCTGCATTATATTCTATGGGGCTGGCTGCATTCCATTCCATGGGCCTGTGCTGCATTATATTCTATGGGGCTGGCTGCATTCCATTCCATGGGCTTGTGCTGCATTATATTCTATGGGGCTGGCTGCATTCCATTCCATGGGCCTGTGCTGCATTATATTCTATGGGGCTGGCTGAATTCCATTCCATGGGCCTGTGCTGCATTACATTCTATGGGGCTGGCTGCATTCCATTCCATGGGCCTGTGCTGCATTATATTCTATGGGGCTGCCTGCATTCCATTCCATGGGCCTGTGCTGCATTATATTCTATTGGGCTGGCTGCATTCCATTCCATGGGCCTGTGCTGCATTATATTCTATGGGGCTGGCTGCATTCCATTCCATGGGTCTGTGCTGCATTATATTCTATGGGGCTGGCTGCATTCCATTCCATGGGTCTGTGCTGCATTATATTCTATGGGGCTGGCTGCATTCCATTCCATGGGCCTGTGCTGCATTATATTCTATGGGGCTGGCTACATTCCATTCCATGGGCCTGTGCTGCATTATATTCTATGGGGCTGGCTGCATTCCATTCCATGGGCCTGTGCTGCATTATATTCTATGGGGCTGGCTGCATTACATTGTATGGTGGCTGTGCTGCATTATATTGTATGGGGCTGTGCTGCATTATATTCTATGGGGACTGAGCTGTAATGCTGGATACAGCTGAAATTATATCTTCTATATATATAATTGTCTAAGGGTTTTTCCGTCTGTCTGTCTTTCTGTCTGTCTGTCTTTCTGTCTGTCTGTCTGTCTGTCTGTCTGTCCTGGAAATCCCGCGTCTCTGATTGGTCAAGGCCGCCAGGCCTCGACCAATCAGAGACGGGCACAGCATGGCGATGATGATGTCATAATGGAAATCCCGCGTCTCTGATTGGTCGAGGCCGCCAGGCCTCGACCAATCAGTGACGCGGGATTTCCAGGACAGACAGACAGACAGACAGACAGACAGGCCGCCAGGCCTCGACCAATCAGCGACGGGCACAGTATCGACGTAGATGTCATAATGGTTGCCATGGCGACGATGATGTCATAAAGGTTGCCTCGACCAATCAATGACGGGCACAGTCTGCCACGAATTCTGGAATCATCATTGTTCATATACTACGGGGACATGCATATTCTAGAATACCTGATGCATAAGAATCGGGCCACAGTCTAGTGTTATATAGTCGTGTTACACTCCCCTCACTTCTTGTAGCCTACAAGTGTACAAAGATATTATATAGTCACCATGTGACAAGTGGGCCTGTGCGACTTCAAATGCCAGGGCTTAATTTTAGTCCCAGTCCGGCCCTGTTGCCCAGCCACGTAATATATTGCACAGCCACTTAGTATATTGCACAGCTACATAATATATTGCACAGCCACGTAGTATATTACACAGCCACGTAATATATTGCACAGCCACGTTGTATATAACACTGCCCATGCAGTATATTGCCCAGCCACATAATATATACCACAGCCACGTAGTATATAGCACAGCCCACATAGCATATAGCACAGAGATGTAGTATATTGCACAGCCACATAATATATTGCACAGCCACATCGTATAGAGCACAGCCACGTAGTATATAGCACAGAGACATAGTATATAACACTGCCCATGCAGTATATTGCCCAGCCATGTAATATATACCACAGCCACGTAGTATATAGCACAGTCCACATAGTACATAGCACAGAGATGTAGTATATAACACAGCCCACGCAGTATCTAACACAGCCCACGTAGTATATAGCAATGTGGGCACCATATCCCTGTTAAAAAAAATAAAAATAAAAAATAGTTATATACTTACCCTCCGTCGGCCCCCCGGATCCAGCCCAGGCGTTTACCGATGCTCCTCGCGACGCTCCGGTCCCAAGAGTGCATTGCGGTCTCGCGAGATGATGACTTAGCGGTCTCGCAAGACCGCTACGTCATCATCAGAGCGTTGCGAGGAGCGGGAAAGGTGCCGGAAGGTGAGTATATAATGATTTTTATTTTTTTTATTATTTTTAACATTAGATCTTTTTACTATTGATGCTGCATAGGCTCATAAGCCGAAACGTTGAAATAATTACCTGGGAAATAATTACCTGGAGATAATGAAATAATTACCTGGGAAATAATTACCTGGAGATAACTACCTGATATTTATCTTATACTTTCTATATATGCAGATCATATTTTTGTTTGGATTAAGAAGAAACCAAGATTATGAATACACTTTATCACGTTTGAACTGTTTCTCTCTTGTGTGCCGGAGTTCTTTTTGATATTATTGATATTTTCTCCTGAGCACCTACTTCTAGTATAGTGAGCACCCCGTTCTCTTTCATACAATTCTGCTGGGGACATCACCCTGCTGAGTCCACCACTTGCTGCATGATCACCCTGCGGATCAAACCACTTGCTCATTCTCCTGCTGCCGCTACCTTATTGTCGCCGTTCCCTTGTTGCTGTGTCACTGTGCTGCCGAAGAGAGAACGGTAAGCCTTGGGAGCTGAAGATTATAAGGACTTTTATTGTATATAAGGGATGTAAAGGTGAAGGCACAGTATCATGGGCAGTGTTCAGATGAAGAAAAGTATTATTCTGGTGGTTCTTGTGCTGTATTCATCTACTGATGGTGGTTCAAGTGCTATATTTATTTACCAACAGTGGTTTTAGTCCTGTATTCATGTACTCTCAGTGTTTCTCATACTGCATTCATGTACCAGCGGTGGTTCTGGTACTGCATTCATTTACCAACAGTGGGTGTGGTTCTGCATTCATTTGCCAACAGTGGTTCTGGTATTGTATTTGTCTCCAGACCGTGGTTCTTGTGCTGTACTCATGTACTATTGGTGGTTCGAGCTATGTACTCATGTAATGACAGTGGTTCACAGGTCAATTGTGACCTAAAATGAATACCGTGACAATAATGATGGAATTGTCCTTATTTATTGCAAGTTTTAATTGTACTGTGAGGAGAGCAAACATTTACATTTTTGTTTTAGGCTGAAGGAAAATTAGACTTGGCCCTACTTCTCTTGCTGCATGGCTGCCCTCCAAGTTCCAGAAATGGGTGATAAAAAAAAACAAACGTTTGAATTAAAACTTAGGGTGTTTAATTCAGAATGGACAGATATATCCTTTTTTACTTACACAAGAGACAAAACATCATGCATTATTTGCCAAGAAGTTATAGCTATTTTGAAGGAGTTCTGTTATGATTCCACTCCTCAGTGTCTCTTAGGATGCAATAATTGACAGCTCAATCATCCAGTCTAGTGCAGGGGTGTGCTGAGCTGTTTATGCAGTGATTGACAGCTCCATTGTACAGTATGGTACAGGGATCTGATGAGCTGTCTGTGTTTTTATTGACAGCTTGGTTATCCAACCTGTGTCTGGCAAGTGCTGAGCTCATTTCAGGTGTTCCCTGTTCCAGTGATTACTTAGCTACTTAAGTGAGCTGTCTGGCCCAGATAGTTGCCAGTTATAGCTCTCGGCTCTCTGTAACTTGCTCCTCTGTCTTATTTTCAGCATTCTTACTTACTGATACTTTATTTTCCGGACTTTGAACGTTCCTATTGACTACCCGTTTGTATTACATCTTTTTCTCTCATCCACTATCTTCCTGAAATTCTGAACTTGTACCATTGCCTGACTCTGCCTTTGTCTTTTCCCTCTGTTTATGGCATACCCTTCTGGCTATTAACCTCGGACTCCTTGACTTCCTGTTTCACGGCTTGTCAGTGTGAAGTGACTCAGTGTCACAAGTACAATCTTCAGCACTATTTTTAATCAAGATGTCCTGATTTAAGTAAGTTGAACACCAGTGAAAAAGAATTAAAAGCGCCTACATAGTCAAAAAAACTCAGTGGGGAACAACAGTTTTTCAAGAAAGTAAATTCAGAAAATGAGGCAGTTACTAAAGTTAGTTTTTAGATTTCTAAAGACATCGCTGCAGCTGGAAAGTCTTTTACTGAAAGTGACTTCATAAAGAAGTGTTTGCTGCTTGCAATTATGTCCCAATAAAAAAATGTTTTTGAGAGTATAAGTTTGTCCCGAATGACCATGCATCGAAGAGTAGCTGATATATCTAATATTCTTAGTGATCAGTTAAAGCAGAAGGCAAATTACGGTTATTCAGCTATTATTCTCTAGCGAGGGATGAGAGTACTGATTTGACCAATACTGCTCAGCTTCAGATTTTTGTTCAAGGTGATGGCAACTTTGACGTAACTGAGAAACCAGACGGCTTTTGTACTCCTTGGGAGGTCAAACTATTGGAAAAGATATCGCAAATCAAGTAAACAAGTGTGTAACTGAAACATTAGGAATGACATTTGACAACTTATAGGCGATTTGGACTGAAGGTGCTCCATCTGTATGCCGCAAAAACCTTGGTGCAGTTACTCTTATTTGCGAGTTTGCTGCCAAAAAAATAACTACGGTAAGTATCATTGCATTATGCATCGACAAGTGTTATGCTGCAAAGTTTTGCATTTTGACCATGTAATGTCTGTGGTACGATTGTTAGTGAACTATATTCATTCAAGAGGACTAAAACATAGGACATTTGAACATTTCTTGAAGAGGTTGGTGCCGCCTGCAGCAATGCCCTCTATCACACAGAACTAAATTGGTTGAGCAGTGGAAAAGTATTGCAACATTATATTGCTCTCAAGGAAGAAATTGTTCAGTTCTTCGAGAATAACTCTAAAAATTTCCAGAGCTGCACAATGAAGTTTGGAATTATGACATGTATTTTTTATGTGACATCACAGGTCATCTAAATGAATTTAATATATAGATTCAAGGAAAAAGTCAAGTTTAAAAATCTTATTTTTAAACTTATTGTTGCAGTAATGGCCTTCAAAATTAAACTGAGGCAATTCAAAAGCCAGTTCACTAAGTCTATGAATCATATTCCGTTGTGTTAACATGCTGGGTTAGGAGAAAAATATTCAAAGGACATTGAACTTTTGATCCAGGAGATTGACAGATGACTGATACTATCCAATTAGTAGATTTAAGTTAAATGAAAATCCTTTCTCTGTGAATCCCGAGGATCTTCACACGCATTTACAGTTAGAGGTTATTGAACTTCAGTGGTCAACAGTTTATCATAATAAACACCGAGAAATGAGTCTTCAAGAATTGTACAAGCGTTTGGACAAGGGAAAGTTTAAAAATCTGCGAGACACTGCTTTACAGGTTTTCAGAATATTTGGAAGTACCTATATATGTGAGCAAACCTTCTCCATTATGAACTTGAATAAAAACAAGCAATGATCAGCTCTAACTGATGAGCACTTGGAAGATATTTTGAAAATATTGATTTCAAACATGATTCCAGAGTACAATAAACTGTTTACTGAAAAGAACTGTAATAATACCCATTAACTAAATGGTAAGATAACTTACAAAATGTGATTAAATCTTGTACCACTTAAAATAAAAGTTTTTAAAAAAGTTTAATCATCAACTTTAGGGTGTGTTCACACTTAGTTTTTGGAGCAGAAAATCTCAAAACTCCTTGAGTTTCTGCTCCAAAAATCAGTGTGAACACACCGCAACATTAGTTTTTAGCTGCTCACTTGATAAGTTAGTGTGTGTTTACATTCTCCAAATGTTCCTCATACACTGAATGAATTTTGAAGTTTTCAGGAAGGTTTGGAGAGTTTCT
Organism: Ranitomeya variabilis; assembly: GCF_051348905.1. NCBI lineage: Eukaryota > Metazoa > Chordata > Amphibia > Anura > Dendrobatidae > Ranitomeya > Ranitomeya variabilis. Next base: position 654,278,692 of record NC_135234.1, read on the forward strand.
GCTCAGTTTCTGCTCCAAAAAACATTTGTAAGCTCACCTTAAATTACAAAATGAGCTGCTAAAAACCTATATTAACTTTGACCACTACCCCTACTCCCAGTGTCAGGACTCTGAACATTTTTTACCTTTTGTGCATTACTGCCCTTTTCCAAAATGGTGTTTTTGGTCTCATGTGCACTGTGTCTTCCTGCTATAAAACTCCACCCCAGCCTTCAGTCTGTGCTAGAGTATTCTGCCTTGCATCCAGCTCCTGACCTCTGATTACTCCCTGGCTATACACCTGCTCCTGTGAACCTGTGTGGTGATCCTGCTACTCTGCTCTGAGTTCCTGCTGCATACACCAGTTTCCAGTAATCCTCCTTCATCTGCTGCTCGTGTTTACTTCTATCTGCATTTGCTGGACATGTAAGCTGTTGCTGCTCTGCAAAAACCTGAAACTTTTACCCAGACCTCCCTGGTTGAGCTAAGATATCATTTGAACTGCCTACTAAGCATATCTATCTGTGCCTCGACTAAGACAAGGATTTATTTGTGTCAAGTATCCTCAAGAATAATTGTGCTTCATAGACTTTCTGCGTGATTGCATTTTCCTTTGAAGTTTCCTATAGACTGCTAAGCTGCGTTTATTATTTGCACCAAGTGTTGTGGACTTGAGTTTCTCTCTGCACCTGTTTGAATCACCGTGTGATAATATAGACTTTACCACTTATAAAACTGTGTCCTGTAGTTGTCTTGTTCCACGCAAAGAGTCTCCTGAGTTATCCCCTATAATTATTACACCCAGGTTTTAAGACAGTGGAGCTTTAACATGCTGATTTTTTTCACAGACGTGGTTATTAGCAATAGGAAGTTAGCAAGAAATTATATCACTGAGAAACATAATATCAGGAGAAAGTAAGAAAGATTAGAAATACATGGTTACATTCTTAAATTTTAATATTTAGAACCAGCACCGAACCTGTCTGGAACCTAATTCATTGATAAAATACTTTGTATTACTATAACATTAAGTTCTGATTTGCAGAAGTTATTCCTGTAAGTAGAATTTGCAAATATCAGACATTTATGTTTATATAGTAGATGTGCTATTAATGTCACATAAGGGAATACCCCTTTAAATGGAACCTGTCAGCAGGACTGTGCACAGTAACCTACAGACAGTGTCAGGTTGGCGCCATTATACTGATTAAAATTATATATCTTCGTTGATGAAATCCATCTTGTGGTTGTTGTTTAATCTATATTTTCAGTTTTGAGTTAATTATATGCTCGTCTTCCGGGGCGGATCTGTGGGGAAGGGGGGGGGTCTTCATGTGGTGCTCTGATTAGGTATTCATCAGTGTGGCTTCTGCCAGGTTACTGATCCCTCAGTGACTGCTTCCCTTTTACATAATGAATATTATATATTTTGGAGAAAAAACCCTTCTGCAGCCAGGCACCGGTGGTGGCACCTACACTGCAGCATAATCTAATGTGTAATGTGTTTATAATTAATCTCTTTGCTGTTCTCCTGATATTCCTATAAAAAATGTGCCATCTTGCTAGAGGAAAAATAAAATTTCCTCCTCCAAGATGGCTCCGGCAGACCAAGTAAAGAGACAGTTACTAATTGGTCTAGCCAACAGTTGGAGGGGGTAGGACCAGTAAAAGGGAACCACATCCTGGTTTGGTCAGTTAGTGAGAGACTTCATTGGTGACAGTGACAAGATCAAGTTCAAGGAGTAGTGGGCTGATAGTACTGACAGCAGGTTTTGTTCTGAGCGGCATGAGGCCTTACAAACTTCCCTGAGGACATTCCTGTGACATCTGGAGCCCAAGGTTTGATACAGGTGCTGAGGATAGCACCATAAACCCTTCCATACAGAGGAAGATGGACATGGAACCGTGTGAAGGAAATACTGCGGGAGACGGACGAATAATCCCTGGTTGTTTTTTTTATTTTACATAAATGTATTGTTGCTGTTTTTAGTCTATGGCAGCTGTTCTAGTTGCAACATATTGTAAGTATAGAAGGAATTGACCACATTTACAGTAAGCACCATTGAATAGAGTTGAGCAAAAAGATTAACTGGAACCTGGTCCAGATCAGCATAATAAGGATATTAAATGTGGCCGCATTATGGTCATCTATGAATAAAGAAGAGAGTCACAATGGCAGAGAGGGCCATAAGCCGCCAGTCACTATGATATATAATTTACCAATATCTGGAAAAATGCTTACCTTATACTCGCTTTTCTTTTTGAGGTCCAGCAAGCGAAGTCCTGAAAGAACAAATATGAATGTTGAACAGGCCTGAGATTCCTTGGTATTACAACACAAATGGTAGAATTTTTGTAAAACACAGAAACCTTGGTTTGAAGTTTTTAAAAACGAAAAGTTGGAAACATAATAAACTTGCTTACAGTATTTAGGAAGATTTTAGTGGAATAAAAGGGGACACTGCTAAAATTATCACTGTTTTTCTTCATTGCATCTTTAGTCATTGCTATGAAATGTATGTATATCCTCACTGAAAAACTAGATAGATTTGAAGAACAACATTTTTTGGAGGGGGGATGTTATTAAGGAAAATCTTAATGACATATATACATTGATGAACCATTTAATATTGTGCATTTAAGTTTTGATATAATAATGAGTGAGAGAAAAAGAGAGAGGAAAAAAAGAGGTCTGAGAAATTTCTTGGAGCTATCTACCAAAATATTTCCAACGCGCGTTTCGCTGTCGCTTCCCGAGGAAGCGACAGCGAAATGCGCGTCGGGACTCCTGTGCATCGGTTTTGGGCATCAGTATGGGTAAGAGATTATGATGTTCAGCTAGTTATACCTTGTTATTACACATTTTAAGGACAATCTACAGATAGTTTTGCACTGGTAGTTTATGGCTATATATACATATATATATTTCTTGTACATATATCCGGGTTGAAATCACTATGCATTTTATTAAGAATGTGAACTCATGTACCTGGACGTTTTTACTATAGCCTTGTGTGATATGCCTTTCTTTTGCTTATATGGTTAAATTGCTGCCCGCCTGTTCTTTACCATATGAATTTTGTTTTTCAGTATGGATTTTTTAATTATGTATTGGTTGTTATTTAGTGTTGTGGATTAATAAATACTTTTTTCTATTTCAATTTCTAGTCTTTATTGGATTAATTATTGAATGTGCTCTGGTGGTACATCCATACTATTATTAGAATAGTTAAAACTCTCTATTGCTCATATGAATTTTCAAATCATATTATATAGCACTGTGTACTTACAATTGCTCCCTGCCAAGTAGCTGTGGTATGATCAGACCATGTCCCTACACGGTCAGACACAGCCATTACACAGTACACAGCAGGGGCACATTTATAAGATTATCTCAGCACAGGAACATTTTTTTAACACATTAAATCGGGGAAATTATTTTTATTCTAAGATCTATTAATGAAAATGTACTTTGTTCTGTTGGACAACCCCTTTAATAAGGTAATAGTCATAAATATGTTTCGATTTATAGATTAGGTGACAGGATATTAACTATATGCTTTTTTGGCAACAAACTGACAAACAAGTTGACCCGATTATAAGCCGAAGAACCTAATTTTGCCACGAAAAACTGGGAATACTTATTCACTCGAGAATAAACAGAGTATGCATTGTCCTCTCATCCCTATCCTGGTATGTATGGCTCCCCATCCCTTTCCTTGTATGCATGGCTCCCCATCCCCATCCTTGCATGCATGGCTCCCCGTCCTCGTCCTTGTATGCATGGCTCCTCATCCCCATCCTTGTATGCATGCCTCCCCATCCCTGTCCTTGTATGCATAGCTCCTGGTCCCTGTCCTGCATGGCTCCTTATCCCCTATCCTTGTATGCATGGTTCCTATAAAAAAACACATCCTTCTTACCTTCCTTGCGGGCCCTCACTGCATCTTGTTTCGGCAGCAGCAGCACTTCCGGACGAGCGATCACGTGTCACCACTCATTAAACTAATGAATATTCACTCCACACCTATGGGAGTGGAGAGGGGTGAATATTCATTACCTTAATGAATGGGGAACACGTCATCGTTCGGCCGGAATACTGGCACCGGAAGGAGATGCAGCGAGGGTGTGCAGGGAAGGTAAGTAGGATGTGTGCTGGAAGCCGGCAGCTGCGGCTGTAACTGTGCGTGTTATAAGAGAAATGAATATTCACTGCCAGCACAGTGAATATTAATTTCTCTATAGAAGCGGGAACAGATACAGCCACAGCCGCCAGCTCCTCTGTGACAAGATGCTCCGCAGCTCCCCCACTGTTTTCCTTGAACAATGAATTATGTATAAGCCGAGGGGGCATTTTCAGCACAAAAAAATGTGCTGAAAAACTCCGCTTATACAAGAGTATATACGGTAGTAGCTTTTATATTGATATGTTGGCGATTGAAAGATGTACTGAAAACTAGGGATGAGCGGACCTGTAGATGTTTGTTGGATTTAGCCGAAATATAACAGCTGAACTTGACCCTCAACCCAATAGAAGTCAATGGGAACCTGAACTTTGGTGCTTTAAAATGGCTGTAAAATGGTCATAGTAAGGGCCAGGAGGTTGCAGAAGGAAGCTAAATGGGGATAAGAGCAAGTCAAGTGCCCAGCACACAAATTTGGATAGGAAAATGATTTAAAATAACATAGAATTAAAAAAATCATCCTGAACCAGGAAGCGGAGGTCCAAGTGGAGGAGGAAGTTGAGGAGGAGCTGGACATGGCAGTGCAGGTGGAAGAGGCGGAGGAGGAGGTAGCCAACACTCTATGTTGGGTTTTGCTTTCATTTTTTGGGGGGTACTCTGAAAACAGGCTGTGTGGGCGCACTCTACATACAGGCAATGTAATCATCTGCTGGCATTCTCTCTCCGTATACAGGTCGTGCACTTTTTTGGGGTGCAAAGAATGTGGACAGGCAAATGACTTAAATGGGTTTTACCATGAACAAAGTTAATTTTAAGGTTGATTTTAATCAATAAATCTTGGAATAAAAATAATTTTCACATTTGGATGTATTTTAAATTTTTTTCCTGTGCTGAGATAATCTTATAAATGTGCCCCTGCTGTGTACTGTGTAATGGCCGTGTCTGACCGTACAGGCACATGATCTGATCATACCACAGCTCCTGGGAAGGGCAAGAAGCAAAAGAGTATATAGACAGGACAGCATGAGATGGCGAAAAGAACTTGACATGGTGTGTGAAAAATATTGACACAAATTTAAAAATATTGTGAAATGGTTTGGATTTAAAAAAGTTTGGAAGATGAGGCGCTCTCAAACGATTACCGCGTACACATGGATGGTACAGTTAAACTGCGAACCGTCATTCGATGAGTTAACTTTGCTTGCTTTTATGAATTTCTGACTACAGATCACCATAAAAAACTTGAATCTGTCAATGACTGTATGGAAAAAAAAGCTATCAAGTTATGGACTATGGAAGAGATGTATTACGGACACGATATACCAGCCTGCATTACATTTACCCTGCACCAGGCTGTGTTATGTGTACATTACACAAGCAGCACCACAGTTCTCTCACAGACATGGGTGCAGATTATAAAAATTGTTTTTTTACACACAGTACTCACACAGACACGGGTGCAGATTAGAAACAAAAAGTTTTATGCGTACTACTCCCACAGACACAGTTGCAGATTAGAAAAAAATGTTTTACTCCCACAGACAAGGGTTCAGAGTAGAAAAATGTGTGTTTATGCATAGTATTATCACAGACACAGGTCCAGAGTAGAAAAAAATGCTTTTATGCACAGTAATATCATTCACACAGGTGCAGAGTAGAAAAATTTGTTTTTACACACAGTGCTATCACAGACACGGGTGCAAAGTAAAAACATTTTTTTACGCACAGTAATATCACAGTCATCGGTGTAGAGCAGAAATGTTTTTTTGTCCTCAGTACTATCACAGACATGGGTGCAGAGTAGAAAAAGTGTTTTTACGCACATTACCCCACATGGGTACAGAGTAGAAAAAATTAGTTGTAGGCACACTACTCCCACAGACGAGAGCAGACTACACATAGAGAGTCTTTTTTGAAAACTGAACACACACAAAACCTAATACTGTCCACTCCAGCTGCATCCTGTCCCTACACTAAGCAGAGTAGAATGGCAGCAGAACCCGTGATTCGGCATTTATACAGTCCAGGTCACGTGGTGCGGTGGCCAGTTACAGCCATGTCAATACTTGACATGGCTCCGATGGCTCCGAAAGTGCCCACAGCCTAAAAGCTTGTTGATTGGCTGTGATGCAGCCTTTCAGCAAACCTTATTCAGCATCCAAACCCGAACCGTAAACTGGACTTCCGGTAAAAAGCCTGTGTTCAGAGTTCGTACCTGTCCGGTACCAAAACCCAAACACAGACTTTTTACCAGAAGAACTTCACAGTTCCGATTCGCTCTTCCCTACTGAAAAACTAATCTATTTGTATGGTTTTTATTAGGCTTGTTACTATACATTAGTGATTGTCTAGCCTTAACGTATACCTTATTTTATTATTCTATCCACTGCTTGAAAGACTTTAATTGTATGTATCGCCTTTTCAAGAACATTATTGTCTGAACAGATATATTTGGCTCTAATAATTTCCCCTCAGGAATAGCTATAATTGTAAATATTGTATGTATAGCATTGCTTGAGACTTTTTTTAACTCCTTCACGCCGCGGCCCTTTTTAGTTTTTGCGTTTTCGTTTTTTTGCTCCCCTCCTTCCCAGAGCCATAACTTTTTTTATTTTTCTGTCAATATGGTCAAGTGAGGGCTTATTTTTTGTGGGACGAGTTGTACTTTTGAACGATACCATTGGTTTTACCATGTCTTGTACTAGAAAACGGGAAAAAAATTCCAAGTGTTGTGAAATTGCAAAAAAAGTGCAATCCCACACTTGTTTTTTGTTTGGCTTTTTTGCTAGGTTCACTAAATGCTAAAACTGACCTGCCATTATGATTCTCCAGGTCATTACGAGTTCATAGACACCTAAGGCTACTTTCACACTGGCGTTTTCTGCAATACGTCGCAATGCGTCGTTTTGCCGAAAAAACGCATCCTGCAAAAGTGCTTGCAGGATGCGTTTTTTTTTGCATTGACTTACATTAGCGACGCATTTGCGACGCATTGCCACACGTCGCAACCGTCGTGCGACGGTTGCGCCGTGTTGTGGCGGACCGTCGGGACCAAATAACGTTACATGTAACGTTTTTTGCTCCCGACGGTCCGCTTTTTCCGACCGCGCATGCGCGGCCGGAACTCCGCCCCCACCTCCACGCACTTCCCCGCACCTCACAATGGGGCAGCGGATGCGCTGGAAAAATGCATCCGCTGCCCCCGTTGTGCGGCGGAGACAGCGCTAGCGTCGGGGACCTCGGCCCGACGCACCGCGACGGGCCGAGCCCGACGCTAGTGTGAAAGTACCCTAACATGTCTAGGTTATTTTTTATCTAAGTGGTGAAATAAAATTCAAAACTTAAAAAAAAAAAAAAAAAAAGGTGCCATTTTCCGATACCCGTTGCGTCTCCATTTTTCGTGATCTGGGGTTGGGTGAGGGCTTATTTTTTGCATGCCGAGCTGACGTTTTTAATGATACCAATTTTGTGCAGATACATTCTTTTGATCGCCCATTATTGCATTTTAATGCAATGTCACGGCGACCCAAAAAACATAATTCTGGCGTTTCTAATTTTTTTCTCGCTACGCTCTTTAGCGATCAGGTTAATGCTTTTTTTCTATTGATAGATCAGGCGATTCTGAACGCTGCGATACCAAATATGTGTAGGTTTGATTTTTTTTAATTGTTTTATTTTGGATGGGGCGAAAGGGGAGTGATTTAATTTTTATACATTTTTTTTCCATATTTTTAAAAACATTTTTTTTTACTTTTGCCATGCTTCAATAGCTTCCATGGGAGGCTAGAAGCTGGCACCACTCGATCGGCTCAGCTACATAGCAGCGATCATCAGATCGCTGCTATGTAGCTGAATTGCAAGCTTGCTATGAGCGCTGACCACAGGGTGGTGCTCACAGCAGGCCGGCATCAGTAACCATAAAGGTCTCAAGGACCTTTATGGTTACTATCCTGACGCATTGCCGACCCCCGATCATGTGACGGGGTCGGCGATGCGCACGCGGTAGTTAAATGCCGCTGTCAGCGTTTGACAGCGGCATTTAACAGGTCAATAGTGGCGGGTGAATCGGGATTTCACCCGCCGCTATTGCGAGCACATGTCAGCGGTACAAAACAGCTGACATGTCGCGACTTTGATATGGGCTCACCGCCGGAGCCTACATCAAAGGGGGAGACACGACATGCGCCGTTCTAGTACGGGGCATGTCGTGAAGGGGTTAAAACAAAGTAGTGTGAACTTTAATATACATTAAATGGATATAGAACACTAGTGATCAAAAAGGGAGATATGACTGTCTGGTTGCTACTGATAATTGGAACGGACGCTCTGTGACAACCCGTAGCGTAATAAATAACTAAAAACTGAAACCATCACGCTAAACAGCATGAAAAAGAGGCATAGAAAACACAGGCTTAAAACCTACATCCAGTATAATACATAGATAAATATATAGGGAAGGGCATATCCGAACAGTACATTTTCGGGGTCCATACCCAACACCTACTGAACGTGCCCGGACCCCGAACATGGACTTCTCCTGGAAGTCTGTGCTACAATTTGGGTTATGCAGCCTGAACAAAGTTTGTTGAAAGGATGCAGCCGCCCAATCAATAAGCTTTGACTGCTTGCATACTTCCAGCCCCATCACAGTCAATGTCAAGTACTGGCAGGGCTGTGATTGACCAGGACCGGCACAGTGATAAAAAAATAAATAAAAAACGGCTTGCAGTCTGCAGCCCTCAACTGTCAAAGCCTGGAGGCCCCGCATATCCATTGCTGCGATGCAGTGGCCTCCGGGAAAATGGCCGCCTGGGACAGCGCATGCTCAGATTGAGATCTCGGCAACGACATCTCATCCCAAGATCTCGAGAGACAAGAACCTGCCACACCAGCCTGTGATCGTCGCCCAGCAGTGTCGGACCGGGACCCCTGCAGAATTGTCCGACTCCTGCTGCCGCCACAGGATTTGTAAGTATATTCTGACTATAAGAAGCACCCCCATTTTCCCCAAAACATTTTGGGGAAAAAAGTGCATCTTATAGCCCAAAAAATACGGTGTGTCCGACATACTTTAAGGTCTCAAGTAAATGTTTTATTAGTTAATGCTACTATTTCATTATATTGTCATCTATGTGCAGCGCCCCAGAGTCCTGGTCGTTGCAGTACTGTGGCTCCGCCGCTAAGGGGAGCTATGGTACGTCCGATGGCACTGAAGGAGTTCATCTGACCAGGTATCACATACACCAATACATTTCACAGTTGGGCCTCCAGGGGGAGCTAAGGGTGCTATTTATTAGGCCACTCCTCACCACTGTGGGTAAAACTGGGGGTCAGGCAGGAAGTTAGTCAGAAAGCTGACTGGGTTGGAACCAGGCAACACCTTGTGGCAGGGGGTGTTGTGGGGGAAGATTCGGTAGGGTCCCTGTCAGGTTTGGGACCCTGACAGAGGCCTGGCAACAAGGAAGAACGTCACGGGACCGTGCCTGCTCAGCATAGCGGCGGTGCCCTAAGAAAGGATTAGAAGCGAGATATATTGTGCTGAGTGAGAAACGAGATCGAAGCAAGAGGAGAAATACCAGTAGGAGTCGTGCTGTAAGACCGAGGCAACATCCTACTGAGGCGCACAACCGGCGTCCGGAACGCCGAGGAAGTATTTATATATCTAGCTCCAAGCAATACTTCAAACCAACGGCAGGACAGTCAGTCACAGGCGGGCTGTCTCACATACATCACCTATGAAGACATGGGGGGCACACTAGGAGAGGGGCGACTCTAGGGTCCCGGAAGAGCTCCGAGCCTACTCGTCATATGGGTGCCGTCCTAACCAGAACATCAGGGAGGGACGGAGGAGAAGAACATCATCCAAACGAGTTGTGAGGGAACATCAGAAACAGACACAACAGTTGTGGGGTACTATCCCGTAAGCACAGCAGGGGAGGACCACAACACATAGCGCTAGCAGGAAGGCACAGATTTCCACCTGCAAAGAGAACTCTGGAGGTGCCATTGGACCGGCCGGACTTGCGCAGCCTGGTGAACCGTATTCCGGACTGAGGACCCAGAGACCTTCAGTAAAGAGGTAAAGAGACTGCAACCTGGTGTCCTCGTTATTTACTGCGACCGGCACAACACCGCACCGCTACCACCATTCACATCCATTATTTACTGTACGCCCCTCAGCAGGGTCACGGACCGGGCCTAGCCACCGTGACAACCCCAGAGCAGAGACTCAAGAGGCCCGGTACCGGGTACCCCTCGGCCCTGCGGCAGTGGGGGCGCTACAATTTTGGCGTCACGAACAGGATCTACTTAAGCCTGAAGAATCAGGTCATGTGTGCCTTGGAACTGTGATTTACTGTGCTTGGACTGTGCTTTATTGCAAAGACTGTGTTATTGCCACTTGCCTCCAGAAGTTCCCACCAAAACCGCCGCCATTACAGCGCTAAAGAGAGCGCGCGGGAGAAGAAGAAGGGCGTGGAAGTGGGCGTGAACAAGCTGAAGAGCGCGAAAGACAATTGCCACCCAGTCTAAATATTCCTGCCCCTTGAGGACGTGTCCGTCAGCAACCGAGATCCGCCTCCTGATTCTCAATGGTGGGCGGAGACAGAGAAAACGAAACCGCCCACGAAGGAGAGAGCGGGAAAAGGACCAGGAAGAAGAAGTCAGCGACATGGAGGACGCCATGGCCAGCCGCTCGGAGCCGGAGCGTGGGGTCGGAGCCGAGGACTCCCCCAGCTACCCGGAGAGGCACCGCAGCCAGACCTCCACAGTTGACGCTGACCTCCTGCAGACCGGAGCGGACGAGCTGATCCACCAACTCCTGCAGACGCAGCTGAGCACTGAGGCCGGGTGGAAGAAGACCATCATCGGGAGCCTCACCAGACATCTGTCGGCAGCCTCCTCTGGTCCGGAGCAGGAAAGAAGTTCCAGCGCTCCAAAGCCAGAAAGCCAGGCCCTGCCGGAAAGCGAGATGCTGCAAACGGAGATGACAGCGCCGCAGCGCAAGGCCCTACAACCAGCGTTCCAGATCCCAGCGGAGACGGAGCAGATCGGCACCGGAGGGACCGCATCTGAAGCAGGTATGAAGGACGACCCTGCCCTGATGACTGACACCACTCCCGTGACTGCTAGTGCCACAGCTGCTGACTCCGTTCCAGTGACTGATCTTGCAGCAGCCGCTACCTCTGCTGCAGCAAATGCCCCTACTCAAGCTGCGCAGACCTCCATCGCTGTGCATGACCTAACCGTACATGAAAGACGGATTAACGGCAATTGTCCAGCACTGGGTGCAACCCTGGACTTCACCCTTCCCGGGCCAAGAGGGGTTAAGTGCCAGGTGCAGCCCTGGAAGCCGTACAACTAAACCTCGGAAACCTGAAAATGTAAATAGTTAACTGTTTCTACTGTTTTGCTGCTTAAAACCCGTCCAGGGTTAACTCTTAAAGGGATCCCTTTGTTGACCCGGGATCCCTATTGCTTTTGTTTGTTTTCTACATTTTTGCACAAGTTATCAAAGAACTGCTGGAATCATGAACAGTGCATGATACAAACTGCTTGTAAATAGTTGCACCTTCTTAAAGGTGCTCCTTACTGGTTTTGCATAGAAAAAGAACTCTTTGCGAAGATACCGCACCGGAGTCCTTACTGTGTATAGACTGGTAGCTGAAGAAGCTGCGCTACCTCATAAAGACTTGGTCCTCTCTTAAAGGGGATGTTCATCTGTGTACTTATGAGTAATACTGCCTTAAAACAGTAAAGTGATAATGATGCCTTGAAAGAAAGTAATAATGTTGATATGTAAACCTTAATGTAACTAACTAGTTAAATGTGAAAAGTGTTTGATAATGTTGATGGAAGAATGAGGACAGAAAGTGAACCCGGGCGGGGTTAGTTGGTGAGTCCTCTTAGGAGCCATATAGAGATGGCTCAGTGCTCTCAAACTGAAAGAAATGATGTGTTCTATACTGTGTATAGTGGTGGAAAGGCAGTAGGCCCGGGCTGAACGGGGCGGTCCTGCAAAGAAAGGAGAGGCAGTAGGTCTGGAGCCGTTAGGACAGGCGGTCCTGCAGACTTAAAGAAGGAGAATGAAGTTGATTGCCTTATAATGTGATTATAAGAAGGTCTTTTGTGGATGCGGAGTGTACATCCTTAAAGGCAATGTTAAGTTATTATTCAAGAATTGCACTAAGTAGAATACCCGGTTGGGTAAAAGAAAGTTATTTATAGCATGTTGCTGTAATATTTAACTATGTTTGTAACGTTCAAGAGTCCTCACCTCCCATAAAGGGAAGCCCTGTTCAAGTATGCTTATTGTTATTGCACTCACAAAAATTCTATGTCTTTTGCTAACCTGTATTGTTGTTTTCTTCCCAGTCCCGGAGTACTGGATTTAACCGGGGGGGAGTGCAGCGCCCCAGAGTCTTGGTCGTTGCAGTACTGTGGCTCCGCCACTAAGGGGAGCCATGGTACGTCCGATGGCACTGAAGGAGTTCATCTGACCAGGTATCACATACACCAATACATTTCACAGTCGGGCCTCCAGGGGGAGCTAAGGGTGCTATTTATTAGGCCACTCCTCACCACTGTGGGTAAAACTGGGGGTCAGGCAGGAAGTTAGTCAGAAAGCTGACTGGGTTGGAACCAGGCAACACCTTGTGGCAGGGGGTGTTGTGGGGGAAGATTCGGTAGGGTCCCTGTCAGGTTTGGGACCCTGACAGAGGCCTGGCAACAAGGAAGAACGTCACGGGACCGTGCCTGCTCAGCATAGCGGCGGTGCCCTAAGAAAGGATTAGAAGCGAGATATATTGTGCTGAGTGAGAAACGAGATCGAAGCAAGAGGAGAAATACCAGTAGGAGTCATGCTGTAAGACCGAGGCAACATCCTACTGAGGCGCACAACCGGCGTCCGGAACGCCGAGGAAGTATTTATATATCTAGCTCCAAGCAATACTTCAAACCAACGGCAGGACAGTCAGTCACAGGCGGGCTGTCTCACATACATCACCTATGAAGACATGGGGGGCACACTAGGAGAGGGGCGACTCTAGGGTCCCGGAAGAGCTCCGAGCCTACTCGTCATACGGGTGCCGTCCTAACCAGAACATCAGGGAGGGACGGAGGAGAAGAACATCATCCGAACGAGTTGTGAGGGAACATCAGAAACAGACACAACAGTTGTGGGGTACTATCCCGTAAGCACAGCAGGGGAGGACCACAACACATAGCGCTAGCAGGAAGGCACAGATTTCCACCTGCAAAGAGAACTCTGGAGGTGCCATTGGACCGGCCGGACTTGCGCAGCCTGGTGAACCGTATTCCGGACTGAGGACCCAGAGACCTTCAGTAAAGAGGTAAAGAGACTGCAACCTGGTGTCCTCGTTATTTACTGCGACCGGCACAACACCGCACCGCTACCACCATTCACATCCATTATTTACTGTACGCCCCTCAGCAGGGTCACGGACCGGGCCTAGCCACCGTGACAACCCCAGAGCAGAGATTCAAGAGGCCCGATACCGGGTACCCCTCGGCCCTGCGGCAGTGGGGGCGCTACATATGTATTATATTAGATACAAATTTTAAGTCTGTATTTTCTATGCCGCTTCCTCTAGCTTTTTAGCTCAATACTTTCAGTTTATTTACTGTGAACTTTCTTAGACACATTGATCCTTTCCTGACATAGATCTAAAAGTTCTACTTTGCAGGTACAGCTAATGTTAGTAAACTGCAAATTTACATTATCATTTAGATACGGAATAAAATCTGGCCGCTATGTGATCCTACCAAACAATAAATATGTTGTCCACATAGCAGTCATTTCGAGCAAGGACAAAATTATAGACGTGGTGGGCCCATCCATTTCTTGACTGCTATTTCCTATGCGGAAAGCCAGTGCAATTAAACATATAGCATGTGTTATGCGGGTTTTTAAAGTGGGTATATATGGTGCATACTGTCAGGAGCACAACAGTGGGCACAAACACAGCAAGTACCTAATCTAAATGATTCCAGTTTTCAGTGCTGTTTTAACCAAGTTTATTAAAGGGAAAAATTTTGCTATAAGAGCTTTTCTGCATTTATGTTTATGAAAAACCTTCAGCAGAACTGTGAAATAAACGTTGTGAATTAGCGCTGTCTGTGAATTTGGCCCAACTAATGGCACTGTACATGAAGTATTGCACTACATGATTTGTTACACATCTGAAAACGGGTAAAGAGTTAACTGTCGCTACAGTGATGATTCACGCTGTTCAGTCTTTTTTTTTTTACCTTGGTACAGTATGAGATCAATAGGTGTGCATGGAATATTAGTACAGTAAACAAATGCCTGTTCACCTACATCATAGTATGTATAGAAGGATAAATGATTCTACTCCTTCACTCCTCAACACTGAAATTGCAAAATCAAGAAAGGAAAGTCGTGGGATTCTGGAAATCACAAGATTGATTTGGCATGATAATGATATGCAAATTATAAAAAAAAAATTCAAAACATCTCGATTTTATTTAGTATCGAGTGGAAAAATACTTCCACTTACACGCCGTGGCTGTTATCGGTGAGGTTGCTAATGGCTGTCTGAGCAGTGTTCTGCCACTCTGAGTGCACTTGGTTGCGCTATATACTTTATAATAGAAGTCAATGGGAGGGATCACAAAACACCCGGAAGATGCCTATGAGTATTTATGAGTGTTTCACTATTGTTTTTGCTTAATTGTTGCTTAATTGATAAACCCCAAGAAAAAAACCCAAAATGACCATATATGCTGTAGTAAGGAAATAGTAATGGTACAAGTTCAGTGGCTTGCAAAAGTATTCACAGCCTTCGCTTTTTACCCATTTTGTCACATTACAACCTGTGTTTAAATATTTTTGCAATCCGATTTGTGTGTGATGCATCACCTCAAAATAGTCTAAGTTGGTGAAGTAAGAAACATATAGGCATAAATTCAATTTATAGGATCAAATAACTAAAAATTGGCATGTGCATATGTATTTACCATTTTGCTATGAATCCCCTAAAAAATTCTGGTGCAAGCAATGCACTACATAAGGAAGTCCATCTGTGTGCAATGTAAGTGTCACCTGGTCTGTCAGTATATACACACCTTATCTGAAAGGCCACTGAGGCTGCAACACCATTAACAAACACCACTAACCAAACAACATCATGAAGACCAAGGAGATCTCCAAACAAGTCAGGGACAAAGTTGTTGAGAAGTACAAGTCAGGGTTGGATTATAAAACAAATATCCCAATCTTTGATGATCCCTCTGAGCATCATCAAATCCATTACCATGAAATGGAAAGAACATGGTACCATAACAAACCTGCTAAGAGAGGGCCATCCACCGAAACATTGAAAATGCCAATAAAAAAGACACCCAAAAATGATATGAAAAATATAAAGCAAAACCCTAAAAAAAGACACTTCAGGAATAAAAGTCTGTATTTCCTCTTGCAAATCTCTGTGAGTTCCCCCATTCTAAATAAATCATGTGTGCACATAGCCTTAAAGAACAGAAAAACTGCCACACACCTGGTATAAGTATTGTCTTTAGTGGACGGACTTCCACCCCTTGAAAAGGGTACTGCAATGGAGAATTTGCTTGTGCAATAATAATCTTGTCTGCTGGACTATATGACCTGTTGGAGGAAATGGAAGAAAAGTGTTGACACATTAGGGAAATCTCATATATAGTAAGGTTTTTTTGCAATGAACACTGCAGCCAGGTGTTAGCTGGAAGCCAGTAATGAAATACAAAACACACTACCTACAATACTTTTTTTTTTTCTTGCGTTTGTCTTCACTTTGTGTGAATAGTTTGAGCCCATGGGTTTTTTTCCATTGTGTTTTCCAAATTTGAAAAATGCCTTCGAAAAAGCATGGTAAAAAATATCTTTAAAAAATCACTCAAAAGGCATGAAGTTAAGTGGAAATTTTTCAAGCTAACAAAATAGAATTTGTAAAAGTAGTTTGAAGGAAGGCCTATGCTAAGTTCACTTCTTACATGTATTGATGAATGAATTTCTGCAACGGATTTGCAGCTTATATTACCAACGTTCTGCATGTAGGTTTGAGTCATTAAAGGGAATCTGTCACCATGAAAATGCAGTGCAATCTGCAGGCACCAAGTGATAGAATGGTAGGAGCTGAGCAGATTGATATATACGGTAGTTTTGTGGGAAAAGATTCAGTATAACCTGTGTTTTTATTGTTTAGGCTATGTGCGCACGTTGCGGATTTGCTTGTGTAAAATTCTGCTCGGTTTCTGCCTCTCTTGGCAGAAAATGCAGTTGAAAATCTGCTCTTATTTATGTGGATTTGATGCATTTTTGATGCGGATTTTATGCGAATTTTCATGCATTTTTGTAAATCCATGGAGCTAAATATATATTATAAAAAAAAAGAATTGTGATGTCATTTCCTTGTTCAACCTCTTCAGCCAGATACCCTCATTAATATTAAATAAAGACACACACACACCAGCCTATGTAGGAGCATTAACATAATTAACCTACATATGCTGTAACAAAAAAGCAACTGTCAGAAATCTGTGTGAAATGCAATATCTATTTATTTTTCCAAAAAGGAAAAGCCGACAGCTGAGGGCAGATCTTAATATTCTGGGAAGGAGCCAATAGCCATAAAGGTTCCCAGACTATTAATATCAGCTCACAGCTATTTGCTTAGCCTGTACTGGCTAGTTTACAGGAGAAACCCAGAAAAAAATTGAGAGGAGATCCCCCTATAAAATCGAACCAGCAAAGGCTAGGCAGACATCTGCGGGCTGAAATTAATAGCCTGGGAAGGGATATTGGCACCCCCCCAGGCTAAAAACACCAGCTCTCAGCCTTGGTGCATCTTATAGATGCGTGAATTCTGGCACTTAGCCTCGCTCTTCCAACTTGCCCTGTAGCGGTGGCAAGTGGGGTTCATATTTGTGAGGTTGATGTCACCTTAGTATTGTCAGGTGACATCAAGCCCACAGGTTAGTAATGGAGAGGCGTCTAAAAGACACCTATACATTACTAACCCCATAGTTACATGGTAAATAAATACACAGCCAGAATAAAGTCCTTTATTTGAAATAATCACACAGACTCCTTTATTGAATCTTAATTTACCATACTTACCGAATGCCTAATCCCCGACACCCTCATCTCCTGCAACAAAAATAAAATAATAAACCGACATATAATACTCCCTGTCCAACGTTGTCCATTACTGAGTGTCCCACAACTATCTCACATGTAGAACAGTAACATCCGGTGATGTGACTGCTCCACCCGGCCTCCGGTGACACACTGACAGGAGGCAATCAATCCCGCAGTGTATCACTGAGAGTTCACCAGAGTTCATCAGCTCCGCTGCTGCCACTTACGGCACCACTGCGTGAGAATTTTCTCATGCAGCGGTGCCACAAATGAGAGCACCAGAGCTGATCAGCTAATGAACTCTCGCTGCGACTCAGTGATACACTGCGGGAGCGATCACCTCCTGTCAATGTATCGCCGGCAGCCGGGTTAGATCGCCGTGGGACACTCGTTATTAAATGAACTACGGCGGAAAGGTAAGTATATGTTGGTTTATTATTTTTTATTGCTTGCAGGAGACGCAGGCGTCGGGGATTAAGTGTTTCGTGAGTATGTACAGTAAATTGTATGTAATTATGTAAATGTTTTCATTTTTTTTTTTTTTACAATGGAACACAGGCGCCGGATGATGGGACTACTCTGCCATCATCGGCTCATGGTGTCTCTGTTTTATGTGACAGAAGACATAGCGGGATGGGAGTAGCAGTCCCATCAGACAATGCCTGGGTACACACAGACACACACACCCACAGACACCCCCAGACAGACACACACAGATACCCACAGACACACACACACCCGTAGACACCCGTAGACACCCGCAACCAGACACACACACCCGCAGACAGATGCAGACACCCACAGACAGACACGCACATATTCTCCATTCACACATATTTACACCCACAAACACACTCTCCGCCCACACACTCTTCCTCCTTCTGACATAATTTCCTTTCTGCAGTGTTTTTGGAAGCAAATCCGCATACCTTTTTACACCTGCGGTTTGGCTGCAGATTTGACTGACTCAATGTAAGTCAATGGGTGCAGAAACGCTGCAGATCTGCAAAAAGAATTGACATGCTGTGGAAAATAAAACACTGCGAATCAGGATAGAATTTTCTGCAGCATGTGCACACCAATTTTGGATTCCCATTGATTAACATTGCTTGAGTAATCCTTTGCAGATTTGGTGCAATTCCTCACAGAAAAAACACTGCATGTCCGTAACAAATCCGCAAAATGTGCAAATAGCCTTAAACACTTCAGTAAAAAAGAAAAAGCAGCACTCACTTCCTTCCTTTATTCCAATTTGCAGGGACATAAGTGTGGCAAGCAGGGGGATGCAGGAGAAGCCATAGAATAAAGGAATTTCTATTTTTTTATTCTCAAAATACATACATTGCACACAACAATGTATTTCTATCAATATAATCTTCCTATAGTCAGAGCTGTTAAATATGCTTATTTTGCACATTTATTTAATCAAGACTATTCACCAGGTGCGTTACTCTTAAAGAAAAAATGTCATGATATTCTCATAAAAAATGTAGTGGTTTATTGAATTGTCCACAGAAAAACCACATTGCAACAAAACATAAAAATAGATAAAATAGTTACGAACAGATTGTCCATTTGTAAATATCAGTGCTTGTTCCTCTTAGTTTCTGAGATGAAATAGAAGTCATATTTCTTTCAAGGAGTAGAATCATGGCTATCAGCTGTTCCTTTCTTCTGTGACTTGTCCGACGTCCATGAAGAATGTGTCATGTCGGACACTGTTCAGATCAGGTCGTCTGACAGACAGCGGTAATTCCGCGTTTGACCACTGTTTGCTCATTGGCGTTGGCTAGTTTTCGTCTGGCTGCTCTGGGGTTAATTTATCTGATCCTCGGATTGGAAGCTGGGCCATGCCCATTTCCTTTAAATGGTTCTCCTGATCTTTGGGCGTCGCCGATTATAGCTTCTGTCTTATCCGTAGTTATCTCGGTCCGGAGTGGAGAGCTGGTTGTTGGAGAATCGTTGCTGGTGGTGTATTTTCCTTTATCCTTGTTTGTTATAACTGTGGGTATTGGTCTATTGCATTCACTGGGTGGTGGGCGGTGGTGTTCAGTCTAGGGCTGAATCAGGAGTCAGGGTGAGGGTGGAGGCCTGAACATGCACACCTTCAGTGTAAACTTCAGGTAGAGGGTCAGAAAGGGTTTCCCTAGTCTGAGGGAAATTGCAGGGGCCCGGGTTATTAGCTCTCGCCCTCCTTGTATCCCCGTGACATTATAATCGGCCTAACAAAAAAAAAAAAAAAGGGGGTTCCTTTTTTTCTTTTCTTCTCTTTCTTCTCTTGGATCCCATGACTTCCATAACCCACCAGTTGGAGGCGCTGTCCCTACCGGTCACTGAGTTGAGGGGAGCAGTGCAGCAACAGGGACTAGCAGTATCTAATATACAGGCAGGAGCGACAGGAGGAGTTAATGAGCCCAAGTTTCCTTTGCCTGAAAAATTTGCTGGGGAACGCAGTAAATTTGTTTTTTTCGTGAAGCTTGCAAACTGTATTTCCGTATGCGCCCGATCTCCTCTGGTAATGAGGCTCAACGTGTGGGCCTGGTGTTGTCTTTATTAAGCGGGGATCCCGAAGCATGGGCATTTTCGTTGCCGTCTGATTCTGCTGTATTTAACTCAGTGGAGAGTTTCTTTTCTGCTCTAGGACACATTTACGACGATCCAGACAGAATGGCTCTAGCAGAATCTAAGTTACGCACTATTTGCCAGGGGGAGCGTGTTGCAGAGGATTACTGTTCTGAATTTCGCCGCTGGGCGGTTGACACTCAGTGGAATGAGCCAGCATTGCGGAGTCACTTTATTCATGGAGTTTCTAATAGGGTTAAAAAAGCCCTCCTGATGTACGAGACTCCTGCTTCACTAGATTCCGCTATGAGTCTTGTTGTCCGCATTGATCGCCGTTTGCGTCAGGGGAATCATGAGACGCTGCCTGTGGGTGAAGGTTTAGGTTCACGTGAGGTTGCTGCAGGTGAGCCCACGGAATCTATGCAAATCGCAGGGGTGTCACATGTTAAGAATCGTACCCCTGTACTCAGGAAGCAGGGAGCCTGTTTTTTCTGCGGTAAAACTGGTCATTTTATTAATATCTGTCCTCTGCTGTTAAAGAAAAACGCAACGACGGAAAACTTCTGAGCTCAGAGGGTGTGGAGGAGTCCAATCTGAGCTTATGTATATCCTCCATGATGATTTCTCAGTGCATGCTCCCTGCCAAAGTTGTTGTCGCTGGCAGAGAGATACCAATCACTATTTTTGGTTCCGCCACAAATCTCATTGATGAGGAGTTTGCGCGCACTGCTGGTTTTAAGATTGAAAAACTGCCTCATCCTATCCGTGTGGTCACCATCAATTCTGCTCCTCTTCCACAGGGGGAGATTACTAAGTTCGTGGCTGAGGTTAAACTCCACATTGGGGTTCTTCATTTCGAGCAGGTCACATGTAAGGTGCTCAAGAGTCTTCCGGCACAATTGGTTATGGGTTTTCCATGGTTGTCTACACACAACCCGGTGATAGACTGGAAAACTCAGGACATAATCCAGTGGAGTGATTTCTGTCAGCATTGCCTGGCCACATGTGTGTCCGCTGTGACTTCAAGCGTTCCTGAGTCACTTCAGGATTATGCGGATGTGTTCTCTGAGAAGGGTTGTTCACAGTTGCCGCCACACCGCTCCTATGACTGTTCTATCAGGTTTAATCCAGGGGCCAAGTTGCCTAAAGCAAGGATGTTCAACATCTCCGGTCCGGAGAGACAAGCGCTCAAGGATTACATTTCTGAAAGTTTGAGCAAAGGGCACATCAGGCCGTCATCCTCGCCGGTGACAGCAGGGTTCTTCTTCGTGAAGAAGAAAGATGGCGGATTACGCCCGTGTTTGCATTTCAGGGAGTTGAACCAGATTACGGTTCGTCATCCATACCCTATGCCACTGATACCTGACTTGTTCAACCAGGTGGCAGGTGCTAAGTGGTGTACCAAGCTTGACCTCAGGGGGGCGTACAACCTCATAAGAGTCCGTCAAGGTGATGAGTGGAAGACGGCTTTTAATACCCCTGAGGGTCATTTTGAAAATTTGGTGATGCCTTTTGGGTTAACTAACGCACCTGCAGTGTTCCAACATTTCATCAATGATGTGTTCTTGCATGTTTTGGGGAAATTCGTTATCGTGTACCTAGATGACATCCTCATATATTCTTGTGACCGTGATGCTCATTTAGATCATGTCAGGCAGGTGTTACAGCTTCTCAGAGAGAATAAGCTGTATGCTAAACTTGAGAAATGTGTATTTTTTGCTCAAGAGTTGCCATTCTTGGGTTATATTGTGTCTGCTTCTGGTTTTAAAATGGACGCCACTAAGGTGCAAGTGGTGCTGCATTGGGAACGTCCTGATAACCTGAAAGCACTTCAGCGGTTCCTTGGGTTTTCTAACTACTATAGGAAATTTATCAAGGATTTTTCTATCATTGCTAAACCGCTAACTGACATGACTAAAAAGGGTACCAATTTCTCCGTTTGGCCTGAGGTTGCTGTTCGCGCATTTGAATTTCTCAAGAACAGTTTTGTTTCAGCCCCCATTCTTGTGCAGCCAGATGTATCTAAACCCTTTGTCGTGGAAGTCGATGCATCTGAGGTTGGTGTGGGGGCGGTACTATCTCAAGGCTCATCCTTGAGTGGTTTGCGTCCGTGCGCCTATTTCTCCAAAAAACTGTCATCCGCTGAACGTAACTACGATATCGGCAACAGGGAGTTGTTGGCTATTAAGTTGGCCTTTGAGGAATGGTGACACTTCTTGGAGGGGTCGGTACATCAGGTCACTGTTATTACCGACCATAAGAATCTACTGTATTTGGAGTCTGCCAAGCGTTTTTACGGGCTACATCCTCAGTTTTGTACGTTGAGTCAGAGGGGCTCTTCCTGCGTTCCGGAGGAAGACCAGTTAGGAACACAATTGTCATCAGTCTGGAGGAGAGTGAAACAGCGCCTGTTGAGTGTGGGTGCTAGGTACAAACGTGTGGCTGACAGTAGGCGTGTGCCAGGTCCGGACCTGAGTGTGGATGACTGGGCGTGGTTATCCACAAAAAACATAAGACTCAAAATACCATCCCTTAAATTGGGTCCACGGTTTATTGGTCCATTTAGGGTCACCGCCGTCATTAACCCAGTAGCGTACCGACTGGAGCTCCCTACGGTGTATAAAATACACGTGTTCCACAGGTCTCTTCTTAAGAAGGTGGTGGGTTCTGTGGACGCGGCGCCTATGCCACCTCCAGTCTTGATGGATGGTAACCTAGAATTTGAAGTCTCCAAGGTGGTTGACTCTCGTGTGGTGCACCGCACTTTACAATATTTGGTACACTGGCGTGGTTATGGGTCTGAGGAGAGGTCCTGGGTACCAGCCTCGGACATTCATGCGGATCGGCTGGTCAGGTGTTTTCATCTTCGCCATCCAGACAAGCCGGGTCCTATAAGCCGTGAGGGCCCTGGGGTCCCTCGTAGAAGGCGGGGTACTGTCATGTCGGACACTGTTCAGACCAGGTCGTCTGACAGACAGCGGTAATTCCACGTTTGACCACTGTTTGCTCATTGGCGTCGGCTAGTTTTCGTCTGGCTGCTCCGGGGTTAATTTATCTGATCCTCGGATTGGAAGCTGGGCCATGCCCATTTCCTTTAAATGGTTCTCCTGATCTTTGGGCGTCGCCGATTATAGCTTCTGTCTTATCCGTAGTTATCTCGGTCCGGAGTGGAGAGCTGGTTGTTGGAGAATCGTTGCTGGTGGTGCATTTTCCTTTATCCTTGTTTGTTATAACTGTGGGTATTGGTCTATTGCATTCACTGGGTGGTGGGCGGTGGTGTTCAGTCTAGGGCTGAATCAGGAGTCAGGGTGAGGGTGGAGGCCTGAACATGCACACCTTCAGTGTAAACTTCAGGTAGAGGGTCAGAAAGGGTTTCCCTAGTCTGAGGGAAATTGCAGGGGCCCGGGTTATTAGCTCTCGCCCTCCTTGTATCCCCGTGACAGAATGATGGTGAAGGGAGGAGGTGACAACCCCCACGTCACAGCCCCCACCCTTCTAAGAGCTGTGTTTATAAATGTGTCCCACAAATCACGTGTTCTCTCTATATGGTGTTAACTTATACTGTGAGCTACATATACAGAAATAGCTTTTTGTAATGTCAGCAAGAAGCAATGTGCTCAGTACAAAATTGAGAATAAGAATAATTCAATTAATAATTAATATTTAACAGAGCCTGCAGCAAAGATCAACTACACAAAATTCTCCTTTGTATATTATCACTAGAGATGAATGAACCTTTCAAGGTTTGGTTTGGTTCGCTGAATGTCCCGATGTTCGCCGTACAGTTCAGCAAACGAACCCCATTAAATTCAATATGAGGCCAAACCAAATGTATACACAACACCTCAGAGTGTGTCAAAACAGATTCAGAAAAAGCCAAAATTAGGGGCAGACACCATGAAAAGTTGCATCAATTAACCCACAGTAGAAATTTGCAAATGGCACAGAAGCAGTTAGCCATGGGCCACGCATGAGGTATCAAGTTTGGGCCAGCATTTACAGCTTTGAATTGCAGTTTCAATGAACACCTGATGGTTAAGAGAACAGTGTAAGCCTTCTTTGCTGTGAGCAGTGCACTTATACCTCATGCAACAGCTCCAATTTATTTTTTCCAAGCCACACTCATATGGCACAAACATTAGTTTCATAGTAGGTAGTTGAGTGAAAGTAAGTGCAGTCCTGACTGTCTACAGGCAGCACCCATGCAGGAGACCCAACTTGGATTCTCCACATTTCACAAAATTATTGTCACTCACCACTAAGGTGGTAACAATTTAGACAGAGCAGAAACAATATATTAGACCTTTGACACACCTTCCATTACAGGCAACCCACCAGATGGAGACCCAACTTTGAGACTCCACATTTAAAAAAAAATTGTTTATAGCAGCAGTAGCAACAGCAGACACAGAAGCCAAGGCAAAGGTGGCACAGACTGCAATAATGCATGATCAATGTATGACACTAAAAATGACACCATCGCCTATTGTGCTCAGTCTGCGACTGGGGTGCAAAACTCATTGGAGATCCATGACTTGTTAATTTTGATGAAAGTTAGGCGGTTTACACTTTCAGTGGACTGCCATCAGGACACCACTAGCAGTGCTGAAGACACGTTCTGAGAGAATGCTGGCTGCCGGGGATAACAAAACCTCCAAGGTGTGACAGACAAGCTCAGGCAACTCTTCCATTTTTGAAGACCAAAATGCAAAAGGGCCTAAATTCCCCCTGATGGCATAGATAATGAGCTCATGATACTCCTGCACCATACTCTCCAGTCGTTCACACTGTGTCAGACTTGTACTCTGTTCTGCTGATGCACAGGCTGGTTTAAAAAGTACCGTATATACTCGAGCATAAGCCGACCTGAGTATAAGCCGAGACCCCTAATTTTGCCACAAAAAAATGGGAAAACTTATTGACTAGAGTATAAGCCTAGGGTGGGAAATGCAGCAGCTAATGGTAAATTTCAAAAATGAAAACAGATACCAATAAAAGTAAAATTAATTGAGGCATCAGTAGGTTAACTGTTTTTGAATCAGGAGCCCCATATAATGCTCCATACAGTTCATGATGGGCCCCATAAGATGCTCCATACAAAATATGCCCCATATAATGCTCCATAAAGTTCATGATGGGCCCCATAAGATGCTCCATATTAAAATATGCCCCATGTAATGCTGCATAAAAGGTTAATGATGGCCCCATAAGATGCTCCATAGAATATTATGCCCCATATGCTGCTTCATAAAGGTTGTTGGCCCCATAAGATGCTCCATATTAAGATATGCCCTATATAAAGCTGCACAAAGGTTCATGGCCCCATAAGACGCTGCATAGAATATTATGCCCCACATAAAGCTGCACAAAGGTTCATGGCCCCATAAGATGCTCCATAGAATATTATGCCCCATATAATGCTGCACAAAGGTTGATGGCCCCATAAGTTGCTCCATAGAATAATATGCCCCATATGCTGCTGCTGCGATAAAAAAAAAGAAAGACATACTCACCTCTTGTCGCTGGGGGTCTGGTGCCTGTGTCCTGTATAGGCTGGGACTCAAGCACGCTATGGGGGCATGTGTCGGAGTTGCTCCTGGCTCAGGCCCCCGGCACTTGCGATATTCACCTGTTCCTGTTCCACCACCACACGCCGTTGTGTCTTCCAGGTCTCTGCAGTGACTGTTCAGGCAGAGGGCACGCACTAACCATGTCATCGCGCCCTCTGACCTGAACATCACAGCCAGAGGACACGGAAGACAGAGCCCGGAGGTGGAACGGGGACAGGTGAATATCGCATGGCTCATCCTCCCCCGTCATACTCACCCTGTCCTGGCGCGGTCTCTGCTTCTCAGATGGTCTCTGGTGCTGGCAGCTTGTTCCTGTTTTCAGCGGTCACATGGCACCGCTCATTAAAGTAATGAATATGTGCTCTGCCTATGGGAGTGAAGTCACGTCCATATTCATTACTTTAATGAGCGGTACCACGTGACCGCTGAACACAGGAAGAGCTGCGGGCGATGGAGACCATCGGAGAAGCAGGGAAGTGCAGAGACCACGCCGGGAACAGGTGAATATGATGTGTCAGCCGCTACTCCTGCCGCTCCCGCTCCCCCGCCGACCCCCTGGGACAATGACTCGAGTATAAGCCAAGAGGGGCACTTTTAGCCTAAAAAAAGGGCTGAAAATCTCGGCTTATACTCAAGTATATACGGTATGTGAAATGACTCACAGAAATTGCTTATGCCACTTATACTGCTACTGCTGCTAATGTGTTTGCGATTATGCCTTGACGTTTCCGGGGTTGGAAGTCTGTAACTGTGATGCACACTGTGTGCCCCACTGCTGTGTGGGGGAAAACCACTCTTAAGATTATCTACAAGTGTTTTGATACTTCAGCATGCGCGTGTCACTTTCCAGGGGGGGAAGCATCTGGCTAAATTGAATCTTGTACCGTGGATCTAACAGAGTAGCAACCCAGTAGTCAGCACTATTTCTAACCCTAAGAATATGGGCATCATGTTGAAGATAGTGCAGAAAGAAGGCTCTTATGTGTTAGGTGCTTCACTGAGGTCCAAGTCCATGATGTGTTGGTGGCAAGGTAACAGTCAAGGTTACTTCCTCCATTCCCTTCTGCCAACCACAGACAACAGAGAAGGAATCATTATCCTTTTTATCTCCTGACTGTTGCGTGTCCATCCCCTCTTCCTCCTCCATTTATTCCTCGGCTCCTGCACCTTAACTAACAGTTTTTCTGGTACCATGAGCCCCCCTCGATTGTTGTAATGCACCCTCCCATGGCACCCACCTGTGTGACGACAGTCTGGAAATTAGATATTGTTATCCCTTCCGCATCATCCTCTGCTTCCACCTCTTCCTCTAGAAACCACCACCTCCTCACGCATACTATTCAAAGTGTGCTTCATCTTAGTAGCCATTTCAAAACTGTGCAGAAGGGTGCAGAGGTCCTACATCTGTGCCCACTCCACAAGTGTGATTTGCACCACGTCCATACTGTGTTGGCCCAGGCTATGCAAAATGACATACTGCACCAGTGCTCGTCGCTGCTGCCACAGTTGCTGCAACATGTGCAGAGTGGAATTTCACTGTGTCAGAACATCGAAAATCAAACAGTTAACGGGTAGGCCAAAAGACCTCTATAGCGATGCAAGTCGATCTGCGGGGTGCAATTGCCAGAAGTGAGCACACAGCGAACATGCTCTCTGCAGCAGCACATCCAGGCAAAGATAGTGGTGGAGAAATTGGTTTATCACTAGGTTAAGAACATGAGCCATGCAAGGCATGTGCGTGAGGTTGCCCCAGCACAGGGCCGTCACCGAGTTTGCACATTTATCACACAGAGACTTCCCTGGCTTCAGGTTCAGTGGAGACAGCCAGTGCTCTAACTCAGGCTTGATAGCTGTCCACAACTCTTGAGCTGTTTGACTGCGATCTCCAACACATAGTAGTTTTAACCCTAACTGATTGCGATAAGCCCTGGCTGCGCAGTACGGAGCTGGGGGGAAATCTCTCTGCACTGTTGGAACTTATGTCTCATTAAGGGAGAGGTTGAGGCGGTAGAGGTGGTGGAGGAGCCACAAACAGTGGAGGAAGTGTTAAGGTACCGTCACACTAAGCGACGCTGCAGCGATACAGACAACGATGCTGATCGCTGCAGCGTCGCTGTTTGGTCGCTGGAGAGCTGTCACACAGACCGCTCTCCAGCGACCAACGATGCCGAGGTCCCCGGGTAACCAGGGTAAACATCGGGTTACTAAGCGCAGGGCCGCGCGTAGTAACCCGATGTTTACCCTGGTTACCGGCGTAAAATGTAAAAAAAACAAACAGTACATACTTACATTCGCGTCCCCCGGCGTCCGCTTCCTGCACTGACTGAGCGCCGGCCCTAACAGCAGAGCGGTGACGTCACCGCTGTGCTGTACTTTCACTTTCACTTTACGGCGCTCAGTCAGTGTGGGAAGCGGACGCCGGGACGCGAAGGTGAGTATGTAGTTTGTTTTTTTTACATTTTACACTGGTAAGCAGGGTAAACATCGGGTTACTAAGCGCGGCCCTGCGCTTAGTAACCCGATGTTTACCCTGGTTACCAGTGTAAAACATCGCTGGTATCGTTGCTTTTGGTGTCAAACACGACGATACACGCCGGTCTGACGACCAAATAAAGTTCTGAACTTTGTTCAACGACCAGCGATATCACAGCAGGATCCTGATCGCTGCTGCGTGTCAAACTAAACGATATCGCTAGCCAGGATGCTGCAACGTCACGGATCGCTAGCGATATCCTTTAGTGTGACGGTACCTTTAGATACAGAGGTTTGTCCCGCAAGCCTTGGGGATTCCAAGACTTGTGGAGTAGACCCTTGATCGCCTGCCCCCACATCCACTAGTCACCCAGTGCCCAGTCAGTGAGATGTACAGCCCCTGCCCATGTTTGCTCATCCAGGTGTCACTGCTGAAATGCCCCCTAGATGACAGATTATTTTCAGGAAACAGGTGATGTTGCCTGCGACATGCTGGTGTAGTGCAGGCACAGCTTTCTTAGAGAAGCATTGGTAACTGGGCAACTGGTACTGGGGGACTGCGACGGCCATGAAGTTTCGGAAACCATCTGTATGGGGCAGCATTTTCGAGGCCAACAGATTGGAAATGGTGTAGTTCAAGCTCTTAGCTTTGACATGTGTAGGAGGAAACATTATTTTACGGGACCACAATTACGGGACCAAGGGCTGGGTACTGTGCTGAGAGAGGGTGGAGTAGTGTGTATAGTACAAACTGCTGGACTGTGAATGAGGTGCAGGCGGATATGTTATGGTGGATTGAGAAAAATGTGTTGTGCTAGGTGACACAAAACTGCAGGCATGTCCACTTCCGTAACAGCTGATGACATCTCACTCACCCCAACTGTAGGGGTAAACAAGTGGAGTTGTGGTGGCCAGAGACATGTATGAGAACACTTGGCACCGTAACAGAGAAAACTAACTCACCGGTGAGTTAGTTATTTCTGTTGGCACTTATATTTGATTTTTCTGAGAGTTACTGTGACAGAGAAGGAATAAACAGCAGATGTGGTTGATGGGATGGTGGATGGTTGGCGAGGCCCACTAGTCAGCATTTTAGTGCAGTGAGATTCCCAGACAAAAGGAATGTTTAGCGCATAAGTGCCGGATCATGCATGTAGTTGTCAAATTATTGCAATTTTTGCCTCTACTATTTTTTTTTGCACATTTGACAGGCAACTTGAGTTGGGTCATCCTTTACGGTCTCAGGTTAGACAACCCTTGCTACTCCTGCGAACTACAGACTCGCAAACGATGGTGGAGTTGTGACTGAGAATGCAGTGCTTGCTGTGGTTGCATCACTCCATGTCTGTGTGGGAAGCAGCAACGTAACATCCTCATCTTCCTCTGCCTACTTACAGTACTTAGCCGCGTACCTCTGGGTTCACAAGTGGGATCTACAACCTCATTATCATCCTCTCTATTCTCACATTCCTCACCCTGAGAGTCATCGTCCTCTTCCTGCCCTGACACCATAGTACAGTCCGTGTGTGCCTCTGGTATCTGAGTTTAATCAGGATCACCTACACCTGTGTTGGTTAACGTCTGTTGACCAGGGTCTGGATTCTATGAAGACCAGATTTCGTATGGCCCCGGATCCAAAATTAAAAAATTTGGGGCAAAAATGCACATTTTCCGCCTCTGGATTCTGTGAATCTTTGGAGCAGACCTCTGATGCTCATGGAATATAATGTGTGAACACACAGCTCTGGAGAATGGCCCATCTGTCAGTTGGGCATTTGGAAATTTGTGAGGAGGGGGAAACCAGGGTGATTGGGGTGTCACCTTTGAGGATTGTACTGTGTGTTATGTTAAGTTGGAGGAAGTGGAGAGGCCACTTGATGCAGCACTTGCCACCCACTGGAGCACATGCTCTTCCTGGCCCTCATCTACAAGGTGTACTGCTGTGCAGCTGCCAAAGAAAGGAGTGGAGTAGCCCGACCAGTATCAGATGTTGTCATTGGTTTTAGGATGAGATGGTGTTTGTTCAGTTGAGATTTCGTTAACATTAACACCTAATCCACGTACACGTCGAACACCAAGTCTATTCCCTCTTCCACCACGACCTTGCTTTTCCCCACTCATGTTGTATGTACCCTTCCCTTCTTGTAACTTGCTGTTTCATAACCTTAGGCCCACACCTGTCAGTCACCTGTCACTAAATGAACAATCACAATTTATTTTCTTAGATTGTGTGCCTGAACAACACTTTTATTCCTAATGATTTTTAAGAGGAATTGTGTCCTCCTGATTCCTGACTACAATACAGTTTTATTCAAAGCAATTTGGATTAGCAAATAGGGCCTCCTGTTTGAACCCCTATATTTGGCTGGATAATTTTTAAGAGTAAATGTGGCCTCTTGATTCCTCACTGCAACACAGTTTTTGCCTAAACGATTTTGAGTAGCAAATGGGGCCTCCTGAGACTGCAACATAATTTTAGCACAATCTAGTTATATGCGGGAATATTGATTTCACACAGGACAGGATATTATCTAGCTAACTGACAAGTTCACTTTCACCAGCAGCAAGAGCGGCCTCTTTGTGCTGTTACACTGAGAATATGGTGACAGTAAAACAAGATGTCTGCTTTTTAAACGGACAGGGGCATGTGACTTCAGCAGCCAATCACAGAAGACCTTGTGTCATGACGTTGTGGATGATTTCTGCACTCTGATTGGCTGTCGGAATGTACACACACATTAAGTTATTACATAATTTTAAAAAAAGAATAAAAAATTACACTCCACCACTCCTCTGACCTAGACACACCACCTTCCTTCAAAAAATACGTCACATAAAACATGCTCATCATACAGCACCACTATCCTAGACAAAGTCAAAACAAAAGCATTAGTGGAAACGCGTTCATTTACCGATCTGTGACCAAATTTTGCCAGCTTTGAGGAAAAATGCTCATGAAATGAAACACAAATCCAAATGTGTTATGTTCATGTTGAATTTGAGTTTGGTGAATGTTTTCGCACAGCTTTAATCATCACAGCTTGTAGCTCAACAGCTTAACCCCTTAACGACCGCCGATACGCCTTTTAACGGCGGCAGTTAAGGGTACTTAAACCACAATGCCGTTAATTAACGGCGCTGTGGAAAAAGTGAATAGCGCCCCCCAGAGTCCGATTTTCTCTGGGGTCTCGGTTGCCGGGCGTAGCCGAGACCCCAGAGAACATGATTCAGGGTTTTTTTACCGACCCCCGAGTTGCGATCGCCGGTAATTAACCGTTTACCGGCAGTCGCCACAAAAAAAAAAGCTATTTGCTATTTAATTTCTCTGTCCTCCGATGTGATCGGGGAAAAAATGGCGGGCGCATGCGCAGTGCGCCCGTCTCCCGGCACCTGGAAGATCTTTGGGGTCTCGGCTGCCGGGGGTAGCTGAGACCCCAAAGGACATGATTGGGGTCAGTTTTTACCGACCCCTGTTTTGCGATCGCCGGTAATTAACTGTTTACCGGCGACCGCAAAAAGAAAAAAAAAGCGATGTGTAATTCTCTGTCCTCTGATGTGATCGCACATCAGAGGACAGAGAAATAGGGGGATTCGGGGACCCTGTTATACTTACCGGTGTCCCTGGGTCCTCCTGTGTCCTCTCCTGGCCGCCGGCTTCTTGCTCCGGTAAGAAAATGGCGGGCACATGCGCAGTGCGCCCGCCATGATCTGCCGGCCAGCAGAGGAAGATTCTTCCTCTTCCTTTATTTTGGTCACTGTGAGATCCTATCACAGTGATCAAAATAAAAAAAAATAGTAAATAACCCCCCCCCCCCCTTTATCACCCCCTTAGTAAGGAAAAAATAATAAAATAAAAAAAATGTATGTATTTCTATTTTCCAATTAGGGGTAGGGTTAGGGTTAGAGGTAGGGTTAGGATATGTGCACACGTAGAATGGTTCTCTGCGGACTTTTCTGCAGCGGATTTGATAAATCCACAGGGCCAAAACGCTGCATTTTTCCTG
Organism: Ranitomeya variabilis; assembly: GCF_051348905.1. NCBI lineage: Eukaryota > Metazoa > Chordata > Amphibia > Anura > Dendrobatidae > Ranitomeya > Ranitomeya variabilis. Next base: position 654,310,619 of record NC_135234.1, read on the forward strand.
CGGTTTTTGTGCGGATTCTCCTGTGGTTTTACACCTGCGGTTTTCTATTATGGAGCAGGTGTAAAACCGCTGCGGAATCCGCAGAAAGAATTGACATGCTGCGGAATGTAAACCGCTGCGTTTCCGCGTGGTTTTTTCTGCAGCATGGGCACAGCATTTTATGTTTCCCATAGGTTTACATTGTACTGTAAACTCATGGGAAACTGCTGAGGACCCGCAGCTGCGGAAACACTGTGGATCCGCAGCAAAATCCGCAACGTGTGCACATAGCCTTAGGGTTAGGGCTAGGGTTAGGGCTTGAGTTGGGGTTAGAGCTAGGGTTAGGGCTAGGGTTAGGGTTGGGGCTAAAGTTAGGGTTAGGGTTGGGGCTAGCTTTAGGGCTAAAGTTAGGGTTTGGGCTAAAGTTAGGGTTAGGGCTAGGGTTGGGGCTAAAGTTAGGGTTAGAGTTGGGATTAGGGTTGGCATTAGGGTTACATTTGGGATTAGGGTTAGGTTTGGGATTAGGGTTAAGGTTAGGGTTGGGATTAGGGTTAGGGGTGTATTGGGATTAGGGTGAGGTTTTGAGGTTAGGGTTGAGATTAGGATTAGGGGTGTGTTGGGTTTAGGGTTTTGATTAGGGTTATGGTTAGCTTTGGGATTAGGGTTTGGGGGTGTTTTGGGGGTTAGGGTTGTGATTAGGATTATGGATCGGGTTGGGATTAGAGTTAGGGGTGTGTTGGGGTTAGGGTTGGAGTTAGAATTGGGGGGTTTCCACTGTTTAGGTACATCAGGGGGTCTCTAAATGTCACAGCCAATTTTGCACTCAAAAAGTTAAATGGTGCTCCCTCCCTTCTGAGCTCTGCCGTGCGCCCAAACAGTGGTTTACCCCCACATATGGGGCATCAGCGTACTCGGGATAAATTGGACAACAAGTTTTGGGGTCCAATTTCTCCTGTTACCCTTGTGAAAATAAAAACTTGGGGGCTAAAAAATCTTTTTTGTGGAAAAAAAAATATTTTTTATTTTCATGACTCTGCATTATAAACTTCTGTGAAGCACTTGGGCATTCAAAGTTCTCACCACACATCTAGATAAGTTCCTTGGGGGGTCTAGTTTCCAAAATGGGGTCTCATGTGGGGGGTTTCTACTGTTTAGGTACATCGGGGGCTCTGCAAACGCAACATAACGCCCGCAGACCATTCTATCAAAGTCTGCATTCCAAAGCGGCGCTCCTTCCCTTCCGAGCTCTGCCATGCGCCCAAACAGTGGTTTACCCCCACATGTGGGGTATCTTCCTACTCAGCATAAATTGCACAATAAATTTTGGGGTCCAATTTCCCGTTACCCTTGTGAAAGTAAAAAGTTGGGGGTGAAAATATCATTTTTGTGGAAAAAATATGATTTTTTTTATTTTCATGGCTCTACATTATAAACTTCTGTGAAGCAGTTGGGGGTTCATAGTGCTCACCACACATCTAGATAAGCTCTTTGGGGGGTCTAGTTTGCAAAATGGGGTCACTTGTGGGGGGTTTCTACTGTTTAGGTACATCAGGAGCTCTGCAAATGCAACATGACGCCCGCAGACCATCCCATCAAAGTCTGCATTCCAAGCGGCGCTCCTTCCCTTCCGAGCCCTGATGGGTGCCCAAACAGTGCCCCCCCCCCCCACATATGGGGTATCAGCGTACTCAGGACAAACTGGTCAACAGATTTTGGGGTCCAATGTCTCCTGTTACCCTTGAGAAAATAAAAAATTGCAGGCTAAAAAATCTTTTTTGAGGTTAAAAAAAAGGATTTTGTATTTTCACGGCTCTACGTTATAAATTTCTGTGAAGCACTTGGGGGTTTAAAGTGCTCACCACATATCTAGATAAGTTCCTTAAGGCCGGAGACACACTGGTGCGAGATACGGCCGAGTCTCGCTGGTTAAAAGCAAGCTGTGGCACCGGCACTCCGGAGCGGAGCGTGCGGCTCCATGTATTGCTATGCAGCTGCACGCTCCGCTCCGGAGTGCCGGTGCCACAGCTTGCTTTTAACCAGCGAGACTCGGCCGTATCTCGCATCAGTGTGTCTCCGGCCTAAGGGGTCTAGTTTCCTAAATGGGGTCACTTGTGGGGAGTTTCTACTGTTTAGGCACATCAGGGGCTCTCCAAACGCGACATGGTGTCCGATCTCAATTCCAGCCAATTCTACATTGAAAAAGTAAAACGGCACTCCTTCTCTTCCAAGCTCTGCGGTGCGCCCAAACAGTGGTTTACCCCCACATATGGGGTATTGACGTACTCAGGAGAAATTGCTCAACAACTTTTGTGGTCTAATTTCTCCTGCTACCCTTGTCAAAATAAAAATTTGGGGGCAAAAAGATCATTTTTGTGTAAACAAATGCGATTTTTTATTTTCACGGCTCTACGTTATAAACTTCTGTGAAGCACCTGGGGGTTTAAAGTGCTCACCACACATCTAGTTAAGTTCCTTAAGGGGTCTAGTTTTCAAAATGGTGTCACTTGTGGGGGGTTTCCACTGTTTAGGCACATCAGGGGCTCTCCAAACGTGACATGGCATCCGATCTCAATTCCAGCCAATTCTGCATTGAAAAAGTCAAACGGCGCTCCTTCTCTTCCAAGCTCTGCGGTGCGCCCAAACAGTGGTTTACCCCCACATATGGGGTATCGGCGTATTCAGGAGAAATTGCATAACAAAATTTATGGTTACATTTCTGTTTTTACACTTGTGAAAATAAAAAAAATGGTCCTGAATGAAAATGTTTGCAAAAAAAAGTTAAATGTTCATTTTTTCCTTCCACATTGTTTCAGTTCCTGTGAAGCACGTAAAGGGTTAATAAACTTCTTGAATGTGGTTTTGAGCACCTTGAGGGGTACAGTTTTTAGAATGGTGTCACACTTGGTTATTTTCTATCATATAGACCCCTCAAAATGACTTCAAATGGTGTTGTAAAAATGAGAAATTGCTGGTCAAATTTAACCCTTATAACTCCCTAACAAAAAAAAAATTTGTTTCCAAAATTGTGCTGATGTAAAGTAGACATGTGGGAAATGTTATTTATTAACTATTTTATGTGACATATCTCTCTGATTTAAGGGCATAACAATACAAAGTTTGAAAATTGCAAAATTTTAAAAATTTTCGCCATATTTCCATATTTTTCATAAATAATCGCAAGTAATATCGAAGAAATGTTACCACTATCATGAAGTACAATATGTCATGAAAAAACAATCTCAGAATCAGTGGGATCCGTTAAAGCGTTCAAGAGTTATAACCTCATAAAGTGACAGTGGTCAGAATTGTAAAATTGGCTCGGTCATTAAGTACCAAATTGGCTCTGTCACTAAGGGGTTAATAATAATAATAATCATCATCTTTATTTTTATACAGCGCTAACATATTCCGCAGTGCTTTACAGTTTGCACACATTATCATCGCTGTCCCCGATGGGGCTCACAATCTAAATTCCCTATAAGTATGTCTTTGGAATGTGGGAGGAAACCCACCCAAACACGGGGAGAACATACAAACTCCTTGCAGATGTTGTCCTTGGTTAAGTATCTATTTGTAATGGAAAAGTTGTTGGTTTAAAATCTGGGGTTGGGGACTCAGGAAAAAAAATTACATTTTTGGAACTGCTTATTATTTTTACTAGTTGTATAGGAACACAAAACAATTTCTTCACAGCTGTATACAGGCACCATTGTTACATACAATGTATCTCTATGGAGATGTATAACCTGCTTCTGTGTCCACTGCCTGCAAAAGAGGTCAAGATTACCAAATTCGCCATGCTACATCAGGCCGGTTTCACACGTCAGTGATTCCGGTACGTGAGGTGTCAGTTTTCTCACGTACCGGAGACACTGACACACGTAGACACATTAAAATCAATGTGTCTCTGCACATGTCAGCGTGTTTTCACGGACCGTGTGTCCATTTGAAAAACACGGAGACATGTCAGTGTTCGTGGGAGCGCACGGATCACACGGACCCATTAAAGTCAATGGGTCCGTGTAAAACACGTACCGCACACGGATGCTGTCCGTGTGCAGTCCGTGTGCCGTGCAGGAGACAGCGCTATAGTAAGCGCTCTCCCCCCAGCATGGTGCTGAAGCCCCCATTCATTTCTTCTCTCCAGCAGCGTTCGCTGGAGAGAAGAAATGAAAAATCATTGTATTTTGGTTTTTTTGCGGTAGAAATAAAGATCTTTGTTTCCCCCCCCTCCCACCCCCTGTGCGCCCGACCGCTGGAAAGAAAATACTCACCCGGCTCCCTCGAAGCGTCCTCTCTGCGCCGCAGCTTCTCCTGTATGAGCGGTTACGTGGTGCCGTCCATTACAGTGATGAATATGCGTCAAAACGACGCAAGCGGCAGCCTCCGCATACAGCCGCATGACCTGCGTACCTAATGTTAAAGATAGGTACGCAGGCCGCATGCGGGCCGCATGCAGAAGTAGGCAGAGCTAGCGGCAGAGGTGCGGCCGAGGGCGGGGCTTTCACGGAGGAAGTCCGCAGCCGTCCGCAGATCAGGGAAACGCAAATGTGAAAGTACCCTAAATCAATGTAAAAAAAAAAAAAAAAACTGTGCACATGGTGCAGAAAAATCTGCACAGAAACGCTGCGGATTTAAAAGAAGTGCATGTCACTTCATTTGTGCGGTTCTGCAGCGTTTCTGCACCCCTCCATTAATAGAAATCCGCAGTGGTAAAAACTGCAGAAAATCTGCACAAAATCCGCATCAATTCCGCACAAAAACCGAAGCTGCGGATTCTGCCAGGAGATGAGTATTTTGTGCAGAAAATTCTGCACCTCCTTTTTAATGTGTGCACATAGCCTAAGACTGAGTCTACATATGATTGATGTTTTTGTATCTGTTATGCTACATTTTGTGTCTGTTTTTCATCATAATTTGCTTATTTGGCAGTTTTTTTCTTGTTTTTGTGATGTTGCAGAAATACAGATAATATAAAAGCAACAAATACACATATATAAATGATATAAAATGATTAAAAAAATTATATATAAATTACACAACAATGGTGGGTACATTATTAAAGAAACACTCTCATCTATGTTTTTATATTTTGTATTAAATGTGTGTATATTTACATGTAATGTAGTGTGATTGCATTAATATACTCACCTACCGCTGCTCTCTCTGAGATCCAGTGCCATTCTGTTCCTCAATAACGTCATACCTCTGCATACTGTGCAGGTCACACTGTGCTCTGCATGACCCTGAATTGGCTTTTACAATGTACAGTAAGTCTATGGAGTGTCAGAACGACGCTCTATAGGTTTTCACTGTAAAAATACTTTCGGCTCACGCATAAAACATAGTGATCCGTCTAGTCACAATTGTGGTGGTGTCACTGAAAAGCAAAGCAGAGACGAATGGTGCTGAATAGTGATGATGAGCGAATATACTCGTTACTCAAGATTTCCCGAGCATGCTTGGGGGTCCTCCGAGTATTTTTTAGTGCTCGGAGATTTAGTTTTCATCGCCGCAGCTGAATGATTTACATCTGTTAGGCAGCATAAGTACAGTGGTGGTTGCCTGGTTGCTAGGGAATCCCCACATGTAATCAAGATGGCTAACAGATGTAAATCAATCAGCTGAGGTGAGGAAAACTAAATCTCTGAGCACTAAAAAACACTCGGAGGACCCCCAAGCATGCTCGGGAAATCTTGAGTAACGAGTATAATCGCTCATTACTAGTGCTGAACACTGGAAAGTAGCAGTAGGAGAGTATATTAATACACTCACACTACATTACATGCACATATACACACATTTCATAAAAAATTATACAGATGGGTTTGGATACACTGACCTGTTTGTTGTATGCAAAAAGGTACAGAAGTGACTTGGAATGTAACATTGTGACATTTTTGACAGTGCAGTCAAAACAGAATAAAAATACACATTTTTACCTTGAACTGTTAAAGTTTTCAGATGAGGTTTTCAGTTTTTTTTTACTGATTTTATTTATGGTATTTCACATGTTTCTGCTGCAAAAAAACAGATGGCTGTAAACCATGTCAGTCTCAGTTTGACTCAGTGTTCTGCAAAAGTTGGTCTGTCTGATACAAATGACTAAGAGGGATGATTTTGAGACTTTTTAAAATTATTTTTTCTATTAAATGGGTTGTCGGTTACGACCGGATTCCTATCTGTTTCTATGGTGAGGTCACTATGACATTATTAAGGCTTTGCAGACCACAGAAAAAGATAACGATAAATTACCGACACAAAGTCCTTTTATGTGTTCAGCTGGGTACTGAAGACAGCTCTCATCATTCTCCAGTGCTCTGCAAGCGATCAGCGCGAGTAGGGGAGAATGATGAGTTATATTCATGTGATAACAGTAGTCTTGAGTATTCTGATACCGCAAGTATCGGGTATTGGCCGATATTTGCTGTATCGGAATTCCGATACTGAGTTCCGATATTTTTGTGATATCGGAAATCGGAATCGGAAGTTCCCAGTGTATGGTTCCCAGGGTCTGGAGGAGAGGAGACTCTCCTTCAGGCCCTGGGATCCATATTCATGTAAAAAATAAAGAATTAAAATAAAAAATATGGATATACTCACCCCTCCGGCGGCCCCTGGACCTTACCGATGTAACCGGGAGCCTCCGTTCCTAAGAATGAGGAGTTTAGGACCTGCGATGACGTCGCGGCTTGTGATTGGTCGCATGAGCGGTCACATGAGCGGTCACGCGACCAATCACAAGCCACGACGTCATCGAAGGTCCTAAACTCCTCATTCTTAGGAACGGAGGCTGCCGGTTAACACCGCTAGGTCCAGGGGCCGCCGGAGGGGTGAGTATATCCATATTTTTTATTTTAATTCTTTATTTTTTACATGAATATGGATCCCAGGGCCTGAAGGAGAGTTTCCTCTCCTTCAGACCGTGGGAACCATCCAGGATAGCTTCCGATACTTGTGTCCCATTGACTTGTATTGGTATCGGGTATCGGTAATATCCGACATTTTTCGGATATCGGCCGATACTATCCGATACCGATACTTTCAAGTATCGGAAGGTATCGCTCAACACTAGATAACAGAGAAAGTACTTGGTGGCTGACGGATACTACTCCCATCAGCCTACACCTGCTGCCGCTGATAACAGTGAGCGCAGGCGATGGCTGATGGAAGTATAAGTAAAAAACGGCTAATATGCAACCATCCAGGCTGAGAACCACTGGTGAATGAGGTGTTGCGAGCGCAGCATCAGTGACCAGCAGTGATATCATCGAGGTTACTGAGGCTGCTTTCCAAGCTGGGCTGAACTGCGGTGACCTTAATGATAATTCTCAGTGATCTGCTGTGAACTCGCTGAGCTGAACTGCAGCGAACTCAGTGACTTTTTCTCAAGGTGATGAGGTCACTGCAGCTCATCCCAGCTGAGAACACAGCCTTAGTGACTGGCGGTAACCTCGATGACGTCACCACTGGTCACTGGTGCTGTGCTAATACACCAGTGATTGTCAGCCTGGACAGTCGCATCTTGGCACCTTCCGGGTGGAAAACTATTAATCCCAAGACATGGATTACGACGTGGGACAGAACATCGGACAAGTGAGGGAAATTGTTGTTTTTTATTTTGCAAAAGTGTGGTTTGTGTTTATTTCAAATAAAGGACTTTATTATGGCTGTCTTTATTTACAATACCACTACAGGATTAATAATGGAGAGGCGTCTTGTAGACGCCTCTCCAAAACTAACCCGTGGGCTTAATGTCACAAGACAATACAAAGGTGACATTAAGTCCACAAATATTACCCCACTTGCCACAGCTACAGAGCAAGTGGGAAGAGCCGGGCAAAGCACCAGAATTGGCGCATATAATAGATGTCCCTTTTTTGAGCGACTGTGGGTTGCTATTTTTAGGCTGGGGGGTCCATATCCATGGCCCCTTACCAACCTGAGAATACCATTCTCAAGTTGTCTGCTTTGGCAAGGCTGGTTGTCAAAAATGGGGGGACCCCACGTTGTTTTTTTTAAATTATTTATTTTAATAATTTAAAAAAACAGATTGGGATTCTCATTTTTACAGCACCATTGTTTTTAGGGACCACATCACATTTGAAGTCACTTTGAGGGGTCTATATGATAGAAAATATCCAAAAGCGACACCATTCTAAAAACTTCACCCCTCAAGGTGCTCAAAACCACATTCACAAAGTTTATTAACCCTTAAGGTGCTTCACAGGAATTTTTGGAATGTTTTAAAAAAAAATGAACATTTAACTTTTTTTCACAAAAAATTTACTTCAGATCCAATTTGTTTTATTTTACCAAGAGAAACAGGAGAAATTGGACAGCAAAAGTTGTGCAATTTGTCCTGAGTACGCTGATAACCAATATGTGGGGGTAAACCACTGTTTGGGCGCATGGCAGAGCTCGGAAGGGAAGGAGCGCCGTTTGACTTTTCAACGCAGAATTGGCTGGAATTGAGATCGGACGCCATGTCGCGTTTGGAGAGCGCCTGATGTGCCTATACAGTGGAAACCCCCCAATTCTAACTCCAACTCTAACCCCAACACACCCCTAACCCTAATCCCAACCCTAACCATAACCCTAACCACACCCCTAACCCTAATTCCAACCCTAACCCCAACACACTCCTAACCCAAAAACATCCCTAACCCTAATCTCAACCCTAACCACACCCCTAACCCTGACACAACCCTAATCCCAACCCTAACCCTAATCTCAACCTTAAACGTAAACCAAACACTAACCCCAACTTTAGCCCCAACCCTAACCCTAACTTTAGCCTCAACCCCAACCCTAACTGTTGTGAAATTGGATTCTGGGCTCCCCCGGTGGCCACTTGTGGAATTTAACTTGTGTGCATCATCCCCTCTGTTCACCTGCTCCTATCAGGATGTGGGAGTCGCTATATAACCTGGCTCCTCTGTCAGTTTCATGCCGGTCAACAATGTAATCAGTAGCCTTTCTGTGCATGTTCCTGCTACTAGACAACTCCCAGCTAAGTTGGACTTTTGTCCTTGTGTGTTTTTGCATTTTGTTCCTGTTCACAGCTGCTGTTTCGTTACTGTGTCTGGAAAGCTCTTGTGAGCGGAAATTGCCACTCTGGTGTTATGAGTTAATGCTAGAGTCTTAAAGTAATTTCTGGATGGTGTTTTGATAGGGTTTTCTGCTGACCATGAAAGTGCCCTTTCTGTCTTCATACTATCTAGTAAGCGGACCTCGATTTTGCTAAACCTATTTTCATACTACGTTTGTCATTTCATCTTAAATCACCGCCAATATATGTGGGGGCCTCTGTCTGCATTTTGGGAAAATTTCTCTAGAGGTGAGCCAGGACTGTCTTTTCCTCTGCTAGGATTAGGTAGTTCTCCGGCTGGCGCTGGGCATCTAGGGATAAAAAAATTTAGGCATGCTACCCGGCCACTTCTAGTTGTGCGGCAGGTTTAGTTCATGGTCAGTATAGTTTCCATTTTCCAAGAGCTAGTTCTCATATATGCTGGGCTATGTTCTCTCGCCATTGAGAATCATGACAGTTTGACCGGCCCAAAAAAGGGTTAAATTACTGGCTGAGAAAGGAGAGAAAAAAGAAGTCTGCTACAATTTTTTTTTTTTTTTTTTTTTTTTTTTTCCCTCTAGTTCTGAGTGTGCTCTTAATTGAATCACTTGCTAGTCTGCCTATACTGCAGCCTTCCTCTCTTCCTCTCCTTCTAATCCTTGAATGGCTCTGTGTTCACCTGTTTCAAATGGATCTTCAGAGTGTAGCTACAGGTTTGAATAATCTCGCCACAAAGGTACAAAATTTGCAAGATTTTGTTGTTCATGCACCTATGTCTGAGCCTAGAATTCCTTTGCCTGAATTCTTCTCGGGGAATAGATCTCACTTTCAAAATTTTAAAAATAATTGCAAATTGTTTTTGTCCCTGAAGTCTCGCTCTGCCGGAGACCCTGCACAGCAGGTCAGGATTGTAATTTCCTTGCTCCGGGGCGACCCTCAAGACTGGGCTTTTGCATTGGCACCAGGGGATCCTGCGTTGCTCAATGTGGATGCGTTTTTTCTGGTCTTGGGGTTGCTTTATGAGGAACCTCATTTAGAGCTTCAGGCGGAAAAGGCCTTGATGTCCTTGTCTCAGGGGCAAGATGAAGCTGAAATATACTGCCAAAAATTCCGCAAATGGTCTGTGCTTACTCAGTGGAATGAGTGCGCCCTGGCGGCGATTTTCAGAGAAGGTCTCTCTGATGCCATTAAGGATGTTATGGTGGGGTTCCCTGTGCCTGCGAGTCTGAATGAGTCCATGACGATGGCTATTCAGATCGATAGGCGTCTGCGGGAGCGCAAACCTGTGCACCATTTGGCGGTGTCTACTGAGAAAACGCCAGAAAATATGCAATGTGATAGAATTCTGTCCAGAAGCGAGCGGCAGAATTTTAGACGAAAAAATGGGTTGTGCTTCTATTGTGGTGATTCAACTCATGTTATATCAGCATGCTTTAAGCGTACTAAGAAGCCTGACAAGTCTGTTTCAATTAGCACTTTACAGTCTAAGTTTATTCTATCTGTGACCCTGATTTGTTCTTTGTCATCTATTACCGCGGACGCCTATGTCGACTCTGGCGCTGCTTTGAGTCTTATGGATTGGTCCTTTGCCAAACGCCGTGGGTATGATTTGGAGCCATTGGAGACTCCGATACCTCTGAAAGGGATTGACTCCACCCCATTGGCTAGTAATAAACCACAATACTGGACACAAGTGACTATGCGTGTTAATCCGGATCACCAGGAGGTTATTCGCTTTCTGGTGCTGTATAATCTACATGATGTTTTGGTGCTGGGATTGCCATGGCTGCAATCTCATAACCCAGTCCTCGACTGGAGAGCTATGTCTGTGTTAAGCTGGGGATGTAAAGGAACTCATGGGGACGTACCTTTGGTTTCCATTTCATCATCTATTCCCTCTGAGATTCCTGAATTCTTGTCTGACTTTCGTGACGTTTTTGAAGAACCCAAGGTTGGTTCACTACCTCCGCACCGGGAGTGCGATTGTGCCATAGACTTGATCCCGGGTAGTAAATACCCTAAGGGTCGTTTATTTAATCTGTCTGTGCCTGAACACGCTGCTATGTGAGAATATATAAAGGAGTCCTTGGAAAAGGGACATATTCGTCCTTCGTCATCTCCCTTAGGAGCCGGTTTTTTCTTTGTGTCTAAGAAAGACGGCTCTTTGAGGCCGTGTATTGATTATCGACTTTTGAATAAAATCACGGTTAAATATCAATATCCGTTACCACTGCTTACTGATTTGTTTGCTCGTATAAAGGGGGCCAAGTGGTTCTCTAAGATTGATCTCCGTGGGGCGTATAATTTGGTGCGAATCAAGCAGGGGGATGAGTGGAAAACCGCATTTAATACGCCCGAGGGCCATTTTGAGTATTTGGTGATGCCTTTTGGTCTTTCAAATGCCCCTTCAGTCTTCCAGTCCTTTATGCATGACATTTTCCGCGATTATTTGGATAAATTTATGATTGTGTATCTGGATGATATTCTGATTTTTTCGGATGACTGGGACTCTCATGTCCAGCAGGTCAGGAGGGTTTTTCAGGTTTTGCGGTCTAATTCCTTGTGTGTGAAGGGTTCTAAGTGTGTTTTTGGGGTTCAGAAGATTTCCTTCTTGGGATACATTTTTTCCCCCTCTTCCATCGAGATGGATCCTGTCAAGGTTCAGGCTATTGGTGATTGGACGCAACCCTCTTCTCTTAAGAGTCTTCAGAAATTTTTGGGCTTTGCTAACTTTTATCGTCGATTTATTGCTGGTTTTTCTGATGTTGTAAAACCATTGACTGATTTGACTAAGAAGGGTGCTGATGTTGCTGATTGGTCCCCTGATGCTGTGGAGGCCTTTCGGGAGCTCAAGCGCCGCTTTTCTTCCGCCCCAGTGTTGCGTCAGCCTGATGTTGCTCTTCCTTTTCAGGTTGAGGTCGACGCTTCTGAAATCGGAGCTGGGGCGGTGTTGTCGCAGAGAAGTTCCGACTGCTCCGTGATGAGACCTTGTGCTTTTTTTTCCCGTAAATTTTCGCCCGCCGAGCGGAATTATGATATTGGGAATCGGGAGCTTTTGGCCATGAAGTGGGCTTTTGAGGAGTGGCGTCACTGGCTTGAGGGGGCCAGACATCAGGTGGTGGTATTGACTGACCACAAAAATTTAATTTACCTTGAGTCTGCCAGGCGCCTGAATCCTAGACAAGCGCGCTGGTCGTTGTTTTTCTCTCGGTTTAATTTTGTGGTGTCTTACCTACCGGGTTCTAAGAATGTTAAGGCGGATGCCCTTTCTAGGAGTTTTGAGCCTGACTCCCCTGGTAATTCTGAGCCCACAGGTATCCTTAAAGATGGAGTGATATTGTCTGCCGTTTCTCCAGACCTGCGGCGGGCCTTGCAGGAGTTTCAGGTGGATAGACCTGATCGTTGCCCACCTGGTAGACTGTTTGTTCCTGATGATTGGACCAGTAGAGTCATCTCTGAGGTTCATTCTTCTGCGTTGGCAGGTCATCCTGGAATCTTTGGTACCAGGGATTTGGTGGCAAGGTCCTTCTGGTGGCCTTCCCTGTCACGAGATGTGCGAGGCTTTGTGCAGTCTTGTGACGTTTGTGCTCGGGCCAAGCCTTGTTGTTCTCGGGCTAGTGGATTGTTGTTACCCTTGCCTATCCCGAAGAGGCCTTGGACGCACATCTCGATGGATTTTATTTCGGATCTGCCTGTTTCTCAGAAGATGTCTGTCATCTGGGTGGTGTGTGACCGTTTCTCTAAGATGGTCCATCTGGTTCCCTTGCCTAAGTTGCCTTCTTCTTCCGAGTTGGTCCCTCTGTTTTTTCAAAATGTTGTTCGTTTGCATGGTTGTCATGATCTCAATGGCAAGAGAACATAGCATAAGCATATATAGGAACTAGCTCTTGGAAGATGGGAACTGAGCTGACCATGAACTAAACCTAACGCACAACTAGCAGTGGCCGGGTAGCATGCCTACGTTGATTCTAGATGCCCAGCACCAGCCGGAGGACTAAATAAAACTTAGCAGAGGAAAATATTAGTCCTAGCTCACCTCTAGAGAAATACCCCGAAAGGAGATAGAGGCCCCCCACATGTATTGGCGGTGAGTTGAGATGAAATAACAAACGTAGTATGAAAATAGGTTTAGCAAATTTGAGGTCCACTTACTACATAGCAGAAGACAGAAAGGACACTTTCATGGTCAGCTGAAAACCCTATCAAAAACACCATCCAGAAATTACTTTAAAACTCTGGCATTAACTCATAACACCAGAGTGGCAATTCCTGTTCACAAGAGCTTTCCAGACACAGTAACGAAACTACAGCTGTGAACTGGAACAAAAATGCAAAAACAAACATGGACAAGAGTCCAACTTATCTAGTAGTTGTCTAGGAGCAGGAACAAGCACAGAGAGGCTTCTGATAACATTGTTGACCGGCAAGCAACTAACAGAACAGCAAGGTTATATAGCGACTCCCACATCTTGATGGGAACAGGTGAACAGAGAAGATGAAGACACCAGTTCAATTCCACCAGTAGCCACCGGGGGAGCCCAGAATCCAAATTCACAACAGTACCCCCCCCTCAAGGATGGGGCACAGAACCCTCACCAGAACCACCAGGACGATCAGGATGGGCCCTATGAAAGGCACGAACCAGATCGGAGGCATGAACATCAGATGCATTCACCCAAGAATTATCCTCCTGGCCGTATCCCTTCCACTTGACCAGATACTGGAGTCTCCGTCTGGAAACACGAGAGTCTAAGATTTTCTCCACAACGTACTCCAACTCACCCTCAACCAACACCGGAGCAGGAGGCTCAACGGAAGGCACAACCGGTACCTCATACCTGCGCAATAATGACCGATGAAAAACGTTATGAATAGAAAAGGATGCAGGGAGGTCCAAACGGAAGGAAACAGGGTTAAGAATCTCCAATATCTTATACGGGCCGATAAACCGAGGCTTAAACTTAGGAGAAGAGACCCTCATAGGGACAAAACGAGAAGACAACCACACCAAATCCCCAACAGAAAGCCGAGGACCAACACGACGGTGGCGGTTGGCAAAAAGCTGAGTCTTCTCCTGGGACAACCTCAAATTGTCCACCACCTGCCCCCAGATCTGATGCAATCTCTCCACCACAGCATCCACTCCAGGACAATCCGAAGATTCCACCTGACCAGAGGAAAATCGAGGATGAAACCCCGAATTACAGAAAAACGGGGACACCAAAGTGGCAGAGCTGGCCCGATTATTGAGAGCGAACTCCGCCAATGGCAAAAAAACAACCCAATCATCCTGGTCAGCAGACACAAAACACCTCAGATATGTCTCCAGGGTCTGATTAATCCGCTCGGTCTGGCCATTCGTCTGAGGATGGAAAGCGGACGAAAAAGATAAATCTATGCCCATCCTAGCACAGAATGCCCGCCAAAATCTAGACACGAATTGGGTCCCTCTGTCAGAAACGATATTCTCAGGAATACCATGCAAACGAACAACATTTTGAAAAAACAGAGGAACCAACTCGGAAGAAGAAGGTAACTTGGGCAGAGGAACCAAATGGACCATCTTAGAAAAACGGTCACACACCACCCAGATGACAGACATCTTCTGAGAAACAGGCAGATCTGAAATAAAATCCATCGAGATGTGCGTCCAAGGCCTCTTAGGAATAGGCAAGGGCAACAATAATCCACTAGCCCGAGAACAACAAGGCTTGGCCCGAGCACAAACGTCACAAGACTGCACAAAGCCTCGCACATCTCGTGACAGGGAAGGCCACCAGAAGGACCTTGCCACCAAATCCCTGGTACCAAAAATGCCAGGATGACCTGCCAACGCAGAAGAATGAACCTCAGAGATGACTCTACTGGTCCAATCATCAGGAACAAACAGTTTATCAGGTGGGCAACGATCAGGTCTATCCGCCTGAAACTCCTGCAAGGCCCGCCGCAGGTCTGGAGAAACGGCTGACAATACCACTCCATCCTTAAGGATACCTGTGGGCTCAGAGTTACCAGGCGAGTCAGGCTCAAAACTCCTAGAAAGGGCATCCGCCTTAACATTCTTAGAACCCGGTAGGTATGACACCACAAAATTAAACCGAGAGAAAAATAATGACCAGCGCGCCTGTCTAGGATTCAGGCGCCTGGCGGTCTCAAGATAAATCAAATTTTTGTGGTCAGTCAATACCACCACCTGATGTCTGGCCCCCTCAAGCCAATGGCGCCACTCCTCAAAAGCCCACTTCATGGCCAAAAGCTCCCGATTCCCAACATCATAATTCCGCTCAGCGGGCGAAAATTTACGGGAAAAGAAGGCACAAGGCCTCATCACGGAGCAGTCAGAACTTTTCTGCGACAACACTGCCCCAGCTCCGATCTCAGAAGCGTCGACCTCAACCTGAAAAGGTAGAGCAACATCAGGCTGACGCAACACAGGGGCAGAGGAAAAACGGCGCTTAAGCTCCCGAAAGGCCTCCACAGCATCAGGGGACCAATCAGCAACATCAGCACCCTTCTTAGTCAAATCGGTCAATGGTTTAGCAATATCCGAAAAACCAGCAATAAATCGACGATAAAAGTTAGCAAAGCCCAAAAATTTCTGAAGACTCTTAAGAGAAGAGGGCTGCGTCCAATCACAAATAGCTTGAACCTTGACAGGATCCATTTCAATGGAAGAGGGGGAAAAAATATATCCCAAAAAGGAAATCCTCTGTACCCCAAAAACACACTTAGAACCCTTCACACACAAAGAATTAGACCGCAAAACCTGAAAAACCCTCCTGACTTGCTGGACATGAGAGTCCCAGTCATCCGAAAAAATCAGAATATCATCCAGATACACAATCATAAATTTATCCAAATAATCGCGAAAAACATCATGCATAAAGGACTGGAAAACTGACGGAGCATTAGAAAGACCAAAAGGCATCACTAAATACTCAAAGTGGCCCTCGGGCGTATTAAATGCGGTTTTCCACTCATCCCCCTGCCTGATTCGCACCAAATTATACGCCCCACGAAGGTCAATCTTAGAGAACCACTTGGCCCCCTTTATGCGAGCAAACAAATCAGTCAGCAACGGCAATGGGTATTGATATTTAACAGTGATTTTATTCAAAAGCCGATAATCAATACATGGTCTCAAAGAGCCGTCTTTTTTTGACACAAAGAAAAAACCGGCTCCTAAGGGAGATGACGATGGACGAATATGTCCCTTTTCCAAGGACTCCTTTATATATTCTCGCATAGCAGCATGTTCAGGCACAGACAGATTAAATAAACGACCCTTTGGGTATTTACTACCCGGGATTAAATCTATGGCACAATCGCACTCTCGGTGCGGAGGTAACGAACCAAGCTTGGATTCTTCAAAGACGTCACGATAGTCAGACAGGAACTCAGGAATTTCAGAGGGAATGGATGATGAAATGGAAACCACAGGTACATCCCCATGAGCCCCCTTACATCCCCAGCTCAACACAGACATAGCTCTCCAGTCGAGGACTGGGTTGTGAGATTGCAGCCAAGGCAATCCTAGCACCAAATCATCATGTAGATTATACAGCACCAGAAAGCGAACAATCTCCTGGTGATCCGGATTAATACGCATAGTTACTTGTGTCCAGTATTGTGGTTTATTATTAGCCAATGGGGTGGAGTCAATCCCCCTCAGAGGAATAGGAGTCTCCAAAGGCTCTAAATCATACCCACAGCGTTTGGCAAAGGACCAATCCATAAGACTCAAAGCGGCGCCAGAGTCGACATAGGCGTCCGTGGTAATAGATGACAAAGAGCAAATCAGGGTCACAGATAGAATAAATTTAGACGGTAAGGTGCAAATGGAAACAGATTTACCAAGCTTTTTAGTGCGCTTAGAGCATGCTGATATAACATGAGTAGAATCACCACAATAGAAACACAACCCATTTTTCCGTCTAAAATTCTGCCGCTCGCTTCGGGACAGAATTCTATCACACTGCATATTCTCTGGCGACTTCTCAGTGGACACCGCCAGATGGTGCACTGGTTTGCGCTCCCGCAAATGCCTATCGATCTGAATAGCCATTGTCATGGACTCATTCAGACCCGCAGGCACAGGGAACCCCACCATAACATCCTTAATGGCATCAGAGAGACCCTCTCTGAAAGTCGCCGCCAGGGCGCACTCATTCCACTGAGTAAGCACAGACCATTTACGGAATCTTTGGCAGTAAATTTCCGCTTCATCTTGCCCCTGAGATAGGGACATCAAAGTTTTTTCTGCCTGAAGCTCCAAATGAGGTTCGTCATAAAGCAACCCCAAGGCCAGAAAAAACGCATCCACATTGAGCAACGCAGGATCCCCTGGTGTCAATGAAAAAGCCCAGTCTTGAGGGTCGCCCCGGAGCAAGGAAATCACAATCCTGACCTGCTGTGCAGGGTCTCCGGCAGAGCGAGATTTCAGGGACAAAAATAATTTGCAATTATTTCGAAAATTCTGAAACCCGGATCTATTCCCCGAGAAAAATTCCGGCAAAGGAATTCTCGGCTCAGATACCGGTGCATGACAAACAAAATCTTGCAAATTTTGTACCTTCGTGGCGAGATTATTCAAACCTGCAGTTACACTCTGAAGATCCATTACAAACAGGTGGACACAGAGCCATTCAAGGGTTAAGAGGAGGTAAGAAGCAGCTAGACAGCAATTAAGGGCTAGGCAGCAAAACTCTGAGGGGAAAAAAAAAAAAATTTCCCTTCAACACTTCTTTTTCTCCTACTTCAGCCCAAACAATTAACACTTTGAGGGCCGGTCAAACTGTCATGATCTCAATGGCAAGAGAACATAGCATAAGCATATATAGGAACTAGCTCTTGGAAGATGGGAACTGAGCTGACCATGAACTAAACCTAACGCACAACTAGCAGTGGCCGGGTAGCATGCCTACGTTGATTCTAGATGCCCAGCACCAGCCGGAGGACTAAATAAAACTTAGCAGAGGAAAATATTAGTCCTAGCTCACCTCTAGAGAAATACCCCGAAAGGAGATAGAGGCCCCCCACATGTATTGGCGGTGAGTTGAGATGAAATAACAAACGTAGTATGAAAATAGGTTTAGCAAATTTGAGGTCCACTTACTACATAGCAGAAGACAGAAAGGACACTTTCATGGTCAGCTGAAAACCCTATCAAAAACACCATCCAGAAATTACTTTAAAACTCTGGCATTAACTCATAACACCAGAGTGGCAATTCCTGTTCACAAGAGCTTTCCAGACACAGTAACGAAACTACAGCTGTGAACTGGAACAAAAATGCAAAAACAAACATGGACAAGAGTCCAACTTATCTAGTAGTTGTCTAGGAGCAGGAACAAGCACAGAGAGGCTTCTGATAACATTGTTGACCGGCAAGCAACTAACAGAACAGCAAGGTTATATAGCGACTCCCACATCTTGATGGGAACAGGTGAACAGAGAAGATGAAGACACCAGTTCAATTCCACCAGTAGCCACCGGGGGAGCCCAGAATCCAAATTCACAACACATGGTATTCCGGAGAATATCGTTTCTGACAGAGGGACCCAATTCGTGTCTAGATTTTGGCGGGCATTCTGTGCTAGGATGGGCATAGATTTGTCTTTTTCGTCTGCTTTCCATCCTCAGACTAATGGCCAGACTGAGCGGACTAATCAGACCTTGGAGACATATTTGAGGTGTTTTGTGTCTGCGGATCAGGATGATTGGGTTGCTTTTTTGCCTTTGGCGGAGTTCGCCCTCAATAATCGGGCCAGCTCTGCCACCTTGGTGTCCCCGTTTTTCTGTAATTCGGGGTTTCATCCTCGATTTTCCTCCGGTCAAGTGGAATCTTCGGATTGTCCTGGAGTGGATGCTGTGGTGGAGAGGTTGCATCAGATTTGGGGGCAGGTGGTGGACAATTTGAAGTTGTCCCAGGAGAAGACTCAGCTTTTTGCCAACCGCCGTCGTCGTGTTGGTCCTCGGCTTTGTGTTGGGGACTTGGTGTGGTTGTCTTCTCGTTTTGTCCCTATGAGGGTTTCTTCTCCTAAGTTTAAGCCTCGGTTCATCGGCCCGTACAAGATATTGGAGATTCTTAACCCTGTGTCCTTCCGTTTGGACCTCCCTGCATCCTTTTCGATTCATAATGTTTTTCATCGGTCATTGTTGCGCAGGTATGAGGTACCAGCTGTGCCTTCCGTTGAGCCTCCTGCTCCGGTGTTGGTTGAGGGTGAGTTGGAGTACGTTGTGGAAAAGATCTTGGACTCTCGTGTTTCCAGACGGAAACTCCAGTATCTGGTCAAATGGAAGGGATACGGTCAGGAGGATAATTCTTGGGTCACTGCCTCTGATGTTCATGCCTCCGATCTTGTCCGTACCTTTCATAGGGCTCATCCTGATCGCCCTGGTGGTTCTGGTGAGGGTTCGGTGCCCCCTCCTTGAGGGGGGGGTACTGTTGTGAAAT
The DNA here is from genome assembly GCF_051348905.1 of Ranitomeya variabilis. NCBI lineage: Eukaryota > Metazoa > Chordata > Amphibia > Anura > Dendrobatidae > Ranitomeya > Ranitomeya variabilis. Next base: position 654,330,124 of record NC_135234.1, read on the forward strand.
TGGATTCTGGGCTCCCCCGGTGGCCACTTGTGGAATTTAACTTGTGTGCATCATCCCCTCTGTTCACCTGCTCCTATCAGGATGTGGGAGTCGCTATATAACCTGGCTCCTCTGTCAGTTTCATGCCGGTCAACAATGTAATCAGTAGCCTTTCTGTGCATGTTCCTGCTACTAGACAACTCCCAGCTAAGTTGGACTTTTGTCCTTGTGTGTTTTTGCATTTTGTTCCTGTTCACAGCTGCTGTTTCGTTACTGTGTCTGGAAAGCTCTTGTGAGCGGAAATTGCCACTCTGGTGTTATGAGTTAATGCTAGAGTCTTAAAGTAATTTCTGGATGGTGTTTTGATAGGGTTTTCTGCTGACCATGAAAGTGCCCTTTCTGTCTTCATACTATCTAGTAAGCGGACCTCGATTTTGCTAAACCTATTTTCATACTACGTTTGTCATTTCATCTTAAATCACCGCCAATATATGTGGGGGCCTCTGTCTGCATTTTGGGAAAATTTCTCTAGAGGTGAGCCAGGACTGTCTTTTCCTCTGCTAGGATTAAGTAGTTCTCCGGCTGGCGCTGGGCATCTAGGGATAAAAAAGCGTAGGCATGCTACCCGGCCACTTCTAGTTGTGCGGCAGGTTTAGTTCATGGTCAGTATAGTTTCCATCTTCCAAGAGCTAGTTCTCATATATGCTGGGCTATGTTCTCTCGCCATTGAGAATCATGACACCTAACATTAGCCCCAACCCTAATCCTAACTTTAGCCCTAACCCTAATGGGAAAATGGAGATAAATACTTGTTTCAATTTTATTATTTTTTCCATAACTAAGGGGGCGATAAAGGGGGGTTTGATTTACTATTTATAGCGGGTTTTTACAGTGGGTTTTATGTTTGGCAGTCATCACACACTAAAAGACGCTTTTTATTGCAAAAAATAGTTTTTGCATCACCACTTTTTCCGAGCTACAATTTTTCCATATTTTGGCCACAGACTCATGTGAGGTCTTGTTTTTTGAAGGACGAGTTGTTGTTTTTATTGGTACCATGACCTTTTTTGATCGCTTTTTATTCCGATTTTTGTGAGGCAGAATGAACAAAAACAAGCAATTCATGGTTCTGCGTGTGGTAAAACTGACAAAGCAGTTTTATTCTTCGGGTCAGAACGATTACAGCGATACCTCATTTATATCATTTTTTTATGTTTTGGCGCTTTTATGCAATAAAAACTATTTTATATAAAAATAATTATTTTTGCATCACTTTATTCTGAGAGCCATAACTTTTTTATCTTTCCGGTGATGGAGCTGTAAGGGGGCCTGTTTTTTGCGGGACAAGATGATGTTTTCAGCGGTACCACGTTTATTTATATCCGTCTCTTTGATTCCCCGTGTTAAGCATTTTTTTTTGCCTTTTTATTTTTTTAATGGTGTTCACTAAAGGGGTTAACTAGTGGGACAGCTTTATAGGTCGGGTTGTTATGTAAGCGGCGATACTAAATATGTGTACTTTTATTGTTTAGAATTTTTTTTATTCAAATATTTAGTGATAAAATGAATATTTATTTTTTTTATTATTATTTTTTATTATTTTTTAAATATTTTTACAATTATTTAAAAACATTTTTTTAAATTCATTCTTAGTTTTACACTGTGTCCCAGTTTCGGACACTCATTTTGTGAAGGCTGATCGCTTCTATAGCATGCAGATCTGCATGCTATAGAAGCTGTCAGCACTGCAATCCCTGCACACTGACCTTAGAGACTTCCTGACATGCACAGGAAGTCTCTCAGCTCTGGTAACCCGGATGTCATCATGACGACATCTGGTTACCATGGGAGCGATCGGGATCTCCGATCCAAAGGCAGAGGGGCTGTTAGGCCCTCTGCCGGCTCCGGAACACTGCGATCATGTTTGATCGCAGTGTTCCAGGGGTTAAAGTGCCGGGAGCGGTCCGTGACAGCTCCTGGCACTTAGTGCCGGGTGTCAGCTGTGACAATCAGTTGACACCTGGCCCCGATCGTCCGCACACCCCCCGAGTACGCGGACGATCGGTAATGACGTACTATCCCGTCCATGGGGATTAAGTCCCAGGTCACATGGACAGAATAGTACGTCGGATGGCAGAAAAGGGTTAAAGAAGTTTCATTTGTAGTGCTGGCACAAAGCAACAGCATTTAGGAATGCTACAGAAAAACCTCAGCTTTCCCTACAGGAAAAATATATCTATAGACCGTGTTAGCCAGTAGAGAGTAAAATATTAACCCCTTACTGACCTTCGACGTACTATTACACTGGAGGTCGGATCCCCTGCTTTGATGTGGGCTCCGGCAGGGAGCCCGCATCAAAGCCGGGACATGTCAGCTGTTTAGAACAGCTGACATGTGCCCGCAATAGCTGCGGGTGAAATTGGGATTCACCCGCCGCTATTAACTAGTTAAATGCCACTGTCAAAAGCTGACAGCGGCATTTAACCGGCGCTTCCGTCCGTGCGTCCGGAAATGAGCGCATGGCCGACCCCGTCACATGATCGGGGGTCAGCGATGCATCGTTATAGTAACCAGAGGTCTCCTTGAGACCTCTATGGTTACTGATGCCGGCCTGCTGTGAGCACCACCCTGTGGTCGGCGCTCATAGCACACCTGCATTTCGGCTGCATAGGAGCGATCTGATGATCGCTGCTATGTAGCAGAGTTGATCAGGCTATGCAAGCTTCTAGTCTCCCATGGAGGCTATTGAAGCATGGCAAAAGTAAAAAAAAAGTTGAAAAAAATATGAAAAATTAAAAAAAACATAAAAGTTTAAATCACCCCCCTTTCGCCCCATTAAAAAAAAATCAAACCTACACATATTTGGTATCGCCGCTTTCAGAATCTATCAAAAACAAAAAGCATTAACCTGATCGCTAAACAGCGTAGCGAGAAAAAAATTAGAAATGCCAGAATTACGTTTTTTTGGTCACCGCGACATTTCATTAAAATGCAATAACGGGCGATCAAAAGAACGTATATGCACCAAAATGGTATAATTAAAAACGTCAGCTTGGCACGCAAAAAATAAGCCCTCACCCGATCCCAGATCACGAAAAATGGAGATGCTACGGGTATTGGAAAATTGGGCAATTTTTTTTAGCAAAGTTTGGAATTTTTTACTACTTAGATAAAACCTAACCTAGACATGTTTGGTGTCTATGAACTCGTAATGACCTGGAGAATCATAATGGCAGGTCAGTTTTAGTGAACCTAGCAAAAAACAATTGTGGGATTGCACTTTTTTTGCTATTTCACTGAAAATGTGGCCATAAATATTGGAGAAGTTCATAGATAAGGAGTGTGAAAGTTTTATTGTCCTCTGATTGAGGGCTGGTCTATGTCTGTGATATCTCCAAATGGTCTGAGGAGCACATTCCTTAATTGATGTAAAAAGGCATAAATCCATGAGACACATTCATTTCTGCTCTGAATGTGTCAAAGGTCATCATAACTTTGTACTCCCAGATTCTTCTGTCTCTCTGAGATTTGAAGTTACCTTTCAATACCAGATCCAAGGCTTGTTAAAGGGTCGACATTGACTGTTAGGATTGCTACTTCCTATACATGGAACTAGCATTCTTGTGCTCTTCTTCTCTGAAGAGACAATTTGAATATTTCAGAGAAGGACCATTGTGGCTTTAAGTCTCCTTATCTTGACATGCTTAACATGTCACTCTCCGCAAGGAGAAATGATACTTCTTGGATCCCTTTCAATACCAGCAATTTCATGCCCATGATGCTTTGATCGGGGCTACAAAGATATTTGGCCACAGGAAGGTCTATTCTTTTTTCTTTTATTGTGTGGGGGTGAGAATTCATTCTTCTTCTAAGCTTTTGTCCAGTCTCCCCTACATACAGACCCCCAGTTGCGGGTATTGAAAGGTACCTTAAAATCTCAGAGAAACAGATGTTTTGAAATTGTCGAATTCACAATTAAAATAGGTCTTGTACTAGTGAAGGATTTGCTTTTCTTAATTTATCCACATGCCTTACATCCAACATTTTTATAAATGCCGGTAGTCTTAGAGTCCAGCCAAGTACCCTCAAGTTTAGATTCAACAAGTTGGCTATGAACAAGACCGTCTCTTAAGCTTTTGCCCCTCCTATACACAACCGTAGGTCAGCCTGGCAGCAGATTCTGAAGAGCCTTATCTGCTTTCAAAATTCCCCATAGGCCCTCAAGATCTTATGAACTTCAGTGCTACAATTATCAAAAGGTACCAATGAGACGAATCTCATTGGTGATCTCCTTTCTAATTTTAGGAACCAACAAGGGTTCACAATTTTGCAAAGAGCATGCCTGGGGAATAATAAATGCAGACCTACAGAACTCACATTATCAATATATAATTATATTTAAGTGAATACATTTATATTATGATCACTGCCTATAATAATAATTGATCAACTGTTCCATGTCTGTATAGGGAGTTTTATTTAGTCAGCTGTGGGAGTCAATGTCTCAACAATTAGACTGACTAATTAAATAATATACGTCTCACTTGTTAGGGTACCGTCACACAGTGCCATTTTCATCGCTACGACGGCACGATTCGTGACGTTGCAGCGTCGTATGATTATCGCTCCAGCGTCGTAGACTGCGGTCACACGTTGCAATACACGGCGCTGGAGCGATAATTTCATGACGTATTTGCGATGTAGAAGCCGTTGGTTACTGTGCGCACATCGTATACAACCTGTGTCACACGATGCAATCATGCCGCCACAGCGGGACACTAGACGACGAAAGAAAGTTTCAAACGATCTGCTACGACGTACGATTCTCAGCGGGGATCCGGATCGCAGTAGTGTGTCAGACACAACGATATCGTAACGATATCGCTAGAACGTCACGAATCGTGCCGTCGTAGCGATGAAAATGGCACTGTGTGACGGTACACTTATTCTACTACTGTATCTCTGGTACTGTGAGACGATTGTTGTTTATTGATTTATGTAAATATTATATATTCTATGTCCTGTTGTGTTATACTCTATCTGGTGAAGAGACCGGAGTAGTCTCGAAACCTTGCTATTCATCCATCTCTTCAGCGAGCCATTAAAAGGTATCAACAACTGAGGACTCTCAAATCTTAATATTTTTCTGTTTCTACTATAGTTTAGTCCTATTTTTCCATAAAATTGCTTTATAATTTGTTCTGAATTTTGGAGGTGTGGGAGGGGTGTAGCCAAAGGGATCAAAGCAAAAAATGAATAAAACAACATGAAACTTGGCAGAAATGGTATGTGAGGATATTTGGGGGCATTATCCTTGAGCATTTACAGCAAAACTAGTGACTGAGTCAACGTAGTGGATAACCACTTTAATTAACATTTGTCTGGATATCAGACGTGATTGTCAGGTAAATGATCATTAGTATGTCAGCTATAAAATATGCATAAAAAACTGAATCTATATAACAATAACATTTCTGCTTTTTCCTAAACATTGAAAGGCAGCCTCTCATGTCAAGAATTTAAGGTAATCTTCAGGTAAATGGCATTAGAATAATGTTAGGTTGCTTTCCTGGAGCATCAGCTACAGGGAGAAAATGAATTTATATCCTCCCTGCAGCTGCTCGCTTCCAGTCATCAGGACATTGCAGGGAGCGGTCACAGTCTTCACTCACTATATTCCTGGCACACTGATTGAATGTCTACTCTGCATAAACATAATGTACACATATGCTGCAGAGCAGGCTGTCAGCAAGCTTCCAGGAAGTGATTACAGCCAGAGGATATAAATTAATTTGCTCCCTGTAGCGGCTGCTGCAGTAAGGCAGCCTAACATGATTTTAGCATTTTGTTACCTGAAGATTACCACTATATCTGCAGGGATGTGACATTTCTGGATAGGTTCCCTTTAATGCCAATCTTGTAATATGTTCCATTCATTAATTACATTTCTATTTTGAGGGAAATGTTCTGCACCATCAGCAGTCACATGAAAAGTTCCTGCCATAATATAATAAAATAATGAGTCAGACTTAAGAAGAAATCAATCAGTGCTGTGTGCTCACTTTTGCTAACCGTTCCTCAATCATTGCATGACTTAGAATAGTATTAGGTAAGACGATTTCTAAACTTTGTTTCTTCTAACCTGAACCTTTAAAAATATCCCACTTAGAAAGTCATAAGGTACTGGCATAGAGTCAAAATGTGAACGGAGAAACCTATTCACCCTCAGAGATAACTGACTAGCAGGATTGTTGTTTTTTTTTAATACAGTTCATTCATATTCAAGAGAGTATTATTGAAATTGTCTTGGATTGGCGATCAATGTCTGGCTACTGGGGGTCCAACTATGGTTGGTTGAGGTCAGAAGTTCAGTCCCATTCAACTTCAATTAAATAGGACTGAGCTGTTGTATCTGCATCTTGTAGGGGTGTGTTCAAACGAGAGCATGAAAAATCGTCCGTTTTTCCTCCAGAAAAAAAAAAGTTGATTTTTTGTCTGTATTGTCCCCTGTATGCCACCTGTATGTAATTTTTTATATCTCTCTTTGGTACCTGAATGGCATCTATTTTAGTACATCAATAATTAAGAAATTATACAAAGACAAATACAGTAGTTGTCTATGTTAAAAAGATTGTCTACAGCAGAGGTGTCAAACTGCATTCCTCGAGGGCCACCAACAGGTCATGTTTTCAGGATTTCCTTAGCATTCCACAAGGTGCTGGAATCATTCTGTGCAGGTGATTAAATTATCACCTGTGCAATACAAGGAAATCCTGAAAACATGACCTGTTGGCGGCCCTCGAGGAATGCAGTTTGACACCTCTGGTCTACAGTAGATAAACACAATAAATCTGATTCATAAAAGCTTTTATGACTCCCATTTAAAGCTTTGAAAAGTTGGGTCATCTGGCAGCTGTGCTAAAGTAATGCAAGTATTATGCTGAAAAAGAGAATGGATAGCACCTCCAAAAATCATACAATGATCTAATGCCACTAGGCAAAAATATATATAAAAGAGAAACACAAAAGCGCTCACTCTTTGAGTAATATCCTTAGCAGCTGGATTCAGGACAGACAGGTGCCAAGACTGTCATATATAAACAATGGTGATAAAAGGGACTGATACCGCGCTTAAGGATATGCCATTAATAAAGAAACATGCATGAAGAGTAGAAGAGGGAAAAATCCACCCACTGAAGCTCCTAAGGTGTGCCCGAAGTTGGCTTAAAATACTTGTGCTGCACACCATCAGAGATAGATATGCGGCGTGTGTATTCACATGCGTGCCACTGTATGATAACCTGCACCGATAAATCCGGTCAACACTCACCAGACTTCTGGATGCGAAGTGGGTACAAGGAACTCTTGATGTGTAGATCGCCTGTCAGGTCTCGTTGTGGCGGTCCTGACGGGCGGATGGTGGGCTGATGATAGCCGCAGCGTGGCAACACATGAACAGAAAATTGCCACTTGAAAAATTGAAGGCAATTTCTTGAAATATGGCTAACTTGCCCATAACTCATACAGTCATTATCAGTCAGCTTTATTTCACGCATGTTTGTATGTTCCACTAATGTGGGCTTTGCTCTCAATATTGAGTATTTTCCATTCACTTAGACAATATTTCCTCTTTCCATATAGTCATAACCATTTCCTCTTTCTATTTAGTCATATAGACTTAACCTTCTTTCAATCCTGACCTTACTTGTAAGGCAGCCCATTCGGGTCTCTTTTTTGTGTTTTACTGTTTTACGTCAGATGGTGATGCTGAAGCAAATCCACCAACGTGTGCCTCCTTCTTGCTAATTGCTTCTTCTAAGATCTGATACAATGCCAACTGTGTCTCCGTTTGCCATTTCCTGCATGACCCATCAATAAACGTAGGAAAACTGATCTAGTATCACAACATCATGTTGCGAAAATACACTCACCGGCCACTTTATTAGGTACACCATGCTAGTAACGGGTTGGACCCCTTTTGCCTTCAGAACTGCCTCAATTCTTCGTGGCATAGATTCAACAAGGTGCTGGAAGCATTCCTCAGAGATTTTGGTCCATATTGACTTGATGGCATCACACAGTTGCCGCAGATTTGTCGGCTGCACATCCCAAAGATGCTCCATATAAGGCAGGATGGATCCATGCTTTCATGTTGTTTACGCCAAATTCTGACCCTACCATCCGAATGTCGCAGCAGAAATCGAGACTCATCAGACCAAGCAACGTTTTTCCAATCTTCTACTGTCCAATTTCGATGAGCTTGTGCAAATTGTAGCCTCAGTTTCCTGTTCTTAGCTGAAAGGAGTGGTACCCGGTGTGGTCTTCTGCTGCTGTAGCCCATCTGCCTCAAAGTTCGACGCACTGTGCGTTCAGAGATGCTCTTAGGCCTACCTTGGTTGTAACGGGTGGCGATTTGAGTCACTGTTGCCTTTCTATCAGCTCGAACCAGTCTGCCCATTCTCCTCTGACCTCTGGCATCAACAAGGCATTTCCGCCCACAGAACTGCCGCTCACTGGATTTTTTTTCTTTTTCGGGCCATTCTCTGTAAACCCTAGAGATGGTTGTGCGTGAAAATCCCAGTAGATCAGCAGTTTCTGAAATACTCAGACCAGCCCTTCTGGCACCAACAACCATGCCACGTTCAAAGGCACTCAAATCACCTTTCTTCCCCATACTGATGCTCGGTTTGAACTGCAGGAGATTGTCTTGACCATGTCTACATGCCTAAATGCACTGAGTTGCCGCCATGTGATTGGCTGATTAGAAATTAAGTGTTAACAAGAAGTTGGACAGGTGTACCTAATAAAGTGGCCAGTGAGTGTATATGAGATCCCGTTCCTCCTGCATCTGAACTGACACCAAGTTTTGGGAGCTGATTAACAAATTCGGGCAAGGCTTCTCCTTCTTTCTACCTGGCAAAAAATTATTTTGAGGGACACCCACAAAGGTGGTGTCCCCATACATGTTTTTAAAAGCTATAGTTTATCTTTTCATAGGTTTTTCTTTCGGGTTCTGGTTATAGCAGCATGGGTCTTTAGCTTTCCCCTCTAGTATGTTCAGTGCTAGTTTAGCCTTTAGATGTGTATATACTGTACATTTATACCATGTACACCAAGCAGTCCTTTTTATGTTTCTTTCACTCTTTTATGACCTCAAATAACAGGTATGTCCCATCAAATTGTGTCTGGGGGGCATATGTGCTCTTAGCTGGTTTGAACACAAGATGATGAGCTCTTTCTGTCTCATTGTCTGTTTCATATTGTGTTTGTGATGCCAAGTTGTAAAAAACAGAAACAGTTGTAATATAAAAATATAGTCAGAGGATAAGGGGTACACTAGTTGTAAACCACTAAACACAATATCAGAATAATTTTAACCACGAACAAGTTGTACTTTATTTGTTACTAGACTAGAGTATTTACAATCCACAGGATAAAGTGTGCTTTCAAGCAAATCCTAATACATTTTATCATATATTTAAAATGGTTTTTCACTACTAGACAACTCCTTCATAAAAGCTACAATACCCAAAATGACATAAAAACAAAATCTACTCAACGAGCGGCAATGTTGGCACCGTGCCCTCAGGTGCTCACATGACTTTGCTATGATCAGTGAGTGCTGCAGCCAGTCAGTTGCCACTGACAGGCTGCAACATCCATATGTCTGTCAAATGGAACTCTGACAGGAGGCTGCAGTCAAAACGTGCTCTCTGCAGTGCTCAACATTTAGCATTAGGCCACAGTTAGAACATCCACAAGCTACCGTGTACATAAAATATCATTGTTTTCGGCAGCATATATCTGGTGTAAACAACATGATGGACTACCGATAATGATGAATTTAAAATGACAATGAACAATTCAATCAGTAGATGAATGAGCATTTTGCGTAGTCATTGAGTGATCTCCGAAATATTTACACAAGCCTTTAACCTGTATATGACATTCTAGTTGTTGATTAAAGATTGGTGGTTTCAATAATGTGGCTTCTGTGGATGGACACATAATCCAATACCGGGAAAGTAAGGTAGGATGGAACAAGTGTCCTTGCCCTAAACCAGAAACTAGCTTGATGCCCCTAAAAGTAGCATAAGGTACTATCTGACTAATATCCACAGGTTTAAACTATTTAGACTGTTCACTAGTCCATGGTCAAAACCCCTTTAGCTGCTCACCACTTTCTCCTTTGTACTTGAGGACAGAAATGTTTCTCACTCGGCTCTGTGTAGATGCTTTGTGGACAGGCTCTTTCACCTTCCCATTGTGGCCTATGGAATGTTGGTCCACTCCTCTTCAATGGCTGTGCGAAGTTTTTAAATGGCCAGTATACTCACTGGACATGTCACCCATTGAGCATGTTTGGGATGCTTTTGATCAGCATATACGACAGCCTGTTCAAGTTCCTGCCAATATCCAGCAACTTCGAACAACCATTAAAGAGGAGTGGACCAACATTCCACGGGCCACAATCAACAACGTGATCATCTCTACAATATGTGAAGGAGATGTCATGAATGTGCTGCATTCAGCTGAGACATTATGAATATTTGGGATCAGAATGTTGCAGCGGTTGGCAGATCGCAGGTCCTTTTTGGAGTCCGCTCGGCGTTTATCTTAAGTTGTGAAGATTGATTTTCACTTGGTGTGGAAGAGGTTAAGAGTTCCTTTTGGATCCTAATGGGATTCCATATGGCTATAATCTCAGCTGCTGCATTTTACTGCCACTTCCTTCCATTATTTAAACTCACTCCTCTCCTGCGCTATTGATAGGTTTTCTATGCTGACCTCCCTCCTGCGGTTCGCCATAAGATGGGGGGTTTCTTTTGCATTCAAAGTGGTGATTTCATTGGAATCTGTCCCTCCGCACCTAAATAGAAAAAGCTGTCGGAATACCCCAGACCCCAGGTTGTGTGGAGGATTACAACCTCGGCATACAAATATCTCCTCCGCATGTGTGTCTTGGTTTGTCTTACCTGCAAAGGCTGTCGTAGGTACGAAAACTGAAATAGTTTCAATCTTTATGGATAGTTGGCAGAGGACAATATGGTGGATACTTGGTTTGCCCAGACCCATGGTCTCTCTTGTAATATTCTGGCGAATTCCATCTCGATATTTGCTATCGACTCTGCAGCTCTTGGTCAGGCAAATTGTGCATAATTTTAACTTTCGAATAGGGGCCCTTCACAATGAACTCATCTCTTGCTATTTTTCTTCCTACCCATATTGTACTGGGCCTTGCTTGGTTATGCACAAGCCTGATTGACAATCCAGGGAGATAGTTACGTGGAGTAATTTCTGTAAGAATAATTGCCTGACTGAATAACTGCTCTTCTCTCCACCGTCTCCACTAAAACCTCACCCTCTAATCTGTCCAGCTTTGAGGATGTATTCTCAGAAAATGGATGGCAAGAACTGCCCTCCACCGTGCAAATGATTGCCCTGTTAACGTGCTACCTGGAGCAAAATTACCCAAGACTAAATTGTACAATCTTTCTGACACTGAAAGGCCGGCTATTAAAAAAGTGTGAGGAGACAGTATGGGGGCAATGTGAGGTGACAATGTGGGGGAGATGTATGCAAATCGCACATGAGCCATCACGAGACAACTACTCAATGTCAGAAAAGAGGAAGTGACTGCAGAAGAATGCGCACACTTGAATATATATGAAAAAATGAAGTTAAAAAATGAACAATTTTATTACACCAACTGAAAAACAATTAAAAACACATAAAAACCACAAAAGAGGGCGGTATGCACATCCCCCCTGGCAGAAGATATACATAAAATGATAAGAAAACTTAGGTGTTTAGTAGACAATGGTTGACATATAAATAAATCAGGTCAAATGGAAGGTAAAAAACTTGTAATTCTATACCTACAAGGGGTACACATAGGAATGGGCACATGAACCAAATGTGATTGGTATCAAAATCACATAAACATGCTCATATGTAGTTGTGGGTGTCCCCACAGACAAAAAAACAAACAAAGACCCCTTAGTGCAGACATCTAGTGTATCTATGAACAGCATATGTGGTTTATCATGTGCAGCATAAAGGATGTGTGAATAAATCAAATCAAATAAAGCCAGCCATAGTCCTAGCAAACACTAGTGTAAGTCACAAGAGTAGACCATGTATAAAAGGTAGCTAGCTGTGAAAGGACTACTGTAGAAACTTGCTATGAAGCAACAGCCAGTACATGCAGAGCCATACAATGGAGAGGGCCACTGTCACCCCCTCCAGCCGTTATAAACTAAAAGAGCCACCTTGTTAGGCAGTAATGCTGCATTCTAACAAGGTGGCTCTTTTAGTTTTAGGTTCAAGTATACCCCAAATAAAGCGTTTTGATACTTAGCCACAATACCGGTCTTTAGCCAGGGAGGCGGGTCCTCCCTCCCCAGCTTGAACCGCTACTCTGCCGTCACTCCAATCTTCCTGCTCTTTCGGCGCCGCCCCCTCAGCGCAGTTTACGTTTCAAAACCGGCGCCTGCGCTGTGTAGTACTGTGCTGTGAAGGCGCAGTAAGCTCTGGCCGTCTGATGTCCCAGCCAGGCTTGCAGTGCCTGCGCGTGCATTGCGGCCAGCCACCTTTGGAATCCCCGCCCCACACTGTGTTATGCATTAAGCACAGTGCGGGGATTCCAAAGGTGGCTGGCCGCAATGCCCGCGCAGGCGCAGTGTGCAAGCCTGGCTGGGAAACGTAAACAGCGCTGAGGGGGCGGCACCGAAAGCGCAAGAAGATTGGAGTGACGGCAGAGTAGCGGTTCAAGCTGGGGAGGGAGGACCCGCCTCCCTGGCTAGAGACCGGTATTGTGGCTAAGTATCAAAATGCTTTATTTGGGGTATACTTGAACCTAAAACTAAAAGAGCCACCTTGTTAGAATGCAGCATTACTGCTGCACAAGGTGGCTCTTTTAGTTTATAACGGCTGGTGGGGGGTGACAGTGGCCCTTTAAGCTGCCAGGAAAGTCCCTGAGTGCATGATTACCAGACGAGGAGGGACAGGAGAGCCCACGCATATCGCTGCTCAAGCAGCTTCATCAGGGAAAATAAGCTGTAGTGGGTCAGGAGGTGTTGGTATAAATACCCAGCTAATTACCTCAGTAACGATCACCGGAGTTGGTCTACGGTCTCTCAGCGCGCCCTGGAGGGTGAAGTGTGGGGGCCGGGAAGGTTTAGAACCCTATTAACCTACAGATTGCCCCTATATCTGCAGGTATATACAGTATATTTTGTTTTTCACATGACAGGTTCCCTTTAACTCAGTATGGTCTCTTCTTTTATTCCTTCAGCATTTTAAACCTGAATGAGGATCTTACTTTCTCCAGAAATTTTACATGAAATGAGAGCCAGTTATTGAATAAGCATAATTTCTCTTTAACAAGAACTAGAGGAAAAGGCAAACAAGCACGGGGAACAGCTGTTCCAGAATAGAACGTTTTGATGATGTGTGCCAATAATGAAAGGACTGGTACAGCAGTAATCACATAAAAGTATACAACGGCAGGTCTTCTATCAACTGTGATTGCTAGAAAACAAATATGCTTCTGCTTTTGTAGTAGCTATAAAAATTAGTTGTGAAGATACATTCATATGAAGACAAACTATGATGTATAGTCTCATGCTGAATACAGTCTTCTCTCAAGAACAGAAAGAATATAGGATATTCTTAAAAGGATGGTCAACTTCTTCGATAATGATAGACAGAGGTGTATCTAGTGGGAGGCACGCTACTCATCTACCCCAGGCTGGCTGAGTCGACCATTCTCCGACCCGGCTATGTTTCAGACGTGGGTACAATTGAAGCTCTGACCGCTGGGTCAGAGCAACGACAGCAGCGTCATGTGAGGGTGGGGGGTAGATTTACTTTGTTTAGGGAGATTTTTACTCTGTAGAGGAAAGACTCTGTGGGGGGGATTTATTCTGTGGGAGGAGATGAGATTTACTCTGTGTGGGGAGATTTACTCTGGGGGGGGGAGAAGTACTCTGAGGGGGTATTTACTCTGTGAGGGGGAGGTTTACTCTTTGGGGGGAGAGATGTACTGTGTGTGGGAGAGTAGGGGATATTTAGTGTAATTGGGTGGAGAATATTTATATAACAGGGTGGGGAAGATTTGTATAAATCTTATCTTGGATAAAAAGTAACCTTTAATATAGCCGTTAAAATCAGCAAATAGTCATAAAAAAAGTGCAAGGTGCAAAAGACAGACAATAATCAAAAAACAAAAAACAAACCGAGGTATATCCTAGGTGCATAGAGAGACACTATATGCAACTCTTCTCTCTTGCTCTATTTATATCCTAGAATATAACACCCCCCCTTTTTTTCAGACACAAATTAATAGGGTATGGGGTGTATGTATGTTCTGTATAGATCAGACAATAATGGTGGGTACTTAGATCACATCCCCCATATTTATACTTTGTCGTTTTAAAGAATAGTCAAAAAACACTCACTATTGCATAAAAATGGATGTATATCACAGAGCCAAATTGCTTATCTATGAGTGCGACTTTTTATGGCTTGAGGACCTTAATCATCTCTTTGGTACAACATTCCTCCACAAATAAGACCCTCTCAACCAGCCAACACCAGGGTCCGGAAGAAAACTGGGTCAACAAATGTCACATGTGCCAAACATAGGGACGGTACTACTCAGTAATGCCACTCTTTCAGAGTCTATGTACCTTTTGCCATGGCTACCATCTTTCCTTTTGTTTTAAATCATATATAAATCAAGGGGGTTGACACATGGAGCAATGCGCATCTTACAGGCAAATTGGAAAGGTTTCACCCGCATTAATGTCACCACGGACATAACCTTCATTTGGATGTGCTGGTTGACCACTTCATAAGTCCCCTCCCGACGCGTTTCGCTGCTGCTCTTCAGGGGATATATTGGGGTCAAGCATACTCATGCCGTGAAACAGACGCTGTCACAGGGTGTGGGCAGGTGAAAGTTATCCAAACTTATAGTCGCGCCCTGCAATCAAAAAATGCCGCCTCACCTCTGGTCATTACATCATGTTCGTTCTCTGGATCAGGCGCAGATACCGGAAGTGCTCTGTATGGAGCGCAGACCCGACCCGGAAGCAAAAGACCATGTTCCCGAGTCCGTTATAGAGCGCAAGCGCTGCATGGAATGCAAGATCTATCAGTATATTCACGCATGCGTAGAGTACCGCTACATAGCGCTCTTTTAAAGAGCCGCTCTCCAGGGCGAGCGGCCTATTGCCCGCAACAGCATATCTCATCAGCTGTCAGGCATAAATCTAATGCAGACCTAAACAAATATTGATCCGCATTGGTACCACTTAAACATATGTACAGGTTTCACTCCTAGGAAGTCTTTTACAAACAGACTGGGACACACTTCAAATATAAGAAAATCATCTGTGTACTACGAGGTACACGTTGCTAGAAAAACCTGGGAACAAAAAGGTGCATACTTAAGGGAGAGATGAAAAACATTTTACTCTTTAGCTATAATAATAATAATAAAAAAAATGCCAGAACCGTCTATGCGTACAACCGACCCCCTTGGCAGAACCACACATGCATAGGGAAGAGCAAAAGAGGGGACAAGAAAAAACCCATGGATCTAACGAGTCCCTACCTCATCCTATACTGAACACGCCCTGCCTACCGTGGAGGTTGGCACCCTAAAACCTACGCCATGGCGCCCCCACTCATCGGCGGCTGACCCTCTCTACAGTCCCTAGGTTACACTGCTCTATAGCAAAGAAGAGAAGGAAAGTTGGTCATTCAGACCCTTAGGATGTAATGTCTGTAACCAGAATATCCACTTACATTCTCTTTGAAGAATCATTTGGTCCCATTCTCCACCTCTAATTGGAGGGTCCACTCTATCGATACCTATGAATCTTATCTTCTTAGGATTGCCTTGATGACATCGATTCACATGATTAGATATAGCCGTATCCCTTTTATTCACAATATCGCGTATATGTTCCCTAATCCTTCTGCAGAAATCTCTTCTTGTTTTTCCTACGTATTCCAAACCGCAGTCACATATTGCCTTATACACAACACCTCTCGTGTGACAGTTAATGAAGTGTCTAATTGAGTTGATCCTGCCCGTATTATTACTGGTGAATGTCTTCCTGTGCTGCAGAGAACTGCATGCCTTACATTTACCGCATTTGTAACAACCCACTGGTTGAGGACCCAGCCAGGTGTCATTTCTGGGGGTACGAAAATGGCTGTGGACCAACCTATCCTTCAGGGACTTGCCTTTACGGACAGTGATCTGTGGTGAGGGGCCAATAGCATCCCTGATGTCTACGTCCATCCGGAGTATCTGCCAATGGCGTTGGAGAATATTTCTAATCTCACTCGCTC
Organism: Ranitomeya variabilis; assembly: GCF_051348905.1. Lineage (NCBI taxonomy): Eukaryota > Metazoa > Chordata > Amphibia > Anura > Dendrobatidae > Ranitomeya > Ranitomeya variabilis. The sequence continues at coordinate 654,346,471 of NC_135234.1, forward strand.
CATTGGAGAATTTAGTCACAAAACGGGAGATATTCTCTCCTTCGCGAGGGGGTGCGTATGTCTGCAAATCTCTCCGATCCCTACTTAGGGATGATTTATATGCCTCCCTCAGCACATTCTCCTGGTTCCCTCTTTTTTGAAACCTGTCTCTTAAATCATCTGCTTGGGATTTAAAATTTTCCAGATTAGAGCAGTTTCTACGAATCCTTAGATATTGTCCTTTAGGAATACCTCTTTTAAGGGGCATTGGGTGGCAGCTCTCCCATCATAGGAGGGAATTAGTGGCGGTGGGTTTACGATACGTTTTAGTGATAATTTCACCCTCTTCACCCCTTTGGACAAGGACATCAAGGAATGCAAGTGTCGACCTATTGGCTTCATACGTAAAGTGTAGGCCCAAGTCATTTGCATTAAGGCCTTCTACAAAGTCACCAAAGTCGACCTCAGTGCCCCTCCAAATGACAAAAACATCGTCGATGTAACATAACCACAATATCACCCTGTCTTCTGCAATGAATGGTGCCTCCTTAAGTACAACTTTTTCCTCCCACCAGCCCAGGAGAAAATTAGCATACGTAGGTGCACAAGGGCTACCCATTGCTGTGCCCCTGAGCTGGTGGAAGTACTTCCCATTGAACAGAAATACATTACTGGTCAGACAGAAATGTAAGGCCTTCAAAATTAATTCATTATGTCTCCTAAAATGGCATCCCCTCATTTGTAGGTATGCGTCCACAGCCATTAGACCTGCTCTGTGAGGGACAGAGGAATATAGAGCCTCCACGTCAATGCTCCCCAAAATCATGTCAGTGTCTAAACAAATACCCTCAAGTCTACCAAGGAGGTCGGTTGAATCACGCACATATGAGTTCAAGGCCATCACAAAAGGTCTGAGGACCTGATCAATGTAGAGGCCCAGGTTCTGTGTCATACTGTTAATCCCGGCCACTATCGGTCTACCTTTAAGGGGATTAGTACCTTTATGGACTTTAGGTGTACAATAAAAAGTGGCCATAATGGGATGACTGGGAATCAAAAATTCTCTCTCATTTGTGTCTAAAACACCTGTTTCATACCCCTCCTTGACGAGATCTTTTAGTCTCTTCATAACCTACCTCGTCAGTGGGGTTATGTGGTAGGACCTCATATCCATCTGGATCTGCCAACAATGATGCACAAAGGGCGCTATATTGGGTGGTATCCATCACCACCACATTCCCCCCTTTATCAGATGGTTTGATTGTAATTTTGCGGTCCTTTTCCAGATTGTTCAGACTCAAAGTCTCTTCTCTAGAGATCTTTTGAAGTTCACCGATTTAGGTAAGCTGAGGAGTTCACAAAGACATCAATTGAACTCAGATCTCCTGTTGGAGGTGGCATTTTTTTACTCTTGTTTCTAAGGCCGGTGAAAGGGCCATCTCCCCTCTCATTAGGATTAATATCTCCCAAATGAAACAACAAACGCACATAAGGCAACATGCTATCAGGAATCCCCAACGCCTCCTATGTCTTTTTCTCCTCTCTAGCAAAGTGTTTTCGCCATTTAAGTCTCCGTGCAAACAGGTGAAGATCTTTAATAGTTTCAAAACTGTCATAGTCCGTTGTTGGAACAAAGGATAATCCCTTGCTTAAAACGCACATTTCACTATCAGATAGGGGTCATGAGGACAGGTTAAGGACCTGGGGTTCTAGGAGGCGTTGTGAGGGTTTTGTCTGTTCTTGAGGGGATAACTCAACTTTAAAAAATCCCTCTGTGGTGATCTCTTATTCCCCCCTCCCCCTCTGCTACCTCCTCGTCCACCCCTGCCCCTTCCTTTTCCCTCTGATGTTTAAACCCAGTATCAGAGTCAGAGAACTCTGCTTCAGACGAAGAGATGTCTGTGTCAGGTACTTTGGTGCTACGACTCGTTGTTATCGAATATGCTTTGCTTTCTTTAAATTCCAACAAATCTCTGTTATAGCACTTGTGTTTCTGTTCCTTCAAGTGGAACTGGAACCTCTCCAAATTATTCTGCAAAGTTGTCTCCTTATGCGAAAAATCGGGCTCACTTGAAAATTTTTTAGTGACCTTGATTTGTTCTTTCAAGGACTCGTTCAACTTGTTCAAGGTAATTTTTTCCTCCTCAAGCAAGATTCTCATTAACCTAATGGAGCTCTCTGTAGCTTCTCTCTTCCACTTCGCTAGGAGGCCCGGACTTTTATATCTAAAACCAGGGGTAAGAGAAATTCTTAAGTGTCGTGTGTTGTGAAATTGGATTTTGGGCTCCCCCGGTGGCCACTGGTGGAATTGAACTTGTGTGCATCATCCCCTCTGTTCACCTGTTCCCATCAGGATGTGGGAGTCGCTATTTAACCTTGCTCCTCTGTCACTTCCATGCCAGTCAACATTGTAATCAGAAGCCTTTCTGTGCATGTTCCTGCTACCAGACAACTTCCAGCTAAGTCGGACTTTTGTCCTTGTTTGTTTTTTGCATTTTGTTCCAGTTCACAGCTGCAGTTTCGTTTCTGTGTCTGGAAAGCTCTTGTGATCTGAAATTGCCACTCTGATGTTATGAGTTAATACTAGAGTCTTAAAGTAATTTCAGGATGGTGTATTGATAGGGTTTTCAGCTGACCATGAAAGTACCCTTTCTGTCTTCCGGCTATCTAGTAAGCGGACCTCGATTTTGCTAAACCTATTTTCATACTACGTTTGTCATTTTCATCTTAAATCACCGCCAATATATGTGGGGGCCTCTGTCTGCCTTTCGGGGAAATTTCTCTAGAGGTGAGCCAGGACTATATTTTCCTCTGCCAGGATTAGTTAGTCCTCCGGCCGGCGCTGGGCGTCTAGGGATAAAACGCAGGCTACGCTACCCGGCTACTGTTAGTTGTGCGGCAGGTTTAGTTCATGGTCAGTTTAAGTTTCCATCCTTCCAAGAGCTAGTTCCTATGTATGCTGGGCTATGTTCTCTTGCCATTGAGAACCATAACAGTCGTGGGACTATGCCTGCTCTAATATAGCTGTCCAAACTCTGGACTTTCCACCAAGAGGATATTTGGTCCCTGTATGTATTGGTCAACTCCTTAAAGGTCGTATTATAAGATGGCGTGTATCTCTTCTGCACAAAGACTCTATCTGAGAAAACATCCCTAGCCTCGGATACCCAGGCGTTAGTGTCTATTCCTGTAGTGAGGAAACCTGCCATAATATTATAGTCCAAACTAAATACTAGTGGTGAAATCCAACTATCGTAACACATAAATCTTATCTTGGATAAAAAGTAACCTTTAATATAGCCGTTAAAATCAGCAAATAGTCATAAAAAAGTGCAAGGTGCAAAAGACAGACAACAATCAAAAAACAAAAACAAAACCGAGGTATATCCTAGGTGCATAGAGAGACACTATATGCAACTCTTGGTTTTTGTTTTTTGATTGTTGTCTGTCTTTTGTACCTTGCACTTTTTTAATGACTATTTGCTGATTTTAACAGCTATATTAAAGGTTACTTTTTATCCAAGATAAGATTTATATGTTACGATAGTTGGATTTCACCACTAGTATTTAGTGGGGACGATTTGTGTAACAGAGAAAATTTGAGGACACAAGTTAGAGGAGCAAGGGAGGGGCAGGTGCAGGCACAATATGAAGAGGGAAGAGATTTGAAGACACAGTTTGAAGAGCAAGGTGGCAGATGGTGGGCATGTACGAGGAAACAGTATGGGGAATGGGTGCGGACATATGGTAAATGGAGGAGATGAGTGCAGACACAGTATGATGAGTGGGAAGATGGGTGCGAACACAGTATGAGGAGCGGAGGAGATTATATGTGGGATACGGGTGCAGACACAGTATGGTGAGTGGAGGGATTGGTGCAGAAACAGAATGGAGAGGATGGGTGCAAATGCAGTATGGAGAGTGAAGGGGAATGTATGAAGACACAATATGGGGAGTGAGTTGGGTGATGGGTGCAGACACAGTATGATGAGTGGGGGCATGGGTGCGATCACAGTATGAGTAGCGAGGGGAAAAATGTATGTGGACACAGTATGGGGAGTGATGATGATGGAATGTGTGCCAACACAGTATGGTTAGCAGGGGGATGGAAAAAGGAGACAGTATGAGGATGGAGGAGAATGGTGTGAGAAGACAGTATGGAGGGAGAAAAATGAGAGTGGGCAGAGAGTAAAGACTGAGTAGTGTTTGGGGGTGTAACATGGAGGGACAGTAAACTAAGAAGGGGGAGTGTGATGAGGGGGCAGAGTATAGAGACTGGGACCTATAGGGCAGACACCATGTGAGAGGACAGTGTGAAGAAGGGGCCCAGAATGGAAAAGAGAGTGCAGTGAGGGGAGAATGTACTATAAGAGGGACAATGTTGGGGTCATATTTTGAGCATGGAAAATTGTGAGGGGAAATTATTTATTCAGGGGCTCAACGTAGGGCAGATATTTTTATTCAGGAGCATTATGATGAAACTGCCGTTTTTAAGGGTATTGTGTGGAGATGTGCTGCACAAGACTGGAGAAAATGGAAGTCATCATGGAGTCTGGACAAGAGGAAGATGAAAAGAAAGATGTTGTCTCCGGAGCTGTTTATCTTCAACCCTGGCAAAAATTACGGAATCACCGGCCTTGGAGGATGTTCATTCAGTTGTTTAATTTTGTAGAAAAAAAGCAGATTACAGTACAAAACTAAAGTAATTTTAATTGGCAACTTTCTGGCTTTAAGAAACACTAAGGCTGGGTTCACACTATGTTGACAGCAGCCCGTTCAACACATACGGTAACGGGCTGCTGTAAACGTAAGTGCCGCTATGGCAGCACGCTAGCGCAGACAGAGCATCTGCTAGCTATATCTGCGCTAGCAGTGACGGACCCGGAAACGCTGCAGCCAGCATCTCAGGGTCCATTACTCAATGACGGCACATCCCTAGTGCACGCCCATTGTGGGCGTGCGCTAGCGATGCGTCCGACATAGGAATTAATGGCGGCTGTCAAGGACTACGTTACACCGCGTTTATGTTGCGGTGTAACGTAGTCTGTCTAACGGACCCCCATAACGTAGTGTGAACCCAGCCTTAAAGAAATCAAGAAAAAAAATGTTGTAGTCAGTAATGGTTACTTTTTTTTAACGAAGCATAGGGGAAAAATTATGGAGTCACTCAATTCTGATGAAAAAATTATGAAATCACCCTGTAAATTTTCATACCCAAAACTAACACCTGCATCACATTAGATCTGATCGTTAGTCTGCATCTAAAAAGGAGTGATCACACCTTGGAGAGCTGTTGCACCAAGTGGACTGACATGACATGAATCATGGCTCCAACAAGAGAGATGTCAATTGAAACAAAGGAGAGGATTATCAAACTCTTAAAAGAGGGTAAATCATCAAGCAATGTTGCAAAATATGTTGGTTGTTCACAGTCAGCTGTGTCTAAAATCTAGACCAAATACAAACAACATGGGAAGGTTGTTAAAGGCAAACATACTGGTAGACCAAGTAAACATCAAAGCGTCAAGACCGGAAACTTAAAGCAATAGGTCTCCAGAACAGGAAATGCACAACAAAACAAATGAGGAACGAATGGGTGGAAACTGGAGTCAACGTTTGTGACCAAACTGTAAGAAACCGCCTCAAGGAAATGGGATTTACATACAGAAAAGCTAAACAGAAAAAAACAAGGCTACAATTGGCTAAGGAAAAGCAATCGTGGACTGTGGATGACTGGATGAGAGTCATATTCAGTGATGAATCGCATTGGGCAAGGTGATGATGCTGGAACTTTTGTTTGGTGCTGTTCCAATGAAATTTATAAAGATGACTGCCTAAAAAGAACATGCAAATTTCCAGTCATTGATGATATGGGACTGCATGTCAGGTAAAGGCACTGGGGAGAGAGAGAGCTGTCATTACATCTTCAATAAATGCACAAGTTTATGTTGATATTTTGGACACTTTTCTTATCCCATCAATTGAAAGGATGTTTGCGGATGATGAAATCATTTTTCAAGATGATAATGCATCCTGCCATAGAGCAAACTGTGAAAACATTCCTTGAAAAAAGACATATAAGGTCAATGTCATGGCCTGCAAATAGTCCGGATCTCAATCCAATTGAAAATCTTTGGTGGAAGTTGAAGAAAATGGTCCATGACAAGGCTCCAACCTGCAAAGCTGATCTGGCAACAGTAATCAGAGAAAGTTGGAGCCAGATTGATGAAGAGTACTGTTTGACACTCATTAAGTCCATGCCTCAGAGACTACAAGCTGTTATAAAAGCCAGAGGTGGTGCAACAAAATACTAGTGATGTTTTGGAGTGTTTTTTTGTTTGTTTGTTTTTCATGATTCCATAATTTTTTCCTCAGAATTGAGTGATTCCATAATTTTTCCCTATTCTTGGTTAAAAAAGTAACCATTACTGACTACCACATTTTTTGTTCTTGATTTCTTTTAGTGTTTCTTAAAACCAGAAAGTTGCCATTTGAAATGACTTTAGTTTTGTGCCATGTCTGTGATCTGCTTTTTTTCTACAAAATTAAACAACTGAATGAACATCCTCCAAGGCCGGTGATTCCACAATTTTGCCAGGGGAGGTATAAGGTACCTGGATGTAAATGTTTTTTTGTGACACTGACTAATTCTCATATTTTTATTTATGTTAGGAGCATTTAAGGTGTTGTCCAAGTTTGCGATGAGTCTGCAGTCATTCTATGTGACTGTAGAATTCTGAATTTTCACAGTGCCCACTGCACGCTGTCAGGATTCTCTTGTGTCAAAGATTTGCATACATGCGGTCATGTGCCGACTACACATACGTGGCCTCAATGAAAATTGAGTGAGGTTGGAAATGTCTAGTTGGAATGTGGCCAAAGGTATTCAAATCGAATACGCGTGCTGAAATGACTGTCCACACTTGCCACCAGCGATTGAGAATCCTAAAAGTGTGCAGTGCATGTGCTGTCAGAATTCAGAATCCTGCAATCACATAGAGTGACTGCAGACTTTAACCTGAAACCAGGACAAGCCTATTAATTATAAAATGAAACCCCTGTAGCATGCCAATCCTAACAGGGTGTAATATACTGTCATGCGGGAACTGGGTAGACTACAGCTGATTACCAGGGCCCCTGCGATATCCCTCAGACTAGGGAAAACCCTGTCTGTCCCTCTCCCAGAATTTACACTGATGGTGTGCTTGTCTGGGCCGCCAGGCCTGACCCTGACTCCTGTTTCAGTCCTATGCTGAAACCTCCACCCGCCACCCAGTGATTAGACCACACACCAACCCCTACAGAAAGCACAGACAGGGAAAACTAAAAACGCACCACGCCGCAGACACACAGGAAAATACTATAATGTGCACAGGGTAAAACAAATACAAATATAGGAAGGAGAAATATGACAAGGATAATACACCACCAGATACGATATTTCTTCTACTAGACCACCACTCCAGACCGAGATCACCAGGCACAAGACACAAGCTATAATCGGCGACGCCCAAAGTCCAGAATGAATATTTAAAGGCCACGGGCGTGACCCAGCCTCCAACCCGATTCCCAGCTAGATTAACCCCAGACAACCTGGATAAAGTCTAGTCGGCGCCACTGAGCGTATAGTGGACGAATGTGGAATTACCGCTGTCTGTCGGACGCCCTAGTGTGAATAGTGTCCGACATGACATATAATCACTGTCATGATTCAGCTATGCTTGCAGGTTCCAGGTACTTTATGTGCAATTTTCATACTTATGGTCATGTGACAACTAGCTTCTCTTCCTACTTCTCTCACTTTTTCACTGAATATTGACAGAATTAGGGAGAGCAGCTCGTCGGCATGTGACTAAATATGCAAATCACATCCAGTATGTACTTAGGGGGTCACCAAACTAAATTCTTGCCTCTGGTGCCAGAAAACATAGATACACCTCTGTTGATGGATAGATTATCATTACCAGATCGGTGGGGGTCCAAGACATTTTCCACCTACCGACCAACTACTATTAGCTACACTGGTTTGCGGAGGTAAACAGTGTATTGAGTGGAGATAGCAAGGCTTTGTCCCCTGGTTCTGCAGCTCCACAGTGAATAGGAGATGATCGGCAGTATCAGGGAGTACTGTACGCTGCTCCGTGCCATTATGTTTAGAAGACTTGCACAATGTTGTTTTAATTGTTACCTCATCTTAAATTTTTTATACTCCAACTCTCTTCTCTTATGTGTGTCATTCATTTCTGAAGGTTTGATAGCTGCTGTAAAGTCCAGTGCGTATGGTTTTCCTATTAACTCCTGTCTGAAGGGAATGTTCAGTGTCGTCTCTGCTTCACATTTACAGTAGTTCTTTGGCAGGAGCCTGTGGAATAATACAACAATAAGCCAAAAATGGTAGCACTGCCTGTGTGGTCATTACTGTCAAAGACTTGGGAACTTTGCAAAGAAGTATAGACACGTTGAGACCATGAAAAACATTTTTCTAACACATCATATGGGCCTGATATGGAGTTCAAGATGTACCATGCATGGCCTTGAATAACTGCAACATCACAATGACTTTATCTTCCTCCACAAGAAAGATCTAAATTTAGTTACGTGACAGAAATTTTAAAGACAGAAAAATATATGTTTTGTTAACTTTATATTCAGGAATTATTATTATTATTATTATTATTATTATTATTATTATTTGCAGTGCAAATTCATTTTTTTAGTGCATGGAAAAGAATAGATGTCAGTATTGATGCACATTGAGATAGCCGAGGCCCCTAGGCTGATACCAAGCTGCATTACGGGAAAACATCAATTACCTTCAGATATTAGAGACTCTACAAATAAACTGAAGATCTCTAGCCAGTGGCGAAATGTAAGTGTTTGCAGGAGAAAAGGGGAAAGGAGAGAAGAGACAACAAGGCAACAAGACTCATCAAACAGAAAAAATCTACAAGGCCAAAAGGCAAACTATAATTACATCAATCATATTTTCTCAAAATGCAGTACATGAGCTTGGGTATAAGGGGTTCAATACGGAACTGGTGGAACGGACTTAGGGAGAGGTAAGGGTTCACGAAAAAGGGTGCACAAAATATTTGCCTTGCACTAGGCACTGTAACCCATGCTATGACAGTGGCTCTAATTAACTAAAGACCTCCACTGCCCTTTTGGGCACGACCTCGGTGCCCTTCTAATGTACACATCACCTAGACACACATTCTACGCTTCCTAGTTTTACGGATGAAGGTAGACTGAAAGGGGTATTCCCAACTCCAAGATCTTATCCCAATATGTACTAGGTGTAGTAATAATAATAATATTAGCAAATACCTCCAATTAGAAATGTAGTATAGTTCTTCTGACTAGCCATGTCACATACTAATTTGCTTAATACAGTGGCAAGTAACAGTTTGGGCCCCCCTGGTCAAAATTACTGTTATTGTGAACAGTTAATCAAGTTGAAGATTAAATGATCTCTAAGAGGCCTAAGGATAAACATGACCACAGGTATGAGGAAAACAACGGGAGGTATCAATCATGCGATGCTGAGATAGAATCCTTAAAATCAAATAATTTAATAGAACAAGTTTACAAGTCAACGTGTTTCAAGGTCACGCCAAACCTCTTTATCAGGACAAACCCTATTGCGCTTTTTTCTTCCCAGTTTAATTCCTTTTTTAAGGTTAAAGATGACACATTCCCATTGTATTTTAGAGAAAATATATATATATATATTGCCATTTTTTACATTTTCAAAGTTACAAAAAGGAAAATGGACTGATGCAAATGTTTGGCATCCCTCTGAGATTTGTGAGCTCAAATAACTTTGACCAAGGTTTAATTAGCCTGTTAGAGTTATGGCTTGTTCACTATCATCATTAGAAAAGGTCAGGTGATGCAAATTTCCCACCCTTATAAAAACCAGCCTTCTCTAACCTTGTACGAAAAAACAGCAGCCATGGGTTCTTCTAAGCAGCTGCCTAGCACTCTAAAAATGTAAATGTTTTAGGCCCGCAAAGCAGGAGAAGGCTATAAGAAGATAGCAAAGCATTTTTAAGTTGTGGTTTCCTCAGTCCTAAATGTAATTAAGAAATGGCAGTTAACAGGAACAGTGGAGGTCAAGATTAGGTGTTTAGGACCAAGCAAAATTTGAGTGAGAACTGTAGAGGCAAATCAGAACCCCCGCTTGACTGCAAAAGACCTTCAGAAAGATTTAGCAGACTCTGGAGTTGTGGCACATTGTTCTACTGTTCAGAGACTCCTGCACAAATATGGCCTTCATGGAAGATTCATCAGCAGAAAACCTCTCGTGTGTCCTCACCATAAAATTCAGTGAGAGAAGTATAAAAAAGAATATCTGAACAAGCCTGATGCATTTTGAAAAAAGTCCTGTGGACCGATGAAGTTAAAATAGAACTCTTTGGCCACTATGATCAAAGGTATGTGTGGAGAAAAAAGGGCACAGAATTTCAGGAAAGGAACATCTCGCCAACCAATAAGCATGGGGGAGGATCAATCATGCTTTGGGGTTGTGTTGCAGCCAATAGCATTGGTAACATTTCACAGGTAGAGAGAAGAATGAATTCAATGAAATTTCTCACAAATTCTGGATGCAAACATAACACCATCTGTAAAAAAGCTGAAGTTGAAAAGGGGATGTGCAGCGCCCCCACTGTCGCAGGGCCGAGGAGTACCCGGTACCGGGTCTCTGAGTCTCTGTTCTGGAGTTGTCACGGTGGCTAGACCCGGTCCGTGACCCTGCTGAGGGGCGTACAATGAAGGTGGAGGTATGGGATGTCGTTATGGTGCGGTGAAGTGCCGGTCGCGGTAAATAACGAGGACACCAGGTTGCAGTCTCTTTACCTCTTTACTGAAGGCTTCAGGATCCTCAATCCGGAATACGGTTAACCGGGCCGCGCAAGCCTGGCCGGTCCGATGGCACATCCAGAGCTCCCTTTGCAGGTGGAAATCTGTGCCTACCTTCTAGCGCTTGTGTGTTGTGGTCCTCCCCTGCTGTGCTTACGGAATAGTCCCCACAACTGTTGTGTCTGTTTCTCGTGTTCCCTCACAACTTGATTCTGATGTTCTTCCACATCCCCCAGATCTTATGGTTAGGACGCACCCGTATGACGGGGAGGCTTGGAGCTCTTCCGGGACTCTAGCGTCGCCCCACTCCTGTTGTTACCCCCCCTGTGTCTTCCTAGGTCAATTGGGTGAGACAGCCCGCCTAGAACTGACTGTCCTGCCGTAGGTTTGAAGTTTGGCCTGGAGCTCTATACTTCCTCGGCGTTCCGGCCAATGGTTACGCGCCTCAGTAGGATGTTGCCTCGTCTTACAGCACGACTCCTACTGGTATTCTCCTTGTTGCGTTGATCTCGTTTCTCACTCAGCACAATAACCTCGCTTCTTGTCCTTTCTTGGGGTACCGCCGCTCTCTGGTTGCTAGGTCTCTGTCAGGATCCCACCCCTGGCAGGGACCCCTCTGAATCTTCCCCTACAACACCCTCTGCCACAAGGTGTTGCCTGGTTCCAACCCAGTCAGCTTTCTGATCTCACTTCCTATCCAACCCCCAGTTTTACCAGACTGTGAGGAGTGGCCTAATGCATAGTGCCCTTAGCTCCCCCTGGAGGCCAGACTGTGAAATGTATTGGTGTCTGTGATACCTGGTCAGATGAACTCCTTCAGTGCCATCAGACGTACCATAGCCCCCCTTAGTGGCGGAGCAACAGTACTGCAACGACCAGGACTCTGGGGCGCTGCAGATGGCTTTTACAAATGAATAATGATCCTAAACACAAGTCAAAATCCTCAAAAGGTGCAAGCTGAATGTTTTACAATGGCCCTCACAGTCCCCTGGTCTGAACATCATTGAAAATCTGTGGCTTGACCTCAAAATAGCAGTGCATGCAGGATGACCCAGCAATCTCATAGAACTGGAAGAATTTAGCAGAAGGAAGCTTACAAGCTGAGATACTTGCAAAACGGGGTACTACTAGGTACTAACCATGCAAGAAGCCCAAACATTTGCATCAACCCATTCTCCTTTTTGTAATTTTTAAAATGTAAAATATAAAAATGCATATATAGTTTTTGCCTAAAATACAAAGGATATGTGTCATCTTTAACTTTAGGCCGTTTAGAGATCATTTCATCTGCAACTTGCTTAACTTTTCACAATAACAGTAATTTTGACCAGGGGTGTCCAAATTTTTACATGCTACTGTTGGTGGCAAAATTATCTAGAAAATCTGCAACATCAAAAACTCACAAACTGATTGTAGGAACGTAGCCTAATAAGCCATGTGCATAGGTTCAAATCACTTAGGTGATCGATTCAATTATTGCACAGAATAGCAGTGTTCATTCACAATTTCACTCCCCCTAATGTCATAAAGCCTCTGGATCCTCCATTGCTGACACAAGGCTTTACCATGATGTATGGGGCTTTACATCAATATCCATTATTAAATGGCAAACAATGCAGAACAATCATACACCTGCGCCTACTTGCTTATATTCACCATCCACACTTAAAATGCAGAATACGTACTCTAACACTTCATTTTTCCATTTTAAAGATATCCCAGAAAATTTTTCAAGTGGTTGCAGTAGACTGTAATCAAGTATGTCTTCAGGGGCTTCTCTATTCCAGACTGATACCACCTTTTCAGATGATTTTCTCCACATGTGCAAGCAGAATAAAGACATTGGCACAAATATTACCACAGCAAAGCATAGTCTCCTATTGGCCCGCATTCTGCAAAAAAGAAAAAGAATGGTAAGTTGTAAATTCTTAGAAAAGAACAATAAGTATTTAATGTCATAATGCATACTGGACATGGTCACCAAAAATCAAGTCTTGTACTGCAATGTTCCCATACATTTCTGTCATGTGTAAAGACAAAATAAAATTCAATTTGCTCTAAAATAAAACAAAATCAAATTTTTTTAACCAACCTTGATAAATACAGAAACAAATGTCTTCTGGTGAATTATGACCAAAATTTTTTTTTAAAAACCAACACATCAAGGTCTGGAGTGCCCCGTTCATTATGTTAGGGGTGGACATACCGCCGATGCAGGCAGTTCAGCTGCACAGAGGCCAGGGAGGGAGGGGGTCCGATCAGCTGCTGAAACTTCACGATTTTTCTAGAGCCAACAGCGGCATCAAAACTAAGTGGAGAGGAGGGGGACTTTGCAGACAAAGAAGGGCGTCCGCTCTGCTACACTCTGGTAAAGACAATAGATTGACCCTTTCCTCTACTTAGTTTTGATGCTGTTGTTGATTCTGTGACACAGAAGCCTCACAGCAGGGAGAGTTCCAAGGTGTGTGGGGCCATAGGCGGATTATAATGAAGGCTATTTGGGCTACTGCACAGGGCCTGAGGCTCTGGGGGGGCCATTGTCAGACTGATTCCAATGTTTTGTGCACCGCTGTCTGTAACGCACTTATTCCAGCGGGAAGCTTTCCTGGGGCTGCGCTGCCGATGATACAGAGTGGCAGCTCAGCTTCAGGGGAGCTCCCGTTGTTCTTGCTGTGATGTACCAGCACGATAATGTCATCATGCCAGCATGTACGCACTGGCCATTAGCATTGGAGCCTCGGGAACTGGAGCAGAGCACCAGGGGAACGGGAGAGAGGCGAGTATGTCTGTAGGTTTTTAGTTTTTTTGTTTTTAATTAATATGTGTATGGGATGTGAGGGATCATACTGTATATAGTTTGCTATGCACAGGCTCGTAATGTACATATGCAGCTTTTTAGGGGCTCATACTGTATATAGGTTGCAATGCGCAGGCTTGTAATGTATATAGGGAGATATATCGGGCCTCATATGGTATATAGTTGCTATGCGCAGGCTCGTAATGTACATATGCATCTATATGGGGCCTCATACTGTATATAGGTTGCCATGTGCAGGCTCACAATGTATATAGGAGGCTATGTGCAGGCTCAAACTGTATATAGGATGCTATGTTGGGGCTCATACTGTAAATAGGGAGCTATCTGCGGGCTCATACTGTACATAGGAGGCTATATGGGGCTCATACTGTATATGGGAACTATGTGCAGGCTCATACTGTATATAGGAGGCTATATGGGGCTGAAAATGCATATAGGGAGCTATGTGTAGGCTCATACTGCATATAGGGAGGTACTGTATGTCTAGGCTCATACTGTATATAGGAGGCTATGTGGGGCTCAGACTGTATATAGGGAGCTATGTGGAGCTTATAATGTATATAGTGAGCTTTCTGAGTGCTCATAATGTATCTAGATAGCTATGTGGGGACTCATACTGTAGGTAGGGTACTGTGTGCGGGCTCATTGTATGTAGGGGGCTGTGTGTGGATTCATACTGTATGTGTGGGGGCTCATATTGTATGTGGGAGCATATTGCCTGGGCATGTGAGCTGTAATCCTCATTGCAGTATGGCTTATGGTCTCCTTTTCTTGTCCTGATTGAAGAAATTCCCTGATAAATCCCTGAATAATCAAAAGAGGGGAAAAACGTATCAGAAGATGAAATTAAACTAATTACACAACTTTTCAAGCCATATAGGTTCTACATATATATACTGTATATAGGATAGTCCATGTCCATAGAAACATGACTATATATATGAATGTTTCGTGGTTTTGCACTGCCCTTTGACTGGCCATTTATGATCTGAGGAGTTATTGTTTGATTGATAAGGATATCATATTTGTTTCTTCTTGGACAATATTAAGGCTTTTTTTCTCGTTAGATTGTTGAAAAGTATTGCTGATACCCCCCTTAGCCCAGTAGTATCTATATTGTATATATTTCTATATGTTCATTACTGTGGAGACACAGTGTATCGGAAGTCGCTAAGGAGATAAAGTTTTTTAGTTATGGTTTACATGTATAAGGGTCCGAAAGGTTGATCGCTTTGGTTGCTGATTGAGGGGGAATGCGGGGGCTCATATTGTATGTAGGGGTCTATGAAGGGGGTTATACCGTATATAGGGGGATAGCGGCATACTTAATTCTGCTCTGTACTGTTATACAAATATTAATAATTTTTTTATATATATTATCTTAATATTAATATTGAACATAATTAATTTCAGCCTATTGGTCATGGTCTGTCATGTGGCCCCTTGGGATAATTATTCTCCCAACTCTGCTCTATCATGTATAGTGCTATGTTATGGATAGTGCTGTACATAACGGAAAAAAGTGCGCGTCGCACTAAGTGCACCGCTATCTCTGTAATTTTCAATCTACAGATGTGCCCCAGAGCACCTGTGTGTTACTCACATGACCTATCATATCATCTATCAAAGTGGGTCATGTGACAAGTCACGTGATACATCGGGTCCCACACCTTCTACACTGCCCCGGGGCCCTGGCTACTCTTAATCCACCCCTTTGTGGGGCTCTCTATCTCCACGGCCCCGTGAGGGGAGTAAAGCTCTGTGTGCTGTAGATACCAGGCTTTACAGCATGCAGACTCCTCTCATATCGATCTGCACACGGTGGGTGACAGGGGGTCACTAGGAAGGGAGAGACACTACACCCATAGACACTATAGGGAGTCTGCATAAGGACCCTTGTACAGTAAGGCCACTTGCACACCAGTATTTGGACAGTATTTTACCTCAGTATTTGTAGCCAAAACCTGGAGTGGGTGATAAATATAGAAGTGGTGACGTGTTTCTATTAGGCCGTTGTCACACTTGCGTGTGCAATGCGAGAAACTTGCGTGAGTCTCTCACATCAATACCCGGCACTGCCGCCGGCAGTTCGGACCGGAGCGTTCAGCTGCATAGAAATACATGCAGCCGGTCCGGTCCCGAGAGCCGGCAGCAGTGCCAGGTATTGATGCGAGTTTCTCGTATTGCTCACGCAAGTGTGACACCGGCCTTATACTTTTCCTCTGATTTTTCCTCTCCTGGTTTTGGCTTACAAATACTGAGGTAAAAAACTCACCAAATACCGGACATGTGAACGAGGCCTTACAGTGCAGGGCACAGATTTTTATACATCACCAATAAAAACTAAACAAAGCCAAAACAATTTCATGTGTTAATAATTGTAGTTGATACTGATGGTGTCCATATGACACAACAGATCAGAATTGTGAATACTGCCATCTTTTTTACACATTATCGGCCCACAAAAGGGCATAAATAAACATGATCAGGTCAACTACATCATCGACCTGCATTGGTCAGTGTGCCAATACCTTTTTATATACAGATGTTTCATGTGCGCGTCTTTGGGTTGTTTTTTTTTTAAATCCATGATATGAGAGTGGTGTTTTTTTAGGGTGGTGTGTAATAATGTCTAAATGGGTATGTGCATATTATATTATATCATGCTTAATATATACAATTAATTTATTGTCAAATCTCATTAGACATTTATTCATATTAGTGTGTACATTACCGAAGGACTGGAGACTGGTGCAGAGGGAAAGAGGGGAATAGAATGATGGGAATAAAATACAGCTTTTATTGTCTCATGTCAAATATATTTAACATAAAATTATAATATCACACACCCAAAATAAGACCCTACATTATTTATGGTTATAACATAGTTCGGACCTGTAATTCAATGGCCAGGATCCATTAACAAATGAATACTATTCAATATTCTAACATCTTGGCATAACTATCGAGACCTTAGTGGGTCGCAGCTGTTTAATCTATACAATATTCCTTATACAGCAGTGACCCAATATACTTCCTTTTTTTGGGTGTGTGATATTTTAATTTTACATTAATTATATTTTAAATAAGATAATAAAAGCTATATTTTAATCACATAATTATATTCCCCTTTCCCTCCCCAACAATCTTAATATGAATATACTTGTTCAGGTTCGCTCACACAGCCGTATATTCTGTTATGCAAGAGAATCAGATGAATATGCTCAAACTCTCAGAGATTGATCCAAGTGTCATCGGAGAATGCTCCGATTCTCTGGCATGAGATAATCGTATCTCAGGTGTGGAGAAAACAGCGTACATCGGACTGCACTCAGATGACATCCGAGTGCAGTCCGATGTTTCACACGCATCCTTAGACTTGTATGGGTGCGTGTGATACAGTTATCGTAGCCACTCGCTGCAGATCTACACTGCCCCATAGTATAACATTGGGCCGAGTGCTACCCGATAAAACATCAGAGAGCACTCGGCTGTGTTATACACTCGTGTGAGTGAGCCCCAAGTGAGTGTGTGTGCACCAGGGCTCTTCACTGTCGGTGTCCTCCCCGGCATTATGCCATATGGGCCAGCAGTGGAATGAGCAGTCTCTTTACACAGGAGTCTGTTTACACAGGAGTCTGGTACAAATTCTGTTCCTGTTGAGGCCAACTAATTTCTACAGGTTATAGGGTTATCCTAGTTTTTAGGTGACGTGGGATTTATAGGACGAAGTCTGTAGATTAAGCTGATGAACATACAAGGAAGAGACTCTAGGCTAAATGAATATAACAGAATATGTAATCAGCTCAACACGAACAACCGGACACAGTAAATAAATAAAAAATGTCACAGTAAGAAACCAGCAGGAAATATATACTTACTCATGCACACATATATCTAAGCTACATATAAGCCAGGAGAGCAAAAACTGAAGTGACAAAAATTGGGTAGTTAAAGAGTTAAGATTTTAATTTACTTCAAAGGGTAAAACTTCTCATCAACAGGAAACTTTACTCTCAGAAAACAATCATGTCGTGTTATAGCCGTAGGCGGTCGATTACTAGCTGATTTTAATAAGTAATTCTGGGTAAATCGAATAAATGTGATCACATGCTGAAGATGCCAAAACAAAAGGCGTGCACATAAAAAGAGACGAAGAGAGAACAGCGCTTTGGGGAAAATGCAAGTACTTGCTAGTGACGGCAGTAGGACTCTGACCTAGAGGAGTTATACTGTGAGACTAATATCCATAAACCCTTGTGAATTGCTAATATGTGCGCGACACTTGGACCGTTACTCTATGATCTCCCAGGTCAGTTTTGGTAAACAATGTAGCAAAAGTGAAGAAACCAAAGTGTTGTATGGGTTGACAACTGCACCCCAAAGAAATCCGAAAACCTGTCTGTAGATATGATGTTTAGCTGAAGGTGCAGACAAAAAATCCATTTCAGGGACAGATAGTCCCCTTTATGAGTTATAACTGTAGTATACCTATGTACACACACTCTGGGGAGAGACCTATCAATAATCTGGAGTAGGTAACAGCTGTTCGAGGGCTAGTCTCAATCCTCAAAGTATACAGTATTTTTCCTGTAACGTCAGAGCAACAGGTTCTGGTTCATGCTGAAGCAGAAAATAGTCCTGCTCACCGTAATTATTATTATTATACATTTTTTATAGCGTCATTTATTCCATGGCGCTTTACATGTGAAAAAGGGGGGTAAATATAGAAAAATACAATAAACATGAGAAAAAAACAAGGCACTAACAGGTACAGAAGGAGGGAGGACCCTGCCCGTGAGGGCTCACAGTCTGCTGGGGATGGGTGAGGATACACTGGGAGAGGGTAGAGCTGGTTGTGCGGCAGTTCAGTACGTTCAGGATGACTGCAGGCTGTAGGCTTGTCGGAAGAGGTGAGTCTTTAGGTTCTTTTTGAAGGTTTCTATGGTAGGCGAGAGTCTGATGTGGTGGGGCAGAGAGTTTCAGAGTATGGGGGAAGCATGGGAGAAGTCTTGGATGCGGTTGTGGGAAGAAGAGATAAGAGGGAATCTTGTGAGGATCGGAGGTTGCATGCAGGTAAGTACCGGGAGACCATGTCACAGATGTGTGGAGGAGACAGGTTGTGGATGGCTTTGTATTCCATTGCAAGGGTTTTGAACTGGAGTCTCTGGATGATAGAAAGCCAGTGAAGGGCTTGGCAGGGAGGGGAGGCTGGAGAATAGCGGGGAGACAGGTAGGCCTTAATGTACATCCTTAGATGTTCAGAGCACAGGAAACGCTGTGTCAATGCATGGAGCAATCCCAAAACAGTAGAAAATCCAGCTCCATGAACTTGTGAACAAACCTCTTTCTTTATTCACCAAAAGTGCTCCGCAGAGGGTAAAACAACATCAGCGTAGATAGTTACATGACATGCAACATTGACACATTTCAGGTTACTACGCACCCTTAGTGTCCTCTCCTATAAAATATTGTCTTCACACCATATGCCCTTGTATACTACAACCTCCCATCGTTTCCTTATGAATTATACCCACCACACTGTCCTCTCTTAGAACTATAACCACCACAATATCACCTCCATGCTGCCATGCTGTGTCCTCTCCATAATGTGCCCCCTATTCACACTATTATGCCCTGTGCACGTGGTATCATAACAATAACTACTTTTTTAAATTATACTTTATAATAAAGTATTATAAAGACATACTGATAGGGAATTTAGAATGTGAGCAATCTCAGGGACAGTGATGATAACACTGGTCAACAGCATTTTTGGTGCCAAAGATATTTCATCGAATTTAGGGTATTTTTGGGGTGCTGATTCTGAATATGTCATCAGTTTTGCCAGATTGGCTCAAGTTTTTGAGATTTTTGGTATCTTATTTATAGCACTTGTTGGTAAATGCGACGCATCATCTCATTAATTTCTTTGGATTAGTACTTGAACTGAGCAGTTCTCAATATAGTTTTGTGTTAATTAGTGTTCTAAAAGTTTGTTCATAGCTTGATTTTTGCACTAACTTTATGTTGTTGTCTGTTTTCCAGTGAAAAGCATGAACTCATCAAGAAGAAGTTGTCTTAACGATCCAGACTCATTCTGTTACATTTGTGGTGAATACACACTGCCAAAACATAGAAGAAACATAACAGACTTCGTAAAAAAAGTGTATTTTGCCTATTTTGGGGTTATGCTTGGGGACCAAGACAAGTTTTGGGCACCACACATAGTGTGCAAAGCATGTATCGAATTATTACGAAAATGGAGCAAAGGACAAAGAAAAAGCTTCAAATTTGGTGTTCCAATGGTGTGGAGAGAGCCAAAAAATCATCATGATGACTGTTATTTATGGTAAACACAGGTACAGGCACATCTTCACAATGAGGGACAGGCCTTCTTGCAGATTCCATGTTACTCCCATTTTCGTTTCTAAGGCTACTTTCACACTAGCGTCGGGAACAACCCGTCGCTGTGCGTCGGGCTGACGTTCCCGACGCTAGCGTGGTCTCCGCCGCACAACGGGGGCAGCGGATGCATTTTTCCCACGCATCCGCTGCCCCATTGTGAGGTGCGGGGAAGTGCGGGGAGGTGGGGGCGGAGTTCCGGCCGCGCATGCGCGGTCGGAAAAAGCGGACCGTCGGGAGCAAAAAACGTTACATGTAACGTTTTTTGCTCCCGACGGTCCGCTACCACACGCCCAAGCGTCGCAAAACGGACGCAACGTTTGGCAATGCGTCGCAAATGCGTCGCTAATGTTAGTCTATGACGAAAAAACGTATCCAGCAAGAACTTTTGCTGGATGCGTATTTTCGGCAAAACGACGCATTTGCGACGTATTGCAGTTAACGCTAGTGTGAAAGTAGCCTTATGCTTATTGAATCCTTGCACTTGCACTGCACAGAAATAACAGTCATCATGATGATTTTTTGGCTCTCTCCACACCATTGGAACACCAAATTTGAAGCTTTTTCTTTGTCCTTTGCTCCATTTTCGTAATAATTCGATACATGCTTTGCACACTATGTGTGGTGCCCAAAACTTGTCTTGGTCCCCAAGCATAACCCCAAAATAGGCAAAATACACTTTTTTACGAAGTCTGTTATGTTTCTTCTATGTTTTGGCAGTGTGTATTCACCACAAATGTAACAGAATGAGTCTGGATCGTTAAGACAACTTCTTCTTGATGAGTTCATGCTTTTCACTGGAAAACAGGCAACAACATAAAGTTAGTGCAAAAATCAAGCTATGAACAAACTTTTAGAACACTAATTAACACAAAACTATATTGAGAACTGCTCAGTTCAAGTACTAATCCAAAGAAATTAATGAGATGATGCGTCGCATTTACCAACAAGTGCTATAAATAAGATACCAAAAATGTCAAAAACTTGAGCCAATCTGGCAAAACTGATGACATATTCAGAATCAGCACCCCAAAAATACCCCAAATTCATTAAAATATTTTGGACACCAGAAAAAAAAAATTTTTTTGTTGACCTGTGTAATGTGTGCAAAAACTGTAAAGCGCTGCATAATATGTTAGAGCTATATAAAAATGAAGATTATTATTATTTATTTATTATCTAAAGGGCCACTGTCACCCCCCTCGAGCCGTTATAAACTAAAAGAGCCACCTTGTGCAGCAGTAATGCTGCATTCTAACAAGGTGGCTCTTTTAGTTTCAGGTTCAAGTATACACCAAATAAAGCATTTTTATACTTAGCCACAATTCCTGTCTCTAGCCAGGTAGGCGGGTCCTCACTCCCCAGCTTGACCAGCTCTTCTGCCGTCACTCCAATCTTCCTGCGCTTTCGGCGCCGCCCCCTCAGCGCTGTTATCGTTTCAAAACCGGCGCCTGCGCTGTGTTCTGGTGTCCTGCGCAGACGCACTAAGCTCTGGCCGTCTGACATCCCAGCCAGGCTTGCACACTGCGCCTGCGCGGGCATTGCGGCCACCCACCTTTGGAATCCCCGCCCCGCACTATGTGTTATGCATTATGCACAGTGCGGGGCTGGGATTCCAAAGGTGGGTGGCCGCAATGCCCGCGCAGCATCTGTTACTATTATTAAGAGTGTTTATGTGCTAGGTAAGGGATGAGCTATTAATTTTCAAGAGGATCCACATGAGAGACCATGACCAATAGGTTGAAATTAATTCTTCTAAATTTTAATATTAACATAGTAATTACAATTATTTATAACAATATTAATCATATCACTTAACATTGAGCAGAATTAAATAGACTGACATTCCCTTATATACAGTATGAGCCCCCCACATAACCTATATACAATATGAACCTCCAAATAGCCCCCATATACAGTATTAGCCCCCACATAGCCCCTTATATACAGTATGAGCAATCACATAGCCAACCATACACATTATTACCCCCACATAACTTCCTCCATTCAGTAGGATCCCCCAGATAACCTCGTACATACAACAGTATGAGCCACCAGATAGCCTCCTACAGTATGCGCCCCCACATAGCCTCCTACATTCAGTATGAGCATCCACATAGCCTCTTACTTTCATTATGAACCCCAACAAAGCCTTCCATATACAGTAGTGAATTTGAGGACTTTTCTAGGGAGGCTAGGGATCTTACATATAGGTTTGTCTCTAGGGGATACCCACGACACACAGTGGCTCAAGCCTTCAGAGCCTCAGTCCAGCATCTATGGAGATCACAACCTCGCCAGCCACACACGGGAGTTAATTTCATCACTACATTCAACAATCATTGGCAAGACATTTATAAAATCCTCAATAAGAATTGGGGTATTCGTCATACTGAATCAAGACTCATTCCCTTCATTAGCGAGACACCTAGACTGATTGCCAAAGGAGCAAGGAACCTTCGGGATTCTTTGTGTTCCAGCTACTTCAGGAGACCCTCAATGTCATTAGGTAGGGGAACTAACTTAACAGATACATTTCCGTGTGGGAACTGTACCATTTGTCCCTATGTGGTTCGCAATAGACAAGTGCATGTTGTTTCTCATCCAGATTTTATTTGTACACGATGCTATTCCAACTGCCGGACTATGACTGTCATTTATCTACTTGACTGCGACTGCCCAAAGCTTTATGTTGGTCAAACCAGTCAGGAATTCCGCCGGCCGCTGCAACAACATATGTCCAACATTGCTTCTGCCAAAAAGGACAAAGCCTCGCGTAAGCCAATGACATCTGTGGCATCACATTTTTTTAGAGTTCCACAAAGGTTCCTATAAAAACTTACAAATTATGGTTGTTGATAAAGTTTCCACCTCTATCAAGGAGGCAGCCCCACAGATGAACTCCTAAGAAGGGAATCCAGATGGATTTATAACTTTAACAGTCTGGCCCCAGGAGGTCTAAATGAGGAAATTTTATTTAATGGCTTTTACAAGAAATAATGGTCATCTTTGATTAATTTTTTCTTCATTATTGACTTGTTTTCTTTTTCTTCAATTTGTGTACACTCATTAACAACGGAATGGATCTTCCACCAACGTTCATCACAGTCTCCATGGATATTTCCCTTTGGAAGTATTCCTTTTTGGACCTTTGCTGTATATTTTACATGTACTTACCTTATAATTCGGCTCGGTCTGTCCTCTCTTTTAAATGGTCACATCCATCATGTGCCTCCTTTTTAAATTCCATCCTCTGCCTAATTTCCCTGGTAGCTGTAATATAATCGTTGCAGTTGGTGATTTATCAAGCATTTGTCTTTTGCCTTATTTAGTGCTAAGACTTAGATATTTCCAACTGCTGGACACTGTTTTTTTTTTACACATTCCCTCAGCTCCTCTTTTGAGGTCATGAGGCTCATGAACCTCAATGGAGTGAAATAGTTCTCTTATTATGGTCTGGACATTTTATATTTCCTAGGCCTTTGTATGACCAGCATTTAATAATAAGAGTTCTTTTTGTACATACATGTCTATATGCTAATTTACTGGTATTTCTAATTCTTTGCAATAATATAATCCTTAATTGACAATGGTGTCAATATAAAAAAGATAAAAGATATTTTATTTATTTATTTTTTTCTTCTTGTTTGCAATTCTCTTAATTTGTTTAATAGCCTCTATTGCGCAGGCGCTGAATACTCTTTATTTTTTTGTTTTCTATTAAATGTCACTCAGTTATACAAATTGTGCAAAATCTTTGCAGCGTTCATTCCATTTGTACTGCTGCACAAGCGCATAACATGCACACTACTGATCGGCATATTTACTGCCTGAATGACGGAGTTAACTGTGGCACAGATGAGCAGGTACTATCACCGCCGATCTTCTATGTATTTCTTGTGCGCATGTGCGGTAATGGACACGTGACCCTACGGTCCTGGTGTCCGTCTTGCTTATCAGACTAACTGCACACGCTCTATTGCACGCAGTACATCATTATTGAATATGTATGATGCCCAGCTGATGGATCCCACTATGATATAGGTGTGCAGGTGTCATTGCCGCTGGTCTCCTGTGCTACTTGTGTGCACATGAGGATCGGATATGTGACTTAAGGTCCTGGTGCACACTTGGTTTACTATACTGTTTGTGCATGCCTTATGGGACGTTCAGGCCTATTCCATAAGGTCTTGGGCTTAAACACTCACAGGAGTGGTCATCTGTTTTTGTTTTTATGGCATATATTTCATTGGATGATCACTTGACCGCAAGGTCCTTTTTACCTGTACTTCTCAGAGCATGCTCTACCTCAACATATAGGTCCTTTTATATTGCATCTAAGGATCACTGTTTCGTACCAAGGATATAGGGGTAAGAATGTTTATTTACTCAGTAACCTTAGCAATGTCATGCACTGGTGACCCCAGATGGTCTCTCACACCTGCTTGATTGTCAATTTACTCAATTACTTTGACTATATAAAGCGGACAAGCTTTCTTTTCCCTCACTTACCACTGAGGAAGCCACACTGTGTGGCGATACGCATTGGGTTTCTCCCCCTCCTCTATGATGTGACCGGGTTACTCTCTTTCACCAGGTTCCAACAGGTCTTATGCAGCCTTAATCTTTCTTTTCCCTCCTTTAACCCTCTGTAGAGGGTTATTTATCTTTTTTGACCATCTTTCAAGAATGCTGAACTGCTTTTAGGGGGGTTATAAGCTTTATTTACTTAATCATTATTATTATTTTGCTACATTTTGTGAGTCTGCAGGCTTTATCCTGTTGAGTTATTTTTGTCTTTGGTACCACAATTGTATTTTGTCATCACATTTGCTGCTATCTGTTGATTTGCAGGATTTATCCAGGTGAGCCTCATTAGCTCTGGTTACCATCCTGAGTAGCCTAGTGTGTTTTATCATATGAGCCCCCACATAGCCTCATATATACAGCATGAGACATGACATAGCCTCCCATAAACAGTATAAGCACCACACAGCCTCTCATAAAGAGTATGAGCCCCCACATTGCCTCCCATAAACAGTATGAGCCCCCACATTGCTTCCCATATACAATATGAGCCCCCACATTGCTTCCCATAAACAGTATGACCCCCACATTGCCTCCCATATACAGTATAAGCCCCCACATAGCTTCCTATATACAGTATGAGCCCCACATAGCCTCCTACATACAATATGACCCCTGCATAACCTCCAATATACAGTATGAGCCCCACATAGTCTCTTACATACATCATGTGCCCCATATAGCCTCTGATAAACAGCATGTGCTCCACATAGCCTCACTATATACAGTATGAGACCCACATATAGCCTTCAATATACAGTATAAGCCCCCAAATGGCCTCCTATATAGAGTATGGGCCCCCACATAGCCTGAATATATATAGTGTGAACCTCCAAATATACAGTGTGAGCCCCCACATAGCCTCCAGTATACATACAAATATCCCATACACATGAAAAAAAAAAACCACCACATATTTACCTCGCTCCTGTTTCTCCAGCGCTCTGCTCCTGTCTCCTAAGCACTGAGTCTCGGCAGCAGCGCAAA
Organism: Ranitomeya variabilis; assembly: GCF_051348905.1. Lineage (NCBI taxonomy): Eukaryota > Metazoa > Chordata > Amphibia > Anura > Dendrobatidae > Ranitomeya > Ranitomeya variabilis. The sequence goes on from NC_135234.1 coordinate 654,372,110, forward strand.
GTCATCTCGCTGATTAGTGGAAGATGGAGCTAGTGGTCCTGTCCTCCACCAATGTATCCACCACTGTCTGCATCATGAGGATGTAGATAGCGTTAACAGCGGATGGGCGGTGGGCGGCTGCAGATGGGCGGTGGGTGGCTTTGGATGGGAGGCTGGCTGGGGAGGGCATGCTGTATCCCATGGGCCACTGTTTCAGCCCTTTGGCTGTCTCAGCTGCTGGCCAATCTGTGCCCAAGTGTGTGCTAGGTGACTTACTGTAAAGGCTCATGGATAATGAAATACTGTAGATAATGCTGCTCAATTTTAATTTTCACTTTTTTTGCGTGTGGTCTATAATAATCTATCCGTTATTTTATTTATTTTTATTAAAAAAAGTTACTTTCTTATACAAACAATTTTGCAAATAGTTGCTGAAGATGCAACACCATACATAACATGATGAAACGCATTGTAAGTGCTACGTGATATATATAGTACATGACATGTGTCATCTGTGATTCCTCACAGTGCTACAAGTAGTAAAAATAATCCAGTTTCACAGTTAAAATTGTAAATTGAATAGCAGTAAGTGCTCTTGCTTTCTTGTCACATCTACTGTTTTTCTATTTCTAGCATACTTGCAGTTTATAGGATGAATGCCCTTCTTGTTAGCTACTTGTTTGAATATGCATTCTTGACAATGTAGCGATTCATAAAAGTAACAGTATCTTATTGTTACAATAATTGAATACACCAATAGATATAATAAAAGTAAAACATACCCAATTTTTCATCAGTGTTTCCTAACTTGTACAAATACTGTAACATCTATAAACCAATAATCCCAATTTCTCAAAAGACTAGAGTCTGAAATCTTCATAAAAAGACATTATTTTTTTTTACATTTCTGGTTCAGATTATTTAAAGTAAGGAAAGATTCACAAGCAGATTGTGGACAGCGCTATAGAGCCTGCATAGGTAACAGATGGACCTGGGCCCAGTTGTTATATAATAAAAAAAAAAAAACAGTATGAAGCTCACCCAATTATTTAGGACGGGAGATCCCTGACTGATAGGATCTCTTCTGTGTTTGAAACCTGATTATACTGCTGTTTTACTGCCCTCCCTCTTCATTGATGTAGTAATTATGATCATTTGCTGACCCTCTAAGGGTATGTTTCCACGGTCAGGAAACGCTGCATTTTAAGTGTATTCCGCATTTCTTGTGCAAATGTTGCATTTTTTTGCGCGAAAAAATCGCATCGCGGAAAAAAAAGCAACATGTTCATTAAATATGCGGAATTGCGGGGATTCCGCACACCTAGGAGTGTATTGATCTGCTTACTTCCCGCACGGGGCTGTGAACACCATGCAGGAAGTAAGCGGATCATGTGCGGTTGGTACCCAGGGTGGAGGAGAGGAGACTCTCCTCCACGGACTGGGCACCATATAATTGGTCAAAAAAAAGAATTAAAATAAAAAATAGTCATATACTCACCATCGATGGCCCCGCCCCCTGGAGTGTTCCCGCCTCTCTGCGCTGCATGCTGCCGCTTCCGTTCCTATAGATGGTGTGGTGAAGGACCTGCGATGACGTCGCTGTCTTGTGATTGGTCGCGTGACCGCTCACGTGACCGCGACGTCATCTAAGGTCCTGCACCTTGGTGTATTTATAGAAACGGACGCCGCTGAGGAGATCGGCTGTCTGCAGAGGGTGAGTATAACCATTTTTTAATTTTTTTATTATTTTTAACATGATATCTTTTTACTATTCATGCTGCATAAGCAGCATCTATAGTAAAAAGTTGGTCACACTTGTCAAACACTATGTTTGACAAGTGTGACCAACCTGTCAGTCAGTTTTCCAAGCGATGCTACAGATCTTGCAAAATGCTAAAAAAACGGGGAAAAAAATGCAAAAAAAAAAGGCGGATTTCTTGCAGAAAATTTCCGGTTTTCTTCAGGAAATTTCTGCAAGAAATCCTGACGTGTGCACATACGCTTAATCAAGATTTTTATGTTGAACTAGCCACAGGATGTAATAGCGGCTGCAGAGTGAAATAGATGGGTTTGTAATGTGACACAGCTAAAGTCAGCTGCACTTCCCTTCCCGCTACAATGCCTCATGAGGGAGGTTAGACCTGAAGGTTAGGGCTGTATCCTTATGTTTTATGCACTAAGGCTATGTGCACACGTAGGAAAAAGAGGTGCAGAATTTTCTGCACAAAATCCGCATGTCCTGGCAGAATCCGCAGCCGCGGATTTGCCGCGGTTTTTATGCGGATTTTGTGCGTTTTTTATGCGGAATTGCTGCAGATGTTCTGCGGTTTTTGCCACTGCGGATTTTTAACATGGAGGGGTGCAGAAATTCTGCAGATCCGCACAAAAGAACTGACATGCACTTCTTTGAAATCTGCAGCAATTCCGCACTGATTTTTTTTTTTTCCCATTCACTAACATTGTACTGTACATCACAGTGCGGATCTGCAGCGTTTCTGCGCGGTAAAATCCGCTGCGGATCCACAGCAAATCCACATCGTGTGCACATACCCTTAGAAACCGGCTTTATGCTTTTGTGGGGGCATATTCCTTCTCCTAAATGTTGTAGCCTACTGGTGATTGATCAGCATAAAAAAGGGGAGAGAAGTACACATCCCCAGAGAAAACTCTAAGATAACATCCACTGGACTTACCAAATATTAACTCACTAGGCTTCAAATAGCTTGATTGCTAATATCACCACAATGGAGAGGAGACATAAAAATTTCAAATGGAAGATGCCTCAAACCTCAGTAATTTAAAATCGCCTCTGTGTATATGCTGTTCGTGACATAAAAGTGGCATTTCTTCTCCTATATTGACAGAGATTTGTTGTCTAAAAATTGTTTCGTTATCCCAGTTATGAAAAACATAAAACTAAGGTCAGTCTTTGATACTAATTAGTATAGTCACCTCCAATAAGAGAGCACACACCTTTCCTCAAATGTGGATGAAATTCAAAGTCACTGGCTACTACCTATTTGGGAGCTGTTTATTTTGCAGCCTGATAATAAGATCTAAGGACTCTTCTAATTCCCTGGATAGGGATATATGGTGTATTAGGCACTTTCCTGACTTCGGATATATACTCTCACCAAAGTTAACGCTTAAGAAGCTGGATAAAACAATGTAATCTTTATTTATACCATTAACAACATCAATAAAACCACATAAAATAGTACATATATAGATAGGGGAAAAGAATCAAGTACAGGAAGGGGCCGGCAGGTATGGCTGAAAAGGTGGCTAGATTAACATCTAATACAACCCCGAGTAGTATTAGTTAGTATCACAAACAGAATATATCAACAAACAAACTCAAAACACATTGAATAGTTATATACATATATATTTCTCACTAATCAGTTAATCCAAACTGCAGACGGTAGTGGTCAAGCATCATATATAAAGTGCACTCGTATAATAGTAGTAATGTGGAAACAACCACTAAGGCCGGAGACACACTGGTGCGAGATACGGCCGAGTCTCGCTGGTTAAAAGCAAGCTGTGGCACCGGCATTCCGGAGCGGAGCGTGCAGCTGCATAGCAATACATGGAGCCGCACGCTCCGCTCCGGAGTGCCGGTGCCACAGCTTGCTTTTAACCACCGAGACTCGGCCGTATCTCGCACCAGTGTGTCTCCGGCCTAACAAGTAAAATCACAAGGTAAACAGGGTGCCGGGGCACATCCGCCCGCAGTATTGGAAAATATCACTGTAGAAAACAATGTGTGAGTGCACAGGGTGTGGTGGGTCCCTGGCTGCTGGCTTCCATTAGGTAAATACAACCCATGGTCACACATTGTTTTCTACAGTGATATTTTCCAATACTGCGGGCGGATGTGCCCCGGCACCCTGTTTACCTTGTGATTTTACTTGTTAGTGGTTGTTTCCACATTACTACTATTATACGAGTGCACTTTATATATGATGCTTGACCACTACCGTCTGCAGTTTGGATTAACTAATTAGTGAGAAATATATATATATATATATATATATATATATATATATATAACTATTCAATGTGTTTTGAGTTTGTTTGTTGATATTTTCTGTTTGTGATCCTAACTAATACTACTCAGGGTTGTATTAGATGTTAATCTAGCCACCTTTTCAGCCATACCTGCCGGTCCCTTCCTGTACTTGATTCTTTTCCCCTATCTATATATGTACTATTTTATGTGGTTTTATTGATGTTGTTAATGGTATAAATAAAGTTTTATCTAGCTTCTTAAGAGTTAACTTTGGTGAGATTATTAGATATCATTTTTTTTCTGGTATATATTATTGAGATGATCTATTGGTGTGTTCGGATATATACTTCAAGATGTCATTACCAAAAAATGTGTATCAGGAAAATGATACAGCCACTAAGATTGAGAAATTCCACACAGCAAAGCTCCATCAGCTCAGGAGAGGAAATGCTTTTTTTGCACAAACAACAAATACGTAGAGGTGATTTGGTGGCATCTGCCATTGATGTTGGACCTACAAAGTAGTAATCTGGATATTCTTTTTCTAAGAGAAGAATCATTATTTATTATATAACGGCCTTCGGCTCGATCTCGAGCCATAGCGACTTGATGGATGAACGATCTGTAAGAAGTTCGATCTTGAACAAGCCTAAATAGGTCCACCAGGGTCTGCTCTGCCATTATATTGATAGTATCAAGCCATCAGGTTGATTGTCTTCCTCTTCGCCTTGTTCATTCTATTCTTTTGATTATGATGTTCTTTGTTATGATCCGGTGACCTTGGAGCCGCATAAAACTTTCTCAGGAATAGGTGGAAACTGTACTAACCGCAAATCCTGAACTAACACCGCAACTAGAAGTAGCCGTGGGGTGTGCCTAACAAACCCTAGACACCTCGACACAGCCGGAGGACTAAATACCCCTATAGATGGAAATAGGAATACTACCTTGCCTCAGAGCAGAACCCCAAAGGATAGGCAGCCCCCCACAAATAATGACTGTGAGTAGGAGAAGAAAAGACACACGCAGGTAGGAAACAGGATTTAGCAAAAGAGGCCACTCTAGCTAAATAGGAAAGGATAGGACAGAATACTAGGCGGTCAGTAAAAAACCCTTCCAAAAATATCCACCGCAGATAATACAAAAATTCCACAATCTAACTAAAGACGTGGAAAGAATATCTGCAACCCCAGAGAATCCAACAAGACTGAGAAAATACTGACACAATCTAAGCTGGACAAAAAAACACAAAAGAATAGCACTGAATTATGAAGCACACAGCATGTGTGCCACAGAAACAAAACCAGACACTTATCTTTGCTGATTAGGCAGAAAGGCAGGAGAAACCAGGCAGAGGTCCAACACCTCCCAACAACAATTGGCAACTGGCAAGGACTAATGAATCCTGCACACCTAAATACCCCAGTCAGAACTGCAATCAGCAGACACACCTGACCAGGCCTGCAACCCAGGGACCACTGCATTACCACCTACTACCACCGGAGGGAACCCAAAAGCAGAATTCACAACAGTTCTTGTCCAATGATTGCTCTCTTTGTTTGATTTGTCCAAAGTAGGCAAGTCAGCAAGCCGTAGCTTGGTGATCCTTACTTCAAGTGACATGTCTGACTTCATTTGTTCCAAAACTGATTTGTTTGTAAAGATGGGCGAACCCAAACAGCAAAGTTCGGCATCCATATCGAACACCTACTGTTGGGCACGGACACCGAACACAAAGTTCAACAGGAAGTTCGTGCTACTGTACGCGTTTGGCCCCTTGAACACCAGGTGTTTGTCGTGCTGTCATGTGCACGACAGCGCGGCAAACACTGTTTATGACTGGCGGTAAAATCATTACCGCCGGTCAGACAGCCGCGGTTCCCACGCTGTCAAATGACAACATGAGCGCTCAGCTGTGATCGGAGGTAAAACCTTTAGGCTATGTGCACACGTTGCGGATTTTGCTGCGGATCTGCAGCGGATCTGCAGCTGTGGGTCCGCAGCAGCTTTCCATGCGTTTACAGTACAATGTAAAGCTATGGAAAACGCATTCCGCAGTGCCCATGCTGCGGAAAAAAACGTGCGGAAACGCTGTGGGTTACATTCCACAGCATGTCAATTCTTTGAGCGGATTCCGCTGCGGTTTACACCTGCTCCTCTATAGGAATCTGCAGGTGTAAAACCGCAGGTGGAATCCGCACAAATTCCGCATAAAAACCGCTGTAAATTCGCAGGTAAAACGCAGTGCCTTTTACCCACAGATTTCTGAAATCCACTGCGGAAAAATCCGCAGCCCTAAAAAATACGTGTACACATACCCTTATCTCAGATCACTGGCGTCAGCTAATGGGCTATTACTCCCATCAGCCTACGCCTGCTGCCGCTAATAACAGTGAGAGCAGGCAGCGGCTAATGGGAGTATTCATCAGCCAGTGCCTGCGCTCTAAATAAATAATTTAAAATAACAGCATGGGTTCCCCTGTATTTTTGAAAACCAGCAAGACAAAACTGATAGTTGGAGACTGCAACCTGATGAGGTCGCCGCTGCTCACTGATACTGTGCTCACAGTGGCTCATTCCTCAGTGGGTCTCAGCCTGGACGATCGCATGTTGGCACCGTCCAGGAAGAAAACTATATATCCCAAGACACTGACTACGGTGTGGGACAGAACGTCAGACAGGTAAGGGATATTGTTTTTTATTTTTGTTTTATTACATGAGACGAGGAATTCTATGCTGAGTATAACTGTGTTTGTTATTTTCAAATAAAAAATAATAATCTTTATTTATATAGCGCTAACATATTCCATCGCGCTTTACAGTTTAACAGTTCATACACAAGTCATAAGTAACAACGTTCAAAATAATACAATAATTAAAGCAAAATAAGACGACCCAGCTCGTGAGAGTTTACAATGTACAATGAGGTGGGGAAGACACAAAGTACAGGTGCTTATTATGGGGGAACCCATGCCGTGTTTTTTAAATTATTTATTTAGACCGCAGGCGCCGACTGATGAATTTTCCCATCAGCCGCCAACTGCTCTCACTGTTATATAAGCAGGTGTCGGCTGATGGGAGTAGTAGTTCCATCAGCTGACGCCAGTGACTGGAATTAAACCTTTTACCTCCGATCACAGCTGCGGGCTCACGCTGTCATTTGACAGCGTGGGAACCGCAGCTGTCTGGCTGATTAGAAGAAATGTTTGCAGCGCTGTCATGCACATGACACTATTATTATTATTATTATTATATTATTATCCACTATTATTATACATTAAGGTCTGGAGAGATCTCAGAGAATAGTAAACCTCTTAATGTTACTTGGTGTACTAATTTGGACAGAATTTATTTTGGAACCAAATAGTGTTTGTCAGCTGATTCAAGTGAATCTGACCAAAACAAATGTTTGGAAACCCACTCATCTTTGTTAGAATTTATTTTATCTTTTGCAACTTCTCTTTCCAGCCGTAAAAGCCTTTTTAGAAGTTTTTCTACAGTTGTATCTGTTTTAAAGAATGTGGTATTGAACACAAGGCTCAAATCTACAATGACATACAAAGCCATCCACAACCTGTCTCCTCCATACATCTGTGACATGGTCTCCCGGTACCTACCTGCACGCAACCTCCGATCCTCTCAAGATCTCCTTCTCTACTCCTGTCTCATCTCTTCTTCCCATAACCGCATCCAAGACTTCTCCCGTGCTTCCCCCATACTATGGAACTCTATACCCCAACACATCAGGCTCTCACTTACCATAGAAACCTTCAAAAAGAACCTGAAGACTCACCTCTTCCGACAAGCCTACAATCTGCAGTGATCCTGAACCGCCGCACAACCAGCTCTACCCTCTCCTAGTGTATCCTCACCCATCCCCTGCAGACTGTGAGCCCTCGTGGACAGGGTCCTCCCTCCTTATGTACCTGTATGCCTTGCTTTCTTTGCTCATGTTTAATTGTATTTGTCGATTTTTGCCCCCTTTTCCCATGTAAAGCGCCATGGAATAAATGGCGCTATAAAACTGTATTATAATAATAATAATAAAAATAATACAGGAAACATGATACTTGCACAGAAATGTCAACTTTGTGGCTTTTTAAGTCTACTCCATTCGGACAATGCTAACATAATCAGAGACTGCAAGTTAGCTACCGTACTCAATTTCCTAATGCTGAGCATGTACTTTTGACTCTAGTTCTCTAGATCATGTTTTTTCCTGCCATTGGAGATATAAGTAGGAAGTATTTTCCAATGTAAAACTCTGATAGTAGGCTTCTATGTATGCCACGCCATACATTATTACTGACTTCCATTGGAAACAAAATATTTACCATGCAGGTTTTTGTTTTTTTTGCTGTATCCTTTTAAAGTGCAGCAGACTATCAGACAACACTTTTATAAAATGTAAAAAAATATGCGTATGTATAAAAGACTCTGGTACACCATAAGGGCACATATTTGACATCCATCTGATGGAAGGCACCATATGGATATGTTGCCATAAGAGCCTGGAAATAGCTTGTCATTGATAGCCCAATGTGCAAGAAAGAATATGCTCTGCCAAACAGTGATGCTCTAAAATGACCCTCCAGTTCAGGGACCAAATATACAGATTCCAAAGCCGTAATTTTTTATGACACTTGCCCTTGCGGAAAGATACATGTTGGGCTCACCACCAGACAATTGAAAGTGCGAGTCTGTGAACATGTTCTTGGTATTTCTGCTGCTCTAAGCGAAACAGATATTTCTGCTATGAAAACGATCCCCAAACATAAATGATTGCAATAGTTCTCTTTTCAAGATCCGTGGCATTGATATGATCACCCCTCCATCAGGGTGCGGCAAAATCAGCAAAATTCTTGCCCAACATGAGACCAGGTGAATATGGGCCCTTGGCAATGTCCATCCCCTCGGTCTCAATGAGGATATTAGTTATGCCCCTTTTCTCTGACCAGCCATATGTCATCTGGCTTGGTTTCTCTGTTAATTGTAATATTTGTATTTTCCATGTTTTAAATAATGTATTTTATCCTTATTGGCTCAATCCATACACTTATCTTATTATTCATGACCATCTTCATGGAAGAATTGAATTCTTGCATTATTTTTTTCATTCGGACACATGGAGACTTCTGTCCACAGTTTTCCCTCCCCCCACTTTATACACTACTCTTAGCACTCATTAATGATATATTAATCATGACTTTTGGCTGTATAGCAGGTTGATATAGCTATTATCTACATTTTATTGTCAACTTTTATTTGTCATCACTGATCTGGATACATACAGTATGTGCTAATTGTTTTTATTATTTATCTTATTATGTTTATCTCTTATTGTGTTTATTTTATTCAAGATTATAGTCATATCAGTTATATATATATATTTATATTATTACTCTTTTATTCTCACTATTAATTTCCCCTTTTACACTCGCATTTTTATATAGATACTTTTTACATTACAAATTCACTGAAAATTAGTGTTTTCTAATTCTCATATAGTCATCTCCCCTCTTCATTATTCTTCCTTACATATTGTCACTTTATGACCAGCTAGTAATATTACATCGCAACACTTTCCTCACAATCACCCAGTGACATCACTCATCCACATATTCACAAGGTGGCATGCATGCGCATTAGGGTGTTTAATTTTTCCGAAGTTATGATTTTCTTATGACTTTGCTTGAATCCTTGGTCTAAGTCATCTAAAAGATCCATGTAAAAAAATTTAGCGAAATCGATTAATATTTAAGGGTTGCACACTTTGATCACTTTTATCTTAAAGTACTGAAATTCATGAAAATGTATCATCAGCATCACACTAATGTGTATGTTGTGTTTCTATTATGTTTTGCAGGTAGTTAAACTGAAAATGAGTACTAGAAAGGGAATTACTTGAAAAGGTGCCTGGTGGTGAATTTTTGGGAGCTCGACTCCCTTCCAAGGAACAAGTGCTTTTAGTTTTTATTTACCATCACAAGGAAATGAAAGAAACACTCTCATGTGCTGCTAAATCCACAAGTATTAAACTACAGGGAGTGTGGAAGAAAGTAAGTATCCCTGTCATGACAGAGGAGAATATCTGAACTCGTATACAGAAGTTATACAAGGAATATCAACATCTGGGTAAAGAGAAATCAAGAAACACTGACAAAGCAAATATGAAGCGGCAGATTTGTAAAGGTGATCTTGTTGAGCTATTTGATATTGCCAGGCAAAATGTGATGTCCATGAATAGCGTACTAGAAGACGATAAAGCATTCCTTAAGTCACAAAGAGAGGATCGTATGAGTTCATCAATGAGTGGTGTAGATAAGGTTCTTGCCTCACAATTTAAAAAGAAGAAAATAAATACAGAAAAAAAGGAGGCATACAAGATGAAACATTATAAAGAAATCGCCAAAATGAAGAAGACAGTTATAGTGGAGCACTCAGTCTCATCTCCATCATCATCAATTCACGAAGAGGATGAATTTTCTGCACCACCAGTGAAAAAATCTTGTGCAGGTCGTAGATTAAAACTTCTTGATCACACACTCACGGCTACATGGGATCAAGAACAACTCTCCATTCGACAAGCAAGTACTTCATTTATTGCAACTGCAAAAAGCCTTGGTCATGATGTTTCATGCATTTCCATATGTCCATCTACCGTTTTCCGAGCTCGGGCGATTAACAGAAGACAAATGGCTGAGAACATGGAAAAGTCACAGTTTGAAAATCCTCCTCATTTAGTCTTACATAGGGATAGTAAATTGTTGCCTTCGGTTGCCTGTGGGAGTGTCAAAACTCTAGAAGATAGAGTTATTGTTCTTATAACTGGAAAATATTTTGAGCATTTACTTGGCGTACCTGTTGCCCAGAAAGGTACTGGTGAGCTAATGGCTGAAGTTGTTATTCAGGAGGTGGACCGATTCGTTCTACGTGACTGTATCATTGGTATATCTTTCAATACAACTGCATCTAATACAGGAATGATCCAAGGAGCATAATCAGAATTGAAACTGAACTTGGGCAACCATTGTTGTGGTCACACCCACTAATTAATCTTGAAAGGAGTGTTTGGTAACTGTTGTAACATCCCATCAAGTTGTCCTGACATCCAGATTCTCTGAAAGTTCCAAAATCAGTGGAATTCAGTTGATAAGAAGTCCTATTCCACGATGTTAGATGAAGAAAATCCCATTCAAGGTTTTCTAGATGAACAACGTGCGAAAATGGTGGACTACCTCAACAATGTCTTGAAAGATGGCAGTCATCCAAGAGAAGATTACAAAGAGCTATTACAACTATCACTTCTATATCTTGAAGGTTGGGATGAAAACAATTTCAAATATAGGGTTGCAGAGGCTCTGACTGAAGCAAGGTGGATAGCAAAGGCCATATATGTACTCAAAATTGTGCTATTCACTAAACAATTGCATATTTCTACCGAATTGAAAGGAATAAGAAAAGTAGCACATTTTGTCTGTCTAATATATGTCCGCTTTTGGCACTAGGCAGTTGTAAGTCGATGGGCTCCAAAGAATGATTTGGAGATACTACAGCTTTTGCAATATTTTCCAGATAAAGATGTCAGAGAAAGTGCCCTCACAGTGGCTAAGAGACACATTTGGTATCTGTCAGAAACTAACATAGGATTGGCATTTTTGGATGAACGTATCGGTCAGGCTGAGAAGGATAAGATGTTTGAAAATTTAAGAATGAAACCTGCAAAGAAAAAGGAACTGAAACGGTTGTAAGGTAAAAACCTAGTTTTTGAAGGAAAAGACCTCAGCGATTTTGTTACAAGTAAAACAAAGACATTCTTTGAATTGTTTGGGATCCACGACGTAGAAGAATATTGCAGTGATACACTAAGAAGCTCCGTCAATGCTCTTAAGATGGTGAATGACACCACAGAAAGGGGCATTGCTCTGATAAAGAAGTTTATAATTCAATCAGAGATGAACAACAGAAACAGTTCTTGTTAAAAGTTGTCGAGTATCATAGAAAAGCCGTCACCAAGCGAACAAAAGAAGGAGTTGCATCTTTCACAGCACATTCGTGTAAATCATTTAATACATATGATACTGCCTATCAATGTTACTGCTTATTGTCTCTATTATTCTAAGTTTTTAATTGTTTGAATTTCTAATAAAAAATACTTAACATTGAAAATCTGTTTTTTTCGTACTTTTATTAAACTGATAAAAGTGTGCAACCTCTAAATATTGTTTGATCGTCTTGAAATTAGGCATATATACTTTTTACATTAGTGAGACTCGGGGCGTAAGTAAAGTCTGCAAAAATTTGACATTTTAATTTTTACCATACAAAATGAAACACCCTAATGCGCATCCATCCTCTCGGACTTTCCTGACTGGCTGCGTCTCTATGTTCTCTTGTTCTCTGTGATGTCGGGTCATGTGGGTTACCCACATGATGCTGACGTCGTAGATCACATGACATGGATTTTTGGACTTGCTTTGCTCCGTCATGCATCACACCACGCCCCCTTCAAAACTACTGGTCACTTGGTACACATCTTCCTTCCAGCTGATAAACTCCCGTGAGGCGTGATGTGTTATACCGCTCACCCCTTACGATCGGCCGACACCACTTTTTAAACCCATACCTCCTTTGATGATGCTACCCCCTGAGGAAGATACCCTTAAAATGCGCTTCAGGGTGGGCAGCACGCTTAGATACATAATGTGTTTCTACTATTACGGTTGCACAATGCAATGCACAGGCTTACATGATGTGTGACCCCCTATTTTCTTGTTGAAAAGTTATTTTAATACACCTTTTACATATTGCACGAGTGCCACTTCTTTGTTGTACGTTCGTCACCTCCTTGATTTTGGAATAAACTATGTATAGCAATTACTTTGATTCCGGACTTTTAGTTGATTCATTTTTCCTTGTTTCTAGTATTTGGACTGGGTCAGGAAGTGCAGGGTAACTTCTGATTGTGTCTATATCTTTTAGTTCGCATCTATATTTGTCTTATTTTTGGTATGTGCCTTTATCCTCTGCTGTGTCAGTAGCAACGTCTTTATATTTGCTCCTCGCACTTGATTCACTCCCTCCTTTGATTCTGTGACCTGTCTCCCTTCTGTTCACACCTTGTATCTTTCATGTGCAATTAAATGTGTATAAATCTGGAGCCTTGGACAATGCATGCAGCTCTATCAAATGCATATAATGACTCTGTTGTCTGGTGTCCCGGGACCAGGGGCTCTTTCCCTGTCCTTAACGTTAGGGATGCCCTAGCTCGTCCTGTTCTCCAGATTACTTCTGATAGTGAAGAGTCCAGGGTCACATACCTTGCCTTAGATCCTAAATCTGCCCTGAGTCTGTACCCTTCCCCCACCCAGGAAAGAGGGGAGTAGTGGTGTACCATAATAAACCAACCACACTAACAAGGTAATATAAACAGGGATAAAAGAAAATACCAATCATCAAAATATACTCACACAAGCAACAGTGGTAAACACCGGGGAGTAAAGGATGGTGTTAAACCAAAGTAGTAGTGTTAAACCTAGCAATAGTCACAGATAAATCCACCATTCACTTACTCTAATAACCAACAACACCCTCTAGCCATGAAGCAAAAGCTAATTCTGACAATGAGTGCTAGCAAGGACCCAGATTATATAAGAGATGGAAGTGGCTACCAGTGCACAGCTGAGAGCCTTAGCTCCAGAAGCTCTCAACAGAGCAGATTAATCCCTGTGATGCCAAAAGAAATTTCCAATGTTTTATACGAAGGTGAAGTGTTTCTAAACAGTGCAGTAGTAGGAGAAATCAGACTCTGTGGTCTTCTGGCTCTTCTCTGTTGAGGTAAACCTGTGACAGTACCCCCCTTCTATGAGGGACCTCCAGAACCTCAGATCCTGGTTTATCTGGGTCTGCCACGTGAAAAGACCTGATCAGCCTGGCCACAAGGACGTCAGATGCTGGTACCCACATCCTCTCTTCAAGACCATATCCCTTCCAGTTTACCAGATACTAAATCGACCAACGGACTAAGCAAGAATCAATGCTCTTTGCTATTTGAAAATCTAAATTTCTATCCACAATGACAGGAGATGGCAGTAGCGGTGATGGTACAGAGGACGCAATGTATTTTTTGAGTAGAGGTTGATGAAACATATTATGGATTCTAAAGATGGGCGGCAAAGCAAGGCGGAATGCTACGGGATTGACAACGGCCACAATCTTATAATGACCGATGAACCTGAGACCCAGTTTCCAAGAGGGAACCTTCAACTTAAAGTTCCTTGAGGACATCCACACCAAGTCACCAACACACAGGTCGGGACCCACCAAACGTCTTCCATCAGCCACACTCTTATATTTGGACCCCATCTACCTCAAATTATCAATAACCCCTTGCCACACAGACGTAAGTGATGATGAAAACCATTCCTTTTCAGGTATTCCAGTAGAACAAGTCCTGTTAAATGAGCTGAACTGATGGTGAAACCCGTATGCCTTGCAAAACGGGATTTACCAGTAGACTCATTGGACTCATGACAACGATTATTTACTGCAAATTTAGCTAGAGGTAAATAGGTAACCCAATCCTCCTGATTCTCAGACACAAAACACCTAAGTCTCAAGATTCTGGTCAACCTGTTCAGTTTGTCCATTAGACTGTGGGTGAAATGCTGAAGAGAACGACAGATGGATCCCCAAATAAGTGCAAAATGCCCTCCAAAATATGGAAATAAACTGAATCCCTTGGTTCTTCAACTATATCAATAGTAAAAAAAATCAAAAGTCAAAGTGTAGGCCCCTTAAAAAATTGTGAGGAAAGAATAGCTGTAGATGACGAGGAAAAAGCTAATATATTAAACACCTTCTACTCCACAGTATTCACGGTGGAAAATGAAATACTAGGTGAAATGCCAAGAGACAAAGAAAACCCTATATTAACGGTCACCAATCTAACACAAGAAGAGGTGCGAAACCGGCAAAATAAGATTAAAATAGATAAATCTCCGGGTCTGGATGGCATACACCCATGAGTACTATGAGAATATAAGTAATGTAATAGACAAACCATTATTTCTTATATTTAGGGACTCTATAGCGACGGGGTCTGTTCCACAGGACTGGCGCATAGCAAATGTGGTACCAATATTCAAAAAGGACTCTAAAAGTGAACCTGGAAATTATAGGCCAGTAAGTTTCACCTCTATTGTTGGTAAAATATTTGAAGGGTTTCTGAGGGATGTTATTCTGGATTATTTCAATGAGAATAACTGTTTAACTCCATATCAGCATAGGTTTATGAGGAATCACTCCTGTCAAACCAATCTAATCAGTTTTTATGAAGAGGTAAGCTATAGACTGGACCAAGGTGAGTCATTGGACATAGTATATCTTGATTTTTCCAAAGCGTTTGATACCATGCCACACAAGAGGTTGGTACACAAAATGAGAATGCTTGGTCTGGGGGAAAATGTGTGCAAATGGGTAAGTAACTGGCTTAGTGATAGAAAGCAGAGGGTGGTTGTAAATGGTATATTCTCTAACTGGATCCCTGTGACCAGTGGGGTACCGCAGGAGTCGGTGTTGGTACCTATTCTTTTCAACATACTTATTATCAATCTGGTAGAAGGTTTACACAGTAAAATATCGATGTTTGCAGTTGATACAAAACTATGTAAAGCAGTCAATACAAGAAAAGATAGTATTTTGCTACGGATGGATCTGGATAAGATGGAAACTTGGGCTGAGAGGCGGTTAAACAATGATAAATGTAAGGTTATACACATGGGAAGAAGGAATCAATATCACCATTACACACTGAACGGGAAACCACTGGGTAAATCTGACATGGAGAAGGACTTGGGGATCCTAGTTAATGATAAACTTACCTGGAGCAGCCAGGCAGCGGCTGCCAAGGCAAACAGGATCATGGGATGCATTATAAGAGGTCTGGATACACATGATGAAAGCATTATATTGCCTCTGTATAAATCCCTGGTTAGACCGCACATGGAGTACTGTTTCCTGTTTTGGGCACCGGTGCTCAGGAAGGATATAATGGAACTAGAGCGAGTACAAAGGAGGGCAACAAAATTAATAAAGGGGATGGGGGAACTACAATACCCAGAGAGATTAGCAAAAATAGGATTATTTAGTCTAGAAAAAAGACTGAGGGGCGATCTAATAACCATTGTAAGGATTGTACTCATTCAGATGCGTAGGAGGAAACAGGAGGCACATTCTCTTCAACGTCCATGTGGGTTTATTTGCTTCATAAACCGTCAAGTCAGCAACACAAAGGTAACCAGTCTTTACATCAGGCCGACAAAGTATCAATGTCCATAGTAGAGCTCTGCTCTCTCAGGACTCTGGGCACACAGGCTGTGCCATGTCCAGCACGCAGGCTCAATGGCCTAAACACAGTCTCTCTGTGTGCTGTTCAGGACGTCCGTCCCCACTTGGAACCGTCCAACACACAGGCCACTCTGTAGTGTCCAGCCGGGACACATGGAAGTCTGTCCACACTGGCAGACTCCCAAACACTCACTCCCATATGCCAAACACCTGCATTACATGGTAGCCTCTAACCACACCCACAGGTGAGGTAACATCACATGCATTGGTCACGTGATCATGACATCACTGCAGGTCCTCAAACCCCTGCAGGGAAAAGGAGTTCAGTGAGCACCCTCACTCAGAGGTGAGGTATATGGGTAGCCAGACCCTCCCATCTCTCATAGCTACCTGCAACCGGTACCCAGGTGCACTAAACGATATCTTCAGTGCTCATGTGCACTAAAGACAAAATACTCCGGGTTGCATCGCAGAGGGCATCCATCCCTGTGACACATACCTTCCATTAACCACACGACCACCAGTCACACCACACCATGTATAAGTATATAAGGGGACAACACAAATATCTCTCCGAGGATCTGTTTATACCAAGGAAGGTGACGGTCATAAGGGGGAATTCTCTGCATCTGGAGGAGAGAAGGTTTTTCCCACCAACATAGAAGAGGATTTTTTACTGATAGGGCAGTGAGAATCTGGAATTCCTTGCCTGAGGAGGTGGTGATGCAAATTCAGTCGAAGGGTTCAAGAAAGGCCTGGATGTCTTCCTGGAGCATAAAAATATTGTATCTTAGTTATTAGGTTCTTTAGAAGGACGTACATCTGGGGATTTATATTCTGACGGAATATAGGCTGAACTGGATGGACAAATTTATTTTTTCAGACTTGCTAGCTATGATACTATGTTACTAATATTGGTAGGTATCCCATGTAACTTCACAATCTCTCTGATGAAAACTTGCACCAAGGTCTTGGTGTTAGGTAAAGGGGGTAGCGCAATAAAATGTGATATTTTACTGAATCTGTCTACCACCACCAAAATTACAGTATTACCTGCCAACAAGGGTAGATCAGTGATAAAATGACCGATAAATGAGTCCAAGGTCTACTGGGAATCGTCAATGGTTGGAGACAACCAGACAGACGAGTATGAAAGATTTTAGAATACGCACAGACACTCCAGAAGGCTATATTCCATTCCAGGATATCCTGATGTACCCCTGACCACCAAAAACGCAGCATAAAAAGATCTGTGATGGCTTTATAACCGGGATGTCCGGCCAAGACCGAATCATGATGTTCACTAAGAACTCTCAGACGGAGATTCACAGGCACATTTTACCTAATGGACAGGCAGCAGGGGCATTCCCCTGAGCATCAACAACCTCTTTTTCAAGATTGGAGCATAAAGACGCAATAACCACCCCTTTTTGTAGTATAGGAACCAGTTCACAATTATCTCCACCCCCAGGAAATCAGGGAAATAAGACATCCTCCTTATTGCTCTTGTTCCCCGGCCTATATGTAACAAAAAGTTAATGCTCTCAGTGTGAAAAACAAGATAATCTGCAGTTTTTCACACTGAGAGCATTATTTTTTCAACTGGGTAACATGGTACCAAACCCCTTTTTTCTTATAACAAGAAGCGCGTGGACAGTAAGGAAGCGGTAGGTGCACAATGTGAGGAAGCAGTGGGTGCACAATGTGAGGAAGCAGAGGGTGGACAGTGTGAGGAAGCAGTGGGTGGATAAGGTGAGGAAGCGGCAGGCGGAGAGTAGTGGACAATATGAGGAAGCGGCAATTCGACAGTATGCGGTGAGTGGACAGTGTGAGGAAGCAGTGGGTGGAAAGTGTGAGAAAGTAGCGGGTGGACAGTGTGAGGAAGCAGTGGGTGGGCAGTGTGGGGTGGCTTTTGAGGGCAGGCTGGGGAAGCTACAGAGGGGAGGCTGTGGAAGGAATGCTTTGGAAGGGAGGCTGAGGAGGCTGCAGTCAGAGTCTGCAGAGGGGAGGCTGCTGAAGGCAGGTGGCTGAGGAGAGGCTGTTGAAGGCAGGTGGCTGAGGGGAGGCTGCTAAGGGCAGGTTTCTGAAGGGAGGCTGCTTAGGGAAAGCTGCTAAGGGCAGGTTACTGAGGGCAGGCTGCTGAGGGAAAGCAGCTGAGGGGAGGCTGCTGAGGATGGCTGGAGAGGCTGCTGAGGGCAGACTGTGAAGAGGGGCTTTTGAGGGCAGATTGGGGAGGGGAGGCTGCTGATGGCAGGCTGGGGAAGGCTGATGAGGGCAGGCTATGAAGGGGAGGCTGCTGAGGGGAGGTGGCTGAGGTGAGGCTGCTGAGGGGAGGTTTCTGAATGCAGGCTGATGTAGGCAGATAGCTGAAGGGAGGCTGAGGAGGCTGCAGTCAGAGTCTGCAGAGTGGAGGCTGCTGAAGGCAGGTGGCTGAGGAGAGGCTGCTGAAGGCAGGTGGCTGAGGGGAGGCTGCTAAGGGCAGGTTTTTGAAGGGAGGCTGCTTAGGGGAAGCTGCTAAGGGCAGGTTACTGAGGGCAGGCTGCTGAGGGAAAGCAGCTGAGGGGAGGCTGCTGAGGCTGGCTGGAGAGGCTGCTGAGGGCAGACTGTGGAGAGGGGCTTTTGAGGGCAGATTGGGGAGGGGAGGCTGCTGATGGCAGGCTGGGGAAGGCTGATGAGGGCAGGCTATGAAGCGGAGGCTGCTGAGGGGAGGTGGCTGAGGTGAGGCTGCTGAGGGGAGGTTTCTGAATGTAGGCTGATGTAGGCAGATAGCTGAAGGGAGGCTGATGAGGGCAGGCTGCAGGTGCTGAGGGGAATCTGCTGAGGGATGGTTGTTAAGAGTTGGCTGCTGAGGGGAGGTGGATGAGGGGAGGCTGTTGAGAGGTGGTTTCTAAGTGCAGGCTGCTGTAGGCAGATTGTTGAGGAGAGGCTGATGGCAGGCTGCTGAGGGCAAGCTGCAGGTTGCTGAGGGGATTGCTGAGGGCAAGCTGCGGAGGGCAGGTTGCTGAAGGGAGGCTCCTGAGGGCAAGTTCCTGAGGGCAAGATGCTGAAGACAGGTTACTGAGGGGAAGCTGCTGAGGAGGCAGGCAGGGTGAGGAGGCTGCGTTGGGCAAGGTGAGGTTGAGGAGGCGGCAGGCTTGCTGAGGTGGCCATTAGATTGTTCTTGACTGGACGGTGGGCGCAGCGGCCCCACTGGCTTGTGAGCAACTAACTTAAAAGAGTTGTCCACAACTAGAACAACACCTTTTTGATCAAAATATTCAAGCCCTGATAAAACAATAAAGTCTATGCTCGCCTCCCGTGACGGTAGTGTTGTGACACGTGACGCTGGCACAGAATCAGCGCTGGCATCACTGTTCCGGCCTTCGGACAAATCGAACATAAAGAGGAAGTCCAGGGTGTAGCTGCAGAGAGCACAGAGAGCACTTCTTGACTTTGCCAGAAGGACTTGTGGCCTAGTGTGGAAAACCAGAGACCTCTGCTAGGGCCTGTAATTTAAAGGAGTTCATTGTAGTGAAACCCTTCATATTGTGACGACTGTCTTCATTAGGAATTTGCCAGATAACATAGAGACCTGCTGCCAGAGTTACAGTGTGCTTATAGTGTATATTGTGTACTGTAAATACGCTCTTCTCATGCCTCCTGTCAACACCTTTGTAGAAAGATTCAATTGGAACACAAAACTAGATATTCATCAAACAGCACTATACCTGTCTAAACAAGGAATGGAAACTTTTCTAACCATAGTCCAACAGTGCACACAGGTGCAGGATCTTCACCTCAGTATCTCTACAGCAGCAAATAAAGAAAAAATCATCACTCCCTCTCCAATACTCCAAGAAAGCAAAGCATTTATTTATTGTCCAAACCATGCAATGCTTCAATCCAAACATGGGTCTTTCCCAATCACTGTACCACTGTTAGCCGAATAAGGAAAGGCCATGTGTGGTTGGAAACGTTCTATGTTGTGATGTATAAAGCTTTTTAGTTTTTCTGGCATATTGGACAGGAATGCTGAGGTTTTCTTACTTTGTCAACAATGATCTTCATGTAGCCACTATGGGGAGTGTTTAGGGTTAGGCTTGACAATCATTACAAAGGAATGTGCTATACTTTCTTCCTACATATATTGCTAAGAGATTTCAGCAAATCTCAGACAAGTTTAAACAAGGGGACGCTGAAAGAATTCTATCATGGCAAATTCCAGTTATGACATGTTTACAGTGGAGCCACCAAAAGATATGATAAGGCTATATAGGCAGTTCTCTTATAGCTATAGGTGCATTTGCACTTTCACTTTAAAAAACAATAAACTATGGCTTAAAAGGCAAGACAACGTATTTTTGTAAAAAGAAGTAATGGCTTTTTGTACATTTATAATTCTAATTACTGTACCAATCTTCAGACAATGTAAGCAGACTATGTGCTGCTTTACTCCTTACAGGGAACCCGTCACCAGGAATAATGCTGTTAACCTGCCGAAATGGGGTTAATTTGCAGGTTAAGGCTTCTTTCACACTAGCGTCGGGCTCGGTCCGTCGCAGTGCGTCGGGCCGAGGTCCCCGACGCTAGCGTTGTCTCCGACGCACAACGGGTGCAGCGGATGCATTTTTCCAGCGCATCCGCTGCCCCATTGTGAGGTGCGGGGAAGTGCGGGGAGGTGGGGGCGGCGTTCCGGCCGCGCATGCGCGGTCGTAAAAAGCGGACCGTCGGGAGCAAAAAACGTTACATGTAACGTTTTTTGGTCCCGACGGTCCGACACAACACGGCGCAACCGTCGCACGACGGTTGCGACATGTGGCAATGCGTCGCAAATGCGTCGCTAATGTTAGTCAATGCTAAAAAACGCATCCTGCAAGCACTTTTGCAGGATGCGTTTTTTCGGCAAAACGACGCATTTGCGACGTATTGCAGTTAACGCTAGTGTGAAAGTAGCCTAACAGCGTTTTGATGCTGTCCGGCTTCTGCACGTGGCCGAATGCAGGGTAGAGAAAATAATCTTTATTTCCCCACCAGCATTCGGTATTCCATCATGAAGGCGGGTCGCCGAAGCAGGTGCGCCACTGTAACCATGCTCCCAGCCGACCTCAATGTAGAGCCAGTGTCAGTGCCGGGGGCGCGGATACAGCGGCTGCTCTGTAATACTCCCCATCTCCATGACTGATTACCGAATGCTGCTGGGGAGAATAAAGATCATTTTCTCCCTGCTGCATTTGGCTACGTGCAGGTGCTGAGTAGCATAATAATGCTATTAACCAGCAGATTAACCCCAGATCTGCAGGTTAACATCGTTATTCCTGGTGACAGGTTCCTTTTTAAGGTGTTGTCCACTACTAGGACACCCCCCTCTCAATCTGAATGTTTGCCCCAGTGAAAATAAAAACACCTCCTGTTTCGACATTGTTCCAGTGTTATTGGCTCATTTCAGGCTGTTATGACATGTGAGCCCTGCGCCCAAACAGCGTTGGTGTCACTGTCTCTGCCTCCAGATATATAAGTAATCAAGAGGAAGTGAGCAGCCCTCTTGATTAGGTAGGCATCCAAAGGCGGAGACAGTGACGCCAGCGCTGATGCGTCACAGGAGTCACGTCATACAAATCGCACGTGAGCCCTGGGAACGAGGTGAGTATAGGTGTTTTTATTTTCACAGGATCAAACATTCACATCAAGACGGGGATGTCGAAAAGTGGGAAACTCCTTTAACTCTTACAGAAAGCTCTTATTTATGAGAATAATTTAAGTGACTCTGGGACTGAAAGTAGCCGATACATTTCTCAAGTATAGTAACCCTACCTGGTGCCCTCCATCTGCCTCCCGCTGCCTTTGCTCAGATCAGTGTTACATACCTCCTGCTTCCAAAATGCTACCTCTAAGCCCCACTTCCCTTGGTTTTCCCATTGTATAGCACTAGAAAGTCGTAGACGAAGTCGTCTAGATTTACCACTATACTCTGGAAGGCTCTATAGTGGCTATCCTGAAAGTAAAGATTACAGAATGCAGAGGCCGATACCCTGATTCCAGCGATGTGTCACTTACTGGGCTACATCCTCTAATTTTTTAAAATCAATTTTTAATTAAAAAAAGCACCGAGTAAAATAAGTGAATCCAGGACTCTGAACCTATTTCACGCTGCTATCACAATGGGGGAGAAAAACATGGTGATGGATTACATTTAAGGGAATGGGTGCACTGCAGTACTAAGACGAGTTATCAAACTTGTGGTTATTCGATATAGAAAAGTGATAATTTATGGGCAATCTTATTACAATATATAAATATTTAAATGGACATAAAACATATTTTTAAACCTGAGCCTCCGATAATGACAAAGCAGCATCCCGTACATTTAGAGAACAGAAGATTTAATCACCACATATAGTCATTATTTACTGTACGAGCACTGAAACTATCAAAATCTCTGCTTCAGCAAGTTATAATCGTCGATTCACTACAAGTTCTGGACCCTGAGATGGGACATTAATCCAGGGAACCAGTTTGATTGTCATAAGTGTAGTCGGGAAGTAATTTAGTATTCCTTTAGCATTAGCCAAGGGCCACATTCACACTTGCAGTATGTGGGGAGTTTTTTCACCTCAGTATTTGTAAGAGAAAACCACGAGAAAGGAACAATCAGAGGAAAAGTATAATAGAAACACGTCACCACCACTTCTGTATTTATCACCCACTCCTGGTTTCGGCTTACAAATACTGAGGTAAAAAGTCACCAAATACTCACATGTGTGCATGTGGCCTTAGGCTTTTCTCCTTCCTCTAGATCAGTCTTTTCAAAACTTCAGTCCTACCGGCCCATTAACAAATCATGTTTTTAGGAATTCCATAGCATTGCACCGATGATAGAATTATTATCAAAGCTTCAGAAATTATCACAAGTTCTCTCACCTGTAAGTTAATCCTGAAAGCATGATCTGTTGGGGGGTCGTGAGGACTTGAGTTTGGGAAACACTGCTCTAGACAGGGCTGGCTCTGGCTGGCAAATGTTAGTCTGAGGGGCAAACACACAACACTGGCCCAGGAGCGGCCCATCCTTAGTTTACAAGTGACACTAAGGCCTGTTCTACACTGATTTTTTTGTAGCACTAGTGACTGTTTTTAACTATTAAAGGAGGAGGTTTTTGCTACCAGATCTGAGAGCAGCCTGACATAGGCAAAAAGAAGCTGAATCCAACAATGTATCACTTAAATTACTGGGTGCAGCCGGTTTGAAGCAATCAAAGCTTTTAGCAATGCAGCAGAGCTGAGAAAGCTAACCACGCCCACACGAGGCTCTGTATGCACATTATCTAAAGACAGTGAGCTGCCTGTCACAGGAAGGGGACCGGGATGCACTGACCAGCTAGTCACAGCAATGATAAGCTACTGGTGCTAAAACAATCATTGTGCACTTGATAAGAGAGGCAATGCTGAAATGGATCCCATGGATCCATTCTATCTCCATTTTGCAAGCCGGCGAGAAAATCTCACCATACGGATGTCATACGGATGCTTACATGCGAGAAAATCGCATCCTCGCACTGCACACGGATGACATACGGCTCACTGCTAGGGAACATTTCTGCAATTCTCATCCGTGTAAAATGGACCGATTTTGTATATGTGTGTGACTCCAGCCTAAAGGAGATCCCCCAACATTAAACATAATGGTATTTTACTTACAGATCAGAAGGGGTCTGATTGTCAGGACCTTGCAAAAGAACAGGGGCAGCAGCATTTTATTCCCCTCCAGAGCAGCACTGCCATCTATCTGCAGTGTAGGGAAGTGCAACACAGTCCTATGTATGTGAACGGAGCAGCTCCCTATACAGCAGTGCCACTTTGACAGTAAAAATGATGAAGGAGAATTGAGCCCACAACTGAGCGTATTTACACCATTGTATAATAATTGGGAATATCCCTTAAAAAAAAAAAGTAATATCTGCAGATTATTTTACCTTTTTTTCCCTACGGTTGGATTTTTTTAAATTCAATTTTTGCAAGGTTGTTTCCACCAATCTCTCCCATCGGGAAACAATGTACAGTCTGAGTTATGTCAATGCTGCAGTTTTTTACTTGGAACCAGAGGTGACTACAGGTCATCAATGAGCTGCAACCTCAGAAGGATATGCCTGTGCAAGGAGTTTGGCAAGCTGGAAAGCCACCAAGGCAAATCTTAGGATTTGTTTTAGTCTTGTGGTATTGTGCTTTGGGGTAGTGTGGTGCCACCTGCAGGTCCTTTTTCCTTACTGCAGTTTTATGAAAATTAATGTTTAAAATGTGTTTTGTGATATGAATGGAGATACAAAGTAATCACCGAAAAAGAGTGTTTTGAAATAATATAGAAGGATAACACCGTCCCTTATTACGTACCATCCTCTCTAGTTATATATGGTGCTGTCCCTTATTATATAGCTTCCTCTACTGTACAGTGCTGTCTCTTACATAGTGTATTCTTGTTAATTTTGTTATTCACAGCGCCCTCTTTTATTACATAGTCTCTTCTCTTTTTAGATATAAAATGACTGCTGATGGAGGAGCCGGTGACCAGAAGACCAGTTTATCAGCTCCTCCATTAGAAAAGAAGCTTTCCCATGCTCCATCAGCCGTCATTGCATTATACATCTAACAAGACAGGAAGGTGTGTAATAAAAAACAGGGCTCTATATAATTTAATATGTAAGGGACGGTACTGCACATACTGCATTGCACTTCCCACCTCTGCTTGCTGTCTCATCTGCTGCAATAGACTCTTATGATCTAACTTCCCACCTCTGCTTGCTGTCTCATCTGCTGCAATAGACTCTTATGATATAACTTCCCACCTCTGCTTGCGGTCTCATCTGCTGCAATAGACTCTTATGATATAACTTCCCACCTCTGCTTGCTGTCTCATCTGCTGCAATAGACTCTTATGATATATCTTCCCACCTCTGCTTGCTGTCTCATCTGCTGCAATAGTGGTATAAACTCCCGCTGCTTGCTGTGTGCTGTGTGTCATCTGCCACTCTACCTTCTAGCAACATATTTTAATGTGCCTGCTTAATGTTAATGTTTGGTATAATTCATTGGTTGCATTGTACGAGTTACTCACTGTTTGATGTATATCCATGACTGTGGCCACTCTAGATGCTATCAGGGGGAAGGTGTTATAGCATGTTGCCAGCCACAAGGTGTTTGATCATTTAACCACCCCCTGGTGTGCTGGCCCCAGCTGCCAAATTATCCCCACCCTGGTCCCACAATCCATCTCTTCTGACCCAGCAGTCTGGACTATAAATTTAGAACCATCCTTAGGGGTGCACGCATCACGGAAGCAAAGCGTCACAGAGCTAAGCGTCGTGATACAGCAGTTATTCCATGGCAGTTAGTCAGGGCAGGAGTCAGGTAACCCACTCTCTGCTCTCCCTTCTATCCATATGCTTTATTCCTATCCTCCTATGCTCCCTTGCAATCCACATTCACCGCTCAATCCCCCCTCCACCACGACTCATATACATCAGCTCCTCTCTCCTTCCCTCTCCCATGTACAGCTCCCATGCACTTCTCACCTTCCTGAAAAACCTCAGCCCATCTTGCCCAAACACACTGCACAAAAAAACTTCATACAATTCCAAAAACGACTTGCTTTTTATCTTCCTACTCCTGCTGATTTCAGGGGACATATCCCCCAACCTTGGTCCACCATCCACCAACCTCAACCCCTACCCTACCTCACATAGAAACCTTAATAATCTTATTAATATTACTTGCACTCCTTCATCTCCTTCTTTTAATTGTGCCCTTTGGAATCCACGGTCTGTATGCAACAAGTTTCCTTTCCTACACAATTACTTTCTGAAAAACTCTCTGAATCTGCTGGCCCTCACGGAAACCTGTATTCAGGATTCTGACATGGTCTCTCCTGCTGCCATTTCCCATGGTGGCTTACAATTCTCACATTCCCCGAGACCTACAAACAGACAT
The DNA here is from genome assembly GCF_051348905.1 of Ranitomeya variabilis. Lineage (NCBI taxonomy): Eukaryota > Metazoa > Chordata > Amphibia > Anura > Dendrobatidae > Ranitomeya > Ranitomeya variabilis. The sequence goes on from NC_135234.1 coordinate 654,398,406, forward strand.
GATGGTGGAGTCGGCATACTTCTCTCCCCACAATGCACCTTTCAGGTCATCCCCCCAGCTCCATCACTCTCATTCCCTTCTTTTGAGGTCCACACCATTAGGCTCTTTCGTCCCCTCTCCCTCAGAGTAGCGGTCATATACCAGCCCCCAGGCTCACCCACTAACTTCCTGGACCATTTCTCTGCCTGGCTGCCGCACTTCATGTCCTCAGAACTACCAACCCTTATCCTGGGAGACATCCCCATAAACAACCCCACGTCCACATCTGCATCCCAGCTTCTATCACTAACTACTTCTCTAGGCCTCTCACAGCTCTCAACCTCTGAGACACACAAGGACGGTAACACACTTGACCTGGTCTTTGTCCGGCTGTGCTCAATCTCCTACCTAGATAACTCACCGCTTCCCCTCTCTGACCACAATATTCTCTCCTTCACACTCACAAATCCTCGCCCACCCTAGCACACTCCTACCTACCGCACACTCAGAAATCTACATGCCATTAACCCTCATACACTTTCAGACTCCCTACACTCATAATTGTCCACAATCTCTTCTTATTCCTGTCCTGATCTGGTTGTACATTACTTCAATGACACTCTTAGAAGCACCCTGGACCAAGTAGCGCCCCTCACCCTCAGAACCTCCAAACACAGAGTGAAACAGCCCTGGCTCACATCGCAAACCCGATTTCTCCAGCGATGCTCTAGGTGTGCTGAACGCTTATGGAGGAAAACAGGCACACCAGAAGACTTCATACACTTCAAATTTATGTTAAGGACCTATAACTCTGCCCTTCACCTCGCCAAACAGACCTACTTCACCACCCTGATCTCCTCACTATCCAACAACCCCAAGAAACTTTTTGACACCTTTCACTCCCTCCTCCGGCCAAAAGCACAAGCTCCTATCACAGACATTTGTGCTGATGACCTGGCCTCCCACTTTATAGAGAAAATAGACAATATCCATCAGGAAATCCGCTCCCAATCACAAAATTCAGTGACTCCCATCCCTCCCTGCATTTCCCCTGGCTCACTCTCCACATTCGATCCCATCACACAAGAAGTCTCCAGGCTCCTCTCCTCTTCTCGTCCGACTACATGCACCACCGACCCCATTCCCTCACACCTCCTCCAGTCTCTCTCCCCAGTCGTCACAACTCACCTAACTACAATCTTTAATCTCTCCCTCTCCTCTGGCATTTTCCCCTCCTCCTTCAAACACTCTATCATTACTCCATTACTAAAGAAACCCGCTCTCGACCCATCCTGCCCAAATAACTACAGACCGGTCTCCAATCTCCCCTTCATCTCTAAACTCTTGGAGCGCCTGGTCTACTCCCGCCTTACCCGTTACCTCTCCACTCACTCCCTCCTAGACCCTTCACAGTCCGGTTTCCACCCCCTACATTCGACTGAAACTGCACTCATCAAAGTGACCAATGACCTTTTGACAGCAAAACGTAACGGTGACCACTCTCTGCTCATTCTTCTCGACCTTTCTACAGCTTTTGACATGGTTGACCACCCTCTCCTACTCTCTAGGCTCCAGTCACTAGGCATTAAGGACACTGCTCTCTCCTGGTTCTCTTCCTACCTTTCTGACCGCTCCTTCAGTGTTCTGTTCTCTGGCTCCACTTCATCTCCTCTTCCTCTCACTGTCGGGGTACCTCAGGGCTCAGTCCTTGGCCCCTTCTCTTCTCCCTCTACACAGCCCCAATTGGACAGATCATCAGCAGATTTGGCTTTCAGTATCATCTTTATGATGATGACATACAACTATACACGTCATCCCCTGACCTTACCCCCGCTGTACTACAGAACGCCACTGACTGTCTGTCTGCAGTCTCCAACATCATGTCCGCTCTCTATCTGAAACTCAACCTCTCCAAAACTGAACTTCTTCTGCTCCCGCCATCTACTAACCTCTCTAAATCTGACATTTCCCTCTCCGTGGGTGGCACCATAATAACACCCCGGCAGCACGTGCGCTGTCTGGGGTTATGTTTGACTCCGATCTCTCCTTCACCTCCCATATACAATCTCTTGCCCGCTCGTGCAGCTTACACCTAAAGAACATCTCTAGAATCCACCCTTTTCTCACCTTGGAAACAACAAAAACCCTCACTGTCGCCCTGATCCATTCCCGCCTGGACTACTGTAACGCTCTATTAATTTGCCTCCCCCTCACGTGACTTTCCCCTCTCCAGTCCAACCTTAATGCAGCAGCCAGGGTCGTCCATCTGGCTAATCGTTACTCGGACGCGTCCGCTCTTCGCCAGTCGTTACACTGGCTGCCCATTCATTACAGGATACAATTCAAAGTACTTGTTCTCACCCACAAAGCTCTCCACAGTGCGGCACCCCCTTACAACTCCTCGCTCATTTATGTCTATCGGCCTAACCGACCTCTGCGCTCTGCAAATGACTTCCGACTAACCTCTGCACTAATTCGTACCTCCCACTCCCGACTCCAAGACATCTCCCGTGCTGCGCCAATCCTCTGGAATGCTCTACCCCAAGATATTAGGACCATCCACAATTTGCATAGTTTTAGGCGCTTGCTCAAAACACATTTGTTCAGAGCGGCCTACCAGGTTCACTAATCAAACTCATTTTATATTTGTGTGTGTGTGTGTGTGTGTGTGTGTGTGTGTGTGTGTGTGTGTGTGTGTGTGTGTAGCCCATTCACTATCCCCCACCCCCTGAAGATGGCTGGACCATCATTGTAAATACATCATTGTAAATACACACCTGTGCTTTGTATCTCCCCCACCTCATTGTAGATTGTAAGCTCTCACGAGCAGGGTCCTCTTATTTCGCTTTAATTATTGTATTGTTAACGTTGTTACTTATGACTTGTGTTTGAAACTGTTAAACTGTAAAGCGCTGCGGAATATGTTGGCGCTATATAAAGATTATTATTATTATTATTATTATAACAAGAGAGGGCACTGTATAATAAGGGACGGCAATATACATAATAAAGGAGACTGTGTAATATATATACTGTACATGCATGTGTGTGTGGCTATATATATCTATATATTTATATATATATATATATATATATATATATATATATATATATATATAGCTTTGCTACCACAAAAGGAAGGGGACCCAGACACATTTCTTGCACAGGGGCCCCAAGCTGTCAGTGTCCACCTCTGCTGTCCTCCACTCATTACCTGTAGTAATGGCAGCTGTTTGAACTTATCAGTATAGAAGACATCTGTCCAGAACCTCAAACAGTTACACTCCAAACTTCACTATGGTGAAGACCAAACAGATGTCGAAGGACACCAGAAATAAAATGGTAGCCCTGCACCAAGCTGAGAAGACTGAATCTGCAATAGGCAAGAAGCTTGGTGTGATGAAATCAACTGTGGGAGAAATAATAAGAAAATGGAAGACATACAAGACCACTGATAATTTCCCTCGATCTGGGGCTCCACGCAAGATCTCACCCTGTGGGGTCAAAATGATTGCAAGAACGGTGAGCAAAGTCCCAGAACAACACAGGGGGACCTAGTGAATGACCTGCATAGAGCTGGGGCAACTGTAACAAAGGCTACCATCAGTAACACACTACGATGATTATCAGATTATGCGGTGCCAGACGTATTCCCCTGCTTAAGCCAGTACATGTCTGGCTGATGAAACCAAAGTAGAACTGTTTGGTAGAAACAAAACTCATTGTGTTTGGAGGAGACAGAATGCTGAGTTGCATCCAAAGAACACCATACCTACTGTGAAGCATCGGGGTGGCAACATCATGCTTTGGGGCTGTTTCTCTGCAAAGGGACAAGGACGACTGATCCGTGTACATGAAAGAATGAATGGGACCATGTATCGTGAGATTTTGAGTGCAAACCTCCTTCCATCAGCAAGGGAAACATGGATGGGTCTTTCAGCATAATAATGATCCCAAGCACACCGCCAGGGCAACGAAGGAGTGGCTTTGTAAGAAGCATATGAAGGTCCTGGAGTGGCCTAGCTAGTCTCCAGATCTCAACCCCATAGAAAACCTTTGGGGCTGCGTCTTATAATTCGGTGCGTTTTATAAACAGCAAAATACGGTAACTTTTTGATGATATTCTAATTTTCTGAGAAGCACTTGTATGTATAAAGGGATCATATAATCTATCCACTCTCACTATTACAGAATAAATATTATAGGATGTAAATTTGTGGCATTCATACAGAAAGACTTGGACTAATGTCTCCACTTCAGTTCTTGTTTGTTCTAGATAAATGTCTTTCACTAAAACATCTAATTCAAAATATAAGTGCAGGAAGTGAACAATATATTGACAATTGTTAAATGTAACGAGAGGGAAACCTTATATATTTATGGCTACATAATCAGATATAATCTTGAGTGGCGTTTAACATGTCTATATCGCAGCAACCATATCCAAACGGAAGATTTCCACATCATATATTTAACTGTTCTTTTTTTATGTCACCCATTCATGCACATACAGCTGATTTCCTATTCTTTTGCATGTTTGCCAAACAAATTTAAATATTAGACAAAGATGACACAAGTAATCACAAAATGTATTTTTTAAATGAAGGTCTTTATTATTAAGGAAAAAAGAAATACAAACCTACAGGTCCATGATGAGCAACAATGTGACTATTTAACCCACTGAATATCTCATCTGATTGGGGAACTTTCTCCCAGTATTTCCACCATAAAATTGTCTGTCCTCTGGAGAATTCATAGGAGCGACACAGGTACAGTATTGGTAAGTATGGCCTCTTTTTTTTCTGTGAAGTTTTTTTCAAATGATCATTGTAATGACTATCCAGTGTACGATCATTAGTTGTCTACACAATGTTGAAAGTGAAGAGGAACAAACAACTGCAAAACCAATCATTTATACATACAAATCCCTTCCGAATCACTGGTAAATGAGAATAAAAGTAAATGTGCACTGATAGACTTATATCATCAGATGACACTCAAGTAGTGTTATAGAATATGTAGGCAGAATTACATCTTCTAGGTGACAGTACTATACTAATGCACTATAATGAAGGCCACAATGTCCTGCAGTTTCCCAGGAAAAAATATATGACTTAAAGGGGTTTCCCCCGCAAATAATAGTTAATTTTAATCAATAGATCTTGAAATAATAATACACTGTGTGCAGAATTATTAGGCAAGTTGTATTTTGCTCACATGATACTTTTTATACATGTTGTCCTACTCCAAGCTGTTCAGGCTTGAGAGCCAACTACCAATTAAGTAAATCAGGTGATGTGCATCTCTGTAATGAGGAGGGGTGTTGTCTAATGACATCAAAACCCTGTATAAGGTGTGCTTAATTATTAGGCAACTTCATTTCCTTTGGCAAAATGGGTCAGAAGAGAGATTTGACGGGCTCTGAAAAGTCCAAAATTGTGAGATGTCTTGCAGAGGGATGCAGCAGTCATGAAATTGCCAAACTTTTGAAGCGTGATCACCGAACAATCAAACGTTTCTTGGCAAATAGCCAACAGGGTCGCAAGAAGCGTGTTGGGAAAAAAAGGCGCAAAATAACTGCCCATGAATTGAGGAAAATCAAGCATGAAGCTGCCAAGATGCCATTTGCCACCAGTTTTGCCATATTTCAGAGCTGCAACGTTACTGGAGTTACAAAAAGCACAAGGTGTGTGATACTCAGGGGCATGGCCAAGGTAAAGGCCCCGTCTCACATAGCGAGATCGCTAGCGAGATCGCTGCTGAGTCACAAGTTTTGTGACGCAACAGCGACCTCAGTAGCGATCTCGCTATGTGTGACACGTACCAGCGATCAGGCCCCTGCTGCGAGATCGCTGGTCGTGTCAGAATGGCCTGGACCTTTTTTTGGTCGTTGAGGTCCCACTGACATCGCTGAATCGGTGTGTGTGACACCGATCCAGCGATGTCTTCACTGGTAACCAGGGTAAACATCGGGTTACTAAGCGCAGGGCCGCGCTTAGTAACCCGATGTTTACCCTGGTTACCAGCGTAAATGTAAAAAAAACCAAACACTACATACTCACCATCTGTTGCCCGTCAGGTCCCTTGGCGTCTGCTTCCTGCTCTGACTGAGCCGCCGTAAAGTGAGAGCACAGCAGTGACGTCACCGCTGCGCTCTGCTCTCACTGTACGGCGGCTCAGTCAGAGCAGGAAGCAGACGCCAAGGGACCTGACGGGCAACAGATGGTGAGTATGTAGTGTTTGTTTTTTTTTACATTTACGCTGGTAACCAGGGTAAACATCGGGTTACTAAGCGCGGCCCTGCGCTTAGTAACCCGATGTTTACCCTGGTTACCCGGGTGCTGCAGGGGGACTTCGGCATCGTTGAAGACAGTTTCAACGATGCCGAAGTCGTTCCCCTGATCGTTGGTCGCTGGAGAGAGCTGTCTGTGTGACAGCTCCCCAGCGACCACTGTTGTGAATTTGGATTTTGGGCTCCCCCGGTGGCCACTGGTGGAATTGAACTTGTGTCATCATCTTTCCTGTTCACCTGTTCTCATCAGATCTGGGTGTCGCTATATAACCTGGCTTCTCTGTTAGTTGCTTGCCGGTCATCAATGTTATCAGAAGCCTCTCTGTGCTTGTTCCTGCTCCCAGACATCTACTAGATAAGTTGGACTTTCGTCCATGTTTGTTTTTGCTTTTTGGTTCCAGTTCACAGCTGCAGTTTCGTTACTGTGTCTGGAAAGCTCTTGTTGATCAGGAATTGCCACTCTGGTATTATGAGTTAATGCCAGAGTCCTAAAGTAATTTCTGGATGGCGTTTTGTTAGGGTTTTCTGCTGACCATGAAAGTGTTCTTTCTGTCTTCGGCTATCTAGAAAGCGGACCTCAAATTTGCTAAAACTATTTTCCTGCTGTGTTTGTTATTTCATCTAAAATCACCGCCAATATATGTGGGGGGCCTCTGTCTCCTTTTTGGGCATTTCTCTAGAGGTGAGCCAGGTCTTATATTTCCCTCTGCTAGCATTATTTAGTTCTCCGGCCGGCGCTGGGCATATAGGGATAAAAAGTAGGACATGCTACCTGGCTACTTCTAGTTGTGCGGTAGGTTTAGTTCATGGTCAGTACAGTTCCCATCTTCCAAGAGCTTGTTCCTATATAGGCTTATGCTATGTTCTCTAGCCATGGAGATCATGACAGTTTGACCGGCCTACTAAAGGGTTAATTCCTTGGCTGAGAAAGGAGTGAAATAAGAAGTCTGCTGAGAGTTTTTTTTTTTTTTTTTTTTTTTTGTGCTCTTAATTGGATCATTTGCTAGTCTGTCTATGCTGCAGTCTTTCTTTTTTTTCTCTCTCCTTCTAATCTTTGAATGGCTCTGTGTTCACCTGTTTATTATGGATCTTCAGAGTGTAACTGCAGGTTTGAATAATCTCACCACGAAAGTACAAAATTTGCAAGATTTTGTTGTTCATGCTCCGGTATCTGAACCGAGAATTCCTCTGCCGGAATTTTTATCGGGGAATAGATCTGGTTTTCAGAATTTTAGAAATAATTGCAAGTTATTTTTGTCCCTGAAATCTCGTTCTGCCGGGGACCCTGCACAGCAGGTTCGGATTGTGATTTCTCTGCTCCGTGGCGACCCTCAAGACTGGGCTTTTTCATTGGCACCAGGGGATCCTGCGTTGCGCAATGTAGATGCGTTTTTTCTGGCCTTGGGGTTGCTTTATGACGAACCTCATTTGGAACTTCAGGCAGAAAAAACTTTGATGTCCCTATCTCAGGGGCAAGATGAAGCTGAAATTTACTGCCAGAGATTCCGTAAATGGTCTGTGCTTACTCAGTGGAATGAGTGTGCCTTGGCGGCTACTTTCAGAGAGGGTCTCTCTGATGCCATTAAGGATGTTATGGTGGGGTTCCCTGTGCCTGCGGGTCTGAATGAGTCCATGACAATGGCTATTCAGATCGATAGGCGTCTGCGGGAGCGCAAACCAGTGCACCATCTGGCGGTGTCCACTGAGAAGACGCCAGAAAGTATGCAGTGTGATAGAATTCTGTCCAGAAGCGAGCGGCAGAATTTTAGACGGAAAAATGGGTTGTGTTTCTATTGTGGGGATTCTACTCATGTTATATCAGCATGCTCTAAGCGTACTAAAAAGCTTGATAAGTCTGTTTCCATTGGCACTTTACAGTCTAAGTTTATTTTGTCTGTGACCCTGATTTGTTCTTTGTCATCTATTACCACGGACGCCTATATCGACTCTGGCGCCGCTTTGAGTCTTATGGATTGGTCCTTTGCCAATCGTTGTGGGTATGATTTAGAGCCTTTGGAGACTCTTATTCCTCTGAAGGGGATTGACTCCACCCCATTGGCTAATAATAAACCACAATACTGGACACAAGTAACTATGCGTATTAATCCGGATCACCAGGAGATTATTCGTTTTCTGGTGCTGTATAATCTACATGATGATTTGGTGCTAGGATTGCCATGGCTGCAGTCTCACAACCCAGTCCTTGACTGGAGAGCTATGTCTGTGTTGAGCTGGGGATGTAGGGGGACTCATGGGGACGTACCTTTGGTTTCCATTTCGTCATCTATTCCCTCTGAAATCCCTGAGTTCCTGTCTGATTATCGTGACGTCTTTGAAGAACCCAAGCTGGGTTCACTACCTCCGCACCGTGAGTGCGATTGTGCTATAGATTTAATTCCGGGTAGTAAATACCCAAAGGGTCGTTTATTTAATCTGTCTGTGCCTGAACATGCTGCTATGCGAGAATATATAAAGGAGTCCTTGGAAAAGGGACATATTCGTCCATCGTCATCTCCCTTAGGAGCCGGCTTTTTCTTTGTGTCAAAGAAAGACGGCTCTTTGAGACCATGTATTGATTATCGGCTTTTGAATAAAATCACGGTTAAATATCAATACCCATTGCCGTTGCTGACTGATTTGTTTGCTCGCATAAAGGGGGCCAAGTGGTTCTCTAAGATTGATCTCCGTGGGGCGTATAATTTGGTGCGGATCAGGCAGGGGGATGAGTGGAAAACCGCATTTAATACGCCCGAGGGCCACTTTGAGTATTTGGTGATGCCTTTTGGTCTTTCTAATGCCCCTTCAGTCTTCCAGTCCTTTATGCATGATATTTTCCGCGATTTTTTGGATAAATTTATGATAGTGTATCTGGATGATATTCTGATTTTTTCGGATGACTGGGACTCTCATGTCCAGCAAGTCAAGAGGGTTTTTCAGGTTTTGCGGTCTAATTCTCTGTGTGTCAAGGGTTCTAAGTGCGTTTTTGGGGTTCAGAGAATTTCCTTTTTGGGATATATTTTTTCTCCCTCTTCCATTGAGATGGATCCTGTCAAGGTTCAAGCTATTTGTGATTGGACGCAGCCCTCTTCTCTTAAAAGTCTTCAGAAATTTTTGGGCTTTGCCAACTTTTATCGTCGATTTATTGCTGGTTTTTCGGATGTCGTTAAGCCATTGACCGATTTGACTAGACAGGGTGCTGATGTTGCTAATTGGTCCCCTGATGCTGTGGAGGCTTTTCAGGAGCTTAAGCGCCGTTTTTCTTCTGCCCCTGTGTTGCGTCAGCCTGATGTGGCTCTTCCTTTTCAGGTTGAGGTCGACGCTTCTGAGATCGGAGCTGGGGCAGTGTTGTCGCAGAAAAGTTCTGACTGCTCCGTGATGAGGCCTTGTGCCTTCTTTTCCCGTAAATTTTCGCCCGCTGAGCGGAATTATGATGTTGGGAATCGGGAGCTTTTGGCCATGAAGTGGGCGTTTGAGGAGTGGCGCCATTGGCTTGAGGGGTCCAGACATCAGGTGGTGGTATTGACTGACCACAAAAATTTGATTTATCTTGAGACCGCCAGGCGCCTGAATCCTAGACAGGCGCGCTGGTCATTATTTTTTTCTCGGTTTAATTTTGTGGTGTCATACCTACCGGGTTCTAAGAATGTTAAGGCGGATGCCCTTTCTAGGAGTTTTGAGCCTGATTCACCCGGCAACTCTGAGCCCACAGGTATCCTTAAGGATGGAGTTATTTTGTCAGCCGTTTCTCCAGACCTGCGGCGGGCCTTGCAGGAGTTTCAGGCGGATAGACCGGATCGTTGTCCGCCTGATAGGCTGTTTGTTCCTGATGATTGGACCAGTAGAGTCATCTCTGAGGTGCATTCTTCTGCATTGGCAGGTCATCCTGGAATTTTCGGTACCAGGGATTTGGTGGCAAGATCCTTCTGGTGGCCTTCCCTGTCACGAGATGTGCGAGGCTTTGTGCAGTCTTGTGACGTTTGTGCTCGGGCCAAGCCTTGTTGTTCTCGGGCTAGTGGATTATTGTTGCCCTTGCCTATTCCTAAGAGGCCTTGGACGCACATCTCGATGGATTTTATTTCAGATCTGCCTGTTTCCCAGAAAATGTCTGTCGTCTGGGTGGTGTGTGACCGTTTTTCTAAGATGGTCCATTTGGTTCCCCTGCCCAAGTTGCCTTCTTCTTCCGAGTTGGTTCCCCTGTTTTTTCAAAATGTTGTTCGTTTGCATGGTATTCCTGAGAATATCGTTTCTGACAGAGGAACCCAATTTGTGTCTAGATTTTGGCGGGCATTCTGTGCTAGGATGGGCATAGATTTGTCTTTTTCGTCTGCTTTTCACCCTCAGACTAATGGCCAGACCGAGCGGACTAATCAGACCCTGGAGACATATCTGAGGTGTTTTGTGTCTGCTGACCAGGATGATTGGGTTGCTTTTTTGCCATTGGCGGAGTTCGCCCTCAATAATCGGGCCAGCTCTGCCACCTTGGTGTCCCCGTTTTTCTGTAATTCGGGGTTCCATCCTCGATTTTCCTCCGGTCAGGTGGAGTCCTCGGATTGTCCTGGAGTGGATGCGGTGGTGGAGAGATTGCATCATATTTGGGGGCAGGTGATGAACAATTTGAAGTTGTCCCAGGAGAAGACTCAGCTTTTTGCCAACCGTTACCGTCGTGTTGGTCCTCGGCTTTGTGTTGGAGATTTGGTGTGGTTGTCTTCTCGTTTTGTCCCTATGAGGGTCTCTTCTCCTAAGTTTAAGCCTCGGTTCATCGGTCCGTATAAAATATTGGAGATTCTTAACCCTGTTTCCTTCCGTTTAGACCTCCCTGCATCCTTTTCCATTCATAACGTTTTTCATCGGTCGTTATTGCGCAGGTATGAGGTACCTGTTGTGCCTTCCGTTGAGCCTCCTGCTCCGGTGTTGGTTGAGGGTGAGTTGGAGTACGTTGTGGAGAAAATCCTAGACTCCCGTGTTTCCAGACGGAGACTCCAGTATCTGGTCAAGTGGAAGGGATACGGCCAGGAGGATAATTCTTGGGTCACTGCATCTGATGTTCATGCCTCCGATCTGGTTCGTGCCTTTCATAGGGCCCATCCTGATCGCCCTGGTGGTTCTGGTGAGGGTTCGGTGCCCCCTCCTTGAGGGGGGGGTACTGTTGTGAATTTGGATTTTGGGCTCCCCCGGTGGCCACTGGTGGAATTGAACTTGTGTCATCATCTTTCCTGTTCACCTGTTCTCATCAGATCTGGGTGTCGCTATATAACCTGGCTTCTCTGTTAGTTGCTTGCCGGTCATCAATGTTATCAGAAGCCTCTCTGTGCTTGTTCCTGCTCCCAGACATCTACTAGATAAGTTGGACTTTCGTCCATGTTTGTTTTTGCTTTTTGGTTCCAGTTCACAGCTGCAGTTTCGTTACTGTGTCTGGAAAGCTCTTGTTGATCAGGAATTGCCACTCTGGTATTATGAGTTAATGCCAGAGTCCTAAAGTAATTTCTGGATGGCGTTTTGTTAGGGTTTTCTGCTGACCATGAAAGTGTTCTTTCTGTCTTCGGCTATCTAGAAAGCGGACCTCAAATTTGCTAAAACTATTTTCCTGCTGTGTTTGTTATTTCATCTAAAATCACCGCCAATATATGTGGGGGGCCTCTGTCTCCTTTTTGGGCATTTCTCTAGAGGTGAGCCAGGTCTTATATTTCCCTCTGCTAGCATTATTTAGTTCTCCGGCCGGCGCTGGGCATATAGGGATAAAAAGTAGGACATGCTACCTGGCTACTTCTAGTTGTGCGGTAGGTTTAGTTCATGGTCAGTACAGTTCCCATCTTCCAAGAGCTTGTTCCTATATAGGCTTATGCTATGTTCTCTAGCCATGGAGATCATGACAGACCACACAGCGACCACACAGCGACGCTGCAGCGATCAGCATCGTTGTCTGTATCGCTGCAGCGTCGCTGTGTGAGACGGGGCCTTTAGGAAGGCTGAAAAACGACCACCTTTGAACAAGAAACATAAGATAAAATGACAAGACTAGGCCAAGAAATATCTTAAGACTGACTTTTCAAAGGTTTTATGGACTGATGAAATGAGAGTGACTCTTGATGGGCCAGAGGCTGGATCAGTAAAGGGCAGAGAGCTCCACTCCGACAGCAAGGTGGAGGTGGGGTACTGGTATGGGCTGGTATCATCAAAGATGAACTTGTGGGACCTTTTCGGGTTGAGGATGGAGTGAAGCTCAACTCCCAGACCTACTGCCAGTTTCTGGAAGGCAACTTCTTCAAGCAGTGGTACTGGAAGAAGTCGGTATCGTTCAAGACAAACATGATTTTCATGCAGGACAATGCTCGATCACATGCCTCCAACTACTCCACAGCGTGGCTGGCCAGTAAAGGTCTCAAAGAAGAAAAAATAATGACATGGCCCCCTTGTTCACCTGATCTGAACCCCATAGAGAACCTGTGGTCCCTCATAAAATGTGAGATCTACAGGGAGGGAAAACAGTACACCTCTCGGAACAGTGTCTGGGAGGCTGTGGTGGCTGCTGCACGCAATGTTGATTGTAAACAGATCAAGCAACTGACAGAATCTATGGATGGAAGGCTGTTGGGTGTCATCATAAAGAAAGGTTTTTGCATGTCAGAAATGTTTATTTCTAAATTTTATGCAGTTATGTTGGTTTACCTGGTGAAAATAAACAAGTGAGATGGGAATATATTTGTTTTTTTATTAAGTTGCCTAATAATTGTAAACAGTAATAATTACCTGCACAAACAGATATCCTCCTAAGATAGCCAAATCTAAAAAAAAAACACTCCAACTTCCAAAAATATTAAGCTTTGATATTTGAGTGTTTTTGGTTGATTGAGAACATAGTTGTTGATCAATAATAAAAATAATCCTCCAAAATACAACTTGCCTAATAATTCTGCACACAGTGTAGTTTCCACAATTGGATGTGTTTAAATAAAATGTTCCTGTGCTGAGATAATCTTATAAATGTGCCCCTGCTGTGTACTCTGTAATGGCTGTGTCTGACCATACAGGGTGATGGTCTGATCATACCATAGCTCCTGGCCAGGGAGGGGGGAGAAAAAAAGTATGCAGTAAATCATTGTTTAAAAACAGACAGGGAAATGTTTTGCCTCACAGACAGAATCAGCTGAGATCCTCTGGTGTAATATCTGTATCCTCTCTTTACTCCCCCGCCCTAGGGATATGGTATGATCAGACCCTGCTCCTGCACGGTCAGACACAGCCATTAGTGGAGGAGAGTTGGCGTGCACACAGTGGAAGAGGCGAGGTGCTTGTGGAAGGGGGTGGTGAGCCCCTGGGACATTGAGTAAACTCGAAGACACGGCCATTACACAGTACACAGCAGGGGCACATTTATAAGATTATCTCAGCACAGGAACATTTTATTTAAACACATCCAAATGTGAAAATTTATTATTATTCCAAAATCTATTAAGATGAACTTATATTTGACTAACTTTAGCCAAAACCTGCTGATATCATCACATTTAGCTGATGTTTAATGTGCATGGGGGCCCCAAACAGATTTGTGTTTTGAGGGACATCATGATCCGGCAGGTCTCACTTTGGACATAAAAGTACAGGACAAGCCATTTAATATACCAGATATTTTTCGATATGAGATTCTTTTTTCTTCTCATTGAGTCTTGATTGACAATTCTCCCTGTATATACAAAAATGAAAATACTTGACTATCATCTTGAGCTGAGTAGAGGGTATAGTCTGAGTATAGTCATCCAGTAGACACTTCTCCCTGAACTTTAATTGTTGGAATTTTTTTTCTTCACGCTTGTTAAGGGTTGAGACAATGTATAGTAGTGCATTAAAGAGTGGAGTGACCAAGGCAGATGTAGAAAATGGCACTTATTTCCCTACTATCACTGCGCTGCAATGCTGACCGCTACAGCACTACTCAAGTCATTACTCGTCAGTGCACTGGAGTATATTGGGCACCAATAGCGCAATGCTGGAACATTATAATTTTTTTTTTAATTGCTTCCTTGCTCAAGGTTGATATTTGGAAGCACCATAGACGATCGTCTACCCCTGCCTACCTTTCACCATCCTCATCTAAAGAATTATCACAAGTGTCCAATTTTGCTTTTATTTTATTCACACTGCTCCCCTCAGTATTCAGATTTTTGCTTTTTAAAAATCTTCCATATTATTCAGATACATCAGCCTTATATTTAGTGTGCTCAGTATGCTAATCTTAACAGTTTTTACCAAAGGAGTGTTGCCCACAAGATTCTCTTGCGGAGTGTCTATAGACTGCTTTGCATAATTAACCTGTGAGTGATGCCCCATTAGTAAAGACCATAAAAATTAGAACTAAATAAAAAGGTCAAAAAGAAAAAGTAAGGTGGTATTGAAAAAATAAAACACAGAATAGACAGAGGAACAGCAGAAATAAATTAAGAGTAAAACATGGCTGACGAGGAAACCTGTTAAGTTTCTTAATTAATATTGTAAAACAAAATTAAACTACCGTACATACTCGAGTATAAGCCAAGATTTTCAGCCCATTTTTCTGGGCTGAAAGTCCCCCTCTCGGCTTATACTCGAGTCATACCCAGGGGTCAGCAGGGGAGATGGAGCGGGGGCTGTCTAATACTCACCTGCTCCTGGCGCGGTCCCTGCAGGTACCTCCCATAGGGGTGGAGCCGCATATTCATTACTGTAATGAGCGGTACCATGTGACCCCTCACTACAGGAAGAAGCTGCGGCATCGGGGAACCAGGGACTGCACCGCGCTAGGAGCAGGTGCGTATAATGGGGAGGGAGAGCGCTGCGCGATATTCACCTCTCCTCGTTCCAGCCGCCGCTCCGTCTTCAGCGTCTTCTGCAGTGACGCTCAGGTCAGAGGGCACGATGACGTGGATAGTGCGCGCCCTCTGCCTGAACGTCAGTGCAGAAGACGCTGAAGACGGAGCGGCGGACGGAAAGAGGAGAGGTGAATATTTAAAGTGCCGGGGGCCTGAGCAACGAGAGGTAAGTATGTGATTTTTTTTTTTTTTTATCGCAGCAACAGCAAATGGGGCAAGTGTCTGTATGGAGCATCTTATGGGGCATAATCAATGTTTGTGCAGGATTATATGGGGCAAATATCTTTATGGAGCATCTTATGGGGTCATAATTAACGTTTGTGCAGCACTATATGGGGAAAATATCTTTATGGAGCATCTTATGGGGTCATAATTAACGTTTGTGCAGCACTATATGGGGCAAATGTGTCTGTATGGAGCATCTTATGGGGCCATAACAATTGTGCAGCATTATATGGGGTAAATATCTCTATGGAGCATCTTATGAGGCCGTAATCAACATTTGTGCAGCATTATATTGGGAAAATGTGTCTAGGAGCATCTTATGGGGCCATTATTAACCTTTATGCAGGATTATATGGGCATATTTTAATATGGACATTTGTGCAGCATTATATTGGGCAAATGTGTCTAGGAGCATCTTATGGGGCCATTATTAACCTTTATGATGGATTATATGGGCATATTTTAATATGGAGCATCTTATGGGGCCATCATGAACTGTATAGAGCATTATAAGGGGCTCCTGATTCAATATGGATATTCAAAAACACTTATCCCACTGATGTCTCAATTAATTTTACTTTTATTGGTATCTATTTTTACTTTTGACATTTACCGGTAGCTGCTGCATCTCCCACCCTAGGCTTATACTCGAGTCATTAAGTTGTCCCAGTTTTTTGTGGCAAAATTAGGGGGGTCGGCTTATACTCGGGTCGGCTTATACTCGAGTATATATGGCATTAAGTTTCTAAATTAATGTTGTAAAACATAATGGGGTTTTTTAGTTTATAGATTTCTAATAATGTGGGAACTTGTAAAACAAGTTTTATAAAGGCAGTAAAAGATGCAGAGGATTAGTCATATAAAACGAGCAGAAATGTTATAACATTCTATATGGAAAAAGAAACACACAGGTTATCTGGTGCAGATCACAGACTGTTACAGTCACCTATGATAAAAGTGGTAAAACTGTGAATATTTACATGTTAATGATCTTTGGAGTCTCCAGCATTGTATAATGATCAACGTGTGTAGTCTAATAAGGGACAATCTAGAACACAATCTATTTGCAGAGCCGAAAGGGTTTTGTGCGGCATTTCCTGTATGGTAATTTTCAGTTCACCTATATATTTTGCATTGTAAATTGTAAGAAAATAACTTCTCACAGTATTTACAAGCTTTTCCCTTGGAGTCCACACTTCTTTCTCTAATTTAGTAAATCCTATAGATTTCTATAGGTGTAAAAAACGAAACAAAACAATAGGTCTATTATACGGAAGGAGATACAGAAGAAATATAAGATCACAATCTGATTTGTATAAATCATTTAGCACGGTGCTACTTATATTCACCACTCATCGAGTGAATTACTGCAGTGTTGTAATTTTTGTATAGTGCCTAGTAAGGGGTGGCACTTTAGGTTATGTTCCTACTATGAGCTTTTGGCACCATTCCTGTTAAGTAATATAGGTTACTTACATTTTTCCGAGGATACGGAGGGTTAAAAAAACACCTAAAACTCATAACAGAGAAAATACTAAAGGCGCTATAATCAGTGATTGGACTCCACCAATCTGGTCTAGTAGTATGCCATAATTTACTATGGAGGTAAAATCCAATTGAAGAGAAATTGTAGGATCCCCCAGCCTCCTAATAGCCCCCATAGTAACTTGGAAAATACTAATCATGAACTTGATATTCCATGCAATAGTTATTATGTAGTTGTTGCCCTCCTTGGACTAGTCCAGGTAGGTGTCACTTCACCCAGAGCAGTCTGGATTCAGATCCTGTAATCACCGCCCCCCCCCCCCGGTGCATAAATGATCCAAGGTCATTATGCCTTTCTGGTACTTAGGTGAAGCTGGGGGTCTATGCCTGGTGTCTTTAAGTATGACGAGGTAGGAAAGACGTTGAAAGCATGCTCAACATTTCTAGCACTGCAAAAGTGATATGAGATTCAGAAGGTTATTATCAATCATACCCAAGGGGTACATGATTATGGCATCTGAGATTAGATTGCTCTGTATTATTTTTCCTAAGCCCAGTATGAAAGTAAAAGTTTGTTTTAGTGCACATAAAGACTTTTGTATGAGATATCATGGAATGACTGAAATGCAGGTTTACTGCCCTAACGCGTTTGTGTCCGTTTGGGCGACTTCAGGGACCTGATCAGCTCCTTTTAAAGAGCAGCAAATGTAACACATTATGCTGTCTTGTTGTTTAGGACCTAAGCTAGCTCACCTATTAGCTATTGCCCATTTTTCCGCAAAATTGATTTACAATGAAAAAGCTAAATATTGCAAATGTCCTATCTCTTATACAATATGAAAGTGAGCTCCAGTGAACTGTATGATATACAGAGCGCCTTGGCTCTAAGGAAGTAAGTTTTTGGTAAAAAAAAAAACAACCATTAATGAATGAACTTGAAACAGTTACTCAAGTATAGAAGTGCAGCGCCCCATGGTCCTGGTCATTGCAGTAATGTCATTTTCCTCTAGGGGAGAGTGATGTTACGTTTGGAGGCAAAGAAGGACAACTGCATCCAGGTATCACAAACATGCAACACATTTCACACTCCAGGCCACCAGGGGAAGCTCTTGCTCCTATTAGGTCACTCCCCACATACAGTAGGTAAAACTGGTTGCCTGTAGGGAAAGTTAGTCAGTTGCTGGCTGAGCTCCGCTCAGTTAGTTGGTCCCTGACAGGGGTGGGATCCTGTCAGAGGTGCAGCTCCCAGAAAGAGACATTGAAGGCAGAACTGTATTGCAACGAGCATGCAAAGGAGTGGTTACCAGAAGGGGACCAGCCCTACACAGGCTGCCTCCTTCTGAGGCGCAGAATCCTGGTAGCCGGAACACCGAGGGAGTAACGACCTTTATGTTTTGCTCCAGAGACAGGCAGGACAGCTAATTTCACGTTACCTGTCTGCCCTACACCCAGGAGGCACGGTGGCACCTCTTAGAGGCTGGGGCATGATAGAGTGCCTATAAACCACCTCAAGCCACCAGTCATACGGGTTGGTCCTATCCTATATTGGGGACAGAGAGAAAGACATTACATCTGTGAGGACCTTATGTGAAGCCTTAGGCAGTAAGGAACTACAACACTGCAGTGCAAGGGAAGGCTACTGATTTCCACCTGGACAAGGGGACTCTGGACTTGCCTCCAAAGCGGCTGGACTATGCCTGCTCTGTGATCTGGTGCCCTTGACTGTGGATGTTGAAGTCTTCAGTAAAGGTAAAGAGACTGCAACCTTGTGTCCTCGTTCTTCTCTGCGCCTCTCACCATCCACCATTTACACACTGGGAAGCCCTGGGGATACACTTCAACTGTGGGAAGGTACACCATCTAGCTGCCATAACACCATCCCAGCGGACCCCTTAAAGCAGCGTCGGTCACCCTGACCGAATACCACAGGTGGCGTCATGAACATTCCCCTTTAAAGACCATTCCCTTTTACATGGACAACCCAGGGCCATGGACCGAGTCAGCCACCGTGACATCCCCCTGTGAACCGAAGGACCCGGTACCGAATACCCCACGGCCCCATGGGGGCGCTCCAGAAGGAATGGGAAGAAATAAGAATACTGCAATAAAGTATATTTCATCTGGAAGATCTTCTATAAAATATTCTGCAACGGTTAATTAGATTTGAATGGCATTTCTATGTTTTTACAGAAACAATGTCATTCATACGTATAAGATGGATTTTTGGTTATAGTGTATAAATATAAGTGCCCTACTGTGACATATAACATAAAATTCAGTGAAAATTCAGTGCTCTGCTGTAAAGTATCATTCCCTGAAAATTAATTCAATATAAGAGCAATAAACTCCCTATACAGGGAACAGAGAGCCGTTCCCTAGCTGTATATATTAATAAACATCATATATTCACATTCTTAGATGTAATATTTTGTGCAGTTTTATATAAAGAATGTAACCGGAATGTCCTACGTAGCATTTATTTTGTTAAGTACCACTCCAGAGGTTTATTTTACCGCTGGAGTGGTGCTTGTAATGTATGGTCCCAGACCCTACTCTTATATCTACCTGTCAGCGTCTTCAACTGTCATTGGCGCGGCTCTGGTCCCGCAGCACCATCTTTTGAACACAAATTCTGACTGGCTGGAAGTCAGAAGTAACAGTCACAAGCTCTCAATGCAAGTCTATGAAAGCCAGAACAATCCTCTCATAGACCTACACTGAAAGTGACCTCCAGTTCACCCAGCAAGCACTGGAGTTTACTGGCAAGTCACAAACCTGCTAGAGATTGATGGGCGTGGCGGCGATAGAAAGTGAAGATGGCGGCATTCTTACGCAGATTCAATTCCTGATAATCGTGCAAACTATCAGTGTAAACTGCAGTTCATCTGCTGAACAAGCCAAATACTCAATCATTTTGAGTAATAATCTTTTGCTTTGCTTAAAAAAAAACATTGTTCTCAGCAGTTTTCACTCTGGTACCTAACAGCAGTCAGGGTACTGTTGGCTATCAAGTGGAATTTTGTTTGACCCTCCAAGGATATGACTCCCCAGACCATCAGTGAGCCTCCTCTACCCTAGCCATGTTGGATAATGTTCCAGGAAACCTAATGTGCAACACAACATCTCCATAATTTTTCATGTTTGTCTTATGCTCAATGTGAATCAGCCCTTATTTGTAAAATTAACAAGGTGCCAATGATGAACTTGACAATTCTTGTCTTGTCTGGCAGATGACCATTGAGCTGAAAGGTGCTGAGCTGTAACCACAGGACCCACTACATGACTTCAGACCCTCATGCCACCCTTATGGAGTCTGTTTCTTACAGTTTGGTCAGAAATATGCATTTTGTAATCCTCTGGCAATGCTCATCCTGTTCCCCTTCACACAAAGGAGCAGATGTAGGTCCTGCTGCTAGGTCTATGCCCTTCTACGGCCCTGTCCAGTTCTCCTTGTGTAATGGCCCATGGTATCTGGTATCTGCTTTTGAGACTAAGCTGGGAGACACAACAAACATTCTTGTGATGGGATGTATGGATATGTCATTCTGGAGAAGCTGGGCAAAATGAATGGGCTGCAGATACGGCCTCATGATACCAGTAGAGATTACGACGCTAGGAAAACCAAAACTACAGGAATCTGTTTCCATCAGGAAGAAAAAAGGAGAGTTTTTAGCTGTGGACCCCCCCCTGCAATTCCATTCCCATTTTGGGGGGTCTGTCTCTCAGTTGCCTCTCCAGTGCTTCAGTGCGCCCATAATTTTTCTTTAAGCAAATTCTATGGAGACCAAATGATTTCCAGTACACATGTCCAAAATAATTAATGAAACAATTAAATGTAACCTGTCTTGTCGGATAACGCTATTATAGGGTTAACTTACAGGTTAATAGCATTTGGAAGGTTCCTGGCTGCAGTACTGAAAGTGGAGCAACTGGCAGAAAATAAACTCTATTTCTAATGGGAGCCGTCGGTTTTCAGTCATGCAGGTGGGCCACCACACTTACAGTCACCATCCATAGCACTGAGAGCAGTGCCCTGGCACTTTGACAGCCGACTCTGCACTGATGGTGGCCAGCGGTGCAACCATGCCACTAGTCAAGCAGAAAGCTGGGAGGCAGTGAAGCGGGCAATGCTGAAGATAGAAAGATTAGAAACCCCCAGCAGTATTAAGATTGAGTGAAACAAGATAACCCATTTAAATCTTAAGAAACTTTCATTATACATAAGTTAAAGGGATTGTCCACTTTATTTTCATATTAACAAATGTATTGGGCACATGATTTTGTGACATTCCAATAGGTATTACAGCTTTCTGGATCTCTTTCCGTTTGTTAGTGTCGCCTTCCCCACAGATTGCACAGCTCTCATATTCTAAAAATGGCTGCTGATGGAGGAGCATGTGACCAGATCTGTCCATTAGCCTCCTCCTATTGATAAACTGCTTTCAGTTGGAGGTGGAGAAGGACAGGTCTGGTCACCTGCTCCTCCATCCAGTGTAAGAACAGGAGTGAAGAACTGAAGAACCTGTAATACATAGCTGTGTCACAAGAGCATGTCCTCACCACATTCAGTAAAGAACACAACCCCATTAGCAGAGGTGTCAAACTGCATTCCTTGAGGGCTGCAAACAGGTCATGTTTTCAGGATTTCCTTGTATTGCACAGGTGATAATTTAATCACCTGCACAAAATGATTCCAGCACCTTGTGGAATGCTAAGGAAATCTTGAAAACACTCATGATTTGAGGCCCTCGAGGAATGCAGTTTGACACCCCTGCCCATTAGGTTATTCTCAATAAAATGAATATAAGTGATCATCTGTGATCTGAGGCTCGGATGCAGACAGGATCAGATGGCTCTCAGTTTTGGCTGACAAGTGTGACAAAGTCTAAGCGAATGTAGATTTCCATTTCATGCAGGTTACATGAAAAGAGGTTAATATGACATATTATCTATATTTATGCTTAATGTTTTAGGGAAAAAATTTCTTTACAGAAAAAATGTCTGTTCTTTATAACAACAACTCTGATTTCTCAGATGTTTAATCACTAAAATATTTGTAGCTATCAGTGCTGCTTCCACTGTCTGCCAAAACAATCTGCCATTTCCCAAGGTTAGGAGGATTTCTCATCATTTCCCAGATCACTGTATAGACTAACACTGGGAAAAGCTATTTTATGTGATACAGTAAATGGCTCGCTCTCTACAGAAGAAGTCCAGCCCTCCGGACAGCACAGAATCTTCCCTACAAGAGCTGGGCTGCTTACATTTATGCTTTTTAACGATCTCCTAAAAAGCCTGTCCGTAACACTCCCTGTCATTTTTATCAAACCTGTTACTCCGGTCCTTCATATCCTCCAGGTGTTTTCATTCCTCATTAGGACAATGCCAGGTGGGACGGCACTGACTCTAACAAATGCAGTTTCTAAATGGTCTCTTCTCATATCTAGAGGGATGTGCCATAAATGTATGGTATATGTGAGATCCATCAAAAGGAGCCCTGACAGGTGCTGCTGTCAGTAGGAGGTGATCACAAGTCCCATCCTTTGTCCCCACTGACAGCAGCATTCGTTAGATCCCCATTCTCAGAAAAGATATTGGTGGGACCCGCAACCACTATACATTTATGTCATATCCTCAGGTTATACCGTAAGTAAACAAGATGGAAACGCCCCTTTAAACTAATTGCAAAATGGGCACATGATTTAGCAGGATAGCAGCTGTTTCACTCAAAATACTGCCTCCATATGGTTTTTCAGTAAAATCGTGCCTATTTAACCTTCGTCAGGCTGCATAATTTTACAATGATAACAGGCTGCAGAGGTACAATTGTACCTTCAGATATACCTCCACTGTGGGAAGACTTTCTCCTTTACTTGGTTTCAGAAACTAAAGTTCATTCAGCTACAAATGTTATGCTGATATCTATTGGCCAGTGTTGTTACTGCTCACTTATGTTGCTGTCAATTAAGTTGATTCAAACTGGAAGTGGCTTCTACTTCTCTTCCTGCCTCCCTCCTCTCAGTAGCCATTTTGCTGTTCATCTCATTGCTGTGAGCACACACATTTCTAGGCTTGTGAAGTCTTCAGTTTCTTGGATACGAAGGTAGGAAAGTCTCACAGCATCTAACAGTATGTGTGGGGACAGAACAGTCAGAAATTGTCTTTGAGCCTGGACTTGGCTTACATATATTTTGTATGAAACTTATCACTATAGGTATGATTTTTATATGAAAAATGGATAATAATTAGTATCTACATATTGTTTTACGATGTTTTACTTATATTCAGCACAAAATAAAGATGGTGGCTCTGTTACAATTTTCCTATTGGTCGAAAAAACAGACTAGAAAGTCTTGTGTGGTTTGTGTGAAACCCATTTGCGATGAACACTCGGTAGCAAAGACAACATGCATTACTTGCGAAGAAAATCAATAAAAAAAGTTTCTTACATTTTCTTTTATAATGTAAATGAACAGTATACAGTTTAATAATAAAATAGCATTATCATTAAAAAAAATATTATTCTTTTTTCCTTGCATTATCTTCATTCAAAATATATGAGGGTACATTTGTACCTATGCAGCTTGCTATGGATGCAAAAACATCTCAACCCCTTATCTCGGAAGGGGGTGGAGATATTTTATTGAAATTTGGCCAATATATTCTGGACCAAAACTGCAGAGATGTCACGAAATTTCAGCCCTCTACGGCTTTTCGAAAAAAAGTTATTGCAATTTTAAAACGGAATAGTTACAATTGTACCTACTCAGCCGGACGAAGGTTAACAATCAGTAGTACCTTTTTTTTTAATCTGATCCAGAGTATTAGTCTTCTGCTTGCAAATCTGCAAATACAGTGCCCAGGATTTTCTTAAAGGTGTTGTCCAGTACTTGGACACCTCTTCTCAATCACTATACTGTATTTCCCCCATGTAAAATAATAACAGCTATACTGACCGCTGGTGCCATTGCAGTATAATCAGCGCCTGCTCTCCTGGGGGTCACGTGACACTGCTTTGTCACATGAGCCTTGCAGCCAATCAGCGGCATTTTACTCTTACTTCCTTTGGAAAAACTGAAACTGATCTCCGAACTGATGTCCTCCGAATGTCAATTACGTCCAGAGGAAGTGAGAGTGAAGTGACTGCTCATTAGCTGGAGGGCTCATGTGACATAACAATGTCACACGAGCCCAGGGACATCAGGAGCTGACATAGCTGGAACAGCAACCGCACTGTAGGTGAGAGTAGCTGTTATTATTTTACATTAGGGGAAATACAGTTATTGAGAAAGGGTTGACCGAGTAGTGTACAATCCTTTTAATGTAGCATTGTGGAGTAAATCATTATGAATTAGGTAGTCACACCCAGCCTCATCCCAGCTCTGCTCACTTTTCTAAAAGTTGGCATCCTGGACTGAAGAGGCATGAAAGTTTCAAAAGATTTTGTGCACAAAAATTTCTAACTCTTCAATATATTTTCTGCCAAAATTCCCAGAAAAGCACCTAGATGAAGGTGTATAATACAGGAGGTGATGCTGGAGGTGGGCAGGTACAGCTTTAAACTCTGATTGGTGAAGCAGTGGTCCGAAGAAATGAGCAGACCAATGGAAGTTAAGGTCCGTTGGGTTCAGTCAATCTTTATTCTAAAGTTCGATTCAGGTACCAGAACTTGACCCCGAACCACATAGAAGCCAACAGCGATCCAAACTTTGGTGCTGTAAAATGGCTATAAAATTAATAAGTTTAAAAAAGAAAATGAAAAAATGACACATGGTTGCACCAATATTTGATAACCAGCCCAGGTAAAGCAGACAGCTCATCCCTAGTTGTCAGTAATCAGAACAGCGCTGTATCATACATTCAGTCTACAGAAGGCTTGTTTCTTTCCCGTGTATACACCGGAGTACTGAAGTGCTTGAAGTACTTTCTTCCCCATTGCCACCCTCCAGGAGGCATGGGTCTGACTAAAGGAGGAGGTAAAAGTAATAAAAAAGCAATAAAAAAAAATCTTGGTAGGCTGTGCCACCCCATGCAATCTGTCACTGTGGGCATTGGACTGGACAGTGTCTGGTGGCAAATACGGCCTTGCGTATAAGATGCATATGTGTGCCATGTTGAGTCCGGCATTGCCAAAAACATCCCACAGACTTATAATGAGGTCTATCAGTTAAGCAAAGGTATGTTTTGCTAAAAAAAAATCACAGCAAAGCCACAACAAAAAAGAGAATGAGATGTGTGAATAGAACCATAGGTAGCTTCCAAAGCTTCCTCCAACTGTGGGAGCCATCTAATATATAATTGCCTAGAATACTACTTCCTGCAATTTGTGCCAACTTTCGTGGCTTTGTCCGGAGCTAATGTCCGGAGATAATGTCCGGAGCTAATGTCCGGAGATAATGTCCGGAGCTAATGTCCGGAGCTAATGTCCGGAGGTGAGTGACGTCACCAGTGTCCTACACCCAGGCAGAGCACAGGGGCCCCAGGCAGCATATGGGGCCCCAGGCAGAGCACAGTGGCCCCAGGCAGAGCACAGGGGCCCCAGGCAGCATATGGGGCCCCAGGCAGAGCACAGAGGTCCCAGGCAGAGCACAGGGGCCCCAGGCAGCCTATGGGGCCCCAGGCAGAGCACAGTGGCCCCAGGCAGAGCACAGGGGCCCCAGGCAGCATATGGGGCCCCAGGCAGAGCACAGGGGCCCCAGGCAGCATATGGGGCCCCAGGCAGAGCACAGGGGCCCCAGGCAGAACATGGGGCCCCAGGCAGAGCACAGGGGCCCCAGGCAGAGCACAGGGGCCCCAGGCAGCATATGGGGCCCCAGGCAGAGCACAGGGGCCCCAGGCAGAGCACAGGGGCCCCAGGCAGCATATGGAGCCCCAGGCAGAGCACAGGGGCCCGAGGCAGCATATGGGGCCCCAGGCAGAGCACAGTGGCCCCAGGCAGAGCACAGGGGCCCCAGGCAGAACATGGGGCCCCAGGCAGAGCACAGGGGCCCCAGGCAGCATATGGGGCCCCAGGCAGAGCACAGTGGCCCCAGGCAGCATATGGGGCCCCAGGCAGAGCACAGTGGCCCCAGGCAGAGCACAGGGGCCCCAGGCAGAGCACAGTGGTCCCAGGCAGAGCACAGGGGCTCCAGGCAGCTTATGGGGCCCCAGGCAGAGCACAGTGGCCCAAGGCAGAACATGGGGCCCCAGGCAGAGCACAGTGGCCCCAGGCAGAGCCCAGGGGCCCCAGGCAGAACATGGGGCCCAAGGCAGAGCAAAGGGGCCCCAGGCAGAGCACAGGGGCCCCAGGCAGAGCACAGGGGCCCCAGGCAGCATATGGGGCCCCAGGCAGAGCACAGGGGCCCCAGGCAGCATATGGGGCCCCAGGCAGAGCACAGTGGCCCCAGGCAGAGCACACACCAAATCGGAGGCCGAGGGGCCCCGCCAACCAAATCGGAGGCCGAGGGGCCCCGCCAACCAAATCGGAGGCCGAGGAGCCCCGCCCAACAAATCGAAGGCCGAGCGGCCCCGCCCACCAAAGCGGAGGCCGAGGGGCCCGGAGCCGCCCACCAAAGCGGAGGCCGAGGGGCCCCGACCACCACATCGGAGGCCGAGGGTCCCCGCCCACCAAATCGGAGGCCGAGGGTCCCCGCCCACCAAATCGGAGGCCGAGGGGCCCCGCCCACCAAATCGGAGGCCGAGGGGCCCCGCCCACCAAATCGGAGGCCGAGGGGCCCCGCCCACCAAATCGGAGGCCGAGGGGCCCCGCCCACCAAATCGGAGGCCGGGGGTCCCCGCCCTCCAAATCGGAGGCCGAGGGGCCCCGCCCACCACATCGGAGGCCGAGGGTCCCCGCCCACCAAATCGGAGGCCGAGGGTCCCCGCCCAACAAATCGGAGGCCGAGGGTCCCCGCCCACCAAATCGGAGGCCGAGGGTCCACACCATCCAAATCGGAGGCCGAGGGGCCCGCCCACCAAATCGGAGGCCGACGGGCCCCACCCACCAAAGCGGAGGCCGAGGGTCCCCGCCCACCAAATCGGAGGCCGAGGGTCCCCGCCCACCAAATCGGAGGCCGAGGGTCCCCGCCCACCAAATTGGAGGCCGAGGGGCCCCACCAACCAAATCGGAGGCCGAGGAGCCCCGCCCACCAAATAGAAGGTCGAGGGGCCCCGCCCACGAAAGCGGAGGCCGAGGGTCCCCGCACACCAAATCGGAGGCAGAGGGACCCCGCCCACCAAATCGGAGGCCGAGGGGCCTCGCCCACCAAAGCGGAGGCCGAGGGTCCTCGACCACCAAATCGGAGGCCGAGGGTCCCTACCCACCAAATCGGAGGCCGAGGGTCCCCGCCCACCAAATCGGAGTCTGAGGGTCCCCGCCCACCAAATCGGAGGCCAAGAGTCCCCGCCCACCAAATCGGAGACCGAGGGGCCCCACCAACCAAATCAGAGGCCGAGGGGATTCGCCAACCAAATCGGAGGCCGAGGAGCCCCGCCCACCAAATCGAAGGCCGAGCTGCCCCGCCCACCAAAGCGGAGGCCGAGGGGCCTGGCCCCGCCCACCAAAGCGGAGGCCGAGGGGCCCCGCCCACCACATCGGAGGCCGAGGGGCCCCGCCCACCAAATCGGAGGCCGAGGGTCCCCGCCCACCACATCGGAGGCCGAGGGGCCCTGCCCACCAAATCGGAGGCCGAGGGTCCCCACCCAACAAATCGGAGGCCGAGGGTCCCCGCCCACCAAATCGGAGGCCGAGGGTCCCCGCCCACCAAATTGGAGGCCGAGGGTCCCCGCCCACCAAATCGCAGGCCGAGGGTCCCCGCCCACCAAATCGGAGGGGCCCCGCCCACCAAATCAGAGGCCGAGGGGCCCCGCCAACCAAATCGGAGGCCGAGGGTCCCCGCCCACCAAATCGGAGGCCGAGGGTCCCCGCCCACCAAATCGGAGGCCGAGGGGCCCCGCCAACCAAATTGGAGGCCGAGGGGCCCCGCCCACCAAATCGGAGGCCGAGGGTCCCCGCCCACCAAATCGGAGGATAAGGGGCCCCGCCAACCAAATCGGAGGCCGAGGGGCCCCGCCAACCAAATCGGAGGCCGAGGAGCCCCGCCCAACAAATCTAAGGCCGAGCGGCCCCGCCCACCAAAGCGGAGGCCGAGGGGCCCGGCCCCGCCCACCAAAGCGGAGGCCGAGGGGCCCCGACCACCACATCGGAGGCCGAGGGTCCCCGCCCACCAAATCGGAGGCCGAGGGTCCCCGCCCACCAAATCGGAGGCCGAGGGTCCCCGCCCACCAAATCGGAGGCCGAGGGTCCCCGCCCACCAAATCGGAGGCCGAGGGTCCCCGCCCACCAAATCAGAGGCCGAGGATCCACACCAACCAAATCGGAGGCCGAGGGGCCCCGCCCACCAAATCGAAGGCTGAGGGGCCCCGCCCACCAAAGCGGAGGCCGAGGGTCCCCGCACACCAAATCGGAGGCAGAGGGACCCAGCCCACCAAATCGGAGGCCGAGGGGCCCCGCCCACCAAAGCGGAGGCCGAGGGTCCCCGACCACCAAATCGGAGGCTGAGGGTCCCTGCCCACCAAATCGGAGGCCGAGGGTCCCCGCCCACCAAATCGGAGGCCGAGGGTCCCCGCCCACCAAATCGGAGGCCGAGAGTCCCCGCCCACCAAATCGGAGGCCGAGGGGCCCCGCCAACCAAATCGGAGGCCGAGGGGCCCCGCCAACCAAATCGGAGGCCGAGGAGCCCCGCCCACCAAATCGAAGGCCGAGCGGCCCCGCCCACCAAAGCGGAGGCCGAGGGGCCCGGCCCCGCCCACCAAAGCGGAGGCCGAGGGGCCCCGCCCACCACATCGGAGGCCGAGGGGCCCCGCCCACCAAATCGGAGGCCGAGGGTCCCCACCCAACAAATCGGAGGCCGAGGGTCCCCGCCCACTAAATCGGAGGCCGAGGGTCCCCGCCCACCAAATGGGAGGCCGAGGGTCCCCGCCCATCAAATCGGAGGTCGAGGGTCCCCGCCCACCAAATGGGAGGCCGAGGGGCCCCGCCCACCAAATGGGAGGCCGAGGGTCCCCGCCCACCAAATCGGAGGCCGAGGGGCCCCGCCAACCAAATCGGAGGCCGAGGGGCCCCACCAACCAAATTGGAGGCCGAGGGGCCCTGCCCACCAAATCGGAGGCCGAGGGTCCCGGCCCCGCCCACCAAATCAGAGGCCAAGGGGCCCCGCCCACCAAATCAGAGGCCGGGGGTCCCCGCCCACCAAATCGGAGGCCGAGGAGCCCCGCCCACCACATCGGAGGCCGATGGGCCCCGCCCGCCAAATCGGAGGCCGAGGGTCCACACCAACCAAATCGGAGGCCGAGAGGCCCCGCCCACCAAATCGAAGGCCGAGGGGCCCCGCCCACCAAAGCGGAGGCCGAGGGTCCCCGCACACCAAATCGGAGGCAGAGGGACCCCGCCCACCAAATCGGAGGCCGAGGGGCCCCGCCCACCAAAGCGGAGGCCGAGGGTCCCCGACCACCAAATCGGAGGCCGAGGGTCCCTGCCCACCAAATCGGAGGCCGAGGGTCCCCGCCCACCAAATCGGAGGCCGAGGGTCCCCGCCCACCAAATCGGAGGCCGAGAGTCCCCACCCACCAAATCGGAGGCCGAGGGTCCCCGCCCACCAAATCGGAGGCCGAGGGTCCCCGCCCACCAAATTGGAGGCCGAGGGTCCCCGCCCACCAAATTGGAGGCCGAGGGTCCCCGCCCACCAAATTGGAGGACGAGGGGCCCCACCTGTGAAAATTTTACTGTGAAAATACCTGATGGGCACACAAGTATGCGCCAGTATGGTACTAAGAGCTTTTCCACATAATAATGAAATATTTTAAAATGTCATAGTACATACCAATATACATAGTTATTGATACATATTATTTATTATTTACATTATTGTTCTTAAGCAAAGAACCGTTGTTGTGGCATTTGCCACAACACGCAAAGTTGTTGTCTGATGTCTTTCATCACTCCCCTCATAAGCATGTTCATGGATCCTGTGTAACTGTACCTTAAATAACAAGAATTGTCAAGAGCTGGTGAGTGCAGCCATTTTTTGTTCTTTCTTACTATTATTTATTAATTGTATTATTCTTACATTTAAATAAATAAAGTATATATGGATTCTAGACTCCCGATTCTTTAGAATCGGGCTGCCATCTAGTACATCAAATATTCATCTTTAGCATGGACCTGTGTAGACAATATGGGAAGGACAGCACTCCTAGTGGTAGGCACACATAGGGTCCCAATCCAGAATATAATACAAGAAGAATCCGGCACTATTTTTATGATGTAATTTGTTGTAGTCAATGTATAAGTTGTATATGAAATAATCACGTTACGGTCCCATTTGACCTTCCTCAAACATACACTATGAGAAACAACAACAAACATAAATTAATGAACAAAAAGATGAAACAAAAAAAGGAAAATAAGATATAACAATCACTTTTACAAAAAATGCATACAGTTCATACTAAAGAAGCTTAATCAATCTAGCTATTTTAAAGCAAATTTAGAGTTGGTTTCCAAGACACAACCTGCGTATTCAAACAGAAAAAAAGACACATAACCGAATACAGAATTTTTTTTTTAAAGTTGACATTTAAAGAAATCGTTAGGTAAAGAGATCATTAGATTACCTTGATCATCAAAAATGTGCCAAACATTTAGATATAACATAGTCTATAGCAACATGAATGACAAAAAGAGCCAGCAAGCAATCCAATATTCACAGTTCCAATGTTTAGAAGGAAAGAGAAGGCATCAATAGAAAGTTTCTATGTAAGAATAAAGTGCATTTATATGGGAATTGACTCATTGTTTATCAAAGCTGTGGAATTATATCCAGAATCATGACCAAAACATTTTCTAGGAAAAAGTGCTGCTGTATGGAAAGAGATCTGCTGCATATAGTGATGATAAGAGTGAAGAAGCATACGGATAAGTGATGATAAGAGTGAAGAAGCATACGGAGAAAGCACATACGGAACAGATTTGGTCTTACCAATGTGAGGACGCAGCCAGAAGTATGTGTGACGGGAGTTGTGCCTGCCTGCTCACCCCCATGAGTATAAATAGTAGCGGAGTTCATCAATTTATCATTGTTGTTGTTTCTCATAGTGTATGTCTGATGAAGGTCAATGACAGCAAAACTAATTTTTTTCATACACGACTTAATCATTGAACACAATAAATTGCATCCTAAAAGAGTGCCGAGTTCCTCTTGTACTAGCTCTTCTGACCAGGCTCCATATAGAAGCCTCTCGTCTAGATAAAAAAAGCACAAAAACCTCACAGTTCAGCAGCGTCTTTAGACGCACAGTGGGCGCAGTTTTCACAAAATCACATCCACTTTGTAGGATATTGTATAATAAAGCTAATTACAAATTGGATAAGGTGTAAAGAGATATTTCGAAAGGACGTGTTACAAGTCGCAGCAAGTTAAATATTTCCTGTAACTCAATGGATCCATAAAATTATGGAAGTAAATATTAACCACAAAAGTCAAACCTGGATGGGTGCCAAAATACACCCCTCTTTATCTTAGGCTTCTTTCACACTTCCATCGATCGGGGTGCGTCATAATGCAGTAAAGCGACGTATCGACAGATGTTAAAATAGTGGAAAACATGTGCAACGCATCCAGTGTTATGACGGATGCGTCGAAGGAGTTCCTGCCTGCATTTTCAGGTATAAGTTTCTGGAGAGCTGGAGAGAGAGATTTTTTTTCCCCCGACTAGAAAATCCTTCCAGGCATGCTCAGAATGAAAAAACAGGATACGTCACTGGATTCCTGTGTTTGACGGTCAGCGACAGATCCTGCGTCCATAGGCTTCCATTATAGCCAACGATGGGCAGCGCAGGACCCGTCGCTGACCAATTTTCCGACGTGCAGAAAAAACGTTCAGGATCTGTCAAGTGCCATATATACTGAAGTAACAACTATTCTAGGATGAAATATTCTTTAGGTGAAGCAATTAATTTTTGCAGCTTTCAAAGAGCTCACTAAGACATACAAAGATCAAATAGCGTCTTGGTGGGAGGTACAGACTTTGGATAATTATATCAAAGCAGGAATCGTCCCTAGACACTTAAGAATCACCTTAGCACCAGGGTATCGGTACAAAAATCCAGGGTTGTTGACAAAGTGGGAAAAAGAGGCTACTGATAGCTCACTGAGACTAATGAGACTTCTGTTGGAAGAGGAAAAACAAAATTTGAATGCTTTGAATGATTCTGTAAAGGAACAAGTAGAGATTACAAAAAAAATTTCATCAGAACCTGATTTCTCCAAGAAGGAGACACAACTACAGAATTCTGTGGAGAGATTCCAGTATCACTTGAAGGACAAAAAACATAAATTTTTTATAAGAGCCCTTCAAAAATTTAAAGAAAACAAAGCATACTCCTTCTCCACCAGTAAGTTTCCACGTAGAACAGAGACAGATATTTCATCCTCCGAAGCAGAAGTGTCAGACAGTGAGGCTAGACCGAGACCGGGAGACGCTGTCCATTGTCACGGCTTGTTTGGCGCATATCTCACATATTAGTGCTTTGATAGAGCACCTCTAGTATGTGTCTTTTTGGATAAATGAAAAAAATCTGTACACTAACCACAATTGGAACGCTCATCAGTATTTAAATGAGGAAGCAGGGGTTCCCTTATGTATGTGGTTTAGGGTATGATGCGCTGTTGTTTTTCTTTGCATATTGAAGCTGCAGTGACGTGCTGCTAACATTTATTGACTGGCACTATTTTGTTGTATTTAAAAACCGCTGGTGGTGTGCATTGTCTCTGTGATAAACACAATAACAGCGACTAATGCCTATATCCTTTTTCTGCCTAACATATATGGTGATTTATTGACCCTAATGAGTTCATAGGGCACCATATCATTGCAGAAATAAGCAATTGAGGTGTGACCTCCCCGTCTTTTAGGATTATTTGTAACCTTCTTGGCCACGGCTGGTCACATGACCTTCAGACTAACAGTGCAGTCAATTTTTAAACATTGTGTGTTTATGTTTATGTTTATCAGTCTTCCTATCCTGTGTTGGGTTCAGGGCACAATTTATCACTGGTCCCTGGTTTTTCCCCCCTTCTCTTTTTTTGTTAGTTATTTATCATTAGTCTATTTTTTATGGTGATTTATTAAAGGCTAAGTTTTAATCGTATCCAACCGCTATAGCTTCATGTGAAAGACTGGTGGAAAGCATGACAAGACGCATGAAAGCTGTGATTAAAAATCATGGTTATTCCACAAAATATTGATATCTGAACTCTTCCTGAGTTAAAAATTTAGTATTGTTGTTTCTAAATGATTATGAACTTGTTTTATTTGCATTACTTGAGGTCTGAAACCACTGTTTGTTTGTTTTTTAATTTGAACCATTTCTCCTTTTCAGAAAAACAAACAAACAAAATGTATTGCTTGGAACTTCAGAGACATGTTGTCAGAAGTTTATAGACTAAAAAAATGTACATTTTACTCAAAAATATACCTATTAAGACAAAAATCAGACAAACTGAACATTTTGTAGTGGTCTCTTAATTTTTGCCAGAGCTGTATATATGACTAACATTGTGCTTTATAAAAGGCAAATCTACATGTGATTTGTGACCAAAAATCGCAATACCAATCATTAGATGAAATGCCATAATGCAATATTACATTCCTCATATTACGAGACCAAAATCGCTATATTCTCCCAGCCATAAATACTGTTGGATTTCAATAGCAGCCTCTCAGTCTTGGGAGCCGTTTTAGAGGGTTTAATCCATTTGAAAAGTGGGAAATCTGCAGCTAAAAATGTGCAACTATCTAAAGATATCCTATAAAATATTTCAGACAGAACCAGTCAAGTGTTTAGATTTAGAATATGTTTATATCCTATGTATAATACTCTAAATAATAGAAATCATTAAAGACAAGAGCATAAAGACACAAGATACTGTATATACTCGAGTATAAGTCGACCCGAGTATAAGACGAGGCACCTAATTTTGCCACGGAAAACTGGGTAAGCTTACTGACTTGAGTATAAGCCGGGTATGTATTGTCCCCTCATTCCTATCCCGGTAAGCGTGGCTCCCCCCATCCTGTCCTGCTCTGTGTGGCTCCCCCTGTTGTATGCATGGCTCCCCCAATCCCCTCGTTGTATGCATGGTTCCCCCGTTCCATCTTGTATGCATGGCTCGGCTCCCCCATCCCATCTTGTATGCATGGCTCCCCCCCATCCCATCTTGTATGATTGGCTCCCCTGTCCCATCTTGTATACATGGCTGGGTTCCTCCGTCCTCCCCCTTGTATGCATGGCTCGGCGTCTTCCCCCGTCCTCCCCTGTCATACTCACCCTCCTCGCGCCGTCGCTGAACGTCCCTGCATCTCCATTGTCCCGGCGCGGCAGCTTCTTCCTGTGCCGAGCGGTCAGGTGGTACCGCTCATTAAGGTCATGAATATGTGCTCCACGCCTATGGGAGTGGAGTGGCATGCATATTCATTACCTTAATGAGTGGTACCACCTGACCTCTGAGCACAGGAACAGGAAAGAGCTGCCGGCGCCGGGACAGAGATGCAGGGATGGAGATGCTGCAACGGAGGGTGAGTATTGATGTCTTCTGGAAGCTGCAGCTGTCACTATGCTACAGCCGCCGGCTCCCCGCTCCTCCACCTGCTTTCTGTACCATGACTCATGTATAAGCCGAGGGGGGCAAAGAAATGTGCTGGAAATCTCGGCTTATACACGAGTATATATGGTAAGTGATTCTCATGGTGAACCTTTAGTGAATCTATACTCATAAATTAAATTACAGAATGTCTTTAAATTTAACCTTATATTTTAGCATGTGGCACTACTAAAACCTTTATGTAGCAAGCCTGCTGTATGTTTAAGGTCATTGTCCTGAAGAATAAATAATAATAATAATCTTTTATTTATATAGTGCTAACATATTCTGCAGCGCTTCACAGTTTGCACACATTATCATCGCTGTCCCTGATGGGGCTCACAATCCTAAATATCCTCAGTATGTCTTTGGAATGTGGGAGGAAACCGGAGTACCCAGAGGAAACCCACGCAAACACGGGGAGAACATTCAAACTCCTTGTAGATGTTGTCCTGGGTGGGATTTGAACCCAGGACTCCAGTGCTGCAAGGCCGCAGTGCTAACCACTGAGCCACATATGCTTCCCTTATGAAACCTCATGATGGACAAGCATCTGCCTGTAGATGTCAGCAGTGAGGACACCATTAATCCTGACAAAATCCCTAACTTCATTTGCTCAAATGCAGCACCAAACTTGCAAGGAACCTCCACCATGCTTCATTGTTGCCTATGGACACAATATAAGGACACTGCAACCACCATGTGACACTGTAGGCAACATGCATATTTCTAAATTAATTTTTCTAAAGGCACGGTGCCTACAGTGAAACATGGTGGTGACAGTGTCCTTATGTGGGGCTACGTGAGGGCTGCTGGTGTTGGGGAGCTGTGTTTCTTTGATAGTATCATGAATTCACAGATGTATTGCTCTATATTTAAAGACAAAATGCTCCATCACTCCGTGCCCTTAGAAAATGTGCACTTTTCCAACATAGCAAAAAGGAGAAGATGATTTAGCTCACCCTTGTGATGATATTCTCACAGCCCATGAGAATTTGTCCGAGCAGGGAAAATGTCTCTGCTTGACGCCAGGTACTGGTACACGAAAACGAAAATATCCAGCTCAGGAGATAAAAATCAAAAGTCTTTATTTGGACAAATTAAAAATAAGCTGCTTGACATGCCGATGCATACCGGAGGAAGGAATGTCTTAAGTAACTGGACGCGTTTCGAACACGTGTTGTGTTTTTAGTCCTCAGTTTCCTAAGAACACCACATGTGTTCGAAACGCATCCAGTTACTCAAGACATTCCTTCCTCCGGTACGCACCGGCTTGTCAAGCAGCTTATTTTTAATTTGTCCACATAAAGACTTTTGATTTTTATCTCCTGAGCTGGATATTTTCATTTTCATGTACTTTTCCAACATTACAATTATCCAAAACACACATCTGTTGAATTTCTGAAGAAGAACAGAGTGAAAGTGATTCAGTGGTCAAATATGTCTCCTGATCTGAACCCGATTGACCACCTATGGGGAATTCTGAAGAGACAAGAGGAACATCACTCTACATCCAGCATTCAGGCTTTAAAAGAGGTCATTCTTGAAGAATGGAAAAATCTAGATGTTGCAATATGTCACCAACTTCTTAATTCCTTCCATGCCTAAAAGACATGGTGCTGTCCTTAAAAATCCTGGAGGTCATACAAAATTCTAGATGTAGTAGTTTTTGATGTGGAGTGTGTTCCTTTTTTTATCAACTACTTTGAGTAAAACTGAACATTTTGTAATGAAAGGTATATTATTAACCTTACTTCCATTTTATGGTTTAAAAAAAAAGTTCTATGAACCTCAGTCTTGTCAAAATTAGGAAAATTGTTCTTGTATTCAGTGATGTATTAAAATATTACTTTTAAAAGGGGTGTACTCATTTATGCTCAGCACTGTATATATAGCTTACACCCAAATTATTGATTCTGACCAGTGCTGCTAGATATTATTTTCTCTGTATAGAGATGAGATACATTACAGGCAGCACGGTGGCTCAGTGGTTAGGACTGCTGCTTTGCAGCGATGGGGTGCTGGTTTCAAATCCCACCAAGGACAACATCTGCAAGGAGCAACTTGGCGTTGGCATGTGTATTCTGCCACACTACAAAGACATACTGATAGGGGATTTAGATTGTTAGTTCAAATGTGGACGGTGATGATAATGTTTGTAAAGTGCTGCAGAATTAATAGCGCTATAATAATGATGAATTTACTTGGTAAAACCTGTTTACTTCCTATTCCACTTACATGTTTATGCATTCGTTATCAAAACTTGGTGACAAAGAGGAAGCTGAGGGTCAAAACTAGTAAAAACTAGGGCAGATAAATAGAACATCAAACACATAATAGTATGCCACACAAACAATACCTATAGAGATATTCACAGGACCCCGGTCTAGCAGCTACATTTGTAATCCGTGGCTACTGGGCCAGAGCCCAGGGAACTTCCACTTACCAGTCAGCATTTCCGACTCCTCTTCTGATTAGTAGACCTAGTGCAACATTGTGCGTGCGTTACGCTATAACAATGATGTCACTCCAGGTCTACTAATCAGAAGAGGAGTTGGAGATGCTGGTGGGTAGGAGATGGTTCTTAGGGTTGCGGACCAGCAGCCATGGACTACCGATACAGGAGCTCAAACAGGAACCTGCTTATTTTTTGGCTCAACTCTAATTATACACATTATATATTTCCACAAAATTCCTTATTTTCTCAGGATTTACATACAGTTAGGGAAATAACTATTTGATCCATTGCTGATTTTATA
Organism: Ranitomeya variabilis; assembly: GCF_051348905.1. Taxonomy (NCBI): domain Eukaryota; kingdom Metazoa; phylum Chordata; class Amphibia; order Anura; family Dendrobatidae; genus Ranitomeya; species Ranitomeya variabilis. The sequence continues at coordinate 654,435,670 of NC_135234.1, forward strand.
AGTTTGCCCACTGACAAAGACATGGACAGTCAATAATTTTAAGGGTAGGTTAATTTTAACATTGAGAGCTAGAATATCAAAAATAAAATCCAGAAAATCATACTGTATATATTATATAAATTTATTTGCATTTTGCAGTGAGAAATAAGTATTTTATCCCTCTAGCAAACAAGACTTAATGCTTGGTGGCAAAACCCTTGTTGGCAAGCACAGCAGTCAGACTTTTTTTGTAGTTGATGATGAGGTTTGCGCACATGTCAGGAGGAATTTTGGTCCACTCCTCTTTGCAGATCACCTCTAAATCATTAAGATTTTGAGGCTGTCACTTGGTATACTGTAGGTACAATACAGATTATGGGATACTGTGTCACTTCATGATGATAAGTCAATTCAGGTGTAGATTTAGACCTGCAGGCAGGGGCGTAACTACAACAGGTGCAGGGGATGCAATCGCACCTGGCCACTGGAGCCTAGGGGGCCCTAAAAGTCCCTTTGGCCTATAGAAAAAGACTATTGCTATTAAAGATTTAAAATATTTGGGGGCCCCATTGGAGCTTTCGCATTGGGGCCCATGAGTTTCAAGTTACGCCACTGCCTGCAGGTGATCTTGTTCCCAGGCAGATCCAGAATGTCTCACAGCCCTGAAATGACGCATGCGGCAGCCTCCGCATACAGCCGCACGACCTGCGTACCTAATGTTAAAGATAGGTACGCAGGTCGCATGCGGGCTGCATGCAGAAGTAGGCGGAGCTAGCGGCGGAGGTGCGGCCGAGGGCGGGACTTCATGGAGGAAGTCCGCAGCCGTCCGCAGATCAGGGGAACGCAAATGTGAAACCAGCCTGAGTCAAAGCTGCAACTTAATGTCACTGGTTGGTGCCTGTTGTGTTCTATGGAGTTTGTAACGAACTGTGCATAACCCGGTTTATGATGCTATAATAAACGAAATAGACTGTGTTTAAGTGAAAAAACGTGCCTGTGTCACTGAGTCCCGTTGCTAAGCGAGCGTCCCCCCAACACATGCAGTAAGCTCAATCTTACAGTAGGTAGAAGCTACAATTAGGCCTCGCTCACACAAGTGTATAACATGGCCGAGTGCCAGGCAATGTTTTATCGGATAGCACCCTGCCCAGTGTTACTCTATGCGGCAGCTCACATCTGCGATTATTTTCTCTTGCCGATTCGTCATGGGAAAACAATTGCAGCATGCTGCGATTTGGCAACGAGACTCGGCTTACTCGCATCCATACAAGTTTATGGGTACGTGTCAAATATTGGACTGCATTCGGATGTTATCTCAGTGCAGTCCGATATATGCCGAGACAGGTAATGAAGGAGACGGAGAAATTAGCAGGAGCTGAGGGTCATTAGCATGTCGCATCCGATGCTCTTGCATTGGATGCCTTACGCTCATCTGTTTCCAGCGTAAGGGTTCACACTCATCTGCATAAAAAAAAATTGCTACGATATTGTTCCTGAAAATTAGGACGAGTGTCAAGTAAGTGTCATGCGAGTACAATGCAATTTTTCTCACGTACCATCGGTATAACATTCGTATGACATGCGTGTCCAATCCATATGCAATGTGATTTTAACATCAGCTTTTATACACAGTAATTCTCTATGTCATTTCAGGCTAGCTTTCTAACTAACAAAATAGTCATAGATAGATAGTAATATGTCAGTGAGATATATAATCAGTGCTTTGCGTGCTTAGTTTTGTGTACTTGTAATTGGCTAATAAATTAATACATAAAAGAAAACAATAGCATATGGTCCCCCTTATTTTTAATAACCAGCTGAGGGAAAGCAGACAGCTGAAAGCTGGTCTTAATAGCCTGGGAAGGGGGTAATATACATGGAGCTTCCCAGGATATTAATATCAGCTCTCAGCTGTCTACTTGGCCTCTACTGGTTATTAAAAAGGAGGACACAAAAAAATGACGTGAGGTCCCCCCTATTATTAATAAATAGCAACTAATCAGACAGCTGTGGGCTGATTTTAATAGGCTGGGAAGGGGCCATGGATATTGATCCCCTCCCAAACTAGTAACACCAGCCGTTAGCTGCCCCAGAAATGGCGCATCCATTAGATGTGCCAATTTTGGCGCTTAGCCTCGGCTTTTTCTGCTGGCCCTGGTGCGTTTCCAAGCGGGATAATGGTTTTATAATGTCACCTGTTTTATGTCTGCTGACATCAAGCCCAGGGGTTAGTAATGGAGAGGCGTCTTATCAGGTACCCCCATTACTAACCCTGTAGTTATAATTAATTAATTCACAGACCTAGTAAAGTCCTTTAATTGCACAAATCACTTCGCTTTTACCCATTTTTTAACCTAAAAATAAAAACAAAAAAAAATCACAGTAATCCTCACCTGTTTACCATTAATCCATAATGATGAGGTCCCACGATGATCCCCAACTCTGCCACATCCGGATAGTGTGGTTTGCGGTGACATCAGTAACGTGACCGCTCACCACGCCAGTAGAGTACCATGATAAATTTCTGGCTTAAGTGACGAGCAGTGACGTAATTACGATTACTGCAGGTCACAGGCAGCAGTTCTCACGGTAAGCTCTGTGTGAGCCGGCCTGTGAACTGCTTTACCTTAGTGACATCACCGCTCACAGAGGTACGTGTGCTATAGGTTTTTTTCACGGATACCACACGTACCCATCATAACCTGTGGTGCTATGCACATATCGGTGTTTTACATGGACCCTGTGTCTGTGGAAAACACGCAGGGACATGTCCGTAGCTTTCTGGCACCACGAATGACACAAACGGCACCGGTACTGGTTTTACACAAACATGTTTTATACAGACATGTAATGAGGCCTAAACGACGAGTCAAATCGTCATAGACTTACATGGAATCCCACATAAAACAGACAGCAATAAAAATGAGCAAAACAAAACCTACATTAACGCTGCTCTTTCTGGCGTGGTTTTCTTAATACCAGAGTTTTGAGTCCCATATGTGCACAATCTGCTGGTCAGAACCAGACTGTAGTCTTTCATTTACAGATTCACTGTAATAGAATGTAAGTCCGCAAGGACAGGGTCCTCTCCCCTCTGTACCAGTCTGTCACTGTAAACCTGTTTACTGTAAATGATATCTATAACCCTGTATGTAACCCCTTTCTCATGTGCAGCACCATGGAATTAATGGTGCTATATAAATAAATAATAATAATAATAATAATAATAATAATTCACTGAGATAAATAATAAAAGCACACAAACAAAACGCTGACAGCCTTGCAGAGCAAATAAGCCACAGATGGACACCTGCTGCTCTGCTGGATACAGCACTGGCTACAGACAAAGATATTATCCACGATACATAAGATGCAACATCTGCAAGGAGTTTGCATGTTCTCCTCGGGTTTGTGTGGGTTTCCTCCGGGTTCTCCGGTTTCCTCCCACACTCCAAAGACATACTGATGGGGAATATAGATTGTGAGCCCCAATGGGGACAGTGAAGATAATGTCCGTAAAGCGCTATGGAATATGATAGCGCTACATAAGCAAACGCATAAAAAAATATATGAATTCATGTACTTAGATATTTTATAGTGCGTATCAGAGTAAGGCTTTATTCACAGATCAGAATTTTTTTATCAGTATTTCATCAGTATTTGTATGCCAAATCCAGGAGTGCTTCCAAAACACAGAACAGGAGTCAATCTTTCAATTCTAGTTTTCTTCTGTAGGTTCCACTTCTGGTTTTGGGATACAAGAACTGATGCAAAATACTGACCAAATACTGACATGTGAATAAGCCCTTCCTCTAAAGAAAAAAAAGCTGCAAGTGACAATGAGGAGCGAAAATGCGAAGGTTATACTTAACACGCAGCGGTTACAATCTATGAAAAAAAACGTGGAGCTATTAAAAAATAAGCAAGTCATTTGCAATTAACGTATAAATTACACGTATTACTTAATTTTTAATGATACAGCGGTCAAATGCTCCGACTCCTATGAAGTAGATGCGTGGCAGACTCAGTTCAGCCGGGCTCTAACTGCATGCTGACTGCTATGCGGGACTGCGGCCTAACTAGTCTGCATGGTGTGAACATACCCTATGTACGAAAACGATTTTTAGGCGCAAGGTGTGTATTAGATATACCAAGTACAATGGCACTGAAAACTCACACAAGAAATTCCAGGGGTTAATGGGGGCTTCCACTCCTGAATTGAAAAAAAAACACCACGTTCATACCTACAGTATTTGGTCAGTATTTTACCTCAGTATTTCTAAGCCAAAACCAGGAGTGGGTGATAAATACAGAAGTGGTGCAAATGTTTCTATTATACTTTTCCTCTGATTGTTCCACTCCTAGTTTTGTCGTACAAATACTGATGTAAAATACTGACCAAATACTGAAGGTGTGGACATGGCCAAAATAAAACAAGAACTAGAATGCTCTAAAAATAATAACAAAAAAAGAAAAACAACTTATCAATGCCTTCTGCTCCTTTTGTAACACTGCGTAGACCAAGGGCCCCACCTGTCTCTGTTCCTCTGTTCTACACGCCAAGACATCCTTGGCAAAAGACGACGAATATAGGTGGGGGACTAATGTGGTAACAGTAAGGTGAATATGTTTTTTTTTTATATATATATATATATATATATATATATATATATATATATATATATAAATATATATTTTTTCTTTATTCTCCTTTAAGTGATGAATCCAACCAACATAATGCGTACAATCAGGTATAAACGTTAAAACTCAGACACACCAAGAATAATAAAGATTCTTTATATGTATATATTTATATATTTATCCGAATTATAGTAGTAATGGTGTTCTGTGAGAAGCAGTGACTAAACACTAAGATAAGAGACCAACCACATCAACCGAGGACATGAACAGCCAAAGGAGTGTATCCCACGCAGGAAATCAGTTTAAATTGCCTTTATGTAGGTAGAAGTGGCATAATAAAAATAATTAATAAATAAGTACGCGTATTTAAGACAGAGGAAAAGGATTAAAAAAAAATCACTCACTTCAAAATTATACACTATTAATTGAAAACAATGCCCCCAAAAAGCCTGTGCAGTGTAAGGGCAAAATAAATAATATGTAAGACCACAGGATATAACCAAGCCTGCGGACACAACAATATTGCTTATAAAGTTCAAAGTGCAAAAAATGTAAACACCCATGGGGGAAATGTAAATATCTGCAACATACCTTTTAGGGCCACCACGTCCCGTCACCGCGCACCCCGACGCGCGTTTCGGAATACCTTCCTTCGTCAGGGGACACTGCACTGCACAGGCTTTTTTGGGGCATTGTTTTCAATTAATAGTGTATAATTTTGAAGTGAGTGATTTATTAATATTGCACCTTATATATCTTGTTACTATTTACTCACATTGATTTTTATCCACTTTTTTCTTTTTTATATTCTGTGTGATACACAAAATGGGTATATAGTCTGCAATGAATATATTGGGGTCACCATTTTATATCTGATTGTGATATATATTTTATTTATAGAAAAAAATGTTTTTATCCTTTTCCCCTGTCTTAAATACGCGTACTTATTTATTAATTATTTTTATTATGCCACTTCTACCTAAATAAAGGCAATTTGAACTGATTTCCTGCGTGGGATACACTCTTTTGGCTGTTCATGTCCTCGGTTGATGTGGTTGCAATCAGGTATAAAGAAGTGACTGTTCTGCGACTGCTTCTGTTCATATTCACATGGCTTTTTATGGAAAATGCTGATAAGAAGTAGTCAGCGCTACCATAATTCCTCCATGTCCTTTCTCTCATCAAGACAAAACATTTGATGCATAGAATAATGGGCATAGCTAATAGACACCACACGTCCCAAGTACAGCGCCATGTGCCACAATGCCAACACGACCTCTGCGCCCATGGACCTGCCATACAATCATCTATTTTACTATACAACCATTGGATTATCTGGACCTTCGCTGATGATCTGTAAGGTGATTTTCTGCACGCCTTCAAACATTTCTAAACATATTTCCGTGATTTGTCGTCCGAGTCGTCTCTTAATACCAATGTAAGACGCTAAATGACCATTTCCTATATGTTTTTCATTTAGGATTAGAAGGAATTGGCGGTTCTGTAGTTTTGGAGCAGAGGAGCCAGGAGATCTATCCTGACCCTGGTGCTGCTGGATTTTCCATTCAAGGTCAGGAAAGTGACATGTAAATCAGTGTGAAATAAGAGACAAGGAAATGATCTAGTGAGCCCCCCTGGGGAGATAGGAGGGTGCACCCAGCCTGGGTATAGAAACATCCTAGTATCGATCCCTCCAGTCCCTTTCTAATGGCTACACTGTATCCGATGCATGCTGAGACCATGGAGGGCTGAGCCCTGATAATCCAGCACACTGCACCTACAGGGATTGCTCAGGATTAGCTGATTCCACCCAGACAGCACAGACCTCAGGATAGAAATCGCCATCAAGGAGACTGGAATAATGGAAGTCGCAGTGCAGCATCCTGGGCTGTGGACATGACAGCTCTGCCTCACAAGCCCCCGGCACAGACAATGGAGTCAGCTGTCAGTGGCAGCTCACAATGGTCGCATCTCCTCTACACCCCCAGTCTATAATCTGCAGACAAGGCTCCTGGTACATATATGTCCTTACCTCCGTCCTGAAGACGCTTGCTGCGACCCCCGAGATTATCTCTGTCGCATCTGCCTTCCTCCTGCAGTATTGTAGCAAAGCTTCTCATTATTCTCAGCTGCAGCTCGAGTGCCTCCTCAGGACACAGTGTGAACTGCAGGCATAATTGCCGGCTGTCAGGAGGGAGGTGTGCGCCCTCGACAAGGCAGGGAGACCGGTCCTCCTGGGTACAACAAGCCGCATGGGCCTTGTGCAATCATTAACCATTTAGGATCAGTAGATGAGACTGTAAACCCTGAGATCTACATCATCTCCGCAGGTGATCATTCCAGAGAACCATTGCATAGCTGTAAATAGAAGGAGTGGTGCTGGGCAGCAGTCACAAACACCATGCTCTTTACACATGTTGGCTGTGTCCTTCCTCATTGCACTGTGTGGCGGGGTGCCTGGAGGTGAACACTGGAGAATCAGGAGCAGAAATTGCTGGAGGTCTGAACTAACACATAAATTACTAATTTGGGGGTCTAGTCCCTTCACCACGCGGCCAGTTTCCATTTTTGCGTTACCATTTTTCCCTCCCCTTCTTGCCAGAGCAATAACTCCTTTAATTTTCCGTTGAGGACTTTTTTTGTTGAAGAACTAGTTGAACAGTTGAATGACATCATTCATTTTATCACATTGTGTACTGGAAAAGGTAAAAAAAAAGCTACGTGGCGAGAAACTGTGAAAATAATACAATTCTGACATTGTTTTTAGAAATCATTTTTATGGCGTATATAAAACGATAACACGATTCTTCTCATCAGCACCATTACGGCGATACCAAACATCCATTTTTTTTTATTATTATTTCATTGCTAAAGAAAAATCTGAAGTTTGCAAAAGAAATGTTTTGCAGTTGTGTCATCATTTTCCGAGACCTGTGACGTTTTCATTTTTCAGTACATGGAGCCATGTGAAAGCTTTTTTTTGTGGGTTGAGGCAAAGTTTTTATTGATCCCATTTTGGGATATATGTGATGTTTTGATTGCTGGTTACAGTCTTTTTTGTGATATTGCAGTGACCAAAACACGTTACTTTGGCGTTCTTGAATATTTTTCATTTACAGTGTTTACCAATAGTGTTAATTATATTATACTAGCTGAAGAGCCCAGCGTTGCCTGGGCATAGTAAATATCTGTGGTTATTTATAGCACTTCACTTCTCTTATTTTCCCATCACGCCTCTCATTTTCCCCCTCACATCTCTCATTTTCTCCCTTACACCTCTCATTTTCCCCCTCACTTCTCTTATTTTCCCCCTCACTCCTCTCATTCCCCCCTAACATTTGTCATTTCGACCTCACATCTGTCATTTTCTGATCACTCCACTATTTTCCCTCACTCCTCTCATTTTGCACTCACACCTTTTCATTTTCACCTCACACCCCTCATTTTCACCTCACAACTCTCATTTTCCCCTCAGTATATACATGTTTGTCATCTCCCTTATATAGTATACACCTGTATATCATCTCCTGTATATAGTATATACCTGTATGTCATCTCCCCTGTAAATAGTATATACCTGCTGTATGTCATCTCCTCCTGTATATTGTATATACCTATGTGTCATCTCCTCCTGTATATAGTATATACCTGTATGTCATCTCTTATGTATATACTATATACCTGTATGTCATCTCCTCCTATATATAGTATATACCTGTATGTCATCTGTATATAGTATATACCTGTATGTCATCTCCCCTGTATATAGTATATACCTGCTGTAAGTCATCTCCTCCTCTATATACCTATGTGTCATCTCCTCTTTTATATAGTATATACCTGTATGTCATCTCCTCCTGTATATACAGTAGTATATACGTGTGTCATCTCCTCCTCTATATAGTATATACCTGTAAGTCATCTCCTCCTGTATGTAGTATATACCTGTGTGTCATCTGCTCCTGTATATAGTATATACCTGTGTGTCATCTCCTCCTGTATATAGTATGTACCTGTATGTCATCTCCTCCTGTATATAGTATATACCTGTGTGTCATCTCCTCCTGTATATAGTATATACCTGTGTGTCATCTGCTCCTGTATATAGTATATATCTGTGTGTCATCTCCTCCTGTATATAGTATATACATGTGTCATCTCCCCTGTATATAGTATATACCTGTGTGTCATCTCCTCCTGTATATAGTATATACCTGTGTGTCATCTCCTCCTGTATATAGTATATTCATGTGTGTCATCTCCCCTGTATATAGTATGTACCTGTATGTCATCTCCCCTGTATATAGTATATACCAGTGTGTCATCTCCTCCTGTATATAGTATATACCTGTGTGTCATCTCCCTTGTATATAGTATATATGTGTGTGTGTCATCTCCTCCTGTATATAGTATACACCTGTATGTCATCTCCTCCTGTATATAGTATATATCTGTGTGTCATCTCCTCCTGTATTAGACCTCGTTCACACGTTATTTGCTCAGTATTTTTACCTCAGCATTTGTAAGCTAAATTGGCAGCCTGATAGTATATTCCTGTGTGTCATCTCCCCTGTATATAGTATGTACCTGTATGTCATCTCCCCTGTATATAGTATATACCAGTGTGTCATCTCCTCCTGTATATAGTATATACCTGTGTGTCATCTCCCCTGTATATAGTATATATGTGTGTGTCATCTCCTCCTGTATATAGTATACACTTGGATGTCATCTCCTCCTGTATATAGTATATACCTGTGTGTCATCTCCCCTGTATATAGTATATATGTGTGTGTGTCATCTCCCCTGTATATAGTATATACCTGTGTGTCATCTCCTCCTGTATATAGTATATATCTGTGTGTCATCTCCTCCTGTATTAGACCTCGTTCACACGTTATTTGCTCAGCATTTTTACCTCAGCATTTGTAAGCTAAATTGGCAGCCTGATAAATCCCCAGCCAACAGGAAGCCCTCCCCCTGGCAGTATATATTAGCTCACACATACACATAATAGACAGGTCATGTGACTGACAGCTGCCGTATTTCCTATATGGTGCATTTGTTGCTCTTGTAGTTTGCTTATTAATCAGATTTTTATTTTTGAAGGATAATAGCAGACTTGTGTGTGTTTTAGGGTGAGTTTCATGTGTCACATTGTGTGTGTTGAGTTGCATGTGGCTACATGCATGTAGCGACTTTTGTGAGATGAGTTTTGTGTGGCAACAGGCGTGTAGCAACTTTTTGTGTGTCGAGTTGCATGTGACAGGTTAGTGTAGCAAGTTATGTGCAGCAAGTTTTGCGCATGGCGAGTTTTGCGCGTGGCGAGTTTTATGTGTGGTGCGTTTTGAGTATGTGCAAGTTTTGTGTGAGGCAACTTTTGCATGTGTTTAAACTTTTGCACATGTGGCAATTTTTCCGCGTGTGCAAGTTTTGCGTGTGGCGAGTTTTCCATGAGGTGAGTTTTGCACGTGTGGCGAGTTTTACGTGAGCCTAGTTTTGCATGTGTCGAGTTTTGCATGTGGTGAGTTTTGCGCGGAGACTTTTGTGCTTCGACTTTTATGTGGCGAGGTTGGTGTATGTGTGGTGAAATGTGTGCTGAGGGTGATATACGTGTCCAAGCACGTGGTAGTGTGTGGCGCATTTTGTGTGTGTGTTCATATCCCGGTGTGTGGTGAGTATCCCATGTCGGGGCCCCACCTTAGCAACTGTACGGTATATACTCTTTGGCGTCATCGCTTTCATTCTTTAAGTCCCCCTTGTTCACATCTGGCAGCTGTCAATTTGCCTCCAACACTTTTCCTTTCACCTTTTCCCCATTATGTAGATAGGGGCAAAATTGTTTGGTGAATTGGAACGCGCGGGGTTAAAATATCGCCTCACAACATAGCCTATGACGCTCTCAGGGTCCAGACGTGTGACTGTGCAAAACTTTGTGGCTGTAGCTGCGATGGTGCAGATGCCAATCCCGGACATACACACATACATACACACACACACACACATTCAGCTTTATATATTAGATTTTGATAGAGTGTACTTTTCTGAATGCATCAGTACCACATATGTGTTTTTTTTATATATATATATATATATATATATATATATATATATAATGGTGAAAAGGGGGGTGATATTTTAATGTTTATTTTATTAATTTTTTTAAACTTATTTTTTTCCTTTTCCCTGATCTTAATAGTTCACTTAGTGGACTTGAAGCTGCAATTGACCGAGCACTTGTGCTATACACAGCAATGCCTCATCATTGCTGCCTATAGCAGAAATCACGGTCTCCTTTGAAGCCCGGCCACAGGCTCGCTCATCACTAATAGCAACCCATCGGCGACCCACGGTCACGTCACAGGTGCGCCGATGGGCGCATAGAATGACACGCCCCCGAGCCAAAGTGTGTAAAATGCTGCTGTGACAGAGGCATTTAACAGGTTAAAAATCACGGGTGGAGCTCCACGTAAGGCTACGTTCACATTTGCGTTGTTGTGTGTTGCGTCGGCGACGCATCGGCGATGCAACACACAACGCATGCAGAACGCATGCAAAACGCATTGTTTTGTGACGCATGTGTCCTTTTTTTGCATGATTTTGGACGCAAAAAAAATGCAACTTGCTGCGTCCTCTGCGCCCTGACGCGTGCGCCCAAAAAGACGCATGTGTCACAAAACGCAGCACAACGCATGTCCATGCGTCCCCATGTTAAATATAGGGGCGCATGACGCATGCGGCGACGCTGCGGCGCACAACGCTAATGTGAACGTAGCCTAACACACGATTGTTAACGGCAGGTCCTGGCTGTAACACACGGTCATCACTTGCCAGGAATGGGGCAGGCTCACACCGTGAGCCCGCTCCATACATCCGCTTCCAACATGTTGTGAAGGAGCTAGCCTAGTATCAGGTTGGAGTGTCTCTTAATTGGGTTGAATTCATTTTTGGGCATGGTTTGGTATGGGATCTGAATTCACTTTAGGTTATGGTGTGAGGTGTGAATTTATTTAAGGGTTTGGTTCCAGGTCTGAGTTAATTTTCTGCCATTTAGAATGGAGTTTTTAATTAAAGGTCAACTCTGAAGTCTAAATTTATTTTGGGCTCTAGTCTAGATTTACTATAGGAAGTGGTCTGAGTTCTTTATTCATTTTGGGGTAGGGGTGTTTCTGTTTGTATAATTGCATCAAGTAGAGAATTCAATAAATTATTGACACAGCCACCGCCTTTCAGGGCTTATCTACAGCATTCTGCACTGGCACCAGCAAAACAAGATGTCCACTTTTTCTATGGCCAGGGACATGTGACTTTGGCAACCAATCACAGAAGACATTATGTCATGACATTGTGGATGGTTTCTGCACCCTGTCTGCCGGAATCAACACACATAAAGTAAAAAAAAAACATGTGCCGCTCCTGTAACCTCTTCAGATGCTCCTTTACCCCTCCACACCCTGTAACCTCATCAAACACGTCCCCTATCCCTTACGCTCATCATACAGCACCACTATCGTAGCGAAAGTAGTACAAAAGCATTAGTGGAAACACCATGATTTACTGAACTTTTGCCGACTTTGAGTAAAAATGCTTTTGCCGGCCGGGGATTGGTGAGGAGAGCGTTGTTCAGAGTGAGGCTCAGGTGTCTGTGTGGCCTTTTCACACTTCTGCACAGGCCCTGGTGTGCACACGCTCTCCTGTTTTCCCGCACTGACCAGGGCTGCAGACGCACGCCCAAGCATGAACGAAGGCCGCGCTCACAAAGGGCACAGAAATCACAGGGGGCACATAGCTGGGGGCACAGAGATCACAGGGGGAACAGAGATCACGGGGGGCACATAGCTGGGGGGCACAGAGATCACAGGGGGCACATAGCTGGGGGGCACAGATCATATTGGGGCACACAGTGGGGGGGGGCACAGAGATCATATTGGTGCATACAGCGGGGGGGGGCCAAAGATCATATTGGGGTACACAGCGTGGGGGCAGAGATCATATTGGGGCACACAGTGGGGGGCACAGAGATCATATTGGTGCACACAGTGGGGGGCACAGATCATATTGGTGCATATAGCGGGGCACAGAGATCATATTGGTGCATACAGCGGGGGGCACAGATCATATTGGGGCTCTCAGCGTGGGGCACAGAGATCATATTGGTGCATACAGCGGGGGCACAGAGATCATATTGGGGCACTCAGCGTGGGGCACAGAGATCATATTGGTGCATACAGCGGGGGCACAGAGATCATATTGGTGCATACAGCGGGGCACAGAGATCATATTGGGGCACTCAGCGTGGGGCACAGAGATCATATTGGTGCATACAGCGGGGGCACAGAGATCATATAGGTGCATACAGCGGGGGTACAGAGATCATATTAGGGCACACAGCGGGGGGGCACAGAGATCATATTGGGGCACTCAGCGTGGGGCACAGAGATCATATTGGGGCACTCAGCGTGGGGCACAGAGATCATACTGGTGCATACAGCGGGGGCACAGAGATCATATTCGAGCACTCAGCGTGGGGCACAGAGATCATATTGGGGCACTCAGCGTGGGGCACAGAGATCATATTGGTGCATACAGCGGGGGCACAGAGATCATATTGGTGCATACAGTGGGGGCACAGAGATCATATTGGGGCACTCAGCGTGGGGCACAGAGATCATATTGGGGCACTCAGTGTGGGGCACAGAGATCATATTGGTGCATACAGCGGGGGGCATAGATCATATAGGGGCACACAGTGGGGGGCACAGAGATCATATTAGGGCACTCAGCGGGGGGGCACAGAGATCATATTGGGGCACTCAGTGTGGGGCACAGGGATCATATTGGGGCACTCAGCGTCTGGGGCAGCGATCATATTGGGGCACACAGCGGGGGGCACAGATCATATTAGGGCAAACAGTGGGGGGTGGCATAGAGCTGAGGGGCACAGATCACCTGCAGAGAGGCACAGAGCTGCCAGCACAGAGATCGCTCTGAAGTCGACTCTGTCGGGCAGCAGCTCCTATTTTGGGAGTCGGGACAGGACAGGAGAGCATTGGGCAGTAACTCCGCCCACCCGGTAACCCCGCCCACCCCGATGACATCATTCCTGTGCTGCAATGCAGGAGAGGCAGCGTTCTGTAATGAACGCTGCTTACCCTGCACTTGGGGGTTAAAGGGTCGGCAGCCGGCACAATACGGCAGGCTGCCGCCGGAGAATTGCGGACCTGCCAGCAGCCGCATTTAAAGCCACCCACTGATTTAAAGGGCTGGTGGACAATTTTGTAGCTCAGTGCTTAGGGTCCCACCCAGTCTTTGCTGGACTGGGCGGGCCCCTAAGCTCTCCGGGCCCAGTCGCAGCTGCGACCCCTGCGACCGTGGTAGTTCTGCCCCTGCGGATGCCCTATGGTGTACCACCCGGGAGGCGCCCACTGCCTGGGTAGAGTGTGCCTTAATTCTAGGGGAAGGTGGTCTGTTTTTAACCCGGTATGCCTCTAAAATTGCCATCCGAATCCAGCGAGCAATAGCCTTGAAAGCCGGCAAGCCTATACGCGCATCCCCTGGAATGACAAAGAGAGAGTCTGTCTTTCTAAAGGGGGTGGTCCTAGCCAGATAGAACTACCCGACCTACCCAGGTCTAACCTGTTCAGAGAACGCTCCAGAGGATGAGTCGGAGCTGAGCAAAAGAAAGGGAGGACAATATCCTCATTTAGGTGAAAGGCGGACATCAGCTTGGGAAGGAAAGAAGGTAGAGGCCGCAAAACCACCTTGCCTTAGTGGAGAACCAGGAAAGGGGATGACAGGAAAGAGCCGCCAATTCTGAGACGTGCCTGATGGAAGTGATGGCCACAAGAAACACCACCTTCTAGACAGAATAGACAGAGAGACCTTACGGAGAGGTTCAAAGGGAGAACTAAGGGCCTCCAGGACTAGGCTGAGGTCCCAGGGATCCATGCGTGTCCAGAATGGGGGCACAGCATGCGCTACCCCTTGGAGAAAAGTTCTGACCTCAGGTCAGGAAGATAAGTTTTTTTGAAAAAGAATAGAAAGCACTGACACCTGGCTCTTTAGCGAACTAAGAGCAAGACCAGTGACAAGTTCCACCTGGAGAAATGCCAGAATGGAAGGGATCAAAGGACATAGGCGGGATGTGATTAAACTCACACCAGCTGAAATAGGCTCTCCAAGTCTGATAATAGACCTGGGATGACAACGTCTTCCTAGCCTGGATTATGGTCTGAATCACCTGATCTTAAAACCCGAACGCTCTCAGAACCGCTGTTTTAACAGCCACGCTGTTAAATCGACCGATAAAGAATTCAGGTGGCAGATCGGTCCTTGGGACAGAAGATCTGGTCTGTCTAGGAGCCTCCTGTGGGCATCTGCAAGAAGATTGACAATCTCTGCAAACCAAGACCTCCTGGGCCAATCTGGTGCTATCAGAAGGACCGGCACCCCTTCCGCCTTGATCTTCTTCATCAGCCAGGGAAGAAGGGGGAGGGGAGGAAACAGATAGGGAAGAACAAACTGTGACATGGGCATTGCCAGAGCGTTGGCGCCCACCTTGAGAGGATGTGAAACCTGGAAACGAACTATGGAACCTTCCTGTTCAGCCGGGACGCCATGAGGTCCACATCCAAAGTACAACATCAAAGGCAAATCTGATATAAGAATTCCTGATGCAGAGACCCCTTTCCTGCCATGAGACCCTGGCGGCTGAGAAAGTCGACAGCTCAATTGTCCTCGCCGGGGATATGCACTGCAGATATCGCTGGAACCATTGCCTCTGCCCAGAGGAGAATCTTGGATACCTTGGCCATCGATTAAAAAGAATTCTGTGTTCTTCCCTAGTGATTGACATATACCACCTCCATGGCATTGTCCGTCTGAACTCAGATTGTCAGACCACTGAGAAGCCTTTCCCAGTGGCAGAGGGACAGAAGAATGGCCCTTATCTCAAGGATGTTAATTGGCAGAGAAGATTCCTTTGATGACCAATGTCCCTAGATGGTCAGGTGGCGAAAGACCTCATCCCAGAAGAGAAGGCTGGTGTCCATTGTCTGATGCCACGATCAGTAGTGGTTGGGGAATACTCACTTGACAACGGGATAAACGTAGACAGGCACGGTTTTTCACTTAAACAGTCCATGTGGTTTATTATACAGTCAGAATAAACCACTATAGGCCATGTTACCCATCACAGACATATAGTTCTTAGCACTTCGTAGTATATGGCTTTAAAACGCAGTCACTAAACACGCTGAACCTCTGTGTCCAGTTATCGTGGGCGACCGCACACCGAACAGTTAATTAATGTTCATGGAACATAACAGGCACCAACATACGACATTAGGTTGCAGTCTCTAAACATGCTGACCTTACGCCGTCCAGTTACCATGGGTGACCGGACAGTTCCCTATACTCTGGGTTATCTTCCAGGAGCTCCTGCTCCACACTCTGACTCCTGTCAGTACTCTCTCAGGGAAGCAGCCTAACTGGGATCACTGTTCCGGGCAATGCCTTGCTCACCAGGCCACCTGACAGTCCAGATCTTCAGATGGGCTGTAGCTCTCCCAAACGCAGTGCCATCATGGACTCTGTACACTCGGCCTCTCTGTGTGCTATTCAGGACGTCCGTTGTTGTGAACTCTGTTTTTGGGCTCCCTCTTGTGGTCACAAGTGGCACTGTGTGAGTGCTGTCTTTGGGCTCCCTCTGGTGGCTCTTTGTGTCATTCTGCAGGTCTGAGGCTGGTTCAGCTGTCTCGTTATCTGTTAGCTGGTTTCCTATTTAGCTCACCTGGACTTTCAGTGGTTGCCTGCTGTCGATGTATTCAGTGCTATTTTGATCTCTCCTGAATCCCTTCGTTATCAGTCTCGCCAAGAGAAGCTAAGTTTCTGTTTGGTTATTTTTTGCTCATCAGTGTTCAATATGTTTCTTGGTTATTTATTTGTCCTTGTCCAGCTTGCTAATATGTGATTTCCTTGCTTGCTGGTAGCTCTAGGGGGCTGAGTTTCTCCCCTCACACCGTTAGTTGGTGTGGGGGTTCTTGTATTCTCAGCGTGGATATTTTGTATAGGGTTTTTTACTGACCGCACAGTTCCCTGCCTGTCTTCTGCTATCTAGTATTAGTGGGCCTCATTTGCTGAATCTGTTTTCATTTCTACGTTTTGTATTTTCCCCTTACCTCACCGTTATTATTTGTTGGGGGCTTCCTATATCTTTGGGGTAATTTCTCTGAGGCAAGTGAGGTCTTACTTTCTCTATAGGGGTAGCAAGTTTCTCAGGCTGCGTCGAGACATCCAGGAATTTAGGCACGTTCACCGGCTACCTTTAGTGTGTTTGTTAGGATCAGGTTTTGCGGTCAGTCCAGTTACCACCTCCCTAGAGCTCGTTCTCTGTTCAGTAACTTAGCTAGTTCATTCTGTAATCCTCAGCCACTAAGGATCATAACAGTACAGCAGGCCAAAAAAGTGTTTAATGCATCGCAGAAGTGGGATAAGAGAAGTCCTGAGTACAATTTTTTTTTTCCTCTCCCTTTGCTGCAGTCTGTCCAGCTTCTCTCATCCCCATAATCTCTGGGTGGCTTTGAGTTCAGCTGCAGACATGGATATTCAGAGTGTGACTTCTAGTGTGGATCATCTTGCTGCAAGGGTGCAAAGCATTCAGGATTTTGTTGTTCACAGTCCTATGTCTGAGCCAAAAGTACCTATTCCTGAGTTGTTTTCTGGAGATAGATCTAGGTTTCTGAATTTTAAGAATAATTGTAAATTATTTCTTTCTTTGAGACCTCGTTCCTCTGGTGATTCCGCTCAGCAAGTTAGAATTGTTATCTCCCTGTTACGTGGCGACCCTCAAGATTGGGCTTTCTCCCTGGCGCCAGGAGATCCTGCATTGCTGAATGTGGATGCGTTTTTTCTGGCACTTGGATTGCTTTATGAGGAACGTAATCTTGAGAACCAGGCAGAAAAGGCCTTGCTGGCTCTCTCTCAGGGCCAGGATGAAGCTGAGGTGTATTGTCAAAAATTTTGGAAATGGTCGGTGCTTACTCAATGGAATGAGTGTGCCCTGGCTGCAAATTTCAGAGAAGGTCTTTCTGAAGCCATTAAGAATGTTATGGTGGGGTTCCCCACGCCTGCAAGTCTGAATGACTCAATGGCTTTGGCCATTCAGATTGATCGGCGTTTGCGGGAGCGCAAATCTGCGCACCATCTGGCGGTGTTTTCTGAACAGAGACCTGAGTCTATGCAATGTGACCGAATTCTGACCAGAATTGAGCGGCAAGATCATAGACGTCAAAATGGGTTGTGCTTTTACTGTGGTGATTCAACTCATGTTATCTCAGCATGCTCTAAGCGCGTAAAAAAATTGCTAAATCTGTCACCGTTGGTACTATACAGCCTAAATTCATTTTGTCTGTTACTTTAATTTGTTCTTTGTCTTCCTATTCGGTTATGGCTTTTGTGGATTCAGGTGCTGCCCTGAACCTGATGGATTTGTCGTTTGCCAGGCGCTGTGGTTTGGTCCTGGAGCCTTTGGAATTCCCTATTCCACTGAGGGGAATTGATGCTACACCATTGGCTGAGAATAAGCCTCAGTATTGGACTCAAGTGACCATGTGCATGACTCCTGTACATCAGGAGGTGATTCGCTTTCTTGTGCTGCATAATTTGCATGATGTTGTCGTTTTGGGTCTGCCAT
The DNA here is from genome assembly GCF_051348905.1 of Ranitomeya variabilis. NCBI lineage: Eukaryota > Metazoa > Chordata > Amphibia > Anura > Dendrobatidae > Ranitomeya > Ranitomeya variabilis. Next base: position 654,453,983 of record NC_135234.1, read on the forward strand.
GGCTGCAGGCTCATAATCCAGTTTTGGATTGGAAAGCTATGTCTGTTTCAAGTTGGGGTTGCCAGGGGATTCATGGCGATGCTCCTTTGGTGTCAATTGCTTCTTCCACTCCTTCTGAGGTCCCTGAGTTTTTGTCGGACTACCAGGATGTATTTGATGAGCCCAGATCCTCCTCACAGGGATTGTGATTGTGCTATAAATTTCATTCCTGGTAGTAAGTTCCCTAAGGGACGACTTTTTAATTTGTCTGTACCAGAACATGCCGCGATTCGGAGTTATATAAAGGAGTCTTTAGAGAAGGGACATATTCGCCCGTCCTCCTCCCCTCTTGGTGCAGGATTCCTTTTTGTGGCCAAGAAGGATGGTTCTCTGAGACCTTGTATAGATTATCGTCTTCTAAATAAAATCACGGTCAAATTTCAGTATCCTTTGCCATTATTATCTGATCTGTTTGCTCGGATTAAGGGGTCCAGTTGGTTCACCAAGATAGATCTTCGTGGTGCGTATAACCTTGTGCGTATTAAGCAGGGGGATGAATGGAAAACAGCATTTAATACGCCCGAAGGCCATTTTGAGTACTTGGTGATGCCTTTTGGACTCTCTAATGCTCCTTCTGTGTTCCAGTCCTTCATGCATGACATCTTCCGAGAATATCTGGATAAATTTATGATTGTGTATCTGGATGACATTTTGGTCTTTTCTGAGGACTGGGAGTCCCATGTGAAGCAGGTCAGGATGGTATTTCAGGTCCTGCGTGCTAATGTCTTATTTGTGAAGGGCTCAAAATGTCTCTTCGGAGTACAGAAGGTTTCCTTTTTGGGTTTTATTTTTTCTCCTTCTACTATTGAGATGAACCCAGTCAAGGTCCAGGCTATTCATATTGGACTCAGCCTACATCTGTTAAGAGTCTTCAGAAGTTCTTGGGTTTTGCTAATTTTTACCGTCGCTTCATTGCTAATTTTTCTGGCGTGGTTAAACCCTTGACGGATTTGACCAAGAAGGGTTCTGATGTGACTAATTGGTCTCCTGCGGCCGTGGAAGCCTTTCGGGAGCTGAAGCGCCGGTTTTCTTCGGCTCCAGTTTTGTGTCAGCCTGATGTCTCTCTTCCTTTTCAGGTCGAGGTTGATGCTTCTGAGATTGGAGCAGGGGCTGTTTTGTCGCAGAGAAGCTCTGATTGCTCTGTGATGAAACCTTGTGCTTTCTTTTCAAGAAAGTTTTCGCCTGCCGAGCGGAATTATGATGTTGGTAATCGGGAGTTGTTGGCTATGAAGTGGGCATTTGAGGAGTGGCGACATTGGCTCGAGGGAGCTAAGCATCATGTGGTGGTCTTGACTGATCACAAAAATCTGATTTATCTCGAGTCTGCCAAGCGGCTGAATCCTAGACAGGCTCGTTGGTCGTTGTTTTTCTCCCGTTTCGATTTCGTGGTCTCGTACCTGCCTGGTTCGAAGAACGTGAAGGCTGATGCTCTTTCTAGGAGTTTTGTGCCTGACTCTCTGGGAGTTTCAGAGCCGGCTGGTATCCTCAGAGAGGGAGTGATTTTGTCTGCCATTTCCCCAGATTTGCGACGAGTGCTGCATAAATTTCAGGCAGATAGACCTGACTGTTGCCCACCAGAAAGACTGTTTGTCCCAGATAGATGGACCAGCAGAGTTATTTCCGAGGTTCATTCTTCGGTGTTGGCAGGCCATCCTGGGATTTTTGGTACCAGAGATTTGGTGGCTAGGTCCTTCTGGTGGCCTTCCTTGTCGCGGGATGTGCGTTCCTTTGTGCAGTCCTGTGGGATTTGTGCTCGGGCTAAGCCTTGCTGTTCTCGTGCCAGCGGTTTGCTTTTGCCTTTGCCTGTCCCGAAGAGGCCTTGGACGCACATTTCCATGGATTTTATTTCGGATCTTCCAGTCTCTCAGAGAATGTCTGTCATCTGGGTGGTGTGTGATCGTTTTTCCAAAATGGTCCATTTGGTGCCCTTGCCTAAGTTGCCTTCCTCCTCCGATTTGGTTCCTCTATTTTTTCAGAATGTGGTTCGCTTGCATGGCATCCCTGAAAATATTGTGTCTGACAGAGGATCCCAGTTTGTGTCCAGATTTTGGCGGATTTTTTGTGCTAAGATGGGCATTGATTTGTCTTTTTCGTCGGCCTTCCATCCTCAGACGAATGGCCAAACCGAGCGAACTAATCAGACCTTGGAAACTTATTTAAGATGTTTTGTTTCTGCTGATCAGGACGATTGGGTGACTTTTTTGCCATTGGCCGAGTTTGCCCTTAATAATCGGGCTAGTTCTGCTACTTTGGTTTCGCCTTTTTTCTGCAATTCTGGTTTTTATCCTCGTTTCTCCTCGGGTCAGGTCGAGCCTTCTGACTGTCCTGGGGTGGATTCTGTGGTGGATAGGTTGCAGCAGATTTGGAACCATGTGGTGGACAATTTGAAGTTGTCACAGGAGAAGGCTCAGCGCTTTGCCAACCGCCGTCGCGGTGTGGGTCCCCGACTTCGTGTTGGGGATTTGTTATGGCTGTCTTCTCGGTATGTTCCTATGAAGGTCTCCTCTCCTAAATTCAAGCCTCGCTTCATTGGTCCTTATAAGATTTTGGAAATCCTTAACCCGGTGTCATTTCGTTTGGACCTCCCAGCGTCGTTTGCCATTCATAACGTGTTCCATAGGTCTTTGTTGCGGAGGTATGTGGTGCCTGTGGTTCCTTCTGTTGAGCCCCCTGCCCCGTTGCTGGTTGAGGGCGAATTGGAGTACGTAGTGGAGAAGATCTTGGATTCTCGTGTTTCTAGACGGAGGCTTCAGTATTTGGTTAAGTGGAAGGGCTATGGTCAGGAGGATAATTCCTGGGTTGCCGCCTCTGATGTTCATGCGGCCGATTTGGTTCGTGCCTTCCATGTGGCTCATCCTGATCGCCCTGGGGGTTTTGATGAGGGTTCGGTGACCCCTCCTCAAGGGGGGGGTACTGTTGTGAACTCTGTTTTTGGGCTCCCTCTTGTGGTCACAAGTGGTACTGTGTGAGTGCTGTCTTTGGGCTCCCTCTGGTGGCTCTTTGTGTCATTCTGCAGGTCTGAGGCTGGTTCAGCTGTCTCGTTATCTGTTAGCTGGTTTCCTACTTAGCTCACCTGGACTTTCAGTGGTTGCCTGCTGTCGATGTATTCAGTGCTATTTTGATCTCTCCTGAATCCCTTCGTTATCAGTCTCGCCAAGAGAAGCTAAGTTTCTGTTTGGTTATTTTTTGCTCATCAGTGTTCAATATGTTTCTTGGTTATTTATTTGTCCTTGTCCAGCTTGCTAATATGTGATTTCCTTGCTTGCTGGTAGCTCTAGGGGGCTGAGTTTCTCCCCTCACACCGTTAGTTGGTGTGGGGGTTCTTGTATTCTCAGCGTGGATATTTTGTATAGGGTTTTTTACTGACCGCACAGTTCCCTGCCTGTCTTCTGCTATCTAGTATTAGTGGGCCTCATTTGCTGAATCTGTTTTCATTTCTACGTTTTGTATTTTTCCCTTACCTCACCGTTATTATTTGTTGGGGGCTTCCTATATCTTTGGGGTCATTTCTCTGAGGCAAGTGAGGTCTTACTTTCTCTATAGGGGTAGCAAGTTTCTCAGGCTGCGTCGAGACGTCCAGGAATTTAGGCACGTTCACCGGCTACCTTTAGTGTGTTTGTTAGGATCAGGTTTTGCGGTCAGTCCAGTTACCACCTCCCTAGAGCTTGTTCTATGTTCAGTAACTTAGCTAGTTCATTCTCTGATCCTCAGCCACTAAGGATCATAACAGTCCGTCCCCACCTGGGACCATCCAACACACAGGCCTCCAGGTCCAAGGCCTCACCATGTGCTCTTCAGGGATCTGATCCTACTCCCAGGACCTCCCAACACAGAGGCCTTCCAGGACCTAGCACACAGACCACTCAGGTCCATACATTCTCTAACCATGTGACCACCATGGTCACATTATATACTTGTAACCACTCCCATAGGTGGGAGGTGTGTGGTTAGTCAGACCCGCCCAGCTCTTCAACTAACCCTATAAGCCTCCCTTTAAAGTAAACAAACACTTGTGGAACTACAGGTCCCAGAACAACATTACTTCAGGCTTACAGTACAGACTCCCTCTGCGACACATACCGGCCATTTACAATCATGCCTGCAGCTGTCATGCATTCCCATGGCCTCAATATGCCTCACAGTGATCACTGCATCACATATTCCGCCCTCTATTCAAACCTGTGGGGTTGAACACTTGTCACACACCATGGCTCTCGAGACCGGGTAGCCAAGTCACCTTGCCCCTGGAATCCACTCCCTTCTGGGTAACTACTACCTTTTTGGATACTGCCCCTTTTTGGGACTCCACCCTTTTGGGTCACCACCCCCTTTTGGACTCCACCCCCTTTAGGGTCACTGCCCTTTGGGACTCCACCCCCTTTAGGATCACCGTCCCCTTTTGGGGCTCCAACCCCTTTAGAGTCACTGCCCCCTTTTAGGACTTCACCCCCTTTAGAGTCACCACCCCTTTTGGGATTCCACCCCCTTTAGGGTCACTGCCCCTTTTGGGACTCCACCTACTTCTAGGCAATCATCCCTGTTTGGGTTACCGACCCTTTTAGGGACATCACCCCCTTACTGGGGTACACCTATGGGCTTCCCACAGTACTCTCAAGCACCAGTTCGCACAGTACACAGAAAGTCTCTTTGAGCTGGCACTGGCCCTTTAAGAGTCTGCACGATCTAGACCGCCAATGTCCTCACGACACCTCACCAGCTCCTGCTGGCGCCACCACAGCTTCCGCTGCAGCCACAAACCGCTGACACCTCTGGGTGTTGACTACAAGCCCCTGCTGTCACAACTGCAGCCTTCCGCTGCAGAACTTCTTGCTGCATGTGCAGCTACTCTCCACAAGGCTGTGCAGCACAAGCTTCTTGGACTTGCCGATCCACAGCAACTTTTCGTCACTCCGCTGAGTTACAGCTAGACGCTTGTAACCTTCGTGGACCCGCCGATCCACCTCAAGCTGTCTTGAAAGAAAAAAAAATCTTCGTGACCCCCGCCGAGCCACAGCAATCAACTCCACATGTGCTTCCTGGACCGTTGCCCACAGTCTAGCACCATATGTGATGCCGCGATCACTAGCGGGTTGGGGAATACTCGCTTGACAAAGGGATAAATGTAGACAGGCACAATTTTTCACTTAAACAGTCCATGTTGTTTATTATACAGTCAGCATAAACCACTATACAGTAGGCCATGTTACCCATCACAGACATATAGTTCTCAGCACTTCGTAGTATATGGCTTTGAAATGCAGTCACTAAATACGCCGAACCTCTGTGTCCAGTTATCGTGGGAGACCGCATGCCGAACAGTTCATTAATGTCCATGGAACACAACAGGCACCAACATACAACATTAGGTTGCAGTCTCTAAACACGCTGGACCTTACTCCGTCCAGTTACTCTGGGTTACCTTCCAGGAACTCCTGCTCCACACGCTGACTCCTGTCAGTACTCTCTCTCTCTCAGGGAAGCTGCCGGACTGGGATCACCATCCCGGGCAATGCCTTGCTCACCAGGCCACCAGACAGTCCAAATCCTCAGACAGGCTGTAGCTCCCCCAAACACAGTGCCATCACGGACTCTGCACACACGGCCTTTCTGTGCGCTATTCAGAACATCCGTCCCCACCTGGGACCATCCAACACACAGGCCCCCAGGTCCAAGGTCTCCCCATTTGCTCTTCTGGGATCCAGTCCTACTCCCAGGACCTCCCAACACAGAGGCCTTCCAGGACCTGGAACACAGACCACTCAGGTCAATACATTCTTTAGCCATGTGACCACCATGGTCACATTATATACTTGTAACCACTCCCATAGGTGGGAGGTGTGTGGTTAGTCAGACCCGCCCAGCTCTTCAACTAACCCTATAAGCCTCCCTTTAAAGTAAACAAACACTTGTGGAACTACAGGTCCCAGAACAACAATACTTCAGGCTTACAGTACAGACTCCCTCTGCGACACATACCGGCCATTTACAATCATGTCTGCAACTGCCATGCATTCCCATGGTCTCAATATGCCTCCATGCGTATTCTGAGAAGTATATGCAGCGCCCCTTAGCTGTAAGAGGGGTCACTGCATCACAATTGTCATCACCTGCCAGAGAACGGGAAGAAAGGAGTGACCCTGGAAGATGAGAGGGGATGACAGCCACCAATTGAGAAATCGTCTGACTCGGGAGTAGAGCCGAATCGGATGATCCAGAGAGAGAACAGACTTGTTCCACTGAGATAGGATGGCCGGCTGAAGTGGTCTTGAACAGAATTGTGCAAAAGGAATCACTTCCGTCTCTGCCACCATCCTTCCCAGGACCACAATGGCCGAACGGAAAGATGAAAGCTGAGGGCCATGCAGAGAGAAAACCCCTGTTGGAGGGTTGCTTTCCTCTCTTTGGGAAGAAAAACCCTTGTCTGACGGTGTGGTGAACAGCATGCCTAGAAAAATGAGTCGGGACAAGGCAAGACCAAAGTCTAGCCATCCAAATCGGAACAGGGTGTCGAGAACGATGGACAGACTTTCCTGGGCCTGGTCAAAGGACAGAGCCTTGATAAGAATGTCATCGAGGTATGGGATGAGCACTAGACCTCTGATCCGCAAAATGGCCATTACCGCTGCTATGATCTTTGTAAAAACCCTGGGGGCAGTTGTGAGCCCGAACGGCAGGGCAACAAACTGAAAATGGTCCTGTCGCACGGAATCTCTGATGCCCTGGGAAAATAGGGACATGGAGATAGGCGTCCTGGATGTCTATGGAGCACAGGAACTCCTGCGACTCCATGGATGCAATTACTGAACAAAGGGACTCCATCCTGAAATATCGCAGACGGACCCTTTTGTTCAGTAGCTTTAGATCCAGGATGGGTTGAACCGCGCCATCCTTCTTCAGCACAACAAATAGGATCGAATAAAACCCTGTGAAATGTTCCTGATCTGGGACAGGAACAATGATACCTGAACTGAGAAGGGAGACAATGGACGCAAAGAACCCCAGAACCAGAGAAGCATTTCTTGGAGGATGGGATTCGAAGAATTGATCTCGAGGCCACAAAACAAAATCTATTTTGTATCCTGAGGAAACAACTTCCCTGACCCTTGCGTCCTCCACCAAAGCGAGCCAGACGTCTCTGAAAAACCAGAGACAGCCACCCAGCCTGGAAGATTCCCTGGAATCTGGAAATGAGTCAAGCAGAGGAAGATCGGCCAGGTCTAGGCCTGGTGCATCTACCGTGCGCATTACAGGAACACCAGGATGAGGTGAAATTAAAAGAAACCCTTTTCCCATCCTGGCAGCCTGTGGCTTCTCTGCGATGATGTCGCGGTCTTGTGATTGGTCACGTGACCGCTCATGTGACCGCAACGTCATCGAAGGTCGTTCACTCACTCCATTCTTAGGAACGGAGGCAGAAGCTTGCACCGGTGAGAGCCAGGGTCCGTCGGAGGGGTGAGCATATCCATATTTTTTATTTTTATTCTTTATTTTTTACATGAATATGGATCCCAGGGCCTGAAGGAGAGTTTCCTCTCCTTCAGACCCTGGGAACCATCCTGGATAGCTTCCGATATTTGTGTCCCATTGACTTGTATTGGTATCGGGTATCGGTATCGGCGATATCCGATATTTTTTGGATATCGGCCGATCCAATCCGATACCGATACTTTTCAATATCGGAAGGTATCGCTCAACACTACCCAGGACCCATTTATTCCCAACCTCCACAAACTCCTCAACCCAATGCTGAGCCCCTGCTGCTGTATGTGTCCCTATTACTGCACCTGTTGTGTGATACAAAAGCAGAGATCTTCTTGCTGCCCCACATACTAATGCAATCACTGTGCCCCTTACAGAGTAGAATGTCTCTTTTGTGCCCCCACAGTAGTCCTCACACTGTATATAAACCCCAGTTTATGACAGCCCTCACAGTAACTCCCACACTGTATATAGGCCCCCTGTTGTGAATTCCGCTCTTGGGCTCCCTCCGGTGGTTATAAGTAGCATTTTTGTGAATTCTGCTCTTGGGCTCCCTCCTGTGGTTTTGAGTGGTATGGCTGCTTGGATTTAGCATCAGCAGCTGTTCTCAATGATCGTTTTTCTGGCTCGGCTATATTAGTCTGGCCTTATTCCTAATTCAATGCCAGTTGTCAATTGTTGAGCTTGGAGTCATGGCTCTCTGAGGATTTCCCTGCCACTCTGACCATTTCAGCAAAGCTAAGTCCTTGCTTGTCTTTTTGCAGTTCACTTGTTGTGGACTTGTTGTTTGGCATTTTCTATGTTTTGCTCATTTGTCCAGCTTATCAGTATGGATCTATTTAGCTAAGCTGGAAGCTCTGGGCAGCAGAGTTTGCCCTCCACACCTTTAGTCAGGTGTGGAGATTTTTGCATTTCTCTGCGGTGGACTTTTTCTAGTTTTTATTACTGACCGCACAGTTTTCTGTTCTGTACTAATTCTGTCTAGCTAGTAGTAGCCTCCTTTGCTAAATCTTGTTTCATACTACGTATGTCATTTCCTTCTCCTCTCACAGTCATTATTTGTGGGGGGCTGTCCTATCCTTTGGGGATTTTCTCTGAGGCGAGATAGCTTTCCTGTTTCTACCTTCAGGGGTAGCTAGTTCTCCGGCTGTGACGAGGTGTCCAGGGAGTGACAGGAACATCCCACGGCTACTGCTAGTGTCTGTGTTAAGATTAGGAACTGCGGTCGGTATAGTTACCACCTGCTCAGAGCTAGTCGCATGTCGCTCCTTAATCACCAGACCATAACAGTACAACTGGCCAAAAATGAGCTGAATGCATCTCAAAAGAAGGAAAAAAAAAGAGTTCTGAGCCATTTTTTTTTTCTTTAGTCTGTTTTGTCTTTTTCCTTCCTCTTAATCACTGGGTGATTCAGGATTTGGATGCGGGCATGGATGTTCAGGGGTTGTTTTCTCGTGTGGATCAGCTTGCTGCAAGAGTACAGAGTATTCAAGATTATGTTGTTCAGTCTCTGGCCTTAGAGCCTAGAATTCCTACTCCGGATTTGTTTTACGGGGATAGAACTAAGTTTTTGAACTTTAAAAATAACTGCAAATTGTTTTTTGCTCTGAAACCCCGTTCCTCTGGTGACCCCATTCAGCAAGTAAAAATAGTTATTTCTCTGCTGCGTGGTGACCCTCAGGACTGGGCATTCTCCCTTGAGTCAGGGGATCCGGCATTGCTTAATGTAGATGCATTTTTTCAATCGCTCGGATTATTGTATGACGAACCTAACTCTGTAGAGCATGCTGAGAAAACACTGTTGGCCCTGTGTCAGGGTCAGGAAGCGGCAGAATTATACTGCCAGAAATTTAGAAAATGGTCTGTGCTCGCTAAATGGAATGAGGATGCTCTGGCAGTAATTTTCAGAAAGGGTCTTTCTGAAGCCCTTAAGGATGTTTGGTGGGGTTCCCCACGCCTGTTGGTTTGAGCGAGTCTATGTCTCTGGCCATTCAGATTGATCGGCGCCTGCGCGAACGCAAAGTGGTGCACCATATGGCAGCGTCCTCTGAGCAGAGTCCTGAGCCTATGCAATGTGATAGGATTTTGACTAGAGCGGAACAGAGGGGATACAGACGTCAGAATGGGCTGTGTTTTTACTGTGGGGATTCTGCTCATGCTATTTCTGATTGCCCTAAGCATATTAAGAGGGTCGCTAGATCTGTTACCATTAGTACTGTGCAGCCTAAGTTTCTCCTATCTGTGACCCTGATTTGCTCATTGTCATCTTTTTCTGTCATGGCATTTGTGAATTCGGGCGCTGCTCTGAACTTAATGGACTTAGAATTCGCTAGGCGCTGTGGTTTTTCTTTGCAGCCTTTGCAGAGTCCCATACCCTTAAGGGGTATTGATGCTACATCGTTGGCCAAGAATAAACCTCAGTATTGGACTCAGCTGACTATGTGCATGGCTCCAGCACATCAGGAAGATTGTCGTTTTCTGGTGTTGCATAATTTACATGATGTTGCTGTACTGGGTTTTCCCTGGTTACAAGTACACAATCCAGTGCTGGATTGGAAATCAATGTCTGTGACTAGTTGGGGTTGTCAAGGGGTACACAGTGACGTTCCTTTAATGTCAATTTCCTCTTCTCCCTCTTCTGATGTTCCTGAATTTTTGTCAGATTTCCAGGATATATTTGATGAGCCCAAGTCCAGTTCCCTTCCTCCACATAGGGACTGTGATTGTGCTATTGACTTGATTCCTGGCTGTAAGTTCCCTACGGGCCGACTTTTCAATCTGTCTGTGCCAGAGCATGCAGCCATGCGGAGCTATGTAAAGGAGTCTTTAGAGAAGGGGCATATTCGTCTGTCTTCGTCACCATTGGGAGCGGGATTCTTTTTTGTTGCCCAGAAGGATGGCTCCTTGAGACCCTGTATTAATTATCGTCTTCTTAATAAGATCACGGTCAAATTCCAATACCCTTTACCTTTGCTCTCTGATTTGTTTGCTCGGATTAAGGGGGCTAGTTGGTTTACCAAGATTGACCTTCGAGGGGCATATAATCTTGTTCGTATTAAACAGGGTGACGAATGGAAAACTGCATTTAATACGCCCGAAGGCCATTTTGAATACCTGGTGATGCCTTTCGGGCTTTCTAATGCTCCTTCTGTATTTCAGTCCTTTATGCATGATATTTTCCGCAATTATCTTGACAAATTCTTGATTGTGTATTTGGATGATATTTTGATTTTTTCCAGTGATTGGGAGTCTCATGTGAAGCAGGTCAGGATGGTATTCCTGATCCTTCGTGATAATGCTCTATTTGTGAAGGGGTCTAAGTGCCTATTTGGAGTTCAGAAGGTCTCTTTTCTGGGGTTTATTTTTTCTCCTTCGTCTATAGAAATGGATCCTGTTAAGGTCCAAGCCATTCATGACTGGATTCAACCCACATCTGTGAAGAGCCTTCAGAAATTTTTGGGCTTTGCTAATTTTTATCGCCGTTTCATTGCCAACTTCTCTAGTGTGGTTAAACCCATGACCGATTTGACAAAGAAAGGCGCTGATGTGACTAATTGGTCCTCTGAGGCTGTTGAGGCCTTTCAGGAGCTTAAACGCCGATTTACTTCTGCCCCTGTCTTGTGTCAGCCGGATGTTTCTCTTCCTTTTCAGGTTGAGGTTGACGCTTCTGAGATTGGGGCAGGGGCCGTTTTGTCACAGAGGAATTCTGATGGTTCCTTGATGAAGCCATGTGCCTTCTATTCCCGAAAGTTTTCGCCTGCGGAACGCAATTATGATGTCGGCAATCGGGAGTTGTTGGCTATGAAGTGGGCATTTGAGGAATGGCGACATTGGCTTGAGGGAGCCAAGCACCGCATTGTGGTCTTGACCGATCATAAGAATCTGATTTACCTCGAGTCGGCCAAGCGGCTGAACCCTAGACAGGCTCGGTGGTCCCTGTTTTTCTCCCGTTTTGATTTTGTGGTCTCATATCTTCCAGGATCTAAGAATGTTAAGGCGGATGCCCTCTCTAGGAGTTTTTTGCCTGATTCTCCTGGAGTCCTTGAGCTGGTTGGCATTCTTAGGGAAGGGGTGATTCTGTCTGCCATCTCCCCTGATTTGCGGCGGGCGCTTCAGGAATTTCAGGCTGATAAACCTGACCGCTGTCCTGTGGGGAAGCTGTTTGTTCCTGATAGATGGACAAGTAAGGTAATTTCTGAGGTCCATTGTTCTGTGTTGGCCGGTCATCCTGGGATTTTTGGTACCAGAAATTTGGTTGCTAGGTCCTTTTGGTGGCCTTCCTTGTCGCGGGATGTGCGTTCTTTTGTGCAGTCCTGTGGGACTTGTGCCCGGGCTAAGCCTTGCTGTTCCCGCGCTAGTGGGTTGCTTTTGCCTTTGCCTGTCCCGGAGAGGCCTTGGACGCATATTTCCATGGATTTAATTTCGGATCTTCCTGTGTCCCAGAGGATGTCTGTTATCTGGGTGGTTTGTGACCGGTTCTCTAAAATGGTCCATTTGGTACCTTTGCCTAAATTGCCTTCCTCCTCTGGTTTGGTTCCATTATTTTTTCAGCATGTGGTTCGTTTGCATGGCATTCCAGAGAATATTGTGTCTGACAGAGGTTCCCAGTTTGTTTCTAGGTTTTGGCGGGCCTTTTGTGCTAAGATGGGCATTAATTTGTCTTTTTCTTCGGCGTTCCATCCTCAGACAAATGGCCAAACTGAGCGAACTAATCAAACCTTGGAAACCTATTTGAGATGCTTTGTGTCTGCTGATCAGGATGATTGGGTGGCTTTCTTGCCGTTGGCCGAGTTTGCCCTTAATAATCGGGCCAGTTCGGCTACTTTGGTTTCGCCTTTCTTTTGTAATTTTGGTTTCCATCCTCGTTTTTCTTCAGGGCAGGTTGAGCCTTCTGATTGTCCTGGTGTGGATTCTGTGATGGACAGGTTGCAGCAGATTTGGACTCATGTGGTAGACAATTTGAGATTGTCCCAGGAAAAGGCTCAGCGTTTTACTAACCGCCGTCGGTGTGTTGGTCCTCGGCTTCGTGTGGGGGATTTGGTCTGGTTATCCTCTCGTCATGTTCCTATGAAGGTTTCTTCCCCTAAGTTCAAGCCTCGGTTTATTGGCCCTTATAAGATTTCTGAGATTATCAATCCAGTGTCTTTTCGTTTGGCCCTTCCAGCCTCTTTTGCCATCCACAATGTTTTCCATAGATCTTTGTTGCGGAGATATGTGGTACCCGTTGTTCCATCTGTTGATCCTCCTGCCCCGGTGTTGGTTGAGGGGGAGTTGGAATATGTGGTTGAGAAAATTTGGGATTCTCGTTTTCGAGGCGGAGGCTTCAGTATCTTGTCAAGTGGAAGGGTTATGGCCAGGAGGATAATTCCTGGGTGGTTGCCTCCGATGTCCATGCCGCCGATTTGGTTCGTGCTTTCCATTTGGCTCATCCTGATCGGCCTGGGGGCTCTGGTGAGGGTTCGGTGACCCCTCCTCAAGGGGGGGTACTGTTGTGAATTCCGCTCTTGGGCTCCCTCCGGTTGTTATAAGTAGCATTTTTGTGAATTCTGCTCTTGGGCTCCCTCCTGTGGTTTTGAGTGATATGGCTGCTTCTTGGATTTAGCATCAGCAGCTGTTCTCAATGATCGTTTTTCTGGCTCGGCTATATTAGTCTGGCCTTATTCCTAATTCAATGCCAGTTGTCAATTGTTGAGCTTGGAGTCATGGCTCTCTGAGGATTTCCCTGCCACTCTGACCATTTCAGCAAAGCTAAGTCCTTGCTTGTCTGTTTGCAGTTCACTTGTTGTGGACTTGTTGTTTGGCATTTTCTATGTTTTGCTCATTTGTCCAGCTTATCAGTATGGATCTATTTAGCTAAGCTGGAAGCTCTGGGCAGCAGAGTTTGCCCTCCACACCTTTAGTCAGGTGTGGAGATTTTTGCATTTCTCTGCGGTGGACTTTTTTAGTTTTTATTACTGACCGCACAGTTTTCTGTTCTGTACTAATTCTGTCTAGCTAGTAGTAGCCTCCTTTGCTAAATCTTGTTTCATACTACGTATGTCATTTCCTTCTCCTCTCACAGTCATTATTTGTGGGGGGCTGTCCTATCCTTTGGGGATTTTCTCTGAGGCGAGATAGCTTTCCTGTTTCTACCTTCAGGGGTAGCTAGTTCTCCGGCTGTGACGAGGTGTCCAGGGAGTGACAGGAACATCCCACGGCTACTGCTAGTGTCTGTGTTAAGATTAGGAACTGCGGTCGGTATAGTTACCACCTGCTCAGAGCTCGTCGCATGTCGCTCCTTAATCACCAGACCATAACAGCCCCCATACTGTATGATGGCCCCCACAGTAGCCTTTAAACCGTACCACGGACCACGTATTAGCTCCAACACTGTATAATGTCCCCTGTCAGGACTCTGAACATTTTTTACCTTTTGTGCATTACTGCCCTTTTCCAAGATGGCATCTTTGGTCTCATGTGCACTGTGTCTTCCTGCTATAAAACTCCACCCCAGCCTTCAGTCTGTGCTAGAGTATTCTGCCTTGCATCCAGCTCCTGACCTCTGATTACTCCCTGGCTATACACCTGCTCCTGTGAACCTGTGTGGTGATCCTGCTACTCAGCTCTGAGTTCCTGCTGCATACACAAGTTTCCAGTAATCCTCCTTCATCTGCTGTTCGTGTTTACTTCCATATGCATTTGCTGGACATGTAAGCTGTTTCTGCTTTGCAATAACCTGAGACTATTAACCAGGCCTCCCTGTTTGAGCTAAGATATGATTTGAACTGCCAAATAAGCATATCTATCTGTGCCTGGACTAAGACAAGGATTTATTCGTGTCAAGTATCCTCAAGAATAACTGTGCTTCATAGACTTTCTGCTTGATTGCATTTTCCTCTGAAGTTTCCTATAGACTGCTAAGCTGCATTTATTATTTGCACCAAGTGTTGTGGACTTGAGTTTCTCTCTGCACCTGTTTGAATCACTGTGTGATAATATAGACTTTACCACTTATAAAACTGTGTCCTGTAGTTGTCTTGTTCCACGCAAAGAGTCTCCTGAGTTATCCCCTATAATTATTACAGGATAGTCTAGCCTAAAAAGAAAGGAGACTGCTGGAACAATGACTGCAGAAAGCAAATTAGAGCAGGTGTTTTCCATAATTAGATCACTGCAGAAAGATGTGGAAGGTCTGCAAAAGAAGTTTGGAAGCTTTGAACACAATCAACAAGTGTTTGGACAAACTTTGCAGGACTTGAGCAACCGCATGGCAGCCCAGGAAAACAAACTTGCTGGCATAGAGTCCCAGTATGGATGGGCTTTTCAGGAAATAAGCATGCAAATAGTTGCACAAGTGACTTTACCCTCTGGGCAACCGCCACCAGCTGGCCCACCTAAGTTGCCCCCATTCAGATATAATGGTGATCGCGACAAATTTCGTGGCTTTGTGAATCAATGTATGCTATATTTTGATGTACATGCTGACCGTTTTCCTACTGATAGATCCAAAGTATTGTGTGTAATAATGCTACTGACCTCACGAGCGCTCGCTTGGGCGAATCCGATGATTGAGTCTCGTGACCCACGGTTAAATGACTTGGATGATTTCTTGGCCGCTATGGCATTAATGTTTGATGACCCTAATTGCCGTGCAACAGCTGAATCTGCTTTGTTGTCTTTACGCCAGGCTAAACGTTCTGTTATTGAGTATGCCACTGAATTCAGGAAATTGGCGGTAGATACCAATTGGGACAGTTATGCACAATTGCCTATTTTTAAAAGGGGTCTGTCTAGTATTGCAAAAGATGAACTAGCCCGCTCTGAGTCACCACAAGAGCTAGAGACATTTATACAGCATTGTGTGCGCATAGACATTCACCTTACTGAGCGTAGGCAGGAGAAATTTGCTGCATATAACCGTGTTTCTAACTTTTCCCTTCCTTCCAAAGAGCCTGCAGGTAAAACCTCTCGGGAGGTGGAGGAGGTGCCCATGCAAATTGATTCCGTTCAGAGACGCGAGATCAATGAGCGCTGGGAGCATCGCCTTCATGAAAGTCTATATTTCTACTGCGGCCAGTCTGACCACTTCTTGATCAATTGTCCTAAGTGTCCTAGATGGCCTAACAAGGTGCTAGCAGCAATAGGGGAGTATGACAACTGTGATGATGAATCTGACATCTCTAAATGTAGCCTGCCTTTAAACTCTCACTGTTCTCTCCCTATTAAGATCCTGTGTTCAGGACAGTGGATTTCCAGTTCAGCTATGATTGACTCTGGTGCAGGTGGCAATTTCATAGATATCACATTTGCCAAGGAACATGGTATTAAAATTCAGCAAAGAGCCTCTCCAATTACCATGGAAACAGTGGATGGGTCACCTTTAATCTCTGGGCCTGTGGATCAGGAGACCGTACCCTTTGGAATTTTGTTGGAGCCTAATCATCAGGAGCAACTTTCTTTCTTGATAATTTCTTCTCATTTTCCTGTGATTTTAGGCATTCCTTGGTTGCGTTCTCAGATCCCAGTTATCAACTGGGAGACCAAGGAGATTATCTTCCTAACAAGGAGCAACTCAGCGTTAACAGAAGCTGTCCCTGAGTCCACGGCTACGGAACCACATGTCCAGGTATTTTCTTTACCTCCAGCTTATAAAGAGTTCTCTGACATCTGTGACAAGAAGAATGCAGATCAGCTTCCTCCACACAGGCATTATGACTGTCCCATTGAGCTGCTTCCCGGGGCAACCATTCCTTTTGGTAACGTATTGGCGGCACCTGAGCTTCAAGCCTTAAAAGAGTATATTGATGAAAATCTGGCCAAAGGCTTCATACGTCCTTCTTCCTCACCAGCAGAGGCACCTACCTTTTTTGTAAAGAAGAAGGATGGGACCCTGAGACCCTGTGTTGACTATCGAGAACTCAATAAGGTAACCGTACGAAACCGTTACCCTTTGCCTCTGATTCCCGAATTACTGGAAAGAGTCCACCATGCTAAGGTGTTCTCTAAACTGGATCTTCGTGGGGCTTATAATTTGGTGCATATTCATCCAGGACATGAGTGGAAGACAGCATTCAGATGCCGGTATGGACACTTTGAATCTCTTGTGATGCCCTTCGGGCTTTGTAACGCCCCTGCAACATTTCAACACCTTGCTAATGACATTTTCAGAGATTTGTTGGACCAGTTTGTAGTGATCTATTTGGACGATATACTAATCTTTTCTGACTCTCTACAGGAACATGAAGAACATGTCAAAACTGTTTTAAGACGTCTGAAAGAGAACCATCTGTATATTAAGCCGGAGAAATGCGAGTTCCATCGTTCTGAGATACAGTTCTTAGGTTATATCATCTCTCCCCAGGGGCTGAACATGGAATCTGGAAAGATTCAGCCTATCCTTGACTGGCCGATACCCAAGAACGTTAAGGAGGTCCAACATTTTATTGGTTTTGCAAATTTCTACAGACGCTTCATTCGAAATTTTTCTGATATTGTCCATCCCATTACTTCCTTGACAAAGAAGGAAAAGCCCTTTAAGTGGTCATCACAGGCTCAAGAAGCTTTTGATCGGCTTAAGATCTGTTTCGCATCAGCACCGCTGTTGATACACCCAGATCCAACACTACCTTTCATTGTGGAGGTGGACGCTTCTGGTAATGCTTTGGGGGCTATTCTCTCCCAAAGAACTGGAGAGAAGGGTCTGCTACATCCTTGTGCTTTCCTTTCCAGTAGACTAACCTCAGCAGAGAAGAATTATGACGTGGGAGACAAGGAATTGCTGGCTATTATTGCGGCTTTCAAAGAATGGAGGCATCATCTGCAAGGAGCTGCACAACAGATCATAGTGCTAACTGACCATCGCAATCTA
The DNA here is from genome assembly GCF_051348905.1 of Ranitomeya variabilis. Lineage (NCBI taxonomy): Eukaryota > Metazoa > Chordata > Amphibia > Anura > Dendrobatidae > Ranitomeya > Ranitomeya variabilis. Next base: position 654,471,348 of record NC_135234.1, read on the forward strand.
GAGTGTTGTGAATTCTGTTTTTGGGCTCCCTCTTGTGGTCACAAGTGGTACTGTGTGAGTGCTGTCTTTGGGCTCCCTCTGGTGGCTCTTTGTGTCATTCTGCAGGTCTGAGGCTGGTTCAGCTGTCTCGTTATCTGTTAGCTGGTTTCCTATTTAGCTCACCTGGACTTTCAGTGGTTGCCTGCTGTCGATGTATTCAGTGCTATTTTGATCTCTCCTGAATCCCTTCGTTATCAGTCTCGCCAAGAGAAGCTAAGTTTCTGTTTGGTTATTTTTTGCTCATCAGTGTTCAATATGTTTCTTGGTTATTTATTTGTCCTAGTCCAGCTTGCTAATATGTGATTTCCTTGCTTGCTGGTAGCTCTAGGGGGCTGAGTTTCTCCCCTCACACCGTTAGTTGGTGTGGGGGTTCTTGTATTCTCAGCGTGGATATTTTGTATAGGGTTTTTTACTGACCGCTCAGTTCCCTGCCTGTCTTCTGCTATCTAGTATTAGTGGGCCTCATTTGCTGAATCTGTTTTCATTTCTACGTTTTGTATTTTCCCCTTACCTCACCGTTATTATTTGTTGGGGGCTTCCTATATCTTTGGGGTCATTTCTCTGAGGCAAGTGAGGTCTTACTTTCTCTATAGGGGTAGCAAGTTTCTCAGGCTGCGTTGAGACGTCCAGGAATTTAGGCACGTTCACCGGCTACCTTCAGTGTGTTTGGTTAGGATCAGGTTTTGCGGTCAGTCCAGTTACCACCTCCCTAGAGCTCGTTCTATGTTCAGTAACTTAGCTAGTTCATTCTGTGATCCTCAGCCACTAAGGATCATAACAGTACAGCAGGCCAAAAAAAAGTGTTTAATGCATCGCAGAAGTGGGATAAGAGAAGTCCTGAGTACAATTTTTTTTTTCCTCTCCCTTTGCTGCAGTCTGTTCAGCTTCTCTCATCCCCTTAATCTCTGGGTGGCTTTGAGTTCAGCTGCAGACATGGATATTCAGAGTCTGACTTCTAGTGTGGATCATCTTGCTGCAAGGGTGCAAAGCATTCAGGATTTTGTTGTTCACAGTCCTATGTCTGAGCCAAAAGTACCTATTCCTGAGTTGTTTTCTGGAGATAGATCTAGGTTTCTGAATTTTAAGAATAATTGTAAATTATTTCTTTCTTTGAGACCTCGTTCCTCTGGTGATTCCGCTCAGCAAGTTAGAATTGTTATCTCCCTGTTACGTGGCGACCCTCAAGATTGGGCTTTCTCCCTGGCGCCAGGAGATCCTGCTTTGCTGATTTTGGATGCGTTTTTTCTGGCGCTTGGATTGCTTTATGAGGAACCTAATCTTGATAACCAGGCAGAAAAGGCCTTGCTGGCTCTCTCTCAGGGCCAGGATGAAGCTGAGGTGTATTGTCAAAAATGTCGGAAATGGTCGGTGCTTACTCAATGGAATGAGTGTGCCCTGGCTACAAATTTCAGAGAAGGTCTTTCTGAAGCCATTAAGAATGTTATGGTGGGGTTCCCCACGCCTGCAAGTCTGAATGACTCAAGGGCTTTGGCCATTCAGATTGATCGGCGTTTGCGGGAGCGCAAATCTGCGCACCATCTGGCGGTGTTTTCTGAACAGAGACCTGAGTCTATGCAATGTGACGGAATTCTGACCAGAATTGAGCGGCAAGATCATAGACGTCAAAATGGGTTGTGCTTTTACTGTGGTGATTCAACTCATGTTATCTCAGCATGCTCTAAGCGCGTAAAAAAAATTGCTAAATCTGTCACCGTTGGTACTATACAGCCTAAATTCATTTTGTCTGTTACTTTAATTTGTTCTTTGTCTTCCTATTCGGTTATGGCTTTTGTGGATTCAGGTGCTGCCCTGAACCTGATGGATTTGTCGTTTGCCAGGCACTGTGGTTTGGTCCTGGAGCCTTTGGAATTCCCTATTCCACTGAGGGGAATTGATGCTACACCATTGGCTGAGAATAAGCCTCAGTATTGGACTCAAGTGACCATGTGCATGACTCCTGTACATCAGGAGGTGAATCGCTTTCTTGTGCTGCATAATTTACATGAAGTTGTCGTTTTGGGTCTGCCATGGCTGCAGGCTCATAATCCAGTTTTGGATTGGAAAGCTATGTCTGTTTCAAGTTGGGGTTGCCAGGGGATTCATGGCGATGCTCCTTTGGTGTCAATTGCTTCTTCCACTCCTTCTGAGGTCCCTGAGTTTTTGTCGGACTACCAGGATGTATTTGATGAGCCCAGATCCGGTGCCCTGCCTCCTCACAGGGATTGTGATTGTGCTATAAATTTGATTCCTGGTAGTAAGTTCCCTAAGGGACGACTTTTTAATTTGTCTGTACCAGAACATGCCGCGATGCGGAGTTATATAAAGGAGTCTTTAGAGAAGGGATATATTCGCCCGTCCTCCTCCCCTCTTGGTGCAGGATTCTTTTTTGTGGCCAAGAAGGATGGTTCTCTGAGACCTTGTATAGATTATCGTCTTCTAAATAAAATCACGGTCAAATTTCAGTATCCTTTGCCATTATTATCTGATCTGTTTGCTCGGATTAAGGGGTCCAGTTGGTTCACCAAGATAGATCTTCGTGGTGCGTATAACCTTGTGCGTATTAAGCAGGGGGGATGAATGGAAAACAGCATTTAATACGCCCGAAGGCCATTTTGAGTACTTGGTGATGCCTTTTGGACTCTCTAATGCTCCTTCTGTGTTCCAGTCCTTCATGCATGACATCTTCTGAGAATATGTGGATAAATTTATGATTGTCTATCTGGATGACATTTTGGTCTTTTCTGAGGACTGGGAGTCCCATGTGAAGCAGGTCAGGATGGTATTTCAGGTCCAGCGGGCTAATGCCTTGTTTGTGAAGGGCTCAAAATGTCTCTTCGGAGTACAGAAGGTTTCCTTTTTGGGTTTTATTTTTTCTCCTTCTACTATTGAGATGGACCCAGTCAAGGTCCAGGCTATTCATGACTGGACTCAGCCTACATCTGTTAAGAGTCTTCAGACGTTCTTGGGTTTTGCTAATTTTTACCGTCGCTTCATTGCTAATTTTTCTGGAGTGGTTAAACCCTTGACGGATTTGACCAAGAAGGATTCTGATGTGACTAATTGGTCTCCTGCGGCCGTGGAAGCCTTTCGGGAGCTGAAGCGCCGGTTTTCTTCGGCTCCAGTTTTGTGTCAGCCTGATGTCTCTCTTCCTTTTCAGGTCGAGGTTGATGCTTCTGAGATTGGAGCAGGGGCTGTTTTGTCGCAGAGAAGCTCTGATTGCTCTGTGATGAAACCTTGTGCTTTCTTTTCAAGAAAGTTTTCGCCTGCCGAGCGGAATTATGATGTTGGTAATCGGGAGTTGTTGGCTATGAAGTGGGCATTTGAGGAGTGGCGACATTGGCTCGAGGGAGCTAAGCATCGTGTGGTGGTCTTGACTGATCACAAAAATCTGATTTATCTCGAGTCTGCCAAGCGGCTGAATCCTAGACAGGCTCGTTGGTCGTTGTTTTTCTCCCGTTTCGATTTCGTGGTCTCGTACCTGCCTGGTTCGAAGAACGTGAAGGCTGATGCTCTTTCTAGGAGTTTTGTGCCTGACTCTCCGGGAGTTTCAGAGCCGGCTGGTATCCTCAGAGAGGGAGTGATTTTGTCTGCCATTTCCCCAGATTTGCGACGAGTGCTGCAGAAATTTCAGGCGGATAGACCTGACCGTTGCCCACCAGAGAGACTGTTTGTCCCAGATAGATGGACCAGCAGAGTTATTTCCGAGGTTCATTCTTCGGTGTTGGCAGGCCATCCTGGGATTTTTGGTACCAGAGATTTGGTGGCTAGGTCCTTCTGGTGGCCTTCCTTGTCGCGGGATGTGCGTTCCTTTGTGCAGTCCTGTGGGATTTGTGCTCGGGCTAAGCCTTGCTGTTCTCGTGCCAGCGGTTTGCTTTTGCCCTTGCCTGTCCTGAAGAGGCCTTGGACGCACATTTCCATGGATTTTATTTCGGATCTTCCAGTCTCTCAGAGAATGTCTGTCATCTGGGTGGTGTGTGATCGTTTCTCCTCGGGTCAGGTCGAGCCTTCTGACTGTCCTGGGGTGAATTCTGTAGTGGATAGGTTGCAGCAGATTTGGAACCATGTGGTGGACAATTTGAAGTTGTCACAGGAGAAGGCTCAGCGCTTTGCCAACCGCCGTCGCGGTGTGGGTCCCCGACTTCGTGTTGGGGATTTGGTATGGCTGTCTTCTCGGTATGTTCCTATGAAGGTCTCCTCTCCTAAATTCAAGCCTCGCTTCATCGGTCCTTATAAGATTTTGGAAATCCTTAACCCGGTGTCATTTCGTTTGGACCTCCCAGCGTCGTTTGCCATTCATAACGTGTTCCATAGGTCTTTGTTGCGGAGGTATGTGGTGCCTGTGGTTCCTTCTGTTGAGCCCCCTGCCCCGGTGCTGGTTGAGGGCGAATTGGAGTACGTGGTGGAGAAGATCTTGGATTCTCGTGTTTCTAGACGGAGGCTTCAGTATTTGGTTAAGTGGAAGGGCTATGGTCAGGAGGATAATTCCTGGGTTGTCGCCTCTGATGTTCATGCGGCCGATTTGGTTCGTGCCTTCCATGTGGCTCATCCTGATCGCCCTGGGGGTTTTGATGAGGGTTCGGTGACCCCTCCTCAAGGGGGGGGGGTACTGTTGTGAACTCTGTTTTTGGGCTCCCTCTTGTGGTCACAAGTGGTACTGTGTGAGTGCTGTCTTTGGGCTCCCTCTGGTGGCTCTTTGTGTCATTCTGCAGGTCTGAGGCTGGTTCAGCTGTCTCGTTATCTGTTAGCTGGTTTCCTATTTAGCTCACCTGGACTTTCAGTGGTTGCCTGCTGTCGATGTATTCAGTGCTATTTTGATCTCTCCTGAATCCCTTCGTTATCAGTCTCGCCAAGAGAAGCTAAGTTTCTGTTTGGTTATTTTTTGCTCATCAGTGTTCAATATGTTTCTTGGTTATTTATTTGACCTTGTCCAGCTTGCTAATATGTGATTTCCTTGCTTGCTGGTAGCTCTAGGGGGCTGAGTTTCTCCCCTCACACCGATAGTTGGTGTGGGGGTTCTTGTATTCTCATCGTGGATATTTTGTATAGGGTTTTTTACTGACCGCTCAGTTCCCTGCCTGTCTTCTGCTATCTAGTATTAGTGGGCCTCATTTGCTGAATCTGTTTTCATTTCTACGTTTTGTATTTTCCCCTTACCTCACCATTATTATTTGTTGGGGGCTTCCTATATCTTTGGGGTCATTTCTCTGAGGCAAGTGAGGTCTTACTTTCTCTATAGGGGTAGCAAGTTTCTCAGGCTGCATCGAGACGTCCAGGAATTTAGGCACGTTCACCGGCTACCTTTAGTGTGTTTGTTAGGATCAGGTTTTGCGGTCAGTCCAGTTACCACCTCCCTAGAGCTCGTTCTATGTTCAGTAACTTAGCTAGTTCATTCTGTGATCCTCAGCCACTAAGGATCATAACACTAGAGTTCCTTAGATCCGCTATATGTCTTTCTCCTCGTCAGGCTCATTGGAACTTATTTTTAAATCAATTTAACTTTGCTATCTCGTACCATCCAGGTTCTCGTAATGGGAAGGCTGATGCTTTATCCCGAATCCATGCTGCGGATTCCGTACCTGGAGCCCCGTCCAAGACCATTCTATCTGATGCCAATTTCATCGGAGTTATCCAGCATCAGGACTTGTGGAAGGAGTGCAGGGAGGTCTATGAAGGTGATGTATTTCTGGCCAACCCACCTGTGGATATTAATCTTGTCTTTAAGGGTGGCATGTGGTTCAGAGATTGATGTATCTACTTCCCGGAGGTCGTCCGTCTGCAGATCCTCAAGTTGGTACATGACTCCAAGTTGGCTGGTCACAGGGAGTTCCTGAGCCGATTCTTCTGGTGGCCAACTTGCCTGAAGAATACCAAGGACTATGTTCTCTCTTGCGAGGTATGTGCCCGTTACAAGACTCCTCATGTGGCACCTACGGGCCTTCTACAACCATTACTTGTTCCGTCCCGCCCTTGGGGGTCTATATCAATGGACTTTATTGTGGAGCTGCCTACATCGGGGGCATGAATACAATCATGGTGGTAGTTGATCGCCTGACTAAAGCTGCTCATTTTGTTTCTTGCACCGGCCTCCCCTCAGCTAAAGATACAGTGAACTTGGTTATGCAGAATGTCTTTCGGTTGCACGGGGTTCCGGATGAGATCATCTCTGACCGTGGAGTACAGTTCAGTTCAAGATTCTGGAAGGGGTTTTGCTCTGCACTCAATATTAATGTCTGTCTCTCTTCTGCTTACCATCCCCAGACAAATGGTCAGACTGAGCGTACCAACCAGACGCTGGAACAATATCTAATATGTTATGTCAGCCATCTCCAGGATGATTGGTTGGAGTTGTTGCCGTTAGCCGAATTTTCATATAATAATTCTCAGAGCGCCTCCACTAAATTTACACCTTTCTTTTCCAATCTGGGTTATCATCCGTGTATTTTACCTAGGTCTCCAATTAATTCTCCCGTTCCGGCAGTGGAGGAAAGGCTGACTGCGATGAGACAGAATCTGGAGGTTCTGAAGGAATCCCTGACCACAGCTCAAGAACGTTATAAGAGATCGGCAGATAGATTCCGTAAACCTGCACCCATGTTCAAGGTAGGAGATTCCGTGTGGTTAGCAACTAAGAATCTGAAGTTAAACGTTCCTTCACAAAAACTTGGACAGAAATTCATTGGCCCTTTCAAGATCAACGGTATTGTGAGCTCTGTGGCCTGCCGGCTGAAGCTGCCTAGGACAATGAAGGTACACCCAGTTTTTCATGTATCTTTACTAAAGCCTGTATCTCCTAATACCTTCCAGGGACGTGTTGTGCCACCTCCGCAGCCTGTGGTGATTGATGGGCAAGAACAATTTGTGGTGGAGGAAATTATTGATTCCAGGATTCGCAGGAATCGGCTCTAATATCTGATAAGATGGCAGGGATATCTCCCTGAGGAAGACTCTTGGGAACCTGTGGAAAACATCAATGCCCAACAGAAGATTTCTCGTTTTCATCAGAGTTTCCCTGAGAAACCAAGTCCAGGATCGTCTTGAGGCCGCTTCTAAGGAGGGAGTAATGTCAGGACTCTGAACATTTTTTACCTTTTGTGCATTACTGCCCTTTTCCAAGATGGTGTCTTTGGACTCATGTGCACTGTGTCTTCCTGCTATAAAACTCCACCCCAGCCTTCAGTCTGTGCTAGAGTATTCTGCCTTGCATCAAGCCCCTGACCTCTGATTGCTCCCTGGCTATACACCTGCTCCTGTGAACCTGTGTGGTGATCCTGCTACTCAGCTCTGAGTTCCTGCTGCATACACAAGTTTCCAGTAATCCTCCTTCATCTGCTGTTCGTGTTTACTTCCATCTGCATTTGCTGGACATGTAAGCTGTTTCTGCTTTGCAATAACCTGAGACTATTAACCAGGCCTCCCTGGTTGAGCTAAGATATGATTTGAACTGCCGAATAAGCATATCTATCTGTGCCTGGACTAAGACAAGGATTTATTCGTGTCAAGTATCCTCAAGAATAACTGTGCTTCATAGACTTTCTGCTTGATTGCATTTTCCTCTGAAGTTTCCTATAGACTGCTAAGCTGCATTTATTATTTGCACCAAGTGTTGTGGACTTGAGTTTCTCTCTGCATCTGTTTGAATCACCGTGTGATAATATAGACTTTACCACTTATAAAACTGTGTCCTGTAGTTGTCTTGTTCCACGCAAAGAGTCTCCTGAGTTATCCCCTATAATTATTACACCCCCGCAATAACTATCATGCCGAATACTGGCCCTCGCATTAGCTCTCATACTGAATAATGGCCCCCGCAATAGCTATCACGCTGTTTACTGGCACCCGCATTAGCTCCCAGACTGTATACTGACCCCCGCATTTGCTCTCATGCTGTATAATGACCCCCGCATTAGCTCTAACACTGTATAATGGCCCCCGCTATAGCTCCCATGTCTTTGATTCTGGTTTCTGTCTGGCCTTGTCTGTGGGCTACAACTTGCACAGCCCTGATATACACTGCTCAAAAAAGTAAAGTGAACACTAAAATACCACATTCTAGATATCACTGAATAAAATATTTCACTCGTAAATCTTTATTCACTACATAGTGTAAAGCGTTGAGAACAATAAAACATAAAATTATCAATGTAAATAAAAATGTATATCTCACGGTGACCTGGATTTGGAACGATACTCAAAATCAAAGTGGAAAATCAAATTACAGGCTGATCCAACTTCAGTGGAAATACCTCAAAACAAGGAAATGATGCTCAGTAGTGTGTGTGTGGCCTCCATGTGCCTGTATGATCTCCCTACAACACCTGGGCATGCTGATGATGAGGCGGCGGATGGTCTCCTGAGGGATCTCCTCCCAGACCTGGACTAAAGCATCTGACAACTCCTGGACAGTCTGTGGTGCAACATGACATTGGTGGATGGTGCGAGATATGATGTCCCAGATGTGTTCAATCGAATTCAGGTCTGGGGAATTGGCGGGTCAGTCCATAGCTTCAATGCCTTCATCTTGCAGGAACTGCTAACACACTCCAGCCACATGAGGTCTGGCATTGTCCTGCATTAGGAGGAACCCCGGGCCAACTGCATCAGCATATGGTCTCACAAGGGGTCTGAGGATCTCATCTCGGTACCTAATGGCAGTCAGGCTCCCTCTGCGAGCACATGGAGGGCTGTGCAGCCCTCCAAAGAAGTGCCACCCCACACCATTACTGACCCACTGCCAAACCGGTCATGCTGAAGGACGTTGCAGGCAGCAGATCGCTCTCCTTGGCGTCTCCAGACTCTGTCACTTCTGTAACATGTGCTTAGTGTGAACCTACTTTCATCTGTGAAGAGCACATTTGCACATTTGTGGCCTGCTGGAGGTCATTTTGCAGGGCTCTGGCAGTGCTCCTCCTGTTCCTCTTTGCACAAAGGCTGAGGTAGCAGTCCTGCTGCTGGGTTGTTGCCCTCCTACAGCCCCCTACACGTCTCCTGGTGTACTGGCCTATCTAGTGGTAGCGCCTCCAGCCTCAGGACACTACGCTGACAGACACAGCAAACCTTCTTGCCACAACCCGCATTGTTGTGCCATCCTGGATGAGCTGCGTTACCTGAGCAACTTGTGTGGGTTGTAGAGTCCATCTCATGCTACCACGAGTGAAAGCACAACCGACCTTCAAAACTGACCAAAACATCAGCCAGAAAGCATTTGTACTGAGATGTGATCTGTGGTCCCCACCTGCAGAACCACTCCTTTATTGAGTGTGCCTTGATAATTGCCAATAATTTCCATCTGTTGTCTATTACATTTGCACAACAGCATGTGAAGTTGATTGTCAAACAGTGTTGCTTCCCAAGTGGACAGTTTGATTTCACAGAAGTTTGATTTACTTGGAGTTATATTCTGTTGTTTAAGTGTTCCCTTTATTTTTTTGAGCAGTGTATGTACAGTGCCTACAAGTAGTATTCAACCCCCTGCAGATTTAGCAGGTTTACACATTTGGAATTAACTTGGCATTGTGACATTTGGACTGTAGATCAGCCTGGAAGTGTGAAATGCACTGCAGCAAAAAAGAATGTTATTTCTTTGTTTATTTTTTTTTTAAATTGTGAAAAGTCTTTTCAGAGGGTCATTTATTATTCAACCCTCAACCCACCAGAATTCTGTTTGGTTCCCCTAAAGTATTAAGAAGTAGTTCAGGCACAAAGAACAATGAGCTTCACATGTTTGGATTAATTATCTCTTTTTCCAGCCTTTTCTGACTATTTAAGACCCTCCCCAAACTTGTGAACAGCACTCATACATGGTCAACATGGGAAAGACAAAGGAGCATTCCAAGGCCATCAGAGACAAGATCGTGGAGGGTCACAAGGCTGGCAAGGGGTACAAAACCCTTTCCAAGGAGTTGGGCCTACCTGTCTCCACTGTTGGGAGCATCATCCAGAAGTGGAAGGCTTATGGAACTACTGTTAGCCTTCCACGGCCTGGACAGCCTTTGAAAGTTTCCTCCCGTGCCGAGGCCAGGCTTGTCCGAAGAGTCAAGGCTAACCCAAGGACAACAAGGAAGGAGCTCCGGGAAGATCTCATGGCAGTGGGGACATTGGTTTCAGTCAATACCATAAGTAACGTACTCCACCGCAATGGTCTCCGTTCCAGACGAGCTCGTAAGGTACCTTTACTTTCAAAGCGTCATGTCAAGGCTCGTCTACAGTTTGCTCATGATCACTTGGAGGACTCTGAGACTGACTGGTTCAAGGTTCTCTGGTCTGATGAGACCAAGATCGAGATCTTTGGTGCCAACCACACATGTGACGTTTGGAGACTGGATGGCACTGCATACGACCCCAAGAATACCACCCCTACAGTCAAGCATGGTGGTGGCAGCATCATGCTGTGGGGCTGTTTCTCAGCCAAGGGGCCTGGCCATCTGGTCCGCATCCATGGGAAGATGGATAGCACGGCCTACCTGGAGATTTTGGCCAAGAACCTCCGCTCCTCCATCAAGGATCTTAAGATGGGTCGTCATTTCATCTTCCAACAAGACAACGACCCAAAGCACACAGCCAAGAAAACTAAGGCCTGGTTCAGGAGGCAAAAAATCAAGGTGTTGCAGTGGCCTAGTCAGTCTCCTGACCTTAACCCAATTGAAAACTTGTGGAAGGAGCTCAAGATTAACCTAGATAACTTGGAGAAGATCTGCATGGAGGAGTGGGCCAAGATAACTCCAGAGACCTGTGCCGGCCTGATCAGGTCTTATAAAAGACGATTATTAGCTGTAATTGCAAACAAAGGTTATTCCACAAAATATTAAACCTAGGGGTTGAATAATAATTGACCCACACTTTTATGTTTAAAATTTAAAAAAATTTAACTGAGCAACAAAACTTTTTGGTTTGTAAGATTTATGCATCTGTTAATAAATCCTGCTCTTGTTTGAAGTTTGAAGGCTCTAACTTATTTGCATCTTATTAAACCTGCTAAATCTGCAGGGGGTTGAATACTACTTGTAGGCATTGTATGACAAGGAGCTTAACAGAAGAAAATAGAAACATCCAGTGGGTGTGTATAGAGGCCAGTGTAGGAGTATAAGGGCTCCTTCTCACTTGCGAGAAATACGTCCGAGTCTCGCAGGTTAAAACCCTGCTCTGGCGCCAGCACTCCAGAGCGGAGCGTGCGGCCGCACAGCAATACATGGATCTGCATGCTCCACTCTGGAGTGCCGGCGCCAGAGCAGGGTTTTAACCTTCAAGACTCGGACCTATTTCTCGCAAGTGAGAAGGAGCCCTAACTCCCTGAATATATAAAGGTAACCCTAAAAGAAATACTCTTGTCTGGACAAGACCCCTAATAGAGGATGGAAAGAAAGAGGGAATTAGAAGAGGGGGAGGTAAAATAATACTCATGTAAGGATGAAAGTGCTCCCCCTGGAACGTCTTCTCTTTTTTTCCCCCTTTTCTGCCTTTGGGGAGTCTTCTTGCCCAGACTGAGTATACGTTCAGGGACCTCCACATATATGTGAACATCTATATGCACCTATTTGCGGTTTGTATATTTTTTCTATTTGGCTCTTTATCATATATATTCATCCACAACTTTGTTGGAATTTATTTTTTTTATGATGTGTGTGTAGCAAACAGTGTATAATATACGGGTGCCCAACCTCCCAGGCATATACCAATCTTCAATATAATAACAAAAATATCAAGGCAGCACACCATTGAGATAAAATGAAAAAATATCATTTCGGTTCTCCTGGAAAAAGGTTCTCTTCTCAGTAGAACCAAAATGTCGCTGAGCATCCAATGGGCTATTAACACCTTTCTGCCATATGACGTACTATCTCGTTGAGGTGACCTGGGACTTAAAGGGCCACTGTCACCCCCCAGTACTACACAGCGCAGGCGCCGGTTTGGAAACGTAAACAGCGCTGAGGGGGCGGCGCAGAAAGACCAAGAAGATGTGAGTGACGGCAGAGGAGCGTTTCGAGCTGGGGAGGGAGGACCAGCCTACGTGGCTAGAGACACCAATTATGGCTAAGTATCAAATCGCTTTTTTTGGGGGTATACTTGAACCTAAAACTAAAAGAGCCACCTTGTTAGAATGCAGCATTACTGCTGCACAAGGTGGCTCTTTTAGTTTATAACAGCAGGAGGGGGGTGACAGTGGCCCTTTAATTCCCAGGGACGGGATAGTACGTCATGGGCAATCCTGCCGGGAGTCAGCTGATTATTACAGCTGACATCCGGCACTATGTGCCAGGAGCGGTCACAGACCGCTCCTGGCACATTAACACCCGGAACACTGCGATCAAACATGATTGCAGCGTTCCAGTGGCATAGGGAAGCATCGCGCAGGGAGGGGGCTCCTTGCGTGCTTCCCTGGGACCCTCGGAACAATCGCGTTGTTCCAAGCGTCTCCTCCCTGCAGGCCCCGGATCCAAAATGGCCGCAGGGGTCCTTCCGGGTCCTGCAGGGAGGTGGCAAGCCTGCAGCACTGCCTGTCAGATTGCTGATCTGACACAGTGCTTTGCAAAGTCAGCAATCAAAGATCAGCGATCTGACACTATAGCATGATGTCCCACCCTGGGACAAAGTAAAAATGTGAAAAAAAAAATATTTACATGTGTTAAAAAAAAAAAAAAAAAAATCCTAAATAAAGAAAAAAAAAATATTGTTCCAATAAATACATTTATTTATCTAAATAAAAAAACACAATAAAAATTACACATATTTAGTATCGCCACGTCCATAATGAACCGACCTATAAAACTGTCCCTCTAGTTAACCCCTTCAGTGAACACCGTAAATAAAAAAAAGAGGCAAAAAACAACGCTTTATTATCATACCACCAAACAAAAAGTGGAATAACGTGGCTAAAGACCGCAAGTAGCGGCTGGAGAAAAAGGCGCTAGCTACTATCCGGGGACTTTTAGTACATATGCTGTCTATAAGTCTTTAAGGCACTTGGGTTGGTCCCTTAATACACAATCCGTCTGAAGAAGGTCTTAAAAGACAGAAACGGTACAATTTTGGGATTGTGGAACCACAAAATAAATTCTTTACTACATTTTTGAGTGCTAAATAGTAAATCAAACCCCCTTGATCACTCCCTTAGTTAGGGAAAAATAATAAAATAAAAAAAAATGTATTTATTTTCATTTTCCCATTAGGGTTAGGGTTAGGGTTAGGGTTGGGGCTAAAGTTAGGGTTAGGGCTACAGTTAGGGTTATTTTGGGGATTAGGATTAGGGGTGTGTTGGAGTTAGTGGTGTGGTTAGGGTTGGGATTAGGGTTAGGGGTGTGTTGGGGTTAGGGGTGTGGTTGGGATTAGGGTTAGGGGCATGTTCTTGTTAGGGGTGTGGTTAGGATAGGGATTAGGGTTAGGGGTGGGTTTGGGTTATGGTTTCAGTTAGAATTGGGGGATTTCCACTGTTTAGGCACATCAGGGGCTCTCCAAACGCGACATGGCATGGATCTCAATTGCAGCCAATTCTGCGTTGAAAAAGTAAAACAGTGCTCCTTTCCTTCCAAGCTCTCCCGTGCACCCAAACAGGGGTTTACCTCAACATATGGGGTATCAGCATACTCAGGATAAATTGAACAACAAGTTTTGGGGTCCAATTTCTCTTGTTACCTTTGGGAAAATAAAAATTTGGGGGCTAAAAAATCATTTTTGTGGGAAAAAATGATTTTTTATTTTCACGGCTCTGCGTTATAAACTGTAGTAAAACACTTGGGGGTTCAAAGTTCTCACAACACATCTAGATAAGTTCCTTGGGGGTCTAGTTTCCAATATGGGGTCACTTGTGGGGGGTTCTACTGTTTAGGTACATTAGGGGCTCTGCAAATGCAATGTGATGCCTGCAGACCAATCCATCTAAGTCTGCATTCCATGCGCACTCCTTCCCTTCCGAGCTCTGCCATGCACCCAAACGGTGGTTACCCCCCACATATGGGGTATCGGCGTACTCAAGACAAATTGTACAACAACTTTTGGGGTCCAATTTTTTCTGTTACCCTTGGGAAAATAAGAAATTGGGAACAAAAGATAATTTTTGTGAAAAAATATGATTTTTTATTTTTACGGCTCTACATTATAAACTGTGAAGCACTTGGTGGGTTAAAGTGCTCACCACACATGTAGATAAGTTCTTTAGGGGGTCTACTTTCCAAAATGGTGTCACTTGTGTGGGGTTTCAATGTTTAGGCATATCAGGGGCTCTCCAAAAGCGACATTGGGTCCTATCTCAATTCTAGTGAATTTTGCATTGAAAAGTCAAACTGCGCTCCTTCCCTTACGAGCTCTGCCATGCGCCCAACCAGAAGTTTACCCCCACATATAGGGTATCATCTTACTCAGGACAAATTGTACAACAACTTTTGGGGTCCAATTTCTCCTGATACCCTTGGTAAAATAAAATAAATTGGAGGTGAAGTAAATTTTTTGTGAAAAAAAGTTAAATGTTCATTTTTTTTTAAACATTCCAAAAATTCCTGTGAAACACCTGAAGGGTTAATAAACTTCTTGAATGTGGTTTTTAGCACCTTAAGGGCGCAGTTTTTAGAATGGTGTCACACTTGGGTTTTTTCTATCATATAGTCCCCTCAAAGTGACTTCAAATGTGATGTGGTCCCTAAAAAAAAATGGTGTTGTAAAAATCAGAAATTGCTGGTCAACTTTTAACCCTTATAACTACCTAACAAAAATAAATTTTGGTTCTAAAATTGTGCTAATGTAAAGTAGACATGTGGGAAATGTTATTTATTACATATTATTAAGTATTTTGAGTGACATATCTCTGTGATTTAAAGGCATAAAAATTCAAAGTTGGAAAATTGCAAAATTTTCAAAATTTTCGCCAAATTTCCATTTTTTTCACAAATAAACGCAGGTAATATCAAAGAAGTTTTACCACTATCATGAAGTACAATATGTCACGAGAAAACAATGTCAGAATCATCAAGATCCGTTGAAACGTTCCAGAGTTATAACCTCATAAAGGGACAGTGGTCAGAATTGTAAAAATTGGCCCGGTCATTAACGTGCAAATCACCCTTGGGGATTAAGGGGTTAAAACACTTTTTTTTCATTTTGTCAATTATGTGCTGACTTCATTTTTTTTTACTATATATTTTTACATTTATATACACAGTAAAAGAGGCATATTCTCATCTGTGCTGTCATGCAGCCGGGGTCATGTCTGTCAGTGCAGTGCATGATATTGACTACTTATATCAGTCCCTCTATCTGAGGCACCATTTATGGCAGCTGCTTTGAAGTCTTTTACAGCTCGGTGATGTTCGGGCGATTTGCACTGACAGACACCGATCTGTTCAAGCAGCCACCAAGAATCTGACTGTGCCTCAGATTGCAAGACTGCAAATACAAGAAAATAAATCATCCGGGACTTGTCAGGCGATGATGAGTGTCCTTGCCCCCTCTTCACTGAACAGACACCTTTGGCCCTGGGTGCAGGCAGCAGCCTGAGCTCCTACTTACAGCTGCATCCTGTCTCCTGTCCTACTCCTCTCCGGTGGGAAAAAGCTAGTGCCCAGCATTGTGACATCTCTCCTGCAGACACAGTCGACACATTGCGCAATGTGGACATGTCTGCAGTTTGACAGAGGCTGCTTACAGGTACAGTGCAGGCATCCATAGTCCGGAGAGGCGTATGCTGCTATGCCCCCGGTCTATAGAACAGACAGCAGTAGTGCAGGGAGCTCACGTCTCCCTGCACTACAGTGGAGCTCAACTACATCGGCGTGCTGTGTACGCCAATATAGTTAACAGTTGCAGTAACTCCGGGTGGGCCCCTGTGAGCGGTGGGCCCAGAGTGACTGCACCCTCTGCCCCCCTACTATACTACTGGGCCACTTTATGGACAGACTTTGCGAAGAACTCTGTGATCCTGTCATTGGAGTCCTTGAAGGATGCTCCATTCGTAAGTGGGAGGACCGTGTTGGTGGAGTCTGGAAACTGGAGGATCCACAGTTAGGAAGCGGTCCAGTTCGCAGTGAGCTCAGGGGTGAAGGGATATAGGATGCCAAGAGGCTTCCCTCTTTGGAAGAATCTGGTCAGGTTTTCCCATTCCCTGGAAAGTACCTCCTCAAATTCACTGTGTGGGGTAAAAGACCTTGGGAGCTGGGCTCGACCGTCTAAACGAAACCACTTGTTCTGCATGTTCCTTAGTGTTATCCTTAATGTGAAAGGTCTGACCACCACAATGAGGCTCTGGGCCATGTCTCTCATATTAGAGGCCTGGTCAGAATCCAGGTCTGAGTCATCCTCTGACAGTGCATCCGAAACTGCCTGACTCGGGAGATGAGGACCCGCAAGAAGAAGTCCGCCAGGGAAGGCCATCGGGAGAGACAGAGTGGGAGCGGGAAGAGGACCTAGAGCAACGATCGAGCCTGGATCTCTTAGGGCCAATGTTGGTAGGCACAGTTGGAGAGTCCTGCAATCCAGCAGAGGCAGGAAAGGTCAACCTGTCTGTGACACCTTGGTGAGGTCCGTCACAGATTGGGACAGAGAGGTAGCACACACTAGGGTAGGAGCACCACTCTCACCTGGGGCAGTAGGTGCCTTCTGGGTAGCAGGCACGGGGGGGATGCTGCAGCCCTGACAGAGGGAGGAGGACTGACCTGAAGTGAGCTTGCATTTACATGAAGAGCAGACAAAGTGCCTGACAAGAGCAGAGGAAGAAGAAGAGGCAGGAGGGCAGGAGCACTCTCCTTTAGGATTAGACATGATGATAAGCAGACCCACTAACTAATGCCAGAAGGTTAGGGGACATAAAGAGATTGCTGAGGAGAGTGTAAGTCTGAAGAAAGAGATGTACCTCTCCATCCTGAAAATGAGTTTATTATTAGACATCCGAGCCTCCTGTATTGTGGGATGTCCATGCCTCCTGAAACCGACAGGTTCTGGTGGGTGAGTGGGTAGGAGATGAGAGCCAGGACCAAAATATGGATCACCTAAACACTCTTCATGTGTTAGGGTTGGGGTCCTGCCGGTTAGATATATGATGATACGGGGTGGCAGTACACGCTGTACACATAGTCTCTACATGGCAGTACAGTGTGACTGTTCACACTGTGTCCCTCCAGAGGCAAAGGAGAAAATCCATCTAAAATATAAAAAAAGGAGACGTTACTGGAAATTGCCAAAAACCGAGGTAGATATGGGTCTAGTAAAAGACCACCTCCTACTGACACTAAGCTAAAACTGAATAGCCTCGTGCCAGTCAGTGAGATGTACACTGCGGAGGAGGAGCTAACTTTTTTTGTGCCTAGTGTCCTGTGGTCAATTATGTAAACTGCAAAATTAGAGTGCCAGTAATAAAACAACAACAAACAGACAACACATATAACACATTTATACAATGAAAATAAGGTCATTTTGTGAGGTCAGAAAAACATAATATAAAAATAACAAACAGTATTGCACACGATCTAATGAATTGAAGGATAATAATAAAGACGTATTTCCATAAATCTAAGAACAACAAACAATGGTGCACACTGTCTCAAGATCTAAGCCTTCATATTAAATGGGTATTCCCATTTGGGGTACTGATAGTACATTACTTGGTCAGTCAGGTGTAGGTCCCAGAGCTAATTACTAACTAATCTGTTACGTCTCCAATGCTATGACTTTGGGTTAGTAAACCCGCAGTCAGGCTAGGACACTCATCCATAATGCAGAGGAACATTTGTGGCAATAATACACTAATGTAAAACCGGATTGGCTACATTGCAGAATGTCACAAATATTCGGAGACCACCCAAGAGTGCTCAGGAAAACCCTCATCACTAGTGGCAGGCAGTTGTCTTACCTTCTGGTTAGCAAAATCCTTAAACAGATCTTTAAAATTCAGGCGTCTGGCGAGCTCATGTTCAATTGATAGCAGGGCAAGGCTGTTCAACCTTTGCTCTGTCATTCTAGAACGCAGCTAGTTCTTGAATAGAGATGAATGTTCAGATGCTCGTTACTTTAACCGAGCAATGCCTAATGATCGAATGCTCATTTTCAGTAACGAGTATAATGTAATCAATGTGAAATCCAAGCTTTTTTTTGTCATTAGATGCTACAAAGAGGTCTAGGGGCAGTGAAAATGTTGAAACGGATGGAAAAAGTGCTAAATGAAAAGAGAATAGTAGTGATGGGTGAACCCCTGAATGTTCGGGTCTGGCGGGTTCGACCGAACAGTTAAAACAAAGTTTGGGTCAGGTACCAGAAGAGTACCTGAACCCAAACCCGGACGGATGTCAATGGGAGTAGTGTAGCTTACATATCACTCGTCAAACTCAATCTGACAGGTGCCCCGCCTCTATCAAAGTGTATCAAAGTGTGTAACCCCTCCCCTCCCAGTGTGTAGGCTTTCCCCTGTAATACTTTGTTGTGTTATAAGAGTATCAATTAAAATTGCTAGATGTATTATCAAAGCATTTAATTTTGATTTTGATAATGTTGCTATTGATTAAATTACAATTTTGTGCAGCGCAATGATTTTGATTGTCAGGCTATTATTATCATGTTGTTGTGTAGCGCAATGTATTTTATCCTGGTATATTATGTATGTCACTATCAAAATGCGATTACTTGGTCATTATACGTTGTATTAAGTTTACTCTTATTTGATAACCCGATGACAGGCAAATGAGCCTGTGTTTCTGCACCATTATTTGATACTGGTATTCTCATTTTATGTGTTTTATAACACACCAGGCTCAGTGCATGGGAATATTATGTATATGGACATGTTACAACACCACGCCTGTGTTTATGCACCATTATTTGATACCGGTATTCTCATTTTAAGTGCTGCTCAGGGCGCTGACCGCTACACATTTAGAATGAAGCATACTGAAACTACAATTAAATAGACTGTGTTGAAAGAAGTGTCTCAAAAAATCTTTTTTTGTTAAAACTGAGTTTCTTTATTACAAATGGTATTTGTAATGAAGAAACTCAGTGTTATCAAAAAACGATTTTTTGAGACACTTCTTTTAACAGTCTATTTAACTGTGGTTTCAGTATGCTTTAGTGTTATCTGAAGTGTTGCCCACTCCTTTGGGGAATATGGGCTTGGGTGTTGTGCTTACATTTAGAATGAAGCAGTGACAGCATAATTTTTCAGCGCGCCCAGTGGCTGTGTTAGGTGTGATATCCAGCTACGTGCTCTGGGTGGTTAACAGATAAAATAGCCACAAGCACAGAGATGCCTCATCCTGTACAGATAATTTCCAGTGTTAGAGTGAAGCAGCAATGCGGCCAGCTAACCACAGTCACACTTTGCAATCTTAGCTAAATCTCAATATTGTATGATAGTGTAATTCTCAATATTGTATGTTGTAATTCGCAATCTAAGCTGGCAGCTGTCCTAGCACAACTGTGCACAAAGACACATACATTTAACCAAGCAATGCCTAATGATCGAATGCTCATTTTCAGTAACGAGTATAATGTAATCAATGTGAAATCCAAGCTTTTTTTGTCATTAGATGCTACAAAGAGGTCTAGGGGCAGTGAAAATGTTGAAACGGATGGAAAAAGTGCTAAATGGAAAGAGAATAGTAGTGATGGGCGAACCCCTGAATGTTCGGGTCTGGCGGGTTCGACCGAACAGTTAAAACAAAGTTTGGGTCAGGTACCAGAAGAGTACCTGAACCCAAACCCGGATGGATGTCAATGGGAGTAGTGTAGCTTACATATCACTCGTCAAACTCAATCTGACAGGTGCCCCGCCTCTATCAAAGTGTATCAAAGTGTGTAACCCTTCCCCTCCCAGTGTGTAGGCTTTCCCCTGTAATACTTTGTTGTGTTATAAGAGTATCAATTAAAATTGCTAGATGTATTATCAAAGCATTTAATTTTGATTTTGATAATGTTGCTATTGATTAAATTACAATTTTGTGCAGCGCAATGATTTTGATTGTCAGGCTATTATTATCATGTTGTTGTGTAGTGCAATGTATTTTATTCTGGTTTTTTATACATTATATGTGTATACAGATATAATTCAACATCAACTTGTGGGGGACAGCTATGTCCAATATCTGAGAACTGCACAGATAAGTGGCAAGAGCGGCGAGATTATCACTCTTCAATACACACGTCCCGATTACGTGCCCTTATGCAAGCACCATTTTGATTCTGTGACAATTTCTTTCTTATCAGACCAAGGCACACCAGCTAAATTCAAGTACAGAAAAAGTATTGTGCGATTACATTTTAGACCGCGCCAGTATTGACACGATAAAATGGTGTCTCAAAGGGCGTATGGAGACCCCGCTGTTTATGCCTGATACTATATTGCTCAGTTGGGCCATGGATTAGAGGGGTTCAGGGTCAGTGAGTACATATATGGTTCCGGTCTGGCCGGAATATTTAAAGGCTTATTTCGACGCGCTGTACCACTTTTCAGAAAAGGCTTAGAATTAGTAAAATCACACGTGAAGACGGCTGTCAGAAACATTACTAAAGACGCTGTCACTACTGTCTTATCAGCCCTTATGAATAGGATAAATACGCAACCCCAGCAAGATGGTGCTGGGATAATTTATGTTGCTAAAAAAATCACAAAAAAGAAAGAGACGCGCGTGCCCGCCTTTACCGACAATGCTCATGAATAAAAATACAACCAAGAGACGAGCCCGTCAGAAAAGAGTAAGGCGCTCTGTGGATGACATCTTCTAATCAATTATCATGGCTTTCCTGCATGATGCTCCTGTAGAGTGCGCAAAATCTGAACTGGATATTTTTTACATACCCCCGACACAAACAAGTATAGAGACATCTCTTTTTGTAGAAGTTCAACCGATTGCAGCTCTGTCAGACAATGGGCCGCTGGAATTTTTCATATCTGGTAGCGGAGATTATTATTATGATCTAAACAACACCCTGCTGTACATAAATTGCCACATCGTCAAGCAAGATAATACGGCTATCGCTGATGGCGAGCGTGTGGGACTCAAAAACTACCCTCTAGCCACTCTTTTTAACCAGGTCGATATTACTCTGGGAGACAGACTTATCTCACAATCGGATAATCTCTACAGCTATAGAGCGTACCTAGAGACCCTTTTATATTATAGTTCGCA
Source organism: Ranitomeya variabilis (assembly GCF_051348905.1). NCBI lineage: Eukaryota > Metazoa > Chordata > Amphibia > Anura > Dendrobatidae > Ranitomeya > Ranitomeya variabilis. Next base: position 654,492,482 of record NC_135234.1, read on the forward strand.
GACGCTCTCATCACAATTTACTGCCGTTTGTTCTATAAAGACACTGCGGGCCATCATAATGACCGAAGCTTGGATGGCGCAAATGCTGGCTTTGTCAAAAGAGCTACTGCAACTTCCCACTCCAAGCCTGTTGATCTCTTGGGCCCCAGTTTTGGTGACATTTAATCAGCCAAAGCTGATATTGAATGGACTTGACCTTAAGGTTAAGTTAACGAAAAATAAGGATGCTTTCTGCCTCATGTCAGCAGAAGCCGAGCCGCTAAAAGTGCAAATCTCACAAGCGGCTCTCTATGTAAAGAGAGTGCAGGTATCTCCAGCAGTGTGAATAGGCAACAGTCAGGCCCTCTTATCCGCAACCACCAAGTATGCTATTGACCAAACATGCCTGAAAGTGTACAGCATTGCTGCCGGAACACCGATCACGAACCACGAGAACCTCTTCCTAGGACAGATACCTAAAACCGTTATATTGGTCTTTGTAGATAATGAAGCATTTAGCAGATCTTATGCTAAAAATCCTTTGCTAAAAAGCCATGTCAGCCATGCGGCTTTATATCTCGATGGGCAGCAGATTCCAGCGAGACCTTATAATCCTAATTTTAATGTTGATTTAGCCATCAGAGAGTATATGGCTCTCGCCCATATATCTGGCAAGCAAAAGACTGATTGTGCCATTGCAATAGATTGTGAAGAATTTATGGCTGGATTCACTCTATTTGCGTTTGATTTATCGCCTGATCAAGAACCTGGAGGGCATTTCTCGCTCATTAAAACAGGTAACCTTCGTGTTGAAGTCCGATTTGCGCTACCGACACCCTATACGATAAATATGATTGTTTTTGCAATCAACCCCACCATTCTGGAAATTAATAATAGAAGAGAGATCTTGTACGATTTTACTTACCGATGGACAGTCTACAGCTTACAGCTCTACTGAAATCAGATAGTTATACAGAACGCATATTTGCCGGCGTGTTTCCGTGTGATTTGCTCCCGGAAGAAAGAGTGACTCAGAGACCCGCAGCATATATCGTAAATACAGACCCATCGAGTCAAGCTGGATATTGATAGTACTGTGCGATGATAGGAAGGGCATATTTTTTGATAGCTATGGCTTTTGCCTGGATAGTATTATCTTTCCACGCAAATTTGTGACATTCCTGAACAAGAGTTGTCAAGTTTATTGTTATAAAAATTCGCAAATCCAGGATACATATAGTACTGTATGTGGCCATTATTGCATACATGTAATGCATCATTTAGCACGCGGATTACCATTCAAAAATATTTTACATTGTTTTACTACTGACATGCAAAGAAATGATAGAATCGCATCAGAGTTTGTGTCATCAAAATTAACAACTTTAAAGACCCGTTATAACACTCGTCATCTTTTTCATCAAAAATGTATGTGTCTTTGTGCACAGTTGTGCTAGGTCAGCTGCCAGTTTAGATTGCGAATTACAACATGCAATATTGAGAATTACACTATCATACAATATTGAGATTTAGCTAACATTGCAAAGTGTGACTGTGGTTATCTGGCCGCATTGCTGCTTCACTCTAACACTGGACATTATCTGTACAGGATGAGGCGTCTCTGTGCTTGTGGCTATTTTATCTGTTAACCACCCCGAGCATGTAGCTGGATATCACACCTAACACAGCCCCTGGGCGCACTGAAAAATTATGCTGTCACTGCTTCATTCTAAGTGTGTAGTGGTCAGCGCCCTGAGCAGTGAGGACGTACTGGGCCACAGGCCTTTAAGGGAGGACAGCATGACAGGGTTGAGTGGGCCTATAGGGAGTGAACAGAAGGGAGGGGGTTAAAGTGAAGAGTGAAGAGGTGATTAGATTCGAATTGGGGCTCACGGATTGGTTTAGAAGGAAAGTAGGTGGGCATAAGGGGGTGATGGGGGGGCTATTATAAATGGGGGCACCCATCTTAGAGGAGCAACCATTTTGGTGCCCTCTTAGCAGCGGAACAAGCTCCCACCCACCCTCCCTTAATTTTTGAGGAATCTCCGGTTTATCTGTAGGTCTAGAAATTCGTGGCAGGGGTTTAGGGCAAGCTTGGTAAGGATTTGATCCATTTCGCTATGGGTTTGGTGGGTATGCTTTGTCACGGCAGCAATGCGGGGGGGAAGAGGTCCTCGAAGTTGGTGGTGCTAAGAAATGGCGGCTTGGAGGGGGGGGAATTTTAAGATCCTGGACTCCCCCTGGTGTGGTTTAAAAATGGAAAGGAAATTGGTTGTTATACGGTTGAGATGACTGGGGCCGTGGGATTCTGGCGGATATTGGCCGGGCGAGTTTTTTAAGCGTCTCTGAGCTGGTGCCTAGCGGCTAGAGGCAAAAACATGACCTGGAGGCCAAATTTTGGAAATTTGACATGAGTTGGTTACTTATTGGGGCTTCGAGGTCCACCTTCCCTGGTTTAATGTTAAGCAATTAAACTGTTATGTTTGAATGTTAATAAAAGGCTGCTGTGGCCAATTTATCCAAATAGACGTTTGATGAGTAGTCATTGGGGTATGGGGTTAAAAGAGTGTTTTGGGGAGGGTTTTTAGAGGGGATTAGAGTTAATGGTCGGTTTAAGGGAAACTCACGGGCATCACGAATACCCAATGTCAAGTACTTGTAACAGGCAGCTAGATAGCATATTTTACTATTAAGGCTCGTATTTTTATTAGGTTTCTTTAACACTTCCGTCTTTATAAAGCCGTTGCAATGCGTCATTCTGTGCAAAAAATGCATCCTGCAAAGTTGCCCGCAGGATGCGTTTTTTGCACATAGACTTGTATTACCAACGCATCACGACTAGTGTTGAGCATTCCGATACCGCAAGTATTTAAAATGCGCGCGTGTCCTGCCTCCCGTGACGTCCCGGCTTGTGATTGGTCGCGTCGCCCATGTGACCGCGACGCGACCAATCACAAAGCCGGAACGTAAATTTAAAAGCCTGAAGGACCTGAAATTTCGTCACGGCTTGCTGTGATTGGTCGTGTCGCGGCCACATGGGCGGCATGCGACCAATCACAAGCCGGGACTTCACGTAAGGAAGTTAAAGCGCGAATTTTAAGCAAACAACGCTGCCGGTTCCCTCGGTGAGGTCCAGGCTGCGTCGGAGAGGTGAGTATAGCAATATTTTTTATTTTAATTCTTTATTTTACACATTAATATGGTTCCCAGGGCCTGAAGGAGAGTTTCCTCTCCTTCAGACCCTGGGAACCATCAGGAATACCGTCCGATACATGAGTCCCATTGACTTGTATTGGTATCGGCTATCGGTATCGGATTAGATCCGATACTTTGCCGGTATCGGCCGATACTTTCCGATACCGATACTTTCAAGTATCGGACGGTATCGCTCAACACTAATCACGACGTATGGACACACGTTCCATACGTCGGGCACTGGATGCGTCGGTAATTGGCGGACCGTCGTCAAAAGAAAACGTTCAATGTAACGTTTTTTGTGCAACGCGTCCGCTATTTTCGACCGCGCATGCGCGGCCGAAACTCCGCCCCCTTCTCCCCGGAACTCATAATCGGCAGCGGATGAGTCTGAAAACTGCATCCGCTGCCCACGTTGTGCACTATTTTGCACAACGTCCGTCGGTACATCGGGCCGACGGTTTGCGACGGCCCCGTATCGACGGAAATGTGAAAGTAGCCTTACACTCACCCCTGCTGTATGTTATTGTATATCATGCTGTAATCCACATGCAATGTATTGTGTCTGATACATACTTTAATAAAGTATTTTAAAACTCATACACTGACTGTCATTTTTCATAATATTGAGAATTATACTATCACACACTATTAAGCATTACACTATCATATAATGTAGGCGTGATGTTGAAAATGAGAAACTGTGTTATAAAACACATATAAAAGGAGAATACCGGTATCAAATAATGGTGCAGAAACACAGGTGTGGTGTTGTAACATGTCCATATACATAATATGCCCGTGCACTGAGCCTGGTGTGTTATAAAACACATAAAATGAGAATACCAGTATCAAATAATGGTGCAGAAACACAGGCTCATTTGCCTGTCATCGGGTTAAAAAATAAGAGTGTACTTAATACAACATATAATGACCAAGTAATCGCATTTTGATAGTGACATTTCACATTTTGATAGAGACATACATAATATACCAGGATAAAATACATTGTGCTACACAACAACGTGATAATAATAGCCTGACAATCAAAATCATTGCGCTGCACAAAATTGTAATTTAATCGATAGCAACATTATCAAAATCAAAATTAAATGCTTTGATAATACATCTAGCAATTTTAATTGCTACTCTTATAACACAACAAAAAGTATTACAGGGGGAACACCTACACACTGCAGAGGGGAGGGGTTACACACTTTGATACACTTTGATAGGGGTGGGGCACCTGTCAGATTGAGTTTGACTAGTGATATGTAAGCTACACTGCTAATGAGGAACCAGAACATCCACTGTTTGCTAGACTGCCAACTGAATGACAGCATGGCAAAAAAGTTTACTTCCAGTCAGAGAGGTGTCGGCTGAAGGGACTATTACTCCTATCAGCCTACGCCTGCTGTCACTGATGGGAGTATTCATCAGCCGGCAAATGCACTATAAATAAATAAATTTAAATGATGGTGTGAGTTCCCCTGTATTTTTGATAACCAGCCAGGAAAAACTAACAGCTGCGAGCTGCAACCCTCAGCTGTCAGCTTTAGCATGGCTGGTTAGCAAAAAAGATGGTTCCCTACGCTTTTTTACAAACAAAAAAAGCAGGGGAAGTAATGACATGCCATTCTGTAGTTAACTGTCACAATTTCAACTTCACTGTAAAGCATGTATTGCGCACATCATTTTAGTTATTGCTGTTTTTCCCCTGAAGAATGCTGTTGAGGCTGACTTGTGTTCCCCACATTCAATGATTCATCAAACTGTAAACTGAAAATGTCACCCTTTAAGTCTCTCTTCAACTGGTGAAATAAGTTGATCCTTTTCAGCGTTTTCTGAAAAAGTCCAACTGAAAAAGATGTTGTTTCCAAATAATTATAAGGTTTTATAGCAGCTGTAAAGCATGGCATCTTTAACTATTTCTCCATGCTCAACTGTTTTTTTCTTCAGGCAAGAGCATAAGCAACCTTAATAAATGCAACTGTAACCACTTTAGATTTATTGTACGGCTTTCTAAATACAGCTTGTGCATTCAGAGGAAACTAATGCTTTGACCTAGGCTATGTTCACATGTTGCATTTTTGATGCGTTTTTTTTTTTTTATAAATTCTTTATTTAAAGAAAAAGGCTGAGAACGTTACATACAGTTTATGAAAGAGCAAGTAAAGGCGTTACCAATTCAATACAAACAATACGTAAGCTCAGACTAACAGCATTGTGAAAGGAAGGAAAAGAGAGGGTAAAAAGGGAGAGGGGGGGAAAGGAAGGACGGGGGGGAGGGAAAAGGGCTTAGGTGAAAATGATTAGGGGGAGGGAAAATTAGGGAAGAAGGGGGAAGGGAGAGAACAATTAACAGAACAGATCATACACACAGGAACTCGATGTCCAATAAAATATAATACAGTAGTATAGCCTCTCAAGAAAGCAAAAAACAGTGCAGTTAAATAGCAACCTTAGGGCACCCCTGATCTAAACATTTTCCATGGGAGCCAAGTCAAGGTAAAACGTTCATGGGCATGCGCTTCCCAGCTTGAGAGTTCCTCCAGTCTATAAATATGGTCAATTTTGCTGAGCCATTCACCTAATGTGGGGGGATATTCGCTCTTCCACCGAGTGGTGATTAAAAGCTTTACCGCACTAAGCATTAGGTAAAGGAGGCCATGTCTGGATGGTCTGAAATTAATTGTCGGGCACGAGAGAATAGCCTCAACAGCAATAAGATTAGTTTTAGTAAGTTTCAATTTTTTAAGTGTTGAATCCACCTCCCCCCAGAACTTTCTAATGATAGGACATTCCCAGAATATGTGAGAATGGCTTCCCTGGGCAGCCCGACACCTCCAGCACAAGTCGGAGTCAGACAAACCAAGATGAAGAAGCTTGACCGGCGTCATGTGCCATCTGGTTAGTATCTTATATGAGTTCTCCTGAAGCAGGATGCAACGGGAGAAACCTCGGGCAAACCTCAACATCTTAGAAACCTGATCATCCTAAAAAGTGAAATTCAACTCAGATTCCCAAGAGTATATGAAAGAGGGTTTAAGTGATAGAGAAGGAGTAATGAGTCGGGAATATATGCGTGATACGACTTTATATCTGGTTGCACCTATCTTAAACATGAGGTCCAGCCACGACCAGTTGGACTTATGTGGGAACCGATCTCTGAATTGAATAAGCGTACGTTTGATGTGACGTTCTTGTAAAAAATTTCTCGGAGAAGCCAAGGCATTGCTAGGCCAAATGTTATTTTTGAGGGTTTTACCATCGTAGAAATTAGAAAGAGATTCCATAGGGAGCTTTGACCACAGGTTATAAGAGTCCACAAAGTTAGGGTCAATTAAATATGGAATAGTTGCGATAGGGGTTAAGGATGGAAAAAATTCTGGGGGCAAATCGTTCACAACAGAGCGTCTAATATGTAGGGTTGTTAAAGTTATTTCATCTAGACCTAAACAAGACGCCGGCTTTGAACGCGACCAGACGAATGGAGTTCCTCTCCTGTCTAATAATGCCGTGTCAACCGTGTCCATTATGTCTTTCTCAAGGCTAACTGCCATTCTCAGCCATCTGCTTAAATGTATAGCTTTGTAATAGACGTGCGGATCAGGTAATCCCAAACCACCACATGAGATAGGGTATGACAATAATTTAAAAGGTAGCCTGGCAGGTTTATTTCTCCATATGAATTTGGATATTAAGGTCTTCATGTTTTTAAAGAAAGTGAGGGGAAGACGAATGGGAACCATGTTCATAAAATACAATATCAACGGCATAAGATAGGCTTTAAATACATTGACACGTCCCATCCACGATAGTGTGGGCAAGTTGTATAATTTCATCTGTGTTTCTATTTTCTTAAGTAAGGGTGAAAAATTGGAATCAAATAGGTTTATGGGGTCGCTGGTAATATGGACGCCCAAATATTTGATCGATGACGTGGACCAGGAGAAGGGAGTTAGTTTACGCAAATTTATAAGCTGGGAAGATGGTAGTGTAATGTTGAGTGCTTCTGATTTAGTGTTATTAATTTTAAAATTTGATAATTTGCCAAAATAATTTAGTATATCAATTATAGTGGGAAATGCTTCTAGCGGGTTGGAAATAAGAAAAAGCAGGTCATCCGCGAATGCCAATGTCTTTAATTCCAATCTACCTATCCATAGTCCCTGGATTTGAGTATCTTGCCTAATTCTCTGAGTTAGCGTTTCTATAATTAATATAAATAAGGATGGGGATAAACGGCAAACCTGCCTGGTGCCGTTACTAATATTAAAAGCATCTGATAGGACTCCGTTCACTCGAACTCTGGCAGTGGGGAGAGAGTAAAGGGACAAGACCACTGTGACATACTGGAGAGGGAAACCAAACCTATGTAAGACCCTCTCCATATACCTGCAGCTTACGCTGTCGAACGCCTTCTCGGCGTCAGTAGATAGAAGGGTCAGTGGTAGATTCCTCTTTTTAGCGTACATTATAGATTGAAGAACTTTTGTCGAATTGTCCCTTCCCTCTCTACCCCGTACAAAACCCGCCTGGTCCGAGCGAATCAATCTGGGGAGTATGTTACCTAACCTAGTCGCTAAAAGTTTTGCCCAAAGCTTCGTGTCCGTGTTGAGGAGAGATATAGGCCTATAGCTAGAGCAGCAATTAGGGTCTTTCCCCTCTTTTGGTAGCACTGTAATAAAGGCTTCTAAAGCTTGTCTTGAGAGTGGTTGCCCTGCTAGGAAAGAATTAAATAATGTTACTATGTGGGGTAGAAGGGCTTTTATTAATTTCTTGTAGTAAATGATGGGGAGGCCATCAGGGCCCGGGGCTTTCCCATTAGGAATACCGGAAAGAATCTCCAGTACCTCTTCAGGGGTTATTGGGGCCATTAGAGATGAAGAATCTTCTGGGGATAAGGAGGGGAGTTTTAAGGATGAAAGGAAGGAATCTATTGTTTCCAGAGCTGTACCGGGATCCCCCATGTCTTCAGGTGTATCTAAATTATAAAGATTCTCATAAAAGCGTTTGAATTCATTAGCAATATCTTTGGTCTCAGAGATAGTCAGGCCATTTGAATCCTTCAGCTGTGTGATGAAAGTACGTCCTCTACGTTTTTTCAAAAGAGAAGTCATAAGCTTGCTCCCTCTATTGCCATGAAGGTAAAACTGTTGTTGGCTTCTCATATAAGCCTTAGCTGAATATATATTCAAAAGATCTTTCAGTGATCTTCTGAGTGAGACGAGTTCAGTCTGATATTTATCTGTCTGAGAACGTTTGTGTAACTTTTCCACAGAGCTAATCTGGTGTAAAATAGCTATAAATTCTCCCCTCAAAACAGCCTTATGAGTCTCCCAAACCAAAGACGGCCCATGTTAGCTTGCGTTCCACGGCCGTGAGTCTATGCGTCTCAGTGACGAGCACTGTCGGCCGCGCACGCGCAATCGAATCCCGGAAGCAATTCACCATTTGCCTCATTCCACCTGTTATACCGGTGTACACTTCTGTGATACTATAAGCCGATTCGCCAGTCACCCTTCATAATCTGCCTCACCCCTCCCCAACACACGCCTCCTGACGAAGAAGCGAAACGTGCGTTGGGGCGGCGGGGACACCACACACTGCTAACACTCTTCCATGTAAGTGCCGCTGTTTACTTTATATTTCATTTTGCTCCATCATATTACTATCACGTATTTTTACCGGGTATTTTACCCCTATACTATGTAGTGGATGGACTTAGATATATGTATGCAGGCATTAGTGGGGATTATATGTAGTATGTATAATTAATTGAGGCTGTCCCTGCTTCTTAGCAGCTACCTTGCATTTATTGTTGTTTTTTGCTGCTGTTGTTATTTCATGTTTATTTAATAAAAATTCTTCTGTGCATATTGGCACTTTATACCAGTTTTTCTCTCTTTGTGGTTACTTATGATATAAGTGGTTTTTTGTGCCTTGGACATTTCTTATGGGTTTAGTGGTTTAGTTATAAGATAGCTATATGCCAAAAATACAGATTGGGATGCTCCGCTGCCATCCCAGAAACAACAAATTTGGGAGACCTGGAAGAAGTCACTGAAGGTCCTAGAACAACTACAAGTCCCATGTTGTTACTCTGTAAAATCTTCTTCAGTTGCCACCAGAAGAAAAGTCCACATTTTCTCCGACGTATCTACAGAAGCCATAGCCGCAGTAGCTTATCTGAAGACTAGTGTTGAGCATTCCGATACTGCAAGTATCGGGTATCGGCCGATACTTGCTGTATCGGAATTCCGATACCGAGATCCGATATTTTTGTGATATCGGGTATCGGTATCGAAACAACATTAATGTAAAAATGTGTAAAAGAGAGAATTAAAATAAAAAATATTGCTATACTCACCTCTCCGACGCAGCCTGCACCTTACCGAGGGAAGCGGCAGCGTTCTTTGTTTAAAATTCGCGCTTTTCTTTCCTTTACGTGAGTCCCGGCTTGTGATTGGTTGCGTGCCGCCCATGTGACCGGGACGCAACCAATCACAGCAAGCCGTGACGTAATTTCAGGTCCTTCAGGATTTTAAAATTACGTTCCGGCGTTGTGATTGGTTGCGTCGCAGTCACATGGGCGACGCAACCAATCACAGCAAGCCGTGACGTAATTTCAGGTCCTTAAGGATTTTAAAATTACGTCCCGGCTTTGTGATTGGTTGCGTCGCAGTCACATGGGAGACGCAACCAATCACAAGCCGTGACGTCACGGGAGGCTGGACACGCGCGCATTTTAAAATGGGCGCGTGTCCAGCCTCCCGTGACGTCCCGGCTTGTGATTGGTTGCGCCGCGATCAACCAATCACAAGCCGGGAGGCTGGACACGCGTGCATTTTAAAATTTTAAAATGCGCGCGTGTCCAGCCTCCCGGCTTGTGATTGGTTGACCGCGGCGCAACCAATCACAAGCCGGGACGTCACGGGAGGCTGGACACGCGCCCATTTTAAAATTTTAAAATGCGCGCGTGTCCAGCCTCCCGGCTTGTGATTGGTTGACCGCGGCGCAACCAATCACAAGCCGGGACGTCACGGGAGGCTGGACACGCGTGCATTTTAAAATTTTAAAATGCGCGCGTGTCCAGCCTCCCGGCTTGTGATTGGTTGACCGCGGCGCACAAAATGAGTGAGGATGAACTAAACCAAACAAGGGGAAACTGCCAATGTTGTCAAAACATCAATTGTTGCATAATAAGTTTGGTCGAATTTGCAGGATGTGTCTCACATTCCCATGTATCACCTCTCAGCTGATGTATTATACAAGCCTCCCGGCTTGTGATTGGTTGACCGCGGCGCAACCAATCACAAGCTGGGACGTCACTGGAGGCTGGACACGCGCGCTTTTTAAAAAGCGCGCGTGTCCAGCCTCCCGTGACGTCACGGCTTGTGATTGGTTAATGGCGGCCATGTTGCCGGGACGCGGACCAATCACAGCAAGCCGTGACGTAATTTCGTCACGGCTTGCTGTGATTGGTCCGCGTCCCGGCAACATGGCCGCCCTGACCAATCACAAGCCGGGACTTCACGTAACCAAGTAAAAGCGCAAATTTTAAACAAACAACGCTGCCGGTTCCCTCGCTGAGGTCCAGGCTGCGTCGGAGAGGTGAGTATAGCGATATTTTTTATTTTAATTCTTTCTTTTACACATTTATATGGATCCCAGGGCCTGAAGGAGAGTTTCCTCTCCTTCAGACCCTGGGAACCATCAGGAATACCGTCCGATACTTGAGTCCCATTGACTTGTATTGGTATCGGGTATCGGTATCGGATTGGATCCGATACTTTGCCGGTATCGGCCGATACTTTCCGATACCGATACTTTCAAGTATCGGACGGTATCGCTCAACACTACTGAAGACCTTGGGAGTGCACAATGAAGTGCACTGTGGTTTCATTCTTGGTAAGGCCATACTAACCCCTAAACCTGCACACTCAGTACCAAGGCTTGAACTTCGTGCCACAATATTGGCGGTAGAAATCGCTGAAGTCGTGAGAGATGAAATAGACATCGCAATCGATTCCTTTACATTGTACACAGATATTAGAGTGGTACTTGGATATATATATGTAACCAATCAAAACAATTCTACATCTACATGAGTAATAGAGTAGAGCGCATCAGATGTTTTGCTACTCCTGAGCAGTAGCATCACATCCCCTCTGATCTAAACCCAGCTGACCAAGGAACGAGACTCACAGCTGCATCCAAGATCGGTGACAAAATGTGGCTGACACCTCCTAGTATCTTATACGAGGATACCTAGGATAACTATGTCAGCAATGCATGAGTTGGTTGATCCAGAATCTGACAAAAAAATTAGACCAACTATCTGCACACACTATACTTCAATGACATCAAGGTTGAAGTTGAAACCTCATTGTTTTGAAAGCTTGTCAAGTTGGTCATCCACTGTACAAGCTGTGGCTCGTCTTGCTCACATCACTCATTGCTTTACCAATGTCAAGTCTTCAGGGTGCTGCGGCTGGCACATGTGTAAGGGTCATTCTACCGTCGAAGACAAGGAACAAGCTGCAGAAGTCATTATCAGGTGCATACAACAAGAAGTATATCACCATGAAATACTCAGCATTATGAAAGGTATCAACCTCTCCAAAAACAGTACGCTCCTTGACCTGAACCCAGTCACTGAACTTGTGCTACCTTTACTGAAATAGGACATAACATGAACTGAACAATGTTGCTGGACTCCGCCATGGCGGGAAGCAAACCCTTCATACCCCAGTCGTGCTAGGACAAAAAACATTCTGCGTGCAACTGGACTTGAACACTTCCCTGTGGATTAAGCGTTACCATTGGATTGTTGGGTTGGTGGAAGAGTTGGCTTGTTGCGGCTTCCTCAACCTGAAGATTTTTTTTTATTAAACTCATAATAATTTTTTCTTCTTATTCAAGGACTATGCATCATCACTCAAGTTTGGACTTGAATTGTTGCATTATTGTTGCATATTGTTTTCTTCTCTCTTGTCTTTTCAGGTTCCATGTCGGCGTTGGACAGTAACGATTCATCACGTCATTCAGAGACACTGTGAAATCTGAAGATTTCAGTCGGGGAGTGTTGTGTCCCATGAATGGGAACAACTTGTTATGTTTTTTCTATGTTATACATTTCATTCTGCTGTTGCTAGGGAGAAGCTCTGCCCTTTGAAGTTTGTCCCTTTTTTTCTCCTGTAGTTGATGATGTAATCTTTTCTCCTCCCTTCTTTCTCATTATCAGTTTGCTGTAGCCATTTTGGATGTACATGTGTACTTCTCTGTATGGGATTACTCTTTCCACCTGCTGCTTTGTGCTTAAATACAACATTTCAGAGAATATCAACTCTGTTTCTCCTGGACTCTTATTACAAGTCAGTGTGGCTGAGTTGGAACTATCTGGGGACGCATCACATGTGAGTACAGCAATCATACAGTTATCTAAGAGATTGATGACTATGGATTTAGAGACTCATGGTGCCTTGAAGAGTCAGAATAGCTGCTATTAAAGCAACTTGGGCTTCCATAACAGCAGTACCACAGGCTGATTGCATCCATGCCACATCGCATTGATGCAGTAATTGATGCAAAAGGAGCCCCGACCAAGTATTGAGTAAATTTACTGAACATACATTTCAGTAGGCCAACATTTCCTATTTTAAAATCATTTTCAAGCTGGTGTTATAAAGTATTCTTATTTAATGAGATAATGACTTTTGGGCTTTCTTTGGCTGTAAGCGATAATCATCAACATTAGCAGAAATAAACACTTTAAATAGATCACTCTGTTTTTAATGACTCTATGTACTGTAATATATGAGTTTCACTTTTTGTAGTGAAGAACTGAAATAAATTAACTTTTTGATGATATTCTAATTTTGTGAGAAGCACCTGTATGTGTCAGTTTTGAGGTCTTTGCTTTTTTCCCCAAAATAAACCATTGTTATTGTTAAAACTAGAAATCAAGCGAGAGAAAGATATGCATACCAATGGGATCCACCTTCAAAAAATAACTTTATTTGTACAAAGAACACAGCAGGGCAAGACACACATTTAAAAACATTTAAAAAGCCAAAAACAAGCACATGGCTGATAGGCCACATGCAACCCCCCAGACAGATAGAAAGAATACCATCAAGCACCCAATAATATATAATTTATCCAAACAAAATATACATGCATATACAGCAATAAATATCTGTCTCCTACCAGCTATACCTTATAAACACTAGACACATTGTGTCAGAGAATAGAGGTTAAATACAAATTCCGCACCATTAGCATATTTACCAAATCATACCATGCAGAAATAGAAGCCACAGGATTTACAGGAAATATCACCCAAGAACCTGTGAGCAAAATACATACTATGGTTTGAACCATAGTATGCATTTTGCTCACAGGTTCTTGGGTAATATTTCCTGAAATAGAAGCCACAGGATTTACAGGAAATATCACCCAGGTTTCTTGGGTGATATTTCCTGTAAATCCTGTGGCTTCTATTTCTGCATGGTATCATTTGGTAAATATGCTAATGGTGCGGAATTTGTATTTAACCTCTATTCTCTGACACAATGTGTCTAGTGTTTATAAGGTATAGCTGGTAGCAGATAGATATTTATTGCTGTATATGCATGTATATTTTGTTTGGATAAATTATATTTTATTGGGTGCTTGATGGTATTCTTTCTATCTGTCTGGGGGGTTGCATGTGGCCTATTAGCCATGTGCTTGTTTTTGGCTTTTTAAATGTTTTTAAATGTGTGTCTTGCCTTGCTGTGTTCTTTGTACAAATAAAGTTATTTTATGAAGGTGGATCCCATTGGTATGCATATCTTTCTCTCGCTTGATTTCTAATTGTCTTTTTTATATGCATATGGTTGATCCCTGATTTATTTTTGCGGTGCCCGCTATTCTCTCTGTATACATATATGCTTTAATCTGATATTGTTAAAACTTGGCGTTTGTTCAGGATTTTTTTTGTTACTTTTTATTTTTGCACATAAGAACATTTTTTTTTTTTTACAAAGGGACCTGAAAATGTTACCATTTGATTGCTCAGATCAGGGGTCCCCAACCTTTTACAGCTCTGAGGCAATATCGAAATCAACATTTTTTGCAATTACATTGTAGAAGCTATTTTACAGTAGACAAAACAACTGGAAACTCATATGTGGAATTTCAACAATGCAGTGAACAACTTGAAACCCCCCAAAATTGAAAGTTTTGGTTTTTGGCATGGCTTTTGCCAGTTATTCATAATCTAGGTTGTCCATATTGACAGCCATACACATGCACTCATTTAGGTATTCATCTGTCAAGCGGGTTCTGTGTTTACTTCTTAATATATCTTCATATCTAAAAAAACCCCAGTTAATACAGAAATGTTGATCCAAAGCAGGTATTCAATAGCGAAAAACATTTCCAGTGACGGTTCTTACAGCATTCAACTAATTTCCAGAAGATATCGTCCTGACACCTGGATTTAAGCTGCAGATCAGTGTTCAATGCAGTAACAGACACAAACTGTAGAGAACTCCTGGGCAAAAATTAATTGTGGCCCCCCTAATCCGAAATCTCATCATAAAGCACCTATTTGTTTCAACAACAATCCACTGGTAATTATGAGCTATGAAGTTTATTAGGTCCTGTCATTGAGTGCAACTTAGCTGATAGGAAACTGCTTTTAAGGGAATTTGTCATGCGTTTTTTATGCATTTTTTGCAACAGGCAAAACCTGTTCTCTTGGCAATAAAGAAGCTGCTTACAAAAAGCAGGTTTTGCTGCATTTTTGCTGCTTTTTTATTGCTGCTGGTCTATTGCCTCCTCTTTCCAATTCCAACCCAAAAACATTTCCCGGATCCGTGCATTCCTTGACCATGAAACCACAAAAACACTAGTACAAGCCGTTATCATCTCCCGCCTCGACTACTGCAACCTCCTACTCTCTGGCCTCCCCTCTAGCACTCTGGTACCACTCCAATCCATCCTACACTCTGCTACCTGACTAATCCACCTGTCTCTCCGTTACTCCCCAGCCTCTCCTCTCTGTCAGGCCATTCACTGGCTTCCTATTGCCCAGAGGCTACAGTTCAAAACACTGACAATGACATACAAAGCCATCCACAACCTGACTCCTCCATACATCTGTGACATGGTCTCCCGGTACCTACCTACACGCAACCTTCGATCGTCTCATGATCTCCTCTACTCCTCTCTCATCTCTTCCTCCCACAACCACATCCAAGACTTCTCCCATGCTTTCTCCATACTCTGGAACTCTCTACCCCAACACATCAGGCTCTTGCCTACCACGGAAACCTTCAAAAGGAACCTGAAGACCCACCTCTTCCGACAAGCCTACAACCTGCAGTGATCCCCAGTCTACTGAACCGCCGCATGACCAGCTCTACCCTTTCCCAGTGTATCCTCACCCATCCCCTGTAAACTAGGAGCCCTCATGGGCAGGGTCCTCTCTCCTCCTGTACTTGTGTGTGCCTTGTTTTACTCATGTTTATTGTACTTGTCTATATTAGCCCCGTTCACATGTAAAGTGGCATGGAATAAATGGCGCTATAAAAATGTATAATAATAATAATATTGCTGTGTTTTCTATGTCTCTTGTACATGTTCATAAAGTTTAGGGGCCCCCATAAAAGCCTGATTTTAACTCCCTTAGGTTTTTGCACCAAAAATGCAACAAAAACTGATACCTGTGTTTTTGCTGCATTTTTGCACTTTCCCCATTGTTTCCTATCAGAGAAAAAACGCTGCAAATGCGCAGAAAAAACTCTGAAAGAAGTGACAGGCTGCAAAAACGCAGCAGTTTTCCAAATCAGTCAGACAAATAAAACCAATGTGTCTGCATTAGATTTCTGAAATCTCATAGACTGTGCTGTATTGCAAAATGCAGCTTAAAAATTGCAAAAAAAGCCTAAGGCTACGTTCACACGTTCAGTATTTTACCTCAGTATTTGTAAGCCAAAACCAGAAGTGGGTGATAAATACAGAAGTGGTGACGTGTCTCTATTATACCTTTCCTCTGATTGTTCCACTCCTGGTTTTGGCTTACAAATACTGAGGTAAAATACTGACCAAATGCTGAACGTGGGCTAACATAAATTTTTGGCTGAATTTGGAATGCGTATGCTATGGTCAATAACAGATTCACTAAACCTATGAAAAAATGGAACTGTTGAGATCTACAATAACTTCCTAAACCTCTTACATTCTGACTTACAACTCAATTATCTCTTAAGTTTAAAATTATACAGTAACTATTATGTATTGTTGACAATATAGTTTGTATATCTTTGTGACAATTTTTTTCTATATTATCTCCACTATGTAAATTGTACTTCCCCTAAAATTTCCCTTTCCCCATTAAAATTTTCCTGTCCTTGATTTTCTTTCCAAATTTACCTTGAAAAGTAAATAAAAATTATTTGAACACAAACACTGACGTAAAACGCTGACAAAATACTGAACCTGGCCTAATAGTGCCCTTGGGATAATCCTGGTCAAGCTTCTTATGAGTTGCTGTAAAATGACACTCTACATTGCGCTTTTTTCCCAAAGGATACAGCTGTATCCTATAAAGAAGATAAAATTAAAATTTATAAAATATATGTCTTCCCATTCTTCATGGAAACTGTATGAATACCAAAGCTCCTTCAGTATGAGTCCCTACATAGCCTCCTATATACAGCATGAGCCCCCATATAGCCTTCTATATACAGGCTCACACCCCATAAACATTTTTAGAAAAAAAAGCAAAAAAAACGCATACTCAACTCGTTCACTTTTGTCATTGGACAGGCATGTGTCAGAAGAGGCGACTTGAGCTACACCCTGGAATTGCGCTGTAATTCTGCATTGCTGGCTGTGCAGCGACAGGAAAGCTTCCTGTCTGGAGAAATGTGTTGTCGATGGTGGTGCATAAAAGCATCTTACCTGGGCCAAGGAGAAAAAGAACTGGACTGTTGCTCAGTGGTTCAAGGTGTTGTTTTCAGGTGAAAGTAAATTTTGCATTTCATTTGGAAATCAAGGTCCCAGAGTCAGGAAGAAGGGTGGAGAGGCCACAATCCAAGCTGCTTGAGGTCTAGTGTGAAGTTTCTGCAATTAGTGATGGTTTGGGGAGCCATGTCATCTGCTGGTGTAGGTCCACTGTGTTTTATCAAGACCAAAGTCAGCGCAACCGTCTACCAGGAAATTTTAAAGCTCTTCATGCTTCCCTCTGCCGACAAGCTTTTTGGAGATGGAAATTTCATCCTCCAGCAGGACTTGGTCCACACTGCCAAAAGTACCAATACCTGGTTTAAAAACAACAGTATCACTGTGCTTGATTGGCCAGAAAACTCCCCTACCTTAACCCCATAACCCCATAGAGAATCTATGTGGTATTGTCAAGAGGAAGATGAGAGATTCCAGACCCAACAATGCAGTTGAGCTGAAGGCTGCTATCAAAGCAACCTGGGCTTCCATAACACCTCAGCAGTGCCACGCCGCATTGATGCAGTAATTGATGCAAAAGGAGCACCAACCAAGTATTGAGTGCATTTACTGAACATACATTTCAGTAGGCCAATATTTCAGATTTTAAAATCATTTTCAATCTGGTGATATAAAGTATTGTAATTTACTGAGATAATGACTTTTGGGTTTTCATTGGCTGTAAGCCATAATCATCAACATTAACAGAAATAAACACTTGAAATAGATTACTCTATTTGCAATGACTCTATATACAGTAATATATGAGTTTCACTTTTTGTATTGAAGAACTGCAATAAGTTAACTTTTTGATGATATTCTAATTTTGTGAGAAGCACCTGTATGTGTCAGTTTTGAGGTGTTTGCTTTTTTCTCCCAAATAAACCATTGTTATTGTTAAAACTTGGAGTTTGTTCAGGTTTTTTTTTTTTGTTACTTTTTATTTTTGCACATAAGAATATTTTCTTACAAAGGGACCTGAAAATGTGACCATTTGATTGCTCAGATCAGGGGTCCCCAACGTTTCTTACTGCTGAGACAATATTGAAAGCCACAATTTATGCAATGACATTGTAGAAGCTATTTTACCAGTAGAAAACAAAACAACTGGAAACTCATATGTGGAATTTCAACAATGCAGTGAACAACTTGAAAAACCCCAAAATTGAAAGTCCCATGTGAACTCTCGTACTGCATGGTTTTTGCCAGTAATTCATAATCTGGGTTGCCCATAATGACAGCCATACGCATGCAGTCATTTAGGTGTTCATCTGTCAAGCTGGCTCTGTATTTACATATTAATATATCTTTATATCTAAAAAAAAACAGATCAAACAGAAATGTTGATCCAAAGCAGGTATTCAATAGTGAAAAACATTTCCAGTGACGGCTCTTACAGCATTCAACTAATTTCCAGAAGATATCGTCCTGGCACCTGGATTTGAGCTGCAGATCAGCGTTCAATGCAGTAACAGACACAGACTGTAGAGAACCCCTGGGCAAAAATTAATTGTTGCCCCCCCCCAATCCGAAAGGTCATCATAAAGCACCTATTTGCTTTGACAACAATCCACTGGTATTTATGAGCTATGAAGTTTATTATGGTCCTGCCATTGAGTGCAACTTAACTGATAGGAAACTGCTTTTAAGGGAATCTGTCATGTCATCAAATTCTATTAGTCTACAGATATGGGGTTAATCTGCAGATCAACAGCAGATTAACCCCATAATGGTTAAAAAAAACACTGAAGAGGCAGCGATCGATTAATGTGCCAGGGTGTGCTTACCGCCGCCGTTCTCTATGTACTGAGCAGTGACTGAGGCCGCGCTAGCCGCTAGTCCCTATGACTGCAGCCAGAGGCTGACGGGAGGAATAAAATCGTTTTCTTACTGGTAACCAGCCTTTCAGCGTAGCGGCCGTACAGCTTTCAAATTCTATTAACCTGCAAATTATCTCCATTTCTACAGGGTAATAGCATTTGGGAACATGACAGGCTCAGATCACAGCGGGCGGCCTAACCGATTGAGCCCATATGCAGCTGCACTGTTTGCACCAATGGTATATCCGCCCCTGGTTCAATGTTATAACCCCGTGTACAAGTTGGGAGCTGTGCTGATTACAAGCACTTGCAATTTCTGTTAAAATTTCAGAAAAAATGGTTATAAATGGATAGGACATAAATAAAGCTATATGTTCAACAGTATCACATTACAAAATATTCCTCAAAGTCAACTGTAATCTATTCACAACTTTTGAATTTAGACATTTTTTTTTTCCATAGGAGCGTGCTCTGTTTACAGATTTTACATACTGGGGAAGTGGTGAATCATTATATTCTGTAGCTGACTCTGTCACAATTTCAGTTCTGTGTAAAAGCATGTATTGCACCAATCATTTTAGTTATTGCTATGTTTTTACCCTAAAGAATGCATTTGAGGTAAATTTAATCTTCGTGATAAAAACGTCAAAACTGCCTGCTACTAAAGGTCTATGATTTCAACACTGAGGTCATTTTTCAGTTCTAAGAACAGAAAAAACGTCCCTTAGCAATGTTCCAATATTTCCCAACTGCTCAGCCATCGTACATCAGAGCACAACAGAAGGTCTCGGTACTGGCTCTTAAGCAAGTCTATGCTGCAATGGCTTTTCTATAGATAGTCGACAATATTCACAACTTTCCTAACATGTTGGAAATCAATTCCTTTGACTCACAGAAACTCCTGGTGAATAATGCAATGCTAATTTAGGTACCTTGTTATTTGGCATCCAATGCCTTATTCCAGAGATTTCCACAGTTTTCTTACATTGTAAATGAGCTCTTAAGATCTATGGGCTGGACATAGATTTCCCTGTGATTTCCATAATTTCACAACTTTTCCTTCTTGGTGTCGCAATTTCAATCTTGAGGAGAGTTGATGCTATTGCCAGATGCAACACTGATATTTCAGATGATAGAATAATGCCAGATATATCAGTCTATTATTTATTGTACAATGTAGAAGCAGAATTGTATTTATTGATCCCTCCGCACTGAAGAGCACAGTCAGTAAATTAGGGGATGCTCCATGCTGTCTCTTTCTTCCATCTCCCTATTGACTCTGCCCTGGGGAACTGTTTCCCACTAATTACACTGAACAGGTGTGCATTGCTCAATAGCAGATTGGCTCTTTAACACATTCACTGCTGTAATGATGGAGACTAGCTACACCCAAACCCTGTGCATTAACTATTGCTCATTACAGAAATATATTCTTCCCATTTCTGAGAATTAATTAAAGGGACCTGGTGAATGAAAGACTTTATTCTCATGCTGATGAGGGAACATTCACATTTTTATATTACTAGTCCATGTTTCCATATGTCAAAAATAATAGAGGGTGCAATGTGAACTGCTAGTGACCTTGTCTAGCATGTATTAGTTTTTCTAGCAGGTATTAGGTTCGGAACACTGCCTCAAAAGAGAGCTTTTAGCTGCCAATTATACAATTAGATCGCCCCCAAGGGTTAGGGGAACTCGGTACCGAGTCCTTCGGTTCTCAAGGGGGATTTCACGGTGGCTGACCCGGTCCGTGGCCCTAGGGATGTCCGTTGTAAAAGGGGGGAAAGGTCTTTAAAGGGATATGTTCGTGACTCCACCTGTGGTATTCGGTCAGGATGACCGACGCAGCTTTAAGGGGTCCGCTGGGGTGATGTTATGCTGGATGGTATACCTTCCCACAGGTGAAATATGTCCCCAGGGCTTCCCAGTGTGTAGATGGTGGATGTGAGAGGCGCAGTGAAGAACAAGGACACAAGGTTGCAGTCTCTTTACCTTTACTGAAGGCTTCAGCATCCACAGTCCAGAGCACCAGATCACAGGTGTTGTGAATTCCGTTCTCGGGCTCCCTCCTGTGGTCATGAGTGGTACTTTGTGAGTTCTGTTTATGGGCTCCCTCTGGTGGCTTTTAGTGTTACGGCTGGTCTGTAGCTGGACTCCAGCTGCCTCGTTTCCTGCTAGGCCTGCTGCCTATTTAACTCCATCTGGACCTTTACTTGTTGCCTGCTGTCGTTGTATTCAGTACTGGTTCAGATCCCTCTGGGACTTCTGTAGCGCCCCCACTGCCGCAGGGCCGAGGGGTACCCGGTACTGGGCCTCTGAGTCTCTGCTCTGGGATTGTCACGGTGGCTAGACCCGGTCCGTGACCCTGCTGAGGGGCGCCCAATAATAGGTGTGGATGGTGGTGGTAGTGCGGTGCAGTGCCGGTCACAGTAAATAACGAGGACACCAGGTTGCAGTCTCTTTACCTCTTTACTGAAGGCTTCAGGATCCTCAGTCCGGAATACGGTCAACCAGGCTGCGCAAGTCCGGCCGGTCCGATGGCACCTCCAGAGTTTCCTTTGCAGGTGGAAATCTGTGCCTACCTTCTAGCGCTTGTGTGTTGTGGTCCTCCCCTGCTGTGCTTACGGGATAGTCCCCACAACTGTTGTGTCTGTTTCTTGTGTTCCCTCACAACTCGATTCTGATGTTCTTCTTCGTCCCCCCAGATGATATGGCTAGGACGCACCCGTATGACGGGTAGGCTCGGAGCTCTTCCTGGACCCTAGTGTCGCCCTTCTCCTGTTGTTGCCCCCTGTGTCTTCGTAGGTGATTTGTGTGAGACAGCCCGCCTATAGCTGACTGTCCTGCCGTAGGTTTGAAGTATTGCTTGGAGCCTAATACTTCCTCGGCGTTCCGGCCACCGGCTACGCGCCTCAGTAGGATGTTGCCTCATCTTACAGCATGACTCCTACTGGTATTTCTCCTTGTTGCGTTGATCTCGTTTCTCACTCAGCACAATATACCTCGCTTCTTGTCCTTTCTTAGGGTACCGCCGCGATCAAGTGCAGGCGCGGTCCCGTAACGTTCTCTCTGTTCGCTAGGCCTCTGTCAGGATCCCACCCCTGACAGGGACCCCCCTGAGTCTCTCCCCGCAACACCCTCTGCCACAGGGTGTTGCCTGTTCGATTCCCAGTCAGCTTCTGTCTAACTTCCTCTCTAACCCCCAGTTTTACCAGATTGTGAGGAGTGGCCTAATACATAGCACCCTTAGCTCCCCCTGGAGGCCAGACTGTGAAGTGTATTGGTGTCTGTGATACCTGGTCAGGTGAACTCCTTCAGTGCCATCAGACATACCATAGCCCCCCTTAGCAGCAGAGCATCAGTACTGCAACGACCAGGACTCTGGGGCGCTGCACTTCCCCCCGGTTAAATCCAGTACTCCTGGACTGGGAAGAAAACAACAATACATGTCAGCAAAAAGACATACAATTTTGAAATGCAATAACAATAAGCAAATTTGAACAGAGCTTCCCTTTATGGGAGGTGAGGACACTTGAACGTTACAAACATGGTTAAATACTTTGAATAACATACTATAAATAACTTTTCTTACCCAACCGGGTATTCTACTTAGTGCAAATTTCTGAACAATAATTTAACATTGCCTTTAAGGACGTACACGCTAAATCCACTAAAGACCTTCTTATAAAACATTATAAGGCTAATCAACTTTTTCTTCATTTTCCATCTTTACATCTGCAGGACCGCCTGTCTATCTGCCCCAGGCCTACTGCCTCTCGTTCTGTTGCAGGACCGCCCCTTTCTGCCCGGGCCTACTGCCTCTCTGCTACTATACACAGTATAGAACGTATCATCCATCTCTCAGTTCAAGATCTCTGAGCCATCTCTGTATGGCTCCTAGGAGGACTCACCGATTAACCCCGTATGGGTTCACTTCCTGTCCTCATTCTTCTAGCAACATCATTAAACATTTCTCACAATTAACTAGCTCACTACATATAACTTTTTATACGTAAGCATTATTAATACTTTCTTTTAAAGCATCATCATTCTTTAAGTGCTATCGATGAACGTTCCCTTTAAGAAGGAACCAAGTCTCTATGAGGTAGTGCAACTTCTCAAGCTGCAAGTCCGTACGCAGCAAGGACTCCGGTACTGCTTCCAGGAACAGTTTCTTCGCAAAGAGTCCTTCCTTTTATAAAACCAGTACAGGGCACCTTTAAGAAGGTGCAAACTATTTACAAGGAGTTTGTAATCATGCAGTGTTCATGATCCAGCAGTTCTTTCAACAATGATAAAACAGGAAACAAAACAAAAAGCAGAAGAAGGGATCCCGGGTAAACAAAGGGAACCCTTTAAGAGTTACCCTGATCAGGTCATAGCAGGAAGAGGACAAACAGTTAACTATTTACATTCTATGAAGCATTCTTGCTTACTCAGTTTCTGGCTGGACAGGAGGCGGCCTCTGATCTGCGGCTGATGTGGTGCCAGTGTCGGGTTGGTCTCTCGGGTGCAGTCAGGTCACCCGGTGTCTGGATTTGAAGGCTAACCCTGGCTGCAAGCTCGGTAGCCGCAACAAGGCATACAGTGGCGATAGTAACAAGATCCGTCAAGCCCGGACCAGTCATGATCGGGGCAACAGGTGACACCCCCTCAGGCCCACATCGCTGGACGTTCCGAGCGCACCATCCTTGCGCACTCCGGTGGCGGGTGTAGGTCACCTGATCCCCCTTTTGCAATAGTGGGTCACCATATTGGTTGCGGCAGGGAGTCTTCACGTTATAACTGGTAACGAAGACGTCAGTCGGTAGTCCCAGTTCCTGTATATAGCCCCAACCCCGCTTTGGGTGGAAGGCCAGCACAGTTCCCCGCTTTACCACGTCTTTCCTGCCGCACGCAGGCTTCGGGCGTTGAACTTTTGGTGCATTAGTTTGTTCTGTGTCTTTTTGGTTTTTCCAATGTAGGATCAGGCATTGTTTATATTGTTCCCAGGTGAGCACAGCAAGGGTGAAGCCTTCCTCCCGAGCTCTTTCTGGCCCGGTCCAGGGGGTGTCCCACTGGAGGATCACCCCTTCTGGGCTCACATCTATGGGTTCCCCCATCGTGGTCGGTAGTGGAGGTACCAGCTTCCCCATCGTGTCGGGGGTGAGCACCACCAGCCCCGCCGAGAGGAAACAGTTATTGTTGGGGTGAGGAGCGGGATCGGTCAGGGGAGCAGGATCGGTCGGGGGAGCAGAATCGGCCGGGGGAGTAGGGGCGCTTTCCATACCTGCGCCTGATGTGATTCCACCGATGTCGATCCGCTCCGCTGACAAGGACACTGGAATCGGCTGCAGCCCGGACCGCGGCTCCTCCAAAGTGGCCTCTCGATGTGGCTCCGCTCTCCATGGCTCCGTGGTCGGGATAGGTAGGCTCGGTTCCGCCGCCAGTGGCTCCCAGGAGTTCAGACCCTTCAGCTGCAGTGGGTGCGGGTCCGCCTCTGGTGGGTGAAGGCAAGCCGGTATCTCTTCGCCGTCGCTCGGGCACTTGCTGATCGTCATCGCTGTCCGGCATTTGGCGGCAACGCATGCACCTGGCTCCGCCATTTCTCCAAGGTCGAGTTCCCTCTTCACCTCGTTCCCGCCGTTGCAAATAAGGGGGCGGTTCTCCTCTGCTGCTGGGCAGGTTGTCGTCTCGCAGCAGAAGTCGGAGGGGGCGGTCGCTACTTTTTACGCCGCTTTGGTAGTCTCCTCCCATGGCACGCCCTTCTTATTCCTCTGCGCTCCCTGTGGCGCTGCAATGGCGGCGGCTTTTGGCGGGAACTTTTAGCGGCAAGTGGCAACACACAGCCTTTGCAATAAGTCACAGTCCAGTCACAATAAATCACAGTTCCAAGGCACACATGACCTGATTCTTCAGGCTTAAGTAGATCCTGTTCGTGACGACAAGTTGTAGCGCCCCCACTGCCGCAGGGCCGAGGGGTACCCAGTACCGGGCCTCTGAGTCTCTGCTCTGGGATTGTCACGGTGGCTAGACCCGGTCCGTGACCCTGCTGAGGGGCGCCCAATAATAGGTGTGGATGGTGGTGGTAGTGCGGTGCAGTGCCGGTCACAGTAAATAACGAGGACACCAGCTTGCAGTCTCTTTACCTCTTTACTGAAGGCTTCAGGATCCTCAGTCCGGAATACGGTCAACCAGGCTGCGCAAGTCCGGCCGGTCCGATGGCACCTCCAGAGTTTCCTTTGCAGGTGGAAATCTGTGCCTACCTTCTAGCGCTTGTGTGTTGTGGTCCTCCCCTGCTGTGCTTACGGGATAGTCCCCACAACTGTTGTGTCTGTTTCTCGTGTTCCCTCACAACTCGATTCTGATGTTCTTCTTCGTCCCCCCAGATGATATGGCTAGGACGCACCCGTATGACGGGTAGGCTCGGAGCTCTTCCTGGACCCTAGTGTCGCCCTTCTCCTGTTGTTGCCCCCTGTGTCTTCGTAGGTGATTTGTGTGAGACAGCCCGCCTATAGCTGACTGTCCTGCCGTAGGTTTGAAGTGTTGCCTAGAGCCTAATACTTCCTCGGCGTTCCGGCCACCGGCTACGCGCCTCAGTAGGATGTTGCCTCGTCTTACAGCACGACTCCTACTGGTATTTCTCCTTGTTGCGTTGATCTCGTTTCTCACTCAGCACA
The DNA here is from genome assembly GCF_051348905.1 of Ranitomeya variabilis. Taxonomy (NCBI): domain Eukaryota; kingdom Metazoa; phylum Chordata; class Amphibia; order Anura; family Dendrobatidae; genus Ranitomeya; species Ranitomeya variabilis. Next base: position 654,518,133 of record NC_135234.1, read on the forward strand.
ATATACCTCGCTTCTTGTCCTTTCTTAGGGTACCGCCGCGATCAAGTGCAGGCGCGGTCCCGTAACGTTCTCTCTGTTCGCTAGGCCTCTGTCAGGATCCCACCCCTGACAGGGACCCCCCTGAGTCTCTCCCCGCAACACCCTCTGCCACAGGGTGTTGCCTGCTCAATTCCCAGTCAGCTTCTGTCTAACTTCCTCTCTAACCCCCAGTTTTACCAGATTGTGAGGAGTGGCCTAATACATAGCACCCTTAGCTCCCCCTGGAGGCCAGACTGTGAAGTGTATTGGTGTCTGTGATACCTGGTCAGGTGAACTCCTTCAGTGCCATCAGACGTACCATAGCCCCCCTTAGCGGCGGAGCATCAGTACTGCAACGACCAGGACTCTGGGGCACTGCAAGTGTGCACCCACATACCAATACATGGAGCCGCACGCTCCACAACGGAGTGCATGCAGCAGGTCCAGGGATTACCATGCAACACTCGGTCATATCTCGCATGCGTGTGTGCACAAGTCCCATCAGGCCTTTTATTAAGGTTTTTTACACCCTTTGTGTTGTGCTGGGTGTTAATGCCATCATTATTGAATGCTTAACATGACACATGAATGGTGCTGGACGCATATTATAGCGGCCTTAACTTGTGACATGTTTTAATTACATTTTTGTGTGACACTTCTAATTTTCTTTTTTGTTTCTTTGCAGATTTTTGGCCACAGGAGAGAGCTATACATCCCTGCACCTCCAATTTAGAGTTGGTAAATCTACCATCTCTAACATTGTGAGGTGTACATGTACCGCCATCTGGCAGAAGTTGCAGCCCATCGTGATGCCTTCCCCAACCGAGGAGACTTGGCTGCAGGTTGCAGCAGGCTTTCAGTCTGTGGCCAATTTCCCAAACTGCATAGGTGCAGTCGATGGTAAACATGTTAGGGTTCAGCAGCCCCCACGATCAGGATCACGGTTCTTTAATTATAAGAAGTATTTTTCAGTGGTCCTGATGCCCATTACAAATTTGTTGCCATTGATGTTGGTGCCTATGGTAGTACCGGGGATTCTCGGGTGTTGCGAACGTCACAGATTGGGATGCAAATTCTTCGAGATGGTGGCACGCTCCCAGCCCCAAGACCTTTGCCGGGTTCCACACATCCAGTGCCCTTTGTGATGGTATCGGATGAGTCGTTTCCCTTAACGACAACCCTGCTGCGCCCATACCCACGAAGGGGACTGGATGCCCGACGGAGGATTTTTAATTATCGGCTGAGTCGTGCACGCAGATATGTGGAATGCACCTTTGGGATCATGACCAGTCAGTGGAGGATCTTTCACACTGCCATTCAGTTGGACACAGACACCGTTGATGCTGTGATAAAGGCTTGCTGTGTACTCCACAACTATGCTCGTGAGTACAACACTGACGTAGATGTGGAGTACCAGCAGCCAGTATTTAATCCAGTGGTCAACGGGGGTCTGGGCAGGCCGTCCAACTCTGGTGTGCGTGTGAGAGAATCCTTCACTGACTACTTTATGAGTCCTGAAGGTGCCGTGCACTGGCAATACTCCTGTGCTGGTGTTGAGCAGCCTGACCAGCAGCGAAGGATGCATCTACACTGACCCTCCCCAAAAAGTTGCCGACATCGCTGCTAACTGTTGTGAAAAGATCCCGAAGAATGTGAAACGACAACAATCAACACAAAATTGTGTTTAAAAAAAATGTTTTTTCATGTTACCCCCAAAAAAAAAATTTGGTTGTAATTTAAATAAAAAAATTTTTTTGGGCTTAATTTCTTTTGTGTCTTTGTATGTCAAAAAAATGGGTGGTGTTTTCATAAATTAACTGCAGTATGAGATATAGAATACTTAACACATCAACCCCCAAAACACTAATCGATAGCCCATATACCCAGGACAGCGTCCGACACAGAGGCCTTGTCCCCATTGTCTAAAAACAAGAGAATATTTAAAAAAAAAAAAAAATTATTGTAAAGAACACAAAATTGTTGTAAATTTTATAAATGATTTTTCAATTTGAAACAAAATAATTAAACAGCCCCTTACAAAGCCAGCGTGCAACTGGAGCTAGAAACAAAAGCTCAGGTCCGGACACCATACTCATAGAAAAAACACAAGAAAACCACAAGAAAAAAGAAGTACATTATCTCGGCTAATCCTTAAAATTGTCAGTTTATTTAAAATATTAAACATGAACAAAATATAACAGAAAAACAGTATTAATACAGAGATATTCGAATAATAGGGAACGGGTGCACCACAACATCCACTATCACATAACAGGAGGGGAGAAGGACATGAGTTGTCAAAGGAGTTATGTGTCCCAGTACATCTCTAATGAGACCTCCAGTGCCAGTACTCAGTTATATTTTTTACTCCTTTGACAACTCATGTCCTTCTCCCCTCCTGTTATGTGATAGTGGATGTTGTGGTGCACCTGTTCCCTATTATTCGGATATCAATACGGTTTTTCTGTTATATTATATTTTGTTCATTTTTAATATTTTAAATAAACTGATAAGTTTACCGATTATCAGATATGATGTACTTCGTTTTTCTTGTGGTTTTCTGTGCTACTGGAGCTGTAGCACATCTTACTTTTAATGTAGATAGGTGTACTCTGGAGAATACAGGAAATTTGTTCCCTCTGTTTGAGAAGTTGCTCCCAGCTGCTGAGAACTTCCTCTTTCTGCGTAACTTCCTTGACTGTTGGCCAAATACTGTGGTCTTGCAGGTGTGTCCGGTGTTCTGTTTCGGGGCCTGAACAGTCCCAACACCCCCATCAGAACCTCATTATATGGCAAAATAGGAGCAGGGTCCTCCAGAACAGTGAGGGACATCTGGACCATAGACATAAAAAGAGACTGTCTATCCGGTGGCAGTGAGCGGGTCTTTCTTGCGACAGTTAATGCAAACGAATCGCAATGGTCGTCGCTAGAAGATTTTTTGGTAAAATCAAGGGTGTCGGAGGCAATTTGCACCGTTTGGTCCTCATTGTGCTTCTTTGTTTTTTTTGTTTTTTTCTCTGCTGCCACCGGATAGACAGCTCTCTTCTCCACTCTCACAGCTTCTGCGGAATCAGATGTTTCAGCAGCTGCTGAAGCAGATGTGGATGCAGCAGCTGCTGAAGTGGATGTGGATTCAGCAGAAGCTGTGGGAATGGATGGAGTGATGGTCCCTCCCACTCCAGAGGAACTGCCTGCTCCATCCTCATTGTCGCTTTCCTCCACATCAGCTGCGGACATGTTTCCTTCCGTCCTGTGGGGGGGAAAAAAGATCATTAATAAAATTTTTAGCAACACATATTATATATAAATAATCTTGTGGAGTGGATTGTAACTTACCTTCTCAATGTCCGGCTGGTGACAATGAATTGGAGCTCTTCACTGAAGGGAAAAGTTTTTTTGCTCGGCGACGAGGCACTCTTTGCACAGTCATTAATAAACTTGGTAAATCTGTCCCTGATGGAGCGCCACCGTTGCCTCACATCTTTATCTACAAAAAAAAGGTTCCAAAAAACAACAACAATTTTTTAGAGATCTAAAAAAATTATATTTGTAATAAACTCAAGGTTTGCTAAATAAATTTAATTATAATTACCAATTTGCTGTTGTGTTGCTCCGGGATACTTGTCCCAATCCGGGAACATGCCACAAACAATTTTGGTCCATGCGAGTTCCCGATAGTATTTGTCCTTATATGATTCATCAGAAGGGTCCCACAGGGCCGGATAATCACGAACCTACAATGAATACAATAGTGTCATTTCATAATCTATAGAACGACTAAGTAATGTGACAGAAATGGTTTTAAAAAGTTGGAATATATTAAAGTAACCCCTAAATGAATACAAGCACAAACTAAAAACACCAATAAAAACGTTCGTGTGGATTTGTTTTACAACTAGCTCTGGCGCCGTCAATCCTGAGCGGCGCAAGCGCCAATCATCAAAATGAAGTAAAAAAACCACTATAAACTGAAATAGTTAGGGTAGGGTTAGGGGTAGGGATCATAACCCTAACAGGGACCCTACCCCTAACCCTAAAGGGATCCTAACCCTAAAGGGGTCCTACCCCTAACCCTACAGGGATCCTAACCCTAACCCTAAAGGGATCCTAACCCTAACCCTACCCCTAACCCTAACCCTAAAGGGATCCTAACCCTAAGGGATCCTAACCCTAACCCTAAAGGGATCCTAGGGTTAATGATAGGGTTGCTATTGTAAGGTGGCATTAAGCCCGGTTAATAATGGAGAGGCGTCAATAAGACGCCTATCCATTATTAATCCTATGAAAGGGTTACTATAATATATGGGGACCCCCGAAAAAAATAAATACGTCGGGTCCCCCTATATTTTTAGGCCAGAAAGGCTAGGCAGACAGCCGTGGGCCATTATTTGTGGCCTGGGAAGGGGTTAAAATACACATGGCTGTTCCCAGGCTATGAATATTAACCCACAGCTGTCTGCATAGCCTTTCTGGCACTAAAATATAGAGGGCCCCGAAAAAAAAAGTGTTGGGGTCCCCCTATATTTTTAGGCCAGAAAGGCTAGGCAGACAGCCGTGGGCCAATATTTGAGGCCCAGGAAGGGGTTAAAATACCCCTGGCTTTTCCCAGGCCATGAATATAAGCCCACAGCTGTCTGCGTAGCCTTTCTGGCACTAAAATATAGGGGGCCCCGAAAAAAAAAAGTGTTGGGGTCCCCCTATATTTTTAGGCCAGAAAGGCTATGCAGACAGCCGTGGGCTTATATTCATAGACTAGGAAAGGGGCCATGGATATTTGCCCCCCCTGGCTACAAATATAAGCCCGCAGCCGCCCCGGAAAAGGCGCATCAAAAAGATGCGCCAATTCCGGCACTTAGCCCCTCTCTTCCCACTCCCGTGTAGCGGTGGGATATGGGGTAATGAGGGGTTAATACCACCTTGCTATTGTAAGGTGGCATTAAGCCCGGTTAATAATGGAGAGGCGTCAATAAGACGCCTATCCATTATTAATCCAATGAAAGGGTTAAAAAAAACCCCACAAACACTATAAAAAAAATATTTTAATTAAATAAAGACACCCACTTTTTGACCATATTTTATTGTACGCTCAATCCGTCCTGAAGACCCTCGACCTGAAAAAGACGCAAAATAAAAAAACAAATTCATACTCCCTGGCCCTGTCCGCAGAAATCCATCGAGGGTCCCACGAAGATCTTCCATGGAGAACAGACACATCCAGAGATATGTCTGCTCTCCACGGCTGCAGCAACACACTGACAGGAGCCATAGTTCCTGTCGGTGTGTCACTGCGCATGCGCGAGCGAGTTTACCGGCGGTCATTGACCCCGGCACTCTCGCTTAACGGCAGTGCTGCGTGGGAAAGTTCAACGCAGCTGTACTGCCGTTAACCGAGACGCCGGAGCCATTGAACTCCGGAACAGTACGCGATACACTGCTAGGAGCTTCGCTCCTGGCAGTGTATCGCCGGAGAGCAGCCGATCGGCGTGGGACACTCGTTTTATGGATTCTGCGGACAGGGAGTATGAATTAGATTTTTTATTTGGGGATTTTTTCTAGAGGATCGAGGGCTTCGCCTACCAGTGTGCTGTTGGTGAGTATATACTCTGTGTTATATGTTGTATGTACTGTGTGTCATGTATGTGTATTGTGTGTGTTTTGTGTAACTTTACAACTGTGCTAAGTCACCGGAAACACAGGGACAACTCTCCCATCCTAATACCGGATGGGAGTATTAGTCCCATACGGCGACTTAGCACAATGGTGGCACTAGCGTCGCATGGGGACACACACACACACACACACACATACATACCAAATCTATCAAACGGCCGACATCGATGCCCATGCGACGGTATGCCTACATGTCTCTTCGGGATACAGGAACACACTCCGCCCACGCACTTCCGCGCACCAACTTCCTCCCGCTTCCCCGCACTTCCTGCTGCAGCGGTTTCTCCACCCATAACCGCAATAAAACCCGCAGATATATTTTTGATCTGCGGGTTTTACTGCGGGTTTGACCTCACAATAGAGGTCTATGGGTGCAGAACCGCTGCAGTTCCGCACAAAGAAGTGACATGGTCCTTCTTTTTTACCGCAGCTATTCAGCGCGGCATTTTTAGTGAATTTCAGCATCATGTGCACAGCGTTTCCTGTTTTCCATAGGGTTACATTGTACTGTACCCTGCATGGAAAACAGCTGCGGACCCGCAGCGGCAAAATCGCTGCGGTTCCGCAGTAAAAAACGCATTGTGTGAACATGGCCTTAATGTAAAAATACTGTAAAAAGTAACACTAGTAACGATAAGGGTGACCTAGCTATCCCTGTTCCAAGGATTACGTGGTATGAAGCCATGTACCATGCTGTGCTCCCTAAGCAGCCATTATCTGTGCCCTCCCCCACCCAGGAAAGTGGGGAGTAATTGAATATAAGTATATACAAACCAGACTAACATGGAAGGATGAACAGGGATAAATGAATACCAATCATACAAAAATGCTCTCACAAATAACAGAGTGTAACACCAGGAAGTAAAAAGAAGAGACAACCAAATAGGTGAGGAAAGGGAAATGCAAGCAGACTAAACACCATGCAACAGTCACTAGCTCAACGCTCAAAACACCTCCTCAACAAACTCCACTAAATCCACATCAGGCAGTTTAGAACTAAGGAAAATAGCAAAAAATTGGAGTCCGGCTCAACAGGACTGGATTTTCCTTGTCTTTTTATTTTTCAAAATAAATTATAGTGTGTACAAAAAAAAGATTGTACATGGTTGACATGACCCAGTCGACGCGTTTCGACTGCACTGCATGACTCATGTATATAACGCAAAATAAACCTGAAAAAAATAAAATAAAAATTATACTGTACCTCTCCTTTAGCATATGTTCACACGGAGCGTTTTGGCTTTAGTTTTTCCTTTTACATTTGGGAGAGCTCTGACTCCTACATTTGGGAGGCCCCTCCCTCATTCAAAATTGTTAACTATATAGTGGAATACATATTTTCCATCACTTTACATTGCCAGCTAAAACATGCCCATTTGAATTTTGGGCTTCACCAACCACCACCACCACCACATCCACCGCCATGTCATTATGCGGCCCTCACTTGACATTTCCAGCAGGTGCGGTGAAACGTGAGTTTTGTGAGCTCCACAGTTAATTTTGGCCACAGGATCCCAATGGACCCACTGTCATAGTGGGTGAAGCCGCTGTAAGGTGAATATAATAGAGGAGTTGGGGAAGCTGTATGATGAATATCAGTAAATTGGATTCTACCAGACACCAAAAGAATTAGAATTAAATTCTGAATACAGTGTATGCAAGCGAGGGCCTGTATTGTGGTCAGTCTGTCAGGCCTGAAACCCATGTCCGGAACATGTACAAGCCTCATTTTACTTGGAAGCAGCCTCCTCAAGGGAAAGAGACAGGAGTGCCAATCACCAATCTGCACCAGCCTGCACACTTCTACTGGAAACTACCCAGCCAGGCAGAATTAATTTTTTGCATGGTTTGGAGCAACAATGGAGAAAGTACAGATGTCCCAGAGAGTGACGAGGTCTATGGAGTGTATTACTCAGGTGAAAGGCAATGCTACAGAGCTCAGGTAAAGGCAGGGCTGCCACTAGAAATTTCGGGGCCCCATACAGGCAAAATTTTCGGGGCCCCCTTGAGACTCCGCCCAGGCTCCACCCCAGCCCCGCCTCCACGCTCCACCCCTCAAACTGTCCACAGTCCCACCGCTCTCTCTTGGAAAAACTCCACTTCTCACCAATCACACATTGAGGGTACGTATCCACCTTCAGGATGGCTGGCGGTTGCGTCGGTGCGGCAAACCCGCTCGGCGCTAAGCCCCGCCCCCTACTGTGACGCGATGATGCCGGATGTGTTCATTGCATAGCACCCCACACATAGGGCCATGTGTTATAGCTTGCGCCGGCGCAGCTGCCGCAAGGAACACGGACATGCTGCGATCTTAAAAGAAGCGCCGCATGTCCGGAGTCGCAGGGCCGCTGGGTGCGTGTTACCACGCATAGTGGAGACGGTATTTCATAAAATCCCCTTCACTATGCTGGAACATCTGGACGCTGCGTGTTTGACGCTGTGGCCCCACGCAGCGTCAAACACGCAGCGTTTACTTAACGTGGACACATACCCTAACAGTTCCCATCACCAGATCACACATATAGCCGGCAGCTTTTGTTTTGGCCAAAAGATTTTGTAAGCCGCCACCATAACACGGTAGACTCTTTTGGTGAGGCCCTACTCTGCTGTAACCTATTAAATATTTGTTAAAATATGCAATACAATTTAGGTATATTTTTATTTATTTTTCAATTTTTAAAATGACCAATAATATCACATAAAAAGAACAAATACCGCTACACCATGACCAGATGACATATTACCACCACAGTGATCGAATAATATCACATACAAGGAACAAATACCGCAACACCATGTCCAGACCACATATTACCACCACATAGTTACTGAATACTACAATTCTGATCAGTAATAAAAAAAAAAGCACCACACTATCACCATAAGTGCCATTATACACAGGAGATCTGTACTTAGAATGCAGTGTCTGTGTACAGATAATCCAGTGATCACTAGTGAAATTATACAAAGGACCTCTGTATATAGTATACAGTGTATAGTGTCAGTGTATAGGTAACACTGACTTACCAGTGACGTCTCTAGGTGAAGTCCTTCATCTTTCATCCAGCACAGACCACCATCATGTCTTCCAGCCAGGACTCATTTCTGCAGGAAATGACACAGTTATCTCGAGCTCCGCTTGTAGAACACATTACTTAATTTTTCCCAACTTCTACATTACACCGCATAAAGAAAAAGAGGCGACATAGTGTCACTCTACACAGTAACAGGACCGCCCCCTCATTTAAAACAGTGTCCTCAAAAAATAAATACATCACTGCAGTAATAATATCCCTTAATTAGTCCCTATGGTAATAATATTCCCCATCCTGGCCCCCGTGTGTCTCATTCCTGGTGTCAGCCATATGTTCTCCCATCCTGCCCTCATGAGTATCCATCCTGCCCCATATGATCTCCCCATCCTGCCCCATCTGTCTCCATCGTATCCATCCTGCCCCATGATCCTGCACAATCTGTCTCCAATTCTGCCCCCAGTGTCTCCAATCATGCCTCCTGTGTCTCCAATCCTTCCCCATCTGTCTCCAGTCATGCCCCCATGTCTTTCATCATACCCCATATCTCCATTCTGCCCCTGTGTCCAGCATCATTCATAGCCCGTGTCCAGCATCATTCATAGCCCCTGTGTCCAGCATCTCTGCCCCTGTGTCCAGCATCTCTGCCCCTGTGTCCAGCATCTCTGCCCCTGTGTCCAGCATCTCTGCCCCTGGGTCCAGCATCTCTGCCCCTGTGTCCAGCATACTGCCCCTGTGTCCAGCATACTGCCCCTGTGTCCAGCATTCTGCCCCCTGTGTCCAGCATTCTGCCCCCTGTGTCCAGCATTCTGCCCCCTGTGTCCAGCATCCTGCCCCTTTGTCCAGCATTCTGCCCCCTGTGTCCAGCATTCTGCCCCGTGTCCAGCATACTGCCCCCTGTATCCAGCATCTCTGCCCCTTTGTCCAGCATTCTGCCCCGTGTCCAGCATCTCTGCCCCTTTGTCCAGCATACTGCCCCTTTGTCCAGCATCTCTGCCCCTTTGTCCAGCATTCTGCCCCCTGTGTCCAGCATTCTGCCCCGTGTCCAGCATTCTGCCCGTGTCCAGCATTCTGCCCCCTTGTCCAGCATACTGCCCCCTATGTCCAGCATCTCTGCCCCCTGTGTCCAGCATCTCTGCCCCCTGTGTCCAGCATCTCTGCCCCCTGTGTCCAGCATTCTGCCCCCTGTGTCCAGCATTCTGCCCCTGTGTCCAGCATTCTGCCCCCTTGTCCAGCATACTGCCCCCTGTGTCCAGCATCTCTGCCCCCTGTGTCCAGCATCTCTGCCCCCTGTGTCCAGCATCTCTGCCCCCTGTGTCCAGCATCTCTGCCCCCTGTGTCCAGCATCTCTGCCCCTTTGTCCAGCATTCTGCCCCCTGTGTCCAGCATACTGCCCCCTTGTCCAGCATACTGCCCCCTGTGTCCAGCATCTCTGCCCCTGTGTCCAGCATCTCTGCCCCCTGTGTCCAGCATCTCTGCCCCCTGTGTCCAGCATCTCTGCCCCCTGTGTCCAGCATCTCTGCCCCCTGTGTCCAGCATCTCTGCCCCGTGTCCAGCATCTCTGCCCCCTTGTCCAGCATTCTGCCCCCTTGCCCAGCATCTCTGCCCCCTGTGTCCAGCATCTCTGCCCCCTGTGTCCAGCATCTCTGCCCCCTGTGTCCAGCATCTCTGCCCCCTTGTCCAGCATACTGCCCCCTGTGTCCAGCATCTCTGCCCCCGTGTCCAGCATCTCTGCCCCCTGTGTCCAGCATCTCTGCCCCCTGTGTCCAGCATCTCTGCCCCCTGTGTCCAGCATCTCTGCCCCGTGTCCAGCATCTCTGCCCCGTGTCCAGCATCTCTGCCCCCTGTGTCCAGCATCTCTGCCCCCTGTGTCCAGCATCTCTGCCCCCTGTGTCCAGCATCTCTGCCCCTTTGTCCAGCATTCTGCCCCCTTGTCCAGCATACTGCCCCGTGTCCAGCATACTGCCCCCTGTGTCCAGCATCTCTGCCCCCTGTGTCCAGCATCTCTGCCCCCTGTGTCCAGCATCTCTGCCCCCTGTGTCCAGCATCTCTGCCCCCTGTGTCCAGCATCTCTGCCCCGTGTCCAGCATCTCTGCCCCGTGTCCAGCATCTCTGCCCCCTGTGTCCAGCATCTCTGCCCCCTGTGTCCAGCATCTCTGCCCCCTGTGTCCAGCATCTCTGCCCCTTTGTCCAGCATTCTGCCCCCTTGTCCAGCATACTGCCCCGTGTCCAGCATACTGCCCCCTGTGTCCAGCATCTCTGCCCCCTGTGTCCAGCATACTGCCCGTGTCCAGCTTTCTGCCCCAGCGTGTCCAGCGTTCTGCCCCGGGCCCCAGCGTGTGTGTCCAGCGTTCTGCCCCGGGCCCCAGCGTGTCCAGCATTCTGCCCCAGGCCCCACCCCCCTGGGATCGCCGTTCTCAAAACAAAAAAGAGTTCTTACCTTGCCATGCTCCTGCGGCGGGGAACCACCTCACTTCCTCCACGCAGGTGAAGGATGCACTCGCTGGCGGCTGACAATGACGTCAGACGCCGGCGAAGTGCGACTGCGCCTCCGACTGGCTGGCGGCGGCTGTTAACCATTGACGTGCAGGCACGGGCCCGCATGTCAATAGTGGCCCGCAGCGCCGGCAGGGGGGGCCCACAGCGCCGGCAGGTGGGGGGCCCGCAGCGCCGGCAGGGTGGGGCCCGGTGAGCAGATTAGACGGGGCCCGATGCGGGCCCCCTCTGCTCACCGGGCCCCATACGCCAGTCATGGCTGTCATGCCCTGATGGCGGCCCTGGGTAAAGGCCTTAGCATGGCAAATACCATGTTTTAATATGTGTAAGGCTGTGGCCTGAATAGGACTGTGGAGTGTATTAACCCAGTCTCTTCGACCTGCTTAAAATGTACAGAAACTGACGTATACCCCACCACCATTTTTCTTTTGGACCAAAATTTTGAAAATTGAAAGGAAGCAACAGTTTAATAAAGAGACACAAGTCTCATTTAGGAGCCTGGAAAAGGAATGGTCTTTGTCTAGCACCGGACAATGTAAAGAGCTAACGAATATGTATGCCCTATCTAACTAACAATTTGGGATGAGACATACAGTTGTGCTCAAAAGTTTATATACCCCGGCAGAATTTTTGCTTTCATGGCCTTTTTTCAGAGAATATGAATGATAACACCAAAACTGGCCATCTCAGTCAGAGGTCAACAAGGCCTTTGATGAAAAGAACCATTCTTACTGTAAAGCACGGAGGTGGATCGCTGATATTTTGGGGATGTGTGAGCTACAAAGGCACAGGAAACTTGGTCAAAGTTGATGGAAAGATGAATGCAGCACGTTATCAGCAAATACTGGATGCAAATGTGCACTCAACAGCCAGGAAGCTGCACATGGGACGAATTTCGACGGTCCAACATTACAATGATCCAAAACAAAAGACCAAGCCGACCTGTTATTGGCTACAGCAGAGCAAAATTAAGGTTCTGGAGTGGCAATCTCAGTCTCCTGACCTCAATATCATTGAGCCACTCTGGAGGGATCTCAAACGTGCAGTTCATGCTAGACAGCCCAGGAATTTACAGGAACTAGAGTCTTTTCTTCCAAGAAGAGTGGGCAGCTTTACCATCTGAAGAAATAAAGAACCTCTTTCACAACTACCACAAAATAATTCAAGCTGTCATTGATGCTGGAGGGGGCAATACACGGTATTAAGAAATGGGGTATGTGAACTTTTAATCAGGGTCATTTGGATGTTTTGGGTTGTCATGATGATTTAAAAAGAGAAAACAGAGTAGATTGACAATAAATGGCTTCACCCAACCATTAACCATGAGTGGAGAAAAAGTTTTGGTGTTATCAGAAAAATATTTAGAATTGAGAGTCCTCAGTGGTTGATACCTTTTAATGGCTAACTGAAAAGATGGTAACAAATTGCATGCTTTCGAGACTACTCCGGTCCCTTCAGCTGTCTATGCCTGATGAAGGGACCGGAGTAGTCTCGAAAGCTTGCAGTTTGTTACCATCTTTTCAGTTAGCCATTAAAAAGTAGAAACCACTGACGACTCTCAATTCTAAATATCTTTCTATCCACTGGCTAACACGGTACCAAGATATATATCTTTCCTGTATCAATTTGGTGTTATCATTCATATCCTCTGAGAAAAGGCAGAGAAAGCAAAAATTGTGCTGGGGTATGTAAACTTTTGAGCACAACTGTATATGCTGACAAGGGACAACTGAACGCTGTGCTGGGACAATGAACTGAACGTGGTTGCTGACTGTTGTGTGTGTTCAACTACAGGTTGTGGGCCATCAGGCACCTCCTTACTGGACAGCAGATTGGGAAGGACGTAACACAGGGGAAGGGCCACTGGTTTCACCCTCAGACACAGATTTTGTACCCATACGTTTCCCCTACCTACTGAGGTGCTGCGTATGTCAGCATTATATGGTGTATGCTACCATTGGTATTATGATGATGAATTTCCCTTTATAAAGGAATGTGTGGTTAAGATTTTTGAACTAGCAGAATATATAGATAACATGTTTCATTGCTCATATTATTATTCTGTGTAAGGCTGAAAACTGAAGAAGTGTGTGGAGCATAGTAATGCATTGAAGTTCCACAATGTCCAAGTATGGATCCAAAAATCAACATCAGGCTTCCATATACACGCTTAAAGAGACCATGAGAAGGGCAACACACTAAAAAAAATATAATAATAGAATATATAGAGATTGAGAATAGAAATCTGACCATTGCACAATGTACAAAGTTTTCCAAAAATTACCCAAGGGGTCTGTATCATACATGCTCTACAAAGGTTTCCAAAAATTTAAAAACATTACCCACATGGGGTATACATATATGACCACTAAGGACCTAAGGATTTGCAGAAGCAGGAGGAGTAGGACATGATTTCCAAACAAAATGGGTTTGGATGGTAAGGAATGGACGTTAAGACAACTTCCAAAAAAGAACATTTGGGCTGCATTTACGTTGGGTTGCTGTCATCTGTAGGGCTTACAAAGTCAGAGGAAATCCAGTACTTGTTCAACTTTAGAAGAGTCAGCCTGTCTGACAGGCGTGTGTACCTATCCGTTGTGATTGCACCCTCCGAACTAAAAACCCGCTCAGACAACACACTTGCAGCAGGGCATGGCAGCACCTCCAAGGCATACAAGGAGTAAGTGTGCAGCTTGGACAACCAACAGTTAAAGGGCACTGAAGAATCAAAAAGGACTGTGGTATGGTCACTTACGTACTCCTTCACCATCTTGGTCAACTTCTCGCCCCTCGTCATAGTTGCACCCACAGACAGCCCTTGCTGATGTGACAGTTTCATGAAAATAGCCCAGTTGGTGGACATCCCCCCTCCCCCCTTAGTTGGAGCGTGTCCCTTCCCTGTAATCCTTGTGGGTGAAAAGAGTCGGTAACTCTGCCAGTAGCATTGTCTGAGGGTGATCTTTTCAGCAAGTCTTCAACAACGGCCCTCTGGCAGACATGCACTGAAAATGGCACGTCTGCCTCCAACATGAGAGGAGGAAATTTCTCCTTGGGTGAAGAAAGGTGCACAGCCAGTATTTCCTAGTGGACAATTGGACGTAGTCATTCACGCGAGGGTCATGGGAAAGGCATCTGGACATGAAGTGTTTCATGTGTGCTACACTACAAAAAGTCAAATGTTCAGTGTCCCCACCAGGACGAACTTTAACCATCCTCTCCTCCTCAGACACAATGCATCGCTGCGTCCTCCTCCTCTTCAGGCCATCCATGTTGGACAGGCAAGAAGCTGGGATTGAGAGACCCTTCTGTAGTGCAGATTAAAAGTCTTGTTCCTCCTCATCCTCCTCCTCCTTATCATCACCCAGTGTGGCCTAAGAATATTGTGTGAGGCTGGGCTGTGTGGTATCAGCCACTGTAAAATCTTACTCCATAGCCACCTGCTCGGAATTCAAAGCTTCCTCTTTGAGATTCTTCAGCGAACGTTTTAATAGAAAGAGCAGCAGGATGGTTACACTGATAATAGCGTCATCATCAGCGCTCACCATCTTGGTGCAATACTCAAAGTTTTGAAGAACCTCACATATGTCAGCGATCCACACCCACTCGGCAGTTGTTATGTGTGGGGACTAAGTGTTACTCTGATGGGCATTGAGAAGCTGGAACTCAGACACTGCCCTCTGCTGTTCACTAAAGCTTGCCAACATATGAAAGGTCAAATTCCAGCATGTGGGCAGGCCACAAATCAGTAGGTGATGAAGCAAATTAAAGTGCTGCTGCAGCGCAGCCAGGCCAGCGAAAGCCTGAGATGACTTTCGGAAATGGGCATTGACATGGCATACCTTGGCAAGTAGGTCAGGCAAGTCAGGGTATGTTTTTAAAAACTGCTGTACATCCAAGTTCTGCACATGGGCCATGTATGGAACGTGTACCAGCTTGCCAAGTTTTAAAGCTGCCACCAAGTTACGCCTATTAACACACACAACCAGACCTGGTGGGATGTTCAGCGGGGAGAGCCACTGATCGGTCTGGTCTTTTATCCCTTTCAACAGCTCTGCTGTGTTGTGAGCTTTATCACCTAAACAGATGAGCCTCAGCAGATAATGCTGTTGCTTCACCAAGGCAGTGCTGGAGAGCTCCCAACTGGGGAGTGATGAGGAGGCTACTTCAGCTGAGGTTGAGGAGGAGAGACAGGAACTGGAATACGAGGAGACTGAAACCCTGATGGAAATTGGGCCTGCTATTTTTGGTGCGAGTAAGATGTGTGATGTCCCAGACTCCACCAGGTTCACCCAGAGTGCCATCAGGGACATGTAGCCTACCTGTCCACAAGGACGTGTCCACATGTCTGTGGTTAGGTGGACCTTCCCTGTGACTTCGATGGCCAGAGCACGTTTGATATTGTGAAATACAAGCTTATATAACTCGGGAATGGCACACTGAGAAAAATAGTGGTGGCTGGGAATCGAGTATCGTGGGGCTGCCACCGCCAAGAGGTCACAGAAAGACTCGGTTCTCACAAACCGAAACTGCAACATCTCCAGGGCTAGCAATATGGCAATGTGGGTATTTAGTGTTTGGGCCTGAGGGTGGATATTTCTGTTTCCTGTGAAACGTCTGAGACAACTGTACGCTGTACTGGGACAATGAACTGGACGTGGTTGCTGACTGTTGTGTTTGTGAAACTGCAGGTTGTGGGTAATAGGCATCAGCGCCTGCTTCATGGACAGCAGATTTGGACAGTGGCAGTGGTTTCACTCTCAGACACAGAGTATGTACGCAGGCATTCCGCCCACCTACTGGGGTGCTGGACTGCCATAAGCTTCTGCATGCTGGTGGTGCTCAGGTTGGTAGTGTTCTTGCTTCTTCTCAGCTTGATAAGGCAGATGCTGCAAATTACAGTTGTTTCGTCTGAAGGACTTTCAGAAAAAACTGCCATACAGGGGTGCTACTCACCCTTGGCATGTTATCTAGCCGAGTGGGTGGGCTCTGTGGAACAGTTGACCAAGTTCTCCCTCTGGTCAAACCACTACCTCTTCTTGCCTGTTTCCTGCTATGGATCCGTCCTTCTCTACACTGCTGTGCTCGCTATACATGCCTCCTTGTCAGGTTGGATCAGTGGCCTCATCATCGACCACATCATCTTCCAATTCATCAATCTGATCCTCTTTCTGATTTGCGATTTTAGGCTGACCTGATGGCAACTGTGTCATTAATATTGTCCACCTCTTCAGTCATGAAGTGACCTTCCTGAAAGTGGCTTTCTTCTGGCCGTGGGTGCTCAAATGTTTATGCATTCACGCCACCTCTTCATGACCCTGTTTAATGGTGTACTATGAGGTCCAGAATAATTACAAGAGAACGTAAACAGTTTCCCATAGTGGCCAGCGCTGGGGTCAAATGTCTCCTGGGACTCTTGATAGGGGGAGGAAGGAGGACCAGGTTGAGGATTGTGAGGCCCAACATATTGGATACTGAGACTGGACCGTGTGGAAGACTTGGTGGTGCTGCTTGTCAACACAATGGAGCCTTTGACTGCCATCCAACCAACAACATCCATGCACTTGTCTGGATTTGATAGTAGTTTAGCGTGCAGACCGAATTTTGCCAGGACACTAGAATGAGATAAAGTCACCTTCTGATCTGTCACACGGCCTTGCCGGGCCCCACCACATCCGCATCCCCATTCCTTAACATCACCCTTTCTCATATACAATGCGTTATGTAAAAAAAATTTACTGGCTTTATTTTTCACAAGTACCCTCACAGAGGTGTTATGTACAAACTCCCAGTATCTAGCAATGTAATTTGTTTTAGCTATTAGCTTTATTATGCATGGCAACAGCAGACTCAGGAAAATTACTAGTAAACAGTGACATTTGTGTATCTCTTCAGGCTATGCGCCAGTTGCACAACTGCTATATATACACTCACTGGCCACTTTATTAGGTACACCTGTCCAACTTCTTGTTAACACTTAATTTCTAATCAGCCAATCACATGGCGGCAACTCAGTGCATTTAGGCATGTAGACATGGTCAAGACAATCTCCTGCAGTTCAAACCGAGCATCAGTATGGGGAAGAAAGGTGATTTGAGTGCCTTTGAACGTGGCATGGTTGTTGGTGCTAGAAGGGCTGATCCGAGTATTTCAGAAACTGCTGATCTACTGGGATTTTCACGCACAACCATCTCTAGGGTTTACAGAGAATGGTCCGAAAAAGAAAAAAAATCCAGTGAGCGGCAGTTCTGTGGGCGGAAATGCCTTGTTGATGCCAGAGGTCAGAGGAGAATGGGCAGACTGGTTCGAGCTGATAGAAAGGCAACAGTGACTCAAATCGCCACCCGTTACAACCAAGGTAGGCATAAGAGCATCTCTGAACGCACAGTGCGTCGAACTTTGAGGCAGATGGGCTACAGCAGCAGAAGACCACACCGGGTACCACTCCTTTCAGCTAAGAACAGGAAACTGAGGCTACAATTTGTACAAGCTCATCGAAATTGGACAGTAGAAGATTGGAAAAACGTTGCTTGGTCTGATGAGTCTCGATTTCTGCTGCGACATTCGGATGGTAGGGTCAGAATTTGGCGTAAACAACATGAAAGCATGGATCCATCCTGCCTTGTATGGAGCATCTTTGGGATGTGCAGCCGACAAATCTGTGGCAACTGTGTGATGCCATCATGTCAATATGGACCAAAATCTCTGAGGAATGCTTCCAGCACCTTGTTTAATCTATGCCACGAAGAATTGAGGCAGTTCTGAAGGCAAAAGGGGGTCCAACCCGTTACTAGCATGGTGTACGTAATAAAGTGGCCGGTGAGTGTATATACGCTATTCATTTAGCCAATAAAAAATTTTTATTGCCTTTATGACACATGCCAACAGCAGAGTAAGGAAAATTATTGTCATTAGTAAATAGTCACGTCTGCATATCTCTGCAATCTTTGCGCAAGTCGCACAACTGATAGATAAATATACTCTATTTATTTACCCCTTTAAACCCAAGGGTGGTTTGAATGTTAATGACCAGGCCAATTTTTATATTTCTGACCACTGTCCCTTTATGAGGTTATAACTCTGGAATGCTTCAACGGATCCCAGTGAGTCTGACATTGTTTTCTCGTGACATATTGTACTTCATGATAGTGGTAAAATTTCTTTGATATTACCTGCGTTTATTTGTGAAAAAAATGTAAATTTGGCGAAAATTTTGAAAATGTTGCTATTTACCAAATTTGAATTTTTATGCCCTTAAATCACAGAGATATGTCACACAAAATACTTAATAAGTAACATTTCCCACATGTCTACTTAACATCAGCACAATTTTGGAACCAACATATTTTTTTGTTAGGGAGTTATAAGGGTTAAAAGTTGACCAGCAATTTCTCATTTTTACAACACCATTTTTTTTAAGGACCACATCACATTTGAAGTCATTTTGAGGGGTCTATATGATAGAAAATAACCAAGTGTGACACCATTCTAAAAACTGCACCCCTCAAGGTGCTCAAAACCACATTCAAGAAGTTTATTAACCCTTCAGGTGTTTCCCAGAATTTTTGGAATTTTTAAAAAAATGAAGATTTAACTTTTTTTCACAAAAATTTACTTCAGCTCCAATTTGTTTTATTTTACCAAGGGTAACAAGAGAAATTGGACCCCAAAAGTTGTTGTACAAATTGTCCTGAGTATGCCGATACCCCATATGTGGGGGTAAACCACTGTTTGGGTGCATGGCAGAGCTCAGAAGGGAAGGAGCGCCGTTTGACTTTTCAATGCAAAATTGACTGTAATTGAGATGGAACACCATGTTGCGTTTGGAGAGCCCCTGATGTGCCTAAACAGTGGAAACCCCCAATTCTAACTGAAACCCTAACCCAACACACCCCTAAACCTAATCCCAACCACACCCCTAACCCTAATCCCAACCATAACCCTAACCACACCTCTAACCATGACACACCCCTAACCCTAATCCCAACCGTAAATGTAATCCAAACCCTAACCCTAGCCCCAACCCTAGCCCTAACCCTAACCCTAACCCTAGCCCTAACCCTAAGCCTAACCCCTAGCCCTAACCCTAGCCCTAAACCTAACCCTAGCCCTAAACCTAACCCTAGCCCTAACCCTAATGGGAAAATGGAAATAAATACATTTTTTTAAATTTTTAAATTTTTCCCTAACTAAGGGTTTGATGAAGGGAGGTTTGATTTACTTTTATAGCCTGATTTTTATGATTGTCAGCCATCACGCACTAAAAGACGCTATTTATTGCAAAAAATATTTTTTGCGTTACCACATTTTGAGAGCTATAATTTTTCCATATTTTGGTCCACAGAGTCATGTGAGGTCTTGTTTTTTGCTTCGGTGGGCATATGGGCCCACCTCTCCTCTACGGGATGGTACGTCTAATGTCAGAAAGGGGTTACCCAATAGAATTTTATTTTTTTATATCACCTTTATGACACATATCAACAGCAGACTCATGGAAATTACTGGTAAATAGTGACGTTTTCATATCTCAGCAGGCTTTGCACCAGTTGCACAACTGCTAGATAAATATACGCTATTTATTTAACCAATAGAATTTTTTTATATCGCCTTTGTGACACACGCCAACAGCAGAGTAAGGAAAATTATTGGCACTGGTAAATAGTGACATTTGCGTACCTGTGCAGGCTTTGTGCAAGTCACACAACTGCTAGATAAATATACACTATTTATTTAACCAATAGAAAATTATTGGTTGAGAACAGTCAGGCATAAGGCTCAAACCACCTCACCTTCAGAGGAACCTTTGGTGACAGGGATAGTTAGGGCTCCAGCCTGAGGGATACAGTGAAGGGTACATTTCCCTATCTCACATACAGTCACAGTGTGACATATAGTCCTTATGGTGTTATCTTTTGCTTTGTGGCCAGGTACAAAACCTTCCTGATCTTGATGTATCAATCATTGTAGGGGGGAGCTCAGTCTGCTGAGATAATCTTTGCATACAGTTTGATATCTACATTGATAAGAGATATCGGGAGATAACTATCCCACAGAGAAGGATCTTTCCCGTGCTTAAGAAGCACTATAATGTTCGTCATAAGAGTACTGTCACACATTGGCACTTTGATCGCTACGACGGTACGATCCGTGACGTTCCAGTGATATCCATACGATATCGCTGTGTCTGACACGCAGCAGCGATCAGGGATCCTGCTGAGAATCGTACGTCGTAGCAGATCATTTGGAACTTTCTTTCGTCGCTGGATCTCCCGCTGTCATCGCTGGATCGTTGTGTGTGACAGCGATCCAGCGATGCGTTCGCTTGTAACCAGGGTAAACATCGGGTTACTAAGCGCAGCGCCGCGCTTAGTAACCCGATGTTTACCGTGGTTACCAGCGTAAAAGTAAAAAAAAACAAACAGTACATACTTACATTCCGGTGTCTGTCCCCCGGTGTTCTGCTTCTCTGCACTGTGAGCGCCGGCCGGCCAGAAAGCGAGCACAGCGGTGACGTCACCGCTGTGCTTTCCGGCTGGCACAGACACAGTGGAGAGAAGCAGAACGCCGGGGGACAGACACCGGAATGTAAGTATGTAGTGTTTGTTTTTTTTTACTTTTACGCTGGTAACCACGGTAAACATCGGGTTACTAAGCGCGGCCCTGCGCTTAGTAACCCGATGTTTACCCTGGTTACCCGGGGACTTCGGCATCGTTGGTCGCTGGAGTGCTGACTGTGTGACAGCTCCCCAGCGACCACACAACCACTTACCAACGATCACGGCCAGGTCGTATCGCTGGTCGTGATCGTTGGTAAATCGTTTAGTGTGACAGTACCCTAAGAGCCTGAGTTGAGAAAGAGCCCCCTGAGGAAACATAGTTACACATTGACAGGGCCAGTTTTAGACAAATTGTGGCCCTAGGCAAAATTCAAAGTGGGACCCCCATGCCCATATAAAACATGCACATGTTATACCAATATCGGTGTCACCAGTGTTTTCAATCAGTGTGCCATCCATGTGCCATCTGTGTTTTTCCGGTATGGATAATGGAAATGAAATTACAAAGCTTCTCATATACTTTTCATGTTAAACACGGACGGCACATGGAAGGCATACGGACGTCATTTTTATACGGACTCATAGACGTGTATTGCCTTTGTCAACTGCTAGGAAAACACGAACATGAGTGCAGTACCGTAGGTCAAATAGGGCACACGTGGCATTTGTGAAAAACATGATAGGTCGTGCGAAGGGGGCTGTACAGTCACATAATAGAAAACAACAGAATTGCCGTATTTTTCTACATCCTACCTCACAAACAGTAGAAAAAAAAGCGATTAAAAAAAAGTCCTACATGTCCCCCAACCTACTCTGCTAAATCTCCTCTGGCTCCGTGGCCGATGGTTCGGGGTCCCTGATGGTTATTATTCACTTTGCAGCTATAATATAAGGTGAAGCCACAAGACCCCTGCAGCCCAGTGCTAAGACTGGCAGAGACCCCCAGAGCCACAAGACCCCTGCAGCCCAGTGCTGAGACTGGCGGAGACGCCCGGAGCCACAAGACCCCTGCAGCCCAGTGGTGAGACTGGTGGAGACCCCCGGAGCCACAAGACCCCTGCAGCCCAGTGCTGAGACTAGCAGCGACCCCCGGAGCATTAGTGCTGGAACCGCTTGGGATTTATCATTTCATGCTAATTATTTTTACATGATAACACAAGCCCCACTATTGACGGTAAATAAAAACAAGGACACAAGATATAAGTTTTGGAATAAATATTTTCTTGGCCGTGACGTTTATTTTTTGAGTAACATGAATAATAATTTAAATAAATTATAACCAAATAAATCTTTATAAAATTTTCCCAAACTTGAATACCAACTGACCATGAACTGTCCAAATCCACCCGAATCCGGGCGATTTTCCCAAACGCCAATCCTCATTGAGGAATGGCCCCCCCTCCCAAACGCCACAGCCAAAGCTCAATAATGGCCTGAAGATCTAAATTAAAGATATCCAGGCCAATATCTGACAAATGAATCCAATCCCTCCTATATAACCCCGGGACAGAATCTTCAAGATTATAATGCCTAAAGGAAAAACCGTGAATCAAAGGCATAAATTTCTGCATCGCCCTGTTAACCCTTTTTCTGATACGCTCCAAGAAACGAGTATTAGGATGAAGCCATAAAAATCTGGGGACAATCTCAGAAAAAACAAAAGTTGTATCGAAAAATTCAGTCTTAAGAGAACACATATCCCTTTTAATAGATGCTAACAGATCCAGAGTACCTACTTTGCCTATATCATTACCACCCAAGTGAAAGATGTCTAGATTAGGATGGGGTCTTCTCTCCGCTAGTCTATGCAATTCAAAATTTAAGTCCTGCCAAACCATCCCTCTCTTGCTATGCCAGAAAATTTGCAAAGATGAACTATCAAACGATAGATTCTGCGTATAGCATCTCACTGTAGCCCTCTTCTCTGCCCAATGAATAAAGGAATGTCCGATGATCCATACTGTGAGGGTACCTAGGAATGAATAACATGTTAATGATAACATAAATCTGGTCGGACATACAACTTAAAGCGGTTCGAATCCCATCTACCAATTCTTTTTATAATGGATTCGCTCAGGCCCAATCTGGCCGCTTCTGTGGCCGCACCAATGCGGAACGAATGAGAAGAAAAATTCTGGCCCTCCAAATTTAAATGCTTTAATGCTCTCTTAAGGACAAAATTAAACTGAAATACCGTCGCAGGTTGTCCATTCTTATGTATGAAAAATGGGCCAACAGAGTTAGGCCGATGTTCCAACCATCTAGACGCGTTAAAAACTGGACAAACAACTGAATCCGAAACCGAATTTAGCTTTAGAGAACACCCTCTGCCCAGCTGATCTGTCTTAGATCTATTAATAAATAGATGCAATTGGCGATCTCGTAATTGAACATTCTCAAAAAACAAACCCGATGGGGAGGTTTTATTCAAAGAAACGACTTCCGAAACATGCAAAGCTGCAAAAAATGAAAAGGAAAAGGCAGCGGAAAAAAGAAACGCCTCAAATTGATCGTCGCAAACCGAAAAAAAGAGCAAGACAAATGTTTCTTAAAATATTAACTGATATTGGGCGGCGACGATCCGGAGAAAAATTAGATTTTTTAAAACCTTTCATAAACTGTTTAACTAAAAAATACTCAGTTAGGGGTTTTTCGCCAAAAACTTTAAGAAAAAATGAGATCCCAGCTAGATTCTTAGATATGGTTGAATGAGATGAACCATTCTTAACTAACTGTTCCAAGAAATGTAAAGCAACAGCTTGATCAGACTTGTTAAAGGGGTAACTATGTATTAGGCAAAAATTAACCCATAACTTCCAAGCGGCCGAGTAATCGGCCCAAGTTCTATTCGCCAGAGAATTCTTTACAAAATGCTGGATTAGACCTGAATCAGGTCCCATAACTGTAGAGGACAAAATGCTCTTCCCATGACCTCTTCTGCAGCTTGATCCAAATGACGATACGCCTGGCGGTGACAAATAAACTGTGCATTATAAAAACAGCCTTCAACCAAATGTTGAATTTTAAACACACAAGAGTAAGATGTCTCAGGATGGTAGCACACTGTTTATTTATAGATGAAAGGGTGTTCAGCATGAAAACCAGATTATGTTTGTCAGAGCGAAACATAATCCGTTTGTTAGAGAGATGAAAACCCCAGAGATTGACGGCTAAGAAAATGGAAAACAAGTCCAAAAAGGATGGGTTCTTAATGACTTTGCTAGCCACCCATGACTGGGGCCATTGCTCAAAGGCCCAAAGAGAAGCTAGAGAAAGGCCCAAGCCTAGCTGTTCATGAGCAAAAATAGACAGACCCAGGTCATCAGCGAAGGTGAAAGGGGTTTGCCATACATTTCTACCGTTAAAGTCTGATAAAAATCTAAGCCAAATCCCCAAATCATCCTTAACCTCTCTGTTCAACTGAATTTGGGCCAGAGGAGAAGACTGGCCGGATGTCAATTCATAAAGTCGTTTAGAGAAAACGCGACCCATAGGAATGATTTTAAGCGCAAAATTTAGCATACCCAAAAGAGATTGAAGTTCTTTAAGGGTAACCGTTTCCTTTACCAGGAATAGTTTGATTAAAGAGCATATTTTTGAAATCTTGTCAGATGGCAGGGAACAAGTCTGTTGTGAATTCCGTTCTCGGGCTCCCTCCTGTGGTCATGAGTGGTACTTTGTGAGTTCTGTTTATGGGCTCCCTCTGGTGGCTTTTAGTGTTACTGCTGGTCTGTAGCTGGACTCCAGCTGCCTCGTTTCCTGCTAGGCCTGCTGCCTATTTAACTCCATCTGGACCTTTACTTGTTGCCTGCTGTCGTTGTATTCAGTACTGGTTCAGATCTCTCTGGGACTTCCCTTGTGACCTGTCTCCTCGTGGAGAAGCTAAGTTCATGCTAGTCCATTTTTGCTCATTTCTATTTGAAAATGTTTCTCAGTATGTTATGAGTTCAGTCCAGCTTGCTTATATGCTATTTGATTGCTAGCTGGAAGCTCTGGGGTGCGGAGTTGCGCCCCTCACATCGTGAGTCGGTGTGGGTGTCTTTTTGTATTCTCTGCGTGGATACTTTTGTAGTATTTTATACTGACCGCACAGATTCCTTGCTATCTTCTGACTATTTAGTTATTAGCGGGCCTCATTTGCTAAAACCTATTTTCATTTCTATGTTTGTGTTTTCCCCTTAAACTCACCGTTATTATTTGTGGGGGGCTGCTTACACTTTGGGGAAAATTTCTCTGAGGCAAGTGAGGCTTTGTTTCTCTCTAGGGGTAGCTAGTTTCTCAGGCTGTGAACGAGGCGTCTAGGCCGAGTTAGTAACGCTCCACGGCTGCCTATAGTGTGGTTTGATAGGATCAGAATTGCAGTCAGTAAAGTTCCCACATTCCCAGAGCTTGTCCTTATTTTTGGGTTTACTCATCAGGTCAGTTCATGTGTTCTAACCACCAGGATCATAACAGTACAGCAGGCCAGTAAAGTGTTAATGCATCGCAAAAGAGGGATAAGAGAAGCTCTGAGGTTTTTTTTTTCCTCTGCAGTGTGTTTAGCCTCTCTCCTCCCCTTAATCTCTGGGTGGTTCAGGAATCAGCTGCAGATATGGACATTCAAGGTCTGTCCTCTTGTGTGGATCAGCTTGCTACAAGGATACAAAGCATTCAGGATTATGTAGTTCGCAGTCCTATGTCAGAACCTAAAATACCAATTCCTGAGCTGTTCTCTGGAGATAGATCTAGGTTTTTGAATTTCAAAAATAATTGCAAATTGTTTCTTTCTCTGAGACCTCATTCCTCTGGTGACCCTGCTCAGCAAGTTAAAATTATTATTTCCTTGTTACGTGGTGACCCTCAAGATTGGGCATTCTCCCTGGCGCCAGGAGATCCTGCATTGCTAAATGTGGATGCGTTTTTTCTGGCGCTTGGATTGCTTTATGAGGAACCTAATCTAGTAGACCAGGCAGAAAAAATTTTGCTGGCTCTCTCTCAGGGTCAGGATGAAGCAGAGGTTTACTGTCAGAAGTTTAGGAAGTGGTCTGTGCTCACTCAATGGAATGAGTGTGCCCTGGCAGCGATTTTCAGAAAGGGTCTTTCTGAAGCCCTTAAGGATGTTATGGTGGGGTTCCCCACGCCTGCGGGTCTGAGTGAGTCAATGTCTTTGGCCATTCAAATTGATCGGCGTTTGCGGGAGCGCAAACCTGTGCACCATCTGGCGGTGTTTTCTGAACAGAAGCCTGAGTCTATGCAATGTGACAGGATTCTGACCAGAATTGAACGGCAAAATCACAGGCGTCAGAATGGGTTGTGCTTTTACTGTGGTGACTCCACTCATGTTATCTCTGATTGTTCTAAGCGCATAAAGAGGTTCGCTAAGTCTGTCATCATTGGTACTGTACAGCCTAAATTCATTTTGTCTGTTACTTTGATTTGCTCTCTGTCCTCCTACTCTGTTATGGCTTTTGTGGATTCAGGCGCTGCCCTGAATCTGATGGATTTGTCATTTGCCAGGTGCTGTGGTTTTATCTTGGAGCCATTGCAATTCCCTATTCCACTAAAGGGAATTGATGCTACGCCATTGGCCAAGAATAAGCCTCAGTACTGGACTCAAGTGACTATGTGCATGACTCCTGCACATCAGGAGGTTATTCGCTTTCTGGTGTTACATAATTTGCATGATGTTGTCGTGTTGGGTCTGCCATGGCTGCAGGTTCATAATCCAGTCCTGGATTGGAAAGCAATGTCTGTGTCAAGTTGGGGTTGTCAAGGGGTACATGGCGATGTTCCTTTGGTGTCAATTGCTTCTTCTACTCCTTCTGAAGTCCCTGAATTTTTGTCGGATTACCAGGATGTATTTGATGAGTCCAAATCCAGTGATTCCTGGTAGTAAGTTCCCTAAGGGTCGACTTTTTAATTTATCTGTACCAGAACATACCGCTATGCGGAGCTATATAAAGGAGTCTTTGGAGAAAGGGTATATTCGTCCGTCCTCGTCACCTTTGGGTGCAGGGTTCTTTTGTGGCCAAGAAGGATGGTTCTCTGAGACCCTGTATAGATTATCGCCTTCTAAATAAAATCACGGTCAAATTTCAGTACCCTTTGCCTCTGCTGTCCGATCTGTTTGATCGGATTAGGGGGGCTAGTTGGTTCACCAAGATAGATCTTCGAGGAGCTTATAATCTTGTGCATATAAAGCAGGGCAATGAATGGAAGACAGCATTTAATACGCCCGAAGGTCATTTTGAGTACTTGGTAATTCCTTTTGGGCTTTCTAATGCCCCTTCCGTGTTTCAGTCCTTCATGCACGACATCTTCCGAGAGTATCTGGATAGATTCATGATTGTGTACCTGGATGATATTTTGGTCTTTTCTGATGATTGGGAGTCTCATGTGAAGCAGGTCAGGATGGTGTTTCAGGTCCTGCGTGCCAATGCCTTGTTTGTGAAGGGCTCTAAATGTCTCTTTGGAGTCCAGAAGGTTTCCTTTTTGGGCTTTATTTTTTCCCCTTCTACTATCGAGATGGATCCAGTGAAAGTCCAGGCCATCTATGACTGGACTCAACCTACATCGGTGAAGAGCCTTCTGAAGTTCTTGGGCTTTGCTAATTTTTACCGGCGCTTCATCACTAATTTTTCTAGTGTGGTTAAGCCTTTGACGGATTTGACTAGAAAGGGTGCTGATGTGACTAATTGGTCTTCTGCGGCCGTTGAGGCCTTTCAGGAGCTGAAACGTCGGTTTTCTTCGGCTCCTGTCTTGCGTCAGCCTGATGTCTCTCTTCCCTTTCAGGTCGAGGTTGATGCTTCTGAGATTGGAGCAGGGGCTGTCTTGTCACAGAGAAGCTCTGATGGCTCGGTGATGAGACCATGTGCTTTCTTTTCTAGAAAGTTTTTGCCTGCCGAGCGAAATGATGATGTTGGTAATCGGGAGTTGTTGGCAATGAAGTGGGCATTCGAGGAGTGGCGACATTGGCTTGAGGGAGCCAAGCATCACGTGGTGGTCTTGACGGATCACAAGAATTTGATTTATCTCGAGTCTGCCAAGCGGTTAAATCCTAGACAAGCTCGATGGTCGCTGTTTTTCTCCCGTTTTGATTTCGTGGTTTCATACCTTCCGGGCTCAAAAAATGTGAAGGCTGATGCCCTTTCTAGGAGTTTTGTGCCTGACTCTCCGGGAGTTTCTGAGCCGGCTGGTATCCTCAGAGAGGGGGTGATCTTGTCTGCCATCTCCCCTGATTTGCGGCGGGTGCTGCAGGAGTTTCAGGCCGATAGACCTGACCGTTGTCCACCGGAGAGACTGTTTGTCCCTGATAGATGGACCAGTAGAGTTATTTCCGAGGTTCATTCTTCAGTGTTAGCGGGTCATCTGTCATGATTCTCAATGGCGAGAGAACATAGCCCAGCATATATGAGAACTAGCTCTTGGAAGATGGAAACTATACTGACCATGAACTAAACCTGCCGCACAACTAGAAGTGGCCGGGTAGCATGCCTACGTTTTTTTATCCCTAGATGCCCAGCGCCAGCCGGAGAACTACCTAATCCTAGCAGAGGAAAAGACAGTCCTGGCTCACCTCTAGAGAAATTTTCCCAAAAGGCAGACAGAGGCCCCCACATATATTGGCGGTGATTTAAGATGAAATGACAAACGTAGTATGAAAATAGGTTTAGCAAAATCGAGGTCCGCTTACTAGATAGCATGAAGACAGAAAGGGCACTTTCATGGTCAGCAGAAAACCCTATCAAAACACCATCCAGAAATTACTTTAAGACTCTAGCATTAACTCATAACACCAGAGTGGCAATTTCCGCTCACAAGAGCTTTCCAGACACAGTAACGAAACAGCAGCTGTGAACAGGAACAAAATGCAAAAACACACAAGGACAAAAGTACAACTTAGCTGGGAGTTGTCTAGTAGCAGGAACATGCACAGAAAGGCTACTGATTACATTGTTGACCGGCATGAAACTGACAGAGGAGCAAGGTTATATAGCGACTCCCACATCCTGATAGGAGCAGGTGAACAGAGGGGATGATGCACACAAGTTAAATTCCACAAGTGGCCACAGGGGGAGCCCAGAATCCAATTTCACAACAGTACCCCCCCCTCAAGGAGGGGGCACCGAACTCTCACCAGAACCACCAGGGCGATCAGGATGAGCCCTATGAAAGGCACGGACAAGATCGGAGGCATGAACATCAGAGGCAGTGACCCAAGAATTATCCTCCTGACCGTATCCCTTCCATTTGACCAGATACTGGAGTTTCCGTCTGGAAACACGAGAGTCCAAGATCTTTTCCACAACGTACTCCAACTCACCCTCAACCAACACTGGAGCAGGAGGCTCAACGGAAGGCACAGCTGGTACCTCATACCTGCGCAACAATGACCGATGAAAAACATTATGAATCGAAAAGGATGCAGGGAGGTCCAAACGGAAGGACACAGGGTTAAGAATCTCCAATATCTTGTACGGGCCGATGAACCGAGGCTTAAACTTAGGAGAAGAAACCCTCATAGGGACAAAACGAGAAGACAACCACACCAAGTCCCCAACACAAAGCCGAGGACCAACACGACGACGGCGGTTGGCAAAAAGCTGAGTCTTCTCCTGGGACAACTTCAAATTGTCCACCACCTGCCCCCAAATCTGATGCAACCTCTCCACCACAGCATCCACTCCAGGACAATCCGAAGATTCCACTTGACCGGAGGAAAATCGAGGATGAAACCCCGAATTACAGAAAAACGGGGACACCAAGGTGGCAGAGCTGGCCCGATTATTGAGGGCGAACTCCGCCAAAGGCAAAAAAGCAACCCAATCATCCTGATCCGCAGACACAAAACACCTCAAATATGTCTCCAAGGTCTGATTAGTCCGCTCGGTCTGGCCATTAGTCTGAGGATGGAAAGCAGACGAAAAAGACAAATCTATGCCCATCCTAGCACAGAATGCCCGCCAAAATCTAGACACGAATTGGGTCCCTCTGTCAGAAACGATATTCTCCGGAATACCATGCAAACGAACAACATTTTGAAAAAACAGAGGAACCAACTCGGAAGAAGAAGGCAACTTAGGCAAGGGAACCAGATGGACCATCTTAGAGAAACGGTCACACACCACCCAGATGACAGACATCTTCTGAGAAACAGGCAGATCCGAAATAAAATCCATCGAGATGTGCGTCCAAGGCCTCTTCGGGATAGGCAAGGGTAACAACAATCCACTAGCCCGAGAACAACAAGGCTTGGCCCGAGCACAAACGTCACAAGACTGCACAAAGCCTCGCACATCTCGTGACAGGGAAGGCCACCAGAAGGACCTTGCCACCAAATCCCTGGTACCAAAGATTCCAGGATGACCTGCCAACGCAGAAGAATGAACCTCAGAGATGACTCTACTGGTCCAATCATCAGGAACAAACAGTCTACCAGGTGGGCAACGATCAGGTCTATCCGCCTGAAACTCCTGCAAGGCCCGCCGCAGGTCTGGAGAAACGGCAGACAATATCACTCCATCTTTAAGGATACCTGTGGGCTCAGAATTACCAGGGGAGTCAGGCTCAAAACTCCTAGAAAGAGCATCCGCCTTAACATTCTTAGAACCCGGTAGGTAAGACACCACAAAATTAAACCGAGAGAAAAACAACGACCAGCGCGCTTGTCTAGGATTCAGGCGCCTGGCAGACTCAAGGTAAATTAAATTTTTGTGGTCAGTCAATACCACCACCTGATGTCTGGCCCCCTCAAGCCAGTGACGCCACTCCTCAAAAGCCCACTTCATGGCCAAAAGCTCCCGATTCCCAATATCATAATTCCGCTCGGCGGGCGAAAATTTACGGGAAAAAAAAGCACAAGGTCTCATCACGGAGCAGTCGGAACTTCTCTGCGACAACACCGCCCCAGCTCCGATTTCAGAAGCGTCGACCTCAACCTGAAAAGGAAGAGCAACATCAGGCTGACGCAACACTGGGGCGGAAGGAAAGCGGCGCTTGAGCTCCCGAAAGGCCTCCACAGCATCAGGGGACCAATCAGCAACATCAGCACCCTTCTTAGTCAAATCAGTCAATGGTTTTACAACATCAGAAAAACCAGCAATAAATCGACGATAAAAGTTAGCAAAGCCCAAAAATTTCTGAAGACTCTTAAGAGAAGAGGGTTGCGTCCAATCACCAATAGCCTGAACCTTGACAGGATCCATCTCGATGGAAGAGGGGGAAAAAATGTATCCCAAGAAGGAAATCTTCTGAACCCCAAAAACACACTTAGAACCCTTCACACACAAGGAATTAGACCGCAAAACCTGAAAAACCCTCCTGACCTGCTGGACATGAGAGTCCCAGTCATCCGAAAAAATCAGAATATCATCCAGATACACAATCATAAATTTATCCAAATAATCGCGGAAAATGTCATGCATAAAGGACTGGAAGACTGAAGGGGCATTTGAAAGACCAAAAGGCATCACCAAATACTCAAAATAGCCCTCGGGCGTATTAAATGCGGTTTTCCACTCATCCCCCTGCTTGATTCGCACCAAATTATACGCCCCACGGAGATCAATCTTAGAGAACCACTTGGCCCCCTTTATACGAGCAAACAAATCAGTAAGCAGTGGTAACGGATATTGATATTTAACAGTGATTTTATTCAAAAGTCGATAATCAATACACGGCCTCAAAGAGCCGTCTTTCTTAGACACAAAGAAAAAACCGGCTCCTAAGGGAGATGACGAAGGACGAATATGTCCCTTTTCCAAGGACTCCTTTATATATTCTCGCATAGCAGCGTGTTCAGGCACAGACAGATTAAATAAACGACCCTTAGGGTATTTACTACCCGGGATCAAGTCTATGGCACAATCGCACTCCCGGTGCGGAGGTAGTGAACCAACCTTGGGTTCTTCAAAAACGTCACGAAAGTCAGACAAGAATTCAGGAATCTCAGAGGGAATAGATGATGAAATGGAAACCAAAGGTACGCCCCCATGAGTTCCTTTACATCCCCAGCTTAACACAGACATAGCTTTCCAGTCGAGGACTGGGTTATGAGATTGCAGCCATGGCAATCCCAGCACCAAAACATCATGTAGATTATACAGCACCAGAAAGCGAATAACCTCCTGGTGATCCGGATTAACACGCATAGTCACTTGTGTCCAGTATTGTGGTTTATTACTAGCCAATGGGGTGGAGTCAATCCCTTTCAGAGGTATCGGAGCCTCCAATGGCTCCAAATCATACCCACAGCGTTTGGCAAAGGACCAATCCATAAGACTCAAAGCAGCGCCAGAGTCGACATAGGCGTCCGCGGTAATAGATGACAAAGAACAAATCAGGGTCACAGATAGAATAAACTTAGACTGTAAAGTGCTAATTGAAACAGACTTGTCAGGCTTCTTAGTACGCTTAAAGCATGCTGATATAACATGAGTTGAATCACCACAATAGAAGCACAACCCATTTTTTCGTCTAAAATTCTGCCGCTCGCTTCTGGACAGAATTCTATCACATTGCATATTTTCTGGCGTTTTCTCAGTAGACACCGCCAAATGGTGCACAGGTTTGCGCTCCCGCAGACGCCTATCGATCTGAATAGCCATCGTCATGGACTCATTCAGACTCGCAGGCACAGGGAACCCCACCATAACATCCTTAATGGCATCAGAGAGACCTTCTCTGAAAATCGCCGCCAGGGCGCACTCATTCCACTGAGTAAGCACAGACCATTTGCGGAATTTTTGGCAGTATATTTCAGCTTCATCTTGCCCCTGAGACAAGGACATCAAGGCCTTTTCCGCCTGAAGCTCTAAATGAGGTTCCTCATAAAGCAACCCCAAGGCCAGAAAAAACGCATCCACATTGAGCAACGCAGGATCCCCTGGTGCCAATGCAAAAGCCCAGTCTTGAGGGTCGCCCCGGAGCAAGGAAATTACAATCCTGACCTGCTGTGCAGGGTCTCCGGCAGAGCGAGACTTCAGGGACAAAAACAATTTGCAATTATTTTTAAAATTTTGAAAGTGAGATCTATTCCCCGAGAAGAATTCAGGCAAAGGAATTCTAGGCTCAGACATAGGTGCATGAACAACAAAATCTTGCAAATTTTGTACCTTCGTGGCGAGATTATTCAAACCTGTAGCTACACTCTGAAGATCCATTTGAAACAGGTGAACACAGAGCCATTCAAGGATTAGAAGGAGAGGAAGAGAGGAAGGCTGCAGTATAGGCAGACTAGCAAGTGATTCAATTAAGAGCACACTCAGAACTAGAGGGGAAAAAAAAAAAAAAAAAAAATTGTAGCAGACTTCTCTTTTCTCTCCTTTCTCAGCCAGTAATTTAACCCTTTTTTGGGCCGGTCAAACTGTCATGATTCTCAATGGCGAGAGAACATAGCCCAGCATATATGAGAACTAGCTCTTGGAAGATGGAAACTATACTGACCATGAACTAAACCTGCCGCACAACTAGAAGTGGCCGGGTAGCATGCCTACGTTTTTTTATCCCTAGATGCCCAGCGCCAGCCGGAGAACTACCTAATCCTAGCAGAGGAAAAGACAGTCCTGGCTCACCTCTAGAGAAATTTTCCCAAAAGGCAGACAGAGGCCCCCACATATATTGGCGGTGATTTAAGATGAAATGACAAACGTAGTATGAAAATAGGTTTAGCAAAATCGAGGTCCGCTTACTAGATAGCATGAAGACAGAAAGGGCACTTTCATGGTCAGCAGAAAACCCTATCAAAACACCATCCAGAAATTACTTTAAGACTCTAGCATTAACTCATAACACCAGAGTGGCAATTTCCGCTCACAAGAGCTTTCCAGACACAGTAACGAAACAGCAGCTGTGAACAGGAACAAAATGCAAAAACACACAAGGACAAAAGTACAACTTAGCTGGGAGTTGTCTAGTAGCAGGAACATGCACAGAAAGGCTACTGATTACATTGTTGACCGGCATGAAACTGACAGAGGAGCAAGGTTATATAGCGACTCCCACATCCTGATAGGAGCAGGTGAACAGAGGGGATGATGCACACAAGTTAAATTCCACAAGTGGCCACAGGGGGAGCCCAGAATCCAATTTCACAACAGTCATCCTGGGATCTTTGGTACCAGGGATTTGGTGGCTAGGTCCTTTTGGTGGCCTTCTTTGTCGCGGGATGTGCGTTCCTTTGTGCAGTCCTGTGGGATTTGTGCTCGGGCCAAGCCTTGCTGTTCTCATGCCAGTGGATTGCTTTTGCCTTTGCCTGTCCCGAAGAGGCCTTGGACGCATATTTCCATGGATTTTATTTAGGATCTTCCAGTCTCTCAGAGGATGTCTGCCATCTGGGTGGTTTGTGATCGTTTTTCTAAAATGGTCCATTTGGTGCCTTTGCCTAAGTTACCCTCCTCCTCTGATTTGGTTCCGCTGTTTTTTCAGAATGTGGTCCGTTTGCATGGTATTCCGGAGAACATTGTGTCTGACAGAGGGTCCCAGTTTGTGTCCAGATTTTGGCGGTCCTTTTGTGCTAAGATGGGCATTGATTTGTCTTTTTCCTCGGCCTTCCATCCTCAGACGAATGGCCAAACCGAACGTACGAATCAGACCTTGGAAACTTATCTGAGATGTTTTGTTTCTGCTGATCAGGATGATTGGGTGACTTTTTTGCCATTGGCTGAGTTCGCCCTCAATAATCGGGCTAGTTCCGCTACTTTGGTTTCGCCTTTTTTTTGTAATTCTGGTTTTCATCCTCGTTTTTCCTCAGGTCAGGTTGAACCTTCTGACTGTCCTGGGGTGGATTCTGTGGTGGATAGGTTGCAGCAGATTTGGAACCACGTAGTGGACAATTTGACGCTGTCACAGGAGAAGGCTCAGCGCTTTGCTAATCGCCGTCGCTGTGTTGGTCCCCGACTTCGTGTGGGGGATTTGGTATGGTTGTCATCTCGTTATGTTCCTATGAAGGTTTCCTCTCCTAAGTTCAAACCTCGTTTCATCGGTCCTTATAAGATTTTGGAAATCCTCAATCCGGTGTCATTTCGTTTGGACCTCCCAGCATCTTTTGCCATTCATAATGTGTTCCATAGGTCATTGTTGCGGAGGTATGTGGTGCCTGTGGTTCCGTCTGTTGACCCTCCTGCTCCGGTGTTGGTCGAGGGAGAATTGGAGTATGTGGTGGAGAAGATCTTGGATTCTCGTATTTCGAGACGGAAGCTTCAGTACTTGGTTAAATGGAAGGGCTATGGTCAGGAGGATAATTCCTGGGTTGTTGCCTCTGATGTCCATGCTGCCGATTTGGTTCGTGCCTTTCATTTGGCTCGTCCTGATCGGCCTGGGGGCTCTGGTGAGGGTGACCCCTCCTCCAGGGGGGGGTACTGTTGTGAATTCCGTTCTCGGGCTCCCTCTTGTGGTCATGAGTGGTACTTTGTGAGTTCTGTTTATGGGCTCCCTCTGGTGGCTTTTAGTGTTACTGCTGGTCTGTAGCTGGACTCCAGCTGCCTCGTTTCCTGCTAGGCCTGCTGCCTATTTAACTCCATCTGGACCTTTACTTGTTGCCTGCTGTCGTTGTATTCAGTACTGGTTCAGATCTCTCTGGGACTTCCCTTGTGACCTGTCTCCTCGTGGAGAAGCTAAGTTCATGCTAGTCCATTTTTGCTCATTTCTATTTGAAAATGTTTCTCAGTATGTTATGAGTTCAGTCAAGCTTGCTTATATGCTATTTGATTGCTAGCTGGAAGCTCTGGGGTGCGGAGTTGCGCCCCTCACATCGTGAGTCGGTGTGGGTGTCTTTTTGTATTCTCTGCGTGGATACTTTTGTAGTATTTTATACTGACCGCACAGATTCCTTGCTATCTTCTGACTATTTAGTTATTAGCGGGCCTCATTTGCTAAAACCTATTTTCATTTCTATGTTTGTGTTTTCCCCTTAAACTCACCGTTATTATTTGTGGGGGGCTGCTTACACTTTGGGGAAAATTTCTCTGAGGCAAGTGAGGCTTTGTTTCTCTCTAGGGGTAGCTAGTTTCTCAGGCTGTGAACGAGGCGTCTAGGCCGAGTTAGGAACGCTCCACGGCTGCCTATAGTGTGGTTTGATAGGATCAGAATTGCGGTCAGTAAAGTTCCCACATTCCCAGAGCTTGTCCTTATTTTTGGGTTTACTCATCAGGTCAGTTCATGTGTTCTAACCACCAGGATCATAACACAAGTCATGTCAGACGAGTTAATATGAATGCCTAAAAATTCCAACAAAGTGCAGGGGGAAACAGTCTTTTCTGTGGCGATAGGAATGCCAAAATGGTGACAAATTTTTAGGAACCTATCCAGAAGGGAGCTACAAATGTTTGAACTGCCGGGGCCTATAAAAAGGAAGTCATCCAAATAATGAAGAACCCCGCCATCTAAAAGGGAAAACTGGACCACCCAATGTAAAAATGAAGAAAATGATTCAAAATAATAACATGACAACGAAAAACCCATGGGGAGGCATTTATCAAAAAAGAATTTATCGTTGAAGTAAAAACCGAGGGAATTGAATCCGTCTGGGTTCACTGGTAAAAGTCTAAAGGCTGATTTTATGTCCGACTTAGCCATCATAGCATTACTACCGAATTTTTGTAAGATTGAAATAGCCTCGTCAAAAGAGGAATACTTAACCGAGCATAAAGTAGGGTCAACTTCGTCATTGAGAGAGGCGCCTTTAGGATATGATAGATGGTGTATTAAACGAAAGGAGCCTGGCTCTTTTTTTGGAACTACCCCAAGCGGGGAGATCCTGAAATTTAAAAAAGGGGGGGGAATCAAAGGGGCCAGCTACCTTACCCATTTCCATTTCTTTAAAGATTTTTTCTTTCACAATTAAAGGGAATACAGAAGCTGACGGTAAATTTCGGACTAAAACGCAACCGACCCCTTTAAACTGTGGAACAAAAAATCCATAGTAAAAACCACGAAAAATCAATGAGCTAATCTCCTGATTTGGAAATGCCTCGAGCCATGGAACCATGTTTTGTAATTTCACTGGAGTCGAGGCCCTTTGAAACTGGTTCCTTAGAGGGCCCTTGCTGCCCAGACTGAAGCTGCTTTTTGTAACACTTGAACATGGGGTGGCTGTTTCCGCAAAAGGAGCATTCGTGCCGAAAACGGCAATTTGACGCCCACTTACAATTGCTTTCATTGAACGCAAAACAAACTCCTTTTTTTGCAGGAGCAGCCACGCCTTGTCTGGATGAAGGGAATTTTTGAGGTAACATTAAATTAATCCATAGACCTATGTCTTTCTTGCCCCAAGCTAGATTGGGGTGCATGGCTAGCTTCTGTCTGAAGGATTCATCATATATAAGCCATGCCATGCCCCCAAAATTTCTATAGGCCTCTAAAATGGAATCCAAATGTTGAAAGAGGCCTGAACATAGGTTAGGGAATTTCTCTCCAAGAACTGCAGCATAGATAGAGAATGCCTGGAGCCAATTATTGAACGATTTTGTATGAGAATATTTCTTTCTATCCTCCTGCTCGTCTCTCTTCTCGTATCTATGCTGCTGATCTCTGACAGAAGGCAATAATGAAAAGATGTCAACATACTCCCGATTCCAAATCTGCTCTTTAAGAGAAGAGCTAAGATGTAATCCAAGCGGTGACACCTCACATGTAAGGGACTCCTTTAAAAACACCTCATGCAAACCCGGTTTATGTATAATATTAACCTTATCTGCAACACATTGTGAAGCAGGTGCATTGAGAGTTTTAGAAGGAGACCCTTTGGAAAGATAATCAATAACAGTATCCCTTACAATAGCTTTTAAATCAAAAGAGGGGACAGATAGAGGCAAATTTAAAATCTCACCCCTATCCGTTTGGTCCTGGTCCAATGGAGTGGAAGCACTCAAGCCCATGTCAGAGGGCGAATGCTGCTGCGGGGGGAAATCCTCCACTTCATCTGAGCCGGGTGATCCAGATCTCCAGGCCGCCGCTGCAGCGCCAGCGGCACTTGTTCTTCTTACGGATGCACTTCTAGGCAGATGCGCGCCAGGTGCTGGAACTCCCTGGGCCCTCGCACCTCTTTTATGGGTGTGAGGGCTAGACGGATCCCTGCTAACGTCGCCGCCGCCCGCCACAGCCGTACAGCTTCTTCGGCTAACTGTGGCAGAGGAGGCGGCCGTAGAAGATGACGTCGGCAGCGATGCTTTATGGCCGCCGACAAGCTCTCACAATGGGCTGCGAGAATTCGGCTGCGGCGGCTTTCTGTTCCTGTTCCTGGCACCGCGGTTCCTGTCAGACGCTCTCAAAGATGGCGGCGGTGATCGGGATCTCTTCTGCTGGCGGTTCCTCACGGAGCTGCGAGATGCTTGCTGAGGTGCCGGGGACACAGGAGGGGCAGCGGGAGAGAGCGGAGGCCGAGGGTCACCAGCTGCGAGAACCTCCGGACCGGAGGTAGGTGATATAGCAGGTTTTAAAGCCAAGCAGCTCTGTAACCACTCGGCGCCGCCCTCCTCTTCAGCCCTCATCAGCTGTTCCATCAATGCTTCCATCTTCAGTCTTCCTATCTTCAAATCTTCTTGTGGTCGACTGATGACAGGACCCAGGAAACAGCTGGTTATATAGACAAATTTCTTCCCTCACAAAACTTGTTAGCCAATCAGGATGCCGCAAAATTGCGGGAAGAACACAGAAAATGAATCTGTAAAAACTGGTTAGAACCTGCTCGTGCCTCGCACAGCTGACTGAGAAAAAACATATTAACCCTTAATTGTTTACCACCTTAAAAACACCATTACCTTTATAAAACTGGGGTTGTATTAAACCATTACATATAAAAATTGGGGGCTGTGTTCTCATGCGACCCCCCTAAGATAAACTCAGGGGAGGGCGTTCATTCTCAGAAAACCCCTGTAGTGTCGGTTCACATGCACCATTTTTGCTACGATTGATCTACACTGTTAGCAGGAAATATTTAGCGTTTTTGCAGCCTTTTCACTTGCATATTTGTGTCCTATCCATTTGAATAGGGAAAGAAACGCTGAAAGACGACAGCAACAGATTAATAAAAAAAAGTGTCTTGTGGCCGGTATCTGTCTCTGGCTGCTGCTCGGGGACAGCGTGGAATAGTTTAGGAGATGGTACTAGAGGATATTAAGCCCTGTTCACACTGCACTTCTGCAGTGTGTCCTGGGGCTCTGACTGAATCCCCCTAAAATAGGACTCACGAAAATCTCCAACGGGCCACAGACTGCACTGACACAAGCAGAGGTCAAAGTAATTTTTTTTTTTCTGAAATTGACTGATATATATTCTTAGGCCGGGTGCACACGATTAGGAATTGGCAGCGCTTTGAACACAGCACACGTCCGCTGCCTGCTGTTGAACGCAGGTGACTCCACATGTGACCACTGAACTGTGCGGATTCACTGCATCCAATACATTGTACGGGTGACATTTATCGCGTCTCTGCAAGATAAATAGACATGCCGCGATCTGGAAAGACGCACCGCATGTCCGTCTCCGCGGGTGATTTCTTGAAATCCCATCCACTATGCTGTAACATCTGGACGCTGCACAAGTACACAGCGTCCAACCCGCAGCGATTACTGATCATGTGCAGTGACCCTCAGAGTCTGTTTGTGGTTTTTTTGTCTAAAAGTGTCCACTTTTCTGTGGCTGTTGGGACAGACGGACACATTCAGAATTAAAACATCACGTGGAATTCATGTGAACTCCATTCCTGTCATTGCAATCTATGGCTCTATACAGGTTTCAGGCAGAACCCACTGGGAGCACTAAACAAAGACAGTGTGAACAAGCCCTAATGTAAGACACAGGCATTAGATATACCGCATTTTTCGGATTATAAGATGCACTTTTTTCCCCAAAATTTGGGGGGCAAATGGGGGTGCGTCTTATAATGCAGATATACCTTACCGGCCGCGGTGGAGCAGGGTCCAGGGTCTCTGCAGGCCGCAGGCTGGGATGAAGGGGTGATCGCATATGCGGTGTGCCGCTGTGGGTGTTCGGTGCTGCGGTTGTATGGTGCTGCGGGTGTATGGTGCTGCGGGGGCTCTGCCGACATTTTGTGAAAGGCCAGAGCCCATGCAGTTGCATGGTTTCCTATGGGGTGGACACCGGGAAATTGGCTGCCGGGGGTGCATGAGCAAATGGAAATCTCGGCACCAGTCTCGGGAGATGAGATTTCAGCGCTGAGATCTAATCTCCCGAGATCTTGGTGCCAAGATCTCCATCTGCGCATGCGCTTCCCCCCGGCAGCCATTTTCCCAGGAGTCCACCGCATAGGAAACCATGGAACTGGTGCAGCATGGTGCCTCAGTGGTTAGCACTGCAGCTTTGCAGCGCTGGAGTCCTGGGTTCAAATTCCACCAAGGACAACATCAAGGATTTTGTATGCTCTGGTGTTTGTGTGGGTTTTCTCCGGGTTCTCTGGTTTCTTCCTACATTCCAAAGACAGGGAATTTAGATTGTGAGCCCCATTGGGGACAGTGCCACTAATGTTTGTGAAGCGCTGTGGAATTAATAGCGCTATATAAATGAGTAAAAATAAATAAACTACTTGGGTTCGGGCCTTTCACAAAATGTCAGCAGAGCCCCCGCAGCACCAAACATCTGCAGCACTGAACACCTGCAGCAGCGTGCTGCACATCCAAACACCCCCTCATCCCAGCACGCGGCCTGCAGCAATGCTCCAGCAGCGACCCTGGGACCCCACTTCACCGCAGCCACCACCCCCGGTAAGCAATAAGACGCATGGATTATAAGAAGCACCACCACTTTATTAAAAAAAAGTTTTTTTCCAATTTTTCGCCTCAAAATTTGGGGTGCGTCTTATAATCCGGAGCTTTTTACAATCTCCAAAATACGGTAAACTACTGATTCCTATTATAGCAACACAACAATTTCAGAACTATATATGCAGCACATATACACAGATACACACATTATATATACTTTATACATATAGAAACACACACTATATAAAGTATATACTGTACATACACTCACATGCACCACAGATATACACAATCATACTATATACTGTATATATACACACACATGCTATACACACATATACAGACACACACACACACTGTATACTGCACATGTACACACACAGATACACATATACATGTATACTTACCAGGTTCTGCAGCTTCACTTGTTCAGATCCATTCCCAGGACAGTGCTAGAAGCAGCCATGATGAGGAGTCAGACTCGGAGATGACACAGACACACAGAGCTGCAGGCATCTTCCTGGCCCGGCTCTGACCTCTGTCTGCTATGCTGTAATCGGGCCCCTTCCCCTCACTCTTCTAACCTGACTGCAGGGAGAGAGAGAGAGGGGGGGGGGCTGGAGAGGGGTTTGGGAGAGACCCTTCGGGACTGCAGAGGATGCACAGCGTTATTCACTGCTGTACACCCTCTGGGCACTTCATAAAGGGGCTGTAAAACCAGGGGGACCCCTTTGTGAGTGGGGGCCCCAAGCGTCTGCCTGGTCTGCCTGTCCCAAATGCTGGCCTGGCACATTGATAAGAACATGGGGCTTATTGATTTTAAAAACTATTTAAAGAATCCCACTGTGTATCTGTTGGGGCTTGGACTCTTTCCTGATTTCATACCTTCTATGATTGCTGTTACCTTGTCCAAGGTAAAGTCCCTTTCTAAGTCAAATAGCACTTCTTCAGGCAATGTAGGGAATTTGTGCATGTGTAAGTAAGAATTTATTTTATCCTGAACTTGGAGCACAGTTAGGTCCTCAAAATGACCTTTGATCTATTATATAATCGTCTAATCTCCACTTCCATCTGTTTGTCTGTCTGTCTGTTTGTCTGTCTGTCTGTCACGGAAATCCAGCATCACTGATTGGTCGCGGCCGGCTGGGCGTGACCAATCAGCGATGTACCATCATTCTCTGACAGACCCGGAAACGCTGCCTGCAGCATTTCCGGTTCCGTCACCGCTTTTGACAAGTGTGACCAACTTTTTACTATTGATGCTGCCTATGCAGCATCAATAGTAAAAAGATCTAATGTTAAAAATAATAATAAAAAAAAATTGTGATATTCTCACCTTCCGTCGCCTCCGCAGCAGCTTTTGCTGCAGCTCGCGATGCTCTGGTGCCACCGCTTTGCTGATTGGTTGCGGCAGCCGGCGTGACCAATCAGCGACATTGGCGCGGGATTTAAATCACGCGTCTCTGATTGGCCGCGGCCAATCAGCGAAGCGGTGTTTAAATCCCGTGTCAATGTTGCTGATTGGTCGCGATACTCTGGTCCCACCGCTTCGCTGATTGGTCGCGGCCAGCCGGCGCGACCAATCAGGAACATTGGTGCGGGATTTAAATCACGTTTCGCTGATTGGTCGTGCCCAGCCGGCGCGACCAATCAGCGACATTGCCGCGGGATTTAAATCACATTTCGCTGATTGGGCACGCCCAGCCGGCGTGACCAATCAGCGAGATTGCCGTGGGATTTAAATCACATTTCGCTGATTGGTCGTGCCCAGCCGGCGCGACCAATCAGCGACATTGCCGCGGGATTTAAATCACATATCACTGATTGGGCATGCCCAGCCGGCGTGACCAATCAGTGACATTGGCGTGGGATTTAAATCACGTTTCACTGATTGGTCACACCCAGCCAGCTCGACCAGTCAGCGACATTGGCACGGGATGTAAATCACGCTTTGCTGATTGGTCGTGGCCAGCCGGTGCAACCAATCAGCAACATTGCAGCGGGATTTAAATCATGTTTCGCTGATTGGTTGCGGCCAATCAGCGAAGCGGTGTTTAAATCCCATGCCAATGTCGCTGATTGGTTGCGGCCAGCCGGCACGACCAATCAGCGACATTGGCGCGGGATGTAAATCACGCTTTGCTGATTGGTCGTGGCCAGCCGGCGGGACCAATCAGCGACATTGGCGGGGGATTTAAATCACACTTCGCTGATTGGTCGCGCCCAGCCGGGGGTGGGACAGGCCCATTACGGTCGCGAATTGGCGTGTGATTTGAACCAAGCTTCGCTGATTGGTCGCGGCACGCCGGCGGCGACCAATCAGTGATATTGGCGCGCAATTTAACCCTCACTCACAGCGAGACGTAGTTCACTCACGTTTACTGAATAAGTTCTGTCAGGTCAGTCACGGTGCCACGTAGTTCAGTCAAATTTAATGAACACTTTCTGCCAGTCACAGTGAGTAATAGTTCAGTTACGTTTGATGAACATTTTCTGTCACTCAGTCACGTCTAATGAACACTTTCTGTCAGTCACAATGTGACATAGTTCAGTCACGTTTAATGAACATTTTCTGTTAGTCATAGTGCCACATAGTTCAGTCATGTTTAATTAACATTTTCTGTCAGTCATAGTGCCACGTAGTTCAGTCACGTTTAATGAGCACTTTGTCAGTCACAGTGAGTCATAGTTCTGTCACGTTTAATGAACATTTTCTGTCAGTCACAATGCCACGTAGATCACCGACATTGGCGCGGGATTTAACGACAGTGCGCGACCAATCAGTGAAGCAGTGTATAAATTCTGTGCCAATTCGCCGCCATACTGCGCCTGTCATTGATTGGCGCGGGATTTAAACA
Organism: Ranitomeya variabilis; assembly: GCF_051348905.1. Classification (NCBI taxonomy): domain Eukaryota; kingdom Metazoa; phylum Chordata; class Amphibia; order Anura; family Dendrobatidae; genus Ranitomeya; species Ranitomeya variabilis. The sequence goes on from NC_135234.1 coordinate 654,561,458, forward strand.
CCGCTTTACTGATTGGTTGTGCCCGGCTGGCCGCAACCAATCAGCGACAGGCGCAGTCCGGCCGTGAATTGGCACGGGATTTGAACCACGCTTCAGGCCAGACCGCGCCAGTCTCGCCGGGCACGAACATTCAGCAAATCGTGGTTCAAATCCCTCGCCAATTTGTGACCGGACTGCAACGGTCGCTGATTGGCGCGGGATTTAAACACCACTTCGCTGATTGGTCACGGCCGGCCTCGACTAATCAGACCACGTAGTATATTGCAAAGCCATGTAGTATATAACACAGCCACGTAGTATATTGCACAGCCACGTAGTATGTAGCACAGCCCATGTAGTATGTAGCACAGCCCACGTAGTATATTACACAGCCACGTAGTATATTGCACAGCCATGTAGTATATAACACAGCCACGTAGTTTATTGCACAGCCACGTAGTATGTAGCACAGCCCATGTAGTATGTAGCACAGCCCACGTAGTATATTTCACAGCCACGTAGTATATTGCACAGCCACATAGTATGTAATACAGCCCACGTAGTATATAGCACAGCCATGTAGTATATTGCACAGCCATGTAGTATATAACACAGCCACATAGTTTATTGCAGAGCCATGTAGTATGTAGTACAGCCCATGTAGTATATTGCACAGCCACGTAGTATATAGCACAGCCCATGCAGTATATTAGACAACGATGCAGTATATAGCACAGCCACGTAGTATATTGCACAGCCACATAGTATATAACACAGCCACGTAGTTTATTGCACAGACACGTAGTATGTAGCACAGCCCATCTAGTATGTAGCACAGCCCACGTAGTTTATAGCACAGCCACGTAGTATATGACACAGCCATGTAGTATATAACACAGCCACATAGTTTATTGCACAGCCACATAGTATGTAGCACATCCCATGTAGTATGTAGCACAGCCCACGTAGTATATAGTATAAACATAAGGATGAATGACCTCGGGGAGATCAAAACATCCAACACTGTGGAGACACCATCACGTGTTTCTCAACGCAGTGATCCAGAACACTGTCCCCATCCCTTAAGGAAAATATGCAAATGCATGTAGAAAAGCCGCGGAGACACCATCACGTGTTTCTCAACGCAAGCAATGAACAGCCAGGTCTTTCACCGGGAAGGAACAACCACGGGAAGGGCAGCATCCAATAAAGGAAAACCACCTATGCCAAAACATGGTATCACTCCACAGACAGCTGTTTTGGAGTATTTGCCCCTCATCAGTGTGGATGTCAGGACTCTGAACATTTTTTACCTTTTGTGCATTACTGCCCTTTCCAACATGGCGTCTTTGGTCTCATGTGCACTTGTCTTTCTGCTATAAAACTCCACCCCAGCCTTCAGTCTGTGCTAGATTATTCTGCTTTGCATCCAGCTCCTGATTACTCCCTGGCCTTGCACCTGCACCTGCTCCTGTGAACCTGTGTTGGAGATCCTGCCTCTCTGCTCAGAGTTCCTGCTGCATACACCAGCGTTCAGTAATCTGTTGTGAATTCTGTTCTCGAACTCCCTCCGGTGGTTATGAATGGTACTTCGGCGAGTTCTGTCCATGGACTCCCTCTGGTGGCGGTGAGAGGAGCTGCTGGTTCTGAGGTTCCTTCCTCAGCTGACCTCGTTTAGTCCTAGGCTGGCTGCTCTATTTAACTCCACTTGGATCGTTACTTGATGCCAGCTGTCAATGTCCTAGTACTGGTTCAGTTTGCTCTTGGATCTTTCAGATGACCTGTCTACTCCAGCAAAAGCTAAGTCCCTGCTAGCTTATTTGTTTACCACTGTTTTCTTGTCCAGCTTGCTATCATGATTCTGCCTTGCTAGCTGGAAGCTCTGGGAGGCAGAGTGGCACCTCCACGCCGTGAGTTGGTGCGGGGTCTCTTTTGCACACTCTGCGTGGTTTTTTGGTAGTTTTTTATGCTGACCGCAAAGATACCTTTTCTATCCTCAAGTCTGTTTAGTTAAGTCTGGCCTCCTTTGCTGAAACCTATTTCATTCCTGTGTTTGTGACTTCCATCTTAACTCACAGTCAATATGTGTGGGGGGCTGCTTATTTCTTTGGGGAATTTCTCTGAGGCAAGTTAGGCTTGTTATTTTCTATCTTTAGGGGTAGTTAGCTCTTAGGCTGTGAAGAGGCGTCTAGGTAGAGTCAGGTACGTTCCACGGCTATTTCTAGTTGTTGTGATAGGATTAGGGGTTGCGGTCAGCAGAGCTCCCACTTCCCAGAGCTTGTCCTGTATTACTAGTTTGCTCATCAGGTCATTCCTAGTGCTCCTAACCACCAGGTCATCATAACAGTACAGCTGGCCCGTAAAGTGTTAATGCATCTCCATAGAGGGATTAATGAAGTTCTGAGACCATTTTTTTTTCCCTCTGCAGCGTGTTTTGTTTTTCTTTTCCCCTAAATCTCTGGGTGGTTCAGGACACAGGTGTAGATATGGACATTCAAGGTCTGTCCTCTTGTGTGGATCAACTCACTGCAAGGGTACAAGGCATTCAAGATTATGTAGTTCAGAACCCGATGTTAGAACCCAGAATTCCAATTCCTGATTTGTTTTCTGGGGATAGATCTAAGTTCCTGAATTTCAAAAATAATTGTTGACTGTTTTTTGCTTTGAAACCCCGCTCCTCTGGTGACCCCATTCAGCAAGTAAAAATCATTATTTCTTTGCTACGTGGCGACCCTCAAGACTGGGCATTTTCCCTTGCGCCAGGAGATCCTGCATTGCGTAATGTAGATGCGTTTTTTCTGGCGCTTGGGTTGCTTTATGATGAACCAGGTTCAGTGGATCAGGCAGAGAAAATCTTGCTGGCTTTGTGTCAGGGTCAGGATGAAGCGGAGGTATATTGTCAGAAGTGCTTACTCAGTGGAATGAGTGTGCCCTGGCGGCAATTTTCAGAAAGGGTCTTTCTGAAGCCCTTAAGGATGTTATGGTGGGATTCCCCACGCCTGCTGGTCTGAATGAGTCTATGTCCTTGGCCATTCAGATCGATCGACGCTTACGTGAGCGCAAAACTGTGCACCATTTGGCGGTATCTTCTGAGCAGAGGCCTGAGCCTATGCAATGTGATAGGACCTTGACCAGAGCTGAACGGCAAGAATACAGATGTCAGAATGGGCTGTGTTTTTACTGTGGTGACTCCACTCATGCTATCTCTGATTGTCCTAAACGCACTAAGCGGTTCGCTAGGTCTGCCACCATTGGTACGGTACAGCCAAAATTTCTTTTGTCCGTTACTCTGATTTGCTCTTTGTCATCCTATTCTGTTATGGCATTTGTGGATTCAGGCGCTGCCCTGAATTTGATGGACTTGGAGTTTGCCAGGCGCTGTGGTTTTTTCTTGGAGCCCTTACAGTATCCTATTCCATTGAGAGGAATTGATGCTACGCCTTTGGCCAAGAATAAGCCTCAGTACTGGACTCAATTGACCATGTGCATGGCTCCTGCACATGAGGAGGATATTCGCTTTTTGGTGTTGCATAATCTGCATGATGTGGTCATTTTGGGTTTGCCATGGCTACAGGTCCATAATCCAGTATTGGACTGGAAATCAATGTCTGTATCCAGTTGGGGTTGTCAAGGGGTACATGGGGATGTCCCATTGTTGTCAATTTCGTCTTTCCATCCTTCTGAAGTCCCTGAGTTCTTGTCAGATTACCGGGATGTATTTGATGAGCCCAAATCCAGTGCCCTACCTCCTCATAGGGATTGCGATTGTGCTATTAATTTGATTCCTGGTAGTAAGTTTCCGAAGGGCCGACTGTTCAATTTATCTGTGCCAGAACACGCCGCTATGCGGAGTTATGTAAAGGAGTCCTTGGAGAAAGGGCATATTCGCCCGTCGTCGTCACCGTTGGGAGCAGGGTTCTTTTTTGTGGCCAAGAAGGATGGTTCTCTGAGACCTTGTATAGATTACCACCTTCTCAATAAAATCACCGTCAAATTTCAGTACCCTTTGCCGCTACTGTCTGATTTGTTTGCTCGGATTAAGGGGGCTAGCTGGTTCACCAAGATAGATTCCTCTGCAGCCGTTGAGGCTTTTCAGGAGTTGAAGCGTCGTTTTTCTTCTGCCCCTGTGTTGTGTCAGCCAGATGTTTCGCTCCCGTTTCAGGTCGAGGTGGATGCTTCTGAGATTGGAGCAGGGGCTGTTCTGTCTCAAAGAAGTTCTGATGGCTCGGTGATGAAACCATGTGCTTTCTTTTCTAGAAAGTTTTCGCCTGCTGAGCGCAAATATGATGTGGGCAATCGAGAGTTGTTGGCTATGAAGTGGGCGTTCGAGGAGTGGCGACATTGGCTTGAAGGAGCCAAGCATCACGTGGTGGTCTTGACGGATCACAAGAATCTGACTTATCTCGAGTCTGCCAAGCGGTTGAATCCTAGACAGGCTCGATGGTCGCTGTTTGTCTCCCGCTTCGATTTTGTGGTTTCGTACCTTCCGGGGTCTAAGAATGTGAAGGCTGATGCCCTTTCAAGGAGTTTTGTGCCTGATTCTCCGGGAGTTCCTGAGCCGGCTGGTATTCTCAAAGAGGGGGTAATTTTGTCTGCCATCTCCCCTGATTTGCGGCGGGTGCTGCAGGAGTTTCAGGCTGATAGACCTGACCGTTGCCCAGCGGAAAAATTGTTTGTCCCTGATAGATGGACTAGTAGAGTTATCTCTGAGGTTCATTGTTCGGTGTTGGCTGGTCATCCTGGAATCTTTGGTACCAGGGATTTGGTGGCTAGATCCTTTTGATGGCCTTCCTTGTCACGGGATGTGCGTTCTTTTGTGCAGTCCTGTGGGACTTGTGCTCGGGCTAAGCCCTGCTGTTCTCGTGCCAGTGGGTTGCTTTTGTCCTTGCCGGTCCCGAAAAGGCCCTGGACGCATATTTCCATGGATTTTATTTCAGATCTCCCTGTCTCTCAAAGGATGTCGGTTATCTGGGTGGTTTGTGATCGCTTCTCTAAGATGGTCCATTTGGTACCTTTGCCTAAATTGCCTTCCTCCTCTGATTTGGTTCCATTATTTTTCCAGCACGTGGTTCGTTTGCATGGTATTCCGGAGAACATCGTGTCGGACAGAGGTTCCCAGTTTGTTTCGAGGTTTTGGCGGTCCTTTTGTGCTAAGATGGGCATTGATTTGTCTTTTTCTTCAGCTTTCCATCCTCAGACAAATGGCCAAACCGAACGAACCAATCAGACTTTGGAGACATATCTGAGATGCTTTGTTTCTGCTGATCAGGATGATTGGGTGTCCTTCTTGCCTTTGGCTGAGTTTGCCCTTAATAATCGGGCCAGCTCGGCCACTTTGGTTTCGCCTTTTTTCTGTAATTCTGGTTTCCACCCTCGTTTTTCTTCAGGACAGGTTGAGCCTTCGGACTGTCCTGGTGTGGATTCTGTGGTGGACACGTTGCAGCAGATTTGGACTCACGTGGTGGACAATTTGACATTGTCCCAGGAGAAGGCTCAACGTTTCGCTAACCGCCGTCGCTGTGTTGGTCCCCGACTTCGTGTTGGGGATTTGGTTTGGTTATCGTTTCGTTATGTTCCTATGAAGGTTTCGTCTCCTAAGTTTAAGCCTCGTTTCATTGGTCCTTATAAGATTTCTGAAATTCTTAATCCTGTGTCATTTCGTTTGGACCTTCCAGCTTCTTTCGCCATCCATAATGTGTTCCATAGGTCGTTATTGCGGAGATATATGGCTCCTATGGTTCCCTCTGTCGACCCTCCTGCCCCGGTGTTGGTTGAGGGGGAGTTGGAGTATGTGGTGGAGAAGATTTTGGATTCTTGTATTTCGAGACGGAAACTTCAGTACCTAGTCAAGTGGAAGGGTTATGGTCAGGAGGATAATTCCTGGGTGGTTGCCTCTGATGTTCATGCTGCCGATCTTGTTCGTGCCTTTCATTTGGCTTGTCCTGATTGGCCTGGGGGCTCTGGTGAGGGTTCGGTGACCCCTCTGTTGTGAATTTGCTTTTTGCTCCCTCTGGTGGTTACTTGTTTTTTGACTCTGGTTTTTCTGTCATTCCTTTTATCCGCACCTGGGTCGTTAGTTAGGGGTGTTGCTATATAAGCTCCCTGGACCTTCAGTTCTATGCCTGGCAACGTAGTTATCAGAGCTAGTCTGCTGTGCTCTTGTCTACTGATCCTGGTTCCAGTTATATCAGCTAAGTCTGCCTTTTGCTTTTTGCTATTTGTTTTGGTTTTGTATTTTTGTCCAGCTTGTTGCTAATCTATATCCTGACCTTGGCTGGAAGCTCTAGGGGGCTGGTGTTCTCCCCCCGGACCGTTAGACGGTTCGGGGGTTCTTGAATTTCCAGTGTGGATTTTGATAGGGTTTTTGTTGACCATATAAGTTACCTTTCTTTATTCTGCTATCAGTAAGCGGGCCTCTCTGTGCTAAACCTGGTTCATTTCTGTGTTTGTCATTTCCTCTTACCTCACCGTCATTATTTGTGGGGGGCTTCTATCCAGCTTTGGGGTCCCCTTCTCTGGAGGCAAGAAAGGTCTTTGTTTTCCTCTACTAGGGGTAGCTAGATTCTCCGGCTGGCGCGTGTCATCTAGAATCAACGTAGGAATGATCCCCGGCTACTTCTAGTGTTGGCGTTAGGAGTGGATATATGGTCAACCCAGTTACCACTGCCCTATGAGCTGGATTTTTGTATTCTGCAGACTTCCACGTTCCTCTGAGACCCTCGCCATTGGGGTCATAACAGTTTGCCAGGCCAGTATTAAATGTTTAATGCATTGCAGAAGAGGGATTATAAGAAAGAAGATTCTGAGTTTTTTTTTTTTTTTTCTTCTTCCCCTTTACCTCAGAGTGGCTATGCTTGCTGCAGACATGAATGTCCAGACCTTGATTACAAGTGTGGACCAGCTGGCTACTCGTGTGCAGGGCATACAAGACTATGTTATCAGAAATCCTAGGTCAGAACCTAAAATACCGATTCCTGAACTGTTTTCCGGAGACAGGTTTAAGTTTAGGAATTTCGTGAATAATTGTAAATTGTTTTTGTCCCTGAGACCCTGTTCATCAGGAGATTCTGCTCAGCAAGTAAAAATTGTTATTTCGTTCTTACGGGGCGACCCTCAGGATTGGGCTTTTTCGCTGGCGCCAGGAGATCCGGCATTGGCTGATCTTGATGCGTTTTTTCTGGCGCTCGGTTTACTTTATGAGGAACCCAATCTTGAGATTCAGGCAGAAAAGGCCTTGCTGTCTATGTCTCAGGGGCAGGACGAGGCTGAAGTGTATTGCCAAAAATTTCGGAAATGGTCCGTGCTGACACATTGGAACGAGTGTGCACTGGCCGCTAATTTTAGAAATGGCCTTTCTGAAGCCATTAAGAATGTTATGGTGGGTTTTCCCATTCCCACAGGTCTGAATGATACTATGGCACTGGCTATTCAAATTGACCGGCGGTTGCGGGAGCGCAAAACCGCAAATTCCCTCATGGTGTTGTCTGAACAGACACCTAATTCGGTGCAATGTGATAGAAAAACCGCAAATTCCCTCATGGTGTTGTCTGAACAGACACCTGATTTAATGCAATGTGATAGAATCCTGACTAGAAATGAGCGGAAAATTCATAGACGCCGGAATGGCTTGTGCTACTACTGTGGTGATTCTACACATGTTATCTCAGCATGCTCTAAACGTATAGCTAAGGTTGTTAGTCCTGTCACCGTTGGTAATTTGCAACCTAAATTTATTCTGTCTGTAACTTTGATTTGCTCACTGTCATCTTATCCTGTCATGGCGTTTGTAGATTCAGGTGCTGCCCTGAGTCTCATGGATCTCTCATTTGCTAAGCGCTGTGGATTTACTCTTGAACCATTAGAAAATCCTATTCCTCTTAGGGGTATTGATGCTACACCATTGGCAGCAAATAAACCGCAGTATTGGACTCAGGTTACCATGTGCATGACTCCTGAACACCGCGAGGTGATACGTTTCCTGGTTTTACATAAAATGCATGATTTGGTCGTTTTAGGGCTGCCATGGTTACAGACCCATAATCCAGTCCTGGACTGGAAGGCTATGTCAGTCTCAAGTTGGGGCTGTCGTGGTATTCATGAGGATTCCCTGCCTGTGTCTATTGCTTCTTCTACGCCTTCGGAAGTTCCGGAGTATTTGTCTGATTATCAGGATGTCTTCAGTGAGTCTGAGTCCAGTGCACTGCCTCCTCATAGGGACTGTGACTGTGCTATAGATTTGATCCCAGGCAGTAAATTTCCTAAGGGAAGATTGTTTAATCTGTCGGTACCTGAACATACCGCTATGCGTTCATATATCAAGGAGTCTCTGGAAAAAGGACATATTCGTCCGTCTTCTTCCCCTCTTGGTGCGGGATTCTTTTTTGTGGCAAAAAAGGACGGATCTTTGAGACCTTGTATTGATTATCGGCTTTTAAATAAGATCACTGTCAAATTTCAGTATCCTTTACCGCTGTTGTCTGACTTGTTTGCCCGGATTAAGGGTGCCAAGTGGTTCACCAAGATAGACCTTCGTGGTGCGTACAACCTTGTGCGCATTAAGCAAGGTGATGAATGGAAAACCGCATTCAATACGCCCGAAGGTCATTTTGAGTACTTGGTGATGCCTTTTGGGCTCTCCAATGCGCCTTCAGTTTTTCAGTCCTTTATGCATGACATTTTCCGGAAGTATCTGGATAAATTTTTGATTGTTTATCTGGATGATATTTTGGTTTTTTCTGATAATTGGGATTCGCATGTGGAGCAGGTCAGGTTGGTCTTTAAAATTTTGCGTGAAAATTCTTTGTTTGTCAAGGGCTCAAAGTGTCTCTTTGGTGTACAGAAGGTTCCCTTTTTGGGGTTCATTTTTTCCCCTTCTGCTGTGGAGATGGACCCAGTCAAGGTCCGAGCTATTCTTGATTGGACTCAGCCCTCGTCAGTTAAGAGTCTTCAGAAGTTCTTGGGCTTCGCTAACTTCTACCGTCGTTTTATCGCTAATTTTTCTAGCATTGTGAAACCTTTGACGGATATGACCAAGAAGGGCTCCGATGTAGCTAACTGGGCTCCTGCTGCCGTGGAGGCTTTCCAGGAGTTGAAACGCCGGTTTACTTCGGCGCCTGTTTTGTGCCAGCCTGACGTCTCACTTCCCTTTCAGGTTGAGGTGGATGCTTCGGAGATTGGGGCAGGGGCCGTTTTGTCGCAGAGAGGCCCTGGTTGCTCTGTTATGAAACCTTGTGCCTTTTTCTCTAGGAAGTTTTCGCCTGCCGAGCGAAATTATGATGTGGGCAATCGGGAGTTGTTGGCCATGAAATGGGCATTTGAGGAGTGGCGTCATTGGCTCGAGGGTGCTAAGCATCGTGTGGTGGTCTTGACTGATCACAAAAATCTGATGTATCTCGAGTCTGCTAAACGCCTTAATCCGAGACAGGCCCGCTGGTCATTGTTTTTCTCCCGCTTTGATTTTGTTGTCTCGTATTTACCAGGTTCAAAGAATGTGAAGGCCGATGCTCTTTCTAGGAGCTTTGTGCCTGATGCTCCTGGAGTCGCGGATCCTGTTGGTATTCTTAAAGATGGAGTTATCTTGTCAGCTATTTCTCCGGATCTGCGACGTGTGTTGCAGAGATTTCAGGCTGATAGGCCTGAGTCTTGTCCACCTGACAGACTGTTTGTCCCGGATAAGTGGACCAGCAGAGTCATTTCCGAGGTTCATTCCTCGGTGTTGGCAGGTCACCCGGGAATCTTTGGCACCAGAGATCTGGTGGCCAGGTCCTTTTGGTGGCCTTCCTTGTCAAGGGATGTGCGGTCATTTGTGCAGTCCTGTGGGACTTGTGCTCGAGCTAAGCCTTGCTGTTCTCGTGCCAGCGGTTTGCTCTTGCCCTTGCCTGTCCCGAAGAGACCTTGGACTCATATCTCCATGGATTTCATTTCTGATCTTCCGCTATCTCAGGGCATGTCCGTTATCTGGGTGATATGTGATCGCTTCTCCAAGATGGTCCATTTGGTTCCTTTGCCTAAGCTGCCTTCCTCTTCCGATCTGGTTCCTGTGTTTTTCCAGAACGTGGTTCGTTTGCACGGCATCCCTGAGAATATTGTGTCAGACAGAGGATCCCAGTTCGTTTCCAGGTTCTGGCGATCCTTTTGTAGTAGGATGGGCATTGATTTGTCGTTTTCGTCTGCTTTCCATCCTCAGACTAATGGACAGACGGAGCGAACCAATCAGACTTTGGAGGCTTATTTGAGGTGTTTTGTCTCTGCTGATCAGGACGATTGGGTGACATTCTTGCCGTTGGCTGAGTTTGCCCTTAATAATCGGGCTAGTTCCGCCACCTTGGTTTCGCCTTTTTTCTGCAACTCTGGTTTCCATCCTCGCTTTTCTTCGGGTCATGTGGAGCCTTCTGACTGTCCTGGGGTGGATTCTGTGGTGGATAGGTTGCAGCAGATCTGGAATCATGTGGTGGACAACTTGAAGTTGTCACAGGAGAAGGCTCAGCGCTTTGCCAACCGCCGCCGCGGTGTGGGTCCCCGACTACGCGTTGGGGATTTGGTATGGCTTTCTTCCCGCTTTGTTCCTATGAAGGTCTCCTCTCCCAAATTTAAACCTCGTTTTATTGGGCCTTACAAGATATTGGAAATCCTTAATCCTGTATCTTTTCGTCTGGATCTTCCTGTGTCGTTTGCTATTCACAATGTATTTCATAGGTCCTTGTTGCGGCGGTACATTGTGCCTGTAGTTCCTTCTGCTGAGCCTCCTGCTCCGGTGTTGGTTGAGGGCGAGTTGGAGTACGTGGTGGAGAAGATCTTGGATTCTCGCCTCTCCAGGCAGAGGCTTCAGTACCTGGTCAAGTGGAAGGGCTATGGTCAGGAGGATAATTCCTGGGTGGTCGCCTCTGATGTTCATGCGGCCGATTTAGTTTGTGCCTTTCATGCCGCTCATCCTGATCGCCCTGGTGGTCGTGGTGAGGGTTCGGTGACCCCTCACTAAGGGGGGGGTACTGTTGTGAATTTGCTTTTTGCTCCCTCTGGTGGTTACTTGTTTTTTGACTCTGGTTTTTCTGTCATTCCTTTTATCCGCACCTGGGTTGTTAGTTAGGGGTGTTGCTATATAAGCTCCCTGGACCTTCAGTTCTATGCCTGGCAACGTAGTTATCAGAGCTAGTCTGCTGTGCTCTTGTCTACTGATCCTGGTTCCAGTTATATCAGCTAAGTCTGCCTTTTGCTTTTTGCTATTTGTTTTGGTTTTGTATTTTTGTCCAGCTTGTTGCTAATCTATATCCTGACCTTGGCTGGAAGCTCTAGGGGGCTGGTGTTCTCCCCCCGGACCGTTAGACGGTTCGGGGGTTCTTGAATTTCCAGTGTGGATTTTGATAGGGTTTTTGTTGACCATATAAGTTACCTTTCTTTATTCTGCTATCAGTAAGCGGGCCTCTCTGTGCTAAACCTGGTTCATTTCTGTGTTTGTCATTTCCTCTTACCTCACCGTCATTATTTGTGGGGGGCTTCTATCCAGCTTTGGGGTCCCCTTCTCTGGAGGCAAGAAAGGTCTTTGTTTTCCTCTACTAGGGGTAGCTAGATTCTCCGGCTGGCGCGTGTCATCTAGAATCAACGTAGGAATGATCCCCGGCTACTTCTAGTGTTGGCGTTAGGAGTAGATATATGGTCAACCCAGTTACCACTGCCCTATGAGCTGGATTTTTGTATTCTGCAGACTTCCACGTTCCTCTGAGACCCTCGCCATTGGGGTCATAACACCCCTCCTCAAGGGGGGGGTACTGTTGTGAATTCTGTTCTCGAACTCCCTCCGGTGGTTATGAATGGTACTTCGGCGAGTTCTGTCCATGGACTCCCTCTGGTGGCGGTGAGTGGAGCTGCTGGTTCTGAGGTTCCTTCCTCAGCTGACCTCGTTTAGTCCTAGGCTGGCTGCTCTATTTAACTCCACTTGGATCATTACTTGATGCCAGCTGTCAATGTTCTAGTACTGGTTCAGTTCTCTCTTGGATCTTTCAGATGACCTGTCTACTCCAACAAAAGCTAAGTCCCTGCTAGCTTATTTGTTTACCACTGTTTTCTTGTCCAGCTTGCTATCATGATTCTGCCTTGCTAGCTGGAAGCTCTGGGAGGCAGAGTGGCACCTCCACGCCGTGAGTCGGTGCGGGGTCTCTTTTGCACACTCTGCGTGGTTTTTTGGTAGTTTTTTATGCTGACCGCAAAGATACCTTTTCTATCCTCAAGTCTGTTTAGTTAAGTCTGGCCTCCTTTGCTGAAACCTATTTCATTCCTGTGTTTGTGACTTCCATCTTAACTCACAGTCAATATGTGTGGGGGGATGCTTATTTCTTTGGGGAATTTCTCTGAGGCAAGTTAGGCTTTATTTTCTATCTTTAGGGGTAGTTAGCTCTTAGGCTGTGAAGAGGCGTCTAGGTAGAGTCAGGTACGTTCCACGGCTATTTCTAGTTGTTGTGATAGGATTAGGGGTTGCGGTCAGCAGAGCTCCCACTTCCCAGAGCTTGTCCTGTATTACTAGTTTGCTCATCAGGTCATTCCTAGTGCTCCTAACCACCAGGTCATCATAACAGTAATCCTCCTTCATCTGCTGCTCGTGTTACTTCCATCTGCATTTGCTGGACATGTAAGCTGTTTGCTGCTCTGCAAAACCTGAGACTATTAACCAGGCCTCCCTGTTGTGAAATTGGATTTTGGGCTCCCCCGGTGGCCACTGGTGGAATTGAACTGGTGTGCATCATCCTCTCTGTTCACCTGTTTCCATCAGGATGTGGGAGTCGCTATTTAGCCTTGCTCCTCTGTCACTTCCATGCCGGTCAACATTGTAATCAGAAGCCTTTCTGTGCATGTTCCTGCTGCTAGACAACTCCCAGCTAAGTTGGACTTAGTCCTTGTTTGTTTTTGCATTTTGTTCCAGTTCACAGCTGTAGTTTCGTTTCTGTGTCTGGAAAGCTCTTGTGATCTGAAATTGCCACTCTGATGTTATGAGTTAATACTAGAGTCTTAAAGTAATTTCAGGATGGTATTTTGATAGGGTTTTCAGCTGACCATGAAAGTGCCCTTTCTGTCTTCCTGCTATCTAGTAAGCGGACCTCAATTTTGCTAAACCTATTTTCATACTACGTTTGTCATTTCATCTAAAATCACCGCCAATATTTGTGGGGGCCTCTGTCTGCCTTTCGGGGAAATTTCTCTAGAGGTGAGCCAGGACTATATTTTCCTCAGCCAGGATTAGTTAGTCCTCCGGCCGGCGCTGGGCGTCTAGGGATAAAACGCAGGCTACGCTACCCGGCTACTGTTAGTTGTGCGGCAGGTTTAGTTCATGGTCAGTTTAGTTTCCATCCTTCCAAGAGCTAGTTTGTATGTTTGCTGGGCTATGTTCTCTTGCCATTGAGAACCATAACACCTCCCTGGTTGAGCTAAGATATGATTTGAACTGCTTTATAGCATATCTATCTGTGTCTGGACTAAGTCAAGGGTCGTTTCCTCAAGAATAATTGTGCTTCATAGACTTTCTGTTTGTTTGCATCTACCTCTGAAGTTTCCTATTGACTGCTAAGCTGCGTTTATTATTTGCACCAAGTGTTGTGGACTTGAGTTTCTCTCTGCACCTGTTTGAATCACCGTGTGATAATATAAAGTTTACCACTTATAAAACTGTGTCCTGTTGTCTTGTTCCACGCAAAGAGTCTCCTGAATTATCCCCTATAATTATTACAGTGGAGTAGGCAACTGGCTATTAGGAGCAGTGCCTAGTGAAAAGACTATAAACATAAGGATGAATGACCTCGGGGGATCAAAATATCCAACACCGCGGAGACACCATCACGTGTTTCTCAACGCAGCGATCCAGAACACTGCTCCATCCCTTAAGGGAAATATGCAAATGCATGTAGAAAAGCTACGGAGACACCATCACGTGTTTCTCAACGCAAGCAATGAATAGCCAGGTCTTTCACCGGGAAGGAACAACCACAGGAAGGGCAGCATCCAATAAAGGAAAACCACCTATGCCAAAACATGGTATCCATCCACAGACAGCTGTTTCGGGGTATTTGCCCCTCATCAGTGTGGAGTAAGAAACTGGCTATTAGGAGCCGTGCCTAGTGAAAAGACTATAAACATAAGGATGAATGACCTCGGGGAGATCAAAACATCCAACACTGGTGGTTTTCCTTTATTGGATGCTGCCCTTTCCGTGGTTGTTCCTTCCCGGTGAAAGACCTGGCTATTCACTGCTTGCGTTGAGAAACACGTGATGGTGTCTCCGCGGCTTTTCTACATGCACGTAGTATATAGAACAGCCACATAGTATATTGCACAGCCACGTAGTAGATAACACAGCCACATAGTTTATTGCACAGCCACATAGTATGTAGCACAGCCCATGTAGTATAATATACTGTACGCTATCACGATTTACGCTTTCTATCTTAGAATGAGTCGTAAGCGAAAATACGCCAATGAGGATGACAGAAAAGCAGCAGTAGAAAGGCAACGACAACGTCGAGAGCAACAGACACTTCAACAAACTGCTGCTAGACAAGCCCAGGGTGCGGAATATCACAGAAAACATCGCCAACAGGAGGCACCACAACAAACTGCCGCCAGAGAAGCCCAGGATCTGGAATCTCACAGACAACGTCGCCAACAAAAGACACCTCAACAAACTGCCGCCAGACAAGCCCAGGATCTGGAATCTCACAGACAACATCGCCAACAGGAGACACCACAACAAACTGCCACACGACAGGTACAAGTAGCTGATTCGCAGAGACAACGTCGGGAACAGGAGACACCACAACAACCTGCCGCCAGACAAGCCCAGGATGTGGTATCTCACAGAAAACCTCGTGAACAGGAGACATCACAACAAACTGCCACACGACAGGTAAAAGTAGCTGATTCACAGAGACAACATCGGGAACAGGAGACATCACAACAAACTGCCGCCAGACAAGCCCAGGATGCGAAATCTCACAGACAACGTCGCCAACAGGAGACACCACAACAAACTGTCGTACGACAGGAACAACATGATCTCCGTATTCATAAAAAACTAGTGCTCTACCAACTAAGGCAAGGCCAGGACAATATTCAACAACTTGCACATTACGTAACAAACAATGAAAGTACAATTATTGAACACTACTGTGGGAATATGAATGCAGTTTGTTCTAAATGCGACTCTGTGAATTTCATTGATGAAAAACCATATGACAATCAGTTTACTCAATGCTGCCAAAAAGGAAAAGTTATGCTACCGAGACCTCACTACTCAGATCTGTTTGACCAGTTGATGAAAGGAACACATCAACACAGTAGAAATTTTATGGAAAATATCAGAAGCATCAACAGTTCTCTTGCGTTTAATTCATTTGGTGCCAACATTGCACCGCCCCCTGGATTCGGACCATATTGTTTTAAAATTCACGGCCAGCTCTACCACCGCACTGGAACACTTCACCCAGAAATAGGACAACCACCAAAATTTCAGAGTTCAAGTTTCAGAAACGAGGTCTCCCACATGCTCATATACTAATTATCTTAGATGCAGATTCCAAGTTTCATACGGAGGAAGAAATTGACAACATAGTGTGGGCTGAAATTCCTAACCAAGAAAAGTATCCTAAACTGTATAATATTGTAGTCTCTCATATGGTTCATGGCCCATGTGGTGTAGCAAATCCAAAAAGTCCATGCATGGAAAATGGAAAGTGTACAAAAGGGGTTTCCAAAGGAGTTGAAACAGCACACTGTTAAAGACTTGGATGGCTACCCATCTTACCGGCGACAACACATTGATAACATTAATTGCAACAAAAAAATTATAAATAACTCATGGATAGTCCCATACAACCCGTACTTACCAAAATGCTACGACTGTCAAATCAACGTAGAAATCTGTGCTTCAATAAAAAGTATAAAATATCTTTTCAAGTACATCAACAAGGGGCATGACAAAGCTAACATCGAAATACAACAGAAAACAGTCAATCACGATGAATCATCAACTTTTGTTGACTCAAGATACGTCAGTGCTCCAGAAGCTGCTTGGAGGATATTTGCGTTTCCAGTGCATTCACAGTCCCATGCCATTATACGTATAGTCTTACGCCATCAGGAATGCCATCCCACAGACTACAACTCAAAGTTGGAACAATCATAATGTTGCTGCGGAATCTAAATACAAAAAATGGTCTATGTAATGGAACTCACCTTATTGTTACTGGACTCCATTCTAACGTCATTCAAGCAAGAGTGATCACTGGATCAGGAAAAGGAGATGAAGTGTTCATTCCACGCATTGATTTATGTCCTTCAGACACCGGTCTTCCATTTAGGCTTCGGCGTCGACAGTTTCCAGTTAAACCTGCTTTTGTCATGACAATAAACAAGTCACAAGGTCAAACTCTACACCGTGTTGGCATATATCTACCAGAGCCTGTTTTTGCAAAAAATAGCCGACCAAAAATTTAACTATAATACCAAACACTTCAAATCAAATTACAATTATATAGCAAATAGCGAAGTTAAATATGGCCGCTACAGGACATGAATGGCAGACCATTCGGGATACTGAGTACGAGCCAAGAAACCAAATATATGGAGATCAGATATTATATAAAAAGGAAATATATAAAAGGAGAGACAATTAATATATGAGTAAAAAGATATCTTTATTAAATATATTTGATAAAAAAGTGGCACTACAACGTCTGCCTATACTTGGAGGATATACTAATTATGTGCTATAAGAACAATTATCTGAATATATAGAAAAATATTTTAATATAATAAACCTATAGCACAAGAGAGAACGGACACAAAAAAGGAAAAATTAACCCCTTCCTGACATCTGACGTACTATCCCGTCGAGGTGGGGTGGGCCCGTATGACCGCCGACGGGATAGTACGTCATACGCGATCAGCGGCGCTCACGGGGGGAGCGCCGCCGATCGCGGCCGGGTGTCAGCTGATTATCACAGCTGACATCCGGCACTATGTGCCAGGAGCGGTCACGGACCGCCCCCGGCACATTAACCCCCGGCACACCGCGATCAAACATGATCGCGATGTGCCGGCGGTGCAGGGAAGCATCGCGCAGGGAGGGGGCTCCCTGCGGGCTTCCCTGAGCCCCCCGCAGCAACGCGATGTGATCGCGTTGCTGCGAGGGTCTTACCTCCCTCCCTGCAGCTCCCAGACCCGGATCCAAGATGGCCGCGGATCCGGGTCCTGCAGGGAGGGAGGTGGCTTCACAGACGCCTGCTCAGAGCAGGCACTGTGAAGCAGCCTGCACTTTCCTCAGATCGGTGATCTGTCAGAGTGCTATGCAAACTGGCAGATCACCGATCTGTATTGTCCCCCCCTGGGGCAAAGTAAAAAAGTTAAAAAAATTTTTTTCCAAATGTGTAAAAAAAAAAAAAAAAAATATTCCAAAATAATGAAAAAAAAAAAAAAATATTATTCCCATAAATACATTTCTTTATCTAAATAAAATAAAAAAAACAATAAAAGTACACATATTTAGTATCGCCGCGTCCGTAACGACCCAACCTATAAAACTGCCCCACTAGTTAACCCCTTCAGTAAACACCGTAAGAAAAAAAAAAAAAAAACGAGGCAAAAAACAACGCTTTATTACCATACCGCCGAACAAAAAGTGGAATAACACGCGATCAAAAAGACGGATATAAATAACCATGGTACCGCTGAAAACGTCATCTTGTCCCGCAAAAAACGAGCCGCCATACAGCATCATCAGCAAAAAAATAAAAAAGTTATAGTCCTGAGAATAAAGCGATACCAAAATAATTATTTTTTCTATAAAATAGTTTTTATCGTATAAAAGCGCCAAAACATAAAAAAATTATATAAATGAGATATCGCTGTAATCGTACTGACCCGACGAATAAAACTGCTTTATCAATTTTACCAAACGCGGAACGGTATAAACGCCTCTCCCAAAAGAAATTCATGAATAGCTGGTTTTTGGTCCTTCTGCCTCACAAAAATCGGAATAAAAAGTGATCAAAAATGGTCACGTGTCCGAAAATGTTACCAATAAAAACGTCAACTCGTCCCACAAAAAACAAGACCTCACATGACTCTGTGGACCAAAATGTGGAAAAATTATAGGTCTCAAAATGTGGAGACGCAAAAACTTTTTTGCTATAAAAAGCGTCTTTTAGGCTGGTTTCACACTTGCGTTTTTATCTGCATGCGTTTTTTAAAAAAACGCATGTGTGAAAAAACGCATGTAAACGTGGTAAAACGCATGCGTTTTTAGACGCATGCGTTTTTATAGAAAAACACAAGAAAACAAACAAAAAAAAAAAACCCTACCCCTAACCCTACCCCTAACCTGAAATACGTGGCACTAAAATATACGTTTATATACGTATATAAGTGCCACGATATTTCAGTGGCCACGTATATAAGTGCCACGTATATAAGTGCCACGTATATAAGTGCCACGTACTTAAGTGCCACGTACTTAAGTGCCACGTACTTAAGTGCCACGTATTTACGTGCCACGTATTTACGTGCCACGTATTTACGTGCCACGTATTTAAGTGCCACGTACTTAAGTGCCACGTACTTAAGTGCCACGTATTTACGTGCCACGATATTTCAGTGCCACGTATAACCACATAGTTATAGTATTTATAGTACGTGGCACTGAAATACGTGGCACTGAAATATCGTGGCACTGAAACACGTGGCACTGAAACACGTGGCACTGAAACACGTGGCACTTAAATATGTGGCACTTAAATATGTGGCACTTAAATACGTGGCACTTAAATACGTGGCACTTATGACTGTCAGAAAATGTTCATTAAACGGTTAGAGGTGAGGTTAGGGGTAGGGTTAGGGTTACCGTTGGGATTAGGGTTAGGGGTGTGTTTGGGTTAGGGTTTCAGGTAGAATTGGGGAGTTTCCACTGTTCAGGCACATCAGGGGCTCTCCAAACGCGACATGGCGTCCGATCTCAATTCCAGCCAATTCTGCGTTGAAAAAGTAAAACAGTGCTCCTTCCCTTCCGAGCTCTCCCGTGCGTCCAAAAAGGGGTTTATCCCAACATATGGGTTATCAGCGTACTCAGGACAAATTGAACAACAACTTCTGGGGTCCAAGTTCTCTTGTTATCCTTGGGAAAATAAAAATTTGGGGGGCTAAAAATCATTTTTTGTGGGAAAAAAATATGTTTTATTTTCACGGCTCTGCGTTGTAAACTGTAGTGAAACACTTGGGGGTTCAAAGTTCTCACAACACATCTAGATAAGTTCCTTGGGAGGTCTAGTTTCCAATATGGGGTCACTTGTGGGGGGTTTGTACTGTTTGGGTACATCAGGGGCTCTGCAAATGCAACGTGACGCCTGCAGACCAATCCATTTAAGTCTGCATTCCAAATGGCGCTCCTTCCCTTCCGAGCTCTGTCATGTGCCCAAACAGTGGTTACCCCCCACATAGGGGGTATCAGCGTACTCAGGACAAATTGGAAAACAACTTTTAGGGTCCAATTTATTCTGTTACCCTTGTAAAAATACAAAGCTGGGGGCTAAAAAATCATTTTTGTGAAAAAAAAAAAGAATTTTTATTTTCACGGCTTTGCGTTACAAACTGTAGTGAAACACTTGGGGGTTCAAAGTTCTCACAACACATCTAGATAAGTTCCTTGGGAGGTCTAGTTTCCAATATGGGGTCACTTGTGGGGGGTTTGTACTGTTTGGGTACATCAGGGGCTCTGCAAATGCAACGTGACGCCTGCAGACCAATCCATTTAAGTCTGCATTCCAAATGGCGCTCCTTCCCTTCCGAGCTCTGTCATGTGCCCAAACAGTGGTTACCCCCCACATAGGGGGTATCAGCGTACTCAGGACAAATTGGACAACAACTTGTAGGGTCCAATTTATTCTGTTACCCTTGTAAAAATACAAAGCTGGGGGCTAAAAAATCATTTTTGTGAAAAAAAAAAAGAATTTTTATTTTCACGGCTTTGCGTTACAAACTGTAGTGAAACACTTGGGGGTTCAAAGTTCTCACAACACATCTAGATAAGTTCCTTGGGAGGTCTAGTTTCCAATATGGGGTCACTTGTGGGGGG
Organism: Ranitomeya variabilis; assembly: GCF_051348905.1. Classification (NCBI taxonomy): domain Eukaryota; kingdom Metazoa; phylum Chordata; class Amphibia; order Anura; family Dendrobatidae; genus Ranitomeya; species Ranitomeya variabilis. The sequence goes on from NC_135234.1 coordinate 654,581,544, forward strand.
TTTGTACTGTTTGGGTACATCAGGGGCTCTGCAAATGCAACGTGACGCCTGCAGACCAATCCATTTAAGTCTGCATTCCAAATGGCGCTCCTTCCCTTCCGAGCTCTGTCATGCGCCCAAACAGTGGTTACCCTCCATATATGGGGTATCAGCGTACTCAGGACAAATTGGACAACAACTTTTGGGGTCCAGTTTATTCTGTTACTCTTGTAAAAATACAAAAGCTGGGGGCTAAAAAATCATTTTTGTGAAAAAAAAAAAAGAATTTTTATTTTCACGGCTCTGCGTTATAATCTGTAGTGAAACACTTGGGGGTGCAAAGCTCTCAAAACACATCTAGATAAGTTCCTTAGGGGGTCTAATTTCCAAAATGGTGTCATTTGTGGGGGGTTTCAATGTTTAGGCACATCAGGGGCTCTCCAAACGCAACATGGCGTCCCATCTCAATTCCAGTCAATTTTGCATTGAAAAGTCAAATGGCGCTCCTTCCCTTCCAAGCTCTGCCATGCGCCCAAACAGTGGTTTACCCCAACATATGGGGTATCTGCGTACTCAGGACAAATTGCACAACGTTTTTTGGGGACCAATTTCTTCTCTTACCCTTGGGAAAATAAAAAATTGGGGGCGAAAAGATCATTTTTGTGAAAAAATATGATTTTTTATTTTTACGGCTCTGCATTATAAACTTCTGTGAAGCACTTGGTGGGTCAAAGTGCTCACCACACATCTAGATAAGTTCCTTAGGGGGTCTACTTTCCAAAATGGTGTCACTTGTAGGAGGTTTCAATGTTTAGGCACATCAGGGGCTCTCCAAACGCAACATGGCGTCCCATCTCAATTCCAGTCAATTTTGCATTGAAAAGTCAAATGGCGCTCCTTCACTTCCGAGCTCTGCCATGCGCCCAAACAGTGGTTTACCCCAACATATGGGGTATCTGCGTACTCAGGACAAATTGCACAACATTTTTTGGGGACCAATTTCTTCTCTTACCCTTGGGAAAATAAAAAATTGGGGGCGAAAAGATCATTTTTGTGAAAAAATATGATTTTTTATTTTTACGGCTCTGCATTATAAACTTCTGTGAAGCACTTGGTGGGTCAAAGTGCTCACCACACATCTAGATAAGTTCCTTAGGGGGTCTACTTTCCAAAATGGTGTCACTTGTAGGGGGTTTCAATGTTTAGGCACATCAGGGGCTCTCCAAACGCAACATGGCGTCCCATCTCAATTCCAGTCAATTTTGCATTGAAAAGTCAAATGGCGCTCCTTCCCTTCCAAGCTCTGCCATGCGCCCAAACAGTGGTTTACCCCAACATATGGGGTATCTGCGTACTCAGGACAAATTGCACAACGTTTTTTGGGGACCAATTTCTTCTCTTACCATTGGGAAAATAAAAAATTGGGGGCGAAAAGATCATTTTTGTGAAAAAATATGATTTTTTATTTTTACGGCTCTGCATTATAAACTTCTGTGAAGCACTTGGTGGGTCAAAGTGCTCACCACACATCTAGATAAGTTCCTTAGGGGGTCTACTTTCCAAAATGGTGTCACTTGTAGGGGGTTTCAATGTTTAGGCACATCAGGGGCTCTCCAAACGCAACATGGCGTCCCATCTCAATTCCAGTCAATTTTGCATTGAAAAGTCAAATGGCGCTCCTTCCCTTCCAAGCTCTGCCATGCGCCCAAACAATGGTTTACACCCACATATGGGGTATCAGCGTACTCAGGACAAATTGTACAACAACTTTTGCAGTCTATTTTCTCCTGTTACCCTTGGTAAAATAAAACAAATTGGAGCTGAAATAAATTTTGTGTGAAAAAAAATTAAATGTTCATTTTTATTTAAACATTCCAAAAATTCCTGTGAAATACCTGAAGGGTTAATAAACTTCTTGAGTGTGGTTTTGAGCACCTTGAGGGGTGCAGTTTTTAGAATGGTGTCACACTTGGGTATTTTCTATCATACAGACCCCTCAAAATGACTTCAAATGAGATGTGGTCCCTAAAAAAAAATGGTGTTGTAAAAATGAGAAATTTCTGGTCAACTTTTAACCCTTATAACTCCCTAACAAAAAAAAATTTTGGTTCCAAAATTGTGCTGATGTAAAGTAGACATGTGGGAAATGTTACTTATTAAGTATTTTGCGTGACATATGTCTGTGATTTAAGGGCATAAAAATTCAAAGTTGGAAAATTGCAAAATTTTCAAAATTTTCGCCAAATTTCCGTTTTTTTCACAAATAAACGCAAGTTATATCGAAGAAATTTTACCACTATCATGAAGTACAATATGTCACAAGAAAACAATGTCAGAATCGCCAAGATCCGTTGAAGCGTTCCAGAGTTATAACCTCCTAAAGGGACAGTGGTCAGAATTGTAAAAATTGGCCCGGTCATTAACGTGCAAACCACCCTTGGGGGTGAAGGGGTTAAAGACAATTGTATAGTATAACAAACCAATTAATCACTTGGACCATAATGTGTACAGCCATGCATATAGAAGCACCCATAAGTGTGCAGAGCAACCAAAAATTCAATAGTGTATATAGCTGTACACTCAGGGGCATATATAAGTGTGCAAACAAAATAGTGTGAACTAAATGTAGATATTGTGCATACGTGCAAAAATATTTTTTATATATATGTGCCAACAGCTACCAGATTTGGCAAAATTCACATGGGTTAAATACTATGTGTTCACCGCACATGTGATAAACGCCAGGCTCCAAGTGAAGAATTATTTATAATAATTATTTATAATAATAAGATGTATAATATATACCTTTAGGGGTCCGTTCCTCCAAGCACAGTGCACCCCGACGCGCGTTTCGGATACAATCCTTCGTCAGGGGGTGGTGTACAGGAGGAACCGGAGGGTATATATATACAGGTGACAACCGCCGATGAGAGGAACAGACACGCAACGGCGCGTGTGCCGCCAGGAGGACCCGGAAGTGTGCCGAGCCCGCGTCACATGACCCGGCAGCAATAAGGTCAACACCAAGGCAACAAAGCCTATTTTTGGTCATGGACAACTCTACATTGCATTTTCAAGAGTTAAAATGAGATCCAACGTCAAGGTGCAAGTTCTTCCTACCCCGTTACAAGGAAAGTTGCTTATAGGTAGTCAAAAGGTATTCACAAAAAATGTGGTGTACAAAAATATTTTGGGTTGATATTGTTAACAAATATATTGTAATGTCGATGTACTTCTTTTGTTCGATGATTTATTTAAATACAGTTAGATGTTCATGTAATGGTTTATGTATTTTGATGATCTGTTTCATAATTTTATTCAATTGTATTAAGTTCTATGAGCAATAAAATTTAATGATAATAAATGTATTTTACCCAGAAAATCCTGTGTATTCATTGCATTATTCTGAAATCTTCAGAAATAAACTACATACATATTCTAGAATACCCGATGCGTTAGAATAGGGCCACCATCTAGTATTATATAAGGACTTACAATAATCATCAAAACCCCAGAGTATGTCCTGTGTACTCTTTGCTTTTTTCCAAACGGTAGAGGTTATGAAAGGGATGTAGATGTTTAAAGTATGTGTATGCAGAGCTCTTGACAATAGTTTGTCGCTCCTGTTGCCTAGTTGGTACTAGCGATTTCTAATTTATCTAAAACATTGAGACTCCTGATCTATAACAGCTAACAGTTTATGTCGGGCTGTTGAGAGAGTAAGTATATGAGAGATGATTGATTATGTTTGTGTTGAACTTCAAGCTTAGTGATTTGAAAAGAGAGATTAGCTATTTCTGCAGCCTGTTCTTTCATGAGACGTGCTCTGTGTAATATGAGAATGCCTCGTAGGGCACTCTTCACAGCTTCCCATTTGATCGAGGGGGAGGTAGGATCCCGGCTGTGGTCAGAATCAAAATTGTGAATAGTTTGTCTGAGGTCTCATTGACACTGAGGATCTTGAAATAGGTTCTCATTAAGGCGCCATATAGAACTGGGTCTTGAATGAGGGCCTAGTTGTATGGAAATATAGATGGGTGCATGGTCCGACCATAATATAGGCTTATTTGTATCTCTACTTCAGCAAAGCATTTGATAAAGTATCTCATACTATCCTTATTGAAGAAATGACCAAGTATTGGATTGATAAGGCTATGGTTAGGTGGATTTATAACTGGCTCAATGATTGTACTCAAAGAGTGGTAATAAATGGTTGCACATATAATTGGAAAAGTGTTTCAAGTGAGGTACCACAAGCAGGGCCGCCATCAGGGCATGACAGCCATGACTGGCGTATGGGGCCCGGTGAGCAGAGGGGGCCCGCATCGGGCCCCGTCTAATCTGCTCACCGGGCCCCCCCCTGACGGCGCTGCGGGCCCCCCCCCTGCCGGCGCTGCGGGCCTGCGGGACACTATTGACGTGCGGGCCCGCAGTGCGCAGTCGCACTTCGCCGGCGTCTGACGTCATTGTCAGCCGCCGGCGAGTGCGTCTTTCACCTGCGTGGAGGAAGTGAGGTTCCCCGCCGCAGGAGCATGGCAAGGTAAGAACTCGTTTTGGTTTTTTTTGAGAGCGGCGATCCCAGGGGGGTGGGGCCCGGGGCAGAACGCTGGACACGCTGGGGCCCAGGGCAGAACGCTGGACACGCTGGGGCAGAAAGCTGGACACGGGCAGTATGCTGGACACAGGGGCAGAGATACTGGACACAGGGGGCAGAGATGCTGGACACAGGGGGCAGAATGCTGGACACGGGGCAGAGATGCTGGACACAGGGGGCAGAGATGCTGGACACAGGGGGCAGAGATGCTGGACACAGGGGGCAGAGATGCTGGACACAGGGGGCAGAGATACTGGACACAGGGGGCAGAGATGCTGGACACAGGGGGCAGAGATGCTGGACACAGGGGGCAGAACGCTGGACACGCTGGGGCCCGGGGCAGAACGCTGGACACGCTGGGGCAGAAAGCTGGACATGGGCAGTATGCTGGACACAGGGGCAGAGATACTGGACACAGGGGGCAGAGATGCTGGACACAGGGGGCAGAATGCTGGACACGGGGCAGAGATGCTGGACACAGGGGGCAGAGATGCTGGACACAGGGGGCAGAGATGCTGGACACAGGGGGCAGAGATGCTGGACACAGGGGGCAGAATGCTGGACACGGGGCAGAGATGCTGGGCACAGGGGGCAGAGATGCTGGACACAGGGGGCAGAGATGCTGGACACAGGGGGCAGAGATGCTGGACACAGGGGGCAGAGATGCTGGACACAGGGTGCAGAGATGCTGGACACAGGGGGCAGAGATGCTGGACACAGGGGGCAGAGATGCTGGACACAGGGGGCAGGATGCTGGACACAGGGGGCAGAATGCTGGACACAGGGGGCAGAGATGCTGGACACAGGGGGCAGAGATGCTGGACACAGGGGGCAGAACGCTGGAAATGCTGGGGCCCGGGGCAGAACGCTGGACACGCTGGGGCAGAAAGCTGGACACGGGCAGTATGCTGGACACAGGGGCAGAGATACTGGACACAGGGGGCAGAGATGCTGGACACAGGGGGCAGAATGCTGGACACGGGGCAGAGATGCTGGACACAGGGGGCAGAGATGCTGGATACAGGGGGCAGAGATGCTGGACACAGGGGGCAGAGATGCTGGACACAGGGAGCAGAATGCGGGACACAGGGGGCAGAGATGCTGGACACAGGGGGCAGAGATGCTGGATACAGGGGGCAGAGATGCTGGACACAGGGGGCAGAGATGCTGGACACAGGGGGCAGAGATGCTGGACACAGGGAGCAGAATGCGGGACACAGGGGGCAGAGATGCTGGACACAGGGGGCAGAGATGCTGGATACAGGGGGCAGAGATGCTGGACACAGGGGGCAGAGATGCTGGACACAGGGGGCAGAGATGCTGGACACAGGGGGAGAGATGCTGGACACAGGGGGAGAGATGCTGGACACAGGGGCAGAGATGCTGGACACGGGGGCAGAGATGCTGGACACAGGGGGCAGAGATGCTGGACACAGGGGGCAGAGATGCTGGACACGGGGCAGAGATGCTGGACACAGGGGGCAGAATGCTGGACACAGGGGGCAGAGATGCTGGACACGGGCAGAGATGCTGGACACAGGGGCAGAGATGCTGGACACAGGGGCAGAGATGCTGGACACAGGGGGCAGAGATGCTGGACACAGGGGGCAGAGATGCTGGACACGGGGCAGAGATGCTGGACACAGGGGGCAGAGATGCTGGACACAGGGGCAGAGATGCTGGACACGGGGCAGTATGCTGGACAAGGGGGCAGAATGCTGGACAAAGGGGCAGTATGCTGGACACAGGGGCAGAGATACTGGACACAGGGGGCAGAGATGCTGGACACAGGGGGCAGAATGCTGGACACGGGGCAGAGATGCTGGACACAGGGGGCAGAGATGCTGGATACAGGGGGCAGAGATGCTGGACACAGGGGGCAGAGATGCTGGACACAGGGAGCAGAATGCGGGACACAGGGGGCAGAGATGCTGGACACAGGGGGCAGAGATGCTGGATACAGGGGGCAGAGATGCTGGACACAGGGGGCAGAGATGCTGGACACAGGGGGCAGAGATGCTGGACACAGGGAGCAGAATGCGGGACACAGGGGGCAGAGATGCTGGACACAGGGGGCAGAGATGCTGGATACAGGGGGCAGAGATGCTGGACACAGGGGGCAGAGATGCTGGACACAGGGGGCAGAGATGCTGGACACAGGGGGAGAGATGCTGGACACAGGGGGAGAGATGCTGGACACAGGGGCAGAGATGCTGGACACGGGGGCAGAGATGCTGGACACAGGGGGCAGAGATGCTGGACACAGGGGGCAGAGATGCTGGACACGGGGCAGAGATGCTGGACACAGGGGGCAGAATGCTGGACACAGGGGGCAGAGATGCTGGACACGGGCAGAGATGCTGGACACAGGGGCAGAGATGCTGGACACAGGGGCAGAGATGCTGGACACAGGGGGCAGAGATGCTGGACACAGGGGGCAGAGATGCTGGACACGGGGCAGAGATGCTGGACACAGGGGGCAGAGATGCTGGACACAGGGGCAGAGATGCTGGACACGGGGCAGTATGCTGGACAAGGGGGCAGAATGCTGGACAAAGGGGCAGTATGCTGGACAAAGGGGCAGGATGCTGGACACGGGGCAGAATGCTGGACACAGGGGGCAGAATGCTGGACACGGGCAGTATGCTGGACGAAGGGGCAGTATGCTGGACGAAGGGGCAGAGATGCTGGACACGGGGCAGAATGCTGGACACGGAGCAGTATGCTGGACAAAGGGGCAGAGATGCTGGACACGGGGCAGAATGCTGGACAAAGGGGCAGTATGCTGGACAAAGGGGCAGAGATGCTGGACACAGGGGGCAGTATGCTGGACACGGGGCAGAATGCTGGACACACGGGGAAGTATGCTGGACAAAGGGGCAGTATGCTGGACAAAGGGGCAGTATGCTGGACAAAGGGGCAGTATGCTGGACAAAGGGGCAGTATGCTGGACACAGGGGGCAGAATGCTGGACACAGGGGGCAGAATGCTGGACACAGGGGGCAGAATGCTGGACACAGGGGCAGTATGCTGGACACAGGGGCAGTATGCTGGACAAAGGGGCAGTATGCTGGACACAGGGGCAGAGATGCTGGACACGGGCAGAGATGCTGGACACAGGGGCAGAGATGCTGGACACAGGGGGCAGAGATGCTGGACACAGGGGCAGAGATGCTGGACACAGGGGGCAGAGATGCTGGACACAGGGGGCAGAGATGCTGGACACGGGGCAGAGATGCTGGACACAGGGGGCAGAGATGCTGGACACAGGGGGCAGAGATGCTGGACACGGGGCAGAGATGCTGGACACAGGGGGCAGAGATGCTGGCTGGACACAGGGGGCAGAGATGCTGGACACAGGGGGCAGAGATGCTGGACACAGGGGCAGAGATGCTGGACACAGGCAGTATGCTGGACAAGGAGGCAGAATGCTGGACACGGGGCAGAATGCTGGACAAAGGGGCAGTATGCTGGACAAAGGGGCAGGATGCTGGACACAGGGGCAGAATGCTGGACACAGGGGGCAGAATGCTGGACACAGGGGGCAGAATGCTGGACACAGGGGCAGTATGCTGGACACAGGGGCAGAGATGCTGGACACAGGGGCAGAGATGCTGGACACAGGGGCAGAGATGCTGGACACGGGCAGAGATGCTGGACACTGGGGCAGAGATGCTGGACACAGGGGCAGAGATGCTGGACACAGGGGCAGAGATGCTGGACACAGGGGCAGAGATGCTGGACACGGGCAGAGATGCTGGACACGGGCAGAGATGCTGGACACAGGGGCAGAATGGAGATATGGGGTATGATGAAAGACATGGGGGCATGACTGGAGACAGATGGGGAAGGATTGGAGACACAGGAGGCATGATTGGAGACAGATGGGGAAGGATTGGAGACACAGGAGGCATGATTGGAGACACTGGGGGCAGAATTGGAGACAGATTGTGCAGGATCATGGGGCAGGATGGATACGATGGAGACAGATGGGGCAGGATGGGGAGATCATATGGGGCAGGATGGATACTCATGAGGGCAGGATGGGAGAACATATGGCTGACGCCAGGAATGAGACACACGGGGGCCAGGATGGGGAATATTATTACCATAGGGACTAATTAAGGGATATTATTACTGCAGTGATGTATTTATTTTTTGAGGACACTGTTTTAAATGAGGGGCGGTCCTGTTACTGTGTAGAGTGACACTATGTCGCCTCTTTTTCTTTATGCGGTGTAATGTAGAAGTTGGGAAAAATTAAGTAATGTGTTCTACAAGCGGAGCTCGAGATAACTGTGTTATTTCCTGCAGAAACGAGTCCTGGCTGGAAGACATGATGGCGGTCTGTGCTGGATGAAAGATGAAGGACTTCACCTAGAGACGTCACTGGTAAGTCAGTGTTACCTATACACTGACACTATACACTGTATACTATATACAGAGCTCCTGTGTATAATTTCACTAGTGATCACTATATTATCTGTACACAGACACTGCATACTAAGTACAGATCTCCTGTGTATAATGGCACTTATGGTGATAGTGTGGTGCTTTTTTTTTATTACTGATCAGAATTGTAGTATTCAGTAACTATGTGGTGGTAATATGTGGTCTGGACATGGTGTAGCAGTATTTGTTCCTTGTATGTGATATTATTCGATCACTGTGGTGGTAATATGTGGTCTGGACATGGTGTAGCGGTATTTGTCCCTTGTATGTGATATTATTCGATCACTGTGGTGGTAATATGTCATCTGGTCATGGTGTAGCGGTATTTGTTCTTTTTATGTGATATTATTGGTCATTTTAAAAATTGAAAAATAAATAAAAATATACCTAAATTGTATTGCATATTTTAACAAATATTTAATAGGTTACAGCAGAGTAGGGCCTCACCAAAAGAGTCTACCGTGTTATGGTGGCGGCTTACAAAATCTTTTGGCCAAAACAAAAGCTGCCGGCTATATGTGTGATCTGGTGATGGGAACTGTTAGGGTATGTGTCCACGTTATGTAAACGCTGTGTGTTTGACGCTGCGAGGTGCCACAGCGTCAAACACGTAGCGTCCAGATGTTCCAGCATAGTGAAGGGGATTTTATGAAATCCCGTCTCCACTATGCGTGCTAACACGCACCCGGCGGCCCTGCGACTCCGGACATGCGGCGCTTCTTTTAAGATCGCAGCATGTCCGTGTTCCTTGCGGCAGCTGCGACGCCGCAAGCTATAACACAGGGCCCTATGTGTGGGGTGCGATGATCCCGGATGTGTGCAATGAACACATCCGGCATCATCGCGTCACAGTAGGGGGCGGGGCTTAGCGCCGAGCGGGTTTGCCACTCCGACGCAACCGCCGGCCATCCTGAAGGTGGACACGTACCCTCAATGTGTGATTGGTGAGAAGTGGAGTTTTTCCAAGAGAGAGCGGTGGGACTGTGGACAGTTTGAGGGGTGGAGCATGGAGGCGGGGCTGGGGTGGAGCCTGGGCGGAGTCTCAAGGGGGCCCCGAAAATTTTGCCAGTATGGGGCCCCGAAATTTCTAGTGGCAGCCCTGACCACAAGGCTCTGTCCTGGCCCCAGTATTGTTCAATATTTTTATAAATAAGAGAAAATCAGATAAGGGAACTGAACGTAAACTAAAGGTACCTTTACACTAAACGACTTACCAACGATCACGACCAGCGATACGACCTGGCCGTGATCGTTGGTAAGTCGTTGTGTGGTCGCTGGGGAGCTGTCACACAGACAGCTCTCTCCAGCGACCAACGATCAGGGGAACGACTTCGGCATCGTTGAAACTGTCTTCAACGATGCCGAAGTCCCCCTGCAGCACCCGGGTAACCAGGGTAAACATCGGGTTACTAAGTGCAGGGCCACGCTTAGTAACCCGATATTTACCCTGGTTACCATTGTAAAAGTAAAAAAAAAAAAACACTACATACTCACATTCTGATGTCTGTCACGTCCCCCACCGGCGTCCACCGGCGTGCACTGAATGTGTCAGCGCTGGCAGTAACAGCGGTGACGTCACCGCTGTGCTCTGCTTTACGGCCGGCGCTGACACAGTCAGTGCAGGGAAGCTCTCGGCAGCAGCGCGTGCATTAGCAGCGCTCCTGCCGAAAGCAGTTTTAACCCTGTGGACGCCGGGGGATGTGACAGACATCAGAATGTGAGTATGTACTGTTTTCTTTTTAACTTTTACAATGGTAACCAGGGTAAATATCGGGTTACTAAGCGCGGCCCTGTGCTTAGTAACCCGATATTTACCCTGGTTACAAGTGAACACATCGCTGGATCGGCATCACACACGCCTATCCAGCGATGACAGCGGGTGATCAGTGACCAAAAAATGGTCCTGATCATTCCCCAACGACCAACGATCTCCCAGCAGGGGCCTGATCGTTGGTCGCTGTCACACATAACGAGATCGTTAGCGGGATCGTTGCTACGTCACCAAAAGCGTGACATTGCAACGATATCGTTAACGATATCGTTATGTGTGACTCAGCCTTAATCAAATGTGCAGACAATGCAAAGCTAGGAGGTATAGAGAACAATTGAGAAGACAAAGAAAAGATTCAAAAATAGATAAGCTTGAACAATGGGCAGCGACTAATAGAATGGTATTTAGCAAGAACAAATGCAAGATTCTACATCTGGGCAAGAAAAACGAAAATTAAATCTATAGAAGGAAGGAATAGAACTAAGCAACAGCACGTGTGAAAAAGACTTGGATATACTAATAGATCGCAAACTGCACATAAGTCAACAATGTGATGCAGCAGCAAAAAAAGGCAAACACAGTTCTAGGATGTATTAAGAGAAGTATAGAGTTTAGATCATGTGAAGTAATTATCCCCACTACTCCTCCTTGGTCAGACCTTATCTGGAATACTCTGTCCAGTTCTGGGCACCACATTTTAAAAAAGACGTTGAAAAACTGCAGCGAGTTCAGAGAAGAGGTATAAGCATGGTAAGCCAACTGCAAAGTATGTCCTACGAGGAACGATTAAAGGATCTGGGAACATTTAGCTTGCAAAAAGGCTAAGAGGCATAATAGGTCTCAGTAGCTGTCACCCTCCTGGCAACGCCTAGAGTTGTCTGTTTCTCCTCCATATGTTTCTATTATACCCTGATTTATGCTTTCTTAGTTGTTTATGGCTTACTCCACTTCTCAAGTTTTGCAGCTATATGTACTTTCTAGTCTGCAAACAAAACCCTTTTTTAGTAGGTAAAGCTTTGATATATTTGCTTAGCTTTACTAAGTTCATGCCCTTCACTTCCTCACCGTCCTCGCTGGAGTCATCCGGCTGCATATGAGGAGAGCTGCAAGAGGGCTGCATCTCCTGTGATGGTGAGCAGTAGGGTTGAGCGACTTTCATTTTTTTAAGATCTAGTCGGGTTTTGTGAAACCCGACTTTGTCCAGAGTCGAGTCGAGTGCAGTCGGCCGATTATCGCTAAAAGTCGGGGATCGACTGAAACACGAAACCCAATGCAAGTCAATGGGGAAGCATAGTCGGCAGTGAATGGAGGCCAGGAAAACACCTACAGTGCCCATTTTAATGCCAAAAACATCCATTCTTGTTTCTGAAGCTTGTCAATCTTAATTAACTTTATAATAATAGTTGTTCAATGGAACTTGGGGGTCATTTGGCAAATTTGTGGGGGGTAGGGCTGGTTCAAGGTTTTAGTGGGCCCAGGAATCGTGGACTACGTCACGGCGGTGGAGCAGGGAGAGGAAAGTATTTCAACGTTGCAAGTGCTGTGATCCTGAGCAAGCAGGGGGGCACACTTGTTCGCATTGGCACTGGCACAGGGCCCCTCAAAGTACAGCGGTGTGTTTGCACGGCGGGGGCGCCTCCCACCAGCAGCGACACTTTTGCGTACTCTGAGGGGCCCTGTGCCAGTGACGTCGCCAACGAGTATGCCCCCCCCACCTGATGAAGGAACCTGCACTTTCATCTGCACCTTCCTCTTTGTCCCTGTGTAAGGTGGTATAACATGCGGGAAGGGGAACCTTACTTTCAGCAGGGTCAGATTCTGGCTGTGTAGAGTGCAAGGGGAATGTAGTGGTCTAGGTCAATGTACCAGCAGACTCATCTAGCAGTGGCTGGGCAATGGGCAGGATGAGGAGGAAACAGATATAGGGCCAAAGAATAAAGTAGGCTAAATGCAGTTCAAAATTGGTAACAGGACTAAACAGGCGGCATTGCTTTGTTCAGTGGAGTAGCAAGCCCAGGAGCAGCAGACACTGTTTTAAGGGCCCAAACACACTAATAGGCCAAATGCAGTTTAATATCTGATACTTTAGGCCAAAAGCCTAAGACTGAAGCTCAGCTTTATTCAGTTGAGGGCAAACACCAGGGTGGGGCAGACACCGGTAGTAGGCCCTAACCACCAATTTTTGAAAACACAGCACTTAATGAGAGCCAGAAGGATGAAGCTCAGCTTTATTCAGTTGAGGACAAACACCAGGGAGGGGCAGACACCGTTAGTACGCCGTAACCAAAGTTGAAGGCCAAATGCAGTTTAATATCTGATACTATAGGCCGAAAGCCAGAAGGTTGAAGCTCAGCTTTATTCAGTTGAGGAAAAACACCAGGGAGGGGCAGACACCGTTAGTAGGCCCTAACCACCAATTTTTAAAAACACAGCACTTAATGAGAGCCAGAAGGTTGAAGCTCAGCTTTATTCAGTTGAGGAAAAACACCAGGCAGGGGCAGACACCGTTAGTAGGCCGTAACCAAAGTTGAAGGCCAAATGCAGTTTAAAATCTGATACTATAGGCCGAAAGCCAGAAGGTTGAAGCTCAGCTTTATTCAGTTGAGGAAAAACACCAGGGAGGGGCAGACACCGTTAGTAGGCCCTAACCACCAATTTTTAAAAACACAGCACTTAATGAGAGCCAGAAGGTTGAAGCTCAGCTTTATTCAGTTGAGGAAAAACACCAGGCAGGGGCAGACACCGTTAGTAGGCCATAACCAAAGTTGAAGGCCAAATGCAGTTTAATATCTGATACTATAGGCCCAAAGCCAGAAGGTTGAAGCTCAGCTTTATTCAGTTGAGGGCAAACACCAGGGAGGGGCAGACACCGTTAGTAGGCCCTAACCACCAATTTTTAAAATAACAGCACTTAATGAGAGCCAGAAGGTTGAAGCTCAGCTTTATTCAGTTGAGGAAAAACACCAGGCAGGGGCAGACACCGTTAGTAGGCCGTAACCAAAGTTGAAGGCCAAAAAAGAAGAAAAGTATCAAGCTATATAGTAGGGACCACCACTGATTAAATAACAAAGCTTTATTTGTCAACCAAAAAACACATCACACAGTTAAGAACACTTAAAACCTCAATATAGAGTATAACAAGGGTTCCATACAGGAAACACCCACCCTGCACATGGTTAAATAGAGACAAATACAAATGTAGTATGCGCACCATACACAGTAATTAATGGTAAGTACAATAGTTATAATCATGTATCACACCCATAAGGGTAATTACAAACAAGGCACAGCTCGCTGCATATTGAACAAAAGTCGATGAGTGGATATACACCTAGATGATTTAAGACAGTATAGATAATATAGGATGGAAATACAAGATATACTATAGGATTAGACCTGCACTATAATATACGGTAATGCACCCATGTCATGTGTGATGAACTTATCATAATGCTGACACATCCTGTATTGCAAAGCTCTAAATACAGTTACAAAGACTGATATACGACATTAAGGGCTACCCAAAACTATGCAGGACATGATGGATTACAACACAAGAGCCCACAGTCGGGCAGTGTAAGTACTACAAGATAGAACTGTGTAATAAATAAGGTTAAATCCACACAATAATATGAAAAAATGCACCCATGATATGTTAAAGGATTTGTGACAGTAAACTAGGTACTGACACGTCCTGAACTAATAGCCCTAAGAACAATAAATGAGCTAATACAAAAAAAAGAGGATGAAGGGCTAGTGGAGCCTGTGCAAGAGGCGTGGTGGGCTGAATCTCACACCACAAACAATAGGAGAGAGGCCTGCTAAAAGAACATGACCATTACCACCATGGTGTCAGCATAACCAGAGGTCCAGGGGGCTGGAGCTCAACGCGTGTCGCCACCTAGCGTGGCTTCATCAGAAGCATGTACCCAAGACAAAGGCTGACTACTATATATACAAATTTATGTTATGTACCTTGTTAGTGCAGAACCCCCAACAGCTGACACACTTCGGGTGCACAGATGGGCAGGAATATACTTTAGTTAGCTGCTCGGGCTTCTACCTTTTTAGTAGACGCTTTATATACGCAATTACTCTATCAGCAATCCTTGTTGAGCTGACACATATACTTGTGATATACATACTTACTTTGCCTTTTGCGCCCCACCATGGTATATGGCTGGATTGGCACGCTAGGTACTATCTATCTTATGTGCGGGTATTGCTTATCTGCAAACTTGGCATGCGATCCAGTTATACATTATTATTATTGTATTTGTATGGGGCTCTTGCGCATGCGCAGCTTCCGTCTTTCGGCCATATTGGTACTCCTAGGTAAAATTGCTCTACCCCTATGGACATGCTTTGGCGCCTGCGCAGTAGCGTCACTAGCGGACGTTTTGACTCTCATCTTAGATTAGCATTTTCAGCGCCGTCATTTCCGGTTCCGGTACGCCGAGAACGCACGCCCGATCTCCATGCCGTTTCTCTTCTCAGCTGTTGGGGGTTCTGCACTAACAAGGTACATAACATAAATTTGTATATATAGTAGTCAGCCTTTGTCTTGGGTACATGCTCCTAATGAAGCCACGCTAGGTGGCGACACGCGTTGAGCTCCAGCCCCCTGGACCTCTGGTTATGCTGACACCATGGTGGTAATGGTCATGTTCTTTTAGCAGGCCTCTCTCCTATTGTTTGTGGTGTGAGATTCAGCCCACCACGCCTCTTGCACAGGCTCCACTAGCCCTTCATCCTCTTTTTTTTGTATTAGCTCATTTATTGTTCTTAGGGCTTTTAGTTCAGGACGTGTCAGTACCTAGTTTACTGTCACAAATCCTTTAACATATCATGGGTGCATTTTTTCATATTATTGTGTGGATTTAACCTTATTTATTACACAGTTCTATCTTGTAGTACTTACACTGCCCGACTGTGGGCTCTTGTGTTGTAATCCATCATATCCTGCATAGTTTTGGGTAGCCCTTAATGTCGTATATCAGTCTTTGTAACTGTATTTAGAGCTTTGCAATACAGGATGTGTCAGCATTATGATAAGTTCATCACACATGACATGGGTGCATTACCGTATATTATAGTGCAGGTCTAATCCTATAGTATATCTTGTATTTCCATCCTATATTATCTATACTGTCTTAAATCATCTAGGTGTATATCCACTCATCGACTTTTGTTCAATATGCAGCGAGCTGTGCCTTGTTTGTAATTACCCTTATGGGTGTGATACATGATTATAACTATTGTACTTACCATTAATTACTGTGTATGGTGCGCATACTACATTTGTATTTGTCTCTATTTAACCATGTCCAGGGTGGGTGTTTCCTGTATGGAACCCTTGTTATACTCTATATTGAGGTTTTAAGTGTTCTTAATTGTGTGATGTGTTTTTTGGTTGACAAATAAAGCTTTGTTATTTAATCAGTGGTGGTCCCTACTATATAGCTTGATACTTTTCTTCTTTTTTGGCTACATTGTTTTTATCAAGCTTTGGTCGACCCCCTATTTCTCTATACACCGTCCTTATTTGATACTGATGGTGCCCTCCACTTGCTGTTTGACAAAGTTGAAGGCCAAATGCAGTTTAATTTCTGATACTATAGGCTGAAAGCCAGAAGGTGGAAGCTCCGATTTAGACAGTGGAGGACAATTTGAATTAGGGACTGCAGACAGACTTAGTAGGCTGTCCCCTGTGGACCATGCATCCAACACATTAACCCATTGCGCCGTAATGGACACGTAATCTTCCGTGGCCATGCCTACAGGTCCATGCGTCTGTTGTCAGGTGCACCTTTGTACTCACAGATTGCCAGAGTGCATGGACAATGCGGTCTTTTACATGCTGGTGGAGGGTTGGGATGGCTTTTCTCGCAAAAGAAGTGTCGACTGGTTAGCTTGTAGCGTGGTACAGCGTAGTGCATCATGGCCTTATTAATAGTAAATAAAATATATAACTAGGCTCTATGAACTTTTAAATAGGTTCCAGGGGTACATGGGCAGCATTGGTGTGGTCAGTGGAGGAGTATTGCAAGTAGGGGCCGCAGACAGGCTCACAAAGGCCTAAGATAACAAACAGTAGGCAGTCATGGCAGTTTGAAATCGGTTACATGGATACACAGGCAGGCAGCATTGTGGTCAGTGGAGGAGTATTGCAAGTACGGGCCGCAGACAGGCTCACAAAGACCTAAAATAACAAACAGTAGGCAGTCATGGCAGTTTGAAATCGGTTACATGGATACACAGGCAGGCAGCATTGTGGTCAGTGGAGGAGTATTGCAAGTAGGGGCCGCAGACAGGCTCACAAAGGCCTAAAATAACAAACAGTAGGCAGTTATGGCAGTTTGAAATCGGTTACATGGATACACAGGCAGGCAGCATTGTGGTCAGTGGAGGAGTATTGCAAGTAGGGGCCGCAGACAGGCTCACAAAGGCCTAAAATAACAAACAGTAGGCAGTCATGGCAGTTTGAAATCGGTTACATGGATACACAGGCAGGCAGCATTGTGGTCAGTGGAGGAGTATTGCAAGTAGGGGCCGCAGACAGGCTCACAAAGGCCTAAAATAACAAACAGTAGGCAGTCATGGCAGTTTGAAATCGGTTACATGGATGCACAGGCAGGCAGCATTGTGGTCAGTGGAGGAGTATTGCAAGTAGGGGCCGCAGACAGGCTCACAAAGGCCTAAAATAACAAACAGTAGGCAGTCATGGCAGTTTGAAATCGGTTACATGGATACACAGGCAGGCAGCATTGTGGTCAGTGGAGGAGTATTGCAAGTAGGGGCCGCAGACAGGCTCACAAAGGCCTAAAATAACAAACAGTAGGCAGTCATGGCAGTTTGAAATCGGTTACATGGATACACAGGCAGGCAGCATTGTGGTCAGTGGAGGAGTATTGCAAGTAGGGGCCGCAGACAGGCTCACAAAGGCCTAAAATAACAAACAGTAGGCAGTCATGGCAGTTTGAAATCGGTTACATGGATACACAGGCAGGCAGCATTGTGGTCAGTGGAGGAGTATTGCAAGTAGGGGCCGCAGACAGGCTCACAAAGGCCTAAAATAACAAACAGTAGGCAGTCATGGCAGTTTGAAATCGGTTACATGGATACACAGGCAGGCACTCCAGGCAGCATTGTGGTCACTGGTCAGTGGAGGAGTATTGCAAGAAGTGTGTGACACAGTTAGTACTCCCAAAAAATAAATAGATGTTAATGTCTCGCAAAACAACTATAAATAAAAAAGTGTGGCATGCTTAGGTACAGGGGTGGGCTCATCTGCAGAGTTTATGACACAGTAATTTGGCAGTAAATTAGTATGTACTGGTGTAAATATAGGACACTGACCCAGACTACTTTAACTAGCATCATAGATGTCAAGAAATTGTTATTGTTTGTCAGTGCCAGGCATTGAATGATGTCAGCGCATAGACTAAACATTGTTGGAGCTGTGCGAGATAATTTTGCACGTGGTAGAGCACAGTTTGAGCTGGGGGGGGGACTCTCTTGTGGCCGGCGGTACCGCCCCAGGGCCCCTCATGTTACAACGGTGTGTCTGACGTTGGGTGCGCACCACCACCGCCAGAGACACTACATTGTACTATGAGGGACCCAGTGGCAGTGCCGTCGACCAAAAGCGAGCACACCCACCTCTTCTGACAAACAGCACTGTAACAAACGGGTGCTTGTGCCAAGTGTCGAGAGTGAGACAACGGTCCCGTGGGGGGAGTTTTCCCATTGGGGGATGTGTAAACATGTCGTATGCTGGTCATACAGCTGCTGCAAATTAAGAGATTTGAACACTCAGTAAGACCAGTCCACAAGCAACACCTTTTTATAGGAAAGCTAGGTGTCAGCCGGGAAAGGTGGGGCAAAATCATTCGAAATCCAGGAGTGGTTCATTTTAATGAAGGTGAGATCATCCACATTTTGGGTAGCCAGACGAGTCCTTTTTTCAGTTAATATTGAACCAGCAGCACTGAATACTCTTTCTGATAGCACACTAGCTGCTGGGCAAGCAAGTTCCTGCAACGCATATTCTGCCAATTCAGGCCAGGTGTCTAATTTTGATGCCCAGTAATCAAATGGGAATGACGGTTGAGGGAGAACATCGATAAGGGCTGAAAAATAGTTAGTAACCATACTGGACAAATGTTGTCTCCTGTCACTTTGAATAGATGCTGCAGTACCTGTCCTGTCTGCGGTCATTGCGAAATCACTCCACAACCTGGTCAGAAAACCCCTCTGTCCAACGCCACTTCTGATCTGTGCACCTCTAACACCTCTACCATGTAGCCCCCTGCAGCTTGTGTGAGAACCATCACCAGCGCTGTGTGCTGGGAATGCCTGAATCAAACGGTCTACAAGAGTAGCTTGTTTGGTTGTTAAGATTTGTTCGAGGTTCTCATGTGGCATAATATTTAGCAACTTGCCTTTATAGCGAGGGTCAAGGATGCAGGCCAACCAGTAATCGTCATCGCTCATCATTTTAGTAATGCGTGGGTCCTTTTTGAGGATACGTAAGGCATAATCCGCCATGTGGGCCAAAGTTCCTGTTGGCAAATCTGCGGTTGTGCTGGTTTGAGGGGCAGTTACAGGCAAATCTACGTCACTTGTCTCCCTTAAAAAAACAGAACCCGGCCTTGCAACGCCACTAATTTCTGTTGGCCCAGGAGAAGCTTCCTCATTAAAAAAGTACTCATCCCCATCATCCTCCTCGTCCTCCTCCTCCTCTTCGCCCGCTACCGCGTCCTCTACACGGCCCTGACCAGACAATGGCTGACTGTCATCAAGGCTTTCCTGTTATGACCCCAATGGCAGGGGGTCTCAGAGACAATAGCGAAGTCTGCAAACATAAAACCCAGCTCATAGGGCAGTGGTAACTGGGCTGACCATATACCTGAACCTAGCACACAAATAACAGCAGCCGGGGAACGTACCTACGTTGATTCTAGACGTCTCGCGCCAGCCGGAGAACTAACTAACCCTAGCAGGGAAAAGAAAGACCTTTCTTGCCTCCAGAGGAAATACCCCAAAAAGTTGGATACAAGCCCCCAACAAATAATAACGGTGAGGTAAGAAGAAAAGACAAACGCAAGAAATGAACTAGGTTTTAGCAAAGAGAGGCCCGCTAACTAATAGCAGAATATAGGAAGATGACTTATATGGTCAGCGAAAACCCTCACAAAAACTCCACGCGGAATATTCAAGAACCCCCGAACCGTCTAACGGCACGGGGGGAGAACATCCGCACCCTAGAGCTTCCAGCAATATAAGGAATCACATTTAGTACAAGCTGGACAAAAATAAGAGCACAGAAAATAACCAAAAACAAGAAAGCAGGACTTAGCTTAATTTTGCATAGAACCAGGACCAGCAGATAGGAGCAAACAGAAGGATCTGATTACAACGATGCCAGGCACCAGACTGAAAATCCAGGAAGTTCAAATAGCGACACCCCTGGACTAACGAGGCCAGGTGGATACCAAGCAAGAGAAGGAATATCAAAGTGTCATATCACTAGTGACCACAAGAGGGAGCCAAAAGGTCAATTCACAACAGTACCCCCCCCCTTAAGGAGGGGTCACCGAACCCTCACCAGGACCACCAGGGCGATCAGGATGAGCAGCGTGAAAGGCACGAACCAAATCGGCTGCATGCACATCAGAGGCGACCACCCAGGAATTATCCTCCTGACCATAGCCCTTCCACTTGACCAGATACTGAAGCCTCCGCCTGGAGAGACGAGAATCCAAGATCTTTTCCACCACGTACTCCAACTCGCCCCCAACCAACACCGGAGCAGGAGGCTCAACAGAAGGAACCACAGGGACAACGTACCGCCGCAACAAAGACCTATGGAACACGTTGTGAATGGCAAACGACACAGGAAGTTCCAAGCGAAAGGACACTGGATTAAGAACTTCCAAAATCTTATAAGGACCGATGAAGCGAGGCTTAAATTTAGGAGAGGAGACCTTCATAGGAACAAAGCGAGAAGACAGCCACACCAAATCCCCAACGCGAAGTCGGGGACCCACACCGCGGCGGCGGTTGGCAAAACGCTGAGCCTTCTCCTGTGACAACTTCAAGTTGTCCACCACATGATCCCAAATTCGCTGCAACCTATCCACCACAGAATCCACCCCAGGACAGTCAGACGGCTCCACATGTCCCGAGGAAAAACGAGGATGGAAACCAGAGTTGCAGAAAAATGGCGAAACCAAGGTAGCGGAACTAGCCCGATTATTAAGGGCAAACTCAGCCAACGGCAAGAAGGTCACCCAATCATCCTGATCTGCAGAAACAAAACATCTCAAATAAGCCTCTAGAGTCTGATTTGTTCGCTCAGTTTGGCCATTAGTCTGAGGATGAAAGGCAGATGAAAACGACAAATCAATGCCCATCCTAGCACAAAAGGATTGCCAGAACCTGGAAACAAACTGGGATCCTCTGTCAGACACGATATTCTCAGGAATGCCGTGCAAACGAACCACATTCTGAAAGAATAACGGAACCAGATCAGAAGAGGAAGGCAGCTTAGGCAAGGGCACCAAATGGACCATCTTGGAAAAGCGATCACATACCACCCAGATGACAGACATGCCCCGAGACACTGGAAGATCCGAAATGAAATCCATGGAAATGTGTGTCCAAGGCCTCTTCGGGACAGGCAAGGGCAAAAGCAACCCGCTGGCACGAGAACAGCAAGGCTTAGCCCGAGCACAAGTCCCACAGGACTGCACAAATGACCGCACATCCCGTGACAAGGAAGGCCACCAAAAGGACCTAGCCACCAAATCTCTGGTGCCAAAAATACCCGGATGCCCTGACAACACCGAGGAGTGAACCTCGGAAATGATTCTACTGGTCCATTTATCAGGAACAAACAGTCTGTCAGGTGGACAAGAGTCAGGTCTATCAGCCTGAAATCTCTGCAACACACGTCGCAAATCCGGAGAAATGGCCGACAAGATTACTCCCTCTTTAAGAATACCAACTGGCTCTGAGGCTCCAGGAGAGTCAGGCACAAAGCTCCTAGAAAGAGCATCAGCCTTCACATTCTTTGAACCAGGCAGGTACGAGACCACGAAGTCAAAACGGGAGAAAAATAATGACCAACGGGCCTGTCTAGGATTCAGGCGTTTAGCAGACTCGAGATACATCAGATTTTTGTGATCAGTCAAAACCACCACACGATGCTTAGCACCCTCGAGCCAATGATGCCACTCCTCAAATGCCCACTTCATGGCCAACAACTCCCGATTGCCAACATCATAATTCCGCTCAGCAGGCGAAAATTTCCTAGAAAAAAAAGCACATGGTCTCATTACTGAGCAACCAGGGCTTCTCTGCGACAAAACGGCCCCTGCACCGATCTCAGAAGCATCCACTTCAACCTGAAAGGGAAGCGAGACATCAGGCTGACACAAAACAGGCGCCGAAGTAAACCGGCGCTTCAGCTCCTGAAAAGCCTCCACGGCTGCAGGAGCCCAGTTAGCAACATCAGAACCTTTCTTGGTCATATCCGTCAAAGGTTTAACAACGCTAGAAAAATTAGCGATAAAACGACGGTAGAAGTTAGCAAAACCCAAGAACTTCTGAAGACTCTTAACCGACGTGGGCTGAGTCCAATCATGAATAGCTCGGACCTTGACTGGGTCCATCTCCACAGCAGAAGGGGAGAAGATAAAACCCAAAAAGGGAACCTTCTGCACACCAAAGAGACAATTTGAGCCCTTAATAAACAAAGCATTCTCACGCAAAACCTGAAACACCATCCTGACCTGCCTTACATGGGAGTCCCAATCATCAGAAAAAACCAGAATATCATCCAGATAAACAATCATAAATTTATCCAGATACTTCCGGAAGATGTCATGCATAAAGGACTGAAACACTGAAGGAGCATTAGAGAGCCCAAAAGGCATCACCAAGTACTCAAAATGACCTTCGGGCGTATTAAATACAGTTTTCCATTCATCTCCCTGCTTAATGCGCACAAGGTTGTACGCACCACGAAGGTCTATCTTGGTGAACCACTTGGCACCCTTAATCCGGGCAAACAAGTCTGACAACAGAGGCAAAGGATACTGAAATTTAACAGTGATTTTATTCAGAAGTCGATAGTCTATACAAGGTCTCAAAGATCCGTCCTTCTTGGCCACAAAGAAAAATCCCGCACCAAGAGGGGAAGAGGATGGACGAATATGTCCCTTCTCCAGAGACTCCTTAATATACGAACGCATTGCGGTATGCTCAGGTACAGACAGATTAAATAATCTTCCCTTAGGAAACTTACTACCTGGAATCAAATCTATAGCGCAGTCACAGTCCCTATGAGGAGGAAGAGCACTGGACCTGGACTCGCTGAATACATCCTGATAATCAGACAAATACTCAGGAACATCCGAAGGAGTAGAGGAAGCAATAGACACCGGCGGGGAATCGCAATGAATTCCCTGACAGCCCCAACTTGACACAGACATAGCCTTCCAATCCAAAACTGGATTGTGAGTTTGTAACCATGGCAGACCCAAAACGACCAAATCATGCATTTTATGCAAAACAAGAAAACGAATCACCTCTCGATGTTCAGGAGACATGCACATGGTCACCTGTGTCCAAAACTGCGGCTTATTTTCCGCCAATGGCGTAGCATCAATACCTCTCAGAGGAATAGGATTAACCAAAGGCTCCAGAACAAAACCACAGCGCTTGGCAAACGACAGATCCATAAGACTCAGGGCAGCACCTGAATCCACAAACGCCATAACAGGATAGGAAGACAATGAGCAAATTAAAGTCACAGACAAAATAAATTTAGGTTGCAAATTACCAATGGCGACCGGACTAACCACCTTTGTTAAGCGTTTAGAGCATGCTGATATAACATGTGTAGAATCACCACAGTAGAAACACAACCCATTCTGACGTCTATGATTTTTCCGTTCAATTCTAGTCTGAACTCTATCACATTGCAATAACTCAGGTGTCTGTTCAGACAACACCACCAGGGAATTAGCGACTTTGCGCTCCCGTAAACGCCGGTCAATTTGAATAGCCAACGCCATGGAGTCATTCAGACTTGTAGGAACGGAGAAACCCACCATCACATTCTTAATGGCTTCAGAAAGGCCATTTCTGAAATTTGCGGCCAGAGCACACTCATTCCACTGAGTAAGCACGGACCATTTCCGAAATTTTTGGCAATAAACTTCAGCTTCATCCTGGCCCTGAGAGATAGCCAGCAAAGCTTTTTCTGCCTGAATTTCAAGATTGGGCTCCTCGTATAGCAACCCAAGCGCCAGAAAAAACGCATCAACATCTGCCAAAGCCGGATCGCCTGACGCCAACGAGAAGGCCCAATCCTGAGGGTCGCCCCGTAAGAAAGAGATAACAATTTTTACTTGCTGAGCTGAGTCTCCAGACGAACGAGGTCTCAGAGATAGAAACAATTTACAATTATTCCTGAAATTTCTAAATTTAAATCGGTCTCCAGAGAACAATTCCGGAATAGGTATTTTAGGTTCTGACATTGGACTGCTAGTAACAAAATCTTGAATACTCTGCACATGAGCAGCAAGCTGATCCACACTAGTAATCAAGGTCTGGACATTCATGTCTGCAGCAAGGCTCCAGCCACTCTGAGATAAAGGGGAGGAAAGAAAGAAAAAAAAACAAAACAAAAAAAACTCAGAATTTCCTTTCTTATAATCCCACTTCTGCAATGCATTAAATATTCACTTAGGTCCTGGCATACTGTTATGACCCCAATGGCAGGGGGTCTCAGAGACAATAGCGAAGTCTGCAAACATAAAACCCAGCTCATAGGGCAGTGGTAACTGGGCTGACCATATACCTGAACCTAGCACACAAATAACAGCAGCCGGGGAACGTACCTACGTTGATTCTAGACGTCTCGCGCCAGCCAGAGAACTAACTAACCCTAGCAGGGAAAAGAAAGACCTTTCTTGCCTCCAGAGGAAATACCCCAAAAAGTTGGATACAAGCCCCCAACAAATAATAACGGTGAGGTAAGAAGAAAAGACAAACGCAAGAAATGAACTAGGTTTTAGCAAAGAGAGGCCCGCTAACTAATAGCAGAATATAGGAAGATGACTTATATGGTCAGCGAAAACCCTCACAAAAACTCCACGCGGAATATTCAAGAACCCCCGAACCGTCTAACGGCACGGGGGGAGAACATCCGCACCCTAGAGCTTCCAGCAATATAAGGAATCACATTTAGTACAAGCTGGACAAAAATAAGAGCACAGAAAATAACCAAAAACAAGAAAGCAGGACTTAGCTTAATTTTGCATAGAACCAGGACCAGCAGATAGGAGCAAACAGAAGGATCTGATTACAACGATGCCAGGCACCAGACTGAAAATCCAGGAAGTTCAAATAGCGACACCCCTGGACTAACGAGGCCAGGTGGATACCAAGCAAGGGAAGGAATATCAGTGTCATATCACTAGTGACCACAAGAGGGAGCCAAAAGGTCAATTCACAACACTTTCCTCTTCTTCGGCTGCAGACGCCTGCTCCTTTATATGCGTCAAACTTTGCATCAGCAGACGCATTAGGGGGATGCTCATGCTTATTATGGCGTTGTCTGCACTAACCAGCCGTGTGCATTCCTCAAAACACTGAAGGACTTGACACAGGTCTTGTATCTTCGACCACTGCACACCTGACAACTCTATGTCTGCCATCCAACTGCCTGCTCGTTTATGTGTATCCTCCCACAAAAACATAACAGCACGCCTCTGTTCGCACAGTCTCTGAAGCATGTGCAGTGTGGAGTTCCACCTTGTTGAAATGTCGATGATTAGGCGATGCTGGGGAAGGTTCAAAGACCGCTGATAGTTCTGCATACGGCTGGAGTGTACGGGCGAACGGCGGATATGCGAGCAAAGTCTGCGCACTTTGAGGAGCAGGTCGGATAACCCCGGGTAACTTTTCAGGAAGCACTGCACCACCAGGTTTAAGGTGTGAGCCAGGCAAGGAATGTGTTTCAGTTGGGAAAGGGCTATGGCAGCCATGAAAT
This sequence comes from Ranitomeya variabilis, assembly GCF_051348905.1. Classification (NCBI taxonomy): domain Eukaryota; kingdom Metazoa; phylum Chordata; class Amphibia; order Anura; family Dendrobatidae; genus Ranitomeya; species Ranitomeya variabilis. Next base: position 654,607,407 of record NC_135234.1, read on the forward strand.
TCCTTCCGTTATCACTAACAACCTTGCCTGCCTCAAGATGTACAGTGCCCAGCCATGACTGAGTTTCATTCTGCAAGAACTCGGACAGAACTTCCGCGTTGTGTCTGTTGTCGCCCAAACACTTCATTGCCAATACAGCCTGCTGATGCTTGCCACTAGCTGTCCCATAATGGCACACCTGGTGTGCAACAGTGGCAGCTGGGGATGGAGTGGATGTGCGACTGCGGTGTGTGGACGAGCTCTCGCTTCTGCATGAGGAGGAGGAAGAGGAGGAGGGGGGGCGAACGCCTACAGCCAACTCTTTCCTTGACCGTGGACTAGGCAAAACTGTCCCAATATTGCTGTCCCCTGTGGACCCTGCATCCACCACATTCACCCAGTGTGCCGTGATGGACATGTAACGTCCCTGGCCATGCCTACTGGTCCAGGCATCTGTTGTCAGGTGCACCTTTGTAGTCACAGACTGCCTGAGTGCATGGACGATGCGGTCTTTAACATGCTGTTGGAGGGCTGGGATGGCTTTTCTAGAAAAGAAGTGCCGACTGGGTAGTTCGTAGCGTGGTACAGCGTAGTCCATCAGCGCTTTGAAAGCTTCGCTTTCAACTAACCGGTAGGGCATCATCTCTAATGAGATTAGTCTAGCAATGTGGACGTTCAAACCCTGTGTACGCGGATGCGAGGATGAGTACTTCCTTTTCCTAACAAGAGTCTCATGTAGGGTGAGCTGGACTGGAGAGCTGGAGATCGTGGAACTAGCGGTGGTGCCGGTGGACATGGGTGACTGAGAGAGGGTTGGAGATGGTATTCTTGCCGGTGCCCTACATGCAGTGTTTCCTACTACTAACCTGGTGATTCCCTGACTGCTTTGGCCTGGCGACGAAAGCTGCACAGATACTGCAGGTGGTGTGGGAAATGGTCGGCTTACAGGGAGGGAAGGGATGTAGCGTTGCTGACTAGCTTCATTGGCCGAGGGGGCTGCAACCTTTAGGGACGTTTGGTAGTTAGTCCAGGCTTGCAAATGCATGGTGGATAAATGTCTATGCATGCAACTTGTATTTAGACTTTTAAGATTCTGACCTCTGCTTAAGGTTGTTGAACATTTTTGACAGATGACTTTGCGCTGATCATTTGGATGTTGTTTAAAAAAATGCCAGACTGCACTCTTTCTACTATCTGATACCTTTTCAGGCATTGCAGACTGAGCTTCTTTAACCGGATGGCCACGCTGTCCTCCAACTGGTTTTGGTTTTGCCACGCGTTTTTGGCCAGATACGGGCCCGGTAGATGGAACCTGTTGTGATGTTGATGCCTGCTGCGGCTCCTCCTCCTCCGCTTCAGAACTACTGCCGCCTGCACCCTGTTCCCCCAATGGCTGCCAATCGGGGTCCACAACTGGGTCATCTATGACCTCCTCTTCTATGTCGTGTGCGATTTCGTCTGTGTCACCGTGTAAGCCGGTGGTATAGCGTCCGTGACGGGGCACCATAGTCTCCGCTGGGTTTGATTCTGCCTCAGTACACTGCAAGGGCAATGTTCTGGTCTGAGTCAAAGGAACAGCATAGTAATCTGGCTGTGGCTGTGCATCTGTGCACTCCATGTCCGATTCAACTTCTAATGGACATGGCCTGTTAACTGTTTCACTGTCTAACCCAGGAACGGTATGTGTAAAGAGCTCCATGGAGTAACCCGTTGTGTCTCCTGACGCATCCTTCTCTCTTGTTCTGGGTGAAGAAGACAAGGAAGCGACTTGTCCCTGACCGGGAGCATCCACTGACGATGCACTGCTCTGACATTTGGCACTTTCCGAGGAGGAGGCGAAAGAGCTAGAGGCAGAGTCAGCAATGAAAGCCAATACTTGTTCCTGCTGCTCCGGCTTCAAAAGTGGTTTTCCTACTCCCAGAAAAGAGAGCGTTCGAGGCCTTGTGTAGCCAGACAATGAACCTGGCTCAACAACTCGAGACTTAGGTGCTGTACTGCTTTTACCACGACCACCTGATGCTCCACCACCACTACCATCATTACCAGCTGACAATGACCGCCCACGGCCACGACCTCTTCCACTAGACTTCCTCATTGCTTGCAAAACGTAACCAAAGTAACACTATTTGTTACTGTAAAACAACTTATAAGGTGAACTCAAACTTCTGTAGGATTTATATATACCTTTATGTTACACACTAGGTTTTCTGTGGCCCAATAATTTGAAACAGATGGCACACACAGGCCCAGCACTCAAGCAGAAATGCCAATCTTAATCTCCCACTATTTTTTTTTTTTTTCTGGGAGAATTTACCCTACAAAAAAACAAAAAAAAGGCCCAGTATTACACAGTGTTTTCAGTGGCACACAATGAGAGAGAGATGCCACACACAGCAATTGCACGGAGGCAGACTTGACAATATTTATCTCCCACTAATTTTTTTTTGGGAAAAGGGAGAATTTAGGAAAAAAAAAAAAAAAAGGCCAAGTATTACACAGTGTTTTCGGTGCCACACAATGAGAGAGAGATGTCACACACAGCAATGGCATGGAGGCAGACTTGCCAATATTTATCTCCCTGCAGTTATCTCAGAAAAGTATGGCAGGCAGCTGTAAAAAGGACTGCTGCACACAAAAGTGTGGACAAACCCACAAGATAGCTGTGCAGAAAGGAAGGAAAAACAGGATTTGTGCTTTGAAAAAAGCAGTTGGTTTACACAGCGGCGTACACACAAAGCAACGCAGCTATCAGGGAGCCTTCTAGGGCAGCCCAATGAGCTACAGCGCTGAGGAAAAAAAAATGTAGCTTCCACTGTCCTGCAAACAAAAGGTGGTATTGGAAAGTGGAAATCGCTACAGCACAAGCGGTTTGTGGCTTTATGTACCCTGCCTATCACTATCCCTGCTTCCGAAGAAGCTGCAGCAACCTCTCCCTACGCTCAGATCAGCAGCAGTAAGATGGCGGTCGGCGGGAACGCCCCTTTATAGCCCCTGTGACGCCGCAGAAAGCAAGCCAATCACTGCAATGCCCTTCTCTAAGATGGTGGGGACTGAGATCTATGTCATCACGCTGCCCACACTCTGCGTCCACCTTCATTGGCTGAGAAATGGCGCTTTTAGCGTCATTGAAACGCGACTTTGGCGCGAAAGTCGCGTACCGCATGGCCGACCCCACACAGGGATCGGCTCGGTTTCATGAGACGCCGACTTTGCCAAAAGTCGGCGACTTATGAAAATGAACGATCCGTTTCGCTCAACCCTAGTGAGCAGTCTGGAGGTGCTGCCAGCACCATTTTGGATCTGGTGCTTCTGTGGCGCCGCAGGGTCCTGGTCGTCACAGTGACATTGCTTTTGTCACGGGGAGAGTGATGTTACGCTTGGAGGCAAGGAAGGATAACTTTCACCAGGTAAGCACAAACATGCAACATGTTCACACTCCAAGCCACAAGGGGGAGCTTTTGATCTTATTCCTAGGTGTGTCCCCTCTATACAGTATACTGTATATATTGTGGTTTGGAAGGAAGTGAGACAGATAGTGCCGGAGAGCAGACTGGAGCAGTCTGAGGCAGGAAGAACATATGAGTAGCCATGCAGCAGCTCCTGGATAGAGATAATACCGAAAGCAGAACAGATTGCAGGGAGCGTGTAGGAGAGCAAAGCACAGGAGAGTGATATCAGAGGAAACTAGCTGTGAATGGGCTGCCTCCCTCTGAGGCTCAGATAACCGGTAGCCGGAACACCGAGGTTGTAAGAGACTCTACAACTTACAGCAGAGACCGGCAGGACAGCTGAACTGCAAGTTACCTGTCCGACTCAATACCCAGGAGGCACAGTGACGCATAGAGCTCGGGTCATGATAGAGATTCTGTAAAAAGGCTTGAGTCACCTGTCATACGGGTTTGTGTCCTATCCTATATGTGGGACAGCGAGAAGAACTGTGAGGACCTTATCCGAAGCCATAGGCAGTAAGGGACTACAACACCACCGCGCTAGAGGAAGGCTTTTAACTCCACCTGGATAAGGGGACTCCCAACTTGCCTTCAAGCTGGCTGGACTCTGCCTATCCTGTGATCTGGTACCCTGGACTATGGCTGCCTGAATTCTTCAGTAAACCAGGAAAAGAGACAGCAAACCTGTGTCCTCATTCTTTACTGCGCCATTCACCATCTTCCATCTACACACCGGGAGCCCTGGGGATATTCTTCACCTGTGGGAAGTTATACCATCTAGCTGCCATAACATCACCCCAGAGGACCCCTTAACCCCTTCCTGACATCCGACGTACTATCCCGTCGAGGTGGGGTGGGCCCGTATGACCGCCGACGGGATAGTACGTCCAGCGCGATCGGCGGCGCTCACGGGGGGAGCGCGGCCGATCGCGGCCGGGTGTCAGCTGCCTATCGCAGCTGACATCCGGCACTATGTGCCAGGAGCGGTCAAGGACCGCTCCCGGCACATTAACCCCCGGCACACCGCGATCAAACATGATCGCGATGTGCCGGCGGTGCAGGGAAGCATCGTGCAGGGAGGGGGCTCCCTGCGGGCTTCCCTGAGCCCCCCGCAGCAACGCGATGTGATCGCGTTGCTGCGAGGGTCTTACCTCCCTCCCTGCCTGCTCCAGACCCGGATCCAAGATGGCCGCGGATCCGGGTCCTGCAGGGAGGGAGGTGGCTTCACAGAAGCCTGCTCAGAGCAGGCACTGTGAAGCAGCCTGCACTTCTCGCAGATCGGTGATCTGTCAGAGTGCTATGCAAACTGGCAGATCACCGTTCTGTATTGTCCCCCCCTGGGGCAAAGTAAAAAAGTTAAAAAAAAAAATTTCCAAATGTGTAAAAAAAAAAAAAAAAAATATTCCAAAATAATGAAAAAAAAAAAAATATTCCAAAATAATGAAAAAAAAAAAAAATATTCCCATAAATACATTTCTTTATCTAAATAAAAAAAAAACAATAAAAGTACACATATTTAGTATCGCCGCGTCCGTAACGACCCGACCTATAAAACTGGCCCACTAGTTAACCCCTTCAGTAAACACCGTAAGAAAAAAAAAAAAAACGAGGCAAAAAACAACGCTTTATTATCATACCGCCGAACAAAAAGTGGAATAACACGCGATCAAAAAGACAGTTATAAATAACCATGGTATCGCTGAAAGCGTCATCTTGTCCCGCAAATAATGAGCTGCCATACAGCATGATCAGCAAAAAAATAAAAAAGTTATAGTCCTGAGAATAAAGCGATGCAAAAATAATTATTTTTTCCATAAAATAGTTTTTATCGTATAAAAGCGCCAAAACATAAAAAAATAATATAAATGAGGTATCGCTGTAATCGTACTGACCCGAAGAATAAAACTACTTTATCAATTTTACCAAACGCGGAACAGTATAAACGCCTCTCCCAAAAGAAATTCATGAATAGCTGGTTTTTGGTCATTCTGCCTCACAAAAATCGGAATAAAAAGCGATCAAAAAATGTGACGTGCCCAAAAAGTTACCAATAAAAACGTCAACTCGTCCCACAAAAAACAAGACCTCACATGACTCTGTGGACCAAAATATGGAAAATTTATAGCTCTCAAAATGTGGTAACGCAAAAAATATTTTTTGCAATAAAAAGCGTCTTTCAGTGTGTGACGGCTGCCAATCATAAAAATCCGCTAAAAAACTCGCTATAAAAGTAAATCAAACCCCCCTTCATCACCCCCTTAGTTAGGGAAAAATAAAAAAAATGTATTTATTTCCATTTTCCCATTAGGGTTAGGGTTAGGGCTAGGGTTGGGGCTAGGGTTAAGGCTACAGTTAGGGTTGGGGCTAAAGTTAGGGTTAGGGTTGGGGCTAAAGTTAGGGTTAGGGTTGGGGCTAAAGTTAGGGTTAGGGTTGGGGCTAAAGTTATGGTTAGGGTTTAGATTACATTTACGGTTGGGAATAGGGTTGGGATTAGGGTTAGGGGTGTGTCAGGGTTAGAGGTGTGGTTAGGGTTACTGTTGGGATTAGGGTTAGGGGTGTGCTTGGATTAGGGTTTCAGTTATAATTGGGGGGTTTCCACTGTTTCGGCACATCAGGGGCTCTCCAAACGCGACATGGCGTCCGATCTCAATTCCAGCCAATTCTGCGTTGAAAAAGTAAAACAGTGCTCCTTCCCTTCCGAGCTCTCCCGTGTGCCCAAACAGGGGTTTACCCCAACATATGGGGTATCAGCGTACTCAGGACAAATAGGACAACAACCTTTGGGGTCCAATTTCTCCTGTTACCCCTGGGAAAATACAAAACTGGGGGCTAAAAAATAATTTTTGTGGGAAAAAAAAGATTTTTTATTTTCACAGCTCTGCGTTATAAACTGTAGTGAAACACTTGGGGGTTCAAAGTTCTTACAACACATCTAGATAAGTTCATTGGGGGGTCTAGTTTCCAAAATGGGGTCACTTGTGCGGGGCTTCTACTGTTTAGGTACATTAGGGGCTCTGCAAACGCAATGTGACGCCTGCAGACCATTCCATCTAAGTCTGCATTCCAAATGGCGCTCCTTCCCTTCCGAGCCCTCCCATGCATCCAAACGGTGGTTCCCCCCACATATGGGGTATCAGCACACTCAGGACAAATTGGACAACAACTCTTGGGGTCCAATTTCTCCTGTTACCCTCGGGAAAATACAAAACTGGGGGTTGAAAAATAATTTTTGTGGGAAAAAAGTTTTGTTTTATTTTTACGGCTCTGCATTATAAACTTCTGTGAAGCCCTTGGTGGGTCAAAGCACTCACCACACATCTAGATAAGTTCCTTAGGGGGTCTACTTTCCAACATGGTGTCACTTGTGGGGGGTTTCTACTGTTTAGGTACATTAGGGGCTCTGCAAACGCAATGTGACGCCTGCAGACCATTCCATCTAAGTCTGCATTCCAAATGGCGCTCCTTCACTTCCGAGCCCTCCCATGCATCCAAACGGTGGTTCCCCCCACATATGGGGTATCAGTGCACTCAGGACAAATTGGACAACAAAGTTTGGGGTCCAATTTCTCCTGTTACCCTCGGGAAAATACAAAACTGGGGGCTGAAAAATAATTTTTGTGGGAAAAAATTTTTGTTTTATTTTTACGGTTCTGCATTATTAACTTCTGTGAAGCCCTTGGTGGGTCAAAGCACTCACCACACATCTAGATAAGTTCCTTAGGGGGTCTACTTTCCAACATGGTGTCACTTGTGGGGGGTTTCTACTGTTTAGGTACATTAGGGGCTCTGCAAACGCAATGTGACGCCTGCAGACCATTCCATCTAAGTCTGCATTCCAAATGGCGCTCCTTCACTTCCGAGCCCTCCCATGCATCCAAACGGTGGTTCCCCCCACATATGGGGTATCAGCGCACTCAGGACAAATTGGACAACAAATTTTGGGGTCCAATTTCTCCTGTTACCCTCGGGAAAATACAAAACTGGGGGCTGAAAAATAATTTTTGTGGGAAAAAATTTTTGTTTTATTTTTACGGCTCTGCATTATTAACTTCTGTGAAGCCCTTGGTGGGTCAAAGCGCTCAAAACACATCTAGATAAGTTCCTTAGGGGGTCTACTTTCCAAAATGGTGTCACTTGTGGGGGGTTTCAATGTTTAGGCGCATCAGTGGCTCTCCAAACGCAACATGGCGTCCCATCTCAATTCCTGTCAATTTTGCATTGAAAAGTCAAACGGTGCTACTTCCCTTCCGAGCTCTCCCATGCGCCCAAACAGTGGTTTACCCCCACATATGGGGTATCAGCGTACTCAGGACAAATTGTACAACAACTTTTGGGGTCCAATTTCTTCTCTTACCATTGGGAAAATATAAAATTGGGGGTGAAAAGATAATTTTTGTGAAAAAATATGATTTTTTATTTTTACGGTTCTGCATTATAAACTTCTGTGAAGCACTTGGTGAGTCAAAGTGCTCACCACACCTCTAGATAAGTTCCTTAGGGGGTCTACTTTCCAAAATGGTGTCACTTGTGGGGGGTTTCAATGTTTACGCACATCAGGGGCTCTACAAACGCAACATGACGTCCCATCTCAATTCCTGTCAATTTTGCATTGAAAAGTCAAACGGCGCTCCTTCCCTTCCGAGGTCTCCCATGCGCCCAAACAGTGGTTTATCCCCACATATGGGGTATCAGCGTACTCAGGACAAATTGTACAACAACTTTTGGGGTCCAATTTCTTCTCTTACCCTTGGAAAAATAAAAAATTGGGGGCGAAAAATATTTTTTGTGAAAAAATATGATTTTTTATTTTTACGGTTCTGCATTATAAACTTCTGTGAAGCACTTGGTGGGTCAAAGTGCTCACCACACCTCTAGATAAGTTCCTTAGGGGGTCTACTTTCCAAAATGGTGTCACTTGTGGGGGGTTTCAATGTTTAGGCACATCAGGGGCTCCCCAAACGCAACATGGCGTCCCATCTCAATTCCAGTCAATTTTGCATTGAAAAGTCAAATGGCGCTCCTTCGCTTCCGAGCTCTGTCATGCGCCCAAACAGTGGTTTACCCCCACATATGGGGTATCGGCATACTCAGGACAAATTGTACAACAACTTTTGGGGTCCATTTTCTCCTGTTACCCTTGGTAAAATAAAACATATTGGAGCTGAAGTAAATTTTTTGTGAAAAAAAGTTAAATGTTCATTTTTATTTAAACATTCCAAAAATTCCTGTGAAGCACCAGAAGGGTTAATAAACTTCTTGAATGTGGTTTTGAGCACCTTGAGGGGTGCAGTTTTTAGAATGGTGTCACACTTGGGTATTTTCTATCATATAGACCCCTCAAAATGACTTCAAATGAGATGTGGTCCCTAAAAAAAAATGGTGTTGTAAAAATGAGAAATTGCTGGTCAACTTTTAACCCTTATAACTCCCTAACAAAAAAAAATTTTGGTTCCAAAATTGTGCTGATGTAAAGTAGACATGTGGGAAATGTTACTTATTAAGTATTTTGTGTGACATATCTCTGTGATTTAAGGGCATAAAAATTCAAAGTTGGAAAATTGCAAAATTTTCAAAATTTTCGCCAAATTTCCATTTTTTTTGCAAATAAACGCAGGTAATATCAAAGAAATTTTACCACTATCATGAAGTACAATATGTCACGAGAAAACAATGTCAGAATCGCCAAGATCCGTTGAAGCGTTCCAGAGTTATAACCTCATAAAGGGACAGTGGTCAGAATTGTAAAAATTGGCCCGGTCATTAACGTGCAAACCACCCTTGGGGGTGAAGGGGTTAAAGCAGCGTCGGTCCCCACTGACCGAATACCACAGGTGGCGTAACGAACATAAACTTTATTCAATTTCCCTTTTACATGGGCGCCCAGGGCCACGGACCGGGTCACCACCGTGACATCCCTCTGTGAACACCGGACCCGGTACCGGGTACCCCAAGGCCCTGGCGGGTGACTCACTTCTGGCATGAGACGGGGTGTTTGAGGTCAAATAGCGGTCAATGTTACTTGGATTACCTTCTGCATTGCTACCAGGCTTGGTAAGTCTGACTCTGCCCACAGGGGTTTGGATATCTTTGCATGACACTGGCTGTAAGGGAGGATTAGGCACAGAGCTGCAGGTGCGCATGTGTGTCGCCCGCCAGGGACGTTGGGTACTCGGTACCAGGTCAGTACTTAAAGGGGATGTCACGGTGGCTGCGACCTGGTCCTTGGCCCTGGGCACCCAATTGAAGCGGAAGGTCTTTTAAGGGTTTGGTGAATAAAGTTTGTGTTCGTGATGCCCCCTGTGGTGTTCGGTCAATGGGGACCAACGCTGCTTAAAGGGGTCCTCTGGGGTGATGTTATGGCAGCTAGATGGTAAAACTTCCCACAGGTGAAGTTGGGTCCCCAGTGCTCCCGGTGTGTAGCTGGAGATGGTGAGTGGTGCATTAAGAACAGAGCACACAGGTTTGCAGTCTATTTACCTGGTTTACTGAAGCTTCAGGCAACCGCAGTCCAGGGCACCAGATCACAGGTACAGGCAGGGTCCGGCTGGCTTGCAAGCGAATTCAGAGTCCCCTTTACCAGGTGGAGTTAGAAGCCTCCCTATTAGCACGGTGATGTTGTAGTCCCTTACTGCCTATGGCTTATGGAAAGGTCCTCACAGTTCTCTCTGTCCTCCATATACGTTAGGACACAAACCCGTATGACAGGTGGCTTGAGCCTTTTTACAGGGTCTCTATCACGACCTGGGCTCTATATGCCACTGTGCCTCCTGGATACTAGTGCGGACAGGGTACTTGTAATAATCCAGCTGTCCTGCTAGTTTCTGCTATGCCTCTTAGAGTCCGACACAGCCTCGGTCTTCCGGCTGTGCTCCCCTGGTGTCACTCTCCTGTGCTTTATTCTCCTGTATCCTCACTAAACAATATTCCTCCTTTCCTATTCTCTCTCTTTCTCCAGGAGCTGCAGCAACTCTGGCTGCATGGCCCCTTCAGTCTGTCAACACTCAAGGTCTATAGCAAATAGATAAATGGCTGCACTCAATTTTACTGTGCTAAAGCAAGGAAATGTGCGATACATGAAATGTGAACAGCATAATGGCTTGTGAAATCTAAGAAAAAACACATGAGATGCTTAGCACAAGATTTGGCCAAAAATTGTGAGCCCATCCACCAAACGTCAAGGTAATCTCAGATCGGATGGGTAACTGACCTGTCTGCCTAGTGTGAACACTTACCTATGGCTAATAACATGGTAAAGCCTGCATTTATAGGAAGGTCGGAACCAACTGTGTTTGGATGTAATTAAAATCACAGCATGGTGAAGGGCGGGGCATTCAAGTCAGAAAAAACAGTACATAGTAAATAAAGGAAAACTGACTGAACAGCAATCTAGTATGAACTGGTGCATAACCAAAAAAGACATATAGCAAATAGATAAATGGCTGCACTCAATTTTACTGTGCTAAAGCAAGGAAATGTGCGATACATGAAATGTGAACAGCATAATGGCTCGTGAAATCTATGAAAAAACACATGAGATGCTTAGCACAAGATTTGGCCAAAAATTGTAAGCCCATCCACCAAACGTCAAGGTAATCTCAGATTGGATGGGTAACTGACCTGTCTGCCTAGTGTGAACACTTACCTATGGCTAATAACATGGTAAAGCCTGCATTTATAGGAAGGTCGGAACCAACTGTGTTTGGATGTAATTAAAATCACAGCATGGTGAAGGGCAGGGCGTTCAAGTAAAAAAAAACAGTACATAGTAAATAAAGGAAAACTGACTGAACAGCAATCTAGTCTGAACTGGTGCATAACCAAAAAAGACATATAGCAAATAGATAAATGGCTGCACTCAATTTTACTGTGCTAAAGCAAGGAAATGTGCGATACATGAAATGTGAACAGCATAATGGTCATGAAATCTATGAAAAAACACATGAGATGCTTAGCACAAGATTTGGCCAAAAATTGTGAGCCCATCCACCAAACGTCAAGGTAATCTCAGATCGGATGGGTAACTGACCTGTCTGCTTAATGTGAACACTTACCTATGGCTAATAACATGGTAAAGCCTGCATTTATAGGAAGGTCGGAACCAACTGTGTTTGGATGTAATTAAAATCACAGCATGGTGAAAAGCGGGGCGTTCAAGTCAGAAAAAACAATACATAGTAAATAAAGGAAAACTGACTGAACAGCAATCTAGTCTGAACTGGTGCATAACCAAAAAAGACATATAGCAAATAGATAAATGGCTGCACTCAATTTTACTGTGCTAAAGCAAGGAAATGTGCGATACATGAAATGTGAACAGCATAATGGCTTGTGAAATGCAGGCTTAACATTTTGTTATTAGCCATAGGTAAGTGTTCACATTAAGCAGACAGGTCAGTTACCCATCCGATCTGAGATTACCTTGACGTTTGGTGGATGGGCTCACAATTTTTGGCCAAATCTTGTGCTAAGCATCTCATGTGTTTTTTCATAGATTTCACGAGCCATTATGCTGTTCACATTTCATGTATCGCACATTTCCTTGCTTTAGCACAGTAAAATTGAGTGCAGCCATTTATCTATTTGCTATATGTCTTTTTTGGTTATGCACCAGTTCAGACTAGATTGCTGTTCAGTCAGTTTTCCTTTATTTACTATGTACTTTTTTTCTGACTTGAACGCCCCGCCCTTTACCATGCTGTGATTTTAATTACATCCAAACACAGTTGGTTCCGACCTTCCTATAAATGCAGGCTTTACCATGTTATTAGCCATAGGTAAGTGTTCACACTAGTCAGACAGGTCACTTACCCATCCGATCTGAGATTACCTTGACGTTTGGTGGATGGGCTCACAATTTTTGGCCTGGAGTGTGAACATGTTGTGTGTATGGTGATTACCTGGTGAAACTGATCTTCCTTGGCTTCCAACATGACATCACTCTCCCTGTGAGAAAAGCAATGCCACTGTGACAACCAGGACCCTGAGGCGTCACACTCCCCCCGTTAAATCCAGGACTCTCGGACTGGTAAAAGAAGAACAATAGTTACAGGTTAATAAAAAGACACACAAAATTTTAATTGCGTGTAAACAGGTTAACAGCTTAATATAAGTAAACTTGACCTTCCCTTTATGGGAGGTAATTAATGTTTGAACGTTGCTGGAACATATTTACAAAAATATAAATAACTTTAAATACTATGCAACGACGACTACCCTTACAAGTATACTACTTTAAGGCTACGTTCACACGATCCGGATTTTGATCCGGATCCGTAGCGGATTTTCAGCTGCGGATCCGGATCAGTTTTCCATGTTGGTTACAGTACAATGTAACCCAATGGAAAACCAAAACCGCTGTGCTAACGATCCGTTTTTCCGCTGGAAAATCCGCGCGGATTTTCCAGCGGAAAAAAGAAGTAGCATGTCAATTCTTTCAGCGGATACCGCACCGGTTTTCCAGCAGCTCCAATAGGAAACTGCTATTGGAAACCCGCAGTGGAAAACGCTGAAGAAAAAGGATCAGAAAACGCAGCTCAAATTCACTGCGGAATTTAGCTGCCGTTTTCCAAAAACGGGCAGGAAAAAAAAAGGATGGAAATCCTGATCGTGTGAACGTAGCCTAAAGCTTTCTTTATTCAAAGTGCAAAACCTCCATTATCATTTTCAATACAATTCTCAACACTATCTAGTCTATATATATAGTTGGCTAAGGGGTACTCCCGTCTGTTTGTCTGTCTGTCTGTAACTTCCGTAATGGAAATCCTGGGTGGGATTTGAATACCGCTTCACTTTTTACTATTGATGCTGCCTATGCAGCATCAATAGTAAAAACATAGAATGTTAAAAATAATAAAAAAAAACAAACATTATATTCTCACCTTCTGAAGTCCACCGCAGCCTTTCCCGCTCCTCGCGCTCCGGTCCCAAGAATGCATTGTGGCACTGACTCGAGATCACGCAGCAGTCTTGCGAGATGATGACGTAGCGGTCTCGCGAGACCGCTACATGATCTCGACTCATTGCCGCAATGCATTCTTGGAACCGGAGCGCGAGGAGCATCGGTAAAGGCCACGGCTGGATCCCAGGGCCGACAGAAGGTGAGTATATAACTATTTTTTATTTTAACTGTTTTTTTAACAGGGATATGGTGCCCACATACTATGTGGGCTGTGTTGTGTACTGCGTGGGCTGTGTTATATACTGCGTGGACTGTGTTATATACTGCGTGGGCTGTGTTATATACTATGTGGGCTGTGTTATATACTACGTCGCTGTGCTATATACTATGTGGCCTGTGTTATATACTGTACTGCGTGTGCTGTGTTATATACTGCATGGGCTGTGTTATACTGTATACTACATGGGCTGTGTTATATACTACGTGCCTGTGCAATATACTATGTGGCTGTGTTATATACTGCTTGGGCTGTGCTATATACTACATGCCTGTGTTATATACTACTTGGCTGTTATATACTGTGTGGCCTGTGTTATATACTATGTGGCTGTGTTATATACTATGTGGCCTGTGCTATATACTACGTGGCCTATGCTATATACTACGTGGGCTGTGGTATATACTACATGGGCTGTGGTATATACTACGTGGGCTGTGGTATATACTATGTGGGCTGTGGTATATACTACGTGGGCTGTGGTATATACTACGTGGGCTGTGGTATATACTACGTGGGCTGTGCTATATACTATGTGGGCTGTGTTACATACTGTGTGGGCTGTGTTATATACTACGTGGCTGGGCAATATACTATGTGGCTGTGCTATATACTGCATGGCTGTTTAATATACTATGTGGGCTGTGTTATATACTGCGTGGCTGTGCTATATACTATGTGGGCTGTGCAAAATACTACGTGGCTATGCTATATACTACGTGGCTGTGTTATACACAACGTGGCTGTGCAATATTCTATGTGGCTATGCTATATACTACGTGGGGTGTGTTTTATACTGCGTGGCTGTGCTATATACTACGTGGGCTGTGTTATATACTACATGGCTGTGCATTCTAGAATACCCGATGCATTAGGATTGGGCCACCATCTAGTCTAAATAATAAAAGTGCAACAATTCAACATTTTCCTATTCAAAAGTGCAAAAACGAGCATTAGCCATACTTCCATTGGCTACCCCTTACTATACTTTATTCTGATTAATAAAACACACTAGTGATAACGAGGTATCATAAAAAATATATATATAGGATTATTAGTGATAGATTATATTACAATACCCGAAAATCACCAAATGTGCCAATGATGTGGTGATAACCCCACAAAGAGCTAAAAGAATCGTGCTCCCAACACAGTCGTACCAAGGACGATCACAACAGAGAATATTGCTAATAAATTAATATTTATTTATTTAGTGGCGAAATATCAAACCATCAATATAAAAATATAAAAACAATCGAGATAATATTAGTATGTATATACTTAAAAATCTGTTTGTGCACATATCATTTTATATCACAAGGCAGGCATATTATATATCATATAATACCCGCAAGGACTGTATATATTTGTCCTAGCCAGCACCCTATATAGCATATGAGAAAGATAGTGCTAGAAACAAAAAGCCAAACAACGCTTTTTTATATATTATATAAAAAGTGCATACACTGTGCATACATAAATAATTAATTAAGTGTAAGAAAAAACACTAAAAAGTGCAAATAGTGCAAAAAATGTGCAATCTATAAGGTGCTGTGCGCAGATAACATATAGAGTCACTTACTTACAATACGGGATTCGTTACACGGACTGCCAATTGATATGGTGCACCCCGACGCGCGTTTCGGACGCACTGTTCCTTGTCTCTCCTGCTCCTCCCGACGTCTGCAGTGCTCCCGCCAGGTCATCATGGGGGTCTCCCCCTGGAGCGCAATCATGTCCATCTCCACGGGTCCCTCTACGAATACCATAAGTTCTGGGGAGCTAGCCTGGGGTCCACTATTTGGGATAAGTGGGGCCGTCATCTGCTTCAGGCCGCTGTCATCCCGGGGTAGACAGTAACGTACCCCTCCGAGCTTCAGAGCTGGTGGGATTGGAAGGGGGCCCAGCAAGGTGTCATCGAGCCCTGGGGTTGCTGCAGCACTGGGGACCGGGGTACCCTCGGTGTACGGTGACATTTCACCGAGGGCCTTGAAACCCTGATTGGGTGTATATAGTGGTGGAGGTGAGTCGGGAATGTCTGTCGGGTCTTGCGCTGCCGGGGTCATCAGGGTCGTGCCCCTTACCTCTGCCTCCGGAGCGCCGGATCTCCTTTTCTGCTCCGTGCTGGTCGGAGTAGCTGGCGGTCGTCCGGCAAGACTTCCGATGAAGGCCTCCCTCCACCCGGCCGCAGTCTCCTGCTGCATCTTCATGAGCTGCCGGGTGAGTTCTTCTACCTCTCTCCACAGGAGGTCCGGATCTATCATCGGTGACGGATACAGCTCTTGCAGGTCCCAGCTAAGGGGAGTCCTCTTGCTCCACCCTACGCGCCGGTGTCCGCTCTCCCTCCGCCATGTTGCTTTTTGGCACTGCCTCCTCAGTCCCATCTCCCGCAGTTTCTCTGCACCACGCCCATCTTCATGGGCGGTTCTTTCTGTTCTCCCCACCATCCCAGGCTAGGAGGTGGACCTCTCTTGTTGATGGGCATATTTCTCTACCATAATAGTATTGATGAGGGGCGGCCATGGTTTTCGCGCCGTTCCTCCAGGTACCACCCACGACAACTCGCCCTTTCCTCCTGCATTCCACATGGTGCTATAATGGTGGCATTGTTTGTGCAATTTACAGTTAACAGTCTCTCAGCACAACACAGTCTCTTAGGTGCACATGACCCATTTCAATGGGTCGGTCCATCCTGTTCGTGACGCCAAAGTTATGTCACCCGCCAGGGCCGTGGGGTACTCAGTACCAGGTCCGGTACTTAAAGGGGATGTCACGGTGGCAGCAACCTGGTCCATGGCCCTGGGTGCCCACTTAAAGGGGAATGTCTGTTAGGAGTCGAGTTCACGCCGCTGCACAGGGGGAATCTCGAGCCATGTCTGCTGTGGTCTCCCATTCTGCTTCAGCCGCAGTGGAGCCTGCTCAGCGGAGACGTTGGTCCCAGCGTCTCGCTCAGCCTGATACTGTGCAAAGGGTTACTGCTGCCTTTCCAGGTTCTGCTTTTGTAGCCAGCACTGGTCAGCGGGGTGCAGGTTTTTCTGGGACTAAGTCCTGCTTTGTACACACTGAGCATGCCCACGGGAGGACCTCTCATTGGAGGTTGGGGGCTACATGCTCAGGCCCTGTAGCAGCTCCTATTGGACCACTTGGAAGGTCCTTGTCTGCTACAGCTATAAAAGGTTCGCATGGCCGCACGGCCATGCGCTAGTATCAAACCAAAGTCTTTGAGCTCAGCGCCAGTGTGGTCATGTCTGGATGTGGTTGGGGTTTGGCTGAAATAAGCCCCTAGAATACCGGCACCTCCAGTGAGGAGTTTGTATGTGTGTATTCAGGGCCTTGGCTGAAATAAGCCGCTAGAATACCGGCACCTCCGGTGAGGAGTTGTTTGCCTGTTTCTCTGACTGCATGACCACAGTTTTGCTCTGTTTGGTAGCTGTGTACCTCTGTGAGGTTAACAGAGCACAGCATCTTGTTTCTAGCGAATCTGTGGAGATAACAGAGTTTGCTTATACCGCCATATAGCGCCGCCATTTGCCAGCAGCAGGTTCCTCTCCTGCACGGTGGACCTCGGGTTGCGAATGCACCTATTAATACATATATATATATATATATATATATATATATATATATATATATATACTTGGTGTGTTCCGCCAATCCTAACAATGTCTTTTAAGGGTTTGGTGAATAAAGTTTGTGTTCGTGACGCTACCTGTGGACTTCGGTCGACGCTGCTTAAAGGGGTCCTCTGGGGTATTGTTATGGCAGCTAGATGGTATAACTTCCCACAGGTGAAGTTGGGTCCCCAGGGCTCCCGGTGTGTAGCTGGAGATGGTGCAGTGAGAACGGAGGACACAGGTTTGCAGTCTATTTACCTGGTTTACTGAAGCTTCAGGCAATCGTAGTCCAGGGCACCAGATCACAGGTACAGGCAGGGTCTGGCCGGCTTGGAAGCAAATTCAGAGTCCCCTTTACCAGGTGGAGTTAAAAGCCTTCCTATTAGCGTGGTGATGTTGTAGTCCCTTACTGCCTATGGCTTCTGGCAAGGTCCTCACAGTTCTCTCTGTCATCCATATAAGTTAGGACACAAACCCATATGACAGGTAGTTTGAACCTTTTTACAGGGTCTCTATCACAACCCGGGCTCTATATGCCACTGTGCCTCCTGGGTACTAGGGCGGACAGGTTACTTGTAATAATACAGCTGTCCTGCCGATTTCTGCTATGCCTCTTAAGAGTCCGACACAGCCTCAGTCTACCAGCTACCGAAATCTGCATTCAGCCAGAGAGGTAGCCCAAATTGCTGCTATGCTCCCCTGGTGTCACTCTCCTGTGCTTCCTTCTCCTGCACACTCACTAAACAATATTCTTCCTTTCGTATTCTCTCTCTTTCTCCAGGAGCTGTAGCAACTCTGGCTGCAGGGCCCCTTCAGTCCTTCCAACACTCAAGGTCTGACTGTACTCTTCTCTGTCCTCTGACAGACTGACTGACTTTCTTTTTTCTCTAGACCAGAATATAGGGAAGTTCCCCTTAAACCGGGTTCAGAGCTCCCCCTTCTGGCCTGGAGTGTGAACATGTTGTGTGTGATGATTACCTGGTGAAAGAGATCTTCCTTCGCTTCCAAGCGTGACATCACTCTCCCCGTGAGGAAAGCAATGCCACTGTGATGACCAGGACCCTGGCGCTTCACACATGTCTTATTCCTCCATCGGGAAGCCATGCCCCCTCATTTCTTTAATTCTTTGCCATTAGGGTTAGGTTTGGATTTAGGTTTAAGATTGGGCTTGGGTTAGAGTTGGGCTTAGGAATAGAACTGGGCTTAGGGTTAGAATTGGGCTTAGGATTAGTGTTGGGTTTAGGGTTAAGATTGGGCTTAGGATTGGGGTTAGGGTTGGGTTTTTTCAAAGTAAAAAAAATTATGATATGACTAGTGTTGAGCGCAAGTATTTGCTACTCTAGTTTGGATTGGGTGCTCGAGTATGCACCGAGTATCGCGGGTGCTCGAGTGACATGCTCAAGTATCCGCCACACATGTTTTTTAGCTGTTAGGCTACGTTCACATTTGCGGTCAGCGCCGCAGCGTCGGGCGCCGCAGCGGCGCCGCATGCTTCATGCGCCCCTATATTTAACATGGGGGCGCATGGACATGCGTTGTGCTGCGTTTTGCGCCGCATGGCCGCAAGCGTTGGACGCAAGAAACGCATCAAGTTGCATTTTTTTTGCGTCCAACTTTCGGCCAAAAAGGACGCATGCGGCGCAAAACGCAGCGTTTTAGCGTGCGTTTTGCCGCATTTTTGTTTGCGTTGTGCGCTGCGGCGCCGACGCTGCGGCGCACAACGCAAATGTGAACGTAGCCTTAGACAAGCAAAAAAACATGCGGTGACTGCCTAGCATACACGGGTGATCACCGCATTTTTTTGGGAGTGTCTAATAGTCACAAAACATGCAGGGCAGGAACCCGAGGATGTTACTTGAGCATCCACGGTATTCAGTGTAGACCCTAGTACCCGATGCAAACTCAAGTGTGCTCAATACTAATGACAACATATTCAATATGGCGACCTAATGTTATCAAATTCTGTGTAGTACCTTTGGGTTCAAAATCCACACTATACCCCTGACTAAAATCCTTGACGGGTGTAGTTTCCAAAGTGGGGTCAGTTGACAGGGGTTCACTTTTTGGTGTTACCTCTTGCAAAACAGAGAATTTTGAGGCTAAAGCAAGATTTTTGTGAAAAAAAGAACTTTTTTAATCTGATCACCTACTGTTATCAAATTCTGTGTCTTACCTGTGGGTTCAATATGCTCATTATACATCTGGATAAAATCATTGAGGAGAGGGGTGTAGTTTCCAAAATAGGATCAGTTTTGTGGGATAATAATAATTAATAAGAATTTTATTTCCACAGCACCAACATATTCTGCAGGACTTTACATTTTAGAGGAGACTTGTGCATACAATAGACATTACAGCATAACAATAAACACAAAGATCAGCAGATATCAAGAGGAATGAGGGCCCTGCTCGCAAGTTTACAATCTAGGGGGATTCTGCTGTTTAGACACCATAGGGGCCCTGCAAATGCGACATGGTGCCCGCTGTCTCTTTCAGCCAAATTTATGTTCCAAAATTCAAATATTGCTCCTTCCACTCCAAGCCCTGCATTTTGTCCAAACAGAACATTTTGACTACATGTGGTTTATCATAAACACAACATCCCAATCCATTTAAAGGGATACAGAGGAATAAACATGAAAAAATGTAAAACTTAAAATATTTTATTTCACAATTAAAAAATGAGTTACCAAAAAATTTTAAACAAAAAGGGTATTTCATTAAAAAGTAGCAAAAGGGCAGATGAATATGCGGCGCCCCAGGGTCCTGGTCATCGCAGTGGTATAGCTTTCCTCTACATTTGGAGGCAATGAAGGATAACTGCATCCAGGTAACACAATGCATGCTGCATGCAACATGTTCACACTCCAAACCA
The DNA here is from genome assembly GCF_051348905.1 of Ranitomeya variabilis. Classification (NCBI taxonomy): domain Eukaryota; kingdom Metazoa; phylum Chordata; class Amphibia; order Anura; family Dendrobatidae; genus Ranitomeya; species Ranitomeya variabilis. The sequence goes on from NC_135234.1 coordinate 654,627,499, forward strand.
GAAGAGGGAGCTCTAAGCCTGTTTTATGTGAACTCCCCTATAAGAACATCCTGATCTGGAGGGAAAGGGTCAGTTCCTGTCAGAAACAGAGGGAAAGGAAGCAGAGGAGCCGTGTAGCCTAAAGTGCTACAGCTCCTGGGAAGAGACATTCAGAAGGCAGAACTGTATTGCAGCGAGCGTGAAGGAAGTCAGAGCAAAGGAGAGGATACCAGAAGGGGACCAGCCCTGCACAGGCTGCCTCCTTCTGAGGCGCAGAATCCCAGTAGCCGGAACACCGAGGGAGTAAGGACCTTTATGCTTTACTCCAGAGACCGGCAGGACAGTTAATTGCAAGTTACCTGTCCGCACCTGCACCCAGGAGGCACAGTGGCACCCCTCAGAGGCCGAAGCGTGCTAGAGTCCCTATAAACAGCCTCAAGCCACCAGTCATACGGGTATTGTCCTATCCAACTACGGGGGACAGAGAGAGAGACACCACATCTGTGAGACCCTTATATGAAGCCATTGGCAGTAAGGGACTACACCACTACAGTGCAAGGGAAGGCTATTGATTTCCACCTGGACAAGGGGACTCTGGACTTGCCTCCAAACCGGCTGGACTCTACCTGCCCTGTGATCTGGTGCCCTGGACTGTTGATGCTGAAGTCTTCAGTAAAGGTAAAGAGACTGCAACCTTGCGTCCTCGTTCTTCTCTGCGCCTCTCACCATCAACCATCTACACACTGGGAAGCCCTGGGGACATACTTCACCTGTGGGAAGGTATACCATCTAGCTGCCATAACATCACCCCAGTGGACCCCTTAAAGCAGCGTCGGTCACCCTGACCGAATACCACAGATGGCGTCACAAACACAAACATTATCCCTTTTAAAGACCTTTCCCTTTTACACGGACGTCCCAGGGCCACGGACCGGGTCAGCCACTGTGACATCCCCCTGTGAACCGAAGGACCCGGTACTGAGTACTTTAACAGCACTCAGAAATCTCTAGGAGATATACTCCTAAAATTGGTATATAAATATGGTCATTTAAATTGCTGAAAACACAGGCTCCAAAAAAGTGCAAAGTGCATTAAGAATAAATAAGTGAACCTATCAGATGATGGTACTTATAATATTAAAATCAAGTGACAAGAGCAGTTTTAAGCACATTAGAAAATCCTAAAAATAACAAATGAACATGACCTATATAACAGTGCCAAGTGCTAAAGATCCATATTATATGGATTGTAAACTACTGAAATAAATGAGAGCCATGTAGCCAGAAAACCAGCGTAAAAACTGCAAAGTAAACATGTGAGACAAAAATGTACTTACATTGATGAAATTGCAGTTTTTAGCGTGCCCTTACTACAACTGCGACAGTGCCATTTCGCCTACCAGGCTTCTTCCATTAGGGGGCATCGGTGCAATCGGAAGAACCTAGCTAAAAAATTGTGGGGGTCAACATTTTGGTGTTGCCTCTTACAAAAGTGAGGCATTTGGGGCTAAAGCAATATTTTAGAGGTAAAATTAATTTATTATTTTTTAATTCCACTATGCATTAATTCCTGTATAGCAACTGAAGGGTTAAAAAATTTCCCGAGAACAGTTTCAAAGTATTTGAGGGGTGCAGTTTTTAACCCATTACTAGCCAAATTAAAATTTTTACAAGTACAGATTTTTCAGAAAAGGGCACCTTAATCCCTTTCTGACATCTGACGTACTATCCCGTCGAGGTGGGGTGGGCCTGTATGACCACCGACGGGATAGTACGTCATATGCGATCGGCCGCGCTCACGGGGGGAGCGCGGCCGATCGCGGCCGGGTGTCAGCTGACTATCGCAGCTGACATCCGGCACTATGTGCCAGGAGCGGTCATGGACCGCCCCCGGCACATTAACCCCCGGCACACCGCGATCAAACATGATCGCCGTGTGCCGGCGGTACAGGGAAGCATCGCGCAGGGAGGGGGCTCCCTGCTGGCTTCCCTGAGACCCCCGGAACAACGCGATGTGATCGAGTTGCTGCGAGGGTCTCTTACCTCTCCTCAGGCCCGGATCCAAAATGGCCACGGCATCCGGGTCCTGCAGGGAGGGAGTGGCTTACCAAGTACCTGCTCAGAGCAAGCGCCGGGAAGCCTGGAGGAGCTGTGCACGTCAGATCGCCGATCTGACAGAGTGTTGTGCAAACTGTCAGATCAGAGATCTGTGATGTCCCCCCTGGGACAAAGTAAAAAAGTTAAAAAAAAAAATTCCACATGTGTTAAAAAAAAGGAAAAAAAAATTCCTAAATAAAGAAAAAAAAAAATTATTATTCCCATAAATACATTTCTTTATCTAAATAAAAAAAATTAAACAATAAAAGTACACATATTTAGTATCGCTGCGTCCGTAACGACCCCACCTATAAAAATATATATCACTAGTTAACCCCTTCAGTGAAAACCGTAAAAAAAAAAAAAAAAAAACAGGCAAAAACAACGCTTTATTCTCATACCGCCAAACAAAAAGTGGAATAACACATGATCAAAAAGACGGATATAAATAAACATGGTACCGCTGAAAACGTCATCTTGTCCCGCGAAAAACGAGCTGCCATACAGCATCATCAGCAAAAAGATAAAAAAGTTATAGTCCTCAGAATAAAGCGATGCAAAAATAATAATTTTTTTTATAAAAGTTTTTTTCGTATAAAAGCGCCAAAACATAAAAAAATGATATAAATGAGGTATCGCTGTAATCGTACTGACCCGAACAATAAAACTGCTTTATCCATTTTACCAAACGCGGAACGGTATAAAAGACTCCCCCAAAAGAAATTCATGAATAGCTGGTTTTTGGTCATTCTGCCTCACAAAAATCAGAATAAAAAGCGATCAAAAAATCTCCCATGCCCGAACATGTTACCAATAAAAATGTCAACTCGTCCCGCAAAAAAGAAGACTTCACATGACTCTGTGGACTCAAATAAGGAAAAATTATAGCTCTCAAAATGTGGTAACGCAAAAAATATTTTTAGCAATAAAAAGCGTCTTTCAGTGTGTGACAGCTGCCAATCATAAAAATCCGCTAAAAAACCTGCTATAAAAGTAAATCAAACCCCCCTTCATCACCCGCTTAGTTAGAGAAAAATTAAAAAATTTAAAAAATGTATTTATTTCCATTTTCCCATTAGGGTTAGGGCTAGGGTTAGGGCTAGGGTTAGGGTTAGGGCTAGGGTTAGGGTTGGGGCTAGGGTTAAGGCTACAGTTAGGGTTGGGGCTAAAGTTAGGGTTAGGGTTTGGATTACATTTATAGTTGGGAATAGGGTTGGGATTAGGGTTACGGGTGTGTCAGGGTTAGGGGTGTGGTTAGGGCTATGGTTGGGATTAGGGTTAGGGGTGTGTTTGGATTAGGGTTTCAGTTATAATTGGGGGTTTCCACTGTTTAGGCACATCAGGGGCTCTCCAAATGCGACATGGCGTCCGATCTCAATTCCAGCCAATTCTGCATTGAAAAAGTAAAACAGTGCTCCTTCCCTTCCGAGCTCTCCCGTGCGCCCAAACAGGGGTTTACCCCAACATATGTGGTATCAGCATACTCAAGACACATTGGAGAACAACTTTTGGGGTCCAATTTCTCCTGTTACCCTTGGAAAAATACAAAGCTGGGGGCTAAAAAATAATTTTTGTGGAAAAAAAATATTTTTTATTTGCACGGCTCTGCGTTATAAACTGTAGTGAAATACTTGGGGGTTCAAAGTTCTCACAACACAACTAGATAATTTCCTTGGGGGGTCTAGTTTCCAATATTGGGTCACTTGTGGGGGGTTTCTACTGTTTAGGTACATTTGAGTCTCTGCAAACGCAATGTGACGCCTGCAGACCAATCCATCTAAGTCTGCATTCCAAATGATGCTCCTTCCATTCCGAGCTCTGCCATGCGCTCAAACGGTGGTTCCCCCCCACATATCAGGTATCAGCGTACTCAAGACAAATTGGACAACAATATTTCGGGTCCAGTTTCTCCTGCTACCCTTGGAAAAATACAAAACTGGGGGTTAAAAAATAATTTTTGTGGGAAAAAAATTTAGTTTTATTTTTATTGCTATGCATTATAAACTTCTGTGAAGCACTTGGTGGGTCAAAGTGCTCACCACACCTCTAGATAAGTTCCTTAGGGGGTCTACTTTCCAAAATGGTGTCACTTGTGGGGGGGTTTCAATGTTTAGGCACATCAGTGGCTCTCCAAACGCGACATGGCGTCCGATCTCAATTCCAGCCAATTCTGCGTTGAAAAAGTAAAACAGTGCTCCTTCCCTTCCGAGCTCTCCCGTGCGCCCAAACAGGGGTTTACCCCAACATATGTGGTATCAGCATACTCAAGACACATAGGAGAACAACTTTTGGGGTCCAATTTCTCCTGTTACCCTTGGAAAAATACAAAACTGGGGGCTAAAAAATAATTTTTGTGGAAAAAAAATATTTTTTATTTGCACGGCTCTGCGTTATAAACTGTAGTGAAATACTTGGGGGTTCAAAGTTCTCACAACACAACTAGATAATTTCCTTGGGGGGTCTAGTTTCCAATATTGGGTCACTTGTGGGGGTTTCTACTGTTTAGGTACATTAGGGGCTCTGCAAATGCAATGTGACGCCTGCAGACCATTCCATCTAAGTCTGCATTCCAAATTATGCTCCTTCCGTTCCGAGCCCTCCCATGCGCTCAAACGGTGGTTCCCCCCCACATATCAGGTATCAGCGTACTCAGGACAAATTGGACAACAATATTTTGGGTCCAGTTTCTCCTGCTACCCTTGGAAAAATACAAAACTGGGGGCTAAAAAATAATTTTTGTGGAAAAAAATATATTTTTTATTTGCACGGCTCTGCGTTATAAACTGTAGTGAAACACTTGGGGGTTCAAAGCTCTCACAACACATCTATATGAGTTCCTTAGGGGTCTACTTTCTAAAATGGTGTCACTTGTGGGGGGTTTCTACTGTTTAGGTACATTAGGGGCTCTGCAAACGCAATGTGACTCCTGCAGACCATTCCATCTAAGTCTGCATTCCAAATGGCGATCCATCCCTTCCGAGCCCTCCCATGCGCCCAAACGGTGGTTCCCCCCCACATATGGGGTATCAACATACTCAGGAAAAATTGGACAACAACTTTTGGGGTCCAATGTGTCCTGTTACCCTCGGGAAAATACAAAACTGGGGGCTAAAAAATAATTTTTGTGGGAAAAAAATTTTGTTTTATTTTTACGGCTCTGCATTATAAACTTCTGTGAAGCACTTAGTGGGTCAAAGTGCTCACCACACCTCTAGATAAGTTCCTTAGGGGGTCTACTTTCCAAAATGGTGTCACTTTTGGGGGGGGGTCAATGTTTAGGCACATCAGTGGCTTTCCAAACGCAACATGGAGTCCCATCTCAATTCCTGTCAATTTTGCAGTGAAAAGTCAAACGGTGCTCCTTCCCTTCCGAGCTCTCCCATGCGCCCAAACAGTGGTTTACCCCCACATATGGGGTATCGTCGTACTCGGGACAAATTTCTCAACAACTTTTGTGGTCTAATTTCTTCTCTTACCCTTGGGAAAATAAAAAATTGGGGGCGAAAAATCATTTTTGTGAAAAAATATGATTTTTTATTTTTATGGCTCTGCATTATAAACTTCTGTGAAGCACTTGGTGGGTCAAAGTGCTCACCACACATCTAGATAAGTTCCTTAGGGGTCTACTTTCTATAATGGTGTCACTTGTGGGGGGTTTCAATGTTTAGGCACATCAGGGGCTCTCCAAACGCAACATGGCGTCCCATCTCAATTCCAGTTAATTTTGCATTGAAAAGTAAAATGGCTCTCTTTTCCTTCCGAGCTCTGCCATGCGCCCAAACAGTGGTTTACCCCCACATATGGGGTATCGGCGTACTCAGGACAAATTGTACAACAAGTTTTGGGGTCCAATTTCTCATGTTACCCTTGGTAAAATAAAACAAATTGGAGCTGAAATTAATTTTGTGTGAAAAAAAGTTAAATGTTCATTTTTATGTAAACATTCCAAAAATTTCTGTGAAACACCTGAAGGGTTAATAAACTTCTTGAATGTGGTTTTGAGCACCTTGAGGGGTGCAGTTTTTAGAATGGTGTCACACTTGGGTATTTTCTATCATATAGACCCCTCAAAATGACTTCAAATGAGATGTGGTCCCTAAAAAAAAAATGGTGTTGTAAAAATGAGAAATTGCTGGTCAACTTTTAACCCTTATAACTCTCTAACAAAAAAAAATTTGTTCCAAAATTGTGCTGATGTAAAGTAGACATGTGGGAAATGTTACTTATTAAGTATTTTTTGTGACATATCACTGTGATTTAATTGTATAAAAATTCAAAGTTGGAAAATTGCTAAATTTTCTAAATTTTCACCAAATTTCCGTTTTTTTCACAAATAAACGCAAGTTATATCAAATAAATTTTACAACTAACATGAAGTACGATATCTCACGAGAAAACAGTGTCAGAATCGTCAAGATCCGTTGAAGCGTTCCAGAGTTATAACCTCATAAAGGGACAGTGGTCAGAATTGTAAAAATTGGCCTGGTCATTAACGTGCAAACCACCCTTGGGGGTATAGGGGTTAATATTCATTTAAAAATGACAATGACATGATTTCCTACTTTGAAAACATTCATTTTACAACCACAACACAAAAAATTGGACCTAATTATAAAAATTATAAAATCTTAGTTACTAGAAGCTAAAGATTAGGCGTCCCCAAAAAAAGACATTGGTAGATAATGGGTTAAAATGGTATCACTTTTTGGGAGTTTCCAATAAATAGGCCCCTCAAAGTCCATTCTCCCAGTGGGTCATGGCACCCGCAAACCATAACAGTTTTGCACTGTGCCTGAAAAGTATTTCCTGATTACATGTAGGGTATTGGCGTACTCAGGATTAATTGCACAACAAACTTAGACGTCCATTTTTTCCTATTTGCCCTTAGAAAAATTAAAAATTTAGGGCTAAAACAATTTATGTGAGGCACATGTGCTGTCAACATGCTCATTGTGCCCCTAGATTAATTCATTGGGAGATGTGTCATGATTCTCAATGGCGAGAGAACATAGCCCAGCATATATGAGAACTAGCTCTTGGAAGATGGAAACTATACTGACCATGAACTAAAACCTGCCGCACAACTAGAAGTAGCCGGGTAGCATGCCTACGTTTTTTTTATCCCTAGATGCCCAGCGCCAGCTGGAGAACTAACTAATCCTGGCAGAGGAAAATACAGTCCTGGCTCACCTTTAGAGAAATTTCCCCAAAAGGCAGACAGAGGCCCCCACATATATTGGCGGTGATTTAAGACGAAATGACAAACGTAGTATGAAAATAGGTTTAGCAAAATCGAGGTCCGCTTACTAGATAGCAGAAAGACAGAAAGGGCACTTTCATGGTCAGCTGAAAACCCTATCAAAACACCATCCAGAAATTACTTTAAGACTCTAGCATTAACTCATAACACCAGAGTGGCAATTTCCGATCACAAAAGCTTTCCAGACACAGTAACGAAACAGCAGCTGTGAACTGGAACAAAAAGCAAAAACAAACAAGGACAAAAGTCCAACTTAGCTGAGAGTTGTCTGGTAGCAGGAACATGCACAGAAAGGCTTCTGATTACATAGTTGACCGGCATGAAACTGACAGAGGAGCAAGGTTATATAGCGACTCCCACATCCTGATGGGAGCAGGTGAACAGAGGGGATGATGCACACAAGTTCAATTCCACCAGTGGCCACCGGGGGAGCCCAGAATCCAATTGCACAACAGTACCCCCCCCTCAAGGAGGGGGCACCGAACCCTCACCAGAACCACCAGGGCGATCAGAATGAGCCCTATGAAAGGCACGGACAAGATCGGAGGCATGAACATCAGAGGCAGTGACCCAAGAATTATCCTCCTGACCGTATCCCTTCCATTTGACCAGATACTGGAGTTTCCGTCTGGAAACACGAGAGTCTAAGATCTTTTCCACAACGTACTCCAACTCACCCTCAACCAACACCGGAGCAGGAGGCTCAACGGAAGGCACAACCGGTACCTCATACCTGCGCAATAATGACCAATGAAAAACATTATGAATAGAAAAGGATGCAGGGAGGTCCAAACGGAAGGACACAGGGTTAAGAATCTCCAATATCTTGTACGGGCCGATGAACCGAGGCTTAAACTTAGGAGAAGAGACCCTCATAGGGACAAAACGAGAAGACAACCACACCAAGTCCCCAACACAGAGCCGAGGACCAACACGACGACGGCGGTTGGCAAAAAGCTGAGTCTTCTCCTGGGACAACTTCAAATTGTCCACCACCTGCCCCCAAATCTGATGCAACCTCTCCACCACAGCATCCACTCCAGGACAATCCGAAGATTCCACTTGACCGGAGGAAAATCGAGGATGAAACCCCGAATTACAGAAAAACGGGGACACCAAGGTGGCAGAGCTGGCCCGATTATTGAGGGCGAACTCCGCCAAAGGCAAAAAAGCAACCCAATCATCCTGATCCGCAGACACAAAACACCTCAAATATGTCTCCAAGGTCTGATTAGTCCGCTCGGTCTGGCCATTAGTCTGAGGATGGAAAGCAGACGAAAAAGACAAATCTATGCCCATCCTAGCACAGAATGCCCGCCAAAATCTAGACACGAATTGGGTCCCTCTGTCAGAAACGATATTCTCCGGAATACCATGCAAACGAACAACATTTTGAAAAAACAGAGGAACCAACTCGGAAGAAGAAGGCAACTTAGGCAAGGGAACCAGATGGACCATCTTAGAGAAACGGTCACACACCACCCAGATGACAGACATCTTCTGAGAAACAGGCAGATCCGAAATAAAATCCATCGAGATGTGCGTCCAAGGTCTCTTCGGGATAGGCAAGGGTAACAACAATCCACTAGCCCGAGAACAACAAGGCTTGGCCCGAGCACAAACGTCACAAGACTGCACAAAGCCTCGCACATCTCGTGACAGGGAAGGCCACCAGAAGGACCTTGCCACCAAATCCCTGGTACCAAAAATTCCAGGATGACCTGCCAACGCAGAAGAATGAACCTCAGAGATGACTCTACTGGTCCAATCATCAGGAACAAACAGTCTACCAGGTGGGCAACGATCAGGTCTATCCGCCTGAAACTCCTGCAAGGCCCGCCGCAGGTCTGGAGAAACGGCAGACAATATCACTCCATCCTTAAGGATACCTGTGGGCTCAGAATTACCAGGGGAGTCAGGCTCAAAACTCCTAGAAAGGGCATCCGCCTTAACATTCTTAGAACCCGGTAGGTATGACACCACAAAATTAAACCGAGAGAAAAACAACGACCAGCGCGCCTGTCTAGGATTCAGGCGCCTGGCAGACTCAAGGTAAATTAAATTTTTGTGGTCAGTCAATACCACCACCTGATGTCTGGCCCCCTCAAGCCAGTGACGCCACTCCTCAAAAGCCCACTTCATGGCCAAAAGCTCCCGATTCCCAATATCATAATTCCGCTCGGCGGGCGAAAATTTACGGGAAAAAAAAGCACAAGGTCTCATCACGGAGCAGTCGGAACTTCTCTGCGACAACACCGCCCCAGCTCCGATTTCAGAAGCGTCGACCTCAACCTGAAAAGGAAGAGCAACATCAGGCTGACGTAACACTGGGGCGGAAGAAAAGCGGCGCTTAAGCTCCCGAAAGGCCTCCACAGCATCAGGGGACCAATCAGAAACATCAGCACCCTTCTTAGTCAAATCAGTCAATGGTTTAACAACATCAGAAAAACCAGCAATAAATCGGCGATAAAAGTTAGCAAAGCCCAAAAATTTCTGCAGACTCTTAAGAGAAGAGGGTTGCGTCCAATCACAAATAGCCTGAACCTTGACAGGATCCATCTCGATGGAAGAGGGGGAAAAAATGTATCCCAAGAAGGAAATCTTTTGAACCCCAAAAACGCATTTAGAACCCTTCACACACAAGGAATTAGACCGCAAAACCTGAAAAACCCTCCTGACCTGCTGGACATGAGAGTCCCAGTCATCCGAAAAAATCAGAATATCATCCAGATACACAATCATAAATTTATCCAAATAATCGCGGAAAATGTCATGCATAAAGGACTGGAAGACTGAAGGGGCATTTGAAAGACCAAAAGGCATCACCAAATACTCAAAATGGCCCTCGGGCGTATTAAATGCGGTTTCCCACTCATCCCCTTGCTTGATTCGCACCAAATTATACGCCCCACGGAGATCAATCTTAGAGAACCACTTGGCCCCCTTTATACGAGCAAACAAATCAGTAAGCAGTGGTAACGGATATTGATATTTAACCGTGATTTTATTCAAAAGTCGATAATCAATACACGGCCTCAAAGAGCCGTCTTTCTTAGACACAAAGAAAAAACCGGCTCCTAAGGGAGATGACGAAGGACGAATATGTCCCTTTTCCAAGGACTCCTTTATATATTCTCGCATAGCAGCGTGTTCAGGCACAGACAGATTAAATAAACGACCCTTAGGGTATTTACTACCCGGAATCAAGTCTATGGCACAATCGCACTCCCGGTGCGGAGGTAGTGAACCAAGCTTGGGTTCTTCAAAAACGTCACGAAAGTCAGACAAGAATTCAGGAATCTCAGAGGGAATAGATGATGAAATGGAAACCAAAGGTACGTCCCCATGAGTCCCTTTACATCCCCAGCTTAACACAGACATAGCTTTCCAGTCGAGGACTGGGTTATGAGATTGCAGCCATGGCAATCCTAGCACCAAAACATCATGTAGATTATACAGCACCAGAAAGCGAATAATCTCCTGGTGATCCGGATTAACACGCATAGTCACTTGTGTCCAGTATTGTGGTTTATTACTAGCCAATGGGGTGGAGTCAATCCCTTTCAGAGGTATCGGAGCCTCCAATGGCTCCAAATCATACCCACAGCGTTTGGCAAAGGACCAATCCATAAGACTCAAAGCGGCGCCAGAGTCGACATAGGCGTCCGCGGTAATAGATGATAAAGAACAAATCAGGGTCACAGATAGAATAAACTTAGACTGTAAAGTGCTAATTGAAACAGACTTGTCAGGCTTCTTAGTACGCTTAGAGCATGCTGATATAACATGAGTTGAATCACCACAATAGAAGCACAACCCATTTCTTCGTCTAAAATTCTGCCGCTCGCTTCTGGACAGAATTCTATCACATTGCATATTTTCTGGCGTTTTCTCAGTAGACACCGCCAAATGGTGCACAGGTTTGCGCTCCCGCAGACGCCTATCGATCTGAATAGCCATCGTCATGGACTCATTCAGACCCGCAGGCACAGGGAACCCCACCATAACATCCTTAATGGCATCAGAGAGACCTTCTCTGAAAATCGCCGCCAGGGCGCACTCATTCCACTGAGTAAGCACAGACCATTTGCGGAATTTTTGGCAGTATATTTCAGCTTCATCTTGCCCCTGAGATAGGGACATCAAGGCCTTTTCCGCCTGGAGCTCTAAATGAGGTTCCTCATAAAGCAACCCCAAGGCCAGAAAAAACGCATCCACATTGAGCAACGCAGGATCCCCTGGTGCCAATGCAAAAGCCCAGTCTTGAGGGTCGCCCCGGAGCAAGGAAATTACAATCCTGACCTGCTGTGCAGGGTCTCCGGCAGAGCGAGACCTCAGGGACAAAAACAATTTGCAATTATTTTTAAAATTTTGAAAGTGAGATCTATTCCCTGAGAAGAATTCGGGCAAAGGAATTCTAGGCTCAGACATAGGTGCATAAACAACAAAATCTTGCAAATTTTGTACTTTCGTGGCAAGATTATTCAAACCTGTAGCTACACTCTGGAGATCCATTTCAAACAGGTGAACACAGAGCCATTCAAGGATTAGAAGGAGAGAAAGAGAGGGAGGCTGCAGTATAGGCAGACTAGCAAGTGATTCAATTATGAGCACACTCAGAACTAGAGGGGGAAAAAAAAAAAAAAAAAAATTGTAGCAGACTTCTTTTTTCTCTCCTTTCTCAGCAGTAATTTAACCCTTTTTGGGCCGGTCAAACTGTCATGATTCTCAATGGCGAGAGAACATAGCCCAGCATATATGAGAACTAGCTCTTGGAAGATGGAAACTATACTGACCATGAACTAAAACCCGCCGCACAACTAGAAGTAGCCGGGTAGCATGCCTACGTTTTTTTTATCCCTAGATGCCCAGCGCCAGCCGGAGAACTAACTAATCCTGGCAGAGGAAAATACAGTCCTGGCTCACCTCTAGAGAAATTTCCCCAAAAGGCAGACAGAGGCCCCCACATATATTGGCGGTGATTTAAGACGAAATGACAAACGTAGTATGAAAATAGGTTTAGCAAAATCGAGGTCCGCTTACTAGATAGCAGAAAGACAGAAAGGGCACTTTCATGGTCAGCTGAAAACCCTATCAAAACACCATCCAGAAATTACTTTAAGACTCTAGCATTAACTCATAACACCAGAGTGGCAATTTCCGATCACAAAAGCTTTCCAGACACAGTAACGAAACAGCAGCTGTGAACTGGAACAAAAAGCAAAAACAAACAAGGACAAAAGTCCAACTTAGCTGAGAGTTGTCTGGTAGCAGGAACATGCACAGAAAGGCTTCTGATTACATAGTTGACCGGCATGAAACTGACAGAGGAGCAAGGTTATATAGCGACTCCCACATCCTGATGGGAGCAGGTGAACAGAGGGGATGATGCACACAAGTTCAATTCCACCAGTGGCCACCGGGGGAGCCCAGAATCCAATTGCACAACAGAGATGTAGTTCGTAAAATGGCATCATTTATGGGGGGTTTCTGCTGTTCTGACACATCAGGGGCTCTGACAATGTGACATGGCACCCTCAAACCATTCCAGCAAAATTTGAACTCCAGTATGTCACGACTTTCCTTCTGAGCTTTGTACTGTGCCTCAAAAGTAGTTTTCGACCACATATGGGGTATCGGTGTACTCAATAGATTGCACAACAAATTGTATGGTCATTTTGTTCTGTTACCCTTGTGATAATGAAAAATTTGGGGCAAAAACAAGATTTTGCAGGAAAAATAAGATTTTTTTTATTTTTACGGCTCTACGTTATAAATGTCTATGAAACACCTGGGGTTCAAGGTGCTCACCACTTATCTAGATACATTTCTTGAAGGGTCTAGTTTCCTAAATAGAGAAAGTTGTGGTAGTTTTCTACTGGTTTAGCTCATCTGGAGCTCTCGAAATGGCGTCCGTTTTTGATTCCAACCATTTTGTGTTCAAAAAGTCAAACAGTGCTGCTTCCCTTTCGAGTCCTGCCATGTGTGCAAATAGTAGTTTTCCCCCAGATATAGTATATCGGCATACTCATGGGAAATTTCACAACAAATATTGGGGCTCATTTTCTTATGTTACCATTGTTAAAGTAAAAAATTTGGGGCTAAAGTAAAGTTTTTGCGAAAAAAGTAAAATGTTAATTTTTCCTTCAACATTCCATTAATTCCTGTGAATCACCTGAAGGGTTAATAATCTATTTCAATGTTGTTTTGAAGACTTTGAGGGATGCAGTTTTGAGAATGGTGTCACTTTTGAGTATTTTCTGGCAAATAGGCCCCAAAAGTCACTTCAAATGTGATGTGGTCCCTACTAAAATGGTTTTGTACATTTTGTTGGAAAAAGTAGAAATTGCTGATCATCTTTGAACTCTTCTAACTTCCTAACAAAAAAATGTATGTTTTAAAAATTACGCAGATGTAAAGTAGACATCTAGAGATCTGGGAAATGTTATTTATTAACTATTTTGTGTGCTATAACTATCTTCTTTAAGGGCATAAAAATTAAAAAATTTTAAATTACAAAATTTTACATTTTTTGATCAAATTTTCTATATTTTCATAAATATACCCAAGTCATATCGACCACAATTTACCACTAACATGAAGTCAAGTACGTCAATCTCAGAATCACTGGTGCATCAGATAGTGCATCCAGTTTTGCAGTATGTTATATTATACATTACATGTTAAACTTACCCATTATGGGGAATATATGGTCCTCTGCTGAATTGTAGTTTGATTATGGATGTTTGGTTTCTTGGTTCCGTGCGCCCTTGGTAACTATACATGACTGTGCGGTGTGTTTTGTGCGCCATGCGGCGCCATGCCCCTAACTGTTTTCATTTTTTTTTTAAATGTTTTCTAATAAAGACTATTTTTATATATTGGTATCTGTGAATTTTGGGTCGTGTTTGGGTCTTTGACCCACTCCTCTTTGATAAATTAACACTGGTCAGATTTAAAAAATTTGGCCTGGTCATTGCCATACCAGGGTCACTGCATACCAGCCCTTTTTGCACGAACATTTAAAGCGAACTTGTCAGCTGGATTTTGCTAAGTAAACTACAGGCACTGTCAGGTTGGCAGTGTTAAATTGATTAAAATGATACCTGGGTTGAAGAAATCCATCTTGTGTTTCTTGTGTAATCAGTAGGGTTGAGCGACTTTCATTTTTTTAAGATCGAGTCTGGTTTTGTGAAACCCGATTTAGTCCAGAGTCGAGTCGAGTGAAGTCGGCCGATTATCGCTAAAAGTCGGGGATCGACCGAAACACGAAACCCAATGCAAGTCAATGGGGAAGCATAGCCGGCAGTGAGTGGAGGCCAGGAAAACACCTACAGTGCACATTTTACTGCCAAAAACATCCATTCTTGTTTTCTGAAGCTTGTCAATCTTAATTAACTTTATAATAATAGTTGGGCACTGGAAATTGGGGGTAATTTGGCAAAAGTTGTGGGGGTAGGGCTGGTTCAAGGTTTTAGTGGGCCCAGGAAACATGGACTACGTCATGGCGGTGGAGCAGGGAGAGGTAAGTATTTCAACGTTGCAAGTGCTGTGATCCTGAGCAAGCAGGGGGGGCCCACTCGTTCGCATTGGCACTGGCACAGGGCCCCTCAAAGTACGGCGGTGTGTTTGCATGGCGGGGGCGCCTCCCACCAGCAGCGACACTTTTGCGTACTCTGAGTGGCCCTGTGCCAGTGACGTCGCCAACGAGTATGCCCCCCCACCTGATGAAGGAACCTGCACTTTCATCTGCACCTTCCTCTTTGTCCCTGTGTAAGGTGGTATAATATGCGGGAAGGGGAACCTTACTTTCAGCAGGGTCAGATTCTGGCTGTGTAGAGTACAAGGGGAATGTAGTGGTCTAGGTCAATGTACCAGCAGACTCATCTAGCAGTGGCTGGGCAATGGGCAGGATGATGAGGAAACAGATATAGGGCCAAAGAATAAAGTAGGCTAAATGCAGATCAAAATTGGTAACAGGACTAAACAGGCGGCATTGCTTTGTTCAGTGGAGTAGCAAACCCAAGAGCAGCAGACACTGTTTCAAGGGCCTAACCACACTAGTAGGCCAAATGCAGTTTAATATCTGATAGTATAGGCCGAAAGCCAGAATGTGGAAGCTCAGCTTTGTTCAGTTGAGGACAACACCAGGGAGGGGCAGACACCGTTAGTAGGCCCTAACCACCATTTTGTTTTTTAAAAAACACTTAATGAGAGCCAGAAGGTTGAAGCTCAGCTTTATTCAGTTGAGGGCAACACCAGGGAGGGGCAGACACCGTTAGTAGGCCCTAAACACCATTTTGTTTTTTAAAAAACACTTAATGAGAGCCAGAAGGTTGAAGCTCAGCTTTATTCAGTTGAGGGCAACACCAGGCAGGGGCAGACACCGTTAGTAGGCCGGAACCAGCAATTTGTTTAAAAACAGCAGTTAATCAGAGCCGGAAGGTAGAAGCTCAGCTTTATTCAGTTGAGGGCAACACCAGGAAGGGGCAGAAGCCGTTAGTAGGCCCTAACCACCATTTTGTTTTTTAAAAAACACTTAATGAGAGCCAGAAGGTTGAAGCTCAGCTTTATTCAGTTGAGGGCAACACCAGGCAGGGGCAGACACCGTTAGTAGGCCGGAACCACCATTTTGTTTTTTAAAAAACACTTAATGAGAGCCAGAAGGTTGAAGCTCAGCTTTATTCAGTTGAGGGCAACACCAGGGAGGGGCAGACACCGTTAGTAGGCCCTAACCACCATTTTGTTTTTTAAAAAACACTTAATGAGAGCCAGAAGGTTGAAGCTCAGCTTTATTCAGTTGAGGGCAACACCAGGGAGGGGCAGACACCGTTAGTAGGCCCTAAACACCATTTTGTTTTTTAAAAAACACTTAATGAGAGCCAGAAGGTTGAAGCTCAGCTTTATTCAGTTGAGGGCAACACCAGGCAGGGGCAGACACCGTTAGTAGGCCGGAACCACCATTTTGTTTTTTAAAAAACACTTAATGAGAGCCAGAAGGTTGAAGCTCAGCTTTATTCAGTTGAGGGCAACACCAGGCAGGGGCAGACACCGTTAGTAGGCCGGAACCAGCAATGTGTTTAAAAACAGCAGTTAATCAGAGCCGGAAGGTAGAAGCTCAGCTTTATTCAGTTGAGGGCAACACCAGGGAGGGGCAGAAGCCGTTAGTAGGCCCTAACCACCATTTTGTTTTTTAAAAAACACTTAATGAGAGCCAGAAGGTTGAAGCTCAGCTTTATTCAGTTGAGGGCAACACCAGGGAGGGGCAGACACCGTTAGTAGGCCCTAACCACCATTTTGTTTTTTAAAAAACACTTAATGAGAGCCAGAAGGTTGAAGCTCAGCTTTATTCAGTTGAGGGCAACACCAGGGAGGGGCAGACACCGTTAGTAGGCCCTAAACACCATTTTGTTTTTTAAAAAACACTTAATGAGAGCCAGAAGGTTGAAGCTCAGCTTTATTCAGTTGAGGGCAACACCAGGCAGGGGCAGACACCGTTAGTAGGCCGGAACCACCATTTTGTTTTTTAAAAAACACTTAATGAGAGCCAGAAGGTTGAAGCTCAGCTTTATTCAGTTGAGGGCAACACCAGGCAGGGGCAGACACCGTTAGTAGGCCGGAACCAGCAATGTGTTTAAAAACAGCAGTTAATCAGAGCCGGAAGGTAGAAGCTCAGCTTTATTCAGTTGAGGGCAACACCAGGGAGGGGCAGAAGCCGTTAGTAGGCCCTAACCACCATTTTGTTTTTTAAAAAACACTTAATGAGAGCCAGAAGGTTGAAGCTCAGCTTTATTCAGTTGAGGGCAACACCAGGCAGGGGCAGACACCGTTAGTAGGCCGGAACCACCATTTTGTTTTTTAAAAAACACTTAATGAGAGCCAGAAGGTTGAAGCTCAGCTTTATTCAGTTGAGGGCAACACCAGGCAGGGGCAGACACCGTTAGTAAGCCGGAACCAGCAATGTGTTTAAAAACAGCAGTTAATCAGAGCCGGAAGGTAGAAGCTCAGCTTTATTCAGTTGAGGGCAACACCAGGGAGGGGCAGAAGCCGTTAGTAGGCCGGAACCAGCAATGTGTTTAAAAACAGCAGTTAATCAGAGCCGGAAGGTAGAAGCTCAGCTTTATTCAGTTGAGGGCAACACCAGGGAGGGGCAGAAGCCGTTAGTAGGCCCTAACCACCATTTTGTTTTTTAAAAAACACTTAATGAGAGCCAGAAGGTTGAAGCTCAGCTTTATTCAGTTGAGGGCAACACCAGGCAGGGGCAGACACCGTTAGTAGGCCGGAACCACCATTTTGTTTTTTAAAAAACACTTAATGAGAGCCAGAAGGTTGAAGCTCAGCTTTATTCAGTTGAGGGCAACACCAGGCAGGGGCAGACACCGTTAGTAGGCCGGAACCACCATTTTGTTTTTTAAAAAACACTTAATGAGAGCCAGAAGGTTGAAGCTCAGCTTTATTCAGTTGAGGGCAACACCAGGCAGGGGCAGACACCGTTAGTAGGCCGGAACCAGCAATGTGTTTAAAAACAGCAGTTAATCAGAGCCGGAAGGTAGAAGCTCAGCTTTATTCAGTTGAGGGCAACACCAGGGAGGGGCAGAAGCCGTTAGTAGGCCGGAACCAGCAATGTGTTTAAAAACAGCAGTTAATCAGAGCCGGAAGGTAGAAGCTCAGCTTTATTCAGTTGAGGGCAACACCAGGGAGGGGCAGAAGCCGTTAGTAGGCCGGAACCAGCAATGTGTTTAAAAACAGCAGTTAATCAGAGCCGGAAGGTAGAAGCTCAGCTTTATTCAGTTGAGGGCAACACCAGGGAGGGGCAGAAGCCGTTAGTAGGCCGGAACCAGCAATGTGTTTAAAAACAGCAGTTAATCAGAGCCGGAAGGTAGAAGCTCAGCTTTATTCAGTTGAGGGCAACACCAGGGAGGGGCAGAATCCGTTAGTAGGCCCTAACCACCATTTTGTTTTTTAAAAAACACTTAATGAGAGCCAGAAGGTTGAAGCTCAGCTTTATTCAGTTGAGGGCAACACCAGGGAGGGGCAGAAGCCGTTAGTAGGCCCTAACCACCATTTTGTTTTTTAAAAAACACTTAATGAGAGCCAGAAGGTTGAAGCTCAGCTTTATTCAGTTGAGGGCAACACCAGGCAGGGGCAGACACCGTTAGTAGGCCGGAACCACCATTTTGTTTTTTAAAAAACACTTAATGAGAGCCAGAAGGTTGAAGCTCAGCTTTATTCAGTTGAGGGCAACACCAGGCAGGGGCAGACACCGTTAGTAGGCCGGAACCACCATTTTGTTTTTTAAAAAACACTTAATGAGAGCCAGAAGGTTGAAGCTCAGCTTTATTCAGTTGAGGGCAACACCAGGCAGGGGCAGACACCGTTAGTAGGCCGGAACCACCATTTTGTTTTTTAAAAAACACTTAATGAGAGCCAGAAGGTAGAAGCTCAGCTTTATTCAGTTGAGGGCAACACCAGGCAGGGGCAGACACCGTTAGTAGGCCGGAACCACCATTTTGTTTTTTAAAAAACACTTAATGAGAGCCAGAAGGTTGAAGCTCAGCTTTATTCAGTTGAGGGCAACACCAGGCAGGGGCAGACACCGTTAGTAGGCCGGAACCACCATTTTGTTTTTTAAAAAACACTTAATGAGAGCCAGAAGGTTGAAGCTCAGCTTTATTCAGTTGAGGGCAACACCAGGCAGGGGCAGACACCGTTAGTAGGCCGGAACCACCATTTTGTTTTTTAAAAAACACTTAATGAGAGCCAGAAGGTAGAAGCTCAGCTTTATTCAGTTGAGGACAACTTGAATTAGGGACTGCATACAGACTTAGCAGGCTGTCCCCTGTGTGGACCATGCATCCAATACATTAACCCATTGAGCCACAAAGGACACGTAACCTTCCGTGGCCATGCCTACAGGTCCATGTGTCTGTTGTCAGGTGTACCTTTGTCAGTGTAGGCCTATTGGAAGGAGGGACCGCAGACAGGCTTCGAAGGCCTAACACAATAAAATGGGCTGGCTGTAGGCACTTTAAAATTGGTTCCAGGGGTACACGGGCAGCAGTGGTCTGGTCAGTGGAGGCCTAGTGGAAGGAGGGACCGCAGACAGGCTTCGAAGGCCTAACACAATAAAATGGGCTGGCTGTAGGCACTTTAAAATTGATTCCAGGGGTACACGGGCAGCAGTGGTCTGGTCAGTGGAGGCCTAGTGGAAGGAGGGACCGCAGACAGGCTTCGAAGGCCTAAAATAACAAACAATAGGCTCATGGCAGTTTTACAGCGGTTACATGGATACACGGGCAGGCAGCTTGGTGGTGAGTGGAGGAGTATTTAAAGTAGGGACCGCAGACAGGCTATCAAAGGCCTAAAATAACAAACAATAGGCTCATGGCAGTTTTACAGCGGTTACATGGATACACAGGCAGCTTGGTGGTGAGTGGAGGAGTATTTAAAGTAGGGACCGCAGACAGGCTATCAAAGGCCTAAAATAACAAACAATAGGCTCATGGCAGTTTTACAGCGGTTACATGGATACACGGGCAGGCAGTTGGTGATGAGTGGAGGAGTATTTAAAGTAGGGACCGCAGACAGGCTATCAAAGGCCTAAAATAACAAACAATAGGCTCATGGCAGTTTTACAGCGGTTACATGGATACACGGGCAGGCAGCTGGTGATGAGTGGAGGAGTATTTAAAGTAGGGACCGCAGACAGGCTATCAAAGGCCTAAAATAACAAACAATAGGCTCATGGCAGTTTTACAGCGGTTACATGGATACACGGGCAGGCAGCTGGTGATGAGTGGAGGAGTATTTAAAGTAGGGACCACAGACAGGCTATCAAAGGCCTAAAATAACAAACAATAGGCTCATGGCAGTTTTACAGCGGTTACATGGATACACGGGCAGGCAGCTGGTGATGAGTGGAGGAGTATTTAAAGTAGGGACCGCAGACAGGCTATCAAAGGCCTAAAATAACAAACAATAGGCTCATGGCAGTTTTACAGCGGTTACATGGATACACGGGCAGGCAGCTGGTGATGAGTGGAGGAGTATTTAAAGTAGGGACCGCAGACAGGCTATCAAAGGCCTAAAATAACAAACAATAGGCTCATGGCAGTTTTACAGCGGTTACATGGATACACGGGCAGGCAGCTGGTGATGAGTGGAGGAGTATTTAAAGTAGGGACCGCAGACAGGCTATCAAAGGCCTAAAATAACAAACAATAGGCTCATGGCAGTTTTACAGCGGTTACATGGATACACGGGCAGGCAGCTGGTGATGAGTGGAGGAGTATTTAAAGTAGGGACCGCAGACAGGCTATCAAAGGCCTAAAATAACAAACAATAGGCTCATGGCAGTTTTACAGCGGTTACATGGATACACAGGCAGCTTGGTGGTGAGTGGAGGAGTAGTGCAAGGAGTGTCTGTCCCAGTACTCCCAAAATATAAATAGATGTTAATGTCTCGCAAAACAACCAAAACAAAAAAAAAGGTGGCATACTTAGGTACAGGGGTGGGCTCATCTACTGAGTTTCTGACATAGTAATTTGGCAGTAACTATTTAATGGTGCCAATATAGGACACAGACACAGACTACTTTAAGTTGCATCATAGATGTCTACAAATTTGTATTGTCAGTGCCAGACATTGAATGATGTCAGCGAATAGACTAAAGATTGGTGGAGCTGTGCGACATAATTTTGCACGTGGTAGAGCACATTTTGAGCTGGGGTAGGGGGGAACTCTCTTGAGGCCGGCGGGACCGCCCCAGGGCCCCTCATGTTACAACGGTGTGTCTGACGTTGGGTGCGCACCGCCACCGCCAGAGACACTACATTGTACTATGAGGGACCCAGTAGCAATGCCGTCAACCAAAAGCGAGCACACCCACCTCTTCAGACAAACAGCAGTCTCACGGGTGCTTGCGCCAAGTCGCGATACCACGGCCCCGTGTGGGGAGTTTTGCCATTTAGGGAGGTGTAAACATGTCGTATGCTGTACAATCAGCTGCAGCAAATTAGACATTAGAAAAGTAATTCACAGGCAAGAGCTTTTCATAGGAAAGCTAGGTGTCGGCCGGGCAAGGTGGGGCAAAAGATTTCGAAATCCAGTTGTGGTTCATTTTAATGAATGTTAGATCGTCAACATTTTGGGTAGCCAGACGAGTCCTTTTTTCGGTTAATATTGAACCTGCAGCACTGAATACTCTTTCTGATAGGACACTTGCTGCCGGGCAAGCAAGCTCCTGCAATGCATATTCTGCCAATTCTGGCCAGGTGTCTAATTTGGAGGCCCAGTAATCAAATGGGAATGACGGTTGAGGGAGAACATCGATAAGGGATGAAAAATAGTTAGTAACCATACTGGACAAATGTTGTCTCCTGTCACTTTCAATTGATGCAGCAGTACCTGTCCTGTCTGCGGTCATAGCAAAATCACTCCACAACCTGGTCAGAAAACCCCTCTGTCCAACGCCACTTCTGATGTGTGCACCCCTAACACTCCTAGTCTGCTGCCCCCTGGAGCTCGTGTGAGAACGATCACGTGCGCTGTGTGCTGGGAATGCCTGAAGCAAACGGTCAACAAGAGTTGATTGTTTGGTTGCTAATATTAGTTCCAAGTTCTCATGTGGCATAATATTTTGCAATTTGCCTTTATAGCGTGGATCAAGGAGGCAGGCCAACCAGTAATCGTCATCGTTCATCATTTTCGTAATGCGTGTGTCCCTTTTTAGGATACGTAAGGCATAATCCGCCATGTGGGCCAAAGTTCCAGTTGTCAAATCTCCGGTTGTGATTGGTTGAGGGGCAGTTGCAGGCAAATCTACGTCACTTGTGTCCCTCAAAAAACCAGAACCCGGCCGTGACACGCAACCAATTTCCTGTGCCCCCGGGAAAGGTTCGGCATTAAAAATATACTCATCCCCATCATCCTCCTCGTCCTCCACCTCCTCTTCGCCCGCTACCTCGTCCTGTACACTGCCCTGACCAGACAATGGCTGACTGTCATCAAGGCTTTCCTCTTCCTCTGGTGCAGACGCCTGCTCCTTTATGTGCGTCAAACTTTGCATCAGCAGACGCATTAGGGGGATGCTCATGCTTATTACGGCGTTGTCTGCACTAACCAGCCGTGTGCATTCCTCAAAACACTGAAGGACTTGACACATGTCTTGTATCTTATACCACTGCACACCTGACAACTCCATGTCTGCCATCCTACTGCCTGCCCGTGTATCCTCCCACAAATAAATAACAGCACGCCTCTGTTCGCACAGTCTCTGAAGCATGTGCAGTGTTGAGTTCCACCTTGTTGCAACGTCTATGATGAGGCGATGCTGGGGAAGGTTCAAAGACCGCTGATAGGTCTGCATACGGCTGGCGTGTACAGGCGAACGTCGGATATGTGAGCAAAGTGCACGCACTTTGAGGAGCAGGTCGGAGAACCCAGGATAAGTTTTCAATAAGCACTGCACCACCAGGTTTAAGGTGTGAGCCAGGCAAGGAATGTGTTTCAGTTGGGAAAGGGAGATGGCAGCCATGAAATTCCTTCCGTTATCACTCACTACCTTGCCTGCCTCAAGATCTACTGTGCCCAGCCACGACTGCGTTTCTTGTTGCAAGAACTCGGACAGAACTTCCGCGGTGTGTCTGTTGTCGCCCAAACACTTCATAGCCAATACAGCCTGCTGACGCTTGGCAGTAGCTGGCCCATAATGGGACAACTGGTGTGCAACAGTGTCATCTGCCGATGGAGTGGTTGGCAGACTGCGTTCTGTGGAAGAGCTGTAGCTTCTGCAGGAGGAGGAGGAGGAGGAGGGGGTGCGAACGCCTACAGCCAACTGTTTCCTAGACCGTGGGCTAGGCACAACTGTCCCTAAATTGATGTTGCCTGTGGACCCTGCATCCACCACATTCACCCAGTGTGCCGTGATGGACACATAACGTCCCTGGCCATGCCTACTGGTCCATGCATCTGTAGTCAGGTGCACCTTTGTACTCACAGATTGCCTGAGTGCATGGACGATGCGCTGTTTAACATGCTGGTGCAGGGCTGGGATGGCTTTTCTGGAAAAAAAGTGTCGACTGGGTAGCTCGTATCGTGGTTCAGCGTACTCCATCAGGGCTTTGAAAGCTTCGCTTTCAACTAACCGGTAGGGCATCATCTCTAACGAGATTAGTCTAGTTATGTGGGCGTTAAAACCCTGTGTACGCGGATGCGAGGATAAGTACTTCCTTTTTCTAACCAGAGTCTCATGTAGGGTGAGCTGGACTGGAGAGCTGGAGATCGTGGAACTTTCGGGTGTGCCGGTGTACATGGCAGACTGAGAGACGGTTGGAGACGGTATTGTTTCCGCCGGTGCCCTAGATGCAATATTTCCTCCTACAAAACTGGTGGTTCCCTGACCCTGACTGCTTTTGGCTGGCAAAGAAACCTGCACAGATACTGCCGGTGGTGCGGAAAATGGTGGCCTTACAGTGACGGAAGGGATGTTGCGTTGCTGACTAGCTTCATTGGCCGAGGGTGCTACAACCTTAAGGGACGTTTGGTAGTTAGTCCAGGCTTGAAAATGCATGGTGGTTAAGTGTCTATGCATGCAACTAGTATTTAGACTTTTCAGATTCTGACCTCTGCTTAAGCTAGTTGAACATTTTTGACAGATGACTTTGCGCTGATCAGTTGGATGTTGTTTAAAAAAATGCCAGACTGCACTCTTCCTAGACTCGGATCCCTTTTCAGGGATTGCAGACTGAGCTTTAACCGGATGGCCACGCTGTCCTCCAACAGGTTTTGGCTTTGACACGCGTTTTGGGCCAGATACGGGCCCGGCAGATGGAACCTGTTGCGATGTTGATGCCTGCTGCGGCCCCTCCTCCACCTCCGCTTCTGAACTACTGCCGCCTGCACCCTGTTCCCCCAATGGCTGCCAATCGGGGTCAATAACTGGGTCATCTATTACCTCCTCTTCGAGCTCGTGTGCAACTTCGTCTGTGTCACTGTGTCGGTCGGTGGTATAGCGTTCGTGGCGGGGCAACATAGTCTCATCAGGGTCTGATTGTGGATCTGTACCCTGAGAGGGCAATGTGGTGGTCTGAGTCAAAGGAGCAGCATAGTACTCTGGCTGTGGCTGTTGTTGTGAATTCTGTTTGTGGGCTCCCCCGGTGGTGTTTTATGGTAGTGCCACTTATTTGCCTTCTTCTATCCTTGATCACCTGTTGACACCCATTAGGGGAGTTTCCTATTTAAGGCTGCTCGGCTGCTGGTCTGATGCCGGCCAACAATGTATCAGTAGCATTCTGTTGCATTCTCCTGCCTCAAGATCCTGTTCAGCTAAGTTGAATTTTGTTTCTAGTTTATGCTATTTTTGTCCAGCTATTTGCAATTGACTCTCTGTAGCTGGAAGCTCTCGTGGACTGAAATTGCCACTCCAGTGGCATGAGTTGTCACTGGAGTTTTAAAGTAATTTCAGGATGGTGTTTTTGAGTAGTGTTTTGAAGTTGACCGTGAAGTGACTCTTTCCTGTACTTCTGCTATCTAGTAAGCGGACCTCACTGTGCTAAATCTGCTGTT
Source organism: Ranitomeya variabilis (assembly GCF_051348905.1). Classification (NCBI taxonomy): domain Eukaryota; kingdom Metazoa; phylum Chordata; class Amphibia; order Anura; family Dendrobatidae; genus Ranitomeya; species Ranitomeya variabilis. Next base: position 654,652,401 of record NC_135234.1, read on the forward strand.
CATCCTACGTATGTCTTTTCCTCTTGACTCACCGTCAATATCTGTGGGGGGCTGCTATCTCCTTTTGGGGTTCATCTCTGGAGGTAAGGCAGGCCTGTATATTCCTCTGATAGGGGTAGTTAGATCTCCGGCTGGCGCGTGGTGTCTAGGGCATCGTAGGAAACACTCCCCGGCTACTTCCAGTGTCGTGTCAGGTTCAGGTCACGGTCACTTTAGTTCCCATCACCCGAGAGCTAGTCCGTTGTTATTTTGATTTCCCTGCCATTGGGAAAATCATAACAGTTTGGCCGGCCGCATGTGTTAAAACTATGCACTAAAGCAGGAAAGGATATGAAAAGGTTTTTTTTTTCTCCTTCTGTGTTTGGAAAGTGCACCTTAGTGCTTATTTGTACTCCTTGCTTAAACTGCAGTCTTCAGCCTTTTTTTTTTTCCTCTCCTCTTAATCTCTGAATGGCTTTGGTTACACCTGTTTGAATCATGGATCCACAGAGTTTGGTTGCAGGTCTGAATAACCTGGCTACAAAGGTCCAGAACTTACAAGATTTTGTTATACGTGCTCCAATGTCTGAACCTAAGATCCCTATGCCTGAATTTTTTACCGGAGACAGATCCCGTTTTTTGAATTTCAGAGAGAATTGTAAATTGTTTTTGTCTCTGAAATCTCACTCTGCTGGTGATCCTGCGCAACAGGTTAAAATTGTTATTCCTCTATTGCGGGGTGACCCACAAAGTTGGGCATTTGCATTGTCGCCAGGGGATCCTGCGTTATTAAATGTAGATGCGTTTTTTCTGGCTTTGGGGTTGCTTTATGAAGAACCTAATTTAGAGATTTTGGCTGAGAAAGCCTTGATAGCTCTTTCCCAAGGGCAAGATGAAGCTGAGATATACTGCCAAAAATTTCGTAAATGGTCGGTGCTTACTAAATGGAATGAGTGCGCTCTAGCAGCTAATTTCAGAGAAGGTCTCTCTGATGCCGTGAAGGATGTCATGGTGGGGTTCCCTGTGCCTACAGGTCTGAATGATGCCATGAAATTGGCTATCCAGATTGATCGGCGTTTACGGGAGCGCAAATCTGTGCACCATATGGCGGTATCTTCTGAGCAAAAATCTGTGCACCATATGGCGGTATCTTTTGAGCAAAAACCTGTGCACCATATGGCGGTATCTTCTGAGCAAAAACCTGTGCACCATATGGCGGTATCTTCTGAGCAAAAACCTGTGCATCATTTGGCGGTGACCTCTGAAAAGGCACCAGAGCATATGCAATGCGATAGTGTATTGTCTAGAGGCGAACGACAGAATTACAGGCGCAAAAATGGGTTGTGCTTCTATTGTGGAGATCCAGCTCATGTTATATCAGCATGCTCTAAACGCATAAAGAAGGTTGATAAAAAGGTTGATAAATCTTTTTCTATGGGTACCTTGCAGTCTAAATTTCTTTTGTCCGTGACATTGATTTGTACTTTATCATCTGTTACTGTGGATGCTTATGTGGATTCTGGCGCCGCTCTGAGTCTCATGGATTGGTCCTTTGCCAAGCGTTGTGGGTTTGATTTAGAGCCTCTGGAGGTTTCTATTCCCTTAAAGGGTATTGATTCTACACCTTTGGCTAGCAATAAACCACAATATTGGACACAAGTGACTATGCATCTTTCCCCAGACCATCAGGAGATTATTCGTTTCCTTGTGTTATATAATCTACATGACGTATTAGTACTTGGATTACCATGGTTACAAATTCATAATCCAGTCTTGGACTGGAGATCAATGTCTGTGCTGAGCTGGGGATGTCGGGGGATTCATGGGGATGCACCTTTGGTTCCCATTTCTTCATCTACTCCCTCTGAGATCCCAGCATTTCTGTCAGATTTTTATGATGTCTTTCAGGAGCCTAAAACTGATTCTCTCCCCCCTCACAGAGAGTGTGACTGCGCTATTGAGTTGATTCCCGGTAGTAAATTTCCTAAGGGTCGCTTGTTTAATTTGTCTGTACCTGAACATACTGCTATGCGGGAGTATATCAGAGAATCTTTGGAAAAGGGTCATATTCGCCCCTCTTTGTCTCCACTGGGGGCAGGGTTTTTCTTTGTGGGTAAAAAGGATGGTTCATTGAGACCTTGTATCGACTATCGACTTCTGAATAAGATTACAGTTAAATACCAGTACCCGTTACCTTTACTGACTGATCTTTTTGCTCGCATAAAGGGGGCGAAGTGGTTCACTAAGATCGATCTACGTGGTGCGTATAATTTGGTGCGGATTAAGCAGGGGGATGAGTGGAAGACCGCATTTAATACGCCTGAAGGCCATTTTGAGTATTTGGTAATGCCTTTCGGTCTCGCGAATGCCCCTTCCGTTTTTCAGTCCTTTATGCACGATATTTTCCGTGAATATCTGGATAAATTTATGATTGTGTATTTGGATGATATTTTGATTTTTTCGGAGGACTGGGAATCTCATGTTCAACAGGTCAGGAGAGTTTTTCAGGTTTTACGAGCTAATTCTCTATTTGTGAAGGGCTCAAAGTGTATTTTTGGGGTTCAGAGAATTTCCTTTTTGGGATATATTTTTTCCCCTTCATCTATGGAGATGGACCCTGTTAAGGTTCAGGCTATTTGTGATTGGATACAACCTACTTCTCTAAAGAGTCTTCAGAAATTCTTGGGATTTGCTAATTTCTATCGCCGATTCATAGCGGGTCTTTCTGCCATTGCTAAACCTTTGACTGATTTGACCAAGAAGGGTGCTGATGTTGCTAATTGGTCCTCTGCGGCTGTGGAGGCCTTTCGGGAGCTTAAGCGCCGCTTTTCTTCTGCTCCTGTGTTGCGCCAGCCTGATGTGTCGCTCCCGTTCCAGGTTGAAGTAGATGCTTCCGAGATCGGAGCAGGTGCAGTTTTGTCGCAGAAAGGTCCTGACTGCTCAGTGATGAGACCATGTGCGTTTTTCTCTCGAAAGTTTTCGCCCGCTGAGCGAAATTATGATGTTGGAAATCGGGAGCTCTTGGCCATGAAGTGGGCATTTGAGGAGTGGCGTCATTGGCTTGAGGGTGCTAGACACCAGGTGGTGGTCTTGACTGACCACAAGAATCTAATTTATCTTGAGTCAGCCAGGCGTCTGAATCCTAGACAGGTGCGCTGGTCGTTGTTTTTCTCTCGATTTAACTTTGTGGTTTCATATCTGCCTGGGTCTAAGAATGTGAGGGCGGATGCCCTCTCTAGGAGTTTTGAGCCTGACTCGCCTGGTGATTCCGAACCTACTGGCATCCTGAAGGATGGGGTGATATTGTCAGCTGTCTCCCCAGACCTGCGGCGCTCTTTGCAGGAGTTTCAGGTGGATAGGCCTGATCGCTGTCCGCCTGGTAGACTGTTTGTCCCTGATGACTGGACCAGTAGAGTTATTTCGGAGGTTCACTCTTCCGCGTTGGCAGGTCATCCTGGAATTTTTGGCACCAGGGATCTGGTGTCTAGGTCCTTCTGGTGGCCTTCCTTGTCTCGAGATGTACGTATTTTTGTGCAGTCTTGTGATGTTTGTGCTCGGGCTAAGCCCTGCTGTTCCCGCGCCAGCGGGTTGTTGTTGCCCTTGCCTATTCCTAAGAGGCCTTGGACGCACATCTCTATGGACTTTATTTCTGACCTTCCTGTTTCTCGTAGGATGTCCGTCATCTGGGTGGTGTGTGACCGTTTTTCCAAGATGGTTCACTTGGTACCTTTGCCCAAATTGCCCTCCTCCTCTGAGCTGGTCCCTCTATTTTTTCAGAATGTTGTGCGTTTGCATGGTATTCCTGAGAATATAGTGTCTGACAGGGGTACTCAGTTTGTGTCTAGATTTTGGCGGGCGTTCTGTGCCAGGATGGGCATCGACTTGTCTTTTTCGTCTGCATTCCATCCTCAGACTAATGGCCAGACTGAGCGTACTAATCAGACCTTGGAGACTTACTTGAGGTGTTTTGTGTCTGCTGATCAGGACGATTGGCTTGATTTTTTGCCATTGGCAGAGTTTGCCCTTAACAATCGGGCCAGTTCTGCCACTTTGGTTTCTCCATTTTTTTGTAATTCAGGGTTTCACCCTCGCTTTTCGTCTGGTCAATTGGAGTCTTCGGATTGTCCTGGAGTAGATGCTGTGGTTGATAGAATGCATCAGATTTGGGGACAGGTTGTGGACAATCTGAAGTTGTCCCAGGAGAAGACTCAACAGTTCACTAATCGTCATCGGCGTGTCGGTCCTCGTCTTTGTGTTGGGGACCTGGTTTGGTTGTCTTCTCGATTTGTTCCTATGAAGGTCTCGTCTCCTAAGTTTAAGCCTCGGTTTATCGGCCCTTATAGGATTCTGGAGGTTCTCAATCCTGTGTCCTTTCGTTTGGACCTCCCAGCATCTTTTACTATTCATAATGTTTTTCATCGGTCATTGTTGCGGAGGTATGAGGTGCCGGTTGTTCCGTCTGCTGATCCTCCTGCTCCTGTGCTGGTTGAGGGTGAGTTGGAGTATGTGGTGGAAAAGATCTTGGACTCCCGTGTTTCCAGACGGAAACTTCAGTATCTGGTTAAGTGGAAAGGCTATGGTCAGGAGGATAATTCTTGGGTGACAGCATCTGATGTTCATGCTCCTGATTTGGTTCGTGCATTTCATAGTGCTCATCCAGATCGCCCTGGTGGTTCTGGTGAGGGTTCGGTGCCCCCTCCTTAAGGGGGGGGTACTGTTGTGAATTCTGTTTGTGGGCTCCCCCGGTGGTGTTTTATGGTAGTGCCACTTATTTGCCTTCTTCTATCCTTGATCACCTGTTGACACCCATTAGGGGAGTTTCCTATTTAAGGCTGCTTGGCTGCTGGTCTGATGCCGGCCAACAATGTATCAGTAGCATTCTGTTGCATTCTCCTGCCTCAAGATCCTGTTCAGCTAAGTTGAATTTTGTTTCTAGTTTATGCTATTTTTGTCCAGCTATTTGCAATTGACTCTCTGTAGCTGGAAGCTCTCGTGGACTGAAATTGCCACTCCAGTGGCATGAGTTGTCACTGGAGTTTTAAAGTAATTTCAGGATGGTGTTTTTGAGTAGTGTTTTGAAGTTGACCGTGAAGTGACTCTTTCCTGTACTTCTGCTATCTAGTAAGCGGACCTCACTGTGCTAAATCTGCTGTTCATCCTACGTATGTCTTTTCCTCTTGACTCACCGTCAATATCTGTGGGGGACTGCTATCTCCTTTTGGGGTTCATCTCTGGAGGTAAGGCAGGCCTGTATATTCCTCTGATAGGGGTAGTTAGATCTCCGGCTGGCGCGTGGTGTCTAGGGCATCGTAGGAAACACTCCCCGGCTACTTCCAGTGTCGTGTCAGGTTCAGGTCACGGTCACTTTAGTTCCCATCACCCGAGAGCTAGTCCGTTGTTATTTTGATTTCCCTGCCATTGGGAAAATCATAACAGGCTGTGCATCAGTGCACTCCATGTCAGAATCTACTTGTAATGGGCATGGCCTGTTAAATGTTTCACTTTCTAAGCCAGGGACGGTATGTGTAAAGAGCTCCATGGAGTGACCCGTTGTGTCGCCTGCTGCATCCTTCTCTCTTGTTGTAGTTTTTGCTGAGGAGGACAAGGAAGCGACTTGTCCCTGACCGTGAACATCCACAAGCGACGCGCTGCTTTTACATTTACCAATTTCGGAAGAGGAGGCAAAAGAGCTAGAGGCTGAGTCTGCAATGTAAGCCAAAACTTGCTGTTGCTGCTCCGCCTTTAAAAGCGGTTTTCCTACTCCCAGAAAAGAGCGTTCGAGGCCTTGTGTAGCCTGACGACGAAACTGGCTCCACAGCTCCAGACTTAGGTGGAATATTTTTATCCCCACGACCACCTGATGCTCCACTACCACTACCATCATTACCAGCTGACAATGAACGCCCACGACGACCTCTTGCACCAGACTTCCTCATTGTTTTAAAATCTTAACCAAAGTAACTTTATTTGTTGCTGTCAAACAACTTACACGGTGAGCTATAACTTCAGTATGATTTCAATATCCCTTAACAGGTTGGTGAGACCACAAGGAAAATCAGGCACAATGTTACACACTCTGTTTTCTGTGGCACAAAATCACAGAGATGACACACACGCAGGACTGTCACTCAAGCACTAATGTCAATATTAATCTCCCACCTAATTTATTTTTTTTTTTTCTCAGGGAGACTTTAGAAACCAAATAATATTAAAAAAAAAACAAAAAAAAAAAGGCTTTCTATGGCCCACAATTAGAGAGAGAGAGGTGGCACACCCAGGAGTCAAGACTGGCACACAAGCTGAAAGGGCAATATTACTCTCCCACTGTTTTTTTATGTATTTTTTGTTTTTTAAGGGAGACTTTAGAAACCCAATAATATTTAAAAAAAAAAAAAAAAAGGCTTTCTATGGCCCACAATTAGAGAGAGAGGTGGCACACCCAGGAGTCAAGACTGGCACACAAGCTGAAAGGGCAATATTACTCTCCCACTGTTTTTTTATGTATTTTTTGTTTTTTAAGGGAGACTTTAGAAACCAAATAATATTAAAAAAAAAAAAAAAAAAAAAAAAAAAAGGCTTTCTATGGCCCACAATTAGAGAGAGAGAGGTGGCACACCCAGGAGTCAAGACTGGTGCACAAGCTGAAAGGGCAATATTACTCTCCCACTGTTTTTTTAAGTTTTTTTTTTTTTTATTTTCAGGGAGACTTTAGAAACCAAATAATATTAAAAAAAACAAAAAAATAAATAGCCTTTCTATGGCCCACTGAATGAGAGAGAGAGGTGGCACACCCAGGAGTCAAGACTGGCACACAAGCTGAAAGGGCAATATTACTCTCCCACTGTTTTTTTATTTATTTTTTTTTTTTTCAGGGAGACTTTAGAAACCAAATAATAAGAAAAAAAATAAATAAATAAATAGGCTTTCTATAGCCCACTGAATAAGAGATAGCACACACAGCAGTGGCACACAAGCCCTGACTGAGGCCAATATTTTTCTACCACTGATTGATGTAGTGTTTTTGTGTTGAGGTAGAATTTAGAACACAAATCACGGAAAAAATAAATAGGCTTTCTATGGCCCACTCAGTGAGAGATGGCACACACAGGGATGGCACTGTAGCAGAAATGCCAATCTTAATCTCCCACAAAAAAAAAAAAAAAAAAAAAAAAAAACAGGGACTGTCCTACAATTACTATCTCCCTGCAGTAATCTAAGCCAGGTATGGCAGGCAGCAATAGGAGTGGACTGATGCACAAATTAAATAAAAAGTGTGGACAAACAAAAAAGATAGCTGTGCAGAAAGGAAGGAACAAGAGGATATGTGCTTTGAAAAAAGCAGTTGGTTTCCACAGTGGCGTACACACAGCAATACAGCTATCACGGAGCCTTCTAGGGCAGCCCAATGAGCTACAGCGCTGAGGAAAAAAAAAAAAAAATAGCTTCCACTGTTCCTGCACACCGAAGGTGGTGTTGGACAGTGGAAATCGCTACAGCACAAGCGGTTTGGTGGTTAGTGGACCCTGCCTAACGCTCTCCCTGCTTCTGACGAAGCGGCAGCAACCTCTCCCTAAGCTCAGATCAGCAGCAGTAAGATGGCGGTCGGCGGGAACGCCCCTTTATAGCCCCTGTGACGCCGCAGACAGCAAGCCAATCACTGCAATGCCCTTCTCTAAGATGGTGGGGACCAGGATCTATGTCATCACGCTGCCCACACTCTGCGTTCACCTTCATTGGCTGAGAAATGGCGCTTTTCGCGTCATTGAAACGCGACTTTGGCGCGAAAGTCGCGTACCGCATGGCCGACAAGCACAGGGGTCGGATCGGGTTTCATGAGACGCCGACTTAGCCAAAAGTCGGCGACTTTTGAAAATGATCGACCCGTTTCGCTCAACCCTAGTAATCAGTGTTAGACGTTTTTAGTTAACGAGATTCTTGTGCTGCGGGGCGGGACTGTAGGCAGATTGTTATCTTCCTACTCTGAGCCAGAGAAACCAAGGAAAGACCTGTCCACAGGTCGACCCCGAAGAACAGTCTGTGATTCGGGGCAGCCTGTGGGCAGGTTTTTCCTTGGTTTCTCTGGCCTACAGCACCAAGATAAGACTCTGCCTACAGTCCCGGCCCGGGACACTGATTACACAAGAACCACAAGACGGATTTCTTCACCCCAGTTATCATTTTAATTAATTTAACACTGCCAACCTGACAGTGTCTGTAGTTTTCTTAGCAAAATCTTGCTGACAGGTTCACTTTAATAAACTCAACTATTTCACCCAGGTATAGACTATGGATTCTGGGGGGGGAGCAGGTACTTCCTTTTCACCACATTACGACTTACATATACCTCATCCCCCGTTCATGCTTCTTCCAATGCCGAACACCTTTTTCTGTTGACTTCTATGACTCGGACTCTAGTCTGCGTGATCATCCGACGGGCACTGTTAGAGCCTTCCAGTAACACTCTCAGATAGATATCAGACCTTTTCCTCTGTTCCACTACATCGTCCATCTAGGGTGGATGTTCCGTCAGGCACCACGGTTTATAATCAGGTGAACTATCGGTCGGTGGGGTATTAAATATATCATATTCTATCTTCCTCCAGTTAATTCTGGGGACTTCTGGCTCCTCTGGCCTTACCACTGCCACCCCAACACTGGGCCTGTCGTGTTCCGCTTCTCGCCCGGAGACTCCCTTGGCTAAGACCGGTGTAGGATCCATGCACACAGAGGTTTGTTCAGCCTCTTCAGGAGGCAGTGCTTCCATGCTAGCAGCCTCAGGAGTTTTTTCTTTCTCTGCTGAGGGTGGTCCTTCCTCCGGTATGCAGCTCCTGCACCACACCCTCAGCTCATGGATCAGGAGGCTTATCTCGGGCTGCAGTGTGGTCGACCATTGGATTGTCATCTGCGGTGGGGGTGATGGTCCACAAGTTGCACTCATTGTCTGGTAACTTCCCACTGTGGCCCCTGCAGTGACAATCAGCAGCATCTCCTTGGCTTCTACCAGTGGCATAACTACAAAGTTATTGGCCCCTGTGCGAACTTTCAAATGGGCCCCCCCCAACCTCCCCCATTTGAGCCTTAACTCTATTGAAACTGTATGACCAAGCCAAGGTACATTCCCGAATCTCCATAATGTTAAAATAGACACCAATAAAAGTAAAATTAGGGCTACGTTCACATTAGCGTTGTGCGACGCAGCGTCGGGCGCCGCTGCATGCGTCATGCACCCCTATATTTAACATGGGGGCGCATGGACATGCGTTGCATTTGCGTTTTGTGACGCATGTGTCGCTGCGGCGCACGCGTCAGGGCGCACAGGACGCAGCAAGTTGCATTTTTTGTGCGTCCAAAATCAAGCAAATAAAGGACGCATGCGTCACAAAACGCTGCGTTGTGCATGTGTTCACATTTGCGTTGTGTGTTGCGTCGCCGATGCTGCAGCGCACAACGCAAATGTGAATGTAGCCTAATTGAGACATCAGGAGGTTAAGTGTTTTTGAATATCCATATTGAATCAGGAGCCCCATATAATGCTCCATACAGTTCATGATGGGCCCATAAGATGCTCCATATTAAAATATGCCCCATATAGTGCTGCATAAAGGTTAATAATGGCCCCATAAGATGCTCCATAGGCACATTTGCCCCATACAATGCTGCATAAGGGTTAATAATGGCCCCATAAGATGCTCCATAGGCACATTTGCCCCATATAATGCTGCATAAAGGTTAATAATGGCCCCATAAGATGCTCCATAGACACATTTGCCCAATATAATGCTGCAGAAATGTTGATTATGGCCCCATAAGATGCTCCATATGGACACTTGCCCCATATACTGTAGTGCTGCACAAATGTTATGGCCCCATAGATGCTCCATACAGACACTTGCCCCATTATAGTGCTGCACAAATGTTATGGCCCCCATATAGTGCTGCACAAACGATATGGCCCCATATAGTGCTGCACAAACGTTATGGCCCCCATATAGTGCTGCACAAACGTTATGGTCCCATATAGTGCTGCACAAATGTTATGGCCCCCATATAGTGCTGCACAAATGTTATGGCCCCCATATAGTGCTGCACAAACGTTATGTGTTGTGAATTCTGTTCTCGGGCTCCCTCCTGTGGTTGTGAGTGGTACTTCGGCGAGTTCTGTTCATGGACTCCCTCTGGTGGCTGTGAGTGGAGCTGCTGGTTCTGAGATTCCTTCTCCAGCTGATCTCGTTCAGGTCTTGGCTGGCTGCTCTATTTAACTCCACTCAGATCGTTACTTGATGCCAGCTGTCAATGTTCTAGTACTGGTTCAGTTCTCTTGGATCTTTCAGATGACCTGTCTACTTCAGCAAAAGCTAAGTCCCTGCTAGCTCATTTGTTACCACTGTGTTTTTGTCCAGCTTGCTATTATGATTTTATCTTGTTAGCTGGAAGCTCTGGGATGCAGAGTGGCACCACCGCGCCGTGAGTCAGTGCGGTGGTTTCTTTTGCACACTCTGCGTGGTTTTTGTTAGTTTTTATGCTGACCGCAAAGATACCTTTTCTATCCTCAGTCTGTTTAGTTCAGTCTGGCCTCCTATGCTGAAACCTATTTCATTCCTGTGTTTGTGACTTCCATCTTAACTCACAGTCAATATATGTGGGGGCTGCCTATTTCTTTGGGGAATTTCTCTGAGGCAAGTTAGGCCTTATTTTCTATCTTTAGGGGTAGTTAGCTCTTAGGCTGTGAAGAGGCGTCTAGTCGAGTCAGGAGCGATCCACGGCTATTTCTAGTTGTTGTGATAGGATTAGTGCTTGCGGTCAGCAGAGCTCCCACTTCCCAGAGCTCGTCCTGTATTTCTAGTTTGCTCATCTGGTCATTTCTAGTGCTCCTAACCACCAGCTCAACATAACAGTACAGCTGGCCCACAAAGTGTTAATGCATCTCAATAGAGGGATAAGAGAAGTTCTGAGACCATTTTTTTTTCTTTGCAGTGTGTTTTGTATTTCTTTTCCCCTTAACCTCTGGGTGGTTCAGGACACAGGTGTAGATATGGACATTCAAGGTCTGTCCTCTTGTGTGGATCAACTCACTGCAAGGGTACAAAGCATTCAAGATTATGTAGCTCAGAACCCGATGTTAGAACCCAGAATTCCAATTCCTGATTTGTTTTCTGGGGATAGATCTAAGTTCCTGAATTTCAAAAATAATTGTTGACTGTTTTTTGCTTTGATACCCCGCTCCTCTGGTGACCCCATTCAGCAAGTAAAAATCATTATTTCTTTGCTGCGTGGCGACCCTCAAGACTGGGCATTTTCCCTTGCGCCAGGAGATCCTGCATTGCGTAATGTAGATGCGTTTTTTCTGGCGCTTGGATTGCTTTATGATGAACCAGATTCAGTGGATCAGGCAGAGAAAATTTTGCTGGCTTTGTGTCAGGGTCAAGATGAAGCGGAGGTATATTGTCAGAAGTTCAGAAAGTGGTCTGTGCTTATTCAGTGGAATGAGTGTGCCCTGGCGGCAATTTTCAGAAAGGGTCTTTCTGAAGCCCTTAAGGATGTTATGGTGGGATTCCCCATGCCTGCTGGTCTGAATGAGTCTATGTCCTTGGCCATTCAGATCGATCGACGCTTACGTGAGCGCAAAAATGTGCACCATTTGGCGGTGTTTTCTGGGCAGAAGCCTGAGCCTATGCAATGTGATAGGACCTTGACCAGAGCTGAACGGCAAGAATACAGATGTCAGAATGGGCTGTGTTTTTACTGTGGTGACTCCACTCATGCTATCTCTGATTGTCCTAAGCGCACTAAACGGTTCGCCAGGTCTGCCACCATTGGTACGGTACAGCCAAAATTTCTTTTGTCCGTTACTCTGATTTGCTCTTTGTCATCCTATTCTGTTATGGCATTTGTGGATTCAGGCGCTGCCCTGAATTTGATGGACTTGGAGTTTGCCAGGCGCTGTGGTTTTTTCTTGGAGCCCTTGCAGTATCCTATTCCATTGAGAGGAATTGATGCTACACCTTTGGCCAAGAATAAGCCTCAGTACTGGACTCAATTGACCATGTGCATGGCTCCTGCACATCAGGAGGATATTCGCTTTTTGGTGTTGCATAATCTGCATGATGTGGTCGTTTTGGGTTTGCCATGGCTACAGGTCCATAATCCTGTATTGGATTGGAAATCAATGTCTGTATCCAGTTGGGGTTGTCAAGGGGTACATGGGGATGTCCCATTGTTATCTATTTCGTCTTCCCATCCTTCTGAAGTCCCTGAGTTCTTGTCAGATTACCGGGATGTATTTGATGAGACCAAATCCAGTGCCCTACCTCCTCATAGGGACTGCGATTGTGCTATTAATTTGATTCCTGGTAGTAAGTTTCCGAAGGGTCGACTGTTCAATTTATCTGTGCCAGAACACGCTGCAATGCGGAGTTATATAAAGCAGTCCTTGGAGAAAGGGCATATTCGCCCGTCGTCATCGCCGTTGGGAGCAGGGTTCTTTTTTGTGGCCAAGAAGGATGGTTCTCTGAGACCTTGTATAGATTACAGCCTTCTTAATAAAATCACCGTCAAATTTCAATACCCTTTGCCGCTACTGTCTGATTTGTTTGCTCGGATTAAGGGAGCTAGCTGGTTCACCAAGATAGATCTTCGAGGGGCGTATAATCTTGTGCGTATTAAACGGGGCGACGAATGGAAAACAGCATTTATTACGCCCGAGGGCCATTTTGAGTACTTGGTGATGCCATTCGGGCTTTCTAATGCTCCATCTGTGTTTCAGTCCTTTATGCATGACATCTTCCGAAAGTACCTGGATAGATTCATGATTGTATATTTGGATGATATTTTGGTCTTTTCGGACGATTGGGAGTCTCATGTGAAGCAGGTCAGAATGGTGTTCCAGGTCCTTCGTGCTCATTCCTTATTTGTGAAGGGGTCTAAATGTCTCTTTGGAGTTCAGAAGGTTTCATTTTTGGGCTTCATTTTTTCCCCTTCTACTATCGAGATGGACCCTGTTAAAGTTCAGGCCATTTATGATTGGACTCAGCCTACTTCTGTGAAGAGCCTTCAAAAATTTCTGGGCTTTGCTAATTTTTACCGTCGCTTCATCGCTAATTTTTCTAGTGTTGTTAAACCATTGACTGATTTGACCAAGAAAGGTGCTGATGTGGTCAATTGGTCCTCTGCGGCCGTTGAGGCTTTTCAGGAGCTGAAGCGTCGTTTTTCTTCTGCCCCTGTGTTGTGTCAGCCAGATGTTTCGCTCCCGTTTCAGGTCGAGGTGGATACTTCTGAGATTGGAGCAGGGGCTGTTTTGTCTCAGAGAGGTTCTGATGGCTCTGTGATGAAACCATGTGCTTTCTTTTCTAGAAAGTTTTCGCCTGCTGAGCGCAATTATGATGTGGGTAATCGAGAGTTGTTGGCTATGAAGTGGGCGTTTGAGGAGTGGCGACATTGGCTTGAAGGAGCCAAACATCGCGTGGTGGTCTTGACGGATCACAAGAATCTGACTTATCTCGAGTCTGCCAAGCGGTTGAATCCTAGACAGGCTCGATGGTCGCTGTTTTTCTCCCACTTCAATTTTGTGGTTTCGTACCTTCCGGGTTCTAAGAATGTGAAGGCTGATGCCCTTTCAAGGAGTTTTGTGCCTGATTCTCTGGGAGTTCCTGAGCCGGCTGGTATTGTCAAAGAGGGGTAATTTTGTCTGCCATCTCCCCTGATTTGCGGCGGGTGCTGCAGGAGTTTCAGGCTGATAGACCTGACCGTTGCCCAGCGGAGAAGCTGTTTGTCCCTGATAGATGGACTAGTAGAGTTATCTCTGAGGTTCATTGTTCGGTGTTGGCTGGTCATCCTGGAATCTTTGGTACCAGAGATTTGGTGGCTAGATCCTTTTGGTGGCCTTCCTTGTCACGAGATGTGCGTTCTTTTGTGCAGTCCTGTGGGACTTGTGCTTGGGCTAAGCCCTGCTGTTCTCGTGCCAGTGGGTTGCTTTTGCCCTTGCCGGTCCCGAAAAGGCCCTGGACGCATATTTCCATGGATTTTATTTCAGATCTCCCTGTCTCTCAGAGGATGTCAGTTATCTGGGTGGTTTGTGATCGCTTCTCTAAGATGGTCCATTTGGTACCTTTGCCTAAATTGCCTTCCTCCTCTGTTTTGGTTCCATTGTTTTTCCAGCATGTGGTTCGTTTACATGGCATTCCGGAGAACATCGTGTCGGACAGAGGTTCCCAGTTTGTTTCAAGATTTTGGCGGTCCTTTTGTGCTAAGATGGGCATTGATTTGTCTTTTTCTTCAGCTTTCCATCCTCAGACAAATGGCCAAACCGAACGAACCAATCAGACTTTGGAAACATATCTGAGATGCTTTGTTTCTGCTGATCAGGATGATTGGGTGTCCTTCTTGCCTTTGGCTGAGTTCGCCCTTAATAATCGGGCCAGCTCGGCCACTTTGGTTTCGCCGTTTTTCTGTAATTCTGGTTTCCACCCTTGTTTTTCTTCAGGGCAGGTTGAGCCTTCGGACTGTCCTGGTGTGGATTCTGTGGTGGACAGGTTGCAGCAAATTTGGACTCACGTAGTGGACAATTTGACATTGTCCCAGGAGAAGGCTCAACGTTTAGCTAACCGCTGTCGCTGTGTTGGTCCCCGACTTCGTGTTGGGGATTTGGTTTGGTTGTCGTCTCGTTTTGTTCCTATGAAGGTTTCGTCTCCTAAGTTTAAGCCTCGTTTCATTGGTACTTATAAGATTTCTGAAAAAATTAATCCTGTGTCATTTCGTTTGGACCTTCCAGCTTCTTTCGCCATCCATAATGTGTTCCATAGGTCGTTGTTGCGGAGATATGTGGCTCCTATGGTTCCCTCCGTTGATCCTCCTGCCCCGGTGTTGGTTGAGGGGGAGTTGGAGTATGTGGTGGAGAAGATTTTGGATTCTCGTATTTCGAGACGGAAACTTCAGTACCTAGTCAAGTGGAAAGGTTATGGTCAGGAGGATAATTCCTGGGTGGTTGCCTCTGATGTTCATGCTGCCGATCCTGTTCGTGCCTTTCATTTGGCTCGTCCGGAGCGGCCTGGAGGCTCTGGTGAGGGTTCGGTGACCCCTCCTCGGGGGGGGGGGTGCTGTTGTGAATTCTGTTCTCAGGCTCCGTCCTGTGGTTGTGAGTGGTACTTCGGCGAGTTCTGTTCATGGACTCCCTCTGGTGGCGGTGAGTGGAGCTGCTGGTTCTGAGATTCCTTCTCCAGCTGATCTCGTTCAGGTCTTGGCTGGCTGCTCTATTTAACTCCACTCAGATCGTTACTTGATGCCAGCTGTCAATGTTCTAGTACTGGTTCAGTTCTCTTGGATCTTTCAGATGACCTGTCTACTTCAGCAAAAGCTAAGTCCCTGCTAGCTCATTTGTTACCACTGTGTTTTTGTCCAGCTTGCTATTATGATTTTATCTTGTTAGCTGGAAGCTCTGGGATGCAGAGTGGCACCACCGCGCCGTGAGTCAGTGCGGTGGTTTCTTTTGCACACTCTGCGTGGTTTTTGTTAGTTTTTATGCTGACCGCAAAGATACCTTTTCTATCCTCAGTCTGTTTAGTTCAGTCTGGCCTCCTATGCTGAAACCTATTTCATTCCTGTGTTTGTGACTTCCATCTTAACTCACAGTCAATATATGTGGGGGCTGCCTATTTCTTTGGGGAATTTCTCTGAGGCAAGTTAGGCCTTATTTTCTATCTTTAGGGGTAGTTAGCTCTTAGGCTGTGAAGAGGCGTCTAGGCAGAGTCAGGAACGCTCCACGGCTATTTCTAGTTGTTGTGATAGGATTAGTGCTTGCGGTCAGCAGAGCTCCCACTTCCCAGAGCTCGTCCTGTATTGCTAGTTTGCTCATCTGGTCATTTCTAGTGCTCCTAACCACCAGCTCAACATAACAGTTATGGCCCCCATATAGTGCTGCACAAACGTTATGGCCCCATATAGTGCTGCACAAACGTTATGGCCCCCATATAGTGCTGCACAAACGTTATGGCCCCCATATAGTGCTGCACAAACATTATGGCCCCCATATAGTGCTGCACAAACATTATGGCCCGCATATAGTGCTGCACAAACATTATGGCCCCCATATAGTGCTGCACAAACATTATGGCCCCCATATAGTGCTGCACAGACATTATGGCCCCCATATAGTGCTGCACAAGCATTATGGCCCCCATATAATGCTGCACAAATGTTATGGCCCCATACAGACACTTTCCCCATATGCTGTTGCTGCGATAAAAAAAAACCACATACTCACCTCTCCATCGCTCAGGCCCCTGGCACTTTCAATATTCACCGCTCCTCGTTCCAGCCGCCGCTGGCCGCTACATCTTCCGCCTCCTCTGCACTGACGCTCAGGCAGAGGCGCGCACTAACTACGTCACTGCGCCCTCTGACCTCAGTGTCACTGCAGAAGACGGAGCGGCAGCTGGAACGAGAGAGGTGAATATCGTGCAGTGCTGCGCTCCCCTCCCCGTTATACTCACCTGCTCCTGGCGCAGTGCAGTCCCTGCTTCCCCGGCGCCGCTGCTTCTTCCTGTACTGAGCGGTCACCGTTACCGCTCATTACAGTAATGAATATGTGGCTCCACCCCTATGGGAGGTGGAGCCGCATATTCAGTACTGTAATGAGCGGTACCATGTGACCACTCAGTACAGGAAGAAGCCAGGGACCTGCAGGGAGTAGGTGAGTATAATTAGACAGCCCCCGGACCGCCGCATCATCAGGCGGCCCGCTGTCGGCTGCGCCCCCGGATACGCCACTGATCTGACCTGCCGGGCCCCTGACTCGCCGGGCCCGGTTGCAATGGCGACCGCTGCGACCGGGGTAGTTACGCCCCTGGCTTCCACCTCCTTGCTAATGTCCGAGGGTCACTCCCTCCTCAGGCATGCACTTCCCATTCCAGGCTGAGTCTTGGCTGTAGGGCACACCCTTCTTGCTGACACTACTGTGGGCTGAACACATTTTCACCCCCTCTGGCACCATCCATGCCCACAACAGGCAGTCTTTCTTCTCTTCACCGCCACTTTCACCATCTTGGAATCAATGCTTTTGGCTGCCATATTGGGTCGCATGTATTCAGGCACCCTCTCATCTGGGTCTTCTCTACCTGACTCTTTTCATGCAAGGAATTTGCATCCTGCCGACTACTGTAAATGTAAACATGCCCAGGGTGGTAGCTGCAGGCGTCTGGCACCTCGACGTGCTTCAGAAAACAGAGGTCTGCTTCCAGTGTGTGTCTGTGTTTGCTGCTGTTGTGGCTTCTTGTCTGTAGACATTTCTTGCCTCATTTGGTTCACCACACTTTGCGGGTCGTGATTCCCCGTTACCCAACGAACTGAAGACGAGTCGACATTGCTGTATAAAAACAAATAAAAACAAGTTCAACTTTACTGTCCATCTCATCAATCAACAAAGCACAGCAGGAGAAGCAGACATCTTTCTTTGGGTTACAGTACATTGGCATGTCTTCATCAAACATTTACAGCAGCACAGTTGCTGACATTTCTCACTAGCAGAGGTAGATACTTTCAAACTTCCTAAACAGCTATGACTCTTCAGCTGCTCCTTCCTATTTTGTCTATCTTCAGCCAACTATTGTATATTGTAACCACCTAAACGAAGCACCTGTGGCAAACTCCTTTACTTTATGTGCCCTGTCATGATCTCTGCAGGCAGAGATCATAGCAAGCCTATAGAGGGACAAGCTCTCGGAAGATGGAACTATACTGACCATGAACTAAGCCTGCCGCGCAACTAGAAATAGCCAGGTAGCATTTCCTATTAATCGCTAGATGCCCAGCTCTGGCCTAAGACCTAAATAGCTAGCAGAGGGAAATATAAGACCTGGCTCACCTCTAGAGAAATATTCCAAAGAAGACAGTAGCCCCCCACATATAATGACGGTGAGTTCAGATGAAACAACAAACGCAGCAGGAAAATAGTCTTAGCAAATTTGAGGTCCGCTTACTAGATAGCAGAAGACAGATAGTATACTTTCATGGTCAGCAGAAAAATACTAACAAAACACCATCCAGAGATTACCTTAAACTCTGGCATTAACTCATAACGCCAGAGTAGCAATCCCTGATCGACGAGAGCTTTCCAGACACAGTAACAAAACTTCAGCTGCGAACTGGAACAAATAGGCAAAACAAAACATGGACAAAAGTCCAACTTATCAGTAGTTGTCTAGAAGCAGGAACAAGCACTGAGAGGCATCAGATAACATTGTTGACCGGCAAGAAACCACCAGAGAAATGAGCTTAAATAGCGACACCCACTACTGATGGAATCAGGTGAAACAGGAAAGAGGATGACAAGTCCAATTCCACAAGCGGCCACCGGGGGAGCCCAGAATCCAAATTCACAACAGTACCCCCCCCTCAAGGAGGGGGCACCGAACCCTCACCAGATCCACCAGGGCGACCAGGATGAGCCCTATGGAAGGCACGAACAAGATCAGAAGCATGAACATCAGATGCATTGACCCAAGAATTATCCTCCTGGCCGTAACCCTTCCAATTGACCAGATACTGGAGTTTCCGTCTGGAAACACGAGAGTCCAAAATTTTCTCCACAACGTACTCCAACTCACCCTCAACCAACACCGGAGCAGGAGGCTCAACAGAAGGTACAACAGGTACCTCATACCTGCGCAATAACGACCGATGAAAAACGTTATGAATGGAAAAGGACGCAGGGAGGTCCAAACGGAAAGAAACAGGATTAAGAATCTCCAATATTCTATAAGGGCCGATGAACCGAGGTTTAAACTTAGGAGAAGAGACCCTCATAGGGACAAAACGAGAAGACAGCCACACTAAATCTCCAACACAAAGCCGAGAACCAACACGACGATGACGGTTGGCAAAACGCTGAGTCTTCTCCTGTGACAACTTCAAATTGTCCATAACCTGCCCCCAGATGTGATGCAATCTCTCCACCACCGCATCCACTCCAGGACAATCCGAGGATTCCACCTGACCGGAGGAAAATCGAGGGTGAAACCCCGAATTACAGAAAAACGGGGACACCAAGGTGGAAGAACTGGCCCGATTATTGAGGGCGAACTCTGCCAATGGCAAAAAAGCAACCCAATCATCCTGGTCAGCAGAGACAAAACACCTCAGATATGTCTCAAGGGTCTGATTAGTCCGCTCGGTCTGGCCATTAGTCTGAGGGTGAAAAGCAGATGAAAAAGACAAATCTATGCCCATCCTAGCACAGAATGCCCGCCAAAATCTAGACACAAATTGGGTACCTCTGTCAGAAACAATATTCTCAGGAATACCGTGCAATCGGACAACATTCTGAAAAAACAGAGGAACCAACTCAGAAGAAGAAGGCAACTTGGGCAGAGGAACCAAATGGACCATTTTAGAGAAACGGTCACAGACCACCCAGATGACAGACATCTTCTGGGAAACAGGCAGATCTGAAATAAAATCCATCGAGATGTGTGTCCAAGGCCTCTTAGGAATAGGCAAGGGCAACAGCAGTCCGCTAGCCCGAGAACTACAAGACTTGGCCCGAGCACAAACGTCACATGACTGCACAAAGACTCGCACATCTCGTGACAGAGAAGGCCACCAGAAGGATCTTGCCACCAAATCCCTGGTACCAAAAATTCCGGGATGACCTGCCAATGCAGAAGAATGTACCTCAGAGATGACTCTGCTGGTCCAATCATCCGGAACAAACAGTCTATCAGGCGGACAACGATCCGGTCTATCCGCCTGAAACTCTTGCAAGGACCGCCGCAGATCAGGAGAAACGGCCGACAAAATTACTCCCTCCCTAAGGATACCTGTGGGTTCAGAATTACCAGGAGAGTCCGGGTCAAAACTCCTAGAAAGGGCATCTGCCTTAACATTCTTAGAACCCGGTAGGTATGACACCACAAAATTAAAGCGAGAAAAAAATAAAGACCAGCGCGCCTGTCTAGGATTCAGGCGTCTGGCAGTCTCAAGATAAATCAAATTTTTGTGGTCAGTCAATACCACCACCTGATGCCTAGCCCCCTCGAGCCAATGGCGCCACTCCTCAAACGCCCACTTCATGGCCAAAAGCTCCCGATTCCCAACATCATAATTCCGCTCTGCGGGCGAAAATTTGCGAGAAAAGAAGGCACAAGGCCTAATGACGGAGCAGTCGGAACCTTTCTGCGACAACACTGCCCCAGCTCCGATCTCCGAAGCGTCAACCTCAACCTGAAAAGGCAGATTCACATCAGGCTGACGCAACACAGGGGCAGAGGCAAAACGGCGCTTAAGCTCCTGAAAGGCCTCTACAGCATGAGGGGACCAATTAGCAACATCAGCGCCTTGTCTGGTCAAATCAGTCAGTGGTTTAACGACATCCGAAAAACCAGCAATAAATCGGCGGTAAAAGTTGGCAAAGCCCAAAAATCTCTGAAGACCCTTAAGAGAGGAGGGCTGAGTCCAGTCACAAATAGCTTGCACCTTGACGGGATCCATCTCAATGGAAGAGGGAGAAAAAATATACCCCAAAAAGGAAATTTTCTGGACCCCAAAAACGCACTTAGACCCCTTCACACATAAAGAATTAGACCGCAGAACCTGAAAAACTCTCCTGACCTGCTGGACATGAGAGTCCCAGTCATCAGAAAAAATCAGAATATCATCCAGATATATTATCATAAATTTATCCAGAAAATCGCGGAAAATATCATGCATAAAAGACTGGAAAACTGAAGGGGCATTAGAAAGACCAAAAGGCATGACCAAATACTCAAAGTGGCCCTCGGGCGTATTAAATGCGGTCTTCCACTCATCCCCCTGCCTGATCCGCACCAAATTATACGCCCCACGAAGATCAATTTTAGAGAACCACTTAGCACCCTCTATACGAGCAAACAAATCAGTAAGCAATGGCAATGGGTATTGATACTTAACAGTGATCTTATTCAGAAGCCGATAATCAATACATGGTCTCAAAGAGCCGTCTTTTTTTGAGACAAAGAAAAACCCAGCTCCCAAGGGAGAAGAAGATGGACGAATATGTCCCTTTTCCAAAGACTCCTTTATATATTCCCGCATAGCAGCATGTTCCGGCACAGACAAATTAAACAAACGACCCTTTGGATATTTACAACCCGGTATCAAATCTATGGCACAATCGCACTCACGGTGCGGAGGTAACGACCCAAGTTTGGGTTCGTCAAAGACGTCTTGATAATCAGAGAGGAACTCAGGGACTTCAGAGGGAATGGACGACGAAATAGAAACCAAAGGTACGTCCCCATGAATACCCTTACATCCCCAGCTCAACACAGACATAGCTCTCCAGTCCAAGACTGGGTTGTGAGACTGCAACCATGGCAATCCCAGTACCAAATCGTCATGTAAATTATACAGCACCAGGAAACGAATAATCTCCTGGTGATCCGGATTGATACGCATGGTTACTTGTGTCCAGTATTGTGGTTTATTATTAGCCAATGGGGTGGAGTCAATCCCCTTCAGAGGAATAAGAGTCTCCAAAGGCTCTAAATCAAAACCACAACGATTGGCAAAGGACCAATCCATAAGACTCAGAGCGGCGCCAGAGTCAACATAGGCGTCCGTGGCAATGGATGACAAAGAGCAAATCAGGGTTACAGACAAAATAAACTTAGACTGAATGGTGCCAATGGAAACAGACTTATCAAGCTTCTTTGTACGCCTAGAGCATGCCGATATAACATGAGTAGAATCCCCACAATAGAAACACAATCCATTCTTCCGTCTAAAATTCTGTCGCTCGCTCCTGGACAGAATTCTATCACACTGCATACTTTCTGGCGTCTTTTCCATAGACACCGCCAGATGGTGCATCGGTTTGCGCTCCCGCAGACGCCTATCAATCTGAATAGCCATTGTCATGGACTCATTCAGACCTGCAGGCAAAGGGAACCCCACCATAACATCCTTAACGGCATCAGAGAGACCTTCTCTGAAAATTGCCGCCAAGGCGCACTCATTCCACTGAGTAAGCACAGACCATTTACGGAATTTTTGGCAGAAAACTTCAGCTTCGTCTTGCCCCTGAGATAGTGCCATCAAAGTTTTTTCTGCCTGAAGTTCCAAATGAGGTTCCTCATAAAGCAAGCCCAAGGCCAGAAAAAACGCATCCACATCGCGTAACGCAGGATCCCCTGCTGGCAATGAGAAGGCCCAATCTTGAGGGTCACCCCTGAGCAAGGAAATCACAATCCTAACCTGCAGAGCAGGGTCTCCAGCTGAACGAGACTTCAGGGACAAATAAAGCTTACAATTATTTCGGAAATTCTGGAAGCTAGCTCTATTCCCTGTGAAGAACTCCGGCAAAGGAATTCTCGGCTCAGATACCGGAGCATGTACTACAAAATCTTGTAAATTTTGTACTTTCGTGATGAGATTATTCAAACCCGCAGTTACACTCTGGAGATCCATTATTGTCAGGTGCATACAGAGCATACAAAGATTAGGAGGAGAGAGAGAAAAAAGACTGCAGCAAGGCAGACTGGAGGAAAAAAAAAAAAAAAAAAAATTCCAGCAGACTTCTTATAACTCTCCTTTCTCAACCTGGGTCTTTAACACTTTATTGGCCGGTCAAACTGTCATGATCTCTGCAGGCAGAGATCATAGCAAGCCTATAGAGGGACAAGCTCTCGGAAGATGGAACTATACTGACCATGAACTAAGCCTGCCGCGCAACTAGAAATAGCCAGGTAGCATTTCCTATTAATCGCTAGATGCCCAGCTCTGGCCTAAGACCTAAATAGCTAGCAGAGGGAAATATAAGACCTGGCTCACCTCTAGAGAAATATTCCAAAGAAGACAGTAGCCCCCCACATATAATGACGGTGAGTTCAGATGAAACAACAAACGCAGCAGGAAAATAGTCTTAGCAAATTTGAGGTCCGCTTACTAGATAGCAGAAGACAGATAGTATACTTTCATGGTCAGCAGAAAAATACTAACAAAACACCATCCAGAGATTACCTTAAACTCTGGCATTAACTCATAACGCCAGAGTAGCAATCCCTGATCGACGAGAGCTTTCCAGACACAGTAACAAAACTTCAGCTGCGAACTGGAACAAATAGGCAAAACAAAACATGGACAAAAGTCCAACTTATCAGTAGTTGTCTAGAAGCAGGAACAAGCACTGAGAGGCATCAGATAACATTGTTGACCGGCAAGAAACCACCAGAGAAATGAGCTTAAATAGCGACACCCACTACTGATGGAATCAGGTGAAACAGGAAAGAGGATGACAAGTCCAATTCCACAAGCGGCCACCGGGGGAGCCCAGAATCCAAATTCACAACAGTGCCCCAAACCTAGCTGACTTGTCTCTTCTTAGATTCAAAGCCCTCAAAACTTGACTGACACTTTGCGTTTTCAGAGACCTGTAGGGGTTCTCACACGTTGCTGAACCAAAGTTCCCTTCCCCAAGTCACCTGATAGGAGTATTCCGCAGCCACCACACAAGCTCTTCTCCTTCATTGTTTTCCTTCTCTGTCTGGTTCTCTATTCTCCTCTTCTATACACACACGCACACATTTTGGCAGCTTTACTGCACCTCTGCAGCTGGATATACGCTTCACGGCTTCACAGGTGAACTGCGCATGACCAGAAGCCATCTTCTGAACTTCCGGCCTCAGAAGCTGGGTGTATGATTCTTATCTAGATGTAGTCACCACACATCTAGAAAAGTTCCTTGAGGGGTCTAGTTTCCAAAATGGGGTCACTTATTTGGGGTTTCAACTGTTTAGGCACATCAGGGGCTCTCCAAACGCGACATAGCGTCTGCTAAGGATTCCAGCGAATTTTGCATTCAAAAAGTCAAATAGCGCTCCTTCCCTTCCGAGCCCTGCCGTGTGCCCAAACAGTGGTTTTCCCCCACATATAGGGTATCAGTGTATTCAGTAGAAATTGCACAACAACTTTTGTGGTTCAATTCCTCCTTTTACCCTTGTGAAAATAAAAAATGTTGGGCTAAAGTAAAATTTTAGCGAAAAAAAGTTAAATGTTAATTTTTTCCTTCCACAATCCATTAATTCCTGTGAAACACCTGAAGGGTTAATAAACTTCTTGAATGTGGTTTTGGGCACCTTGAAGGGTGCAGTTTTTAGAATGCTGTAACTTTTGGGTATTTTCTGTCATATAGACCCCTCAAAATCACTTCAAATGTGATGTGGTCTGTAAAAAGATATAAGATAATATGAACCACTGCGCTTACCCAAGGTCAAAAAAAGCAAAAACTTACTTACTTGTTAAAAGGTCAGTTTATGTGTAGGAACCATCTATTTCTTTAGGGGAGAGGTTGCACCTGAGTGTAGTATTTTACTAAAAAGAATATCATAGAGTCAGTAAAAATAATAATATTATCAGGATCGCGCAGATGGCCAATCACGGATAATGTGTATATACACTTACTTATTGTGTGAGAATGTATGAACTGCACTCAAGATATTCTTAGGTGGATTTTGGTGTTTATCCTTCCACAGGTTAAAAAGTGACTCTAAGGGAAAATAGTAAAATATATATTATAGAGCATGGATGTCCTATCAGACCTCAACCTAATGTTGATAATGATCCTGATTTGGAACACTTACTGCTTCAAAAAAGCTCTGGCGGCTGCACCTGGAGTGCTTGCTTGCCGCAATCTGGTGAGCCGATGCTGGTAAGGAGAGTGATAAAGTGGTAGTGTGAACAAACTGCCCTAGAGCCTTAGAATCAGCAGTAACAGCGATATTAGTAATGATAATAATAAAACTATCCGTCACTCACCCTGTACTTTCTGGAATAAGCGCTTCTCCTGCAGTGGGTGAGTGATCCGGTATGTGTAATAATAGCTGTAGCGCTGATACCGCTCGGCAATTGGTGGTACGGGCAGTGCCAGGGGTTTGCCTGAAGAGTCGCGTTCTAGTAGGAGCGCGGGAGAACACCAGCGCCTCGCGTGCCCCGGCCGGAAGCAACGCTGAGGACGCGGTGACGAATTGGGGGCGGGGCTGATGTGACGCCACACAGAGCAGGGACGGGTGCGCGATGGAGACAAGCTGCCTACGCGTTTCGAGGGTTAGCTTCCCTCTTTGTCAGGGCTGTAAAAAGATAGTTTTGTAAATTTTGTAAAAAAAAATTAGAAATCGCACTATGGGAAATGTTATTTATTAACTATTTTGTGTGGCATATCTCTCTGATTTAAATCAAACCTGTCAGCACAATTTTGCTCAGTAAACTATAGACACTGTCAGGTTGGCATCTTTATACTGATTAAAATGATACCTGGGTTGATGAAATCTGTCTTGTGGTTGTTGTTTAATCTGTATTTGTAGTTTTCAGTTAATGAGATTCTCATGCTTTGGGGTGGCCTGTAGGCGGGCTTTATGTGGTGCTCTGCTTACATTTTCACCCTTATGGGCTTACGACAGGTCACTGATCCTTCAATGACCTGCCCACAAAAATTTAACATACTGCATATCATATTGTGGTGTTACAAAAAAAATCAACTTAATCAAAATGGCGACAACGGTGGTGCCTGCGCAGTAGCATGATATATGCCTATATGCATTTATGCTTCATTCCTACATATCATGGTGTAAAAAAAATTATCTTCATCAAAATGGCGCCAGCAGCAGCGCCAGTGAAGTAGCATCTATCGCCATAGCCATTTTGATGGAGTCAATTTTTTTTTCTCTCTAGCAAAATGACACCAATTGCGACACCTGCGCAGTAGCATCTATCACGTTTCGATAGATGGTACTGCGCAGGCGTCACCGGCCCATTTTGATGAAGATAGTTGTCATTTTTTTTTTACCCCATGATGGTATACGAATAAAGAAACAATACATATATGCATATTAGGCATGTATTATGCTACAGCGCAATGAAGTTGAATTTTTTTTGTAGCCCCACAATATGATATGTAGTATGTAAAATAGGGGGAAGATCACTGAGGGATCAGTGACCTGTCATAAACCTATAAGTATGAATATAAGAACAGAGCACCACATAAAGACCCCCCCACAGGCCGAGAATTTCATTAACTGAAAACTGCAAAGATTAAACAACAACCACAAGACAGATTTCATACAAGTCATATCAAAGAAATATCACTATATCACTTCTCCCTTATGCCTCAAAACTACTGGAACAACACGTCTACCTTGAACTGTCCTCCCATCTCTCTTCTTGCTCCCTCTTTGACTGCTTACAATCTGGCTTCCGGTCACACCACTCCACTGAAACTGCCCTAACTAAGGTCACCAATGACCTCTTAACCGCCAAGAGCAAGCGACACTACTCTGTCCTCCTCCTCCTCGACCTGTCGGCTGCCTTTGACACAGTGGACCATTCCCTATTATTACAGACCCTCTCATCCCTTGGCATCACAGACTTGGCCCTATCCTGGATTTCGTCATACCTAACAGGCCGGACATTCAGCGTCTCCCACTCACAGACCACCTCCTGACCTCGCCCCCTATCTGTCGGAGTCCCACAAGGTTCAGTCCTAGGGCCCCTGCTCTTCTCCATTTACACCTTTGGCCTGGGACAGCTCATAGAATTTCATGGCTTTCAGTATCACCTCTATGCTGATGACACACAGATCTACATCTCTGGACCAGATATCACCACTAGTGTTGAGCATTCCGATACCGCAAGTATCGGGTATCGGCCGATACTTGCGGGTATCGGAATTCCGATACCGAGATCCGATACTTTTGTGGTATCGGGAATCGGTATCGGGATTAATATCAATGTGTAAAATAAAGAATTAAAATAAAAAATAGGGATATACTCACCTCTCCGGCGGCTCCTGGACTTTACCGCCGTAACCGGGAGTCGTTGTACCTAAGAATGCGCGCTTGAAGGGCCTTAGATGAGGTCACTGCGCTCTGATTGGTCCGTAGCGGTCGCGTGACCGCTACGCGACCAATCACAAAGCAGTGACGTCACCTAAGGTCTTTCAAGCGCTTGAAATACCTTAGAAGACGTCACTGCTTTGTGATTTGTCGCGTAGCGGTCACGCGACCGCTACGCAACCAATCAGAAGCTGCGGACGTCTTCTAAGGTATTTCAAGCGCTTGAAAGACCTTAGGTGACGTCACTGCCTTGTGATTGGTCGCGTAGCGGTCACGCGACCGCTACGGACCAATCAGAGCGCAGTGACCTCATCTAAGGCCCTTCAAGCGCGCATTCTTAGGTACAACGGCTCCCGGTTACGGCGGTAAAGTCCAGGCTGCGTCGGAGGGTGAGTATATCCCTATTTTTTATTTTAATTCTTTCTTTTACACATTGATATGGATTCCAGGGCCTGAAGGAGAGTTTCCTCTCCTTCAGACCCTGGGAACCATACAGGATACCGTCCGATACTTGATGTCCCATTGACTTGTATTGGAATCGGGTATCGGTATCGGATTAGATCCGATACTTTGCCGGTATCGGCCGATACTTTCCGATACCGATACTTTCAAGTATCGGACGGTATCGCTCAACACTAATCACCACCCTACTAACCAGAATCCCTCAATGTCTGTCTGCTATTTCATCCTTCTTCTCCAATAGATTTCTGAAACTTAACATGGACAAAACAGAATTCATCATCTTTCCCCCATCTCACGCGACCCCCCCCAACGAACCTATCCATTACAGTAAATGGCTGCCCACTCTCCTCAGTCCCACAAGCTCGCTGCCTCGGGGTAATCCTTGACGCTGATCTCTCCTTCAAACCACATATCCAAGCCCTTTCCACTTCCTGCCGACTTCAACTCAAAAATATTTCACAAATTCGTACATTCCTCAACCAAGAATCTGCAAAAACCCTAGTCCATGCCCTCATCATCTCTCGCCTTGACTACTGCAACCTCCTGCTCTGTGGCCTCCCCTCGAACACTCTCGCACCCCTCCAATCTATTCTAAACTCTGCTGCCCGACTAATCCACCTGTCCCCCCGCTATTCCCCGGCCTCTCCCCTCTGTCAATCCCTTCACTGGCTCCCCATTGCCCAGAGACTCCAGTACAAAACCCTAACCATGACGTACAAAGCCATCCACAACCTGTCTCCTCCATACATCTGTGATCTCATCTCCCGGTACTTACCTGCACGCAACCTCCAATCCTCACAAGATCTCCTTCTCTACTCACCTCTTATCTCCTCTTCCCACAATCGTACACAAGATTTCTCTCGCGTATCACCCCTACTCTGGAACTCTCTACCACAACACATCAGACTCTCGCCTACCATCGAAACCTTCAAAAAGAGCCTGAAGACCCACCTCTTCCGACAAGCCTACAACCTGCAGTAACCACCGATCGACCAAACCGCTGCATGACCAGCTCTATCCCCACCTACTGTATCCTCACCCATCCCTTGTAGACTGTGAGCCCTCACGGGCAGGGTCCTCTCTCCTCCTGTACCAGTTGTGACTTGTATTGTTTAAGATCATTGTACTTGTTTTTATTATGTATACCCCTCCTCACATGTAAAGCGCCATGGAACAAATGGCGCTATAACAATAAATAATAATAATATTACCACTAACATGAAGTACAATATGTCACGAAAAAACAATCTCAGAATAAGTGGATCTGTTGAAGCGTTCCAGAGTTATTACCTCATAGACACTGGTCAGAATTATAAAATTTGGCCTGATCATTAAGGACAAAGCACCTTGGGGCGTAAATGGGTTAGAAAATATAAATTTGAAAATTGTGACATGCATTTAGTATCAGCCCCCTGTAGTCTGATACCCCTGATTAAAATCTTACGTGACCAATTGCTTCCAGAAGTCACAGAAGATTTGTGCCCAGTTTCGCAGGCCTATAAGTGTGTTTGTGGGAGGAAAACACTATCTATGTGGGCGGCTGGCTGGGTGAGGATCTGGTCCCATGGAAACGGTTAATAGATGATATTTTTTTTTAATTGCAGGTGTTGAATCATTGAAAATATTTTTAAATAATCTTATTAAAGATTAGTTTTACTTTAAATTTGATGCTAGTGATGCTCTGTAAGGACTTATTGTAATATATCCTCAGTGAGTTCACTGAGTCTATTTGGAACCAGTGTATTAACCCTTTAGTGATGGAGCCAATTTTAACCTTAATGACCAAGCTCCATTCTTCAAATCTTACACGTGTCACTTTATGTGGTCATAACTTTGGAATGCTTAGAGATATCGAAGTGATTCTGAAATAGTTTTTTCCCCTGAAACATTGTATTAGATAAAAGTGGTACATTTAGATCCACCCGAGATTACTAGAGGCTATAATACACAGCCATCACCTGCTGAGTATGGGGCGGGCTCACCCCGTGAGCTCACTCTATACACCTGCTTTCGACTTGCGCTGTACATGTACGGCAGATGTTGTCAAGGGGTTAAATAGAATCTGTCAGCAGGTTTTTGCTATTTGAGAGCAGCATAATATATATAGGGCAAGTGAGCCTGATTCCAGCGATGTGTCACTTATTATGATGTGTGTTGTAGTTTCAATACAATCAGTGTTTTATCAGCAATAGATTATCACTGCCTGAATAGGTGTCATATGCACAGCAGTCAGGCTAATCTATGTAACCCCGCCCCACCACTGATTGGCAGCTGATCCCAACAGACTCGGGCTTTCAGTCATAGTCCCAGCACTACTGCAACCGACTGTAATGCTGAAAATAACAAATAACATTAATACCTACATAAATCCCTACCTATCTATTAGACATAGCCTCAAACCCTCTAAGTAACGCCCCTTACCCTCCTCCGTCCCTATTAATTTTTTACCATTACCTGATTTCTTTAATAACTCAAGGTTAACATGTTATACTTATCAAAAAGTAATGTCTATAAAAATACACAATGAACAATATGACACGAATATGTTCTTATTCTGCTACTGAACAATTGCCTCGGAACAGGATCAACAATCACTGAAGGCCAGAACTATATAGATCTTGAATTCCCACTCCTTCTTTTTCCAGTCTAATTCTTATACAATCTCCTTTTACATTAAACAGTTTTCGAGAGATGAACGAGATTTTTTTCACTCATATAAACAATTTTATGCACGATAATCGAGCGTTTTGGGACACATTGTCACTTGACCCACTCACATTACATAGTTATTGTTAGAATCTTAAGTATTGCATCTAAAGTGTAGTTTATTGAGATGACGTGTATAGTGTTTTCATGATCAGTACCTTGTACATTTTGTATGAAAAGCAGTCATTTTTTGTGGAATAGCGGCATCTAGTGGTAAAGAGGATGCATAAAGCTATCAAATGTGCAAAATACTTACACTGACCACCAGGGGGCTTCTTGGCTTCACCTACAGTATCTTCCAGCCAGTTGTTGCCATCATTATATAGACGACATGTTCTGTATATGGGACGGTTCCATTGATTCCCTTACCACCTTTGTCTCTTAACTGAACAATGCTAGACCATCTCTACATTTCACTCTACATTTCCACCCCATTCAAATTTTCTAGACACACTTATCATGAGACTTAGCCCTATACTGTTGAAGTGGGTTTTTGTCACGCAACTGCTGATGTGGGGTTTCCTATACACCAGTGTTTAGAAATATCTTATTTTTACAGAAAATGCAAAGATCACGTTTGTTTTAATTGTTTTCTTATTGGCGATTGATTACACATGAGTATAACAAATTTTTGACACCCACAAGTATCGGAAAATGTAATACTTTGATAAAAATAAAGAAGTTTTCAAAATCTGAAAATGTGTAAAAAAGAATGACATGAGTGGTGATGTGGGGTTCAGCAAGGCGAAGACAGCACTTAGCGACAGCTCTGTTATGCGTGGCCAGAAGAGAGAGGCCTTGACCACATCCTGTTGACAAGGAAATGGATGGAAGCTAGTGACACACGTATCCTCATACCAGCATTTTTCAATAAATGGCAGCCGAACAAAAATTCCCTGGGGTGTGGCAAACCTCACCAGTTGAAGGTTTTGTACACAAAAACAACCATTACGGCTACATTACACCAGTCATCATTCCAGAGTCACTAATAATTTTCTACCTCGCTCCCAATTCCATAGAGTCCAGAGGATACGTTCAGACCCTACCTGCTGTGAGGAAGAAGATACCCCATGAGATGACTTAAAGGGAATCTGTCACCTCATATTTCGCATATAAACTGCGGCCACCGGCATCAGGGGCTTATCTACAGCATTCTGTAATGCTGTAGATAAGCTCCAATATAACCTGAAAGGTAAGAAAAACAGGTTATATTATACTCACCCAGGGGCGGTCCGGGTCCGATGGGCATCGCGGGACGGTCTGGGGCCTCCCATCTTCATAAGATGTCGTCTCCTCTTTGCTTCGTGCCGAGGCTCCTGCGCAGACGTACTTTATCTGTCCTGTTGAGGGCAGAGCAAAGTACTGCAGTGCGCAGGTGCCGGGAAAGGTCAGAAAGGCCCGGCACATCGTGGTGCTTATCTGCAGCATTGCACTTTACATACTAAATATAAGGTGACAGATTCCCTTTAACCTCTTTACCCCGAGGGTGGTTTGCACGTTAATGACCAGGTAAATTTTTACCTTTCTGACCACTGTCCCTTTATGAGGTAATAACCCTGGAACGCTTCAATGGATCCCGGTGATTCTGACATTGTTTTCTCATGACATAATGTACTTCATGATAGTGGTAAAATTTCTTTGATATAACTTACCGTATATACTCGAGTATAAGCCGACCCGAGTATAAGCCGACCCCCCTAATTTTGCCACAAAAAACTGGGAAAACTTATTGACTCGAGTATAAGCCTAGGGTGGAAAATGCAGCAGGTACCGGTGAATTTCAAAATTAGAAATAGATACTCCATACCATTCATTATGGCCCCATAGATGCTCCACATAAAGCTGTGCCATATATAATGCTCTGCACCGTTCATTATGGCCCCATAGATACTTGTTGTGAATTAGACCTTTTGGCTCCCTCTTGTGGTCACTAGTGATATGACACTTTGTTATTCCTTCCCTTGCTTGGTACCCACATGGCCTCGTTAGTCCAGGGGTGTCGCTATTTGAACTTCCTGGATTTTCAGTCTGGTGCCTGGCATCGTTGTAATCAGATCATTCTGTTTGCTCCTTCCTGCTGGTCCTGGTTCTTTGCAAAATTAAGCTAAGTCTTGCTTTCTTGTTTTTGGTTATTTACTGTGCTCCTATTTTTGTCCAGCTTGTACTAAATGTGATTTCTGTTTCTGCTGGAAGCTCTAGGGGGCGGATGTTCTCCCCCCGTGCCGTTAGACGGTTCGGGGGTTCTTGAATATTCCGCGTGGAGTTTTTGAGAGGGTTTTTGCTGACCATATAAGTTATCTTTCTATATTCTGCTATTAGTTAGTGGGCCTCTCTTTGCTAAAAACCTAGTTCATTTCTTGCGTTTGTCTTTTCTTCTTACCTCACCGTTATTATTTGTTGGGGGCTTGTATCCAACTTTTTGGGGGATTTCCTCTGGAGGCAAGAAAGGTCTTTCTTTTCCCTACTAGGGTTAGTTAGTTCTCCAGCTGGCGCAAGACGTCTAGAATCAACGTAGGTACGTTCCCCGGCTGCTGTTATTTGTGTGCTAGGTTCAGGTATATGGTCAGCCCAGTTACCACTGCCCTATGAGCTGGGTTTTATGTTTGCAGACTTCGCTATTTGTCATTGAGACCCCCTGCCATTGGGGTCATAACAGTATGCCAGGCCTGAAGTGAATATTTAATGCATTGCAGAAGTGGGATTATAAGAAAGGAAATTCTGAGTTTTTTTTTTTTTTCCTTTCTTTCCTCCCCTTTATCTCAGAGTGGCTGGAGCCTTGCTGCAGACATGAATGTCCAGACCTTGATTACTTGTGTGGATCAGCTTGCTGCTCGTGTGCAGAGTATTCAAGATTTTGTTACTAGCAGTCCTATGTCAGAACCTAAAATACCTATTCCGGAATTGTTCTCTGGAGACCGATTTAAGTTTGGAAATTTCAGAAATAATTGTAAATTGTTTCTATCTCTGAGACCTCATTCGTCTGGAGACTCAGCTCAGCAAGTAAAAATTGTTATCTCTTTTTTACGGGGCGACCCTCAGGATTGGGCCTTCTCGTTAGCGTCAGGCGATCCGGCATTGGCAGATGTTGATGCGTTTTTTCTGTCGCTTGGGTTGCTATACGAGGAGCCCAATCTTGAAATTCAGGCAGAAAAAGCTTTGCTGGCTATCTCTCAGGGCCAGGATGAAGCTGAAGTTTATTGCCAAAAATTTCGGAAATGGTCCGTGCTTACTCAGTGGAATGAGTGTGCTCTGGCCGCAAATTTCAGAAATGGCCTTTCTGAAGCCATTAAGAATGTGATGGTGGGTTTCCCCGTTCCCACAAGTCTTAATGATTCCATGGCGTTGGCTATTCAAATTGACCGGCGTTTACGGGAGCGCAAAGTCACTAATCCTCTGGTGGTGTTGTCTGAACAGACACCTGAGTTAATGCAATGTGATAGAGTTCAGACTAGAATTGAACGGAAAAATCATAGACGTCAGAATGGGTTGTGTTTCTACTGTGGTGATTCTACTCATGTTATATCAGCATGCTCTAAACGCTTAACAAAGGTGGTTAGTCCGGTCGCCATTGGTAATTTGCAACCTAAATTTATTTTGTCTGTGACTTTAATTTGCTCATTGTCGTCCTATCCTGTTATGGCGTTTGTGGATTCAGGTGCTGCCCTGAGTCTTATGGATTTGTCGTTTGCTAAGCGCTGTGGTTTTGTTCTGGAACCTTTGGTTAATCCTATTCCTCTGAGAGGTATTGATGCTACGCCATTGGCGGAAAATAAGCCGCAGTTTTGGACACAGGTGACCATGTGCATGTCTCCTGAACATCGAGAGGTGATTCGTTTTCTTGTTTTGCATAAAATGCATGATTTGGTCGTTTTGGGTCTGCCATGGTTGCAAACTCACAATCCAGTTTTGGATTGGAAGGCTATGTCGGTGTCAAGTTGGGGCTGTCAGGGAATTCATTGCGATTCTCTGCCGGTGTCTATTGCTTCCTCTACTCCTTCGGATGTTCCTGAGTATTTGTTTGACTATCAGGATGTATTCAGCGAGTCCAGGTCCAGTGCTCTTCCTCCTCATAGGGACTGTGACTGCGCTATAGATTTGATTCCGGGTAGTAAGTTTCCTAAGGGAAGATTATTTAATCTGTCTGTACCTGAGCATACCGCAATGCGTTCGTATATCAAGGAGTCTCTGGAGAAGGGACACATTCGTCCATCCTCTTCCCCTCTTGGTGCGGGATTTTTCTTTGTGGCCAAGAAGGACGGATCTTTGAGACCTTGTATAGACTATCGACTACTGAATAAAATCACTGTTAAATTTCAGTATCCTTTGCCTCTGTTGTCGGACTTGTTTGCCCGGATTAAGGGTGCCAAGTGGTTCACCAAGATAGATCTTCGTGGTGCGTACAACCTTGTGCGCATTAAGCAGGGAGATGAATTGAAAACTGCATTTAATACGCCCGAAGGTCATTTTGAGTACTTGGTGATGCCTTTTGGGCTCTCTAATGCTCCTTCAGTGTTTCAGTCCTTTATGCATGACATCTTCCGGAAGTATCTGGATAAATTCATGATTGTTTATCTGGATGATATTCTGGTTTTTTCTGATGATTGGGACTCCCATGTAAGGCAGGTCAGGATGGTGTTTCAGGTTTTGCGTGAGAATGCTTTGTTTGTTAAGGGCTCAAAGTGTCTCTTTGGTGTGCAGAAGGTTCCCTTTTTGGGTTTTATCTTCTTCCCTTCTGCTGTGGAGATGGACCCAGTCAAGGTCTGAGCTATTCATGATTGGACTCAGCCCACGTCGGTTAAGAGTCTTCAGAAGTTCTTGGGTTTTGCTAACTTCTACCGTCGTTTTATCGCTAATTTTTCTAGTGTTGTTAAACCTTTGACGGATATGACCAAGAAAGGTTCTGATGTTGCTAACTGGGCTCCTGCAGCCGTGGAGGCTTTTCAGGAGCTGAAGCGCCGGTTTACTTCGGCGCCTGTTTTGTGTCAGCCTGATGTCTCGCTTCCCTTTCAGGTTGAAGTGGATGCTTCTGAGATCGGTGCAGGGGCCGTTTTGTCGCAGAGAAGCCCTGGTTGCTCAGTAATGAGACCATGTGCTTTTTTTTCCAGGAAATTTTCGCCGGCTGAGCGGAATTATGATGTTGGCAATCAGGAGTTGTTGGCCATGAAGTGGGCATTTGAGGAGTGGCGTCATTGGCTCGAGGGTGCTAAGCATCGTGTGGTGGTTTTGACTGATCACAAAAATCTGATGTATCTCGAGTCTGCTAAACGCCTGAATCCTAGACAGGCCCGTTGGTCATTGTTTTTCTCCCGTTTTGACTTTGTGGTCTCGTACCTACCTGGTTCAAAGAATGTTAAGGCTGATGCTCTTTCTAGGAGCTTTGTGCCTGACTCTCCTGGAGCCTCAGAGCCAGTTGGTATTCTTAAAGAGGGAGTAATCTTGTCGGCCATTTCTCCGGATTTGCGACGTGTGTTGCAGAGATTTCAGGCTGGTAGACCTGACTCTTGTCCACCTGACAGACTGTTTGTTCCTGATAAATGGACCAGCAGAGTCATTTCCGAGGTTCATTCCTCGGTGTTGGCAGGGCATCCGGGAATTTTTGGCACCAGAGATTTGGTGGCTAGGTCCTTTTGGTGGCCTTCTTTGTCACGGGATGTGCGGTCATTTGTGCAGTCCTGTGGGACTTGTGCTCGGGCTAAGCCTTGCTGTTCTCGTGCCAGCGGGTTGCTTTTGCCCTTGCCTGTCCCGAAAAGGCCTTGGA
The DNA here is from genome assembly GCF_051348905.1 of Ranitomeya variabilis. NCBI lineage: Eukaryota > Metazoa > Chordata > Amphibia > Anura > Dendrobatidae > Ranitomeya > Ranitomeya variabilis. The sequence goes on from NC_135234.1 coordinate 654,688,158, forward strand.
CACACATTTCCATGGATTTCATTTCGGATCTTCCAGTGTTTCGGGGCATGTCTGTCATCTGGGTGGTATGTGATCGCTTTTCCAAGATGGTCCATTTGGTGTCCTTGCCTAAGCTGCCTTCCTCTTCCGATCTGGTTCCGTTATTCTTTCAGAATGTGGTTCGTTTGCACGGCATTCCTGAGAATATCGTGTCTGACAGAGGATCCCAGTTTGTTTCCAAGTTCTGGCGATCCTTTTGTGCTAAGATGGGCATTGATTTGTCATTTTCGTCTGCCTTCCATCCTCAGACTAATGGCCAAACTGAGCGAACAAATCAGACTCTGGAGGCTTATTTGAGATGTTTTGTTTCTGCAGATCAGGATGATTGGGTGACCTTCTTGCCGTTGGCTGAGTTTACTCTTAATAATCGGGCTAGTTCCGCTACCTTGGTTTCGCCATTTTTCTGCAACTCTGGTTTCCATCCTCGTTTTTCCTAGGGACATGTGGAGCCGTCTGACTGTCCTGGGGTGGATTCCGTGGTGGATAGGTTGCAGCGGATTTGGGATCATGTGGTGGACAACTTGAAGTTGTCACAGGAGAAGGCTCAGCGTTTTGCCAACCGCCGCCGCGGTGTGGGTCCCCGACTTCGCGTTGGGGATTTGGTGTGGCTGTCTTCTCGCTTTGTTCCTATGAAGGTCTCCTCGCCTAAATTTAAGCCTCGCTTCATCGGTCCTTATAAGATTTTGGAAATTCTTAATCCAGTGTCCTTTCGCTTGGAACTTCCTGTGTCGTTTGCCATTCACAACGTGTTCCATAGGTCTTTGTTGCAGCGGTACGTTGTGCCTGTGGTTCCTTCTGTTGAGCCTCCTGCTCCATTGTTGGTTGGGGGCGAGTTGGAGTACGAGGTGGAAAAGATCTTGGATTCTTGTCTCTCCAGGCGGAGGCTTCAGTATCTGGTCAAGTGGAAGGGCTATGGTCAGGAAGATAATTCCTGGGTGGTCGCCTCTGATGTGCATGCGGCCGATTTGGTTCGTGCCTTTCACGTTGCTCATCCTGATCGCCCTGGTGGTCTTGGTGAGGGTTCAGTGACCCCTCCTTAAGGGGGGGGTACTGTTGTGAATTAGACCTTTTGGCTCCCTCTTGTGGTCACTAGTGATATGACACTTTGTTATTCCTTCCCTTGCTTGGTACCCACCTGGCCTCGTTAGTCCAGGGGTGTCGCTATTTGAACTTCCTGGATTTTCAGTCTGGTGCCTGGCATCGTTGTAATCAGATCATTCTGTTTGCTCCTTCCTGCTGGTCCTGGTTCTTTGCAAAATTAAGCTAAGTCTTGCTTTCTTGTTTTTGGTTATTTACTGTGCTCCTATTTTTGTCCAGCTTGTACTAAATGTGATTTCTGTTTCTGCTGGAAGCTCTAGGGGGCGGATGTTCTCCCCCCGTGCCGTTAGACGGTTCGGGGGTTCTTGAATATTCCGCGTGGAGTTTTTGAGAGGGTTTTTGCTGACCATATAAGTTATCTTTCTATATTCTGCTATTAGTTAGTGGGCCTCTCTTTGCTAAAAACCTAGTTCATTTCTTGCGTTTGTCTTTTCTTCTTACCTCACCGTTATTATTTGTTGGGGGCTTGTATCCAACTTTTTGGGGGATTTCCTCTGGAGGCAAGAAAGGTCTTTCTTTTCCCTACTAGGGTTAGTTAGTTCTCTGTTGTGAATTCTGTTTTTGGGCTCCCTCTGGTGGTTACTGGTGGTACTGGTTGACTGGTGTCTTGTTTTTTCCAGTGCACCTGTTTCCATTAGGAAATTGGGAGTCTCCTATTTAGTCTGGCTTCCCAGTCATTGTAGTGCCGGCAATCAATGTTATCAGAGCACCTTGTTGCTTGTTTCCTGCTCCAAGTCTGCAAGTCAGCTAAGTTGAATCTTTGGCTTTTTGTGTTTGTTTTGTCCAGCATGCATTTACATATCTCGTGCGGCTGGAAGCTCTAGTGATCTGGAATTGCTACTCCGGTGTCATGAGTTGACAACGGAGTTAAGGTAATTCCAGGATGGCTGTTCAGGGTTTTGAGGTGACCGCGAAGTCCTCTTTTGTATATTCTGCTATCTAGTCAGAGGGCCTCGCTTTGCTGAATCTATATTCATACTGCGTTTGTGTTTTCCTCCTTACCTAACCGTTATTATATGTGGGGGGCTACTATAACCTTTGGGGTTTCCCTGGAGGCAAGTCAGGTCTGTGTATTCCTCTATTAGGGGTAGTTAGTTCTCCGGCTGGCGCAAGGTGTCTAGAGACAACGTAGGCACACCCCCTGGCTACTTTTAGTTGCGTGTTAGGTTCAGTATCGCGGTTACCTAAGATACCATCCTTCCTAGAGCTTGTCCGTTTTTTGCCTAAGTCCCTGCCATTGGGAATCATGACAGTATTGCCGGCCTAATGTATTAAGAGTATTGGCTGAAGAAAGAGAGAAAAAAGAAGTTTCTGACACTTTTTTTTTTTTTTTTGCTCAGAAGTTCTGTCTAGCCATAATTGCAGTCTGCTGTTTTTTTTTTTTTTTTCTCTCCTCTTAACCCCTGAATGGCTCAGATCTCTGCTGTTGAAAAATGGATATCCAGAGTTTAGCTTCAAACCTAAATGCTCTCGCTCCTAAGGTTCAAAATATCCAAGACTATGTTATGCATGCTCCTGTGTCTGAACCCAAGATCCCTATACCCGAGTTCTTTTCCGGAGATAGATCTCGTTTTTTGAATTTTAAGCACAATTGTAAATTGTATCTTTCTCTGAGATCTCGCTCCGCTGGAGATTCCGCTCAGCAGGTTAAAACTGTTATTTCCTTGTTGCGGGGTGACCCCCAGAATTGGGCATTTGCATTGGCACCAGGGGATCCTGCGCTGCTCAGTGTGGATGCGTTTTTTCTGGCACTGGGGTTGCTCTATGAGGAACCTAATTTGGAGATTCAGGCTGAAAAGGCCTTGATAGCCCTCTCTCAAGGGCATGATGAAGCTGAAATATATTGTCAAAAATTTCGAAAATGGTCTGTGCTTACTCAGTGGAATGAGTGCGCCCTGGCGGCGAATTTCAGAGAAGGTCTCTCTGACGCCGTTAAAGATGTCATGGTGGGGTTTCCTACGCCCACAGGTCTGAATGAATCCATGACTATGGCTATTCAGATTGATCGGCGTTTACGGGAGCGCAAACCTGTGCTCCATTTGGCGGTGTCTTCTGAGCAGGCACCAGAGACTATGCAATGTGATAGAATTCTGTCCAGAGGTGAACGGCAGAATTATAGGCGCAAAAATGGGTTGTGCTTCTACTGTGGTGATTCTGCTCATGTTATATCAGCATGCTCTAAACGCACAAAAAAGGTTGATAAGTCTTTTTCAATTGGCACCTTACAATCTAAGTTTATTTTGTCTGTAACTTTGATTTGTTCATTGTCATCTATCACTGTGGATGCCTATGTGGATTCTGGCGCTTCCTTGAGTCTTATGGATTGGTCCTTTGCCAGACGCTGTGGGTTTAGCCTAGAGCCTTTGGAAATTCCTATCCCTCTGAAGGGTATCGACTCCACACCTTTGGCTAGGAATAAACCACAATTCTGGACACAAGTGACTATGTGTATGACTCCTGACCATCGGGAGGTGATTCGCTTCCTTGTGTTGCATAACTTGCATGATGTCTTAGTGCTTGGATTGCCATGGTTGCAAACTCATAATCCAGTCCTCGACTGGAAAACAATGTCTGTGTTAAGCTGGGGATGTCGGGGGGCTCATGGGGAAGTACCTTTGGTTTCCATTGCTTCATCTACTCCCTCTGAAATTCCGGCATTTTTGTCTGATTTTTGTGATGTTTTTGAGGAGCCTAAACTTGGTTCTCTTCCCCCTCACCGGGATTGTGATTGCGCTATAGAATTGATTCCTGGCAGCAAGTTTCCCAAGGGTCGTTTGTTCAATCTGTCTGTGCCTGAGCATGCTGCTATGCGAGAGTATATTAAGGAGTCCTTGGAAAAGGGACATATCCGTCCATCCTCATCCCCTTTAAGAGCAGGGTTTTTTTTCGTGGGTAAAAAAGATGGCTCCCTGAGGCCCTGTATTGATTATCGCTTGTTGAATAAGATTACAGTCAAATATCAGTATCCTTTGCCACTATTGACTGATTTATTTGCTCGTATTAAAGGGGCAAAGTGGTTCTCTAAGGTTGATCTTCGGGGTGCGTATAATTTGGTGCGGATTAAGCAGGGAGATGAGTGGAAAACTGCATTTAATACGCCCGAGGGCCATTTTGAGTATTTGGTAATGCCTTTTGGTCTTTCTAATGCTCCTTCAGTCTTTCAGTCCTTTATGCACGATATTTTCCGTAAATACCTGGATAAATTTATGATTGTGTATTTGGACGATATTTTGATTTTTTCGGATGACTGGGAGTCGCATGTTCAGCAGGTTAGGAAGGTTTTTCAGGTTTTGCGGTCCAATTCTTTGTTTGTAAAGGGTTCAAAGTGCATTTTTGGGGTTCAGAAGATCTCCTTTTTGGGGTATATTTTTTCCCCTTCTTCTGTTGAGATGGATCCTGTCAAGGTTCGGGCTATTTGTGATTGGACGCAGCCTACTTCCCTGAAGAGTCTTCAGAAGTTCTTGGGCTTTGCTAATTTCTATCGTCGATTTATAACTGGGTTTTCAAGTGTGGTTAGACCTCTGACTGATTTGACTAAGAAGGGTGCTGATGTTGCCAATTGGTCCTCTGCGGCTGTGGAGGCCTTTCGGGAGCTTAAGCGCCGCTTTTCTTCTGCCCCTGTGTTGCGTCAGCCTGATGTTTCGCTCCCTTTTCAGGTTGAGGTTGATGCTTCCGAGATTGGAGCAGGGGCGGTTTTGTCGCAGAAAGGTCCCGATTGCTCAGTGATGAGACCATGTGCATTCTTCTCTCGAAAATTTTCGCCCGCCGAGCGAAATTATGATGTCGGTAATCGGGAGCTCTTGGCTATGAAGTGGGCATTTGAGGAGTGGCGTCATTGGCTTGAGGGTGCTAGACATCAGGTGGTGGTCTTGACTGATCACAAGAATCTGATTTACCTTGAGTCTGCCAGGCGTCTGAATCCTAGACAGGCGCGCTGGTCTTTGTTTTTCTCCCGGTTTAATTTTGTGGTTTCATACTTGCCGGGCTCGAAAAATGTGAAGGCAGATGCTCTTTCTAGGAGTTTTGAGCCTGACTCCTCTGGTGATTCTGAGCCTACGGGTATCCTTAAGGATGGAGTGATTTTGTCTGCTGTCTCCCCAGACTTGCGGCGTGCTTTGCAGGAGTTTCAGACTGATAGGCCTGATTGTTGTCCGCCTGGGAGATTGTTCGTTCCAGATGAGTGGACCAGTAGAGTCATCTCAGAGGTTCATTCTTCTGTGTTGGCAGGCCACCCTGGAATTTTTGGTACCAGAGATTTGGTGGCCAGATCCTTCTGGTGGCCTTCCTTGTCTCTGGATGTGCGTACCTTTGTGCAGTCTTGTGATGTTTGTGCTCGGGCCAAGCCTTGCTGTTCTCGGGCTAGTGGATTGTTGTTGTCCTTGCCTATTCCGAAGAGGCCGTGGAAGCACATCTCTATGGACTTTATCTCGGATCTCCCGGTTTCTCAGAAAATGTCTGTCATTTGGGTGGTGTGTGACCGTTTTTCTAAGATGGTTCATTTGGTACCCTTGCCCAAATTGCCTTCTTCATCGGAGTTGGTTCCTTTGTTTTTTCAGAATGTGGTTCGTTTACATGGTATCCCGGAAAACATCGTTTCTGACAGGGGATCTCAATTTGTGTCCAGGTTCTGGCGAGCGTTCTGTGCCAGGATGGGCATTGATTTGTCTTTTTCGTCTGCGTTCCATCCCCAGACTAATGGCCAGACTGAGCGAACTAATCAGACCTTGGAGACTTATTTGAGGTGTTTTGTGTCTGCTGATCAGGATGATTGGGTCGCCTTTTTGCCGTTGGCAGAGTTTGCCCTCAATAATCGGGCCAGTTCTGCCACTCTGGTTTCTCCTTTCTTTTGCAATTCAGGGTTTCACCCTCGTTTTTCATCTGGCCAGGTGGAATCTTCGGATTGTCCTGGAGTGGACACTGTGGTGGATAGACTGCACCAGATTTGGAGTCATGTGGTGGACAATTTGAAGCTGTCTCAGGAGAAGACTCAGCAGTTTGCTAATCGTCATCGTCGTGTGGGTCATCATCTCCGTGTTGGGGACTTGGTGTGGTTGTCTTCTCGTTTTGTCCCTATGAAGGTCTCCTCTCCTAAGTTTAAGCCTTGGTTTATAGGTCCTTATAAGATTTTGGAGATTCTTAATCCTGTATCTTTTCGTTTGGATCTACCAGCATCTTTCACCATTCATAATGTCTTTCATCGGTCGTTGTTGCGGAGGTACGAGGTACCGGTTGTTCCTTCTGTTGAGCCTCCTGCTCCTGTGCTGGTGGAGGGTGAATTGGAGTATGTTGTGGAGAAGATTTTGGACTCTCGCATTTCCAGACGGAGACTTCAGTATTTGGTTAAATGGAAGGGATACGGTCAGGAGGATAATTCTTGGGTGACTGCCTCTGATGTTCATGCTTCGGATTTGGTTCGCGCCTTTCATAGGGCGCATCCAGATCGCCCTGGTGGTTCTCATGAGGGTTCGGTGCCCCCTTCTTAAGGGGGGGGTACTGTTGTGAATTCTGTTTTTGGGCTCCCTCTGGTGGTTACTGGTGGTACTGGTTGACTGGTGTCTTGTTTTTTCCAGTGCACCTGTTTCCATTAGGAAATTGGGAGTCTCCTATTTAGTCTGGCTTCCCAGTCATTGTAGTGCCGGCAATCAATGTTATCAGAGCACCTTGTTGCTTGTTTCCTGCTCCAAGTCTGCAAGTCAGCTAAGTTGAATCTTTGGCTTTTTGTGTTTGTTTTGTCCAGCATGCATTTACATATCTCGTGCGGCTGGAAGCTCTAGTGATCTGGAATTGCTACTCCGGTGTCATGAGTTGACAACGGAGTTAAGGTAATTCCAGGATGGCTGTTCAGGGTTTTGAGGTGACCGCGAAGTCCTCTTTTGTATATTCCGCTATCTAGTCAGAGGGCCTCGCTTTGCTGAATCTATATTCATACTGCGTTTGTGTTTTCCTCCTTACCTAACCGTTATTATATGTGGGGGGCTACTATAACCTTTGGGGTTTCCCTGGAGGCAAGTCAGGTCTGTGTATTCCTCTATTAGGGGTAGTTAGTTCTCCGGCTGGCGCGAGGTGTCTAGAGACAACGTAGGCACACCCCCTGGCTACTTTTAGTTGCGTGTTAGGTTCAGTATCGCGGTTACCTAAGATACCATCCTTCCTAGAGCTTGTCCGTTTTTTGCCTAAGTCCCTGCCATTGGGAATCATGACAGTTCTCCGGCTGGCGCGAGACGTCTAGAATCAACGTAGGTACGTTCCCCGGCTGCTGTTATTTGTGTGCTAGGTTCAGGTATATGGTCAGCCCAGTTACCACTGCCCTATGAGCTGGGTTTTATGTTTGCAGACTTCGCTATTTGTCATTGAGACCCCCTGCCATTGGGGTCATAACAGATACTCCACATAAAGCTGTGCCATATATACAATGCTCTGCACCGTTGCCCCATAGATAGCTGTGCCATATATATAATGCTCTGCACCGTTGCCCCATAGCTGTGCCATATAGTGCTCTGCACCATTGCCCCATAGCTGTGCCATATAGTGCTCTGCACCGTTGCCCCATAGCTCTGCCATATAGTGCTCTGCACAGTTGCCTCATAGCTGTGCCATATAGTGCTCTGCACCGTTGCCCCATAGCTGTGCCATATAATGCTCTGCACCGTTGCCCCATAGCTGTGCCATATAGTGCTCTGCACCGTTGCCCCATAGCTGTGCCATATAATGCTCTGCACCGTTGCCCCATAGCTGTGCCATATAGTGCTCTGCACCGTTGCCCCATAGCTCTGCCATATAGTGCTCTGCACCATTGCCCCATAGCTGTGCCATATAGTGCTCTGCACCGTTGCCCCATAGCTGTGCCATATAGTGCTCTGCACCGTTGCCCCATAGCTGTGCCATATAGTGCTCTGCACCGTTGCCCCATAGCTGTGCCATATAGTGCTCTGCACCGTTGCCCCATAGCTGTGCCATATAGTGCTCTGCATCGTTGCCCCATAGCTCTGCCATATAGTGCTCTGCACCATTGCCCCATAGATGCTCCACATAAATCTGTGCTGCTGCTGCTGCAATAAAAAAAAACAAAAACACATACTCACCTCTCTTGCTTGCAGCTCCTCGGCGCCATCTTCCCGGCGTCTCTCCGCACTGACTGATCAGGCAGAGGGTGGCGCGCACACTATATGCGTCATCGCGCCCTCTGCCTGAACAGTCAGTGCAGAGAGACGCCGGGAAGATGGTGCGACGCCCGGCGTGTGGAACGAGGACAGGTGAATATGTCATACTTACCTGCTCCCGGCGTCCCGCTCCTTCCCCCTGCCTGTCTTCGGTGCCGCAGCCTCTTTCTCTATCAGCGGTCACCGGCACCGCTTCATTAGAGAAATGAATATGCGGCTCCGCCCCTATGGGAGGTGGAGCAGCCTATTCATTTCTCTAATGAGCGGTCCCACGTGACCGCTCAGGGGAAGAGGCTGCGGCACCCGGAGACAGTGGGACGTGCAGGGGGGGCAACAGGAGCCCCGGAAGCAGGTGAGTATATGACAGTGCTCACCCGCCGACCCCACCACCGATCATGACTCGAGTATAAGCCGAGGGGGCACTTTCAGCCCAAAAATTTGGGCTGAAAATCTCGGCTTATACTCGAGTATATACGGTATGTCTATTTGTGAAAAAAAAAACAGAAATTTGGCAAAAATTTTGAAAATTTCACAATTTTCAAACTTTGAATTTTCATGCCCTGAACCCATTACCTACCAATGTTCTTTTTTTGGGACGCCTAATCTTTAGCTTCTAGCAACTAAGATTTTATAATTTTTATAATTAGGTCCATTTTTTTGTGTTGTGTTTGTAAAATGAATGTTTTCAAAATAGGAAATCATGTCATTGTCATTTTTAACTGAACATTGGGACGCCCTTTTCTGAAAAATCCGTACTTGTAAAAATTTTAATTTGGCAAGTAATGGGTTAAATAACAGATATGTCACACAAAATACTTAATAAGTAACATTTCCCACATGTCTGCTTTACATCAGCACAATTTTGGAATTTTTGACATTTTTTTGTTCGGAAGTTATAAGGGTTAAAAGTTGAAGAGCGATTTCTCATTTTTACAACACGATTTTTTCTAATTCACCACATAACATTTGAAGTCACTTTGAGGGGCTTAGAACATACCCAAAAGTGACACCATTCTAAAAACTGCTCCCCTCAAGGTGCTCAAAACCACATTCAAGAAGTTTATTAACACTTCAGGTGCTTCATAGGAATTTTTGGAATGTTTTAAAAAAAATGAACATTTAACTATTTTTTACAAAAAATTTACTTCAGATCCAATTTTTTTTATTTTCCCAAGATTAACAGGAGAAATTAAAAAGTTGCTGTGCAACTTGTAAACCCATGTTTGGGTGCACGGAGGAGCTCAAAAGGAAGGAGTGCCGTTAGACATTTTTTATGCAAAATTGTCTGGAATTGAGATCAGACACCAATTCGCGTTTGCTGAGCCCCTGATGTGCCTAAAAAGTAGAAACCCCCCCACAAGTGATACCATTTTGGAAACTAGACCCCCCAAGGAACTTATCTAGATGTGTGGTGAGCACTTTGAATCCCCAAATGCTTCACAGAAGTTTATAACGTAGAGCCGTGAAAATAAAAAATCGTATTTTACTCTGCTGGATGTCCTCATATGAACTCGAGCATGGGAAAAATTCCCACGCTCGAGTTCATATGAGGACATCCAGCAGAGGGCGCATCACCGCGACTCAAGGTAACTACAGGTCATTCCCCTGCGTTCCATTCATTCCCTGGGGTTTTACAGCCAGGAGCAGAGCTGCATTAGCAGAGCTTCTGGGTGTAAAATGATTTAACCCTTTCAGATGGATTTACATCGTGGGACGTGACAGAACGACGGAAGGTATGGGATATTGTTGTTTTTTATTTTTCCATTTTTACAGAACGAGGGTCTTCAGGTGGATTAAGAGTATAATACAATATTAAAACATCCTGTGTCTTTATTTCATTAAAATACTTTTTAATAATGTGTGTGTGTTTTATTAACCATTTCATACTATTGGATTAATAATGGATAGGTGTCATAATTGACACCTCTCCATTATTAACCTGGCTTAATGTCACCTTACAATAGAAAGGTGACATTAACCCTTCATTACCCCATATCCCATCGCTACACGGGAGTGGGAAGAGAGTGGCCAAGTGCCAGAATAGGCGCATCTTCCAGATGTGCCTTTTCTGGGGTGGCTGGGGGCAGATGTTTTTAGCCAGGGGGGCCAATAACCATGGACCCTCTCCTGGCTATTAATATCTGCCCTCAGTCACTGGCTTTACCACTCTGGCGGAGAAAATTGCGCGGGAGCCCACGCTAATTTTGTCCACGATTTAACCTTTTATTTTACAAGCTAGAGCGCCCAAATTTTTCACATACACACTACTAACATTAGTAGTGTGGAATATGCAAAAAAAAAGGGATATGAGATGGTTTACCGTATGTATACCATGTCTCATATCATGTCGGGTTTGTGAAGGAGTTAGCAAAAGCCGGCAATTGAATTACCGGCTTTTCTATAGAACACCGCTGCGTTTTTCTCGTAAGTCACACTGTTGGTCCGTGTGTAATCCGTATTTTTCTCACCCCATAGAGTTTCATTGCCGATTTTTTTGCGCAATACGGTGACAAATGCAGCATGCTGCGATTTTCTACGGCCGTAGAAGACCGTATAATACGGATCAGTAAAATAGGGCAGATAGGAGCTACCCAATAGAGAATCATTGGGCCATGTGTAATGCATATTTTACGGACGTATTTTCTGCGCTCATACGTCCGTAAAACTCACTAGTGTGATGCCGGCCTAACAGGAGAAATTGCGATTCACACCCATATGGTTTGTGCTGAAGTTTGTATCCTCTATGTTACAAGTTTGTGAATAAAGAAACCTTTTTTTTTTCACGGATAAACCTTTTTTTTTCACGGATTCGGTGAAGCTGCACATTTTCTTCTTTCTAACCACAACTTGCACTGTTTTAGGAGCTCCCTAAAAACACATCTGTTTATCACATTCACTAATCAAAGTCCTTTTATATATAACCCATTCATTATTTCTCTGAACATAATTCTTCATGAAACTCCATTGCACCCAAAAGCACCACACATACTGGCTGGTGAGCAGCTCATGCAGCCTTTATCTAGCCCCCTTTCCCTCATGATGGCTGGACCATCATCTACTATATAATTCCGTCTGTCTGTCTGTCTATCACGGATATTCATTGGTCGCGGCCTCTGTCTGTCATGGAAATCCAAGTCGCTGATTGGTCGCGGCAAAACGGCCATGACCAATCAGCGACGGGCATAGTCCGGTGGCAAAATGGCCGCTCCATACTCCCTGCAGTAAGCGCTCACACAGGGTTAATGGCAGCGGTAACAGACCGCGTTATGCCGCGGTGTAATGCACTCCATTACCGCTGTTATTAACCCTGTGTGACCAAGTTTTTACTATTGATGCTGCCTATGCGGCATCAATAGTAAAAAGATCTAATGTTAAAAATAATGTAAAAAATAAAAAATAATTATATACTCACCGTCTGTCGGCCCCCGCATCCAAAACAGGCCTTTCCCGCTCCTCGCGACGCTCCGGTGACCGCTCCATGCATTGCGGTCCGCTACGTCATCATCTCGCGAGACCGCAATGCACTCTTGGGACCGGAGCGTCGGTAACTGCTTCGCCTGCATCCGGGGCCAACGGAAGGTGAGTATATAACTATTTTTTATTTTAATTCTTTTTTTTAACAGGGATATGATGCCCACATTGCTATATACTGCGTGGGCTGTGCAATATACTACGTGGGCTGGGCAATATATTACGTGGCTGTGCAATATACTACGTGGGCTGTGCTATATACTGCGTGGCTGTGCAATATACTGCGTGGCTGTGCAATATACTACGTGGGCAGTGCAATATATTACGTGGGCTGTGCAATATACTATGGGGGCTGTGCTATATACTACGTGGCTGTGCTATATACTATGTGGGCTGTGCTATATACTGCGTGGCTGTGCAATATACTACGTGGGCTGGGCAATATATTACGTGGCTGTGCAATATCCTACGTGGCTCTGCAATATACTACATGGGCTGTGCTATATACTGCGTGGGCTGTGCAATATACTATGTGGGCTGTGCAATATACTACGTGGGCTGTGCAATGTACTACGTGGGCTGTGCAATATACTGCATGGGCTGTGCAATATACTACGTGGGCTGTGCAATATACTACGTGGGCTGTGCAATATACTACGTGGGCTGTGCAGTGTACTACGTGGGCTGTGCAATATATTACGTGGCTGTGCAATATACTACGTGGGCTGTGCAATATACTACGTGGCTGTGCAATATACTATGTGGGCTGTGCTATATACTGCGTGGGCTGTACAATATACTATGTGGGCTGTGCAACATACTACGTGGGCTGTGCAATATACTACGTGGGCAGTGCAATATACTATGTGTGCTGTGCAGTGTACTACGTGGGCTGTGCAATGTACTACGTGGGCTGTGCAATATACTGCGTGGGCTGTGCTATATACTATGTGGGCTGTGTTATACACTATGTGGCCTGTGTTATACACTACGTGGCCTGTGTTATACACTACGTGGCCTGTGTTATACACTATGTTGTCTGTGTTATACACTACGTGGCCTGTGTTATACACTATGTGGGCTGTTATACACTACGTGGGCTGTGTTATATACTGCGTGCGTGGGCTCTTATATACTACGTGAGCTGTATTATATGCTACGTGGGCTGTTATAAACTATGTGGCTGTGTTATATGCTATGTGGGCTGTTATACACTCCGTGGGCTGTGCTATATACTACGTGGCTGTGCTATATACTCCGTGGGCTGTGTTATATACTATGTGGCTGTGCTACATACTCCGTGGGCTGTGCTATATACTCCGTGGGTTGTGCTATATACTATGTGGCTGTGCTACATACTACGTGGCTGTGCAATATACTACATGTCTGTGCAATATACTACGTGGCTGTGCAATATACTACGTGGCTGTGCTATTTACTATTTGTTATATACTACATGGCCGGCCGCGAACAATCAACGACAGGCGCAGTCCGGCTGCGAATCGGCGTAGGATTTGAACCACACTTCGCTAATTGGTTGCCGCCGGCCGAATCCTGTGTATTCAATGTATTATTCTAAAATCTTCATAAATAAACTACATACATATTCTAGAATACCTGATGCGTTAGAATCGGGCTACCATCTAGTTATAAATAAGCACCTGTACTTTGTGTCTCTCCCCTCCCACCTCATTGTACATTGTAAGCTCTTACGAGCAGGGTCGTCATTGTCTTTGCTTTAATTATTGCATTATCTTTATGTTACTTATGCCTGTTGTATATGAACTTCTGAATTGTAAAGTGCTGCGGAATATATTGGCGCTATATAAAGATTGATATTATTATATATGGCTCACATTGCACCTGTTTCTATATATGGCACTACCATCTATCCTCAGCTAAGTGTACAGAAATAACACATGTAATGTCAGCAAAACCTTCCATTAGGGTGAAGCAGTGTGCACGGTTGAGATTAGAAACTAATGTTTTGAATTGACTTAATATTTAACATCCATACGCATCATAATTACATTCATATAATAATAATAATAATTTTTATTTATATAGCGCCAACATATTCCGCAGCGCTTTACAACTTATAGAGGGGACTTGTACAGACAATAGACATTACAGCATAACAGAAATCACAGTTCAAAATAGATACCAGGAGGAATGAGGGCCCTGCTTGCAAGCTTACAATCTATGAGGAAAAGGGGAGACACGAGAGGTGGATGGTAACAATTGTTTTAGTTATTTGGACCAGCCATAGTGTAAGGCTCGGGTGCTCATGTAAAGCTGCATGAACCAGTTAACTGCCTAAGTATGTAGCAGTACAGACATAGAGTGCTGTTAACTGCATGAAGTGTATGAGAACATGATGCGAGGAGCCTGATTATGGGTTTTTTTGTTTTTTTTTTAATGGGCCACACAGGGATAGTTAGGTTAATGCGTTGAGGCGGTAGGCCAGTCTGAACAAATGCGTTTTTAGGGCACGCTTAAAACTGTTGGGATTGGGGATTAATCGTATTAACCTAGGTAGTGCATTCCAAAGAATTGGCGCAGCACGTGTAAAGTCTTGGAGACGGGAGTGGGAGGTTCTGATTATTGAGGATGCTAACCTGAGGTCATTAGCGGAGCGGAGGGCACGGGTAGGGTGGTAGACTGAGACCAGAGAGGAGATGTAGGGTGGTGCTGAGCCATGGAGTGCTTTGTGGATGAGAGTAGTAGTTTTGTACTGGATTCTGGAGTGGATGGGTAGCCAGTGTAATGACTGGCACAAGGTAGAGGCATCGGTGTAACGGTTGGTGAGGAATATGATCCTGGCAGCAGCATTCAGGACAGATAGGAGCGGGGAGAGTTTGGTAAGAGGGAGGCCGATTAGTAGAGAGTTACAATAGTCCAGACGGGAATGAATAAGAGAAACAGTAAGAGTTTTTGCAGAGTCAAAAGTAAGAAAAGGGCGAATTCTAGAAATGTTTTTGAGATGCAGATAAGAAGAGCGAGCCAGTGATCGGATGTGGGGAGTGAATGAAAGCTCGTAATCAAGGATGACCCCAAGGCAGCGGGCATATTGCTTGGGAGTAATGATTGAACCGCACACGGAGATGGAAATGTCAGGCAAAGGTAGGTTAGTAGAGGGAGAGAACACGAGGAGTTCAGTTTTTGACAGGTTCAGTTTCAGATAGAGGGAGGACATGATGTTAGAGACAGCGGTAAGACAATCACTGGTGTTTTCTAAGAAGGTCGGAGTGAAAGCAGGAGAAGAGGTGTATAATTGGGTGTCGTCAGCATAGAGATGGTAATGGAAACCAAATCTACTGATTGTTTGTCCAATAGGGGCAGTATACAAAGAGAAGAGGAGGGGGCCTAGGACTGATCCTTGAGGAACCCCAACAGTAAGGGGAAGGTGAGAGGAGGAGGAACCAGCAAAACATACAGTGAAGGATCGGTCAGAGAGATAGGAGGAGAACCAAGAGAGAACGGTGTCCTTGATGCCGATGGAGCGGAGCATAGTGAGGAGGAGCTGATGATCCACAGTGTCGAATGCTGCGGAAAGATCCAATAGAATTAGCATGGAGTAGTGACCATTAGATTTAGCTGTTAGTAGGTCATTAGAGACTTTATTGAGAGCAGTTTCAGTAGAGTGTAAAGAGCGGAAGCCAGATTGAAGAGGGTCGAGAAGAGAGTTATCTGAGAGATAGCGGGTAAGACGGGAGTGGACCAGGCGTTCGAGGAGTTTAGAGATGAAGGGAAGATTAGAGACAGGTCTATAATTAGCGGCACAGTTTTGTGTTGTGGATTCTGTTTGTGGGCTCCCTCTGGTGGTTGCTGCTGGTACTGGGTGACTTTGGTGGGTTGCGGCCTTTGGTTTCCACCTGTCCATCAGAGGCTGGGTGTTTCCTATTTTACCTGGCCTTTCTGTCATTCCCTTGCCGGCTATCAATGTATTCAGATGTGCTCTGTTTGGTTCCTGCCTACCTGCTCCCAGATCTTTCAGGATAAGCTAAGTGCTGATTTTCAGTTGTTTGGTTTTTTGTCCAGCTTGCTTATTATGTCTCTATGCTAGCTGGTAGCTCTAGTGGACTGAGGTTCTCCCCATGTGCCATGAGTTGGCACATGGGTTCTTGTAATCTCAGGATGGTATTTTTGATTAGGGTTTTTTGCTGACCGCTCAGTCCCCTTTTGTATCTTTCTGCTTTCTAGTTTACAGCGGGCCTCAATTTGCTAAAGCTATATATATCATCTCTATGTGTGTGCCTTCCTCTCATTTCACCGTCAATACATGTGAGGGGGCAACTATATCTTTTGGGGTTCATTCCTCTGGAGGCAAGTGAGGTCTTATTTTCTCTGCAGTACTAGTTAGCTCTTAGGCTGGTGCGTGGCATCTAGAACCAACGTAGGCACGCTCCCTGGCTATCTCTAGTTGCGTTTGTCAGGCGTAGGGCAGCGGTCAGCCCAGGTTCCATCACCCTAGAGCTCGTCCGTTATTTATTTGTACTTTGTTTGTCCTGTGCTATTCCTAGCCATTGGGGATTCATGACAGTTTTGGTCGAGGGAGGGTTTTTTAAGTAATGGATGTATGATGGCATGCTTAAATGCCATCATGTTATCACTTTTCATCACTCCTATCCGTACATACATCTCACTCATATGCACAGCCTTCTTTATTTCGTCATCATCCCTTCTACCATATACAGTATCTTCCTCTTTCTGTTTCTATTACATCTAATACATTTTTGTGTATAATCAGACACCTTCTGAACATTATATACGCCAGGTGCTGTATAGCGCCCTATAAGATACATTCATGCCCACAGTGCCCCCCAACCAGGTAAGCTCCAACTCTTATTCATGTCACTTGCTCTGTCTGGCTTCCGACCTTTGCTCCCTCTCACAGCCCATTCCTTCTGCTGGTGCTCCCACTATGCACTCCGATCCATTCTATAATATTGACCAAATGTTATTTTGCCTCTTGACCACAGTGCACAGCCCGTTGGCAATTCTCCTTTATCGTCACCTTAGTATGCCAACTTACATCAAAATGATCTACTGCACAAGTTGACTCGGGTACTTTAACTTTTTTTTGTATATATATATATATATATATATATATATATATATATACACTCACTGGCCACTTTATTAGGTACACCTGTCCAACTTTTTGTTAACACTTAATTTCTAATCAGCCAATCATATGGCGGCAACTCAGTGCATTTAGGCATGTAGACATGGTCAAGACAATCTCCTGCAGTTCAAACCGAGCATCAGTATGGGGAAGAAAGGTGATTTGAGTGCCTTTGAACGTGGCATGGTTGTTGGTGCCAGAAGGGCTGGTCTGAGTATTTCAGAAACTGCTGATCTACTGGGATTTTCGCGCACAACCATCTCTAGGGTTTACAGAGAATGGTCCGAAAAAGAAAAAAAATCCAGTGAGCGGCAGTTCTGTGGGCGGAAATGCCTTGTTGATGCCAGAGGTCAGAGGAGAATGGGCAGACTGGTTCGAGCTGATAGAAAGGCAACAGTGACTCAAATCGCCACCCGTTACAACCAAGGTAGGCCTAAGAGCATCTCTGAACGCACAGTGCGTCGAACTTTGAGGCAGATGGGCTACAGCAGCAGAAGACCACACCGGGTACCACTCCTTTCAGCTAAGAACAGGAAACTGAGGCTACAATTTGTACAAGCTCATCGAAATTGGACAGTAGAAGATTGGAAAAACGTTGCTTGGTCTGATGAGTCTCGATTTCTGCTGCGTCTCGATTTCTGCTGCGACATTCGGATGGTAGGGTCAGAATTTGGCGTAAACAACATGAAAGCATGGATCCATCCTGCCTTGTATGGAGCATCTTTGGGATGTGCAGCCGACAAATCTGCGGCAACTGTGTGATGCCATCATGTCAATATGGACCAAAATCTCTGAGGAATGCTTCCAGCACCTTGTTGAATCTATGCCACGAAGAATTGAGGCAGTTCTGAAGGCAAAAGGGGGTCCAACCCGTTACTAGCATGGTGTACCTAATAAAGTGGCCGGTGAGTGTATATATAATTGTGTTTGCCGGTGCCTATGATATAAATATGTACCTGTAATTATGTGGCACCTTTATGTTGTGTTTTTATACAAGGGACTCTGCATTACCTTGATACATCTATTGATCTGTTATTTTACAGCTATTTTCACATGCTCTTCTCTCAATTTCCATAGAAACTGAAAAATCACGATGTTCACATCCAATGAGCGGTAATAAATCTATCATTGCTGTGCGCTGTTCTCAATAAACTGTTTATTTGCATTTAGAGTGCAGTCTAATCAACCTTGCTGCATTTGGTTGAATCTGAGCAGAGTATCGCCCTGTACATACAGAATTAATCTGCATGGTTTTGTCTTCAGTCACATCATCAATGAACATTGGTGACCCAGTGCCATTGGAAGCCATGCATGCCCACGCCATCACACGGCCTCCACCATGCTTTACAGAGGATGTGGTGTGCTTTGAATCATGAACTGTTCTAAGACTTATTCATACTTTCTTCGTCCCTTCATTCTGGTACAGGATGATCTTAGTTTCATCTGTCCAAAGAATGTATTTCCATGACCAGCTGGCTTCTTTAGATGTTTTTTTTGGTAAGGCCAAATCTGGTCTTTAAGGCTGACTAATGGATTGCACCATGAGGTGAACCCTCTATGTTTGCGCTCATGAAGTCTTCCCTTTGTGGTAGACTTAGATATTGACACGCCTACTTCCTTCAGTGGTCTTCACTTGGGTGGATGCTTTGAAGGGTTTTCCTTCACCATGGGAAGGATTATGTGATCATCCACCACTGTTGTCTTCCGTGGACTAGGCCGTTTTGAGTTCCCAAGCTCATCAGTGCCTCTTTTTTTGCAGAATGTATCAAACCATTGATTTGCTTAATCCTAACCTTTTTGCTATCTCTTTGATGAATTTCTTCATTTTTTTTTCTGCCTAATGATGGACGGTTTCTCTTAAATTGAGAGCTCCTTTGGCTGCATGTTGTAGGTTCACAGCAACAACTTACAAATGCAAATCCCACACATGGAATCAGCTCCAGACCTTTTACATGCTTAACTAATGATGGATAAATGAGGGAATAGCCCATACAGCCCATTACAGAGCATATGAAATAATTGTCCAATTACCTTTGGTCACTTTAGAATGAGGCAGCTACAAATTAAAAAGCTGTAATTCCGATACCCTAACTCCCATTAGGATATGAATACCCCAGAATTAAAGCTGAGAGTCTGCGCTTTAACCCCTTCATGACAGAGCCCTTTTCCGTTTGTTTTTCGCTCCCCTCCTTCCCAGAGCCATAACTTTTTTATTTTTCCGCCAATATGGCCATGTGAGAGCTTGCTTTTTGCTGGACAATTCGTAGTTTTGAACGACACCAGGTCGACCAGTGAGCCGCACTGGCGCCAAGACGAGGGCTCGGGCCGCACAGTCAGTGAACCTGGCTACTACACACAGCTTCAGTGCACCAGTGGGGAGCCGCTCCTCACGCCGTAAGAAACAAGCTCCCATGTCGTTATGTGAGCAAAGCAATAAGGCTACTTTCACACTAGCGTTAACTGCATTACGTCTCAAAACGTCTTTTTTTCTAAAAAACGCATCCAGCAAAATTTTTTTCTGTATGCGTTTTTTCCCCATAGACTTGTATTGGCGACGTATTGCGACGGATTGACATACGTCGTGTACGTTTTACGACGTATACGTCGAAATTTGGCGACACGTCGTCTCAAAAAAACGTTGATTGTAACGTTTTTTGTCTCCGCCTAAAAAACGTGTCGCGATGCATCCTGCGGCATACGTCGTTGGCTGCAATGGAAGCCTATGAGCGACGGATGCGTCGGGACACGTCGTACGACGCAATACAGCGCTGCAATACGTTTTTTTTAGACTGAGCATGCTCAGAAGCAGGATGTTGTTGCCAATTGGCCAGACACCCCCAAATCTATATAAACCTGGCCTGGGCCTTCAACACCACATATGCCAGCAAGAAGCCTACAGAGAAGAAGCCTGCCACCAAGACTCCAGACTGCCAGCAAGACTCCAGACTGCCAGCAAGACCCCAGCCAGCCACAGGAGCCAGCCACAGGAGCCAGCCACAGGACTCCAGCCACAAGACTCCAGCCACCATAGAGCCAGTGTGAGTATTGCAATTTTTGTGTGCATCTGTGTGCCTGTGAATTTGTGTGTGTATATGAGGTACTGACTACAGCAAGAGCTTAAAACCTGAAGAGAACCTGAGGCCTGCCATCGTCCTGCACCAGCCAGTGCCATGCTAGAGTCCAGATGCACCCTGATGCCAGCCACTGTGAAGACCTGCAGCTCCAGCCAAAGGATTGTCAGCCTTTTGTATGTGTTGTGTGTGTGTAATGTGTGTGTGTAGTGTGTGTGTTTGTATGTGTCTTCTGATTGGGTTCACCTTTCTGCCTTTGTTGTACATATGTGTATTTGCATAAAGCTTATGTGCGTGCGTGTGTGTGTATTTTTGTACGGCTGTGTGCTTTTGTAAGTATGTCTTAAATGTGCCTGCACCTTGCCTTTGCCAATCTTATGCCTGTTCATGTGGGAGGGTATGTGTCCATGTGCAGGATTGCATCTGGATTTGGTCAGGATTTTCCATCAGTATTTGTAAGCCAAAACCAGGAGTGGGTGATAAAAGCAAAAGTGTGCCTATTTTCCTATTATACTTTCCCTCAAATTGTTACACTCCTGGTTTTGGCTTACAAATACTGATGGAAAATCCTGACCAAATCCTGATGCAATCCTGAACGTGGACCCATACCATGCATGTTTGTGTGCGTCTTGTTGATTGCATGTGCATTTGTCCATGCTTTAATTGGTTAATTGCCTTTTTCTGATGTATTGACTGTATAGTGGTCTGTGCAGCATGTGGTTTAAATGTGTTTTGTTTTTTGTTTTTTTAAATCTGATGGAATTTTTAAAAGTCTTGTGGTCTGCAGCTTGTGGTTTGAATGTGTGAGTGTGGTGTTTTTTTCTATTTAAAAGTGATTTTATTTTACTGTTAAAACCCTTTGCAGTTGATGTACTTGTATTTAAAGGGAACCTGTCACCCCGTTTTTTCGGTATGAGATAAAAATATTGTTAAATATGGCCTGAGCTGTGCATTACAATAGTGTAGTTTGTGGACCCCGATTCCCCACCTATGCTGCCGAAATACGTTACCAAAGTAGTCGTTTTCGCCTGTCAATCAGGCTGGTCAGGTCAGATGGGCGTGGTTTCTTCCCCCAGATCTTGCGTAGTTTTCCGTTGGTGGCGTAGTGGTGTGCGCATGTCCAAGGTCCCGAATCCTGCACAGGGGTGTGAAAATAGCAGCGATGTCCGTTATTCCATTGGTGATCGGTGGGCGCGGCCATCTTGCTTTGGCCGCGCGTGCGCAGAAGCGGCGCTCTGCTGACCGCGGCTTCAGGAAAATGGCCGCGGGCATCCGCGCGTGTGCAGATGGCTATCGCGGCGGCCATTTTCCTGAAGCCGCGGTCAGCAGAGCGCCGCTTCTGCGCACGCGCGGCCAAAGCAAGATGGCCGCGCCCACCGATCACCAATGGAATAACGGACATCGCTGCTATTTTCACACCCCTGTGCAGGATTCGGGACCTTGGACATGCGCACACCACTACGCCACCAACGGAAAACTACGCAAGATCTGGGGGAAGACACCACGCCCATCTGACCTGACCAGCCTGATTGACAGGCGAAAACGACTACTTTGGTAACGTATTTCGGCAGCATAGGTGGGGAATCGGGGTCCACAAACTACACTATTGTAATGCACAGCTCAGGCCCTATTTAACAATATTTTTATCTCATACCGAAAAAACGGGGTGACAGGTTCCCTTTAAAATAAAGAGCATTTCAGCTCCTAATTGTGATTTAAAAAAAAAAAAGAGAGAAAAAAAAAATAATAAAATGTCTGTTAAAAAAATGTCCGTAGTATCATTTCATAAAGGTAAATTTAAAACTGGTGTATGTACCAATGGTTACACATGAAATACAGAGTTGGTTGAGGGCTTATTTTTTAATAAAGGTTATACTGTAAAAGTTTTTTTGGGGCGGAGGTGATTTTTTTTAAAATAAAATGTGGCAAATATATTTTTCATGGTGGGTTCACATTCCAAAATTTTATTTTTTGGGACATGGAAATGAATGCTATAACGTGAAAGTTTTTTGGGGGGGTTTTGGTGTTCACCTGTAATGAACATTTCTACATCATTTTAGCAGGGTGTTTATCGTTAAACATTACCTAGTTCAGGGGGTGGTCTAATTATAATGCATTATACATATTACAGATACACCAGGACCGCAGCCACTGACCAGCCCACCAGGACCACACCCACACATCTTTCAAAGTAAGTTTTGAAGACCCCCAATCTGCTACTTCAATGTGTAGAGCAGATTTCAAGTGTCTTTTTAACTTACAGAAACACCAGGACCACAGCCGCTGCCAGCCTTGCACACCGGGACCACAGCCGCTGCCAGCCTTGCACACCAGGACCACAGCCGCTGCCAGCCTTGCACACCGGGACCACAGCCGCTGCCAGCCTTGCACACCAGGACCACACCCACACATCTTTCAAAGTAAGTTTTGAAGACCCCCAATCTGCTACTTCAATGTGTAGAGCAGATTTCAAGTGTCTTTTTAACTTACAGAAACACCAGGACCACAGCCGCTGCCAGCCTTGCACACCGGGACCACAGCCGCTGCCAGCCTTGCACACCAGGACCACAGCCGCTGCCAGCCTTGCACACCGGGACCACAGCCGCTGCCAGCCTTGCACACCAGGACCACACCCACACATCTTTCAAAGTAAGTTTTGAAGACCCCCAATCTGCTACTTCAATGTGCAGAGCAGATTTCAAGTGTATTTTTAACTTACAGAAACACCAGGACCACAGCCGCTGCCAGCCTTGCACACCGGGACCACAGCCGCTGCCAGCCTTGCACACCAGGACCACACCCACACATCTTTCAAAGTAAGTTTTGAAGACCCCCAATCTGCTACTTCAATGTGTAGAGCAGATTTCAAGTGTCTTTTTAACTTACAGAAACACCAGGACCACAGCCGCTGCCAGCCTTGCACACCGGGACCACAGCCGCTGCCAGCCTTGCACACCAGGACCACACCCACACATCTTTCAAAGTAAGTTTTGAAGACCCCCAATCTGCTACTTCAATGTGTAGAGCAGATTTCAAGTGTCTTTTTAACTTACAGAAACACCAGGACCACAGCCGCTGCCAGCCTTGCACACCAGGACCACAGCCGCTGCCAGCCTTGCACACCAGGACCACAGCCGCTGCCAGCCTTGCACACCGGGACCACAGCCGCTGCCAGCCTTGCACACCAGGACCACACCCACACATCTTTCAAAGTAAGTTTTGAAGACCCCCAATCTGCTACTTCAATGTGTAGAGCAGATTTCAAGTGTCTTTTTAAGGCCGGGGTCACACTAGACCGTAATACGGACGAGTGCTATGCGATAAAAAATCGCATAGCACTCGGCCCAATGTTAATCTATGGTGCAGCTCCCATCATCCGATATTTTCTCCACCGTATTTCGGATCCGAGGGAACTCGCAGCAGGCTGCGATTGTCAGCGTATCTCGGCCGAGACTCGCCAATGCAAGTCTATGGGTGCGAGAAAAAATCGGATTACACACGGACCATGCGTGTGCATTGCGAGAAATACGCAGCGGTGTTCTATAGAAAAGCCGGTAATTCAATTGCCGGCTTTGCATTTCTCCTTCACAAACCCGACAGGATATGAGACATGGTTTACATACAGTAAATCATCTCATATCCCCTTTTTTTTGCATATTCCACACTACTAATGTTAGTAGTGTGTATGTGCAAAATTTGGCCGCTGTAGCTGCTCAAATAAAGGGTTAAATGGCGGAAAAAATTGGCGTGGGCTCCCGCGCAATTTTCTCCGCCAGAATGGTAAAGCCAGTGACTGAGGGCAGATATTAATAGCCAGGAGAGGGTCCATGGTTATTGGCCCCCCCGTGGCTAAAAACATCTGCCCCCAGCCACCCCAGAAAAGGCACATCTGGAAGATGCGCCTATTCTGGCACTTGGCCACTCTCTTCCCACTCCCTGTAGCGGTGGGATATGGGGTAATGAAGGGTTAATGCCACCTTGCTATTGTAAGGTGACATTAAGCCAGATTAATAATGGAGAGGCGTCAATGATGACACCTATCCATTATTAATCCAATTGTTTGAAAGGGTTAAAAAACACACACACACATGATTTAAAAGTATTTTAATGAAATAAACACAGCGGTTGTTTTAATATTTTATTGCTCTCTCATTCCATTTTCAGACCCTCGCTTGGCAAAACAATAAACACACAACATACATACCCTCTCTGATGAACTGTCACGTCCCACGAAGTAATCCATCTGAAGGGGTTAACTAATATTACAGGCAGAGCTGCGATAATCCACTCGCTCGTGCCTGTAATCCCCGGGTGCTGAAAGGAAAGCAGTGATGTGTACTTACATTCATTCGCGGTGATGCGCCTCTGCTGGATGTTCTCATGAACTGCAGCCTGGGAACTTTTCCCCAGGCTCCAGGTCATATGAGGACATCCACCAGGGGGCGCATCACCGCGACTGAAGGAAATGTAGGTCAATGACCTATAGTTACCTTCAGTCGTGGTGATGCGCCCCCTGGTGGATGTCCTCATATGACCTGGAGCGTGGGAAAAAGTTCCCAGGCTGCAGTTCATGAGAACATCCAGCAGAGGCGCATCACCGCGAATGTATGTAAGTACACATCACTGCTTTCCTTTCAGCACCCGGGGATTACAGGCACGAGCGAGTGGATTATCGCAGCTCTGCCTGTAATATTAGTTAACCCCTTCAGATGGATTACTTCGTGGGACGTGACAGTTCATCAGAGAGGGTATGTATATTGTGTGTTTATTGTTTTGCAAAGCGAGGGTCTGAAAATGGAATGAGAGAGCAATAAATTATTAAAACAACCGCTGTGTTTATTTCATTAAAATCCTTTTTAATCATGTGTGTGTGTGTTTTTTAACCCTTTCAAACAATTGGATTAATAATGGATAGGTGACATAATTGACGCCTCTCCATTATTAATCTGGCTTAATGTCACCTTACAATAGCAAGGTGGCATTAACCCTTCATTACCCCATATCCCACCGCTACAGGGAGTGGGAAGAGAGTGGCCAAGTGCCAGAATAGGCGCATCTTCCAGATGTGCCTTTTCTGGGGTGGCTGGGGGCAGATGTTTTTAGCCACGGGGGGGCCAATAACCATGGACCCTCTCTAGGCTATTAATATCTGCCCTCAGTCACTGGCTTTACCACTCTGGCGGAGAAAATTGCGCGGGAGCCCACGCCAATTTTTTCCGCCATTTAACCCTTTATTTGAGCAGCTACAGCGGCCAAATTTTGCACATACACACTACTAACATTAGTAGTGTGGAATATGCAAAAAAAAAATGGGAATATGAGATGGTTTACTGTATGAAAACCATGTCTCATATCCTGTCGGGTTTGTGAAGGAGAAATGCAAAGCCGGCAATTGAATTACCGGCTTTTCACAGATATCGCGCTGAATGAAATATAAATACAGAATATATATATATGTGTCTCAATGACATTATATATATATATATATATATATATATATATATATATATATATATATATATATATACTGTATATATGTTTTCCCGAACATTTGAGCACATAAATCCATTAGATGTTGGTTTTGCAAGCTTGCGAGAAAATCTCGGCATACGGATGCCATACGGATGTCACACGGATGTCACACGGATCATTTGATGCGAGGAAATTGCATCCTCGCACTGCACACGGATCACTGTTTTTGAAACATTTGTGCGATTCTCGGCCGTGAAAAACAGACCGTTTTTTTATACGTTAAGTGTGTCCCCGGCCTAACTTACAGAAACACCAGGACCACAGCCGCTGCCAGCCTTGCACACCGGGACTATAGCCGCTGCCAGCCTTGCACACCAGGAACAACAACAATGTCCTCTTCTGACAGCCCTCCTCCACAGCAACAGCGTGTATTGGTAATTTACCCCCCCCAAATTTTTTTTTTTTAGGTTTTTTTAAATTACATTTTTATGGATAACTACATGCATAAATTATGTTTCAACAGGAAGCTGAATCAGATGAGGAGCTGTCAGAAGGGGGCGAGACGGGTGGAGAAATGCAAGTGGAGGAGGAACCAAGTGTAAGTAGCGGTGAAACAGTTTCTTCGCACATCACATCAGATTTTCATACATAACTAAACACAGAAAATATATGCCTACATAACTGAGAATTTGTTTCCTTTTTTTCAGGCTGCTGCTGCTGCTCCTGCTGCTGCCGCTGAAGGTTCTCCCAGACACTCCCAGAGTCGGCGGACTCGTCGCCGCGGTCGGCCATCAGTGAGTTTTGTTTTTTTTTGGGAGGGGGATTCTATTAGTACTTTAGTGTTTCAGTGTAATAATTTGTTTGTTTTTCTTTTTTTTGGCACAGGCTTCACAGCGTGCTCCCGCAGAAGAGGATGATGACGATATAGACATAGATGATCTCATCGAGGAGGTTCGCGAGCGGGAGCCGCTGTGGAACATGGCTGACCGAAAACATTCAGATACCGGTGTCACCCGTCGGCTCTGGGACGAAGTGTGTCACAACCTGTTTCCACGGTGGGAGAGCCTTCATCCTCAGCAGCTGAGCAAACTAGGTAAGTATTCACTTTCCAGTGATGTTTTGAGCTGACTGTAATGTATTGCATTTACCAATTTTTTTTTCTTTTGATTCTTGTCTTCACAGGTCAAAAGGTTAGGAAGCGGTGGCGGTCACTGAGGGATCGCTTTAAGAGGGAATTCAACGATGAGATGCAGGCCCCGAGTGGCTCTGCAGGAAGGAAGAGGAGCAAATACAAATATGGCCAGGCCCTCTCCTTCCTGAGGCGCACCATGCTGAACAGAGTGTAAGTATTCTACAGCCCACTAATAACCATGTTAACCTGTCTACTTAGTTTGCTTTCAGTCAGGGCTTTTTCATATCAATGTATTAATTTCTTTTGTTTTTTCTTTCACAGCACCTTCTCCAGCCACCGGGCGCCTGCATCTTCCTCTGCACCCTCTGGAGCGATCCCTCCTGAGTCCGCCACTGAGGGCCACGTCGGTAGGCCCCACACCACTGACCCCTCCTCTGACCCCTCTGTCCCCTCCACTTCATCCGCCCCAAGCAGTGGAGCATTATTGCAGCCTTCATTGCTCACATCTGATGCTGAACAGATAGCGTTCCCTTTACCCCACCCCTCTGATCCTGCCACCTCGAGACCACCATTAGGTTCGTGGCGGCAGCGACAGAGGGGTCAGGAAAGGAGCTATGCTCCTGAGTTCTTACACCTGAATGCATCCTTCCAAGGCTCTTTCAAAATTTTGGGAGAGCAAGTGACTGCTGGTTTCAACATGGTGCAATCACGCATCAGTGAAACAAGCCGTGAAACCAGCAGTCGCTTGGATAGGCTGCATTCAGCTGTAAGTCAAGATCCGGCCAATATTTTTTTTAACTCCATGCTCAGGACCATGGAGAAGCTTTCTTTTGAGCAACAGATGCGGGTAATGAATACCTGCCATAATGCTCTACTGCAGGCCGTTAACGACCCCCAATCTACCCACCCACCTCCCCACACCTCCACTACAATTCCACCCCAGGCCCCATTTCCACCCCAGGCCCCACCAAGGGCCCCATTTCCACACCATGCCCAAATACAGGCCCCATTTCCACACCATACCCCCCATTACCAAACCCCGCACCAATACTCACACCAGCCCCAATACCAAACCCAGCCCCAATCCCCACACCAGCCCCATTACCCAACCCAGTCCCAATACCCAACCCAGTCACAATACCCAACCCAGTCCCAACACCAAACCCAGCCCCCACACCAAACCCATTCTCCATACCCATCCCGGCCCCCAAACCAAATTTCTTCCCCAATGTTTTCTTCCTTGCCCAGCTTTTCTTCCCCAGTAAGTCTTCCCCTTACCCCAACACCACCCCCCTCTGGTCAGCCTCCTGGTTTTACCCCCCCTTCCACTGCACCCCAAACAAGTAGGGTTTCTCCACCTATCGACGTGGTCCAACCTTCCAGCCCCTCCTCCCCTCGTATCTCCACCCCCCACTTTCAAGATTTGTAAATTTTTGTTATGTTATGTTCAAAATTTTGAAAATGTTATTGTAAAAAATGATGAAAATAAAAAAAAAATATCTATATATTTTTTGGTTACAAAAAATTAAAAATTTGAAAAAAGAGTTTAAAATAAAATTCAGTGTGATTAAAATTCTACTCTGTGTGTGTGTGGATTTATTAAGGTCATATGGTAACTAATAACAAAGGTAAAATAAAAATAAACACCAGACGTGTGAAAGGTATAAAATATTGGTTTTACTAGCTAGAAAACCACGCTTTTGTACTTTTTTTTTTTTTTTTTCTGAAGAAACAAATTTTTTTACATAAACAAACACATGGGAAACAGGTTACACAATCATGTCTTGCCACGGGATCCGCCCGACAGGTGAGACAAAATAATCGGCAAACTGGTCCCTCATCCTTGTAACAGAACCTGTAGAGCGAACCGAGCTGCTGCGGTAGTCCCACAAGGTGGTCTCCAACTCTTCATCATCCAAGGAAACGGGCTCCTTTGAAAGGACAAAGTTGTGGAGCACCACACAGGCTTTAACTACCTCGTCTATAGTTGTGGTTTTCAGTTTGATAGCTGTCAGGAGAACTCGCCACTTCGCCGTCAATATGCCAAAGGAACACTCCACTACTCTTCGTGCTCTAGTAAGCCGGTAATTAAAGACCCGCTTGGTATGGGTTAAGTTCCGGCTACTATACGGTTTCAGTAGGTGCGGCGACAGTTGAAAGGCTTCATCACCTACACAGACATATTCCATGGCTGGTTCAGTTGTTCCTGGCAGTGGTCTGGCTGACGGGAAATCGTAGGTCTCTCCATAAAGGCAACGACCCATCGGAGAGTTTTTAAGAACTTGCGAATCGTTGGACCTTCCATATGCTCCGATGTCCACGGCAAGGAACCTGCAGTTGGCGTCTGCAATAGCCATAAGAACGATGGAGAAATACTTCTTATAATAATAGTACTCCGATCCTGTTCCTGCCGGTTTCGAAATCCTTATATGTTTCCCGTCAACTGCACCCACACAATTAGGGAAATTGCAAATTTGCTGAAACTGTTCTGCACTTCGCAACCAGATTTCCATGGATGGTTGGGGGATATACTCTGGTTGCAAAGTGGTCCAAACAGCCTGACATGTCTCCTTCACTATTCCAGAGATAGTTGAAATGCCCAGCCTGAACTGATAATGGAGCGAAGTCATAGATTCACCCGTAGCTAGGAAACTTAAAAAAAAAAAAAAAAAAAAAAAAAAAATGTTAGAAAAAATTGCACAGACCAACAAGTTTCAATATGGCACTGTTAAATTTTTTTAAGGACAGGACACACAATAAAACCATCATGAAACCGGTGTAAAGAAGCAGTGGAATGGCCGCAAAGAAAACCAAAATTACATGCTGCAGAAAATAGTGCGCAGTATGTCAGCGCAGTATTGTCTGCAGCATGTAATATAACATTAAAAATGACCAATGACAGAAAAAAAAAGAGGCTTACCGCAGGGTCACCATCAGCCGCTCCGCCGGTGTGATGGCAAGCCTCATCCTTGTGTCCTGTCTTCGGATGACATCCTCCATTTTTGCAAGCAAAAAGTCAACATTTTCCAGCCTCATCCGCACGTAGTTGTGGAATTTGTGTGGATTGTGCCGCAACTCCAGGTAGAGAGTGGACTGGACACCCCGGGTCATCCGTAGTTCATTAATTGGATGAATCCACAGTCGTCTCCGTCTCCGTTGCTGCAGAAGCATCCTACGCCTTTCCGCTGCCGCCTCCTTCTCCCGCACTATGATATCCAGGCGATTCGTCTCAAAGATAACGTCGGTAACCAAACTAGCAATCCTCCCAAGAACACCTTCCATCGCTGCCACAAAACTAAAACCCACAAAGATGGGCTGTAAAAACAGTAACTATACAGTTTTCCATATTTTCCAGCAGCCAATCAAATTTGGGAGCCTCCCATTTTAAAAACGTATCCGTCGTAAAAACGTATGCAACGTATGAAACGCATCCAGTATTTTCGACGGAAACGTTTAACGGATTTGCGACGGATCCGTCGAAATGCTGTATGCGTGGCATACGTTTGTCTCCGTTTTTCACTTTTTCGACGCATCCGTTTTTTCGGGAAAAAAGACGTTTTGAGACGTAATGAAGTTAACGCTAGTGTGAAAGTAGCCTAAGCTGCTGTCCCCAGTGCTGCATTCTGCCAAACGGCCACAGACCAGGAGCGGCGCTGCGTCCTGCAGCTTCCCGCTGTGATGTCAGCTCACTTTACCCTATGGGGCTTTATAACGTTCTCCCTACAACTCGCTGTTCAGAGCGCCCCCTAGTGACGATGCTTTACCACAGCGTACAAGATGTCACCGATTGGTGACAGCCATAGACTGAATGTTACAATCCCTGGCGTCTGTTGCTACAGCAACGTACAAACAAGGAATCGTTTCCGGTCACTGATTTGTCCACTAAATTCTCCTAGCGCGAATGTCGCTTCGCCCTGCCGGTCGCTTCTTATTGGTTCACGTCACCGGCTATCCTAGCCTATCAACGTCTCAGTCTTGGTGAGCCAAAACAAGCCCACGCCGGCTCTGCTTCAGCCTATCAGGAGTGACAGAGTGGAGTGATGGACAGCCCATCTGACCAGTGCGCGCACAGAGTCATGCGCGTGTTCTCTCTATGGGCGGGACATAGATAAGGAAATGTTTTGTCAGAGGCTAACTGTAAAATACACCTGTGAGGGCCAATAGGAGCCTCTTCTGTCACAGCTCTGGCCAATCAGCACAAGGCGGATGGCCAGTGGCTGGGGCATGGGAGTTTAGAGGAAGGTGCATGTAGTGCTGCTGAAGGGGTAGAGAAGATGGCGGTGCCCGGGGGTTGTGCTGTGCTGCTCGGAGCCCTGTGGCTGCTGTTCGGGCTGGCATCGGCCTCCATAGGCTTCCTGAACCTAGAGGAGCTGACGGAGATGAAATACGGGATAGAGATCTTGTCCGAACCGGTGATCAGAGGCCAGGTAATGCCGGCGGGGAGCAGCTGTCACCCGGGGCGGCGGTGTGGGAGGATTCTGCCCTTGCGCCGGTGGCTGCGGGCAGATGTTATGTGTACAGGGGAGAGTGCAGCTCCGGGGAACCGCAGCCGGTATGGGAGAGTAGGGTGCCAGCTTGTCGGGCGACTACCTCCCCCCGCGGTGCGCTTGCTTGTCGGGCGACGACCTCCCCCCCCGCGATGCGCCAGCTTGTCGGGCGACGACCTCCCCCCCGCGATGCGCCAGCTTGTCGGGCGACGACCTCCCCCCCGCGATGCGCCAGCTTGTCGGGCGACGACCTCCCCCCCGCGATGCGCCAGCTTGTCGGGCGACGACCTCCCCCCCGCGATGCGCCAGCTTGTCGGGCGACGACCTCCCCCCCGCGATGCGCCAGCTTGTCGGGCGACGACCTCCCCCCCGCGATGCGCCAGCTTGTCGGGCGACGACCTCCCCCCCGCGATGCGCCAGCTTGTCGGGCGACGACCTCCCCCCCGCGATGCGCCAGCTTGTCGGGCGACGACCTCCCCCCCGCGATGCGCCAGCTTGTCGGGCGACGACCTCCCCCCCACCTGTGATGTGCCAGTTTGTCGGGTGACCCACCTGTGCAGGGTGCCCACTTGCTACAAACTTGTTGGTTGTTACGTTTCAGCAGAATCATGCATAATAGAAAAAGTAGGTTGGCGCACCACAATGATATCAAATAAATATATACTGGGGGTGCAAAACAATGGCTAATACGCAGAGCAGATAATGAACTAGAAAAGGAGAGCCATTATACTGTATGCACACCACCAGAAGTTATAATGGATCAAACAAGCTTTATTGGTAACACATAAAAACAATTAAAACCATACATACAAAACTCCCTCCATATAAGTGTGCCCAACACTGCCCAATACACAATATTCATACATCAAATATGGCAGATAATCAAATAGTATATAAATAATTACTGGCAAACGCCGCCCTGTCCTGATCAGCAAAAGATATATCTGTCGATAGCAATAACCCTGTCAGGCTGCAGCTTACCCACAGCAAATAGTCCTCCTGGTATGTAATGGGTAGGGCACAAGCAAATACGGCCAAATAATTACCCCAAATAGGAAGAGGGAGCATGGCTGTCACCCGTCCTGAGCATAAGAGGGGAACATGCTGCGGCAGCTAGAGGGTGATGCAGACAGAAGGCTCACAGATTATAGAGAAAATGTAGCAAGAACTGGGCAGCCAGCAAATGAAGGGCAATGGAGGGAGAGCCCAACGCGTATCGCTGTTCAAGACAGCTTCGTCAGGGGAAGTGAGCTCTAAAAGCACCAACAGCGCTTGTATATACCTGATCTAATGAAGCAGATCGCAGTCTGGTGTGCATGAAATCAGGAACCATGGCATCAGAGGCTGTAATAAGAGGATATTGCACTGACCCCTGGTGCATGAACAGCGCATGTGCCGGCCTGCCAGACCGACGGATCGCACAGAGGAAAAAAAATAAAAATAAATAAATGAGAGACTAGAGCAGAGGAAGACAAGTGGGTAGGAAATACTAAAGCGCATGCGCGGCTCCCGGGAGCGGGCAATGTGACAATCAAACATGCTCGACTGTCACAGTGCCACAGAGAACCCACTGAAAAATGAAAAGATAAATTATTTGTGCACATATGTAGAAAGAGGGGACAAGGATAAGTCCTATTGCTACAAGTCCTGTTGTCGCAGTACCAAGGAGAACACACTAAAAAATGAGAAGATAACTTATTTGTGCACATATGCAGAGAGAGGGGACAGAGATAAGTCCTATGGTGACATAAATAAAAGCTGTCATATAAGCCCAAGAAAAAGGAGGGCAGAAGAACGTCCCCCCCTAATCTGAAAGAGAAGTTTGCATAATTAATAAGGCATAAGGATGTATGTATGCCACACTAGATATTATAACAACATGAAAAATACATACACACATAGATGTCCATAATATATAATTAGTAAAAATACATCATGATGATATACATATATATGCATTCTCCATAAGGAACGAGCAAATGAATAGTAATGCACAGCTGAAATGCTGAAAAATCAGCGAATTTCTTCCATTCAGAACAAAGTCCATTCTCAGATAATCATCTCCCGAGCAGGATCGAACCCAGTCTCACTTGCCAGAGACCAACTCTTCATGCTTGAACATAGCACGCAGCCCCATATTCTCCAAATCCACGCGGTATAGATGTAATTTTAACTAGACAAGGTCCCATTTTGTGTCCACACAATAAGGTCCAATTATCCCAGGAAGCATGTAAATTAACGATCTTCGTTAATCCCGTGGGGTGCCGTGGAGTGGAGTAGGTAGATCCATCGGGATTCTACCTGTAGCAGCTTGGTCCGTAGAGATCCACCCCTGCCTGAATTTTTCAAATGTTCAAGTCCAATCACCCTCGTATCCATATAGCTCCCAGTATGGTGGGTCAAATAATGAGCTGCCACTCTGGTTAATGTTTTACCTTTCCGCTTGTCAGCAGCTGCTGTGTTGATCGTAGAGAAGTGTCCCTGAATCCTTCGTCTTAGCCCTTGTGAGGTTTGCCCTACATACACACGAGGGCAGGGACAAATGATGGCATAAATAACATTAGAGGTTTTACAGTAAATATAAGATTTCAATTTATAAGTCCTCTGATCAAGTGGGTTAGTGAAACTGTCACGAGTGGGATGCATATATGGACATACCGTACAATCTCCACATGGGAACGAACCTCTAAGTGTGATACCACGATTGAGTCTAATGGTGGGCCTGGAGTAGTGGCTCCTCATCAGCATGTCCCTAAAATTTGGGGCCCTTCTAGCTGTCACCAAGGGTCGTGGGCTTATTACTTGCGCCGTCTGTGTGTCCGTAGTCAATATTCTCCAATGGTTATTTAAGATGTTTCTTACCTGGTCCCACTGAGTGTGGTATCCTGTAATAAAGCGTGCAGAATTGTCCGTTTCTTCTTGGGGACAAGCAGGACATTCTGTGACTTAGACTTGGCTTCCTGATATGCTCGAGATGTGCACTTCCTAGGATAATTTCTCATTTCAAATCTTTCTGTGAGATCATGTGCTACCTTTCGAAAGTTTTCGTCACTTGTACAGTTACGCCTTGTCCTCAGGAACTGGCCTCTTGGAATTCCATCTTTCGTGTGTCCAGGGTGAAAGCTGCGATACTCCAGCAAACTATTAACCGCTGTGGGTTTTCGATATAGGCAGGTGGACAGAATGCCGTCCTGACACTTGACCTCAAGGTCTAAAAAATAAACTGCAACAGAAGAAAACTGGTGGGTCAAAAAAATATTAAAGGGATTATGATTGAGCAAATCCAAAAACTCCATACATTCCTCTGGAGAACCTGACCAAATGAAGAAAATGTCGTCTATGAATCGAGACCAATGGCGTACCTTGTTGTTGAACTGGCTTGAAACATAGACGACCGTGGATTCCCACCACCCTAAAAACAAATTTGCGAAAGCCGGGGCACAGCGCGCCCCCATAGCTACGCCGGATGTTTGACGAAAGACCTGTCAAATAAGAAAAAATTGTGTCTCAAAACAAAATTCAATAATGAAGGAATCGTGCATTCTGTCCGAGTTCACTTGTTGGTCTAGAAAAAAATCGTTTCAGCAGAATCCTAGCTCTTTACGGAGCGCAGGGAGGGCCCTGATCACAGGTCTACAGTCTGAGACTGGGAAGAACGGAGTATGTGCAGGTCAGAGTGGAATGAACGTTCTTCCATATAACGTCCACTGGTGAATGATGAGGATCCCTGGTATATTCGCAGCACTGTGGGCAGGGACGGGTCTGATACCTACCATGCACCCGACAGGACAACCCCTGACATCTGGTGCAGAGAACCGGTGAAGCATGTGGCAGATGTCGGCACTCGTCCTATTGATTGCATCAGACAGTTGCCTCGCAGTCCCGGTGCACCGCAGCCTCGTGCACCTGGCGTCAGATCAGGCAGCACAGACAGAGTTCCGGTCTGTCCCCACCCGCCGTCAGTGCTGTCAGCCACTCATACATTAATAATGGTGATGTATTGACCAGTGTATATTCTATGGGACGTGTTCCAGCAGAGGAGATGCGTTAGCACTTATTATATGGGACGTGTTCATTCCGCTATAATGTGCTTATATTCCAATGTTCATTCCTCACCTAACACCCGTGGAAACCTCATTGTGCCTCTTTTTATCTTCACTAAATACAATTTTTTTTTTTTTGTATATTTTTTTTTACATTTATTGTTGGATCCAGAGGCCATGATTCATCTCCTGCCATGGATGCAGCGATGGACACACGTTCCCACCGTCACTACACGTAATGACACCAGACACACTGTGTAACCTTTTTTTAATATTTGGTCTCATTTTATCTCTTGCAGAGTAAAGCTGACGACATAGTTACCATCGCCTCCAAGTACAAGCAGAATTATGAGTGCAAGCTTCCTGCGGTTGCTGTGCAGTTTCAGCAGGAGAAGGATGACGACCCTCTGGCGTACGCTGGGCTCGGGATAGCGGAGCTTTTGAAGCCCATGGAGGCTGCCCCGTGTCTCACAAAGGTAAAGCTGACGGCCCAGCGGGGGCTGCTATACGTCCTCATACAGTCACTTGCTCGTGCTATGAGTGTGTGCGATCATTAAACGCTGATGATCTGCTGGTAAATGACTTTGTTTTTCAGACCAAAGACTGGTGGACGTACGAGTTCTGCTATGGAAAGCACATCCAGCAGTACCATATAGAAGGTGTGTTGGCGGATGCAGTGTTTGGTATGGTTTTATTCTTTGTGGCCAGTGACTCAGGAATCGCATGGCTCACAAGCCTCCCCCTGCCTAGCAGCTCTCCATGGGAGCACATGTACAGATAATCCGGGCAGAGCCGGCTTCAGGTTTTTGTGGGCCCCGGGCAAAAGAGTCTCAGTGGGCCCCTTTAACACATACCATGATTCATGATGCACAGATAATATAGGTATAGTACAATGCCAAATACTTAATTTACTACTTACACTACACAAGTGATATCTATTGTAAATTCTACAATAGCTCAGAAACCCGCTAATCTTTGCCGCACACAGTGCACAGAGTGACTGCAGACTTATCATTTTAGACGGGACCTATAGTCCTCCATACAGTATTACGGGCACCACATAGTCCTCCATACAGTATTACAGGCACCATATAGTCCTCCACACAGTATTAAGGGCACCATATAGTCCTCCATATAGTATTCTGGGCACCACATAGTCCTCCACACAGTATTACGGGCACCACATAGTCCTCCACACATTATTACGGGCACCACATAGTCCTCCACACGGTATTACGGGCACCATATAGTCCTCCACACGGTATTACGGGCACCATATAGTCCTCCACACATTATTATGGGCAACACATAGTCCTCCACACAGTATTACGGGCACCACATAGTCCTCCATATAATATTGTGCAAGCCCGCATCAAAGGCAGGGACACGACATATGTCTTACTACAGAGCTTTCATCCATGAAATTGCTATGGCTCATGATGGTAGTCATATGTTGTGTTTTCTATCATATCGAAACGGTGACTTTCGCCCTGACGCCAGTTGCACAGCCAAAGAAGGCTCTGGCAGTGTTGCGTTGCTCATGAATAGGGTTCCGTTGTGCTCCACCGGTTATAGCGACTGTGACAATCCAGTCACAAAAAATATAGACTTTTTACAACTTGCATTTTGCAACTTGCTTGTGTGAGTCTGGCATAACGTAACTGTCTTAACACGGACACTTGTGATAAAAATTAGTACTCGGAGCATTAACGACCATGAATTTTATATAGGTTTTTTCTTTTTTTCTCTAGAATCTGAAGTGAAAGGGGATGTTCTCTACCTGGGGCACTATCAGTCTGAATTTGACTGGAATAATGAAACCGCAAAGGTGAGTAGTGTCTCCCCCACATTAGTGTCCGGTCATTTATTTATAATGTCTGTGCATATTTTCAAGGGTTTGTGCACCACAAAAGCCATTGTACTCATTAGTGGCCATGTGCATGTGTCTGCAGGAAAAATCTGCCCGTCTTACATTTTTCTGAGTTTTTTTTGTGTTTTGTTTAACCCCTTCCCGACCTGTGACACAGCGTATGCGTCATGAAAGTCGGTGCCAATCCGACCTGTGACGCATATGCTGTGTCACAGAATGATCGCGTCCCTGCAGGTCGGGTGAAAGGGTTAACTCCAATTTCGCCCGACCTACACGAACAGGGGGAGTGGTACTTCAGCCCAGGGGGGGTGGCTTCGCCCCCCCGTGGCTACGATCGCTCTGATTGGCTGTTTCACTTTCAACAGCCAATCAGAGCAATCTGTAATATTTCACCTATGAAAATTGGTGAAATATTACAATCCAGCCATGGCCGATGCTGCAATAGCATCTGCCATGGCTGGAGACCCCGATCTGCACCCCCCCCCACCACCACCTATCTCCTCCTCCGTCCTGTCATGTCCCCTGCTCCAGACCCCCCCCCCCCCGTGCTCCGATCCCCCCCCCCCCCATACTTACCGACCTCCGGTGTCCCTCCCGGTGTCCGTCCGTCTTCTCCATGGGCGCCGCCATCTTCCAAAATGGCGGCCGCATGCGCAGTGCGCCAGCCGAATTTGCCGGCCAGCAGATTCTTTCCAGGTACATTTTGATCGCTGTGATAGGTTCTATCACAGCGGTCAAAATAAAAAAAATAGTAAATAAACCCCCCCCTTTATCACCCCCATAGGTAGGGAACATAAAAAAAAATCAAGAAAATATATTTATTTTTATTTTTCGGCTAGGGTTGCACTTGGGGCTAGGGTTGCACTTAGGGCTAGGGTTGCACTTAGGGCTAGGGTTGCACTTAGGGCTAGGGTTGCACTTAGGGCTAGGGTTGCACTTAGGGTCAGGGTTGCACTTAGGGTCAGGGTTGCACTTAGGGTCAGGGTTGCACTTAGGGTCAGGGTTGCACTTAGGGCTAGGGTTGCACTTAGGGCTAGGGTTGCACTTAGGGCTAGGGTTGCACTTAGGGTCAGGGTTGCACTTAGGGTCAGGGTTGCACTTAGGGTCAGGGTTGCACTTAGGGTCAGGGTTGCACTTAGGGTCAGGGTTGCACTTAGGGTTAGGGTCGCACTTAGGGTTAGGGTTGCACTTAGGGTTGCGGTTAGGGTTAGGGTTGCACTTAGGGTTAGGGTTGCAATTAGGGTTAGGGTTGCACTTAGGGTTAGAATTAGGGTTTCAATTAGGGTTAGAATTAGGCTATATGCACACGGTGCGGATTTGGCTGGGGATCCGCAGCGGATTGGTCGCTGCGGATTCGTAGCAGTTTTCCATCACGTTTACAGTACCACGTAAACCTATGGAAAACCAAATCCGCAGTGCCCATGGTGCGGAAAATACTGCGCGGAAACGCTGCGTTGTATTTTCTGCAGCATGTCAATTCTTTGTGCGGTTTCTGCAGCGTTTTACACCTGCTGCATAATAGGAATGGTGAAATCCGCACAAAAAACACTGGAAATCCGCGGTAAATCTGCAGGTTAAGCGCAGTGCGTTTTACCTGCTGATTTTTCAAAACCGGTGCGGAAAAAACCGCACACAAATCCGCAACGTGGACACATAGCCTTAGGGTTAGGGTTGGAATTAGGGTTAAGATTAGGGTTAGGGGTTTGTTGGGGTTAGGGTTGGGATTAGGGTTAGGGGTGTGTTGTGGTTAGAGTTGGGATTAGGGTTAGGGGTGTGTTGGGGTTAGTGTTGGAGTTAGAATTGAGGGGTTTCCACTGTTTAGGCACATCAGGGGGTCTCCAAACGCGACATGTCGCCACCATTGATTGCAGCCAATCTTCCGTTGAAAAGGTCAAATGGTGCTCTCTCCCTTCCGAGCCCCGACGTGTGCCCAAACAGTGGTTTACCCCCACATATGGGGTACCAGCATACTCAGGACAAACTGGACAACAATTTTTGGGGTCCAATTTCTCCTGTAACCCTTGGGAAAATAAAAAATTGCGGGCCAAAAAATTATTTTTGAGGAAAGAAAAATTATTTTTTATTTTCACGGCTCTGCGTTATAAACTTCTGTGAAGCACTTGGGGGTTCAAAGTGCTCATCACACATCTAGATTAGTTCCTTGGGAGGTCTAGTTTCCAAAATAGGGTCACTTGTGGGGGGTTTCAATGTTTAGGCACACAGGGGCTCTCCAAACGTGACATGGTATCCGCTAACGATTGGAGCTAATTTTCCATTCAAAAAGCCAAATGGCGTGCCTTCCCTTCTGAGCCCTGCCGTGTGCCCAAACAGTGGTTTACCCCCACGTGTGAGGTATTGGTGTACTCAGGAGAAATTGCCCGACAAATTTTAGGATCCAATTTATCCTGTTGTCCATGTGAAAATGAAAAAATTGAGGCTGAAAGAAGTTTTTTGTGACAAAAAAAAAAGTACTTTTTCATTTTTACGGATCAATTTGTGAAGCACCTGGGGGTTCAAAGTGCTCACTATGCATCTAGATAAGTTCCTTGGGGGGGTCTAGTTTCCAAAATGGGGTCACTTGTGGGGGAGCTCCAATGTTTAGGCACACGGGGGCTCTCCAAACGCGACATGGTGTCCGCTAAAGATTGGAGCCAATTTTTTATTCAAAAAGTCAAATGGTGCTCCTTTCCTTCTGAGCCCCGTCGTGCTCCCAAACAGTGGTTCCCCCCACATATGGGGTATCAGCGTACTCAGGACAAATTGGACAACAACTTTCGGGGTCCAGTTTCTCCTTTTACCCTTGGGAAAATAAAAAAATTGTTGCTAAAAGATCATTTTTGTGACTAAAAATTTAAATGTTAATTTTTTCCTTCCATGTTGCTTCTGCTGCTGTGAAACACCTGAAGGGTTAATAAGCTTCTTGAATGTGGTTTTGAGCACCTTGAGGGGTGTAGTTTTTAGAATGGTGTCACTTTTGGGTATTTTCTATCATTTAGACCCCTCAAAGTGACTTAAAATGTGATGTGGTCCTAAAAAATAAAAAAAATAAAAAAATGATGTTGTAGAAATGAGAAATTGCTGGTCAACTTTTAACCCTTATAACTTCCTAACAAAAAAAAATTTGAGTTCCAAAATTGTGCTGCTGTAAAGTAGACATGTGGGAAATGTTACTTATTAAGTATTTTGTGTGACATATCTCTGATTTAAGGGCATGAAAATTCAAAGTTGGAAAATTGCGCACTTTGCCCCGAGGGTGGTTTGCACGTTAATGACCGGGCCAATTTTTACATTTCTGACCACTGTCCCTTTATGAGGCTATAACTCTGGAACGCTTTGACGGATCTTGGCGATTCTGACATTGTTTTCTCGTGACATATT
The DNA here is from genome assembly GCF_051348905.1 of Ranitomeya variabilis. Lineage (NCBI taxonomy): Eukaryota > Metazoa > Chordata > Amphibia > Anura > Dendrobatidae > Ranitomeya > Ranitomeya variabilis. The sequence goes on from NC_135234.1 coordinate 654,728,507, forward strand.
GTACTTCATGTTAGTGGTAACATTTATTTGATATAACTTGCGTTTATTTGTGAAAAAAATGGAAATTTGGCGAAAATTTTGAAAATTTCGCAATTTTCCAACTTTGAATTTTTATGCCCTTAAATCACAGACATATGTCACACAAAATACTTAATAAGTAACATTTCCCACATGTCTACTTTACATCAGTACAATTTTGGAACCAAAATTATTTTTTGTTAGGGAGTTATAAGGGTTAAAAGTTGACCAGCAATTTCTCATTTTTACAACACCATTTTTTTTAGGGACCACATCTCATTTTGAAGTCATTTTGAGGGATCTATATGATAGAAAATACCCAAGTGTGACACCATTCTAAAAACTGCACCCCTCAAGGTGCTCAAAACCACATTCAAGAAGTTTATTAACCCTTCAGGTGTTTCACAGGAATTTTTGGAATGTTTAAATAAAAATGAACATTTAACTTTTTTTCACACAAAATTTATTTCAGCTCCAATTTGTTTTATTTTACCAAGGGTAACAGGAGAAAATGGACCCCCAAAGTTGTTGTACAATTTGTCCTGAGTACGCTGATACCCCATATGTGGGGGTAAACCACTGTTTGGGCGCATGGCAGAGCTCGGAAGGAAAGGAGCGCCATTTGACTTTTCAATGCAAAATTGACTGGAATTGAGATGGGACGCCATGTTGCGTTTGGAGAGCCCCTGATGTGCCTAAACATTGAAACTCCCTACAAGTGACACCATTTTGGAAAGTAGACCCCCTAAGGAACTTATCTAGATGTGTGGTGAGCACTTTGACCCACCAAGTGCTTCACAGAAGTTTATAATGCAGAGCCGTAAAAATAAAAAATCATATTTTTTCACAAAAATGATCTTTTCGCCTCCAATTTTTTATTTTCCCAAGGGTAAGAGAAGAAATTGGACCCCAAAAAATGTTGTGCAATTTGTCCTGAGTACGCTGATACCCCATATGTGGGGGTAAACCATTGTTTGGGCGCATGGCAGAGCTTGGAAGGGAAGGAGCGCCATTTGATTTTTCAATGCAAAATTGACTGGAATTGAGATGGGACGCCATGTTGCGTTTGGAGAGCCCCTGATGTGCCTAAACATTGAAACCCCCCACAAGTGACACCATTTTGGAAAGTAGACCCCCTAAGGAACTTATCTAGATGTGTTTTGAGAGCTTTGAACCCCCAAGTGTTTCACTACAGATTATAACGCAGAGCCGTGAAAATAATTTTTTTTTTTTCCTCAAAAATGATTTTTTAGCCCCCAGCTTTGTATTTTTACAAGGGTAACAGAATAAATTGGACCCCAAAATTTGTTTTCCAATTTGTCCTGAGTACGCTGATACCCCATATGTGGGGGGGAACCACTGTTTGGGCGCATGACAGAGCTCGGAAGGGAAGGAGCGCCATTTGGAATGCAGACTTAAATGGATTGGTCAGCAGCCGTCACGTTGCATTTGCAGAGCCCCTGATGTACCCAAACAGTACAAACCCCCCACAAGTGACCCCATATTGGAAACTAGACCTCCCAAGGAACTTATCTAGATGTGTTTTGAGAACTTTGAACCCCCAAGTGTTTCACTAAAGTTTATAGCGCAAAGCTGTGAAAATAAAACATCTTTTTTTTCCCACAAAAATGATTTTTAGCCCCCCAAATTTTTATTTTCCTAAGGATAACAAGAGAACTTGGACCCCAGAAGTTGTTGTTCAATTTGTCCCGAGTACGCTGATAACCCATATGTTGGGGTAAACCCCTTTTTGGGCGCACGGGAGAGCTCGGAAGGGAAGGAGCACTGTTTTACTTTTTCAACGCAGAATTGGCTGGAATTGAGATTGGACGCCATGTCGCGTTTGGAGAGCCCCTGATGTGCCTGAACAGTGGAAACTCCCCAATTCTACCTGAAACCCTAACCCAAACACACCCCTAACCCTAATCCCAACGGTAACCCTAACCACACCCCTAGCCCTGACACACCCATAATTCTAATCCCAACACTAATCCAAACCGTAAATGTAATCCAAACCCTAACCCTAACTTTAGCCCCAACCCTAACTTTAGCCCCAACCCTAACTTTAGCCCCAACCCTAACTTTAGCCCCAACCCTAACTTTAGCCCCAACCCTAACCCTAACTTTACCTCCAACCCTAACCCTAACCCTAAACGTGACTGAAACACGTGGCACTGAAACACGTGGCACTGAAACACGTGGCACTGAAACACGTGGCACTGAAATACGTGGCACTGAAATACAGGTCCTTCTCAAAAAATTAGCATATAGTGTTAAATTTCATTATTTACCATAATGTAATGATTACAATTAAACTTTCATATATTATAGATTCATTATCCACCAACTGAAATTTGTCAGGTCTTATATTGTTTTAATACTGATGATTTTGGCCTAAAACTCCTGATAACCCAAAAAACCTGTCTCAATAAATTAGCATATTTCAACCGTCCAATCAAATAAAAGTGTTTTTTAATAACAAACAAAAAAACCATCAAATAATAATGTTCAGTTATGCACTCAATACTTGGTCGGGAATCCTTTGGCAGAAATGACTGCTTCAAGGCGGCGTGGCATGGAGGCAATCAGCCTGTGACACTGCTGAGATGTTATGGAGGCCCAGGATGCTTCAATAGTGGCCTTAAGCTCATCCAGAGTGTTGGGTCTTGCGTCTCTCAACTTTCTCTTCACAATATCCCACAGATTCTCTATGGGGTTCAGGTCAGGAGAGTTGGCAGGCCAATTGAGCACAGTAATACCATGGTCAGTAAACCATTTACCAGTGGTTTTGGCACTGTGAGCAGGTGCCAGGTCGTGCTGAAAAATGAAATCTTCATCTCCATATAGCATTTCAGCCGATGGAAGCATGAAGTGCTCCAAAATCTCCTGATAGCTAGCTGCATTGACCCTGCCCTTGATGAAACACAGTGGACCAACACCAGCAGCTGACATGGCACCCCACACCATCACTGACTGTGGGTACTTGACACTGGACTTCAGGCATTTTGGCATTTCCTTCTCCCCAGTCTTCCTCCAGACTCTGGCACCTTGATTTCCGAATGACATGCAAAATTTGCTTTCATCAGAAAAAAGTACTTGGGACCACTTAGCAACAGTCCAGTGCTGCTTCTCTGTAGCCCAGGTCAGGCGCTTCTGCCGCTGTTTATGGTTCAAAAGTGGCTTTACCTGGGGAATGCGGCACCTGTAGCCCATTTCCTGCACACGCCTGTGCACGGTGGCTCTGGATGTTTCCACACCAGACTCAGTCCACTGCTTCCTCAGGTTCCCCAAGGTCTGGAATCGGTCCTTCTCCACAATCTTCCTCAGGGTCCGGTCACCTCTTCTCGTTGTACAGCGTTTTCTGCCACATTGTTTCCTTCCAACAGACTTACCATTGAGGTGCCTTGATACAGCACTCTGGGAACAGCCTATTTGTTGAGAAATTTCTTTCTGGGTCTTACCCTCTTGCTTGAGGGTGTCAATGATGGCCTTCTTGACATCTGTCAGGTCGCTAGTCTTACCCATGATGGGGGTTTTGAGTAATGAACCAGGCAGGGAGTTTTTAAAAGCCTCAGGTATCTTTTGCATGTGTTTAGAGTTAATTAGTTGATTCAGAAGATTAGGGTAATAGGTCGTTTAGAGAACCTTTTCTTGATATGCTAATTTATTGAGACAGGTTTTTTGGGTTATCAGGAGTTGTAGGCCAAAATCATCAGTATTAAAACAATAAAAGACCTGACAAATTTCAGTTGGTGGATAATGAATCTATAATATATGAAAGTTTAATTGTAATCATTACATTATGGTAAATAATGAAATTTAACACTATATGCTAATTTTTTGAGAAGGACCTGTACGTGGCACTGAAATACGTGGCACTGAAATACGTGGCACTGAAATACGTGGCACTGAAATACGTGGCACTGAAATACGTGGCACTGAAATACGTGGCACTGAAATACGTGGCACTGAAATACGTGGCACTGAAATACGTGGCACTGAAATACGTGGCACTGAAATACGTGGCACTGAAATACGTCATACGTGGCACTGAAATACGTGATACGTGGCATTTAAATACGTGGCATTTAAATACGTGGCACTGAAATACGTGGCACTGAAATACGTGGCACTGAAATACGTGGCACTGAAATACGTGGCACTTAAATACGTGGCACTTAAATACGTGGCACTATGACTGTCAGAAAATGTTCATTAAACGGTTAGGGGTAGAGTTAGGGTTAGGGTTTGGATCCCTTTATCACCTTGATGGTGGTGGGTGGCTTTTCAGTGTGTCTTCTGTTTTTTTTCGATAAAAACGCATGCGTTTTTAACGCAAACGCATGTGCTTAAAAACGCAAGAAAATACTGCAGGTTGTATTTCTGAAAATGAACGCATGCAGAAAAAAAACGCATGTGTTTGAAAACGCGACCAAACGCGTACAAAAAAACGCATGCGTTTTCAATGTTAAATATAGGGAAAAAATGCATGCGTTTTTTTGTGCAAAAAACGCTGCAGACAAAAACGCAAGTGTGAAACCAGCGACGCTTTTTATAGCAAAAAAGTTTTTGCGTCTCCACATTTTGAGACCTTTGAGATTTTGAGTTTTTATTGGTAACATTTTCGGACACGTGACCATTTTTGATCACTTTTTATTCCGATTTTTGTGAGGCAGAATGACCAAAAACCTGCTATTCATGAATTTCTTTTGGGAGAGGCGTTTATACTGTTCCGCGTTTGGTAAAATTGATAAAGCAGTTTTATTCGACGGGTCAGTACGATTACAGCGATACCTCATTTATATCATTTTTTTTATGTTTTGGCGCTTTTATACGATAAAAACTATTTTATAGAAAAAATAATTATTTTGGTATCGCTTTATTCTCAGGACTATAACTTTTTTTTATTTTTTTGCTGATGATGCTGTATGGCGGCTTGTTTTTTGCGGGACAAGATGACGTTTTCAGCGGTACCATGATTATTTATATCAGTCTTTTTGATCGCGTGTTATTCCACTTTTTGTTCGGCAGTATGGTAATAAAGCGTTGTTTTTTGCCTCTGTTTTTTTTTTTTTTTTCTCTTACGGTGTTTACTGAAGGGGTTAACTAGTGGGGCAGTTTTATAGGTTGGGTCGTTACGGACGCGGCGATACTAAATATGTGTACTTTTATTATTTTGTTTTTTTTATTTAGATAAAGAAATGTATTTATGGGAATAATATATATATTTTTTTATTATTATTTATTTAGGAATTTTTATATATTTTTTTTTTTTTTTTTACACATGTGTAAACATTTTTTTTTTACTTTGTCCCAGGGGGGGACATCACAGATCGATGATCTGATAGTGTGCACAGCACTCTGTCAGATCACCGATCTCACTTACATCGGTGCAGGCTTACCAGCGTCTGCTCTGAGCAGGCACTCGGTAAGCCACCTTTCTCCCTGCAGGACCCGGATGCCGCGGCCATCTTGGATCCGGGACCTGCAGGGAGGAAGGAGGTAGGAGACCCTCGGAGCAACGCGATCACATCGTGTTGCTCCGGGGGTCTCAGGGAAGCCCGCAGGGAGCCCCCTCCCTGCGCGATGCTTCACTATACCGCCGGTACACTGCGATCATGTTTGATCGCGGTGTGCCGGGGGTTAATGTGCCGGGGGCGGTCCGCGACCGCACCTGGCACATAGTGCCGGATGTCAGCTGCGATAGGCAGCTGACACCCGGCCGCGAACGGCCGCGCTCCCCCCGTGATTTAACCCCTTCACCCCAAAGCCTGTTTTCACCTAAGTGACACGGCCAATTTTTAGAATTCTGACCACTGTCACTTTATGAGGTCATAACCCTGAAACGCTTCAACGGATCCTGGTGATTCTGACATTGTTTTCTCGTGACATATTGTACTTCATGATAGTGGTAAAACTTCTTCGATATGACTTGCATTTATTTGTGAAAAAAACAAAAATTTGTTGAAAATTATGAAAATTTAGCAATTTTCAAACTTATAGTTTTTATGCCCTTAAATTAGAAAGTTATATCTCATAATATAGTTAATAAACAACATTTCCCACATGTCTGCTTTACATCAGCACAATTTTAGAAACATAATTTTTTTTGGTTAGGGAGTTATAAGGGTTAAAAGTTGACCAGCGATTTCTCATTTTTGCAAGAAAATTTGCAAAACCATTTTTTTTACGGACCACCTCACACTTCAAGTGACTTTGAGGGGTCTATATGACAGAAAATGCCCAAAAGTGACACCATTCTAAAAACTGCACCCCTCAAGGTACTCAAAACCATATTCAAAAAGTTTATTAACCCTTCAGGTGCTTCACAGGAATTTTTGGAATGTTTAAAAAAAATTGAACATTCAACTTTTTTTTCACAAAATGTTTACTTCAGATCCAATTTGTTTTATTTTACCAAGGGTAACAGGAGAAATTGGACCAAAAAAGTCGTTGTACAATTTGTCCTGAGTACGCCGATACCCCACATGTTGGGGTAAACCATTGATTGGGCACATGGCAGAGCTCGGAAGGGAAGGAGCGCCATTTGACTTTTCAATGCAAGATTTGCTGGAATTGAGATCGGAACCCATGTCGCAATTGGAGAGCCCCTGATGTGTCTAAACAGTGGAAACCCCCACAAGTGACACCATTTTGGAAAGAAGACCCCCTAAGGAACTAATCTAGATGTGTGGTGAGCACTTTGAACCTCCAAGTGCTTCACAGAAGTTTATAATGTAGAGCCGTAAAAAAAATTCATATTAATTTTCACAAAAAATGATCTTTTTGCCCCAAATTTTTTATTTTCCCAAGGGTAACAGGATAAATTGGACCCCAAAAGTTGTTGTGCAATTTGTCCTGAGTATGCTGATACTTCATATATGGGGATAAACCACTGTTTGGGCGCATGGCAGAGCTCGGAAGGGAAGGAGCGCCATTTGACTTTTCAATGCAAAATTGGCTGGAATTGAGATCGGAACCCATGTCGTGTTTGGAGAGCCCCTGACGTGCCTAAACAGTGGAAACCCCCACAAGTGACACCATTTTGGAAAGAAGACCCCCTAAGGAACTTATCTAGATGTGTGGTGAGCACTTTTAACCCCCAATTGTTTCACTAAAGTTTAGAATGTAGCGCTGTGAAAATTAAAAAATCATTTTTTCTTTCCACAAAATGATGTTTTAGCCCGCAATTTTTTTTTTCCCAAGGGTAACAGGAGAAATTGGACCAAAAAAGTTATTGTCCAATTTGTCCTGAGTACGCTGATACCCCATACATTGGGGGGAACCACTCTTTGGGCGCACGGCAGAGCTCGGAAGGGAAGGAGTGCCGTTTGAAATGCAGACTTAGATGGATTGGTCTGCAGGTGTCATGTTGCATTTGCAGAGCCCCTGATGTACCTAAACAGTAGAAACCCCCCACAAGTGACCCCATATTGGAGACTAGACCCCCCGAGGAACTTATCTAGATGTGTTGTGAGAACTTTGAACCAACTAGTGTTTCACTACAGTTTATCACGCAGAGCCGCGAAAATAAAAAATATATTTTTTTCCATGAAAATGATATTTTAGCCCCCAAGGGTAACAGGACAAATTGGACCCCAAAAGTTGTTGTCCAACTTGTCCCGAGAACGCTGATACCCCATATGTTGGGGGGAACCACTGTTTGGGTGGGCGCACAGGAGAACTCGGAAGGGAAGGAGCACTGTTTTAGTTTTTCAAAGCAGAATTGGCTGGAATTGAGATCGGACGCCATGTCGCGTTTGGAGAGCCCCTGATGTGCCTAAACAGTGAAAACTCCCCAATTCTAACTGAAACCCTAACCCCAGCCCTAACCCTAGCCCTAACCCTAGTCCTAACCCTAGCGCTACTTTCACACTAGCGTTTTTTTGCATACGTCGCAATGCGTCGTTTTGGCGAAAAAACGCATCCTGCAAAGTCATCTGCAGGATGCGTTTTTTCCCCATAGACTAACATTAGCGACGCATTGCGACGTATTGACACACGTCGCAACCGTCGTGCGACGGTTGCGTCGTGTTGTGGCGGACCGCCGGCAGCAAAAAACGTTACATGTAACTTTTTTTGTGCCGACGGTCCACCATTTCCGACCGCGCATGCGCGGCTGGAACTCCGCCCCCACCTCCCCGCACCTCACAATGGGGCAGCGGATGCGTGGAAAAACAGCATCTGCTGCCCCCGTTGTGCGGCGCTTGCACAGTATGCGTCGGTATGTCGGGCCGACGCAGCGCGACGGCCCCGTACCGACGCTAGTGTGAAAGTAGCCTAACGGGAAAATGGAAATAAATATATTTTTTTAAATTTTATTATTTTTCCCTAACTAAGGGGGTGAAGAAGGGGGATTTGATTTACTTTTATAGCATTTTTTAGCGGATTTTTATGGTTGGCAGCCATCACACACTAAAAGACGCTTTTTATTGCAAAAAATAGTTTTTGCATCACCACATTTTGAGAGCTATAATTTTTCCATATTTTGGTCCACAGAGTCATGTGAGATCTTGTTTTTTGCGGGACCAGTTGACGTTTTTATTGGTACCATTTTTGGGCACATGACATTTTTTGATCGCTTTTTATTCCGATTTTTGGGAGGCGGAATGAACAAAAACCAGCAATTCCTGAAATTCTTTTAGGGGGGGCGTTTATACCGTTCCGCGTTTGGTAAAAAGGATAAAGCAGTTTTATTCTTCGGGTCAGTACGATTACAGCGATACCTCATTTATGTAATTTTTTTTATGTTTTGGCGCTTTTACACAATAAAAACTATTTTATATAAAAAAATAATTGTTTTTGCATCGCTTTATTCTGAGAGCTATAACTTTTTTTATTTTTCTGCTGATGATGCTGTATGGCGGCTTTTTTTGCGGGACAAGATGACGTTTTCTGCGGTACCATGGTTATTTATATCCGTCTTTTTGATCGCGTGTTATTCCACTTTTTGTTTGGCGGTATGAGAATAAAGCGTTGTTTTTTGCCTCGTTTTTTTTTTGTTTTTTTTTACGGTGTTCACTGAAGGGGTTAACTAGTGATATAGTTTTATAGGTGGGGTCGTTACGGACGTGGCGATACCAAATATGTGTACTTTTATTGTGTGATTTTTTTTTTATTTTTTTTTAATTTAGATAAAGAAATGTATTTATGGGAATATTTTTTTTTTTTTTTTTTCTTTAGGATTTTTTTTCTTTTTTTTTTTTTTACACATGTGGAAATTTTTTTTTTTTACTTTGTTCCATGGGGGGACATCACAGATCGGTGATCTGACAGGGTGCACAGCACTCTGTCAGATCACCGATCTGACAGGCACATTGCAGAGGCTTGCCGGCGCCTGCTATGAGGAATTCTCAGCAGACGCCGGCAAGCAGGGTCATCTCATGACCCGGAAGGAGTCCCGCGGCCATCTTGGATCCGGGGACTCCTTCCAGGTCACCGGAGCAGCGTGATCTCATCGCGCTGCTCCGGTGGGAGAGCGCAGGGAGACCCCGTCCCTGCGCGATCCCCCTCTATGCCGCTGTCACTATTGACAGCGGCATCAGAGGGGTTAAGTGCCCGCGATCGGCGATAGCGGCGATCGTGGGCATTGCTGCGGGGTGTCAGCTGTCATATACAGCTGACACCCGCACCCGATCACCGCGGCGCTCAGCGTGAGACCGCGGTGATCGGGGCGCCGTACTAGTACTGCGGCTGGCACTAATGCAGTGCCGGCAGCACAGTACTAGTACGGCGCATGTCGGGAAGGGGTTAAGCTTTTTATATAATTTTTTTTTTTCATTTTTTAAAAAAATATTTTTAAAACGATTTTTCTTTAAGTTTAGGCATACTTCAATAGTCTCCATGGGAGGCTAGAAGCTGCCTTAACTTGATTGGCTCTGCTACATAGAGGTGATGCTCAGATCGCCTCTGTGTAGCGAAATTACTGCATTGCTATGAGCTCCGACCGCACAGTGGCGCTCCTAGCAGTCCGACATCAACAACTATAGAGGTCTCAAGGAGACCTCTGGTTGTTATGCCATCGAACCGATAACCCCCCTCCCGATCACGTGACGGGGGTGGGGTCGGCTGTGCGCGTATTTCTGGCCCGATGGCCGGAAGCGCGCATTAAATGCCGCTGTCAGTTTGACAGCGGCATTTAACTAGTTAGTGTGTTAAGCTGGATCGCGATTCCACCCGTGCTGTGGGGACCCTTTTGGAATAGCTGGCCTGGTGGAGTATAGGGAAGGGGTTAAAATATAAAGAATTTGATTTCTATTTTTTCATACAATAATGCAGTAATTCCTTGCTTCTGTAGGTGCTTACCCTGTGCGGTCTTGTTCACTTTTATCCGGTTTTCTCATTTACACAGAGGAGCGCTGCTCTGCACGTGATGTGATTAAATGTGACGGCTCCGTATGTTCTTTACAGACACCACAGTGGAAAATGCCATCCAGGGTCATCATGTTGTAGATGCTGTAGCGTATTCACTACAAATCTATGTAATATCTCTCATCCCTCTGCTGACTTGCAGTTGTCTTCTATTAAGGCATCAAAACACCACAGACTAAAGCGTTACCACAGCCAGATGTATGTGAACGGCTCCAAGTGTGACCTGAACGGCCAGCTGCGAGAGACCGAAGTCCGAGTAAGACTATGATTTGTGTTTGTCACCGATGCTCCGCTCCATGTGTAACCTGATGTAAGCGCTCGTGCAGGCGACTATTCTAATCAGACGATTGCTGCTCATACCCATGTTATTCTTTGGGACAGTGCACATGTGCAATTTTTTTTTTTTTTTTTTTTCTCGAACCAAGGGGAAGTAAAATCCGTGCATTTGCCTCCGACAATTGGACAGCATTCGCCCATTCATGTCTATGGGTCCTATTTTCCTGGACTGACCTCCCGGAGAAGGTGGTAATTTATTTTCTTTTTTCACCTTCAAGAAAATCAGATCTCACTCTGGTTAAATTCTGATCAGTCTGTTTAGCATAGTCAGACCGATTCTTCTTTTTTTTTTTTTTTTTTTTGAATGGAGAGAAAACGGTCATCTGTACCTACCCTAATACTCGAAGTTATGGAGATCTATGTCCGTGCACCAGTAGTTTAGCTCTCTCTCTCTTCATTAGTTGTTAACCCTATAAGGTCATGTTTTTTTTGTAACCTTGTTTCATGAACCGTAACACTTTACCATATAAAGTACTGAAAATGGAGGAAAAAAAATCCCAATGCAGTGAAATTTTCCAATTTTCGAGGATTCTGTAAAGTCAGGTTCCCATGTGAGGTTTAGGTCCTGTTCTTGTTGGTACGTGGACTTACACAATTTTGATCAAAATAACAAAATACGGTAAGTGCCTCGTGTGTAGCTATCGTGGAGTTCATGTAGTAATTATTTGCAGAGTGCTGTTGGTGTATGTGTAATATATTACATATATTTTCTGTATAGAGTCGTGCTTTGTAGAATGGTTATGTGAATATGTTAGTGATGTGTAATTGTTCCGTTGTCGTTGCAGTTCTTGTGTGAAGACGGCTCAGGAGACTATATCGCTCGGGTGGATGAACCTCAGTCTTGTACTTACGTGCTAACCATTCACACCACTCGGATCTGCAATCATCCCTTCTTACGTCCTGCTTCCACTGGCTCACCACAGCCCATAAAATGTCATCCGGCTCTGAGCCCGGAACAGTATGTAGAATATGTAAAGGCACAAGTGTGTAAGTATAGCCCTCATCATTCTATTCAATACTTTCACAACCGTTCACCAGTTTGAGCAGTTTAAACTGGCCACATTATGGAATAGTGATTGTTGAGCTGAGTAATGTATCTTTATATTTCTTAACTTTGTTGTGAGATATTGGCTTATAAAGTTTAGATTCTAATTTCCCTATCAACTGAGGAGGCGATGGCAGAGATTCTTCTCGGGGGCATGGACTTTTTCCCCTGCATAACATGCACCAATCATAAGCAAGAGCTGTCATGCAAGGGGGAAAAAAAAAACAAAAAAACGTACCTGTAGCGAAGGTCACACCCGGCTCATGTGATGACTATAGATTCTCTCATCAGAATGCAAATGACAGTGTGATCAAACTCTGACTGGACATTGTCATCCGCGTGCAGTACGCGTGTAATCCAAATATTCAATAAAACTCGGGCATTCTGTTTTTTTTTTTTTGTTTTTTTTCCCTCATGGATTTATCCTGAAAAATGTAGACTTCTGCACAGCCTCATAGACTAATATTGGTTGGGGTGCTATCCAATGTTTTGTCGAATCACACTGGGCCCGTTAATAGTCTTCTGCAACCTGCCCTAAGACCTCTGACACACAGCCCGGTTCTTCTCACTGGCCTCATTGCCAGCACCCACTCTGATTACAAGTGGGGTAGGGGAGTAGAGCAGGGCTGTGTCATTACTACCCTCTTTTACAGCTTTCCTCTCCAGGTGCTTTAAAGGGGTTTTCCCAAGAACAAAGTTAATTTTAATCAATTTAGCTTGAATAACAGTACCCTACACAATTGGATGTGTTTAAACAAATGTTCCTGTGCATAAATAATTTTTATAAATGCGTCCCTACTGTGTAGTGTCTGTGTCTGACCATGCAGAAACCTGGTCTGATCATACCACAGCTCCTGGGCAGGGGAGGAAGCAAAAGAGAGGATACAGACAGGACAACAGGGGATTTGCCTCACAAAAAAAACATCATTTCCGATCCCATGCAGTCCTGTGTGTATACTTTTTGCTCCCTCCCCTGCCCAGTAGCTGCGGTATGATCAGATCATATTCCTGCACGGTCAGACACAGCCATTACACAGCAGGAGCACATTTATAAGATTATCTCAGCACAGGAACATTTTTTATTTTTTTTTTAACTCATCCAGTTGTGGAAATTATTATTATTCCTAGATCTCTTAATTTAAATATACTTTGTGGGAAAACTCCTTTAAGTTTTGCTCTACTCCCTCTGCACACACTGACAGTGTCGTGAGAGGAGAGCTGCAATAGGTGGTTGTAATGACACACCTTGTAATCACAGTAAATGGCAGCCTCCTAAAATGGTTCCCTGCTTAAATTTAATAGTGTTGCAAAAAGTAGGGAACCAATGAAAGTAACCACAGGATCTGACAATATTGGGTACGTTTGTGGTCTGTTACTATGAAGACACTGAATTTTGTATAGAAGTAGAAGAAAAAATACTTTTTTTTTTTTTTTTCTCAAAACCTTATGCAATCCTGCTTTTTTTTTAATTTATTTTAGATACATTGTTGGAAAACAAATAATTGGCTATAGAGGTGTATGTTGATTTAATGAACAGTAACCATGTCTACACAGAATGGGAATCCTTTTCTCTGCCCCTATATTTCAGACAAAGGTTTAGTTGCAGCTTTGATCTTACATTACGCAAATGACATTCTCTTTACAGATGACACAAAGCGGATAGTGGAGGAACTTTCCGAAGAACTGAAGACCCTTGATCTTAAAACGTTAGCATCCAAAAGGGCAGGCTCTTTAGATCACAGAGAACCAGTGATGACAACTGAAACCAAAGATGAGCATCAGCAAGTAGAGACTGGTAGGTAGTATTTCTGTGGGCTTGAGATACAGATCACTATTTGGACTTCATAGAAAACACAATATAAGGTCGGTTTCACATTAGCGTTTTGAGGAGCTGCGGAGGGCTGCAGACTTCCTCCGTGAAGCCCCACCCTCAGCCGCTAGCTCCGCCTACTACTGCATGCGGCCTGCGTACCTATCTTTAACATTAGGTACGCAGGTCGTGCGGCTGTATGCGGAGGCTTCCGCATGCGTCGTTTTGACATGATGTGGCGATCAGCGTAGGACGCAGCTGGTAGCAATTTCTTTTTTTTACCCTTCGCCATGACAGCACCCACTGGAGAGATAGGGATCCGCCCCAAGGAACAGGAAACCTACAGAAGAATAAAAGGGGCGGTCCGCCTCTCCTCGTCAGTTTAGGTTTCCTGTTCCCAGGGGACAGGATCTCTGGATCTCACAGGACCACAGAAGACCTTACCTGGGCCAGAAGCATCCGCCTGTGCGGTCTCTGCGGGAACGGCAGGGGATGCGGTCCAGATGCAGCGTCGGGGGAGATTCCGTTAGACGGCTCCCCCCTCGTCTGTCCGGCGCACATGATGACCGGGTCCAGGAGAGGCCGCCCGGTCTCACTGTAGAAATGCTGCGGGGAGGTGCGGCCTGGAAGGAGCCTGGACGCGGGCTGACATATTGGAGTCCGGGATCCATTGCATGATCCCCAGCGGCAGCCGGAACACCTTAAGCGCAGGGCCGAGGTAAGAGCGAGGCCGCGCATGTGGGGAGCGGTGTAAGCCACCATTACGCGCCCGGAAGTGATTACAAGCACTTCCGGGGCATTCATCAGCGGTGGGGGAAAGCGCGGTTCGCGCATGTGCAGTTCACCGCAAAAAAAAAATCAAACCGGATCTTCTTCTGCCTATAAATGGGGGATGGTTGCCAGCGCACAGGCGAGGCATCATAAAATCCCCAGGCAAGACTGTGGACCCAGCAGGTGATGCAGCCAGCAGGAGGTCCTCAGATGCCAGCCGCAGGAGCGAGGCCACGGATTCAAGGTCCAGGAAAACGCTTCGGCCACCTGATCCGGTACTATACAGCTTCACTGGGTGAGTGTTTAAAACCTCTGCCTATAAAGCTGACACTCTTTTCCACAAAATCTTCTTCACCCAGGCCAAAAAGAAACAAAAGTCCAAGCACAAACAGTGTGCATTGTGTGACGAACCTCTCCCAGATTCCCACCCTAAAAAACTCTGCAACCAATGTGTTTCTGAAACCATGCAGAGTCCATCTATGTCGGTTACGGATATACGGGCCATAATTAGGGAAGAGTTGCAGGCCATTACACAAGCCAGCGCACCCCCTAAGAAATCCAGTAAGGAGAGGGTAGTATGCAGCTCTGAGTCCGATGATGAAGGCGTCATCCACTCAGACTCCTCGCATTCGTCATCCTCTTCTTCAGTGCCGTCTGACATTGAAGGTCGGGCTTGTTTTCCCCTTGATGGGGTTGACAACCTTGTAAAATCTATCAGGAATACGATAGGTTGTGAGGATACAAGAGATGACCAAACTGCACAAGACATCATGTTTGCAGGGTTAGCAGAGAGGAAAAGAAGATCCTTTCCAGTAATTCCCGCTGTCAAGGCATTGATAAAGAGGGAATGGGATAAACAAGACCAGAGAGGATTTCTCCCATCAGCCTCCTCAGCCTCCAAAAGGAAGTACCCCTTTAATGATGAGGAGCTAATAACATGGACTAAGATCCCTAAGGTGGACGCAGCAGTCTACCGGTTGAAGATGCAGGCCTACTCTCTGATCCCCTGGATCGGAAAGCAGAATCTTCATTAAAAAGAGCATGGGAAGCTTCCACAGGCATATTCAAACCAACAATTGCCAGTACGTGCACTGCTAGATCCATGCTTGTCTGGATTGATCAGTTGGATCAGCAAATTGAACAAGGAGTCTCCAGACAAAAATTGCGAGATGCGATACCATTAATCAGAGGGGCAGCAGCATTCATGGCTGACGCATCAGCTGACTCTCTTCGCCTCGCAGCACGATCAGCTGGTCTGGTAAATAATGCCAGACGTGCGTTATGGATGAAGAGTTGGAAGGGGGATACACAGTCGAAGGCCAAGATCTGTGCTATTCCGTGTGAGGGTGAGTTTTTATTTGGAAAAGCTTTGGATGAAATCCTCAAAAAAGCGAAAGAAAGGAAAAAAGCCTTCCTTGATCCCTCAATTCCTTTCTATAGGAAGACCTTCAGGAGAAGACCGTTCGGTAAAAGAAGGCAAAATGAAAGACCGTCACGGTGGGCCACAAAAGAGGGAAAACAAAAGTGGTACTATGTTTAAAGGCCCCCCCTTCCGTAGAGACCATAAATATTAAAACACCAGACACCCCAGTAGGGGGTAGGTTAAAATTTTTCTTTCCCCAATGGCAAAAGATTACGTTAAATTCCTGGGTTCTAAATATTATTAAAGAAGGAATTAAAGTAGAATTCCTCCAAATTCCCCATAATTCTTTTATTTTAACAGTCCTTAGTTCACCAATACAACAAAGGGCCCTTGAATTAGAGATCCAAAGTCTCTTAAATAAAAATGTCTTAGTTAAAGTACCAAGGGGACAAGAGGGTAGTGGTTTCTACTCTCCATTATTTTTAATTCCTAAACCCGATGGTTCATTCCGAACAATTATAAATCTTAGAAAACTCAATACATAAATTATACGTTTAAAATGGAATCTATTAGATCTGCCATTAAACTCCTTTATCTAAATTGTAAAATAGGTGGCAGTGATTTGAAAGATGCCTACTACCATCTCCCTATCCATAACAGATATCAAAAATACTTCAGAGTCGCAGTAAAACTCGATGGGGAAATTCATCATTTCCAGTACACGGCCATGCCCTTTGGTCTTTCCACAGCACCAAGAATCTTCACCAAAGTGATGTTAGAGGTGATGGCCTACCTTCGCCAGAAAGACACTTTAATCATCCCTGATTTAGATGATTTTTTAGTTGTAGGAAATTCGTCCCTTCAGTGTGCTGAACGTTTAGCGGACACTGTCTCATCCTTACAAAACCTAAGCTGGATCATCAACTCTGAAAAATCCAGACTTATCCCACTTTCCCTCCAGATGGTTCTAGGGTTCCATCTAGATTCTGCAACACAAAAATGTCTACTCCCTCGGGAAAAAATATCTAAAATAGAGGGGAAAGTAAGGGCGGCCATTCATCAACCTCGAATGTCCCTGAGGGAAGGAATGTCCCTATTAGGATCCCTTTCTTCCTGTACTCCAGCTGTCCAGTGGGCACAACTCCACACCCGAACATTGCAGCACCAAATTCTTCGAGAACAGAGAGAATTCCTAGGGCACCTCAAAACAAAAATAACGTTATCACAGGAGGTCCTAGCTTCCTTGGGGTGGTGGCTAGATAATAAAAATTTGACGGAGGGGGTCCCTTGGGTGATAACGCCATCCCACACTGTGACTACTGATGCTAGTCCCTATGGGTGGGGCGCACATATGGGGGATAGATTCTGCCAAGGAATATGGAATAAGGAAGAACTCTTATATTCATCTAATTTAAAAGAGTTGAATGCAGAAAACTATGCACTGCGTCAATTTCTCCCACAGCTTCGAGGAAATCACGTCAGTCTGTTCAGACAACAGTACGACGGTGGCTTATTTTAACAAACAAGGCTCTACTCGATCAGACGCTCTAATGTCTTCCGCAAAGAATGTCTTGATCCTGGCCGAAAAACATCTGCTGTCCCTCTCCGCGGTCCACATCAACGGAGAGAGCAATCAACAGGCAGACTTTCTAAGTCGACACACTCTACATCAAGGAGAATGGAGTCTAAATCCTCACATTTTTTACAAGATTACATTATTATGGGGCAGACCCCAAATGGACCTGTTTGCTATGAGACGGAACAGACAAGTGCGAAAATTTGCATCTCGGTCCCATGCAGACCACCCGGACATTCTAGATGCTTTTCAAATACCCTGGCAATTCAAGCTGGTATACGCCTTCCCTCCGATAATTCTGCTTCCACAAGTAATACGGAAAATCAGGGAAGAACAAGCCAGGATAATATTGATAGCACCATTCTGGCCCAAGAGACCATGGTTCTCGTGCCTGCAATCAATGTCGGTGACAGACCCATGGGTCCTTCCCTCAATCCCAGACCTACTATCTCAGGGACCTTTCTTCCACCCCCAAGTGGACAGTCTCCACTTGACGGCCTGGAATTTGAAAGGCAGATATTAAATTCCAGAGGGTTTTCAGAAGGGCTAATTGATACACTCCTGCTTAGCAGAAAACCATCCACCACCAAAATTTATACCAAAATATGGAAAAAGTTTCTTCAGTTCCATACAGGTTCAAACCCATCAGAAATTCCAATAAAATCTATTCTAGAATTTCTACAGAAAGGGAAAGAGTTGGGTCTGTCGGTTAACACACTAAAAGTCCAGGTGTCCACTCTGGGTGCCCTCTATGGCCATAATGTTGCTGGTAACAAATGGGTGTCCCGCTTCATTACGGCCTGTGAACGAGTTACTCCTGTCCACATACCTAGAGTAGCTCCTTGGCATCTAAACCTAGTTCTAGACTCCCTAACAGAACCTCTGTTTGAGTCTATAGATGCAATATCTCTAAAAAACTTGTCGCTAAAAACTGCCTTCTTAGTAGCATTAACATCGGCTAGGAGAGTCAGCGACATTCAGGCCTTATCCATAGATCCACCTTTCCTTCTAACATTTCAGGACAGATTAATTTTAAAACCAGATCCCTTATATCTCCCTAAAGTTGCAGGGAAATTCCATAGGTCACAAGAGATACATCTTCCTACTTTCTTTAAAGATCCCTCCACTCCTGAAGAACAGAGATTCCACACTCTAGATGTCAGGAGAATAGTTTTACACTATATTGAAAAAACTAGTAGTTGGAGGCAGAGTAGGGCTCTGTTCATATCCTTCCAGGGTAAAAAGAAGGGATATGGAGTCACAAGAGCTACATTGTCCCGGTGGATTAGAGACACGATCCTGCTGACCTACTCCATGAAAAATAAGGAACATCCGGAAGGCATTAAGGCACATTCCACCAGAGCTATGGCGTCTTCCTGGGCCGAAAAGAGGAAACGTTCCAATTGAGGACATATGTAAGGCAGCAACTTGGTTGGCTCCTTCTACCTTCTATAATCACTACAGACTTGATCTTTCATCAGATTCTGACCTTTACTTTGGCAGGACTATCCTCAGCACGGTGGTCCCCCCCCCCAGGTGTTGGTCTCTGGAAATCTCTCCAGTGGGTGTTGTCATGGCGAAGGGTAAATAGCCGGATTACTCACTGGTAATGCTCTTTTAATGAGTCCATGACAGCACCCAGTTACATCCCTCCCTATTAAATTAAAAAATTCGTTTGAATTACTTCTGTTGAGTATTTAAGTTTAAATATATGTTTGTAAATAATTGGACTAATACTGGCGGTCCTCCGGGTACTCTGAAAATGAAACTGACGAGGAGAGGCGGACCGCCCCTTTTATTCTTCTGTAGGTTTTCTGTTCCTTGGGGCGGATCCCTATCTCTCCAGTGGGTGCTGTCATGGACTCATTAAAAGAGCATTACCGGTGAGTAATCCGGCTATTTCTCCGCATCGTCAAAACGACACATGCGGAAGCATCCGCATACAGCCGCATGGCCTGCGTACCTAATGTTAAAGATAGGTACGCAGGCCACATGCAGGAGTAGGCGGAGCTAGCGGCGGAGGTGCGTCCGAGGGCGGGGCTTCACGGAGGAAGTCCGCAGCTCCTCAAAACGCTAGTGTGAAACTAGCCTAACAGTTCTGTTCTTTACTATGTTGTATAGTACTGTATTTCATACCATCTAAAATCATGTCACTGTTCTGGCACAAGGACATACCGTATTTTCTTTCTCGCTTCATTGGGGCACACAGGTAACCATGGGTGTATGCTGCTGTCGCTAGGAGGCTGACACTATGCAAATAAGGAAACATTAACTCTTCCTCGGCAGTATACACCCTCCGATAGGCACAATGCAACTCAGTTTTTGCTTAGTGTCTGTAGGAGGCGGACCTGGATCTAACACCAGATCTGCATTATTTTCTTTTACAGGGGTTTTTGTGTTTTATTAATCATTTCCCTTTCTCTTTCAGATTCACTTTTTTGGGTAACAGGGTGCAGCTTCTTACCCTGTTTTTCCCACATTTAAGCGACCGAGAGAG
Source organism: Ranitomeya variabilis (assembly GCF_051348905.1). Lineage (NCBI taxonomy): Eukaryota > Metazoa > Chordata > Amphibia > Anura > Dendrobatidae > Ranitomeya > Ranitomeya variabilis. The sequence goes on from NC_135234.1 coordinate 654,748,294, forward strand.
CAGTGTGGTACTCCCCACATTGCCCACTCTGACCCGCTGGCAGGACTTCGTCCCCTGTCACCCTTATGGGTGTTTCAGGGTGACTTCTTGGTGGCCATTCCTCACCTTTTCCCCTCCTCACCCCTCTCCTTGGAGAGGGCTGAGAGGAAGACTGTGGTCATCTATGGTGACCTCCCCCCTTCTCGTAAGGGGTTGACGCAGTGTTCTGCACCGTCCGGAGATGGTGCGGGAAGGAGGATCTTACTCCCAGGACCCTCTTCTTCTCCGAGGGATTCTGACGCGATCCTCAGACACCAAAGAGCCAGATTCAAGCAAGGTAGAAGTGGGACAGGAGCCCACTTTTTCAACTCACATGGCAGAGCTCACCAGTCTCTAGTTTTTCCAAATTTCACCCCTAATCAGGCGATTTCCGGCATATTGCAGCCTCTCTCCTTCCCCCGTTAGGCCACACCCCCCTGGCTGGTGCAGGCCTACCAGCGCCGCACTTTCATTTTCTCCAGCGCCGGGCCACGCCCCCTCGGCTGTGCACTGCCTCGGCTCTCCACTCTGACACGCCTCCTCAGGCGCGTCGGCCTATCAGGACGCCGGTTTCTTTTTCCCGGCTATGCCCACTCTTCTGCGCGCCCGAACACAGCCTTGCCCGCTCACCGCTCGCTCCAGCGTTGCATGGCCAGAGAACTGCGTTCATCTTGGCGGGCTCTTGCAGTGTCTTCAGCATTCGGAGGGGGACACAGTACCTGCGCTGCCTCTGCAATCGCTAGGTGTCTGGTGGGCTCGGCATTCCCTGCCTCCTTCCTCAGCTGTACTCCCTTCAGCAGCATCGCCTTCGTAGCGTTCTGCTGCAGTCCTCACTTCAGCAGTATCGCCTGCATAGCGTTCTGCTACAGCCCTCTTCAGCAGTATCGCCTTTATAGCGTCCTGCTGCAGTCTTCATTCAGGCTGTACCTATGCCCAACCCCACACAGGCCTCCAGCTACAAACCCACGGTGACCCATTGCGCTTGTGCCCACTGTAAGAGAAAGTGAGCTTCAGGCCAGCCGTCGCCTTTCTGTCTGTCCTGCAGTCCTTCCACCATGTCCGTCCCTCAGGAAGCTCCTATTGCTCGGGATGAGTGCATTCCCCCTCCCCCGGAGTGGGCTGTTGCTATGTCTGTCAGTCTCAGACCTGACAAAAGTGTCCCAGTCCCTGGTACAGGTCCTAGAACGCATGCCGCTTCTATCTTCTGCCACCAGTGCCACGAACGCCTCCCACAGCGATTCGCTCGCACCTGAACATGACGCGCACAGGGTCAGATTGGAGAAAGGATCCAGAAAGAGGGCTCTGTCTAGCTCCTCATGCAGCTCTCCGGAACCTGGGGCACCATCTAGAATACCCCTCTCCACCCGTTCCCCCTCCTCAGAGGCGGACTTCGGGTCAAATGTACTTTCACACTCAAAAGTCTGATTCAGATACAGATCAAACCGCTGGCACGCAGGACATGGTAGATAGCCTTAGTCTGGGTTCACATTGCGTTTTTATAGCACGTTAGACGGACTGCGTTACACCGCGGCATAATGCGGTGTAACGTAGTCCGTTAACGCCGCCATTCAGTCCTATGTCGGAGTCATCGCTAGCGCACGCCCACGCGCTTCCGGGTCCATCAGTGCTAACGCAGATAGAGAGATAGAGCTAGCATAAGCTCTGCGCTAGCGATGTGACAAATCGGCACTTGCGTTAACAGGCCATTAACGCATGTGTTGAATGGGTTGCTGTTAACGCAATGTGAACCCAGCCTTATTTCGGCTATTATTCAAACCCTTGAGCTTAAGGAGGAGGATTCCACCTCCCAGGAGGACTCCGTTTCTTTCAAACGGGTGAAACGGCCCTCTGGAGTTTTTCCCAATCACAAAGAGTTTAGAATACTACCTCTAGCCACTGGGAACAACCCAGAAAACGTTTTCCAGGCAGAAAGCGTCTGGATATCTTGACCCCTTTAATCCAGACCTAGTCAGCAAGTGGTCTGATTCCCCTAAGGTAGACCCGCCGGTCTCTCGTCTATCCTCGCAGACAGTTCTGTCTATCCCAGATGCAGCGTCTCTTAAGGACGCTACAGACAGGCAAATTGAGGCTTTAACCAAATCAGCCTTTGAGGCGTCTGGCGCCTCTTTGCCCGAATTTCGCCTCCTCTTGGGTGGCGAAAGCCGTGTCTGCCTGGGCTAAGATACTTCGCAGGGGCATCGTTTCTTCAACTCCTTTGGAGGAACTAGCTGATTTAGCGGACCAGATTGCACACACGGGGAAATATCTGTTAAATGCCTCCTTGGATGCAGCTGCTTGTTCCGCAAGAGCAAACAGCAACATCATTGCCATTCGCCGTGTCCTTTGGCTGAAGGCGTGGAACGCTGACCCCCTCTTCTAAAAAGTCTCTCACTGGCCTTCCATTCCAGGCTCCAGGCTCTTCAGCACTAAGCTAGACCAGATCATCTCCGACGCTACAGGTGGAAAGAGCACCTCTCTCCCTCAATCCAAGCCTAAGCGCCCCGTTAATCGTAGGGGACCCCAGTCGTTTCGGCCCTTCTCTGACGGTTTCTCCCAGCGGGAGCATTTTTCCGCTCAGGGGGAACGGAGAAAACCTTCCTTCGGGCCTACCCCCCTCACTGGAGGGCTAAGAGACGCTCCTCTAAACCTTTTCGGTAATCATAGCCACAGATTCTCTTCAAAATGATGGGTCACCCCCACCTGGAAATCTTTCCAGGGTGGGAGGCTGACTTCTGTACACAGAGGCTTGGTTATCAGTAGTCGACACCTGGGTCAGGGAGATCGTCACATCAGGATGAAAAATAGAATTTTCTTCGCCCCCAGGAAGACGTTTCTTCCTCCCCCGTCCACCCAAGCAGCCGTCCCATGCCCCAGGGCTCCTCCATGCCGTCAATGCCCTCCTTGCCTCAGGAGTGATCTTTCCTGTTCCTTACCATGAGCGGTTTTTGGGTTTTTACTCAAAATCTATTTGTGGTTCAGAAAAAAGACGTCTCTCTCCACCCGATTTTGGATCTCAAACAGTTGAACCGCCACCTTTGGGTTCGACACTTCAAGATGGAGTCACTGCGCTCGGTGATCGCTTCCATGGAACCGGGGGAATATCTGGGCTCTGTGGACATTCAGGATGCCTACCTGCACATTCCTATTTGTCAGCAGCATCAGAGGTTCCTTCGTTTCATGATCCAGGAGCAACATTACCAGTTTATAGCTCTACCGTTCGGCCTAGCGTCCACCCCCAGGGTCTTTACGAAAGTAATGGCAGCGGTCATGGCCATCAGTCGTTCAAAGGGGATCCTCATAATCCCCTATCTCGACGACCTTCTGGTCAAGGGTCCGTCTTGCCGGGACTGCGACCAGAGTCTCCAGATCACTCTGGATACGCTGATCCGCCTCGGCTGGATAATCAATAGGGACAAGTCGACCTTGATTCCAACTCAACGCCTCGAGTTCTTGGGCATGGAATTCAACACCATCCAAGCTCGGGTCTTCCTCCCGAAAGAGAAGTTCTTCTCTCTCTGCCTTAAAGCATCCAGTTCCTCTGCCTCTACATCTCTGCATGAAAGTTCTAGGGAAGATGGTCGCTTCCATAGAAGCAGTACCTTACGCTCAATTCCACTCTCGCCCTCTCCAGCTGGCTCTCCTGTCTGCCTGGGACAAGAACCCACTTCCCCTAGGTCGCCCAATTCGCCTTTCTCTCAATGTGAGACAGTCTCTCACTTGGTGGATTCTTTCCACCTCCATCCTGCGCGGGAGGTCATTTCTCCACATCTGCTGGCAGATCGTCACCACCGACGCCAGTCTTCAGGGGTGGGGTGCGGTCTTTCTCCATCACACAGCGCACGGTTGCTAGAAGGTTCAGGAGACCCTTCTCCCCATCAATCTCTTGGAGATCAGGGCGATCTTCCTCGCCGTCCTCCACTGGCAGCCCCTCCTCACAGGAAATCCGGTCCGCGTTCAGTCAGACAACGCCACGGTGGTGGCTTACATAAACCATCACGGAGGGACTCGCAGCAAGCAGATCATGAAGGAGGTGTCAAACATTCTACTCTGAGCAGAGAACCACGTTCCCGATATCTCAGCTGTCCACATTCCAGGTGTGGACAATTGGGAAGCCGACTTCCTCAGCCGTCAGGGCCTTGCGTCAGGAGAGTGGTCTCTCCATCCCACCGTCTTCAACCAAATATCTGATCAAACCAATAAAATGACCATGACCATGGTACTTATATAAAACAATTATTTTATTAGAAAAATTTCCTTATAAAAACAAACAACATATGTCTATTTAACCAAAGAGTGCTAGACCACAAAAAGGGACTGGAAATGCCTGAGGCTGATCCCACACATTTGGCCGCTGCTACATATAAATGAGAGACAAATCCCATATGAAATGCTTCCTATACTAAAAACCCTTCTACCATAATGCCTGTGCAAGAAGATTTACTATAATCCAAATGTGCTTATATTTTGTTCTCCGTTATGAGGTAAGTGAACACTTTTATCCTTTTTCTATGGCACATAGTTTTTCTGCAGCGGATGGCATATAGATAATAGAGTATAGGTAAATTACCTTGTGGTTGGCCTGATGGGGGAATACCTTGGCGTCCCTTAGCCCCGACGCGCGTTTCGCACTGCTTCTTCGGGAGGCGAAGCAGTGCGAAACGCGCGTCGGGGTTAAGGGACGCCGAGGTATTCCCCCATCAGGCCAACCACAAGGTAATTTACCTATACTCCATTATCTATATGCCATCCGCTGCAGAAAAACTATGTGCCATAGAAAAAGGATAAAAGTGTTCACTTACCTCATAACTGAGAACAAAATATAAGCACATTTGGATTATAGTAAATCTTCTTGCACAGGCATTATGGTAGAAGGGTTTTTAGTATAGGAAGCATTTCATATGGGATTTGTGTCTCATTTATATGTAGCAGCGGCCAAATGTGTGGGATCAGCCTCAGGCATTTCCAGTCCCTTTTTGTGGTCTAGCACGCTTTGGTTAAATAGACATATGTTGTTTGTTTTTATAAGGAAATTTTTCTAATAAAATAATTGTTTTATATAAGTACCATGGTCATGGTCATTTTATTGGTTTGATCAGATCTTTGTGAGATTAGTATTATTATGGTACAGAGTTCCCCAGAGGGGAGGAACATTCATAATTCCGAATTGAGCATATATTGTGAATATACTTCAACCAAATATGTCAGAGATGGGGAGTTCCGGACGTCGACCTAATGACCTCCCGAAAGAACGACAAGGTTCCCCAGTATGTAGCCACGTCTTAGGACCCGATGGCCGTCGGTTGCGACGCCCTGGTGATCCCGTGGGCCCAGTTCCACATGCCCTATCTCTTTCCTCCTCTTCCCTTGATCCCAAGGGTCATAAAAAAAGATAAATGCAGAGAGGGTCCCCGTTCTCTTAATAACTTCAGATTGGCCTCGCAGGGCCTGGTACACGGAGCTAGTAAACATGCTGTCGGACCTTTCCCTGGAGACTCCCAGACCTGCAGATCCTATGACATGCTGGGAGTTATAGTTCACCACATGAGTGTCAGCGTGCTTTATTGTGTGTTGTATTGACTAACCTTTTAAGTATTTCTTAGTTGTTCAGGCTGTGAGCAACCCATGACTGCACACACAGAACCCTCCATCTTATTGCCTCTCCACAGCACAGGTCATAAGGGGAAGCTTGCAGATTCTAGTGTGGTGTCTGAAGGATTTGTGATGACATCAGAAGAGGGAGGGCTCTGTGCTGCCATGTGATGCTCCAGCCCACCCACTTCATGACATCACACAGGTCCTTATGCCTCAGTATCCAGCACAGCCAGGCAGGTATGCAGCGATCTTGTCTCCCCCGGCCCCCTGCTGCTGCCTCCTCCTCCACTGGACACACAGATCTCCCCAGCTGCTGCAGGAATCCAGCGCTGGGGAAACTGTTTGTCCCTGTTTAAGTGCAGGACTATTCATTTGCTGCTCCCTGCTCACCTGACAGGTGGGCGGGGAAGGGGCTAATAAATATTCACTGCACTTTAATTATCAGGACCATGTGGTTTCCCCAGCACTATAGCCAGACAGCTGGGACATTTTTCTGCCTCCTGTGAATGGGATCACAGTGGATCCCACTTGCCGCTGCCCCCTCCCCACTTACATCCGGACCATAAGACGCACTCACACTTTCCTCCCAAATTTGGAGGCAAAAAAGTGTGTCTTATGGTCCGAAAAATAAGGTAAGCCTGGACAGAAATGATGGTACGCCTGAAAATAATGTGACAAAAGGGACATGTTAAATCGCGGTGTGTCCACTAACTAGCATCACAGGTGTCTACAGTCTTGGAATCAGTGAGTGGCCTGTATATAGGGCTACAGATACTCACTGTGCTGTTTGGTGACATGGTATGTATCACACTCAACATGGACCAGAGGAAGCGAAGGAAAGAGTTGTTGTCTCAGGAGAGTAGAAAGAAAATTATAGACAAACATGTTAAAGGTAAAAGTTATAAGACCATCTCCAAGCAACTTGATGTTCCTCTGACTACAGTTGCACATATTATTCACAAATTTAAGATCCATGGGACTGTAGCCCACCTCCCTGGACGTGGCCGCAGGAGGAAAATTGATGACAAATCAAAGAGACAGATAATATGAATGGTAACAAAAGAGCCCAGAAAAACTTCGAAACAGATTAAAGGTGAACTTCAAGCTCAAGGAACATCAGTGTCAGATCGCGCCATCTGTCATTTTTCTGAGCCAAAGTGGACTTCATGGGAGACGACCAAGGAGGAGACCATTGTTGGGGAAAAAAAAAATCATAAAAAAGCCAGAGTGGAATTTGCCAAACTACATGTTGAAAAGCCACAAAGCTTCTGGGAGAATGTCCTATAGACAGATGAGACAAAAATGGAACTTTTTGGCAGGGCTCATCAGCTCTATGTTCACAGACGGAAAAATTAAGCATTAAGAAAAGAACACTGTCCCTACTGTGAAACATGGGGGAGGCTCTGTTATGTTCTGAGGCTGCATCTGGCACAGTGTGTCTAGAATTTGTGCAGGGTACAATGAAGTCTCAAGACTACCAAGGGATTCTAGAGAGAAATGTGCTGCCCAGTGTCAGAAAGCTTGGTCTCCGTCACAAGTCATGGGTCTTGCAACAGGATAATGACCCAAAACACACAGCTAAAAACACCCAAGAATGGCTAAGAGGAAAACATTGTGGTCTTCTATAAGCCCTGACCTAAATCCTATTGAGCATCTTTGGAAAGAGCTGAAACATGCCGTCTGGAAAAGGCAACCTTCAAACAATAGACAACTGGAGCAGTTTGCTCTTGAGGAGTGGGCCAGAATACCTGTCCAGAGGAGTAGAAGTCTCATTGACAGGTACAGGAATCGTTTGATTGCAGTGATTGCCTTTAAAACGTTGTGCAACAAAATATTAAGTTAAGGGTACCATCATTTCTGTCCAGGCCTATTTCATGAGTTTTATTATTTTATTTTATTTTTTTTTTAATTCATTTGTTCATTTTCATAGATTTTTTTTTTTAATTTATTACTTTGTCATTAAATGAGGGGTACCAACAATTTTAACCACTTGTGTATATACGTGTGTGTGTGTGTCCTGTAAAAGAGTAAGTGGAACAACCTTGAATTTTTGCAGCAGAAGATGCATGCTGTATTTTACTCCATGACGGATCAAACCAAGCACAGGCGCTCAGTGCACCCTTGGTATGACCAAGCAGTTTGGTGCAACCTTCCCACCTACTTGTTTTCCATCAATCTATGCCTCTTATGACTCCTTTAAAGTCAGCTGTCAATCAAAGATGAAGGCTTGGGAAGATTCACTGATTGGCCAAGGGTGCTTCGAGTGCCTGTGCTTGGTTCGAGCAGTCACTTTGTGTTGATGGACTCCTGTTTAAAAATAACAAACCTGCTAAGCATAAGGGCATATTGTGATCTGTGTACTCATTCTGATGGCTATCAAATCTCAAATAAAGGATAATCCTAATATTATTCTGTTTTTTTTTTGTTTTGTTTTTTCCAGAATCTGAATCTCGTCTAGAAGCTGAGAGCACTGAAGATGAAACTGCGGTAAATTCCGAACAGGAAGAAACTGAGAACGATCTCTGGAATAAAATAGTGCACCCACAAGGCACGGACACCCAGGATGCAGACACCACAGTAAGTCTCTGACTTCTCCAGTGGATTGTGCTCTGTGTTCTTTCAGGATATTCTTTTCCGTCATATACAAATGTAGTAATATATTGGTCACAAAATGTCACCGTACAGCTCAGTATGAACTCATGATTCTTGATGCTTATGACGCTTCTGGGCTCGTTATTTCTGCTCAATAAGGAGAAATGTTACCTCTTGGGTCCTGGTCAGACGCCTCTCACAAAGCTAAAAGAGATCTCACACTTTGCACTGATGAGGGGCAGTACGCCGAAGCACAGTGCCTGCAAATTGAGATATTGGTTTTGGCTTTTATCCTCTGTCATGTGACTCATTAGAGGGTCGATATTGACTTTTAGGATTGCTACTTCCTATAGGTGGCACTAGGGCTCCAGTCCTCTTACTCTCTGAAGAGACAATTTGCATGGACTTGTATTGTCCCTTGTCAACCATGCTGATGGTAAAACATGGACATTTATTTGTGCGGCTTGCATAGACTCACGTACTGCAAACATGGACATGTGAAGGGGGCCTTGAAAATACAGATAAAACTGGTTATAAAAAAAAAAAAACTCTGCTCTCTTTACTTTTGAGAGTAATTAGGGCTTTTATTCTAGTTTTTTGACTAATATGTAGTTACATGCTACTTTTTCTTTTTAAGGAAGGAACAGTTCCCAGTCTCAGTGCTCCAGATGGAAGAACAGAAGGTTTGTGCTTCTTTAGATACATTTCATCTGTGTTACGTGTGATCCTGGCTCTTGAAGTTAGTGCGGTTAACATGGAGTGGATTTTTTCTAACGGTCCTTTCTCCCGCGCACTTGCCATATGGTTGTCTTGGTGCACATTGTGTCTATTGGGCATATGCTCAGAATGTATACACCCAACAGTAGCCACAGTCTGGATATAAAAAATGTGGTGCATGATGTAAGATTTTTCTTTAATGTCACCATCTATATGGGTTGGTGCTGTCTTCTGAGCTTTCCTGTACAGTTAAATTACAATATGCCCATTCTTACCGGCCAGATGGAGGCCGAAGAAGCACACTTATGGCCTTTGCCTGATTGACAGGATCATAATGATATTGTTAAAGTATATTTCTCTATCGCCTCTCATTGGGGGACACAGGAACCATGGGTGTATGCTGCTGCCACTAGGAGGCTGACACTATGCACAAAAAAAGTTAGCTCCTCCTCTGCAGTGTACACCCCACTGACAGGAAGTAGGATATTCAGTTTAGCTTAGTGTCAGTAGGAGGTGGACACGGGTCTTTCATTAGACCCTTATCTACCTCAATGTGCGTCGTTTCTTTTCAGGTTTCCGGAGGGATACAGGGTGAACAGTCACACCTGTAGTCCCACAATACGGACTATGAGTACGGCGTGTACTGCCACCCCGTATCCTCATTGATCCCTCAGCAGGACCATGATCCTAGCACACAAGCGTGCTCAGAAGTCCAGTCCTGGCTCCGTCCCCCACCCACTCGCCCACCAGAGCCTGTCGGTTGGAGGAGACGAGGACGTCCATCAGCTTGGACATCTCATTCCTCTTCAGGTTAGCATCGGCGTGGGAAGTTGAGGTGAGTATTTCCCATCCCAAATCTTTCAATGGGAGTCTTGCTAGGGGTTCCCAGAATACCTGGTCGTCATTTGCACCCAGATTGCGCAGCACGTCCCGGGATTACAGTTCCCATGCGGCATCTGCGGCCCCTCTGCCTTCTATTCCGGAGCGGGGCCTTTACAGGCTGCCACGCCGCTTCCTACGCTGCACCACTCTCCCCAGTGAGACAGCCCTGACAGGCTGTCGTGCCGGTTCTTCCGGCGGCGCACTGCTCAAGCCGCGGTTTTCATGGGGCCGCACTACCTTCTCCAGCGCGACAGCCCTGTCAGGCTGCCGCGCAGCTTCTCCCTGCGGCGCACTGCTCTGGCGCTGCGGGTGTTCATGGCGGCTGCTCCATCCTCTCCAGCGTGACAGCCTTGGCAGGCTGCCACGCCATTTTTCTAACTGCGGCGCACTTCTCCGGCGCTGCGGCTCTCCTCTGGGGGTCGCTGGCCTGTAATTTAGGCCCCGGCTTCTGCCCGGGCCTACTTCCGGTGCCGCGCTCCGTCCACTTCCGCTTTCATCGGGCGGGCTTTCTCCCGCCCAACAATCTCTTTACTCCCCGCCCACCGGCGCCATCTTGGTGCTCCTGGGCCCATGACTTCTACGCCGCTGCTTGGCGCCACATGGCAGCAGGGCGCACGTTCCAGCGCCCTTTCAGCGGTCACCATCTGCGGTTCATCCAGACTGTAGCCGGGTCCTTTTTTCCCCAGCACACGCTTTCTCCGGCGGGGTCCCCTGCATCCTCCTTAGGTTGCCATCTCATCGCTGGTGCCCTGGACCTGCGCCATGATGCCGGTCGCAGCTACAGCCGGGAGCAGTCTACAGGACTCTACTATTACACTGCATAGCAGAGCTACTCACAGTATTACTCCCCTCTCCTGTTCCCCTAACCTTCGGGCATCATTTAGTGGGTCTGCTCCCAGGCCTAATCCTATAAGGAGAGCGTCCCCGTCGTCTGTTGTCCTGCTTCCTCTTGTCAGCTGCAGCATCTCCCTGTCCAGGAGTCCCTACCCTGGGTGAGACCGAGACCCCTATCCCTGGGTGGGCTTTCCTTCTGTCTGTCTGGGGCGGACCTCACCAGGATGTCTTGACCTTGGTGTCCGTGCCTGACCGCAGTTGCTAGTGGGTCACAGGATTCTCCATCCAGCCTTGTTCAACTCAGGCCACAAGAGATACAGAGCAAAATTCTAGGTTCCTTTTTTTCGGAGGGATACAGGGTGATCTGTCACACCTGTAATCCCACATTATGGACTATGAGTACGGCATGTACTGCACCCCGTATCCTCATAGATCCGACAGCAGGACCATGATCCTAGCACACAAGCGTGCTTAGAAGTTCGGTCCCAGCTCCATTCCCCACCCACTCGCCCTCCAGAGCCTGTCGGTTGGAGGAGACGAGGACGTCCACCATCAGCCCCATGGACGTCTGACACCTTTCTTTGCCGCTCCATCTTGCCCTCCGGTCTGGACCGGTGAGATCCCTCTTCCTGATCCTCCTCTCGAGAGAGACAGAGACGGGCTTCCTCGGTCATGTTTGCAGAGGAAGTTTCAGACTTGGTTTCACTACAGGTACATAACCTTATTGTTGCGATCAACCAGACCCTAAGCATCATGGATACCTCTACGGAACCCGCAGAATAGGCGGTTTCGTTTAGACGGTCAAACCACCTTCCAAGGTCTTTGCCCCACACACTGAATTTGTGGTGGTACTTGCCAGGGGAAATGCGAGCCATACCAGATGCTTTCAGACAGGGAAGCGTCTCGGCATCCTATATTCCCTCTCCCCTGAGCTCATTGCTAACTGGACTGATTCCTCGGCAGGAAGCGGGCAATTCTGGACTCGTCAGTTCCCAGACTGTCTACCAACTTGGCATGGGTTCCAAGGATACAATTATTGAATCGCTGGATAAATCAGCCTTTGAAACGGCTGCTTCTACTTTGTGCCTCGGCCATTGCCTCTACCTGGGTCTCAAGGACTATAGATAGATGGACCAAACAGCCTTGTAAGAGCACCCCGGCTGGAGCTCCTCCGGGGGAGCTAGCTGACCTGACGGACCAGATTTCCTATGCAGAGAAATATTTGGTATCTGCCTCCCTAGATGCGCGGCTTGTGCATCTCACGCGTCCAGCAATATGGTGGCCATCCGACTAAATATTCGGCTCTACACACAGCAGGCGGACTTGTCTTCAAGAAGTCCCTTACCGGCCTCCCCTTCCAGGGGGCCTGTCTCTTTGGCTACATGATGGAACAAATTATTAATGACGCCACAGGAGGCACGAGTTCCCTTTGTCCTTTCGCTGTTTTGCGGCGTCGGAAGATTCCTCTAGCTAACACAGACTGCAATCTCGTCTGGCTAGAGAAAAGGCTTCCTTTAAGCCTACCCCTTCCCAGCGTTCCTGCAACTCCCATGGTTGGTCCACCAGGCCTAGACTTGGCAGATCTTCCTCGGCATAACTCGTGCTAACGGCCCAATGTTTCTTCCAGTTTGGGCGGGCATCTCCTGCCTTTTTCAGGGATGTTTGGCTGGCTTCGGTGGAGGACGCTTAGATCAGGGAGGTGGTATCCTCTGGATACAAGATGGGGTTCACTTCGCGGCCCGGAATCGCTTCTTCGAATCCCGCCCTCTAAAAATCCTCCTCTGATCCTAGGTTTCTTTGCGTCCATTACCTTCCTTCTTTGTTCGGAGGTTATTGTTTCCGTCCCACAGCAGGTACGCTTCACAGGTTTCTATTCAAACCTGCTTGTAGTGCCGAAGAAGAGCGGCGCAGTTCGACCCATTCTGTCTCTGAAGTTGGTGAACAGAAGGTTCCGCCTGCGGCATTTCAGGATAAAGTTCCTCTGTTCAGTCCTGGCTTCCATGGATCCACAGGACTTCCTGTGCTCCATGGATATCCAAGATACCTTGCTCCATGTCCTGATTTTCCTTGAGGGTCAGGGGCCTAGTGCTCATTCCATACCTTGAAGTCATCCTCATCAAGCCTCTGCCCCTCTCTCAGGCCCAGGAGACTCTGACCATCATCCTCGACTCCCTGTCCCGTTTCTGGTGGCTGGCCAACAGAACAAAGTCTTGTCTTGTTCCGAGTCAGCGTCTCGTCCTCTTAGGCATGTTGTTCGAGGTTTTTCTTCTCGAGAAGCGGGCAATTCTCCATACGGAGTTCGCTCTATGCAGGGCCCTCGGCTGCCTTCCTTCCGTTCAGCTATGACGGTCCTGTGATGCATGGTGACAGCTCCGTAAGCGTTCTCTCTTGCGCTGTTCCACTTGAGACCACTTCAGCAGACCATCCTTCCTCAGTGGGACACGTCTGTGCTGTCTCTGGATCCTCCGATCCGACTTTCAGTCCGATTCTAATAGCCTCTCCACTGGTAGCTGTCATCCCCTCTCATTCCCCAGGTCCGGTCCTCCCAAGGCAGGTGGTGACGACGGTCACCAGCCTTCCAGGCTGCGGTGCGTTTTCTCGCCATCCGTCATTGAAGGGGCGTTGGTCGGAGCAAGAGTCCTCTCCGCCGATTGATACCCTTGAGATAGGGGCCTTTCTTCTATCTGAGTCACTGGGAAAGGCTTCTCAGAGGTCTGCCAGTCAGAATTCAGACGTCCTATGCCTCGGCTGTGGCTTATGTCAATCGCCAGGGAGGGAATCAGTCTCTTGGCAATGGCGGAGGTATCCAAGATCCTCCTCTGGGCAGAGGCGACGGGTTTTCAGCACTATCCACAGTGCATAGCCCCGGCATGAACAACTAGGCCGCAGTGTTTTCTCTGCCACGAGGGCCTTGCGGTAGGACAAGGGTCCCTGCTTCAGGAGGTCTTCCTTCAAATTTGCCTTTGATGAGGAACTCCAGACACGGATCTCCTGGCAGCCCGACTACTTAGGAAGGTTCCACCGTTTGTTTCCAAGTCTGCGATCCTCTTGTTGTGGATACCGATACTTTGACCATTCCTGGGTCACAATTTGTACTTCCCTTTCTGCTCATCTCTTCCCTTTCTTCCCAGGCTGTTAAAGATCAATGCGGAGGGGGTGCCGGTCATTCTGACCGCACCAGATTGGCCCAGAAGGTTCTGGTTCGCTGAGATCTTTCATCTGCCGCAGAGTTCTTGGTGGCTCAAGTTAACAGCTTTGCTGTTGAAACCTTCCATTTTGTCCGTTTTCTCTAGGCGGGACTTGATGCTGGCCTTGCCCTTAGTTCTCTGAAGGGTCAGATAGCAACCCTTTCCATCCTTTTTCTGAAGTCCCTTTCAGAGGTCCTTAGCTACTGGCTATCATGGTATGAAAATTTATATCCGTCCCGTTCTCAAATCAAAACTTTTCTTCAAGTGGCTCATGCGGCTCTCCTGTATCACACTCCCGTGGATCCCTGGGACCTCAATCTTGTTCTGGAGGCTCAGTGGAGTTCCCCCCCCCTTGAGCCTCCCCATGAGCCTCACTGTCTGTTCTGTCCGTCCTGCAAGGTGGCGTTTCTGGTGGCCATATCCACGCGTCTCGGAGTTGGTGGCTCTCTCCTGTCGCCCCATTTCTTGGTTCTTCACCAGCATAGGGAAGTTTTACGGCCTTCGACGCCTTTTCTTCCCAGGGTGGTGTCCCCCTTTTACTTGAATAAGATCATCCTTTCCACCTTTGTCCTGCTCCGATCGATTTTCTGGGGCGTTCGCTGAACAGGCTAGACCTGGTTAGGGCGGTACGGATCTATTTGTCTAGGACCGCCTTCTTTAGGAAGACGGACTGTCTTTTTGTCATTCCATACGGTACGCCAAGAGGCCTGCCGGCCTCCAAGGTTACGATTGTTCTCTGGATCAGACCTGCCATTCTGGAGGCTCACCGGGTCAAGAACAGAGTGCCTCCTCCTGGTATTAAGACTCACTCTGCCCCGGGCAGTGGGTGCCTCCTCGGCGGTACACCATGGGGCATCCGCCCGACAACTTTTTTAGGCGAAAACCTGGTGTTCCGTTCACTCTTTTGCCAAAGGTTATAAGCTCCATACCTGCGCTTCGGCAGTTGCCAGCCTAGGCGGAAGGATCTTGCAGGCGGCAGTGGTGATTCCTCCGACCTGAATGTAATTTTTCTGCTGTTCCCACCCCAGGGACTGCTTTGGGACATCCCATGGTTCCTGTGTCCCCCAATGAGAGGCGATAGAGAAAACAGGATTTTTGGTTGCTTACCGTAAAATCTGTTTCTCGGAGCCTTCATTGGGGGACACAGCACCCTCCCAAGTTGAACAGCTCTGTTTATTGTGTTATACTGTTAATGTTTGCGTTCTTTGAACGCTCTTTGAGTGTTTGAAACTGTTAAACTGTAAAGCGCTGCTTAAATTTGTTGGCGCTATATAAATAAAGATTATTGTTATTATATTATTCTTTCTCGTTTACACGTTGCTTCTCCTACTGCTTTCTCACTAACTGAATATCCTACTTCCTGTCGGTGGGGTGTACACTGCAGAGGAGGAGCTAACTTTTTTATTTGCATAGTGTCAGCCTCCTAGTGGCAGCAGCATACACCCATGGTTCTTGTGTCCCCCGATGAAGGCTCCGAGAAACAGATTTTACGGTAAGCAACCAAAAATCCTGTTGTTGGGAAAAGCTATGGCATATACTGTTAGCTTAGAGAGCAGTGTCTCCTTCCCATCTGAAGGTATCTATGTACTCAGGAGAAATTGCACAACAAATTTTGGGGTGCATTTTTTTTCTTGCTAACCTTGTGAAAAAAAAAATATTGGGACTAAAATAGCATTTTTGGGGGAAAAATGTGTTTTAATTTTCACAGCTCAACATTATAAAATTCTGTGAAGCCCTTGTTCTGACCACACATCTAGATTAATTCCTTGAGGGGTCCAGTTTCAAAAATGCCCTGCCGTGCACCCAAACGGTAGTTTTCCCACCACATACAGAGTATCGATGTACTCAGGAGAAATTGCACAACAAAATTTGGGGTTCCTTTTTTTTTTTTTTTGTTGCTATCATATGAAAATGCAAAATTTGGGGCTAAAGTAACATTTTTGTGGGAAAAAGTAAAACTTTCATTTTTTTTCTTTCTACATTGCTTCAGTTCCTGTGAAGCACTTAAAGGGTTAATACACTTCCTGTATGTGGTTTTGAGGAATGCAGCTTTTAGTCACTTGAAATGTGATGTGGTTCCTAAAAAAAAGTTTTCTAAATTTTGTTGCAAAAATGAGAAATTGCTGGTCAACTTTTAACTCTTCTAACTTACTAAGAGAAAAAATTGTATTTTTCGAAAATTGTGATGATGTAAATTAGACATGGGGGGAAATGTTAATAACTATTTTTATGCCACATCTCTGTAGTTTAAGAGCATAAAAACAAAGTTTGAAAACAGAAATTTTCAAAATTTTCACAAGATTTCCATTTTTTTTCCCCACAAATAAGCTCAAGTCATATCGCCCAAATTTTACCGCTATCATAAAGTACAATGTGGCACGAAAAGGTTAACGCACGTTGTGTTTGGTGAGGAGATCTCCAGCTCCATCCTCCAGACAGCTTTTATATTAGTGCACAGAGACTGACTGCGCCCAACTGTTAAACAAATAAACCTCTTTGTGCTCTGTGAGGAAGAGATATACACTGCTCAAAAAATAAAGGGAGCACTTAAACAACAGAATATACAGTAACTCTAAGCAAATCAAACTTCTGTGAAATCAAACTGTCCACTTAGGAAGCAACACTGTTTGACAATCAATTTCACATGCTGTTGTGCAAATGGAATAGACAACAAATGGAAATTATTGGCAATTATCAAGACACTCTCAATAAAGGAGTGGTTCTGCAGGTGGGGACCACAGACCACATCTAAGTACCGATGCTTTCTGGCTGATGTTTTGGTCACTTTTGAATGTTAGTTGTGCTTTCACACTTGTGGTAGCATGAGATGGACTCTACAACGGCTCAGGTAGTGCAGCTAATCCAGGATGGCACATCAAGGTGAGCTGTGGCAAGAAGGTTTGCTGTGTCGATCAGCGTAGTGTCCAGAGGCTGGAGGTGCTACCAGGAGACAGGCCAGGACGCCAGGAGACATGGAGGGGGCTGTAGGAGGGCAACAACCCAGCTGCAGGACTGCTACCTCAGCCTTTGTGCAAGGAGGAGCACTGCCAGAGCCCTGCAAAATGATCTCCAGCAGGCCACAAATGTGCATGTGTCTGCAAAACTGTTAGAAACCAACTCCATGAGGATGATCTGCGTGCCCGGCGTCCACAGATGAGGGTTGTGCTCACAGCCCAACACCGTGCAGGACGATTGGAATTTTCCACAGAACACCAGGATTGGCAAATTCACCACTGGCACCCTGTGCTCTTCACAGATGAAAGCAGGTTCACACTGAGCACATGTGACAGACCTGATAGTCTGGAGACACCATGGAGAGCGATCTGCTGGCTGCAACATCCTTCAGCATGCCCGGTTTGGCAGTGGGTCAGTAATGGTGCGGGGTGGCATTTCTTTGCAGAGCCACACAGCCCTCCATGTGCTCGCCAGAGGTAGCCTGACTGCCATTAGGTACCGAGATGAGATCCTCAGACCCCTTGTGACACCATATGCTGGAGCGGTTGGCCCTGGGTTTCTCCTAATGCAGGACAATGCCAGACCTCATGTGGCTGGAGTGTGTCAGCAGTTCCTGCAAGATGAAGGCATTGAAGCTATGGACTGGCCCGCTTGTTCCCCAGACCTGAATCCAATTGAACACATCTGGGACGTCATGTCTCTCACATCCACCAACATGACGTTGCACCACAGACTGTCCAGGAGTTGGTGGATACTTTAGTCCAAGTCTGGGAGGAGATCCCTCAGAAGACCATCCGCCGCCTCATCAGGAGCATGCCCAGGCATTATAGGGAGGTCATACAGGCATGTGGAGGCCACACACACTACTGAGCATCATTTCCTTGTCTTCAGTCATTTCCACTGAAGTTGGATCAGCCTGTAACTTCATTTTCCACTTTAATTTTGAGCATCATTTCAACTCCAGACCTCCGTGGGATATTAGTTGTGTTTTACGTTGATCATTTCTAGGTTTTATTGTTCTCAACACATTCCACTATGTAATGAATAAAGACTTACAACTGGAATATTTCATTCAGTGATATCTAGGATGTGGGATTTTAGTGTTCCCTTTATTTTTTTGAGCAGTGTATTTCTTCACATATCACAGCTGTGCTCCCGGGCAATTCTGGCTGCAGTGTGTGTGATATATTTCTGGTCAGTTGAGACGCAGGTTTCTGGACCTGTATGTCTTCAGTCTGCAGCCCATACTGACACGTGACTAGGTCGGGCTGCAGTCTGAATTATAATGGGGACACCATTTTATCTCATTCTTAGGGCACCCCTTTTAAAGGTTTACTCAATGTGCAAAAAATACTCACTGCTATGGATATGGCCTCTAAAAACCCACATGTCAAAATCTTTTGCCTACCTGGTTGCCCATGGATACGTTCTGTAGTGTTTGATGACACATGCTCAGTAGATACCTTCTATTCTTCTGTAATGGGCGTCCCCTTTCTGTGCAGTGATTGCACCATCCTCACTGCACCTTCTCGACGCAAAGAAAACTGGAGGATGGAGGACTGGAAACCATTACATAGGTTGGTGGGGACAGCCAAGAATTACATTTATTGTTATATTATTAGAAACTATGCACTGCACCATATATCCTCCAATCAGCACTGCCCAGGTGGCCACAAGCAGATCCTAGAGCAGGGGGTTGTGGGAAATGTAGTTTAGTGGTCATATGGCCAGCACTGAAGGATCTGCAACTTCACCCTGAGCAGACAGACATGTAAGAAATTATCCAGTGGGTACCATATTTTTGGTGTCTATTGTGTCATTATTGCTGGGCTTCATGGTAGAGACCAGTGTGTGATCTACCATAATTCACTCATCAGTTTTGTGCCTTAGGTTCTTCCAAGACGCCCCGCTTTAGAATAATCAAGAACCCAGAAGACCTCGTAAAGTTTATAGCAGATCTAAAGAAAACTCATAAAAAGGTATAGGACGCCATACTTGATACAGCTTTAACAGATTGGTTGTAGCTGCCATCGTGATGTGCTGAGACTGTGTTTTCTGTAGGTATCCATACACATGAGATGGCTAATGTCTGAGCGTGAGTGTTTTAAGAGGGGAGAGGGAACAAGACACTGTATCTAGCAATGGCATAGGCCTCGCTCACATAAGATGTGGTAAGCTGTATGCCGCATAGTTCTCCTGGTGTACGTCTCCGATGGCAGCTGCCATGTGTTCCTTCTATGAAGCATTCAGTGGGATATGTTGTCCTTATGCTATAACTGTGTGTGTGTGTGTGTATATACACTCACTGGCCACTTTACTAGGTACACCTGTCCAACTTCTTGTTAACACTTAATTTCTAATCAGCCAATCACATGGCGGCAACTCAGTGCATTTAGGCATGTAGACATGGTCAAGACAATCTCCTGCAGTTCAAACCGAGCATCAGTATGGGGAAGAAAGGTGATTTGAGTGCCTTTGAACGTGGCATGGTTGTTGGTGCCAGAAGGGCTGGTCTGAGTATTTCAGAAACTGCTGATCTACTGGGATTTTCACGCACAACCATCTCTAGGGTTTACAGAGAATGGTCCGAAAAAGAAAAAAAATCCAGTGAGCGGCAGTTCTGTGGGCGGAAATGCCTTGTTGATGCCAGAGGTCAGAGGAGAATGGGCAGACTGGTTCGAGCTGATAGAAAGGCAACAGTGACTCAAATCGCCACCCGTTACAACCAAGGTAGGCCTAAGAGCATCTCTGAACGCACAGTGCGTCGAACTTTGAGGCAGATGGGCTACAGCAGCAGAAGACCACACCGGGTACCACTCCTTTCAGCTAAGAACAGGAAACTGAGGCTACAATTTGTACAAGCTCATCGAAATTGGACAGTAGAAGATTGGAAAAACGTTGCTTGGTCTGATGAGTCTCGATTTCTGCTGCGACATTCGGATGGTAGGGTCAGAATTTGGCGTAAACAACATGAAATCTTTGGGATGTGGTGGAACGGGAGATTCGCATCAGGGATGTGCAGCCGACAAATCTGCGGCAACTGTGTGATGCGATCATGTCAATATGGACCAAAATCTCTGAGGAATGCTTCCAGCACCTTGTTGAATCTATGCCACGAAGAAGTGAGGCAGTTCTGAAGGCAAAAGGGGTCCAACCCGTTACTAGCATGGTGTACCTAATAAAGTGGCCAGTGAGTGTGTGTGTGTGTATATATATATATATATATATATATATATATATATATATATATATATATATATATATATATATGTATGTGTATATATATATATATATATATACATATGCAATGGTGTTCAAAAGTCCTGCATAGGAATGAAGAAAACTATGTTTCATACGTCTGCATCTCTACAGTGAAACTGGTGGAACATATATGTTTTTGTAATCCCTCATTGTATGCCATACTCATTTTTGAATGTCCCAAGTGTATAAATTGTTATGGTATGCGCATTTTTGATAATTTTTTTTTACAGCATAACCATACCTACACCAGTACAGTGTGTAGAATGGTGAACAGGTTTCTAAGTTCATTAACTTCCAATGCACGTTCACACAGACTTAAATTTTACTTTTTAAGATTTATTATTTTTTATTTAATTCAGAGTCCTGAAAAGGGCTTTTTTAGTGCATCTTTAGCTTCTAATACTTTATTGGCCAGCCTTTGCTCTTGAGCACCAGCTTGCATCTCTGTGGCATTGAGTGAACAAGCTTCTGCAGATGTTCACGAGTGATGATGTGGTTCCAGGCCTGTATCAGAGCCTCAATCAACTCACTCTTGGTCCTTGGCTGTTTTCTAGATATCTCTAATGATACCTTGTGCCACAAATTTTTTATTGGATTGAGGTCCGGGGACTGAGCTGGCCAGTCAATAGTAGCCACCTTGTTCTTTCTTTTCCATTCCGTTACTGTCTTAGCTCTGTGACAAGGAGCATTATTATCCTGAAAGATATAATCCCCTGAAAACAGGTGTTGAGCAGAAGGCAGCATTTTTTTATTAACCCTTTCGCGACATGCGCCGTACTTGTACTGCGCATGTCGGGTCCCCTGCTTTGATGTGCGCTCCGGCGGTGAGCGCACATCAAAGTCGCGACATGTCAGCTGTTTTGTACAGCTGACATGTGCGCGCAATAGCGGCGGGTGAAATCGCTATTCACCCGCCGCTATTAACCTGTTAAATGCCGCTGTCAAATGCAGACAGCGGCATTTAACTACCGCATCCGGCCGGGCGGCCGGAAATGACGTCATCGCCGACCCCCGTCACATGATCGGGGGTCGGCGATGCATCAGGAAGGTAACCATAGAGGTCCTTGAGACCTCTATGGTTACTGATGCCGGCCTGCTGTGAGCGCCCCCCTGTGGTCGGCGCTCACAGCACACCTGCATTTCAGCTACATAACAGCGATCTGATGATCGCTGTTATGTAGCAGAGCCGATCGGGCTGTGCCTGCTTCTAGCCTCCCATGGAGGCTATTGAAGCATGGCAAAAGTGAAAAAAAAAAGTTTTTAAAAATGTGAAAAAAATATTAAAAATATAAAAGTTTAAATCACCCCCCTTTCGCCCCATCCTAAATAAAACAATAAAAAAACAAACAAACCTACACATATTTGGTATCGCCGCGTTCAGAATCGCCCGATCTATCAATTAAAAAAAAGCATTAACCTGATTGCTAAACAGCGTAGCGAGAAAAAAATCTGAAACGCCAGAATTACGTTTTTTTGGTCGCCGCGACATTGCGTTAAAATGCAATAACGGGCGATCAAAAGAACGTATCTGCGCCGAAATGGTATCATTAAAAACGCCAGCTCGGCACGCAAAAAATAAAAAAGTTATGGCTCTGGGAAGGAGGGGAGCGAAAAACGAAAACACAAAAACGAAAAAGGGCCGCGACTTGAAGGGGTTAAGGATGTCTATGCATTTTTTTGCATTAACCATACCCTCCACAATATGAAGCCTTCCAACACCATTGGCTGCCATACAGCCCCAGACCATTGCTTTCATCGGATGTTTCACAGAGAAGCTCAAACACTCTGGCTTGTATTCTTCATGTGGGAACCTTCTCACATAAGATTTGCCATCATTTCCTAAAATGCAAAAAGTGCTTTCATCACTAAATAGCACTTTTTCCCACTCCTCCTTCCTCCATTTTAAATATTTAAATGCCCACGATCCTCCACTGACAAAAATCTGAAGGCTCCCATCATAAAACTCTACAGTATGATTCACTAGCTAGACCAACAGATAAAACAAACAAACAAAGCAGCAGATATGATGCAATGTAATGCAATGTGATTGGCTGCCATATCCAGGTTATGGTTGGTCACAAGAACCTCATCTGTGATTGGCTAATTTTGGATCTGAAGCTGTACAATATTTAGTTGTGCTTTCAATTCCCATATTTTTGCAATAATTTCAGGCAAAACTGCTTCAAAAGCTAAAAATATTTCAGGGAGAGAATGCAAAAGTGTATTCTGAACAAAACCATATATAATATGTGATATTAGCATCGAAGATATTCAACAGAAAACGTTTAAAACTTGAAAATTCAATTTATCCTATGCCTATGCAGGACTTTTGAACACCACTGTGTTATATATACAGTTAGGTCCATATATATTTGGACAGAGGCAACATTTTTCTATTTTTGGTTATAGACATTAACACAATGAATTTTAAACAAAACAATTCAGATGCAGTTGAAGTTCAGACTTTCAGCTTTCATTTGAGGGTATCCACATTAAAATTGGATGAAGGGTTTAGGAGTTTCAACTCCTTAATATGTGCCACCCTGTTTTTAAAGGGACCAAAAGTAATTGGACAATTGACTCCAAGGCTATTTCATGGACAGGTGTGGGCAATCCCTTCATTGTGTCATTCTCAATTAAGCAGATAAAAGACCTGGAGTTGATTTGAGGTGTGGTGCTTGCATTTGGAAGGTTTTGCTGTGAAGTAAACATGCGGTCAAAGGAGCTCTCCATGCAAGTGAAACAAGCCATCCTTAAGCTGCGAAAACAGAAAAAACATCCGGGAAATTGCTACAATATTAGGAGTGGCAAAATCTATAGTTTGGTACAACCTGAGAAAGAAAGAAAGCACTGGTGAACTCATCAATGCAAAAAGACCTGGACGCCCACGGAAGACAACAGTGGTGGATGATCGCAGAATAATCTCCATGGTGAAGAGAAACCCCTTCACAACAGCCAACCAAGTGAACAACACTCTCCAGGAGGTCGGCACATCAATATCTAAATCTACCATAAAGAGAAGACTGCATGAAAGTAAATACAGAGGGTTCACTGCACGGTGCAAGCCACTCATAAGCATCAAGAAGAAAAAGGCTAGACTGGACTTTGCTAAAAGAACATCTAAAAAGCCAGCACAGTTCTGGAAGAACATTCTTTGGACAGATGAAACCAAGATCAACCTCTACCAGAATGATGGAAAGAGAAAAGTATGGCGAAGGCGTGGCACAGCTCATGATCCAAAGCATACCACATCATCTGTAAAACACGGCGGAGGCAGTGTGATGGCTTGGGCATGCATGGCTGCCAGTGGCACTGGGTCACTAGTGTTTATTGATGATGTGACACAGGACAGAAGCAGCCAAATGAATTCTGAGGTATTCAGAGCCATACTGTGTGCTCAGATCCAGCCAAATGCAGCCAAACTTATTGGTCGTCGTTTCATACTACAGATGGACAATGACCCAAAACATAAAGCCAAAGCAACCCAGGAGTTTATTAAAGCAAAGAAGTGGAATATTCTTGAATGGCCAAGTCAGTCACCTGATCTCAACCCAACTGAGCATGCATTTCACTTGTTAAAGACTAAACTTCAGACAGAAAGGCCCACAAACAAACAGCAACTGAAAACCACCGCAGTGAAGGCCTGGCAGAGCATCAAAAAGGAGGAAACACAGCGTCTGGTGATGTCCATGAGTTCAAGACTTCAGGCAGTCATTGCCAACAAAGGGTTTTCAACCAAGTACTAGAAATGAACATTTTATTTACAATTATTGAATCTGTCCAATTACTTTTGGTCCCTTTAAAAACAGGGTGGCACATGTTAAGGAGCTGAAACTCCTAAACCCTTCATCCAGTTTTAATGTGGATACCCTCAAATGAAAGCTGAAAGTCTGAACTTCAACTGCATCTGAGTTGTTTTGTTTAAAATTCATTGTGGTAATGTCTGTAACCAAAATTAGAAAAATGTTGTCTCTGTCCAAATATATATAGACCTAACTGTGTGTGTATATGTGTGTGTGTGTGTGTATATATATATATATATATATATATATATATATATATATATATATATATATATATATATATATATATATATATATATATATATATAATATATTCA
Organism: Ranitomeya variabilis; assembly: GCF_051348905.1. NCBI lineage: Eukaryota > Metazoa > Chordata > Amphibia > Anura > Dendrobatidae > Ranitomeya > Ranitomeya variabilis. Next base: position 654,772,453 of record NC_135234.1, read on the forward strand.
CTTTGCATAAATTTCTGAATAGCATCTGAAGGGTTAATAAACGACCTGCAAGCAATTTTGAACACGTTGAGGGGCGCTGATTTTAAAACTACCTCTTTTGAGGGAGTCCAATATAGAAGACCCCCAAAGCCATTTCAAGACTGAATTGGTCCCTAAAACAATACGTTTTGTGAATTTCCTTAAAAATGAAGAATTACTGCTTCAATTTTAAACCCTTTTAAATGTCATCAAAATAAAACCTCATTTTACAAATGGTGCTGATGTAAAGCAGAGATGAGGGAAATGTTATTTATTAATGTTTTAGTCTGATATAACTACTGTATATACCCGAGTATAAGCCAAGACCCCTAATTTTGCCACAAAAAAATGGGAAATCTTAATGACTCTAGTATAAGCCTAGAGTGGAAAATGCAGCAGCTACCGGTAAATGTCAAAAATAAAAATAGATACCAATAAAATTGAGACATCAGTAGGTTGTGTTTTTGAATATCCATATTGAATTAGGAGCCCCATATAATGCTCCATACAGTTCATAATGGCCCCATAAGATGCTCCATACAAAATATGCCCCATATAATGCTCCATAAAGTTTATGATGGGCCCTATAAGATGCTCCATATTAAAATATGCCCCATATAATGCTGCACAAATGTTGATTATGGCCCCATAAGATGCTCCATAGACTATTATGCCCCATATGCTGTTGCTGCGATTAAAAAAAATGACATGCTCACCTCTTGTCGCTCAGGCCCCCTGCACTTGCTATAGTCACCTTTCCCCATTCCACCACCAGGCGCCGCTGTGTCTTCCCCGTCCTCCGCACTGACGCTCAGGCAGAGGGCACGCACTAACCACGTCATCGCGCCCTCTGATCTGAACGTCACAGGCAGATGACGCGGAAGACAGAGCCCGGCGGTGGAGCGAGGACAGGTGAATATAGCGCAATTATGCTCCCCCTCCCCATTATACTCACCTGCTCCTGACGCGTTCCCTGGCAGCTTCTCTGATGGACTCTTCGGGCGCGGCAGCTCTTCCAGCTTTGAGCGGTCACTGGTACCGCTCATTACAGTAATGAATATGCGGCTCCACCCCTATGGGAGTGGAGTCACGTCCATATTCATTACTGTAATGAGCGGTACCAGTGACTGCTCAACGATGTAAGAAGCTGTCAGCGCCCGGAGAAGACCATCAGGGAAGCTGCCAGGGACTGCGTCAGGAGCAGGTGAGTATGTCACAGCAGCCGCTCCCCCTCCCCCGGCGCCCTACCCTGGGACAATGACTCGAGTATAAGCCGAAAGGGGCACTTTCATCCTAAAATAATGGGCTGAAAATCTCGGCTTATACTCTAGTATATACGGTATATGGATTAAAGGGATAATCACTCAGTTTGAAAATTGCAATTTTTTTTTTGCCATTTTTGTATGATGTTTTTAAAAACTAAACACAACATATCAACCTTAATTTACCGTTATCATAAAGTAAAAAAAACTAAATAAATGGGATATGTTGAAGCCCTCAAGAGTTATTGCTACATAAATTGACACTGGTCAGATTTTAAAAATTTGGCCAGGTCATTAAGGGGTTAAGTTCCCAGCCTGCACTCTTTTTTAGGGCCATTGGGTTGTTGTATACCTAGAAATCCCTTCATAGATTTAGATTGCACAGAGCAAATGTCCTATTGTAGAGGAACCTGCACAAGTGTATCTAGCAGACATACGTCCTCGGGCCGTGGTCATGCAAAAGGCCGTGTGTGTGTGTGTGTGTGTGTGTGTGTGTGTGTGTGTGCTTGATTATCCTTAACTAATTGCCAGTGTAAACCTTTGTGTTATGTTCCCACACGGCAGAAAAAACACTGCATTTTTTGGTCCCATCACATTTAAGGGAACCTGTCAGCAGGTTTTTGCTACCTAATCTGAAGATGGCATTCTGTAGGGGTCCGTGCTGTTGTTTATTTGCAATGATTGTTTTGGCATCAGGAGCTTATTACTGGATACAGCAGCATGTGAGTTCAAGTCTGACTCCGCCCCTCCTGTGATAAGCAGCTCACTGTCTATATCCATTGTATATACAGACCCTGGTGTGGGTGGGGGCAGCTTTCTCAGCTCTGCTGCATTGCTAAGTCTAAAAACGCTGTTAGAACAGCTGCTCCCACTAATCTAAAGGCCCCGTCTCACATAGCGATTTACCAACGATCACGACCAGCGATACGACCTGGCCGTGATCGTTGGTAAGTCGCTGTGTGGTCGCTGGGGAGCTGTCACACACACAGCTCTCTCCAGCGACCAACGATCAGGGGAACGACTTCGGCATCGTTGAAACTGTCTTCAACGATGCTGAAGTCCCCCTGCAGCACCCGGGTAACCAGGGTAAACATCGGGTTACTAAGCGCAGGGCCGCGCTTAGTAACCCGATGTTTACCCTGGTTACCAAAAAAAACAAACAGTACATACTCACCATCTGATGTCCGTCAGGTCCCTTGCCGTCTGCTTCCTGCTCTGACAGTGCCGCCGTACAGTGAGAGCAGAGCGCAGCGGTGACGTCACTGCTGTGCTGTGCTCTCACTGTACGGCCGGCAGACAGTCAGAGCAGGAAGCGGACGGCAAGGGACCTGAAGGACATCAGATGGTGAGTATGTAGTGTTTGTTTTTTTTTTACATTTACGCTGGTAACCAGGGTAAACATCGGGTTACTAAGCGCGGCCCTGCGCTTAGTAACCCGATGTTTACCCTGGTTACCAGTGAAGACATCGCTGGATCGGTGTCATACACACCGATTCAGCGATGTCAGCGGGACCTCAACGACCAAAAAAAGGTCCAGGCCATTCCGACACGACCAGCGATCTCACAGCAGGGGCCTGATCGCTGGTACGTGTCACACATAGCGAGATCGCTACTGAGGTCGCTGTTGCGTCACAAAACTTGTGACTCAGCAGCGATATCGCTAGCGATCTCGCTATGTGAGACGGGGCCTTTAGTGATACATCGTTGGATTCAGGGTCTCTGCCTACATCATGCTGCTTTCAGATGAGGTAGCAAAAACCTGCTGATCGATTCCCTTGAAGAAATATCGTGCACATGCTGGGAATTATATCTGCAGCATAAATTTGACAAGAGGGAAGGGGCTGAGATCAGCAGCATGTAGGCACAAATTTCGCATTTGCAATTCATTGGGCGATATGTACGGCTCGCCCGCTCCTTCTCTAGGCTATTCTCACTGCTAAACTCGTGTGGATACATCGGTGGAAGTCATGGCTTATTTTGTGTATATTTGCGTGTGAGTGACCGTACCGACTAAGAAAATGAGATTTCAACAAATCTACACTTCGCAGAAAATTTCTTCATGGACTTTGACTCAAGTCTGCAGCGAAGTCTGCACGAACAGGTGAAGTTTGCAACATATTCTACTGCAGAAAAAAACGCAACATGTGACCTTGTCCTTACCGTGTTTGAGGCGAGGTTACATGTTGGCGCCACAACATCCTTCTATTTTGGCAGCTTGGCATGAGGGGCTAGGAGAATGGGCAGATTGGGTACAAGAAGATGCAGGATTGTACCACGAGTCTGGCAGGGTGAGCATGATGAGACTGGTGTAATATACAGGGCTGTGGAGTCGGTAAGCCACAGTTGCGACTCCGACTACTGGATTTTATCAGGTTCCGACTCCGGCTCCGACTCCTTCATAAATGGCCAATTCATAACAATAAATTTACTGTTGTAAAAAATTAACATTGTGCTTATTCAGTTTCTCACCATCATATAAGTAATCAGACCACTTAGAGCAAAAACTATATTTATTAGAATACAATTAGAATATAGCAAATAACTTTTATAAACTTTTCTAAACTCTTGTAAGTAAATATGCAATAAACACTGTTATGCAGTTAATAAGAAGAAATCTATAAATTTGTCCTCAGAAAAAGTATTGCCTGTGTCAGATCCTCCTTCATGGATGCCCTCAAATCTGATCTAATTATTTTGAGAGCAGAGAACAACCTCTCTACACTAACTTGGGTTGGTGGCAAAGCAGTAACCACTCGGGCAACATCTCTGACAATGTCAGGATACAGAGGAATCGCTTGTTGCACTGTTATTTTTTTTTTTAAACAATACATTTTTATTGAAGTTTGCATATATGATACAAGAAAAGAAGAAACTTTAGTATTATCATATAGTACATTGCGTCATAACAAGGGGGTAACAGTCCTTCATTTATGTTCTGGTAACTGGCAATAAACTTAAGACAAGTCATATCAAAGGACGAGTGTAACAACGACAAAAACACACACAAAAGGGGGGACAAGGGTTAGGGGAGGGGGAAGGGAAGGGGGACCCGAGAAGAGGTTATAATAAATCCATACCCATTTGGGTAATTTTAATCAGAAGCCTGAAGAATACGGTTAGATAGTCGAGATACCGGAATAGCGAAAGGGGTGTGGCTGGCGTATTCTGCCCAGGGGAGCCAAGTAAGGCTTCTTTCACACTAGCGTCGGGCTCGGCCCGTCGCTGTGCGTCGGGCCGACGTTCCCGACGCTAGCGTGGTCTCCGCCGCACAACGGGGGCAGCGGATGCATTTTTCCAGCGCATCCGCTGCCCCATTGGGAGGTGGGGGCGGAGTTCCGGCGCGACGGGTGCGACGTGTGTAAATCCGTCGCAATGCGTCGTCTAATATTAGGCTATGGGGAAAAAACGCATCCTGCAAACACTTTTGCAGGATGCGTTTTTTCGGCAAAACGACGCATTGCGACGGATTTCAAAAAACGCTAGTGTGAAAGTACCCTAAGTTCGAATCTCTCTACTTTGTCAGTGAGTATAGCTGATAATTTTTCGTTTACCATGTACCATGATAGACGAGATTTAACTCCCGACAAATCCAAGCCAGGTTTTTTCCAAGCCGAGGCTATAGTTTGTTTGGCTGCTAAGAAAATAAACGTGATAAGGGCTCGGGAATATTTAGAAATATTGGGGATACGCTTGTTTAGTAGGGCTTCCCAGGGGTTTTTCCTAAGGTTGATATTTGTTATTGAGAGAATCAAGTAGTATACCCTGGTCAAAAACCTTCGAGCCGTTGGGCATAGCCACCAAATATGAAGCATATCTCCTATAGAGTTACATTCCCGAAAACAGTTTGGAGAGTAATTAGCGACTGCCTTCGCCACTCTAGCTGGGGTCAAGTACCATCTTGTAAGTACTTTGTAATTGGTCTCTAGCATGAGGGTGTTAAGCAAGCCTCCAGTGGAGGAAGACCAAATCTGGATCCATTCCGAGTCCGTCAGGGTTGAACCAATATCAGACTCCCAGCGAGCGGTGTAGCCCAGGCACCGCCTGTGAGTTGGAGAGTTGATGTGTGAGTAAAGAAGGGATATGATACCTGGAGCATGTGGGTTTTGGCGGCATCTCTGTTCAAAGGGGGTGAAGGAATAGGGGGGGGCAGAGTTTCTTAGTAGAGATTGAACAAAATTTTTAAGTTGCAAGTATCGAAATATTTCTCTCGGTGGGAGATGGTATTTTTCACTCAAAGCAGAAAATGGGATGAGCCCATCCACGTTGATGAGATGGTGAACTCTCGTTATTCCCGCCGCGACCCATAGTCGGAAGTCCCTAAGGGAATCCACTCCCGGGGGGAACTGGGCATTACCCCACAAGGGGGCCAAGGGTAAGAATGAAGATATTAAATGTGAGGAGTATGTTAATGAGTCCCAGATTCTGAGAGAGTGAACCATGATGGGGTTAGTGATTTCTCGCCGGTGTGCTGGGAGAGTCCAGAGCAACGTATCTAGGGTACTCAAGTGGAGTTCTGAGGCCTCTAAGAGCTAGCCATAGGGGGGGTTCAGAATAGGCGTGGTACAACGTCAGTTGACCAAGTTGGGCTGCTTGATAATATTTCGAGAGGTTTGGTACCCCCAATCCCCCTTTTAGACGATGGCGATAAAGGGTGGCTCTATTATCCCTAGGGAGACCCCCCCTCCAAACAAAGGTATTAATCGCTCGCTGAGCTATTTTAAGGTATTGTGTGGGGACCGAGACTGGGAGGACCCGAAATAGATAAAGTAATTTAGGGAGTATAGTCATCTTTAGTGCGCGTACTCTGCCGAGCCAGGAGAGGTTAAATTTGCCCCATGACTGGAGTATTGATCGAATTTTACGGAGCATATGAGGATAATTAGCTGCGTATAATGAGCCGTACTCTGAAGTGAGTTTCACTCCTAAATAGTCCAAATGGTTAGAGGTCCACTGAAATGGGAAATCCTGTTTTAGCAATGTGATAGTGGAGGAAGGGAGAGTGATGTTCATAGCAGAGGATTTAGAGGGATTAATTTGTAGACCTGAAATGTGTTCAAAGTTATTAAGAGTTTGAAGTAGGGCAGGGAGGGATGACCGAGGAGATGTTAGGAGGAGCAGCATGTCAGCAAACAAGAAAAGTTTATGGGGGACTGATGCTATGGTGACTCCCTGGATGGATAAATTGAGTCGAAGGTGTATCGCCAAGGGTTCAAATGCTAAAAGAAATATAGGTGATAAGGGACAGCCTTGGCGAGTGCCTCTATGAATAGGGAAGTGCGGGGAGGAGAAGCCGTTGTATCGTACATATGCAGAAGGGGAGCTATAAAGGGCCTGAATCATTGTACGAAAGTAAGGAGGAAAACCCCATTTCCGCAAGACCGCAAACAGATAAGACCAAGAAATAGTCAAAGGCTTTTTTAATGTCAAGCGACAATAACATGCTTGATAAATTGCACTGTTTGCAGTGATGCAACAGGTGAGAGACCCTTCTTATGTTATCTGATGCTTGTCTTTTGGGAACGAAACCTACCTGGTCTCTATGTATTATGGCTCCCAGACCCAAGTTTAGACGTTGGGATAGAATCTTGGCTAATATTTTAAGGTCTATGTTAATTAGGGATATTGGTCTGTAGTTAGACCATACTAACTGATCAGTATTAGGCTTTGGTATCATAGACACAGCTGCTATTAATGATGCCTCTCCAGGTTTATTACCTTCTCTCAAGGAGTTAAAGTAATTGGTAAGATGGGGTATCAGAAGTGGGGCATATTTTTTATAATATAGGGCTGTAAAACCGTCCGGGCCGGGCTTTTTATTAACTTTCAATTGTTGGATAGCTAACTCTATATCGTTAGAGGAAATAGGCTGGTTCAGCGAATCAATAAAACTTGGGTCAAGAGCCGGGAGTGGGACGGAGTCCAAGAAAGCTTCCAGCTCCCCTGAATCGACAGTTGAGGTGGCGCTATATAATTTTAATTTCTGCTGAAACAATTGCGTGATCTTCAGCGGGTTGGACGTGATTCAATCTTACTGGGGGACGGGGTTGGGGTAGGCATTTTAACCGACGTGCTAAATTAGAGTTGTTTTTATTATTGAGGGCATAAAACCGTTGTTGGGACCAGCGTAAGGCTCGGTCGGCGTTTTCAGATAGACAGAGGTCAAGTTCAGTTCGGGCATGGGTGAGATTTCTATATATGTCAGGGGATGGCGAATTCTTTAATTGAGTCTCAAGCACTAATACCCTGTCCTCCAATTCAGCCATCTTCGCACATCTCTCTTTTTTCCTGCGGGAGGCCACTTGAATACAGAGGCCTCTCAATACTGCCTTATGCGCTTCCCACAAAGAAATAGGGAAAGAAGTTGATTGAAGATTTAAAGAAAAATACTCTTCTAGGTGACCTTTTAATTTCAAATTGATATCAGGGTAGGAGAGCAGAGAGTCGTTCAGGATCCAATTATATGATAGCGGTTTAGGGTGCAGCGCGGAACATATAAGCAAGATTGGGGAATGATCAGACCATGGGGTGGAAAGGATGGAGACATTAGAGACGTTAGGAATGAAGGATGGATGGGCAAATATGTGATCTATTCTGGTATAGACTAAGTGTCGCGGGGAAAAATGCGTATAATCTCTCTGTGAGGGGTGTAAGTCCCTCCACAAGTCCACCCACTGGTATTGGGAGAGGAGTTTATTAAGAGAGGACGAGTCCGCCGACGGGAGAGGCGATGGAATAATAAGGGATTGTGTAATTGATGACCTATCCAAATGGGGTTTGAATATACAGTTAGAATCACCGCACAGTACCGTAGCTCCTTGGGCATGCTCGGTGATTAATTCACATAATTGAGAGAAAAAGGCGGTTTGATGGGTGTTAGGGGCATAGTACGAAACGATGGTTACCAGTTCGTCCGAAATGGTGCCTGTAACTATCAAGTAACGACCTTCTTTATCGGCTACTAAAGATTTAAAGACAAAAGGGACGGACCTCTTAAAGCAAATGGCAACGCCTTTAGTCTTATTTGGGGCAGTAGCTAAATAATATAATGGGTAGGAAGCGGATAAGAACTTAGGATAAGAACTGGCCGAGAAGTGTGTCTCTTGGAGACAGACCACGTCAGCCCGTTGAGACCTATAATAGCGAAAGGCCTTGGTACGTTTGTGTGGAGAATTAAAACCGCGTACATTGTGTGAAATGATCGTTAGCGGCATGATAAAGAGATGTGGGGTTCGTCTATGGTAGCCATCTTTCGTGGTTTGGGGTTGGAAATGAAAAAGTCCTCTAGGTTCAGGCAAGATAGATAGTGTTTACTCGGGTGGGGAATGGGGGAGGAGGAGTGGATGGTCGGGTATAACTGGGATACAAGGGTAACAGGGGAAACCGTAACATTAGCCAAGCACAACATGCTAAGCAGCAGTGTATAGGGACACTGTAGGGACATAAGGACAATTCAGGGACAACGCAATTTAAAGTAGACCTAGTAATTAAGTGTGAAGGAAGGGTGGGGTAGATGGGGAAAGCTGGATATATGGAGCGCCAATAAGGCCTAGCAATATATCGGGTCTACATGTAGGCTGCGAACTGTGCCAGCCCTGTAGGGGTGGTTATTAAGAAAGAACTTACAGCTATAATGGAATACCAAAACAAAACAAGGCATAAAGTTAGTATCAATAACCTTATAACACAAATAAAACAACGGTGCATTATAAGAAAAGTAGACCACCTTAGGCACTCATAGCTGGTAAAATAACAAATCAAATCTGGATTCCAAGTAAACGTCCAATAGAGGCCAAAGGCACTGAAGAATCATATAATAGAAACTGGAAAACAATCCTAAACTGTGAAGTGAAAAAAACATTAGTATGCGTCAATAGCATTAACACGAACTTTTCTGTCTGCTAAAAAAACAGTCAAAAGATAATATTAACACCAAAGGATTCTAAAGCTGCAGTTTGAATTGCCTAGGTGTGGATCAAAGCTCCAGGAGGAGCTATAGCAATCGTTGGGTCTCAAGGGGGGCCCGATGAGGCCTGCAGCTCAGATCGTCTGTCTCCCGACCGCGGCAATGACGATGACGGTTGTGGGGCAGGTGAGGGGGGATTCATAAGCTGTAGCTTGGTGAGGCAGCGGCCCGCGCCCTCCGGGGAAAGGACCGTGTGTACCATCTCACAGTGGGTAAATATCAACTTAAAGGGGAATCCCCAACGATACTTAATGTTTTTGGAACGTAAAACTTCCAAGTATGGTCTCATTGCCCGTCTTTTCGCAATAGTAGTAGGGGCCAGGTCCGGGAACAGTTCATAGGAGTGCCCCTGGAAAACCAAAGATGTAGAATTTCTTGCAGCTTGGAGAAGTTGATCTTTAGTTTTATAATAATGTAGCTTTAAGATTATGTCTCTCGGGGGCCATTGGGGTTTTTCCTGGTTAAGGCTCTGTGAATGCGGTCCATCTCAAGGCGTTCCATAGAAATGCCGGGTAGAAGTTCTTGGAACAGAGCTGTGGCCGTTGACTGGAGGTCTGTAATGGACTCCGGCAGGCCTCTAATTCTGATATTGCTTCTGCGGGCTCGATTCTCGAAATCCTCTAGTTTGTTGTTGAGGGTATATATCTCCTCATGAAGCGACTCCATATCTTTTTCCTGGGTGGCAAGATTGGTTAGAGCAGAGTCCATTTTATCTTCTAAGTGCGAGATCCCAGCTCCCTAATCTCTTTAGTTAGTTCTTTAGTCAGATTATCGGACATTTTGGATAATTCCGTATGTAAAATAGACTGAAATTGAGAGAGTAGGGCATTGTGGTCCGGAGTTGGGGTACTAGGGACCCTGGTGGTAGAGGCTGGAATTGTATCTGGCTCTGTTCCGTCCATTATGGAAGAATTAGAGGATTCAGACTGGGAGAGTGGCCCAGGGGACATAGTATCTTCTAGATCAGTCAGCGCCTGGAACCGATTGCTAGCGTACCTGGAATTAGTTCTACGCTGCTTAGTCATGGGAGCGGTGGGATTAGATAGAGAACTGTTGTGAATTTGCTTTTTGCTCCCTCTAGTGGTTACTAGTTTTTTGACTCTGGTTTTTCTGTCATTCCTTTTATCCGCACCTGGGTCGTTAGTTAGGGGTGTTGCTATATAAGCTCCCTAGACCTTCAGTTCAATGCCTGGCAACGTAGTTATCAGAGCTAGTCTGCTGTGCTCTTGTCTACTGATCCTGGTTCCAGTTATATCAGCTAAGTCTGCCTTTTGCTTTTTGCTATTTGTTTTGGTTTTGTATTTTTGTCCAGCTTGTTCCAAATCTATATCCTGACCTTTGCTGGAAGCTCTAGGGGGCTGGTGTTCTCCCCCCGGACCGTTAGACGGTTCGGGGGTTCTTGAATTTCCAGTGTGGATTTTGATAGGGTTTTTGTTGACCATATAAGTTACCTTTCTTTATTCTGCTATCAGTAAGCGGGCCTCTCTGTGCTAAACCTGGTTCATTTCTGTGTTTGTCATTTCCTCTTACCTCACCGTTATTATTTGTGGGGGGCTTCTATCCAGCTTTGGGGTCCCCTTCTCTGGAGGCAAGAAAGGTCTTTTGTTTTCCTCTACTAGGGGTAGCTAGATTCTCCGGCTGGAGCGTGTCATCTAGAATCAACGTAGGAATGATCCCCGGCTACTTCTAGTGTTGGCGTTAGGAGTAGATATATGGTCAACCCAGTTACCACTGCCCTATGAGCTGGATTTTTGTATTCTGCAGACTTCCACGTACCTCTGAGACCCTCGCCATTGGGGTCATAACAGTTTGCCAGGCCAGTATTAAATGTTTAATGCGTTGCAGAAGAGGGATTATAAGAAAGAAGATTCTGAGTTTTTTTTGTTTTTTTTCTCTTTCTTCTTCCCCTTTACCTCAGAGTGGCTATGCTTGCTGCAGACATGAATGTCCAGACCTTGATTACAAGTGTGGACCAGCTGGCTACTCGTGTGCAGGGCATACAAGACTATGTTATCAGAAATCCTAGGTCAGAACCTAAAATACCGATTCCTGAACTGTTTTCCGGAGACAGGTTTAAGTTTAGGAATTTTGTGAATAATTGTAAATTGTTTTTGTCCCTGAGACCCTGTTCATCTGGAGACTCTGCTCAGCAAGTAAAAATAGTTATTTCGTTCTTACGGGGCGACCCTCAGGATTGGGCTTTTTCGCTGGCGCCAGGAGATCGGCATTGGCTGATATTGATGCGTTTTTTCTGGCGCTCGGTTTACTTTATGAGGAACCCAATCTTGAGATTCAGGCAGAAAAGGCCTTGCTGGCTATGTCTCAGGGGCAGGACGAGGCTGAAGTGTATTGCCAAAAATTTCGGAAATGGTCCGTGCTGACACATTGGAACGAGTGTGCACTGGCCGCTAATTTTAGAAATGGCCTATCTGAAGCCATTAAGAATGTTATGGTGGGTTTTCCCATTCCCACAGGTCTCAATGATACTATGGCACTGGCTATTCAAATTGACCGGCGGTTGCGGGAGCGCAAAACCGCAAATTCCCTCATGGTGTTGTCTGAACAGACACCTAATTTGGTGCAATGTGATAGAAAAACCGCAAATTCCCTCATGGTGTTGTCTGAACAGACACCTGATTTAATGCAATGTGATAGAATCCTGACTAGAAATGAGCGGAAAATTCATAGACGCCGGAATGGCTTGTGCTACTACTGTGGTGATTCTACACATGTTATCTCAGCATGCTCTAAACGTATAGCTAAGGTTGTTAGTCCTGTCACCATTGGTAATTTGCAACCTAAATTTATTCTGTCTGTAACTTTGATTTGCTCACTGTCGTCTTATCCTGTCATGGCGTTTGTAGATTCAGGTGCTGCCCTGAGTCTTATGGATCTGTCATTTGCTAAGCACTGTGGTTTTACTCTTGAACCATTAGAAAATCCTATTCCTCTTAGGGGTATTGATGCTACGCCATTGGCAGCAAATAAACCGCAGTATTGGACACAGGTTATCATGTGCATGACTCCTGAACACCGCGAGGTGATACGTTTCCTGGTTTTACATAAAATGCATGATTTGGTTGTTTTAGGGCTGCCATGGTTACAGACCCATAATCCAGTCCTGGACTGGAAGGCTATGTCAGTCTCAAGTTGGGGCTGTCGTGGTATTCATGGGGATTCCCTGCCTGTGTCTATTGCTTCTTCTACGCCTTCGGAAGTTCCGGAGTATTTGTCTGATTATCAGGATGTCTTCAGTGAGTCTGAGTCCAGTGCACTGCCTCCTCATAGGGACTGTGACTGTGCTATAGATTTGATCCCAGGCAGTAAGTTTCCTAAGGGAAGACTGTTTAATCTGTCGGTACCTGAACATACCGCTATGCGTTCATATATCAGGGAGTCTCTGGAGAAAGGACATATTCGTCCGTCTTCTTCCCCCCTTGGTGCGGGATTCTTTTTTGTGGCAAAAAAGGACGGATCTTTGAGACCTTGTATTGATTATCGGCTTTTAAATAAGATCACTGTCAAATTTCAGTATCCTTTACCGCTGTTGTCTGACTTGTTTGCCCGGATTAAAGGTGCCAAGTGGTTCACCAAGATAGACCTTCGTGGTGCGTACAACCTTGTGCGCATTAAGCAAGGTGATGAATGGAAAACCGCATTCAATACGCCCGAAGGTCATTTTGAGTACTTGGTGATGCCTTTTGGGCTCTCCAATGCGCCTTCAGTTTTTCAGTCCTTTATGCATGACATTTTCCGGAAGTATCTGGATAAATTTTTGATTGTTTATCTGGATGATATTTTGGTTTTTTCTGATGATTGGGATTCGCATGTGGAGCAGGTCAGGTTGGTCTTTAAAATTTTGCGTGAAAATTCTTTGTTTGTCAAGGGCTCAAAGTGTCTCTTTGGTGTACAGAAGGTTCCCTTTTTGGGGTTCATTTTTTCCCCTTCTGCTGTGGAGATGGACCCAGTCAAGGTCCGAGCTATTCTTGATTGGACTCAGCCCTCGTCGGTTAAGAGTCTTCAGAAGTTCTTGGGTTTCGCTAACTTCTACCGTCGTTTTATCGCTAATTTTTCTAGCATTGTGAAACCGTTGACGGATATGACCAAGAAGGGCTCCGATGTAGCTAACTGGGCTCCTGCTGCCGTGGAGGCTTTCCAGGAGTTGAAGCGCCGGTTTACTTCGGCGCCTGTTTTGTGCCAGCCCGATGTCTCACTTCCCTTTCAGGTTGAGGTGGATGCTTCAGAGATTGGAGCAGGGGCCGTTTTGTCGCAGAGAGGCCCTGGTTGCTCTGTTATGAAACCTTGTGCCTTTTTCTCCAGGAAGTTTTCGCCTGCCGAGCGAAATTATGATGTGGGCAATCGGGAGTTGTTGGCCATGAAATGGGCATTTGAGGAGTGGCGTCATTGGCTCGAGGGTGCTAAGCATCGTGTGGTGGTCTTGACTGATCACAAAAATCTGATGTATCTCGAGTCTGCTAAACGCCTTAATCCGAGACAGGCCCGCTGGTCATTGTTTTTCTCCCGCTTTGATTTTGTTGTCTCGTATTTACCAGGTTCAAAGAATGTGAAGGCCGATGCTCTTTCTAGGAGCTTTGTGCCTGATGCTCCTGGAGTCGCTGATCCTGTTGGTATTCTTAAAGATGGAGTTATCTTGTCAGCTATTTCTCCGGATCTGCGACGTGTGTTGCAGAGATTTCAGGCTGATAGGCCTGAGTCTTGTCCACCTGACAGACTGTTTGTCCCGGATAAATGGACCAGCAGAGTCACTTCCGAGGTTCATTCCTCGGTGTTGGCAGGTCACCCGGGAATTTTTGGCACCAGAGATCTGGTGGCCAGGTCCTTTTGGTGGCCTTCCTTGTCAAGGGATGTGCGGTCATTTGTGCAGTCCTGTGGGACTTGTGCTCGAGCTAAGCCTTGCTGTTCTCGTGCCAGCGGTTTGCTCTTGCCCTTGCCTGTCCCGAAGAGACCTTGGACACATATCTCCATGGATTTCATTTCTGATCTTCCGCTATCTCAGGGCATGTCCGTTATCTGGGTGATATGTGATCGCTTCTCCAAGATGGTCCATTTGGTTCCTTTGCCTAAGCTGCCTTCCTCTTCCGATCTGGTTCCTGTGTTTTTCCAGAACGTGGTTCGTTTGCACGGCATCCCTGAGAATATTGTGTCAGACAGAGGATCCCAGTTCGTTTCTAGGTTCTGGCGATCCTTTTGTAGTAGGATGGGCATTGATTTGTCGTTTTCGTCTGCTTTCCATCCTCAGACTAATGGACAGACGGAGCGAACCAATCAGACTTTGGAGGCTTATTTGAGGTGTTTTGTCTCTGCTGATCAGGACGATTGGGTGACATTCTTGCCGTTGGCTGAGTTTGCCCTTAATAATCGGGCTAGTTCCGCCACCTTGGTTTCGCCTTTTTTCTGCAACTCTGGTTTCCATCCTCGCTTTTCTTCGGGTCATGTGGAGCCTTCTGACTGTCCTGGGGTGGATTCTGTGGTAGATAGGTTGCAGCGGATCTGGAATCATGTGGTGGACAACTTGAAGTTGTCACAGGAGAGGGCTCAGCGCTTTGCCAACCGCCGCCGCGGTGTGGGTCCCCGACTACGCGTTGGGGATTTGGTATGGCTTTCTTCCCGCTTTGTTCCTATGAAGGTCTCCTCTCCCAAATTTAAACCTCGTTTTATTGGGTCTTACAAGATATTGGAAATCCTTAATCCTGTATCTTTTCGTCTGGATCTTCCTGTGTCGTTTGCTATTCACAATGTATTTCATAGGTCCTTGTTGCGGCGGTACATTGTGCCTGTAGTTCCTTCTGCTGAGCCTCCTGCTCCGGTGTTGGTTGAGGGCGAGTTGGAGTACGTGGTGGAGAAGATCTTGGATTCTCGCCTCTCCAGGCGGAGGCTTCAGTACCTGGTCAAGTGGAAGGGCTATGGTCAGGAGGATAATTCCTGGGTGGTCGCCTCTGATGTTCATGCGGCCGATTTAGTTCGTGCCTTTCATGCCGCTCATCCTGATCGCCCTGGTGGTCGTGGTGAGGGTTCGGTGACCCCTCACTAAGGGGGGGGTACTGTTGTGAATTTGCTTTTTGCTCCCTCTAGTGGTTACTAGTTTTTTGACTCTGGTTTTTCTGTCATTCCTTTTATCCGCACCTGGGTCGTTAGTTAGGGGTGTTGCTATATAAGCTCCCTAGACCTTCAGTTCAATGCCTGGCAACGTAGTTATCAGAGCTAGTCTGCTGTGCTCTTGTCTACTGATCCTGGTTCCAGTTATATCAGCTAAGTCTGCCTTTTGCTTTTTGCTATTTGTTTTGGTTTTGTATTTTTGTCCAGCTTGTTCCAAATCTATATCCTGACCTTTGCTGGAAGCTCTAGGGGGCTGGTGTTCTCCCCCCGGACCGTTAGACGGTTCGGGGGTTCTTGAATTTCCAGTGTGGATTTTGATAGGGTTTTTGTTGACCATATAAGTTACCTTTCTTTATTCTGCTATCAGTAAGCGGGCCTCTCTGTGCTAAACCTGGTTCATTTCTGTGTTTGTCATTTCCTCTTACCTCACCGTTATTATTTGTGGGGGGCTTCTATCCAGCTTTGGGGTCCCCTTCTCTGGAGGCAAGAAAGGTCTTTTGTTTTCCTCTACTAGGGGTAGCTAGATTCTCCGGCTGGAGCGTGTCATCTAGAATCAACGTAGGAATGATCCCCGGCTACTTCTAGTGTTGGCGTTAGGAGTAGATATATGGTCAACCCAGTTACCACTGCCCTATGAGCTGGATTTTTGTATTCTGCAGACTTCCACGTACCTCTGAGACCCTCGCCATTGGGGTCATAACAGAGAACCACAGTATTATTATTATTATTATTATTATTATTATTATTATTTATTGTTATAGCGCCATTTATTCCATGGTGCTTTACAAGTGAGGAGGGGTATACATAATAAAAACAAGTACAATAATCTTGAACAATACAAGTCATAACTGGTACAGTAGGAGAGAGGACCCTGCCCGCGAAGGCTCACAATCTACAAGGGATGGGTGAGAATACAGTAGGTGAGGGTAGAGCTGGTCATGCAGCGGTTTGGTCGATCGGTGGTTACTGCAGGTTGTAGGCTTGTCGGAAGAGGTGGGTCTTCAGATTCTTTTTGAAGGTTTCGATGGTGGGCGAGAGTCTGATGTGTTGTGGTAGAGGGTTCCAGAGTAGGGGTGATACGCGAGAGAAATCTTGTATACGATTGTGGGAAGAGGAGATAAGAGGGGAGTAGAGAAGGAGATCTTGTGAGGATTGGAGGTTGCGTGCAGGTAAGTATCGGGAGACGAGGTCACAGATGTATGAAGGAGACAGGTTGTGGATGGCTTTGTATGTCATGGTTAGGGTTTTGTACTGGAGTCTCTGGGTAATGGGGAGCCAGTGAAGGGATTGACAGAGGGGAGAGGCCGGAGAATAGCGGGGGGACAGGTGGATTAGTCGGGCAGCAGAGTTTAGAATAGATTGGAGGGGTGCGAGAGTGTTTGAGGGGAGGCCACAGAGCAGGAGGTTGCAGTAGTCAAGGCGAGAGATGATGAGGGCATGGACTAGGGTTTTTGCAGATTCTTGGTTGAGGAATGAACGGATTCGTGCAATATTTTTGAGTTGAAGTCGGCAGGAAGTGGAAAAGGGCTTGGATATGTGGTTTGAAGGAGACATCAGCGTCAAGGATAACCCAGAGGCAGCGAGCTTGTGGGACTGGGGAGAGTGGGCAGCCATTTCCTGTAATGGATAGGTTCGTTGGGGGGGTCACGTGAGATGGGGGAAAGATGATGAATTCTGTTTTGTCCATGTTAAGTTTCAGAAATCTAGCGGAGAAGAAGGATGAAATAGTGGACAGACATTGAGGGATTCTGGTTAGTAGGGAGGTGATATCTGGTCCAGAGATGTAGATCTGTGTGTCATCAACATAGAGGTGATACTGAAAGCAATGAGATTCTATGAGCTGTCCCAGGCCAAAGGTGTAAATGGAGAAGAGCAGGGACCCAAGGACTGAACCTTGTGGGACTCCGACAGAGAGGGGGCGAGGTGAGGAGGTGGTGTGTGAGTGGGAGACGCTGAATGTCCGGTCTGTTAGGTATGATGAGATCCAGGATAGGGCCAAGTCTGTGATGCCAAGGGATGAGAGGGTCTGTAATAATAGGGAATGGTCCACTGTGTCAAAGGCAGCCGACAGGTCGAGGAGGAGGAGAACAGAGTAGTGTCGCTTGCTCTTGGCGGTTAAGAGGTCATTGGTGACCTTAGTTAGCGCAGTTTCAGTGGAATGGTGTGACCGGAAGCCAGATTGTAAGCGGTCAAAGAGGGAGCAAGAAGAGAGATGGGAGGACAGTTCAAGGTAGACGTGTTGTTCCAGTAGTTTTGAGGCATAGGGGAGAAGTGATATAGGGCGATAGCTAGATACAGAGGATGGGTCAAGAGAGGGCTTTTTGAGGATAGGTGTGATGGAGGCATGTTTAAAGCTTGAGGGGAAAACACCAGTTGTTAGTGATAGGTTGAAGAGATGGTTTAGGGTTGGGATGAAGATTGTGGTGAGGTTTGGGATGAGGTGGGATGGGAGCGGGTCAAGGGCACAGGTGGTGAGATGCGATCTTGAGAGTAGAGTGGCGAGTTGATCTTCTGTAATGGTGGAGTAGTTGGTTTTGGAGGTGGAGGGTAGGGAAGTTGGGAGGAAGGGCTCTGGGGCTTGTTGACCAAAACTGTCTCTGATGTTATCAATCTTCTGCTTGAAGAATGAGGCAAAGTCTTCAGCAGAGATAAGTGAGGAGGGAGGAGGTGCTGGGGTACGGAGGAGAGAATTGAAGGTGTTGAATAACTGTTTAGGGTTGTGAGACAGGGAGGATATGAGAGATGAGAAGTAGGTTTGTTTAGCTGTGGCGAGTGCGGTCTTGAAAGTAGTGAGGGACTGTTTGAATGCGATGAAGTGGTCGTTGGAGTGGGATCTTTTCCATCTGCGCTCAGCAGCCCTGGAAGCTCGCCTCAGTTCTTTGGTCAGGCTGGTGTGCCAGGGCTGTCTGTTGATTTTGCAAGCTTTGGTATGTGTAAGTGGGGCAGCAGATTCCAAAGCTACAGCTATTGTGGTGTTATATAGAGCGGCAGCGTCATCCGCATTGTGTATGGAACTTATGTCTGTGAGAGGGAGGAGGGATTCAGAGAATGAATGTAGGTCAAGATGTTTAAGATTTCTGCGAGGGTGTGAAAGTTTGTGGGGTGGGGACTCTAGACATGGAGTGGAGAGAGATGAGAATGTGAGAAGGTTGTGGTCAGAGAGAGGAAGAGGTGAGTTAGAGAGGTTAGATAGGGAGCAGAGGCGGGTGAAGATGAGGTCCAGTGTGTGACCATCTTTGTGAGTGGCTGCAGAAGACCATTGAGTGAGGCCGAAGGAGGAAGAGAGAGATAGAAGTTTAGTGGCAGCTGAGAGGGAAGTGTCAATGGGGATGTTGAAATCGCCCATGATGATAGTGGGGATGTCTGCGGAAAGGAAATGAAGTAGCCAGGTGGTGAAGTGGTCAAAGAAGATGGTGGCTGGCCCCGGGGGGCGGTAAATGACAGCCAGTTGGAGGTTGGAGGGGGAGTAGATGCGCACAGAGTGCACCTCAAAGGAAGGGAGGGTAACAGAGGGTGGCAGTGGGATTGGGGTGAAGGAGCAGTTATCTGACAGGAGAAAACCAACTCCTCCACCATGCTTGCTGCTGGGGCGGGGTGTGTGAGAAAGGTGGAAGCCACCGTAAGAGAGTGCAGCAGGAGAGGCTGTGTCAGAAGGGGTGAGCCAGGTTTCGGTGATGGCGAGGAAGGAAAGTTTGGTAGTAACAAAAAGATCATGGATGTAGGAAAGCTTGTTACAGACAGAGCGAGCGTTCCATAGAGCTCCTGTTAGTGGGACTGGGGAAGCGGGGGCTGGGCGAATGGGTATAAGGTTAGAGAGGTTACGGAAGTTTGTGATGGAGCGTGGATGGGAGGTAGAAATGACTGTGGGAATGTGGTGAGGAGGACCAGGATTTGGAGAGATATCACCAGCAGTGAGAAGGAGCAGAGATAGTGTTAGCAGGTGGGAGCAGGAGAGAGCGTGAGGGGGCTGCCTGTGCTTTGAGACAGAGGATTGTATGTTAAGGAACAGTTCTGAGGAGGAGGTGAGATGGATGGGGAGGATTGAAGAGGAGATGAACAGTTCCTTACTTGGTGTGGGGATTGGGGGAGGTAGCAGAAAGTGAAAGATTATCGGGGTAAAAGTGACAACAAACAGAAACATTGTTTACAGTGACTGGCCAGTTACCTTCAGTTCCCTTCAGGTTCAATTCAGGTTTTAATTCTAATGTAATCCACACTTTTAGGACACACTTCTAGAAATCACACTGCAGACTAAAGTCATGCAGACTTGTGCTATGCAATATATGGAAAACTAAGTGCGTTCAGGTGTGGAGCAGAGAGGAGTGGTCTCTGCTCATCTTGGTCAGAGAATTAAGGGTGGACCAGATGCATACAATCAAGACTAAGTAAACAATGTCATAAATAACACAGGGCAAGCTGGGGTTAGCTGAAAGGCATACCATATGAAAGCAAAGAGCAGAGGAAAGTCTGTGTGCAAAGCTGGGTGATGTATTATGTGCACTTCATAGGAGAGCTGGATGAACATACCATATGAAAGCAAAGAGCAGAGGAAAGTCTATGTGCAAAGCTGGGTGATGTATTATGTGCACTTCATAGGATTATACGACCAGCTTAAAAATATAGAATCAAGGGAAATGCATGCTGTACGTTGTCCCTTACAGGGGTTGGGGGGGTGCTGGTTTCAGGCCATTAATTCCGACTCAGTAAACTTTTAAGGTGTTCCGAGGATTAGAAGGTGGTGACAGTTCCTTCAAGCGGCCAGTAGGTGTCAGCACAGGATCACATATCTGAGAATTGTGCAGTCTGCAATCCTTCACTATTCACCAAGGTACAGACCCTGCAATCTGCGTTTTCAAGTCTTTTAAAATGGAGAGGGTTAGGATGTTGAGTTGTTTCCTTACAGGCTGAGGTCTTTTCTATTACTTTAGTGCTTGGGCCTTTAGATGAAAATGGTGCCAATATAAGTATGCAGACTGTCCCGTTCCCTGAATTCCCTCTCCGGCGCTGTTAATAAAGAGGGAAGTGGAGTGCCCCCTGACAGACTTATTTAGTTTTCTTCCCAGGCGACTCTAAATACAGGGATCTCCCAGCACTCAGGCCCAACGCCACAGTATCCCTCTCCAGGGGAGGCCAGTC
Organism: Ranitomeya variabilis; assembly: GCF_051348905.1. Lineage (NCBI taxonomy): Eukaryota > Metazoa > Chordata > Amphibia > Anura > Dendrobatidae > Ranitomeya > Ranitomeya variabilis. Next base: position 654,792,949 of record NC_135234.1, read on the forward strand.
ACGCCTTGCATTTCCTGTCTATGGGGAAGCTTCTTATAGGGGGAGCACCCCGAGTACAACCGCACGGCCCGTCTTACCTCAGAAAATGTGGCACAAGGAGAGTCACCACCGCAATCGGCGCTCCTCCACTCACCGCCGTCGGGCGGACTCGGCCCCGCTGTCGGCACCCCGCCGCAGAACACACCGGAGCACCAGGCGGCCGGCGATGTGGCAGGTAAGCAGACGCAGCCTCGGGGAGGCAGCTCCGGATCCTCGGCACGTAGGTGCCAATCTGTCCCACTGAGACCAAGCGCCGGCCTCACAGCGAGCACAGAGGCCGCAGCGTCGCTTTCTTCGGCAGCGGATCTCCCCCAGCAGAGCCACCGGGTCCCGGGTAGACGGGGGTGGGATCCTCTCTTGCCTCACTGAATTCGGTTTTCTTTAATAGGAGGATGAGATTCGGCAGGTCCACAGGCGAATGGTGGGCCGTATTCTCTCCTGTCAGGCTTCAGGCCTGTTTGCAGGCCTCAGAATTCCAGCGGGCCTAGAGTGTAAATATGCGGTCAATATGATCAATCAACAACTCTAGGGTCCAGAGGCAGACGTGCGTTGCCTTTAGGTGTATGGATGAGTCCACAAAACCTTCGGATTGATTAGATTGCAAGATCTATCAGTGGAGCACAAGGAGAGTGTGTCCTGCTCCTTCTGATGCTAGCCACGCCCCCCCCCGTTGCACTGTTATTTTTGATGAACGGTCAAATTTCTCAATTTCTTTTAGTGCACATGAAAATTTCTGCTGAAATGTACTGGCTGTGTTCTTTGATGGGGATGACTTCTTCTATGGGGGAACGCTTTGCACGGTCCTTGTGATCCAAATATTTTTCGAAATTAAATTTTTCATCGGTTGATGAGGGTGAAGATGTGGCAGGACAACCAAATTCTTCTTGTTCCTCCTGACTGTTCTGCAACCCTTTCATCCTTACTGCTATTTCAAACAGAGCTTCTTTTCCTTTAGTTAGCTGTTGATCATCTAGAAGAATCCGATGCATTGGGTCTACATAAACAGCTGCCAAAAGAATGTTATTTTGTAATAGTAGCTCCTCTCTCCGTTTCATTGATGTAGCAATGCCACTTGCAATTAACCCTCCTCTTTGGGACAGGCGAAACATCAGGTACTTCCACTCCTTTAAGAAAATACCTGGGGTTAAGTCCTCTGCTTGTAATTTTTTAGTCACTGTAAATGGGTGCTCTAGCAATTTTTCCAGCTCAGTCACCTGATTCCACTGACTTTCATTTAGCGTCAGTTGAGGGTTAGCCATGTCTGCATGACAGGTTTTCAGTTCAACCAAGCGCTGAATCATTAAGTACTGCCCCATCGTGTGGCTTGATCAATAATTGCCCCTTTTCCAGCACATCTCTTCAAAATTGAGTCAACTTTAGGGGTTCTGGCAACAGTAGCCAATTTTCTCACCTTGCCAATCAGTGCAGCAGCATGTCCTTCTTGCAGACTGTCTCTTATAGCCAGCTGTAGCGTATGCACAACACAGCGCATGTGATGAATGAAAGAACGTATTGACACAGTTCAACAAGATCATCTAAGCTATCGTGTTGCTGTTCATCTGAAGCAACTTCAGTTTGCTCCTCAGTTACAATACTGTGTTCCTCTATTTCAAACATTTCTGTGTCTGTGGACTCAGAATGTTCTTCTAGCTGCTGGTCACCATCATTACACTCATTCATTAGCTTAATAGTACTTATCATATTTGAAGCATTGTCAGTTACGACAGAAAGAACTTGCTCGTTTTTAAGTTCATAGTCTTGCAGAACCTTTTCCACCAAGACCTGGAAAAACTCACTGGTGTGATGAGCTTTGGTGTCTTTTACTGCCAATGTCTTGGTAACTATTTCATTTTTGTCACAAACAAATCGGACATTGATGGCAAAATAGTTCACTCTGTGACGTGTGCAGGCATCCATTATAAGAAACAGAAAGCATCCCTTGAGAGTTTTTTTTAAGTTCTTCCTTTTGTTTAAAAGCTTATTCGATTTCTATTTTTCTAATACTCTCTCTCCAGAATAACACCAAGCTTGCTGGCCATTTCCCCATTCAGACACATAAAAGCTGGTCGTGAAAATAATGAAATAGGCACACTATCCTTTACAACAAGCTCTATGATCTGTTTTTTAAATGTATCTACTGTCATTGTCACAGTAACTTTGTCACTGACAAAATATCTTGCAACTGATGGCTGCAAAGTTCTCTGCTCCTTTGTTTGGCTGGAAGAGCTGGGCACTGGTTCATTGGTTTGGATGCAGTCTCTCATCCACTGCTTTCAGTACTTCTGGATGAAAGCGCTGTAAATGTCTCTTTAGATTAGAAGCTCTGGTAGGAGCATTTTTATCTTTTCCTGAATATGCACTGATCTTGGCTTCACAGCATTTGTTTTCGTCTGGATCATTTGTCATACACTGACAGACATAATGTTTTCTATCTTGAGTGATGGTGAAATGTTCAAATACAGCTGATTTAATGTGACGCTTCTCAGGTTTTTCATTCTGCATTCACAATCCAAATGACAATTGTTTTTCCTAAAAACAATTGTACAAAATTATTGCCAGGTCGTACAACTGATATAGTGGTCAGTAATACTGTTATTCCTCATGTACTCACAGTTAACTGATGCAAAGTTTGTTGAAAGGAAAATACTTCTTACAGTCTTCCTCTTCTGAGTAGCAACTGTGAGATGCTTGGAAGAGGCACACCTAGTAAACATCTAGTCTAGAGGAGGAGCTTTACTACTAAGAATTTGCAACACATTTTCACTTTCAGTTTCATACATTGTAAGTAGGGGGGTTGGGGCAGCATGAGGTTAACCAAGTATAAGATTAGATAAGGGCAGTGGAGAACAGTGAGGCTGAGTTCACACGTAGCAGAATTGCCGCGGAAATTTCCGCTGCAATTCTGCGCCTCCTGCCGCGGGTATATCGCATGCAGAATTTGCATGCATATACCCGCAGAAAACTAGCGTTTTGCAAGCATAATTAGCTTGCAGAGTGCTAGCGTTTTCCAAGCAATCTGTAGCATCGCTTGGAAAACTGTTTGACAGGTTGGTCACACTTGTCAAACATAGTGTTTGACAAGTGTGACCAACTTTTTACTATAGATGCAGCCTATGCAGCATCTATAGTAAAAGATAGAATGTTAAAAATAATAAAAAAAATTAAAAAAAAGGTTATACTCACCTCAGCGGCGTCCGTTCCTAATGCTGTGTGTTCAGGACCTTCCATTGACGTAGCGGTCATGTGACCGCGGGTCATGTGACCGCGACGTCATCGCAGGTCCTTCACACACACCTCGGAAGCCTCTGAGAAGGTCGGGCTGCCAGAAGGTTAGTATATCGCTATTTTTTATTTTAATTCTTTTTTTTTTACCACTTATATGGTGCCCAGTCCGTGGAGGAGAGTCTCCTCTCCTCCACCCTGGGTACCAACCGCACTTGATCTGCTTACTTCCCGCATGGTGTGCACAGCCCCGTGCGGGAAGTAAGCAGATCAATGCACTCCTATGTGTGCAGAATCGCCGCGATTCCGCAATTTTAATGAACATGCTGCGTTTTTTTTCTGGATTGCGTTTCCGCGCAGGAAAAAGATGCAGCATGTGCACAAAAAATGCGGATTGCAATCTGTTACATAGGATGCTTAATGTTAGCGTTTTTTTCGCGGTTTTATAGCGCTTTTATAGCGAAAAAACGCAAAAAAAACGCAAAAAATCTGCTACGTGTGCACACAGCCTGAGGGTATGTGCACACATCAGGATTTCTTGCAGAAATTTCCTGAAGAAAACCGGAAATTTTCTGCAAGAAATCCACTTTTTTTTTTTTTTTGCGTTTTTTTTCCCCCGTTTTTTTTAGCATTTTGCAAGCGAAATTAGCTTGCAGAATGCTAAAGTTTTCCAAGCGATCTGTAGCATCGCTTGGAAAACTGACTGACAGGTTGGTCACACTTGTCAAACATAGTGTTTGACAAGTGTGACCAACTTTTTACTATAGATGCTGCCTATACAGCATCAATAGTAAAAGATAGAATGTTTAAAAATAATTAAAAAAATGCTTACTCACCTGCAGACAGCTGATCTCCTCAGCGGCGTCCGTTCCTATAGATGGTGTGTGTGTGCAGGACCTTCCATGACGTCGCGGTCACGTGAGCAGTCACGTGACCGGTCTCGCGACCGATCACAAGACCGCGACGTCATCGCAGGTCCTTCACACACACCAGCTATAGGAACCGAAGCGGCAGCATGCACCGGAAAGGCGGGAAGACTCCGGAGGCCATCGAAGGTGAGTATATGACTATTTTTTATTTTAATTCTTTTTTTTTGACCAATTATATGGTGCCCAGTCCGTGGAGGAGAGTCTCCTCTCCTCCACCCTGGGTACCAACCGCACATAATCTGCTTACTTCCCGCATGGTGTGCACAGCCCCGTGCGGGAAGTAAGTAGATCAAAGCATTCCTAGGTGTGCGGAACCCCGCAATTCCGCAAATTTAATGAACATGTTGCTTTTTTTTCCGCGATGCGATTTTTTCGCGGAAAAAAATGCAACATTTGCACAAAAAATGCGGAATACCCTGAAAATAATGGGAGGCATATGTTAGCGTTTTTTTCGCATTTTTATCACGTTTTTATAGCGGAAAAACGCAAAAAATACTGAACGTGTGCACATGGCCTGACACACAAGAAGTAAGAAATGTCTCTATCTCCAGCAGAACTGCTTATCACTGATGTTCATAGTTTGATAGATTATATATATTTGAGTAACATTTATAAAATTCATATGAAAGTTCAATTATGAAATATATTAATACATTTTTTTTAAAGCTGGAGTCGGTACATTTCTACCGACTCCAACCAAAACTAACTCCGACTCTACGACTCCGACTCCACAGCCCTGGTAATATACTAAGTTTACAAATTGTTGGCAGGGTTATCAGCCACCGCTGAAGTCTGTCAGAAGTGGCCAGTTTTTGAGGCAAGTAGCACATGCTTTCAATCTAGTCGCTAGGCAGCATGCTAGCACGCTGGTCTGGAGGTCCGTGTTCCTCAGCCATACAGCCGGCAAAAAATGACAATCTTTGGGGTGCACCACCGGCAGGGAGCTGGGTGCTCCTGAAGATAAGATCCTGAGACTAATCCTGTTAAAGGGAATCTGTCGGTAAGCTTTTCCCTAGGCAAGCACCAGTACCGACGGCTAGGTAGGGCAGTGAGTGAGAGAGGATTGTTGTAGATCCTACCTTATAGTTCTCGATTCGGACATTCCATTTTTTTTTCTTCAGCTTGGTGGTCTTGCACTAAGTATCACAGTATCCGGTGGTAATCATTGTGGGCATTTTAAAAAGGTTGTATTAGCAGATTTCTTGATTTTACAGGATGACAAAGGTGATGCTGAGGATAAAGAATTACACAGCGAAGAAGACTCAACCCATGTGTCTGATACTCGGGATCCCGAGGATGAAGATGAGCGGGCCCTTATGCAAGAGTTTGAGAAGGAGTTGGAAAATATTCTCCTTCCCAAGTCTGAGGCCTCCCAGATAAAGGAAAATGTGCAAGCTGAAATGGAGAAAGAATTTGATAACATTATTGATGAGGTGAGCCCCATACTGTGCTTCTTCCAACTAGATACTTCTTGGGGTATGTGCACACTGCGTCTTTTTCAGGTCAACTCTGTCCAAAAAAGCATCAAAAACACAAAAAATGTACATAATGCGCAGCAATGTCAAAATGATACCGCTTGCACATTTTCAGTCTTGTTACTTTTTGTAACCGTGAAGCAGTTAAAGGGAACCTGTCAGCAGGATTGTGCACAGTAACCTACAGACAGTGTCAGGTCGGTGTCGTTATACTGATTAATATGATACCTTGGTTGGTGAAATCTGTTTTGTGCTTGTTGTTTAGTTTTGCGTTAATGATATGCTTGTGCTCTGGGGCGGCCTGTGGGGGTCTTAATGTGGTGCACTGATTAGGTATTCATCATTATTGCTTCTGACAGGTCACTGATCCCTCACTGACCTGCCCCCTAGTTTATATACTGCATAGAATATCGTGGGGTTACAAAAAAAATTAAACTTCATCAAAATGGCGGCGCCATATTCATATTCTTGAATACCCGATGCGTTAATACAGGCCACGCAGTATGTAACAGTGGCCACGCAGTATATAACAGCCCAAACAGTATATAACACAGCCCACAAAGTATATAACATTGCCCACATAGTATATAACGCTGCCCACGTAGTATATAACGCTGCCCACGTAGTATATAGCAGCCATGTAGTATATAACAGCCCACGCAGTATATAACACAGCCCACATAGTATATAGCAGTGTGGGCACCATATCCCTGTTAACAAATATAATTAAAATAAAAAATGGTTATATACTCACCCTCCGGCGTCCAGCGAAGCTGTGTCCATGCACGTGCGGCTGCCGCCAGCTTCCGTTTCCAGGATGCATTGCGAAATTACCCAGATGATGTAGTGGTCTTGCGGACGACGGAAGGTGAGAATAGCAGGTTTTTTGTGTTTTTATTATTTTTAACATTAGATCTTTTTACTATTGATGCTGCATAGGCAGCATCAATAGTAAAAAGTTGGTCACACAGGGTTAATAGCTGCGTTAACGGAGTGTGTTACCCGCGGCATAACGCGGTCCGTTAAAGCTGTCATTAACCCTGTGTGAGCGCTGACTGGACGGGAGTACGGAGCGGGTGCCGGGCACTGACTGGACGGGAGTAGGGAGGGACTATTTCTCAGCAGGACCGTGCCAGTCGCTGATTGATAGCGGCAGCCAGGACAGGCAGCTGGCGAGATCAATCAGTGACGTGGGATATCCGTGACGGAAGTTGCAGACAGAAAGACCGAAGTAATAGGAAGATTTTTCCTATTGGTTCATTTTGGGTACTGTGATAAACCTTATCACTGTGATCAAAATAAAAAAAATAGTAAATAACCCCCCCCCCCCCCCCTTTATCACCCCCTTTAGTTTGGGAAAAATAATAAAATTAAAGAAAATGTATTTCCATTTTCCTATTGGGGTTAAAGTTGGGCTAAAGTTAGGGTTGAGGCTAAAATTGGGGTTAGGGCTAGGATTAGGGTAAGGCTTCTTTTACAATTACCGTGGTTTTGCGTCCTGTTTTTGTGATCCCAGTAGATTTCTATGGGGCCGCAAAAACGGGCCGCAATAATTCCACGGAGCGCCATATGCTGTATGGCCGTGAGGGCCGTATTTACGGCTGTGAAAAAATATCGAGCCTGCTCGATATATTTCTCGGCTTACGGACACAGCCCCATTGTAATTCAATGGGGCCGCAAAAATAACGGAAGGATGTTTTTGCGGTGCATCGTGACTTCGTTTTGCGGACCGCCGTTTTTTTCCCAATACATTTGCCATAGTATTGGGAACCTGAAAAACGTCGATCGGCAAGTTTTTTGCAATCAGTTATTGCGGCAGACCGTGAAAGTTTCAGCAATACAGCCCGCAAAAAAGGCCCGAAATACAGTAAGGGTAAAAGAAGCCTTGGGAATGGGGTTAGGTTTGGGAATGGGGTTAGGTTTGGGAATGGGGTTAGGTTTGGGAATGGGGTTAGGTTTGGGATTAGGGTTATGGGTGTGTTGGAATTAGGGTTCTTATTAGGATTATGGTTAGGGGTGCGTTGGGGTTAGGGTTGGAGTTAGAATTGGGGGTTTCCACTGCTTAGGTATATCAGGGGGGTCTCCAAACGCAACATGGCTCCACCATTAATTCCAGCCAATTTTGCGTTGAATTAGTCAAATGGTGCTCCCCCCCTCCTTCTGAGCTCTTCCGTGCACCCAAACAGTGGTTTACCCCCTTCAGCGTACTCAGGACATATTGGACAACAACTTTTGGGGTCCAGTTTCTCCTGCTACCCTTGGGAAAATAAAAATAAAAGAGGGCTAAAAAATCATTTCTGTGGGGAAAAAAGAAAGATTTTTATTTTCACTGCTCTGCGTTATTAACTTCTATGAGGCACTTGGGCATTTAAGGCTACGTTCACACGATCCGTTTTTTGCTGCGGATCCGTAGCGGAATTGCAGCTACGGATCCGCAGCCGTTTTCCATGCAGGGTACAGTACAATGTTACCCTATGGAAAACAAAACCCGCTGTGCCGACGATCCTTTTTTTCGCTGGAAAATCCGCGCGGATTTGCCAACGGAAAAAAGAAGTACCATGTCAATTCTTTCAGCGGATTCCGCTGCGGGTTTCCAACAGCACCAATAGGAAACTGCAGTTGGAAACCCGCAGTGGAATCCGCAGAAGAAAAAGGACACAAATCCGCCGAGAGAAGCACCGCCGTTTTCCACTGCGGATTTCCCCGAAAAAGGACCGGAAAAATCCGCAGTGAAAAACGGATCGTGTGAACGTAGCCTCAAGTTCTCTCCACACATCTAGATAAGCTTCTTGAGGGGTCTAGTTTCCAAAATTGGGTTACTTGTGGGGGGTTTCTACTGTTTAGGTACATCAGGAGCCCTGCAAATGCAACATGACGCCCGCAGACCAATCCATCAAAGTCTGCATTCCAAAACATGACTCCTTCCGAGCCCCGATGTGTGCCCCCCACAAATGGGGTATCGGCGTACTCAGGACAAACTGGAAAACAACTTTTGGGGTCCAATTTCTCCTGTTACCCTTGTGAAAATAAAAATTTGGGGGCTAAAAAATAATTTTTGAGGAAAAAAAAAAGATTTTTTATTTTCACGGCTCTACATTCTAAACTTCTGTGAAGCACTTGGGGGTTAAAAGTGCTCACCACACATCTAGATAAGTTTCTTTAGGGGTCTAGTTTCCAAAATGGGTGTTACTTGTGGGGGGGTTTCCACTGTTTAGGCACATCAGGGGTTCTGCAAATGCGACATAGCGTCCGATCTCAATTCCAACCAATTCTGCGTTGAAAAAGTCAAACGGCGCTCCTTCACTTCCAAGCTCTGCGGTGCGCCCAAACAGTGGTTTACCCCCACATATGAGGTATTGGGGTATTAAGGAGAAATTGCACAACAAATTTTGTGGTTCATTTTCTCTTCTTACACTTGTGAAAATAAAAAAAAAAAATTGGTTCTGAAGTAAAATATTTGTTAAAAAAACAAGGTTAAATGTTAATTTTTTCCTTCCACATTGCTTCACTTCCTGTGAAGCACGTAAAGGGTTAATAAACTTTTTGAATGTGGTTTTGAGCACCTTGAGGGGTGCAGTTTTTAGAATGGTGTCACTTTTGGGTATTTTCTGTCATGAACACACCTCAAGGTGACTTTAAATGTGAGGTGGTCCTTAAAAAAAAAAAAAAAAAGTCTTAGTTACTCACCGGTTAACGGTGTTTTTCGGAGTCCATGACAGCACTACGGAGAGAGGGGATCCGCCCTTCAGGAACAGGAAACCTACAGATACATAAGGGCGGCACCTCTCCCACGCATCAGTTGGTTTACAGAGCACAAGAGGACCACCAAGGTTAATAGCATACATAATAAACAATGATACAATAACTAACTATTCACTACCCGTGAATTATATAAATAAAGGAAGAGGTGTACACCCAGAACTTAAGAAGACGGGAGGGTATGTACAGGTGCTGTCATGGACTCCGAAAAACACCGTTAACCGGTGAGTAGCTAAGACTTTATCGGTCGTCCATGACAGCACTACGGAGAGAATTACAGAGAGTAACTAACTAGGGAGGGACTACAGCTTGCAGCACCCTTACACCAAAGGAAAGGTCAGAAGAGGCACCCAAGTTCAATCTATAGTGGTTATAGAATGTGTTTGGGGAAGACCAAGTAGCAGCCTTACAAATTTGGTCGATCGACACCTCCAATCTTTCCGCCCACGAAGCCGCCATAGCTCTAGTGGAATGCGCTTTCAGACCTTCAGGCGCCGGCTTGCCCTTTGAGATGTATGCCAGCGAGATAGCCTCCCTGATCCATCTAGCTAAAGTAGATTTTGATGCCCTATGACCCTTCCTACTACCCTGATAGGACACGAATAGGGCGTTATCTATCTTCCAGGGATCAGTTACTGCCAGATATTCCAGGATACATCTTTTTACATCTAAAGTGTGTAGCTTCCTTTCCTTATCATTAGTAGGATTGGGGAGGAAAGATGGAAGAACTATTTCCTGTGTTCTGTGGAACCTGGACACTACTTTAGGAAGATATGCTGGATCAGGGGATAGTATCACTCTATCATCCCTAAGCTGCATGTAAGGGGGAACCCTGGATAATGCTTGGATGTCGCCTATCCTACGCGCCGATGTTAGGGCCACCAGGAAGGCTACTTTAAGGGATACATTTTTAATAGAGGCTGATGCAATTGGCTCAAATGGGGCCTCTGTCATGGCCGAGAGGACTAGGTTCAGGTCCCATGGCATGACCCTATTCTTCACCATTGGCCTAGACCGTTTTGTCGCTCTGATGAATCTGCTGACCCAGTGATTCTCAGCAATGTTGCAGCCAAAGAGGGCCCCTAAGGCTGATACCTGCACTTTAAGTGTATTTGGGGATAACCCCATATCCAACCCCTTCTGTAAGAATTCTAAAATCTGGTCTATTGGTATTGACTGACCAGCTATTACCCCCGAGTTTTGAAGGAACTTCTTCCAGATCCTAACATAAATCTTTGTGGTGATTATTTTTCTGCTCTTCAGCAGAGTGTTAATGAGGCCCGGAGAGAACCCCCTATCCTTTAACAGCGCCCGCTCAAAATCCACGCCGTCAGATGAAGGCAAACCGCTCGAGGATGGTAGACTGGGCCCTGGGATAGGAGATCCGGGATGTCTGGCAAGACCCATGGGTCGGATATCGACATAGCCCTCAGGCATGGAAACCACGTCCTTCTGGGCCAGAAGGGGGCAATTATTATTACTGTGGCTTTGTCCTTCCTGATTTTCCTCACCACCAGAGGAAGTAGAGACAGGGGAGGAAAGGCGTAGGCTAGTCTGAAGTTCCAGTCTGAGGAGGGCATCTACTGACAGAGGGTTTTCTCTGGGGTTGAGAGAGCAGAATTGTGCCACTTTCCTGTTTTCTTTTGTGGCAAACAGGTCTACCTCTGGTTGACCCCATCTTTTCACGATGAGGTTGAAGATGGAGTCGTTCAGGGACCACTCTCCCTGCCTCAATGTGTTGCGGCTTAAGAAATCCGCCGTAGTGTTTTCTGCCCCTCTTATGTGAAGAGCCGTCAATGAGAGAAGATGTTGCTCTGCTAGATGGAATAGACGATCTGCTACGCACATTAGGGATTTGGAACGAGTCCCGCCTTGGTGATTTATGTACGCCACGGCGACCCGATTGTCCGAGAATACCCGCACGTGGTGGCCCTGTAGATAGACAAGGAGTGATTTAACTGCCTGTTCCACAGCCGTTAACTCCTTTAGGTTGGAAGACATTTCTATCTGATCCTGATCCCAAAGCCCCTGGACCAACGTATCCCCCATGTGAGCCCCCCACCCAGAAGGGCTAGCGTCCGAGGTGACTATACGAGTTACATTATATTCCCAGGGGACCCCTGTGGACAGGTTCTCTTGGACTAGCCACCATCCGAGGGATATAATAGCGTCTTGGGATAGGGTCATCAGGCTCTCCAGACATCCCCCCAACCTTTTTTGTTGTAACAGCACCTCGCCCTGAAGTATCCTCGTATGATACTGGGCCCATCGGACCGCTGGAATACAGGACGAGAGAGAGCCCAACAGAGACATGGCTCTTCTAAGGGACATGGTGGGGTTTTTAGAGGCATTCAGCACCTGAAGGTGCAGGCGATCAATTTTCTCTTGAGGCAAACGGCATTCCTGAACCTGGGAATCCAGGGTCAGGCCTAAAAATCGCTGCACCGTCATGGGCTGTAAGCGTGATTTTTTGACATTTAGCATCCACCCCAGATGCTCCAGAGTAGACATCACTTTATGTAACTGTTCCAGACAGTGATCTGCCGTTTTACCTACGATAAGGAGATCGTCCAGGTAGGGGATTATTAGAATGTTGGACTCATGCAGGTGTGCCATAACTTCCGCCATAACTTTGGTAAACGCTCGAGGGGCGACCGATATACCAAAGGGGAGGGCCCTATACTGGAAGTGTCTGATTACCCCATCCAACCTTACCGCCACCCTCAGGTATCGTTGGTGACCTGCATAAATAGGGATATGGTAATAGGCGTCCTTCAAATCCAATACTACCATAAAGCAGTTTTTAAACAGCAGCTTTATTGCGGTGTTAATAGTTTCCATCTTAAATGATTGGACGGTCAGGAAATTATTAAGAGCCCTAAGGTTAATAATTGTTCTGAAGGAGCCATCAGGTTTACTTATTAGGAATAGAGGAGAGTAGAATCCTCTACCCTGTTCTCCTTCCGGAACCTCTGACAGGACATTCTTATTGAGCAGGTCGTGAACTTCTGCTTCCAGGGCCGCCTGTTCTGCTGGAGAGGACCTGAGTGGGGTAACTCTGAAGAAGTTCTGAGGGATGGAAGAGAACTCTAGCCGCAGACCCGTAGCTATTAACCCCAAAATCCAATCACTACTGGAGATTTTGGACCAGGCCGGGTAGAAGGCAGATAGTCTACCTCCCACCGGGGCGACTAGTCATTGGGGTGGTTTTTTGACCTCACGGGATGGCTCCTGACGTCCTCCACCTCCAAACATAAATCCAGTACCTTTCTTCTTTTTCTCATCCCATCTGCTCTGGTCTCTGGCTGGTCTCCTCCGAAAGAATCTCTTCCCTGCGAAGGGACACCTGTAAGAGGTAGTTGGTAGATTGGGAAACTTTTTCTTCTCGTCTCCAGCTTTCTCCAGCAGTTCGTCTAGGACTGGACCAAACAGGTATTCCCCTTCGCATGGGATAGAGCACAGACGGGATCTGGATTGAAGGTCACCCGGCCAACATTTCAGCCATAGGGCCCTGCGTGCTGCGTTTGATAGTCCGGCCGCCCTAGCCGCCATTCTTGCCGAATCCGCAGATGCGTCCGCGAGAAAGGCAGCGGCATTCTGAATTGTTGGCAGGAATTTCAACATAGAATCTCTGGAAACACCGCCTTCCAACTTAGACCCTAGCTGATCCAGCCAGACCATCATCGATCTGGCTGCACATGTTGCGGCTACAGCAGGTCTCAGGGCACCCGCCGACCTCTCCCATGTCCCTTTAAGGAATGAGTCAGCCTTCTTATCGAGAGGATCCTTTAGGGAAGCCATGTCGTCGAAGGGGATAGATGATTTTTTAGACGCCTTAGACACCGCTGCGTCCAATTTCGGCGCCTTATCCCATGTATTCACCATGGGGTCCTCAAAGGGATATCTGCGTTTAAAGGCAGGTGGAAAAGAGCCTTTCTTCTCTGGTTTTTTCCATTCCCTTTTGATGAGGTTCTGGACCTTGTCATTGAGCGGAAAAGACCTACGTTTTTTAGGGTCTAGACCGCCAAACATTAGGTCCTGTGTAGAGAGTTCTGGCCTTTCATCAGCCACCCCCATGGTGGATCTAACTGATTTAATTAGTTTGTCCATTTGGTCCAATGGGAAACAGAACCAGTTAGACTCCTCTTCCGAAGAGGACGCTGAGGAGACAGAGGCGTCTGACTCATTCTCCCTACTAGGGCCAGCGGACGAATCCGAATCTGAGGCGCTAGGCTCCCTTCTTCTTTTGGAAGGCTCCCGGGACAGGGATTTCAGGGAATCTTTCACCTCCTTCCTGATAATCTCCCTAAGATTTGATGTGAAATCAGGAGACTCTTCCGCCACCTATGGGAGCGGAGAAAAAGGCTATGTAATTTATCTGGCGCTACCGCTATCAGAGTCCCCATCAATTTATTTCCTACCGTCTGCCGTACGCACGACTGACAAAGTCTCTTAGGGTAGGCGTCTGGCAAAGGGCAAGCGCATAGCGCGCACTCCTTGTTTTTTGTTTTACCAGCGCTTTTTTTCCCCTACGGAAATAAACATAGGAAAAGACTGCATCAGGGTACATTCACGAAGATCTCTTACCCAGGCAGTAGCGGTAGGTACCGGATTACTGGGGGGTCGGTCCAGATCCTTCTGTTTAGATCTGCGACTGGTCTGGTTACTGCGTCCGCGGGCCTTCGGCTGGGGGTTCGCATGGGACTTCTCCGAGGATCTGTCCTGCTCCTGCTCCAGCAGACCGACGGCAGCTTCCGGCTCATCCATAGCTGCAGATGGGCTCACAAGCAGCCCTGCAGCGTTATGCTCGGCCATATATAGCCCACCCCCGAATCCGGAACATGTGCAGGTGTGTGGCCAGAATCTTTCCTCCACCTGGAAATCCGCAGCATGTCAATTCTTTGTGCGGATTCCGCAGCATTTTACACCTGTTCCTCAATAGGAATCCGCAGGTGAAATCCGCACAAAAAAACACTGGAAATCTGCTGTAAATCTGCAGGTAAAACGCAGTGCCTTTTACCTGCAGATTTTTCAAAAATCGTGCGGAAAAATGTCACACGAATCCGCAACGTGGGCACATAGCCTTAGGGTTAGGGTTGGAAATGGGGCTAGGGTTGGAAATAGGGTTAAGATTAGGCTTGTGGTTAGGGTTACGGATAGGGTTAGGGGTGTGTTGGGGTTACAGTTGTGGTTAGGGTTGGGATTAGGGTTAGGGTTGGAATTAGGGTTACGGGTGTGTTGCGGTTAGGGTTGTGGTTAGGGGTGTGTTGGGGTTAGGGTTGTGATTAGGGTTATGGCTACGGTTGGGATTAGGATTAGGGGTGTGTTGGGGTTAGTGTTGAAGTTAGAATTGAGGGGTTTCCACTGTTTAGGCACATCAGGGGTCTCCAAACGCAACATGGCGCCACCATTGATTCCAGCCAATCTTGCGTTCAAAAAGTCAAACGGTGCTCCCTCCCTTCCAAGCCCCAACGTGCGCCCAAACAGTGGTTTACCCCCACATTTGGGGTACCAGCGTACTCAGGACAAACTGGGCAACAACTGTTGGGGTCCAATTTCTCCTGCTACCCTTGCAAAAATAAAAAATTACTTGCTAAAACATAATTTTTGAGGAAAGAACAATTATTTTTTATTTTCAGGGCTCTGCGTTATAAACTTCTGTGAAGCACTTGGGGGTTGAAAGTGCTCACCACACATCTAGATAAGTTCCATCGGGGGTCTAGTTTCCAAAATGGGGTCACTTGTGGGGTGTTTCTACTGTTTAGGCACATCAGGGGCTCTGCAAATGCAACGTGATGCCCGCAGACCATTCCATCAAAGTCTGCATTTCAAATGTCACTACTTCCCTTCCGAGCCCTGACATGCGCCCAAACAGTGGTTTACCCCCACATATGGGGTACCAGCACACTCACAACAAACTGGGCAACAAATATTGGGGTCCAATTTCTCCTGTTACCCTTGTGAAAATAAAAAATTGCTTGCTAAAACATCTTTTTTGAGGAAAGAAAAATGATTTTTTATTTTCACGGCTCTGCGTTGTAAACTTGTGTGAAGCACTTGGGGGTTGAATGTGCTCACCACACATCTAGATAAGTTCCTTGGGGGGTCTAGTTTCCAAAATGGGGTCAATTGTGGGGGGTTTCTACTGTTTAGGCATATCAGGGGCTCTGCAAACGTAACATGATGCCCGCAGACCATTCCATCAAAGTCTGCATTCCAAAACGTCACTACTTCCCTTCCGAGCCCCGGCATATGCCCAAACAGTGGTTTACCCCCACATATGGGGTATCAGCGTACTCAGGAGAAACTGAACAACAACTTTTGGGGTCCAATTTCTCCTGTTACCCTTAGGAAAATAAAAAATTCTGGGCTAAAAAATCATTTTTGAGAAAAGAAAAATTATTTTTTATTTTCATGGCTCTGCGTTATAAACTTCTGTGAAGCACTTGGGGGTTCAAAGTGCTCACCACACATCTAGATTAGTTCCTTGGGAGGTCTAGTTTCCAAAATGGGGTCACTTGTGCGGGAGCTCCAATGTTTAGGCACACAGGGGCTCTCCAAACGTGACATGGTGTCCGCTAATGATTGGAGCTAATGTTCCATTCAAAAAGCCAAATGGCGTGCCTTCCCTTCCGAACCCTGCCGTGCGCCCAAACAGTGGTTTACCCCCACATATGGGGTATCATCGTACTCAGGACAAACTGGACAACAACATTTGGGGTCCAATTTCTCCTATTACCCTTGGGAAAATAAAAAATTCTGGGCTAAAAATCATTTTTGCGGAAAGAAAAATTATTTTTTATTTTCACGGCTCTGCGTTATAAACTTCTGTGAAGCACCTGGGGGTTATAAGTGCTCACTATGCATCTAGATAAGTTTCTTTGGGGGTCTAGTTTCCAAAATGGGGTAACTTGTAGGGGAGCTCCAATGTTTAGGCACACAGGGGCTCTCCAAACGCGACATGGTGTCCGCTAACGATTGGAGCTAATTTTCCATTCAAAAAGTCAAATGGCACGCCTCCCCTTCCGAGCCTTGCCGTGCACCCAAACAGTGGTTTACCCCCACATATGAGGTATCGGCGTACTCAGGAGAAATTGCCCAACAAATTTTAGGATCCATTTTATCCTGTTGCCCATGTGAAAATGAAAGAATTGAGGCTAAAAGAAATTTTGTGTGAAAAAAAAGTACTTTTTCATTTTTACGGAACAATTTGTGAAGCACCTGGGGGTTTAAAGTGCTCACTATGCTTCTAGATAAGTTCCTTTGGGGGTCTAGTTTCCAAAATGGGGTCACTTGTGGGGGAGCTCCAATGTTTAGGCACACGGGGGCTCTCCAAACGCGACATGGTGTCCGCTAAAGATTGGAGCCAATTTTTCATTGAAAAAGTCAAATGGCGCTCCTTCCCTTCCGAGCCCTGCCGTGCGCCCAAACAGTGGTTTACCCCCACATATGAGGTATCAGCGTACTCAGGACAAATTGGACAACAACGTCCATGGTCCAGTTTCTCCTTTTACCCTTGGGAAAATAAAAAAATTGTTGCTAAAAGATCATTTTTGTGACTAAAAAGTTAAATGTTCATTTTTTCCTTCCATGTTGCTTCTGCTGCTGTGAAGCACCTGAAGGGTTAATAAACTTCTTGAATGTGGTTTTGAGCACCTTGAGGGGTGCAGTTTTTAGAATGGTGTCACTTTTGGGTATTTTCAGCCATATAGAACCCTCAAACTGACTTCAAATGTGAGGTGGTCCCTAAAAAAAATGGTTTTGTAAATTTTGTTGTAAAAATGAGAAATCACTGGTCAAATTTTAACCCTTATAACTTCCTAGCAAAAAAAAAAATTGTTTCCAAAATTGTGCTGATGTAAAGTAGACATGTGGGAAATGTTATTTATTAACTATTTTGTGTCACATAACTCTCTGGTTTAACAGAATAAAAATTCAAAATGTGAAAATTGCGAAATTTTCAAAATTTTCACCAAATTTCCGTTTTTTTCACAAATAAACTCAGAAATTATCGACCTAAATTTACCACTAACATGAAGCCCAATATGTCACGAAAAAACATTCTCAGAATCGCTAGGATCCGTTGAAGCGTTCCGGAGTTATTACCTCATAAAGGGACACTGGTCAGAATCGCAAAAAACGGCAAGGTCATTAAGGCCAAAATAGGCTGGGTCATGAAGGGGTTAAACTTTTATTTTATTTTTTTCAAATTTTTTTTTTTATTTATTTTTTTTTACTTTTGCCATGCTTCAATAGCCTCCATGGGAGGCTAGAAGCTGGCACAACTGGATCGGCTCAGCTACATAGCAGCGATCATCAGGTCGCTGCTATGTAGCTGAATTGCAGGCGTTCTATGAGCTCCGACCACAGGGTGGCGCTCACAGCAGGCCGGCATCAGTAACCATAGAGGTCTCAAGGACCTCTATGGTTACTATGCAGACGCATCGCTGACCCCCGATCATGTGACGGGGGTCGGCGATGCGCTCGCTTCCGGCCCAATGGCCGGAAGCGCCGGTTAAATTCCGCTATCAGCGTTTGACAGCGGCATTTAACTAGTTAATAGCAGCGGGTGGATCGCGATTCCACCCGTCGCTATTGCGGGCACATGTCAGCTGTACAGAACAGCTGATATGTCCCAGCTTTGATGCGGGCTCACCGCCGGAGCCCGTATCAAAGCGGGGGTTCTGACCTCGGATGTACTATCCCGTCCGAGGTCAGAAAGGGGTTAAACAGCCACAAGACGGATTTCATCAACCAAGGTATCATTGTAATCAGTATAAGGCTACGTTCACACGATGCGGTTTTTGCTGCGGATCCGCAGCGGATTTGCAGCTGCGGATCCGCAGACGTTTTCCATGCAGGGTACAGTACAATGTAACCCTATGGAAAACAAAATCCGCTGTGCCGACGATCCTTTTTTCCGCTTGAAAATCCGCGCTGATTTTCTGCGGAAAAAAAGAAGTACCATGTCAATTCTTTCTGCGGATTCCGCTGCGGGTTTCCAACAGCACCAATAGGAAACTGCAGTTGGAAACCCGCAGTGGAATCCGCAGTAGAAAAAGGACACAAATCCGCAGAAAAAAAGCACCGTGGTTTTCACTGCGGATTTTCCAAAAAAGGACCTGAAAAATCCGCAGTGAAAAAAGGATCGTGTGAACGTAGCCTAACGGCGCCGACCTGACACTGTCTGTAGGTTACTGTGCACAATCCTAAGTAAAAGTAAAACCTATGAAAACCTTGGCATGTCCACCGTCTTTAACTATGTGTGCATATACCATTACAGCAGCAATACATTGCCATGTGCCACCAGTGACCTTTACGAGGTATTCCTAAAGTGAAATGCTCTGGGGACCCTCACCGAGACGGAGAGTGAAGAGAACGTAGTGTGGCTGCATCTTCTTCATTGTCCCCAGCATGGCCTCTTTAGCGACCATGGCCAGATGCAGATCCCTGCACGGTCCAGTGGTCAGGTAGGCCACTTTGTTAGAGAAATGATTGCATCCCACGATGCTACAACCAGCGGTGCAGTTGGACCATGATGAGCTAATTTCTCGTGCTGTCATACTCCTCTAGACTTGCTCAGAGCTCCAGTATCAAAAGTTGTTGCAAAGTTGATCAAAAATAGTGCAGACGGCGTGTATATTGTCACCTAGAGTTGGTGCTGGACCTTGTCCGTCGGCCACATTGGTAATCTGTGGCCACTTGTTGAAAGCCGCCGCCAACATCCGTGGCTCTTCTTAGGGTAGGCAGCCTGACATGACGTCACAGGAGTGCTGGGCTCTCTAATCAAAAGCAGAGCTGGAGATGTGGCCAAGTAAGAAGCCATTCTTGGGGCTGCTCTCTGACCACCACGAATTACTGGCGGGGCCGATGTTACTAGGTTGTGTGACCCAACTCTGACATCGTTTTGTAGCAGACATTTTAAATAGTAAGATCTGACATTGGCCCCGCTGAAGAAACTTCTCTTAATGGGAACATTAATAGTTTCCTACTTATAATATCATTCTTCATTGTGTTTTCCCCTACAGCCCTCATCCCTTTATACAGTGTTGAGCTTTTTTTTTTTTTCACTTTTCAGTAGGAGAATTTTTGTCTTGGACGTTTTCGAGGTATCTGCAGACAATGCTAGACATGTCTGAAGGATGAGGGTCCTGCCCCTACACTGTGAACAAAGTACTGCCGACCAGCACATGTGGGCAGAGCATGAGTGGGATGTTAGTACGTGTTTGAGTGTGTCTGTAGCGCCCACATTACCGAATAGCAAGTCCCGCCTCAATAAGATGGCCGTGGGCTCCCATTTTAAAAATATTTGATCTGTCATAAATGTCTGAAATAGGAATATTCTTTCTCCAAATACATAATCATTGATGACTCTGAAACAGAGTTGCAGAATTTGTCTTCGAGGCGTTCACTTCTGTATATATCGGTGGGTGTACTTTCAAAATGTTGTAGTGCCACCTATACAGTAGGTGGCGCTGTTTCTCACCATTTTGTAGCAGAGCTCTGTCACATGACAAATCTAGCGAGAAAACGACCTTGTCACTCAGATACAACCAGGCCGGAGGGTTCTAGTTTATAAATCCTAGGGACTGCTCTCCTGCTGAGCTGTAAAGGGCTCTTTCCTGACAGGAGGGCATGTTCACACAGGTTTTCACGCAGATTTTGAAGTGCATCTGCCTCAGAACCCAGATAAAAAATGCTTCAAATGGGTTTTTGAATACTTTTAATTAGAAAATTGTCATTGTTTGTACATTATATAGAACCCGTCACTTGGAAAAAACGCTATTAACCTGCAGATATGGGGTTAATCTGCATGATGATGGCATTCTGAACCTCCCTGGTGTCTGCACTTACTTCGCCTGCTGCCAGCAGAAAATTAACTTTATTCCTTCCGTCAGCGTTCAGGTTTCGGTCACGGGGCTGGCGCCGGTTTCGGTCACGGGGCTGGCGCCGGTTTCGGTCACGGGGCTGGCGCCGGTTTCGGTCACGGGGCTGGCGCCGGTTTCGGTCACGGGGCTGGCGCCGGTTTCGGTCACTGCTCTGTGTATAGAGTGGCTGCTGTAACCGTGCCCCTGACACTGACTGACAGCTGTATCATCATTGGTCAGTCAGGACCAGGGGCACCAGCATTTTTTACTGGGAGCATGTGATCAGACTTGAGCATCGGTATTTGGTATGACTGCCACAGTATAGAGCAGGAATACGTCCATGGTCTTTCATTATGTTATACTGATACTATTGCAATGTGAATGTTGTAGGCTCAGGAAGAGTTGGAGACTGAAGGTCTGAAGGGAGAATTCGATAGGAAACAAGCCTCTAAATCACTGGCCACAACATTAAATAAGCTGATTGATAAACTGGACAGTACTGCCATGGAGACAGAAGAAGAGACCCCGGCTGCTGAGGGTGATGAGGTCCCGACTAATGACCACAGCGATCCTGCCGCCAAAGCTCCAATGGGTACGTGGTCTACACACGAATGCGCAAGATGTGAGCGGCCAAATCAGGTTAACATGCTGTAAAATCTGAAACTTGGTATTTACTCCGTCAGCACTCACCGGACGTCACCAGACTGTAGGGACGCACTCCATTGACCTGGGGAATATACAATCTTTTTTTTAATTGACCAGTTGTGAAGTATTCATTCATTTCCAGGAATATGAACAGAAATGGCAGAACTGCGAGTACTAATACATGCTGCAGATCTAATATTTATAATAGTACGATGGAAAAGTTGTGCGGTCCCCTTTAAATTTACGTTAAATTCATAAGATGGTTTACGGTAAAGTGTATCTTCGTCCTGAAACGGGTTTCATTTTTATATAATCTGCAGAAAAATGTTGAGTAGCTGTAACTTGTATTTTTTTCTCTTCTACCAGGCCTGCGCTGCAGTCTATATTTTAGCCCAGAGCCGCATTCACAATTCTGCGATCGCTGTGTCCGCTCTCTGTCCTCTTGCCCAGCTACTGACTGAAATGTAGATTTCATTAAAAAAAACATCGGGATATCTGCTCTGAGGGTCTACCCGTAAAGTTTGGTTCACAAATAGTGGAAGTTTTTACTCTAAAATCCTGGATTAGTTTTTGGGGATACCCAATGAATTTCTGAATAATGGACACTTTTTTATATATTCTGATCTGGTGTATGGTGATGACCATTATGGTATTTAGAGTTCTTGTATTATGGCACTGCTGTAGGCTGGTGAGCAGTGGTGTAAATGAGATGATTGTCTGTAGATGACTTGTTCTGCGTTGTACAGGGAATCCATGAGTTTGACTTAATACTAGAATCTTGGACACTTTGCACTTTCAGGTCTTCCTTTCCTGCTGCTTCTGTTTGCTGGCAGTGTTTCTTCTGTCTTTACGTGTCTTATGTTGTGCAATGTAACGTCACCTTGACTCACCCGAACGGCCATGACCCACTCGATTTAGCTGTTATTTATACTAGTACATTGATGGTGGGTTATATTTTTCTATCGCCTTCTTCACATCAGATGACCGTTCGGATGGCCGTGTAAAAGTCAGGGTCACAAAGATACGACGGGGCAGCTCTGAGCATCCCGAGACAAAGGAAATGAGCAGCGAAAATCCACAGCTGAGACACATTGAGAATATTGTAAAAGACCTGCTTGAAAAGGAAGGCCTGAAGGCAGAAGGTAGGCTCCTCGTGCCGATGAGTGAAGAGCTGGCTTTTTGGCAGTTAGTAGAATATCCTGGTGCAGTGGCTTTTTATGCTTCCAGGTAGCATTGGATGTGAATGTTATGTATAGTGAGATGACTGCTTATCTTGGATATCACCTTGCTCGATGTAATCTCCTTCTAAATTACTGATTGTTGTAAACCTAACTTCTCTCACCTTACACAGATCATCTTAGCAACGTTAAGTCGAAGTCTGCAGGAACCAGTATTGGCATGCAGATTGTGAACTTAGAAGTTGTCCACTACTTTAGCATTGATTACCTATCCTCCACTACTTTAGCATTGATTACCTATCCTTAGGCTAGATCATCAGTGTCTGATCGGTCGGGCTCTGACATGCCTCACCCCTGACGATCAGCTGTTCACTGTGTCGGAGGTGGCGACCGCTGGCCAGAAATGCTCACTTGTGGAGCTGGCCGTCTTCTGGTAGAGGCCACCGCAGGGTACTCAACATCCATTTCCTATTCAAAAGAATAGGAGGCAGATGTACAGTACCCTTCCGCGACCACTACAAAAATACAGCCAGCTCCTCAAGTGAGAATTTCTGGCCAGGGACGGCCACCGATACCGATAATAGTTGACCGTGTGGGGTGTCGGACCCCGACCGATCAGACATTGATGACCTATCCTAAGGACAGGTCATCAATGAAAAAGTTGTGGACAGCCTCTTTAACCATTCTCATCTATAGACATCAGTATAGTAATGGCTTCACTGCTTTAACTACAACTGGTTTCACCACAGGCTTCATGAAGCTCCAGTTTCAAGCTGCTTCAAATGTTTAATAGGATAATGGGCCCTTTATGGAAAAGAAAAGGTATATTTAAAGGCACTGAAGAGGCCAGAATTACCAAGTGGCTGCCAATATTAGTATGTAGAGTATGAGAAGGCGGACCTGCTGCAGAGAATCCCCAACACCTCTTTTCGTTAGTAAACATGGCATCGCACCAGACCTACTAATCAAAAGAGGTGCTGGGGATGCCGGCAGATAGGAGGGTCTTGAATATGTGTTTGATTATCTCTATAGTCAGCATGTCTAACATAAGGATTTTGCTGTAGATTTCCCTTCTTTTTCACAAAAATGGTCACATTTTTGTGTTGAAAATCTACCGCTGTAATTAACATGACTCGGATTGGATGTAAAAATAGGAAAGTTAGTGATCATATTGACACCACATGTGCCTCAGAATTTTATACCACTGAGCGATGAAGAAAGAATAAATTACATTTTTACCACCAAAATGTTGTTTTAGCCCCAGATTTTACATGTTCACACAAGTGGGGAAAAATGGCACCAAAATGTGTCCCACAATTTCAACTGAACTTGGCAATACCCCATATGTGGCTGTACAGTACTACTTAGCCATACGGAAAGACTCGGGAGGAATGAAGCGCTATTTGCCTCCTGGAGTGCAGATTTTCCTAGAACCGTTTGCGGACTCCATATACAGAGCCCCTAATTGTTAGAAAAGCAGAATCTCCTCTCAAGTGAACCCATTTTGGAAACTATATCCCTTGGGGAATTTATCTAGAGGTGTAGTGATGATTTTGACAACATGGGTAGTTTCCAGAAACAAGCAGCAATGAATGTTGCCGAGCTGCCGCTGTTGTGACCAGTACGTTGCAGTCACCGGTACGTTGCAGTCACCGGTACGTTGCAGTCACCGGTACGTTGCAGTCACCGGTACGTTGCAGTCACCGGTACGTTGCAGTCACCGGTACGTAGCAGTCACCGGTACGTAGCAGTCACCAGTACGCTATGCCCAGCTCGTACTTCTGGAGACATGCACCTGTAAGTTAGGCGTGTTCTCATCGCTTCAGAAATGCCAAACGTGGACGCATTATGTGGTTTAGATACACTGTGGGGCTCAGAAGGAAAGGGGCATTTGGATTTGAGAGTGCAGAATTTGCTAAATTTCTTTGGCGGGTGAGGAGCCAGTTCGCTTTTCCAGAGCCTTTGTACTACCGGTAACTTGGAAGCCCCTATATTTCCGCTAACTGATTACAGACCTGAGTGAGGACTTGCTTTTTTTTTTGTGGATTGAGTTGAAGCTTTAGTTGGGAACATTTTACATTACATTTGGGATCACATTTATCCGGCGCTCTATGCTGACCACCATCTAAATCTCTGAGGGACGTGATTCAGATGAAACCCCCGAGGGATCTATTCATCATAATGAGGCAGCAGAGTTACTCTGGACTCCGTCTGGCCTCTGTTCTGTGGTGTCCTTCTTTTAAGAAGTGCACAAAACTGTGGCCGATGGCACTTTTATGCAATTCTAAAAAGACAGACACTGCCGGGTGACAGTTCAGACGGGTTCCACAGTGCCTCCATCTGCCTCAATATAGGGAATCTTCCGCCAGCGGTTCCGTCTGAATCACGTATTTCAGAGATTTACACAGAAATCCCGGTGTTAGCGCTCAGTGCAGAGCGCAGGATAAATGTGCGCCGAGCCTTACTGCGATCTTTGTGAGGCAGAATGAAAAAATAAAAAAAAATAAAAAGCAGGTAAAGAATTGGTTTTATTTTTTACGCCATTCCTCATGTGCTATAAATTATGATGATTACTTACCTGTAATTGGATTTTCCAGAACCCATGAATGCACCATGGAGAGAGGATCCTCCCCAAAGGACAAGAAACCCTACCGCTTTAAAAGGCCGAGTCCTCTAGTACACTTCTTTAATTTACATAGCAGGAGAGGAACTCCATTTGGTTAGTTTAGTAGACACAAATATATACAAGTTTGGCAATACATTGGACGCCCACACTCTGTACATGTAGCTTTTTTTTTCCTTTGCAACATCCTGTGCATCAACTATGCGCCGTACTGTGCACCATACACCAGAGGAGGGAATAAAAATGGGTTCTGTCGTGGGTTCTGGAAAATCCGATTACCAGTAAGTAATCATTATTTTTCCCATTCTGAAAACAGCCCTTGTGGGGTGTGCATTTAAATGATCTGGGTGGGGAAGGCCTTCCAACGTGAAGGCCAGACCAATCCCTATTCTGACCCTTTGGAATGCTGCTTGCCTCTTCTGGGAGAAAATATTTAGGCATGATAGAACAGAGAGACAGGTTCACTAACAAAATGCCAGAGGTAAGGGGACAGAAAAAGGATAATGTCAGTCTGCAGAGCAGAGCTTACTCGCAGGAAAGCATCCCACAGGAATACTGATCCCACAAGCTGATCAAAGCGTTGTGTGTCAGGAAGGCTGGCTGGAGAGGCTCCTGTGATGCAGTGTCCGTATCTCAAAAAATGGCGATCACGGGAGGTGGAAGATGAGGGCTTCGGAAAGAAAAGGGTACGCAGATTCCTGCTCCACAGAAGGGACGTGGCCTCTGCCAGCGGGAGAATGAAGTCTTCGCGGCATAGGAGTGAGTGGGTGAAACAGAGCACCGCACGAAAGTCGGGCCTAGAGTATGAAAAGAGTTGATTGAGAGGGGAGTAGGTGAAAAGCGGGCCTAAGGCCCGGTAAAGTAAATAACACTCAAATCACCCATAATAAAGAGCCCCACACACATGTACCCCTAATACGGAGCCCGACACACGTCCCCCTAATACAGAGCCCCACACATATATGAACATTGATTAAATAGAAAATGCTGTCAGATTCTGTCGGACGCTGTTAACTCCTTCGGGAAAAACCTCTTCTAATTCTGGGATCTGGCCAGACGCTCCACTATATAGGCTGAAGCAATCTTGGAGTTGGGGAAATCTGTGGGGGGGGAGTACCTCTTCGTCCCTGGAGATGTCTCGGATGTAAGACACAGAAGTCAAAACTTCACTGATTTGCGGGATGTCTGTACCTCCTAATGCCGTCAGGCTCTGGTGGGCGAGCGGGCAGGAGAGGACGGGGCCAGGACCCATCTTCTGAACACTCTTGATGTGTTGGTGACTGGGTTCTGCCTGATGGACAGATGAGGATTCGGGGTGTCAGTCCACCCATATTCACGGTGTATAAGTGGGACTTACAGAATGACTGTTCACACTGTATCCCTACAAGAGATAGAAGAGGAAACCTATTGACAAAAGGGAAATCCTTACTGAAAAATTACGAAAACCGAGGCTGATATGGGACTAGCGAAAGACCCGTGTCCACCTGCTACTGACATTAAGGCTAAACTGATTAACTTAGTGCCAGTTGGTGGGTATATACTGCTCAGGAGGAGCTTTTTTTTTTTTTTTTTTTGTGCATAATGTCAGCCTCCTAGTGGGAACAGCATGCACCCATTGCTTCCTGTGTCCCCCAACGAAGTGATAGAGAAAGTATACTTTAAGGACCAGATTAGAGATCAAAAATAATTTCCACAATTGGATGTATGTTAATAAAAAAAGAAAAAAAAATGTGCCTGTGCTGAGATAATCTTATAAATGTGCCCCTGCTGTGTAATGACTGTGTCTGCGTGTACAGGAACATGGTCTGATCATACCACAGCTCCTGGCCAGTGGAATCAAAATGGAGTATACAGACAGGGGCAGCATGGGATCACAGATGATTTTTTTTTTTTTTTTTTTGCTGTGAGATGAAACATTTCCCGGTCTATTGAAAAACATGCTGTATCTCATAGAAAGCATCAACTGTGATCCCCTGCTGTAATGTCTGTTTACTCTTTTGTGTCCTCCCCTTCCCAGGAGATGTGGCATGATCAGACCATGTTCCTGAACAGTCATTATACAGTACACAGCAGGGGCACGTATAAGATTATCTCAGCACAGGAACCTTTTTTTTTTATACATCTATTTGTGGAACTTATTACAAGATCTAGTTATTAAAATGTACTTTTTGTCAGAAAGCCCATTTAAACTGGGCGGTTGCAACAGGATTGAAGCATTGTGTTTGGGAGAGGAGGCAAAGTAAGAATGCATATTACAACATATTACAAAAATTCATAGCATTTCCAAGTCTGATCAATAATTAAAAATTGAAAGTCACTTCAAATGTGATGTGGTCCCTAAAATTGAAAAAAAAAAAAAAAATTTTGTAAATTTTGTTGGAAAAATTAGAAATCGCTGGTCAACTTTTAACCCTTCTAACTTCCTAACAAACATAATTGTTTGAAAATTTGTACTGATGTAAAGTAGACATGTGGGAAATGTTATTCATTGACTATTTTGTGTGACCTAATTCTCTTGATTTTAGGGCATAAAAATTGCAAAATTTTTGCCAAATGTCCGTTTTTTTTCCGCAAATAGACGCAAATCATATTGAAGAAACTTAACCACTATCCTTAAATACAATGTGTCACGAAAAAAGTCTCCGAATCAGTGGGACACGTTGGAGCATTCCAGAGTTATATCCACATAAAGTGATGTTGCTCAGAATTGTAAAATTTGGCCTGGTCATTAGGGTCAAAATTGGCTCCGTCACTAAGAGGCTTTAAAATTGCTTTAATTAAAACCGTAAGAAAGTCGCACGGTACAGTGAAATTCTGCATGAAAAAAAACGCGAAAAAAACGCATGCGGTTTTCTGGCAGAAATGTCCGTTGTTTTTTTTCAGGAAAATTTCTGCAAGAAATCCTGACGTGTGCACATACCCTTAATGGATGTCACCTAGCGACATAATTTGTGGTAGAGATTGGCTGCATCCTGTCCTGTGCTTTTATCCTAAGTCTTGAGGACATTGTAGGACACTGTATACTGGGCTCATGTGATTGGGCACTTCACTGCAGGGGGCACTGTGCCCATGTGATTTGGCACTACACTGCAGGGGGCACTGTGCTCATGTGATTGGGCACTTCACTGCAGGGGGCACTGTGCTCATGTGATTGGGCACTTCACTGCAGGGGGCACTGTGCTCATGTGATTGGGCACTACACTGCAGGGGGCACTGTGCTCATGTGATTGGGCACTACACTGCAGGGGGCACTGTGCTCATGTGATTGGGCACTACACTGCAGGGGGCACTGTGCTCATGTGATTGGGCACTACACTGCAGGGGGCACTGTGCTCATGTGATTGGGCACTACACTGCAGGGGGCACTGTGCTCATGTGATTGGGCACTACACTGCAGGGGGCACTGTGCTCATGTGATTGGGCACTACACTGCAGGGGGCACTGTGCTCATGTGATTGGGCACTACACTGCAGGGGGCACTGTGCTCATGTGATTGGGCACTACACTGCAGGGGGCACTGTGCTCATGTGATTGGGCACTACACTGCAGGGGGCACTGTGCTCATGTGATTGGGCACTACACTGCAGGGGGCACTGTGCCTGTACAGCAGGACTGACTTTGGAGTGGCAGACTATGAATACAAGTAGAAAGACTGACCAGACTTCTTTCTGCCCCCCTCCCAAGTGTCTAAATGTAAGCTGCAATTGTGTTTTTTATTTTTCTTCTCAACCAGGTAAAATAGAGATCAAGATACTTACCGGGAGGTTTGGTGACGATGATGATGGACACTGGCTTTCAGAGGAGGACACCAGGAACTTGAAAGATATTTTTTTAAATATATTGGTATGTATTTCACTCATATGTGTCATTGATATGCAGTATATTTTTAACACATAAGAGATACTGTAAAGACGAGCGATCACCAAAAATCTAGATTTATTTAAAGATAAAAACTTTAATTATATGGGTGTTTACTTATTTTAGATAGACTTGACTGCTTTGAAAGTTAGTATCTCTCTATATAGCTAAATGCACGGCTTTTCAATTATCCCGCTGCCCCACACATGCTTATAATGTGCAAGCGCAGACAGAGAGGCCAGAACAATGCTGCTCCCAGGGCCACAGTGCTGCTTTATTGTCACACGCAGGGAAAAGTCTTCTGTCACTATCTATCGTTGTCACTCCGGTTTGTATGTGATCGGTGTGAAAACACTCCAGTAAGACCGGTGTGGTGGAGATGGCTAATGAAGCTGATGATAGGCAGGGACAAGTGTGATAATAGACTTATGGCTGCTGGAGCGACAATGATCGGTCATCTGAATAAGTGCAGAGATGTCTTCTGGAACCGCTCGTATGATGACGCCTGCTGGTCTCTCACTGAGATGTCACAAGTAGTGATGAGCGAGTATACTTGTTGCTCAGGTTTTCCCCAGCACGCTCGGGTGACCTCCGAGTATTTGTTAGTGCTCGCAGATTTAGTTTTCATCCCGGCAGCTGAATGATTTACAGCTACTAGCCAGCTTGATTACATCTGGGGATTCCCTAGTAACCAGGCAACCCCCTCATGTACTTATGCTGGCTAATAGCTGTAAATCATGCAGCTGTCGGGATGAAAACTAAATCTGCGAGCACTAACAAATACTCGGAGACCACCCGAGCGTGCTGGGGAAAACCTGAGCAACGAGTATACTCGCTCATCACTAGTCATAAGTTATCGCAAGATATCACTGCTTAGTGACAAGAGTCCAAGAAATATATACATATATCTCTATCGTCTAAGGGGCACTTTTGTCTGTCTGTTTGTCTGTCTGTCACGGAAATCCCAAGTCGCTGATCAATCAGCGACATAGGATTTCCGTGACAATCAGAGACGGGCACAGTCCGGCCGTGAAATGGCGCCAGATGTGAACCACGCTTTGCTGATCGGCCAGCCAGGCGTGACCAATCAGCGATATTGGCGCGGAATTTAACCCCCACTCACAGCGCAACGTACGTACATACATACATACATACATACATACATCCATCCATCCATCCATCCATCCATCCATCCATCCATCCATCCATATTCTAGAATACCCGATGCGTTAGAATCGGGCCACCATCTAGTATTATATAAGCGGCTCCTGGGGACATTGATACAGCGATATGTAGATTACAGTGATCTCTGCCTGTCGGCAGCTTCTCTGTCTATCACCATCACACTGGTCTTTGCTCTGATAAGAGCTGTTTCCCTCCAATCACAGACCAGTGTGACAATGATAGATGGTGAAGCGGCAGACAGGCAGCAGTGTGTCCCCAGGAGTTGTGATCCCGCACTCCATAACACTGATACCTCACTACCCTGCTGTGCAGTGAAAGTGTCGGATTGGCATATAATTTGCATATTTGTTCCACTTTAGTAAAGGCCTTTTCTCACTGATTTTTTTTTTTATGAATTATATTTAGAATTTTTTTTTTTTTTTTTTACAAAAAAAAAACAACAATTTTTGGTGATCGTCTTTAACCCCTTTCCGACCTCGGACGGAATAGTACTAGTGATGAGCGAGTGTACTCGTTGCTCGGGTTTTCCCAAGCACGCTCGGGTGATCTCAGAGTATTTATTACTGCTCGGAGATTTAGTTTTCCTTGCTGCAGCTAGATGATTTGCGGCTACTAGACAGCTTGATTATATGTGGGGATTCCCTAGCAATCAGGCAACCCCCACATGTACTCAGGCTGGGTAACAGCCATAAATCCTCCAGCTGAGGTAAGGAAAACTAAATCTCCAAGCAGTCATAAATACTCAAAGACCACCTGAGCGTGCTTGGGAAAACCCGAGCAACGAGTACACTCGCTCATCATCACTAGATAGTACATCTGAGGTCAGAACCCCCGCTTTGATGCACGCATCAAAGCCGGGACATGTCAGCTGTTTTGAACAGCTGACATGTGCCCGCAATAGCGGCGGGTGGAATCGCGATCCGCCTGTCGCTATTAACTAGTTAAATGCCACTGTCAAATGCTGGCAGCGGCATTTAACTACCGCTTCCGGCCATCGGGCCAGAAATGAACGCATCCCTGACCCCCATCACATGATCGGGGATCAGCGATGCGTCGGCATAACAACCAGAAGTCTCCTTGAGACCTCTATGGTTGTTGATGCCGGATTGCTGTGAGCGCCACCCTGTGGTTGGAGCTCATAGGAATGCAGTAAATCTACTACATAGGAGCGAAGCTCAGATCGTTCCTATGTAGCAGACCCAATTAAGTTGTGCTAGCTTCTAGCATGGGAGGCTATTGAAGCATGGCAGAAGTTTAAAAAAAAAAAAAAAAAAAAAAAAGTTTAAACAAAATGTGAAAAAAAATAAAGTTTAAATCACACCCCCCTTTCACCCCATTCAAAATAAAACAATTAAAAAAAATCAAACCTACACATATTTGGTATCGCCGTGTTCAGAATCGCCCAGTCTATCAATAAAAAAGAAAAGATTAACCTGATCGCTAAACAGCGTAGCGAGGAAACAAAACAGAAACTCCAGAATTATTTTTTTGGTCACCGCGACATTGCATTGATATGCAATGACGGGTGATCAAAAGAACGCAAAATAGTTAAAAACGTCAGCTCGGCGTGTAAAAAATAAGCCCTCACTCAACCCCAGATCACAAAAAATGGAGACGCTACGGGTATCGGAAAATGGCACAATTTTTTTTTTTTTTTTAAGCAAAGTTTGGAATTTTTTTTACCACTTGGATAAAAAATAACCCAGACATGTTTGGTGTCTATGAACTCGTAATGACCTGGAGAATCATAATATCAGGTCACTTTTAGCATTTAGTGAACCTCGCAAAAAAGCCAAACAAAAAACAAGTGTGGGACTGCACTTTTTCTGCAATTTCACCGCACTTGGAATTTCTTTCCCGTTTTCTAGTACAAGACATGGTAAAACCAATGATGTCGTTCAAAAGTACAACTAGTTCCGCAAAAAACAAGCCCTCACATGGCCATATTGATGGAAAAATAAAAAAGTTATGGCTCTGGGAAAGAGGGGAGCGAAAAACGAGAACGCAAAAATAAAAAAAAGCTGTGGTCATGAAGGGGTTAATAACAAGTCGGAAGAAATTCTTTAGTAAAGATGGACCTACATATGAAAAGTCTTTGCTGGCCTAAGGACTTAAAGGGGTTTTCCCATGAACAAAGGTCATTTTAATCATTGGCTCTTGGAATAATAATAATTTCCACAATTGGATGTGTTTTAACCCCTTCATGCCGCTGCCCATTTTTTGTTTTTGAGTTTTTTTTTTTTTGTTTTTTTTTTTTCTTTCCAAAGCCATAACTTTTTTTATTTTTCCGTCAATATGGCCGTGTGAGGGCTTATTTTTTGCTGGATGAGTTGTACTTTTGAACGACACCATTGGTTTTACCATATCGTGTAATTGAAAATGGGGGGGGGGGAATTTCCAAGTGCGGTGAAATTGCAAAACAAATTGCAATTCCACTACTGTTTGGGTTTTTTTTTTTTGTTTTTTTTCTACCATGATCACCAAATGCTAAAATTGACCTTCCATCATGATTCTCCAGGTCATTACTAGCTCGTAGATACCAAACCTGTATAGGTTGTTTTTTATTTAGGTGGTGGAAAAAAAATCCAAAGTTTGTTAAAAAAAATAAATAAAATAAATTGCGCCATTTTCCAAGTCCCGTAGCGTCTTATTTTTTTGGGGTCTGGGGCTCGGTGGCGTTTTTATTGATACCATTTTGGTGCGGATACAATCTTTTGATCGCCCTTTTTTTGCTGTGTTGCAGTGACCAATTAACCGTAATTCTGGCGTTTTTGCCTTTTTTTTTTTTTTTTTTGTTTTCACTGCGTTTACCGATTTGGATTTTTTTAGTATCTTGGTAGATCAGGTGATTCTGAACATGGCGATACCAAATCTGTTAATTTTTTTTTATTTTGGATGGGGCCAATGGGGGGTGATTTGAACTATAAAATTTTTATTTTTTTTATATATTTTTCCAAACCATTTTCTTTTTACTTTACACTTTCTTCAATAGTCTCCATGGGAGACCTGAAGCTGTGATCATCCGATCGCTTGTGTTACACCCTGCTGTATATAGCAGAAATGTTCGGCAGCTATGAGCGCCGAACACTGGGTGGCGCTCATAGCAATCCAGCAATGACAACTACAGGGGTCTTCTGCAGACCCTGGGTTGTCATGGCGACCCGAGGTTATGGGACACTGGCACAGATTGGCGGGATTAGTGATGCTCTTCCGGCACGATCATGTTAAAGGGAACCTGTTGGCAGGATTGTGCACAGTAACCTACAGACAGTGTCAGGTCGGCGCCGTTATACTGATTAAAATGATACCTGGTTGATGAAATCCGTCTTGTAGTTGTTGTGTAATCTTTATTTTCGGTTTTGAGTTAATGCTATGCTCGTGCATCGGGGGCGGCCTGTGGTGGGGTCTTCAGGTGGTGCTCTGATTAGCTATTCATATTGCAGACTGCTGACCGGTCTGTGACCTGCCCCCTAGTTTACATGGAGCACAACGGGTCCCTATTCACGAGCATTTTAACAGTGTCCAATATTTATATACATACTCCTAAAAAAAAAAAAACCGCTTCTGCAACTATTAGTGTATTTAGAGGTGATCCGATAGCTGCTATTGTGCAGGCGCCGGCGGCACCATCTTGCTAGAGAAGAAAAAACATTTCTTCCTCCAAGATGTGCGCCACCGTGCCGGGAAAGATGTGGGCTCATTGCCGAAGCCCCCATCAATGGGAGAGACATGACATGCACAGTACATGGACGGCATATGTCATGTAAGGGTTTAAAAAAAAAATGTTCCTGTGCTGAGATCTTCTAAATGTGCCCCTGCTGTGTGCTGTGTAATAGCTGTGTCTCATCATGCAGGGACATGGTCTGATCATAGCACAGCTCCTGGGCAGGGAGGGATGCCATAAATATATAAAAAAAAAACAGCGTGGGTTCCCCTGTATTTTCTATAACCAGCCAGGCAAAACTCACAGCTGGGGGCTGCAGCATGGTTGGTTATCAAGAATAGAGGGGTCCCCACGCTGTTTTATTTTATTTATTAATTTTAAAAAATAATTGAAATGGCATGGGGTTCCCCCCCCCCCCCCCCATTTTTGACAACCAGCCTTGCTAAAGCTAACAGCTGGGAGGCTGGTATTCTCACGCTGGTAAGGCGCCATTGATATTGACCCCCCCCCCCTCCCCCAGCCTAAAAATAGCAGCCCAGAAAAGGCACATCTATTTGGTGCTTTGCCAGAAAGCAGAATATGTCAGTGACATAACAAATTATTACCCATGTCTCATGAAAGTCACCAGAACCAATTGTCTCTCCGCACGAGAGAAAAATGTATAGCTCTTTCTGAAAAAAAAAAAAAAAAAAAAACACAAAAAAGTGCTCAGTCAACGCCCCTGTCTTGAACTGGTGAAACACACAATTTCCAAAATCTGTCAACATATGTAAATGTGGCCTCTGCAGTGATAATTTTCAGTACATTCTTACATTAATAATTATTTTAAAGTTGTTTTGTTTTTTCCTCTAAAAATCAGCTCTGCAGTGCGTATACCTCAGTGTTTGTTTGGTTGTTCTAGATACAGGGGTCAGAAGATGCGCACAAAGAAGAGAAGCGACAGCAGCAACTAGAGGACAATTACCGTTTCGTCTGGAACCAGAATAATGACGATTCTAAAAGCTCCGGCGCGTCCGCAGACTCTGATGATGTGGATTTTTAATAAGAACTGACATACAAGCCAGATCTGTCATCTTGCCCTATGGATTCGAGCTTTTGTAACAAATCTTTTTGTATGACCGCTACTTCATGAAAATTGTGGTTTGCAAGCCTAGAAAGATCAGCAGAGAACTCTGCTTCACCTGCAATAGTTTAAAGCAGTGTTAGATGAGACGCTGGATATGTGCAAAGTCCAACTAGGAGAATAAGTGTTTATACAGCTCTGGCAAAAATGAAGAGACCACTGCAAAATGTTCAGTTTGTCTGATTTTTCTCTTTATAGGTATATTTTTGAGTAAAATGTAAATTGTTCATTTATTCTATAAACTTCTGACAACATGTCTCCGAATTTCCAAGCAATATTTTTTTTTTTTTTTTCTGAAAAGGAGAAATGGTCAAAATAATTTTTTTTTTTTTTTTTTTTAAAGTGCTTTCAGACCTCAAATAATGCAAAGAAAACAAGTTAATCATTTAGAAACAACAATACTAATGTTTTAACTCAGGAAGAGTTCAGAAATCAATATTTTGTGGAATAACCATGATTTTTAATCACAGCTTTCATGTGTCTTGGCATGCTTTCCACCAGTCTTTCACACTTGCTTCTGGCGCAAAAATGTAAGCAGTTCTTCTTTGTTTGATGGCTTGTGACTATCCATCATCCTCTTGATTACATTCCAGAGGTTTCCAATGGGGTTCAGGTGTGGAGATCGGGCTGGCCATGACAGGGTTTTGATGTGGTGGTCTCTTAATTTTTGCCAGAGCTGTATATTTCAGTCTTTCCTTTAGCTTTGCTG
Source organism: Ranitomeya variabilis (assembly GCF_051348905.1). Classification (NCBI taxonomy): domain Eukaryota; kingdom Metazoa; phylum Chordata; class Amphibia; order Anura; family Dendrobatidae; genus Ranitomeya; species Ranitomeya variabilis. The sequence goes on from NC_135234.1 coordinate 654,828,226, forward strand.
AACTTCAGGAATATAAAATTGACAGATACTGTGACTGCTGCTCTTCCACCACCAAGTGAGATTTACTGTTAGGTCTTCATCAATTCTTTCAGCTTTTGTAAATGCTTAAAAAAATAAGTGTTTAAAGGGATTTTATTAGGTCTGCAGGAAAAAAGTGCTGCCTATTTCTGAAATTGATTGGGTCTTGTTTGGAAAGCCCACTGAGAGCTAAATATACTGCAGGAACTCTATGCTCTACTGAATGCAGTTATTTCTACTGTATAGGATATCCCCTATTGGGACCCTTCTGGAGCACCAGGACCTTCTTTTCCAGGGTGCTTTATTTTATCCTCTAACTCAGGGGTCCCCAGCCTACAGGGACCACATGTCACTCGTGGGCCCACGTTATGTGGCTCACAGCTCTCCAAGCTTGATGAGTTTAGCACCAGCTATGAAGAAAGTCTCCAGATGGTGACTGAGCCTCACACAGGAGAGCAGATATGGATTTACATATATTTGGCTGGGAAGGGAGGAGAGCATTAATATTGTAAGCTAGAGATAGGATGATACTGTTAGAGGGGTGCTTGATACGGGAATACCTAATGGAGGTACAGTGGGAACACCTGGATATCGAAATACTGCCTATATAGGAGGGGCCAAAAAGTCTCATTGTGCTTTCTGTGGGGAACTTTTGGCTGCAAGATACCGGTAATAGTGGGCTCTGAGTGGTACTACTGTGGAGAGTAAGAAGGGAGGTGATGGGGAAGATCTCTGGATGTGGTACTACTGTGGAGAGTAAGAAGGGAGGGGATGGGGGAGGGTCTCTGGATGTGGTACCACTGTGGAGAGTAAGAAGGGAGGGGATGGGGGAGGATCTATGGATGTGGTACTACTGTGGAGAGTAAGAAGGGAGGGGATGGGGCAGGATCTCTGGATGTGGTACTACTGTGGAGAGTAAGAAGGGAGGGGATGGGGAGGATCTATGGATGTGGTACTACTGTGGAGAGTAAGAAGGGAGGGGTTGGGGGAGGATATCTGGATGCGGTACTACTGTGGAGAGTAAGAAGGGAGGGGATGGGGAGGATCTATGGATGTGGTACTACTGTGGAGAGTAAGAAGGGAGGGGATGAAGGAGGGTCTCTGGATGTGGTACTACTGTGGAGAGTAAGAAAGGAGGGGGATGAGGGAGGATCTCGATGTGGTTCTTCTGTGGAGAGTAAGAAGGGAGGGGATGGAGGAGGGTCTCTGGGTGTGGTACTACTGTGGAGAGTAAGAAGGGAGGGGATGGGGAGGATCTATGGATGTGGTACTACTGTGGAGAGTAAGAAGGGAGGGGATGAAGGAGGGTCTCTGGATGTGGTACTACTGTGGAGAGTAAGAAAGGAGGGGGATGAGGGAGGATCTCGATGTGGTTCTTCTGTGGAGAGTAAGAAGGGAGGGGATGGAGGAGGGTCTCTGGGTGTGGTACTACTGTGGAGAGTAAGAAGGGAGGGGATGGAGGAGGGTCTCTGGGTGCGGTACTACTGCGGAGAGTAAGAAAGGAGGGGACGGGGCAGGATCTCTGGATGTGGTACCACTGTGGAGAGTAAGAAGGGAGGGGATGGGTAGGATCTCTGGATGTGGTACTACTGTGGAGAGTAAGAAGGGAGGGGATGGAGGAGGGTCTCTGGATGTGGTACTACTGTGGAGAGTAAGAAGGGAGGGGATGGGGGAGGATCTCTGGGTGTGGTACTACAGTGGAGAGTAAGAAGGGAGGGGATGGGGAGGATCTCTGGGTGTGGTACTACAGTGGAGAGTAGGAAGGGAGGGGATGGAGGAGGGTCTCTGGGTGTGGTACTACTGTGGAGAGTAAGAAGGGAGGGGATGGGGGAGGAACTCTGGGTGTGGTACTACAGTGGAGAGTAGGAAGGGAGGGGATGGGGAGGATCTCTGGGTGTGGTACTACAGTGGAGAGTAGGAAGGGAGATGATGGAGGAGGGTCTCTGGGTGTGGTACTACAGTGGAGAGTAGGAAGGGAGATGATGGGGGAGGGTCACTGAATGTGGCTCTCAAGGTAAGAAAGGTTTGGAACCACTGCTCAACTTCTATAGTTTGCACACCAGCTGGATACAGTCTAGCTATGCTAATTAGGCTATATTGCTGCCTTTCATGAAATACAAAATAGTTTAGTTTAGAGCCAATTAAGCATTTTCTCGAAATTTTGCCATTTCTTGCTGGATCTTCACAAGGAGAATCTGTACATTTTTAGACATTATGTAGCAAAGCATCAGCACATGCTGGAGATTGGTAGTGACGGCTCAGTACAGATTGTCAGTCTCTGAATGTAAATCCGTTTCCATTCACTGATGGCAAATATAGAGCTTTTAAACGTAATTGTTTTTTTTTCTTTCTTTAAAACCTTGACATTTCCATTTTTAGTTCTATCCACAATTAAGATTTTTCACAATAAGTGCTGACTTTTGCAACTGGAGAACTTTAAACTGCTGTCCCCAGTAACCAGATTATAGGTATGAAGATGTTATTGCGACTGCTTCCTATATTCCAGTTTACTTTTTGGGCAATTTCACTATTCATCATATTTATGAGATAAAGCTTGATCACCGCAAAATCCTTTATCCATTAAAATATTTTTCCTTTGAGGAAACTGCAGCTATTGATCAGTGGAGAATGTAAGCTTTGCTGCTGTATAGATCAGGAATTTTATTTTCTGTGGTTTACAAAGACTTTCTGAAGACCGGGGGTATATGTGGTGCATTAAAACTGTTACAGAAGTCTCCTAAGAAATGTATTGAGAGATGTGATGAGTGAACGTGTGCTACCGAGTGACTTTGGCTTGCTCGAAAACTGTATTCGAGTCCCGGCGCCTGCATGTCTCACGGCTGCTCGACAGCCGCAACACATGCAGGGATTCCCTGTTTGTTAGGCAATATCTACATTTGCTGCAGCTGTCGAACAGCCATGAGACATGCAGGTGCGCAGATTCTAACAAATTTTTCAAGCACGCCGAAATCACTCGGTAACACGCGAGCATACGCGGATAACTCCTTATCTGAGCACGTTGGTTCATCATTAATTGAGAGCCATTAATTGAATTGGACATAGTGCGCTTATAATAGATGGAGAGAAATGAAAAAATCTTTGCACTACTGCTGGAAAAAAAAGTGCAAATTTTGTGTGTTGAGGGTTTTTTTTTTTCACATGAAAGAAAATGTGTTTTTGCTGCCCTAAGGTTGTGAATAATTTATGAAAATTCTGTGTTCCAAATAGAAATATTTATTACAATAAAAATGCTTTTACATATACATTCTTTTTTTTAGCCCTTGTAAATGCTAGTTGACATTACAAGTATGTGTAAAGTTAAATGTAGAGGATAAAAGGTTTATGTAATAATATTAAGCTTTGAAATGGATAAATATATGTATGAAACTGTAAATAGGGGGAGGAGGGGGATGCTGCTGCAGATATTCAGAAACCAGCAGAAATGAGGGCACATGTGAGCAGCACAGAGATGCCCACATTGGTTATATGAAAATACTGTTATAATTATGCAGTTAAGAGAAATTAAAGTTTGCAAATCTTTTCTTTGAGGTCGGATTTGGAGACAAGATTCTGGATTTTAGCCTGCCGACTTTCAGATGTAGCATAACATTGAATAGACTACATAATATGGATCCACAGGCAGTCTTCCTGTACTGGCTAGTTGGCAGGGGTCTGATTTCCTTCTTTGAAGCTGAAATCTGCCCCCCTGCTGAGCCAGGTGTCTTGTTACAGCTGCACATTTTCAGGAGGATTGTCAGCTGTCAATAAATCCATCCATCCTTCACAGTACGTCTAACAGCCGCTGGTGGAGTGGAGCTCTGCCCGGGTCTATTAACCTGTTAAATGCAACTGTCAACTGCTGACACCAGCATTTAACATGCGCAGTCAGGGGGGAGCATCACTCCACCTGTCCATCGTAGCCCCATAGCGTGATTGCAGGGCGCTGATGGGTTACCATGACAGCCAGGGGTCTGCTGATGACTCCCATGCCTGCCATTACGATCCTCCTGTGTGTTCATAGGAGATCATTATATTCTCTATACTAAGCAGTATTGATGCACTGCTATGTATAGCACAAATGATCAGACGATTGCAGCTTCAAAGGGGGGGACTATTAAAAATGTTAACGTGAGAAAGTTTTGAAAAATATGAAAAAATAAAAAAACGCAAGTTTAAATCACCCCCTTTTTGACCCATTAAAAGTAAAACAATTAGAAAAGATGAAAAGGGCACACATTTGGTATCAATGCATTCATAAAAGCCCAATGTATCAAAATATAAAATAACGTAATCTCGCCAGTAAACGGCGTAATGAGAAAAAATTGAAATGCCAGAATTATGTATTTTGGCCACCGCAACATTTCAATAAAATACAATAAGGCAATCAAAACACGATCTAGCCCAAAAAGGTATCCGTAAAAACGTCAGCCCTCATACAGTCCTAGATCACGAAAATGGAAAGCATTACGAGTCTCAGAAAATGACGGCACAAACTATATAAGGTATGTGTATGTTATATGTGTGTATATGTGCGTATGTATGTGTGTATGTATATGTATATATATATATATGTATATATATATATATAATATGTGTGTGTGTGTATATACATATATATATATATATATATATATATATATATATATATATATATATATATATATATATAATGTGTGTGTGTATATATATATATATATGTGTGTATACGTGCGTATGTATGTGTATATATATATATATGTATATATATATATATATATATATAATGTGTGTGTGTGTGTGTGTGTATATATATATATATATATATATATATATATATATATATATATGTGTATATATAATCTATATAATTTTTTTTACAAATTTCCATATTTTTTTCAGCACTGCAATAAAAAAACAAACTATGCATCTTTGGTATCTGCTATATTGGTTTGGAGAATCATATTGTCAGGTCAGTTTTATTGTGTAGTGAACATGACAAAAACAAGTAACTGTGAAATTGCACTTTTTTGACCATTTCAACGCACTTGGATTTTCTTTCCCGCTTTCTGGTGCATCACGTGATAAAATGAATGGTGTCATTCAAAAGGACATCTCCTCCTGCAACGGAGAAGCCCTCACACGGCTATATTGAAGGAAATACCCCCTTCTTACGTACTTGTACAGCTTAGTTGACCTGTGAATGGAACAAGGCTGTCACAGTAGACAGCTCTGAGCCTGTGCATGACGAACATCCATTTGTTTTTAATCCTTTTTAGTCATTTTTCTTCACAGTGTGGGAGGATCAGAAGTCGTCTTTCACTCTTGGATTTACGTAAGAATATTATAGCGAGAAGAATATAAGCAAGTTACTTTCTTCATTTTAGATGCGACTTGCTGCACGTACATAACCTTTAGGGAAAAGGGATTTCTAGAAAGCTCTGACCACCATGCAGATATAAAATAAATATCTCTAATTAATAAATTCAAGACAAAAGAAGTAACATTATTGCTACGTTAACCACTTCATCAAGACCACCAGGTATTTTCCCAGATATTGAGAATCCATGGGCAGCAGAGGGAACATTTTAATTTTGCTCCAATATTACAGAAACAGATCCCTAACATATACAAATGTAAAATACAGATTAATATTAGGAAATTTTTTTCTGCTGACTTCAATGACAAAACACAGCAGTTAGAACCAGTTGTTATCAGTATTTGTGTGGCAATTCTGGCGTAGTTATTTTTTTTTTTTTGTCTAATAAATTCTACACGTGGACAGTACGTTTGCAGAACCTTTCCGTCTACAATGAGTCATGTTTGCTCTGCCTTTGTTTCATTGTACAATATCCATGGCACAAAGCGACCTCTTAGCTACATCATTTATTCTACAACTGGACTGTGCAACACGTGTACACTGCACGGTATGTACTTATGTTTCATCAGACTCGTAAGTCTGGGATCCCGGATCACCACTGATTTCCAGGAAGGTAGCTTTCTGAACCATTAAAACCAATTACATTGTTTGGGGTTACAGCGGGAAGTAAAACTTTGGTCAAAATTACTATTATTGTGAACTGTTAACCCCTTAAGGACCAGGGGTATTTTCTTTTTGCGTTTCCATTTTTTGCTCCCCTCCTTCCCAGAGCCAAAACTTTTTTTATTTTTCCGTCAATATGGCCATGTGAGGGCTTGTTTTTTGCTGGCCGAGTTGTACTTTTGAATGGCATCATTGATTTTACCATACCGTGTACTGGAAAACGGAAAAAAATTTCAAATGCGGTGAAATTGTAAAAAAAGAGGAAAAAAAAGTGCAATTCCACAATTGTTTTTTGGATTTTTTTTTTTACTAAATGCTAAAACTGACCTGCCATTATGATTCTCCAGGTCATTACGAGTTAATTGACACTAAACATGTCTAGGTTCTTTTTTATTTAAGTGGTGAAAAAAAATTCAAAAGTTTGCAAAAAAAAAAATTTGCGATTTTCTGAGACCCGTAGCGTCTCCATTTTTTCTGCATCTGGGGCCTGTGAGTGCTTGTTTTTGCTAGCCGATCTGACATTTTTATTGATACCATTTTGGTGTGTATACGATCTTTTGATCATCTGTTATTGCATTTTATTGCAACGTTGCAGAGACAAAAAAAACCCTAATTCTAGCATTTCGATTTTTTTTCTCGCTACGCCGTTTACCAATTGGATTATTTTTTATATTGATAGATTTGGTGATTGTTAACATAGCAATACCAAATATGTGTATTTTTTAATTGTTTTATTTTGAATGGGGCGAAAGGGGGGTGCTTTGAATTTTTATATTTTTATTTTACATTTTTAAAAACTTTTTTTTTTTTTACTTTTGGCATGCTTCAACAATGGTCTCCATGGGAGACTAGAAGCTGCCATAAATCGATCGGCTCTGCTACATACAGGCGATGATCAGATCAGCTGTTTGTAGCAGGATACCTCACTTCCTATGAATACCAACCCATCGGCGACCCACGGTCATGTAACATGGGCGCCGATGGGAGGAGGTACTGATGCGCTTCCTGCCTGTTAACAGACGCTGGTGAATCTTGATTCCACCCGATGCTGTTCCGGGCAACTGTCAGCTGATCAGATCAGCTTCATGTGCCGGAATAGGTGTGGGCTCATTGCCGGAGCCTGGACCAAACAGGGGAGTCGTCCAATGGCGGACCCTGTCCATCATTAGACGTTAAGGGGTTAAGCAAGTTGAAGATGAAATGTGAAGCTGACTCTCTAAAAGACTAAAGTTAAATGACACATTTCCTTTGTACCTTAGGCAAAACAAACAATATTTTCATCCTTTACATTTTAAAAATTACAAAAATGAAAATGGGCCAATGCAAACGTTTGGGTACCCTGCATGATTAGTACCTAATAGCACCCACTTTTGAAAGTATCACAGCTTTTTGTAGCCAGCTATGAGTCTTTCAATTTTTGTTTGAGGGATTTTCATCCATTATTCCTTGGAAAATTCTTCCAGTTGTGTGAGATTTCTGTGTCGTCTTGCATTCACTGCTATTTTGAGGTGTAGCCACAGAATTTCAATGATGTTCAGATATGTACATCCTCTAGAATGTAAGCCCGCAAGGGTAGGGTTTTCTCCCCTCTGTATCAGTCTGTCATTGTTAGTTTGCTTACTGTAAGTGATAGCTGTAATTTGTATGTAACCCCTTCTCCTGTACAGCATCATGGAATCAATGGTGCTATAATAATAATTATAATAATATGGGGACTATGAGGGCCATTGTAAAACTTTCTGCTTGCACTTTTTGAGGTAGTTTATTGTAGATTTTAAAATGTTTGAAGTCATTATCCATTTGTAGAAGCCATCATCTTTTCAACTTCAGCTTTTTACAGATGGTGCTATGTTTGAGTCAAGAATTGAAATTTAATTGAATCCATTCTTCCCTCTACACATGAAATGTTCCCTATGCCATTGGTTGCTACTAGGGTTGAGCGACTTTTGCTTTTTTAGGATCGAGTCGGGTCTCGTAAAACCCGACTGTCTCGAAAGTCGGATCGTGTGAAATCGGCCGATTATTGTTAAAAGTCGGGGGCCAACCGAAACACGAAACCCAATGCAGGTCAATGGGGATTATTCCTCCTCCTCCCCCCTCCCCCGTTAAGATGGCGGTTTTACCCCCTGTGATGCCGCACAAAGCAAGCCGGAACCTATGTCATCACGCTGCCCACACTCCTTCATTGGCTGAAAAAATGGCGGGGAAAGCGTCATATGAAACGCGACTTTGCTGAAAGTCGGTGACTTTTGAAAATGTCCGATCCGTTTCGCTCAACCCTAGTTGCTACAGAACCCAAAAGCATTGATTGATCCACCCCCATGCGTAATGGTTGGCGAGATGTTTTTTCTGAAATTCTGTGCCCTTTTTTCTCCATACATACCTTTGATCATTAGAACTCTTTGGCCACATTTTAACCTCTGTGCACATGTCTTTCCAAAATCAATTGGGCTTGATTAGATGTTCTTTTGCATATTTCTGACACTGAATTTTGTGATGATGAACACAGGAGAGGATTTCTTCTAATGACTCTTCCATGAAGGCAATAATTGTGCAGGTGTCTCTGAACATCAGAACAATGTACCACAACTCCAGAGTTTTTGAAGGTCTTTTGCAGTCAAGCAGGGATTCTGATTTGCCTCTCTAGCAATCCTATGAGCTCTTACTGAGTTTTTTTCTTGGTCTTCCATACCTTATCTTGACATCACTGTTCGTGTTAAGGCCGGAGTCACACTACAGCGAGATACGGCCGAGTCTCGCAGGTTAAAAACAAGCTCTGGCACCGGCACTCCGGAGGTGGAGCGTGCAGCTCCATGTATTGCTGTGCGGCTGCATTCTCCGCTCTGGAGTGCCGACGCCAGAGCTGGGTTTTAACCTGCGAGACTCAGCCGTATCTCGCTGTGTGTGATCCTGGCCTAATTGTCATTTTTTTAGTTACATTTCATATTGAAAGGGCAACTTGAAAACCCTTTGCTATGTTATAGCCTTCTGCTTTTTAGGCCTCCACCATTTTCATTTTCAGAGTGCTAGGCAGCTGCTTAGAAGAACTCATGGCTGCAGTTTTTTGGCTCAAGGTTAAAGGAGGCTGTTTTTTTATAAAGCTGTGAAATTTGCATCACCTGGCCTTTCATAACAATGATCATGATCAAGCTATAACCTTAACAGACTAATTAAGGTCTGAAACCTTGGTCAAAGTTATCTGAGCACACAAATCTCCAAGCGGGCCCATACTTTAGCATTAGCCTATTTTTCCTTTTGCAATTTTTATAAATGTAAAAAATGACATACATATATATTTTTCCTAAAATACGAATTAAATGTGTCATCTTTAACTTTAGGCGTTTTAGATAACATTTGGTCATCAACTTGCTTAACTGTTCACAATAACTAATTTTGACCGGAGGTGCTCAAAGTTTTACATGCCACTGTATGTGATTCAGATGGAACACCCGATGGAAGATTCCCTATAATGAGACAGATGCGGACATAACAGCGTGGTCTGCCACAGTTTTATGCACTGCTGAAAAGGACACCTCTGAACAGAGGCCAGATGAGTCCAGAGCAAATTTGCTGCATCATTGTAGTGAATGGATACCTTGGTGGTTTCATCTGAACCACGTCACTCAGACATTTTGATGGAAACCCCAAATTTTTATTTTCACAAGGGTAACAAGAGAAAATGGACCTCAAAATTTCTGTAATTTGTACTGAGTATGCCGATATCCCATACGTGGGGGAAAACTTTTTGGGAGCATGGCAGGGCTCAGAAGGGAAGGAGCACCGCTTGACTATTTTGAAGGCAAAAATGACTGGAATCAAGAGCTGGCGTCATGTCGCATTTGGAGAATCACTGATGTCCATAAACAGTGGAAACTCCCCACAAATGACCCCATTTTGGAAACTAGACCCCTTAAGGAAATTATCTAGACTTGTGGGGAGCACCTTGAACCCTAAGGTGCTTCACAGAAATTTACAACATTGACCTGTGAAAATGAGAACATTTTTCCACAGAAATGTTGCTTTAGAGATTTTTTCATTTTCACAATGATAGCAGGACAAAATGGACCCTAAAATGTATTTTGCAATTGCTCCTGCAACGATACCCTATATCTGGGGGAAAACTACTGTTTTTTTTGGAAGGCAGGGCTTGGAAAGGAAGGAGTGACTTTTTGTAATGCAGGTTTGACTGAATGGACTGTGGACGTCATGTTGCATTTGGAGACCTCTGCTGTGCCTAAACAGGGGAAGCCCCCCATAAGTGACCCTTTATTGGAATTGATCTAGTGGTATATGAATGTCATAATGTGGCATACGTAAGTTGTGTAGAGTGCATCAGGTTGGCATATGTGAGTTGTGTAGAGTGCATCAGCTTGGCATATGTAAGTTGTGTAAGTCAGAAATTAATTTAGTAGTCCATGGATGAATGGTAGTTTAAAATCTTCTTTTATACACAGGCCAAGTTTGTTGGGGCAGGTGTCATATTGAAAAGTGGTGTCCTTTCATATCCTCCTGTAACACTCAACACAGTTTTTTGTGAACTTCCTTTTCTTGAGGTTCGAGGAACCTCACCTGGGAAATGTTGCCCTGGTACGATATGGGCACTTCCCTTTCCAGATATATGTGGCCCTACTCCTTCCTGACTTCTAAATATTAGGGACTTGATCAGTACCTTCTGGAACTGAAGGAATGTATGGGTCTGGCCTGAATATCATCATAGCATGAAAGAGTTATACATTTCCACCTGTACGATGTGCATGGCCACCTTCTTGTACCACACTTTGTTTCCACATTGCATTGTAGGGCTGTAGGACTTGATCAGAGAGATGAACTTCTCCCATATTTTTATTATACTTCAGGACATAGTCTGGTTCCTTTGTAGAGGCATTTGGCACAGTAGTGGGGGTGCTGTCATCACCATGTATGGTACTTGACCACCAGCATGCTGTCGCTACATTGGTCTCTGCTTTCACCCTTTCTGAGCAGCTGCTCAATAAGTGTCCTAGGGATTCTTCTCTGATTTTTGCATATGGTACCGAAGTAGTAGCAGAGAGGGTCGTGAAGAGTAGGATGTTGGTATAAAAGTTATCTACGGAGAAGTGATAACATTGAATTAGCAGTGAGTGCACCGAATCTCACACAATATTCCCACTCGCTCCCAGTACTGGGGGGGCATTCAGGGGGTGGAATCCTGGTGTCCTTCATAAACCTTAAATCTGTGTGTACCCTGAGGTACTCTTGTACAGCTTGCAGAGTTTATTTCTGTACATGGCCCTCTTACTGAGCAGGTATTGTTGGAATTTGAGTCTCCCCTTAAATGTAATAGAGACTCATCCATGCCGATGTCCCTTTGGGGAATGTGCATTTCAAAATTGTTGCTGAAGTGATCAGTGAGCGGCCAAATATTGAAAGGTTGGTCAAAGTTGATGTAATTTCAGTGAGGACACTATGCATTATTCTTGTAATGCAAAAATTTGTGGATGACCTCAAAACGTTTATGGGTCATAGCCATGCAGAAACACTGGAGTGTTATATAAAGCATCAACACTCCAATATTGCCGATGCTCTGGCTTCTTCACTATCACCATTTGAACAACAAGGCCCAAAAACTCCATAATTTCTAATGCATCTATGCGAGTCCAGCTAGAAAATAATGAAGTGGGGTTTGGAGCCGAAAATTGTTGGATGTACAAATTTGTCTCTACCACCATTAGGTTTACAAAATCCACAGAGAAAAAGACTTAGAAAAAGTAAATTTTTGTGAAACCAATAGTGTCAAATTGGATTCCTGATTGCGCCACAAAATCAGGAATTTGTGGCTCATAATCTTTGGGAGCTGAGGTCCATTGGAGGTAACTAACAATGGGTGCTGTCTCATTTATTTTTCTGGGGCGTCTGCATGGCGGTTTGGTATTATTTGGGGAAGTGAGGAGGAGGCAAAATAAAGGAAGGTGGCATCTTCTGCCTCATTTTCAGTGCCGGAGGCAAGGAAGGTGTATGTCTCATCTGCTGAATACTGTGATTGGGACAAGTGGGACATTTTTTCACATGCATGATGTGTGTAAAATAACGAAATTTTATTCAGGTGTGTGTGTGTGAGTATTTGGTGCAAACATTTGTAGTTATTAGAAAAGAAGAAAAAGAAAAATGAGTAGAGGAAAATAATCTAGAAAGATAAAAATAAAATACAAAGAATTTAAAAATGTGGTAAAATAAAAAACAAACGTACTAAGCAGACATCGGTAAAAGAAAACTTTCTGAGTGCCTGCAAATATCTGACACTAATACCGACTATATTCAGCAAAAAACATTGTAGTAGATGCCGAGTACTCCAGTATAATTTTTACTGTCCCTAATCTAGCCATATAAACTATTTTTTTTTTTTTTTTTACACTTTACTATCTGACATTAATCCTGACTATATTCAGTAAAAATACTGTAGTAGATGCTGATTTTTGCAGTATATTTTCACTGTCCCTAGTCTAGCCCTATCATCTAATCTAAATTATTTTTTTCACAAAAAAAAACAGACCTACAACCGGATGACAATCAATGGCAGTAGGATGCATGCACAGATGTGATGCAAAAGGGGGTGAAAAATGAACAGAAAAAAAAGCCATGGCTAAAAGCGAGCACAGATGCTTATCAGTGATGTGCATCACTGTTCAGCAGCGCAGTGGCTGGAGGATGCAGTCACAGGTTGTGCAAAGAGGGGGGGCGTAATTGAACAATAAAAAAAGTCCTGGACAAATGGATGCACAGGTGCTGATTAAAAACATGCGCCACTGATCAGTGGCTGCAGGATGAATGTGCAGCACCCCCAGGTAACCGGTTGCTGCAGTGAGGTTGCCTTCCCTTCGGGGAGGGTGATGTCCCGCTTGGAGGCAAAGGGGATCCTATCTATCAGGTAAGGCACTCGAATTTAACACAATCTGAATCTATGCCAGGAGGGGGAGCTCAGGACATGGATTCAGGGGAGCTCCCTTAGACTTTATGTATCCTGGTCTGGAGGAGGAGCCAGTCAGCCTCAGGGAGTCTGAGAGAGACAGTGGAGGAAGACAGTTGGTCTCCAGTAGCTGAAGGACGTCTGGAGCAGACGTGGGGGCCGAGCAGCCACGAGGGAGCTGCTACCCCTGGAAAGAGAAGCAGAAGGAGAGTTGAATTGTGCAGGAGCTTAGAGGAAAGACGCATAGAGGAGGAAAGGGCTCAGCAGGGGAACAGCGGAAGGACACCCTCAGAGCCAGAGTGCAGGAGCCCGAGGCTTTTGTGGGACTCTTAAGACACAGCAGTACCTGAGGAGCCTGGGGCATGATAGAGTCCCTGTAAAACGGCTCAAGCTGCCCATCATGCAGGTACCTGTCTCAGGACAGAGGGAATAGAGGACTCTGCAGAAAGCTTCAGGCAGCAGGGACTTCATATACAGCAAGCGCTAGTTGGAAAGGCTCACGGACTTCAACTGGGAAGGAGATTCTCCTATTGCCTCTGAGCTGGCTGGACCACCACCACCCGTGCCTGGTAGACTGGACTGTGGCCTGCCAACTTCAGGAAACCAGGTAAAGACTTACAACTTGTGTCCTTTACTCATTTTACCGGCCTACACGATCATCGCCATTCAGTTCAGGAACTCTGGTGACCCCGCTTCACCTGTGGGAAGTGCTACCCTCATTGGTGTGACACCATCCCCCAGAGGACCCCATTTAATGCGGCGTCGGTCCCACAATTGATCGAACACCACAGGTGGCGTCACGACAGACTTTACCACAGTTCCCCTTAAAAGACCTTTCCCCTTTAATTGGACGTCTAGGGCCATGGACCAGGTCGCAGCCACCGTGACATCCCCTTTAATAGCCGACCGGACCCAGTACCGAGTTCTTCGCTGCCCTGGTTTGGGGCGCTCCAAATCTTGGCGTCACAAACAGGATGGACCGACCCAAAAATCGGGTCATGTATGCCTTAGAGACTGTAATTTGTTGTGCGACTATTGAACTGTAAATTGCGCCAAAACTGCCGCCATTATAGCATCATGTGTCGTTCAGGAGGAAATGGGCGCTTTGTCATGGGCGGCACCTGGAGGAATGGCGCGAAAACTATGGCCGCCCCTCATCAATATTACTATGTCCGAGAAATATGCCCATCAACTAGAGAGGTCTGCCTCCTGATCTGGGATGGCGGAGTGAAGAAAAAGAACCGCCCACGAAGACGGGCGTGGTACAGTAAAGCCGCAGGAAATAACACCGAGGAGGCAGAACCGGAAATCAACATGGTGGAGGGAGGTGAGCGGATACCGGGGAGCAGGATGGAGCAAGAGGACTTTCCCGGCTGGGACCCGCAAGAACCGTACCCGTCACCGATGAACCCGGACCTCCTGCGGAGAGAGGTGGAGGAGCTGACCCGACAACTCACGCGGCTACAGCAGGAGACTAAGGCCAGGGTGGAGAGAGGCCTTCATAGGAAGTCTCGCCGGATGACCGTTGCATACCCTGACTGATCCGGAGCCGAAAAGCGGTTCGGGAGCTGCAGAAGTAAGAGGAAAGATACAAAAGAAAAATAGTGACTAGTGGCAGGCAGTAAACGTTCAAAAAAAAAGAAGTAAGAGGAAAGACCCTGACGACCCCGACAGCGAAAGGTCCGACAGACGCCACCGACTCACCTCTACTGCGATATGCACCACCTGACCAGAGGTATGAGGCCCTCGACGACACGTCACCGTACCTAGAGGATATCCTGGCCGGCAGCTCGACACCATCTTCTGGGCCCGACAACACCTTGCTAGGCCCCTTTCCTGTCCCGCCAGCACCGACACCTGGATAGACATGCCGCCGACTACTGCTAGATGACAACATCCAGAGACATGACATCTCCACTAATCCCGTAAGTGAATCCCAGGCTAGCTCCCCAGAGCCCATGGTGTTTGCAGGGGGACCCGCAGGGGAGCACCTGATCTTGCTCCAGAGGGAGATCCCCATGATTACCTGACAGGAGCACTGCAGGAGGAGAGGGAACGACAGGAATCTTTGGCCCATGCAGCAGCGTTTGAAGAGAAAAATCTGGCAGGGAAGGCCCGTGTACGTAAGATTCCACGGTCAGAGAGAGGACCACTGCGGCTGGGGAAGTTGTAGTCTTTAACAAACAGCGTGGCTGGGGCTTTATAAAAAAAAAAAGCTGGCATGATCAATTTTCGTCAATTAGAGGGATGTGGAGTCACACTTAATTGAGGGACACCCTGACAGGGACATGAACATTGGTGACCGTGTGACTTACACCCATCACATTGGAGAAAAGGGATGGTATGCACTAGACTGCAAAAAGCGTGTACCACCCTCAGCCCCTGTCAGGGGCGGACTGGCCCGGGTTGCAGGCATGCATATGCCCCCCGGGCCGGTGCCTGAGCAGGTGCACAGGGCCGCTGGAGGACCGGCAGCGATTTTAATACATAGCGCTCCGAATCCCTCCAGCCGGCCCTTTAAAACTCAGCCAGGTCCTGTGTGCGCGCATTGCCCGAGCTGATAAGTGCCGCGGCGGCCCACGCTAGTGCGCGAGCACGGCCGCGATCCTGAGTCCTGCGCGTGCTCGTCTGCTGCCAGTGTCAGCGCGGGCAAGCAGGAGACCACGCGCGCACATGGAGATATTTGAAAAGTCCGGCGCGCATAGGGCGCCTCCACCTGACTGTCTGACGCTGGCCCGCCTGCACCAGCGTCAGAGAAGACTGCTGCTCACCAATGCCTGGGATCGTCTTCACCGCCGACGCTGGACAGGACCCGACCCACCTCAGCTCTTCATCCTCCCGACCTCCCCCCCCCCCCCCCATCTCAGGGACCTGGGTGAGTCCCAAGATGATTTTTGTAATGTATGTACAGCAGTTGCACTTATATAATGTGTATAGACTGCTATATATACATTATATAGGTGATGCTGCTGTATATAATCACTATACCACCTATATTATGTATGTATAGCAGTCTATATCTTATATAGATGACACTGCTACTGATGCGTATATACGTTATATAGGTGATACTGCAGTGTGTGTGTATATATATACACACACACACACACACACACACACACACACACACACACACGTATGTATACACATATATGTACATGTATGCACAGCAGTATCACCTATATAACGTATGTACACATCAGTAGCAGTGTCACCTATATAAGATGTAGACTGCTATACATACATTACATAGGTGGTATAGTGATTATATACATCAGTATCACCTATATAATGTATATATAGCAGTCTATACACATGATATAGGCAATACCGCTACTGATGTGTACACTGATGTGTGTATATAGGTGATACTGCTGTGTATATATGTCGTTATATAGGCGATACTGGTGTGTATATACACACACAAACACGTACATATATACACAACAGTATCACCTATATATAACGTATATACACATTGGTAGCAGTATTGCCTATATAATGTATATAATATATATATATATATATATATATATATATATATATATATATATATATACAGTATAGACTGCTGTATACATGATATATAGGTGATACTATCATTATACAGCAGTAGCAGTATCGCCTATATAATGTGTATCCAACATTTGCAGTATCACCTGTATAATGTATAGACTACTGCATATACTTTGTATAGGTGATACTGCTGTGTATAGTCGCACTATCTATCTGTGTCTAATATATATATATATATATATATATATATATATATATATATATATATATATAAATATTATTTTTTTTTTCAGTTTCATCTATATAATGTGTGTACACCAGTCACAGTATCACATACAATATATAGGTGATACTACAACTATACACATCGGTCGCAGTATCAGCTATATATTGTATATACAGTAGTTTCAATGTAATATATATTCAGCAGTCGTGGTGTCTCCTATGTGATGTGTGCATCATAATCTTTATATATATATATAATTGTCTAAGGGTTACTTCCGTCTTTCTGTCTGTCTGTCATGGATATTCATTGGTCGCGGCCTCTGTCTGTCACGGAAATCCAAGTCGCTGATTGGTCCTGGCAAAACGCCCACGATCAATCAGCGACGGGCACAGTCCAGCAGCGAAATGGCCGCTGCTTACTGCCCTGCACTCAGTGTCCCGTCCATACTCCCCTCCAGTCAGCCCTCACACAGGGTTAATGGCAGCGTTAACGGACCGCCTTATGCCACGGTGTAACGCACTCCGTTAACGCAGCTATTAACCATGTCTGAACAACTTTTTACTATTGATGCCGCCCATGCAGCATCAATAGTAAAAAGATCTAATGTTAAAAATAATAATAATAATAATATTAAAAAAAAATGGTTATTCTCACCTTCCGACGTCGCCCGCTGTCCATGGCAGTGCAAGCGGATGCCAAGGATGCTATGCACGCAGGACCTGGAATGGCGTCATGTGACCGTGACGTCATCCCAGGTCCTAAGGGCATAGCAACCCTGGGACCGGAAGCCGCCACGTGCACCGCAGAGGCGCCAGGACTTAAAGGGGCCTTCGGAACATGAGTATATGTTTATTTTTTATTTTAATTCTTTTTTTTTTACCACGCATATAGTGCCTACATTGCTATATACTACGTGGGCTGTGTTACATACTGCGTGGGCTCTGTTATATACTACATCTCTGTGCTATACACTATGTAGCCGGGCAATACACTAAATCGCTATGCTTTATACTACGTAACCTGTGTTATATACTCTATGCGAAGTGTTATATACTACTTCTATGTGTTATATACTACGTGGCTGTGCAATATACAACGTGACTGTGCAATATACAACGTGACTGTGCAATATACTACGTGCTCTGTGCAATATACTACGTGCTCTGTGCAATATACTACGTGCTCTGTGCAATATACTACGTGGCTGTGCAATATACTACGTGGCTGTGCAATATACTACGTGGCTGTGCAATATACTACGTGGCTGTGCAATATACTACGTGGCTGTGCAATATACTACGTGGCTGTGCAATATACTACGTGGCTGTGCAATATACTACGTGGCTGTGCAATATACTACGTGGCTGTGCAATATACTACGTGGCTGTGCAATATACTACGTGGCTGTGTTATATACTACGTGGCTGTGCTATATACTGCGTGCGCTGTGCTGTTATATTCTACTTGGCTCTGTTATATACTACGCAGCTATGTTATATACTTCGCCGGTTGTGTTATATACTACGTGACTGTGCAATATAGTATGTGGGCTGTGCTATATACTACCTACATATTCTAGAATACCAGATACGTTAGAATCGGGCCACCATCTAGTATAGTATAATGCTGTCCTAATTACCGTATATTGTAGAGATGTGTGTGTGTGTGTGTATATATATATATATATATATATATATATATATATATATATATATATATATATATATATATATATATATATATATATAGAGAGAGAGAGAGTGAGAGTGTGTAGAGATGTTTGTATAGTGTAGAGATGTTTATATAGTATGGCGCTATGTATATAGTGTGGAATTCACACTATATATACACTGCTGCCACATCTCTACACTATATAATATATACACTGCTCTATATTCCTTAACACGGTATATAATATGCCGCTGTGTATTTAATAGATTGTAGTATACCGTATAAACTCGTGTATAAGCCGAGTTTTTCAGCATATTTTTTTTGTGTGAAAACACCCCCCTCGGCTTATATACGAGTCGTTGTCCCAAAAAAACGGTGGGGGCTGTGGCTAAAGCCTGGGCCGCTGCTAAGGAGAAATGAATATTCACTGCGCTGGCAGTGAATATTCATTTCTCTTATAGCGTTCACAGCCACAGCCTTCCAGCACACATCCCACTTACCTTCCCTGCACACCCTCGCTGCATCTCGTTCCGGCGCCAGCAGTTCTTCAGGCCGAGCGATCACGTGTCTTCCACTCATTAAGGTAATGAGTATTCACCCCTCTCCATTCCCATAGGCGTGGGTAAATATTTATTACCTTAATGAGTGGGGGACACGTGATCACCCGGCTACAGGAGCTGCTGGCACCAGAACGAGATGCTGCGCGAGGGCATGCAGGGAAGGTAAGTAGGATGTGTTTTTTTTTTTTTTTTATCGGAACCATGCATACATGAACAATGAAGGAGCCATGCATACAAGGACGGGGATAAGGAGCCATACAAGGACGGGGATAAGGAGCCATACAAGGACGGGGATAAGGAGCCATGCATACAAGAATGGGAATAAGAGGCCCATGCATACAAGGACGGGGATAAGGAGCCATGCATACAAAAATGGGAATAAGAGGCGAGGGAGCCATGCATAACAAGGACGGGGATAAGGAGCCATACATATAAGGACGGGGAAGCCATGCAGTCAAGGATGGGGATGAGGAGCTATGCATACAAGGACGGGGATAAGGAGCCATGCATACAAGGACAGGGACGGGGGAGCCATGCATACAAGGATGGGGATAAGGAGCCATGCATACAAGGACGGGGATGTGGGGACAATGCATACCTGGCTTATACTCGACTCAATAAGCTTTCCCAGTTTTTTAAGGCAAAATTAGGTGCCTCGGCATATACTTGGGTCGACTTATACTCAAGTATATACGGTATATTGTGGAGCTGTGTATGCTTCTACTGTCCTGCATAAATGGTGTAATTCTCAGTATCTATTCTTATTATGTATGTGTGTATCTGTCTATCTATCACTCCGATTAATTGTGAGAAAAGTAGCGTACTCTTTATTGGCCCATGTGGCAACATTTCGGATCCATAACTGAACATTTCTCTGATATGGAAGTGAAATGTTGCCACATGGACTAATAAAGAGTATAAAAAAAAAACTGTTCCATTTTCTTCCACAAAAGTGGTCTGATTCTCCTCTCACTTGCTGTCCATGTGCAGTAGTTTTTTTTTTTTCTCAGCAGATGTTGCAGTCTGATACACGGCGAGTCAGACCATTGAGGAGATGGAGAAATTAATTTCTCCATCTCCTCCACACCTGTGCTGCGAGAGCATTGGAGCACGGACACTTGGCTCACACTCACAGCAGAGCAAGAGCCAAGTATCATTGGCAGATCACATCGGATGCCATATGCTGCTGTGATTCCACCCTAATGAGCACCTGTATTAAAGGGAACCTGTAACCCCCCAGGTGTTTTTAATTAAAAGAGCCACTTGTGCAGCACTACTGCTGCATTCCGTGAAGGTGGCTCTTTTAGTTCGGGTCCCTTCCAACGCTGAAATACCGTAATCGTTTTTAGAATTTGCCTGTCATACCTGTAGTTTGTCAGGGGGGCATGTCCTTTCCCCCCTGACACAAATGCCTTCCAGCCATCACTCAGTACTCTGCGTGCCGGGCGCCACCTCCTCTTCCTTCATTAGCGTCCCTGGCGCCTGCGCTGTAAGTTTTTTTCGGGCATGTGCAGTTTGTGCTGCCCTTCAAACATACAGCGCAGGCGCCGGGGATGCTAATGAAGGAAGAGGAGGTGGCGCCCGGCTCCGGAGCAGAGACTGCTGGGCGGCAGGAGGAGCGCTGGTCCCCTGTGAGGGAGATGCCACCTCTGCTGTGACTCCTCTGCAGAGTGGTCACTGGGCGCTGTCCTCCTCAGTCCTCTACCATCCTCTGGGCTCTCCTCGTCCCCAGGGTGTCCCCGGCGCCTGCCTGCGGTGTAATGAGCACCATGTACATGGACCTGTGGTCGATCATGCGCACTGCGGCGCCATTCACATGTGGCTCTTCAAATAACCCCTTTAAGAGGAGTGTTGAGGGGCAGGACAAAGCATAGCAAAATTCACTGATTGGGGATGGGGAGTGTTATAGTATGTGGGCTGGTGGGATTTGTGTGGCAGGGCTGTTTTTTTTGTCCCAGTCCGGCCCTGTCTGTGTGTGATTATACAGTGTGTGTGCGTGTCATTATACAGTGTGTGTGCGTGTCATTATACAGTGTGTGTGTGTGTCATTATACAGTGTGTGTGTGTGTGTCATTATACAGTGGGGCTGTGCCTGTCATTATACAGTGAGGCTGTGCCTGTCATTATACAGTGAGGCTGTGCCTGTCATTATACAGTGAGGCTGTGCCTGTCATTATACAGTGAGGCTGTGCGTGTCACTATACAGTGGGGCAGTGTGTGTGTCATTAATTATACAGTAGGGTTGTGCGTGTGTGTCATTATACAGTGAGGCTGTGCATGTCATTATACAGTGAGGCTGTGCGTGTCATTAATTATACAGTGAGGCTGTGCGTGTCATTAATTATACAGTAGGGTTGTGCGTGTGTGTCATTATACAGTGTGTGTGCCTGTCATTATACAGTGGGGCAGTGTGTGTGTCATTATACAGTGGGGCTGTGCCTGTCATTATACAGTGAGGCTGTGCCTGTCATTATACAGTGAGGCTGTGCCTGTCATTATACAGTGAGGCTGTGCCTGTCATACAGTGAGGCTGTGCGTGTCACTATACAGTGGGGCAGTGTGTGTGTCATTAATTATACAGTAGGGTTGTGCGTGTGTGTCATTATACAGTGAGGCTGTGCGTGTCATTATACAGTGGGGCTGTGCGTGTCATTATACAGTGAGGCTGTGCGTGTCATTATACAGTGGGGCAGTGTGCGTGTCATTATACAGTGGGGCTGTGTGTGTCATTATACAGTGGGGCTGTGTGTGTCATTATACAGTGAGGCTGTGCGTGACATTATACAGTGGGGCTGTGCGTGTCATTATACAGTGAGGCTGTGCGTGTCATTATACAGTGGGGCAGTGTGCGTGTCATTATACAGTGGGGCAGTGTGCGTGTCATTATACAGTGGGGCTGTGTGTGTCATTATACAGTGGGGCTGTGTGTGTCATTATACAGTGAGGCTGTGCGTGACATTATACAGTGGGGCTGTGCGTGTCATTATACAGTGGGGCTGTGCGTGTCATTATACAGTGAGGCTGTGCGTGACATTATACAGTGAGGCTGTGCGTGTCATTATACAGTGAGGCTGTGCGTGTCATTATACAGTGGGGCAGTGTGCGTGTCATTATACAGTGGGGCTGTGCGTGTCATTATACAGTGGGGCTGTGTGTGTCATTATACAGTGAGGCTGTGCGTGTCATTATACAGTGGGGCTGTGCGTGTGTGTCATTATACAGTGAGGCTGTGCGTGTCATTATACAGTAGGGTTGTGCGTGTGTGTCATTATACAGTGAGGCTGTGCCTGTCATTATACAGTGAGGCTGTGCGTGTCACTATACAGTGGGGCAGTGTGTGTGTCATTAATTATACAGTAGGGTTGTGCGTGTGTGTCATTATACAGTGAGGCTGTGCGTGTCATTATACAGTGGGGCTGTGCGTGTCATTATACAGTGAGGCTGTGCGTGACATTATACAGTGAGGCTGTGCGTGTCATTATACAGTGAGGCTGTGCGTGTCATTATACAGTGGGGCAGTGTGCGTGTCATTATACAGTGGGGCTGTGCGTGTCATTATACAGTGGGGCTGTGTGTGTCATTATACAGTGAGGCTGTGCGTGTCATTATACAGTGGGGCTGTGCGTGTGTGTCATTATACAGTGAGGCTGTGCGTGTCATTATACAGTAGGGTTGTGCGTGTGTGTCATTATACAGTGAGGCTGTGCCTGTCACTATACAGTGAGGCTGTGCGTGTCACTATACAGTGGGGCAGTGTGTGTGTCATTAATTATACAGTAGGGTTGTGCGTGTGTGTCATTATACAGTGAGGCTGTGCATGTCATTATACAGTGGGGCTGTGCCTGTCATTATACAGTGAGGCTGTGCGTGTCATTATACAGTGGGGCTGTGTGTGTCATTATACAGTGAGGCTGTGCGTGACATTATACAGTGGGGCTGTGCGTGTCATTATACAGTGAGGCTGTGCGTGTCATTATACAGTGGGGCAGTGTGCGTGTCATTATACAGTGGGGCTGTGTGTGTCATTATACAGTGAGGCTGTGCGTGTCATTATACAGTGAGGCTGTGCGTGTCATTATACAGTGGGGCAGTGTGTGTGTCATTAATTATACAGTAGGGTTGTGCGTGTGTGTCATTATACAGTGGGGCTGTGTGTGTCATTATACAGTGAGGCTGTGCGTGTCATTATACAGTGGGGCAGTGTGCGTGTCATTATACAGTGGGGCTGTGTGTGTCATTATACAGTGGGGCTGTGCGTGTCATTATACAGTGGGGCTGTGCGTGTCATTATACAGTGGGGCTGTGCGTGTCATTATACAGTGGGGCTGTGCGTGTCATTATACAGTGGGGCTGTGCGTGTCATTATACAGTGGGGCTGTGCGTGTCATTATACAGTGGGGCTGTGCGTGTCATTATACAGTGGGGCTGTGCGTGTCATTATACAGTGGGGCAGTGTGTGTGTCATTAATTATACAGTAGGGTTGTGCGTGTGTGTCATTATACAGTGGGGCAGTGTGCGTGTCATTATACAGTGGGGCTGTGTGTGTCATTATACAGTGGGGCTGTGCGTGTCATTATACAGTGGGGCTGTGCGTGTCATTATACAGTGGGGCTGTGCGTGTCATTATACAGTGGGGCTGTGCGTGTCATTATACAGTGGGGCTGTGCGTGTCATTATACAGTGGGGCTGTGCGTGTCATTATACAGTGGGGCTGTGCGTGTCATTATACAGTGGGGCTGTGCGTGTCATTATACAGTGGGGCAGTGTGTGTGTCATTAATTATACAGTAGGGTTGTGCGTGTGTGTCATTATACAGTGGGGCTGTGCCTGTCATTATACAGTGGGGTTGTGTGTGTGACTGTCACTATAGAGTAGGACTGTGTGTGTCAATAAATATATATATATTCGCATGCTTGCAGTAACAAGACCGCCTGTTCCCGGTGACGGCACCAGAGAATCCTCTGTGCGCACGATATGAGGATTCACACATAGTGACTGTAGACATGTAAGATCCGACAACCCCTTTAAGGATGGGCCGCGACTCATGGGCCACTGCTGTGTGCTTGCCCCCCAGGCTAAAATTTGCCAGCCAGCCCCTGGCCCCTGTAAAGGTCACAGGCCAGGCCAATGCCCAAACGTGACCAGTCTACACAGACTCCTGTAGTGGAACTAGCCAGCAGACCCTGGTGTGCAGTACCCATGGAGAAATATGATCAAGAGTATTCCTGGCCAGGGAGTGACAATCCTTCCCAGGTACCTTGGAAAAGGAAGTAAAAACTATTTAAAAAAAAAAAAAAAATTGAATATGACTGTCGATTTAACCCTGTTGGATTATTCCTTTGTTGTTCCAGTTTGAAAGTTTGATGACCTGATCAAGGTTCCAGTTATTTGTTTAAAGGACAATATATTCATGGACTGTGAATGATTCACAAACTGTACTGTAAATAGTTGGCACCTCCTTAGGTGCTTTCTACTAGTTTTACGTGGAACCCTTAAAGGGACGGTTCCAAAGTTGCCTTTAATTGTTGATTGTTTACATAGAGACCTGAAGCAAAACCCATTGGCTCGGCAGAACCCTGGGTTTGGATACGCCTTGTAGCCCACCCAAATCCTGCATTGGGGGTTGATAACGGGTCCCTCGCATCGTTGCTGCTGTTCAAGAATGTGATTGTTGGACTTGAATATTGATTTAAATAATAAAATTGCACTACCTCAGAGTGGAGAAAAGTTAGAAAGTTAGAATTGATTTTGATGTGCTAGCGAGTTTGATAGAACTGACTTTTCACTTTTGAATAAAATATATATGTGATATAGCATACCTGAAAAGGTAGTTGTTCGTTATGAGTCGAGAAGTTATGCACTCTAATTGTGAAGATAGTATACCCTTAGAGGGTAATTGCACTGTATTAAAGAGATGGTTAATGAAAATGAAAATGCACTTTGAAGACTTAAAGATAGAATACCCGTAAGGGTTGTTACCGTGCATAGCGTAGGAGTTGTTTACATTAGTGTAAATATGTTTGGTAACGTTAAAGAAATTAATTCCTCCCGAATAGGGAAGCAACAGTCACTATTAATTTGTTTTATACCTGTTATTAAGCATTAAAAAAAATGCATGTTTTTTAATGCCTGTTTGTTTATGTTTGCTTTCCCAGTCCGGGAGTACTGGAGTTAACAGGGGGGGGGGGGGGTACAGCACCGCAGCACTGTTCAGCAGCGCAGTGGCTGGAGGATGCAGTCACGGAGGTTGTGCAAAGAGGGGGGCGTAATTGAACAATAAAAAAGTCCTGGACAAATGGATGCACAGGTGCTGATTAAAAACATGCGCCACTGATCAGTGGCTGCAGGATGAATGTGCAGCACCCCCAGGTAACCAGTTGCTGCAGTGAGGTTGTCTTCCCTTCGGGGAGGGTGATGTCACGCTTGGAGGCAAAGGGGATCCTATCTATCAGGTGAGGCACTCGCATTCAACTCAATCTGAATCTAGGCCAGGAGGGGGAGCTCAGGACACGGATTCAGGGGAGCTCCCTTAGACTTTATGTATCCTGGTCTGGAGGAGGAGCCAGTCAGTCTCAGGGAGTCTGAGAGAGACAGTGG
Organism: Ranitomeya variabilis; assembly: GCF_051348905.1. Taxonomy (NCBI): domain Eukaryota; kingdom Metazoa; phylum Chordata; class Amphibia; order Anura; family Dendrobatidae; genus Ranitomeya; species Ranitomeya variabilis. The sequence continues at coordinate 654,853,777 of NC_135234.1, forward strand.
AGGGAGACAGTTGGTCTCCAGTAGCTGAAGGACGTCTGGAGCAGACGTGGGGGCCGAGCAACCACAAGGGAGCTGCTACCCCTGGAAAGAGAAGCAGAAGGAGAGTTGAATTGTGGAGGAGCTTAGAGGAAAGAAGCAGGGGAGCAGAGGAAGGACACCCTCAGAGCCAGTGTGCAGTAGCCGGGTACCGGGAGCCCGAGGCTTTTCTGGGACTCTTAAGACACAGAGCAGAACCGGAGGGCCAAGAACTGTATGTAATTGGCCCACACCACGTGTGAGATGCAGTAGCAACTGAGGAGCCCGGGGCATGATAGAGTCCCTGTAAAACGGCTCAAGCTGCCCGTCATGCAGGTACCTGTCTCAGGACAGGGGGAATAGAGGACTCTGCAGAAAGCTTCAGGCAGCAGGGACTTCATATATATACATATACAGCAAGCGCTAGGTGGAAAGGGTCCTCAACTGGGAAGGAGATTCTCCCATTGCCTCTGAGCCGGCCGGACCACCACCACCCGTGCCTGGTAGCATGGACTGTGGCCTGCCAACTACAGTAAACCAGGTAAAGACTTATATCTTGTGTCCTTTACTCATTTTACCAGCCTACACCATAATCGCCATACACTTCAGGACCTCTGGGGACCTCCTCTTCACCTGTGGGAAGCGTTACCATCATTGCTGTGACAACATCCCCCAGAGGACCCTTTTTAATGCAGCGTCGGTCCGACAATTGACCGAACACCACAGGTGGCGTCACGACAGACTTTACCACAATTCCCCTTAAAAGACCTTTCCCCTTTAATTGGACGCCCAGGGCCACGGACCAGGTCGCAGCCACCGTTACATCCCCTTTAATAGCCGACCGGACTCGGTACCGAGTACCCCACTGCCCTGGCAGGGCGCTCCAAATGCACGTAGGTGTTGCAAAAGGGGCGAGAAAAATGTAGGGGATAAAAAGTCCTGGCCAAAAATGAGCACAGATGCTGATCAGTGATGTGCGTCACTGATAAAAGCTCAGTGCCTACAGTACGCACAAAAAGACTGAAAAAACAAGCGATCGAGTATTTTTGGTGATCAAGTACCTATAAGCACTCGGCAGCATAAGGGGTGCTGGGGAAGAAAAGGGGGAGAGAGGGATTGGGATGGATTAGGGAAAAAAAGGAACAGGGACAGCTCAGGAATTCCTTCTTTCAGCAACGACAGCAGCAGTGATGACACAGGCTTCAAGAAGTCTGTGGCACCACAATGCCCAGCAGATGTGCAACTGAATGACAGTGACCACTCTGCAATGTCACCAAGCTGGAATGAGGAAGTGTAGAGCGGTCACTGTGAGTTCAGACCACGTCTCTGCTCACTGATTGGCGCGATAGGATGTCATTGTCCAATCAGTGCTGGGGCTGATAATAGAATGTAAGTCCGCAAGGACAGGGTCCTCTCCCCTCTGTACCAGTCTGTCACTGTAAACTTGTTTACTGTAAACGATATTTAAAACCCTGTATGTAACCCCTTTCTCATGTACAGCACCATGGAATTAATGGTGCTACATAAATAAATAATAATAATAATAATGCTGCAGTTGCCTAGCACTAGTGATGGGTGAATTTGTTCAGAAAAGGATCATCAAAAATAAATTCGGCACGCATATGACACATTCGGATTCGTGATCAGAAACACAAACAAAATTTTATAAAACCTGAAAAAATCGGTAACATTCGGTAAAAAGTGCGTGAAAATATTTGCGTTGCCACAAAAGTATTTTCAGCCGTTTAGCAACGATAATGGTGGTGTATCATGAGCGTTTGGCAAGTATTTGAGTTTGCAGAGCTCAGAGACACGGCGTTCTTGTAAACAGTCATTTTTTTTTCTTCTAACTTTTTGTGTGCACATTGCAGCTAGCCAATCAGGGCGCAGGAAACACTCACAATGTCCTGACACATCTTGTGTCATTGGCTGCTGAAATCACATGTCCGTCACAATATAAATAGCGGACATTTTGATTTAGCGCCAATTTGACACTGTTACAGCGCAGAGAGGCTGCTCCTGACGCTGTCACTATTAGCAGCAAGATTTTAGCTAGTTAGCTAGGCAGTTGCATATCAGTCAGATAGTGCACCTAGCTAGTGTCCAGCGTGGCTGTTAAATTTACCTTCCAGCATTTTTTTTGCCATTACTGAGGTCCACAGACAAAGCCAGCAGGGCACATTTCATACAAGTGTGTTGTGCACTGCTTGTATTGTGCTCCATGCATGAGTATGGCATTCTAAATAATATTTTTTCACTAGCTAAATGTGAAACAGCCTGCTCTATCCCACCTTGTCATTTTGTGCTGTGGTGATGTAATAAGCAGGTACTGGGATGCAGTAACATAAATGCTGCAGAACAGAGTTTAACTATATTTAATCTCTTAACAGTAAGGATCTGCTCACATAGAGATAACGGGCAAAAAAAAGGAAATGCCACAGTTAAACGTTATAACAAGTGGTTAAGTATACAGTCTTTTGTTAACAGTTTCACTTATTGTGACTTCACAGCTTGTCACTTGCTGGAGGTCCCGAGAGTAGTGGAACGCCGGCGGCGGTCAACATGGCGTCTTCAGGCGTTTCCGCCCTATACACGATGCCACTTCTGGTGGCAGTGGGCGGTCTCCAGTTTTAGCCGCTGAGCCCCTAGTCCATATTACTGCAGAGCAAAAGGATGAAGCTCTCCACAAAGTTTAACTCGGCACGTGCCTCTCTGAGCAGCCGCCGGCACCTGAATGACTGCTTTGCCTGGCTTCACTCGGTGGGTGCTCCTCTGTGTGCCAGCCATCACCCAGAGGTCCACACTGCAATGCTCTGCCTGGGCTCCCGCCAATATCAGAAAGTCTCTCACACAGCCGCCCCATCTCTGCATGCTGCGGCCTAATGTACCCATCACTGCGGCTGCGATCCGCATCCGCTCAGCGTTCTGGTGGGAAGACCTTTCCTGTTCCCATGCAGCCCCTTTTTGCTTATTCTCCCTGGCCATGCCCCCCTTCCCCTAGGTTACCGACTCGCTCCAGCTGCAATTCCATTCCCTCCCGCAACACGAGATGCGGCCCCAGCAGTTCCAGACCTGGTACTTCAGCAGCCCGGTCCTCCCTTCTACACCAATATGAAACTCTCTGCAGACCTAAGGCACATTAAAGAAAATTATATTTTTTTCTGTTGCCGAATATGATACAGCTTGCTCTATCCCACGTTGTCATTTTGTGGTGCTGATATAATCCTGCCTGCAGACCTAATGCACATTAAAAAAAAATTAATTTTTTTGTTTTGCTGAATGTGATACAGCCCGCCATATCCCATGTTGTAATTTTGTGGCGGTGATATGAAGCTGTCTGCAGACCTAACTTGTATTAACGCCACGGAAAATCTTCTAGATTATACAGGCCTCATCCACGCTAAAAATATATATTTTTTATGTTACTAACCGAATACAGAAGCGAGATCTCAGTTTGAAATTGTTTTAACCCCTTCACCCCCAAGGGTGGTTTCCACGTTAATGACCGGGCCAATTTTTACAATTCTGACCACTGTCCCTTTATGAGGTTATAACTCTGGAACGCTTCAACGGATCTTGGCGATTCTGACATTGTTTTCTCGTGACATATTGTACTTCATGTTAGTCGTAAAATTTCTTCGATATAACTTGCGTTTATTTGTGAAAAAAACGAATATTTGGCGAAAATTTTGAAAATTTCGCAATTTTCCAACTTTGAATTTTTATGCCCTTAAATCACAGACATATGTCACACAAAATACTTAATAAATAACATTTCCCACATGTCTACTTTACATCAGCACAATTTTGGAACCAAAATTTTTTTTTGTGACGGAGTTATAAGGGTTAAAAGTTGACCAGCAATTTCTCATTTTTACAACACCATTTTTTTTTAGGGACCACATCTCATTTGAAGTCATTTTGACGGGTCTATATGATAGAAAATACCCAAGTGTGACACCATTCTAAAAACTGCACCCCTCAAGGTACTCAAAACCACTTTCAAGAAGTTTATTAACCCTTCAGGTGTTTCACAGGAATTTTTGGAATGTTTAAATAAAAATGAACATTTAACTTTTTTTCACACAAAATTTATTTCAGCTCCAATTTGTTTTATTTTACCAAGGGTAACAGGAGAAAATAGACCCCAAAAGTTGTTGTACAATTTGTCCTGAGTACGCTGATACCCCATATGTGGGGGTAAACCACAGTTTGGGCGCATGGCAGAGCTTGGAAGCAAAGGAGCGCCATTTGACTTTTCAATGCAAAATTGACTGGAATTGAGATGGGACGCCATGTTGCATTTGGAGAGCCCCTGATGTGCCTAAACATTGAAACCCCTAACAAGTGACACCATTTTGGAAAGTAGACCCCCTAAGGAACTTATCTAGATGTGTGGTGAGCACTTTGACCCAACAAGTGCTTTACAGAAGTTTATAATGCAGAGCCGTAAAAATAAAAAATCATATTTTTTCACAAAAATGATCTTTTCACCCCCAATTTTTTATTTTCCCAAGGGTGAGAGAAGAATTTGGACCCCAAAAATTGTTGTGCAATTTGTCCTGAGTACGCTGATACCCCATATGTGGGTGTAAACCATTGTTTGGGCGCAGGGCAGAGCTCGGAAGGGAAGGAGCGCCATTTGACTTTTCAATGCAAAATTGACTGGAATTGAGATGGGACGCCATGTTGCATTTCGAGAGCCCTTGATGTGCCTAAACATTGAAACCCCTAACAAGTGACACCATTTTGGAAAGTAGACCCCCTAAGGAACTTATCTAGATGTGTGGTGAGCACTTTGACCCAACAAGTGCTTTACAGAAGTTTATAATGCAGAGCCGTAAAAATAAAAAATCATATTTTTTCACAAAAAATGATCTTTTCACCCCCAATTTTTTATTTTCCCAAGGGTAAGAGAAGAAATTGGACCCCAAAAATTGTTGTGCAATTTGTCCTGAGTACACTGATACCCCATATGTGGGTGTAAACCATTGTTTGGGCGCAGGGCAGAGCTCAGAAGGGAAGGAGCGCCATTTGACTTTTCAATGCAAAATTGACTGGAATTGAGATGGGACGCCATGTTGCGTTTGGAGAGCCCCTAATGTGCCTAAACATTGAAACCCCCCACGAATGACACCATTTTGGAAAGTAGACCCCCTAAGGAACTTATCTAGATGTGTGGTGAGCACTTTGACCCAACAAGTGCTTCACAGAAGTTTATAATGCAGAGCCGTAAAAATAAAAAATCATATTTTTTCACAAAAATGATCTTTTCACCCCCATTTTTTTATTTCCCCAAGGGTAAGAGAAGAAATTAGACCACAAAAGTTGTTGTGCAATTTGTCCTGAGTACGACGATACCCCATATGTGGGTGTAAACCATTGTTTGGGCGCATAGCAGAGCTCAGAAGGGAAGAAGCGCTATTTTACTTTTCAATGCAAAATTGACTGGAATTAAGATGGGATGCCATGTTGCGTTTGGAGAGCCCCTGATGTGCCTAAACATTAAACCCCCCCACAAGTGACACCATTTTGGAAAGTAGACCCCCTAAGGAACTTATCTAGATGTGTTTTGAGAGCTTTGAACCCCCAAGTGTTTCACTACAGTTTATAACGCAGAGCCGTGAAAATAAATTTTTTTTTTTTTTTTCACAAAAATGATTTTTTAGCCCCCAGTTTTGTATTTTCACAAGGGTATCAGGATAAATTGGACCCCAAAAGTTGTTGTCCAATTTGTCTGGAGTACGCTGATACCCCATTTGTGGGGGGGGACCACTGTTTGGGCGCATGACAGAGCTCGGAAGGGAAGGAGCGCCATTTGGAATGCAGACTTAAATGGATTGGTCTGCAGGCGTCACGTTGCATTTGCAGAGCCCCTGATGTACCCAAACAGTACAAACCCCCCACAAGTGACCCCATATTGGAAACTAGACCCCCCAAGGAACTTATCTAGGTGTGTTGTGAGAACTTTGAACCCCCAAGTGTTTCACTACAGTTTATAACGCAGAGCCGTGAAAATAATTTTTTTTTTTTTTTTCACAAAAATGAAATTTAGCCCCTAGTTTTGTATTTTCACAAGGGTATCAGGATAAATTGGACCCTAAAAGTTGTTGTCCAATTTGTCCTGAGTACGCTGATACCCCCTATGTGGGGGGGAACCACTGTTTGGGCGCATGACAGAGCTCGGAAGGGAAGGAGCGCCATTTGGAATGCAGACTTAAATGGATTGGTCTGCAGGCGTCACGTTGCATTTGCAGAGCCCCTGATGTACCCAAACAGTACAAACCCCCCACAAGTGACCCCATATTGGAAACTAGACCCCCCAAGGAACTTATCTAGATGTGTTGTGAGAACTTTGAACCCCCAAGTGTTTTACTACAGTTTATAACGCAGAGCCGTGAAAATAAAAATTATGTTTTTTTCACAAAAATGATTTTTTAGCCCCCAGTTTTGTATTTTCACAAGGGTATCAGGATAAATTGGACCCTAAAAGTTGTTGTCCAATTTGTCCTGAGTACGCTGATACCCCCTATGTGGGGGGAACCACTGTTTGGGCGCATGACAGAGCTCGGAAGGGAAGGAGCGCCATTTGGAATGCAGACTTAAATGGACTGGTCTGCAGGCGTCACGTTGCATTTGCAGAGCCCCTGATGTACCCAAATAGTACAAACCCCCCACAAGTGACCCCATATTGGAAACTAGACCTCCCAAGGAACTTATCTAGATGTGTTGTGAGAACTTTGAACCCCCAAGTGTTTCACTACAGTTTACAACGCAGAGCCGTGAAAATAAAACATATTTTTTTTCCCACAAAAATGATTTTTAGCCCCCCAAATTTTTATTTTCCCAAGGATAACAAGAGAACTTGGACCCCAGAAGTTGTTGTTCAATTTGTCCCTAGTACGCTGATACCCCATATGTTGGGGTAAACCCCTTTTTGGACGCACGGGAGAGCTCGGAAGGGAAGGAGCACCGTTTTACTTTTTCAACGCAGAATTGGCTGGAATTGAGATTGGACGCCATGTCGCGTTTGGAGAGCCCCTGATGTGCCTGAACAGTGGAAACTCCCCAATTCTACCTGAAACCCTACCCCTAACCTCACCCCTAACCGTTTACTGAACATTTTCTGACAGTCATAAGTGCCACGTATATAAGTGCCACGTATTTAAGTGCCACGTATTTCAGTGCCACGTATTTAAGTGCCACGTATTTAAGTGCCACGTATTTAAGTGCCACGTATTTAAGTGCCACGTATTTAAGTGCCACGTATTTAAGTGCCACGTATTTAAGTGCCACGTATTTCAGTGCCACGTATTTCAGTGCCACGTATTTAAGTGCCACGTATTTCAGTGCCACGATATTTCAGTGCCACGTATTTAAGTGCCACGTATTTAAGTGCCACGATATTTCAGTGCCACGTATTTCAGTGCCACGTATTTCAGGCACTGAAAAATACGTGGCACGTAAATACGTGGCACGTAAATACGTGGCACGTAAATACGTGGCACGTAAATACGTGGCACTGAAATACGTGGCACTGAAATACGTGGCACTGAAATACGTGGCACTGAAATACGTGGCACTGAAATACGTGGCACTGAAATACGTGGCACTTAAATACGTGGCACTTAAATACGTGGCCTCTGAAATATCGTGGCACTTATATACGTATATAAACGTATATTTCAGTGCCACGTATTTCAGTGCCACGTATTTCAGGTTAGGGGTAGGGTTAGGGGTAGGGTTAGGGTTTTTTGTTTTTTTCTTGTTTTCTTGTGTTTTTCTATAAAAACGCATGCGTTTTACCGCGTTTACATGCATTTTTTCACACGTGGTTTTTTAAAAAAACGCATGCAGATAAAAACGCAAGTGTGAAACCAGACTAAAAGACGCTTTTTATAGCAAAAAAGTTTTTGCGTCTCCACATTTTGAGACCTAGAATTTTTCCACATTTTGGTCCACAGAGTCATGTGAGGTCTTGTTTTTTGCGGGACGAGTTGACGTTTTTATTGGTAACATTTTCGGACACGTGACCATTTTTTATCACTTTTTATTCCGATTTTTGTGAGGCAGAATAACCAAAAACCAGCTATTCATGAATTTCTTTTGGGAGAGGCGTTTATACCGTTCTGCGCTTGGTAAAATTGATAAAGCAGTTTTATTCGTCGGGTCAGTACGATTACAGCGATACCTCATTTATATCATTTTTTTATGTTTTGACGCTTTTATACGATAAAAACTATTTTATAGAAAAAATAATTATTTTGGCATCGCTTTATTCTGAGGACTATAACTTTTTTATTTTTTTGCTGATGATGCTGTATGGCGGCTCGTTTTTTGCGGGACAAGATGACATTTTCAGCGGTACCATGGATATTTATATCCGTCTTTTTGATCGCGTGTTATTCCACTTTTTGTTCGGCGGTATGGTAATAAAGCGTTGTTTTTTGCCTCGTTTTTTTTTTTTTTTTCTTACGGCGTTTACTGAAGGGGTTAACTAGTGGGGCAGTTTTATAGGTTGGGTCGGTACGGACGCGGCGATACTAAATATGTGTACTTTTATTGTTTTTGTTTGTTTTTTTTAGATAAAGAAATGTATTTATGGGAATAATATTTTTTTTTTCATTATTATTTATTTAGGAATTTTTTTTAATTTTTTTTACACATGTGGGAATTTTTTTTTTTACTTTGTCCCAGGGGGGGACATTACAGATCGCTGATCTCACAGTGTGCACAGCACTCTGTGAGATCTCCGATCTCACTTACAGCCGTGCAGGCTGCAGCTTTCATCTGCAGCCTGCTCCGACCCGGAAGTGCTCCCTGCAGGACCCGGATACAGCCCCTCGGCCATTTTGGATCCGGGGCCTGCAGGGAGAAGACGTTCGGTACGAGGTGAGTACATCACCTTGTACCGATCGTCTCAGGGAAGCCCGCAGGGAGCCCCCTCCCTGCGCGATGCTTCCCTGCACCGCCGGCACATCGCGATCATGTTTGATCGCGGTGTGCCGGGGGTTAATGTGCCGGGGGCGGTCCGTGACCGCTCCTGGCACATAGTGCCGGATGTCAGCTGCGATATGCAGCCGACACCCGGCCGCGATCGGCCGCGCTCCCCCCGTGAGCGCGGCCGATCGCGTATGACGTACTATCCCGTCGGCGGTCATGGGGGCCCACCCCACCTCGACGGGATAGTACGTCAGATGTCGGGAAGGGGTTAAGCATCTAGCCAATGTTATACAGGCCTCACCGACAGACCCCCCCCAAAATTCTTCTGTTACTAACATAAAAGCAATAACAAATTAAAATATTTGTACAATATTTTTACCTGCGCTAAACTATACAATACAATAGTCAAACTACCACGGTGGGTAATTACCTGTTTGATGGGAGAAGTGCTCAAATTTCCCTATCAATTTATTTATCATTTATAGCGGATCGGGGATTGGCAGTAGGAAAGGACTGGAATGGGAAATAATGGAAAAAATAATAAATAAAATCACAATGACTAAATAACACGTGTGCCACTTATTTGTTGCATATAATATATATGGTAATCCCACTAAAAAGTGATTGAAATAATACAATTATTAATTGAATATATTGTGCAGGACCTGCGATGATGTTCGGGTCCGAGGTCAGAAAGTTAAAGAGTTAAAAATTGTTTGGAGCATATCATCTTTGTCACCCAGCCCTCATCCACACTTAAACAATTCTTTCTTCTGTTACTTACGTAATACATTAGTGGACATCTCACTTAGAAATTGTAGCATCTAGTCAATGTTATACAGGTCTCATCGACAGGCCCCCAAAAAATTCTTCTGTTACTAACGTAATACAGTAGGGGACATCTCACTTTGAAATTGTCTTGAGCATGTAGTCAATGTAAGGCTGGTTTCATACTTGCATTTAGGAGGACTGCGGACGGCTGCGTACTTCCTCCTTCTTCCTCCCTGAAGCTCCACCTACTTCTGCATGCATCCTGGGTTTCCTTGTGTACCTATCTTTAACATTTTAACATTGAGTATGCAGGGACATTCGTTGTATGAGGATGCGTCCGCACGTGGCGATTTGACGTGTGCGGCCACCGCATGGAAACGCAAAATGTTGCGTTACCGTGCAGTCGCCTCACTCTTCTCTATACACAGCCTCATACTGCAGCAGCACCTAATTTCTCTCATTTTCCCATCACGCCTCCCATTTTCCCCCTCATACCTCTCATTTCCCCCTCACTCCTCTCATTTTCCCCCTCACACCTGTCATTTTGACCTTACGCCTGTCATTTTCTGATCACTCCACTATTCTCTCATTTTCCACTCAAACCTCTTACTTTTCACCTCGCACCTCTTCACAACACTCCTCTCATTTTCCGCTCACTCCTCTCATTTTCCCCTCACTCCTCTCATTTTCCCCTCACTCCTCTCATTTTCTCCTCACTCCTCTCATTTTCTCCTCACTGCTCTCATATTCACCTCACTCCTCTCATTTTCACCTCACTCCTCTCTTCCCTTCAAACATGCACAGCAACTTCCTGTCATGAGCACAGCAGTATAATCCATGAGGCTCCTCCCTTTCCCTTGACGTCATGCCTCACAGGAGCAACTCCATTCTAGACACGACAGAGCTACTTGTGGCCTGTGCCTGCCGCACACTGATATTCTAAAGGCGGCGGCCCTGATAGTAGTTTGCAGTGGCTAGAACGTTGCTGCCGGTGAGTTTTGAAGGGTGTATTTTTTACGTGAATGTGTCTCCGCCCGTGTGCACTAACAACGTTTACACACCCTGGCAGAATTTTTGCTTTCTTGGCCTTTTTTCAGAGAATATGAATGATAACACCAAAACATTTTCTCCACTCATGGTTAGTGGTTGGGTGAAGCCATTTACTGTCAAACTATTGTGTTTTTTCTTTTTAAATCATAATGACAACTCAAAACATCCAAATGACCCTAATCAAAAGTTCACATACCCCATTTATTAATACCGTGTTTTGCCCCCTCTAGCATCAATGGCAGCTTGAAGTCTTTTGTGGTAGTTGTGGATGAGGTTCCTTATTTTCTCAGATGGTACAGCTGCCCACTCTTCTTTGCAAAAAGCTTCCAGTTCCTATAAATTCCTGGGTTGTCTAGCATGAACTGCGTGCTTGAGATCTCCCCAGAGTGGCTCAATAATATTGAGGTCACAGACTGAGATGGCCACTCCAGAACGTTCACTTTTTTCTGCTGTAGCCAATGACAGGACAACATGACCTTGTGTTTAAGATCGTTGTCATGTTGGAACGTCTAAGTACGTCCCAAGCCAGCTTCCGGGCTGATGAGTGCAAATTTGCCTCCAGTATTTGCTGATAACGTGCTACATTCCTCTTTCCTTCAACTTTGACCAAGTTTCCTGTGCCTTTGTAGCTCACACATCCCCCAAAACATTAGTGATCCAACAACATGCTTTACAGTTAAAAAGGTGTTCCTTTCATCTTTGGCCTTGTTGACCTGTCTCAAAATGTAACGTTTATGGCTGTAGCCAAAAAGTTCAATTTTGGTCTCATCACTCCAAATTACATTGTTCCAGAAGTTTTGAGGCTTGTCGCTGTGCTGTTTTGCGTATAGTAGGCAAGATACTTTGTGGCATTTGCCCAGTAATGGCTTTCTTATGGCGACTCATCCATGCAGCCCATTTTTTTTCAAGTGCCTTCTTATTGTGCATCTTGAAACAGCCACACCACTAGTTTTCAGAGAGTCCTGTATTTCAGCTGATGTTATTTGTGGGGTTTTCTTTGCATTCCGAACAATTTTCCTGGCAGTTTTGGACAACTTTTTTGTTGGTCTACCTGACCGTGGCTTTGTTTTTACAGAGCCCCTGATTTTCCATTTAATCACAGTTTGAACACTGCTGACTGGCATTATCAATTCCTTGGATATCTTTTTGTATCACTTTCCTGTTTTGTACAGTTCAACTACCTTTTCCCATAGATTCGTTGACAATTCTTTTGCTTTCCCCATGAATTACAATCCAGAATTGTCAGTGGCTTGGTGAAAGATGCAAGAGTCTGTCTGGATCCCAGAAACTCACTCAGCTTTTAAGTACACACACTGATTACAAGCAAACAGGTCACAGGTGAGGATGTTACATTTAGTAGCCATTCAAACCCATTTCTGTCAACTTTTGTGCATATTATCACAGGCCACATTCACCAGGGTATGTGAATATTTCATCAGGGTCATTTGGATGTTTTGCGTTGTCATTATGATTTAAAAAGCGAAAACGAAGTAGTTTGTCAATAAATGGCTTTACCCAACCACTAACCATGAGTGGAGAAAAAGTTTTCGTGTTATCATTCATATTCTCTGAAAAAAGGACAAGAAAGCAAAAATTCTGCCGGGGGATGTAAACTTTTGAGCACAACTATATGATATTTGTTCCACCTGAGTGTGGCTGAGTATGAAAGCAAGTTGAGCTGTTGCATGTGATTTCATGGCTCCCAGCACAGGAGGCCTACACCGAACCCTCACCCACCTCGTCTTACTGTGACATTCAATTGAAAGCTGTTAATGCTGTCCCAGACCCCGATATCTCATGCCTGGTTGATTGCTGCAGTGGCATGCTACAATTTGTACTGTGGGTGAATTGAGGCCACTTTCCAGGTGTCTGTCGCTCATTTGATGCGTTTTGGCAGCATATGGGGCCGTTATAAGGAGTTGTGCATGCGTTTGTTTTTGCCTCCCATTGACCTGAATGGCGTTCGGTTATGTTCGGTGAATATTCAACGAATTAATCGGCGAATATTGCAAATTCGGTGATCTTAATCCGAACCAAACATTTAAATATTTGCTCATCTCTTCCTAGCACCAGCCTATGATATAGGCTGGACTTCAGTGTTTCAGGCAATTTCAAGCATATGTGGTAATTCCTGAGGAAGAAGTCATACATAGACTTTGAAATGCGTTGAATAAAGCCACCATTCCTTTTCTTCAATACGTTCGGACTTCTATTTGTTTAGCAGCGCGGATGATATCCACAAAATTCCTTTGTATGCTATTAGAGACATGCCACTGCCTGGGGGACCCTGGAGCAGCGGGGGCTCTAGACTGCTGCCGGCCCTGAATGCCAGCAGGTGTAAGTGCCTGTGCCCACTGGAGAATCCTCCGGTTCCTCGGTGGGCCAGTCTGACTCCGAATATAATATTAGAGCTCTTTATGAGTGTATTATACCTGTTAATCAGTCAGACCACACTAGATGAGATTTACGACAATATGGGGACTGCGCTTAATCTGTCCATTGTCTGTCAGCAATAATTGTTCATTGTTTAATTCAGATATTAATCTTTGTACTGTTCTACGAATGTCATTGTGACCCTGCCCTGTGCGTGATATTAATGAACCCAGCAATTCCCTGAGATACAATTCTTATCCTCATAGGTTGCTTGAAACTTTGAGCAAAAATTAAAATACTGAAAAGTACACCAATGGTCAATGTATTTTTCTTTGTTCTTAGTAAGAATAAGATGCTTTTTCCTAACAAAACAATTGATAAGGCGTCCAATGCTAATAGTTCTGTTACCACGCTAGGGGTAGGAGCGTGTGGCATCTTTTTCCTTAAGCATTTTATGTGATGCCTTTTCAGACATCTTTTACAGAAAATGTAAAAATGAGTATATAAAATAGACTGGTATAGAATATATAAAAAGACCCTAGAGTCTTAAGAGTCTTAGAGTCGACCCTAACCAGGTAACCCTGATTACAACTACGGTGGCGCACCCTAATAGTGGATGTAGGAGAACCTCAGCAGGTGACCGTGCTGTTACTAAAAAACAAAATCTTTGTACAAAACACTATATATATATTACTGCCATATGGTGACCATATAGAGTAGTTGTAGATATCAGTGCTGCAGAACATACATACATACATACATACATACATACATACATACATACATACATACATTTCAGAATAAAAATCTTTTTAAAAATATATTTTTTTAAAATAAGCCGATCTATCACATGTTACAATTTTCAGGAGTGCCGGCACCAGACCGGATTTCTGTTCCTTTTAGTGCTGCAGAACATGAAAGAGATTATAGTACAGTTATAAGTGGTGACTTACAGCTGGTATTATTTCTGATGGAGTCAGTCTTTTCCATCTGGCCCAGACCGACATGGCAACTTCTTCCAGCCATGACTCATCTACAGAGATGACAACAAAGACACATCTGACTTCTCACATTTCCCATGCTGTCTCCATCTATCCCCAACCTGCACAAACTCCCCATCTTGCTGATACCCCAATACTGAGCCACTGCTGCCATGTGTTTCCCTATTACTGCACTTACTGTGTGCCCTATAATTTTCCTCCTACTGAAGCCCTTGGTTTCCCTTACAATACACTCACAAATATGATGTCAACAAAAGTGCCCCACAAATACTGTAAGATGCCCCCCACAGTGAATTTCTCCACAGTACTCTCCACGCACACAGTATGATGACCTTACTGTACTGAAACCACTCACCTCCACCAGAAAAGCATGGTGATCCCAACACAATATGATCCCCTGACTGTGATCCCCACCCAGCCCTCCATGCAGCATAATGGGCCTACATACTGAATAATGACCCCACACCTCTCCACACTGCAAATGGCACCCACACAGTATGACAGACCCCACACAAACCTTCACACTGTATAATTGCTTGTATACAATATAAAGGCTCCCACATACCCCTCCAAATAGTATAATAGCCCCTACAAAGCCTTCCATATAGTATAGTGCACTCCATAGTGCTATATATAGTATAACGTACTCTAAATAGTCCTCCATATAATATACTGCACTCCTCATAGTCCTCCATATAATGTACTGCACTCCTCAGTCCTCCATATACACTGTGTTCCAAATTATTATGCACAAAGAGTTTAGGAGTGATAAGGTTAGAATTTTTTTGTTTGTCATTTAAACTCATTGATGGTGATGTGTGTCAGGGCTCTTTATATCACTGAAAGCAATTGCAGATACCTGTGCAAATTAGTTTGGCAGGTGTGTCCAAATAAAGGCAAGACTACTTAAGGCTATGTTCACACTTTGCGGTTTTTGCTGCGGATCCGCAGCGGATTTGCAGCTGCGGATCCGCAGCCGTTTTCCATGCAGGGTACAGTACAATGTTACTCTATGGAAAACAAAAACCGCTGTGCCCACTTTGCGTTTTTCCGCTTGAAAATCAGCGCGGATTTTCTGCGGAAAAAAAGAAGTAGCATGTCAATTCTTTCTGCGGATTCCGCAGCGGTTTTCCACCTGCACCAATAGGAAAGTGCAGTTGGAAACCCGCAGTGGAATCCGCAGTAGAAACCGCACAAAAAACCACAGTGAAAACCACCGCAGTTTTGCACTGTGGTTTTTCCAAATCCGCAGCTGAAAAATCCGCAGCAAAAAAAGGATAGTGTGAACAAGCCCTTAGAAGGCTGTTCCACATTATTAAGCAGCCTACATTTTTGGCCAAAATGGGAAAGAATAAAGATGTGTCGGCTGCTGAGAAGCAACAAATTGTGGAGTATTTAGGTCAAGGCATGGCTACAATCAACATTGCCAAGACACTTCATCGTGATCATCGCACAATCAAGAAGTATGTAGCTGATTCCCAGCACACATGTGTGCGTGCTGATAAGGAAACATTGAGGACCCTTTCCAACAGGCAATTGCGTAAGGTTAAAAGAGCAGCTGCAAAAATGCCTTGTCATAGCAGCAGACAAGTTTTTGAAGCTGCTGGTGCCTCCAACGTCCCCTGAACAACAAGATGCAGGGTCCTTCAGAGGTTTGCAGCTGTGCGTAAGCCATCCTGTTGACCACCTCTATCCACTGCACACAAGCAGAAACAGCTCCAGTGGGCCAAACGATAGATGAAGACTGACTTCCAAACTGTTTTGTTCACCGATGAGTGCCGTGCAACGCGCGATGGTCCAGATGGATGGAGTGGAGGATGGCTGGTTGATGGACACCCCATGAAAACACGGCTAAGGCGCCAACAAGGAGGAGGTAGAGTAATGTTTTGGGCTGGAATCATGGGGAGAGAGATTGTCGGCCCCTTTATGATCCCTGAAGGGGTAAAGATGAACTCCATAATCTATGTGGAGTTTCTAAAAACACTTCCTGCCATGGTTCAAGAGGAAGAACCGTGCTTTCTGCAGCAAGATCATTTTCATGCATGATAATGCACCGTCTCATGCTGCAAAAAACACATCTGCATCTCTGGCTGCTATGGGCATAAAAGAGGACAAACTTATGGTGTGGCCACCATCTTCCCCTGACCTCAACCCCATTGAGAACCTCTGGAGCATCATCAAAAGGAGTGTCTATGATGGCGGGAGGCAGTTCACATCTAAGCAACAGCTCTGGGAGGGTATTCTGTCCACATGCAAAACAATTGAAGCAGAAACCATCCAAAAACTGACAAATTCAATGGACGAGAGTGTTCAGAAGCTTCTTTCGAACAAGGGGTCCTATGTGCAAATGTAACATCACCTAGAATAAAGTTTTCACTTGAAAACTGTTTGATTTCATTTTTAATAAGCTGATAATGCTTATAACTTCACAATTGACCATTTTTTTGTTCAAAATAAAATTAAAAAAGGTTGAAAACTCTGCTGTGCATAATAATTTGGAACATGCATTTTGAGTGTTTATTTTTTTTAAAAAGATACTGTTTTCATAGGCAGTTTGTCCAAAACATTGCAATTATACTAGAATAGTAGATGACTGGAAAATAACAATGACTGCAATTCAGATAGGTAATTTAGAGAAAATATGAGGAAATATTATTTGCATAATAATTTGGAACACAGTGTATACTGATTAGAAAAACAAAAATATAAACGTAACACTTTGCTTTTGCTCCCACTTCTGATGAGCTGAACTCAAAGACCTAAGACACAAAAAGTCTTTTTCTCTCAAATATTGTTCACAAATTTGTCTGAATCTGTGCTTGTGGCCATTCTTCCTTTGCTGAGATTATTTATCTGCCTCACAGGTGTGGCATATCAAGATGCTGATTAGACAGCATGATTATTGCACACGTGTGCCTAAAGGTACCGTCACACATAACGATTTCGTTAACGATATCGTTGCTTTTTGTGACGTAGCAACGATATCGTTAACGAAATCGTTATGCGTGACAGCGACCAACGATCAGGCCCCTGCTGGGAGATCGTTGGTCGCTGCGAATGATCAGGACCTTTTTTTGGTCGCTGCATCACCCGCTGTCATCGCTGCATCGGCATGTGTGACGCCGATCCAGCGATGTCTTCACTGGTAACCAGGGTAAATATCGGGTTACTAAGCGCAGGACCGTGCTTAGTAACCCGATGTTTACCCTGGTTACCATTGTAAATGTAAAAAAAAAAACACTACATACTTACATTCCGGTGTCTGTCACGTCCCTCGCCGTCAGCTTCCCGCACTGACTGTGAGCGCCGGCCGTAAAGCACAGCACAACGTTGATGTCACCGCTGTGCTTTATGGCCGGCGCTCACAGTCAGTGCGGGAAGCTGATGGCGAGGGACGTGACAGACACCGGAATGTAAGTATGTTTTTTTTTTAACATTTACAATGGTAACCAGGGTAAACATCGGGTTACTAAGCGAGGCCCTGCGCTTAGTAACCCGATGTTTACCATGGTTACCCGGGGACTTCGGCATCGTTGGTCGCTGGAGAGCTGTCTGTGTGACAGCTCTCCAGCGACCACGCAACGACTTACCAACGATCACGGCCAGGTCGTATCGCTGGTCGTGATCGTTGGTAAATCGTTAAGTGTAACTGTACCTTTAGGCTGGCCAGAATAAAATGCCACTGTAAAATGCACAGTTTTACAGTGTTGAGGGTGTATTGGAGGTCAGAAAACCAGTCATTATCTGGTGTGACCACCATTTGCCTCACACAGTGCAACACATCTCCTTCGCATAAAGTTGATCAAGTTGTTGATTGTGGTCTGTGGAATGTTGGTCCACTATTCTTCAATGGCTGTGCAAAGTTGCTGTATATTGGCAGGAACTTGAACACAGTGTCATATGTGCCAATACAGAGCATCCCAAACATTATCAATGGGTGACATTCCGCAAATATGCTGGCCATGCAAGAACTTCACTCCCCATAGTCCTCTGTATAGTATAATGCACTCCCCACAGTCCTCCATATAGTATAATGGTTTAATGAATCCTCAACTGCATTAAGCGGGGGATTAGACATGATGTCCCTTGAGGCCCCTTCCAATGCTATCATTCTATGTTTAATTGTATTATGCACTCCCCATAGTCCTCCATATAGTATAATGCACTCCCCATAGTCCTCCATACAGTATAATGCACTCAACATAGTCATCCTTACAGTATAATGCCATCACTATAGTCCTCCATACAGGATAATGCACTCCCCATAGTCCTCCATACAGTATAATGCACTCTCCATAGTCCTCCATACAGTATAATGCAGTCACCACAACTATACATTATATTGCATTTCCCATAGTCTTCCAAACAGTATAATGCACTCCCTAGAGTCCTCCATACAGTATAATGCACTCCCCATAGTCCTCCATGGGGTATTATGCATTCCCCATAGTCCTCCATGCAGTATAGTGCACTCCCAATAGTCCTCCATACATTATAATGCACTCCCCATATTCATCCATGCAGTATAAGGCAGTCACCATTACTGTACATTATAACATACTCACCATAGTCCTCCATACAGTATAATGCACTTCTCATAGTCCTCCATACAGTATAATGTATTTACCAAAGTCCTCCATGCAGTATAATGCACTCTCCGTATTCCTCCAAATAGTAAATGCACGCCCCAAAGTCCTCCATACAGTATTATGGCCAACACAATGTTCTCACTGATTTAAAAAAAACAAAACAATATAATACTCACCTTTCCTCCTCGGTCCCTCGCTGCTCTGGTTTTTTCAGTGAATAAAGGTAACTATAGGCAAAAACATATAGGGAATACTAACAAGTTAACATAGAGCCCTAAAAAACCTTTATTGGATATACATTAAAAAATAGAACATAAAATAACCAAAGCTGAAAACAATTTCATAACACTCCTAATGATTACAACAATCCCACTCATCAACGATAGGGACTACACATATAAAGAGTGTCAGAACAATCCCATTAATCAGTGATAAGGCCTGTAAATATGCAGGGATAGCGATTAAAAAACTAAACTCACCATAGATATATCCCAATTCTGAATTTGCCTATCAGCGGAGGTTGGGACCTTATTCAATAAACATCAGTGGCGCCCCAGCTCCTCGTCGGCTGCCCCTAAATATCCCCGAATGCCCTCTCAATCTAGTTATTAATCAAACATCAAGAAATCCATCCAATTGGTGTCATACACCAACCAACAATAATGGGAGTGTTCCAAATGATTAAAGTGGCTAACAAGTGTTTACCCTACAAACAAGATTAAAAAATACCTTTTAATAATTCTTTAAAAAACAAACATTCACCAAAGCAAGCAACAGTGCTTACTACAAAAAAACCTGTACCAGCAACCCTTCCTCAAACTCTGCCTATCAGGCGGATTATAAGACGCACCCCAAATTTTGAGGAGAAAAATAGGGAAAAAACTTTTTTTAAATAAAATGGTGCTTCTTATAATCCATGCATCTTATTGCTTACCAGGGATGGTGGCTGCAGTGAAGCAGGGTCGCTGCTGGAGGAGGCAGGAGTGGCAGGAATTGCTGCAGGCCGCAGGCTGGGATGAGGAGGTGTACATGTGTCCTGTGCTGCGGGGGGCTCCTGTGCTGCAGGGGGCTTCTGTGCTGTGGGGGGGGGGCTCCTGTGCTGCGGGGGGTGTCTCCGGTGATGCTGGCATCTCCAGGGGCTGTGGGGGGGGCTCTGCCAACATTTTGTGAAAGGTCAGAGCCCCCGGCAGATCGTCCATGCTTTCCTGTGTGGTGGACTTCGGGAAAATGGCCCCCAGGAGGCAGCGCATGCTCAGATGGAGATCTCGGCACCAAGATCTCGGGAGATGAGATGTCCGCACTGAGATCTCATCTCTCGAGACCATGGTCCCGAGATCTCCATCTGTGCATGCGCCACCTCCGGCAGCCATTTTCCCAAAAACACCGCACAGGAGGAAACCACGGAACTGCCGGGGGCTCTGGCCTTTCATGAAATGTCGGCAGAGCCCCCCACAGCGATGGACACCCTGGGCAGCAGCAGACACCCTGGGCAGCGGCAGCAGTGGCGGACACCCCTTCATACTAGCCTGCAACGGTATCGGTAAGCGGTATATCCGCATTGTAAGACGAACCCCCATTTCCCCAAAAAATTTTGGGGAAAAAAGTGCATCTTACAAAGCGAAAAATACAGTATTTGATCCTTCTGGCAAACAAGACTTAATACTTGGTGGCAAAACCCTTGTTGGCAGGTGCGGACTGGGGCTGAAATTCAGCCCTGGCATTTGAAATCACACAGGCCCATGTTGTCCCCATCCCCAAGCACCAGATGAGGATATATTACTAATATTACCCTGGATTGAGGAAAGCAAGATTTACTACAAGACCAATATTTCTAATGATACCCGTGGCCTGCTGGGGTAAGTGACGGAGTCAGCGACTTTATTCTCCATCACAACTCTTAACAGTATGTATGTCCTGAGAACACGGATTCTGTTAACAACGTAGCAGACAAGGCGGCCCACGACCAGACAGGCCCTTCTGGCATTTGCCAGATGGCCAGTTCGGCCCTGCTTGTTGGCAAGCACAGTAGTCAGATGTTTTTTTTGTAGCTGATGATGAGGTTTGCGCACATGTCAGGAGGAATTTTGGTATACTCCTCTTTGCAGATCATCTCTAAATTATTAAGATTTTGAGGCTGGCGCTTGGCTACTTGGAGTTTCAACTCCCTCCATAAGTTTTCTATGGGATTAAAGTCTGGAGACTGGCTAGGGCATTCCATGACCTTAATGTGCTTCTTTTTGAGCCTCTCCTTTGTTGCCTTGGCTGTATGTTTTGGGTCATTGTCTTGCTGGAAGACCCAGCCATGACCCATTTTTAATGTCGTGGCGGAGGGAAGGAGGTTATCACTCAGGATTTTATGGAACATGGCTCCATCCATTCTTCCATGAATTGATTGATGTGGTGAAGTAGTCCTGTGCCCTCAGCAGAGAAACACCCCCAAAACGTAATGTTTCCACCTCCATGCTTGACTATGGGGATGGTGTTCTTTGGGTCATAGGCAGCATTTCTCTCCCTCTAAACACAGCGAGTTGAGTTACTGCCAAAGGCCTACATTTTTGTCTTTTCTGACCACAGCACCTTCTCCCAATCACTCACAGAATTATCCAGGTGTTCCTTTTTGACTAGGGGGACTTTGCGGGCACTGCAGAATTTTAAACCTTTAAATCCTTAGAAATTTGCTTGGTCTTGCCCATGTTGTAGAGGTTAGAGTCTGACAGACTAATTTAGTCTGTGGACAGGTGTCTTTTATAAAGGTGACTGTGTCTTACAGCTGTCTGTAATGCAGGTAACGAGTTGATTAGGAGCGTCAACCTGGTCTGTAGGAGCCAGAACTCTTAATGCTTGGTAGGGGATCAACTACTTATTTCTCACTGCTTATTTCTCACTGAAAAATGCAAATAAATTTATATAATATATACAATGTGATTTTCTGGATTTATATTTGATATTCTCTCTCTCATGTTCATGTCTTTGTCAGTGGGTAAACTTACAGTATTAGCAAGGGATCAAATACTTATTTCGCCCACTGTAGGTTCCTCAGGAGACTGATATATATGATGTCCCAAACAGGATAATGCTCAGATTTTCAGAGAGCCCAGCATGGATACTGTTCAAGCATGTATTGATGTCTAAACAGATGATCCAAACTCTCTCCCATGAGCCCAACATATGGTCATATATGCATGCGCTGATGTTAATGCTATTTCAGAAAAAAACTACTTGAAAAAAATATATATAGAAAAATAAATACCAAAACTTCATTCAATATAACAAGTTTCTATTTTATTAAATAAGGACACCAACAAGGACAAAGGTACCCTAAAAGATTTGACAAGATATAATGAATGGGAAAGACATATATTAAAAGCCAAGGGTAGCGCATCAGCACATACAGCACTGTTAGTAATAACCGTATATAAGGACTAGAGATTGGAGACTGTAGCATGAATACCCAAGAAGGGGGATAGACAAAATATATATGTAATCCCCAGAAAATATATATAAAGTGCAGCGCAACATAAGAAGTAAATGTTTATATTACAATAAGTCAAATTATGTTTATTAATTCCATTGCTCAACGCGGAAGCTCATGTCACGGGTCCAATCAACAGTAATCAACTCTCTATATGTATTATCACCGGCAAGAAAAAGTGCACAGTTCAATATAACATGAGAATATATTTTCCATAAGTATGGATGGAGTAAAGAGTGATACTAACCAGAAATCATGCTGTATGTGTTGGTGTCACCACCCCACACTCCAATGCACGTTTCACACATTGCTTTGTCAGTGAGTGTTGGGGTGAGGGGGCCCAACTGGATTATCTTCTCGGCAGACAGGTAATGAATATTGTGGTTTATTATTTTAATTCTGTTACAGGAGACCATGGGTTCTGTGGACTGGGCGACGACGTGAGTATGGGTTAATTTAGATTCATTAAAGGAGTCTGTCATTCTTTCAATGAACCCCTTAGAGACTGCCGATATTCATTAAAACGGCGGCCACTTAGGTTACTTATTCCCTCACCACCCCGATCGGGAAGACTGTATCTCCTCCAGAGTTTGAAAATCTCCGGGGTCTCGGCTACCGTGGGTAGCTAAGACCATGGAGAACGTGATCTGTGCCGAATTTTAAAGGCAATCACAGACAAAAAAAAGTGTGCCGGCTGTTTCAATCATTTTTCTCTCTTCTGACATGATATATATATCAGAGGAGAGAGAAATGATGCCCCCCGAGACCCCCCCCTCACGGTACCTTCACCATCCCCTGTTCCCTTCTGATCAGTCCGAGCATCATCTTCCTGGGGAAAAAATGGCAGGCGCATGCACAGTGCGCCCGCCGAGATCTGCAGGTCGATACCTAGCAACAATAGGAAGTTTTTCCTATTGGTTCCTTTTAATCACTGTGATAGGGTCTATTACAGTGAATAAAATAAAGAAAATTGTAAATCAAACCCCCTTTGTCACCCCCTTAGTTAGATAAAAATTATAATATATATATATTTCCATTCTTTGAAGTTGGGCTTAGGGTTATAGTGACGGTTAGAGTTGGGGTTAGGGGTGAGTTAGGGTTGGGGTTAGAGTTGGGGGTTTTTCAAAAGTAAAATAAATTAAGATTTGACGGCTAGTGTTGAGTGCAAGTACTAGCTACTCAAATTTGCATCGGGTGCTTAGGTATGCACAGAGTATCTCAGAACCCCACATGTTTTTTTTGGGCATCTAACAGCCACAAAACATGCAGGACGGGGACTCAAGCATGTCACTTGAGCACCCGCGATATTCGGTGCAACCCCGAGCACCCGATGCAAACTAGAGTAGCGAGCATTTGCGCTCAACACTAATGATGACATATTCAATACGACAACCTAATGTTATCAAATTCTGTGTCATACCTGTGGGTTCAAGATACTCACTATACACGTGGATAAAATCATTGAGGGGTGTTGTTTCCAAAATGGGGTCATTTGTGGGGGTTGTAGGGGCTGTCCAAATGCGACATGGCATCCGCTAATTATTCCAGTTAACTTTACATTCAAGAAGTCAAACAGTGCTCCTTCCCTTCAGAGCCCTGCCGTTTCACCTAAACAGTGGACTTCCCCCACAAATAAGATATCAGCGTACTGAGGAGACATTGCACAACAAATTTTGGGATCCATTTTCTCTTGTTACCCTTGTGAAAATAAAAACGTTTGGGTCTAAAGTAATTTTTTTATGCAAAAAATTAAATGTTCATTTTTTCCTTCCACATTGTTTCAGTCCCTGTGAAGCACCTGAAGGAGCTAATAAAGTTCTTAAATGTGGTTTTGAGCACCCTGAGGGGTGCTGTTTTTTGAATGGTGTCACTTTTGCGTATTTTCTATCATATGGACCCATCAAAGTCACTTCAAATGTGAGGTGGTCTCTAAAAAAATGGTTTTGTAAATTTTGCTGGAAAAATGAGAGATCACTGGTCAACTTTTAACCCTTATAACTTCCTAGCAAAAAAAATGTGTTTACTAAATTGGGCTGATGTAAAGTAGGCATGTGGGAAATGTTATTTATTAAATATTTTGTGTGATATGACTCTCTGATGTAAGGGCATAATTATTAAAAGTTTGAAAATGTTGAAATTTTTCAAATTTTCACAAAGTTTCCATTTTTTCTCAAACAAACGCAAGTCATATTGAAGAAATTTTACCACTATCATGAATCACTTTCTCCTCCATAAACATGGGTCACAGAAGACCCCGACAGCTCAGCTATGCAGTCTGCATGCTGCATTTCCCTTGCAACTGGGGCAAATATACCAACCCTAGTTACAAGGGAAATATAGTGAAAATAAAAGGATTAAACACTGGTCTTTTTTTACTTTACTGGGACATAATGTGAAAAATAAACAAATAAAAAATAAGCAATAAATAAAAATTTCACTGTCAATCCAAATCAATAGTAGCAAAGTAAGAGCGCACAAAAGGGTTTTAAATGTTAAAACAACATATAAAACAACATAGCATACAAACATATACATACAGCAAAACATATAAAACAACATGGATCTGCTCACCTGATGGTGTTGCAAAAAGCAACATGTAATAAATGCATATACCAGCTGCTTCAAGACACGAGTCCAAAGGACTTAGATAAAAAAGATATCTAGGTGAAGTGTCACTGGATGCACTACTGATAATTGAATTAAACGAATATTATCCTTTGTAAACCTGTTAAAATAAAGTTTCTAAGTCAATGCTTTTTGTGGTCAGCGCAGGACCTCTTCATCAGGACAAAAATCAGCAGCGCATCCAGTGACACTTCACACGGATATGTTCAATTCAAATCAATGTTACTAGCCCTGTCTCTATAAAAATGTGTCTAATATATAAAAGCAATTGTTAAAGAATGGGGTACAAGTTTTTAAATGTAATTTAATGGTCTTTTGTGGTTATAAAAAAAACAAAAAAATTCCACTTATTTCTCTTTTTTTACCCAATATCCGCCAAAATAAAAAAGAGAATTTTACACTGACATTAAAAGGAATCCCTCTGTATCAAGAAAAAAATATGATGTCCTCAATGTGAGACCCTCATAGGGGCACAATTACTGTGTATGTGCTGCAATACATGTCCCTTTTCCCATATTTAAAAATTGTGAGGTATGTACTTCTGTGACTTCATTTATGTGCAGTGACAGCACCAAATTATTTTATTGTGGGTGGGTATATTTCTTTTTTTGCTGATTATCACTGTATTGTGTGTTTTATTCTATAAATTTCAATCTTTAAAGGTAGAAGACTACACAATGCAAGCTATTAAAATTAATTGGGGATGGATGAGAGATCAATACAGGGTCTAATTAGGAATTAGGGGTGGGAGAGAGGATGATATATGCTCTTAGAATTAATTTATGTGTAAGAGAGAGGAAAATACAGGATCTTATAATGAATTGGGGTCAGGAGTAGGACCATACAGGGTCTGAATTATAGATAGGAGAAAGGACAATTCAGGTTCTAATAATGAATTAGTGGAGGAAGAGAGGATGATACACAGGGTCTTAGGCTGGGTGCTCATGATCCGGACCTAGCAGCACTTTGGATGGAGTGCATGATAGCTACGTCCAAAGCACTGCCATCTAATGAACGCAGGTAAATCCGCATGTGTTCACTGAACCATGCGGATTCACTGCATTCAATACATTTCTATTGATGTAATTTCTCTTGCGGAGACTGGCGTCTCCATAAGAGAAATTGACATGCTGCGGTCTGGAAAGACGCGCCACATGTCAGTCTCCGCGGGTGTCTGTGGACACATAGTGGACATGGGATTTCTTGAAATTCCATCCACTGTGCTGTAATATCTGGATGCTGCAGATTTGATGTTGCATAAATACACAGCGTCCAACCTGCAGCAACTCCGGATCATGGGCACCTACCCTTATAATGAATTGGGAATGGGAGAGAAGGCAATACATTGATTTTATAATGAATTGGGGTGGACACACACCTGGACGTTCATGTTTATAAACTGTCAGCCTGATCCAGGGAGTCGCCGGTGATATTCAAATTTTCCTTTGTGAAGTCTTGGAGCAATAGAAGTCAGCTATCTTCCTCTCTGGTGCTGTTGGAGGACGTTTTAGTCTGCTCAAGATAACTTTCTTCCCCCTTGTTTGTCTTCCTCTCTGTCTTTAATTGCATTGGGGACTAACTAGTGCTACCCCATTCCCTCCCTAACCAGGGCCTGTCGGTAGGGTCTGGCGGGGATTAGGTTCCTGCTCAGGTGCAGAACCTATATAGGTAAAGTTAGGGCAGACAGTGTGATTTTAGATCTGCCTAGGGGTCTCCACTTCCCAGTTCCTAAGGGTACCGTCTCACAGTTGCACTTTGGTCGCTACGACGGCACGATCCGTGACGCTCCAGCGTCGTAGACTGCGGTCACACTTCGCAATCCACGGCGCTGGAGCGATAATTTCATGACGTATTTGCGATGACAATATCATCATGACAATGACAATATCGTGCACACCTTTGTTACACGATGCGATCATGCCGCCCCAGCGGGACACTTGACGACGAAAGAAAGTTTCAAACTATCTGCTACGATGTACGATTCTCAGCGGGGTCCCTGATCGCAGTAGCGTGTCAGACACAGCGAGATCGTAAGTATATCGCTGGAGCGTCACGGATCGTGCCGTCGTAGCGACCAAAGTGCCACTGTGAGACGGTACCCTTAGTGTTTGGGCTCCCTCTCCTCATTGTTGTGTATTTACTTATCCTTCACCCAGATTGACAGATAATGGCCAGAACAGTGCTCACTAGAACCTTCAGTAGTTTGTTTTGCAACAATAAGGTTGTGATGGCCTTGAGGCAGCTCACTGGTTGAGATGATTCTTATGTGGCACCTTGCTAATGAGACACCTTTTTATAGACCATCAGTTGAATCAGCTGATATTATTTTTTCACTAAGTGGCAGGATTGTTTTCTAATTACTGATAGGTCTCTGTTGGTGTCATGACTTTACATGGCTTTTTGCACCTCTTTTTCTTCAAGTATTCAATACTTTTCCCTATGCCACTTACCATTATTACACATAACTTAATTTATGGACATATGTGGTGTGATTTCTGTGTGGATTGGTTGTTACCGAAATCTGGTGAGAATTTAACCTCAATAGCACCTTTAGAGATATATTTACTTATAAAATTGATGAAGTATTAAAACTTATTTCACCCCCTGTAGTTTTTTATAGTGCCATCCCTTAGTATATGATATACTCTTGTTATGTATAGCACCATCACTTATTACATTGCCATGTTTTAGTATGTATAGCATCAATCCTTACATAACACTTTCCCTTATGTATAGCGCCATCCCTTATTACATAGTGTCCTTCTATCTATCTATCTATCTATCTATCTATCTATCTATCTATCTATACAGTATATATAAAACTTGTGGGTCACTCAGGATGTTAGCCTCAGCGATAGCTTGTAAAAATGCTACAGCATACTAAGTGCTGGGAGGTGTTAATCGGCCATGTTAATGGCAGGGTTTCAGTGAACAGTGAAGAGTGGTTTGGAGGCTGTTCAATATATCGCTACCCCAGGATGTGGTCCAGAAGCTAAATTTGGAGCATTTGAACTTATTCAGTGTTCAGCGTCTCTGGAGATGAGAGCTCCAGAGCTATGGTTGTGTTAAAGAAAACTAAACCTTGTTTTGTTCCCCTGACTGGGCAGATCCCAACTGCCACACAGACTGTACTGTATGTTATTTTGTTTTCCCATTATGCCAGAAGGGTTGTGTTTGTTTATCTAATTTTGCACAGGTTTATACAAATGCATTTTTCCCAATAAACCAGTTTAAACTTAAAAGGAAAGGGTTCCTGTGACTACCGATGTGAGATGATTTACCACAATATACAATGGTTACGGACAGTAGTCAGACCCCTTTATATTTTTTCACTCTTTGTTTCATTGCAGCCATTTGGTAAATTAAAAAAAGTTAATTTTTTCACATTAATGTACACTCTGCACCCCATCTTGACTGGAAAAAAACAGAAATGTAGAAATTTTTGCAAATGTAATAAAAAAGAAAAACTGAAATATCACATGGTTATAAGTGTTCAGACCCTTTGCTCAGACACTCATATTTAAGTCACATGCTGTCCATTTCCTTGTGATCCTCCTTGAAATGGTTTTACTCCTTCATTTGAGCCCAGCTGTGTTTTATTAATCTGATAGGACTTGATTTGTAAAGGCACACACCTGTCTATATAAGACCTCACAGCTCACAGTGCATGTCAGACCAAATGAGAATCATGAGGTCAAAGGAACTGGCCAAGAAGCTCAGAGACAGAATTATGGTAAGGCACAGATCTGTCCAAGGTTATGGCAGAATTTCTGCAGTACTCAAGGCTCCTAAGAGAACATTAGCCTCCATAATCCTTAAATGGAAGATGTTTGGGACCTCCAAAAGTCTTCCTAGACCTCAGCCAAACTGAGCAATCGTGGGAGAAGAGCCTTGGTGAGAGAGGTAAAGAAGAACCCCAAGATCACTGTGGCTGAGCTCTAGAGATGCAGTAGGGAGATGGGAGAAAGTTCCACAAAGTCAACTATCACTTCAGCTTTTACCAAGAAGAGCGGGCAGCTTTACCATCTGTGAAAATAAAGAACCTCATCCACAACTACCACAAAAGACTTCAAGCTGCTTTTGATGTTAGGGGGCAATACACGGTAGAAATGGGGTATGTGAACTTAAGATCAGGGTCATTTGGATGTTTTGGGTTGTCAGTATGATTTAAAAAGAGAAAACACAATAGTTTGACAATGAATGACTTCACCTACCACTGACCATGAGTGGAGAAAAAGTTTTGGTGTTATCATTCATATTCGCTGAAAAAAGGCCAAGAAAGCAAACATTCTGCTGAGCTATGTAAACTTTTGAGCACAACTGTATATGCAAATACTCTAACTCTAGCTGTCCCCACAAAAGGAGAGTGGCCCAGACACACTTCTTACACAGGGTTCCCTAGCTGTCAGTGTCAATCCTTGACACTAGTCCAAGTTTTCCCACCTACAAAGAATGGAGAGGTCTGTAATTGCTATTCTAGGTGCACAACTGTAGAATCTTTAAAAAAAAAAAATCCAGAAAATCACATTGTATGATTTTTGCATAATTAATTTGCATAAGTATTTGACGCAATGGGAAAATAGAACTTAATATTTGGTATAAAAACCAACCTCTGTTTGCAATTACAGAGGTCAGATGTTTCCTGGAGTTCTTGACCTAGTTTGCACACACTGCACCAGGGATTTTGGCCCACTCCTCCATAAAGACCTTCTCCAGATCTTTCAGGTTTCGGGGCTGTCACTCGGCAGCCTTGAGTTTCAGCTCCCTCTAAAGATTTTCTATTGGGTTCAGGTCTGGAGACTGGCTAAGCCACTCAAGGACCTTGAAATGCTTCTTCCGGAGCCACTCCTAAGTTGTCCTGGCTGTGTGTTTTGGGACATTGTCTTGTCATGGGTCTACCTGGAGGTTTATCTATGGACTTGTGTACCTTAGGTAATAATTGTCTTAAAAGTGGACTTCGAGTTATGGATCTTGAAGCAGTTGCACCAAATATAAGGAGGGTGGGGGTGGGAGATCACGAACGAATTATTGTAAGAAGAGTCCAAATGGATATATAATCTTAACAGTTTGGCTCCGGGTTGTTTAAATGAGGAACTCCTTTACACAGGATTTTATAAACAAATTTAGAATTTCTTTTTATCAACAGGGTGTTGTTTGTTCTTTTTCTTTTCATGTTTATTTATTTTTTCTTCAGTTTTTCACAGGACACTTTAAAATTACGGTTTTCATTCTCTTGGATATTCAGCACTACTGCACCTTACTGAATTATCATGGACTTTCATCCCTATTTGTCTTTTTCTTTTGCTGTCAGCACAATGTCTGCATAAATGTTCTAGTATATATGCACTTAGCACTTTCACATATATTTTTTATATACTCGCATGCATATTACTAGTTTGTCATTGTAGGGATCCCTTATTTCCCTGTTCTGCTTTCCCTCCTCTTTTTGTGTTCTTACCTTCCGCCCTGCATAACTAAGATATAATAAGTGGAAGGACAATATTCTTTGCTCCCTCTTTTTTCCAGCACATGTTTATTGTCCTCATTGTGCTGACAGCATACTGTATGGGGCTTAGTGCATCCATTTCATGCACTGAACCTTTGATACCGTATTGTGCTGATAACATACGTATGTTTGTGCTACAATAGGATTCAGTTAGTCCACTTGGACTAGTTTCTAATATTGACTGGGCTTATGATAGCCGTTGAATTTCAGAATGGGATACTATAGGGATCATGTAGTGATTAATAATATTGAATAGTATTGATTATTATATCAATTCTTTACATATTGTTACCTTACGGCTATTAGGACTAAGAGTATTGCACTTTATATTGTGGATCGATTTTTGTAGTCCATATGTTTGGATGCTTTTTAAGTGTGTTTAAAATTGTTTGTTGTTCACTAATAAAAATTGTCAATATTTGGTGATCCCTTAGTTTTTGCATATACATTTTCTTCCTTTTGTGTGATCCTATTGATATGCATCAAGGTAATCCCAGTTATATATATTTTTTGATGGTGCCCGCTTACACTTACATACTTGATTAACAGTAATATTTGAGACTGTGGTCCTAGCTCTCTTCAGGTAAATTGACCATTTCCTCCGCTGTAGTTCTGGGCAGATTGCATACTGTGGAGAACGGGGGGTTCAGTGGGTGCTCTAGTCCACAAGCCCAAAACCGCATGGACCAGGGCTCATCCTACTGAACGCTCGCTCTCTTTTTATCGTGGGTGTAATACTACTCAGACAACACTGAGTGAGGGTAAAACAGTGTGGCAATACTTTATTGAACCACAAAACAAGCAAATAACACATAAAACAGTCCTAGCAAAATGCTAGAGAAACCCAGAAGAGACTGGCCCACAGGCCTGCCCTGAAGCTCAAACATATTCCTCATCATAGAGACAGAGAGAGAGACAGACTATTTGTGCTTCGGGTAGGGTCTGTGCGCAGGTCTCTTCTTGGTTTCTCTGGCCCAGAGCACCAAAACAAGATTCTGCCTACAGTCCTGCCCTGGAGCACGAACATCTAATTAACTAAAAACATCTAACAGTGATTGCACAAGAATCATAAGATGGATTTCTTCGCTCCAGGCATCATTATAATCAGTGTAACCACACCAGCCTGACAATGCCTGTAGTTTACTTAGCAAAATCCTGCTGACAGGTTCACTTTAAGCACAGACACAAATGTAAGAGGTCTCACCTTCATGATAACAAAACTTTGCATCATCCAGTTTTCCCTGAGCATCCTCCATGTTTTCCCTGTGAACAAACTCCATATGTAATTGACAAGAACTGACTTGAATCCATTGCGTCCACACATGGCGTCCTCTGCACCCAATATTTATTGAAATAAATCCGCTTGAGTGTCGGTGGCCTGGTATTTAATTCTTTGAAGCTGGCACAGCTCCTGTAGTTGCCATTTATTCTTGCAGTTATACATCCACTCTGGTCCTCTTCCCAAGGCAGCGCTGGTGGGGTTGCACATAGTGCATCCAAAACCTGCTGTATATGCCTCACCTATGGTCTGCTGGATCAGTCTATATGCCTCCCTCGTTGTGGAGCCCTGTACGGTGTCTACGAACACCAGTCCCCTGCAGCTCCCCAAGATACGCCAGGTTGAGTAGCATCCAACCACTGCCACCAAGATTTGCAGACACAGGGGGTCAGTGGGTGCTTTCGTACGCAAGCTCGAAACCACATGGACCATGGCTGATTCCACCAAACGCCTGCTCTCTTTTTACTGGTAGCATAATACTACTCAGAAAATACAGGGTAAAACAGTGTGTCAGTACTTTAATGAACCACAAAACAGGCAAATAACACATAGAACAGTCTTAGCAAAATACCCAAGATGGAGAAAATTACAGTCTCACCCTTCTGCTGACTCACTGGGATAAGAGCATCTGTGACTTCCAGAACCAACTACACCCACCTGTGCACGCACAAAGAGGATGTAACGACAAGCTTAGGAAGCTAACAGTCCATTGAGGTACAAGACCAGGTGACCGGAGGGTCACAACCTGGCTTCTCTGAACATCTCCATAGAGTCAAATGACCAGTGGGTCTCAATTCTAGCTTTTCCAAACGTATTAATAGGGCTCAGGTGACCAGTGAGTCCAAATCTTGACTGCCCCAGACGTATCCATGGGTTCAGTGATGATCAATTAGGCAGATGTGTATTCTTTCAATCTGTGCCATGGTCCCCCTAAGCTGGCATCCTGTAGAAT
Source organism: Ranitomeya variabilis (assembly GCF_051348905.1). NCBI lineage: Eukaryota > Metazoa > Chordata > Amphibia > Anura > Dendrobatidae > Ranitomeya > Ranitomeya variabilis. The sequence goes on from NC_135234.1 coordinate 654,886,353, forward strand.
GTCAAATCGGTGTCCCTTGTGATGGAGCCATGATCTGGCAGCTATCCTGTAGAGTTCCTGGTTTCTGGCTGTGATTTTGAAAAGAGTCTCTAATTCTTTGGATCTCTGGATCTCTTGGATGTCTTGTTACAGAGACATATCCCCTTCTTACAGTGCAATAAACTATAGGAGCTGATATAAGAGGTAAATAACAACCATTCATCAATTTACAAATATCAATTCAACTTACAAGAGCCAACATAAAGATAACCGTCTATTCCTCCTGGATTACTGAATTTACGTCTGGATAATTAAGATAAAATGCTGTGTCATCACAATTACATTTGTCAGAACCATCCTTACCCATGAGGCAAGATCTTACATGGAACACCAGATTGATTAAGACTGACAGTCATCTTGTGTTTCCTCCATTTTCTAATAATTGTGCCAACAGTTATTGCATTCTCACCAAGCAGCTTTCCTTTTGTCCTGTAGCCCATTTCAGCCTCATTCAGGTCTACAATTTTGTGCCTGGTGTCCTTAGACAGGTCTTTAGTCTTGGCTGTGGCAGAGAGATTTGAGTGTGATTGATTGAGAGTGTGCTGTCTTTTATACAGGTAACGAGTTCAAACAGGTGCAATTAATGCAGTTAATGAGTGCAGAGTAGGAGGGCTTCTTAATGAAAAACTACTAGGTTTGTGACAGCCAGAATTCTTGCTGGTTGGTAGGTGATCAAATAATTATGCAATAATATGCAATTTAATTATTTAAAAATCTTACAATGCAATTATCTGTTTTTTTATTTTTAGATTCTGTCTCTCACATTTGAAATATACCTGCGATAAAAATTACAGACCTTTGCATTCTTTGTAGGTGAGAAAACTTGCAAAATCAGCAGTGTATCAAATACTTATTTTCCCCATTGGATATGCTAAATATGTTTCCAAGTGAGATTGCATCATATTACATGACAGCGGAAGTATGAAATATTCCAGATTCATTGGAAAATAAAATACAAACTGATTATTTTACAATTGCCTCAGTGACTCTATTTCCAGCAGATCAAGATCTTTTAGGTAAATACACCTGACAAGTTACGTTACTCGTTTATCTGCGTCAGAATAAATGCAAATTCTACTATGAGCAATGAGCAAATTCAGATATGCAGTATATGATTAGAGTTGGAGTTGCATGTTATCACATCTGACCTTTACACATTTGAATTATGATATCCCTTTTCAAAAATCTTCTTAGTTTAATATTAATAATCAACTGTGCTCAAAAGCTTACATACCCTGGCAGAATTTTTGCTTTCTTGGCCTTTTTTCAGAGAATATGAATGATAACACCAAAACGTTTTCTCCACTCATGGTTAGTGGTTAGGTGAAGCCATTTATTGTCAAACTACTGTGTTTTCTCTTTTTAATCATAATGATAACCCCAAACAACCAAATGACTCTGATCAAGAGTTTCCATACCCCATTTCTTAATACAATGTATTGCCCCCTCTAACATCAATGACAGCTTGAAGTCTTTTGTGGTAGTTGTGGATGAGTTTCTATACTTTCTCAGATGGTAAAGCTGCCCACTCTTCTTGGCAAAAAGCCTCCAGTTCCTGTAAATTTATAGACTGTCTAGCATGAACTGTGTGCTTGAGATCTCCACAGAGTGGCTAAATGATATTGAAGTCAGGAGACTGAGATGGCCACTCCAGACTCTTCACTTTGTTCTGCTGTAGACAATGACAGGTCGACTTGGCCTTGTGTTTTGGATTGTTGTCATGTTGGAATGTCCAAGTACGTTCCATCCGCAGCTTCCGGGCTGATGATTGCAAATTTGCCTCCATTATTTGCTGATAACGTGCTGCATTCATCTTTCCTTTAACTTTGACCAAGTTTCCTGTGCCTTTATAGCTCACACATCCCCATAACATCAGCAATCCACCTCCATGCTTTACAGTAGGAATGGAGTACCTTTCATCATAGGCCTTGTTGACCACTCTCCAAATGTAACATTTATGATTGTGGCCAATAGTTCAATTTTGGTCTCATCATTCCAAATTACCTTGTTCCAGAAGTTTTGAGACTTGGCTCTGTGCTGTTTTGTGTATTGTAGGTGAGATACTTTGTGGCATTTGCGCAGTAATGGCTTTCTTCTGGAGACTCGACCATGCAGACCATTGTTCTTCAAGTGCCTCCTTTTTGTGCATCTTGAAACAGCCACACCGCTAGTTTTCAGAGAGTCCACTATTTCAGTTGATGTTATTTGTGGATTTTTCTTTGCATCCAAAGCAATTTTCCTGGCAGTTGTGGACAAAATATTTGTTGGTCTACCTGACCGTGGTTTTGTTTTTACAGAGCCCCTGATTTTCTATTTGTTAATCACAGTTTGAATGCTGCTGACTGGCATTATCAATTCCTTGGATATCTTTTTGTATCCCTTTCCTGTTTTATACAGTTCAACTACCTTTTCCCGTAGATCAGTTGGCAATTCTGTTGCTTTCCCCATGAGTCACAATTAGGGTTGAGCGAAACGGATCGTTCATTTTCATAAGTCGCCGACTTTTGGTAAAGTCGGCGTCTCATGAAACCTGACCCGATCCCTGTGTGGGGTCGGCCATGCGGTACGCGATCTTGGCGCCAAAGTCGCGTTTCGTATGACGCGTTTAGCGCCATTTTTTCACCCAATGAAGGAGCGTGGGCAGAGTGATGACATAGGGGTTAGGGCGTGCACGCCCATCATTTTATCGCTTGTGCGCAGTAGCAATTTGGAATGTGTAAAACGAAATTTCCTGGGCTGGGACGGAGGAGAGAGAGAGAGAGAGAGAGATAGAGGGAGAGAGAGAGAGAGAGAGAGAGAGAGAAAAAAAAAATCCTCATTGACATGCATAGGGTTTCGTGTTCCGGCCGATCCTCGACTTTGCGCTGTAATCGGCCGATTTCGCCAGACTCGACTTTTCCAACAGTCGGGTTTCGCGAAACATGACTCGACCCTAAAAAAGTCAAGGTCGCTCAACCCTAGTCACAATCCAGAAACATCAGTGGCTGGGAGAAAGATGCAAGAGTCTGTCTGGCTCCCAGAAACTCACTCACTCACTACCTTTAGTAGCCATTCGAACCCATTTGTGTCAACTTCTGTGCATGTTATCAGGCCAAAATCACCAGGGTATGTGAACTTTTGATCGGGGTCATTTGGATTGTCATTATGGTTTAAAAAGAGAAGACAAAATAGTTTGACAATAAATGGCTTCATCCAATCACTAACCATGAGTGGAGAAAAAGTTTTAGTGTTATCATTCATATTCTCTGAAAAAAAGGCCAATAAAGCAAAAAATTCTGCCGGGATATGTAAACCTTCGAGCACAACTGTATTCCGGTAAAAAATTTTGTCCAGGGGTTCACATTCAAGATTCACAATACTGGGTTTCCCAATGAGAGTACTGACATATGAGACAACTGAAGATCTAGCATTTAGACATATTCTTTTTAGCAATTATTTTTTACTTATTAGAACTAGATACAGTTAAAAATTATTTCTACTAATCAGTCTTTATTGCGGCTGATCACTGCACACAGGATCACACAGTGGAGGGTACCATTTTGTGCATGGCTGAGAAGTCAATGCAGGCAGCGCAGGCAGCACCGTCAGGTGCACAGGATTGTTAGAAAATAAAATTAGTGAAATCTGTACTACAGGTATGATTTTTATTGAGGCTTAGTCCCTTTTATGAATGCACTAGATGGTGGCCCGATTCTAACGCATCGGGTATTCTAGAATCTGTATGTAGTTTATTTATGAAGATTTCAGAATAATGCAATGAATACAGAGGATTCGGCGGGCTGGGCGCGACCAATCAGCGAAGCGTGGTTCAAATCCCTTGCCAATTTGCGGCCGGACTGCACCTGTCGCTGATTGATTGGTCACGCCCGGCCGGACACGACCAATCAGTGAAGCCAGGGCCGGCTACAGGTTTTTGAGGGCCCCGGGCGAAAGAGTCTCAGTGGGCCCCGCCCTTTAACACATACCATGATTCATGATGCACAGATCCAGCAGAGAAATATAGCACAGCCACGTAGCATATAACACAGCCCACGTAGTATATAACACAGCCCACGTAGCATATAGCACAGCCACGTAGCATATAGCACAGCCCACGAAGCATACAGCGCAGCCACGTAGCATATAACACAGTCACGTAGTATATTGCACAGCCCACGTAGCATTTAACACAGCCCACGTAGTATACAGCATGACAGCACATCACTAGCGCATGCCCAGTATGGCAGTATGGAGGGGGCAGTAACAGGAGGGGAGTAGGGAGGGGCCAAATGGCGGCCGGACTGTGCCTGTCGCTGATTGGTCGCGCCCAGCTGGCCGCGACCAATCAGCGACGCGGGATTTCCGCGACAGACAAACAAACAGACGGAAGTGGACCTTAGACGATTATATATATAGATAACTGGTGACAGACTTCCGTTAAAACAGATCTGTCATCAGATTTCACAATACAAAACTGCATGCGAAATAATTTTTGACCTGATGAGGCTAACGTATTTAAGTAAAAAATCCATTTGAGTGTAATTCTTTATTAAAATGTTACTGCCTTATAGTAAGATAAGTATTATATTCGTCCATCTACAGCTAAACAAGCTAGATATATAATAAGAGAACTAGTATCTAAAAAAATTGATTGTAATGTGAGATTCAATTTAACCAGTCCAATGATTCAATAAAATCCTGCATACAGTACAGACCAAAAGTTTGGACACACCTTCTCATTTAAAGATTTTTCTGTATTTTCATGACTATGAAAATTGTACATTCACACTGAAGGCATCAAAACAATGAATTAACACATGTGGAATTATATACTTAACAAAAAACAACTGAAATTATGTCTTATATTCTACTGTAGGTTCTTCAAAGTAGCCACCTTTTGCTTTGATGACTGCTTTGCACACTCTTGGCATTCTCTTGATGAGCTTCAAGAGGTAGTCACCGGGAATGGTCTTCCAACAATCTTGAAGGAGTTCCCAAAGAAGCTTAGCACTTGTTGGCCCTTTTGCCTTAACTCTGCATTCCATCTCATCCCAAACCATCTCGATTTGGTTCAGGTCTGGTGACTGTGGAGACCAGGTCATCTGGCGTAGCACCCCATCACTCTCCTTCTTGGTCAAATAGCCCTTACACAGCCTAGAGGTGTGTTTGGGGTCATTGTCCTGTTGAAAAATAAATGATGGTCTAACTAAACGCATACCGGAAGGAATAGCTGTGGTAGCTATGCTGGTTCAGTATGCCTTCAATTTTTATTAAATCCCCAACAGTGTCACCAGCAAAGCACCCCCACACCATCACACCTCCTCCTCCATGCTTCACGGTGGGAACCGGGCATGTAGAGTCCATCCGTTCACCTTTTCTGCGTCACACAAAGACACAGTGGTTGGAACCAAAGATCTCAAATTTGGACTCATCAGACCAAAGCACAGATTTCTTTAGCCCAAACAAGTCTCTTCTGCTTGTTGCCTGTCCTTAGCAGTGGTTTCCTAGCAGCTAATTTACCATGAAGGTCTGCTGCACAAAGTCTCCTCTTAACAGTTGTTGTACAGATGTGTCTGCTGCTAGAACTCTGTGTGGCATTGACCTGGTCTCTAATCTGAGCTGCTGTTAACCTGCGATTTCTGAGGCTGGTGACTCAGATAAACTTATCCTTAGAAGCAGAGGTGACTCTTGGTCTTCCTTTCCTGGGGTGGTCCTTATGTGAGCCAGTTTCTTTGTAGCGCTTGATGGTTTTTGCCACTGCACTTGGGGACACTTTCAAAATTTCCCAATTTTTCGGACTGACTGACCTTCATTTCTTAAAGTAATGATGGCCACTCGTTTTTCTTTACTTAGCTGCTTTTTTCTTGCCATAATACAACTTTTAATAGTCTATTCAGTAGGACTATCAGCTGTGTATCCACCAGACTTCTGCACAACACAACTGATGGCCCCAACCAAATTTATAAGGCAAGAAATCCCACTTATTAAACCTGACAGGGCACACCTGTGAAGTGAAAATTGCCGGTGACTACCTCTTGAAGCTCATCAAGAGAATGCTAAGAGTGTGCAAAGCAGTCATCAAAGCAAAAGGTGGCTACTTTGAAGAACCTAGAATATAACACATAATTTCAGTTGTTTCACACTTTTTTGTTAACCCCTTCCCGACCTTTGACGCATACGCTGCGTCATGAAAGTCGGTGCCAATCCGACCTGTGACGCAGCGTATGCGTCATGGAGGGATCGCGCTCCTGCAGATCGGGTGAAAGGATTAACTCCAATTTCACCCGATCTGCAGGAACAGGGGGAGTTGTGCTTCAGCCCAGGGGGGGTGGCTTCACCCCCTCGTGGCTACGATCGCTCTGATTGGCTGTTGAAAGTGAAACTGCCAATCAGAGCGATTTGTAATATTTCACCCAAAAAAACGGTGAAATATTACAATCCAGCCATGGCCGATGCTGCAATATCATCGGCCATGGCTGGAAAACCTAATCTGCCCCCACCCCACCCCACCGATCGCCCCCCCAGTGCTCCGTTACGTGGTCCGCCCCCCTAAGTCGTCCTGTCTGCTCCTCCGTCCTCCTGTCCGCTCCCCCCGTGCTCCGGTGCCCCCTCCCTGTGCTCCGGACCCCCCCCCCCCGTGATCCGATCACCCCCCTACATACTTACCGGGCCTCCCGGTGTCCGTCCGGCTTCTCCGTGGGCGCCACCATCTTCCAATATGGCGGGCGCATGCGCACTGCGCCCGCCGAATCTGCCAGCTGGCAGATTCGTTTCAGATGTATTTTGATCACTGCGATATAGCCTATCACAGTGATCAAAATAAAAAAATAGTAAATGACCCCCCTTTATCACCCCCATAGGGACAATAATAAAAATAAATAAAAAATATATTTATTTTTTTTCTGCTAGGGTTAGGGTTAGAACTAGGGTTAGAATTAGGGTTAGAATTAGGGGTAGGGTTCGGGGTAGGGTTAGGGCATGTGCACACAGTGCGGATTTGGCCGCGGATCCGCAGCGGATTGGCCGCTGCGAATTCGTAGCAGTTTTCCATCAGGTTTACAGTACCATGTACACCTATGGAAAACCAAATCCGCTGTGCCCATGGTGCGGAAAATACCGTGCGGAAACGCTGTGTTGTATTTTCCGCAGCATGTCAATTTTTTGCAGCGTTTTACACCTGTTCCTCAATAGGAATCCGCAGGTGAAATCCGCACAAAAAACCCTGGAAATCCGCTGTAAATCCGTAGGTAAAACGCAGTGCCTTTTACCTGCGGATTTTTCAAAAATGGTGCGGAAAAATCTCACACGAATCCGCAAAGTGGGCACATAGCCTTAGGGTTAGGGTTGGAATTAGAGTTAGGGTACCGTCTCACAGTGGCACTTTGATCGCTACGACGGTACGATCCGTGACGTTCCAGCGATATCCATACGATATCGCTGTGTCTGACACGCAGCAGCGATCAGGGACCCTGCTGAGAATCGTACGTCGTAGCAGATCGTTTGGAACTTTCTTTCGTCGCTGGATCTCCCGCGTTGTGTGTGACAGCTATCCAGCGATGCGTTCACTTGTAACCAGGGTAAACATCGGGTTACTAAGCGCAGGGCCGCGCTTAGTAACCCGATGTTTACCGTGGTTACCAGAGTAAAAGTAAAAAAAAAAAAAAAACGTACATACTCACATTTCGGTGTCCTTCAGGTCCCTTGCCGTCTGCTTCCCGCTCTGACTGTCTGCCGGCCGGAAAGTGAGAGCACAGCACAGCAGTGACGTCACCGCTGCGCTCTGCTCTCACTGTACGGCGGCACTCAGTCAGAGCGGGAAGCAGACGGCAAGGGACCTGAAAGACACCGAAATGTGAGTATGTACGTTTTTTTTTTTTTACTTTTACGCTGGTAACCACGGTAAACATCGGGTTACTAAGCGCGGCCCTGCGCTTAGTAACCCGATGTTTACCCTGGTTACCCGGGACCTTGGCATCGTTGGTCGCTGGAGAGCGGTCTGTGTGACAGCTCCCCAGCGACCACACAATGACTTTCCAACGATCACGGCCAGGTCGTATCGCTGGTCGTGATCGTTGGTAAATCGTTATGTGAGACGGTACCCTTAGGGTTGGAATTAGGGCTAGGGTTGGAAATAGGGTTAAGATTAGGCTTGTGGTTAGGGTTAAGGATAGGGTTAGGGTTGTGTTGGGGTTACAGTTGTGGTTGGAGTTGGGATTAGGGTTAGGATTAGGGTTGGATTTAGGGTTACGGGTGTGTTGGGGTTAGGGTTGTGGTTAGGGGTGTGTTGGGGTTAGGGTTGTGATTAGGGTTATGGCTACAGTTGGGATTAGGGTTAGGGGTGTGTTGGGGTTAGTGTTGAAGTTAGAATTGAGGGGTTTCCACTGTTTAGGCACATCAGGGGTCTCCAAACGCAACATGGCGCCACCATTGATTCCAGCCAATCTTGCGTTCAAAAAGTCAAATGGTGCGCCCTCCCTTCCAAGCCCCGACGTGCGCCCAAACAGTGGTTTACCCCCACATATGGGATACCAGCGGACTCAGGACAAACTGGGCAACAACTATTGGGGTCCAATTTCTCCTGTTACCCTTGCAAAAATAAAAAATTACTTGCTAAAACATAATTTTGAGGAAAGAACAATTATTTTTTATTTTCACGGCTCTACGTTATAAACTTATGTGAAACACTTGGGGGTTGAAAGTGCTCACCACACATCTAGATAAGTTCCTTGGGGGGTCTAGTTTCCAAAATGGGGTCACTTGTGGGGGGTTTCTACTGTTTAGGCACATCAGGGGCTCTGCAAATGCAACATGACGCCCGCAGACCATTCCATCAAAGTCTGCATTTCAAATGTCACTACTTCCCTTCCGAGCCCTGACGTGCGCCCAAACAGTGGTTTACCCCCACATATGAGGTATCAGCGTACTCACAACAAACTGGGCAACAAATATTGGGGTCCAATTTCTCCTGTTACCCTTGTGAAAATAAACAATTGCTTGCTAAAACATCTTTTTTGAGGAAAGAAAAATTATTTTTTATTTTCACGGCTCTGCGTTGTAAACTTCTGTGAAGCACTTGGGGGTTGAACGTGCTCACCACACATCTAGATAAGTTCCTTGGGGGGTCTAGTTTCCAAAATGGGGTCACTTGTGGGGGGTTTCTACTGTTTAGGCACATCAGGGGCTCTGCAAACGTAACATGATTCCCGCAGACCATTCCATCAAAGTCTGCATTCCAAATCGTCACTACTTCCCTTCCGAGCCCCGCCATGTGCCCAAACAGTGGTTTACCCCCACATATGGGGTATCAGCGTACTCTGGAGAAACTGGACAACAACTTTTGGGGTCAAATTTTTCCTGTTACCCTTGGGAAAATTAAAAAATTCTGGGCTAAAAAAATATTTTTGAGGAAAGAAAACATATTTTTTATTTTCACGGCTCTGCGTTATAAACTTCTGTGAAGCACTTGGGGGTTCAAAGTGCTCACCACACATCTAGATAAGTTCCCTTGGGGGTCTAGTTTCCAAAGTGGGGTCAATTGTGGGGAGTTCCTACTGTTTAGGCACATCAGGGGCTCTGCAAACGCAACGTGACGCCCGCAGAGCATTCCATTAAAGTCTGCATTTCAAAACGTCACTACTTCCCTTCCGCTCCCCGACGTGTGCCAATACAGTGGTTTACCCCCACATATGGGGTATCAGCGTACTCAGGAGAAACTGCACAACAACTTTTGGGGTCCAATTTCTCCTGTTACCCTTGGGAAAATAAAAAATTGTGGGTTAAAAAATCATTTTTGAGGAAAGAAAATTTTTTTTTTATTTTCATGGCTCTGCATTATAAACTTCTGTGAAGCACTTGAGGGTTCAAAGTGCTCACCACACATCTAGATTAGTTCCTTGGGAGGTCTAGTTTCCAAAATGGGGTCACTTGTGGGGGAGCTCCAATGTTTAGGCACACAGGGGCTCTCCAAACGCGACATGGTGTCCGCTAATGATTGAAGCTAATTTTCCATTCAAAAAGCCAAATGGCATGCCTTCCCTTCCGAGCCCTGCCGTGCGCCCAAACAGGGGTTTACCCCCACATATGGGGTATCATCGTACTCAGGACAAACTGGACAACAACATTTGGGGTCCAATTTCTCCTATTATCCTTGGGAAAATAAAAAACTGCGGGCTAAAAATCATTTTTGAGGAAAGAAAAATATTTTTTTATTTTCATGGCTCTGCGTTATAAACTTCTGTGAAGCACCTGGGGGTTTTAAGTGCTCACTATACATCTAGATTAGTTCCTTGGGGGTCTAGTTTCCAAAATGGGGTCACTTGTAGGGGAGCTCCAATGTTTAGGCACACGGGGGCTCTCCAAACACGACATTGTGTCCGCTAACGATTGGAGCTAATTTTCCATTCAAAAAGTCAAATGGCACGCCTTCCCTTCCAAGCCTTGCCGTGCACCCAAACAGTGGTTTACCCCCACATATGAGGTATCGGCGTACTCAGGAGAAATTGCCCAACAAATTTTAGGATCCATTTTATCCTGTTACCCATGTGAAAATGAAAAAATTGAGGCTAAAATAAATTTTGTGTGAAAAAAAAGTACTTTTTCATTTTTACGGATCAATTTGTGAAGCACCTGAGGGTTTAAAGTGCTCACTATGCATCTAGATAAGTTCCTTGGGGGGTCTAGTTTCCAAAATGGGGTCACTTGTGGGGGAGCTCCAATGTTTAGGCACACAGGGGCTCTCCAAACCTGACATGGTGTCCGCTAACGATGGAGATAATTTTTCATTCAAAAAGTCAAATGGCGCTCCTTCCCTTCCGAGCCTTACCATGTGCCCAAACAGTAGTTTACCCCCACATATGAGGTATTGGCGTACTCAGGAGAAATTGCCCAACAAATTTTAGGATCCATTTTATTCTGTTGCCCATGTGAAAATGAAAAAATTGAGGCTAAAAGAAAATTTGTATGCAAAAAAAGTACTTTTTCATTTTTACGGATTAATTTGTGAAGCACCTGGGGGTTTAAAGTGCTCACTATGCTTCTAGATAAGTTCCTTGGGGGGTCTAGTTTCCAAAATGGGGTCACTTGTGGGGGAGCTCCAATGTTTAGGCACACGGGGGCTCTCCAAACGCGACATGGTGTCCGCTAAAGATTGGAGCCAATTTTTCATTCAAAAAGTCAAATGGCGCTCCTTCCCTTCCGAGCCCTGCCGTGCGCCCAAACAGTGGTTTACCCCCACACATGAGGTATCAGCGTACTCAGGACAAATTGGACAACAACATTTGTGGTCCAGTTTCTCCTTTTACCCTTGGGAAAATAAAAAAATTGTTGCGAAAAGATCATTTTTGTGACTAAAAAGTTAAATGTTAATTTTTCCCCTCCTTGTTGCTTCTGCTGCTGTGAAACACCTGAAGGGTTAATAAACTTCTTGAATGTGGTTTTGAGCACCTTGAGGGGTGCAGTTTTTAGAATGGTGTCACTTTTTGGTATTTTCAGCCATATAGAACCCTCAAAGTGACTTCAAATGTGAGGTGGTCCCTAAAAAAAATGGTTTTGTAAATTTTGTTGTAAAAATTAGAAATCACTGGTCAAATTTTAACCCTTATAACTTCCTAGGAAAAAAAAAAATTTCTTTCCAAAATTGTGCTGATGTAAAGTAGACATGTTGGTAAATGTTATTTATTAACTATTTTGTGTCACATAACTCTCTGGTTTAACAGAATAAAAATTCAAAATGTGAAAATTGCAAAATTTTCAAAATTTTTGCCAAGTTTCCGTTTTTTTCACAAATAAACTCAGAAATTATCGACCTAAATTTACCACTAACATGAAGCCCAATATGTCACGAAAAAACAATCTCAGAACCGCAAGGATCCGTTGAAGCGTTCCTGAGTTATTACCTCATAAAGGGACACTGGTCAGAATTGCAAAAAATGGCAAGGTCATTAAGGCCAAAATAGGCTGGGTCATGAAGGGGTTAAGTACATAATTCCACATGTGTTAATTCATAGTTTTGATGCCTGCAGTGTTAATGTACAATTTTCATGGTCATGAAAATACAGAAAAATCTTTAAATTAGAAGGTGTGTCCAAACTTTTGGTCTGTACTGTACATAGGACGTAATTGTATTTTTTAAGGAACGTTTTATTAAAAGATTTGTGTAAGAACAATAAAAAGTATAAAATGATTACAATAAAAGATTATGCGGTTTGTACATATCAGAGGAATGAGTTGTACATGGTATTTAAACACTGTGACAATAAAGGCACACATTATTCATAACCACAAATGCGTATATCTCTCACTCTGATAATAAATCTCATCTTGGGTAAATAATACGTGCTTACCACAGGCTAATGTATTACCTCAACAGGGGTCAACAAAATATAACCAAAGATTAAAGAAAAGTAAAGGTGGGGTAGGGGGGTGCAATCACAGTTCAGTGCAACTATACAGTGTACAGAAAGTGCAAATTTACAGTACATGGAGTAGTCTCCAGTACCAATAACTTTCCTATAATCACACTGTATGTACAGTATGAGGAGTCCTCTACACTTTTCCTAGTACATCTATCCACTCTCCACAAATCTTGTGAAATGTATACAGGCACCTCCATGCTGTATATGTAAGCTTACACATGGAGAGCAAACTTTTCACTTGACTTTATTCATGCAACTCTTTTAGGATATTTCCAGTTCATTAATATACGGTAACTTTTTTTCAGCTACATATAACAATATTTGATAAAGGATGAGAACAGCAACGCTTATAGGTACCTCATCCACTATTCCAAACAAACAGACCTCAGGATGTATTATTCTTGAAGAAACCTACTGAACATGGGTTTCCATAGGTCCAAAACATCCTGACAATTGTTTTGACGTATCAATACACTTACAGTATGTATTACTCTTCCATCTTCCATTAGACATCTGGAACATTCGGAAGATCCCAGCCTGGCCATTTTTTACAATTGTGAGAGCATATAATTGATTCAAATGCAGAACTTTAAGGAGTTGTCCCATGAACATAGTTAATTTTAATCAACGTTTTAATCGATACATCTTCGAATAATAATTTCCACAATTGGATGTGTTTCCAGCTGTTATTCATTTGTACCACTTACGTTTCCAACCTTGTGTTAATATGTCACAACTTTTTGAGATTTGTTGTTGCCATCACTTTCTAAGTTAGTTAATTCTTTCAAATGCTATGTAAAAAATGTCTAACGTTTAACTTCTGACCTGTGCTCCATCTTCTGAATAAAACATGGCTATAAAAATTTCCAAATCATTTAATTCTTGTTTTCTTTACATTTTACACACTGTCCCAACTTTTTTGGAATTAGTATAACCAATTACTAGGCCTAGATTGCTGGGACTTCCATATAATGAAATCATACAAAGCAACGGAAGTACATGCCAAATATTTAGAAAAAAACTTAAACATATTTTATTAAACATTTATTTTACAAAACACTTTAAAATCAAGGGGATATAGATACAAAAGAGTGTATTGTAATATAAATGTTTAATAAAATATGGTACATTTTATTCTGAATATTTGGCATGTGCTTCCGTTGCTTTGTTGGATTCAATTTTTTGGAATTTGGGTTGTAATATCAAATAATATTATGTGAGAAACCCAGAAATATCAAACTTATTGGAACATCCATTTGAAGGTAACCTGTCACCTCCAAAAATGTTAGTTACCTGCAGACTTAGGATTGATCTGCAGGTAAATAGCATTACAATGCTGTGTTACGCTTTCTCCCATACTTTTTAGCACAAGCATGGATTGTGGCCCCACTGTGCCACAGACCAGATTTCCCCAGAGGGGCATTACTAAGCAGCTACCTTGGTGTTCAATGGAGCCTCTAGTGGTGATGTCAGGCATGTGTGGCAGGTAGCTGCAAGGTACCACTCCAGGGAGATGTCCAGCAGTAGCAGCTGATACCCAAGGGGACAGGACACTGTAACGACAGATGCAGGCAGGTGCAGTAGGTATACTGTCTGGCTCAGCTGACAGGCAGGTACTGGCAGCCACGGCTGGTATGCAGAAGGGCGCTGGTATATACGGGTGGTGTACAGGCAGGCGAGTACATGTAGACATGGCTTGTATACTGGCAGGCAGACAGGCACAGCTGATACACTGGCAGAGGTAGGAGACAGTTCAGACTGGGTCATTGGCAGGTTCTACTGGAATACAGGAATGGGTAAGACCTAGTTAAAACTGGACGGACAAGCAGGAAACTGCAGACGCTGTCAAGCATGTAACTGCAGGCAAGGTCAAGCCAGAAACCGCAGACACGGTCAAGTAGAAAACTACAGACGCGGAGAGGCAGGGACTCGCAGACTCAGATAGGCAGGGAACCGCAGACATGCACAGGCAGGGAACCACAGATGCAGAGAGGCAAGAAAGGACACGGTTCACATAGAATGAACAGGATCAGGTAAGCACAGGACAATTACAAAGATAAGTACACAGGCAGACAGGATCAAGTTCACCCAAGACCAATACAAAGACTGGTACATGCAGGACAGAATGGACCAGATTCACGCAGGGTACTTACAACGAAGCAGCAAGTTTACACACAGATCTCTAATGTTGCACAGTGACAACAGAATATAGATAATACTACAGGTATTAGAGAGAAGTATAGGTTCAGACACAGCAGGTTTAGCGATAGGTACTGGTTCAGACACTGTAGGTTACTGTGAGGTACTGGTGAGGTACTGGTTCAGTAACCGCAAGTTTAGGGATAGTTACAAGTACAGACACAGCAAGTTTATCCATAGGTACTGGTTCAGACACTACAGGTTTAGGTATAGGTATAGGTACAGACACAGCAGGTTTAGGGAAAGATTCAGACTTAGATACAAACCGACAAAAGAAAAATGAGAGACTATTTGTCCAAAACATTAACAATATTTTATTTATCACATCTTTAAAACTAACAATGTATGACTACAAAACATAATAAATGACAAAAGCTAGATAATGTGGAACACTGGTGAAGCACCTGTATCCCTTTTACATATTATATATATATATATATATATATATATATATATATATATATATATATATATATATATATATATATATATATATATATATATATCAATAAGGTGGATGGGTGGACTCATAAGGTTAGCAGCAATGAAAATAAGGTGCTAGTGCTAATCGTTCATTCAATGCCCCTATGCAGTGTTTAATAATCCCTAAGCATATGGATATATACTAGCTATTCAGTGCAATCTCACACATAGTGACACATATGCTGGAAGGCCAGTATGACATGCTGCCACTAACATTACATTCCAGGGTTCTTACCCATAGTCTCCACACAGGGTCAGGTGCAGACAGCCCCGACGTGCGTTTCCCATGGGCTTCCTGGGGTGGCTGTGACTGTGAGTATTGTGAGCTGTGACTGTAGCTGTTCATGCGCACCCCTGTGACTGAAAGCCGCCAATTCCTGTGAGGAAATACGGTAAGTTCATTTTCTCTCACTAGCCACCCTATTTCCCTATATCTGCAGGTAAATAGTGTTTTCTGAGCTGACAGGTTCCCATTTATTGTATGTATCCAGTGCTAGTAGTCATACATGCAAATATGTCAGTCGAGCCACCTGGATCCTTTCATATATGAAAGTGGAGTAATCCTTGCTATTGTGAAGGCCAGTAGCTTAGACTTAGTGCACTAGAGATGACTTCTTCTCACCAGTGCCAGGACTCAATTCTATTTAATATTAGTCAACAATTATTTTACATTCAGATATCTACAGTTGAATGAACTAGAGCTTGAACTAGTAGTTACTAATAGTACCAGAATTTAAAAAAAAAGGAAATCATATACAGAGGCCTTGAATAGTTATATTTACAAAACCCAGTGAAAGTAAGGTTTTGAGTTTATTTTTTACTCCGTTTATTGCTGAGTACTCTTCTAAATAGAGTATATAAGGTGGAGCATTGTTTTCACATGAAACAGATGTTAGAGAGGGCAATATGCCAACTGTTCCTGAAGGACTGGAAAATATGGTGCTGATTATCTCAGAACATTATTTGGAAACCAGCGGCACCAATACATCCCATGGGGAACAAGGCAACACAATAAGATGAACATTGGTGCCTGCAGTGTCTGGTCCCATCCAAAGAACTTCATGTCCAAAAAAAAAAGATAAATACCACAACAGACAATCCAAGGAGTAGAAGCTGTTTGTTGAATAAATCCTCTACAGCTTTTTTTCCTTTTTGCAGTATATTTATTTTTCCTTGCTGATTATCACGCCATTATAAATGTTTTATTCCATTACCCCTAATATTTCAAAGAGTTATCCTGTCATATGATATTGATGGCATAACAGCGGGATAGGTTATTGTGATGACACAGTATTTAATCTTAATTATGCCAGACAAAAATTTTCAGTATGTCAAGAGACGTAGACTGTTATTCATGAGTCTGAACATTGACTCTAGAATTGATCTGGGTTTTTTTTGCTAGGTCAAGAATCATAGACTATTGTTTATATGAATCTGAACGTTGACTGTACTTGTAGGTTGAATTGATGCTTCTGTATTGCTGAAAGGCTGCTGTTTACCACTAATATCAGCTCCTTCAAGTTATTTTGTTGTTTTCCATTGATTACAGGGATGTAGGGTCAGTGAACAATCGAAGTTTGCTAATATGTTGTTTACCCATTGTACCAGGCCATGCAGTTTGTTGACTTGCAAACACTGAAGGATAAACTATGAACCCTTGAACAATGAGAGATGAACTACTGCCACCTTCCCATAATCCTGTGAAAAAATGCCTGAATAAGAGCTGGGAATTATAAAAGGGGCATCTGTTTCCAGAGTGACTTGAAAGAACAACAGAACACACTCTACAGAACAGCTGTCAGGACACCATGGCTTCATCAAGAGAGTCTCTCTACAGAACAACAGCCAAGGAACCATGGCACCATCAAGGGGAACACAGATTTGACATTCTACAGGATTCCAGCTCAAGGGGCCATGGCCCTAGCTGAGAGAATACAGATCTGCTTCATTGACTATCACTGAACCCATGGAGATATTTGGGGAATCCAGTATTGGGACCCACCGGTCATCTGGTCTCATGGATACGTTTGAGGAATCCAGCATTGGAACCTACCAGTTACCTGGACCCATGAAAACATTCAGAGAGGCCAGGTTGGGGCCCTTCGGTCACCTTGGCCCATGGAGATGCTCAGAAAAGTCAGGTTGTGACCCTTCGTTCACCTGGCTACATGCCTCAGTGGACTGCCAGCTTCCTAAGGTTGTCATTGCCTCTTCTTTATGAGTGATCGCTAAAAGCGGTGTGCCACAGATCGGGGTAGTTGGCCATAGAAGCCCCAAAGTCGCAGCTGCTTTAATCCTGGTGAGTCAGCGGAATTGTGAGACTCTGTAATTTTGCACCATCTTGGGTATTGTGCTCGGACTGTGCTATATATTATTGTGTGTTGTTGTTCAATAAAATATTGCCACACTGTTTTACCCTCACCCTGTGTTGTCTGTGTAGTATTCTGCCCACGGGAAATGAGTTTGGGCATTCAGTGGGATGAGCCCTGGGCCATGTGCTCTCGGACCAGCGGACGAGAGCACCACCCACTGACCCTCATGTATTCACAGTCATCAGTATCAGATTTCTGTGACTCCCACAGATCAGCTGTTATTAGCAGCGGCGGCCAGATGTAAACATGGAAGAGCTGCCCAACAAAGCTCAATTCAATATGTAGCAGCTGTGGCCGAATACTGTGGAACAGCCCTTATCAAAGAGAATTTGTACTCTAAAAAATATCATGTTGTTAGAATTCCCATTGGATATGTTCAACAAGTAAAAATTTAGATCTTAAAGGTGATTAAAATTAACTTATTCTATGCTCCATTCCATGTCAGGTTATAACCTTTAACAGAAAGGATTTGCAAATTCTAATCTCCATATCTGGTGTGGGTTCCATTTTTATTCTAATAAAAAACTGCAATTAGTGAAGAACAAGTTAATTTAAGACTTTAAAAGATTGTATCAGGAAGAAAAGTGATTCATTTTACGCTTTAGCCTCAGTTACTTAAATGGTGCTTAACTGCAAAACCAGACAACACATAAAATAAGTGAAACTTATTGAGGGGGGAAAAAAAACATTTTTTAAATCATACAACCCCCTATGAACACCAATTTGCAGTGCTTTGTATTTGGTAGTTAAATTCTGTAGCTTAAATATGTTTTCAAGTGAGAGTGCACCATATTACACAACAGCAAAAGTACAACTTGTTCCACATTCATTGGAAAATAAGATAGAAAATGATTATTTTACTGTGACCTCAGTGACTGCTTTCAACAGATCAGGATCTTTTAAGGTAAATACAGCTGACATTACACATTCATCTCCGTCAGAAAATAAACACAAATTGATATGAATAATCTATTATGAGTAATGAGCAAATCCAGGAAACGTAGCATTTATGCAAGATTAAAATCTTTGCTGTTTTCCAAATGAAACCATCTCCAATTAGTAGAGTGGCTAGTGGGAAGAGGGGGTTGGCAAAAGGAGGTGGCCGCTCCAGACCCCATAATTTAACAGGCCCTCCAGGTACGACCAGCACTCTTAACTGTATCAGTGTATATAGCCTGCCAATACAATTAAACTCTACTACCAACAAAGAACCCAAAAACAAACAAATATCCCATATAATGTAAAGTACCAAATTTTATTGAATATGATCAGAGTACAAGTTGAAAAAGACATGATGTCTTTGACTTTCCGCATGCTTGTGCAGAACCCTCCTGGTTGCCATGACATCTGGATGTCCAGTACAGTGTGACAGTGTGAGAGGATGGAAGATTCCAACAAGAGAGGTGGGCCATCACAAGATGTTGCGAGGACCAGACGGGTAGCAGTGAGTAGAGGAGAGTTTGGAGAGGTGAGCAGAGGGTAAGTATAAAGATTTTTTCTATTATTATTTACATATTACATTGATTATACTCTGGAATCAGGAAATAGCCCATAAAATAAGGTTTTTCCCTGAAAAAGAACACATTGACAGGCCAACTCAAATTTTGCCTTATTCGCTCGGCTCTAAATTAGAATACTTTATAACACCAGCTTGAAAAATGATTTTAAAATCCGAAATGTTGGCCTACTGAAATGTATGTTCAGTAAATGCACTCAATACTTGGTCGGCACTCCTTTTGCATCAATTACTGCATCAATGCAGTGTGGCATGGAGGCTATCAGTCTGTGGCACTGCTGAGGTGTTATGGAAGCCCAGGTTGCTTTGATAGCAGCCTTCAGCTTGCTGCATTGTTGGGTCTGATGCCTCTCATCTTCCTCTTGACAATAATCCATAGATTCTCTATGGGGTTAAGGTCAGACAAGTTTGCTGGCCAATCAAGCACAGTGATACTGTTGTTTTTAAACCAGGTATTGGTACTTTTGGCAGTGTAGACAGGTGCCAAGTCCTGCTGGAGAATTGCATTTTAATAAAGCTTGTCAACAGAGGGAAGCATGAAGTGCTCTAAAATTTCCTGGTAGAAGGCTGACTTTGGTCTTGATAAAACACAGTGGACCTACACCAGCAGATGACATGGCTCCCCAAACCATCACTGATTGTGGAAACTTCACACTAGACTCAAATAGCTTGGATTGTGGCCTCTCCACTCTTCCTCCAGACTCTGGGACCCTGATTTCCAAACGAAATGCAAAATTTACTTTCATCTGAAATCAACACCTTGGGCCACTGAGCAACAGTCAAGTTTTTTTTTCACCTTGGCCCAGATAAGACGCTTCTGGCATTGTCTATTGGTCATGAGTAGCTTGACACAAGGAATGTGAGACTTTTTCCTTCCACTCAACTTTCCATTAATATGCTTGGATACAGCACTCTGTGAACATCCAGCTTCTTTAGCAATAACCTTTTGTGGCTTACCCTCCTTGTGGAGTGTGTCAATGACTGCCTTCTGGACATCTGTCAAGTCATCAGTCTTCCCCATGATTGTGGAGCCTACTGAAACAGACTAAGGGGCCTTTTAAAATACTTAGGAAGCCTTTTCAGGTGTTTTTTGTTAATTATTGTAATTTACTGAGATAATGACTTTTGGGTTTTCATTGTCTGTAAGCCATAATCATCAACATTAACAGAAATAAACGCTTGAAATAGATCACTCTGTTTGTATTGACTCTATATAGTATATGAGTTTCACTTTTAGTATTGAAGAACTGAAATAAATGAACTTTTTGATGATATTCTAATTTTGTGAGAAGCATCTGTATGTCATTTAGAAGCATATTGAGGGTGGTTGAAACTGGGCAAGGATGGCAATAGTAAGTTACATATTTTTCCATGTTTGACAAACTGAGCCAAACTTTATACTTACTATCCTCTGCCCTTTAAATTTGAATAGCTGAGAGCCTTCACCATACAATTATTAAAATTTAAATTATAGAGAATACAAAGGTATATTTTTTTTCCATAATTTTTGCAGTGTTTATTCTTAGAGGTTTTTCTCATATCATCAGTAGAAATACTCATCGCTCCTAGTGATATAGCTTCCTTGTTAAATATTAGTGAGTAGGTAAACACAGCAATTTAGTTCAACCACAGAGTAATGTTTCACTTCACCCACTTTTGACAAGAAAAAGACCTATTAGTCTTGGGAGGTAAGGAAATACACTATCTCTTCGAGCCAGTACTGCAGTATATGTTTTTAGTTTATTGATAGACTGTAAACGATAGATGGCAATAAGGGATGTATCTAGGTGGAGCAGCCTGGTCATTTGCCCCAGGTGCTGCTGGCAGGAGCGGGTGCTGTTGGGCTACTAGATCCATCGGTCAAAGGCGTTATCCAGGTGGCTGCATTTTGCCACTCCCGGAATGGGATTCAATAATTCTCTGAGCCAACTGTCAAGCTGACAGCTGGTTCAGAGAAGGTGTAAAATGGCGGGATCCAGCATTCAATTGTGCTGGAGTCTTTCAGGCATGAGAACAATTGAAGTCCTGACCACGGCTACTTCCAGGCCAGGGCTTCTTCATCAGTGTGATCAGGTCACCTGATCATGCTGCTGTCTTCACTCTCCGGCACCACAAAAATGTGGTGAATATCGGTAGGTTAAGCCCTTCAATGGAGGTTAAGAAACCAAAGATTTACTGTGATTATTAATCTTGTGAGGGACTAGTATAAGGAGGGAGAAGATAAGTTTGAGAAGACAGTATTGAGGGGAATAGTGTGAGAAGACAGTATGGGTTAGAAAAGTGTGAAGAGACAGTTTAGAAACTGGGTAGTGTGTGAGGGGTTAGTATAGACAGGGGTCAGCATGAGTGGATATAATGCAGACTGAGTGTATGAGGAGGTGGCACTGTATAGAGACAGGGCAATATGCATGGGTGTACAGTGTAAGTGGACAGTGTGAAGATGGGGCTCAGTATGGAAATGAGAGAGCAGTGTGGAGGGCATATACCAGAATAGGGACAGTATGGAACTCATATTTTGTAGAGGGAGCATGGTGTGGGGCATTCATCTATACAGGCGCAAAACATAAGGAAAATATTTTTAATCAACAGCATTATAATCATACTGTTATTTTCAAAGGCACCTGGTCAGGACGTGCTGCAGAAGACTAGATGAGAAGGAAGCCTGTAGAAATGAGCTGTGGATGTGAAAAGTCATCATGGCGCCTAGACAAGATGAAGAAGAAAAGAAAGCCAATGACTCCAATCAGAGAAGATGTCACCTATAAGGTCACTGGATGAAAATGTTTATTTGTTATACTGCCTGCGTCTCATCAGCACTATGGTTCTTGTATCATTCACAGTCTAATGATGGCTGGTAACAACTTCCAGTATCTTATTACAATAATTGGTAATACAACATACTGAGAGTGTTAGGCTCATGCGATACAATTGGTTATGCGACTGATCAGACATTATAATTTATCGCTTTCGTAAACTTTGTGATGTATTTATGTACTGATGGTGGTTCTGATGATATATTTATGTACTGATGGTGGTTCTGGTAATTTAGTTTTGCACTGATGGGGGTTGTGATGCTGTGTTTCTATACAGATGTTGGCTCTGTATTCATGTACTGATGATAGTTCTGGTGATGTATTCATGTACTGATGTTGTTCTGGTGCTTTATTCATGTACTAATGGTGGTTCTGATGATGTATTCCTGTACTGATGGTGGCTGTTATAATGTATTCTAATGTATTTTGTGATGCTGCATTTCTGTACTACCGGTGGTTTTGGTGATGTATTCCTGTACTGATGTCGGTTTTGATGAAGTATTCCTGTACTGATGGTGGCTCTTATAATGTATTTCTAATGTATTTTGTGATGCTGCATTTCTGTACTGCTGGTAGTTTCGGTGATGTATTCCTGTACTGATGTCAGTTCTGGTGATGTATTCCTGTACTAATGTCAGTTCTGGTGATGTATTCCTGCACTGATGGTGGCTCTGGTAATGTATTTCTGAACTGTTGATAGAGTTTGATTCTGTTTTTCTGTACTGCTGGTGGTTCTGGTGCTGTATGCATGTACTTTTGATTCTAATGATGTATTTCAGTACTGCTGATGACTCTCGTGATGTAGTTCTGTACAGATGGTGGTTTTAGTAATGTATTCCTGTACTGTTAGTGGTTCTGGTGCTGTATTCATGTACTGCTGGTAGCTCTTGTATTATATTCCTGTGCTGATGGTGATTTTGGTAGTGTATTTTTGCACTGATTGTAGGATTGTAGCGCTGTTGATAGTTTCTATTCCTGTACTCATGGAAAAATCCATAACTTGTAAGATTATGTGATGCATGGCCATGTCAATAAAGTATTGTGCTGCCTGACATGATAAAGGTTACTACATTTGTATTTATGTTAGGAGCATTAAAGAGGTTGTCAAGGATTGTGATGGAAGTCTGCAGTCACGTAGAGTCACTACAGATTTTCATCACAAACTTGGAAAACCTACTGAATCCTCATAACATGCATACTGCACCCATAGCTGTGGGAGTACTTTCTTTTAAGCCTTTGTATGCACTGTGCACCCACCCGCTTGTGGGAGTACTTTTTTTTAAGCTGCTGTGTATACTCTGCAACCCCTCTCCTGTGGAAGTACTGTCCTTCAAGTCGCTGTGTGCCCCAAAAATAATTTTTTAGGAGCGCTGAGTATTTTCTAGTACTGTTGCAAATAAATAAACCTACTCTTCCGCCATCTCTTTGAGAGTAGTGTTTAGAAAACCACTTCCAAAAATGTTCAGAAAAAAGCTGCAGTTAGCATACTGAAATGGCAATAGAGTGAAATGGAGAAAAATATTGTGAAGAATTGTATTATTGGCTGACATTTACATCATCATATTTTCCCTTTTAAAACTGTCATATTACTTTTTATCATGATAAACAATTATTTATTTTGACGTATTTCAGTCTTTGCAATTGTGGAGTATATCCATGGGGTGTATCAATTTGCCATCTTTAGGTCATTTTATTATGTCAAAGTAGTAGGAGCATTTAATTTTTTCAGTTTAAAGTCGTTTTTATAATCACTACCGATTTGGAAGGTACATCAATAGTCTCCTACTTTTATGGAGGATGTAGGTGTCTGACAGCCACTGTTTATAGAATATAATAATTCAAGTTCTTACAATTTACGGTTTACTTGTTTTCATCATGACAACCAGATTGCTGTTTGGGTTTAAATTTGCATAGTACAGTAGAAGAAACTGATATTTTCCAAAGCCTAATTTGATAAAGACTACCTTACATTCCCATATCAGTCAAGCCAAAAATACTAAAAAAACACTAGGCGATAAGCAGCAAATGGTTTTAAAGTAATAAAATGAGGCATATTTGTAACGCTATTGCCGGTGTTCCTGCATATCCCTCTCCCTCCTCCCGGCAGGGACACAGACATACTCAGCACCCTGCCTGCGTGGTGGTGTCCCCATTCCCTTCTGTAATTTCCTGCTACTCTGGGGCTGCGCACGATGCATAGTGTTCGCGCTCCCTGATTCTTAAAGCGGAAGTGCATGCACTTTAGAAATGCCCCCAGCCAATAGCTGTTGCACGGGATAGTTTGTGAATTAAGTCCGTGCTGCCACAATGATACAGATTCGAATGTAGCTGGGAGGCATCATGTGTATAAGACACGCTTCCCAGTAAGGACGTGCCTGAGCAACCACCTTGATTTAGTGTTGGGTAACTAGTCAGTTGCCAGGTCCCTTGTGTTGTCTGAACTAGAACCTGGTGTTGAGACACTCGTTGTTTGTCCCTAAAACTGCTCCGGTGGTACCTGAAACTTAAGCCTCTCTGGGTATACTTGAACCTGAAGCCAGTTCTGTCTTTCTGGCTATTATTTTAGTATCCGAGTCTTATCCTGCCAGTAACTCTGAGCACAAGTCCATGACTGCGATCCTGACACTTGGGGTCAGTAACTGGAGTACCAGGGACTGCCCAGGTACCTGGCAGCTACCTGCAACACAAGCCTAACTTCACAATTAGCAGCTCTAGCAAAAACCACTTAGCCGCGTAGCCATACCCCTCCTGGATAAGGCCAGCCCGTGGCGCAGTGGGTCCACAATCCACATGTGTTCCTTTACTTATCCACATGAACCACCATGGGTCCAGCATTGTCACCTCCGGTGGTCTGCGCAAAAGTGAAGATGTCCCATTTACTTGACCTCTGAAGCCCTTGATTGGCTGTGATGGGAAAGTGACTGGAACAGGATGTCATCAGATGTGACTTTTTTGTGAACCCATTCACATGAATTGACAAGATGGGTCCACAAATATGTTTTTATACACAAAAAATTAACATATGAAAAAAAACTATTGAATTGAAAATGTCAGTACATAGAGGACAAACATGGTTGAGTTAATGACACCCAAGACCAAATTTAACATTAGTTAATATGTTATATGCAGGTTTATTTTAACAAGTAAAGAGTAAACTATTTAAAGACTATAAATATCCTTAAAGGGGTTATCCAGAATGAGAAGAGCTGCTCTGTTGACAAGGAGCAGCTGAATCACCAGCAGGAGAGGTCTGTGACTGCTTTGAGACGATGCCAGATAGAACAGGCTGGTAGTTTTTTTGCTGCTCACAGTAAAAAAAAACAACGTAGTCATGGATATCCTCTTTTAAGGCATTGTCCAGTAATTTCTTTAATGTAAATATAAGGGTTTTGTTGGCAATACAACAAATAATAATAGATGCATATTATTATATATCATTCCTTTTCCTGTGAGGAACATCAACAACTGCAGTTATCTGCAGTAACTGAATGTCTGCAGCCTTCAAATTCCATTTGAACTGGAAGAGAGATCGTTTCTTCCACCTCAAAAGAAAAAAGGAGAAATAGATTGTGAAAAAAAGCAGCCAATCAGTGACGACTGATTTCCAGTGAGATCACATCACCGCTGTAGCCAGTGCAACAGATTGGAGGGTTCTGGTAGGAAACTACCATATACGTTCTTTTCTTCTTTTAAAACCCACATGGGCCAATTTTTAATATAAAGAAATGTATTGGACCATCCGTTTAATCTGATTCCTTCATGACCTGAAATAACTGAAAATAACAAAAACAGGCAGCATGACAGTGATATGTGAGAAAACCGCAATCGAATCCATAGATTAGTAGAGAAGAAAAGCGTCAGCAATTACTTCCTTAAGAAACATACAGTATACAGACTCAAGTCAGGGCACCAGGGATAATGGAAATAATTTATTTTTTAACAAATTAATTTATAATTTTTATTATGCTACGTTAACATTCTTAATAATAGAGGCCACATCATTATAAGAGGAAACAAGAGTAAATACTCAAGAAAAACAGCAGCAGCAACATGGCATGGACATGTATACAAAATCTGTCCTATTTTTTGATAATCTCCTGCCGCTGCAACAACAACAGGACCAAAAATATATGGACTGGTCAATAATTAGCATAAACATGAGAAGGGGATGTGGAAACCACAAACATAAATGCGACCCAGTAAGTCCATTAATGTAAAAATGATACTTGATTATAACATCAAATTCAATACAGGTCAACGACAAGGACGAAAAACACACAATGCAGCCACTGTGAAAATCGTGCGGCTGTATAACACAGACGCCTCAGCCCAAGTAGCAAACAGGCAAATGTCAACATGAATAATCTTAGAATTATGATATAAATCTAATTACAAGGACCCACCACATACATTGCATTAACTTATCCAATCTTGGATGTATCTAGAAGTCTCAATTATTTTTGCCACATGGGCACAAATTATGGCTAACCGGAGCCAGATGGGATCACTTGTATGGAGTACGGCAAGAAATAATGCCTAGGTATATATGCCGAATAATAGGTGCCAAGCTGTAAATAGTTACCTCAAGTGAGTGGCATAAAGTGTGCTACCAGGGCTGGCGCGTCCCCCCGATGCGGATTTCGAATGTCCTTCATCAGGGGTCATGACAAATGAACACCACCGGAGATATAAATATCCGCCGGACCGGTAGTGGCAGGGCCGCTGACCGGAAGTGACGCATCCACTGCCATAGCAACCCGGGACTCAAGGCAGCATCGACGTCATGCATAGGAGGAGCCCAGTTTAGACACCATGGCAACTGCCCACACATATAGAAGCCGAAAGCAGCCCAGAGTCATGGGGCAGGGCGTGGATGTGTGCAGACCCGCAGCACTGTCACAGGAAAAGCCAAGTCTTGTATGAGCTATAGTATAACATTATGCTGTTATGGTGATCATAACCAAGGTAGAAGTTACGTCTGCATCTTAAAATGAACATGGCAGTACGCTGACCATAACTTCAGCCACATGTCGTAATATTTGCTGCCAAAGTTGCATCATATGATCGGCTATGTGTGGCAACAGCTGTTGATATAATGGATATGTACCACCAATTATTGGAGAACCGCATGTAATTTAGCATGCCTAACACAATGGTGTCCCCTATTGGCCACCATAACGGATAGGACCCTACTTCCAACTATAGCTACACATAAAAAGACTTCTATGTACATCAAATGTCTGGCTACACTAACCAACAAAAATAGATGCACATGATGTAGTTAGATAGTCACCTCGCCACCATTAGATAATTCTGTGACTATCAAACAAGGGGTTATAACAGTAATGGACCCCAACATATAAAAGATCACATTATATAAATATGCCTTGAATAACAATATTCATAAAGTACCCACAATCACCCTTAACCCCTGGTATGTAAACGGCACCCAACCCACTCCCTAGATGGTACATATCTATATCTCTATAATTTGAGTATATCATATATAACAATATAACATGGTGGGCTTCATGGAAGATCCTATTCAAAGTTAAGGTAGCCGTTGAACTCGACATCCCAGTCCGGAGGAATTAATGGAATCAAGAAACACGAAATAGAAAACACGATTATAGATATACCTAAAATATAAAAGAGAAAATAAAGATTGTATTAAGAACCGGTTAAAATCAATGCAGCATGAGTGCCAATGGGTGTATCTACACACAGCAGGCTGCAATCACAGAAATGAGGCAAAGTATAAATTTTCGTTTAGGCCGTTTGGATGGACCGTGTTAAGGGCCAAATCCAGCGTGCCTCCAATTGAGCCAGACGTTGGGTGATCTTTCCACCACGTATCCCTTCTTCCAACATGCCGATGCCCTTAACCCTAAAACCCTTGCTATCACTTTGATGGTGTAGTTTGAAGTGTTTGGGCATAGTTTTTAGTGTGGAAATGTCAACTTCTTTCGCTGCGGCATGAATGCCCAGCTTGTGCTCCCTGAGCCGTACCTTCAGTTGGCGTGTAGTGAGTCCTACATAGATCAGGGAGCACGGTCAAGTGGCATAATAGATCACGTTTCTACAATGCCTTGCAAAAGTATTCGGCCACCTAGAACTTTTCAACCTTTTCCCACATATCATGCTTTCAAACATAAAGATACCAAATGTAAATTTTTGGTGAAGAATCAACAACAAGTGGAACACAATTGTGAAGTTGAACGAAATTTATTGGTTATTTTAAATTTTTGTGGAAATTCAAAAACTGAAAAGTCGGGCGTTTATTTATTTATTATTTGGCCCCTTTACTTGCAGTGCAGCAAACTCACTCCAGAAGTTCATTGTGGATCTCTGAATGATCCAATGTTGTCCTAAATGCCGAATGATGATAAATATAATCTACCTGTGTGTAATCAAGTCCCCGTATAAATGCACCTGCTCTGTGATAGTCTCAGGGTTCTGTTTTAAGCACAGAGAGCAACATGAAGACCAAGGAATACAACAGGCAGGTCCGTGATACTGTTGTGGAGAAGTTTAACCCCTTAAGCCCCGAGGGTGGTTTGCACGTTAATGGCCAGGCCAATTTTTACAATTCTGACCACTGTCCCTTTATGAGGTTATAACTCTGGAACGCTTCAATGGATCCTGATGATTCTGACACAGTTTTCTCGAGACATATTGTACTTCATGATAGTGGTAAAATATCTTTGATATTACCTGCGTTTATTTGTGAAAAAAATGGAAATTTGGCAAAAATTTTGAAAATTTTGCAATTTTCCAACTTTGAATTTTTATGCCCTTAAATCACAGAGATATGTCATACCTAGTAACATTTCCCACATGTCTACTTTGCATCAGCACAATTTTGGAAACAAAATTTTTTTTTGTTAGGGAGTTATAAGGGTTAAATTTGACCAATTCTCATTTTTACACCACATCACATTTGAAGTAATTTTGAGGGGTCTATATGATAGAAAATAACCAGGTGTGACACCATTCTAAAAAATGCACTCCTCAAGGTGCTCAAAACCACATTCAAGAAGTTTATTAACCCTTCTGGTGCTTCACAGGAATTTTTTGAATGTTTAAAAAAATTTAACAACTCCAATTTGTTTTATTTTACCAAGGGTAACAGGAGAAAATGGACCCCAAGAGAACTTCAACCCCAAAAGTTGTTGTACAATTTGTCCTGAGTACGATGATACCCCATATGTGGGGGTAAACCACTGTTTGATGCATGGCAGAGCTCGGAAGGGAAGGAGCGCCGTTTGACTTTTCAATGCAAAATTGGCTGGAATTGAGATGGGACGCCATGTTGCGTTTGGAGAGCCCCTAATGTACCTAAACATTGAAACCCTCGACAAGTGACACCATTTTGGAAAGTAGACCCCCTAAGGATCTTATCTAGATGTGTTGTGAGAGCTTTGAACCCCCAAGTGTTTCACTACAGTTTATGACGCAGAGCCGTGAAAATAAAAAAAAAAATTTTTCCACAAAAATTATTTTTTAGCCCCCAGTTTTGTATTTTCCCAAGGGTAACAGGAGAAATTGGACCCCAAAAGTTGTTGTGCAATTTGTCTTGAGTACGCTGATACCCCATATGTGGGGGGCAACCACTGTTTGGGCGCATGGCAGAGCTTGGAAGGGAAGGAGCTGTTGTGAATTCTGTTTTTGGGCTCCCTCTGGTGGTTACTGGTGGTACTGGCTGACTTTTGTCTTGCACCTGTTCCCATCAGGAAACTGGGAGTTTCCTATTTAGTCTGGCTTCTCAGTCATTCTAGTGCCGGCAATCAATGTTACCAGAGCACCTCTGTTGCTTGCTACCTGCTCCAAGTCTGCAATTCAGCTAAGTTGGATCTTTGGCATTTTTTGTGTTTGTTTGTCCAGCATGCATTTATATTTCTCTTGCTGCTGGAAGCTCTAGTGATCTGAAATTACTACTCCGGTGTCATGAGTTGATAACGGAGTTAAAATAATTTCAGGATGGCTGTTTAGGGTTTTGAGGTGACCGCGAAGTCCTCTTTTGTATTTTCTGCTATCTAGTCAGAGGGCCTCTCTTTGCTGAATCTATATTCATACTGCGTACGTGTTTTCCTCTTACCTAACCGTTATTATATGTGGGGGGCTACTATCACTTTTGGGGTTTCCCTGGAGGCAAGCCAGGTCTGTGTATTCCTCTACTAGGGGGTAACTAGATCTCCGGCTGGTGCGAGGTGTCTAGGGATAATCGTAGGCACACCCCCTGGCTACTATTAGTTGCGTGTTAGGTTCAGCGTCGCAGTCATCTGAGATTCCATCATTCCTAGAGCTAGTCCGTTTTTGCCTGAGTCCCTGCCATTGGGAACCATGACAGTATTGCCGGCCTCAAATGTATTAAAGGTATTGGCTGAAGAAAGAGAGAAAAGAAGAAGTTTCTGACACTTTTTTTTTTTTTTTTTTACTCAGAAGTTCTGTCTAGCCATAATTGCAATCTGCTGCTTTTTCCTCTCCTCTTAACCCCTGAATGGCTCAGATCTCAGCTGTTGAGAAATGGATATCCAGAGTTTAGCTACAGGCCTGAGTGCTCTTGCTTCTAAGGTTCAAAATATCCAAGACTATGTTATACATGCTCCTATGTCAGAACCCAAGATTCCTATACCTGAGTTCTTTTCTGGAGATAGATCTCGTTTTTTGAATTTTAAGCACAATTGTAAATTGTATCTTTCTCTGAGATCTCGCTCCGCTGGAGACTCTGCTCAGCAGGTTAAAATTGTGATTTCCTTGTTGCGGGGTGACCCCCAGAATTGGGCATTTGCATTGGCACCAGGGGATCCTGCGCTGCTCAATGTGGATGCGTTTTTTCTGGCACTGGTGTTGCTCTATGAGGAACCTAATTTGGAGATTCAGGCTGAAAAGGCCTTGATAGCCATCTCTCAAGGGCATGATGAAGCTGAAATATATTGTCAAAAATTTCGAAAATGGTCTGTGCTTACTCAGTGGAATGAGTGCGCCCTGGCGGCGAATTTCAGAGAAGGTCTCTCTGACGCCGTTAAAGATGTCATGGTGGGGTTTCCTACGCCCACAGGTCTGAATGAATCCATGACTATGGCTATTCAGATTGATCGGCGTTTACGGGAGCGCAAACCTGTGCACCATTTGGCGGTGTCTTCTGAGCAGACACCGGAGATTATGCAATGTGATAGAATTCTGTCCAGAAGTGAACTGCTGAATTATAGGCGTAAAAATGGGTTGTGCTTCTACTGTGGTGATTCTGCTCATGTTATATCAGCATGCTCTAAACGCACAAAAAAGGTTGATAAGTCTTTTGCAATTGGCACTTTACAGTCTAAGTTTATTTTGTCTGTAACTTTGATCTGTTCCTTATCATCTATTACTGTGGATGCCTATGTGGATTCTGGCGCTTCCTTGAGTCTTATGGATTTGTCCTTTGCCAGACGCTGTGGGTTTAGCCTAGAGCCTTTGGAAGTTCCTATCCCTCTGAAGGGTATCGACTCCACACCATTGGCTAGGAATAAACCACAATACTGGACACAAGTGACTATGTGTATGACTCCTGACCATCGGGAGGTGATTCGATTCCTTGTGTTGCATAACTTGCATGATGTCTTAGTGCTTGGATTGCCATGGTTGCAAACTCATAATCCAGTCCTTGACTGGAAAACAATGTCTGTGTTAAGCTGGGGATGTCAGGGGGCTCATGGGGAAGTACCTTTGGTTTCCATTGCTTCATCTACTCCCTCTGAAATTCCGGCATTTTTGTCTGACTATTGTGATGTTTTTGAGGAGCCCAAACTTAGTTCTCTCCCCCCTCACAGGGATTGTGATTGTGCTATAGACTTGATTCCGGGCAGCAAGTTTCCCAAGGGTCGTTTGTTTAATCTGTCTGTGCCTGAGCATGCTGCTATGCGGGAGTATATTAAGGAGTCCTTGGAAAAGGGACATATCTGTCCATCCTCATCCCCTTTAGGAGCAGGTTTTTTTTTCGTGGGTAAAAAAGATGGCTCCCTGAGGCCCTGTATTGATTATCGCCTGTTGAATAAGATTACAGTCAAATACCAGTATCCTTTGCCACTATTGACTGATTTATTTGCTCGTATTAAAGGGGCAAAGTGGTTCTCTAAGATTGATCTTCGGGGTGCGTATAATTTGGTGCGGATTAAGCAGGGAGATGAGTGGAAAACTGCATTTAATACGCCCGAGGGCCATTTTGAGTATTTGGTAATACCTTTTGGTCTTTCTAATGCTCCTTCAGTCTTTCAGTCCTTTATGCACGATATTTTCCGTAAATACCTGGATAAATTTATGATTGTGTATTTTGATGATATTTTGATTTTTTCGGATGACTGGGAGTCGCATATTCAACAGGTTAGGAAGGTTTTTCAGGTTTTGCGGGCCAATTCTTTGTTTGTAAAGGGTTCAAAGTGTATTTTTGGGGTTCAGAAGATCTCCTTTTTGGGGTATATTTTTTCCCCTTCTTCTGTTGAGATGGATCCTGTCAAGGTTCGGGCTATTTGTGATTGGACGCAGCCTACTTCCCTGAAGAGTCTTCAGAAGTTCTTGGGCTTTGCTAATTTCTATCGTCGATTTATAACTGGGTTTTCAAGTGTTGCTAAACCTCTGACTGATTTGACTAAGAAGGGTGCTGATGTTGCCAATTGGTCCTCTGCGGCTGTGGAGGCCTTTCGGGAGCTTAAGCGCCGCTTTTCTTCCGCCCCTGTGTTGCGCCAGCCTGATGTTTCACTCCCTTTACAGGTCGAGGTTGATGCTTCCGAGATTGGAGCGGGGGTGGTTTTGTCGCAGAGAAGTCCCGATTGCTCAGTGATGAGACCATGTGCATTCTTCTCTCGAAAGTTTTCGCCCGCCGAGCGAAATTATGATGTCGGTAATCGGGAGCTCTTGGCTATGAAGTGGGCATTTGAGGAGTGGCGTCATTGGCTTGAGGGTGCTAGACATCAGGTGGTGGTCTTGACTGATCAAAAGAATCTGATTTACCTTGAGTCTGCCAGGCGTCTGAATCCTAGACAGGCGCGCTGGTCGTTGTTTTTCTCCCGGTTTAATTTTGTGGTTTCATACTTGCCGGGTTCAAAAAATGTGAAGGCAGATGCCCTTTCTAGGAGTTTTGAGCCTGACTCCTCTGGTGATTCTGAGCCTATGGGTATCCTTAAGGATGGGGTGATTTTGTCTGCTGTCTCCCCAGACTTGCGACGTGCTTTGCAGGAGTTTCAGACTGATAGGCCTGATCGTTGTCCGCCTGGGAGACTGTTTGTTCCAGATGAATGGACCAGTAGAGTCATCTCGGAGGTTCATTCTTCTGTGTTGGCAGGTCACCCTGGAATTTTTGGTACCAGAGATTTGGTGGCCAGGTCCTTCTGGTGGCCTTCCCTGTCTCGGGATGTGCGTGCCTTTGTACAGTCTTGTGATGTTTGTGCTCGGGCCAAGCCTTGCTGTTCTCGGGCTAGTGGATTGTTGTTGTCCTTGCCTATTCCGAAGAGGCCGTGGACGCACATCTCTATGGACTTTATCTCGGACCTCCCGGTTTCTCAGAAAATGTCCGTCATTTGGGTGGTGTGTGACCGTTTTTCTAAGATGGTTCATTTGGTACCCTTGCCCAAATTGCCTTCTTCATCTGAGTTGGTTCCTTTATTTTTTCAGAATGTGGTTCGTTTACATGGTATCCCGGAAAACATCGTTTCTGACAGGGGGTCTCAATTTGTGTCTAGGTTCTGGCGAGCGTTCTGTGCCAGGATGGGCATTGATTTGTCTTTTTCGTCTGCATTCCATCCTCAGACTAATGGCCAGACGGAGCGAACTAATCAGACCTTGGAGACTTATTTGAGGTGTTTTGTGTCTGCTGATCAGGATGATTGGGTCGCCTTTTTGCCGTTGGCAGAGTTTGCCCTCAATAATCGGGCCAGTTCTGCCACTCTGGTTTCTCCTTTCTTTTGCAATTCAGGGTTTCACCCTCGTTTTTCATCTGGCCAGGTGGAATCTTCGGATTGCCCTGGAGTGGACACGGTGGTGGATAGACTGCACCGGATTTGGAGTCATGTGGTGGACAATTTGAAGTTGTCTCAGGAGAAGACTCAGCAGTTTGCTAATCATCATCGTCGTGTGGGTCATCATCTCCGCGTTGGGGACTTGGTGTGGTTATCTTCTCGTTTTGTCCCTATGAAGGTCTCTTCTCCTAAGTTTAAACCTCGGTTCATAGGTCCTTATAAGATTTTGGAGATTCTTAATCCTGTATCTTTTCGTTTGGACCTACCAGCATCTTTCACCATTCATAATGTCTTCCATCGGTCGTTGTTGCGGAGGTACGAGGTACCGGTTGTTCCTTCAGTTGAGCCTCCTGCTCCTGTGCTGGTGGAGGGTGAATTGGAGTATGTTGTGGAGAAGATTTTGGACTCTCGCGTTTCCAGACGGAGACTTCAATATTTGGTTAAATGGAAGGGATACGGTCAGGAGGATAATTCTTGGGTGACTGCCTCCGATGTTCATGCCTCTGATTTGGTTCGTGCCTTTCATAGGGCGCATCCAGATCGCCCTGGTGGTTCTCATGAGGGTTCGGTGCCCCCTCCTTAAGGGGGGGGTACTGTTGTGAATTCTGTTTTTGAGCTCCCTCTGGTGGTTACTGGTGGTACTGGCTGACTTTTGTCTTGCACCTGTTCCCATCAGGAAACTGGGAGTTTCCTATTTAGTCTGGCTTCTCAGTCATTCTAGTGCTGGCAATCAATGTTACCAGAGCACCTCTGTTCCTTGCTACCTGCTCCAAGTCTGCAATTCAGCTAAGTTGGATCTTTGGCATTTTTTGTGTTTGTTTGTCCAGCATGCATTTATATTTCTCTTGCTGCTGGAAGCTCTAGTGATCTGAAATTACTACTCCGGTGTCATGAGTTGATAACGGAGTTAAAATAATTTCAGGATGGCTGTTTAGGGTTTTGAGGTGACCGCGAAGTCCTCTTTTGTATTTTCTGCTATCTAGTCAGAGGGCCTCTCTTTGCTGAATCTATATTCATACTGCGTACGTGTTTTCCTCTTACCTAACCGTTATTATATGTGGGGGGCTACTATCACTTTTGGGGTTTCCCTGGAGGCAAGCCAGGTCTGTGTATTCCTCTACTAGGGGGTAACTAGATCTCCGGCTGGTGCGAGGTGTCTAGGGATAATCGTAGGCACACCCCCTGGCTACTATTAGTTGCGTGTTAGGTTCAGCGTCGCGGTCATCTGAGATTCCATCATTCCTAGAGCTAGTCCGTTTTTGCCTGAGTCCCTGCCATTGGGAACCATGACAAGGAGCGCCATTTGGAATGCAGACTTCGATGGAATGGTCTGCAGGCGTCACACTGCATTTGCAGAGTCCCTAAAGTACCTAAACAGTAGAAACCCCCCACAAGTGACCCCATATTGGAACTTAGACCCCCCCCAAGGAACTTATCTAGATGTGTTGTTTAGACTTTGAACTACAGTTTATAACTAGTGTTGAGCATTCCGATACTGCAAATATCGGGTATCGGCCTATATTTGCTGTATCGGAATTCCGATACCGAGTTCCGATATTTTTGCGATATCGGAAATCGGAATCGGAAGTGTTCCCAGTCATCTTCGGCGTGTGCGGTGCGTATGGTTCCCAGGGTCTGAAGGAGAGGAAACTCTCCTTCCGGCCCTGGGATCCATATTCATGTAAAAAATAAAGAATAAAAATAAAAAATATGGATATACTCACCCCTCCGAGAACCCTGGCTGTCACCACTGCAAGCGTCTGCCTCCGTTCCTAAGAATGCAGAGGGTGAAGGACCTTCGATGACGTCGCGGTCTTGTGATTGGTCCGTGACCGCTCATGTGACCGGTCACCTGACCGCGACGTCATCGAAGGTCCTTCACGCTCTGCATTCTTAGGAACGGAGGCAGACGCTTGCAGCGGTGACAGCCAGGGTTTTCGGAGGGGTGAGTATATCCATATTTTTTATTTTTATTCTTTATTTTTTACATGAATATGGATCCCAGGGCCTGAAGGAGAGTTTCCTCTCCTTCAGACCCTGGGAACCATCCAGGATAGCTTCCGATACTTGTGTCCCATTGACTTGCATTGGTATCGGGTATCGGTATCGGCGATATACGATATTTTTTGGATATCGGCCGATCCCATCCGATACCTTTGAGTATCAGAAGGTATCGCTCAACACTATTTATAACGCAGAGCTGTGAAAATAAAAAATCATTTTTTTCTTGCAAAAATGTTTTTTAGCCCCCAAAATGTTTATTTTCCCAAGGGTAACAAGAGAAATTGGACCCCAGAAGTTGTTGTCCAATTTGTCCTGAGTACGCTGATACCCCATATGTTGGGGTAAACCCCTGTTTGGGCGCACGGGAGAGCTCAGAAGGGAAGGAGCACTGTTTTACTTTTTCAACGCAGAATTGGCTGGAATTGAGATCAGAGCCCTGATGTGCCTAAACAGAGGAAATCCCCAATTCTAACTGAAACCCTAACCCAAACACACCCCTAACCCTAATCCCAACTACACCCCTAACCCCAACTCCAACACACCCCTAACCCTAATTCCAACCATAACCCTAACCACACCCCTAACCCTGACACACCCCTAACCCTAATCCCAACCGTAAATGTGATCCAAACCCTAACCCTAGCCCCATCTCTAGCCCTAACCCTAGCCCTAACCCTAGCCCTAAACCCCTTCCCTAACCCTAACCGTAGCCCTAACCCTAGCCCTATCCGTAGCCCTAGCCCTAGCCCTAACCCTAGCCCTAACCCTAATGGAAAAATGGAAATAAATAATTTTTTTAAATTTTTATATTTTTCCCTAACTAAGGGGGTGATGAAGGGGGGTTTGATTTACTTTTATAGCGGGTTTTTTAGCGGATTTTTATGACTGGCAGCTGTCACACACTTAAAGACGCTTTTTATTGCAAAAAATATTTTTTTGCTTTACCACATTTTGAGAGCTATAATTTTTCCATATTTTGGTCCACAGAGTCATGTGAGGTCTTGTTTTTTGCGGGACAAGTTGATGTTTTTATTGGTAACATTTTCGGGCACGTGACTTTTTTGATCGCTTTTTATTCCGATTTTTGTGAGGCAGTATGACGAAAAAACAGCTATTCATGAATTTCTTTGGGGGGGGCGTTTATACCATTCCGCATTTGGTAAAATGGATAAAGCAATTTTATTCTTCGGGTCAGTGCGATTACAGCGATACCTCATTTATATCATTTTTTCCTGTTTGGCGCTTTTATACGATAAAAACTATTTTATAGAAAAAATAATTATTTTTGCATCGCTTTATTCTGAGGGCCATAACTTTTTTATTTTTTCGCTGATAATGCTGTATGGAAGCTTGTTTTTTGCTGGACAAGATGACGTTTTCACCGGTACCATGGTTATTTATATCCGTCTTTTTGATCGCGTGCTATTCCACTTTTTGTTCGGTGGTATGATAATAAAGCGTTGTTTTATGCCTCGTTATTTTTTTTTTTTACGGTGTTCACTGAAGGGGTTAACTAGTGGGACAGTTTTATAGGTCGGATCGTTACGGACGCGGCGATACTAAATATGTGTACTTTTATTGTTTTTTATTTAGATAAAGGAATGTATTTATTGGAACAATATTTTATTTTATATTTTTATTTATTTAGGTTTTTTTTTTTTTTTACACATGTAAATATTTTTTTTTTTACTTTGCGCCAGGGGAGGACATCACAGTAAAGTGACAGATCGCTGATCTGACACTTTGCTGTGCACTGTGTCAGATCAGCAATCACACAGGCACAGCAGGGAGGCTTCCCGACGCCTGCTCTGAGCCTCCTCCCTGTAGGACCCGGATGCAGCCCAGTGGCCATTTTGGATCCGGGGACTGCAGGGAGGAGACGCTCGGTACAAGGTGAGCACATCGCCTTGTACCGAGGGTCTCAGGGAAGCCCGCAAGGAGCCCCCTCTCTGCGCGATGCTTCCCTAAGCCCCCGGATCACTGCGATCATGTTTGATCGCAGTGTGTCGTGGGTGGTCCGTGAGCGCTCCTGGCACATAGTGCCGGATGTCAGCTGCGATAGTCAACTGACACCCGGCCGCGATCGGCCGTGCTCCCCCCGTGAGCATGGCCGATCGTTATGACGTACTATCCCGTCCCTGGGAATTAAGTCCCAGGTCACCTTGACGGGATAGTACGTCAAATGGGATTAAGGGGTTAAAGGGGTCCTCTGGGGGTGATGGCACTGCAGCAAGGATGGTATGGCTTCCCATAGGTGAAACTGAGTCCCCAGGGCTCCCAGTGTAATAGGCAACGATGGCGTGATGCAAGAAAGAATCAGAGGACACAAGGTTGCAGTCTCTTTACCTGTTTACTGGTGGTTTACGGCCACAGTCCAGGGTACTGGTAGCAGGTGATGGTGAGGTCCAGGCAGCCTGGAAATGATTAGGGATCCCCTTAGTCAGGTGGGATTAGGAGCCTTCCTTGCTGCGCTGTAAGGTGCATCCCTTGCTGCCCATGGCTTCTTACAAGGTCCTCTCTCTTTCTCTCTCTGTGTCCTAGGACAGTACCCGCATGGCAGGCAGCACAAGCCTTTTTACAGGTGTCTCTAATTACTGTGACTCCGGGCTCTGTATGCTGCTGTGCCTTCGGGTGTAGTTGTGGGCAAGTAACTTTCAATCTCCTTCTCTCTGGTTTCTGCTGTGGGGCATACAGTCCCACACAGCCTCAGTCTCCAGGTGTCCGATTCCTGCGGTCCAGCATGGAGGGAGCCCAGTCACAGCTCCCCTCCAGCTCCTCACTTCTCTTCTGCTCCTTCCTCCTTCACTGTCTGCTACAGACTACCTAACTCCTCCTCCAAGCCAGAACATATATCTAGGGCAGCTCCCTTGAAACCGGGTTCAGAGCTCCCCCTTCTGGCTTGGAGTCTGAACATGTTGCATGTACAGATTACCTGTTAAAGGGATCCACCTCGTTTCCAGGCATGGCAACACCCTCCCCAAAAGGAAGGCAATACCACTGTGGTACCCAAACTTCTGTGGTTCCACATAAAAATGCATGTGAAACCGAACACGAATCCGAGTGTGCTATGTTCGTGCCAAATTTGAGATTGGCAAACGTTTTCCAAACAAGTTCACACATCTCTATTCCTCTATTACTGTTACTTATGTACACAGATTATGAGGTTACAGTGTTACCAGACTGATAATTTAGCAGCTTAACACAATCATTGCTTTGTTACCTTAGACTTTATTGCTTTACTTTAACAGCTTGACACAAAATTATGTTATATGTTAATCATTAAGTAAGTAAGAACTTATAAATACTGCATCTATTACTATTAAAAGCTAAGTCTATGCTCTCACGGTAAGTATTTGGTGAGTTTTTGATGTTGCAGATTTTCTGCAGCATTTCTGCACCTATTAACTCCATTGCGTTACGTGTTTATTCATTGCATTGTTTCATTGCGTTTTTATCATGTTTTTAACCCTGCAGTTTTTGTCTCTGGTTGGTATATCATGTTTTAAACAAAGCTGCTTTGTTTTTGATACTTCCTGTTATTTGGCTTTGACTAAACTTTATTGACACAGTAATGTGTTTTTAGTACACTAAAAACGCACATGCGTTTTTTACCTGCAAATTTTCGGCATCTAATGCAATTCTATGAGGAAAATCTGAATACAAAACTCAATGTACAGTGCTCATATGTGAAATTAACCTGTTGCAGACTATAAACATTTGCACAGATACTTGAATGAGTCCTATGACAATGCGTGTTTGGCATAGCAAAAATATACAGCATTAAAATCTCACTAAAAAGTCACTTAACTTAATAAAGAGGCTTTTGTGGTGGAAACTCTACCTAAACCCAAATTTGATAGCAACTAAAATGTTTTTGAAAAGCTATAAAAATAACGAGAAGACAGGAGAACATCCAATATTGCAATAGAAAATGAATGAATGCACTGTAGGTAAAACCCTTATATACACCACCAGGGTTCTGAAACATCAAATTAATCCATTTGACTTCCTGTCTCAGCAATACCAAATCGAGGTTGTTTTTACTGCTATGATAGAACTACAAACAACGAGAAACCTGTGGTGAGTCTTAAAAGGAATGTGTCACGAAGTGTTTTATTATTGTTTTTACTGTTTTTTATTAGGGTTTTTTTCCAGCCACTGGGGACTGCTATTTGTATTTGCAAATGTGTAATGTGTCAATACAGACAGCAAGAGCAGCACAGAATGGGCATGGGCGACTAGGGTTAGTTTCTGTGAAGGAAAAATATGATTGTAGGGGAATATA
This sequence comes from Ranitomeya variabilis, assembly GCF_051348905.1. Lineage (NCBI taxonomy): Eukaryota > Metazoa > Chordata > Amphibia > Anura > Dendrobatidae > Ranitomeya > Ranitomeya variabilis. The sequence continues at coordinate 654,926,449 of NC_135234.1, forward strand.
TAACAGCAGTAGTTACATTTAGCAGACAAAGGACAAACTGGATTTACCAGTATTGCTGGAACTCTGGAACAATAATGAGAAGTGTTAATTGTGCACTTTGGTCTAGTGAGCCAAGCTTCACAGTCTAGGCAGATGGTGATTATAACCAAGCTGAATATTTACTATGTACTGTATGGAGGGGGTAGCTAGAGACACAGTATATTTGAAAAGCAAAGTCCTGTCCCCTCAATTAGCCCACCATCCAGTCATAAACAGCAATTTTTAAACAGTCCAATCTAGGTCGTCCTGGAAATATGAGCCCAGGACCAGGCATATAAAAGATTGGTGATACAATAGGAACATTTTTCACATTTTTCAAGCCTGCTGGTTATGATCCATAATTAATATCTCCCTCCCTCAAGGAAGCAGAAGATAACTGTAGTTGTAAACGTTTAGCTATTTGTTATTTTTCCTTTTTTTTATAACTTTAACTTTGGCATATTTGTGTGTAATTTTATTGTTACCTTTGTATATCTTTTCTTTTAAGCACTGTGCTCCTTAAATTAAATCTTAAAACTTTAATAAGTTTGATCATTGTATGCTATAAAGAATCCTTAGCCTTTCAGAGTGTGTGAACTTTTTTTGATTGTCTAACATATTTCAGGACTCATCACCCAGTGTGTTTGTTGAGTGGTGGCAGCCTGTTGGGTATCCCTATCTCTGTTGTGTAGTTCGTGTTGGGGATGTGATTTATGCTCACTTTATAGCCTGTAATAGAGGTTAAGTGCTGAATTGAGTGAGAGGTGATAAATTAACCCTTGCAGACACCCACGTCATGTGCTGAGAAGTGTGTACATGACAGTCTCTATATCCTATGCTATCACTGTTATGTTATGTTATGACAGTGCTGTGAGGGAGCACAGCTTCAGTGATGTCAACGCTAGTCACTGAACAATAATTTTCAATGCCGCCGTCGATACAAAGACTCCCAATTGCACAGGACAAATTCTGCTGCCACTAGCTCCGATTTCTTAATTGTTAACGGGTCTGAAGCCAACCCAGATTAGTAGCGTAATTCACTTCAGAGGACGTGACCGTATGTTATAGAGCAAGGTGAGACAAGCTAGTAATTTTATATGTTACTCCAAAAAAGATAGGCAGTGTTTACAGAGGTATAAAAAGATAATATAAAGGCAAATATCATATGTACAATACAATTACAAATAAAATGGGATCAAAAGTTGAAAAACACTTACATTTCGTTATGTCATATCAATTCATGGCTAACCATGTGCTCTGGGGGAAGGACGAGCATATATCTTAGATGCATCACCCCTGTCTCTCAGCAGCTAGACCCCAGACAAAGACATGTGAAGACTGCTTCTTCACTCACTTATTTCCTAGCCTAAAACCCAGGCAATCCCCCTGTGGTGACCTCACTTAGACGCTGAAACCTCCCCTTTACTTAGAGTTATGGCACCCATTTTTATGCCTAGCTCGCTGTACGAACCTCGTATATGAAAGACCCAATGATCAGGAGGAGCACCACATCGGGCGATTCTTTTAAGTGTAAACACAGTGTACTTACATGACCCGCTTACGGAGAAAACTGCTCTTTGCACTCGTTGGGTTTAGCTTCTAGCGATTTCAGGGAGTTATAGATCCCTTGATGGACATCCGGAATATATAATTCTTATATCTCTAGCCCTGATTGGTATAGGCATAACCTTCAGAGAACAATAGAATCTCATGCTTTCTGTACCAGTTTTAACCAGTATCAGGCGGGAGGGGGGAATGAGGGATTTTCACAGACAACAGAGAAACTTGGCACTCCAAAATACTTTACCGTGGATAGCTATTTATTCAATGTGCATACCAGTATAATTGTTCTGATGAAGGTCCGGATGTGGACCGAAAATGCTCAACTTTTGTCTCTATGAATGCACATTGAATAAATAACTATCCACGCTAAAGTAATTTTGAGGGCCAAGTTTCTCTGTTGTCAGGTTGCTTTGGGCTGGATGCCCTACTTAAGCACCTAACTCGCATGATAGTACGAGTGCCGTTTGTACCACTACAAATTGGATATTCACAGAGTCTGTCTGCCCATCGTTAAGCCATATAAATTCTTGAGGGGGGGAAGAAGTATAGGATTTCACACACAGGCAGAGGGAGAAGAGGGAGGTTGGAAAGGCCCACAGCGTGTGTCTGACAGGCCATGGAACTTTTAGGTAGATCCCGAAACAGGGCATATTCACATTATCGTGACAAAGAGTTGTTGCAGTGGATTTGTGGCAGTGATGAGGTTATGTGCTTAGTATAACCCATGGACCACATTGAAGCACTGATGCTGTGGATGATTTATACTACAAAGTCTGTGACCAGATAAACGCAGCTGTGAACATATCCTACCCTTTTACAATCTGTGGGCTGTGGCAATGAGCAGATCCATCCAGTAATCTGTAAGTAGTTTATGGGGGCCGGCAATGACCTACAGAGTACACAGAGTGCGGGATCTCATCACCATCATGGCACTTTGTAGTGTAAACCCTCCATCTTATCAGTTCTCCGCCATGTGCCGTGTTTCACTGAGCTGCTCCAGTATGCCAATCCGAAGATGCTCAATACTTTACAATACAAGTCAGTGGGAAAGCTCAATAGAGTGTTTTGCCATTGATTTTGCTTGTAAATCCATTATCAGGTTCTTCATATTTGAATGGCGTAAAAATAAAAACAACCAGAAAAGACCATTTAAAAAAAACCACAAAAATTAAAGGAAAAAAACACTAAAGAAATGAGTTTAAAAAATAAAGATTCTCAAAATAATAAAAAAAAAGCTACAAAATTCTTCAGGAAAAAAGTGCCAATGTTTCCTGTGGAGTTTTTCATCTTGAAATACTCAGTGGCTTTTCATGTCTGAAAAATATGTCAAGTATATACCATATATCCAAAATCTGTTATTAAAAAACATCATGAGTACCTATAAAAGTTTATGAAATGGGAAAAGGTGAGAATCTGTAGTAAAAAAAAAAGTCAAACGCAAAGAGAAACTGCTGAGACTGCAAATGCAGAAACAAAACTGCCAAAAATACAGGATATGACATGGCCATATGAGTTGCCTGCCAGGGCTGCGGCGTACTTGGTACCGGGGCCGATACTTAAGGTGACATCCATGTAAAAGGGGAAATTGAATAAAGTTTGTGTTCATGACGCCACCTGTGGTATTCGGTGACTAGCGACAAACGCTGCTTAAAGGGGTCCTCTGGGGTGATGGTATGGCAGCTAGATGGTATAACTTCCCACAGGTGAAGTAGGTCCCCAGGGCTCCCGATGTATAGGTGAAGATGGTGAATGGTGCGCTAAGAAACAGAGGACATAGGTTTGCAGTCTCTTTACCTGGTTTACTGTAGGCTTCAGGCAACTACAGTCCTCACAGTTCCTCTTTGTCCTCCATATAGGTTAGGACACAAACCCGTATGACAGGTGACTCAAGCCTTTTTACAGGGTCTCTATCACGACCCAGGCCCCATATGTCACTGTTCCTCCTGGGTGTAAAGGCGGACAGGTAACTTAAAGTCCAGCTGTTCTGCTGGTTTCAGCTATGCCCCTTAGAGTCCGGCACGGCCTCGGTCTTCTGGCTACCAGAATTTGCGCTAGCCAGGGAAGTAGCCAAATCACTGCTCTGCTCTCCAGGTGTCATTCTCCTGTGCCTTCTCTCTGCTGCAACGCTGGCTACACGGCCCCTTCAGACCTTCTGATACTCTATGTTCGTCTGCCTTCATCTCTGTCCTCTAATCCGGGTTCAGAGCTCCCCCTTCTGGCCTGGAGTATGAACGAGTTGTGTGTAAGTGATTACCTGGTGAAAGATATCCTTCATCGCTTCCAAGCGTGACATCACTCTCCCCATAAGGAAAGCAATGCCACTGTGACGACCAGGACCCTGGGGCATCACACATATAATGACCACAAATAAAATTATTCTTTATGCACATATGATGGGTCTGAAAAGTTTCCTGAAATTGCAGTTACACTTTAAAGGGAGCCTGTCATGTTGTACATGTAGTCCTATCTGTGGGCAGCATGGTATAGAGCAGAATGATATATAGGGCAATCTGGTGGCTCAGTGGTTAGCACTGTAGGCTTGCAGTGCTGGAGTCCATCAAGGACAACATCTACAAGGAGTTTGTATGTTGTCTCCGTGCTTGCATGGATTTCCTCCAGGTTCACTGGTTTTCTCCCACACTCTACAGACATGCTGATAGGGACTTTAGATTGTGAACTCCACTGGGAACAGTGATAATGATGTCTATAAAGCTCTATGAAATTCATGGAGCAATATAAATAAGTAAAACAAAATTAAGATTCAGTATACCTCACATTTTATTCATTACAGGAAAGAAATATATCTTGGTACCTTGTTAGCCAGTAGATAGAAAAATATTTAGAATTGAGAGTCCTCAGTGGTTGATACCTTTTAATGGCTAACTGAAAAGATGGTAACAAATTGCAAGCTTTCGAGACTACATACGTCTCTTCATCAGGCAAAGACTAAAACAAATTCTGAAGAATCACATATTTATGCACAACATAGTATAGAAAAAAAAAAAAAAGGGAGAGGGGGAAAAAACCATGGATAAGCCAGGTGACATGAAGCAGAATTACCATGGGTGATAAACAGTTACATCCATAAATATTGGGCCAATTCTTAGATAAGGATTGTTTTATTGTCCTGTGATTAGGGTCTGGTTCTGTTGTGATGACCCCACATGGTCTGATGGGCAAGTTCATTAGTTGATGTAAAAAGACATAAATCCGTGTGACACATTCATTCCTGCATTTAGAGTGTCAAAGGTCGTCATCAGTTTATATTCCCAGACTCTCCTGTCTTTCTGTGATTTGAAGTTACCCTTCAATACAAGTAATTTCATGTCCATAATGTTATGATTTGGGAGACAGAAATGTATTGCCACAGGTATATCCATTCTTTTTTCTCTTATTGTATGGCGATGAGAGTTCATCCTTGTTCTCAGTTTCTGCCCTGTCTCCCCTACATACAGACGCCCAGTTGGACATTTAGTACAAAGAAAAAAGAATGGATATACCTGTGGCAATACATTTCTGTCTCCCAAATCATAACATTATGGACATGAAATTACTTGTATTAAAGGGTAACTTCAAATCGCAGAAAGACAGGAGAGTCTGGGAATATAAACTGATGACGACCTTTGACACTCTAAATGCAGGAATGAATGTGTCACACGGATTTATGTCTTTTTACATCAACTAATGAACTTGCCCATCAGACCATGTGGGGTCATCACAACAGAACCAGACCCTAATCACAGGACAATAAAACAATCCTTATCTAAGACTTGGCCCAATATTTATGGACGTAACTGTTTATCACCCATGGTAATTCTGCTTCATGTCACCTGGCTTATCCATGGTTTTTTTCCCCTCTCCCTTTTTTTTCTTTTTATTCTTTTTTTTTCTATACTATGTTGTGCATAAATATGTGATTCTTCAGAATTTGTTTTAGTCTTTGCCTGATGAAGAGACGTATGTAGTCTCGAAAGCTTGCAATTTATTACCATCTTTTCAGTTAGCCATTAAAAGGTATCAACCACTGAGGACTCTCAATTCTAAATATTTTATTCATTGAAATCCCTGGTGTTTGTATGTATATGAATCGAGTGGGCTGAGTGTATCCACCTAAAAAACCATCATCTTACAGGACATTCCTCAAGAACCTCTTTCAAGTCTGAATCTGCCACCAAAATTGGCCACTTGGAAGTTATTCTCTTTCTTTCTTTCTTTCTTTCTTTCTTTCTTTCTTTCTTTCTTTCTTTCTTTCTTTCTTTCTTTCTCTGCTGCATAATATAATCAGTCATCGCAGTTCATTGCTCTAAGCCAGTGTTCCCCAACTCCAGTCCTCAAGAGCCACCAACAGGTCATGTTTTCAGGATTTCCTTAGTATTGCACAGGTGAAGGAATTATTGCCTGTGCAATACTAAGGAAATCCTGAAATCATGACCTGTTGGTGGCTCTTGAGGACCGGACTTGGGGAACACTGCTCTAAGCATACATTCCCACAATCAGTATTTGCTGAGTTTTTGACCCTACAGAATTTCAGCAAGGATTCCGCACCTTAGTTTCCTTGCATTTTTTTACATGTTTTTAGTGCACTTTTGAGGCATGCATTTTAGTCCCAATAAAGTTGGTTAAAACACAGGCAGCAGAGCAAACCGGAACCTGTCCAAAGCAAAGAGTTCAACACTTAAATGCATATACAGATGGAGTGCCCCCGCGTAGAGCAATGGGGTACTCGGTACCGAGTCCTTCGGTTCTCAGCGGGGATGTCATGTTGGCTGACCCGGTCCGTGGCCCTAGGGGATGTCTATTGTAAAATGGGGTAAAGGTCTTTAAAGGGATAAAGTTTGTGACGCCACCTGTGGTATTCGGTCAAGGTGACCGACGCTGCTTAGGGGTCCGCTGGGGTGATGTAATGGCAGCTAGATGGTGTACCTTCCCACAGGTGAAGTGTATCCCCAGGGCTTCCCAGTGTGTAGATAGTGGATGGTGTGAGGTGCGGTGAAGAACGAGGACACAAGGCTGCAGTCTCTTTACCTTTACTGAAGGCTTCAGCATCCACAGTCCAGGGTACAGACCACAGGGTAGGCAGAGTCCAGCCGGTCTGAAGGCAAATCCAGAGTCCCCTTATCCAGGTGGAAATCAGTAGCCTTCCTCTAGCGCCTGGGTGTTGTAGTACCTCCCTGCTGAGCTTCTCAGTAAGGTCCTCACAACTGATGTTGGTGTTCTAGATGTTATTTCTCTTTCTCTCTGTCCTCCGGATGGAATGGATAGGACAAACCTGTATGACTGATGGCCTGAGCCTTTTTACAGGGACTCTATCACGCCCCAGCCCCCACAAGTTGCCACCGTGCCTCCTGGGTATAGGTCGGGCAGGTAACGTGGAATTATCTGTCCTGCCAGTCTCTGAAGCAAGGCTTGGATTCTTGGTATTCTGGCTACCGGATTCTGCGCCTCAGAAGGAAGCAGCTTGCTCCTGGCTGATCTCCCTCTGATATTCCTCTCCTGTGCTCTGGTTTCCTGCACACTCTCTGCAATATGTTCTCTTCCCAGGAACTGTAGCACTTCATGCCACAGAGCTCATCTTCCTCTGTCTTCCTGACAGGAACTGAACTCTGAACCCCTTTTCCCTCCAGATCAGGATGTTTTATAGGGGAGTTCACCTTAAACAGGCGTAGAGCTCCCCCTTCTGGTCTGGAGTGTGAACATGTTGCATGCATTGTGTTTACCTGGTAGGAAGATCTCCTTTATTGCCTTCAGACGTAACATCACTCCCCCTGGTGGAAGAACGACATTACTGCAACGACCAGGACTCTGGGGTGCTGCACAGACACAAATAAATATAAAGATATAGCTAGATAGATGATAGAAATATATTAGATAGAATAGAAAGATATCCTGCAGATTTCCAATTTCCCAACCCCCCCTTCATATTACAAACTTGCACCCTTTAGTGTCTTTCATTTGGCACTAAAGGGTATTTAGCCTGGTTTAACTTAATAAATAAAAAAAAAAATGACGTGGGTTCCCCGTATTTATGATAACCAGCAAGCGTGAAACAGACAACGGTGGGCTTATATTATGATATTGGGAAGGTCCATGGTTATTGGGCCCTTCCTGCCCCAAAATCCCAGCCCGCAGCCACCACAGAAGTGGTGTATCACACTACATGCACCAATTCTGGCGCTTTGCCTTGGGTCTTCCCTATTGCCCTTGTGTACTGGCAATCGAGGTAATTGTTTTTGGGGTTGACATCAAGCCCTGGTGTTAGTAATGAAGAGGCATCTATCAGACACCCCCATCACTAACCAAGTAAGTATAAAGATAAAAAGACACACTAAAATAGTTTATTTTAAAAAAACCACTCCCCGACTTTTTCCCTGGTTTACCAATTTATTAAACAAAAAAACCAATGCAGGTCCGCCGTAGTTCAAGGATTCCGACAGTTCACAAATAGAAATCTGAAAGACATGAAAAGAGAGAAATACAGACATAAAAGTAAGAGACAGTCCCTCGTTCACCAATTTATTAAGAAAGCAAAGTACCCAGCTCCGATGTAGTCCACTGGTCCCACAATGTTCCTCAATTACCTAGACCAAACACTATGGATATATGACACCCCAGGGTCCTGGTTGTCACAGTGGCATTGCTTTCCTCACGGGGAGAGTGATGTCATGCTTGGAAGCAAAAGAAGATGTCTTTTATCAGGTAATCACAAAGCACACAACATGTTCACACTCCAGGCCAGAAGGGGGAGCTCTGAACCCGGATTAAGGGGAACTTCCCTAATATAGATTCTGGCTTGGAGGGAAAGTTAGACAGTTGGTGCCAGACAGCAGACTGGAGCAGTCTGATGCAGAGAGACGTGTTTGGGGCCGTACAGCCGAAGGTGCTGCAGCTCTAGGATTGAGAGAGCAAGAAAGAGCGTTTAGTGAGTGTGCAGGAGAGAGGAGCACAGGAGAGTGACACCAGGGAAGCATAGCAGCATTTGGGTTACCTCCCTGGCCGAGCGCAGATTCCGGTAGCCGGAAGACCGAGGCTGTGTTGGACTCTAAGAGGCACAACAGAAACCGGCAGGACAGCTGGATTATTACAAGTAACCTGTCCGCCTAATACCCATGAGACACAGTGGCATATAGAGCCTGGTTCTTGATAGATACCCAATAAAAAGGCTCGAGCCACCTGTCATACGGGTTTGTGTCTTAACCTTCATGAAGGACAGAGAGAACTGTGAGGACCTTGCCAGAAGCCATAGGCAGTAAGGGACTACAACATCACCGCGCTAATAGGAAGGCCTCTAACTCCACCTAGTAAATGGGATTCTGAATTCGCTTCCAAGCCGGCCGGACCCTGCCTGTACCTGTGATCTGGTGCCCTGGACTGCAGTTGCCTGAAGCTTACAGTAATCCAAGTAAAGAGACTGCAAACCTGTGTCCTCCGTTTCTTTATACACTACCCACCATCACCAGCTACACACCGGGAGCCCTGGGGACCCAACTTCACCTGTGGGAAGCTATACCAGCTAGCTGCCATAACATCACCCCAGAGGACCCCCTTAAGCAGCATCGGTCCCCACTGACCAAATACCACAGGTGGCGTCACGAACACGAACTTTATTCACCAAACTCCTTTAAAGACTTTTCCCTTTTATTTGGGTGTCCAGGGCCATGGACCAGGTCGCCGCCACCATGACATCCCCTTTAAGTACCAGACCCAGTACTGAGTACCCCAGGTCCTGGCGGACGACTCAGATGCTCAAAACGAGGCTCTATAGGGTTTGAGCAGCAGCATCTCCTGCTCCTGCATGACGTGGTGACTGATGTGCGGTGATGTCAGGAATTCGCACAGCAGACTTCTGTGAGTGTACCTGCAAGAGAAATTTGACATGCTGGTTTTGGGTTTACGCATCGTAAAAAAAGAAGTACAATGGGCATGAGATTTCTATTAATTCCATCCACTTTGCTTGTACTGTAAAACACAGAGTTTTGGATGCCAAAACCTAAGATAGAAACAAAATGAACATAAACTTTGCTGAAGGTAAGTAAAAAACAAGGATGCACTTTGTCACTGGTGGGATGACGTTTACTGTTTTTTTTTAAATCATAAACAGTGTTTACTAAGTACCCTATGTTTTTTACATGTACTATTATTATATATTTACTTCAGGGTATTTGTCCATTTTGTTTTCATCTTAGGTTTTGTTTGTTTAGTGGCCAATGTGAACATTCTCCTGCAAGTTTCATGTATACCAACTTATACTCCAGTTCATTTCTTTCGGTTTTGCTCATATTTCTCTGTAGTTGAAAGTCCTGTAGACCATTCCTTATCATATTGAAATACCCATACACTATTCTTGCCTTCCTTGAGCACAGCTTTGTTTAATCGAATATATTTGTTTGCAACAATTTGTTGCACAATTAAATTGTGGAGGTACACCAAGAGCTGCTGTGTGTTACATTGCCCAAACCCAGAGCAGCGACAAGGTTTCAGGCACTGTCACTTATTAAGTTGTCCAGCTGTAATTAACAGTATGCCATCAAGTATGACATTTCATACAAATTTCTGTCTTACTGTTGGTGGGGACAGGAAAATGTCAGTTGAGGAAGATGTGGAAGAGATGAAGTGGGTGCATAAGCATCAACTGGTTTTGAAACCAGACCTAGAACTAATGTCCAACTGTGGAGTTGTCACCACCTAAACTACTTGTGGAAGATGTTCTGTCTTCATACACGTTGATACGGTGTGTGATCCAACATACAGCATAAACCACTTCTGTCTTCCAAAGTAAGCAGACTGTTTTCTGTAGTCTAACTTGTTTATTGGTAACAGGTATTGAAATGCGGTAAAACTATAAGAATACAAATGATTTGAGTAAGTATTGGGCACATAACAGCACAACTGATACTATAACTAACAGGGGAAGCATACAGGATGATGCAACTTCTACATGCAGCTACATACAGTAACTCACAGATAATAGATTTCCCGGGTACTAGTTGCTATACAGTAATCACATTCTATAGAACAATATATTACAAAAACAAGGATAGCAATCTTACCGGATAAACTAACCAGGGTGGCAGGAAAATGAAGTAGTTCCAACACAGCTGAATAACAGAGTGAACAGGAAATACAAGAGAAAAGGCTGGGGAATTTCCCAATCCCATGATGCTTTGCTGAAACCCACAATGCAACACTCTATTATTCATGGAAAACACAGGTTATAAATTTATCCACCACTGGGTGGTGCTATAACACAACAAAACCAGAACTATAATAATAGTTAACCTTTTAATGCTTGAAACGAACCCCTGTCCTGTTAGAAGGACAGAACAGAAGAACATCATCATTGTTCAAAATATTGACCCATTGAGCAATAAAAGACACATTCTGGCCTGGTTGCTGCTGCTGACAGAAGTATGCATCCTTGCAGCACAATGATAATGCAAATGCCAATGATCTCTGCCAACTAGTGAGAGTAAAAAGAAGGTATGGTTTTCTTTGAGAAATAATTGTGACTAGGTATTCTCCATCGAGGCTGAAAGTTTAAAATAATTTTTCAAAAAGCAGTTGAATCAACATTGTACAGCAACAACTGTGATGAATGTAGACATGTGTAGTTGAGTTTCCACAGAAAAAGTCGACTTTTGAAGATTCTTGGTGCTGTGCAGTGCTCACTGAATGTATTGGGGGACACTCACTTGGCAGCAGGATTAAGGTACACAGGAACGATTTTTCCACTTAATGAGTGCATGCGGTTTATTATACCATCATAAACCACTGTAGGCCATGTTTACACTTCACAGACTTAACTTACAGTTCATTAACTGACCCTCATCAGTGCACACAGTCTCCCATGCTCTGGGTTACCTGCCTGGCAGCATTGCAGGCTTCACAGGCTGGCATCATATGGGCCCTGACTTCCAGGGAAGCTGTCTTACTGGGATCACCGACCCGCACTATGACTTGCTTGACAAGCTCACATCCGTCAGTTACATACTCACAGAAGGACGGTAGTTTACCCCAACACAGTAGTGGATCGCCCCCCAAGGGCTGTGGGGTACTCGGTACCGGGTCCGATGTTCACTGTCGGATGTCATGATGGCTGACCCCGTCCGTGGCCCTGGGACATCCGTATAAAATGGAAAGGTCTTTAAAGGGATAAAATTTATGTTCGTGACGCCACCTGTGGTATTCGGTCAAGGATAACTGACACTGCTTAAAGGGGTCCTATGGGGGTGATGGCACTCCAGCAAGGATGATATGGCTTCCTATAGGTGAAGCTGGGTCCCCAGGGCTCCCAGTGTAATAGGCAAAGATGGCGTGATGCCAGAAAGAATCAGAGGATGCCACCTGTGGTATTCGGTCAGGGTGACCGACGCTGCATTAAGTGGTCCGCTGGGGTAATGTTATGGCAGCTAGATGGTATACCTTCCCACAGGACAAGTATGTCCCCAGGGCTTCCCGGTGTGTAGATGGTGGTATGGTGAAAGGCACAGAGAAGAACGAGGACACAAGGTTGCAGTCTCTTTACCTTTACTGAAGACTTCAGCATCCACAGTCCAGGGCACCAGATCACAGGGCAGGCAGAGTCCGGCCGGTTTGGAGGCAAGTCCAGAGTTCCCTTGTCCAGGTGGAAATCAGTAGCCTTCCCTTGCGCTGCGGTGGTGTAGTCCCTTACTGCCTATGGCTTCACATAAGGGTCTCACAGATGTGCTCCCTCTGTCCCCCATTTAGGATAGGACAAAACCCGTATGACTGGTGACTTGAGCCTGTTTATAGGGTCTCTTAGATAACCCGGCTCTGTAGGTGTCATCGTGCCTCCTGGGTGTAGGTGCGGACAGGTAACCTGCAATTAGCTGTCCTGCCGGTCTCTGAAATAAGGCGTAGAGGTCCTTACTCCCTCGGTGTTCCGGCTACCGGGATTCTGCGCCTCAGAAGGAGACAGCCTGAGAACTAACTTCTGTCTGGAACTCACTAACTTTCCCTACAGACTACAAGTTATATATATGTGGGGAGTGACCTAGTAAATAGGAGCAGAAGCTCCCCCTGGTGGCCTGGAGTGTGAATGTGTTGCATGTTTGTGATACCTGGATGCAGTTATCCTTTCTTGCCTCCAAACGTAGCATGACTCTCCCCTGGAGGAAAGCAATACCACTGCGACGACTAGGACCCTGGGGCGCCACAGTAGTACCGGATTCTGCAGGCACATGTGCAGCGCCCCAGAGTCCTGGTCATTGCAGTACTGTGGCTCCGCCACTATGGGGAGCTATGGTACGTCTGATGGCACTGAAGGAGTTCATCTGATCAGGCATCACAGACACCAATACATTTCACAGCCGGGCCTCCGGGGGGAGCTAAGGGTTCTATTCACTAGGCCACTCCCCACCATAGTGGGTAAAATGGGGGTCAGGCAGGAAGTTAGTCAGAAGCTGACTGGGTTGGAACCAGGCAACACCTTGTGGCAGAGGGTGTTGTGGGGGAAGATACAGTAGGGTCTCTGTCAGGGGTGGGATCCTGACAGAGGCTTGGCAACTTGAACGAACGTAACGGGACCGTGCCTGCTCAGGATAGCGGCGGTGCCCAAGGAAGGATCAGAAGCGAGATAGATTGTGCTGAGTGAGAAACGAGATCAAAGCACTAGGAGAACACCAGTAGGAGTCGTGCTGTAAGACTGAGGCAACATCCTACTGAGGCGCACAACCGGTGGCCGGAACGCCGAGAGAGTATCATAATATCCAGCTTCAAGCAATACTCTAAACAGCGGCAGGACAGTCAGTCTAAGGCGGGCTGTCTAACTTAAATCACCTATGCAGTCTTGGGGGGCAACTTGTGGAGAGGGGCGACTCTAGGGTCCCGGAAGAGCTCCGAGCCTACCCGTCAAACGGGTGCCGTCCCAACCAGAACATCAGGGAGGGACGGAGGATTAGCAGAACATCATCTAATCGAGTTGTGAGGGAACTTAAGAAACAGACACAACAGTTGTGGGGACTTTCTGTAAGCACAGCAGGGAAGGACCACAACACATAGCGCAAGCAGGAAGGCACAGATTTCCACCTGTGAAGAGAACTCTGGAAGTGCCATTGGACCGGCCGGACTTGCGCAGCCTGGTGAACCGTATTCCGGACTGAGGACCCAGAGATCTTCAGTAAAGAGGTAAAGAGACTGCAACCTGGTGTCCTCGTTATTTACCGCGACCTGCACCCCACAACTGCACCGCTACACCACCACTTATTGCACCGGACGCCCCCCCCACTGACAGACAGGGCCACGGACCGGGTCTAGCCACCGTGACAACCCCAGGACTGAGACCCAGAGGCCCGGATCCGGGTACCCCTCGGCCCTGCGGCGGTGTGGGGGCGCTCCAAACTTGGCGTCACGAACAGGATCTACTTAAGCCTGAAGAATCAGGTCATGTGTGCCTTAGAACTGTGATTTGTTGTGTTTGGACTGTACTTTATTGCAAAGACTGTGTGCTGCTATTTACCGCCAAAAGTTCCCGCCAAAAGTCGCCGCCATTGCTGCGCCAAAGGAGAAGGAGGGCGTGCCATGGGAGGAGACTACCAAAGTGGCGCCAGAAGCGGTGACCGCCCCCTGCACCTCTTGTTGCAAAGCGGTGACCTGCCTCGAAGCAGAGGACCACCCCCTGACCTGGAATGGCGGGAAGCAGGTGACGGAGAAGCTCGGCCCTGGAGAAATGGCGGAGTCCGATGCATGCACTGCCACCGATTATCGGACCCTGACGATGAACAGCAAGTGCCAGAACGAGGGAGGAACGGTCCCGGCTTGCCCTCATTCACCGGAGACAGACCCACGTCCACTGCAGCGGGAGGACCCGAAGTCCTTGGAACCGGCAGCGGTGCTGAACCTACCCATCCCGACCTTGGAGCCAACGGAGGAGGAGTCGCGGAAGGCGGAGCCGCCTCCGGAGACCGCATTGGAGGAGCCGCGGTCCGGGCTGCAGCCGACTCCAGCGTCCTTGTCAACGGACTGGATCGACATCGGTGGAATTACATCAGGCACAGGTATGGACGGCGCCCCTGCTCCCCTGCCCGGTCCCGCTCTCGTGACCGATCCTCAACACAGTAAGAGCCGCCTCCTCTCGGCAGAGCTAGTGGTGTTGCCCCCCGACGCAATGGGGAAGCTGGTGCCACCGCTGCCGACCCGGATGGGGGAACCCATAGATGTGGGCCCAGACGGGGTGATTCTCCAGTGGGACACCCCCCGGATCGGGCCGGATGGAGCTCGGGAGGAAGGTTCCACCCTTGCTGTGCTTACCTGGGAACAATACAAAGTGTTTGATTCTACATTGGAAAAAACAAAAGGAGGCAGAATTAACTGACCCACCGAGAGTACAACAACCGCCTCTTGCGCGCGGTAGGGGAGACGTGGTAAAGCGGGGAACGGTGCTGGCCTTCCACCCGAAGAGGGGGTGGGGCTCCATACAGGAACCGGGGCTACCAACTGACGTCTTCGTTACCAGCTGCAACGTGAAGACTCCCTGCTGCAGCCGAGATGGTGACCCGTTGCAAAAGGGGGATCAAGTGACCTACACCCGTCATCGGAATGCATACGGATGGTACGCCCGGAACGTTCGCCGCTGTGAACTTGGGAGAGTGTCATCTGTTGCTTCAACCATGATGGAACCGGACGTGACAGATCTTACCCACGTTGCCGCCGTATGCCTCATTGCAGTGACTGAACTGGCGGCTAGGATCCGCCTTCAGGTTCAGACATCAGGTGGTCTGACCGCACCAAGGAAATCCACCAGTGACACTGGTGCGACATCAGCCGTGGAGCAAGGATTGAAGCCTGCGCAGTCAGAAGGGGTCCACTTTCGGCTGTTGTCTTGTGATCTACTATGAGGATAAACCTCGATACCATGAGTATGTATATAGTTACTGTTTCCTGTTTTGCTGCTAAACCCGTTCAGGGTTAACTTTTTAAAGGGATCCCTTTGTTGACCCGGGATCCCTATTGTTGTTTTGTTTGTTTTTCTAAGTTTTTGCACAAGTTTCTAAAAACTGCCGCAATCATGAACAGTGCATGATACAAACTTCTTGTATATAGTTTGCACCTTATTAAAGGCGCTCCCTACTGGTTTTACTCCAAAAAGGACTCTTTGTGAAGATACCACACTGGAACCTTTGCGGAGTATGGACTGGTAGCTTAAGAAGATATGCTACTGGAGCGCCCCCACACCGCCGCAGGGCCAAGGGGCACCCGGAGCCGGGCCTCTGAGAGTCTCTGTCCAGTTCTGGGGTTGTCACGGTGGCTAGACCCGGTCCGTGGCCCTGTCCGTCAGTGGGGGACGTCCAGTACAATAAGTGGTGTTGTAACGGTGCAGTTGTGGGGTGCAGGTCGCGGTAAATAACGAGGACACGAGGTTGCAGTCTCTTTACCTCTTTACTGAAGATCTCTGAGTCCTCAGTCCAGAATACGGCTCACCAGGCTGCGCAAGTCCGGCCGGTCCAATGACACTTCCAGAGTTCTCTTCACAGGAGGAAATCTGTGCCTTCCCCCTAGCGCTATGTGTTGTAGTCCTTCCCTGCTGCGCTTACGGAAAGTACCCCACAACTGTTGTGTCTGTTTCTTAAGTTCCCTCACAACTCGACTAGATGATGTTCTGCTAATCCTCCGTCCCTCCCTGAGGTTCGGGTAGGAACGGCACCCGTTTGACGGGTAGGCCTGGAGTTCTTCCGGGACCCTAGAGACGCCCCTCTCCCACAATTGCCTCCCAAGACTTCATAGGTGATTTGAGTTAGACAGCCCGCCTGAGACTGACTGTTCTGCCGCTGTTTGGAGTATTGCTTGAAGCTGAATGTTATTCTACTCCCTCGGCGTTCCAGCCACCGGTAGTGCGCCTCAGTAGGATGTTGCTTCGGTCTTACAGCACGACTCCTACTGGTATTTCTCCTTTGCGTGATCCCGTTTCTCACTCAGCACAATCTATCTCTCTTCTAATCCTTTCTTGGGCACCGTCACTACCCGGAGCAGGCACGGTCCCGTTACGTTCGTTCTCGTTGCCAAGCCTCTGTCAGGATCCCACCCCTGACAGAGACCCTACTGTATCTTCCCCTACAACACCCTCTGCCACAAGGTGTTGCCTGGTTCCAACCCAGTCAGCTTTCTCATCTAACTTCCTGCCTGACCCCCAGTTTACCCACTATGGTGGGGAGTGGCCTAATGAATAGCACCCTTAGCTCCCCCCGGAGGCCCGGCTGTGAAATGTATTGGTGTCTGTGATACCTGATCAGATGAACTCCTTCAGTGCCATCGGACGCACCATAGCTCCCCATAGTGGCGGAGCCACAGTACTGCAACGACCAGGACTCTGGGGCGCTGCACTACCTCATAAAGACTTGGTCCCCTCTTAAAGGGGATGTTCCCTTGTGCGTCTAAAGAATGGTTTTGCTTTAATTAATGTCTTGACCGAAAAGAAAGTGATAATAATGTTTACATGAGTAAGTTATATGTATTTAACTGGTTAATTGTGAGAAAATGCTGATGATGTTCCCTGAAAAGAAAAAAAAAAAAAAAAGAAAAATAGCAGAAAGATGCAGTGGGCCCGTAGAGGTAGACATGGTGTCCAGCATGCATGGGAAAGAGAAAGATAATGAGAAGGCTTAATGTTTAATAGAAAATGTTTAATAATGTTGATAGGTAATGAGGATAGAAGGTAAACCCTGAGTCCTCTTAGGAGCCATATAGAGATGGCTCAGTGCCCTTCAATTGAAAGTAATGTTATGTTCTATACTGTGTATAGTAGTTGAGAGACAGAAGGCTCGGGCTGAAAGGAGCGGTCCTGTAAGAAAGGAGAGGCAGTAGGTCTGGTGCCGATAGGACAGGCGGTCCTGCAGATTAAAGAAGGAGGATGAAAAAGTTAATTTACCTTATAATGTGATTATAGGAAGGTCTTTAGTGGATTCAGAGTGTATGTCCTTAAAGGCAAAGTTAAATTATTGTTCAACAATGTTGCACTAAGTAGAATACCCGGTTGGGTAAGAAGAGTTGTTTATAGCATGTTGCTATGATATTTAACCATGTTTGTAATGTTCAAGTGTCCTTACCTCCCATAAAGGGAAGCCTGTTCAAGTATACTTACTGTTATTGCACTCAACAAAACTGTATGTCTTTTTGCTAACTTGTATTGTTGTTTTCTTCCCAGTCCCGGAGTACTGTGTTTAACCAGGGGGGAGTGCAGCGCCCCAGAGTCCTGGTCGTTGCAGTACTGTGGCTCCGCCACTATGGGGAGCTATGGTATGTCTGATGGCACTGAAGGAGTTCATCTGATCAGGCATCACAGACACCAATACATTTCACAGCCGGGCCTCCGGGGGGAGCTAAAGGTTCTATTCACTAGGCCACTCCCCACCATAGTGGGTAAACTGGGGGTCAGGCAGGAAGTTAGTCAGAAGCTGACTGGGTTGGAACCAGGCAACACCTTGTGGCAGAGGGTGTTGTGGGGGAAGATACAGTAGGGTCTCTGTCAGGGGTGGGATCCTGACAGAGGCTTGGCAACTTGAACGAACGTAACGGGACCGTGCCTGCTCAGGATAGCGGCGGTGCCCAAGGAAGGATCAGAAGCGAGATAGATTGTGCTGAGTGAGAAACGAGATCAAAGCACTAGGAGAACACCAGTAGGAGTCGTGCTGTAAGACCGAGGCAACATCCTACTGAGGCGCACAACCGGTGGCTGGAACGCCGAGAGAGTATCATAATATCCAGCTTCAAGCAATACTCTAAACAGCGGCAGGACAGTCAGTCTAAGGCGGGCTGTCTAATTTAAATCACCTATGCAGTCTTGGGGGGCAACTTGTGGAGAGGGGCGACTCTAGGCTCCCGGAAGAGCTCCGAGCCTACCCGTCAAACGGGTGCCGTCCCAACCAGAACATCAGGGAGGGACGGAGGATCAGCAGAACATCATCTAATCGAGTTGTGAGGGAACTTAAGAAACAGACACAACAGTTGTGGGGACTTTCTGTAAGCACAGCAGGGAAGGACCACAACGCATAGCGCAAGCAGGAAGGCACAGATTTCCACCTGTGAAGAGAACTCTGGAAGTGCCATTGGACCGGCCGGACTTGCGCAGCCTGGTGAACCATATTCCGGACTGAGGACCCAGAGATCTTCAGTAAAGAGGTAAAGAGACTGCAACCTGGTGTCCTCGTTATTTACCGCGACCTGCACCCCACAACTGCACCGCTACACCACCACTTATTGCACCGGACGCCCCCCCACTGACAGACAGGGCCACGGACCGGGTCTAGCCACCGTGACAACCCCAGGACTGAGACCCAGAGGCCCGGCTCCGGGTACCCCTCGGCCCTGCGGCGGTGTGGGGGCGCTCCACATACACTTCTAGGGAAGCTGCCTTACTGGGATCACTGACCCATACTATGTATTGCTCAACAAGCTCACTCCATCAGTTCCTGAAGGACGGTAGCTTCCCCCAACACAGATAGCCGTCATGGACTCTACAGGCTCATGCCTCCTTCATGTGCCTTCCAGGAAACCTGTACTCTTGCAGGACATTCCGACATAGAGACCATGTGACCAAACCACAGTCTCATTATATTGTATGAGACACACCAATTGATGGGAGGAGTGTGGTTAGCTAGACCTGCTCAGCTCTCCCACTAACCCTGCAAGCCTAGCCCCTTATACATTAAGCAAGGCTCGTGGAACTACAAGTTCCAGAGAAACATTCCAGGCTTACAGCGCAGAGGACCTCCTCCTCTGCGACACATACTGGCCATTCACAACAATGCCGGTCACTGTCTCACATTGGTGGCACATATGAATAACTAACAGTGAAATAGAGAGAGAGGAGGAAGAATACAGAAAACAATAGATATGGTGATGATGACAACAATTAGGACATCTTGAGGATGCAGCCTGACTGTCAGAAAAAAAATCACAATAAGTCTGAGTCTTGCTTTTAACGCTGGCCAGTTTGCCTTTTCCACATGTGGTGCCACTTTATGTGTTGAGGAGGGCCATAGTGCCTAGTAGACCAGTACACTTATGCCAGGAGGTCCACAGCTTTTTCTGTGGCTGCAGAGCTTACACGCTGCAAAATACAAGTCCACCATCAACAAAGAAACAAAATCTCAAAGCTAAGATGCCCACACAAAGTCACTACCAGTGGTTTAAGGCATCTTTCAGTCTACCTCACCAACAGCAGGTGTGACTCCTCCTGCTGCCAAGCTGGCCACAGCAGAAGCCGACCTGCCCCTGGAAGATTTGGATAATTTGGATGAATGAACTCTTGGAACCCTCTTATATGCCACCACATCCTAGCCCCTCTGATCTGGTCCTGGGTCCTGTCTATCACAAAATCATCATTATAGTCATCAACACGATCATCATCATCATCACAGTTGTCTCAGTGTGGGAAAAATTCCAAGCTCGCCTGCGATGAAACAAAGAGTGAAAAATTTAAAGGGGTATGAATACTTTCTGTACACACTGTATATACCAGGATGGGGCCCAGGATAAGGGACATATACCAGAATGGGGGCTATAGATATCGGAATGGGCCGAGGATAAGGGGCATATACAAGGATGGGGAACATATAGCAGTATGAGGGACATATATACTAGGATGGGGCCCAGGGACCCAGGATATATACCAAGATGGAGGGCATATATATCTCAGGGAGAGAGACATATATATCAGGGGAGCCCTTCAAATCTTGCACCGAGGCCCATCAGACGTTAGTTACGCCACTGGTTTTAAACCTTACAGCAATATATTTACATAGTAAAAACTTGCTGATAGATTCTTTTTAAACGAAATGATCCTTTTTGTAAAACCAATAACCAGATTGTACCATGCATTGCAATGACCCCCTTATGTCCCCGATAGTTTTCATTTTAGGAATTTGGCGATGTACTTGTAAGCAAGAGATTTATGTGCAGCACTCTGCTCTCTTAGCAAGTTCAGTTCAAGAAAACAGGAAGCGCTTCCCTGCATCACATCTCAGACTCTGTGAGTTTATAAAAAGTTATAAAAGTCTGTTTTGCATATTTCTCACTTCCTGAAGGAAGAATTCTTGACATACGAGAAGCAAGAGCAAGGCCCTGTCCTACACACTCGCACAGCATATGGCTCTCAGCAAGCCAAAAGAGCCCCAGGGAAGAGGTCAGTAGTTCCAGATAACTGTATTATTCTTGGTTGATTCTTTAAGAAAAACTAGACAATATTGTGCTGTACAATATTATAAGATATATGTGAGGAAATGACATTGGCAAAGCCTGTGAGCTTGAGTCATAACTGACTTGTAGAAGGAAGGGATGTTTTCAGTAACAGTAAACTTTTAACAGTGCCAAAAAAAAGACATTTTGTGGTAAAATTCAGACAAAATTGTCTCCTGTAATATATCAAATACATGTAACAGGATCAACTAAGTAGCCAGAATTTGGTCAACTGTTTAGATACTGACATTTTTGATATTGCAAAGATCATTTTTGCAAATAAGGAGTGCAGCCATATTGAATTTTACTAAATTTGCTTCTCAGAAACAGATAACTTTCTGTCATTTTGTCAACATGTTGTAGCAATTATGCAGTCACACAAAAAAGTTAACTTAAAAGGATATTCCCAGAATTGAAAGTCATCCCCCAATTACTGGTAGTGTGACTGCTGGGATCCTCAGAGACCCCAATAACAGCACTCTGGAGCCCTGTCTTTAAAAGGGCTGTCCGGTCCAAAATGATAAGTCTGCAGTCACTCTGAGTGACTGCAGACTTATGAATCCCCCCAGCGAATGCACTTCAGGGATTTGAAAGTTTCTGAGCCGGTACATATGTGTTATACATACTCCCGGCCAGAACCTGGCTAGTGGGCACAGCATCGCTCCATACATTTGTATTAAGTGAGACAGCGCCCCGTCTAGTGACGCTGCCATCCAATGGGCCAGAGCTCTTTTCATAGGATTGTTGATGGTCACAGTGGTCCTTAAGTTCACCCCTACCTATGAGTGGGGATACATTTTAAATCTTGGAATACCCCTGTAATGTACCATTCATAAGTTTATGACATGGGAGGGGAACCTTTTTTCTGCCTTAATTTGGATATTTATTATATTGTTCACGAGCCGTACAAAATTATAAACTTTAGGGTATTTTCACACTGAGCGTTTTGCTTAAATTTTTTTGCTAATTTTCAGCTGCTTTTTACAGTACCAGCAAAGCCTATGAGATTTCAGAAATCTCATGCACACACATTGTTTTTTGAAATCGAGATTTTGTGCTTTTTTTTTTTTTACATAAAGCATGTCACTTCTTTCAGCGTTTTTCACCCATTGACTTGAATGGATGGTGAAAAAATGCTGCAAATACGCAGGTTAACTTTTTTGCAGTGTATTTGCTGCAGAAAAGTCAAGGACAGCAGGATGTTACCTTAAACTCAGCTCTGCTACCTCTAGATGGCAGGCTGTATAGTTGCATGATACGTCCATACAGCCTGTCATCCAGCAGAGATACTGAGCAGCGGACCTGAACCAAATTCACTTGAATGGAGGGCCCAACAATACAGTGTTTGACAAGCTGTCATATGTATGACAGTGCGGCATACACCACTCCTGATCGGCGGTGAAACCTCCCCGTCGGTCAGCTGCGGTTCCCACGCTGTCAAAAGACAGCGTGAGTGCTCAGCTGTGATCGGACATATACATTTCACTTCCGGTCACTGGTGTCAGCTGATGGGACTACCGCTCCTATCATCCGACACCTGCTGCTGCTAACACTGAGAGCAGGAGCAGCTGATGGGAGTATTCATTGGCTGCTCCTGCGCTGTAAATAAATACTTAAGGAAAAAACCTGCGTGGGTTCCCCCGTATTTTTGATAACCAGCCAGGCAAAACGCACAGCTGGGGGCTGCAACCCTCAGCTGTCAGCTTCAGCAAGACTAGTTATTAGTGATGAGCGAATATACTCGTTACTCGAGATTTCCCGGGCACGCTCGGGTGTCCTCTGAGTATTTGTAAGTACTCGGAGATTTAGTTTTCCCTCACCTCAGCTGGATGATTTACATCTGTTAGCCAGCTTGATTACATGTGGGGATTCCCTAGCAACCAGGCAACCCAACATGCACTTATACTGGCTAACAGATGTAAATCATTCAGCTGCGGCGATAAAAACTAAATCTTCGAGCACTAAAAAATACTCGGAGGACATCCGAGCGTGCTCGGGAAATCTCGAGTAAGTAGTATATTCGCTCATCACTACTAGTTATCAAGAATAGAGGGTTCCCCAAGCCCTTTTTTAAATTACTTGAATAAATAATTTAAAAAAATGGTGTGGAGTTCCCCCCATTTTTGATAACCAGCCTTGCCAAAGCAGGCAGCTGGTATTCTTAGGCTGGTAAGGGGCCATGGATATTGCCCCCCAAACTAAAAATAGCAGCCCGCAACTGCCCAGAAAAGGCACATCTATTAGATGTGCCAATTCTGGCACTTTTCTCAGCTCTTCCCACTTGCCCTATATCGTTGGCAAGTGGGGTTCATATTTGTGGGGTTGATGTCACCTTTCTATTGTCAGGTGACATCAAGCCCACGGCTTTGTAATGGAGAAGCATCTATAAGACAGCTATCCATTACTAATCCTATAGTTGTATGGTAAATAAACACACAAGTAGAATAAAGTCTTTTATTTCAAACAAAACAAAACACTGTTATTTTTAAATAAAAAAGTAAAATTAACACAGTTATAGTCAACTACTGCCTAATTCCATCAAAGCCCTTGTCTTCTATAATAAAACAAAAATTAAAAACAATATCCCTCACCTGTCCGTCATTCACGCCACAATCCATGTCTGGGGGATCATTAGTTTTCAACCTAAACAATGCCAAGATGCAACCGTCCAGGCTGACAACCACTGGTGAATGAGCTGCTGCGAGCGCAGCCTCAGTGACTAGCGGTGACGTCACTGTGGCTTCGTTCCCAGCCAAGCTGAACTGCGGTGACCTCGGTGACATCCCCGCTAGCACCGTGAAAAAGTCGCATGTTGCAGAGGTGAGTTCACTGCGGTTCACGGGAATTTCACTGTGGTGAATTTCAACTGCGGTGAACTTACTTCTGCACCGTGCGACTTTCTCACGGTGCTAGCAGGGATCTCACCAAGGTCACCACAGTTCAGCCCAGCTGGGAATGCAGCCTCAGTGAAGTCACCACTAAGCACTGAGGCTGCGCTCGCAGCAGCTCTTTCACCAGTGGTTCTCAGCCTGGACGGTCGCATCTTGGCACCGTCCAGGTTGAAAACGGTTTATCCCCTAGATATGGATTACGGTGTGGGACAGAACGATGGAGAGGTGACGGATATGGTGGTTTATTTTATTTCTTGCAGGGGAAAATGACATCACTGCAATGAGTGATGCTGTAAGTATGGTATAATTCAAATTTATTAAAGGAGTCTGTCTTTCTTTCAATTAAAGGACTATTCTTGATTTATATTTTTTTTTATAAAATATGTCTGTAGGCTTAGTAATGGGGCAACTTATTGATGACTCTGCATTACTAACCTCGGGGGCTTGATGTCACCTGACAATAAAAAGGTGACATCAACCCCCCCAAATATTACGCCACTTGCCACTGCTACAGGGCAAGTGGGAAGAGTGAGGCTAATTGCCAGAATTGGCATATCTTATAGATGCGCCTTTTCTGATGCGGCTGAGAGCTACTGTTTTTAGCCTGGGAGGCCAGTATCCATGGCCGCTTCCTAGGCTATTAGTATCAGCCCGCAGCTGTCTGCATAGCACTTGCTGGTTAATTATAGGTTGACCCTATGTCATTTTTTTAGGGTCCCCCATTTTAATAGCCAGTAAAGGCTAAGTATACAGCTGTGAGCAGATATTAATAGCCTGGGAAGCTCCATGGATATTACCCCCTTCCCAGGCTATAAACATCTGCCCACAGCCGTCGGTTTTCCCACTGCTGGTTTAGAAAATTATGCGGGAGCACACGCCATTTTTTTTCAGAAAAATTATCTTTTAATAAATAAATACATGTTCAGTAACCTGCACACACATTACTAATTGTATATGTCACAGACATCTGTATATCACCTTTTCTATGTGTATTTACTGTATGTATTCCATCTATTCTATGCTGTTGGGTCCTGCTGTGATTTCACTGTACACGGCTGCTGAATTGCTGCTTTTCTTCTATTTATCTATGTAATATATATACTGTGTATATACACTGCTCAAAAAATAAAGGGAACACTTAAACAACAGAATATAACTCCAAGTAAATCAAACGTCTGTGAAATCAAGCTGTCCACTTAGGAAGCAACACTGTTTGACAATCAATTTCACATGCTGTTGTGAAAATGGAATAGACAACAAACGGAAATTGGCAATTATAAGACACACTCAATAATGGAATGGTTCTGCAGGTGGGGACCACAGACCACATCTCAGTACCAATACTTTCTGGCTAATGTTTTGGTCACTTTTGAATGTTAGTTGTGCTTTCACACTCGTGGTAGCTTGAGACGAATGCTACAACCCACACAAGTGGCTCAGGTAGTGCAGCTCATCCAGGATGGCCCATCAATGCAAGCTGTGGCTAGAATGTTTGCAATGTCTGTCGTGTAGTGTCCAGAGGCTGGAGGCGCTACCAGGAGACAGGCCAGTACACCAGGAGACGTGGAGGGGGCCTTAGGAGGGCAAAAACCCAGCTGCAGGACCACTACCTCAGCCTTTGTGCAAAGAAGAACAGGAGGAGCACTGTCAGCCCTACAAAATGACCTCCAGCAGGCCACAAATGTGCATGTGTCTGCACAAACGGTTAGAAACCGACTCCATGAGGATGGTCTGAGTTCCCGACGTCCACAGACGGGGCTTGTTCTCACAGCCCAACACTGTCCAGGATGCTTGGCATTTGCCACATCACACCAGGATTGGCAAATTCGCCACTGACGCCCTGTGCTCTTCACAGATGAAAACAGGTTCCCACTGAGCACATGTGACAGATGTGACAGAGTCTGGAGATGCTGTGGAGAGCGATCTGCTGCCTGCAACATCCTTCAGCATGACCAGTTTAGCAGTGGGTCAGTAATGGTGTGGGGTGGCATTTCTTTGAAGGGCCACACAGCCCTCCATGTGCTCGCCAGAGGTAGCCTGACTGCCATTAGGTACCGAAATTAGATCCTCAGACCCTTTGTGAGACCATATGCTGGTGCAGTTGGCCCTGGGTTCCTCCTAATGCAGGACAATGCCAGACCTCATGTGGCTGGAGTGTCAGCAGTTCCTGCAAGATGAAGGCATTGAAGCCATGGACTGGCCCGCCCGTTCCCCAGACCTGAAGCC
Organism: Ranitomeya variabilis; assembly: GCF_051348905.1. Taxonomy (NCBI): domain Eukaryota; kingdom Metazoa; phylum Chordata; class Amphibia; order Anura; family Dendrobatidae; genus Ranitomeya; species Ranitomeya variabilis. Next base: position 654,952,335 of record NC_135234.1, read on the forward strand.
GATTGAACACATCTGGGACATCATGTCTCGCACCATCCACCAATGTCACAGTGCACCACAGACTGTCCAGGAGTTGGCGGATGCTTTAGTTCAGGTCTGGGAGGAGATCCCTCAGGAGACAATCCACCGCCTCATCAGGAGCATAACCAGGAGATCATACAGGCACGTGGAGGCCACACACTACTAAGTATCATTTCCTTGTCTTGAGGCATTTCTACTGAAGTTGGATCAGCCTGTAACTTCATTTTCCACTTTGATTTTGAGCAACATTCCAACTCCAGACCTCCGTGGGATATTAGTTGCGATTTACGTTGATCATTTTTAGGTTTTACTGTTCTCAACACATTCCACTATGTAATGAATAAAGATTTACAACTGGAATATTTAATTCAGTGATATCTAGGATGTGGGATTTTAGTGTTCCCTTTATTTTTTTGAGATATATATATATATATATATATATATATATATATATATATATATATATATATATAAAGAGTTTTTGGCAAAGCCAGCTTACCGCTTTGAAGAAACCAGAATACATCCAACCTGTGGTTACAGTTCACACGGAAAACGGATTGGGACAAATCCACACATGTAAAGAAAAAACGTTTTGTTTCTCCAGCGATCAGTCCAATGGTAGAGTAAAATATACCTTTTATTTATCCATTAAAAAGTTCCAGATTTCTTCAGTTACAATATTGCATGCATTCAATCCCTTATGGCTGAGAGGAGGCATCGCGGGAGCTGGGTGAGTATTTCTCTGCAAGCGGGCGGGCGCACGAGGCGTGGGAGGCGCTAGGTGACCCCCAAACTTTATTTTTAACAAAAAAAATAGATTTTTCATCTCTTCTCTCCTGCGAGCGCAGCAGGGGACAAGAGATGAATGCCGCCTTCAGCACCACACACAGGGGACAGCGCTTAACTGTAGCGCTGTTTCTCCTGCGGCGGTACGTGCACACGGAGGAGAGTGCACACTGTTCTCCGTGTGCACGTGTGCGGGACGCTTTGCGGACCGTGCTGCCGGAGAAACATGGACATGTCTCCGTGTTTTGCACATGCACACACGGTCCATGAAAACACGCAGGCATGTGCATAGACCCATTCATTTGAATGGGTCTACGTGTGTCAGTGTCTCCGGTACGTGAGAAAACTGTCACTACACGTACCGGAGCCACTGACGTGTGAAACAGGCCTTCTGGAGAAAGTACAATCTGTGACTGCAAAAATCTAATTGCATCACCATTACCACACCTTGGATTATTATCAGTGCCTTCAATTTACCAACCTGTTAATCAGGTTATATTGAAAATGTATATTCAGGACGAGCATCTACCTGTGTTGTATCCAATCCTAGTCTGCCTGGTTGAGATCATTGATGCACTGGGTTCTGTACAGTACAATTTATAGAAGGAACAATAGTAAGTATTTAAACACAAACTATTCAGTTTTTTGGGTATGGATTTATATTTGATTTTGTTTGCTTTCTAAAAAGTGGGGATTTGTTTTATACCAGGGTGTTCTAACTTGTGAGCAAATCACATCAGTCAGAATGCCCTGACATCTATGAAATGGACATGACATCGATGACATCATTAAATATGGAAATCTGTGACATCTGTTCCCTGACATCGATAGCTGTTATTGCAACCTGGGAATTGCAATTTAACAGTGTGGAGGTCAATACACTAAAAATCATTTAGTTCAAACATTCCTCAAAGCCTTTTAGCCAGAAAAGTGAAAAGCTTGAAAAGTCACAACATGGGTGTGACTGGGCATGGGCACCTCACTCATTAAATTCATGATGAGCAGTGGCGTTTCTTACAGGGAACCTGTCAGCCAGATTGTGCATAGTAACTGACATACAGTGACACCTGCACTGCAGCATGATCGCATATGTAATGTGCATAGGATTATTATGGTTGAGGTTATCCTGAAATTAAAAAAAAAAAAAGAAAAAAAAAAAAAGATCCATTTGAAAATGGCGCCTGCCCACAGAAGGTTTTCTTTTTTTTTTAGTATGCATATATAATATTCATTGTGTAAACTAGGGGGCAGGTCAGTGAGGGATCAGTGACCTGTCAGCAGTCTGCATTATGAATACCTAATCAGAGCATCACATGAAGACCCCTTCACAGGCCGCCCTGGAGCATGAGCATATCATTACCTCAAAACTGAAAATAAAGATTAAACAAGGTATCATTTTACTCAGTATAACGGCGCAGTCCTGACACTGTCTGTATGTTACTGTGCACAATCCTGCTGACGGGTTCCCTTTAATGGGGTTATCCACCGCTAGGACAACCCTTTCTCAATCTGAATGTTATATTAACCCCGGAGGTATTTCCAGATTTCTGTTTTAGTTTTTTGCTCCCCTTCTTCTCAGAGTCAGAACTTTTTTATTTTTCCGTCAATATGGCCGTGTGAGGGCTTATTGTTTGCAGAACGAGTTGTACTTTTGAACGACACCATTGGTTTTACCATGTCATGTACTAGAAAACAATTCTAAATGTGGTGAAATTGCAAAAAAAATGCAATCCCATACTTGTTTTTTGTTTGTCTTTTTTACTAGGTTCACTAAATGCTAAAACTGACCTGCCATTATAATTCTTGAGGTCATTACGAGTTCATAGACACCAAACAAGTCTAGGTTCTTTTTTATCTAAGTGGTGAAAAAAAAAATCCAAACTCACCGCACTTTGAATTTTTTTCCCATTTTTCCAGTACACGATATGTTAAAACCAATGGTGTTGTTCAAAACCAAAAGTACAACTCTTTCCGCAAAAATCAAGCCCTCACATGGCCATTTTGACCAAAAAAAAAAAAAAGTTATGGTTCTGGGAAGAAGGGGAGCAAAAAACGAAAACGCAAAAAGGAAAATACCTCCGGGGGTTAAGGGGTTAAACAATGTCAAACATCCAGATTAAGAAGGCATTATCCTAATAGTGGACAACCACTTTAAGCCATAAATATTACTCCAGTTACACACTGGAGAAAGATTTGCGGTGAGATGCAGACAGAGGTGCATGCAATGAGAGACGTGCACCTCCTAATGAATAAAGCCCCTGACACTATACCCTGCCTCATCATCAAGACAATCATGAAAAATGCCAGTTTTGATGAATTGGGGCCTCAGTCTTTCTGTAGAGTCTCTATGCCTTGCTGTATGACAGTGGCATAATGGCCAGTGCCTGAGGTAAGTATTTTGCCCCATCTAGCCTGTGATCTGTTAGCACGCCTTGAGTCCAGTTTATCAGTTCAGTATTGAACATATCATCCCCAAAGCACGTGTATTGTAATTTGAGAAAAATACTGAAGTACCGTATTTGTATTTTACACTTTGACTTCCTAGTTTTTTTTGTCTTTTTGTTGAAATCGGACATATAATTTTAAAAATAAAAAGTGAGATTATATTATTATTTTTTGCTTTTTTTAGTTACACTTTTTATGTAACAATTTTATTAAACTGAGCCCTATCCTTAACCTTAACTGTAAATCTGTATCACTGAGGTAAAAACAGCCATACTTGCATGGCCATACAGGACCGATTAAACTCTTAATAAATAAATGACACAGACACCAATTTTAATGGATGAAAAATGGCCGTGAGTTTTATTTTGGGTTACATCAGTTAAATAAATCTCTAACCTTCAATAAATAATCCAATAAATAATCACTAAACTTTACCAAACTACCAATCCGCCCCAAACAAGGGGCAATTTTCCCTCAAATAAACTCACAACAAAAAGAATTGAAAAAGGGGGGGGGGTGGAACCTTCCTTGCTTCAGAGGAATGACCGTTGGTTCTGTCAGAAATTACCTCAGCACGACTTTATATAGCGCAAAAAGCCTGCTATAAATAAATCCACCAATCGTGGCCCGTAGAAATGGCGCCAAACAAACCAGCTGAAGCCGGTTAAAGCCAATTCCAAACAAAGGCTATAAATATTAACCCTTTGTTTCCCCTTCTGTGAGGAAATAAGACATAGCATTTAGCTAATCATAAAAAGTAAAACTCCACGGCCCGTATAGCCATGAGACCCCCCCTTTATCCTATTTCATGTACGGGGGGGGGGCTGACAATATCATGTCCAGACACAAATGCACAGACAGGATGCAGCGGGTCCCTCAATATAAAGGCAGGGGCAGGACAGGTGCAAAATACTGAAAACAAGCCACTTACTAACCCACCAAACCAGGGGCCGGCTGGCACTTTTCAGCCTGGGGGGGCAATCACAAGGCAGTGGCCCTCGAGTTGCGGTGGCCCTCCTTTTCCCTGCTTATTCCTGGCCACTGCGTGAAAGCAGCAGAGATAACAGGCTTTAAAAACAGGCTGGTACATAGATATGGAATATACAATACTGTATGATGTCCCCACTGCCTCCTATATATAGTATGAGGCTTTACAGTTTTCTACTGTATATACCCATACCTCCCAACTTTTGAAGATGGGAAAGAGGGACAAAGTTTGCGGCGCGCGAAGAGCGCCGCGGCAAATTTTAGGCCACACCTCTGACCACACCCATTCATAACTAGCCACACCCCAACCACACCCATTTAGCACTGCTGATCACACTGTTTCATGAAGAATAATTATAAACAAAAAAATATGGCCACACAGTGCTCCATACTGTATAATGACTGCACATGATGCTTCATACTGTATAATGACTGCACATGATGCTTCATACTGTATAATGACTACACATGATGCTCCATACTGTATAATGGCCTCACATGATGCTCCATCTACTATATAATTGTCTAAGGGTCACTTCCGTCTGTCCTTCTGTCTGTAACGGTTATTCGTTCGCTGATTGGTCTCGCCAGCTGCCTGTCATGGCTGCCGCGACTAATCAGCGACGCACACAGTCCAGAAGAAAATGGCCGCTCCTTACTCCCGACACTCACTGCCCGGCGCCCGCATACACCCCTCCGCTCACCACTCACACAGGGTTAATACCGGCGGTAACGGACCGCGTTATGCCGCGGGTAACGCACTCCGTTACCGCTGCTATTAACCCTGTGTCACCAAGTTTTTTACTATTGACGCAGCCTATGCAGCGCCAATAGTAAAAACATCTAATGTTAAAAATAATAAAAAAAAATTAAAAATGATTATATACTCACCTACGCCGCCTTTCCCGCTCCTCGCGATGCAACCGCCACGTTCCGTTGGCACGGATGGTCTGGCAGAAGGACCTGCCGTGATGTCACGGTCATGTGACCGCGATGTCATCACAGGCCCTGCGCGCCTGCGCGAGCAGGCTGGGACCGGAAGCTGCCGCCTGTACCTCGCACAGGCGACAGAACTACAAATATGGTGAGTATGTTAGAACTACAAGGGGCCCTCGGATCAGAAGGTGAGTATGTTAATTTTTTTGTACTGCGTGGGCTGCGCAATGTACTGCGTGGGCTGCGCAATGTACTGTGTTGGCTGCGCAATGTACTGCGTTGGCTGCGCAATGTACTGCGTTGGCTGCGCAATGTACTGCTTGGGCTGCGCAATGTACTGCGTGGGCTGCGCAATGTACTGCGTTGGCTGTGCAATGTACTGCGTGGGCTGCATAATGTACTGCATGGGCTGTGCAATGTACTGTGTGGGCTGCGCAATATACTACGTGGGCTGTGCTATACGCATACATATTCTAGAATACCCAATGCGTTAGAATCGGGCCACAATCTAGTATAGTATAATAGCCCCAGTTCTCCATATTAAAAATAATGAAGTTTATACTCACCTCATCCTGATTCCCAGCACTGCAGCCTCCATTTTCTCTTCCGGTCCGCAGAGCGGCATTAGGCAATAATGTCATCCCGCCTCCTGCATGAGCACACTGAAGTCTCAGGAAGCTATGGTTTGCAGCTTATGAGACAGTAAGGTCGGGGTCCCAAACTGGCAAAATTTTCAGGTTCCCTTGAGACTTCACCCAGGTTCCACACCAGCTCCTTCTCCACGTTCCCACTGCCCACTCTTGGAAAAACTCAACTTCTCTACCACATCCTCACCAATCAGATATTAACAGTTCCCATCAAAGACCAAATCACATTCACAATCAGCAGCTTTTGTTCTGGCCAAAAGAATTTTTAAACTGACACCACGACATGGTAGACTTTCAGCCGGTCCCTACTCTAAACTATTAAAAATAAATATATTTTTATGTATTTTTCTTTAAGAGAAGGAGTCACATATATTTACATTTTTTTTAAACAACTATTAATACCACATACAAGGGACAAATATCGTCACACCATGACCAGGCCACATATTATCACCACATAGTGACCGAATAATACCACATACAAGGAACAAATACCGCCACACCATGACCAGACCACATTTTACCATCACATAGTGACTGAATACTACAATACTGATTATTAATTTAAAAAAACCCACAATACTAAGTGCCATTTTATACAGGAACTCTATATTTACTGTCAGTTTACAGGTAATACAGGGATCACCAGTGACACTGTACACAGGAGCTCTGTAAAGAGCGTCAGTGTAAGGTAATACAAGGATCACCAGTGACATTATACACAGGAGCTCTGTTTATAGTGTCAGTGTATAGGTAATACAGTGATCTCTGTTGACATTATACACAGGAGCTCTGTATAAAGTGTCAGTGTACAGGTAATACAGTGATCACCATTGCCAGTGACATTATACACAGGAGTTCTGTATATAGTATACAGTGTATAGTGTCAGTGTACAGGCCAGGTAACACACTGACTCACCAGTGACGTCTCTAGCTGAAGTTCTTCATCTTTGCTTTTCTTTCTCATCCAGCACAGACCACCATCACTTTTTCCAGCCAGGACTCGTCTCTGCATAAAATACACAGTTACCTAGAGCACCACTTTGAGAGCACATTCCCCACTTTTTCCCTTTCTTCTACACTACACATCTGAATACAGAGGTGCACCCACAATCAAGATATAATTGGTTATTTTGCAACCTCACAAATTGTAAGCTTGCGAGCAGGGCCCTCATTCCTTTTGGTATCTGTTGCTCTACAGTATGTGTTTATTGTTATGCTTAAAATCCATTGTCTATACAAGTTCACTCTAAAATGTAAAGTGTTGCGGAATATGTTGGCGCTATAGAAATAAAATTATTATTATTAACACACCATTCCAAATATAAATTATAATCTACCACTGTGCTCCCACTAACTATAAATAGCCACTTTCCCCATTTAATATATAAATTAGCACCTGTACTCTTTCCCCCAATTCATTACCAGTCACTTCATCCTCAACGCCCCCCCCACTATGTACAGTACAGACCAAAAGTTTGGACACACCTTCTCATTTAAAGATTTTTCTGTATTTTCATGACTATGAAAATTGTACATTCACACTGAAGGCATAAAAACTATGAATTAACACATGTGGAATTATATACTTAACAAAAAAGTGTGAAACAACTGAAATTATGTCTTATATTCTAGGTTCTTCAAAGTAGCCACCTTTTGCTTTGATGACTGCTTTGCACACTCTTGGCATTCTCTTGATGAGCTTCAAGAGGTAGTCACCGGGAATGGTTTTCAATTCACAGGTGTGCCCTGTCAGGTTTAATAAGTGGGATTTCTTGCCTTATAAATGGGGTTGGGACCATCAGTTGTGTTGTACAGAAGTCTGGCGGATACACAGCTGATAGTCCTACTGAATAGACTGTTAGAATTTGTATTATGGCAAGAAAAAAGAAGCTAAGTAAAGAGAAATGAGTGGCCATCATAACTTTAAGAAATGAAGGTCATTCAGTCTGAAAAATTGGGAAAACTTTGAAAGTGTCCTACAAAGAAACTGGCTCACATGAGGGCCGCCCCAGGAAAGGAAGACCAAGAGTCACCTCTGCTTCTGAGGATAAGTTTATCCGACTCACCAGCCTCAGAAATCAAAGGTTAACAGCAGCTCAGATTAGAGACCAGGTCAATTCCACACAGAGTTCTAGCAGCAGACACATCTCTACAACAACTGTTAAGAGCAGATTTTGTGCAGCAGGCCTTTATGGTAAAATAGCTGCATGGAAATGAGCTGCTAAGGACAGGCAACAAGCAGAAGAGACTTTTTTGGGCTAAATAACTCAAGGAATGGACATTAGACCAGTGGAAATCTGTGCTTTGGTCCAATGAGTCCAAATTTGAGATCTTGGGTTCCAACCACCGAGTTTTTGTGCGATGCAGAAAAAGTGAATGGATGGATGCTACATGCCTGGTTCCCACCGTGAAGAATGGAGGAGGAGGTGTGATGGTGTGGGTTTGCTTTGCTGGTGACACTGTTGGGGATTTATTCAAAATTGAACGCATACTGAACCAGCATGGCTACTGCAGCATCTTGCAGCGGCATGCTATTCCATCCGGTTTGCGTTTAGTTGGACCATCATTTATTTTTCAACAGGACAATGACCCAAACACACCTCCAGGCTGTATAAGGGCTATTTGGCCAAGAAGGAGAGTGATAGGGTGCTACGCCAGATGAACTGGCCTCCACAGTCACCAGACCTGAACCCAATCGAGATGGTTTGGGGTGAGCTGGACAGCAGAGTGAAGGCAAAAGGGCCAACAAGTGCTAAGCATCTCTGGGAACTCCTTCAAGATTGTTGGAAGACCATTCCCAGTGACTACCTCTTGAAGCTCATCAAGAGAATGCCAAGAGTGTGCAAAGCAGTCATCAAAGCAAAAGGTGGCTACTTTGAAGAACCTAGAATATAAGATATAATTTCAGTTGCTTTACACTTTTTTGTTAAGTATATAATTCCACATGTGTTAATTCATAGTTCTGATGCCTTCAGTGTGAATGTACAATTTTCATAGTCATGAAAATAAGGAAAATCTTTAAATGAGAAGGTGTGTCCAAACTTTTGGTCTGTACTGTACCTCCCGCTCTAACCCTAACCCTGATTCATTATATTTACATGCCCCTCCTGCCCCAATTCATTGTCATGTCTTTCTCTCCCACCCACCCTCTATTCATTATCAACTGCTCTACCCCACATTTAATACATCATTTACTCTCCCACCCTCAAAATTCATCATTTGTTCTACCCCTAGATCATCATTTGCTCTCCCCCACCCCCCTTCAGTTCATCATTTGCTCACCTCACCTTCATTTAAATAGCTGTCCCCGTCCCTCACACTGAATTCATCATTTGCAGTTCCCCGTCCTCTCCCCACTTCATCATTTGCAGTCTCCCCACTTTAATTTGAAGTCCCCTTACTTCATCCATTGCAGTCCCCTATCATGCCCTCACTTCATCTGCAGTTCCCCTTCATCATTTGCAGCCCCCTATCCCCCTTCCATTTCATCATGTGCAGTCCCCCTTCAGACACACTTCATCATGTGCAGTCCCATTCCCCCTTCATCATGTGCAGTCCCCCTTACCTCCCCACTTCATCATGTGCAGTCCCCCTTAACCCCCAATTCATCATGTGCATTCCCCTTTAACCCCCAATTCATCATGTCCAGTCTCCCTTACCCCCCACTCCATTATGTGCAATCTCCTTTAACCCTCAAACTCCATCATGTGCAGCCTCACTCCCCCTTCATCATGTGCAGCCCTACATACCCGATACTCCATCATGTGCATTCCCCCTTACACCCCCAAACTTCATCACTTCCAGATACCCTCACCCCCTCACCCACTGAATTTATTTTATAAAGAAAACAAAAATGTTTTTCATACTTACCTCACCAGTTGCTCCCCTGCAGCTCCTCTCTGCTTCAGGCGCCTGGGACATGTCGGTGCATGCGCGATGATGTCATCACGCGCACCCGACACCTGACCCAAAAGTATAGAGAACCTGGAGGGAGCGGGAGCTGTGCAGCCATCAAGGTGACGGCCGTGCACAGCTCCCATCCACGGCGCAGACGTGTGCGCTAGTAGACTATGATGCGGCTGTGTCTGCTGCCGGCCACGTCACAGTGCAGCGTACACCGCTGTGCACAGTTTGCTGTGCGTCAGGTGGCTGGCCCTGAACAGCTACTGGGGGTGCGGCCCAGGGGGCGTTTGCCTCTCTGCCACCCGGTCCAGCCCACCCCTGCACCAAACAACCGTGGGGCGGCTGCCTAGTATTCCAATTGCACACATGTCTGCATAGGGTGTCGTTCACACTATTAAGTGAAATGCACCTCTGTTCGTAAAGTAGCCTATTAACAACACCTCAACTATTACATCAGGCAGGCTGTCAATACCATATGTGCGCCTACAGGCCAGACACCCCACATTACCTAGCCACCACTGGAAAGACCCGGCCTGCACCCTGCAAAAAAAAAATGTGCAAAAAAAAATGTAAATAATAATACGCGAGCTTGTGTATTTTGGACAAAATAGTGACAAATACCTCATTTATTATTATTTACTTCTTTTTTCTGGGTTCATTCCATCGGTAATAGATTGCTATTAGTGATGAGTGAGTATACTCGTTGCTTGGGTGACCTCCGAGTATTTGTTATTGCTCGGAGATATAGTTTTCAACACCTCAGTTGCATGATTTACGGCTTCCAGATACGCTGAATACATGTGGGAATTCCCTAACAAACAGGCATACATCACACGTATTCAGCTTATCTGGAAGCCATAAATCATGCAACTGAGGCGATGAAAACTATATCTCCGAGCAATAACAAATACTCAGAGGTCACCCAAGCAACGAGTATACTCGCTCATCACTAGTTGCTATACGGATAGAGGTGCATCTCACGTAATAGTGTGAACTACACTCTATGCAGACATATGTGCAATTAGAATACTACCACACAGATGTTCGGCGGGATACTCTGGTTTCACACTCGCATTTGGCTGGTCTGCGTATGGCTGCGTACATCCTCCGTTAACCTCTGCCTATGCTCCGCCTACTTCCGCATGCGTCCTGCGTACCTATCTAACAATGCCGACCCCATGGGAGCGCAACTTTTTGCATTACCGTGCGTTCGGCGGGCACGTCAAAGCGCCGCATGTGGACGCATCCACATACAATGCATGTCCCTGCATGCCCAATGTTAACGATAGGTATGCAGGACACGGCATGTGGAAGTAGGAAGAGCGTGGGCAGAGCTTAACAGAATATGTACGCAGCCATGGCATAGTGGAGACTACAGTGTGGAGGGGGTTACTTTTAGTTAATTGTTCAATATTCTACAAAGAAAAGGGCAAACAGAATGGATTTACGTTCATGGGTACAATTTGTCATTATATTGGTTACATCATAACTTCAAGGTGTGATCTTAGGAAAACATTGACTATTATTGCATCACTGCTGTGTATATATATTGTATAACTTTCTAAGTGATAATGATTGTTCCTGTTCTCCTAACGCTTAATTCCCAAGATAAGAATCTGGTGCATTTTTTCCTCAGCGTATTTTTGTGTAAAAAATGCTGCGTATTACTGTACCAAAAACTTAATATACCAAAAATAACAAAAATCACAGCGGAAAAAAAAACCATGATAAACCCACATGTAAAAAAATGCACTTAAAAATGCAATAAAAATTGCAACTAACCTACAGTAACTAGCTTAACTGAAGAAGAAATACTACTTAAAACCTACAGCATCAAAAATTTAACAAGTATTAATTTTGGGAACTTAGACTTGTATTTAATGAGTATTTGACGTTGCAGATTTTCTGCAGCATGACTCTATTAGGTAAATTAGGTTATTTGCTTTTTTTCATTGTGTCTTTTTTCGTGCATTTTTATTGCAGTGATGACGCATATGTGTTTTTTTGCCTGCATATTTTTCTCATCTCATGCAACTCTATGGGGTTTTTACAAAGGTTCGACAAATATTTTGAAAAGTGGTTATACTCTCAATCCAATTGAAGCCCCTTGTCACCTGAAACAAAGTTAAAATAAAAAAACAACAATATCCCATACCTTCCGTCGTTCAGTCTTGTCCGACGCTGAGAGTATAATAAACTATTACAACACCCTGTGTCTTTATTTCATTAAAATACTTTTTTCATAATATGTGTGTGTTTTATTAACCATTTACTACTATTGGATTAATAATGGATAGGCGTCTTATTGACACCTCTCCACTATTAACCTGGCTTAATGTCACCTTACAATAGCAAGGTGGCATTAACCCTTCATTACCCCATATCCCACCGCTACAGGGAGTGGGAAGAGAGTGGCCAAGTGCCAGAATAGGCGCATCTTCCAGATGTGCCTTTTCTGGGGTGGCTGGGGGCAGATGTTTTTAGCCGGGGGGGGCCAATAACCATGGACCCTCTCTAGGCTATTAATATCTGCCCTCAGTCACTGGCTTTCCCACTCTGGCGGAGAAAATTGCACGGGAGCCCACGCCATTTTTTTCCGTGATTTAACCCTTTATTTAAACAGCGACAGCTCCCAAATTTAACACACATACACTTCTAACATTAGTAAAGAGGAATATGTAAAAAAAGAAGGGATATGAGATGGTTTACTGTATGCAATCCATGTCTCATATCCTGTCAGGTTTGTGAAGGAGATTGCAAAAGCCAACAATTGAATTACCAGCTTTTAAGCTATCTTGCGCTTTATTAAACATAAATATATATATATGTGTGTCTCAATGACATATATACCGTATATACCTATACTATGTGTAGACATTGATTCTATTTATTCTAACCTGTCAGTGTGATTTTTACTGTACACCGCACTGAATTACCGGCTTTTCTATAGAACACCGCTGCGTATTTCTCGCAAGTCACATGCATGGTCCGTGTGTAATCCGTATTTTTCTCGCCCCCATAGACTTTCATTGGCGTATTTTTTGCGCAATATGCTGACAAACGCAGCAAGCTGCGATTTTCTACGGCTGTACAAGACCGTAAAATACTGATGCGTAAAATACGGCAGATAGGAGCTGCCCCATAGAAAATCATTGGTCCGTGTGCAATGCGTATTTTCTGCGCCTCTCATACGTCCGTAAAACTCACTAGTGTGACGCCGGCCTTACCGTCCTTTATACAGATACCAGACTGCCTGTTTACAGACCTCTGAACAGACATCCTGTATACTGGTGCCAGAGTAGAATATAGATAGATAGATAGATAGATAGATAGATAGATAGATAGATAGATAGATAGATAGATAGATATGCCACTGCAGAATTAATTGAACATAGGCCTACTCCAGCCCTTTACACAAACACCTAACTCCATTTATACAGATTCCATTGTTGGACATTAAGAAGATCCCAGTCAAAAATATTCTCTGTATTTAGACCCAAGACCAGACCCCTATATATACAAATATCATATCAGTCCTTAATGTAGAATCCAGATCAGTCTTCTGTCCAATATCAGACCGGAACCTTCAACAAAACATGCCATAGACCAGATCCCAATTTTTTACAGATCCTAAAGTAGCCCTTAGGCTGCCGTCACACTAGCAGTATTTGGTCAGTATTTTACATCAGTATTTGCAAGCCAAAACCAGGAGTGGGTGATAGATGCAGAAGTTGTGCATATGTTTCTATTATACTTTTCCTCTATTTGTTCCACTCCTGGTTTTGGCTTACAAATACTGATGTAAAATACTGACCAAATACTGCTAGTGTGACGGCAGCCTTATACAAATCTCAGCGCAGACCTTTTAACAGACTGGAATATCCTGTATACAAACTTCATATCAGACCGCATCTTTATAGACCCCAAAATAGGCCCTCTCTTATAAGACCCAATCCATACTCTATGTTTATATAGACCCCAGTTTAGATCCTTTCCGCAGACCGCAAACCAGACCTCATGCCCGATCTCATCCCCATATGCTGACCTCAGACCAGACATTTACACCGCTTTTAAAGTTATTATGCAAATGCTATTATTCTCTGATTTTCCTAAATGGTCAATACAAATGAGTCATTAATGAGTCATAAATACAATTTTATTGGACAACCTCCAATTGAAAACAGTGTTTTTTACAAAACTAAAATAACTCAAAATGCACTGTTTCAAATTATTATGCATAACAGAGTTTCCAAACGTTTTATAGGTTGTAAAGAATTGAAAAGTCATTTGTTGAATTTGCAGGTTATATTTAGTGAAATCAAAGCTTTCTAAATCAAAAACATCTTAACAGGCCAAGTTACATGTTAAATAGGACCCCTTCTTTGAAATTACCTTCACAGTTCTTGCATCCATTGAACTCGTGCGTTTTTAGATAGAACTGCTGTTTTGATGTGAACTGCCTCCCACCCTCATAGACATTTTTCTTGAGGATATACTTCAAGTATTCTTAATAGGGCTGAGTTCAGAGGAGGATGGCCACACCAGGAGTTTCTCTTCTTTTATGACCATAGCAGCCAATTACTCAGAGGTATTTTTTTTGTCATGCTGCCATGGTCTTCAGTATGGAAAAGGGACCTCAAACTGTCCCTGGAGCAGATTAATATCTGCCCTCAGTCACTGGCTTTCCCACTCTGGCGGAGAAAATTGCGCGGGAGCCAACGCCAGTTTTTTCCATGATTTAACCCTTTATTTTAAAACCTAGAGCTCCCAAATTTTGCACACAAACACTACTAACATTATTAGTGAGGAATATGTAAAAATATAAGGGATATGAAATGGTTTACTGTATGTAAACCAGGTCTCATATCCTGTCGGGTTTGATAAGGAGATAGCAATTGAATTACCGGCTTTTCTGCTATCTAGCTCTGTATTAAATATAAATATATATATATATATATATATATATATATATATATATATATATGTGTGTGTGTGTCTCACTGACATATACACTATGTTCCAAATTATTATGCAAATTATATTTTTCTCGGATTTTCCTAAATGGTCGGTCCAAATGACAGTCAGTCTAATAAAAGTCATCACCCTTTAGAGTATACATCGAATGTTATTGAAGAAACCTCCCAATAATAACAGCATAATCTCCAAAATGAATAAAACCTCAAAATGCACTGTTCCAAATTATTAGGCACAGTAGAATTTCTAAACATTTGATATGTTTTAAAGAACTGAAAATGCTCATTTGTGGAATTTGCAGCATTAGGAGGTCACATTCACTGAACAAAAAAGCTATTTAACTCCAATACATCCTAACAGGCCAAGTTACATGTTAACATAGGAACCTTCTTTGATATCACCTTCACAGTTCTTGCCTCCATTGAATTTGTGAGTTTTTGGAGAGTTTCTGCTTGTATTTCTTTGCATGAAGTCAGAATAGCCTCCCAGAGCTGCTGTTTTGATGTGAACTGCCCCCAACCCTCATAGATCTTTTGCTTGATGATACTCCAAAGGTTCTCTATAGGGTTGAGGACAGGGGAAGATGGTGGCCACACCATGAGTTTATCTCCTTTTATGCCCATAGCAGCCAATTACTCAGAGGTATTCATTGTCATGCATGAAGATGATTTTGCTCCTCAAGGCATGTTTCTGCTTTTTATACCATGGAAGAAAGTTGTTAGTCAGAAACTCTATATACTTTGCAGAGATCATTTTCACATCTTCAGGAACTTTAAAGGGCCCTACCAGCTATTTCCCCATGATTCCATCCCAAAACATGACTCCTCCACATCCTTGCTGACGTTGCAGCCTTGTTGGGACATGGTGGCCATCCACCAATCATCCACTACTCCATCCATCTGGACCATCCAGGGTAAACAACACTCATCAGTAAACAAGATTGTTTGAAAATTAGTCTTCATGTATGTCTGGGCCCACTGCAACCATTTCTGCTTGTGAACACTGTTTAGGGGTGGCAGAATAGTAGGTTTATGAACCACAGCAAGCCTTTGAAGGATCCTACACCTTGAGGTTCGAGGGACTCCAGAGGCATCAGCGGCTTCAAATATCTGTTTGCTGGTTTGTAATGGCTTTTTAGCAGCTGCTCTCTTTAGCCGATGAACTTGCCTGGCAGAAACCTTCCTCATTATGCCTTTATCAGCGCGAACACGACTGTGCTCAACTTCAGCCACAAATCTCTTAACAGTAAGATGATCACGCTTAAATTTTCAAGAAATATCTAATGTTTTCATCCCTTGACCAAGGCATTGCACTATTTAATGCTTTTCGGCAGCAGAGAGATCCTTTTTCTTTCCCATGTTACTTGAAAACTGTGGCCTGCTTAATAACGTGGAACATCATTTTTAAGTAGTTTTCCTTTAATTAGAATCACCTGGAAAACTAATTATCACATGTGTTTAAGATTCATTTCAGTGATCCATTGAGCCCTGAGACACAATGCCATCCATGAGTTTATTTGAAAAACAAAACAATTAAATCGTTTTGACACTTAAATCCAATTTGCATAATAACTTGGAACACAGTGTATATGTATCTACCTATACTATGTGTACACATTTATTTGATCTATTCTATTCTAACCTGTCACTGTGATTTTACTGTACACCGCACTAAATTACCGGCTTTTCTATAGAACACCGGTGCGTATTTCTCGCAAGTCACACTGATGGTCCGTGTGTAATCTGTATTTTTCTCGCCCCCCATAGACTTTCATTGGTGGATTTTTTTGCACAATATGCTGACAAACGCAGCATGCTGCGATTTTCTCAGCCTGGAAAATACGGCCGAGAAATATACGCCAGATAGGAGCTGCCCCATAGAGAAACATTGGTCCGTATGCAATGCATTTTTTTTGCGCCAACCAAGTGGAGGTTGCGTACCCCTCAAATCCTCCACGAGCAATAATAAAATAAAATAAAAAGATATCAAAGACACCATATAATAAAATTGACAAAAGGAATATAAATATGCAGCCATATACTTTGCAGCGTTCAAAGTGAATAATAAGTTAGGAGAATAAAGGAAACATAAGAAAAAGCTATATAAAGTGCAAATACAACGTCTACATAAGCCAGCAAATGTTGTCACTTTGTATTTACTCTTTATATTGTCTCTTATGATTCCTTTTTTTACAGCTTTCTTAGTATTCACTTTGTACAGTGCAAACTATATGGCTGTATATTTATATACACTTTGTCAATTTAAAATAAGGTGTTTAACCCCTTAACGACCAATGACGTGCATAGCATGTCGTGAGCACAGATGTCAGTTCCAGCATTTTACCATGCATGTCTGTCATGGATTACAACTGTCACTGTGTGAAAACACAGAGTGACGGCTCCGTGCTGACAGCTGTCACTGACAGCTGAGCAGCACAGCCAATGGTGTAAGGACGTGATCTCTGACTACCGCGATTGGTCAGTCAATCTGATCTATCAGCACTTCCCCACACGATCACCACTAGGAGCTTGGTTCAGCTTGTTAACCCACTATATGCCGTGATCGATGGCGGCATTTAGAAAGCTGTGAGAGGGAGTGTGCTCCCTCTCTCACTTCCATCGACAACCCCGTGCCAAAATAATGGGGAACTGATGGTTGTCATGGCACCCAGAGGTGCAACAAAGACCTCCTTGTGTGCCAGGTATGGTGGCCTGTTAGACCCGGCTATAGGCAGGGTCTAATAGGCAGTCTGTCAGTGCTGGAGCATTACAATGCCTAAGACCAGTGATCAGAGTACTAAAAATGTTAAGAACATAGGAAAAATTCTTAAAAGCAAAAAACAAAAAAAAACAAAAAAAACTAAAGAATAAAAAATATTACACCAATAAATACACATTTTTATGTAAAAATAAAACCAAAAAAAGCAAGTACACATATTTGTTATTGCCACGTCCGGAATTACACAATATATAAAACTGTCAAACTAGTTAACCACTACAGTGAACATCATAAAAAAATAAATAAATAAAATTGTGGCAAAAAACTATGCTTTTTCATCACAATACTTGAAAAAAGTAGAATAAAATATGATCAAAAAGACAAATGGAAATAAAAAGGTATCTCTGAAAATGTCATTTTGTCTCGCAAAAAACAAGCCACCATACAGCTACCTCAGTGGAAAAAGAAAAAAATTATAGCTCTCAGAATTGAGATGCAAAAACATAATTTTTTCTATGAAGTTGTTTTTATTGTGTAAAAGTGACAAAATGTAAAGAATTTCAGATAAATGAGGTATCGCTGTATTCGTACTGGCCCAAAAAATAAAGCGTACTTATCAACTTTACCACACGTGGAACAGCATACAAAAAAAATCTCTGAATTACTGGTGTTTGTTCTTTCTACCTCTCAGAAATCGGAATAGAAAGTGATAAAAAAGTGTTATGTGCCAGAAAATGGTACAATTAAAAATGTCAATGCAAAAAACAAGCCCTCACATGACTGTCAGCAGAAATATATAAAAATTATAGCTCTCAAGATATGGAGTTGTAAAAACTAATTTTTGAAAAAAAAAAAAGCGTCTTTTAGTGTGTGACAGCAGCCAAACATAACAAAAAATATAAATCTGGTATCTGAAGAGTATAGTCGTCTACTCCCTTAGGCCGGCGTCACACTTGGCGTAGGGAAATACGGTCTGTATTTTACATGCGCAATATGCAGAAATGATCCCAAAACAGTGATCCGTATGTCATCCGTAGGGCTCCTTTTCACTTGCAAGACATACGTCCGAGTCTCGCAGGTTAAAACCCTCCTCTGGCGCCTGCACTTCGGAGCAGAGCGTGCAGCTCCATGTGTGGCTATGCGGCCGCACGCTCCGCTCTGGAGTGCCGGCGCCAGAGGAGGGTTTTAACCTGCGAGACTCAGACGTATGTCTCGCAAGTGAAAAGGAGCCCGTAGGCAGGGTGTGGCTGCGTATTTTGCGCATGTAAACCTCCATATGTAATCCGTATGGCGAGATTCTCTCGCCGGCTTGCAAAATGGACATAGAATGGATCCATGGACTCAAATGTTCGTGAAAACATATATACAGACTATATATATATATATATATATATATATATATATATATATATATATATATATGTCAGTGAGACACATATATATATATATATTTATATTTAATACAGCGCTAGATAGCAGAAAGTCCGGTAATTCAATTGCCGGCTTTTGCTATCTTCTTCAAAAACCCGACAGGATATGAGACATGGTTTACATACAGTAAACCATTTCATATCCCTTATATTTTTACATATTCCTCATTATGAATGTTAGTAGAGTGTGTGTGCAAAATTTTGGGGCTCTAGCTGTTAAAATAAAGGATTAAATCACGGAAAAAACTGGCGTTGGCTCCCGCGCAATTTTCTCTGCCAGAGTGGGAAAGCCAGTGACTGAGGGCAGATATTAATAGCCTAGAGAGGGACCATGGTTATTGGCCCCTCTGGCTAAAAACATCTGCCCCCAGCCACCCCAGAAATGACACATCTGTAAAGATGCGCCTATTCTGGCACTTAGCCACTCTCTTCCCACTCCCGAGCAGCAGTGGGATATGGGGTAATAAAGGGTTAATGCCACCTTGCTATTGTAAGGTGACATTAAGCCTGGTTAATAATGGAGAGGTGTCAATAAGACACCTATCCATTATTAATCCAATAGTAGTAAATGGTTAATAATACACACACACATTAGGAAAAAAGTATTTTATTGAAATAAATACACAGGGTGTTGTAATAGTTTATTATACTCGCAATCCAAATGACGACCCTCATTCTGTAAAAAAGGAAAAATAAAAAAACAATATCCCATACCTTTCCGCCTTTACAGTCATGTCCCACACTGTAAATCTATCTGAAGGGATTAAATAATTTTACAAGCAGGAGCTCTGCTAATGCAGCCGCCACTGCCTGTAAAATCTGGGGAATGAATGGAAAGCAGGGGAACGTAGCTACCTAGACTTGCAGTGCTGCGCCCCCTGCTGGCATAACCTCATATGAACTCGAGCGTGAGAAAATATTCAGAAAAATTCCCACACTACAATTCATATGAGGTTATGCCAGCAGGGGGCGCAGCACCGCAAGTCTAGGTAGCAGAATTGACATGCTGCGGAATAAACAACGCTACGTTTCCGCGCATTTTTTTCTGCAACATGTGCACTGCGGATTTTGTTTTCCATAGGTTTACATGGTACTGTAAACTCATGGAAAACTGCTGCAAATCCACTGCGGATCCGCAGCAAAATCCACAACGTGTGCACATACCCTAAGGCTCGGTGAACATTTATCCTGCGCTCAATGCTGAGCGCTTACATCGGGGTTTCAGTGTAAATCTCTGAAATATGTGCTTCAGATGGAAACCCTGGCGGAAGAGTCCCTATAATGAGGCAGATGGAGACACTGTGGACACCCATCTTTTTAGGCATGCATAAAAGAGCTGTCAACCACAGTTTTGGGCGCCTCTTAAAAGCTGGATACCGCTGGACAGAAGCTACACAGAGTATACAATAACTCTGCTGTCTCTTTAGATGAAACCCATAAGGGATCCATTCACTAAATCACATATTCTGTAGATTTAGATGGAAACCTGAATGTAAGTGCTCAGTGTAGAGCACAGGATAAATGTGAAGTGATTCAAAATATCATATACACCAAAATGCCACTAATAAAAGCTTCTACTCAATGAACAAAAAACATATCCTCACTCAGGTCCATCACCTGTTAAACTAAATATAGGGGCTTCCATTTTACTGGTAACATAATGGCTCTGGAAAAGTGAAATGGCTCCCCTCAAAAGAAATCCTGCTACATCTGTGTTCCTAAATCCAAATGCCAACTCCTTCTGTGCCCAACAGTCTGCCTAAACCACAGTTAATGTCCACATGTTTGGCATTAACGTAGTGAGCAGAGCCCATGAGTGCGTGTCTCCAGAGGGACAAGCCGTGCACAATGTATGGGCATAATAATGAATGGACCCTACAATGGTAGATTCCAAATTGGGGCCAGTTCTGGCAGGCTTCTGCTTTTCTGGTACTCAAGGGCTCAGTATATGAAGTCTGCAAGCTATTCTACGAAAATTACTTCTCCAAGAGTTAGTGCTCCCTCCCTCCAGAATCTAGACGTGTGGCCAGACAGTACTGTACAGCCACATATGGGGTATCCCCATGTTCACGAGAAATTGTTACACATTATACTGTAATTTTTACGTATTTCCCCTTGGACTAAAACACATTATACTGGTAAAAATTTAATTTATTTTCTTCACCGCTCAATGGTAAAAATGTTGGTGAAACAGGTGGTGTCAATATGCTGACTGCACCCCTAGATGAATTAATTGAGAGGTGTAGTTTGTAAAATGGGGTCACTTATGGGGGTTTCTGCTGTTCTGGCACCTCAGGGACTGTGCCAATGTGACATAGTAATCACAAACCATTTCAGACAAATCTGCACTCCAATATAGTGTTCCTTCCCTTCTGAGCTTTGCACTGTGTCTAAAAAGAAGTTTTTAACCAGTTAAGGGGCACTGCCATACTCGGGAGACATTGCATTTTATGGTTCATTTTCTATTAGCCCTTTTAAAATTTGAAAATTCGGGTCTAAAGCAACATTTTAGAGGAAAACATGTAATGTTTCATTTTCACAGCCCAATGTTATGCAATTCTGAGAAAAACCTGTTGGTTTAAAATGCTCACTACACCCCTAGGGGGATTCTTTAAGAAGTTTAGATTTCAAAATGAGGTCACTTGTGGAGGTTTGTACAGTTTTGGAGCATTGGCGGCTCTTCAAATGTGGCATGGCATCTGCAATCTATTCCCGCTCCATCTGCAGCGCCCCAGAGTCCTGGTCGTTGCAGTACTGTTGCTCCGCCACTAAGGGGGGCTATGGTACGTCTGATGGCACTGAAAGAGTTCTTCTGACCAGGTATCACAGACACCAATACATTTCACAGTCTGGCCTCCAGGGGGAGCTAAGGGCACTATGCATTAGGCCACTCCTCACAGTCTGGTAAAACTGGGGGTTGGATAGGAAGTTAGATCAGAAAGCTGACTGGGTTGGAACCAGGCAACACCTTGTGGCAGAGGGTGTTGTAGGGGAAGATTCAGAGGGGTCCCTGTCAGGGGTGGGATCCTGACAGAGGCCTAGCAACCAGAGAGAACGTTACGGGACCGCGCCTGCACGATATAGCGGCGGTACCCCAAGAAAGGACAAGAAGCGAGGTTTATTGTGCTGAGTGAGAAACGAGATCAACGCAACAAGGAGAATACCAGTAGGAGTCGTGCTGTAAGACGAGGCAACATCCTACTGAGGCGCGTAACCGGTGGCCGGAACGCCGAGGAAGTATAGAGCTCCAGGCCAAACTTCAAACCTACGGCAGGACAGTCAGTTATAGGCGGGCTGTCTCACCCAATTGACCTAGGAAGACACAGGGGGGGGTAACAACAGGAGTGGGGCGACGCTAGAGTCCCGGAAGAGCTCCGAGCCTCCCCGTCATACGGGTGCGTCCTAACCATAAGATCTGGGGGACATGGAAGAACATCAGAATCGAGTTGTGAGGGAACACGAGAAACAGACACAACAGTTGTGGGGACTATCCCGTGAGCACAGCAGGGGAGGACCGCAACACACAAGCACTAGAAGGTAGGCACAGATTTCCACCTGCAAAGGGAACTCTGGAGGTGCCATCGGACCGGCCGGACTTGCGCAGCCTGGTTAACCGTATTCCGGACTGAGGATCCTGAAGCCTTCAGTAAAGAGGTAAAGAGACTGCAACCTGGTGTCCTCGTTATTTACCGCGACCGGCACTTCACCGCACCATAACGACATCCCATACCTCCACCTTCATTGTACGCCCCTCAGCAGGGTCACGGACCGGGTCTAGCCACCGTGACAACTCCAGAACAGAGACTCAGAGACCCGGTACCGGGTACCCCTCGGCCCTGCGACTGTGGGGGCGCTGCAAACTTGGCGTCACGAACAGGATCTACTTAAGCCTGAAGAATCAGGTCATGTGTGCCTTGGAACTGTGATTTATTATACTTGGACTGTGACTTATTGCAAAGACTGTGGATTGCCATTTGCCGCCAAAATCAGCCGCCATTACAGCGCTGAGGAGAGCGCAGGAGAAGAAGAAGGGCGTGGAGTAGGCGTGGACCAGCTGAAAAGCGCGAAAGACAATAGCCGCCCAGTCTAAATACTTCTGCACTGTGAGGACGTGTCCGTCAGCAGCCGAGATCCACCTCCTGATTCTCAATGGTGGGCGGAGACAGAGAAAACGAAACCGCCCACGAAGGAGAGAGCGGGAAAAGGACCAGGAAGAAGAAGTCAGCGACATGGAGGATGTCATGGCCAGCTGCCAGGAGCCGGAGCGTGGGGTCGGAGCCGAGGACTCCCCCAGCTACCCAGAGAGGCACCGCAGCCAGACCTCCACAGTTGACGGTGACCTCCTGCAGACCGGAGCGGATGAGCTGATCCACCAACTCCTGCGGACGCAGCTGAGCACTGAGGCCGGGTGGAAGAAGACCATCATCGGGAGCCTCACCAGACATCTGTCGGCAGCCTCGTCTGGTCTGGAGCAAGAAAGAAGTTCCAGCGCTCCAAAGCCAGAAAGCAATGCCCTGCCGAAAAGCGAGATGCTGCAAACGGAGATGACAGCGCCGCAGCGCAAGGCCCTGCAACCAGCGTTCCAGATCCCAGCGGAGACGGAGCAGATCGGCACCGGAGGGACCGCATCTGAAGCAGGTATGAAGAACGACTCTGCCCCGCCAGCAGAGGACCTGCTGATAGGCCCCGTCGCGGCACCCCCTCTCCCTGGGACCTATAGACTCCGGCGCCTTACACCCTGGGATCGGGCCACGGGTATGGAGCACTTCTTAAAGGCCCCGATCTCACCGATCACCTTGCCGAGCGAGGTCTATGCGGAGCTACGGCCGCCAGAGCGAGAATAAACCTCGATGCCATGGATATGTAAATAGTTAACTGTTTGTTTCCCTGCTTTTTGCTGCTTTAAACCCGACTAGGGTTATTCTTAAAGGGATCCCTTTGTTTACCCGGGATCCCTTCTTCTACTTTTTGTTTTTTTTGTTTCCTGTTTATTCATCATTGAAAGAACTGCTGAATCATGAACAATGCATGATTACAAACTTTTTGTACATAGTTTGCACCTTCTTAAAGGTGCTCTCTACTGGTTTTACACAAGGAAAGGACTCTTTGCGAAGACACTGGTCTTGGAACCAGCACCGGAGTCCTTACTGCGAACAGACTTGCAGCTTGAGAAGTTGCACTACCTCATAGAGACTTGGTCCCCTCTTAAAGGGAATGTTCACATATTGCACTTATGAACAGTGTTGCCTTAAGATGGTTAAATGGCAATAATGTCTTGAAAGAAGAAGTTAAATGTAGCTAACTAGTTGATTGTGAGAAATGTTTAATGATGTTGATAGAAGAATGAGGACAGAAAGTGAACCCGTACGGGGTTAGTCAGTGAGTCCTCCTAGGAGCCATACAGAGATGGCTCAGTAATCCTGAACTGAAAGATGGATGATAAGGTCTATACCGTGTATAGTAGTAGAAGGGCAGTAGGCCCGGGCAGAAAGGGGCGGTCCTGTAACAGAAAGGAGAGGCAGTAGGCCTGGAGCAGATAGGACAGGCGGTCCTGCAGATGTAAAGAAGGAGAATGCAGAAAAGTTGATTAGCCTTATAATGTTTTATAAGAAGGTCTTTAGTGGATTCAGCGAGTACGTCCTTAAAGGCAAAGTTAAATTATTGTTCAAAAAATTTGCACTTAGTAGAATGCCCGGTTGGGTGAAAGAAGTTATTTATAGTATGTTACTTAAATAATTAACCATGTTTGTAACGTTCAAGAGTCCTCACCTCCCATAAAGGGAAGCTCTGTTAAAGTTTACTCGCTATTGCATTTCAAAAATTGTATGTCTTTTTGCTGACATGTATTGTTGTTTTCTTCCCGTCCAGGAGTACTGGATTTAACCGGGGGGGAGTGCAGCGCCCCAGAGTCCTGGTCGTTGCAGTACTGTTGCTCCGCCACTAAGGGGGGCTATGGTACATCTGATGGCACTGAAAGAGTTCTTCTGACCAGGTATCACAGACACCAATACATTTCACAGTCTGGCCTCCAGGGGGAGCTAAGGGCACTATGCATTAGGCCACTCCTCACAGTCTGGTAAAATTGGGGGTTGGATAGGAAGTTAGATCAGAAAGCTGACTGGGTTGGAACCAGGCAACACCTTGTGGCAGAGGGTGTTGTAGGGGAAGATTCAGAGGGGTCCCTGTCAGGGGTGGGATCCTGACAGAGGCCTAGCAACCAGAGAGAATGTTACGGGACCGCGCCTGCACGATATAGCGGCGGTACCCCAAGAAAGGACAAGAAGCGAGGTTTATTGTGCTGAGTGAGAAACGAGATCAACGCAACAAGGAGAATACCAGTAGGCAGGGCCGGCGTCAGCACCCGGCGTGCCCGGGCAAGTGCCGGGGCCCTGGCGAGACAGGAGGGCCCATTCAGGGCCGGCAGCTGCTTAGGGCCCCCGCTCCATTAATCCGCAGTGCGGATTAACTGCGGATTTAACAAAATCAGTGAAGAAAAATCCGCACAGCATTCCGCAACGTGGGCACATAGCCTAAAGGGAACCTTTCACGTTGGATAACGCTATTTACCTGCATATATAGGGTTAATGTGCTATAGGGCCGCTGTACTGAAACCGTGGTTTCAAGGAGAAAATCAACTTTATTCCTCCCGAGAGCTGCCAGCTTTCAGCCATACAGGCATGCTGGTGCAGCTACTGTCACCGGTCACAGCTCTGTGAAGCCAGCTGTCAATGACAGCATTTCAGCTGCTGCTTGCAGTGCTGTGAGCAGTGTAACCGCACTTGCACACCAGTATTGCTGGAAGCCGCCGGTTGTCAGGATAAATAAAGTTCATTTTCTCTCTGGAGCTTTTTGTATGCTGGACAGGCATTATTCTAATGCTATTTACAGTGGGAAAAATAAGTATTTTATACACTGCCGATTTTGCAGGTTTTCCCACCTAGAAAGAAAGGAGAGGTTTGTAATTTTATTATAGGTACACTTCAACTGTGAAAAATCCATAAAATCACATTATATGATATTTACATAATTAATTTACATTTTCTTGAATGAAATAAGTATTTGATGCAATAGAAAAACAGAACTTACTATTTGCTACAGAAATCTTTCTTTGCACAATTACACAATTACAGAGGTCAGACCTTTCCTGTAGTTCTTGACCAAGTTTGCACACACCGAAGTAGGGATTTTGGCCCACTCCTCCATACAGATGTTCTCCAGATCTTTCCGGTTTTGGGATTGTCACTGGATGTTATTGAGTTTCAGTTCCCTCCAAAGATTTTATATTGGGTTCAGGTCTGGAGACTGGCTAGGCCACTACAGGACCTTGATATGCTTCTTACGTATCTAGTCTTTAGTTGCCCTGGCTGTGTTTCAGATCATTGTCATGCTGGAAGACCCCGCCATCACCCATCTTCAATGCTCTTACTGAGGGAAGGAGATTGTTGGCCAAAATCTTGCGATGCATGACCCCATCCATCCTCCCTTCAATATGGTGCAGTTGTCCTGCCCCCCCTTGCAACCCTAAAGTACAATGTTTCCCCCATCGTGTTTCACAGTTGGCATGGTGTTCTTTGGGTTGTACTCATCCTTCTTCTTCCTCCAAACATGGCGAGTGTAGTTGATACCTAAAAGTTCTATTTTGGTCTCATCTGACCACATGGATTGGATTATCCAGATGGTCTTTGGCGAACTTCAAAAGAGCTTGGACATGTGCTAGTGTGGGCAAGGGACCTTGCATGCCCTGCAGGATTTTAATCCTTGATGGCATAGTTTTTTATGAACAATAATGTTTGAGACTGTGGTCCCACCTCTCTTCAGGTCATTGACCAGGTGCTCTCATGCAGTTCTGGGGAGATTCCTAACCTTTCTCAGAATCATCCTTACCCCACAAAGCGAGAACTTGCAGGAAGCCCCAGACCGATAAAGATTGACAGTCACCTTGTGTTTCTTCTAATTTCTAATAATTGTGCCAACAATTGTTGACTTCTCACCAAGCTGCTTGCCTATTGTCCGGTAGCCCATCCCAGCCTTGTGCAGGCTTACAGTTTTGTCCCTGGTCTCCTTAGACAGCTCTTTGGTCTTGGCCATGGTGGAGAGGTTGGAGTGTTATTGAGTGTGTGGACAGGTGTCTTTTATACAGATAGAAAGTTCAAACAGGTGCCATTTATACAGGCAGTGAGTGTAGAGTAGGAGGGCTTCTTAAAGAAAAACTAATAGGTCTGTGAAAATCAGAGTTCTTGTCGGTTGGTAGGTGATCAAATACCATACTTATATTATGCAATAAAATGCAGGGTCAGGACATACTTTGTGGGTGGAGTTAAGGCATGATTTGTACAGCCCCCCGAAGCATGGTATAAATATCCAAATATCCCTTGGCAGAAAAAAGGTTCACCACCGCTGCCTTAAAGCATATGCATACAACATATAGCACATGCACTCTATTTCTTTCCACTTGATATACTTTAAAGGGAACCTGTTATGCGCAAAGCCACTATTTACCTGCAGATATATGGTTTATCTACAGGTAAATGGCGTTAAAATGCTGGCTGGGCGCCTTAATAAAGAGCAAGGTTACCAGTAAGAAATGAAGTGATATCCTCCTGTGAGCTGTTCGCTGTCAGTCATAGAGGTATACATGGAGGGATTACGGCACTGGTGCAGCCTGTATGTGCAGAGCAAGCTGTCGATCAACATGCCAGGGTATGCCTACAGTATAGTGAGTGATTTCTGTAATTTGGATTGTAAGCCCCAATGGGGACTATAATGATGTCTATGAATATGATTGAGTTATATAAGTGAGTAAAATAAATAGCTCTGTGCACAACCCTATGGCAGAAAGAGAGCAGCTACATTTATTTCCTCCCAGTACCCTTGCTTTCAGTAAGGCAGCCGGACAGCATGTTAATGCTATTTACCCACAGATTAACCCCATATCTGCATACCTTTAACACATTTATTTCCCTTTTCTTTTGAGATATTTCAATTGTCCTCTTTATTTATTCATTTGTCACATATTATGTTATCTATACATGAATTATTACTTATTTTTCTTTCTTTATATGCAATACATACTGGCATCATAGTGGTTATTAATATTAATCCATCTAGATATATCCATACCTTTATATTACTATTTTCTTTTTGCGATACCACCATCATTACTTTTTTGAAGGGTTTATTTGTTGATGGTCCTCCTGTTGATGTCATTGATATTTTTTTAATGTTGTGTCTAATGAAGATTAATGAGCTCTTACACTGCTGCATATGATCTCTATTTATTTATGTACTTGTGTTTCTAGGTTGCACCCATCATGTTATTCACTATTTATGTGCATTATTGATTTTTGTAATATTCTTTCCAAATCATCCTTTCGTCTACATGTACGCTCATATGCCCGGCTCTTGAGCATTGTCTCCTGTGAATATTTGTTGGTATGTCATGCCTTGAGACTTTCGGTTATTAGGCGTGCCTGACTTGTTCAGTGATTACATGTATATTTTAAAAAGGTTTATGATTTCTCCAGGAAGAAAAGCCAAATGATTTGACTTTTCTTCCTGGAGAACTCCCCTTTTTTCAGGGGTATCTTGGGAGATTTGCAAAGGATAAATATGGGACAAAAATAAAAATAAATGCTGCCGAAAATGCCAATAAAAAAAATGTGTCCAAACATACGGGGTTTTAATATTGGTCGGAGACTTTAAAAAATGGAATTCGTTAATTCGATAAAATTGGCTAAAAGGAATTTATGACAGTTTGAGACAGATTTCAAGGACTTAAAGGTCATTTCTGTTTGTTATGCAAACATTTGCTGTATGTGAGTGCGGAATATGCGGCATCAGGGAAAATATCTGCTTTTCCTGTCATTCCTGTAAATTACCAGGGGTTCAGGTATTTGCACTTTAATAATGTTCCTTGGCTGGCGAGCTTAATGAGACGTGAGGTCGAGAGATCTGATTGGCTCTCGGCCTGTCTATTTCTTGACGTTCTGTAGGAAGCAGCTTTCTCGCTGTGTGGAGCTCACAGGCTGTGACAGTGACAGCGAGTGCATGGTGTGTGAGCATCTCTTGTGTGAGTGCAGGCAGCCCAGCCCTGCGCTGATCACATACGCCTAGCACAATGCCTAGGAATAATTACTATTAATAATGATAATGTCTTCTTTTCAGGTTTCCTTTATGTTGTGATGTGCAGGATCTATATACCCATCTCTGCCTGGAAGTGTATCCTGAGTGACTGTAACCAGCTCTCAACAGCGCACACATAATTAAAATCCAGCTGGACCCTTCTTCCCCACCTGTCACTAGAAACCGCAGGTATGTACAATTCTCTATACAATATGCGTGTGCAAGCGTAGATGTAGCAGGGCTGAATTTGTCATTACATATAGGTTGGGGGCTGCAATATTTAGCGTTAAATAATCTACATGAAAATCACAATGCATTGTGCCAAATGACAAACTCAGCTCTGCTATAAATTCACCGTATATCCTAGTATCTCATTGAAGTGCATGCATTGTTTTCTGAGATTTTTCTCTGAATACCTGATATTTCAATTGTATTTAAGTGACATTATGATAAGACTTTTAATTCTGTACTTTTTAGGCTACCATCACACACAGGTTATGCTTGTTAAAAAAAGGCATGCATTTCATGGTTTTCTTTTCAAAGTTTTTTTTTTCGGTGGTGCTCTTCTTGGTCACACACCATTGATTGTGTTTGTTTTTTTTTACCATAGACAGAATTCGATAGGAAAATATTAGAAAAAGTCCTACCTAGATCATGCACAAATCACACAAATCGACTAAAATTTTAAGCATTCCAGAAAATATCAGCCAGAGAAGGATTACATGATCTTCGGCAGGTTTCCCCATAATGCCTTAACGAAGTACTCCTTCCATCAAAGTTTTTATCCTTTTAATATACCGTATTGTAATCATCACATCATATGGCATTGTGCACTTACAATTTCTCATTTTGCCTTTCTACCCGGTTAATTCTTCTGTTTCCATTAGGTCTATGACATCACATGATTAAAAATTGACTAGCTGGATTCTTCTAAGCTCTATGTAGAAACAGGAGGTTAATTTTCTCTGCACAAGTCACGACTCAATGTAAAAGTCTATGGCAGTGGGGAAGAGGGAGCAGCTGGGTCAGAAGTTGAATAGGGGAACGAGCCATACAGGGACAAGACACTTACTGTTTCTACAAAGAGCTGAGATAAAAGAATAACTGGGCAGAAAGGCAAAATGAGCAATTGTTAGTACAGAATGCTATATAATATGATGATTCATTAGCACAAAAATGTCCAGAATACTGATAGAACTGGCACGTCAAAACAATTATATAACCACTATTCTGATGACCATCATCAACAGAAACATGAAGTGATCCAGAATATGTAAAATATTCAATTTGTATTAATAATGAATTAAAAAAAGACATAAAAAACAAGGGGAGATTAAAAAAAACTGAAAATGGCTCACACTGAGAGACGCCACCAAATCAATTTATATAATTAATCATAACTTGTAACCCCGTATATCAGCCTCTAAGCAAGAGTATAGCAATCACAATCTATCACAGTATCACAATGCAACCCAATTGGCACAAACAGTCCCCTAATGCTATATGTGCATAAAGAAACTTAACAGTGAAGGGGGAAAAAGGATGCAGCCAAAGAAAATAGGGTATATATATTATAGCTACCTGGAGAACAAAAGAGTGGCAACTCCCCACCCCGACGCTCGTTTCACCGCTGGCTTCTTCCTGGGGCGCATCCTTTCTCCCCCTTCCCTGTTAATTTTCTTTATGCACATATAACATTAGGGGACTGTTTGTACCAATTGGGTTGCATTACAGGCTGAAATACCAGGTTATAATTTATGATTAATTATGTACTGTACATTGATTTGGTGGCGTCTCTCAGTGTTTTTTTTTCTCCCCTTGTTTGTGATGTCATATTTTAATTCATTTTATTAATACAATATTTTACATATTCTGGATCTCTTCATGTTTCTGTTGATGATGGTCATCAGAATGGTGGTTCTATAATATGATGATTGCAATATATTAGTGGGATAAAAACTTTTATGACAGTACTACTTTAAAGCTATCACATCACTTGGTATAGCCCAACCAATCAGAAAGTACTATCATAGCCTGTATAAAAGCAGAGGCAGGGAAGGTAGTAACAATTATATGGTGAATCTGGATAGTGAGAGGCTATAACAGTTTATCAATAAAGGTAATGAGAGAAATACATAAAACACTGAATAAACTATACAGATGAGTCCCAATTCTGTCACTGGTGTTGTAAACATCAGTTTTGATGATCAGTACTGCTGGAATAAAATGTTTAATATTTTAAGAGGCTCATGCCAGTTGTAAGGTTCACCAAATTCATTAAAGGGTTTGTCCACTATGCAGATAACCCATTCTGAATCTCTAAGTTTCCTCCAGTAAAATATTAACACTTAGGGCGCAGTCAGACCTGAGCGTGACAGCTGCATAGAAATGCTTGTGGTCACGCTCAGGTCAAGAGAGCCAATGACCAGTCAGAGCATTGCGATGCAACCGTCATCCATATTATATGGTCATCTGATTGCACCCTTTTAGTCACCTCCAGTGCGGGTGCTGTTCCAGCGGTTTCAGCACTGACTCTCACGGGGATTGCGTGACATTGTTATGCCATCACTGTGTCCAATCAGCGGTGGCTTCACTCTCCCTTCCTTTGGACAAATCAAAACATCCGGAGGATGTGAGAGAACAGCAGCAGCTCTCATTTCCTCCAAATGTCAATTATGTCCCTAGCAAAAAGAGAGTGAAGCCCGTGCTGATCACCAGGAGAACTAGTGCCGAAACTACTTGAAACATAGGAATTCAGAAGGGGTGTCCAAGCAGTGGATGACTCCAGGGGCTGAAGTACATTGCTGGGTAAATGCATGCCACTATATTGGTGTGAATTTTGAGTTATTACAGTGCCCCTCATTACATCCTTGCTCTGCCCATTTTGACATTGCTAGCCGGGACTCATTAACATACACCAAAAAGGCCATAATGTGTGGCAGCACTGCAGTAAAGAAGATAAGTTAAGTGAGGAAAAGATAATAGAGGAAAACTCTGAGCATTTTTCTGGCAGACTCTACAAGGCGGTCTGGGGGACAGTGAAATTGTTGAAATGGACAGAAACAGTTCTGAATGGAAGGAGAATAGCATAGGGAAAATGTTGTGAATTCCGTTCTCGGACTCCCTCCTGTGGTCATGAATGGTACTTTGGTTAGTTCTGCTCTTGGACTCCCTCTGGTGGCTTTGAGCGGAACTGCTGGTCACTGAGGTTGGCTTTGTCAGCTGCTCTCGTTTATTGCTTGCTGGCTTCCTTATTTAACTCCACTCAGATCGTTACTTGATGCCAGCTGTCGTTGTTTCAGTATTGGTTCAGATCTCTCTTGGACTTCTCTGAGGACCTGTCTACTCCAGCAGAAGCTGTCTTTGCTAGTTCATTTTTTGTTACTGCTTCCTGAATATATTTCTTAGTACTGCTATTTCTACTCCAGCTTGCTATTATGATATTCCCTTGCTAGCTGGAAGCTCTGGGGTGCAGAGTGGCACCTCCACACCGTGAGTCGGTGTGGGGAGTCTTTTTGCTTACTCTGCGTGGCTTTTTGTAGTCTTTTGTGCTGACCGCATAGATCCCTTTTCTATCCTCTGACTAAATTAGTGAAGTCTGGCCTCCTTTGCTAAAACCTGTTTCATTCCTGTGTTTGTGACTTTCCTCTTAACTCACAGTCAATATATGTGGGGGGCTGCCTTTACCTTTGGGGAATTTCTCTGAGGCAAGGTTAGGCTTCTATTTCTATCTTTAGGGGTAGTTAGCTCTTAGGCTGTGAAGAGGCGTCTAGGGAGAGTTAGGTACGCTCCACGGCTATTTCTAGTGTGTGTGATAGGAGTAGTGTTTGCGGTCAGCAGAGTTCCCACTTTCCCAGAGCTTGTTCCGATTTCTAGTTTACTCATCAGGTCATTCCAGGTGCTCCTAACCACCAGGTCCATAACAGTACAGCTGGCCTTCAAAGTGTTAATGCATCTCAAAAGAGGGATAAGAGAAGTTCTGAGACCATTTTATTTTCTTTGCAGTGTGTTTTGTCTCTCTTTTCCCCTTAATCTCTGGGTGGTTCAGGACTCAGGTGTAGATATGGATATTCAAGGTCTGTCCTCTTGTGTGGATCATCTCACTGCAAGAGTACAAAGCATTCAAGATTATGTAGTTCAGAATCCGATGTTAGAGCCTAGAATTCCAATTCCTGATTTGTTTTCTGGGGATAGATCTAAGTTTCTGAATTTCAAAAATAATTGTAAACTGTTTCTTGCTTTGAGACCCCGCTCCTCTGGTGACCCCATTCAGCAAGTAAAAATTATTATTTCTTTGTTGCGTGGCGACCCTCAAGACTGGGCATTCTCCCTTGCACCAGGAGATCCTGCATTGCTTAATGTAGATGCGTTTTTTCTGGCGCTTGGATTGCTTTATGATGAACCGAATTCAGTGGATCAGGCAGAGAAAACCTTGCTAGCTTTGTGTCAGGGTCAGGATGAAGCGGAGATATATTGCCAGAAGTTTAGAAAATGGTCTGTGCTTACTCAATGGAATGAGTGTGCCCTGGCAGCAATTTTTAGAAAGGGTCTTTCTGAAGCCCTTAAGGATGTTATGGTGGGATTCCCCACGCCTGCTGGTCTGAATGAATCAATGTCCTTGGCCATCCAAATTGATCGGCGTTTGCGTGAGCGCAAAATTGTGCACCATTTGGCGGTGTCCTCTGAGCAGAGGCCTGAGCTTATGCAATGTGATAGAACTTTGACCAGAACTGAACGGCAAGAACACAGACGTCAGAATAGGCTGTGTTTTTACTGTGGTGACCCCACTCATGCTATCTCTGATTGTCCTAAGCTCACTAAGCGGTTCGCTAGGTCTGTCACTATTGGTACTGTACAGCCTAAATTTCTTTTGTCTGTTACTCTGATTTGCTCTTTGTCATCCTACTCGGTTATGGCATTTGTGGATTCGGGCGCTGCCCTGAATTTGATGGACTTGGAGTTTGCCAGGCGCTGTGGTTTTTTCTTGGAGCCTTTGCAGTATCCTATTCCATTAAGGGGAATTGATGCCACGCCGTTGGCCAAGAATAAACCTCAGTACTGGACTCAGTTGACCATGTGCATGGCTCCTGCACATCAGGAAGATATTCGCTTTTTGGTGTTGCATAATTTGCATGATGTGGTCGTGTTGGGTTTGCCATGGCTACAGGTTCATAATCCAGTATTGGATTGGAAATCAATGTCTGTGTCTAGTTGGGGTTGTCAAGGGGTACATGGCGATGTTCCATTGGTGTCAATTTCTGCTTCCACTCCTTCTGAAGTCCCTGAGTTTCTGTCGGATTACCAGGATGTATTTGATGAGCCCAAATCCAGTGTCCTACCCCCTCACAGGGATTGTGATTGTGCTATAAATTTGATTCCTGGTAGTAAGTTTCCTAAGGGCCGACTTTTCAATTTATCTGTGCCAGAGCACTCCGCTATGCGGAGTTATATAAAGGAGTCCTTGGAGAAAGGGCATATTCGCCCGTCTTCATCACCGTTGGGAGCAGGGTTCTTTTTTGTGGCCAAGAAGGATGGTTCTCTGAGACCCTGTATAGATTACCGCCTTCTCAATAAAATCACGGTCAAATTTCAGTACCCTTTGCCTCTGCTGTCTGATTTGTTTGCTCGGATTAAGGGGGCTAGTTGGTTCACCAAGATAGATCTTCGAGGGGCGTATAACCTTGTGCATATTAAACAGGGCGATGAATGGAAAACAGCATTTAATACGCCTGAGGGCCATTTTGAGTACCTGGTAATGCCATTCGGGCTTTCAAATGCTCCATCTGTGTTTCAGTCCTTTATGCATGACATCTTCCGAAAGTATCTGGATAGATTCATGATTGTATATTTGGATGATATTTTGGTCTTTTCGGATGATTGGGAGTCTCATGTGAAACAGGTCAGAATGGTATTCCAGGTCCTTCGTGCTAATTCCTTGTTTGTGAAGGGGTCTAAATGTCTCTTCGGAGTTCAGAAGGTTTCCTTTTTGGGCTTCATTTTTTCCCCTTCTACTATCGAGATGGACCCTGTTAAAGTTCAGGCCATTTATGATTGGACTCAACCTACATCTGTGAAGAGCCTCCAGAAATTCCTGGGCTTTGCTAATTTTTACCGTCGCTTCATCGCTAATTTTTCTAGTGTGGTTAAACCTTTGACTGATTTGACAAAGAAAGGTGCTGATGTGGTGAATTGGTCCTCTGCGGCCGTTGAGGCTTTTCAGGAGCTGAAACGCCGTTTTTCTTCGGCCCCTGTGTTGCGTCAGCCAGATGTTTCGCTCCCTTTTCAGATCGAGGTTGATGCTTCTGAGATTGGAGCAGGGGCTGTTTTGTCTCAAAGAAGTTCTGATGGCTCTGTGATGAAGCCATGTGCCTTCTTTTCTAGAAAGTTTTCGCCTGCTGAGCGTAATTATGATGTTGGCAATCGGGAGCTGCTGGCTATGAAGTGGGCATTCGAGGAGTGGCGACATTGGCTTGAGGGAGCCAAGCACCGCATGGTGGTCTTGACGGATCACAAAAATCTGACTTATCTCGAGTCTGCCAAGCGGTTGAATCCTAGAAAGGCTCGATGGTTGCTGTTTTTCTCCCATTTCGATTTTGTGGTCTCATACCTTCCAGGTTCTAAGAATGTGAAGGCGGATGCCCTTTCTAGGAGTTTTGTGCCTGATTCTCCAGGAGTCCCTGAGCCGGCTGGTATCCTCAAAGAGGGGGTAATTCTGTCTGCCATCTCCCCTGATTTGCGGCGGGTGCTGCAGGAGTTTCAGGCTGATAGACCTGACCGTTGTCCAGCGGAGAAACTGTTTGTCCCTGATAGATGGACTAGCAGAGTTATTTCTGAGGTTCATTGCTCAGTGTTGGCTGGTCATCCTGGGATTTTTGGGACCAGAGATTTGGTGGCTAGGTCCTTTTGGTGGCCTTCCTTGTCACGGGATGTGCGTTCTTTTGTGCAGTCCTGTGGGACTTGTGCTCGGGCTAAGCCTTGCTGTTCTCGTGCCAGTGGGTTGCTTTTGCCCTTGCCAGTCCCGAAGAGGCCTTGGACGCATGTTTCCATGGATTTTATTTCAGATCTTCCTGTCTCTCAAAGGATGTCCATCATCTGGGTGGTTTGTGATCGCTTTTCTAAGATGGTCCATTTGGTACCCTTGCCTAAATTACCTTCCTTTTCTGATTTGGTGCCATTGTTTTTTCAACATGTGGTTCATTTGCATGGCATTCCGGAGAACATTGTGTCGGACAGAGGTTCCCAGTTTGTCTCTAGGTTTTGGCGGTCCTTTTGTGCTAAGATGGGCATTGATTTGTCTTTTTCTTCGGCTTTCCATCCTCAAACAAATGGCCAAACCGAATGAACCAACCAGACTTTGGAAACCTATCTGAGATGCTTTGTTTCTGCTGATCAGGATGATTGGGTGACCTTCTTGCCATTGGCTGAGTTCGCCCTTAATAATCGGGCTAGTTCGGCTACTTTGGTTTCGCCTTTTTTCTGCAATTCTGGTTTTCATCCTCGTTTTTCTTCGGGGCAGGTTGAGCCTTCTGACTGTTCTGGTGTGGATTCTGTGGTGGACAGGTTGCAGCAAATTTGGACTCACGTGGTGGACAATCTGACGTTGTCCCAGGAGAAGGCTCAACGTTTCGCTAACCGCCGTCGTTGTGTTGGTCCTCGACTTCGTGTTGGGGATTTGGTTTGGTTGCCTTCTTGTTATGTTCCTATGAAAGTTTCTTCTCCTAAGTTTAAGCCTCGTTTCATTGGTCCTTATAAGATTTCTGAAATTCTCAACCCTGTGTCATTTCGTTTGGTCCTTCCAGCTTCTTTTGCCATCCATAATGTGTTCCATAGGTCGTTGTTGCGGAGGTACGTGGCGCCTATGGTTCCCTCCGTTGATCCTCCTGCTCCGGTGTTGGTTGAAGGGGAGTTGGAGTATGTGGTGGAAAAAATTTTGGATTCTCGTATTTCGAGACGGAAGCTTCAGTGCCTGGTTAAGTGGAAGGGCTATGGTCAGGAGGATAATTCCTGGGTTGTTGCCCCCGATGTCCATGCTGCCGATTTAGTTCGTGCCTTTCATTTGGCTCGTCCTGATCAGCCTGGGGGCCCTGGTGAGGGTTCGGTGACCCCTCCTCAAGGGGGGGTACTGTTGTGAATTCCGTTCTCGGACTCTCTCCTGTGGTCATGAATGGTACTTTGGTTAGTTCTGCTCTTGGTTCTTCCCTCTGGTGGCTTTGAGCGGAACTGCTGGTCACTGAGGTTGGCTTTGTCAGCTGCTCTCGTTTATTGCTTGCTGGCTTCCTTATTTAACTCCACTCAGATCGTTACTTGATGCCAGCTGTCGTTGTTTCAGTATTGGTTCAGATCTCTCTTGGACTTCTCTGAGGACCTGTCTACTCCAGCAGAAGCTAAGTCTTTGCTAGTTCATTTTTTGTTACTGCTTCCTGAATATATTTCTTAGTACTGCTATTTCTACTCCAGCTTGCTATTATGATATTCCCTTGCTAGCTGGAAGCTCTGGGGTGCAGAGTGGCACCTCCACACCATGAGTCGGTGTGGGGAGTCTTTTTGCTTACTCTGCGTGGCTTTTTGTAGTCTTTTGTGCTGACCGCATAGATCCCTTTTCTATCCTCTGACTAAATTAGTGAAGTCTGGCCTCCTTTGCTAAAACCTGTTTCATTCCTGTGTTTGTGACTTTCCTCTTAACTCACAGTCAATATATGTGGGGGGCTGCCTTTAACTTTGGGGAATTTCTCTGAGGCAAGGTTAGGCTTCTATTTCTATCTTTAGGGGTAGTTAGCTCTTAGGCTGTGAAGAGGCATCTAGGGAGAGTTAGGTACGCTCCACGGCTATTTCTAGTGTGTGTGATAGGAGTAGTGTTTGCGGTCAGCAGAGTTCCCACTTTCCCAGAGCTTGTTCCGATTTTTAGTTTACTCATCAGGTCATTCCAGGTGCTCCTAACCACCAGGTCCATAAAAGGATAACCCCTGTAAGCATGTCTAACTCCCAGATCGATGTTGACGATGGTCAAACTTTTACTCCACTTTAAGGACTGACAATAAAACACAAGAAATTGGAGTTTACAAGAAAAAAAATGTTAAGAAACATTTTCCTGTATTCGAATATAAGGCAACATTTTAAAAAATTTATTATTTTACCCCTTTCCATTATCGGGCTTAATAGTACATCGATGTCGGACTCCCCCTGATTGGTGCATCTCCGGCGCTGACATACATACAGCTGACATGTGCCCACAACAGCCGTGGCTGGATCACGATTCCACAAACTACTTAAATGCCGCTGTCAATCTCTGACAGCGGCATTTAACTTGCGCTTCTGGCAAGCATGCCAGAAATCCCACCCATCGGTCACCCCGTCACGTGATCGCGGGTCACCGATGAGTTGGCATGACAACCAGAGGTCTCTAGCAGACCTCTATGGTTGTCATAGACAGATTGCTATCAGCACCACCCTATCGCCTGTATGTAGCAGAGCCAATCGGAGTACTGCAGCTTCTAGTCTCCCATGGAGACTATTGAAGTATGCAAAAAGTAAAAAAAGTTTGAAATTTTTTAAAAAAAATATGAAAGTTCAAATCACCACCCTTTTGTCCCATTAAAAAAACAAACAAAAAACATACACATATTTGGTATCGCCGTGTGCAGAATCGCCCGATCTATCAATATAAAAAAAGAATTAACCCAATTATCAAACGACGTAACGAGAAAAAAAGTCAACAAAACAATTACATTTTTTTTGGTCGCCGCAATTTTGCATAAAAATGGGCGATCAAAACATCGTATCTGCACCAAAATGGTATAATTAAAAATGGCAGCTTGACATGCAAAAAATAAACCATCACCTAACCTGAGATCACGAAAAATGGAGACGATACGGGTATCGGAAAATGGGGCAGTTTTTTTTTAACAAACTTTGGAAATCTTTTCACTATTTAAATAAAAAAGAACCTAGACATGTTTGGTGTCTATGAACTCATAATGACCTGGAGAATCATACTGGCAATTTCACAGCACAAACAAAAATACCTCTGGTCGTTAATGGGTTAAGTATTGGAAATTTCAGTTTAATTTAGGAAAGAAGCTAGAACTGCCAAAAATTGGATAGAAGAGGGACTCTGATACGCCCTGTATTAGACATAAAGGAAGGCCTCACACATATTATGTTAAAATTGTAATATAGTGGTACTCCTAAACTCGTAAAGTCTATGCACTAAGTGCAAAGCCTGCCAAAAATTACAAGCAGGATTATCCATACACCCTTGTAGGCAACAACTGTGGTACCTCGTTCAAATATTGTGAACAAAGTGTAGTTGTGGTACTCCTACACTCATAAAAGCTCAAACACAGTACAAAGCCAG
This sequence comes from Ranitomeya variabilis, assembly GCF_051348905.1. Taxonomy (NCBI): domain Eukaryota; kingdom Metazoa; phylum Chordata; class Amphibia; order Anura; family Dendrobatidae; genus Ranitomeya; species Ranitomeya variabilis. The sequence continues at coordinate 654,991,661 of NC_135234.1, forward strand.
AAAACAAATTATAAGCATCATCCATACACCCTTGAAGGCACCAAATGGAGTGACTCAGAAAAAAAATTAAGAAAGTATAGTTGTCCTACACCAGAGGTGCGGAACCTTTTTATCTGCCAAGGGTATTTGGATATTTAAACCATCCTTCGTTGGCCGTACAAATTGTGGGCTCACTCCACCCACAAACTACATCCTGATGCTGGCACTAGTGTCAGGACGTAATCTTTCATTGCCCGCGTCTCAGCGTTCAGTAGTGAACACTGCGGGCTTGTGCTCACAGATCAAGAAGAAATTAAAAGGCTAGTGGCCATCAAATCACAGCTGGTGGCCAAAGCACTGTGGTCTCCAGGAATCTGCCCGGGGGCCAGAGAAAAGGTCATTATGGCCCATAAATGGCCTGTAGGCTTGAGGTTCTCCACCCTCCACCCGTGTCCTATACTGATAAAGGGTTTGCATAAAGTGCAAAGCCAGGAGAAAATGGTAAGGACTGTAATACAGTTATCCTCTTCAGGTGTCTGCTTCTTCCTCGGGAGGTTGGGGGGAACTGCCTCTACCTGCTTCCTGGAGCCTGATACCCAGGTGCCTGGGCTGTAAGTGACCCGGCTTCCGGTAGTGCCCAACATGCCCCTGACATATAGAAACAAGCGACCATTGTCACCTGCATCATTTCCTGCTCACATATAGGAGGTGGGCAACTCCAAGGTCTGTCCGATCTCTCAAGAATTGTAGCCCTGTCTCTAGCTGTCTTGAGGAGCCTATCTTTGGCCCATTCATCTTGCTTCCTTCCTTCTCAGTTCAAACCCACCGCATACCAACGATGTTGCCCCTCCATTTTGAGGAACGTGACCCTTGTTCCATTCATCAGCTCTTGCAGTCTTTGAGGCAAGTGTTCCATCTCTACTATCTCCAGCGGTCCTATTAAGAATAAATTGAGTGCATGATTGATGTTATGTGTACGCCACTAGGTTCAGATACGGGCGGGACAAGTGTCATGATCTCCATGGCCAGAGAACTAGCATAAGCCTCTATAGGAACAAGCTCTTGGAAGATGTAACTGTACTGACCATGAACTAAACCTACCGCATCATCTAGAAGTAGCCAGGTAGCATGTCCTACTTTTTATCCCTATATGCCCAGCGCCGGCCGGAGAACTAAATAATGCTAGCAGAGGGAAATATAAGACCTGACTCACCTCTAGAGAAATGCCCAAAAGGAGACAGAAGCCCCCCACATATATTGGCGGTGATATGAGATGAAACAACAAACGCAGCAGGAAAATAGTTTTAGCAAATTTGAGGTCCGCTTTCTAGATAGCAGAAGACAGAAAGCATACTTTCATGGTCAGTAGAAAACCCTAACAAAACACATCCAGAAATTACTTTAGGACTCTGGCATTAACTCATAATACCAGAGTGGCAATTCCTGATCAACAAGAGCTTTCCAGACACAGTAACGAAACTGCAGCTGTGAACTGGAACCAAAATACAAAAACAAAACATGGACGAATGTCCAACTTATCTAGTAGATGTCTGGGAGCAGGAACAAGCACAGAGAGGCTTCTGATAACATTGTTGACCGGCAAGCATCTAACAGAGAAGCCAGGTTATATAGCGACACCCAGATCTAATCAGAACAGGTGAACAGGGAAGATGATGTCACAAGTTCAATTCCACCAGTAGCCACCGGGGGAGCCCAGAATCCAAATTCACAACAGTACCCCCCCCTCAAGGAGGGGGCACCGAACCCTCACCAGAACCACCAGGGCGATCAGGATGGGCCCTATGAAAGGCACGAACCAGATCAGAGGCATGAACATCAGATGCAGTGACCCAAGAATTATCCTCCTGGCCGTATCCCTTCCACTTGACCAGATACTGGAGTCTCCGTCTGGAAACACGGGAGTCTAGGATTTTTTCCACAACGTACTCCAACTCACCCTCAACCAACACCGGAGCAGGAGGCTCAACGGAAGGCACAACCGGTGCCTCATACCTGCGCAATAACGACCGATGAAAAACGTTATGAATAGAAAAGGATGCAGGGAGGTCCAAACGGAAGGAAACAGGGTTAAGAATCTCCAATATTTTATACGGACCGATGAACCGAGGCTTAAACTTAGGAGATGAGACCCTCATAGGGACAAAACGAGAAGACAACCACACCAAATCTCCAACACAAAGCCGAGGACCAACACGACGGTGACGGTTGGCAAAAAGCTGAGTCTTCTCCTGGGACAACTTTAAATTGTCCATCACCTGCCCCCAGATATGATGCAATCTCTCCACCACCGCATCCACTCCAGGACAATCCGAGGATTCCATCTGACCGGAGGAAAATCGAGGATGGAACCCCGAATTACAGAAAAACGGGGAAACCAAGGTGGCAGAGCTGGCCCGATTATTGAGGGCGAACTCCGCCAATGGCAAAAAAGCAACCCAATCATCCTGGTCAGCAGACACAAAACACCTCAGATATGTCTCCAGGGTCTGATTAGTCCGCTCGGTCTGGCCATTAGTCTGAGGGTGAAAAGCAGACGAAAAAGACAAATCTATGCCCATCCTAGCACAAAATGCCCGCCAAAATCTAGACACAAATTGGGTTCCTCTGTCAGAAACGATATTCTCAGGAATACCATGCAAACGAACAACATTTTGAAAAAACAGGGGCACCAACTCGGAAGAAGAAGGCAATTTGGGCAGGGGAACCAAATGAACCATCTTAGAAAAACGGTCACACACCACCCAGATGACAGACATCTTCTGAGAAACAGGCAGATCTGAAATAAAATCCATCGAGATGTGTGTCCAAGGCCTCTTAGGAATAGGCAAGGGCAACAATAATCCACTAGCCCGAGAACAACAAGGCTTGGCCCGAGCACAAACGTCACAAGACTGCACAAAGCCTCGCACATCTCGTGACAGGGAAGGCCACCAGAAGGATCTTGCCACCAAATCCCTGGTACCAAAAATTCCAGGATGACCTGCCAACGCAGAAGAATGCACCTCAGAGATGACTTTACTGGTCCAATCATCAGGAACAAACAGCCTATCAGGCGGACAACGATCCGGTCTATCCGCCTGAAACTCCTGCAAGGCCCGCCGCAGGTCTGGAGAAACAGCTGACAAGATAACTCCCTCCTTAAGAATACCTGTGGGGTCAGAGTTGCCAGGTGAATCAGGCTCAAAACTCCTAGAAAGGGCATCCGCCTTAACATTCTTAGAACCTGGTAGGTACGATACCACAAAATTAAACCGAGAAAAAAATAATGACCAGCGCGCCTGTCTAGGATTCAGGCGCCTGGCGGTCTCAAGATAAATCAAATTTTTGTGGTCAGTCAATACCACCACCTGATGTCTGGCCCCCTCGAGCCAATGGCGCCACTCCTCAAACGCCCACTTCATGGCCAAAAGCTCCCGATTCCCAACATCATAATTCCGCTCAGCGGGCGAAAATTTACGGGAAAAGAAGGCACAAGGCCTCATCACGGCGCAGTCAGAACTTTTCTGCGACAACACTGCCCCAGCTCCGATCTCAGAAGCGTCGACCTCAACCTGAAAAGGAAGAGTCACATCAGGCTGACGCAACACAGGGGCAGAAGAAAAACGGCGCTTAAGCTCCTGAAAGGCCTCCACAGCATCAGGGGACCAATTAGCAACATCAGCACCCTGTCTAGTCAAATCGGTCAATGGCTTAACGACATCCGAAAAACCAGAAATAAATCGACGATAAAAGTTGGCAAAGCCCAAAAATTTCTGAAGACTTTTAAGAGAAGAGGGCTGCGTCCAATCACAAATAGCTTGAACCTTGACAGGATCCATCTCAATGGAAGAGGGAGAAAAAATATATCCCAAAAAGGAAATTCTCTGAACCCCAAAAACGCACTTAGAACCCTTGACACACAGAGAATTAGACCGCAAAACCTGAAAAACCCTCTTAACTTGCCGGACATGAGAGTCCCAGTCATCCGAAAAAATCAGAATATCATCCAGATACACTATCATAAATTTATCCAAAAAATCGCGGAAAATATCATGCATAAAGGACTGGAAGACTGAAGGGGCATTAGAAAGACCAAAAGGCATCACCAAATACTCAAAGTGGCCCTCGGGCGTATTAAATGCGGTTTTCCACTCATCCCCCTGCCTGATCCGCACCAAATTATACGCCCCACGGAGATCAATCTTAGAGAACCACTTGGCCCCCTTTATGCGAGCAAACAAATCAGTCAGCAACGGCAATGGGTATTGATATTTAACCGTGATTTTATTCAAAAGCCGATAATCAATACATGGTCTCAAAGAGCCGTCTTTTTTTGACACAAAGAAAAAACCGGCTCCTAAGGGAGATGACGATGGACGAATATGTCCCTTTTCCAAGGACTCCTTTATATATTCTCGCATAGCAGTATGTTCAGGCACAGACAGATTAAATAAACGACCCTTTGGGTATTTACTACCCGGAATTAAATCTATAGCACAATCGCACTCACGGTGCGGAGGTAGTGAACCCAGCTTGGGTTCTTCAAAGACGTCACGATAATCAGACAGGAACTCAGGGATTTCAGAGGGAATAGATGATGAAATGGACACCAAAGGTACGTCCCCATGAGTCCCCTTACATCCCCAGCTCAACACAGACATAGCTCTCCAGTCAAGGACTGGGTTGTGAGACTGCAGCCATGGCAATCCCAGCACCAAATCCTCATGTAGATTATACAGCACTAGAAAACGAATAGTCTCCTGGTGATCCGGATTAATACACATAGTCACTTGTGTCCAGTATTGTGGTTTATTATTAGCCAATGGGGTGGAGTCAATCCCCTTCAGAGGAATAAGAGTTTCCAAAGGCTCTAAATCATACCCACAACGATTGGCAAAGGACCAATCCATAAGACTCAAAGCGGCGCCAGAGTCGATATAGGCGTCAGTAGTAATAGATGACAAAGAGCAAATCAGGGTCACAGACAAAATAAATTTAGACTGTAAAGTGCCAATGGAAACGGATTTATCAAGCTTTTTAGTACGCTTAGAGCACGCTGATATAACATGAGTAGAATCCCCACAATAGAAACACAACCCATTTTTCCGTCTAAAATTCTGCCGCTCGCTTCTGGACAGAATTCTATCACACTGCATGCTTTCTGGCGTCTTCTCAGTGGATACCGCCAGATGGTGCACAGGTTTGCGCTCCCGCAGACGCCTATCGATCTGAATGGCCATTGTCATGGACTCATTCAGACCTGCAGGCACAGGGAACCCCACCATAACATCCTTAATGGCATCAGAGAGACCCTCTCTGAAAGTAGCCGCCAAGGCACACTCATTCCACTGAGTAAGCACAGACCATTTACGGAATCTTTGGCAGTAAATTTCAGCTTCATCTTGCCCCTGCGATAGGGACATCAAAGTTTTTTCTGCCTGAAGTTCCAAATGAGGTTCCTCATACAGCAAGCCCAAGGCCAAAAAAAACGCATCCACATTGCGCAACGCAGGATCCCCTGGTGCCAATGCAAAAGCCCAGTCTTGAGGGTCGCCGCGGAGCAAGGAAATCACAATCCCAACCTGCTGTGCAGAGTCTCCAGCAGAACGAGATTTCAGGGACAAAAATAGCTTACAATTATTTCTAAAATTCTGAAAGCTAGATCTATTCCCTGAGAAGAATTCCGGCAAAGGAATTCTCGGCTCAGATACCGGAGCATGAATAATAAAATCTTGCAAATTTTGTACTTTCGTGGTGAGATTATTCAAACCTGCAGTTACACTCTGAAGATCCATTATTAACAGGTGAACACAAAGCCATTCAAAGATTATAAGGAGAGAGAAAAAAAAGAAAGACTGCAGCATAGACAGACTGGCAAGTGATCCAATTAAGAGCACAGAGGAAAAAAAAAAAAAAAAAAACTCTCAGCAGACTTCTTATTTCTCTCCTTTCTCAGCCAAGGATTTTAACCCTTTAGTGGGCCGGTCAAACTGTCATGATCTCCATGGCCAGAGAACTAGCATAAGCCTCTATAGGAACAAGCTCTTGGAAGATGTAACTGTACTGACCATGAACTAAACCTACCGCATCATCTAGAAGTAGCCAGGTAGCATGTCCTACTTTTTATCCCTATATGCCCAGCGCCGGCCGGAGAACTAAATAATGCTAGCAGAGGGAAATATAAGACCTGACTCACCTCTAGAGAAATGCCCAAAAGGAGACAGAAGCCCCCCACATATATTGGCGGTGATATGAGATGAAACAACAAACGCAGCAGGAAAATAGTTTTAGCAAATTTGAGGTCCGCTTTCTAGATAGCAGAAGACAGAAAGCATACTTTCATGGTCAGTAGAAAACCCTAACAAAACACATCCAGAAATTACTTTAGGACTCTGGCATTAACTCATAATACCAGAGTGGCAATTCCTGATCAACAAGAGCTTTCCAGACACAGTAACGAAACTGCAGCTGTGAACTGGAACCAAAATACAAAAACAAAACATGGACGAATGTCCAACTTATCTAGTAGATGTCTGGGAGCAGGAACAAGCACAGAGAGGCTTCTGATAACATTGTTGACCGGCAAGCATCTAACAGAGAAGCCAGGTTATATAGCGACACCCAGATCTAATCAGAACAGGTGAACAGGGAAGATGATGTCACAAGTTCAATTCCACCAGTAGCCACCGGGGGAGCCCAGAATCCAAATTCACAACAGACAAGTCTCACAAATTCTTTTGGAACTTTGGGGGAACTATTACTGAGGGTGACCACGCACAGCTTCATCAGGCACCAGATGGATCCACTTGCTCACACAGACACAATTGATAGAGTCCTCATGAACAGATGAACAGTGTAGTTTAATATTACAGCACATCCTGCGCAAGTCAAGTCTCTTAAGCACAGGCTTCATGACCAATACAGCTGCTTCTTAAAGGCACATTGACTAACAGTCTCTTTTGATAGCATAGTTCAGCACAGATCAAGACTCTTTACAAAGGCACAGTAGTATACAGTATTCCATCTAGCACAGTGAGCTGGAGTAGAGGGGGTTGCTGAGGGAGATGATCCCTGTGACACAATTCCTTACAGTCCTTATCTTCCTGCTCCTGATAGACTTTCTCAACTAGCAGTACAGGGGTCAGCCCATCTTCACTCTTTAATGGAATCCTGTGTACCTATGGTTCACTTGCCTGAACTTTTGTGAGAGCCAGATCACACATGACTAATCCCTTTGGCTGCTGCCAGAATAGTAAACAAGTCCCCCACAACAGTTCCCTTGGGGCTCTTCTAACCACTCCCTATATTCTGTGACTGTGTTAACCCCTCTAGTTGCTGGATGCTTTTGAAACAACAGCAGTCAGCACTACTTCTGCATGTCACATTGACCACTGTTCCATTCACATGTGGTTTATCTGAGCCCTGATTCTCAGGTTCTATGGGAGTCCCGAGGTGTTGGATCTAGCAGTCGGACCCCAGCAATCAAGAACTTATGCATAGGAAACATGCAAAGGAAGATGATAGCAGGATCATTAGAAATTGAGATCTCTGTCATCTCTAGTATAACCCTAAAGGCTGCATCCCAAAATTTTGTATATTGAAAATTTTCATCAGATATGCATCATTGTTAACCTTGCCCTTCCACAATGTCAACATTTCTGGGATACCATCTGTTGAAATTTGCGGCAGTCTTTTGATAAGATTTTGCAGAATGTTTCCTTCACCCTTGTAACAATTACAGTTTGTGTTTCAGTTCAGCTCCTCTTGCTTTGCCATAAATCCTTGCATATAGGAAAGAGCAACAAATGACAAATAGCTGAAATGTCATTCCAGGGTGGGGGCAGTCGGAAGACCAGCACATATGCTCAAAAGTAGAATGTGACCTATGAACTTCAAAGTGTTAGGAAGTTGAAAAGCAAAAATGTTGGAGCTGTGAGTTCTCTTAAGTCTAGCATAGTGTGTGATCTATCAAGCAACATGTAGGAGAGGGGAAGTAGACTCCCACCTTATGTTATTTAACAAAACCTTAGAGGTTGTTTCTTAGTACTTGTAAGGAAAGAGTTACCTAAGGGACCCAGCAAGAAGAGTAGATTGTTAGTGGGGTCACTGAGTCTTGCGGATCAATAAGTGAATTCCTTACGCTAGGTGGCGATAAGGTGCTCTAGATGAGATGGATGCTACCTGCTATGAGGATACTGTCTTGGACTGTGAGAGTCAATATCCATGGAGGTGCTGTTATGGATCCATGGCATAAATCTTGGGCAATGTGAATCCATAACTTCGACTGAGAAAAGTGAAATAGGTTGAATACTCTATTATGGGGTCCTGCTAGGTAGAGTTAGCAATAAGATAAGCCCTCCCCATCCGCATCATTAGGTCTGACACTTCTCAGCAGGACCTTGGGGGTCAAAGTGACTATACAAAAGATCCAAAGCAGTGCTGAATCCGAATCCAAAAGGATGAAGGGATTCAGATAGTCTGAAGCAAGTACACCAGTCTGGGCACAAGGGTCATTTTGAGGATGCTTATCTTGCCGAACCATAAAATGTCCCTACTGCTCCAAAGATGTAAAGTCTTTTCTAAATCTGGATAATACGGGTGGAAATTCATGGTGAAAAGTTAGAATGGTCTGAAGGGATTTTAATTTTCAGGGTGGTAATCCCGTTTGCAGGAGAAGGGGAAATTCAGCTTCAGGTTCTCCACAAATTGTGTGGGGGTAGTAGGAGGTGGGAGATGCTCGGGGCCTCTGACTTGGAGAAGTTTATCTTAAAGTTGGACTTTTCATCAAAACACACCAAGTCTGACACCAAGGAATCGAGAGGTGTATGCAGATGCATGATATAGACGAAAAGATCATAAGTAAATGTAGAGCACTTATATTCATGATCAGCAATACTGATCCTGCCAATGTCGCCATGAGATACTCCATAACAAGGACCTATAAAAGGGGATATAGGGGCAACCCTGATGAGTGCTATTGTAATGGAAGGAATCTGATAAAGAATGTTTGATTTATAATTGGACAGAGGGGCATTGACAAAGTGCCATGACTTTAAATGAGAATACAGGGTTTTGGCCTATATGCTGCTGGGTCTGGGCAAGAAAAGACCGAGATTTTTTCAAATGTCTTTTCAGCATCTAAAGGTAAAATCGTGAGGGGGGATATGTTTAGTGCAAATATAATGGATACGTTTAGAATCTAAGGTTAAGGGACACAGCAAACCTTGATTTTTGGACCAGGTCTCCTACCCTGAACTCATCAGCCTCTTCTAAGCTTCCAACTATGTTACTCAGATGTCTGAATTAAACCTTAGAAAGTGTTGACATCTATGATTCCCTTACAATAAACCACCAGGGATGGAAATATAATTTTTTATTGTTTTTGAACAACTCCTCTGAAAATCATGGACAGCCAACATTTTTTGGACATATTGGAAATTATGACAATTAGTGAATCATTAAGTAACGTGTTTACAGGCCACAGTACAGATGTGAACAGATTGGTATTATTTACTGTGATATGTAAATTGATGATTATCACAGTCCTCATACTGCTTCTCCAGTTTCAAAAAAGTCAGAGACATCAAAATTCTTTTGACAGTTCCAAGAACCAAAAATGTAGCCTATTCTGGGTCATATATTATGTGAGCTTCCAGCTGCACAGGAAACCTGATCCAGTCGCTTTATTCAGCCATGGAGGTGGTATGTCATGTTTTAAAAAAGCTGCTTTATTCTTGGTATTTGTCTTTGACAAAACTTTATTGAAACAATCGTTAGTGGATTGCATGAGTTTTTAGTGCGGATGGAGTAAAAATTCAGATTTTTTGTACCTGAAAATTTTCAGCATCTAATGCAATTCTATGGAAAATATCAGCATGTAAAACTTGGCGTACTCATAAAAGAAACTGATGCAGATTCCAACAATGCACAGCAGGTCAGTTTGTGCAGCATAAAAAAATCTTGGGTTGCATCAGATGTTCATAAATCCCATCCACTTTGCTGGAATTGTGGAACTGTTCGACTATTCAAATAATTTTTGCTTCTTTATTCCGTAATATATGGGACTTATTGTTATATCAGTTTTATATATTTTTTTCTGATATTGAAGGAAAATGTAAAGAAAAAATAGGAGAGTCTTGTCTATTTCCACTTGCACCTCTCCTGTGGCAAGTGGGGTAATAGTATTGGGGTTTATGTCAGCTTTGTATTGTCAGCTGACATCAAGCCCAAGAGTCAGTAATGGAGAGGCATCTATTAGACAACCCCCTCTACTAACCCAACAGTCAAATGTAATAAAGACAAACAGAGTAAAGTCCTTTATTTGAAATAAAAACTCACTGACCCTCATTTACCATTTTATTAATATAAAAATAAAGACACAAAGTAATCCTCACCTGTCCACAGATAATCCATATGTGATGCTGTCCTATGAAGAACTGCAGCTCCGCTACATCCGAATAGTTTGTTGAGCCGTGGCATAATGCGACTGCTGAGCAAGCCAGCCAGAACACACTGAGACAACAGCGTGAGAACGCTCCTGCAGTGTCTAGCGCTGACGTGAATAAGGACACCAGAGTTCATAGCCGATGAATCCTGGTCACCTCACTGGCATCACCTCTTACATGGTGAGAATTTTCTCTGAAAATGTACTTTATCTTGAAAGGGGTCAGTACGCATGGTACCATCCTAAGTTATTAATATCAGCCCGCAGCTGTCTGCCTAGTCTTTGCTGTTTTCTTCTCAGACAAGTCTGTCTGATAAGAAAATTGCAGCACACTCGACTTGCAGCTGATATTCGGTTCATACTCTGCCAAGCAAATCAATGAGTCCGAGGAAAAAATTGGACTGTGCTCAGATGACATCTGAGTCCGGTCCGATTTTTACGGACTGACTGAATTGAGAACATGGAAAAATTTCTCCTCATCCAAGAAAATCGTATCACACTATGATCAGACTTTAATCAGAGTTTGATCAACATAATCGGCCCGATTCTCTTGGATAAGAGAAAATTCAGTGGTGTAACCTAGCCTCAAAGATAGGTATTTCTTTTGAACTTTTTTGAAAATTTTCCAGAGGATTCAAGGAGGGAACCCAAATCTCAAAGAGCTCCTATTAGTTCTGAGTAAAACACAAAAAGGGACAAGAGATGAAATTATTGTTTGTGTTTTTACCTCAAATATGTATCATTAGTGAATCAGAGTTTTTCCTTATCTGGGATTTTTCTATGATAATTTTCTACAAAGACAAATTATTTCTATAGCTTGAGACTGTGAACAGCCAAGACTTTTCTGCAGGTGATGTATGCAACTATTTCTGTATATGTCATCTATGTCAGCTATATATTTTTTTACAAATCTATACAGTTCAGAATGTTGATGGACAGCCTTGTAAGGACATCTACTCTTTACTATTGTTTTTTTTTTTTTTTTCAAATTCGCCTTGATGCTAAAAACTACATGTGGTATTTATACAATAGTAATGGAGATTTCAAAATGACCACAAACTTGTCACCTCAGTTTTTAAACTGTACAAAGCCTACCACTCGAGAATAAGGCCGGGGTTACACTAGCGAAGAATACGGACGAGTGTTATGTGAGAAAACATCACATAGAACTTAGACCAATATTAATCTATGGGGCAGCTCACATCACCGTACTTTTTGTCGGGTATATTCTACGTGCGTGTAAAACGCAGCATGCTGTGATTGTATGAATATATCGTCCAAAACTTGCTAATGCAAGCCTATGGATGCGAGAAACTCGGACACCACACGGACCATTCGTGCAGCTTACGGCAAATAAGCACACATTTTCCTAATTTCAGCCCATTGAGCTATTAAATTCAATGGGGGAACAGCATTGAGAAAGCCGTGCGAAACGCGCGTTGGGGATCAGTGGAACACACCACTTTATGTTGACATGGGTAAGTGACAGCCTGTACCTCTGATGTGTTAGAGGCTTTATAGCACTATTATGCAGATACGTATAGCACCCACATGGTGATGCATCTGTTTGTGGCACTTTATACAATTTTGCACAGCTGCACATGCACCTTTTCTTAGATTGAGGCAGATTTAACTAGCGGGTACCTTTGACATTTATTTTTACTGGGTGCCGTCTTGCTCTGTCTAAAGTTTACGGTGGTTTCTCGCTGCTTGCTCTGGATATTCCTCCTTGCTACCTGTCTGATTACTTTGTAACATATTTGTATGATGTTTTATTGATTTTGTATAAATAAAAATAATTCATGTTCAGTTTTTAACACTTTTTCTGTGGTCTATTGCTACTCTGGTTTTGTTTCTATTATATAACATTACCTATCGCTTTCTCATAGGTCACAGACTGCAAGAATGTTGAGAGCTGTAGCTTAGCACCCATTCCCTTTCCCTATTGCACAGTGTTTATGTATGAGATATCACCAGAACCACCATGGATACATGAATACGTCACACAAAGACACACCACCAGTAGAAGAATATATCACTAGAACCACAACGAGTACATTAGTACATTACTGGAACCACCATTAGTACATGAATACATTGTCAATCATAGTACAATGATCAATTACGATGCCAATACAGCACTATATACATTCTTATGGCATGAACTTACAACTTCCAATATGCACTTAACAATGGAAAGAACATACTGGGAGTTGATGTTAGCAGCCATCATCAGACTGCGGACTATACAGTAACCAGTACTAATGAGATATAGTCAGTATCACAAATAAACATTTACATCCAGGTATCTTATAGGGATCATCTTCTCTTATTGGAGTCATCTTTCTTTTCCTCTCTATCTTGTCCAAACGCCATGATCACTGTTCACATCCACAGCTCGTCAATGCAAACTTTCATCTTTTTTGCAGCACATCCCGACATGGTGCGCTTGAAAATTGCAGTGTCATTATAATGTCCCTGAATAAAAATATCTGCTCTATGCTGTATCTCTGAATGATTGCCCCCTTCCTGTTCAAAATATGTACCCCACACTGTCCTCTACTATAGAATATTGCTTCCACATCATCCACTCTTATGAACTACTAGATGGTTGCCCGATTCTAACGCATCGGGTATTCTAGAATATGTATGTCCACGTAGTATATTGCCCAGCCCACGTAGTATATTGCCCAGCCACATAGTATATTGCCCAGCCACATAGTATATTGCCCAACCACGTATTATATTGCCCAGCCACGTAGTATATTGCCCAGCCACGTAGTATATTGCCCAGGGATGTAGTATATTGCCCAGGGATGTAGTATATTGCCCAGCCACGTAGTATACAGCACAGAGCCACATAGTATATTGCCCAGTGACGTAGTATACAGTAGAGCCACACAGTATATTGCCCAGTGACGTAGTGTATTGCCCAGGGACGTAGTATACAGCAGAGCCACATAGTATATTGCCCAGGGACATAGTATACAGCAGAGCCACATAGTATATTGCCCAGGGACATAGTATACAGCAGAGCCACATAGTATATTGCCCAGGGACATAGTATACAGCAGAGCCACATAGTATATTGCCCAGGGACATAGTATACAGCAGAGCCACATAGTATATTGTCCAGGGACGTAATATACAGCAGAGCCACATAGTATATTGCCCAGTGACGTAGTATATTGCCCAGGGACGTAGTATACAGCAGAGCCACATAGTATATTGCCCAGTGACGTAGTATATTGCCCAGGGACGTAGTATACAGCAGAGCCACATAGTACATTGCCCAGCTATGTAGTATATTGCCCATCCACGTATGTCACAGCTTAAAAAGGGCATCATATGCCTGTTAAAAAAAAAAAATAAAATAAAAAAGAGTTACAGTATATACTCACCTTCCGGCGAAGCGGTTACCGTCGCTGCTGGTGCGCTCCGGTCCCAAGAGTGCATTGCGGTGTCGCGAGATGATGACGTAGCGGTCTCGCGAGACCGCTACGTCATCATCTCGCGAGATCGCAGCATGGAGCGGACAGCTGAGCGTCGCGACCGGGAAAGGCCTGGGCCGACGGACGGTGAGTATATATCGATTTTTAAATTTTTTTTATTATTTTTAACATTAGATGTTTTTACTATTGGCGCTGCATAGGCAGCCTCAATAGTAAAAATCTTGGTGACACAGGGTTAATAGCGGCAGTAATGGAGTGCGTTACCCGCGGCATAACGCGGTCCGTTACCGCCGGCATTAACCCTGTGTGAGCGGTGAGCGGAGGGATGTATGCGGGCGCCGGGCAGTGAGTGCGGGGAGTAAGGAGCGGCCATTTTCTTCCGGACTGTGCGCGTCGCTGATTCGTCGCGGCAGCCATGACAGGCAGCTGCCGAGACCAATCAGTGAACGAATAACGGTGACAGAAAGACAGACAGAAGGACAGACAGACGGAAGTACCCTTAGACAATTATATAGTAGATAACTGCCACACTGTTGCTATCTTCATTGTCCGCCCTATGCTGCTCTCTTTCCATACTGGACTCCCTTTTCATATTGTCCCTTCACACTGTGTCCCCCTATACTGTCCAGTCTGTACAGGGTGCCCCCACTTCAAAATTTCCCCCCCATACTGTACCCTCACACTATTTTCTCCTCAATAAAGCTAGCTTGTATCTTCAGCTTCAACTCTTACCTTCCCACTGCTTTCCTCCAGTGGTGAAGTATATGTCGGCTCCCTTTTCCATCATTATATTCTGCTTCATCTGTGCCCTTAAAGGTACCTTCACACGAAGCGACGCTGCAGCGATAGCGACAACGATGCCGATCGCTGCAGCGTCGCTGTTTGATCGCTGGAGAGCTGTCACACAGACCGCTCTCCAGCGACCAACGATGCCGAAGTCCCCAGGTAACCAGGGTAAACATCGGGTTGCTAAGCGCAGGGCCGCGCTTAGTAACCCGATGTTTACCCTGGTTACCAGCGTAAAAGTAAAAAAAACAAACAGTACATACTCACATGCGTCCCCCGGTGTCTGCTTCCTGACACTGACTGAGCTCCGGCCCTAACAGCACAGCAGTGACGTCACCGCGGTGCTTTCACTTTCACTTTAGGGCCGGCGCTCAGTCAGTGTCAGGAAGCAGACGCCGGGGGACGCATGTGAGTATGTACTGTTTGTTTTTTTTACTTTTACGCTGGTAACCAGGGTAAACATCGGGTTACTAAGAGGGCCCTGCGCTTAGTAACCCGATATTTACCCTGGTTACCAGTGTAAAACATCGCTGGTATCGTTGCTTTTGCTTTCAAACACAACGATACACAGCGATCGGACGACCAAATAAAGTTCTGGACTTTATTCAGCGACCAGCGATATCACAGCAGGATCCTGATCGCTGCTGCGTGTCAAACGAAACGATATCGCTAGCGAGGACGCTGCAACGTCACGGATCGCTAGCGATGTCGTTTCGTGTGAAGGTACCTTAACACTAAAAAGTAGGAATAGCTCAGATCTCTGCATGAGACAAGGTGCTAATCTCTCCCCATGGCAGAGGACTACAGCCCCCTGCTGATTGTATTGGGGGCAAATGCCCCACCGGTCTCCTTAGTTTTGCCCCTGTGCAAAACTGCGGCTGTTTGTTTTTCAGCATATAAGTCCATTTACTTCTATATGCAGTAGTTTAACAACATGTATCTGCATATTTTAATTCTTTTGTGAACTAGTTTTTATTGGTAGAGACAGGAAAACTTATAACTCTTAGACATTTTGAAACATACTGTTATACGTACAATGTCAGGTTGCACGGTTCTTGTTCTACAGTGAGCAGCCTGGGTGGCTTAATCATGCTACCATGCCATGGGGTGGTGGCACTCACATCTTGATACCTCCATTTACTTGGCTCTCAGGCACTCTATGTGAGTATAAGTATTATATTGATCACTCTTGTTCCATCTGTCGAGGGTAAAATCTCGCCGGCTTTATGTAAGGTCAGGAATAGGAAAGCCCTACTATTTGTTTGCACGTTGCATTTAATATGGTAATGGTGGGCGGTATCCTGGCAGCTATAAAAGAGGACTGTTCTGAGTGACATATTTCATGAAACCCTATGAGCCAAAGTCCACTTGGGATTGATTATATACAATACTTGAATTAATATCCTTTTTGATTTGTGTGTGCCACTATATGTTAGTTCTGCTTGAATTTTTAAACTGTTTTAATAATTTGAATAAATATTGATGATTTTAGTTCTGTTTGAATGGACCCTCTTTTTTCCCTATATTATATTTCTTTGGGGGAGGTGTTACTTTCTATGTAATTTGAGGATATATTCTCATATAATAATTGAAGACCGTGTTTATAAATGCTACCATGCCTGTAGCGTCTCTTGACTTGTTTCCCATAGAGCACATTTGGGATATCATTTGTCGACAATTGCAAAGGTAGCTGCCAGCAGCGGATCTTGATGATTTATGTACCTAAGTGCCTTCAGTGTGGCAGAACATTCCTCAGATATCCATGAATAACCTCATAACTGTTGCGGACATAGACATAAGAGGGCCCTTCTGCAAGAACAGTATATGGGCCATTTGCAGTCCAATAGCTCATCATTATACACAATTCCACCTGTTTTGGAGGTAGAAGTGGGCCCCCTGTACTACATCTGCACAGTTTGCACCAATAGCATTGATAGTATGCCAACGTTTGTATGTGCATGTAATTCTGAGTGTGGCACTATTATTTGATACTAAATTAATAGAGATGTTCTGATCATTTTGATTACATTTCCTCATCATTTTCATCTCATTAACATGACTATCCGTCCTGTAATTTCCATAATTTCACAATTTTTCCTTCTTGGTGTTGCAATTTCAACGTTTGTTGAAGGCTCAGCTAATGTACTAATTTTTCACCTTGCTTTTGACTGATACCGCCTATTGGAGACAATGACTATTGACACTACTGACTACAGTATTTATATTTTCTAAAATGTTGAGTGTCGGGCACAATGGCAGCAAACTGATCTATAGAGACTGGAATAGGACCTTTTCTTTTTGCGACAGAATTTGATGATTATAGCAAAAATGTAGAATCACTCTCTGAAATAATAATAAAAAAAGTGTGTGTGTATGTATATAGATATATATACAGTATATATACAGTGTATATTATATATACTGTATATACAGTTAGGTCCATATATATTTGGACAGAGACAACCTTTTTCTAATTTTGGTTATAGACATTACCACAATGAATTTTAAACAAAACAATTCAGATGCAGTTGAAGTTCAGACTTTCAGCTTTCATTTGAGGGTATCCACATTAAAATTGGATGAAGGGTTTAGGAGCTTCCGCTCCTTAACATGTGCCACCCTATTTTGCGGGGTCCTCTGGGGTGATGTTATGTAGCTAGATGGTATAACTTGCCACAGGTGAAGTATATCCCCAGGGCTCCAAGTGTGTAGATGGAAAATGGTGCAGTGAAGAACGAGGACACAGGTTTGCAGTCTCTTTACCTGGTTTACTGAAGACTTCAGGCAGCCACATTCCAGAGTACCAGATCACAGGACAGGCAGGGTCCGGCCGGCTTGGAAGCGAATTCAGAGTCCCCTTTACCAGGTGGAGTTAAAAGCCTTCCTCCTAGCACGGTGGTATTGTAGTCCCTTACTGCCTATGGCTTCTGATAAGGTCCTCACAGTTCTCTCTGTCCTCCATAAAGGTGGGACATAAACTCGTATGGTAGGTGACTCGAGCCTTTTTACAGGGTCTATATCACGACCCGGACACTATGTGTCACTGTGTCTCCTGGGTGTTAGGGCGGACAAGTGATGTGTAATCCAACTGTCCTGCCGGTTTCTGCTGTCAGTCTTAGAGTCCCTCACAACCTCAGTGTTCTGACTACCTGTAATCTGCGCCATCCAGGGAGGTAGCTAATTCACTGCTCTGCTCCACTGGTGTTCCTTCTCCTGTGCTTCGCTCTTCCACATGCTCACTACAATCTGGCTTTCGGGATTTTCTCTGTCCAGGAGCTGCAGCAGTTTCTCGTGGTTGCACGGCTCGTCATACATTCTTCCTGCCTCAGACTGCTCCAGTCTGCTCTCTGGCACTAACTGACTAACTTTCCCTCCAAACCACAATATATCTCTATATGCAGGGGAGTCACCTAGAAAAAGGATCAAAAGCTCCCTCTTGTGGCCTGGAGTGTGAACATGTTGCATGTTTGTGTTACCTGGTGAGAGTTATCCTTCATCGCTTCCAAGCGTGACATCACTCTCCCCATGAGGAAAGCAATGCCACTGTGACGACCAGGACCCTGGGGCGTCACATATATAAATCAAGTATTAACAATTAGAGTTTGAAGATAGTCTGGGTAGCACATGTTATAGGTACCTGTTTGCTCTAACATATGAGAAGATAAGATAATGATGTACAATGTTCTTCACATATTATTATTACCTAGCTTTCACAATGGTTTTTACTTATTCACTTACCTTCTATTACAAACATAAGGAAAATGAGGCAACCCTGGTGCTTCCATGTAATGAGTTTCTAGAAATGTTCCCTAAAATAATTATGATGAAAGCATTTTAAAACTGCTGCAATTCTGTATATCAAAATGATTTAAAACACTACATCAAATGTTTTTTAAGTCCTACCGTAAAACATGGAGGGAAACAAAAAAATTCCATGTCCAGAGCATGTTGTGCTTGGGGCTGGTGGTGAAACACACCACTGTACAGGATTAAAAATATATGACTGGTGTTTACCAAAAACAATGCCACAGCTGCCCACAGGTTGTATAAGGTATTGCAGTTTAGTGTTATTTACTTAAATGGAGCAATAGCAGACACAGAGCTGTGGACAAGTGTTGCACTATTTCTGTAAGAGAACAGTCAGATTTCATGTAAAGGCAGTTTTTCCAGCAGAAGACTGCAGCCCGCTGTACTGACTGATAGCAGCTTATCATTATGGCCGGCTGTCAGTCAGTGCTGGGAATGCTGCTACAGCCGCCGCTCCTTATACACAGAGCAGTGACTGAAGCCATGCCAGCATTGCCTCTGTGATTCTACCAGGGGTGATAAAGTTAATTTTCTCCGGGCAGCAGGACTCTCAGTGCATGTGCAGTATAGTGCCTAAACACTATTAACCTGCAGATTAATCCAATAGCTGGAGTTATTTAATAAGACAGATTCCCTTTAAAAGAAGCTCAAAAACACTGAACATGATGAGCTAGTAATTTTGATATTGCATTGCATCTGTTCATTATTTTTAGCATTTCTTTAGTGCTTTTTCAGGTAGTTTCCTGGGAAGTCTCAGCTGAAAAAGCACATACCTTAGATCTGTAATACTTTGTTTAAAAATCCTGGAAAGACTTGTACTAAGAAATTGGGAAGCATAAACCTGATCTGCAGTAGTGCATTTTTTACAAGCAACTTTCAATGAGGCAATTGATATAATCAGTTATTTAATGCACGTTTTTAATTACAGCAATGATGCTTTTTTCCGGCAAAACTTCATGGCTAGCCTTCACCCTTGGCATAATGGTTGGCTTCTTCTCCATATTCGTTCTTCTACAAAACATCACTATCAGTTCCAGAACTGGGGAACCATTAGCAATTTACTCTTGGAAAAAAATTGATGACCTTTATCTAATGGAGAGGCTTCCCCATACTCACCAGCCAGGTAATCTTATAACATTATCATTAATTAAAAAGTTCCAGGTTGTATGTTTGATTCAATTAGCGGTAATGCTGGATTCACACGCAGCTGATACACTGCACTGAGAACTGCAACAGCTCTATAGTGCTGCAGTCTTTCCATTGCTTCCCCGCAGAATTACCTAATCTTGCATGACATGTTAGGACTAAGGGCTTGTTTCCACTTGCGAGAAACACGTCCGTGTCTCGCATGTGGAAACCAAGCTCTGGCGCCAGCATATTGGAGCGGAGCGTGCAGCTCCATGTGTTCCTATGCGACCGCATGCTCCGCTCTGGAGTGCCGGCGCCACAGCTTGGTTTCTACATGCGAGACACGGACGTGTTTCTCGCAAGTGGAAACAAGCCCATATACACTTCCTCCAATGTGCACGACAAGGTAGCCCACAAACAAAATAAGCTAAAGGTCAGTCACGGTATATACAGGTGCATCTCACAAAGTTAGAATATCATCAAAAAGTTAATTTATTTCACTTCAGCAGCAGCCACAGCAGGCACAGAAGCCACACTCAAGATATCACAGAGTGCAGTTATGTGACATTAATGCATCACAATAAAAAATGTAATATCACCTAGTCTGTACAGTGTGCGATTGGGGAGCAAAAGTCCTTGAAGATCCATGACTTATATTCATTTTGATGAAAGGCGGTCAATACTTTCAGGGGACAGCCAGCGGCGCCATTTAGCCATTCACTGCTGTCTTGGGGAAAAGCTCTCTTAACCCCTTAACCCCCGGAGCTTTTTTTGGTTTTGTGTTTTCGTTTTTCAATCCCCTTCTTCCCAGAGCCATAACTATTTATTTTTCCGTCAATATGGCCATGTGAGGGCTTGTTTTTTGTGAGACGAGTTGTACTTTTGAACGACACCATTGATTTTACCATGTAGCGTACTAGAAAACAGGCAAAAAAATTCCAAGTGCGGTGAAATTGCAAAAAAAGTGCTATCACACACTTGTTTTTTGTTCGTTTTTTTTACTAGGTTCATTAAATTCTAAAACTGACCTGCCATTATGATTCTACATGTCATTATGAGTTCATAGACGCCTAACAAGTCTAGGTTCTTTTTTATCTAACTGGTGAAAAAAAAAAAGCGCCATGTTCTGATACCCATAGCATCTCCATTTTTCGAGATCTCTGGTTAGGTGAGGGCTTATTTTTTGTGTGCCAAGCTGACATTTTTAATGATACCATTTCTTTTGATCACCCGTTATTGCATTTTAATGCAATGTCGCAGCAACAAAAACAAGTAAGGCTACTTTCACACTAGCGTCGGGCCCGGCCCGTCGCAGTGCGTCGGGCCGAGGTTACCGACGCTAGCGTTGTCTCCGCCGCACAACGGGGGCAGCGGATGCATTTTTCCAGCGCATCTGCTGCCCCATTGGGAGGTGCGGGGAGGTGGGGGCGGAGTTCCGGCCGCACATGCGCGGTCGGAAAAAGCGGACCGTCGGGAGCAAAAAACGTTACATGTAACGTTTTTTGCTCCCGGCGGTCCGCCACAACACGGCGCAACTGTCTCACGACGGTTGCGACGTGTGGCAATGCGTCGCAATGCGTCGCTAATGTTAGTCAATGCAGAAAAAACGCATCCTGCAAGCACTTTTACAGGATGCGTTTTTTCGGCAAAACGACACATTGCGACGTATTGCAGTTAACACTAGTGTGAAAGTAGCCTTATTCTGACGTTTTGACTTTTTTTCTCGCTATGCCATTTAGCAATCAGGCTAATCCTTTTTTTTGATAGATCGGGAAATTCTGAATGTGGCTATATCAAATATGTGTATGTTTGATTTTTTTTTTATTGTTTTATTTTGAATAGGGCAAAAGGGGGGTGATTTGAACTTTTATATTTTTTTTATATATTTTTAAAAACTTTTTTTTATTTTTGGCATGTTTCAATAGTCTCCATGGGAGTCTAGAAGCTGCCATAACTTGATCGGTTGTGCTACATAGAGGCGATGATCAGATCACCTCTATAAAGCAGAATAACTCACTTGCTACGAGCGATGACCACTGGGTGGTCTCCAGGAGACCTCAGGTTGTCATGCCAACAGACTGATGACCCGCAGTCACGTGACGCGGGTCACCCGTGGGCGAATTTCCAGCACAATTGCCGGAAACGCTTGTCAAATGCCTTGTTAACCCCTTCATGACCTTGGGATTTTCCATTTTTCCGTGTTCGTTTTTCGCTCCCCTCCTTCCCAGAGCCATAACTTTTTTATTTTTCTGTCAATATGGCCATGTGAGGGCTTATTTTTTGCAGGACGAGTTGTACTTTTGAACGATATCATTGGTTTTTGCTAGGTTCAATAAATGCTAAAACTGACCTGCCATTATGATTCTCCAGGTCATTACGAGTTCATAGAAACCTAACATGACTAGGTTATTTTTTATCTAAGTGGTGAAAAAAAATTCCAAACTTTGCTAAAAAAAAATAAAATTGCGCCATTTTCCGATACTCGTAGCGTCTCCATTTTTCATGATCTGGGGTCGGTTGAGGGCTTATTTTTTGCGTGCCGAGCTGGCGTTTTTAATGATACCATTTTGGTGCAGATACGTTCTTTTGATCTCCCGTTATTGCATTTTAATGCAATGTTGTGGCGACCAAAAAAACGTAATTCTGGCGTTTCAAATTTTTTTCTCGCTACGCCGTTTAGCGATCAGGTTAATGCTTTTTTTGTATTGATAGATCGGGCGATTATGAACGCGGCGATACCAAATATGTGTAGGTTTGATTTTTTTAATTGATTTATTTTGATTGGTGCGAAAGGGGGGTGATTCAAACTTTTATATTTTTTTTATTTTTTTCACATTTTTTTAAACTTTTTTTTACTTTTGCCATGCTTCAATAGCCTCCATGGGAGGCTAGAAGCTGGCACAACGCGATCGGCTCTGCTACATAGCAGCGATCTGATGTTCGCTGCTATGTAGCAGAAATGCAGGTGTGCTGTGAGCGCCGACCACAGGGTGGCTGTCATGAATCCCAATGGCTAGGGATAGCAAGGGACAAGCAAAGTAATACAAAATATCGGACGGGCTCTAGGGTGATGGAACCTGGGCTGACCGCTGCCCTACGCCTGACAAACGCAACTAGAGATAGCCAGGGAGCGTGCCTACGTTGGTTCTAGACGCCACGCACCAGCCTAAGAGCTAACTAGTACTGCAGAGAAAATAAAGACCTCACTTGCCTCCAGAGGAATGAACCCCAAAAGGTATAGTTGCCCCCCACATGTATTGACGGTGAAATGAGAGGAAGGCACACACATAGAGATGATATATATAGGTTCAGCAAATTGAGGCCCGCTGTAAACTAGAAAGCAGAACGATACAAAAGGGGTCTGAGCGGTCAGCAAAAAACCCTAATCAAAAAACCATCCTGAGATTACAAGAACCCATGTGCCAACTCATGGCACATGGGGAGAACCTCAGTCCACTAGAGCTACCAGCTAGCATAGAGACATAATAAGCAAGCTGGACAAAAAAAACAACAACTGAAAATCAGCACTTAGCTTATCCTGAAAGATCTGGGAGCAGGTAGGCAGGAACCAAACAGAGCACATCTGAATACATTGATAGCCGGCAAGGGAATGACAGAAAGGCCAGGTAAAATAGGAAACACCCAGCCTCTGATGGACAGGTGGAAACCAAAGGCCGCAACCCACCAAAGTCACCCAGTACCAGCAATAACCACCAGAGGGAGCCCACAAACAGAATCCACAACAGTACCCCCCCCTTGAGGAGGGGTCACCGAACCCTCACGAGAACCCCCAGGGCGATCAGGGTGAGCTCTATGGAAGGCGCGGACCAAATCAGTAGCATGAACATCGGAGGCGACCACCCAGGAATTATCCTCCTGACCATAACCCTTCCACTTAACCAAATACTGGAGTTTGCGTCTGGAAACACGAGAATCCAAGATCTTCTCAACAACATACTCCAATTCTCCCTCCACCAGCACCGGAGCAGGAGGCTCAACCGAAGGAACAACGGGCACCTCATACCTCCGCAACAACGACCGATGGAACACATTATGAATAGCAAACGATGCTGGGAGATCCAAACGAAAAGATACAGGGTTAAGAATCTCCAAGATCCTATAAGGACCGATGAACCGAGGCTTGAACTTAGGAGAAGAGACCTTCATAGGGACAAAACGAGAAGACAACCACACCAAATCCCCAACAAGAAGTCGGGGACCCACGCGGCGACGGCGATTAGCAAACTGCTGAGTCTTCTCCTGAGATAACTTCAAATTGTCCACCACCTGGTTCCAAATCTGATGCAGCCTGTCCACCACCACGTCCACTCCAGGACAATCCGAAGACTCCACCTGACCAGAGGAAAAACGAGGATGAAACCCCGAATTACAAAAAAAAGGAGAGACCAACGTGGCAGAACTAGCCCGATTATTAAGAGCAAATTCGGCCAGTGGCAAAAAAGCAACCCAGTCATCTTGATCAGCAGAAACAAAACACCTCAAATAAGTTTCCAAGGTCTGATTAGTTCGCTCCGTCTGGCCATTTGTCTGAGGATGGAATGCAGACGAGAAAGACAAATCAATGCCCATCTTGGCACAAAACGTCCGCCAAAATCTAGACACAAACTGGGATCCCCTGTCAGAAACGATATTCTCCGGAATCCCATGCAAACGAACCACGTTCTGAAAAAATAAAGGGACCAACTCAGAGGAGGAAGGCAACTTAGGCAAGGGCACCAAATGAACCATCTTAGAAAAGCGGTCACACACAACCCAGATAACGGACATTTTCTGTGAAACCGGGAGATCAGAAATAAAATCCATGGAAATGTGCGTCCAAGGCCTCTTCGGGATGGGCAAGGATAACAACAACCCACTGGCCCGAGAACAGCAAGGCTTAGCTCGAGCACACACTTCACAAGACTGCACAAAGGTACGCACATCCCTAGACAAGGAAGGCCACCAAAAAGACCTGGCCACCAAGTCTCTAGTACCAAATATTCCAGGATGACCAGCCAACACAGAAGAATGGACCTCGGAGATGACTCTACTGGTCCAATCATCCGGAACAAACAGTCTTTCTGGTGGACAACGATCCGGTTTATCCACCTGAAACTCCTGCAATGCAGGTCGCAAGTCTGGGGATACGGCGGACAATATTACCCCATCCCTAAGGATACCAGTAGGCCCAGAGTCTCCAGGAGAGTCAGGCACAAAACTCCTGGAAAGAGCATCTGCCTTCACATTCTTTGAACCTGGCAGGTATGAAACCACGAAATTGAAACGAGAAAAAAACAACGACCAACAAGCCTGTCTAGGATTCAAACGCCTGGCAGACTCAAGGTAAATGAGATTCTTGTGATCAGTCAAGACCACCACACGATGTTTAGCACCCTCAAGCCAATGACGCCACTCCTCAAATGCCCATTTCATGGCCAAAAGCTCCCGATTACCCACATCATAATTGCGCTCGGCGGGCGAGAATTTTCTAGAGAAGAATGCACATGGCTTCATCACCGAGCCATTAGAACTTCTCTGTGACAAAACCGCCCCCGCTCCAATCTCGGAAACATCAACCTCAACCTGAAAAGGAAGTGAAACATCTGGTTGACACAACACAGGAGCAGAAGAAAACCGGCGCTTAAGTTCCTGAAAGGCCTCCACGGCCGCAGGAGACCAATCAGCAACATCAGCACCCTTTTTAGTCAAATCAGTCAAAGGTTTAACAATACTGGAAAAATTAGCAATGAACCGACGATAAAAATTAGCAAACCCCAAGAACTTCTGAAGGCTCTTAACAGATGTAGGTTGTGTCCAGTCACAAATCGCCTGAACCTTGACGGGATCCATCTCAATAGTAGAAGGAGAAAAAATGTACCCCAAAAAAGAAATCTTCTGGACTCCGAAGAGACACTTTGAGCCCTTCACAAACAGAGAATTGGCCCGCAGAACCTGAAACACCTTCCTGACCTGTAGAACATGAGACTCCCAGTCATCAGAAAACACCAAAATATCATCCAAATACACAATCATAAACTTATCCAGATATTCACGGAAAATATTGTGCATAAAGGACTGAAAGACTGACGGAGCATTGGAGAGTCCAAAAGGCATTACCAAATACTCAAAATGGCCCTCAGGCGTATTAAATGCGGTTTTCCACTCATCACCCTGTTTTATCCGCACCAGATTATACGCACCGCGAAGATCTATCTTAGTGAACCACCTAGCCCCCTTAATGCGAGCAAACAAATCAGTCAATAATGGCAATGGATACTGATACTTGACTGTAATCTTATTCAGAAGGCGATAATCTATACAAGGCCTCAGGGAACCATCTTTTTTTTGCCACGAAAAAAAAACCTGCTCCCAGAGGGGACGAAGATGGACGAATATGTCCCTTTTCCAAGGACTCCTTAATATAATTCCGCATAGCAGTATGCTCTGGCAGTGACAGATTAAATAAACGACCCTTAGGGAACTTACTGCCAGGAATCAATTCTATAGCACAGTCACAATCTCTCTGCGGAGGGAGCGAATTGAGCTTAGGCTCCTCAAAAACATCCCTATAGTCAGACAAAAACGCAGGGATCTCAGAAGGAGTAGATGAAGCGATTGAAATCGGAGGTGCATAATCATGAACCCCCTGACATCCCCAGCTTAACACAGACATTGTTTTCCAGTCCAGGACAGGATTATGAGTTTGTAACCATGGCAGACCAAGCACTAGTACATCATGTAAATTATACAGTACAAGGAAGCGAATCACCTCCTGATGAACGGGAGTCATGCGCATGGTCACTTGTGTCCAATACTGCGGTTTATTCATAGCCAATGGTGTAGAGTCAATTCCCTTCAGAGGAATAGGAACTTCCAGAGGTTCCAGACTAAAACCGCAGCGTTTAGCAAATGACCAATCCATAAGACTCAGGGCAGCGCCCGAATCCACATAGGCATCGACGGAAATGGAAGACAGTGAAAAAATCAGAGTCACAGACAAAATGAACTTAGGCTGCAGAGTACCAATGGCAAAAGATTTATCAACCCTTTTTGTGCGTTTAGAGCATGCTGATATAACATGAGCTGAATCACCACAATAAAAACACAATCCATTTTTCCGCCTATAATTTTGCCGTTCACTTCTGGACTGAATTCTATCACATTGCATAGTCTCAGGTGCCTGTTCAAAAGACACCGCCAACTGGTGCACGGGTTTGCGCTCCCGTAAACGCCGATCAATCTGAATGGCCATAGCCATCGACTCATTCAGACCTGTAGGCGTAGGGAACCCCACCATAATATCCTTAATGGCCTCGGAAAGACCATTTCTGAAGTTTGCAGCCAGGGCGCACTCATTCCACTGAGTAAGCACCGACCATTTCCGAAATTTTTGACAATATATTTCCGCTTCATCATACCCCTGAGAGAGGGCTAATAAAGCCTTTTCAGCCTGAATCTCCAGGTTGGGTTCCTCATAGAGCAATCCCAATGCCAGAAAAAACGCATCCACATTGAGCAATGCAGGATCCCCTGGTGCCAATGCAAATGCCCAATTCTGAGGGTCGCCTCGCAGGAAAGATATTACAATCTTGACCTGTTGAGCAGGGTCTCCAGAGGAGCGAGATTTTAAAGAAAGAAACAATTTACAATTGTTCCTGAAATTCAGGAAGGTAGATCTATCTCCAGAAAAGAACTCTGGAATAGGAATTCTAGGTTCAGACATGGGAGTGTGAACAACAAAATCCTGTATGTTTTGAACTTTTGCCGCGAGATTACTCAGGCTGGAAGCCAAACTCTGGACATCCATGTTAAACAGCTAATATCAGAGCCATTCAAGGGTTAAGAGGAGGTAAGAAGCAGCTAGACAGCAATTAAGGGCTAGGCAGCAAAACTCTGAAGGAAAAAAAAAAAAAAAAAATTTCCCTTAAACACTTCTTTTTCTCCTGCTTCAGCCCAAACAATTAACACTTTGTGGGCCGGCTATACTGTCATGAATCCCAATGGCTAGGGATAGCAAGGGACAAGCAAAGTAATACAAAATATTGGACGAGCTCTAGGGTGATGGAACCTGGGCTGACCGCTGCCCTACGCCTGACAAACGCAACTAGAGATAGCCAGGGAGCGTGCCTACGTTGGTTCTAGACGCCACGCACCAGCCTAAGAGCTAACTAGTACTGCAGAGAAAATAAAGACCTCACTTGCCTCCAGAGGAATGAACCCCAAAAGGTATAGTTGCCCCCCACATGTATTGACGGTGAAATGAGAGGAAGGCACACACATAGAGATGATATATATAGGTTCAGCAAATTGAGGCCCGCTGTAAACTAGAAAGCAGAATGATACAAGTCTGAGCGGTCAGCAAAAAACCCTAATCAAAAAACCATCCTGAGATTACAAGAACCCATGTGCCAACTCATGGCACATGGGGAGAACCTCAGTCCACTAGAGCTACCAGCTAGCATAGAGATATAATAAGCAAGCTGGACAAAAAAACCAACAACTGAAAATCAGCACTTAGCTTATCCTGAAAGATCTGGGAGCAGGTAGGCAGGAACCAAACAGAGCACATCTGAATACATTGATAGCCGGCAAGGGAATGACAGAAAGGCCAGGTAAAATAGGAAACACCCAGCCTCTGATGGACAGGTGGAAACCAAAGGCCGCAACCCACCAAAGTCACCCAGTACCAGCAATAACCACCAGAGGGAGCCCACAAACAGAATCCACAACAGGTGGCGCTCACAGCTACCGTGGATCAGTAACCATAGAGGTCTCAAGGACCTCTATGGTTACAATGTAGATGCATCGCCGACCTCCGACCTTGTGACGGGGGTCGGCGATGCGCTCATATCCGGCCGCCCGGCCGTAAGCGCCGGTTAAATGCCACTGTCTGCGTTTGACAGCGGCATTTAACTAGTTAATAGGCTCGAGCGGATCGCGATTCTGCCCACGCCTATTACGGGCACATGTCAGCTGTTCAAAACAGCTGACATGTCCCGGCTTTGATGCGGGCTCACCGCCGGAGCCCGCATCAAAGCGGGGCTTCTGACCTCGGACGTACTATCCCGTCCGAGGTCAGAAAGGGATTAAATTGCCTTGTTTTTAAATGCTTGTTAAATGGTATTTAACGGGTTAATAGCCACGGGTGGATTGCGATTCCATCCGCGGCTATTCCGGGCATATGTCAGTTGTTTAAAACAGCTGAAATGTGAATGAAAAGATGTGGGCTCATCGCCGGAGCCCACATCAAAGGAAGGGAGTCCAACATCGGCATAAAAATTCACCCCATGTCGGAAAGGGTGACCAGAAAAATGCACACAGGAAAATTGCACACAGGAAAATTGCCCACATGAAAAATGCACACAGGAAAAATGCACACAGGAAAATTCCCCACACGGAAAATTCCCCACACGGAAAGGAATGGGAGGAGTAAGGCAGAATCAGTGAAAGATGAGAGCAGACTAGATCTATCTAGTGCTGAGAATGACAGACTGCTGCAAATCACAGATCATCATTTTTGCAGTTTTGCACTAGGTCAACTGTAAATCACAAGTTGATCACATATTATGTGAACATCCTCACCTTGCACCTGAAATATCATAGATCTGAAACTTTTGTGATGCTGTAATTGACAATTTTCCATGTGGGGAATTTTCCGTGTGGGGAATTTTCCATGTGGGGAATTTTCCATGTGGGGAATTTTCCGTGTGGGGAATTTTCCGTGTGGGGAATTTTCCTGTGGGCATTTTTCCTGTGTGCATTTTTCATGTGGGCAATTTTCCTGTGTGCAATTTTCCTGTGTGCATTTTTCAGGGAACCGTCGGAAAGGTGATACGATTATGTAAAAGCGTGTTTTGATACTCCAGTATTTGCGGGTCCCTTTCTAGGGTGGAAAGCATATGGCAAAACGTTTTATAACGTGGATATAACAGACTGGCAACACAGTAGTCAGCGGTATTCCTAATCATAATTATACGGGGATCATGTTGCAGATAGTGCAGCAAGAAGGCACTCATATGTCGGGCTCTACCATGAGGTCCAAGCCCATGCTGTGTTGGTGGCTGGGTAATAATGAGGCTTGTTTCCTCCGTCCCCTCCCACCAACCACATACAACAGAGTGGGGAGGATTATGCTCTTCATCTGACATTTGCTCGCCCATCAACTCTTCCTCCTCCATTTGTTCCTCAGATCTTGCACCTTCCATAACAGTTTCTGTTATAACCAGCCACCCTTGATCTCAGTAAACCACCCTCCCTTTGCACCTGCCTGTATGACTACAGTCTTGAGCTTAGAGACAATGTTATCCCTTCCGCAGCCTCCTCTGCTTTCTCCTCTTCTTCTGGGACCACCATCTCCTCCTGCAGGCTATCCAAAGTCTGCTCCAGTATATAGATGACCGGAATAGTGATGCTGATTGCTGATGACAGTGTCGTGCAGAGTGGAATTCCACCATGTCGGCACATCGCATATCAACCAGTTAACTGGCATGGATAACCAAATAACGAATGGATAGTCGAGCAATATTGAAAATTGTTCATAGCAATAATAATAATCTTTATTTTTATATAGCGCTAACATATTCCGCAGCGCTTTACAGTTTACACACATTATCACCACTGTCCCCAATGGGGCTCACAATCTAAATTCCCTATCAGTATGTCTTTGGAATGTGGGAGGAAACCGGAGTACCCGGAGGAAACCCATGCAAACACGGGGAGAACATACAAACTCCTTGCAGATGTCGTCCTTGAGGGGGATTTGAACCCAGGACTCCAGCGCTGCAAGGCTGCAGTGCTAACCACTGCAAACTTATTACATACAGTGGGTACGGAAAGTATTCAGATCCCTTAGAATTTTTCACTCTTTGTTTCATTGCAGCTATTTGGTAAAGTTCATTTCTTTTCTCATTAATGTACACTCTGCACTCCATCTGCTGTCCATTTCCTTGTGATCCTCCTTGAGATGGTTCTACTCCTTCATTGGAGCCCAGCTGTGTTTAATTAAACTGATAGGACTTGATTTGTAAAAGCACACACCTGCCTGTATAAGGGTACCGTCACACAGTGCCATTTTCATCGCTACGACGGCACGATTCGTGACGTTCTAGCGATATCGTTACGATATCGTAGTGTCTGACACGCTACTGCGATCCGGAACCCCGCTGAGAATCGTACGTCGTAGCAGATCGTTTGAAACTTTCTTTCGTCGTCTAGTGTCCCGCTGTGGCGGCATGATTGCATCGTGTGACACAGGTTGTATACGATGTGCACACAGTAACCAACGGCTTCTACATCGCAAATACGTCATGAAATTATCGCTCCAGCGCCATGTATTGCAATGTGTGACCGCAGTCTACGACGCTGGAGCGATAATCATACGACGCTGCAACGTCACGAATCGTGCCGTCGTAGCGATGAAAATGGCACTGTGTGACGGTACCCTAAGACCTCACAGCTCACAGTGCATGACTGACCAAATGAGAATCATGAGGTCAAAGGAACTGGCCAAGGAGCTCAGAGACAGAATTGTGGCAGGGCACAGATCGAGCCAAGGTTACAACAGAATTTCTGCAGTACTAGAGGTTCCTAAGAGCACAGTTGCCTCCATAGTCCTTAAATGGAAGAAGTTTGGGATCACCAGAAGGCTTCCTAGACGTGGCCGTCCAGCCAAACTGAGCAATCGTGGGAGAAGAGCCTTGGTGAGCGAGGTAAAGAAGAACCCCAAGATCACTGTGGCTGAGCTCCAGAGATGCAGTAGGTAGATAGGAGAAAGTTCAACAAAGTCAACTATCACTGCAGCCCTCCATCAGTAGGGCCTTTATGGCAGAGTGGCCCAATGGAAGTCTCTCCTCAGTGCAAGACTTATGAAAGACCGAATAGAGTTTGCTAAAAAAACACATGAATGGCTCTCATACTTTGAGAAATAAGATTCCCTGGTCTGATGAGACAAGGATAGACCTTTTTGGTGATAATTCTAAGTGGTATGTGTGGAGAAAGCCAGGCACTGCTCATCACCTGCCCAATACAATCCCAACAGTGAAACATGGTGGTTGCAGCATCATGCTATGGGGGTGTTTTTCAGCTGCAGGGACAGGCTGACTGTATGCCATTGAAGGAAACATGAATGCGGCCAAGTACAGAGATATCCTGGATGAAAACCTCTTCCAAAGTGCTCTGGACCTCCAACTTAGCCGAAGGTTCACCTTCCAGCAAGACAATGACCCTAAGCACAGAGCTAAAATAACAAAGGAGTGGCTTCAGAACAACTCTGTGACCATTCTTGACTGGCCCAGCCAGAGCCCTGACCTTAACATAATTGAGCATCTCTGGAGAGACCTGAAAATGGCTTTCCACCAGCGTTCACCATCCAACCTGATGGAACTGGAGAGGATCTGCAAGGAAGAATGGCAGAGGATCCCCAAATCTAGGTGTGAAAAACTTGTTGCATCATTCACAAGAAGACTCATGACTGTACTAGCTCAAAAGGTGCTTCTCCTCAATACTGAGCAAAGGGTCTGAATACTTATGACTAGGGTTGAGCGAAACGGGTCGTGCATTTTCATAAGTCGCTGACTTTTGGCAAAGTCGGCGTCTCATGAAACCCGACCCGATCCCTGTGCGGGGTCGGCCATGCGGTACGCGATCTTGGTGCCAAAGTCGCGTTTCGTATGACGCGTTTAGCGGCATTTTTTTCAGCCAATGAATGAGCGCGGGCAGAGTGATGACATAGGTCTTAGGGGAGTGAACGCCTATCGTCATGTTATCGCTTGTGCGCAGTAGGGATTTGGAATGTGCAATACGAAATTTTCTGTGCTGGGACGGAGGGGAGAGAGAGAGAGAGAGAGAGAAAAAAAAAAAAAAAAAATTAAAATTCCTTCATTGGGTTTCGTGTTTCGGCCTAAACCCGACTTTTCACGGTGGTCGGCCGATTTCACTCGACTCGACTTGTAAGACAGTCGGGTTTCACAAAACCCGACTCGACCCTAAAAAACTAAAGGTCGCTCAACCCTACTTATGACCATGTGAAATTTCAGTTTTTCTTTTTTAATAAATGTGCAAAAATTCCTACATTTCTGGAGTTTTTTTTAGTCAAGATGGGGTGCAGAGTGTACATTAATGAGAATAAAATGAACTTTTTTGAATTTACCAAATTCAAGGATAAAAAGGCAAAAAATACAAATTAAAATTTTTAATTTTTAATTTTTTCGAAGGGTGGCGACACAAAAGTGCCAGGTCCAGCAAGATTGTTGCACAAGTCTATAAATATCTACAAAGTCAGAGGGTATATATGAAAAAGGGTATTATAATTAAAGTAAGGAAATTGTGCATTGATCAAATAAATTACAATCAAGCCTATTAATCTTTAACAGTATCAAATTATATAAAGTGCATAGTGCATAATTATACGTGATCATCAGACCTACAAGGCATATATAAAACTGTATGATACAGATATAAATACATTGATTAATCAATGCTCCCATCTATAAAGTGCAACTATAAAGCCATATATCAATCCATAGTGGATGGCAAGAGACCCTGACTTGTAAAAACCGGGGAGGGGCTAATTAGACATAAGGAGACTCAAAGAAACCAAGCTGTTGTAGGATGAGGGAAAAGAACCCCAACGCGCATTTCGCCATGTGCTTCTTCAGGGGGGCGTGGTGTCATGGGGTAAATCGGCAGGTTTTTATACCCTGGGCCATATGTGCTGTTATCTGCGGCGCTTCCAGCGGCATGGCAGAAGCCGGGGACCCGGCGTCCGACGTCACAGATCTACGGCAGCGGTGTAGCGACGGCTGGAGGGAGCACACACCGCAAGGGAGATATCAAATGGTAAGTAAACAAAGAGCAATGAGGCACATGAGAGAGCAGGATGATATAAAGAAAAGAAATGGAGTGAGCAGTGCACATACCTTGTATTTAGTCATATAGTGACACCCAGTGGTGGAGAGGAAAAAGTGCATATGAAAATAATCAGGAATGAAAACCTGTGAAAAAGTGAGAGGGAAAGTGAAAAATTAGCAGGATTAAATTTGTGAAAGGAAAGGTAAAAGGGCACAAACAAGAATAATAGCTGAACAATGAATGAATATGCATATAAATGTTGATGTATTAAATTATAAAAATAATAAAATATCATGCAAGAAGGCATGTATAGCTGTGAACAGAAACATCCCAATGGTGTATAAGAAAGGTCAATAAGTGCATGTACGAATCTATGAATAAAATTACTGTACACGTATTCATGCATGAATAAAGATGACCATAGCATCAGTCATATATAAATGAATAAGGGGGGTAAAAAAGTGATTATTGAACTTCGTGCTAATCAGTAACTCCTTTTTTTTAAAAAAAAACCAAATAAATAAAAATAAAAAGGACAAAGACCTCTGTATCGATGCAAGTCGTTTACCTGGGGGGTGCAAATGGCGGAAATGAGCACACAGCTTAAGTGCTTTCTGTAGCGGCTCACCCAGGCCAGGATAGAGGCAGAGAAAATGCTGTACCACCAGGTTGAGGACATGAGCCATGCAAGGCACATGTGTGAGCTTGCCTTGTCTTAGGGCCGCCACCAGGTTCGCACAGTTATCGGACACAGCCTTCCCTGGATGCAGGTTCAGCGGAGACAGCCATTGATCAAACTCAGCCTGGAGAGCTGTTCACAACTCTTCAGCTGTATGACTGCAATCTCCAAGGCATATTAATTTTAATACTACCTGATTGCAGTGAGCCCTGGCTGTGCAGTACAGAGGTGGTGGGGACTCGTTCTGCACTGTTGTAACGTGTCTCATTAAGGCAGAGGTTGAGGGTACAGGTGGAGGCACTAGAGGAGATAGAGGAAGAGGCAGAAGTAGTGGAGGAAGTGCTAAATGTAGAAGTTTGTCCTGCAAGCCTATGGGATTCCAAGACTTGTGGAGCAGTGCCTGCTCCCACAGCCACCAGAGTCCCCTAGTGCCCAGTCAGTGTGATGTTATGCCCTTGGCCATGCTTACTCGTCCAAGTGTCTGTGTGGTGAAATGCACCCTGGCAGACAGAAATTTTGTCAAGGAATGGGTGATGTTGTCTGCGACATGCTGGTGTAGCGCAGGCACAGCTTTCTTAGAAAAGTAATGGCGACTGGGCAATTGGTACAAGGGGACTGTGACGCCCATCACCTTTCGGAAACCATCTGTATCTACCAGGCAGAAAGGCAGCATTTCCGTGGCCAACAGATTGGAGATGGCGGAGTGACTCTTAGCTTTGTCATGCGTAGGAGGAAACAATCTTTTACGTGACCACAACTGTGGAACCGTGGGCTGGCTGCAGTGCTGAGAGAGGGCGAAGTATGGCAAACCAGACAAACTGCTGGACCATGAGAGAGGTGCAGGCAGAGATGTTATGGTGGTTTGAGAAATTTGTGGTGTGCTCGTTCTCTGTGATCGGTCAAAAAGAGTAGGCATGTCTGCTTCTGTTACAGATGATGGTGGGCTCTCGGTCAGCCTGACTGAAGCAGGTAAAGAACCCAAGGTTCTGCGGTCGAAGATCTCCATCTCAATAGTTGCCACGGTAACGGAGGAGGAGGAGGAAGAAGCAGCAGATGCGATTGATGGGGGAAGCTGATGGTTGTTGAGGTCCACATTTTTAACGCATGTTGATTGCGCATGTGAAGGTTCATACATGTAGTAGTCAAATTATTGTACTTTTTACCTTTTTTGCAAACTTGGCAGGTTGAGTGAGTTGGCTCATCCTTTGCAGTGTTAAAAAAAGGCCCAGGCTAGGTAATCCTTGCCACCCCTGCGAGCCCCGTGGATGCTGCTGGTCACAGCCACAGTTGTGGCTGAGGATGCAATGCTTGACGTGGCTGCATCACTACGTGTCTGCGATGTATGGTGCAACGTAACCTCCTCGTCTTCCTCCTCAGATGACCTACTCAGCTGTGTGCCTCTATGTTCACACCAACTGGGATCAAACACCTCAGCATCATCATCATCCTCTGTGTTATCATATTCCTCACCCTTGGAGTCACCTTCCTCCTCTTCCTGCCCTGACAGCACAGTACAGTCTGTGTGGGCCTCAGATATCTAAGTCTCATCAGGATCACCTCCCCCCTTGTTGTTAACATCTGATGACGAGGGACAAGATACTGTTTGGACCCTACTTTGTCCTGCCCTGGATACAAGCTAAAAAAAATTGAGGGCATCGGTGCAGATTTCTTCCTCTTGACTCTGTGAAGATTTCGAGTTTTGAGTACACTTCTGATGACCATGGCATTGAATGTTTGAACAGCTCTTCAGCCTTGCCCATCTGTGGTTCCGTACAGTTAGTTGTACAGTTGGGATGCGGGGGGAAGCAAGGGGAATTTGGGTGCCACCTCTGTGAACTGCACTGGGTGTGATGTTGAGGTGGAGGAAGAGGAGGAGAGGCCACTTGAAGATGCGCTCCACTCAAGCACATGCTCTTTATGGGCCTCTTCAACAAGGCGTACCGCTGTGCATCTGCCAAAGAAAAGTAGTGGAGTAGCCCATCCAGTAACAGAAGTTGTCAGATGTCTTTGCATAGGATGTGACGTTGGTTCACTAGTGCTTTCACAAACATTACCACCTACCCCATGTACACCATGAACACAAAGCCTAATTCCCCTTCCACCACGGCCTCGCTTTTTCCAGTCATGTTGCTCAGATAGTGTGGTAGGAGCACCGCATTAGCAGCATTATTAGATTTTAAACTCTGCAAACAGCTGAATTTCAGCTACAGTAAATTCCAAGGTGAAATATGGTATGCTGTATCGTGTTATTCACAGAAGAAAGAATTGTTTGAGTGTGGATGAGGCCTGTATGACAAAGAAGATGTGCTATAAACAATTTGAAAGTCAGATGTCCCCTACATTCTTGTGTTAGAAACACAAGAATTTTTGGTGGCCCATGGATCAGGCCTCTATAACACACTAGATACTACAAACTATTTTAAAGTCAAGTCCCCTACTGTTTGACGTTAGGAACACAATCATTTTTTGTGGCCCCTGGTTCAGGCCTCTACAGCTTCATTTCAACCCAACAACATGACAAAGTGTGTTTCATATTTAGCTAGTGAAAAAATATTATTTAGAATGCTATACTCATGTATGGAGCACAATAGAAGCATTGCACAAAAATGGTCTGTGGACCTCAGTAATGGCAAAAAAATGATGGAAGGTAAATTTAACAGCCACACTGGACACTAGCTAGCTACACTATCTGATTGATATACAACCGCCTAGCTAACTAGCTAAAATCTTCCTGCTAACAGTGCCAGCATCAGGAGCAGCCTCTCTGCACGGTTAATGTCATAATGGCGCTAAGACAAGATGTCCGCTCTTTATATGGAGAGGGACATGTGATTTTAGCAGCCAATGATACAAGCCGTTGTGTCGGGACATTGTGGGTGTTTCCTGCACCCTGATTGGCTAGCCACAATGTGCACACATAATGCTAGGGGAAAAAAATACTGTTTACAAGAACGCCGGACCTCTGAGCTTTGCAAACCCCCTCCCCTCAGCAAACACATGCCAAAAGGCTCTTGATACACCACCATTATTGTTGCTAAAGTGCTGAAAATACTTTTGTGGCAAATATTTTCCCGCATTTTTCATCAAATGTTACTTTTTTTTTTCGATTTTATAAAATTTCTGATCACGAATATGAATGTGCCATATTCATGCTGAATTTGTCTGGTAATCGTTTTCCGAAGAAATTCACTCATCACTAGTTCTTAGCTCATGACGACAAAAAAATATATTTTTTTTAAAAAAGGTGTTTTTCTATAAAAGTTGTAAAACATAATAAACTGATATCATTTTGTAAAGCTGAATCAAGTTACTATGTCAGTTATACCATGTTATGCCTGTACCATACAAAGAGTGTCCTAGAAAATATTGTTGTTTCTCCACACTCCAAAAAGAATCCATACAAGTTTTTTGATACTGCGATTGAAAAACAATTTGTCCTATAAAATAGTAAGTTCTTATATACTTATGTCCATTGACAAATTGAAATGTTATGACTTTCACAAGGCAGTGATGTAGGAGCCAAGACTAATTCATACGCCCAGCACTTTTCCACCAAATATCCTGCATAATCAATTACAACATAATTCTTCACATTTCTGAAAATGTTTGTGATGACATTTATTGGCGGTCAAAAGTCATCCTTGTCAGTTAGTTGTGGTTGATTTCTCTTCTGGCTAGAATCCATTTAACTGATTAAAATAAATAATATCAGATGCAGAAAGATTGAATTTCTGTTTCAATGGCTTCCGGGAAGGAAGGACAGAGTCTATTCTTATTAACATACTTGTATGTTACTCGGGTCCCAATCCATAGATGATGTGGTTTCAGGATGTTACATCACAATGGTTGATATATGGAGGAACCAAATGAGATTGTTGCCCTAATTTTTGAACAGACCTGTAAATACTTGGCCTGAAATTTATCTCCCATTTCTTTAAAGGGAACCTGTCACCATGAAAGTACAGTCCAATTTGCAACCCCGTGTTATAGAGCAGAATACATGGATATATAGTTTTGTGAGAAAAGATTTATTATAACCTGTGTTTTCATAATTCAAGCTCTTGTTTTAATTGTTGGTCCAGTGAGTGGTCCTATCAGTGACTGACAGCTATCTTTATGTAATTTTATACAAAGCTAGCTGTCAGTCACTAGTAGGACTGCCCATTGGACTGACATTCCCAGAAAGAGCCTACGGTTAAAGGATAAAAATGGGGGTTACACTAAATATTTTCTCAAAAAACTATGTATCTGCTCAGTTCTCCTTGACTGTAACATGGGGATGGCAGATAGGACTATATGTTCATGGTGACAGATTCCCTTTAACTTTTGTGTAATTCATTGTTTAAGGAATATTGTAATCTAGAATATATTGAACTCACAGAAATTAAGACATTTGTAGCACAGAAAAGTGTAGTACAGTAGTTGAAATTCCATTAAAAGCTGTTTTTCAAAACCTGACTGATTTTAGGTTAAATCAATATATATTAAGACAAAATGCAACAGATCTAGTCATCCAGTCACAACAATATATCATGAAATTTGTAAAACGGGTAGATAAAAACAATGAAGTGACGTTACATTGACATGGCAGAAGATACATTAAAGTTACAGCATGGTGGAATTATCTTTGACGGTTTTAGATTAGAAAGCACCACTTAGTTTTTATCATGTTATGGATTCACATGAAAATATAAGTTTTAGTGAAATTATTCTTGAAGTAATATTATTTAATTTAATCCATATTCCTGTTATTTTATTTTATCTGTTGTAGGAAGCAGCAAAGTGAGTGATGATCTTTCACGTAAAGTCAGAATACTTTGCTGGATCATGACCGGACCAAAGAACTTAGAAACCAAAACCATTCATTTAAAGTACTCCTGGACACGTCACTGCAATGTTGTTCTTTTTATGAGTTCCACCACAAATGACAGCTTCCCTACCATCGGTTTGGACACTAAAGAAGGACGGGATCAGCTGTACTGGAAAACAATTCGAGCTTTTCAATATATACACAAGAACTACATTGATCAAGCTGACTGGTTTTTCAAAGCAGATGATGACACTTATGTTGTTGTGGAAAATTTACGCTGGATGCTCTCAAATTATACTTCTGATCAGCCAGTTTATTTTGGCAAACGCTTCAAACCATTTGCTAAGCAGGGCTATATGAGTGGTGGAGCTGGCTATGTGCTTAGTAAAGAAGCTCTTAACAGATTTGTGGATGGATTCCATACTGGAGTCTGCCAACACACCACATCGGTGGAGGACTTAGCACTCGGTCAGTGTATGGAGAAAATGGGGGTTATAGCTGGAGACTCTAGGGACACTGAAAAAAGGGAGACTTTTCATCCATTTCCACCTGAATCCCATCTTACAGAACACTTTGATAAGAGTTATTGGTACTGAAGCTACTGTTTTTATCCCATTGTGGAGGTAAGTCCATGGAGAGTTACTCAATAAAGCAGAAAAAATAAAAATGGGAATTTGAGATTAAATATTTATAGTACAGTTTATACAGTGGGTTTGGAAAGTATTCAGACGCTTTGAAGAAAAGAGAAATAAACCAGCTCACCCGTGATGCATTAGTTGAACTTCGGGAGCACGGGCCCGCTGTGTCCAAACGTGTAAAGTCTAACAAAAGAAGAATGTCCAGCTCCACCGAATCCGTGAAGATAAAATTTCTTTATTCACAAACTTGTAGCATAGAGGATACAAACTTCAGCACAAACCAAGTTTGTATCATGATTAGGGAGCTTAGTCACCAGAAACGCGTTGAGATTCACACCCACCTGGTTTGTGCTGAAGTTTGTATCCTCTATGCTACAAGTTTGTGAATAAAGAAATTTTATCTTCATGGATTCGGTGGAGCTGGACGTTCTTCTTTTTTTAAAGTATTTAGACCCCTTTAAATTTTTCACTCTTTGTTTCATTGCAGCCATTTGGTAAATTCAAAAAAGATCATTTTTTCACATTAATGTACACTCCGCACCCCATTTTGACTGAAAAAAACAGAAATGTAGAAATTTTTGAAAATGTAA
Source organism: Ranitomeya variabilis (assembly GCF_051348905.1). Classification (NCBI taxonomy): domain Eukaryota; kingdom Metazoa; phylum Chordata; class Amphibia; order Anura; family Dendrobatidae; genus Ranitomeya; species Ranitomeya variabilis. Next base: position 655,031,822 of record NC_135234.1, read on the forward strand.
TAAAAAAGGAAAACTGAAATATCACATGGTCATAAGTATTCAGACCCTTTGCTCAGACACTCACATTTAAGTCATATGCTGTCCATTTCCTTGTGATCCTCCTTGAGATGGTTCTACTCCATTGGAGTCCAGCTATGTTTAATTAAACTGATAGGACTTTATTTGGAGAGGCGTACACCTATCTATATAACACCTCACAGCTCACAGTGCATGTCAGACCAAATGAGACTCATGAGGTCAAAGGAACTGGCCAAGGAGCTCAGAGACAGAATTGTGGCAAGGCACAGATCTGGCCAAGGTTACAACAGAATTTCTGCAGTACTCCAGGTTCCTAAGAACACAGTGGCCTCAATAATCCTTAAATGGAAGAGTTTTGTGACCACCAGAAATCTTCCTAGACCTGGCCTTCCAGCCAAACTGAGCAATCGTGGGAGAAGAGCCTTGGTGAGAGAGGTAACGTAGAACCCCAAGATCACTGCGGCTGAGCTCCAGAGATGCAGTAGGGAGAAGGGAGAAAGTTCCACAAAGTCAACTATCAGTGCAGCCCTCCACCAGTAGTGCCTTTATGGCAAAGTGCCCCGACGGAAGCCTCTCCTCAGTGCAAGACATATGAAAGCCCATGAAGGACCCCCAGACTATGAGACTCCTCACCCAATCGCCCTTCAAGACTTCTTCCGAATATCCCCATCATCTGGAATTCTGTGCCCCAACACATCCGGTTATCCACCACATTTGGATCCTTCAAACGGAACCTGAAAACCCATCTCTTCAAAGAAGCTTACAACCTGTAATGACCACACGACCACCTCAACACCATCGGAGCTACCACATCCCCCAACCTACTATCTCCTTCCCCACAATACTTTAGAATGTAATCCCGCAAGGGCAGGGTCATCACCGCTCTGTATCAGTCTGTCATTGTTATTTTTGTTTACTGTAAGTGATATTTGCATTTTGATGTAACCTTCTCATGTACAGCACCATGGAATTAATGGTGCTATATATATAAATAATAATAATAATAATAATAATAAGAAGAAGAAGAAGAAGAAGAAGCACACAGCTAAAATAACAGAGGAGTGGCTTCAGAACAATTATGTGACCATTCTTGTCTGGCCCAGCCAGAGCCCTGACCTAAACCCAATTGAGCATCTCTGGAGAATGAAAATGAAAATGGCTGTCCACCAACGTTCACCATCCAACCTGATGGAACTGGAGAGGATCTTCAAGGAAGAATTTCAGAGGATCCCCAAATCCAGGTGTGAAAAAAATGTATCATTCCCAAGAAGACTCATGGCTGTACTAGCTCAAAAGGGTGTTTCTACTCAGTACTGAGCAAAGGGTCTGAATACTTAAAACCATGTGATATTTCAGCTTTTCTTTTTTAATAAATTTGCAAAAATTACTACATTCCTGTTTTTTAGTCAAGATGGGGTGCAGAGTGTACATTAATGAGAAATAAAATGAACTTCTTTGAATTTATCAAATGTCTGCAATGAAACAAAGAGTGACAAATTTAAAGGGGTATGAGTACTTTCCGTACCCACTGTATTTTAATTAGATCAGATAATACCAAGATTTTAGGTCTTCACAAGAAATGTTCCATTATTTACATTATTTATTATATCTTTATTATATTAAATCAAAGGAAAGGAATGTGGACTAGATGCTGCGCTACTGGTAACTGACGACAAATATGGTAGAATCATTAATTGCAGTTTATTCTCAAAGTTTTCAAAGTTGCACCAACTTCTTCCTCAGGAGAACCACAGCTTTTTTAAATGATGCACAGTACTGTGCAAATGTATTTGGCAATTGTGGAAAAGTGATGCAAAGTAAAAATACATTGTGTGCAGAATTATTAGGCAAGTTGTATTTTAGAGGATTATTTTTATTATTGATCAACAACTATGTTCCCAATCAACCCAAAAGACTCAAATATCAAAACTTAATATTTTTGGAAGTTGGAGTGGGTTTTTTTAGATTTGGCTATCTTAAGAGGATGTCTGTTTGTGCAGGTAACTATTACTGTGCAGAATTATTAGGCAACTTAATAAAAAAAATATATATTCCCATCTCACTTGTTTATTTTCACCAGGTAAACCAATATAACTGCACAAAATTTAGAAATAAACATTTCTGACATGCAAAAACAAAACCCCAAAAAATTAGTGACCAATATAGCCACCTTTCTTTATGATGACACCCAACAGCCTTCCATCCATAGATTCTGTCAGTTGCTTGAACTGTTTACGATCCACATTGCTTGCAGCAGCCACCACAGCCTCCCAGACACTGTTCCGAGAGGTGGACTGTTTTCCCTCCCTGTAGATCTCACATTTTATGAGGGACCACAGGTTCTCTATGGGGTTCAGATCAGGTGAACAAGGGGGCCATGTCATTATTTTTTCTTTTTTGAGACGTTTACTGGCCAGCCATGCTTTGGATTAGTTGGGGGCATGTGATAGAGCATTGTCCTGCATGAAAATCATGTTTTTCTTGAACGATACCGACTTCTTTCTGTACCACTGCTTAAAGAAGTTGTCTTCCAGAAACTGGCAGTAGGTCTGGGAGTTGAGCTTCACTCCATCCTCAACCCGAAAAAGTCCCACAAGTTCATCTTTGATGATACCAGCCCATATCAGTACCCCACCTCCACCTTGCTGGCATCTGAGTCGGAGGGGAGCTCTCTGCCCTTTACTGATCCAGCCTCTGGCCCATCCATCTGGCCCATCAAGAGTCACTCTCATTTCATCAGTCCATAAAACCTTTGAAAAGTCAGTCTTAAGTTATTTCTTGGCCCAGTCTTGACACTTTATCTTATGTTTCTTGTTCAAAGGTGGTCTTTTTTCAGCCTTCCTTACCTTGGCCATGCCCCTGAGTATTGCACACCTTGTGCTTTTTGTTACTCCAGTAACGTTGCAGCTCTGAAATATGGCAAAACTGATGGCAAATGGCATCTTGGCAGCTTCATGCTTGATTTTCCTCAATTCATGGGCAGTTATTTTGCGCCTTTTTTGCTCAACACGCTTCTTGCGACCCTGTTGGCTATTTGCCATGAAACGCTTGATTGTTCGGTGATCACACTTCAAAAGTTTGGCAATTTCAAGACTGCTGCATTCCTCTGCAAGACATCTCACAATTTTGGACTTTTCAGAGCCCGTCAAATCTCTCTTCTGACCCATTTTGCCAAAGGAAAGGAAGTTGCCTAATAATTAAGCACACCTTATATAGGGTTTTCATGTCATTAGACAACACCCCTCCTCATTACAGAGATGCACATCACCTGATTTACTTAATTGGTAGTTGGCTCTCAAGCCTGAACTGCTTGGAGTAGGACAACATGTATAAAAAGTATCATGTGATCAAAATACAACTTGCCTAATAATTCTGCACACAGTGTAGTTACAATATAATTGGTAATAGTTTGAATTTTCGGAATTGATAAAGTTGATCACAAATTTAAATCAAATCATTATTTGGTATGATCATCTTGTGCCTTTAAAACAGCTTCAAATTATCAGTTTTTCTAGGTTCACTTGCACGCAGTTCTTGAAGGAACTTGGCATACAAGTTGTTCCAAACATCTTGGAGAATTAATCACAGATCTTCTCTTGATGTAGGCTTGTGTGAATCCCAGACTGACTCAGTGATGTTGAGATCAGGGCTTGGTAGCGGCCATATCATCACTTCCAGGACTCCTTGTTCTTCTTTCATGTCACAAGTGATAAGCCATGGCAAGACAGAACACAGCAACAAGTCACAAGGTTTTTACACTACATCAGAAAGCTCATCCCCAGGCAAAGATTTCAAAGTAGACTCTGGTTTAAGATGTGCTGTTCCAGCTCTTTTGTAGAAACATCAAGAAATGTGCAATGTTGAGGACTGTAGACATAGTGGTCATTGAAGGAAAGCAGAGCAGCAGATGAAAGATACATCATGCTTACTTCTCTTAAAAATCAGAACATGTCAAGCAGTGCCAACAGCTCAGAACTGGAAGCAACCAGTGTCACCCAGCAAGCTTCATCTATCTACTGTTCAGAGGAGTTTGGCCAGAAGTGTTCTTCATGGAAAAATTGGCCTTTTTCCATGTCAAATGGCTTTTTGGCTGTAAACGATTTAGCTATGCAAAAAAATATAGAAACTTTGATACAGAAAAATGTCAGCAGGTACTCTGTACTGATGAATCACAATGTGAAATATTACGCTGTAACAGAAGGAAGTTTGGTCACTAAAGGGCTGGAGAGCAGTACAATGATAAGTGTGCAGGCACCTGTGAAACATGGTGGAGGCTCCTAGCAAGTGATGGGCTGCATTTCGGCAAATGAAGTTGGGGATTATGTCAAGATTATTGGTGTCCTCAATGCTTAAAAATACTGGCAGATACTTGTCCATCAGGCAACACCATCAGGTAGGCACCTCATTGACTACAAAATTATTCTGCAGCAGGACAATAACCACAGGCATACAGTTAATGTAATTAAGAAATATCTTCTGCGTGAGGAAGATCAAAGAGTTCTGGAAGTGTTGATGTGCATCCTTACTACCCAACATCAAGTCTATATAACGATTTGGATTAAAAAATAACTTTTAATTATTTATTAAAATCTGCAACTACCATAAACAACAAACAAGAAAATGAAAATTTGTGCAAGGTGCGAAAGACAAAAAACATCAACAGAGCTGGGGATCCCCGATAGCATGCTATCTGATGTGCGTCTATTATACCATCTGGGGGACGCTAACCTGAATGATGGAGGGGATGGCCCATTTACTTCCCTAAAAAACAAAAGTAAAAGAATGCCACCTTTAACAGGTGACATAAGCTCGATTGATGTTTTTGTCAACCTGGTGTCGGAAGAGCTTCTGAGACTACCTAGATCAGTGAAATTTAAGGGACAGAATCTTTCCAGGGAAGAGGTATTGAGCTTTAATAATTTGGAAAAAGATCAGAGTATCACAATCAAGCCCTCCGATAAGGGGGGCAATATGCTTGTGATGGATACCTCCCAATATAAGACTCTCTGTACATCACTACTGGCAGACTCCGATGGCTATGAAACTTTGTTATACAATCCCACTGATGAGATTATGAGGAAACTTAAGGATGTTGTGAATGAGGGCTATGAGATGGGTGTTCTAGACACCAATGAGAGAGATTTTTTGATCCCTATCCATCCCACTATGGCTACCTTCTATTGCCTACCAAAAGTTCATAAAGGTATCAATCCTTTAAAGGGCAGACAAATAGTGGGATCAATAGTATGACACAGAATCTTGGCCTCTATATTGATCAGGTTCTTAGACCATTTGTTATGGCCTTGAACTCGTACGTGCGCGACACGACCAACCTCCTTGGGAAACTCGATGGCATTTGCTTAGATACTGACATGATTTTGGGGAGCATTGACGTTGAGGCCCTTTATTCATCTATCCCTCATAATAGGGTTCTAATGGCTGTGGACTCATACCTGCAAACAAGAGGATGCCTATTTAAGAGACATAATGAGTTCATATTGAAGGCCCTAGAATTCTGTTTGACTAACAATGTCTTTTTGTTTGACGGCAAATACTTCCACCAGCTTAGGGGCACTGCGATGGGGAGCCTGCTCCTACGTATGCAAATTTGCTCCTGGGCTGGTGGGAGGAGAAAGTCGTGTTTAAAGACGCCTCTACTGTCACAGAGGACAGAATAGCGCTGTGGTTGCGCTATCTTGACAATGTGTTCGTCATTTGGAGAGGCACTGAGACTGATTTTGGTGTTTTTGTGGAGGGCCTAAATGCTAACGATCTGGGCCTACGATTTACCTTTGAGGCTAATAGATCGATGCTTGCGTTCCTTGATGTCCTTGTCCAGAGAAGTGAGGGTGGTGAAATCATCACGAAGACCTATCGTAAACCTACTGCCACTAACTCCCTTCTGAGGTGGGAAAGTTGTCACTCTAAGCTCCTGAAAAGGGGTATTCCAAAAGGACAATATCTTAGGATTCGTAGAAATTGCTCCAATCTGACTAACTTTAAATTACAGGCAGATGATCTGAGGGAAAGGTTTCGGGAAAGAGGGTACCCGGACAATGTATTGAATGAAGCATATAGATCATCTCTTATCAGAGATCGAAAGGATCTACTTACACCTATACCCCCCAGCGAGGAACAGAATATCTCTCGCTTTGTGACAAAATTCTCTAATGGAGCGCAGGGGAGATTAGGGATATCCTTCGACGCCATTGGCAAATACTCCGGATGGACACGGACATCAGGGATGCGGTTGTCCCTTCACCACAGATCACTTTTCATAAGGGAAAATCTTTAAAAGACAGGTTGGTTCACAGTCATTTTTGTACCCCTAGAAATGAGACCTGGTTGGGCTCACAACCCGCAGGTTGTTATAAGTGCGGTAAATGCAGGGCATGTGGCTCCCTACAAAGTTGTAAAACATTTGTGGGAAGTAATACAGGTAGAATCTATACGATCAGACAATTTATCAATTGCCACACAAGAGGGGTCATATACAAGGCCACATGTGAATGTGGTCTGGTATATGTAGGAAAAACAAAAAAGAGAATTCTGTAGAAGAATTAGGGAACACGTACGTGACATTGTCAACAAGAGAGATACATCTATATCTAGTCATGTTAACAGATATCGTCAGGGTAACCTGAATAAGATCAGGTTTGTAGGTATTGATAGAATCAACCCCCCAAGTAGAGGTGGGGATTGGGATCAAATGATCTTACAAAAAGAATGCATATGGATTTTTTGGTTACAAACGGTACATCCAAAGGTCTTAATGACCAACTTTCCTTCTCTTCTTTCCTATAGGTCAGTGGTACTTAGGGACTGTAGCGAGGGATAGCCGTCGTCGAGTGGGGGCGCCATTGCGAAGGTTTTAGGGTGCCAACCTCCGCGTTAGGCAGGGTGCAGTTACTATAGTATGCCCTAGGGTAATTGAAGGCCCACATCCCCCACCTGTCCTGACTTTTATTTCTGTATGTACGAAAGGGCCCCTGGGGGGTCGATCTGTGAAGCGCACGTACGGTTTGATTACCTTATAACTAACTAAATAATTTATCTCATTGCCCATATTGTCTGTATCCAGAGGCGTTTTTTCTTTTTCTTTCAGGATTTCTTTTTTCTTTCTTTAGGAATCCTCTGGGATATTACTTTTTCTTTTAAATAACTTTGTCTCACAGCGTTCTGTCCTAGATCTCTTATATAGTGATTTCCTTGGTGTGAAACCTGCACATAACAAAGTGATACAGTTATAGACTGTGTTTTTTATGATCTATAACATGATAATGCCCAGCAGCTGATTATATATGCTGCTATAAATGAGAGGCAACTCTTTTGGAAAGCAATCCATTTGGGTATAGTATAGAGTGGCGCATTTGCGCATGCGCGTACCCGTGGACCACACTTAGTTGTCATAACAGCACTGTGTTCCACAATGAACCCGGAGGTATAGTTTCTTTAACTTCCGGGTTGTACTTGCGTTCCAAATTACACTTCCGGAACTTACATGTGATGCAAGAGCGGAAGTGACGCACGGTAATGACCGGAGGTATGGCAGCTTTTGATTGCATGGCGTGGGTATAAGGTCGGACAATTCTCACTTGCCCACACACTATTACAGCATCTCTACGATGGCACTAGTATGCTGGCCCCACTATATCCCCTGAAGAGCATAAGCGAAACGCGTTGGGAGGGGGTCCTTTGAAGTGGTCCACCGCTGTATCCAGATGAAGGCTATGTCCCTGTGACATTAATGCGGGTGAGACCTTTCCAGTTTTTCTAGGATGCCTTGTTTTCATTATGTCAATCCCCTTGAGGTTCTAAAAAGGGGGAAGGTGGTAACTCCTGAATATGCATAAGCTGTAAAATAGCGGCATTATTAATTGACATCACCTTTACATGGATATGTTTGACATTGTTAACCCCTGCTTATTTTGGGCCCTGGTTCTTTGATGTGGTCTCAAAAGAGGGTTTATTCTGTGGAGGGTTTTAGGCCCTAAGGCCATGTGCACACGTTCAGTATTTTTCGCGTTTTTTTCGCGTTTTTTCGCTATAAAAACGTGATAAAAACGCGAAAAAAACGCTTACATATGCCTCCTATTATTTTAAGTGTATTCCGCATTTTTTGTGCAAATGTAGCCTTTTTTTCCGCGAAAAAATCGCATCGCGGAAAAAAAAGCAACATGTTCATTAAAATGCGGAATTGCAGGGGATTCCGCACACCTGGGAGTCCATTGATCTGCTTACTTCCCGCACGGGGCTGTGCACACCATGCGGGAAGTAAGCAGATTATGTGCGGTTGGTACCCAGGGTGGAGGAGAGGAGACTCTCCTCCACGGACTGGGCACCATATAAGTGGTCAAAAAATAAGAATTAAAATAAAAAACAGTCCTATACTCACCCTCGATGTCTTCCCGCCTCCACTGCACGCTGCCGTTCGGTTCCTGTAGCTGGTGTGCGGCGAAAGACCTGCCGATGACGCCACTGTCCTGTGATTGGTCGTGAGCGGTCATGTGACCGCGCACGTGACCGTGACGTCACGGAAGGTCCTGTGCGCACAGACCAGCTATAGGAAGAGGAGCCGGACGCCGCTGAGGAGATGTCTGGGTGAGTATAAGCATTTTTTTATTTTTTTTATTATTTTTAACATTCTACCTTTTACTATAGATGCTGCATAAGCTGCATCTATAGTAAAAAGTTGGTCACACTTGTCAAACGCTATGTTTGACAAGTGTGACCAACCTGTCAGTCAGTTTTCCAAGTGATGCTACAGATCGCTTGGAAAACTTTAGCATTCTGCAAGCTAATTACGCTTGCAGAATGCTAAAAAAACGCGAAAAAAAACGGAAAAAAAAACGCAAAAAAAAAAATGCGGATTTCTTGCAGAAAATTTCCGGTTTTCTTCAGGAAATTTCTGCAAGAAATCCGCAACGTGTGCACATACCGAGGATGTACAGAGTCATTGGACCAGTACAAATTACACCCATCTGAAATATTTTTTCTACTGTGGTTATATTTTATTTATTTATTTACACAGTAATGGGTATCTGATCATCCCTTTATGCGGAGATTGCACAGATTAGGGGTGATTTAGTTCTGATTTAGATTAGATTAGATCTGATTAGATCTGATTTGATCCCTATGGTACATACGCATACCCCTATTCTGCTATTTTGTTTTCAGATTTGGTTATTATCTGGGGTGGTATGGTGATTAGGGATCTAAGCACAGCAGATAAAGGGGAGCTATAATATAATACCCCATCTGCGTATGATGCATCCCGCAACATTTTGATTGTTGTTTGTCTTTCGCACCTTGCACAAATTTTCATATTTTTGTTTGTTGTTTATGGTAGTTGCAGATTTTAATAAATAATTAAAAGTCAATTTTTAATCCAAATCGTTATATATGATATATTAGTTGGATTCCACCACTAGCTGACTTACCAACATCAAGACTGTCTGGGATTATATGAAAAGACAGAAAGATTTACAAATAATCTCCTGCCAAGTTCTTTCAAAAAGTGTGTGCAAGTGTACCTAGAAGAATGGATGCTGTTTTGAAGATAACGGTTGGTCACACCCATATTAATTTGATTTAGATTTTTCATTTGTTAATTTTGCTAATTGATAAAAATAAATTATATTAACATTTCTATTTTTGAAAGCAGTCTTACTTTGCAGAAATTTCTAGCGAGTGTAAAAAAATATATATATATTCTGCAAAGTGCTATATGTAATTTCATATGTTTATGACTTTTTGTTCTTCAGGGTCCCCAGTGCTGCTCAGACCTGGCCATATCCTTTCATTATGTTAACCCTGAGTTGATGCACGAGCTGGAATACTTTGTGTACCACTTGAGGGCGTATGGATATGAGTATCGTTACAAGCCAGGAGTACCAGAGGCTGCAGAACGGCTGCCAACACATCACATGCAGAAGCCCACAAATGAAGTCAAAGCAGTGAAGACAAATGGATCTGTTTCATCATAGACTGATCATGTCAGCTGTTGAAAAGAATCAACTGGCACTTAAAAGTGCTTAGTGACTTTCCCCTCTCAAAGCCATTTATGCCATGCAGATGAGCAAAGGACAACAGAATTTAGGGCAAGTTTCCCTGGGAACATGTAAACCGTGTCGGATTAATTTATTTTTCTGGATGTTTTTGCATCTATTAATAAATCATCTTTATTTTATATAGCGTCAACATGTTTTACTGCACTTTACATTTCAGAAATTACGTGAACAGAAAAAAATCAGACCACGTAACGGGCAATTCTAAAACTCGGAGTAAGGGCTCATATGTTAAGTTACAACCTATAAGGAAATAGCGATGACACAAAAGATATAAAGTCCTTGTATTGTGTGATCCAGCCACCTTTAAAAAAAAACAAGGCAGTACATGTACAGCTACATGAGCCAGTGACCAGCCATCATCTGTGTATGAGCAGACGTAAAATGTCTTGTCGTACAAGGAGTGTGGGGGATACTATTGAAAAAGAGGTTGAACTTAAGGGGGGGGATCTGTAACCCCCCAAAATCTGAGTGAACCACTTACACACATATGTAAGGGACTTAGCCAATATGAAATCATACATGTAGCAAAGTTACAAATGTTTAATTAGCATAAAAATAAAACTATTTATTTTGTGCATAAATGAAGGGGCTTCGGTGCACCCTTGGTGTGGCCAAATAGTTCAGTGAACGGTTACAGTCCCTCAGTTTGCAGATTGATCCCTGTCATATCTTGACTGGCAAAGCCCCAGGGAGTTCGGACTGAGCTCTGCAGCTGCGCTCACGTAATGTTATTGCCAGCTCCAGTCTGTAGTACATTATTGACCATCGGCCACAGACAGGAGCCAGTGATGACACTACGTGAGCACCGCTGCAGTGTCCTTATGGAGGTGCAGAGCCTCTGCCACACACATGCTATAGAAGGTAAATTGTGAAAATGTTTTTATGAAATACAATTACAAAAATGATTTTTAGGTAAGAATACATGCATTTAGGTAAGAAAGAAAATTGTACCCAAAGGTGATCAACCCTTTGCCTTCTAAGCTGCAACTTCTAAAGCCAAAATATAAATTCATTTCCTGGACTTTGAAAAAGAAATCTTAAAGCTTGAAATAACTTTTTTGTTGTTGAGATACAAGTTCCGTGCTCTTTCTGCTCTTTGTGGCCCTTTGTTTTCTTTTTTTTTTTTAAACTAGCCCACATCCCATAAGAGGAAGAACAGGAAAATGACGGTACATAAGACATCTTAAAAAGAATTCATCTTGTAAAATCCATAAATGGAAGCTGAAATACTAAACTATTGCTAGACCTACAGTACATCTACTTGTAAGAGTAATAAAACGAGTATATGAAGACAACTAATGTCTTAAAATGACAATGTGACATAAACCCCTGAAGTATGCCTTATTGTTAATAGGAAATACATATTATTCTATGTGACCAGCAAGTGGTGGAGCTGGACTAGTCTTATCTCCGGCTATGGTTCTTGCCAGATCTTCATTGATCGACACCATCAATCTGATGTTGATGACTTATCGTAAGGGGGTTAATCAACCATACATTCTCTCATTTTAGAAAATCTGGTGGATAATACTAATGGCACTCTGATCAAACTCTAATCCGAGTTTGATCTGAGCCTCAGAATACTGTGATCCGATTCTCTCTGATGAGAGAACCGTAGCACACTGTGAGAAGCAGATGGAGAATAAAATGTCTCCATGTTCTCCATTATGTCAGTACGTGGTATACTGCACTCAGATGTCATCCAAGTGCAGTCCGATGATTTCCACACACTCTTTGCCTTCAATGGGTGAGTGTACTCCAATTTCAGAGTGAAATCGCTGCATGTTGCGATTTTTTTTCACTGACAGTTTCAGTTGGTCATCAGCACTGCCCCACTAAAATACATTGGTCATAGCACTCATCCAATTTATACGTTCTTGTGACCCTGGCCTTAGAATAGGTCAGCAAGATTATATATGTACCAAATCAAATTATAGAGGGCACAAGTAAAAATGCTGGACAGCGCTCAGGAAGATTCATTTATAGAGCCCAACAAAAGGTTATCCATGTATGTGTCGTGACTGTGACACATGCAGCTGTGGCGCCAATCAGCTGATCGGCCGGCGCGATCCAGGAAGCCGGGTTTCGTCTACAGCTTATTCGGCAAGCGCTATAACTTGCCGAATAAGAGGGAACCCGAGCAAATTCGCTCATCTCTAGTCAAGATGAAATATGAGTTGCAGCAGGATTGATCAGCCATTTATGACATACTACATATTTACTACAAGCTGGCAATAACAGATATCTATATTGTACTAAAAAGAGCCGTGAAGTTGCTGATATAGGGGCCATGAGACAATATACAAGGAGACAGCAGCATGATTGTTTCGAAAAGTGTACACTACGAGGTAGAGCATACAACAAACCAATCTGCAGTCAACAATAAAAGGTCCTAAACGTATAAATGTCCTAATCAACAACATATGCTACAATAACAAATATGTTCTACAAGATAAAGTTACATAGCCAAGTAATGTAAAACGTATCTCAATCTTTATTAGCTATATGTTAAACAAAGGATTAAAAACAGGAAAAACCTGAAAAATGGTGACAAAAACTGTGGGTAGAGGCAACAGTCATGATATGTGAAGATGATACATGATCGTGAATTTTGCAATAGAGGTTTTGTAAAAAAAAAAAAAAAAGTGAGATCAAGGAAAAAATTTGATACAAAAATAAATCAGTGGTTGATGAGGTCACAGAAGGTGGCAGAATTCATAAATGATAGTAATTAAAATAGAAAATGATAACGAGTTCATTAAACAAATGTAGGTAATATTGTAAAGGATGTTGAATAATAATAAAGCAGTCGATTTGATCATGATTAGACGCTAATGAAGTAAAAAAATTAGTTTATAAGGAATGCGGAAAATATTCAGAATTCATAAATAGTGATAACTGTGTAGTGACCAGGAAAGCCATTACTAATGTTATATATCATATGGTAAGTGTGTTCTCTATTCCTTACATGATTACACTTGCGACATCGGCTCCTTGTCTTGCCTTGGGAGGAGGTAAACTATTTAATTCTATGCTGCCCTCTCCTGCCTTGTTTCGGTATTACAACTTGTAGTACTATGCTGCCCTCTTCTGCCTTAGTTTGGCATTGCAACGTGTTTTTCTGATTTGAAGATAAGTGGCAGTTGGAGGTGGTGCGTGCGGGAGGAAAAGCACTTTATGGATGGTTTTCGTGGGGAGAGGAGGTAGAAAAGTGGGGCTCCTGGATTGGGACAAGCGGGGTGTACAAATAGCACCCTATTCGGAGTGCCCCGTGTCTTACAGCAACAGAGTGCTGAGACAAGAGAAGGAACTGCAGAACTGCGCAGTAGTGATGAGCGAATATACTCGATACTCGAGATTTCCCGAGCACGCCCAGGTGTCCTCCGAGTATTTTTTAGTGTTCGGAGTTTTAGTTTTTAGTGCTGCAGCTGAATGATTTACATCTGTTAGCCAGCATAAGTACACGTGGGGATTCCCTAGCAACCAGGCAACCCCCACATGTACTTAGCCTGGCTATTAGCTGTAAATCATTCAGCTGCGGCGCTAAAAACTAAAACTCCGAACACTAAAAAATACTCGGGGGACACCAGAGCGTGCTCGGGAAATCTCGAGTAACGAGTATATTCGCTCATCACTACTGCGCAGCAGATTCCCTGGATACTCCGATCTGATTAAGGTCAGTTTGATCCTCCACCTTCATACAGCACAGTTAGTCAAATGAAAAGTTACCACCATCCTCTCAAGGCCGGGACCGAGAAAATACTTTTACCGTCGCAATTGTAAGAAAAATTTTATCGGCTACCCATAACTGTTATATAGAAAAATATAAGGATTGTTACAAGTCTTCAGTAAAGTTCATCTTTCAAGTTTGCACGAGACCCCGGTGTCTGCTTCTTTCGTCCGCAGCCTCATCCCTTGCGGGCATCAACATAACTCACAGTCTCATATCCGTCGTCTCCCCTTTATATAGGGATTGTTAGAGCCATCGGAGTCACCGTGACTGCACCATCCTCCGAGATACTAGACCCTGCATCTCACAAGGCGGTGAGTCAAATAAAAAAATGGAGTCACGAACAGGATGAACCTTCTGTGCTTGCATGTACTCTAACTGTTTACTAAGACTTAGACTTTCAATGGCAGATGAAAGTGAAAACGAGCCTCTTTGCAAAGCACTTCCTATAAAGCCTCCACTGCTTTTATGCCTCTCACCATGCCATTATTTGGGACCTCCCTGGATGCCACATTATAATGGGGAAACCAACACATTACAAGACTTTAGAGAAAAAATGACTGCTTTGTTTCGCCTGTACGCCTGTACCCCATTACCAATGACCAAAAAGTGGAAATCCTAAGTGCCCAACTCCAAGGTGCAGCTTTGAGAGAAATCAAGTCATGGCCCAAAGTTCAGAAAGGGACTGTAGAACAAATTCTGGAGCAGTTAGAAAGCATATTTGAAGTCCACTCCGCATCAGAATTAAAAATGTTTTAAAAAACAAACAAACAAAAAAAGACGTTAACGAGTCACTAAGAGACTATGCCTTATCCTTGCAAGAAGTTTGGAGAGCTATAATACACGTGGAGCCCCAGGAGGCCAGGGTTTATTGAGGGGGCTGCCACGAAAACCCTACGCAGTCAGCTAAAAATGTTAGCACTCCAGCACGCAGATAGCTCTTTCCAGGAATTCAAAGAACTTGCTATTTGGATTTTAGGGAAAGAATTTCGCCCAGTGGCTAAAAAACTTGAACTATCTACCTTTGCTAGTGTTACAGCAGTTCAATCGTTGCATAATTTTCCAAGACGTAACGTCCTGCTGTCGCAAGTCACCCAAATGCAGGCTCCAAATACTAATGCTATGATAGAATTACAGAAACAGATGGCGGAGGTAGCTAGCTGACTAGCTGAGGTCTGCAAGAAAATAGAAAAGCTAGAATCTACGCCCAGAACCCAAATGGAATTCCCTGCTGACCGCACTAGCCAGGAATATCAAACCCCATCCGGGAAAAGATTCACCGACCGTTTTGACAAGCAGGGTAGGCCAATCTGCAGATATTGTCATCGAGCTGGACATTTGGAACGTCAATGTTGGCGTTTAAAAGACCAACCCCCAAGGCAGAGGGTCGCCCCTCGGGAGGACAGATGGTAGGTCCCGAAAATGTTACTTGGTTCTCTGGAACCAAGTTCATCCGGAAGTGACCATTCACATTAATGGAGTTCCATTTACCGCACTGTTAGATACTGGTTCCCAGGTCACCACCATAACCAAAGACACCTTTGAAAGACGTTGGGACCCTAACCTACTTATGCAACCTCCAGATCAGTGGTTAGATGTCATAGCTACTAATGGACAGCTTGCACCTATAACAGGGTGTTGGGAACCCACCATTTGTGCAGGAAAACCCAACTTCCACATCAGGGAGTTCTGGTAGTAAATGTCCCAGAAAAGCCAGACACCTCTGTAATTCTAGGCATGAACGTCCTGCGCAACTGTTATGGAGAAATGTTAGAGGCTCTTCGCAAATCAGTACCCACTGCCTCACAAGAACAGCAAAGAGCCTTACAGAGAACTATCAAAGTGTTGTCAGCGCAGCAGCAGTTCAGTAATCCTCGAGGCGAGATCTGCAGTGCCTGCATCTGTGATGTACGTCCTGTCATTTTGCAACCCAACACTGAAACTATGCTGTGGTGTTGTGCTCGACCAGGAATCCAAGGACAAGACTATCATGCCCTAGTAGAATCTTTACCCATGTCAGAGCATCCTAGGCTTATGATCGCAAGGAGTCTTGTTACAGTATCTGCAGGAAGGGTACTAATTTGTCTGTTAAACATAGGTGACACTGCAGTGGAACTGAGAAGGTACTATCCTGTAGCTCAATTATCCATCATTTCCTAACAGGATGTATTGAGTCCAACTCGAAAAGAAGCCCAACAGGCGACTCAAGTAGCAGAGGGGGACAGTAAACCTTCAGAAACCCCATGGTGGTCTGACATACAGAGGTAACGACCCCATCTAAACAAATTGAAGAAGTACTGAAGCTTGCTCGAGACTTCCATCAAGCTTTTAGCAAACATCCTATGGATTATGGTAAAGTGCAGGAGATAAAGCATACCATCCCCACTGGTTCTCATCCTCCCATTAAAGAGCAGTACAGACCCATTCCACCTCCCATGTATCAGCCTGTCAAAAAAATGATGCAAGAAATGAAAGATGCTGGAGTAATTCATGAAAGTCACAGCCCCTGTGCTGCACCTTTAGTTTTGGTGAAGAAAAAAGATGGCAGTATCCGATTCTGCGTGGACTACCGCAAGATAAACAGCATTACAGATAAACACGCATATCTATTACCACGCATCGAAGAGTCACTAACAGCTCTGGGGTCTGCTGCATATTTCTCCACCTTAGATTTAACAAGTGGGCACTGGCAAGTGCCTATGTCGGAGGAAGATCATGAGAAAATGGACCAATGGGCCCCAATGGGCCTCTTTGAATTTAATGACATGCCATTCGGACTCTGCAATGCCCCAGGAACTTTTCAAAGGCTAATGGAACGTTGTTTGGGCCACAAAAACTTTGAGACTGTTTTGCTTTATCTAGACGATGTTATTGTCTACTCAAAATCTTATGAGAACCACTTACAGCACCTGGCAGAAGTTCTGCAGATTCTCATAAAACACGGCCTCAAAGTCAAACCTTCAAAGTGTCACTTATTGCAGACCCAAGAGCGCTATCTAGGACATGTTGTGAGTGCTGAAGGAGTGAGACCTGATCCGGACAAGACCGCTGTGATCACGGATTGGCCCACACCTACTACCTTGAAGGAAGTCCAGAGTTTCTTGGGATTTATGGGCTACTCTAGACGCTTTATACCTAACTATGCCCAAATCGCTGCACCATTGCAAGAACTTTTACGTGGTCACCCAAAAAAGGAAGGAAAAAGATCTATTATTAGTCATTGGACAAAAGAGCAGGAAGTTGCCTTCCAACATCTCAAGAAAAATACTGATACTGATACTGATACAAATACTGATGTAAAATACTGACCAAATACTGCTAGTGTGACAGCAGCCTTAAAGGAGCGGAACGTAATGATCAAAATTACAGTTCTTTTAAACTAGAGTTTATCGCTCTCATGTGGGCCGTTACGGAGCGATTCAAGGACTATCTAGCTGCCTCTCCATTTATCGCTTACACTGACAACAATCCTCTTGCTCATTCGAGCACAGCTAGATTGGTAGCTTTAGAGCAGAGATGAGCCTCAAGACTAGGTAACTACAATTTTATCATCAAGTATCATGCTGGGAAGTCCAATGAAAATGCCGATGCCTTGTCCCGATTACCAACCTCTTCAGATCCCCTGCCAGATGAAGATCACTGGGAGGAAGTGGAGATGCCGAACTTTTACACCCGATTTGCTCAACATAATGTGGACAGTGCCTTTTGGCAGGAGACTTCCGCCTCCCAGTCCCAGGGACCTAGTTCAGACCCTCCACTAGAGGAAACTAGCGAAAGCGGTTCTTTGTGAAGAAAGGGTTGCTGTATCGCAGTAGCGTGGATCCCATCACAGGTAGTTGTCTCCATCAAATTATGATTCCAAGGAGAGATGTAGACATGGTTCTCACTGCCTATCATGATCAATCTGGCCACTTTGGAGTGCAAAAGACAGAAGCCACAGTCCGTAGGCAATTTTATTGGATTGGCAAAAGGAAAGACATTGAGAAATGGTGCCAGGAATGTCAGACGTGTGTGACTAGGAAAAGCTGATCAGAAGGCACCACTGCATCCAATTATGAGTCGACATCCATTAGAAATGGTAGCCATTGATCATCTGAAGGTAGAGCCCAGCAGGACAGGCCATAGCTATGTCTTAACCATCATCGATCACTTCACCAAATTTGTAGTGGCCATCCCTGTGAAGGATTTAACTGCCCAGACTACCGCTGCTATCCTCTGGAAAGCCTTCTGGTTACCTTATGGATGCCCAGAGAAGAATTTGACAAATCGAGGCTCCGCCTTTGAATCACAACTCTTCCAAGAATTGTGCAAGTACTACAATTGTCAGAAGCTCAGGACTACGGCATATCACCCGCAATGGACTTTGCGAGAAGATGAATCAAAACATCCTGAACTTGCTAAGAGCTATTCCAGCTCACCGAAGGGCTGACTGGCCAACACTACTCCCAGAGCTCATCTATGTGTATTATAATACCCCGCAATGTTCCACGGGTTACACCCCATATTATCTGATGTTCGGACGCCAAGGTAAACTACTCGCTGACCTTGCCCTAGGAGTGACTGTCTCCAATGAAATTAATCCTCTGCCTGCTACTGAGTGGGTGAGAAATTGTGAACATCCGTATGGAAGAAGCTGTCAAAAGACAACAACATGCTTTTGATAAACAAGCAAAAGCTACACCTTTGGGTATGTGCACACGTTCAGGATTTCTTGCAGAAATTTCCTGAAGAAAACCGGAAATTTTCTGCAAGAAATCCGCATTTTTTTTTTGCGTTTTTTTCCGTTTTTTTTCGCGTTTTTTTAGCATTCTGCAAGCGTAATTAGCTTGCAGAATGCTAAAGTTTTCCAAGCGATCTGTAGCATCACTTGGAAAACTGACTGACAAGTTGGTCACACTTGTCAAACATAGTGTTTGACAAGTGTGACCAACTTTTTACTATAGATGCAGCTTATGCAGCATCTATAGTAAAAGATAGAATGTTTAAAAATAATAAAAAAAATAAAAAAATGCTTATACTCACCCAGACATCTCCTCACCGGCGTCCGTTCGTCTTCCTATAGCTGGTCTGTGCGCACAGGGCCTTCCGTGACGTCACGGTCACGTGAGCGGTCACATGACCGCTCACGACCAATCACAGGACAGTGACGTCATCGGCAAGGTCCTTCGCCGCACACCAGCTACAGGAACCGAACGGCAGCATGCAGTGGAGGCGGGAACACTGCGCGGGACATCGAGGGTGAGTATAGGACTATTTTTTATTTTATTTCTTATTTTTTGACCACTTATATGGTGCCCAGTGCGTGGAGGAGAGTCTCCTCTCCTCCACCCTGGGTACCAACCGCACATAATCTGCTTACTTCCCGCATGGTGTGCACAGCCCCGTGCGGGAAGTAAGCAGATCAATGGACTCCTAGGTGTGCGGAATCCCTGCAATTCCGCATTTTTAATGAACATGTTGCTTTTTTTTCCGCTATGCGATTTTTTCGCGGAAAAAATCGCAACATTTGCACAAAAAATGCGGAATACCTTGTAAATAATAGGAGGCATATGTTAGCGGTTTTTTTGCGTTTTTATCACGTTTTTATAGCGAAAAAACGCGAAAAAACCGCTAAAAATCCTGAACGTGTGCACATGGCCTTTGTGTGTAGGTGATAAGAACTGGTTGAGAAACAATCATCGTATAGGAAAGCTTGATACACAATGGAAGCGACAGCCTTACATCATTCAAGGTATCCCATACCTGGGGAATGACATTTATTGTATCCAGCGAGATACTCAACAACCCAAGGTTGTTCACAGGAATCGCCTAAAACTCTGTAGGTCGGAATACCTCCATCCTGATTCAACACCTTTTCCGGAGTCTAAAATATCCCACAGTGCATCTTTTCCAGAATTCGATATCAATGACCCGTTGTTTTGGTGTTTTGGTCCTTTGATGCCTACCTGTGGACAAAGACAGACGACTCCTAATCAAGAGTTGTCCCTTGCAAGAACAACTAATCTCAGAACTGGTAATATAGGAGAGACCATGAGCAATTAGATATATTAAAAATAGAAAATTTATTGATACAAATAGTATATCTATACACACAAATCACAAAAACAAACGATGCAGAAAAAAATCAGAGCGCCACAGTAACTCCACATCCAGTCATTAGTTGCTGAGTGCAAATAGTATGCCATAGAAAAAAAGTGCAATGTGCAACATCAGCATATATAGGCGACATCACCGTAAGCCCCAGGCTACAATATTACCGCAAGTATCAAGTTACATGTTCCTGTGGATGGAATGCTCACCAAAGACCGAAGTGCAGGAGTCCAGTACCCGGTCCAGGACTCCTGCACTTCGGTCTTTGGTGAGCATTCCATCCACAGGAACATGTAACTTGATACTTGCGGTAATATTGTAGCCTGGGGCTTACGGTGATGTCGCCTATATATGCTGATGTTGCACATTGCACTTTTTTTCTATGGCATACTATTTGCACTCAGCAACTAATGACTGGATGTGGAGTTACTGTGGCGCTCTGATTTTTTTCTGCATCGTTTGTTTTTGTGATTTGTGTGTATAGATATACTATTTGTATCAATAAATTTTCTATTTTTAATATATCTAATTGCTCATGGTCTCTCCTATATTACAAGTTCTAAGTTTTGAGCAGGATTCGATTCTCTTGCTGTTCTTGTGACATGCACTTAATGTTATTGAGGTTTTTGTGTCTCATAATCTCAGAACTGACCTTGCAGATATATATCCTGGCCCTATGGAGGAATTCACTCTGGTTTGACGCTTTCAAAGGAACAACAAAGGTCAGTTACCAGCTAGATATCTGGACTAAGACTTGTAGAATGAACTGTACATTTTTTCCCACTGTTTTTTCATCCCCGGTTAAGCACAGAGACATTACCTGTGACTTTCCCTCAGTTTGTTAGAGAATGTTTGGTTAATTTTTGTTGGTTCTAACACATGTTATGTCCCTTCTTATTGAAACACCAGGACTACTTTTTGCTTTAAAAAAAAGCAAAAAATGGTGCAGCCACATTGATGGACTGTGTGCCCCGACCCTGCACCCAGGGACCAAAACACTTACACATTTTACGCATTGATAACAATTAAATAAGGGTGCCGCGCTAAAAAAAGAAACTATGACTATGGAGTGAGTGACCTCCAGTCCCCTACCTTACAGATAGAAGTTGGCGTGTCCCCTGAATTGGGAGGTCGGCTGCTACAAAGATGTCCTCCGTGTTGCTGGAAGGATAGTGGTGTTGGTAGTGCACAGATCTAAAAAGGAGCATCCTCCCGTGGTGCAAAATTCCCCAATACGCTCGCCGCTGAGGGAATCGGCAGGCAGCCTCAGCCGATGGTGCCGCCGAGCAGTAGCGTAGCGAGTGAGGGGTGTGGCTAAGCGGTGACGTCACCTGTCCATGAGACAGACACAAGCAGGGGCCAATCCTGACGCGTTTCAAGGAAAACGACCCTCTTTCTCAAGGTATGGCACCCCTGCCAATACTGATTGTTATATAGCCACATTCTCAGATGCCGTGCACAGCGTGGAACCACCCTCTGACTAAGACCGCCTCCATATTCAAATAGTGAGAGTCTGCACAATGGCAAAACATCTCAGATAACCTTCGACAGGATTGCTGCACCCTATCCTACTGCAAATGAGAATATTAGTAGTGTCATCCTTACGCATGGATAATCCCACTTAATTCCCGACTGGTGGCAGAATGTACTCCGACCTTAAATTTTAATTAAAACTATAAACCTTTAATAATGAACCTTAAAAACATTACTACATAGTTGTATATGTTGGCCTATAAGGGTCAATCCTTAGGAGTTTTGAATAGAAAAGAGTTCCAGTTTGTGTACAATAAAACCCCAAGTGTGGCAATATTTTATCACATCCCGAAAATGCACAAAGATCCTGTGCATCCACCAGGGAGACCTATTGTGTCAGGGATCAATTGCTTAACGGCGAATCTATCAGAATACGTAGATCTCCACTTACAGAAATGTACCACACTTCTTCCAGCATACCTTAAGGACACAGGGGATACTATTAGAGCACTATAAACTATACAGTGGTCAGAGAATTATATACTTGGCTCCTTTGATGTTAATTCCTTGTACACAATCATTGATTATGACAAGGGGTGTGAGGCAGCAGAATATTTCCTCAAGCGTTTGTCTGCTTATAATGATACTCAAATTTCATTCATCGTAGAGAGTATTAAATTAATTAATTTTTTGTTTATTGTAAACAATTTTATTTGCAAACCTAGGGCACAGCAATGGGGACAAACTTTGCCCCAAGCTATGCTAACTTATATGTCGGACGGTGGGAGGAGTCATATATTTATGGGAGTGGCCAATTACGTAAAGGTCTGATTATGTGGCGTCGCTTTATTGACGACGTGCTTTTCATATGGGATGGGTCACAAATTGACCTACAAGGGTTTTAACTGGACTTAATGACAATACCTTCGGCCTCGAGTTTACTCCCACAATAAGCAGTACCAATATCAATTTTTTGGACTTGAATATTTTTGTGAATAATTGTAGGCTTTCCACCAAATGTTACCATAAGGAGGTAGATTGCAATAGCTATATACATACAGACAGTTGTCATCTACCAGCATGGCTAGTGAACATCCCGAAGAGTCAGTTCACACGCGTCAGAAGGAATTGCACTAGAGATCATGACTATGATGTGGAATCAAAATATATTATGGACCAGTTCACCGAGAAGGGGTATCATTTGCCATTTCTTGAGGAAGAAAGAGAGAAGGCTAAAACCCTGACGAGAATAGATTTAATTCATGGAGTAAAATCAAGAAATAAGGCCTGTGGCACGGCACAAGAAATCGGAAATTTACCTCTTATCACCCAATTCCAACCCAATTCCATGTAAATAGAAATAAATTTACTAGTATCATTCAGAAACACTGGTCCATCTTAAAAGAGGACAAGAGTGTGGGTGAACTACTACCGGAGCATCCGAGGTTCATTTATAGAAGGGTCCAGAACATTGGGAGCATTCTAGCCCCTACCTTCAAAATGGGAATGAGCAATATGGGGCATAAACCACCTGGACACAAACGGTCCATGAATACAGGATTTTCCAACTGTGGTAG
This sequence comes from Ranitomeya variabilis, assembly GCF_051348905.1. Classification (NCBI taxonomy): domain Eukaryota; kingdom Metazoa; phylum Chordata; class Amphibia; order Anura; family Dendrobatidae; genus Ranitomeya; species Ranitomeya variabilis. Next base: position 655,054,780 of record NC_135234.1, read on the forward strand.
ATGTTCTTGCTGTGTGCGTACTGGAAATAAACAATCTGTCCAAACGCTGTTCTGGAATGCAGATAAAACCGAATCATTTACAATTAGGGATAATATTTCCTGTCATTCCAAAGGGGTCGTTTCTACAGTGAGATGCCCATGTGATAAACTTTATGTGGGCCGCACGAAGAGGTGGCTTAAACAAAGAATCAAGGAACACCTTGACAATATTGTCAAGCCACTTTGCGGATAAACACAATCGGTCATGCAGCTGCACCTCTTTTTGTGGGATTCAAATTGTTAAAGAAAATCCGAGGGGCCGCGACTATCTGAAAAGCATGTCAAGAGTGGAATCCAAATGGATTTTCACATTGGACAGTCTGGCCCCTAAGGGACTCAATTATGAAATTGAATTGTATGCCCTATAAGGAGAGGGTTCCCCCCCTTCTTTACAGGAGGAGTTTTTAACTAGAGATGAGCGGTGTTCGAGTCGAAATGTTCGCCAATTTCAAATTCGAGCTGTTTTGGGCGGTGTTCGAGTCGTTCGACAAACCAGAACAATTTGCTTAAAATTCGGCTGTTCGAGTTTCTGTTCGATAACTGTTTGTTCACCAAAAGCCTAGCTTGATTTGCACATTAAAACTGTTTATCATTGTTAATGGACTATTTCAGTGTATAGTGGACGGGGGGGGGGCGGGGGATAGATCTGTGCTGAAATAACGGGGCGGTTCAGTCTCTCAGCCTATCAGCAGTGCGCACACAAACAGCAATGTGCATGTGATGCAGACAAGCAAGGGCATGTGTCATTGGCTGTGTATGTCACATGTCACTCCTTGCCCAATGAGAGCCAGCCATTTGCCCCGTCGCCACCATTTCCTCACTGCTGCAGCTTAGTGTTAGATGGCACCGCTGCTGCTGTGGGCGCTATACAGCCTAAGAGTGTGTTTTTTTTTAGCGAATTCTCAGAGAAATAGGTTTAGGGAGTCGGGAGGAGTCGGGACTAGTTGTAATATCAGCCCTTTTCAGGGTAGGTTACAGCAGTTCATAGCACTGTTTGCCAGGCAGGTCTGAGCCAGTGCTGTGCAAGTGTTAGTCACAGCATTTGGTGTAATCTAGCTCAGCCAATCCTTTTGGGCTAGTAGCATTGTCTGATTGTCATCTGAGTAGCCCGCCTGTGAAGCTAGCTACACCGCCTGTATATCTCAATTTTTCCTGCATCTAACCCAGTAAATCGTTTTGGGTTTTGGGCTTAGTAGCAGTGTCAGTGCAGCGCCCCAGAGTCCTGGTCGTTGCAGTACTGTGGCTCCGCCACTATGGGGAGCCATGGTGCGTCCGATGGCACTGAAGGAGTTCATCTGATCAGGTATCACAGACACCAATATGTTTCACAGCAGGGCCTCCGGGGGGAGCTAAGGGTTCTATTCATTAAGCCACTCCCCACCATAGTGGGTAAACTGGGGGTCAGGCAGGAAGTTAGAAGAGAAGGCTGACTGGATTGAACGAAGCAACACCTTGTGGCAGAGGGTGTTGTGGAGGAAGAGACAGTAGGGTCTCTGCCAGGGGTGGGATCCTGGCAGAGGCTTGGCATTGGAAAGAACGTAACGGGACCGTGCCTGCTCAGAATAGCGGCGGTGCCCTAAGAAAGGACTAGAAGCGAGATAGATTGTGCTGAGTGAGAAACGAGATCAAGCAATAGGAGAATTCCAGTAGGGGTCGTGCTGTAAGACCGGAGCAACACCCTACTGAGGCGCATTACCGGTGGCCGGAACTCCGAGGGAGTATTATAACATTCAGCTTCAAGCAATACTCTAAACAGCGGCAGGACAGTCAGTTTAAGGCGGGCTGTCTAACACACATCACCTATGAAGTCTTGGGAGGCAATTGCGGGAGAGGGGCGTCTCTAGGGTCCCGGAAGAACTCCAGGCCTATCCGACAAACGGGTGCCGTTCCAACTGTAACATCAGGAAGGGACGGAAGATTAGAAGAACATCATTTAATCGAGTTGTGAGGGAACTTAAGAAACAGACACAACGGTTGTGGGGTACTTTCCGTAAGCACAGCAGGGAAGGACTACAACACATAGCGCTAAGAAGGAAGGCACCGATTTCCACCTGTGAAGTGAACTCTGGAGGTGCCATTGGACCGGCCGGACTTGCGCAGCCTGGTGAACCGTATTCTGGACTGAGGACTCAGAGATCTCCAGTAAAGAGGTAAAGAGACTGCAACCTGGTGTCCTCGTTATTTACCGCGACCTGCACCCCACAACTGCACCGTTACAACACGACTTATTGCACCGGACGTCCCCCACTGACAGACAGGGCCACGGACCGGGTCTAGCCACCGTGACAACCCCAGGACTGAGACCTAGAGGCCCGGCTCCGGGTACCCCTTGGCCCTGCGGCGGTGTGGGGGCGCTCCAAACTTGGCGTCACGAACAGGATCTACTTAAGCCTGAAGAATCAGGTCATGTGTGCCTAGAGACTGTGATTTGTTGTGCTTGAACTGTACTTTATTGCAAAGACTGTGTGCTACCATTGACCAAGAGAAGTTCCCGCCAAAAGCCGCCGCCATTGCTACTTCGGAGAAGAAGGAGGGCGTGCTATGGGAGGAGACTACCAGAATGGCGCGAGAAATGGATACCGCCCCCTGCGCTTCTGGCTGCAAGGAGATGACCTGCCCCAAAGCAGAGGACAACCCCCTGATTTGCAACGGCGGGAAGCGGGTGATGGAGAAGCCCGACCTCGGAGAAATGGCGGAGTCAGATGCATGCATTGCCACCGATCAACAGATCATGATGAAGAACAGCGAGTGCAGGAACGGGGAAGGAGCAGTCCCGGCTTACCCTCGTTCACTAGAGGTGGACCCGTGTCCTCTACAGCCGGCAGATCCGAAGCCTTTGGAACAGATAGCGGAGCCGAGTCACCCAATCCTGGCCTCGGAGTCAGCGGAGGAGGAACCCCAGCGAGTGGAGCAGCGTTCGGGGTCCGCATTGGAAGAGCCACAGACCGAGCAGCAGCCGACTCCAGCGTTCTTGTCAGCGGACCGATTCGACACCAGTGGAACCACATCAGGCCCAGGTACGACAGATATCCCTGCCCCCACGCTCGGTCCCGCTCCTGCGACCGATCTTCCCCGCAGCAGTAATCATTCGTTCACTATTGAGCGGGTGGTCCTCGGCCCCAGTGCGATCGGGAAGTTGTTACCGCCATTACCAACTAAGTGGGGAGAGCCCATAGAAATGGACCCCGGTGGAGTGATGTTTCGGTGGGATACCCCCTGGGTCGAGCAGGATGGGGTTCCAGTGGATGGTCTCACTATTGCGATACTTACCTGGGACCAGTACAAACAATGCGTGCTCCAGCACTGGGGGCAGCGCAACGAAGTTGAAAAACGGGAATTGCAAAGCAAGAAGTTGATATATGGTGGAATGGATGTGGTAAGACGAGGAATTGTGTCGGCCTTCCACCCCAAGAAAGGATGGGGCTCCATTTGGGAGTCGGGTCTACCTACTGGCATCTTCGTTGCTGGTTACGACGTGGAAACTCCCTGCTGTGATCGAGAAGGCGAGCCACTACGGGAGGGAGATCAGGTGACGTACACCCGTCACCAGAATGCGCAAGGATGGCGTGCCCGGAAGGTACAGCGATGTGAGTCTGAGAGAGTCTCACCTGTGGCCCCAACTACGGTTGGTCCAGAGTTGCCGGATCTTGTTACTGTCTCCACTGTGCGCTTTGTAGTAGCTCCCGAGCTTGCCCGCCGGGTTAATCTTCAAATCCAGACACCGAGTGACCTGGTGGCCCCTGCGGGGCTTGCCGCTGGAATCCGTGCCACCGTGGACGGGGCCCAGGGGCCAAGGCCGCCTGAATAAGGATAAACCTCGGAAACCTGAAAATGTAAATAGTTTTCCCGTTAACTGTTTGTGAACTGTTTGCTGCTAAACCCGTCTAGGGTTAACAATTTATGGATCCCTTAGTTGACCCGGGATCCTTATTGTTTGTTTTTCTACAGTTTTGCACGAGTTTTACAAACTGAGAAATCATGAACAGTGCATGATCCAAACTTTCTTGTAAATAGTTTGCACCTTATTAAAGGCGCTTCCTACTGGTTTTATTTAAAGACTCTTTGCGAAGATACCGTTCTGGAACCTTTGCTGAACAAAGACTGGTAGGCTGAGAAGACGAGCTACCTCAGAAAGACTTGATCCTCTTTTAAAGGGGATGTCCAACAGCGTACTTACGAGAGATACTGTTTTAAGAACAGTAATGCCATGGTAATGTTGGAATGAGAAAAGTTGTATGTGTTTTAACTAGTTAAATGTAAAGAAATACTGATGATGATGCTCTGGAAGAAATGTAACTGTTTTGCATATAGGAAAGTTATGTGTGTTCAATTTGTTTAAAATGTGAAACCTAGATAATGTTCTTTGAAAAAGAAAAATGCAGAAAGCCCGTAGGGGCAGATTTAGAGTTCTGCTTAAGTGAAAGTAAGAAAATAATAATGAAGGTGAGGATAGAAGGTAAACCCTGAGTCCCCATAGAAAGTTAATAATGTGTTACTAAGGACAGAAAGTGAACCCGTAGGGGTTAGTGAGTAAGTCCTAATAGGAGCCAAGTAGAGCCGGCTCCATGTTCTCTAATTGAAAGGAATGTTATGTCTATACCATGTATAGTAGAGAAAGGCAGTAGGCCCTGGCTGAACGGGGCAGTCCTGTAAAAGAAAGGAGAGGCAGTAGGTCTGGTGCCATAGGGACAGGCGGTCCTGCAGGTTCAAAGTAGGAGAATGAAAAGTTAACTTGCCCTGTAATGTGATTATGGGAAGGCCTTTAGCGAGCTAGGAGTGTATGTTCCTTGAAGGCAATGTTAAATTATTGTTCATTTAATTGCACTTAGTAGAATACCCGGTTGGGTAATGAGAGTTAATTGTAGCCTGTTGCTATGATATTTAATTATGTTTGTAACGTTAAAGTGTCCTCACCTCCCATAAAGGGAAGCCTGTTCAAGTATACTTATTGTTTTGCACTCAACAAAATTGTATGTCTTTTTGCTAACCTGTATTGTTGTTTTCTTCCCAGTCCCGGAGTACTGTGTTTAACCAGGGGGGAGTGCAGCGCCCCAGAGTCCTGGTCGTTGCAGTACTGTGGCTCCGCCACTATGGGGAGCCATGGTGCGTCCGATGGCACTGAAGGAGTTCATCTGATCAGGTATCACAGACACCAATATGTTTCACAGCAGGGCCTCCAGGGGGGAGCTAAGGGTTCTATTCATTAGGCCACTCCCCACCATAGTGGGTAAACTGGGGGTCAGGCAGGAAGTTAGAAGAGAAGGCTGACTGGATTGAACGAAGCAACACCTTGTGGCAGAGGGTGTTGTGGAGGAAGAGACAGTAGGGTCTCTGCCAGGGGTGGGATCCTGGCAGAGGCTTGGCATTGGAAAGAACGTAACGGGACCGTGCCTGCTCAGAATAGCGGCGGTGCCCTAAGAAAGGACTAGAAGCGAGATAGATTGTGCTGAGTGAGAAACGAGATCAAGCAATAGGAGAATTCCAGTAGGGGTCGTGCTGTAAGACCGGAGCAACACCCTACTGAGGCGCATTACCGGTGGCCGGAACGCCGAGGGAGTATTATAACATTCAGCTTCAAGCAATACTCTAAACAGCGGCAGGACAGTCAGTTTAAGGCGGGCTGTCTAACACACATCACCTATGAAGTCTTGGGAGGCAATTGCGGGAGAGGGGCGTCTCTAGGGTCCCGGAAGAACTCCAGGCCTATCCGACAAACGGGTGCCGTTCCAACTGTAACATCAGGAAGGGACGGAAGATTAGAAGAACATCATTTAATCGAGTTGTGAGGGAACTTAAGAAACAGACACAACGGTTGTGGGGTACTTTCCGTAAGCACAGCAGGGAAGGACTACAACACATAGCGCTAAGAAGGAAGGCACCGATTTCCACCTGTGAAGTGAACTCTGGAGGTGCCATTGGACCGGCCGGACTTGCGCAGCCTGGTGAACCGTATTCTGGACTGAGGACTCAGAGATCTCCAGTAAAGAGGTAAAGAGACTGCAACCTGGTGTCCTCGTTATTTACCGCGACCTGCACCCCACAACTGCACCGTTACAACACGACTTATTGCACCGGATGTCCCCCACTGACAGACAGGGCCACGGACCGGGTCTAGCCACCGTGACAACCCCAGGACTGAGACCTAGAGGCCCGGCTCCGGGTACCCCTTGGCCCTGCGGCGGTGTGGGGGCGCTCCATCTGCACGTCAGCAGAGTAGCCCGCCTGTGAAGCTAGCTACACCGCCTGTGTATCTCAATTTTTACTGCATCTAACCCAGTAAATCGTTTTGGGGTTTTGGGCTTAGTAGCAGTGTATGCACGTCAGCAGAGTAGCTCGCCTTTGAAGCTAGCTACACCGCCTGTGTATCTCAATTTTTACTGCATCTAATCCAGTTAATAGTTTTGGGGTTTTGGGCCTAGGAGCAGTGTCTGCACGTCAGCAGAGTAGCCCGCCTGTGAAACAAACTATACCGCCTGTGTATCTCAATTTTTACAGCATCTAACCCAGTTAATAGTTTTGGGGTTTTGGGCCTAGGAGCAGTGTCTGCACGTCAGCAGAGTAGCCCGCCTGTGAAACAAACTATACCGCCTGTGTATCTCAATTTTTACTGCATCTAACCCAGTTAATAGTTTTGGGGTTTTGGGCTTAGTAGCAGTGTCTGCACGTCAGCAGAGTAGCCCGCCTGTGAAGCTAACTACCCCGCCTGTGTATCTAAATTTTTTCCTGCATCTAACCCAGTAAATAGTTTTGGGCCTAGTACCACAGATTGGCCACTCAGTTCTGCTCGGTTCTCATCCTTCAGTTTTTGTGCCAACAACTACAGATACAGAGTTGCCAATTAGTTAAGCACCAAAATGAGTGGAAAAAGGCCTGCTGGTGGAAAGGGGAATAGGTGTGTTGGAAAGGGAAAAAAAGGTTGGGTCTGTGGGGTAGATGGTAAAGACAGTAACATCTGCAGAAGAAAGACCATCTTCCAGCCAAAGTAAGATATCTACTTCTTTTCGTGGACAATCTGATATGATCCCTTTCTTACGAGCATCGCCACAAATTCAAGATGAGGCACAAAAACAGCAGGTGCTTGAACGGATATCAAGTGCTCATTCAAGTGGGCTCTCCTCCAGGTCAACTTCAACATCACAACTACTCCAGTCCTCAGAGTTGTCACCCCAATCGCACTTGCTTCCTCACAGCTCCCAAGTCTCCAGCCGCCCATCTGAGCATGGGGTAACACAGATGGTTGAGTCTGCAGAGCTGTTTACTCATACTATAGCCTGGGAATCAGAGGTCTACTCCAGAGCTTCTGTGAATCCAGATGAGGAAATGATCTGCACTGATGCCCAGAATCTTTGTGAGTTGGTCGTGGTGGCTTTTCAGGTTGCACGGGCTCTAAGCCTTGCATAGCCTGGGCATTTTTTGACATCTCAAAGGATGACCCAACTCATGTTGTCTGTAAGATATGTCAACAAAATCTCAGTAGAGGCCAAAAAATCACTAGCTTGAGTACTTCATGCATGAACCGTCACATGGAAATGAGGCATAAGTTGCAGTGGGAAGCTCACTGTGCCACAATGCGGCCTAGTGGGCCAGGTCAACCACCGTCTGCCCCAACAAGTGCATCCACGTCCTCGTCTTCATTCTCTGTGACTGTGGGGACAGCAGTCGCACATGGTTTTGGACGCAGAACTTCCACCTCTTTACCGGCAACAGCCAGTGTGATTGGCAGGCCGTCAGAACATTTGCAAGTGGAAACACCTGCTGGTGTTGAGCGCTCTCCGACATCGACACCACATTTTGATCAAGGCAACATAACATCTCCGCCTGCACCTTCCTCACAGACCAGTAGTTTGCCCGGGACACCCTACTCAACTCCATCTAAGCACGGCAGTCAGCCCTCAGTCCCTCAGATGTGGACAAGTAAAAGACCATTTCCTCCTAGCCATGACAAAGCAAAGGGGTTGAATTTCACCATCTGCAAGCTGTTGGCTACAGAAATGCTGCCTTTCCGCCTGGTGGACACAGAGGATTTTCGAGACCTTATGTCCGTCGCAGTGCCCCAGTACCAGATGCCCAGTCGCCACTACTTCTCAAAGAAAGCTGTGCCTGCGCTACACCAGCATGTCGCACACGACATCACCGCTTCCTTGAGAAACTCTGTGTATGACAGGGTGCATTTCACCACAGACACTTGGACGAGTAGACATGGACAGGGGCGTTGAGCGGCCGCAGTGCGCAGTTGCACTTCGCCGGCGTCTGACGTCATTGTCAGCCGCCGGCGAGTGCGTCCTTCACCTGCGTGGAGGAAGTGAGGTTCCCCGCCGCAGGAGCATGGCAAGGTAAGAACTCGTTTGTTTTTTTTTTAGAGCGGCGATCCCAGGGGGGTGGGGCCCGGGGCAGAACGCTGGACACGCTGGGGCCCGGGGCAGAACGCTGGACACGCTGGGGCAGAAAGCTGGACACGGGCAGTATGCTGGACACAGGGGCAGAGATGCTGGACACAGGGGGCAGAGATGCTGGACACAGGGGGCAGAGATGCTGGACACAAGGGGCAGAGATGCTGGACACAGGGGGCAGTATGCTGGACAAGGGGGCAGAATGCTGGACACAGGGGGCAGAGATGCTGGACACGGGGCAGAATGCTGGACACGGGGCAGAATGCTGGACACGGGGCAAAATGCTGGACACAGGGGGCAGAATGCTGGACACGGGGCAGAATGCTGGACAAAGGGGCAGTATGCTGGACAAAGGGGCAGTATGCTGGACAAAGGGGCAGTATGCTGGACAAAGGGGCAGAGATGCTGGACACGGGGCAGTATGCTGGACAAAGGGGCAGAGATGCTGGACACAGGGGGCAGAGATGCTGGACACAGGGGGCAGAGATGCTGGACACAGGGGCAGAGATGCTGGACACAGGGGGCAGTATGCTGGACAAGGGGGCAGAATGCTGGACACAGGGGGCAGAGATGCTGGACACGGGGCAGAATGCTGGACAAAGTGGCAGTATGCTGGACGAAGGGGCAGAGATGCTGGACACGGGGCAGAATGCTGGACAAAGGGGCAGTATGCTGGACAAAGGGGCAGTATGCTGGACAAAGGGGCAGAGATGCTGGACACGGGGAAGAATGCTGGACAAAGGGGCAGTATGCTGGACAAAGGGGCAGAGATGCTGGACACAGGGGGCAGTATGCTGGACACGGGGCAGAATGCTGGACACAGGGGGCAGAATGCTGGACAAAGGGGCAGTATGCTGGACAAAGGGGCAGAGATGCTGGACACGGGGCAGAATGCTGGACACAGGGGGCAGAATGCTGGACAAAGGGGCAGTATGCTGGACAAAGGGGCAGAGATGCTGGACACAGGGGCAGAATGCTGGACACAGGGGGCAGAATGCTGGGCACAGGCAGTATGCTGGACAAAGGGGCAGTATGCTGGACAAAGGGGCAGAGATGCTGGACAAAGGGGCAGAATGCTGGACAAAGGGGCGGTATGCTGGACAAAGGGGCAGAGATGCTGGACACGGGGCAGAATGCTGGACAAAGGGGCAGTATGCTGGACAAAGGGGCAGAGATGCTGGACACAGGGGGCAGTATGCTGGACACAGGGGGCAGAATGCTGGACACAGGGGGCAGAATGCTGGACAAAGGGCCAGGATGCTGGACAAAGGGGCAGGATGCTGGACACAGGGGGCAGAATGCTGTACACAGGGGGCAGAATGCTGGACACAGGGGGCAGAATGCTGGACACAGGGGCAGAATGCTGGACACAGGGGCAGTATGCTGGACACAGGGGCAGTATGCTGGACAAAGGGGCAGAGATGCTGGACACGGGCAGTATGCTGGACACGGGCAGAGATGCTGGACACAGGGGCAGAGATGCTGGACAGGGGCAGAGATGCTGGACACAGGGGCAGAGATGCTGGACACGGGCAGAGATGCTGGACACAGGGGCAGAGATGCTGGACACGGGCAGTATGCTGGACAAAGGGGCAGTATGCTGGACAAAGGGGCAGAGATGCTGGACACGGGGCAGAATGCTGGACAAAGGGGCAGTATGCTGGACAAAGGGGCAGAGATGCTGGACACGGGGCAGAATGCTGGACAAAGGGGCAGTATGCTGGACAAAGGGGCAGAGATGCTGGACACGGGGCAGTATGCTGGACACGGGGCAGAATGCTGGACACAGGGGGCAGAATGCTGGACAAAGGGGCAGTATGCTGGACAAAGGGGCAGGATGCTGGACACGGGGCAGAATGCTGGACACAGGGGGCAGAATGCTGGACACAGGGGGCAGAATGCTGGACACAGGGGGCAGAATGCTGGACACAGGGGCAGTATGCTGGACACAGGGGCAGTATGCTGGACACAGGGGCAGTATGCTGGACACAGGGGCAGAGATGCTGGGCACAGGGGCAGAGATGCTGGACACAGGGGCAGTATGCTGGACACAGGGGCAGAGATGCTGGACACAGGGGCAGAGATGCTGGATACAGGGGCAGAGATGCTGGACACAGGGGCAGAGATGCTGGACACAGGGGCAGAGATGCTGGACACAGGGACTATGAATGATGCTGGACACATGGGCTATGATGCTGGACACAGGGGCAGAATGGAGATATGGGGTATGATGAAAGACATGGGGGCATGACTGGAGACAGATGGGGAAGGATTGGAGACACAGGAGGCATGATTGGAGACACTGGGGGCAGAATTAGAGACAGATTGTGCAGGATCATGGGGCAGGATGGATACGATGGAGACAGATGGGGCAGGATGGGGAGATCATATGGGGCAGGATGGATACTCATGAGGGCAGGATGGGAGAACATATGGCTGACGCCAGGAATGAGACACACGGGGGCCAGGATGGGGAATATTATTACCATAGGGACTAATTAAGGGATATTATTACTGCAGTCATGTATTTATTTTTTGAAGACACTGTTTTAAATGAGGGGACGGTCCTGTTACTGTGTAGAGTGACACTATGTCGCCTCTTTTTCTTTATGCGGTGTAATGTAGAAGTTGGGAAAAATTAAGTATTGTGTTCTACAAGCGGAGCTCGAGATAACTGTGTTATTTCCTGCAGAAACGAGTCCTGGCTGGAAGACATGATGGCGGTCTGTGCTGGATGAAAGATGAAGGACTTCACCTAGAGACGTCACTGGTAAGTCAGTGTTACCTATACACTGACACTATACACTGTATACTATATACAGAGCTCCTGTGTATAATTTCACTAGTGATCACTGTATTATCTGTACACAGACACTGCATACTAAGTACAGATCTCCTGTGTATAATGGCACTTATGGTGATAGTGTGGTGCTTTTTTTTTTATTACTGATCAGAATTGTAGTATTCAGTAACTATGTGGTGGTAATATGTGGTCTGGACATGGTGTTGCGGTATTTGTTCCTTGTATGTGATATTATTCGATCACTGTGGTGGTAATATGTGGTCTGGTCATGGTGTAGCGGTATTTGTCCCTTGTATGTGATATTATTCGATCACTGTGGTGGTAATATGTCATCTGGTCATGGTGTAACGGTATTTGTTCTTTTTATGTGATATTATTGGTCATTTTAAAAATTGAAAAATAAATAAAAATATACCTAAATTGTATTGCATATTTTAACAAATATTTAATAGGTTACAGCAGAGTAGGGCCTCACCAAAAGAGTCTACCGTGTTATGGTGGCGGCTTACAAAATCTTTTGGCCAAAACAAAAGCTGACGGCTATATGTGTGATCTGGTGATGGGAACTGTTAGGGTATGTGTCCACGTTAAGTAAACGCTGCATGTTTGACGCCGCGTGGGGCCACAGTGTCAAACACGCAGCGTCCAGATGTTCCAGCATAGTGAAGGGGATTTTATGAAATCCCGTCTCCACTATGCGTGGTAACACGCACCCGGCGGCCCTGCGACTCCGGACATCCGGCGCTTCTTTTAAGATCGCAGCATGTCCGTGTTCCTTGCGGCAGCTGTGCCGCCGCAAGCTATAACACAGGGCCCTATGTGTGGGGTGCGATGATCCCGGATGTGTGCAATGAACACATCCGGCATCATTGCGTCACAGTAGGGGGCGGGGCTTAGCGCCGAGCGGGTTTGCCGCTCCGACGCAACCGCCGGCCATCCTGAAGGTGGACACGTACCCTCAATGTGTGATTGGTGAGAAGTGGAGTTTTTCCAAGAGAGAGCGGTGGGACTGTGGACAGTTTGAGGGGTGGAGCGTGGAGGCGGGGCTGGGGTGGAGCCTGGGCGGAGTCTCAAGGGGGCCCTGAAAATTTTGCCAGTATGGGGCCCCGAAATTTCTAGTGGCAGCCCTGGTTATGACGTATAGCCTGGGCCAATGAGATCCAAAGGTGGGGTAAATCACTCTGCAGGAGTGGACTCAGATCAGGGACCTATGCACCCTTCTGCACAGTTTTGAGATAGCGACTAAGATGTTTAGTGCTGACGATGCCATTATCAGCATGACTATTCCGGTGATTTACATGCTGGAGCACACCTTAAACAGTATTCGGATTCAGGTGATGGAACAACAGGAGGAGGAAAAGGAGGAGTCGTATGCGGAAGGGATAATATCTCCAAGGTTCAGACGGTCGGCAGCACCAAGGCGGCTGGCATTGGAGGCTGGGGGAGAGGGATTACCGAGGGCACATGGTAGCAGCCAAACTGTTGAGGAAGGTGCAGGAGGCGAGGAAGAAGTCGAGGACGAACTGGCGCTGGGCATGGAAGACTCATCAGATGAGGGAGACGTTGATCAAATTTCTGTTGTGCGAGGTTGGGGGGAGAGGGCAGAGGAAGGAAGCATGATTCTCACCTCGCCGCCACCAAGACAACAAGGACTTGGTCCTCCTGGATGCGCAAGACACATGAGTGCCTTCTTGCTGCACTACCTGCAACATGACCCTTGGATTGTGAGAATCCGAAGTAATGCCGACTACTGGGTTGCCACACTCTTAGATCCCCGGTACAAAAGTAAATTTGGCGAAATAATTCCTGCCATAGAAAGGGATTCACGCATGCAGGAGTATCAGCAGAGACTGTTACAGAATCTAACATCTGCTTTTCCACAAAACACCAGTGGTGCACGTAGTGAATCTCTGAGTTCTAACTTGCCAACCGTGGGACTATCGAGTCATCACTCAAACAGTAACAGTAACATCGTATCTGGTGGTAACAGCAATTTTTTCCAATCGTTTCAAGATTTTTTTAGACCATCCTTTGCAAGACCACAGGAGACAAGAAGTCTGACGCACAGCCAACGCCTAGAGAGGATGGTACAAGAGTATCTCCAAGTTAACATCGATGCCATGACTGTGGAACTGGACCCTTGCTGATTTTGGGCTTCAAATCTTGAAAAATGGCCTGAGCTCGCCACTCACGCCTTGGAGATCTTGTCGTGCCTCGCAGCCAGCGTTCTCTCTGAACATGTGTTCAGCGCTGCTGGTGGTCTGCTGACAGATAAGCGCACACGGCTGTCCAGTGACATTGTCCCCTCCCCCCTTAAAACTTGAGGTATTAAGGCTGGCACTTCATTGGTAGTCCCGATTAACACTTTCTATTCCTTACAGATATCCCATACACTTCAAGGATACTACTTAAAGGATATTTATAACAACGAGTTTTTTCTCCAATATGCGATTGAATATCATCGCTATATAGATGACATTTTTTTGATCTGGACAGGCACGCCTGGTACACTCGAGAACTTCCACAGATACCTTAACTCTATTTTTAGGGAACTTCAATTCACGATGAACTCCAGCACTACACGGATCGCCTTCCTTGACACTCTTGTCCTAAAGGACCACCGGAGAGTCTTAAGCACAGATCTCCATACTAAATCTACCGACTGCAACAGTTTACTACTGTATTCAAGCTGTCACCCTAAACCCTCCAGGGACAGTCTTCCCCGTTCCCAGTTTAAAAGAGTGTCTCGGATAGTATCCGACCCGGAAACACGCCAGACCAGACTTAATCTAATGTCGCAGAAGTTCCAGGATAGAGAATATCCGTCTGCACTCCTTAAGCAGGAATTGGCACTTTCCTCCATTTCTGAGGAAACCAGACTCCCTAAACAACCACAAGAGAGGGTACCATTTGTACACACTCACCATCCTTTTATGCCCAAAGTTCATTCAGTAATCAGAAAGCATTGGTCTCTTCTGGGCAGGGCTTACCCCAGTATATCTTCTTTTCAGACACCAGTACTGATACAAAATATAGCAATTGTGCGCGCAAATGGGAATAATAACATAAAAAATACTAAAACCAAGGGGAAATTAATACAGGCTGACCCTTTTATATTATAATCTCAGGTTAAATGTGACCTCCAAGAATAAAAAGTACATAAAAACATATAAATATGTGCAGTTCATTAAATACTACTAATAGTGCAGAGGATTGTATAAAGAACATTAAAGTGCCATGTGATAAATAAATCTAAAAAAAATTTTTTTACTGTAGAATTTGGAGTAATATGTTTGTTGTTTATATTAATTCATAATATATGTGCAAAAAATACGCAAAATAAAGTGCAATGTGCAATACTGCGCTACAACCTCAAGGTATATAATAATGGTATCCGCAAATGCACAATAGTATATAGTGAAAAATTATTAAAAAAATATTATTAAAAAAATTGAATACTAAAGTATTTACTAGTGGTATTGTGTACTATCTCACAAATTATGTGCAGAAAAATATACAAAAAAAAAAAAAATTGTGCAAAGAAATGTGCAAAAAAAGAGCAAAATAAAGTATACAACACAGTGCAAAGATCATAAGTTATATAACTGAAGTATCCGCAACAAGTGCACAATTTGCGGACATAGATATAAAGGTATCAGTGCCAAATCAAATAGCTGGAGATTGCACCATATACCACAGTGTATATTAGGAGATCTCATAAGAGTATCAAGTCCACAGACTTAATCCAGCTAGAGGAGGAATATAATAACGTAATATACCTGTATAAAGGGTCAGCCAAGTCCCATGCAGCGCACCCCGACGCGCGTTTCGGATCTAATCCTTCGTCAGGGGGTGGCCATTGAACAATAAGGGAGCCTTTTATATGATCACCAAACAGAGCACTACGGTCCGGGCCACGCCGGCGCATGCGCAGTCGCACAATCAGGGACTTCCGCCGCCCGCGTCATGCAGCCGGACGTACGGGGGCTGAGTACCCGACGTCTCCAAGCAACAAGGACGCGACGCGGCGAAGCTCCATCATGGAGACCGGGCATGCGCACGACCAGGTCCCGAGTCTCAAATGGTGTATAGACACTTGGTGTAACACAATAATAAGGGATTCATTTAGTGTCCAGATGACGGATTAGCCGCCGCTATATTGTCACTCAGTGACAAAAAAAGGGGGAGAGAAGAATTGGAGGATAAAGGGGAAGAGCATATAGTTAGGGAATGGATCACCACTATATATACATAAGTTTTACATGCATATGTGTATGTGTCAGCGAGAGTATGTGCATGCATAAATGCACACACGATGCAACCGAGCATACACGTGTGACATAGATACATGCACATATATATATATATATATATATATAAATCATCCACAAAAAACAGTGCAAAAAAAGACTTAATATAAAATTATTATTTTATTAGAATTCATACATATAAAAAAAACTAAATTTGATCAAATAAAGCTGATATACAGAAACACAAATGTAATGGTAAAATTAGACGCCACCCAAACAACATACATTAATAACATTAATAACCCTCCACAATGGTATAAAATAAACCAGCACTAATTTCCACAAAAATTAGGAAAATATATAATAATAAATTGAGCAAAAGATGAAATAAATATTTATTTAAAAAACAAAATACGTGTAAAAAAGTATATATATATATGATGTGTATATAATCAAAGTGCAATGTGCTATATAAAGTGCCAAAGTATTCACACCTGGGCCTATAATATACAGGCCCATGAAATTATATGCACTACCAACCAAGAGTAAGTGCAATGTGCTAAATAAAGTGCCCAAAATACTGCTCAAAATATTTATACTTAAACTAAGCCTATATTGCACAAGCCCATACAAAATAACTAATATAGATGGTGCAAATGTGATAAATAAAGTGGCTACACAGTATATATTGCACTACATATAATCACAAAAGCACAACACCACATAGGTCATAAGGTACTCAGTGCTAAAGTGCAAACAGTGCTGGACGGATAAAATCAATTACCATACAAACATACCAGGGAGGATAATGTTAAATAAATATAGTGGCTCATAATACCTACATGTGTATAGTCCCTACGCGCGTTTCGGCGCCTGCCTTCTTCCGGGGGGTGTATACAACAAACACAGACAAAGAGTTTTTATAGGGTGCTAATTGGATGAGTCAGTGCTGGCCGGTTTAAACGGCGCATGCGCGGCCGCCCGGCCAATGGCCGCATCCATCCAGCGTCACCCCGGCAACGCCAACCTACAACAACGCCGCCCACGTGGATCACGTGGACGGAGAGGCGGAGGCAGCGTTACCAGGGATATGAGACGCCGGAATGAATGAGACCAGAGACCTGGAAAGTCCACGCACGCGCACAACCGCCAGAACAGGACTCAGAAAGAAATATTATATAAGACAGACTAAATACAAATAAAAAAACAGATTTATACGATAAATTAAATTAAACTAACAACTATATTATATAATAGCAATTAATCATGAGTGAATACCATAATAGGCACTATACTTTTTAAACACTTTGTATAAAATACCAAAAATACATAAATTATACAAATATTACTATGCATACTAAATAATAAATTAAATTAATTAATCAATTGATTAACTAATAAATTAAATATACATACTATAATAATAATGCCATTACAAACAATTATAAAACAATATATAAATAAATAAATATATTAATAGCACACAAAGTGTCAACAGCCAAATACTATTTGAATTGATATTCATAGTCCATAAAGGGATACTCCATCCAAAAGTATTTATTCTCTTCAATACGAAATTCCAAAATACACGTAGTTGATCCCATAGTTCAATATAATATAATATAAAATGGACCACAAACTAGAATAAATGAATAATATAGAATAGTTAGTATATACATAATATAAATATATTAAAATTGTGAACATGTTAAAATATTAATTGAATGGTTAAAAAACACCTAAAAAGAACAACACCTAAAAAAATTTTTTTTACAACACCTAAAAAATTGATCAGAGGAAGGATGAATAACTCAAAGACTCATTTAAACCCAGAGGGTGGAGTGTACGGAGAGTCCATATCCATCTACTCTCTTTCTGGGCTAGTCTACGACTCACATTACCACCACGTAAATCACTAATTATTCTATCTATACCGATCACACGAAGACCAGTTGGATCACAATTATGGTAGATCTTAAAATGTCGTGGCAACGTCTTCAAATGTTCCACAGATGTTTCCTTTGCTGCTGCTATAATGTCCCTCACGTGTTCCCGCACACGCGTTTTCAAACATCTGGTTGTCAACCCGATGTAAATCTTGGAACAGGGACATGTCGCATGATATATTACAGCTTTCGTATTGCATGTAATTTTCTGCGTAATTTTGTAAGTTTTATTATCTGATCCCACAAAATTAGTAGCACAATCAATATTGGGACACGCAATACAATTCCCACATGGGGCACAGCCCCACTTCTCAATAGGTTTCGAAATAAGAGAAGGAAACAACAAGGATTGATTATTAATGGGATAAAAACTTCTTGTAAGATGATCCTTCAAGTTACGTGCACGACGTGCTGTAACACATGGTCGATCTGGTAAATAGTGTTTTAAAATAGGATCACTGGTAAGTATGGACCAATTCTTTGCAAGAATATCACGCATAAGATCCCAATGAGAATGATATTCAGTGATTAATCTGATTTTAACGTCTTTCTGAGGCCTATGTGCCGGAAAAATTAAACTCTCACGTTCAGACCTCAAGGCCCGATAGTAGGCTTTCTTGACACATCTGTGGCTGTAACCACGATCCATAAATCTCTGTTTCATTTCATCTGCCCTTATTTTAAAAACTTCCAAAGATGAACACACACGTCTCAACCTTAAAAATTGTCCAACAGGTATAGCATTTATAACATGTTTAGGGTGTGATGAAGAGGCATGCAAAACTGAATTTACAGCTGTCTTTTTCCGATATAGATCAGTCTGCAAAGTCCCAAAATTGTCCCGTTTTATGGTGACATCTAAAAAATCAACCGAGGACGCATCAAAATGGCATGTTAACTTAATATTTAAAATATTTGTATTTAAAAATTCAATAAATTTTAAAAGATCAACTGAATTGCCACGCCAGATAAAAAATATGTCATCAATAAAACGGGTCCAAAAAACTACCCGATCCATGGCATCAGTAGAAAAAAGCTCCCTCTCCCACAGCCCCAGGAACAGGTTGGCGTAAGAGGGCGCACAAGCTGCGCCCATCGCTGTTCCCTGGAGCTGCAGGAAGAAGGAGCCATTAAATGTAAAAAAATTATGAGTTAAAACAAATTTTAAAAGTAGAATAATAAAATCAATTTCTTCACCTTTAAAATTTAACATGCTTAAAAAATATCTTGATGCCTTTAAACCATCCTCATGTTTTATGCTAGTATATAATGCCTCAACATCACACGTGACAAGTAGCATGTCATCATCAATCACCATGGATTCAATTTTACGAAGGAGATCAGTGGTGTCACATAGATATGATGGTAGAGTTTCAACGAGTGGTTTCAAATGTGAGTCAATATAGCGGCAGACATTATCAGTTAGGGCTCCAACACCGGATATAATAGGCCTACCTGGGGGGCATAAGGGGTCTTTATGTATCTTCGGTAGTAAGTATATAGTAGATATAGTTGGCTCTTTAGTATTAAGCAAATCCTGTATTTCTTTACTAATGAGATTTGAATCTCTCGCATTCTGTAGGAGCACCCCAAGTTGTGATCTATAGGATAAAAGGGGGTTGAATGTTAATTTCTTATAACATTGACGATCTCTCAATAATCGATTCATTTCTTGCTCATACATTACACATGGCCAAACTACAATATTACCCCCCTTATCGGCAGGTTTAAGTACTATATTTTTCTTTTTTTTAAGGCAATTAAGAGCTATACGCTCATCCTTAGTCAAATTATCCGAATGAATGTTAGATGGAATTTTCGTAAGTTCCTCAGAGACTGTGCGGACAAACACATCAACACTGGGACACAACGAAAGTGCAGGAAATCTCTGTGATTTCTGTTTTAAATTTACCGGAACCTTACCCAGTGGAGTTGACTCATGTTCTTCTTGTAACTGTTCAAGTATTTCAAGTATTTCTTGATCATTAATACTAGATAAATCTTGTTGTTTTTCTTTATTATGAAACCACTTCTTGAAAATTAAAGATCTCGCAAAAATATTGAGATCTTTTACAACTGTAAAATGATCAAAACGAGAAGCAGGTGAAAATGACAACCCCTTAGATAACAAAGAAATCTCACTTTCAGAAAGAGTTTCATTAGACAAATTAATCACCTTAGGTTTATTCATGTTCGTCTCCACAACAGCCTGCCGTTTATTGTATCCTGGTTTTCTATCCCATTTTCTCTTTTGTTTGCCAAATCGAGTCACCATCGTAGATGAATCAGACACCTCACCAGAGGAGGACATAGATGAAACTGAAATTGACCTCTCCCCTTGGGACTTCATATTCGAACGTTTCCATCTATAAACTTTCTTTTGTTCATAGTCATGAGTATCCCTGGATAGTTTTCTAGAGTGCGTGTCACGTATCTGTGCTTCCCATTCATCAAAGTTTTTATTCATTTTTAACGAAAAGGAATTCAATTCTTCACTAGAACAGACCGATTTTAAATTAGCCTGTGCTGTATCTATCTGGGAGTCTAATATTGCTAAAGATCTAGTATTAAGCCCAATTAAAAGTTCCATAAATTTAAACGAACCCTGGGAACAAACATCCTCCCATTCAGATACAAAGGTCAAATCATCAACTGGAAATGATGGAAAGACACTAATCCGTAACCCTCTGGGTATCAACTTGAGTCTAATATAATTTTCTAAAAATGCCTTATTCCAATATATTTTCATCCTTTTATGTAACAATTGTTTAATATTATTTTGAAGTTCAAAAGATTTTCTCTGATCATCAGAATTACTAATACCCTGTTTGCCATTGAATACACCAATCAGCTGGTTTTGCCAGGAAACTTCCCTGGCTTTGTAATCCATCATACAAATGGTAACAAAAGGTCTGTAAAAATACAGAAAAGCAATTAATAAATCAGATATGTAAACCACTTATATGTTAAAATAATGCGTCATGCACTCAAATTGACATAAATCATCCACAAAAAACAGTGCAAAAAAAGACTTAATATAAAATTATTATTTTATTAGAATTCATACATATAAAAAAAACTAAATTTGATCAAATAAAGCTGATATACAGAAACACAAATGTAATGGTAAAATTAGACGCCACCCAAACAACATACATTAATAACATTAATAACCCTCCACAATGGTATAAAATAAACCAGCACTAATTTCCACAAAAATTAGGAAAATATATAATAATAAATTGAGCAAAAGATGAAATAAATATTTATTTAAAAAACAAAATACGTGTAAAAAAGTATATATATATATGATGTGTATATAATCAAAGTGCAATGTGCTATATAAAGTGCCAAAGTATTCACACCTGGGCCTATAATATACAGGCCCATGAAATTATATGCACTACCAACCAAGAGTAAGTGCAATGTGCTAAATAAAGTGCCCAAAATACTGCTCAAAATATTTATACTTAAACTAAGCCTATATTGCACAAGCCCATACAAAATAACTAATATAGATGGTGCAAATGTGATAAATAAAGTGGCTACACAGTATATATTGCACTACATATAATCACAAAAGCACAACACCACATAGGTCATAAGTAGTGTTGAGCATTCCGATGCTGCAAGTATCGGGTATCGGCCGATACTTGCTGTATCGGAATTCCGATACCGGGATTCCGATACTCTTGTGGTATCGGGTATCGGGTATCGCAACAACATTAATGTTAAAATGTGTAAAAGAGAGAATTAAAATAAAAAATATCGCTATACTCACCTCTCCGACGCAGCCGGGACTTCAGCGAGGGAACCGGCAGCGTTGTTTGTTTAAAATTCGCGCTATTACTTGGTTACGTGAATTCCCGGCTTGTGATTGGTCAGGTCGGCCACGTTGCCGGGACGCGGACCAATCACAGCAAGCCGTGACGAAATTACGTCACGGCTTGCTGTGATTGGTCCGCGTCCCGGCAATATGGCCGCCCTGACCAATCACAAGCCGTGACGTCACGGGAGGCTGGACACGCGCCCATTTTAAAATGAGCGCGTCCAGCCTCCCGGCTTGTGATTGGTTGACCGCGGCGCAACCAATCACAAGCCGTGACGTCACGGGAGGCTGGACACGCGCCCATTTTAAAATGAGCGCGTCCAGCCTCCCGGCTTGTGATTGGTTGACCGCGGCGCAACCAATCACAAGCCGTGACGTCACGGGAGGCTGGACACGCGCCCATTTTAAAATGAGCGCGTGTCCAGCCTCCCGTGACGTCACGGCTTGTGATTGGTCAGGGCAGCCATATTGCCGGGACGCGGACCAATCACAGCAAGCCGTGATGTAATTTCGTCACGGCTTGCTGTGATTGGTCCGCGTCCCGGCAACATGGCCGACCTGACCAATCACAAGCCGGGAATTCACGTAACCAAGTAATAGCGCGAATTTTAAACAAACAACGCTGCCGGTTCCCTCGCTGAAGTCCCGGCTGCGTCGGAGAGGTGAGTATAGCGATATTTTTTATTTTAATTCTTTCTTTTACACATTTATATGGTTCCCAGGGCCTGAAGGAGAGTTTCCTCTCCTTCAGACCCTGGGAACCATCAGGAATACCGTCCGATACATGAGTCCCATTGACTTGTATTGGTATCGGGTATCGGTATCGGATTGGATCCGATATTTTGCCGGTATCGGCCGATACTTTCCGATACCGATACTTTCAAGTATCGGACGTTATCGCTCAACACTAGTCATAAGGTACTCAGTGCTAAAGTGCAAACAGTGCTGGACGGATAAAATCAATTACCATACAAACATACCAGGGACAACCGAGCATACACGTGTGACATAGATACATGCACATATATGATTACACATGTGTAATGTATCATATCAAAATGACAAGGGATCAAAAGAGCACAATAACTATAAAAACAAAAATCCCACCCATGTTGGACTACTAGATTATATGATATGTACATATGAATTATAGATACCCATCCCCCACTATATATAAGTCGGTTGTAGCTCATCCAAATGCCACATAAAAGCGAGATACCCACCCACCTTTGGACCAATAGATTATATAATATAATATATGTATACAATTTCATATCTCATGCCCCACTATATATATACATCTCTACATTTGTGTTGATTGTAGCCCGTCCGGATACAGTCCGTGCGTAGGGGTCTTCATTGCTACTATCACACTGGTCCGATCGAGAAGTCCGTCCCAAAAGTGCCAACGAGGGAATCAAGCCAATTATCATATCAAGGTAAGTGGACACTAAAGAATTGTATAAATGAATCAGTTATAAAATAATAAATCAGTTTAAAATGTCATATAAAAAAAACCGAAAAAGGTTCCTTATATAAAGGCCAGAAAACATAAATTTAAGATAAAAGTATAAATATATTAAAAAAATGAAAAAACCATATTTATATATATATATATATATATATATATATATATATATGTATATATGCACGCCCATGTGTACACACACTCATACGCAAAGGCGTGCATACCCACAACTCTAATGGTTATAAAATTATATAAAATATGAAAAATATGTGATTAAAAAAGAGTATTTATTATGAAACAAGTATTTTTATATATAGTATTGTCTAAAATCTATTATAAAAAGGGGACAAAACTCAAGTTTTCATTCAGACCCTTTGGAGAAACCGTATCTAGGGTCCAAATCCACTCAGTCTCCTTTTTAGCAAGTGGTATACCAACTCCACCACCGCGTTCATTCAAGATGATGGTATCTATTCCTATAAACTTTAGGCCAGATGGATCGCAATCGTGATGGATTCTGAAATGTTTCGGTAAGGTTTTTAACTCCGATATATCCTCCGCATTTTTCGCATTTTTCGCAGCTTCTATCCCACGTACATGCTCTCTGACCCGTACCTTGAATTGTCTGGTTGTCATCCCCACGTATATCAGAGAGCATGGACAGACAGCATAGTATATGACTGCCCTTGATGTACATGTTATATGATGTTTAATTTTAAACGTACAGGTCCCACTTGAATTTACAAATGTATCCGTTCTCATTATATTGGGGCAGGCCACGCATTTGCCACATGCTTTGCACCCAGGCAAACTTTTACCGTTATCTAAGAAAGAGGGGATTGTCGGTTCAAATTTATAGTGGCTCTGAATCAAGTAGTCACTCAAGTTTCTTGATCTACGGTAGGTTATATTGGGTGCATCCCCCACATATTGGGACAGAATCGGATCCGCTCTTAAGATGCCCCATGATTTCAATAATAGGGATCTCATCATTTCAGTCTGTCCATTATATTGTGTGATAAATCTCACCCTCTGACTTGTTTTCTGTGTTTTATTGCCGTAAAGTGCTTGGTGCCGAGTGGTCCTCCTCGCTCTGTTATATCCCCTTTTTATTGAACGGCGGCTGTAACCCCTCTCAATGAACCTTTCCTTCAGTATAGCTGATTGCTCCTCAAAGTCCCCATCGTCGGAACATATCCTTCGCAGTCTTAAGAATTGTCCGATCGGGATCGCATTAATCATAGCCTGAGGATGGGAGGATGTCGCGTGTAACAACGAGTTGACAGCTGTTGTTTTCCGAAAAATGTCAGTCGATAAACAATTATTATCATTTCTGTACACGCGCACATCCAAAAATTCCATCTCATTGGAATTACATTTATATGTTAAATGCAAATTCCGGGAGTTGTTATTCAGCTGCTCCATAAACTCCTGTAGGGAGTCTGCTGGGCCCTGCCAAATAAAAAATATATCATCTATGAACCGCACCCACAATGGGATGCGGTCCACAGATGGCATGAGTCCAGACATAAAGAGGTCCCTCTCCCACAGCCCCAAAAATAAATTTGCGTACGATGGCGCAAAAGACGCACCCATGGCGGTGCCTTGGAGCTGTAGGTAGAGGGACCCCTTAAAAAGAAAAAAATTTTTTGATAAGGAAAATTCAAGCAGCTGAACAACAAAATCCCTCATGGTTACAGGCAAGAAGGAAGACTCCAAGAAGTATTTTGCCGCAAGGATACCATCATGATGGCGGATGTTGGTGTATAAGCTCTCCACATCACATGATACCAGGAGAGTATCCTCACCAACATGCAAGCCATCAATCCTTTTTAGAAAATCATTTGTATCCTTTATATATGAAGGAAGTTCAGAGACCATAGGTTGGAGTCTGGAATCTATAAATTTATTAATCTTTTCTAAATAATTTCCACAGCCCGAAATAATCGGTCTCCCAGGCGGGTTAGTTTGGTTTTTATGAACCTTTGGCAATAAGTATAGGGTTGGTATAACAGGTTCAGGTACATGAAGGGCTGTATATAATTCTTTGGTAATTACCTCACAGTCAAGAGCCACTTTAAGAATTTTTCCAAGTTCCATTTGAAATTTAGTCAGCGGATTGAAAGTCAATTTCCTATAACATATTTTGTCCCCTAGCTGGCGAAAGGCCTCACGCTCATATAACTGTTTGGGCCATATCACAACATTTCCCCCCTTGTCGGCGGGTTTAATTGCCACATCTTTTAATTCTTGTAAATTTTTCAAAGCTTTTTTCTCTCTATTATTTAGGTTTTCACCAGAGGGAAACCGTGGAATCCTGTCAAATTCTCTACTCACAGTTTTCACAAACACGTCAATTGTTGGATAAGCCGACAAGGGGGGAAATTTCCGCGACTTAGGCCGAATAGAAGGTGGAACCTTACCTCCCACGGGTTCAGTGTGTTCCTGGGCCAATTCGTTGAGTATACTCAGCGCCTCCTGCTCCGTCTCTGTGGGAAATAATTGTAATGCACCCTCATTATGGAAATGTTTTTTGAACATCAACTTCCTAGCGAAGAGGTGTAAGCCTGTATTAATTTCCCCTTGGTTTTAGTATTTTTTATGTTATTATTCCCATTTGCGCGCACAATTGCTATATTTTGTATATGTTGTATTGCTGTCAATTTAAATAAAGGCATTTTATATCTCACTCCTGCTTGGTGTTATCTCTGGGTGGTTCCATATTGGCTGTGGCTGCTATCTTCGGTTAGTGGGTTTCCACACTACTCTCCACAGAACACGTATCACTGGTGTATATATAAATATATATATAAAGATTCCTTATATTTTGGTTATAGATTATTTGGTATACAGTGATTGTTGTATCTGTGGTTGCGTTAATTCTATATTACTGTGTTTCGCACAGGTACTTTTCTTTCACAGTCAGTCATGGATTTCAAATCCAGAGAGGAATCCTGGCAGGGGCAGATCAATGCAGTTTTTTCCAATAATGATACAGCAGCCACAAATTCTGGTGGTGTGAAATTTGACGAAATATTTAAGAGTATTAGAAATCTAACACACAAAAGAACCCGCTCATGGTGGAGCAAAGCGTTCTTAGAAAATTATATCCAACACAATCTCATCCCTAGAGGCCTACGTATACATATTACACCATCCTTCCCTGTAAATGATGAGGAATTCATCAAAAATTGGGAAGAAATATGTAACATAGCCTCAAAACAACTCATGGAACTTTTGGTCAAATATAATGCAAAAAATCTGATTGAAACTGATAAATTATTGGACGAGATGTTTGTCAAAGCTAAATCTTACCTGTCGACTGAGCAAATGAACGCGCTGGATGGCCAACTGGAGAAATGTATGGACCAGTGGATTAAAGATATTCGAATGAATCAGACAAACAAACTAGTCCGAGACCAAAAAGACTTTGCGAATGGAAAAGTATATCGGTGGCGAAGACCAAATCCAAATCCAAATCCGAATCATGAGGGCCGCGATCGAAGTATCTCCACATCATCTAACCAAGCCGTGAGTGACATCTCTGGCGCTTCCTGTTCCGTTTCTGTGGCAACATCTATTGCTTCAACACCAAAGAGGAAACGAGAACCACGATATACACCCTCCAAACGTAGCTTTGGATATCCTCCTGGAAATTCAAATCTTAAGGTGATTAATTTGAGCAGTTATATACTATCTGATGTTGAAATTGATGTCCTTTTGAGAGGTCTTATGTTTTGCCCTACTGCTCAATTCAACAAATTTAATGCAATCAAGGATTTACACCTCTTCGCTAGGAAGTTGATGTTCAAAAAACATTTCCATAATGAGGGTGCATTACAATTATTTCCCACAGAGACGGAGCAGGAGGCGCTGAGTATACTCAACGAATTGGCCCAGGAACACACTGAACCCGTGGGAGGTAAGGTTCCACCTTCTATTCGGCCTAAGTCGCGGAAATTTCCCCCCTTGTCGGCTTATCCAACAATTGACGTGTTTGTGAAAACTGTGAGTAGAGAATTTGACAGGATTCCACGGTTTCCCTCTGGTGAAAACCTAAATAATAGAGAGAAAAAAGCTTTGAAAAATTTACAAGAATTAAAAGATGTGGCAATTAAACCCGCCGACAAGGGGGGAAATGTTGTGATATGGCCCAAACAGTTATATGAGCGTGAGGCCTTTCGCCAGCTAGGGGACAAAATATGTTATAGGAAATTGACTTTCAATCCGCTGACTAAATTTCAAATGGAACTTGGAAAAATTCTTAAAGTGGCTCTTGACTGTGAGGTAATTACCAAAGAATTATATACAGCCCTTCATGTACCTGAACCTGTTATACCAACCCTATACTTATTGCCAAAGGTTCATAAAAACCAAACTAACCCGCCTGGGAGACCGATTATTTCGGGCTGTGGAAATTATTTAGAAAAGATTAATAAATTTATAGATTCCAGACTCCAACCTATGGTCTCTGAACTTCCTTCATATATAAAGGATACAAATGATTTTCTAAAAAGGATTGATGGCTTGCATGTTGGTGAGGATACTCTCCTGGTATCATGTGATGTGGAGAGCTTATACACCAACATCCGCCATCATGATGGTATCCTTGCGGCAAAATACTTCTTGGAGTCTTCCTTCTTGCCTGTAACCATGAGGGATTTTGTTGTTCAGCTGCTTGAATTTTCCTTATCAAAATTTTTTTTTCTTTTTAAGGGGTCCCTCTACCTACAGCTCCAAGGCACCGCCATGGGTGCGTCTTTTGCGCCATCGTACGCAAATTTATTTTTGGGGCTGTGGGAGAGGGACCTCTTTATGTCTGGACTCATGCCATCTGTGGACCGCATCCCATTGTGGGTGCGGTTCATAGATGATATATTTTTTATTTGGCAGGGCCCAGCAGACTCCCTACAGGAGTTTATGGAGCAGCTGAATAACAACTCCCGGAATTTGCATTTAACATATAAATGTAATTCCAATGAGATGGAATTTTTGGATGTGCGCGTGTACAGAAATGATAATAATTGTTTATCGACTGACATTTTTCGGAAAACAACAGCTGTCAACTCGTTGTTACACGCGACATCCTCCCATCCTCAGGCTATGATTAATGCGATCCCGATCGGACAATTCTTAAGACTGCGAAGGATATGTTCCGACGATGGGGACTTTGAGGAGCAATCAGCTATACTGAAGGAAAGGTTCATTGAGAGGGGTTACAGCCGCCGTTCAATAAAAAGGGGATATAACAGAGCGAGGAGGACCACTCGGCACCAAGCACTTTACGGCAATAAAACACAGAAAACAAGTCAGAGGGTGAGATTTATCACACAATATAATGGACAGACTGAAATGATGAGATCCCTATTATTGAAATCATGGGGCATCTTAAGAGCGGATCCGATTCTGTCCCAATATGTGGGGGATGCACCCAATATAACCTACCGTAGATCAAGAAACTTGAGTGACTACTTGATTCAGAGCCACTATAAATTTGAACCGACAATCCCCTCTTTCTTAGATAACGGTAAAAGTTTGCCTGGGTGCAAAGCATGTGGCAAATGCGTGGCCTGCCCCAATATAATGAGAACGGATACATTTGTAAATTCAAGTGGGACCTGTACGTTTAAAATTAAACATCATATAACATGTACATCAAGGGCAGTCATATACTATGCTGTCTGTCCATGCTCTCTGATATACGTGGGGATGACAACCAGACAATTCAAGGTACGGGTCAGAGAGCATGTACGTGGGATAGAAGCTGCGAAAAATGCGAAAAATGCGGAGGATATATCGGAGTTAAAAACCTTACCGAAACATTTCAGAATCCATCACGATTGCGATCCATCTGGCCTAAAGTTTATAGGAATAGATACCATCATCTTGAATGAACGCGGTGGTGGAGTTGGTATACCACTTGCTAAAAAGGAGACTGAGTGGATTTGGACCCTAGATACGGTTTCTCCAAAGGGTCTGAATGAAAACTTGAGTTTTGTCCCCTTTTTATAATAGATTTTAGACAATACTATATATAAAAATACTTGTTTCATAATAAATACTCTTTTTTAATCATATATTTTTCATATTTTATATAATTTTATAACCATTAGAGTTGTGGGTATGCACGCCTTTGCGTATGAGTGTGTGTACACATGGGCGTGCATATATACATATATATATATATATATATATATAAATATGGTTTTTTCATTTTTTTAATATATTTATACTTTTATCTTAAATTTATGTTTTCTGGCCTTTATATAAGGAACCTTTTTCGGTTTTTTTTATATGACATTTTAAACTGATTTATTATTTTATAACTGATTCATTTATACAATTCTTTAGTGTCCACTTACCTTGATATGATAATTGGCTTGATTCCCTCGTTGGCACTTTGGGACGGACTTCTCGATCGGACCAGTGTGATAGTAGCAATGAAGACCCCTACGCACGGACTGTATCCGGACGGGCTACAATCAACACAAATGTAGAGATGTATATATATAGTGGGGCATGAGATATGAAATTGTATACATATATTATATTATATAATCTATTGGTCCAAAGGTGGGTGGGTATCTCGCTTTTATGTGGCATTTGGATGAGCTACAACCGACTTATATATAGTGGGGGATGGGTATCTATAATTCATATGTACATATCATATAATCTAGTAGTCCAACATGGGTGGGATTTTTGTTTTTATAGTTATTGTGCTCTTTTGATCCCTTGTCATTTTGATATGATACATTACACATGTGTAATCATATATGTGCATGTATCTATGTCACACGTGTATGCTCGGTAGCATCGTGTGTGCATTTATGCATGCACATACTCTCGCTGACACATACACATATGCATGTAAAACTTATGTATATATAGTGGTGATCCATTCCCTAACTATATGCTCTTCCCCTTTATCCTCCAATTCTTCTCTCCCCCTTTTTTTGTCACTGAGTGACAATATAGCGGCGGCTAATCCGTCATCTGGACACTAAATGAATCCCTTATTATTGTGTTACACCAAGTGTCTATACACCATTTGAGACTCGGGACCTGGTCGTGCGCATGCCCGGTCTCCATGATGGAGCTTCGCCGCGTCGCGTCCTTGTTGCTTGGAGACGTCGGGTACTCAGCCCCCGTACGTCCGGCTGCATGACGCGGGCGGCGGAAGTCCCTGATTGTGCGACTGCGCATGCGCCGGCGTGGCCCGGACCGTAGTGCTCTGTTTGGTGATCATATAAAAGGCTCCCTTATTGTTCAATGGCCACCCCCTGACGAAGGATTAGATCCGAAACGCGCGTCGGGGTGCGCTGCATGGGACTTGGCTGACCCTTTATACAGGTATATTACGTTATTATATTCCTCCTCTAGCTGGATTAAGTCTGTGGACTTGATACTCTTATGAGATCTCCTAATATACACTGTGGTATATGGTGCAATCTCCAGCTATTTGATTTGGCACTGATACCTTTATATCTATGTCCGCAAATTGTGCACTTGTTGCGGATACTTCAGTTATATAACTTATGATCTTTGCACTGTGTTGTATACTTTATTTTGCTCTTTTTTTGCACATTTCTTTGCACAATTTTTTTTTTTTTGTATATTTTTCTGCACATAATTTGTGAGATAGTACACAATACCACTAGTAAATACTTTAGTATTCAATTTTTTTAATAATATTTTTTTAATAATTTTTCACTATATACTATTGTGCATTTGCGGATACCATTATTATATACCTTGAGGTTGTAGCGCAGTATTGCACATTGCACTTTATTTTGCGTATTTTTTGCACATATATTATGAATTAATATAAACAACAAACATATTACTCCAAATTCTACAGTAAAAAATTTTTTTTTAGATTTATTTATCACATGGCACTTTAATGTTCTTTATACAATCCTCTGCACTATTAGTAGTATTTAATGAACTGCACATATTTATATGTTTTTATGTACTTTTTATTCTTGGAGGTCACATTTAACCTGAGATTATAATATAAAAGGGTCAGCCTGTATTAATTTCCCCTTGGTTTTAGTATTTTTTATGTTATTATTCCCATTTGCGCGCACAATTGCTATATTTTGTATATGTTGTATTGCTGTCAATTTAAATAAAGGCATTTTATATCTCACTCCTGCTTGGTGTTATCTCTGGGTGGTTCCATATTGGCTGTGGCTGCTATCTTCGGTTAGTGGGTTTCCACACTACTCTCCACAGAACACGTATCACTGGTGTATATATAAATATATATATAAAGATTCCTTATATTTTGGTTATAGATTATTTGGTATACAGTGATTGTTGTATCTGTGGTTGCGTTAAACCAGTACTGATGAGTACAAGACAGCCCCCAAACATAAAAGACCGAATTGTTAAGGCCGACGTAGGCAGTGCACGTAGGGAACATACCCAACAGCTACTCAGCACACGCCGTCATGGCACGTTCCCGTGCCTTAATTGCGCTGCCTGCTCCAACGTAATCAGATCTGACAATGTTACACATCCGAGGACTGGTAAGTCCTTTCCCATTTGAGTTTTTTTTACCTGCAAATCTAATTTTGTAATCTATCTGATCAAATGCCCATGTGGCCTTCTCTATGTTGGGGAGACAGTACAGCACGTGAAAGACCGTATCGCTAGTCACAAATCCACAATAAGATGTGGTAAAACGTGGCTCCCCCTGCCTGCCCACTTTTCTGCGGCTAGACACTCAGTAGCGCAACTCAAATTTCAAGTGATAGAACAGGTGCCACGACCCAGACGTGGGGGGAACCACATTAAGCTATTAAAGTCAAGAGAGACGTATTGGATATATACGCTCGATACATTGGCGCCAAAGGGCCTGAATAGAGATATAGACTGGTTGCTATAACTGTTGTACTGATATTCTCTTTTTCTCTCCCTCTGCATAGACCCGTTGACCATGATGGTGAGTCTAATATCTACCTACTATGACTACCTTTTGTCACCTTCCCCTGGTTTTTTAGTTTTTTTGTTTTTTTGTTCTGTTTTTGTTCCTTTTTTGCCTATTTTGCTAATTTCATTTTTTATTTTTTATTTTATTGTTTTTTATTGTTTATTTTTCATAATTTACTTCTATTTTTACTTTTATTTTTATTTGCAAATCCCCCCCCCATTCTTCCCTCCTTTCATTTTGGGACTTATTTTACTATTAATAATCCCAGGGCTTCCTTGGTTTTCTAGCCTTAATTCCATTTTATATTTTGTATTTTCATTTATTTATATTTCCCCCATTTTCCGTTCATTTACTTTATTATTTTTCTTTACATTTCATTTACTTCTTCAATGTTATTGCCACCTTGCTCTTTTCATTTGCCTCGGTTTGCCCTCTTATTGTTATATAGGATTTTATGGATGCATGTTACATGGGCCTCACAAACCCCGCAATAGCTTTAGGAGCTTCATGTTATACCGCACAGCGCAGGTGCCACTATAGACCAGCACACCCAGTGGTCACATGCTCACAGCGCTCCCTCTCCCATCTAGTACTCGCGCATGCGCACTCTGCTTCACATACTAGTCGGCAGGATTTCCGGTACCAGGTGACGCATTTTCAGTGCCGCGGGTCCTTGCGCGCTCATATACCGGGCCAGGGTGCCACAAACCATGTGCCGGTCCAGCCAGGCGCAGGAGCGCCACTTATACCTTCCATCTGCCAGGTAATCCCCTGATCCACCACAGCACATGCGACCTTACACCGCATATACTCTGTATTTTGAGGTATGACACCCTATTTACAGCTAGGCTTAATACTCTATCTTCCCCACAGAATTTTCCTACATATTTCAAGTACAGAAACGCCATCTGCTCCCCAGCACTACCAGGTAATACCCTGCACCACTATATAATATGCCTCTCCATTGGTGCCCCTTTCGGTATACATCCTAACCCTATATATCCATAAATAGATCTCATTGGCGGCACAACAAGACAAGGCAACCCAGATACTATTACCACACTATATAAGGTAAACACCACCCCCCCTCCCCCTTTAAAACTTGAGGTATTAGGGCTGGCACTTCATTGGTAGTCCCGATTAACACTTTCTATTCCTTACAGATATCCCATACACTTCAAGGATACTATCTATGCTATAACTCTTATTCACCTTGCTAAGGTAAACCGCCTTTCTAGCTATACCAGTCACCTTCTTCCTCTCACCTTGGCGTTTTGTTTTCTTGGGGCCCTAGCCCTCTAATTTTCCGAGTATACTTTATCTTCTATAAACTTGCACTGGACTATATCCTCACATGCTATGGATTTTCCTCCTATTTGGAAATTGTTTGAAATATCTAGTGTATGCTATGTAATGTATATATGTATATATTTTTTCTTCTTGTAGGGCCGTATGTGTGCTACAATACGTAGCACAACATTTATTTTGTATACTTTCTGTTTTGTTTGCTTATATATATTTTGTTTTTTCCAGCGACCACATGATAAAGACTCGGGAAGAGTCGAAACGTTGTCAGTTTGACTTCTGGTCGCCTACTGCACTGTTGAATATTACTGTATATGTGCAGCACTATAATAAATTATGAGTTTGTCACAATATATATCCCTAGAGTGTGCGGTGTATTAAACTTATTTCCAGTGACAATGTAGACAGACTAACGTTCATCAATATGAACAAATCCTGGATCCACAAGGACTTTTCTACCCCTGTGTCATCTTGGGGAGACTAAAAGCTTGATGATTTTTGAAAATCACCTCATCAACCGTTCTAAAAAACTCTAGCAAAATTGATGCCACTTAAGTGGTGTCTGTGGCCGAATTTTTTTTAAAAATGGAGACTCTTTTATTTAGTCCTCTTGCTGAGTTTTACATGACGTTGCCATTGTCAATTCCAGGTGGGTGGGGTCGTCTGCAGAGTTGTTTACTCATACTATGGCCTGGGATTCAGAGGTCTGCTCCAAAGCTTCAGTGTCTGCTAGTCAGCAGAGCAGCCCAGCCACCCACCGCCTGTTTACCTAAGTACTATTTTTAACGGCATGTGGCCCAGGAAATCCTTTTGGGCCTAGTAGAATTTAGTGCTATTCAGCAGCGTACCCCACCCATGAAGCAAGCTACACGACCTGTTTACCTAAGTACTATTTTGTAACGGCATCTGGCCCAGGAAATCCTTTTGGGCCTAGTAGAATTTAGTGCTACTCAGCAGAGTACCCCACCCATGAAGCAAGGTACACCGCCTGTTTACCTAAATACTATTTTTTAATGGCATCTGGCCCAGGAAATCCTTTTGGGCCTAGTAGCAATTTCTGCTACTCAGCAGAATACCCCACCCATGAAGCAAGCTACACCGCCTTCTTTCTTTCTCAATCTAACCCCTCGGCTCTGGGGTGTCCACTCTCCCTCCAGCTCTCTCCTTCTCACAGGTGGACTACCGCGTGTTTTCACACTGTGGCGAATCTTTTGGGCCCAGGCATAAGATGTCGTCGAGGTAATGGATAATATGTGCCGCCTTACAAACGTCTGTGACGACACATTCGAGGAAGCAACTAAACACCTCAAATAGTGAGCAGGATATGGAGCACCCCATGGGCAAACAGCAATCTATGTAGTATGCTGCTTCACAGAAGCAGCCCAATGGGAGGACACTATTCGGAGGCACAGGTAATAACCGGAATGCCCCCTCAATGTCTGTTTTGGCCATTAGGGTGCCCTTTACCAACTTCTTGACTCGCCTGATTGCCTCGTCAAAGTAGGTACAGTACATAGTACTGTACTTGGTTCCGCATCGATGTTGTTGTTTACTGACCTGCCCCTTGGATATGACAAATGGTGAATTAGTCTGAATGTATTGGGTTCATTTTTTGGCACAACTCCCAAAGGGGGTACCACTAAGTCTTCTAAGGAAAGTGTTCTGAATGGACCTGCCGCCATTCTACACCTAAAGATATTTATTTTTTTATTTTTTTTGTCAAGACGTCTGGGTGTTGGTAGAGTGAGTTTAGATTTTTACTCCAGCCTTTCTTGATTTTAGAAGGGCATGACATGCCTATATCTGTGTCTCCTCCTCCTTTTACTCCTCCACCTCTTTTCTTTTCACATGACTATATGTAGTTGTGTCATTTCCACATTTCCATGTGTTTGTTATGTCTTCTGAGCAGTTTGTCAGCTTTTGGACACCTTTTAAGGTGTTTTCTATGTGTTTTCTATGTGTTTGTATGTGTTTGTGTTTGCCTGCCATTGGTTTCAATGGGGTTCGACAGTGTTCGTCAAACGTTCGACGAACAGTTCGTCGAACATCTCCCTGTTCGACGAACCGAACGGAACCCGAACACTAGGGAGGTGGCTCATCACTATTTTTAACGGAGTATTTAGTTATAAAACGAGTAGTTTCATTTTATTATAAGTAGGAGTATCATTATTGATTTTTAACTAGTTTTGTGCCGTTGGACTAGTTGCACTAGTTTTTTTAAAAATTGTGGTCATTAAATATGGTTTTATTCAGTCTTTTATTCATGTTCATTTTGACATGATTGCACTGTGAGGAGATGCTCGTCAAAGGTCTCGTCTTTCGTTAATAGAAGAGTGCACAGTGGCAATTAGTCATAAATTGTCTTTTATAGCAGTAGAAAATGAGTTTAATTATAGTATGTTTTTATGGGTTAGGGTATTCACTATGTAGCAATGTTTTTAAGGTTCATTATTAAAGGTTTATAGTTTTAATTAAAATTTAAGGTCGGAGTACATTCTGCCACCAGTCGGGAATTAAGTGGGATTATCCATGCGTAAGGATGACACTACTAATATTCTCATTTGCAGAAGGATAGGGTGCAGCAATCCTGTCGAAGGTTATCTGAGATGTTTTGCCATTGTGCAGACTCTCACTGTTTGAATATGGAGGCTGTCTTAGTTGGAGGGTGGTTCCACGCTGTGCACGGCATCTGAGAATGTGGCTATATAACAATCAGTATTGGCAGGGGAGCCATACCTTGAGATAGAGGGTGGTTTCCCTCAAAACGCGCCAGGATTGGCCCCTGCTTGTGTCCGTCTCACGGACAGGTGACGTCACCACTTAGCCACGCCTCTCACTCGCTACACTACTGCTCAGCGGCGCCATCGGCTGAGGCTGCCTGCCGATTCCCTCAGCGGCATGCGTATTGGGGAATTTTGCACCAGGGGAGGATGCTCCCTTTTAGATCTGTGCACTACCGACACCACGATCCTTCCAGCAACACGGAGGACATCTTTGTAGCAGCCGACCTCCCAATTCAGGGGACATGCCAACTTCTATCTGTAAGGTAGGGGACTGAAGGTCACTCACTCCATAGTCATAGTTTCTTTTTTTAGCGCAGCACCTTTATTTAATTGATATCATTGGTTTTTTCATTGTTCGGCAGAGTTTTTGCACACAATCTGCCTAGGTGCCTGCAGCTTCACTCCGGGGGTGTAGCCTAGCGCCAGTGTGTCTCTTGTATTGTTTACATTTTACGCATTACTTTAGGACTGTTACTTACGTCTAAGAGCAGGAAAATTTGCTACAAGAACAAGATATTCTACCTCCGGAGAGACTCTAGTATTTGTGGGTTTTTTTTCTTTGAGTTTTGAAGAAATGTTAAGTCTTCCTATTACCGTGAAACCAAGGTTTAAGTTATAAAGTTTATTGTTGCACTAAAATGCATGTTTATCAGACGTTACAATACTTTCATGATTATTTAGTGCCCCCCAAGTTTGTACAGGGAGTAGGGAGAATATTACTCCGTTTCTGGTACCTCAACATCTACCTCGGTACATATTTTGCAGTCATTCGGGTTTCCACCGATATATTTACAGGTCTGCCAGTTAACCTTTGACGGAACTCTATCTTGGAGTTCCGATGTGACCTATGGGGGGAAGTATTGTATGGACCCCACAGATTTGCTATAGACATTGGGTTCTGCCCTCACTTAGCGCCCCACTGCAATTCACATGTTGCTCAGTTACCAGTCTACACCCTGTACCGGGGAGGTGTAGACGCTGGTGTCGCAACCCGCTGCTTGGGAATTGTGACTATGAAAGCACTTTGGTTCAAACTAGACGTTGACCTGTATTATTTTATAAAATATATATGGTGGGGACGGCTCTGTTTAAACTAGGGGGGTATATGTAGTGACCAGGAAAGCCATTACTAATGTATGCTATATATCATATGGTAAGTGTGTTCTCTATTCCTTACATGATTACACTTGCAACACCGGCTCCTTGTCTTGCCTTGGGAGGAGGTAAACTATTTAATTCTATGCTGCCCTCTCCTGCCTTGTTTCAGTATTACAACTTGTAGTACTATGCTGCCCTCTTCTGCCTTAATTTGGCATTGCAACGTGTTTTTCTGATTTGAAGATAAGTGGCAGTTGGAGGTGATGCGTGCGGGACAAAAAGCACTTTATGGACGGTTTTGGTGGGGAGAGGAGGTAGAAAATTGGGGCTCCTGGATTGGGACAAGCGGGGTGTACAAATAGCACCCTATTCGGAGTTCCCCCGCGTCTTACAGCAACAGAGTGCTGAGACAAGAGAAGGAACTGCAGAACTGCGCAGCAGATTCCCTGGATACTCCGATCTGATTAAGGTCAGTTTGATCCTCCCCCTTGATGCAGCACAGTTAGTCATATGAAAAGTTACCACCATCCTCCCAAGGCCGGGACCAAGAAAAGGCTTTGACCAGCGCAATTGTAAGAAAAATTTTATTGGCTACCCATAACTGTTATATAGAAAAATATAAGGATTGTTACAAGTCTTCAGTAAAGTTCATCTTTCAAGCTTGCACGAGACCCCGGTGTATGCTTCTTTCGTCCGCAGCCTCATCCCTTGCAGGCATCAACATAACTCACAGTCTCATATATCTGTCGTCTCCCCTTTACAATTGCCACCGAACCTAGGGATTGTTACCCTAGTGACTGCACCATCCTCCGAGATACTAGGCCCTGCATCTCACAAGGCGTTGCGTCAATTACTTCTATAGTATGTAGATGAAGCAGCATCTGCATGCAATAGAAGCTGTCAGCACTGCACTAACAGGGAGACTTGCAGATCATGTGCAGTGTTTCCTGACTCTGGTGACACGGATGTCTTCATGATGACAGCCACTCACCATGGCAACAATCGGGACCCCGATCCAAAGGCACAGGGGCTGTCAGCCTTGTGTCAGCTTCTGGAATGATGCGATCGTGTTCGCAGGATTTCAGGGGTTAAAGTGCTGGGAGCAGGTGTCAGCTGTCAGAATCAGTGCGGTCCCCAGTGTGCGCAGCCAATCGCGATGACCTAATATTCCGTCCATGGCCAAATAGGCCCAGGTCACATGGATGGAATATTACGTCTGATGTCAGAAAGGTGTTATGACAGCTAGTGCACTTCATCATTTGACTACACTGGTTGATTTCAATACCATTTGCAAGTTGAACTTGCTTCCTTACTGCTTCTGGGTCTCAGTGCCCAAGACATCTGTGCCATACATGGACATAGTTCTTATGCAGATCTCGTCTAGCACTGTACACTCTTTCTTTGCATTTTAGCCATACCTCCCAACTTTTAAAGAAGGTAAAGAGGGACAAAGTTCGATGATGCTCCTTATTGTATAATGGCCACACATGATGCTCCTTAAAGTATAATAACCCCACATAATGCACCATACTATATACTGGCCCCATATGATGCTGCGTACAGTATAATGGCCACACATAGTTACCCCACCCCCATCCTTCCCCTCACACCACCATCATTGCCTTTTCCCCAACCTCCATCATTGCTTTCTCCATCACCACACACACACACCTACACACATGACAATGGTATTGTCGATACTTTGGGTATCCCGGGTGGACCCCCTTTCCCTCCCTCCAAAACCCACCTATCACCACCTCCCCATCTACCACCCCCAGCCCCCATCCACACTCCAACTCACACAAAAAACACATGACAATAATTACTTTTGGAATAACTTGGCCACAGCAGCCTTTTTATTTTAACACAACAAATAAATAATAATTACACACAATGTAGACACATCTTTTACTAGGAGGAGTCCTTGAAGCTACAAAGAATCTGGCGAATACCCATACAATAACTGTGAACATAACAGTAAACACAGAATTACTCCCAGCCGTTACCACCCTGGCTCGGGAGCACCAATAAACTCAAAGGTTTAACTGTTCACGATAACTACCCGGGGATTCGGCCACACTAGCCGAAAGTCCCCACCACAATTCACCAGATCCGAACCCAGTTAAACTCTGAAAAAACAGGGGACCCATAAGCCAACGGATCCCCCGAACCAATTTTCCACCAACTCCAAGGACTCCCCCCAGCCGCCTAGGCCACAGTGACCCGTAAAAGCAAATAAACACATGACCTACCACACAATATTCATATAAAAACCTAAAGGGGGCTGGAGGGCGGGATGCTTCAGGGTTCGGAGAGCGGGAACTGCCAGGCCCCTCCCCCAACTGACCCATAAAACCCTTCTCCATAGTTCCCTCCCTTAAATTACCCTAAATACCCACCTCCAACCCACTGTCATGCTGGCCTCCGCTTCAGGCCTTGGGTGAGGGGGTTGGGCGGCCTCGCTCCGGCCATTTCTTGACAATGGCATTGTCGATACTTTGGGTATCCCGGGTGGACCCCCTTTCCCTCCCTCCAAAACCCACCTATCACCACCTCCCCATCTACCACCCCCAGCCCCCATCCACACTCCAACTCACACAAAAAACACATGACAATAATTACTTTTGGAATAACTTGGCCACAGCAGCCTTTTTATTTTAACACAACAAATAAATAATAATTACACACAATGTAGACACATCTTTTACTAGGAGGAGTCCTTGAAGCTACAAATAATCTGGCGAATACCCATACAATAACTGTGAACATAACAGTAAACACAGAATTACTCCCAGCCGTTACCACCCTGGCTCGGGAGCACCAATAAACTCAAAGGTTTAACTGTTCACGATAACTACCCGGGGATTCGGCCACACTAGCCGAAAGTCCCCACCACAATTCACCAGATCCGAACCCAGTTAAACTCTGAAAAAACAGGGGACCCATAAGCCAACGGATCCCCCGAACCAATTTTCCACCAACTCCAAGGACTCCCCCCAGCCGCCACAACGAGGGCCGATGAACACCTCAAAGGCCCGAGACCCCACCAAACCGAAAAGCCATGGCCCTTTCAACACCCTCTTGTAGGCCCAAAGCCCAAAGATCACTACCGACCGCATTCAAATGCACGCCGTCAGCTAACCAAAAACCACCTTCCCCTTTCTCCAGTTCGAAATGCCGAACGGCCACTCCCCCATTCCGGGACACAAAGGACGACACCGCCCTATTTACCTTCACCCTAGCCTTGTTAATTTTCACACAAGACCGCATATTCCGCCAACGCGTATGTGGCACAATTTCCGACCAAATAACAGTCATGCCGGGATACAATACCCACAGCCGCAACAAATCCTGCTTTATGTCCCTCACCAGCTCACGGAAAGGCCGCATCCCCAGATCATTCCCCCCGGCGTGCAAAACCAAAAAATCCGGTGCCCTGTCCAAACTCACGCTGTTGTGCACCTCCCTTAAAACACTGTTCCAGAGCATTCCCCGGAAACCAAGCCACCGAACCACAGCCACCGCTCGATCAAAACCAAGTTGTCTACCCTCTCTCCTCATGTCGGCACGCAAAGCTCCCCAATGAACGAACGAGTGGCCGAAGATCCACACCAATACCGGCGAAGACCCTGAAACAACAAAATAAGAAACACTTCAGCAAACCGACAAACAAGAGTACCAGCAGTTACAAAGGCATTAACATTCAGCGGTTACCCGATGCGGTCGAACATAACTGCGGTACCTATTGGACTGCCACCGACCAATACGGCAAATGTCCTCAGCCCCCAAACCGCCCACTGCGGCCTCGGTTGCCGCCCCAATCCGAAAAGAGTGAGACGCAAAGCACGAACTGTCCAACCCCAGTAATTGCACTGCCTTCCTGAAGACCGCCGTAAATTGATATCTGGACAAAAAGGTACCATCTGCATGACACAATAAAGCTCCCACCCTACTGGGCCCCAGGCTAACAAAGCTAGCCAAACAATTCACCGGACACATTGCCGAACTAGCTACCTTGCCCAAAACCACCTTCAGGCCCCGACCTTCCTGATCAGTTTTTGACTTCCGTAACCAAAATTCCACCCAATCGGAAGACAACAGCACGTCTTTCGCTAAAATGCCCCCCAAAACATGTTTACTGGGTGACACCAGCTCCCCCAGCCTAAGAGCCCCAAAAAAGGCAAACGAAAAAACCAACATGAATAAACGGCATTCAAAATCTGACAAACAAACCAAAGGTAAAACCCCTCCCAATTGTTCCAACAAAGCAAAAGAAACCGGCCGCCTAGCATCCCCGAGACCACGACACCTACGAAAACCCTTTACCGCCTGTTTTACCAAAAAGACCTTGGACAAATCCCTCTGCCCTCTTAATTTAAAACCAAATGCTAAGGCCGCCATAGTACGAGACACCTTTGCAACCGACCACCCTTCAGATGCCCCCACACTTAACCAGGATAACAACGCTCCCACCTGATCCTGAGCACTCGAACCGAAATGCCCTGCCGCCAATACACCCTCCCAAGACAACCACACTGCCTGATAAGCCTCCCAAGTCCTAGGAGCCAGCGACGACCGAATCAAACCCTCAGCGTCTCGAATACCACCTGCCAAAGCTCCGGAGGGCATTTCAGGCCGACGATCTCCGCTTCCGGGGCCAGGGACCGAAAACGGTCGAACTGTGAACGAGAAAGGGCATCAGCAATGGAATTTCGAGAACCCGGCACATGAGATGTCGTTACATGAGCATTTAGCGCTAAACATTTTAAAACCAACTGCCTCAGAACACGTACCACCGGGGGTGACGACGCCGCCAGCCCATTAATGGCACACACAACACCCATGTTATCACAATTAAAGCGCACACGCTTGTCACGAAAATCCTCATTCCATAAATGGACCGCCACCAGTATAGGAAAAATCTCTAACAAGGCAATATTCCTGACCAAACCTGCAGCAATCCAAGCCTCAGGCCAATGTTCAGCACACCACTGCCCCCGAAAATATGCTCCAAAACCAATACCACCTGCGGCGTCCGTAAACAACTCCAACGTGTCGCTGTCCGTCAAATCATCCATAATCAAGGAGCGCCCATTATAATCAGCCAAAAACGTATTCCAGACAACCAAATCCTCCTTCACCTCTGCCGACAATCTGATGAAATGATGAGAGGCCCGAACACCAGCAGTGGCACTAGCCAACCTTCTGGAAAAAACTCTCCCCATGGGCAAAACACGACACGCAAAATTAAGCTTCCCCAACAGTGACTGCACCTCACGCAAAGACAATTTTTTCAATCGACAAGCCCTGGCCACTTCGGCCCGAAGACCATCCACCTTTTCCTTTGGCAACCTAAATTCCCACCGCATCGTGTCAATAACAATGCCCAAGAAACAAAGACACGTATCAGGGCCCTCCGTTTTTCCAGGAGCTAACGGAACACCAAAAAGACTGGCCACCCACTGAACCGCGTTCAACAACCTGCTACAACGGTCCGACCCCGCTGGGCCGATGCACAAGAAATCATCTAGGTAGTGAATGACAGAATCACAACCAGACACATCACGAACGACCCATTCCAAAAATGAACTGAACGATTCAAATAACGCACAAGATAGGGAACAACCCATCGGTAAACACCTGTCAACGAAAAATCCCCCATTCCAAAAACAACCTAACAATCTTAAACTGGAAGGGTGAACAGGCAACAACCGAAACGCTGATTCAATATCCGTTTTAGCTAAGAGCGCCCCTTTTCCGGACTTACGAACCCACGAAACTGCCTCATCAAAAGACACGTATACCACCGAGCAAAGCTCCGGTGCTATACCATCATTAACGGACAACCCCCGCGGGTAGGATAAATGATGAATCAGCCGAAATTTCCCAGGCTCTTTCTTGGGCACGACGCCCAGGGGCGATACCACCAAATCAGACCACGGAGCCACCTCAAACAGGCCCGCCATACGTCCCAGTGACACTTCCTTGCTTAATTTCTCAGTGACCACCGCACTGTGCAATAAAGCCGAACGTAAATTTTTAACCCCTTGAGGTATAACAAAATTGGGTGCCGGAATCACGAAACCGTCCCTAAAACCTTCAAATATCAATTCAGCCTTTTCCTTATCGGGGTATCTACTTAGATACGGGGCCATCTTTTCCAAACTCACCGGAGTCACCCCCTTGGGAATTACCAGCCCCGGACTTGGGCTTGCCTTTTTTAAAACACTTTGCGGCCCCATGAGAGGAACCACTGCAGTGGGAGCAGAGATGCTTAAACTTGCAGTTGGCCCCGAATTTGCATTGACCCTCATTAAACTGCCAACACAATCCTGGCTTACGCTCTCCTGAATTACTCGAATGGGCCGAGGAACCGGACCCGCTGGCCTGGCTAGACTGAGCAGAGGTTCCGGATCCCCCTTGAAAGGAATGCCCAAATTTATACTGTGCCATGACCTTCAACCATAGACCGATATCCTTCTGATCCCATCTGATGGCGGGCCGAATAGCCTTACGCTGTCTAAATTGCTCATCATACCTGAGCCATGCTTGCCCCCCATACACCCTATAGGCCTCACCTATGGAATCCATATAACAAAATAAACCAGCGCTGTTCTCTAGCGCCTTTTCAGCAATTACACTGGCAAATATCGCAAACGCTTGAAGCCAATTGGAAAATGTCTGCGGTATCAAACGCCACCTCCGTTTTTCTTCCTCCTCTTTTTTGCTGTCCTCTTTCTTACCCTTGTCCAAATGAAATTTCTCTAGCGGCAGCAACGAAAATATCTCCACATATTCATCCTTACCAATCTTTTCTTTCACCTCTTTCTTAAGATGGGCCCCCAACGGACCCTCAAAACAGACGAAAACCTCACCATGAGCCCTATCATCCAAATGAACCCTGCATTCCTTCTCCTTTTCCGTCTGAACCGACACAGAAACCGGAGATGCTGGCACCGCCACTGATGCTGCCACACCCACAGAGGGCCCGCAAGGGGCTACCCACGCCGCTAGCTGCCTCTGCTCAAACAAGCCTCTATCCAACCTAGCCAACAAAGCCTGCACGTTATCTAGCACTGCACGCACACTAGCACCTTCCGCAAACGCAGACCCGCTAACCGCCTCCACACCGGACACACTACCCCCCGCACCACCAGCAAACGGTACGGAAACATTTTGCGAACAAGGAGTAAACACAGACAAACACTCACCAGGCTGCGAGGAGGCTGTGACCCCTCCAGCCGGACTGCCGGTCTCCAGACGTCTCTCCGACGCGCCATCCGGCCTCCGCGAAACCTGCTGCACTCTTCGCCCCTCAGACAAACGGTCTGGTACCGCCGCTGGAGAAAATGCTGCCAATCCACTTCCCACCGCAGTGCTGGACGATCCCGGTGCTGCCAAGTGCCACTGAACGCCCAATGCCGGCCCAGGCGCTTCAGATGTACCGCCGCTGGCGTTGAACTGCGCAGGGTAAAT
The DNA here is from genome assembly GCF_051348905.1 of Ranitomeya variabilis. Classification (NCBI taxonomy): domain Eukaryota; kingdom Metazoa; phylum Chordata; class Amphibia; order Anura; family Dendrobatidae; genus Ranitomeya; species Ranitomeya variabilis. The sequence continues at coordinate 655,099,105 of NC_135234.1, forward strand.
CCCTGCAGATGGAGACAGGACCGGCCCAAGACATGCCTGCCCTGAGCCGTCCGCTCGTGCTGTGCCTCCCGCGATGCTCCGGCTTGGAGAGGCAGGCCGCGCGACAGGAGCATCGCCGCTGCGGCCTCCCGCACTGCTGGGCCTTGCTTGTCGTCCGGCGCACGCTGGCTCCGCCCCCCTCCTACCACGGGGCAGAGGCCTAGCAGCCGCCGCCGGCGCCCGCCCGGCAGTAGGATTCCTCCCAGGCCAGGGCCTGCTGGCCATGCTACTCACCGGCGCCCGGCCTGGAGGGTCCCTTGAGGGGCTCCTGCGCCTGCGGAGGGCCCTGGGAGCCGTATCAGGTGACAGCCTGTCCGGGGGCCTGCATCGCCGTGACCGCCGCTCCGGAGCCGCAGCAGCCGTCGCCACCGCGCCCCCACTGAGGATACCGGAAACCTGTGCCTCCAACCAGCCATCAGGGTGCGAGGCGGCCGCAGCCCTGAGGCTCTCCAACACCCTATCGACCGCCGACATGGTACGTGCTGCTGCTTCAGGGTTCGGAGAGCGGGAACTGCCAGGCCCCTCCCCCAACTGACCCATAAAACCCTTCTCCATAGTTCCCTCCCTTAAATTACCCTAAATACCCACCTCCAACCCACTGTCATGCTGGCCTCCGCTTCAGGCCTTGGGTGAGGGGGTTGGGCGGCCTCGCTCCGGCCATTTCTCACACACACCTCTCACCGTGCTCCCTCGCAGCAGCCGGCAGCTTCCTCTCCCGTGTCGCTGAATGCTGTCATCCAGCCGCGCTGCTGACTGCTCACATCGCTGCAGCTCCGGTACGCCACTGATAAAGACCTCTCCGTGTCTCCTGTGCCAGTCAGTGTCGGAGTGAGGAACAATATCTTCTCCGATCTGACACAGCTAGCGATTGCGCTAGCAGTTTAAAGCGGCAGTATATTTGGTCTGGGGCCATGCGGGAAAAGGAGGATCCTGGCCGGGTCAGAGTCTCAAAATTGGGACTGTCCAGCTGGATCCGGGATGGTTGGGAGTTATGCACACGTGACTCCACTCCATACATACACACGGCTCCACTCCGTACACTTCATACACATGCAGCTTCACTCCGTACACCTCGTACACACGGGGCTCCGCTCGGTACACCTCGCACACACTGCTCCGCTCTGTACACCTCGTACACACGCGGCTCCGCTCTGTATACCTCGTACACACGCGGCTCCGCTCTGTACACCTCGTACACATGCGGCTCTGATCCGTACACACACGACTCCGCTCCATACACCTCATACACACACGACTCCGCTTCGTACACCTTGTACACATGCGGCTGCACGCCGTGCACCTCATACACCCATGGCTCCGCTCCAAACACCTCGTACACACACGGCTCCGCTCCGTACACCTCGCACACACAGCTCCGCTCTCACACGGCTCTGTTCCGTACACTTCATACACACAAGGGTCTGCTACATCCACACTGTAAACCCCTCATGACTCCACACATAAACTTACCCTCATCCAGCACCATGACAACCAGCACAGCAGAGTCCTGCATACACGGAGCCCCTGATCATGTGACTCCTGATTCCTCCCCTCCTGTGACCTCTTCACAGATCCTATGCGCACAGAGCAGCCATTCAAAGTTTCTCGACATCTCCTAGCAACCAGTCAGTGATCACAGTCAGTGCAGTGTGGGAAAAGTACGATTCCGGCTATGACCGCGGGGAAGACTGTCAAAATCGAGACTACACCGCTGGATATGGGATGGTTGGGAGGTCTTATTTTAGCTAATAATGTTCACCTTGGATTTTTCCTTCTGCGAGAGTGTGACCCTTCTTTGAGATGATGCAGCTGTTATCTTAAAAATTAACTACATCCCCCTTTTGCGTGAGCTTCTTTACTGACAGAAGATTTCTTTCAAGGCTGGGAACATAGGGAACATCCATTAGGCTATGTGCACACTATGTGGATTTTGCTGCGGATCTGCAGCGTTTCCGCAGCTGCGGGTCCGCAGCAGTTTCCCATGAGTTTACATTACAATGTAAACCTATGGGAAACAGAAAACGCTGTGCCCATGCTACGGAAAAAGCCGCAGTTTACATTCCGCAGCATGTCACTTCTTTCTGCGGATTCCGCAGCGGTTTTACACCTGCTCCATAATAGAAAACCGCAGGTGTGAAACTGCAGTGAAATCCGCGCAAACCGTGGTAAATTTGGGATAAATTGGCAGCAAAAGCGCAGCGTTTTTGCCCTGCAGATTTATCAAATTCGCTGTGGAAAAATCCGCAGAGGACCATTCTACGTGTGTGGAGCCCCCCCACACCGCCGCAGGGCCGAGGGGTACCCGGAGCCGGGCCTCTGGGTCTCAGTCCTGGGGTTGTCACGGTGGCTAGACCCGGTCCGTGGCCCTGTCTGTCAGTGGGGGACGTCCAGTGCAATAAGTGGTGTTGTAACGGTGCAGTTGTGGGGTGCAAGTCGCGGTAAATAACGAAGACACCAGGTTGCAGTCTCTTTACCTCTTTACTGAAGGTTTTGGAGACCTCAGTCCAGAGCGCTGTTAACTGGGTTGTCAGAGACCGGCCGGTCCAAAGGCACATCAGGAGTTCTCTTTACAGGTGGGAATCAGTGTCTACCTTCTAGCGCTGGATGTTGTAGTTCTTCCCTGCTGAGCTCCCGGGATAGTCCTCACAACTGTTTCTGTCTGTCTCTGATGTTCGTTCTCTCCGTCCCCCAGATGATATGGTAGGACGCACCCGTATGACGGGGTAGGCCTGGAGTTCTTCCGGGACCCTAGAGTCGCCCCTCTCCCACAGCTGCCTCCGTTGTCTGCTTAGGTGTTAAGTGAGACAGCCAACCTGTAATTAGCTGTCCGGCCGTGGTTTGCAGTGTACTTAAAGTCTCTTACTTGCTCGGCGTTCCGGCCACCGACTGTTTGCGCCTCAGAAGGATGTTGCCTCGGTCTAACAGCACGACTCCTTCTGGTCCCAATACTTCTTTACTGTATTCCCGTTGTGCACTGGTTAGTTCTCTTCTGAGGAGTCTGCCAGGATCCCATCCCTGACAGGTCCTCTCACTAGCTCTTCCTAGCTACTTCTCCCTGTCTTCCTGTCCAACCCCCAGTTTTACCATAGTGTGAGGAGTGGCCTACTAGATAGGACCACCCCCCCTGGTGGCCGGAGTGTGAAGTGTAGTGAGGTGTTACCTGGTCAGAGAAACTCCTTTAGTGCAATCAGACGTACCATAGCTCCCCATAGTGGCGGAGCCACAGTACTGCAACAACCAGGACTCTGGGGTGCTGCACTCCCCCCCGGTTAAATCCAGTACTCTGGGACTTTGAAAACAAGAACAATAATACATGTTAACAGAAAACACATAACATTTTGAAATAGTATAACAATTAAACATAACAGAGCTTCCCTTTATGGGAGGTGAGAATTCTTGAACGTTGCGAAAGTTAGGTCATGCACAGTTTATGACTCTCAGTTCAGTGGTTAAAACAGCAGGGACCCCGGGTAAACAAAGGGGCCCCCTTTTTGAAGGTTTTTGAGCAATTCACCGTCCATTACTCTATTGTCCATTTAAAACCTGTAACAAAAAGATATATATACAAACATTTTCAATTAAATAGCAGCCCTTATTAATACCTCCAAGTTTTGTAGCGGAGGGGAGTTTGGTTTTGAGTGCTGCGTGTGGACCTTCGCAGCGCAGGGGTTGCTATTGGCCTAACAGGGCCCGCTATGCTTGCTACCGCTGGTGTAGTGCACTGTCTTCTAGCTACACTTCTAGTGAGTCGGGGTAGCACTGGCAGGTTAGGGCTCCCAGAGCTGCTGCTATCAACAGTGGGTACAGCAGATTCACTGACAGCAGAGGGAGGATTTGCTGGTTCAGCGGTCGGCATGGCGTCATCAAGTGAGGCTTGTTGAGGTAGCGGGGCCGGCTGATCTGATACCACCATTGTTTCTGGTGGGTCCGGCTGTTGGAACATTAGAACAGGCACCGCGATGGCTTGGTTTATCTGAGTCCAGGATTGGGGAAAGTCACCAAGGACGGTATGGAACATCTTCTCCTTTTCCACCGGCGGGGAGATTTCTGGGGCCGTGCCCCTCTCTTTCAACTTATCGGGGCAGACCTTAAGGTGATCCCTGGATACCGCTGTCGAGGTCTCCCCTCTGTCCTTGCTGATGAGACAGACCTTTGTGTTGTCGAAGTCGGATGGCAGGATGGTATACGGTTCCGCTTCCCATTGGTCATCGAGCTTATGTAATCTCCTCTTTCGTTTAAGTACTTGCTCACCAGGTGACAGGGGGATCGCAGGAGCATGTTGGTTGTAGTCCCTTTCTTGCTTCTGCCTAGCCTGGGCGAGACTTCTCTCCACACACTCCTGTACTTCGCGGTACCTTCGCTGCCTTTCTGCATCCCAATCCGCATCCGGCGAGGTATCTTCGGGTACTAGGACCCCCATGTCCAGATCAACGGGTAACCGACTAGATCTTCCTCGCATCAGGTACGCTGGAGTACAGTTGGTGGAACTTACTGGGATGTGATTGTACATATCCACCAAGTCAGGCAACTTTGTCGGCCACAGGTTCCGTTCCTCCACGGGTAAGGTCTTCAATAAATCAATTACCACTTGGTTCATCTTCTCGCACATCCCGTTGGTTTGAGGATGGTACGGTGTGGTCCTGATCTTCTTACACCCGTACAGTTGGCAGAATTCTTGGAACACTTCCGCTTCGAATGCAGGTCCCTGATCGGTCAGTACCTTCTCTGGGTAGCCATGGGGCCTGCAAAAGTGCTGCTGGAAGGCCCTGGCGGCAGTCCTGGCCGTTAGATCCTTGACAGGCACAACCACCAAAAACCTGGAGTAGTGGTCCACGATGGTAAGGGCGTAGATATAGCCCGACCGGCTAGGTGTCAGCTTCACATGATCCAGCGCGACCAGTTCGAGCGGCCTTTTGGTGATGATAGGCCGCAGGGGAGCCCGCTGACTGTCACGGTCCTTCCTGCGCAGACTACATGGACCACACTCCCGACACCACTTCTCAATGGTTCTCTTCATGCCAATCCAATAGAACCTCCCTCGGAGCAGCTTCTCTAGCTTCCTCCATCCGAAGTGTCCGGCTCCATCATGGTAGGCTCCCAGAACCATGGGCGCATCTCGCCTGGGCACCACTATCTGCCACACCAATTCATGAGTACGTGGGTCAATGCTCCTCCTGCACAGCTTGCCATCATGGATAAACAGCTTGCTTCTCCCCTTCCACAGCTGTTGGGTTTCTTGTGGATCGCCAGGGCCAGGGTGCAACCCAGCCTGCGTCAAGAGCTCCTTCACCTGACGGACCGCGGGGTCACTATCCTGGGTTTCTGTCCATCCGTGGTGGGGCAGGGGATTCAGCGTGGCATCCGGTTGGTTCTTGTGCCTGTTCTTCACATGGTGAGAGTTCTGAGTGGCTTTGGGGCGATGGAAGGCAGGCAGCTCCACCTCTTCAAGTGCCTCCGGGTCTTCTCCCACTTCTGGTAAATTGGGCATTCGGGACAGAGCATCGGCATTGGCATTCTGGTGTCCTGCCCGATATTTGATGGTGAAATCTGTTATGGTTCTCAATGGCAAGAGAACATAGCCCAGCATACATGAGAACTAGCTCTTGGAAGGATGGAAACTTAAACTGACCATGAACTAAACCTGCCGCACAACTAACAGTAGCCGGGTAGCGTGCCTGCGTTTTATCCCTAGACGCTCAGCGCCAGCCGGAGGACTAACTAATCCTGGCAGAGGAAAATACAGTCCTGGCTCACCTCTAGAGAAATTTCCCCGAAAGGCAGACAGAGGCCCCCCACATATATTGGCGGTGATTTTAGATGAAAATGACAAACGTAGTATGAAAATAGGTTTAGCAAAATCGAGGTCCGCTTACTAGATAGCAGGAAGACAGAAAGGGTACTTTCAAGGTCAGCTGAAAACCCTATCAAAACACCATCCTGAAATTACTTTAAGACTCTAGTATTAACTCATAACATTAGAGTGGCAATTTCAGATCACAAGAGCTTTCCAGACACAGAAACGAAACTGCAGCTGTGAACTGGAACAAAATGCAAAAAACAAACAAGGACAAAAGTCCGACTTAGCTGGGAGTTGTCTAGAAGCAGGAACATGCACAGAAAGGCTTCTGATTACAATGTTGACCGGCATGGAAGTGACAGAGGAGCAAGGTTAAATAGCGACTCCCACATCCTGATGGGAACAGGTGAACAGAGGGGATGATGCACACAAGTTCAATTCCACCAGTGGCCACCGGGGGAGCCCAAAATCCAATTTCACAACAGAAATCATAGTTGGACAGCCGGGCCATCCACCGCTGTTCCAAAGCCCCGAGTTTGGCAGTACCCAGATGCGTTAGCGGATTGTTGTCCGTGAAGACGGTGAATTTCGCGGAGGCCAGGTAGTGCTTAAACCTCTCTGTCACTGCCCAGACAAGGGCAAGGAATTCCAGTTTGAAGGAACTGTAGTTGTCAGGGTTCCTTTCCGTGGGACGGAGTTTCCTGCTGGCGTAAGCGATCACTCTTTCCTTGCCTTTCTGGACTTGAGACAGCACTGCTCCTAGTCCCACATTACTGGCATCTGTGTACAGCACAAACGGTTGGTCGTATTCGGGGTAAGCCAGTACCTCTTCTCCCGTCAGTGCCGACTTCAAACAGGTGAAGGATTCCTCCAGCTCTTCGTTCCAATCAAAGGGGGTGTTCCTCCCCTTGGTCTTCTTCGGTTGGCCCACCAACAGGTTTTGCAAGGGTGCGGCCTTCTTGGTGAAGTCCTTAATGAACCTCCGGTAATAGCCTACCAGCCCGAGGAACTGCCGGACTTCGTGGAGGTCACTGGGCTTTGGCCAGTCCTTGATCACTGTGACCTTGTCGGGGTCTGGGGCCACTCCTTCAGCGCTCACCACATGGCCCAGGTACTGCACTTTAGGTTTCAGCAGATGACACTTGGATGGTTTCACCTTTAAGCCAAAGTTGGATAGGGCTTCAAACACCTCGGCCAGGTGCTTCAGGTGGTCTTCGTAGGTCTTAGAGAAGACAATGACATCATCCAAATATAGCAGCACGGTTTCAAAGTTCAGGTGTCCCAGGCAGCACTCCATCATCCTCTGGAACGTTCCGGGAGCATTGCACAATCCGAAGGGCATGTAGTTGAACTCACAGAGACCCATTGGCGTCGTGAAGGCCGTCTTCTCTTTGTCCGCCTCCGCTACAGGAACCTGCCAGTACCCACTGGTGAGATCTAAGGTAGAGAAGTAGTTAGCAGATTTTAAGGCAGCCAGAGACTCCTCTATCCTAGGCAGTGGGTATATTATGTGTAATGCGATTCAACTGCCTGTAATCAACACACATCCTCATTGTACCATCTTTCTTTTTAACAAGGACTAACGGAGCTGCCCAGGGGCTACAGCTGTCTCTCACCACCCCAGCCTCCTTCATTTCCCGCAACATGTCCTTGGCACACTGGTAATGAGCTGGGGGTACAGGGCGATATCTCTCTTTTATGGGTCGGTGATCTCCCGTGGGGATGTGATGTTGGATCCCTTTCACCTGCCCAAAATCTGAGGGGTGTTTGCTGAATATCTGCTCGTACTCGTGTACCACCCTGTAGGCCCCCTGTTTTTGATGGGACGGGGTAGAGTCAGTGCCCACATGCAATTCCCGACACCAGTCCTTCGAGGGCTCTGCAGAACCTTTGTTCTCCGCCAAGTTTGACGGGACCAAGGGTTCAGGTGTCTGTATCACATTATTATTGACAGTGAACAATTTGGCGAGCGTGGTATACTTGGTGAGGTGAACCTCTTCCTCCCAACAATTGAGGACACGTACGGGCACTCTCCCCTGACGGACGTCGACCACCCCCCGGGCTGTCAGAACAGTAGGCCTATTGTCTGAATATACGGGTTCTACCAAGGCCTGGTAGTCCTTACCCCTGAGGCCTATGGCTGCTCGACACCATATTAACATTTCACTCTTGGGGGGTATCGCGATGGGGTTTGAATCACTCACAGTGACACGACCAATCTCACCACCAGTCAGCTCTACATGCTGTCTCTGCATCAGAGCTCTGATTTCCTTCTGCAGGGCACGTTGCTCACTGTGGCCAGCGGTTTCTGCCACCTGTTGCAACAAAACAATCACTTCTGCAAGACAATTTTCTATAACATTAGTACCAAGAGTCATCATGGGATTACATTCTCGACGATCAATATCAACAATCACAATCCCTTGGGCTTTCAATTCCACCCGCCCCACTTTGATGGTGACCTCCTTATACCCCACTTGTGGCAACGGCTGACCATTACTGGCGATTATGGTGAAATCATCGTCAGGGCCACGAGTAATATCAGCGTCCTCCCAATACTGTTTGTAGAGCACGTAAGGTATAGTCGTCACCTGAGAACCGGTGTCCAGCAAAGCATTCAAGGGGATTCCATCAATCACTACAGGGAGAACTGGTCGTCCTCCAATATACTTGGTTCTCCAATGCTGCGGGCCTGACCGTCCTACTCCTGGGGGTTGGCCCTTTGCCCCAGGGGTTGCTCGTTTAAAGGACAGTACCTTGCAAGATGGCCCACCTGGTGACATCGGCGGCAGATGGGTCGTCCGTCCTGATGGAAACGATCGCTGTCCCGGCCTCTGGTCGGTGGGGTCCTCTTCTGTCGCGTCCAGGGAACATCCTCTGGTCCGGAGGCTAGCTGGATCTTTTTCTTGGGGGCCTCCTGTAGGGACTGCACCGTCCGGGCTAGGGCAGCAACGTTCTTGGTCAGCTCCTGCATCTGAAGACGGAGTCCTGCAGGGGAGTCGTCCTCGAAGCTCTGGGCGTCGGCCTCCGCGGCAACTGGGGTATCCGATGCCACCTCCTGGTGGTATGTGAGAGCGGGGCGCCTGGGTGGTATTGCGCGGCTGGGCTGTCGCTCCTGCAATGCCTGGATAGCTTTATCTTTGAACTGCGCAAAAGTCAAGTCTGGATTTTGCATGGCCAGGAAGTGCAATTGGCCCCGCTGGTGACTGCACAGGAGCCCCTCAATGAACCGCTCCTTCAGGAGTTTATCCTCATCCTGCATGCTGCCGGGGTCACTCTGCTTAATGGCCCGCATCGCCTCCTGGAGATTAAGGGCATAGTCCCGTAAGCTATCCTGTGGCCTCTGTTTGCATCCATAAAAAGTCAGTTTAATTTCCGTAGCAGTGCGAGTATCAAAGGTGGCTTTAAGCTTGGCAAAAATCTGTTGTGCAGTTCCTTTATCCTCAGCAGGCCAGGATTTCAATTCTCTCAGAGCCGCCCCAAAGAGTTGGCCGGTTATCATATGAACCTTCTGGGGCTCTGTCAGGGGATAGAACTCGAGCAGGCTGCAGAGCCCTTCCTTAAAGTCAGTGAATGTATGCGACTCCCCAGAGTATCGTGGGAGCCAGGCCGCTCCGGGCAGGTACGGCATAGAAAAGGGCATTATGGCTTTTGTGTTAGCGGCAGTGTCCGGCTGGCTGAGGGGAACAGCGGGTTCTGCGGCAACCGGTGGTGGTATTAGGGCCGCGGCTTCGCCCGCTGCGTGGACCGGAGCTGCCCCTACGTCCGCGGCTGCGACCGCCACCTCCTCTCCTCCCGACTCAGACATGGCTGTCCCTTCCTCCCACTAACCTGCTGGAGGTCGGAGTTCCTCTTCCGGGATTGGCGCCTTACCGCGCTTCTTTTGGCTGGTTCCGCCCGCGTAGCTAGGGCTCCTCCCTCCGTGCGCGGCAATGGCGAATTTTGGCGGTAAATGGCACAGCACACAGTCTTTTCAATAAAGTACAGTCCAAGCACAATAAATCACAGTTCCAAGGCACACATGACCTGATTCTTCAGGCTTAAGTAGATCCTGTTCGTGACGCCAAGTTGGAGCGCCCCCACACCGCCGCAGGGCCGAGGGGTACCCGGAACCGGGCCTCTGGGTCTCAGTCCTGGGGTTGTCACGGTGGCTAGACCCGGTCCGTGGCCCTGTCTGTCAGTGGGGGACGTCCAGTGCAATAAGTGGTGTTGTAACGGTGCAGTTGTGGGGTGCAAGTCGCGGTAAATAACGAAGACACCAGGTTGCAGTCTCTTTACCTCTTTACTGAAGGTTTTGGAGACCTCAGTTCAGAGCGCTGTTAACTGGGTTGTCAGAGACCGGCCGGTCCAAAGGCACATCAGGAGTTCTCTTTACAGGTGGGAATCAGTGTCTACCTTCTAGCGCTGGATGTTGTAGTTCTTCCCTGCTGAGCTCCCGGGATAGTCCTCACAACTGTTTCTGTCTGTCTCTGATGTTCGTTCTCTCCGTCCCCCAGATGATATGGTAGGACGCACCCGTATGACGGGGTAGGCCTGGAGTTCTTCCGGGACCCTAGAGTCGCCCCTCTCCCACAGCTGCCTCCGTTGTCTGCTTAGGTGTTAAGTGAGACAGCCAACCTGTAATTAGCTGTCCGGCCGTGGTTTGCAGTGTACTTAAAGTCTCTTACTTGCTCGGCGTTCCGGCCACCGACTGTTTGCGCCTCAGAAGGATGTTGCCTCGGTCTAACAGCACGACTCCTTCTGGTCCCAATACTTCTTTACTGTATTCCCGTTGTGCACTGGTTAGTTCTCTTCTGAGGAGTCTGCCAGGATCCCATCCCTGACAGGTCCTCTCACTAGCTCTTCCTAGCTACTTCTCCCTGTCTTCCTGTCCAACCCCCAGTTTTACCATAGTGTGAGGAGTGGCCTACTAGATAGGACCACCCCCCCTGGTGGCCGGAGTGTGAAGTGTAGTGAGGTGTTACCTGGTCAGAGAAACTCCTTTAGTGCAATCAGACGTACCATAGCTCCCCATAGTGGCGGAGCCACAGTACTGCAACAACCAGGACTCTGGGGTGCTGCATGTGCACATACCCTTAATGGGATCTTTCTACTTTGTGCTGAGGTAACTGGACAGTGGAGGTAGCCGTCTCCTACTCCTTCTGAAGTCATATAGTGATCATTAGCTAAAATGACCTTTTCTGACTTGCTTTCAATAAGGTAAGTGAAGAAATCCTTGTTATTTGTCATATGACTGCTTGCACGAGAATCTATATGGTTCGCCCGCCAGAGCCGTGGGGTCTCGGCACCGGGTCCAGTCGCACTTAAAGGGGATGTCACGGTGGCTGCGACCCAGTCTGTGGCCCTGGGAGCCCAAATAAAGGGAAAGCTCTTTTAAGGGGATTTATAATAAAGTTTGTGTTCATGACGCCACCTGTGGTATTTGGTCAGTGGGAACCAACACTGCTTAAAGGGGTCCTCTGGGGTGATGTTATGGCAGCTAGATGGTATAACTTCCCACAGGTGAAGTAGGTCCTGAGGGCTCCCGGTGTATAGATGAGGATGGTGAATGGTGCAGTAAAGAACGGAGGACACAGGTTTGCAGTCTATTTACCTGGTTTACTGAAGGCTTCAGGCAACCGCAGTCCAGGGCACCAGATCACAGGTACAGGCAGGGTCCGGTCAGCTTGGAAGCAAATGCAGAGTCCCCTTTACCAGGTGGAGTTAGAAGCCTTCCTATTAGCGCGGTGATTTTGTAGTCCCTTACTGGGTATGGCTTCTGGCAAGGTCCTCACAATTCTCTCTGTCCTTCATGAAGGTTAGGACACAAACCTGTATGACTTTTGGCTCGAGCCTTTTTATAGGGTCTCTATCATGACAGGTGGTGTGTAATCCAGCTGTCCTGCCAGTTTCTGCTGTGCCTCCTAGAGTCCGACACAACCTCGGTCTTCTGGCTACTGGAATCTGCTCTCGGACAGGGAGGTAGCCCAAACGCTGCTATGCTCCCCTGGTTTCTCTCTCCTGTGCTTTGTTCTCCTGCACGCTCACCAAACACTTCTTCTTTTCTTGCTCTCTCAATCCTGGAGCTGCAGCACCTCCGGCTGCATGGCTCCAAACATGTCTCACTGCCTCAGACTGCTCCAGTCTGCTCTCTGGCACTTAACTAACTAACTTACCCTCCAAGGCAGAATATATTAATAAGGAAGTTCCCCCTAAACCAGGTTTAGAGCCCCCCTTTCTGGCCTGGAGTGTGAACGTGTTGTGTGCTTTGTGATTACCTGATAAAAGAGATCTTCCTTTGCTTCCAAGCGAGACATCACTCTCCCCGTGAGGAAAGCAATGCCACTGTGATAACCAGGACCCTGGGGCATCACATATACACCATATATTCTTTGTGGATGGGCTTGTACTGGCATTAAATGCAGCTTCAACACATGCAGATGGAGCGCCCCCATGGGGTCGTGGGGTGCTCGGTACCGGGTCCTTCGGTTCACGGGGGGATGTCACGGTGGCTGACCCGGTCCGTGGCCCTGGGACGTCCGTTTAAAAGGGAAAGGTCTTTAAAGGGATAGAGTTTGTGTTCGTGATGACACCTGTGGTATTCGGTCAGGGTGACCGACGCTGCTTTAAGGGGTCTGCTGGGGTGATGTTATGGCAGCTAGATAGTATATCTTCCCACAGGTGAAGTATGTCCCCAGGGCTTCCCAATGTGTAGATGGTGGATGGTGAGAGGCGCAGTGAAGAACGAGGACACAAGGTTGCAGTCTCTTTACCTGTACTGAAGACTTCAGCATCCACAGTCCAGAGCACCAGATCACAGGGCAGACAGAGTCCGGCCGGTTTGGAGGCAAGTCCAGAGTCCCCTTGTCCAGGTGGAAATCAGTAGCCTTCCTCTAGCGCTGCGGTGTTGTAGTCCCTTACTGCTAAGCTTCTTATAAGGTCCTCACAGATGTTATAGATGTTATGTCTCTCTCTCTCTGTCCCCCAGATGGATAGGACAAACCCGTATGACCGGTGGCTTGGGGCGTTTTACAGGGACTCTATCATGCCCCAGCCTCTAAGGGGTGCCAACTTGCCTCCAGGGTGTAGGGCGGACAGGTAACGTGAAATTAGCTGTCCTGCCAATCTCTGGAGCAAGGATCGTTGCTCCCTCGGTGTTCCGGCTACCGGGATCCTGCACCTCAGAAGGAGGCAGCCTGTGTAGGGTTGATCCCCTCCTGGTATCCACTCCACTCCTTTGCTACGACTTCTTTCACCCTCTCTGCAATACAGTTCTCCTTCAGTGTCTCTTTCTGGAAGCTGCAGCTCTTAGGGCATGCACAGCTCCGTGTCCTTCTGTTTCGATCTCTGATGGGATCCCACCACTGCCAGGGACCAACTACCTGAGCGAAGCTCAGCCAGCAACTAACTAACTTTTCCTACAGGTCACCAGTTTTACCTAAGTGTGGGAAGTGACCTAATAAATAGGAGCAGAGATCCCCCTGGTGGCCTGGAGTGTGAAATGTGTTGCATGTTTGTGATACCTGGATACAGTTGTCCTTCTTTGCCTCCAAACGTAACATCACTCTCCCCTAAAGGAAAATGAAATTACTGCAACGACCAGGACCCTGGGGCGCTGCACAGAATCTTCTTTTACAGCTGTTTTAATTCTTTGATAACTGTTCTACATTTTAGTCTGACTCATTCTTGCTTTCCAAATTCTGCATTCTGCTTTAAGTTGGCTGGGCTTTTTACAGACAAAACATTCAAAAGTTTCTCTTAGATTGCTCATATTTAGGAAAATCATGTGTCTTTAATGCTGTTTCTACTCTGGATTCACTACTGCGGCTTACATGCTGCATTTTTATCTTGAATTCATTCACAAGTTTGCCTCTAACACATACTCTAGTGTCAGCTCATCATCTGGCCGTGCATCTAGTGCAGTCACAAGTGTGTCATAACTCTCTGGAAGACCACTTAATAGATGTGCAGCAATGTGAAAATCTTTAATTTCTTCTCCAATACCCCTGAGACGCTCCATAATCTCTAGGGTATTTCTTATATAGTCCTGCTTATTCTGTCTATCACTTGGCTTAGACTGAAACAACTTTCTATTGAAATAAAGCTTATTGCTGAGATTTGATCTTTCATGCACTTTCTGTAACTCACCCCACATCTCCTTTGTAGTTGCACACTTGCATATATGCACAATCTGATTATCATCTAAACTGAGGGAGATGTTGCTTTGTGCTTTCTGATCCTTCTCTAGCCAATCATTTGGTAATGGATGAAGCACTTGTTTCCATGTACCTTCTCTTATGAGCAGCATCTTCACCTTGAATTTCCAGGACTGGTAGTTCTGGTTACTGAGGCTCGGCACTGAGAACTTGACAGGATTGCTGCTAGTGGATATCCTCTCTGCTGCTCTGTGCAGTTTTTGCTTTGGGCTTCTATTGCTCTATTACTCTGCGGTTCTGTATCACTCTGGGCCTATAACTTGTTAGCAGTGGATTATTCAGGATACTCTCCAAATGTGTGACAACAAAGCTTCTTTATTCAGGAACAATCTGGCTATAATCTTGCTGTTAACAGTGGCAGCATCGGGAGCAGCCTCCCTATGCTGTTACAGTGTTAAAATGGCACTAAAAACAAGATGTCCGCTATTTATATGGAGAAGAACATGTGATTTCAGCAGCCAATGACACAAGCCGTAGTGTCAAGACATTGTGGGTGTTTCCTGCGCCCTGATTGGCTAGCCGCAATGTGCACACATAAAGTTAGGAAAAAAAATGACTGCTGTGCTTACAAGAATGCCGCATCTCTGAGCTCTACAAACCCCCTCCCCTCATCAAACACATGCTAAATGCTCATGATATACCACCATTATCGTTGCTAAAGTGCTGAAAATATTTTTGTGGCAACTTAAATATTTTCCCACACTTTTACCAAATGTTACCAATTTTCAAACATTTTGCTCCGGTTTCCGATCACAAATGTGCCATATTCGTGCCGAATTTATGTTTGGAAATCGTTTTCTTAACAAATTCACTCACCAGTACTTATTACCTCTGTGGGTTGGAAACAGTTATTTCTACCAGCCATAATACACTTAGGTGGAATTAAGGTGGATGTGTCTGCATTTTTGTAGAGCGGGGCGGGGTTTAATTTGATCGATGCTAGGTTCATCCAGGTCCAAGGCCTCATCCCACATACTCTATCCAGACCCACACCCATAATTGCCATAGACTCCGCCCCCTAAGACAGGGGCACTTTACTCAAGTTGTCCAAGACTTGCGGCTTCAGGTGGGAGCCATGCACACTGAAGTGTTGGACTGTTAGGTGCTAGAAGGTCTGTCTTCACTTGTTTTACTGGACTTCCTTGGCACGCTCTGCACAGTAGCGTAGCTACCAGGGGGACAGAGGGGGACAGAGAGAGCCGTCGCCCTGGGCCCCATGCTCTGAGGGGGCCCACCTGAAGCTATGATATTGTAACTGAATCAGCGTGTGCACAGATGTTATGGAAATTTGGTTTGGGATGAATGTATCCCTGTATGTGCTGCTGCCGTTCCCAATCAGATGGAATATATTGAGCACTCAAGGAAGAATGATACTGTGCACGTAGGTGACAGAATAACATTCCACCATACCAGGCGGTTTATTGTTCATACATGGTTTTATAGGTGCATACAGAAAAGGAAAGGGGTGGTTAGTTAATTAACATACAATTAAGCTGCTATATTATTGGTTGTCTGAATACATAAAATATTCTAGCTAAGGCCTAGCAACAAGCTGATTTAGCACTCTAAAAGTAGCTGTCACCTTTTTCCTGCTATTTCAGCAAAAATCTAGACATCAGCGGCCACCCTGTTGCTGAATCCCCGCCCCGCACTGTGTTATTCATTATGCACAGTGTGGGGCTGGGGTTCCTGGGCATGCGCACTGCGCTGTTCAGACGCTCCCCCAGCTCAGACGCTCCCCCAGCTCCCCCGCCTTCCAGCGTTGTTATTTTCGGCTGCTTCATTCCAAACGCTGGCAAGGAAACCTGTATATTACGGCACCGCTGGAAGGCGGGGGACCGGGGGAGCGTCTGAACAGCGCAGTGCGCATGCCCAGGAACCCCAGCCCCGCACTGTGCATAATGAATAACACAGTGCGGGGCGGGGATTCAGCAACAGGGTGGCCACACTGCCGGCACAGGCGCAGTCAGGCACCCTGCATCTGACCTATGACGGACAATGAAGACTGCGCCTGTCACAGGCAGGCACGCACAGCGCAGGCGCCGGATTTAAGAAGAAACAGCGCTCAGGGGGCGGCGACCACATCCCCAGAAGAGAAGAGTGACGTCCGTTGGGAGATTCACAGAGGAGGCTTCGGACCGCCTCCAGGTCTACAGACAGGTAGTTAGGGCAAATTTTAAAACGCTTTATTGAGGGAATAACGGAATCAAAAACTAAAAGAGCCACCTTGTTAGACTGCAGCATTACTGCTGCACAAGGTGGCTCTTTTAGTTTATAACGGCTGGAGGGGGTGACAGTGGCCCTTTAAGACATCTGGTGTTGGTACTTGATTTTGGTGTCTAGAAAGTACCAAGGAACTATCTGTTTTGAGCTGGTCTGGCTCATGGGGTCAAGTTAAGCAATTGATTATAGTGTATATATTAGCTGTGGGTATATATGAGTATATTTGAGTATATACTGCATGCATATACACTCACCGGCCACTTTATTAGGTACACCTGTCCAACTTCTTGTTAACACTTAATTTCTAATCAGCCAATCACATGGCGGCAACTCAGTGCATTTAGGCATGTAGACATGGTCAAGACAATCTCCTGCAGTTCAAACCGAGCATCAGTATGGGGAAGAAAGGTGATTTGAGTGCCTTTGAACGTGGCATGGTTGTTGGTGCCAGAAGGGCTGGTCTGAGTATTTCAGAAACTGCTGATCTACTGGGATTTTCACGCACAACCATCTCTAGGGTTTACAGAGAATGGTCCGAAAAAGAAAAAAAATCCAGTGAGCGGCAGTTCTGTGGGCGGAAATGCCTTGTTGATGCCAGAGGTCAGAGGAGAATGGGCAGACTGGTTCGAGCTGATAGAAAGGCAACAGTGACTCAAATCGCCACCCGTTACAACCAAGGTAGGCCTAAGAGCATCTCTGAACGCACAGTGCGTCGAACTTTGAGGCAGATGGGCTACAGCAGCAGAAGACCACACCGGGTACCACTCCTTTCAGCTAAGAACAGGAAACTGAGGCTACAATTTGTACAAGCTCATCGAAATTGGACAGTAGAAGATTGGAAAAACGTTGCTTGGTCTGATGAGTCTCGATTTCTGCTGCGACATTCGGATGGTAGGGTCAGAATTTGGCGTAAACAACATGAAAGCATGGATCCATCCTGCTTTGTATGGAGCATCTTTGGGATGTGCAGCCGACAAATCTGCGGCAACTGTGTGATGCCATCATGTCAATATGGACCAAAATCTCTGAGGAATGCTTCCAGCACCTTGTTGAATCTATGCCACGAAGAATTGAGGCAGTTCTGAAGGCAAAAGGGGGTCCAACCCGTTACTAGCATGGTGTACCTAATAAAGTGGCCGGTGAGTGTATATGAGTATATATGAGCATATATGCAAGTGAGATCTATATGAAATGTATACATTTCCATCACAGTACCCCCTTAGATATCACTTGCCCTAAGCCTAACCTCCTGTCCCAAAGCGCTACAACTCTTTTGTGCTGCCGGTGAGCTGATGCAAGCCTAGCGCATACACCCCACTCTGTACAGTCTTTTGCAAATGGGCGGTCAGGAGATCTATCCCTAACAGGGGTTTGGTGCAAATATAGTCTCATATTCAAGAGCCTGTTCAGTCAATGACAGGTATTCGTCATCAGGTTGGGAGGAGTCATCAGGCAGGTGAGGTAGAATCTGTATTCGGATAGGTTCGGAATACAGGAGAGTGAGTGGCATCAGATTTGTCATCTCGTGGACTGTCTTTTCCATCATCCTGCGGATACAAGGGATTACGCAGCAACCAGAAATTATCACAAGGACAAAAATAACAAGTATGGCTGCCGCAACCTGCGCTAGCATCCTTTGCCACCCACTCATCCACCCAAAGTATTGGTCCCAAGGATCTGTAACCCTTGAATTCTGTTTCAATTCTTCGGACAGCTCAGTGAGTTTCTGTATTGCCACTGTGACTTTACCATTTGGGCCAGTATTGTCTGGGATGTAGGTGCAACAGATGTCTTTGATCATCTTGCAGACACCTCCTTTCTCAGCTAAAATCATGTCTAAGGCCATTCTATTCTGGAATGCCATGATGGAAGTGGGGCCCAACTGGTCTGCCAGACCTTTCAAAGCATCTCGGGTGTAGTTGACAAATCTCTGTTGATTATAATAGATGTAATTTATCCAATCAACATTCTTGTTTACAGTTGTTATCAGCAATAATGACTCAAATCCTGCCTTGACCTGGTCTCTGGCCTTGTATTCATCAGGCACCCCCCCTAGGCACACCTATGGCGTCTATATAAACATATGGATCAAAACTGCCTTTAGGAGCACTTTCTCTTTTTGGTCTCTTCACCGCAGTACTGGGTGAGGACTCATGGGTGTAGGTAAAAAGGTGGAAGGGCATCAGGAGTTTTGACAGAGCACATTGGCTTACCCAAACACCTTCTAGTCTACTATGTATTTTCATATCACCACAGATCCAGTATATGTCACCCAGGAAAACCACATGATTGACTAGGTTAAAAGTGGTAGTACTGTATTCTGAGCAGAACCTCTGGGTGAAGTTTTTTACATTCCTGCCAGTCCCTGTACGTGTGTAACAGGTGTAATTACCAGGGTAGATTGTTATTCCTGTCCCTGGGGGTGTATCTTTAGTCATGAGTGGGTACTTAGACTTACAGTCTTCACAGGATACAGAATCAGATGAGTTAGTGTATATACTGAGGAAACAGGTGTGTTGGGATTCTGGAATATCAAGTGGGACTGTGCCCAGGTGGGGTCTGGCTCCGACACATGCATAACAGCCACTCCCATTATGCTGTTGGGCTGTATACTTCACCCATTCTAGCCAGTAATTGGTTTCAGCATACCCTGTCTCTACTGCTAGAGTTTCCTCATAAGTTGGATCTGTCAGTACCATCACATTATTGGGGGTCTGTTGAGGTACATTGGGCTTGTCAGCTATATTTGCCAGCTTGAATTTTCCAGAGTACTGTACGGGGGGGACGATGCTCATCATTTGACCAAGTACTACTCAATACATAGGTACCGGCATCGCCTGGGGATGGATTTTCAATGCTAAGTATGAGTCGGTTGCATTCTCCCTTGGTGTTGCACCCTCTCCTATATGCCTGCTTTGTAAGGCGCATGCTGTCAATTAGTGATTTGACATCTTTGTCTTTCCTGGCTAGGGCTGATGGGGGCTTGTATCCCCAACTTTATCCAGTGTTCCATGCTACTGCACCCCAGTAATCACATTTGTCTCCCCAATAGTCATCCACAACACAAGCATATGGATTCCCATTTCCCAATCTGTCCAGCAGTGTGGGTGAGCAGTATACTACATCACAGTAATCAAACAGGTATGTGATTATGTGGGCTGACGTATCAAACCAGAAAATAGTGTAGGCTCCATCTTTGGTGATGTCTCCCATATGCGGTGAACGGGGTGCTCCCACCCCCAGAACTTGTATCACGCAGAGAATATACAGGATCAATCTGGCTTGGGTGTGTCTTGTGATACGGGAGCTTTCTTGCAGTGCGATGCGTGGATCCAAGTGGGTTTTCCCTCTAGTTTTACAGAGGTTGGAGTCATCAGCAGCACTTGGAAAGGACCGACAAATCTGGGGTCAAGCGTTCTCCTGACAAACGTCTTCACCAACACCCAGTCTCCTGGCTTCAAGGAGTGTGTACCGGGGACCGATTCTGGATCTGGCAATGAAGAGAAAACTCGAGAATGGACATCAGTCAGTTTTTTAGTCAGTTGAATTATGTAAGTAGACAAAGTATCATACTGCATAGTCAACTGCTGGAGGAAGAATACACCCAACCTAGGGCTAGACCCAAACAAAATCTCATATGGTGACAGCTTTTCTGGGCCTCGGGGAGTGTGCCTTATACTACACAGTGCAATTGGGAGTGTCTCATGCCATGGTTTGTTTGTCTGTTGAGCAACTTTCAACATCCTGCTCTTAAGTGTCCCATTCAGTCTTTCCACTTTTCCGCTACTCTGAGGGTGGTAGGGAGTGTGTAGGCCTAAAGGTACCTTCACACGAAGCGACGCTGCAGCGATAGCGACAATGATGCCGATCGCTGCAGCGTCGCTGTTTGATCGCTGGAGAGCTGTCACACAGACCGCTCTCCAGCGACCAACGATGCCGAGGTCCCCGGGTAACCAGGGTAAACATCGGGTTGCTAAGCGCAGGGCCACGCTTAGTAACCCGATGTTTACCCTGGTTACCAGCGTAAAAGTAAAAAAAACAAACAGTACATACTCACCTGCGCGTCCCCCAGCGTCTGCTTCCTGACACTGACTGAGCTCCGGCCCTAACAGCAGAGCGGTGACGTCACCGCTGTGCTTTCACTTTCACTTTAGGGCCGGCGCTCAGTAAGTGTCAGGAAGCAGACGCTGGGGGACGCGCAGGTGAGTATGTACTGTTTGTTTTTTTTACTTTTACGCTGGTAACCAGGGTAAACATCGGGTTACTAAGCGCGGCCCTGCGCTTGGTAACCCGATATTTACCCTGGTTACCAGTGTAAAACATCGCTGGTATCGTTGCTTTTGCTTTCAAACACAACGATACACGGTGATCGGACGACCAAATAAAGTTCTGGACTTTATTCAGCGACCAGCGACATCACAGCAGGATCCTGATCGCTGCTGCGTGTCAAACTAAACGATATCGCTAGCGATGACGCTGCAACGTCACGGATCGCTAGCGATATCGTTACAAAGTCGTTTCGTGTGAAGGTACCTTAAGTCTGACCCTACTGCTGACCAGATCTCCCGTGTGAAGTTTGCTGTGAATGCAGGTCCCTGATCACTCTCTATCACTTCTGGAACCCCATATCTGCACACTATCTCTGAGAGTAGCTTCTTTGCAGTAGTCTTTGCCGACTGGTTTCTTGCTGGGAAAGCTTCTGGCCATCCTGAGAACACGTCCACTACCACAAGGGCATATTCAAAACCTCCACTTGGCGGCATCTGGATGTGGTCCATCTGGATCCTCTGGAAGGGGTACAGTGATCTGGCAAGATGATGTGTGGGAACTTTCTCCATTCTTCCAGGGTTGCATTTGCTGCAGGTCAAACAGGTGCTAGTGAATTTGGCTGTTAGGGTGGAGATCCCTGGAGCGAACCAGTAGCCACCTATCAGATCATTCATCTGTGTCTTTGATCTGTGTGTGGGCCCATGTGCCCATTGAACCACCATAGGGTACATGCTCTGGGGTAAACAGGGTTTGTAGTCCATTGAGTATAGCCTTCCTTCTTGATGTGTTGCTCCCTTCCGCATCCAGTGTTCCTTCTCGTCCTTTGGAGCTTGCTCCTACAACTTTTTAAACAGGTCCCAGGACGTCATTTTGTCTGGTATCTTGTCCTCA
Source organism: Ranitomeya variabilis (assembly GCF_051348905.1). Taxonomy (NCBI): domain Eukaryota; kingdom Metazoa; phylum Chordata; class Amphibia; order Anura; family Dendrobatidae; genus Ranitomeya; species Ranitomeya variabilis. The sequence continues at coordinate 655,120,519 of NC_135234.1, forward strand.
GTTGCCATGTAGTAGCTGTCCGGCTCTACGACCTCTCCCACTTCTCCGTATTGTCTTCCTTCTGCTGCTTCCTTGGCTGCCATATCTGCCATGTTGTTGCCCCGTGCCTCTACTGTGTTAAGTTTTTCATGCGCTTTGACTTTTAGTACTGCCACCATTTTTGGAAGTTGGCGTGCGTCCAGCAGGTCCTTAATGGCTCCATGATGCTTCACGGTTGTTCCGCTTGCTGTAATGAAGTGCCATGCAGTCTAGATGGGTCCAAAGTCGTGTGCTATGCCATGCGAGTACCTTGAATCGATATATATGTTTGCAGTCTTCTCTTTCGTCATCTGGCAGGCCTTCGTCAGCGATATCAATTCTGCTTCCTGGGCTGTCTGGTAGACAGAACTGGTGCTGAGACTACAGAGTCTTTTAACTTCTTGAACGAGCTGAAGTGTTATGATTAGTGTTGAGCATTCCGATGCTGCAAGTATCGGGTATCGGCCGATACTTGCTGTATCGGAATTCCGATACCGGGATTCCGATACTCTTGTGGTATCGGGTATCGGGTATCGCAACAACATTAATGTTAAAATGTGTAAAAGAGAGAATTAAAATAAAAAAATATCGCTATACTCACCTCTCCGACGCAGCCGGGACTTCAGCGAGGGAACCGGCAGCGTTGTTTGTTTAAAATTCGCGCTATTACTTGGTTACGTGAATTCCCGGCTTGTGATTGGTCAGGTCGGCCACGTTGCCGGGACGCGGACCAATCACAGCAAGCCGTGACGAAATTACGTCACGGCTTGCTGTGATTGGTCCGCGTCCCGGCAATATGGCCGCCCTGACCAATCACAAGCCGTGACGTCACGGGAGGCTGGACACGCGCCCATTTTAAAATGAGCGCGTCCAGCCTCCCGGCTTGTGATTGGTTGACCGCGGCGCAACCAATCACAAGCCGTGACGTCACGGGAGGCTGGACACGCGCCCATTTTAAAATGAGCGCGTGTCCAGCCTCCCGTGACGTCACGGCTTGTGATTGGTCAGGGCGGCCATATTGCCGGGACGCGGACCAATCACAGCAAGCCGTGACGTAATTTCGTCACGGCTTGCTGTGATTGGTCCGCGTCCCGGCAACATGGCCGACCTGACCAATCACAAGCCGGGAATTCACGTAACCAAGTAATAGCGCGAATTTTAAACAAACAACGCTGCCGGTTCCCTCGCTGAAGTCCCGGCTGCGTCGGAGAGGTGAGTATAGCGATATTTTTTATTTTAATTCTTTCTTTTACACATTTATATGGTTCCCAGGGCCTGAAGGAGAGTTTCCTCTCCTTCAGACCCTGGGAACCATCAGGAATACCGTCCGATACATGAGTCCCATTGACTTGTATTGGTATCGGGTATCGGTATCGGATTGGATCCGATATTTTGCCGGTATCGGCCGATACTTTCCGATACCGATACTTTCAAGTATCGGACGGTATCGCTCAACACTAGTTATGATCCCAATGGCAAAGGATCTCAGAGATTACAGCAAAGTCTGCAAACATAAATACCAGCTCATAGGGACGTGGTAACTAGGCTGACCATATACCTGATCCTAGCACAAACACTAACAGAAGCCGGGGAACGTGCCTACGTTGATCCTAGACGTCTCGCGCCAGCCGGAGAACTAACTAACCCTATCAGGGAAAATAAGACCTCTCTTGCCTCCAGAGAAAAGACCCCAAAGTAATACAAGCCCCCAACAAATAATAACGGTGAGGTAAGAAGAAAAGACAAACGTAAGAATGAACTAGATTTTAGCAAAGAGAGGCCCACTGACTAATAGCAGAAAATAGTAAGATGACTTATATGGTCAGCAAAAAACCCTGCAAAATATCCACGCTGAATATCCAAGAACCCCCAAACCGACTAACGGTGAGAGGGGAGAATATCAGCCCCCTAGAGCTTCCAGCAATATCAGGAATCACATTTTATACAAGCTGGACAAAAATATGAACAAAGCAAAATAACAAAAATAAGAAAGCAGGACTTAGCTTATCTTGCAAGGAACCAGGACCTGAAGACAGGAGCAAACAGAAATGAACTGAATACAACGCTGCCAGGCACTGGACTGAGAATCCAGGAAGTTTAAATAGCAACACCCCAGGCCTAACGAAGCAGGTGAGTACCAACCTGGTAAAAGACAATCCAAGTGCCAAATCACTAGTGACCACAAGAGGGAGTCAAGAAGTATAGTTCACAACACTGAAGGCTGCATCTGACAGGAGGAATGGGGTTGCATTGACGCAATCATACAGAGGCTGTATTAGGACTGAGGCATCAGGGATCCAGGTCCTGCAATACGAAACTGGACCAAGGAAGGCCTGTAGCACCTTTGGAGTCGTTGCGGGAGCCAACTTCTCCACTGTGGTCTTATACTTCAGATTCTGCCTATGGGTAGCTCCCTTATTAGAGTTTGCTTATGGGGTCTGCCTTATTACAGAGTCTGCTTATGGGGGCTCCCCTATGACAGAGTCTGCCTTTGGGGCTTCCTTATTACAGAGTCTGCCTAGGGGGGCTTCCTTACGCTACAGAGTCTGCCTATTGGAGGGCTGCCTTATACTACAGAGTCTGCCTATGGGGGTCTGCCTTCTACTATAGAGTCTGCCTATGGGGGCTGCCTTATACTACAGATTCTGCCTATGGGGGCTGACTTATTACAGAGTCTGCCTATGAGGGATGCCTTATTACAGAGTCTGCCTATGGGGGTCTGCCTTATTACAGAGTCTGCCTATGGGGGGCTGCCTTATTACAGAGTCTGCATATGGGGGTCTGCCTTATTACAGAGTCTGCCTATGGGAGGCTGCCTTATTACAGAGTCTGCCTATGGGGTGTCTGCCTTATACTACAGAGTATGCCTATGGGGGCTGCCTTATTACAGAATCTTTCTATGGGGGCTGCTTTTTTACAGAGTTTGCCTATGGGGGGTATGCCTTATACTACAGAGTCTGCCTATGGGGGCTCCCTTATACTACAGAGACTGCCTTTGGGGGCTGCCTTATACTACAGACTCTGCCTATGGGAGCTTCCTTATACTATAAACTCTGACTATGAGGGAGCTGCCTTATACTACAGAGTCTGCCTATGGGGGCTTCCTTATACTACAGAGTCTGCCTATGGGTGCTGCCTTGTGCTATAGAGTCTGCCTATCGGGTGCTTCCTTGTGCTATAGAGTCTGCCTATGGGGGGCTTCATTATACTAGAGACTCTGACTATGAGGGAGCTGCCTTATACTACAGAGTCTGCCTATGGGTGCTGCCTTGTGCTATAGAGTCTGCCCATGGGTGCTGCCTTGTGCTATAGAGCCTTCCTATGGGGGACTTCCTTATGCTACAGACTCTGTCTGACTTTGAGGGAGGTGCCTTATACTACAAAGTCTGCCTATGGGGTCTTCCTTATACTACAGAGTCTGCCTATGGGGGGCTGCCTTATACTACAGAGTCTGCCTATGGGTGCTGCCTTGTGCTATAGAGTCTGCCTATGGGGGCTGCCTTATGCTATAGAGTCTGCCTATAGGGGCTGCCTTATGCTATAGAATCTGCGTATGGAGGCTGCCTTATGCTATAGAGTCTTCCTATGGGCATGCATTTTACAATATACAGTAGGCGTATGAGGAGTGCATTATACTATATTGAGGACAATCTGGTGCATTATACTATATGGAGGCTATCTAGGGGGCCATCATACAGTGTGGAGATTACAGTGAAGGTGTTATTTTACAGTGTTGGAGCCATCAAACAGTTTGGGGGCTACTATGGGGTCAGTATACTGTGTGGGTAGTACTATACAGTGAGGGGGCATTATACTGTGTATAAAAGAGCATCATACTCTGTATAGGGGAGCTGAACAGGGGGAGACTGGACATTAAATGTGTGCACTTATTGTTATAGGGGAACGCAGGTTACTTTGACTATCAAAGAGGCACACAGAGGGCATTATTACTTTCTAGGGGGCAAAATATGGGCACTGTTTTCTAGGGCACTTACACCTGGCATTACTATATTATACAGGGGTGCTTTAGAATTTAGAAGGCACAGAGAACCACACGGCAGGTGCAGTAATAGCGACACATACAACAGCAGCGGCTAAGCAGGATGAGGAGTTTGTGCATGTTGGGAATAGATGGTGATGGGGCTGGAATATGAGAAGTGAAATATGTCTTTGTTGTATTCTCTGCTGCCGAGTCGTTGCTGGAAGAAGTTGTGATGTTGGTCTGGGCCAGATGAAAAAGACGGGAAAAATAAATGATTCCATCAGAAAGAATGTCAGCAGTAAGTCATTATCTGTAACTGTGCTGTGATCTCTTATATGTTCTGTAGGACTGGTATCTACCACTGACCTGTTATGATCTGGTGGCCTATGAGCAGCATGAGACGTACTCTGGAGAAGGTGGTACCTGTACTGACCGCAGACCCTGAACTTAACACCGCAACTAGAAGTAGCCGTGGAATGTACCTAGCGCTCCCTAGACATCTCGACACAGCCGGAGGACTAATTACCCCTAGAGGTAGAAAAGGGAAAACTATCTTGCCTTAGAGAAAATCCCCAAAGGATAGACAGCCCCCCACAAATATTGACTGTGAGAGGAGAGGGAAAAAACATACACAGACTGAAATGAGAATTTAGCAAAGGAGGCCACTTCTAGCTAAATAGAAAGGATAGGACAGAGTACTATGCGGTCAGTATTAAAACACTAGAAAATATCCACCACAGAAAATACAAAATCTCCACAGCTAACTAAAGATATGGAGGGTATATCTGCATCTCCAGAGATACCAGCTTGGCTAAACAAATCTTTATACAGACCAAGCTGGACAAGACAAAAACATGGAAAAGAACTGAACAATAAGGCCACAGCATGTAGACAGCAAAAATCAAGGGCAGAACTTATCTTTGTTGAAATGAACTGCAAAGCAGAAGAGACCAGGCAGGGATGTGAATCCTCCAGTAACAATGGACAACTGGCACTGACTAAAGGGTGAAGCAAGACTAAATAGCCCAGTCAAAATTGCAAAAAGTGAACACACCTGATAAATGCTGCGATTCAGAGACAGCAGCGCTACCACTTACAACCACCGGAGGGAGCCCAAGAGCAGAATTTACAACAGTACCCCCCCTTGAGGAGGGGTCACCGAACCTTCACCAGAGCCCCCAGGCCAATCCGGACGAGCCAAATGAAAGGCACGAACCAAATCATCAGCATGAACATCGGAGGCAACAACCAAAGAATTATCCTCCTCGCCATAACCCTTTCATTTGACAAGATACTGAAGCTTCCGCCTTGAAAAACGAGAATCCAAAATCTTCTCAACCACATACTCCAACTCCCCATCAATCAACACCGGGGCAGGAGGATCAACAGAGGGAACAACGGGCACGACATATTTCCGCAACAAAGATCTATGAAAAACATTATGGATGGAAAAAGAGGCTGGAAGGGCCAAACGAAAAGACAATGGATTGATAATCTCAGAAATCCTATAAGGGCCAATAAACCGAGGCTTAAACTTAGGGGAAGAAACCTTCATAGGGACATGACGGGAAGACAACCAGACCAAATCCCCAACCCGAAGCCGGGAACCAACACACCGATGACGGTTAGCAAAACGCTTAGCCCCGTCCTGAGACAACACCAAATTGTCAACAACATGAGCCCAAATTTGCTGCAACCTGTCAACCACAGAGTCCACCCCAGGACAATCAGAAGGCCTGCCCCGAAGAAAAACGTGGATGAAAACCAGAGTTACAAAAGAAGGGTGAAACCAAGGTAGCAGAACTAGCCCGATTATTAAGGGCAAACTCGGCCAATGGCAAGAAAGCCACCCAATCATCCTGATCAGCAGACACAAAGCATCTCAAATAAGTTTCCAAAGTCTGATTAGTTCGCTCGGTTTGGCCATTTGTCTGAGGATGAAATGCGGAAGAAAAAGACAAATCAATGCCCAGCCTAGCACAAAAGGCCCGCCAAAACCTAGAAACAAACTGGGAACCTCTATCGGACACAATATTCTCCGGAATGCCATGCAAACGAACCACATGCTGAAAAAACAACGGAACCAAATCAGAAGAGGAAGGCAACTTAGGCAAAGGTACCAAATGAACCATCTTAGAAAACCGGTCACAAACCACTCAGATAACTGACATCCTCTGGGAAACCGGAAGATCCGAAATAAAATCCATAGAAATATGCGTCCAAGGCCTCTCAGGGACCGGCAAAGGCAAAAGCAACCCACTAGCGCGGGAACAGCAAGGCTTGGCCCGCGCACAAGTCCCACAGGACTGCACAAAAGAACGCACATCCCGTGACAAAGAAGGCCACCAAAAGGACCTACCAACCAAATCTCTGGTACCAAAAATCCCAGGATGACCAGCTAACACAGAACAATGAACCTCCAAAATCACTTTACTAGTCCATCTGTCAGGAACAAACAATTTCCCCACTGGACAGCGGTCAGGTTTATCAGCCTGAAATTCCTGAAGAACCCGTCGTAAATTAGGGGAGATGGCAGAAAGAATCACCCCTTCCTTCAGAATACCGACCGGCTCAAGGACCCCAGGAGAATCAGGCAAAAAGCTCCTAGAGAGGGCATCAGCCTTAACATTCTTAGAACCCGGAAGATACGAGACCACAAAATCAAAACGGGAGAAAAACAGGGACCATCGGGCCTGTCTAGGATTCAGCCGTTTGGCAGACTCGAGATAAATCAGATTCTTATGATCGGTCAAGACCACAATACGGTGCTTGGCCCCCTCAAGCCAATGTCGCCACTCCTCAAATGCCCACTTCATAGCCAACAACTCACGATTGCCGACATCATAATTGCGTTCCGCAGGCGAAAACTTTCGAGAAAAGAAGGCACACGGTTTCATCAAGGAACCATCAGAATTCCTCTGAGACAAAACGGCCCCTGCCCCAATCTCAGAAGCGTCAACCTCAACCTGAAAAGGAAGAGAAAAAATCCGGCTGACGCAACACAGGGGCAGAAGTAAATCAGCGTTTAAGCTCCTGAAAGGCAGAAACAGCCGCAGAGGACCAATTCATCACAACAGCGCCTTTCTTCGTCAAATCGGTCAGGGGTTTAACCACACTGGAGAAATTGGCAATGAAACGGCGATAAAAATTAGCAAAGCCCAAAAATTTCTGAAGGCTCTTCACGGATGTGGGCTGGATCCAATCATGAATGGCCTGAACCTTAACCGGATCTATTTCTATAGATGAGGGAGAAAAAATGAAGCCCAAAAAAGAAATCTTCTGTACTCCAAAGAGGCACTTAGACCCCTTCACAAACAAGGCATTATCACGAAGGATCTGAAATACCATCCTGACTTGTTTCACATGAGACTCCCAATCATCTGAAAAAATCAAAATATCATCCAAATATACAATCATGAATTTATCAAGATAATTCCGAAAAATATCATGCATGAAGGACTGAAACACAGATGGAGCATTAGAGAGTCCGAATGGCATCACAAGGTATTCAAAATGGCCTTCGGGCGTATTAAACGCAGTTTTCCATTCGTCACCCTGCTTAATACGAACAAGATTATATACCCCTCGAAGGTCAATCTTAGTAAACCAACTAGCCCCCTTAATCCTAGCAAACGGATCAGAAAGCAAAGGCAAAGAGTATTGGAATTTGACCGTGATCTTATTCAAGAGGCGATAATCAATACAGGGTCTCAAGGAGCCATCTTTTTTGGCAACAAAAAAAAAACCTGCTCCCAATGGTGAAGAAGATGGCCGAATATGCCCCTTCTCCAAGGACTCCTTAACATAGCTCTGCATGGCGGTATGTTCTGGCACAGACAGGTTAAAAAGTCGGCCCTTAGGGAACTTACAGCCTGGAATCAAGTCAATAGCACAATCACAGTCCCTATGCGGTGGAAGGGAACTGGACTTGGGCTCATTGAATACATCCTGGAAATCTGACAAAAACTCAGGAATTTCAGAAGAGGGGGAGGAGGCAATTGACATCAAAGAAACGTCACCATGAACCCCCTGACAACCCCAACTAGTCACAGACATAGATTTCCAATCTAATACCAGATTATGCACCTGTAACCATGGGAAACAAAGCACAATAGCATCATGCAAGTTATGCAACACCAGAAAACGACAATCTTCCTGATGGGCTGGCGCCATGCACATGGTCAGCTGTGTCCAAAACTGAGGTTTATTTTTAGCCAACGGTGTAGCATCAATGCCCCTCAAAGGAATAGGACTCTGCAAAGGCTGCAAGGGGAAACCACAACGTCTGGCAAATTCTAAGTCCATTAAGTTTAGAGCGGCGCCTGAATCCACAAATGCCATGACAGAAAATGACGATAATGAGCAGATCAGGGTCACAGATAACAGAAATTTAGGTTGTACAGTACTGATGGTAACAGAACTAGCGATTCTCTTGGTACGCTTAGGGTAATCAGAAATAACATGAGCAGAATCGCCACAGTAAAAACACAACCTATTCTGACGTCTGAATCCTTGTCGTTCAGCTCTAGACACAATCCTATCACACTGCATAGGCTCAGGACTCCACTCGGAAGACAATGCCATAGTGTGCACAACTCTGCGCTCGTGCAAGCGCCGATCAATCTGAATGGCCAGAGACATAGAATCACTCAGACCAGCAGGCATGGGGAACCCCACCATAACATCTTTAACGGATCCAGAAAGACCCTTTCTGAATATTGCCGCCAAGGCATCCTCATTCCATTTAGTCAGTAAAGACCATTTTCTAAACTTCTGGCAATATGATTCTGCCGCTTCTTGACCCTGAGACAGGGCCAACAAGGTCTTCTCAGCATGATCCACTGAATTAGGTTCGTCATACAATAACCCAAGCGCCTGAAAAAAGGTGTCTACATTAAGCAACGCCGGATTCCCAGGTTCCAGGGCAAATGCCCAATCCTGGGGGTCACCACGCAGCAGAGATATAACAATTTTAACCTGCTGGATGGGATCACCAGAGGAACGGGGTATCAGAGCAAAAAACAGTTTACAGTTATTTTTAAAGCTCAGAAATTTGGACCTATCCCCCCCCAAAAAATCAGGAGTTGGAATTCTAGGCTCTAAAACCGGAGTCTGAACGATATAATCGGAAATACCCTGTACTCTAGCAGCAAGTTGATCCACACGAGAAGCCAATCACTGAACATCCATACCAGCGCCGAACTCCTGAGCCACCCAGAGGTAAAGAGGGAAGAGAAAAAAAAAAAAACACAACAGACTACAGAAAAAAAAATGGCTCAGCACTTTCCTTCCCTTCTTCTGTGATGCGGTTAACTCATTGTTGGCCAGTTGTACTGTTATGATCTGTTGGCCTAAGAGCAGCATGAGACGTACTCTGGAGAAGGTGGTACCTGTACTGACCGCAGACCCTGAACTTAACACCGCAACTAGAAGTAGCCGTGGAATGTAACTAGCGCTCCCTAGACATCTCGACACAGCCGGAGGACTAATTACCCCTAGAGGTAGAAAAGGGAAAACCATCTTGCCTCAGAGAAAATCCCCAAAGGATAGACAGCCCCCCACAAATATTGACTGTGAGAGGAGAGGGAAAAAACATACACAGACTGAAATGAGAATTTAGCAAAGGAGGCCACTTCTAGCTAAATAGAAAGGATAGGACAGAGTACTATGCGGTCAGTATTAAAACACTAGAAAATATCCACCACAGAAAATACAAAATCTCCACAGCTAGCTAAAGATATGGAGGGTATATCTGCATCTCCAGAGATACCAGCTTGGCTAAACAAATCCTTATACAGACCAAGCTGGACAAGACAAAAACATGGAAAAGAACTGAACAATAAGGCCACAGCATGTGGACAGCAAAAATCAAGGCCAGAACTTATCTTTGTTGAAATGAACTGCAAAGCAGAAGAGATCAGGCAGGGATGTGAATCCTCCAGGAACAATGGACAACTGGCACTGACTAAAGGGTGAAGCAAGACTAAATAGCCCAGTCAAAATTGCAAAAAGTGAACACACCTGATAAATGCTGCGATTCAGAGACAGCAGCGCTACCACTTACAACCACCGGAGGGAGCCCAAGAGCAGAATTCACAACACTGACCATATGGCAGTAATATCCATGTTGGTCTTTGTGTAGAAATTATTTTCAACAACAGCGCGGTCATATGCTGAGGTCCTCCTCCACTATTAGGGTGTGTCACCGAGTTGTAATAAAGGTTACCTGGTTAGTGGCCCACTCAGAAGCTTTGTCTCCCGAACCAAAATCGTAGCTACACCTCTGGCTCTGCACAGTCTGGTTATATCCTAATCACCACAAAAACGCAGTCAATATCCCATAAAACATATATAGCTTTATTAGATTCAATACTACCTAAGCATACCAGGAAACGATAACAATAGTTAGATGGCCATGAATATGGTCTTTTCCCTGTGCTCCCTGAGGAAGGAGCTCTCTGGCTCCGAAACGCGCGTCGGGGTTTGTTCCAGGTTCCCCAATACCGCACATACCAGGTACTGTCTAGGCATTGAATTTCTATGGCGTGATAATTAATATTTATCTATTATTTGTATACTTAGAGTGTGGATACTTATCCTACCATATTCATGGCCATCTAACTATTGTTATTGTTTCCTGGTATGCTTAGGTAGTATGGGTTACCTGGAGCCTTGTTGTACTGCCATATAGTGCTCCATTTTCCCCACTGTTTGCCGTTGTACCTGTTTAGTTGTATGTAGTGATTTTAATTGAATCTGATAAAGCTATATATGTTTTATGGGTTATTGACTGCGTTTTTGTGGTGATTAGGATATCTGTAAATATGCAGTTGTCCCTATTATGGTCCTAACATACATGCATGTGTTATTTATCATTATATTTTTTGATACATAATTCTTCCATGCATGTAAATAATGTGTGCTGCAACTCTTTTGTTTCTCACAATCTGGTTATAGATTAGCAGACACAGGAAGTAGTTAAATGGGATGGATACTGTCAACTTCACTGCTTGGGTACGCGGTTGGCTCGGGTGGATACCCAGTCCGTGCCTAGTTACCTTTCAAATTTTGGGTATGTGCTCTCTGAACAGGGGAGCCAAGAACCTGATGCCAAACTTCACAAGAGCAGATTCTATAATATCTTGGGTACAGAGAGAGACAGGCCATGAAGGACTACATCACGCAAAGCATGACTAAAGGTCATAGCAGACCATCCTCATCCCTCATTGCCGCTGGGTTATTTTTTAAAGAAAAAAGATGGGGGTTATACCCTAGCCTGGATTTCCAGGAACTCAATACAATCACTGTACGTGATCCGTATCTGCTCCCTCTCATCCCTGATCTCTTTAATCAAATTGTAGGGGCAAAATGGTTCTCTAAAATGGACATCAGGGGGGCGTATAATCTCATCCACATTAAAAAGGGGGATGAGTGGAAGACTCTGTTCAATACAACTTGAAGGTGTTACAAAGATTTTTACGTTTTGCCAACTACTACCGTAAGTTCGTAAAAACTTTTCGGTAGTAGCCAAACCTCTTACTGATATGACCAGGAAGGGGACGGACTTCTCCAAGTGGTACTGTCCTGCCAGGGAGGCATTTCACACGTTGAAAAGATGTTTTGCTTCTGCAACGATTCTTATTCAGCATGACGTCTCTCAGCCTTTTATTGTGGAGGTTGATGCATCTGAGGTGGGAGGTTGTATTATCACAAGGTGTGTCTCCTGGTGAATGGCAACCATGTGCTTACCGTATATCAGGTACGGACTGGGGATGAAATTCAGCTCTGGCATTTGAAATCACACAGGCCCATTCTGTCCCCGTCCCCATGAACCAGATGGGATATATTACTAATAGTACCGTGGAGAAAAGGAAGATTTACTACAAGACCTATATTTCTAATGATTCCTGTAGCCTACTGGGGTAAGTGACGGAGTCAGCGAGTTGTGCTCCGTCAAAACTCTTAACAGTATGGGTGTCTTAACAAGACAGATTCTGCTAACAATGTAGCAGACAAGACAGCCCATGACCAGACAGGCCCTTCTGGCATTTGCCAGAATTGCCAGATGGCCAGTCCGGCGCTGCCGTATATACTCGAGTATAAGCTGACCTGAGTATAAGCCGAGACCCCTAATTTTGCCACAAAAAAACTGGGAAAACTTAATGACTCGAGTATAAGTCTAGGGTGAGAAATGCAGCAGCTACTGGTAAATTTCAAAAATAAAAATAGATACCAATAAAAGTAAAATTAATTGAGACATCAGTAGGTTAAAGGTTTTTTGAGCATCATATTGAATCATGAGCCCCATATAATGCTCCACACAAAATACACCCCATATAATGCTCCATAAAGAAGCTTTATGCCAATAAAATCAATTACCGTATATACTCGAGTATAAGCCGACCCGAGTATAAGCCGACCCCCCTAATTTTGCCACAAAAAACTGGGAAAACTTAATGAGTCGAGTATAAGCCTAGGGTGGAAAATGCAGCAGCTACTGGTAAATGTCAAAAATAAAAATAGATACCAATAAAAGTAAAATGAATTGAGACATCAGTAGTTTAAGTGTTTTTGAATATCCATATTGAATCGGGAGCCCCATATAATGCTCCATACAGTTTATGATGGGCTCCATAAGATGCTCCATATTAAAATATGCCCCATATAATGCTGCACAAATGTTGATTATGGCCCCATAAGATGCTCCATACAGATATTTGCCCCATATAACGCTGCACATGCCCACATAAGATGCCCCATACAGATATTTGCCCCATATGCTGTTGCTGCGATTAAAAAAATAAAAAAATCACATACTCACCTCTCAGGACCCGGCACTTGTTATATTCACCTGCTCCGCGTTCCACCACTGCCGGGTGCCGCTGTGTCTTCCATCCTCTGCACCGACGATCAGGCAGAGGGTGGTGCGCACTAATCGCGTCACCGTGCCCTCTGACCTGAGCGTCACTGCGGAAGACGCAGCGGCGCCGACAGTGGAACGAGGTGCAGGTGAATATCGCGCACTGCCCCACATCATACTCACCTGCTGCTGGCGCGATCCCTGCACGTCTGTTTCCCGATGCCGCAGCTTCCTCCTGTAGTGAACGGTCACATGGTACCGCTCATTACAGTAATGAATATGCGGCTCCACCTCTATGGGAGGTGGAGCCGCATATTCATTACTGTAATTAACGGTACCATGTGACCGCTCACTACAGGAAGAAGCTGCCGGCGCCGGGGAAAAGACGTGCAGGGACTGCGCCAGGAGCAGGTGAGTATTATTACACAGCTCCGCTCCCCCTTCCCTGCCGACCCCTGGGTATGACTCGAGTATAAGCCGAGAGGGTTACTTTCAACCCCAAAAAGTGGGCTGAAAATCTCGGCTTATACTCGAGTATATACGGTATATTTTATTAATCAAAGAACAATAAAAGCCTTCGGGTACATCGGTATCAGGTTGGTTCTAAGTTCTTTTGTTATCACCCCCTCCTGAAAGTCCTTCTCCAGCATAGAAGTTCACCCTGGAAAGTCAAAGTCGGATTATATGTCAATCTTCTATAGCAAGTGGTGTCTCTCAGCTGTCTGAAAGCCTCTTTTTCATACATTTTTGTTGACAGAATTACAATATTACCCCCCTTATCCACTGGTTTGATTACTATCTCTCTCATACTTTTCAATTCTTTCAATGCCCTTCTCTGGTTTGTAGACAGATTGTCCGTTAATATCCTGTTTGGAATTTCTCCAAATTCCTTAGTAACAAGTTTGACAAATAGGTCTATATTGGGATACATGTTTAGCACTTTGCAAATATCTACTTGCATGTCTTTTCATTTTTATACACCTACTGTTCCAAAGACATACTGATAGGGAATTTAGATTGTGAGCCCCATCGGGGACAGCGATGATAATGTGTGCAAACTGTAAAGCGCTGCGTAATATGTCAGCACTATATAAAAATAAAGATTATTATTATTATTATTACTGTTTCATACAGGTATACTTTATACCCACTTGTCCACTGGGGCATATTTTGTCTGCATTTTGCATATATTTTAGCCTAATAAATTTTCATAGCACATATCATTTAGGAGCTTATATTATTTATTTGTCCACTTGGCCTGCTCTTTATATACTCTATGTACATACTTTCAACAAGGTGGCTATAAATTAAGTTTACAACTATATATATTAATTTTCACCTGGTGTGACCTCTGGATGTTTGACCCTTTTATTTGTATTTAGTGAGGTGTTTTCATAATAATTTGTCTCTATCTCTTAGACTGTGGTCTTTGTATACTTTTTCGCATATGTATTTTGGATCACTTGATTGTCTAAATGTGTATGGTGGTGCATTTTCTTGTGCAGACAGTATATTCTGCACATGTATTCCCATTGATTGACATATATTTTTGAAGGCTTTTATTGTTCTTTGATTAATAAAATATCATTGATTTTATTGGCATAAAGCTTCCTTTTTTTTTTCTTTATGATGGAGCATGCATTTATGGAAGTGCTTTAAATTAGGCTCTGAATAGGTGAAATTTAATGCTCCATAAAGTTTATGATGGGCCCCATAAGATGCTCCATACAAAATACGCCCCATATAATGCTCCATAAAGTTTATGATGGGTCCCATAAAATTCTCCACGCAAAATACGCCCCATATAATGCTCCGTAAAGTTTATGATGGGCCCCATAAGATGCTTCATACAAAATATACCCCATATAATGCTGCACAAAGGGTGATTATGGCCCCATAAGATGCTCCATAGAAAACATGCCCCATATAATGCTGTATAAAGGTTGATTATAGCCCCATAAGATGCTCCATAGAAACATTTGCCCCATATAATGCAACATAAAGGTTGATTATGGCCCCATAAGATGCTCCATAGAAACATTTGCCCCATATAATGCAACATAAAGGTTGATTATGGCCCCATAAGATGCTCCATAGAAACATTTGCCCCATATAATGCTGCACAAAGGTTGATTATGGCCCCATAAGATGCTCCATAGAAATATTTGCCCCATGCAATGCTGAATAAAGGTTGATTCTGGCCCCATAAGATGCTCCATAGAATATTATGCCACATATGCTGCTGCTGCGATTAAAAAAAAAGGCATACTCGCCTCTCGCCACTCAGGCACTTGCAATATTCACCTGTCCCCGTTCCACCGCCGCGTGCCGCTGTGTCTTCCGGGTTTCTGCAGTGACTGTTCAGGTAGAGGGCGCACACTAAACATGTCATTGTGCCCTCTGACCTGAACTTCACAGCCAGAGGACGCGGAAGACGGAGCCCAGCTGTGGAACGGGGACAGGTGAATATCGCGCAATGCACACCCTCCCCGTCATACTCACCCTCCCGGCGCAGCTTTTCTGATGTGATGGTCTACGGGCGCCGGCTGCTTGTTCCGGTGTTCAATGGTCACTGGTACCGCTCATTAAAGTACAGTATTTTTTGCTTTGTAAGACACTCCGGATTATAAGACGCACCACAAATTTTGAGGAGAAAAATAGGAAAAAACTTCTTTTAATAAATTGGTGGGGCGTCTTATAATCCATGTGTCTTATTACTTACCAGGGGTTGTAGCTGCAGTTGATCAGGGTCCCAGGGTCGTTGCTGGAGGCAGGAGTGGAGCATTGCTGCAGGCTGGGATGAGGGGGTCTGCAGGGGGGCTCCAGTGCTGCAGGGGGGCTCCTGTGCTGCAGGGGGGCTCCTGTGCTGCAGGCTGGGATGAGGGGGTCTGCAGGGGGGTTCAGGTGCTGCAGGGCTGTCTCCGGTGCTGCAGGGAGGCTCCGGTGCTGCAGGGCTGTCTCCGGTGCTGCAGGGCTGTCTCCGGTGCTGCAGGGGGGCTCTGCCAACATTTTGTGAAAGGCCAGAGCCCCCGGCAGTTCGTCCATGTGTTCCTGTATGACTGACTCCGGGAAAATGGCCGCCGGAATCTCGAGAGATGAGATCTCAGCACTGAAATCTCAGCGCTGAAATCTCATCTCCCGAGATTCCGGCGGCCATTTTACCGGAGTCAGTCATACAGGAACGCATGGATGAACTGCCGGGGGGCTCTGGTCTTTCACAAAATGTCGCCAGAGCCCCCCGCAGCACCAGAGCCTCCAGCATCACCCAGGGCAGCAGCGGACAACTGCGGCAGCGGTGGCGGGCGACAGCGGTGGTGGGCAGCGGCGGGCGATGGCAGATACCCCCTCATCCCAGCCTGTAACGGTAAGCGGTATATCCGCTTTGTAAGATGCACGCCCATTTCCCCACCAAATTTGGGGGAAATAAAGTGCGTCTTACAAAGCGGAAAATACGGTAATGAATATGCGCTCCACCCCTATGGGAGTGGAATCGCGTCCATATTCATTACTTTAATGAGTGGTATCACATGACCGCTGAACACAGGGAGAGCTGCCGGGGACCGCGACGGTAAGGTGAGTATGATGTGCCGCTGCCGCTCCCCCGCCGACCCCCTCGGACAACGACTTGAGTATAAGCCGAGAGGGGCACTTTTAGCCTAAGAAAATGGGCTGAAAATCTTGGCTTATACTCGAGTATATACGGTACTTTTAAAAAAAAGGCGTCACCGGCAGAGAGAAATTATGACATTGGTAACAGCGAACTCTTAGCAGTCAAATGGGCTTTTGAAGAGTAATGTCATTTTTTGGAGGGAGCAGTTCACCCAGTTATGGTAATTATGGATCATAAGAATCTGGTATACTTGGAATCTGCGAAACATCTAACACTTCGACAGGTAGGATGGGCATTGTTCTTTACTAGGTTTAACTTTTTTGTTACTTATAGGCCCGTGAACAAAAACATTAAGGCAGATACCTTATCCCGTTGCTTTCTTGGGCGAGGAGATAAGTGTGAACCGGTACCTATTCTTCAAAAAGGGGTGGTGATGGCGTCTATATGCTCTGATATGGAAAGAGAGGTTGGTTTAGAAGAACTCGGCACTCTAAGACTGTGGTGCTGTTGGTGCCCAAGTCAGGTATCCAACCCATCAATATAAAATGTAATAAACTTGGCACTCGGTATGTGCAAAACAGAAGTTCCTTTTATTATGCATTCAAAAAAATGTTATGAACGTTTTCGGTCCGTCACAGGACCTTCATCAGATCCATTCTTAGCATGAACTGGATGTAGAGGAAAGCCCTTATACGTAGAGGTGCATCAGAGCAATGAGCCTTCTATACTAGGTATGCGCTGAAAAGCTGCTTAGTACCGCGAGACGAGAAAAGCGCATGGGGCTGGGGCAACTTAGTTGCAACTGGAAAGCGCTGAGTGCCGTGGTCCGTGGAGCAGCGATGGAGTTGAGCTATGGGAACACTCTTCTCGTCTCACGGTACCAAGCAGCTTTTCAGCGCATACCTAGTATAGCAGGCTCATTGCTCTGATGAAGGTCCTATGACGGACCGACAAACGTTCATAACATTTTTTTGGATGCATAATTAAAGGAACTTCTATTTTGCACATACCAAGTGCCAAGTTTATTACATTTTATATGGAAAGGGAGGTTGTTGATGCTCAGAGGGACGGCCCTGCTGCCTGTCCACTTGGTAAACTATTTGTTCCAGTCAATCTCCGTCTTAGAGTTCTCAGTTAACATCATGATTCAGTGTTGGTCGGACATCCTTGGATTAAAGCCACCACAGATCTGCTTTCTCAACATATTTTGTGGCCAGGTACTCATAAGGATGTCCTGGAGTATGCAGCCTCCTGCAGTATGTGTGCAAGTTCTAAGACCCCCTCATACTCGTCCATCGGGGCCCAACCATTGGAGATCCCCAGCAAATCTTGGACTCATTCTCGGTTGGTTATATCACGGACCTACCCGTGTCAGCAGGGAATACTGTAATTCTTGTGGTTGTGCATACGTTTAGTAAAAGGTCTCATTTTATCGCTTTATCAGCATTGCCAAACGCCAAATCCTTGGCGCAAGTTTTCATCAGGGAAATAATTAGATTGCATGGGATCCCTACCGATATTGTTTCTGATCGAGGGGTGCAATTTGTCTTCAAATTTTGGAGGGCATTTTGCACCCGTCTGGGGATCCTTTTGTCTTTTTCTTTCACTTTTCACCCGTAGTCTAATGGGCTGACTGAATGGGTAAACCACAATTTAGAGATGCATCTCAGATGTTTTGTGTCTGAGAATCAGGAGGACTGGGTTACCTATTAACATTGACTGGATTCACTGCAAATAATCTTTGTCAGGAATCAGCAGGTAAGTCCCCGTCTTTCAGGGCATATGGGTTCCATCCTCACTTTATTTCCTTTAATAGTAATCACCCTTCTGGATTACTGGAGGAAGAACGGTTTTCATCTTCCATTTCTATCATATGGCAGGGGGTTACAAATAATTTGTGGTAGATGGGATCTAAATATAAAAGTGTGGCTGATCAGAAACATTTGGTGGGTCTAGACCTGTGTGTTGGTGACTTGGTGTGCCTGTCCTCTAGGAACATTAAGCTGAAGGTTCCATCTTGGAAACTGGGTCCCAGGTTTATCGGTCCTTATAAGATCATAGCCATCGTCAATCCCATAGCATTACACCTTGTTTTACCGTCTACCTTTAGGGTCCGTAATGTATTTCATCATTCTCTCCTCAAAAAAATAGTTTGCATCTGTGGTACCGTCGCCTCTACCACCATCTCCTGTCATTGTCGATGGTAATCTGGAGTTCCAGATTGAAAAAGTCTTGGATCTTGGACTCTCATCTTGTTTGTCAGTCGCTTCATTGGAAGGGGTATGATCCTGAAGAGAGGATGTGGATACTAGCATCAGATATTCATGCGGCCAGAGTGGTCCTGGCTTTTCATGTGACATACCCTAATAAACCTGGTCCTGAATTTCCGGAGGTCCCTCGTAGAAGAAGGGGTACTGTCATGGGGTCACTGCAACACAGTGGAGCCAGAATACCGTAGCGTCTGATTGCTCCTACTCCAGCGCTGAGAAGATGCATTTCTCTGTCATATTAAATGTGTTTTTTTCTTCTGGCAGAATACGAGTTAATCGGCCATGTTGGAAATCCCTGTTCTCAGCTGAGCTCGGTTAGCCATTACTTTTCCCTATAAAATCTGGGCTCTGCAACTAATCCTCATCAGAGCTAGCTTTATTGCTGCATGACTAACGGAGGGAAAGGAGTTGGTATGAGGAGAGCTGGAGGAGTTATTAGCAACTATTGTTTGGTTTGAACACGTGGTAATTCCTTATCCTTCTCTATTTTGTTTTTTTCCATTTCCTGAACACGCTGGTGGATTCCGCTGTTATTTGTGAGCGAATATTTTGTGTGTCTGGAGTTTTACGTTAACCCTTGTCTGTATTACCCTGGTTGTTGGGTTGGTGTACTGCAGTGCGTAGTAGCGCCCCCTCTTCCCTGTATGGGGAAAGAGAACAGATAGAGGGCTAACTTAGGAGATCAGGTAAGGGCGGAGGCCCCAGCATCTTTGCCATCTGAAGTATCCCAGGGAGCAGGGAGAGCTAGGGCACCCCCTAGTGTTAGGGTCGGGAAAGGAGTCCCTGGTTCCGGGTCACCCGACAGCTGTGTTGTGACAAGCTGTTCACACATTCTATGCCACGTACATCAGAATTTATCATGAACTGTGGGTGTTTGGTTGCCCTGGTTCTTTCTTCGGGGATTTATTTATATCCCACTTCCCAGTTCCAGTTTGGAACTTGCAGCTCTTTGACGCCCCCTTACCCTCAGGTCAGTCAGCGAACTACACCTAAGATAATTAGTAGCCAGAAAGGCTGCCTGCTCATGTAATGGCTATCGGGCATGCTGCAGTGAGGGCGATATAACTGTTCCCAGCAGCAGCCAGGCAATACACTTATAAAACCCTTTCGTCACTGCCAGCTTTGCCCTACAAGCTCAGCATGCTGCGCTGCCACCAGCTCATATTTCTAATGATTAATAGCCGGTCAGGAGCCAACCAAATCAGTAGCAATGGCTAAGGTCAGAGGACTTAGGGTACATTTAGAGCAAGGAGAACAACACTAGCAAATATTATAGCTTTTACTAACAAAAAATTAGCCAGTGTTTTCAAACGTATAAAAACGATATTACAAGATGAGACAATTATAGTATGTACAGAACGATTACAAAATAAAAGGGATTAAAGATGAATAGCACTTAGGGTACCGTCACACAGTGCAATTTTGATTGCTACGACGGCACGATTCGTGACGTCGCAGCGATCGTATGATTATCACTCCAGCGTCGTAGACTGCGGTCACACGTTGCAATCACGGCGCTGGAGCGATGCCGAAGTCCCCGGGTAACCAGGGTAAACATCGGGTAACTAAGCGCAGGGCCGCGCTTAGTAACCCGATGTTTACCGTGGTTACCAGCGTAAAAGTAAAAAAAAACAAACCGTACATGCTCACCATCTGATGTCCGTCCGGTCCCTTGCCGTCCGCTTCCTGCTCTGACAGATCCGGCCGTACAGTGAGAGCAGAGTGCAGCGGTGACGTCACCGCTGTGATCTGCTCTCACTTTCCAGCCGGCAGACAGTCAGAGCGGGAAGCGGACGGCAAGGGACCGGACGGACATCAGATGGTGAGCATGTACGGTTTTTTTTTTTTTACTTTTACGCTGGTAACCACGGTAAACATCGGGTTACTAAGCGCGGCCCTGCGCTTAGTTATCCGATGTTTACCCTGGTTACCAGCGAACGCATCGCTGGATCGCTGTCACACACAACGATCCAGCGATGTCAGCGGGTGATCAAGCGAAGAAAGAAAGTTCCAAACGATCTGCTACGACGTACGATTCTCAGCAGGATCCCTGATCGCTGCTGCGTGTCAGACACTGCGATATCGTAACGATATCGCTAGAACGTCACGAATCGTACCGTCGTAGCGATCAAAATTGCACTGTGTGACGGTACCCTTACAGTTTTCTCTTATCATGGCTGCCATGTGGCTTGGGGAAAGGAGTGATATCCCAATGCATCAGGCTGGTTGCGCAGCCTCCTGTAGCAGGCTTCCTGGGCAAAAGACCCACTCATAACTCAGCAGGTTAAACAGGTTAAAAATATACCCTCAGGTCGTGACTAGTGTTGAGCGATACCGTCCGATATTTGAAAGTATCGGTATCGGATAGGATCAGCCTATATCCAAAAAATATCGGATATCGCCGATACCGATACCCGATACCAATACAAGTCAATGGGACACAAATATCGGAAGCTATCCTTGATGGTTCCCAGGGTCTGAAGGAGAGGAGACTCTCCTTCAGGCCCTGGGATCCCTATTCATGTAAAAAATAAAGAATAAAAATAAAAAATATGTATATATTCACCCCTCCGACGAACCCTGGCTGTCACCGCTGCAAGCGTCTGCCTCCGTTCCTAAGAATGCAGAGAGTGAAGGACATTCGATGACGTTGCGGTCACGTGAGCGGTCACATGAGCGGTCACGCGACCAATCACAAGACTGTGACGTCATTGCAGGTCCTACACTCACTGCATTCTTAGGAACGGAGGCAGACGCTTGCACCGGTGAGGTCCAGGGTCCGTCGGAGAGGTGAGTATATCCATATTTTTTATTTTTATTCTTTATTTTTTACATGAATATGGATCCCAGGTCCGCAAAATCTGCATTCTTTACGAGCTCCAGTCAGGTTGAGTGAGATCCTGACACCTGTAATGGAAGTGGACATGCCTGCTGTTTTTGACTGATCAATGAGAACACGCACACCACAACTTTCTCAATCCACTGTAACATCTCCTCCTACACCTCCCTCACTGTCCAGCAGTTGCTCTGATTCACCATACTCCACCCTCTCTCAGCACTGAAACCAGCCCACAGACCCGCAGTTGAGGTCACATAAGATTGTTTCCTCCTACACATGACAAAGCTAAAAGATTGAACTCCACCATCTCTAATCTGTTGGTCACGGAAATGCTGCCTTTTTGCCTGGTAGATTGGTAGATAGACGGTTTCTGAAAGCTGATGGATGTCACAGTCCCCCAATTCCAGTTGCCCAGTCGACATTACTTTTCTAAGAAAGCTGTGCCTGCGCTACACCAGCATGTCTCAGTTGACATCAACCATTCTTTGACTAAATCCATGTCTGCAAGGGTGCATTTGACCACAGACACTTGGACAAGTAAGTATGGCTAAGGGCATTACATCTCGCTGACTGGCATTTGGGGAAGGTGCTGCTCCAGTAATCCAGCTCTGAGGGTCCTATCTACATATCATTAAAATATAACCTTTATTGGAAACCATAAAAATGAATTCTGGACCATCCATATGACACAAAAACAAACCAAAAAACATAAAGTGCGTGTGCTCAACAGTGCTCAATGAAAAATTGGTTTGGTCTCACCAAGTTTCGTTGTCCCATATCTAATCCATCATGAACGGGAGCAGAGATGTGTACCTACTTGTATAAATAGCAGGATATCTATTCTTCCCTGTTGTGCCCCTGCGTTGCTCCCGTCCTGACAAGGACAGTCCCCAAATATATGCTGTTTTGGGGTACCCACCACCTCTCAAGAAATGTATGTCTTTCTCCCTACGCGTTTCCTCCCCGATAGAGGAAATTCATCAGGGGAATATCATGATAAGTATTGAAGAGTGGGATCTCTAATAAATAATCTTACAGTTCAAAGATATCAGTGGGGGACCTGCAGTGGCAAATATCACCCTCACTTGGTGTGACCGTTTGCATCATCAACCCTATTGAAAATGTGGCATAAGGCGCTTATTCAAATCAGCCCCTTTAAAGGGAAACCTCTCTATCACACCTCCCCCAGCGTCTGACCTCATATCCGGTCACTCACCCCTTATCTCCGTTACTGATTCGCTACCGTCGATATCCACATCACCCCTGCACGTGTCACCCGTCACCCTATTTGCGGTTCACGGTCCAGGACGTCCAAGGAGCGGAAGTACCGACGCCATGTTTATTATGTCACATACTCATAGACCTGCCTCTCACGTGCTGTTCCCTGCGGTCCACAGTTTGGAAAGCAGGTGGGGCGGAAGTCCAGGTGCCATCTTTGTTACATCACATCCGGTTTTATGATCTGTGGAATACACATGTAAGTGGGAGTGTCCCACATTCCTATCTCCGCCCGGTCAAGTGACCGAACGGCAGGGGGAGGGCGGTCGGTGGAACTTTCAATATATATACATCCATATCCACCCCCCGTTCATCAAGGGTGAATAATAATTAGCAATCCCCCGCATATTACACAGAACTTCAAATCCTGCTTATTCCTTTACAGGAGTACATCTTTGCACATACAGTACACGGGGAAGAGGGGGAGAGTCCCTTAACTTCTATAAGGTGCTGCTCCACAAGCCTTGGAATCCCCAAAGCTTGCAGGACAGATGTCTATATTTCACACTTCCTCCACTTCTTCTGCCTCCTCCTCTACCTCCTCTAGGACCTCCACCTGCTCCCTCAAGCTCTGCCTTAATAAGACACACGTTCCAACTGTGCAGAGCGAATCCCCATCACCTTTGTACTGCGCAGCCACGGCTCACTGCAATCAGGCTGTTTTAAAATTGATGTGCCTTGGAGATTGCAGTTATACAGCTTTAGAGTTGTGGACAGCTCTCCAGGTCAAGTTTGAGCAATGTCTATCTCCAATGAACCTGCATCCAGGGAAGGCTGTGTTCGATAACGGTGCAAACCTGTTGGCGACCCTACACCAAGGCAATCTCACACACGTCCCTTGCACAGCTCATATTCTCCACCTGGTGGTACAGTGTTTTCTCTGCCACGGTGCTGGCCTTGGTGAGCTGCTGCAGAAAGCACTGAGGAAGCAGAGGAGGATGTGGAAGGGATAACATTGTCTCAATGTTCAAAACTGTCATCACACAGGCAGGTGCCAAGGGAGGGTGGATTACTGCAATCAAGGGGGCTGATGATAACAGACAAACTGTTAGTTAATTTGCAACATCCGAGTAACAACTGGAGGAGGAAGAGGTGATGGGCAATCAACTGTCAGGAGATGAAAAGGATAATCATCCCCTCTCTGTTGTTCATGGTTGGCGGGAGGGGAAGGAGGAAACATGCATCAGTGTTACCACCAACACAGCATGGGCTTGGACCTCATGGAAGAGCCCAACATATGAGTGACTTCTTGCTGCACTATTTGCAACATGATCCCCGTATACTTATGATTCAAAATAGTGCTGACTACTGTGTTGCCACTCTGGTAGATCCACGTTATAAGACAAAATATTGCCAGATGCTTCTGGCCCTGGAAAGGGACCCGCGAATGCTGGCGTCTTTGCGCAACCTTAAGTGAGCAAGACAGCAGTGAGGCACACGTTGTGCATAGCAGCTCTAGACTTCCAACCTCCGGCACATCAATTCGTCAATGGCAAAATATTAGCAGCAGCAGTAGTAGTGTAAGTGGCAGAAGCAATTTCTGAGAGTCCTTTGAAACTTTTTTAGACCAGTTCGCGCACCAGCACAACAGAGTCCATGTCTGACACATGGTGAACAAATGGAGAGGATGGTGCAGGAGTATCTAGAACTGAATATCAGTGCCATCAGGGAGAGTTTGGACCCTTTCACATTTTGGTCTTCAAAAATGGTTGAGTGGCCTGAGCTCGCCTCTCACGCCTTGGAGGTTTTATCATGCCAGGCAGCCAGCCTTCTCTTTCAGAATGTGTTTTCAGCTCTGCTGATGGTGTCCTGACAGCCGGCTGTCCCCTTAAAGTGTGGACTTCCTAACTTTCATTAAGATGAACAAGTCATGGATTTCGAAGGACTTTTGCACCCCAATTTCAGACTGTACCTACTAGGCGATATTGCATTTTTTAGTGTGCTGCATTGATCTTGCGTGATTGCACTCTGTAATATCTTTAGTGTGGCTTCTGTGCCTGCTGTTGCTGATGCTGATGTTCACACATATTTGTGGAAATGTGAACAGTCATGGTTGGTTCCCATATGCTACGTTGGCTGTAGTGAAAGATGTGTTGGTCCCTATAATACTATTTATACTCTCATGAAATTGATGCCACTTTGGTGTTGTTAGGCCCTCTTTATTTGAAATTTGAAGACTACTGGTTGGGTGTCCATCTTCTGGGTTGGCTGTAGTGGAAGATGTGTTGGTCCCTATTACACTATTTCTACTCTCGTGAAATTTATGCCACTTTGGTGGTGTCTGCCACTAATTTTTGGAAATGTGAACACTCCTGGTTGGGTATCCATCTGCTGGGTTGGTTGTAGTGGAAGAGATGTCACTCCCTATTATACTATTTCTACTGTGGTGAAATTCATGGCACTTTATTGGTGTCTGCCACTAATTTTTGGAAATGTGCACACTCCTGGTTGGGTGTCCATCTGCTAGGTTGGCTGTAGTGGAAGATGTTTCTGTTCCTATTATACTATTTTTACTCTCTTGAAATTAATGCCACTTTGTTGGTGTCTGCCACAAATTTTTGGAAATGTGAACACTCCTGTTTGGGTGTCCATCTGCTGGGTTGGTTGTAGTAGAAGAGATGTTGCTCCTCATTATACTTTTTCTACTGTGATGAAATTGATGCCACTATAGTGGTGTCTGCCCCTAATTATTTTAAATTTGAAGACTCCTGATTGGGTCTCCATCTTCTGGGTTTGCTGTAGTGGAAGACGTGTCGGTCCCTATTATACTATTTCTGTGATGAAATTGATGCCACTTTGTTGGTGTCTGCCACTAAGTTTTGAAAATACGTAGACTCCTGATTGGGTCTCCTTCATGTGTTTTGCCTGTAGCAGTAGGTCTCCGAGATCGACAGGCCTCCATTTCCTTTGAGTCAACTACCCGTGTTACTATTAGTGTTGAGCGATACTTTCCGATATCGGAAAGTATCGGTATCGGAAAGTATCGGCCGATACCGTCAAAATATCGGATCCAATCCGATACCGATACCCGATCCCAATGCAAGTCAATGGGACGAAAATATCGGAATTAAAATAAACCCTTTATAAACTTGTAGGTTCATTCTACATGAAGGAAAACAACTAAGAATAATGTAGGATGTATTGGGGGACGTGGCGGAGATATTAAAGGGACAGAGGTTTAGCCCAATGTAATAGAATAGCAGGATTTTTAATTTTTTTTTATGAAGTTCGGCGTTAGAAAGAATTTGACTATGTTATTTTTTTTTTTTTTTATGTCAGATATTGATGTTTCACTACTTCCACGCCCTTCACCTTCTTTTTTACTTCTCCCACGCTTTCTTCTTAATTATCCTCATCATCAGCTTCTTTGACATCAACTTCTTCACCTTATTCATCTTCTTCTTCATCTTCTACCTATTATTTTTTGGGTTACATTGTTCATATTCTTTTTATTTTACTATTATCTTCATCATATTCAACTTCTTCATCATATTCTTATTTGTGACAGGCATTCCCGTAGTTGTTATCTATAAAAGTTTGAAGATTACACCTTCCGTTCTGCCTGTCACAAACCAGTTACATTTGTCCGCGTTCAGTTTGGCCTGCAGCATCAGGCTTTATCCAGGGGCACCACGAGGAGGAACGGACTCACCCCCATACACTGCTTAGTCTTCTTCTGCTTATAATTTACATAATATTTTTTTGCTCTGATATTTTGTGTTATGCTTAATGTCCTTCTGCTCTTTGTTCTGCAGCCTCTTGTTCTTCTGCTTCTCGGTCTTCCAGGTCGTCGTCGTCTCCAGGGTCGTCGTCTCCGGGGTCGTCGTCATCGGGGTGGTCTCCGGGGTCGTCGTCATCGGGGTGGTCTTCAGGGTCATCGTCTCCAGGGTCGTCGTCATCACGGTGGTTGTCGTCTCTGGTGTCGTCGTCATCTTAGGGGTGTTCTTCCGGGTCATCGTGTTTAGTCTCTTGAACTTGGAAATGTAGCAGAAGGTACAAGAAGGCTGAGAAAATGCCGAGAACCAGCTGATGGAACTGGAACTCGGATGGCTACCCGAAGGTCCAAGAGCCAATGGAACTACCGAGGACCAGCTGACGTTACTGGAACCCGGTTACTAAGCAGGAGGTACCCGTGCCTGAAAGCACTACCAAGGACCACCTGACGTTGGTGGAACTCGGATACCCAGAGGGAGGCACCTAAGCCAAAGGCTCTGCCCGGAACCAGCTGACGGTACTGGAACCAGGATGGGGAGCAGAAGGTACAAGAGCAAAAGACACTGCCGAGAACCAGCTGACGGTGCTGGAACCCGGATGGGTAGCCGAAGGTCCAAGAGCCAATGGAACTACCGAGGACCAGCTGACGTTACTGGAACCCGGTTACTAAGCAGGAGGTACCCGTGCCTGAAAGCACTACCAAGGACCACCTGACGTTGGTGGAACTCGGATACCCAGAGGGAGGCACCTAAGCCAAAGGCTCTGCCCGGAACCAGCTGACGGTACTGGAACCAGGATGTGGAGCAGAAGGTACAAGAGCAAGTGTCTGCGTGGCTTTTGCAGGACACGTTGCCGGCTGCACAGCAGGGGAACAGCTGGCGGTGCTGGACCCCACTGACACATTGGCGAGGTGTTTGGCTCTGTGCAGCCAGCACTTCCGGACAGCAACGAGCGGTGTTGTAGCCCGGGCTCTGCAGGGGGAGCAGAGTGTAGGCCGAAGCCTACTTGAACCAATTTCAAAGGTAACCTTTAACCCCCCCTCAGGGGTTAGAAAGTAGAAGAGCCACAGCTTATGCAGCAGTAGTGCTGCACAAGTCAAAGGTTGCTCTTTTAATTTCGCTCCTTGCACACGCTGAATGAAACACGTATAACATTTAGCCCTTTATACAGTCAAACTGTGTTGGAGGCGCGAGTTCCCTTTGTAATGAGACGCAGCACAGATGTCAAGAATCCCACCTTGGTGCTGGGTGCAGCCTCCTGAGCGTTGTTATTTGCTGTACAGGAGTCTGCGCTGTCGTGTTATCCCCTGGCCTAGCGCTGTTAGCGCTGCCCATCTTCTGACCTCATTTAATGTTGGCCGGTGCGGTTCGCGATGCCCATGAATCACAGCCCCGCAGTGTATTGACATAGTTTAAACACTGCGGGGCTGGGATTCATGGCCTGGCGCAGTACATATGTTCGCCTCTCGCTTGGGTTCTTACACCTGCTTCAGACTATGTGGCGTCATCTGATCCCTTATCGCATGCCACGGCCATGAAGCCGCACAGTCCGAAGAAGGCGGAAGGAGAGGAGGGACAGGCGAACTGATGCACTGATCCTGCCCATCAATCACACCCTCGCAGTCCCAATAAATAAGACACCGAGGGGCGTTGTGTGGGTCAGGGCGGCCGCAGAGGCGCAGGCAGCCAAACAATGATGCCAGAAGACGGGCAGCGCTACCAAGGGGGTTGCAGCGTGTCATTACAAAGGAAAGTCACACCACCGGGACGGTTAAATGGTCACACAGAGGACACATTGCAGACGTGTTTTCAGTTCCACATGTGCGAGGAGAATACGTTTCTGAGCCACCTTGCACACATGCAGCATTACCGCTGTACAAGGTGGCTGGATAACGTAAAAACGCCTGGGGGAGGGGGGACAGGTTCCCTTCAATTTCAGTTCTTGTGTCTGCGTGGCTTTTGCAGGACACGTTGCCGGCTGCACAGCAGGGGAACAGCTGGCGGTGCTGGACCCCACTGACACATTGGCTGGTGTTTTTCTCTGTGCAGCTAGCACATCTGGGCAAAAACTGGCGGTGTGTTAGAGCCCAGGGACAGCAGGAGGAGGAGCAGGAGGAGGAGGAGCAGGGGGAGGGGAGTGTAGGCCGAAGCCTGCACAGGCGGCAGCTTTGGGTGTGTTGTGTGTCATGATCTCTGCAGGCAGAGATCATAGCAAGCCTATAGAGGGACAAGCTCTCGGAAGATGGAACTATACTGACCATGAACTAAGCCTGCCGCGCAACTAGAAATAGCCAGGTAGCATTTCCTATTTATCGCTAGATGCCCAGCTCTGGCCTAAGACCTAAATAGCTAGCAGAGGGAAATATAAGACCTGGCTCACCTCTAGAGAAATATTCCAAAGAAGACAGTAGCCCCCCACATATAATGACGGTGAGTTCAGATGAAACAACAAACGCAGCAGGAAAATAGTCTTAGCAAATTTGAGGTCCGCTTACTAGATAGCAGAAGACAGATAGTATACTTTCATGGTCAGCAGAAAAACACTAACAAAACACCATCCAGAGATTACCTTAAACTCTGGCATTAACTCATAACGCCAGAGTAGCAATCCCTGATCAACGAGAGCTTTCCAGACACAGTAACAAAACTTCAGCTGTGAACTGGAACAGATAGGCAAAACAAAACATGGACAAAAGTCCAACTTATCTAGTAGTTGTCTAGAAGCAGGAACAAGCACTGAGAGGCATCAGATAACATTGTTGACCGGCAAGAAACCACCAGAGAAATGAGCTTAAATAGCGACACCCACTACTGATGGAATCAGGTGAAACAGGAAAGAGGATGACAAGTCCAATTCCACAAGCGGCCACCGGGGGAGCCCAGAATCCAAATTCACAACAGTACCCCCCCCTCAAGGAGGGGGCACCGAACCCTCACCAGATCCACCAGGGCGACCAGGATGAGCCCTATGGAAGGCACGAACAAGATCAGAAGCATGAACATCAGATGCATTGACCCAAGAATTATCCTCCTGGCCGTAACCCTTCCAGTTGACCAGATACTGGAGTTTCCGTCTGGAAACACGAGAGTCCAAAATTTTCTCCACAACGTACTCCAACTCACCCTCAACCAACACCGGAGCAGGAGGCTCAACTGAAGGTACCACAGGTACCTCATACCTGCGCAATAACGACCGATGAAAAACGTTATGAATGGAAAAGGACGCAGGGAGGTCCAAACGGAAAGAAACAGGATTAAGAATCTCCAATATTCTATAAGGGCCGATGAACCGAGGTTTAAACTTAGGAGAAGAGACCCTCATAGGGACAAAACGAGAAGACAACCACACTAAATCTCCAACACAAAGCCGAGAACCAACACGACGATGACGGTTGGCAAAACGCTGAGTCTTCTCCTGGGACAACTTCAAATTGTCCATAACCTGCCCCCAGATGTGATGCAATCTCTCCACCACCGCATCCACTCCAGGACAATCCGAGGATTCCACCTGACCGGAGGAAAATCGAGGGTGAAACCCCGAATTACAGAAAAACGGGGACACCAAGGTGGAAGAACTGGCCCGATTATTGAGGGCGAACTCTGCCAATGGCAAAAAAGCAACCCAATCATCCTGGTCAGCAGAGACAAAACACCTCAGATATGTCTCAAGGGTCTGATTAGTCCGCTCGGTCTGGCCATTAGTCTGAGGGTGAAAAGCAGATGAAAAAGACAAATCTATGCCCATCCTAGCACAGAATGCCCGCCAAAATCTAGACACAAATTGGGTACCTCTGTCAGAAACAATATTCTCAGGAATACCGTGCAATCGGACAACATTCTGAAAAAACAGAGGAACCAACTCAGAAGAAGAAGGCAACTTGGGCAGAGGAACCAAATGGACCATTTTAGAGAAACGGTCACAGACCACCCAGATGACAGACATCTTCTGGGAAACAGGCAGATCTGAAATAAAATCCATCGAGATGTGTGTCCAAGGCCTCTTAGGAATAGGCAAGGGCAACAGCAGTCCGCTAGCCCGAGAACTACAAGACTTGGCCCGAGCACAAACGTCACATGACTGCACAAAGACTCGCACATCTCGTGACAGAGAAGGCCACCAGAAGGATCTTGCCACCAAATCCCTGGTACCAAAAATTCCGGGATGACCTGCCAATGCAGAAGAATGTACCTCAGAGATGACTCTGCTGGTCCAATCATCCGGAACAAACAGTCTATCAGGCGGACAACGATCCGGTCTATCCGCCTGAAACTCTTGCAAGGACCGCCGCAGATCAGGAGAAACGGCCGACAAAATTACTCCCTCCCTAAGGATACCTGTGGGTTCAGAATTACCAGGAGAGTCCGGGTCAAAACTCCTAGAAAGGGCATCTGCCTTAACATTCTTAGAACCCGGTAGGTATGACACCACAAAATTAAAGCGAGAAAAAAATAAAGACCAGCGCGCCTGTCTAGGATTCAGGCGTCTGGCAGTCTCAAGATAAATCAAATTTTTGTGGTCAGTCAATACCACCACCTGATGCCTAGCCCCCTCGAGCCAATGGCGCCACTCCTCAAACGCCCACTTCATGACCAAAAGCTCCCGATTCCCAACATCATAATTCCGCTCTGCGGGCGAAAATTTGCGAGAAAAGAAGGCACAAGGCCTAATGACGGAGCAGTCGGAACCTTTCTGCGACAACACTGCCCCAGCTCCGATCTCCGAAGCGTCAACCTCAACCTGAAAAGGCAGATTCACATCAGGCTGACGCAACACAGGGGCAGAGGCAAAACGGCGCTTAAGCTCCTGAAAGGCCTCTACAGCATGAGGGGACCAATTAGCAACATCAGCGCCTTGTCTGGTCAAATCAGTCAGTGGTTTAACGACATCCGAAAAACCAGCAATAAATCGGCGGTAAAAGTTGGCAAAGCCCAAAAATCTCTGAAGACCCTTAAGAGAGGAGGGCTGAGTCCAGTCACAAATAGCTTGCACCTTGACGGGATCCATCTCAATGGAAGAGGGAGAAAAAATATACCCCAAAAAGGAAATTTTCTGGACCCCAAAAACGCACTTAGACCCCTTCACACATAAAGAATTAGACCGCAGAACCTGAAAAACTCTCCTGACCTGCTGGACATGAGAGTCCCAGTCATCAGAAAAAATCAGAATATCATCCAGATATATTATCATAAATCTATCCAGAAAATCGCGGAAAATATCATGCATAAAAGACTGGAAAACTGAAGGGGCATTAGAAAGACCAAAAGGCATGACCAAATACTCAAAGTGGCCCTCGGGCGTATTAAATGCGGTCTTCCACTCATCCCCCTGCCTGATCCGCACCAAATTATACGCCCCACGAAGATCAATTTTAGAGAACCACTTAGCACCCTCTATACGAGCAAACAAATCAGTAAGCAATGGCAATGGGTATTGATACTTAACAGTGATCTTATTCAGAAGCCGATAATCAATACATGGTCTCAAAGAGCCGTCTTTTTTTGAGACAAAGAAAAACCCAGCTCCCAAGGGAGAAGAAGATGGACGAATATGTCCCTTTTCCAAAGACTCCTTTATATATTCCCGCATAGCAGCATGTTCCGGCACAGACAAATTAAACAAACGACCCTTTGGATATTTACAACCCGGTATCAAATCTATGGCACAATCGCACTCACGGTGCGGAGGTAACGACCCAAGCTTGGGTTCGTCAAAGACGTCTTGATAATCAGAGAGGAACTCAGGGACTTCAGAGGGAATGGACGACGAAATAGAAACCAAAGGTACGTCCCCATGAATACCCTTACATCCCCAGCTCAACACAGACATTGCTCTCCAGTCCAAGACTGGGTTGTGAGACTGCAACCATGGCAATCCCAGTACCAAATCGTCATGTAAATTATACAGCACCAGGAA
Source organism: Ranitomeya variabilis (assembly GCF_051348905.1). Taxonomy (NCBI): domain Eukaryota; kingdom Metazoa; phylum Chordata; class Amphibia; order Anura; family Dendrobatidae; genus Ranitomeya; species Ranitomeya variabilis. Next base: position 655,153,003 of record NC_135234.1, read on the forward strand.
ACGAATAATCTCCTGGTGATCCGGATTGATACGCATGGTTACTTGTGTCCAGTATTGTGGTTTATTATTAGCCAATGGGGTGGAGTCAATCCCCTTCAGAGGAATAAGAGTCTCCAAAGGCTCTAAATCAAAACCACAACGATTGGCAAAGGACCAATCCATAAGACTCAGAGCGGCGCCAGAGTCAACATAGGCGTCCGTGGCAATGGATGACAAAGAGCAAATCAGGGTTACAGACAAAATAAACTTAGACTGAATGGTGCCAATGGAAACAGACTTATCAAGCTTCTTTGTACGCCTAGAGCATGCCGATATAACATGAGTAGAATCCCCACAATAGAAACACAATCCATTCTTCCGTCTAAAATTCTGTCGCTCGCTCCTGGACAGAATTCTATCACACTGCATACTTTCTGGCGTCTTTTCCATAGACACCGCCAGATGGTGCACCGGTTTGCGCTCCCGCAGACGCCTATCAATCTGAATAGCCATTGTCATGGACTCATTCAGACCTGCAGGCAAAGGGAACCCCACCATAACATCCTTAACGGCATCAGAGAGACCTTCTCTGAAAGTTGCCGCCAAGGCGCACTCATTCCACTGAGTAAGCACAGACCATTTACGGAATTTTTGGCAGAAAACTTCAGCTTCGTCTTGCCCCTGAGATAGTGCCATCAAAGTTTTTTCTGCCTGAAGTTCCAAATGAGGTTCCTCATAAAGCAAGCCCAAGGCCAGAAAAAACGCATCCACATCGCGTAACGCAGGATCCCCTGCTGGCAATGAGAAGGCCCAATCTTGAGGGTCACCCCTGAGCAAGGAAATCACAATCCTAACCTGCTGAGCAGGGTCTCCAGCTGAACGAGACTTCAGGGACAAATAAAGCTTACAATTATTTCGGAAATTCAGGAAGCTAGCTCTATTCCCTGTGAAGAACTCCGGCAAAGGAATTCTCGGCTCAGATACCGGAGCATGTACCACAAAATCTTGTAAATTTTGTACTTTCGTGATGAGATTATTCAAACCCGCAGTTACACTCTGGAGATCCATTATTGTCAGGTGCACACAGAGCATACAGAGATTAGGAGGAGAGAGAGAAAAAAGACTGCAGCAAGGCAGACTGGAGGAAAAAAAAAAAAAAAAAAAAATTCCAGCAGACTACTTATAACTCTCCTTTCTCAACCTGGGTCTTTAACACTTTATGGGCCGGTCAAACTGTCATGATCTCTGCAGGCAGAGATCATAGCAAGCCTATAGAGGGACAAGCTCTCGGAAGATGGAACTATACTGACCATGAACTAAGCCTGCCGCGCAACTAGAAATAGCCAGGTAGCATTTCCTATTTATCGCTAGATGCCCAGCTCTGGCCTAAGACCTAAATAGCTAGCAGAGGGAAATATAAGACCTGGCTCACCTCTAGAGAAATATTCCAAAGAAGACAGTAGCCCCCCACATATAATGACGGTGAGTTCAGATGAAACAACAAACGCAGCAGGAAAATAGTCTTAGCAAATTTGAGGTCCGCTTACTAGATAGCAGAAGACAGATAGTATACTTTCATGGTCAGCAGAAAAACACTAACAAAACACCATCCAGAGATTACCTTAAACTCTGGCATTAACTCATAACGCCAGAGTAGCAATCCCTGATCAACGAGAGCTTTCCAGACACAGTAACAAAACTTCAGCTGTGAACTGGAACAGATAGGCAAAACAAAACATGGACAAAAGTCCAACTTATCTAGTAGTTGTCTAGAAGCAGGAACAAGCACTGAGAGGCATCAGATAACATTGTTGACCGGCAAGAAACCACCAGAGAAATGAGCTTAAATAGCGACACCCACTACTGATGGAATCAGGTGAAACAGGAAAGAGGATGACAAGTCCAATTCCACAAGCGGCCACCGGGGGAGCCCAGAATCCAAATTCACAACAGTTGTGTCTGCGTGGCTTTTGCAGGACACGTTGCCGGCTACACAGCAGGGGAACAGCTGGCGGTGCTGGACCCCACTGACACATTGGCGAGGTGTTTGGCTCTGTGCAGCCAGCACTTCCGGACAGCAACTAGCGTTGTTGGAGCCCGGGCTCTGCAGGTGGAGCAGAGTGTAGGCCGAAGCCTAATTGAACCGATTTCAAAAGTCACCTTTAACCCCCCCTCAGGGGTTACAAAGTAGAAGAGCCACAGCTTATGCAGCAGCAGTGCTGCGCAAGTCAAAGGTTGCTCTTGTAATTTTTCTCCTTGCACACGCTGAATGGAACACGTATAACATTTAGCCCTTTATACAGTCAAACTGTGTAATGGAGGCGAGAGTTCCCTTTGTAATGAGACGCAGCACAGGTGTCAAGAATCCCACCTTGGTGCTGGGTGCAGCCTCCCGAGCGTTGTTATTTGCTGTACAGGAGTCTGCGCTGTCGTGTTATCCCCTGGCCTAGCGCCGTTAGCGCTGCCCATCTTCTGGCATCATGTAATGTCGGCCGGTGCGGTTCGCGATGACCATGAATCCCAGCCCCGCAGTGTCTTAACATTGTTAAAACACTGCGGGGCTGGGATTCAGGGCCTGGCGCAGCACATATGTTCGCCTCTCACACTCGGGTCCTTACACCCGCTTCAGACTGTGCGGCGTCATCTGATCCCTTATCGCATGCCACGGCCATGAAGCCGCACAGTCCGAAGAAGGCGGAAGGAGAGGAGGGACAGGCGAACTGATGCACTGATCCTGCCCATCAATCACACCCTCGCAGTCCCAATAAATAAGACACCGAGGGGCGTTGTGTGGGTCAGGGCGGCCGCAGAGGCGCAGGCAGCCAAACAATGATGCCAGAAGACGGGCAGCGCTACCAAGGGGGTTGCAGCGTGTCATTACAAAGGAAAGTCACACCACCGGGACGGTTAAATGGTCACACAGAGGACACATTGCAGACGTGTTTTCAGTTCCACATGTGCGAGGAGAATACGTTTCTGAGCCACCTTGCACACATGCAGCATTACCGCTGTACAAGGTGGCTGGATAACGTAAAAACGCCTGGGGGAGGGGGGACAGGTTCCCTTCAATTTCAGTTCTTGTGTCTGCGTGGCTTTTGCAGGACACGTTGCCGGCTGCACAGCAGGGGAACAGCTGGCGGTGCTGGACCCCACTGACACATTGGCTGGTGTTTTTCTCTGTGCAGCTAGCACATCTGGGCAAAAACTGGCGGTGTGTTAGAGCCCAGGGACAGCAGGAGGAGGAGCAGGAGGAGGAGGAGCAGGGGGAGGGGAGTGTAGGCCGAAGCCTGCACAGGCGGCAGCTTTGGGTGTGTTGTGTCTGCGTGGCTTTTGCAGGACACGTTGCCGGCTACACAGCAGGGGAACAGCTGGCGGTGCTGGACCCCACTGACACATTGGCGAGGTGTTTGGCTCTGTGCAGCCAGCACTTCCGGACAGCAACTAGCGTTGTTGGAGCCCGGGCTCTGCAGGTGGAGCAGAGTGTAGGCCGAAGCCTAATTGAACCGATTTCAAAAGTCACCTTTAACCCCCCCTCAGGGGTTACAAAGTAGAAGAGCCACAGCTTATGCAGCAGCAGTGCTGCGCAAGTCAAAGGTTGCTCTTGTAATTTTTCTCCTTGCACACGCTGAATGGAACACGTATAACATTTAGCCCTTTATACAGTCAAACTGTGTAATGGAGGCGAGAGTTCCCTTTGTAATGAGACGCAGCACAGGTGTCAAGAATCCCACCTTGGTGCTGGGTGCAGCCTCCCGAGCGTTGTTATTTGCTGTACAGGAGTCTGCGCTGTCGTGTTATCCCCTGGCCTAGCGCCGTTAGCGCTGCCCATCTTCTGGCATCATGTAATGTCGGCCGGTGCGGTTCGCGATGACCATGAATCCCAGCCCCGCAGTGTCTTAACATTGTTAAAACACTGCGGGGCTGGGATTCAGGGCCTGGCGCAGCACATATGTTCGCCTCTCACACTCGGGTCCTTACACCCGCTTCAGACTGTGCGGCGTCATCTGATCCCTTATCGCATGCCACGGCCATGAAGCCGCACAGTCCGAAGAAGGCGGAAGGAGAGGAGGGACAGGCGAACTGATGCACTGATCCTGCCCATCAATCACACCCTCGCAGTCCCAATAAATAAGACACCGAGGGGCGTTGTGTGGGTCAGGGCGGCCGCAGAGGCGCAGGCAGCCAAACAATGATGCCAGAAGACGGGCAGCGCTACCAAGGGGGTTGCAGCGTGTCATTACAAAGGAAAGTCACACCACCGGGACGGTTAAATGGTCACACAGAGGACACATTGCAGACGTGTTTTCAGTTCCACATGTGCGAGGAGAATACGTTTCTGAGCCACCTTGCACACATGCAGCATTACCGCTGTACAAGGTGGCTGGATAACGTAAAAACGCCTGGGGGAGGGGGGACAGGTTCCCTTCAATTTCAGTTCTTGTGTCTGCGTGGCTTTTGCAGGACACGTTGCCGGCTGCACAGCAGGGGAACAGCTGGCGGTGCTGGACCCCACTGACACATTGGCTGGTGTTTTTCTCTGTGCAGCTAGCACATCTGGGCAAAAACTGGCGGTGTGTTAGAGCCCAGGGACAGCAGGAGGAGGAGCAGGAGGAGGAGGAGCAGGGGGAGGGGAGTGTAGGCCGAAGCCTGCACAGGCGGCAGCTTTGGGTGTGTTGTGTCTGCGTGGCTTTTGCAGGACACGTTGCCGGCTACACAGCAGGGGAACAGCTGGCGGTGCTGGACCCCACTGACACATTGGCGAGGTGTTTGGCTCTGTGCAGCCAGCACTTCCGGACAGCAACTAGCGTTGTTGGAGCCCGGGCTCTGCAGGTGGAGCAGAGTGTAGGCCGAAGCCTAATTGAACCGATTTCAAAAGTCACCTTTAACCCCCCCTCAGGGGTTACAAAGTAGAAGAGCCACAGCTTATGCAGCAGCAGTGCTGCGCAAGTCAAAGGTTGCTCTTGTAATTTTTCTCCTTGCACACGCTGAATGGAACACGTATAACATTTAGCCCTTTATACAGTCAAACTGTGTAATGGAGGCGAGAGTTCCCTTTGTAATGAGACGCAGCACAGGTGTCAAGAATCCCACCTTGGTGCTGGGTGCAGCCTCCCGAGCGTTGTTATTTGCTGTACAGGAGTCTGCGCTGTCGTGTTATCCCCTGGCCTAGCGCCGTTAGCGCTGCCCATCTTCTGGCATCATGTAATGTCGGCCGGTGCGGTTCGCGATGACCATGAATCCCAGCCCCGCAGTGTCTTAACATTGTTAAAACACTGCGGGGCTGGGATTCAGGGCCTGGCGCAGCACATATGTTCGCCTCTCACACTCGGGTCCTTACACCCGCTTCAGACTGTGCGGCGTCATCTGATCCCTTATCGCATGCCACGGCCATGAAGCCGCACAGTCCGAAGAAGGCGGAAGGAGAGGAGGGACAGGCGAACTGATGCACTGATCCTGCCCATCAATCACACCCTCGCAGTCCCATTAAATAAGACAACGAGGGCTGTTGTGTGGGTCAGGGCGGCCGCAGAAGCGCAGCCAGCCAAACAATGATGCCAGAAGACGGGCAGCGTTACCAAGGAGCTTGTTGCGTGTGTCAATACAAAGTCAAATCACACCTGAGGGACGTTTTAATGGTCACAGAGGACACATTTTAGACGTGTTCACTTCAACATGGGCAAGGAGAATAAGTTTCTGAGCCACCTTGAACACATGCAGCATTACTGCTGTTCAAGGTAGCTGTAAAACATAGAAACACCTGGGGGAGGGGGGACAGGTTCCCTTCAATTTCAGTTCTTGTGTCTGCGTGGCGGTCGCAGGACACGTTGCCGGCTACACAGCAGGGGAACAGCTGGCGGTGCTGGACCCCACTGACACATTGGCTGGTGTTTTTCTCTGTGCAGCTAGCACATCTGGGCAAAAACTGGCGGTGTTAGAGCCCAGGGTCAGCAGGAGGAGCAGGGGGAGCGGAGTGTAGGCCGAAGCCTGCACTCGAGCAAGTTGAAAGGAAACCTTTAACCCCCCCCCCCCCCAGGCGTTTGTAGCTGAAAGAGCCATTGTGTACAGCACTAATGCTGGAAAAGGTAAACTTAGCTCTTTTAATTATGGTCCTTGTACATGCGGAACCTAACATTTATGAAATGTGTCCCCACACAGCGTTAAACCGTCCGGTAGGTGGAACTTTCCTTTGTCGTGTGACGCAGCACAGCCATCATTTTTACCCCCTTGTCGCCGTTCGCCCCCTCCTCAGCGTTGTTTGAATCTGTCCCGGAGCCTGCGCTGTTAGGTTAGCCCATGGCCATGCACACATGTTGCGCTGCCCGTCTTCTGACCTCATTTGGTGTCAGGCTGGCTGCGCCTGTGCGGGTGCGCTGGCCGAGATCCCGCCTCGCAGTGTCGTCTCATGTAATCCCACCGCGGGCCTGTGATCCGTGCCCGTGCGCAGTGCATATCCTCTCCTCTCACTCCCCTCCCTACGGCTTTTTCAGACTGTGCGGTGTCACGGCCGTGGCATGCTATTAGGGACCAGCTGACATCGCACAGTCTGAAGAAGCCATAGGGAGGGGAGTGAGAGGAGAGGATATGCACTGCGCACGGGCACGGATCACAGGCCCGCGGTGGGATTACATTAGACGACACTGCGAGGCGGGATCTCGGCCAGCGCACCCGCACAGGCGCAGCCAGCCTGACACCAAATGAGGTCAGAAGACGGGCAGCGCAACATGTGTGCATGGCCAAGGGCTAACCTAACAGCGCAGGCTCCGGGACAGATTCAAACAACGCTGAGGAGGGGGCGCACGGCGCCAAGGGGGTAAAAATGATGGCTGTGCTGCGTCACACGACAAAGGAAAGTTCCACCTACCGGACGGTGTAACGCTGTGTGGGGACACATTTCATAAGTGTTTGGTTCAGCATGTGCAAGGAGCATCACGAAAAGAGGCACTTTTTCCCTTTGCATCATTACTGCTGCACAAGGTGGCTCCTTCAGTAACAAACGCCTGGGGGGGGGGGGGTCAGGTTCCCTTACATTTAACTTGTTGTGCCTGCGTGGCGGTCGCAGTACACGTTGCCGTATACACAGCAGGGGAACAGCTGACGTTACTGAACCCCAATAACAGAGGAGGGACTGTTGACTGTGCGTACAGCACTTCTGGACGGCAACTGGCGGTGTTGGAGCCCAGGGACAGGTGGAGGAGGAGGAGGTTGGAGGAGGTAGGAGGGATTGCCACACACACAGCAGGGGAACAGCTGACGTTACTGAACCCCAATAACAGAGGAGGGACTGTTGACTGTGCGTACAGCACTTCTGGACGGCAACTGGCGGTGTTGGAGCCCAGGGACAGGTGGAGGAGGAGGAGGTTGGAGGAGGTAGGAGGGATTGCCACACACACAGCAGGGGAACAGCTGACGTTACTGAACCCCAATAACAGAGGAGGGACTGTTGACTGTGCGTACAGCACTTCTGGACGGCAACTGGCGGTGTTGGAGCCCAGGGACAGGTGGAGGAGGAGGAGGTTGGAGGAGGTAGGAGGGATTGCCACACACACAGCAGGGGAACAGCTGACGTTACTGAACCCCAATAACAGAGGAGGGACTGTTGACTGTGCGTACAGCACTTCTGGACGGCAACTGGCGGTGTTGGAGCCCAGGGACAGGTGGAGGAGGAGGAGGTTGGAGGAGGTAGGAGGGATTGCCACACACACAGCAGGGGAACAGCTGACGTTACTGAACCCCAATAACAGAGGAGCGACTGTTGACTGTGCGTACAGCACTTCTGGACGGCAACTGGCGGTGTTGGAGCCCAGGGACAGGTGGAGGAGGAGGAGGTTGGAGGAGGTAGGAGGAGGTAGGAGGGATTGCCACACACACAGCAGGGGAACAGCTGACGTTACTGAACCCCAATAACAGAGGAGGGACTGTTGACTGTGCGTACAGCACTTCTGGACGGCAACTGGCGGTGTTGGAGCCCAGGGACAGGTGGAGGAGGAGGAGGTTGGAGGAGGTAGGAGGGATTGCCACACACACAGCAGGGGAACAGCTGACGTTACTGAACCCCAATAACAGAGGAGCGACTGTTGACTGTGCGTACAGCACTTCTGGACGGCAACTGGCGGTGTTGGAGCCCAGGGACAGGTGGAGGAGGAGGAGGTTGGAGGAGGTAGGAGGAGGTAGGAGGGATTGCCACACACACAGCAGGGGAACAGCTGACGTTACTGAACCCCAATAACAGAGGAGGGACTGTTGACTGTGCGTACAGCACTTCTGGACGGCAACTGGCGGTGTTGGAGCCCAGGGGCAGGTGGAGGAGGAGGAGGTAGGAGGAGGTAGGAGGGATTGCCACACACACAGCAGGGGAACAGCTGACGTTACTGAACCCCAATAACAGAGGAGGGACTGTTGACTGTGCGTACAGCACTTCTGGACGGCAACTGGCGGTGTTGGAGCCCAGGGACAGGTGGAGGAGGAGGAGGTTGGAGGAGGTAGGAGGGATTGCCACACACACAGCAGGGGAACAGCTGACGTTACTGAACCCCAATAACAGAGGAGCGACTGTTGACTGTGCGTACAGCACTTCTGGACGGCAACTGGCGGTGTTGGAGCCCAGGGACAGGTGGAGGAGGAGGAGGTTGGAGGAGGTAGGAGGAGGTAGGAGGGATTGCCACACACACAGCAGGGGAACAGCTGACGTTACTGAACCCCAATAACAGAGGAGGGACTGTTGACTGTGCGTACAGCACTTCTGGACGGCAACTGGCGGTGTTGGAGCCCAGGGACAGGTGGAGGAGGAGGAGGTTGGAGGAGGTAGGAGGGATTGCCACACACACAGCAGGGGAACAGCTGACGTTACTGAACCCCAATAACAGAGGAGCGACTGTTGACTGTGCGTACAGCACTTCTGGACGGCAACTGGCGGTGTTGGAGCCCAGGGACAGGTGGAGGAGGAGGAGGTTGGAGGAGGTAGGAGGAGGTAGGAGGGATTGCCACACACACAGCAGGGGAACAGCTGACGTTACTGAACCCCAATAACAGAGGAGGGACTGTTGACTGTGCGTACAGCACTTCTGGACGGCAACTGGCGGTGTTGGAGCCCAGGGGCAGGTGGAGGAGGAGGAGGTAGGAGGAGGTAGGAGGGATTGCCACACACACAGCAGGGGAACAGCTGACGTTACTGAACCCCAATAACAGAGGAGGGACTGTTGACTGTGCGTACAGCACTTCTGGACGGCAACTGGCGGTGTTGGAGCCCAGGGACAGGTGGAGGAGGAGGAGGTAGGAGGAGGTAGGAGGGATTGCCACACACACAGCAGGGGAACAGCTGACGTTACTGAACCCCAATAACAGAGGAGGGACTGTTGACTGTGCGTACAGCACTTCTGGACGGCAACTGGCGGTGTTGGAGCCCAGGGACAGGTGGAGGAGGAGGAGGTTGGAGGAGGTAGGAGGGATTGCCACACACACAGCAGGGGAACAGCTGACGTTACTGAACCCCAATAACAGAGGAGGGACTGTTGACTGTGCGTACAGCACTTCTGGACGGCAACTGGCGGTGTTGGAGCCCAGGGACAGGTGGAGGAGGAGGAGGTTGGAGGAGGTAGGAGGGATTGCCACACACACAGCAGGGGAACAGCTGACGTTACTGAACCCCAATAACAGAGGAGCGACTGTTGACTGTGCGTACAGCACCTCTGGACGGCAACTGGCGGTGTTGGAGCCCAGGGACAGGTGGAGGAGGAGGAGGTTGGAGGAGGTAGGAGGGATTGCCACACACACAGCAGGGGAACAGCTGACGTTACTGAACCCCAATAACAGAGGAGCGACTGTTGGGACTGTGCGTACAGCACTACCAGGCAACAACTAGCGGTGTTGGAGCCCAGGGACAGATGGAAAAGCAGAGGAACACAATGTAGGCCGAAGCCTGAGAAAGTCGAAAGGGAACCTTTAACCCCCCCCCAAGGCGTTTGTAGCTGAAAGAGCCAGCTTGTGCAGCACAAAAGATGCAAAAGGAAAAGGTGGCTCTTTTCATCATGCTCCTTGCAAACACAGAACTAAACACTTATAAAATGTGTCCCCTGCAACCGTGAAACCGTCCCGGAGGTGGGACTTTCCTTCGTAATGTGACGCAGCCCAGCCGTCATTCCTACCCCCCCGGCGCCGCGCACCGGCTCCTCAGCGTTGTTTTATTCCGTCCAGGAGCCTGCGCTGTTATGTTATCCCGTGGCCAGGCACACTTAGCGCTGCCCGTCTTCTGGCATCATTTGGTGTCTGGATGGCTGCGCCTGTGCGGCCGCGCTGGCAGAGAGCCCGCCTCGCAGTGTCTTCTGATTTAATCCCACTGGGGGCCTGGGATCCATGGACATGCGCAGTGCATATCTGAACCTCCACCTCTCACTCATCTCCCTATGGCTTCTTCAGACTGTGCGGTGTCACGGCCGTGGCATGCTGTTAGGGACCAGCTGACACCAAACAGTCTGAAGAAGCCATAGGGAAATGAGTGAGAGGTGGAGGTTCAGATATGCACTGCGCATGTCCATGGATCCCAGGCCCCCAGTGGGATTAAATCAGAAGACACTGCGAGGCGGGCTCTCTGCCAGCGCGGCCGCACAGGCGCAGCCATCCAGACACCAAATGATGCCAGAAGACGGGCAGCGCTAAGTGTGCCTGGCCACGGGATAACATAACAGCGCAGGCTCCTGGACGGAATAAAACAACGCTGAGGAGCCGGTGCGCGGCGCCGGGGGGGTAGGAATGACGGCTGGGCTGCGTCACATTACGAAGGAAAGTCCCACCTCCGGGACGGTTTTACGGTTGCAGGGGACACATTTTATAAGTGTTAAGTTCTGCGTGTGCAAGGAGCTAAACAAAAATAGCTACCTTTTCCTTGGGCAGCATTACTGCTGCACAAGGTGGCTCTTTCAGTAACAAACGCCTTGGGGGGGGGGGGGACAGATTCCCTTACATTTCAGTTGTTGTGTCAGCGTGGCGGTCGCATGACACATTGCCGGCTACACAGCTGGGGATCAGCTGACGTTACTGAAACCCAATAACACTGGGTCGTATGTTTTGACTGTGCAGACGGCACGTCTGAGCCTCAACTGGCGGTGTTGGAGCCCAGGAATTTAAGTTCAGGTGGTAGAAAGATGAACACAACAGGAGACCTGGATAACGTATACAGTGACCTAATTATTCAATCAGGAGGAGGAGTGGCAAATTCCGGCGAGATCCAGGCCTTGTTCATTTTCAGGAAAGTAAGCCGGTCAACGTTATCGGAGGATAGTCGCATGCGACGGTCAGTTAGTACACCACCTGCAGCACTAAAGACACGTTCCGATAATACACTGGCCGCAGGGCAAGACAGCACCTCCAATGCATACTGGCTTAGCTCTGGCCATGTATCCAGCTTTGAGACCCAAAACTTGAAAGGGGAAGAGCCGTCTGGGAGTACAGCAAGAGGGCAAGACATGTAGTCTGTCACCATCTGACGGAACCGTTGCCTCCTGCTGACTGGAGCCGTCTGTGATGGTGTAGACTTTTGTGGCGGGCACAGAAAACTGTGCCACAGTTCGGCCATACTGGTCTTGCCTTGGGCAGAGGCACTGCTTCTGCTCCCTCTTTGTGCAGAGCCTCCACCACGGCCTGGACGCACTGAGCTGCTTTGGAATGCACTAGCAGCACTTCTCTCAGTTGGAATGGAGAAGATGATGGAATTGACCAGTGTGTCTTGGTACTCCCGCATTTTTCGCTCCCGGTTCAACGGTGTGATGAGGCTTTCTACGTTGTCCCGGTAGCGAGGATCGAGGAGGGTGAACACCCAATAATCAGACATGTTGAGAATGTGGGCGATGCGGCGGTCGTTTCTCAGGCACTGCAGCATGTAATCCACCATGTGCTGCAGACTGCCAACTGCCCAAGAAACGCTGTCCCCTGCTGGAGGCGTGATCTCTGCCCGCTCGTCATCACCCCACCCTCGCTGTACACACTGAGTACTGGACAATTGTGTAACTCCCTCCTCTGGACGGATGTCTTCCTCCTCCATTGACTCCTCCTCATCCTCCTCACAAACGGTCCCCTGCCTACGCGTTTGTGAGGAACCACGTGGCGCTGACTGTCCAGAAGATGATGGAAATGGTGAATCCTCATCCTCCACCTCTTCCACAACATCATCCCTTAGCGCTTGCAGTGATTTTTCAAGCAGGCAGATAAGGGGGACAGTCATGCTGACTAGTGCATCATCTGCACTCGCCATCCGCGTGGAATAATCAAAGGGACGCAAAACCTGGCAGACGTCATTCATAGTGGCCCACTCTGTGGTTGTGAAGTCTGTACGGCGCTGACTGCGACTTTTTTGCGCCTGAAGCAGCTGGTACTCCATTACAGCTTGCTGCTGCTCACACAACCGCTCCAACATATGTAACGTGGAATTCCACCTGGTAGGTAGGTCACATATGATGCGATGTTCCGGCAGGCGGTGTCGGCGCTGCAGAGCCGCAATGCGCGCTTTTGCCGTGCTGGAACGCCGCAAGTGAGCACACTCTAGGCGGACCTTGTGCAGCAGTGCATCAAGATCCGGATAGTCCCTCAAAAAGCTCTGCACGACCAAATTGAGCACATGTGCCAGACATGGGATGTGAGTGAGGTTGCCGAGGCCCAGAGCTGCCACCAGATTTCGGCCATTATCACACACTACCATGCCTGGCTGGAGATTCGCTGGCACAAACCACACATCGCTCTCCTGCTTGATGGCATTCCAGAGCTCCTGCGCTGTGTGGCTACGATTCCCCAAGAAAATTAATTTCAAGACGGCCTGTTGACGTTTGGCCACGGCTGTGCTCATGTCGGTCGTAACAGGTACACGTTCATCACGGGTCCATGTGGAGGTGGACTGTGACGGCTCCTGCAGCGATGATTCTGAGGAACTGGTGTAAGAGGAGGAGTCAATGCGTACAGAATGGATTCCTGCAATCCTTGGAGTGGGCAGGACACGTCCTGCGCCACTCGCACGGTCTGTACCCGGCTCAACGACATTAACCCAATGGGCAGTGAGGGAAAGGTATCGCCCCTGTCCATGTTGACTGGTCCACGCATCGGTGGTGAGGTGGACCTTGCTACTGACGGCGTTCAGTAGCGCGTGTTTTATGTGTCCCTCCACATGCTTCTGCAGGGCAGGGACGGCTTGCCTGCTGAAGTAAAAGCGGCTGGGCACATTGTACTGTGGGACTGCCAATGACATCAAGTCACGGAAGCTGTCAGTCTCCACCAGCCTGAATGACAGCATTTCCAGTGACAGAAGTTTGGCAATGCCTGCAGTCAGAGCCTGTGCTCGTGGGTGGTTTGACGAGAAAGGCCGCCTTTTCTCCCATGCCTGTACTACCGATGGCTGTAGACTGGGCTGGGAGTGTGTGGATGACTGGGAAAGTGGCGCTGCGGGTGGAATTACAGCGGGTCTCTGGACAACAGGGGCAGAGGTTCTTCCACGGCGATCCTGGGAGGACGCCGAACCAGCTGCGTGTGAGGTAGAGGAAGAGGCAACACGAGCTGAAGAGGTGGTAGCTGCCGCTGTTGGTTGGCCTACCTCTTCAGTGTGTTTTTCTAACTCCGCCGGGTGCCTGTTGCGCACATGTTTCCACATGTTGGAGGTATTGAGGTTGCTGACATTTTTCCCTCTTTTGACTTTTTGATGACACACGTTGCATCTGACATAGCAAATGTCATCTGCAACTGTGTCAAAAAAGGACCAGGCACTGCAAGTCTTGGGAGCGCCCTTTTTGGCTTTTGGAAGAGACATGCTCCTAACGGGTGCCAAAGCGGAGGCTGCAGGATCCGCAGTCTTCCCCCTCCCTCTCCCTCTTTGGGCCGTACGGGGAATCTCTTCCTCAGAGCTGCTCCCACCACCTTCCTGTCCCTCACGCCAAGATGGGTCGAGGACCTCATCATCTACACTACCCTCTGCCCCCAACTGCTCCTCCTGGGTAGTCTCAGCAGCAGAGCACGCACCAGTAAGTGGCACCTGAGTGTCATCATCAGCTGATGCGGCCTGCGATGTGGTGACCGGAGCCACTGGCCCACCCGCCTCTTCAGAGGAAGACAGAAAAAGCTGTTGGGCATCACTGCACCCTGCCTCTTCTTCCATTTCTCCAATGCTGCTTGGCTGGCCCCCTGTTTCCAAGCCAAGAGATTCAGAGAACAGAAGTAGAGACGGCTCCTGTCCTGGGCTCTCTGTCTGCCTGGGCAATTTGGCAGGTGGTGAAGAGACAGATGGCTGCTCTCCAGTGCTCTGTGTCTGAGAGGATGTGGCACTAATGGAAGTTGATGCATTAGCTGCCATCCATCCGACAACAGCTTCAATTTGTTCTTCACGCAGCAGCGGTGTACGGCGCTCGGACACAAAGCTTCGCATGAACGACTGTTGCCTGGTGAAAGTGGGTGCTGATGAGTCACCGGTGCCCGCAGCAGGCACAGAATCCCCACGTCCCCTCCCTGCTCCGCGACGGCTCCCACGCCCCCGTGCCTTACTCACTGCCTTCTTCATCTTGGTTGACTGATAAAGATAAGCAGAAAAGTACTAACGGATTTGTGTGCTTATTCCTGAGCAACTCCTCCTAACAGGTATAAGAAGCACTAATTATCTAAAGTGTGGACTAGACTTTAATATGAGCTAATGTGGCCTACAGAAATGTAAAGTGGTGTAACTGGTGTGTTTGGTGAACTTTATTATTTATTTATTTTTTGGGGGCTGAACTGACAACAGATAGAGCTGCAGTCACACGGAGACCGTGCAGACAGACGTAAATGGCGCTACAAGGCCCAAAAACCCTCCTCTACTTTATCCTATGTAGTGTTTTTCCACAAATTAGCTGGAGACGGGTGGAAAGACACTAATAGGATTTTTTTGAATAAATTAGCAGCAGACTACACTATTTGGAAAAAAAAGAAAATTGATTTGGCGGTATGACGCAGTGAAAAACCCTGAGCTGGAGACAACCAGGCTATAGCTGCTCACAGATTACAGGGCGAGCTGCAGTCACACGGAGACCGTGCAGACAGCCGTAAACGGCGCTGCAAGGCCCAAAAACCCTCCTCTACTTTATCCTATGTAGTGTTTTTCCACAAATTAGCTGGAGACGGGTGGAAAGACACTAATAGGATTTTTTTAAATTAATTAGCAGCAGACTACACTACTTTGAAAAAAAAGAAAATTGATTTGGCAGTATGACGCAGTGAAAAACCCTGAGCTGGAGACAACCAGGCTATAGCTGCTCACAGATTACAGGGCGAGCTGCAGTCACACGGAGACCGTGCAGACAGCCGTAAACGGCGCTGCAAGGCCCAAAAACCCTCCTCTACTTTATCCTATGTAGTGTTTTTCCACAAATTAGCTGGAGACGGGTGGAAAGACACTAATAGGATTTTTTTAAATTAATTAGCAGCAGACTACACTACTTTGAAAAAAAAGAAAATTGATTTGGCGGTATGACGCAGTGAAAAACCCTGAGCTGGAGACAACCAGGCTACAGCTGCTCACAGATTACAGGGCGAGCTGCAGTCACACGGAGACCGTGCAGACAGCCGTAAACGGCGCTGCAAGGCCCAAAAACCCTCCTCTACTTTATCCTATGTAGTGTTTTTCCACAAATTAGCTGGAGACGGGTGGAAAGACACTAATAGGATTTTTTAAAATTAATTAGCAGCAGACTACACTACTTTGAAAAAAAAGAAAATTGATTTGGCGGTATGACGCAGTGAAAAACCCTGAGCTGGAGACAACCAGGCTACAGCTGCTCACAGATTACAGGGCGAGCTGCAGTCACACGGAGACCGTGCAGACAGCCGTAAACGGCGCTGCAAGGCCCAAAAACCCTCCTCTACTTTATCCTATGTAGTGTTTTTCCACAAATTAGCTGGAGACGGGTGGAAAGACACTAATAGGATTTTTTTGAATAAATTAGCAGCAGACTACACTACTTGGGAAAAAAAAAAAAAAAGGAACAGTATGAGGCAATGAACCACCCTCCCTGAACTGAATACAACCAACTATGGATGGCCTATGTGGCTGCACTCAGACTGGAGACTGGGCTGCACTCACACACACACACACACAGACCCTGCAGATCGCTGTGAAAACAGCGCTACAAGGCAAAAGCAAGGTGAATAGTAGGTGAACACAGCGGTTGCTAAATTAGCCTTTGGAAAGCACAAAGAAGCAAATCGCTATCTCTAAACTGTCCCTCAGTCAGCAAACAGCGTCCTGTCACTAACTGAATTCACAGCAGAGTGATCGCAAAATGGCGCCAGCGACTTTTAAACTGCATCATGACATCATTACACCAGCCAATCACAGCCTTGCCAGTAGTTTCATGCCCTCCATGCTAAACAGGATGTGCCCACACTTGGAATCAATCTCATTGGCTGAATTTCTGCTTTTTGAATCTTAGAACTTCCGATTCCAGTATCCGATACGCGGCAAGTATCGGAATCCCGGTATCGGAATTCCGATACCGCAAGTATCGGCCGATACCCGATACTTGCGGTATCGGAATGCTCAACACTAGTTACTATCCTTAGATTTCTCTGACAATAGTAGTCTATGAAACTGATATTTGTGCCACCTGAGTGTGGCTGTGCATGAAAGCAGGTTGAGATGTTGCATGTGGTATCAGGGCTGCCATCACAGCAGGCCTACACTGATCTCTCACCCACCTAATCTTAATTTGACGTTCAATTCAAAGCTGTAAATGCTGACCCAGATCCTGAATATCTGAATATTGCTGCTGTGCCTTTCTAAAATTTGTACTGTGAGTGAATTGAAGCCACTTTCCTGGTGTCTGCCCCTAGTTTGATGTGTTTTGGCAGCTTTTGGGCCCATTTTAAGATGTGTATGCATTTGTTTTTGCCTCCCACTGACTTCAGTGACATTCAGCTATGTTCGGTGAATATTCTATGAATAAATCAGTGAATATTGCAAATTCGGTGATCGTAATCCAAACCGAACATTGAAATATTCGCTCATCTCTACTTATGAGTCCATCCAACTGTTGTTATTGGCTTTAAGGTGGGCTAAAGAATGAAGAGAATTATCAATATCCTGATCTTGTACAAGTTCATGGGGAAAAGGGCGACCCCCTTCATTCCAAAACACAGTCTGTTGCTATCCTTGCACGATCACTCACGGAAAACTAATATGATTCGAGAAAAGTTAGTTCCCATCTGTTTCCCCAGCCACGTAATCACATGGTTAAGAAAGTGATTTAACTTTGTCATTTGTGCATCAGTTCTAATATTGACACCAGAATGCTAACAAATACCACTATGGGCATGCCAGAAACTGTACCTTAGATGTGTCCTAACAGTTGTTTGTACATGTATATACAAATGCAAGAATCTAATGAAATTAAGACATATCACACAAAAGTGTAGTTTAAGGGGTTTGTCCCTGTAATAAGAAATTATCACCTATCTACGGATAGATAGCTGGGACCCACCCTGCTGGGTGGGGCACTTTTATCCCCATAGGAAAGCGAGCAATGCACTGGACTTTTTCCGACAGTCCTCATATAGAATGAGTCGAATGATGTTCAAGCATATGTAATGGCACTCTATTCTAGCAGGGATAAAAGTGCCACATTCTGTCAAACCATGGATAGTACCAGTGGTCAAACCTGCACCAATCTATAAGTTATCACCTATCCTTTGAATAAGTGTTGTTAATTTCTTCTCATCAGCCAACCCATTTAAACCCATTTAAACTAAGTCATGTGACAAGGCTCGTTAAAGGGTCGACACTGACTTGTAGGATTGCTACCTTCCAATAGGTGGCACTAGAGTTCTAGGTCTCTTCCGCTCTAAAGAGTCAATTTGCATAATTAGCATATTTCCCAGAGGAGCATTGCGGCTTTAAGTCTCCTCATCTCGGCATGCGTAGCATGTCCACCTCCGTAAGGAGAAACGATACATCTGGGATAAACATTTTAAAGTAACTTTCATGAAGTAACCATAAAATTAGTACACCGACATACTATCAGCTATGATTCACTCACTACAAAACATTTTTTTTGTGTCATTTCTTTTTTCAAGCACACCTGACTTGAGCTCTACATTGGGTGTGTTATTCTCAGTAAATGACGTAGTTATTCTCTAGGACAGCTGGTTGGAAAGTCACTTTCCAATCTGAATACATCCAGAGAGAAAGGTAAACGCAGGGTAAATGATTCTTGGTTTCCATAGCTCACATCTGAATTTCCCTAGACACCTGTCAGGAGAGCATGTAAGTACTATCTATCCTGTATTTTCAGGGATTTGACAACTTGAGAATTGGATGAAAACTTTTAATCCTCATAAATTGTCTTTTGTTCAAGACAAAGAATTTAGCAGGGGAATAATGTTGAGATTATCTACAGTGGTTTATATGTTATATTATTATGTGTTATTGTGAATGCTTTCCTTATGCTACAAAACCTACATAGACTTTCTTGAATTACAACTAAAAGTTACTTTAAAAATGTTGGAGATGGTAGATAGAAATTTTTAAGGAACTGTTTGTTGGGTTTAGTTTATCGAATCCATAATGTTTGGTATACTGGTTTTATAAGCATAAGCTTGAAAAAAGGCTCTATAGAGTTGAGCCAGGACATTGGATAAATATACAAAAAGGACAACATGTCTAACATAGATATAACATAAATAATGTTTAAAATCATATTTTTGTGATAATAAATCTTTTACGACTTAAAAAATGGTCCACCAACCACTAGTGATGAGCGACAGTGCCCGGAGTTATCCAAGCATGCTCGTGTGCTAACCGAGTGTCTTCGGCGTGCTCGAATAATGTCTTCAGGGAATCGAACATAATTCTTGAGCACACCAAAGACTGGATAAAATGCAAAGAAAAAGAAAAAAAACGACAAATAGTCCAACATATAGTAAGTAATAAACTTTATAGAAAAATGAGTGATAAAAGATGGGGAAAGACCAGAGGAAAAAAGGGGGCACAACACAAGGCAATTAATATATATGAAACATTAGTGTGTATGTAATGCAGTAAATGCTAATAATGCCAAAATGTCAAAATAATAGTAATACTGTCCTTGACAGACATATCAAAAATAATCCGTAAACATTACCAAAATTAATCTGTACTGCTCAAAATATATATGTGCAATAATGAAAGGGGCAAAATGATAGGATGTGTAATAGATAGAGCCAGCTATCAAAGTGAGTAAAGTGCAAGTGCCTTAGATATAATGATAGCCCTATACCCAAACAGTGGTTATAGTATATAGATTGCTTTATTCAGCCATTACCTGAGAGTGTGCAGGGAGTCCCTTAGATGCGCCCACCCCGACACGCGTTCCGGCATCAGCCTTCGTCAGGGAGTCTAAAGCAGACAGCCAGACGAAAACTGCAAGTTATTTATTACAAAGGCACATATTGTATAATAAATTTGGGGCCAAGATATATTGAACACTATTCTCGCCCTTATGACACCTCTTGACTGACTTCCCTTTCACCAACCCCCCCCCCCAACAAACAAAGTGCTGTTGATGTATGTATGTACATGTTCTCATAATATCCTATAGACTCTTTGCAAACCTTTTAGCAGAATCTTGGCAGCAGAATTTTAGAAAAAAATACCAAGAACAACAGACAAACAAAAATGCTGTGAAAAAAACAATACTGAGCACTGCAAGTGCTTAACTCATCTTATAGTTGTGTTTATACTGTACATGGCAACTACGGTAAATGTAAAACTAAACACAAAAGCTTGAATGGGAAGCTCAAAAACCAAGGGATTATGCAGAGTTTCAAATATCGATGGATTTTGAAGGGACGAGGAAACAATATTCACTTGCTTAATACTGTGAGATTTGTTGTGTCATGTCTAACACAACTGATGTGCCATAGCCTAGATGAAGTGTTGTAGTATTATAAAGCTTAAATGTCAATGAGCACGCAAGTTCTATAATGTACAGGAGGAAATGAGAACATTAACCCTATGTTTATGGTTGCTTGCTTGGAACAGTTAAGCCCTCATACTTATTAGACTAATGTCAGCCGAATCCGCCCATATTGACAGATTCAGCTGACACTAATGTGTTTGGGGTGGGGCATCAGCTGACTGATTGTTAGGAGGAGATGTTGGTTGCACATGACTGATTGCAAACTGAAGATTGCTTTGTTCTGCTACAGATAAGCTACTGAAAGAGATGTTTATCGGTATCGGTAACTTTTTCATAGAGAACACAGGGACGATCAGATGATTGAGTGCTCCTATGTATGGAAGACATGCCGAAGATAGTTGCTTGCCGAATGATTAGCAGAAGCATTGTTTGGCCAAAGCCATCTAATCTGTATGAAGACCTTGCCTTTGTCAATGCTCACATTACATTTTCACATTGCATCTGGAATATGTGTTGGGAAAGCATAAACTGAAAGTATAAATGTCAGGCCTATGGATGTGGTAAACATATGCACTCTGCATAAAAACAATGTTTTTATTTTTTTGCATCCACTGAAAAGTTCATATTGGTGGATAGGAAACCATTCAGTATGTAGTATATTCTGTTACATCAGCTTACTCGGCTGCACACGGAGGTAGACACTGGAACCGCTGTCTCTTTAAATCTCTCACTGGTTTATTGGTTTATTTAGGGTGCTGCACAAGCCAGTGCAGAGTTAGCAAAAATAAACAGGGCCTTTCTGGCCTAAGGAAAAAAGCAAAAAACAAAACCTAACATACAGTGTTTTTGCGGGGATCTACCTGCTCAGGAAAAAAATCAACAACATACAATGGTTAAGCTTTCCTTCTCAGGACATATAGCACTGGAGTTCCCCTCTCCATGCCTACCGAACACTGAATGCCTCGGAAGGCCATCTATTTATATCTTAAACCACACCCTGGGGAGGAGATATATTGGACAACCTCCCACCTACATGTTAGCTTTCCACAAAAGAAAAACAGCCCTTATATATGGCTGCATTAACTCCTCTCAGCACTTAGTGTGTTGGTGCAAAACTTCTAGGTTTCTAGCCTCAGTGAAACACATCTCCCCTCCATTGCTTTGCCAGTGACTTTGTCACAATACATAGGAGCCTATGGGCGACATACCACTGTAGACTTATAAGGTGAATATATTGGAGGATGCTGTTGGAATGCATACCATCGACAAATGACTCAAACATGATGTGAAAAATATAAGAGGGTAGATATTATTCCATCCTTACATTTATGTAAAAACCTTGTCTTATTTGGGTGCTGGCAATCCTTGGTGCTTCTCTGTAATGTGATACTTATGCAAGTGGCTGGACTCCCTCATCTCGAACAAACTACACTGATAGCAATAAAGAATGGAGCTATTTACATGACCCTCATGGCCCTGTTTTAGCAGTTTAGTCAGTGCATTTTCTATAAAGAGTGTTACTCACCCCTACTTGCTAGTTCTCTGTAATGCAGTTTGTTTTGGTGAACTACACAGCCTTTTCTCCTCCGTTTGCCAGACACCTTGATCTGCCGGTTTCTATTCTCTACCAGGAGGAATCAGTAAACTTTTAAGCGTCCTATCGTGCTTACAAGGCAGTGTGGATGTGCAAATGGTGCTGCTGCCCCCACATCACCGTCCCTGACCTGCAATGTCATGAGCAATTTAATGAGTAATAAAAAAGGACACATCACAGACCTTGTTTCTAATAAGCCGCATCCCAAACCTGCTTACCACTACATATGACACTCTGCTTGCACATGTTTGTTTGATCGGAACATATCTCCCACTAGTATTCTTCAATGTGTCACAAAATTTGACAGACTGTTGTAACTCAGTAGCTGCATCCACACATAAATGACAGCAAAAACAATGATATTTGTACTACAGTGATTACAGTGTGTACCTAACTAAAGCAGGCATGATAATAAACACCAGAATACTGGTGGCAGTACACAGCAGCATACATAATTTAGAACATAACATGGAGTAAATGTTACATTTGCATAGTAATAAGGTAACTTAGGTCACCAGGTGCTATCGCCACTGCAGCGGGGTTAATAATCAGTAACTCATAGGAATCAATAAAGGATAGAGCAATCCTGGACAATTCAGAACAGCAGTATGACACAGGTGGCATAAGTCTCCACTTCTTATTAGAGTGTGGCATACCTATTTTCAACCCTGTTATGAACTGGCTAACCACATAAAAAATATAATGTTTCGGCGAAACCCAACAATTTTAGAGTTTAGATAGAGATTTCTGCATGTACCAATATTAGGCTAACACAACAAAGGGCACATACTGTGTTGTATACTGACTAGATGGAGCCCCGATGCTATCGCATCTGAGGGCGGCAATGTCACGATGGGGCAGGCTTTGCAGCGTTGAGAATCTCTCCCCCATGTGCTCACCCACTTATCCAATCTCTCTTTCCCCATGTGCTGACTTCTCCCGTCTGTGCTCTCTTCTTTGACCTGTCTACCCCATGTGCTATCCCCTTATCTGCTGTCTCTCTCCTTCCTGTACTGTGTTCTCCCCTCATGTTCTGTCCCCTTTGAACTTTCTCCCCCCTTCTGCTCTGTCTCTCTCACCCCTATGCGCTTTCTCTCTCCCCATCTGCTATCTTCTCCTCTCATATCATCTCTTCTTTGACCTGTGTACCCTATGTGCTCTCCCCCTTGCCTGCTCTCTCTCTCTCCACCACTGTGCTGCACCACAGCTCCTGGGCAAGGGAGGAAGCAAAATATGATACTGGCATTATAGCAGGAGATTGTAGAGGATACATTTTGTGAGGTAAAATATTGTTTAAAAACAGTCAGTGAAATATTTTACCTGACAAAAGAAATCCGCTGTAATCCCCTGCTGTAATGTCAGTATTGTCTTTTACTTCCTCCCCTGCCCAGGAGATGTGGTATGCTCAGTACACGTTCAGACACAGACAATTTTTAAAATGAACATTTGTTCATGGGAAAACCCCTTTAATGTGACCGGCTTTCTCTGCCTGTAGACATGTCGCACATCTGCTGCCAGGATTAGCCGAATGATTCACTTCGCCTGCGCGGAATTCGCGCAGGCGCAGTAAATCAGACCGCCGCCATCTTTGTGCAGACAGACAGCGGCGGTCACATTAAAACTGTGCATGCGCTCCTCCTGTACAAAGATGGCGGCAGTCAGTGAATCATTTGTTTGATCCCGGCTGCGGCGTGTTCGCGACGGTGTTCCGCTGGTGGTACCGCGCAAGAGGCTGTATACGGCGTATACAGTGTGTGTGTGTTGCCTTTGGTGAATACAGTGTGTGTGTGTGTGCGTGTGGTGCCTACGGCGTATACAGTGTGTGTGTGTGTGTGTGGTGTGACAGTGTTCTGCTGGCAGTACCTCACAAGAGGCTGGTACCACCAGCAGTTTTCATATTAAGACACCCATCACTTGGGTGTCCCAATATGGAGGTCGGTGAACTTCCGCCGCTTGGAATTCTGGGATCCGAACACAACTGGTTGGAACAGGATGTGAAGACATTACAAGGTAAGTATATATTAAGAGTTTTCTCTGACTGGTTTCCTCATTCTAACTTTTTATGTTGTTTGTTATTGTTTAACATTAACACTCAATTTTTCACAGATAACATTAGTAAAACTGGAAATATTGTGGATTCTTTATCATATAATGTGATATACTTTAAATAATTTCTGATTCGTTGGCTCATTAAAAGCATAATAAGGTTCAATATGAAAATTATTTGATAACAGTCTTCATTTTGGCGGCATATTTCAATTAATACAAATTGAATAAATATATAATACACCCACCCACACAGACGGACATACATAAGACCTCTTCTTCACCCGCCTCTGTTACCTATCTAATCTCACAACTTCTCCCTTTCCTCCTATCTGACCATCATCTACTTACCTTCTCATCCCTGTCCTCCTCACCCGCCCCCCATGACCTGCCACTAGCACATCCTCGCTGAAACCTCGCACACCTAGACATTCACAGACTCTCTTCTATCTCTGTCCTCCATATCTTCACTCCACAACACGGACAGCGCCACCGCTTTCTGCAACGCTACCCTCACATCAGCCATAGACTCAATCGCCCCCCTCATGCATGGTAAAGTGCGACAAATCAATAGGCAACCCTGGCACAACAATCTCACCAAAAAACTTTGACAAGCATTCAGGGTCGCAGAGCAGCATTGGAAGAAAATACACCTGCCAGACGACTTCACCGCTTTCAAACAAGCTACACTTGCATTCAAATTAGCCCTCACCTCTGCTAAAGAGACATATTTCACAAACCTTTTATCTTCATTATCCTACAATCCAAAAACAACTGTTCAGCACATTCAACTCTCTCTTCCACCTACCACTGCCTCCTCCAACTCCCCTAATCTCTGCCGAGGACTTTGCCACCTACATCAAAAATAAGATCGACCAAACAAGGCAAACCTTTACTGTTCCACCACCACAACCACTTCATATACCAGACCTCTGCCCTTCCCTAATAACCTCCCTCTCCAACATTACTGAAGGAGAGCTTACTCACCTCCTTTCCAAATCACACCTCACCACCTGTGCACTTGACCCCATCCCTTCCCACCTGCTCCCCAACCTCCCTAACATGCTCATTCCATCCCTAACCCATCTCGTCAATCTATCACTATCTTCTTGCATCTTCCCCTCTGCCTTCAAACATGTCATCATCGCACCTATCCTCAAAAAACCTATCCTTGACTATGCTATGTCCAGCTATCGGCCCATATCACTGCTCCCATTTGCTTCCAAATTCCCTGAGCAGCATTTCCATGCTCAACTTTCCTCCCACCTCTCTTCTAACTCTCTCCTTGACAACCTTCAATCTGGCTTCCTCCCCCACCACTCCACCAAAACTGCCCTCACCAAAATTACTATTGACTTGCTCACAGCCAAAGCTAACAGACAGTTCTCCATCCTCCTCCTTCTCAACCTGTGCTCTGCCTTTGACAGAGTCGACCACTGCCTACTGCTACAGATTCTTTCTTCCCTTGGCATCAAAGACCTTGCCCTGTCTTGGATCGCCTCATACCTTTCCAACCACACATTTAGCGTTTCCCACTCCCACACTACCTCCTCATCCTGCCCTCTCTCTGTTGGAGTCCCTCAAGGCTATGTTCTGTGACCCCTACTCTTTTCCATCTATACCCTTGGCCTAGGACAACTCATAAAGTCCCATGGGTTCCAGTACCACTTGTATGCGGAAGACACTCAGATCTACCTCTCTGGCCCATATGTCACCTCTCTGCTGTCCAGAATCCTGGAGTGTCTATCAGCCGTATCCTCCCTCTTCACAGCTCGCTTCCTAAAACTTAATGTAGACAAAACCGAACTCATCATCTTTCCTCCATCTCATGTATCTCCCCTACCCGACCTATCTGGTAAACGGCATCATGCTCTCTCCCGCACCTGAAATCCGCTGTCTCTGAAAAACTCTCTACTCTGCCTTGTCCTTCAAACCGCACGTCCAAACTCTTGCCACCTCCTGTCACCTCCAACTCAAAAATATTTCCAGAATACGTCCATTCCTCAGCCCTCAATCTACTAAAACTCTTGTGCATGCTCTCATCATCTCCCTCCTTGATTACAGCAACACCCTCGTTTGTGGCCTCCCCGCTAACTCTCTTGCACCACCCCAGTCTGTCCTCAACTCTGCTGCCCGACTAATCTACCTCTCTCCTTGCTACTCCCGTTTCTCCCCTCTGCATATTCCCACTGGCTCCCAATTACCCAACGAATCCAGTTCAAACTACTAACACTGACCTACAAAGCGATCCACAACCTGTCCCCTCCCTATATCTCTGAACTAATCTCCCAATATCTTCCCTCACATAATCTTCGATCATCTCAAGACCTCTCACTCTCCTCCATACTTATTTGTTCTTCACACAACTGCCTCCAGGATTTCTCCCAAATATCCCCATCCTCTGGAATTCCACGACTCAACCCGTCCGATTATCCACCACCCTCGGAACCTTCAGATGGAACCTGAAAACCCATCTCTTCAGGAAAGCTTACAGCCTGCAATAACCATTCTGCCACCTCACCACCACCCGAGCTGCCGCCTCACCACAACCAGAGCTGCTGCACCCCCGACCCTCTGTCTCTTCCCCACTATCCCGTAGAATGTAAGTCTGTCATCATAAATTTGTTTACTGTAAACGATATCTATAACTTTGTATGTAACCGCTTCTTATGTACAGCACCATACCAAAAACCCAGATGCTAAGTGCCTAATATTAGGGGAAAAATTCCTTCCCAATTCCACATACCGTAATCAAACTATTTCCCTAGATCAATGTCCCATCACAGAATCTAGTGCACATAGCCATTAATATTATAGTTTTCAAGAGAGGCATCGACGCCCTGCTTGGACATGCGAGGATCAGTTTGCTGATACGATGGGGAGCCTATGCTATTAGTGGTTTACTGAGAATGTCAATGTTACAAAAATCTTATACTATAGTTGCCTCACTGTAAAATTTAAACAGTGTGGTGTGCTGTCTATAAAGATGACTCTTGCTTCATTACGCTTTTTTTCATTATTAGTCTCCTGAAAAGTTTAGAACTTTTCTATACTTTGTGTTTCAGTTCTTTAAGATCTTTAGGTTCTCTGGATGCTATCATTGTAGGGAACCATTCTTGTTGGAAGGATAATGAGCCCATTATGACCATATTTTGCTCACACAGGTCTTTGCACGGTCACAGTAGACTGACGCATTGTGTAACTCATCTGTCAGCTTTGCAGTGTACACATCCTTTACATTATCATTAGAGAGTTGGTAGGGTCATGACAATTTCTATTATACAGCTGAATGACTACAGATCCATCCACTATTATCTTTTTTTGAATTTGGTTAATGGACTCCAGTTTCACTCAAAGCAATTTCAATGCAATATCACAACATGCTAGAAATATAGTCTGTAATTCACATCACACCATTGGGTGGTCACACATAGAGACTTATACAGTAGCAGATACAGTACATTTTGTGACTTGGTAATCTTGTTACACATAAATGTTTATATGTCACGGTCAATCCCAACATTAGGATTTAGGAGTTTAAGAATGGAGGTGTTGCTTCTGATGCTCATCGCTGACAACCTGCAAAGTGATCTACTGTAGCGCCTCATGTCTGCTATGTTAGTACACCTTCATAGGGAGAATAGTTAATATGCTATGTAATGCATTACTACAGTTTTACAATATTACATGTCCAATTTCCCTAAGGGGACAAGTTAAAAAAAATTAAAAATATATATTTCTAAATATATCAACATCTATGAAAGTTTAACTCACCCTCCCGTCTCCCATGATGCATATAGCAAAATTTTATACAATTAAACTGTACAAACTTGTAGAAGAAAATTACCAGATAATTTTACTATAAACTTAATGCTGTAGAAATCAAACCTCAAAACAAAGACAAAAACAAAAGTTTTTTTTTCAAGTCTACAACAATTGTATGGTGAAATATATAGTGTTGTTTAAAACTATAACTCGTCCTGAAAAAAACAAGCACTTTTCCTGCTGTGTTAACAGAAAAAATATAAAGTTATTACCCTTGTAGTATGAAGAAGAAATAATGAAAAGGAAGAAGTGAAAAAATGTTTCCAAGGGTCTTCAAAGAAACTGAAATCAAACGTTACATTACCTTACAATGAGTTGTTTTACTGTAAGGAGATGGCGGAGAACCCCATTGCTTCACCTCTCTCCTATGTGCTGGTCCTGTTCACTTCACTGTATTAATGTTATATACCTGTATGTTACTGTATTCTATGTATTAGTGTGCTGTGTCTGCAATGCTCCTATATGTGTTAGAGGCAGGGCCAGCGCAGGTTAACTTTGTGGGCTGAACTTGCAGCCTCAAGGTAGCAGGAAACCCCTGCTTCCTGATCAGAGCACAGGCAGCATAGCCTGAGGCAAGATACCTGTCCCCGTCTGGAACAGCAAGGACCATCGGCTGGGGGAAATCTAAGCTGGCTAGACCCTTGGAGGAGAGAGCGTGCTGACCCTTGGGGGCAGGTGTGCAGCAGCAGCTGGGGCATTGCCAGACCCCATGAGGGGATAGAATCTGTTGCCCTGGACTAAAGGACAGTGAAATGGGCACCAGGGCTACAGAGGTGCCCCGCCGAAGGGATTTTAAGCATCCAGATTCTGGCATATGGACAAATGCCTCTTTTGGCCACCGTGGCTGTTGTGGGTACATCCGTGGATGGAGCTAGGAAGAGAGCAGGAAACCAATGTTTGTACTTCATCTAACTCTGTTATTAAAAATTGTTCTCCCTGTTGGACTGCAGTGGTGACTGGAATACGTTTGTCCTGCCTTTCTCTGTGCAAGGTGCCGGGGTGTCTACTGACTGTGGTTTAGTTGACATGACTGGGACTACCACCCCAGACCACTTTGTTACATTACCAAGACATCCCCTTTTCATGTTGCAGCTTTCATACCGAACAGAGATGATTAAGGCTGCTTTCACACTTGCGTCGGTACGGGCCCGTCGCAGTGTGTCGGGCCGACATACCGAAGCATGCTGTGAAAGAAATGCCCACGTGGGCAGCGGAAGCAGTCTTACGATGCTTCCGCTGCCCCATTGCAAGGTTCGGGGAGGAGGGGGCGGGGTTTCGGCTGCGCATGCGCGGTCGAAAATGGCAGACTCGACGCACAAAAAAAGTTACATGTAACTTTTTTGTGGCGGCGGTCCACCAAAACACGACGCAACCATCGCACGATGGTTGCAACGAGTGGCTATACGTCGCAATGCCTTTCATAAAAAAGTTTTTGGGGGCACCAAGGATACTTAAATACTGGGATCCAACCTAAACCAATGGAAAATAGGTAACCACAACTAGAGAGAGACAGACATTGGTCATGAAGAATGGGGATCACCAGGCAGCAAGATCATATGCAAAAAAGTGACACAGTTTTATTGAAGTATAACATAGATAGTAAGAATATTAAAAACATTTAAAACTGATTATAAAGAAACAAATCATGGCCCAAAATAAGGCACGTGCCTGGAACCAATGTTATGGGGAATAGAGGTAATACATACATATATGCATATAAACCTAATCATGGAGAATCCATATGGACAGCATATTACTCAGACCCAAAATTAAGTAAAAAGATTACTCAAAACATGACCCTAATAAGTGTAGAAGGCAAGTATCAAAATATACAAATGAGTACTCCTTATAAAGATTAACAATAGATCTATAATCAGGCCTTCAGGTGAGCAACCATAAGGTATATGAGCCCACAGGTGCCAAAACGAATTAAATGCACACTCTTGGTACAGTCAGATAAGGCCTTCAAGTGAGCAACCATAAAGTGCATGTGCCCACAGATGCCAAAACGTGTAAAATGCACACTCTTAGTACAGTCAAAGGGGCAGATATCAATGCCCACCAAGTCCCATACAGGAATACAACTTAGAATAAGCAATAGAGCGGCATTGCAAATACGTTAGTTACCCAACAAAGAGGCCAATAAGTCCATGATCCCCCCAAGAAATAAGACAGACCTAAATGGCCCTCAAATTATACCAGACATGATTGAAAAGACGAAAACCCGACGCGTGTCGCCACTAGAGTGGCTTCATCAGGGGTATAGTTTTCGTCATTACCATCTACATTTATATACCTTTCATTATGACGAGTAAGTACACCCAGCCGTGGAAAGTCACAGGAGGTCAGGCCAGCGGCGTCTGTCAAAGTTTGTTGCGCATGCTCAGGCTTCCTGACCGGAAGCTTAGGTTGCTAGGCACCAGTACACTAAGAGAAAAGCGCGTAGTGGCTAAAGAATACAACAAGGTGTTCGCAAAAACACGTAGAGGAACACACAATGAAAGGAAAGTGACCAAAAGATTAGATCCATGTGGATCACACTAGATACTACCGGCGCCGAATAAGCATATTACCGGAACCAGTCGCAGGCAGAGAGCACCTTCTGCGCAAGCGCTGGGCTTGTCAAAGGCCAGGGAACTCAGTTTCCTGGCAACGGTGTATACACACTCACCGAGACAGACCCGCACATGCGCGCCATGTCCCGGTGCGTCCTGGAAGGAATCCCAGGTAATAGCCCTGCATAAACATATTGCCGGGCATTGTCATAAAGCAACCACCAGGCCTCTAGGGGCTAGAAGCACTACAGCGCCAAGTCCCGAGCGGCCCCATAAATTAAGTATCACCTTGCCTGGATGAGCACCCGGCCTATCAGGAAACAGGCACACTGGGTCTCCTAGCAACAGTGTAAATACACTTCGCAGGGAGAACCCAGACTTGCGTTCCATAGCTCGATACGCAATAGGTGAGGTCATAGCAACTATCCTGAGATTGACCTAGTGCTACAATACCATCACATGGTCGCCAGGTCTCTTAGGATCAGAAATACTGTAGCGCTGTATCAAAGGTGCTTCCTAGGGTAGTGTGTCTCTCCACTAGTAGGCGTCCACAGAGAAAGGCCCCCAAAGTATATTATCAGCTAATCAAAAGCCCATATAGTACAAATAATTGCTAAATACAGATACATATCGCAGTGACTTAGGCACATATATACAAGTACAGTTGAACCCTGCCCATATAGGCGGTCAAACAATGACAACCATGGACATGGTAATAATGATACGACGCACAGATGAGCATTTATCAAGAACCACTAGTATGGTGAAATTAGCATATTTCATGGTCATTTAATGACACCTCATATTTAAGTAGCTAAGAAGCTATATTTTCCAACACAAGGAATATGACATATTTTGATCTGTGGTGGCACCCTTCAAGAGAAGGTAAGTATTACTGTTGAAAGAAATGATCACCAATGTATACTCAAAAAGATAAGGGGCCAAACATAACTTAGGAGATAGTATAATGCCCTAAAGGAACAGAGATAATATACTGTCCATACGGATATATATATATAAATACAAGATCAAAAGTCAAATGACATTATACATTGTCCATAGAAGGAACCAATTGATCAAAACCGATTTGAAAATAACAAAACTTTACTCCTATACAGGCAACAGTTCATATACTCTTATAGAAGCCTGTAAAAAGCAGGTCTTCATTCAGCCCATTGGGGGCCACAGAGTTCAGATTAAAGATCCACCTAGACTCCCGTCTAAGAAGTTCCAGCGTGATGTTGCCCCCTCTGATGTTTGTGGGGACCTTGTCCAAACCCAAAATCCTTGTTCCTTTCCAAAGAGAGTTATGATCCGTAAGATAATGCATGGCCACCGACGTTATGGATTTCCCTTTATCTCTGTCCTTTTTTGCCATCGTGATGTTCGAAAAATGTTGCTGTATCCTCTTTCTTAGTTCTTGGGTTGTCTGCCCGACATATACCTTAGAACAAGGGCAAATAAGGGCATAAACCAGATTTTTTGTCCTGCAGTTATAATAGGCTCTGTGGGCAATCTGGAAAGGCAAAGATGGTAAGACAACATTAGTATCTCCAGCCGTAAAGGGACAAATGTTGCAATTCCCACAGGGGAAAGTACCACGAAGACGAAACCCACTGTTGGTACTTGTGGTGGGACGTTGGAAATGGCTATGGCTAAGGCAGTCTTTAAAGGGAACCTGTCACCACGTTTTTGGAAGATGGGATAAAAATAGCGTTAAATAGTGGCAGAGGTGGGCGTTACATTAGTGTGTGTGTTATGCGTTTATTACCCACCTAAGTTGCCGAAATAACTTTGCAAAGTCTCCGTTTTCGCCTGTCAATCAGGCTGGTCAGGTCGCATGGGCGTTGTCTTCCCCCAGATTTGGCGTAGTTTTCCGTTGGTGGCGTAGTGGTGTGCGCATGCCCAAAGTCCGGAATCCTCTTCCAGGGGATTTAAAATAGCGCGGTGTTCGTTATTGCATTGGTGATCGGTGGGCGCGGCCATCTTCCTTTGGCCGCGCGTGCGCAGAAGCGGCGCTCTGCTGGCCGCGGCTTCAGGAAAATGGCCGCCGCGATATCCATCTGCGCACGCGCGGCATCCCGCGGCCATTTTCCTGAAGCCGCGGCCAGCAGAGCGCCGCTTCTGCGCACGCGCGGCCAAAGGAAGATGGCCGCGCCCACCGATCACCAATGCAATAACGAACACCGCGCTATTTTAAATCCCCTGGAAGAGGATTCCGGACTTTGGGCATGCGAACACCACTACGCCACCAACGGAAAACTACGCCAAATCTGGGTGAAGACACCACGCCCATGTGACCTGACCAGCCTGATTGACAGGCGAAAACGGAGACTTTGCAAAGTTATTTCGGCAACTTAGGTGGGTAATAAACGCATAACACACACACTAATGTAACGCCCACCTCTGCCCCTATTTAACGCTATTTTTATCCCATCTTCCAAAAACGTGGTGACAGGTTCCCTTTAAGATTCCTAGCCCTTCTTGCTACCAGGTTAGGCTTGGGCGATAAGTGTGGTTGTAACTTCGACTCACTTAGTAACAAACCCCAATATCTGGACAAGATGCTACGTACATCCTGCCACTGATTGTTGTACGAAGTGATTATCCCCAATGGTCTACCAGGGGCCTTTGCCTGGGGACTCAATAACTTGGCCCTCTCTTGGCCACTAGCCTCCATAAAGGCCCGTGAAATTACCTTTGTTGGGTAGCCTCGTTGTTTGAACCTCGACGTCAGATCTCGAGACTGCTTTACAAAGTCATCCTGGCGGGTGCAATTCCTCTTGATTCTATAGAACTGGCCCTTCGGTATACCTTCCTTTAGGTGCTGAGGATGGAAGCTGTCGAAGTGTAACAGATTGTTCGTAGCGGTAGGTTTTCGATACAGGCTGGTGGTAATCGTAGAATCCAATACGCAAATCTTTAAATCAAGGAATTCAATCTCTGTTTGAGACCACTGTGAAGTGAGGCGAATGTTCCACGGGTTGTCATTTAGGGTGTCGATGAACACTTGGCATTGTTCCAGGGTGCCTGTCCAGAGGAATAAAATATCATCAATATAGCGTAACCATTTGATAATGTATTGAGAGTATCCCTCCAGACAGTACACCCCGGTTGCCTCCCACCAACCTAGAAATAGGTTGGCGTACGATGGAGCACATCGAGCACCCATAGCAGTCCCCCTCACTTGCCTGTAGTAAGCACGATCAAATGTGAAGTAATTTTGATCCAGAATAAACCGGAGTAGATCCAGTAAAAAAGAGTCATGCCTCCTATCTCCAGATGTTCTTTGGTCTAAGAAATAGGAAACAGCTTGAATCCCCAAATCATGTCCTATGCAGGTATAAAGCGACTCCACATCTAGTGTCACTAACCAAGTTCCAATAGGCAGTGTCAAATCTTGAACCTGCTGTATCAAAGAAGTGGAGTCTCTAACATAGGACTGAAGAGATCCAACCAGTGGCTGCAAGAAAAAATCAACATAAATACATGGTCTTTCTAAAAGCCCACCTATCCCTGATATTATAGGCCGTCCAGGGGGGGCCGCCAAGGACTTGTGTACCTTCAGAAGCATGTAGAAGGTAGGGATTTTAGGGTGATTATTGAACATAAAATCCCTCTCACGTTTGTTAATAATATCATTGCTAAAAGCTGCCTCCAAGAGGCGAAATAGTTTAGCTTGAAACACATTCGAGGGGTCTGAGGGAAGCACCTGATAACATTCCTGATTTAGCAGTTGGCGTCTAGCTTCCCTCAAATATAGGTCTATTGGCCAAATGACCAAATTACCCCCCTTGTCTGCTTCCCGGATGACAAATTCCCGATTGGAGCCTAGTCTAGTGATAGCAGCCTGTTCCACCCTACTGATGTTCCTGCCCCTGTTAGGATCTAGTCTCAATTGCTGTATATCAAGCACCACGGCATTAAAGAAATTTTGAACCACTGGGAATAGTGAGAAGGTAGGGGTAGCTTGTGACAATAACCTACCAGTGAACCTTTTTCTGAGGCAGCTCTCATCTCCCTCATCCATTAAGTCCAAAAGATCCCTAAGAACCGCTCTGTCGGCCAAGGAGTGTTCATCAAGGACCGAGGGCTGATGGAAAAGTAATTTGAAGGTGAGTTGTCTGCAAAAAAGATAAACATCTTTGATCACGGTAAATTTGTCTAGAGTACTGGTGGGGCAAAAAGATAAGCCCTTTTCCAGTACCTTAGTTTCCAATTCAGACAAAGTGTATTCAGATAAATTTATAATTTGCAGCTTACCACACTCGACCCCCGGATCCACTGGAGAATCCACTGCTAATACTTCTTGTTCGATCGAGTCTTTCTCCCATACCGGGGAGACCAAGCTCTGTAATTTCGGGGCTGCTTTTTGCGTACCGTGTCTCCTCCTCCGGCCCCTCCTACTGCGCCTTCGGTGTCGCTTGGTTCCGAGGATAAAAAATCATCACTGGACGGGTGTTCTTGTAGTGTATTGGTAATACCTGCAGTGGGTACTCTCTCACCAACAGGCCTCTTATTGCCTCTATGTACCCATTTGAATGCCCGTTCCTGTTTAAAGTCAAGTTGGTCCCTTTTGAATTTAGACTTCTTCCTATTAATGACGTCTTTCTCAAAGATGTCAATGGTAGATTTTAATTGAACCTGAAAAGGCTCCACCACAGATTTTTTGTCAAATTGATCCAGTTTTCTTTCACAGTTCTTAATTTTAATTTTCAGCGAATCCAAGACACCTCGGTCATGTGTCAAAAGCATATCTATGATTATATTTGAACAAGCCAATAAGCCAGTTTCCCAAGTTCTTTGAAAGACCCCATCCGCCTCCCATGCTGGGAAAATTTGTACTCTAAGTCCCCTTGGAACAATCCCAACCTTTTTATATTCTTCCAATGTTTTTACATTCCACCACGTTTTAGTGAGGGATTTATGTAAGTTTGTCAGCTCCCTGGCCACGTTCTGGAAATCACCCTCATTGTCAATATTACTGACCTCTTCCAAGCCACCAGAAAAAATGCCACTAGCCTGACTACTCCATGCAGCCTCCCTTGCTGCCAAATCCATGCTGCAAAAATACAAATACAAAAATATATCAATAAACGTATGCTAAAAAGAACATATAACGTATAGATCCATGTGCCAACACCCTGAAAGAGTGGTAAATAAAGTTACCACACATACAGCAAGTCCTTCATAAAAAAGTTTTTGGGGGCACCAAGGATACTTAAATACTGGGATCCAACCTAAACCAATGGAAAATAGGTAACCACAACTAGAGAGAGACAGACATTGGTCATGAAGAATGGGGATCACCAGGCAGCAAGATCATATGCAAAAAAGTGACACAGTTTTATTGAAGTATAACATAGATAGTAAGAATATTAAAAACATTTAAAACTGATTATAAAGAAACAAATCATGGCCCAAAATAAGGCACGTGCCTGGAACCAATGTTATGGGGAATAGAGGTAATACATACATATATGCATATAAACCTAATCATGGAGAATCCATATGGACAGCATATTACTCAGACCCAAAATTAAGTAAAAAGATTACTCAAAACATGACCCTAATAAGTGTAGAAGGCAAGTATCAAAATATACAAATGAGTACTCCTTATAAAGATTAACAATAGATCTATAATCAGGCCTTCAGGTGAGCAACCATAAGGTATATGAGCCCACAGGTGCCAAAACGAATTAAATGCACACTCTTGGTACAGTCAGATAAGGCCTTCAAGTGAGCAACCATAAAGTGCATGTGCCCACAGATGCCAAAACGTGTAAAATGCACACTCTTAGTACAGTCAAAGGGGCAGATATCAATGCCCACCAAGTCCCATACAGGAATACAACTTAGAATAAGCAATAGAGCGGCATTGCAAATACGTTAGTTACCCAACAAAGAGGCCAATAAGTCCATGATCCCCCCAAGAAATAAGACAGACCTAAATGGCCCTCAAATTATACCAGACATGATTGAAAAGACGAAAACCCGACGCGTGTCGCCACTAGAGTGGCTTCATCAGGGGTATAGTTTTCGTCATTACCATCTACATTTATATACCTTTCATTATGACGAGTAAGTACACACAGCCGTGGAAAGTCACAGGAGGTCAGGCCAGCGGCGTCTGTCAAAGTTTGTTGCGCATGCTCAGGCTTCCTGACCGGAAGCTTAGGTTGCTAGGCACCAGTACACTAAGAGAAAAGCGCGTAGTGGCTAAAGAATACAACAAGGTGTTCGCAAAAACACGTAGAGGAACACACAATGAAAGGAAAGTGACCAAAAGATTAGATCCATGTGGATCACACTAGATACTACCGGCGCCGAATAAGCATATTACCGGAACCAGTCGCAGGCAGAGAGCACCTTCTGCGCAAGCGCTGGGCTTGTCAAAGGCCAGGGAACTCAGTTTCCTGGCAACGGTGTATACACACTCACCGAGACAGACCCGCACATGCGCGCCATGTCCCGGTGCGTCCTGGAAGGAATCCCAGGTAATAGCCCTGCATAAACATATTGCCGGGCATTGTCATAAAGCAACCACCAGGCCTCTAGGGGCTAGAAGCACTACAGCGCCAAGTCCCGAGCGGCCCCATAAATTAAGTATCACCTTGCCTGGATGAGCACCCGGCCTATCAGGAAACAGGCACACTGGGTCTCCTAGCAACAGTGTAAATACACTTCGCAGGGAGAACCCAGACTTGCGTTCCATAGCTCGATACGCAATAGGTGAGGTCATAGCAACTATCCTGAGATTGACCTAGTGCTACAATACCATCACATGGTCGCCAGGTCTCTTAGGATCAGAAATACTGTAGCGCTGTATCAAAGGTGCTTCCTAGGGTAGTGTGTCTCTCCACTAGTAGGCGTCCACAGAGAAAGGCCCCCAAAGTATATTATCAGCTAATCAAAAGCCCATATAGTACAAATAATTGCTAAATACAGATACATATCGCAGTGACTTAGGCACATATATACAAGTACAGTTGAACCCTGCCCATATAGGCGGTCAAACAATGACAACCATGGACATGGTAATAATGATACGACGCACAGATGAGCATTTATCAAGAACCACTAGTATGGTGAAATTAGCATATTTCATGGTCATTTAATGACACCTCATATTTAAGTAGCTAAGAAGCTATATTTTCCAACACAAGGAATATGACATATTTTGATCTGTGGTGGCACCCTTCAAGAGAAGGTAAGTATTACTGTTGAAAGAAATGATCACCAATGTATACTCAAAAAGATAAGGGGCCAAACATAACTTAGGAGATAGTATAATGCCCTAAAGGAACAGAGATAATATACTGTCCATACGGATATATATATATAAATACAAGATCAAAAGTCAAATGACATTATACATTGTCCATAGAAGGAACCAATTGATCAAAACCGATTTGAAAATAACAAAACTTTACTCCTATACAGGCAACAGTTCATATACTCTTATAGAAGCCTGTAAAAAGCAGGTCTTCATTCAGCCCATTGGGGGCCACAGAGTTCAGATTAAAGATCCACCTAGACTCCCGTCTAAGAAGTTCCAGCGTGATGTTGCCCCCTCTGATGTTTGTGGGGACCTTGTCCAAACCCAAAATCCTTGTTCCTTTCCAAAGAGAGTTATGATCCGTAAGATAATGCATGGCCACCGACGTTATGGATTTCCCTTTATCTCTGTCCTTTTTTGCCATCGTGATGTTCGAAAAATGTTGCTGTATCCTCTTTCTTAGTTCTTGGGTTGTCTGCCCGACATATACCTTAGAACAAGGGCAAATAAGGGCATAAACCAGATTTTTTGTCCTGCAGTTATAATAGGCTCTGTGGGCAATCTGGAAAGGCAAAGATGGTAAGACAACATTAGTATCTCCAGCCGTAAAGGGACAAATGTTGCAATTCCCACAGGGGAAAGTACCACGAAGACGAAACCCACTGTTGGTACTTGTGGTGGGACGTTGGAAATGGCTATGGCTAAGGCAGTCTTTAAGATTCCTAGCCCTTCTTGCTACCAGGTTAGGCTTGGGCGATAAGTGTGGTTGTAACTTCGACTCACTTAGTAACAAACCCCAATATCTGGACAAGATGCTACGTACATCCTGCCACTGATTGTTGTACGAAGTGATTATCCCCAATGGTCTACCAGGGGCCTTTGCCTGGGGACTCAATAACTTGGCCCTCTCTTGGCCACTAGCCTCCATAAAGGCCCGTGAAATTACCTTTGTTGGGTAGCCTCGTTGTTTGAACCTCGACGTCAGATCTCGAGACTGCTTTACAATGTCATCCTGGCGGGTGCAATTCCTCTTGATTCTATAGAACTGGCCCTTCGGTATACCTTCCTTTAGGTGCTGAGGATGGAAGCTGTCGAAGTGTAACAGATTGTTCGTAGCGGTAGGTTTTCGATACAGGCTGGTGGTAATCGTAGAATCCAATACGCAAATCTTTAAATCAAGGAATTCAATCTCTGTTTGAGACCACTGTGAAGTGAGGCGAATGTTCCACGGGTTGTCATTTAGGGTGTCGATGAACACTTGGCATTGTTCCAGGGTGCCTGTCCAGAGGAATAAAATATCATCAATATAGCGTAACCATTTGATAATGTATTGAGAGTATCCCTCCAGACAGTACACCCCGGTTGCCTCCCACCAACCTAGAAATAGGTTGGCGTACGATGGAGCACATCGAGCACCCATAGCAGTCCCCCTCACTTGCCTGTAGTAAGCACGATCAAATGTGAAGTAATTTTGATCCAGAATAAACCGGAGTAGATCCAGTAAAAAAGAGTCATGCCTCCTATCTCCAGATGTTCTTTGGTCTAAGAAATAGGAAACAGCTTGAATCCCCAAATCATGTCCTATGCAGGTATAAAGCGACTCCACATCTAGTGTCACTAACCAAGTTCCAATAGGCAGTGTCAAATCTTGAACCTGCTGTATCAAAGAAGTGGAGTCTCTAACATAGGACTGAAGAGATCCAACCAGTGGCTGCAAGAAAAAATCAACATAAATACATGGTCTTTCTAAAAGCCCACCTATCCCTGATATTATAGGCCGTCCAGGGGGGGCCGCCAAGGACTTGTGTACCTTCGGAAGCATGTAGAAGGTAGGGATTTTAGGGTGATTATTGAACATAAAATCCCTCTCACGTTTGTTAATAATATCATTGCTAAAAGCTGCCTCCAAGAGGCGAAATAGTTTAGCTTGAAACACATTCGAGGGGTCCGAGGGAAGCACCTGATAACATTCCTGATTTAGCAGTTGGCGTCTAGCTTCCCTCAAATATAGGTCTATTGGCCAAATGACCAAATTACCCCCCTTGTCTGCTTCCCGGATGACAAATTCCCGATTGGAGCCTAGTCTAGTGATAGCAGCCTGTTCCACCCTACTGATGTTCCTGCCCCTGTTAGGATCTAGTCTCAATTGCTGTATATCAAGCACCACGGCATTAAAGAAATTTTGAACCACTGGGAATAGTGAGAAGGTAGGGGTAGCTTGTGACAATAACCTACCAGTGAACCTTTTTCTGAGGCAGCTCTCATCTCCCTCATCCATTAAGTCCAAAAGATCCCTAAGAACCGCTCTGTCGGCCAAGGAGTGTTCATCAAGGACCGAGGGCTGATGGAAAAGTAATTTGAAGGTGAGTTGTCTGCAAAAAAGATAAACATCTTTGATCACGGTAAATTTGTCTAGAGTACTGGTGGGGCAAAAAGATAAGCCCTTTTCCAGTACCTTAGTTTCCAATTCAGACAAAGTGTATTCAGATAAATTTATAATTTGCAGCTTACCACACTCGACCCCCGGATCCACTGGAGAATCCACTGCTAATACTTCTTGTTCGATCGAGTCTTTCTCCCATACCGGGGAGACCAAGCTCTGTAATTTCGGGGCTGCTTTTTGCGTACCGTGTCTCCTCCTCCGGCCCCTCCTACTGCGCCTTCGGTGTCGCTTGGTTCCGAGGATAAAAAATCATCACTGGACGGGTGTTCTTGTAGTGTATTGGTAATACCCGCAGTGGGTACTCTCTCACCAACAGGCCTCTTATTGCCTCTATGTACCCATTTGAATGCCCGTTCCTGTTTAAAGTCAAGTTGGTCCCTTTTGAATTTAGACTTCTTCCTATTAATGACGTCTTTCTCAAAGATGTCAATGGTAGATTTTAATTGAACCTGAAAAGGCTCCACCACAGATTTTTTGTCAAATTGATCCAGTTTTCTTTCACAGTTCTTAATTTTAATTTTCAGCGAATCCAAGACACCTCGGTCATGTGTCAAAAGCATATCTATGATTATATTTGAACAAGCCAATAAGCCAGTTTCCCAAGTTCTTTGAAAGACCCCATCCGCCTCCCATGCTGGGAAAATTTGTACTCTAAGTCCCCTTGGAACTATCCCAACCTTTTTATATTCTTCCAATGTTTTTACATTCCACCACGTTTTAGTGAGGGATTTATGTAAGTTTGTCAGCTCCCTGGCCACGTTCTGGAAATCACCCTCATTGTCAATATTACTGACCTCTTCCAAGCCACCAGAAAAAATGCCACTAGCCTGACTACTCCATGCAGCCTCCCTTGCTGCCAAATCCATGCTGCAAAAATACAAATACAAAAATATATCAATAAACGTATGCTAAAAAGAACATATAACGTATAGATCCATGTGCCAACACCCTGAAAGAGTGGTAAATAAAGTTACCACACATACAGCAAGTCCTTCATAAAAAAGTTTTTGGGGGCACCAAGGATACTTAAATACTGGGATCCAACCTAAACCAATGGAAAATAGGTAACCACAACTAGAGAGAGACAGACATTGGTCATGAAGAATGGGGATCACCAGGCAGCAAGATCATATGCAAAAAAGTGACACAGTTTTATTGAAGTATAACATAGATAGTAAGAATATTAAAAACATTTAAAACTGATTATAAAGAAACAAATCATGGCCCAAAATAAGGCACGTGCCTGGAACCAATGTTATGGGGAATAGAGGTAATACATACATATATGCATATAAACCTAATCATGGAGAATCCATATGGACAGCATATTACTCAGACCCAAAATTAAGTAAAAAGATTACTCAAAACATGACCCTAATAAGTGTAGAAGGCAAGTATCAAAATATACAAATGAGTACTCCTTATAAAGATTAACAATAGATCTATAATCAGGCCTTCAGGTGAGCAACCATAAGGTATATGAGCCCACAGGTGCCAAAACGAATTAAATGCACACTCTTGGTACAGTCAGATAAGGCCTTCAAGTGAGCAACCATAAAGTGCATGTGCCCACAGATGCCAAAACGTGTAAAATGCACACTCTTAGTACAGTCAAAGGGGCAGATATCAATGCCCACCAAGTCCCATACAGGAATACAACTTAGAATAAGCAATAGAGCGGCATTGCAAATACGTTAGTTACCCAACAAAGAGGCCAATAAGTCCATGATCCCCCCAAGAAATAAGACAGACCTAAATGGCCCTCAAATTATACCAGAC
This sequence comes from Ranitomeya variabilis, assembly GCF_051348905.1. Lineage (NCBI taxonomy): Eukaryota > Metazoa > Chordata > Amphibia > Anura > Dendrobatidae > Ranitomeya > Ranitomeya variabilis. Next base: position 655,194,395 of record NC_135234.1, read on the forward strand.
ATGATTGAAAAGACGAAAACCCGACGCGTGTCGCCACTAGAGTGGCTTCATCAGGGGTATAGTTTTCGTCATTACCATCTACATTTATATACCTTTCATTATGACGAGTAAGTACACACAGCCGTGGAAAGTCACAGGAGGTCAGGCCAGCGGCGTCTGTCAAAGTTTGTTGCGCATGCTCAGGCTTCCTGACCGGAAGCTTAGGTTGCTAGGCACCAGTACACTAAGAGAAAAGCGCGTAGTGGCTAAAGAATACAACAAGGTGTTCGCAAAAACACGTAGAGGAACACACAATGAAAGGAAAGTGACCAAAAGATTAGATCCATGTGGATCACACTAGATACTACCGGCGCCGAATAAGCATATTACCGGAACCAGTCGCAGGCAGAGAGCACCTTCTGCGCAAGCGCTGGGCTTGTCAAAGGCCAGGGAACTCAGTTTCCTGGCAACGGTGTATACACACTCACCGAGACAGACCCGCACATGCGCGCCATGTCCCGGTGCGTCCTGGAAGGAATCCCAGGTAATAGCCCTGCATAAACATATTGCCGGGCATTGTCATAAAGCAACCACCAGGCCTCTAGGGGCTAGAAGCACTACAGCGCCAAGTCCCGAGCGGCGCCATAAATTAAGTATCACCTTGCCTGGATGAGCACCCGGCCTATCAGGAAACAGGCACACTGGGTCTCCTAGCAACAGTGTAAATACACTTCGCAGGGAGAACCCAGACTTGCGTTCCATAGCTCGATACGCAATAGGTGAGGTCATAGCAACTATCCTGAGATTGACCTAGTGCTACAATACCATCACATGGTCGCCAGGTCTCTTAGGATCAGAAATACTGTAGCGCTGTATCAAAGGTGCTTCCTAGGGTAGTGTGTCTCTCCACTAGTAGGCGTCCACAGAGAAAGGCCCCCAAAGTATATTATCAGCTAATCAAAAGCCCATATAGTACAAATAATTGCTAAATACAGATACATATCGCAGTGACTTAGGCACATATATACAAGTACAGTTGAACCCTGCCCATATAGGCGGTCAAACAATGACAACCATGGACATGGTAATAATGATACGACGCACAGATGAGCATTTATCAAGAACCACTAGTATGGTGAAATTAGCATATTTCATGGTCATTTAATGACACCTCATATTTAAGTAGCTAAGAAGCTATATTTTCCAACACAAGGAATATGACATATTTTGATCTGTGGTGGCACCCTTCAAGAGAAGGTAAGTATTACTGTTGAAAGAAATGATCACCAATGTATACTCAAAAAGATAAGGGGCCAAACATAACTTAGGAGATAGTATAATGCCCTAAAGGAACAGAGATAATATACTGTCCATACGGATATATATATATAAATACAAGATCAAAAGTCAAATGACATTATACATTGTCCATAGAAGGAACCAATTGATCAAAACCGATTTGAAAATAACAAAACTTTACTCCTATACAGGCAACAGTTCATATACTCTTATAGAAGCCTGTAAAAAGCAGGTCTTCATTCAGCCCATTGGGGGCCACAGAGTTCAGATTAAAGATCCACCTAGACTCCCGTCTAAGAAGTTCCAGCGTGATGTTGCCCCCTCTGATGTTTGTGGGGACCTTGTCCAAACCCAAAATCCTTGTTCCTTTCCAAAGAGAGTTATGATCCGTAAGATAATGCATGGCCACCGACGTTATGGATTTCCCTTTATCTCTGTCCTTTTTTGCCATCGTGATGTTCGAAAAATGTTGCTGTATCCTCTTTCTTAGTTCTTGGGTTGTCTGCCCGACATATACCTTAGAACAAGGGCAAATAAGGGCATAAACCAGATTTTTTGTCCTGCAGTTATAATAGGCTCTGTGGGCAATCTGGAAAGGCAAAGATGGTAAGACAACATTAGTATCTCCAGCCGTAAAGGGACAAATGTTGCAATTCCCACAGGGGAAAGTACCACGAAGACGAAACCCACTGTTGGTACTTGTGGTGGGACGTTGGAAATGGCTATGGCTAAGGCAGTCTTTAAGATTCCTAGCCCTTCTTGCTACCAGGTTAGGCTTGGGCGATAAGTGTGGTTGTAACTTCGACTCACTTAGTAACAAACCCCAATATCTGGACAAGATGCTACGTACATCCTGCCACTGATTGTTGTACGAAGTGATTATCCCCAATGGTCTACCAGGGGCCTTTGCCTGGGGACTCAATAACTTGGCCCTCTCTTGGCCACTAGCCTCCATAAAGGCCCGTAAAATTACCTTTGTTGGGTAGCCTCGTTGTTTGAACCTCGACGTCAGATCTCGAGACTGCTTTACAAAGTCATCCTGGCGGGTGCAATTCCTCTTGATTCTATAGAACTGGCCCTTCGGTATACCTTCCTTTAGGTGCTGAGGATGGAAGCTGTCGAAGTGTAACAGATTGTTCGTAGCGGTAGGTTTTCGATACAGGCTGGTGGTAATCGTAGAATCCAATACGCAAGTCTTTAAATCAAGGAATTCAATCTCTGTTTGAGACCACTGTGAAGTGAGGCGAATGTTCCACGGGTTGTCATTTAGGGTGTCGATGAACACTTGGCATTGTTCCAGGGTGCCTGTCCAGAGGAATAAAATATCATCAATATAGCGTAACCATTTGATAATGTATTGAGAGTATCCCTCCAGACAGTACACCCCGGTTGCCTCCCACCAACCTAGAAATAGGTTGGCGTACGATGGAGCACATCGAGCACCCATAGCAGTCCCCCTCACTTGCCTGTAGTAAGCACGATCAAATGTGAAGTAATTTTGATCCAGAATAAACCGGAGTAGATCCAGTAAAAAAGAGTCATGCCTCCTATCTCCAGATGTTCTTTGGTCTAAGAAATAGGAAACAGCTTGAATCCCCAAATCATGTCCTATGCAGGTATAAAGCGACTCCACATCTAGTGTCACTAACCAAGTTCCAATAGGCAGTGTCAAATCTTGAACCTGCTGTATCAAAGAAGTGGAGTCTCTAACATAGGACTGAAGAGATCCAACCAGTGGCTGCAAGAAAAAATCAACATAAATACATGGTCTTTCTAAAAGCCCACCTATCCCTGATATTATAGGCCGTCCAGGGGGGGCCGCCAAGGACTTGTGTACCTTCGGAAGCATGTAGAAGGTAGGGATTTTAGGGTGATTATTGAACATAAAATCCCTCTCACGTTTGTTAATAATATCATTGCTAAAAGCTGCCTCCAAGAGGCGAAATAGTTTAGCTTGAAACACATTCGAGGGGTCCGAGGGAAGCACCTGATAACATTCCTGATTTAGCAGTTGGCGTCTAGCTTCCCTCAAATATAGGTCTATTGGCCAAATGACCAAATTACCCCCCTTGTCTGCTTCCCGGATGACAAATTCCCGATTGGAGCCTAGTCTAGTGATAGCAGCCTGTTCCACCCTACTGATGTTCCTGCCCCTGTTAGGATCTAGTCTCAATTGCTGTATATCAAGCACCACGGCATTAAAGAAATTTTGAACCACTGGGAATAGTGAGAAGGTAGGGGTAGCTTGTGACAATAACCTACCAGTGAACCTTTTTCTGAGGCAGCTCTCATCTCCCTCATCCATTAAGTCCAAAAGATCCCTAAGAACCGCTCTGTCGGCCAAGGAGTGTTCATCAAGGACCGAGGGCTGATGGAAAAGTAATTTGAAGGTGAGTTGTCTGCAAAAAAGATAAACATCTTTGATCACGGTAAATTTGTCTAGAGTACTGGTGGGGCAAAAAGATAAGCCCTTTTCCAGTACCTTAGTTTCCAATTCAGACAAAGTGTATTCAGATAAATTTATAATTTGCAGCTTACCACACTCGACCCCCGGATCCACTGGAGAATCCACTGCTAATACTTCTTGTTCGATCGAGTCTTTCTCCCATACCGGGGAGACCAAGCTCTGTAATTTCGGGGCTGCTTTTTGCGTACCGTGTCTCCTCCTCCGGCCCCTCCTACTGCGCCTTCGGTGTCGCTTGGTTCCGAGGATAAAAAATCATCACTGGACGGGTGTTCTTGTAGTGTATTGGTAATACCCGCAGTGGGTACTCTCTCACCAACAGGCCTCTTATTGCCTCTATGTACCCATTTGAATGCCCGTTCCTGTTTAAAGTCAAGTTGGTCCCTTTTGAATTTAGACTTCTTCCTATTAATGACGTCTTTCTCAAAGATGTCAATGGTAGATTTTAATTGAACCTGAAAAGGCTCCACCACAGATTTTTTGTCAAATTGATCCAGTTTTCTTTCACAGTTCTTAATTTTAATTTTCAGCGAATCCAAGACACCTCGGTCATGTGTCAAAAGCATATCTATGATTATATTTGAACAAGCCAATAAGCCAGTTTCCCAAGTTCTTTGAAAGACCCCATCCGCCTCCCATGCTGGGAAAATTTGTACTCTAAGTCCCCTTGGAACAATCCCAACCTTTTTATATTCTTCCAATGTTTTTACATTCCACCACGTTTTAGTGAGGGATTTATGTAAGTTTGTCAGCTCCCTGGCCACGTTCTGGAAATCACCCTCATTGTCAATATTACTGACCTCTTCCAAGCCACCAGAAAAAATGCCACTAGCCTGACTACTCCATGCAGCCTCCCTTGCTGCCAAATCCATGCTGCAAAAATACAAATACAAAAATATATCAATAAACGTATGCTAAAAAGAACATATAACGTATAGATCCATGTGCCAACACCCTGAAAGAGTGGTAAATAAAGTTACCACACATACAGCAAGTCCTTCATAAAAAAGTTTTTGGGGGCACCAAGGATACTTAAATACTGGGATCCAACCTAAACCAATGGAAAATAGGTAACCACAACTAGAGAGAGACAGACATTGGTCATGAAGAATGGGGATCACCAGGCAGCAAGATCATATGCAAAAAAGTGACACAGTTTTATTGAAGTATAACATAGATAGTAAGAATATTAAAAACATTTAAAACTGATTATAAAGAAACAAATCATGGCCCAAAATAAGGCACGTGCCTGGAACCAATGTTATGGGGAATAGAGGTAATACATACATATATGCATATAAACCTAATCATGGAGAATCCATATGGACAGCATATTACTCAGACCCAAAATTAAGTAAAAAGATTACTCAAAACATGACCCTAATAAGTGTAGAAGGCAAGTATCAAAATATACAAATGAGTACTCCTGGCGACCATGTGATGGTATTGTAGCACTAGGTCAATCTCAGGATAGTTGCTATGACCTCACCTATTGCGTATCGAGCTATGGAACGCAAGTCTGGGTTCTCCCTGCGAAGTGTATTTACACTGTTGCTAGGAGACCCAGTGTGCCTGTTTCCTGATAGGCCGGGTGCTCATCCAGGCAAGGTGATACTTAATTTATGGGGCCGCTCGGGACTTGGCGCTGTAGTGCTTCTAGCCCCTAGAGGCCTGGTGGTTGCTTTATGACAATGCCCGGCAATATGTTTATGCAGGGCTATTACCTGGGATTCCTTCCAGGACGCACCGGGACATGGCGCGCATGTGCGGGTCTGTCTCGGTGAGTGTGTATACACCGTTGCCAGGAAACTGAGTTCCCTGGCCTTTGACAAGCCCAGCGCTTGCGCAGAAGGTGCTCTCTGCCTGCGACTGGTTCCGGTAATATGCTTATTCGGCGCCGGTAGTATCTAGTGTGATCCACATGGATCTAATCTTTTGGTCACTTTCCTTTCATTGTGTGTTCCTCTACGTGTTTTTGCGAACACCTTGTTGTATTCTTTAGCCACTACGCGCTTTTCTCTTAGTGTACTGGTGCCTAGCAACCTAAGCTTCCGGTCAGGAAGCCTGAGCATGCGCAACAAACTTTGACAGACGCCGCTGGCCTGACCTCCTGTGACTTTCCACGGCTGGGTGTACTTACTCGTCATAATGAAAGGTATATAAATGTAGATGGTAATGACGAAAACTATACCCCTGATGAAGCCACTCTAGTGGCGACACGCGTCGGGTTTTCGTCTTTTCAATCATGTCTGGTATAATTTGAGGGCCATTTAGGTCTGTCTTATTTCTTGGAGGGATCATGGACTTATTGGCCTCTTTGTTGGGTAACTAACGTATTTGCAATGCCGCTCTATTGCTTATTCTAAGTTGTATTCCTGTATGGGACTTGGTGGGCATTGATATCTGCCCCTTTGACTGTACTAAGAGTGTGCATTTTACACGTTTTGGCATCTGTGGGCACATGCACTTTATGGTTGCTCACTTGAAGGCCTTATCTGACTGTACCAAGAGTGTGCATTTAATTCGTTTTGGCACCTGTGGGCTCATATACCTTATGGTTGCTCACCTGAAGGCCTGATTATAGATCTATTGTTAATCTTTATAAGGAGTACTCATTTGTATATTTTGATACTTGCCTTCTACACTTATTAGGGTCATGTTTTGAGTAATCTTTTTACTTAATTTTGGGTCTGAGTAATATGCTGTCCATATGGATTCTCCATGATTAGGTTTATATGCATATATGTATGTATTACCTCTATTCCCCATAACATTGGTTCCAGGCACGTGCCTTATTTTGGGCCATGATTTGTTTCTTTATAATCAGTTTTAAATGTTTTTAATATTCTTACTATCTATGTTATACTTCAATAAAACTGTGTCACTTTTTTGCATATGATCTTGCTGCCTGGTGATCCCCATTCTTCATGACCAATGTCTGTCTCTCTCTAGTTGTGGATACGTCGCAATGCGTCGGTAATGTTAGTCTATGGGAAAAAAACGCATCCTGCAGACAACTTTGCAGGATGCGTTTTTTCTCCTGAACGACGCATTGCAACGTATTACAAACGACCCTAAGTGTGAATGTAGCCTTAGAGAGTTCCAGCTTCTAGAAAGCAGTTTCAATTTCTTGTGCATGTTTCTTTCTGCTATGCATTTACTTGGCCATTGTAGGTGAAGTAAAGAATTACGTGTAGCCATTTAAATGAACAGATGACAATGTGCAGCTCGATTCCACCAGAGCCAAAGTTCTTGTTCTACTAGCTTTTAGCTCTCTCAGGCTAATAGAAAAAGGTCCCAAGTGGGGGACTACACTGCATAACATCCATATGCACTAGGTAGACTACACTTTTAATTAGTAGGATACGTGCCTTAGTTGGATATGATCAGGATTTACCATCTATGTTAAATTCACCTACTAGAAGCAAAAATCTTAAAAACTAATGAGATTTTGAATAAAATATTATATTAGAAAGCTGAATACTTGTCATTAAAACTCCTCTAAATTACAATTTACCTATTAACCCCTTCATGACGGAGCCATGCGTTTTTTGCGTTCTCTTTTTTCACTCCCCTCCTTCCCAGAGCCATAACTTTTTTCTTTTTTCTATCAATTTAGCCATGTGAGGGCTTGTTTTTTGAGGGAGGAGTTGTACTTTTGAACGACACTATTGGTTTTACCATGTCTTGTACGAGAAAACAGGAAAAAAATTCTAAGTGTGGTGAAATTGCAATAAAAGTGCAATCCCACACTTGTTTTTTGTTTGGCTTTTTTGCTAGGTTCACTAACTGTTAAAACTGACCTGCAATTCTGATTCACCAGCTCATTACGAGTTCATAGACACCAAACATGTCTAGGTTATTTTATATCTAAGTGGTGAAAAGAGATTCCAAACTTTGCTTAAAAAAAAAAACAATTGCGCAATTTTACGATACCCATAGCGTTTCCACTTTTCGGGATCTCGGGTCAGTAGAGGGCTTATTTTTTGTGCTCCGAGCTGATGTTTTTAATGATTTTAGTGCAGATACGTTCTTTTGATCGCCCATTATTGCATTTTAATGCAATGTTGCAGCGACCAAAAAAAACTTAATTCTGGTGTTTTGAATTTTTTTCTAGCTATGCCGCTTATCGATCAGGTTAATCCTTCTTTATTGATAGATCGGGCGATTCTGAACCAGGCGATACCAAATATGTGTAGGTTTGATTTTTTTATTGTTTTATTTTGAATGGGGCAAAAGGGGGGTGATTTAAGCTTTTATATATTTTTTCCTATTTTTAAAACTTTTTTTAACTTTTGCCATGCTTCAATAGCCTCCCTGGGAGGCTAGAAGCTGGCACAACTCGATCGGCTCTGCTACATAGGAGCGATGCTCAGATCGCTCCTATGTAGCTGAATTCCTGCATTGCTATGAGTGCCGTCCACAGGGTGGCACTCATAGCAATCCGGCATCAACAACCATAGAGGTGTCAAGGAGACATCTGGTTGTCATGCCGACATATCGCTGACCCCCGATCACATGACGGGGGTCAACGATGCACGCATTTCCGGCCCGATGGCCGGAAGCGTTAGTTAAATGCCGCTGCCAGCGTTTGACAGCAGCATTTAAATGGTTAATAGTGGCGGGTGGATCGCGATTCCACTCACCGCTATTGCATGCACATGTCAGCTGTACAAAACAGCTGACATGTCACTGCTTTGATGTGGCTCAGCGCCGGAGCCCACATCAAAGGGGGAGACATGACATGCGCCGTACTAGTACAGCACATGTCATGAAGGGGTTGGGAATCTGTTAGTAGCATCCTCCCTCCTAAGCCATCTAAATGGGCATGTATGTCACAGAAAGTTGAGTAAAATGATACCTTGATGTCTGCAATCCAAAGTCTTACTCCAGAGAAATCCACATTTTTCTTAATATGTAAATGAGCTGTTATGATCTGTGGGTGGGATATAGATCTTCCTGAGAATCTGCCTCCAGAGCTTATTTTGAATGAAAATGGCATTACCAATATGAGATCAGGAGAGCAGACTGTCAGTCATTACATGTCTCACACAGGTAACGCCCACGGTCATTTAAAGTATGAGTATAAATAACAAAAATCAATTTACTGCATGGTTCGTTGTTATGTAAAGAATATGCATAGTCATCATCAGCAGGAAACATTGAATATTTGCTATTTCACAACATACTGTGGACAAGTAAAGCTTGAACGGAGCCTAAAGTTGATCACCTGACAATTTCATGGTTAATTTTAAATGAGTGTCATATGGGTGCTAATCCCTGATCAACTCTGTGTCTGGACTCACAAAATAACGGCAACATAAGGCTCTATCATTTGATCAGAGCCATAGTCATGCTGGGATTACAGCCATTTTACGGGCACAGACATGCACCCATATTATACTCAAGAAAGGCCGTACTGGGGGGCCCACGGCACTTAAGGGGAGGCCGCCATGACGGGGTTACGTGGGACCTGGGGAGCTGGAGCAGTTTTTGATGGGTGTATATAGTTAAGGGTTAATTGGAATATGAGGAGGTGGCTTAATGGCATTTTTTGAATGTAGTGGGCGGAGCTGGGGGGTCTGCGGGGAGGGGGCACATAAAAGGGGGCACACTCCTCACGCAGGCATCCATTTTAGGTACCTGCGTGACAAGTGAGGAATCTCTGTTACACTAACCGGCATGGATATTGAAGCGATCCTTCAGCGTCTCCGGACGGCAGCCAGCTCTCAGGGGACCGACTGGCTGAATGCTTCGGTGACCAGTCTCCTCCAGAATACATCTGAGGCACCTTCCCAGGTTCAGCAGGACGGGCGCCGGCCGCGGAGGACCAGACCTCCGGCGCGCCTAAGTCCCGATGTGATCCCCAGGGCCCGGCGCCGAAACAGGAGCCCCTCCAGGGACCCTCCGGTAAGCAGCGCTGCCCCCTCCACCGTGCAGCGCAGCGCCGGGAGGAATCCTATTGAACGGCGGGGCCTACACCGGGGGGCGGAACCTTCCTCCCCTCCTTCAGTGACCGGTCGGCGTGGGGCGTCTGGCGCAGGAGCAGGGTCTGCGGCCGCCAGCACGTCTGCTGGCACCGCTCGGCGTGGGAGGCAGCGTGAGCCGAGGAGACGGGGGTCAGTTGCGGCGGCCCCTCAGCAGCGGAGACCATGCGAGCGGCAGTCAGTCGGCTCTGCCAGCAGCGTGCGGCCCTTAGCAGCGCACAGCTCCAGCAATAACAACGCAGCAGCGCCCTCTGCTGGTGATGGCCAGGGTTTTCAGGTTTCTGGTCACAGCTCCAGCAATATCAGCGCAGCAGCGCCCTCTGCTGGTGGTGGCCAGGATTTTGCAGTTTCTGACAGGCGTCAATCGATGGCTTCGGGAGGCGATGACAGGGACGTATCAGCATCAAGAAGCTACTCATCTTCCAGCGGGCGGCAGGATGCTGGCTCGGCCTATTCCACATCTGCAGCGCCAGGGCAGTCAGCGTCTTCACCAGGTCGCCAGTCTCCAGTTACGGTTGGCAGGAGTTCGGCGGCCAACATCGCGGATCAGTCCGGCATGGAATACGGACACCTTCGGCTGGGAGCTGGACCTTCGGCTGCTGGGCTCACAGCACCCAGGCAGCTAGGTGAGAACATTTTTCCTTTGCTTAATATGCCAGGCATAGTTTCCCCTGAGGCTAGGAGTACTGATGTAACTTCGGGAGTTGCTAGTGGGGGTATGGGTTTAATTCTGAGAGGTCTAGGTGAGCTAGCAGGCTTGTGGGGGTCCGGGATTAGCAGGGGGGCTTTGCCGTCAGCAGCTTGGTTGGGACATACGGGGTCGTTTGAGGGGTCTAGACAGTTACCGGATTTTTCGGGTTTATCCAGCAGTGCGGGTCCTGCGTCAAACACTGGGGGCTCATCGAGAGAGACTGGCGGTGCTACACCGGCGTTATCAGTAGGGCCTGGGTCAGGGATTGATGCGTCAAGTGAAGGAGCTTCGCGGGATAAGGAGAAGGAGGACGTCCCGCAACTGGACGATGCGGCTAAGGGGGAGGTTTACGTCTGTTTTGAGGGCCCTTTAGGGGCGCACTTAAAACAAGAAATTAGGGAAAAAATCTGGAAAGGGGAGTACATAGAAATTTTTTCTCTTTTACCCCTAGAGAGATTTAACTTGGACAGACCTAGAAAGGAGGACTCTAAGAAAGAGGATGAGGAGAAACGGAGATATAGATTGATTCCCAGATCATTTTCAAATTGGCTACAGGCTTTTGCTATTATGGCTAGCATAATTGGGGAGAAGGCCCCAGAAAATTGCTCGGCGCTATTTTGTTATTTAGATGCCATAGGGGAGGCCTACAGGACCTACGGGGGACAAGGTTGGTTACGCTATGACGAACAATTTCGTCAGCGGAAGGCTTTTAGACCGAACATTAGGTGGGATCACAAGGACATAGCGTTGTGGATGAGAGTTATGGTCCCGGCCCGTTTAGGTCAGACCAGCCAGCCTTTTCATGGGAGCGCCGGGAGTTCGGGACAGTCAGGACACTCGGCGGCTGTACAAAAAGGACTGTGTTTCGCCTTCAATGATGGAGTATGCAGATTCGGGAGCAAGTGTAAATTTAGACACGAGTGTTCTTCATGTGGGGGGGCGCATAGCACCTCAAAATGTTTCAGAGGTAACAGGCAAAAAGGCGGAGACTCTGCTGAAAAAAGGGGTGAGTCCGGTACAGTGGGTCGTGATGGAGGCATTTCTAAGTAGATACCCAGATAGGTCAGCTGCGGCGTTATTACGTGATGGTTTTAAGGAAGGTTTCAGAATTCCTTATGTTGAGCAAGTCGTTAGTTTGAAAAGAAAGAATTTGAAATCGGCGTTACAATTCCCGGAAGTTGTGTCGGATAAGTTGAAGAAGGAAGTTGCTTTGGGAAGAATGGCAGGCCCGTATGTTGCTCCTCCGTTTGCAAATTTGAGGGTGTCACCTCTTGGCGTGGTCCCTAAGAAGGAACCTAATAAGTATAGGTTGATCCATCACCTATCATTTCCGAAGGGATCTTCGGTTAATGATGGTATCGACCCCAAGTTAAGTTCGGTGTCGTACTTATCATTCGATTCAGCGATGGAGTGGGTTCGAACATGCGGAAAGGGGGCTAAGCTGGCGAAGACCGACATTGAAGCGGCCTTTCGTTTGTTGCCAGTTCATCCCGACTGTTTGCATCTATTGGGTTGTTTTTGGGATGGCGGCTATTTTGTTGATCGTTGCCTTCCCATGGGTTGCTCAATTTCTTGCGCTTATTTTGAGGCCTTCAGCACGTTCCTGGAATGGGTGGTGAAGGACATGTCTGGGATTCGTTCATGTTCACACTATCTAGACGACTTTCTGTTTATAGGGCCAGCGGAATCAGCAGATTGCTCGATCTTGTTGCACACAATGGAGAGTGTGGCAAAAAACTTCGGTGTGCCTTTGGCGGAGGAAAAAACAGTTGGTCCGGTGACAGTGTTGAGCTTCCTAGGCATTGAAATTGATACGGTAGCAATGGAGTGTAGGCTACCCGCAGATAAGCTCATCGCATTACGTCAGGATGTGGTTAATGCGATCGGTTTGAAAAAGATAAATTTGCGCGGTTTGCAATCCCTGTTAGGGAAACTGAACTTTGCCTGCAGGATAATGCCGATGGGTCGTGCGTTCTGCCGCCGCCTATCGTTGGCAACAGTTGGGGTAAAGTCCCCTTTGCATTTTATCAGGATAAAGAAAGAATTTCGTGATGATTTGAAGGTGTGGGCAGATTTTCTTGACGAGTACAACGGTAGATCTCTGTGGATTCAGCCTGTTGCATATGCCGCTTCCTTGGGCATTTTGGTTCATGTTGTCGAAAAGAGTGGCTTTGGTCTTTTCTTTCGTGGTAGCTGGTCTGCAGCGGCGTGGCCTGAAGAATGGAAGGAGGAAGGGTTGACGAACAATCGGCTACTACTGCATTTGTTCCCCAGGGTAGTGGTGTTGGCCCTGTGGGGCGACAAATTGAGGAACTTGAAGATTTCTTTTTGTTGTGAGCATGATGGAACAGTGACGGCGGTGAACTCGTTATCAGCGGCTACGCCGGCGGTAGTGAAGGTCTTGCAGCACTTGGTTTTTCTGGGCCTTAAGTTCAATTTATGGATTGTATTTGAAGTTGGCTTGTCAGCGCCAGATCCAATAGTTGTCGCTCTTTCTCAATTTCAGGGGCAGCTTTTCCGGGATTTGGCACCCCAGGCGGAGAGCGCGGGTCTGGATTGTCCAGTCAAATTGTGGAACCTGCCGCGAGGGCCGTAGCGGAGTTGTTTACCAAATCGCTCGCGGACTCATCTTGGTCTCATTATAATCAGGCTTGGAGCCTGTGGGAATCCTGGATGTCAAGTTTGGATCCAGATATAGAGGAGGAGTATGGTTTGTTGTTGTTCCTCGGTCATCATTGGGAGGCAGGTTGGTCTGTTTCGCGTTTGAATAAGTTTTTGGCGGGGCTAGCATTCAACCTTAAATGCAGAGGGCGTAGGGATATAACGAAATCCTTTTTGGTTCGGCAAGTTGCTCGGGGTTGGAAAAAAGGGTGGAAGGCCTCAGACGGACGGCGTCCTGTGTCGTATGAGGTGCTTTCAGCTATTGGTCGGCAGTTGCAGGGGGTGTGTTTTTCCGAATGGGAAGTGGTTCTGTTCCGGGCAGCCTTTTCGTTGGCCTTCTTCGGGGCATTTCGGTTAGGAGAGTTGGTTAGCCCGTCCGTTAGTAAAAGAGGTACTTTATTAAGAGAAAACGTTGATGTGGAAGGGAACAGGGTGGTGGTGTTTGTTAAGGCCTCAAAGACGGACGTGTATGGGAAAGGGTGCAAAGTGTTGCTGTTCAGTGTTGAGGGATCCCCTTTATGCCCTGTGGCTTCAGTGAAGGAGTACTTGGCAAAGGGCGGTGCGTTGGATGAGCCATTGTTGGTGCATGAAAATGGGGCTTTCTTGTCCCGTTTTCAGTTTGTTTCGGTATTTAGGAAATGTTTGGTTGCAGCTGGCTTACCTGCAACTCAATATAGCGGGCATTCCTTCAGGATCGGGGCAGCGACTGAAGCCGCTAGGTTGGGCCTTGGAGAAGATGTGGTTAGGAGAATTGGGAGGTGGGAATCTTCAAGATTCCGGTCGTATGTTCGCCCAAACCTATTGTGAATTAGGGGCGGCTGTGGTGAGTTAATTGTTTGTTGCCTTTCTTTCTTTATTGCAGGGGCTGATCCGGTGCTCGTCTGGATCATGGGGCACTCGTATGTTGTGTGGGCTGCATTGCGTGCTGCAGTTCGCCCGGACGGTCGCCAATTGGGTCTTTCCCGAGACACAGTGACTTTACGATGGATCGGTAAAAGGGGTATGCTGTGGAAGGAATGGTTACCTGAATTCCATCGCTTTGTTAGACTGGATAGAGTACCAGAGATTGTGGTGATTCATCTAGGGGGTAATGATTTGGCTAAACGGTCTTGTAGGGAGCTGATTAAGGATATTAAATTTGATATCCTGCGGTTCTGGGTCATGTTTCCAAAAGTGTTGTTGGTGTGGTATGACATCATTCCGCGTAAAAATTGGCGAGGTGCTAGATCTCTTGAAGGGGTGAATAGGGCCCGGATCAAAATAAACAGGGCTATATCTCGGTTCATGGTGAGGAATAGTGCGTTGGCCGTGAGACATGTGGACTTGGAATCGGGGCAAGGAGCTTACTGGAGAGCCGATGGCGTGCACCTGAACGCGGTGGGAAATGACATGTGGTGTTTGGCTATCCGCAGTGGCATTGAATTAAGCCTGAAGGTGTGGAGGGACATGAATGGCTAAGGTGTCAGGCCATTCGTGTTTTTGGCGGGGGTGGAGGTCCTCGAGGTCGGTGGAAATGGTAAATGGTGGTTTAATGGGGGGGGGATCTTGAGAGGTCCTGGACCCCCCATGAGAGAATTTAACAAGGCGCGGTCCGGTTATCCCGCGTGAGGTGGATTTATGGGCCCCTGGCATGGGGGTGGGTTCGGTGGACCAGGATTGGTTATCTGTCCCTGAGCTGGTGCTTTACGGCTGGGGGTAAGACTTATCCTGGGCTGGACATTGTGGAATTTGGGATGCTGAGTTTTATAACTTTAGGGCCTCGAGGACCGCCCCTCCTATCCTGGGTTGTTATAAAAGTTCTGTTATATTTTATTTTAATAAAATGGCTGCTGTGGCCAATTAAATCCAACATTTGTCTCAGTCTATTAATTTGTGTGCGATCTAATTTTTATTCTTTAGGCTGTTTTTGGGGCCTATTTAAGGGAATTGGGTGAATTTTCCAGATCACGGAACTCACGTATACCCTATGTCAAGAAAGGCCGTACTGGGGGGCCCACGGCACTTAAGGGGAGGCCGCCATGACGGGGTTACGTGGGACCTGGGGAGCTGGAGCAGTTTTTGATGGGTGTATATAGTTAAGGGTTAATTGGAATATGAGGAGGTGGCTTAATGGCATTTTTTGAATGTAGTGGGCGGAGCTGGGGGGTCTGCGGGGAGGGGGCACATAAAAGGGGGCACACTCCTCACGCAGGCATCCATTTTAGGTACCTGCGTGACAAGTGAGGAATCTCCCACCCACCCTCCCTTGTTTGGTTAGAGTAATGGGGGAGAAGTCGACCCGCGAGGGTTTTTTGTGTACTCTTTAAAGAGGTGCCTAAATGTATTTGTTGTTTTGTGAATGTTGTCACGGCAGTTTGGCGGGGGTGGAGGTCCTCGAGGTCGGTGGAAATGGTAAATGGTGGTTTAATGGGGGGGGGATCTTGAGAGGTCCTGGACCCCCCATGAGAGAATTTAACAAGGCGCGGTCCGGTTATCCCGCGTGAGGTGGATTTATGGGCCCCTGGCATGGGGGTGGGTTCGGTGGACCAGGATTGGTTATCTGTCCCTGAGCTGGTGCTTTACGGCTGGGGGTAAGACTTATCCTGGGCTGGACATTGTGGAATTTGGGATGCTGAGTTTTATAACTTTAGGGCCTCGAGGACCGCCCCTCCTATTCTGGGTTGTTATAAAAGTTCTGTTATATTTTATTTTAATAAAATGGCTGCTGTGGCCAATTAAATCCAACATTTGTCTCAGTCTATTAATTTGTGTGCGATCTAATTTTTATTCTTTAGGCTGTTTTTGGGGCCTATTTAAGGGAATTGGGTGAATTTTCCAGATCACGGAACTCACGTATACCCTATGTCATGTGAAATTAGCCTGAACCACATTCCAAAATATAGTGAGGACTCGGAGGACTGGTCTCATTCAAAACTGTATATCTTTCTTGCAGAACGAACTATGATACTTCCCGGTGGACAGGTTTCATGGCTGCCATTTAGTTTTGGTTTTGTTATGGTCATTTTCTTTACATCATTCTGGACTGGAGATAAACTGCCGATTAATCAATTCCTGCACCAGTACCATAAACCCACCTGGAAATGGAATATAAATGTCGTCTCAACTCAAGGTGCAGTATTTTCTTTATCTTCTGCTGAGATGCAGCATAATCAACAATGGATTGGTTTATTCAGTGGTTTTAAATACATTTTATTAGCATTTTTTTTACATGCATTTCCTTTCTTTTTGACAGTGTGACATTTTATGCAGGTATTGGTCCTCTGCAGATGACTTCAATGGAAACTGAGATGTAGTGCCCCAGAACTGCACTATGCAATATTTGGAACAGTCATGTTTTGGCCCAATACATTCAGAATTTTTCAGTGGTTTGCAGCTCCAGGTATCAGGTGAGGGTGTCAGGTATCGGACCCCCCACTGATCTGTTATTGAAGAACCCCTTTTGTACAAACCTTTTAGGTTTTATGTCTAAAAATATTATGACTATTTCACAAAAGACCACAAATAATGAATGATGTTAAATGGTAAAGATAATCTGTCACCAGGTTTTTCTTATGTAATATGAGAACACCATCAGCAGAGTTTCTGATAATAGTGATGTCTCCCTTACTGGTCTGTGTCAATACAATCAATGTTTTAACAACAGAAGATTATCACTAGAGGACAAGCTGTCCCGTGCCTCCTAGTCAAATCATGCCATGAACACTGAATAACAGCTTTCTGTCACTAAACAATGTACACAGATTAAAAAATGAGCTCTTCTACAGCTGCAGGAGAGAAAACTGTGATTCTATCATAACAGGTGCACCCAGTAGAATTGGGGTCTTGGTCTCTACCTCATGGTGCTGTCCGATTACAAAGCTAAAACCCGCTGACAGGTTCCCTTTAATACACAAGAGGTTAAATTCCCACATTGAGGTGATCTCACCTACTTCCAAGCAGTAAACATACCCTTCATATCTGAATTAGAAAGTGTGAAGATCTGAGGTTGTGGGTTGTAATAATTACCTAGGCAGGTTAAGGATGGGACTATTTTTTATTCCATACATCCATGGTTGTACAACAAATCCAGTTAGATGGCCAACATATAATGTCCTCAGTCCACACGTTCCCAATCTGAGATCAGTAGTTCCACTGGCCCCGTACCAGGTGATACCCACTGTCTCCCAACTTTTGGTTGGTCCACAGCTTTTGGTATCTCCAGCCGGTATAGTGTTCAGTCACAGCCTATGTTCCTCCAGATGATGGATATCATGACCGAAGCTCATGGATACCCCTCCAACCAACAATCCATCTCCAAAACTCTATAGTCCATCCATCCACCCCAGCTCAGATCTTCTCACATCAAAGTCACTTCAACAACTCCCTGATTCAGGGTATGTGCACACGTCAGGATTTCTTGCAGAAATTTTCCTGACAAAATCCAGACATTTCTGCCAGAAATCCGCATGCTTTTTTTTGGCGTTTTTTGCGCGTTTTTACGTGTTTTTTGTGCGGATTTTTTGCGGAATTTTTGCATTTTTTTCCAGACACTCCAATTTCATGGGAAATCCGAAAAAAATCCGCAAAAATAATTAACATGTTGCTTCTTTTTCCGAACTGCGTTTTTTTTGCGGAAAAAAGCACAACATTTGCACAAAAAATGCGGAATGCATTCTAAATGATAGGATGCATAATGTATGCGTTTTTTGTGCAGAATTATAGCGTTTTTATCGGGGAAATCCGCAAAAAAACCACAAAAAATCCTGAAGAAATCCTGACGTGTGCACATACCCTCAACCCATCTGCCTTTTTTCTCCCTCCCCCTTGAACATTTTCTTTAGTTCACAGAACAGAGCATATTCCATCACCTGAGGCTGATGTGAGCCCCCCTGTGGTGACTGCTCCCCTGGGTCTACTATCTCCATCCACACAAAGGGCCTAGGCTGGTAAAACAATGGAGTGATAGAATGAATGCTTTACATTTACCTTTAGAAATCTACTGTCTGGCCTTAAGGTACCGTCACATTAAGCAACGCTGCAGCGATATAGACAACGATGCCGATCGCTGCAGCGTCGCTGTTTCGTCGTTGTGTGGTCACTGGAGAGCTGTCACACAGACAGCTCTCCAGCGACCTACGATGCCGAAGTCCCCGGGTAACCAGGGTAAACATCGGGTTACTAAGCGCAGGGCCGCGCTTAGTAACCCGATGTTTACCCTGGTTACCAGTGTAAATGTAAAAAAAACCAAACACTACATACTCACATTCCGGTGTCTGTCGCGTCCGCTTCTCTGCACTGTGTAAGCGCCGGCCCTAAAGCAGAGTGGTGACGTCACCGTTGTGCTCTGCTTTACGGCCAGCCGGCGCTGACACAGTGCAGGGAAGCGGACGCCGGGGGATGTGACAGACACCGGAATGTAAGTATGTAGTGTTTTTTTTTTTTACATTTACACTGGTAACCAGGGTAAACATCGGGTTACTAAGCGCGGCCCTGCCCTTAGTAACCTGATGATTACCCTGGTTACCAGTGAAGATATCGCTGAATCCGCGTCACTCACGCTGATTCAGCGATGTCAGCGGGTGATCCAGCGACAAAATAAGGTGCTGGCTTTCTAGCTCCGACCAACGATGTCACAGCAGGATCCAGATCGCTGCTGCGTGTCAAACACAACGATATCGCTATCCAGGACGCTGCAACGTCACGGATCGCTATCATTATCGTTGTTAAGTTGTTCAGTGTGAAGGTACCTTTAGCTATACATAAATCTAGCCTGCTTGTCTCCTCTACTTACTGTCAGTGTATGTAAACATTGATTCCTGAGGATGGACTGAGGGGCAAGCAAATCACTAATAAAACACAGGAGGAAAATATCTAATAAAACACAACAAAACCAGTGCTCCGTGCTGGAAAAATTCTCCGCTCTACGTCCATTTGTCCTATAGTCATTAGTACACGGCCATATCCTCACAGAAAGCGTGAAAGCTTGGGCTAATCAAAGTTCTTTTTTTCCTTGTAGGAAAAGAAAATTAACTTGATGATTTCACTATTGCTGATTGTGTATTTTTGTTGTTGCAGTCAATAATGTGAGTGATATGCTTTCACACAAATTTCGAGTACTGTGTTGGGTTATGACAGCTCCAGCTCACTTAGAGTCTCGGACGATCCATGTAAAGAACACGTGGACTCGTCACTGCAATAAAATTTTATTCATGAGCTCCAGTACAAGTGAATCATTCCCAACCATTGGACTAGACACTAATGAAGGCAGAGATCAACTCTACTGGAAGACTATACGGGCTTTCCAATATATACACAAACATCATTTTCATGAAGCCGACTGGTTCTTAAAGGCAGATGATGACACCTACGTTGTGGTAGACAATTTGCGATGGATGCTTTCCAACTACACACCAAACCAGCCAATATACTTTGGCAAGCGCTTTAAACCTTTCATCAACCAAGGATATATGAGTGGTGGAGCCGGTTATATACTTAGCAAAGAAGCTTTGCAACGCTTCATAGAGGGCTTCAGGACAGGGGTTTGTACTCACAGATCCTCTGTTGAAGATTTGGAACTGGGTGATTGTATGGAGAAAATGGGAGTGATACCTGGTGATACAAGGGATAGTGAAAAAAGAGAGAGCTTCCATCCATTCACACCTGAGTTTCATATGACTGGACATTTTCCTGTGGGTACATCTTACAATCAGTACTGTTTTTATCCCATCATAGAGGTACGTCTGATTTACAGATCATATAAATTTTTAAAATCTGCCCATCCATATTGGATGATTCATGAAATGTATCTAAGAAAAACATTGTGAGAGTTTAGAAAAACATTCAAGGTTGCTGGTTGATAAATAGTGAAAGATTAGAAGATGGTAAGGAATATTTTGCACACAAAAAGCACACATAGGAAATGTGCATGAAAAATGTTTCAATCTTGTGCAACGTGTATGACAGTTTTGTACTAAGATGGGGTAAGACTAAACAACTTGCAGTTATGTTAAATGGGAGTTAGGTCTGGACTTTAGCCATTCAAACACATGAATATGCTTTGATCTAAACCAGGAGTCTCAAACACAAGGACCGCGGGCCGCATGTGGCCCCTGGGGATGCTTCATGGGACAAATTACTACAAAATGTTTGCCAGAATTACTATATCATGCTTGTAATTGTAAGAAAATATTACTGCTTGTGGCCAATTGGGGTAAACAAAATTATAAAAATGTAAAAAAAAAATATCAAAATAAAGCATGAAAAAATATATTGCCACTAAAAATGCTATTTATATATAAACTAAAGTAAACCAAAAAAATATTTATATCCCTACCCAAAACAACCCAAGCTATAAAACTGTACCATAACTCATACGATGAATGCTATTTAAAAAAATAAAGTAAACACACCAAAAATGTTTTAAAAAATTATCAAAAGGTGTATAGAAAAAAAATTATATAACTAAAAAAGTCACTTTGTCCAGCAAAGAAACTACTCCCCCTCTACCCACCCCGCCCCAAATAAAAAAAATTTCTACGTGTGGCCCATATATCCAGGCGAGTTTGAGACCCCTGATCTAAATCATTTCATTGTAGCTCTGGCAGTATGCTTAGCATTGTTTTCCTGCTGAAAGTTGAACCTACACCCCAGTCTTTTGCAGGCTCTAATAGGTTTTCCTCCAGGATTGCCCTATATTTAGCTCCATCCATTTTCCCATCAATGCCAAATAGCTTCCCTGCCCATGCTGAAGAAAAGCATCCCTACAGCATGATGCTGCCACCACCATATTTGACAGTAGAGATGGTGTTTTTACGTTGATGTGCAGTGTTAACTTTCCACCACACAGAGCATTTTGCATGTAGCCCAAAAAGTTCTACTTTGTTCTCATCTGACCAAAGCTCATTCTTCTTATAGCTTGTTTTCAAAAATTGCTTTCTTCTTGGTATTCATCCATAAAGGCTAGATTTGTGGAGTATATGACTAAGGCTAGAGTCACACTAGAGCATAATATGGACGAGTGCTATGCGATAAAAAATCGCATAGCACACGGACCAATGTTAATCTGTGGGGCAGTTCTTATCATCCGTTGTTTTCTCGGCCGTATTATACATGCGAGACAAATTGCAGCATCGCACCCATAGACTTTCATTGGCGAGTCTCGGCCGTAATACGGTGCAAATCGCAGCATGCTGCAATTTCTCTCGCATGTATAATACGGCCGAGACTCGCCAATGAAAGTCTATGGGTGCGAGAAAAACTCGCACACCACACGGACCATCAGCGTGACTTGCAAGAAATATGCACTGGTGTTCAATAGAAAAGCCGGCAATTCAGTGTGGTGTAATGTAAAATCACACCGACAGCTTACAATAGATTAGATAAAATTAATGTCTACACATAGTATAGCAATAGAGCAAAAAAGTGAAACATACGTTGGGGGCTCTGTTGGATCTCTTTTGTGTCATCCACCCTATTTGGTGTCAGCTGCTGGTAAGCGCCATATTACAGTTATTTACTTGGATGACAACATGGTCGTATTGGGTTAGCGCTTTATTTATAGCGCTGCCTACTTTATCTGGTGCTAGCTGTAGGGAAGTGCTATCTTATAGGTATTTATTTAAAAACCATACTGTTGCACTATATTAGCACCTAATGTGGGGTGTATGAGTATGACACTCATGATCTTTCATGTCATCCTTTTGTAATTTTTATTATGTGTCATACTTTATAATATTCTCACAATAAAATATCTTTCTAAACCTAAGTACTCCTTCTTCCTCCAAGTTTCTCTAGATGCTATATGGAGCTGGGTTTTTTTCTTGTCCTCTTTTTGAGGCTTAGTTTTGCACAACTTTGTGCATGGTATTAAGACAATGTGGTTATCTGGTATGTGTCTCATATATATATATACACTCACCGGCCACTTTATTAGGTACACCATGCTAGTAACGGGTTGGACCCCCTTTTGCCTTCAGAACTGCCTCAATTCTTCGTGGCATAGATTCAACAAGGTGCTGGAAGCATTCCTCAGAGATTTTGGTCCATATTGACATGATGGCATCACACAGTTGCCGCAGATTTGTTGGCTGCACATCCCTGAACCGTTGATACAAGGCAGGATGGATCCATGCTTTCATGTTGTTTACGCCAAATTCTGACCCTACCATCCGAATGTCGCAGCAGAAATCGAGACTCATCAGACCAAGCAACGTTTTTCCAATCTTCTACTGTCCAATTTCGATGAGCTTGTGCAAATTGTAGCCTCAGTTTCCTGTTCTTAGCTGAAAGGAGTGGTACCCGGTGTGGTCTTCTGCTGCTGTAGCCCATCTGCCTCAAAGTTCGACGCACTGTGCGTTCAGAGATGCTCTTAGGCCTACCTTGGTTGTAACGGGTGGCGATTTGAGTCACTGTTGCCTTTCTATCAGCTCGAACCAGTCTGCCCATTCTCCTCTGACCTCTGGCATCAACAAGGCATTTCCGCCCACAGAACTGCCGCTCACTGGATTTTTTTTCTTTTTCGGACCATTCTCTGTAAACCCTAGAGATGGTTGTGCGTGAAAATCCCAGTAGATCAGCAGTTTCTGAAATACTCAGACCAGCCCTTCTGGCACCAACAACCATGTCACGTTCAAAGGCACTCAAATCACCTTTCTTCCCCATACTGATGCTCGGTTTGAACTGCAGGAGATTGTCTTGAGCATGTCTACATGCCTAAATGCACTGAGTTGCCGCCATGTGATTGGCTGATTAGAAATTAAGTGTTAACAAGAAGTTGGACAGGTGTACCTAATAAAGTGGCCAGTGAGTGTATATCTATAATATAACGCTGGGAGCGTCACTCTGTCTGAAGCCTTTATAGACTGCGCAAGCGCAAGCGCCGGCGCAGTCTGGACCCCACAGAGTGACGCTCCCAGGAGATCGCGGTATGCGTAAGCACTGAACGCACACCGCGATCTCCAACGGAGAAGCAGGGACGAGCCAGGAGGGTGAGTATATTTACCTGTCCCGTTCCACTGCTGCGCGCTGCTCCATCCTCCACCTCCTCTGCCTGCGACGTTCAGTGCAGAGGGCGCGATGACGCGCTTAATGCGCGCCGCCCTCTGACTGAACAGTCACAGGCAGAGGACCCCGGAAGACAGAGAGGCGTGCAGCAGTAGAATGGGGGACAGGTAAATATAGCAAGTGCCGGGGGCCTGAGCTACCGGCGACCCCGGCACCTGACCCCCACAGCGCGCCGGTGTCCCTGCCTGCTCAGGCCCCCAGCACTCGGTGCCCAGCACAGCCGCCCGCACTCTCAGCACCACCCCGCACAGCCGCCCGCACTCACCACCGCCACGCACAGCCGCCCGCACTCACCACCGCCACGCACAGCCGCCCGCACTCACCACCGTCACGCACAGCCGCCCGCACTCACCACCGCCACGCACAGCCGCCCGCACTCACCACCGCCACGCACAGCCACCCGCACTCTCAGCACCACCATGCACAGCCACCCACACTCACCACCGCCACGCACAGCCACCTGCACTCTCAGCACCACCACGCACAGCCGCCCGCACTCATCACCGCCACGCACAGCCACCCGCACTCTCAGCACCACCACGCACAGCCGCCCACACTCAGCACAGCCGACCGCATTCAGCACCGCCACGCACAGCCGCCCGCACTCAGCACCACCCCGCACAGCTGCCCGCACTCACCACTGCCACGCACAGCCGCCCGCACTCAGCACCACCACGCACAGCCGCCCGCACTCTCAGCACCGCCACGCACAGCCGCCCGCACTCAGCACCGCCACGCACAGCCGCCCGCACTCAGCACCGCCACACACAGCTGCCCGCACTCAGCACCGCCACGCACAGCCGCCCGCACTCACCACCGCCACGCACAGCCGCCCGCACTCAGCACAGCCGACCGCATTCAGCACCGCCACGCACAGCCGCCCGCACTCAGCACCGCCACGCACAGCCACCCGCACTCACCACCGCCACGCACAGCCGCCCGCACTCAGCACAGCCGCCCGCATTCAGCACCGCCACGCTCAGCCGCCCGCACTCACCATCGCCACGCACAACCGCCCGCACTCAGCACAGCCGCCCGCACTCACCACAGCCACTCACAGCCTCCCGCACTCAGCACAGCCTCCCGCACTCAGCACAGCCGCCAGCACTCAGCACAGCCACCCGCACTCAGCACAGCCGCCCGCACTCAGCACAGCCGCCCGCACTTAGCACTGCCACACACAGCCGCCCGCACTCAGCACCGCCACGCACAGCCGCCCGCACTCAGCACCACCACGCACAGCCGCCCGCACTCAGCACCGCCACGCACAGCCGCCCGCACTCAGCACCACCACGCACAGCCGCCCGCACTCACCACCGCCACGCACAGCCGCCCGCACTAACCACCGCCACGCACAGCCGCCCGCACTCAGCACAGCCGCCCGCACTCAGCACCACCACGCACAGCCGCCCGCACTCATCACCACCACGCACAGCCGCCCGCACTCAGCACAGCCGCCCGCACTCAGCACAGCCACGCACAGCCTCCCGCACTCAGCACAGCCTCCCGCACTCAGCACAGCCGCCGGCACTCAGCACAGCCGCCCGCACTCAGCACAGCCGCCCGCACTCAGCACAGCCACGCACAGCTGCTCGCACTCAGCACAGCCACGCACAGCCGCCGGCACTCGGCACAGCCGCCAGCACTCGGCACAGCCGCCCGCACTCGGCACAGCCGCCCGCACTCGGCACAGCCACCCGCACTCGGCATAGCCACCCGCACTCGGCACAGTAGAGCCGGAGAGAGAAAGATGGGAGCAACATATGGCAGAATGGAAACAGGAACAGGCAGAATGGGTGCAGCACATTACAACAGAATGGGGGCACAGGATGGGAGCAGCACATGACAGAATAAGGGAGCAGGATGGGAGCACCACATGACAGAATGATTGTGCACGATGGCAGCAGCACATGACAGAATGGGGGCGCACACATGACAGGATGGGGGTGCAGGATGGGAGCACATGACTGGATGGAGCGCAGGATGGGAGCACATGACAGAATGGGAGCAGCACATGACAGGATGGGAGCAGCACTTGACAGAATGGGGGCACAGGATGGGAGCAGCACATGACAGAATGGGGGCGCACACACATGACAGGATGGGGGTGTAGGATGGAGCAGCATATCACAGGATGGGGCGCAGGATGGGAGCACATGACAGGATGGAGACGCATGATGGAGCAGCACATAATAGGATGGGGGCGCAGGATGGAACAGCACATGACAGGATGGGGATGCAGGATGGAGCACCACATGACAGGATGGGGGCGCAGGATGGAGCAGCACGTGACAGGATGGAGACCATATACCAATATAAATGCTATATATATACATATATATGTCAGTGATACACACATACTGTATATATATATATATACCACAGACCACTGTACTGCACTGAACGCACACCGCGATCTCCAACGGAGAAGCAGGGACGAGCCAGGAGGGTGAGTATATTTACCTGTCCCGTTCCACTGCTGCGCGCTGCTCCATCCTCCACCTCCTCTGCCTGCGACGTTCAGTTCAGAGGGCACGATGACGCGCTTAATGCGCGCCGCCCTCTGATTGAACAGTCACAGGCAGAGGACCCCGGAAGACAGAGAGGCGCGCAGCAGTGGAATGGGGGACAGGTAAATATAGCAAGTGCCGGGGGCCTGAGCTACCGGCGACCCCGGCACCTGACCCCCACAGCGCGCCGGTGTCCCTGCCTGCTCAGGCCCCCAGCACTCGGTGCCCAGCACAGCCGCCCGCACTCTCAGCACCACCCCGCACAGCCGCCCGCACTCACCACCGCCACGCACAGCCGCCCGCACTCACCACCGTCACGCACAGCCGCCCGCGCTCACCACCGCCACGCACAGCCGCCCGCACTCACCACCGCCACGCACAGCCACCCGCACTCTCAGCACCACCATGCACAGCCACCCGCACTCACCACCGCCACGCAAAGCCACCTGCACTCTCAGCACCACCACGCACAGCCGCCCGCACTCATCACTGCCACGCACAGCCACCCGCACTCTCAGCACCACCACGCACAGCTGCCCGCACTCAACACCGCCACGCACAGCCGCCCGCACTCAGCACCACCACGCACAGCCGCCCGCACTCTCAGCACCGCCACGCACAGCTGCCCGCACTCACCACCGCTACGCACAGCCGCCCGCACTCAGCACCGCCACGCACAGCCGCCCGCACTCACCACCGCCACGCACAGCCGCCCGCACTCAGCACAGCCGCCCGCATTCAGCACCGCCACGCTCAGCCGCCCGCACTCACCATCGCCACGCACAGCCCCCCGCACTCAGCACAGCCGCCCGCACTCACCACAGCCACGCACAGCCTCCCGCACTCAGCACAGCCTCCCGCACTCAGCACAGCCGCCGGCACTCAGCACAGCCACCCGCACTCAGCACAACCGCCCGCATTCAGCACAGCCGCCCGCACTCAGCACTGCCACGCACAGCCGCCCGCACTCAGCACCGCCACGCACAGCCGCCCACACTCAGCACCACCACGCACAGCCGCCCGCACTCAGCACCGCCACGCACAGCCGCCCGCACTCAGCACCGCCACGCACAGCCGCCCGCACTCACCACCACCACGCACAGCCGCCCGCACTAACCACCGCCACGCACAGCCGCCCGCACTCAGCACCGCCACGCACAGCCGCCCGCACTCATCACCACCACGCACAGCCGCCCGCACTCAGCACAGCCGCCCGCACTCAGCACAGCCACGCACAGCCTTCCGCACTCAGCACAGCCTCCCGCACTCAGCACAGCCTCCCGCACTCAGCACAGCCGCCGGCACTCAGCACAGCCACCGGCACTCAGCACAGCCGCCTGCACTTAGCACAGCCACGCACAGCCGCCCGCACTCAGCACAGCCACGCACAGCCGCTCGCACTCCGCACAGCCACGCACAGCCGCCGGCACTCGGCACAGCCGCCAGCACTCGGCACAGCCGCCCGCACTCGGCACAGCCGCCCGCACTCGGCACAGCCACCCGCACTCGGCACAGTAGAGCCGGAGAGAGAAAGATGGGAGCAACATATGGCAGAATGGAAACAGGAACAGGCAGAATGGGTGCAGCACATTACAACAGAATCGGGGCACAGGATGGGAGCAGCACATGACAGAATGGGGGAGCAGGATGGGAGCACCACATGACAGAATGATTGTGCACGATGGCAGCAGCACATGACAGAATGGGGGCGCACACATGACAGGATGGGGGTGCAGGATGGGAGCACATGACTGGATGGAGCGCAGGATGGTAGCACATGACAGAATGGTAGCAGCACATGACAGGATGGGAGCAGCACATGACAGAATGGGGGCACAGGATGGGAGCAGCACATGACAGAATGGGGGCGCACACACATGATAGGATGGGGGTGTAGGATGGAGCAGCATATCACAGGATGGGGGCGCAGGATGGGAGCACATGACAGGATGGAGACACATGATGGAGCAGCACATAATAGGATGGGGGCGCAGGATGGAACAGCACATGACAGGATGGGGATGCAGGATGGAGCACCACATGACAGGATGGGGGCGCAGGATGGAGCAGCACGTGACAGGATGGGAGAGCAAGATGGGAGCAGCACATACCAGGATGGAGACCATATACCAATATAAATGCTATATATATACATATATATGTCAGTGATACACACATACTGTATATATATATATATATATATATATATATATATACAGTAGACAAGAGGTCCCCAACCTTTTTTGCACCAGGGACCGGCTTTAAGCAAGACCAGTTTTCCATGGCCCGGTGGGGGTGGGGCAGGGGCGGGGCTTTGGTCATATGGCCCCTCCCCCTCCAACTCAAAGCTAGCAGGAGGGGAAGGAGCACTGGACACACATGACCTGCTTGTCCCTGCTTCTGCCTGAGCAGCGCTGTATGGGGAGGATGCTGGCGGGACCTCGGTGTACAGCGCTGCTAAGTAGCAGCATTGTACATTGAGCGTCAGTGTATACAGCGCTGCTGCTTAGCAGCGCTACACACTGAACACCGGTACCGGGAGCCGCGTCACTGAAGCCAGTCTGCTGCCCCAGCACGCCCCACATAACATGTTCTGCCGGGGGCGTGTCAGTGAGGAGAGCCTGCTGCCCCACCCCGTCAGGAACACACCATGCTGCGCAGGAGGGCCGCGTCACTAAGACCCGCCCCGTGACGTACAACAGGTACCATGCTGTGCTGTGGAGGGCTGCGTCACTAATACCCGCCCGACGCCCCACCCCGTCCTGCATAATATTCTCTGCCAGGAGCTGCGAGCTGTCACGGCTACGGCAGAAAACATTATAAATCCACACAGTGCGAGCTCTGACCAGGCGCAGGGCCGTGGAGCTAGCTGTCAGCGGCGCCGCAGACCGGCTGAAAAACCCCAACGGCCCGGTCCTGGTCCGCGGACCGGCGGTTGGGGACCTCTGCAGTAGACTACCTACCCGGTGACTACCTCTTGAAGCTCATCAAAAGAATGTCAAGAGTGTGCAAGAAAAATATTTAGAATTGAGAGTCCTCAGTGGTTGATACCTTTTAGAAGAGTGTGCAAAGCAGTCATCAAAGCAAAAGGTGGCTACTTTGAAGAACCTAGAATATAAGACATAAATTCAGTTGTTTCACACTTTTTTGTTAAGTATATAATTCTACATGTATTTATTCATAGTTTTGATGCCTTCAGTGTGAATGTACAATTTTCATAGTCATGAAAATACAGAAAAATCTTTAAATGAGAAGGTGTGTCCAAACTTTTGGTCTGTACTGTATATATGTATATATATATATATATATATATATATATATATATAGATATATAGACTATATATATGTTTGCACGAATATTTGAGGCCATGGATCCAGTATATGTGCATTTTGCAAGCCGGTGAGAAAATCTCGCCATACGGATGACATACGGATGTCACTCGGATACTTTAATGAGAAAAAATCACATCCTCGCATTTTGCATGGATGACATGTCGATCACTGTTCGGGAAGATTTCTGCGAATCTCGGCCGTGAAAAACGGACCGATTTTTTGTACTTTATGTGTGACTCCAGCCTAATAGTTGTTCTGGGGACAGATTCATGGGAATCAGGATGTCAGTTTAGGTGAACGTCCATGTCTTGTTAGGTTTGCAGTTTTGCCATTCTCCTTCCATTTTTGGATGATGAATTGAACAGTGTACCATGAGATGTTCAGAGCTTTGGCTAATTTTTTATAACTTAACCCTGCTTTATACTTCTCTACAACTTTATTGATGACTTGTCTGGTATGGTTCTTGGTTTTCATGAAACTGTTTGATCCTTAATGCTCTCAAACAAACCTCTGAGGCCTTTACAGAGCAACTGTAGTTATGTTGAAAATAAACTATACACAGGTGGACTCAATTTACTAATGATGTGACTTCTGGAGGCAATAAGCCACTCAGGGTTTTATTTAGAGGTATGAGACTACAGAAGGTTAAATACAATTAAGGTTAAATACAATTTTCAGATTTATGTTTTAAAATATTTAGAAAACCATGTATAGTTTTGCTTACACATCACAAATACTTGCTACTTTGTGCTGGTATATCGTATAAAATTCCAATAAAATACATTTAAGTTTGCAGGTGAAATGTGGAAAAATCTGGAAAAGATCACAGGGTATGAATACTTTTTTAAGGCACTGTATGTGACTACTAACATATGTGTATCTACCTGTATTATACATCTGAATCCTTTCTATGGAAACCAATGGCTTCTATATTTATAATTTCATAGTTTTTAAAGTTGAATGTAGACTTAAATCCAACAAGTTTAACCTATAGTCTAGCATGTTGGTCCAGAGTAAGACGAAAACCCCATTGGGCAGACACCAATAGCTTCATATTAGTGGAAAAATTCCTTCCTCACTCCACATACAGCAATCAAACTAGCTCTCTGGATCATCGCCCATCACTGAATCTGATGCTGAAAATAACCAGAAATACTAAATTTGTCAACAAAGGCATCCGGAAACTTCTTGAATTTTAGTAGTGGATCAACTATTACAACATCATGCAGCAAAGAGTTACATAGTCTTGTCATGCAAATCTGTGCCTCTTTTAATGCATCCCATTATTTTATTTAGCTTGGCAGCAGTCGCCTGATACTGATCACTAAAGTGGAGTTTGCCATACACCCAAGCTTTTACACTGATAGTTTTACCCAGTGTTTTACAATTTAGTACATGATTCTACATTTTATTTCCTCTGTCCAAGTGCAAAACCTTACATTTATCTACATTAAACTTCAATTGCCATTTCTCAGCCTAAGCCTACAAGTTATATTAATCCTTCTATAAAATTAAATTTTACTCCTATGTGTTGATTACTCTGCAGAGTTTAGTATCATCTGCAAAAATTATGATTTTACTCTGTGTGCTCCATACAAGGTTATTAATAAACATGTTAAAAAGTAGAGGGCCCAATACTGACCCCTGTAGTTCCCCCCACTGTTAACTGTGACCCAATCTGATAACATCCACTGCGTTTCCCTGGTCCAGTCTGAAACTTACCTCCTCATAGAAGCTGATCAGATTATTTTGACAGGACTGATTCATAAAACCGTGTTGAAGCTTGGTCATGAGGTTACCCTCAAGGATTTTACCAACTGTAGAGGTTAAACTAACCGTTTATATTTTCCAGGCTCGGATTTTGTCCCCTTTTGACTATTGGCAGTGCATTTGCCGTGTGTCAATCCTGTGGTACAGACCCTGTTATTATAGGTTTGCTGAATATTAAAAATAATGGTCTGTCTATCATGGTACTTAAAGGGAAGGTGATGCATTTTTTTTATTATTTTTGAAATAAACATTTTTTACATATCATATTAATGGGTTTTTTATAAATTTTTAATACAACCACTGGGGGGCTCCATTTTACTTTGCAGGTTTGTAAGGATCGCTGCACGACACTTACAGTCTGCAAATATGGAAGTCGCTTGGCATAGGAGACAGAGGTCGGATGCCTGCCCTATCTCCAACACTGTAGTCACATCAGCTGTGAACTGGGCCTTTTTATTGTAGCCCAGCTCTATCCACGGAGCTTCATGTACCCTCTATCGCCAGGATCTGTAACCAGAAGCTGTACTGTAAACTTCAGGTATAACAGGTCCTGGGTTGCAAGGAGACCGGAGGAGCTGCGGACAGTAGTGAAGATTGTTGATCATGTGATGAGGGAGAGACATGAAATATGAGGGGGAGAGAGACATGGAATATGAGGAGAGAGACACGGAATATGAGGGGAAGAGAGACATGGAATATGAGAAGGAGAGAGACATGGAATATGAGGGGAAGAGAGACATGGAATATGAGGGGGAGACTTGAAATGTGATGGGGGAGAGACATGGAATATGATGGGAAAAGATCTGGAATATGAAGAGGATAGAGACATGAAATATAAGGGGAGAGAGACATGGCATATGATGGGGAGGAGAAATGGAATTTGATGGGGGAGAGACATTTTCATATTCCATGTCTCTCTCCACCCCTCATAATCTGTCTCTCTCCTCTTCATACTCCATGTCTCCCCCCTGATATTCCATGTATATTTTCCCCTCATATTCCATGTCTCTCACCTTCATATTCCATGTCTCTTCTCCTAATATTCCATGTATCTTTCACACTCATATTCCATGTCTCTCCCCCTGTATGCTGGGTCCACTTCTATCGGATCACTAGTGTAATGTGTGACACTGCTCTGTCCACTTCTGTGGGAGCAGTGGTGTAATGTGTGACCCTACTCCATCCACTTCTAAAGAAGCAGTGGTTGTAATGTGTGACACTGCTCTGCCCACTTTATGAGTGCAGTGGTGTAATGTGTTAACTCGTTTCATCCACTTATATGGGAGTAGTAATATAGTGGACGGAGCAGAGTCACACATTACACCAGTGCTCACATGGAACTAGACGGAACGGGTTCACACATTACATACATTAGATACTGCGTATCTAATCCAGTCTTGTGTGATAGACTGAGCTGAGCTCAATATCTAATCCCATCATGTAATACATTACACTGAGTCCTGTATCTAATCCCAGGATGTTTTACTCTAAGCGTATCTGACATGATACACTTCACGTATGTAACCCCTAGCTTATGATACATCGAGCAGAACCAACTAACAGAATCTGCTCTGCTGGCCGTCCTCGGTGACACTGTCTACAGTACTTGTCAGTATTAATTTGCAGTCACGAGCAACACGGCTCCACACGGTGATCCTAAACTTCATGCTTTCTTATCCTTTTACAAGCACCCAGCAAGGGAGGAGAGGAGACATCGCACATCTGTGAGCAGACCTGCCCATATTTACCGCAGTCATAATGTGAGCTAGTTGTATACTAGGTTTTCATGGCAAATTACAGCAGCTGGTGAAAGCAGTGACATCATTGTTATTGCATTGCTCATTGCTCCTCCCTGTACCTACCATTCTGTAGGCCACAGTCCTAATGCGACTTACAGTTTACAGAGACGGGCAGTGCAGGAAGACCGTGTCTCTCTGCTCTGCCACACCGCGCATGCCAATACAGTAAGGTTGTGTGCCCACGTTCAGGATTTGTAGCATTTTTTAGCGTTTTTTTGTCAGGTTTCTGCTGCAAAAATGCAAAAAAAAAAGCTTACATTAAGCACTGCTTTATCAGAATGCAATCAGCAATTTTTGCGCCCATGCTGCGCTTTTTTTTTTAGCAAAAAAAAAGCACTGAGGAAAAAGACGCAGCAAGTTCATTAATTTTGCAGAAAATCTCCGGATCTGCCACTATATAATATAGTAAATATCCAAGAAAATAGAACCAAAACGGAAGCTTTGTGCCAATAAAAAACATGAATTTTATTAATAATACATTAAAAATTCTGGTAAAGTCCAAATGTCAATCAGTGGAGAAACATAAGACAAAATATACTGTCTGCTGAGGAAATACATGTATAGATACACCTATCCAACATAAAGTGTTCCCTAATAAATAGAGCCCAGTAGAGAAAAAAAAAATATATAGATAGTTCAAGCAAATAATAACCTAAGTGCTAGAATGAACAATATTCCATATATGTGGGCTAAATAGAAATGCCTGGGTCAACGCTGCATGTCACATATAAACTGGGGCTACAAGACATATATAATAGAATAAAGAGGTATATTAACCTAAAAAAGAGTAAATAAGCCCTAAAAAAGTTGAAAGTAGTGTCACTGTATATAACTCAACATACTGACCACCTAGTAATGCTCAGATATAAGGCATAATGAAAGGTATATAGGATAATGCCACTATGTATATCAATATACTGACCACATGATAGATAATGCACAAACATTGAACTATCTATATATATATTTTTTTCTCTACTGGGCTCTATTTATTAGGGAACACTTTATGTTGGATAGGTGTATCTACAGGTCCTTCTCAAAAAATTAGCATATAGTGTTAAATTTCATTATTTACCATAATGTAATGATTACAATTAAACTTTCATATATTATAGATTCATTATCCACCAACTGAAATTTGTCAGGTCTTTTATTGTTTTAATACTGATGATTTTGGCCTACAACTCCTGATAACCCAAAAAACCTGTCTCAATAAATTAGCATATCAAGAAAAGGTTCTCTAAATGACCTATTACCCTAATCTTCTGAATCAACTAATTAACTCTAAACACATGCAAAAGATACCTGAGGCTTTTAAAAACTCCCTGCCTGGTTCATTACTCAAAACCCCCATCATGGGTAAGACTAGCGACCTGACAGATGTCAAGAAGGCCATCATTGACACCCTCAAGCAAGAGGGTAAGACCCAGAAAGAAATTTCTCAACAAATAGGCTGTTCCCAGAGTGCTATATCAAGGCACCTCAATGGTAAGTCTGTTGGAAGGAAACAATGTGGCAGAAAACGCTGTACAACGAGAAGAGGTGACCGGACCCTGAGGAAGATTGTGGAGAAGGACCGATTCCAGACCTTGGGGAACCTGAGGAAGCAGTGGACTGAGTCTGGTGTGGAAAGGCGTGTGCAGGAAATGGGCTACAGGTGCCACATTCCCCAGGTAAAGCCACTTTTGAACCATAAACAGCGGCAGAAGCGCCTGACCTGGGCTACAGAGAAGCAGCACTTGACTGTTGCTAAGTGGTCCCAAGTACTTTTTTCTGATGAAAGCAAATTTTGCATGTCATTCGGAAATCAAGGTGCCAGAGTCTGGAGGAAGACTGGGGAGAAGGAAATGCCAAAATGCCTGAAGTCCAGTGTCAAGTACCCACAGTCAGTGATGGTGTGGGGTGCCATGTCAGCTGCTGGTGTTGGTCCACTGTGTTTCATCAAGGGCAGGGTCAATGCAGCTAGCTATCAGGAGATTTTGGAGCACTTCATGCTTCCATCGGCTGAAATGCTTTATAGAGATGAAGATTTCATTTTTCAGCACGACCTGGCACCTGCTCACAGTGCCAAAACCACTGGTAAATGGTTTACTGACCATGGTATTACTGTGCTCAATTGGCCAGCCAACTCTCCTGACCTGAACCCCATAGAGAATCTGTGGGATATTGTGAAGAGAAAGTTGAGAGACGCAAGACCCAACACTCTGGATGAGCTTAAGGCCGCTATTGAAGCATCCTGGGCCTCCATAACATCTCAGCAGTGTCACAGGCTGATTGCCTCCATGCCACGCCGCATTGAAGCAGTCATTTCTGCCAAAGGATTCCCAACAAAGTATTGAGTGCATAACTGAACATTATTATTTGATGGTTTTTTTGTTTGTTATTAAAAAACACTTTTATTTGATTGGACGGGTGAAATATGCTAATTTATTGAGACAGGTTTTTTGGGTTATCAGGAGTTGTAGGCCAAAATCATCAGTATTAATACAATAAAAGACCTGACAAATTTCAGTTGGTGGATAATGAATCTATAATATATGAAAGTTTAATTGTAATCATTACATTATGGTAAATAATGAAATTTAACACTATATGCTAATTTTTTGAGAAGGACCTGTATAATATAGTAGCGGGAAGCTCCGGAAAAATGCACGAAAAAAAAACGCGATAAAAAGGCAAGCGGATTTCCTGCAAAAGGAGCCTGGTTTTGTTCAGGAAAATTCTGCTAACATTCTGCAACGTGGGCACATAGCCTAAAAGGTACAGTGCCTTGCAAAAGTATTCGGCTCCCTGGAACTTTTCAACCTTTTCCAACATATCATGCTTCAAACATAAAGATACCAAATGTAAATTTCTGGTGAAGAATTAACAGCAAGTGGAACACAGTTGTGAAGTTGAACGAAATTTATTGGTTATTTTAAATTTTTGTGGAAAATAAAAAACTGAAAAATGCGGCGTGCAATATTATTCAGCTCCTTTACTTTCAGTGCAGCAAACTCACTCCAGAATTTCATTGTGGATCTTTGAATAATCCAGTGTTGACCTAAACGCCTAATGATGATAAATATAATCCACCTTTGTTTAGTCAAGTCTCCATATAAATGCACCTGCTCTGTGATAGTCTCAGGGTTCTGTTTGAAGCACAGAGAGCATCATGAAGACCAAGGAACACAAGAGGTAGATCAGTGATACTGTTGTGGAGAAGTTTAAAGCCGGATTTGGATACAAAATGATTTCCAAAACTTTAAACATCCCAAGGAGCACTATGCAAGCGATCGTGTTGAAATGTAGAGAGTATCTGTGGCACCCAGTAGTTCAGGTACCATAGTAGTGCTCCCTTCCTCTCTGGGAGGGTAGTGCTATGCCTGTAAACAAGAGGGATCTCTTTGGCAGGTAAATCACACACATAGCACCTTCTGAATCCAGGCCAGGAGGGGGAGCTCAAAACCCGGTTTTAGGGCAGCTTCCCTGGATAAAGATCCTGGTCTGGAGGTGGAGTGAGTTCAGTTTAGTCTGGAGCAGACAGTGAAGGGAAAGCAGCACAGAGGAGAAAATAGGGCTCAAGGAGGCTGCGAGTGGGCCTCCGAGGAGCCAGAGTGCAAAGACCGGGTACTGGGAGCCCGAGGCTGTGGGGAGCTCCAAGCCCCCATAACAGAACAGGAGGGCACAGAACTACACGTGTACTGCCCAAATTTAGTCTGTGGTACAGCAGCATCCTGGAGCCTGGACTGGAGACCCCAGAAGGAATGGCTCAAGCTGCCTGCCATACAGGCACTGTCCCAGGGCAGAAAAGGACCAGGACCTTGTTAGGACACTTAAGGCAGCAAGAGACTTATAGTGATCGCAAAGTGGAAGGCTCCCAACCTGACTTGCCAAGGGATTTCACTTGTTTCTGGGCTGCTGATATCCTGGATTGAGGCCTGCTACATCTTCAGTAAACCAGGTAAAGACTGCAACGCTGTGTCCTTTACTCATTGACTGGCATACACCATCATCGCCATACTCCTTAGGAGCCCTGGGGACCCAACTTTACCTGTGGGAAGTGTCACCATTATTGCTGCAACAACATCCCCCAGAGGACCCCTTTAAAGCAGTGTCGGTCCCCACTGACCGAACACCACAGGTGGCGTCACAACAGACTTTATCACAAATTCCCTTTAAAGACCATTCCCCTTTACAGTGAGTCCCAGGGCCACGGACCGGGTCTCAGCCACCATGACATCCCCTTTAAGACCGGACCCGGTACCGAGTACCCCGCTGTCCTGGTGGGCGACTCATATCATACCACTGCAAATTTACCAAGACCCGACCATCCCTCTAAACTTTCATCTCAAACAAGGAGAAGACTGATCAGGGATGCAGCCAAGAGGCCCATGATCACTCTGGATGAACTGCAGAGATCTACAGCTGAGGTGGGACAGTCTGTTCATAGGACAACAATCAGTGCACAAATCTTGCCTTTATGGAAGAGTGGCAAGAAGAAAGCCATTTCTCAAAGACATCCATAAAAAATGTCGTTTAAAGTTTGCAACAAGCCACCTGGGAGACACGCCAAAACATGTGGAAGAAGGTGCTCTGGTCAGATGAAACCAAAATCTAACTTTTTGGCAGCAATGCCAAATGATATGTTTGGCGTAAAGGCAACACAGCTCATCACCCTGAACACACCATCCCCACTGTCAAACATGATGGTGGCAGCATCATGGTTTGGGCCTGCTTTTCATCAGCAGGGACAGGGAAGATGATTAAAATTAATCGGAAGATGGATGGAGCCAAATACAGGACCATTCTTGAAGAAAACCTGTTGGAGTCTGCAAAAGACCTGAGACTGGGACTGAGATTTGTCTTCCAATAAGACAATGATCCCAAACATAAAGCAAAATCTAAAATGGAATGGTTCAGAAATAAACGTATCCAGGTGTTAGAATGGCCAAATCTAAAAACCAGACCTCAATCGAATCGAGAATCTGTGGAAAGAGCTGAAAACTGCTATTCACAAACGATCTCCATCAAACCTCACTGAGCTTGAACTGTTTGCCAAGGAAGAATGGGCAAGAATTTCAATCTCTCGATGTACAAAACTGATAGACATTTTGATCAAAAAATGTTACCTAAGTACCTCATGTTTTGTGTATATACCAATAGTGGAGCTAATGTATTCATTATTCCCAGTGTGCCAACACTGGCATTTTGCATGTTAGCCTTAATCATGGGCGTGCAGTTATAAGATGCACATAATTCATATGGAGGCGCAAGCCACTTAATAAATTTGGTGCATCTTATCAGTGGCGTGTGACTCCTTGCACCTCACCAGAAACTCGCCAGGAACTGGAGTAACATTTCTGGTGTAAACAATGACGGCACTTTTGCTGAATTTGATGGGTGTATCCCAATCGGCTTTTTACCTCTCCTGCCATTTTGGCATGAAAACCCAAGCGACAAAAAACTTTGTCTCAATTCCACGTTGCACAAAAATGTTGAGACTTTTCAAAGAGTTTTACATTTGTTTTTGGAAAAAGTTTAGTAAATTGGAGCCATAGTGTATGCTTACAATTTGTATATCGGCCACAGTGTACATGTGCACTTGCATATTAATTTAATACTATAGGTGTGAAGGCCCATTTTTATGTTTTTTTTTCTACTGAGTATGGAGTCTTACAGGCAATGATCCATGGAAGAAAAACATGCAAATTAGCTCTCTTACGAAATAGTCTCCGTAAAAAAAATACTAGGGTGTCACATGCAGCTCTCCAGGCTCTGCTTTACACTGGTGAGTGGTAAAAACCATGAAACGGGATGACTCTAGATGGTTTGGGTTCTGGTTTATCCTTGATCATTTTGCAAGGCTTCTTAAAAATCAGAAATTGACTTATAGGATAACATATAGATATGGAATTTTGTTTGAATGGATTTCAATTCTATTCAAATTTTACAAAAATCTGCACTCGGTAGAATTCCGATGTTTTGTAATTCGCTCTTCACGAATTCAGCAAAATGGAGGCCAGTTGCGGGTTCCATCTTGCTGAACAGTACAGTGTCATTGAAAAAAGTTTAAAAGAAAATATACTCACATCTTTGCTCACATTTCTGGCCACATCTGCCGCTCCCTGTCCGCTGTCCAGTCCTCCATATCTCACATTGTATCTCCGACCCGGTTCCCACTGTAGGCTCCCATATGCAAGCAAGCTCTCGAGTTCAATGCACATGCACAGGGCCACAACTTCTGCTGCTGGCACTGGAGCTCACTGAGCTTGTGTAGTTAACTCTGAGGCAAGCCCTTGGCTAAAGCCCCGACCTAGAGTGAAACCCCAGAATGCAGATGTGACCAGACAAAGGTGAACATGACCAGAGATTGAGCAGAAAAACAACTTGGAAGGCTGGAAAGGTAAACCTGAGTATGTTTTTTTTTCATTTAAAGCTTTTGCTTACCACTTACCTCTCTGATCACTTCCCTTACTCCCTGTCTGCTGTCCAGCCCAGTATTCAATCTAGACCACCACTTTAGGGCCCAGTGTTCACTCTAGGTTGGAAGCAGGCCCTGCAGATTACTGTGCACTCTCTATGGCCTCTTCTCAGCCACAAATCCTGTCCTAGAGTGAACATTGGGCAGCGACTCATGTCTACAAGTCTCGAAGGTCAGTGCACATGCATAGCTAACTCTGGGTCCTGCTGTGACCAGAAGCCTCAGCTCAAAGGGAACACCAGGTCAGGGATGTGACATGACTGAGACGAAGAGGATCGGACAGGAGTAGCGGGAGTAGCCAGTGAGATGAGCAGTAATGCCAGTGTAAGTATTTTTTTTTATTACTACATCTTTTGTTTATTATTCTGTGGGATCTGGAGAGGCATCAGAGTATAAAGGAAATTAAATTTGCAAAGAATATCTTTTCTGTAAATCAAATTTCTCAGTAAAATAACCATGTTTCATAGTTGTCTCCTAGATAGCGTCTTTCATTGTCTGAGATGTTATTGGGATAGTTATGTAGTGACAAGATGTAAGTGACCTGTTTGTGACTCTTTATGAGTCAGATCAAAAGGCCCATATATTACATTGTTACTCAAGTACATGAGGAGCAGCTATTTAAACCTACAGTTTGCCTGCAGGAGAAATATGTGACCACCCACTGATTCTCTTAAAAATATCAGATTAGTTTAGGGTGTTTCTCCAGACTTGATTCAAATGACTCCATGACTTTGATTTCAAACCAGGAAGCTTTAGGTTAAAATGGTAAAAATTGTTTAACGTGTTCTGTTTCCCGTCAAAATGATGAGTCATATAAGCTTGAATGCAAGAAATACCTGCAGTACTTCTTGCATCTATCTAGTAATTTTCACTGACTGATTTAGCTTTATATCTGTTATTAAAAGGTTATTCCCAAAATCCCAAGTTATCCCCTATCCTTAGAATAAATGATAACATGCTAATCACTGGGGTACAACCTCTGGGACTCCCAGTGATCCCAAAATTGGGGCCCTGGAACCCTGTGAATTGGGCTCTGCGGCTTTGTCTTGAACGTAGCAGAGGTGCTCTTGCTCAATCTGGACTCCATCAACTTTCTATGGGACTGAGAAAGCCTTCGATTTCTGGCAGTTCAATTAACAATGAGCATTAGTACCTTCGCTCCCTTGAACATGGGCTGCAGAGCCCCAATCTCAGGGTTACAGAGTCCTGATATTAGGATGGCTGGGAGTCGAAGTAGTCACCCCCCATCAATCAGCAAGCTTTCCCATATGGATAATTTGCAATGTTGGCAATAACCCTGTAATGAATCTTATATACTGTATAGCATATATGTCCTAATGAACCAAACAATTCACAAACAAGAGGTTTAGGAAGTATGCTTCTAGTTTTGGAAAGTAAATTTAATATGTGGTAAAGAAAGGGCAGAGAAAGGGCTCAACTTGAGTCCTGGACCATGATAAAGTTCTTACAGGATGATAGATGTGGGCAGTGGCAGTTTGGACCTGGGTAACAAAGAATCCAGATATGAAGAGAAAAAATCACTGAAGGGGTGATGATGATGATAATAATGTATGGACTGAGTGTAGATAGTCGTGATTTAATTTGTTTCCCATGCCAATGATGACTTGTGTATTATTTTATTGAGAAAAGACAAGGACAAGTTGGATGAATGATACGGTCATGGCCAAAAGTGTGGAGACTGACATAAATTTTGTTTTTTACAAAGTTTGCTGCTTCAATGTTTTTAGGTCTTTTGGTCGGATGTTTCTATGTTAACTGAAGTACAATTGTAAGCATTTCATAAGTTATTAAACTTTTACAAAGAAATGCATCAAGTTCATGCAAACACTCAATATTTACAGAGTTGTCCCTCATTTGTTTAGACTTCTGACATACTGGTATCAACTTCTGGGACCAACCCTGATGGCGACCCTGATTTCACTGCCCGACCACTTACTATGTATCTTGTGGTAGTTGACATAAAATTTCAATTATTTGGTTAGAGCGGGTCCTAATAGTGACTGACTCTCTTAGACTTCCTTCAACTGATTGATAACTTTCTCTTTAATATTGAAAATTTCCTTAAAACTAGAGCGCGTGCACACAGTAGAGTGAACTAATGCCGAGATTTTAAGACAAGTAAAGCAGGACATCCAGTAAGTGTCCCTGTGATGAAATCAGGGTCTTAAACAATAACTTATTCTGCCCTCAGATGGGCTAGAAGCACATAGCAAGCTATTAGCGTATACTTATGACTTAAAGTTTGAGTTTTTCATAAAGTTTCTTATCTGCAGCAAATGTGATAAGAATAAATAATAACTAGAACTCACATTTCAAATCTTATTGGCCTGCTTACTTCCTTGCAGTGATGATATACTGGTCATGAACACATGACTGCTGCAGCAAATCACTGGCCTCAGTGATAACTTCTACATGTATGGATCACGACTACAGAGGTCAATGACTGGCTGTTGCAGTCACATAAATTGACAGCAATCATGGCTTTGTAAGTTGAGCAATTGGTGTCACAGCTGTCAGGTGACCCGGAACGATGGGCTCCTTCCCTGTCCCTAATACTAGGGGGCACCCTAGCTCACCCTGCTCCCTGGGATACTTCAGATGGCGATGATGCCGGGGTCTCCACCCCTGCCTTATCTCCTGAGATAGACGACCCTCTATTCTCATCCCCCACCTAGAGAAGAGAGCGCGCTACTGTGCACCATAGTACACCACTCCGACAAGGCAACACAAACAAGGGTTAACAGAAAACTCCAGGCATACAACATATTCACTCACATATAACAGAGGAATGCACTGGGGTGTGAAGGTAGGGTTATAAACCAAAACAGAGAAGGATAAGGAATTACCATGCAACAGTCACTAATAACTCCTCCAACTCTCCTTCTCATACAAACTCCTCTCCCTCCGATAGCCATGCAGCAATAAAGCTAGTTCTGACAAGGATTTGTATCAGAGCCCAAATTATAAAGGGAAATGGGGTGGCTAACCGAGCACAACATCAGACGCTGCGGTCTTCTGGCTCCACACTGTCGTGGTAACCCCGTGACAATTGGGGATTTAAAACGGCATGTTTTTTTTGCTGCCGTTAGAGATTTTTTTTTACATAACTTTGACAATTTTGTTAAGCTCTTACTGACATTATATGCCTGATTTTGATGGGAGCTTAAACAGTCCAGCTGATTTAATCATCCTTCATGTACCTCTAACAGTGTGGAGCAATGCTACCCTCACACTTGCAAACCTGTTAGTCCAGCGGTCACTCTCTGACATCGGCATTTAACATGCACCAACAGGGGGCGCATCATTCCATGTGCCCGTGATATGATTGCGGAGCGCCTATGGGTCTTAACAGTGCGGGGTCTGCTGAAGACCCCTTTTTCTGTCAGTACAATCCTCTCGTGAAAGCCAGTATTTAGCTGGCATTCATAAGAGATCATGACTTTTGCTATACATAGCAGTGCTGGTGCAGACAATCACTAAGGGGACTATTAATTATAGCAAAAATGTAAATAAGAGGTTTCAAAAATATGAATAAAATGTAAAAAAAAACACTAATCACCCCATCTTTTGCTCCATTAAAAATAAAATAATTGAAAAAATACACATATTTGGTACAGCTAGGTTCATAAAAGTCTGATATATCAAAATATAAAATAGATTAATTGGATTGGTACTGTAAACGGTTTAAAGGGAATCTGTCACTCCAAAAATGGTCTATAAACTAAGGCCACCGGCATCAGGGGCTTATCTACAGCCTTTAATGCTATAGATAAGCCCCTGATGTATCCTGAAAGATAAGAAAAACAGGTTATATTATACTCACCCAGGGGCGGTCCCGCTGGGGTCCGGTCCGATGGGCGTCGCGGTCCGGTTCCGGCGCCTCCCATCTTCATACGATCACGTCCTCTTCTTGTCTTCTTGCTGCGGCTCTTGTGCAGGCGTACTTTGTCTGCCCTGTTGAGGGCAGAGCAAAGTACTGCAGTGCGCAGGTTCTCTGACCTTTCCCGTTGCCTGCGCACTGCTGTACTTTGCTCTGCCCTCAACAGGGCAGACAAAGTACGCCTGCACAAGAGCCGCAGCAAGAAGACAAGAAGAGGACGTGATCGTATGAAGATGGGAGGTGCCAGACCCGGACCGCGACGCCCATCGGACCGGACCACAGCGGGACCGCCCCTGGGTGAGTATAATATAACCTGTTTCCCTTATCTTTCAGGATACATCGGGGGCTTATCTACAGCATTGCAGAATGCTGTAGATAAGCCCCTGATGCCGGTGGCCTTAGTTTATAGGCCATTTTTAGGGTGACAGATTTCCTTTAAGAATGAGAAAATGAATTGAAATGACAGAATTACGATTTCTTTTGTCAGCCGCAACATTGCAATAAAATGCAATGAGAGGCAATCAAAATATCGTATGTAACCCAATACCATATTAGTAAAAACGTCAGCTCAGGGTGAAAAAAATAAGCCATCACATAGCATCATATCTCGAAAAATGAAAACTTTACAGGTCTCAGAGAATGGTAACATAAGCTGTTTTTTTTTTACTATTTTTTTTCACCTTTTTACACTTAGAAGAAAAAACTATGCATGTTTGGCATCTGGTACAGTACTCATACTGACTAGTGATGAGCGTATATACTCGTTGCTCGGGTGACCTCTGAGTATTTGTTAATGTTCGGAGACTAACTTTTCATCGCCTCAGCTGAATGATTTACAGCTATTAGCCAAGCTGAGTACATGTTGGAGTTGCCTGGTTACTAGGGAATCCCCAGATGTAATCAAGCAGGCTAGTAGCTGTAAATCATTCAGCTGAGGCGATGAAAACTTTGTCTCCGAACACTAACAAATGTTCGAAGATCACCCGAGCATGCTCGGGAAAACCCGAGCAACGAGTATGCTCGCTTATCACTAATACTGACCTAAAAAAAATTATATTGCCAGGTCAGTTTTACCATATAATTAAAGGGAACCTATCACCCCGTTTTTTAAAGATTAGATAAAAATAGTGTGAAATAGGGGCAGAGCTGGGCTTTATATTACTGCCTTTTTGGTGCCTTTACACCCCCGTTAGGCTGCCGAAATACCTTTGTGAAGTGGCCGTTTTGTCCTGTCACTCAAGTTGGTCAGGTCAGATGGGCGTGGTCACAGCGCCGTTTCTCCCCCAGATCAGGCTCATCATTACGTTGGTGGCGTAGTGGTGTGCGCATGTCCAAGGTCCCGAATCCTGCACAGGGGAGTGAAAATAGCAGCGATGTCCGTTATTTCATTGGTGGTCGGTGGGCGCGGCCATCTTGCTTTGGCCGCGCGTGCGCAGAAGCGGCGCTCTGCTGGCCACGGCTTCAGGAAAATGGCCGCGGGCATCCGCGCGTGCGCAGATGGCTATCGCGGCGGCCATTTTCGTGAAGCCGAGATGTGAACTCTGCTTCACAAAAATGGCCGCTCGCGCGGCCAAAGCAAGATGGCCGCGCCCACCGACCACCAATGAAATAACGGACATCGCTGCTATTTTCACTCCCCTGTGCAGGATTCAGGACCTTGGACATGCGCACACCACTACACCAACGTAATGATGAGCCTGATCTGGGGGAGAAACGGCGCTGTGACCACGCCCATCCGACCTGACCAACTTGAGTGACAGGACAAAACGGCCACTTCACAAAGGTATTTCGGCAGCCTAACGGGGGTGTAAAGGCACCGAAAAGGCACTAATGTAAAGCCCAGCTCTGCCCCTATTTCACACTATTTTTATCTAATTTTTAAAAAACGGGGTGATAGGTTCCCTTTAATAGTAAACATGGTGAATAAGAA
Source organism: Ranitomeya variabilis (assembly GCF_051348905.1). Classification (NCBI taxonomy): domain Eukaryota; kingdom Metazoa; phylum Chordata; class Amphibia; order Anura; family Dendrobatidae; genus Ranitomeya; species Ranitomeya variabilis. The sequence goes on from NC_135234.1 coordinate 655,239,223, forward strand.
AAAAAATTGTAATTGCACTTTTTTTTGCAATTTCAGCGCACTTGGAATATTTTTCTCCCACTATCAGTTGCATCACATGATAAAATGAATGGTGCCATTTAAAAAATACAATTTGTCCAGCAAAAATCAAACCCTCATAGGGCTATATTGAGACTGTGTGTGGAGTGCCCCGTCAGGGCTGTGGGTTACTCGGTACCGGGTCCTGCGTTTCGCAAGGGGGATGTCACGATGGCTGACCCTGTCCATGGCCCTGGGACGTCCGTATAAAAGGGAAAGGTCTTTAAACGGATAGAGTTTATGTTCGTGACGCCACCTGTGGTATTCGGTCAAGGTGACTGACTCTGCTTTAAGGTGTCCGCTGGGGTGATGTTATGGCAGCTAGATGGTATACCTTCCCACAGGTGAAGTATATCCCCAGGGCTTCCCAGTATGTAGATGGTGAATGGTGAATGGCGCAGTGAAGAACGAGGACACAAGGTTGCAGTCTCTTACCTTTACTGAAGACTTCAGCATCCACAGTCCAGGGCACCAGACCACAGGGCAGGCAGAGTCCGGCTGGTTCAGAAGAAAGTACAGAGTCCCCTTGTCCAGGTGGAAATCAATAGCCTTCCCTTACACTGTAGTGGTGTGGTCCCTTACTGCATAAGCTTCAAATAAGTTCCTCACAGATGTGGTGACTCTCTCTCTGTCCCCCATATAGGATAGGACAAAACCCATATGACTGGTGACTTGAGCCTGTTTATGGGGTCTCTTAGATAACCCGGTTCTGTGGGGTGTCACCATGCCTCCTAGGTGTAGGTGCGGACAGGTAACGTGCAGTTAGCTGTCCTGCCGGTCTCTGAAGTAAGGCGAAGAGGACCTTACTACCTCTGTGTTCCTGCTACCAGTGTTCTGTGCTTCAGAAGGAGACAGCCTGTTCCGGGCTGGTTCCCTTCTGGTATCCTCTCCTTTGCTTTGCTTTGCCTTCCTTCACGCTCGCTGCAATACAGTTCTGCCTTAAAAATGTCTCTTTCTGGGAGCTGCAGCTCTTAGGGCATGCACAGCTCCGTGGACCCTCTGTCGTCCTTAGACGGCTGTCTGGAACTTTATCACTTTCCCTACAGACTACCAGTTATATATATATGGGGAGTCACCTAGTAAATAGGATCAGAAGCTCCCCCTGGTGGCCTGGAGTGTGAAATGTGTTGCATGTTTGTGATACCTGGATGCAGTTATCCTTCCTTGCCTCTGAAGGTAGCATCACTCTCCCCTAGAGGAAAGCAACATTACTGTGACAACCAGGACCCTGTGGTGCCGCACAAGCCCTCGCGGGCAGGGTCCTCTCTCCTTCTGTACTTATGTGTGCCTTGTATTGCTCATGTTTATTGTACATGTCTATGTATGCCCCTTTTTTACATGTAAAGAGCTATGGAATAAATGGCGCTATAAAAATGAATAATAATAATAATAATAATAATAATAAAAAAATATAAAAAAGTTATGGCTCTTGGAAGAAGGGAGGAAAAAACTAAAACTAAAAATGTTTAATTGGCTCGAGGATAGGGTTGAAGGGGTTAATGCATTAGCAATTAAATAGAATTTATCATCAGAAAATGAACTGTTGTTTTAATCAGATGTTTGTGCTAAATGTATTGTTTTAATTGCTATTGTTTTTATTTTTCTTCTTCAAAGAACCTCTAAGCAAGTTTTTGTAATGTAAAGAAATGGCTCCAATGACACCATAATACAGATTAAATGGATACCTTTGGTGAAGAAATCCGCTTTGTTTCTCTTCTTTAATCACCATTTGAAGTTTTGTACTAATTACATTTTGGTGCACAGGGGCCGGACTGTGCACTGTGTCTTCTTCTCCATGCTTGCGATTCCTCAGTCTGCCTCTGGTCTATGTATAACATGTCATTGTTTTTTAGTGCCCTTCATTATTTGTATGCAGTCTCTTCTTGATATAGAGGAGGCAGGCAGATGGTATCACAGACAGGGAGAAGAAGACCCTGTGTACAGTGTGACTACTGTGCACCGAAATCTAATTAGCAGAAAACTTCAAATGGTGATTAAGGCCTCTTTCACATGTCCGTGTCTCCAGTACCTGTGGTTACAGTTTTCATAAGTACCGGAGACACGTAATAAATTATTTAAAAAATCAGCATAGGCACCCCTCTATTTTTGATAACCAGCCTTGTTGACGCTGACAGGTGAGAGTTGCAACCCACAGCTGTGAGTTTTGCCTGGCTGGTTATAGAAAATACAGGGGAACCCGCACCGGAATTTTTATGCATTTATAGCGCAGGCAGCTGGTGATGAATACTCCCATCAGCCTCTGCTGCTCTCACTGTTATTAGCGGCAGCAGAGGTAGGCTCATAGGAGTAATAGTCCCATCAGCCACCTCCTGCTGTCATTGTTCTCACTTAAATTTAACTCCCATTATTCTCCCTTGCTCACGCTGATCGCCCGCATAGCAGGGTGAATGGTGAGCGCCGTGTTCAGCACCCGATGCCGGGGAACAGCTCTTACAATACTACTGCTTCTCAGGCGTCGGTACGTGTGGTATTGATGCGGCAAACGGGCGGCACGGTTGCCATGAGTCCTGCAAGCATTACATACATGGACAGTGATATTTCCAGTACCGTTTTTTTTTCTGGTACCGGGAAAAAACGGACGTGTGAAACCGGCCTAAAGAACTACAAAGCGGACTTCTTCACCAAAGGTATCAATTTAATCAGTGTTGCAATTGCATTACAGCCTTGTCTTAGATATGTTCTCTTTAATATTTGTGTTAAAAATATAGAAATCTTGTCATTTTTAAACTGGCAACTCGGACTATTTTAGACAGACATTCTGTTTTTTTCAGTTTCAACGGTCTTATTATTATGACAGGTTAGTCAGGATTCCAATGGCATGTATCCTTTCTATTCACAGCTGAAAATACAGAATTCACCATTCACAATAGGTGATGTCACAGTGGATGCTGCTCCCCTACCGTTCACAACTACCTTTGTAGCATACCATCAGTTGCTTCAAAACAAAAGATAAGGTCTGAATCAGTCTATCACTGCTACTGTACATGCGGGCTTCCTGAAAGAACAGGAAGTATATATTATATTTATTTATTTTACTCACTTTTATGGCATCATTCATTTCTGCAGCCCTTTACAAACATCATCATTGTTTTCCTATTGTGGCTCACAATCTACATTCCCTATCAGTTGTCTTTGGAATGTGGGAGGAAACCGGAGAACCAGGGGGAAACCCACACAAACACAGGGTGAACATACAAACTCTTTGTAGATGTTGTCCCTGGTGGGATAGGTTTCAATCTAAAGTAGCCCCAGTTGCCAAACTGTGAAATTGCCAGATTTCAATTTTTTAAAAAACAGATTGTGATATGAAATAAAAAAAATCCATTACCACAATGACTTAAAAATGCATTTAACATAAAGAACTGATTTAAACAGTAGGTCATGTTCTGCTGACATGTTCCCATTAAACATTGAACTCAAGAATAGAACAGAACACAAAAAAATAGTTTGCACTGATGGTTGTGAGCAGACAGAATGTAATAATTTAATTTTACGTTTGTGCTTTGGATTTAGAGTTCTGTTTCATAAAATCAGAGCTCTAACATTTACAAAAATAAATTATAAAATCATCATAGAATATTGGACCTTAAAATGTGGTGTTAAAATGGAGTATTTCTGGCCTTTCCTAAGGTTCACACATGCAAGTCTGCTGCTAAATGTGTCTATTATCTATGCATAAAATATGTTTTTCAAATGTTTGGATGTTTTTCTAAAAAAAGTTTTTAATTTCATATTTATTTTCCTATAACTTTCTATCTTTTCTTGTACAGGGGCCTCAGTGCTGTTCGGACCTGGCCATATCTTATCATTATGTTGATGCTGAGCTCATGTACACCTTGGAGTATTTTACCTACTATCTAAGGCCATACGGATATCAGTTTCGTTTCCAGCCACCATTATCAGAACAGTTCAGACTACAAGATCCCAGTGCACATACCACTGAAAAATCAATTTCTTCCTCAGCACAACCACAGACCACAGATCCAAAATAGTAAACACAAAATATATAAAAACTAGCCCCGGAAAACATGGAGCTTTTGGCAGTTTTTCCACATCCAGTCCCTTCTTCTGACAATCTTTCAGTAACTGTTGGAAAAGTTATGAGAACGCTAATGGGGACTTATATTTATGTTATATATTACATTATATGATTACATTTTTGTCGAACCCAGATGTTCCTATAAGGTTTATGATGTCTCAAATTTAATGTTCCCTACCAAGGTCATATTATAACAGCATGTTACGTTACCTGTAAGGAAAAGGATCCACCCCCGGCATCTTAAATATCAAATGTGCCTTAATGTATCAGTCTTCCCCATTGCTGTTGAGGATTTGTTTCTTTATAGATCTGGATCAAAAGAGTTGTTTCCAACCTCTTCTCAAATTTTAAAGTGCCCCACCTAAAAGAAAAACACATCTCATTTCTTGATCCGACACTGATCCAGCAATGTCAGTGCTGTGTCTCCTGGCAGTCAAGTGGCATTGTTATCTAATGTGAGCACTACAGTCAATCAGCGCCCGGTGAGCTAAACCAGCTGCAGGTATGACTGCCCTGTCACTGAGATATCAGATATACAGATAACTGTTGTCAATAAATTCAAAATACCAAAACATATAAGCTTCATTTTTATTAAAGCATAAAACTCGAATTGTACTAAAGGTGCTAATTTGCTATTGATACATTAAAAGGGTTGTATGATCACAGATCAGACTCTGACTCCCTGTTCCCCCACAATGTCATAAACTCTGGCAGCACTGTGCAGCTCCATTCAATGTGCAGTGACCACTGCCAGGTACTGAAGAACAGCTGCTATTCTCTTGAAATGCATAGAGTAGGTTATCTCTTGAATAGGAGCTGTTCTGCACAGCAGCGAGTGCTACACAATGAATAGTTTTCATATTTAAACCTGTAAAAAATGACCAATTTCAATTTTTGCAAACATTGCTGATGGCATTTTTTCTTAATACATTTTTTCATGTTTTAGGCATTTAACTTCTAAAGAGAAGTAAATAGGAAAAGATTAAAAAAGATCATACCTAGAGGCTGAAAAAAATGCAATAGCAAAAGACACTAAAAATATTGTTTAAGAGTATTTCATGTTTTCCAATGAAATGTGATCTATAATCTAACCAAAGTGGGGTTTTTTTCCCCCCAAATTGCCTGCAAATAGCATTTTGCATTTGCATTTTTTTAATTCACTTTTCTTTTTTTCCTTATTGTATTTGTTGTCTTTTTGTGGCAAAACTTCAAAATGGAGCACATGGTTCGTGAATTTTGCATAAGTTAAAAAAAAAATCATCTTTATTTTTCCCTTTATCCTCTCTCACAAAATGATGTAAAAATTGTGCAAAAAGAATTCTGGAGTAATTAAAATCACTCCAGGAAAAAACTGCAGTACAAATTTTGCAACTTTTCAAAATATAGCAAATGATAAATCTGGCAAAAATATCTGGAAAGCCTGAGTCCTGCCCACAATGGCAAACTAAAAGAAAAGCAAAACAAACACATAATAAAGTGACTTTAAAAAAAAGGAATAAGACACAAACAAAAAACAAGCACAAAACATACAAAACTAGACCAAAAAATGGAGCAAAAGGCTTTGATTGTGAAGGCATAAAAACGTGACTTTACAAAAAGGCGCAAATGAAAAAAATGAATATGGTTCAAACAAAAAGCAAGCGCAAAACATACAAAATTAGACCAAAATTGCCACAAAAGGCTTACAGTGTGAATGCATCATTACACAGGTTCAATAAGGGTTGAAAACTTTCTATACGGTTTTACATACACAAACCACAGAATATCCATAGCTGATGTTTTTTTCTTCATATTAGACTAATCTCCAATCCTTTTGTCTAAAAACTGTCTTCGTTATTTGTTATTCTTGCTGTGCAGGAACTTAAAATATAAATTGCCAACAAAGACCTCAATGATTATATTTGAATATAAAATAAAAAATGTATTATATACGGTAATTGAATGATATACATTTTTCAAGCACCGTTTTTTTTTTTTATTTTCCTTTTTGCATTGTTCTAAATTATTGAAGAAAAAATGTCAGTATGTTCTGTAGTAGGGATGAGCTATAGTCTGTGATACTCAGATATCACTCAAGAATCTGGATGCTGGAAATAGAATTCCTGCCCATGTTTGGCGCCTCTTACACAGCCAATAAGCATGCAGGGATTGTAATGCTGTAGCCATCATGGTAGTGACATTGCTGTAATTGGATGGCCACCCCACTCAGCACACTGACGCCATGATACAGGGAGGGAGGGAGAAAGTGCTTGTCCAGAGCTGTGTGTGCACAGTTGAATGAATCAGAGTCCTCTAACATTACTACTGGTGCTGAGTTTGAACTATCATACTAAGTAACAGCCCTAGTAAGTGCTAAATCTTTTTATAAGATACATTCTGCATTTAGCCTACAACATTCCAAAACAGTGTTAGCAAATTTTTCTGGATCCAATTACTCACCCATAGAGTACTACGTGCTCTGTAGTACATTTCTGTAGTATATAACACTCCAAAAAAGAGTTGACAAATTTTTCTTGTTTAACCTTTTTCTGACATATGACGTACTATCCCGTCGAGGTGGGGTGGGCCCGTATGACCACCGACGGGATAGTACGTCATGCCCTTTAATGCGACACCGCGACCTAAGTCGCAGTGATCGCATTAAAATTCTGACGCCATCTTACCTTAAGGAAGATGGCCTCGGTATCCTGGGGTATGGCGCCACCCCCCCCGGCCTCCCGATCTCTGTGATTGGCTGTTCAATTCTGAACAGCCAATCACAGCCTTTCTCATTGTTTCAGCCAATCAGATTGGCTGAAAAAGTGAGGTCCCAGGCTAGGATCGAGTGCCGATGTACTCAATCCTAGGGCCGGTGCCTGGCAACGCCAGGCATCGGCCAAAACCCTCTGGATTGGTGCGATCATCGATCACATCGATTGCGCCAATCGCAGGGCACAGCGCCAGTGTTACCGCACTGTGCCCTGCCTGTACCGGCCTGGATCGCACCAATGACAGGCCACAGCAGCGGTATGACCACTCTGTGACCTGTCTCACCTTTCCCTGACCTGTCTCTCTGCTCTGCAGGAATCCTCACACTTGTTGAGGATTCCTGCAGAACGGTCACGCTGACAAATCCCCTCCTGTGCTGAGACTTTTGGTGCCACAGTAGCCTGTGACACCACAATCCTTGCTAAAGAAAGAAGAAAGAAGATAGAAGAAAGAAGACAGAAGAAAGAAGAGAGACTACAAACGTAAGTGTTCATCTCCAATCCCCGCCCAATCTCTGTTCACACCCCCATTCCCTTTCCCCCTCCACCCCTACTTTGCTCCGCGTCCGTCCGTGCCCAAATTTAGCAGCCGCCGATCAACATTTCTTTTCCACATCCCCGTGCGCACACCCAGCCGCCGCGTCTAAACCCGTGCCTTTCGTTTCTTTTCCCACATCCCAGTGCGCGCACCCAGCCGCCACGTCTAAACCCATGCCTTTCGCTTCTTTTTTTTTCCACATCCCCATCCGCGCTCCCAGCCGCCACGTCTAAACCCATGCCTTTCGTTTCGTTTTTCTTTTTCCACATCCCCGTGCACGCAACCAGCCGCCGCGTCTAAACCCGTGCCTTTCATTTCTTTTTTTTTTCCACATCCCCATCCGCGCACCCAGCCTCCGCGTCTAAACCCGTGCCTTTTGCTTCTTTTTTTTCCACATCCCCTTCCGTGCACCCAGCCACCGCGTCTAAACCCGTGCCTTTCGTTTCTATTTTTCTTTTTCCACATACCCGTGCGCGCACCCAGCCGCTGCGTCTAAACCCATGCCTTTCGCTTCTTTTTTTTTCCACATCCCCATCCGCGCTCCCAGCCGCCACGTCTAAACCCATGCCTTTCGTTTCGTTTTTCTTTTTCCACATCCCCGTGCACGCAACCAGCCGCCGCGTCTAAACCCGTGCCTTTCATTTCTTTTTTTTTTCCACATCCCCATCCGCGCACCCAGCCTCCGCGTCTAAACCCGTGCCTTTTGCTTCTTTTTTTTCCACATCCCCTTCCGTGCACCCAGCCACCGCGTCTAAACCCGTGCCTTTCGTTTCTATTTATCTTTTTCCACATCCCCGTGCGCGCACCCAGCCGCCAAGTCTAAACCCATGCCTTTCGTTTCTTTTTTTTTTCCACATCCCCGTGTGCGCACCCAGCCACCGCGTCTAAACCCGTGCCTTTCATTTCTTTTTTTTTTCCACATCCCCGTGTGCGCACCCAGCCGCTGCGTCTAAACCCATGCCTTTCGTTTCTTTTTTTTTCCACATTCCCGTCCGTGCACCCAGCCACCGCGTCTAAACCCGTGCCTTTTGTTTCTTTTTTTCCCTCCACATCCCCGTGCGCACACCCAGCAGCCGCCGAACTTTGATAAGTGACGCGGTTCACTTATCACAGCTCTCGTGCCTGCGTTTTTTTTTTTCACATCCCCGTTCACACACCCAGCAGCCGCTGAACTTTGATAAGTGACGCGGTTCACTTATCAGAGCTTTTGTGCCCACCGTTTTTTCTTCACATCCCCGTTCACACACCCAGCAGCCGCCGAACTTTCATAAGTGATGCGGTCACTTATCAGAGCTAGGGCCTGCTGTTTTAGACTTTTCCTTTCACAGGTATTTTTTTCTCCCAATTTGCTTTTTTTCCTTTAGCTTTTTCTTTTTAGAATAGTTTTCACCAAACACTATCCCCCCACACGTACACAGTTACCAATAAAGTACACCCAAGCACCATACTCAAAAAAAAAATGTCCCGCTCGTCCCGTTCGTCCCAGCAGCGCTATTCAGCGGAGGAGGCATATTCTTTCCTTGCCTCCGATACTGATAGCGAGTGAGAGGATCCCACATTCCTTTACTCTTCAGATTCTTCATCCTCTTCCTCCTCCTCTTCCTCCTCATCATCCTCCTCAGGCCCTGCGGAACCACCACGCAGACGTCGCCGGACAGAAGCAGTACCCACTGTTCATGAAGATGAAGATGAAGCAGTGCCCACTCCTGAAGATTAACCAGCGCTCCCCTCGTCGAACCCCATATGGACCTCGCCCCCAGAAAATTACGAGCCACTGATTGCTGATTTTGTGACAGAATCAGGAATCAAGTTTGACACCACTGGCCTCACAGAAATAGACTTTTTTAAAGTCTTTTTCTCTGAGGATTTTGTTAACCTCATGGTGGAGCAAACTAATTTGTATGCTCGGCAATTTTTGGAGCAAAACCCTGGTTCATCATTTTCTAACTGGTCTCCTGTAGACGCAGTTGAAATGGGGCCTGGTCCTTCATATGGGGATCCTGAAGAAGCCAGAAATTCAGCAATATTGGAGTGTTGATATTTTATATAACACTCCAGTGTTCCGAATGGTCATGACCTGGATGCATTTTGAGGCCATCCATAAGTTCCTGCATTACAACGATAATGCACGGTGTCCCGCACGAGATGACCCCAACTTTGACCATCTGTTTAAAGTTCGGCCGGTCATTGAACACTTCAGCAAAAAGTTTGCTGAAGTGTACGTGCCCCAAAGGGACATCTGTGTGGATGAGTCCTTGGTTCATTTTAAGGGGCGGCTCAGATTCCGTCAATACCTGCCCAACAAGAGGGCCAGGTACGGAATCAAACTCTATAAGCTGTGTGAGAGTACCTCAGGGTACACCTACAGCTTTAGAGTGTACGAAGGGAAGGACAGCAGGACTGAACCACCTGAGTGTCCTTCTATCCTGGGAGTGAGTGAGAAAATTGTGTGGGATTTGGTGCACCCACTGCTGGATAAAGGTTATCACCTCTACACCGATAACTTTTATTCCAGCATCCCACTCAACAAATACCTCTCTGCGTGAGGTACCGCAGCCTGCGGTACTGTCCACAAAAATCAGAGAGGCCTCCCGAAGACGCTACTTGGGCAGATGCTCAGAAAAGGTGAGAGCAAAGCCCAATTTAGCGACCACCTACTGGTGGTCAAGTACAAGGACAAGAGGGATGTCCTTCTCTTGACCACCATACACGGTGATGGCAGCGCCCTCAGCACTGTACGAGGTTCCTCTACACAGGTCTGCAAACTGGACTGTGTACTGGGGTACAACAAAAGCATGGGGGGCGTTGATCTCTCCAATCAACTCCTCCAACCGTACAGTGCTTTGAGAAAGGCCAAGGTGTGGTACAAAAAGCTGTCCGTGTACATCGTACAAATGGCAATGCTCAACGCTTTCCTACTGTCACGATGTGCACGCCACACCAATACATCATACCTTCAGTTCCAGGAGTTAGTGGTTAAGGCCCTGGTGTTTGGCACAAGGGAAGAAGCGGGCCCAAGTACTTCCGGAACTGAGGGTGCTCGTATCGTACCAGATCAGCATTTTCCGGGGGTGATACCGCCAACTGGAAGAAAAGGTAAGCCGCAAAAAGGGTGCCGAGTGTGCTGCAAAAGAGGAATACGCAAGGACACCATCTATCAATGCGACATCTGCCCCGACAAACCTGGCCTGTGTATGAAGGATTGCTTCAAATTGTACCACACCTCCATGCACTACTAATTTACTTTACAGGAACCAGTAGATTAGATCCAAAGAGGGGGCATATCTAGATAAGTTCCGTGGGGGTCTAGTTTCCAAAATGATGTCACTTGAGTTTTTTTTTACTGTTTAGGCACATCAGGGGCTCTGCAAAAGGAACATGACGCCCGCAGACCATTCCAATAATGTCTGCATTCCAAATCGTCACTGCTTCCCTTCTGAGTCACGACATGCCCAAACAGTTTTTTCCCACATATTGGGTACCAGCGTACTCAGGACAAATTGGACAACAATTTTGGGGTCCAATTTCTCCTGTTACCCTTGGGAAAATAAAAAATTGGGGACTGAAAGATCATTTTTGTTGGAAAAAAATAGAATTTTTTATTTTTACCCCGGGCGTCATAAACTTTAGTGAAGCTTTTAGGGGTTCAAAATTCTCACCACAAACCTAGATAAGTTCCTTAGGGGGTCAACTTTCCAAAATGGGGTCACTTGTGGGGGGTTTCTACTGTTTAGGCACATCAGGGGCTCACCAAATGGAACATGATGCCTGCAGACCATTCCATCAAAGTCTACATTCCAAAACATCACTACTTCCCTTCCGAGCCCCGAAGTGTGCCCAAACAGTAGTTTTCTCTCACATATGGGGCACCAGTGTACTCAGGACAAATTGGACAACAACTTTTGGGGTCCAATTTCTCCTGTTACCCTTGGGAAAATGAAAAATTAGGGACTGAAAGATAATTTTTGTGGGAAAAAAATAGAATTTTTTATTTTCACGCCAGGAGTCATAAACTTTAGTGAAGAACTTGGGGTTCAAAATTCTCACCACACACCTTGATAAGTTCCTTAGGGTTCTAGTTTCCAAAATGGGGTCACTTATGGGGGGGTTTCCACTGTTTAGGCACATCAGGGGCTCGCCAAAAGCAACCTGGCGTCCGATCTCAATTCCAGCCAATTTTAGCTTGAAAATGTCAAACGCCGCTTCTTTCCTTCTGTGCCCTGCCGTGTGCCCAAACAGTGGCCCCCCTCCCCACATATGAGGTATCAGCGTACTCTGGACAAATTGGACAACAACTTTTGTGGTCCAATTTCTCCTGTTACCCTTGAGAAAATAAAAAATTGGGGACTAAACGATCATGTTTGTGGAAAAAATAGGATTTTTTATTGTCCGCCCGGGCGTTATAATCTTCTGTGAAGCACTTGGGGGTTCAAAGTGCTCAACACACATCTAGATAAGTTCCTAAGGGGGTCTACTTTGTAAAATGGGGTCACTTCTAGGGGGTTTCCACTGTTTAGGCACATCAGGGGCTTGCCAAATGCGACATGGCATCCGATCTCAATTCCAGCCAATTTTAGCTTGAAAATGTCAAACGGCACTCCTTTCCTTCTGAGACCTGCCGTGCGCCCAAACAGTGGTCCCCCCCAAATATGGGGTGTCAGCATACTCTGGACAAATTGGACAACAACTTTTGGGGTCCAATTTCTCCTGTTACCCTTGGGAAAGTAAAAAATTGGGGACTAAACGATCATGTTTGTGGAAAAAATAGGCCTTTTTATGTTCACGCCCGGGCGTTATAAACTTCTGTGAAGCACTTGGGGGTTCAAAGTGCTCAACACACACCTAGATAAGTTCCTTAGGGGGTCTATTTTCCAAAATGGGGTCAATTGTGGGGGGTTTTCACTGTTTAGACACATCAGGGGCTCGTCAAATGCGACATGGCGTCCGATCTCAATTCCAGCCAATAATAGCTTCAAAATGTCAAATGGCGCTCCTTTCCTTCTGAGCCCTGCTGTGCGCCCAAAAAGTGGTTCCCTCCACATGTGGGGTATCAGCGTACTCATAACAATTTGGACAACAAGTTTTGTGGTCCTTTTCTATTCTTACCCTTGGGAAAATAAAAAAATTATTGCTGAAAGATCATTTTTGTGACTAAAAAGTAAAATGTTCAATTTTTCCTTCCATGTTGCTTCTGTTGCTGTGAAACACCTGAAGGGTTAATAAACTTCTTGAATGTGGTTTTGAGCACCTTGAGGTGTGCAGTTTTCACAATGGTGTCACTTTTGGGTATTTTCTGCCATACAGACCCCTCAAAGTGACTTCAAATGTGAGGTGGTCCCTAAAAAAATGGTTTTGTAAATTTTGTTGTAAAAATTAGAAATTGCTGGTCCCTTTAACCCTTATAACTTCCTAGTAAAAAAAAAATTGTTTGCAAAATTGTGCTGATGTAAAGTAGACATGTGGGTAATTTTATTTATTGTGTCACATAACTCTCTGGTTTAACAGAACAAAAATTCAAAATTTGAAAATTGTGAAATTTTCGAAATTTTCGCCAAATTTCCGTTTTTTTCCACAAATAAACGCAAGTTATTTTGAAGAAATTTTACCACTATCATGAAGTACAATATGTCATGAGAAAACAATCTCAGAATCGCCAAGATCCGTTGAAGCGTTTCGGAGTTACAACCTCATAAAGGGACAGTGGTCAGAATTGTAAAAATTGGCCCGGTCATTAACGTACAAACCACCCTTGTGGGTAAAGGGGTTAAGTTACTCATCTATAGTGTATTATGGTATATTTCTGTTGTATATAACATTCCAACATAGCGTTGAATTTTTTTTCTGAATTCAATTACTGATCCATACAAAATTACATGCTTTGTGGTAGATTTCCTGTTTTCTCTATCACTTGAAAAAAGCATTGAAAATGTTTTCAGGATTAAATTACTCATCCACAGAGTATTACGTGCTCTGTGGTACATTTTGGTGGTATATAACACTGCAAATAAGAGTTGAAAATGCTTTATAATAATCTCTATTTTTATATAGTGCTAACATATTCCGCAGCGCTTTACAGTTTGCACACATTATCATCACTGTCCCCGATGAGGCTCACAATCTAAATTCCCTATCAGTATGTCTTTGGAATGTGGGAGGAAACCAGAGTACTTGTAGGAAACTCATGCAAACACAGGGAGAACATGCAAACTCCTTGCAGATGTTGTCCTTGGTGGGATTTGAACTCCGGACTCCAGCCCTGCAAGGCTGCATTGCTAACCACTGAGCCACCATGCTGCCATTTCTTCTTTAAATTACTCATCCCTAGAGCGTTACAAGCTTTGTGGTACACTTCGGTGGTATATAACACTTTAAAAAAGAGTTGACACATTTTTCTTGTTTAAATTACTCATCCATAAAGTATTCCGTCCTTTATGATATATTTCTGTGATATATTATACTCCAAAAAAGCGTTGACATTTTTTTCTGAATTCAATTACTCATCCATACAAAATTACATTTTTTGTAGTACATTTTGGATGTTATCTATCACTCAAAAAAAGCATTACATTTTTTTCAGGATTAAATTACTCATCCATAGAGTAATAAGTGTTCCGTAGTACATTTCGGTGGTATATATATAATACTCCAAAAAAGCATTGAAAATGTTTTCTTGTTTCAACTACTCATCCTTAGAGTATTTGTGGTACATTTCTGTGGCATATAACACTCCAAAGTATTGTAAAATTTTTCTGGATTCAAATTCTCATTCTTAGAATATTATGTGATTTGCGATATGTTTCTGTGGTATATAACACTCCAAAAAGAATTGAAAATTTTTTATAGCTTCAACTACTCATCCATAAAGTATTGTGGCCTTTGTAGTACATTTTGGTGGTATACAACACCTCAAAAAATCTTTGAATTTTTTTTCTGGATTCAATTACTCCTCCATTCAAAATGATATGCTTTGTGGTCTGTGTTATTTAACACTCAAAAAAAGCATTGAAAAATATTTCTTGTTTCAATTACTCATCCATAGAGTATTACGGGCTTTGTGGTACATTTCAGTGGTATATAACACTACAAAAAAAGAGTTGAACATTTTTTCTAGATTCAATTATTCATCCATACAGTATTACGTGCTATGTGGTAATAGATCCTGGGGGAGAAGAACAAGCAAAACGCGCGTCGGAGTCAGAAGAGAGGGTGTGCCATTTGGCATTCATGTGTTGAGCAGTACAAACTGTAGTGCAGCGGTGTTCACACTGTGCAGACATAAGGCAGTGACCAAGTAAAGTTCAAAGTAAATGTAGCTTTAATGTCCAAAACTTACAAACAAAACAACAAAACAAACGGTATCCTCCGGATCGCAGGCGGGAAACAACACAGTCCGTAAATGCATCTGGTTGCTGAGGGCGACTGCACCACTGTATCACGCTGTATCACGAGTTCACTCCGCTTGGCTCTGTGTTCCCTCACACAGGCTGAGCTTTTACAGAGCTGCCTGCTATGCACCTTGCAAACTCCACACTGACACACCCAAACCCTTGGGTTTTTTTTAAAACTGGAATCTGTGGCCATGGGCCACTTTTAAGACCCGGCCTGGAGGAAACAGACCACCCCACTACCTTCCTTTAGTCCGTTTCAAAAATAAAAGCCCATAACGGGTTTTCCTGAACATTTGCCTTGGCCAAATAGCTTGACCAGGTCCACAATTACTTTTATTTTACCTTGTGACTCGCAGGCATCCTGCTGTGACCACAAGGCACTCCAGCGGGTCTAATAGGACTCCGTCTGCATCGTGGAGGATACATATCGACCCTCGCATATGATTCCCCTCACTGCCTCACAGGACACAGTTAATATATACGGCGTAGCCTGCTTCAATCTGTAAGTGAACATTGTGAACAGCACTGATATTTACACTGGTGGCTACAATTCTGTTCCAATCTAGGGGCAAGGTCACCTCAGTGGAACTTGTTTATGGATCGCCCCCAGGCGCAGGGCAGTGGGGTACTCGGTACCGGGTCCCTCTGTCTCGGTTCTGGGGATGTCACGGTGGCCCAACCCGGTCCGTGGCCCTGCTAAGGGGCGCCCAATTAAAGGATGTAGTTTGTCAAGTGTTCGTGACGCTACCTGTGGTGTTCGGTGAGGGTGACCGACGCTGCTTAGGGGTCCGCTGGGGTGGTGTTATGGCAGCTAGATGGAATACCTTCCCACAGGTGAAGTATGTCCCCAGGGCTTCCCAGTAAGGTAAATGATGATGGTGTAGGTCGCAGTAAATAACGAGGACACAGGGTTGCAGTCTCTTTACCTTTTACTGTAGACTTCAGTGTCCACAATCCAGAGCACTGCTAACAGGGCTGGCTGAATCCGGCCGGTCCGAAGGCACATTCAGAGTTCCCTTTGCAGGTGGAAATCAGTAGCCTTCCTACGCTAGCGCCTGTGTGTTGTAGTACTTCCCTGCTGAGCACCACGGGATAGTCCTCACAACTGTCGTGTATGTTTCTGATATTCTCTCTCTGTCCCCCAGATGGTATGGATAGGACGACCCGTATGACGGGGTAGGTCTGGAGCTATTTTATAGGGACCCTAGAGACGCCCCTCTCCCACAATTTGCCTCCGTTGTCTTCATTAGGTATTAAGGTTGGGCAGCCAACTTGGAATTAACTATCCTGCCATAGTTCAAAGTAATGTGTAGAGCCAATTACTCCCTCGGTGTTCCGGGCACCGGCTCCGCACCTCAGAAGGATATTGCCGTTCTTAAGGCAAGACTCCTCCTGGTGTTATCTCGTTGTGTTGTGATCTCGTTTCTCACTTCTCCACAATATACTTCGCTTCTTGTCCTTTCTTAGGATGCTGCCGCAATGAGGTGCAGGCGCAGCTCCGTAACGTTCTATCTCTTGCTATGTCTCTGTCAGGATCCCACCCCTGACAGGGACCTCTGTCTACAGCTCCGATGTTCCTCCTTCTCTCTCTGTCTGCCTGACAGGTCTTCTCTGGGTCTCACCCAGGCAGCTTTCTGACTAACTTCCTATCCAACCCCCAGTTTTACCCGAGTGGGAGGAGTGGCCTAATAGATAGAACCTTTTGCTCCCCCTGGTGGCCGGAGTGTGAAGTGCAGTGTGTGACTGTGATACCTGGTCAGGTGAACTCCTTTAGTACCATCAGACGTACCATCACTCCCCCTGGTGGAAGAGCGAAAATACTGCAACGACCAGGACTCTGGGGCGCTGCACTCCCCCCCGTTAAATCCAGTACTCCCGGACTGGGAAAAGAAGAACAACAATACATGTTAGCAAAAGACATACAAAATTTTGGAATGCTGTAAACAAGTAAATATAACAGTGCTTCCCTTTATGGGAGGTGAGAACACTTGAACGTTGCAAACAAAAACATATTTACATTGTGCTTAAAATTTTAAATAACACTTACTAATTAACTAACTATAAATAACCGTTATTACCCATACAGGTATACTATTTACTAAGTGCAAATACAAAACAGTACTTTTCCTTTAAGGGCGTATACCCACTAAAGGTATGCTACAAAACTCTAAAGTATAAATCAACATTTTCTTTATTTCTGTAAGTGCAAGGTCTATCAACCATCTATCTATGGCTCTCTGGAGGACTCACTAACCCCTATGGGTTCTGTTATGACCTGGTGGTTACGGAGTGGTACTGAGATGACCTGGTGGATAAAACCAATCATGGACAAGCTCAGAGGAGGTCACTACTATCTAAATAGACAGAGAAAGAAAAGGCTACTGTGCGGTCAGTATAAAAACTAAATGTCCACGCAGAGTTTACAAAAATAATCTCCACACCGACTCACGGTGTGGAGGGGCAAATCTGCAACCCCAGAGCTTCCAACTAGCCGGAATATTTCATGATGACAAGCTGGACAAAAGAGACATAACTTAAACTGAACAAAAGGTCATAGGCAGGGAAACACCCAAAAACTAGCAGAACTTATCTTAAGCTGAAATGGACTGGCCAACAGAGAAATTCCAGGAAAGGACTGAATCCACAGGAAGGAACATTGACAGCTGGCATCAACTACAGCCTAAAGCCCAGTTAAATAACAAGGCCAGGGCACCGATTAGTGAAAGCAGCGGCTAAGTTCCACTTGAAACCACCAGAGGGAGCCCAAGAGCAGAACTCCCAAAAATACCATTCATGACCACAGGATGGAGCCCAAGAACGGAATTCACAACAGTACCCCCCCCTTGAGGAGGGGTCACCGAACCCTCACCAGAGCCCCCAGGCCGATCGGGACGAGCCAAATGAAAAGCACGCACCAAATCGGCAGCATGGACATCGGAGGCAAAAACCCAAGAGTTATCCTCCTGGCCATAACCCTTCCACTTGACCAGATACTGAAGTTTCCGCCTTGAAAGACGAGAATCCAAAATCTTCTCCACCACATACTCCAGCTCCCCCCAACCAACACCGGAGCAGGAGGGTCAACGGAGGGAACCACGGGCACCACATATCTCCGCAACAAAGATCTATGGAACACATTATGAATGGAAAACGAAGCTGGAAGGGCCAAACGAAAAGACACTGGATTGATAATTTCCGAAATCCTATAAGGACCAATAAAACGAGGTTTGAACTTAGGGGAAGAGACCTTCATAGGAACATGACGAGAAGACAACCAGACCAAATCCCCAACCCGAAGCCGGGACCAACGCACCGACGGCGGTTAGCAAAACGTTGAGCCTTTTCCTGAGACAATGTCAAATTGTCCACCACATGAGTCCAAATCTGCTGCAACCTGTCCACCACAGAATCTACCCCAGGGCAGTCCGAAGGCTCAACCTGCCCTGAAGAAAAGCGAGGATGAAAACCAAAATTACAAAAAACAGGCGAAACCAAGGTAGCAGAACTAGCCCGATTATTAAGGCCAAACTCGGCCAATGGCAAGAAGGTAACCCAATCATCCTGATCAGCCGACACAAAGCATCTCAAATAGGTTTCCAAGGTCTGATTGGTTCGCTCCATCTGTCCATTTGTCTGAGGGTGAAACGCCGAAGAAAAAGACAAATTAATGCCCATTCTACCACAAAAGGACCGCCAAAACCTAGAAGCAAACTGGGTACCTCTGTCAGACACAATATTCTCCGGAATACCATGCAAACGAACCACATGCTGGAAAAACAAAGGAACCAAATCAGAGGAAGAAGGCAACTTAGGCAAAGGTACCAAATGGACCATTTTAGAAAAATGGTCACAAACTACCCAGATGACAGACATCTTCTGAGAAACAGGAAGATCAGAAATAAAATCCATGGAAATATGTGTCCAGGGCCTCTCAGGGATAGGCAAAGGCAAAAGCAACCCACTAGCACGAGAACAGCAAGGCTTAGCCCGGGCACAGATCCCACAGGACTGCACAAAGGAACGTACATCCCGTGACAAAGAAGGCCACCAAAAGGACCTGGCAACCAAATCTCTGGTACCAAAGATCCCAGGATGACCAGCCAACACTGAACAATGAATCTCAGAAATCAGCTTACTAGTCCATCTATCAGGAACAAACAATTTCCCCACAGGACAGCGGTTGGGTCTATCAGCCTGAAACTCCCAAGCACCCGCCGTAAATCAGGGGAGATAGCAGAAAGAATCACCCCCTCCTTGAGAATACCAGCCGGCTCACGGACTCCAGGAGAATCAGGCAAAAAACTCCTAGACAGGGCATCAGCCTTCACATTCTTAGATTCCGGAAGATACGAGACCACAAAATCAAAACGGGAGAAAAACAAAGACCACCGAGCCTGTCTAGGATTCAACCACTTGGCTGATTCAAGGTAAATCAGATTCTTATGATCGGTCAAGACCACAACACGATGCTTGGCTCCCTCAAGCCAATGTCGCCACTCCTCGAATGCCCACTTCATAACCAACAACTCCCGATTGCCGACATCATAATTACGCTCAGCAGGCGAAAACTTTCTGGAGAAGAAACCACACGGTTTCAACACAGAGCCATCAGAACTTCTCTGAGACAGAACAGCTCCTGCCCCAATCTCAGAAGCGTCAACCTCAACCTGAAAAGGGAGAGAGACATCTGGCTGACGCAACACAGGGGCAGAAGTAAAATGACGCTTAAGCTCCTGAAAGGCCTCCACAGCCGCAGAGGACCAATTCACCACATCAGCACCTTTCTTGGTCAAATCGGTCAGAGGTTTAACCACAGTAGAAAAATTAGCAATGAAGCGGCGATAAAAATTAGCAAAGCCCAAAAACTTCTGAAGGCTCTTCACAGATGTGGGCTGCGTCCAATCATAAATAGCCTGGACCTTAACAGGGTCCATTTCAATAGCCGAGGGAGAAAAAATGAACCCCAGAAAAGAAACCTTCTGAACTCCAAAAAGGCACTTAGACCCCTTCACAAACAGTGTATTAGCACGAAGAATCTGAAATACCATCCTGACCTGCTTCACATGAGACTCCCAGTCATCGGAAAAAAACAAAATATCGTCCAAATATACAATCATAAATTTATCCAGATACTCCCGAAAAATATCATGCATAAAGGATTGAAACACAGATGGAGCATTAGAGAGCCCGAAAGGCATCACAAGATATTCAAAATGGCCTTCGGGCGTATTAAATGCTGTTTTCCATTCATCACCCTGTTTGATGCTGACCAGATTATACGCCCCTCGAAGGTCAATCTTGGTAAACCAGCTAGCCCCTTTAATCCGAGCAAACAAATCAGAGAGCAAAGGCAAAGGGTACTGGAATTTGACCGTGATCTTATTGAGAAGGCGATAATCTATACAGGGCCTCAAGGAACCATCCTTCTTGGCAACAAAAAAGAATCCCGCTCCCAACGGTAACGAAGACGGGCGAATATGCCCCTTCTCCAAGGACTCCTTTACATAAGTCCGCATAGCGGCATGCTCTGGCACAGACAGATTGAAAAGTCGACCCTTAGGGAACTTACAGCCAGGAATCAAATTAATAGCGCAATCACAGTCCCTATGAGGAGGCAGAGGACTGGATTTAGGCTCCTCAAATATATCCTGGAAATCCGACAAAAACTCAGGAACTTCAGAAGAAGGGGACGAGGAAATTGACATCAGAGGAATGTTACTATGTATCCTGTTGTGAACTCTGTTTTTGGGCTCCCTCTTGTGGTCACAAGTGGTACTGTGTGAGTGCTGTCTTTGGGCTCCCTCTGGTGGCTCTTTGTGTCATTCTGCAGGTCTGAGGCTGGATCAGCTGTCTCGTTATCTGTTAGCTGGTTTCCTATTTAGCTCACCTGGACTTTCAGTGTTTGCCTGCTGTCGATGTATTCAGTGCTATTTTGATCTCTCCTGAATTCCTTCGCTATCAGTCTCTCCAAGAGAAGCTAAGTTTTCTGTTTGGTTATTTTTTGCTCATCACTGTTCAATATGTTTCTTGGTTATTTACTTGTCCTTGTCCAGCTTGCTAATATGTGATTTCCTTGCTTGCTGGTAGCTCTAGGGGGCTGAGTTTCTCCCCTCACACCGTTAATTGGTGTGGGGGTTCTTGAATTCTCAGCGTGGATATTTTGTATAGGGTTTTTTACTGACCGCACAGTTCCCTGCCTGTCTTCTGCTATCTAGTATTAGTGGGCCTCATTTGCTGAATCTGTTTTCATTTCTATGTTTTGTATTTTCCCCTTACCTCACCGTTATTATTTGTTGGGGGCTTCCTATATCTTTGGGGTCATTTCTCTGAGGCAAGTGAGGTCTTACTTTCTCTATAGGGGTAGCAAGTTTCTCAGGCTGCGTCGAGACATCCAGGAATTTAGGCACGTTCACCGGCTACCTTCAGTGTGTTTGGTTAGGATCAGGCTTGCGGTCAGTCCAGTTACCACCTCCCTAGAGCTCGTTCTATGTTCAGTAACTTAGCTAGTTCATTCTGTGATCCTCAGCCACTAAGGATCATAACAGTATCCCCTGACAACCCCAACTAGTCACAGACATAGATTTCCAATCCAGTACTGGATTATGTACCTGTAACCATGGAAACCCCAGCACAACCACATCATGCAAATTATGCAATACCAAAAAACGAATATTTTCCTGATGTGCTGGAGCCATGTTCATGGCTAACTGTGTCCAGTACTGAGGTTTATTCTTGGCCAATGGTGTAGCATCAATCCCCCTTAAAGGAATAGGACTCTGCAAAGGCTCCAAGGAAAAACCACAGCGCTTGGCAAATTCTAGGTCCATTAAGTTCAGTGCAGTGCCAGAATCCACAAATGCCATTACAGAAAAGGACGACAGTGAGCAAATCAGGGTAATAGACAAGAGAAATTTAGGCTGTACAGTACTGACAGTAACCGAACTAGCAACCCTCATAGTTCGCTTCGGGCAATCAGAGATAGCATGAATAGCGTCACCACAGTAAAAACACAGCCTATTCTGACGTCGGAACTCCTGCCGTTCTGCTCTTGTCAAAACTCTATCACATTGCATAGGCACAGAACTCTGTCCAGAGGACACCGCCATATGGTGCACAACCTTACGTTCACGTAGGCGCGATCAATCTGAATGGCCAGAGACATTGATTCGTTCAAACCAGCAGGTGTGGGAAACCCCACCATAACATCTTTAAGAGCTTCAGAAAGACCCTTTCTGAAAATAGCCGCCAGGGCATCCTCATTCCATTTTGTAAGCACAGACCACTTCCTAAATTTCTGACAATATATCTCTGCCGCTTCCTGACCCTGACACAGAGCCAGCAAAATTTTTTCTGCCTGATCCACAGAATTGGGTTCGTCATAAAGCAATCCAAGTGCTTGAAAAAATGAATCTACATTGAGCAATGCAGGATTCCCTGGCTCAAGAGAGAATGCCCAATCCTTCGGGTCACCACGCAGCAGAGAAATAACAATCTTCACCTGCTGAATGGGGTCACCAGGGGTCTCAGAGCAAAAAACAATCTGCAATTATTTTTAAAATTCAAAAACCTAGATCTATCCCCAGAAAACAAATCAGGGATAGGAATTTTAGGCTCAGAAACAGGAGTTTGAACAACATAATCTTGGATACTCTGTACCCTTGCAGCGAGATGATCAACACGTGCAGACAGACCCTGAACCTCCATATCAGTACCAAGCTCCTGCACCATCCAAAAATCAAGGGGAAAAAAAAGACAAAACAAGCAACAAGGAAAAAAAAACTATGACTCAGAACTTTCTCTTCCCTCTTTTGAGATGCATTTAACACTTTGCGGGCCAGCTGTACTGTTATGACCTGGTGGTTATGGAGTGGTACTGAGATGACCTGGTGGATAAAACCAATCATGGACAAGCTCAGAGGAGGTCACTACTATCTAAATAGACAGAGAAAGAAAAGGCTACTGTGCGGTCAGTATAAAAACTAAATGTCCACGCAGAGTTTACAAAAATAATCTCCACACCGACTCACGGTGTGGAGGGGAAAATCTGCAACCCCAGAGCTTCCAACTAGCCGGAATATTTCATGATGAAAAGCTGAACAAAAGAGACATAACTTAAACTGAACAAAAGGTCATAGGCAGGGAAACACCCAAAAACTAGCAGAACTTATCTTAAGCTGAAATGGACTGGCCAACAGAGAACTTCCAGGAAAGGACTGAATCCACAGGAAGGAACATTGACAGCGGGCATCAACTACAGCCTAAAGCCCAGTTAAATAACAAGGCCAGGGCACCGATTAGTGAAAGCAGCGGCTAAGTTCCACTTGAAACCACCAGAGGGAGCCCAAGAGCAGAACTCCCAAAAATACCATTCATGACCACAGGATGGAGCCCAAGAACGGAATTCACAACAGGGTTCACTTTATTGAAATTCGGCTTTCAACTTTCTCTTGTCCTCAATTTCTAAAGTACGTCATTAAACATTTCTTATTACTAGCTGGCTAACGACATACTACTACTATGTAAAACATTATCACTATCTAACTATTTAAGGCAACATTATCATGTTTTAGGCTAAGTACAACAAATGAACATTCCCTTTAAGAGGGAACCAAGTCTCTTCTGAGGTAGTGCAAACCATCAATTTGCAAGTCAGTTCAAAGCAAGAACTTCTGCGCTGTAATCAGGAACAGTCTCTTCAAAAAGCTCTTCTTTTTGTAAAACCAGTAGGGAGCAGCCTTAAGAAGTTGCAAACTATATACAGCGACAGTTTGTGAACCATTCACCGTCCATGATTCGGCAGTCTTTGATAAACGTAGAAAACTTGTGCAAAACTTAGAAACAATCGGGATCCTGGGTCAACAAAGGGATCCCTTTAAGAATTAACCCTAGACGGGTTTTAAAGCAGCAAGAACAGTAAAACAAACAGTTAACTATTTACAATTTCAGGTTTCCAAGGTTTATTCTTATAAGTCTGGAGGCCTCCACCAGGGCTTTACCGGACAGGTAGCCCTCTGCGGCTTGGGAAAACTCAAATCCAAGTCTACTCCTGGCGCCAGGTGCACTCCGTGCGTCTGTTCTTTCTGCACGACCAGGTCGTGCGCGACAATAAAGGTCTGGGTGGTCCGGTGAATGATGCCAGGGACAGTAGGGGTGGCTGCGGCGGCTTCAGCGGCAAGTTCTTCCTCCAAGGTCCTGGAGACCGCCAAGAGGGCTGTGCATCTCGGTATATCCCGGGCCCACCAACCGTTCCCCTTTTGGTACCGGCGGTAGGTGACGGCGTCTCCGGGTTTCAGGATGCGATCCGCACCATCTCCGCTCAGGCAGGACTCCACTTCCTCCCGGGTGATGTGGACCCTCACCGTCGACCCGATCTCCTGCACGAACCCTTTCCCTCTCTGGGGTTGGTATACAATCACGACACCCCACTTTGGCAAAGAGCCATCCAGCTCACCTCGAACTTCTCGCTCCACCTCCCTCGCATACTCCGCGATCAGGTGCCTCCGGTAGTCTCCCCACGGAAAGGGCCCGAGGTCATGCCCCCCCGGCGGTCTGGGGTCAGGTGATGGGGATACCGGGGTCCCAGCAGTCGCGGTGTTGGGCGGAGCAGGTGCGGTGGGGAGGTGGTCTCCCAGGAAGCTACGGCACCGGGTACCTGCGCTCGCAGTGACCCTTCCGGCGCCACTTCACTCCTCCGAGGAAAGCGCCAGGGTTGGTGATGGCGTAGGCAGCGGACTCCTCCTAGGCAGCTCCCAGGGGTCCGGGCTCTCCAGTGGTGGCATGTTGGAGTAATCCTCTGGTGACGGGGGTCTGTGCGGGGCCATTCTTTTTCGGAGGCCCCCTCTGGTCGCCAGCTCCATTCCTTCTGAGTCATAGTTTCGTTTCTTCTGTCTCCGCCTGCCATAGAGAATTAGGAGGCGGATCTCGGCTGCTGACGGACACGTCCTCAGAATACAGAAATATTTAGACTGGGCGGCCATTGTTCTTCACGCTTCTCAGTTCGTTCACGCCCACAACTCCACGTCCTTCTTCTTCTCCTGCACTCCTCGTGGCGCTGTAATGGCGGCGGTTTTGGCGTGAATTTTTTTGGCGGCAAGTGGCAACACACAGTCTTTGCAATAAATCACAGTTCAAGCACAATTCAGACACAGTTCCAAGGCACACATGACCTGATTTTCAGGCTTAAGTAGATCCTGTTCGTGACGCCAAAGTTGGATCGCCCCCAGGTGCAGGGCAGTGGGGTACTCGGTACCGGGTCCCTCTGTCTCGGTTCTGGGGATGTCACGGTGGCCCGACCCGGTCCGTGGCCCTGCTAAGGGGAGCCCAATTAAAGTATGTAGTTTGTCAAGGGTTCTGTTGTGAATTCCATTCTTGGGCTCCATCCTGTGGTTGCGAATGGTATTTTTGGGAGTTCTGCTCTTGGGCTCCCTCTGGTGGTTTCAAGTGGAACTTAGCAGCTGCGTTCACTAATCGGTTTCCTGGCCTTGTTATTTAACTGGGCTTTTGGCTTTAGTGGATGCCAGCTGTCAATGTATTTCCTGTGGATTCAGTTCTTTCCTGGAAGTTCTCTGTTGGCCAGTTCATTTTCAGCTTGATAAGTCTGCTACTTTTTGGGTTTTCCCTGCTTATGACCTTCTGTTTAGTTCAATTTATGTCTTTGTCCAGCTTGTCATGATGAAATATTCCGGCTAGTTGGAAGCTCTCGGGTCGCAGATTTGCCCCCTCCACACCGTGAGTCGGTGTGGTGGTTATTTTTGTAAACTCTGCATGGACTTTTAGTTTTTATACTGACCGCACAGCAACCTATCCTATCTCTGTCTATTTAGATAGTAGTGGCCTCCTTTGCTAAAAAATCTAGTTTCATTTCTGAGTTTGTCATTTCCCTCTCCACTCACCGTCAATATTTGTGGGGGGCTATCTTCCTTTGGGGGTTTCTCTGAGGCGAGATAGCTTTCCGTTTCCATCTTTAGGGGTAGCTAGTTCTTAGGCTGTGCAGAGGCGTCTAGGCAGAGTTAGGTACGCTCCACGGCTATTTCTAGTGTTGGTGTTAGGAGTAGGGATTGCGGTCAGTAAAGTTACCACCTCCTCAGAGCTAGTCCTATTTTTGTTTTACCCACCAGGTCATTTCAGTGCTGCTCCATAGTGTGTCCATGATTGGTTTTGCCCACCAGGTCATCTCAGCACCGCTCCGTACCCACCAGGTCATAACAGTACAGCTGGCCCACAATGTGTTAAATGCATCTCAAAAGAGGGAAGAGAAAGTTCTGAGTCATTTTTTTTTTTTTTTGTGTTGCTTGTTTTGTCTTTTTTTTTTTCCCCCTTGATTTTTGGATGGTGCAGGAGCTTGGTGCTGATATGGAGGTTCAGGGTTTGTCTGCGCGTGTTGATCATCTCGCTGCAAGGGTACAGAGTATCCAAGACTATGTTGTTCAAACTCCTCTTTCTGAGCCTAGAATTTCTATTCCAGATTTGTTTTCTGGGGATAGATCTAGGTTTTTGAATTTTAAAAATAATTGCAGATTATTTTTTGCTCTGAGACCCCGTTCCTCTGGTGACCCCATTCAGCAGGTGAAGATTGTTATTTCTCTGTTGCGTGGCGACCCGCAGGACTGGTCATTCTCCCTTGAGCCAGGGAATCCTGCATTGTTCAATATAGATTCGTTTTTTCAAGCACTTGGACTGCTTTATGACGAACCCAATTCTGTGGATCAGGCAGAAAAAATTTTGCTGGCTCTGTGTCAGGGTCAGGAAGCAGTAGAGATATATTGTCAGAAATTTAGAAAGTGGTCTGTGCTTACAAAATGGAATGAGGATGCCCTGGCGGCTATTTTCAGAAAGGGTCTTTCTGAAGCTCTTAAAGATGCTATGGTGGGGTTTCCCACACCTGCTGGTTTGAACGAATCAATATCTCTGGCCATTCAGATTGATCGGCGCTTACGTGAACGTAAGGAGGTGCACCATATGGCGGTGTCCTCTGGGCAGAGTTCTGAGCCTATGCAATGCGATAGAGTTTTGACGAGAGCAGAACGGCAGGAGTTCAGACGTCAGAATGGGCTGTGTTTTTACTGTGGTGACGCTACTCATGCTATCTCTGACTGCCCGAAGCGAACTAAGAGGGGGTGATTCTTTCTGCTATCTCCCCTGATTTGCGGCGGGTGCTTCAGGAGTTTCAGGCTGATAGACCCGACCGCTGTCCTGTGGGGAAATTGTTTGTTCCTGATAGATGGACTAATAAGGTGATTTCTGAGATCCATTGTTCGGTGTTGGCTGGTCATCCTGGGATCTTTGGAACCAGAGATTTGGTTGCCAGGTCCTTTTGGTGGCCTTCTTTGTCACGGGATGTGCGTTCCTTAATGCAGTCCTGTGGAATTTGTGCTCGTGCTAAGCCCTGCTGTTCTCGTGCTAGTGGGTTGCTTTTGCCCTTGCCTATCCCTGAGAGGCCCTGGATGCATATTTCCATGGATTTTATTTCCGATCTTCCTGTGTCTCAGAAGATGTCTGTCATCTGGGTGGTTTGTGACCGGTTTTCTAAAATGGTCCATTTGGTACCTTTGCCTAAGTTGCCTTCCTCCTCTGATTTGGTTCCTTTGTTTTTCCAGCATGTGGTTCGTTTGCATGGTATTCCGGAGAATATTGTGTCTGACAGAGGTACCCAGTTTGTTTCTAGGTTTTGGCGGTCCTTTTGTGGTAGAATAGGCATTAATTTGTCTTTTTTTTCGGCATTTCACCCTCAGACAAATGGACAGACGGAGCGAACCAATCA
This sequence comes from Ranitomeya variabilis, assembly GCF_051348905.1. Classification (NCBI taxonomy): domain Eukaryota; kingdom Metazoa; phylum Chordata; class Amphibia; order Anura; family Dendrobatidae; genus Ranitomeya; species Ranitomeya variabilis. The sequence continues at coordinate 655,266,773 of NC_135234.1, forward strand.
GACCTTGGAAACCTACTTGAGATGCTTTGTGTCTGCTGATCAGGATGATTGGGTTACCTTCTTGCCGTTGGCCGAGTTTGCCCTTAATAATCGGGCTAGTTCGGCTACTTTGGTTTCGCCTTTTTTTTGCAATTTCGGTTTTCATCCTCGTTTTTCTTCAGGGCAGGTTGAGTCTTCGGACTGTCCTGGGGTGGATTCTGTGGTGAACAGGTTGCAGCGGATTTGGACTCATGTGGTGGACAATTTAACATTGTCTCAGGAAAAGGATCAACGTTTTGCTAACCGCCGTCGGTGCGTTGGTCCCCGGCTTCGGGTTGGGGATTTGGTCTGGTTGTCTTCTCGTCATGTTCCTATGAAGGTCTCTTCCCCTAAGTTCAAACCTCATTTTATTGGTCCTTATAGGATTTCAGAAATTATCAATCCAGTGTCTTTTCGTTTGGCCCTTCCAGCTTCGTTTTCCATTCATAATGTGTTCCATAGATCTTTGTTGCGGAGATATGTGGTGCCCGTGGTTCCCTCCGTTGACCCTCCTGCTCCGGTGTTGGTTGAGGGGGAGCTGGAATATGTGGTGGAGAAGATTTTGGATTCTTTCAAGGCGGAAACTTCAGTATTTGGTCAAGTGGAAGGGTTATGGCCAGGAGGATAACTCTTGGGTTTTTGCCTCCGATGTCCATGCTGCCGATTTATTACGTGCTTTTCATTTGGCTCGTCCTGATCGGCCTGGGGGCTCTGGTGAGGGTTCGGTGACCCCTCCTCAAGGTGGGGGTACTGTTGTGAATTCCGTTCTTGGGCTCCATCCTGTGGTTGCGAATGGTATTTTTGGGAGTTCTGCTCTTGGGCTCCCTCTGGTGGTTTCAAGTGGAACTTAGCAGCTGCGTTCAAAAATCGGTTTCCTGGCCTTGTTATTTAACTGGGCTTTTGGCTTTAGTGGATGCCAGCTGTCAATGTATTTCCTGTGGATTCAGTTCTTTCCTGGAAGTTCTCTGTTGGCCAGTCCATTTTCAGCTTAAGATAAGTCTGCTACTTTTTGGGTTTTCCCTGCTTCTGCTGACCTTCTGTTTAGTTCAATTTATGTCTCTTTGTCCAGCTTGTCATTATGAAATATTCCGGCTAGTTGGAAGCTCTGGGGTCGCAGATTTGCCCCCTCCACACCGTGAGTCGGTGTGGTGGTTATTTTTGTAAACTCTGCGTGAACTTTTAGTTTTTATACTGACCGCACAGCAACCTATCCTATCTCTGTCTATTTAGATAGTAGTGGCCTCCTTTGCTAAAAAATCTAGTTTCATTTCTGAGTTTGTCATTTCCCTCTCCACTCACCGTCAATATTTGTGGGGGGCTATCTTCCTTTGGGGGTTTCTCTGAGGCGAGATAGCTTTCCATTTCCATCTTTAGTGGTAGCTAGTTCTTAGGCTGTGCAGAAGCGTCTAGGCAGAGTTAGGTACGCTCCACGGCTATTTCTAGTGTTGGTGTTAGGAGTAGGGATTGCGGTCAGTAAAGTTACCACCTCCTCAGAGCTAGTCCTATTTTTGTTTTACCCACCAGGTCATTTCAGTGCTGCTCCGTAGTGTGTCCATGATTGGTTTTGCCCACCAGGTCATCTCAGCACCGCTCCGTACGCACCAGGTCATAACAGTGTTCGTAACGCCACCTGTGGTGTTCACTCAGGGTGACCGACGCTGCTTAGGTGTCCGCTGGGGTGGTGTTATGGCAGCTAGATGGAATACCTTCCCACAGGTGAAGTATGTCCCCACTCCCAGGGCTTCCCAGTAAGGTAAATGATGATGGTGTAGGTCGCAGTAAATAACGAGGACACAGGGTTGCAGTCTCTTTACCTTTTACTGTAGACTTCAGTGTCCACAATCCAGAGCACTGCTAACAGGGCTGGCTGAATCCGGCCGGTCCGAAGGCACATTCAGAGTTCCCTTTGCAGGTGGAAATCAGTAGCCTTCCTACTAGCGCCTGTGTGTTGTAGTACTTCCCTGCTGAGCACCACGGGATAGTCCTCACAACTGTCTTGTATGTTTCTGATATTTTCTCTCCGTCCCCCAGATGGTATGGATGGGACGACCCGTATGACGGGGTAGGCCTGGAGCTATTTTATAGGGACCCTAGAGACGCCCCTCTCCCACAATTTGCCTCCGTTGTCTTCATTAGGTATTAAGGTTGGGCAGCCAACTTGGAATTAACTATCCTGCCGTAGTTCAAAGTAATGTGTAGAGCCAATTACTCCCTCGGTGTTCCGGGCACCGGCTCCGCGCCTCAGAAGGATATTGCCGTTCTTAAGGCAAGACTCCTCCTGGTGTTATCTCGTTGTGCTGTGATCTCGTTTCTCACTTCTCCACAATATACTTCGCTTCTTGTCCTTTCTTAGGATGCTGCCGCAATGAGGTGCAGGCGCAGCTCCATAACGTTCTATCTCTTGCTATGTCTCTGTCAGGATCCCACCCCTGACAGGGACCTCTGTCTACAGCTCCGATGTTCCACCTTCTCTCTCTGTCTGCCTGACAGGTCTTCTCTGGGTCTCACCCAGGCAGCTTTCTGACTAACTTCCTATCCAACCCCCAGTTTTACCCGAGTGTGAGGAGTGGCCTAATAGATAGAATCTTTTGCTCCTCCTGGTGGCCGCAGTGTGAAGTGTAGTGTGTGACTGTGATACCTGGTCAGGTGAACTCCTTTAGTACCATCAGATGTACCATCACTCCCCCTGGTGGAAGAGCGACAATACTGCAACGACCACGACTCTGGGGCGCTGCATTTATATCTGCACTGCACTTTAAACTTACCTGATCCGCTGGACCCACCATTCTCAGTCAGCAGGGATTCTCTGGTCACTAAACCACACCCCTATGTCCATATTGTTTAGGAGTATACTCCCTTTTGTGAGGATTGCAAAATGTGTATCCTAACATGTCCATACTGATGTCTGGGAACTGTTTGGTCACCTGCACATATGGGGGCTTTTCTTGCAATACAGTTACAGTAATTAATAATGTTTTCAGTGCTGCCATTTTTTGTGCATTATGACTACACAACTGCCTAATTATGAAACCTGTCTAAATTATAAACAGGGTATATATTTACCAATGTATTGATGTATAGTGCTATAGCTGTCCTCCTCTTTGTGTTATATGGTTGAGGCACCTTTTTGACACAATTGTCTGTCTTCTATGAATTTTTAATTTGTTGAACTAAAGTGTTTTAAAATTATCCGGTCATTGTTAATAAACACTTCTTGATCTCAATGCTGCATAATTGCCCAAGATCAATGTAGTTCTATAATCCTTTATAAGTGTGAGTCGCCCATCAGGGCAGAGGGGATACTCGGTACCGTGTCTGGTCGCAATTAAAGGGGTGGTCATGGTGGCAGCGACCCGGTCCGTGGCCCTGGGCACAAAGTAAAATGGATGGTCTTTAAAGGGGTCGTGGAAATAATGAAAGTTCGTGACACCACCTGTGGTTTTCGGTCAGAGGTGACCGATGCTGCTTAAAGGGGTCCTCTGGGGGCGATGGTGCTGCAGCAAAGATGGTGTCGCTTCTCACAGGTGAAGCGCGGTCCCCAGGGCTCCTGGTGTGTTTGACAGGGATGGTGAATGCTGGCAAATAAATGGAGGACACAGGGTTGCAGTCTTTACCTGGTTTACAGGTGTTAAGCAACCTCAGTCCAGTGTACCGGCAACAGGTGTAGATGGAGTCCAGGCAGCCTGAAGACAAGTGGAAATCCCTTTGACAGGTCAGTTTGGGAGCCTTCCACTATGCGCTAGTCTGTAATCCCTTGCCGCCTGTAGTTGTCTAACAAGATCCTCTTTTTCCCCTGTCCAGGGACAGTACCTGCACGGTAGACAACTTGAGCCGTCTCTTTAGGGTCTCTGTCCATGGTGACTATGGGCTCTGATTGCTGCTGTACCTCAGGTTTTAAGTGGGCAAGTACCTTTTAGTTTCCTGCCCTCCAGTTCTGCCGTGGGACCTGTAGTTCCTCACGACTTCGGGCTCCCGGTGCCCGGTTTCTGCACTCAGCTTAGAGAGGCCCAGTTGCAGGCCTCCTCTACCTCCTAAGTCTTTCTGTGCTCCTTCACTGTCTCTTGTCTGCACCAGACTAACTGATTCTTCCTCCAGACCAGGATGTATATTGAGGGAAGCTCCCCTAAAACCGGGTTTAGAGCTCTCCCTTCTGGCTTGGAGTCAGAATATGTTGCATGTAAGATTACCTGCCAAAGGGATCCCTCCTGTCTCCAGGCATGGCATTACCCTCCCCAAGAGGAAGGCAGCACCACTGTTGTACCCGAACTCCTGGGGTGCCACATTCCCCCCCCCCCATTATATCCAGTACTACCAGACTGGGAAAAGAAAGCATAAACAAACAGGTTAAGAAAGATTCAAACATTTTGAAAAACATTTCAACAGGTTAAACAGGTACAAACTTTTTCTTCCCTTATGGGAGGCACTTTTGGCTTAAACGTTGCACACATATTTACAAAAGTTCAACTGGTCTTATCTTATACCAGGGTGTCCTTGTTCATAAGTAACAGTACCGATGTGAGGGACCCCTCATAAACCCCCAATGTAGGTGTAAGGACTCTGGATTCCTTGTTCATCTGTGGTGCTTTATTGCCATTTTCCAAGATGGCATCTGCTGCCTCAAATTTGTTCATGTGATCTGACTTCCCTGTCTTTATAAGCCTGGTTTGCTTCATACTCCTTGCTTGTGTATTCTGCTTGAATCCCTGGCTTGTGCTGCAAGAGACTTCCCCTCTTCAGACACTCTGGCTCCGCCTATTCAGCAAACCTTCTCAGCTCTCAGAGGTTCTCCTGCATTACTCTGCATTCTTCCCCTGCCTGCTGGGACATGTAAGCTCATCCTGCTACAGCTAATCTTGTTTGGTTTCCACTGCTAGTTTATTTGACTGTTTCTGGACTCAAAGCTCTGCACTGCTTCTGGACTCTTTGCTAGTACTGCCATCCCTGGTTTGAACTGTGTCTTATGATCTGCATATTCCCAGAAAGTGCTATGCCCAGGGCTGTATTTGCCACTAGGCACTTGAGGGGTCTTGCCTAGGGCGGAATGATGCGGAAGGCGGCACCTGAGCAAGCTTTTTTTATTTTATTTAAGTCCTTGGTCACCTCCCGACCAATAGCCCCCCAGCCCCCCCCAGCTGCCCCCGCCCACCCCCCCCACCTGCCTCTTACCCTCCTTGAAGATGTCATACTCACCCTGATGCCTGGTCTCAGCACCTGCAACTCGTCCTGTGTGAGCGGTCACATGGTACCGCTCATTAAGGTCATGAATATGGGAATATTCATGACCTTAATGAGCGGTACCACATGACCGCTCACGCAGGAAGAAGGTGCTGCGCCGGGAGTCGAGACAGAGATAGAGGGATGTTTGGCGCGGCCGCGTGTGTGGGAAAGGTGAGTATGAGGGACAGGGGATGGGGGGTGAAGGAGGACGTGGAGCCGAGCTGTTGTGAATTTGCTTTTTGCTCCCTCTAGTGGTTACTAGTTTTTTGACTCTGGTTTTTCTGTCATTCCTTTTATCCGCACCTGGGTCGTTAGTTAGGGGTGTTGCTATATAAGCTCCCTAGACCTTCAGTTCAATGCCTGGCAACGTAGTTATCAGAGCTAGTCTGCTGTGCTCTTGTCTACTGATCCTGGTTCCAGTTATATCAGCTAAGTCTGCCTTTTGCTTTTTGCTATTTGTTTTGGTTTTGTATTTTTGTCCAGCTTGTTCCAAATCTATATCCTGACCTTTGCTGGAAGCTCTAGGGGGCTGGTGTTCTCCCCCCGGACCGTTAGACGGTTCGGGGGTTCTTGAATTTCCAGTGTGGATTTTGATAGGGTTTTTGTTGACCATATAAGTTACCTTTCTTTATTCTGCTATCAGTAAGCGGGCCTCTCTGTGCTAAACCTGGTTCATTTCTGTGTTTGTCATTTCCTCTTACCTCACCGTTATTATTTGTGGGGGGCTTCTATCCAGCTTTGGGGTCCCCTTCTCTGGAGGCAAGAAAGGTCTTTTGTTTTCCTCTACTAGGGGTAGCTAGATTCTCCGGCTGGAGCGTGTCATCTAGAATCAACGTAGGAATGATCCCCGGCTACTTCTAGTGTTGGCGTTAGGAGTAGATATATGGTCAACCCAGTTACCACTGCCCTATGAGCTGGATTTTTGTATTCTGCAGACTTCCACGTACCTCTGAGACCCTCGCCATTGGGGTCATAACAGTTTGCCAGGCCAGTATTAAATGTTTAATGCGTTGCAGAAGAGGGATTATAAGAAAGAAGATTCTGAGTTTGTTTTTTTTTTTCTTTCTTCTTCCCCTTTACCTCAGAGTGGCTATGCTTGCTGCAGACATGAATGTCCAGACCTTGATTACAAGTGTGGACCAGCTGGCTACTCGTGTGCAGGGCATACAAGACTATGTTATCAGAAATCCTAGGTCAGAACCTAAAATACCGATTCCTGAACTGTTTTCCGGAGACAGGTTTAAGTTTAGGAATTTTGTGAATAATTGTAAATTGTTTTTGTCCCTGAGACCCTGTTCATCTGGAGACTCTGCTCAGCAAGTAAAAATAGTTATTTCGTTCTTACGGGGCGACCCTCAGGATTGGGCTTTTTCGCTGGCGCCAGGAGATCCGGCATTGGCTGATATTGATGCGTTTTTTCTGGCGCTCGGTTTACTTTATGAGGAACCCAATCTTGAGATTCAGGCAGAAAAGGCCTTGCTGGCTATGTCTCAGGGGCAGGACGAGGCTGAAGTGTATTGCCAAAAATTTCGGAAATGGTCCGTGCTGACACATTGGAACGAGTGTGCACTGGCCGCTAATTTTAGAAATGGCCTATCTGAAGCCATTAAGAATGTTATGGTGGGTTTTCCCATTCCCACAGGTCTCAATGATACTATGGCACTGGCTATTCAAATTGACCGGCGGTTGCGGGAGCGCAAAACCGCAAATTCCCTCATGGTGTTGTCTGAACAGACACCTAATTCGGTGCAATGTGATAGAAAAACCGCAAATTCCCTCATGGTGTTGTCTGAACAGACACCTGATTTAATGCAATGTGATAGAATCCTGACTAGAAATGAGCGGAAAATTCATAGACGCCGGAATGGCTTGTGCTACTACTGTGGTGATTCTACACATGTTATCTCAGCATGCTCTAAACGTATAGCTAAGGTTGTTAGTCCTGTCACCGTTGGTAATTTGCAACCTAAATTTATTCTGTCTGTAACTTTGATTTGCTCACTGTCGTCTTATCCTGTCATGGCGTTTGTAGATTCAGGTGCTGCCCTGAGTCTTATGGATCTGTCATTTGCTAAGCACTGTGGTTTTACTCTTGAACCATTAGAAAATCCTATTCCTCTTAGGGGTATTGATGCTACGCCATTGGCAGCAAATAAACCGCAGTATTGGACTCAGGTTACCATGTGCATGACTCCTGAACACCGCGAGGTGATACGTTTCCTGGTTTTACATAAAATGCATGATTTGGTTGTTTTAGGGCTGCCATGGTTACAGACCCATAATCCAGTCCTGGACTGGAAGGCTATGTCAGTCTCAAGTTGGGGCTGTCGTGGTATTCATGGGGATTCCCTGCCTGTGTCTATTGCTTCTTCTACGCCTTCGGAAGTTCCGGAGTATTTGTCTGATTATCAGGATGTCTTCAGTGAGTCTGAGTCCAGTGCACTGCCTCCTCATAGGGACTGTGACTGTGCTATAGATTTGATCCCAGGCAGTAAGTTTCCTAAGGGAAGACTGTTTAATCTGTCGGTACCTGAACATACCGCTATGCGTTCATATATCAAGGAGTCTCTGGAGAAAGGACATATTCGTCCGTCTTCTTCCCCCCTTGGTGCGGGATTCTTTTTTGTGGCAAAAAAGGACGGATCTTTGAGACCTTGTATTGATTATCGGCTTTTAAATAAGATCACTGTCAAATTTCAGTATCCTTTACCGCTGTTGTCTGACTTGTTTGCCCGGATTAAAGGTGCCAAGTGGTTCACCAAGATAGACCTTCGTGGTGCGTACAACCTTGTGCGCATTAAGCAAGGTGATGAATGGAAAACCGCATTCAATACGCCCGAAGGTCATTTTGAGTACTTGGTGATGCCTTTTGGGCTCTCCAATGCGCCTTCAGTTTTTCAGTCCTTTATGCATGACATTTTCCGGAAGTATCTGGATAAATTTTTGATTGTTTATCTGGATGATATTTTGGTTTTTTCTGATGATTGGGATTCGCATGTGGAGCAGGTCAGGTTGGTCTTTAAAATTTTGCGTGAAAATTCTTTGTTTGTCAAGGGCTCAAAGTGTCTCTTTGGTGTACAGAAGGTTCCCTTTTTGGGGTTCATTTTTTCCCCTTCTGCTGTGGAGATGGACCCAGTCAAGGTCCGAGCTATTCTTGATTGGACTCAGCCCTCGTCGGTTAAGAGTCTTCAGAAGTTCTTGGGTTTCGCTAACTTCTACCGTCGTTTTATCGCTAATTTTTCTAGCATTGTGAAACCGTTGACGGATATGACCAAGAAGGGCTCCGATGTAGCTAACTGGGCTCCTGCTGCCGTGGAGGCTTTCCAGGAGTTGAAGCGCCGGTTTACTTCGGCGCCTGTTTTGTGCCAGCCCGATGTCTCACTTCCCTTTCAGGTTGAGGTGGATGCTTCAGAGATTGGAGCAGGGGCCGTTTTGTCGCAGAGAGGCCCTGGTTGCTCTGTTATGAAACCTTGTGCCTTTTTCTCCAGGAAGTTTTCGCCTGCCGAGCGAAATTATGATGTGGGCAATCGGGAGTTGTTGGCCATGAAATGGGCATTTGAGGAGTGGCGTCATTGGCTCGAGGGTGCTAAGCATCGTGTGGTGGTCTTGACTGATCACAAAAATCTGATGTATCTCGAGTCTGCTAAACGCCTTAATCCGAGACAGGCCCGCTGGTCATTGTTTTTCTCCCGCTTTGATTTTGTTGTCTCGTATTTACCAGGTTCAAAGAATGTGAAGGCCGATGCTCTTTCTAGGAGCTTTGTGCCTGATGCTCCTGGAGTCGCTGATCCTGTTGGTATTCTTAAAGATGGAGTTATCTTGTCAGCTATTTCTCCGGATCTGCGACGTGTGTTGCAGAGATTTCAGGCTGATAGGCCTGAGTCTTGTCCACCTGACAGACTGTTTGTCCCGGATAAATGGACCAGCAGAGTCATTTCCGAGGTTCATTCCTCGGTGTTGGCAGGTCACCCGGGAATTTTTGGCACCAGAGATCTGGTGGCCAGGTCCTTTTGGTGGCCTTCCTTGTCAAGGGATGTGCGGTCATTTGTGCAGTCCTGTGGGACTTGTGCTCGAGCTAAGCCTTGCTGTTCTCGTGCCAGCGGTTTGCTCTTGCCCTTGCCTGTCCCGAAGAGACCTTGGACACATATCTCCATGGATTTCATTTCTGATCTTCCGCTATCTCAGGGCATGTCCGTTATCTGGGTGATATGTGATCGCTTCTCCAAGATGGTCCATTTGGTTCCTTTGCCTAAGCTGCCTTCCTCTTCCGATCTGGTTCCTGTGTTTTTCCAGAACGTGGTTCGTTTGCACGGCATCCCTGAGAATATTGTGTCAGACAGAGGATCCCAGTTCGTTTCTAGGTTCTGGCGATCCTTTTGTAGTAGGATGGGCATTGATTTGTCGTTTTCGTCTGCTTTCCATCCTCAGACTAATGGACAGACGGAGCGAACCAATCAGACTTTGGAGGCTTATTTGAGGTGTTTTGTCTCTGCTGATCAGGACGATTGGGTGACATTCTTGCCGTTGGCTGAGTTTGCCCTTAATAATCGGGCTAGTTCCGCCACCTTGGTTTCGCCTTTTTTCTGCAACTCTGGTTTCCATCCTCGCTTTTCTTCGGGTCATGTGGAGCCTTCTGACTGTCCTGGGGTGGATTCTGTGGTAGATAGGTTGCAGCGGATCTGGAATCATGTGGTGGACAACTTGAAGTTGTCACAGGAGAGGGCTCAGCGCTTTGCCAACCGCCGCCGCGGTGTGGGTCCCCGACTACGCGTTGGGGATTTGGTATGGCTTTCTTCCCGCTTTGTTCCTATGAAGGTCTCCTCTCCCAAATTTAAACCTTGTTTTATTGGGCCTTACAAGATATTGGAAATCCTTAATCCTGTATCTTTTCGTCTGGATCTTCCTGTGTCGTTTGCTATTCACAATGTATTTCATAGGTCCTTGTTGCGGCGGTACATTGTGCCTGTAGTTCCTTCTGCTGAGCCTCCTGCTCCGGTGTTGGTTGAGGGCGAGTTGGAGTACGTGGTGGAGAAGATCTTGGATTCTCGCCTCTCCAGGCGGAGGCTTCAGTACCTGGTCAAGTGGAAGGGCTATGGTCAGGAGGATAATTCCTGGGTGGTCGCCTCTGATGTTCATGCGGCCGATTTAGTTCGTGCCTTTCATGCCGCTCATCCTGATCGCCCTGGTGGTCGTGGTGAGGGTTCGGTGACCCCTCACTAAGGGGGGGGTACTGTTGTGAATTTGCTTTTTGCTCCCTCTAGTGGTTACTAGTTTTTTGACTCTGGTTTTTCTGTCATTCCTTTTATCCGCACCTGGGTCGTTAGTTAGGGGTGTTGCTATATAAGCTCCCTAGACCTTCAGTTCAATGCCTGGCAACGTAGTTATCAGAGCTAGTCTGCTGTGCTCTTGTCTACTGATCCTGGTTCCAGTTATATCAGCTAAGTCTGCCTTTTGCTTTTTGCTATTTGTTTTGGTTTTGTATTTTTGTCCAGCTTGTTCCAAATCTATATCCTGACCTTTGCTGGAAGCTCTAGGGGGCTGGTGTTCTCCCCCCGGACCGTTAGACGGTTCGGGGGTTCTTGAATTTCCAGTGTGGATTTTGATAGGGTTTTTGTTGACCATATAAGTTACCTTTCTTTATTCTGCTATCAGTAAGCGGGCCTCTCTGTGCTAAACCTGGTTCATTTCTGTGTTTGTCATTTCCTCTTACCTCACCGTTATTATTTGTGGGGGGCTTCTATCCAGCTTTGGGGTCCCCTTCTCTGGAGGCAAGAAAGGTCTTTTGTTTTCCTCTACTAGGGGTAGCTAGATTCTCCGGCTGGAGCGTGTCATCTAGAATCAACGTAGGAATGATCCCCGGCTACTTCTAGTGTTGGCGTTAGGAGTAGATATATGGTCAACCCAGTTACCACTGCCCTATGAGCTGGATTTTTGTATTCTGCAGACTTCCACGTACCTCTGAGACCCTCGCCATTGGGGTCATAACACCGAGCCATGCAAGTGGGAGCAGGAGCGGGAGCAGGAGCCGGGGGTTGAGAAATGAGCCATGCATACAGGAGGGGGGGAATATGAGCCATGCATACAGGATGGGATGGGAGGGAGATGAGTCATGCATACAGGAGAGGGGGGATATGAGCCATGCATATAGGATGGGAGGGAGATGAGCCATGCATACATGAGACAGGGGAATATGAGCCATGCATACAGGAGGGGGATATGAGTCATGCATACAGGAGGGGGATATGAGCCATGCATATGGGATGGGAGGGAGATGAGCCATGCAAACATGAGAGGGGGGATATGAGCCATGCATACAGGAGGGGAATATGAGCCATGCATACAGGAGGGGGGATATGAGCCATGCATATGGGATGGGAGAGAGATGAGCCATGCATACATGAGAGGGGGGATATGAGCCATGCATACAGGAGGGGGGATATGAGCCATGCATACAGGAGGGGGATATGAGCCATGCAAACAGGAAGGGGGGAGATGAGCCAATCATACAGGAGGGGGGATATGAGCCATGCATATGGGATGGGAGGGAGATGAGCCATGCATACAGGAGGGGGATATGAGCCATGCATATTATGATGGGATGGGAGGGAGATGAGCAATGCATACAGGAGGGGGGTGGGGATAAGAGCCATGCATACAGGATGGGATGGGAGGGAGATGAGTCATGCATACAGGAGGGAGGTGGGGATATGAGCCATGCATAAGGGATGGGAGGGAGATGAGCCATGCATACAGGAGGGGGGTCATGAGCCATGCATATGGGATGGGAGGGAGATGAGCCATGCATACAGGAGGAGGAATATGAGCCATGCATACAGGATGGGATGGGAGGGAGATGAGCCATGCATACAGGAGGGGGGGATATGAGCCATGCATACAGGATGAGGGGATAAGCCATGCATACAAGATGGGAGGGGGCATTATACAGTATTGAGCACCATGTGGTGTCATTATACACTATGGAGCATCATGTGTGGCCATTATACAGTACTGAGCATCATGTGTGGCCATTATACAGTATGGAGCATCATGTGTGGCCATTATACAGTATTAAGCATCATGTGGGGTCATTATACAGTATGGAGAACTGTGTACGGCCATTATACAGTATGGAGCATCATGTGTGGCCATTATACAGTATTGAGCATCATGTGTGGCCATCATATAGTATTGAGCATCATATAGGGCCATTATACAGTATGTGGAGCACTGGGTAGCCATTATACAGTATGGAGCATCATGTGTGGCCATTATACAGTATTGAGCATCATGTGTGGCCATTATACAGTATTGAGCATCATGTGGGGACATTATACAGTATGTGGAGCACTGTGTAGCCATTATACAGTATGGAGCATCATGTGTGGCCATTATACAGTATTGAGCATCATGTGTGGCCATTACACAGTATGGAGCACTGTGTGGCCATATTTTTTGGTTTATAATTATTGTTTATGAAACAGTGTGATCAGCAGTACTAAATGGGTTGGTTGGGACGTGGATATGGGTGTGACTAGTTGTGAAATGGGTGTGGTCAGAGGCGTGGCCTACAATTTGCCGCACCGCAAAATTTATACCTCTTTCCCTTCTTCAAAAGTTGGGAGGTATGGTACCGCATTTGCCACATCACGGCAAGTGCCGTAAATCCCATAGGGAATGAATGAGGCCAAACGCAGTGTTGCTGTAAGTGATCCGTTACGCGGCAGATGCAGAAAAACTGCCCGATCTGCTGCTAAAGGCTACTTTCACATTAACGATTCTTGCCAAAGTCACTGCCGATAGTGTCATACTCACCAAAGGGGCAGGCAGCACTAAAAGTGCCTAGGGCAGCATAAACTCTAAATACGGCCCTGGCTACGCCCATAAGACTTTGCCTGCAGCAGAGCTGCTAAAGAACTATTCCTAAGAAGAACCCTGTTTGCCGTCCACTAGAACTGTTGTGCACGTACTGCACCCACGTTTGTGCATTTGAATATTGACTTTGCTTACAGCAGAGCTTCAAGGAACTTATCCTATTTTCACCTTATTTGCTGTGTTTTTGAACTTGCTCACGCATTGCACAATTTGCATTTGTTTTGTGAATAATACAGACTTATCACTATACTTGGTTCTGCTGCTTATTTGTCTCAAGCCACGAGATTCCTGAGTGTTCCACTATAATTGTTACAGTAGGTTTGGGCGGGCTACAAGTTGTACATCCAGACCCGGTGTTCAGTCACGCCAGATGGTTTTTGGTTTCAGGTCTGTGAACAAGCAAGGCCCTACCCATGCTGGCAATCTGTGTAGAACCAAAGGTGCACCTTGAAGATGCCAACTATTTACAGTGACAGTTTTTGGGCAATTCACCGTCCATTACCCTATTGTCCATCTAAAGTTTTTCAAAAAGCATAAGCAAACATTTTGAAACAGATAACAACAATTATTGACAGTTTACTAGTCCCTGCAACGGGCTGGGATCAGACCTCTGGTACTACGGGTAGATCTAGGCAGCACAGGCACTGAGGGTGATCTGACCAGATTCACTAAGCTTGCTATCATCGGTGTTATGGGCTCTCTTATGGCTACACTACTGGGGATTCTAGGTAGCACAGGTGTATCTGATCTCCTAAGAGTACTGTTGCTCACTGTGGGCATGACAGATTCACCGACAGCAGGTAGATTCTCTAGTTCCACTGCTGGTGTGACATCTGCTGCTTGAGCCCGCTGGTGTAGAGTCTCTTCTGCTTCAGGATGGTTTTAAGTCACATTTTGTTCTGGTATTTCCAACTGGGGAAAAGTCAAACAGGCACCACTATCGCTTGATTTACCTGAGTCCACGACTGGGGAAAGTCTCCAAGAACAGTATGGATTCTCTTTTACTCTTCTTCCGTAGGTTGAGAAGTACCTGGGTCTGTCTTCTTGTCTCTCAGTTTGTCAGGGCACACTTTAAGATAATCCCTTGATACCGCAGTGGAGGTTTCTCCTCCGTCTTTGCTTATTAGACACACTTTAGTGTTATCAAAGATTGATGGTAAGATGGTATATGGTTCTGCTTCCCACTGGTCATCAAGTTTATGCATTCTTCTTTTTCGCTTTAGCACTTGTTGACCTGATGACAAGGAAATTGCAGGGGCACGCTGATTATAGTTTCTCTCTTGTTTTTGTCTTGCCTAAGACAAGCTTCTTTCCACACACTCTTGTACTTGGCAGTATTTCTGTTGTCGCTCAGTATCCCAATCTGCATCTGGTGAGGTTGTTTCTGGTGTTAGGACTTCCATACCGCTGATCTCTCCCAGCCACCTCTCCTTGCTATGTCCGTTGTCAAGTTATGATGAATAAAGGACTTTAATTTGCAATTCATCAGGGTGAGTGCCGCATTTTCTCTTTTCTTCTTTGATATCCATTTACTGCTTTTTTTTTTTTTTTTTTGCTGAGCACCAACCCAACATTGCTGACTATACACGTGCTATAGGAGTCTTGCAGTGGAATCCTTGGGCTGCGAGTACACCACCCGCTACGTGATACCTAGTGCCGTTCATGCTTCACACTGTTTTCTTCCATATCAGGGTCAACAGGTAATTTGCTAGGTCTTCCTCTCATTAGGTAAAGCTGGAGTGCAGTTGGTGGAATTCACCGGGATATGATTGTACAGATGTACCAGATCCGGCAACTTCTCTGGCCACAGGTTTCTTTCTTCCAAAGGGAAAGGTTTTCAGTAAGCCTATTACCACCTGGTTCATCTTCTCACACATGCCATTTGTCTGTGGGTGGTACGGTGTTGTCCTGATCGTCTTACATCTGTACAGGTTACAGAACTCCTGGAATACTTCTGCTTCAAAGGCTGGGCCTTGGTCAGTGAGTACCTTTTCAGGGTAGCCATGTGGTCGACAAAAGTGTTGTTGGAATGCCTTGGCTGCCGTCTTCACTGTCTATTCCTTAACAGGCTGGACTACCAGGAATCTGGAGTAATGGTCCACTCTGGTCAAAGCATAGACATAGCCTGACCAGCTTGGGGTTAGCTTCACATGATCCAAAGCTACCAGTTCAAGTGGCTGTTTGGAGACTATGGGCTGTAGGGGAGCTCTTTGGCTGTCACGGTCCTTTCTGCGCAGGTTGCATAGACCACACTCTCGGCACCACTTTTCAATGGCTCTTCTCATGCCAATCCAATAGAACCTCCCATGAAGTAGGATCTCTAACTTTTTCGATCCAAAGTGTACTGTGCCATCGTGGTACGCTTCCAAGACAATTGGTGCATCTTGTCTCAGGACCACCACCTGCCAGACCAGCCCGTGAGTGCGTGGGTCAATATTCCTCCGACACAGCTTACCGTCGTAAATAAACAATTTGCCCTTCTCCTTCCACAACTGCTCAGTCTCTTGTGGAGCATCTGGACCAGGGTGTGAATCTGCTTGTGTCAGCAGCTCTTTGACCAGACGGACTGCGGGGTCACTGTCCTGCGTCTCTGCCCATCCATGGTGGGGCAATGGGTTCTGTGTGGCTTCTCGACAGTCATTACGCTTGCTTGTTCTTCACATAATGGGAGTATTGAGTCGCCCCGGGGCGATGGAAAGCTGGTAACTCAATCTCCAAGTGCTTCCAGATCTTCTCCCACCTCTGGTAAATGGGGCATCCTGGACAGTACATCGGCATTTGCATTCTTGTACCCTGCACGGTACTTGATGGTGAATTCGTAGTTGGACAACAGGGCCATCCATCGCTGCTCCAATGCACCTAGTTTTGCAGTTTCTAGGGGGGTCAGAGGATTGTTGTCTGTGAAAATGGTGAATCTTGCTGAGGCCAGGTAGTGTTTGAACCGCTCTGTTACCACCCAGACTATGGCGAGGAACTCCAGCTTGAAGGAACTGTAGTTTTCGGGGTTCATTTCACTGGGGTTAAGCTTCCTGCTGGCATAGGCAATTACTCTTTCTTTGCCTTTCTGCACCTGGGACAACACTGATCCCAGTCCCACGTTGCAGGCATCTGTGTAGAGCACAAATGGTTGGTCATAGTCAGGGTAGGACAGTACCTCATCTCCCGTGAGAACGAACTTCAACAGAGTGAAGGATCCTTCCAGCCTGTTGTTCCACTCAAACGGAGGACCCTTGCTCTTGGTCTTCTTGGATTGGCCCACTAACGGGGCTTGCAGTGGTGCGGCTATCTTAGTGAAGTCTTTAATGAACCTTCAGTAGTAGCCTATCAACCCAAGGAACTGTCGGACTTTGTGGATATTGCTGGGTTTCGGCCAGTCCCTGATCACGGCGACTTTGTCAGGGTCTGGTGCCAAACCTTTGGTGCTTACCACATGGCCCAGGTACTGCACTTTGGGCTTTCTAGCCTGTTAGTTGGGTCGGTAGTTTCTATTATATTGGACAACCATTTTTTCACTTGCCATTCTTATGGCACTCTTTTGTGCTCCTATTGGTTATTATGGTACTGTACAAAGGATATAGATATGGTTTTGCACACTGCCTCATGGGCCACGGGGTCTGAGTTTGGTACAATACTACACTGATTTATGGTCTCTCTTACCTGTGTGTACTGGATGATGTTTTGTTGAATTTTAATTATGTTTTAACTGTTTGTGGTGTTTTTTGAAGTGTCAATAAAAACGGCTTGTTATATTTTATATATCTGTTTCTCATTTTTTGATGGTGTGCGATAATTTTGCAGTGATGCTTTTCCTCTTCCTTTATACAATTGCCTTTATTACTGCACCGCACCCTCAGAATACCTTATGTGTTGTACAGCAGTGCGCCCGAATCTCTTTGTTGGGCTACAACTATCTCTGATTACCCCAGCCTCCTTCATCTCTCGTAACATACTTTTGGCACATTCATAGTGAGCTGGAGGTACAGGCCTGTACCTCTTTTTATTGGGCGGATGACCTCCAGTGGGGATATGATGTTGAACCCCTTTTACCTGCCCAAAATCTAGTGTGTGTTTGCTGAATACTCATGGACCACCTGGTAAGCCCCCTGTTTTTGGTGTGAAGGGGTAGAGTCAGTGCCCACGTGTAACTTCTGACACCAATCCTCCAACTGTCCTGCAGAGCCATTGTCCTCCACCTGGTCGGACGGGACCAAGGGTTCTGTTGCTTTTATTGCATTATCATTAACAGTAAACAGTTTAGCAAGTGTGGCATATCTGGGTAAGTGGACCTCTTTCCACAGTACTGGTACCCTCCCCTTGCGGACATCAACTACCCCTCTGGCTGTCAGGATGGTGGGGCTACTATCTGAATACACAGGTTCTACCAGGGCCTGGTAGTCTTTACCTCTGAGGCCTATTGCTGCCCAACACCATATTAACATTTCACTCCTGGGGGTATTGCAATGGGGATCGGATCACTCACTGTGACATGTCCAACTTCTCCACCAGACAATTCTACCTGTTGTCTCTGCATCAGGGTTTTGATTTCTTTTTGCAGGACACGCTGCTCACTGGAACCAGCAGTTTCGGCCACCTGTTGTAACAAGACAATAACCTCGGCAAGACAGTTTTCTATTACATTAGTAAATAAAGGTCATCATAGGGTTACATTCTCGTCGGTCAATATCAACAATCACCAGTCCTTGGGCCTTCAATTCTACCCACCCCACTTTAATGGTTACCTCTTTGTACCCCACCTGTGGTAAAGGCTGACCATTTCTGGCTACTATTGTCAAATCACTATCTGGGCCACGGTAATGTCTGAGTCAGTCCAATACCGTTTATAGAGAATGTAAGAATGTAAGGAATAGTCATCACCTGAGAGCCAGTGTCCAGTAAAGCGTTCATCGGGATGCCGTCGATCACAATGGGGAGAACCGTTCGTCCACCAACGTACTTGGCTTACCAGTTTTGTGGGCCTGGTTGTCCTATTCCTGGGGGTTGGCCCTCTGCCCCAGGGGTCGCTCGTTTAAATGGCAGAATCTTGCCATGTGTCCTGCCTGCTTGCAGTGACAACAGATGGGTCATCCATCCTTATGATAGTGGTCGATGTCTCTTCCTCTGATCGATGGGATCCTCTTCTGTCGTCGCCAGGGGACATCCTCTGCACTGGAAGCTAGCTGGATTTTCTCCTTTGGGAATTCCTGCAGGGACTGCACGGTTCTGGCTAGTGCAGCTATGCTTTTAGTCAGTTCCTGAACCTGGAGCTGCAGTCCTGCGGAGGGGTCATCATCCAGGATCTGTGCATCAGCCTCAACTGGGCCTGATGAAAAGATGCCACCTCCTGGTGGTACGTGGTTGCTGAACGCCTAGGGGGCACGGTGTGGCTGGGCGGTGGTTCATGCAGCACCCGGATGGCCATGTCTTTAAAATGTGCAAATCCAGGTCAGGATTTTGTAAGGCTAGGATGTGCAGCTGTGTCCTGTGGGTGCTGGACAGGAGTCCCTCAATGAACTGTTCCTTTAATAGCTTGTCTCTATCCTGCATGCTTCAACCTGTTTAATGGCTCGTAGTGCCTCCTGGAGATTAAGAGCATAGTCCCGTATGCTATCCTGTGCTCTTTGCACCCGAAAAACCTCATTTTGATTTCTGCAGCGGTGCGGGTGTCAAAAGTGGTTTTAAGTTTGGCAAATAGCTGCTTAACAGTTCCTTTTTCCATATCTGGCCAGGATTTTACTTCTCTTAGGGCTGCGCCAATTAGTTGGCCAGTTAGGATGCTGATCTTTTGATGTTCTGTCAGGGGATATACTTCAAATAGGCTGCAGAGCCTTTCCTTAAAGTCACTCAGTGTATCGGACTCCCCAGAATATTGTGGCAGCCAGGCCGCTCCAGGTATATAGGGCATGGATAGCGGCATTATAGGAGCTGTTACTGCGGCGGGGTCCAGCCGGCTTGCAGGAGCTGTGGGCACCGCGGGGCTTGGTGGCATTATGGGGCCTGCGGCTGCGTCCACCGTGGGGTCTGGGGACATCATGGGGCCTGCGGCTGCGACCGCCACCAATTCACCTCCCGGATCATACATGTCCCTTCCCCCTTGCTAATCTTGCAGGGCTGACATCTTGCCACCGGAGTCTGTAGCGATTCCTCCTCCGGATCCTCCTTCGGGGCTTCTGACGTCTTCACTTGCGGCTCTCCTGCACGGCATCCTCACTTGCGGCTCTCCTGTCACCGTGATTCTCGCTTCCTCTTCGCGCTCTTTTGCTGGCTTCGCCCACGATGGTACGCCTCCCTCTTCCCCTCGCGTTCCACGCGGCGCGGCAATGTCGGCTTGCAGGTCAATTGTCACAGTCTCTGGCACACAGTACCTGGTGATGCCAGGGCACGAAATCCTGTTTGTAATGCCAAAGTTGAGTCACCCACCAGGGCAGTGGGGTACTCGGTACCGGGTCCAGTCGCAATTAAAGGGGTGGTCACGGTGGCAGCGACCCGGTCCGTGGCCCTGTGCACTCAAGTAAAAGGAGAAAGGTCTTTACAAGGTTTAATAAAGTTTGTATTCATGATGCTACCTGTGGTTCTCAGTCAGAGGGGACCGACGCTGCTTTACAGGGTCCTCTGGGGCAATTTTACTGCAGCAAGATGGTAACGCTTCCCACAGGTGAAGCGGGGTCCCCAGGGCTCCCAGTGTAGTGGGGAAGGATGGTGGGATGCCGGTAAATAAATGGAGGACACAGTGTTGAAGTCTTTACCTGGTTTACTGTTGCTGTAGTCAGCCTCAGTCCAGGGTACCGGCAACAGGTGTAGATGGAGTCCAGGCAGCCTGAAAAAAGGTGGGAACCCCTTTGACAGGTCAGTTTGGGAGCCTTCCACTTTGCGCTGACTAGTAGTCCCTTGCTACCTCTAGTGTGCTGACATGGTCCTCGTTCTCTCCTGTTCTAGGACAGTACCTGCAAGGTAGGCAACTTGAGCCGTTTCTCTTGGGTCTCTTTATACGGTGACTCCGGGCTCTGGAATGCTGCTGTACCTCAGGTTTTATGTGGGAAGATTACTTTCAGCTCTCTGCCCTCCGGTTCTGCTGTGGGACATGCAGTTCCACACAGCCTGCCGTTGCCCGGTTTCTGCGCTCAGCTTTGAGGGGCCCAATCGTAGCCTCCTCAAGCTCCTGATCACTTCTCTGCTCCTTCCCTGTCTCTTGTCTGCACCAGACTGTCTAACTCCTCCTCCAGACCAGGATGTATAATGAGGGAAGTATACAAAAAAAAATATACAAAAAAAAAAACGTATAATGAGGGAAGCGCCCTTAAAATCAGGTTTTGAGCTCCCCCTTCTGGCCTGGAGTCAGAATGTGTTGAATGTAAGATTACCTGCCAAAGGGATCCCTTCTGTCTCCAGGAATGGCATTACCCTCCCCGAAAGGCAGGTAGCACCACTGTGGTACCCGAACTCCTGGGGTGCCACAATCAGTCTTTCACTTCACCGTCTCACATTACTGACGGTCAGTGTCCTTCTCCCTCAAGAAGCCATAAATATTGTTCTTAGTATGATAATTAGATAATAATTGTGCCATACAGTTTTGAACAGTGAAGACAAAGTGTCATCAAGCTGTTTTGCCGTCGCAAACCGTGGGCCCGACGTACCGACAGACGTTGTGCTAAATTTAGCACAACGTGGGCAGCGGATGAAGTTTTACAACGCATCCACTGCCCATTGTGATGAGGGGGCGGAGCTCCGGCATGCACGGTTGGAAATGGCGGACACGTCGCATAAAAAAACGTTACATTGAACGTTTTTTTGTGCGTCGCGTCCACCAAAACACGAAGCATCCGTTGCACGACGGATGCGACGTGTGCCGATCCGTCGCTAATACAAGTCTATGGGCAAAAAACGCATCCTGCAAGCACATTTGCAGGATCCGTTTTTTGCCCATAACGACGGATTGCGACAAAGCAAAAAAGACGGAAGTGTGAAAGTAGCCTTAGATGAACATCTAGCTGCGGGCGGAGTCTGTCCTTTGGTGGCATTAAGGTGAGGATCTTCTAAGCTGTGGAATACATCACATAAACACAATGATATCCTAAAATTAGAGTTGTGTCACCCATTGTATTGATATGCTAATCTTGTTTTCACTGTTGCTAAATTTCCCACCATTTCAGGTTAGAAGGTAGCTCCACAAAAATACATAATTCTCCTATTATCTTTTTAGTGCTTCCTTGTTTTACTGGTAAAGCAGGTTTAACGTTTAATCCATCCATTAGGTATAGATGTGTCATTCAATGGTTAAAATTGTTTAATGAGCAAATAAAGGAAACTCTAGCTCAAAAGTGACCTGTCTCCTAATGAAGATGAAGCCAGAATACAATGATACCTTATACACATATGCCTGCTGCCTTATACACATATGCCTGGATGTGGCTCCCTGATGAGTCTGAAGTGACGAAACGCGTCGGGAGGGAGGCTATATTTGGGATCTCCACCGAATGATGGAAAAAGGGAGCAATGTGGGAAGGATAAAAAAATCCCCTCCTTATACTAGGTTCCAAGAAGTATCGTTTCTCCTTGCGGAGTGACATGATAAGCATGTCGAGGTGAGGAGACTTAAAGCTGCAATGCTCCTCTGGGAAATATGCAAATTGTCTCTTCAGAGAGGAAGAGGACTAGAACTCTAGTCTAGTGCGAGAAACGATACTTCTTGGATCCCTGTCAGACACCTCTCAATCAGCCAAACCAGATCTCCACTTTGCACTGTCGAGGGGCAGTACCCCGAAACACAGTGTCTGCAAATTGAGATTCTGGTTTGGCTATTATCCTAAGTCATGTGACAAGGCTCGTTAAAGGGTCGACATTGACTGTTAGGATTGCTACTTCCAATAGGTGGCACTAGAGCTCCTTATACTAGGTGAGTGTTCCATTTATTGTTGTTTTGATTTGGCTAATATAGGTCAATACACAATTTCTGTAATTGCTGCAAATTTGTTTAAAGGGGTACCAGATTAATTTTATGTCTGGTTTCCCTTTTACAGTATCAAAGTGGTTTGGCTAATGAGATAAAGAGCAAACAGTACAAAATATGTGGTTATATATTTTTTCCAGTCTGTAATATGCTAGCTGGCTGTGCAGATTCTCTTGAGCCTTAAAGGGCCACTGTCACCCCCCTCCAGCCGTTATAAACTAAAAGAGCCACCTTGTGCAGCAGTAATGCTGCATTCTAACACGGTGGCTCTTTTAGTTTTAGGTTCAAGCATACCCCAAATAAAACGTTTTTATACTTAGCCACAATTCCTGTCTCTAGCCAGGTAGGCGGGTCCTCACTCCCCAGCTTGACCAGCTCCTCTGCCGTCACTCCAATCTTCCTGCGCTTTCGGCGCAGCCCCCTCAGCGCTGTTATCGTTTCTAATCCGGCGCCTGCGCTGTGTACTGGTGTCCTGCGCAGACGCAGTAAGCTCTGGCCGTCTGATGTAATGGCTGATACCAGAGAACATTAGGGCAATCACATGGCAGTGACGTCATCGCAGGTCCTACAGCTATTTGCTGTGCAGCAGATCCATCCTGGTGTTCTGTGGATGTCTTTTGTTCTCCGGTATCAGCCATTACATCAGACGGCCAGAGCTTACTGCGTCTGCGCAGGACACCAGTACACAGTGCAGGCGCCGGATTTGAAACGATAACAGCGCTGAGGGGGCTGCGCCGAAAGCGCAGGAAGATGTGAGTGACGGCAGAGGAGCTGGCCAAGCTGGGGAGTGAGGACCCACCTACCTGGCTAGAGACAGGAATTGTGGCTAAGTATAAAAACGTTTTATTTGGGGTATGCTTGAACCTAAAACTAAAAGAGCCACCTTGTTAGAATGCAGCATTACTGCTGCACAAGGTGGCTCTTTTAGTTTATAACGGCTGGAGGGGGGTGACAGTGGCCCTTTAATAGTAGCCCTGTTAACCTCTTTATGGAATCCACTAGATATTATACCATTTCAAATTGGTTTGCAAAGTAGTAATAAAATTGGCACCAAAATATCTAATCAAGGTTATGGGCCTAATAAAAACAAGTTAACCCTCGCAAACCCTTTTTTTGTGGCAAAAATATTTTGCATCCATTTTTGGATATATTTATATCACGAGCACATGAGCACCGTATTTTATAAGGGCTACTGAAACCCTTTTTATATTGATAACTAAATAAAAGTTATTTTTTAATTCTTTGCTAAAATAGATTCTAGATAATCTGAGGTGCAGGCCTTTGATAAACTCACACAGATAGAGCTCTGCAGAGTCTCCTGCTCTGCACTCTTGCAAAACCAACTGACACACCCAACCCTCTGCTTCAGGGGTTTTAACAAGGAACCTGTGGCCATAGGCCACATAGAAAACCTGGCCAGGGAGGAAGCGGACTGCTTCACTACCATCCTGTAGTCCGTTTAAAAAATAAAAGCCCAGAGCAGGTTTTCTTAAATCTGCCTTGGACAAATAGCTTGCCCAAGACCAACACTTACTTTTATTTTGCATTGCAATCACAGCTATGCCTGTGACTGCAATACACTCCCACAGCCTCAATACACCTCCGTGCGCATCCTGGGGTGGACACATAGCGACCCTCGCATGTAACACTGGTCACTGCCTTACATACCCCCTCTGTTCAAGCCTGCGGGGTTGAACACTTGTCACCACACAGAGGATGCATGTCCCTGTGACTTCCCCGCCTGATGCTCTACTGAGAAACCAAAGTTTTGTAGGGAACGGAACCATCGGTTGACGTGAGCATTCCTTCCTTTGCACTTCTCATCCACCCTTTGTTACGTGATCAACCACCTCCCCATTCTCCGTTGCAGAAGACAAGCCCACTTTCCTGACTGACAGATTTGGGCCAGTTTTGGGTGATCTTGACCTTGTTTATTTGGGGTTTGATAACCCCGCAGCTCATCCTGTAACATAAGTACCTGGCTTTTGGTGCTCAGTACTGTTTCCTCCGTACTCTTACCCGTGCATTCGTGTCTTTGTCACACTGGATCACCGAGGTGCGCCCTGGCAGCTCCGGGCATACATCCATATTACATCGCACCTGAACCTGAGCCACCCGTCTCTACTGATTAGCGAGAGCTCTATTCATTTTAACCTGACCCCCGGCTACATTCTTGGCTGGTGCCAGAGGGTTCCCCATGGGTACAACCGTAGTCGCTTCTGTGACCACACATTCCCAGTTCCTTCAGGCATTCTTTTTATACATGTGTCTCTGCGTGGGACCCTGGAACTGAACTGTCCCAAACTTACAAGGGGACATTTCCATCTCAGGGTTTCCATGGGGTCTCCTCGACCTCTCCTGCCAAAACCTCTAGGGGAAACCTATCGGGGTTACAATCTGTCCCTAGGCTGGCAAACCCTATGGCAGATATCCCTGACTCGGATTCTTCGGGTTGTGCACCCGGAACAACATTTAGCTTGGGAGGGTTAACCCTGGGCTCCCAAAGGGACCAGAACAGGGGCAAGTCTCTTCCCAACACAGTCCCATATGGAAGGGTCTTCACCACTTCCATCACATGTTTAATGTCTCCACACAGTGTGGAAAAATTAACCTCCGCAGTAGGGTATTCCCAGATTTCCCCATGGATACCCATCACCTCCATTTTCCATTCTTTGGGGTTGTCCTCGGCAACAAGGGACCCATGGACCAAAGTCACTAAGCTGCCCAAATCCAGGAGAGCCTCTGTTTGGTACCCATCCACGAGTACCTGGCACATCTGAGGTTCGCTGTTGGCAGTGCTTGTAGTGGCTTTACAGACTGGCTGGGCACACATAGATATACGGTGAGTATACCCGCAGTCCATGGGTTCAGATATCAGTGGGCAGTTGGCAGCCACATGTCGGGCCCTTGGCCCCACCAGCACTTGCGCTGAGGCACGACTATACCTTGGCGCCACTTTAGGGGAAACTGACTCTTGTCACCATCACTTCGGATTACGTCCTCATCCCGGGCTCGGTCCTGGTTAGCCCCAACAAAGATTTGTGGACTTTCCCATGCTCCTGGGCTGGTGAGAACCAACATGACAGCCGAAGTGGAGCAGTGTCCCGCACAAAGTCCTGAGTGGCTGTATACCGATCAACCTGTCCTACCAGCTGATCCAGAGTGCCTGGGTCCCCTTGCCCCACCCAATGCTGTATGGCTGCTGACAGAGCCCTCACCAGCCAGTCGACAATCACCCTCTCTACTATCTGGAGCAGGGTTAAGGTCTCAGGTTGGAGCAATTTTTTTACAAGCAGCAGTATGTCATATGCCTGAGACCTTGCGGGACTAGACTCCGCAAAGGACCACTGGTACACCTGCTGAGCCCGCACATATGTATTAACCCCAGTCGGACAAGGATCTCACCACTCAGCTTCTCATAGTCCAGCGCATCTTCCCGACTGAGGTCCTGGTAGGCCTTCTGGTCATCTCTCGTCAGGAAGGAGGCCACCACTTCAGCCCACTAGGTCACCGACAAGCTCTCCCGCTTTGCAGTGCATTCGAAGATGTGAGGAAGACCTCCAAGTCATCCTCAGGACTCATATTCCTCAGCGCTGACTGTACTTTGTACCGTGCCTCCGACCGGAACGTGGACACTGGTGTGGACATCTCTCCCAGAGCCGCAACGTGCTTCAGAATCAGCTCATTGGTCTTTTCCTGCTGCTGATACATCTGCTGATGATGATTGTGCTGCTCCTGCCATTGCTGCTGCTCCTGCTGCCGTTGCTGAGTGAGGACCAACTGCTTCAAAAGCTCCTCCATTTTGTCAGCAGGCTTGAGCTGTAGCATTGCAGCCTTAATCACTGACATGCAGCACGCTTCGTGGTATGCCTCAGTTTACACTGCCTGAATTCTCCAACCATATGTAGTGCAGTGGTATCCACACTGTGCAGTGATGAGGCAGTAACACAGCAAAGTTCAAAGCAAAACGTGTTTTAATTTCCAACTAACAGAAAAAAATACACACCACACGATATCATCCGGATCACAGCCAGGAAACAAGACAGTCCACATCCGAGAATTGATTGCCATGGGTGACTGCACCGCCATGTACACTGTGGGTGCCAGGCCTTTTGGCTTCGCTTGGCCTTTTGGCTCCACTTGCCTGTGTTGCCTCACACAAGTAGAGCTCTGCAAAGCCTTCTGCTCTACACTCTTGCAAATCCAACTGACACACCCAACCCTCTGCTTCAGGCTTTTGTACAAGGAACCTGTGGCCGTAGGCCACATGGAAAAACTGGCTGGAAAGGAAATGGACTGCCCCACTACCATCCTGTAGTCCGTTTAAATAAAAGCCCAGAGCAGATTTTCTTAAATCTGATTTGGACAAATAGCTTGCCCACGACCAGCACTTACTTTTATTTTGCATTGCAATCACAGCTATGCCTGTGGCTGCAATGCACTCCCACGGCCTCAATACACCTCCATGCGCATCCTGGTGGGGACACATAGTGAACCACGTATGTGACACTGGTCACTGCCTCACAGTGTGTATTGAGCATGTTGACACCACATGTGCCTCACAGAAATTATATCATTGGGCGATGAAGAAAGAATAATTACATTCTTACCACTAAAATGTTGTTTAAGACCCACGTTTTTAATTTTTAATAAGAGCTAATAGGAAAAAATAGGCCTCACATTTTATTGCGCAATTTCTGCTAAGTGCGCCAATACCCTACATGTAATCATTAGAAAGCTCAGAAGGAAAGGAGACCCAGATTATGGTGCAGATTTTGTTGTTATGATTTTCAGTTGTCAGTACCCACTGGAAAGCCCCTGAGTTGTCAGAACTGCAGAACTCCCCTGTAAGTGACCCATTTTACATATTACACCTTTCAGTTAATTCATCTAAGGGTACAGTGATCATATTGACACCATGGGTGTGTTACAGAATTTTATAACATTGTGCAGTGAAGAAAAAATATATACATTGTATATACATTATTACTGAAAGTCCTGACAGCAGCACTAAGCACATCATAGCGGCACTAAGGTATTTTATCACATTTCATATATCATACCTTGAGCTATACCTTATTACTTTTTATCCCTGTCACCTTTTGCTAAATATTTAATAGGCATTTTGAAATACCTGTATAGTAATGTAATGCCATTCTCAATTGCAGCA
Source organism: Ranitomeya variabilis (assembly GCF_051348905.1). NCBI lineage: Eukaryota > Metazoa > Chordata > Amphibia > Anura > Dendrobatidae > Ranitomeya > Ranitomeya variabilis. Next base: position 655,293,994 of record NC_135234.1, read on the forward strand.
TCACAGGGTTTAAATTGATATTTAGTGTGATATTAATTGTGCTAGCCTTCTTAGTGCTTGGTTTTGGCAATGTAGTAAAACTATTTTTTAACTATTTTAATGATATAAAGCTTAGCTTTTATGTGAACATCCTATTTGTGAGGTGACATCACCATCTAATGGTCAATTAAGAATATAGCAACTGCTATACTTATACCCATTTTTGGAGATAGGATAGTAGCACCTTTTTTTTCACTAAGTACTTTAAAAATTTTATTCTAATTATTATAAAATTTGAAGCACCTTTTTCTACACTTGCACTTTAGATTGAGGTTAAGCTTTTACAAATAATCTTGTTCAAATTGTGATAATAATTTGAACATTCTCATTGCTGTAAAAAGTCAATTTTGTGGACTTTACAAACAGCCTCCAGTTTCCAGTACCTTTTGTTCCTGTATTTTTAAAAAAAATATTTTGATTAATACGTTTCAGTATTTTAAAATGATCATTTTGTCACTTCTATTAATTTTTGTTTCTCAGAGATTTAATGAGGTACACAAAATATGTATATATAAGTTGTAGTGATGATTTCAACTCCATGAGTGTTTTTCAGGAGCAAATAGTAGTTCATGTTGCTGAGTGAAAATTTCATATGTGCCAGGATAGTGCCCAGTACATTGTAGTGCACAGTACGTGCTTCTACAGACATGTACCCCGTAAATTAAGTGTGCTTTCATCTCTACAAAAATGCCAAACATGGACTCTAAATGTAATTTAGATCTCCTCGGGCTCAGAAGCGAGGGGGACATTTGGATTTGAGAATGTAGAATTCCATGGATTTCTTTTGGGTGGGCAAGGAGCCATAGTGCTTTTCGGGTGTCTTTGTGCTACCAGTAACATAGAAGACCCCTATATTTCCATTGACAGATGACAGACCTGAGTGGAGACTTGCTTTTTTGTGGATTAGGTTGAATTTTTTATTGGGAACATTTTACATAACATTTTCGATCACATTTATTCTACGCTCTACGCTAAGCACTTGTATCGGGCATTACATCTAAATCTTCGAATGCATGACAGATGAAACCCCCGAATGATCCATTCACTATAATGATGCAGTAGAGTTACTCTGTACTCCATCTGGCCTCTGTTCATTGGTGCCCTTCTTTTCAGAGGTGCACAAAACTATGGCCGACCGCACTTTTAAGCACACATAAAAAGAGGAACATTGCTGGAATGTAGGCCTGACAGAGTCCACATTGTCTCCATCTGCACCATTGTAGAGACTCTTATGACGGGGGCTCTGTGTAAGTGCTCAGTGTAGAGCACAGGATAAATGTGAGTCGAGCCTCACTGCAATCTTTTTGAGGCAGAACGAACAAATAAAAAACCCAAATAAGAAAGCCCAGTCTAAAGGGGAGCATACTCTTGCACATTGGTAGTGAGCTGGAGGTACAGACTGGTACCTCTCTTTAAGGAGCGGATGACCTCCAGTGGGGATATGATGTTAGACCCCTTTTACCTGCCCAATGTCTAGTGGGTGTTTGCTGAATAACCGCTCATATTCATGGACCACCCGGTAAGCTCCATGTTTTTTGTGTGAAGGGGTAGAGTCAGTGCCTACGTGTAACTTCTGATACCAATCCTCCAACTGTTCTGCAGAGCCATTGCCCTCCGCCTGGTCGGACGGGACCAAAGGTTCTGATGCTTGTATTGCATTATCACTAACAGTGAACAGTTTAGCAAGGGTGGCATATCTGGGTAAATTGACCTCTTTCTCCCCACAATTAAGCATGCGTACTGGTACCCTATATCTACAATCACTAGTCCTTTGGGTTTCAATTCTACCCACCCCACCTTAATGGTCACCTCCTTATATCCCACTTGTGGAAAAGGTTGACCATTGCTGGCCACTATTGTCAAATCACTATCTGGGCCACGGATAATGTTTGAGTCAGCCCAGTACCATTTGTAAAGAATATATGACCAAGGGCTGGCTGCAGTACTGAGAGAGGACAGAGTACAGCTAACCAGACACACTGCAGGACCAAGAGTGAGGTGCACACAGGGATGTTATGGTGGATCGATAAAGTTGCGGTGCGCTTGTTCTCTGAGATCGGTCAAAGGCATCAGGCATGTCTGCTTCCATTACAGCTGACAGGCTCTCACTCAGCCTGACTGGAGCGGGTAAAGAACCGGAGGTTCTGCGGTCAGAGACCTACGTGAGAATACTTGGCACGGTAACAAAGGAGGAAGAAGCAGCTAATGTCGTTGATAGGGCAGCTGATGGTTGTTGAGGTCCGCTGGTCTGCATTTTATCACAGTGGGATTGTCAGAGCAACGCATATTGGTTGCGCATGTGAAGGTTCATGCATGTGGTAGTGAAATTATTACTTTTCCCTCTACTCAGTTTTGTTTTTCAAAGTTGGTAGTTGAGTTGGCTCATACTTTGCTGTGTCAAAAAAGGCCCAGGCTAGGCAACCCTTGCCACCCTTGCGAGCTGCAGACCTGTGAATATTGCTGGCCACAGCCACAGTTGTGGCTGAGGATGCAGTGCTCTTCGTGGTTGCACCACTCTGTGTCTGCCCCATACAACACAACATAACCTCGTCTTTCTCCTCCTCCACCTCCTCAGATTACCTACTCAGCTGTGTGCCACTGTGTACACACCAAGTGAGAACTACAACCTCATCATCACCCTCCGTGTTATCCCAGTCCTTGCCTGAGAGTCACCCTCCTCCTCATCCTGCCCTGACAGCACAGTACAGTCCGCGTGAGCCTCAGATATCTAAGTCTCATCAGGATCACCTCCCCCTTGCTGGTTAATGTCTGGTGATGGGGATCAGGATGCTGCTTGGACCCTACTTCGTCCTGTCCCCTATCCAAGATAAACAAATTTTAGACATCGGTGCAAATGATTTCCTCTTGTTGACTCTGTGAATCTTTGAAGTACACTTCTGATGCCCATGACATAGAATGTGTGAACAGCTCTGCAGACTTATTCATCTGTGGTTCCCTACTGTCAGTTGGGCAGATGGAGAGTTGTGATGTGGGGGACGCAAGGGTAATTGTGGTGCCACTTCTGTGGACTGTACTGTGTGTGATGTTGAGGTGGAAGAAGAGGAGGAGAGGCCACTTGAAGCTGGGCTTGCCATCCACTCGAGCACATGCTCTTTCAGGCCCTTGTGGCTGCCGAAGAGAGGTAGTGGAGTAGCCCATCCACTAACAGAAGTTGTCAGTTGTGGTTGGATAGGACATGATGGTTTTGGTTCACTAGTGCTTTCACTAACATTACCACATCCCCTGCGTACACTTTGAACTCCGAGCACATTCCCCCTTCCACCATGACCCCGCTTTTTCCCAGTCATGCTGCTCAGATAGTGTGGTAGGAGCACACAGTTAGCATCCAAAAATTAGATTTTTTAATCTGCAATAGTTCTGCACACAGCGGAATTTCAGCAGCACTAAATTACAAGCTGAGATATGGCCTGCTGAATCACATTAGTAAGAAAGTATTTTTTACTGTACATGAGGCCTGTATAACAAAGAATATATGCTCCAAACAATTTCAAAGTGAGATCTACCCTACTGTATCACGTTAGTAACAGAAGAAAGTATTTTTTAGTGCGGATGATGCTCCTATACAATAAAATATATGTTCCAAACTATTTCAAACTCAGATCTAGCCTGCTGTATCATGTTTGTCACAGAAAAAATATTCTTTTACTCTGCATGAGCTCTGCACACAGCTGAATTTCACCACCACAAAATGAGAAAGTGGGATATGGCGTGCTGTATGATGTCTGTAACAGAAAAAAATAGGTTTTTTTACTCTGCAACAGCTCTGCACAAAGATGAATTTCACAGCCACTAGATGACAAGGTGGGATATGGCATGCTGAATCACATTAGGAACTGAAAAAAATGTTTTCTTTACTCTGCAACAGCTCTGCAGTCTGCACACAGATTAAGTTTAGTGGCACTAAATGACAAGATGACATAGGCCTTGCTGAATCACATTAGCAACAGAAAAAATAGTTTTACTCTGCAACAGCTCTGCACACAGTTGAATTTCACCACCACAAAATGAGAAGGTGGGATATGGCGTGCTGTATCACGTTTGTACCAGAAAAAAAATAGTTTTTTTTTCTCTGCAACAGCTCTGCACAAAGATGAATTTCACTGACACCAAATGACAAGATGAGATTTGGTGTGCTAAGTCATACTAGCAAATAAGAAAGTAGTTTATTTTACTCTGTAACAGCTGTGCAGTCTGCGCACAGATTAATTTCAATGGCACTAAATGACAAGGTGACATATGCCTTGCTGAATAATATTAGCAACATAAAAAAACTAGTTTTTTGTACTCTGTAACAGCTCTGCACACAGATTAATTTCACCACCTCAAAAAGAGATGGTGGGATATGGAGTGCAGTATCAAGTTTGTCACAGAAAAAAAGTATTTTTTTTACTGTGCAATAGCTGTGCACAAATATGAATTTCACTGACACTAAATGACAAGGTCGGATATGGAATGCTGTATTCCATTTAACAACAGAAAAAAATAGTTTTTTTTTCCTGCAACAGCTCTGCACACAGATTAATTTCATCGCCACAAAGTCAGGTGGGATATGGCATGCTGTATCATGTTTGTAACAGAAAAAAATAGGATTTTTTTACTCTACAACAGCCCTGTACAAAGATGAATTTCACAGCCACTAGATGACAAGGTGAGATATGGCGTGCTGTATCATGTTTGTAACAGAAAAAAATATTTTTTTTACTCTGCAACTGCTCTGCACAAAGATGAATTTCACCACCACTAAATGACAAGGTGAGATGATATGGCGTGCTGAATCATGTTTTATTTATTTATTTTGCCATTCCTCATGTGGTATTACACCAGTACCAGATTTATATTGGGTTTTTATGTTTGGCTGCTGTCACACACTAAAAAATGTTTTTTTGCAAAAAATTTTTGCATCGCCATATTTTGAGAGCTATAATTTTTCCATATTTCGGCTGACAGAGTCATGTGTGGGTTTGTTTTTTGCGGGACGAGTTGATGTTATTCATACCATTTTCAGGCACAGGACATTTTTTGATCGCTTTCTAGTCTGATTTATGGAAGTCAGCATGAAGAGAAAACAGCAATTCAGGAACACTTTCTTTAATGCGTATTGCACTTGGTAAAGTTGATAAGGCAGATTTATTCTTTGGGTCAGTACGATTACACAGATGTCACATTTATATCTTTTTTATGTTTTGCCGCCTTTACACAATAAAATTTTTTTTATAGAAAAAACAATTATTTTTACATCACTTTATTCTGAGAGTTATAACTTTTTTATTTTTCCACTGATGGAGCTGTATGGTGGCTTGCTTTTTGCGGGAAGACAAGATGATGCTTTCAGCGTTACCATTTTAAATTACATTCGTCTTTTTTATCGAGTTTTATTCCCTTATATGTCATTTTGTGCAAAGGGGTTAACCCATCCAGGACCAGAGGTATTTTCGTTTTTGCATTTTCATTTTTTGCTCTCCTTCTTCCCAGAGCCATAACTTTTTTATTTTTCTGTCAAAATGGCCATGTGAGGGCTTGTTTCTTTCAGGACAAGTTGTGCTTTTGAACAACACCATTGGTTTTATCCTATCGTGAACTGGAAAATGAGAAAAAATTCCAAGTGCGGTGAAATTGTAAAAAAAAGTGCAATTCCACTGTTGTTTTTTGATTTTTTTTTTACCATGTTCACTAAATGCTAAAACTGACCTGCCAATATGATTTTCCAGGTCATTACGAGTTCATAGACACCAAACATGTCTAGGTTCTTTTTTATATAAGTGGTGAAAAACAACCAAACTTTGTTAAAAAAAAAATAGCTCCAATTTCCTAGACTTGTAGTGTCTCCATTTTTGTGATCTGGTGCTGGGTGAGGTCTTATTTTTTAAGGTGATATTTTTATTGATATCATTTTGGTGTAGTTACGATCTTTTGATCACCTGTTATTGCATTTTATTGCAATGAAGCGGCGACCAAAAAAAAATGTAATTCTGGTATTTTTAATTTTTTTCTCATTACGCCGTCTAGCAATCGGGTTAATTCTTTTTTTTATATTGATTGGGCGATTCTGAATGCGGCGATAACAAATATGTGTATATTTGATTTTTTTTTTTTCGAATGGGGCAAAATGGGGTGATTTGAACCTTTAAATTTTTTTTTATATTTTGAAAAACATTTTTTTAACTTTTTGTATGCTTTAATAGTCTCCATGTCTGATCGCCTATGCAACACACAGGCGATGGTCAGATCGCCTGTGTGTAGCAGAAATGCACACTTGATATGAGCGCCGACCACCGGGCGGCACTCTTAGCAATTCGGCTGTGACAACCATAGAGGTCTGCTGGAGACCTCTGGTTGTCATGCCAACCCATCGGTGTCCTGCGATCATGTGACAGGGTCACCGATGGGCAGAATTTTCTGGTGCTGCTTCCGATAAGCGAGAGTTGAATGCCGCTGTCAGAGATTGACAGCGGCATTTAACAGTTTAACAGCCGCGGGTGGATTGCGATTCCACCCGTGGATTTTAGAGGCACATGTTCAAAACAGCTGACATGTGCTGGGAAAGATGTGGACTCAGCAGCACCGGAGCCCACATCAAAGGGAGGGATTCCAATGTGGGCATACTATTGCGGGGGTTAAAGGGATAAGATTAGAAGGGTTAAGATTCAGATTTAAATCCTTATTTTGTAGTAGATTTAAAGCTCATTTAATTTGCAGCAGAGAAATCAATGTTTTTGGTGTTTTTGCTTTTTTTACAAATGAATAAAAGAAACTCAGTCTAGCAAAGTGCAATAAACAGTTTGACACTTTATTTTATAAATCTTATATTACATAATTTTTGTATTTGCAAAATAAACCTGGCAATAAAACACCTACACAACTTTGCAGCACTTTTGTTCTCTTCGTGAAGATTTGGGGTAGGAAATTCTATCTCTCCTGAATAGCCAAAACTGCCTGTTAACCTTTCACTAAGAAATAGAGTATATTTGAGGCATATTACCATCTACTTAACTGCTGTACCAGTCTAGTATACTTGGACCCTAAACACCAAGATTATAAATGGGACATGGTAGTTTGTGGACTCCGTTATACGGATAATTTATTGTATCCCAATGCAATTCTCTGAAAACCAACACTGATTGAGCCAGATCAGATCACTTCTATTATTTCCTAACATGCACTGGCAAAATGAAAGTGGGGATCTGAATGAATGTAATTACCAGTATGTAACAAAATAAAATTTAAATATAAAATATTTTTTTGCACAAGCTTCCGTATTATTTTAGTATAAACCCTTCATAGCTGGACTGTGCAGTCATATTCCATCTCTCCCCCAACTGTGATAATTGACATTTGGTGGTCTAATAAGAAATACAAGACTGATGAATGACATAGAAACTACAAGATCAGACTACATAAACCTTGCTTGTAGTCTGTTACTATGGAAACATAGTCTGCATTGGAGTCTATAGGCACAAACAAAATTTTATGAAAAAGTCAAATTTTACTTTATTTGAAAATTATTTTCAAAGTTGTTTTGAATGTATTAACTTAGTTACAGTATTTTTTTTTTGCAGTTTTATGCACTGGAGTAAAAAAAAATGTGCATGTTTGCAAATGGATCATCCCTTTAGGTGGTATTTGGTGACAATGCTTTTGTACAATACAATTGATAGCTTACGTCTGCTTACTTAATCTTCTGTTCTGAATGAAACAAAATATTTATAAATATTCTGCCTCAAATGATCATATTACAGTATATATATATGTGTGGACTTTATTTGGCTCTCTTTAAATAGGTTGTCTCAACCCATCAAAAGTGCCATGCCACCATGGTGAAGATGTGTACAGACACTCATTACATGACTCCTATTCAAAAGAATTCGTGATCATGAAATAAATGGTCCGAGGAAGTGCTCAAGAGAGGTCTCTACAGTGACTATAGAGTAGGACCCTAAGACGAAGACTATTCTCTATGACACCCATATGCCCTATCAGGGACAATAAATTTAAGCCTAGGTCCATTTTAATTATGATCAGTAGAAATAAAAGATTCATTTTAAAACAGGCTTAATGATGCCCCCTCGTGTACATTTGTACTCTACATATACTGGTATTTCTTTAATTTTACACCCTATTCCACCCACGGAAAATCAACAGGCAGTGTTGGCTAAACCTGCAGGCATTTTAGGTTCCTATAATACATGTTCAGCACTGAGGGATGGATATAAAGAAGTCAGGCACAATCACAGCTTCTACAAAAGTCACAGGTACGACTGAAAAAGTTAAGAAGCCAGAACAGTAAACCTATATAAATGTACATTAATGCTGAATATCCCAATGTTTTGTTTTTTTTCACTTTGTTTTCTTTTCTTTTTCATTTTTTACCTTTCTACATTAAATTTTACATTTTGGTGGCATAAACAGGCAGTAATTCATGTTTGGGTGGTGGACATGGGGTAAGTAGACATAAAATATAACCGACAAAACTTCATAAAATGTATTTGCCATTTGAAAGAAATAAATATGCATGATGGAATAAGGCAGATCAAAACTGTATGGCTGTATGATAATAGTAACTGGGCAGTATTAGTAGCATTAGGCCTTGCTCACGCAGTGTATGAGCACTATACCTTCACTAGCTTTTAAGGTTGTCCGGTCTCCTGATAAAAGTCTGCATATTACATATGACTTCAGACTCCTTAATCCTGATGTCACGATTCTTTGGTAATGCTGCTGAAAGCGAGTCGTCAGTATGTGATTTGCATATTTATGGCCACATTCCAACTAGACGTGCTCTGTTTCATTTAATAGAATTTAACGGAGTGAGGATGAGAACGTCTAGTAGGAATGTGGCCGGAAGTTAACATATCGCATACATGCGGCCACATGAACGCCCCGGTCTCAACAGAAATACCTGAGAAACCTGACAGTTTGCGGTTCATGTGTTGTGAGGATTCAGAAGTCTGCAGTCACATAGAGTAATAGCACACTTTTAGCAGAAGACCAGGCAACCCCTTTGAAGTACATTGAAGATAATTTGTTTAGTTAAAATAGGCTCAAAATTCTTTTGCTGCTTCATTTTCTCATTGTCTTTACAGTAGTCAAAGCTCCATTTTGTTGTACAGAACTCCAAATCTGCATCGAGAAAGAAAACCACCTGACCTATCTGCAACCACGACTAGATCGAGCTAAGTGCGTAGTGATCTAACTGAATTTTATATTCATATTGGCATTCAGCATGTTACCTATAATCCTTTAATGAACAGTTTACAATTATCAGTTTTTGAAGAATGTTTGACATTACAGTCCGTAAGAAATGCTAGGTGATATATGGCATCATATCACAATCACAGTGTTGCTTCCATTTTACACTGTGCATAAGCTGTAAAACTAGTTTGTTGCTTGGAGTCCACCATGTGCAATATAGGGTAAAATGTGGGCCTCTGAAGGGGATTTGAAGCTCCACATTCCAAAAAAGGAGCTACAACCATTATAAAGATATATTAAGAAGATAATTAGCACAGAATTTGAGCCTAAAGATATACAGTGGGGTAAAAAAGTATTTAGTCAGCCACCAATTGTGCAAGTTCTCCCACTTAAAAAGATGAGAGAGGCCTGGAATTGACATCATATGTAGACCACAACTATGAGAGTCAAAATGAGAAAACAAATCCAGAAAATCATCTTGTTTGATTTGGCAAGATTTATTTTGCAAATTATGGTGGAAAATAAATATTTGGTCATTAACAAAAGTTCATCACAATATTTTGTTACATGTCTTTTGTTGGCAATGACAGAGGTCAAACGTTTTCTGTAAGTCTTCACATGTTTGGCACACACTGTTGTTGGTATGTTGGCCCATTCATCCATGCAGATCTCCTCTAGAGCAGTGATGTTTTGGGCCTGTCACTGGGCAACATGGACTTTCAACTTCCTCCAAAGGATTTCTATGGGGTTGAGATCTGGAGACTGGCTAGGTCACTCCAGGACCTTCATATGCTTCTTACGAAGCCATTCCTTCATTGCTCTGGCGGTGTGCTTGGGATCATTATCATGCTGAAAGACCCATCCACGTTTCATCTTAAATGCCCTTGCCGATGGAAGGAGGTTTGCACTCAAAATCTCACAATACATGGCAGCATTCATTGTTTCATGTACACGTATCAGTCGTCCTGGTCCCTTTTCAGAGAAACAGCCCCAAAGCATGAAGTTGCCACCTCCATGCAACTCCGCATTCTGTCTCTTCCAAACACGACGAGTTTTGTTTCTACCAAACAGTTCTATTCTGGTTTCATCAAACCATATGACATTCTCCCAATACTCTTCTGGATAATCCAAATGGCTCTCTAGCAAACTTCAGACAGGCCTGGACATGTACTGGCTTAAGCAGGGGGACACATCTGGCACTGCAGGATCTGACTCTCTAGCGGCGTAGTGTGTTACTGATATAGCCTTTGTTATGGTGGTCCCAGCTCTATGCAGGTCATTCACTAGGTCTGGTTCTGGGATTTTTGCTCACCGTTCTTGTGATCATTTTGACCCCACGGTTTGAAATCTTGTATGGAGTCCCAGATCGAGGGAGATTATAAGTGGTCTTGTATGTCTTCCATTTTCTTATTATTGCTCTCACAGTTGATTTCATTACATCAAGCTGCTTGCCTATTGTAGATTCAGTCTGCCAAGCCTGGTGCAGGGCTACAATTTTGCTTCTGGTATCCTTCGACAGATCTTTGGTCTTCACCATAGTGGAGTTTGGAGTGTGACTGTTTGAGGTTGTGGACAGGTGTCTTTTTATACTGATAACAAGTTCAAACAGGTGCCATTACTACAGGTAATGAGTGGAGGACAGATGAGCCTCTTAAAGAAGAAGTTACAGGCCTGTGAGAGTCAGAAATCTTGCATGTTTTTAGGTGACCAAATACTAATTTTCCACCATAATTTGCAAAATAAATCTTGCCAAATCAGACAAGGAGATTTTATGGATTTGATTTCTCATTTAGCACTCATAGTTGTGGTCTACCTATGATGTCAATTACAGTCCTCTCTCATCTTTTTAAGTGGGATAAATTGCACAATTGGTAGCTGACTAAATACTTTTTTCCCCACTGTATGATGATAAAAAATGGAGATGCACTTTAAAGGGGTTATCTTGTCCAAACCAATAAGTCTGCAGTTTCTCTGTGTGACTGAAGACATGTGAATCCCCCCAGCAAACGCACTGTGCACTGCAGGGTTTTGAAGGTTTTTGATCCAGGACTGAAGGGTATGTATGCGTTATACATACTTCCCGCCAGTGAGCACGGCCTATGTTCTATATTCTTGTATGGAGCAAGGCTGTGCCCCCTAATCGGCCAAGCTCTTTAGTTGGCCATGCCCACTGAACGGCCGTGTTACTAGACAGGGCTTTGACTCGCTCAATGCAAGTGTATCGAAGCCATGCCCACTGGCCGGGAGTATGTATAACTCATACATACCCTTCAGTCCCGGTTCAGAAACCGGCGAATCCTTGTGCAGGGCCCAGTGCGTGCGCTGGGGGATTCATAAGTCTGCAGTCACACAGAGTGAGTGCAGACTTATCAGTTTGTTCTGGAAAACCCCTTTAAGGTTTTGTAAAAGTCCCATAAACAAGTTAATGTAATCAATTAGTAGCTATTAATTTATAGCTATAAACTGTTGATATTACACTTTCATTTAACGCTCACTGGTATCTTTTAATGTATTCCTGACATTCTCATTTTAGGTGACCTATAGGTTCTATTTAAGACCAACGGTATATTAATAAAATGGGAAAAAAACCATATGCTACAACCTGGTTATAATAGGTTGTAATGTTCAACTTTGTAAATGGCAGTAAAATTCCCCATAAGACACAATACTTGAGTAACGATTGAGTTTGTGAGCCATAGTCCATTTCCATTATGGTGTGAAATCTGCTGGTTAATCTTCCAACATCCAAATAGCTTCATCTAAATTTAGGAGGAATGAACTCCTATCTTTCATAAATGTCAAAATATATTATAAGCAATATATCAAAACAGGAGTACAAATATGAAATTGTAAATGAAATATAACAATGCAAAGTGAATTAATTATATCACAGGAAAAGGACCAAAAAAAATGTAAAACAAAATAACACAATAGCAATGTTTAGTATATTGTTCATCTCCACTTCTCAAACACATACAACTGCCTTACACAGAATAATATATGCGATTTGTAAAGATTGCATTGTTAAGCTGTCATACTGCACGCAAAATATAAAAACACCCAACCAATACCCTATAGTTCTAATAAACCAATAAATTAAACAGCGTTCCCAGAAGATCACAAAAGATACCGTAAACCATGTGCACGGCAAAAACAAGTTCACCACTGTTTCTGGGTGTCAGCTGTCTAGTTTTAAATACTATATCATTTTTTTTTATTTTACATAGAAACAAGTTTGCATAAAAAACAACACTCTTTACTCATACATTCGAGTGCAATGCACCAAGAGCTGTGAAGGCTTGAGGGCGGATTTAACAATATATGATCAATTGCACTGAACTGAAATAATTCAGAATCATATCTCAATATATAATGCTGTAAATTTTGGTATTGGCACTTTTATAAAAGAAATAGAGGTCATGAACCTAAAGCGTCTCCTGCCATAGTAGACCTGATCCTTCCATGCATTCCAGTGAATGGCCACCATGTAATACTATGTGCTTTAATATATGGCCTGATTGAGATCATATGCACTAGCAGAGGTCGAGACATGCTAACTTTGGGGTGAGTATAACAATGATCTACCATGGAGGTTCACTATACAAGAAGGGTCCTAGGAACGGAAAAAGGAATTGAAAAATGTATCTGGCAGAGTCCTGGACTCTTCTAGAGTACTAGACTATAATATATGGACAGATATGACTTCCGCAAAAACTAACAGCTGATTGTTTGGTGTTAAAGGGAACCTGTCATGTAAAAAAAATGGTGTGAACCTGCAGATATTGGGTTAATCTGCAGATCAATAGCTTTCTGAAACTGATCGACGCCTGCACAGAGAGCCCTACTGCCAGGAGGAAATTAATTTTATTTTAGCCAGCACTGACTGACTGGCGGCTCTAATCTTGAGCTGGCTGTCAGTCAGTGCTGGAGGCGTGGTTGCAGCCACTGTTCAGTATGAACTGAGTTGTGACTGAAGCCATGCCCGGCCACCCATATGACTGAAAGCACAAGGCTGCCCGGACAAATAAAGTTCATTTTCTCCTGGCAGCGGGGCTCTCAGTGCTGGCACCAGCCAGAATGCTATTGATCTGCAGATTAACCTCATATCTGCAGGTTTGATAGCGTTTATTTACATGACAAGTTCCCTTTAAAGAAAAAAGTAATTCACCTTATGAGTAGCCCTAACTTATTGGTCAAATATCTGATAAGTTCTTTTTAAAGTAGTGGTGATTGTAGATAAACTTTGCAATGTTCTCATGGAGTTGTGGGTATATGGCACATAGTTCCTTGCAAATGAAATAAGCAACTTGATTTGCAAAGATTGACGCTTTCGACTTAATGGTGGGGGACCTTCTAATCCAAATTAGAGGTCACTTGTATGCTCACAGTGGAGTCATGACTTCTGTTTTTATCTGTTTTTATAGGATCCATATTTGGCAGATGCATTAGGATGCAGAGGATAATTTGGGGCAATTTTGTTTTTACGTGCATGCTTGTATTTTATGCTAATAAAACATTTTTGCAATTGAGTTTCATTAAAATTAAATATCGATTGGCTTGGAGGGGATTTTTTTATTTCCTGACTGTAGAATATGTTTTCAAAGATTATGTCAGTAAGTTTGTTCTGAACAGGAGAGTGTTACTCATTTTATCTGTCTTTTTCAGAGCTCTGTGCTGATTTATGACGAGAAAAATTAAACTCAACCTTCACAGAGCCATGACTCAAAAATCATCTGAGAATCACAAAAAACACAGATAAAACAGTTACCAACTCCCCAGCAGAATGAGCTCACTTATTGGATCCTCAGATAATTTGGGATAAATCTAGCGTAAAATGTTTATAAGATTAAAAGAAAGCAAAAGGACATGACAGTAGAACATCTTCTCTAATGTCTGCTACGTTTTATTAAAAGAAGCGAAAAATAGAAACATAAAATAATCTGTGAATTCATAGATAAAATGACAACAATAAATAAAAATATTTTAAATTGAGTCAACAAACTCTTTGTTTTTCCTTTTATCTTCTAGTAAAATAGAATTTTATTTAGAATTTCTCTCTATAAGAATGATGGAGCTCATGTCTTAATGACATAGAAAAAACTACGAGGACATGCAATTGCCTCTTAAATATTAAGAACTATGAAGGAACAGTATATATGTATATATGTGTTATAAGGACAGATTTTGGAACTAGAGGTCAGTTGTATCATTGGCTTGCAGACATCCTGATTGTGTAAGAGAAACTGTAACCATGACCAAGACTCTGCCATCGTGCCCACTACCGGCAGTATGGTCATGTTAGGGGTAGACGGTATATTGCATATTAATTTCATGAAATGAAATTAGAAGAAACAATGGCATGTTGCTCAACTTTAGGTGGTGTTCAGACTAAGTGTCATATGGGATCCATAAAAGGTGTGATAGATGCATTATGATCCTATTTTTATGGGACCACAGACAGCAATCCAATATTCTTTGGTGGCCTTTACCTACTATGTTGCAAATACTAGGATTCCATCAGCTCACCCAACCAGACGTATTAGAATCCAATTCGCAATAGAAATGTGCAGAGCACAGATCACAACCAAGTTCTTGCCGGCTGATTCCCAGATAAAAATTCAAATCACTCACTTGTCCAGCTCATGCAAATATTAAATGGAGGAGATGAAAATAGAATAAACTTCTTGTCCTTTATTAGTGCATCATAAAAACAAGCTGGCGCGATTCAGGCAATACTGCCCTTAGTCATAGCATGCTGTGCTATGTTATGCTATGTTATGACTAAGGGCAGTTTTGCCTGGACCTGAAATGCGGCTGCTTGTTTTTATGATGCACCAATAAAGGACAAGATGTTTATTCTATTTTCATCTCCTTCATTCAATATTTGCATAAGCTGGACAAGTGAGTGATTTGCATCTTTACCTACTATGCTCTGTAGGCACATATTTTCTATAATAAATTCATCTCCCATAATGAATATTGCATTGGCTCAGTCTTCAATTTTGCACACCTAGTATACAACCTAATTTACATCAATCTTCACTATTACTGATTCTCCATGTTATGTCCCTATACTCATAAAATCAAAGTCTATGTAACCCAATGATTTTGGTGGGATCCACCAACTATATTATATGTAAGAAGGGCTCCCTGACTCTCCTCCGGCAGATGATGTTGATCGAGAAAATAATCTGGTATACTGAATTCTAACTCCAAATCCTTTTTTTAAGGGCAGATAAGTTGTCTGTGAGCAAATTTAGGTCCATTTACACTGCAAGGTTATCTCTAGAGAGTGCTCTTCATGATAATGGTGCAGTCCAAACAAGTGGCTGATCATAAAATCATAGAATGTTAGAGTTCGAAGGGACCTCCAGGGTCATCATGTCTAACCCTCACTCTGTTCAATGCAGGATTCACTAAACCATCTCCCACAATGTCTATCCAGCCTCTGTTTGAAGATTTCCATTGAAGGGGAACTCACCACCTCTCGTGGCAGCCTATTCCTCTCATTGATCACCCTCACTGTTTTTTTAATATCTAATCTCTATCTTCTCCCTTTCCATTTCATTCTCTTGCTTCTTGTCTTTCCGTGAGCAAATGAGAATAATTTGATCATCAGACAATCAAGCAAAACACTTATCTGTCATGTGATATGATTTTTTTTGCTGCACAAAAGATCATTGTTCTTGGCAGCACATTGTCCTGAGTAAACAAGACTTGAGTTGCAAAGAAAAATGTCAGCCAATGAGCACTAAACAATCTACTACAGATCGTTCAGTGCACAGCTGAAGCTGGGTCAGTTGTGTAAACAGGCTAGTAAACGACCATGGATCAGCAAACAAGCAGCTGATCGTCAATTGTCTAGTGCCCCAGGTTAGACCATGTAAATAGACCCTTACTCTCCTGTTTCTATACAGAACACATGCACGCTTGGTTAAACTGAGAGTGCATGTCTATGGGGAGGTCAGGAGGAATAGGAGTCGGCCAAACGAGAATTTACAAGACAGCTACAGAAGGTGTGTGAGCACCTTTACTGTATAAAGTCTAGTTTATTGTTCATCTTTATCAACAAATGCATATTAAAAAACTTAGCGTTGTAGCTGTCTCTTAGTTTACTCCAGTTTTGTCCCATTTCGCATAATGTGATAAATATTTGCATAAAATGAAGAATATTTTTAAGAGCAAATGAGTTTAAATAGTGTGCTAAGACTTACTAACAAATAAGAGGGCCATCCTCACTGCTATTTACATAGGACATGGCTGAAGATGTACCAATGCCTCGCCCCTTTTCTAATGTTAAGATCCGCTAACAGGTAAGACATATATAATTATATTAGGAAATGTGAACGCTTTAGTCTCTTACACTGTTAAGACATATTTATTAGTAGTATGCAAGCCTTATAATTTCATGGATACACATTGCACAAAATTTTATGGAACATATGGATTGGGGTCTAAGGGGTAACATTCCTCCTTGTGGAGAGTGACATGCCGGCCCTTGCATGACAATGTAAAGAGACTTATACGGCTTATTTAATTTCTTAGAGAAGCATTACACGGCGTATAAGTCTCCTCACATTGTCATGCCAGGGCCGGCATGTCACTCTCCATAAGGAGAAAAGTTACCCCTTAGATACCATTCCATAGCCTCTAAACTAGCCAAATCAGATCTCATACCCTGAAACACCATATCATGTATCATATATCAAGTTATGTTGCAAGGCTCATTGAAGATAGTTCCTTTTAGGATTTCTGCTTCCAACAGGTGGCGCTATATACTTCTAGTCCTTTTTCTCTCTGTAGAGGCAATTTGCAAATGGAAAATTTGGAAAATTGTGTATGCTTTCTTTCATACTTTATGGAATATCCATTAGATTGTGTTAACTTCACCACTGGTGAAGTTATAGTCTCGTCACTAGGCCAAGGTTGCCGAAGATTGACAGGACTACATGTGAGTGATAAAGAAGAACAGCATTTTGATTACCGCAATATTATTATTCTCAAAATTAATCCAATATTTAGTATATTGAATTATTAGTCTGTAATGCCTTAGTCAGCATAAGATCTAGTGCACAAAGTCATACTAGAGATTTATGCTATAGACGTCTGTAAGATGGAGGCAGTAGCCTGCTATGGGCCATTACTGTGCCCAGTGGTGCAGCTGGTGGTTTAACGGGTGCAGAAGTAGCAGTCACGTGCAAGCCCTTGCGCTTAAGG
Source organism: Ranitomeya variabilis (assembly GCF_051348905.1). Lineage (NCBI taxonomy): Eukaryota > Metazoa > Chordata > Amphibia > Anura > Dendrobatidae > Ranitomeya > Ranitomeya variabilis. The sequence goes on from NC_135234.1 coordinate 655,311,460, forward strand.
ATCCCAAGTTCTAAAAATGGCACCTGGAAGGTGGCGGGCCATATGTACTTTAGCCCAAGAGCTTCAACTTATAATTCTTACTCTATCTCTGTAAAATTTCAATTTTATTACTCTAAAATCACAATAGAGTGAGAAAAAATTGTAGCAAGATTGATCACAATACATATTTATTGAGGCCTTATTAACAAAGCAAGCTCTACTCTACAATGTATACCCATAGGGAAAGGTGGCCTTCATCTATGACGTCACAATATTGCCTATACACAGCGTGATATTGCGTTTTTTTCTGTTTCTTCTATAAAAGTGCAAACCTTTAGGAGATGGAATTGACATGTATGTCCCTGGCTGGCCACATCTATTCATACATTCTCTAAGATAGCAGTAACCTACAATGTATAAAAAGCCCCATCTTGACCACTGAATCTGGTGGTTACATTGGTGAATTTCACATACTGTATGTTTAGATAGAATTGTCTGGTGTAAACATTGATGGACGGGGACTGTTCAGTTTTACTGTTCTTTCAGTAATGAAAGAATTAAGGCATTAAATACTACTATGCTGGATTACAGCAACAAGGGGAAGTCATCTGAAAACATTACAATGGGCAAATATCATGAAGATGGCTGGCATTAATCAAAATCTTTCAAAATATACATACACCATCAGTATATACACTGGACTTTTGCATTTTGTATGACAAATTACACATTAGCACGGAAGAGCAACCAGACAAGCTTCCACTGGCCACAGTCATTGATCCAAAGCCAGCCTTCAATGATATGGCTGACTAGGACTATACAAGAGCAGTCCGGGAATCAGTTCTTATAATGCTGGAACAACTGCTTTTTCTCCTCAGGATAGGGGTGCTCATAGAACTTGTGGGCTCATTGGGACATCCATGTTGAAGGAGGATATCCACACACTCTTGACTTCCAGCTCTCCTAGCATTGAAGAGGGCGGTATGACCATTAATGTCCTTGGCCTTCACATCAACACCATACTGTTGAAATAAGATTGAGTAAGTCAGTATAAACTTTATTTGGCTAATTTATATGTGTACTTAGAAAACACAGGACTTTAAAACAGTGTTTCGCAAACTACAGTCCTCATGACCACCCAACAGATCATGTTTTCAGGATTTCCTCATTATTGCACTGCTGATGGAAACTGTGACAATTTCTGATACCTGGATGATAATTCCATCACCTTTGCAATACTTAAGAAATCCTGAAAACATAACTGGTTTGGGGCCGTGAGGACTGGAGGTTGGGAAACGTTAAAGGATCACCGTAACATAATTCCTCACCCAGACAAGCAGTTGTGTGATGACCACATGGGGTAGCTCACAGGCCAGATGAAGGGCAGTCCGCCTTTCTCGGTCTCCTGTGGCACTGTTGATCTGCTCCTTGTTGCTATGGGCGAGGAGGAGTAAGACACTGGAAAGGTTTTTGTCTTGAACTGCTTTGTACAGCTGCTTTACCAATGAGATGCCAGGGCTTTTTAATGGAGCCAAAAATAACCGCTGCTCGTACTTTGCTCTTATCCATGACTCTCTCTCCTCCCTGAATAACAAATGAGAAATAATCCTTTGTAACAGAAAATCAAAACTAATAACAAATAAACATTTTTTAAAGGGAATCTGTTAGTATAGAAAGATTGCACACTGGAGCTCCACGCTAGGGTTTGAAGAAATTCGGGGGAAAAAAGGTGGTATAAAAAGCTGCTGGTTCTGTGTATAACCTGTTAGTGAAAGAAACTACTTAATATTGATTAAGGATAATCACCGAGCTAATTGTATCAAGAGTACCATGGATTGGACCAATAAATATGGCATATATGGATAATTTTGGTTATATACTCACTTGATTGTTATTCGTGGTATGGGTTGCTAAGAATCCGTGCAGGAAATCTGTTGTGGTAAGAGTAATACTTGGGAGTGCAACCTGATCCAATAATGTCAATTTGGTATACTCACTATAAAGTTTGTGGTTATTGTGTTGTATAAATAACCTGTTGGTGTTCAAATATGCAGGTGATTGGTTGCAACGATCAGGATCAACATTATTATCGACATTATTGGATCAGGTTGCATTCACAGTTTAATAATTTAATTAATGCAAATATAAACTTATTCAATCAGTGGGCATTTTGGTGGTCCAAAGGAAGCAATACTCCCAAGTATTACGCTTACCACAAACAGATTTCCTGCACGGATTCTTAGCAACCCATACCACGAATAACAATCAAGTGAGTATATAACCAAAATTATCCATATATACCATATTTATTGGTCCAAGCCATGGTACTCTTGATATAATTAGGCAGTGATTATCCTTAATCAATATTAAGTGGAATCTGTTAGTAGTTTTTAAGTATGCTGAGAGCAGCGTTATGTAGGGGTAGAAACCAAGATTCCAGTGATGTCACTTACTGGGCTGTTCGTTGCAATTTCAATAAAGCCAGTGTTTTATCAGCTGAGATTATCACTCAGGACTAGTTGTTATGTGCCATGTAGTCGTCCTGCTTTGTATAACTATGCCCCAACCACCCATTGGCAGCTTTTTGCCAATGTACAGTGTACACAGAAAGCAGCCAATCAGTCGAATCGGCTGAGTTATTCAGAGCCAAGCATTCAGAAAAGACATGGAGACATAGGGACCAGGATTGGAGAACATATTGGGCCAGGATGAAGTCACATGGGGCCAGGATGGGAGAACATATGGGGGTAGGATGGAGACATATGGGGCCAGGATGGGAGAGCACATGGGGCAGGATGGGAGAGCACATGGGGTGAGGAATGAGACACATGGGACTAGGATGGGAGAACATAGGAGGCAGGATGGAGACATATGGGGCCAGGATGGGAGAACGCATGAGGCCAGGAATGAGACACATGGGGGTCAGGATGGAGGATGTTATTACAGGAAGGGGTCAGGATGTGGGACATTATTACTGAAGTGGCTAGTAAAGTGATATTATTACCGCTATGCTGTGTTTTATTTCTGATGATACTGTTTTCAGTGGGGGGGTGTCCTGTTACAGTGCAGGGGGCACTATGTCACTTTTCTTCATAAGGCATAGTGTAGAAGTAAAATTTGGGACTGTGTTCTGGGAGCAGTGCTCTATATATACTTTGGGCTATTTTGTGTAGAGACGAGTCTTGGATGGAAGACATGATAGCAGTCTGCGCTGGATAAAGAAGAAAAGCGAAGGTGAATATCTTCAGCTAGAGACATGACTGGTGAGTCAGTGTATTACATGTATTACATGTACACGCACACTATACACTATATTATATGTACATAGCTCCTGTGTATAATGGCAATGTTGATCCCTGTATTACCTGTATACTGACACTATATACAGAACTCAAGTGTATAAAGTCACTGTTAATTCACTGTATTGCCTGTACACTTACACTATACACTGTATACTATGTACAGAGCTTGTGTGCTTAATGGCACTTAGGGTAATATTGGTATTGAGTTTTTTATTAATGATCAGTATTGTTGTATTCGGTCACTGTGTGACAGTAATATGTGGTCTGGTCATGGTGTGGTGGTATTTGTCCTGTGTATGTGGTATTATTCTGTCACTATGTGGTGGTGATATGTGGTCCGATCATGGTGTGACGGTATTTATTTCTTGTTTGTAATATTATTGGACATTTTGAAAAATGTATGTGACACATTCCCTTAAGGAAAGATAAATAAAAATATACCTAAAAAAGAGTATTAGATATTTTAAGACATTTTTAAAAGGTTAGAGTAGAGGATGGTCAGGCTAAATGAGTGTAGGTAGCAGGCTTAAAAAAATCTTTTGGCCAAAACAAAAGCTGCTGGCTATGTATGTAATATGGTGTTCGATGGGAACTGCTAATGTGTGAATGGTGAGGATGTGGTGCAGAAGTGGAGCTTTTCCAAGAGTGCGCGATGGGACTGTGGAAGGTTTGAAGGGCGGAGACCCTGGCATAGACTTAGTAATGTAGTTTATAGTAGAAAACAATTTATTTTTTTTAAACGCTGAGATGTGATTATCAAGTATAAGACTCCTCTCAACCAAATCTAGAAGGATCACCTTAATGTGATTTACTTGCCTAATATTACACTATTAATAAGAAGACTTATTAGTAAGAAATATTGTACCTTGAGGAGTCAGGGTTTGGCTTAGTCCGCCCATGAGTTGTCATCTCCCAGATGCTGTTGGCCATTTCATTGCCGATAGAAGTTAAGACAAGTGTCAGCTCAAGAGGCCAGTCATCAAGATCCAGGGAGCGCACACGGGACAGATGTGTACCAAGGTTTCGATGAATTCCTGAGCATTCAATGCAGATCAAGGCTCCAAGATTTAAGCTCGCCCAGGTGGGATCTAGTGATAAAAGATTGTTTTTTATTGCAGTAATTACTAATATCCAGTTTTGACCATATCAATAAACTGCATTTTTTATTTCAATATTTAGCAAATGAAAAAAAAAGTTAGATTTTGTTTTGCAACCAGATGCAGCAGGAACTCTTTCTGGGTTTGTGTAAAGTTTATGGTGTACAACAACTGAAGTGTTAGGTGCTAAGGATCTATAGTATTAATATTGGTATATCATTCCAACAAAAAATAACTACTACTTGATAATTATTTCAAAATTCATCAGGCCCAGGAGCAGGACATGTTCTTCTGGTTCCCAAAATCAGAAATGTTTGTATGTCAGGAATAACTTTGTAAAGTATGCACATCTTTATGTTGGGCAGCCTGCGCTAAGAGGAGTCATACCTATTGTTCCAAAATCAACGTTATAGATCCCATGAAAACCTTTGTTAAAGTGATATGCAAATTAGGTGGTCAATGCACCGTTGATTGGACTGAATGGTGAGATGTACCATATTTGGCCATTTGGCCCTACACCTTCTCTAATCGTCAGCTATGGTTTCACTAGGTCTATCTTTGTCTTGACTGAGATCCTACGTGTGCTTCTCCCTCATATACACACATTGCCACAGTATCGGTGTATGTGTAGAACAACGAGATGGTCCTCACAAGGAGAAAGCATGTCGAGTGCATACACCGATGCTGCACTAAATTTGCAGAAAAATGTAGAGAAGGGTTTCTTGAAATTACATGGATTTTGGAGCAAAAGGAATAATTCTTCTGAAGGCAAACTATCCCAAATATTGATGTGCTTATTTTATAATGTCATTCACTTGGGTTTTCTAAGATTGGATAACAGTAAATAAAAAGCCACATACTTGGAGAATTACAGTCTACACAGAAGTTATTTCCTTTAGCATTCCGGATAGCTTGAATGGCTACAGCTTCGCTTTGGCTGTCCATGCGGGCCTGAAATGACACATTTATATAGTAGTTAGACATTTTCAGTTTCCAATGATCACATTTTTAATCTACTCTTGTTCTCTGTACAAAGCCCTCCACTGTAGAAGGAGCAACACGTATCCTACAATCTAATCTATAGAAAACTAAGACATAACCATAGTCATAAAAAAAAGAAGTCTCGTGGCCTGGAGGGCTTGTACTGTCTTGCATTAGACATACAACCTATTGAGTTGAATGGACGAGGTGTAATGTCTAATTTCTCCTCTGGAGGCAATGTAGGAAAACTGAACACTCAGGGCCAGATTCCCCCACAGATTACACCTCGTTTTCCCACCGGAGGGGCATTTTGTTATCAGTTTATTGCCATAGGACCTTTTCAGATATGTAGTAATTATCCAAAGGGGAAGAACTTCTTGTTTTTGCTGAATTACGTGAGCTTTCAATATCAGTTGGTACAACCAGTTTTGAAGGCTTACCTTATTCTTGCTGCTTTCACAGCATTGAAGACTTGCAAGAATCTGGCTTTCTATAGCTTGGACCCAAGAGTCCCTTTCCTCAAAACTGCTGGTCTCGAAATGCCATGTTTGTCCAGTAATAGACACAATGATGAATTCAAAGTTCTCTTCTTCAGGATGAAATGGAAATAATTAGGCACTGGTCATTACAACAAATATACTAACAATGCGCCTGTTTTATTAATTGACACTTTCTTTCATATCAAACGTGTGAATTTAGCTCCATTAGAGGGTTGTCTCATAAATAAAGGGAATCTGTCAGCAGGTTTTTGCTATTTAATCTGAGAGCAGCATGATGTAGAGACAGTCTGATCCCAAGGATATATCACTTGCTCAGTTTGCTTGCTGTAGTTTGAATACAATCAGTGTTTTATCAGCAGGGGATTATCAATGCTGGACTAAGTGCCAGTCCAGCTAATCTGTGTAACCATGCCCCCATCACTGATTGGTAGCTAAAAATGTACATAGTAAGCTGTCAATCAAAGGTGATGGCGGGGTTATGTAGAGCTCACAATTCATAGCACAGAGGAATCTACAGCAGAGAATACAGGGCTTTTATCAAAACTGCATCAAGTAGCTCAGTAAGTGACACGTTGCTGGAATCAGGATCTCTGCCCCTACATCATGCTGTTCTCAATCGCATAAGAAAAAAACTGTTGACTGATTCCCTTTAGGTGTTAAATCTCTCTGTTATGTCCAGCAAAAAATAACATTTTTTTCAAATGGAATAATTTATAGAAAGGCTCTTGTGTCCAGACATTGCCTTAATATACTTGTGATGGAGATCTCTTGTGTCAATTTGATTCCCTTTTGCCAGTATCTCAGACTCACCTCCTGATCTGAGAGTGGGCACCATAACAAGTATCAGAACATGCAAGAAGGGAGGGCGCACACAGAACAGTGAGACGAAGGCATGCTGCCGAAACGCGCGTAGGGGTTGTGGCACCATAGCTGCTTACAGGTAAACCATCGTTTTATTTATATTTGTGGCACTATATGCTATGTGAGTCAACACCTTAGTCAGTACCTTCGTTTTTTGTCCACTGCAGTAGCCTTATGCACTATGCACTTTCTAGGAACTTGGTTTTAATAGTCCTACTGTGGGTCATTATATCTTGGTATATCTTTGTAACTATCTTTATTACGTACAATATTTTTCTGCTGCTATTATACTATTGGTCCCTGTTCAGCTGTGGTGCCACAATTATTTTTGGCTCACTACTGAGCGTTTGGGCTTATTTTATGTCTTTTAGTGTTTTTATCATTGCTGTATTTTTGTTCCAATAAATAATTTTTTGTACCTTTATAGTTCTGTGTGTGCCCTCCTTTCTTGTATGTTGTGATACTTTTGGCGCTGAACCTTAGCATTCAGCAGTCCTATATATCTATGACTATATATGATACCTAATTTATATGATTTAGTGTAGGTGGCATTTATTTGTCTGGGGTCTTTTTTTTAGTTGTTGTTTTTTTTACCATAACAAGTATGCATAGAGCAATATTTAGACTCAATAGCATTTTTTTAATTCATCTGATGAAATATGATCTATAGTGTGATATAACGGAGCAATGTAATATTTAATTATAGGCAACCATTTAAAGACCATCAAAGGATTTTTTGAAGGCCCAGAAATGTACAAAATGGCTCATGTAGTAATTTCAATATACTTAAGTATTTACTTCTTAGTTGAAACAATTATTTTACTTTATAAATGGCAGGTTCATTACATAACATTCTGATACATCATAGTCATGGATTTCCAATATAATAGGTCTCTGTAGGATGCTTACTCCCTCTACGCAAGGCTCTGTTACTGGAAATCTAACATGCTTCTAAGGGCGTGTAAGAAATGTGCTGACTATGCATCGTAGACAGTAAACCTCAGTGTCATTTACAGGATGTCCCTGACATGTGATTCCCCTCTAGGGACAGTGTCTTAGAACATGGATAACTTTACTTGATGCAAAATACAGATATTTAACCATTATTTATCATATTTACAGTTCTAGGAACAAGTGATGAGCAAACACACAATTCATGCCTTTATCTGTCCTCCAGAGTTTCGCTCACCCTCCGTCAGGATTCTCTTCCCTTCTACTGCTCTCCCACTCGCCCGGGCGTTCCCCGGCACAGCTGGCATTTGCGTTCAGCGTGTTCCTCACTCTCACACCTAAGACCCTTATTTCTACAGTGGAACACTCCTTACTCACAGTACAGTAACTTTTGGATCTCGACTCTGATCTCCTAGACTTTTAGCTTGTCAACATTTCAGATGCCAACATTGATTACACCCCTTCCAATCTTTTCAGGAGTCAAATTCTCGTCACGGCTCTGTCAGTTTGCCACAGAGACACGAGGACATGCCTCCATACTTTCCCAGGTTCTGTTTTGGGGCTGTGGTCGGCTCTACAATAGAAAGTCAATTCTCCATCTCGCATTACAGGCATGGACAACCTTCTCCACCTGGAACAATCAAAGAAGCAATCTCTCTCTTCCATAACCTGAGATGACACAACACTTTAAAACATGTCTGCTGTCCATTTACAAGTTGTGGGCTATATTAGGTAGCCTAGTTCCTTCTCGCTTCGCGTGCCACCCCTAGGTAACACGGACCATGTTCAAGGTACGTCATCATGGTGATCTCATATGCAGAAACTTCTCAGTGTCACTCCATACAATGACAATTAACACCTCCAACCCAGGGACAGTTTAGGATAGCACCTAAGATATGATTTCCAAGCCCAACATTTATCCACATACCCACACCGAACGTGCACCGAATGCAATGACATAGTAGAACACAATACACAGGGCGGTCCGTATCAACAGCAAAATCAGAAGTGCAATAAGTCCAGGTGGGACATGGGGGGCTGAAAGCACTCAACTCAAACAGCCATCTCTTGTAAGAGGGTTCACAAGAACAGTCATTTTCAACCCTTTTGCAAGTAGTATGATGTTTTTATTTCTCACTCTTCTGCATCTGTAGAGCCCTTTAATTCTGGAAATCAGTTGTAGTCTGAAATGCAAACTTCAATGTGATGTTTCCACATGTATCTACGACATATCAGAAGAACTTTGTTACCAGAGAACAGTACTATCCTCTCATCACACCAATTAACCTGGGATAAAATATAGACAAAGCTATTATATGTTTCTTGTTACCTGTTTTATAAATATTTCTTAAACTACCAAATGTTTTTAATTTCCACATTTTGCGCTTGGCTGGTGTGTGGTCCGGGGAAGGCGAAGCAGGAAGGACAAAGGGCAGAATAAAGAGAAGAAAATGGCAGAATTAAAGCAAACAGGAAAGCAAGAAGTCAGGCACAAGGAGCAGAGTTCTTATAAAGGAAAGCTGGTATAAAAAGAGCCATACAAAACACAGTAGCTGCACATGCATGGTCACAAACACAAAAATATATCAGATACACAGCTAGGCCATTTATCGCCATTTTGTTAAGGAAAATTTTTTACCAGTTTGTCTGAACAGAAGCTCACAGATGTAACCTAAAATTATTGTCCCAGGTGGCTGGAATTTTACTACTAGACCGTTAATAATCAGGGAATTTTTCGCTTTGTACTTTCACTTTTTTATTTGCCATGTTCCAAGAGCCATAACTTTTATTTTTCTGTTGACACAGACAAAAAAGGGTCTTGTTTTTGCAGTATGTGGCGTCATTTTTAATAACACCATTCATTTAACCATATAAAATACCGAAAATATGAAAAAATGCTAAATGAGCTAAAATTGCAAAAAAAAATGCAATTGTGTGGTAAACAGGACCTGGTAATATAATTCTCCAGTTCGGTATGGTTATGACGATATCACATTCGTGTATTTTTCTGTTATTGTAGTGATGAAAAAATTCATTGTTTTCTGAGACCCATAAGTATTTTTATTTTATTTTTATGGCCCCCTAGTGTATAGCATAATTGTGTGCTCCCATAGTCCAGTCAGTAGGTGAGTTTCACATGAGAACTAACATGCCAGTTTTGGAGCCTTTGCAGGCCCCCAGGGGCCATGAAAACCCATTGGATCCCCCATTGGGTGTCGATGGGAACCAAATTGCGGCACTCAAGTGTTTACAAGGCAGTGATTGAGGGCGCTTCAGCTGCAGTTACTGTGTAATACAGACTCAGTTCTGAAGACAGATTGATATTTTGGTTCGCGACCTATAACAAAAAAATGTCATACTTCTTTAACCAGTTATATGGGTTCTGTGCTACCTGTTGGAGCCTCTGACACTGCCTCTCCATTGCTCTCCTCCAATCTTTTTTTTAAAAGGGCTGCAACGTATGACTGCTGCAGACAATCACTGGTCTCAGGCGTTTCTTGCTGTCTACTATGGCATCACCTGAGTGATTGGCTCCAGCAATCATACGTTGTAGACAAAGTGTCGTCACTGCAGAGAGACAAGGCTGGAACAGCTGCTTGACTTCTCGCAATATTCATGTGTTATTAATGGAAAGAGAAAGGAGAAATCTCCCTGAGAATAAAAGTAGTGAGCGATTGAATTAAAAAAAACCTTCCCTTATGTCTCCTGACACCTTCTGGAAGGGAAGAGGCAATTTTCTAATCCCATTGATATCAGCGAGTTTGGCTAACTTTAATCTAATGTCCCTTTAATGTAAAGCATTACCTGCCTGTGGCCCAATATTGTGTCCAATTAACTACATTTCCATTGACAGATCAGTAAATAATAGCTGTACATACAGTCCGTCAAATTCTGATGTCAGAGGCTGATGATTATACAGAGAGGGGGTTCTTTATCCTATGCCAACCACCATACTGTATCATATACCGTTCTGCATCTCAACAAAGCATTGTAATTCACACCTTCACCCCAGATCTTCTTTATGAAAAGCATAAGCTCCCACCCAATCAGTCCATAGTGGTATGTAAGCACCATCTTACAAATAGGCTCTATTATAAAGAGTACTATATTACTGATTATAAAATTGTGACATTTTAGTAAATATGAAACAATAAGAGACATATTGAATGGGTTAATAAGGTAAAGATGACTGTCAGTAGGTTTAGTTATGTAATCTGACAGCCGCATAATGTGGGGACAAAGACCCTGATTCCAGTGATGTATTTGCTTAATTTATCAAGTGCAGCAGTTGTGATAAAATCACAGTTTCAGATCCAGCAGTGCTCTGAATGCTGAGCTCTGTATAACCCGCCCACTCCACTGATTGGCAACTTTATGTGTATACTGTATATTGACAGAAAGTTGCTAATCAATGGTGAGGGTATAGTTGGACCATGAGGCACACGACACCTAGTCCTGTAGTGGTAATTTCCTACTGATAAAATACTGATTTTAGTGAATGAGCCAATCACAGCCCAGTAAGAGATACATCGCTGGAATCAGGGTCTCTGCCCTTTCATCATCTTGCTCTTAGATAACACAGCAAAAACCTGCTAACAGCTTCCCAATAATAACTTTGCTTAGTACTTTATTTTATGATTGAGGCTCTTTTAAAATAGAAATTGATCATTGCAATCGTAGGCAATGGCAGGATGACAGTGTTTCTGTGGACTGTGACATCTTGTTATACATAAGGCTACAGAGGACTCACCATCCGCCTGGCCCGCTGAGCCCTCTGTTTTCGAGGGAGTGATATTCTTTTTCTTTTTGTTCTTCTTTTTCTCAGTCATTGGAGAGGGTGGGGGCTCCTTATTGCTGGATGGGCTAGAAATCACATCTCCAGTAGAACTACTTTCTGGTTTTGAAAAAAAAAAAATTCCATTAAGACATACAGATACAGGCTGAGGTCAATTCAATATAGAATCAAAAGACAAATTCACTAATGATTCCCCTAAAAGTGTTATTAATCTTTCACACAGTAATAGGACACTCACAAAGTGTATAAGTCAATGTAATGTGAATATTACTGTCAGAAACCTCTATCACTCAATGTGGGGACTGCACTGGGGCTTGTGTGTCAGACATTAGTCTCAGATTACTCAAAAGGCTGCACCACCAAAAGTAGCTCACACCTAAGCCACAATGGAATATCTATATATATAATTGTCTAAGGGTACTTCCGTCTGTTTGTAACTTCCGTAACGGAAACCCCGCATCGCTTATTGGTCGCTGCTGGCAGGCCGGCACCAATCAGCGACAGGCTTAGTCCGGCCGCAAACTGGCCCCTCCCTACTCTCCTCCAGTCAGTGCCCCCTCCCTACTCCCCTCCAGTCAGCGCCAGTGTGTCGCCATCCCGGACCAACTTTTTACTATTCATGCTGCCTATGCAGCATCAATAGTAAAAAGATATAATTTTAAAAATAATAAAAAAAAATAAAAAATTGTGCTATTCTCACCTTCCACCGTCCACCGATGCGCGCGATGCTGCCGCCAGCTTCCATTCACAGTGATGCATTGCGAAATTACCCAGATGACTTAGTGGTCTCGCGAGACCGCTAAGTCATCGCTAAGTCATCTAGGTAATTTCGCAATGCATCACTGGGAACGGAAGCTGGTGGCAGCATCGCGCGCATCGGCACAGCTTTGCCGGACGCCGGACGGTGAGTATATAACTATTTTTTATTATTTTTAATTTTTTTTTAACAGGGATATGGTACCCACACTGCTATATACTACATGGCCTGTGTTATATACTGCGTGGGCTGTGCTATATATTATGTGGGCTGTGTTATATACTACGTGGCTGCTATATACTACGTCGCTGTGCTATATACTACATGGCTGTCTGTGTTATGTGAGCTGTGCTATATACTATGTGGCTGCTATATACTATGTGCCTGCTATATACTACGTGGCTGTGCTATATACTATGTGGCTGTGCTATATAATATGTGGCTGTGCTATATACTACATGGCTGTGTTATATACTACGTGGCTGTGCTATATACTAAGTGGCTGTGTTATATACTACGTGGCTGTGCTATATACCACGTGGCTGTGCTAAGCGCGACGTACATACATACATACATATTCTAGAATACCCGATGCGTTAGAATCTGGCCACCATCTAGTGTACAAATAACCAGGATTCCCCAAAACCTACATGCTTTACTGAACAAGATAATGCAGCACAGTTAAAATAATTTATAAAGGCTCCCTTAGGTACAGGCAACTGACCATGGGGACAGAAATTGTTAGGCATGGTCCCAACAACCTGCAAAAGAATAATACTACTTCAACAGTATATATGGGATAAATTCATACCGAAAGTGCTGATCAATAGACAGCGCTATAATGCGCAAATACTGCATGATATAAACATATAGGTCATGAATAGGGGGGGGAAGCATGCAGGAGACCACCAGGTATGGCCCCTGAGGACACTACTATTTTCCCTTTACTGTGCTTTTTGACTACTGCATCATTTTGATTTGTTTCAAATGAGTAAAACATCAAAAACCAAATCCATGGAAAAGTATTTTTTAAGGCATTTGAATTGAATATTATGTATGGACTAAATATTCAATTCAAATGCCAGACATAACACATGGCAGACCGGGATATTGAAATAAATTCTTATTTTCTCTATATTATGGCATCCATATTAATTACCGTAGTTTGCAGGCATTTTACAGCCATCATCATCACTATGCCCCACTGGGGCTTACAATTTAAAGAGGTTGTCCGACCCCAAAATCCAATTTTTTTTTAAGCTAATCTGTATTATAAAACACTCTTAGAAATTTGTCTTTTTTGTTTCTGACGTTCCCTGTGCCTTATTGTCTAACCTCATAGGGTCTATCACAGTGATCAAAAGGAACCACTAGGAAAAATCCCTGCTGTTGTCGGGTGCCGGCCGGCAGATCTCGTTGGGCGCACCGTTTTAATGAATATCAGTGGCTGTTAAGGGGCCAAATAAGACTGGATTTTCCACAAGCATTGCATACATCAGTAGTACAGGTGAATATAACAAACTTGTATTCTAAGTAATGTGGCAATGCTCGCTAAAGAGCTGATATTGAGCTTTAAGAGTGGAACTGCCAATAGGTGGCACTAGAATTCAAGTCCTCTTTCACTCTGAAGAGGCAATTTGAATATTCAATTTCCCAGAGGAGCATTGCATGGCCTGTAAGTCTCCTTACACTTGCATGTCAGGCATGTCACTCTACACAAGAAGAGACTTTATCCCTTATAACAAGCGTTGCAATATATCTTATCACAGAAATCTGCTTTGAAGACACTTCATTCCCTCTCTCTGACCCCCTAAACTCACTATCCTCACTATCCACTCTGAAATAACGGCTCAAATCCATTTGGCTCAGACACACTATATGGCGCCATGTGTGGTGTCATGTCACATCATACTCTTACAAAGGGGAGAATGGAGGAGGAAAGAAGAGCAGAGTGAGGAATCAGGCATAGGGAGACACAGAAAGATTGTGCTCAACTTTCTAACAAATCTTTTTCCTCACCTCAGAGTTGGATTCATATCTACACTGACCACTATTGCTGTAAAATGTCCTCTATGCTGCTGCATCGTTTGTGTGCTAAAAAGGAATGAAGATGAGGAATCCCTTTCTGTGTGCTGAGCTCTGAAGCTCTGGAAGAGATCACCGCAGCTCATCTCTTTCCACCAGCTCAGAGTGGATTGCAAATTAGAGATCGGGCATGCAAAGGGGAAAACTGGTGAAAATGCATGACACAAGTCATATTGTAGTGACCCAGTCCAGAGTGTGTCCTTCCCTTTAAGTAATCCAGGATTGTGAGTAGCTTCTGTACACTACAGCTCACTGTCTAACGGCCCTTCTACATTATCCCCTGCATTTGTGAGCTGTAATTCTCCATTTCTAATCACCTCCATTTTAGATGCAACGCTTTTCTCATTTGCTGTGTTCTGGCGCCACCTAATGGTGAAACTGTACAATGACTCATAATTATTGTTTTGTAAGGATCTGAGATGTGAATCCGATGTCCTATTGGCCAGCTCCTAGTCACATGGTCAATAGGAGGAGCTGTTTTCAAGGCAAGTCTACAATGTTCTTTAGTCTGAGGGATGCCCTCAGGGAGAGCAGAACAAACGTAGAGGCTGTTTTCACTACAAGATCTCCTGCAGGCCTAAGAGCCTGGGTTCCCTCTAAAACCTCTACAGACATAATTCTAAAGTCTTTCTGACTGGATTCACCTCAGTTTTTACATTCACCTAAAAGTGACATCATTCTAAAGTCTTTCTCACTGAAATCACCTCAGATTTTACATTCACCTATAAGTGACATCATTCTAAAGTCTTTCTCACTGAAATCACCTCAGATTTTACATTCACCTATAAGTGACATCATTCTAAAGTATTTCTGACTGGAATCACCTCAGTTTTTATATTCTCCTATAAGTGACATCATTCTAAAGTCTTTCTGACTGGAATCACTTCAGTTTTTATATTCTCCTATAAGTGACATCATTCTAAAGTCTTTCTGACTGGAATCACCTCAGTTTTTATATTCTCCTATAAGTGACATCATTCTAAAGTCTTTCTGACTGGAATCACCTCAGTTTTTACATTCACCTATACGTGACATCATTCTAAAGTCTTTCTGACTGGAATCACCTCAGTTTTTACATTCACCTATAAGTGACATCATTCTAAAGTCTTTCTGACTGGAATCACCTCAGTCTTTATATTCTCCTATAAGTGACATCATTCTAAAGTCTTTCTGACTGGAATCACCACAGTTTTTACATTCACCTATATGTGACATCATTCTAAAGTCTTTCTGACTGGAATCACCTCAGTTTTTATATTCTCCTATAAGTGACATCATTCTAAAGTCTTTCTGACTGGAATCACCTCAATTTTAACATTCACCTATAAGTACTTGTGCACGTGCCATGACACACTGTGGAGTTAACCCCGAGTACAGATCTGTAACCTCTCATTGCTGCATATACCTCTTTCTGTAAGCTGACAAAAGACACTGTCGTGTGCTCATAAAGCTCCAGACCCCAATCACATCTCAGCATCTAAGTGTGAACTGTAATTGTCATGGACTATCCATGAGAGACTGTTCCTTATTTGTTCCAAGTTATAATTCCCGTTCCTGCTCAAGTAAAAGCAACTGTTATCCCCAAGACCAGTGTGTGTCATAATTCCTTCGGCTGTGGACACCGGGTGGGGGTGGATAGCAGGGAACGTTCGGCCTGGTTATTACAAGGCCATGGCCAGAGACAATGTTATTCCTCATGCACACACACGTATTATGAAAAGTTCCTTGAAAGTACGGTTACCCTTCAAGCTTAAAGCAACAGTTAATTTTCCACCTGTTAGTCCTCTGTTTTATTAACGATTTTATGCAAGCCCAATAAACAAAAATAGACGATAAGATTATAGTCAGAACAAGAGAGTACAAAGAAATTACTCAGCTGAGACAGAAGATAACAATTAAACTCAGCTATAAGACGCAATTACCGTGACTGTTGTGAAAAGAGATAATTAAAACATGCATTCCAGCAGAGATGATAACCTTTCATACGCTTCGAATCCAGATGGGGCAACCTTACTAAAAACTGTTATAAAAGATAAAGTAGTCATTTTAGAAGCAATTCACTCATAAATTATTAGAGATGTTAAGCTGCATTCAAGCATTAACGTATTTTAAGAGGCTTCATCTTGATTCTCAGATGGCAGCTGCCAGTTCTATTCTCTTGCAAATTCAATCTAATGTGTTATAGATTCACTGTCACTGAACGCACAAGAGTAAAAATTCTAGTCCACTAGGTGGCACTGTGCAGTCATGTTACTGCAGTTCGCGGCCACATCGGCACTTTGGCAGTCCTTTTTTGGCCATGGAGAGGAACAACAAAACGGAAGGAAACAAAATGTAGCCAAGTGTCAGTAATATGTATTAGCAGTAGTGTTGAGCATTCCGATACTGCAAATATCGGGTATCGATATTCACTGTATCGGAATTCCGATACCGAGTTCCGATCTTTTTGTGATATCGGAATCGGAAGTTCCTATAAGTTCCCAGGCGTGTGCGGTGCGTATGGTTCCCAGGGTCTGGAGGAAAGGAGACTCTCCTTCAGGCCCTGGGATCCATATTCATGTAAAAAATAAAGAATAAAAATTAAAAATATGGATATACTCACCCCTCCGACGGACCCTGGACCTGAGCGGTGCAACCGGCAGCCTCCGTTCCTAAGAATGCAGTGAGTGTACAGGACCTGCGATTACGTCGTGGCTTGTGATTGGTCGCGTGAGCGGTCACATGAGCGGTCACGCGACCAATCACAAGCCGCGACGTCATCGAAGGTCCTTCACTCTGCATTCTTAGGAACGGAGGCAGACGCTTGCAGCGGTGACAGCCAGGGCCCGTCCGAGGGTGAGTATATCCATATTTTTTATTTTTATTCTTTATTTTTTACATGAATATGGATCCCAGGGCCTGAAGGAGAGTTTCCTCTCCTTCAGACCCTGGGGACCATCCAGGATCACTTCCGATATT
This sequence comes from Ranitomeya variabilis, assembly GCF_051348905.1. NCBI lineage: Eukaryota > Metazoa > Chordata > Amphibia > Anura > Dendrobatidae > Ranitomeya > Ranitomeya variabilis. The sequence goes on from NC_135234.1 coordinate 655,328,727, forward strand.
TGTGTCCCATTGACTTGTATTGGTATCGGGTATCGGTATATTTTTTGGATATCGGCCGATCCAATCCGATACCGATACTTTCAAATATCGGAAGGTATCGCTCAACACTAATTAGCAGTAGTAACTAATCAGCTTAAAGAGGACTTGCCAGCAGGATTATGAACTCTTAAAGGGGTTATCCAGGGCTATATATTTTTCTTACTATGGGCCCAAGAACTACCTGTCAGGTAGTTGCTAACTACCTGCCTGTTTGTGCCCGAAGCTGATCACTGCGGCCACATACCAGTCACATGTAGAATAAAATATCAATTGCACACTCCTTTTGAACGCAAACAAGATTTAAAGGTCAAAAACTAAAAGCAACCTTTGAATGTCAACGCGTTTCAGTCAACTCGGCCTTTTTCACGACATTTGCACTCAGTAGGTATTCTCTTCTAGACAGGGATTTCTCTTCCATGGAGGTGCGATTTGTTAAGTCTGGAAGGTATAGTTCAAGAGATAACCTTGAGTAGGTTGATGAATGTGGAAAACCTGTATTTCACATGTCCCAGACCGGGTGCTTGCTTAAATGTGCACATGTGAAATATGTCCCAGACCGGGACCTTTTGACCTTTAATAAAAGAAATCTTGCTTGCATTCAAAAGGAGTGTGCAATTAATATTTATTCTACATGGTCTACGAGGGATCTCACCAATCTCCTCATTTGGCACCTCCACTAGTGAGGCCAATATCTATTTTTCAACATACCTGTCATAGACCATTCCTGCCAGCAAGTCAGAGGCTTCCACTGATGTCATTTCAATAGAGGAGCGGCTTTTCATCCACTCTGCTCTGTTGACGGGGCGCGACTGCTGACGTCATGATTATTAACAGCCGGTTGTGAAAAAATAATAGTCCTGGACAATCTTTTAATTAAACACATGGCTGTAATGATGCTTTGAGGATCATTAAAATAAAACCTTTTTTGAAGAAATCCTTTTTGACATTCTTCTGTAATCAGCTGTGAAAGTTTTATGTTAATGAGGCCCTGGTGCATCGGGGCCGGACCTTGCACTTAGTCTTCTCCTGCCAGTCTGGATATTATTAGTCTTCCTGGTCTATAACTGACAGGTCACAGATTTTTCAGTGATCTGAATCCTCTGACTGAATTTTCACACAGACACTAGCACCGACATTATACACAGCTGACAAACGAACCATCAATCATCACTAGTCACAGCTCGCCCTGCATCACCTCCCTTCACAATGACCTTTTTGCAGGTTCACTACATAATTTGCTGTAGTTATTAGGAAGTTAACTAGGTAGTTAGAGTCTGAAAAAACCCCAGTGGACAGTATAAAAATTGCCAAATTTATATTTTCCATTTTTAATACAGATTTAACGGGTAAAAAAAACTGCGAACATTTCTTATAAAATACATTTATCACAAAAATTACATTTAAACAATAGACAATTTTCAGGTGAAAGCTTCCCTTTAATAACAAGAACTGCTCACCCCCACTTGCTAGCTAGCTTTGACACAGCTGTTTCTGCTGGGTTCAAAAGGCTATCCTCCTTTGCCATTTGCGCCATCTACATAAATATGGCATCCAATAGAAATAACAAACTGGTTTTCAAGCCTTAATGATGATGCCAGGGGTATGGACATATGCCAATGCCAATGCTGACATCACAATGACCCAAACTAATTTTATCAGTGCATATTGTTAAATAACATTGTTTACCATGACATTATAGAGGACATACAAAACAGAAAATGGCACAAGTTGTTTTTCTTCAGTATTTATAAAAAAAAGTCTAATCCAGTATATATATATATATATATATATATATATATATATATATATATATATTAGTAATAGAAATAATGTTGCACTATATTCATCACTGTAAACAAATCATCCAGACTGCGGTACGGGCTTCAGGAAGCTTCCGACTTGCAGGCAGATCCTGGGTGTGGGTGATCCCTGTGCAGGGCACTTTTTTGCCTTGTCCATAAAAAAATTAAGTTGTTGGCATTTTTTTCTGAAGCTGAAGAAACTTACACAAATGATTTTGACTGTAATTATCGTTATTTTATTTACAGTGAATGTAGCGTATATCTATATATCAGACATGTGTCACTGATAATCATAATGATTTATTATGGTTTTCCAGTGTGTCTGTAAAAAATATAGTCTGTCCATTTTTTTTATGAGATGTCCAGTAAAAATAAAAAGGTCCAGTTGTCAACTCTGATAAGAGGACATCATACTGTGTGTGGGACTGTGGAGGCCATTATACTATATGGGGAACTGTCCAGGGCTATAACACTTTATACATGAAACCATGGTGGCCATCATACTGTGTGAGGACTTCTGGGGCCATCATATGTTGAGGAGGCCATCATACTCTTAGGGGGCGGGGTTCCTGGGGGAACCATCATATTGCATATAGAGAGATGTGAGGGACTTACTGTGTGGAAGAGATGTGGGGGCCATCATACAGTATTAGGTGCTATGCGGGTCATCATTCTATGTGGAAGTGATGTGGGGATCCTATTATTGTGTAAGGGGAGGCTGTTTGGGCCTTCATCTATATATATAATTGTCTAAGGGTTTTTCCGTCTGTCTGTCCCGTTTATTCATTCGCTGATTGGTCGAGGCCGCCTGGGCCTCGACCAATCAGCGACGGGCACAGTATCGACGTAGTTGTTATAATGGTTGCCATGGCGACGATGATGTCATAAAGGTTGCCTCGACCAATCAGCGACGGGCACAGTATCGACGTAGTTGTTATAATGGTTGCCATGGCGACGATGATGTCATAAAGGTTGCCTCGACCAATCAGCGACGGGCACAGTATCGACGTAGTTGTTATAATGGTTGCCATGGCGACGATGATGTCATAAAGGTTGCCTCGACCAATCAGCGACGGGCACAGTCTGCTGCGAATTCTGGAATCATCATTGTCCATATACTACGGGGACATATTTTAGAATACCCGATGCGTTAGAATCGGGCCACAGTCTAGCACTCTATAACAGGCTGTGGAGAGCCATCTTATCGTATACACAGAGCTGTGGTGTCATTATACTGTGTGAGGGCCATCAAACTATATGGGAGGTTTCAGGTGTCATCGTTCTTTGTGTGGAGGCTGTGAGGTCCATCATGCTACATATGCAGCGCCCCAGAGTTCTGGTCGTTGCAGTACTGTGGATCCGCCACTATGGGGAGCCATGGTGCGTTCAATGGCACTGAAGGAGTTCATCTGACCAGGTATCACAGACACCAATATGTTTCACAGCAGGGCCTCCGGGGGGAGCTAAGGGTGCTATTCATTAGGCCACTCCCCACCATAGTGGGTAAACTGGGGGTCAGGCAGGAAGTTAGAAGAGAAAGCTGACTGGATTGAACGAAGCAACACCTTGTGGCAGAGGGTGTTGTGGAGGAAGAGACAGTAGGGTCTCTGTCAGGGGTGGGATCCTGACAGAGGCTTGGCATTAGAAAGAACGTAACGGGACCGTGCCTGCTCAGCATAGCGGCGGTGCCCAAGAAAGGACTAGAAGCGAGATAGATTGTGCTGAGTGAGAAACGAGATCAAGCAAAAAGGAGAATACCAGTAGGGGTCATGCTGTAGGACCGGAGCAACATCCTACTGAGGCGCATTACCGGTGGCCGGAACGCCGAGGGAGTGGAATAGCATACAGCTTCAAGCCATACTCCAAACAGCGGCAGGGCAGTCAGTTTAAGGCGGGCTGTCTACCACATATCACCTATGAAGTCTTGGGGGGCAATTGCGGGAGAGGGGCGTCTCTAGGGTCCCGGAAGAACTCCAGGCCTACCTGACAAACGGGTGCCGTTCCAACCTGAATAACAGGGAGGGATGGAATACGAGAAGAACATCAGTGAATCGAGTTGTGAGGGAACTTAAGAAACAGACACGACAGTTGTGGGGTACTTTCCGTGAGCACAGCAGGGAAGGACTACAACACATAGCGCTAAGAAGGAGGGCACTGATTTCCACCTGTGAGGAGAACTCTGGAAGTGCCATCGGACCGACCGGACTTGCGCAGCCTGGTGAACCGTATTCTGGACTGCGGACTGAGAGATCTCCAGTAAAGAGGTAAAGAGACTGCAACCTGGTGTCCTCGTTATTTACCGCGACCTGCACCCCACAACTGCACCGCTACACCACCGTTACTGCACCATCATCATCACTTATTCTACCGGACGACCCCCACTGACAGACAGGGCCACGGACCGGGTCTAGCCACCGTGACAACCCCAGGACTGAGACCCAGAGGCCCGGCTCCGGGTACCCCTAGGCCCTGCGGCGGTGTGGGGGCGCTCCAACTTGGCGTCACGAACAGGATCTACTTAAGCCTGAAGAATCAGGTCATGTGTGCCTAGAGACTGTGATTTATTGTGTTTGAACTGTACTTTATTGCAAAGACTGTGCTGTGCCAGTTGCCGCCAAAATCCGCCGCCATTGTAGCGCTGAGGAGAGCGCAGGAAGAGAAGAGGGGCGTGAAGTGGGCGTAGGCAAGCTGGAGAGCGCGAACAGCAATGGCCGCCCAGTCTAAGTATTTCTGTGCCCTGAGGACGTGCCCGTCAACAGCCGAGGTCCGCCTCCTGATCCTGGTTGGAGGGTGGAGGCCATGGGGACGGGGCCGCCCACGAAAGAGACCGCGAAAAGAGGACATTGGAGGACAAATAAAGATGGCGACACCCGGAGCACCATGCGGAGCTGACCCGGTTCGGTCTGAAGCTGCACAGCCTGAAATAGCCCCAGAGACGCCAACACTGCGGGGTCTGACCCTCACAGGGCCGCCGATGGGTCGACCCCCTTTGCCGCTGTCCGAAGAGGGTGTGGCCGCAGCCGAGGCCCGACAGCTGGCCCGCCGGCTGAAGGACGATGCCCGAGTGCTCACCCGGCTAGGTCAGCCCACGGAGATCCGTCTGACTCCAGTGTCTCCTGTTCCCTCCCAACTGGCCGTGGCTGGGAGCACGCTATCAACACCGGATCTAGAGATCATGCCGGACGCCGAGCATTTACGGCGTCTGATGACAGCATGGCGGAGCCGGCCCCAGCCTGCAGAGCAACTTGATCTGGTCAGTGTTCCGGAGATTCCGTCCTCACACTGGGGTGTAGTGGTGGCCTTTAACCCCCGGTATGGAAGAGGGGTGATTCAGGAAATTGGAGAGCCGCTGCAGGTCCGCGTGGATCGGGAGGAGGTGGAGCCTTGCAGCGGGAGGCTCGATCGTGACCTGGAGCCGGGAGATGCCGTCACCTACACGAGGTGGAGGAGGGACACTGGCGAGACGGGCTGGTTCGCCCGAGGTGTCCAACGATGCATTGCCCTCCAGGCTGCTGGAACACCAGAAGGGGATGATCCCGTTGGGAAGGCAGCGGGACCCGGCCCCGCGGAATCACGAGAAGCTCAGCCTCGCCGCGCCCCGGAGGGACGGGTGCACCTGCCGACAAGGAGGACCTCCCGGCGAGGGATTTTATCATTACTGGGACCGGAACGGCGTCCTGGCTCACCGGTGCGATCTGTTGGCCTGGTAAGGCCAGGAAAGAGGTCGCCTTCTGCAGAACCCCAGTAAGATTTTATTGTTTCTCAAGAATGTAAATAGTTTTCTAGTTAACTGTTTGAGTACTGTTTGCTGCTAAACCCGTCCAGGGTTAACTCTTTATGGATCCCTTAGTTGACCCGGGATCCTTATTGTTTGTCTTTCTACAGTTTTGCACAAGTTTTACAAACTGAGAAATCATGAACAGTGCATGATCCAAACTTTCTTGTAAATAGTTTGCACCTTCTTAAAGGCGCTTTCTACTGGTTTCATTTAAAGACTCTTTGCGAAGATACCGTTCTGGAACCTTTGCTGAGCAAAGACTGGTAGGCTGAGAAGACGAGCTACCTCAGAAAGACTTGATTCTCTTTTAAAGGGGATGTCCAACAGCGTACTTATGAGAAGATACTGTTTTAGAACAGTAATGCAATGATAATGTTTGAACGAGAAAAGTTGTATGTGTTTTAACTAGTTAAATGTGAAGAAATACTGATGATGATGCTCTGGAAAGAAATGTAACTGTTTTGCATGAAGAAAAGTTATGTGTGTTTAATTTGTTTAAAGTGTGAAACCTAGATAATGTTCTTTAAAAGGAAAGATGCAGAAAGCCCGTAGGGGTAGATTTAGAGTTCTGCTTAGTTGAAAGTAAAGAAAGTAGTAATGAAGGTGAGGATAGAAGGTAAACCCTGAGTCCCCATAGAAAGTTCGTTCGTTACTAAGGACAGAGAGTGAACCCGTAGGGGTTAGAAAGTGAGTCCTAATAGGAGCCAAATAGAGCTGGCTCAATGTTCTCTAATTGAAAGGAATGTTATGTCTATACCATGTATAGTAGCGAAAGGCAGTAGGCCCTGGCTGAACGGGGCGGTCCTGTAATAGAAAGGAGAGGCAGTAGGTCTGGTGCCGTTAGGACAGGCGGTCCTGCAGGTTCAAAGTAGGAGAATGCAAAGTTAAAATACCTTATAATGTGATTATAGGAAGGTCTTTAGCGGATTAAGAGTGTATATCCTTAAAGGCAAAGTTAAATTATTGGTCAATAATGTTTGCACCTAGTAGAATACCCGGTTGGGTAATGAGAGTTAATTGTAGCCTGTTGCTATGATATTTAATTATGTTTGTAACGTTAAAGTGTCCTCACCTCCCATAAAGAGAAGCTTGTTCAAGTATGCTTATTGTTTTGCACTCAACAAAATTGTATGTCTTTTTGCTAACCTGTATTGTTGTTTTCTTCCCAGTCCCGGAGTACTGTGTTTAACCAGGGGGGAGTGCAGCGCCCCAGAGTTCTGGTCGTTGCAGTACTGTGGATCCGCCACTATGGGGAGCCATGGTGCGTTCGATGGCACTGAAGGAGTTCATCTGACCAGGTATCACAGACACCAATATGTTTCACAGCAGGGCCTCCGGGGGGAGCTAAGGGTGCTATTCATTAGGCCACTCCCCACCATAGTGGGTAAACTGGGGGTCAGGCAGGAAGTTAGAAGAGAAAGCTGACTGGATTGAACGAAGCAACACCTTGTGGCAGAGGGTGTTGTGGAGGAAGAGACAGTAGGGTCTCTGTCAGGGGTGGGATCCTGACAGAGGCTTGGCATTAGAAAGAACGTAACGGGACCGTGCCTGCTCAGCATAGCGGCGGTGCCCAAGAAAGGACTAGAAGCGAGATAGATTGTGCTGAGTGAGAAACGAGATCAAGCAAAAAGGAGAATACCAGTAGGGGTCATGCTGTAGGACCGGAGCAACATCCTACTGAGGCGCATTACCGGTGGCCGGAACGCCGAGGGAGTGGAATAGCATACAGCTTCAAGCCATACTCCAAACAGCGGCAGGGCAGTCAGTTTAAGGCGGGCTGTCTACCACATATCACCTATGAAGTCTTGGGGGGCAATTGCGGGAGAGGGGCGTCTCTAGGGTCCCGGAAGAACTCCAGGCCTACCTGACAAACGGGTGCCGTTCCAACCTGAATAACAGGGAGGGATGGAATACGAGAAGAACATCAGTGAATCGAGTTGTGAGGGAACTTAAGAAACAGACACGACAGTTGTGGGGTACTTTCCGTGAGCACAGCAGGGAAGGACTACAACACATAGCGCTAAGAAGGAGGGCACTGATTTCCACCTGTGAGGAGAACTCTGGAAGTGCCATCGGACCGACCGGACTTGCGCAGCCTGGTGAACCGTATTCTGGACTGCGGACTGAGAGATCTCCAGTAAAGAGGTAAAGAGACTGCAACCTGGTGTCCTCATTATTTACCGCGACCTGCACCCCACAACTGCACCGCTACACCACCGTTACTGCACCATCATCATCACTTATTCTACCGGACGACCCCCACTGACAGACAGGGCCACGGACCGGGTCTAGCCACCGTGACAACCCCAGGACTGAGACCCAGAGGCCCGGCTCCGGGTACCCCTAGGCCCTGCGGCGGTGTGGGGGCGCTCCACATACATGGTGAGCTATGGGAGTCATTATACTGTGTTAGGCAGTTATGGACGGTTCATACTGTGTGGGAGGTCATCATACTGTGGGGGGTGCAAACTGTGAGTGGGCGTCATACTGTGTGAGGGGGCTGTAGTTGGGCATCATACTCTCTGGGGGGACTGTGGTTGGGCATCATACTCTCTGGGGGGACTGTGGTTGGGCATCATACTCTCTGGGGGGACTGTGGTAGGGCATCATACTCTCTGGGGGACTGTGGTTGGGCATCATACTCTCTGAGGGGACTGTGGTTGGGCATCATACTCTCTGAGGGTACTGTGGTTGGGCATCATACTCTCTGGGGGGACTGTGGTTGGGCATCATACTCTCTGGGGGGACTGTGGTAGGGCATAAATCTGTGTAGGGTGTCACTGATAGACTCGTAATGTGTGTGGGGAAACAGTAGGGACATCATACTAGGATGAGGGCACAGTGGGAGCAACATATTTTGAGCCATAAAATAGGTATTGTAGGTGAAAACACCAAGGGGCTTCAATATGGGCAAAATTACTGTGTAAATGTCACAATACATGTCCTTCTCCTTATCTTTAAAAGTTGGGAGGTATACCATTCTGTGGCTGCACCTATGCTCCGCGACCCTGCATTCTTCAGCAAGTATATTTTCGTAGATTGTATGAATAATAATCAACACATGTAAATGTCCTGTCCATGAAGCCACCTGTATTGGCTATAGATAAATAATGCCTGTCATTGTCATCATAGCAACTGAAAATATCACTTTAGGGACACAAGTGTACGGGGAACCATGCACTCCATGATACATGGAATGGCTCCAATTTATTATTACCTTGGCTCCTGTTTTTTTTTTTTCTTTTTTGCACCTTTTTTGGTTTGCACCCAATTCATTATTCTATTTGTGCCTTTTTTTAAGTCTATTATGTACTTGTCTGTTTCAGATTTTTTTCACTTTGTGATTGAAGTTTAGCAATTCCAGGTGTTTTTGCCTGATTCACCAAAAGTCGCAAAATTTGATGCAGATCCATTCCTGTCCTGCCACGGTGTACCTGCGAGTCAGCCAGTATTTTGGCTCAATTTTGCGCCATTTTGTTAAATGTGTCCTTTGGCTCCAAAAAGTCACAAAAACAGTTCAAGATAGAAAAAAAATCAATTTTGACTTTGTGTCAAATTCATAAATCGAGTGTGCCATTTTGAAGACTTTGCTAAAAACGGCAACTAATACTACAACACAAAAAAGGAAAGTGGCTTAAAAAAACGCAAATGATGAATCGGGGCCTATGTGTTTATCTATAAGACTTACTTGTTGTTGGAGGCTTGGTACTGGGGGCATCTATCACCGGTGGGCTGCTCACATCTTTTAGTAAACCATTAATGCTGGCTGATTGGCCACAAGCAGAAATCGCTCTTGGTGGCCTCTTTCCCGGCACTTTTACTGTTGTTCTCAGTAGAATTATTTCCTTGCCGTGTGTGCTATGCAGATAATCCTGCAAAAATATATACAATAAAATAAATGTATTTTCATTGTTAACCCTTTGCTAAATATAGAAGGAAAAGAACAAACAAACATCTGAATCAGCTTGCATTTCCGCAGTGGCTGGGGTCTGGTATTGGAGTTTCTGTTAGTGTATGTGCACATGATGTCTTTTTCCGGCAAATTTTGTCTAGAACACTCCTTTAAAAGTGCTAAAAAAAACTTTATAATAATGAACATATGCACTGCAATGTCAAAACAACTTGCTGTGGATATGTTCTGTCTTTTGTCACTTCTAACTGCTTCAAAAGGTGCTAAGTGGCTTAGAGAAGTCACCAGTCCATTCCGCTTGTAAGCCGCCGCCATGTTATATACAGAAAGTAAAAAAAAGCTGCAGCAAAAGACATCCAGAAAGACATCAGAAAAGAGGCTTTGGAAAAACACCAATTGCCACTGCACAAGAGCAATCATGTAGAGCGAAGGCGAAGCGCCAGTATTGTGATTATCATGTGATGTGCCAATTCTGGGGTGGCTGCGGACTTGTGGCTTTAGGCAGTAAAGGGCCCAATAACCGTGGTCCGTCCCATCCTGATAATATCAGCTGGCTGCTGGCTGCTTTACTTTTGCTGGTTACAAATATAGGGAGGGCCCCCAAGTCATTTTTTTCATTTACTGTACTTATTCATTTATTAGGTTAATGCATGCACAGTAAACTATACACGGAAGGCACTAATTATAAATCTCATTGTAAATTTGGAATTTATATTCTGCATTCTATTGCGGTACGTGTCACACTGATGGCACACACGTGCACACGGATGCCCAAAAGAAAACCACACAGACAGTAAAAATGGACAGTCTCACATGTAGATTTTTTAAGAGGACGTGTGTAGGAGGCCTTCCATTGAAAGCTTGTGATCATTAGCTCTGACTTCCGGTTAGTCAGAAGTAGGGGTTACCAGACAGTAGTTAGGGACCAGAGCAGCGTCAGGAATAGCTGGAGACAGTGGCTGGTAAGTACTGTATAACACTGGAGTCAGAGAACTTAGATTAGTGGCACCACTCCAGAAACTAACAAAATGCCGAGGGGGGTGCTTTAAAGGGCTACTCCATACAAAACTGAACATTCTGCCACTTTTAGTTACCGTGGTACCAGTAAAATACAGAGATAGAAGTGATGAGACATTGTGTTTTTTCATTAATAATTTAGTTATTATTGTTAGAAAAAAAATCATGGCATAAAAAATTGCAAATATTGCCACTATAATGTCTCATGTCAGCAGTTGCAACATTTTGGTGACACAATGCTACATAATATATGAAGGTGTGGATAAATGTTGCCTTTGTAGCATTGTGGAATTTTTTCCCTATGAAGGTGACCTTACTGTTTTGAAAATAGTTACGTTGCATTAATGGAGAAAAACAGTAGGTGTCAGTATCATCAAATTCATAGGGTATGAAAACTATGGGTGAAAAAGGAAGCATTGTGTGCAGATGATTGAACATCTTAAAGGGGTTGTCCACTAATCTGACAACCCCTTCTCAATCTCTATGTTTCTCCCTTGTAGAATAGTAACACCTATACTCACCTTTGGTGCTGGCGCAATTCCTCCGTTATGGGCACTGGCTCTTCTGGGAATTGCGTGACATGGTTATGTTACGCGACCTATGTGGCCACTTCACTCTCCCTGCCTTCGGATGCCTTTTTTGTTGCTCTGTGACTTACTCTAAATGTTTGTAATTTAACGGAAGGAGGAGAGAGTTAAGTCAGCGCAGGGAATGCGTACCATAACAATGTGACACGATCCCTGGCAGAGCCATTGCTAACTCCGCTGTAATGATGCTGGCACCAGAGGTGAGTATACGTGTTATTATTTTACAAGGGTGAAACATAGGGATTGAGAAGGGGTTGTCTGAGTAGTGGACAACCCCTTCAAAGGAAACCTGTCGGAAAAAAAATGAAAAAATACCATTTTAAATATGTGTGGATTTTACATTGGAAATTCAGCTGCAGGGACAAAAAAGTTATATTATCCCTGCAGCTACTTGCTTCCAGTCATCCAGGTGCTACCAGGGATGTGAACAAACAGCGATCACTAAACAGTATTCACACCCCCTGCTCCTTGACTGACATTCTGCCCTGCACACACTCTGCGGAGCATGATGTCAGATGCCCAGAGCCTGGTGCTGCCCAAATAAGCTTTTCTTTGAGTTAAAGGAGTCCATTGTAGCCAATATGATGACACTATTAGGCATCTGCCATAGCATTGGTTTAAGATTTACATGGAGAGCTCTTCCCAGTATGTACAATACATGGAGACCAAAAATGCAAAAAAAGGCAGCCTGGACATTGTGTACATGACTGACTCCATGTAAAGCCCTTAGTGCTTGTCCGCATAGCAGACGGGAGCATGAGCGGCCTGAAGTTACATGTGCTCAGCAGTAATGCCCCAAAGTTTTAATGTAGTTAAAGGATTATCTAAGACTTTTGTTTATTTTTTGCCTTACCGACAGGTAGTTGCAAACTCTTCTTCTCTTCTCTAAGTCAATTTTTTTCTGGCTCTGAGAGGTCATAGACCACTACAGCTGGCGATTTTCCTGCTTCCGTTGATGTCACTTCAACAGAACAGCTCCTTCTCTTCTGATCTGCTCTGTAAACAGCGAATCACTGCCGATGTCGTGCTGTTAGACAGCTGGCTCACATTGCCTAAATGTGGTGACCTGACGGTCAATCAGCATGACATTGCCAGTGTCAACCGATCAACAGAAGAGATTGGAAGAGAAAGAGCTGCTAAGTTGACTTCAAAGGAACATGCAGGTAATTAGCAAATACCTTCTGGTAAGTTCTTAGTCCCGTATGGAAAAAAAAATAAACCATAGTCCCTGATAATCCCTTTAATAATGGTGATGTATCTGTAAAATTCGGATGGCACCCAGATGTTCTGGATGGGATCCGATTTTTTTTGAGCACCCATTGACTTGAATGGGCAAGTCTCATCTAATACCCAGAAGAGAACAGTACATGCTGAGCTTTTTTTTTGTCACACACACACTAAATCCATGTAAAAAAAACATCATCTGAACAGTCCTTTAAATTACATTGGTCAGTGTGCTGTCCGATTTTTACACAGACAGCATTCATCACTATAATACGCTTTTCTGAAGATGCCCCAAGCCGGACAGTACTTACATTAATGCTAGGATGGTAGAGCAGCATTCCATTGCTTGTCAGGGTCACGTACTTCTTCTTCCACTCCTTGTTCAGAGAATTGCCACTACGTTTTAGTAGAAAACTCTGAAAAATGATTAATAAATTGATAAAGTAACTACATAAGACACTGGAAGATATTTCACTTTGAATCAGGAATAGATTTAGCGTTGTACATAAGCTGCAGATATATGCTTTATCAAGAATAAGTACAGAAGTAGACATGTATAAGACCAGTATAATCCAAATATATAGCTATATTTCTTGGTTCTTCATAAATCTCAGTGTTGGAAAATAAAGATGTAGCGCAGTAAAAAAAATAGCTCTAAACTTGATTTAGACTATTTTGACAAATGCTGGTATCCTAGTTGCATTAACGGATGTTAGAGATATGTTTAGGATTGATTATTCTATTAATGTCATATTGTCTTGTTTTTAGATTTCTATTTTGTGTATACAGGTCCGATGAAGATCTATGGGTCTCCACTATTAGAAACCCTTATGAAACCACATGTGAAAAGCCTTCTTGTGCTCCTACTATCTGTCCAGCAGTTCTTTTATGGTTTGAAGAATATCAGATAGATGGGAAGACAGTAAAAAAAAACACCTGACTGCTGAGTGGGTGATGATAAAACTTTCCTTTGGGAACTAATGTAAGATATGGAAGGAAAATGCGTTACTTTAATAATGTTTATCCTTAAATGGAATCTGTCAGCAGGATCTCACATCCCAAACTATTTACAGTATATGTGCATGTCGTTTTTTTCTAAGACAGATACAGCAATACTGTTCCATGGCCGGCCTGTTCTTCTACTACTGAGTAATTAGTGTTAGAATTGATATGCTAATATACCTGAAGAACTATTTGTGGATCTGAAGCCTCTGTCACTGCAACTCAATTTCCTGCCTACATCCACCTCCTCGTAGCTTGATTGCTGGTGACTTCAGGTAAAGGAGTTGTAGTCAAGCAGGAAGAGAGCATGGAATAGAGCTGGAGTGACAGAGGCTTCAGATTTACCGTAGTTCTTCAATATCATCTGTATTTTAATTCAAACACCGATCTCTCAATAAAGTGGGAAAAACAGACTTGCCATGTAAAGGTATAGCTCGCCTTGTCTTTGAAAGAGCTACAGGCACCTACTATTTAAATAGTTTTGGGGTGATATCCTGCTGATAGATTCTCTTTAAGGCCCATATTAGATTAAAGTTCTCCAAACTTATCAATTTGGGTGGGACTGGTCAACCATCTAATGAGTATGTATTGAATTCAAAGGAAATCAGTCATCAGATTCCTGCTGCCTGAACCAAAGGCAACATGAATGAAATGCCGGCAGCGCAACTGCAGGCAGGTGTGTTTTACTTGGAAATGCCGCTGGTCTTTCTCTCTGTGTGTGGGATAGTTGGGGAGTGGGATGGAGAGAAACTGACCAGGGACTGCATCAGACTAGTCAGCCAAGTCCGCCTAAATCACTCAGGAGCACGGGCAGCATCACTGATGACAGGTTTCCGTTAAACATCTGATCTTTATCTTTTCCCTGGGGATATGCTCCCGCCAAAGATGTCTGGCAGCAGCGTACTGCGTGTGTATGGGGCATGCAGGTGTATGAGGGGAGTCGGGAGAGATAATTGTAGAATGAACGAGGGTTTGCCACAGAGATACCTGATGTATATGGACATATTAAACCTCGTAATAGGATCCATTATCTATTTTTCATAAAAGAAAAAAATAATTACATAAGGTTGAAAAAAAAAGCATCTGAAAGCAGTGACATTCAGTTCTGTTCATATCTGTGTCTTTGTTTCCAATTATAACCAGATCTGAATGACAGCATATACCAATGGAGTCAGTTAAAAAGCAGTTAAAAATTAGGTGTATGGGTTACATTGCATTTTTTGTAAATTTCATGAGAAGAACAATGCAGGATATCTCAGTTGAAATATTAGGCTACTTTCACACTAGCATCGTGCACTGCACGTCGCTATGCGACGTGGCGGTGCACCGACGCTAGCTGTGAATGCGCCGCACAACGGGGGCAGCGGATGCAGTTTTCCAACGCATCCGCTGCCCCATTGTGAGGTGCGGGGAGGCGGGGGCGGAGTTCCAGCCGCGCATGCGTGGTCGGAAATGCTGCAGACGACGCACCAAAAAACGTTACAAGCAACGTTTTTTGGTGGCGACGGTCCGACGCAACACGACGCAACCGTCGCACTGCGTCGCTAATTCAAGTCTATGGAGAAAAAAACGCATCCTGCAAGCACTTTTGCAGGATGCATTTTTTCTGCAAAACGACGCATAGCGACGTGCAGTGCACGACGCTAGTGTGAAAGTAGCCTTACAGAGCCTTAATATTAACCTGACAGGTCTCGTGCTGTCACCCTATGTGAACCCATAGTCTCTCCTATCAGCACTGCTCCATAATAAATGGTGCATGCTACAATTATTTTATTGTAAATACACACATGGAAAAATCTCTCTGTGGCTTGTAGAAATGCCATCTTTGTCTATGCACATGTGATTTTTATATAAGGAAGTTCCCATCAGGGCTTAAAGATTTTTTAATATGTAGTAGCTGCTTCTTTTTAAAATGACCAAAAGTAATTTGACAATTATCTCAACAGCTCTTTAATGGGTTGCATGGGCTATTCCCTCATTAATCCATCATCAATTAAGCAGGTAAAATGTTTGAAGCTTATTCCAGGTGTGGCATTTTCATTTGGAGGCTGTTGCTGTGAACCAACAATATGCGATCAAAGGAGCTCTCAATGGAAGTGAAACAGATCATTATTAGGTTGAAAAAGAAGAAATCCATCAGATTTGTGACCAAATCAACAGTTTGGGGCATTCTGCAAAAAAGAAAAAGAGCACACTGGAGAGCTTGGGTACAGAAAAAGGTCTGGACTTCCATGGAAGACAACAGTGGTGAATAATCTACATCTACCCAAGTGAAGGACACTCTCCAGGAAGTAAGTAGTTGTTTGAGTATCTAAATCTACCATCACAAGGTACAAACCATTAATCAGTCTTAAAAATAAAAAGGCCAGATAAAATTTTGCCAAAAAATTTAAAGAAGCCAGTCCAGTTCTGGAAAAGCAGTCTTTGGACAGATGAAAGTAAGCTCAACTTGTACCAGAATGATAGGAAGAAGAAAGTATGGAGAAGGCTTGGCATGGCTCATTATCTAAAGCATAACCTATCCATTGTAAAACAAGGTGGAGGCACTGGGTCACTAGTGGTTATTGATAATGTGAC
Source organism: Ranitomeya variabilis (assembly GCF_051348905.1). Lineage (NCBI taxonomy): Eukaryota > Metazoa > Chordata > Amphibia > Anura > Dendrobatidae > Ranitomeya > Ranitomeya variabilis. The sequence continues at coordinate 655,344,663 of NC_135234.1, forward strand.
AAGACAGAAGTAACTGGATGAATTTGGAAGTATACAGGGCGATACTCTGCTTTTTAAGGTAAAGAAGTGGAGTATTCTGCTTTGGCCAAATCAATCACCAGATCTCAATCTCATCGAGCAGCATTTCACATGCTTAAAGTGAACCTGTCAGCAGGATTGTGCACAGTAAGCTACCACAGTGTCAGATTGGCACCATTATACTGATTAAAATGATACCTGGGTTGATGAAATCCGTCTTGTGTTTTTTTTAATTTTTATTTTCAGTTTTCAGTTTTATATATATATATATATATATATATATATATATATATATATGTTCGTGCTCCAGGGTGGGCCTGTGGGGGGGTCTTCATGTGGTGCTCTGATTAGGTATTCATACCTAATGCTGACAGGTCACTGATCCCTCACTGATCTGCCTCCTAGTTTGCATAATGAATATCTGTACTTACAGAAGAATGTCCAGGGCTACATTGAGTTTTCGCTCCCTCCAAAGATTCTTATGGAGCCACTCCTTAGTTGCCCTGGCTGTGTGTTTCGGGTCATTATCATGCTGGAAGACCCTGCCATGACCCATCTTCAATGCTCTCACTGAGGAAAGGAGGTTGTTGGCCAAAATCTTGGGATACATGACCCCATCCATCTCCCCTTCAACACGTTACAATTGTCCTGTCCCCTTTGCAGAAAACCACCCCCAAAGTTTCATGTTTACCACACCATGCTTCACGGTTGGGACGTTTGTTCTTCAAGTTGTACTCATCCTTCTTCTTCCTCCAAACACGGTGAGTGAAATTGATACTAAAAAAGTAATATTTTGGTCTCATCTGACCACAAAACCTTCACCCATACCTGCTCTGAATCATCCCGATGGTCATTGGTGAACTTCAAACGGGCCTTGCGTGCCCTGAAAGATTATTTTTATAATAACTGTAATTTTTATTGAATTTTATAAAATTTTAACAATCAAAAATACCATAATTCCCAGTAAAAACTCTTGGCAAGGGGTTCCACTCGTGTGGAGCAAAATGAGCCCATCAGTAATTTGATAATAATAATGTAACCCCAACACTATATACTGTTTGGGTAGAGCTCGGAATTTAGCCCGTGCAGGGAAGAGAGAAACCTAAAAAGGAAAAAAAAGCCTTTTCAACAGGACAGACAAGATACTCCCCAGGCTTACAGGTGCTTCTCACAAAATCAGAATATCACCAAAAAGTTAATTTATTTCAGTTCTTCAATACAAAAAGTGAAACTCATATATTATATAGAGTCATTATAGAGTGATCTATTTCAAGTGTTTATTTCTGTTAATGTTGATAATTATGGCTTAAAAAAATTGCTATTTCAGTCAATTTGAATAATTGACAAAAAACACTTGCAAAGGCTTCCAAAACATTTAAAAGGTCCCTTAGCCTGTTTCAGTAGGTTCCACAATCATGGGGAAGACTGCTGACTGGACAGATGTCCAGAAGGCAGTCATTGACACATTCCACAATGTGGGTAAGCCACAAAGGATCATTGCAAAAAAAATCTTCTGGCTGTTCACAGAGGGCTGTAGCCAGTGAACAGTGGAAGGAAAACGTGTGGTAGAAAAAGCAGCTCCTCTGAACCACTGGTCTCACCATCCTCCTCCTGTGTGTAACCGTCTCAGCTCTGTGGCAAGATGGCATCGGACCACAGAGCCTGCCAGATCTCTGAGGAGGAATGCATCCAAGGCTGTCACGGGAGCAGCAGACGCTGCTCCCATATGTGCAGGAGTCCTGGCTCTCCTGGGGCCCATCGGATAGGGTTTCCTGTCCTGTAATGAAGCTGTGGAGCCTTGTTAGATGCCTGGAGGGAGCTCTCCAGCCACACATCCTCTCAGCATGGCATCCCAGACACTCCCCTGCCCTACATGATTTTAATCCATGATAGCATAGTGTGCTACTAAGGGTACTGTCACACCGTGCAATTTTCGTCGCTACGACGGCACGATCCGTGACGTTGCAGCGTCGTATGAGTATCGCTCCAGCGTCGTAGACTGCGGTCACACTTTGCAATCACGGCGCTGGAGCGATGCCGAGGTTCGCTGGTAACCAGGATAATCATCGGGTTACTAAGCGCAGGGCCGCGCTTAGTAACCCGATGTTTACCGTGGTTACCAGCGTAAAAGTAAAAAAAAACAAACCGTACATACTCACCATCTGATGTCTGTCAGGTCCCTTGCAGTCTGCTTCCCGCTCTGACTGAGTGCAGCCGTACAGTGAGAGCAGAGCGCAGCGGTGACGTCACCGCTGTGATCTGCTCTCAGTTTCCGGCCGGCGCTCACAGTCAGAGCGGGAAGCAGACTGCAAGGGACCTGACAGACATCAGATGGTGAGTATGTACGGTTTTTTTTTTTTTTTACTTTTACGCTGGTAACCACGGTAAACATCGGGTTACTAAGCGCGGCCCTGCGCTTAGTAACCCGATGTTTACCCTGGTTACCAGCGAACGCATCGCTGGATCGCTGTCACACACAACGATCCAGCGATGACAGCGGGAGATCCAGCGACGAAAGAAAGTTTCAAACGATCTGCTACGACGTACGATTCTCAGCAGGGTCCCTGATCGCTGCTGCGTGTCAGACACTGCGATATCGTAACGATATCGCTAGAACGTCACGAATCGTACCGTCGTATCGATCGTAATTGCACTGTGTGACAGTACCCTAACAGTAATGTTTGAGACTGTGGTCCCAGCTCTCTTCAGGTCATTGATCAGGTCCTCCTATGTAGTTCTGGAATGATTCCTGACCTTTCTCAGAATCATCCTTACCCCACGAGCTGAGATCTTGCATAGAGCCCCTGACCGAGGAAGATTTACAGTCATATTGTGTTCTTTGTATTTTCTAATAATTGTGCCAACAGTTGTTGCATTCTCACCAAGCTGCTTCCATATCATCCTGTATCATCCATCCCAACCTTGTGCAGGTGTACAATTTTGTCCCTGGTGTCCTTAGACAGCTCTTTGGTCTTGGCCATGGTGGAGAGTTTGGAGTGTGATTGATTGAGTGTGTGGACAGTTGTCTTTTATACAGGTGAAATTAAAACAGGTAATGAGTGCAGAGTAGGAGGGGTTGTATTTGTAGGTGATCAAATACTTTTTTCATGCAATGAAATGCAATTTAATTATTTGAAAATCATACAAATGTGATTTTATGGTTTTTATTTTTAGATTTTGTCTCTCACATTTGAATTATGCCTATGATACATATACCCACTGTGTATATATACACTCACTGGCCACTTTATTAGGTACACCTGTCCAACTTCTTGTTAACACTTAATTTCTAATCAGCCAATCACATGGCGGCAACTCAGTGCATTTAGGCATGTAGACATGGTCAAGACAATCTCCTGCAGTTCAAACCGAGCATCAGTATGGGGAAGAAAGGTGATTTGAGTGCCTTTGAACGTGGCATGGTTGTTGGTGCCAGAAGGGCTGGTCTGAGTATTTCAGAAACTGCTGATCTACTGGGATTTTCACGCACAACCATCTCTAGGGTTTACAGAGAATGGTCCGAAAAAGAAAAAAAATCCAGTGAGCGGCAGTTCTGTGGGCGGAAATGCCTTGTTGATGCCCGAGGTCAGAGGAGAAAGGGCAGACTGGTTCGAGCTGATAGAAAGGCAACAGTGTCTCAAATCGCCACCCGTTACAACAAAGGTAGGCCTAAGAGCATCTCTGAACGCACAGTGCGTCGAACTTTGAGGCAGATGGGCTACAGCAGCAGAAGACCACACCGGGTACCACTCCTTTCAGCTAAGAACAGGAAACTGAGGCTACAATTTGTACAAGCTCATCGAAATTGGACAGTAGAAGATTGGAAAAACGTTGCTTGGTCTGATGAGTCTCGATTTCTGCTGCGACATTCGGATGGTAGGGTCAGAATTTGGCGTAAACAACATGAAAGCATGGATCCATCCTGCCTTGTATGGAGCATCTTTGGGATGTGCAGCCGACAAATCTGCGGCAACTGTGTGATGCCATCATGTCAATATGGACCAAAATCTCTGAGGAATGCTTCCAGCACCTTGTTGAATCTATGCCACGAAGAATTGAGGCAGTTCTGAAGGCAAAAGGGGTCCAACCCGTTACTAGCATGGTGTACCTAATAAAGTGGCCGGTGAGTGTATATACAGTTGTTCTCAAAGGTTTACATACCCCGGCAGAATTTTTACTTTCTTGGCCTTTTTTCAGAGAATATGAATGATAACACTTTTTCTCCACTCATGGTTAGTGGTTGGTTGAAGCCATTTATTGTCAAAATAATGTGTTTTCTCTTTTTAAATCATAATGACAACCCAAAACATCCAAATGACCATGATCAAAAGTTTACATACCCTGGTGATTTTGGCTTGAAAACATGCACAGAAGATGACACAAATGGGTTTGAATGGCTAATAAAGGTAACATCCTCACCTGTGACCTGTTTGCTTGTAATCAGTGTGTGTGCTTAAAAGCTGAGTGAGTTTCTGGGATGCAGTTTCTTGCATCTTTCATCCAGACACTGATGTTTCAGGATTGTGAGTCATAGGGAAAGCAAAAGAATTGTGAACAGATCTACTGGAAAAAGTAGTTGAACTGTATGAAACAGGAAAGGGATACAAAAAGTTATCCAAGGAATTAATAATGCCAGTCAGCAGTGTTCAAACTGTGATTAACAAAAATCGGGCTTTGTAAAAACAAAAACACGGTCAGGTAGACCAACAAAAATGTCATCCACAACTGCCAGAAAAATTGTTCTTGATGCAAAGAAAAACCCACAAATAACACCAGCTGAAATACATGACTCTCTGAAAACTAGCGGTGTGGCTGTTTCAAGATGCACAATAAGGAGGAACTTGAAGAAAACTGGGCTGTATGGTCGATTCACCAGAAGAAAGCCATTACTGCGCAAATGCCACAAAGTAGCTCGCCTACAATACGCAAAACAGCACAGAGACAAGCCTCAAAACTTCGGGAAGAAAGTAATTTGGAGTGATGAGACCAAAATTTAACTTTTTGGCCACAACCATAGATGTTACATTTGGAGAGAGGTCAACATATATATAAATTATGCAAGAATCTGTCTGGATCCCAGAAACTCACTCAGCTTTTATGCACACACACAATGATTACAAGCAAACAGGTCACAGGTGAGGATGTTACCTTTAGTAGGAATACAAGCCCATTTGTGTCAACTTCTGTGCGTGTTTTCAGGCCAAAATCACCAGGGTATGTAAACTTTTGATCAGGGTCATTTGAATGTTTTGGGTTGTCATTATGATTTAAAAAGAGAAAACACAGTAGTTTGACAATAAGTGGCTTCACCCAAGCACTAATCATGAGTGGAAAAATAGTGTTATCATTCATATTATCTGAAAAAAGGCCCAAGAAAGCAAAAAGTCTGCCGGGGTATGAAAAATTTTGAGCACAACTGTATGTATGTATATACATATATATACATTATGTAATTCATAGAGATCACTTAACATCAAAGTAAAACAATTAAAGAAGTTGGACACAACTTTTTTGTGATGGCCTCTCCCAATGATAAGTCATCTACATTTGATTAGTGGGGGTGGAACACCTGGCATTCCTGACAATCAGCTATTACCAGTGCCGGCCGAATGTTCTCAGATTGTGCAATAGCACAGCAGCACAGTAACAACTCTTGTAGGTGCTGTCCTTTGGCAGCATCTGAGAACTTCCGACCATCACTGCTGATAACAGCTGATTGGTAGAGATGCCGGGTGTTGCACCCCTACCGATCAGATATTGATTACCTATCCTAATGATCAGCCATCAATGAAAAAGTAGTGGCCAACTCCTTCAAGTCACAGAAGGATCAAATTTGCATGAAATTCATCTCGGCAACAAATAATGTAATACAGTAGTGTGTATGGTTTTATGTGTCTGTATGCACGCCTAATGTCTGAGGAGAGTAATTGTATGTGGCCACCATATGCATTTCCATTCCATGTTTGCAGGTTCTCTCTCTGTTGCCTCTCCAGTGCTTCTGTTGTTATTTTTATTTCCATCACAGCAGGTGGAATTGATTCACAACAGTAGAGCTTTAATTCCCTTAGGGTACCGTCACACAGTGCCATTTTCATCGCTACGACGGCACGATTCGTGACGTTGCAGCGTCGTATGATTATCGCTCCAGCGTCGTAGACTGCGGTCACACGTTGCAATACACGGCGCTGGAGCGATAATTTCATGACGTATTTGCGATGTAGAAGCCGTTGGTTACTGTGCGCACATCGTATACAACCTGTGTCACACGATGCAATCATGCCGCCACAGCGGGACACTAGACGACGAAAGAAAGTTTCAAACGATCTGCTACGACGTACGATTCTCAGCGGGGATCCGGATCGCAGTAGCGTGTCAGACACTACGATATCGTAACGATATCGCTAGAACGTCACGAATCATGCCGTCGTAGCGATGAAAATGGCACTGTGTGATGGTACCCTTAGGCTTAATTGACTTGGGAGGTTATACTGTGATGTCCAAGTATTCCCTTAGTTTTTTTGAGCAATGTATTATAGGGACGTTGACAGCAAAGATTTGGCCTGTAATACAGTATCAATTTCTTTGACAAGGCTAAAACTTATACAGTTCTTTACAACCTAGAATTTCCTCTTTGGACTATATAAGACCATAAACATTAGACAATCAACTAAACATTTTTTGATGTTCCAATTAACCGTCATGTCCTCTATTATTAGATTCCCTGTCTCTTCATTGGTTTTTCAGAAGTGAACAGATTTCCAATGCATCCTGTCCCTTCGGTGACACAAAACATCTCTCACCCACACAACAACCCAGCGAGTCTGATTTTTTCTCCAGCTCGATAAAAGCCAACTGCACATTGCTAACCCAGCCACAATGACTTGCCGCTCTCCTTTGTGGAAGGATTCAATTGGAATGTGTGGGTTTTCCTTGCGGTAGCTCTTCCCACAAGAAGCAGCGGGTAGCTGAGCGATAAAAGAATAAAATATAGCTTTCTACTCTGTACTAGCATTCTCTCTCCATTTAACATTCTTTGCAGAAGGGAACTGTAACAATTAAGGTGTTCACTAGAGAGAGGCTGTGTGGGTGTTTGTCATCCGCTACTGAATTATGCCAGTACATTAGCTAATCGAATGGTAACAAAATAGCATGTACCAAGAGAGACATTAATCCCTGCATAGTGGGCATATATTAACCCTTTACATAACACAATATCTATACATATTGTCTGTCCATATGTATCTATAATATAACGCTGGGAGCGTCACTCTGTCCGAAGCCTTTATAGACTGCGCAAGCGCCGGCGCAGTCTGGACCCCACAGAGTGACGCTCCCAGGAGATCGCGGTATGCGTAAGCACTGAACGCACATCGCGATCTCCAACGGAGAAGCAGGGACGAGCCAGGAGGGTGAGTATGTTATATTTACCTGTCCTCCGTTCCATCGATGTGCACTGCTCTGTCCTCCACATCCTCTGCCTGTGACGTTCAGTTCAGAGGGCACGATGACGCGCCTAATGCGCGCCGCCCTCTGACTGAACAGTCACAGCCAGAGGATGTGGAGGACAGAGCAGTGTGCATCGATGGAACGGAGGACAGGTAAATATAGCAAGTGCCAGGGGCCTGAGCTAGTGGCGACTCCGGCACCTGACCCCCACAGCGCGCCGGTGTCCCCGCCTGCTCAGGCCCCCAGCACGCGGCGCCCAGCACAGCCACGCACAGCCGCCCGCACTCACCACAGCCACGCACAGTCGCCCGCACTCAGCACAGCCACGCACAGCCGCCCGCACTCAGCACAGCCACGCACAGCCGCCCGCACTCACCACCGCCACGCACAGCCGCCCGCACTCACCACCGCCACGCACAGCCGCCCGCACTCAGCACAGCCACGCACAGCCGCCGGCACTCAGCACAGCCACGCACAGCCGCCGGCACTCAGCACAGCCGCCGGCACTCAGCACAGCCACGCACAGCTGCCTGCACTCAGCACAGCCATGCACAGCCGCCGGCACTCAGCACAGCCACGCACAGCCGCCGGCACTCAGCACAGCCACGCACAGCCGCCGGCACTCAGCACAGCCGCCGGCACTCAGCACAGCCACGCACAGCTGCCCACACTCAGCACAGCCACACACAGCCGCAGGCACTCAGCACAGCCACGCACAGCCGCCCGCACTCAGCACAGCCACGCACAGCTGCCGGCACTCAGCACAGCCATGCACAGCCGCCGGCACTCAGCACAGCCGCCGGCACTCAGCACAGCCACGCACAGCCGCCGGCACTCAGCACAGCCACGCACAGCCGCCGGCACTCAGCACAGCCGCCGTCACTCAGCACAGCCACGCACAGCCGCCGGCACTCAGCACAGCCACGCACAGCCGCCGGCACTCAGCACAGCCACGCACAGCCGCCGGCACTCAGCACAGCCACGCACAGCCGCCCGCACTCAGCACCGCCATGCACAGCCGCCTGCATTCAGCACCGCCACGCACAGCCGCCCGCACTCAGCACCGCCACGCACTGCCGCCCACACTCAGCACCGCCACGCACAGCCGCCCGCACTCAGCACAGCCGCCCGCACTCAGCACCGCCATGCACAGCCGCCCGCACTCAGCACCACCACGCACAGTCGCCCGCACTCACCACAGCCGCCCGCACTCAGCACCGCCACGCACAGCCGCCCGCTCTCACCACAGCCGCCCGCACTCAGCACAGCCGCCCGCACTCAGCACCGCCACGCACAGCCACCCGCACTCAGCACCGCCACGCACAGCCGTCCGCACTCAGCACCGCCACGCACAGCCGCCTGCACTCAGCACCGCCACGCACAGCCGCCCGCAGTCAGCACCGCCACGCACAGCCGCCCGCACTCAGCACAGCCACGCACAGCCGCCTGCACTCAGCACAGCCGCCCGCACTCAGCACAGCCGCCCGCACTCAGCACAGCCGCCCGCACTCAGCACAGCCACACTCGGGCAGTAGAGCCGGAGAGAGAAAGATGGGAGCAACATATGGCAGAATGGAAACAGGAACAGGCAGAATGGGTGCAGCACATTACAACAGAATGGGGGCGCAGGATGGGAGCAGCACATGATAGAATGGGGGCACGGGATGGGAGCAGCACATGACAGAATGGGGGTGCGGGATGGGAGCAGCACATGACAGAATGATTGTGCACGATGGGAGCAGCACATGACAGAATGGGGGCGCACACATGGCAGGATGGGGTGCAGGATGGGAGCACATGACAGCATGGGGCGCAGGATGGGAGCACATGACAGGATGGGAGCAGCACATGACAGAATGGGGGCACAGGATGGGAGCAGCACATGACAGAATGGGGGCACACACATGACATGATGGGGGTGTAGGATGGAGCAGCATATGACAGGATGGGGGCGCAGGATGGGAGCACATGACAGGATGGGGACGCGGGATGGAGCAGCACATGACAGGATGGGGGCGCAGGATGGAGCAGCACATGACAGGATGGGAGAGCAAGATGGGAGCAGCACATACCAGGATGGAGACCATATACCAATATAAATGCTCGCCACCCGGGCATAGAATGGGTTCAATAGCTAGTGTGTATATATATATATATATATATATATATATATATATATATATATATTACACTAGCACATCTTTATCCATGGTGCAATGCAATGAAGGAGGCGTGTGATTGGCTTCAAATTTATTCCGCAGCAGGACAACTACCCCAAACATACAGCCGATGTCATTAAGAGCTATTTTCAGCATAACAAAGAAAGAGGAGTCCTGGAAGTGATGACAAGGCCCCCACAGAGCCCTGATCTTAACATCGTTGTGTGGCATTACATAAATAAAAAACAGAAGGATGTACACAAGCCTACATCCACATAAGATCTGTGGTTAGTTTTTCAAGATGTTTGGAACAACCTCCCTACAGGGTTCATTCAAAATCAAAACCTGTGTGCAAGTGTAACTGGAAAACCAGTGCTTTGCTGCTGCTTTGAATACAAAGGGGGCAATTCATTAAAGCTTTTTCCCCGGATTTCTGGCTAAAAATAAATTTAAAACATGAGGCTGTGTAGAAAAAATGCAACTTCTGGAGTTTTCACTCCATTTTTGCACCACCTCAAAGTGGGCAGATCTGGGACTGGATGAGGGTGTGGCAAACCCCACTCATAAAATGCATGATGACAAATTTTACTCCTGCAGACGCTGGAATAAGACTTATGGCAAGGTGCACAGAGGCGCACGCCACTACGCACCTCGCGTCATTCATTAATGGCGTGCGCCTTGTAATGAATCAGGACTGTATGTTCCAAAATGCCCCCTCAAGATTGTTAAGAAAATTGACAGTCTCGATGAATTGCCTCCAAAAAGTGGTCACACCAAATATTGATTTGATTTAGATTTGTATTTTCTTCATTTACTTTTTTAATTGTAAAACTTGTCAATTCTGAGGTTAATTTTTTATTGAGTGAAGACAGGCTGTCCCAATACTGAGATAGGAGATGGCAGCTGATACTGATAATATCCTATGCAGACAGGAGGGAGAGGAAGAGGGTGGAGCTCTGCCTCTATCTCCTCCCTCCTTCCATCTACATGGCAACTGCCATCTATCTCGGTAATGGGAAAGTCTGTCTTCACTCAATACAGATTTCCTGGGAAGCAATCTGGAAATGTGGCTGTTTAGTGTTTGGGCCTGTGGGTGGGTGGCTGGGTACTTTCTCTTGTGCTCCAATGCCTGGGGTAGAGACAGGTGCACACTGTGCTGGGATAAGGAATTGAACGTGATTGCTGATGGTTCTAGTGGAAGCCCTCCCCTGAAGCCAAGTATGCGGGGAGGTCTCATGGGAACACAGACCCTACAGTTTAATTGTTATTTCTTACTTTAATTATCACTTTGGTTTTTATATTGGTTGGTTTGTGATATGAATTTTTAGGGTTAAATGAGTAAAGCTGTGGTAACACGAGCTGGTTATTTCTGGTTGGTTGGCGCTCTTTTTATGCCTTTTCATTGGTCAGCTGTAAAAGAGCAGGAAGAATTCTGTCTATAAATAGACAGCTTTACCTCAGTTTACCTCATATCGTTAATGAAGAGAGAAGATCCCGCCCACCCTCCCTATTTTTGTGTTCCCTTCCTTGTCGTGGTTGTTTATTTGAGGGTAAAATCGCCCAACTATTGGGTGGATTGTTTCAGTTATTTATTGGTGTTATTTAATTAATTTATGAAATTCTTGGTATTAATTTATTTATTAAGATATTTATTGGTAATATTAAATTAATTTATTTCATGTCACCCTAAATAAACACCACGGCCATTGATTTCCAATTTGAGGCTTTGTGTCTTTATTTTAATTAAGAATGGGTTTTGTGTTACCATGAATGTGCAACGACAGGCGCAGGGCAGGAGGCATCCGTGCTTGCGTCATGGACAGGGGATTGGCAAGCACATAGCACAGGGAAAGAGGCAGTGGTGTCACCTGCAGACACTGATTGTGGACCCAGGCGTTTGGCCCACCTAGTCGAGTGCTTTGATGACATGTTCCTGAGTATGCAGGTTGCATATGACCATTCTTTTATCGCTCGCATTTTCTTTAAAAAAGCACCACACTTGGGAGCACTTAACTCTTGGCATGGGAACTTGACGTGTGTGGGTGCTCTGGAGAACAGTTGCCTGCCTTCTTCTTCTGACCACCCCACTGCCTCTTCCTGCCTGTTGAGGTGCTGTGGATCCCTCTCCCTCTGCGCTGCATGCCTTGCTCTGAATGGCACCTTTTCACGTTGGGTTAGTGAATTAATTGTCTTTCACTTCCGCACTCTGGTCCTCCTGACTTGTTGACTTAACAAAATCACTTGTTGGCAACTGTGTCATCTTCATTTACTTCTTGAGACACTAATTTCCATTCTCCACAGTTGTCTTCTTCTTGTTGAGGCTGCTCAAATATTTGGGCATCATTCTACCCTAGCTCCTCATGTCCCTCTTGAAACGTGCAGGGCGAGAAGCCGAAATCAATAAATGGAAATGTAAAGAGTTCCTCAGAGTTTCTGAGTGTGGGATCACTTGTCTCCTGGGAATCGCTATGGTGGGAGAAAGGAGGAGAATCAGGGTGAGGATTATGTGATCCAGACTCTTGGCTTGTAAGAGTGGACCATGTGAAAGACAGGGTGGTGCTGGGAAACATACAGGAAGCATTATGTGCAATCCAGCTGATTACCTGTTCGCACTGTTTTGGCTTCAAGAGTGGTGTCCTGATCACCCCTGCAAAGCGGGACAGGAAGGTAGGTCTCCTGGATGAGCATGTTTGTTTACATGCCTGCAAACTTTACGAAGGAGTTGCTTCATAAGAAGCAAATGAAGATCCTGGAGTGGCCTAGCCAGTCTCCAGATCTCAACCCCATAGAAAACCTTTGGAGAGAGTTGAAAGTCTGTGTTGCCCCACGACAGGCCCAAAACATCACTGCTCTAGAGGAGATCTGCATGGAGGAATGGGTCAACATACCACCAACAGTGTGTGCCAACCTTGTGAAGACTTACAGAAAACGATTGACCACTGTCATTGCCAACAAAGGATATAACACAGAATATTGAGATGAACTTTTGTTAATAAGCAAATATTTATTTTCCACCATTATTTGCAAAATAAATCTTGCCAAATCAGACAACATGATTTTCTGGATTTGTGTTCTCATTTTGACTCTCATAGTTGAGGTCTACCTATGATGTCAATTAAAGGCCTCTCTCAGCTTTTTAAGTGGAAGAACTTGCACAATTGGTGGCTGACTAAATACTTTTTTTCCCTACTGTATATCAGTTCTTGGGCCTGAGACACTTTGCTAGATCTGTGCACGTTTTACTTTACGTACCTGCTTTATTGGAAGAGCTCGACCAGTTCCACTGACTTCGCCTCGACTGTCAAAACTCCTCTTTTCCATGTCACTTCCTCTTCGGTTCTGCAATAAATAGAATATTCAACTATTATTCTTTTCCTGTCTTGTGTAATAAAAAATAGAGAATGATAGCAGCAGCGCAGCAGAGTATCAGTGCTCAGGACGGCCCCACAGTGCGTTCATTTGGGACTAGCTTTAGTTCAGCAGTGATTGATTTGACAAGGCTACTCCTCAATCACATTGTATATTCAATATGCTCAGCAGAGCGCTAGAGCTGAATCGTTACCTGTTCTAAACCACATTAGTCATATTCCCCCCCGAACCTACCAGGCCATAACCGAGCACAAAGCTTTTGTAAAACAGGTTAGGGTTAAAATTAGCTTTTTCCATTTTAGATATAAGAGATATAAACATCCTGAAATTACAGCTTTTATGTCCATATTAGCAGATGTACAAAAGACATTTATAGAACATTAGGTTTATCATTCATGTATTAGCTGACAATTATTGTGCATAATTAGACTCAATCCTTACTTAATACGTTTATATTGGACAGAATATGTACACAGCCTATTGTACAAGATTCTATAGTTATACCTTACCTAAGCCACAAAAAGACTGGAGATTCTTATACCATTTTAAAGGGTTTTTCCACCACTTTGATATTGATAACCTCTCCCCTGGATAAGTCATCAATATCAGATCAGTGGGGCCCGGACATCCAGCTCCCTACCACTCTGCTGATATCAGCTTCCTCAGAGGCCGGATATATGCAGAGTATGGAGCAGAACACCACAGCACCATATACTGTTTAGCACAAAAGGTTATTTCACCTCGGTTAGCGAGCATTTTGCTCATTCATGGGGTGATCGACAGCCTGTTTTGATGGCAAGATTATCATGAAACGAGCATTACTAGAAACACTCGTTCACAATAATGTTTCAAAGCAGCTTTGGACCCCAGAATCAGCTATTGTGACAGCATTATGGGACACTACTAATTGTACATCACCAATGGTGGCTTTGTTGGTTCGTAGACATCGGAATGAGTGAGGAGACAACAGTGCAGAAGATTTCGGTAGGAGGCTGTCATGTCGGACGCTGTTCACACTAGGGCGTCCGACAGACAGCGGTAATTCCACTTACGTCCACTACACGCTCAGTGGCGTCGGCTAGACTTTATCCAGCTTGCTCAGGGTTAATCTAGCTGGTAATTTGGTTGGAGGCTGGGTCACGCCCACGGCCTTTAAATAGTCATGCTGGACTTTGGGCGTCGCCGATTATAGCTTGTGTCTTGTGCCTGGTGATCTCGGTCTGGAGTGGTGGTCTAGGAGAAGAAATATCGTATCTGGTGGTGTATTATCCTTTGTCATATTCCTCCTTTCTATTTGTATTTGTTTTGCCCTGTGCACATTATAGTGTATTCCTGTGTGTCTGTGGCGTGGTGCGTTTTTCAGTTTTCCCTGTCTGTGCTTTCTGTGGGGATTGGTGTGTGGTCTCTTCACTGGGTGGTGGGTGGTGGTTTCAGCTTAGGGCTGAAACAGGAGACAGGGTCAGGCCTGGCAGCCCAGACATGCACACCTTCAGTGTAACTTCTGGGAAACGGACAGACAGGGTTTCCCTAGCCTGAGGGATATCGCAGGGGCCTGGGTAACCAGCCTTAGTCTACCCAGTACTCCCGTGACAGAGGCAATTTATTACACATCTTTACCTTCAGCTTGTTATAGATTTCATGTACCTGTAGAAATGCTTGACACTGGCATGCAGCATGGATGCATGTAATATATATGGTATGTAGTTCGCATGCATGTAACCACATAATCAATTGTACAGATAAGTCGTATGGAAATTTTAGTTTATGGCATAAGGAGAGCAGAGTGGGTCTCACAGCAGAAGAAAAATGAGGCTATTGATTCACCTATTCAATCCTGGGCTGTGGGTACCACCTCTCATCCCTTATAATAAAGCAGAGCAGCATTATTCTCTGTCTCCTCAATTGTTGCTGATATTGCTGGGATTATGAGAAGGTAAGATACAGTACATATTCTATAGAAAAAAGGTCTAAGGGGTAAAGTTTCTCCTTGTGGAGAGTGCAAACTAGGCGTAAGGAGACGTAAAGGCCATGTAATGCTCCACTGGGAATTTAAATATGCTAATAGCCTTTTGAAAGAGGAAGAGGGCAGTAAGTTTAATGCCACCTACTGTAGGTAAAAATCCTATAAGTTAATATCGACCCTTTGAAGGGCCTTGCCACACAACTTAGGAAAGTCTCTCACCCAGTCAAATCAGCTTCCCTGCTTTGAACTGATGAGGGGAAAACACTCCCTAAACATGTGTCTGAAAATTGAGTCTCTGGTTTGACTTCTTTTCCTGAATCATGTAGAAAGCTCTTTAAATGCAATATGTCAGCAGGTTTTTGATATGTAATCTGACAGCACCCTGATTTCAGCAATGTATCCCTTGGTTTAGTGGGTATAAGGCCCCATACACACGTTCAGGAATTGATGCAGAAAATTCCTGTGAAAATCCTGACATTTCTGCCGGTTTTCCGCATGAAAACCGCATGCGTTTTTAGCGCGTTTTTTGCGCGTTTTTTACGCGTTTTTTGACGCGGTTTTGACGCGGTTTTCCCCAAACATTTCCCAATGCATTAGACAGTGGGAAAACCGCGAAAAAACCGCAAAATTAATGAGCATGTCCGGTTTTTTACCGCAATGCGTTTTTCATGCAGAAAAACGCACATCATGTGCACAGAAATTGCGGATTTCATTAAAAATGATAGGATGCTTAATGTATGCAGATTATTTGCGGTTTTATAGCGTTTTCATAGCGCAAAAACGCTAAAAAACCACAAATAATCTGCACTGTGTGAACATAGCCTAACAGTTATGACAGAGTCACAGTTTTCTCTGTTGCAGATCTAGCAGAGCTAAGCTGTTGAGCTGCGTGTAATCCCGACCACACCACAGCTTTCTGTGTACATTGTATAGTGACATAGACCAGTGGTCGGGCATGGTTGAGAGGTACGGGGACAGTTGTCCTCTAGTAATAATCTCCTGCTGATAAAACACTGATTGTAGAAAAACACAGCCTGCTAAGTGACACATCTCTATAATTAGGGTCTCTACTCCTACATTATGGAGCTTTCAGATTAGATTACCTGGTGATGGATTACCTATAAAGGGTCGATATTAACTTTTAGAATTGCTACTTCCAATAAATGACACTACAGTTCATGTCCTCTTCCTCTTGCAAAAACCTATAGAATAGAAGAATAGGGAGTATCTGCGCAGTTATGCTGAGATGTTGTTACTCACGGGAAAAAGACTTGTGCGACGTTTTGCTCCACGGTGGAGTGACCCTGGGGTGCTGACTCCAATTGACACCTCGCTACGCAGTTCTCTATGACTGATGTTGGGAGTAGAAGGTAAGGAAGATGAGTAGTCGTTGCCTGGTCCTCCATTGCTCGTCTACAAACAAGGAAAATATATAAATTTGATAGAGGCATGTCATTCCAGTTTTAGAGGCCATAAAGTCCTGAACTTGATATATCGTAAACAGCAGGAAAAATTTGGAAAGCAAAAGCACAGTCTTTCAATTGAGCTAATAGAAGAATGAAGTGTTCTCAAAGGAAAATAGATTCAGATCATCAAAGACGCCATTATTACTTGCTTCATTACCTGTACCGATAATGGAGTAGAGCCTCCAGAGTGACTTGGAGAACTGGGTAATGATTTGCATGACAGTAGCTGTTGCTGCCGCTTTAGAGCCAGTATCTTCTGCGCCACTGAAAAAATACAAGAAAATAATATAAAGAGCAATATAATTTCATCCTTTACCTGCTACATCATATAAGCTAAACCTGTAAAGAAAAAACTCCACCTATCATGTTTTCAGGGCTGAAATTCTGTGCTAATTAATTTCTTAACATAATTTTATAAGGGTCAGGGCTGTTTTTCCGAGCTAGAGATTCAAATACGATTTGGAGCGCCCGCACGTTAAGGGCAATGGGGTACTCGGCACCAGGTCTGTCTCTTCTCGATTCTGGGGATGTCACGGTGGCCCGACCCGGTCCGTGGCCCTTCTGAGGGGCGTCCAATTAAAGGTGAAGTTTGTCTGGTGTTCGTGACGCCACCTGTGGTGTTCGGTCAGGATGACCGACGCTGCTTAGGGGTCCACTGGGGTGATGGAATGGCAGCTAGATGGTATACCTTCCCACAGGTGAAGTATATCCCCAGGGCTTCTCTGATGTGTAGGTTATGATGGTGGACGTGGTAAGGAGCAATGAATAACGAGGACACAAAGGTTGCAGTCTCTTTACCTTTTACTGAAGACTTCAGCATCCACAGTCCAGAGTACCGTTCACAGGGCTGGCAGAGTCCAGCCGGTCCGAAGGCACATCCAGAGATCCCTTACTCAGGTGGAAATCAGTAGCCTTCCTACTAGCGCCTGGGTGTTGTAGTACCTCCCTGCTGAGCACCACGGGATAGTCCTCACAACTTTCGTGGATGTTTCTGATGTTCGCTCTCTTTGTCCCCCAGATGGTATGGATAGGACAACCCATATGACGGGGTAGGCCTGGAGCTTATTTATAGGGACCCTAGAGACGCCCCTCTCCCACAATTTGCCTCTGTGTCTTCTTAGGTATTAAGGTCGGGCAGCCAACTTGGAATCGACTGTCCTGCTGGTCTCTGAAGTAATACGTAGAGTCAATTACTCCCTCGGTGTTCCGGCCACCGGCTATGCGCCTCGGAAGGAGGCTGCCGATCTCGGGGCAGGACTCCTCCCGGTATTGTCTCCTTGTGCTGTGACTTCGTTTCTCACTCTCCACAATATACTTCACTTTGTGGCCTCTCTTAGGATGCTGCCGCAATGGGGTGCAGGCGCAGCTCCGTAACGCTCTATCTCGTGCAGGTCCTCTCTGGGTCTAACCCAGGCAGCTTCCGACTCGATGTTATCGGGTCGAAACCCAGTCTGCTTCTCTCTGACTTCCTATCCAACCCACCAGTTTTACCCGTGTGTGAGGAGTGCCCTAATAGATAGAAGCAAGGCTCCCCCTGGTGGACTGGAGTGTGAAGTGTAGTGTGTGACTGTGATACCTGGCAAGGTGAACTCCTTTAGTACCATCAGACGTAATATCACTCCCCCTGGTGGACGAGCGACATTACTGCAACGACCAGGACTCTGGGGCGCTGCAAGTGCATAAACAAATAATAAAAATATAAAAATATAACTATGACTTCTCTATACTAGAAAAAGCTTAATCCCTTAATATCCAGAGGTATTTTTGGTTTTGCATTTTCACTTTTTGCTCCCCTTCTTCTCAGAGCCATAACTTTTTTATTTTTTTGGTCCAAATGGCCATGCGAGGGTTTGATGCTTGCGGGACGAGTTGTTCTTTTGAAAGACACCACCATTGGTTTTAACATATCATTTACTGGAAAACGGGAAAAAAATTCCAACTGCTGTGAAATTGCAAAAAAGTGCAATCCCACAGTATTTTTATTTTTTTTTACCATGTTCACTAAATGCCATTACAAGTTCATAGATGCCAAACAGGTTCTTTTTCATTTAAGTGGTGAAAAAAAATTAAAAACTTTGTTAAAAAAAATTGTGACATTTCCGATACCCGTAGCGTCTCCATTTTTCGTGATCTCAGGTTGGGTGAGGGCTTATTTTTTGCGTGCCAAGCTGATGTTTTTAATGATACCATTTTGGTCTAGATACGATCTTTTGAACACCCGTTATTGCATTTTAATGCAATGCTGTGGTGACCAAAAAAACATAATTTGGGCATTTTGACTTTTTTCTCGTTACGTTGTTTAGTAATTGGGTCAATTCTTTTTTTATATTGATAGATCGGGCGATTCTGAATGTGGCGATAACAAATATGTATATATTTGATTTTTTATTGTTTTATTTTGAATGGGGAAAAGGGGGGTGATTTGAACTTTTATATATTTTTTATATATTTTTTAAAAACTTTTTTTTTTTACTTTTGGCATGCTTTAGTAGTCTCTATGGGAGACTGGAAGCTGCCATAATCCGATCGGCTCTGCTGCATACAGGCGGCGCTCATAGCAGTAGTGACAACCATAGAGGTCTGCTGGAAACCTCTGGATGTCATGCCAACCCATCAGTGACCCGCGATCACGTGACGGGGTCACCGATGAGCGAGATTTCTGGCGCGCTTGCGGGAAGCAATTTCTGCCGCTGTCAGAGATTGACAGAGGCATTTAACGGGTTAACAACGGCGAGTGCATTGCGATTCCACCCGTGGCTGTTAGAGGCACATGTCAGCTGTTCAAAACAGCTGACATGCTGGAAAAGATGAAGGCTCACCGCCGGAGCCCACATCAAAGGGAGGGATTCCGACATCTGTGTACTATTACTAGTACTATTCTTGATGTCGGAAAGGGGTTAAAGGAGTTAAGTATTGAGTCTAAGTATAAGCTTGATGTACTGTCACTAAAAGTTAAAAAATGTATTAAATGCTGATTGTACTTTGGTAACATAGAAGCATCTGACCAATAGATCTAAAACAGTGAAGGGGGAATCTTTGTGAAAACCAAAACTTGTGTCAAACTCACCACTATACATATAGAAAAAAAAAACAAAAGATGCTGACAAATAAGGTGTCCAAGCGACCCTAATAACATAGTTAATTCATTTATTCAACAAGTAAATTAGTGTGAAACGTGAACGGTGAAAAGTATATGAAAAAATTAACCAAAAATAGTTTTTTCTATATTTGCATTGCAAAAAAAATATTTAAATAGACAAATAGAACAAAATAACTGAAAACTTCAGTGTGCATAAATAATGTCAGTACTTTGTACTTTTGTGGCAACTACAGCTGCCAGTCGCTTTAGATAAGTCACTATGAGCTTTCCACATCTTGCCACTGGGATTTTTGCCCATTCGTCAAGGCAAAACTGTTTCAGCATTTTCAAGTTAGATGGTGAGCATGAGCAGCAATCTTCAAGTCTGACCACAGATTCTCAATTAGATTAAGGTCTGGGCTTTGACTAGCCCACTCAAAAACATTTATACCTTTTCCCTTAAAGCACTCGAGTGTTGCTTTAGCAGTATGCTTTGGGTCATTGTCTTGTTGGAAGGTGAACCTCTGTCCTAGTCTCAAATCACTGAAAGACTGAAAAAGGATTTGCTCAATAATATCTGTATTTCACACCATCCATCTTCCCCTTAACTCGGACCATTTTTCCTGTCCCTGCTGCAGAAAAACATCCCCACAACATGATTCTGCCACTAACATGTTTCACTGTGGGGATGTTGTTCCTGGAATGATGAGCTGTGTTTGTTTGGTGCCAGATATAGCGTTTACCTTGGTGGCCAAAAAGGTCAAGTTTGGTCTCACCTGACCATATGACCTTCCTCCATATATTTATGGAGTCTCCCAAATGTGTTTTGGCAAACTCAAAGCGAGCCTAACAATTTTTGTGTGTAAGTAAAGGCTTTTTTTCAGGCCACTCATCCATAAAGGCCACTTTTATGGAGTGTACGGCTTATTATGGAAAGATACTCCAGTCTCTGCTTGGGTACTCTACAGCTCCTTCAAGGTTACTTTTGGTCTCTGTGCTGCCTCTCTGATTAATGCCATCCTTACCCAGGCTAAGAGTTTTGGTGGGTGCCCTCTCTTGGCAGGTTTGTTGTGGTACCATGTTCTTTCAATTTGATGATAATGGATTTGATGATGCTCCATGGGATAATCAGATATTTTTCTATTTTTTTTGTTATAACCAAACTCTGACTCGTTCTTATCAACAACTTCATTCCTGACTTGTATGGAGATCTCCTTGGTCTTCATGATGTTGTTTGATTAGTGGTGCCGCTTGATTGGTGTTGCAGCCTCTGTGGCCTTTCAGAAAAAGTGTGTATATACTGACAGACCATGTGACATTTAGATTGTACACAGGTGGACTTCCTGTCACTAAGCATGTGACTTATGAAGGTAATTGCTTGCACCAGAAATTCTTAGGGGCTTCAAAGCAAAAGGGTGAATACATATGCACAGGCCAATTTTTAGATATTTGATTCCATAAATTTAATATATGTCTATATTTTTTTCACTTCACTTCACCAACTTAGACTATTTAGTGCTGATGCATCACTAAAGGTGAACGGATGGACTCTACATGCCTGGTTCCCACTGTGAAGCATGGAGGAGGAGGTGTGATGGTGTGGGGGTGCTTTGCTGGTGATACTGTTGGGGATTTATTCAAAATTGAAGGCATACTGAACCAGCATGGCTACCACAGCATCTTGCAGCGGCATGCTATTCCATCCGGTTTGCGTTTAGTTGGACCATCATTTATTTTTCAACAGGACAATGACCCCAAACACACCTCCAGGATGTAAAGGCTATTTGACCAAGAAGGAGAGTGATGGGTGCTACACCAGATGACCAGGCCTCCACAGTCACCAGACCTGAACCCAATCGAGATGGTTTGGGGTGAGCTGGACCGCAGAGTGAAGGCAAAAGGGCCAACAAGTGCTAAGCATCTCTGGGAACTCCTTCAAGATTGTTGGAAGACCATTTCTGGTGACTACCTCTTGAAGCTCATCAAGAGAATGCCAAGAGTGTGCAAAGCAGTCATCAAAGCAAAAGGTGGCTACTTTGAAGAACCTAGAATATAAGACATATTTTCAGTTGTTTAACACTTTTTTGTTAAGTATATAATTCCACATGTGTCAATTCATAGTTTTGATGCCTTCAGTGTGAATTTACAATTTTCATAGTTATGAAAATACAGAAAAATCTTTAAATGAGAAGGTGTGTACAAACTTTTGACCTGTACTGTATATGTATATACGTCGCTCTGCCGCTAAGGGGGGTGATGGTACGTCTGATGGCACTACAAGAGTTCACCTGACCAGGTATCACAGTCACACATTACACTTCACACTCCGGCCACCAGGGGGAGCAAAAGGTCCTCTCTACTAGGCCACTCCTCACACATGGGTAAAACTGGGGGTTGGATAGGAAGTTGGGGAGAAAGTAGCTGGGGAGAGTTCGAGAGAGGACCTGTCAGGGGTGGGATCCTGACAGCGGCCTAAGACAGACAGATCGTTACGGAGCCGTGCCTGTACCGTATAGTGGCAGAATCCTAAGAAAGGACACGAAGCGAAGTATATTGTGGAGAAGTGAGAAACGGGATCACAGCACAAAAGGAGATAGAAGAAGAAGAAGGAGTCGTGCCCCGAGATCGGCAACATCCTTCTGAGGCGCGTAGCCGGTGGCCAGAGCACCGAGGAAGTAATAGGCTCTACGCATTACTTTGAACTACGGCAGGGCAGTTAACTCTAGGTTGGCTGTCTCACCTTGACACCTAATGAAGACAACGGAGGCAACTGTGGGAGAGGGGCGTCTCTAGGGTCCCTATAAAATAACTCCAGGCCTACCCAGTCATACGGGTGCGTCCTATCCATATCATCTGGGGGACGGAGAGAAAGAACAGAAACAAACACGACAGTTGTGAGGACTATCCCGTGGTGCTTAGCAGGGAGGTACTACAACACACAGGCGCTGGTAGGGAGGCTACTGATTTCCACCTGCAAAGGGAACTCTGGATGTGCCTTCAGACCGGCCGATCTCAGCCAGCCCTGTTAGCAGTGCTCTGGATTGCGGATGCCGAAGCCTTCACTAAAGTGGTAAAGAGACTGCAACCCTGTGTCCTCGTTATTTACTGTGACTTACACCGTCACCTACATCTTTAATTGGGCGCCCCTTAGCAGGGCCACGGACTGGGTCAGGCCACCGTGACATCCCCAGAACCGAGAGAGACCCGGTACCGAGTACCCCGCTGCCCTGCGTTTGGGGGCCGCTCCAACTTGGCGTCACGAACAGGATCTATTTAAGCCTGAGGAATCAGGTCATGTGTGCCTTGGAACTGTGACTGAATTGTGCTTGAATCGTGATTTATTGCAAAGACTGTGTATTGCTGTTTGCCACCAAAATCCGCCATCGCCGCGCCGTGTGGGGCACGAGGGGAGGAGCCATAGCTTCGTGGGCGGAGCCGGCCGAAAAGAGCGCGGAGCAAGGAGACGCGGTGAAGTGCCGATTCCGGAACAGGAACCCCGACTTTCACCAGGTTAGCAGAGGGGAGGAGCGGCCATGTCTGATCCCGGAGGAGCGGAGGCGGCAGTCGCAGCCGCAGACTCAGAGGCACCTCCGAGCCCCGCAGTAGGCGCAGCCGCAGGCCTTGTACCACCGCCGGGTTCCGCAGAGCTTGCCGCCCCCAGCAGCCAGCCGGATACTGCCGCAGCTACAGCAGCCATAATGCCCTTCTCCATGCCGTACCTACCTGGAGCAGCCTGGCTCCCGCGATATTCTGGAGAATCACATACATTAACGGACTTTAAAGAGGGGATCTGCAGCCTGCTTGAGTTTTATCCCCTGACGGAGACTCAGAAAGTTCATATGATAACAGGCCAACTCTTTGGAGCGGCTCTGAGAGAAGTGAAGTCCTGGCCCGCCGCGGATAAGAGGACTGCGCAGCAGGTCTTTGCAAAGCTTAAAACCACCTTTGACACCCGCACCGCTACAGAAATTAAATTGACGTTCTATGGGTGCAAGCAGAGGCCACAGGATAGCTTATGGGACTATGCCCTTAATCTCCAGGAGGCACTGCGGGCCATCAAGCAGAATGACCCAAACAGCATGCAAGGTGAGGATAAACTCCTGAAGGAGCGGTTCATCGAGGGGCTCCTGTGCAGTCACCAAAGGGCCCAACTGCACTTCCTGGCCATGCAGAATCCAGACCTGACTTTCGCGCAATTCAAAGATAAAGCCATCCAGGCGCTACAGGAGTGACAGCCCAGCCGTGCAGTACTTCCCAGGCGTCAAGCTCTCACGTACCACCAGGAGGTGGCGCCAGATGCTCCAGTTTCGACTGAGGCCGATGCCCAGATCCTGGAAGACGATTCCCCTGCAGGACTACGCCTCCAGATGCAGGAGCTGACCAAGAGCATTGCTGCCCTAGCCTGGACCGTACAGTCCCTACAGGAGGCCCCCAAGGAGAAGATCCAGCTGGCTTCCAGACCGGAGGATGTCCCCTGGCAGCGACAGAGGAGGATTCCGCCGACCAGAGGCAGGGACGACGATCGCTTCCATCGGGACGGACGACCTATCTGCCGCCGCTGCCACCAGGTGGGCCACCTTGTAAGGTACTGTCATTTAAACGAGCAACCCCTGGGGCAGAGGGCCAACCCCCAGGAGTAGGACGATCAGGCCCGCAAAATTGGAGAACCAAATACATTGGAGGGCGACCAGTTCTTCCCATCGTGATCGACGGTATCCCCATGAACGCTTTGTTGGACACCGGTTCTCAGGTGACGACTATGCCTTACATCCTTTATAAACGTTATTGGGAGGACACCGACATTACTCGTGGCCCCGATGATGATTTCACCATAATAGCCAGTAATGGTCAGCCATTGCCACAAGTGGGGTATAAAGAGGTCACCATTAAAGTGGGGCGGGTGGAATTGGAGGCCCAAGGGATTGTAATTGTTGATATTGACCGACGTGAATGTAATCCCATGATGACCCTTGGTACTAATGTCATAGAAAATTGTCTTGCAGAGGTTATTGTCTTGTTACAGCAGGTAGCAGAAACAGCTGGTTACAGTGAACAACGTGCCCTGCAGAAAGAAATCAGGGCTCTGATGCAGAGACAGCAGGTGGAGCTGACTGGTGGTGAAATTGGCCGTGTCACAGTGAGTGATTCAAACCCCATTGCGATACCCCCCAGGAGTGAAATGTTAATATGGTGTCGGGCAGCCATAGGCCTCAGGGGTAAAGACTATCAGGCCCTGGTAGAACCTGTATATTCAGATAATAGGCCTACCCTCCTGACAGCCCGAGGGGTGGTTGACGTCCGCAAGGGGAGGGTGCCAGTACGTGTTCTCAACTGTGGGGAGGAAGAAGTCCACCTAACCAAATATGCCACACTTGCCAAACAGTTTACTGTTAATAATAGTGTGATACAGGCACCCGGACCCTTGGTCCCCTCCAATCCGGCAGAGAACAACAGTTCTGCAGGGCAACTGAAAGATTGGTGTCGGGAATTGCACGTGGGCACTGACTCTACCCCACCTCACCAGAAACAGGGGGCCTACAGGGTGGTTCATGAGTATGAGTGGGTATTCAGCAAGCACCCCCTAGATTTCGGGCAGGTAAAAGGGATTCGACATCATATCCCCACAGGAGATCATCCACCCATAAAAGAGAGATACCGTCCTGTGCCCCCAGCTCATCATCAGTGTGCCAAGGACATGTTGCGAGAGATGAAGGAGGCTGGGATAGTTAGAGACAGTTGTAGCCCCTGGGCAGCTCTGCTAGTCCTCGTTAGGAAGAAAGATGGCACCATGAGGATGTGTGTTGATTATAGGCAGCTAAATCGCATTACACATAAGGATGCATACCCACTGCCCAGGATAGAGGAGTCCTTGGCTGCTTTAAAGTCTGCCAACTACTTCTCTACCTTGGATCTCACCAGTGGGTACTGGCAGGTTCCCGTGGCAGAGGCAGACAAGGAAAAGACGGCCTTCACGATGCCGATGGGTCTCTGCGAGTTCAACTACATGCCCTTCGGGCTGTGCAACGCCCCGGGAACATTCCAGAGGATGATGGAGTGCTGTCTGGGACACAAGAACTTTGAAACCGTGCTGCTATATCTGGACGATGTCATTGTCTTCTCCAAGACCTATGAAGACCATCTGAAGCACCTGGCCGAGGTGTTTG
Organism: Ranitomeya variabilis; assembly: GCF_051348905.1. Taxonomy (NCBI): domain Eukaryota; kingdom Metazoa; phylum Chordata; class Amphibia; order Anura; family Dendrobatidae; genus Ranitomeya; species Ranitomeya variabilis. The sequence goes on from NC_135234.1 coordinate 655,370,327, forward strand.
AAGCCCTGTCCAACTTTGGCTTAAAGGTGAAACAGTCCAAATGCCATCTGCTAAAACCCAAAGTACAGTACCTGGGCCATGTGGTGAGTGCTGAAGGAGTGGCCCCAGACCCCAACAAGGTTACTGTGATCAAAGACTGGCCGAAGCCCAGCAACCTTCATGAAGTCCGGCAGTTCCTCGGGTTGGTAGGCTACTACAGGAGATTTATCAAGGACTTCACCAAGAAAGCCGCGCCCTTGCAAGACCTGTTGGTGGGCCAGTCCAAAAAGACCAAGTGTAGGAATACTCCATTTGACTGGAACGATGGACTGGAGGGATCCTTCTCTTGTTTAAATTCGGCGCTAATGGGAGAAGAGGTACTGGCCTACCCTGAGTATGACCAACCGTTTGTGCTGTACACGGACGCCAGCAACGTGGGGTTGGGAGCCGTGTTGTCCCAGGTCCAGAAAGGCAAGGAGAGGGTAATTGCTAACGCCAGCAGGAAGCTTCGTCCCACTGAAAGGAACCCTGACAACTATAGTTCCTTTAAGCTGGAGTTCCTCGCCATCGTTTGGGCAGTGACGGAGAGGTTCAAGCACTACCTGGCCTCAGCGAAATTCACCGTCTTCATGGATAATAATCCACTAACGCATTTGGACACAGCAAAACTCGGTGCCTTGGAATAGCGGTGGATGGCCCGGCTGTCCAATTACGACTTCACCATCAAGTACCGGGCAGGGCACAAGAATGCGAATGCCGTTGCATTGTCCCGGATGCCCAACTTGCCAGAAACGGGGGAAGATCCGGAGGCACTTGAAGAGGTAGAGCTGCCCGCTTTCCATCGCCCCAAGGCCACCCAGTGTTCCCATCATGTGAAGAACAGGCGCAAGAACAAGCAGGACGCCACGTTGAATCCCCTGCCCCACCATAGATGGGCAGAAACCCAGGATGGTGACCCCGCGGTCCGTCGGGTGAAAGAGCTCCTGACGCAGGCAGGTTTGCATCCTGGCCCGGATGATCTACAAGAGACACAACAGCTGTGGAAGGGGAGAAGCAAACTGTTTATTCACGATGGTAAGCTGTGCCAGAGAAGCATCGACCCCCGCACCCATGAATTGGTATGGCAGATAGTGGTCCCAAGGCAAGATGCGCCAATGGTTCTGGGAGCGTACCACGATGGGGCAGGACACTTCGGATGGAGGAAGTTGGAGAGGCTACTCCGTGGGAGGTTCTACTGGATTGGCATGAAGAGAGCCATCGAGAAGTGGTGTCGAGAGTGTGGCCCATGTAGCCTACGCAGGAAGGACCGTGACAGCCAACGGGCTCCCTTGCAGCCTATCATCACCAAACGGCCGCTCGAACTGTTAGCGCTAGATCATGTGAAGCTAACACCTACCCGGTCAGGCTATGTCTACGCTCTTACCATCGTGGATCACTACTCTAGATTCCTGGTAGTTGTGCCGGTCAAAGATCTAACGGCCAGGAAGGCCGCCAAAACCTTCCAGCAGTACTTCTGTAGACCACATGGGTACCCGGAGAAGGTACTGACTGATCAGGGGCCAGCATTTGAAGCGGAGGTGTTCCAGGAGTTCTGCAATCTGTACGGGTGTAAAAAGATCAGAACCACGCCGTACTATCCACAAACCAATGGGATGTGTGAGAAGATGAACCAAGTGGTAATCGACTTACTGAAGACCTTGTCTGTGGAGGAACGGAACTTGTGGCCAACAAAGTTGCCTGACTTTGTTGACATGTACAACCACATCCCAGTGAATTCCACCAACTGCACCCCAGCGTACCTGATGCGAGGAAGATCTAGCAAGTTACCTGTTGATCTAGACATGGGGGTCCTAACCCCCGAAGATACCTCGCCAGATGCCGATTGGGATACGGAAAGGCAGCAAAGGTACCGCAAAATACAGGAGTGCGTGGAAAGAAGTCTAGCCCAAGCCAGACAAAAACAAGAAAGGGACTACAACCAGAATGCTCCTGCGATTCCCTTGTCACCCGGTGAGCAAGTACTCAAACGGAAGAGGAGATTACACAAGCTTGACGACCAATGGGAAGCAGAACCGTATACCATCCTGCCATCCGATTTTGACAATACGAAGGTCTGTCTCATCAGCAAAGATGGAGGGGAAACCTCAAGGGCAATATCCAGAGATCACCTTAACCCCTTCGTGCCATGCGCCGTACTAGTACGGCGCTGCCGGCACTGCATTAGTGCCAGCCGCAGTACTAGTACGGCGCATCGATAACCGCGGTCTCGCGCTGAGCGCCGCGGTGATCGGTTGCGGGTGTCAGCTGTATATGACAGCTGACACCCCGCAGCAATGCCCACGATCGACGCTATCGCCGATCGCGGGCATTTAACCCCTCTGATGCCGCTGTCAATAGGGACAGCGGCATAGAGGGGGATCGCGCAGGGACGGGGGCTCCCTGCGCTCTCCCACCGGAGCAGCACGATGAGATCGCGCTGCTCCGGTGACCTGGAAGGAGTCCCCGGATCCAAGATGGCCGCGGGACTCCTTCCGGGTCATGAGATGACCCTGCTTGCCGGCGCCTGCTGAGAATTCCTCATAGCAGGCGCCGGCAAGCCTCTTGTAACGTGCCTCTAAGATCGGTGATCTGACAGAGTGCTGTGCACACTGTCAGATCACCGATCTGTGATGTCCCCCCCGGGACAAAGTAAAAAAGTTTAAAAAAAAAATGTCCACATGTGTAAAAAAAAAAAAAAAAAAAATTCCTAAATAAAGAAAAAAAAAAAAAAATATTCCCATAAATACATTTCTTTATCTAAATAAAAAAAAAATCACACAATAAAAGTACACATATTTAGCATCGGCACGTCCGTAACGACCCCACCTATAAAACTATATCACTAGTTAACCAAAAAAAAAAAACGAGGCAAAAAACAATGCTTTATTCTCATACCGCCAAACAAAAAGTGGAATAACACGCGATCAAAAAGATGGATATAAATAACCATGGTACCGCTGAAAACGTCATCTTGTCCCGCAAAAAAAAAGCCGCCATACAGCATCGACAGCAGAAAAATAAAAAAGTTATAGCTCTCAGCATAAAGCGATGCAAAAATAATTATTTTTTTATATAAAATAGTTTTTATTGTGTAAAGGCGCCAAAACATAAAAAAATTACATAAATGAGGTATCGCTGTAATCATACTGACCTGAAGAATAAAACTGCTTTATCAATTTTACCACACGTGGAACGCTATAAACGCTCCCCCTAAAAGAATTTCAGGAATTGCTGGTTTTTGTTCATTCCGCCTCCCAAAAATCGGAATAAAAAGCGATCAAAAAATGTCATGTGCCCGAATATGGTACCAATAAAAACGTCAACTCGTCCCGCAAAAAATAAAATCTCACATGACTCTGTGGGCCAAAATATGGATAAATTATAGCTCTCAAAATGTGGTGATGCAAACTATTTTTTGCAATAAAAAGCGTCTTTTAGTGTGTGATGGCTGCCAACCATAAAAATCCGCCCAAAAAACGCTATAAAAGTAAATCAAATCCCCCTTCATCACCCCCTTAGTTAGGGAAAAATAATAAAATTTTAAAAAATATATTTATTTCCATTTTCCCGTTAGGCTACTTTCACACTAGCGTCGGTACGGGGCCGTCGCGCTGCGTCGGCCCGACGTACAGACGCATACTGTGCAAGCGCCGCACAACGGGGGCAGTGGATGCTGTTTTTCCACGCATCCGCTGCCCCATTGTGAGGTGTTACATGTAACGTTTTTTGATGCCGGCGGTCCGCCACAACACGACGCAACCGTCGCACGACGGTTGCAACGTGTGTCAATACGTCGCAATGCGTCGCTAATGTTAGTCTATGGGGAAAAAATGCATCCTGCAGATGACTTTGCAGGATGCGTTTTTTCGCCAAAACGACGCATTTCGACGTATGCAAAAAAACGCTAGTGTGAAAGTAGCGCTAGGGTTAGGACTAGGGTTAGGGCTAGGGTTAGGGTTGGGATTAGGGCTAGGGTTAGGGCTGGGGTTAGGGTTGGGGTTAGGGTTTCAGTTAGAATTGGGGAGTTTTCACTGTTTAGGCACATCAGGGGCTCTCCAAACGCGACATGGCGTCCGATCTCAATTCCAGCCAATTCTGCTTTGAAAAACTAAAACAGTGCTCCTTCCCTTCCGAGTTCTCCTGTGCGCCCAAACAGTGGTTTCCCCCAACATATGGGGTATCAGCGTTCTCAGGACAAGTTGGACAACAACTTTTGCGGTCCAATTTGTCCTGTTACCCTTGGGAAAATAAAAACGTGGGGGCTAAAATATCAGTTTCGTGGAAAAAAAAATATTTTTTATTTTCACGGCTCTGCGTGATAAACTGTAGTGAAACACTTGTTGGTTCAAAGTTCTCACAACACATCTAGATAAGTTCCCTGGGGGGGTCTAGTTTCCAATATGGGGTCACTTGTGGGGGGTTTCTACTGTTTAGGTACATCAGGGGCTCTGCAAATGCAACATGACACCTGCAGACCAATCCATCTAAGTCTGCAATTCAAACGGCGCTCCTTCCCTTCCGAGCTCTGCCGTGCGCCCAAACAGTGGTTCCCCCCCATATATGGGGTATCAGCGTACTCAGGACAAATTGTACAACAACTTTTGTTGTATAATTTCTCCTGTTACCCTTGGGATAATAAAAACGTGGGGGCTAAAATATCATTTTCGTGGAAAAAAATATATTTTTTATTTTCGCGGCTCTGCGTTATAAACTGTAGTGAAACACTTGTTGGTTCAAAGTTCTCACAACACATCTAGATAAGTTCCCTGGGGGGTCTAGTTTCCAATATGGGGTCACTTGTGGGGGGTTTCTACTGTTTAGGTACATCAGGGGCTCTGCAAATGCAACATGACACCTGCAGACCAATCCATCTAAGTCTGCATTTCAAACGGCGCTCCTTCCCTTCCGAGCTCTGCCGTGCGCCCAAACAGTGCTTCACCCCAATGTATGGGGTATCTGCGTACTCAGGACAAATTGGACAATAACTTTTGTGGTCCAATTTCTCTTGTTACCCTTGGGAAAAAAAATTGCTGGCTAAAACATCATTTTGTGGAAAGAAAAAATGATTTTTTAATTTTCACAGCGCTACATTCTAAACTTTAGTGAAACAATTGGGGGTTAAAAGTGCTCACATCTAGATAAGTTCCTTAGGTGGTCTTCTTTCCAAAATGGTGTCACTTGTGGGGGTTTCCACTGTTTAGGCACGTCAGGGGCTCTCCAAACACGACATGGGTTCCGATCTCAATTCCAGCCAATTTTGCATTGAAAAGTCAAATGGCGCTCCTTCCCTTCCGTGCTCTGCCATGCGCTCAAACAGTGGTTTATCCCCATATATGAAGTATCAGCGTACTCAGGACAAATTGCACAACAACTTTTGGGGTCCAATTTATCCTGTCACCCTTGGGAAAATAAAAAATTTGGGGCAAAAAGATCATTTTTTGTGAAAATTAATATGAATTTTTTTTTACGGCTCTACATTATAAACTTCTGTGAAGCACTTGGAGGTTCAAAGTGCTCACCACACATCTAGATTAGTTCCTTAGAGGGTCTACTTTCCAAAATGGTGTCACTTGTGGGGGTTTCCACTGTTTAGGCACATCAGGGGCTCTCCAATCGCGACATGGGTTCCGATCTCAATTCCAGCAAATCTTGCATTGAAAAGTCAAATGGCGCTCCTTCCCTTCCGAGCTCTGCCATGTGCCCAATCAATGGTTTACCCCAACATGTGGGGTATCGGCGTACTCAGGACAAATTGTACAACGACTTTTTTGGTCCAATTTCTCCTGTTACCCTTGGTAAAATAAAACAAATTGGATCTGAAGTAAAAATTTTGTGAAAAAAAAGTTAAATGTTCAATTCCAAAAATTCCCGTGAAGCACCTGAAGGGTTAATAAACTTTTTGAATGTGGTTTTGAGTACCTTGAGGGGTGCAGTTTTTAGAATGGTGTCACTTTTGGGCATTTTCTGTCATATAGACCCCTCAAAGTCACTTCAAGTGTGAGGTGGTCCGTAAAAAAAATGGTTTTGCAAATTTTGTTGCAAAAATAAGAAATCGCTGGTCAACTTTTAACCCTTATAACTCCCTAACAAAAATAAATTATGTTTCCAAAATTGTGCTGATGTAAAGCAGACTTGTGGGAAATGTTGTTTATTAACTATATTATGAGATATAACTTTCTAATTTAAGGGCATAAAAACTGAAAGTTTGAAAATTGCTAAATTTTCATAATTTTCGACACATTTTTGTTTTTTTCACAAATAAATGCAAGTCATATCGAAGAAGTTTTACCACTATCATGAAGTACAATATGTCACGAGAAAACATTGTCAGAATCACCAGGATCCGTTGAAGCGTTTTAGAGTTATGACCTCATAAAGTGACAGTGGTCAGAATTCTAAAAATTGGCCCTGTCACTTAGGTGAAAACAGGCTTCGGGGTGAAGGGGTTAAAGTCTGCCCTGATAAGTTGAGAGAAAAGGAAACAGATCCAAGAACCTCTCCACCTGTAGAAGAGGAGAAGATGATACACACTGTTCTTGGCGATTTTCCCCAGTCCTGGACTCAAATAAATCAAGCCATCGTGGTACCTGTCTTAACGTTTCGTCAACTGAAACAGCCAGAACTAAATGTGGTGCCAGATCATCCGGACCCGCAATCACACCAGAGGATGCCATGCCAACCGTTGAACCGGCAAGTCCTCCCTCTGCTATCGGTGAATCTGCCATACCCACCACTAGTAGCAGCAGCCCTGAGAGCTCCAGTGTGCCAGTGCTACCCAGACTCACTAGAAGTGTAGCTAGAAGACAGTGCACTACACCAGCGATAGCCTCTTGCCCCCTGGACCTCTGGGTAATGGTGGTAATGGTCATGTTCTCTCAGCAGGGCTATCCTCCCAAAATTAGTGGCGCTGGTTTTGTTATTTAAGCCCACCTCATGTGGTATGAATCACTATGGTATGGACAGCCTGTTTTTAGGGACCTTTCCACACAACCATATTTAGGTCTGCTAGATGTATGATGTGTAAGGACTTAGTCTATATGTGACCAGTTTTCTATGCATGGTATAAGTGCATGTTTCTATGCCACAAGATATTAAGAGTGTTGGCTTCATATGTATGATACTTTCTCATTGCATCTTATATCATCTATTTCATCTTATATTGTGCTTACTGTTTGACCAGCTTATAGTGTTCAGGTACACTTTTGTATATGTCTACCTCTATATTTGCAAGCGAGCTGTGCCATGTTTTCACACTGTTATATGCTATAGGGTAGATATATTTTTGTATTAGTTGTATTTATTACTACTTACCCTGTATAGCCTATACCCTGTATATTGTGCTTACTACTTGTACATTGTTTCTATCCCACCAACCATGTCCAGGGGGGGTGGTTCCCTTTGTGGAACCGATGACACATTTGAGTTGAGGTTTTAAGTGATTTTAATTGTGTGGTGTTTTTTTGGTTGACAAATAAAAATTTTGTATTACATTTAGTGGTGGTCCCTGTCATATAGCTTGATGCTTTTCTCTTCTTGGTTGGTTGTACTTTGTTCTCAGTTAAGCTTGGGTTGACCCCCTATTTTTAAGCTTTGTTATTTTGCAGGGATGGTTCCCTCCACCTTTTTGTATGTACACCAGCGATAGCAAGCGCAGCGGGCCCTGTTAGGCCAATAGCAACCCCTGCACTGCGGAGGTCTACACGTAGCACCAAGAATCAAACTCCACTCCGCTACAAAACTTGGAAATATTAATGATAGTTGCTATTTGGTTGAAAATGTTGGTGTAAATATCTTTGTTACAGGTTTAAAAATGGACAGTGGAGTAATGGACAGTGAATTACTCCAAAGCTTTCAAAAGGGATCCCTTTGTTTACCCGGGATCCCTGCTGTTTCAAGTTTGCACCCACTGAACTGGGAGTCATGAACTGTGCATGACCAAAACTTTTGCAACGTTCAAGTGTCCTCACCTCCTGTAAAGGGAAGCACTGTTATATTTACTTGTTCATAGCATTTACTTGTTTATAGCATTTCAAAATTTTGTATGTCTTTTACTAACATGTATTGTTGTTCTTCTTTTCCCAGTCTGGGAGTACTGGATTTAACGGGGGGGGGGGGGGAGTGCAGCACCCCAGAGTCCTGGTCATTACAGTAACGTCGCTCTGCCGCTAAGGGGGGTGATGGTACGTCTGATGGCACTAAAAGAGTTCACCTGACCAGGTATCACAGTCACACATTACACTTCTTCACACTCCGGCCACCAGGGGGAGCAAAAGGTCCTATCTACTAGGCCACTCCTCACACATGGGTAAAACTGGGGGTTGGATAGGAAGTTGGGGAGAAAGTAGCTGGGGAGAGTTCGAGGGAGGACCTGTCAGGGGTGGGATCCTGACAGCGGCCTAAGACAGACAGATCGTTACGGAGCCATGCCTGTACTGTATAGCGGCAGACTCCTAAGAAAGGACATGAAGCGAAGTATATTGTGGAGAAGTGAGAAACGGGATCACAGCACAAAGGAGATAGAACCAGAAGGAGTCGTGCCCCGAGATCGGCAACATCCTTCTGAGGCGCATAGCCGGTGGCCGGAGCACCGAGGAAGTAATAGGCTCTACGCATTACTTTGAACTACGGCAGGGCAGTTAACTCTAGGTTGGCTGTCTCACCTTGACACCTAATGAAGACAACGGAGGCAACTGTGGGAGAGGGGCGTCTCTAGGGTCCCTATAAAATAACTCCAGGCCTACCCCGTCATACGGGTGCGTCCTATCCATATCATCTGGGGGACGGAGAGAAAGAACAGAAACAAACACGACAGTTGTGAGGACTATCCCGTGGTGCTTAGCAGGGAGGTTCTACAACACACAGGCGCTGGTAGGGAGGCTACTGATTTCCACCTGCGAAGGGAACTCTGGATGTGCCTTCGAACCGGCCGGTCTCAGCCAGCCCTGTTAGCAGTGCTCTGGATTGCGGATGCCGAAGCCTTCAGTAAAGAGGTAAAGAGACTGCAACCCTGTGACCTCGTTATTTACTGCGACTTACACCGTCACCTACATCTTTAATTGGGCACCCCTTAGCAGGGCCACGGACCGGGTCAGGCCACCGTGACATCCCCAGAACCGAGAGAGACCCAGTACCGAGTACCCCGCTGCCCTGCGTTTGGGGTCCGCTCCATATACACACACCGTGTTCCAAATTATTATGCAAATTGAATTTAAGTGTCATAAAGATTTAATTGTTTTGTCTTTCAAATAAACTCGTGGAAGGTATTATGTCTCAGGGCTCAATGGATCACTGAAATCAATCAATCTTAAACACATGTGATAATTAGTTTTCCAGGTGATTCTAATTAAAGGAAAAGTACTTAAAAATAATATTCCACATTATTAAGCAAGCCACAGGTTTCAAGTTACGTGGGAAAGAAAAAGGATCTCTCTGCTGCTGAAAAGCATCAAATAGTGCAATGCCTTGGTCAAGGGATGAAAACAGTAGATATATCCCGAAAATGTAAGCGTGATCATCATACTGTGAAGAGATTTGTGGCTGAATCTGAGCACAGACGTGTTCGTGTTGATACAGGCATAATGAGGAAGGTTTCTGCCAGACAAATTCATTGGATTAAGAGAGCAGCTGCCAAAATACCATTACAAAGCAGCAAACAGTTATTTGAAGCTGCTGGTGCCTCTGGATTCCCTCAAACATCAAGGTGTAGGATCCTTCAAAGGCTTTCTGTGGTACATAAACCTACTATTCAGCCACCCCTAAACAGTGTTCACAAGCAGAAACAGTTGCAGTGGGCCCAGACATACATGAAGACTAATTTTCAAACAGTCTTGTTTACTGATGAGTGTCGAGCAACCCTGGATGGTCCAGATGGATGGAGTAGTAGATGGTTGGTGGACGGGCACCATGTACCAACAAGACTGCGACGTGACGAGAAAAGACGACAATTTAGACATTGAATAGGAGATCATATTGGAGACATCACTCACGAATGGACACTGCCATGGTGAGACACATAAATAATGCACACGGAAGGAATTATAACATCCTAACATTTAAGGGGATCAAACATGTGAGGAGACCACCAAAGGGGGGTTACTGGGACCAACAAATATTACAAAAAAAAGCCAAATGAATACCCAAACACAGTGTCACCCCCATATGGAATAAATCAACAAATGAGTTACAGCTGATTTCTTTAAAACAATCCCTAAAGTATCCTAAAAGGAAGCCAGGAGAGATAACTCAAATTCCAAACCGCAAATTACCCCCCTCTTCTCCCCCCCCCCCCCCAGTCTTATCCTTATCCCTGTCTTCATACACCATCCCGAAAATCCCCTATATTTTCTTCAACATTAAGATTAACAGAAATGTTCATGTCTTAATGCCACCTTCATAAGATCTCACCATAGTCATGTTATGAATTATAAGATCAAATATCTTATTTTTAAAAAAACTGATTCTGGTGTCAAGTTATTTTGCCAATTTTCATATCCAAAGCCTGTCCCACTAATCCATGAGTATGATGGAGAGATCTAAAAGCATTGTGGATAGTAATACACTAGGAGTCTTACTAAGTCAATTTGTTATGGTAGTGATTGCTGATACATATAGAATGTCTGGAAATTGTGGGTACCTCATGTGTTCCTCAGATGAACCGCATGTTATTAAGAGACACATGTAGACCGGAAATGCATAGTTGTGCCAGACCGGATATGACGGTTATGCTTTCCACTGTGAGAAGAGCAACCTATGCTGCATCTGCATTCCACTATGAATTGCGAGAGAGACACGTGAACTGGCAGTGCGCGGGCCAGAGGACTGGATGTGACATGGAGTGACTGTGCTTTCCATTAGGCACACCCTAATGAATAATACAGATGAGCCTGGTAAGAAATGCACATGATATCACATAGGTGGCATGCACAACATGGTGCCACTCACCGGTGGTAATATGCACTCAGAAACCACTAATTAACAGACATTGAGATATGAATCTAATGATAAGGAGGTGTCACCCCTAATATAATTTATTAATTAGTGTATGAATAAATGATGACATGATTGGCATAGGTCTGTACACCTTTTGGACTATGTTAGTCTGAAGAAATTTCCCTGATGAATCCTGGCCATGGAAACACGTGGGGCTTTTAGAGAAATCATTAGGGTCATATATGCCAAAGGTACAGCTATGGACTGCCATTGTAAGGGTTGGGAGTCAATGGTCTGTAGGGCCAGTATAGTATTATACAGAACTGAGGAATCATGACGTCTTATATGGCACTGACTACATTCTAGGTGAGATCATTCTGATTTCTTATGCACTATACTGCACCTTTTACAGGGTATGCACTAAGAAATGATGAGATCACTTTAATTTGGTATGCACTATATTGCATTTTAAATTAAGTGGATTGATGGGGACTGTTTGGCCTCCTCCTCTTCCTACTCAGTTAGCTATATGTGTGTTAAGTGTGGACTAATAGGGGGGTTTATTTATTTATCTTTGAGATTTGACCCGACCACTGTAGGTTACTATTATCTCTGATAACAATTGAAGCCCTTCAAATATTGTCACACTCTATATATCTAATTGATGCTTTTAGTACCTCTAATTGTTCCTACACACCAGGGGGCCTAAGTAGGCTTGAATTCATAAATGTAATTATAGGGTCTCCCCTATTTTAAAAAAAACAGCAAAGGCTATTTGCCCCCTCCCAGACTAATAACACCAGCCCTCAGCCGCCCCATAAATGGCGCTTCAATTAGATGTGAAAAATTCTGGTGATTAGCTTCAGCTCTTCCTGATTGCCCTGGAGCATTGGCAATCGGGTAATGGTTTTGATGTCAGCTGTGTAATGTCCGCTGACATCAAGCCCACAGGTTAGTAGTAATCAATCTCTGTTTATAAGATTGCTTTATTAGTATGTAATCTAGCTTTAAATGACAGAGAATTAGTGTATTTAAAAGCTGATGTTAAAAATGCATGTCATACGGATGTCACATGGACGCTAGATGAGAATAATCACATTGTACTCACATTACACTCATCCTACTTTTCTGGATCAACATCAGACTGATGTTTTATATGCTAGTGTGACTCCAGCCTTACCCAGTGACTGAACCACTGAACCACTGAACTGTGATGGATCAGATACTGCCAGTAGAGATGTGTGAACCCGAACGGTAAAGTTCAGGGTCCGTACTGATCACCTAGTGTCCGTGCATGGACCCGAACACAGACTTCTCCCTGAAATCCATGTTACTGTTCGGGTTCGACAGCCCGAATATCCTGAGTTTCACGTGCTGTACTCTGTGGGCAATATATAAAAAAATTAAAAAATGGCATGGGATCCCTCTATTTTGACTAACTTGGGAAGGTAAAGCTGACAGCTGTGGGCTACAACTCCCAATCTGTCAGCTTTATATTGGCTGGTTACTAAAAATAGAGGGGTCCCTCGCCATTTTTTTAAATTCTTAAAATAATTTAAAAAAACGGCATGGGGTCACCCACCCATTTTTGACAACCAGCCAAGCTGGGGGCTGGTATTCTCAGACTGTGAATGGGCCATTGATATTGGCCCTCCCCAGCCTAAAAATAGCAGCCTGCAGCCACCCCAATTCTCGCGCTTTGCACGGCTCTTCCCACTTGCCCTGGTGAGATAATAGTTTGGGGGTTGATGTCAGCTATAAAACACCCCCATTACTAACCCTGTAGTGAAAATTAAATAAAGACACACATGAAAAAGACCTTTAACCCCTTAAACCCATATGACGTACTATCCCGTCAAGGTGACCTGGGACTAAATTCCCAGGGACGTACGTCATAGCGATCGGCCGCGCCCACGGGGGGAGCGCGGCCGATCGCGGCCGGGTGTCAGCTGACTATCGCAGCTGACATCCGGCACTATGTGCCAGGAGTGGTCACGGACTGCCCCCGGCACATTAACTCAAACATGATCGCAGCGTTCCGGGGGCATAGGGAAGCATCGCGCAGGGAGGGGGCTCCCTGCGGGCTTCCCTGAGACCCTCGGTACAAGGCAATGTGCTCACCTTGTACCGATGTACCGAGCATCTCCTCCCTGAAGGCCCCGGATCCAAAATGGCCGCCAGGTTGCATCCGGGTCCTGCAGGGAGGTGGCTTACCAAGCGCCTGCTCAGAGCAGGCGCTGGTAAGCCAGGAGCAGTGCACATCAGATCGCTGATCTGATACAGTGCTCTGCAAAGTGTCACATCAGCGATCTGATCTTATAACATGATGCTTCCCCCTGGGGCAATGTTATGAAGTAAAAAAAAAATATTCAGATGTGTAAAAAAAAAAAAATCCTAAATAAAGAAAAAAAAAATAAATATTGTTCCCATAAATACATTCCTTTATCTAAATAAAAAAACCAAAACAATAAAAGTACACATATTTACTATCGCCGTGTCAGTAACAACCCGACCTATAAAACTGTCCCACTAGTTAAAGGGACTCTGCCACCCCCTCCAGCCGTTAGAAACTAAAAGAGCCACCTTGTGCAGCAGTAATGCCGCGCTGTTTTCAAATCAAATCCAGCGCCTGCGCAGTTTTGTTCTGCCTGGGGCAGGCGCAGTGAGCGCTGCCCATCTGACCTCAGATCAGCTGAATATACACAAGCTGTAAGGCGGGGGACCTGGGTGAGTGGCTGACACACGCAGTGCGCATGCCCAGGAATCCCAGCCCGGCACTGTGCATAATGCATAACACACTGCGGGGCTGGGATTCACAAGCAGGGCAGCCGCGCAGGCGCAGTCTGCGAGACTGCATCTGAGGTCAGATGAGCAGCGCTCACTGCACCTGCCCCAGGCAGACCAAAACTGCGCAGGCGCCGGATTTGATTTGAAAACAGCGCGGAGGGGGCGGCGCCCGGCGCCGAAGAAGCCTTGAGTGACGGCAGTGTGGCGTGTGCAGCAGGGGGGTTAAGACCTGCCTCCAGGGCTAAAGACAGGTATTTTTGCGAATTATAAAATGCTTTATTTCTGCTTTGACTGCACCAATAACTAAAAGAGCCACCTTGTCAGAATGCAGCATTACTGCTGCACAAGGTGGCTCTTTTAGTTTCTAACGGCTGGAGGGAGTAACAGAGTCCCTTTAACCCCTTCAGTGAACACTGTAAAAAAAAAAAACTAGGCAAAAAATAACGCTTTATTATCATACCGGCGAACAAAAAGTGGAATAACACGCAATCAAAAAGACGGATATAAATAACCATGGTACCGCTGAAAACGTCATCTTCTCCCGCAAAAAACGAGCCACCATACAGCATCATCAGCTAAAAAATAAAAAAGTTATAGTCCTCAGAATAAAGCGATGGAAAAATAATTATTTTTTCTATAAAATAGTTTTTATCGTATAAAAGCGCCAAAACATAAAAAAATGATATAAATGAGGTATCGCTGTAATCATACTGAAACAAAGAATAACACGTCTTTATCCATTATACCAAACACGGAACGGTATAAACTCCCCCCCAAAAAAGAAATTCATGAATAGCTGGTTTTTTGGTCAAACTGCCTCACAAAAATTGGAATAAAAAGCGATCAAAAAATGTCACATGCCCGAAAATGTTACCAATAAAAACGTCAACTCGTCCCGCAAAAAACAAGACCTCACATGACATGGACCAAAATATGGAAAAATTAGCTTTCAAAATGTGGTAACACAAAAAAATATTTTTTGCAATAAAAAGCATCTTTTAGTGTGTGACAGCTGAAAATCATAAAAATCCGCTAAAAAACCCGCTATAAAAGTAAATCAAACCCCCTTCATCACCCCCTTAGTTAGGGAAAAATAAAAAAAATGAAAAAAAAATGTATTTATTTCCATTTTCCCATTAGGGTTAGGGCTAGGGTTAGGGCTAGGGTTGGGGTTAGGGTTGGGGTTAGGGCTAAGGTTAGGGCTAGGGTTAGGGTTGGGCTTGGGTTGGAGCTAGGGTTAGGGTTGGGGCTAGGGTTAGGGTTGGGGCTAGGGTTGGGGCTAGGGTTAGGGCTAGGGTTAGGGTTGGGGCTAGGGTAAGGTTTTGGATTGCATTTATGGTTGGGATTAGGGTTAGGGGTGTGTCAGGGTTAGGGCTGTGGATAGGGTTATGGTTGGGATTAGGGTTAGGGGTGTGTTGGAGTTAGGGGTGTGGTTAGGGTTGGGGTTAGGGGTGTGGTTGGGATTAGGGGTGTGTTTGGGTTAGGGTTTCAGTTAGAATTGGGGGTTTCCACTGTGTAGGCACATCAGGGCTCTCCAAACGCGTCATGGTGTCCGATCTCAATTCCAGACAATTCTGCGTTGAAAAAGTAAAAGAGTGCTCCTTCCCTTCCGAGCTCATCCGTGCGCCCAAACAGGGGTTTACCCCAACATATGAGGTATCAGCGTACTCAGGACAAATTGGACAACAACTTCTTGGGTCCAATTTCTCTTGTTACCCTTGGGATAATAAAAATTTGGGGGGCTAAAAAACATTTTTGTGGGAAAAATGATTTTTTATTTTCACGGCTCTGCGTTATAAACTGTAGTGAAATACTTGGGGGTTCAAAGTTCTCACAGCACATCTAGATAAGTTCCTTGGGGGGGTCTAGTTTCCAATATGGGGGAGTTTCTACTGTTTAGGTACATCAGGGGCTCTGCAAATGCAACATGACGCCTGCAGACCAATCCATCTAAGTCTGCATTCCAAATGGCGCTCCTTCTCTTCTGAGCTCTGCCATGCGCCCAAACGGTGGTTACCCCCCACATATGGGGTATCAGCGTACTCAGGTCAAATTGGACAACAACTTTTGGGGACCAATTTCTCCAGTTACCCTTGGGAAAATACAAAACTGGGGGCTAAAAAATATTTTTTGTGGAAAAAAAAAAGAATTTTTATTTTCACGACTCTGCATTTTAAACTGTAGTGAAACACTTGGGTTTTCAAAGATCTCGCAACACATCTAGATAAGATCCTTAGGGGGTCTACTTTCCAAAATGGTGTCACTTGTGGGGGGTTTCAATGTTTAGGCACATCAGGGGCTCTCCAAACGCAACATGGCATCCCATTTCAATTACAGCCAATTTTGCATTGAAAAGTTAAACGGCGCTCCTTCCCTTCTGAGCTCTGCCATGCACCCAATCAGTAGTTTACCCTCACATATGGGGTATCAGCATACTCAGGACAAATTGAACAACAACGTTTGGGGTACAATTTCTTCTGGTATCCTTGGGAAAATAAAAAATTGGGGGCGAAAAGTTCATTTTTGTGAAAAAATATTATTTTTTATTTTTACGGCTCTACATTATAAACTTCTGTAAAGCAATTGGTGGGTCAAAGTGCTCACCACACATCTAGATAAGTTCCTTAGGAGGTCTACTTTCTAAAATGGTGTCACTTGGGAAGGTTTCAATGGTTAGGCACATTAGTGGCTCTCCAAACGCAACATGGCGTCCCATCTCAATTCCAGTCAATTTTGCATTGAAAAGTCAAATGGGGCTCCTTCCCTTCCGAGCTCTGCCATGCGCCCAAACAGTGGTTTACCCCCACATATGGGGTATCGTAATACTCAGGACAAATTGTACAGCAACTTTTGGGGTCCATTTTCTCCTGGTACCTTTGGTAAAATAAAACAAATTGGAGCTGAAGAAATTTTTTTGTGAAAAAAAATTAAATGTTCTTTTTTTTTAAAACATTCCAAAAATTCCTGTGAAACACCTGAAGGGTTAATAAACTTCTTGAATGTGGTTTTCAGGAGCACCTTGAGGGGTGCAGTTTTTAGAATGGTGTCATACTTGGTTATTTTCTATCATATAGACCCCTCAAAATGACTTCATATGTGATGTGGTCTCAAAAAAAATGGTGTTGTAAAAATTTTAAATTGCTGGTCAAATTTTAACCCTTATAACTCCCTAACAAAAAAAAAATTGTTTCCAAAATTGTGCTGATGTAAAGTAGACATTTGGGAAATGTTACTTATTAAGTATTTTGTGTGACATATCTCTGTGATTTAAGAGCATAAAAATTCAAAGTTGGAAAATTGCAAAATTTACAAAATTTTTGCCAAATTTCTGTTTTTTTCACAAATAAACGCAGGTAATATCAAAGAAATTTTACCACTATCATGAAGTACAATATGTCTCGAAAAAAAAATGTCAGAATCCCCGGGTTCCCGTTGAAGAATTCCAGAGTTATAACCTCATAAAAGGAAAGTGGTCAGAATTGTAAAAATTGGCCGGGTCATTAACATGCAAACCACCCTCGGGGCTTAAGGGGGTTAATTTAACAAAACACACATAAAGGATTTTTTTAATTTAAAATAAGCACATCCCACCCTCTTTTACTCATTTATTAATGTAAAATTAAAAATAATAAAAGATCATATTCCTCACCTGTCCGACGACAATCCATTTATTCCATGAAGAGGTCAACCCTGCTTCATCTGGATTGCATGGCTGAGCGATAGCACGATGTGACTGCTAAGCCATGAGTCCAGGAGACGCTAAGCTAAACCTGAGAGCACAGCAAGTGACCTACGGTGATGTCATTGAGATTACCGCCGGTCATAGGCAGCGGTTCTCATGCTCAGCTTAGTGTTTCCTGGACTCACGGCTGAGCGGTTGCATCATGCCATCCCTAAGCCATTCAATTCAGAAGTAGCAGAGTTGGCCTCTTCGTTTGACAAATGTATTGTCGTCGGACAGGTGACGAATATAGTGTTCTATAATTTTAATTTTACATTAATAAATGGGTAAAAGAGGGTGGGAAGTGTTTATTTCAAATAAAGGTTTTTTTCTATGTGTTTATTTCAATTAAAGGACTTTTCTGTGTGTCTTTATTTAATTTTCATAATGGGGTTAGTAATTGGGATTCTTATAGACGCCTCTCCATTACTAACCTGTGGGCTTTATGTCAGCTGACATTACAAATCTGACATCAACCCCACAGATATTACCCCACTTGCCACTGCACAAGGGCAAGTGGGAAGAGCTGAGCAAAGCACCAGAATTGGCGCATCTAATAGATGAGCCTTTCCTTGGGCAGTTGCAGGCTACTATTTGTAGGCTGGAGAGGGCCAATATCCATGGCTCATTCCCAGTCTGAGAATACCAGCCCCCATCTGTCTGCTTTAGCTTGGCTGGTTGTCAAAAATGGGGGGACCCTATGCCATTTTTAAAAATGATTTATTTAAATAATTTAAAAAAATGGCGAGTAACCCCTCTATTTTTGATAACCAGCCAACCAGCTGTCAGCTTTACCTGCACTGGTTTGCAAAATTTTTTATTTTATTGATTTATTTATTTATTATACAGGTGCTGTCTGATGAATACTCTCATTATTGTATCCTTCTGTTGCTGCAATCATCGAGTCCAGGCGTACAATGATTAGAGTAGTACTCTCATCAGCCGATGCATGTGACTGGTGGTAACCTTTTTACCGCTGGTCACAGCTGTTGACTCACACACTGTCATCTGTATGACAGCATGGGAACCGCAGAACTCTGACCGCCGGTAACGAACTTACTGCCAATCAGAACAGATGACAGCGTGGGAAACGCCAGTTGTTCGGACCACCCATTCATTTGAACGGGGTCCAGGTTCAAGTTTGTGTACCTTTCTGGTACGCAAACCGAACTTTTTGTAAATGTTTAGGCGAGCCCGAAGGAACCGAACGTCCACGGGTCCACCCATCACTACTGGTCATCACAGTACAAGGTATGCTAATCTGTAAGATGTCATAGCTGCAAGGCATTGTGCTGAGATCTGTCTGACAATGAAAACTGACTTTGCTTGCTCTCTGATGCTTCAGCACTGTAGGAGGAAATGGTGCCAGGCAAGTTTTTTTTTTCTGAGAAATGTGAATCAAATCTCAAAATGTTGAAACGCTAGAAAAACCACAAATTTCAGGAAATTCAACTCTAGCTCAATCCTCCACAAATTGATCCGCTTATCTCTAGTATTTTACTCTGTGTTTGACAAGATGCCAAAACTTATCTTGTCATTTGATTATATTATGTTTTTTGTGACTTTTCTTCAAGGACTTTTTAAGATGTTGCACTTCATTGTTGTGTTTCTGCTGAATAAGAGACTATTTGCATTTTAAAAGGATGCATTTCCCATACTATTTAGGTATGTTGAAATGTTTATCCTCAGAGAAGTTTATTTTTTTGTGTTTTTGTAGCAAATCATTTTTATTCATGTACAATAATAATGTTGATAATTGCAGTTGAAGGAGATTATTACATTGTCTATATGTTACTTTAAAGTTGGCAACCCTGTTTTCTAGAATTAGTTCTATGGAGAAATTGCATAGTAGTGGATTCTGTGAACTCCTCCTATCTTCCACCAGAGACAATAAAACATAAAGATCCTCACCTTCACTGAACACTCGATCCACATTTAACCCATAAGTGGCACAGGTCTCATAGTACATACAACGTTTCATGTCATTGCATAGACCTCTGGCCCGCACATCTTCAATAACCCTTGGATTGCTTGAGCTAATTTTATCTGAAAGAAGCAATACTGTAAGTCAGAAGTCACATATACTTCAGAGTTTACTGTGTATAGTTAAACATTAGTGATGAGCGAATATACTCGTTACTCGAGATTTCTCGAGCATGCTCGGGGGTCCTCCGAGCATCTTTTAGTGCTCGGAGTTTTAGTTTTTCTTGCCGCAGCTGAATGATTTACATCTGTTAGCCAGCATAAGTACATGTGGGGATTCCCTAGCAACCAGGCAACCCCCACATGTACTTATGCTAGCTAACAGATGCAAATCATTCAGCTGCGGCAATAAAAACTAAAACTCCGAGCACTAAAACATACTCGGAGGACCCCCGAGCGTGCTCGAGAAATCTCGAGTAACGAGTATATTCGCTCATCACTATTAAACATATATTATAAAACTACACTCTAACTATAAAGTATTCAGTGACATATTGTAAGAGGTCTCTTAGATTGTGAGCTCACTTCATAAAAGCAATACATTTAATTATTTTGGTATCTAGCAATTTTTCTTCCTTCCATTGATCTTCTATGGCAATTTTTGACTGTCCTTTTCCATACTCTACACAGTAGAGATGGCTTTCCCTGCTTGAATGCTGGGTCCCATAGAAAATACTGTTCTTTCTGCCCTTGTAGTTAAACCCATGTTTACTACCAAATACAAGACTAAATAAAAAACGTGAAAAATTGGCAATCTGAACACTCACCTTGAGTTCCAACCAGGGATATAGCGATGTCTAAGATACTTCGATAGTTTGCCAAAAGAGCATAGTACTGGAACATGTCTTGAAAACTCGCCTCATTCTCCAAACTGAACACAAAGATGACGCCATCCACCCAGTTAGCAAACTAAAAGTACAGCCCAGAAAGGGTAAATCAATAGGCAATCTGTCAGTGGGAATTACAGACACTGGTTTATGCCATTCCCCAGTCCCTGGAGAGTTCTCTAAATAACCCTTGCGCCTGTGACTAGTTGTAAAATGCTTTTAAAATCACTCAGTTCCCAGAGCCAGTGAGTTAATTCACATTCAGCTCTGTCTCTTCCAATTGTTGTCCTATTAAGGAAAGAAGAGTTTAATAGGTAACATCCCCAACACTGGAAATTGTCAGCACTGTAATCTGAGAACATTTCAGGAAATGTAATAGAGGATTGGATTTCCTCACAGTAATGGTGAATCGAAAGGCTGTATTTAAACCATATGTCACTAATATAATAGAGACCACATATACCGTTACTTTCCTTGGGTTAGATGATTACCAAAAAAGACAGACAGCACTGTATATGAAGATGAAGAATTCTTTATTTAGCTTGTGTGCAACATTGAACCAATGAACTAAAGACTCCTTCATCTTCACCGACCTTTCAAGTGCTGTCTTTCTCTTTTTTTTCTTTTTAAGAATTATTATTTGTGTGAATCTCAAGCCAGGCACCTTGGAAGCCTTTGCATATTATTATCAGATCATTTACTGTGCCCCTTTCCATTTTTTGTTTTATCATGGAAAGATAGATAGATAGATAGATAGATAGATAGATAGATAGATAGATAGATAGATAGATAGATAGATCCATACATCCGAACTCTTACCACCTCCTGTTGCTTATAACTCAAAAATATTCCTAGGATCCACCCTCTCCTCAACCCTGAATCTATGAACATCATAGTGCATGTCCTCATCATCTCTTGCCTCAACTACTGCAATATCCTCCGTGTCCTCCCATCTAACATTTTCACACATCTCTACTCCATCTATAACTCTGCTGCCAGACTATTCCACCTCTCTCCTCAATACTCCTCTGCTTCTCCTCTCTGTCAATCCATTCATTTGCTTCCAGTGTTCCAACTATTTCAGTTCAAACTACTAACATTGACATACAAGACCGTCCATACTCTGTCCCCTCCATATATCTCCAAACTAATCTCCCGTTATTGGAACTCCATGCCTCAACACTTCTGAATAATCACCATATTCGTAACTTTGAGATGGAACTTGAAAACCCATCTCTTTAAGGCTTCTTTCACACTTCTGTTGTTTGGCCACCGTCGCAATGCGTCGTTTTGGAGAAAAACGCATCCTGCAAAGTTGCCTGCAGGATACGTTTTTTCCCCATAGACTTGCATTAGCGACGCATTGCGAGGTATGGCCATATGTTGCATGCGTCGTCCACTGGATGCATCGGGTATTGGCGGCCCGTGGTTTCGAAAAAAGTTCAAGGGAACGTTTTTCATACGTTGCATCCTGCAATTTGGACTGCGCATGCCCGGGTGGAGATCGCTATCTCCTCCCTGGGACTTTAGAATGAGCAGCGGTCGCATTGAAAAACTGCGTCCGCTGCTCACGTTTGGCACAATTTCACCAACGTCCGTCAGTACGTCGCGCCGACGGTTTGTGACGGCCGAGTACCGACGGAAGTGTGAAAGAAGCCTGAGAAAGAGAACCCGCTGTCACCTCACCACCCTCGAAGCTGCTGCCACCCCCCACCCTACTGTCTTCCCCTATGTCAATCTGTCACTGTTAGTTTGTTCATTGTAATATATATTTGTATTTTGTTCGTAAATCCCTGTTCACATGTACAGCACCATAGAATAAATGGTGCTCTAAAAATAAATAATCATTAGACAGACAGATAGGGAGCTAGATAGAAAGATAATGAATAGACAGATAGATATAGAGCTAGCTAGCTAGGTAGATGATAGATAGACAGATAGATAGTTATGGGAGAGAAAGAGGGAAGTTTAATGTTCTTTACAGTTTTAACTAATCTCCCTAAGGACCTTAAATCTGCAATTAATTGATCACCTATACAATACACTGTAATACTGTTTTATTGCAGTGTATTGGGACATTTACAAACTTCTAAGTAGCTCAACCTGTTAGAGCTATAACGTGGCAAACAAAGAGGAGTTTAGTAGGTCCACAGTGGCCATGGCAGCCCATTGACTCGCTCTGATGGCAGCAGATGCTCTTGGTTGTTGGTGGTAGAACAGAGATTGGACCTTGTGCTGTTTGGTGCAGGCTCAGCTCTTGAGCCCAGTCCAAACAGTGATGGTGCATTTTGGCGGTAAATATATGGTGGTTTTCGCCAAGGGGTTAGACTTGTGTACGTTTGCAAACATTCTCCCATATTTCTATTCTTTTTCTATATGAATTCTTTTTTCTCTGTTGTTCAGTTTCCAATTCGAATAAATTTTTATTTCAACTTTAACATTTCATTTTATTATGTTATGAGAATGTGCACGAACTGGAGTAGATTCTTGAAATATTTAAATCTGTTTTCTATGTACTTATATCCTAGATCTATTATAATTTATTCCTATTCACTG
Source organism: Ranitomeya variabilis (assembly GCF_051348905.1). Lineage (NCBI taxonomy): Eukaryota > Metazoa > Chordata > Amphibia > Anura > Dendrobatidae > Ranitomeya > Ranitomeya variabilis. The sequence goes on from NC_135234.1 coordinate 655,393,148, forward strand.
TCTTGTCAGCGTGTTTCATCATCCATATGCTCCTATACTAAAATCAAGCAGAAGTCACAATTACCTTAGCATCTGGTGCTCCAGCTTCTTCTCTGATCAACAGAAGGTAGCTCTGCCCTTCCACACTTATCTCCTTCTTAAACTGATCACCTGGGTAAAGAGTAAGACAATATGGATTGTGAAATCTTTGCAAAGATAAATATACTTTGAAAAAATTGTGAAAACGAAGAGTAAGCAATGGATAAGACTTTTTTCTGCCATTTTGGTTTTATTTCATGAACCACTTAGATCCATCAGAAAACAGACCTTTCACAAACAGAAGCCATGACACCAGTGTGCACAAAGTCTAACAGCCACATTAAGTTCTAACTTGGAAAGACGTTGCATGGTTTAGAACTGCCAATGCTAAATGCCCTATTAGAGAATTCAGGGTTAATAGACAGTGTCCCTGGAACCTCCGTCAAGTATCCAGTGCACAGAGTAGTCGAAAAGTGCATCCCTTACGCTGGAGGATCCTATACATCTGTTGTTTTTAATGGCCACTGTGTTATACCTTTAGAGGTTGTTTGGAATCAGCAACAAAAATGGGCCATAAAATAATTACCGGGTACCTGTTGAATACCTGTTTCACTAGCACAGCTGCTCTTTTACTTCCCACCAGCTTTTGCTTTCTACGCTGAATTTGACATTAATTTCCTCTTTGGGTGCACAGCGGGGTATCAGGATCCCCTATATTTATGTATTACAGGTGATCAGAGTTGGTGCCAGGACAGGTACACAGTAGGATCAGATGAGCTTTGGGGTAACTTACTAATGAAGAGATACTGTTAAAACAGACAACCCTAGTAATATTTGAATGTATTGGCAAAAGGATCATTCATTTACAGGAGTTTTTAGGTGTTCACTTTAATATCACCATTCTAAGAACAATAGACCGAATATCCAACTGCATGAAAAAAGTATAAATCTGAGCATGGGTTTAGAAATATATAAAACATCCAGCTCGGGTGTTAACCAAGTGTCTTCGGCGTGGTCAGAAAATATGTTTGAGTCCCCGCGCCTACATGTCTCGCGGCTGTTCGACTGCCTGTTTGTTAGGCAATCCCCGCATGTGTTGTGGCTGTCGAACAGCCGTGAGATATGCAGTCTCTGGAACTCTAATATATTATTCGAGCTCGTTGAAGACACTCGGTTAGCACCCGATCATGCTCGGATAACATCTTATCAGAGTACATTCGCTCATCACTATTCCTGACACATATACTGAATGCATCTATGTATCCCTTTTTCTACAATACATGCCTATTTGAGACATACATTATGGCATGCCTGCACAGTGACATACATTCCAGCTTTCTCTATCATCAGTCAGAAATCAAAATTTGAGCACAGTCTTCACGTGAACCAGTAAGATTCAACACAAAAGCTTATTAAAAATTGCAAACAGGTCTTTCCTATGTACCATTTACAGTTGTGGCCAAAAGTATTGACACCCCTGCAATTCTGTCAGATAATACTCAGTTTCTTCCTGAAAATGATTGCAAACACACATTCTTTGGTATTATTATCTTCATTTAATTTGTCATAAATGAAAAAACACAAAAAGAATCGTCCTAAAGCCAAATTGGATATAATTCCACACCAAACATAAAAAAGGGGGTGGCCAAAAGTATTGGCACTGTTCGAAAAATCATGTGATGCTTCTCTAATTTGTGTAATTAACAGCACCTGTAACTTACCTGTGGCACCTAACAGGTGTTGTCAATAACTAAATCACACTTGCAGCCAGTTGACATGGATTAAAGTTGACTCAACCTCTGTACTGTGTCCTTGCGTGTACCACATTGAGCATGGAGAAAAGAAAGAAAACCAAAGAACTGTCTGAGGACTTGAGAAACCAAATTGTGAGGAAGCATGAGCAATCTCAAGGCTACAAGTCCATCTCCAAAGACCTGAATGTTCCTGTGTCTACCGTGCGCAGTGTCATCAAGAAGTTTAAAGCCCATGGCGCTGTGGCTAACCTCCCTAGATGTGGATGGAAAAGAAAAATTGACAAGAGATTTCAATGCAAGATTGTGCAGATGTTGGATAAAGAACCTCGACTAACATCAAGACAAATTCAAGCTGCCCTGCAGTCCGAGGGTACAACAGTGTCAACCCGTACTATATGTCGGCGTCTGAATGAAAAGGGACTGTATGGTAGGAGACCCAGGAAGACCACACTTCTTACCCCGAGACATAAAAAAGCCAGGCTGGAGTTTGCCAAAACTTACCTGAAAAAGCCTAAAACGTTTTGGAAGAATGTTCTCTGCTCAGATGAGACAAAAGTAGAGCTTTTTGGGCAAAAGCATCAACATAGAGTTTACAGGAGAAAAAAAGAGGCATTCAAAGAAAAGAACACGGTCCCTACAGTCAAACATGGCGGAGGTTCCCTGATGTTTTGGGGTTGCTTTGCTGCCTCTGGCACTGGACTGCTTGACCGTGTGCATGGCATTATGAAGTCTGAAGACTACCAACAAATTATGCAGCATAATATAGGGCCCAGTGTGAGAAAGCTGGGTCTCCCTCAGAGGTCATGGGTCTTCCAGCAGGACAATGACCCAAAACACACTTCAAAAAGCACTAGAAAATGGTTTGAGAGAAAGCACTGGAGACTTCTAAGGTGGCCAGCAATGAGTCCAGACCTGAATCCCATAGAACACCTGTGGAGAGATCTAAAAATGGCAGTTTGGAGAAGGCACCCTTCAAATATCAGTGACCTGGAGCAGTTTGCCAAAGAAGAATGGTCTAAAATTCCAGCAGAGCATTGTAGGAAACTCATTGATGGTTACCGGATGCGGTTGGTCGCAGTTATTTTGGCTAAAGGTTGTGCAACCAAGTATTGGGCTGAGGGTGCCAATACTTTTGTCTGGTCCATTTTTGGAGTTTTGTGTGAAATGATCAATGTTTTGCTTTTTGCTTCATTCTCTTTTGTGTTTTTTCATTTAAGACAAATTAAATGAAGATAATAATACCAAAGTATTTGTGTTTGCAATCATTTTCAGGAAGAAACTGAGTATTATCTGACAGAATTGCAGGGGTGTCAATACGTTTGGCCACAACTGTATAGTGGATAGGTTTTCCATTAGTATGCATTTTCTTTCCAGCATTTTTGTGATATCTTAATATTAAGGCCACGTGCACACGTTGAGTGTTTGGTGAGTTTTTTTTACCTCAGTATTTGTAAGCCAAAACAAGGAGAGGAACAACTAGAGGAAAAGTATAATAGAAACAAGTCCCACTTCTGTATTTATCACCCACTTTTAGTTTTGGCTTGCAAATACTGAGGTAAAAATCTCTCCCAATAGTGAACATGTGAACGTGGCCTAAGGGAACAGCATGCTCTGGATATGATTTTTTTCTATTAGGCTTTTTTATAGGAATGTGAGTGTTGTGAATTCCGTTCTCGGGCTCCCTCCTGTGGCCGTGAATGGTACTTTGGTAAGTTCTGTCCTTGGACACCCTCTGGTGGCTTTGAGTGGAACTGCTGATCTTTGAGGTTGGCTTAGCTGCCCTCGTTTATTGCTTCTGCTGGCTTCCCTATTTAACTCTGCCCAGGTCGTTAGTTCTTGCCAGCTGTCAATGTCTCAGTACTGGTTCAGATCTCTCTTGGATTTCTCAGATGACCTGTCTACTCCAGCAGAAGCTAAGTCCTTGCTAGTCATTTGCTGTTCATCGGTTTTTTGAATATATTTTTCAGTACTTGCTATGTTTCTAGTCCAGCTTGCTATTATGATATTTCCTTGCTAGCTGGAAGCTCTGGGGGTGCAGAGCTGCACCTCCACACCGTGAGTTGGTGTGGAGGTCTTTTTGCACACTCTGCGTGGTTTTTGTAGTTTTTAATACTGACCGCATAGTTCCCTTTCCTATCCTCTGTCTATCAAGAGAAGATTCGGCCTCCTTTGCTAAAATCTGTTTCATTCCTGTGTTTGTCACTTCCCTCTTAACTCACAGTTAATATTTGTGGGGGGCTACCTTTACTTTGGGGAATTTCTCTGAGGCAAGGTAGGCTGCTATTTCTATCTCTAGGGGTAGTTAGCTCTTAGGCTGTGAAGAGGCGTCTAGGGAGAGTTAGGTACGCTCCACAGCTATTTCTAGTGTGTGTGATAGGATTAGGGATTGCGGTCAGTAGAGTTACCACCTCCTCAGAGCTTGTCCCAGGTTTTCTGTTTTAACCATCAGGTCACTTCGGGTGCTCCTAACCACCAGGTCCATAACATGTGAGTGTGTGTAGGAAGCCTCAGGACACAAGCCCATGTTCAGTATTTGGTCAGTATTTTACCTCAGTATCTGTAAGCCAAAACCAGGAGTGGGTGATAAATACAGAAGTGGTGACGTGTTTCCATTATACTTTTCCTCGGATTGTTCCCTTCCTTGATTTGACTTACATATACTGAGTAAAAGCTCACAGACGCACAAAGAGGACTTAAAAATCCTCCAGAAAACTGACAAAAAAATCACAGAGAAAGAAGCAGAGAGCAATGCCACATACAGACTATTATCGCTTATCTTTTTGTGCACTAATGCCAAACAACCAATACTGGACTGAAAGTGGTTGTTTCATCGGTATTTTTTGCACCTGTGTTGTTGCCATCATTGATCGGGTCCGATGCGCCCTGCTGGTGCACTTGTTTGGAGGCTTCAGCAGGTAACCATCTCTGCTTCTTTCTCTGTGATTTTTTTGTCAATTTTCTGGAGGATTTTTAAGTCCTCTTTGTGCGTCTGTGAGCTTTTAGTCAATGTTTAGCGTTAGGACCGGCAAAAATGTAAGGACCCTTGACGTGGGTTTCCGGCTTACGTATTGAGGCCCCAATATAAACTAATACCTTACATACATTGATATGTGGGTTTTTTTTGCACTTTATCTTGCAGGGCGCAGTCGGACCAAGATGGCTCTGTAAACTGTAGGCCTCTATTCACACAGCATGCATTTTGTAGCACTGGGTAGCCCGCCTGTATGTGCGTTACTAATAGGCTGTAGACCAGATGCTCTACATTGCTTGTGTGAACAATGCCACATACAGACTATTATCGGCTATTTCTAGTGTGTGTGATAGGATTAGGGATTGCGGTCAGTAGAGTTACCACCTCCTCAGAGCTTGTCCCAGGTTTTCTGTTTTAACCATCAGGTCACTTCGGGTGCTCCTAACCACCAGGTCCATAGCAGTACAGCTGGCCAACAAAGTGTTAATGCATCTCAAAAGAGGGATAAGAGAAGTTCTGAGCCAATTTTTTTTTCTTTGCAGCTTGTTTTGTCTTTCTTTTCCCCTTAACCTCTGGGTGGTTCAGGACTCAGGTGTAGATATGGATATTCAAGGTTTGTCCTCTTGTGTGGATCAACTCACTGCTAGGGTACAGAATATTCAAGATTATGTAGTTCAGAATCCGATGTTAGAGCCTAGAATTCCAATTCCTGATTTGTTTTCTGGGGATAGATCTAAATTTTTGAATTTCAAAAATAATTGCAGACTGTTTCTTGCTCTGAAACCCCGCTCCTCTGGTGATCCCATTCAGCAAATAAAGATTATTATTTCTTTGTTGCATGGTGACCCGCAAGACTGGACATTCTCGCTTGAGCCAGGAAATCCTGCATTGCTTAATTTGGATGCATTTTTTCTGGCGCTTGGATTGCTTTATGACGAACCTAATTCTGTGGTTCGGGCTGAAAAGATCTTGCTGACTCTATGTCAGGGTCAGGATGAGGCAGAAGTATATTGCCAGAAGTTTAGAAAGCGGTCTGTGCTTACTCAATGGAATGAGTGTGCTCTGGCAGCAATTTTCAGAAAGGGTCTTTCTGAAGCCCTTAAGGATGTTATGGTGGGGTTCCCCACGCCTGCTGGTCTGAATGAGTCAATGTCTTTGGCCATTCAGATTGATCGGCGTTTGCGCGAGTGCAAGGTTGTGCACCATTTGGCGGTGTCCTCTGAGCGGAGGCCTGAGCCTATGCAATGTGATAGGACTTTGACCAGAGCTGAACGGCAAGAACACAGACGTCAGAATGGGCTGTGTTTTTACTGTGGTGACTCCTCTCATGCTATCTCTGATTGTCCTAAGCGCACTAAGAGGTTCGCTAGGTCTGTCACCATTAGTACTTTGCAGCCTAAATTTCTCTTATCTGTTAATCTGATTTGCTCACTGTCGTCCTACTCTGTTATGGCATTTGTGGATTCGGGCGCTGCCCTGAACTTGATGGACTTGGAGTTTGCCAGGCGCTGTGGCTTTTTCTTGGAGCCTTTGCAGAGTCCTATTCCCTTAAGGGGGATTGATGCTACGCCATTGGCCAAGAATAAACCTCAGTACTGGACTCAGCTGACCATGTACATGGCTCCCGCACATCAGGAAAATATTCGCTTTTTGGTGTTGCATAATTTGCATGATGTTGTCGTGTTGGGTTTGCCATGGTTACAGGTTCATAATCCAGTACTGGATTGGAAATCAATGTCTGTGTCTAGTTGGGGTTGTTACATGGTGATGTTCCTTTGATGTCAATTTCTTCTTCCACTCCTTCTGAAGTCCCTGAGTTTTTGTCGGATTACCAGGATGTATTTGATGAGCCCAAGTCCAGTGCCCTACCTCCTCATAGGGACTGTGATTGCGCTATTAATTTGATTCCTGGTAGTAAGTTCCCTAAGGGCCGACTGTTCAATTTATCTGTGCCAGAACATGCCGCTATGCGGAGTTATGTAAAGGAGTCCTTGGAGAAAGGACATATTCGCCCGTCTTCGTGGCCGTTGGGAGCAGGGTTCTTTTTTGTGGCCAAGAAGGATGGCTCTCTGAGACCCTGTATAGATTGCCGCCTTCTCAATAAAATCACGGTCACATTTCAGTACCCTTTGCCTCTGTTGTCTGATTTGTTTGCTCGGATTAAGGGGGCTAGTTGGTTTACCAAGATTGACCTTCGAGGGGCGTATAATCTTGTGCGTATTAAACAGGGCGATGAATGGAAACAGCATTTAATACGCCCGAGGGCCATTTTGAGTACCTGGTGATGCCATTCGGGCTTTCTAATGCTCCATCTGTGTTTCAGTCTTTTATGCACGACATCTTCCGGAAGTATCTGGATAGGTTCATGATCGTATATTTGGATGATATTTTGGTCTTTTCAGATGATTGGGAGTCTCATGTAAGGCAGGTCAGGATGGTGTTCCAGGTCCTTCGTGCTAATGCGTTGTTTGTGAAGGGCTCTAAATGCCTCTTTGGAGTTCAGAAGGTTTCCTTTTTGGGCTTCATTTTTTCCCCTTCTACTATCGAGATGGATCCTGTTAAAGTTCAGGCCATTTATGATTGGACTCAACCTACATCTGTGAAGAGTCTTCAGAAGTTCCTGGGCTTTGCTAATTTTTACCATCGCTTCATCGCTAATTTTTCTAGTGTGGTTAAGCCTTTGACTGATTTGACGAAGAAAGGTGCTGATGTGGTGAATTGGTCCCCTGCGGCCGTTGAGGCCTTTCAGGAGCTTAAACGTCGTTTTACTTCGGCCCCTGTGTTGCGTCAGCTAGATGTTTTGCTCCCTTTTCAGGTTGAGGTTGATGCTTCTGAGATTGGGGCAGGGGCTGTTTTGTCTCAGAGAAGTTCTGATGGCTCCTTGATGAAGCCGTGTGCTTTCTTTTCTAGAAAGTTTTCGCCTGCCGAGCGTAATTATGATGTCGGCAATCGGGAGTTGTTGGCTATGAAGTGGGCATTTGAGGAGTGGCGACATTGGCTTGAGGTAGCCAAACATCGCGTGGTGGTCCTGACTGATCACAAGAATCTGACTTACCTCGAGTCCGCCAAGCGGTTGAACCCTAGACAGGCTCGATGGTCACTGTTTTTCTCCCGTTTTGATTTTGTGGTCTCATACCTTCCGGGATCTAAGAATGTGAAGGCAGATGCCCTTTCTAGAGTTTTTTGCCTGACTCTCTGGGAGTCCCTGAGCCGGCTGGTATTCTTAAAGAGGGGGTGATTCTGTCTGCCATCTCCCCTGATTTGCGGCGGGTGCTGCAGGAGTTTCAGGCTGATAGACCTGACCGCTGCCCAGTGGAGAAACTGTTTGTCCCTGATAGATGGACTAGTAGGGTTATTTCTGAGGTTCATTGTTCAGTGTTGGCTGGTCATCCTGGGATTTTTGGTACCAGAGATTTGGTTGCCAGGTCCTTTTGGTGGCCTTCCTTGTCACGGGATGTGCGTTCTTTTGTGCAGTCCTGTGGGACTTGTGCTCGGGCCAAACCTTGCTGTTCTCGTGCCAGTGGGTTGCTTTAGCCTTTGCCTGTCCCGAAGAGGCCCTGGACACATATTTCCATGGATTTTATTTCTGATCTTCCTGTCTCTCAAAGGATGTCTGTCATCTGGGTGGTTTGTGACCGGTTTTCTAAGATGGTCCATTTGGTACCCTTGCCTAAATTGCCTTCCTCCTCTGATTTGGTTCCATTATTTTTCCAGCATGTGGTTCGTTTGCATGGCATTCCGGAGAATATTGTGTCGGACAGAGGTTCCCAATTTGTTTCTAGGTTTTGGCGGTCCTTTTGTGCTAAGATGGGCATTGATTTGTCTTTTTCTTCAGCGTTCCATCCTCAGACAAATGGCCAAACTGAACGAACCAATCAGACCTTGGAGACCTATCTGAGATGCTTTGTTTCTGCTGATCAGGATGATTGGGTGACCTTCTTGCCATTGGCCGAGTTCGCCCTTAATAATCGGGCTAGTTCTGCTACTTTGGTTTTGCCTTTTTTTTTTGTAATTCTGGTTTTCATCCTCGTTTTTCTTCGGGGCAGGTTGAGCCTTCTGACTGTCCTGGTGTGGATTCTGTGGTGGACAGGTTGCAACAAATTTGGACTCACGTGGTGGACAATTTGACGTTGTCTCAGGAGAAGGCGCAACGTTTTGCTAACCGCCATCGCTGTGTTGGTCCCCGACTTCGTGTTGGGGATTTGGTTTGGTTGTCTTCTCGTTATGTTCCTATGAAGGTTTCTTCTCCTAAGTTTAGGACTCGTTTCATTGGTCCTTATAAGATTTCTGAAATTATCAATCCTGTGTCGTTTCGTTTGGCCCTTCCAACTTCTTTTGCCATCCATAATGTGTTCCATAGGTCGTTGTTGCGGAGATATGTGGCGCCTATGGTTCCTTCCGTTGATCCTCCTGCTCCGGTGTTGGTTGAGGGGGAGTTGGAGTATGTGGTGGAGAAGATTTTAGATTCTCGTATTTCGAGACGGAAGCTTCAGTACCTGGTTAAATGGAAGGGCTATGGTCAGGAGGATAATTCCTGGGTTGTTGCCTCCGATGTCCATGCTGCCGATTTGGTTCGTGCCTTTCATTTGGCTTGTCCTGGTCGGCCTGGGGGCTCTGGTGAGGGTTCGGTGACCCCTCCTCAAGAATTCCATTCTCGGGCTCCCTCCTGTGGTCGTGAATGGTACTTTGGTAAGTTCTGTCCTTGGACACCCTCTGGTGGCTTTCATAGCTGCCCTCGTTTATTGCTTCTGCTGGCTTCCCTATTTAACTCTGCCCAGGTCGTTAGTTCTTGCCAGCTGTCAATGTCTCAGTACTGGTTCTGATCTCTCTTGGATTTCTCAGATGACCTGTCTACTCCAGCAGAAGCTAAGTCCTTGCTAGTCATTTGCTGTTCATCGGTTTTTTGAATATATTTTTCAGTACTTGCTATGTTTCTAGTCCAGCTTGCTATTATGATATTTCCTTGCTAGCTGGAAGCTCTGGGGGTGCAGAGCTGCACCTCCACACCGTGAGTTGGTGTGGAGGTCTTTTTGCACACTCTGCGTGGTTTTTGTAGTTTTTAATACTGACCGCATAGTTCCCTTTCCTATCCTCTGTCTATCAAGAGAAGATTCGGCCTCCTTTGCTAAAATCTGTTTCATTCCTGTGTTTGTCACTTCCCTCTTAACTCACAGTTAATATTTGTGGGGGGCTACCTTTACTTTGGGGAATTTCTCTGAGGCAAGGTAGGCTGCTATTTCTATCTCTAGGGGTAGTTAGCTCTTAGGCTGTGAAGAGGCGTCTAGGGAGAGTTAGGTACGCTCCACGGCTATTTCTAGTGTGTGTGATAGGATTAGGGATTGCGATCAGTAGAGTTACCACCTCCTCAGAGCTTGTCCCAGGTTTTCTGTTTTAACCATCAGGTCACTTCGGGTGCTCCTAACCACCAGGTCCATAACATGTGAGTGTGTGTAGGAAGCCTCAGGACACAAGCCCATGTTCAGTATTTGGTCAGTATTTTACCTCAGTATCTGTAAGCCAAAACCAGGAGTGGGTGATAAATACAGAAGTGGTGACGTGTTTCCATTATACTTTTCCTCGGATTGTTCCCTTCCTTGATTTGACTTACATATACTGAGTAAAAGCTCACAGACGCACAAAGAGGACTTAAAAATCCTCCAGAAAACTGACAAAAAAATCACAGAGAAAGAAGCAGAGAGCAATGCCACATACAGACTATTATCGCTTATCTTTTTGTGCACTAATGCCAAACAACCAATACTGGACTGAAAGTGGTTGTTTCATCGGTATTTTTTGCACCTGTGTTGTTGCCATCATTGATCGGGTCCGATGCGCCCTGCTGGTGCACTTGTTTGGAGGCTTCAGCAGGTAACCATACCTGCTTCTTTCTCTGTGATTTTTTTGTCAATTTTCTGGAGGATTTTTAAGTCCTCTTTGTGCGTCTGTGAGCTTTTAGTCAATGTTTAGCGTTAGGACCGGCAAAAATGTAAGGACCCTTGACGTGGGTTTCCGGCTTACGTATTGAGGCCCCAATATAAACTAATACCTTACATACATTGATATGTGGGTTTTTTTTGCACTTTATCTTGCAGGGCGCAGTCGGACCAAGATGGCTCTGTAAACTGTAGGCCTCTATTCACACAGCATGCATTTTGTAGCACTGGGTAGCCCGCCTGTATGTGCGTTACTAATAGGCTGTAGACCAGATGCTCTGCATTGCTTGTGTGAACAATGCCACATACAGACTATTATCGCTTATCCTTTTGTGCACTAATGCCAAACAACCAATACTGGATTCAAAGTGGTTGTTTCATCGGTATTTTTTGCACCTGTGTTGTTGCCATCATTGATCGGGTCCGATGCGCCCTGCTGGTGCACTTGTTTGTAAGCTTCAGCAGGTAACCATCTCTGCGTCTTTCTCTGTGATTTTTTTTACATATACTGAGGTAAAAAACTCAAAAAATGTTGTAACAAGCGATCAAAAAGTCACATCTATCCCAAAATTGTATTAATAAAAACATTCTCTCACCTGATAAAAAAATAAGCTCTCACACAGCTCAATCAATAAAAAATTTAAAATGTTACTTGTCTCGGAAAATGGCCACATTAACCCAAAAACATTTTTTTGCAAAAGTTTAATTTTTTTTTCACCACTAACAAAAAAAAAAAAAAAAGACAGATATTGCTGTAATCGAATTGATGAGGAGAATCATATTGCCAGGTTATTTTAACCACAAAATGTACACTGTAAAAATAATTCCCAGAAAAACAATATCAGAATTGTGCTTCTTTCACAATTTCTCCCCACTTGGATTTTTTTTTCCCATTTTCCTGTACACTATGTGGTAAAATGAAGGACACCATTCAAAAGTAAATGGCCCTAGGAAGAAGGGGAGGAAAAAACAGAAACAGAAATTGGCCGTGGCGTGAAGAGGTTAATGCTGAGACCTCTAAACTCTGAAGTTCGCTCCTGAAATTAATACAGGGCCTTTTATGTGATATTAGGGACATTTTTGAAAGGTTTTGTTACTGGATTACATTTAGTAGTCACCAATCTGGGGCTATCCATTGTTTTATTAAATGAAAGATCAGCCCCAGACTGGTGACTGGTCCTCTTTAAGATCTTTCCTGTGTTTTTTTGCCAAATATATATTAGTTGTAAATGAAACAGCTCAGGTTAAACGGTAACAATAAATTGTCTATGAGGCAGCTGTGATGAATGAAATGGCAGAATTAAAGTAATTGTATTTCTGATTAGCTTCCTCCCTTCTTCTATCATTGTCAGTGTCTGTGGTGACTTCATTCTTTTTGTCACACTCCATCCATGACTGGTTACCGCCCAACTTCAGGGCACTTCCGAGTCTCCATGGATACTGGAACAAGAGACTGTGTCCACTATTCAGTTGCCATGGAAACTGACAAGAAGAGAGGTGATAAAGGAAGGAAGCGATATGTGGATGAGTGCAGGATGCCAGATTTGGAGCCTTTGAATCAGGAGGGTTGTAATACAGCTTATGGCCATTTACATTTCTTTAAGGTCTGAGTTTGAGAAATGACTTCAATTTCCATTTCAATTTCCTTTCCTATAGGACTCTTTTTCTTTGAAGTTGTGGTCATTGTGTTTTACCGTTATTTCCCATTACTCTTCACCCGAACAATGTACAGAAGCATAAGATGAGATGTCAGTAAGTTCTAGGTTATTAAGAAAACGTTTAGTGTGTGAGCAATAAACATAAAAATATACATATACTTGAAATATTGAGTGAATATCTGCATTTCACTATCTACACCCTCTCCATATGAATATCACTGGTATACAGGTGTGCTTTACCCCACAATAATACAAAAAAATGACAGAAATGTTTGTCATGTTGGGGCGCTAAAAGTGCATGCATGGTCTTTCCCAAAATGCTTTCCCCTACAGTCAAGTAAAAGCATGCAGCTGTCAGTTTTGCCTGGCTGGTTATCAAAATGGCAGGAGAACCGACATAAATTTTTTTCGAATGATTTATTTATAGCACAATTGATGAGTCAATTCATTCCAGTTTTCCTGGTGTCTGCCCCTAATTAGAACTTTTTTGGCAGCTTTTGGTCCCCCCCTGAAGTGGTTGTCTATGCGTTTAGTTTTGCCTCCCATTGAATTCAATGGTGTTCAGTTATGTTCGGCTAACATCGGGAAGTCTGCTGAACATAGCCGAACCGAACTGTAAAAGGTTCGCTGTTCTCTAGTGGTAACTAATTTTTTGGGAAACTCAAGAGAAGATAACTATGAAGAGTTAGTAGTAACATGTCATTAAAGATTAATTTCTTACATTCGTATCTATACCTTTTTCCACCAAACTGCAAAGCGGTAAGTGATGAGCAGGATAAGAGATTTCACCAAGATATTGTGTCTCTTAGGAAATGAATGAATATGGAAACCATCAATGATTGTAGATTACTACCGGACAAGTGTAAGAGATGATCCGATGTAGGAGAACAAGAGACAAGCAAAAAGCGTTGTCACTGAATGAGGACCAAATTTTTAGTGCAATTTATGTAATTGTTTATAATTCGCAAAAGAGTTAAGAGTTAAGAGTTTTAGTTATTTAAATTGATGCTAAGTTTCCTTTAAATAAACATCAGAAAATTGTCAGAACAAAATATTCTGCATCTCCCTATGTGCAAAAATAGTGATGTTTCAAAGTACTGAAACGTCTATGCATTAATTATATGTAGCAGTAAAAGGAAAACTCTTTGGTATCACAGAAACAAGAGCCAGCTAAAAATTTTCCTTGCCAGATTTGAATTCAGGAGGTTAAATCATTAAAAAATGTCTAGTTTCAGAACTAACCTGACAACTTTTGAAAATATGTAGAACGGTACTGGAAGGTCATAAGGTTATGATCTGGCTTTCTGCCAGTATATACACCAATTGTAACAGGACACTCCGTTTTACCAAAGGTGATCTATTCCTAATGATATGTATATAACCTTCAAACACGGAAATGGGACATATTTTAAAATAATATGAAACACTGATTATACAGTGTACAGTACAGTGCTTTCAAACTGCGCTTTGTCCCACGTTTGTTAGTTCCATCAGGGTTTACATCTGACCACCTTTCCCCTGAAAAACCTCGAATATGCTTGAATCCCATATTGTGGGGGTGGGTGTTTGGGCGTTGCAAAGGTGGGACAAATCACATTGTGAAAGGGGCCCTAACACCTGCATAGATAATTTTTCCATGTTTTCATAGGCGTGGATTTCAGGTATTATGACTAAGGTGGCTATGAGTATCCACTACTCTTTACCATTAACATCATATATTGCCATTTAAAGAACACATTGTGGCAGCATTTATAGAAAGATGGTTCCATAGGGTAGGTCTAAAAGGGTAACTTATTATTGTATAGGCCTTTGCTATCCAGGAAAGAAGGGCTTAGTAATTGCTTCTCTTTTCCATCACTCCTAAACCCTTTCCGACATTGGGCGTAATAGTACGCAGATGTCGGACTCCCCTTTATTTGGTGCGGGCTCCGGTGCTGAGCCCCCACCATTCCGGGCACATGTCAGCTGATATATGCAGCTGACATGTGCCCGCAACAGCCAAGGGTTGGATTGTGATCCACCCACAGCTGTAAACTAGTTAATTGCTGCTGTCAATTTCTAACAGCGGCATTTAACTCGCGCTTACCGGAAGCTTGTCATAAATCCCACCCATCGATGACCCCGTCACATGATTGTGGGTCACCAATGGGTCAGCATGACACCCAGAGGTCTCCAGGAGACCTCTATTGTTGTCATTGCCTGATTGCTATGAGCGCCGACTGGTGGTCAGCGCTCATAGCAAGTGAGCATTTCTGCTACACACAGGTAATCTGATCATCGCCTGTGTGTAGCAGAGGCGATTGAAGTAGTGCAGCTTCTAGTCTCCCATGGAGACTAGACTAAAAAAAAATGTTTTTCAAAATATTAAAAAGATAAAAAATATAAAAGTTCAAATCACCCCCTTTTGCCCAATTCAAAATAAAACAATAAAAAAAAAATATACACATATTTGGTATTGTTGCATTCAGAATCGCCCGATCTATCAATATAAAAAAACAATTAATCCTATTGCTAAACTGCGTAACGTGAAAAAATTGTAAATCTAAGAATTACATTTTTTTGGTCGCCACTACGTTGCAATAACAGGCGATCAAAAGATCGTATCTACACCAAAATGATATCAATAAAAACGTCAGCTCAACCCGCAAAAAAATAAGCTCTCACCCAGCCCGAAATCACGAAAAATGGACACACTACAACTTTGGATTTTTTCTCACCACTTAAATAAAAAAGAACCTAGACATGCTTGGTGTCTGTGAACGTGTAATGACCTGGAGAATCATAATGACAGGTCAGTTTTAGCATTTAATGAACATGGTAAAAAAAAAACCAAACTATGGAATTGCACTTTTTTTGCAATTTCACCGCACTTGGAATTTTTCTTCCATTTACCAGTACACAGTATGTTGAAACCAATGGTGTTGTTCAAAAGTACAACTTGTCCCGTACAAAACAAGCCTCACATGGCCATATTGATCAAAAAATAAAAAAGTTATGGCTCTGGGAAGAAGGGGAGCAAGAAACGAAAATGCAAATACCTGTGGCTGTGAAGGGGTTAAGCAATCCTTGACCCAATTTCTCACCATTCATATAAAAACGATGCAATTACACTGAATGTGATGAGTCCTTCACATATTTTTGTAAAAAAAACTGTTGGGTCTAACAAGGAACTCATAATACTAAGCAGGTTTTTGTAGGGGAGATGGGACCAATTGGCTTGGGCCCCTTTTAAGGGTCCCATAGAAGCCACATGTATCTATAGTATGTAGAGAAAGGCATTAATGTACAAGGATTGTGACATTTACATACAATACTAAATGGCTGTGTTTAAATAAGTGTGATTCTGTTCTTGACTTCCTCCAGGTGCATACTTGTAACACTGAATGGTTTCTGATTCAGAGGAAACACAAAGCCGTTTTCATTTTGTTTCATTCGACGTCTCAGATCTGCCTCCGCACTTGAGAGCACAAATAAAATATACAAAGCAAGAGACAGACAAGAAAAAATAAGTTTATGTTGTATAACTAAAGGATAAAACTATATTTAATTTATTTATTTGCATGTCTTAAAGAAGCCTGCAATGACTTCGGGAGACGCAGCAATGAATCCAAGTGACCATTCATTGACTTCAGCACTAAGCTGAAGGGACAGCTCCCATTAGAGGTATGAGGGAATATGGCATTGTTGCACTGTGGGAAAAAGCAGAGAAGGATTTTAAGACACCTAATACAACCCCTGGCAAAAAATATGGAATCACCGGCCTTGGAGGATGTTCATTCAGGTGTTTAATGTTGTAGAAATAAAGCAGATCACAGACATGGCACAAAACTAAAGTCATTTCAAATGGCAACTTTCTGGCTTTAAGAAACACAAAAAGAAGTCAAGAACAAAAAATGTGGTAGTCAGTAATGGTTACTTTTTTAACCAAGCATAGGGAAAAAAATATGGAATCACTCAATTCTGAGGAAAAAATTATGGAATCATGAAAAACAAACAAACAAAAAAAAACACTCCAACACATCACTAGTATTTTGTTGCACCACCTCTGGCTTTTATAACAGCTTGCAGTCTCTGAGGCATGGACTTAATGAGTGACAAACAGTACTCGTCATCAATCTGGCTCCAACTTTCTCTGATTGCTGTTGCCAGATCAGCTTTGCAGGTTGGAGCCTTGTCATGGACCATTTTCTTCAACTTCCACCAAAGATTTTCAATTGGATTGAGATCCGGACTATTTGCAGGCCATGACATTGACCTTATGTGTCTTTTTTCAAGGAATGTTTGCACAGTTTTTGCTCTATGGCAGGATGCATTATCATCTTGAAACATGATTTCATCATCCCCAAACATCCTTTCAATTGATGGGATAAGAAAAGTGTCTAAAATATCAACATAAACTTGTGCATTTATTGAAGATGTAATGACAGCCATCTCCCCAGTGCCTTTACCTGACATGCAGCCCCATATCATCAATGACTGTGGAAATTTGCATGTTCTCTTCAGGCAGTCATCTTTATAAATCTCATTGGAACGGCACCAAACAAAAGTTCCAGCATCATCACCTTGCCCAATGAAGATTTGCGATTCATCACTGAATATGACTTTCATCCAGTCATCCACAGACCATGATTGCTTTTCCTTAGCTCATTGTAACCTTGTTTTTTTCTGTTTAGGTGTTAATGATGGCTTTTGCTTAGCTTTTCTGTATGTAAATCCCATTTCCTTTAGGCGGTTTCTTACAGTTCAGTCACAGACGTTGACTCCAGTTTCCACCCATTCGTTCCCCATTTGTTTTGTTGTGCATTTCCTGTTTTGGAGACATATTGCTTTAAGTTTCTGGTCTTGATGCTTTGATGCCTTCCTTGGTCTACCAGTATGTTTGCCCTTTAACAACCTTCCAATGTTGTTTGTATTTGGTCCAGATTTTAGACACAGCTGACTGTGTACAACCAACATCTTTTGCAACATTGCGTGATGATTTACCCTCTTTTAAGAGTTTGATAATCCTCTCCATTGTTTCAATTGACATCTCTCGTGTTGGAGCCATGATTCATGTCAGTCCACTTGGTGCAACAGCTCTCCAGGGTGTGATCACTCCTTTTTAGATGCAGACTAATGAGCAGATCTAATTTGATGCAGGTGTTATTTTTGGGTATGAAAATTTACAGGGTGATTCCATAATTTTTTCCTCAGAATTGAGTGATTCCATAACTTTTTCCCTATGCTGGGTTAAAAAAGTAACTATTACTGACTACCACATTTTTTGTTCTTGATTTCTTTCAGTGTTTCTTAAAGGCAGAAAGTTGCCATTTGAAATGACTGTAGTTTTGTGCCATGTCTGAATGAACATCCTCCAAGGCCGGTGATTCCATAATTTTTGCCAGGGGTTGTATACTAGTACTAGCTCTGAAGTGGATCCGAGATCGTGCAGTGAAATCATACTGTCTTTCTGCAGCAAATGAATTAATGAAATAGGGTGGTAAAAGTAAAGACCATAAGTGTGACATAAGTGAAATCAATCTAATCACATAAAGATACTTATGTATCTGTATGTGATATGACTAGAGTACCAATATCTAGTGTGGAAGAGGAGGCAGTAGACAACCTTAAGCATAAGTTCTAAGATATGACTACACCCTCTGAACTTAAAGTGGGTTTTCCATGAACAAAGTTCATGTTAATCACTAGATCTTGGTATAAAAATTAGTTCCACAAATGGATAAGAGTGAAAAAATGTTCCTGTGCTGAGATAATCTTATAAATGTGCCCCTGCTGTGTACTGTGTAATGGCTGTGTCTGGCCATACAGAAACATGGTCTGATCATACCACAGCTCCTGGGCAAAACTAACTTTTAGACCTGTCATAAAATGTGTCAGAACATGAAGATTGCGCAGAATATCATTGCACTAAAAGAATAATAAACACCATGATTTCGCTAAATGAAGAGAGTAAATTGTGATTTCTTCATACCGGGATTATATAAACAACACATGGACAATGATCAAGGAGAAACCACACAGTAATAACCGTTGCAGTTATATTAAAGTGCAGGGTGTGACATCTGTGTCTGTGCCTGGCCGCGCAGTCTCTGCTTCTGTTACCAGGAGGCGCAGCGATCCTGTAATGGCTGACACAAGTCAGCGACTCTAGTCCTGTGTCCTCTGGTATTTGTAGTTCTGTCCATACTGGGAGATCAGCAGGTAACTTTTCAGCATTTGCTTCCTCCTGTGTGACTTCAGCGGGGCTGCAGGCTATTTAAGCCAGTTATTATTTGACTTGCCAGTTATAATTTAACTTGCTCCAGAGAACTTCTCAGCATTCTTCTTTGACTCTATGTAGACATTCCTGATTTTGACTTTGGCTTGTTTTTTCACTTCTCTCCTACCTTGCAAATTTGTCCCTGTATTGACCTCTTGGCTCTGATCGCCCAGCTGACCCGACAACTATTTTACTTGCCAGCTGTCACCACCAAACAGCAGCTAACTCTGTGGCCTCAGACTAAGGGGCTCTTGTTAATGGGTTAAAGAGTAAAGGCCAGGGCTGCAAGTGGGATCTGAAAAACAATGTAGCTAGCACCAAGCCTGTTCGTGATAGCCCTCTTAAGGTACTGCCAGATGACCACAGTGATGTCACAGCACAGGGAAAGTTATCCAAATGATGTCATAACTAATATAATACAGTAAATATTAGCATTCCACTATTTGAGAAGTGGTTACAGGACTCCCTGAGCCCTAGATCCAACTTCGGCACAAACTATAGTTACATCCCCAACTTTAAGTACATCCTTCAGCATCTGATAATGAGTGGAAGACGTCAGCAGTGACACACAACTAAATCCTCAATTTTTCTGCAAGAATCTATTATTACTTTTATGTACGTGTGTTTCGGAGGGATGTGGACATGGCCAGTTACATAGCTCTGCTGCAATTCTGAACTCCCAATAGTATGTTTTTAGGCTATGTAGAGTGGGCACTTGTTAACATGATAAGTATGCTTCGTATTTCAAGGCCTCACCGACTTTCGGTCACAAAGCTTGCACTTATACTTGTTTACAGAATATACTGAATATACTCATGTTCAAAACAACGTTAATCATAGTAAATATGAAATCAGTCTGGTGGAAGTGGCTTGAAGGCAACATTTTTTACTTTTTTATACTGTATTTAACAGTCCACACAATGAGTATGCTACATATAATACTACAGCAAGTAAAGGTCTTCCTTCATCGCTGTGTATGAAGTTAAAACCTGATAAAGGGACCAGAGTAGAGAAGCCAAAAGCATGATGTTTTAATTCACATTTGTTAAAGCAGTCATGTACAGCTCAAGTTTTCACAGTGAAAAAAAGAGGGAAGCTTGCTGCTATTTTCTAATAAGGGTTTGTCTCACCCCTGTGCTGAATTCACAGCAACGCTGCTCAATACTGTTGTACATGTGCAGTGCGCCTCTGAAGCTGGGAAGCGTACACCCGGCTTCAGAGACCCAGTGATGCTGCCAGAATGATTGGTGAGCGTGCGCAGACTTGCAATAGCTGGTGATGAGGCCGGCTATTATATGTGGGGCCATTACATTATGTGCAAGACTGTATGTGGGGCCATCATATTATGTGCAGGACTGTATGTGGGGCCATTATATTATGTGCAGGACTGTATGTGGGGCCATTTGCTATGGTGCGCCATGAATTCTATGTACACCCCTGGCCTCCACCTAATTAGCTCCAGACCAGCAGTCGGCCGCTGTGTGTTGTCGTTCCTGCCCCAATCTGCAGCAATCAGGGTCACTGGGTGAGTTAGTGTCTATCTCAACCCAGGGACAAGTTTAGCACATTTAAATATGTTATTCACTACTTTAACATTGATGGCCTATCCTTAGGATAGGTGGTCAAGGTCTGATCTGTGGGTGCGACACCTGGCACCACCGCAGGTCAGCTGTTCTCAGTGCCGGTGGGAGCTGTTCTCAGTGTCGGTGGGAACTGCTCAGTTACAGCAAAGCTGCACCGACTGTATAGTGGCCGGATACTGCACATTCATCACCTATTCAAATAAAGGGGCAGATGTGACCACTATACAGTGGATTGAGCTGTGCTGTGCAGTTCTGTAACTGAGCAGTTCTGTCTGGCACTGAGAACAGCTGACCTGCGCGGTGCCAGGTGTCTCACCAACACCAATCAGGCATGATGACCTATGCTAAGGATAGGTCATCAGTGTTAATGTAGTGGACAGACCCTTTAAATATTCATGTTTTGCTCCTCTGGTCCAGAACAGGCTGGTGGCTGACCTTTGGGGCTGATGATAATTACGTTTTCTCTCCATCCTACAGCCAATCTTGCACCAAGAGCTTATTTGGCCAAGAATATATGAGTTCTATAAGTGCTGGACAATCAGTCCCTATATAAATCAGATCTTCTTGATCAAATAAGCTCCTGGTGCAAAACTGGCAGGAGGACTGGCCATTTTAGTAGAGTGACAACACCTTTAATTTTGTCTTTACGTGGTGATAACATTAAGAGCTCGTTCACATGATTGATGATTTCCAGAGAATCGGATCGATTATGGTAATGACATTGATCACACTCTGATCTGAGTTTAATGAGTGTCACTTTGCTGAGATCTGATTCTCTCACATGAGATGATGGTATCACAGGAGAGGGGAAGACGGAGAGTCTACATTTTTCCATCTTCTCCATTCTCTGTGTCCGCTTACATCAGAATGTAGTCAGATGTGTCATATGCACCCATAGACTTGTATGGGTGCGCGTGATCCGAATTTGGGAGCCACTCACAGCATGCTGTAATTTATTTTATTTTCAAAACCAAAAATGTCAGCAGGGTCCATGGGGGACCTGGCAGGTTCCCTTTAAATGATGGCAAAAGTAATGGTTTTCTCAGTCTTTATTTTAAATTACGATTTGTATTCTGAACAACTAAAAAGTAAGAAGCAAAATAAAAACAATTATTTGCGAGCTAAAACTCTTTAAAACTCTTCAATGCTTACTAAACTGCAGTAAATTCATTGAGAAAGTGTACTAATAACATCTCTTACATAGATGTTATAGTTATAGATACATCTCTATAACATTTATAAATGTGGCTAGTTATACACATGCACATGCACATACAGCTCTGGCAAAAATTAAGAGACCACTGCAAAATGTGCAGTTTGTCTGATTTTTCTCTTTATAGGTATATTTTTGAGTAAAATGTAAATTGTTCTTTTAGTCTATAAACTTCTGACAACATGTCTCCGAATTTCCAAGCAATACATTTTGTATTTTTTTTCTAAAAATGAGAAATGGTCAAAATTAAATCAAAGAACCAGTGCTTTCAGACCTCAAATAATGCAAAGAAAACAAGTAAACAAGTCCATAATCATTTAGAAACAACAATTCTAATGTTTTAGCTCAGGAAGAGTTCAGAAATCAATATTTTGTGGAATAACCATGATTTTTATTAATTCACAGCTTTCATGTGTCTTGGCATGCTTTCCACCAGTCTTTCACACTGCTTCTGGTGCAAAAATGTAAGCAGTTCTTTTTTGTTTGATGTCTTGTGACTATCCATCATCCTCTTGATTACATTCCAGAGGTTTTCAATAGGGTTCAGGTCTGGAGATTGGGCTGCCCATGACTGGGTTTTGATGTGGTGGTCTCTCAATTTTTGCCAGAGCTGTAGTCACCCCAAGGTTGATAGTAAGCCAACTCATTGACCTTGAGCACTAAGGAAAGAACGAAGCCACTCTTTGTGAAGTTACTTTCATCCTGAACTAGTCCTATTCTCTTTGGTACGGCACACAGAATCACCAAGGATGGGATTTAAGGAAATCAGGCTTCTTACTATTTGCACTGATCAGAGTGCTCACTGAAGAATGAACTGCACATACAATGTTCAAAGGTAGAAAACGGCAAATTAACATAAAAGCGTACAGAAATGCAGCTCTTTAGTCTGCGGTTAACTGTCTGGAATTCTTCCAATAAGCAGATTCATTTAATATCACAGAGGCATCACACTTTTATTTCTAGTGACATTTCACCAAGGTTTTCTCAATGTGCATTATCAAGTACTTGTGTGCAAAGAGTGGGCTCCTGCATTTGTGGCCTCCTGTGTCATATCAGGTCACATACTGATTAGAAAAGGCCAGTCTACAGCCTATCATGTATAACTAAAAATAGAAGATAATTTTCAGGGTCCATTAACATATTTCTTGGAATTTCTTCCATAGATAGCAAGATAGAAAAAAAAATTGAAGTAGGTAATAATGAAAAATTAGCACTACAAGGCGGCATTATTTAGGCACTGTATTTCTACAACTATATTATATGGCAATTTCAGGCCAGTAACGATCAGATTGACTATATTCTAGTAGTTCTGCATTAGCTGTTTACACAGGGTGATGAAAAATGATGGGGATAGAATGATCGCTAATATGATCGTTTTGTCCCCACACACAGTCCTTATTATCAGTAGCCCATAACCTGTTTACATGGGATGATGTGCTGACAACAAAGATTATTTTTTTACCATAAAAATTAACTCGCCCTATGATTTTGCATGTTCGTCGAGTGTTACTGGCATGATTACATGGACCAATATTCGGGAACGAGTATTCCTTCGAAGGCTTGTTTGCCGATTGTTTGCTCATCTAAAAGAGCCTAAAGGTGGCATAGATTTAATATACAGCTGCACTTTCAATACAGAATTTTAATACCTCCCTGAAATGACTTGCCTGAGCGGATGTTTATTAATCACCTTCAAATCTTTCAATTAAGTATTTTTCACAACAGTAATCACAAAGTCAATTAGGCACCGCAGAGGAAACTGTGTAAAGCTCTACTGGGAGTTACTCATGGTCCACTGCCAGCACCATGTATTAATGTGAAGCCTTATTTCCTAGCCTATTTTGGTTTACAATGTGACATACTGGCCCTAACCTAAATGTTTATATTCTGGAAAATCTCCTATTGTACAGGATGTACAGAGAGGTAACCACAACAAAGGCTGCTGCACACCATTCATAAATTGTTCAGTATGGTATTTGCTTTTTTGTAACAGCTGATTGTATAGGAAAGCTAATATAATGTGCCTTCCAACATTGGAGGCCCATCCAGGTGACTACATACAATGGGTACAGAAAGTATTCAGACCCCTTTAAATGTTTCACTCTTTGTTTCATTGCAGCCAATTATAATTTTTATTTTTATATAGCGCTTACATATTCCGCAGCTTTACAATTTGCACACATATCATTGCTGTCCCCGTTGGGGCTCACAATCTAAATTCCCTATAAGTATGTCTTTGGAATGTGGGAGGAAACCGGAGTACCAGGAGGAAACCCACGCAAACAAGGGGAGAACATACAAACTCCTTGCAGATGTTGTCCTTGGTTGGATTTGAACCCAGGACTCCAGCGCTGCAAGGCTGCTGTGCTAACCACTGAGCCACCGTGCTGCCAAAAAAGTTCATTTTTTTCACATTAATGTACACTCTGAACCCCATCTTGACTGAAAAAAACAGAAATGTAGAATTTTTTGCAAATTTAATAAAAAAGAAAAACTGAAATATCACATGGTTATAAGTATTCAGACCCTTTGCTCAGATGCTCATATTTAAGTCACATGCTGTCCATTTCATTGTTATCAGATGCGTAGCTAGGGTTTTGGTTCACGGGGGGCGAAACTTCTGAGTGGGCCCCTAACCAGGTAACCTTGATTACAACTCGGTGACGCGCCCTAAGGCTATGTTCACACGATCCTTTTTTTGATCCTTTTTTTTTCAGGTCCTTTTTCCATGCAGGGTACAGTCCAATGTTACTCTATGGAAAACAAAAACCGCTGTGCCCACTATCCTTTTTTTCTCAGGCAAATCCGCGAGGATTTGCCTGCAGAAAAAAAGAAGTACCATGTCACTTCTTTCTGCGGATTCAGCTCCTGTTTTCAACAGGCACCAATAGGAAAGTGCTGTTGAAAACCCGCAGAGGAATCTGCAGAAGAAACTGCAGGAAAATCAGCAGTGCAGTTTTGCACTGCGGGTCTTCCAAATCAGGACCTGAAAAAAAAAGGATCAAAAAAAGGATCGTGTGAACATGGCCTAATACTGGAGGAGAACCTCAGCAGATGTCTGCGCTGTTACTGAAGATAATCTCTATATAAAGACCAATATGGATATTACTGCCATATGGTCAGTGGTAGATACCAGTCCTACAGAACATATAAGGCTATGTGCACACATAGGAAGGGTCCTCTGCGGGTTCTCCCGCAGCGGATTTGATAAATCTGCAGGGCAAAACCGCTGCGGTTATCCCTGCAGATTTATCGCGGTTTGTCTTGCGGTTTCCGCTGCGGGTTTACTCCTGCACTTGTTTTACTATTGATGCAGCATCAATAGTAATGTTAAAAATAATAAAAAAAATGGTTATACTCACCCTCCGACGTCCCGATCTCCTCGGCGCTGCACGCGGCGGTCCGGTTCCAAAGATGCTATGCGAGAAGGACCTTTGTGACGTCACGGTCATGTGACCGCGACGTCATCGCAGGTCCTGCTCGCATAGCAACCCTGCGACCGGACGGCCGCGTGCAGCGCTGAAAGGCGGGAGGACTTTAAGGGCCATCAGAAGGTGAGTATATCATTATTTTTTATTTTAATTCTTTTTTTTTACACAAATATGGTTCCCAGGGCCTGGAGGAGAGTCTCCTCTCCTCCACCCCGGGTACCATCCGCACATGATCCGCTTTCTTGCCGCATGGTGGGCATAGCCCCATGCGGGAAGTAAGCGGATCAATGCATTCCTATGTGTGCAGAATCGCCGCGATTCCGCACAAAGAAGTGACATGCTGCGGATTGTAAACCGCTGCGTTCCCATGCGTTTTGTTCCGCAGCATGTGCACAGCGCTTTCGGTTTCCCATAGGTTTACATTGGACTGTAAACTCATGGGAAACTGCTGCGGACCTGCAGCTGCAGAAACGCTGCAGATCTGCAGCAAAATCCGCAACGTGTGCACATACCCTAAGAGATCACTGCACAGTTACAGATAATGTCTTACCGCTGACGTCCTTTCTGATGGAATCGTTCATTTTTCTCATCTTTTCTATCTTGCCCAGACCGACACGACAACTTCTTCCAGCTACAACTCGTCTGCAGAGAATACAACAAAGACACATTTCACTTTTCATATTCCAGCCCCATCACCATCTACTACCAACCTGCACAAACTCCTCATCCTGCTGATACCCCAATACTGAGCCACTGAAGCCGTATGTGTCTCTATTACTGCCCCTGATACCCCAATACTGAGCCGCTGCTGCCGTATGTGTCCCTATTACTGCACCTGATACCCCAATACTGAGCCGCTGCTGCCGTATGTGTCCCTATTACTACACCTGATACCCCAATACTGAGCCACTGCTGCCGTATGTGTCCCTATTACTGCACCTGATACCCCAATACTGAGCAGCTGCTGCTCTATGTGTCCCTATTACGGCACCTGATACCCCAATACTGAGCCGCTGCTGCCATATGTGTCCCTATTACTGCACCTGAAACCCCAATACTGAGCCGCTGCTGTCGTATGTGTCCCTATTACTGCACCTAATTCCCCAATACTGAACCGCTGCTGCCGTATTACTGCACCTGATACCCCAATACTGAGCCGCTGCTGCCGTATGTGACCCTATTACTGCACCTGATACCCCAATACTGAGCCGCTGCTGCCGTATGTGTCTCTATTACTGCACCTGATACCCCAATACTGAGCCGCTGCTGCCGTATGTGACCCTATTACTGCACCTGATACCCCAATACTGAGCCGCTGCTGCCGTATGTGTCTCTATTACTGCACCTGATACCCCAATACTGAGCCGCTGCTGCCGTATGTGTCTCTATTACTGCACCTGATACCCCAATACTGAGCCGCTGTTGCCGTATGTGTCCCTATTACTGCACCTGATACCCCAATACTGAGCCGCTGTTGCCGTATGTGTCCTTATTACTGCACCTGATACCCCAATACTGAGCCGCTGCTGCCATATGTGTTCTTATTACTGCACCTGATACCCCAATACTGAGCCGCTGTTGCCGTATGTGTCCTTATTACTGCACCTCATACCCCAATACTGAGCCGCTGCTGCCGTATGTGTCCCTATTACTACACCTGATACCCCAATACTGAGCCGCTGCTGCCGTATGTGTCCCTATTACTGCACCTGATACCCCAATACTGAGCCGCTGCTGCCGTATGTGACCCTATTACTGCACCTGAAACCCCAATACTGAGCCGCTGCTGCCATATGTGTCCCTATTACTGCACCTAATTCCCCAATACTGAACCGCTGCTACCCTATCTGTCTCTATTATTGCACCTGCTGTGTGGTTCTCTGTGCCTTCTAAATTCTAAAGCAACTCTCTATAATATAGTAATGCCAGGTGCAAGTGCCCTAGAAAACACTGCCCATATTTTGCTCCTAGAAAGTAATAATTCCCTGTGTATGCCCCTTTGATAGCCACAGTAACCTGAGTTCCCCTATAACAATAAGTGCCCACTTTACATTTAATAATGTCCCGAGTCTCCCCCTGTACAGCTCCCCTATACACAGCATGATGCTCTCTTATACACAGTATAATGCATCCACACAGTATACTGACTCCTTAATAGCCCCCAAACTGTTTGATGGCTCCAACAATGTATAATGACCCCCACACTGTATTCTCCATACTGTATGATGGCACCCTAGATAGCCTCCATATACAGTAGCATAATGCAACAAATAGTCCACAATATAGTATAATGCACTCCCCATAGGCAGACTCAATAGCATATGGCAGACCCTGTAATAAGGCAGTACCCCCATAGGCAGACTCTGTAGTATAAGGCAGCACCCCCATAGGCAGACCCTGTAATAAGGCAGCACCCCCATAGTCAGACTCTGTAATAAGGCAGCCCCCATAGTCAGACCCTGTAATATGGCAGCATCCCCATAGTCAGACCCTGTAATAAGGCAGCACCCCATAGGCAGCCCCTGTAATAAGGCAGCACCCCTATAGGCAGACCCTGTAATAAGGCAGCACCCCCATAGTCAGACCCTGTAATGAGGCAGCCCCAACAGTCAGACCCTGTAATAAGGCAGCCCCCACAGTGAGACCCTGTAATAAGGCAGCACCCCTATAGGCTAACCCTGTAATAGGGCGGCAGACCCTGTAATAAGGCAGCACCCCCATAGTCAGACCCTGTAATAAGGCAGCACCCCCATAGTCAGACTCTGTAAAAAGGCAGCACCCCTATAGGCAGAACCTGTA
Organism: Ranitomeya variabilis; assembly: GCF_051348905.1. Lineage (NCBI taxonomy): Eukaryota > Metazoa > Chordata > Amphibia > Anura > Dendrobatidae > Ranitomeya > Ranitomeya variabilis. The sequence continues at coordinate 655,420,767 of NC_135234.1, forward strand.
ATAAGGCAGCACCCCATAGTCAGACCCTGTAAAAAGGCAGCCCCCACAGTCAGACCCTGTAATAAGGCAGCCCCTCCATAGGCAGACCCTGTAATAAGGCAGCCCCCCCATAGGCAGACCCTGTAATAAGGCAGGACCCCATAGGCAGACCCTGTAATAAGGCAGCAGCACCCATTTAAAAAATAAATAAATACCTCTCTTCTTCCTGGTTCCTGCGCTGCTCCCGCTGATCTCCTGTGTTGTGAATTCTGCTCTTGGGCTCCCTCCGGTGGTTATAAGTAGCATTTTTGTGAATTCTGCTCTTGGGCTCCCTCCTGTGGTTTTGAGTGGTATGGCTGCTTCTTGGATTTAGCATCAGCAGCTGTTCTCACTGATCGTCTTTCTGGCTCGGCTATATTAGTCTGGCCTTATCCCTAATTCAATGCCAGTTGTCAATAGTTGAGCTTGGAGTCATGGCTCTCTGAGGATTTCCCTGCCACTCTGACCATTTCAGCAAAGCTAAGTCCTTGCTTGTCTTTTTGCAGTTCACTTGTTGTGGACTTTGTTGTTTGGCATTTTCTATGTTTTGCTCATTTGTCCAGCTTATCAGTATGGATCTATTTAGCTAAGCTGGAAGCTCTGGGCAGCAGAGTTTGCCCTCCACACCTTTAGTCAGGTGTGGAGATTTTTGCATTTCTCTGCGGTGGACTTTTTCTAGTTTTTATTACTGACCGCACAGTTTTCTGTTCTGTACTAATTCTGTCTAGCTAGTAGTGGCCTCCTTTGCTAAATCTTGTTTCATACTACGTATGTCATTTCCTTCTCCTCTCACAGTCATTATTTGTGGGGGGCTGTCCTATCCTTTGGGGATTTTCTCTGAGGCAAGATAGCTTTTCTGTTTCTACCTTTAGGGGTAGCTAGTTCTCCGGCTGTGATGAGGTGTCCAGGGAGTGACAGGAACATCCCACGGCTACTGCTAGTGTCTGTGTTAAGATTAGGAACTGCGGTCGGTATAGTTACCACCTGCTCAGAGCTAGTCGCATGTCGCTCCTAAATTACCAGTCCATAACAGTACAACTGGCCAAAAATGAGTTGAATGCATCTCAGAAGAAGGAAAAGAAAAAGAGTTCTGAGCCATTTTTTTTTCTTTAGTCTGTTTTGTCTTTTTCCTTCCTCTTAATCTCTGGGTGATTCAGGATTTGGATGCGGGCATGGATGTTCAGGGGTTGTTTTCTCGTGTGGATCAGCTTGCTGCAAGAGTACAGAGTATTCAAGATTATGTAGTTCAGACTCCGGCCTTAGAACCTAGAATTCCTACTCCGGATTTGTTTTACGGGGATAGAATTAAGTTTTTGAACTTTAAAAATAACTGCAAATTGTTTTTTGCTCTGAAACCCCGTTCCTCCCCATTCAGCAAGTAAAAATAGTTATTTCTCTGCTGCGTAGTGACCCTCAGGACTGGGCATTCTCCCTTGAGTCAGGGGATCCGGCATTGCTTAATGTAGATGCATTTTTTCAATTGCTCAGATTATTGTATGACGAACCTAACTCTGTAGAGCATGCTGAGAAAACACTGTTGGCCCTGTGTCAGGGTCAGGAAGCGGCAGAACTATACTGCCAGAAATTTAGAAAATGGTCTGTGCTCACTAAATGGAATGAGGATGCTCTGGCAGCAATTTTCAGAAAGGGTCTTTCTGAAGCCCTTAAGGATGTTATGGTGGGGTTCCCCACGCCTGTTGGTTTGAGCGAGTCTATGTCTCTGGCCATTCAGATTGATCGGCGCCTGCGCGAACGCAAAGTGGTGCACCATATGGCAGCGTCCTCTGAGCAGAGTCCTGAGCCTATGCAATGTGATAGGATTTTGACTACAGCGGAACAGAGGGGATACAGACGTCAGAATGGGCTGTGTTTTTACTGTGGGGATTCTGCTCATGCTATTTCTGATTGCCCTAAGCGTATTAAGAGGGTCGCTAGAACTGTTACCATTAGTACTGTGCAGCCTAAGTTTCTCCTGTCTGTGACCCTGATTTGCTCATTGTCATCTTTTTCTGTCATGGCATTTGTGGATTCGGGCGCTGCCCTGAACTTAATGGACTTAGAATTTGCCAGGCGCTGTGGTTTTTCTTTGCAGCCTTTGCAGAGTCCCATTCCCTTAAGGGGCATTGATGCTACACCGTTGGCCAAGAATAAACCTCAGTATTGGACTCAGCTGACTATGTGCATGGCTCCAGCACATCAGGAAGATTTACATGATGTTGTTGTACTGGGTTTTCCATGGTTACAAGTACACAATCCAGTGCTGGATTGGAAATCAATGTATGTGACTAGTTGGGGTTGTCAAGGGGTACATAGTGACGTTCCTTTAATGTCAATTTCCTCTTCCCCCTCTTCTGATGTTCCTGAATTTTTGTCAGATTTCCAGGATGTATTTGATGAGCCCAAGTCCAGTTCCCTTCCTCCACATAGGGACTGTGATTGTGCTATTGACTTGATTCCTGGCTGTAAGTTCCCTAAGGGCCGACTTTTCAATCTGTCTGTGCCAGAGCATGCAGCCATGCGGAACTATGTAAAGGAGTCTTTAGAGAAGGGGCATATTCGGCCGTCTTCGTCACCATTGGAAGCGGGATTCTTTTTTGTTGCCAAGAAGGATGGCTCCTTGAGACCCTGTATTGATTATCGCCTTCTTAATAAGATCACGGTCAAATTCCAATACCCTTTACCTTTGCTCTCTGATTTGTTTGCTCGGATTAAGGGGGCTAGTTGGTTTACCAAGATTGACCTTCGAGGGGCATATAATCTTGTTCGTATTAAACAGGGTGACGAATGGAAAACTGCATTTAATACGCCCGAAGGCCATTTTGAATACCTGGTGATGCCTTTCGGGCTTTCTAATGCTCCTTCTGTATTTCAGTCCTTTATGCATGATATTTTCCGCAATTATCTTGACAAATTCTTGATTGTGTATTTGGATGATATTTTGATTTTTTCCAATGATTGGGAGTCTCATGTGAAGCAGGTCAGGATGGTATTCCAGATCCTTCGTGATAATGCTCTATTTGTGAAGGGGTCTAAGTGCCTATTTGGAGTTCAGAAGGTCTCTTTTTTGGGTTTTATTTTTTCTCCTTCGTCTATAGAAATGGATCCTGTTAAGGTCCAAGCCATTCATGACTGGATTCAACCCACATCTGTGAAGAGCCTTCAGAAATTTTTGGGCTTTGCTAATTTTTATCGCCGTTTCATTGTCAACTTCTCTAGTGTGGTTAAACCCCTGACCGATTTGACGAAGAAAGGCGCTGATGTGACTAATTGGTCCTCTGAGGCTGTTGAGGCCTTTCAGGAGCTTAAACGCCGATTTACTTCTGCCCCTGTCTTGCGTCAGCCGGATGTTTCTCTTCCTTTTCAGGTTGAGGTTGACGCTTCTGAGATTGGGGCAGGGGACGTTTTGTCACAGAGGAATTCTGATGATTCCTTGATGAAGCCATGTGCCTTCTTTTCCCGAAAGTTTTCGCCTGCGGAACGCAATTATGATGTCGGCAATCAGGAGTTGTTGGCTATGAAGTGGGCATTTGAGGAATGGCGACATTGGCTTGAGGGAGCCAAGCACCGCATTGTGGTCTTGACCGATCATAAGAATCTGATTTACCTCGAGTCGGCCAAGCGGCTGAACCCTAGACAGGCTCGGTGGTCCCTGTTTTTCTCCCGTTTTGATTTTGTGGTCTCATATCTTCCAGGATCTAAGAATGTTAAGGCGGATGCCCTCTCTAGGAGTTTTTTGCCTGATTCTCCTGGAGTCCTTGAGCCGGTTGGCATTCTTAGGGAAGGGGTGATTCTGTCTGCCATCTCCCCTGATTTGCGGCGGGCGCTTCAGGAATTTCAGGCTGATAAACCTGACCGCTGTCCTGTGGGGAAGCTGTTTGTTCCTGATAGATGGACAAGTAAGGTAATTTCTGAGGTCCATTGTTCTGTGTTGGCCGGTCATCCTGGGATTTTTGGTACCAGAGATTTGGTTGCTAGGTCCTTTTGGTGGCCTTCCTTGTCGCGGGATGTGTGTTCTTTTGTGCAGTCCTGTGGGACTTGTGTCCGGGCTAAGCCTTGCTGTTCCCGCGCTAGTGGGTTGCTTTTGCCTTTGCCTGTCCCGGAGAGGCCTTGGACGCATATTTCCATGGATTTTATTTCAGATCTTCCTGTGTCCCAGAGGATGTCTGTCATCTGGGTGGTTTGTGACCGGTTCTCTAAAATGGTCCATTTGGTACCTTTGCCTAAATTGCCTTCCTCCTCTGATTTGGTTCCATTATTTTTTCAGCATGTGGTTCGTTTGCATGGCATTCCTGAGAATATTGTGTCTGACAGAGGTTCCAAGTTTGTTTCCAGGTTTTGGTGGGCCTTTTGTGCTAAGATGGGCATTCATTTGTCTTTTTCTTCGGCGTTCCATCCTCAGACAAATGGCCAAACTGAGCGAACTAATCAAACCTTGGAAACCTATTTGAGATGCTTTGTGTCTGCTGATCAGGATGATTGGGTGGCTTTCTTGCCGTTGGCCGAATTTGCCCTTAATAATCGGGCCAGTTCGGCTACTTTGGTTTCGCCTTTCTTTTGTAATTTTGGTTTCCATCCTCGTTTTTCTTCAGGGCAGGTTAAGCCTTCTGATTGTCCTGGTGTGGATTCTGTGATGGACAGGTTGCAGCAGATTTGGACTCATGTGGTAGACAATTTGACATTGTCCCAGAAAAAGGCTCAGCGTTTTGCTAACCGCCGTCGGTGTGTTGGTCCTCGGCTTCGTGTGGGGGATTTGGTCTGGTCATCCTCCCGTCATGTTGCTATGAAGGTTTCTTCCCCTAAGTTCAAGCCTCGGTTTATTGGTCCTTATAAGATTTCTGAGTTTATCAATCCAGTGTCTTTTCGTTTGGCCCTTCCAGCCTTTTTTGCCATCCACAATGTTTTCCATAGATCTTTGTTGCGGAGATATGTGGTACCCGTTGTTCCATCTGTTGATCCTCCTGCCCCGGTGTTGGTTGAGGGGGAGTTGGAATATGTGGTTGAGAAAATTTTGGATTCTCGTTTTTCGAGGCGGAGGCTTCAGTATCTTGTCAAGTGGAAGGGTTATGGCCAGGAGGATAATTCTTGGGTGGTTGCCTCCGATGCCGCCGATTTGGTTCGTGCTTTCCATTTGGCTCGTCCTGATCGGCCTGGGGGCTCTGGTGAGGGTTCAGTGACCCCTCCTCAAGGGGGGGTACTGTTGTGAATTCCGCTCTTGGGCTCCCTCCGGTGGTTATAAGTAGCATTTTTGTGAATTCTGCTCTTGGGCTCCCACCTGTGGTTTTGAGTGGTATGGCTGCTTCTTGGATTTAGCATCAGCAGCTGTTCTCACTGATCGTCTTTCTGGCTCGGCTATATTAGTCTGGCCTTATCCCTAATTCAATGCCAGTTGTCAATTGTTGAGCTTGGAGTCATGGCTCTCTGAGGATTTCCCTGCCACTCTGACCATTTCAGCAAAGCTAAGTCCTTGCTTGTCTTTTTGCAGTTCACTTGTTGTGGACTTTGTTGTGTGGCATATTCTATGTTTTGCTCATTTGTCCAGCTTATCAGTATGGATCTATTTAGCTAAGCTGGAAGCTCTGGGCAGCAGAGTTTGCCCTCCACACCTTTAGTCAGGTGTGGAGATTTTTGCATTTCTCTGCGGTGGACTTTTTCTAGTTTTTATTACTGACCGCACAGTTTTCTGTTCTGTACTAATTCTGTCTAGCTAGTAGTGGCCTCCTTTGCTAAATCTTGTTTCATACTACGTATGTCATTTCCTTCTCTCACAGTCATTATTTGTGGGGGGCTGTCCTATCCTTTGGGGATTTTCTCTGAGGCAAGATAGCTTTCCTGTTTCTACCTTTAGGGGTAGCTAGTTCTCCGGCTGTGACGAGGTGTCCAGGGAGTGACAGGAACATCCCACGGCTACTGCTAGTGTCTGTGTTAAGATTAGGAACTGCGGTCGGTATAGTTACCACCTGCTCAGAGCTAGTCGCATGTCGCTCCTTAATCACCAGACCATAACACTCCTGACAGTGAGCGCCGGGCAGTGACGTCATCGCGCCCTCTGTCAGTGTCGGCAACGTCAGATGCCGACACTGACAGGGGGATGATGGGAGAAGGAGCATTGCGCTCCTCCCATTATTGCGGTTAGCTGTATCGGCTAAATGCCGGTACAGCTGATCTTCCAATGACGGTGGGGGGCCCATTGCTGGCACCGGGCCCCCCGCCTGCTCAGGGGCCCCACAGCAGCCGAGCGGCAGAGCAGGGAGATCGATTCTCCCTGCTCTGCCGCAGAAAGTAACTGTATCGGCGAGCGCAGTGCGCCGATACAGTTACAGTAGCGTAGCTCCGGGTGGGCCCCCTCAGAGCACCCTCTGCCCCCCCGGTAGCTACGCTATAGCTTGTGATCTTCCATGAGATGGTTCTACTCCTTCATTGGAGTCCAGCTGTGTTTAATTAAACTGATAGGACTTGATTTGGGAAGGCACACATTTGTCTATATAAGACCTCACAGCTCACAGTGCATGTCAGACCAAATGAGACTCATGAGGTCAAAGGAACTGGCCAAGGAGCTCAGAGACAGAATTGTGGCAAGGCACAGACCTGGCCAAAGTTACAACAGAATTTCTGCAGTACTCAAGGTTCCTAAGAACACAGTGGCCTCAATAATCCTTAAATGGAAGAAGTTTGTGACCACCAGAAGTCTTCCTAGACCTGGCCATCCAGTCAAACTGAGCAATCGTGGGAGAAGAGCCTTGGTGAGACAGGTAAAGAAGAACCCCAAGATAACTGTGGCTGAGCTCCAGAGATGCAGTAGGGAGATGGGAGAAAGCTCCACAAAGTCAACTATCACTGCAGCCCTCCACCAGTCAGGCCTTTATGACAGAGTGGCCCGACGGAAGCCTCTTCTTAGTGCAAGACATATGAAAGCCCGCATAGAGTTTGCTAAAAAACACATGAAGGACTCCCAGACTATGAGAAATAAGATTCTCTGGTCTGATGAGATGAATATAGACCTTTATAGTGATTAATTCTAAGCGGTATGTGTGGAAAAAAACAGGCACTACTCTTCACCTGCCAAATACAATCCCAACAGTGAAACATGGTGGTGGAGGCATCATTCTATGGGGGTGTTTTTCAGCTGCAGGGACAGGATGACTGGTTGTCATTGAAGGAAACATGAATGCGGCCAAGTACAGCGATATCCTGGATGAACAGGGGTATGAATACTTTCCGCACCCACTGTAGTATTTGGTTGGTTTAACAAATGCTTCTTTATCCTCTCTCTTCATATGTGTGCCTTTGTGGCTGTGCTTCCTTCAGTCTGAATCTGCAATGTGCACATTCCAATAATAACAGGTAATAACAGGTAAACCATTGCATGATTAGGAGTGTCCAAACTTTGAACAGCACTATATATATATATATATATATATATATATATATACTGTATATACAGTATATATATAAATATATATATATATAATATATACATATACTGTACATTTTATACATATACAGAAAGATGCAGATAGAGAGAAAGGGTGAGTGAGAGTACAGTGCAAAAGTTTAAGGCAGGTGAGGAATAAATGCTGCGGGGTAAAAATGCTTTCAAGAATAGAAGTGTTAATTGTTTATTTTAATCAATTAACAAAGTGCAAAGTGAATGAACAAAAGAGCAATCTAAATCAAATCAATTTTTATTCTATTCATTTCTATTTCTGAAACCTTTCTTACTTTGCAGCATTTTTTCTACACCTGCCTACAACTTTTGAATAGTGTTGTAAATACAGTCATGGCTGAAAGTCTTGGCACCCTTGAAATTGTTCCAGAAAATGACTTACGGTAATTCTCGCAGAAAAATATTGCAGTTACACATGTTTTGTTATACACGTTTGTTTCCTTTGTGTGTAATGGAACAACAACAAAAACACAGAGACAAAAAAGGCAAATTGGATATAATTTCACACAAAACCCCAAAAATGAAGTGGAGAAAATGGTTGGCACCCTTAACATAATATTTGATTGCACACACTTTGGAATAATGACTGCAATCTATCGCTTCCTACAACCATCCACAAGCTTCTCTTCTTACAACTCTCAACTGAAATTTTGGACCAGTCTTCTTCTGCAAACTGCTCCAGGGCTCTCATATTTGAAGGGTGCCTTATACCCAACAGCAATTCCAAGATCTCTTCACAGGAGTTCAATGGGATTTAGATCCAGACTCATTGCTGGCCACTTCAGAACTCTCCAGCGTTTTGTTTCCATCCATTTCTGGGTGCTACTGGAAATATGCTTGGGGTCATTGTCCTGCTGGAAGACCCATGACCTAGGAAGCAAACCCAGCTTTCTGACACTGTGCACTACATTGCGACCCAAAATCCTTTGGTAATTTTCAGATTTCATGAAACCTTGCACACAGTCAAAGCAGCTAGTGCCAGAGGCAGAAAAACAACCCCAAAACATATTTGAACCTCCACCACATTTGACTGTAGGTATGGAGTTCTTTTTTTAAAGCCTCATTCTGTTTTTGGTAAACAATAGAATGATGTACTTTACTAAAAAGCTCTAGCTGGGTCTTCTTGATTATGTTGTGCATAGTGGAGAAAGGAACATCAAGAGCTCTGTACATGGACTTGTAACCTTGAAATTGCTGATATTGTTCAACAATTGTGGTTCTCAAGTCCTTAGTCATTTCTTATGCTTTTTCTTTTCTCCATGCTTAGTGTGGCACACACAGACACACAATGAAAAGATTGTGTCAAATTCTCCCTTTTTTATCTGGTTTCAGGCATGATTTTCATATTACCCACACCCATTACTTGCCACAGGTGAGTTTGAACGAGCATCATATGCTTGAAACAAAGTTGTTTACCCACAATTTTGGAAAGGTGCCAACAATTTTGTCCTGCCCATGTTTGGGGTTTTGTGTGAAATTATGTCCAATTTGCCTTTTGTGTTTAACAAAACTTGTGTAATTTCAATAATTTCCTGGGAGAAATACCTAGTTTTCTGGAACAATTTCAAGGGTGGCAACATTTTCAGTCATGACTAGTGTTGAGCATTCCGATACCACAAGTATCGGGTATCGGCCGATACTTGCGGGTATCGGAATTCCGATACCGAGATCCGATACTTTTGTGGTATCAGGTATCGGTATCGAAACAACATTAATGTGTAAAATAAACAATTAAAATAAAAAATATTGCTATACTCACCTCTCCGACGCAGCCTGGACCTCACCGAGGGAACCGGCAGCGTTGTTTGCTTAAAATGCGCGCTTTTACTTCCTTCCGTGACGTCACGGCTTGTGATTGGTCGCGTGCCGCCCATGTGACCGCGATGCGACCAATCACAGCAAGCCGTGACGTAATTTTCAGGTCCTCAATGCCTAATTCTAGGCATTCATGATTTTAAAATTACGTTGCCTATTTCTGCATTCAGGACCTGAAATTACGTCACGGCTTGCTGTGATTGGTCGCGTCGCGGTCACATGGGCGGCACGCAACCAATCACAAGCCGTGACGTAATTTTAAAAATGCGCGCGTCTCCTGTCTCCCGTGACATCACGGCTTGTGATTGGTCGCGTCGCCCATGTGACCGCGACGCGACCAATCACAAGCCGGAACGTAATTTTAAAATCATGAATGCCTAGAATTAGGCATTGAGGACCTGAAAATTACGTCACGGCTTGCTGTGATTGGTCGCGTCGCGGCCACATGGGCGGCACGCGACCAATCACAAGCCGTGACGTCACGGAAGGAAGTAAAAGCGCGCATTTTAAGCAAAGAACGCTGCCGGTTCCCTCGGTGAGGTCCAGGCTGCGTCGGAGAGGTGAGTATAGCAATATTTTTTATTTTAATTCTTTATTTTACACATTAATATGGATCCCAGGGCCTGAAGGAGAGTTTCCTCTCCTTCAGACCCTGGGAACCATACAGGATACCGTCCGATACTTGAGTCCCATTGACTTGTATTGGTATCGGGTATCGGTATCGGATTAGATCCGATACTTTGCCGGTATCGGCCGATACTTTCCGATACCGATACTTTCAAGTATCGGACGGTATCGCTCAACACTAGTCATGACTGTATATACCAATATATAACTGCCAGTTGAATGCCAAGAGGACACTCTTTGGGGTTCAGTCTATTGCAATGTTTCCCAAACTCCAGTCCTCACGGCCCCCAACAGATCTAATTTTCAGGATTTTCTTAGTATTGCATAGTTTCTGATGTCTTGATGATAATTCTATCACCTGTGCAATACTGAGGAAATCTTGAAAACATGTTCTGTTGGGAGGCTATGAGGATTGATTTTGGAACCACATGTCTATAGGGATCAGGTAACAGAGCTGTTTTTTTGTTTTTCTAAACACAATATGGAACAGATCACAGCAGAGAGAAGAGTGTTACAAAAAAAAAATCTAACTTAAGATTAGTATTATTTTTTATATTTTTGTGACAACATTTTTATCATAAAAAAAGTAAACAGATCTTACCAATTTACATAGAATTTTAAAATGTGACATATTTTGTCATTCATTTCGACAAAAAGTTTTTTTGTAAAGTCAGTAAAAAGTTTCTCTCCATAATTTAAGAATAATATATATGTAATATAAGGTCCCAGAGGACCCCTGTAACCTTACTGTTCTCTCAGAGCCCGGTTGTCCTGATCGAACATATGGATTTATGAACTGGCACTGGCATAGACTCTTTTGACTCTGGTCAATGTTGTCTTTTTATGACCACATGTAACACATATGGCTCGGCTCTTTGTTCATAGCTAAATTAGTCATATAGCATGATGGAGAGACACCATCGCTCCAAGAGCAATGTGAGGATATACAATTAATGCTGTCAAGTAGCTGCTTGTCATAATTATCCTGTAATTAGACTAGAGCGAGAAGACATTGTGACAATGGAATGACAGGACTGACAGCTTAATAGTCAAGGACTGAGATGGTGTCTTCCCACCATGACCCAATGTCCCATAGGCAATTCATTAAGTAGAATCTTAATTATAATTATTATTACCTCTTTTTTCCTCCAAGGGATGAACATTTCAAAGTTTTATAATGTTTATTTTCAAGGACAATAAAGTTCTTCGAAGGTGTCATATATTATAGCTGCCCCATACTGTATTTGTGCAATATGCTAGATATGAATGTAGCCGTGATATCCCATATTGAATCTGAATAACCAGAGCAGAATTTTTATAAAAACAGCCTCATAGATTTAGATTGCTGGTGTGCTGTCAGTGGGAACATCTTTGTCTAGAATAGAACTGATACGTCCTAATTCGCAAATACATGATGGTGGCCAAAATGCAACTGCTTAGACTGTACCACCGTTTTTGCTCATTAAATTCATTTTTTGCTGTCCTCCATTCAATTTTGTTTAGGATTTTTAATTGATATTCTAGTGCACATCCATACAGAACAGATGTGGAGCAACTGACGGCAACTTCAGCATTTCTATTAAAAACAAAAACACTTTATCACTGCTTTGCTGTATAATGATTTACCCATAAAGTAGCAGTCCAGAGAATTTTTTAAAAAATTATTCCGTCACTGGTCCTCCAATATATACAACTCATCTAGTATTACGTTATGTGGATGTTCCTTTCTATCTAAAAAAAATAATGGCACTCTTGTCTTCGCGTATTATTATGGTGGCACCCTCCTCTTGAGAATTACATGGTTTCATATTGTCCAAAGCGGTGGCCATTGTTTCTGTTACCAGAACTTAGGCTATGTGCACATGCAGCGCCCCAGAGTTCTGGTCGTTGCAGTACTGTGGCTTCGCCGCTAAGGGGAGCCATGGTACGTTCGATGGCACCGAAGGAGTTCCTCCAATCAGGTATCACAGACACCAATATGTTTCACAGCTGGGCCTCCGGGGGGAGCTAAGGGTGCTATTCATTAGGCCACTCCCCACCATAGTGGGTAAACTGGGGGTCAGGCAGGAAGTTAGTGGAGAACGCTGACGGGATTGAACGGAGCAACACCCTGTGGCAGGGGGTGTTGTGAAGGGAGAGACTGTAGGGTCTCTGCCAGGGGTGGGATCCTGGCAGAGGCTTGGCATTGAAAGAACGTAACGGGTCCGCGCAGGCTCCTGGAAGCGGCGGGACTCAAGGAAAGGACTAGAAGCGAGACAGATTGTGCTGAGTGAGAAACGAGATCAAGCAGAAGGAGAATACCAGCAGGGGTTGTGCTGAAAGAGGCAGCACCCTGCTGAGGCGCAATACCGGTGGCCGGAACGCCGAGGGAGTGGATTAGAATACAGCTTCAAGCCATACTCCAAACAGCGGCAGGACAGTCGGTCTCAGGCGGGCTGTCTACCACATATCACCTATGAAGTCTTGGGGGGCAATTGCGGGAGAGGGGCGACTCTAGGGTCCCGGAAGAACTCCAGGCCTACCTGACAAACGGGTGCCATTCCAACCTGAATACAGGGAAGGGGTGGATTGCAGAGGAACATCAAATCGAGTTGTGAGGGAACTTAAGAAACAGACACAACCGTTGTGGGGTTACTTTCCGTAAGCACAGCAGGGAAGGACTACAACACATAGCGCTAGAAGGAAGGCACAGATTTCCACCTGAGAGGAGAACTCTGGAGGTGCCATTGGACCGGCCGGACTTGCGTAGCCTGGTGAACCGTGTTCTGGACTGAGGACTCAGAGATCTCCAGTAAAGAGGTAAAGAGACTGCAACCTGGTGTCCTCGTTATTTACCGCGACTTACACCCCACAACTGCACCGCTCCACCGCTATCATTACTACCACCTATTACACCGGACGTCCCCCACTGACGGACAGGGCCACGGACCGGGTCTAGCCACCGTGACAACCCCGAGACTGAGAACTAGAGGCCCGGCTCCGGGTATCCCCTCGGCCCTGCGGCGGTGTGGGGGCGCTCCAAACTTGGCGTCACGAACAGGATCTACTTAAGCCTGAAGAATCAGGTCATGTGTGCCTAGAGACTGTGATTTACTGTGCTTGGACTGTACTTTATTGTAAGACTGTGCTGCGCCATTAGCCGCCAAAAGTTCCCGCCAAAAGGCGCCGCCATTGCTACACCCAAGGGGAAGGAGGGCGTGTTATGGGCGGAGACTCCCAGTGTGGCGCGAGAAATGGCTACCGCCCCCTGCACTTCTGGCTGCAGAGGAATGACCTGCCCCAAAGCAGAAGAGAAACACCCCTTGATATGCAACGGCGGGAAGCGGGTGACGGAGAAGCCCGACCTCGGAGAAATGGCGGAGCTAGGTGCATGCACTGCCACCGACTATCAGGCAGCAATGATGAACGGCGAGTGCCTGAGCGAGGAAGAAGCGGTTCAGGCCTGCCTTTCTTCACCGGAGATGGACCGGAGGCCTGCGGATCCGACAGCGGAGTTACGTCCACCAATCCCGACCTCGAAGTTAGAGGAGGAGGAACCACAGCCAGCGGAGCCGAATCCGAGCATCCCATTGGAGGAGCCCCGGTCCGGGCTGCAGCAGACTCCAGCGTCCTCGTTAACGGACCAGAGCGACACCGATGGAACCACATCAGGCGCAGGTATGGGCGGCGCCCCTACTCCCCTGGACGGTTCTGCTCTCCCGACCGATCCTCCCCACAACAGTAACCCCGCGTTTACAATCGACCGGGCGGTTCTCACCCCCGGCGCGTTGGGGAAGTTGTTACCACCATTGCCAACCAGGTGGGGAGAGCCCATAGAAATGGACCCAGGAGGGGTGATGTTCCGATGGGATGTTCCCTGGGTCGAGCAGGATGGGATTCCAATGGAAGGTCTCACTATTGCGATACTTACCTGGGACCAATACAAACAATGCGTGCTCCAGCATTGGGGACAGCGCACCGAAGTTGAAAGACGGGAACTGCAGAGCAAAAAAATGATCTATGATGGGACGGATGCTGTCAGGCGAGGGACGGTGGCGGCATTCCACCCAAAGAAGGGGTGGGGTTCCATTTGGGAGTCGGGACTACCTACTGGCATCTTCGTTGCCGGCTATGATGTGGAGACTCCCTGCTGTGATCGAGAAGGTGAACCACTCCGGGAGGGGGATCAGGTGACGTATACCCGTCACTGGAACACACAAGGATGGCGTGCCCGGAAAGTTCAGCGATATGAGCCTGAGAGAATGGCACCTGTGGCCCCAACTGTGGTCAATCTAGGGCTGCCAGACCTTGTTACTGTTTCTACTGTACGCTTTGTAGCAGCTCCTGAACTTGCCGACAGAGTTAGGCTTCAAATTCAGACAGCAGGCGACCAGGTGGTCCCTGCGGAGCTTGCCGCTGGTGTCCGTGCTACAGTGGCCGGGGTTCAGGAGCCCGAGCCGCCTGAAGAAGAATAAACCTCGATACCATGAAAATGTAAATAGTTACTGTTTGTCTTTTATTCCTTTAAGTTGCTGCTAAACCCGCCCAGGGTTAATGGATCCCTCTGTTGACCCGGGATCCTCTTTGTTTGTTTTCCTTTTCTGAAGTTGTTGCACAAAAGTTATACAAACTGCAGAAATCATGGACTGTGCATGATTCGAACTTCCCTTGTAAATAGTTTGCACCTTCTTAAAGGTGCTCCCTACTGGTTTTAGCCAAAGACACTTTGCGAAGATATTTGCCCTATTTGTTTGAGCCAAAGACACTTTGTGAAGATACCGTTCCTACCGGTTCTAGTTAAAGACACTTTGCGAAGATACCATGCCGGAACCTTTGCATGGGCCGGTAGGCTGAGAAGACGAGCTGCCTTAGAAAGACTTGGTCCCCTCTTAAAGGGGATGTGAGAAACTGAACTTGAGAGAGATACTGTTGCAGAACAGTAATGCCATAATGATGCCTTGAGAAGAAATGTAACTGTTTTACATGCTAAGTTATATGTGTTGAATTTGTTGAAATGTCTAAATAATGTTTGCAGAAAGAAAAGATGCAGAGAGCCCGTAGGGGTAGAGATAGAGGTCTGCATAGTTGAAAGTAAGCAAAGTAATAATGAAGGTGAGGATAGAAGGTAAACCCCGCGTCCCCATTGAAAGTTACTTTGTTACTAAGGACAGAGAGTGAACCCGTAGGGGTTAGAGAGTGAGTCCTTAAAGGAGCCGAGTAGAGCTGGCTCAGAGTTCTTTAAACGAAAGGAATGTTATATCTATACCATGTATAGTAGAGAAAGGCAGTAGGCCCTGGATGAACAGGGCGGTCCTGTAAAAGAAAGGAGAGGCAGTAGGTCTGGTGCCATAGGGACAGGCGGTCCTGCAGGTTCAAAGTAGGAGAATGTGAAGTTACCTTACCCTGTAATGTGATTATAGGAAGGCCTTTGGTAAACTAAGAGTGTATGTTTCCTAAGGCAATGTTAATTTATTGTTCCAGAATTTGCACTAAGTAGAATACCCGGTTGGGTAACAGGAGTTATGCATAGCCTGTAATTTATAATGTTGACCATGTTTGTAACGTTAAAAGTGTCCTCACCCCCCATAAAGGGAAGCCTGTCCAAGTATACTTATTGTTTTGCACTCAACAAAATTGTATGTCTGTTTACTAATCTGTATTGTTGTTTTTCTTCCCAGTCCCGGAGTACTGTGTTTAACCAGGGGGGAGTGCAGCGCCCCAGAGTTCTGGTCGTTGCAGTACTGTGGCTTCGCCGCTAAGGGGAGCCATGGTACGTTCGATGGCACCGAAGGAGTTCCTCCAATCAGGTATCACAGACACCAATATGTTTCACAGCTGGGCCTCCGGGGGGAGCTAAGGGTGCTATTCATTAGGCCACTCCCCACCATAGTGGGTAAACTGGGGGTCAGGCAGGAAGTTAGTGGAGAACGCTGACGGGATTGAACGGAGCAACACCCTGTGGCAGGGGGTGTTGTGAAGGGAGAGACTGTAGGGTCTCTGCCAGGGGTGGGATCCTGGCAGAGGCTTGGCATTGAAAGAACGTAACGGGTCCGCGCAGGCTCCTGGAAGCGGCGGGACTCAAGGAAAGGACTAGAAGCGAGACAGATTGTGCTGAGTGAGAAACGAGATCAAGCAGAAGGAGAATACCAGCAGGGGTTGTGCTGAAAGAGGCAGCACCCTGCTGAGGCGCAATACCGGTGGCCGGAACGCCGAGGGAGTGGATTAGAATACAGCTTCAAGCCATACTCCAAACAGCGGCAGGACAGTCGGTCTCAGGCGGGCTGTCTACCACATATCACCTATGAAGTCTTGGGGGGCAATTGCGGGAGAGGGGCGACTCTAGGGTCCCGGAAGAACTCCAGGCCTACCTGACAAACGGGTGCCATTCCAACCTGAATACAGGGAAGGGGTGGATTGCAGAGGAACATCAAATCGAGTTGTGAGGGAACTTAAGAAACAGACACAACCGTTGTGGGGTTACTTTCCGTAAGCACAGCAGGGAAGGACTACAACACATAGCGCTAGAAGGAAGGCACAGATTTCCACCTGAGAGGAGAACTCTGGAGGTGCCATTGGACCGGCCGGACTTGCGTAGCCTGGTGAACCGTGTTCTGGACTGAGGACTCAGAGATCTCCAGTAAAGAGGTAAAGAGACTGCAACCTGGTGTCCTCGTTATTTACCGCGACTTACACCCCACAACTGCACCGCTCCACCGCTATCATTACTACCACCTATTACACCGGACGTCCCCCACTGACGGACAGGGCCACGGACCGGGTCTAGCCACCGTGACAACCCCGAGACTGAGAACTAGAGGCCCGGCTCCGGGTATCCCCTCGGCCCTGCGGCGGTGTGGGGGCGCTCCACACACGTTGCAGATTTGGGTGCAGAATTTTCTGCACAAAATCTGCATCTCCTTGCAGAAAGCGCAGGTGCAGATTTGATGCGTTTTTCTTGCGGATTTTGGGCGGATTTCATGCGTTTTTTACCCCTGCGGATTTCTATAATGGAAGGGTGCAGAAACGCTGCAGATCCGCACAAAAGAAGTGACATGCTACTTCTTTCAATCCGCTGCCTTTTCCATGCGGAATTTTCCGCACCATTAGCACAGCATTTTTTTTTCCTATTGATTTACATTGTACTGTAAATCACTTTGCGGATCTGCAGCGTTTCTGCGCGGAAAAAAACACTGCGGATCTGCAGTAAATCCGCATTGTGTGCACATAGCCTTACTGTTAGTGGAAATTGCATGGACTGTACCACTGAAGTTCACCATGAGAACACAAAACATCTATCAGTTAATGATAATGGCTATAAAGAGAAGAAGAATCAGACTGTTATCACAGGAGACAAAGATGGTACTGGCTCCAGATGCTCATATGTTGCTGTGCTGGTGCCTTACGGGATTAATAGCTGAACATAGTGGGAAAATAATGAACGGGAACTTTGTCAATTAAGATGGAAGTTGAAGACAAGCAAAAAAAGGAGGTTGAACTGCATGGCTGCAAGTACACCATGTGCAGAGTATGATAAGACAATTATGTCGGGGATCAGGGATGCCAAAAATAAATTCTTGACTGTTTCTTTAAAGGGAATCTATTAGCAAACAAAACAGTATTTATTACCAGCCATAGTGGTAATATGAAGCAGTCTAAGTAGAAATGTGGCTGTGGTTATTAACCTCTACTGAAAAAAATGTTAAACTAGGAGTTGGTACTCTGAAGGTAAATACCATTTTTAAATATTCACATCAGTCTAATTAGAAGTAGAGGCTAAAGGCAGAAAATGAAGTTTCTTCTCCCTGCAGCCGCTCACTTGCAGTGAGCGGCTGCAGGGAGAATATAACTTCCTTTTCACCCTTTAGCCACCCTTCCAATTAGATTTCTGCACATGGTAAAAAACTGTTTTGTTTTTTTTCACGGATACAGTTATAACCTTTGGTGCTATTCACATGTCAGTATTTTTTCACAGACTGTGTGTCCGTGCAAAAACTCAAGGAGACATGTCCATTATTCTCCAGTATCGTGGATGAAAAGTGCCAACACAAGTCTATGGATCCATAAAAAGCACGCACAGCACATGGATGGCATCAGTATACAGTCCGTGTACTGTTTGCATTTAACTTTGAAAAAAATAGTAGAAGGTTTACAATTTATTTATTGATTTATCCATCCGTGAAAAACACTAAAAACACACTGATGGTAAAAATGGACACTGAAGACACATTGATCTAAAATGCTGATGACACCAGTACCGTTTTTTACAGACATATTTGAACAAAATTGAGGTCTTAACTCTAATAAAGCCTGAGAGCAATTAAATTAATAAAGAGGTTAACAACAAAGAAAGCTTACCTACTACATTCTTAAATCCCCATATGTCAGTCCAACAATACTGACCACTGTCTCAAGAAAAAAAAAAACAGTATTCTCTAGTCTGCCTGAAAATGGTTAATTCAGAAAAAAAAACTGAAAAATAATGAAAGGTGAAAACTTTGAATGTCTATCATTTTTTTAAGTCAATGCTATAGGTTTTCAAAATTGTGCCAGAATTCTATGCATTCAGCTGTACACTCTTGAAGGAGTCAAATGTCCTAAATCAAGCCTGCAAAGGATCATCAATATTTATTACAAGAAAGCAGCCGCACATATACTGAGTGATCCTTCCTACTTTCATTCTAGATAGACATTAGGATGTACGTGTATCACAGTTCTGCGACTAAAAAGCTGTTTGATTATTTTCATCTAATTTCCATGTATTTTGGTGTGCTAAAAACGAAAAAAAAAAATGAAAAAAATCCTGGACGTCAGGATTTGCCACAAAATGCAAAATTCTCTTCAAATTTAGTATATATTTCTCAATTTTTGGTATTTTTTTTATCTTAGGGTTTTGAAAGTCAAAATTACTATTAATTAATTAACATCAATGCATTGAAGATATACAAGACCTTGACTAGAAAAAAATCATCGGACGAATGCTGAAAGCATTTCAAGCTTTAGGTTGCCTGATGAGTTGAAAGTGCATTTCCTCCATTCCCACCTTGACAACTTTCCTGAAAATTTGGGAGCTGTGAGTGAAGAACAAGGTGAACGGTTCCACCAGTACATTAAAGAGATGGAAAGAAGATACCAGGGAAGATGGAGCATTACAATGATGGCAGACTACTGTTGGACGCTTCAGAGAGACATTTCAGATGCTACTCACAAGCGTAAATGTACCAAGAGAAGCCTCACAGGGAAGAAGAATCAATTTTAGTGTGTGTTAGTGAGCTCATTGCAGTTAAAAAATGATTTTCATGAAACATTTGTAATAAAAAAGTAATTTTATGAGTCTATTTCCAATTATTTTGAGGTATTGTCTTATTTAACATAGTTACTTAAATTGTCAGAAAACGTGATGTCCTATGACAAAACGGAGGTCATTTTCGGATTCAGTGAGCTTAAAAACATAAAGATTACGTAGAATAACCAAAACAGCTCTTGAAAAAAACATTTTTTTGCAGACCTGTGTTATGGGTCAGTCTACACTTTGTGCCATTAATTTTGATCTTGAGAAACATAATCATCTAATGTTCCACAACATTTGTTAAATGTGCTGCACTTGTCATTTACATTTTAGGCCAGCCTGCTGGTGTCATGGAGATTCCACTTTTTTAAAATATGTAATTTCATAAATCAGTCTAAAATTAAAGTTCATCCATAGCCAGTCTTCATGGCTAAAAAAATTACAAATGAAAGTTTTACTAAAAGGTTTTTTTTGTAATTGCATGTAAGGTTGACCAATGTTTGCCATTTTTTTCTTAAAAGGAATGCATCAGTCAGAAAAGTCCTAGGCCCCAATTCATCAAAGCAACTGCCAGAATCTGGTGTAAATTGCTTTGAAAAGTTGCAAAGATTTGGGCACAGTTCAGAGTAGCACCAAAATTTTGTGGCTTTGGCATATTCGCACCAGTATCTCCCAGCTCCTCTTAATTGGGTGGAGCTGGGGTGAGACAAGGGTGCAGAGGCGATTGTAATGCTAAAGCCTGTCTAATTCATGACGAGCTATGGCATTCCACATGCCAGAAATCTTAGGCCAGTCAACTACCGGAGTGAGATTTTTGGCATAGTCACATGCCACTGGTCAGATGCTCCAGACTCATGAAGAGGCGTGCACCATGCCCCCTCATCAAGACCGGCGAGAAAATCATTTGTCTTGATCGATCAGGCCCTAATGTTTAAATCAAATTTTCATATTTTTGGTTAGGTTTTTTCCATTTTTTAATTTATCTATATAAAAACAGAATTCCTACAGTTTTCACAATAATAACTAAGTCTCATATAATAGACTGATATTTCCTATTCTGTATAGATCACTTTTTCAGTAGATATCTGATTATTGTTGCGGGGGGGATTGCTTCCTATTATAAAACAGGAAGCAAATAAAGAAGGATCATACCACTCATACCAATATGCCCAGAAGTAGGGTTGAGCGAAACGGGTCGATCATTTTCAAAAGTCGCCGACTTTTGGCTAAGTCGGCGTCTCATGAAACCCGATCCGACCCCTGTGCTTGTCGGCCATGCGGTACGCGACTTTCGCGCCAAAGTCGCGTTTCAATGACGCGAAAAGCGCCATTTCTCAGCCAATGAAGGTGAACGCAGAGTGTGGGCAGCGTGATGACATAGATCCTGGTCCCCACCATCTTAGAGAAGGGCATTGCAGTGATTGGCTTGCTGTCTGCGGCGTCACAGGGGCTATAAAGGGGCGTTCCCGCCGACCGCCATCTTACTGCTGCTGATCTGAGCTTAGGGACAGGTTGCTGCCGCTTCATCAGAAGCAGGGAGAGCGTTAGGCAGGGTCCACTAACCACCAAACCGCTTGTGCTGCAGCGATTTCCACTGTCCAACACCACCTTCGGTGTGCAGGAACAGTGGAAGCTATTTTTTTTTTTTTTTCCCCTCAGCGCTGTAGCTCATTGGGCTGCCCTAGAAGGCTCCGTGATAGCTGTATTGCTGTGTGTACGCCACTGTGGAAACCAACTGCTTTTTTCAAAGCACATATCCTCTTGTTCCTTCCTTTCTGCACAGCTATCTTTTTTGTTTGTCCACACTTTTTATTTAATTTGTGCATCAGTCCACTCCTATTGCTGCCTGCCATACCTGGCTTACATTACTGCAGGGAGATAGTAATTGTAGGACAGTTTTTTTTTTTTTTTTGTTTTTTTTTTGTGGGAGATTAAGATTGGCATTTCTGCTACAGTGCCATCCCTGTGTGTGCCATCTCTCACTGAGTGGGCCATAGAAAGCCTATTTATTTTTTCCGTGATTTGTGTTCTAAAATCTACCTCAACACAGAAACACTACATCAATCAGTGGGAGAAAAATATTGGCCTCAGTCAGGGCTTGTGTGCCACTGCTGTGTGTGCGCTATCTCTCATTCAGTGGGCTATAGCAAGCCTATATTTTTTTTTTTTTTTTTTTTTTTTAATATTATTTGGTTTCAAAAGTCTCCCTGAAAAAAAAAAAAAACCTTAAAAAAACAGTGGGAGAGTAATATTGCCCTTTCAGCTTGTGTGCCAGTCTTGACTCCTGGGTGTGCCACCTCTCTCCCTCTCATTCAGTGGGCCATAGAAAGCCTATTTATTTTTTTTTTTAAATATTATTGGGTTTCTAAAGTCTCCCTGAAAAAAACAAAAAATACATAAAAAAACAGTGGGAGAGTAATATTGCCCTTTCAGCTTGTGTGCCAGTCTTGACTCCTGGGTGTGCCACCTCTCTCCCTTTCATTCAGTGGGCCATAGAAAGCCTATTTATTTTTTCCGTGATTTGTGTTCTAAATTCTACCTCAACACAAAAACACTACATCAATCAGTGGGAGAAAAATATTGGCCTCAGTCAGGGCTTGTGTGCCACTGCTGTGTGTGCTATCTCTCATTCAGTGGGCTATAGCAAGCCTATTTTTTTTTTTTTTTTTTTTTTTTTTTAATATTATTTGGTTTCTAAAGTCTCCCTGAAAAAAAAAAAAACCTAAAAAAACAGTGGGAGAGTAATATTGCCCTTTCAGCTTGTGTGCCAGTCTTGACTCCTGGGTGTGCCACCTCTCTCCCTCTCATTCAGTGGGCCATAGAAAGCCTATTTATTTTTTTTTTTAAATATTATTGGGTTTCTAAAGTCTCCCTGAAAAAACAAAAAATACATAAAAAAACAGTGGGAGAGTAATATTGCCCTTTCAGCTTGTGTGCCAGTCTTGACTCCTGGGTGTGCCACCTCTCTCCCTTTCATTCAGTGGGCCATAGAAAGCCTATTTTTTTTTTTTTTAATATTATTTGGTTTCTAATTCTCCCTGAAAAAAAAAAAAAAACCTAAAAAAACAGTGGGAGAGTAATATTGCCCTTTCAGCTTGTGTGCCAGTCTTGACTCCTGGGTGTGCCACCTCTCTCCCTCTCATTCAGTGGGCCATAGAAAGCCTATTTATTTTTTTTTTTAAATATTATTGGGTTTCTAAAGTCTCCCTGAAAAAACAAAAAATACATAAAAAAACAGTGGGAGAGTAATATTGCCCTTTCAGCTTGTGTGCCAGTCTTGACTCCTGGGTGTGCCACCTCTCTCCCTTTCATTCAGTGGGCCATAGAAAGCCTATTTTTTTTTTTTTTAATATTATTTGGTTTCTAATTCTCCCTGAAAAAAAAAAAAAAACCTAAAAAAACAGTGGGAGAGTAATATTGCCCTTTCAGCTTGTGTGCCAGTCTTGACTCCTGGGTGTGCCACCTCTCTCCCTCTCATTCAGTGGGCCATAGAAAGCCTATTTATTTTTTTTTTTAAATATTATTGGGTTTCTAAAGTCTCCCTGAAAAAACAAAAAATACATAAAAAAACAGTGGGAGAGTAATATTGCCCTTTCAGCTTGTGTGCCAGTCTTGACTCCTGGGTGTGCCACCTCTCTCCCTCTCATTCAGTGGGCCATAGAAAGCCTTTTTTTTTTTTGGTTTTTTTAATATTATTTGGTTTCTAAAGTCTCCCTGAAAAAAACAAAAAAAACATAAAAAACAGTGGGAGAGTAATATTGCCCTTTCAGCTTGTGCGCCAGTCTTGACTCCTGGTTGTGCCACCTCTCTCTCTCTAATTGTGGGCCATAGAAAGCCTTTTTTTTTTTTTTTTTTAATATTATTTGGTTTCTAAAGTCTCCCTGAGAAAAAAAAATAAATAAATTAGGTGGGAGATTAATATTGACATTAGTGCTTGAGTGACAGTCCTGCGTGTGTGTCATCTCTGTGATTTTGTGCCACAGAAAACAGAGTGTGTAACATTGTGCCTGATTTTCCTTGTGGTCTCACCAACCTGTTAAGGGATATTGAAATCATACTGAAGTTATAGCTCACCGTGTAAGTTGTTTGATAGCAACAAATAAAGTTACTTTGGTTAAGATTTTAAAACAATGAGGAAGTCTGGTGCAAGAGGTCGTCGTGGGCGTTCATTGTCAGCTGGTAATGATGGTAGTGGTAGTGGAGCATCAGGTGGTCGTGGGGATAAAAATATTCCACCTAAGTCTGGAGCTGTGGAGCCAGTTTCGTCGTCAGGCTACACAAGGCCTCGAACGCTCTCTTTTCTGGGAGTAGGAAAACCGCTTTTAAAGGCGGAGCAGCAACAGCAAGTTTTGGCTTACATTGCAGACTCAGCCTCTAGCTCTTTTGCCTCCTCTTCCGAAACTGGTAAATGTAAAAGCAGCGCGTCGCTTGTGGATGTTCACGGTCAGGGACAAGTCGCTTCCTTGTCCTCCTCAGCAAAAACTACAACAAGAGAGAAGGATGCAGCAGGCGACACAACGGGTCACTCCATGGAGCTCTTTACACATACCGTCCCTGGCTTAGAAAGTGAAACATTTAACAGGCCATGCCCATTACAAGTATATTCTGACATGGAGTGCACTGATGCACAGCCACAGCCAGAGTACTATGCTGCTCCTTTGACTCAGACCACCACATTGCCCTCTCAGGGTACAGATCCACAATCAGACCCTGATGAGACTATGTTGCCCCGCCACGAACGCTATACCACCGACCGACACAGTGACACAGACGAAGTTGCACACGAGCTCGAAGAGGAGGTAATAGATGACCCAGTTATTGACCCCGATTGGCAGCCATTGGGGGAACAGGGTGCAGGCGGCAGTAGTTCAGAAGCGGAGGTGGAGGAGGGGCCGCAGCAGGCATCAACATCGCAACAGGTTCCATCTGCCGGGCCCGTATCTGGACCAAAACGCGTGTCAAAGCCAAAACCTGTTGGAGCACAGCGTTGCCATCCGGTTAAAGCTCAGTCTGCAATCCCTGAAAAGGGATCAGAGTCTAGGAAGAGTGCAGTCTGGCATTTTTTTAAACAACATCCAACTGATCAGCGCAAAGTCATCTGTCAAAAATGTTCAACTAGCTTAAGCAGAGGTCAGAATCTGAAAAGTCTAAATACTAGTTGCATGCATAGACACTTAACCACCATGCATTCTCAAGCCTGGACTAACTACCAAACGTCCCTCAAGGTTGTAGCACCCTCGGCCAATGAAGCTAGTCAGCAACGCAACATCCCTTCCGTCACTGTAAGGCCACCATTTTCCGCACCACCGGCAGTATCTGTGCAGGTTTCTTTGCCAGCCAAAAGCAGTCAGGGTCAGGGAATCACCAGTTTTGTAGGAGGAAATATTGCATGTAGGGCACCGGCGGAAACAATACCGTCTCCAACCGTCTCTCAGTCTGCCATGTCCACCGGCACACCCGAAAGTTCCACGATCTACAGCTCTCCAGTCCAGCTCACCCTACATGAGACTCTGGTTAGAAAAAGGAAGTACTTATCCTCGCATCCGCGTACACAGGGTTTTAACGCCCACATAGCTAGACTAATCTCGTTAGAGATGATGCCCTACCGGTTAGTTGAAAGCGAAGCTTTCAAAGCCCTGATGGAGTACGCTGAACCACGATACGAGCTACCCAGTCGACACTTTTTTTCCAGAAAAGCCATCCCAGCCCTGCACCAGCATGTTAAACAGCGCATCGTCCATGCACTCAGGCAATCTGTGAGTACAAAGGTGCACCTGACTACAGATGCATGGACCAGTAGGCATGGCCAGGGACGTTATGTGTCCATCACGGCACACTGGGTGAATGTGGTGGATGCAGGGTCCACAGGCGACATCAATTTAGGGACAGTTGTGCCTAGCCCACGGTCTAGGAAACAGTTGGCTGTAGGCGTTCGCACCCCCTCCTCCTCCTCCTCGTCCTCCTGCAGAAGCTACAGCTCTTCCACAGAACGCAGTCGGCCAACCACTCCATCGGCAGATGACACTGTTGCACACCAGTTGTCCCATTATGGGCCAGCTACTGCCAAGCGTCAGCAGGCTGTATTGGCTATGAAGTGTTTGGGCGACAACAGACACACCGCGGAAGTTCTGTCCGAGTTCTTGCAACAAGAAACGCAGTCGTGGCTGGGCACAGTAGATCTTGAGGCAGGCAAGGTAGTGAGTGATAACGGAAGGAATTTCATGGCTGCCATCTCCCTTTCCCAACTGAAACACATTCCTTGCCTGGCTCACACCTTAAACCTGGTGGTGCAGTGCTTATTGAAAACTTATCCTGGGTTCTCCGACCTGCTCCTCAAAGTGCGTGCACTTTGCTCACATATCCGACGTTCGCCTGTACACGCCAGCCGTATGCAGACCTATCAGCGGTCTTTGAACCTTCCCCAGCATCGCCTAATCATAGACGTTGCAACAAGGTGGAACTCAACACTGCACATGCTTCAGAGACTGTGCGAACAGAGGCGTGCTGTTATTTATTTGTGGGAGGATACACGGGCAGGCAGTAGGATGGCAGACATGGAGTTGTCAGGTGTGCAGTGGTCGAAGATACAAGACATGTGTCAAGTCCTTCAGTGTTTTGAGGAATGCACACGGCTGGTTAGTGCAGACAACGCCGTAATAAGCATGAGCATCCCCCTAATGCGTCTGCTGATGCAAAGTTTGACGCACATAAAGGAGCAGGCGTCTGCACCAGAGGAAGAGGGAAGCCTTGATGACAGTCAGCCATTGTCTGGTCAGGGCAGTGTACAGGACGAGGTAGCGGGCGAAGAGGAGGTGGAGGACGAGGAGGATGATGGGGATGAGTATATTTTTAATGCGGAAACTTTCACGGGGGCACAGGAAATTGGTTGCGTGTCACGGCCGGGTTCTGGTTTTTTGAGGGACACAAGTGACGTAGATTTGCCTGCAACTGCCCCTCAACCAATCACAACCGGAGATTTGACAAGTGGAACTTTGGCCCACATGGCGGATTATGCCTTACGTATCCTACAAAGGGACACACGCATTACGAAAATGATGAACGATGACGATTACTGGTTGGCCTGCCTCCTTGATCCACGCTATAAAGGCAAATTGCAAAATATTATGCCACATGAGAACTTGGAACTAATATTAGCAACCAAACAATCAACTCTTGTTGACCGTTTGCTTCAGGCATTCCCAGCACACAGCGCACGTGATCGTTCTCACACGAGCTCCAGGGGGCAGCAGACTAGGAGTGTTAGGGGTGCACACATCAGAAGTGGCGTTGGACAGAGGGGTTTTCTGACCAGGTTGTGGAGTGATTTTGCTATGACCGCAGACAGGACAGGTACTGCTGCATCAATTGAAAGTGACAGGAGACAACATTTGTCCAGTATGGTTACTAACTATTTTTCATCCCTTATCGATGTTCTCCCTCAACCGTCATTCCCATTTGATTACTGGGCCTCCAAATTAGACACCTGGCCAGAATTGGCAGAATATGCATTGCAGGAGCTTGCTTGCCCGGCAGCAAGTGTCCTATCAGAAAGAGTATTCAGTGCTGCAGGGTCAATATTAACCGAAAAAAGGACTCGTCTGGCTACCCAAAATGTTGACGATCTAACATTCATTAAAATGAACCACAACTGGATTTCAAAATCTTTTGCCCCACCTTGCCCGGCCGACACCTAGCTTTCCTATGAAAAGCTCTTGCCTGTGAATTACTTTTCTAATGTCTAATTTGCTGCTGCAGATTGTACAGCATACGACATGTTTACACCTCCCTAAATGGCCAAACTCCCCACACGGGGCCGTGGTATCGCGACTTGGCGCAAGCACCCGTGAGACTGCTGTTTGTCTGAAGAGGTGGGTGTGCTCGCTTTTGGTTGACGGCATTGCTACTGGGTCCCTCATAGTACAATGTAGTGTCTCTGGCGGTGGTGGTGCGCACCCAACGTCAGACACACCGTTGTAACATGAGTGGCCCTGGGGCGGTCCCGCCGGCCTCAAGAGAGTTCCCCCCTACCCCAGCTCAAACTGGGCTCTACTACGTGCAAAATTATGTCGCACAGCTCCACCAATCTTTAGTCTATTCGCTGACATCATTCAATGTCTGGCACTGACAATACAAATTTGTAGACATCTATGATGCAACTTAAAGTAGTCTGTGTCTGTGTCCTATATTGGCACCATTAAATAGTTACTGCCAAATTACTATGTCAGAAACACAGCAGATGAGCCCACCCCTGTACCTAAGTATGCCATCTTTTTTTTTGTTTTGGTTGTTTTGCGAGACATTAACATCTATTTATATTTTGGGAGTACTGGGACAGACACTCCTTGCACTACTCCTCCACTCAGCACCAAGCTGCCTGCCCGTGTATCCATGTAACCGCTGTAAAACTGCCATGAGCCTATTGTTTGTTATTTTAGGCCTTTGATAGCCTGTCTGCGGTCCCTACTCCTCCACTGACCACCAAGCTGCCTGCCCGTGTATCCATGTAACCGCTGTAAAACTGCCATGAGCCTATTGTTTGTTATTTTAGGCCTTTGAAGCCTTTCTGCGCTCCCTCCTTCCACTAGTCCTCCACTGACCAGACCACTGCTGCCCGTGTACCCCTGGAACCAATTTTAAAGTGCCTACAGCCAGCCCATTTTATTGTGTTAGGCCTTCGAAGCCTGTCTGCGGTCCATACTTTAAATACTCCTCCACTCACCACCAAGCTGCCTGCCCGTGTATCCATGTAACCGCTGTAAAACTGCCATGAGCCTATTGTTTGTTATGTTAGGCCTTTGATAGCCTGTCTGCGGTCCTTACTTTAAATACTCCTCCACTCACCACCTAGCTGCCTGTGTATCCATGTAACCGATGTAAAACTGCCATGACTGCCTACTGTTTGTTATTTTAGGCCTTTGATAGCCTGTCTGCGGCCCCTACTTGCAATACTCCTCCACTGACCACAATGCTGCCTGGAGTGCCTGCCTGTGTATCCATGTAACCGATGTAAAACTGCCATGACTGCCTACTGTTTGTTATTTTAGGCCTTTGATAGCCTGTCTGCGGCCCCTACTTGCAATACTCCTCCACTGAGCACAATGCTGCCTGGAGTGCCTGCCTGTGTATCCATGTAACCGATGTAAAACTGCCATGACTGCCTACTGTTTGTTATTTTAGGCCTTTGATAGCCTGTCTGCAGCCCCTACTTGCAATACTCCTCCACTGACCACACCAATGCTGCCCGTGTACCCCTGGAACCTATTTAAAAGTTCATAGAGCCTAGTTATATATTTTATTTACTATTAATAAGGCCATGATGGACTACGCTGTACCACGCTACAAGCTAACCAGTCGACACTTCTTTTGCGAGAAAAGCCATCCCAACCCTCCACCAGCATGTAGAAGACCGCATTGTCCATGCACTCTGGCAATCTGTGAGTACAAAGGTGCACCTGACAACAGACGCATGGACCTGTAGGCATGGCCACGGAAGATTACGTGTCCATTACGGCGCAATGGGTTAATGTGGTGGATGCATGGTCCACAGGGGACAGCCTACTAAGTCTGTCTGCAGTCCCTAATTCAAATTGTCCTCCACTGTCTAAATCGGAACTTCCACCTTCTGGCTTTCGGCCTATAGTATCAGAAATTAAACTGCATTTGGCCTTCAACTTTGGTTAGGGCCTACTAACGGCTTCTGC
Source organism: Ranitomeya variabilis (assembly GCF_051348905.1). Classification (NCBI taxonomy): domain Eukaryota; kingdom Metazoa; phylum Chordata; class Amphibia; order Anura; family Dendrobatidae; genus Ranitomeya; species Ranitomeya variabilis. The sequence goes on from NC_135234.1 coordinate 655,449,637, forward strand.
CCCTCCCTGGTGTTGCCCTCAACTAAATAAAGCTGAGCTTCAACCTTCCGGCTCTCATTATGTGGTTTTAAAAAAAAAAATGGTGGTTAGGGCCTACTAACGGCTTCTGCCCCTCCCTGGTGTTGTCCTCAACTAAATAAAGCTGAGCTTCAACCTTCCGGCTCTCATTAAGTGGTTTTAAAAAAAAAAAAAATGGTGGTTAGGGCCTACTAACGGCTTCTGCCCCTCCCTGGTGTTGTCCTCAACTAAATAAAGCTGAGCTTCAACCTTCCGGCTCTCATTATGTGGTTTTAAAAAAAAAAATGGTGGTTAGGGCCTACTAACGGCTTCTGCCCCTCCCTGGTGTTGTCCTCAACTAAATAAAGCTGAGCTTCAACCTTCCGGCTCTCATTAAGTGGTTTTAAAAAAAAAAAAAATGGTGGTTAGGGCCTACTAACGGCTTCTGCCCCTCCCTGGTGTTGTCCTCAACTAAATAAAGCTGAGCTTCAACCTTCCGGCTCTCATTATGTGGTTTTAAAAAAAAAAAAAATGGTGGTTAGGGCCTACTAACGGCTTCTGCCCCTCCCTGGTGTTGTCCTCAACTAAATAAAGCTGAGCTTCAACCTTCCGGCTCTCATTAAGTGGTTTTAAAAAAAAAATGGTGGTTAGGGCCTACTAACGGCTTCTGCCCCTCCCTGGTGTTGTCCTCAACTAAATAAAGCTGAGCTTCAACCTTCCGGCTCTCATTATGTGGTTTTAAAAAAAAAATGGTGGTTAGGGCCTACTAACGGCTTCTGCCCCTCCCTGGTGTTGTCCTCAACTAAATAAAGCTGAGCTTCAACCTTCCGGCTCTCATTAAGTGGTTTTAAAAAAAAAAAAAATGGTGGTTAGGGCCTACTAACGGCTTCTGCCCCTCCCTGGTGTTGCCCTCAACTAAATAAAGCTGAGCTTCAACCTTCTGCTCCAAATTACCATTTTAAAAAATGCAATAGGCTTTTCCGGCCTACTAAAGGTGTCTGCCCCTCCCTGGTGTTGTCCTCAACTGAACAAAGCTGAGCTTCCACATTCTGGCTTTCGCCCTATACTATCAGATATTAAACTGCATTTGGCCTACTAGTGTGGTTAGGCCCTTGAAACAGTGTCTGCTGCTCTTGGGTTTGCTACTCCACTGAACAAAGCAATGCCGCCTGTTTAGTCCTGTTACCAATTTTGAACTGCATGTAGCCTACTTTATTCTTTGGCCCTATATCTGTTTCCTCCTCATCCTGCCCATTGCCCAGCCACTGCTAAATGAGTCTGCTGGTACATTGACCTAGACCACTACATTCCCCTTGTACTCTACACAGCCAGAATCTGTCCCTGCTGAAAGTAAGGTTCCCCTTCCCGCATGTTATACCACCTTACACAGGGACAAAGAGGAAGGTGCAGATGAAAGTGCAGGTTCCTTCATCAGGTGGGGGGGCATACTCGTTGGCGACGTCACTGGCACAGGGCCCCTCAGAGTACGCAAAAGTGTCGCTGCTGGTGGGAGGCGCCCCCGCCATGCAAACACACCGCCGTACTTTGAGGGGCCCTGTGCCAGTGGCAATGCGAACGAGTGGGCCCCCCCTGCTTGCTCAGGATCACAGCACTTGCAACTTTTAAATACTTACCTTTCCCTGCAACACCGCCGTGACGTAGTCCGCATTTCCTGGGCCCACGAAAAACTTGAGCCAGCCCTACTCCCCCCACAACTTTCCCCCAATTCCCTATGCCCAACTATTATTATACAGTTAATTAAGATTGGCAAGCTTCAGAAACAAGAATGGATGTTTTTGGCATTAAAATGGGCACTGTAGGTGTTTTCCTGGCCTCCACTCACTGCCGACTATGCTTCCCCATTGACTTGCATTGGGTTTCGTGTTTCGGTCGATCCCCGACTTTTAGCGATAATCGGCCGACTGCACTCGACTCGACTCTGGACAAAATCGGGTTTCCCAAAACCCTACTCGATCTTAAAAAAATGAAAGTCGCTCAACCCTACCCAGAAGTCTTCCTCCTAGAAGGCAATGAGCTATTTCCCGAAACTAGTTTTCTAAACACATATGGTTGCTGTACATCACTTTTCAACCAGGGTAGAGAAGAATACCACCTCTATTAGCATGTACAGAAAATAAGATAAAAATGATCTACAATTGGAAAAAACAGAAGAGCTCAATAAACTATGTATCAGTATATGTTTTGAGTTAGTGAAAAATAAACTTGGAGGACAAAAGCGACAAAATAGAAGCACACCTGCTCATACATGTGGACCTATTTGTAGAGTACATGGTCATGTGAAAAAAGCTTAACAAATGTTCTTCCACACTTTCTCATCCACTTGCATACCGTCATTTCCTTGGTCATGTTCCCCTATGGATTCCTCTCCTAGTCTTCTGCCATGGTGAGCCCAAGTCCACTGCGGCCAATCAATGGCTTTATGATTTGGCTGCAGAGATCAATTGCCAATCAAGGCCGAAGACATGGAGACCAGCAGGGGACACAGCCAGCAGGACGCAGAAGCAACAGGGGCTAGATAGATGAACATATGCTAACATTTTTTTTAGCACATTGCAGTTAAATATCAAGTTAAAGGGCGGAAAACCCCTTTAATGAGGAGTAAATAGAATGCAACAAACATGTAAAACTCCTATCTATTCCCGAGAAAAAGTGTAGAATTTCTCCTGCTGGGAGCCTACGCAGAGGTGATTAATTTACTTTTCTGAATTCCTTCCTTTCTAACATTCTGAGTAAGAGAAGTTCTTTTATGGCTTTTGCGAAAGCAATTTTTTTCATGCTGACAAAACATAAAGCTTTTTGCTACTTTAAGCCACAGCACGCAAAGAACCCAGCAGAGTATGTGTGTGGGTGGCTTATAGAGAAACTGGGAAATGATTGAACTAGATAGTATAAGTTAATGGTCATTGGAACAGCTGGTTCACCTGGCATAGCTCGGAACGTATAGCATATTTTGTCATGTTAACACCTTGACACTAGAGCTCCATGTACCATGGGTTACGTGGTATAGCCAAGGAGGATCATGCCATGCATCTATGGGGTACTAATACTGTGCTCATGCTGCGCTTTCACTAATCAGCCCAGAAGATGACCATAGATTTGGGATTGCCTTGTTCTATAAAATAATGATCAACAAAATTGATTTTGGAAGAAATCATGGACAACTACAGAATGTATTACTACCTTTTTAGAAAACATTTTTATTAAGCTTTCAGTAAGGTCATCTGCCGGGCTATGGGGTGGCACACTTAGTCCCATGGACCTGTAACATGCACTAGTGTAGTTAGCACTATCTGTGCCGCCGTTTGGTAACACCATAGTCTAACATATTGTAGGGATACACTCCAGTTTAAGAAATGCCTGTAAAATAGAGGAGCCTCATAATCTGGTATCTGATGGAGTATGTGATATGCAATCCAGCAGAAAATAACCCCTGCATGCTTCTGTATTGAAGAATCACTCCTCGCATCAACATTTTTATCCTCTTAATATGTTTCAGTCATCATATTATATAGTACTGTGTACTTACAATTGCTAATTTTGCCCATAGCCTAACCTAACATGCCCTACATGATATACCCAAATGCATGATGCCGCAATCTTTAACAAGAGATTGGCCCCTGTAAGGGTATGTGTCCACGTTCAGGATTGCATCAGGATTTGGTCAGTATTTTACATCAGTATTTGTAAGCCAAAACCAGGAGTGGAACAATTAGAGGAAAAGTATAATAGAAACACATGCACCACTTCTGCATTTATCACCCACTCCTGGTTTTGGCTTACAAATACTGACGTAAAATCCTGACCAAATCCTGATGCAATCCTGAACGTGGACACATACCCTTAGTGTGGCCTTTCGGTGACCACTTTTCAGCTGTTGTATGCTGTAAACTAACCATGTAATACAAATGTGTAAGTTCCATGAATCTAAAATGCATTAACAGTAAGCATGGGGAACATATGAAATGTCAGCGTTGAGAACATCTCCTAAAAGTACGTAGACAGTAGCTATTTTGTATGTACATAGAGTAAATACAACTTACTTTCTGGTGCTTCTATTGCCAGGTAGGATCCAGTAACAAATCGGTGAACAAGAGAAGATTTTCCACTTTTAATGTTACCAATAACACCCTATGAGTGAGAAAAATGTGTTACTAAAAGAAATAAGTAATACTAATCTGGATTATTTCTATTGTATATTTTTGTTTAAATTTTTGACTCATCTTTAACAATATAGGAGACACATGTACTTAGTGAAGACCCTAACACACTAATAGAGATATAATATGGAATTTCCTGGGGATCTTTTACTGACATCCATTACAAAGTATCATACATGAGAATTTGTAGAGCCATGTACAGTAAAATGTGGCTGGTTAAAGGATCTTCTCAAAAGGAGGTTGTAGGAGATAATAGTCTCTTCAGTCAGGGGTTCACCAAGGAATACCTCGTAAACGAGAAATCACGCAACTACTGATAATGATATCAATATCTGTGTTTTGCACGTGTGTATCATTACTCCTCGCGCATCATATCTTCAAGTGTGTTGAGCTTCAAATTCAGTAGTAGCTCAATGTCACTCTAGAAATCCCCTTAAAATAATTTTAGCTCTTTAATTTTGCATTACAAATACAGATGTCCCTATCGGGGCTCACAATCTAAATTTCCTAACAGTATGGAGTGTGGGAGGAAACTCACGCTGAACATACATACTCCTTGCAGATGTTTTCTTTGGTGGGATTTCAACCCAGGACCAGCATAGCAGGGCTACAGTGCTAACCACTAAGCCACTATGCTGCTTTTGGAACAGACAGGTTTTAATCTCTGCTTTGTTGGCCAAGTGGGCGCATCTTCAGTCTTTTCAGGGGGTGTACGCTGTCACACCTCTCTACCTTATGCTGGCAAACACAGCATCATGGAGATAGCAGCGTCTTGGAGAGAGTGGTGAATGTGCACACTCAAAGAGAAAACTGTGAAGAAATGCCCAGTTGGATGGCAGATCAGAAATTTCAGAAAAATCACTCTAAAAGCATCAACTATGATTATCTCTGCATTTTAGCAATGCAGCACAAAATGGAAAAAAGGGCGGAAATAGGGGATCTCAGGGATTTTTAAAAAGTAGTTAACTCATTTTTTGAGGAAAAGTGACCAATCTTCTTTAAAAGGGAGATGCCAGAGCTGTTATGTTCTGCGGCTTTTTCCCATGGTCCAGAGGTCACCTCAATTCAGGCTCGCCATGATGATGTCACCGCTGCTGAATAATGCTGCGCTCTCTACAGCTCATTCACAAGTGGTTTTCAGCTGGGACGGTCGCATCCTGGCACCGTCCTGGCTGAAAACTATTTAGCCCCCAGACATGGATTACAGCGTGGCACACAACGATGGGCAGGTATGGGTATATTGTTGGTTTATTATTTCACTTTTATTACAGGAGATTGAGGGTGTCAGGGAGTTAGGTATGGCAGTAAGTATGGTTTAATATAGAACATTAAAGGTGTCTGTGTAATTTTTTCAAATAAAAGGCTTTATTCTGGCCATGTCTTTATTTAACATTACAACTATGGGATTAGTAATGGAGAGGTGTCTTATAGACACCTTTCCATTACTAAGCCGTGGGCTTGATGTCACCTGGAAGGTGACATGAACCCCACAAATATCACCCCACTTGCCACCGCTACAGGGCAAGTGGAAAGAGCAGGGCAAAGCGAAAGAAAAGGCGCATCTAATAAATGCACCTTTTCTGGGAAGCTGCGGGCTGCTGTTTTTAGGCTGGGGGCCTATATCAATGGTCCCTTACCAGTCTGAGAATAGCAGCTCCCAGCTGTGAGCTTTAGCAAGGCTGGTTGTCAAAAATGGGGGGACATCACACTATTTTTTTTAAATTATTTATTTAAATAATTAAAAGAACAGTGTAGGGACCCCTCTATTCTTGATAACCAACTTTGCAGAAGCTGACAGCTGAGAATTACAGCCTCCAGCTGTGAGTTTTGCCTGGTTGGTTCAATACAATAGGGGAGAACCCATGTTGAGTTTTCCATTCATTTATTTCTGAACGATCTCAGCTGGTGGCTGTGGAATACCCCGATCATCCACACCTACTGTGACTGTTATTAGCGACAGCAGGTGTTGGATGATGAGGGTAACAGTTCCAAAAGCCACCACCTGCTGTCGTTCGGATTTTAATATAACGCTCATCATTCTCCTCTGCTCACCGGCAGAGCAGGAGAGAATGATGACAGCCGGCATCAGCACCAGCCGCTGGGGAACTGCGCTTACTGTAGCGCTTCTTCCCCGATGGCTGTTCGTGTGGTACTGATGCAGCAGATGGGTGGCACACGGTTGAATGACACCATTGGTTTTACCATATCTTGTACTAGAAAACGGGAAAAAAATTCCAAGTGCGGTGAAATTGCAAAAAAAAGTGCAATCCCACACTTGTTTTTTGTTTAGCTTTTTTGCTAGCTTCACTAAAACTGACCTGATATTATGATTCTCCAGGTCATTACGAGTTCATAGACACCTAACATGTCTAGGTTATTTTTTTTATCTAAGTGGTGAAAAAAAATTGTGCCATTTTCCGATAACCGTAGCGTCTCCATTTTTCGTGATCTGGGGTTGGGTGAGGGCTTATTTTTTGCATGCCAAGATGACATTTTTAATGATACCACTTTTGTGCAGATACGTTCTTTTGATCACCCGTTATTGCATTTTAATGCAATGTTGCGGCGACAAAAAAAATGTAATTCTGGCGTTTTGAATTTGCGTTTATTTGTAAAAAAAAAAAAACAGATATTTGGCGAAAGTTTTTTAAATGTTGCCATTTTCAAACTTTTAATTTATATGACCTTAAATCAGACAGTTATATCCTACAAAATAATAAGCAACATTTCCCACATGTCTACTTTACATCAGCACAAACATATTTTTTTTTTGTTAGGTAGTTGACCAGCGATTTCTTATTTTTCCAAATAAATTTTCAAAACAATTTTTTGGGGAGCCACTTCACATTTGAAGTGAATTTGAGGGGCCTATTTGACAGAAAATACCCCAAATGACATCTTCTAAAAACTGCACCCGTCAAGGTCCTCAAAAGCACTTTCAAGAAGTTTATTAACCCTTCAGATGCTTCACAGGAACTGAAGCAATATGTAAGAAAAAATAACTTTTTTTTCACAAAAATGTTACTTTAGACTCATTTTTTTTATTTTCACAAGAGCAACAGGAGAAAATGGACCCCAAAATTGATTGTGCAATTTCTCATGAGTGCACTGATGCCTCATATGGGGGAAACTACTGTTTGGGCACACAGCAGGGCTCAGAAAGGAAGGAGCTCCATTTGAAAATTGGTTGGAATAATTAGTGAACACCATCTTGAGTTTGGAAAGCCCCTGATGTGCTTAAACAGCAGAAACTCCCCTCAAGTGACCCCATTTTGGAAATTAGAACCTAGAATTTTCTTTTAGCTCTAATTTTACTTTAGACCCATTTTTTTATTTTGACAATGGTAACAGAAGAAATTGCACCATACAATTTGTTGTGCAATTTCTCAAGAGTACACCGATACCCCATATGTGGGGGAACACTACTGTTCAGCAGGGCTCGGAAGGGAAGGAGCGCCATGTAACTTTTTGAATGTAAAATTTGCTGGAATCAATAGCGGACATCATGTTGTGTTTGGAGAGCCAAAGTGACCCCATTTTGTAAACTAGACCCCTCAAGGAATGTATCTAGATGTGTAGTGAGCATCTTGAGCCCCCAGGTGCTACACAGAAGTTTATAACGTTGAGCGATGAAAATTAAAAAAAATCACATTTTCCCTATTTATTATTTTCACAAGCGTAAAAGGAGAAATTGCACAATACAATTTGTTGTGCAATTTTTCCTGAGTACACCTGAGAGGCAGAATGAACAAATCAACAGCAGGCGAAGAATTGATTTTATTTATTTTTTACGCCGTTCCTTGTGCAGTATAAGTCGTTAGACGACTTTATTCTTCGGGTCAGTGTGATTACAGCGATACCAGATTTATAAAGGTTTTTTTATATTTAGTTGCAGTCACACACTAAAAGACATTTTTTTTTGCAAAAACAAATTTTTGCATCACCATATTTTTAGAGCTTTAATGTCTCCATATTTCTGCCAACAGAGTCAAGTGAGAGGTTTTTTTTTGCGGGACGAGTTGACGTTTTTATTGGTATCATTTTTGGGCACATGACATTTTTGGACCGCCTTCTATTCCAATTTTTGGGAGACAGAATTAACAAAAATCAGCAATTCAGGAATTGTTCTTAGGGTTTTTTGAATGCTGTTCCCGTGTGTGGTAAAATTAATAAAGCAGGTTTATTTTTCGGGTCAGTGCAATTACAACGAAACCATATTTATATCTTTTTTTATGTTTTGGCGCTTTTACACTTTAAAAACGTTTATGAAAAAAATAATTATCCTTGCATTACTTTATTCTGAGAGCTATAACTTTTCTCAAGTATTAGATCAAAAAGACAAGGTGGACAATAGTGTGAGCAGCTACTTCTTACCTCAGCTCCCCTGGTAACTCCAGTATTAGATTAGATAGACATGGTGGACAGCAGTGTGTGCAGCATCTTCTTACCTCAGTCTCCCTTGTATCTCCAGTATTAGATCAGATACACATGGTTGATAGCAGTGTGAGCAGCTTCTACTTACCTCAGTACCCTTGGTATCTTCAGTATTAGATCAGAATGAAATGGTGACATGGTGGACTGCATGGGGAGGGGGCAGAGCTTTCTAGGGCACATTCTCACAGGCACTTGGCTTGTGAATATTCCAGGACAGGTTATCAGTGTAACAAAATGGCAGCCATTTTAATCTACTGTAAATAACTCCCTATTTTATAATGGCACTTAGTTTAGTAATAAAATTATTTATTGTCTCCGAGAACCCCTTGAATTTTACACAAGTGTTAATAACCTACTGAGAAAAACAAGAACATGGCACTGTAGGTGAAATAAACATATAAAAGACTTACCACTCGTATTTCAGGTGTGGTGCGACTGAGAGTCCATTCCTGGCTGTTTATAACACATTCTGCAGGAAAAAAAAGAAAACGTGTTAATGTTTTATAAAAATATGTTGTAGAAGGACTTATGGTTCTTTTGCATCATTAAGTATCTGCTATAGCATGAAAGGGTTTTCCCAAGGTAGTAAGATATCCATCGAATATTATTTGGCATAACTTATTATTCACTGGGGACTTGATTGCGTTTAAGGGCAAGCATCATTTGATTGGTATCAAATTCATTCTGTAGCATGATAATTACCCAAAATATACAGCCAATGTCCTGAAAAGACATATTTAGCTTAAAACAAATAAAAAATCCTGAATTTGATTAAATGGCCCAAACACAGCCCTAATCTCAATATCATCGGGTCTGTCCTGAATTACATGAGAAAACAGAAGATTTGCACAAGCGACATCCATTGAAGATCTGTGGTTAGTTCTCCAAGATGTTTGGAACAATGTCCTTGCTGAGTTCCTTCCAAATACTGTTTCGATTTAGATTTCATTTTTATTCATTTACTTTACATTTTGTTAATCGATTAAAATAAACTATTTACATTTCTGTTTTTCAAAGCAATCTTACTTTGCAGCATTTTCACAACACTGCCTAAAACTTTTTCATGTAGTTCATAGGAAGCTAAATAAAATGATACATTGATAGCTGCGATCTGAGGTCTTATTTCAGAGATATCCATGTTTGTCTTATATGTAAATGAGCTGTTCAGGAAAATGGGTCGGACATACCATATCTCTCCCTGAGAATCTGCCTCCAGAGCTTATTTTAAATGAAAGGGAGCGTCAACAGTGTGAGACATGTAACCAACACAGAACAGTAGAACTGAAATTTGTCTCATAACAAACACACTTGTTGCAGCTCTCAAAGTTCTCCTGTATTGTAACTATGTCTGCCTGTGAGATGGAAGCTGAAGCTGAGAGGAGCCTGCAGATGTGTCAGGTATAATCACACACAGCTCTGCAGTGAGATCAGGAAGGCAGAGAGCGGCCATCACACATCACACTGGTAACATGGGGAAAACTGTTCTAAATGAAAATAGATGTTACCAAACTCCAGTCCTCAAGGGTCACCAACAGATCATGTTTTCAGGACTTCCTTAGTATTGCACAGGTGGTGTAATTACAGACTGTGCAGGTGATACTAAGGAAATCCTAAAAACATGACCAGTTGGTGGCTCTTGAAGACTGGAGTTGAGGAACACTGATAATCCCTGGAGGCAGATTCTTATACAGATTTGTGTCTGGCCCGTAGATCTTAACAGCTTATTTACATATAAGAAAAATAAGGATTTCTCTGGAATAAGACATCAGATCACAGATATCAAGGTATCATTTTATTCAGCTTCCTATGACCTGCATGCCCATATAGATGGCTTAGAAGGGTTGATGCTACTAACAGTTTCCCTTCACTTATAGGTTTATTGTGCATTATAAGACAACAGGCTTACAAAGGTATAAGGGTAATAACAAAATGCTTACAAAAAATACCATCTAAAATTTAACTTTAGTGGTTTGCTTAAAATTTCTAAATATCAATATGAAACAAAAACCCTGTGCTAATTAGATAACCCAATATTTCTTAAGATGTTAAACAAATATTACCACAGAAAGAAATGCGAACAAATTATGCCCCAATAACATAATAATACAATACACTACATCTCTCCCCAGATGTCTCTAAAGTGCAGCTCTTCCTAACCGCGAAGGTTGTCACCCCATGATAATCACAATTGGCGCCCCCGCTCACCGACAGCTGATCCTAATCGGTCCTATTATTTCCTAACATTAATTAATGCTAGTCAAAATTAATAATATGAAAAAGCCTGATAGATCAAACCAGAGCAATAGACATATGGGGGCTTATAAATGTAAGACACATTAAATTGGCCAACCAGGATAAAGGAGCATAAACAAATATCAAGACATCTTAGTTTGGAAATGCACTTATCTGCATCTCCTCCTGTATATAGCCTTGCCGCGTTTCCCCTCAGTTATATGGTTCCTCAGGAGGTTCCAAGAAAAAGTGACAAAAAAAATGACATCCATGATGTACTCTGGCCAGGGTGCAGATCGAGGCTATATACAATAGGAGATACGGTAGGTTTTTATTTCATTTATTTTATTTTTAGAAATTTTAAGCAAACCATTAAAATGTTCTTTTTATGGTATTTTTTATAAGCTTATTGTCTATTATACCTTGCTTTTAATTAATATGTTAGTTATGATTTTTTTTCACTATGAACTTTACTAGCAATAGTCCTATACAGTATGCTAATACATGCCAGTAATTGAACTTAAAAATGCATATAAACAATAAGGAATCAGAGTTTTTTTTTTATTATGTCACTGTGCAGGAATATTCAGAAAACTTCATCAAAACCCTAAACATGTATTTATGACCCTAAGGCCCATAGTCATTTTAAGCAATTACAGTTATATAATAACAGAACAAGTGATACAATGTTAACTTTTCAGTAAAAATAAATATTTCAAACTGAATTTTATGTTTTGCTAGAATAAAGTGTCTTCTCTATATTTCTTTGTACTCTTCCATCACATGACTTATATAGGGAAGAATAAAACGGCTTTTTTTTCCTTGTAGCGATTAGCACTAAGGTCAAATCATAGTAACCTCATAAAGAACAGAAAAAACATGGGTAATAAGAGATCTGACTTCAAGAAGTACCCAAGAGTGACTTATGGTATTTATGATATCACTCAGGAAATGCAGCGCTACAAAAAACTTGCCTTAATGGCAAATAGAAGATCTCGGCATGGCTCATTAAAAGTACAAAAACCTCTATGCCATCCTCAAACATAAAAGCCACAAAACTGAAGGAATGACAAAATTAATATTTTCAGTTCTGGAAAGACTGCCATACCGGTTTCTATCGTAGGCTGAATTCACATGTATGTGTTTAATATGGACAACACCCAGATGCAACATGGATTGCCTTCATGTGGTGACCAGTTGAAACGCGGATGCTGTCATTAGAATTGGCAAATCTGGGCTGTATATTATACATTACTTTGTCTGCATAAACTAGAACAAGCGAAAAGACCTATAGGCCTTGAGTTTTCAAACAGTTTCAAAAGAATTTTTTATGCTGGCCAACTCCATGAGCTTTTCGAAAAGTGGGTGAAGCTTGACCAGGAAAGTGAGTGGTCGAGCAAGGCCAACATACTCAATAGAATGCATTAAAGTAATTAATTTGTCAGTAAATTACAACAGAAATGTACTCAAATACCTGACTGCCGTGCATTTCTTTCTGTGACAGCTGAAAAATTAATTACATTTATCAAGAGATGCTTGCCTCTTAAAGAAGCCCTCCCATGAATATTTTTTCCCATTAAATGAGTGTATACTGTATGTGTGTATTAATATGCTCACATACTGGGAACTCCCCATGATTCAGTGCCGTTCGGTTCCCCTTCCGAGTGCCATCACCGCTCTGTAGACTGTCCGGGTCACACTGCATTCTGTATGACCCAGAAGTGGCCTTTACAATGTAAGTTTAGGGAGCATCAGAACATGGCTTTAAAGACTTATGGTATATTGTAAAAGAGACTTCCAGCTCCAGCACTGAGCATAGAGTGAGCCTGAGAGTATGAATTGTGGTGACTCCCGGAGAGAGCAGCGGTAGGTGAGTATATTAATATACTCACACTACGCTACATGAACATGTACATAGATTTAATGAAAAACATATTCAAGGGAGGCAATATGCTCAAAAAAGAGAAAGGACAGCACCTCCAAAAATCATACAATGATCTTATACCTCTCGGCAAAAATATATATAACTGAGCATGAGGTTCTTAGTTTAACATTCTGATCAGACTGTATGAAGCCCACTGCCACATCACGGCAAACCTCGTAGTGGGTCCTACTGCCCTAATGGAATGTGTCGAGAACAATAAAACCTAAAAATTATCAACGTAAATCACAACTAATATCCCACGGAGGTCTGGAGTTGGAATTATGCTCAAAATCAAAATCCTGAGGGATCCCCTCCCAGACCTGGACTAAAGCATCCGCCAACTCCTGGACAGTCTATAGTGCACCGTGACGTTGGTGGATGGTGCGAGACATGATGTCCCATATGTGTACAATCAGATTCAGGTCTGGGGAATGGGCGGTCCAGTCCATAGCTTCAATGCCTTCATCTTGCAGGAACTGCTGACACACTCCATCCACATGAGGTCTGGCATTGTCCTACATTAGGAGGAACCCAGGGCCAACCGAACCAGCATATGGTCTCACAAGAGGTCTGAGCTTCTCATCTCGGTACCTAATGGCAGTCATGCTACCTCTGGCAAGCACATGGAGGGATGTGCAGCCCTCCAAAGAAATACCACCCCACTCCATTACTGACGCACTGCCAAATCGGTCATGCTGAAGGATGTTGCAGGCAGCAGATCGCTCTCCACGGTGTCTCCAGACTCTGTCATATCTGTCACATGTGCTCAGTGTGAACCTGCTTTCATCTGTGAAGAGCACAGGGCACCAGTGACGAATTTGCCAATCCTGGTGTTCTGTGGCAAATGCCAAGCATCCTGCACGGTGTTAGGCTGTGAGCACAACCCCCATCTGTGGACATCGGGCACTCAGACCATCCTCATGGAGTCGATTTGTAACCATTTGTGCAGACATGCACATTTGTGGCCTGCTGGAGGTCATTTTGCAGGGCTCTGGCAGTGCTCATCCTGTTCCTCCTTGCACAAAGGCTGAGGTAGCGGTCCTGCTGCTGGGTTGTTGCCCTTCACGTCTCCTGGTGTACTGGCCTGTCTCCTGGTAGCACCTCCAGCCTCTGAACACTACGCGGACAGACACAGCAATCCTTGCCACAGCTCGCATTGATGTGCCATCCTGGATGAGCTGCACTACCTGAGCCACTTGTGTGGGTTGTAAAGTCCGTCTCATGCTACCATGAGTGTAAAAGCACAACCAACATTCAAAAGTAACCAAAACATCAGCCAGAAAGCATTGGCACTGAGATGTGGTCTGTGGTCCCCACCTGCAGAAACACTCCTGGACAGTTTGATTTCACAGAAGTTTGATTCACTTGGAGTTAGATTCTGTTGCTTAAGTGTTCCCTTTATTTTTTTGAGCAGTGTATATATATATATATATATATATATATATATATATATGTGTGTGTGTGTGTGTGTGTGTGTGTGTGTGTGTGTGTGTATGTATATCAGGCACATCAATGATCTTTGAGATTCTTATTTGAGACTGAATTAAATAACGTTTCCATCACTTTTACAAATTATGATTAATTTAAGGAAAGGTGAATTTCTTCCTTGACACTTTGCTGCCTCTTCTTATGGCATATTAAGTAGGGGAGCAGACTATACAGGCAGATAAAATATGTATCTATTGACCCTGAAGAAAAAGAATAATGGCTTTCTCCCTTGAAAGATGGGAAGGAATTGGTCCATAAACATGAGTGTGCCTGACACATGAACGGATGGCTGTGTGGGCAGCCCTGTGTTCACAGCCAAGAATAACTCCAAAAATCTGGAAACTGAAGAAAGCGTTCATAAGGGGAGATGTAATATACTTCCTTTTAAAGCCCACAGAAAATGGCCAGTAGCAATTACCTTGACTGTTTCTGGCGTAAAGTTTATTAAGGTCCATGCCGGTACATAATGGCGTACTAGTGCTTGCTGATCTTGCCTTGTGACTGCAGTTTTTCCTTCACAATACATGGATATTATTTCGGACAGGATAAACCTGCCTGGATACCGCTTCTTTATCACTGAATGGGGACAAAGGACTGGATGTAGGTAGCAGTTAACCCATGGTGCACGGTATGACGGCACACAGGACTGATTCTAGCATGCTGCCTGGTAAGAAATGCTGCTGACAGCTGTAGCCTGAAGATATATGTCCTTTGCCCTATGAGAAATGATTTCCAACATTTCTTGATAAATATACTAAGTATACCGAGTAACATACTGTTTTACTAATAAAAGAAAATATGTGTAACGTACTGTAACGCAATACCTTAAAGAGGACCTGTCACTTGGCATGTCCTCTTTAACCTCGTCATGACAGGGCTATTTTCTGCGTGTTCGTTTTCATTTTCCCACTCCCCTTCTTCCAAGAGCCAACTTTTTTATTTTTCTGTCCACATAACTGTATGAGGGTTTTTTTTTGCATGGGATAAGTTGTACTTTTGTATGACACCATTCATTTTACGACTTAGTGTACTGGACAACAAGAAGTGTGGTGAAATTGCAAAAAAGGCGCAATTCCATAACTGTTTTTAATTTTTTGTATTTACCATGTTCCCTATAAAGAAAATCTGAGTACAATTACGTAGATAACAAACATAACCAGTTTTTTTTTTTTGCAGCGCTGGAGTCCTGGGTTCAAATCCCGCAAAGGACAACATCTGTAAGAAGTTTGTATGTTCTCCCCGTATTTGCGTGGGTTTCCTCCCACATTCCAAAGACATTCTGATAGGGAATTTAGATTGTGAGCCCCATCGGGGACAACGATGATAATATGTGCAAACTGTAAAGCGCTGCGGAATATGTTAGCGCTATATAAAAATTTTAAAAAAATAAAAATAAAAAAATTGAAAAAAATAAATTTGCTTGTGTTGCCATTCTCCATGACTCATTTTCAGGGATCTAAAGTTGTACGAGGACTTATTTTTTGCACCATGGGCCGACATTTTTACTGATACCATTTTAGGGTGCATTCAATGTTTTGATCGCCTTCTATTGCATTTTATTGCAATGTGGCGATGGCCCCCAAAATATAATTCTAGCATTTCAAATTTTTTATCATTACGCCATTAACTGATCGAATTACCTTATTATATATTTTGATAGATTGGACTTTTACACACCAAATATGCAAAATGCCAGTCTTAATAAATCAGGATCTATGTTTAAAAGTCAAACCTAAAGGTTAGGTCAGACAACAGTTGTGACGAAGTTTTAATGTGGACAAATGCTGCATGCAATCATTCAAATGTAATAGGTCAACGTGGAACACTAGTGGTAATGGCCCTGCTAAACAACATGTAGTGAAAAACTGTGCTGTCAAAGCATGTCAAAATGGTATCAGAACTATGCCATCTGCCCATGCCCTAAGATCAGCCATGTAATTGGGCAATGGTTTCCTTATTCTATACTTTTTTTCTTAACCGTATTATCATCATCCTCCAGGGAAGTGGAATTTTCAAATTATAAAGTTGACGATCCTTACGATGATTCAGCTTCTCCGACCTTATGTTATTTATGAGATTTCATTGCAGTTCTTTGCTTTCTTTGAAGATTACAGTTTTGACTCATAATGTTCAGAAATAAAATCCTATGCATATTCTTACACTTCTCAAATTACTTCTGTAACTCTTTAGTGAACTGCTTTGGCTGTAACCAACAAGAAATGTAATAAATGTCCTGCAATATAATGTGCAGGGATGAACTCTAAAATATAGGGCTTACACTTCTGGCAGGGGCTAAATGGGGCTAAACTCTAAGAATACCAGATATCGAACATGGTAAAAAGATGTTGTGTCTTAGAAAAAAAATCAGACTCTTAATTCTCATAGAACCATAAGGCTACATACACATGTTCCATATTTGCTGCTAATTTGCTAGATGGATTTCCCAGCGGTGAATCTGCAGTAACAGTAAAGTACATGGTGTTAACACGTGTCATCTACATATACAGAGTATTTTCCTCATCTAAACCAACATGCGGAACAGATTCTCAAATCAACAGCTTTCTCTTTTGGAGGCAAAACTCACGTTACACAGCATTTGTAGTGATTTTGGGGTTACCTGACTATATTACAAAATGTAAGGAACATGGTCCTACTAGTGGATTCATTGATGCCTCATTGGCGCGTTACGTTATAACAAGCTACCTCCAGTGGCATCTGACACATTTGCCACGTGCAGATCAAGCAGTAGCCAATACACTACGCCTTACTGTGCAAGTGCTAGCTGTGGTTTGTGATGACATAACTAGAGATGAGCAAATTTGATCAGGTCAGGGTTTATTCAGCAAGCTATAGTGCTTACCGAATAAGCTGCAGGGGGAACCTGGCTTCCTGGATCGCGCCGGCCCATCAGCTAATCAGCCGGCGCGATCTAGGAACCCAGGTTCCCTCTGCAGCTTATTCGGCAAGCACTGTAGCTAGAGGGAACCCGAACATATTTGCTCAACTCCAGACAACCAGTCTGCATGATGTCAATCAAGTCAGGTGTGGAAACAGTTAACCTGACTTTACAGAACCACGCCATCCATTTGACTACATAGAGGAATATTAGAAATGTACTATATATATACACAAGATTGTATACAGATTAGGAATATCATTATTTTCATGCATGTTAGAAAGTAAAAGAAACTTATTAAGAAATTGTTACCATCATGGATGACAGGTTAGTGGTGGTTTAGTACTACAATTTCTGATGCCATAGTCGCTTTTAGACTACATTCACACATTCAGTATTTGGTCAATATTTTACACCAGTATAAGAAAAAAACAGGAGTGGCTGATAAATGCAGAAGTGGTGACGTGTTTTTATTATACTTTTCCTCTGATTGTTCCTCTCCTGGTTTTGTCTTGCAAATACTGATGTAAAATACTGACCTAATACTGAATGTGGCTTTAGTTCAGAGGTTGGAGAAAACAATTCTCATAAACCAACGAGTGTCACCTGTAGGTGGAAGTTTATATTAGCAGCTAAATTTAAGATGCAAGGTGAGTTACTAGAGATGGAGACCACCCTGCTTGGGTACACCTTGTCACGGTGAGATAGTTTTTATACTCTTACAAAATGATGTCAACTAAGTATTCTATGTTTTCTACAAGTATTATTATTATTTATTTACTTTCTGCACAGTATTTATTTGTTGTTTTTATTCTAGATTTTGTTTGTCAATATTATATCACACTGAGCCTGTTCAAAGCCATTGTTGGGATCTGTTCCCCCAATTCTGTTGCTGCCTGCTTATGATTTGGTCAGCATTATGCAGGAAGAAGAAGTGCACGCCCCCAGCGAAAAATTTCTCATTATGCCCACATGCATTTAAAATAAATTAACTGTTTAGGTGCCATATACTTTGATCAATAATACCTCCACAATGAAGAATTGTAATTGAAATAAACAGTACAGACCAAAAGTTTGGACACACCTTCTCATTTAAAGATTTTTCTGTATTTTTATGACTATGAAAATTGTACATTCACACTGAAGGCATCAAAACTATGAATTAACACATGTGGAATTATATACTTATCAAAAAAGTGTGAAACAACTGAAAATATGTCTTATATTCTAGGTTCTTCAAAGTAGCCACCTTTTGCTTTGATGACTGCTTTGCACACTCTTGGCATTCTCTTGATGAGCTTCAAGAGGTAGTCACCGGAAATGGTCTTCCAACAATCTTGAAGGAGCTCCCAGAGATGCTTAGCACTTGTTGGCCCTTTTGACTTCACTCTGCGGTCCTGCTCACCCCAAATCATCTCGATTGGGTTCAGGTTTGGTGACTGTGGAGGCCAGGTCATCTGGTGCAGCACTCCATCACTCTCCCTCTTGGTCAAATAGCCCTTATACAGCCTGGAGTTGTGTTTGGAGTCATTGTCCTGTTGAAAAATAAATGATGGTCCAACTAAACGCAAACCGGATGGAATAGCATGCCGCTGCAAGATGCTGTGGTAGCCATGCTAGTTTAGTATGCCTTCAATTTTGAATAAATCCTCAACAGTGTCACCAGCAAAGCACCCCCACACCATTACACCTCCTCCTCCATGCTTCACGGTGGGAACCAGGCATGTAGAGTCCATCCGTTCACCTTTTTTGTGTCGCACAAAGACACGGTGGTTGGAACCAAAGATCTCAAATTTGGAGTCATCAGACCAAAGCACAGATTTCCTCTGGTCTAATGTCCATTCCTTGTGTTCTTTAGCCCAAACAAGTCTCTTCTGCTTGTTGCCTGTCCTTAGCAGTGGTTTCCTAGCAGCTATTTTACCATGAAGGCCTGCTGCACAAAGTCTCCTTTTAACAGTTGTTGTAGAGATGTGTCTGCTGCTAGAACTCTGTGTGGCATTGACCTGGCCACTAATCTGAGCTGATGTTAACCTGCGATTTCTGAGGCTGGTGACTCAGATAAACATATCCTCAGAAGCAGAGGTGACTCTTGGTCTTCCTTTCTTGGGGCGGTCCTCATGTGAGCCAGTTTCTTTGTAGCGCATGATGGTTTTTGCCACTGCACTTGGGGACACTTTCAAAGTTTTCCTAATTTTCCAGACTGGCTGACCTTCATTTCTTAAAGTAATGATGGCCAATCGTTTTTCTTTACTTAGCTGCTTTTTTCTTGCCATAATACAAATTCTAACAGTCTATTCAGTAGGACTATCAGCTGTGTATCCACCAGACTTCTGCACAACACAACATAAGGCAAGAAATCCCACTTATTAAACCTGACAGGGCACACCTGTGAAGTGAAAACCATTCCCGGTGACTACTTCTTGAAGCGCATCAAGAGAATGCCAAGAGTGTGCAAAGCAGTCATCAAAGCAAAAGGTGGCTACTTTGAAGAATCTAGAATATAAGACATAATTTCAATTGTTTCATACTTTCTTGTTAAGTATATAATTCCACATGTGTTAATTCAAAGTTCTGATGCCTTCAGTGTGAATGTACAATTTTCATAGTCATGAAAATACAGAAAAATCTTTAAATGAGAAGGTGTGCCCAAACTTATACAGGTCCTTCTCAAAAAATTAGCATATAGTGTTAAATTTCATTATTTACCATAATGTAATGATTACAATTAAACTTTCATATATTATAGATTCATTATCCACCAACTGAAATTTGTCAGGTCTTTTATTGTTTTAATACTGATGATTTTGGCATACAAGTCCTGATAACCCAAAAAACCTGTCTCAATAAATTAGCATATCAAGAAAAGGTTCTCTAAACGACCTATTACCCTAATCTTCTGAATCAACTAATTAACTCTAAACACATGCAAAAGATACCTGAGGCTTTTAAAAACTCCCTGCCTGGTTCATTACTCAAAACCCCCATCATGGGTAAGACTAGCGACCTGACAGATGTCAAGAAGGCCATCATTGACACCCTCAAGCAAGAGGGTAAGACCCAGAAAGAAATTTCTCAACAAATAGGCTGTTCCCAGAGTGCTGTATCAAGGCACCTCAATGGTAAGTCTGTTGGAAGTGGCAGAAAACGCTGTACAACGAGAAGAGGTGACCGGACCCTGAGGAAGATTGTGGAGAAGGACCGATTCCAGACCTTGGGGAACCTGAGGAAGCAGTGGACTGAGTCTGGTGTGGAAACATCCAGAGCCACCGTGCACAGGCGTGTGCAGGAAATGGGCTACAGGTGCCGCATTCCCCAGGTAAAGCCACTTTTGAACCATAAACAGCGGCAGAAGCGCCTGACCTGGGCTACAGAGAAGCAGCACTGGACTGTTGCTAAGTGGTCCCAAGTACTTTTTTCTGATGAAAGCAAATTTTGCATGTCATTCGGAAATCAAGGTGCCAGAGTCTGGAGGAAGACTGGGGAGAAGGAAATGCCAAAATGCCTGAAGTCCAGTGTCAAGTACCCACAGTCAGTGATGGTGTGGGGTGCCATGTCAGCTGCTGGTGTTGGTCCACTGTGTTTCATCAAGGGCAGGGTCAATGCAGCTAGCTATCAGGAGATTTTGGAGCACTTCATGCTTCCATCGGCTGAAATGCTTTATGGAGATGAAGATTTCATTTTTCAGCACGACCTGGCACCTGCTCACAGTGCCAAAACCACTGGTAAATGGTTTACTGACCATGGTATTACTGTGCTCAATTGGCCTGCCAACTCTCCTGACCTGAACCCCATAGAGAATCTGTGGGATATTGTGAAGAGAAAGTTGAGAGACGCAAGACCCAACACTCTGGATGAGCTTAAGGCCGCTATTGAAGCATCCTGGGCCTCCATAACATCTCAGCAAGTGTCACAGGCTGATTGCCTCCATGCCATGCCGCATTGAAGCAGTCATTTCTGCCAAAGGATTCCCGACCAAGTATTGAGTGCATAACTGAACATTATTATTTGATGGTTTTTTTGTTTGTTATTAAAAAACACTTTTATTTGATTGGACGGGTGAAATATGCTAATTTATTGAGACAGGTTTTTTGGGTTATCAGGAGTTGTATGCCAAAATCATCAGTATTAAAACAATAAAAGACCTGACAAATTTCAGTTGGTGGATAATGAATCTATAATATATGAAAGTTTAATTGTAATCATTACATTATGGTAAATAATGAAATTTAACACTATATGCTAATTTTTTGAGAAGGACCTGTATATATATTATTCTGCTTTGCAGCCACTATTACATTGAGTTCAGCATGAAAAATTTGGTGAAGGGTTCTCTTTAAAACTCAAATTCGACAGTTTTGTGAGGTTTGTAACACTGTAATACTGTAATATTGTTTCATTGGATATAAATATATATGTATTTTTTTACCATGTGGTCTTGTGGCAAATAAACACAAATTATTGGAAGCAATACAATAAATTTAGCAATGAATTGTACTTTGAACTAGTTTTATTATCCATTTATCCATCATCAAGGCCGTTTGTATTTGAGATTACAGTATGGTATATTGATATGTCTAACTATGTAAAAAATATATAAACAGTGGGTATGGAAAGTGTTTACATTTTTCACTCTTTGTTTCATTGCAGCCATTTGGGAAATTCAAAAAAGTTCATTTTTCTCATTAATGTACACTCTGCACCCCATCTTGACTGAAAAAACAGAAATGTAGAAATTTTTGCAAATTGACTAAAAAAGAAAAACTGAAATATCACATGATCATAAGTATTCAGACCCATTGCTCAGACACTCATATTTAAGTCACATGTTGTCCATTTCCTTGTGATCCTCCTTGAGATGGTTCTACTCCTTCATTGGAGTCCAGCTTTGTTAAATTAAACTGATAGGACTTGATTGGGAAAGGCA
Organism: Ranitomeya variabilis; assembly: GCF_051348905.1. Taxonomy (NCBI): domain Eukaryota; kingdom Metazoa; phylum Chordata; class Amphibia; order Anura; family Dendrobatidae; genus Ranitomeya; species Ranitomeya variabilis. The sequence continues at coordinate 655,471,710 of NC_135234.1, forward strand.
CACACCTGTCTACATAAGACCTTACAGCTCACAGTGCATGCCAGACCAAATGAGTATCATGAGGTCAAAGGAACTGGCCAAGGAGCTCAGAGACAGAATTGTGGCAAGGCACAGATATGGCCAAGATTACAACAGAATTTCTGCAGTACTCAAGGTTCCTAAGAGCACAGATGCCTTCATAATCCTTAAATGGAAGAAGTTTGGGACCACTAGAAGTCTTCCTAGGGGGTCCAGCCAAACTGAGCAATCGTGGGAGAAGAGCCTTGGTGAGAGAGGTAAAGAAGAACCCCAAGATCACTGTGGCTGAGCTCCAGAGATGCAGTAGGGAGATGGGAGAAAGTTACACAAAGTCAACTATCACTGCAGCCCTGCACCAGTCGGGTCTTTATGGCAAAGTGGCCGGACGGAAGCCTCTCCTCAGTGCAAGACATATGAAAGCCCTCATAGAGTTTGCTAAAAAAACACATGAAGGACTCCCAGACTATGATAAATAAGATTCTCTGGTCTGATGAGATGAAGATAGACCTTTTTGGTGATAAGTCTAAGTGGTATGTGTGGAGAAAACCAGGCACTACTCATCACCTGCACAATACAATCTCAACAGTGAAACATGGTGGTGGCAGCATCATGCTATGGGGGTGACTGGTTGTCATTGAAGGAAATATGAATGCGGCCAAGTACAGAGATATCCTGGATGGAAACCTCTTCCAGAGTGCTCTGGACCTCAGAGTTGGCCGAAGGTTCACCTTCCAACAAGACAATGACCCTAAGCACACAGCTAGAATAACAAATGAGTGGCTTCAGAACAACTCTGTGACCATTCTTGATTAGCCCAGCCAGAGCCCTGACCTAAACCCAATTGAGCATCTCTGGAGAGACCTGAAAATGGCCATCCACCAACGCTCACCATCCAACCTGACGGAACTGGAGAGGATCTGCAAGGAAGAATGGCAGAGGATCCACAAATCCAGGTGTGAAAAACTTGTTGCATCATTCCCAAGAAGAATCATAGCTGTACTAGCTCAAAAGGTGCGTCTACTCAATACTGAGCAAAAGGTCTGAATACTTATGACCATGTGATATTTCAGTTTTTCTTTTTTAATAAATTTGCAAAAATTACATTTTTTTTTTCCAGTCAAGATGGGGTGCAGAATGTACATTAATGAGAAAAAATGAACTTTTTTGAATTTCCCAAATGGCTACAATGAAACAAAGCGTGAAAAATTTTAAGGGGTATGAATACCTTCTATATCCACTGTACATGTTTTAGGCATGTAATCTGGGGACTATCGTGAAACTCATAGAAATGCAAAATCTGTACATCACATGCAATTTATGCTAGTGATGTCTTTTACTGTATGCGACAGGTGGGCCTTTTGAACTCCTTTGGAATGAGGGTTTTAATGAGATTGCACTCCCTATTACCAAGCCCCCAGATCTGCTGTTTTACAGTATGTGTATTTCAAAGTGCAATATTTCGTCTTGTAGGGGCAAACTATCAGTTTTTTTCCATCCTATTATTGATTATGAGATAAAAATATCAACATAGTAACAAAGATGGTATCTATAGTCCTGTATATACTGTGTACTACTAATATGCCTACTGGAAAGAAGGCGGTGACATTTGGAGATCCTTTGTTGCATACAGGTGACTCCATGGTCAGCAATGGCCTGATATACGTGATGTACTCTTTACTTGCAGGAGCAATTTGCTTAATAGGGAAACAGCCTGTGGGAAATTAAATTCTTCAGGCTGCAGTGAAACCTGGTTTGGAGCTTCGGGAACAGTTATCTTTATGGCATTTGGGTTCTTTCCATGTCTAATGTTTTCATTGCTGTAATCGGGAACACATATAGGCTTCTTTTATTTGTGGCAGGGCCAGTTTGGTGTCCAATATTCACAAAATAAAACATACAAATAAACTACATTTCCAATCCAAATAGTCACATCTTGGTTTGGAGTTCAACCAAACTGTCTTACCCTAAAAATGCTATACTGGGCAATGGTCACAAAGATATGTATCTATGTTATTATAAAATGTACTAGAAATAGGCCCGATGCTATCGCATAGGGAGTGCGGTGAATTTAACATCTGTGTATGCTTAGTCGTGCTGACAGGAGCAGCAGACACGTCTCACAACGTTTGCGCTTTCCAACATACTGTATTTTTCGGATTATACAATACAAATTTTGAGAAAAATAAGAAAAAAATATTTTTTAATAAATGGTGGTGGTACTTATAATCCTTGCATCTTATTGCTTACTGGGGGTGCTGGCTGTGGTGAAGCGGGGTCCCAGGGTCGCTGCTGGAGGAGGCTAGAGTGGGGTGATGCTGCAGGCCGCAGGCTGGGATGAGGGGGCTCCGATGTGCGGTGCGCTGCTGCGGGGGTCTTGTGCTGCTGCCGGGTGTCTCCGGGTGCCTGGCGGTTGCTGGCCGGTGCTGTGAGTGTCTCTGGTGCCCAGCGGTGCTGCATGGGTGTCTGGTGCCGCCCGAGGCTCTGCTGACATTTTGCGACAGGCTAGAGCCCCTGCACTTCCATATTTCCATGTGCGGTGGTCTCTGGGAATATGGCCGGGGGCCGTAAATGAGCAGATGGTAATCTCGGGACCAAGATCTCGAGAGATGAGATTTCAGGGCCCCGGGCAGCGCCGGACACCCATGCAGCACCGATGGGCACCAGAGACACTCGCAGCACAGGCCAGCAACCACCGGGCACCCGGAGACACCCCCTCATCCGAGTCTACGGCCTATACCCACGGTATCGGTAAGGCATGTTTGCTTTGCGGCCACGAACTGTGCCTGTGCAAGTGACACTGCCGCGGTGCCTTATGGGATTCGGAGACAGCGGCCGGAAGTCCCAACTGGCGATTATTATATTAGATTATTAACCCTTACCCTTGATTATATTGGCAATGAAGGTTCCCTCTCACACTATATATTCAGTATATTTAGGACACATGTCCCAGATCCAGATTTTTTAGCAGCATGACAAAATTGGGCAATCAGTTATGATTAAAGGGGTATTCCCATCTCCAAGATCCTATCCCAATATGTAGTAGGTGTAGTAATAAAAATAATATTAGCAAAGACCTCCAATTAGAAATTTAGTATAGTTTTTCTGATTCGCTATGGCTCTGTCCTCCTGTGCAGGCATTGCAGGATCTTAGGTATCCATGGTTACGATCACTGATATAATGACAGTTACAGTGCCTTGCAAAAGTATTCGGCTCTCTGGAACTTTTCAACCTTTTCCCACATATCATGCTTCAAACATAAAGATACCAAATGTAAATTTTGAGGGAAGAATCAACAACAAGTGGAACACAATTGTGAAGTTGAATGAAATTTATTGGTTACTTTAAATTTTTGTGGAAATTCAAAAACTGAAAAGTGGGGCGTACAATATTATTCGGCCCCTTTAACTTAATACTTTTTTGCGCGAGTTTTTGCTGCGATTATAGTTGCAAGTTTCTTGGGATATGTCTCTATCAGTTTTGTACATTGAGAGACTGAAATTCTTGCCCATTCTTCCTTAGCAAACAGCTCGAGCTCAGTGAGGTTTGATGGAGATCTTTTGTAGACAGCAGTTTTCAGCTCTTTCCACAGATTCTTGATTGGATTGAGGTCTGGACTTTGCCTTGGCCATTCTAACACCTGGATACGTTTATTTGTGAACCATTCCATTGTAGATTTTGCTTTATGTTTGGGATCATTGTCTTGTTTGAAGACAAATCTCCGTCCCAGTCTCAGGTCTTTTGCAGCCAAAAGGTTTTCTTCAAGAATGGTCCTGTATTTGGCTCCATCCATCTTCCCATCAATTTTAACCATCTTCCCTGTCCCTGCTGAAGAAAAGCAGGCCCAAACCATGATGCTGCCACCACCATGTTTGACAGTGGGGATGGTGTGTTCAGGGTGATGAGCTGTGTTGCCTTCACACCAAACATATCATTTGGCATTGTTGCCAAAAAGTTCGATTTTGGTTTAATCTGACCAAAGCACCTTCTTCCACGTTTGGTGTGTCTTCTAGGTGGCTTGTTGCAAACTTTAAACAACACTTTTTATGGATATCTTTGAGAAATAGCTTTCTTTTTGCCACTCTTCCATAAAGGCCAAAGGTTGAAAAGTTCCAGGGAGCTGAATATTTTCGCAAGGCACTGTAGCTAGTTGATAATGGCTGTAACCATGGATACTTAAGGTCCTGCAATGCCTGCACATGAGGAAAGTGACATAGAGAATCAGAACTATACTACATTTCTAATTGGAGGAATTTGCTAATATTATTATTATTATTATTATTATTATTATTATTATTATTGCACCTACTACATAGTGGGATAGGATCTTGGAGATGGGAATACCCATTTAAAACAATGCACCTCTGTGCCACCCACACCCGCTTCTACAGTCACTGACCATGCAGTGATCAATGGCACTCCTTTCACCCCAAAAGTTGGGATCTGGTTTGGTTTTGTAACTACACTTTTGCAAACTCTGCTACAGTGTTCCAGCGTGTACCAGCCAGAGGCATAACTATAGAGGGAGCAGGGGTTGAGGTAGCACCTGTCCTGGGCTCTTGGGGTCCAAAAGGTTCCATTTGATCCATATGAGTAGACAGATACTATTAAAGACCTGTAAAAGCTGAAGACCCTGTTGGAAGTTTTGCATTGGCTCTGCCATCTTTACGTTACACCAGTGGTGCTTGCATAAGTAAAATCTATGTACAGTGTAATACAAATTTATTGTTACAGAGGAAAATTTCTATAAGGTTAAAATCTTCTGGAACAAATCATATTAGTTGTTAAATTGGAGATTAACTTTAAGATGGATAAGTGTTGCGTCTCACACTATAAATCCCTTTCAAGTATCATTGTAGAAAAACAAAGGACACTGTGAACGATGTCTTCATTTACACTGGGGATGCAGACTAATTAGTCTGCTGTACAGAGAGACCAGACCGCTGTATGCTCTACTGATGAAAATCATCTATCACTGCACAAAACAGCTATGATCTAGTGTGTTCAAAGTGCTCCTGTGCAGTAGAGGTGATAGAAACACATTGCAGTACATCAGTCTCCATATCAGGCTCACAGACCTGCTTAAAAGTAACCGTTGTTTTAATTATTTCAGAAATCAGCAGTACACATGAAAATAAGAAACTTTGTAATATCTCTTCATCAAAGAAATCTGCTTCTTTCTCCTCCAGGACTGAACTTTTGTTCGAAACATTCTCAGTTCATAGGTAAAATCTGTCTTCAGCGAACACAGATTTTCCCACTTCTGAGATAGGAGTTGACAGTTGGTGCTGATAAAGTTCTATGGAGAACATGCAGCGGAACGTCTGTGTCCGCCTCTAACTCAGACTCCTCCTACTCCCTCCCTTCTCCATTGATCTTTAAAAGCACCAACTGTCATCTCCTATCTCCTATCTCTTCATTGAATACACATTTTACACATGAATTGAAAGCAAAAGATCAATGCAGGAGGAGAAAGAAGCAGATTTCTCTAATAATATATATTACAGAGTTTCTTGTTTTCTTGAGTACTATTGATTTATGAAGGAAAAAATAAATTTCTTTAAACTGATAGCAAGGTGATGGAGCAAAAACAGTCATCGTCAATTGCAATATATGGATGAGGCTCAGTTCACATCTGTATTTGAAGCTCCTTTTTAAAACATTGCTGCAGATCCATCAGAATAGACAGTAGAAATATTCTACTATCTACTCCTCTTTGAAAAAGCGAAACACGCTAAACGCGCGTCGGGGCCGCAAGGGTGGCTGGAGCAGTCAGGACCTTATTATGGATAAGCAGCTGGAGATGTGTTATGGCTTGTGATGACACAAGGCATACTCTGCCATTAGCCTCTTAGGCTTCTACTTGATGTATATACTTGTAATACTTAATAACCCAGCTTTCCCTGGTTACAATTTTGACCCTGAATCTATCCCTTGCCTACCTTCATGTCTCCTCCACTTCCATGTACTATGTTTGTGCAGCGCCCCAGAGTCCTGGTCGTTGCAGTACTGTGGCTCCGCCACTATGGGGAGCTATGGTACGTCTGATGGCACTGAAGGAGTTCATCTGATCAGGTATCACAGACACCAATACATTTCACAGTCGGGCCTCCGGGGGGAGCTAAGGGTTCTATTCACTAGGCCACTCCCCACCATAGTGGGTAAACTGGGGGTCAGGCAGGAAGTTAGATCAGAAAGCTGACTGGGTTGGAACCAGGCAACACCTTGTGGCAGAGGGTGTTGTAGGGGAAGATACAGTAGGGTCTCTGTCAGGGGTGGGATCCTGACAGAGGCTTGGCAACTTGAGCGAACGTAACGGGACCGCGCCTGCTCCGGGTAGCGGCGGTGCCCAAGGAAGGATTAGAAGTGAGATAGATTGTGCTGAGTGAGAAACGAGATCACGCAAAGGAGAAATACCAGTAGGAGTCGTGCTGTAAGACTGAAGCAACATCCTACTGAGGCGCACTACCGGTGGCCGGAACGCCGAGGGAGTATCATAACATTCAGCTTCAAGCAATACTCCAAAAAGCGGCAGGACAGTCCGTCTAAGGTGGGCTGTCTAACTTATATCACCTATGCAGTCTTGGGGGGCAACCTGTGGAGAGGGGCGACTCTAGGGTCCCGGAAGAGCTCCGAGCCTACCCGTCAAACGGGTGCCGTCCCAACCAGAACATCAGGGAGGGACGGAGGATTAGCAGAACATCATCTAATCGAGTTGTGAGGGAACTTAAGAAACAGACACAACAGTTGTGGGGGACTTTCCGTAAGCACAGCAGGGAAGGACCACAACACATAGCGCTAGAAGGAAGGCACCGATTTCCACCTGTGAGGAGAACTCTGGAGGTGCCATTAGACCGGCCGGATTTGCGCAGCCTGGTGAACCGTGTTCTGGACTGAGGACCCAGAGATCTTCAGTAAAGAGGTAAAGAGACTGCAACCTGGTGTCCTCGTTATTTATTGCACCGCACCACTACAGCATCACTAATATCATTCATCCATCATATCCTTCACTACGCGCCCCACGGCAGGGTCACGGACCGGGGCCTAGCCACCGTGACAACCCCAGAGCAGAGACTCACAGGCCCGGTACCGGGTACCCCTCGGCCCTGCGGCGGTGGGGGCGCTACATTTATACATGTCATGTCTAATCTGATTTTATGGTGATTTTTCTAACAAATATTATATATCTTTTGAGGCTTATTGCTACTCCTTTCCTTCTGTTGTTTGATAGTAAAAATATTGCTGCATATACTTCAGTGGAACCAGATGGACCCCACTGTTAATCAACGGGGTCTGTTAGGTGCTGGTATTAGATACATTAAGCAGGGCCGAAAATAAACTCATCAGGGAGAAAATATTGAAGCTGATGTAAGCGCAAAATAGAACCAAGCAATAGTAAGTAATCAAATTCCGACTTTCATGTCTCATACTTCAATTTTATCAGGATCATATGGATGGTTAACTTTTCCATTGCAATTGTTTTTCAATAATCTCTATAGACTAAAAGAGTTTGTCAGTGATTAGTAAAACATGGCTGCTTTCTTCCATAAACAATGCCATGCTTGTCTACAGGCGGTGTGTGCAATCCGCAATTTTTGTGCATTTTTTTCTGCAAAAAAACGCATTCCGGTAAAAAAACGCAGTATGTTCATTAATTTTGCAGATTTTTCGCGTTTTTGCAGCTATATATTGCATTGGGGAAGCTCCGGAAAAAAACGCGAAAAATCCACAAAAAATAAGCATGCGTATTTCCTGCGGAAAAAGTCCGGTTTGGGTCAGGAAAGTTCTGCAAAGATTCCTGACGTGTGCACATAGCCTTACATTGCAGATTTTCGGCACCAATTATCTAACCTAGGTTACATTTTTTCATTACGTTTTAGAGTGCTTTTTTTTATATGGCTTGTTATCACGTTTCCTTCAGCTGCGCTTTTTGTCTCTTTTTGGTATGTTGTGTTTTAAATCGTCTTTGTTTTGTAAACTTCCTGTTATTAAGGGTTGACGAAGTCATGTGTGGATTGCATACATTTTTACTGCATTTCTGCTGCAAAAATGCATTAAAAACGCATATGCATTATTTTGAGCTGCAGAAATTGACTTGTTGCAGATTACAAAATCCCACCGCGTGTCAGTTTCTGCAGTGTAAAAAAAAAAGAAGCTCAGTGGGCATGAGATTAATACAAATCACACAATCTTTGCTGGAACTGTAAGACGCTGCATTTTTTTGCTGAAAACATATGCAGTGGAAAAAGCGCACCAAATACTCATGGGACCTTAGCCTATATGTGCATTGCAACTTCTTAGCAGCTGCCATATGAAGTTATGTCATTAAACCAACTGGGACAAAAACATTCTGTTCTTATATATCCAGGAATTGGACTATTGTTACCTACAAGGACTTATATTTGTTTATTGACTGTTACATATTGTTTATAGCATTGAGGTCTAAGTGGTAAGGTTTCTCCATGTGGAGAGTGACACACCAGCCCTGGCATGCCAAGGTAAGGAGGATTATTCGCCGTGCAATGCTCCTCTGGGAAATTAAATATGCAAATTGACTCTTCAGTGAGAAAGATGACTAGAACTCGATAACGCCACCTGTCAGAAGCCGCAATCCTACAAGTCACTATCGACCCTTTAAAAAGCCTTCCGATATGACTTAAGATAAAAGCCAAATCAGAATCTCAATTTGCAGAAACGGTGTTTCGGGGTATTACCCCTCATCAGTGCAAAGTATGAGATCTGATTTGGCTAGGTATGAGACTCTGGACTGAGGTCTAAGGGGTAACATTTCTCCTTGCAGAGAGTGATATACCAGTCCTGGCATGTAATCTTTTTGGTTTGCAAAATACATAATTAATTTCAGATTGCTTATTACCTACAACTAACAGCTATCATCAGGTTTTTATCTGTAAAAAAAATGCTGCAAAATCTCCAGAAACAGGTGCAAAAATAGTGTCCCACTGCTTAAAAACACTGTATGTGAAGGCCCACTTAAAGGGGTTGTTAATTCTACTTACAGTGTTGCCTGGGGACTTGGATTCTCAGAAAATTACGAACTCTCCCATACTTACCTGCTTGTACCTGGTCTTCACTGTCACTAGAAGTCATGACGTCACTGTTCACCTGTCCCAGACTGCTGCAGTGATCAGTTACCTTAAACATCGCGTCATTAATATGCTTCTCAAATCATCTGACCGCTGCAGCCGATCCCAGGTCTCAGCGGTCATGTGACAGGTGAACGGAAGGCTGTTACTTCAGGTGCTGTTGCAGCAGGTGTGTGCTGGATCCACTGGGGTGTCAGCAGGTGAGTATGGGGAAAGTTATTATTTTTACAGTATCAAGATAATATTGTATTTACCGGTAGTCCACACAACCCCTTTAAGGTACAATAAACTGACATGTCATATGTGTATGTGCAGGCTTGCAGTCATCTTCCTGTCATTACAACAGATAGCTGTGAATCTCCAAGTCTGAGATTCCAGTGATTTGCATGTTTCATAGAGAAGAGAATAGTTGTCTGTTGTAGGGACCCGTGTAATCACACAATAGGCCTGTATGTCTCTGTATGTACCTTGGTGCCATCCCATAACGTTTGTCTGCCTTTGTAACAGGTGCAAAATACAATTTATTTTTGGCACTTCCAGTCCTTTACTGTGTTGTGTGGAGACATAGAGAGCGGTTGCCTGGCAACTGGGAGATCATGGCGCTGACACAGGAACATAGAACAAGCGTCCCCTTGCACCTCAGGTAATTCAGGCGAGGTACAGTGTTTACGGACACAAAGTGAAGAGCAATTAACAGCACATCTCGTACCTGACCTTTCCCACTGCCGTGTCCCCACTTATCCTCTTCTGGACGCATTTTCATACACTGTCAATAAATACCGATTATTTCATCTTATTGCTTACTTCAGGTACAGATTATACTAACTAACACTTAGGTTGTGGCTTGACAGTGACAAAATCTGGCGCCAAATATTTCAGTTTGGAGATTGATATATATACGGTATATATATAATGACAACTTAATGATAGGGAATGTGATGTGACCCTGTTGAGACCACAAGCTGCCGCGACATGCAAAATCCAGCGCCTGCCATAAAGGAACACGCTATATTATTAAAGGTTAGGGGCCTCCTGACTGTCCCCGCACTGCACACAAAAAAAAGATCAGACATGTCGGATTCCAACATGCCCAATCCTTTGCAACAGCTGCAGTGAAATATATGAAGCTGTCAAGCTTGAGTCGTGAGGCCCAACGACCAGTTCGAGCATTGTGTTCTGATCTCGATCCGATTTATATGGCCATCTGACTGCACATTAACATTGACAACATATTAGGTAATTGCTATTTGAGCAATTCTCTGATTTAAGAAGTTAGTTTCAATAAACAGGAATGTAACACTTTATCACTGAAGAATGTCAGCCTCATGCCTAATGATTCAGAAAGACCACGAAACTTTAACCTGTCCAACATGCAAGAGTTCAGCCAATACTTGGTAAGCTGCCGCCAGAGCCACAGCAGCAGTGCCTCTCACCTCCTGAAAGTGACAGGTGTTGGATAACTTCTGTAAAGCAGATCTTGAAAGTGCATCTCTCATCGGGTTTTACAATACAAACTATATACATTGTTAAATAAATCTCTTAAGCCTGAAGAGGATTGTGTGTTTACATTGAAAATCCATGTCAGAATGGCTGGTAAAACCGAAAATGAAGCTGAACTCATAATAGGCTCAATTTAATATAATCCAGGGAAATATTCTGAAAGGATTGTTCAGTCATTCGACATGAATTTTCAAAGTAAGTATACAGCCTCATCAGGTTTCAGATATCTGCTTACTAATGTAGACAGTTTGTATTACAAGGAAATAACTCTCCCTCTACTTCCATTTATAGGTAGCTACACTGTAAGTTAATTTTTGACTCTTTAAAGAGAAGAAACCTCTAAGAAGGTGGAACATAAGAGACAAGAATTCCCAGTGCTGTGCAACATTTTTGCAAGAAGACAGTCCCTTCTACTGTCCGAATGAGACTCTGTGGAACCAACCAAAGGAGAGAGAGTTTCAGGGAGGAAGAGTTTGAATTGAGCACCCGGTCAGGTGACCCTGATGACGCAGTTCCCCAATATAAAATGCCAAAACTGGAGACGATTTGGCGCTAAGTAAAGGATCGGGCAGGATGTGTATCAAGGAAGACGCTGAGGCTGAGGTGACAGGCTGCAGCAGAGGGCCAGAGGCAGTGGGCTGTAGGGAGCCTGTAAGCAGAACCCAGGTGACGCTAAGTGAGTTCTGGAATCCTGGTGACGCCGGTCAAGACCCGAAGACCTAATCCACTCCAAGCAAGTTCAAGAGCTAATATGATGCCAGTCAAGACCCGAGAACCTGACATGCACTGGTCAAGATCGGGAGTCTAGAATACACCAGTTAAGAGCCGAGGCCCAGCCCTCATCACACCAGGTACCATCCGCCATAGCGTGAGCATCGAACTTCTGGGAGAAGACTCCGCAGTAGAAAAGATGCCCATGGTGATGAACAGGAGGCTCAAGTGAGCCATGCCGTTGCTTCCAGGCCGACGCACTGTACAGGGGTTGGTCTGGGCTAGTGCAACAGACTGCTCAGGGGCCGGTTGAAGCGAAGGCGGCCCAGCAAGCCTTGTTAGACTTTGTCAGGAAGACTTGCAGCTTAGAGGGAAGAACCTGAGACCCCCTGTTAGGGCCTGTGTTAGAAAAAAAGAAAATATAGTGACTTTTCCTAGTACTGATATCATCCTCTTTATTGGAGGTTATCAGAATGTTTAAAGGTACCGTCACATTAAGCGACGCTGCAGCGATATCGATAACGATGCCGATCGCTGCAGCGTCGCTGTGTGGTCGCTGGAGAGCTGTCACACAGACAGCTCTCCAGCGACCAACGATGCCGAAGTCCCCGGGTAACCAGGGTAAACATCGGGTTACTAAGCGCAGGGCCGCGCTTAGTAACCCGATGTTTACCCTGGTTACCAGTGTAAATGTTAAAAAAAAAAAACACTACATACTCACATTGCCGTGTCTGTCGTGTCCCTCGCCTTCAGCTTCCCTGCACTGTGTAAGCGCCGGCCCTAAGCACAGCGGTGACGTCACCGCTGTGCTTTGCTTTACGGCCGGCACTGACACATTCAGTGCAGGAAGCTCTGAGCAGCAGCGCGGACACCGGGGGACGTGACAGACAGCAGAAGGTGAGTATGTAGTGTTTTTTTTTTAACTTTTACAATGGTTACCAGGGTAAATATCGGGTTACCTAAGCGCGGCCCTGCGCTTAGTAACCCGATATTTACCCTGGTTACCATTGTAAAACATTGCTGGCATCGTTGCTTTTGCTGTCAAACACGACGATACACGCCGATCTGACGACCAAATAAAGTTCTGGACTTTCAGCAACGACCAGCGATATCACAGCGGGATCCAGATCGCTGCTGCGTGTCAAACACAACAATATCGCTAGCCAGGACGCTGCAACCTCACGGATCGCTATCGTTATCGTTGCAAAGTCGTTTAGTGTGAAGGTACCTTAAGGCTGCTTTCACACATCAGTTTTTTGCCGTCAGTCACAATACAGCGAATTTTGACAAAAACAAATCCGGCAAAAGTTGCTGCCGGATACGTTTTTTCTCATAGACTTGTATTAGCAATGGATTGCGACGGATGGCCTCACGTTTCATACGTTTTTTGCCGCTTGATTTTCCAGCGGCCGGAGAAAACGGACATAGTAACGTTTTTTGTGTCCATAGAAAAAACGGACAGCGACGGATCCGTCGCCGTCCGTCATTTACTACAATGGAACCCTATGGCGCCGGATTTGCCCATTTGCCCATTTTTTTAGGATCCAATTAGCTGCATCAGCAACTCGGATCAGTCAAAGAAACGGATCCGTCGCATCAGTTTTTCACAATCCGCGACGAATCAGTTTTTTTCAACATTCGACGGATTGTGACTGATGGCAAAAAACTGATGTGTGAAAGCAGCCTAACAAAAGACTGTTATAACAGTTAGAGAGAACACAGGGGTTCATTGTCTATTTCTTATTGTATATTTCCTGCTGTAATTATCCTGTTTAGCATTGTTTTTTGTTGCTATAGTTACCACAATTCCCACCATATTAGGGAAATAAACAATTGAAGTGGTTACTTCCGCCTAGTGCTGTGTCTGTGCATTGCATCCGGTCACCTGCTTTAAAAACCTGTCATGTGATTCATGCTGCGTAACAGCAAGCAGCATGAATCAGAGACAGACTCAATCATTACATATCTCCATGTTTCTTAATGAAAGGCTTTGGAATAAAAAAAAAAGCATACTTTGAACAAGGGAGCCGGGAATGAGGAGATCAAGCAGACTAGCAGTCACAAGTTTTTTGTAATTCAAGCAGACTAGTAGTCACAAGGGCGGAGCCCACCAGTTTCTCCCCGCCCAGCTCTGCATGACAGACAGGTCTCTCTATATGTGTTTACAGGTAGAGGAGACCAGTCAATCTAGCTGACTGAGGCATGTTTTCTATGAAATGCCGTAGCTTTCACACAAACTTTTTTTAATCCATGTACTGTCCTTGGAAGATGGGCCACACACGGTCAGCACATTGACATTAGGGTATCCGTGAGTCAAAAGTAGCTTAGATGTTAGTTAACCTACTCCCCATCCATCCACCATACCCACCTCTTTCACCAAACTCTTGCCCAAATACCTGATGCGGTGACCATTGCCAAATAAAAATTTTACACTGAATTTGGATTAAATGGCCACAGCAGCTTTTTATTAACATTTAATAAAACGATTTAACAATAAAGTCCAAAAGAGGGGGTGTGGTCCTCAAAGCCCCAAAACCTAATCTTAAGTATCCACAGCCCACTGTGGCCCCAGGTCAAGTCTTACCCCCAGCCGCTATGCACCAGCTCGAGGGCAGAAGATAACCAACCTGTCCGAACCACTAAACAATTGACGGGTCCCTTGATTAACCCTTCCATAGGATTGAACAGACCCCGTCCAACCGAAATTCCTTAGGGGAGTCCTGGACCTCGTGAGATCCCCCCCCTACCAATCCACCATTTCCATTTCCACCAACTTCAAGGACCTTCCCCTCCATGCCACGCTGCCATGACATGATATTAAAATTTACAAGCAAAAAGTAAACAACCACCCCAATAATCTTTTGACATCTTGACCCCATATAAGCATGACATAAACACTAACTAAATTACAGGGAGGGTGGGTGGGAGCTTCTTCCAACAGGTGGGTACCTGACTGTTTGTCCCACCTCACTAGACCAAGGGTAAGCAATGTGGTAGTTCACATGAACATTTTTCCATAAGGACAAATTGTCTGTGTGGTAAAAAATTGTAAAATGTGCTAGTCTGATCTGTTCTCAGATGACACTTGCTTATATATTTCAATGAGTGCGCAAAAAACGGATCTCATACAAGCCAACTGTATGGCATCCATCTTTAATGTATCCAGAGCAATTACTAACATAGGAAACTGTATTTGGCCTTGGATAATTTTTTTTCATTATTGATGTATAAATCCAGATGGCATATGGATGACGATATATATGAAAAAAAAATCAGGTATTTTCTAGTGATGAGTGAGTGTGCTGGTTACGTGAGATTTTCGAGCATGCTCGGGTGTTCTCCGAGTATTTTGGGCGCGCTCGTAGATTATGTTTGTGTCCCCGCAGCTGCATGATTTGCTGCTGTTAGACATCCTGACCACATGCAGGGATTGCTTGTTTGTTAGGGAATCCCCACATGTATTCAGGCTGTCTAGCAGCAGCAAATCATGCAGATGCGGATACACACATAATATACGAGCACGCCCAAAATTGAACACCCGAGCTTGCTCGCAAATCTCGAGTTACAAGCACACTCGCTCATCACTAGTATTTTCTAGATTAAAAATTGGCAATTTTTCATACACTTGTGAACATTTGTAATGCTGCTGCCCATTGTTTATTCAACATTAATCAACTGACAAGTTCTCTTTAAATAGTCTTAAAATCTAGCATAGGTTGATACTTTCATAGGTTGACACAGGTGTTTTGCATTTTAAAGAATTACAGTAAAGTAATTCTACCACCTTAAGCTTAAAAAGCATTACAAGAAAAATCAGTCAGTCAATCTAATGCCAGAGATAAACCCAGTCTTGGTATGAAATTCTGTTTAATATTTGGCTGACTTATAAATAAAGATTATCATTAATATTAATGCCGCTAAGAATTCTTATGCACATAAGTATTGAATGTAAACTACTGCACCAATTGCCATGTGAACTATAGTATAGAATTAATGGACAGCAGAAACTCTTGCAGTGTCATCCCTAGGCACAGGTCCCTTGTGCCTGATAGGAACTCCAAGCTTGTCTATGTGAGACACAATGTTTACATTCTCCATATTAGCACATTATAAAGTCACTTTTAAAGTTGTTACAGAAGTATTAAGATGTTTCTTAAGTAGTAAAGATGTAGTGGTTTTCCCAAAGAGGTCAAAACCTGCATCTAGTTTGAATTTCAAATTTCCAACCACAGCAGGGAAATTCCAAAGCAGCACCATGAAATATTCTCACATATGTTCTTAGAGAAATTATTAAAGGGGTTGCCCACTACTTGAACAACCCCTTCTTGATCTAAATGTTTGGCCCTGGTAAAATAGAAAAAACTATACTCACCTCCCATGCTGGCGCCATTCCAGCAGTGTCAGCACTCCCGGTCCTCAGGCTCTCGTATGGTTTGCGGTGACATGAGACCCCAGCACCCAATCAGCATTGGCGTCACTGTCTCCGCCTTGGGACAAATCGAACATGAAGAGCAAGTCCGGGTTACAGCTGTTTTCTCACTTCCTCTTCATGTTTAATTCGATAGGAGGTGGGACAATGATGCCAATGCTGATTGGGCGCTGGGGTCACGTACCACAACAACTGCATGATAGCCCCGGGGAAAGCAAGTGCCGACAACGCGGGAACTGCACCAGCATGGGTGGTAGGTATAAGCTTTTTTATTTTATTGGGTCCTAGCATGGGGTATGAGATGGGATTAGTGGACAACTTCTTTAACAGCAAAGAATACCATATAGAATTGTCTATCTATCTGTCTATCTATCATCTATCTATCTATCCCATCCATTCTATCTATTTATCTTCAACTATCAGTTGGTACTGTTGAGGAGAGCCATAAGATCAAATACTTAATTAACCTCAACACATAAGGTAATTGTGAGAAGCAAGCCATAACATGTATTGTTTAACTTTACATAAGTTTTCCTCAGACAAAGTGAGACACTAAAGCTGGCCGCCATCTCCTGTATCAGATCCATGTGCTCAGGTATCCAAGATGAACAATGAAGACACTAAAGATGGCCGCCATTTCCTGTGTCAGCATGCCGTGTGCTCTGGTGTCCAAGATGACGCCCACCCTGATGACCTCATGGATCCACCCACAGTGACGCCCACCCTGATGACCTCATGGACCAACCCACCCTGATGACCTCATGGATACGCCCATGGACTTGCTCATGCCCAACCCACTAACCAATGAAATACATCCGATCACTCCCATTTTAGAGCTAACCGAGCCCCCTTACAGGAGATATATAAACTTGTGTTTGACTAATAAACTTCCCTTCTTGGAGCTGAGCCACACATTGATCAAGGAGAGTTACAGCTGACTGTGTCTGGTGTATTTCTTTAGTGCACATGATCAATATCCATTAGGCCAGGAGTAGGCAACTAGAGAATTGAACATTTTATTAATTGTTCAACCCTAATATTTGGCCGCCCAACCTGGGGCCAGCAGAGGAGAGCCCTGAACCCTGAGGACCGGCGACTGGAACGGCTGGATGCACTGAGTACCCCGAACCTGGAGACTGATCACCTCCTTAACAGAACACGGTAAGTCTGCTGATTTTTATAATCTGTAGTCTTTACCTTGTGTCCTTCGGGGTATCCTGTGCAGATTGCCTGACTGTGTCCGGTTTTCTTGGTATCTGTAAGACGGCAGAAGGGTCTCTCCGCTGCTGGTCATTTAATTGCAAGAACCGTCACATATTTTAGTTGCCTGCTGCCTGTTACATGTTGTGAAGAGGGGAGATGACTAGTAGTTAAGAGAAGCAATGTTTTTTTTTCTACAGAGTGAGAGGCAAGTGATAAAACAGGAAAAACAGGTTTTTACAGAAGGAGATGACTGGTAGTTAGGAAAAGCATTGTGTTTGGAACAGGAATAGCAGGTTTCTAGGAAAGAATAAGCAAGTGTTTACAGAAGGAAAAGCATGTGGTAGGACGGGAAAAACAAGTTTGTTTTTAGAGAAGGAAAGCAAGCAAGTAGAAAAAAAAAAAAAAATAAATAATTTTTGTCTGTGGTATACGGTTGTCGCCTGTGATAAGATTTTCAGTTCTGTACAAGAGAGACTAGGACCTGGAGTAATTGACTCGGCCTAGAGGGGCCCGGTAAATCTTGGAGCAAATTGGCTCAGTTCGGGCATAATAAATTGTGTAGCGGCTCATTGAAACTTGGAGCAAATTGGCTCAGTTCGAGCCAATTAAATTTATAGTTTTTCTTTTTTTTGCCCCGTGACATCGAGTAATTGACTCTGCACGGGGACCGGTAAGTTAGGGAGCAATTTGACAAAGTAGGGAATAATTGGTTTGTAAAGTACGGAGCACGGAAGTCAGACAGGGACCACGTGACAAGAAGCAATAGGAACTGAGTACTGCAGACTCAGTTCCCTTTAGAATCTCAGGTTTGAGTCATCTCCCCCGTCTTATTGTTTGTTTGGTGTTTGTTATCTTGATAGATATATATACTGTATATCTATAGGAAGATGGAGAAATTAATGCAGTTCTGCCGTATGGGCACTAAGCCAAATTCAGATGGCAAGTTAGACTCATGCACATTAGTGGAAATTGTGTGGAATGCCAGAAGGGGGGATGGTTACAGCCCCTGGAGTAGAAGATTGTCTTAAAAGAAAGAAAAGGTATCCTAGAAGATAATGGATTGTTGTCTATTGCTAGGGCAGGAGAAAGAGTCTCTGAAAGTCTGTATAGAGAAAATTGGGTAGAGGAGGAAAGGAAAAAAAAAAAAGAGGTAAAGTTTTGACTTATGTGTATTACAAAAATATATCCTGTGAGCGGCCACCACCGTATAATGGTGGCCCAGAGCCATGTGCTAAATATAATGGCGGCCATTTTGTTGATGGCGAATGTGTTAAATGTAATAGCAGCCAAAATGGTGGCCCAGAGCCATGTGCTAAATGTAATGGCGGCCATTTTGTTGGTGGTAAATATAATTCTGACGGCGGCCATTTTGTTGGTGGTAAATATAATTCTGACGGCGGCCATTTTGTTGGTGGTAAATATAATTCTGACGGCGGCCATTTTGTTGGTGGTAAATATAATTCTGACGGCGGCCATTTTGTTGGTGGTAAATATAATTCTGACGGCAGCCATGTTGTGGATGGTGAATGTGCTGCTCCTGGTGGTGAACATCTCAGATTAAGGCTACACACCACATCACCAAATCCTTGTTACCCAGTAATGACCACTAATGGCCAATACTATATTCCTTCGGGAAGTGAACAGGCTTTACCCATGTTTCCTATCTCAGTGGTTTCCAATGAGGCACCAACCCTTTCTACTATCACTTCCAATGCCAATTTAGCCACACACCCACATGAGATGCTCCAAGCAGCGGCCTCTCCTCCCAATGTTTCCACAACAGCACTCTCACGCAGCCTACCTAACCCTATACCTGGTACCTCACAGGCTGTCTCGCAGCCAAGCGCACACCTGTATGGGACGGTGGCAACTGTAACAAGGGGGGCTCAATCTGGGAGGGTGATACCAATAGCCCAGGAAGCACAAAGGGAAGGGAATGTTGGCAACCTATTTTTGAAAAAGAACTTCCTGAGGGACCCTTGTTAGTGGTGGGAAAGGGTGACATAACAACAATGGAGACAGACGCTATTGTTAATGCTGCCAATTCTCGGTTAGAGCACAATGGAGGTGTAGCTAGAGCTATAGTGGAAGCAGGAGGGGAGACTATTCAAGCTGACAGTCGAATCATTGTCGAGTCACGTGGTCAGATAGCTGTTGGGGATATAGCGGTGACTAAAGCTGGCAATCTCCTGTGTAGAATGATCATACACACTGTGACCCCTACTTATGACCCTATTCATCCAGACGTTAGTGCTCAACAACTTCATGCAGCAATAACTCGCATTAATGAGGACAGGACTGTTAAAGCTTTTAAGACGGCCTGCGTCACCTGGAGCACACACCATGATACTGGAGCTGCCCAAATAGAGCCCCTCATTCCAGGACTGTTACCTCCTCCGGCTCCTCATACACAAGGGACTACATCTGCACTCCCGGTGCCATCTCTACTCCCGCCTCAGGTGCCACCGCCAACAGTGCCAATGCTCATGTCTGAGGAGCCCACCATCTATGTCAAGTTTACACCCCAGCAAGCTGCTACTCTGTTGAACCAAGTTCTAGATCCAGAAAAACAGCCGATGCCTTTCTACAGGAGCATGACGAGACATGGGACTCTGGTGTTGAGTTCTGCCAAGAACCTAAGACAAGGGCCTCGGATGAGTTGGCTGACCTATCAATTATTATTGTTGCCAAAGGTTTCCAGATGCCTCAAAGCTGATGCAGCCATTGTACGATGACCTCAAGACGTCAGCGTTTCCACTATGTACTAAATCCGTGGAAGCTTTCTACGCTCTTAAACAGGCCATACAGTCTGCACCAGCTCTTGGAATCCCAAATCCTGATATCATCTGAGGACATCCAGTTCTCTTAATGGCTCTACACAACATAATTGCTATTGTTGGAACCTAAACATCTGTTGGTGCAGCATCATATGAGATTCCTATGTTGGCTCTTGGTTCCGGATAATGTCACTCTTGTCCGCTGCAGCATCTTCAAACTGTCCACGCTGCTTCCTCTTTCCAGGGGGGATGTGGATGATACTGATGCTCTCGGAGAAGATGCCTCTACACACTCAGAGGATCATGACTGTCTTGAACAAATGCATGAAGAAGTAGCCTCCCAGAAAAACGTGTCTGAAGACCCACTCCCACATGCTGACGTGACGTTCTTCACTGATGGTTCCAGATTTGCAGATAAAACAGGAAGGTTCCATACGGGATATGCCGTGGTTACACATGACCTAATCATCTCAGCTGGATCGCTACCACCGCACATGTCTGCACAAGAAGCGGAACTTAAAGCTTTGACGCTGGCTTGTCAGGAAGTGACGGAGAAGGTGGTCAACATCTACACGGATTCAAGATACGCTTTTGGAGTGGCTCATGACTTCGGCAGTATCTGGGCAGCCAGAGGATACCTAACGTCCAGTGGAACTCCTGTAAAACATGCTGCTACCATGCAAGAACTTTTGGTCGCTCTGAATCTACCTTCAGAGGTTGCAGTGATCGAGAAAGCTCACGGGAGACTGGATTCTCCAGAAGCAACGGGGAACTTCTTTGCTGACAAAACAGCAAAAACCTATGCTGTGGATCCATTTAGGAAAGAGAAAGCAGCGGTGTACGTGTCACAAGACACTGAAGAAGGGACTAAAGCCTCTCTTATGAGAATTATCCATCTACATCAAGACAAGACATCAGATGATGAAAAGAAGTCATGGCAAGAAGGAGAGCTAAAAAAGGATGAAGATGGAGTCTGGAGGATGAACAAAAAGGTCTGTCTACCCCGTAATCTGTACCCCTCAGTGACAGAATGGGCACACGGTATCACCCACAGAGGCAAGAATCAGATGAATGACCCGATTTGGAAGACCTACATGGCACCTGGGATTTCTACTGTCACCCAAAAATATTTCAAGTCCTGCCTTGTGTGTGCAACATGCAATCCAGCACCGCCTCAGAAAGTTACTCAGAAACATTTGGCTAAACCACTTTATCCCTTTCAGAGAATTCAGATCGATCGTATTCAAATGCCAAAAGTAGGGAAGTACGAGTATGTACTGGTAGTGACTGACATGTTCTCAGGATGGCCCGAAGCCTATCCAGTAACCAACATGACTGCCAGAGTGACTGTTAAGAGACTGGTGACTGAAGTAGTCTGCAGATATGGGGTCCCAGAGGTAACTGAGAGTGACCAAGTACCCGCATTCACTGCAGCACTGACTAAGAAACTATGGACATTGGTGGGAGCGGATTTGAGTTTACATACTCCATATCTCCCACAGTGCAGTGGGAAAATAGAAACACTGAATGGCACTTTCAAAAATAAAATACTGAAAGCCAGTTAGGAGGTCAGACTTGGACAGACATTTTGCACGTTGCCTTATACTCAGTCAGAAACACTCCAAAGGGTCCCACTAAACTCACACCATTCGAGATTCTTTTTGGGGGACCTCCGAGATTGGGTCAATATTTTCCACAACAGCTAGCCGTAGGAAGTGATACTCTGGTAAAATATGTAATTGTTGTTACTAAAGAACTGTCAGTAACACATGTACGAGTTTTATCATCCATTCCAGGTCCAGATTCCAGTGAAGGTACCCATGCTCTCCAACCTGGTGACTACGTGCTTGTAAAGAAGTGCATCAGAAAGACATCTCTGGAGTTGAGATTTGAGGGTCCCTACCAATTGCTCCTGACTACTCCTACTTCGGTCAGGGTTGCTGAGCGCCTCCTGGATCCATCTCTCACATTATAAACGTGTTAGACAGTTAGGGACAGAGTAGGATCTGACCTGCTTGTCAAAGTCCAGCTACAAAGGGAGGTTTTCCACAAGGGAAAACTTGTCTCAAACTGGTGAAAACTCCAATTCCCCCTCCCGGGCAAGACGGTCAGATCTAGGATGTGTACATCAGGGTTAGTCGCACACGTGTATTTTATGTAACCATGGAGATGGAAGATTGGAGACTAATAGATCCAGCAGGTAGGAAAGTCCCGAGGACACTGGTAACACGCTCCGATATACCTCCTCGGTATACCCATAATTAGTCACACATTCTCTGGTGTCTATAGCATCCATATTGTCATGAAGCTTCTGATGTCATAATAACACTTAACATCGGTGGGTTAGGGAACCACGGTGGGATCAAGATAAAAGAAAAGGTTAATAAAGTATTTAGGGGGGACTGTTGAGGAGAGCCATAAGATCAAATACTTAATTAACCTCAACACATAAGGTAATTGTGAGAAGCAAGCCATAACATGTATTGTTTAACTTTACATAAGTTTTCCTCAAAGTGAGACACTAAAGCTGGCCGCCATCTCCTGTATCAGATCCATGTGCTCAGGTATCCAAGATGAACAATGAAGACACTAAAGATGGCCGCCATTTCCTGTGTCAGCATGCCGTGTGCTCTGGTGTCCAAGATGAAGCCCACCCTGATGACCTCATGGATCCACCCACAGTGACGCCCACCCTGATGACCTCATGGACCAACCCACCCTGATGACCTCATGGATACGCCCATGGACTTGCTCATGCCCAACCCACTAACCAATGAAATACATCCGATCACTCCCATTTTAGAGCTAACCGAGCCCCCTTACAGGAGATATATAAACTTGTGTTTGACTAATAAACTTCCCTTCTTGGAGCTGAGCCACACATTGATCAAGGAGAGTTACAGCTGACTGTGTCTGGTGTATTTCTTTAGTGCACATGATCAATATCCATTAGGCCAGGAGTAGGCAACTAGAGAATTGAACATTTTATTAATTGTTCAACCCTAATAGTACAAGGGTGAACAACCTATTTTGTTCTGATGACAACACTGTCAGACTGCACTGACTTGAAATGGTTATCCCCAAACAGTATTTATCACCAATCCACATTAGCCAATAAATGCATGATCCCTGGGGTTCCTACCACTGGGCTCCCCAGAAATCCAGAGAATGGGGGCCCAGCTTCATTCACAGCTTCATTCACTGTCTATGGTAGAGGTGGCCATGCATGTGCACCACAGCTGCAATAGACCGAGAGTGGTGGACATGTATGCACACCACCACAACTTTCATGCAGGGACCACGTTCTCAGGAATGTCTGACATCCCAGGGTCAGACAGCAATCATACATTTATCATCTGAAATATCATGTGTATAGGTGATAAATGATGTTTTTGGGATTACTCCCATAAGAGGCCACACAAAATTGCTTGCAGAAAATAAGCTTTCATAAAATCAGAGCATACCTAAAGATAATGCAACATAAAGCTGGCGATAGTCACATTCCCTTTAAAGGGAACCTGTCATCTAATTCATGCTGTCTGAACTCCGGGTAGAATGAATGAGACATTGGCTGCGTCATTGCAGTCAAGTACTTACTCTGAAATGCTGCAGTATTTAAAAGAAAACACTTTAAAAAGTCAGCCAGGGTCTATGAGTCTCAGATGACCAGTCCTCGACTTGTCCTTGGCAGCTTCTCACCATCTTACTCACCTAAACAGACAGATCTCCCCTGTGTGTGAAGACACAGGAGACTTGCCACTGACTAGTCAGCCATGATGCATAGTCCCTGGCTGACTTTTCACAGTATGTTTTCTACGAAGTGTCACAACTTTTCAAAGTAAAACATACATGACTGCAATAACGAGGCCGATGTCTGATTCATGCGGCCCATGGCTCAGACAGCATGACAAAGATTACAGGTTCCCTTTAATTTGGAAAATAAGTATGTCAGTTTCTTGCCACTTCTTACAAGAAGGGAAAGTAGATAAACTCCTGCCCACATGTGCAAATGATACATATGGATGTGGTTTTGTGGGAAAATGCCAGGGTGCAGAGCTGCTACAAAGAACTGATCATCAGGGGATTCAGTAGCCATCAGTAGCATTGTCAGAGCTGCCAAATGAGAGAGGACTGGCGCAATCAGTATGTTCACACATCTTACTCTCTCTCTATATATATATGTATATATATATATATATACACTCACCGGCCACTTTATTAGGTACACCTGTCCAACTTCTTGTTAACACTTAATTTCTAATCAGCCAATCACATGGCGGCAACTCAGTGCATTTAGGCATGTAGACATGGTCAAGACAATCTCCTGCAGTTCAAACCGAGCATCAGTATGGGGAAGAAAGGTGATTTGAGTGCCTTTGAACGTGGCATGGTTGTTGGTGCCAGAAGGGCTGGTCTGAGTATTTCAGAAACTGCTGATCTACTGGGATTTTCACGCACAACCATCTCTAGGGTTTACAGAGAATGGTCCGAAAAAGAAAAAAAATCCAGTGAGCGGCAGTTCTGTGGGCGGAAATGCCTTGTTGATGCCAGAGGTCAGAGGAGAATGGGCAGACTGGTTCGAGCTGATAGAAAGGCAACAGTGACTCAAATCGCCACCCGTTACAACCAAGGTAGGCCTAAGAGCATCTCTGAACGCACAGTGTGTCGAACTTTGAGGCAGATGGGCTACAGCAGCAGAAGACCACACCGGGTACCACTCCTTTCAGCTAAGAACAGGAAACTGAGGCTACAATTTGTACAAGCTCATCGAAATTGGACAGTAGAAGATTGGAAAAACGTTGCTTGGTCTGATGAGTCTCGATTTCTGCTGCGACATTCGGATGGTAGGGTCAGAATTTGGCGTAAACAACATGAAAGCATGGATCCATCCTGCCTTGTATGGAGCATCTTTGGGATGTGCAGCCGACAAATCTGCGGCAACTGTGTGATGCCATCATGTCAATATGGACCAAAATCTCTGAGGAATGCTTCCAGCACCTTGTTGAATCTATGCCACGAAGAATTGAGGCAGTTCTGAAGGCAAAAGGGGGTCCAACCCGTTACTAGCATGGTGTACCTAATAAAGTGGCCGGTGAGTGTATATATATATATATATATATATATATATATATATATATATATGGAGCGCCCCCACACCGCCGCAGGGCCGAGGGGTACCCGGAGCCGGGCCTCTGAGTCTCAGTTCTGGGGTTGTCACGGTGGCTAGACCCGGTCCGTGGCCCTGTCTGTCAGTGGGGGACGTCCTGTGCAATAAGTGGTGTTGTAACGGTGCAGTTGTGGGGTGCAGGTCGCGGTAAATAACGAGGACACCAGGTTGCAGTCTCTTTACCTCTTTACTGGAGATCTCTGAGTCCTCAGTCCAGAGTACGGCTCACCAGGCTGCGCAAGTCCGGCCGGTCCAATGGCACCTCCAGAGTCCTCTTCACAGGTGGAAATCGGTGCCTTCCTTCTTAGCGCTATGTGTTGTAGTCCTCCCCTGCTGTGCTTACGGAAAGTACCCCACAACTGTTGTGTCTGTTTCTTAAGTTCCCTCACAACTCGATTAAATGATGTTCTTCTAATCGTCCGTCCCTCCCTGATGTTACGGTTAGAACGGCACCCGTTTGTCGGGTAGGCCTGGAGTTCTTCCGGACCCTAGAGACGCCCCTCTCCCGCAATTGCCTCCCAAGACTTCATAGGTGATATGTGTTAGACAGCCCGCCTTAAACTGACTGTCCTGCCGCTGTTTAGAGTATTGCTTGAAGCTGAATGTTATAATACTCCCTCGGCGTTCCGGCCACCGGTAGTGCGCCTCAGTAGGGTGTTGCTTCGGTCTTACAGCACGACCCCTGCTGGAATTCTCCTATCGCTTGATCTCGTTTCTCACTCAGCACAATCTATCTCGCTTCTAGTCCTTTCTTGAATCCCGCCGCTTCCCGGAGCTGGCGCGGACCCGTTACGTTCTTTCCAATGCCAAGCCTCTGTCAGGATCCCACCCCTGACAGAGACCCTACTGTCTCTTCCTCCACAACACCCTCTGCCACTGAGTGTTGCTTCGTCCAATCCAGTCAGCTTTCTGATCTAACTTCCTGCCTGACCCCCAGTTTACCCACTATGGTGGGGAGTGGCCTAATGAATAGAACCCTTAGCTCCCCCCGGAGGCCCGGCTGTGAAATGTATTGGTGTCTGTGATACCTGATCAGATGAACTCCTTCAGTGCCATCGGACGCACCATGGCTCCCCATAGTGGCGGAGCCACAGTACTGCAACGACCAGGACTCTGGGGCGCTGCATATACACACACACTGCTCAAAAAAATAAAGGGAACACTAAAGTCCCACACCACATCCTAGATATCACTGAATTAAATATTCCAGTTGTAAATCTTTAATCATTACATAGTGGAATGTGTTGAGAGCAATAAAACCTAAAAATGATCAACGTAAATCACAACTAATATCCCACGGAGGTCTGGAGTTGGAATGATGCTCAAAATCAAAGTGGAAAATGAAGTTACAGGCTGATCCAACTTCAGTAGAAATGCCTCAAGATAAAGAAATGATGCTCAGTAGTGTGTGGCCTCCACGTGCCTGTATAACCTCCCTACAATGCCTGGGCATGCTCCTGATGAGGCAGCGGATGGTCTCCTGAGAGATCTCCTCCCAGACCTGGACTAAAGCATCCGCAAACTCCTGGACAGTCTGTGGTCCAACATGACGTTGGTGGATGGTGTGAGACATGATGTCCCAGATGTGTTCAATCGGATTCATGTCTGGGGAATTGGCGGGTCAGTCCATAGCTTCAATGCCTTCTTCTTGCAGGAACTGCTGACACACTCCAGCCATATGAGGTCTGGCATTGTCCTGCATTAGGAGGAACCCAGGGCCAACCGCACCAGCATATGGTCTCACAAGGGGTCTGAGGATCTCATCTCTGTACCTAATGGCAGTCAGGCTACCTCTGGCGAGCACATGGAGGGCTGTGCGGCTCTCCAAAGAAATGCCACCCCACACCATTACTGACCCACTGCCAAACCGATCATGATGAAGGATGTTGCAGGCAGATCGCTCTCCACGGCATCTCCAGACTCTGTCACGTCTGTCACATGTGCTCAGTGTGAACCTGCTTTCATCTGTGAAGAGCACAGGGTGCCTGTGGTGAATTTGCCAATCCTGGTGTTCTGTGGCAAATGCCAAGCGTCCTGCACAGTGTTGTATATATATATATATATATATATATATATATATATATATATATATACTGTATATATATATATATATATATATATATATATATATATACAGTATATATTAATTGGAAGGCAGAAACTTTCTTGTCCGTGCAGCAAAGAGGCAGTGACCCAAGAAAGTTCAACTTAAATGTCTTTATTTTCAAACTCACAAAATAAATCCAGAACTTTTATTCCCTGGTTCGCAGCTGGAGAGTCCAAATCAGTCCATTGCCATGGGACATTGTACTACTGTATCACGTGTAGGTGCATCAGTAGCATTGCCTTCTCTGGCCTGAGTTCAGACTCACACAGACCTGTCTGCACAGAGACACCTGCTCTGCCACTTGCAAACAAAACACTGACACACATAGACCTCAACTGAAAGTTTAAATGGGTTTTGTGGACAGAGGCCACCCCAAGAGCCAGAGTGGAGGGAGAGATCTGTCCCACTACCATCCTACAGATCTCTCCAAAAATAAAAGCCGAGGTTTTCTTAAATCTGACTTGGTCATATAGTTTAGACCAAATCCACACGCTTTTTTGTGTTGTAACCTCAAGCATGGCTGTATTTACAGTGCACTCCATTGGGTTCAGTATGCCTCTGTGCGCATCCTGGGGGACACATAATAACTCTCGTATAAGATTCCACTCACTGGCTCACAGTATATAAAACAAGGAATAATCATTTCTTTTAATAATAATAAAATAAGCAATAAGTTAAGCATGAAAAACAACAACTGTCGATATTAGAATGTATTTTCACTGTTGACTGCAATGCAGATAGATTTGTAGATACTGTACAAGGGCGATTCTTGCAGCATTGGTCACTTGAAATGGACATTACATAATTTACTCAGCCAGGCCAAAGATGAACCATCCTGCAAAAAGGAAATGTTCCATTCATAGTTAAACCTCTGGTGCCTGAACAATTGCACCCATCTGACTGCAGCCAGCTTTCATCAATACCTAATATGTGGGCAGCTTATGACCATTGTACAGTAGTTTACTTAATTAATGCAATGTTCATGGTGATATTAGAGCCTTAGATCAGTAGAGCTAATGTTAGCCAGACAGTGATGGAAGTCCTGCGTCTTTTGTGTGTTTGTAAGTGGGTTAATGCTGCACACTGTTTCCACACTTCAGGCTCCGACCAAAAGAACTGAAAAGGCTTAGGGGGAACTATTTCACAGATGACCGAACTGTAAGTCAGTACCAGCAGACTAGCCCAGCTATGATTTCATGTCCTCGCTCTTGCTGCATTTTTTGTCTTTGTACATTGCAGTGCTTGGCATTAAGCCTGAGGAGTGTCATAATAAATTAGGAATCCTCTATAGACACAGCAGGTCCTTTTAGATTATTCACAATGACCAGCTATAATGAAAGAAAAGTAAAATAGTATCAAGAAACTGACACATCGCAGGTTAAATGAATACTGCGTGTGCACTCAGCCTTCAATATACATCTGGAACTTTTCCCGACACATACTGCAACATTCCCAAAAGCCCACAGTCACCAGACAGAAGTCAAAAGTGTGTTCCTCCATCTTGCAGGTATAAGTGTACTGTATAGGAAGGGGTAGATGTCACGATTCCACCCTTCAGTGTGTCTGGGATGCAGCTACTGATGGCTCAGCTGTCTAATCTGGTACAGGGGTGTGATGAAGCTGTCAGTACATTGACTGACAGCTCAGTCATCCAGTCTGGTACAGGGGCATACTGAGCTTTCTGTGTTTTGATTGACAGCTCAGCCATCCAATCTAAGGGTACTGTCACACATTGGCACTTTTGTCGCTACGACGGTACGATCCGTGACGTTCCAGCGATATCCATACGATATCGCTGTGTCTGACACGCAGCAGCGATCAGGGATCCTGCTGAGAATCGTACGTCGTAGCAGATCGTTTGGAACTTTCTTTCGTTGCTGGATCTCCCGCTGTCATCGCTGGATCATTGTGTGTGACAGCGATCCAGCGATGCGTTCGCTTGTAACCAGGGTAAACATCGGGTTACTAAGCGCAGGGCCGCGCTTAGTAACCCGATGTTTACCGTGGTTACCAGCGTAAAAGTAAAAAAAAACCAAACAGTACATACTCACATTCCGGTGTCTGTCCCCCGGCGTTCTGCTTCTCTGCACTGTGAGCGCCGGCCGGAAAGCGAGCACAGCGGTGACGTCACCGCTGTGCTTTCCAGCTGGCAGACACAGTGCAGAGAAGCAGAACGCCGGGGGACAGACACCGGAATGTGAGTATGTACTGTTTTTTTTTTTTTACGTTTACGCTGGTAACCACGGTAAACATCGGGTTACTAAGTGCGGCCCTGCGCTTAGTAACCCGATGTTTACCCTGGTTACCCGGGGACTTCGGCATCGTTGGTCGCTGGAGAGCTGACTGTGTGACAGCTCCCCAGCGACCACACAACCACTTACCAACGATCACGGCCAGGTCGTATCGCTGGTCGTGATCGTTGGTAAATCGTTTAGTGTGACAGTACCCTAAGACTCGGAGGTGGTGGCTTTCTTGAGGTGTTCATTGTCCCAGGTGATTGCCAAACTACTTACCTGGGCTATTAATCCCAGGCCTCTGCCAGACGTACATTTAGCTACTGTGTGGTTGTCCCTCAGTGCCTTGTGTTCTGTTTGTTGACCTTGTTCTGACCATCTGTCTGTTTAACCCCTTTGATCTGATCCACTATCTCCTGGTAGTCTCACCTCAGACTGTAAAGGTACCTTCACACTAAGCGACTTTGCAGCGAGAACGACGACGATCCGTGACGTTGCAGCGTCCTGGATAGCGATCTCGTTGTGTTTGACACGCAGCAGCGATCTGGATCCTGCTGTGATATCGCTGGTCGGAGCTAGAAGTCCAGAACTTTATTTCGTCGTCAGATCACCCGCTGTCATCGCTGGATCGGTGTGTGTGACACCGATCCAGCGATGTGTTCACTTGTAACCAGGGTAAATATTGGGTTACTAAGCGCAGGGCCGCGCTTAGTAACCCGATATTTACCCTGGTTACCATTGTAAAAGTAAAAAAAACCCCAATACATACTCACCTTCTGATGTCTGTCACGTTCCCCGCCGGCGGCTTCCCTGCACTGAATGTGTCAGCGCCGGCCGGCCGTAAAGCAGAGCACAGCGGTGACGTCACTTAGTAACCCGATATTTACCCTGGTTACCCGGGTGCTGCAGGGGGACTTCGGCATCGTTGAAGACAGTTTCAACGATGCCGAAGTCGTTCCCCTGATCGTTGGTCGCTGGAGAGAGCTGTCTGTGTGACAGCTCCCCAGGGACCACACAACGACTTACCAACGATCGCATCGCTGGTCGTGATCGTTGGTAAGTCGTTTAGTGTAACGGTACCTTTACCTGACTGCATCACTTCCTTCTGTTTATGACGTTTACTCCTGGATTTTGACCTCAGACTCCTTGACTACCCCATCTCATGGCTTGTCCATGAGAAGTGACTCAATGTCACAGTAGCCAACTGCACTTACCTATACAGAGGGAAACTGATTTATTTGTTTTTTACATTGCGTCCCACTCACTATGGATGACGAGTGCCTCAGCATCCATCCTAAATGCAGGCACAGTCGGACGCAGAGTTCCTGAGTGTATGTGCTTGACAATGGGCACAGACCCAGTGTGTACCTAGCCTTACCTGTTCTTAGAGATAGGGTCTCTGAGGTTGTATAAATTTCTTGGATGACTCAAAACAAAGAAGGCCTCAAAACATTTAAAAAAAATGAAAAATAACCTATTTTTTTGTAATATTCATAGAACCAATTATTGTTCAATTATTTTGATTTTATTAGAAAGAATATTTTAATTACCTGTTAGATTGTTAGATTAATCATCAGTAACATTAAAGATGTTGTCCACTGACCAGACAACCCCCTTCCCAATCAGTATACTCACCATCTATGTAAAATAATAACAGCGTGCACTCAACTCTGGTTTTGGCGACGGGTCTCAGGTGACGTTGTTGTGTCACATGATCCCAGCAGCCTCATCACTCTCACGTGTTTCAGATGAAACCAACAACCTTGAAAAGTAAGGGCTGCTGCCCTCTGACTGACAGATAGATAGATAGACAGACAGACAGACAGACAGACAGACAGACAGACAGACAGACAGATAGATAGATAGATAGATAGATAGATAGATAGATAGATAGATAGATAGATAGTAGAGGTGGTGCAAATTGAGTAGCAGGACCTGGTCCATCAGTCACATCCGTAGTCTGTGACCATTGAAAGTAGAAATGCGGACTTGCCTCTCTTGTGACGGCATCCCCAACTTCTCTTTTGATTAGTTGGCCTGACGTAATGTGTATTCAAAAGAAGAGCCGCGGATGCTGGCAGGTAAAAGGCGGTTTGCAGGACGCTTGTTCAGTTGCCATTGATTACTGATGGGGCTGCTGAACCGTGCCCTGCAAAATTGATTCGCAACTCAATAGATACTGTAAATTAGATTAAATGACAGCTAAATTATTGATAGTTAGACGGATAGACAGACAGAGAGACAGATAGATACTTTGTACTTTGCTGGTTTACATGATCCAGTTCACTTTGAACTTTGCAGCCTGTTGTCTTCAGACTGGAATCTGTTCTCCTTATGTTGTGCGCAGCGGTGATTGCACAGTAATTTCACAGTCATTTCACCAGCGTCACTGCTGGATTCTGCCAGAGGATTATAGGTCACTTGAGCGGTAAAAGCTCTGCTTCCTTCCACTAACAGAAAAGACTGGTGATGAACTTGCATGGGGTTTATTGTGTATAAGCTCAAAATTATTTTAATGGAAAACTTTCTATGGTAACCTGAAACTCAAATCATTTGAGTGACAAACAAAGAATTGAGCTTATTGGCAGACATTTGTGGCGGACATCCCATTGATTTCTACAACACTCATCACCTATAGTGACCTTCAACTTTACAGAAACATTAAAATAGGGAATTTTCACTTCTTGTTGCCCGTTGTACAGTATGTGGATGACCGTCTTGGGAATGTTTCCCGGTGCTCAGTTAGCAGTTGCTGGAGCCTGTGGGATCCCAATAGATGTTCTGCCATACAGGAAGTCACCAGTAAGATAAATGATACATGGTAGGTGGGCACCCTGTTACAGATTTCACATCGGGGTCCAGGACCGCCAAGTCACGATTCAGAAAAACACTACATATTGCAAATGAAGTAGAAGCTCAGAACTGTCACCTCACAGTTACCCAACCCACACTAATTGTAGCATATAATTAAAAAGTTAACGGCCCTGACACCCACACCTATAGAATCTGCATTGTATTGTGAGTGTTTCCATACAAAAGGTAGTGAATCATCTCTGGGATTGCAAGAAACTAAACCGAAACAGTAAAATAACAATTTATTATGGATAAATAGATCATTTCTTCTCAAGAGACCTAAGTGCTTTATAATTAACCTATGCAATGCTAGTCTTCAACCAGCAATAAATGCCTATTCCAGGCTACTTACATTATTTATCTTCTATCCTTGGATAGGCAATAATACCCATAACATAGGTGTGGATCTGGCCACCAAAACTTGGCTAGAAGGAGTCGAATGGAGTGGTAGGTTGCATCACGTCTATATCACTGAAGATGTTCCTTAATGGATAGGTACATGACATGACATGAATGACCTTCCTTTCCATTAAACCTTGAATCAAGGGTAAGGTCTCACTGAGACGTTGCGTGGATCTCGGTCCAATCTCAAACCACAATGCATGGGCTAACTGGCAGTGGGACTTCGGACCCGAACATGACAGCCTCATAAAAATACATGAAGCTGCATGCTCTGGTAAGGAGGGCCATGGCCACTTTGTGCATTGCAGTCTGAGATCGGACAGCAATCCATGAATGTGTGCATGTGCCTTTCAATGGGGACACAATTGGTCCATTCTAGTTATCAGTGACAGACCCAGTAGATGGACCAAACGCTGATCTATCAGTCACTATGTATGCAGTGGATATATGATCACTTGTTTAGGCAGGAGTACCATTTAATTATTGAATTCTTCAGAAGAAAAGAATTTTGAAGGAAATAATTATTAAACTTTGTCCTATACATACACAGAGGCGGATTCATTAAGGTGCTTACACCATAACTTTGGGGTAAGACATCCTAATAACACAAAATGTTTCTGCGTAGCTCCCTGACTCCTCGACTAAAGTACACTTCTGGAGGTGGTACACACCAGTTAACAGAGGTGCTTAATTCATTATGTGGTGCTTGCCTCTTAAAGTATTTGGCACATCATATTCCAGCGAGCCCATTTATTAACACTAGTGTTAACAACCCCAGTGCTAATGAGCCAGAGATTGGATCCTTTAACTTTCCAATCATGTAGGTCACAATTAGCCAACAAATCAAATGTCATATATTTCATGATTGCATGCTTTAGCACTACAGAGTGCTACTTTATTTGCTAGTTATGTATGGAGATTGTTACTCTTAGTTTGCACTAGTGCACACCAGTTTTCTGTTTGGAAGTGACGGTCAGTCTTTTGTTAGTTGTATACATAGGCTTTCTGACTGAGCACTCTGCCCCTCAGCCTTTGACGGTTTTAATCACAGCAGAATCATACCTACCCATTTAAATATAGGCTATCAGCCCAGGAGAGGAAGCTCATCAGATTTGGTCCCAGCAAAGTGAATCGCCTTATCGTGGCTGCCAGGTACACAACAATAGGCCAATTTAAGCGCTACGTATCCTCAATTTTTAATATTTTCTAGAGCAGTAATGTAATTCGAATCTCATTTATTTCATGTTTGCATTCTATATGCTACAGAGTGCTACTTTATTTGCTGGTTATATATGGAGTGTGCCTGTACACACCTATTTTGTGTTTGGAAGTGATGGTCAGTCTTTTGTTAGTTGTAAGTTAAAGGAATTGTCACGTGAAAACAAGTTAAGACTTATCCAAAGAATAGGTGATAACTCGTGTTAATCGGTGGCATTCCTACCACTGAGACCTGCGGCTCCATGCATTCCGTATGAAGCTGCTTTTTCTGGCAGTCCCATAGAGCATAAATACGGTGGCAGTCAAACATCCGGCCTGATAAGCCATTTTGTAACTGGAATTAAAATGGCTTTTAAGAGGTGGCTTTAAGCGACAATCTCTTAAAAGCGGTGTTAATATGGAAAAGAATTTGGTCTGTGTTCTCAGTGCGACGCAGTCATCTATGTCTTGGTGAACTGGTCACAAAAATTGCCAAGTATGCGCAAAGCTTGTCAGTTCCTTCGTGTATGTTAGTAGATACAGTATGTTTTCACACATAAACGTGATTCATTGTTGTCCTTTTTTACTTTTTTACTTTCTTTCCAGCTAAATACAAGTTAAGAAATGGTAGATTGCGATCCACAGGGGGCTCCATTATACAGTTGTGGAGTTCTATGTGTTCACATTTTCCCTGACGCTGCCTCCGTTTTGCTCCCTGAAAAAATGGCATCGACACGTGAATGCCAGGAAGAATAAGAGTGAGCACTGCTGTACTGAAGCATTAATGTATGAACAAGGTCTATTCTATTTTACCCTGGAGCTTTGTTTTCAATCTAGCTGTCCTTCTATGTAAATCTACCTCTTCTATTCTCTTGCTGTCAGGATGAATGACACTTGTGCTGATATACCGCTGTAGACAAAAAGAAATTATTACTGAAACACCAGCAGAAATGAAATCTGTGAGTCAGAGCGGACAGTGGTAAATCCATGTGACTAAAATGGTGGACTATATGTAATTGAAGAAGATAATCATCTATTCACATACAGGGCTTGTCTTGATCTTAAATGGGAAAAAAATGCAAAATGCTTATTAATACAAGGAACATTGCAGTTTACTTGTTATTAAAAATCCCCTCTGTTCTCAAGAATGGAAGGATTTTCAAGCATTTTCTTTACTGCTCATTACTTAGGTTACCGACCACTTCTTCAGCCTCTCAGAGGTTGTTTGTTTGCTTTTTTAAACCAAGAGTGAAGTGCTTACAAGATGTTTGCTATAAAGCTTGTAAGCTCTACTCTGAAGTTGGCCTGATTGCAGGATCTACCCAGCTTCAGTGCTCCTGCCATCTTCTGATCAGGAGTGGACAGTAGAGGGCTCCTCTGCAAGAACAATATATACAGTAGGTACAATAGCTCACCATAATTCACAATTCCACCTGCTTTATAAAATGGGCACAGGTTGCACCAATGGTATGTCTACCTTGGCTTCTGATGCTGCAGAGGCATAGCTGTCTCTTCTAGCTCCATCAGAGAGGCCAATGGCCAACCATGTCACTGGTCTGAACTGTCAATCAATCAAAAGTGCACTGCCCCCAGCAGGTAAGGAGTCGGGAAACTGGGGAGCAGTACACTCTTGTTCAACATGAGACAACTCCCTCTCACATTGCATTTTGTGTAAATCTATGGTTTGGAATCATGCACAGAAAAGTAATATATTGCTTCAAATATATCTATGGAAAAAACATGGTAAAGTATTATCAACTGTAGATGGCCACAGTCACCATAATGTATCTGCCTGTCTGACCAAAAGCGGGTCGGAAGCAATGTCTATGGTGATGATATATTGCTCCATACCAGTGAAAACGTAAAATATTGCAAAACTCATTGGAAAGAGAAGCGTCACATGTGATCTGCCTCACCTACCAGAAAACAAATCTTTCGAGTGTGAAATTTGTCTGCCAACCGCAATGAATGTAATGTGTAAACATAATCCGTAAGACAATTTAATTATTGGGAAATTAACTTTCTTTTACGGTGATCATAACAGATTAAGAAGAGAATGGGTCCTAGCCTATCAAAATGTTGAAGAGTCAGAATATCTCAGTCCAGTTTCCCCAGCTGTAAGATTGGTCTCATTGGCCAAATTCTAAATTTGTAAACTCACCAATATTTATATTACTGTGACTTTCAGTGCCCCGGCTCCTTGGCCCATAGCCTATGGCGGTAGACCACAATCTCAATACCTTCAATGGTTATGCGTATGTTTGGAAACACATTCCATCCTCAATAAAAGTCTATCTGGACACCGTTAGATCCTTAACTAAAACACAGCTAGAGTTAAATACATTTCACCAATCTAGCCAAATATATATTGTAAGCATAATACCCAAGCCCACATTCCCCACAAGGGAGTGGGCAACACTTCACATAATGCTACAATATACTAGTTCCACAGTTAATCAGACTGTGGTCAAAGAAGTGCTACATAAAAATATTAAAATACTACATATCTTTATTACAAATATTAAAATACATACAAATACATAAATACACAGTAGACCAGGTGCCTCAAACAAACCAAAAGAAAATGAGGTCAACTGGAGCAAGACAATTTATCAATACACAGGGAATAATTTATATGAATATTGCACATGCTGTGGTGTTGGAAAAATGACAGTGCGGCTTCTGTCAATAGGCAATAAGACAAGTAGAGTCAATAGAATGTCAATATTCCTGTTGTGTAGTAGCAGGGCAAAATATAAAGATTGGGCCAGACCTATCAAAAGTAGATGCATATGATTCAATGCAATCTTGCTAGTAACATAATGCGGCTAATACGAGACCTGGACCATAGATCTATCATAGTATAAACGCCCTCAATGTTTCATACAGCTATAGCCACAGAGACATTTAAGTTCCAACCACCCTCCGCCATGTGCATATTACCTGGATCTGGGGCGCTCTCAAAAGTGCTCAGCCGAGTGGCACGCTATACCTCCTAGCCCCGACGCGCGTTTCACGTGTGCTTCTTCCTGGGAATTATATGCATCTACTTTTGATAGGTCTGGCCCAATTTATGTGTTTTGCCCTGCTACTACACAACACAAATATTGACATTCTATTGACTCTACCTGTCTTTATGGCCTATTGGCAGAAGCCGCACTGTCATTTTTCCAACACCACAGCATGTGCAATATTCATATAAATTATTCCCTGTGTATTGATAAATTGTCTTGCTCCAGTTGACCTCATTTTCTTTTGGTTTGTTTGAGGCACCTTGTCTACAGTGTATTTATATATTTGTATGTATTTTAATATTTGTAATAAAGATATGTAGTATTTTAATATTTTTATGTAGCACTTCTTTGACCACAGTCTGATTAACTGTGGGACTAGTATGTTGTAAATAAATATTGTCCAGTAATTCCATTTTTCAGTAAATAAAAAAAATGCCATATCCAAAACATCTTTGAAACAATTGGAATCTGCACCTTCCTTGCCTCTTATAGATTCCGCAGGGCCGGTGCTACTATGGTGCTTTTAGAGAGAAGGATCTCGGCTCGGTTTCATTCCTGTCTTGTTCCTGTTTGTTCCCGTTTGCATGTAAGGGACAAAGAGGGGAAACAAACAACCAACACTTCTTACCTAGATGAGAAAACCTGACCCAAAATAAGGGGCTAATTTTGATCTGTTTTATGGGACCACATCTGTCCTATGTACACCAGTGATATTACACTATTTAAAGACAATGGATTATCATAAAATGACCTAAATGTAAAATCATCTGCTTTGTGCTAAATTAATTTTATTTAATGTTTGACAATATACTGTGTATATTTTATTTCACATCACAATCTGTATTTAAAAAATATATACAGTACAGACCAAAAGTTTGGACACACCTTCTCATTTAAAGATTTTTCTGTATTTTCATGACTATGAAAATTGTACATTCACACTGAAGGCATCAAAACTATGAATTAACACATGTGGAATTATATACTTAACAAAAAAGTGTGAAACAACTGAAAATATGTCATATTCTAGGTTCTTCAAAGTAGCCACCTTTTGCTTTGATGACTGCTTTGCACACTCTTGGCATTCTCTTGATGAGCTTCAAGAGATAGTCACTGGAAATGGTTTTCACTTCACAGGTGTGCCCTGTCAGGTTTAATAAGTAGGATTTCTTGCCTTATAAATGGGGTTGGGACCATCAGTTGTGTTGTGCAGAAGTCTGGTGGATATACAGCTGATAGTCCCACTGAATAGACTGTTAGAATTTGTATTATGGCAAGAAAAAAGCAGCTAAGTAAAGAAAAATGAGTGGCCATCATTACTTTAAGAAATGAAGGTCAGTCAGTCCGAAAAATTGGGAAAACTTTGAAAGTGTCCCAAAGTGCACTTGCAAAAACCATCAAGCGCTACAAAGAAACTGGCTCACATGAGGACCGCCGCAGGAAAGGAAGACCAAGAGTCACCTCTGCTTCTGAGGATAAGTTTATCAGAGTCACCAGCCTCAGAAATCGCAGGTTAACAGCAGCTCAGATTAGAGACCAGGTCAATGCCACACTTGGTTCTAGCAGCAGACACATCTCTACAACCACTGTTAAGAGGAGACTTTGTGCAGCGGCCTTCATGGTAAAATAGCTGCTAGGAAACCACTGCTCAGGACAGGCAACAAGCAGAAGAGACTTGTTTGGGCTAAAGAACACAAGGAATGGACATTAGACCAGAGGAAATCTGTGCTTTGGTCTGATGACTCCAAATTTGAGATCTTTGGTTCCAACCACCGTGTCTTTGTGCGACACAAAAAAGGGGAACGGATGGACTCTACATGCCTGGTTCCCACCGTGAAGCATGGAGGAGGAGGTGTGATGGTGTGGGGGTGCTTTGCTGGTGACACTGTTGAGGATTTATTCAAAATTGAAGGCATTCGGAACCAGCATGGCCACCACAGCATCTTGCAGCGGCATGCTATTCCATCCGGTTTGCGTTTAGTTGGACCATCTTTTATTTTTCAACAGGACAATGACCCCCAACACACCTCCAGGCTGTATAAGTGCTATTTGACCAAAAACGAGAGTGATGGGGTACTGTGCTACGCCAGACCTGAACCCAATCGAGATGGTTTGGGGTGAGCTGGACCGCTGAGTGAAGGCAAAAAGGCCAACAAATGCTAAGCATCTCTGGGAACTCCTTCAAGACTGTTGGAAGACCATTTCCGGTGACTACCTCTTGAAGCTCACCAAGAGATTGCCAAGAGTGTGCAAAGCAGTCATCAAAGCAAAAGGTGGCTACTTTGAAGAACCTAGAATATAAGACATATTTTCAGTTGTTTCACCTTTTTTTGTTAAGTATATAATTCCACATGTGTTAATTCATAGTTTTGATGCCTTCAGTGTGAATGTACAATTTTCATAGTCATGAAAATACAGAAAAATCTTTAAAGGAGAAGGTGTGTCCAAACTTTTGGTCTGTAACTGTATATATATATATATATATATATATATATATATATATATATATATATATATATACATATATAAATCTTGCAATTTTCACACTGGCTACCTGGGCTGTTTTAGACTCCCACTTTCGGTTCCTAACAGATTACTTTTCAGCAGCCTCATTATCATCACAGACAGGATTACAATGACCTGTAACACTTCTATACACAGCTGATAATACATGATCCACCATACACAATAGGTGATGCCACAGCTGACCCTGCTCACCCTCCCTTCCTAATAATGACCTTTGCACACACAGATTAGATGGTTCAATAGATAGTGTTTTAGTCTGTTGGATGTTGCAAAAGTCCATGGGGATGTTAGGTTGACCTGGTGAGGTGGATCTTGTAATCCTCAGATCTGGGTGGAGACATGGACCCTTGACTTTAATGCAGCAAGCAGGAAGGCACATGGGAAGCAACGACTTGGCACACTTAACAAACTCAATAGCAGCAGAACGGATGAAGAGGAACCCAGCAGGGATGGAAGCAAGTAAAGGACAATATGCGCTGAACATGGAACAGATCAAACATGAGGTCTAGAGTCTCAATCCCAAGACAAAAGGGCGTATCTTAATACGTTTTGAATAGGCCTAGTGAGATGATGTAATTGATCCACACCGGGACACTGGCAAAACCTGACATGGAGCACAACAGAGGGCAGCGGAGCTAGGGGAAGGAAGCGGAGACCGGAATACCTGGGACAAGTGTGTAACAGTGGATTTACTAAATGAACAGTAAGTACAAGTCTAGAGTTCTAGTGTCATGAGAAAATTGTAGTACTTCTAATCCATTTTTAATACAGATTGGGAAATTAAAAATAAAAAAATACTAAACATTTTAAAAAGAACACTTAACACATTCCGTTTTAATGGGCTATAAATATTGATTACCTATTTTTGGATAGGTCATCGATGTTTGATTGTGAGGGTATGCCATGAGCATAACGAAATGAAATAAGTGTGAAGAATTTGTATGCTCAGGGTAAATGGAGTGCCGCTTAATAGACCTTCTGTAAGCAGCTTTCAGATAGATTTCATGAGCCTATCACTTGGCTTTATGATCATTGACACAAGTGAGATCTAAGCCTGATACAAAGGAGAAAGGTCCCCAACTACACTGAAGTGCTAATATACTTTAGAATATCCAGATAGCAGCTTTATGAGGCTGACACAGTGGGCTCACAACTTTATAACATCTACCTAGGCAAGTCATCTGGGAGAAGAATGCATAGACAAGTCTTACAAAGTACAGAGC
Source organism: Ranitomeya variabilis (assembly GCF_051348905.1). Classification (NCBI taxonomy): domain Eukaryota; kingdom Metazoa; phylum Chordata; class Amphibia; order Anura; family Dendrobatidae; genus Ranitomeya; species Ranitomeya variabilis. The sequence continues at coordinate 655,512,173 of NC_135234.1, forward strand.
CGGGGATACATGATGGCAGAGGAATACAATGTGACCCTCACGGTGTAATTGTATGAAGATTCTGTAAGGCATGACAAGTAATCAGGGGGCTCTGCAGAATGCGCTTAGATCTAAGGAACTGGGAGAAAGGCAAAGAGGCTGGAAGGGACTAACAGAAGATGTGCGAAAGAAGCTGCCATGGATATGGTAGAGAGGATTACTGTAAGCCACTCATATATGGGTAATGATTGCAATAAGCTTAGGAACTCTTATAGGGGGGATCAAAGAAAATGTCCTGGGAACGTCAGAGTGGAAACTTGCCTGGATTTTACATATCAAGACATTTTTCGCATAAGGATAAAATTAGCAATATAATAATATCATCCGACCCTCTTCACCACCACTTGGAAATTAAACTGTATGCTGCATTGGCAAACAAGCAGCTAGTTGGGAAATGGCATTTAACAATTAAATATATTAATATCAAGTTCAGTGTGGTCAATGCTGAGTCTGGTGATACACAACCAATTTACTTTTTTCTTTCCTCAATCAAGGAGAAACTAAAAAAATAATAGTGAAGCATATACAGACGTAGCCCAGGTTGTCGTGATTTACAAAGCATTCGTCTTGGAAATTTGCCATAGTTTTCTCACATGAAAGGATTAAGATAATTTCACATTAGCCAAGTCACTGCCCGATGTCAAGTTAGGTGTTGAATTCAATTTTTGGTTCTGTGAAATCCAAGCGCTCTGTTATCTGAGCCAATCTAACCTCTGCTAGATCTGTATATTCCTGAATATTAGCTTTACTAATATCTATGTCTAAGTACTATTATTATCTGCATTCCTCAAAAATAACAGAGTCATGTTTTGTGCTATTGTACTGGTAATTGTCAGGGAAATGCATGAAAAAATTGGCAAATGGGTGTCATCATTCCCAGGGCAGGTTACTACACACTTTATCACTGTCATGATAGGGGAGCTGAGAGGTCGCCTTTAAGAAGCTACCTTTTAAAGGGAACCTGTTGCGTCAGATAATACTATTAACTACAGATATAGGGTTAATTTGTACATTAATAGCGTTAGGAAGGTGCCCTGTCGGCTAACTTAAGGCGCTGATCTCGGGAGAAAATGAACATTACTCCTCGTGGGATGCGTCTACTTGAGCACAGGCCAGCACTTTGACTGACAGTCGCCTCTGCGGTGCATCAGTGAAAGCACAATGGCAGAGATAGCCTGAAGGCATTTACATGACGTGTGCACCAAATTACTTGCACTGATCACCTACTGTTATTAGCAAATAAGAATTAAACCTAATTTTGTGGAAATACTGAAAGGCAAAACTTTTCTCAGGGCTTTGTTCCCTATACGGTGCAGTGTTTGCTTTAAACACTGATTAAAAGCTGACACATTCCCTTTAATAAAGGATGCTTTTAATACTATCTATCATTGCTGCATACTGATACAAGGACTTGAGTGATACAGAAAATCAGTAGGATTATGATGGTTCATAATGGTATCTTATGCCAGATGTTTCTAACAGAATATTACTATACATCAAAACCCCAATACATAGTAACATAGTTAGTAAGGCTGAAAAAAGACATTTGTCCATCCAGTTCAGCCTATATTCCTATATTCCATCATAATAAATCCCCAGATCTACATCCTTCTACAGAACCTAATAATTGTATGATACAATATTGTTCTGCTCCAGGAAGACAGCCAGGCCTCTCTTGAACCCCTCGACTGAGTTCGCCATCACCACCTCCTCAGGCAAGCAATTCCAGATTCTCACTGCCCTAACAGTAAAGAATCCTCTTCTATGTTGGTGGAAAAACCTTCTCTCCAACTTTGTTGCCCTCCTTTGTACTCTCTCTAGTTCCATTATATCCTTCCTGAGCACCGGTGCCCAAAACTGGACACAGTACTCCATGTGCGGTCTAACTAGGGATTTGTACAGAGGCAGTATAATGCTCTCCAATAAATCCATGCAGCAGGATTATCAACCATCCAGACATTTCAGGGCAGTTTGTAAAAATAGAGCACTTTTTTGCCCAGTCCGTAAAAAAAAAAAAAATTGAGGTGCCTTTGATTTTTTTTTTTGAGGCTGAAGAAACTTCTACAGATTATTTTGACTGTAATTATCACCATGTTACAGTTTACAGTGAAAGCAACTGATGTCTATATATCAGAATTATGGACTGTAGACATGGATCACTGATAATCAAATGATTTATTATGGTTTTCCAAGATGCCTGTAAAAAAATATTGTCTGTCCATGATTTTTTAAAAAGTCATCCAGAAAAAAAGTCAAGTTGGCAACCCTACCAAGCAGTGCAGTAGATATTATCAAGCTTCACAGCAGATATTTGCCAATTTGTGAACATCATAAATCAGTTGTATTAACCACTCCACTTAGAGCTCTGCAAGGTACATATTTAACAGGAAATTAAAAATCAGCATTGCTTCAAACAGCTCCTAGGTGTAAATGAATTGGGCCAGCGAAGTGACTATGGAGAGAACACCTCCTAGTGCTCATTGTATTTGATTAGATGCCCCGCTGGTGATTGGGATTCAGTGACCTGGAAGAAAACTATTATAAGCGCAGCCAAAGAAAGTTTCACTGATCACATACTGCTGTGCCAACAATGAATATAATGAGCTCACAATATCCATGTTACAGTATCATTTACATTGAGACATGCACTATATGTTATTAGAGCCATTTATTAAAATGCTTATTGCACAAAAAGAAAAAAAAAACGCTTGCTGGCTAATTTTTAGCTTCTACCACAAATAAGGCTTTCATGGGTTAAATTCCTGCAGGATAGCAGCTATTAAACTGGGAAAAGAATGCAGTCTTCGGTTATGTTCCCTAGATGAGTTTTGGACTCTGCGTTCTTTTCACTGAGCAAAAAACGCTGCGTCATTCCGTTCCAACTATTAATAGAAATCTCCTGCACACTGTGCTTTTTTATGCTGCATAAACTGACCTGACACAGCATGTCAATTTCACTTGTGGGTACTCTGAGCTTTCTGTGTGGATTTTCCACATAGAATTGCATTAGATGAGGAAAATCCACAGGTGTGGACCTGTGTAAGAGAGTGTGACACAAAAGATGAAAAAGCCACAGCACTGTGAGGCATTGGGTAGGAAGACTGCCATCTACTAGCCAACCAGGACCTGTGGAACCAACCAGAAGAGGGAGAGTTTCAGGAAGGATGAGTTCAGATGGAGTGCAAGGTCAGGTGACCTTGATGACACAGTTCCCCAGTATGAAAGGCTAGCGCACCAAAACGGGACTACATTTGGCGCCAAGCAGCAAGGGCGGTGTGCACGTGTGCAGAAGAAAATGCCGGGGCTGGGTGACAGGTTGCAGCAGGAAGTGTGAGCCAGCTGGTTGTGGAAGCAGAGTACAGGTGGCACCAGATGAGTTCCGGGACCCAGACGACGACGGTCAAGACCTGAATACCAGACTTGTGCTGGTCAAGACCAAAAAACAGACGACGCCAATAAAGGCCCAAATACCAGACCGATGCCAGTCAAGACCCAGAGCCCTAATACGCTGTCAGTCAAGCACCAAAAATCTGTGAGGAGACTCTGCTTGGGAGTGGACACCTGCGCAGGTGAGTGAGAGGCGTGAGTGAGACTGGCTGTTGCTTCCAGCACTGACATATGGAACAGAGGTTGACCTGGGCTAGGACAACAGACAGAGTGGGGGTCGGTTGACACAAAGGAGGCACAACGAGCCTTCTTAGGCTTTGTCAGGAGGACATGTGCCCTAGCGGGAAGAACTGGAGACCCTCGCTAAGGCCTGTGTTAGAGGAAGAGATAATACTGTGACTCTCATGATATTGGAAGTACAACTCCTATTAGAAAGTTATAAGAAGATCTAACCAGAGATTGCTGCAATAGTTAGAGTGAACCTGAGGATTCATTGTATACCCTGCATTGTATATTTCACCTGTGATTACCCTGTTTTGCATTGTTTACCGTTGCTATAGCTACTGCAATTTGCCGCCACACTAGGGAAATAAACAGTTTCATTGGTTACTTCCACCTTGCCCCTGTCTCCGTGTTGCATCTGGTCACCTGCTTACAAATGCACTAAAAATGTATGTAATCCGCACATGACTGTATCCATAAAGATTTGTCACTGCCAAATACCAGGAAACATCGAAAACAAAGCAGCTTTAATTAAAACATTACACAGCAACAAAAGACAAAAACTGCGTTAAAAACGTGATCAAATCACATGTAAAAAATGTAATGAAAAAATGCAAGTAATCTAATTCACCTAAGGATATGTTCCCACCATGAGCCTTTGTCACATTTTGGACACCGTGTGCTTTTCCGGAGTAAAAAACGCGGCATCTTACAGAAGTAGCACGTGTCTTAAGTGCGTTTCCACGGTAGAAATGCATAAAAAACACATGTAATCTGCACCTAAGTATTTAACCCCTTTACCCCCAATGGTGGTTTGCATGTTAATGACCGGGACAATTTTTAAAATTCTGACCACTGTCCCTTTATGAGGTAATAACTCTGGAACAATTCAACGGATCCCAGTGATTCTGACAATGTTTTCTTATGACATATTGTACTTCATGATAGTGGTAAAATTTCTTTGATACCACTTGCGTTTATTTGTGAAAAAATCGGAAAATTGGCAAAAATTTTGAAAATTTCACAATTTTCTAACTTTGAATTTTCATGCCCTTAAATCACAGAGCTATGTCACACAAAATACTTGATAAATAACATTTCCCACATGTCTACTCTACATCAGCACAATTTTGGAACCAAATTTTTTTTTGCTAGGAAGTTATAAGGGTTAAAAGTTGACCAGCGATTTCTCATTTTTACATTATTTTAGGGACCACATCACATTTGAAGTCACTTTGAGGGGTCTATATGATAGAAGATACCCAAAAGTGACACCATTCTAAAAACTGCACCCCTCAAGGTGCTCAAAACCACATTCAAGAAGTTGATTAACCCTTCAGGTGCTTCACAAGAATTTTTGGAATATTTAAAAAAAAAATGAACATTTAACTTTTTTTCACAAACAATTTACTTCAGATCCAATTTGTTTTTCTTTACCAAGGATAACAGGAGAAATTGGACCTCAAAAGTTGTTGTGCAATTTGTCCTGAGTACGCTGATACCCCATATGTGGGGGTAAACCACTGTTTGGGCGCATGGCAGAGCTCGGAAGGGAAGGAGCGCCGTTTGACTTTTCAATGCAGAATTGGCTGGAATTGAGATTGGATGCCGTGTCGCGTTTTTAGAGCCCCTGATGTGCCTAAACAGTAGAAACCCCCCACAAGTGACACCATTTTGGAAATTAGACCCCCTAAGGAACTTATCTAGATGTGTGGTGAGCACTTTGATCCCCCAAGTACTTCACAGAAGTTTATAATGTAGAGCCGTAAAAATAAAAAATATTTTTTTTCACAAAAATTATCTTTTCGCCCCCAATTTTTTATTTTCACAAGAGTAACAGGAGTTATTGGACCCCAAAAGTTGTTGTGCAATTTGTCCTGAGTACGCTGATACCCCATATGTTGGGGTAAACCACTGTTTGGGCGCATGGCAGAGCTCGGAAGGGAAGGAGAACCGTTTGACTTTGACTTGAATAACATTGGTCCAAGTGCAATCCGATTTTTTTCTCGCAAGTGAGTATGAGCCCTCAGGGTATGTGTACACAGAGTTTTTTAAGCAGTCTTTTGGAGCAGATTTGATCTGAAAAATCACTGAAAAAAGAACTTGAAAAACTTTATTATTTCCATTGTACAATGTTTTGCTGTTGATATGTTCAAGCTTTTCAGTGTTTTTCTTCCACTTCAGGTTTTGAAAAAATTGTCTGGTGGAAGAAAGTGAATGTCAGTTCTATGAAGTGTCTCCTAATTGAAAAAGCTCCAAACTAAGCACTGTCCAATAAGAAGGCTGCAAAAATTGCTTCACGGTAAAAAAATGAAATCTGAGAAAACGCTTCAAAAACTTTTCCAAACTGCTTCAAGAAATAAAAAAATTCTCCCAAAAAAAACATCATAGAGCATTTCCTGAAGAGGTTTCCATTAGAAATCTAGTTGTTTTTTGACTGCCACATTCTGTGAGCACATACCCTTAGGCCTCATTCACATGTCCCTTTTTATTGTATTATGGGCTATCCATTTTTTTAATGGATAGGCGACGGACACAGTAAAGACTATGGGTATTTTCATGTTTCCGTTTTTTTTACATACCTAAAGCACACATGACCGCTGCAGACAATCACTATGCTTAGCAATAATGCTGATATAAATGGCACATGCTTAATGCAGTGATTGGCTGGGCTGCAACAGTCAAGTGTACTCTAGTCACCCTTGCACTCTATCATCAAAATCGGGTCAATGGCGAAAAGGTAGCAGTGGACCTGGAAAGGGTGAGTATAGCTGTGTTTGCTATTTTCTATGCCAGAAAGATGAAGCATTAGACAGTATAGATCTCATGTTTTCAAGAGCTTTCACTAAAAATCCTGGTCCCTGATATGGCCAAATGATTACAGTACTAAATTTAAGTAATTAATTAAAGGGATTTTTGGATCATGTAATATTGATGACCCATTGTTAGGATAGGTAATCGGTATCAGATTGGTGGTGGTCTCAGCAGATCTACAGTACCCGATAGCGGCCCCTAAACATTACCAGGAATTGTGCTGTTCAATGTTTACATCCGACTCCCACCAGAGGCAATAATAGCTGATGAGTGGGGGAGAGGGAGCTGGGTGGCGGACCCCCACTGATCTATGTATGTACAATTCAAAGTTTACTTTTCAAATTCTATAAATAATAAGGTTCAGGAAGTTAATATAGTTAAGATCATCAATATCCATGATTAAACCACCCACTAAATGTGGCAATTAATTGGAGAATTAACAGCGCCACCTTCAGGCTGTGGAAGGAACAGCATAAAGAATGTAGTCAAAAGTACAATCTAGAATAGAAACTTGTCTGTGTCACCCTCCTGGTGTTATTAATATCTTGTTTAGCTCAGCATAAAGCTGGAAGGAAGGCCTGACAAAACCTCCCACTTAGTTTTTTATATTAGCTTGTCGGGATATGTAAATGTCCGTAAAGCCTTCTGCATCGTTATTTTCCACGACGCTGAAATCTCCAGCAGCTTGCCTGCCGAAGATATGTTAATAAGGGTTACTACAAGTAAATAGGTAATTATCACCTTCTTGTCTTTCCATGTGTCTTCCCATTTTTTCCTTTCATGTTACAATAAATGGAAATGATTGCTGGATAAAATGTTCAGCAATCTTGTGTTATTATCTGTGTTGGCACTGACTGCTACTGTTCTCCAGCGGGGTGATGCGGATGGCTGATCACACGTATTTACAATGTAAATCTGTTAGTGCAGCATTTTTATGGTAAGAAAAAAATGTAATATAATTCAGAATGATGGAAAAAATGTACATGTTGTTTTTTATCCGGTTCCTAGAGCAATGCAATCCACATAGTAAAGCCTCCCACTTACTTATATCAGTTACCCAGTATACAGGGTGCACCCATTTCTGTATGTTTAGCTTGTGGCAGGGATCACTTTATAACTCTTCTTTTCAATAATCTATTAACCATGGGCTTTTTAAACTTCAAAATCTCTATATCCTTAAAGGGTTTATCCAATACTCTCAATCCCTATACTAACACCTATACTCACCTCTGATGCCGGCACCATTCCAGCAGTGTTGGCACTGGCTCTCCCTTGGCAGGCATGACATTGTTAGGTCACGCGATCCCTGTGGCTAATCAGTGTTGGCTTCACTCTCCTCTGGACCTAATTGAAATCCGCAGCGCGAGGGCAGGCACATCTCTCACTTCCTCCGGATGTCTGACTTGTCCAAAGAAGGGGAGAATGAAGCCGTCACCGATTGTCAGCTGGGATTGTGTGACTGACTGGAACGGGGCTGGAGGTGAGTTTAGGTTTTGATTAGTGTTGAGCATTCCGATACCGCAAGTATCGGGTATCGGCCGATATTTGCTGTATCGGAATTCCGATACCGAGATCCGATACTTTTGTGGTATCGGGTATCGGTATCGAAACAACATTAATGTGTAAAAGAAAGAATTAAAATAAAAAATATTGCTATACTCACCTCTCTGACGCAGCCTGGACCTCACCGAGGGAACCGGCAGCGTTGTTTGCTTAAAATGCGCGCTTTTCCTTCCTTCCGTGACGTCACGGCTTCTGATTGGTCGCGTGCCGCCCATATGGCCGCGACGCGACCAATCACAGCAAGCCGTGACCTAATTTTCAGGTCCTTCTAGGCATTCAGTATTTTAAAATTACGTTCCGGCTTTGTGATTGGTCGCGTCGCGGTCACATGGGCGACGCGACCAATCACAAGCCGTGACGTCACGGGAGGCAGGAGACGCGCGCATTTTAAAATGCGCGCGTGTCCAGCCTCCCGTGACGTCACGGCTTGTGATTGGTCGCGTCGCCCATGTGGCCGCGACGCAACCAATCACAGCAAGCCGTGACGTAATTTCAGGTCCTTCAGGATTTTAAAATTACGTTCTGGCTTGTGATTGGTCGCGTCGCGGTCACATGGGCGACGTGACCAATCACAAGCCGTGACGTCACGGGAGGCTGGACACGCGCGCATTTTAAAATGCGCGCGTCTCCTGCCTCCCGTGACGTCACGGCTTGTGATTGGTCGCGTCGCCCATGTGACCGCGACGCGACCAATCACAAAGCCGGAACGTAATTTTAAAATACTGAATGCCTAGAAGGACCCGAAAATTACGTCACGGCTTGCTGTGATTGGTCGCGTCGCGGCCACATGGGCGGCACGCGACCAATCAGAAGCCGTGACGTCACAGAAGGAAGGAAAAGCGCGCATTTTAAGCAAACAACGCTGCCGGTTCCCTCGGTGAGGTCCAGGCTGCGTCGGAGGGTGAGTATAGCAATATTTTTTATTTTAATTCTTTATTTTACACATTAATATGGTTCCCAGGGCCTGAAGGAGAGTTTCCTCTCCTTCAGACCCTGGGAACCATCAGGAATACCGTCCGATACTTGAGTCCCATTGACTTGTATTGGTATCGGGTATCGGTATCGGATTAGATCCGATACTTTGCCGGTATCGGCCGATACTTTCCGATACCGATACTTTCAAGTATCGGACGGTATCGCTCAACACTAGTTTTGATATTTTACTGGGGGGGAAACAGGGAGGGAGACAAGGTTGTCCGAGTAGTGAACAACCCCTTTAAAGAGGTAGTCCCATAAACATTTATCACCTATCTGGACTGATGATAAACTTATTATCACGGGGTTACCGAAATAGAGCGGAGCCAGAAGACCACAGTGTCTAGTGGCTCCTACTCCGCCGCTGAGAAGAAGCACTTCTCCAGTGTACTAAACGTGTTTGTTTTTTTCAGCAGAACAGGGGTAAATCGGCCATGTTGGAAATTCCTGCATTCAGCTGTGCCCGGTTAGCCACTCCTCTTCCCTATAAAAGCTGGGCTCCATTACCAAGTCCTTGTCTGAGTTAGCATTAGCTACATAGATCTGGAGTGGGAGAAGCTGGTGTGGTGAATGAGAGCTGGAGGAGTTTATTAGCGACTGTTGCTCAGTTTGGACGCTTGGAAATTCCTTATACTTTCCAGTTTTACTTTCTTCCCCCTCCCTACACACCCTGGTGAATACCTCTGTTATATGTGAGTGTATATTCTGTGTGTGTGGAGTTTTCTTTATGCCCTTGTCTCTGTCCGTCTGTGTTGTGAAATTGGATTCTGGGCTCCCCCGGTGGCCACTTGTGGAATTTAACTTGTGTGCATCATCCCCTCTGTTCACCTGCTCCTATCAGGATGTGGGAGTCGCTATATAACCTTGCTCCTCTGTCAGTTTCATGCCGGTCAACAATGTAATCAGTAGCCTTTCTGTGCATGTTCCTGCTACTAGACAACTCCCAGCTAAGTTGGACTTTTGTCCTTGTGTGTTTTTGCATTTTGTTCCTGTTCACAGCTGCTGTTTCGTTACTGTGTCTGGAAAGCTCTTGTGAGCGGAAATTGCCACTCTGGTGTTATGAGTTAATGCTAGAGTCTTAAAGTAATTTCTGGATGGTGTTTTGATAGGGTTTTCTGCTGACCATGAAAGTGCCCTTTCTGTCTTCATGCTATCTAGTAAGCGGACCTCGATTTTGCTAAACCTATTTTCATACTACGTTTGTCATTTCATCTTAAATCACCGCCAATATATGTGGGGGCCTCTGTCTGCCTTTTGGGAAAATTTCTCTAGAGGTGAGCCAGGACTGTCTTTTCCTCTGCTAGGATTAGGTAGTTCTCCGGCTGGCGCTGGGCATCTAGGGATAAAAAAACGTAGGCATGCTACCCGGCCACTTCTAGTTGTGCGGCAGGTTTAGTTCATGGTCAGTATAGTTTCCATCTTCCAAGAGCTAGTTCTCATATATGCTGGGCTATGTTCTCTCGCCATTGAGAATCATGACAGTTTGACCGGCCCAAAAAAGGGTTAAATTACTGGCTGAGAAAGGAGAGAAAAAAGAAGTCTGCTACAATTTTTTTATTTTTTATTTTTCCCTCTAGTTCTGAGTGTGCTCTTAATTGAATCACTTGCTAGTCTGCCTATACTGCAGCCTTCCTCTCTTCCTCTCCTTCTAATCCTTGAATGGCTCTGTGTTCACCTGTTTCAAATGGATCTTCAGAGTGTAGCTACAGGTTTGAATAATCTCGCCACAAAGGTACAAAATTTGCAAGATTTTGTTGTTCATGCACCTATGTCTGAGCCTAGAATTCCTTTGCCTGAATTCTTCTCGGGGAATAGATCTCACTTTCAAAATTTTAAAAATAATTGCAAATTGTTTTTGTCCCTGAAGTCTCGCTCTGCCGGAGACCCTGCACAGCAGGTCAGGATTGTAATTTCCTTGCTCCGGGGCGACCCTCAAGACTGGGCTTTTGCATTGGCACCAGGGGATCCTGCGTTGCTCAATGTGGATGCGTTTTTTCTGGCCTTGGGGTTGCTTTATGAGGAACCTCATTTAGAGCTTCAGGCGGAAAAGGCCTTGATGTCCCTATCTCAGGGGCAAGATGAAGTTGAAATATACTGCCAGAAATTCCGTAAATGGTCTGTGCTTACTCAGTGGAATGAGTGCGCCCTGGCGGCGAATTTCAGAGAGGGTCTCTCTGATGCCATTAAGGATGTTATGGTGGGGTTCCCTGTGCCTGCGAGTCTGAATGAGTCCATGACGATGGCTATTCAGATCGATAGGCGTCTGCGGGAGCGCAAACCTGTGCACCATTTGGCGGTGTCTACTGAGAAAACGCCAGAAAATATGCAATGTGATAGAATTCTGTCCAGAAGCGAGCGGCAGAATTTTAGACGAAAAAATGGGTTGTGCTTCTATTGTGGTGATTCAACTCATGTTATATCAGCATGCTTTAAGCGTACTAAGAAGCCTGACAAGTCTGTTTCAATTAGCACTTTACAGTCTAAGTTTATTCTATCTGTGACCCTGATTTGTTCTTTGTCATCTATTACCGCGGACGCCTATGTCGACTCTGGCGCTGCTTTGAGTCTTATGGATTGGTCCTTTGCCAAACGCTGTGGGTATGATTTGGAGCCATTGGAGGCTCCGATACCTCTGAAAGGGATTGACTCCACCCCATTGGCTAGTAATAAACCACAATACTGGACACAAGTGACTATGCGTGTTAATCCGGATCACCAGGAGGTTATTCGCTTTCTGGTGCTGTATAATCTACATGATGTTTTGGTGCTGGGATTGCCATGGCTGCAATCTCATAACCCAGTCCTCGACTGGAGAGCTATGTCTGTGTTAAGCTGGGGATGTAAAGGAACTCATGGGGACGTACCTTTGGTTTCCATTTCATCATCTATTCCCTCTGAGATTCCTGAATTCTTGTCTGACTTTCGTGACGTTTTTGAAGAACCCAAGGTTGGTTCACTACCTCCGCACCGGGAGTGCGATTGTGCCATAGACTTGATCCCGGGTAGTAAATACCCTAAGGGTCGTTTATTTAATCTGTCTGTGCCTGAACACGCTGCTATGCGAGAATATATAAAGGAGTCCTTGGAAAAGGGACATATTCGTCCTTCGTCATCTCCCTTAGGAGCCGGTTTTTTCTTTGTGTCTAAGAAAGACGGCTCTTTGAGGCCGTGTATTGATTATCGACTTTTGAATAAAATCACGGTTAAATATCAATATCCGTTACCACTGCTTACTGATTTGTTTGCTCGTATAAAGGGGGCCAAGTGGCTCTCTAAGATTGATCTCCGTGGGGCGTATAATTTGGTGCGAATCAAGCAGGGGGATGAGTGGAAAACCGCATTTAATACGCCCGAGGGCCATTTTGAGTATTTGGTGATGCCTTTTGGTCTTTCAAATGCCCCTTCAGTCTTCCAGTCCTTTATGCATGACATTTTCCGCGATTATTTGGATAAATTTATGATTGTGTATCTGGATGATATTCTGATTTTTTCGGATGACTGGGACTCTCATGTCCAGCAGGTCAGGAGGGTTTTTCAGGTTTTGCGGTCTAATTCCTTGTGTGTGAAGGGTTCTAAGTGTGTTTTTGGGGTTCAGAAGATTTCCTTCTTGGGATACATTTTTTCCCCCTCTTCCATCGAGATGGATCCTGTCAAGGTTCAGGCTATTGGTGATTGGACGCAACCCTCTTCTCTTAAGAGTCTTCAGAAATTTTTGGGCTTTGCTAACTTTTATCGTCGATTTATTGCTGGTTTTTCTGATGTTGTAAAACCATTGACTGATTTGACTAAGAAGGGTGCTGATGTTGCTGATTGGTCTCCTGATGCTGTGGAGGCCTTTCGGGAGCTCAAGCGCCGCTTTTCTTCCGCCCCAGTGTTGCGTCAGCCTGATGTTGCTCTTCCTTTTCAGGTTGAGGTCGACGCTTCTGAAATCGGAGCTGGGGCGGTGTTGTCGCAGAGAAGTTCCGACTGCTCCGTGATGAGACCTTGTGCTTTTTTTTCCCGTAAATTTTCGCCCGCCGAGCGGAATTATGATATTGGGAATCGGGAGCTTTTGGCCATGAAGTGGGCTTTTGAGGAGTGGCGTCACTGGCTTGAGGGGGCCAGACATCAGGTGGTGGTATTGACTGACCACAAAAATTTAATTTACCTTGAGTCTGCCAGGCGCCTGAATCCTAGACAAGCGCGCTGGTCGTTGTTTTTCTCTCGGTTTAATTTTGTGGTGTCTTACCTACCGGGTTCTAAGAATGTTAAGGCGGATGCCCTTTCTAGGAGTTTTGAGCCTGACTCCCCTGGTAATTCTGAGGCCACAGGTATCCTTAAAGATGGAGTGATATTGTCTGCCGTTTCTCCAGACCTGCGGCGGGCCTTGCAGGAGTTTCAGGTGGATAGACCTGATCGTTGCCCACCTGGTAGACTGTTTGTTCCTGATGATTGGACCAGTAGAGTCATCTCTGAGGTTCATTCTTCTGCGTTGGCAGGTCATCCTGGAATCTTTGGTACCAGGGATTTGGTGGCAAGGTCCTTCTGGTGGCCTTCCCTGTCACGAGATGTGCGAGGCTTTGTGCAGTCTTGTGACGTTTGTGCTCGGGCCAAGCCTTGTTGTTCTCGGGCTAGTGGATTGTTGTTACCCTTGCCTATCCCGAAGAGGCCTTGGACGCACATCTCGATGGATTTTATTTCGGATCTGCCTGTTTCTCAGAAGATGTCTGTCATCTGGGTGGTGTGTGACCGTTTCTCTAAGATGGTCCATCTGGTTCCCTTGCCTAAGTTGCCTTCTTCTTCCGAGTTGGTTCCTCTGTTTTTTCAAAATGTTGTTCGTTTGCATGGTATTCCAGAGAATATCGTTTCTGACAGAGGGACCCAATTCGTGTCTAGATTTTGGCGGGCATTCTGTGCTAGGATGGGCATAGATTTGTCTTTTTCGTCTGCTTTCCATCCTCAGACTAATGGCCAGACCGAGCGGACTAATCAGACCTTGGAGACATATTTGAGGTGTTTTGTGTCTGCGGATCAGGATGATTGGGTTGCTTTTTTGCCTTTGGCGGAGTTCGCCCTCAATAATCGGGCCAGCTCTGCCACCTTGGTGTCCCCGTTTTTCTGTAATTCGGGGTTTCATCCTCGATTTTCCTCCGGTCAAGTGGAATCTTCGGATTGTCCTGGAGTGGATGCTGTGGTGGAGAGGTTGCATCAGATTTGGGGGCAGGTGGTGGACAATTTGAAGTTGTCCCAGGAGAAGTCGTGTTGGTCCTCGGCTTTGTGTTGGGGACTTGGTGTGGTTGTCTTCTCGTTTTGTCCCTATGAGGGTTTCTTCTCCTAAGTTTAAGCCTCGGTTCATCGGCCCGTACAAGATATTGGAGATTCTTAACCCTGTGTCCTTCCGTTTGGACCTCCCTGCATCCTTTTCGATTCATAATGTTTTTCATCGGTCATTGTTGCGCAGGTATGAGGTACCAGCTGTGCCTTCCGTTGAGCCTCCTGCTCCGGTGTTGGTTGAGGGTGAGTTGGAGTACATTGTGGAAAAGATCTTGGACTCTCGTGTTTCCAGACGGAAACTCCAGTATCTGGTCAAATGGAAGGGATACGGTCAGGAGGATAATTCTTGGGTCACTGCCTCTGATGTTCATGCCTCCGATCTTGTCCGTGCCTTTCATAGGGCTCATCCTGATCGCCCTGGTGGTTCTGGTGAGGGTTCGGTGCCCCCTCCTTGAGGGGGGGGTACTGTTGTGAAATTGGATTCTGGGCTCCCCCGGTGGCCACTTGTGGAATTTAACTTGTGTGCATCATCCCCTCTGTTCACCTGCTCCTATCAGGATGTGGGAGTCGCTATATAACCTTGCTCCTCTGTCAGTTTCATGCCGGTCAACAATGTAATCAGTAGCCTTTCTGTGCATGTTCCTGCTACTAGACAACTCCCAGCTAAGTTGGACTTTTGTCCTTGTGTGTTTTTGCATTTTGTTCCTGTTCACAGCTGCTGTTTCGTTACTGTGTCTGGAAAGCTCTTGTGAGCGGAAATTGCCACTCTGGTGTTATGAGTTAATGCTAGAGTCTTAAAGTAATTTCTGGATGGTGTTTTGATAGGGTTTTCTGCTGACCATGAAAGTGCCCTTTCTGTCTTCATGCTATCTAGTAAGCAGACCTCGATTTTGCTAAACCTATTTTCATACTACGTTTGTCATTTCATCTTAAATCACCGCCAATATATGTGGGGGCCTCTGTCTGCCTTTTGGGAAAATTTCTCTAGAGGTGAGCCAGGACTGTCTTTTCCTCTGCTAGGATTAGGTAGTTCTCCGGCTGGCGCTGGGCATCTAGGGATAAAAAAACGTAGGCATGCTACCCGGCCACTTCTAGTTGTGCGGCAGGTTTAGTTCATGGTCAGTATAGTTTCCATCTTCCAAGAGCTAGTTCTCATATATGCTGGGCTATGTTCTCTCGCCATTGAGAATCATGACAGTCTGTCTGTCGGGTTGGTGTACTGCGGTGCAAAGTAACACCTCTCTTCCCCAGGTGGGGGAAGGGGACAGACGTAGGGCTGTTGTAGGAGATAAGGCAAGGGCCAGGAAAGGTGCCTCCTGGTCCCAGGTCACTCACCATTCGAATCATGACGCTTATAATTACTAGGAATCCTGCTGCTGAAACCCCCACTGATTGTGAGAATGGCGAGGCGTACATTCCTTGTGTGAATTAAATTTAAATGAGCATGTGCAACCACCACTCCTAGAGACAGTTAATGGTCCCACATGCTCACTAATACTTCATTCACATAGGGACCGCTTCTCATGATTGGTGGGGGACTCCTAGCAATGATACATTTATCATCTGGATAAGTAATATATGAGATTTGAAACAACCACTTTAAATATTACTGTCTAGTACCTGACTTGCAACTACGTAACACTGGAAAATAATCAGGACTCGGAGCATACATAGAGGTGAGAGGGCTACATAGATATGATTTAAGAGGGTCTCTTCTGCTGATAGTTAATTCCATTGCTTACACATAATTATCTGGAACAGCAGACTAGTTTCCTACAATCTCCATCCATGCTTGTTAATTCTAAATGCCTGAAGATAAAAGGTTTCTCCAGGGCCCTCATATCAGTTGCAGAATATTTGGAGATTTAGCTCATGGGAGAAATCTCCTACTCTTTCTGGCTGGGGAATAGACCTGGAGTGACTGAGGTTTTAGATCTACAGCCTCACTTGCAAATCAATTCAAATGCTGATTTCTCAGTAATGGAAGAACAGAGCAGCCATATAAAGATGTTTCTGGACTTGTCTTTGAAAGAGCTACAGTACATGCACATATAAAAAGTTTGTGGATTGAAATCCTGATGACAGATTCCCTTTAAGTATTTATGTCAAGTTCCAATTACTGATGAAAACTACTGACCAAATCTGCTGCATACTGTATGATGATTGTAAAGGATAATTTGTGGATTAAATCCACGCTGCCACAATGATACAAATTCAGATATAATGAAGAACTCTGGTAGTTTATTCAACGCGTTTCAAGGTCTATCTGACCACTTCATCAGGAAAATTACCTCATTGACATGTCGCAGAGGTTAACACGTGAGGAGCGGATAGAAATTGTATTGATGTCTGGTGAATGTGAGTCGCCCACCTGGGCAGTGGGATACTGGGTCCCGGGTCCGGTCTCATTTAAAGGGGATGTCACGGTGACTGCGACACGGTCCGTGGCCCTGGACACTCAATTAAAGGGGAAAGTCTTTTAAAGGGTTTTGTATTAAAGTTTGCTTTCGTGACTCCACCTGTGGTTCTCGGTCAGAGGGGACTGACACTGCTTAAAGGGGTCTTCTGGGGTGATGTTGTTGCAGCAAGATGGTGACGCTTCCCACAGGTGAAGCGGGGTTCTCAGGGCTCTCAGTGTGCTGGGCAGAGATGGTGTATGCCAGCAAATAAGTGGAGGACACAAAGTTGTAAAGTCTTTACCTGGTTTACTGACAGAAGCAGTCCACAATCCAGGGTTCCAGGAACAAGTGATGGTATGGCCCGGCCGGCCTGGAGGCAATAGTGAATCCCTCTCCCAGGTGAGGTCCCTTAGCCTTCCTACTCGTGCTAGTGTGCGAGGTCCCTGCTGCCTGTAGCTCCTGCAAAGTCCTCTCTCTCCTGTCCTGGGACAGCTACCTGTATGGTGGGCAACTTGAGCTTCCTTCTCTCTTGGTCTCCCTGGACCAACTGCATAACTCCTCCAGACCAGGATATAACCATCTGAGGGAAGCTCCCCTGAATCCGGATTCAGGGCTCCCCCTTCTGGCCTGGATTTGGAATGTGTTGAATGTTGGTGCGTTACCTGGTAAAGAGAATCCCCCTTGCCTCCAAGCGTGATATCGCCCTCCCCGAAAGGAAGGCAGCATCACTGTAACAACTGGTTACCTGGGATGTTACAAATGCAGTACCCGGGTCATTGCAGCAGATTTCAATTCAAGACACCCTACGTAAGAAAACTGTCACCCTTCCCATGTTATTTAGATGTATCCATATAAATGGCCCACCCAAAAAAGTTTGCCTCATCACTGAACATAATGTTCTGTGTAAACTGAGGATCCTGTTCCAATTTTAGTTTTTCCTATTCAGCGCGCCGATCTGGGTCATCCTCGTTGAGATGCTGCAGCAGCTGGATTTTGTAAGGGTGCCATTTGTGAGTAGCTAATATCCACCGAAGGGATGTTTGACTGATGCCAGATCGGTGCGCTGAATTTGCAGAATAGGCAAAACAAAAATTGGAATAGGACCCTCAGTATACACAGAACATTATGCTCAGTGATGAGGCAACATTTTTTGGGTGGGCCATTTATATGGATACACCTAAATAACATGGGAATGGTGATCGTTTTCTTGCGTAGGGTGTCTTGCATTGAAATTTCCTGAAATGACTCGAGCACTGCGATCACTAGACATCAACACAATTTCTATCTGCTCCTCACGTGTTTACCTCTGCGACATGTCAATGGCTGTAAACAAAGAGAAACTTGTAAATAACTCATGAAAGAATAAAGTGACATTAAAACCAAGCACATCATAGTTTTTCTTGTGAAATTCTCAATAAGTTTAATGTATCACATGACCCTCTTCCAATTGGAAAAAATAAAGTTGGATCCAAAATGGCCAACTTCAAAATGGCCTCCATTGTCACCACCCATCTTGAAAAGTTTTCCCCCTCCCATATACTAATGTACCACAAACAGGAAGTTGATATCACCAACCATTCCCATTTTATTTAGGTGTATCCATATACAGTGCCTTGCAAACGTATTCGGCTCCCTGGAACTTTTCAACCTTTTCCCACATATCATGCTTCAAACATATTTCCACTTCGTCATAAGTTCTGTCTTAACCTGAATTTACTCCTGTAGAGAAGACTTCGTTTGAAGAGAATGTGTCATCAGAATATGACCTATTGATCAAATCATTTTTTTAATCAGGGTTTTTTCTATCTATCTATTTATATACAGTGCCTTGCAAAAGTATTCGGCCCCATGGAACTTTTCAACCTTTTCCCACATATCATGCTTAAAACATAAAGATACCAAATGTACATTTCTGGTGAAGAATCTCAAAAAGTGGAACACAATTATGAAGTTGAACTAAATTTATTGGTTATTTTAAATTTTTGTGGAAATTCAAAAACTGAAAAGTGGGGCGTGCAATATTATTCGGCCCCATTAACTTAATACTTTGTTGTGCCACCTTTTGCTGCAATTACAGCTGCAAGTCGTTTGGGGTATGTCTCTATCAGTTTTGAAAATCGAGAGACTGAAATTCTTGCCCATTCTTCCTTGGCAAATAGCTCGAGCTCAGTGAGGTTTGATGGAGATTGTTCGTGAACAGCAGTTTTCAGCTCTTTCCACAGTTTCTCGATTGGATTGAGGTCTGGACTTTGACTTGGCCATTCTAACACCTGGATATGTTTATTTGTGAACCATTCCATTGTAGATTTTGCTTTATGTTTGGGATCATTGTCTTGTGGGCTGTGTTATACTACGTGGCTGTGCTATATACTACGTGGCTGTGCTATTTACTACGTGGGCTGTGTTATATACTACGTGGGCGGTGCTATATACTGCGTGGGCTGTGCTATATACTGTGTGGGCTGTGCTATATACTACATGAGCTGTGCTATATACTATGTGGACTGTGTTATATACTATGTGAGCTGTGTTATATACTATGTGGGCTGTGCTATATACTATGTGGCTGTGCAATATACTACATGGCTGTGCAATATACTACATGGCTCTGCTATATTCTACGTGGCTGTGCTATATACTACGTGCCTGTGTTATATACTATGTGGGCTGTGCTATGTACTATTAGGCCTGTGTTATATACTGCGTGGGCTGTGTTATTTACTATGTGGGCTGTGTTATATACTACATGGGCTGTGCTATGTACTATGTGGGCTGTGTTATATACTACATGGCCTGTGCTATATACTGCGTGGGCTGTGTTATATACTATGTGTGCTGTTTGTATATACTACGTGGGCTGTGCTATATACTACATGGCTGTGCTATATACTACGTGGCTGTGCAAAATACTACGTGGCTGTGCTATATACTACGTGGCTGTGCTATATACTACGTGGCTGTGTTATATGCTATGTGGCTGTTTTATATGCTACGTGGCTGTACTATATGCTACGTGGGCTGTGTTATATACTACGTGGGCTGTGTTATATGCTACGTGGCTGTGCTATATTTCTCTGCTGTATCTGTGCATCATGAATTGTGGGCTGTGTTAAAGAGGGGGGCCCACTGAGACTCTTTCGCCCAGGGCCCTCAAAAAGCAGCAGCTGGCCCTGGCTTCACTGATTGTTTACGCCCGGCAGGCCACAAACAATCAGCGAGAGGCGCAGTCCGGCCTCGAATTGGCGCAGGTTTTGAACTACGCTTCGCTGATTGGTCGCGCCCGGCCGGCCGAATCCTGTGTATTCATTGCATTATTCTTAAATCCTCATAAATAAACTACATACATATTCTAGAATACCCGATGCGTTAGAATCAGGCCACCATCTAGTATATATATATATATATATATATATATATATATATATATATATATATATATATCCTAAAAATATGTAAAACAGATTAGATGGACCAGGTCTTATCCTGCAGGATGTACCCTCTCTAGGGTTTCATTGGGTCAAGAAGAAGATGACAGTTATCACAACTTTAAAAATGTGCTTGTATTAACGATGTAAACACATCTGTTCTCCATACAACATATACTGTGCAACAATCATCCAACTTGTCTTTTTCTGCACCTGAAGACTCAGTTTCAATAGAAACAAATTTTTGCAGATTGGCACATTTACATTTCTTAATATAAATCTAATTTTATTCATTTAGAAATACTCCTACAGATTGCAGTCATAAAATATAGAGTTTTTGGTTTACAGAGGATTTACTCCTTTACTAATGTCCATATTTACATACTAGACCGCCTAGCTATAATAAAAGGAACATGAACACCCCATATACTGTATGAGTGCAGTGTAGCAGAACCAAGTGGGAGCATAGCTAAATGGGCATACTGTAGGTTACATAATGTGTCTTTTTGATCATATGGTAGTATTGTAATCTATACAATTCATTTAGCAGCTACAGGGTTTACTCCTAGTGGAGAAATATTGTCCATGTGCGCCAAAAGCTAGCATGTAAAACCACAATTAAGTATGGGGCTGGTTATTATCCCCATAGCATTGTCATCATTTGTCTTATGGTGCATTTACTGCCTCTCAGAATGAATCTTTAGAAACTCAAATGTACCAGATTCGCCTAACTTTGCTAGGTAACTTGACTGAATTAGCCATGAATCGAAAGTACTTCCAAGTCTCCAATTGCCCTGACAAACGTCTATGACACTATTCCTTTTCCTTCACACACTATTCTTCACTGCTCTGCTGGCACTCACATCATCTTTACAGTTTGTTTCATCCGCATGTTAAGAGTTTTTATCCTTATTTCCAAGGCTATGCTGTGAGCTATGACAACTCATTATGCCGCATCACCGCAAAATTGCTGCTGCATTCCTTGCCTCTGCTTTTAAACAGGTTAAGATAGTCCCTCCTAATTAGCTATGCTGTAAATACCATGTGATATAACTGCAAAGCATTATGGGAAGCCCACCCACATTCATGTGTTCCTTCTCTGGTAGACATAATCTAATGCAGTATATAAAATGTCTGCTGCCATTTTTGGTAATTCAAATTGTTCGACTTCCATCAAAAAGGAATAGGAGCTATAGATACAGCGTAGTCACGATCTGATATGCTATTTCTGTAACCTAGGAGTGATCAAAAAAACATAGCTCACTGTGCTGTGTCAGTAACAGCCTTTTTAAGAGGTTGATAATTGGCTAGATGTACGGTATGTCTTAGGTGGTGGATTTGTTGTGAATCTAGCTGATCTGCAGTTAAATCCACAAGTGCAAAAATTTCAAAAAGTAGCGCAACTACATAGTAAAGATGCATGTCATGAAAGGGTTTATATAATTCTTAGACTTGAGTACTTTTTAAAACTGGCATTTTGTGTTGAATTTGGAGAAACCGCTCCTTGCATTAGTCTTGCTGAACTATTTAAATTGACCTGGTTTCATTGTTTTTTGTAAACAGCAGGAAGTCTGAACTAATGAAACTAATGAAGGTGCAATTGAATCACTTTAATTGCAACTGTAGAAGTGCATAACGATCTTGAAATATGTATATATTTGCAAGGTTACATTTTTGTAAAGGAAATGTGTAATAGAAAATGACTTGTAAAAAAATCATTTACGTTAAATAGATATTTTTACATTGTTAATTTTTTTTTGTTTTAATTTTCTAAATAACTATGTTAAAAAAAACAAAATTTCACACTGGTCAATAGGCCGAATATTAGTCTCACACTTCCTGTTCTGTACAGGTGACTTTTGAGCAGTCTCATTATCATCACAGTCAGAATTACTGTGATAGGTAACACCTCTAAATAGCAGCAGCTAACACAGGATCCACCATTCCTAACAGGGGATGTAAGGGGTCCTCTCCTTCCACAATGATGGCGGCATGCTCATAAATACCTCAATACCATTTATTAGGGCCGGAGTTAGTCTACTGTTGCTAATGTTTGTGTATATATAATATTTATCATATTACAATATTAAAAAAAATCTTGCAATTTTCACACATTGGGCCAAAAATATTGGACTCCTATTGGGAAGTAGGAGTCCAATATTTTCATCCTAGTGTGTGAAAATTGCAAGATTTTTTTATTTTATTTTGTAATATGATAAATATATAAGCAAAGATATATATATATATATATATATATATATATATATATATATATATATATATATACACATGTATATAAATAGATAGATAGATAGATAATAGAAAAAATTGGAACAGCACAAATCCTTTACTTATCTTCGGGTGCAGAGCCCAAACAACCCGTCCCTTGGTTGCTTTCAGTCCATATAAATCACAAAAGCAGGCAGCACTCCATATTCTTAAGGTAATCTGCAGGTCTTTATTGAGCCCACATCTCGTGCAACGTTTCAGCTCTCAACTGAGCCTTTCTCAAGCAACAAACAGACCTTTTTACAGTGTATATATAGAGGGACATTTCCCCATCATCCCCTATGTGCAGCCAATCAGTGAACTTCATAGATTTACGGACAATTACATTACATCATAGAGTGTATTAAGTGTCAGCAGTGTACTATTAAAATCAAATCGGACAATTACTGAATTAGACATACCCTTGGAGAGACATAGCTTTGAAGGAGGAAGCAGCATGTTTTCGGCGTCTCTGGACAGCTACTGCGCATGTCCTAATCCTCATTTGTGACTCATGATCACGTGTTCGGTAGAGGGCCAATAAGAACCGCTATTTTCCATACGGCGTATTGCGCCTGCGCAGTAGCGCTCGGAGTATCTATATTAATAGTTAAATCCAATGTTTTCCTGTGACTCATAGTCACATGTATATAGAGGGCCAATAGGAGCCACTATTCTCCATCTGTCACATCGCGCCTGCGCAGTAGCGCTCATGATCCCCATCTTGGTAATGGAATCTAGTTCCTTCAGGACTTAAAGCGCATGCGCCGTAGCGCCCATGACAGCTACATTGCTCAGCATCACATAGTGATGTATATGGCATATTAAGGGCCACAATATATAAAATAAAGTGCCACCAAGTGCTTTTAAATTAGTAATACCAGCACCATAATAAATAACAGACTATATAAAATACATTCTTTAACCCTTATGGTAAAATCCATTTTGTCCATTTCAGTGTTCACTAAGGCAGCACAGCCGCTCATATGCCGTAAGGACCAATGTGGAATGTGCATAATCCTACCTTGAGCTACCAGAGAGTATCTTGATTCAGATCCTCACCTGGCACTCATACAGTGTCTATAGGGTGCCCCTCACCCCTTCGAGTCAGGCGCCTCCATTCTAGACCTCTGCATAGCAGTAGCACGATAGTCCTGGCTTGTGTGAACATATATGGTTTATGGATCCCCAATGGGTATATTGCACATAGCCCTTTCTGGCCACATTTATCAATATACGAAAACAAGTAAAATCTATAAAGCAAGAAAAATAAATTTGTATATAATTTATTAATTGGCCTCCTACCATCTACGTACATGATTAAATCAATATCAAATTATATATCTTTTTCAAATGATTAATTCAATATCAAATTGTATATCTTTTTCAAATGATTATAGTAACACAACATATATATTACTCGAATTAATTTTCCTCCTCCATATCGAATGTCTCTCCAAATAGGGTCTTCTGTTATGCATAACAGCAACAGTACCTGGACAAAAAACATATACAGATTAAAATTAGGAACATACTATTATGGCTTCCATCACCAAACGAGGAACAGCCATGGGGGCCAATATGGCCCCTTCTTATGCTAATTTGGTGATGGAAGCCATGGAGGAGGACCTCATCTATGTATCCCACCACTACCGACATGTTTTGGCGTGGTGGAGGTACATAGATGATGTCTTCCTCCTATGGACAGGCACACAGGGCGAATTGGAGGAATTCTTTCAATTTCTAAATACCATTGACAATACAATCAAATTCACACTTGTAATGTCTAGAAAGGAAATTCAGTTCCTAGATGTACTCGTCAGTCTAGAGAAGGGGCAATTAAGCACTACATTATTTGTGAAAAGTACAGACAAAAACAATTTGTTACTCTACGATAGTCAACACCCTCGATCTATGGTCAAATCCATTCCACTTAGCCAACTCTTAAGGATTAGGAGGATAGTTAAAGATGAAAAGGACATAGATATAGTGGTAGACAAATTAGTAAAAAAATTTTTGGATAGAGGTTACCCCATGAATTTATTGGAGAATACCAAAAATAAAGTACTACAAATAAATAGAGCGGAACTTATCCAAAAGAAGACATACAACCGATGTGAGAGGAAACAAAAGAGAGTCCCATTAGTTACTACATATGGGGAGGAGAGTAGGGAAGTTGCCAACGTGATCAGTAAACATTGGGGTATGCTGGGAAAATGCTTGCCTGAAATAAAGGAATTGCAACTACCGCCATTATATTCCTATAGACGTAATAGGAATATTAAGGATTATTTGATTAAGTCAGACATTGGCCCAAGAAGAGTAAGTAAACAATTATCCCTGACAGGCTCAAGCAAAACAGGTTGTTTCCCATGTTTAAATTGTGTGAACTGCACTTATATGGCGAAAGGAGCAACATTTGAACATCCGCAGACAGGGAAAATTTACAATATCAAACATTATTTAACTTGCAGCTCTGATTTTGTTGTGTATCTTTTGATATGTCCGTGTAAGCTGTGGTACGTCGGTGAAACGACGTGCGAGTTCAAGGTACGAATGAATCAACACCGATACTCGATTAGAAAAAAGAGGACCGATCTCCCGGTTCCAAAACACTTTGTGGAGTGTAATCATTTGGAGAAGGATTTAAAGTTTATGATTATTGATAGGGTACCTATAGAGAGGAGAGGAGGCGATAGAGAGTCAGTCCTCCGCAAGAGGGAACTTATGTGGATATATAAATTGAATACGCTTAGGCCCAAGGGCCTCAATGTAGATTTTAAATTACATACAGCTATATAATATAATGTTTCAGCATCGAGATAGTGTAGTTAACAAGTCTGGTATTTGTTGTATTTATATATTTGGGAATACTTTTTTAATAGTATGTTCCTAATTTTAATCTGTATATGTTTTTTGTCCAGGTACTGTTGCTGTTATGCATAACAGAAGACCCTATTTGGAGAGACATTCGATATGGAGGAGGAAAATTAATTCGAGTAATATATATGTTGTGTTACTATAATCATTTGAAAAAGATATACAATTTGATATTGAATTAATCATTTGAAAAAGATATATAATTTGATATTGATTTAATCATGTACGTAGATGGTAGGAGGCCAATTAATAAATTATATACAAATTTATTTTTCTTGCTTTATAGATTTTACTTGTTTTCGTATATTGATAAATGTGGCCAGAAAGGGCTATGTGCAATATACCCATTGGGGATCCATAAACCATATATGTTCACACAAGCCAGGACTATCGTGCTACTGCTATGCAGAGGTCTAGAATGGAGGCGCCTGACTCGAAGGGGTGAGGGGCACCCTATAGACACTGTATGAGTGCCAGGTGAGGATCTGAATCAAGATACTCTCTGGTAGCTCAAGGTAGGATTATGCACATTCCACATTGGTCCTTACGGCATATGAGCGGCTGTGCTGCCTTAGTGAACACTGAAATGGACAAAATGGATTTTACCATAAGGGTTAAAGAATGTATTTTATATAGTCTGTTATTTATTATGGTGCTGGTATTACTAATTTAAAAGCACTTGGTGGCACTTTATTTTATATATTGTGGCCCTTAATATGCCATATACATCACTATGTGATGCTGAGCAATGTAGCTGTCATGGGCGCTACGGCGCATGCGCTTTAAGTCCTGAAGGAACTAGATTCCATTACCAAGATGGGGATCATGAGTGCTACTGCGCAGGCGCGATGTGACAGATGGAGAATAGTGGCTCCTATTGGCCCTCTATATACATGTGACTATGAGTCACAGGAAAACATTGGATTTAACTATTAATAGAGATACTCCGAGCGCTACTGCGCAGGCGCAATACGCCGTATGGAAAATAGCGGTTCTTATTGGCCCTCTACCGAACACGTGATCATGAGTCACAAATGAGGATTAGGACATGCGCAGTAGCTGTCCAGAGACGCCGAAAACATGCTGCTTCCTCCTTCAAAGCTATGTCTCTCCAAGGGTATGTCTAATTCAGTAATTGTCCGATTTGATTTTAATAGTACACTGCTGGCACTTAATACACTCTATGATGTAATGTAATTGTCCGTAAATCTATGAAGTTCACTGATTGGCTGCACATAGGGGATGATGGGGAAATGTCCCTCTATATATACACTGTAAAAAGGTCTGTTTGTTGCTTGAGAAAGGCTCAGTTGAGAGCTGAAACGTTGCACGAGATGTGGGCTCAATAAAGACCTGCAGATTACCTTAAGAATATGGAGTGCTGCCTGCTTTTGTGATTTATATAGGTAGATAGATAGATAGATAGATAGATAGATAGATAGATAGATAGATATAAAAAAAAAAATACCCTGATTAAAAAAAAAATGATTTGATCAACAGGTCATATTCTGATGACACATTCTCTTCAAACGAAGTCTTCTTTACAGGAGTAAATTCAGGTAAAGACAGAACTTATGAAGAAGTGGAAATAGAGCAGTTTTGCCAACCGAGCAGAAGACCGAGGAAGGGATAAGCTGTCAGAAGCTGCATTCACTTAAATGGGGCACCTAATCCTTTAAGAAGATAAGTAGACCCTGTTGAAAGAAATGGATTGCCATGGTGAAATTTTTTCTCTCTAACCACTTTACTATCCAAGTCAAAAACAACCAGTTGTCTTTTGAGGTTCGGAACATACGACTGTATATTATTGGTACCAGCCCATCACATAGTATTCAAGCATTTTGTGTAAAAAGAATGGCATTTCTCCAGATAAAATGACAATATGGAGAAAAAAACACATAAAAATAATGTAAAAATTTGTAGACGCTATCCCCCTTTATATACTACCTAGTGAACCATTGTTCTACCATTGTTCTACCATTGTAACAAGATCAGCAAATGTTACTAACGTCACGTGATTTATGTAATGGCTGATCGGTTATATTCTGTATACTGCTAGTAAATATGAATACTGCCGTCAACAGATGTTACCGGAGGCTTTACATTCACCTTAGTCCAGCAAACTAATGCTTACAGCAAATGTTATTTTGTATTAATGCATCTGTGGTGTAGTACTCAGCATTCCCAGAACATTGGAATGATTCACGAGTATCATTAATTATAAATGTCCTGAATGCTGCTGCCAGGATCATATTCCTCGCCAACCGTTACACCGATGCCTCTACCTTGTGCCAGTCATTACACTGGCTACCCATCCAATCCAGAATCCAGTACAAAACTACTACCCTCATCCACAAAGCACTCCATGGCTCAGCACCACCCTACATCTCCTCTCTGGTCTCAGTCTACCAACCTACCCGTGCCCTCCGCTCTGCTAATGACCTCAGGTTAGCATCCTCAATAATCAGATCCTCCCACTCCCGTCTCCAAGACTTTACACGTGCGGCGCCGATTCTTTGGAATGCACTACCTAGGTTAATACAATTAATCCCCAATCCCCACAGTTTTAAGCGTGCACTAAAAACTCATTTGTTCAGATTGGCCTACCGCCTCAACGCATTAACCTAATTATCCCTGTGTGGCCTATTAATAAAAAACAACAACATAATCACGTTCCTCCATCATGTTCTCATACACTTTATGCAGTTAATAGCCTCTGTGTCTGTACTGCTACATACTTAGGCAGTTAACTGGTTCATGCAGCTTTACATGAACACCCGAGCCTTACACTATGGCTGGTCCAAATAACTAAAGAAATTGTTACCATCCACCTCTTGTGTCTCCCCATTTCCTCATAGTTTGTAAGCTTGCGAGCAGGGCCCTCATTCCTCCTGGTATCTGTTTTGAGCTGTGATTTCTGTTATGATGTAATGTCTGTTGTCTGTATAAGTCCCCTCTATAAGTTGTAAAGCGCTGCGGAATATGTTGGCGCTATATAAATAAAATTATTATTATTATTATTATTATTATTATTATAAACCTTCTAACCTTCACGGAGAAAAAGATGTTGGTACACAAAGAAGAGAGGATTACGAAGATTTCTTCACTTTAATACATTTTATGTAGCCTTTCCTCATGTGCGTATTCCGTCATGTACAGAATATATAGAACAATAGAGATATCATTTTACAGTAATGTGGTTGCATCCAGTAGCCGATGTACTGCATCTGGTCCCAGTAATGCGCCATTCAGACACCATATGTTGGGAGTGGGAATACCTTTTTCAAGGAATTTTTCACCCCATAAAAACATATATTTCAACAAAAGATGCACAAAAGCAGTGCCTGTATGTATTGGCATTTTGTGTGTCCTTGTTGTTTTGTTTCAATCGATACCTATAGAAAAAAGTTACAAATAAAAAAGGCACTTGCAACGCAAGACACCCACACTCTACTCCTTAGAAGACCCTGCCTGACAGAATAATGGTATGTTCATTTTTGCAGTGTTTCTTTTTGCAGCCAAAACCTGCTCCATTTGCAGTATAAGCGTCCGTTTGCGTCATTTTGTGGAATTTTTCATGGCACTTTTGCTGTGTATTTTGCAGCTTTTTTTGCGACGGGGAAGGGGGGCAGATTAAATGCGTCCTTTGTCTACAGTACATGCTAAATGAAGTTAGTTGTATTAACCATTAACCATAAATGCTTAAAAAATACAGCTAAAACTTTTGCTGCAATTTTTGCAGCATTTTTTCACTTTCTAATTGCTTCCTATGGGTGAAAAACACTGAAAGAATTGACACGCTGCAGATATAAAAAACGCTGCAGTTCTGAAATTCAGACAGGAAAATAAAAGCAAGCATATGCATGAAATTTCTGAAATCTCGTAGCTTCTGCTGGTGCTGTAAAAAGGAGTTTTTAATTTGCATAAAAAATGCAGCAAAAGAAAACGTTGCAAAAACGCTGCATGTAAACAGCCTAACAAAAAACACACACTATTGTGCTTGTAAGCTAGGTCAGCATTAATTAAAGGCAAGTCATTATCAGAAAATAACATGTTGTTTAAATCAGTTTTTTGCGTTACATGTATTTTGAAAAAAAAACTTTTGTTTTTTCTTTATTTCTTATCACAATCTTTATTAAAAATAAATTAAATTGGCCACAAGGACTTTTTTAACTACTCACTTTCTATCTTTTGTGGAAGAGTTTACAGTTTTCTTACTCATAGAGGCAGGGGTAGGTGCAGATGACCATGTATTCTCTCATCTGATTTCTGATATTAAGAAACTTTCCCACGCTAGAGAGTTCATATGAGTTCATGCTGCCAGGGGGCGCAGCTTTGGTGACAGCACCACTAGTCACCAAAGCTCCGCTCCCTGCATTTCATTCATTCCCCACTCGTTTACAGCCGGGAGCAGTCGCATTAGCAGCGCTCCCGGTTGTAAACTATTTAACCCCATGAGATAGATTTACAGCGTGGGGCTTGACTGTACGGCGGACAGGTATGGGATATTGTTGCTTTTTTATTTTGGAATTTTTTACAGGAGAACGAGGGCTTTGCTTGGATTGAGCGTGCAATAAAGAAATTAAAAACCTGTGTGTTTCATTATTTCATTAAAATACTTTTTTCTTAGTGTGTGTGTGTTTTATTAACTCTTTACCAAATGTGGGATTACTAATGGAGAGGTGTCTTATTGACACCTCTCCATTACTAAGCCGGCTTAATGTTACCTTACAATAGCAAGGTGACATTACCCCTTATTACCCCATATGCCAATGCCACAGGGTAGTGGGAAGAAACGGGCAAAGCTCCAAAATTGGCACATCTAATAGATGCACCTTTTCTGGGCAGCTGCGGGCTGCTTTTTTAAGGCTGGGGGGCCCATATCCATGGCCCCTTACGAGCCTGAGAATAGCAGCCCGCAAATGTGAGTTTTGCCAGGTTGGTTGGAAAATATAGGAGGGACCCCACGTTGGTTTTTCTTTCATCCCTTCTCCCCTGCTGACGCTGCTTTCGGCCGAGCAGGGGGAGAGCGGATGACAGCCGGCTTCAGCACCACACGCAGGGGACAGCAGCTTACTGTAGCGCTGCTTCCTGGCGGACATCCATGTGGTCCTGATGCGGCATGTACCACGTGATATCTCCGGAACCGATTTTTCCGGTATCGGAAATATCAGGACGTGTGAAACCGCCCTTTCATAGTGTGATCTGATTCTCTCGGATGAGAATCTGTCAGTGTTTGCTCCGTGATGTGTGAACTCCTGCGCCCTGCTGTAGTGCAATCCATCCAGATCCTCAAGCAACAAAGCATTGCGCTACCACATATGGACATTACCTCCTATTAGTCTCTGTGCAGCACCACTGGGATTCCTATCCCTAGTCTCTTTCAAATTTCCTTTCATCTGAATAAGCAATTTTGTGACAAAGACTCTGGTGGAGCCGAAACGTTTTGTATATCGCTTTGTTCAAATACTCTGTTATGCTCCCAGATTATGATATAATAAATTCATTAATTTTGCATGATAAATCCACTAGAGAGTGCGGTGAAACTAAATTCTGGTTATTAGGCAAAGTGCACAAGTCAGGATTTCTTGCAGAAATTTCCTGAACAAAACCTGACATTTTCTGCAAGAAATCCCCATGCGTTTTTCTTGCGTTTTTGACGCGTTTTTTTGTGCGTTTTTTTCCGGAGCTTCCCAATGCATTAAATAGCGAGAAAAAAGTGAAAAATCTGCAAAATTAATGAACATGCTGCGTGGAAAAAAATGCATCATGTGCATAAAAATTGCAGAATGCATTAAAAATGATGGGATGCTTATGTATGCGTTTTTTAAGCGTTTTTCCCGTGGAAAACGGCAGAAAAAACACGAAAAAAATGCAAAAAATCCTGAACGTGTGCACATAGCCTTAATCTTCTTTACAATTATGTCCCTACACCGACCTCCTGGTTCTGACCTGGCTATCAGACCATTCTCTCACCTCTGGTTTGCTCTTCCGGACAGTAGGTCTTCCATGGAAGACCCCATCCCAATCCAGTAGACCCCATTTTAATACGAGATACCTGTACTTGGATTAAAGGGTGAATGTGCCACTAAGTCTGTCCAAGGTAGCCTTTTTGAGTCTGAGGCCTCCGACAGACATAACAGATTTCATCTAAAGCACAGCATGCTGCATATTATAGGCGCCATGATGTTTATTAACTTTGCATCCTTTATCAAATGAGTTCATGGTTAGTTTTAAAGTTTAATGTCCAGGCAAACACATGTAATTATGGTTGGCTTAATACACAGGCAACATCCTGGTTGATAATCAAAAAACATATTGTCGCACTGTAGACGCAAGAATGGATCCCAGTTCAAGAAATAAATATAGGAAATGGTTGATTTTAAATGGATTATAAAGAAGTAATCGGGGTAAAGACGCAAACAATCCACCCACTCAAGTGTCATGGCTCCTGTCTCAGAGAAACCATTTAACAATACATTTTGGTTCCTGATTCATTGGCCTGCAAGACCCACAAAAGCGAATATGATTTGGAGTAACTGTCCTAATGCGCTTTCAAATAACACGTTTAGGAAGAATGTGATAGCGATAGAGGAAAGGGCGTAATTTTGTACACGGTGTCAGTAGTTAATTGTCAGCCTCACTGCCACCCACTTGGCCAAAGTATATGATTTTAGTCACTGCTCCACGACAGAAGTGAACCAGTTTCCTTTTTTGTTGTGCACGGAGCCTCCCTGATGTACTCGCTTTGTCAGATGTGTGGCAGTTGTGGGCTGTGCTGCATCTGAGTCATGCAATCTGTTTAGACTTGGCCAAAAAGAACACAGGCAAGTTCACAAAGAGCTATAATAGGTTCCTGTCATCCCAGGCAATGCATGGTCCGCTCCTGTGTTATTACTTAATGTGAAATGTTCTCTAACTTGTCAGCATTTAAAATAAAAAAAAGGCAACACTATATTGGGAGGTATGGGCAAAGTTTATTACCAGGTCCGCCAATAATGGCAGTGTGAGCCAGCAACCCTGATGAGCGTTGTCGTCAGTACCCAGCGACTGTGAATAGCAGGAACTTTACTGCTATTCGCAGACATCGAAGCTGGATTCAGGGAACGCTGGACTACGTTGGAGCTGCTTGGGGTGGGGGAGGTTCCAATAAATTAGGGAACCAGGGATAGTGTGGGGGAGTCTTTATTCAAATAAAGTTTTTTTTAGTTTTTTTTTTTTTATTACTGGGTTAGTAATGGGGGTGTCTGATAAACGTGTCTCCACTGCTAACCCCAGGGCTTGATGCCAGGTGTGATTTTTCACAAATCACAGCTGATATCAACCCCAATTACCATTACCCCGACTGCCACCGCACCAGGGCAATCAGGAAGAGCCAGGTAAAGCTCTAGAATTGGCACATCTAACATGATGCACCAATTCTTGGGGACTACGGGCTGGTATTTTTAGGCAGGGAAGGGTGCAATAACCTGGGACCTTCCCACCCTGAAAATATCAGCCCACAGTTTTCTGCTTTACCTTTGCTGGTTATCAAAAATAACTAATTTATTCATTAGCTTAATACATGTACAGTAAACTACACACGCAAGGCACTATATATCTCATGGATATATATCTATTTATCTAACTATCTATTCTATCTATCATCTATTTACCGCTTATCTAACTATCTATCTCTATCTTTGCACATCTTTAACACCTAAACATCTGTCATTTCTATTCTGCATTCTGTTCCAGTATGTGGCACATGTGCACACAGCCACGGATAATACCAGTACTGTTTTTTCCACTACCAGAAATATTAGGATGTGTGAAGGAGGCCTAACAGTGTATAGAAGTAGAATCATAACTTGTGTAACTCCAAATTGGAGAAATATATACTGCCGGAAAGAAGGAAAACTGCCAATTACCCAACAAAGTCATTCATGCAAAACTGTGTACAGTGCAGTGAACATTAATATGTATACATTTGTTTAAGGTTCAGCCCAGTCATCAGCCTGTCCTACAACTGCTGCTGCTTTGTTTCCATTGAAAAGAATGACTGCGACCTTCACTCACTGAATGAGTACAATGCACGCATGCTCGACCAACATACCATTCATATTCCTCCTTTTCCTAGTTGTGCCACTGTTGGGTGAGGAAAGAGGATCTCAAATTCTAACTATTGGGGTTCCTATGTGTCACCCCTTCCAATATAGTATTTACCACCTATCCAATGCACTGTCCCTGTACAATTAAGTGAGAAGCCTTGAATAAAATGATTTATTGCCTCCAGGGAGGTCCATGCATGTTAGTCTTGGGCAGGGAAGGCCCACCTAAGAATTGATATACATTAGAGTTTATAGTATGTAAGACATATAAGAAGTAATATGTGTTTATGTGGGAGCTTGTGCTGTAACAAATCAGTGTATGAACTAAGATGCTAAGGACTTGTATGAATGTATTTGTTTCAACACAACCATACAGCAAGTTTATCAATTATACTGAATAAGTCAATTTATAAAGTAAATGGTCAGTAAAATTCTTCAATACTTCACCAGCAACTTTGGGGAACAGTTATTTACAATGCCAATCACTTTGGGTGGCACTTGGCACTAGCAGACTGTTGTGTCCCTGCATTCAGTACCAAGCTTCACTTCACAAAGGCATCGATTGTGTATTCTCATTCTCCTTGAGATAGATACAAGACTTTTGATATAGACAGCTGTGTTTTTCCATGTAACCACTAAGAGCATGTCCACAATATTAGTAATTCTAATACTAATCATCATAAATTAGGGTATTAGTGATGATCTTTTATTTACTGGCAGCAAAAATAGTTGAACTGTATTGCTATAGATAACACACGCATAATAGCTTTTCGCATCAAAAAAAAGTAGAACTGCTTTTGAACATTCCAAGGTATGCATACATGCAAAATGGTGGTCAGTATAATAATCTTATAATAATAATAATCTTTATTTATATAGCGCCAACATATTCCGCAGCGCTTTACAGTTTAACAGTTTCAATCAACAATCATAGGTAACAATGTTAGCAATACAATAATAAAGCAAAATAAGACAACCCTGCTCGTGAGAGCTTACAATCTACAATGTCAGTATACATATATACCCTAAAATTCAAATGGTACAGTAGGCCAATGTTAGTTTTCTAACCACATCATGACCAATGACTTATATTTACGTCATCGGCCTCTGATGCGGGCTCACATGTTGAGCCCGCTTCTTTCCCCGCAATTGATGCTTGATTTAGTCAGCTATCAAGTGCCTCTAACAGCCGTGAGTGGATCCGAGATCTCTGACAGCAGCATTTAACATGTGCAGACGGGAAGCGCATAATTGATCCTGCCCATCGGTATCCCTGTCATGTGATCGTGGGGCACCAATGGGTTGTAATGACAGCCTGAGGTCTGCTGAAGACCAGATCTTGATTTTTTTGCTATACATAGAATTGCTGAAGCAGCCTCAAGTCTCCTAATGAAACCATTAAATACAGTACAAAAAAATAAAAAAATTAGCCCTATAAATAAAACAATTAAGAAAAAAACATATTAAAAAATGTCTGATCTATCAAAATACAAAATAAATTAATATGATAAGTAAACGGCGTAACAAGAAAAAAATCAGAATGCCAGAATAATGGTTGTTTGGTTTCAACAACATTGCAATCAAATGCAATAAAAGGTGATCAAAACATAATATCTACTCAATTGACAGTACAAAAAATAAGCCAATGTACAACTCTTGATCCCAAAAAATTAGAATGTTAAGGGTCTTGGAAAATAGCAGCAAAAGCGAAAAAAAATTACAGGTTTCTGAATTTTTTTTTCACCACTTAAATAATAATAATAATAATAATAATAAACTACACGTGTTTGGTATGTGCCTACTTGTACTGACCTGGGGAATCATAATGCCTGGTCACTTTACAATATATTGAATATGGTAAATAAAAAAATCCAAAAAAAACATTGGGTAACTGTACTTTTTTCTCAATTTCACTGCATTTGAAATGTTGTTCGCATTTTCCAGTACACTATGTCACAGAATGAATAGTATCATTCAAAAGTACAACTCATCCCTCAAAAAACAGACCCTCGTATGGTTATATGACTGGAAAAATAAAAATGTTATGGCTCTTGGAAAAAGGGAAAACGAAAAAAAAATAAAATAAATAAACGGAATATTGCCAGGGGTGAAGGGGTTAATATTGATTCACAAAAGCAATATTATTCTTCATGTGAAAATAATTATATGTATGCACTGTATATATCAATGCCCCCTCAGAAATGGAGTAAGATGTCTGGTCAAGAAGCAGGCAATCCCGACACTAGTAAAACCTAAAATAAAAACAATGAGTAAATACCCTGTAGTAAGTAAATAACTAGTAATACATGTAAATAACACAGGTTACTTAGTTGACAACATTTTGATCAAAAGTGCGTAAAAGCTATCCCACCGCGACAAGGTGCACCCATTCAGGATGCCAGTAGCTTACCTTGCTATCTCCTTACACTAGTGTCTGCTCACTGGTGCCACTTTTCTAACCATATTGTGATGCCCAAACAATAACGTATACCATTAGCACTTCTGTTGGCAGCGGATTACTCTCTGTATTGTCCAGCTATTCAACAGAGAATATATATTTATTCAGGAACAAAGATAGAACAGCTTACAACTGGTATTTCTTATAGCTTAGGATCTTAGCTTCTTGTATGTCAGCTTGCAAAGTGAAAGTAAAACTGTGCTCCAGTTACACACATACTGAGTGAACAGAAACTTCTTTTTTTTAACAGCGCTTTACTGCCATATAACGCTATTGCTGGAGACACAAACTCATGCACTATGAAACAGTAGTAAATAGTAGTTGTTGCAATATCCACAATATTAAGAATTATTCCAACCTTTACTCAGCAACTACTTATCCTTTTAGGCTGGGGACACTCTACCGTAGAATACAGACGAGTGCTATGCGAGAAAACATCGAATAGCAGTCGGACAACTGTTAATCTATGGGACTGCTCACATCACTGTACTTTTTCTCAGGCGTATTGGACATGCATGTAAAATTGCAGCATGCTGTGATTATATGCGTATATTGTCCGAGACTCGCCAATGCAAGCCTATGGGTGTGAGAAAAACTCGGACCATCCATGTAGCTTGCGATAAATTCACACACATTTTCCAGCTTACAGAAAATTGCATCAGCCAAGAACAGGAAGTTTAGCATGCAAATTTTCCTACCAATCTATAAAAAACCCAGGACCATGCCTCCATGGATACCAGCAACATGGCCAGACATATTAATGTGGAAATGTGATTGTTCTGGTGCAGGAGAGGCCTGAAATATGGGTCCAACGTGACACCCATTATGCAGACCGCAATAGAAAGGATGCAGCTTGGAGATGCATATGCTGCCAGATGTTCCCCAATTATGATGAGAGTACACATGAGGTCCAGCATGAAATAAGTAAGTAAAGTAAAAACTTAACATTATTAATTAAGTAAAAAGGCCCCAACAAAATAAGATAACATTATCCTACGTGACGTTCTTTGGTATATGTGGCCTGTGTTTCCCTTTACACTTGGCAAGTTGTAACTATGAATATAGGGAATCTGTCACCTCATTTTTCGCATGTAAGCTGCAGCCACCGCCATCAGGGGCTTATCTACAGTATTCTGTAATACTGATAACAGAACCAGGCAACATATTCAACACAGGAGGGAGATTGAAGCACTAAATAGTGCAGAAAAAAACCCCACCAAAACAAAAAACCAACTCCATAGAAGCTATAGGAAAGGAGTACAAACGGAGCATATAGGTAATTAAAGAGTTAATATTTTATAGTATAAATTTCATCAAGCATAAAGTGCATGCAGTGTACAACATACAATATTAGGTAAGGTGCAAAAGGATGATTAAAAAGGAAGCAGGTATCCCCCGGTGTAAACTGCCCATGCGGCCAGTATGCATGTGCAGCGCCCCAGAGTCCTGGTCGTTGCAGTACTGACGCTCCGCCACTAAGGGGAGTGATGGTACGTCTGATGGCACTTAAGGAGTTCACCTGACCAGGTATCACAGTCACACATTACACTTCACACTCTGGCCACCAGGGGGAGCAAAGGGTTCTATGTATTAGGCCACTCCTCACAATCTGGTAAAACTGGGGGCTGGATAGGAAGTTAGAGAGAAAGCTGACTGGGTTTTGCCCAGGCAACACCTAGTGAGAGAAGAGGTTGCTTGGGAAGATTCAGGGGGGTCCCTGTCAGGGGTGGGATCCTGACAGAGGCCTAGCGAAAAGGACAGATCGTTACGGAGCTGCGCCTGCACTTCATTGCGGCGGTATCTTAAGAAAGGATAAG
This sequence comes from Ranitomeya variabilis, assembly GCF_051348905.1. Lineage (NCBI taxonomy): Eukaryota > Metazoa > Chordata > Amphibia > Anura > Dendrobatidae > Ranitomeya > Ranitomeya variabilis. Next base: position 655,549,763 of record NC_135234.1, read on the forward strand.
AAGCGAGGTTTATTGTGGAGAAGTGAGAAACGAGATCACAGCACAAAGGCGAAAGAACCAGTAGGAGTCGTGCCCCGAGTTCGGCAACATCCTACTGAGGCACGTAGCCGGTGGCCAGAACGCCGAGGAAGTATTGGGCTCCACGCATTACTTCAAACAGCGGCAGGACAGTTAACTTTAGGTTGGCTGTCTCACCTAAATCACCTAAGCAGACAACGGAGGCAATTGTGGGAGAGGGGCGTCTCTAGGGTCCCTATAAAATAACTCCAGGCCTACCCCGTCATACGGGTGCGTCCTAGCCATATCATCTGGGGGACGGAGAGAGAAAGAACATCAGAAACAGACAAAACAGTTGTGAGGACTATCCCGTGGTGCTCAGCAGGGAAGTACTACAACAAACAGGAGCTAGAAGGTAGGCACTGATTTCCACCTGCAAAGGGAACTCTGGAGGTGCCTTCGGACTGGCCGGTCTCAGCCAGCACTGTTAGCAGTGCTCTGTATTGCGGATACCGAAGCCTTCAGTAAAGAGGTAAAGAGACTGCAACCCTGTGTCCTCGTTATTCATCGAACCTTGCACCACGCACCATCATCACTCCTTTCATTGGACGCCCCTTAGCAGGGTCACGGACCGGGTCTAGCCACCGTGACAACCCCAGGACTGAGACAGAGAGGCCCGGTACCGAGTACCCCGCGGCCCTGCGCCTGGGGGCGCTCCACATAATTGCAAAGAGAAAGTGCTGCCAAAAGTAAATATACCACATACGCCAGTGAGTGTAATAAACCCCACAGCACGAAATCAACAAATATAAGAAGCAGCGCTTACCAATATGCAGGGCAGGGAACACCGGGAGGATCCACCAGCTCGGACCCCCGACGCGCATTTCGCCCTCCAATATACTTGCTTTCTCAAGGGGAAATGGTGCTGGGTATCGCCAGGACCTTCAAATAGGGCGGGCTATTTAACATGTGACCAGGTCACATGCTGTCTATAAACCAATAGCAGCGGTGTAAGCGGCACTTGCGCGTGTCGAGCACCAAGCCCCGCATCACAGAAGGCGTCACGCGTCCCACAGGCGCCAGGGGGAGAAACCCTCCGGCGTACGTAAGAGGCATGAGAGACGCCGCTGCGACAGGAGACAAGGGGGGCCGGCACACCGCATGCGCACAACCGTAGCATTGTTAAAGAGGCCAAAGCGTCATGAAGAGGAACTTCCCAATACAACTATCAATGTGGGCTATACATAACACCAAAACTGGGGGAGGACCAACAGAACATGACGGTCATATAGTTTAAGCGGATATAACCCAAGAAAATAATGTAGTATGCACAACAGAAATAGCATAACACATCCAATTGAAGTGCAATACAGAGTATAGCATGTGTAATACAACCGTCAGTATGTATTAGCTGAAAAGAATGCAGCACAAGCGGCAGTCATAACATCTGAACAGACACTGATATAACAAATAATATTCAATACACAGTTACAAAAAACACAGCATGTTCAGATGGATAACAAAACAAAACTCAGTAATTATAACAGCAATGTCAAGATGTGTTGCTATCTTCAGCATAAAAGAGGGGTAAAAAGTCCGCTCCAAGCCCAGATGGTATGACAACTGACAAGTCCCAGCGACTTGACAATAGATGAGGTGAAACTAATATACAAAAGGAGAAAATAACATAATTAAAATAAATTTTTTTAAAAAAAGAGAGGGATCCCAAAAAGAGACCCGCAAAAGTGGGGTAATAAGAGGATGGGAAAAAGAGATATGTATGACTGGAGAAATATAACACGGATAGTGTTGAGCAATACCGTCCGATACTTGAAAGTATTGGTATCGGAAAGTATCGGCCGATACCGGCAAAGTATCGGATCTAATCCGTTACCGATACCCGATACCAATACAAGTCAATGGGACTCAAGTATCGGACGGTATCCCTGATGGTTCCCAGGGTCTGAAGGAGAGGAAACTCTCCTTCAGGCCCTGGGATCCATATCAATGTGTAAAAGAAAGAATTAAAATAAAAAATAGGGATATACTCACCCTCTGACGCGCCCTGGACTTTACCGCCGTAACCGGGAGCCTTCTTTGCTTAAAATGCGCGCGTTTAATGGTTTCCGTGACGTCACGGCTTCTGATTGGTCGCGTGCCGCCCATGTGACCGCGACGCGACCAATCACAACAAGCCATGACGTAATTTTCAGGTCCTGATGCCTAATTCTAGGCTTTCAGGATTTGAAAATTACGTCACGGCTTGTGATTGGTCGCGTCGCGGTCACATGGGCGACGAGACCAATCAGAAGCCGTGACGTCACGGAAACCATTAAACGCGCGCATTTTAAGCAAAGAAGGCTCCCGGTTACGGCGGTAAAGTCCAGGGGCCTCCGGACAGGTGAGTATATCCCTATTTTTTATTTTAATTCTTTATTTTACACATTTATATGGATCCCAGGGCCTGAAGGAGAGTTTCCTCTCCTTCAGACCCTGGGAACCATACACTGGAAACTTCCGATTCCGATTCCCGATACCACGAAAGTATCGGATCTCGGTATCGGAATTACGATACCCGCAAGTATCGGCCGATACCCGATACTTGCGGTATCGGAATGCTCAACACTAAACACGGACCAAATCCCACTATAGACAGGTGGATTTTAGAACGGGAAAAGAGGCCCATGTTGGAATAAGATCAAATCAAAGGAAGGAGGAGAAGCTTAGGGATTCGTTCAATCCCCTAGGTGCCATGGTATCCAAACGCACAATCCAACCTGCTTCACGTTGTGCTAAGATTTTTCTATAATTGCCACCCCTCACTCCCAGATGTATACTTTCGATGCCCCTTACCCGAAGAGTCCCTGCGTCACAATCATGATGTTGTTTGAAATTATTATTATTGTTTGATGGATCGTCTTCAGGTCCGAGGCATCGTTTACCGTCCTTGCATCACGAATGTCCCTAACGTGTTCACGGACACGCACCCGTAATTCTCTAGACGTCAATCCTATGTAAATCAGGGAGCATCCACATGTGGCATAGTATATGACATTGGAAGTGCCACATGTGATATGCTGCCTGATATTAAATTCTTTGATCCCATCAGAAAACGTCAAAGTTGAGGTCCGTACAACATTTTCGCAGGCCAAACAATGACCACATTGAAAGGAACCCAAAAGCGGACCTCTAGTGCTGAAGGGATTTGTTACGGGTGGGACATAATGGCTGCGGACTAGCAGGTTACCCAGATTTGGGGATCTCTTTGCCGTCATCAGTGGGAAATTGCCTAGGGCGGAGACCAGGGAGGGTTCGGTCATTAGGACCGACCAATGCCTATTCAGTATATCTCTAATAGTGGACCATTCATGGTTAAATGTTGTAATGAATCTGATCCTATCCCCATCTGTCCTCTTCTTCTGCCTGTTATCACTGGTGTAGAGTAGGTCCTTACGGGGCGTCCTTCTAGCTCTCTCAAAGCCCCGTTTAATACTACTACAACTGTGCGCCTTCGTACACTAATCTCTTCCTCGGATCATGGGAGAGATTTATTTTTGGCGACTGAGGCGCATGGGACATGGACCATGTGCTGTGCTGGATGAGATATATAGATGATGTTCTGTTTTTATGGGGAGGGATGGCGCAGCAGCTCGGGGACTTCATGAGTCAGCTTAATGAGAATCCTCTCAACATCAAGTTAACATAACCAATTTGATTCTCAGCGTATCGACTTTCTGGACGTTAAGCTGGAGATTGATGATACACGTCGTATCCAGACTGACGTCTTCAGAAAGTCGACAGCAGTTAATGCCTTACTCCATGCTGATTCCGCTCATAATCTAACCACTATTTGGGCCGTCCCAGTCGGACAGTTCCTGAGAGTGAGGCGGATCTGTTCCACCGATGATAGATTCTTTAGGCAGTTGGCTGACCTTGAGGGACGCTTTAAGGCCCACGGATACAGTTGTACAAGTATTAAACGGGGCTTTGAGAGAGCTAGAAGGATGCCCCGTAAGGACCTACTCTATACCAGTGATAACAGGCGGAAGAAGAGGACAGATGGGGATAGGATCAGATTCATTACGACATTTAAAGGGACACTGTCACCCCCTCCAGCCGTTAGAAACTAAAAGAGCCACCTTGTGCAGCAGTAATGCTGCATTCTGACAAGGTGGCTCTTTTAGTTATTGGTGCAGTTAAAGCCAAAATAAAGCGTTTTATAATTTCGCCAAAATACCTGTCTTTAGCCAGGGAGGCAGGTCTTAACCCCCCTGCTGAAAACGCCACACTGCCGTCATTCAAATCTTCTTCGGCACCGGGCGCCGCCCCCTCCGCTGTGTTTTCCAATGAAATCCGGCGCCTGCGCTGTTTAGTACTGGCTGGGGCAGGCGCAGTGAGCTCTGGCCATCTGACCTCCGATGCAGTCTTGCAGAGCAGACTACGCCTGTGCGGCCGCCCTGCTTGTGAATCCCAGACCCGCAGTGTGTTTTGCATTATGCAGAGTGCGGGGCTGTGTGAATGTACGGTATATGCATGTGTGTATGTACGGTATGTGTATGTATGACGGTATATGTATGTGTATCTGTGTGTATGTATGGTATATGTATGTGTTTGCATATACTGTATTTATGTGTATCTGTGTGTATGTACGGTATATGTGTGTATGTTTGTACAGTATATGTAGAGCAGATACCAGACATATCGTGGTTATGTAATCTACTAGATGGTGGCCCGATTCTAACACATCGGGTATTCTAGAATATGTATGTATGTGTGTATATAGCAGCCACATAGCATATAGCAGACACGCAGTATATAACACAGCCCACGCAGTATATAACACAGCCCACGCAGTATATAATACAGGCCATGCAGTATATAACAGTGGCCACATCGTTCTGTACAGCGTGTCCACATGGACATTCCTTTTCTGAATCCTGCTCATACAGGTATTGTACATATGACCAGGTTTTAAATACATCAGATAGGGATTACATACATTAGCTAGGACTGCTCTGATATGGGTATACCTTGAAGTTTGGTAGAGCGGCTTAATGTACATTTTTTGCAAAAAACGTATCAACCAAATACCCTGTTTTTTCCATCTTTTTACCAGCACTTGCTGTCTACTGTGATTTTTTTGCAACAGAGTGTTTTTGGTTTTACTGTGCTTTTTTGTGTTGTCATACAGTATGTGTATAAACTGTATATGTGTGTGCGTTATGTTTATACTATATGTGAGTATACTGTGTGTATGTACGGTACATGTATGTGTATCTGTATGTACGTATATGTGTGTATCTGTGTGTATGCACGGTATATCTATGTACGGTATGGGTATGTATGTACGGTATACTGTATTTATGTGTATTTGTGTGTATGTATGGTATATGTATATACAGTATGTGTATACAATATGTGTATATAACTGTATGTGTGTATGTACAGTATGTGTATATGTACAGTACGTGTATGTGTATATGTATGTACGTTATGTGTGTATGTATGTAAGGTATATGCATGTATATGTATGTACGGTATATGTATGTGTATCTGTGTGTATGTACGGTATGTGTGTGAATGTACGGTATATGCATGTGTGTATGTATGGTATGTGTATGTATGACGGTATATGTATGTGTATCTGTGTGTATGTATGGTATATGTATGTGTTTGCATATACTGTATTTATGTGTATCTGTGTGTATGTACCGTATATGTGTGTATGTTTGTACAGTATATGTAGAGCAGATACCAGACATATCGTTGTTATGTAATCTACTAGATGGTGGCCCGATTCTAACACATCGGGTATTCTAGAATATGTATGTATGTGTGTATATAGCAGCCACATAGTATATAGCAGACACGCAGTATATAACACAGCCCACGCAGTATATAACACAGCCCACGCAGTATATAGCACAGCCCACGCAGTATATAACACAGCCCACGCAGTATATAATACAGGCCATGCAGTATATAACAGTGGCCTCGCAGTGTATAACACAGCCCACGCAGTATATAACACTGTTTACGTAGTATATAACACTGCCCTCATAGTATACAGCAGGCACGCAGTATATAACACAGCCCACGTAATATATAGCACAGCCAACGTAGTATATAACACAGCCCACGCAGTATATAACACTGGCCACGTAGTATATAGCAGCCACGCAGTATATAACATAGCCCACATAGTATATAGCAGTGTGGGCACCATATCCATGTTAAAAAAATAATTTAAATAAAAAATAGTTATATACTCACCTCCGGCGTCCAGCGAAGCTGTCCCGATGCACGCGTTGCTGCCGCCAGCTTCCGTTCCCAGAGATGCATTGTGAAATTACCCAGATGACTTAGCGGTCTTGCGAGACCGCTAAGTCTTCTGGGTAATTTCGCAATGCATCTCTGGGAACGGAAGCTGGCGGCAGCCGCGCGCGCATTGGCGGATGACGAAAGGTGAGAATAGCAGGTTTTGTTTTTTTTAATTATTTTTAACATTAGATCTTTTTACTATTTCTGTGTGATGTGCAATATGTTAGTATTTGGGGCCCCATTTTAAACTTTTGCCTAGGGCCCCACTTTGCCTAAAACCGGCCCTGGTTGCTGGATACCTTTCCTTCTTTGATGCAGTTCCCCATTGTTCACTTAAGTTACCAAAGGGCACTGACCCAAACAATAGGGTCAAAATGCTAAAAGTACCCATAGAGTAGTATCAGCAAGAGTAATGCCCATACAATTAAAGGTATGCATATAGCGAGCATATGTGGCTAAAGTTCTTTTTGATTAATTTTACACAGAGGGGCAGATTTATTGATACGGTCTCAAATTTCGATGACTTTGAATGCTACAAATTTATCACAGTGACTCATGCCGGATAACTAGACACATTCACCATGCTGTGATTTTAACTACATCCAAACACAGTTGGTTCTAACCTCCTCTATAAATACAGGCTTTACCATTTTATTAGCCATAGGTAAGTGTTCACACTAGGCAGACAGGTTAGTTACCCATTCGATCTGAGATTACCTTGACGTTTGGTGAATGGGCTCACAATATTTGGCCAAATTTTGTGCTAAAAATCTCATGTGTTTTTTCATAAATTTCACAAGCCATTATGCTGTTCACATTTCATGTATTGCACATTTCCTTGCTTTAGCACAATAAACTTGAGTGCAGCCATTATCTATTTGCTATGTAAGACTTTTTGGTTATGCACCAGTTCAGACTAGATGGCTGTTCAGTCAATTTTTCTATATAGACACATTTTTAGACACTTTTGCCTAACTTTATACCACCTCGTAGTTGTCTTACTTTCAAAGTACAATTTGAGATGGGAGACATATAAATTATGCCCCCTTTTACTCTAATACACTCCCCCTTTCAGTTTAAGTCAGTGTAAAAAATGTGCAAAGCATTCTAGTGCATTTTAAATAATTAATCTGAACTATTACAGGAGATGATTAGAATGTATTAATAATTGGATATTGGATCTATATAGGAGGACTAATGCTTTTCATAAGCAAAATTCTATTAATTTTTCACAATCAGTGCCAGTTCATTTATCTACATTGTCACGCCTTTCTTTTCATTACATTTGTAATATTTTCTTTTTTATTTTTCAGAATTTTTAACAGATTTTTTATTATGATGAAATGCTGAGACCATTTTGGCCACTGCTATTGTCTATGCAGTAATGAGTGCACCGGACTGCAAGCTGTGACCAGTCAACAGCAGTTTATTCATACGTATACATTTTTCTCTTGTGAGGTTTTCAGTTTGTAGAATAATTTACAATCTGGCCAAGGACAGCTGCTGCAGGCAAGCAAAACCTGAAATCTAAAAGAGCAGTTGTTTCCAGCCTTGGTTGTTATACTGTCATGGTCAACTTTGAGTCTGTAACTCTAATCTTGCAGTACAGAAGAGGTTCGAGAAAATGCACGGGCTGACAGATTGCTAAAAGCACCCTGCATATCTAATTTCTGCTTTAAAGGAATTCTCAACATACAGTATTTACTGTGCAGATGGATACAGGGCAAGCATTCATGTAAGCAGCCATTTTAGGCTAAGGAGAGGATTGAAAATCAATAGTCATGTCTGGCCTTGTTCATTACTTTGTATGTGAATAATACTAGCGGTGTCTCACTGCTTTAGGCGGGCTGGCCTTTAAAGGAGAAGCTTTAACCACGATTTTGTAATATAAAGTAGACATGGCTTTAAGGGCGCTGTAAGACTGATTACATTGATACCTTTGGTGAAGAAATTTGCATTGTTGTTCTGTAATCAGGATTTGAAGTTTTCTTCTCCTCTGCCTGCCTCCTGTCTATGAGTGACAGGTCACTGCACAGATTTCAAACAGGGGAGGTTGGTCATTCAAAGGCCAGGAGGCAAACTTTGGGCAGGGGAATCACAGACAGTGAGGAGAAGACCCAGTGCACAGTCCGGCCCCTGTGCACCAAAATTGAATTATCAGAAAACTTCAAATGGTGATTAAAGAAGAACAATAAAGCACAAATCTTCACCAAATGTATCAATTTACTCTGCTACAGTGTCATTACAGCCTTGTCTTTAATGTTGTGCTGACAGTTTCTCTTTAAGTACTAACAACTTCATACCTAACACCTAGGGAAGGCAATACATTTTCCTCATGAGAGACTGTGACTGTTGTGGAGGGTTGAACCAAGAGGCTAAAATGAAGTCTTCTCAATATCATTTTTATTATATATTAATTTTTATCACTTAATATTAGGCAGAATTAAGCACTGTATGTTGTCTAGCTGCTAATGTTAATCCTTATTGTGATAAGGATTATTGTAACATGTATTCTTACCTATTAATACAAAAGTGTACAGAATATGTAGAAAATGGCACTTCAAACAAATGACTCAACAAAATTTCCGACTAACATGAAATCACAGCCGAACGAAGAGGACCATTATTAACACAAATCTTTATAAACACAACATTAAAAAATAGATTAAACAAAGAGTGAATATGGTAGTAGAGTGCCCAGCAGGGGTGTCTGACCAATTGTCCTGTTGAAATTATGTAATATATACCGTACAGATCAAAAGTTTGGAGACACCTTCTCATTTAAAGATTTTTCTGTATTTTCATGACTATAAAAATTGCACATTCACATTGAAGGCATCAAAACTATGAAATAACACATGTAGAATTATATACTTAACAAAAAAGTGTGAAACAACTGAAAATATGTCTTATATTCTAGGTCCTTCAAAGTAGCCACCTTTTGCTTTGATGGCTGCTTTGCAGACTCTTGGCATTCTCTTCATGAGCTTCAAGAGGTAGTCACCAGGAATGGTTTTCACTTCACAGGTGTGCCCTGTCAGGTTTAATAAGTGGGATTTCTTGCCTTATAAATGGTGTTGGGACCATCAGTTGTGTTGTGCAGAAGTCTGGTGGATACACAGCTGATAGTCCTACTGAATAGACTGTTAGAATTTGTATTATGGCAAGAAAAAAGCAGCTAAATAAAGTAAAAACGAGTGGCCATCATTACTTTAAGAAATGAAGGTCAGTCAGTCTGAAAAATTGGGAAAACTTTGAAAGTGTCCCCAAGTGCAGTGGCAAAAACCATCAAGCGCTACAAAGAAACTGGCTCACATGTTGACCGCCCCAGGAAAGGAAGAACAAGAGTCACCTCTGCTTCTGAGGATAAGTTTATCCGAGTCACCAGCCTCAGAAATCGCAGGTTAACAGCAGCTCAGATTAGAGACCAGGTCACTGCCACACAGAGTTCTAGCAGCAGACACATCTCTACAACAACTATTAAGAGGAGACTTTGTGCAGCAGGCCTTCATGGTAAAATAGCTGCTAGGAAACCACTGCTAAGGACAGGCAACAAGCAGAAGAGACTTGTTTGGGCTAAAGAACACAAGGAATGGACATTAGAACAGTGGAAATCTGTGCTTTGGTCTGATGAGTCCAAATTTGAGATCTTTGGTTCCAACCACCGTGTCTTTGTGTGACGCAGAAAAGGTGAACAGATGGACTCTACATGCCTGGTTCCCACCGTGAAGCATGGAGGAGGAGGTGTGATGGTGTGGGGGTGCTTTTCTGGTGACACTGTTGGGGATTTATTCAAAATTGAAGGCATGCTGAACCAGCATGGCTACCACAGCATCTTGCAGCGGCATGCTATTCCATTCGGTTTGCGTTTAGTGGGACCATCATTTATTTTTCAACAGGACAATCACCACAAACACACCTCCAGGCTGTGTAAGGGCTATTTGACCAAGAAGGAGAGTGATGGGGTGCTACCCCAGATGACCTGGCCTCCACAGTCACCAGACCTGAACCCAATCGAGATGGTTTGGAGTGAGCTGGAGTGAAAGCAAAAGGGCCGACAAGTGGTAAGCATCTCTGGGAACTCCTTCAAGATTGTTGGAAGACCATTCCCGGTGACTACCTCTTGAAGCTCATCAAGAGAATGCCAAGAATGTGCAAAACAGTCATTAAAGCAAAAGGTGGCTACTTTGTAGGACCTAGAATATAAGACATATTTTCAGTTGTTTCACACTTTTTTGTTAAGTATATAATGCCACATGTGTTACTTCATAGTTCTGATGCCTTCATTGTGAATGTACAATTTTCATAGTCATGAAAATACAGAAAAATCTTTAAATGAGAAGGTGTGTCCAAACTTTTAGTCTGTACTGTATATTCAATATATAATGACCAAGGATGTAAAGTAAATTAAATGTACTATATACATCAGTAATAACCGCACATAAAAAGGATGTGGCCAAGTAACAGGGATTTAATCCTGAGCGGCTTTGAACAGGCAAAATTCAATGTATCAAATAGAGGTATGAAGTGTTACTGATATTCAAAAGCTGTCAGGACGAGAGCACACATGTATATAACTATGCAGTGCAAAGGGCTATAGGCCAAATGGCATTTTATTAAACAAGTTAAGTAACTGATAGCAAATAGACAGAAACCCTGTTACCTTAGTGAAAAGCCAGGAGGTATCACATATAAGATGGACTGGACATACCCCCCTTACCCTGACGCACGTTTTGCAATTGAACATCTTCCAGGAGACAAATTGGTCACACCCCCTTACTGGGCACTCTGCCACCAAATTCACTCTGCATTTATTTTATTTTTAATATTGTTTAATATTGTTTTTATCTCTTATTGAATAAAGATTTCTGTTATTAATGGTCCACTTCATTCGGCTGTGATTTCATGTTAATCTGAAGTTGGGTTAAGTCACTTATTCTTACCTGTAGCAGCTAATTAACACCATATAATTCACAGATTTTTATAAAGTTTATAAAAGCAGTAAATAACATTGCTCCTGTTTTACAGCTGTAAAGATGAACGTTGATCAACAGTTACCCGCACTCAGTATGATGCCCCACCACAAAAACAATATGATACCTCCATGGCACCCACACAAAATATGATACCCACCTAGATCTGCACACATCCCCACAAAGCCCCAGCCACCACACACACAGTATGATAGCATACACAGCCCCCCTAAACATTGTGAAGTCCCCAAAGACTCCTATACAGTATGATACCCACACAGTTTCCCCCCTAAAGTAATGACTGACAATAAAAAAAACACTCACCTTTCCCTATTCCCTAATACAGCGCTCCAGTCTGTGCAGTATGTGGACTGAGGCTCCTCACACCATGCGTGATCTAGTCATGCCATTGTACCTGCCGCACTGAGACTAAGGGTACTGTCACACAGTTCAATTTTGATCGCTACGACAGTACGATTCGTGACGTTCTAGCGATATCGTTACGATATCGCAGTGTCTGACACGCAGCAGCGATCAGGGACCCTGCTGAGAATCGTACGTCGTAGCAGATCGTTTGGAACTTTCTTTCGTCGCTTGATCACCCGCTGACATCGCTGGATCGTTGTGTGTGACACCGATCCAGCGATGTGTTCGCTTGTAACCAGGGTAAACATCGGGTAACTAAGCGCAGGGCCGCGCTTAGTAACCCGATGTTTACCCTGGTTACCAGTGTAAACGTAAAAAAAACAAACAGTACATACTCACATTCCGGTGTCTGTCCTCCAGCGTCTCAGCTTCTCTGCACTGTGAGCACCTGCCGGCCGGAAAGCGAGCACAGCGGTGACGCGGTGACGTCACCGCTCTGCTTTCCGGCTATGGTGCTTACACAGTGGAGAAAAGCAGAACGCCGGGGACAGACACCGGAATGTAAGTATGTACTGTTTGTTTTTTTTACGTTTACGCTGGTAACCAGGGTAAACATCGGGTTACTAAGCGCGGCCCTGCGCTTAGTAACCCGATGTTTACCCTGGTTACCCGGGGACTTCGGCATCGCTCCAGCGCCGTGATTGCAAAGTGTGACCGCAGTCTACGACGCTGGAGCGATAATCACACGATGCTGCGACGTCACGGATCGTGCCGTCGTAGCGATCAAAATTGCACTGTGTGACAGTACCCTAAGACACACAGGCTGAAAGGTGGAACAGGGAGATGAGGCTCCTCCGCCATTGTATTCAACAGTATCTGCATCCTGAGGGTGAGATGTAGGGCAGTGGGGGTGACTGTTTTTAGCAGTACACCACTGTTTCCACCACCCTGTTTGTTCTATGCTGAGGGCTGCAGTTTGTCCAGGTTGGACCTGAACGGATAACTTCTATACCAATTTGCCATTTCATTTACAAATTATATTGCTGCTTTGCTGATCTAATGTTTCCAGAATCCAGAACCTGTGCTTTTATCAATTCAGAAACCTACTGCCATAGAATTTGTCTGAAAGACAAGATACTAACTTGTTTAGTTCCTTGTAGTAGTCCTGTGTAGGGACAAACACCAATGTTTTGTAGTAGCGTGTGTCCATCAGTTGTCTGTTTGCTTCCTTCATGTATTCTGATGTGCTCATCAGGACTATTGCACCAGCAGGTTTAATTATGATTTCTTTGTTGGTTTATATGGGCTTTTATGGTCTTGTATTAAAAACTTCAAATCTCAGAGAGACAGAAAAATTTGGGAATACAAACTTATGACAACCTTTGGCACACTCAATGCAGGAATCAATGTGTCGCATGGATTTATGTCTTTCTATATCAACAAAGGACTGTGCTCCTCAGATCATTTGGGGGCATCACAACCCGACCAGATATCAATCACAGGACAATAAAACTTTTACACTTCTTATATATGAATTGCTCCAATATTTACGGCCACAACTGTTTTCTCCCTGTCCCACATTGATAGTTCTGCTTCACTTCACTTGTCAGATCTATTGCATTATTTCTGTGTCCTGTTGTGCATAAATATGTGACTCTTTATATTTTGTGCTATTCTGTGCCTGATGAAGTGACCTGGGTAGTCTTGAAAGCTTGCAATGTGTTACCATCGTTAGCCATTAAAAGGTATCAACCACTGAAGACTCTCAAATTTTAATATTTTTCTATCTACTGGCTAACACGGTACAGATATATATATATATATATATATATATATATATATATATAGTGATTATAAGGACACATCTGCAGGTTCCTTTCAGCTTCCATCTCACAGGCAGACAGGGCTGCAATATTGTTACAATACGGCAGAGCTGACAGAGAAGCAAAGAGGATCCATTTCATTTCTCCTATTTTGTGTTAGTTACTTGTCTCACACTGGTAACTCTCCTTCATGTAAAACAAGCTCTGGAGGCAGAGTTATCTTCCAGGCAGTGTCGTCCCCATAGACTGGAAGAGGTCATATATACAGTGATAAAAGATGATTTATAAGCAACATCACAGCTAATATGCAATATACACGTAGGACTTTTTTCAACAGTCTATAACCTGTATGCCCATATTAATAGTTTCAATAGGTCAAATGTGATAACAGATGCCGTTAAAGGGCCAAATGACTCAGGAGTTAGGGTTTAAAGGTGTTGCCTGCTTTAACTGTTTAAAGGATGGGCCAATGTTGGGGCACCTAGTGATCTGCTGTAAGTTGTTGCAAAATCTGACAGCTAATGTTTTCAGCTCCACCACAGGAGAAATGAAGCATTACACTTATCCTATTGAATTAATTGACTAACCATTGTAATGCATTGATGTGTTGGGTTCTTTAGAGACAGAGATACTCTGTAAGAACTGTTGTTCTGGCTGAGAGTTGAGGGTCCTGAACTTACTGATTAACACATATTCTATTTAGTTTTAGGCCTGCGTTCTCCACCTCTGCTCTGCAGTAAATAGCAAACACTATACTATTTATAAGGAATACAAATCAAGAAATGTCATCAGAATGAAATAAGACATTTTAGAAGGTGCCTCTTTGACAAAAGAGGTCAAAAAGAGCAGAGATGGAGTGCACAAAGCTGCCAATGAACATCCATTATGTGCATGATCTAGTCCAGCATGGTATGATGTCCCTTTGTACTTCATGTACTTGTTAATTTCAGCTTGAAATAATAACTAGGAGTTGCAAATAAGCATCGGAGGCTGACAATGACCTTGGCAATGTTACATTGCCTCAGGTATAGCCTGAAGTGGGAGCATATAACGCTTTTGTACTTTTTTTTAGAGGAATACATTTTTCAAAGAAATGTGCTATCAGAAAGTGACCCATTGTTTAAATCATAGTTTTATGTGAAACATATTTTAGGATTTTGTTGAGTGTTTTATTTTCTGTACCAATATTTCCATAAAAGAATCCTGAAATCTGGCCACTGAACCTTATAATACACTTTCCGTGTCATATGATAATCATTTTTCAGTCGTCACCTCAATAACAACACAAAGAGTTTAATGAACAGAATCATTTATATACAGATAGCACAGAATATTCTGTTCACAACAGGTAATTTGGTTAGCTCACCTCCCTGCACAATGATCTCTGCGCAGGTCACGGAGCATGCCCACAGCACTTTCCTATAGAAGTATATGAACATGTCCAGTCTGTAGGCTCTTATGATGCACATAGCTGCTGTAAAGCAAATTAGTGAGTGCCTTTTAATATCAGTGGTACATGCCTTTTAAGCAGCCATGTGAAACAGTAAATCTAGGAATATACTCCATTTTATAAAATTAGTAATTTATAGGGATATTCAAATCATGTTTTCTCCTTGTTTGCAAAGTAAACATGAAAATGTTCCAATTATGGATAAGCACATTTTTGTCGGATATAATGAGTTTGCTTACACAGTCGGCAGTCACTGATGGTCCTCCAGGGTCTTTCTACTTACATTTTCTCTAATCTTCATTATTCAGATAGAAGCATAAAACCTTGTATAAACACAGTGCATATTCTGAGAATTGAAAATCCACATTTTTACAAGAATTATTACTAACCTTTTAAATAAGAAGACATTTTCAGTTGCACTATTCTCAAACATACAATATGCTCTCTGGGGGCATTTATTTGGTTGCCAATCGGCATAAGAAGCTGTTGTCACACTATTTTATGCACATGGTGGTCATTTCTCTCAATTGAATCATATTTGTATTAAATGTATTGGCATATTAACAATATCTTAAAATCCTCTTAAGGGGTTTTAGGGAGTTCAGAGTTTTCCAAACGTATAGGCCCTAACAAATATATCTTGACTTTTATTATTATTGCAGGCTTCCTAAAATTCATAAATAGTTCTGTATATACATGTGATATAATCATCTGATTGTTGCATCCCGGTGATTTGCACATATGCCACAGAAACAAAGGCTAAGGGCAATCAACAAAAGGTACCATGCAAAAGATTTATGAAGCTATTTAACAGAGAAACTGTATAGTTATTGCCCAAAGCAACTAATCAGAGCACAACTTTCATTTCACAAGAGGAGAATATGAAATGTATCATAGAATGTTAGAGTTGGAAGGGACCTCAAGGGTCATCGTATCAAACCCCCTGCTCAATGCAGGATTCACCAAACCATTTCAGACAGATGTCTGTCCAGCCTCTGTTTGAAGACTTCCATTGAAGGAGATCTCAAAACCTCTCGTGGCAACCTGTTCCACTCATCTTTAGGCTACAAGGATAGTCACTTTTTTAGACATTTTCATACATTTCCCTCATTGACTTTAATTTCAAGTGCTCATTTACTGCTCTGCTACCCTATTGAATGTATTTTGTATTTTTTTTAAGAAACGCTAAGCTTTCTTTGCTAAAAATAATCGTATTGTTCTAAATAGATTTACACAATTAGGGTGCAGTCAGACGGCCTAATAAATCAAACCGAGATTGGAGTGTATGTAGTGCACAGACTGGCGGGTGGCTCTCCCGACCTCAGCTTGACAGCTTCAAGGATTTCTACGCAGGTGTCACATTTGGGTCAGGAATGCCATCAGCCAGTCCGTGCACTAAACTCCCATCTAGGTCCGATTTATATGGCCATCTGACTGCCCCTTTAGGCTGAATTCAGATATCTGAGTTTCATGATTCATATTTTATGTCATAATGAGGCTGAATTCAGCTGTCTGGGTTTTACGGTCTGAATAGGCAGATTATTTATGGGCCTGTCAAGAGGCTGCTGAGTTCGGGTAAGGAAACCAGCAGCCAGTCCATGAAATCTGTACTCTGTACTCGGATGTCTGCATTCAACCTTAATATTAAAATAACATAAAAAGGGCATCTCCTGAATAGTTAATTAAAGAAAAACAGAATAAATAAAATGCTTGGAGTGGCATGTGTAGAGTATGCTGGCCCAGCAGCACTGACAGTAATGAGATGTCTTTTTAGGTGTTGCTTGACACCACACAATCCTAACCACCAGGACTGGATGGGAGTACCAGAACTGTTTTTTCTATATTGGAGCACTTGTGGAGACTGCATTAGTTTATTATTTTTCACCACCCATTACCACCACCAATGGTGATAAGACCAAACGGGAATGATCAAAAGGTCTCAAAGCTGTCACATAGTCTACCTCTATAGAACTTATGTCATTGGGGTTAAAGAGAATCTGTCAATAGAATCAACACCCCTAAGCCGTCTATATGGGCATGCAGGTCATAGGAAGCTGAATAAAATGATACCTTGATATCTGTGATCTGATGTCTTATTCCTGAGAAATCCATGTTTTTCTTAATATACAAATGAGCTGTTAGGCCACGTGACACGTTGAGTATTTGGTGAGGGTTTTTTACCTCAGTATTTGTAAGCCAAAACCAGTGGAACAGTCAGAGGAAAAGATTAATAGAAACACATGCACACACTCCTGATTATTGCTTACAAATACCGAGGTAAAAAAAGTCACCAAATACTGAACGTGTGCGAGTGGCCTTAAGATCTATAGTCAGGACACAGATCTTCCTGAGAATCTGCCTCCAGAACTTATTTTAAAGGAAAAATGTGCTACCAGTGTGAGACATTTTGATCAGGAGAGCAGACTGTCTGTGATTCCATGTCTCACACTGGTAACGCCTCCTTTCGTGTAAAATAAGCTCTGGAGGCAGATACTAGGGGAAGTCAGTGTCCGGCCCATAGATGTTCACAGCTTGTTTACATATTAAGAAAAAACATGGATTTCTCTGGCATAAGACATCGGATCACCAATATCAAGGAATCATTTTATTCTACTTCTATGTCCGACATGCCCATACTGACGGCTTAGGAGGGTTGACCCTACTGACAGATTCCCTGTTAGCATGGGATATGTCTACCAATTAGACTGCAGGTACAGGAACAGCACTGTCTTCATGTATATTACTATAGATTACTAGAGTTCGGAGTTTAGTTCACTATCACTATACAAAAAATTAGCAATTTGTTAAAGTGGGTAAATGAGGCCAGTCTTTGATTTACCTGTAATTCCTGCTAGACTACTGACTACTACAAACGGATTACAAACAGCTCCATATAGCACAAATTATAAGAACATAAAGAGTCAGAATTCAGAATTGTTATATGTAAAATGCACAAGAAAATGTTCTCTGTAATTGGGAGATGGCCACAAACATAAACCATGGAAAAAGCATAAAACCAACACACTCTTTAATCCTTCAACTGCATTTCTGCGCAGCATGCAGTCATACAAAACATAAGCAGAAAGCAGCACAATGCTCAATTGACCGCTGTGAACTGTGAGAGACAAGACTAGAGGATTAAATAATGGCCTGTTATTTGCAGTCATTCTAACATACTAAATGCACCAACAACAGATGATGAATATAAAGATCTATACTGTATGTAGCCATTTCTATAATGTCATTATAAAAGTTCATATATGGCAGGAAAATGGACAATATATGGGAAGGTAACAGTACAAAGTCCCCAAAATATAAAATACAAATTGTCCAGAAGGACTGGTAACTCCAGGTCCCCAGCAGCATCCATTATAAATAATGGTCACACACTGATTTCCATGAGCAATGTAAAAAAGCTGGATTTCCTGTGGTTTCAATAGAGATATCAGGGTCTACAATGATCAAATCTCTCCCTCCCCCACACATACCAGCATTAGGTCAGGTTCACCACATTGCATTTTCAGTCCCTGTGCACAACAGAGTGCACATGGGCACAACAATGGCCAACACTAGCCAAAGGGCTAGGGCACATCTGCAATTTTTCACCTAAGGTCCATAATCTCATCCGTTTTACAGAGAAAAGCAGTGCATGTGAATAATGTTTTATATAATACGTACAGCAGCTGCTGCAGGTCCTCTTTTTTGTGAAGGAGGTAAGGAATTAATGTTAATCATTGATTAGATATGGTGACGCCATTGATTCCTGATGAAAATCGAAGTGTGCATCTACTGGGCGGTTTAACGAAGCACTTACTACAATGTCGCTGCACAGTGTCAGCCACAATAACCCAATACATGTCACTCAGAATACCATCCACAAATGCTCTTCATAACTCAACTCAGAAAATTATTATACAAATATTAGCCAGCTCTCCAATTACATAGATGAAAGTGGGAGAAGTATTTTTTTCTTTATTTATTGGTTGGGGCTACATGGCAACTTTGGCCACAACAGAGATTGCACGGCCAAAGATCACTGTATGCCACTGTTACATCACAGCATGATGCAACTGAATGGGGTTATATCATGAGCAGCAACAAGTAATTTGCAAAAAGGCAGAACCAGATGGAATTTTTGTGACTTGCTTCAGTTGTGGCTCCTTTCGGGCCAGAATGACACCCCATTCACTTGCACTAAGCAGCAATTTAAAAGCCGCATTCAGCGATGTTTGGCCGCGAGACCTGGGTGGTGTCCATGGAGATTTGGCCTTCAAGTTGCCGTTGTGCAAACTTTAGTGTTAGGCCTGAGTCACACTACCGTACAATACTGAGTTCTATGCGATAAAAGATCTTTGAACAAATTATTAAACAACATGTATGTAAGTACCTGGATAAGAATGAAGTGATTAAACAGAGTCAGCATGGGTTTGTAACTAATAAGTCATGTCAAACTCACTTAATTTCCTTCTATGACAGAATCACTGACTGGTGGGTCAGGGAAATGCTGTAGATATAGTATATCTTGACTTCACCAAAGCATTTGACAAAGTATCTCACACAATCCCTATTGAAAAAATTACTAAGTATGGAATGGACAAGGAAACTGTTAGATGGTTTCATAACTGGCTTAGTGATGGGACCCAAAGAGTGGTAATAAATGGCTGCACATCCAGTTGGAAGAATGTCTCAAGTGGGGTACCACAAGGTTCTGTCCTGGGCCCTGTATTGTTCAACATCTTTATCAATGATTTAGATGAAGGAATTGAGGGTACACTGATTATATTTGCTGATGACACAAAGCTAGGAGGGATAGCTAATACTACACTATGTTCCAAATTATTATGCAAATGATATTTTTCTCTGATTTTCCTAAATGGTTGGTGCAAATGACAGTCAGTCTAATAAAAGTCATCACCCGTTAGATTATACATCGAATTTTATTGAATAAACCTCCCAATGATAACAGTATAATCTCCAAAATGAATAAAAACTTAAAATGCACTGTTCCAAATTATTAAGCACAGTAGAATTTCTAAACATTTGATATGTTTTAAAGAACTGAAAAGGCTCATTTGTGGAATTTGCAGCATTAGGAGGTCACATTCACTGAACAAAAAGCTATTTAACTCCAAAACATCCTAACAGGCCAAGTTACATGTTAACATAGGACACTTCTCTGATGTCACCTTCACAATTCTTGCATCCATTGAACGTGTGAGTTTTTGGAGAGTTTCTGCTTGTATTTCTTTGCATGAAGTTGGAATAGCCTCCCAGAGCTGCTGTTTTGATGTGAACTGCCTCCCACCCTCATAGATCTTTTGCTTGATGATACTCCATAGGGTTGAGGACAGGGGAAGATGGTGGCCACACCATGAGTTTATCTCCTTTTATGCCCATAGCAGCTAATGACTCAGAGGGATTCTTTGCAGCATGAGATGGTGCTTTGTCATGCATGAAGATGATTTTGCTCCTGAAGGCACGTTTCTGCTTTTTATACCATGGAGGAAAGTTGTCAGTCAGAAACTCTATATACTTTGCAGAGGTCATTTTCACACCTTCAGGAACCTTAAAGGGCCCTACCAGCTGTTTCTCCATGATTCCGGCCCAAAACATGACTCCTCCACCTCCTTGCTGTTGTTGCAGCCTTGTTGGGACATGGTGGCCATCCAGCAACCATCCACTACTCCATCTATCTGGACCATCCGGGGTTGCGCAACACTTATCAGTAAACAAGAATGTTTGGAAATTAGTCTTCATGTATGTGTGGGCCCAATGCAACCATTTCTGCTTGTGAACACTGTTTAGGGGTGGCCGAATAGTAGGTTTATGCACCACAGCAAGCCTTTGAAGGAGCCTACACCTTGAGGTTCGAGGGACTCCAGAGGCACCAGCAGCTTCAAATATCTGTTTGCTGCTTTGTAATGGCTTTTTAGCAGCTGCTCTCTTAATCCGATGAACTTGCCTTGCAGAAATCTTCCTCATTATGCCTTTATCAGCACAAACACATCTGTGCTCAGATACAGCCACAAATCTCTTAACAGTACGATGATCACACTTAAGTTTTCGGGAAATTTCTAATGTTTTCATCCCTTCACCAAGGCATTGCACTATTTGATGCTTTTCAGCAGCAGAGAGATCCTTTTTCTTTCCCATGTTACTTGAAAACTGTGACCTGCTAATAATGTGGAACATCATTTTTAAGTAGTTTTCCTTTAATTAGAATCACCTGGAAAACTAATTATCCCATGTGTTTAAGATTGATTTCAGTGATCCGTTGAGCCCTGAGACACAATACCATCCATGAGTTTATTTGAAAAACAAAACAATTAAATCTTTATCACACCTAAATCTAATTTGCATAATAATTTGGAACACAGTGTGAAGAAGAGAGAGAGAGGATTCAAAAAGATATAAATAAACTGGAGCAGTGGGCAGCAACTAACAGAATGATTTTTAACAGGAAAAAATGCAAAGTACTACATCTGGGCAATAAAAATGAAAAAGGCATATACAGAATGGGAGGAATAGGGCTAAGCAACAGCACATGTGAAAAAGACTTGGGTATACTAATAGATCACAGACTGAACATGAGTCAATAGTGTGATGCAGCAGCAAAAAGGGCAAATACATTTCTGGGATGTATTAACAGAAGCATACAGCCTAGATCACAGAAAGTCATTATTGTCCTCTACTCCTCTTTGGTCAGACCTCATCTGGAATACTGTGTCCAGTTTTGGGCAGCACATTTTTAAAAAGACATCAACAAACTGGAGCAAGTTCTGAGAAGAGCGACCAGAATGGTGACTGGTCTGCAAACCATGTCCTATGAGGAACGTTTACAGGATTTGGGAATGTTTAGCTTGCAAAAAAGAAGACTGAGAGGAGACTGTCACATTGTAGAAGGATCATCTTTATTTTCATTTGCACAAGGAAAGACTAGAAGCAATGGGATGAAACTGAATGGGAGGAGATACAGATTAGATATTAGAAAAAACTTTTTGACAGGGTGATCAACAAGTGGAACAGGCTACCAGGAGAGGTGGTGAGTTCTCCTTCAATGGAAGTCTTCAAACAGAGGTTGGACAGGCATCTGTCTGGGATGATTTAGTGAATCAGCAGGGGGTTGGACCAATGACCCAGGAGGTCCCTTCCAACTCTAACAATCTATGATTCTATGAAAAGATCACATCCCGCACTATGTCCAGTGTTAAACTATGGGGCAGCTCACATCTGCAATTATTTTCTCATGCCGAATCAACATGAGAGAACAATTGCAGCAAGGTATGATTGTCACCGAGACTCGGCTCACTCGCACCCATATAAGTCTATGGGTGTGAGTGACACAACGCACAGCACTTGGATACATACGCTGACGACAGCAGTGGAGGAGATGGAGACTTTTAATTTCTCCGTCTCCTCTGCAGCTGTGCTCCAAGCCTCTCTGTGCAATAGGATCGGAGCACAGAGCACTGACACTCAGATCAAGCTTGCAGCACAGCAGGAGCCGAGGGTCACGAGAATATCACATCTGATGCCATACGCTAGTGTGACTCCAGCCTAAATTTAAAACTTTGCAGTTCCTCCCAATGGAAACCCCTCCATAACAATTAAAATGGGGGTCTCATGGTGACACAAACCCTCCATTTTATTTATTATTGCCATGGGTCTTTTTGAGGTCTCTATGTTACAAAAGGATAATTTCAGTAAGCTGTGTATGACTCGAGCAGGTTGTTCCAGTTTAAAACAGTTTTTCAGTCTTTCTTTTATCTCTATTTTAATTGGTTTAAATAAAAAGAGCGGGAAGAATTTTTTTTATAAATAGCTGACTCTACCTGAGCAGCTGGTCATTCCTCAGGAGCTGCAAAAGAGTGAAGCTATTATAATGTTCATTGTATATGTTTTGTTGTTAAGTTGTGATAGTGGGAAAATTGCCCAGCCCTGCTGGGTGGATTGTGTCCATTTTTGGTGGATGAAATATTTGGTGTTATTTATTTATTTATAATATTACGATAATTTATTAAAATCATTTATGCAACTCTTAATAAAGCTTCACGGCCAATTTTTAGGTTAGATCTTCCACATACACACACTTTTTTTTAGTCGCTTTTTGTTCCCACTGTTTTATCTTCCATTTTAACAAACGCTACTAGTAGCATTTCACAAATTCATTCAGTTTTTTTAGGATATTTTTCAAGTCCAGTAGGAAAAAAACATACCCAGAGTATACTACATGTAGAAAGAACACAAAAAATCTGAATAAACAATAGAAAAGAAAATCATTTTTTGTTCAGGGAAACATGGCATTATATTTCATATCATAATCTGTATTGAAAACATTTTTTTTTTTTAATCTTGGCATTGTCACACTGGTCACGGGGGCCATTCTCCACTCATACATCCTGTTCTTCCATGTAACCCACATGTACAATAGCAGCAACAGCCTCAGATACAGTGATATATATACTGTAGTGGATGGTATATATGGGCAGCACAGTGGCTCATTGTTTAACACTGTTGCTTTGCAGTGCTGGGGTCCTGGGCACAAATCCCACCAAGAACAACATCTGAAAGGAGTTTGTATGTTCTCCCCGTGTTTGGGTGGGTTTCCTCCAGGTTCTCCGGTTTTCTCCCACACTCCAAAGACATACTGATAGGGAATTTAGATTGTGAGCCCCAATGGGGACAGTGATGCTGATGTCTATGGAACTAATTGTGCTATATAATAAGCATAATACATGGTGGATCCTGTCTCATCAACTGTGTATAGAGGTGGAACCTATCATTGTAATTCTGCCTGAGATGATAATGAAATTTCTGATGTGTTCCTAAAAGAACAGGAAGTATGGATCTAAATCTAAAATTGCAGTGTTAAAATTGCAAATTTACTATTTTTATACAGATTGTGATATGAGTATCTGAAAA
The DNA here is from genome assembly GCF_051348905.1 of Ranitomeya variabilis. NCBI lineage: Eukaryota > Metazoa > Chordata > Amphibia > Anura > Dendrobatidae > Ranitomeya > Ranitomeya variabilis. Next base: position 655,573,615 of record NC_135234.1, read on the forward strand.
AAATGATTAAAAATTATATTGTACACAAAATTAAAGCATCGGGCCATTTTCTGATTCTACCTTTCTTTTAACTGCTGCATTACAATAAATATTTTGTTTGGATCTAAATATTTTACTTGTTGGTGCCCCTTCCCTGGCACTCAGGACCCTGGGACATGTGCCACAGTTACTTCCCACCACCACACCACCACCCTCAGCTGTGTTCCATTGTCTTGTCAAGAACACATTTCTACTAATTTTGCTGGGAAGTTTAAAAGAATAGGCTCAGAGAGGACTATTCTATAATATGAACGCTAGGAACGATTTTAAAGAAGCACTCCCAGTAAAGTTTTATTCTCTTAATATACTGAAGCCATGATGTAATATAGCACTGTGTACTTACAATTGCTCATTTTGCCTTTCTACCCAGCTAATTATTCTCTTTTCTCTGCTCTATGTAGAAACAGGAAGTCTCTTTCCCTACAAGTCATTCCACTCTTCACTGCCTGACCTAACTGCTTCCTGCACCTTTGCCAGGGACTTTTGCAGTGATGACTCATGCAGGGAAAATTGACCTCCTGTTTTTACATAGAGCTTAGAAGGATTCAGCTAGTTTGTTTTTAATCACATGGTGTCATAGACCTAACGGAAAAGAGAAGAATTAGCTGGGTAGAAAGGCAAAATGAGCAGTTGTATGGAAGTGCTTCTTTGAGTGATGCATACATTTAAAATAGGGAAACAATAAATATTTTTAATGTGACTATATATAGAGTGTATATGTTGTATATTTATATATATATATTATATGTATATATATATATATATATATATATATGTATATATATATATATATATATATATATATATATATATATATATATATATATAAATATTTAAAGGAAGCAATAATTCCTACTACATAAAGCTTAAGGATCAGCTAAAGACTAAACAATACTGAGATACGTTAATTTACTTTGAAAATGTAAAGTCATGTTCACCTGTGGAATGAGAATGTATTCTATACACCTGGATGACATTGCTTCTGCTGCTTGTACCCAGATTTATGAAACACTTTGGGAAAATTCGGCAACAAATTGCCATGTTGCATACCCTAAGGCTGCTGTCACACTATCAGTAATTGGTCAGTATTTTACATCAGTATGTGTAAGCCAAAACCAGGCGTGGGTGATAAATGCAGAAGTGGTGCATATGTTTCTATTATACTTTTCCTCTAATTGTTCCACTCCTGGTTTTGGCTTACAAATACTGATGTAAAATACTGACCAAACACTGCTAGTGTGACGGCAGCCTAACTGTAAAAGTCCAATCAGGGAGGAAGACGTAGGAATTAGAAAACAGTGCACGCTTCTGAAGGCAACATAAAAGAGTCTTATAGATCTTATAGACGCTCTTTGTTAAAGGGGCCTGTGTACTGACAGATTCCCTTTAAGATCATAAGTGATTACTGCAAAGTGAGTGCAACGATTACCACTGCGTATAAAAGCAGAATGTTGCTCTCCTGTGATATATAAGGTGATGTCATGCTGTTAGCACAGAATGCTGTAGCCAGATGAAAAAAAAACAAACCGAAAAACAGCACATTTCTGCTTCTTGCCATCTATGCCGTTTCCCTGTTCTCGTGCTTTAGATTTTACAGCTGGGATTTCATCATGTTTGTTAAGATATATTCCCACTGACTTGGATTCATTACAACCCCAGCAGTACATTTTGAATTATTCAGTCCTGACAGATCATCAGAAGAGGGTGAGATTGTAATGGTAATTATATTGTACGTGAACAGTTCACATAAATAATAAACTGTTATCTCATCTAACAACATTCAGCAAGGTCAAAACGCGTCAGCATCGAAGGCTGACTGGGTGTCGGGACCATAACAAAAAGAAAAAAATATATGTTATTCTATATCTTCTCCTAGCTGTGGGTAACAATAGCTCCATCACTTTTGTAGATTGGGATATGGCTCTTTTGTTTGTAGAAGACACAGTAGCGGAAGGAACAAGCCCTTGCCCACACTGTGCCATGTTGTGTCGTTCGTTGTGTAATAATGGCACTGCTCATGCTCCTTACAGTACCATATTAAGAAGATATTCTCCCATCGAAGCAATGTTTTATCGAAAAAATATCTCTGTAATATTGCTTCAGATGGTGCTGATGCCACGGTTCACACAGAGGCTCTGCGGTCCTAACATTTCATACAGGGCTGTAATACATTTGAGTGCATCAAGAAATAAGCAGCGCCAAAACGGCACTTTTATAAGCGAGGTCCAAGACTAAAAGAATATTTAACAGAAAGGTGTAATCAGACAAGCTGTAAATAACGGCCCAATAACTAAAGAGGACCTGTCGCCATTTCAAAAGGGCCCAGATTTTGCTATTTTTTATCCCGCCGCTTTCCTGATTAATTCCTTTTTTTTTCAATCCGCTATATGGTTCCAATTTTTATGATCTTTTCCAAGGGGGCGTTGCTCACAGGATTCTTTGGGGGGACGTCTTGCAGTGTAATGCACTGTTACACACCATTGGTATCATAACTACCATTGGTGTTTTATATAGGCGCTTTCTTCTCTATATTTTTTTCCCCCCCGTAACGTTGTTCTATTAATACAGCATGGGTTTCATCATGATCTACTTATCGTTCTATCTTGTGCTGAATATGGTACTAAATGGCTGATATTTTGATATTTTATACCTATATTTGCCATCCATTCCTTGCTCAGTACATCTCCCTTATTTTTGTTATCAGGATGTGTATTTGATTATCTCTAGCAACGCAGCCTAGCTGATACCTATGCTTCATTTATTTATTTGCTGCAGGGGGCAATTTATAGGGTGTCTCTTGTGAGAAATTCACATATTAGTGTCTTGTGTGTATTTTACCTGGGCTATATTCACTTTATATGAGAGACTTCTATTGACTTTTTAAGTGTTTTTATCTATATATATATTTTGTGTGTGTGTAGATGTTCAATAATAAAGAATTTTTTTATTGTATATTGTCTGGTGATCCCACTTCATATGGCTTGTCTTTGTCTTTTTCTTTGTTGCAGTGTAATGCAGAGCAGCCTAAAGATACGCCCCCAGAAAATCCTGTGAGTACCGCCCACTTGGTAAAGACCACAAAATTATCACTAAATAAAAAGGCCCGTGAACCATATTGCGGATTGAAACAAAACAGAAAAGTTAAATACCAAGCAGAGCAGTGGGAATAATATAAAAGCAAAAAATAGCTACTTTTGACTTGCTCTTAGGTTAATAATGCAGAGTAGCCTATGGCAACTGATCAGATGCTGGATTTATCTTAAACTACAGATTGATTGCTAAGGAAATGAAGTGTAAGAAGATGGTACTGAATAATTCACTAGTTTATTTTAAAAGAGACCTATTATGTAGCTATGAATAAAAAATTAAAAAGTAGAAAAAAATCTATGGAGAGAATTATACGTTTACACTTACTTTGTGCGAAATCCCTCTCATCTCCAGGACTTAATCCAGTTGGTGAGACAGAAGAGGCCACAGTGGATTTTGTGAATATTCCGCTTATAAACTTTAGCATCTTCCTATCCCTAGCCGCTGAAGACCTGGCCTTGTCTCCAGTAGGAGATGTTCCTTCACGGCCCTTTTTAAATTCGTCGGGTAGTAAATCGAAGTCACTATTGTCCACAGTCTTGCTTTTTCCCTTTCTAAAACCTTTAGGGTCGCATGAGGAAGGAGACAGCAGACTTTTTCCTCCTGCAGAGAGTTTTGGAGTCTCAGCTCTAGGGCTGCTCTTGGTGGAGGATTTTGACTTACTTTTACCACCTTCATTTTCAGGCCATGAGAGTCTATTTGAACCACTTTTTTGACTTAGATTTTTGTCACGGTTGTCTTGACTTTTGGAGGCCTTGGTGAGTTTAAGTATTCGACTGCCTTTTTCCTTACATGGTGTAAGAAGAACAGGAGGGATCTTCGTTTGATCTACAGGAGTAGGAAGTCCCGAGACACTTACACTAGAAAGGTATGGAGGTCTTGTCTTGGTTTCTATTTGTAAGGTGTTCTTCTGTGATTCCCCAGACTTATCTGGGCTCACTGAGAGAGATACAGTTACTGGTGCTTCACGATATGGTGTTCCTGGCTGGCATGGTACAGGGAGCAATGGGCTGGCTGGAGAGCTAAAAGAATATCTAGGTCCAGAAAAAAAAGTAGGACTTGAATGCTGTCGAGGACTGTTGCAGCGTCGATTGGGAGAGTTTTGAAGAAAGTAATCTGAGGTGACACTAGTACTGATCCACATAGCATCCTGTCTATGGAAAAGTCTTTCCAACCGTTTAGTCTTTCCTGGGTCATCACTGTCTTGCGTGTGGTCATCTACTTCAACTGGCAAAGAAACATCTAAATCTTTACATGGTGAGAGAGATAGCAAAAGTAAAGGCTCTGGAGTCTTTTCTCTAGGAGCGGTTAGTTCACTGATGTCAAGAGCATTCTTTTCTATTAAAGTAACAGGCCTATCATTGTTTGCTTTTGCACCAGGAGATTTGGTGGTCCCAGTAACTGGTGCCCTAGCACCTGGGTATGTTCCCATGCCAGACACTGGTGCTTTTATTCCAGTTGACGTTTTAGTCCGAGGAGTGGGAGATGGTACGGCATCACCAGATAAAATTGCAGGTTTAGCAATTATGCTTGGGGCTTTTATCGCTGTAACTGGAGGTACCCCAGAAGGTAAAGTTTTGGATGTACTAATAGGTGGTTTTGCTCCAGGATATGTGCCAGTACCTCCAGTCTTTGTTTTCTCAGTGACTATTCCTGTAAGTGGAGCTCTGATTCCTATGGACTCTTCAGCTGTCACCACTACAGATGCAGCTCTAACTCCCCGAGCTGCACTTCTAGCAGCAATTATTTTGGCCTCACTAGGTTTTGCTGCAATTACTGGGGCGCCTCCAGAACGAGATGCAGAAAATAATGCTGATGCAGTGCGAGCAGCACTTATTGGGGGAGCAGTAACTCGGGGTATGCTGGATGGTATTGTGCATGGTTTGTCTGCAAGTTCTACTGCTCTATCAGATTTTTCTTCAGAAATTGGAGCAGAACAGGTATGCGTTGGTGAATCTGAACATACAGCTGGTACCTTTGATGCCTTTAAACTCCGGCGGGTGATTCTGGATTCGGTGACTGGTGCTTGAGGACTGACCCCTTCTGTAACTTTGGAAACATGCACTGGCACAGAACTGGTTATTAAGTCTCTGGAAACTTCAGTATCAAGTGCAGGTCTTCTCGTGAGGGAACCTCTAATTACTCGTACTCCACCAAAGGGAAAATCCCTTTGACTAAAAGGCACTGGAGCACTAGCAGTTCTTGTTTCCTTCATTCCTCCTGGAGGCCCTGAAGCGCTAGACGTTTTTTTGTTCTGGCTTGATGATTCTTCAGTGCTAGAAACATTTGTTGGCTTATCCCCATGTACTGCATGACTAGACGTTTCGGGCTTTGTAGTTTCCTGTTTCGGAGTTGAAGAACTTGTGGTGTTTGATGAAACTGAGTTGTTCACAGATGCTGCTGGTAATGAAGTACTAGGTATCACGGTGCCATTCTCTTCCTGTTTTTGGGTTATAACCCCAGTATTTCCGGCTACTACCTTTGTTGGGACTCGTGATGTCCCCTTATCTGTAGGTGATGGAGTAGAAGTGGCGGGTGTACACGTACCTCCTGCTCCTGGTAAATATTCATCTGTTGTTGATGTTTCAGAGAACCCCACTTTTTCTGTAGTTCCATTGCTAGACACTTGGCTCTCAGCTTGTCCCACTGTTGAAAAAGTGCTTGTTATGTTACTTACTGGTATAGAAGGTGAAGGGCGGCATAATACAGTGTCACTCCGCTTTACAAATGCTGTTGATCTGATGGGAATTGCACATTGTTCTCGGTCTGGGACAGATGTTTCAGATTGTTTTGCTTTTAAGGAAACTGGCAAGAGTGCATCATTGGTATCCTGAGCCCCCTTTGAACCAACAACTGTCCCCTTGCTAGTATTATTCAATAGTGCACTTTCTTCAGTGATAGTCTTTTCTTTTCCATCACTCACCCCGGCTTCAGGAGTGGGCCCTGCCCAAGCCCAGACATCAGGAAAATCTCTATCCAGTGAGAGGCAATGGGCCAGTCCAGGTGTGCTGCCAAGAGAAGGAGTGTCATGTTTCCGGAATACTTCAGTGCTGTCAGCCTTTTTTTCATCTCCCACAGCCTCTAATTTGACTAGGGTCAAAGAGATGTGGTAGGTGGTCCTGCGCTGGAGGGTGGCTCCTCTGCTCATGGGTCCCCTGAGTGAGCAGCTTGCAAAGATAGCAAGGGCTGCAGAGTAGTCTGCCTGATCAACCACACTGCTGGTCTGCAATCAGCTCTGCACATCCATCATCTGATGTACCACCTCTTCGCCACACAGGTGTCCCTGCAGCATAGATCCGATCGCCAGAAAGAAAATACACGCCCAGGAATGTCAGTCAATAGCTATCTGCAAATAATGCACAAAAGCAGAGGGGGAAAGCAACCCTTCAGACGCAAGACCTCATTGTATAGGAGCATCACTGCACTGGCTCAGGATTGCAGAAGGCACTGATGTTCCTGCCGATAGTTCCCTTGAAATTCAGTTCCATTGTCTGCCAGGTGTAAAGCAAGGTGAGCAGGTGCCACCATAGTCTGCTGTCCTCTCAGGCTGCCTGTAGATTCTTCATTGCAGCAGCATCAGCATCAGACGCCTCAATCCCATGCAGGTTCCACGGTGGCTAGAGACAGGCTTGTCACTGATCTCCATTCACAGAGACACAGCAGCTATTCTTCTGCCTTCTCTCCAGTGTCAGGGCTGCACTTTAACGAACACTTCAATTTTGCATCTCATACGAAGAGTTTGCAAAGGAGGGGGCTAGAAAACGGTGTAATCGCAGCATAATATGCCACCCAAGCGTGTTCTAAAGACTAGCAGGACTCACTATTCATGGTATAGGAATAGGAGGGGCTGTGATCGCTGTTCTACACCCACACCACAATCTGGCAGCTCAGTGCTGAATACTAAAGGGTGAATGTGACATCCAACTAGATTTATGCCCATGTATGAAATAATTCCATATCTGTGCTTCACTGCTTCTTTGTCTTGATTATGGGTTGAGATGTATCTTACATGAAGTCATAATATGTATTCGAACATGTTAGAAAAATAAAAGAGCTTTAAATAACAACCTGCGGCTCTTCAGTTATGGTGGAACTACTGGTTACAGCATTCATACCAGAGGCGGACATATCATTGGTGCAACCTGTGCAGTCGCAGAGGGGCCCAAAAATTTTATGAAGCCACGTCTACCTCCAAAGCAGGTAGAATTGTGCAATGTGAGGATCTCTTGGACTGCAAACAGTCCATATACTATTCTAGCACAGGAACCATTTTCTGTCTGTGTCCACCCCGGATAACTATATTATACCACCAGTCTTATAAGTACCAGCATTCTACCACCTAATGCTAGGTCTTCAGACACCAAGCTGTAGAGCTAGAAATTTCCATTTAAAGTCATCGAAAGAATTATGAACAAGTTATATTGTATTTCCTGCGCCTTAAAGTATTGACCATTGTGCGTCATTTTTAAGTCCCTATATGTTTGGTAAAATGAAATAATTAGTTTTGAGTTTTATCTTTCTCTGCTGGAAATGCATGGCGAGAATAAATGCACAATGAAACATGGCAAGAAACCTCACTAAGTCATTGCAGTGTTGAAGATGTTGTCCATTATAATAAAAAAGTCTATTATTTTCAAAAACACAGAAGTTCATGTGCATAGGCCCTATCTGACTTGCACCTTGGTGCCATTTACCTGCATATTGTGGCTAAGTGGCCATAGATCAACAACATGTAATCCAACTTGTACACCGAATTCTCTAGAAGGGTGATTCCAGAAAACCAAAATGTCACTCAACATGAACCATTCAGAAATCACGCAGAGCAATGCACTGTGTGTAACCATCTTGCCTGGCACTCATGGCACATGTGGAATTACAGAGGGCTGTGATTGCCACTCATACATTCTCTAAAGACCAAGACACTCCCCGAATATTAGGAATACATCTCCAATCCAGCTACCAGCCAGTAGATGACATCCAACTGAAGACGATAGTACTCCCTGACTTCACTTGATTACAGTATCTCATGTGACCAAGGCCTGGTGCACACCATTATTTTCTCCGTACAAGAATGATCCAACAAAACATCGGATTGCCCTCAGACCAAAGTTAGTCTATAGGGCTGCCCTAATGTCTGATTTTTTTCCCTCGGATCGTCAAACATTTACATTAAAGTCTAGAGCGACGTTGACACAAAGTTTGGGAGATTTTGCTAGCAAAGATGCCGACAGTCCTGCACAACCTTGGTGTGAACCAACTCTTGAGATGAGATAATCATACGAGTAGATGTAATCCTAGCTTGTGCTATTTCCACAGATCTAGCACCTGAATTTCTCAAAGCTACTGCTATGACGGAAAAGACAGAGAAACCCAGACACCTACATAATAAATGAAGATACACAATATAATATATCCTCACACTGTGATACCAATTTATTCAGTTTTGTCTGCATTTATGCTAATCAATAATGCTGGTAACACTATTACAAAGCCGCCAATGCTTCCTTGCCTGTGTCCTTATAACAGCCTACAGGCTATGAGGAAGACATGCTGTTTTATCCAACCTCAGGTGCCGGTATGTGGCCAGCGGAGTGCAGGGTATTGCTGGCCGGCTTCCCTGGTATTATGGGGTCACTGCACTGTTATTGCTGCTGTTCCTATCTCCTAAACTGAGTTGCAATCAAAATGATTCTATCATCATTGTAAATTAGCTGTTTTAGCAAAATTCACAAACTTTCTGCTTTGTAATAAACTAATGAAACTAAAACAATATAAATATCAACTGATATAACAAGTAATTTCTTAAAATTTAAAGGGGTTGCCCAGGCTTGGAGTTTATTTACATGTACTAATACTATTTACTTATTTACTTCCTGCAGGTTATTTGCTCACTTTATTTTTTATTTTAGGTCTGTTAAATGACCACAGTGTGAATGTATACATACACATGGCACTTATACCAACATGTGCTCTGGCTCATTTCTTTGGTTTTGCTTTATTTTTTTTGTACTTTATGCAAACAGTGGTGTGGCTTTTGAGCTGGTATTTTGTTTACGTAGCTTTCGATGGGCAGGTGTCTGAACAGTCAGGTCTGGGTCCTGCTCTGCCCTCATCTATTTTGACATCTGCTGTCTCATAGTGAGATGAACTACAAAAGTCAGGAATCGTCCTGATTAGGTGCACCTTGCCAGCGGTGGGATGGCGATGGGATAGATAGTGTTAACTAATTATCCTATGTCATTTACTATTTACTTATTTACTTACTACATTTTGTTTTTATCTTATGTTTTGAAGCTTAAGGGTAAGTTCACACAGGGCGTTTTTGCTGCTTTTTTTCTGCAGCAAAACCTGATCATCTTGGCAGGAAAGAAGCTGCGTCAAAAAATTAGGTTTAGGTGCTTTTTTGGTGCGCTTTTTTGGTGCATTTTTTTCTCTTTTCCATGCTAATGTCCTTGGATTTTCAGCAGCAAAAACGCAGCAAATAATGATACCTGGGTTTTTGCTGCGTTTTTTTCAACACCCATTCAAGTCAATGGATGGAAAAACGCAGAAAAAAAGACTGAAAGAAGTGACATGCTCTATGTCCAAAAAAACGCAGCAAAGCACAAAATACTGATCAAACAAAAAAACAATGTGTGTGCATGAGATTTCCGAAATCTCATAGGCTTTGCTGGTATTGTAAAAAGCAGCTGAAAATTAGAATTAAAAAACACAGCAAAAAACGCAGCAAAAACACCCTGTGTGAACTTAACCTTAATCTGCAGCCACTCTACATAACTGCAGACTTGTATATCTGCACAGAGCGCACACTGTATGCTGTGAGGATTCCACGGTGCCAAGAATCCTGACAGTGTGCAGCGTGCACGTTGTGAGGATTCACAAGTCTGCAGTCACATAGAGTGGTTTGAACCCCATGCCTGGACAAACAAAATGCCACTTTTAATGACAAATGCAATCTCAGAATGATTAAGCTCCTTTAAAACAAGCATCTTTAGTACTGAGTACAGCACTTTAGCTGAAACTTCAGGTGTTGCAGCACTTATCTTTCATATCTTACTTTTCTTCCCAGGTGTAGTGCTGATTTGGATACTGATGGCACAGCTTGTGCTGAGCTGCAGTTCTTGGCAACGGACACTACCCAGTGACTAGAGCTGTGCTGTTCCAACCTGTTCATTGCCGGTCAGTCACTGCTGGTCCAACATACACCGATCTGATCCTGTGCCATGGAGAGCTCATCAATATCATTAGCCTGGATGACCCCAGTAAGGAAGCTGAGTTTTACAGATATGTTTGAAGCTCATTCTGGGGAGCTGGTATTCCCTATGGTTAACAGTTCTAGTGTAAGAGCCCTCTTTAAATTTCATATTCTCGCAGTTGCATCTGAATTTTGGGGTATGTTACCCATCTTTTCAGTACATATTACAATCAATAGACAGCACGTAATTGATTTAAGGAATGAGTTAAAAATCGTGCCTCTTGAAAATTAATGAAAATTGAGGAAGTGATGCTGAAACCTGACAGACTTTTCTGTTTTCTTAATTTTATCTCTTTATTCTGTCGTCATGACAACCAGAGCACTGAAAGTGTTGCAAAACAGCAGGAATAATTAAGCGTAGTGGTGTTACACACTCTGATGGCGGCGACACGTAGCAGGTCTTCTGAAACGGGACTCAGAAGTAGCACTGAACTACAATCTCGCATACTATTATTGGATTGGGTCACTCAATAAAAGGAAATACTCCAAGCAGGTGAAAAGTCAGTCCACTGGAAGATCACAGCCCTCTCTGGAAACAGAGGACTCTTACAGCATGATCTTCCCAAACTAAGACTAGTTACAGACCAATACATTTTAGCATTTTGCCAGAATCTGGTTGTGATGGCCACACAGTTAGCTCACAAAGCCAAGAACCCAACTGAGAGGAGGATAAAAGCTCATTATGCCCATAAGCCAATGATGCAAGGAGCAGGACAGCTGTTACTGCTGCTATAGTGTAGGGTATTTCCTACAGGATTTCTCATTTACTTTATTAAATAGGTAACTGTTAATGCTTGATGATATACAGTATAAATATGTTTTGGTTCACAAATATGTCTGTAAGTGGCATCGTTTTAACACCTTCAAACTGGAAATTTACTATTTTTTGTGCTTCCCTTTTTTCCATTGGCATAGCTTTACGAAGGCTTGTCTTTTGCGGGAGGAGTTGTAATTTTGAATGACAATCATTTTAACATAGAATGTACTGGAAAATATAAAAAGAAAATTCCAAGCGTGGTGAAATTCTTAAAAATGAAATGCAACTCTGCCGATGTTCTTTCGGTCTTATTTTTATGATGTTCATTGTGCAGTAAAAATGACCTGAGAATGTGATTCCATGATTATGCGGCACCCCAGGAGTTCAGGTACCACATACGTAATGCTGCCTTCCTCTCGGGGAGGGTAGTGCTATGTCTGGAGACAAGTGAGATTCCCTTTGGCTGTTTATCACACACACATCACCTTCCAAATCCATCCAAGGAGGGGGAGCTCAAAACCCTGTTTAGGGCAGCTTCCCTGGATAAAGATCCTGGTTTGGAGACGGAGTTAGTTTAGTCTGTACAGAGAGTCTGTGAGCGAGGACAGACAGGAAGGGAGCAGAGAGGAGATACAGGACTCAAGGAGGCTACGAGTAGGCCTCCAGGGAGTCAGTGTCCAGAATCCGGGTACCGGGAGCCCGAGGCTTTTGTGGAACTAGAAGACACAGAGCAGAACCAGAAGGCAGAGGATTACATGGACTTTGCCCATATTCACCTGTGGTACAGCAGCGCCTTGGAGCCTGGAGTCTCTGTGAAAAGATCCCAGTAAGCATAGCTCAAGCTGCCTACCATACAGGTACCTGTTCCAGGACAGGGGAACGAATTAGGACTTAGCTGGGAACACTTAGTGGCAACAGGCACCTCAGTTACAGCAAGTACAGAGTGCAAGACTTCTACCTGACTTGCCAAGGGGATTCTGCTTGTCTCTGGACTGCCTGGACTCCTAATTCACCTGTTGCCAGTGGAGCGCCCCCACACCGCTGCAGGGCCGAGGGGTACCCGAAGCCGAGCCTCTGGGTCTCAGTCCTGGGGTTGTCACGGTGGCTAGACCCGGTCCGTGGCCCTGTGTGTCGGTGAGGGACGTCCGGTAGAATAAGTGGTGGTGTAGCGGTGCAGTTGTGGGGTGCAGGTCGCGGTAAATAACGAGGACACCAGGTTGCAGTCTCTTTACCTCTTTACTGAAGGTTTTGGAGACCTCAGTCCAGAGCGCTGTTAACTGGGTTGTCAGAGACCGGCCGGCCCAAAGGCACATCAGAAGTTCTCTTTACAGGTGGGAATCAGTGTCTACCTTCTAGCGCTGGGTGTTGTAGTTCTTCCCTGCTGAGCTCCCGGGATAGTCCTCACAACTGTTTCTGTCTGTCTCTATTTGTTCGTTCTCTTCGTCCTCCAGGTGATATGGTAGGACGCACCCGTATGACGGGGTAGGCCTGGAGTTCTTCCGGGACCCTAGAGTCGCCCCTCTCCCACAGCTGCCTCCGTTGTCTGCTTAGGTGTTAAGTGAGACAGCCAACCTGTAATTAGCTGTCCGGCCGTGGTTTGCAGTGTACTTAGTCTCTTACTTGCTCGGCGTTCCGGCCACCGACTGTTTGCGCCTCAGAAGGATGTTGCCTCGGTCTAACAGCACGACTCCTTCTGGTCCCAATACTTCTTTACTGTATTCCCGTTGTGCACTGGTTAGTTCTGCTCTGAGGAGTCTGCCAGGATCCCATCTGTTATGACCCCAATGGCGAGGGTCTCAGAGAAACAAGTAAGTCTGCGACGTACAAAAATCCAGCTCATAGGGCAGTGGTAACTGGGTTGACCATATATCTACTCCTAACGCCAACACTAGCAGTAGCCGGGGAACATGCCTACGTTGGTCGCTAGATGTCTCGCGCCAGCCGGAGGACTAACTACCCCTAGAAGAGGAAAACAAAGACCTCTCTTGCCTCCAGAGAATAGACCCCAAAATTAGGATAGTAGCCCCCCACAAATAATAACGGTGAGGTAAGAGGAAATGACAAACACAGAGATGAACTAGATTTTAGCAAAGAGAGGCCCATTTACTAATAGCAGAATGTAGTAAGATAACTTATATGGTCAACAAAAACCCTATCAAAATCCACACTGGAGATTCAAGAACCCCCGAACCGTCTAACGGCCGGGGGGAGAACACCAGCCACCCTAGAGCTTCCAGCAAGGTCAGGAAACAGATAATATACAAGCTGGACAAAAATGCAAACCAAAACAAATAGCAAAAAGCAAGAAAGCAGACTTAGCTTAATCAAGCAGGAACCAGGATCAGTAGACAAGAGCACTACAGATTAGCTCTGATATCAAGGTTGCCAGGCATTGAACTGAAGGTCCAGGGAGCTTATATAGCAACACCCCTGACCTAACGACCCAGGTGAGAATACAAGGGATGAATGACATACCCAGAGTCAAATCACTAGTAGCCACTAGAGGGAGCCAAAAGGTAAATTCACAACAGTACCCCCCCCTTAGTGAGGGGTCACCGAACCCTCACCAAGACCACCAGGGCGATCAGGATGAGCGGCGTGAAAGGCACAAACTAAATCGGCCGCATGCACATCAGAGGCGACCACCCAGGAATTATCCTCCTGACCATAGCCCTTCCACTTGACCAGGTACTGAAGCCTCCGCCTGGAGAGACGAGAATCTAAGATCTTCTCCACCACGTACTCCAACTCGCCCTCAACCAACACCGGAGCAGGAGGCTCAGCAGAAGGAACCACAGGCACAACGTACCGCCGCAACAAGGACCTATGAAATACGTTGTGGATGGCAAACGACACCGGAAGATCCAGGCGAAAAGATACAGGATTAATGATTTCCAATATCTTGTAAGGACCAATGAATCGAGGCTTAAATTTGGGAGAGGAGACCCACACCGCGGCGGCGGTTGGCAAAACGCTGAGCCTTCTCCTGTGACAACTTCAAGTTGTCCACCACATGCCCCCAGATCCGCTGCAACCTATCCACCATGGAATCCACCCCAGGACAGTCAGAAGGCTCCACATGTCCCGAGGAAAAACGAGGATGGAAACCAGAGTTGCAGAAAAATGGCGAAACCAAGGTGGCGGAACTAGCCCGATTATTAAGGGCAAATTCAGCCAACGGCAAGAAGGTCACCCAATCATCCTGATCAGAAGAGACAAAACACCTCAAATAAGCCTCCAGAGTCTGATTAGTTCGCTCCGTTTGTCCGTTAGTCTGGGGATGGAAAGCGGATGAAAACGACTCCTCAATGCCCATCCTACCACAAAAGGATCGCCAGAACCTGGAAACAAACTGGGATCCTCTGTCCGACACAATATTCTCAGGAATGCCGTGCAAACGAACCACGTTCTGGAAGAACACAGGAACCAGATCAGAAGAGGAGGGCAGCTTAGGCAAAGGAACCAAATGGACCATCTTGGAGAAACGGTCACATATCACCCAGATGACAGACATGCCCTGAGACACCGGAAGATCAGAAATGAAATCCATAGAGATGTGTGTCCAAGGTCTCTTCGGGACAGGCAAGGGCAAGAGCAACCCGCTGGCACGAGAGCAGCAAGGCTTAGTTCGAGCACAAGTACCACAGGACTGTACAAATGACCGCACATCCCTTGACAAGAAAGGCCACCAAAAGGACCTGGCCACCAGATCTCTGGTGCCAAAAATTCCCGGGTGCCCTGCCAACACCGAGGAATGAACCTCGGAAATGACTCTGCTGGTCCATCTAGCAGGCACAAACAATCTGTCAGGTGGACAAGAGTCAGGCCTACCAGCCTGAAATCTCTGCAACACACGTCGCAGATCTGGAGAAATAGCAGACACGATAACTCCTTCCTTAAGAATACCCACAGGTTCAGCGACTCCAGGAGCATCAGGCACAAAGCTCCTAGACAGAGCATCGGCCTTCACATTCTTAGAACCTGGTAAATACGAGACCACAAAGTCAAAACGGGAGAAAAACAATGACCAGCGGGCCTGTCTAGGAATCAGGCGTTTAGCAGACTCGAGATACATCAGATTTTTGTGATCAGTCAAGACCACCACACGATGCTTAGCACCCTCGAGCCAATGACGCCACTCCTCAAATGCCCACTTCATGGCCAACAACTCCCGATTGCCCACATCATAATTTCGCTCTGCCGGCGAAAACTTCCTAGAGAAAAAGGCACAAGGTCTCATAGTAGAGCAACCAGGGCCTCTCTGCGACAAAACGGCCCCTGCCCCAATCTCCGAAGCATCCACCTCAACCTGAAAGGGAAGTGAGATGTCAGGCTGGCACAAAACAGGCGCCGAAGTAAACCGGCGTTTTAACTCCTGGAAAGCCTCCACGGCAACAGGAGCCCAGTTAGCTACATCAGAGCCTTTCTTGATCATATCCGTCAGCGGTTTAACAACGCTAGAGAAATTTGCGATAAAACGACGGTAGAAGTTAGCAAAACCCAAGAACTTCTGAAGACTCTTAACTGACGAGGGTTGAGTCCAATCATGAATAGCTCGGACCTTGACTGGATCCATCTCCACAGCAGAAGGGGAAAAAATGAACCCCAAAAAGGGAACCTTCTGTACACCAAAGAGACACTTTGAGCCTTTTACAAACAAAGAATTTTCACGCAGAATCTCAAAAACCATCCTGACCTGCTCCACATGCGAGTCCCAAACATCAGAAAAAAACAGAATATCATCCAGATAAACAATCAAAAATTTATCCAGATACTTCCGGAAAATGTCATGCATGAAGGACTGAAAAACTGAAGGTGCATTAGAGAGACCGAATGGCATCACCAAGTACTCAAAATGACCTTCGGGCGTATTGAATGCGGTTTTCCATTCATCGCCCTGCCTAATGCGCACAAGGTTGTACGCACCACGAAGGTCTATCTTGGTGAACCACTTGGCACCTTTAATCCGGGCAAACAAATCTGACAACAGCGGCAAAGGATACTGAAATTTGACAGTGATCTTATTTAAAAGCCGATAGTCAATACAAGGCCTCAAAGATCCGTCCTTTTTGGCCACAAAAAAGAATCCCGCACCAAGAGGGGAAGAAGAAGGACGGATATGCCCCTTCTCAAGAGACTCCTTGATATATGAACGCATCGCGGTATGTTCAGGTACCGACAGATTAAACAGTCTCCCCTTAGGAAACTTACTGCCAGGAATCAAATCTATTGCACAGTCACATTCCCTATGAGGAGGCAGTGCACTGGACTTAGACTCGCTGAAGACATCCTGATAATCAGACAAATACGCCGGAACTTCCGAAGGCGTAGAAGAAGCAATAGACAAGGGCAGGGAATCTCCATGAATTCCATGGCAGCCCCAACTTGACACTGACATAGCCTTCCAGTCCAGGACTGGATTATGGGTCTGTAACCAT
The DNA here is from genome assembly GCF_051348905.1 of Ranitomeya variabilis. Lineage (NCBI taxonomy): Eukaryota > Metazoa > Chordata > Amphibia > Anura > Dendrobatidae > Ranitomeya > Ranitomeya variabilis. Next base: position 655,590,191 of record NC_135234.1, read on the forward strand.
GGCAAACCCAAAACAACCAAATCATGCATTTTATGCAGAACAAGAAAACGTATTACCTCCCGATGTTCGGGAGTCATGCACATGGTAACCTGTGTCCAAAACTGCGGTTTATTTTTTGCCAATGGCGTAGAATCAATACCCCTAAGAGGGATAGGATTTTCCAATGGCTCAAGAACAAATCCGCAGCGCTTGGCAAATGACAGATCCATAAGGCTCAGGGCAGCACCCGAGTCCACAAACGCCATGACAGGATACGATGACAGTGAGCAAATCAAAGTTACAGATAGAATAAATTTAGGTTGCAAATTACCAATGGCGACCGGACTAACAACCTTAGTAAGACGTTTAGAGCATGCTGAGATAACGTGTAGAATCACCACAGTAGTAACACAAGCCATTCTGGCGTCTATGAATTTTCCGCTCATTTCTAGTCAAGATTCTATCACATTGCATTAAATCAGGTGTCTGTTCAGACAACACCATGAGGGAATTAGCGGTTTTGCGCTCCCGCAATCGCCGGTCGATTTGAATAGCCAGGGCCATAGAATCATTCAGACCTGTGGGAATGGGAAAACCCACCATCACATTCTTAATGGCTTCAGAAAGGCCATTTCTAAAATTAGCAGCCAATGCACACTCGTTCCACTGGGTCAGCACGGACCATTTCCGAAATTTTTGGCAATACACTTCAGCCTCGTCCTGGCCCTGAGACATAGCCAGCAAGGCCTTTTCTGCCTGAATCTCAAGATTGGGTTCCTCATAAAGCAATCCGAGCGCCAGAAAAAACGCATCAATGTCAGCCAATGCCGGATCTCCTGGCGCCAGCGAGAAGGCCCAATCCTGAGGGTCGCCCCGTAAAAAAGAAATAACAATTTTTACTTGCTGAGCGGAGTCTCCAGATGAACAGGGTTTCAGGGACAAAAACAATTTACAATTATTCCTGAAATTTCTAAATTTAAATCGGTCTCCGGAAAACGGTTCAGGAATCGATATCTTAGGTTCTGACATAGGACTTCTGATAACATAATCTTGTATGCCCTGCACACGAGCAGCAAGCTGGTCCACACTTGTAATCAAGGTCTGGACATTCATGTCTGCAGCAAACACAAGCCACTCAGAGGTAAAGGGGAAAAGAAAAAAAAATGAGAGAGAGAAAAAAAAACTCAGAACTTTCTTTCTTATAATCCCGCTTCTGCAATGCATTTAACATTTAATACTGGCCTGGCAAACTGTTATGACCCCAATGGCGAGGGTCTCAGAGAAACAAGTAAGTCTGCGACGTACAAAAATCCAGCTCATAGGGCAGTGGTAACTGGGTTGACCATATATCTACTCCTAACGCCAACACTAGCAGTAGCCGGGGAACATGCCTACGTTGGTCGCTAGATGTCTCGCGCCAGCCGGAGGACTAACTACCCCTAGAAGAGGAAAACAAAGACCTCTCTTGCCTCCAGAGAATAGACCCCAAAAGTAGGATAGTAGCCCCCCACAAATAATAACGGTGAGGTAAGAGGAAATGACAAACACAGAGATGAACTAGATTTTAGCAAAGAGAGGCCCATTTACTAATAGCAGAATGTAGTAAGATAACTTATATGGTCAACAAAAACCTTATCAAAATCCACACTGGAGATTCAAGAACCCCCGAACCGTCTAACGGCCGGGGGGAGAACACCAGCCACCCTAGAGCTTCCAGCAAGGTCAGGAAACAGATAATATACAAGCTGGACAAAAATGCAAACCAAAACAAATAGCAAAAAGCAAGAAAGCAGACTTAGCTTAATCAAGCAGGAACCAGGATCAGTAGACAAGAGCACTACAGATTAGCTCTGATATCAAGGTTGCCAGGCATTGAACTGAAGGTCCAGGGAGCTTATATAGCAACACCCCTGACCTAACGACCCAGGTGAGAATACAAGGGATGAATGACATACCCAGAGTCAAATCACTAGTAGCCACTAGAGGGAGCCAAAAGGTAAATTCACAACACCCATCCCTGACAGGTCCTCTCACTAGCTCTTCCCAGCTACTTCTCCCTGTCTTCCTGTCCAACCCCCAGTTTTACCAGAGTGTGAGGAGTGGCCTACTAGATAGGACCACCCCCCCTGGTGGCCGGAGTGTGAAGTGTAGTGAGGTGTTACCTGATCAGAGAAACTCCCTTAGTGCAATCAGACGTACCATAGCTCCCCATAGTGGCGGAGCCACAGTACTGCAACGACCAGGACTCTGGGGCGCTGCACTCCCCCCCGGTTAAATCCAGTACTCCGGGACTGGGAAAAACAAGAACAACAATACATGTTAACAGGAAACACACAACATTTTGAAATAGCATAACAATTGAACATAACAGAGCTTCCCTTTATGGGAGGTGAGAATTCTTGAACGTTGCGAAAGTTAGGTCATGCACAGTTTATGACTCTCAGTTCAGTGGTTAAAACAGCGGGGACCCCGGGTAAACAAAGGGGCCCCCCTTTTTTTTGAAAGTTTTTGAGCAATTCACCGTCCATTACCCTATTGTCCATTTTAAAACCTGTAACAAAAGATATATACAAGAAAAACATTTTCAACTAAAGAGCAGCCCTTATTAATACCGCCAAGTTTTGTAGCGGAGGGGAGTTTGATTTTGAGTGCTGCGTGTGGACCTTCGCAGCGCAGGGGTTGCTATTGGCCTAACAGGGCCCGCTATGCTTGCTACCGCTTGTGTAGTGTACTGTCTTCTAGCTACACTTCTAGTGAGTCTGGGTAGCACTGGCAGGTTGGGGCTCTCAGAGCTGCTGCTATCAACAGTGGGTACAGCAGATTCACTGATAGCAGAGGGAGGATTTGCCGGTTCAACGGTTGGCATGGCTTCATCAGGTAAGGCCTGTTGAGGTAGCGGGGCCGGATGATCTGGTATCACCATTGTTTCTGGTGGGTCCGGCTGTTGAAACATTAGAACAGGCACCACGATGGCTTGGTTTATCTGAGTCCAGGACTGGGGAAAGTCACCAAGGACGGTGTGGAACATCTTCTCCTTTTCTACCGGCGGGGAGATTTCTGGGGCCGTGCCCCTCTCTTTCAACTTATCGGGGCAGACCTTAAGGTGGTCCCTGGATACCGCTGTCGAGGTCTCCCCTCTGTCTTTGCTGATGAGACAGACTTTTGTGTTGTCGAAGTCGGATGGCAGGATGGTGTACGGTTCCGCTTCCCATTGGTCATCGAGCTTGTGTAATCTCCTCTTTCGTTTAAGTACTTGCTCGCCAGGTGACAGGGGAATCGCAGGAGCGTGTTGGTTGTAATCTCTTTCCTGTTTCTGCCTAGCCTGGGCGAGACTTCTTTCTACACACTCCTGTACTTCGCGGTACCTTCGCTGCCTTTCTGCATCCCAATCTGCATCCGGCGAGGTATCTTTGGGTACTAGGACCCCCATGTCCTTGAGACCTCTATGGTTACTGATCGCCGGTAGCTGTGAGCGCCACCCTGTGGTCGGCGCTCACAGCACACCTGCATTTCTGCTGCATAGCAGCGATCTGATGATCGCTGCTATGTAGCAGAGCCAATCGCGTTGTGCCAGCTTCTAGCCTCCCATGGAGGCTATTGAAGCATGGCAAAAGTAAAAAAAAAAAAAGTTAAAAAAATGTGAAAAAAATCAAAAAAATTAAAAAGTTTAAATCACCCCCCTTTCGCCCCATTCAAAATAAATCAATAAAAAAATCAAACCTACACATATTTGGTATCGCCGTGTTCAGAATCGCCTGATCTATCAATAAAAAAAAGGATTAACCTGATCGCTAAACGGCGTAGCGATAAAACAATTTGAAACGCCAGAATTAAGTTTTTCTGGTCGCCGCGACATTGCATTAAAATGCAATAACGGGCGATCAAAAGAATGTATCTGCACCAAAATGGTATCATTAAAAACGCCAGCTGGGCATGCAAAAAATAAGCCCTCAACCGACTCCAGATCATGAAAAATGGAGACGCTACGGGTATCGGAAAATGGCGCAATTTTTTTTTTTTTTTTTTTTTTTTTTTAATGCTAATGATGCTTTGACTAGTCAATGGATCGTTAGTTGCCCCAGGCTAGTCAGCCTTCTTTCAATGTTATCATTCCTCTATGTGCGTGATAACATAATTTGCAGGAGCAGCGTCATTGCCGCTCTTGAAAATCTCATTCCGACACCGTCACTGCATCTCTGAAGTCAGGTGACCGCGCATGACCGGATATTCAGAAGATGGATTCCGGTCGTGCGCAGAGCTCGCCTCTGAAGCTGGGAAGCATACACCCAGCTTCAGAGGCACACTGCGCATGATAGTACAGTGCCTTGCAAAAGTATTCGGCTCCCTGGAACTTTTCAACCTTTTTCCACATATTATGCTTCAAAGATACCAAATGTAAATTTTTGGTGAAAAAGTAGAACACAGTTGTGAAGCTGAATGAAATTTATTGGTTATTTTAAATTTTTGTGGAAATTCAAAAACTGAAAAGTGGGACGTGTAATATTATTCGGCCCCTTTACTTTCAGTGCAGCAATCTCACTCCAGAAGTTCATTGTGGATCTCTGAATGATCCAATGTTGTCCTAAATGCCTAATGATGATAAATATAATCCACCTGTGTGTAATCAAGTCTCCGTATAAATGCACCTGCTCTGTGATAGTCTCAGGGTTCTGTTTGAAGCACAGAGAGCATCATGAAGACCAAAGAACACAACAGGCAGGTCCGTGATACTGTTGTGGAGAAGTTTAAAGCCGGATTTGGATACAAAATGATTTCCAAAACTTTAAACATCGCAAGGAGCACTGTGCAAGCGATCATATTGAAATGGAAGGAGTATCATACCACTGCAAATCTACCAAGACCCGGCCATCCCTCTAACCTTTCATCTCAAACAAGGAGAAGACTGATCAGAGATGCAGCCAAGAGGCCCATGATCACTCTGGATGAACTGCAGAGATCTACAGCTGAGGTGGGACAGTATGTCCATAGGACAACAATCAGTCGTACACTGCACAAATCTGGCCTTTATGGAAGAGTGGCAAGAAGAAAGCCATTTCTCAAAGATATCCATAAAAAATGTTGTTTAAAGTTTGCAACAAGCCACCTGGGAGACACACCAAACATGTGGAAGAAGTTGCTTCAGTCAGTAGTGATGAGCGAGTGTACTCGTTGCTCGGGTTTTCCCGAGCACGCTCAGGTGTCCACCGAGTATTTATGACTGCTCAGAGATTTTGTTTTCATCGCCTCAGCTGAATGATTTACGGCTACTAGCCAACTTGATTACATGTGGGGGTTGCCTGGTTGCTAGGTTGCTTCCTCTTGCAAAACCTTTGTTGGCAAGCACAGCAGTCAGACGTTTTTTGTAGTTGATAATGAGGTTTGAGTACATGTCAGGAGGAATTCTGGTCCACTCATCTTTGCAGATCATCTCTAAATCATTAAGATTTTGAGGCTGTCACTCTGCAACTTGGAGCTTCAACTCCCTCCATAAGTTTTCTATGGGATTAAGGTCTGGAGACTGGCTAGGCCACTCTATGACCTTAACATGCTTCTTTTTGAGCCACTCCTTTGTTGCCTTGGCTGTATGTTTTGGGTCATTGACTTGTTGGAAGACCCAGCCACAGCCCATTTTAAATGTCCTGGTGGAGAGAAGGAGTTTGTCACTCAGGATTTTACGGTACATAGCACCATCAATTATCCCACTGATGCGGTGAAGTAGTCCTGTACCCTTAGCAGAGAAACACCCCAAGACTTAATGTTTCTACCTCCATGCTTGACAGTGGGGACGGTGTTTTTTGGGTCATAGGCAGCATTTTTCTTCCTCCATAAACGGCGAGTTGAGTTAATGCCAAAGACCTCAATATTTGTCTCATCTGACCACAGCACCTTCTCCCAATCACTCACAAAATCATCCAGGTGTTCATTGGCAACCTTAAGACGGGCCTGCACATGTGCCTTCTTGAGGAGGTGGACCTTGTGGGCAATGCAGGATTTTAAACCTTTATGACGTAATGTGTTAGAAATTTTTTTCTTGGTGACTGAGGTCCCAGCAGCCTTGAGATCATTAACAAGTTCCCCCCATGTAGGTTTAGGTTGATCTCTTACCTTCATCATGATCAAGGGTACCCCACGAGGTGAGATTTTGCACGGTTCCCCAGATCGATGTCGACTGACAGTCATTTTGTATTTCTTCCATTTTCTAGCTATTGCACCAACAGTTGTCTCCTTCTCACCCATACTTATGGTTTTATAGCCCATTCCAGCTTTGTGCAGGTCTATGATCTTGTCCCAACCATCTTTTATAAAACTCTTTGGTCTTGCTCATGTTGTAGAGGTTAGAGTCTGACTGATTAATTGAGTCTGTGGACTTTTTTTTTTATAAAGGTGATTATGTAAGACAGCTGTCTTTAATGCATGTAACGAGTTGATTAGGAGCGTCTAACTGGTCTGTAGGAGCCAGAACTCTTAACCCCTTCCCGACCTGTGACACAGCGTATGCGTCATGAAAGTTGGTGCCAATCCGACCTGTGACGCATATGCTGTGTCACAGAATGATCGCGTCCCTGCAGATCGGGTGAAAGGGTTAATTCCAATTTCACCCGATCTGCAGGGACAGGGCGAGTGGTACTTCAGCCCAGGGGGGGTGGCTTCACCCCCCCGTGGCTACGATCGCTCTGATTGGCTGTTGAAATTGCAACAGCCAATCAGAGCAATTTGTAATATTTCACCTAAAAAACTGGTGAAATATTGCAATCCAGCCATGGCCGATGCTGCAATATCATCGGCCATGGCTGGAAATACTGGTCTGCCCCCCCCCACCGCCCCGATCTACTCCCCAGTCCTCCGTTCGGTGGTCCGCTCCCCTCCGTCCTCCTGTCCGCTCCCCCGTCCTCCTGTCTGCTCCCCCGGTGCTGCGATCCACCCCCCTGTGCTCCGATCCACCCCCCGTGCTCCGATCTCCCCCCCTTCATACTTACCGAGCTTCCCGGTGTCCATCCTTCTTCTCCCTGGGCGCTGCCATCTTCCAAAATGGCGGGCGCATGCGCAGTGCGCCCGCCGAGTCTGCCGGCCGGCAGATTCGTTCGATGTACATTTTGAGTACTGTGATAAAACCTATCACAGTAATCAAAATAAAAAAATAGTAAATGAACCCCCCCTTTATCACCCCCATAGGTAGGGACAACAATAAAATAAAGAAAATATTTATTTTTTATTTTTTCCCCCACTAAAGTTAGAACTAGGGTTAGGGTTAGGGTTAGAACTAGGGTTAGGGTTAGAACTAGGGTTAGGGTTAGGGTTAGAACTAGGGTTAGGGTTAGAACTAGGGTTAGGGTTAGGGTTAGAACTAGGGTTAGGGTTAGGGTTAGAACTAGGGTTAGGGTTAGGGTTAGAACTAGGGTTAGGGTTAGAACTAGGGTTAGGGTATGTGCACACGTATTCTGGTCCTCTGCGGATTTTTCCACAGCGGATTTGTTAAATCCGCAGTGCAAAACCGCTGCGGATTTATCGCGGATTCACCGTGGTTTTTCTGCGGATTTCACTGCGGTTTTACAACTGCGGTTTTCTATTGGAGCAGGTGTAAAACCGCTGCGGAATCCACAGAAAGAAGTGACATGCTCCAGAATGTAAACCGCTGCGTTTCCGCGCATTTTTTTCCACATGGGCACAGCGTTTTTTGTTTCCCATAGGTTTACATTGAACTATAAACTCACGGGAAACTGCTGCGCACCCGCAGCTGCGGAAACACTGCATATCCGCAGCGTTTTCCGCAGCGTGTGCACATAGCCTTAGAATTAGGCTATGTGCACACGGTGCGGATTTGGCTGCGTATCCGCAGTGGATTGGCCGCTGTGGATTTGTAGCAGTGTTCCATCAAGTTTACAGTTCCATGTAAACCTATGGAAAACCAAATCCGCTGTGCCCATGGTGCGGAAAATACAGCGCGGGAACGCTGCGTTGTATTTTCCGCAGCATGTCAATTCTTTGTGCGGATTACGCAGCGTTTTACACCTGTTCCTCAATAGGAATCCGCAGGTGAAATCCGCACAAAAAACACTGGAAATCCGCAGTAAATCCGCAGGTAAAACGCATTGCCTTTTACCTGCAGATTTTTCAAAAATGGTGCGGAAAAATCTCACACGAATCTGCAACGTGGGCACATAGTCTTAGGGTTAGGGTTGGAATTAGAGTTAGGGTTGGAATTAGGGCTAGGGTTGGAAATAGGGTTAAGATTAGGCTTGTGGTTAGGGTTATGGTTATGGGTGTGTTGGGGTTAGGGTTGTGGGTAGGGTTGGGATTAGGGTTAGGATTAGGGATTAGGGTTATGGGTGTGTTGGGGTTAGGGTTGTGGTTAGGGGTGTGTTGGGGTTAGGGTTGTGGTAAGGGTTATGGCTAGAGTTGGGATTAGGGTTAGGGGTGTGTTGGGGTTAGTGTTGGAGTTAGAATTGAGGGGTTTCCACTGTTTAGGCACATCAGGGGTCTCCAAACGCAACATGGCACCACCATTGATTCCAGCCAATCTTGCGTTCAAAAAGTCAAATGGTGCTCCCTCCCTTCCGATCCCCGACGTGCGCCCAAATAGTGGTTTACCCCCACATATGGGGTACCAGCATACTCGGGACAAAGTGGGCAACAATTATTGGGGTCCAATTTCTCCTGTTACCCTTGTGAAAATAAAAAATTGCTTGCTAAAACATCATATTTGAGGAAAGAAAAATTATTTTATATTTTCACGGCTCTGCGTTGTAAACTTCTGTGAAGCACTTGGGGGTTCAAAGTGCTCACCACATATCTAGATAAGTTCCTTTGGGGGTCTAGTTTCCAAAATAGGGTCACTTGTGGGGGGTTTCTACTGTTTAGGTACATCAGGGGCTCTGCAAACATAACATGATGCCCGCAGACCATTCCATCAAAGTCTGCATTCCAAAACGTCACTACTTCCCTTCCGAGCCCCGACGTGTGCCAAAACAGTGGTTCCCCCCCACATATGGGGTATCAGCGTACTCAGGACAAACTGGACAACAACTTTTGGGGTCCAATTTCTCCTGTTACTCTTGTGAAAATAAAAAATTGTGGGCTAAAAAATAATTTTTGAGGAAAGAAAAAAGATTTTTTATTTTCACGGCTCTGCGTTATAAACTTATGTGAAGCACTTGGGGGTTTAAAGTGGTCACCGCACATCTAGATTAGTTCCGTGGGAGATCTAGTTTCCAAAATGGGGTCACATGTGGGGGAGCTCCAATGTTTAGGCACACAGGGGCTCTCCAAACGGGACATGGTGTCCGCTAACGATTGGAGCTAATTTTTCATTCAAAAAGTCAAATGGCGCTCCTTCCCTTCTGAGCCCTGCCGTGTGCCCAAACAGTGGTTTACCCCCACATGTGAGGTATCAGTGTACTCAGGAGAAATTGCCCAACACATTTTAGGATCCATTTCATCTGTTGCCCATGTGGAAATGAACAAATTGAGGCTAAAATAATTTTTTTGTGAAAAAAAAGTACTTTTTCATTTTTACGGATCAATTTGTGAAGCACTTGGGGGTTCAAAGTGCTCACTATGCATCTAGATAAGTTCCTTGGGGGGTCTAGTTTCCAAAATGGGGTCACTTGTGGGGGAGCTCCAATATTTAGGCACACAGGAGCTCTCCAAACGCGACATGGTGTCCGCTAAAGATTGGAGCCAATTTTTCATTGAAAAAGTCAAATGGCGCTCTTTCCCTTCCGAGCCCTGTTGTGTGCCCAAACAGTGATTCCCCCCACATATGGGGTATCGGCGTACTCAGGACAAATTGTACAATAACTTTTGGGGTCCAGTTTCTCTTTTTACCCTTGGGAAAATAAAAAAATTGTTGCTAAAAGATCATTTTAGTAACTAAAAAGTTAAATGTTCATTTTTTCCTTCCATGTTGCTTCTGCTGCTGTGAAGCACCTGAAGGGTTAATAAACTTCTTGAATGTGGTTTTGAGTACCTTGAGGGGTGCAGTTTTTAGAATGGTGTCACTTTTGGGTATTTTCAGCCATATAGACCCCTCAAACTGACTTCAAATGTGAGGTGGTCCCTAAAAAATGGTTTTGTAAATTTTGTTGTAAAAATGAGAAATCGCTGGTCAAATTTTAACCCTTATAACTTCCTAGCAAAAAAAAATTTTGTTTCCAAAATTGTGCTGATGTAAAGTAGACATGTGGGTAATGTTATTTATTAACTGTTTTGTGTCACATAACTCTCTCGTTTAACAGAATAAAAATTCAAAATTTGAAAATTGCGAAATTTTCAAAATTTTCGCCAAATTTCCATTTTTTTCACAAATAAACGCAAAAAATATCGACCTAAATTTACCACTAACATGAAGCCCAATATGTCACGAAAAAACAGTCTCAAAACCGCTAGGATCCGTTGAAGCGTTCCTGAGTTATTACCTCATAAAGGGACACTGGTCAGAATTGCAAAAAACGGCCAGGTCATTAAGGTCAAAATAGGCTGGGTCATGAAGGGGTTAATGGTTAATAGGGGATCAAATACTTTTTTCTCACTGCAAAATGCAAATAAATGTATATAATTTATACAATGTGATTTTCCGGATATTATTTTTGATATTCTATTTCTCAGTGATAAAATTAACCTACGCTTAAAATTATAGACTGTTCATGTCTTTGCGGTGGGCAAACTTACAAAATCATCAAGGCATCAAATACCAAATTCCCCCACTGTATCTGAAGCTAAATAGCATTCTGAAGGTGTCAGTAATTTGGATCCAACAGTCATTTTAATGTTTCATCACATTTTTTGTGGATTTGGAATCCAGCCTTCTGGTGGTTGATGATTTTAGTTTCCATTGACTTTTTATATGTCATTTTGCTTTCAAAGAATTACACATTTCACTTCTATAAATATTTTCATCTTCAATCTCTCATTCATTAAGATCCGATGTGTGATTTAAGTATTTGCTTTATTTTTTTTAGCATTAATACAGCAGGAAAAGTATCAGACTTTGCCACCTGCTGGCTGAGGTAGAGAAGTCACCGTCTTTACATCCTGCACACGTCTTTCCTTAGTGGACTTGAACATACTGCAGTGGTTTTGTTGTGTAGGAGATATCAGGCACCATATAATGCTGAATGTTTGATATATTAATTAACTTTATGAAAAGGGCAAAGTGAACAATATGTAATTTTAATTTAGGTCACACCACTATCTCATCTCTACATTAAGGTGAGTCTTGAAATAATGGCTGAAAGAAAAAAGTTGGAGAGCAGCCGGGAAGATGAACACATGTTCACATTAGTATCTGAAGATACATACAGTATATGTTTCATTCTACTTTATTAACATGACAAATTTACTATACAATATTCACGATAGTCAGAAAAAATATTATTCTGTTCACAAACGTTATCCTGTTCACTTTCAATGGTGCTCAGCAATGAATATATAGAAAGTCCAATAGTATTCTAGAAGAGAAGAAATTACAGCATAAAATTCAGAGACTCTATTACCAAATGGATAAAAGTAATGGGATACTCCTAAGTATGGACAATAGCTGTTTTGTTTCACGCTGAGCTGGCTCTTCCTCCTGCTCCCAAGAACCAGGAAGAAGCTTCCACTCAGGCGAAACGGCTGTTTTCTGTAAATAGAGGTATGCCATTCACTACCACACTGATACTTTCATCTATTTGGAAATAAAGTCTCTGAATATTAGGCACGTGTGAATGGCGCACTTCTTTCTCTTCTGCAATACAATATTTGCAATTCAACAACCTACAAATAGGTTTTCCATGGTGTTGAAATCCAGTGGTTGATGCCTTTTGCCAGGTCTTTCTGAATATTTTAACCTCAAATTGAATAAAGTTCCAAATTGCTAATAACTTTTAACATATAGATGGAGCAGGTTTATGTCACAAAAGTAAAAAAAGATGATTAATTCAGGCTTCCTACATCACTACACAGTCAATTGTTTGTACTGTGTGGGGAGATATATACACCTCAATACTGAAATTACAAAACCAATAAGGAAAAGTTATGGAATTATGGAAATCATACAGTGGATAGACATATTAGTGATATGTAAATGATAAAGAAATGGAAACAAAATTTTCAAAACATTATTTATTTAGCATTGAGTATGAGCACCATGTGCAGAAATAAAGGCATTTACACATTTTGGTTGCTATAAATTAGGTTATTAATGGTTGTCTGAAGAATGTTCTGTCAAGCTGAAAGCACTTGGGCTTGAAAATCATCAAGATCCACTGCCGGCAGCTCCATTTTAAGTTGTTGACCAAGATCATCCCAGATGTGCAAAATGGGAGACAAATTAGGAGACACTGCAGGCCATGTTAGCACATTTAGGCCACGCAAACTGCTTATAGCAGTACCAGCAACCTAAGGCCTTGTGTTCTCATGTTTAAAAATGGCTACTTTGGAGAAATGGCCACACCACTGGTTCAAAACACAAATCACTGTAATGGCAAGCTGTTAACTGTAACTAGAATGAAGACTAGAGTGGTCTGGTTGCCATACATTATTCTACCCCACACAATAATTCTGGGAGTAGGACCTGTGTGACCTTCCATCCTGAAGGCCTCTTTATGGCTTTTGTCCACGAGGTCTCTAAATGGAGACTATAGGATGGAATGGAGCAATGGAAGTAGGAATGGAGGTCTATCCTCTTCAGCAATGAGTCTTTCTTTTGTCTTGGACAGAATGATAGTCGGAGATAGGTCTGGAGACCAAGTAGGCAATGCCAAGAAAGCGCTTTCAGGTAAGATGTGTAAGTGCGAGTATTTCTATGTGTGGTGTTCATCGGTGATGCTGAATAAATCGAGATTTTTGAATATTTTGCTTCCATTTTTTTCATCATTTACATATCATTATCATGTCTATCCATCCTGTGATTTTCATAATTCTATGACTTTTCCTTCCTTGTGTTGCAATTGGAATGTTGAAACTTGTATATTGGTACAACTGAAAGTGGTCCTCCAGATCATTTACAGCAGTGCCATGGAAAATGAATGGAGTGGTGGTGCTCTTGCACATAAACGATTTGATTCCAAGGAGGCACTTCAAAGTCTTGTTGTCTGGATCAGTGGGGGTTCCAGCGGTCAGACACCTACCCCCTAACAATCCACAACTTATCAACTATCCTATTAACCTGGCCACCGCTATTCTTATCGTTGAATAAGGTTGGGTATTAGTGTCCATGTTGTTAACTATTCTGAGTTTAAGTGTTCTCAAACTCTAAAACTATGATTCTTTTGAAAGCCATTGTCAATAAACCTTATTAATAAAAGTTCACTTCAAATTGTAATCTTTTCATTAAATCTAATATACAGGATGCTAAGTGGAAGCAATTGCCTTCCAGTGCTTAGTTATTTATTGCATGTGTCAATCATTACTCCTAAAGACAACCACATTTATAATGGAGACATTCAAAGAGAATAGTGTCACGTACAGAAGTCAAAAAGTCGGTCTTTGATCCACAGATCTGAAGTGTTTTCTTGTGCTTACAGATTTTTTTTCAGATGACAAACATATGAATATCCAGAAATATTGCAGTGCTAAACACTAATGAATGACGGAAAAAAGACAACATTTACATTTTAGCAAAGACTACCAAAATGAATGCAGTTAAGCAGAGACATGGAATAAGCCAGGTGTTTCATCCTGACTTAGGCCACGTGCACACGTTGCGGAAAGTGGTGCGGATTTTTCCGGACTGATTTTGGTAAATTCGCAGGTAAACCACACTGCAGATTTCCTGCGGAATTACCGCGGATTTACCGCAATTTTTTTGCAGATTTTGTGCGGATTCCACCTACGGTTTTACACCTGCGGGCTCCTATTATGGAGCAGGTGTAAACCGCTGCGGAATCCGCACAGAGAAATGACATGCTGCGGAATAAAGAACGCTATGTTTCCGCCCGTATTTGCATGTGCACTGCGGATTTTATTTTCCATAGGTTTACATGGTACTGTAAACTCAGGGACAACTGTTGCGAATCCGCAGCGGCCAATCCGCTGCAGATCCGAAGCAAAATCCGCAACGTGTGCACATACCCTAAACCTTCTCCTTGAACATCTCGCTCTGTTGCTCAGCAGTGCTGCAGTTACACTATAGACATGGGGACAATGCTAGGTGATGCAAGGGTTCTCTGGTGTGAGCTTTAGGCAGCGCCACACTCTAATTAAACCCCTCTAAACTTGCTGCAAGTTGCCATTTGGCCACGTTAATAAGTTCAGTATTTGGTCAGTATTTTACATCAGTATTTGTAAGCCAAAACCAAGAGTGGAACAATCAGAGGAAAAGTATTATAGAAACACGTCACCACTTCTGTATTTATCACCCACTCCTGGTTTTGGCTTACAGATACTGATGTAAAATACTGACCAAATACTGAACGTGTGAATGTGGCCTTTAATTGAATATTTTGACCCTGGACTGTCCTGGTAATGCCCTGCCTGATTTAGCTTTTGATGCCCGTTGCTGACCTGGACTGACTTAGCCTTCCATTTACTTGCCTTGGTTTTGATTTCAGCTATATCCTGACTTTGTTCTAGTTTTCTATTTTAGTCCTCTGTTTGCCCTATCTGGTTTTGACCTGGCTAGACAACGCTCCTCTGCCAGCTTGCTCCACCATTCAGCAGCTTCTACATGGACATAACCTGAGAGGCAGTTAGTAAGTTCAGGTACTTGTAGAGCAGTTATATGGTAAAATCTATGGTTTCTCTGAGACACGGAAATCAGAGTGGCTAGTGCAAAATCCTTCTTCGGAAGCCCCAGTAAGACACGCCAGGCTTCTACTTCCCTAGAAACCACACTACGTTTTGATATGGGCTGTGTCTGTTAGTTCAGCTAAACCCAAGGTGCCTATTTGTGTATTAAATGAAAACAGGTATAATCTCAAAATACGCCTTTGGGCCTTCTGCACATATAGAAGCAGATTTATAGACAGCGTAAACGTTTAGCACTATTGTCTAACTTTACACCACCTCATTTTTGGCTTATTTTTAGACCAATATATCTGGACTATAGTGGTGGTAGCAGTACAATAGTTATAGCAGTGGTGTTAGTAGTGCAATTGTACCAAAAGGATGATTGTTTGCACAAAAATGTTAATGCACGATGGATCATCTTAAACCACGGTCTTTACAGTTAAGATACAAGCCTTCCAAGAAACCACTTGTTAAATGTCTAAAATCCTTGTAAATGTAGCCCTCAATATGAAGACCAGAATTCTGGCACACTTTTATTAGTAAATTATCCCCATAAATTTTCATGCAATTTTTCTGGCTTGTAAAAAGTGACATGCCTTTAATGTGCTTTTTACATGATTTTTTGTGGCTTTTTTTTACATACATTGGATTGTTTGTTATAGGGAAGACTAAGGAAAAACATGCTTAAAATGGTACAACTGGAAAAAAATCACTGAGGACCCCAACAATGCACCAAAAGTGTTTTAAATAAAACACAAAATGCACTATTTAACAATTTTGCTGTAGATTAACACCCAACATCTACAGTAGTTACCCCATTATTTGCCACTAAATAGAATAAACAAAATGTCATAAGAAAATTGTAACTGCCCTTTGGGCTGCAATTATACATGAAAGTTTTTTAGTGACCATCTTGATGTAGATTTTTCTGAGCATTTGCTGCTGCAAATAAGTGAAAATAAAGATTACTCATCTGGAGCTTCTGTCCCTCCCTTGCCTAGTCCTCTTCTGGTCTCTGTACAACCCAGCCACATGCAATGATATCTCATTCTATGTGATCGCTGTCAAGGGCACATGTCAGTTGCTCAAATCGACTGACATGTGCCGGGAAAGATGTGGGCTCAGCGCTGATGCCTATATCAAAGGGGAAGACCCGACATGCGCCGTTTATGTCCATGGTGGAAACGCACAGAAAATATGTACTCCGCACCTAAGTATATCATTAAAGTTTTGTTAAAGTCAAACACCAGGAAGAATCAAAAACCAAAACAGCTTTATTTAAAGCATACCACATCAATAATAGACAAAAACAACTGCATCAAAAATGTGATAAAAATGCATGTTCAAAAACAGCACACAAAGAAACGCAATTTAAATAACACATGCAGAAATTTTTGCAAAAATTCTACAACATCAAAAACTCAACAAAAGCTCTTCATGGGAATGTGGCCTGAAAGCATTTTTATCTCAGAAAACCTCTAGGGTTATATTCATTGCTTAATGGATTTTTAAAAAAATCTTTCGAAAAACGCCAATGAAAACACAACCAAAAAATACAGAAAAAATGTTAAACAAAAACTTAGGCGAAAATAAAACATTAAAGAAGCACTCCTCCCATCACAGTGTTAACCTCTTAATATATTGGAATCGTCATATTATATAGCACTGCATACTTACAATTGCTCATTTTGGCTTTCTACTCTGCTAATTCTTCTCTGTTCTCTGCTCTTTGTACAAACAAAAAGTCTATTTTCCCTGCAAAAATTATTCACCTCTTCAACTCCTGACCTAGCTGCTCCGCTGCCCCTGCCAGGGACTTTTGCAGTGACTCATGAGTCATGCAGGTAAAATTGACCTCCTGTTTGTACATAGAGCTTTGAAGGATTCAGCTAGTCAATGTCACAATTCCACATAGAGGTGTGTCCGGAAGCAGTTGAGTGACAGTTCAGCCATCCAATCTAGGACAGGGGCGTGCTGAGCTATCAGTATGGTGATGACAGCTCAGCCATCTAATCGGAGCCTAGGGACGTTGTCATGCGTCTGGGTTCGAACCCTTGAGACGGTGCTTTGTGGTTGTCTGTGGAGACACAGCAGATGCACCTTTCCTCAGAGTGTTTAGTTTATGTTATCCTTGCTTCAGTCTTTTAGGGTAACAGGTATTTTCATTTACTCATTTGTCTGCCCTATCACCTTTCGGATGTGGCTTTATATTCTTCTCCCTGCTGGCATTTCCTGCTGATGGTAATCTCATTTGCGTGTCCAGCCATACTGCTGTAGTTTAAGCCAGTCTGTTTTATGCTCTTTTTACCCTATCTTCTGTTTCTTTTTAGGAAGTAGGTGGCATATTCTCTAACAGTACGTACTTAATACTTTATTTTATATTTTGTGGTTTGTTTTACTCACTCTTGGATCTCTTTCTATTTTAGCACACTTACCCTTCTGTAGGTAATTTGCACTCTGCTCCACCCTCCAGTTCTTTAGGAGGAATGTGAAGCGCCTGACGGACTTTCATAGGTCCAACGGCAGCATAGGTCTGAGTTGCTCTCATCTAGTTTGTGGTTAGGGCTATCTCAGCCCATGCAGGAGCCACTAAGGACTGTACAGGAACCAGTAGGGTCAGTTGCAGGTCTTAGTGTGACCTTTTGTCTTGAGTGACTAGCTATGCTATGAGCTGTCAGTGTGTTAATTGACAGTTCAGCCATCCAATCAGGGCCAGGGCATGCAGGGGCTTCTTCCATGTTTCTACTATTCTATTGATTAGCTGGTTTACAGCCTCCAAATGGTACCATTTGTAGCTTAGCTCAAGTGGTGTGTGCTTGCTCTGTATTCTGTGTTTCTCCATTTTGATATTTGTTTCCCGAACTTGGACCTTGCCTTTTGTCATGATATGTACTTTTTTCCCTGTCCTGTATTTTGTATAATATGTCATGATGTGGTGCGACTTCTCTTTGGTTGTATTTACTGTACACTTTGCAATGTCATGGGATGTATGTAACTTAACCTGTCTCCTTTCCCCAATACTTGCAGCCCTAAGCTATAATGTAATTAAGCTTTGTCAACACCACTAGTGAAGGAATAGCCATTCTTCCTCACAGCAGGTGGCTAGTCAAATGTACATACTAGATAGACTAAGCAGAGCCGACCAGTCTAGAATCTTCTGGTGGACCCAACCATTGAATAGAAGGTGTGACCCCTACCCCCTTCATGGGCTGATCCCAGGAGCTCAGACAATCCATTCTTATTTTTGAGATCAGATGTGAGTTGACCCTTGAAGGAGGAGTGGGGATTCTTAGCCGAGGCAAGACCCCACGTCCATCTGTGACTGCGGAAGCGAACGGAGCGAGACTTGAGCTGAGGACATATCTCGTCGTTCGTGGGATTGTTTTGGGATCCCTTGGACTCGTGTGGACTATTGCTTTGTTAGCTGGCACAAGGATTATCGGGAGGTGCCCCCGAATCTGTTCTGTTGGACTCATGTGGACTATTGCTTTGTTAGCTGGTACAAGGATTATCGGGAGGTCCCCCGAACCTGTTCCGTTGGACTAATTGTGGACTCTGTAGATCTACCTGCATGTGTTGTTCCAGTGTTCTTGATAATAAATCTGTTGAATCATCCCTTGGCCTGTTGTCCCTTCTTGCTCTGCCGTACACCCCGTCACACCTTTTTCATCTGTTTTGCCTTGCCTCTTTGTCTTGATCTGCTACCTTCCAGGAATTCTGACCTCGGACTGTGACCTGACTTTGCCTTTGTCTTACCCCTTTGTTTATGACAAGCCCTCTTGATATGTGAGCCCAGACCTCTTGACTACCCAGCCTCCCAGCTTTTCCGTGAGTAGTGACTAGCATCACAGTCAGTTTTTAATCACGTTGTCATGTCGGACGCTGTTCAGACCAGGTCGTTCGACAGACAGCGGTAATTCCGCTTTTGACCACTATGTGCTCATTGGCGTCGGCTAGATTTTATCTAGCTGGTCCGGGGTTAATTTACCTGATGCTCGGATTGGAAGCTGCGCCATGCCCATTGCCTTTAAATAGTTCTCCTGAACATTGGGCGTCGCCGATTATAGCTTCTGTCTTGTGCGTTGTTATCTCGGTCTGGAGTGGTGAGCTAGTAGTTGGAGTATCGTTGCTGGTGGTATATTTCCCTTTGTCTTATTTACTCCTTCCTATATTTGTATTTATTTTGCCCTGCGCATTTATAGTGTATTCCTGAGTGACTGCGGCGTGGTGTATATTTTCCGTTATCCTTGCCTGTTCTAACTGTGGGTATTGGTGTATTATCTTTTCACTGGGTGGTGGGCGGTGGTTTCAGCCTAGGGTTGAAACAGGAGACAGGGCGAGGGTCGAGGCCTAGACATGCACACCATCAGTGTAAACTCTAGGTAAAGGGTCAGTCAGGATTTCCCTAGTCTGAGGGAAATTGCAGGGGCCCGGGTTATTAGCTCTTGCCCACCTAGTCTCCCCGTGACACACGTGATGTCATAGAACTAAAGGAAAACAAAAGAATTAAATAGGTAGGAGGGAAAAAAGGGCAATTGTAAGAACAAAATGCCATCTAATATGATCATTGCAATATATTAAGATGATAAAAACCATGATGGGAGTGCTTTTTTTAACAAAACCCTTAAGGAAGTTACAAAAAATTGTTTCTGGAGATCAAAAAACCAAAGACCAGGTGTGATTTCTGAGCCATTTCCCACTTGAATAAAGGAAGCTTTTGATTGAAAAATAAACTCAGTGTGAACATACCCTTATGCTTCAGTTTGAATTTTTCTTTTCACTTGCACAGTGAATAATGAATGTGTCCAGTTCCAAAGGAAACTGAGAAAATATGGATGAATCAATTCTGCATATTTTAGTGTCTTAACCCCTTAACGACCGCCGATATGCCTTTTAACAGCGGTAGTTAAGGGTTCTTAAATCACAGCGCCGTTAATTAACAGCGCTGTGGAAAAAGTGTATAGTGCCCCCAGAGTCAGATTTTCTCCGGGGTCTCAGCTGCCAGGGGTAGCCGAGACCCCAGAGAAAATGATTCAGATCATTTTTTACCGACCCCGGGTTACAATCGCGGTTATTAACCGTATAACGGCGACCGCAAAAAAAGCGTGATTTGCCATTTAATTTCTCTGTCCTCTGATGTGATCGCACATCAGAAGGCAGAGAAATAGGGTCTCCGATCACCCCCCAATACTTACCAGTGTCTACCGGAGTCCCTGGATCCTCCTTCCCCGCACGGCCGGCTGGCACCAGGCAACAATAGGAAGATTTTTCCTATTGGTTCATTTTGGTCACTGTGATAGACCCTATCACAGTAATCAAAATAAAAAAATAGTAAATGAACCCCTCCTTTATCTCCCGTTAGTTAGGGAAAAATAATAAAATAAAGAAAATATATTTATTTCCATTTTCCCATTAGGGTTATAGTTGAGCTAAAGTGAGTTGGGCTAAAGTTAGGGTTAGGGTTGGGGCTAAAATTAGGGTTAGGTTTGGGGCTAAAGTTAGGGTTAGAGTTGGGATTAGGGTTAGGGTTGGGATTAGGGTTAGGGTTGGGATTACGGTTTGGATTAGGGTTGAGATTAGGGTTAGGGTTGGGATTAGGGTTAGGTTTATGGTTAGTGTTATGGTTAGGGTTGGGATTAGGGTTAGGGGTGTGTTTGGATTAGGTTTGAGATTAGGGTTAGGATTAGGGTTGGGATTAGGGTTAGGGTTGTGATTAGGGTTATGGTTAGGATTAGGGATGTGTTGGGATTAGGGTTAGGGTTGGGACTAGGGCTAGGGTTAGGATTAGGGTTAGGGATGTGTTGGGGTAAGGGTTATGATTAAGGTTATGGTTAGGTTGGGATTAGGGTTAGGGGTGTGTTGGGGTTAGGGTTGGAGTTAGAATAGGGGGGTTTCCACTGTTTAGGCACACAAGGGGGTCTCCAAATGCGACATGGCTCTGCTCAGTGGTTTACCCCCACAAATGGGGCATCAGCATACTCAGGAAAAATTGGACAACAACTTTTGGGGTCCAATTTCTCCTCTTACCCTTGGGAAAATAAAAAATTGGGGGCTAAAAAAATGATTTTTGTGGACAAAAATGATTTTTTATTTTCATGGCTCTGCGTTATAAACTTCTGTTAAGGACTTGAGAGTTCAAAGTGCTAACCACACATCTAGATAAGCTCCTCGGGGAGTCTGTGCAGCGCCCCAGAGTCCTGCTCGTTGCAGTACTGATGCTCCGCCGCTAAGGGGGGCTATGGTACGTCTGATGGCACTGAAGGAGTTCACCTGACCAGGTATCACAGACACCAATACACTTCACAGTCTGGCCTCCAGGGGGAGCTAAGGGTGCTATGTATTAGGCCACTCCTCACAATCTGGTAAAACTGGGGGTTAGATAGGAAGTTAGACAGAAGCTGACTGGGTTGGAACCAGGCAACATCCTGTGGCAGAGGGTGTTGCAGGGGAAGATTCAGGGGGGTCCCTGTCAGGGGTGGGATCCTGACAGAGGCCTAGCGAACAGAAAGAACGTTACGGGACCGCGCCTGCACTTCATCGCGGCAATACCCCAAGAAAGGACAAGAAGCGAGGTTTATTGTGCTGAGTGAGAAACGAGATCAACGCAACAAGGAGAAACACCAGTAGGAGTCGTGCTGTAAGACGAGGCAACATCCTACTGAGGCGCGTAGCCGGTGGCCGGAAACGCCAAGGAAGTATTGAGCTCCAGGCCTTACTTCAAACCTACGGCAGGACAGTCAGTTCTAGGTGGGCTGTCTCATCCCAAATCACCTAAGCAGACAAAGGGGGCAACATTTGGAGAGGGGCGACTCTAGGGTCCCGGAAGACCTCCGAGCCTACCTGTCATACGGGTGCGTCCTAGCCATATCATCTGGGGGGACGAAGAAGAATATCATAATCGAGTTGTGAGAGAACTTCAGAAACAGACACAACAGTTGTGAGGACTATCCCGTAAGCACAGCAGGGAAGGACTACAACACACAAGCGCTAGAAGGTAGGCACAGATTTCCACCTGCAAAGGGAACTCTGGAGGTGCCATCGGACCGGCCAGACTCAGGTAGCCAGGTTAACCGTATTCCGGACTGAGGATCCTGAAGCCTTCAGTAAAGAGGTAAAGAGACTGCAACCTGGTGTCCTCGTTATTCACCGCGACCTACACCACATCACAACATCCTCACATTCTCAACTTTCACTGGACGCCCCTCAGCAGGGTCACGGACCGGGCCTAGCCACCGTGACAACCCCAGACCTGAGACACAGAGGCCCGGTACCGGGTGCCCCTTGGCCCTGCGACAGTGGGGGCGCTCCAACTTGGCGTCACGAACAGGATCTACTTAAGCCTGAAGAATCAGGTCATGTGTGCCTTGGAACTGTGATTTATTGTACTTGGACTGTGACTTATTGCAAAGACTGTGCATTGTTATTGCCGCCCGAAGTTCCCGCCAAAAAAAAAAAGCCACCATTACAGTGCTGAGGGGAGCGCAGGAGGAGAAGAGGGGCGTGGAGTAGGCGTGGATCAGCTAAAGAGCGCGAAAGACAATGGCCGCCCAGTCTAAACATTTTTGCATCCTGAGGACGTGTCCGTCAGCAGCCGAGGTCCGCCTTCTCATCCTCTTTGGAGGGTGGAGACCATGGAGACGGGGCCACCCACGAAAGAGACCGCGGGAAGAAGACACTGGAGAGGAAGCAAAGATGGCGACGCCGGGAGCACCGCGCGGGGACGACCCGACCCAGCATGAGGCTGCACCACCCGACACAGCCCCACATGTGCCATCGTTGCAGGGACTTGCCCTTACGGAGCTACCGATGGGCAGACCCAACTGGCCGCCGTCTGAGGAGTGTGTGGCCGCAGCCGAGGCCCGGCAGATAACACGCTGCCGGGAGGCCGATGCCCATGCGATCGCTCGGCTGGGCCAACCCACGGAAGTCCGCCTGTCTCCGGTGTCCCCCGCTTCCCTCATCCCGACCGCGGCGGAGTGTGAGCTGCAGGCACAGGGACTGAGGATCCTGCCGGAGGCCGAACACCTGCGGCGCCTGATGACGGCGTGGCAGAACAGACCCCAACCCACTGCCCAGGTCGACCTGATGGGCGTTGAGGAGGCCGCCTCCTGCTCAGCCAGAAACTGAGTAAGCAAGAATGCTTCATCACTTGTATATAGTTAACTGTCCGTCTTTCTATGTGTCTTCTTGCTGCTACAACCCGACTAGGGTTAACTCTTAAAGGGATCCCTTAGTTTACCCGGGATCCCTATTTTTGCCTTTTTGCTTTTGTCTCTTGTTCATCATTGTTGAAAAGAACTGCTGGATCATGAATACTGCATGATTACAAACTTATTGTAAATAGTTTGCACCTTCTTAAAGGTGCCCTCTACTGGTTTTACAAAGAAAAGGACTCTTTGCAAAGAAACTGTTCTTGGAAACAGCACCGGAGTCCTTGCTGTATACAAACTTGCAGCTTGAGAAGTTGCACTACCTCCAAGAGACTTGGTCCCCTCTTAAAGGGGACGTTCACCAATAGCACTTAAAGTCGAATAATGCTTACATGTCAAAGTTATATGTGGTTAGCTAGTTAATTGTAAGAAATGTTTAATAATGTGTTAGAGAATGAGGACAGGAAGTGAACCCGTACGGGGTTAGTCGGTGAGTCCTCCTAGGAGCCGTACAGAGATGGCTCAGCGATCCTAAACTGAGAGAAGGTTGATAAGTTCTATACTGTGTATAGTAGCAGAAAGGCAGTAGGCCCGGATGAGGAATGGGGCGGTCCTGCAACAGAGCGAGAGGCAGTAGGCCTGGGGCAGATAGACAGGCGGTCCTGCAGATGTAAAGGTGGAAAATGAAGAAAAGTTGATTAGCCTTATAGTGTTTTATAAGAAGGTCTTTAGTGGATTCAGCGTATACGTCCTTAAAGGCAATGTTAAATTATTGTTCAGAAATTGCACTAAGTAGAATACCCGGTTGGGTAAGAGAAGTTATTTATAGTATGTTATTTAAAATATTTAACCATGTTTGTAACGTTGAAGTGTCCTCACCTCCCATAAATGGAAGCTCTGTTCAAATTTACTTGTTATTGCATTTCAAAAATTGTATGTCTTTTTGCTGACATGTATTGTTGTTTTCTTCCCAGTCCAGGAGTACTGGATTTAGCCGGGGGGAGTGCAGCGCCCCAGAGTCCTGGTCGTTGCAGTACTGATGCTCCGCCGCTAAGGGGGGCTATGGTACGTCTGATGGCACTGAAAGAGTTCACCTGACCAGGTATCACAGACACCAATACACTTCACAGTCTGGCCTCCAGGGGGAGCTAAGGGTGCTATGTATTAGGCCACTCCTCACAATCTGGTAAAACTGGGGGTTAGATAGGAAGTTAGACAGACGCTGACTGGGTTGGAACCAGGCAACATCCTGTGGCAGAGGGTGTTGCAGGGGAAGATTCAGGGGGGTCCCTGTCAGGGGTGGGATCCTGACAGAGGCCTAGCGAACAGAAAGAACGTTACGGGACCACGCCTGCACTTCATCCCCAAGAAAGGACAAGAAGCGAGATTTATTGTGCTGAGTGAGAAACGAGATCAACGCAACAAGGAGAAACACCAGTAGGAGTCGTGCTGTAAGACGAGGCAACATCCTACTGAAGCGCGTAGCCGCTGGCTGGAAATGCCGAGGAAGTATTGAGCTGCAGGCCTTACTTCAAACCTAAGGCAGGACAGTCAGTTCTAGGTGGGCTGTCTCACTCAAAATCACCTAAGCAGACACAGGGGGCAACATTTGGAGAGGGGCGACTCTAGGGTCCCGGAAGACCTCCGAGCCTACCCGTCATACGGGTGCGTCCTAGCCATATCATCTGGGGGGATGAAGAAGAACATCATAATCGAGTTGTGAGGGAACTTCAGAAACAGACACAACAGTTGTGAGGACTATCCCGTAAGCACAGCAGGGAAGGACTACAACACACAAGCGCTAGAAGGTAGGCACAGATTTCCACCTGCAAAGGGAACTCTGGAGGTGCCATCGGACCGGCCGGACTCAGGTAGCCCGGTTAACCATATTCCGGACTGAGAATCCTGAAGCCTTCAGTAAAGAGGTAAAGAGACTGCAACCTGGTGTCCTCGTTTTTCACCGCGACCTACACCACATCACAACATCCTCACATTCTCAACTTTCACTGGACGCCCCTCAGCAGGGTCACGGACCGGGCCTAGCCACCGTGACAACCCCAGACCTGAGACACAGAGGCCCGGTACCGGGTGCCCCTCGGCCCCACGGCAGTGGGGGCGCTCCATCTAGTTATCAAAATGTGGTCACTTGTGGGGGGTTTCTACTGTTTAGGCACATCAGGGGCTCTGCAAATGCAACAAGACGCCCGTAGACCATTCTATCAAAGTCTGCATTCCAAAACAGCGCTCCTTCCCTTCTTAGCTCTGCCATGCGTCCAAACAGTGGTTCTCCCCCACATATGGGGTATCAGAGTACTCAGGACAAATTGCACAACAACTTTGTTGGTCCAATTTCTCCTGTTACCCTTGTGAAAGCAAAAATGTGGGGGTAAAAATATAATTTTTGTGGAAAAAATGTGTTTTTTATTTTTACGGCTCTACGTTATAAACTTCTTTGAAGCACTTGGAGGTTCATAGTGCTCACCACACATCTAGATAAGCTCCTTGGGGGGGTCTAATTTCCAAAATGGGGTCAGTTGTGGGGGGGTTTCTACTGTTTAGGTACATCAGGGGCTCCGCAAACGCAACATGACACCCGCAGATCATTCCATCAAAGTCTGCATTTTAAAACTTCACTACTTCCCTTCCGAGCCCCGATGTGTGCCCAAACAGTGGTTTACACCCACATATGACATATCGGCGTACTCAGGACAAATTGCACAACAACTTTGGGGGTCTAATTTCTCCTGTTACCCTTGTGAAAAAATTAGGGGAGAAAAATCATTCTTGTGGAAAAAATACAATTTTTTTTTTTTTTAAATTATTTATTTTTAAATTTTCAAACAAATAACAAGAACAAGGGTACATGAATCTAAGTTAACATAAGATACAATGATGAGGAAAAAATTCCATTTTCAGCTTATGCACCGAAGAAGTCCACAATTCTGGATAAATATGCAATAATAACCGGTCTAAGTTGTTAGGTTACAGTTTTCGATCCATGTATCTCAAGGAAACCCAATAGGGTAACAGAACAGAAAAACAAATAGAGGGGGGGGGGATTGTACCGGGGGGGGGGAGGGGGGGGTAAAGTAGCTAAAAATGAAACTCTCTACCCAATGTCTCGAAGTTCAACAAGAACGATCAATAAAAGGATTCAAAAAACATACAGAGAGTAAACTAGGTAGTCTTGACCGACAGCGAGACAGTGGTAAGAAAAGTGTCTAATACAACTAAATCGGTTAATGAGTTATAATGAGCTATATCCGGGTCCATCACAGTGCCGTGTTATGGTGTAGCTAGATCTGCTAGTTGCCATGGTAACCAAGTACGGAAGAATTTATCGTGTGTACGTGAATCCCAGCTAGATAATTCCTCCATCCTGCAGATGTCCTGGACTTTTGCGACCCATTCATTAATGTGAGGGGGAACCGTTTGTCTCCAATGTAAGGAGATCAGGTGTTTGGCTGCAGCTATTAGAAGAGGAAGAAGGTCGTGTTTCTTAGGATTATATGACTTCGAGGGGAGTGATAGTAGGACCTCTTGTGGAGTTAGGTCCTGTTTTATTAATCCGATCTGACGGAGTCGGTGAAAAATATCTTCCCAGAATTTAGTGATAACTGGGCAATACCAGAAAATATGTGCTAAAGAGCCCCTAAACTTTAAACATCTCCAACAAAGAGGCGAGTCAGAGAGGCCTAGATCGTAGAGTAACTCAGGGGTTCTATACCACCTGGAGAGGACTTTAAAAGCATTCTCCTGCAGCAGAACACATCTTGAGAACCCGTGCGAGTGTCCCAGAACTTGCTCCGTCTCCTTATTGGAAAGGGATATATCTAGTTCAGACTCCCAAGAGGATATATACAGGGGTTTAAATTGAGTCTTAGGGGAAATTAAGTTATGATATATTTTAGATATTAACTTAGGAGGTATGGGGTTAAGTTTAATTAAGAAGTCTAACCAAAGCCAATCTGAGTTATATTGGATTTCTGACTTGGGTTTAGAGATTATATGTTGTACATGATGTACTTGTATAAAGTCTCTGGGCTGCTTCTTAGCATCCTGAGGCCAACTACAATTTTTTATTTTTATTCCTCTTCGTTATAAACTTCTGTGAAGCACTTGGGGGTTCAAAGTGCTCACAACACATCTAGATAAGTTCATTAAGGGGTCTAGTTTCCAAAATGGGGTCACTTGTGGGGGTTTTCCACTGTTTAGGCACATCAGGGGCTCTCCAAACACGACATAGTGTCCGATCTCAATTCTGCATTGAAAAAGTCAAACGGCACTCCTTCTCTTCCAAGCTCTGCCGTGTGCCCAAACAGTGGTTTACCCCCACATATGGGGTATCAGCATATTCAGGAGAAATATAACAACAAATTTTGTGGTTTATTTTCTCTTTTTGCACTTGTGAAAATAAAAAAAAATTGGTTCTGAAGTAAAATGTTTGTAAAAAAAAGTTAAATGTTAATTTTTTCCTTCCACATTGCTTCAGTTCCTGTGAAGCACGTAAAGGGTTAATAAACTTCTTGAATGTGGTTTTGAGCACCTTGAGAGGTGCAGTTTTTACAATAGTGTCACTTTTGGGTATTTTCTGTCATGTACACCCCTCAAAGTGACTTTAAATGTGAGATAGTTCCTAAAAAAAATGGTTTGTAAATTTTCTTATAAAAATGACAAATCGCTAGTCAACTTTTAACCCTTATAACTTCCTAACCCAAAAAAAAAATGTTTCCAAAATTGTGCTGATGTAAAGTAGACATGTGGGAAATGTTATTTATTAACTATTTTGTGTGACATATCTCTCTGATTTAGGGCATAAAATTAAAAAATTTAAAATTGCTAAATTTCAAAACTTTTCTCCATATTTCCGTTTTTTTCACAAATAAACGCAGGTAATATCAAAGAAATTTTACCACTATAATGAAGTACAATATATCACGAGAAAACAATGTCAGAATCATCATGATCCGTTGAAGCATTCCAATTGTAAAAATTGGCTCTGCTATTAAGCTGCAAATTGGCTCCGTCACTAGGGGGTTAAATACAGCCTGAGGCCGGCGTCACACTAGCGAGTTTTACGGACGTATGAGCACAGAAAATATGTCCGTAAAATACACATTACACACGGCCCAATGAATCTCTATGGGGCTGCTCCTATCAGTCGTATATTACGCATCCGTAATATACGGTATTGTACGGCCGTAGAAAATCACAGCATGCTGCGTTTGTCAGCGTAAAAATACGCCAATGAAAGTCTATGGGGGCGAGAAGAATACGGATTCCACACGGACTAGCAGTGTGACTTGCGAGAAATACACAGCAGTGTTCTATAGAAAAGTCGGTAATTCAATTTGCCGGCTTTTTCTTTCTCCTTCACAAACCCGACAGGATATGAGACATTGTTTACTTACAGTAAACCATCTCATATCCCTTTTTTTTGGCATATTCCACACTACTAATGTTAGTAGTGTGTATGTGCAAAATTTGGGCGCTGTAGCTTGTAAAATAAAGGGTTAAATCGCGGAAAAAATTGGCGTGGGCTGCCGCGCAATTTTCTCCGCCAGAGTGGTAAAGCCAGTGACTGAGGGCGGATATTAATAGCCTAGAGAGGGTCCATGGTTATTGGCCCCCCTGGCTACAAACATCTGCCCCCAGCCACCCCAGAAAAGGCACATCTGGAAGATGCGCCTATTCTGGCACTTGGCCACTCTCTTCCCACTCCTGTGTAGCAGTGGGATATGGGGTAATGAAGGGTGAATGTCACCTTGCTATTGTAAGGTGACATTAAGCCAGATTAATAATGGAGAGGCGTCAATTATGACACCTATCCATTATTAATCCAATAGTACGAAATGGTTAATAAAACACACACACATTATTACAAAGTCCTTTAATGAAATAAAGACACAGGGTGTTGTAATATTCTTACAGATGTGCCTTTTCTGGGGTGGCTGGGGGCAGATGTTTTTAGCCACGGGGGGGCCAATAACCATGGTCCCTCTCTAGGCTATTAATATCTGCCCTCAGTCACTGGCTTTACCACTCTGGCGGAGAAAATTGCGCGGGAGCCCACGCCAATTTTTTTCCGCGATTTAACCCTTTATTTTACAAGCTACAGAGCCCAAATTTTGCACATACACACTACTAACATTAGTAGTGTGCAATATGCAAAAAAAAAGGGATATGAGATGGTTTACTGTTTGTAAACCATGTCTCATATCCTGTCGGGTTTGTGAAGGAGAAATGAAAAGCCTGCAATTGAATTACCGGCTTTTCTGCTATATCGCGCTGAATTAAATATAGATATATATGTATATATATATGTGTGTCTCAATGATATATATATATATATATATATATATATATATATATATATATATATATATACACTCACCGGCCACTTTATTAGGTACACCATGCTAGTAACGGGTTGGACCCCTTTTGCCTTCAGAACTGCCTCAATTCTTCGTGGCATAGATTCAACAAGGTGCTGGAAGCATTCCTAAGAGATTTTGGTCCATATTGACATGATGGCATCACACAGTTGCCGCAGATTTGTCGGCTGCACATCCCAAAGATGCTCCATACAAGGCAGGATGGATCCATGCTTTCATGTTGTTTACGCCAAATTCTGACCCTACCATCCGAATGTCGCAGCAGAAATCGAGACTCATCAGACCAAGCAACGTTTTTCCAATCTTCTACTGTCCAATTTCGATGAGCTTGTGCAAATTGTAGCCTCAGTTTCCTGTTCTTAGCTGAAAGGAGTGGTACCCGGTGTGGTCTTCTGCTGCTGTAGCCCATCTGCCTCAAAGTTCGACGCACTGTGCGTTCATAGATGCTCTTAGGCCTACCTTGGTTGTAACGGGTGGCGATTTGAGTCACTGTTGCCTTTCTATCAGCTCGAACCAGTCTGCCCATTCTCCTCTGACCTCTGGCATCAACAAGGCATTTCCGCCCACAGAACTGCCGCTCACTGGATTTTTTTCTTTTTCGGGCCATTCTCTGTAAACCCTAGAGATGGTTGTGCGTGAAAATCCCAGTAGATCAGCAGTTTCTTAAATACTCAGACCAGCCCTTCTGGCACCAACAACCATGCCACGTTCAAAGGCACTCAAATCACCTTTCTTCCCCATACTGATGCTCGGTTTGAACTGCAGGAGATTGTCTTGACCATGTCTACATGCCTAAATGCACTGAGTTGCCGCCATGTGATTGGCTGATTAGAAATTAAGTGTTAACAAGAAGTTGGACAGGTGTACCTAATAAAGTGGCCAGTGAGTGTGTGTATATATATATATATATATATATATATATATATATATATATATATACTGTATATATGTTTTACCGAACATTTGAGCCCATAAATCCATTAGATGTCGGTTTTGCAAGCCTGCGAGAAAATATCGCAGTACGGATGCCATACGGATTACATACGGAGGATGCCATGCGCAAAATACGCTGCCACACCCTGCCTACGGATGACATACGGATTGCTATTTTGGGAACATTTCTGCGTATTACGGCCGTATTACGGACGTAAAAAACGGACCGTATTGTCTTACGCCTAGTGTGACGCCGACCTGAGACTTCACAAATGCTATGCCTTCTCTAAAAACAAGCTAGCTAGCCATCTGCTTTCCAGTACCTGATCTGTGATGATCAGTAGGAGACTTTCCTTTATCTCTTTCCTCTGCCGAAACCGCACCCTATGATGCCCATACACCCTAATTGCTTTGACATCATTATTACAGGGAACCTGTCACCCCCAAAATCGATGGTGAGGTAAGCTCACCGTCATCAGGGGCTTATCTACAGCATTCTGTAATGCTGTAGATAAGCCGCCGATGTTACCTGAAAGAGGAGAAAAAAACGTTAATTATACTCACCCAGGGGCGGTCCCGCTCCGATGGGCATCTCAGGTCCGGTACAGCGCCTCCCATCTTCATTCCATGACGTCCTCTTCTGGTCTTCCCGCCGCGGCCCTGTTGAGGGCAGAGCAAAGTACTGCAGTGCGCAGGCGCCGGAAAGGTCAGAGAGGCCCGGCGCCTGCGCACTGCAGTACTTTGCTCTGCCCTCAACAGGGCAGACAAAGTACACCTGCGCCGGAGCCGCGGCGTGAAGACCAGAAGAGGATGTCATGGAATGAAGATAGGAGGTGCCGGAGCGGACCTGAGACACCCATTTGACCGGACCGCAGCGGGAATGCCCCTGGGTGAGTATAATATAACCTCTTTTTCTCCTCTTTCAGGTAACATCGGGGGCTTATCTACAGCATTACAGAATGCTGTAGATAAGCCCCTGATGACGGTGAGCTTACCTCACCATCGATTTTTGGGGCGACAGGTTCCCTTTAATACACCTTTGGGATAAATAGCACTGTGGTTAGTAAATACAAAGTAGATGGATTTCATCTGAAAGAGACAACATTACTGGTAATATAAATAGACTTTTCAGTGGATCCCTATGACTTTCCATTGAATTGTTAAGAAGGAAAAAGTAGCTGCTGTGTTCAAGGAGGAATAAAGGACTCAGCAGGCAATAACAGACTGGAAAGCTGGTGTTTGATTGTGGAAGAGCTTGTGTAAGAATACCTCAAGAAATCCCAGTATCACTGGTTATTTTTAAACTGGAAAGTGAGTCAAAATGTTCTTTTGATATGTCAAAGATACACATAAGAAGACCAAATTAGTAAAGCCTGTGATCTCAGATCTCCAAGGACTTCTGCAATGACAGAGCTCTGTAGAGAAATAAACCCCTTTGGCACCACTCACAGATTTCTGTTACTTAAAATTTAACATACATCTCTTAAGTGTGCTGCCATTCATTTTGATGGTTCTTTGCTTAAATGTCACTTCTTCAGCAACAAACGTCGCCGTCCGTCGTTTGTTAGAATGGAACCCTATGGCGCAGGATCCGTCAAATGACGGAATCCAGCAACGGATTCTGTTTTTTTTTTTTAAAATGAGCATGCTCCGATTTTTTTAGGATCCAATTAGCTGGATCAGTTAATCCGATCCGTCGAAAAAACAGATCCGCGCCTCAGTTTTTCACAATCTGCGACGGATTCGTTGTTTTCAACATTCGACGGATTGTGACTGATGGCAAAAAACTGATGTGTGAAAGCAGCATAAGAGGGAAGGGGTTGGCTAGAAGTGACGACATGGTTATGTAAGTTTTAAGTATTATCAGACAAATGAAAATATGGCTATATTCCAAAAACGAGTTTTTGGTAAGTTTTTGACACCACCTATTGTCGCTGTGCAAAAAAATTGCTGCAACTTATAGTTCCATCAAAGTGGGTGGGACTTATAGCAATCTCACACCCACTGAGCTTTTTAGTTTTGACACTGCGTAAACTGACCTGTGGTGCCTGTTTCAAATTGGCAACTTCTCTGGTGGATACACTGAGTTGTATGTGCGGATTTATCCTTAGATGCAGAAATATTGATGATAAAAACACATATGAGCGGAAATGCACTAAAATGCATGTAATCCACACATAACTGTATCAATAAAGTTTAGTCAAAGCTAAATATCAGGAAATATCAAAAACAAAGTAGCCTTATTTAAAACATGACATACCAAAAAGAGACAAAAACCATAGCGTTAAAGCCAAAGTTATCTGAGCCCTAGGTATTGCATCAGCTCATTTTCCTTTTTGTAATTTATAAAATGTAAAAAAATGACAATATTTATATCTTTTTTTGCCTAAAATGCAAAGATAATGTGTCATCTTTAACTTAAGCCCTTTTAGAGATCATTCAATCATCAAATTTCTTACCTGTTCACAATAAGGCCGGGGTGACACTTATAATAATAATAATAATTTTTACTTTTATATAGCGCTAACATATTCCGCAGTTTTACACACATTATCACATTATTACACTTGCGAGTGCAATACAAGAAACTTGTGCAAGACTCTCGCCTCAATACCCGGAGGGACCCGAGGGTTTAGCTGCATAGAAATACATGCAGCTGCACGCTCTGGTCCCGAGTGCCAGTGGCAGTGCCGGGTTTTGAGGCGAGAGACTTGCGCGAGTTTCTCGCATTGCACTCGCAAGTGTGACCCCGGCCTTACAGTAATTTTGACCAGGAGTGTTCAAATTTTTATATGCCACTGCATATGCACACTGCTCAAAAAAGTGAAGGAAACACTAAACCAACACTATGTAACTCCAAGTCAATCACACTTCTGTGAAATCAATCGATCCAGTTATGAAGCAACACTGATTCTGAATCAATTTCCCCTGCTGTTGTGCAAATGAAGCAGACAACAGGTAGAAGGGAATTAGCAAGACCACCCCTATAAAGGAGTGGTTCTGCAGGGGGTGACCACAAACCATTTCTTTGTTCCGATCCTTTTTGGTTGTTGGTCACTTTTTCATTTTGTAATTGCTCTCACCCCTAGAGGTACTGTACAGCAGCATGAGGTGGTGTCTACAACCCACAGAAGTTGCTCAGGTTGTGCAGATCATCCAGGATGGCACATCAATACGAGCTGTGGCAAGAAGGGTAGCTGTGCCTGTCAACACAGTCTCCAGAGCATGGAGCAGGTACCAAGAGACAGGCCAGTATACCAGGAGACGTGAAGAGGGCCGCAGGAGGGTAACAACCCAGCAGCAAGACCGCTAACCTTCTTCTTTGTGCAAGGAGGAGTAGTGCCAGAGCCCTGCAAAATGACATCCAGCAGACCACTAACATCCATGTGTCTGTTCAAACTGTCACAGACTCCATGAGGGTTGTATGAGGGTCGACATCCACAAGTGGGTGTTGTGCTTGCAGTCCAACACCATGCAGGGCAATTGGCATCTGACAAAGAACATCAAGATTGGCAGATTCGACACTGGCATCCTGTGCTCTTCATGGATGAGAACAGGTTCACACTGAGTACATGTGACAGATGTGATAGAGTTTGGAGATGCCGTAGAAGGACGTTATGAAGCCTGCAACATCCTTCAGCATTACCAGTCTGTTGATGGGTCAGTAATGGTGTAGGGATGCATTTCTTTGGAGGGCTGCACAGCTTTCCATGTCCTAGCCAGAGGTACCCTGACTGTCAATACGTATCGGGATAACATTCTCAGGCCCATTGTGAGACCATATGCAGGTGCAGTGGGCCCTGGGTTCCTTCTGATGCAGGACAATGCTAGGCCTCATGTGGACAAAGTATGTCAGCAGTTCCTGCATGATGAAGGCATTGATACTATTGGACTGACCTGCCCGTTCCCCAGACCTGAATCCAATCGAGAACATCTGGGACATCATGTATCATTCCATCCACAAATGCCATCTAGCACCACAGAGTGTGCAGGAGTTGACTGATGCTTTGACCCAGGTTTGGGAGGAGATCACTCAGGAGAACATCTGCTGCCTCATCAGGAGCATGCCCAGACATTATAGGTAGGTCATACAGGCATGTTGAGGTCACACAAAACTGAGCATAATTTCCTTGTCTTGAGGCATTCCCACTGAAGTTGGACCAGCCTGTAGTTTGATTTTCCTCTTTGATTTTAAGTATCATTCCAAATCCAGACCTCCATGGAATATTACTTTTGATTTTCATTGACCATTTTTATATGTTATTGTTCTCAACGCATTCCACTATGTAATGAATAAAGATTTGCAACTGGAATATTTAATTCAGTGACATCTAGAATGTGGCATTTTAGTGTTCCCTTTATTTTTTTGAGCATTGTATGAGGCCGCCTTCAAACGTTCGTGTTTCCAGTACATGTAGTATCCATTTTTTTCAGTGATACCACATTTTAACCACGATAAGCTATGCCTCTATGAACATGTCAGTGTTTTTATGGCAGCACAGAAGACAAGGGCCAATACAAGTTTATGGGTCCATGAAAAACATATGGATAGCATCAGTGTACAGTACATGTGCTGTCCGTGTTTAAGTATAGGAGAACCTTGGTAATTTTATTTCTCTTTCATCCATAAAAAACACTGATGGTAAAAAATGACACACTGATGATACACTGATGGGACACTGATATAAAACACATATGGTAAAAATAAAAACACGGATGACACTTTTATGATACATATGTAAATAAACCTGGCACTCAACTTTCTTATCTGGAGATTTATTTTATTATCAGCAACAACAAAACGTTTCGGTCCCAAACTGGACCTTCCTCAGTTACTGAAAGTGCAAAAATAATAAAGAAACAATATACAAAAAATAAAGTATATACAATACTGGACATCCAGTGTATAACGAACATGGCAATACAGATATTGCAAAGGTACAAAAACAGTACAGAACCGACCAATATTGGCACAATACTACTTTGGAAGGTGAATGTACAGTAATCCGCATGGGCATTTGATGAGGTAAATGACAAAAGACGATTCACATGTATAATAATTTTTAATCTGGAAGCTTTTGCCAGTGTGTGGATGCTGGAAAGTGTTACCCTTCTGTACATTCCCACATTGTGCGCAGTGTAGACATGGGAATGTCCCCATTTTGGGATGTGACAGAAATCTTGATTTGGTTGTCTGTGTAGGCCCAAAGTCCGCCCTGACCAAAGTGTCCCTGAGGTTCTGTGGTCTCTTGAAGCAAGGGAGGAAAGGGAGTTTGAACTCTGGAACCGTAGGATACGCTGTGGAGAGTAAAGGCCGGTGTTTTCTGATGTGTTTATGGAGGATGGAGGAGATCGGGTGGTAGACATGTACAAAGGGGACTCTTTTGCCCTGGTCATTACTCCGGATGCTAGTAGGAGGACTTAATTGTTCCTGTAAAACGCGTTCGGGGTAGCCACGTCGCTGAAACTTCGTGGTCATATCCCGTAGGCGCTGGTCCCGTAAGGCCTGGTTAGAGACAATACGGCGTACACGTTGGTATTGTGATCGAGGGATACAGCGTTTAACTGCCGGAGGATGAAAGCTATCGTAATGCAGGACGCTATTACGATCAGTGGGCTTCACATGGAGGTCCGTAGTTAGACGACCCTCGTTATCCTTCACAACCATGGTGTCTAGAAAACTTACGGACCCAGTGTTGTGGGTTATGGTAAACCTAATGCCCGGCCATGCTCCATTCAAAAAAGTAAAAAATGTTTCCAGGGATTCCAACGTGCCCCCCCATAGGCAAAATATGTCATCTATATAACGTGTCCAGTACAGGACGTTTGACGTGAAGAGAGGATGTTTATAGATGATGGATTCCTCAAAGTGTGCCATATAGGCATTAGCGTACGGGGGCGCGACGTTGGAACCCATGACGGTCCCACGTATCTGGAGGAAAAACTGGTCCTGGAAAAGAAAATGGTCATCTCTAACATATCCTGGACATATGGGTGCATGCATTATTTCTTAATCCTCCCTGCATTCTATACCTAATAGGGCTTTGCCTAGTCAGCAGTTTACAGACCAATACTCTGCATCTTCATGGGTATGACTCGCTTCTTATTAACCACTTCCCCCCTGGCCCACCACTTATAGGTTAATTCCTTTTTTACAGAAACTATCAATCATTTGCCTATATGGGCACATTTTTTCTTCTAACCTCTGCGTAGCACGGTATGTAACTTACCACTTCACTCACAACAGATTAACCATTCACCTTCTAAAGTAGTATTGTGCCAATATTGGTCGGTTCTGTACTGTTTTTGTACCTTTGCAATATCTGTATTGCCATGTTCGTTATACACTGGATGTCCAGTATTGTATATACTTTATTTTTTTGTATATTGTTTCTTTATTATTTTTGCACTTTCAGTAACTGAGGAAGGTCCAGTTTGGGACCGAAACGTTTTGTTGTTGCTGATAATAAAATAAATCTCCAGATAAGAAAGTTGAGTGCCAGGTTTATTTACATATGGTTATGGTGTTGGAACCTACCTGAGCACCACTAATACTAAGGCAGTGCACGAGTTTATCTATTTATTTTACTTTTATGATACATTGATGGAAAGCACTGATGGTAAAAATAGACACACGGATGACACACTGATGGAACACACTGATGACACCAGTACCGTTTTTTCACATATATGTTTTATACGGACGTGTGATGGAAGCCTAAGGCAGAGAAAGTATGCTTGTGAGGACAATACCCCACTTCTGTAATCCCTCCTGCTTGTCTGGAACTGTAGATGGATTACTCTTGACAACAGTCAGTGGACAAAGAATTGTACGCATAGAGATGCCTCGTTGCTATAATTTTTAGGGAAATTTCTCACAAAAAAAACAACATTCTTGACAAAGAAAGAATATTTCAGTTTTGATAATGGCTACATTGGCAATCTAATAAACATAAGTTTGTTGAAACAGTGGTGACTTTTTAGAAGCTGGGCGGAACATATTCTCTGTGTGTTGACTAATTTGTGTGCAAAGTTAAACAGATCCATTCATATAACTAACTGATATTACCAATTACATAATTTGCAAATATAGGAGAGAGAAGCACCAAAAATTTAGTGCATAAAAATACCATGACATTGGTATTGTCGACCCCCGTGAATAAGAGCCTTCCAATGGGGTCCCTGACCCCTTTCCTTCCCAACCCCGAATAACAACATGAGTCTCAAATTGGATATAATTGGCCACAGTGGCCTTTATTATAACAAACAAAACATATAACCGTAGCCTGAGCTGGGAAGGGGTCCTTGAAGCTAAAAGTCTGGTGTTAACCATAGTATAAACAAGTGGACAGGAAAACCAACCGTAGATGACTCTCAGCCGTTACCCCACAGGCTCGAGAGCACCAAAACACCCCGAAGGGTTACCATTGTCCACTTCCAACTTAGGAATCTGGCCCACCGTTACCAAGATTCCCCCAAATCACCAGACCCGCAACCAAAACTTATACCAACTGGAGAATCCGTATCCCGACGGATCCCCCAGGCCAATTTAGCACCAACTCCAAGGACCCCTCCCCCCGCCTACAGCCATTATGACCCGAAAACATTGTACCAACCAAGTATTACCAAATACACAAACATATAGGGCGGGTGGGTGGGACTGCTCACAGATCCTCAGAGCGGGAAGTGACCAGCTCCTCCCCCCCAGTCACCCATAACCCTCTCAGACCAAGATTAACCCTCCCCTAGGAACGACACCCCACGCCCCTTATTCATGCTCCAAACCCCCTGTCATGGCGGCTTCCACGTACACCACCCGGGGGAGGGGGTGGGGCGGCTCACTCCAGCCTGGTCCTTATTGGCCGTAGCAACCTATTATATGGCCAGATACAGATGACTTATAAGTTATGTGAACACAAGACTGAACCACTGAAAAATTCCAAATTGTGCAGATGTAGGTGTAGAAATGTGGCTTTGCCAAATATCTCATCCTTTGCAAAAGATGCAGTGAAAATCTGCAAAAAACTGAAGGTCACTATCCACTGCAGATTTTCATCTTTTCCATAACCTGCGGATGAGATTTCTTTAAATCTTTATTAAGTCTGCTATGCACTGTAATATGCAGGAGATTTTTCCTAAATAAATCCTAATGCACCATGTGCTGTCCAGGTAAGCAGAGGTTAACAATGAGGATTTAATGAAATGTCTCCAGTTTCTGCAGCTTAGAGCAGTAATATCAGCAGGAGGTAGAGCACATGAATGA
The DNA here is from genome assembly GCF_051348905.1 of Ranitomeya variabilis. Taxonomy (NCBI): domain Eukaryota; kingdom Metazoa; phylum Chordata; class Amphibia; order Anura; family Dendrobatidae; genus Ranitomeya; species Ranitomeya variabilis. The sequence continues at coordinate 655,628,620 of NC_135234.1, forward strand.
CAGCAAAAAGCAAGGAGAAATCCTTTCTGTACAATCTGCCTTCCTCTGACTGTACACCTGATCTGTACATGGTTTATTACAGATGATCTACATGGCTGCGAATTCTGTCAGTTAAGCGCCATATAATGTTACACACACAGAAATGGTTATGGTTTTTTTTTTCATTAATTACAGTATTTTTTACAAATAAAAAAGCAAGAAAAAAACAAACAAAAAAAAACAAAAACAAGAATATAATTAAAACAAAATGAATAAAAGTAATAATATAGCTCTCAATGGAAGGCTTGTCGCCGCCAGTGAGCCTGCTATCTTGGATTTTATGCCTTTGATTTAAGGCAGGGTCTGACGAGTGTGTGAAAAATTGTCTAATCTTCATCCAGAAAACATGGACAATTAATATCCATATTGTCATGCATATTCCAGTAGTGTGCCTTCCATGTGTCCGTATTTTACATTGGTGTAGCATCCAAATTTATAAGATATTAGTTTCTTAGGATAACAATGGAGATGTATCTGTAAATATTAGATGCAATGTGGGTGGTCAGTATAGGATGCCTTTTTTGCTAGTACCTATAGATTTGTATAGACGGGTGTCATCTGAGATATGGAAGATAACAGTGCACTCGGTCCGTCCGTGTGAAAAAACTGTCATCCAAGTAGCCCAACTGAATTACATTGGCAGTGTGCTTTCTCATTTTTACTCGGACAGGATATGTCCACATAATAAGCTTGTCTGAACGAGCCCGTACGTGGATGACATTCCAACTGTCATCCATCAATTAAAGGCATGGCTACTGACTTGGAAGCTAAACAGGACACAGAGTATTGTCTATGGATTCCCATCCGACCGCTGTCCACTCATTGGCAAATAGTGAGGGTGCTGTTCAAGGATCATTTTCAGGGGTGTATCACATTGTGGGGATGTGAGAAGACAGTTTTTTGGGATGCTATCTAAGTGGCAATGGTTTAAGTTTAAAGGGGTATTCCCATCTCCAAGATACTAGCCCAATATGTAGTAGGTGTAATAGTAATAATATTTGTGAATATTTCCAATTAGAAATGTAGTGTAGTTCTTCTAATTCCCTATATCTCTTTCTTTCCTCATGTACAGGCATTGTAGGACATTGTAGGACCTTAGGTATCCATGGTTACGACCACTGAAATAGTGACAGTTACTTAGCTAAATGCTAGTGGTCGTAACCATGGATACCTAAGGTCCTATAATGCCTGTACATGAGGGAAGAGACATAGGGAATCAGAACTATATGGCTATGTGCACACGCTGTGGATTTGCTGCGGATCCGCAGCAGATTTGATGTTGCGGATCCGCAGCATTTTTCCATGAGGTGTACCATACCATGTAAACCTATGGAAAACAAATTCCGCAGTGCACATGCTGCAGAAAAGACCATGCAGAAATGCAGCGGTTTATTTTCCGCAACATGTCAATTCTTTGTGCGGCTTCCGTAGTGGTTTACACCTGCTCCACAATAGGATTCCGCAGGTGTAAAACCGCAGGTGGAATCCGCACAAAAAACTGAGAAAAACCGCAGTAAATCTGCTGTAATTCCACACTGTTTTTGGTAAATCCACAGGGAAACCACACTGCGGATTTACCAAAAACAGTGCGAAAAAATCCGCACACCATTCCACAATGTGTGCACATACCCTACTACAATTCTAATTGGAGGTATTTGCTAATATTATTATCATTATTACACCTACTACATATTGGAATAGGATCTTGGAGATGGGAATACCCCTTTAAAGGGACACTGTCACCCCCTCCAGCCGTTATAAACTAAAAGAGCCACCTTGTGCAGCAGTAATGCTGCATTCTAACAAGGTGGTGTCACGGGGAGACTAGGTGAGCAAGAGCTAATAACCCTGGCCCCTGCAATTTCCCTCAGACTAGGGAAATCCTGACTGACCCTCTACCTAGAGTTTACACTGATGGTGTGCATGTCTAGGCCTCGACCCTCGCCCTGTCTCCTGTTTCAACCCTAGGCTGACACCAACAGCCCACCACCCAGTGAAGAGGTAATACACCAATGCCCACAGTAAGCACAGACAAGGATAAAGGAAAATATATACCACGCCGCAGTCACTCAGGAATACACTATAAATGTGCAGGGCAAAATAAATACAAATATAGGAAGGAGTAAATAAGACTAAGGAAAATACACCACCAGCAAAGAATCTCCAACAACCAGCTCTCCACTCCGGACCGAGATAACAACGCACAAGACAGAAGCTATAATCGGCGACGCCCAATGATCCGGAGAACTATTTAAAGGCCATGGGCATGGCCCAGCTTCCAATCCGAGGATCAGGTAAATTAACCCTTGAACAGCTGGACAAAACCTAGCCGACGCCAATGAGCAAATAGTGGTCAAAAGCGGAATTACCGCTGTCTGTCGAACGACCTGGTCTGAACAGCTTCCGACATGACAGGTGGCTCTTTTAGTTTTTGTTGCTGGTATTCCCTAAATAAAACGTTTTATAATTTTGCCCAAATACCTATCTTTATACCTAGAGGCAGGTCTTTGAAGTGCCCAACTGCCGTCAGTCATCTCTTCTGGGGCGCTGGTCGCCGCCCCCCAGCGATGTTTTCCTCTGATATCCGGCGCCTGCGCTGTGCTCTTCTGCCTGGGGCAGGCGCATTGAGCATTGGCCGTCATAGCTCAGATGCTGGGTTCCGGACTGCGGCTGTGCGGGCAGTGCGGCCACCCTGGTACTGAATCCCCGCCCCGCAGTGTGTTATGCATTATGCACAGTGCGGGGCTGGGATTCCTAGGCATGGCACAGACGCAGTCCGGAACCTGGCATCTGAGCTATGACGGCCAATACTCAATGCGCCTGCCCCAGGCAGAAGAGCACAGCGAAGGCGCCGGATTTCAGAGGAAAACATCGCTGAGGGGGCGGCGACAATCGCCCCAGAAGAGATGACTGACGGCAGTTGGTCGCTTCAAAGACCTGCCTCTAGGTATAAAGATAGGTATTTGGGCAAAATTATAAAACGCTTTATTTTGGGAATAACAGCAACAAAAACTAAAAGAGCCACCTTGTTAGAATGCAGCATTACTGCTGCACAAGGTGGCTCTTTTAGTTTATAACGGCTGGAGGGGGTGACAGTGTCCCATTAAGTTCCCACAATGAGAATTTGGTACACTTTTTCCACTGTGTATTTTCATAACATGTAGTGTCTTAAAGTTCTAGCAAAGTTTATGGGATTTATAGGACTCTCATGCGCACTGTGCTTTATTTCATGCTGCATAAACTGACCTTTGGTGCATTTTTTAAATGTCAATTTGTCTTACAGAGAATATGCGTTACATTTATGTATTATTCCCATATACTTGTATGAGATTAGGAAAATCTGCAGGTTAAAAACGCATTTATAGTTAGTTTTACTGCAGAAATGCACTAAAACTGCAAGTAATCCACATACGGTATGACTTTATCAATAGAGTTTTATCAGAGTAGTATATGGCCTCATTCAGATTTTTATTTTGCACTCACGTTTTCTATACTTGTTTACTCATGGATACAACACGTACCTATTAAAATCTATGGTGCTTATCACATGGCGTATTTTTTCTTAAGGAGATGCGCTCATTTTTTCCAGTGAAAAAGACCAATACAAGCCTATGAGACTGTGAAAAACACGTTCAGCACACTGATATAATCTGTGTGCCATCCGTATGCTGTACGTATTTAATGTTGCAAAGTATAAGAGAAGCTTTGTAACTCATTTATCCATCTGCGAAAAACACTGATGGCAAAAACGGACACATGGACCGTTCCCTGGTGACACACTTATCCAAAACACCGAGGACACTGGTACCATTTTTCACATACATGTTTAGATAAGTTCCTTGGGGGGTCTAATTTCTAATATGGGGTCTCTTGTGGGGGGTTTCTGTTTAGGTACATTAAGGGCTCTGCAAACGCAATGTGATGCCTGCAGACCATTCCATCTAAGTCTGCATTCCAAATGGCGCTCCTTCCCTTCCAAGCTCTGCCATGCGCCCAAACGGTGGTTCCCCCCCCACATATGGGGTGTCAGCGTACTCAGGACAAATTGGAAACCAACTTTTGGGGTCCAATTTCTCCTGTTACCCTTGGGAAAATACAAAACTGGGGGCTAAAAAATAATTTTTGTGGAAATAAATGATTTTTTATTTTCACGGCTCTGCGTTATAAACTGTAGTGAAATACTTGGGGGTTCAAAGTTCTCACAGCACATCTAGATAAGTTCCTTGAGGGGTCTAGTTTTTAATAAGGGGTCAATTGTGGGGTTTTTCTACTGTTTAGGTACATTAGGGGCTCTGCAAACGCAATGTGACGCCTGCAGAGTAATCCATCTAAGTGTGCATTCCAGATGGCGCTCCTTCCCTTCAGAGCTTTGCCATTCACCCAAACAGTGGTTTCCCCCCACATATGGGGTATCAGCGTACTCAAACAACTTTTGGGTCCAATTTCTTCTCTTACCCTTGGGAAAATAAAAAATTGGGGGCGAAAAGATCATTTTTGTGAAAAAATATGATTTTTTATTTTTACTGCTCTGCATTATAAACTACTGTGAAGCACTTGGTGGGTCAAAGTGCTCACCACACATCTAGATAAGTTTCTTAGGGGGTCTACTTTCCAAAATGGTGTCACTTGATGGGGGTTTCAATGTTTAGGCACATCTGTGGCTCTCCAAACGCAACATGGCGTCCCATCTCAATTCCTGTCAATTTTGCATTGAAAAGTCAAATGGCGCTCCTTCCCTTCCAAGCTCTGCCATGCGCCCAAACAGTGGTTTACCCCCATATATGGGGTATCAGCGTACTCAGGACAAATTGCACACCAACTTTTGGGGTCCATTTTCTCCTGTTACCCTTGGTGAAATAAAACAAATTGGAGCTGAATTAAATTTTGTGTGAAAAAAAGTTAAATGTTAATTTTTTTAAAACATTCCAAAAATTCCTGTGAAACACCTGAAGGGTTAATAATCTTCTTGAATGTGGTTTTGAGCACCTTGAGGGTTGCAGTTTTTAGAATGTTATCACACTTGGGTATTTTCTATCATATGGACCCCTCAAAATGACTTCAAATGTGATGTAGTCCCTAAAAAAAAATGGTGTTGTAAAAATGAGAAATTGCTGGTCAAATTTTAACCCTTAGGCTAGGTTCACATTGCATTAGGGCAATCCGTTTAGCGCATACGCTAGCGGATTGCGCTAACGCAATGTCACAAAAGGGATCGCGTTTGGCGATCCCGCTAGCGCAGATGCCCGATCTGCGCTAGCGAGGAACGGACCTCGGACGCTGCAAGCAGCGTTCGAGGTCCGTCCGAAAATAACGGGACATCGCTAGCGCATGCCAAAAATGGCATGCGTCAGCGATGCGTTAGCGACCCGTTAGCACATTGCGGTCAATGGGTGCGCTAATGGACCCGTTACATAGCGTTAATTGCAACAATTGCGCCATTTAACGGAGTCCGCTAGCGGACACCCATTAACGCAATGTAAACCTAGCCTAATAATTTTCTGAGAGTTTTTTTATTGGTACCAGATTTTGGGTCCTGGTTTTAGGAGCAACCAGAAGAGCTTGATTGGGAATGGGCTCTGCCATACCTCCAGTCTGGACTTTGCAGGGCCTATTTAAGGCAGCTCAGCTGTCTCAGGTCTGTCTGTGTTTAGTCTCTGACAGAAACTAGAGAGCTGGACTGTTATCTGAGCAAGTGAGCCCATATTTGCACTATGAACTGTTTTGTATATCTTGTTGTTAACAAGCTAACAGCTGCACAAAAGCGTGATTTACTGTAATAATTATGCAGGTCCCATGACAGTCATCTATGGCTGCTGCACTGCAGGTATCACAACACAGCTGTCGGGTCACCTGGGACCAGGGGCTCCTTCCCTGTCCCTAACACTAGGAGCACTCTAGCTCGCCCTATTCTCCGGGATACTTCTGAAGGTGAAGATTCCGGGGCCTTCACCCTTGCCTTATGTCCTGAGTCAGCCCTCCATTTGTTCTCTTCCCCCACCCAGGGAAGAGAGGCACTACTGTGCACTGTAGTATACTAACCCGACAAATAAGGCAACACAAGCAAGGGTTTGCAGAAAATGCCAGGCATGCAAAATATTCACTCATATGTAACAGAGGAATGCACTGGGTGTGGAGGTAGGGGAATAAACCAAAATACAGAAGGATAGGGAATTACCACACATACAAACCAAGCAACAGTCACAGATAACTCCTCCAACTCTCATTCTCATATGAACACCTCTCTCTCCATTAGCCATACAGCAAATGCTAACTCTGACAAGGATTTGCAACATAGCCCAGATTATAAAGGGGAAAGGAGTGGCTGACTGAGCTCAGCAGTGAGCACAGAGATTTCCAAAATGGCTGATGGCCCCTGTTCTGCCAGAAGGAATAAACACCATTAAAATGAAGGAGAAGTGCTTCTTCTTAGCGCCGGAGTAGGAGTAATCAGATGCTGCGGTCTTCTTGCTCCACACTGTCGAAGTGACCCCATGACAGCAGGCATTCATGGCTCTTCTTTTGATTGATGGCCTGGTGCCTTGTCATTGTTGCATAATGACACACATGTGACATCATGCCAGGCCAGTTAACAAAAGAGGAGCCATGGATGCTGGCAGGTAAGAGGCGGTACTCTTGGTGTCATGCAGTGGCCTTAGACCACTGGCGTGGCTGAGCAGCAGCACTCAATGTCAAGCAGCAGCCACAAAAGCAAATAAGATTTTAGGATGTATAAAAACAGAGATAAAATCCTGGGATCCCAACGTATTATTACCCCTTTATAAATCACTGGTGAGGCCACATCTAGAATATGGGATCCAGTTTTGGGCTCCACATTTTAAAAAGGATATTCAGAAGTTAGAATCAGTTCCATGACGGGCAACTAGATTATTACAAGGGATACCATATGAGGAGAGGTTGGAAAAGCTGGGCTTGTTTAGCTTAGAAAAAAGAAGCCTCAGAGGAGATCTCATTTACCTGTATGAATATATGTATGGCCAGTACAAAACACTGGCACATGACTTATTCCTTCCAAAGACCATACTTAGGACTAGGGGGCACTCATTATGGGTGGAAGAAAGTTGATACTGACAGCTAAATAGGAAAGGGTTCTTTCCAGTTAGAGCAGTCAGACTGTGGAATCCCTGACCACAGGGGGTAGTAATGGCATTAACTATAAAAGCTTATTAAAATTGGTGGACAATTTCCTTGATACACATAACATTGCGGGTTATAGTTAAATTAGTGACGAAAGGTTGAACTTGAGGGATCTAGGTCTTTATTCAACCTATGTAACTATGTAACTATGTAACAAAGAAGTAAGGGCCTCACTTGACAAATTATGGGCTTCTAGTCTTGTCTTCCTACTTCCTGCTCAGATTACAGGACTGTGGAAAAGATGTATTGTAGCATCTTGCTTGTTTTCCTTGTCCCATTCAGTCAGTGTGATTTTCCACCTCACTATGACACCATTGTACTAAGAAAAACACAAGCAGAGGTCACACGGGGAAGGAAAATGTATTTATCTAGTAATCTTACGGAAGTGGAATTTTTTCTATTACAGTGTTCACAGCCAACAAAACCAAATAGCAGTTTTTATAAATGATGGCCTCTGAAACAAACCAAATTTATCAAATAATCTATAATACACACCTTGTGGTATTGGAGGCAATAACCGCCTCCCTAAATATAAGGCAAGTGCCTCCTAATAATTTTTTCCTCTTGGGTGATTTTCTCATTTGGAATTTATAATCACTCTGCTCTTGCTGTATTGGTGAATGAGGAATACTGAGGGGAAGTGTTTATTCAAATAAAGTGTTTTTTTTCTGTGTGTGTTGGGGTGGCTTCAGACTTGTATTTTTAGGCCGGGAAGGGCCCAATAATCATGTAACTTCCCAACCTGATAACATAAGCTCACAACTGTCTGCTTTACCTTGGCTGGTTATCAAAAATAGGGGGACCCCATCATTTTTTTTCATCTTTTTATTAGGATAATACATGCACAGCAAACTACACACACACAAAGCACAGATTTATATCTCACGGATCTCTACCTATCTATCTACCCCATGTTTATATATCTTCTGTATCTATCTACCCTATATCTAACTACATTCATACCTAAATTCACATGTTATTTAGGTGTACCCATATAAATGGCCCACCCAAAAAGGTTTGCCTCATCACTGAACATAATGTTCTGTGTAAACTGAGGGTCCTGCCCATTCTGCAAATTCAGAGTGCCGATCTGGCATCAGTCGAACATCCATTCGGCAGGTATTAGCTACTCTCAAATGACACTCTTACAAAATCCAGCTGCTGCAGCATCTCAACGAGGATGACCCAGATCAGCGAGCTGCTGAATTTGCAGAATAGGCAAAATAAAAATTGGAACAGGACCCTCAGTTTACACAGAACATTATGTTCAGTGATGGGGCAAACTTTTTTGGGTGGGCCATTTATATGGATACACCTAAATAACATGGGAATGGTGATAGTTTTCTTGCGTAGGGTGTCTTGCATTGAAATCTGCTGCAATGACCCATGTACTGCGTTCACCAGACATCAACACAATTTCTATCCGCTCCTCACATGTTAACCTCTGTGACATGTCAATGGCTGTAAACAAAGGGAAACTTGTAAATAACTCATGAAAGAATAAAGGTATGTTAAAACCAAGCACACCATTGCTTTTCTTTTGAAATTCTCAATAAGTTTGATGTGTCACATGACCCTCTTCCCATTGGAAAAAATAAAGTTGGATCCAAAATGGCCGACCTCAAAATGGCAGCTATGGTCACCACCCATCTTGAAAAGTTTTCCCCCTCCCATATACTAATGTGCCACAAACAGGAAGTTGATATCGCCAACCATTCCCATTTTATTTAGGTGTATCCATATACATGGCCCACCCTGTACATCTTTGCACATCTAATCTAACATACAAAAGAGAGACAAAAACGCAAGCATCAAAATGCATGCAAGCATACAAAAAAACAAGTGATCTGAGGTGTTGGATTCATGCGGAAATCCACCTGTAGGAAAGTCTGAAGAAACACTGATCATAGGGAAAGTATCCTAATAGAAATCAGCTCTCCATGCAATGACTTCCTGCAGAGTCTGTGATGGGTCTGAGGAAATAGAGCTGTAGTAGGAGGGGGCAGCAGCCTAAATAATGAGGTCGGAGGTGTGTCTCAGACCACCTAAGACTTCCTGTAAATACTTTAACTAGACTGTAGTCACGGTTCATAGCTCGCCCCAAAAGAACTAAGCTAAAGAAAAGCCAAGCACTGGGGAAAATAACTTGCAGCTAAGAATTACTTACAGGTACTGACTAACTGTACATATAATTTTTAAGCACAATGCTTGGCTGACAATTTAAAGGTTATCCGAGAGATAGGGTGTAGTATAAAAATGTGTATAATAATAAAAATTTAGAAAAAAAGTATTAATCCTAAGGATTACTAAATTCCAAATGCTAGAGAATAGAGGAAATCCACTCGGAAGATGTGACTAATAACCTATGACTAATCAAGCAGGTAATTAAAAGCTTTCCAGAGATAAGCGGATAATGAGGGAATGCAATGATTCATTTACAGTATTTGAAAGTAAAGTCACCTTGCAAGTTTTGGACTGAGATGTCCTGAAAAACATACAGTGATTAACATTAGCTCTTTAAAGCTTTGTGACTATACCCTCAGTTCAAGCAAAGGTCTATAAATATGCTTTTCATAATTATATTTTAATTTTGCCACAGAGAGAATGATAAAGTCCATTTATTCTAAGAGGTGGTTCTCCTGCAGTAAATCTATGACCTGATGCTAGAGGGGTCAGCTCCTCAACAAAGGTCTGATCAGCCTTTCATGTTTCTGAAGGAGATAAATGAGGTTCGGGATAAATGGGCAATAAGTGCTGTAATGAAGGATAATTTCTCCCTGTGAGTGCTTTAATTTTGCTTTCTTCTTAACCCCATTGTTAATAGGAAATATTAAATAAATGAATAAATTAATAGTCTTTTGGTTAGCATCCTGTATGCGCTTTATATGTTGTTCCAAATACTTTTTCTTTGCTGTTTTACATTCCAGGCAGAAAACTGAACTTGAAATGTACTTACTGTAAAATTATATAGTCTCTACTAATGTATAAACACAGATTTACAAAATGTTGATTAAGTGGTTGATGTCTATTATATTTTGTAAAGCCACTAAAAAGAGATCAGTCAGTTTTTAATATTTGCGCAGTAAATAATGCAAGAATAAAATAAAAACAATAAACACAACTGAGATACAGTGAGATGCCCAATATAATATTGTCTCTTTAGGATCTCACCAGTGCCCTCTAATGGTAGAGGCAGATAAAAAAGGTGTTGGTTAGGATGAAATGCAGCCACAAATAATAATTTTAATACAGCAGCACTCCAGAAAACTTTTTGCCTATATAGTGAAGCATAGGTTATTATTAAATAATAATATACTGTAGAGTCTTCTGTCTATATTTTGTGAAGACCTGTTCTACAGGAGTGTATGTGCCATATTTGGGTTTTCTGCCATGTGTATTCTTTCTTGCCCTCTAATGAAGGGAGGACAGACTTCATTTCCCATTATGCTCCTTAGCATTGTCATGTTTCATATCTAAGGGTAGCATTGATAGGTCAGTGATAGAGCTTCTGTCTCTCCTGTCTCCTGCTTGTGATAGATTTCTGCCTGTCAGCTCTTACAAAACTGAAGGTATGGGAGACAGGCTAAAGCTGCATTTTATGCAATACATTTGAAAATGTGCTTACAGCACCCACAGGTAGTATAAATAGACAGGATCAGGGTCAGGGGATTATAATAACTCTGCAGCCATTAATTTTATGGAATGAATTACTATATTATTTCACCATTTCATCATAAAGCAGAAATGGTATCACAGGCTACATGAAATGCATAAAGAAGACAAGGAGGATAAAGCTGGGAGAGGAGGTATTTGAAGAAATTTGATAGGTGATATCCTCCTGTCGTCTACAAGAAGTTAGAGACTGACCTCATGTCTACATAAGAGAGCATTTGCTGGGTTAGGCTGACAGACATCATGTGAACCAACTGCCCATAGTAAAATTAATGAAACAAATTACACAGATTATTATAGGTAAGTAATTTACTAACTTTATCATAACCTTGATACAATGTACAAAATCATCTATATTCCAATGCAACAGTTTTCTGAACATATCAGATAACATTTTTGTAGCCTGGTGAGCCTGAGCTTCAAAGCTTGGGCAGATTGTCCCTTGCAGCTAGGCTGCACATTTTCTATTTACTATAATGAGAGGGGTGGTTGGGAAAAAAACAAGGCATTTATTAGGTATGGTGCTTGCCCGTAAGCCCACAGTCCAGTTAAGACAAGCGGTGGATGCCGCGTCGGAGAGCACTGCAGCTCCAGGAATCTTCCTATTTGCTCATAGCAGGTTTGCCTGCAACAACCACGCTGAACTCATTTTGATATATGATCGTGCAGTGAGTATAATTCCCGTTACCGGCTTTTATTTAATAACCTCCTGTAACTGATGGTCACAATTGACCGAAACGTTTTCCTGTATTAACTACAATAAATTGTTCCTGCTGCATCCTACCTTAAGTTGAGTGCTAGGTCTCTTACTATTTGTCTATATGGTTTGGGAACCTGTCCTTAGCACCCCTTCTCTAGTAGTGCTCACGGTTAAACTTTTCACAGTCCAGTTACAGGCATGTGATTTTAATATTACAATCTAGGCCATCCTGGAAACTTGAGCCCTGGGCCAGGCATATAAAATATGGGTTACACAATGAAAAGGTGTTCACATTTGGGGCTCATCTTCAGCTGAATGTGATCCATAAACACTTTCTCCTACCTTCAAGGAAACAAAAATAACTTTAGGCGGAAACATTTAAATATATCTGTTATTTCTCCATTTTTATTTTAGAACTTTTGCATATTTGTATGTCGTTTCCGTGCACATTGTAAAGGGCCATCAAAATGTTAAAAATGAAAGAAACTATTATCACATTACTAATTACCCCCTCCACTCTCCACCATCCCCATCCAGTCATCTTTGCATCTTCTTATCACTGTCATGAGCACTGAGTCTCCAGATCTCTTCACAATAGGTCGAGACTTTTGACTGCTGAAATCCAGGTTCTGCACATGCACAATGACCTTCCATGTGCTTGTGTAGAAGCATCATGGGCCTCTTCAGACTCAGAAGTCCCAGTCTAGCGTGATGAGGCACAAGTGACGCTAAAAAGGGGAAGGACCGGAGAGGTGAGCAGTAAGGTGAGTATAAGGACCGTATGTCTTTTATTTTTAAATCTTATGTTTATTAAGGTCTCTGGTCTGGAGAGACACAAAATCATAATAAGGGACATTATATTCGGAGAGAATACCCTCTCTGCTAATTAAATTTCCCAGGAACATCCACGAGAACAGGCAAACATTTCTATACTGAGAAGCTGAAAACTACCACTCAGCCATGACGTTCATGAGCAAATATAAAATACTATCTATATAAGAGTTTAGGGCATCAAATCCTCAATTTTAAAAAGGAAAAATTACTAAATATTAAATTTCTTCATGCACATCATGGGCGGACATACCGCCTGTTCAACCGGTGCGGCTGCACTGGGGCCCGGAGGCTCTGGGGGGCCCCTGCAGGGCAGCTAATAATGAGGGCAATCTGACCAGTTTATCTGGTCCTGAGGCTCCAGGGGGCCCCTGGCCAGATAGCCCTCATGTGCGGCAGGCAGGGAGCAATCCCTGTAGCTCCGCTGCCTGCAAGAGAAAATGGAAGCGCAGGGAATAGATCTGTCCTGCTTCCTGCCCGTGCTTCCTGTCAAACACAGCAGCGGCTGAATAACATCATAATTCAGTGCTGCGGCTGTGTGAAACAGGAAACTGCCAGTGATGGTGTGGCTTCAGGATACTGTGCGCAGAGGTGGGGTGAGGTGTGTATGCAGAGAGGTGAATGGTGCTGTGTGTGTGAAGGTGGAGGAGAGAGCAATGATGGGGGTGATGGGGCAGAAGGCAATGATTGGGTTGACAGAGAGGGCAATGATGTGGTGATGGGGCAGAAGGCAATGATTGGGTTGACGGAGAGGGCAATGATAGGTGTGGTGGGGGAGAAAGCAATGATGGGGTAGTGGAAAGGGCAATAATGGGGTGGTGAGGGAGGAGGAAATGATGGAGGTGGTGAATGGGCAATAATGGGGTGGTGGGGAGGAGGAAATGATGGAGACGGTGTAATGGGCAATGAAGAGGATGGTGGGGGAAAAGACAATGATGGTGGTGGTGGAAAGGGCAATAATGGGGATGGTGGGGGTGAAGGAAATGATAGAGGTCATGGAATGGGTAGTGGTGGGGGAGAAGACAATGATGATGGCAGTGAAAAGGACAATGATGGGGTGGTGGGGAGGAGGCAATGATGGAGGTGGTGGAATGGGTAATGATGGGGTGGTGGGGAAAAGACAATGGTGGTGGTAGAAAGGGCAATGATGGGGATGGTGAGAGAGGAGGAAATGATGGAGGTCGTGGAATGGGTAATAATTGGGTGGTGGGGGAGAAGACAATGATGATGGCGGTGGAAAGGACAATGATGGGGTGGTGGGGGAGGAGGAAATGATGGAGGTGGTGGAATGGGTAATGATGGGGTGGTGGGGGAGAAGGCAATGATGGCAGTGGAAAGGACAATGATGGGGGAGGAGGAAATGATGGAGGTGGTGGAATGGGTAATGATGGGGTGATGGGGAGAAGGCAATGATGGTGGCAGTGGTGGGGGTGGTGGGGAGGAGGCAATGATGGAGGTGGTGGAATGAGCAATAACGGGGTGGTGGAGAGGAAGCAATGATGGAGGTGGTGAAGAGGGCAATAATGGGATGTGGGGGAGGAGGACAATGAGGGGTGTGGAGGATTGGGATGGGAGTAAGGGGGATTTTTAATAGATTTAGGAACATGGGGAGGTAGAGGAAGACGTTATTATCGATTATTATGTCTAACACAGTCCCTTAGAATAAAGTGTACTCACTTATGTTTAGCACAGTCCCTTAGAGTATACTGTACTCACTTATTATGTATAACACCATCCTTAGTTACATAGTTTCCTCTTTTGTTATGTATAACACCGTCCCTTATTACGTACCATCCTCTCTAGTTATATATGTTGCCCTCCCTTATTATATAGCTTCCTCTGCTATGTACAGTGCTGGCTCTTACATAATGTATTCTTGTTATTTTTGCTATTCACAGCACCCTCTATTATTAGATAGTCCCCTCTCTTGTTAGATATAAAATGACTACTGATGGAGGAGCCGGTGACTAGACTACCAGTCCATCAGCTCCTCCTTTAGAAAAGAAGCTTTCCCATGCTCCATCAGCCATCATTGCATTACACAGCTAACAAGACAGGACAGCGTGTAATAAAAAACAGGGCTCTATAAGAGAGGGCACTGTATAGTAAGGGTCGGTAACATACATAATAAAGGAGACTATGTAATATATAAATGTACTGTATATACATATATATATATATATATATATATATATATATATATATATATATATATAGACACACACACAAATATATACCGGTATATATCTATATCTATCTATGTGTATGTATGTACTGTATATATGTATGTATATATGTCTGTGTGCATATATATGTGTGTATGTACAGTATATATGTAGCTTTGTTGCCTTAAAAGGAGGAGGCCCAGACACACTTCCTGCACAGGGGCCCCAAGCTGTCTGTGTCCGCCCCTGCTGTGCTAACAGCTTCTGTTCCACTTTTCTCTCCGTTATAGAACATTTCAGGGTAAAAGCTTTTGCACAGGGATGCAGTTTAGGACCTTGTATAAATATAGCATCTGAGATTTAGATTATAAGAATTATATGTTGGAGTAAAAAGTTCCCAGTAAGGAACATCCTCCATCCCAAGGTTCTGCTTGTAAATTTATACGTATGTGGAAGAAGCAAAGTGACATCCACAATAGTGCTATTATAATAATGGCACTAAGGTACTTGATGATCTAGCCCTCTAGTCCAGGTCTTTGGTTCAGATTGGACTACTTTGGGCCCACCATAAGACTGGGGTTCCATAATTTAGATAACACAAATCAGGTACATATGACCTTTAATTGCAACTTTGCTAGATTTCACAGCCCTTGTATTGGTTTTTGGCCTATTATCTCAAGGTATGGGTGCAGTAGAAGATCTTCCTCTTCTGTGGTGGGCCTTTGTAAAAGACGCCATGCTACATATTACTTCATATGGTCCAAAACGGTTATCAGTTCTCTTAACTTGGGCATAAATGTTCAATGGCACTGAGTGAAATACCGAAAATCTTTCTGGTAATGTTCTTCAAGGAAAAGATTGTTTGTGGAATACAAATGGTTGCTCCATCTTGACCCAACAAATATTTGTTACAGTAAAAATCATCTTCTTTTATTCACTTTAAATACAAAATTCCCAGGCAAAGTGCACACAAATGAGCAATAAATAAATAGGAAAATCCAGAATACAAAATAATGTTGTACTGGGTGCACTATGGACAATGCGAGATGGACAACTCGGAAATTAAAATAATTTACAGCAAAAAAAGAACCCGAACAACTATCCAATATTTTAAATAAAGAAAATATTTATTTAAGGATACATTAGCCATAAGGAGGGGTGGGAAAGTACCAAAGGGCAACATGGGGGACACTGATTGTCTGAAACTCAATGTAAATACATACAATGTGGCCAAAATATTATATCATAATGTACTTATATAATCCTATGAAGAGTCATTATGCCACAAGAATGAAAGCGCAATATAGTCTAATCAAGTGCAAATGTATACAGGCATTTCAAGAGTTAAACTGGCATACACTAAGTTAGTCGTATGAGGGGGCTGAAATGAGGCTGCTACTCGCCAAGCATATGCATGCATCCATAGCTAAAGGTGCAGATAGTTACATCCAAGAGTTACCCAAAAGCCACCCAATAAATTACCTTGTGCCTGCAAATCCAGAGTGGGTGGCTTTTGGGTAACTCTTGGATGTAACTATCTGCACCTTTAGCTATGGATGCATGCATATGCAGAGGTCCTGTCAAGATAGAAAGAAGTAGTTGAGGTCCTGGAAAACTGTGAACAGGTAGCAGACAAAACTCTGGTGCAGCTAGAAAGCCTTGATACCAAGCCTCAGGTGTGTGACTTGGTGGGCCTTATATAGGCCCAGGCATAGTAAAACATAGGATCATGCTGAGCCATCTGCAAAGGCCGACGTGGAGCACAACAGATTTCAATAGACTGGAGTGAGGGTAGCAAAGCTTGGAACTGAGACAGGTGTGAACAATTTTACTGTAGAAGAGTGCATGAGCATACTGTAGATTTCTAGGAATTGTTGCTTATATTCGGCTCTTAATATATTTATGAGGAAGTGGATTTAGAATATACTGAGAACATTCACAATGAACAGTACAGTACACTGTGATCTGCAGCTGTCCTTGGTAACTAAAATAAGCATTCTCTACTGAAGTCGATAGCACAAATGAATGAATCCCCAGAGATACTGCATGATGAACTGCAGTGCGGCCATGTCAATGACGACTGTAATCAGATTTCATTCATCATCTAATCAAGCTACAAAATATGTGCGTCGTCAGAGTACATGCTAATTATATTTTTGTGCTATTTTAAAAGCACATTAATGGACAAGTGTAGAAATAGCAAATTTTTCTTCACTGAGATGGATAAACAAAAAAATATGAAAAGTGTAGTTTGGATATGAATATGACTAAAAATGAACCATACGGCGCTGCTTAGTTGCTCCAGGTGAATAAGCAGCAAATATATGGACGAAATCACTCCCAATCGTCCCAGAAATGGTTAATCAAGCGCAAATATCACATACTGTTTAGTTTGGATATGAAGATGCATTATAAAAACATGGCGAAGTCCATATCAACTGACTATGTTGCCAATATAACGACTGTCTCAGAACTGTTTATAGATTTTTTGAGTCTGTTCCTGTTTGGTGCACCTGTTAGGGCCTAGTGTAGGCTTCAGTAGTCAGTACACGGCAGCCGTGGGGCCTGCTTTGTAAAGGCCAGGGAGGTTATATGTAGAGTAGCATCGTTATTTGTTTATTGTTTAAATTTGCTTGTGGGACATATTGTGAGTCTGTAATAGCTGGAGCACAGTGCTGTTTTACGGACAAGATAAAGTTATAACTCTTGTAAATTATCTTTTGCCATTGCATACCCCGGTTTGCATCTTCCTCACCCACTTCATTCCTTGTCTCCCAATTAATCTACCCTTTGTTGTTTGCACCTCATCTTGTGTACAGTAGTCTTCCTGCACCGTGGTGGTCCCCCGGCCATCGCTTCACTCCTGTAACCTTGCGCCAAAAAACAGCAGCCATGGTTTCTTCTAAGCAGCTGTCTAGCATTCTGAAAATGAAACTGGTGGAGGCCCACAAAACAGGAGAAGGCTATAAGAAGATGGCAAAGCATTTTCAATTTGCCCTTTCCTCAGTTCAAAATCTAATTAAGAAATGTCAGTGAACAGGAACAGTGGAGGTCAAGCGTAAGGTCTGAAAGACCAAGCAAAATTTCAGTGAAAACTGCTCGTAGGATTGCTTGACAGGCAATTAGAACCTGTGCTTGACTGCAAAGACCTTCAGAAAGATTTAGAAGACACTGGAGTTGTGATACATTGTTCAACTCTTCAGAGTCATCAGAAGAAAACCTCTTCTGCATTCTTACCATAAAATTCAGCATCAGAAGTATGCAAATAAACATCTAAACAAGCCTCATGCATTTTGAAAACAAGTGCTTTGGACCGATGAAGTTAAAATAGAACTCTTTGGCCACTATGATCAAACATGTATGTGGAGAAAAAAGGGCACAGAATTTCAAGAAGAGAACAATTCTACAACCATTAAGCATGGGTTAAATCAATCATGCTTTGGAGATGGGTTGCAGCCAATGGCACAGAGAACATTTCACGGGTATAGAGAAAAATGGATTCAAATAAATTTCAACAAATTCTTGATGTAAACATAAAACCATCTGTAAAAAGCTGAAGTTGAAAAGAAGATGGCTTCTACAAATGGATAATGTTCCTAAACACACGTCATAGTCTACAATAGACTACCTCAAAAGGCACAAGCTGAAAGTTTTACAATGGCCCTCACAGTCCCCTGATCTGAACATCTTTCAAAAACTGTGGCTAGACCACAAAATAGCAGTGCATGCAAGGTGACCCAGGAATCTCACAGAACTGGAAGAATTTTCCAAGGAAGAATGGATGAACATCCCTCAAACAAGAATTGAAAGACTCTTGACTAGCTACAAAAAGTGTTTACGAGCTGTGATTCTTTCAAAAGAGTGTGCTACAGGTACTAACAACAGAGGGTGACGAATCTTTTGCATTGTTCCATTTTCTTTCCTGACATTTTTAAAATGTAAAAGATGAAAAAAAATAATACAAAGGAAATTTGTCATGTTTAACTTTATGCCTTTTAGAGATCATTTCATCTTTAACTTGCTTAACTGTTCACAATAACAGTAATTTTGACCAGGGGTGCTCAAGCTTTTACATGCCACTGTAGGCAGCTATTTATCAAAGTATTTACACTTTGAAAAGTCGCAGTGTTTTTACTCAACTCAAGGTATTTCATGATAAGGTAATTCATCATAATTGCCTAATTTATCATAAGCTGTGACATGCATTACTTCACAAATCTTACTCCCGTTTCTGGTGAGGTGCACAGGCATGTGCCTGTTAATGAATCAGGTACCTCTGACTCCAACATGTCCCGTCATTAACGCTGGTCTTGATAAATCACAGTGTACAGAACAAATAGGTACATCCATTGCGATAATTCATTAAAGTAATATAAAGGGGTTCTAAACTACTCAGACAACTCCTTCCCTCCAGTAAAGTAATAAAACCTATACTCACCTGCGGTGCTATCGTTGTTCCAGAGGTGTCAATACAGGCTCTCCAGGGGATCGAGTGATCCACATGAGAACTTGTGCTGACACTGCTGGAATGCCACAGGCATTAGATTTGAATATATGTTTTTTTTACTGGGAGGACCACAGTGATTTTGAAGGGGTTGTCCTAGTAGTGGACAACCCCTTAAGTCTATGCACTTAAAAATTAAAATATTTAACCACATTCACCATATGTGGATGTGGTCACTGCATGTACTGTATGGCATGGGTTCGGGAGCTATTTTGCTCCATACAGCGAGGGTGCCAACTGTATTATACAGCTGGCAACCTGATGTTACTGCTGCTATCAGCTCTAACTCTGATGACAGTATTTTCACCCCTTAGATGCCACTGTCAATTTTACATTGCATTGTGTCTGTGAATTATAATGCTGTAACTTCCATTTAAGTGAATTGAAGAGACCGTTCAGTACCATTGAGGACCATAACACAATGTATGGTGCTGTGCCAATTGCATGTACCACAGGCCCTTGAATCAGCTGATCAATGGGGGCTGTCTGATGTCGGACCCCCACCAATCTAATATGGGTGACCTGTTTTAATATAGGTTAATACCAAAGTTTCTGAAAACTGTTTGACAAATTATATTAACATCTTTAAATATAATATTTTGATACAAAAAATCATCAAGCTATCCTATCCCTGTCTAAACATAGCCTGACCCTATAGGATTAAATAATGCGGTCGTCCTGTAGAAGTCATTGGTGTAGATCTCTTTGATCTAAATACGTAAAAAGTTGATCAAATTAAAAATAACAATAGCAAAATTCAGTTGTATAAAACGTTCATGATGGATTTCTGTAACCATTATCTGTATTTCATGGGAACCTTAAAGCCTCATCTTTGCATTTTTTGGCCATCTAGTAACTCTGCTATTATAATTAGCAGGCTTTCACTGTGTGAATCCCCGTTCAGACCTAGAGAGCAGATGTAGCTCCAAGTACTGAATAATTCTGGACATCAATTGGCAGGCGTTGTAGAGGCACCCTGTCTTCTCGTTTCCTGAAGTCAAGTGAGCCAGAACAAGGAATCATTTCCATAGCAATTCGCCCACACACACACACTCAGATTGAAAACATAATTTTGTGCAAGTTGGGATTTCATTGTCTGAAAAAGCCTATACCCTATATGATTTTAAAAAAAAATGTGCAGAAAAAACATGAAAAATACAAAGTGTCTTGCTTCATAGATCAATAGATTTATAGATCGACAGACAGATGGTTGAGTTGTGAATTGCAGCATGTCAAGTGTTTTGCTAGTATAGAACAATATTATGTTAGGTTAGTTTCTTAAGAGGGGTGTGACCAATTTCAGGTGTCGGCGCTGGGAGTGGCACTCATGTGCCGACAGGTATGCGATATGCATACTCCTGGCCACATTGTGACTAGACTGTTTCCGGCCTTGCTCAATACACTTTCATTGAGCTCTGCTGCGTCCATCTAGTCGGAATGTGGCCAGGAGTATGCATATCGCTCCCAGCACCGGCATCAGAGAATCCTCAGAGTGTGCAGCGCGCATGATGGGAGGTTTCACTAGACATGGAGAACAGTGGGAAGTGGTGTTAAAAACATTTTCAAAATGGCAAGTGTATTTAGAATATACTTACCTCGGTGTGGATCATCAGCATAATCCCAGTAGTCCCCTCTAAACTATCTGATTCCGAATACAACTGTTACATAGCAGAAAACACCCCATATCGCAATTTAGGTTCCCGATATTCTGAGATATCTTCTGTAAGTTACTTCAATGAATGACTGTTTTCATATATTGCCAAGCACAATGTACTGACAGCAGGAGGTGGGAGCCAGCACCATATTTTTAACAGGTTGGAATTATCCAGTAAATTCCAAGAGAGAGATTGTGCATGGTGGGAGTTTACAGGCATTCCTATGTGACTGTAGATTAAGTTAAATGACTTTGTGTCTATTTTATTTGAACTAGTTTACTCACTTATTTTGTGCATTATGATAATTCAACTCAGTAGATGTACAGTGGCATGTAAAGGTTTGGGCTCCCCTGGTCAAAATTATTGTTATTGTGAACAAATTAGGAAAGTTGAAGATTAAATGATCTCTAAAAGGCCTAAAGTTAAAGATGACACATTTCCTTTGTATTTTAAGTCAAGATAAGGTCTGAAAGACTTCAGTGAAAGCTGTTTGTAGGATTGCTTAACTGCAAAAGATCTTCAGAAAGATTTAGCAGACTCTGGAGTTGTGGTACATTGTTCTCCTGTTCAGAGATACCTGCATAAAATATGGCCTTCATGAGTCTTCAGAAAAAAACCTCTCCTGCATCCTCACCATAAAATTCAGCATCAAAAGTATGCAAAAGAACATATAAACAAGGAGGAGATTCGGCTACATGGGTAACAAGCTCAACTTCTGGATGTCGAAGCCAGAGGTCTGAAGGAGGTAGACACATTTTAGTGGGGACCAAGAGACAAGCACAGATTAAGATTAAGGACTAGTGATGAGCGAGTGTACTTGCTGCTCGGGTTTTCCCGAGCTCGCTCGGGTGATCTCCGAGTATTTGTTAGTGTTCTGAGATTAAGTTTTCATCGCCTCAGCTGAATGATTTACAGCTATTAGCCAGGCTGAGTACATGTGGGGGTTGCCTGGTTGCTAGGGAATCCTCACATGTAATCAAGCTGTCTAGTAGCTGTAAATCATTCAGCTGCAGCGATGAAAACTTAATCTCCGAACACTAACAAATACTCGGAGACCACCCGAGTGTGCTCGAGAAAACCCGAGCAATGAGTATACTCGCTCATCACTATTAAGGATCACTACTACACATCACAGCTCGTGCGATCCTTATGGATATGCAAATGATCTGCAAATAAATATCTCATGTGTATTGCCCACATAAAATCGGCTATACTGATATTTTTCCAAACACAAGACATTTGAAGGTAATCCTTCATTCTAATCATATTGGGGTATTATTGAGCAACATACACACAGACTATCGCCATCCCTGTCATACCTAATACGTAGGGCCAAATTTTTATATCCAAAGAAAAAAGAAAAAAAGCCGCACCACTCCAACTTTACGTATAGTTAAAAAACCTCTCCTTGTACCGGCATTTTCTGCAAACGTACTGCCCTCTGTAACCATGTCCATACCACATTGAAAGAAATAAAAGACAAAGGTTTTTTAACTATCCGAAAGTTGGAGTGGTGCGGCTTTTTTTCTTTTTTCTTTGGATCTTTGTACATGTGTCTCCAAGCAAGCACACCCACTACCGTGGATTCAAGGTGACGCTGACTCAGAAATTACCTTCTCCACCAGTGAGTATAAACATTTTTCTTAGTGCCATTCTGTTTTTTTTTCTTTTTTCTTTTTTTTCTTTTCCAGATTTTTATATGAAAGTCATAGATATATAAATAAATAAGAAATAAACTTATAATTTAAAAGAAATATGTGAATAGCTAAGGATAGATATGATGCCGGAACATTAGTTCACTAGACATAAGTTAGTCCAAGTCCTTTTTGGAAAAGGTACGTTTTCAGGGTAGAATGAGAAGATTAAAGGGCCGGTAATTAACCAAACCTGGCACACCCATTGTGTATAAACAGAATTTGTTTTTGTAAGAGACAGACATTATTTAAAATGTACTAAAGCTGCTGAGACAAAATTCTAATGAATTCAGACAAATGTCTATAATTAACTATATTATATACATCTACTTTTTAAATAAGAACAATTAAACCTCTGTCATAGTTATGCTTTGCAGTCAGGTGAAATTGCTTTCTCTGAAGTCTTATCATTTCTGGGAAGTTAAAATGAACAGCAGAAAATTACATAGCAGATGCAATATAATTATGTGACATTTATGGGGAACTCCGAAAAAACAACTATCTGCAAATACAATTGATCAATCAGTTACAGTTTTTAAAAAACAGGATATTCCTAAGTTCTCATTCAGACATAACTTTTTGTGTACAAGTGCTATCCATATTTGTCAAGGATCGCACTTATATTAGTGAATGGGACAGTTCACATGATTTTTCACCAAGCCGCAGAATCACAAAGACATGACCAAAATTGATCCGAGTTTCAGATCAAAATTCACAATGCAAGTCTATGGGCCTGTGGAAAAAATGGGACA
Organism: Ranitomeya variabilis; assembly: GCF_051348905.1. Classification (NCBI taxonomy): domain Eukaryota; kingdom Metazoa; phylum Chordata; class Amphibia; order Anura; family Dendrobatidae; genus Ranitomeya; species Ranitomeya variabilis. The sequence goes on from NC_135234.1 coordinate 655,651,787, forward strand.
GCACTTGGATGTCATCTGAGTGAGGTCTGATTTTCACGAACTGTTAGATATTAGAAGTTGGAGAATTTTTTTGTATTGTTTTTTACGTATGAGAAAAACTGATGACACCCAGACCAAACTCAGAACAAACTATGAAGAAACTATGACGGAAATCACTGATTAAACTTTTTCTCAGTCATGAAAAAACCTGATATGCGAAGTGAATGAGCCCTTACCATGAAAGAACAAGAACTCTGAGGGGTGGATTGCCGCTAGTCACCTCAAACAGCTGTAGCAGATATATGCGAAAAACACATTTTTGTATTGGGATTAGGTTCAACTAGGACAGGCCTGCACAACATACGGCCCTCAAGAAGCATATGGACTGCTGAATGGTGTTGTGCGGCCAACAGAGCTGTCCGAGATGCACCGCTCCCTTCATATATTCAAATGTAATCACATATTTCAGATACACATACATTTGGACACTGTGGCGCCAGGACAGGAGCAGCACAGCGCTCGTCAATCCCGGCCCCGACGTGCAGCAACATGATGAGGTCAGCACGCAGCCGAAATCATCACACTGCTACCAACAGCGAGGAGGAAGATGGCTCGGTAAATGATAAAATACTACATCAAGGAACCAAAGATTAAATGCCTTATCATTGTGGATGAGGGAGGAGGGGGCTAAAGTTACTGTAAGGGCACGAAGTGATGACCCAAAATTGGGGTAACAATTTTAAAAGGGGCCATAGTTTTGTGAGAGGTGGTGGGGTATTTTATTCAGGGGGCAGTGTGCTGGATATATTTTATAGATGTGCAGTGTATGTGTGTGGGGGGATATTTTTCAATGCATTGTGGGGGGATATTTTAGAGAGGGGTAATGGGGAGGCATAATTGGCAGAGAGGCAGTGTGGGGGGATATTTTTGAGAGGAGTAATGTTGGGGGCATATTTTGGAAAGGGGCAGTGTGTGAAATATTTTGCAGAGAGGCAGTGTGGAGGGGGATAATTTGCAGAGGGGCAATGTGCGAAGGATATTTTGCAGAGGGGTAGTGTGCGGGCATATTTTGCAGAGAAGCAGTGTTTAGGTGGTACAATTTCCAGAGGGGCAATGTGCGGAGGATATTTTGCACAGAGACAGTATGCGGCAGAAATTTTAAGCAGGGCAGTGTGTGTGGGGTATTTTGCAGAGGGGCTGTGTTCAGGGGATATTTTGGAGAGGGGCAATGTGGGGGTATTTTGGAGAGGTTCAGTTGGAGAGGGATATTTTGCAGAAGGGCAGTGTGCGGGGAAAATTTTGCAAAAGGGCAGTGTGGGATATATTTTGCAGAGGGACAGTGGGCAGGGGATATTTTGCTTAAGGGCAGTGTGAAGGGGATAGTTTAGAGAAGGGCAGTGTGGGGGGATATTTTGTGCAGGAAACACAGGCAATCATTTATTCAGGGGCTCGGCATGGGAGATATCTTTGTTCATGAAGCAGTATAATAGTATCTGTGCTACATGGAGACAAAAAGTGATGGGAATGACTTCAATCAGAGAATATTTCACTATAAGGTACCTGGATGTAATTACCTATTTGTGATACTGACGTTTCATCAGTGCTGTGGTTTCTGTATGGTCCATAGTCTGATGATGACTGCTAACAACTTACCAGTATCTCCTTACCATTGTTAAAGACATAAGTTGTAAGTTCATGCGATATGATTGTACATGGTTCTGACCTAACATTGCAGTTCATCATTGTACTAAGCTTGGTGATTTATTCATGTACTGATGGTAGTTCTGATATTGTACACATGTATCAATCCAAAACATACTTCATAGCTATGTTAAAACTTAAAAATCCTGAAAACTGCTCCGAAAACACAGTGTAACTCACCATAAGTTCATAAGTTCACACTTATTTTTTGAACAAAAACTGAGCAAGATTGTCTCCAAATCTTCCTCAAATACTGCAAACTTGATTCTGGTGATGTATTAATGTACAGATGGTGGTTCTAGTGATGTGTTCATGTAAGTACTTGCGGCCATTGGACCAAAAAATGTTGTGCACCCCTGCACTAAAGGATGTTATCTTGGTCAATTAAAATACTTAACCCTCAATTAGTAGAAATAACTATTAAGGCAGTACTGGAGAAATCAGCTTGGATACATGGAACTTTTATTTTTAGTCTTGTACATTTACAGTTATGTTCATGTGATGCTGGGATCTTGTTATCACAATACGTTGCAACCTCATCAAAAACTATAAAACTATAAAGATTAGTGATGAGCGAGTGTACTCGTTGCTCGGGTTTTCCCGACCACGCTTGGTGATCTCTGAGTATTTGTTAGTGTTCGGAAATTTAGTTTTCATCACGGCAGCTGAATGATTTACAGCTATTAGCCAGGCTGAGTACATGTGGGGGTTTGCCTGGTTGCTAGGTAATCCCGACATGTAATCGAGCTGGCTAATAGCTGTAAATCATTCAGCTGTGGCGAAGAAAACTTAATCTCCGAGCAGTCATAAATACTCGGAGACCACCCGAGCGTGTGTTAGGGCTAGCGGAACGAACCCAGTATAGGTAGGAAGCAACAAGGCGTGTTCACAGCCCGGGGTCCACCGTACAGAGATATCTGCTGCAAAGTAATGGCGGATAAACTCTGAGCTCACACGTGGGTTAAGCTTCACCCCGTGTGAACTGAATGTGATCTCTGTTGCTGCACAGAGTCACGCTGTACACAAAAACTATAGCCCTAACTAGGGTTGTGCTTGCAAGCAAGCCAACGGCTAATTGCCTCCACTGACGCTAACTGCCTGCCTGAGTGTACAGTCCCAGCACTACAGTCACACACCACATGTATAAAGAGTGGTATAGTATCCACTGGCCTAAGCCATACACATTTGATACTAGCGCATGGCCGTGCGGCCATGCGAACGTTCTATAGTTGCAGCTCTTCAGGACCTTCCTGGAGAACCAATAGGAGCTGCTACAGGGCCTGAGCGAGTGACCCTGACCTCCAATGAGAGGTCCTCCCGTGGGCATGCTCAGTGTGTGCAAAGCAGGACTTAAGGCCCCGTCTCACTAAGCGATTTACCAACGATCACGACCAGCGATACGACCTGGCCGTGATCGTTGGTAAGTCGCTGTGTGGTCGCTGGGGAGCTGTCACACAGACCGCTCTCCCCAGCGACCAACGATCAGGGGAACGACTTTGGCATCGTTGAAACTGTCTTCAACGATGCCGAAGTCCCCCTGCAGCACCCGGGTAACCAGGGTAAACATCGGGTTACTAAGCGCAGGGCCGCGCTTAGTAACCCGATGTTTACCCTGGTTACCAAAAAAAACAAACAGTACATACTCGCCTTTCGGTGTCCAGGTCCCTTGCCGTCTGCTTCCTGCTCTGACTGAGATCCGGCCGTACAGCGAGAGCAGAGCGCAGCGGTGACGTCACTGCTGTGCTCTCACTTCTCACTGTACGGCCGGCAGTCAGTGAGAGCAGGAAGCAGACGGCAAGGGACCTGGACACCGAAAGGCGAGTATGTAGTGTTTGTTTTTTTTGGTAACCAGGGTAAACATCGGGTTACTAAGCGCGGCCCTGCGCTTAGTAACCCGATGTTTACCCTGGTTACCAGTGAAGACATCGCTGGATCGGTGTCACACACACCGATTCAGCAATGTCAGCGGGGCCTCAACGACCAAAAAAAGGTCCAGGCCATTCCGACACGACCAGCGATCTCGCAGCAGGGGCCTGATCGCTGGTACGTGTCACACATAGCGAGATCGCTATGGAGGTCGCTGTTGCGTCACAAAACTTGTGACTCAGCAGCGATCTCGCTAGCGATCTCGCTATGTGAGACGGGGCCTTTAGTCCCAGAAAAGCCTGCTCGCTGCTGACCAGTGCTGGCTACAAAAGCAGAGCACAGTATCAGGCTGAGCGAGATGCTGGGACCGACGTCTCCACTGAGCAGGCTCCACTGCGGCTGCTGTAGAATGGGAGACCGCAGCAGACATGGTTCGAGATTCCCCCTGTGCAGCGGCGGGAACTCGACACCTAACAGATCCAATTCTTTTTTTTGTGCCAAATACCAACTGCAATAAAAGTAATTGCCTAAAATCTTGAATATACCTTAAATGCCTAAATTGTGAAGCATGGGTGTGCAGTCAGGACATAACAGCAGACATCCACAAGGACTAATTTACATGTACGGTACTTTGCAGGCCAATTTAATTAAAAAAAACAAACAAACAGGAACTAAATCATTATCTGTCAATACTATCAACACAAATAGTGTGAAAAATGGTTCCTGATAGATTACAATCTAACTGAGGGAAAGTGATCAGCACTTTCTCACGTTCCTGGGACCACTGCGGCCCCTAACAATCAGCAAGCTAGCACTTATTCTGTACACTGATGATAACCTTGAGCTTAAAGAGAACTTGTCAGAAGGATTTTGGGCACATAACTAAAAATATGTTTGTAATTATGCTTTGATACCTTTCTAAATAAATCTGCAATTAGTCATGGAAGTTTTCTGCTAAGGAGGCACAAGTGTAGCGGGGCGGGACGCGTCATTCGTCATCTCCTGCTTGTCTGAGTATAATCCGGACCCCCACCTGTCTATGACTGACAGGTCACTACTTTTTCAAATCTGGCACAGGCACAGCAAAGGGCTGGGAATTCGCAGATCGATTTCTCAACTCAATGACAAAATTTGGAAATGAATGCATCTGCCCAGGCCAGCAATGACAGTGCCTGGGTAAGATTTTGTCAAGAAGAGTCAGGTCGAAAAGCAGTGACCTGTCACTTGTAGGCAGGCGGAGTTACTCATAGTATTCAGATAGGCAGGAGAAGTTGAAGTACAGCATCCAGCCCAGCTGCACTCGCACCTCATTAGCATAAAAGACTGAGAAATTATGACATGTTCTGCAAGTATTTAAAAGTTAATTTCTAGTAGTTATGTATTATTTGCATAGATCTCCTTCAAACACTGCCTCAAAAAGATCAGTCATTCCTGTACTAATGAGGCTGACCTTGATCTAGGCTGACACATTCACTGCTCAGTAGCATTAGTGGAGCTTTGCTTGCACTACAGTGATTCATTGGGTAATGTTTACTCATCCGATCCATCTTATGTGTGACGAACACAACAGAAAGTAATAAAGACATAAATACACAATATTTCAGGGTTAATAATTGCAAGTTGATGCTATAGATTATTGCAATTTACATTAAATTCAGTCATGCTTGACATACTAAGGAGGAAGGACGACACGAATAAAATGATGAAACCAACCTGCTCCAATAATTATTGTTTCTTCTATATCAATTACATTCCCAAAATATTCTTACTTCATGCAGCTTTAAACAAATCAATTAATACGAGATACTAGCAAATAATGAAAAAAGTCTAGGGCCACCTGATGCACCACATCATTTTTGTGCTTTTTCCATATACAGTGGGGCAAAAAAAGTATTTAGTCATTCAGCAATAGTGCAAGTTCCACCACTTAAAAAGATGAGAGGCGTCTGTAATTTACATCATAGGTAGACCTCAACTATGGGAGACAAACTGAGAAAAGAAAATCCAGAAAATCACATTGTCTGTTTTTTTATCATTTTATTTGCATATTATGGTGGAAAATAAGTATTTGGTCAGAAACAAACAATCAAGATTTCTGGCTCTCACAGACCTGTAACTCCTTCTTTAAGAGTCTCCTCTTTCCTCCACTCATTACCTGTAGTAATGGCACCTATTTAAACTTGTTATCAGTATAAAAAGACACCTGTGCACACCCTCAAACAGTCTGACTCCAAACTCCACTATGGTGAAGACCAAAGAGCTGTCAAAGGACACCAGAAACAAAATTGTAGCCCTGCACCAGGCTGGGAAGACTGAATCTGCAATAGCCAACCAGCTTGGAGTGAAGAAATCAACAGTGGGAGCAATAATTAGAAAATGGAAGACATTCAAGACCACTGATAATCTCCCTCGATCTGGGGCTCCACGCAAAATCCCACCCCGTGGGGTCAGAATGATCACAAGAACGGTGAGCAAAAATCCCAGAACCACGCGGGGGGACCTAGTGAATGAACTGCAGAGAGCTGGGACCAATGTAACAAGGCCTACCATAAGTAACACACTACGCCACCATGTAGTCAGATCCTGCAGTGCCAGACGTGTCCCACTGCTTAAGCCAGTACATGTCCGGGCCCGTCTGAAGTTTGCTAGAGAGCATTTGGATGATCCAGAGGAGTTTTGGGAGAATGTCCTATGGTTTGATGAAACCAAACTGGAACTGTTTGGTAGAAACACAACTTGTCGTGTTTGGAGGAAAAAGAATACTGAGTTGCATCCATCAAACACCATACCTACTGTAAAGTATGGTGGTAGAAACATCATGCTTTGGGGCTGTTTCTCTGCAAAGGGGCCAGGACGACTGATCCGGGTACATGAAAGAATGAATGGGGCCATGTATCGTGAGATTTTGAGTGCAAACCTCCTTCCATCAGCAAGGGCATTGAAGATGAAACGTGGCTGGGTCTTTCAACATGACAATGATCCAAAGCACACCGCCAGGGCAACGAAGGAGTGGCTTCGTAAGAAGCATTTCAAGGTCCTGGAGTGGCCTAGCCAGTCTCCAGATCTCAACCCTATAGAAAACCTTTGGAGGGAGTTGAAAGTCCGTGTTGCCAAGCGAAAAGCCAAAAACATCACTGCTCTAGAGGAGATCTGCATGGAGGAATGGGCCAACATACCAACAACAGTGTGTGGCAACCTTGTGAAGACTTACAGAAAACGTTTGACCTCTGTCATTGCCAACAAAGGATATTTTACAAAGTATTGAGATGAAATTTTGTTTCTGACCAAATACTTATTTTCCACCATAAAATGCAAATAAAATGATAAAAAAACAGACAATGTGATTTTCTGGATTTTTTTTTCTCAGTTTGTCTCCCATAGTTGCGGTCTACCTATGATGTAAATTACAGACGCCTCTCATCTTTTTAAGTGGTGGAACTTGCACTATTGCTGACTGACTAAATACTTTTTTGCCCCACTGTATGTAGATTCTTGTAAATTAAAGCCCAAGGCAATGTATTACTTTTTAAAAATGTTAGCCATTCTGAAGCTATTATAAGGGAATCTGTCAGAAGGTTTTTACCATTTAATCTGAGAGCAATATAATGTAGGGGAGGAGAGCCTGATTTCAGCAATGTATCACTTTAGTTTAGAACTATAACGAACCTAATGTGGCCTGTCTGCCTTGCCCTATATATATATCTACCTCAAATCTGACTATTATCCATTTATAGCCTACGGCTTCTAGAACATTAGGGCTGTAATAGGGACAGCCATCGGTGAGTTGGGGCGCCATATCTGCTGACAAGTAGGGTGCCAACCCCCACTAATCAGCTAGGCAGACGCTGATTAATAGGATACAGATGTAGTGAGATATATTTGTGTATTCACGAGCACTTTTTTGTTTTGCACATTTTGTTTATGTCCATGCACCACACCCTGCCATTATTAAGGCTAATATATATCAATAGGGTACCAAATATATACTAATAGCCTTGATTTCTATCCCACCTACTATTTCCAGTCTCTGTTCAATCTATAGCGTAATTGTGACACTATTGTCAGGGTGCAATACAGGAGATATAGGGTCAGTCGACGGTGAGTGGGGGCGCCAGTCTCGTATTCATGTTTAGGGTGCCAACCTCCACTGCTAGGTAGGAATTGACTTAGGCTTCATCAGCAGGGTGTAATTTAGAGTGCACGGTTGTGTGATGATTATGTGTAATTTGTCTATAGCTGCTTCATGGTTTTAATATTATTAATAAAATTTAATTTTTAATCTAAGGTATCATTATAATCTATAGGGTTACATTTTGAGCTTTTCTATTTTGATGATTGGACCTTATTGGCTGTTTATCAGCTTATGTTGATTAGTATATGTACTTAATCTTTACATATACTTAATCTTTACATGTACTTAATCTTTATATGTAGTTAACCTTTGTATGTTAAAATATATAACAGTGTACGCAATCATACCATTCCATTAATTTTGTACTTTGAAATAAAAATGTGTTATATCGCAAGTAGTAATCTTCTTTAAAGCTGTATCCAAACCTTAGTGTTCAAAACTTGGCAATACAGAGACTGACCGCCTCTGCTATCTAACTTGTAAGCACTATGTTGAAGTTGGCTGGGGTTAGGAGGCAACAGAGTGCAGCGCCCCAGAGTCCTGGTCGTTGCAGTAACGTTATTCTTCCACCAGGGGGAGTGATGTTACTTCTGAAGGTAATAAAGGAGATAATTTTACCAGGTAAAATATACCACACAACACACTTCACACTCCAGTCCACCAGGGGGAGCTATGCTCCTATTTATTAGGGCACTCTTCACAATTAGGTAAAACTGGTGGTCTGGATAGGAAGTTAGGCAGAAGTGAGCTGAGCTTCACCCAGTGAGCTGCTATCTGAGCTCCACTCAGGTAGTGGGTCCCTGACAGGGGAGGGATCCTGTCAGAGGCCTAGACAGAACTCCACGGAGCTGCGCCTGCCCGACGTGCGGCAGCATCCTAAGATAGAGACATTGAAAGAGAATTGTATTGTAGAGAGTGAGAAACGAAGTCACAGCAAAAGGAGAGGAAACCAGAAGGAGTTCTGCCCTGTAAAAGGCTGCCTCCTTTCTGAGGCGCAGGATCCGGTAGCCAGAACACCGAGGGAGTATCGACTCCAAGCCTTGCTCCAGAGACCGGCAGGACAGCTGATTCCATATTAGTTGCCCGACCCATACCCAGGAGGCACGGTGGCAACTTATGGGGGCCGGGGCGTGATAGAGTCCCTGTAAAAAGCCTCAGGCCACCAGTCATACGGGTTTGTCCTATGCTTACCATCACGGGGACAGAGAGAAAGACATAACATCTAGAACATCAACATCAGTTGTGAGGACCTTACCGAGACGCTCAGCAGGGAGGTACTACAACACCCAGGCGATAGAGGAAGGCTACTGATTTCCACCTGGATAAGGGGACTCTGGATTTGCCTTCAGACCGGCCGGACTCTGCCTACCCTGTCGTCTGTACCCTGGACTGTGGATGCTGAAGCCTTCAGTAAAAAGGTAAAGAGACTGCAACCTTGTGTCCTCGTTCTTCACTGCGCCTCACACCATCCACCATCTACACTCTGGGAAGCCCTGGGGATACACTTCACCTGTGGGAAGGTACACCATCTAGCTGCCATCACATCATCCCCAGCGGACCCCTAAGCAGCGTCAGTCACCCTGACCAAATACCACATGTGGCGTCACGAACATTATCCCTTTAAAGACCTTTCCCCCATTTATTTACAACGGACGTCCCTAGGGCCATGGACCGGGTCAGCCATCGTGACATCCCCACCGAGAACCGAAGGACCCGGCTCTGAGTACCCCACGGCCCCACGGGGCGCTCCAACTGTTCTCCAAGGATCCTGGACAGATTCATAACAGTTCTTACAAGCTCAATATTAAAGATCTTGTTAGTGCTGCGCATGTTCTGCAGTCTAGCAGCAGTGGTCTTGAAAGGACAAAGAGGAAAAAGACTAGACTAATGATGGCCTGCACTACCGCTGATTATAAGATACAGAAAAACTTTATTATACCTCAATGCACACTAATAAAATCATTTAAAACCATGAGTACAAACCCAATAAACCAACACCCCTACAAGTTATATAAACCATAGAAATACAACAAGGAATTGTCAAACTGGTTATGAGTATATACAATATGAATGGCAAACCATGTATAATTGGTCTAATAAATAGGCACATAAATATTCCAACAATAATGTGTTGACAGCAAATATTAACAATAAATGCAAATAAATTATGTTGATATGTCCCCAATGCTACTACTAAAGGATGATTACCATGTTCTGTGGCACCACCACAGGCACATATAGTGCCATATAATGAATCTTAACATATGAAACCGTGTCCCCATAGACTATCATGGGAATAAATTGCCCCTATATCAAGGTCCTATGCACGCAAACAATGCAAAAGTGGTCGGTCGGTCTCCAGTGATTAATTATTGGAATAAGAAATTTGCAAAATATGAATTCGCAACACTGCCAGATTCACACCAATTAATCTGTTTCTCAAAATGCAATCAGTGAACATTAAATTGTGATTTTATTTTACTGTACATCCAATTGTTGTGATCTAACTTTTGTAAACCATTCTAGTCCAATATTGGTCGAGCTCAAGGAGTTTCACAAGTCCACAAAGTTTCTAAAAAAGTTTTACTGAAAAAAGGCTATTCTGTAAAATATTATACTGCCTTCTAAGAGGATACATTAAAGCCTAAACTGGGCACATGACACCAGCAGCCATCTGGGGATGGAATAGGAAATACAACATTGGTTTACTTCCTCGCAAAATGACAATGTAATAACAAAGCAGCAGTGTCATAAACCACTCAGGAAATACTCCAACCACCACTACTGGTAGTCACAGGTCCAGTACCTATGTATGCAGGCTCGGACTGGCCCACAGGATTTCAGAAGAATCCTCCGGTGGGCCCCTGTGAAGGAGTGAACCACCACCCTCTTATATGAGCAGTACTTGGCACTATGTACTTCAATCACTATGTACAGACAAAGGCGGCATCTTATTCATTTAACAATCTACACAGTTCATTGCTTCATTGCTATGTAAATTTGGGATTGAGGATAATGTGGGGCCCTGGAGCTGGCCACTGGTGGGCCCTTGGCACCCGAGTCCGACACTGCGAGCATGTATAGACAGTAAGAGCCCCTGTGTGTGAAATATTTTAACAGTTGGTTAAAAGGAAGAATGAGAACAGACAGGAGGGATATGAGAGGTAAATGCTGAACAAAGAGGTTTTTTTACAGTAAATTTAAACTGTAAATGGTCACTGTCATTTACACAAATTTTTCATGAATGAATAGTACAAGAAAATAAAAGAGACATATCTCTATATCTTAGTCTACTAAGGCCTTCATATACTTTATGTCAAAGTTGGCCAAACATGATGGTATCAGACACCCATCTAATGAGTATCGGAGGCTCCCGACTCTCCCTGACCTATCCGTGTATGTTGCTGCACAGTGGTTACGTTAATCGGTCATTTCAAACAACAACATAGTTTGTCTTGTATATAAAAACATAAATCTGGGAACAAGAAGAAAGTATCATGCTTTCTCCCTGTGTTCACCATCCTTGGATGGCCAAGACTGGACATCTTCATTAGTTTTTCTCCACATGGTAAATAACAAGAAAGTAGATAGTATACCCTAAAATGTACTAGTGTATGTTGCTAGATAGAAAGGCAAGTAGATAGATGGATGGATGGATAGATAGATAGATAGATAGATAGATAGATAGATAGATAGATAGATAGATAGATAGATAGATAGATAGATAGATAGATAGATAGATAGATTTATTTTTGCATGCATTTGTTTGTTTTTCTTCTCTGAAGATAATGGGACAGATAAGTAGAGACGAGTGGATGAGACAAAATTTTAATTTGCCTCTTTTCTTATTTTTCCCAGGAAATTCAATTCTTAGAAAAGTTTTGCTGGAGAGACTTGAGAGCTTAATATAAAGAATTAAAAAGAATAATAAAAATGAGTTCTACTAATATTACTGCTCACCTCTTCGGCCCCTCCATTACACATCACCACATCTTCTGCTCCTCTGCCGTTTGCACTGGAACCCCCCAACCATGCCTGCGCAGATCCTCTCCAGGCCTCATGTAAGCCGCAAGTCCTGGGGCGTGTTACGATGGATAAGAAGGGCCGGATGGTTGGCAGAGAGTAGAGGTAGGGCCAGAGAAGTGGGTTGTAAGATTAATATTAGGATTTTTTATGTTTTTAACCTTCTGAAGATCCCTCACGGAAAAAAAAAAATAGCGGCCGCCATTTTGCTGAATCTTCTTGGGAGTGAATTACAAAAAATCAGCATTTTGGGAAATTTTTGCAAAATTTGTGCAGAAATCAATACCACTCACATCTATTTCCTCACCTCTACTAAATGCTCCTACACTCAGTTCCTCGCAGGCGCATAGTCAGGCGGTTACGGCGTAGGATGGCGTTAGACAAGAATTGGAATCTTTTCTTCTCTTTGGTAACTTAGATCAGAATAAACTTTTGTACCGGCAGATCTAAAGCCGTCTTTCATGTGTATTATCACCACTTTGGGATACACGAAGTCCAGGCAGGAAACAATGGCCTCGTTGTGTAACTACGGTCCAAGTTCTTACGCGTATTAAGTAGCTGTTTCCTATGTAAGTCAGAAATCTGAAAAGTCTTGTGTTGTCACTCGTGCGCTAAACATTGTGGGTGACTCATTGTAAGTGCACAGCACTGTACCAGGATGCCATGGAAACTGGGTTATTTTTGATAGGAGCATATGTATAAGTGAACAGAGAACGCTGCTATGATATGTTTTTTATAAAGAGTATGTTGGGTTAATGTTTCATAAGCAATAAGATATTTACTTCTCCTTATCAGATTCATTGCAGATAAGTTTAAAAAAAATACTTATGGAAGTGTCTAATGAAAAAAGCTCATCTTCACCATTTAATCCAAAGCCACCTGACTGCAGCAGCTGTCATGATCTCCATGGCCAGAGAACTAGCATAAGCCTCAATAGGAACAAGCTCTTGGAAGATGTAACTATACTGACCATGAACTAAACCTACCGCATCATCTAGAAGTAGCCAGGTAGCATGTCCTACTTTTTATCCCTATATGCCCAGCGCCGGCCGGAGAACTAAATAATGCTAGCAGAGGGAAATATAAGACCTGACTCACCTCTAGAGAAATGCCCAAAAAGGAGACAGAGGCCCCCCACATATATTGGCGGTGATATGAGATGAAACAACAAACGCAGCAGGAAAATAGTTTTAGCAAATTTGAGGTCCGCTTTCTAGATAGCAGAAGACAGAAAGCATACTTTCATGGTCAGTAGAAAACCCTAACAAAACACATCCAGAAATTACTTTAGGACTCTGGCATTAACTCATAATACCAGAGTGGCAATTCCTGATCAACAAGAGCTTTCCAGACACAGTAACGAAACTGCAGCTGTGAACTGGAACCAAAATACAAAAACAAAACATGGACGAATGTCCAACTTATCTAGTAGATGTCTGGGAGCAGGAACAAGCACAGAGAGGCTTCTGATAACATTGTTGACCGGCAAGCATCTAACAGAGAAGCCAGGTTATATAGCGACACCCAGATCTAATCAGAACAGGTGAACAGGGAAGATGATGTCACAAGTTCAATTCCACCAGTAGCCACCGGGGGAGCCCAGAATCCAAATTCACAACAGTACCCCCCCCTCAAGGAGGGGGCACCGAACCCTCACCAGAACCACCAGGGCGATCAGGATGGGCCCTATGAAAGGCACGAACCAGATCAGAGGCATGAACATCAGATGCAGTGACCCAAGAATTATCCTCCTGGCCGTATCCCTTCCACTTGACCAGATACTGGAGTCTCCGTCTGGAAACACGGGAGTCTAGGATTTTTTCCACAACGTACTCCAACTCACCCTCAACCAACACCGGAGCAGGAGGCTCAACGGAAGGCACAACCGGTGCCTCATACCTGCGCAATAACGACCGATGAAAAACGTTATGAATAGAAAAGGATGCAGGGAGGTCCAAACGGAAGGAAACAGGGTTAAGAATCTCCAATATTTTATACGGACCGATGAACCGAGGCTTAAACTTAGGAGATGAGACCCTCATAGGGACAAAACGAGAAGACAACCACACCAAATCTCCAACACAAAGCCGAGGACCAACACGACGGTGACGGTTGGCAAAAAGCTGAGTCTTCTCCTGGGACAACTTTAAATTGTCCATCACCTGCCCCCAGATATGATGCAATCTCTCCACCACCGCATCCACTCCAGGACAATCCGAGGATTCCATCTGACCGGAGGAAAATCGAGGGTGGAACCCCGAATTACAGAAAAACGGGGACACCAAAGTGGCAGAGCTGGCCCGATTATTGAGGGCGAACTCCGCCAATGGCAAAAAAGCAACCCAATCATCCTGGTCAGCAGACACAAAACACCTCAGATATGTCTCCAGGGTCTGATTAGTCCGCTCGGTCTGGCCATTAGTCTGAGGGTGAAAAGCAGACGAAAAAGACAAATCTATGCCCATCCTAGCACAGAATGCCCGCCAAAATCTAGACACAAATTGGGTTCCTCTGTCAGAAACGATATTCTCAGGAATACCATGCAAACGAACAACATTTTGAAAAAACAGGGGCACCAACTCGGAAGAAGAAGGCAATTTGGGCAGGGGAACCAAATGGACCATCTTAGAAAAACGGTCACACACCACCCAGATGACAGACATCTTCTGAGAAACAGGCAGATCTGAAATAAAATCCATCGAGATGTGTGTCCAAGGCCTCTTAGGAATAGGCAAGGGCAACAATAATCCACTAGCCCGAGAACAACAAGGCTTGGCCCGAGCACAAACGTCACAAGACTGCACAAAGCCTCGCACATCTCGTGACAGGGAAGGCCACCAGAAGGATCTTGCCACCAAATCCCTGGTACCAAAAATTCCAGGATGACCTGCCAATGCAGAAGAATGTACCTCAGAGATGACTCTACTAGTCCAATCATCAGGAACAAACAACCTATCAGGCGGACAACGATCCGGTCTATCCGCCTGAAACTCCTGCAAGGCCCGCCGCAGGTCTGGAGAAACGGCTGACAAGATAACTCCCTCCTTAAGAATACCTGTGGGGTCAGAGTTGCCGGGTGAATCAGGCTCAAAACTCCTAGAAAGGGCATCCGCCTTAACATTCTTAGAACCCGGTAGGTACGATACCACAAAATTAAACCGAGAGAAAAATAATGACCAACGCGCCTGTCTAGGATTCAGGCGCCTGGCGGTCTCAAGATAGATCAAATTTTTGTGGTCAGTCAATACCACCACCTGATGTCTGGCCCCCTCGAGCCAATGGCGCCACTCCTCAAACGCCCACTTCATGGCCAAAAGCTCCCGATTCCCAACATCATAATTTCGCTCAGCGGGCGAAAATTTACGGGAAAAGAAGGCACAAGGCCTCATCACGGCGCAGTCAGAACTTTTCTGCGACAACACTGCCCCAGCCCCGATCTCAGAAGCGTCGACCTCAACCTGAAAAGGAAGAGTCACATCAGGCTGACGCAACACAGGGGCAGAAGAAAAACGGCGCTTAAGCTCCTGAAAGGCCTCCACAGCATCAGGGGACCAATTAGCAACATCAGCACCCTGTCTAGTCAAATCGGTCAATGGCTTAACGACATCCGAAAAACCAGAAATAAATCGACGATAAAAGTTGGCAAAGCCCAAAAATTTCTGAAGACTTTTAAGAGAAGAGGGCTGCGTCCAATCACAAATAGCTTGAACCTTGACAGGATCCATCTCAATGGAAGAGGGAGAAAAAATATATCCCAAAAAGGAAATTCTCTGAACCCCAAAAACGCACTTAGAACCCTTGACACACAGAGAATTAGACCGCAAAACCTGAAAAACCCTCTTAACTTGCCAGACATGAGAGTCCCAATCATCTGAAAAAATCAGAATATCATCCAGATACACTATCATAAATTTATCCAAAAAATCGCGGAAAATATCATGCATAAAGGACTGGAAGACTGAAGGGGCATTAGAAAGACCAAAAGGCATCACCAAATACTCAAAGTGGCCCTCGGGCGTATTAAATGCGGTTTTCCACTCATCCCCCTGCCTGATCCGCACCAAATTATACGCCCCACGGAGATCAATCTTAGAGAACCACTTGGCCCCCTTTATGCGAGCAAACAAATCAGTCAGCAACGGCAATGGGTATTGATATTTAACCGTGATTTTATTCAAAAGCCGATAATCAATACATGGTCTCAAAGAGCCGTCTTTTTTTGACACAAAGAAAAAACCGGCTCCTAAGGGAGATGACGATGGACGAATATGTCCCTTTTCCAAGGACTCCTTTATATATTCTCGCATAGCAGTATGTTCAGGCACAGACAGATTAAATAAACGACCCTTTGGGTATTTACTACCCGGAATTAAATCTATAGCACAATCGCACTCACGGTGCGGAGGTAGTGAACCCAGCTTGGGTTCTTCAAAGACGTCACGATAATCAGACAGGAACTCAGGGATTTCAGAGGGAATAGATGATGAAATGGACACCAAAGGTACGTCCCCATGAGTCCCCTTACATCCCCAGCTCAACACAGACATAGCTCTCCAGTCAAGGACTGGGTTGTGAGACTGCAGCCATGGCAATCCCAGCACCAAATCATCATGTAGATTATACAGCACCAGAAAACGAATAGTCTCCTGGTGATCCGGATTAATACACATAGTCACTTGTGTCCAGTATTGTGGTTTATTATTAGCCAATGGGGTGGAGTCAATCCCCTTCAGAGGAATAAGAGTCTCCAAAGGCTCTAAATCATACCCACAACGATTGGCAAAGGACCAATCCATAAGACTCAAAGCGGCGCCAGAGTCGATATAGGCGTCCGTAGTAATAGATGACAAAGAGCAAATCAGGGTCACAGACAAAATAAATTTAGACTGTAAAGTGCCAATGGGAACGGATTTATCAAGCTTTTTAGTACGCTTAAAGCATGCTGATATAACATGAGTAGAATCCCCACAATAGAAACACAACCCATTTTTCCGTCTAAAATTCTGCCGCTCGCTTCTGGACAGAATTCTATCACACTGCATGTTTTCTGGCGTCTTCTCAGTGGACACCGCCAGATGGTGCACTGGTTTGCGCTCCCGCAGACGCCTATCGATCTGAATGGCCATTGTCATGGACTCATTCAGACTTGCAGGCACAGGGAACCCCACCATAACATCCTTAATGGCATCAGAAAGACCCTCTCTGAAAGTAGCCGCCAAGGCACACTCATTCCACTGAGTAAGCACAGACCATTTACGGAATTTTTGGCAGTAAATTTCAGCTTCATCTTGCCCCTGCGATAGGGACATCAAAGTTTTTTCTGCCTGAAGTTCCAAACGAGGTTCCTCATACAGCAAGCCCAAGGCCAGAAAAAACGCATCCACATTGCGCAACGCAGGATCCCCTGGTGCCAATGCAAAAGCCCAATCTTGAGGGTCGCCGCGGAGCAAGGAAATCACAATCCCAACCTGCTGTGCAGGGTCTCCAGCAGAACGAGATTTCAGGGACAAAAATAACTTACAATTATTTCTAAAATTCTGAAAGCTAGATCTATTCCCTGAGAAGAATTCCGGCAAAGGAATTCTCGGCTCTGATACCGGAGCATGAACAACAAAATCCTGCAAACTTTGCACTTTCGTGGCGAGATTATTCAAACCTGCAGTTACACTCTGTAGATCCATTATAGACAGGTGAACATAGAGCCATTCAAAGATTAGAAGGAGAGAGAAAAAAAAGAAAGACTGCAGCATAGACAGACTGGCAAGTGATCCAATTAAGAGCACACTAACTACTAGAGAAAAAAAAAAAAAAAAAAAAAAAATTTTCAGCAGACTTCTTATTTCTCTCCTTTCTCAGCCAAGGATTTTAACCCTTTAGTGGGCCGGTCAAACTGTCATGATCTCCATGGCCAGAGAACTAGCATAAGCCTCAATAGGAACAAGCTCTTGGAAGATGTAACTATACTGACCATGAACTAAACCTACCGCATCATCTAGAAGTAGCCAGGTAGCATGTCCTACTTTTTATCCCTATATGCCCAGCGCCGGCCGGAGAACTAAATAATGCTAGCAGAGGGAAATATAAGACCTGACTCACCTCTAGAGAAATGCCCAAAAAGGAGACAGAGGCCCCCCACATATATTGGCGGTGATATGAGATGAAACAACAAACGCAGCAGGAAAATAGTTTTAGCAAATTTGAGGTCCGCTTTCTAGATAGCAGAAGACAGAAAGCATACTTTCATGGTCAGTAGAAAACCCTAACAAAACACATCCAGAAATTACTTTAGGACTCTGGCATTAACTCATAATACCAGAGTGGCAATTCCTGATCAACAAGAGCTTTCCAGACACAGTAACGAAACTGCAGCTGTGAACTGGAACCAAAATACAAAAACAAAACATGGACGAATGTCCAACTTATCTAGTAGATGTCTGGGAGCAGGAACAAGCACAGAGAGGCTTCTGATAACATTGTTGACCGGCAAGCATCTAACAGAGAAGCCAGGTTATATAGCGACACCCAGATCTAATCAGAACAGGTGAACAGGGAAGATGATGTCACAAGTTCAATTCCACCAGTAGCCACCGGGGGAGCCCAGAATCCAAATTCACAACAAGCAGCCAATCATAGGCCTCAGTGGTCAGGTGACCAAAGAACTGGACTTCATTGCTTCCTGTCCCGTTGCAGACAAGGAGCTGGTTTAATTGCTCTCCTTTCATCTCTGATGCGTCCATATTTTTTTAATGTCAGATGACACTTTTAATTAGGGCATAACTTTTGTTTTTCAGGGGTATGTAAAGCATTTTGGCATGTATTCCATGCTGAGATCTGAGTTACTGATGCAGCCACGGGTTTTTCCACGGTAGATTTGAAGACCCCCGGAGGTAGCCACAAGCAAATTAGCGCCATTGAATGGTACTAATCTTCAAGGAGACCTCAAATACAGCTTTATAATGGGTGGTTACTTCCAGTCCCAGTGAGCCTGCCTACACTCTAGATTTTTCCTCTACACCTTCGAACAGCTAGACTACACAGTTTTAAGATTTTTTAACCTATAGAGCTGTATTATGGTTTTTATTTTTGCAGTAGTTTTTATTATTAACTTTTTGGGGTCTACACAACTTTCTGATCTCTTCTCTATTTGTGAGGTAAATTGAATAAAAAACAGCGATTATAGCATCTCAATTTATTTTTTCATTTCAGCATTCAATTTTTTTTATAGATTTTTTTAGATTTTATTTACAATCTGGGAAAGGGGGGTTGATATAAACTTTTTTTTTTTTAAATGTTAAAAGATATCTATATTTTGTAATAAGATGTTATACATATTTTTGTTTTACATTTTTTATTGATAATATTACACCGCATTGTAAATTTATCTGTCTCCTGTGAAGCCCAAACAAGGCAGACATCAAGGCCTTCAAGAAACTCTCCAGCTGCCATGGCAATGCCATAGGCTCCTCGCAATCGTATCGCATGTGGATAATGGGTGTTGGAAGAGACACCTTCTTCCATTTCACCATATAATGGACAGGGGCATCTAAGCAGCTAAACTATAACGATCGAAGCTGTCTCCATTAGCCATGTTGTAAAGAAAAGTTGGCCAAAATTCTTCTAGAACTGTGTGAGAGACTGATAAAGTCATACAGAAAACCATTGCTTCAAGTTATTGCTTCTAAAAATGGTTCTACAAGCTTTTGGTTAATGGGGTATAATTAATTTCATCTAAGGTTCCTAAGGTGACCTTCTAAGAACCATATGTCTTTATATTATGATGTATAAAAGAAGCAATTTGCATATTTAATCTCACAGAACAACATTGCATGGCCTATAAGTCTCCTTACATTGGAATGTCTCTACATAAGGAGAGAGGTTACACCTTAGACCCCAGTCAGAGGCCTCAAATACAGCCAAATAAGATATCTTGTTTTGCACTGAGGAGTGGGAGATTTGGGTTTGGCTTTTATCCTAAATAATATGGCAAAACTCATTAAAGGGCCGAGATTGACTTTTAGGATCGCTACCTCCTATAGCTGGCACTAGCGTTCAAGTCCTCTTCCTCTCTGAAGAGACAATTTGCCTATGTAAATACATAGGATTTAAAGAGGGTCTACTTAGTTTCTCTTAATGACAGATTGCTTTAGAAGGAACGTTATTTCATTTTACCGCTTAAGGTCGCTTATTCTTCATAACATACTTGAAAAAATATCGAAGGCGAGCATCTCGCATGTTGTTGTGGGCACCACCACAGTTTTCCTGTGCACCACTTTTTATAACTGTGATGGTGACGTTATTGTCACGCACAGGGAGAAAAGAACATACCCCACGTTTCACATAACCACACACTAAAGGACGCCTTGTTGCTATTTGTGTATGTGTTAAAGATGCTCCATACAGGAAGTTATACTACCCAATGTGGTGAGCTGAACCGGGGTAGAACAGCCTTACTGAATTGTCTATATCAGCAAAACGTGTCTCATGTCATCTCCACTAAAGACATGGCAGCACATTATAAATCAACAGTCCGTAGATCAAGTATACTATGGACGTTTTTACATAACCATCAGTGACTTTCATACGTCATTACTTACCTTGGATTAATTGTTGGCCTGGAGAGCTGATAACACAGGATCCACCATTCAATATAGATGTTATCACAGCCGACACTGCGCCCCCTCCTTTCACAATGAGTAATGCACACGCACATTAGATGCTTCAATATAAAAGGACTGAGTCAGTCTAGTGCTGCTAATTTACGTGTGCATTTCATGACACAACAGGAGGTTAGGGCTCTTTCACAAATCAGTTTTTTTTTGGACTATCCATTATTTTGTATATAGATCATGGACCCAATACAATAAAGGTGCATTTGTACATGTTCAGATGGAGACATGTCCATGTCCAACTATGATCCATGTGATGTGTAAAAAAACTAACAAATGCAAGTCAAAGTATTTTCTTCCCCCGTGTGTGGGTGGATTTTCTCTGAGTTCTTCATTTGCCTCCCACACTCCAAAGACATACTGACAGGGAATCTAGTTTGTGAGCCCCAATGAGGACAGTGGTTATGATATCTGTAAAGCGCTGTGGAATTAATGATGCTATATAATTGAGTAAAATAAATAAAATGCCAGAAGAAAAAAATGGATTTCACCAGGATGTATGTATATTACTGTTTAAAGGAAATCTGTCAGCAGGTTTTTGTTTTGCAATCTAAGGACAGCATGAGTTAGCAGCTGAGTCACTGTATTTATTTTTTTGGCTGTGTGGTGTTGTTTACTTATAATGAAGGTTTTATCACTAGGAGATAATCGTTGCTGGACTACAGTAGCTCGTGAGCCTTAGTCCGACTCCGCCTCCTCCTGTGATAAGCAGCTCACTGTCAATAGACAATGTACATAGAGAGCTGCGGTGTGGGCGGGGTTAGCTTTCTCAGATGTGCTTCATGCTGCATCTAAAAACGCTGTGTCACAACTGCTGAAACATCATTGGATTCAGGGTCTCGTTCTCTACACCATGCTGCTTTCAGAGGAGGTAGTGAAAACCTGCTGACAGATTCCCTTTAATGAGTTTAAGAAGCTAATCTATATATTTCCAAAAGATGCAGCAATAGTTAACAGAAATGACTCACAGAAATGAGTAAAAACAAGGACCCTTCATTTAAAAAAAAAAAAAGAAGGTGTTTGACACCAACCTTAGAGTTTAAAATAGCCCTAGTGGCCAGTGTGAGAAATGCAACATTTCTAATTTTTATTCTTTTAATACATATTATGATATGTGAAAAAGAAATTGCCAAAACCTATAAAAAATACATTTAACACAAAAACTGATTTAAACAATTTGTCAATTTCTGATGACACATTCCCTTGAAGTCAGTGTGATTACAGGCTTTTATGTCCCTGCACAGTTTGATTATCATTTCAATTATCTCCATATATCCGCTAGGTCGGGTATACAGAATGAGAGATAAGAGCTAGAAAGATAAGAAGAAGATAAGAGCTATTAGCATGCTTTACTTGAGAGCAACACAACTCCAGCAGTGTCGGTGTGCTCAGTGAGTCAGGTGCGGGGGCTAGCTCAGAGCAACACAATGCTAGCAGAAGCCACAATCAGCCATGTCTGCGCTGTGTAATTATGAGACTGACTGACAGGAAAGAAAGTGTGGAGGTGGCAGTGGAAGAAATCTGAGAAAGAATAGATTTAAGACTGACAATGTCAAGGCATCAGTGGACATGAAAATCATCCAGAGCTGCACACAAATATATATATAAACCGTATATATAATGTACATCACTAATCTAAGTGGTAAAAGTAATTTACATCTAGAGGTAAATAGAATAATGGGGCTTTCTTCAGAGGTTCGTTAATAAGAGGGAAATCAGTAAATGAAACAATGGGCAGGAAAGATGACAGGTCTGAGATTCACCCACAAGAGAACCTTGTATAAACTGCGTGACGGAGATAATGGAATCCCTTTTTTATTGGGAAAACTCAGCCGCTTATATAAGCTGTTTAATATGAGCCACATACGCTTCCTCCCACGGAAGTGAGGGCGTAATGGCACTTGCCCTTCAGTCCTGGTTACTTTGCCTGAGGTACGTACTTCATATATTTTCTAAGGGAAATCAAGTAAAGTTTTGGTCTTAAAACTTGATCTCATATATCACTAGAGTTCCTTATGGGTTGTTTTTGCAGTCTTCTTAGGTGGAATCCGTCAGCAGGTTTTTGCTATGTAATCTGAGAGCACCATGATGTAGGAGTAGACACCATGATTATGGCAATGTGTCTCTTACTGGGCTGTGTTTGCTGCTTTAATGCAATGTTTAATACACTGGAGATTATCACTATAGGACAACTGCCCTCATGCCTCCTAGTCCAACCACACACCCAGCACTGATTAGCAGCTCTCTATCACTATACAGTGTACACAGAGAGCTGTGGTGTGGTCACGGTTATGCACAGCTCAAAAACTGAGCTCTGCTAGATCTGCCACAATAACAGATGAAAATAAAATATACCAACAAATACCAGCCAAGCAAAAGCCAAAAGGACTCTCTTTTGACCTATGTTAGGTAAATGAAAGAAATTCCCAGGCACTTTTTGACATGACCAGGTGAGTATAATTAAAAGTAATATTACTGTACAAATTTCATTAGAAGGAACGTGCCATCTGATTCATGCTTTCCGAGGGAGCATGAATCAGACACTGGTTACATTATTACAGTCATATATGTTTTACTCTGAAACACTGCACCATTTTCACGAATATTAACTTTGAAAATCTGCCTGAGGACTAGTCCAGGACGGTCCCTGGCAACGTCTCCCCACCTAGTTCCTCTAGACTGACAGGTCTTTCTCAGTACACACTGCTATGGAAGCAGGGCAGGAAGTAGCCACCTGGGACTAGCCTCTTGGACTAGTCATCTAAGACACATAGACCCTCATTAATAAAAGTGTTTTTTGACAGATATGAGTCATAAAACACTTTGAAAAATCGCAAAAGTTTTGCGCAAATCAGAGTTGCACAAAATTTTGCTTGTGCTGTTTTTCATGCAAATTCTAGCCATATCATTCCAAGTGGGTATTGCGAAGTTCGCCATATAAATTCCTCAAAAGAAACATAGCTTAGGACACAACTGTACTCCAGTTCATGACTGCAGTAACATTTCTGGTGATGTGCACACCAGTGATCAGACTTCTTAGGCTGGCGTCACACTCGTAAGACAATACGGTCCGTTTTTTACGGCCGTAATACAGCCGTAATACGCAGAAAAGTCCCCAAAATAGTGGTCCGTATGTCATCCGTAGGCAGGGTGTGTCAGCGTATTTTGTGATGAACTCACATGAACTCGAGCGTGGGAACTTTTCCAAGGCTGCAGTTCATGAGAACATCCAGCAGAGGGCGCCTCACCGCAACTCAATGTAAGTACAGATCACCCAGCTTTCCTTTCAGCACCCGGGGAATTACAGGCATGAGCGAGTGCTTTAGCAGAGCTCCTGCCTGTAAATTGATTTAACCCCTTCAGATGGATTTACTTCGTGGGACCTGACAGTTCATCAGAAGGTATGTATATTGTTGGTTTATTATTTTGCCAAGCGAGGGTCTTCAGATGGATTGAGAGAGCAATAAAATATTAAAACAACCTGTGTCTTTATTTCATTAAAATAATTTTTAATAATGTGTGTGTGTGTGGTTTTTAACCCTTTCATACAATTGGATTAATAATGGATAGGTATCATAATTGACGCCTCTCCATTATTAATCTGGCTTAATGTCACCTTACAATAGCAAGGTGGCATTAACCCTTCATTACCCCATATCCCACCGCTACACGGGAGTGGGAAGAGAGTGGCCAAGTGCCAGAATAGGCGCATCTTCCAGATGTGCCTTTTCTGGGGTGGCTGGGGGCAGATGTTTGTAGCCGGGGGGGGGGGGGGGCAATAACCATGGACCCTCTCCTGGCTATTAATATCTGCCCTCAGTCACTGGCTTTACCACTCTGGCGGAGAAAATTGCGCGGGAGCCCACGCCAATTTTTTCCGCCATTTAACCCTTTATTTTAGCAGCTACAGCGCCCAAATTTTGCACATACACACTACTAACATTAGTAGTGTGGAATATGCAAAAAAAAGGGGATATGAGATGGTTTACTGTATGTAAACCATGTCTCATATCATGTCGGGTTTGGGAAGGAGAAATGAAAAGCCGGCAATTGAATTACCGGCTGTTCACTAACACCGCTGCGTATTTCTGGCAAGTCACACTGCTGGTCCGTGTGGAATCCGTATTTTTCTCGCCCCCATATACTTTCATTGGCGATTTTTTTGCGCAATACGGTGACAAACGCAGCATGCTGCAATTTTCTACGGCCGTACAAGACCGTATATTACGGATGCGTAATATACGGATGATAGGAGCAGCCCCATAGAGAATAATTGGGCTGTGTGTAATGCGTTTTTTACGGACGTATTTTCGGCGCTCATACGTCCGTAAAACTCGCTAGTGTGACGCCGGCCTTACACAATAATGTCCGTAAATAGTATTAAAGGCACTTCATAAATTACAATAAACAGAACAAATTCGAACCATGGATGTAGAGGATCGAATAGAGCAGAGTTCTATGATAAAAAAAGTAATGTTTAATAAATGACAAATGTTAAAAACAATAAAAATATAAGCAGAGATATAAAAAACGGGAAGCTGGGAGGTGGGAACAAATGCACAAGGATGGGATACAAGTAATAAGATATGTTTGAATGGTACTATATACCTATTCCTTATATTACAACAGATAGCTAACAGGGCAGAAACCAATATATAAAGAATAATTAGAGTGTAAAGTTTTGTCCTAGTCTGTCATTAATCTGGGATAATCTCCATATAATCCTGTGATGCGGAGGCTGAGTGTGAAGAGTAATGCAACGGTTCATTGGGGCAATATATAATGTTGCAATGTGCAGGTAAGCATAGTATAATAGAGTCAATGCACTGCTCATAAGTTAGCATACGTCTCAATTTATAATGCCAAGATCATGCGGTAGAATGACATAAAATAGTACCAATAACTGGTAAAGTGCTTGATGTCATTTTTACCTGAGCACAAAGTGACAGAGCAGATTCTGCTGGAAGTGGCTACCTTGGCATCCCCTCACCCCGACGCGCGTTTCGCCGCCAGCTTTCTCCGGAAGAAGCTTCTACTCGAGTTCCTGATTTTTGGGTTCCGTCACTTTTGAGGTATTTTAGAGCATCTATGATGGCAATAGATATATAGGAGTCAAGCAATATGAGCGTATTCACTATTGTAACGCCAAATCTGGAATTTTCCTTTCCTGGAATTTTAGCAAATACTTTTTGCATGTGACTGAGCAAGACAGTGCAAGCTGTAGATATGGGCAACGCAAATGTACCGCTCAATTTATGTAATGTATATGGCTGTAAGTTTGAAAAACAACATTTTATATGGCCTTTTCAATATAATACGGAAAAATTTGTATATATTTGGTTGCTATATTCTGCATATAAGCCCCCTTGACTGCTTTGGCCTAGGCCATGGCTTAGGTTGGCTTTATGGGAAATCTTACCCTGTGGGTGGAGTTAACAAATTGTATTGTAACTGCTGTACACAATAAACTAAGTGATAAATCGCTGGAAACAGGATCTCTGTCCCTACCTCATGGTACTTTTAGATTACATAGCAAAAACCTGCTGACAGATTCCCTTTAAGGCTGATGTACGAAATGCACATTTTTTCTAAAACGCTTCAGCATTTCATAGTAAAAAATCTACAGCTGCCATAAGTTAGTCAATGTCTGGAATTCATGCTGCTTGTTGTTCGCCGCCATGAATCTACTGACAGGTTCACTTTAAATGTAGATAAATGTCTTCAACATAGTGTTGTGTCAGATTTTACTTAGAGTTTGTTGAAATGGTAAAGAAAAAAAATGTCACAAAAACCAAACTGACAACTGGTGTGGGATGTAGTATTAATACCTCTAATGAAAAGTTGGTCTATAGTGTATGAGTGCAATAAACCATCTGAGAACGGACCTGCTCGTGTATCACTGTAACAGACGGGTCTCAGTACCGTTGTCACCTAGTGTTATTCTACCACAGATGCACACATACCTAATTTCAAGAAATTCATGACCACTAAATATATTCAATGGAATATGAATAGCAGCCTATGCTGACAGCATGTGGGAGTCTTGAAAGGAAGACAAATGGTAATTTGTCATTTAAGAACATGAAAAAAGGAGGAGGCTAAGCCAAGGCTGTCACGTGAGCTATCAAGAAAACCACAGCGTGACTTTATTAGGTCTAAGAATACCTGCTAAGCCCAATGTGTTTTATTAATAGTATATAAAACGCAGAAATGTACTCGATTATCAGAAATTCTGGTATTATCTTCATTTCCATCTACTGCCATCACATACATTTTGTTTCTTTTCAGCATAAAAGGGTAAAATTTGAGTATTCAATAAGTATTTTCTAACTGAAAGTGGAACTGAAGATTGAAAAAGGTTTTGCTAGAATACATTATTGTTAACCTCTTCACGCACCCTGACGTAAAGGTACATCACATTCAGAGAGTGAGTGTGTGTTGAGCTGGCTCAGGAGCTGAGCCAGCGCTATACAGGCCAGATGCCAGCTGTGCAATACAGCCAACATTTTCCTGTCGCCCACGTGATGCAATCATGGGGTGCCGATGCAATGATAGCAGGAGGTCTGCTGAAAATCCCTGTACCATGTCATGACTTTACTCTTGTGAACCTCAGCTTCTGGAGGTGGACTGTCCTCTTTCCCGGCTGCAATCCAGAGGATATCGTGTGCTGTGTTTTTTTGAGTTGAACATTAAAGAGAAGTTTTGCTTTGAACTTTGCTGGGACACTGCCTCATCACTGCATGGAGTGCTACGGCGGCACTACAACACATGCAATATCGTTACATTTGTAAAAGTACGATCTATCAAAATATAAAATTGATGAACCTCATTGGTAAAAGGCATAATGAGAAAAAATCTAAATGCCCAAATTATGTTTTTTTCGGAAGTTGCAATACTGAACAATAAGACAATAAGGCTAAGTTCCCACGATCAGTAAGTAGCAGCACTTTGGACGCAGTGTATTTTCGCTGCCTTCTAGCCGAATCCTAAGAGGCGATCAAAACATCGTACCTACTACACAATTACATCAATAAAAGCATCAGCTCAGAGCACAAAAATTAGCTCTCACACAGCCCCATCGATCAAAATTCCTGTGTTACAGGTCTCAGAAAATGGTGACACAAATGGAGAATTTTTTATTTTTTTTAACATGGCTATTTCGATGAAAAAATAAAGTTATGTTATGATTCATGGAAGAAGAAGAGAAAAAAAATGAAAGCGCCAAAATGGAAAACAGCCATGTCAGAAAAGGGTTCAATTGTATATACACAAAAGCCCAAAAATGTACCTGATCAGGAATGGGAGTAAATTTCCTGGTCTTGAACTAGTTAAACCATACAATAAGGAAACAAATGTAAATGTTATAATTGTTTTTTTTTGTTGTTGCGCCATTCCCTCAAAAAATGTAAAAAAAAAAAAAATCAAACATCTTATGTAGCACAAAATATTATCAATATAAATAACTCAACATAAAAAACAAGACAGAAAATTGAAGAACTCCCGGATCTCAGACAAAGGCAACAAACCAAATTGTATTTTACAATGTTTTGAATGTTTTGAATTCTTTTCACTATATATATACAGTATACATATATATTATACACTGTATATATATATACACATATAAAAGAGTATACCGTACATTGATACTGAGTTGATCATTGTTATTTTTCAATGAACACAGTACAGCTAAAACTCCAAATACAATGGCAGAATTGCATTTCCTTCATCATTCCACTCCACTCAGATTTTTTCCATTTTACACTACATCATATAGTAAAACACATGGTGTCAGTCAAAACTATAACTCGTTCTGCAAAAAAATCGATCTTTCATATGTTCTATGTTAACGGAAAATTGAACAAAGGCATGCCTCAAAGAAGATCGGGAGGAAAAAATAAATGTGCATAAAGTAAATAAATGTGCACTCCTGGTTTTGTCTTACAAATACTTGGTAAAATACTGGCCAATTACTGAACGTGTGAATGCGGCCTTAAAAACCCAACGTGCGATTGTTTTCATCGCTACGTTTACTAACAATTCACCCCAACATCGCACACAAGAAGACCCCCAGAAGTGCAGGTTTCCATCAAGTTTTTGAGAAGTTTCGGCTGCACCTGGTATCTTAGTCAACTGTTCTGGGAACCTGGGAGGTCTCTCCCTTTTCTTGGAGAGTTGGCATGCAACTTACAACTTTTATCTATCATTTTTTATTCTGGTAACACATTTAATATATAGTTTATATTACTTTTACTGGTTCAAAAGAAAAAAGCAGGTTATGTATGGTAGTGATTATTGACATCAGAGAACGTAAATCATTTCTTAGTATTTCCTTCCAGATTTGCTGTGCATGTTGTGCTAAAGCATGGGGGCATTCCTACAGATGTACCCCTGTTCTAGAAGTCCATACGTCTGAACTGAATCACTTTTTAGTTATGATGGACCGGCGAACCACTTCCTACCTGCCAGTAAGCTCCTCTGATTAGCTGATCTGAAATTACTTCATCATTGTGGCGTGGTGGACAACACATGGTTAATTAAAAAAAGATCAACGGATGCCAGCAGGAAAGGGATCCTATCCAGCAGCTGCAGAGTGTTGACCTGACCATTGAACCAGAGTCCTGCAAATTTATTCACTCACCTCTACTCAAAAACAGATGCTTTCAATGTCTAAGGGTAATGAGTCACAACTCACAGACAAGCAGGGTGGTCAGGAGGTCCTAGGTCAGATGCCAGGACGGCACGTAGTACAGATGGGTAAGACAAAGGCGTGGTAAGGTAATAGTCCGCCGTAAAATGCCAGGAGGGTAGGTCAAGACAAGGGAGTAAGATAAAGGGGTAGTCAGAGGCCAAATTCGAGATCAGGGACCTGAAGTCAGAAAGCATCAAGAGCAGATGGGATAATCCACACAAATAGTTATGAGAAATCCTAGATCAGGCAACAAGATCAGAGAAACTAAGCTACAACTGACACTGGACGGCCCAGAGCTAGTCAGCTAAATAGCTTGCAAATCACTAACAATGGGAGGCACCTGGGGAAACACCTGCAGACTAGCAGGGCTGTCATCAAAGTGCTGACAGCCCAGCATCAGATTGGATGAGTGGACCGTCACTTTAGAATAATGACAGTCCAGAACACTCCATATCCCATAGGGCGGCTGAGCTGTCACTCACAGCGTCCCTAGGCCACAACGACAAAAAACGTGACAGGTAAAGCTCCTTTACATTTGTGTTTGTTATATTTTCTACTATTGTGGACAGGAATGCCTTACCGTTACATGAAGAATCCATGAAATAAAAATGATGAGCTCCCTATGTGATGACACACTGTAACAATATCCAGCTGTCTGCATAGACACATAATTTACAATTCCTAGGCCGGTGCAGAGGCCGTATATGTGCTATCTGCCAAATAATTCCAATCTAGAGTACATACTGCACATGTAATGAGAAATAGTGTGCCTAGCACATAGGATAATCAATAGTGTCACATCATCAGTGGATTTCCCCCGAGGCGGCAGAGGAGAACAGGGA
This sequence comes from Ranitomeya variabilis, assembly GCF_051348905.1. Taxonomy (NCBI): domain Eukaryota; kingdom Metazoa; phylum Chordata; class Amphibia; order Anura; family Dendrobatidae; genus Ranitomeya; species Ranitomeya variabilis. Next base: position 655,681,688 of record NC_135234.1, read on the forward strand.
ATATTCAGCATGAGGTCAGCAGGTGATATTATGGGGTGTCCAGTGGGAAAGGTTACAGATTACATTACTTGGTAGAATTTATTCTTATATAAGACTGCTGCTAGCTAATAACTCTCATTCATTTCCGTAGCTCCGCCATCCTCTGCTGTTTCCATAGTCCCACCTCCAGGAGCTGGTGTCCGCCTACTGTAGGCTGACATGAGTACAAGGGGTGCAATCTAAAATGTAATTCAGAAAATAATATGTGACTGAAAGAGTAGTAGATATTTGGAACAAACTTCCCGCAGATTTGGTTGGAAATTCCCCAGTTAAAGAATTTAAATCTTCTTGGAATTAACATATATCTATCCTAATATAAAAATAAAAAGTACATAATATAAGGACAGTCTGGATGGAGTATGTGGTTTTTTCTGCAGTCTTCTATGCTTCTACAGGATGAGTGCAGACCCTGCTTCTTACAGGGAATCTGTTACCAGGTTTTCCCTATGTAATCCGAGAGCCGCCTTATGTAGTAGAAGTGACCTGATTCCAGCAGCGTGTCCCTTGCTGATCTCCATGCTGGTTTTTTATGCAATCTCTGTTTTATCTGCTTCAGATCTAGCAGTGCTCAGAATGCTGAGCTCTGTATAACCCCGCCCACACCACTGATTGGCTGCTTTCTGGGTACACTGTGATAATCTCCTGCTGGTACAACACTGATTTTATTGACGGTGCAACACACAGCTTAGTAAATGACAGATCACTGGAATCAGGGTCTCAAACCATACCATCATGCTATCATATTACATAGCAAAAACCTGCTGACATATTCCCTTTAATTAACAAGCATTACACATCCCAAATGGCAATAGGCATGCTGATAGCTCTCTTCCTGAGACCCTCCATATGTTGCTCTAGCTTTAGATGTCATTTGGGGAAAATAAATAATAGTCATGACTGATTCTGGCTGTTTTTCTGCATAGATTTCAGAATTAAAGAAGATTGGTCACTGTGTGCAAACTTTAAGCCCTTCATGACATTGGGATTTTCAGTTTTTCCGTGTTCGTTTTTCACTCCCCTTCTTCCCAGAGCCATAACTTTTTTATTTTTCTGTTGGTATGGCCATGTGAGGGCTTATTTTTTGCGGGATAAGTTGTACTTTTGAACGACGTCATTGGTTTTACAATGACATGTACTAGAAAATGGGAAAAAATTCCAAGTGCGGTGAAATTGCAAAAAAAGTGCAATCCCATGCGTGTTTTGTTTGGCTTTTTTTGCTAGGTTCACTAAATGATAAAACTGACCTGCAATTATGATTCTCCAGGTCAGTACGAGTTCATAGACACCTAACATGACTAGGTCATTTTTTATCTAAGTGGTGAAAAAAAATTCCAAGCTTTGCTCAAAAAAAAAGGCTCCATTTTCCGATACCCGTAGCATCTCCATTTTTTGTGATCTGGGGTCGGGTGAGGGCTTATTTTTTGCGCGCCGAGCTGACGTTTTTAGTGATACCATTTTGGTGCAGATACGTTCTATTGATCGCCCGTTATTGCATTTTAATGCAATGTTGCAGCGACCAAAAAATCGTAATTTTGGTGTTTCGAATTTTTTTCTCGTTACGCCGTTTAGCTATCAGGTTAATCCTTCTTTTTATTGATAGATCGGGCGATTCTGAATGCGGCGATACCAAATATGTGTAGGTTTGATTTTATTTTTATTGTTTTATTTTGAATGGGGCGAAAGGGGGGTGATTTAATCTTTTATACTTTTTTTATTTAGTTCATATTTTCTTAAACATTTTTTTTTACTTTTGCCATGCTTCAATAGCCTACACGGGAGGCTAGAAGCTGGCACAACTCGATCAGCTCAGCTACATAGCAGCGATCATCAGATCGTTGCTATGTAGCTGAATTGCAGGCTTGATATGAACGCCGACCACAGGGTGGCGCTCACAGCAGGCCGGCATCAGTAACCATAGAGGTCTCAAGGACCTCTATGGTTACTATCCTGACGCATCGCTGACCCCCGATCATGTGACGGGGTTGGCGATGTGCGCATTTCCGGCCGCGCGGCTTGAAGCGGTAGTTAAATGCCGCTGTCAGCGTTTGACAGCGGCATTTAACTAATTAAAGGGCCACTGTCACCCCCCTCCAGCCGTTATAAACTAAAAGAGCCACCTTGTGCAGCAGTAATGCTGCATTCTAACAAGGTGGCTCTTTTAGTTTTAGGTTCAAGTATTCCCAAAAAAAGCGATTTGATACTTAGCCATAATTGGTGTCTCTAGCCACATAGGCTGGTCCTCCCTCCCCAGCTTGGCCAGATCCGCTGCCGTCACTCACATCTTCTTGGTCTTTCTGCGCCGCCCCCTCAGCGCTGTTTACGTTTTCAAACCGGCGCCGGCGCTGTGTAGTACTGTTCTGCGCAGGCGCAGTAAAGCTCTGGCCGTCTGCTGTCCCAGCCCCGCACTGTGTTATGCATTATGCACAGTGCGGGGCTGGGATTCCAAAGGTGGGGGCCGCACTGCCCACGCAGGCGCAGTGTGAAAGCCTGGCTGGGACGGCAGACGGCCAGAGCTTTACTGCGCCTGCGCAGAACAGTACTACACAGCGCAGGCGCCGGTTTGAAAACGTAAACAGCGCTGAGGGGGCGGCGCAGAAAGACCAAGAAGATGTGAGTGACGGCAGAGGATCTGGCCAAGCTGGGGAGGGAGGAGCAGCCTATGTCGCTAGAGACACCAATTATGGCTAAGTATCAAATCGCTTTTTTTGGGGTATACTTGAACCTAAAACTAAAAGAGCCACCTTGTTAGAATGCAGCATTACTGCTGCACAAGGTGGCTCTTTTAGTTTATAACGGCTGGAGGGGGGTGACAGTGGCCCTTTAATAGTGGCAGGTGGATCGCGATTCCACTCGCCGCTATTGCGCGCACATGTCAGCTGTTCAAAACAGCTGATATATCCCGGGTTTGATGCTGGCTCACCGCCGGAGCCCACATCAAAGTAGGGGATCTGACCTCGGACGTACTATCCCGTCCGAGGTCAGAAAGGGGTTAAAGGGCTATCCCCAAAAAAGTAAATTCTAACCAAAAAATAATAATAATCTTTATTTTTTTTATATAGCGTTAACATATTCCACAGCACCTTACAGTTTTTCAGTGCACACATTATCATTGCTGTCCCCGATGAGGCTCACAATCTAAATTCCCTTTCAGTATGTCTTTGGAATGTGGGAGGAAACCAGAGTACCCGGAGGAAACCCACACATACATGGGGAGAACATACAAACTCCTTGCAGATGTTGTCCTTGATGGGATTTGAACCCAGGACTCCGGCGCTGCAGTGCTATCCACTGAGCCACCGTGCTGCCCAAACTCATAGGATGTGGGTTAACTTGTGGATCAGTGGGGTCTGACCACTGGGACCCCTACAACCCTAATAACAGGGCTCTAGGTTCCAGGAACCAGGCTCTGCAGAACGCTGACTAGAGTGGAGTGGAGTGGAAGTGCTCATGCTTGGCCTTCGCTACATCTACTGTCTGTGGGATTGCTGGAGAAAGCCAAGTACAATGTTCAGCTTTCTCCAGCAGTCCCATAGTCAAAGAATAGAGTAGAGATCGAGCATATGCACCTGCACTCCATTCAGGACAAGGTTGTGCAGAGTCCCATTCTTGCGATCGTTAAGAATCAGCAAGTCATCTCTATTTCTAGCTCTTTGTGGAATGCATTAAAGGGCCAATACTATTATGTTATATTGCTTTTGTAACATTTATTTGAAAACTTCTCGTAAAGAACTAAACAATAAAGTATATTAAGGCTGAAATAAGTGATGGCGGCTAAAGCAGTATTCTTCTGTCAATAATCTAACATTAAATATATTACCTCTCCTACTATTATAAAGTCCATATGTATACTGTATACTTATGTCATGTACACTGTACACTTTTTACATATAAATGGATAATTGTTGGGCACAGACTGGCACAACATTCTTTATGGCTGGAAAATTAATAGATTCAGTACTTCCCTTATGTAATCGGAGCCCTCTAGTGGTGACATACCTGTAAATGTAAGGGCTTTCTAATTCAACAGCTCTGCCATGAATTCTGAAGGCAGGATGCCTCCGTCTTCTGACCGCTCTCTGCACATAACTTTTTACCATTTCTGAACTCTTACACTGTTAAATTTTTGAAAAAATCCAGGTGTAGGATGGGTTTTGCTGTAGTTTTGTCAGTGAATTTCATTCTCTGGTATTGCCTTATGTCTTCAGCACCACCAGTCTGATGATCTTTGTTAGTTGTCATTCAGTAACTATGTGCCAACTCTGCAACTGGTTCATGGCTAAGCAGTCAAAACATAATCGCTATAGGACAGCTAAAATTGGCAAATAGGATCAATAGAATTAGAACAGTCTAAAATCTGTTTAAACAGAATCTGTCGGTAGAATCAACCCTCCTAAGCCGTCTATGTGGGTATGTAGGTCATAGGAAGTTGCATAAAATGATACCTTGATATTTGCAATCTGATATCTGATCCCCAAGAAATATACGATTTTCTTAAATGTAAATAAGCTGTTAAGATCTATGGGCCGGACACAGATCTGCATGAGAATCTGCCTCTAGAGCTTATTTTTAATAAAAGGGAAAGTTACCAGTGTGAGACATGAAAATAACACACAATAGTAGAACTTTGTCTCATAACAAACACGATAACGGCTGCAGCTCTCACACCTCTGCTGTATTGGATCAACGGCTGCCTGTGAGATGGAAGCTGAAGCTGAGAGGAACCTGCAGATGTCAGGTATAATCACACACCTCTGCAGTGAGATCAGGAGAACAGTGAGCCGCCATTACATGTCTCACACTAGTAATGCCCCCTTTCATTTATAATAATCTCTGGAGGCAGATTCTCATGCAGATCTCCAATCCATAGCCTGGAAAAACTTATTTACATATAAGAAAAATGTGGATTTCACAGAAATAAGACATTGGATCGCAGAACTCAAGGTATCATTTTATTCAGCTTCCGATGACCCACTGTGCCACCAGCACATGTGCAATAGCAGCTCTCGGTGATCACTGATAACTGCTACTGCGCAGTCATGGATGGTGCCATCTTGCAGGAGGAAATTTTTTTTCTTCCCTAGCAAGATGGCTCTTCCGGCTATCAGTTCACCGATAGCTGCTACTGTGCAGGCGCTATTTTAAATATTTTTTTTAATACTCTCAACATGACCTCAAGCACATTTATTAACAATACAGTAAACATGCAATTATGCTGCAGTGCAGGTGCCATGGCTGGCACCTTCCAGCAAAATTTTTTTTTTTTGTTTTTTTTTGCAGTATGTACATACTGTATATTCATTGTGTAAACTAGGGGGCAGGTCACTGAAGGATCAGTGACCTGTCAGCAGTCTGCATTATGAATACCTAATCAAAGCACCCCATGAAGATTCCCCCACAGGGCACCCCAGGACACGATCATATCATTAACTCAAAACGGAAAATAAAGATTAAACAACAACCACAAGACAGATTTCATCAACCAAGGTATCGTTTTAATCAGTATAACGGCGCCACCTGACACTGTGTGTGGGTTACTGTGCACAATCCTGCTGACAGGTTCCCTTTAAGGTGATTAAATATATAATTTAACCTTGGGATGCTCTTTTATCTTGATCCAAGAATACACGTCCATTTCTCGGTTTAGCTTTCCATGCTACCGTGGCCAATTTCTGGCCCAATCCAATCCCGTTAATGGACCGAACTTATAGCTAGTGAGGAACAGGTGGCAGTCCTACCGGTCTGGCAGTGATTTGTTTCACTGGTGCTAGTGAAAGGAGTCTCTCAGCTTGCCAGGGTTGTGAGCAAGTCTGGTGCCACATCAGTGACTGTGTGAGCCACATGATCTCACTCCCTGTGCCTTCCTGGCCCCATGTGGACAGGAAGTGTGTGTAAAACTGTACCAAGCTGACCTTATGTGTCCACAGGGGGTGCGGAACATCACAGTGGTGAAAGTGGGGAGACCGCATTACATAGTTACATAGTTACATAGTTATTAAGGTTGAAGGAAGACTGTAAGTCCATCTAGTTCAACCCATAGCCTAACCTAACATGCCCTAACATGTTGATCCAGAGGAAGGCAAAAAAAACCCATGTGGCAAAGAGTAACTCCACCATGGGGAAAAAAATTCCTTCCCGACTCCACATACGGCAATCAGACTAGTTCCCTGGATCAACGCCTTATCAAGGAATCTAGTGTATATACCCTGTAACATTATACTTTTCCAGAAAGGTATCCAGTCCCCTCTTAAATTTAATTAATGAATCACTCATTACAACATCATACGGCAGAGAGTTCCATAGTCTCACTGCTCTTACAGTAAAGAATCCGCGTCTGTTATTATGCTTAAACCTTCTTTCCTCCAGACGTAGAGGATGCCCCCTTGTCCCTGTCTCAGGTCTATGATTAAAAAGATCATCAGAAAGGTCTTTGTACTGTCCACTCATATATTTATACATTAACATAAGATCACCCCTTAGTCTTCGTTTTTCCAAACTAAATAGCCCCAAGTGTAATAACCTATCTTGGTATTGCAGACCCCTCAGTCCTCTAATAACCTTGGTCGCTCTTCTCTGCACCCGCTCCAGTTCAGCTATGTCTTTCTTATACACCGGAGACCAGAACTGTGCACAGTATTCTAAATGTGGTCGAACTAGTGACTTGTATAGAGGTAAAATTATGTTCTCCTCATGAGCATCTATGCCTCTTTTAATACATCCCATTATTTTATTTGCCTTTGTAGCAGCTGCCTGACACTGGCCACTGAATATGAGTTTGTCATCCACCCATATACCAAGGTCTTTTTCATTGACGGTTTTGCCCAGAGTTTTAGAATTAAGCACATAGTTATACATCTTATTACTTCTACTCAAGTGCATGACCTTACATTTATCCCCATTAAAGCTCATTTGCCATTTATCATCCCAAGCTTCTAGTTTACATAAATCATCCTGTAATATAAAATTGTCCTCCCCTGTATTGATTACCCTGCAGAGTTTAGTGTCATCTGCAAATATTGAAATTCTACTCAGAATGCCCCCTACAAGGTCATTAATAAATATGTTAAAAAGAAGAGGGCCCAATACTGACCCCTGTGGTACCCCACTGCTAACCGCAACCCAGTCCGAGTGTGCTCCATTAATAACCACCCTTTGTTTCCTATCCCTGAGCCAGCTCTCAACCCACTTACACATATTTTCCCCTATCCCCATTACTCTCATTTTATGTAACAACCTTTTGTGTGGCACCGTATCAAAAGCTTTGGAAAAGTCCATATACACTACGTCCACTGGGTTCCCTTTGTCCAGTCCGGAACTTACCTCTTCATAGAAGCTGATCAAATTAGTCTGACATGAACGGTCCCTAGTAAACCCGTGCTGATACTGGGTCATGAGGTTATTCCTCTTCAGATACTCCAGTATAGCATCCCTTAGAATGTCCTCCAGGATTTTACCCACAGTAGAGGTTAAGCTTACTGGCCTATAATTACCGAGTTCAGTTTTTGCCCCTTTTTTGAATATTGGCACCACATTTGCTATACGCCAGTCCTGTGGTACAGACCCTGTTATTATGGAGTCTTTAAAGATTAAAAATAATGGTCTATCAATGACTGTACTTAGTTCCTGCAGTACTCGGGGGTGGATCCCATGCGGGCCCGGAGATTTGTCAATTTTAGTGATTTTTAGACACCGCTGTACTTCCTGCTGGGTTAAGCAGGTGACATTTAATGGGGAATTTTTATCACTAGTCATTTTGTCTGCCATGGGATTTTCTTTTGTAAATACTGATGAAAAAAAGTCATTTAGCATATTGGCTTTTTCCTCATCCTCATCCACCATTTCACCCAGACTATTTTTAAGGGGGCCAACACTGTCATTTTTTAGTTTCTTTCTATTTATATAGTTAAAGAATATTTTGGGATTATTTTTACTCTCTCTGGCAATGAGTCTCTCTGTCTCAATCTTTGCTGCCTTGATTTGCTTTTTACAGAATTTATTTAATTTTCTGTATTTATTTAATGCCTCCTCACTACCTACTTCCTTTAATTCTCTAAATGCTTTCTTTTTGTCCCTTATTGCGCCCCTTACAGCTCTATTTAGCCATATTGGTTTCCTCCTATTTCTAGTATGTTTATTCCCATACGGTATATACTGTGCACAGGTCCTATCCAGGATGCTAATAAACGTCTCCCATTTTCTTTGTGTATTTTTGTGTCTCAGGATATCGTCCCAGTTAATTGCACCAAGATCCTCTCTCATCCGTTGGAAATTTGCCCTCCTGAAGTTTAGTGTCCTTGTCACCCCCCTACTACCCATCTTATTAAAGGTTACATGAAAACTTATTATTTTGTGATCACTATTCCCCAAGTGACCCCCAACCCTTATATTTGATATGCGGTCTGGCCTGTTGGTTAATATTAGGTCTAGCAGTGCCCCCCTCCTTGTTGGGTCCTGAACCAGTTGTGAAAGGTAATTGTCTCTCATAGTTGTCAAAAACCGATTACCTTTGCTGGAACTGCAGGTTTCTGTTCCCCAATCTATTTCAGGGTAGTTGAAGTCCCCCATAATAATGACTTCTCCTTGAGTCGCAGCTTCATCTATTTGCTTTACGAGGATATTCTCCGTTGCTTCCATTATTTTTGGAGATTTATAACAAATCCCTATCAGTAATTTATTATTTTTTCCCCCTCCCCTTATCTCCACCCACAGGGACTCTACATTTTCACGATCCTTTTGATGTAATAGTGACGCCTAGTGATGAGCGAATATACTCGTTACTCGAGATTTCCCGAGCACGCTCGGGTGTCCTCAGAATATTTTTAAGTGCTCGGAGATTTAGTTTTTCTCACCTCAGCTGAATGATTTACATCTGTTAGAGGAGGAACAATTAGCACTTCAAGACCTGGAGGAATTGGCCATTGAGCACAGAGTTGGTGAAGGAGGTAAGATTCCCTCCTCTATACGAGTCAAATCTAAAAAATTCCCTCCTCTATCAATATGTGCTCCAATTGAAATGTTTGTACAGGTTGTGACCAGGGATTTCATGAATATCCCGAGGGGTATCACTAGGGACAACCTTACTAGGGCTGAGCGGGAGAGATTGGAGGTCCTGCGGGGGCTTCCTGATGTAGTGCTGAAGCCAGCAGATAAGGGAGGCAATATTGTCATCTGGCCCAAATCCCTTTATGAAAAAGAAGCTTTCAGACAGCTTAACAACAAAGTGTGTTATAAACGACTTACCTTTAACCCTTTATCATCGTTTATGGGTAAATTGTCTAAAATTTTGAATGTTGCTGTTCAAAATGATATAATTACTAAGGAACTGGCTTCAGCGCTACAAGTACAGGAACCTACCATTTCCACCATGTATCTACTTCCTAAGATACATAAAAATATGGAGGCCCCCCCGGGACGTCCGATTATCTCCGGCTCAGGGAACTATCTTGAGAAAGTCAATTGTTGGATCGATTCCAAATTGCAACCTTTGGTAGAAGGTCTTCCGTCGTTCCTCCTTGACACTGGGGAATTTTTGAAGAGGGTAGATGGCCTACATATTGAATCAGAAACTATGTTGGTGACAGGTGATGTTGAATCCCTGTACACCAACATTAAGCATACGGATGGTCTTATGGCCACGAAATATTTCTTGAATATGTCAAATCTACCCTTGGGGATTGTGGAGTTGGTTCTTGAGCTCCTTGAATTTTCCCTTACCCATAATTTTTTCACCTTTAAGGGGTCCTTCTTCCTGCAGCTCCAGGGCACAGCGATGGGGGCTTCTTTTGCCCCATCTTATGCCAATTTATTCCTGGGGCTGTGGGAGAGGGACCTCCCCCTGTCAGATCGGTGTGCGTCGATGGACCGCATCCCCTTTTGGGTGCGGTACATCGACGACATATTCCTGATCTGGCAGGGTAATTTTGAACAACTTAGGGAATTCATGGAGGAGATCAACAACAATAATAATAACATTCATATCACTTATCATTGTGATAGCAATATGGTTGACTTCCTTGACGTTAAAGTGTGGCGAGGTCAGGACGATACATTACAAACCACAATCTTCAGAAAAGAAACGTCCACCAATATGTTGCTCCACGCCTCCTCCGCTCACCCCAAGCCTCTAATAAATTCCATCCCCGTTGGCCAGTTTCTGCGCTTGCGCAGGATCTGTTCCAGCGATGAGGAATTTCAATGGAATGCACGAGACCTCTGTGAGCGCTTTCGGGAAAGAGGGTATAGTGGCAGGGTAGTAAAAAGAGCATACAATAGAGCGAGACATTCGTCCCGCCAATCTCTATTATATAAACAAAAAGTAAGCAAAAGTGATAACAAAATTAGATTTATCACGAACTACCATGCCCAATTTTCCCGTATGAGAAGTTGTCTTCAGCGGGCATGGCCCATTCTCCAGACTGACCCTGTATTGAGTCAACTACTCTCACATACGCCAAATATAACCATTAGACGGGCCAGAAATCTCAGAGACCATCTTGTGCACAGCCATTACCAGCATGAACCGAGGCCCACTTTTCTTGATGGCGGTTGTCCTAGGCGTGGTTGTGTTCCTTGTGGTCGGTGTGTCGCCTGTCCCAATGTGTCTCGCGTCACGACATTCTTCAACTCGGCTGAGACAAGAACCTATGTGATCAGGAAATCTATCACATGCACGTCTCGACATGTGGTTTATTTTGCCACATGTCCTTGTAAATTGATCTACATTGGTATGACTTCCCGCCAGTTGAAGGTGCGTGTCCGCGAGCACGTGTTGGGTATCCAGGAGGCTGCCGATCATGACGATGCAACCACGCTTAGGACACTGCCACGACACTTTAAACAATATCATGGGTGTGATAGTTCCCTGTTGATGATCAGGGGAATTGATATGATTACCCCCAATATCCGTGGGGGAGGCCTCAAACAGAAATTGTCTCGCTGTGAGACGAGATGGATCTGGGCACTAGATACTGTTACCCCTAAGGGGTTAAATGAAACAAATAGCTTTGCTCCATTTTTATAGTGGTCTCCATCGTTTCTCAATTTTCCTTTTACACATGTTTGTTTCAATCTGTGATTTTAATTATTTATTTTTTATTATTCAGTACCCACCACCTATAGTTGTTTGCCACTGGCAGGTTTATGGACAATGAAGAATTTGGGACTTTTTTATCCTTGGACCGCAATGAAGTTGGACATGAAGAGCTCTTCACACCTATGCGGTCAACATTTTGTGTTATCAATAATTTGTTTGTCTTTTCATTATTGAATTATTTTTATATTTCTATATTGTAAAGTTTTTTCGAATTATACTTTATTATTGTCCCTTTCTTCTGTATAACATATATACTGTGCTGTCACTTTTCTATCTATATGCCCAATGTTTCCTATGATTTTGGTTATACTTACATACTGTCAATAGTATATCGCACACCTACTTAGGATCGCCGTGTTATTTCCTTTACACTGATGTCGCGTCCCGCCTGTGCGCGTGCGCGCCGTGCACCCTGCATGCTCGTCGGCTTCCGGCGTCTCTGTTGCCATGGTGCTTGCACCGCACGCATGACGCCGGCGCCGGCCTGTGTCCTGGAGTTCGCGACTGCGCATGCGCCAACCCTGGCGAGAGGCACAACGCCTTATTGCGATGCATTCACATCGCACTAATTCAAAATACACGGCGTGTATGTCCCTACATATTCTAGTGGCGATCTATGCGCCATTACTCGGCAGGTCATCTATATATGATGGGGACATTTTTCATGAACTATGTGCGGATGTAAATATAGTGAATATGGGCGTCATTTGTTTATATATTGTGATTGGCATATAATAACCATGTGCCTTCATGGCAGGCTACGATTGGTGGTCGGGTTCTTTTTATACTTACCCACTTCCCCTTTCCCATCACCCCTTGAAAAAGGCCATCCCGCCGAAACGTGCGTTGGGGCGGGTGCCCGCTGTGGTTGGATTGAACTGGTGTGGTCCAGGTAAACTATATGCTTGATATTTTTATACTAATTATCCTTTGGCTAAATGTCAGTTCATTTACCTGTGACGACGGCGTAATATTAAATCATGTAATTATTTGTACCTATTTATATACATTTAAAACATCCCCACAGTGTGCACCCCTACGTTTCCAAACATGTGTGAAACGGTGTAAGCCTTGCTTCCTCATGTCTCCTGTCCTGATTAATTGTTTTCTAATAAAGTGAATCTTGCATGAAATATTTGATTCTTTGGGTATTTTATCGCCTAGTTGCTGCGGTTTTGTTGGTATATACTGTGCACAGGTCCTATCCAGGATGCTAATAAACGTCTCCCATTTTCTTTGTGTATTTTTGTGTCTCAGGATATCGTCCCAGTTAATTGCACCAAGATCCTCTCTCATCCGTTGGAAATTTGCCCTCCTGAAGTTTAGTGTCCTTGTCACCCCCCTACTACCCATCTTATTAAAGGTTACATGAAAACTTATTATTTTGTGATCACTATTCCCCAAGTGACCCCCAACCCTTATATTTGATATGCGGTCTGGCCTGTTGGTTAATATTAGGTCTAGCAGTGCCCCCCTCCTTGTTGGGTCCTGAACCAGTTGTGAAAGGTAATTGTCTCTCATAGTTGTCAAAAACCGATTACCTTTGCTGGAACTGCAGGTTTCTGTTCCCCAATCTATTTCAGGGTAGTTGAAGTCCCCCATAATAATGACTTCTCCTTGAGTCGCAGCTTCATCTATTTGCTTTACGAGGATATTCTCCGTTGCTTCCATTATTTTTGGAGATTTATAACAAATCCCTATCAGTAATTTATTATTTTTTCCCCCTCCCCTTATCTCCACCCACAGGGACTCTACATTTTCACGATCCTTTTGATGTAATAGTGACGCCTAGTGATGAGCGAATATACTCGTTACTCGAGATTTCCCGAGCACGCTCGGGTGTCCTCAGAATATTTTTAAGTGCTCGGAGATTTAGTTTTTCTCACCTCAGCTGAATGATTTACATCTGTTAGCCAGCATAAGTACATGTGGGGATTCCCTAGCAACAAGGCAACCCCCACAAGTACTTATGCTGGCTAACAGATGTAAATCATTCAGCTGCGGCGAAGAAAACAGTCTCTGAGCACTAAAAAATATTCGGAGGTCACCCGAGCGTGCTCGAAAAATCTCGAGTAACGAGTATATTCGCTCATCACTAGTGACGTCAGGTGTGGTGGCGAGATGCGGGTTCATCACAAAGTCTATGACCAAAATTGTTTTAGGTGTGATCAGATTATCCAGGGTAACAATTACATCTGAAAATACATATCATGGTATGTTGTACACATGCCATTTTGCCAGTAACTTTTTCAATCACCGACTGGGGCTCCTTTTTACTTCCTTATCAAGAAACAGAAAGGGTAGACTCAGCCTTTCATGCAGTAAGCATACGGGATGTGATGTAAGGTTCATGGATGGGGGTTTCAACTCAGTTTGGCCCATCCATCTTGGCTATGAGCAACTTGAACTTGCCCTGAGGTCCTACTATTTTGACAATGACACAGTGGGAAACAAAATAGTTTCATGCCCTGTATCCCAGAGGTGATGAAATGAACCATAACTAAGAAGATGGGGGGTCCCCTTTCTTTTGATTCCTACAATCTTCTCTATTTATACCCTATCATTAGACATCATACTCAACCCTAGGGCCAGTAGCAGACACAGCCATAAGAGGGCCTGTGTACCAGAAAAGTACATGTGCCCTTTACAGTCCAATAGCTGCACAATTCCAACTTCTTTGGAGATGGTAATGGGCCTCTTAATGTCCTGGGTCCCTGGTCCCAATGCACCAATGGTTTGTCCGCACCTGCCCAGGGTTCTTACTCCACTGGGAAGAATTACCGGTGCATGCATCTTCAGTTACAATGGAAGAACTCCAAACTAGCCCTTCTGTTGTACAACCCTATAACATCTACCGGTCACGTCATAGACACAGCGCACTGGTTATCGATATGATCCTTCTAGTCGTACTGTACATCCAGCAACTCTCGCTTCTATGTAGGCACAAGCTCACAACATGTCCTGCATTGTACAAAGATGGAAAATGAGGCTTAGTGACAGAACATTTACCAAGTTAAATGTTATGGGCACAGTGCATTTTGCTTAGGAAATGCCATCTGTTCCGCCCATAATTACTCATGTATAAAAACACGTTTCATTAAGATAGCAGCATTACACAATGTACCCGCAGAAAATAACAGCGTGTATCAAAGATGCCTCTTAGTGAGGAATAACTGCAATGCCATGTGAAATCCATTACATTCTTTTACTGGTTTCTTCGCTTAAAGGAAACCAATAATTAATAAAAAGAAATGCATTATTGTATATTCATACACTTAGCACATACACATACACTAAGTGCAGGAGCTTTTAGGCTGTTTATTGCTTGCAGATTTTTTTCTTTGAACCTTCTTAAAAAATATTTTCTTTTAATGTAGTTTAGCTGCTTGTTTGTGTCATTGTTTCCTTTATTATTTCTTTTATTACTCCCAGGATTATTTGCTCCATACTTACAGTGAGTAGATACTGTATGTATGAAATATATGGTCGCCATACAAGACATAATAATATAGTAGATATAAAGCTACTTGAAGGTCATTTGACAAGAATATTCCATTCTCTCCCGGTCTTTAGGGGGGGTATTGGGGCGGATGATACTGATTCATTAAGAAGCTGATGCCTCTTAGTGAATCAGCTGATGCGCGTAGTAGCATGCGCCACTATGTGTGCCTCACCAAAAATCTTACTCCAGCCCCTGCAGGAGTAAGATTTGTGGTATAGCAAGCCACCGCTTGTCATGAAATTGACAATTGGGGGTCACCGTGTCCTGTCACACCACAGCTGCCAGAGTTGGAGCGAAAATGGCGTGAAAATGCCAGAAGTCGCATTTTTTGTGTGCAGCCTCGCAAGCTGGCGAAAAAGCTTTGATGAATTGCCCCCCATTTGTTTACAGTGTAAGGGTGAATTCACACATTATGAAATACCATTAAGCTAAGTTCACACACATACAGTGTTCTCTGCTGAGCACTGAGTCAGGTTTTTAGTAAAAAAAAAAAATAGAAAAAAAAATCAGAATGAATCTAATAATGAAGAGTAAACTGATATCAATGTCTTTGTAATTAAAGTTTGTATAACTGTATCAGTGAAAACGGTCCTGTGTGCCAGAGGTTTCTACAGCAAGTAAAGATGGGATCACAGAGGCGTAATTAAATCCTTGGTATTTTTCTCTGATTTTGGGGTCTGTTTCATGGAGACTGATTAGCTCAGATTAGGGATGAGCGAGTATATTCATTAGGATTCGGTACTCGGCGAGTAATGCAGTACTCGCGGTACTCGAATCCTAGCGAGTATTTCACTATTCGCCTCGCAATATTCGCATCTCCCGCCCAGCATTAGCCAATCACAGTAATGCCGCAGCCTTCTTGGCTGTGGGCGGCATTACTGTGATTGGCTGGCTGCGCAACGTCATAGATGAGTCATCATAGTAGGCTATGAGTCATTGGCTCTATACATGCCTTCCGGCGCCATTTTCTGCACATTGCATCCAGAACACAGCTAGTGCTAGCGTAGGGAGAGTGTGAGCAGCTGTTAGGGAGAGTTGTGGTTTTGGAAATTGTCCAGAAATCATCTAAAAACAACACAAAAGCTCTTGTGAGAGCTATTCTAGTAATAGGTGACTGTAGTCGTACAGGGAGACAGGCAGGAGAGTTACAGTGCATACATAGTACCTCAATATCTCAGCTCTTGCTGAAAGTACTGTATAAGTATACCTAAAAGCCCCCCAAGATATTATATAGGCCACAGAATGTTTAGTTCAAAAATATAAAGTTTATTTCTCATCCATATTTATTACATTTCTTTAATATCCATATTCATATAATGTGCAAAGTACCTCCTATCCAATAAAAAAACTGGTCATATGAGCTTAAAGCATAGTAATCTAACCACCTATTGTATATATTATATAAAGCCTTTTTTATGACAGATAAATGCTATATCATCAGGTAATATGCTTCAATTGTTAAAGTGCTGATGTGCATATATAAATAACAATACACAATGGCTATAGCAGCCTAACCAAGGTCGTATCCTATGCCATCCATCTAAGTATAGAGGGGTAGAGCTATAATGTGCTAGTTAGCATTTTTTTCCCCCACCCAAGGGCGAAGCCTATGCCTGATTTAATCCGTACACAAATAAAAAAGATATCATTATCTGGGTATGTTTACCTTGCAAGCTCATGTGAACCAGGACCCCTACGCGCGTTTCGATATTTTCTTCTTCCGGGGGCGTGTGTTTAAGGTAGGGAGGTGGATTCCGACCCATGACGCCTATGTGGCGTCATGGAATGATCGCGTCCCTGCAGATCGGGTGAAGGGGTTAACTCCTATTTTACCCGATCTGCAGGGAGAGGGGGAGTGGTACTTCAGCCCAGGGGGGGTGGCTTCACCCCCCCGTGGCTACGATCGCTCTGATTGGCTGTTGAAAGTGAAACTGCCAATCAGAGCGATTTGTAATATTTCACCTAAAAAACTGGTGAAATATTACAATCCAGCCATGGCCGATGCTGCAATACCATCGGCCATGGCTGGAAAACCTGAAGTGACACCCCCCCACCCCACCGATCGCCCCCCCAGTGCTCCGTTATGGGGTCCGGTCCCCTCCGTCCTGTGCTCCGCTCCCCCGTCCTCCTGCCCGCTCCCCCCCTGCTCCTATGTCACCCCCCGGTGCTCCGATGCCCCCCCCATGCCCCGATCTCCCCCCCCTTATACTTACCGAGGCTCCCGGTGTCGGTCCGTCTCCTCGCTGGGCGCCGCCATCTTCCAAAATGGCGGGCGCATGCTCAGTGCGCCCGCCGAATCTGCCAGCCGGCAGATTCATTACAAGTACATTTTGATCGCTGTGGTAGGTTTTATCACAGCGATCAAAATAAAAAAATAATAAATAACCCCCCCCCTTTATCACCCCCATAGGTAGGGACAATAATAAAATAAAGAAAATATTTTTTTTTATTTTTCCACTAGGGTTAGGGTTAGAACTAGGGTTAGAACTAGGGGTAGGGTTAGGGGTAGGGTTAGGGTTACGGGTAGGGTTAGGGTTATGGCATGTGCACACAGAGCGGATCGGCCGCGGATCCGCAGCGGATTGGCAGCAGATTGGCCGCGGATCCGCAGCAGATTGGCAGCGGATTGGCCGCGGATCCGCAGCGGATTGGCCGCTGCGAATTCGAAGCAGTTTTCCATCAGGTTTACAGTACCATGTACACCTAAGGAAAACCAAATCCGCTGTGCCCATGGTGCGGAAAATTCCGTGCAGAAACGCTGCATTGTATTTTCCGCAGCATGTCAATTCTTTGTGCAGATTCCTCAGCGTTTTACACCTGTTCCTCAATAGGAATCCGCAGGTGAAATCCGCACAAAAAAACACTGGAAATCTGCTGTAAATCCGCAGGTAAAACGCAGTGCCTTTTACCTGCAGATTTTTCAAAAATCGTGTGGAAAAATCTCACACGAATCCGCAACGTGGGCACATAGCCTTAGGGTTAGGGTTGGAATTAGAGTTAGGGTTGGAATTAGGGCTAGGGTTTGAAATAGGGTTAAGATTAGGCTTGTGGTTAGGGTTACGGATAGGGTTAGGGGTGTGTTGGGGTTACAGTTGTGGTTAGGGTTGGGATTAGGGTTACGGTTGGGATTAGGGTTAGGATTAGGGTTGGAATTAGGGTTACGGGTGTGTTGCGGTTAGGGTTGTGGTTAGGGGTGTGTTGGGGTTAGGGTTGTAATTAGGGTTATGGCTACAGTTGGGATTAGGATTAGGGGTGTGTTGGGGTTAGTGTTGAAGTTAGAATTGAGGGGTTTCCACTGTTTAGGCACATCAGGGGTCTCCAAACGCAACATGGCGCCACCATTGATTCCAGCCAATCTTGCGTTCAAAAAGTCAAATGGTGCTCCCGCCCTTCCAAGCCCCGACGTGCGCCCAAACAGTGGTTTACCCCAACATTTGGGGTACCAGCGTACTCAGGACAAACTGGGCAACAACTGTTGGGGTCCAATTTCTCCTGTTACCCTTGCAAAAATAAAAAATTACTTGCTAAAACATAATTTTTGAGGAAAGAACAATTATTTTTTATTTTCACGGCTCTGCGTTATAAACTTCTGTGAAGCACTTGGGGGTTGAAAGTGCTCACCACACATCTAGATAAGTTCCTTCGGGGGTCTAGTTTCCAAAATGGGGTCACTTGTGGGGTGTTTCTACTGTTTAGGCACATCAGGGGCTCTGCAAATGCAATGTGACGCCCGCAGACCATTCCATCAAAGTCTGCATTTCAAATGTCACTACTTCCCTTCCGAGCCCTGACGTGTGCCCAAACAGTGGTTTACCCCCACATATGGGGTATCAGCGTACTCACAACAAACTGGGCAACAAATATTGGGGTCCAAATTCTCCTGTTACCCTTGTGAAAATAAAAAATTGCTTGCTAAAACATCTTTTTTGAGGAAAGAAAAATGATTTTTTATTTTCACGGCTCTGCGTTGTAAACTTCTGTGAAGCACTTGGGGGTTGAACGTGCTCACCACACATCTAGATAAGTTCCTTGGGGGGTCTAGTTTCCAAAATGGGGTCACTTGCGGGGGGTTTCTACAGTTTAGGCATATCAGGGGCTCTGCAAACGTAACATGATGCCCGCAGACCATTCCATCAAAGTCTGCATTCCAAAACGTCACTACTTCCCTTCCGAGCCCCGGCATGTGCCCAAACAGTGGTTTACCCCCACATATGGGGTATCAGCGTACTCAGGAGAAACTGGACAACAACTTTTGGGGTCCAATTTCTCCTGTTACTCTTGCAAAAATAAAAAATTCTGGGCTAAAAAAATATTTTTGAGGAAAGGAAACACATTTATTATTTTCACGGCTCTGCGTTATAAACTTCTGTGAAGCACTTGGGGGTTCAAAGTGCTCACCACACATCTAGATAAGTTCCCTTGGGGGTCTAGTTTCCAAAATGGAGTCACTTGTGGGGAGTTCCTACTGTTTAGGCACATCAGGGACTCTGCAAACGCAACCTGATGCCCGCAGAGCATTCCATCAAAGTCTGCATTTCAAAACGTCACTACTTCCCTTCCGAACCCCGACGTGTGCCAAAACAGTGGTTTACCCCCACATATGGGGTATCAGCGTACTCAGGAGAAACTGGACAACAACTTTTGGGGTCCAATTTCTCCTGTTACTCTTGCAAAAATAAAACAATTCTGGGCTAAAAAAATATTTTTGAGGAAAGGAAACACATTTTTTATTTTCACGGCTCTGCGTTATAAACTTCTGTGAAGCACTTGGGGGTTCAAAGTGCTCACTACACATCTAGATAAGTTCCCTTGGGGGTCTAGTTTCCAAAATGGAGTCAATTGTGGGGAGTTCCTACTGTTTAGGCACATCAGGGGCTCTGCAAACGCAACCTGACGCCCGCAGAGCATTCCATCAAAGTCTGCATTTCAAAACGTCACTACTTCCCTTCCGAACCCCGACGTGTGCCAAAACAGTGGTTTACCCCCACATATGGGGTATCAGCGTACTCAGGAGAAACTGGACAACAACTTTTGGGGTCCAATTTCTCCTGTTACCCTTGGGAAAATAAAAAATTGTGGGCTAAAAAATCTTTTTTGAGAAAAGAAAAATTATTTTTTATTTTCATGGCTCTGCGTTATAAACTTCTGTGAAGCACTTGGGGGTTCAAAGTGCTCACCACACATCTAGATTAGTTCCTTGGGAGGTCTAGTTTCCAAAATGGGGTCACTTGTGTGGGAGCTCCAATGTTTAGGCACACAGGGGCTCTCCAAACGCGACATGGTGTCCGCTAATGATTGGAGCTAATTTTCCATTCAAAAAGCCAAATGGCGTGTTATTTTAACACGAACTTTTTTATAGTTATACATTCGCGTGTAACGGATTCCTCAGTAACGTACTTTCACGTGATCTCTTAGTCTCCATAGAAATGCTCTTCCATTTCAATATGGAACATTTCTTCTTTTATGCAACCGCGCATTTGCGTGTAATAGGTTGCTAAGTAACATACGTTCACGTGATTTTCTAGTCACCTTAGAAACGCCCCTCCTTTTCAACATAGAATAGGTTTCCTGTCACGCGGCTGCGCACTAGTGTACAATAGGCTGCTAAGCAAGTATTTTTATACAAAAATAAAAGCTATGTAATTATAAATATTATGCAATTATATAGCGCCTTCCATACTATATAAGGTTGGAAGGGTAAGCGCGATATGGAGTTACAATTTTGGCAATATACATGGCCCGCAGCGTACAACGGTGTGTCCATGACAACGTATCCCTCAAAACCGGAAGTATATATGGCTCTGAATACGAATCTTGTGACACATAGACAGCAATTGGATAACGGTAGCGTAGTTGTGATTGGCTGGCGGTGAGTTTAAATAGATCCACCTCCCTACCTTAAACACACGCCCCCAGAAGAAGAAAATATCGAAACGCGCGTAGGGGTCCTGGTTCACATGAGCTTGCAAGGTAGCTCTACCCCTCTATACTTAGATGGATGGCATAGGATACGACCTTGGTTAGGCTGCTATAGCCATTGTGTATTGTTATTTATATATGCACATCAGCACTTTAACAATTGAAGCATATTACCTGATGATATAGCATTTATCTGTCATAAAAAAGGCTTTATATAATATATACAATAGGTGGTTAGATTACTATGCTTTAAGCTCATATGACCAGTTTTTTTATTGGATAGGAGGTACTTTGCACATTATATGAATATGGATATTAAAGAAATGTAATAAATATGGATGAGAAATAAACTTTATATTTTTGAACTAAACATTCTGTGGCCTATATAATATCTTGGGGGGCCTTTAGGTATATTGAATTTTTGAATGTGTTCTCCTTGAATCTATATGGACTAATATGTATTAAAAAAAAGTACTGTATAAGGTCAGGGAGTAGTGACAGTTTTCCCAGGTATTTTTGGGTTCACATTTACCCATGCAGGCCAATTTATTTGCTCTTGCGGTGCTGGGGTTAAGATCTGGTGACTGCGCTGGCCACTCCATTACAGATAGAATACCAGCTGCCTGCTTCTTCCCTAAATAGTTCTTGCATAATTTGGAGGTGTGCTTTGGGTCATTGTCCTGTTTTAGGATGAAATTGGTGGCTCCAATCAAGCTCTGTCCACAGGGTATGGCATGGCATTGCAAAATGGAGTGATAGCCTTAATAATTTAATATCCCTTTTACCTTGTACAAATCTCCCACTTTACCAGCACCAAAGCAATCCCAGACCATCACATTACCTCCACCATGCTTCACAGATGGCATCAGACACTCTTCCAGCATATTTTCAGTTGTTCTGTGTCTCACAAATGTTCTTCTGTGTGATTCAAACACCTCAAACTTGGATTCGTCTGTCCATAACACTTTTTTTCAATCTTCCTCTGTCCAATGTATGTTTTTTTGCCCATATTAATCTTTTCCATTTATTAGCCAGTCTCAGATATGGCTTTTTCTTTGCCACTCTGCCCTGAAGGCCAGCATCCCGGAGTCGCCTCTTCACTGTATATGTTGACACTGGCGTTTTGCATGTACTATTTAATGAAGCTGCCAGTTGAGGACCTGTGAGGCATCAATTTCTCAAACTACAGACTCTAATGTACTTGTCTTGTTGCTCAGTTGTGCAGCGGGGCCTCCCACTTCTCTTTCTACTCTGGTTAAAGCCTGTTTGTTCTCTCCTCTGAAGGGAGTAGTACACACCGTTGTAGGAAATCTTCAGTTTCTTGGCAATTTCTCACATGGAATAGCCTTAGTTTCTAAGAACAAGAATAGACTGTCGACTTTCACATGAAAGTTCTTTTTTTCTGGCCATTTTGAGAGTTTAATGGAACCAGCAAATATAATGCTCCAGATTCTGAACTAGCTCAAAGGAAGGTCAGGTTTATAGGTTCTCTAATGTGTCAAACTGTTTTCAGCTGTGCTAACATACTGTACTTGCACAAGGGTTTTCAAGGGTATTCTAACCATCCATTAGCCTTCCAACACAGTTAGCAAACGCAAAGTACCATAAGAACACTGGAGTGATGGTTGTTGGAAATGGGCCTCTATTGCATTACAAACCAGACGTTTGCAGCTAGAATAGTCATTCACCACATTAACAATGTATAGAGTGTATTTCTGAATCATTTAATGTTAGTTTCAATTGGAAAAACTGTGCTTTTCTTTAAAAAATAAGGAAATTTCTAAGTGACCCTAAACTTTTGAATGGTAGTGTATGATCGTTTGGTTGCCTCTGGCCTCTTAATGCGCAACATTGAAGAGGAACGTGATCTTACCCAGCCCAGCCAATTTCATGATGAGGCAAGATTGGGTGATGAAGATGAGGAGGGAGAGGACTTTTTTATGTGGTACTGAGGGGACCCATGATGCTACAGAGGGGACTCCCAACCCCAGCTTCAGGTCTGTCCAGCATGGGTGGGCTGGAGAGGAGGAGGAAAGTCAGTGTGAGGAGAGGATGGGATTGTTCCTCCTTCTGGGACCACAGAACATTTGCCTCAGTGCAGCTTGGCACACATGACACAGTTCATGTCTAATTGTCTGTCCCAAGACCCTCGCGTGATCCACATTTTCAACAGTAACCTATACTGGTTGGCCACCTTTCTCGATCCACGGTACAAGGACAAATTTCCTTTGCTACTGTTGCAGTCACCAAGGGGTTTCACAATTGAATCCATCAAGAGGGCTGTTATCGGTCATTTGATGACAACATCAGACTCAGACACCGCTGGTAGCAGAGGTACCAACTCTTTAACATGCATTAATGGGGAGAGACATGCCCAGCAGGTACAAAAGAGGTGGGAAAATGTCCACAAACTGGGCCATCTTCAATAAACCGGCTCATCAGCAAGGGCAATGTGGACCAGTAACAATGTCAAGGAGGCAGAAGTTGAACAACATGATCAATGAGTTTCTAAGTGACCATACCTGCGTCCTTCCTGACGCTTCGGTTCCATTTAATTACTGGGTACCCAAGCTGCATAGTTAGCCAGACCTCTCCTTATATGCCTTGGTGGTGCTGGCCTGCCCTGCTGCTAGTGTGATGTCAGAGCGTGTTTTCAGTGCCGCTGAGGTGATCATCACAGATAGACGCACACGGCTGACTACAGAGAATGCAGACAGGCTGACTCTGATAAAATTTAACAAGGACTGGATTCCACCACAGTTTTTAAGCCCTCCAGATGATACCATCCCAACCAAAAGTCACCCAAAATGTTATTTTATGCTACTGGTGATCACGTCCATCCCTTCCCATAGAAACCCCTTTCCTCCTTCTAATTACATGTGTATCCTACTCCTGCTTCTGCCACATGTACCTCATGGTCAACAAGCTAGAAACAATGTTACATTCAATAATATTTCCCATCGGAGGCAATTGTGATGAGACCTCCTTCCTGCATCAACCATGCTATCGTGCCCCTTGGGCAAATTTTTAGAAACACTATGTCTATGCCTGTACATAGTAGTCTAGTTTCATAATTGTCTGGCTCTTGAGGCCTCCTTCCTGCATCAACCGTGATACAGCCCCTTGGGCTAATTTTTAGAAACACTAAGTCTATGCCTGCACATAGTAGTCCAGTTTCATAATTGTCTGGCTCTTGAGGCCTCCTTCGTGCATCAACCATGATACAGCCCCTAGGGCTAATTTTTTGAAGACACTATGTATACGCCTGCACATTGGGCACTGGAACTACCGTGCTAGTAGTCTAGTGTCATAATTGTCTGGCTCTTGAGGCATCCTTTGTCTGGCTCTTGAGGCATCCCTACTGCGTTAACCATGATACAGCCCCTTGGGCAATTTTTTGAAGACACTATGTTTATGCCTGCACATTGGGCACTGGAACTACCGTGCTAGTAGTCTAGTGTCATAATTGTCTGGCTCTTGAGGCATCCTTCCAGCGTCAACCATGATACAGACCCTAGGCCTAATTTTTTGAAGACACTAAGCCTGCATAGTGTGCAGTGGCAGTGGAACAACAAGGACAGTAGTCCAACCTTTAAAATTGTGAACCCCTTGTGATGATGATGGGTGGCTTCTCCCTTCGTTAACCAACACACAGCTTTTTAACACCAGCTTTTAAAGAATCATTCACCCATTTCAGCCTTTTCCTCAGGCCCCCAGAGCGCTTTGTAGGGTCCAGAATAAAATTACTCGCATTTCCCATTGACTTGAATTGGACTCGCTACTCGTTACGAATACCCGAGTATTAAGACCTACTCGTTACGAGTATAACGAGTCTGAATATTTCACTGCTCGTTCATCCCTAGCTCAGATGTCTGAATTAATGTAATGGTCTGATCTGAGGTCTGATTAATTCAGAGGTCTGGAATTTTTTTTAATTAACTTAAAGGGGTTGTCCCACGTGTAATCAATAGATCTGGGAATAATGATAAGTTCCACAATTGGATGTGTTAAAAAAAAATGTTCCTGTGGGACAATCCCTATAAGGATCTGATTAGTTTAGGAGTCTTGTCTGGGATCTGAATTCTTTTGAGGTCTGGTTTGATGTGTACTTTAGCCTGCTTTGGTATTGAATTATACTGAGCTCTGCTCTGTGGTTTGTTACATTTAAGGAATTTGGTTATTTTTCATACTTGTTCATATTTGTTCATACTGTTATATTGTCAATTTATTACTCTTTCAAATAAGAATGTTTTTTTTTTCGCATTTGCACATTACTAGTTTTTAGCCATGTTTCACTTTTACAATAAATTAATTGGTTGTGTTTCTGCGAGATAAAGTTGTTTTTTCCTCACTACTAAAAATGTTGTGGAACCGTGCATTGCACTATGCTCCTGAACAGTTACTGAAGGGGAAAGTTAGGACTGTAAGCCCCGTCATAGGTGCACATAAATGCCAAAAGCAAGAACCTTCTCTTTGATAGGATTCTCTTGTAACAACCCATAATACATTATATGGGTGGTGGTAAACTATGCTGCACATAAACTTACCTTTATTTCATCTCATCAATGTGATGAATAGGAAACTATGTAATTATCACCAAGTGGTTACTCATCATTTCAAAGACACATTATTGAATCCTGCCTGTCTGTGCATGTCGGCCTTGTGTTCACTAACACCTATGCTTAGCGAGCAGGTACGTAGGTCATACTGTGCTGATGCACAAAGCATCTGTAAGATGGGGGAGAGAGACTGCACTGTGCAATAGTGTTGGTTTGACTGTCTCTACCTCGCCTGTTATTTAAGGTTTTGTCCATCTTAACACTTTTTTACTTAAATGCATATATTTGGGGTTAACAATAACTTTTAAAATTGGGTCTCATTTCTAGCAAGGAGCAAGTGCTTGCAAGCTGTTTTCTACATAGCATGCAAGTGTTGCTCTAAAGATGGCCGGTTTGCTGTACAAGACCAACCTCAGAGCTCCTGTACGACTCCTCTGATTATGCAGATGTAACCAGGTGGCACGAGGTGGTAGTCATGGGCGAGTCCACTATGTCACAGTCAATGGGCACCCCGACCACTTGCACATGAAAAGACAGTTCTAGTCCCAGCCCTAGGTCACAGCTGGCTAACTCTGTCACATGGCTGCTCTCCATGCTGGAATGGCATCCTCTGGATGTCACAATTTTTAGAGCCCAACAGTGGCAACTTAATGAAAATGAAGTAGCGGCGAAGACAACAATTCCTGAGCTATCGCTATTCAAAGATGCTGTTCCATCAGCAGCAGCAGCAGAAGCATCAGCTCCCAATCGGCTCCTGGGAGCTAACAGTCTTTTGGAGGGCACCTCCTCAATTCTAGTGTCCGTTCCTACTGCCCGGGGGTCCGGCGCAGCACTTTTTCCCCTCCAGGATTATATTCTGCTCCCAGCAGGGGAGCAAGACTTGCCACAGGCAAACCTGCCAGGGCTCTGCTGCAGAAGCATCAAATTGCTGCTTCTTCCAGGCTGCTAATCCAGCCCTTTTTAATTAACCCTTACTATCCCTAAACTAATCATGTTCAATACAATGCAGTTCAATACATGAACATGAAATAAAGATAACAGTCACACAGTACATATACAACGATAAAACAGCAGTAAACAGTAAACAGTAGTACCATAGTAGACATATAGACAAATTTATACATAACCAACTATTAGAGCACCACAAGGGGAACACATGTCGGGCATATACAGAAGGAGGGGGCAGCTGAAGGTCCCCTCCACCTCCTTACAGGGACTCAAAGCTGTGTCTGATAACAGCATTGGAGACCAGCGGTTTTTAATTTGTGTAGGATTTATTAAAATCTCATTGCAGAATCAATGTGACTATCATTTGCATTTATGGTGTCAGACATTGAATTACATTTGCAAAGTGTCCAATTGTCAAACACAGGAGGCAGGGTACAAGAAGTTGTGGAAAAATTAGACTTAAAGAAATGTTAAGATAGTCTTGGTCCATAGATCAAAGTATTTCTGGTTATGAGGCATTTATGTGTAATGTTGGCAAGGATTCATTGGTTTTATGGTTTCTTTGTTAAATACAACTGCAGCGTTACAATTCTTTAGGGATGACTTCCCCTTTTAGATCCAGTTACATACACAAGTCAATTACAGGTGCGCCATATAAGAAATGGACAGTCTATGTGTTCCATTTAGTGTTGAGCATTCCGATACTGCAAGTATCGGGTATCGGCCGATACTTGCTGTATCGGAATTCCGATACCGAGATCCGATATTTTTGTGGTATCGGATATCGGTATCGAAACAACATTAATGTAAAAATGTGTAAAAGAAAGAATTAAAATAAAAAATATTGCTATACTCACCTCTCCGACGCAGCCTGCACCTTACCGAGGGAAGCGGCAGCGTTCTTTGTTTAAAATTCGCGCTTTTCTTTCCTTTACTGAAGTCCCGGCTTGTGATTGGTCGCGTGCCGACCATGTGGCCGGGACGCAACCAATCACAGCAAGCCGTGACGTAATTTCAGGTCCTTCAGGATTTTAAAATTACGTTCCGGCGTTGTGATTGGTTGCGTCGCAGTCACATGGGCAACGCAACCAATCACAGCAAGCCGTGACGTAATTTCAGGTCCTTAAGGATTTTAAAATTACGTCCCGGCTTTGTGATTGGTTGCGTCGCAGTCACATGGGAGACGCAACCAATCACAAGCCGTGACGTCACGGGAGGCTGGACACGCGCGCATTTTAAAATGGGCGCGTGTCCAGCCTCCCGTGACGTCCCGGCTTGTGATTGGTTGCGTCGCGGTCAACCAATCACAAGCCGGGAGGCTGGACACGCGCGCATTTTAAAATTTTAAAATGCGCGCGTGTCCAGCCTCCCGTGACGTCACGGCTTGTGATTGGTTGCGTCTCCCATGTGACTGCGACGCAACCAATCACAAAGCCGGGACATAATTTTAAAATCCTTAAGGACCTGAAATTACGTCACGGCTTGCTGTGATTGGTTGCGTTGCCCATGTGACTGCGACGCAACCAATCACAACGCCGGAACGTAATTTTAAAATCCTGAAGGACCTGAAATTACGTCACGGCTTGCTGTGATTGGTTGCGTCCCGGCCACATGGTCGGCACGCGACCAATCACAAGCCGGGACTTCAGTAAAGGAAAGAAAAGCGCGAATTTTAAACAAAGAACGCTGCCGCTTCCCTCGGTAAGGTGCAGGCTGCGTCGGAGAGGTGAGTATAGCAATATTTTTTATTTTAATTCTTTCTTTTACACATTTTTACATTAATGTTGTTTCGATACCGATACCCGATACCACAAAAATATCGGATCTCGGTATCGGAATTCCGATACAGCAAGTATCGGCCGATACCCGATACTTGCAGTATCGGAATGCTCAACACTAGTGGTCACCTATCTACTGGATGCTTACGCTTCTATCAGTTCTCTTCTATTCAAAGAATCCAGTGAGACCAGTTGGCACGTAACCGCAAGTGTGTAAATCGAAAATATGCAGTCACCTGACCACCTATCTTCATGGGGAATCATGACAGTGTGTGCATTACATACTGTCATGATTCAGAAGTTTGCAGTCACATAGATTGATGCAGACTTTTTATTTCAGGCTGGTTCATTCTTAAAGTATTCAAAAGGGTCATTTGGCATAGCATTACACAGCATCAAGTACAGAGGACTAACAAATGCATGACTGCAGTATTTTAAATACTTTAACTTCTATAACTCTTAAAATCGAAGGGTAAATGATGACATACTGTTTTGTGCATTTTCTAAATAGGGATTAACAGATAATCCTCCCCCAACCGCCTCCAAGACTTCTCCCGAATATCCCCCATAGTCTGGAATTCTCTGCCCCAACACGTCCGACTATCAACCACATTCGGATCCTTCAGACGGAACCTGAAAACCCATCTCTTCAGGAAAGCCTACAGCCTGCACTGCCCCCGCTGCCTCCTCACCACTACCGGAGCTCCTGCAACCCTCAACCCATTGTCTCCTTCTCCACCATCCTGTAGAATGTAAGCCCGCAAGGGCAGGGTCCTCGCCCCTCTGTATCAGTCTGTAATTGTTAGTTTGCTTACTGTAAGTGATATCTGTAATTTGTATGTAACCCCTTCTCATGTACAGCACCGTGGAATCAATGGTGCTATATAAATAAATAATAATAATAATCTCTAGGTGTTGTAATCTCTCTTCTATATGTATCATGTTGCAATTAACGTGGCTTTAAAAAGTTTTGAGACTGTCAAAAATGTTGGTTTTCACAGTGTGGAGTCCCGAGGGTGAGTGGGAGCTCTCGTCTGCTGGCCTGGCTGTCCTTAGAAAGAGCACATACTGTAGACCAGGGCTCATCCCACTGAGCGTCCGTACTCCTTCCCTGAGGGCAGAATACTACTCAGACAACACGGGGTGAGAGTAATGCACTACAGAAATAATTTATAACCACCAGCAGATAATCACATATAGTACAGTGTCAGCATTTACATAAGATGGTGCAAATGAGAAAGTCTCACCCTTCCACTGGCTGGGAATTAGAACATCTGGACTTTGGGGCTTCCAGGGCCAACTACGCCATCCAGTGGCTTCCCACTTTTGGCGGGCACGCACAGAAAGTAGTTAGTAACAATACCTGAAATTCATATTATTTCTCATAATGCTGAAAAAAAAATGTTTTTAGAAGGAAACCTGTTTCAGCGGTTTATGCTCAGTAGGATCAGTTGTAGTCAGAGACACTATGCTACTTACCAAATAAATGGTAGGAAATTTTTCAACGTAGCTCTGTAGAAATATCCCACTACATGGTGATCTTTTAACTAATGTAATGCCTAGCGTAATTTTAAATAAAATGCACACTGACATTTTTCACTCAGTACAGAAATCTGGCCTAATATTCTCCAATCCGTCAATCCTGGCAGAAGTGCAGTCAGCATTTTGTGAAGTTTAAATACTCGGCTTCGATTTAAATAAAGGTCATTTTATCAGCACAGAAACATAAGGCTCTTACTCATCAGTGGCAGTAAGGAATCCACCAGCCTCAAGTTTAAAACACTTTCACTAACTTTATATAATCCAGAGCAAGTTATTAGGATGTACTTTCTGTAAAAATATCTTTAAAGGGAATGTGTCTGAAACATAAACACCCAAACAACATATATGGGTATGCAGGTGTTTGAAAAACAAGTCCATTGACACTTTAATGTGCACACGTTGCGGATTTGGCTGCGGATCCGCAGCGGATTTGACGCTGCGGATTCACAGCAGTTTTCCATGTGTTGTACAGTACCATGTAAACCTATGGAAAACCAAATCCACAGTGCACATGCTGCAGAAAATACCGAGCGGAAACGCTGCCATTTATTTTCCGCAGTATGTCAATTCCTTGTGCGGATTCCGCAGCGTTTTACACCTGTTCCATAATTGGAATCCACAGGTGTTAAAATGCAAGTGAAATCCGCACAAAAACTGTGGTAAATCCACGGTAAATCCGCAGGTAATCGGCAGGTAAAACGCAGGGAGTTTTACCTGCGGATTTTTCTGAATCTGCCCGGAAAAATCCGCAACGTGTGCACATACCCTTATGTCTTTTATCTGTGGCTGCATTCCTGGCCATAGATCTGAACGAAGGCTTTCACTTCAATTTTTTTTATTGTTCACCATTTAAAATATGGACCATATCATTACATTTTTTTTTAATTTTGTCAAGTCAGTCTTCTGGGTTTATAAAGCTTTCCTCCCCACTGTGGTCACACCGACTTTCCACTAGAGCTTCTCTATTTTACATTCCTCTACTAAATGCAATCTGTGTACCCGAAGAAGATCTAAGTTATTGACTGAAACGTTGTATGTACAATTACCATGCATATTGGATTGCTAATAAATATCACCTCAACTTTATTATGGAGTGCCTAGCTCTTCAGATCTATCTTAGGCTGGTTTCACATTTGCGTTTCCCTGATCTGCGGACGGCTGCGGACTTCCTCGGTGAAGCCCCGCCCTCGGCCGCACCTCTGCCGCTAGCTCTGCCTACTTCTGCATGCGGCCCGCATGCGGCCTGCGGACCTATCTTTAACATTAAGTACGCAGGTCGTGCGGCTGTATGCGGAGGCTGCCGCATCCGTCGTTTTGACGCTGCGGATAAAAAAAAAAAATGCTACAGGCTGCGTCCTACGCTGATCGCCGCAGCGTCAAAACGACGCATGCGACAGCCTCCGCGTACAGCCGCATGACCTGCGTACCTAATGTTAAAGATAGGTACGCAGGCCGCATGAGGGCCGCATGCAGAAGTAGGCGGAGCTAGCGGCGGAGGTGCAGCCGAGGGCGGGGCTTCACGGAGGAAGTCCGCAGCCGTCCGCAGATCAGAGAAACGCAAATGTGAAAGTACCCTTATATAGTTTTCTAAGAAATTTTGGCACCCTTCCCCATTTGATCTTGGAAAATCTGCTTAGATCATGCCTTCCAAACCTGTGGAACGCTAGCCACTGATATGTGGTTTGTAGTTGACTTAGTTCATTAGTGCTGGAACAGGGCAGCTCAGTGCTAACCAAAAGATTTGATGGAGAGAAGTCGTAAAAAGTCCTCCATCTCACACAATGGGAGAGTGCTGGTAGCTCTGTCCCAGCTTTACTGCATTGAGTTAGCAGTGAAGGGCCATATATTAGCTGCTACCAGCATCTCTTCATTCATCAGTCATTCTTGCACTGTTGTCTGCTTCATTCAGAGAGATCCTTATCTGTTATTGGTCACATTCCAGGCTCAGAAGCTGAGTGCTCGCAATACACTGCAGGTGCCAGCTGTATTACACAGTTGGCACACTCAAGCAGCTGCTGGGACAGTAGATAATATATTCCCAAATGAAAATAATGATATGTAAATTCAGATCCGGCTTGATGAACAATCAATTTTGAATCAGTTTTCAAGTACTACACTGCTTTGTTATGAAACTTCTCAGTCTTCCATCAGTTCTTCCTATATAATGTGACTCGCAACCTTCTCTTGGAGTTGAGTGTGGCTCTCAAGATAAGAAAAATTGGATATCACCGAATTACATCATTTTTGTCAAATCTGCTGAAATATCCAAGAATCTCCCAGGATAAGGGATGATCATCCTGGACTCCAAAAAGAGCTAGCAAATCTTCCTGTAGTTGAAACCTCCACAAAAGCAGCACTATTGGAAGATGTCCTATAGTTGATGTTGGGATTATCGAGGCATCCAAATGCACTTTTGGGATGGGAGAATTGAGGTTCAGTCAATGGGATCAGGAAGCCGCATGGTAGGGCCGGAGTTGTTTAAAATAAAAAAAACGTCAGCTCTGTAGCGAATATCCCTTTGATCAAATAGCTCAAAAAGTTGGCAGTTATGAAAAAAGTTGACACAAATTTGATGAACTGACATCTCCAGCTCATCGCATTGCTCCATAATGTGGCATCTGATGAAAGACATCAAAGGATAAAACCTCTATGAAATTAGAAGCGCACAGAGATACAGTTGGACCCCATAGGGGTTTACAATTTGTAGGTTGTATGGAGCTGTTACACGGCCATGTACATGAGGCTTCTGTTCTTAGTATGTAAGTATTGCACGTTGTCTCTTCACAGTGGCATCTGGCAGTATCACTAATGCGACTGTACAATCATTCATAACACGGGGCAGCACATACTGACACATGGGAGATACAATGAAGAGCCGCAGCAGGGATAGATCATTAAAAGGCTAAGTAATATTTTTACTACTCTCTTCCAATATCTTCACAATGTCTATTCATAACACTCTCATAAAAAATGCATTAGCTTTGTCACCATCCATTTCGTCTAAAAAAAGATCACAAGGAAACAACATTACTAGCAGAAGCTATATCACCATACGTGAATAATATGTGCACATATATCTCAGTCACGCATTTACACAGCAGAGCTGAACATTTATTCTGTGTAAAAAAAAAAAAAGAATATCATCCACCAACCAGGATATCCTCTTCATCAGCAATCTTGTTTGGTTTACATAGCAATCCAAAGGGGTTGGAAACATTTACATAAACCAATCAGCAATTATAGTAAATCCACCCGCTTAATATTGTGTAGCTCCCCCTCATGTATCCAAAATGGCCCCAGATTAGTACTTCTCATTCAAACAAGAATTGGGTCAAGAATCAAACTATAAAGAAATGTACCATCAGTATTGTAAATGGTTAAATTATGATACCATCACATTGAAATGGCCCAATTAGGGGTAGACAACCATAGTAGAAGACCCAGAGCAAGTATATGAGCCCTTTACCCTCTAAAAGTTCACCATAGAGTACCCCCCTCATGTCTTATTAACCATTCCTAACAACAAAAATGCTAAATACAGCTCAAATATATCACCTCAACTAGATTCTGTAATACTGTCATAAACTTATTCACCACAGGGGCTCACAAAGTGTGATAGATGTGGTGCATCATGCTAGACATGCTAGACATCTTGGAGGGAATTTTGAGCTTGTAGTTTAGTATTCAAAAGTCTCAAATTTTGGCACATATCATATTAGCATTAAAATTGAATACTTTTCTTCATTCTCAACAGTTTTAAAAAATGGTGTGAGACGTTAATGGGGTTAACCTAGAGGGTGCATGGTGAAGGTAGACCTGAAACTTTCATTAGTACTTTTGCTAATTTTTGCACAAATCTGTGCCTACTCAGCAGTCTTTATAGGAACCCAAGAGGTAATCCCCTTTTTATAAGTTTTAAATAAGTTTTTATAAGTTTTAAATCAGGAAAGTGGAGTGCTAGGCTGAATAACTCTCCTTTATTTATTTTCTATATGCCAGTTTGTTTATTTTAGACCAGTGTTTCTCAAACTCCAGCTCTCAAGGCCCCCAACAAATCGTGTTTTCAGGATTTCCTTAGTATTGCACAGGTGAGAGTGAGACTTGTGATAATTTCTGAGGCCTTGATAATAATTCCATCAATTGTGCAATACTAAGGAAATCCTGAAAACATGATCTTTTGGGGGGTCGTGAGGACTGGAGTTTGGCCTGCTTTAGCCTAATATTTTGCTCACAGGTCAGTAAGTACTATATATATTCAATGTGAAGATAGGAGCAGGAAGAAACTGCTTTTGTCTTATAACTTGAGAGTCTGGCAGTGATTGACAGGTGGCTCTCCATTCCTGAATCTAAAAGACAGCTTCAGCTGTGGCTACCTCTACGTGATATAAAGATAGATATATGTATACAGTATACCTACACATATTTATATGAATAAATATATATGTACATATGTATATATATGTACTTTCAGAATTAAAAGAAAACACTACAGTGTATATAGTGATCAACAGCAAAATCCTTGGATGTCCCGTTGAAGATATATTAGTGTTCTACTAACTTCAACAGGAGGTGAAGATGCATTAGAGATGCCTGTGCTTTTTATGGTACATGCTTTATTGTAAGCTAAGTATCTCTAAAAGTATATAGAAAGAATGTATAAAAATTACACCAACACCTGTGTTGACCTTATTGTCCATGGCATCTTTCCTTTCTGTAGCAAACGTACAAAAGCTCAAACACACTTATAAATTTCAATTGTATAACTGAGCACCCTAACTGCTGGCTGTCAAAGTAGGAAGATGTCTCCTTACCTTGTAAGCTGCTCAGAGCCACCATCAGGTTGGTCTTCAGCTGCTGGTCATTCACATTTTCCACCAAATTTCGGAGTTTGTTGAGCTGGGCTTTGGCAACATTATGCCTCTTTACCTCCCCACGAATAGCCACTGAGTTCTGGTGCTTTGAGGTACTTGTCCTGAAACTCCCATGTGTCCCATCTCTGCTTCTTCCAAGCTCGCCACTCATCCCCTGTTATGTACCCACTACAGGTGCACATGAATAACACCTGCTACCGTAAATCACTGGGAGAAGATGTCCATTTGTCTTTTCTTCTGCCAGTTCTTTCTTTGATATCTCTGTATAAAGCTCCTCTCTAGTTATCGTGGCTATTTTGTGAGTCCAGTGCTGTCAGTACGCTTCTCTCACTGTGTTAGTCATTGCATCTCCTCTGTTCACATGTGTGCACTTCCTGGACTGACAGGAAAGTTTCAGATGTGCTTCTTTGCTTCCTGACAGTGTCCCTCCCAGACATTACACTCTCAGTCTAAACATGAATGATGGGTTTCACTCTATTAGTTGCCCTCAAGGCCTGAACGTAAAGCCTTAAAGAGAGTCAAGTTTTTGTTTCCATCGAAAGATTTATCTAATGGATATTAAATAAAGCGTAAACCGTAAAGACAGAGGAAGCTGTAACATATATAATCCGAAACTGAGCTGCAAGATAACATGCAGGAAGTAGATAACCACGAACCAAACCTAGCAACGAGTCCGATTGTACTACCACATCATCTCCTCTTACATTTTTACACAAGGCCTACACAACCGCTTACGCCGTGCTACAAACAGGGATTGTTAAGTATATAAATACTGAAAAGATTGTTCACACTCAAGGTCATAAAATAAAAATAAATTAAAAAGACATTAAGAACGAAAATTTGCTAAGAAGGTATATTTTGCAAAAAAATAAATCCAACCTAACAGGTATAAACATGTATATTGGCAAAGAAAAAGGGATTGCAAGCAGACCCCAATGCCTGCAGGGCTCCTCTGTAAGGTAACCACAATGATTGCACAATGAGGTAATTACAGTAGAAACAACTATAAAACGGTACAAATAAATGTGGCATTATTATGGGTGATACCCAGCCTAAATAACAGGATATTCTATACAGAGAAGAACATGACATTATAACTGGGAAGGTGGTGGAACCAGGTGTACTGTAGTTTTGGCATGTGGGTCTCGTATAGGCATATGTAGCATCCAAGATGTCTTTACTCTTGAGACCAGCAGAGTTACCCTAAGACCTCTTTCACACTTGCGTTTTTCAGCTTCCGTCACAATCCGTCGTTTTTTGCGAATGCAGGATCCTGCCTGATGAAGAGACCTGTGTAGTCTCGAAAGCTTGCAATTTGTTACCATCTTTTCAGTTAGCCATTAAAAGGTATCAACCACTGAGGACTCTCAATTCTAAACATCTTTCTATCTACTGGCTAACACGGTACCAAGATATATATCTTTCCTGAAGAAATATTTGGAATTTGTTGTGGAAGAAACACCTAAAATGGCCACCATCATGGTATATACAGCATAAGACAAAGAAAGAAGGCTCATATGATCTCAGGCACAGCCTTGTGGGCTTCACCATAATGATTTACATTTGCCCTACTTTAAAATATAATTATGGGAATATACAGTGGGGCAAAAAAGTATTTAGTCAGTCAGCAATAGTGCAAGTTCCACCACTTAAAAAGATGAGAGGCGTCTGTAATTTACATCATAGGTAGACCTCAACTATGGGAGACAAACTGAGAAAAAAAAATCCAGAAAATCACATTTTCTGTTTTTTTATCATTTTATTTGCATATTATGGTGGAAAATAAGTATTTGGTCAGAAAAAAACAATGAAGATTTCTGGCTCTCACAGACCTGTAACTTCTTCTTTAAGAGTCTCCTCTTTCCTCCACTCATTACCTGTAGTAATGGCACCTGTTTAAACTTGTTATCAGTATAAAAAGACACCTGTGCACACCCTCAAACAGTCTGACTCCAAACTCCACTATGGTGAAGACCAAAGAGCTGTCAAAGGACACCAGAAACAAAATTGTAGCCCTGCACCAGGCTGGGAAGACTGAATCTGCAATAGCCAACCAGCTTGGAGTGAAGAAATCAACAGTGGGAGCAATAATTAGAAAATGGAAGACATTCAAGACCACTGATAATCTCCCTCGATCTGGGGCTCCACACAAAATCCCACCCCGTGGGGTCAGAATGATCACAAGAACGGTGAGCAAAAATCCCAGAACCACGTGGGGGGACCTAGTGAATGAACTGCAGAGAGCTGGGACCAATGTAACAAGGCCTACCATAAGTAACACACTACGCCACCATGGACTCAGATCCTGCAGTGCCAGACGTGTCCCACTGCTTAAGCCAGTACATGTCCGGGCCCGTCTGAAGTTTGCTAGAGAGCATTTGGAGGATCCAGAGGAGTTTTGGGAGAATGTCCTATGGTCTGATGAAACCAAACTGGAACTGTTTGGTAGAAACACAACTTGTCGTGTTTGGAGGAAAAAGAATACTGAGTTGCATCCATCCAACACCATACCTACTGTAAAGCATGGTGGTGGAAACATCATGCTTTGGGGCTGTTTCTCTGCAAAGGGGTCAGGACGACTGATCCGGGTACATGAAAGAATGAATGGGGCCATGTATCGTGAGATTTTGAGTGCAAACCTCCTTCCATCAGCAAGGGCATTGAAGATGAAACGTGGCTGGGTCTTTCAACATGACAATGATCCAAAGCACACCGCCAGGGCAACGAAGGAGTGGCTTCGTAAGAAGCATTTCAAGGTCCTGGAGTGGCCTAGCCAGTCTCCAGATCTCAACCCTATAGAAAACCTTTGGAGGGAGTTGAAAGTCCGTGTTGCCAAGCGAAAAGCCAAAAACATCACTGCTCTAG
Organism: Ranitomeya variabilis; assembly: GCF_051348905.1. Classification (NCBI taxonomy): domain Eukaryota; kingdom Metazoa; phylum Chordata; class Amphibia; order Anura; family Dendrobatidae; genus Ranitomeya; species Ranitomeya variabilis. The sequence goes on from NC_135234.1 coordinate 655,718,800, forward strand.
AGGAGATCTGCATGGAGGAATGGGCCAACATACCAACAACAGTGTGTGGCAACCTTGTGAAGACTTACAGAAAACGTTTGACCTCTGTCATTGCCAACAAAGGATATATTACAAAGAATTGAGATGAAATTTTGTTTCTGACCAAATACTTATTTTCCACCATAATATGCAAATAAAATGATAAAAAAACAGAAAATGTGATTTTCTGGATTTTTTTTTCTCAGTTTGTCTCCCATAGTTGAGGTCTACCTATGATGTAAATTACAGACGCCTCTCATCTTTTTAAGTGGTGGAACTTGCACTATTGCTGACTGACTAAATACTTTTTTGCCCCACTGTAAGTATGAGGTCACTGATTACTCTAGACACTATTAAAGCTTAAATAGGAGATCCTGTTGCTTTCTAAGAGCTCACCTGGTGAGGTGGATTCTCTAAACTATAGGTTAGAATGAGCAGCACAGACTAGAGGCTATAATGCTTCAAAGATAGACTTGATGCATGGTCGGTCAAGCTGCAAGACCTAGTATGCAGCTGAACCAGATGTTTGAATTGAACAGGAACAGCTAAGATATATAGGGAAACTGATATTGTGCTTTCAGAAGTGTGGCTGCACACAGGAACAGCAGAGATGTATAAGCGACCTGGAAACTTTTTCTAGAGATGCAGTTAGACACAGTAATACAGAGATATAGAGGCAAACAGGTAACTTGCTTACAGAGATGCAGTTACTCACAGGAATAGCAAAGGTTTACAACATATGGGTAGCAGAGACAAGCTTATTAACATAACTAGACATAGAGTCGAGATTGAAATAGCACCAGGACTGGGCTTGTAAGTACTATCTGGTTCCTAGATTGCAGACAAATGTAGTATGGGAAGATAATTAGAAACTTGAATGGAGCACAGTCAACAGGAACATGAGGCCCACTCCTGGAAAATCACAAGGTAAAAGAGTGCTATACTTCCAGAATACTCAGGAGGTAGGTGGATGCCTGAGCTGGTCTTAAATAGCATAGGATGTGACATCAGTGGTGCTTTTTGGTATACCACAGTAATCCGGCATGAACTAGAAGAGGGAACCGGCCAGAGGGCAAGTAAGGAAAACCCAGGGCTGAAGCAGGAACGGGCGAGTAAGGGTATGTGCAGACGTTCAGTAATTGGCAGCGTTTTGGAAGCAGAAAATGTCCACTGCCTCCAAAGTGCTGCCGGCTATTGAATGCAGGTGAATCCGCAAGATGTACCATCTGGACGCTGCTAATTGGACGCTTCACAAGTACGCAGCGTCCAACCCGCAGCATTTACTGACCGTGTGCACCTACCCTAACAGATATTTATGGGGAATGTGGATAGGAAGGAAAACCTCAGTAAGAGAGGCATAGCACACATTGTGAGGCTTCGAGTATGAAGAGAAGGGATAAATTTAATTAAAATAAATTAGTGGAGGGAATGAGAGAGATAGGAGTCACTGACACTGTTAGGCAAGGAGCTGTTGCCATCAGTGCCTGCAATTCAATTAGTCTACAATTGCATGGCACTTCAGTTTTGCACCTGTCCACTGTCTGCTTTTACCACCAATACTGCTGTATTTTTATTTCAAACTGTATCTGGATTTGCACACATACAATGTTCTCCATGGAGCATTGCACCAGGATCCCAGAAAAACAGAAACCCCGACAGAGACCCATGGAGCCCTTAACTATTATGAGACCAATGGAATCACAGGTGTTTTTGCGAGCTCATAGTTTGAAGTTCATTGAACTACTAAATGGATTGTGTAGAGCATCATAATACAGAGACCCTGATTCCAGTGATATATCACTTACTGGGCTGCGGGATGTCATTTTAATAAAGTCATTGTTTTAGCTGCTGCAGATCTACCAGTTGTCTGAAATCTGAGCTCTGTATACCCCGCCCACACCACTGATTTGCAGCATTATGCCCATATACTGTACAGTACACAGAAAGCTGCCAATCACTGGTGGAGACGAAGTTATGCAGAGCTCATGAATGTGGTGAGAAGGTGCCGGAAAATTGCTCCTGGTTATTTTGTTACATGGATTCCATAGGTGAAGCCCATATTGTTTATGGGGGGCAGGCTTGGTATGATGACCAGTTCCGGCAGCGGAAGGCCATTAGGCCTGCAATTAGGTGGAATCAGAAAGACATAGGGCTTTGGTTGCGGGTCATGGCACAATATAAGTTTGGCCACCCCTTTCACGCTGGGGACGGGAACGCCAGCAAAGGAAATAGTCATTTATAATCAAATTTAATGATCCATAATCTGTGTATGCTATCATTTACTTACATATAGGGAATTTTGTATTTTTTCTACCTTCTTTGGCGTTATTCTATTATCATTGGAGGTCAGGTGGAGCGCGCTGACTCGGGTCTTTCCGGCCGCAGACTCGGAAACCCTCGGTCCATAGAGTCAGCTGATGGGCACGTGAGCAGTTACAGCTGCAGCGTGCGTCATCGGCTTCTCGCTTGACCGAGGACGATGAGTCACTTAGCAGCGGCGGGGGAACGACTCGGCGCGCCGGTTCACCTTGACAACCATTGATCACATGAGGTTCAGGGCAGATCTGGTATTGGATACGGGGCACTATAAGAGACCGTACTTCCCTCTTCCCCGACACGCCCCCTGAAGAAGTTGTCGGGGTAGAGGGACCGGGCGCTCTTCATACAGCTCTGTAAGTATAGCAACACTTATTGTTACCATGAAGCCCACGGCATACAGCAAGCTTCTATTTTGACATAAGGGAAGTTTGCAATACGAGCATTAATGCTGTGGCAGTGTGAATATTTAAGTAATTGGCTTGAGCGCTAAGTTTATCACCCTCTATATGTATTGACTTTTGATAGCTTTGATGATACTGGAGGGATTTAGAAACTATTTTTGCTCAGCCCATGTAGATTTATAATTATGTATTGCCAGTATTCAGCGCTGTTTGTGATTAGTAGCCTTGTCGGTCCCTTATAACTGAGATATTGTGGTTTTGTACTATTCTGTATTTTAGGTTTATTTATTTAATGTGTTTAATAAAAGGATTGATTTTATATAAAATGAATTGTTTGCTCTCTGTTTCACTGCTCAAGAGAGCTATTAGTGATACGGATGGAATTAGACAAGGAAATAGTCAGCCTGGTAAGTCAGGTACAGGGGGTCAGTCAAGTCAGTCCGGCGGGCAGAAATTGTATTTGTGCTGGCAGTTTAACGACGACAAGTGTAAATTTGGGGCAAATTGCAAATTCAAACACCTATGCTCACATTGCAGTGGCTCCTCTCACGGGGCTGCAAAATGCTTCAAGAAAGGTATGTCCAAAGCAGGGAGGGGCAATACCAAGGGGGTGACTCCAGTGAAGCTGGAAAAGATGGTCCCCTATCTAAATAGATATCAAGATAAGGCAAAAGCGGACTTGCTGCTTTCTGGATTTTGGGATGGTTTTGTTATTCCGGCTCCTTCTTTTGCTATTTCACGGGATCTAAAGAACCTTTGGTCAGTGATGTTGCATGGGGATGTGGTTACGGAGAAATTGGGCAAGGAAGTTGCGTTGGGTCGCATGACAGGTCCTTTTCATGATCCGCCTTTTGATGATTTGGTAGTTTCTCCGTTGGGGGTCGTACCTAAGAAGGAGCCGAATAAATTTCGGTTGATTCATCATTTGTCGCATCGAGGGATGTCGGTAAACGATGGTATTGACCCTGATCTTTGTTCGGTGGTTTATGCGTCTTTTGATGAAGTGGCAGTTTGGGTTAGGAAGTGTGGCAGAGGGGCTCTCATGGCAAAAACGGATATTGAATCGGCGTTTCAGTTGTTGCCGGTTCATCCGGATAGTGTTAAGGTGTTGGGTTGTTACTGGAAAGGGGTTTTTTTTGTAGATAGGTATTTGCCTATGGGCTGTTCTTTATCTTGCGCCTTGTTTGAGGCTTTTAGTTCCTTCTTGGAATGGGTGGTTAGAGATGTGTCGGGTCTGGCTTCCGTCATTCATTATCTCAATGATTTTTTCTGCGTATGTCCGGCCGAGTCAGAGTGTTGTTTTAGGATTTTGAGAGCAATCAAGTAAGTGGCTGGGCTTTTTGGAGTACCATTGGTGGAAGGCAAGGTCTGTGCACGTGTTTGCGTTTTCTAGGCATTGATATTGACTAGGTGGCGTGGGAGTTTAGGCTGCCTGAGGAGAAAGTTTTGGCGCTAAGGAAGGAAGTGTCTAGTGCAAGCTGGTTGAAGAAATTACCGCTGCGGGATCTCCAGTCTTTGTTGGGGAAGCTTAATATTGCATGTCGAATCATGCCTATGGGGAGGGTTTTTTCACGGAGGTTGGCCAGCGCTACTGTGGGTGTTCGAGCTCCTCATCACTTTGTCTGATTTTCAGCAGAACACAGGGCGGATTTGGTGGTTTGGGATACCTTTTTGGCAGATTAGAATGGCCGTTTGTTGCTTATGGAGGAGGTTGTGAATAGCGGGACTTTGGATTTGTTCACTGATGAGGCAGGAGGTCGTGGTTTTGTTGCTTATTTTAATGGTCAGTGGTGTGCGGTGCAATGGCCGGAGGAGTGGTTCTATTCGGGTTTGGTTCAAAATATTGCGCTGTTGGAAATCTTTTCTATTCTGGTTGCAGTGCATCTGTGGAAACAGGAGTTTCAGGATCGGCAGGTGAGGTTTAATTGTGACAATATGGGGGTGGTTTGTGCAATTAATAGTCTCACTGCATTGTCACCCCCTGTGGCTCTGGTACTTCGGCAACTGGTTTTGGCTCTAAACTCTCAAGTTACGGTGTCCCATGTACCGGGGGTTCGAAATGCGATTGCCAATTCTCTTTCTCGTTCACAGTTGGACCGTTTTCGGTTGTTGGCTCCAGAGGCAGAGGTCAAGGGACTGGAGTGTCCGGAGGAGCTCTGGAATGTGGTCTCCGGGCCGCAGAGTCGCTGCTAAGGGCTTCATTGGCTCCCAGGACCTGGGAGGCTTACCAGACGGTATGGTATACTTGGGAAGGTTTGTTGGCGGCATGCCCCGGCGAGCCAGCAGTGTCGGATCAAGTGGGGATTTTGCTTTCCTGGTTGAGTTAAGGTGTGACAGAAGGTTGGTCGTCAGCAAAGGTTTCACGTGTTATGGCAGCCTTGGCCTTTGGCTTTAAGTTGCAGGGTCAAAGGGATCTGACCAAGGTATTTTTGGTAAGGAAGGCAGTCCAAGGGGCTCGCAGGGGTAAGGGTCAGGGGGACAGGAGGCACCCCATTTCATTCAGTTTGTTGGAAAGTTTGGGGGGGCACTTGTATCGTTAAGCTCGTCGGCTTTTGAAGTCTGTCTTTTAAGGCTAGGCATCTCCCTTGCATTTTTTGGGGCGTTGAGAGTGGGGGAACTGGTTTTCCAGAGTAAACGGGTTTTGGGCGGGCTTTTAGCTAGAGACGTGCTGGTCAATGCGAGTAGTATGGAGTTTTGGGTGCGGCGGTCGAAAACGGACCAAGAAGGCAAGGGTAGGCGGATTGTGTTGGGTTCTGTGGTGGATTCATTTATGTGCCCAGTGCAGTGTTTGCGTTTATTTGGAACTTTCAGCCCAGTTTGGAGGGTGCATTATTTTGTCATGCGGATGGGTCTTTTTTATCTAGATACCAGTTCACAGCCATGTTTAGGAGGGCTATTCGGCTGCTGGGTATAGATGAGTCTCGTTTCGCCTCTCATTCTTTCCGGATTGGGGTGGCGACTGAAGCAGCGTCGTGTGGGTTGCAGGCTGCAGATATTCAGCGCATTGGGGGATGGAGATGTAGGCAGTATCTGAGTTATGTTCGGCCTCAGGAAATAGTTGTGAATTTCAACGGGTAAAGTTGTTTTTTCTTTTGTTTAATTGTTTGCTTGTATTCATGTGTTTCGTTTTTTCAGGTTCCTCTTTGCTTGTGTGGATTTTCGGCCATTCGTATGTCCACTGGGGAGCCTTGCGAGCTGACCTGTGGAATGAAGTTAGACAGCTCGGTTTTCCCAAAAAACGGCTGTGGTCTGCTGGCTCGGCTTTAGGGGGATGACCTGGAACAGGGTCATGAAGGAGATACATCACAGTGCTAGCTTGGATCGAGCTCCGGATGTGCTTGTTTTGCATGTAGGCGGAAATTACCTTGGGGTGCGGCCCTATATGGAACTGGTAAAGGACATCAAGAATGATTTGTTGCGGCTGTGGTTGTTGTATCTGGGGATCACTATTGTTTGGTCGGAGATTGTGCCACGTAAGCAGTGGCACAATATGTGGTCGCTTGGGAAGCTTAACAAAGCTAGAATAAAGGTTAATAGGTCGGTGTCTGCTTTTGTGTCCAGAAATGGGGGTATTTCAGTCCGGCACTTTGAGTTGGAAAAAGGGCAGGACGAATTTTGGTTGGCTGACGGGGTTCACCTGAATGCGGTGGGTTGTGACATATGGGCGCTTGGTTTACAGGACGGGACTGAAAGGGCCATAGCTTTTCGGTGTGGTGGGGTCTCGGGCCTTTGAGGTTTTCTAAGGCCCTCATTGTGGCGGTTGGGGGGAGTCCTTGAAGTTGGTTTAAATTGGGCTGGAGGATCCATGGGCATATGGTTTCCTCTTTTTGGAGTTTTAACATGGTTGGGATCTGGTGAAATGTGGTTGGGAGTTTCGGCAACGGTGGTCGAATCCCCCAGGAAATTATTGTGAACATGGGAACCCTTGTGGGTATGGTGCTCCCGAGCCAGTGAGGTAACGGCTGGGAGTACTTGGTGGTATTTTTATGCTCACTGTTTATTTGGTAATCACCAGATTTTTTGTTAGCTTCAAGGACTCATCCCAGCGAGTAAACTGTTATTTATATTTCAATGTTTATTTGGTGTTTTTGTTAAATAAAGGCTGCTGTGGCCATAATTTTCCAAAGAGAATTGGTGTCATGTTTCTTTGGGGTATTGCTCTTGTTGGGTGGTGAAGTGGGAAGGGGCCTCGGTGAGGTTCACCCAACGTACCTCGACAATACCAGGGTCATGTGATGGGGAGCTGTTAGAGAGTTAAAGCACCTCTCCAGGGTTTTTCTTTATTTTACCGCTGAAGTGGTGTCACCAATGCAAGTTCCCTGCCCCTAGAATTATACTCATGAGCCGTCTTCTTCATCTATTATCTGCGCCACTCCGGTCATTTTCTGCAGATTGTGACCGGTCAGTCAGAAGTTGCAGGTCACAAGATGGTGGCGCGGAACCAGAGGAGCGCCGGGAAGAGCTGAAGACCACGGCTGGTGAGTATAATACTAGGGGCAGGGAATGTATATTAGTGGCACCACTCCAGTGCTGAAATAGAAAAAAATGCTGGAGTAGTGCGTATGTTTTTGTACCGTATGTGTATATATTTATGTCGATGTGTAATGCTCTGTGTAAACTTTGCCTTTAGTATTCAATATAATGTAGTATAAAAATAGATGCAGCTTCTAAAAACCCTGTTCTGAGCAGAAAGACATTGTATTTCTGAAGAGAAATTTGCACTAAATATAGTCGCAATGAAAATACACACAGGGACGTTTAGGAAAGACGCTTTTATACATAAGTCCTTTGTACAAAGAAGCAAAAATAGTGTCAGGTAGGCGGACAGAAATGCTCTGCTTTTGCTTCTGTCACGACACCTCTGCGCAGGTGTCCTGAGGTAAGGGAAGGTTACAGAGAGCAGTTTGTGCCCAGTAATAAATAGGGTGTTTGTTCCAGGCGGCCTCACAATGCCTCATGACAGGTGCTCCCTGCATTGACACAACCTAGTAGCAGAACAGGTTTCCACAGTCAGAGACTCCGAGCAGCTCCACCCCGATCTACATGTGGTGTGAACTGTCTGTAGACTCCAGAACAAAGTGAATGAAAAACAAGGCCTCCAGCGTGTCCCAGGCCTGAGGTGACTGGTTTCAACTGGCAGCTCTAAGTCCTTCATTGTCAAAAAGAAGCATTGTCTTTTATGTTTTTTAGTCCTATACTAAGGGTTAATTACATACTAGTAAGGCTGGGTTTAAACATACAAATGCAAGAGTATGTTCAACGTGACTTTTTGCAGCATTTTTCCCACATTATTTCCGCACATTTTTGCCTCAAAAAACACAGCATTTCACTATCCCAGCAAAGTGAATATTTCTGAAATCTCACACAAATGCTGCTTATTTTTTTCCTTACAGATTCAAGCAGTGTGTCAATTCTTTCAGTGTTTTTGAAGCGTTTTTCAACCATTCTAATGAACGCAAAACTAAAACACATCAAAAACGCACACAAAAATGCAGCAAAAGCACTTTTTATGTAGTGTTTTGCCTGCCGAAAGACACATTTTGATACAGAAATGTCCACTAGAAATACTTGAAGGAAGCTCGTTCAGGCCCCAAATGCTATTAACCTACAGCAGTTTTCAGCTCTTTCCACGGATTCTCGATTGGATTGAGGTCTGGACTTTGACTTGGCCATGCTAACACCTTAACACCTGGATATGTTTATTTGCGAACCATTCTATTGTAGATTTTGCTTTATGTTTGGATCATTGTATTGTTGGAAGACAAATCTCTGTCCCAGTCTCAGGTCTTTTGCAGACTCCAACAGGTTTTCTTCAAGAATGGTCCAGTATTTGGCTCCATCCATCTTCCCATCAATTTTAACTATCTTCCCTGTCCCTGCTGAAGAAAAGCAGGCCCAAACCATGATGCTGCCACCACCATGTTTGACAGTGGGGATGGTGTGTTCAGGGTGATGAGCTGTGTTGCCTTTACGCCAAACATATCATTTGGCATTGTCGCCAAAAAGTTTCATTTTGGTTTCATCTGACCAGAGCACCTTCTTCCACATGTTTGGTGTGTCTCCCAGGTGGCTTGTTGCAAACTTTAACAACACTTTTTATGGATATCTTTGAGAAATAGCTTTCTTCTTGCCACTCTTCCATAAAGGCCAGATTTGTGCAGTGTACGACTGAGTGTTGTCCTATGGATAGACTGTCCCACCTCAGCTATAGATCTCTGCAGTTCATCCAGAATGATCATGGGCCTCTTGGCTGCATCTCTGATCAGTCTTCTTGTTTGAGATTTGTTTAGAGGGACGGCCGGGTCTTGGTAGATTTGCAGTCGTATGATACTCCTTCCATTTCAATATGTTCGCTTGCACATTGCTCCTTGGGATGTTTAAAGTTTTGGAAATCATTTTGTATCCAATTCCGGCTTTAAACTTCCCCACAACAGTATCACGGACCTGCCTGTTGTGTTCCTTGGTCTTCATGGTGCTCTCTGTGCTTCAAATAGAACCCTGAGACTATCACAAAGCAGGTGCATTTATACGGAGACTTGATTACACACAGGTGGATTATATTTATCATCATTAGGCATTTAGGACAACATTGGATCACTCAGAGATCCACAATGAACTTCTGGAATGAGTTTGCTGCACTGAAAGTAAAGGAGCCGAATAATATTACACGCCCCACTTTTCAGTTTTTGAATTTCCACAAAAATTTAAAATAACCAATAAATTTCGTTCAACTTCACAATTGTGTTCCACTTGTTGTTGATTCTTCACCAAAAATTTACATTTGGTATCTTTATGTTTGAAGCATGATATGTGGGAAAAAGTTGAAAAGTTCCAGGGGGCCGAATACTTTCGCAAGTCACTGTATTTAGACAAAGCTAAGGCCGGGTTCACATTACCGTTTCTATGCGCAGCGTATGATCCGCATAGATCCGCATGCGTTATGCATACATATCTTTAACATGGTGTATGCAGGGACATGCGCTTGCATGCGGATGGCGTCATTTCGGCGAACACATGTTGCATTTTTTGACGCATCAAATATTGCGCAATCATGCGCATGGAGATGATTGCGGATGAGTGCATAAATAAACCGCAATACTGTCTATGGGAACGCATTGGTACGCAAGGACATGCATACTCATGCGTTCGATACGCATGCGTACTTCTAATTGAACATGTCCAGGTACTGGTTTCAGCCACTCCTAAAACGAAAGGGGTATAAAAGCGGGTGAAGACACAGCAATTTCATTGCTCTCAAGACTCTGGATGCAAGCACAAGACTTTGGATATAAGTACAGAAGCTTTAAAAATGTCTGTTTGTCTTTGCAGTCTGTACTCTGTACTCATTTTTTTCTGTTCCTTGTAGACTGATTGCTGCTCCGGTCCTGGTTCTGCCTTCCTGGAGGTGCCTTCCCGGTGCTGCCATCCTGGTGCTGCCTTCCTGGTGCTGCCTACCTGGTGCTGCCATCCTGGTGCTGCCTGACTGCTGTGCTGTTGGACTACTGCCTGTAATGTAAGTATTGGTGTCCATTGTTCTTTTTTTTTTGGACTACATTGTGTTTGGCTTTTAACAAGTTAAATTTTTCTTATCTATTCTTTTCTCTAGTGTTTCACTTGACTGCTGCCTGCTATTCCAACATGTCCTCCACTGAAGCTTCCAAAAGTGGACATGACACTGATTATGTAATCACATTTGCTTGACTGATTGCTATGTATTGACTGGCAATACTATACATGTGGTAAATCATGTATTTTCTTTACAGGTATCTTCCAGTGCGGAAGAGCAGGAGCAGTCGAGTGGAAATGATTCTTCCCAGGGTCATCAGCCTCAAGTTGCTGAGGAAGAAAGACGGGGTGTAAATAGCCTTTATTAGAGTTGTAATTGAATTTGTTTTCAGTTTTACTTACAAATTCTTCTTTTGTATTTCATCTATAGGTTCCACAACGTGAGGAAGGACAACGTGACATAGGCAACGACCTACTTATTCAAGCCGTGCAAGAGCGAGCAGCATTGTGGGACCCCCGTGATGGAATCATTCCGAAACAGCCTTGATCCGACGACTCTGGGAAAAAGTGGCAACATCGCTGCTGGCTGATTGGGACCATGCCACGCCACATGCCAGAAAAGATTTTCTTAAGTATTGCAATGTTGTCTGACGCGGCAGTGAACCTGTTAATGTAGGTGCATTGTTTTACAATTAATTTTTTCCTTTTTTTTTCCCCCTTCAAAATGAAGAGCATAAAAGTCCATTGGCAATCGTAGAAGGATCGCTTCAATAAGGATATGAGAGAAGAGATACATGTTCGAAGTGGTGCTGCTCAAAAAATCAGAAAATATAAGTACCATCATCAGCTTTCTTTTCTGAATCCTGCGGTTGCTCAGCGAACATGAGTATCTATTGTGTTGTCTTACTATTATTTAAACTTTTTATTTACTAATGTTTTTCATTTATTTTCCACATAGAACCTGGAGCAGCACCACACAACCTGGATCGTCCTCTGTTGGAGCGGCCCCTCATTGACCAGCCAACGAACAGGCACAATTCCAATCATCCACCATCGATGGAGCAACCAGGCAGGCTTCATAGGCTGGAGAACAGTAAGCCGGTCCATCTGGTTTTCCCCTCTCCCAGCCCTCTGCCACTACTTTACTTGGGTCTGCTAGCCAGCGGCAGAGGGCCTGGGAGAGGTCAGTCATGCCCCAGTTTATTCACTTAAGCTCGGTCTTCCAGGCTGAGATGAAGGTGGTTGTAGAAAGAATGGATAGTGGGTTCACTCATGTGAAAACACTTTTCCAGGAAGTCCACAGACGCCTTGACCGCCTGGAAGCCGACCTTAATAGACCGGTGCAACATTTTTTTTCCACTATAGAATGTGGCATGATGGAAAACCTTACCTCTGATCTCCAGCTGCAATTGATGAAGGCCTGTCAGGCTGCTTACACCGAGGCCATGCAGTGGTCCCGATATCAGCAGCAGGCACAAACTTCATTCCCTACAGGGCAACAAGCTCCAGCACAGCATCAGTGGCAGAATCTGCCAGCATCTTTCCCAACATCACAAGGACTTGTATACCAGACTGGTCACCAAGTGACCTATCCACCACCACCAACGCCGAATATTAGGACTGTTCCAACAGTACCCAGCAGCACCATGCAGCCGAGTGCAGCAGCCCAGCCTTACTCTTCCACCATGCAGCCAAGTGCAGCAGACCAGCCTTCCCCTTCCACCACGCAGCTGAGTGCAGCAGCCAAGCCTTCCACTCCCTACCACGCAGCACCAGGAACCAAAAGGCAGAGGAAGCAGCAAAACAAAGACCAGGAAGCGAAAAGGAAAGAGACATTACCCACCCCCTGTACCTTCACCTCCAAATGTGTCTTTATTTTCAAGTTTGTCCACACCTTCTCTTAGTTCTCTCCCTTGTAATGTGTCAATCCCTTCTGTTGTGAATTCCGTTCTTGGGCTCCATCCTGTGGTTGCTAGTGGTATTTTTGGGAGTTCTGCTCTTGGGCTCCCTCTGGTGGTTTCAAGTGGAACTTAGCAGCTGCGTTCACTAATCGGTTTCCTGGCCTTGTTATTTAACTGGGCTTTTGGCTTTAGTGGATGCCAGCTGTCAATGTATTTCTTGTGGATTCAGTCCTTTCCTGGAAGTTCTCTGTTGGCCAGTCCATTTTCAGCTTAAGATAAGTCTGCTACTTTTTGGGTGTTTCCCTGCTTATGACCTTCTGTTCAGTTCAATTTATGTCTCTTTGTCCAGCTTGTCATTATGAAATATTCCGGCTAGTTGGAAGCTCTGGGGTCGCAGATTTGCCCCTCCACACCGTGAGTCGGTGTGGTGGTTATTTTTGTAAACTCTGCGTGGACTTTTAGTTTTTATACTGACCGCACAGCAACCTATCCTATCTCTGTCTATTTAGATAGCATTGGCCTCTTTTGCTAAAAAATCTAGTTTCATTTCTGAGTTTGTCATTTTCCTCTCCACTCACTGTCAATATTTGTGGGGGGCTATCTTCCTTTGGGGGTTTCTCTGAGGCGAGATAGCTTTCCGTTTCCATCTTTAGGGGTAGCTAGTTCTTAGGCTGTGCAGAGGCGTCTAGGCAGAGTTAGGTACGCTCCACGGCTATTTCTAGTGTTGGTGTTAGGAGTAGGGATTGCGGTCAGTAAAGTTACCACCTCCTCAGAGCTAGTCCTATTTTTGTTTTACCCTCTAGGTCATTTCAGTGCTGCTCCGTTCCCACCAGGTCATCTCAGTACCGCTCCGTACCCAGCAGGTCATAACAGGACAGCTGGCCCACAATGTGTTAAATGCATCTCAAAAGAGGGAAGAGAAAGTTCTGAGTCATTTTTTATTTTTTTTTGTGTTGCTTGTTTTGTCCTTTTTTTTCCCCTTGATTTTTGGATGGTGCAGGAGCTTGGTGCTGATATGGAGGTTCAGGGTCTGTCTGCGCATGTTGATCATCTCGCTGCAAGGGTACAGAGTATCCAAGACTATGTTGTTCAAACTCCTGTTTCTGAGCCTAGAATTCCTATTCCTGATTTGTTTTCTGGGGATAGATCTAGGTTTTTGAATTTTAAAAATAATTGCAGATTATTTTTTGCTCTGAGACCCCGTTCCTCTGGTGACCCCATTCAGCAGGTGAAGATTGTTATTTCTCTGTTGCGTGGCGACCCGCAGGACTGGGCATTCTCCCTTGAGCCAGGGAATCTTGCATTGCTCAACATAGATTCGTTTTTTCAAGCACTTGGACTGCTTTATGACGAACACAATTCTGTGGATCAGGCAGAAAAAATTTTGCTAGCTCTGTGTCAGGGTCAGGAAGCAGTAGAGATATATTGTCAGAAATTTAGAAAGTGGTCTGTGCTTACAAAATGGAATGAGGATGCCCTGGCGGCTATTTTCAGAAAGGGTCTTTCTGAAGCTCTTAAAGATGTTATGGTGGGGTTTCCCACACCTGCTGGTTTGAACGAATCAATGTCTCTGGCCATTCAGATTGATCGGCGCTTACGTGAACGTAAGGAGGTGCACCATATGGCGGTGTCCTCTGGGCAGAGTTCTGAGCCTATGCAATGCGATAGAGTTTTGACGAGAGCAGAACAGCAGGAGTTCAGACGTCAGAATGGGCTGTGTTTTTACTGTGGTGACGCTACTCATGCTATCTCTGACTGCCCGAAGCGAACTAAGATTGTTGCTAGGTCGGTTACCATCAGTACTTTACAGCCTAAATTTCTCTTGTCTGTTACCCTGATTTGCTCATTGTCGTCCTTTTCTGTAATGGCATTTGTGGATTCTGGCGCTGCCCTGAACTTAATGGACCTGGAATTTGCCAAGCGCTGTGGTTTTTCCTTGGAGCCGTTGCAGAGTCCTATTCCCTTGAGGGGGATTGATGCTACGCCATTGGCCAAGAATAAACCTCAGTACTGGACACAGTTAGCCATGAACATGGCTCCAGCACATCAGGAAAGTATTCGCTTTTTGGTGTTGCATAATTTGCATGATGTGGTTGTGCTGGGGTTTCCATGGTTACAGGTACATAATCCAGTGCTGGATTGGAAATCCATGTCCGTGACTAGTTGGGGTTGTCAGGGGATACATAGTGACATTCCTCTGATGTCAATTTCCTCGTCCCCTTCTTCTGAGATTCCTGAGTTTTTGTCAGATTTCCAGGATATATTTGAGGAGCCTAAATCCAGTCATCTGCCTCCTCATAGGGACTGCGATTGCGCTATTAATTTGATTCCTGCCTATAAGTTCCCTAAGGGTCGACTGTTCAATCTGTCTGTGCCAGAGCATGCCGCTATGCGGACTTATGTAAAAGATTCCTTGGAGAAGGGGCATATTCGCCCGTCTTCGTCACCATTGGGAGCGGGGTTCTTTTTTGTTGCCAAGAAGGATGGCTCCTTGAGGCCCTGTATAGATTATCGCCTTCTCAATAAGATCACCGTCAAATTCCAGTACCCTTTGCCTTTGCTTTCTGATTTGTTTGCTCGGATTAAAGGGGCTAGCTGGTTTACCAAGATTGACCTTCGAGGGGCGTATAATCTGGTTCGCATCAAACAGGGTGATGAATGGAAAACAGCATTTAATACGCCCGAAGGCCATTTTGAATATCTTGTGATGCCTTTCGGGCTCTCTAATGCTCCATCTGTGTTTCAGTCCTTTATGCATGATATTTTCCGGGAGTATTTTAATAAATTTATGATTGTATATTTGGATGATATTTTGGTTTTTTCCGATGATTGGGAGACTCATGTGAAGCAGGTCAGGATGGTATTTCAGATTCTTCGTGCTAATACACTGTTTGTGAAGGGGTCTAAGTGCCTTTTTGGAGTTCAGAAGGTTTCTTTTCTGGGGTTCATTTTTTCTCCCTCGGCTATTGAAATGGACCCTGTTAAGGTCCAGGCTATTTATGATTGGACTCAGCCCACATCTGTGAAGAGCCTTCAGAAATTTTTGGGCTTTGCTAATTTTTATCGCCGCTTCATTGCTAATTTTTCTACTGTGGTTAAACCTCTGACCGATTTGACCAAGAAAGGTGCAGATGTGGTGAATTGGTCCTCTGCGGCTGTGGAGGCCTTTCAGGAGCTTAAGCGTCGTTTTACTTCTGCCCCTGTGTTGCGTCAGCCAGATATTTCTCTCCCTTTTCAGGTTGAGGTTGACGCTTCTGAGATTGGGGCAGGAGCTGTTCTGTCTCAGAGAAGCTCTGATGGCTCTGTGTTGAAGCCGTGTGCTCTCTTCTCCAGAAAGTTTTCGCCTGCTGAGCGTAATTATGATGGATTCGAGGAGTGGCGACATTGGCTTGAGGGAGCCAAGCATCGTGTTGTGGTCTTGACCGACCATAAGAATCTGATTTACCTTGAGTCGGCCAAGCGCTTGAATCCTAGACAGGCTCGGTGGTCTTTGATTTTCTCCCGTTTTGATTTTGTGGTCTCGTATCTTCCGGGATCTAAGAATGTGAAAGCTGATGCCTTGTCTAGGAGTTTTTTGCCTGATTCTCCTGGAGTCCGTGAGCCGGCTGGTATTCTCAAGGAGGGGGTGATTCTTTCTGCTATCTCCCCTGATTTGCGGCGGGTGCTTCAGGAGTTTTCAGGCTGATAGACCCGACCGCTGTCCTGTGGGGAAATTGTTTGTTCCTGATAGATGGACTAATAAGGTGATTTCTGAGATCCATTGTTCGGTGTTGGCTGGTCATCCTGGGATCTTTGGAACCAGAGATTTGGTTGCTAGGTCCTTTTGGTGGCCTTCTTTGTCCTTCGTGCAGTCCTGTGGGATTTGTGCTCGGGCTAAGCCCTGCTGTTCTCGTGCTAGTGGGTTGCTTTTGCCCTTGCCTATCCCTGAGAGGCCCTGGACGCATATTTCCATGGATTTAATTTCCGATCTTCCTGTGTCTCAGAAGATGTCTGTCATCTGGGTGGTTTGTGACCGGTTTTCTAAAATGGTCCATTTGGTACCTTTGCCTAAGTTGCCTTCCTCCTCTGATTTGGTTCCTTTGTTTTTCCAGCATGTGGTTCGTTTGCATGGTATTCCGGAGAATATTGTGTCTGACAGAGGTACCCAGTTTGTTTCTAGGTTTTGGCGGTCCTTTTGTGGTAGAATGGGCATTAATTTGTCTTTTTCTTCGGCATTTCACCCTCAGACAAATGGACAGACGGAGCGAACCAATCAGACCTTGGAAACCTACTTGAGATGCTTTGTGCCTGCTGATCAGGATGATTGGGTTAGCTTCTTGCCGTTGGCCGAGTTTGCCCTTAATAATCGGGCTAGTTTTGGCTACTTTGGTTTCGTCTTTTTTTTGCAATTTCGGTTTTCATCCTCGTTTTTCTTCAGGGCAGGTTGAGCCTTCGGACTGTCCTGGGGTGGATTCTGTGGTGGACAGGTTGCAGCGGATTTGGACTCATGTGGTGGACAATTTAACATTGTCTCAGGAAAAGGCTCAACGTTTTGCTAACCGCCGTCGGTGCGTTGGTCCCCGGCTTCGGGTTGGGGATTTGGTCTGGTTGTCTTCTCGTCATGTTCCTATGAAGGTCTCTTCCCCTAAGTTCAAACCTCGTTTTATTGGTCCTTATAGGATTTCGGAAATTATCAATCCGGTGTCTTTTCGTTTGGCCCTTCTAGCTTCGTTTTCCATTCATAATGTGTTCCATAGATCTTTGTTGCGGAGATATGTGGTGCCCATGGTTCCATCCGTTGACCCTCCTGCTCCGGTGTTGGTTGAGGGGGAGCTGGAATATGTGGTGGAGAAGATTTTGGATTCTCGTCTTTCAAGGCAGAAACTTCAGTATTTGGTCAAGTTTCCGGAAGGGTTATGGCCAGGAGGATAACTCTTGGGTTTTTGCCTCCGATGTCCATACTGCCGATTTGGTACGTGCTTTTCATTTGGCTCATCCCGATCGGCCTGGGGGCTCTGGTGAGGGTTCGGTGACCCCTCCTCAAGAGGGGGGTACTGTTGTGAATTCCGTTCTTGGGCTCCATCCTGTGGTTGCTAGTGGTATTTTTGGGAGTTCTGCTCTTGGGCTCCCTCTGGTGGTTTCAAGTGGAACTTAGCAGCTGCGTTCACTAATCGGTTTCCTGGCCTTGTTATTTAACTGGGCTTTTGGCTTTAGTGGATGCCAGCTGTCAATGTATTTCTTGTGGATTCAGTCCTTTCCTGGAAGTTCTCTGTTGGCCAGTCCATTTTCAGCTTAAGATAAGTCTGCTACTTTTTGGGTGTTTCCCTGCTTATGACCTTCTGTTCAGTTCAATTTATGTCTCTTTGTCCAGCTTGTCATTATGAAATATTCCGGCTAGTTGGAAGCTCTGGGGTCGCAGATTTGCCCCTCCACACCGTGAGTCGGTGTGGTGGTAATTTTTGTAAACTCTGCGTGGACTTTTAGTTTTTATACTGACCGCACAGCAACCTATCCTATCTCTGTCTATTTAGATAGTATTGGCCTCCTTTGCTAAAAAATCTAGTTTCATTTCTGAGTTTGTCATTTTCCTCTCCACTCACTGTCAATACTTGTGGGGGGCTATCTTCCTTTGGGGGTTACTATGAGGCGAGATAGCTTTCCGTTTCCATCTTTAGGGGTAGCTAGTTCTTAGGCTGTGCAGAGGCGTCTAGGCAGAGTTAGGTACGCTCCACGGCTATTTCTAGTGTTGGTGTTAGGAGTAGGGATTGCGGTCAGTAAAGTTACCACCTCCTCAGAGCTAGTCCTATTTTTGTTTTACCCTCTAGGTCATTTCAGTGCTGCTCCGTACCCACCAGGTCATCTCAGTACCGCTCCGTACCCACCAGGTCATAACACCCTTCCAACTTGTTTTCCACTCCTAATGTGTCCCCTTCCCCCTATGTGTCTGACCCAATCCTCCAATTAACTGCCACTTCCCCTGTAACAACTTCCCCAACCACTCCTAGCCTACCTTCACAGCCCGACACGCCCCCAGGTCCACAATGTTACTCCCTCCCGCAGACCCCGAAAGTAAATCACATTATTTTCCTTTTTTATTTATTTGTTTGTTAAATTTCCAATTGTTTTTATGTTTGTTAGTAAAATTATTTTGTTTCACAATACCTGTCTCCCTGTGTTTTCTTTATCTCTTTATTTAAACATGTGTGTATTGTTGAGTGAAGTATTACCAGGTATTACAGTTATGGTGTTTATTGTTAAAGTTACATTCAAAGTGTTAGTATTACAGTCAGAAAACAGTTCAGGTACGTAACATTACAGGTACATTTGACTTACAGCTTAAACCATTTCATCTTGCCATGCCACATGTCCAATATCAGAAACAAAGTAGGCAGTCAATTTATCCCTCATTTGGGCAACTTCCACTGTAGTCCTCAGAGGGTGAGTTGGTAATTCTGCAATGTGGTATTAACAGGTTCCTCAAGTTCAAAGTGGGGTATTAACAGGTTCCTCAAGTTCAAAGTGGGGTCCCTCTTTTGACAGGATGTAATTATTACCCTTCATGATTAAGGGTGCTTAGTCACCGGAAACGCGTTGATCTTGGTTTTTAACTTTTTTGTATGCTGATGTTCTGTCCTTACATGATGCTATTTTTCAAGTGAAATAAAATTATGGACTTTTCACTATATCGTTGAGCTGGATCTCCTCCCTTTTTTCCTGTCTGCCTGCGCCCTGACACAGCGGCTCCGTGCTCCGAAACCTGGGGAATGTCGGTATGGTGAGCTGGACTTTTTCTCTTTATTCTAGGATGTAATTGCGCAGAACAACACATGCTTTCACAACCTCATCAATTGTCTCAATTTTAAGATTGATAGCTGTACCCAAAATGCGCCATTTAGCTGCCAGCAAACAAAAGGCACACTCCACAGTTCTTCGTGCCCTTATCAGTCGGTAGTTGAAAATCCTTTTTGTGTGAATCAAGTCCCGACTTGAGTATGGTTGTATAATGTTGGGAATATAGCAAGGTAGTGGTGAATTTACTAAAATGTTAAAACATAACTTTTTACTAATAATTCCTTATAAGACCATCATGGTCAAAAACTGACAGACAACAAACAACACTTAAAAGTCAGACAGTGCCTCAAATTAATTCTCAAAACCAGGCACACAGAATTAGAAACAATATCAAATCCAATATGACACAATCACAATTTCTTATTAACTTATCAGGCAAAAAGTTGTGAAAACCAGGTGTGTGTCACAATATCAACTCATGCCACTAAACAAATCCTGTATGTGTACAAACAATCGACACAAATAATCTGTGAATAATGCCTGTATGTAAAAAGGAACAATACCACCCGGGTTAATGTTCAGCAGTTCACAGCATCCCGTTTTTTGAGATGACTCCAAAATGTTCCTGGTAGTCCGGGGGTGGGGGGAAGACAATCAAAAAGATCTGCATTTTTCAGCCAGAGCTCAGTTGTGGCTTGGGAGAGGAATTCTGAATGGAGAACGTCACACAATGCACGGCAGGTGTCTCCAACTATCCCAGAAAGGGCGGACACTCCAATGCAAAATTGAAAATGTAGAGATCTTAAGGTCTCTCTGGTAGCCAGGAATCTGTGGAAAAGAAAATGGGAAATAAAAATAAGTACATGACTTTTAGAACAATAATATTACTGACAGGTGTTTCTTTTTCAAAATTACGTACCTTAGGGTCACCAACAGACGTTCCTCAGCAGGAATTGCTCTACGTAGCTGTGTGTCCTGCCTGGCGATGGATCCTCGGACACGAAGCAGCAATTCTTCGAAGCTCTGTTGCGACATTCTCAAGTACTCGAAAAACTTTTGCGGGTTTTCACGAAGCTCGAAGTACAATGAGGGTAGGCTCCACGGCTGTCTGGGACTTCAACAATGGGGTGTTGCCAATAGCGACGATGACATCTTCTCCATCTTTCCCTTCTCCTTTCTTCCTCACAAGCCAAAGCAAAAGCCAATTTCAATGACAAATCCAGATTCATATTGAAGCTCTCCACGCTAAGATACATCTTGCAGCTGAATACACCATCAAAAGATGAGGATTTCATCTGTGCAGTGTGTCTATATATAGAAATCCCATGAGACACGCCCATTGTGTGTGTCTTGTGTCAAGGAAATTCTCCTGGAAAAGCATTGTCCTATTGAACGCATGCGCATAAACAAAGCAAACGCATGCAAAAATGCATAAAAAAGCATGCACACACAGTTTTTTTTGCCATCATGTATAAGATCATGCGGGTAACAAATGCTGCTTAACCATGCTTTTGCATGCTTTTTGGCATGTGTTTGCGCATGCAGATGATATGCTGCGCACAGAAATGCTAATGTGAACCTAACCTAAGGGGAAGATATTTGTGCAAATTTTGTCCAAATGCCATATTTTCAAAGTGTCAGGGCAGTTAAGCATGGCAGTTGAGCAGGACACTGGCAAGCCATGCAAGACATTCAAGGAAACGTATTTCCAGGTAATTTGCATTGCAAAATGTTTTCACCATATGTATTTGTATCATTTATCTTTTAGCTTCTGCAATCATTTATATCTACTGCCCTTTCACACACTATGTGCACTACACCCATATCAGCCCCTCTCTTCTCTCCTATGTATGTCTCTCATGCTCTTTTCACAATCTTAAACCGCACAGTTCCATTCACTCACACCATACAACACAAGAGATTCTCTCACAAATCACTTAACCATCTGCTCACTAGTCTAGTCTCCTTCTCCTAGTTGCAGGATATATCTCTCCTAACCCCTGCCTTTCTTGTAATAGTAAGTTTAACTCCTCCCCTTCTACACTAAGAAACCCTATGAATCTCATTAATGTTCTTTGCATGCCTTCTCTTATTTGCACCCTATGGAACTCACGTATAACAAACTTTCCTATATCCAAGACTTTTTCCTTTCAAACTTCATAAACCTTCTGGCTCTTACTGAAATCTGGACCCAGCAATTGGACAACATCACCACTACTGCTCTCTCATACAGTGGCCTTCATTTTTCACATACTGCCAGACCTGACAACAGACCAGGTGGAGGCGTTGGTCTGTTCATTTCAACAAAATGTACTTTTCAGGTTATCTCCCCAGTATTCTCACTTAAGCTCACTTCTATTGAAGTCCACCCTGTCAGACTCTTTTGACCCTTCTCCTTGCAAGTGGCAGTTGTGTATTGCCCTACAGGCCCCTGCCTTCAGTTCCTTGATCACTTTGCCATCTGGCTTCCAAAATTTCTATGCCATTAATACCCAGAAACTTATGAAGAATTTGCAGTCATCATTGGACCCAATCTCCTCCCACTCATGTCCTGTCTCTGCTTTGAAACATTACAATGAAATATTGGATAGTGCCCTCGATGAAGCTGAACCTCAACAGTAAGGGGAAGAGGAGCCAGCCAGCACAGACGCTGAAAACACATTTTCGTCAACGGTGCTCCATGTGCGCCTAATGTCTGTGGAGAAAATCCAATCTGGCCAAAGATTTCATCCATTATAAGTTTATGTTTAAAACATACTGTAACGGGGTCTGCTGTGCTGGAGTACCTCTTTCAGTACCACGCCGTGTTTTAGGAGGTCCACTCTGCTTTGGCTGGATTCTGAATGAAGGACGCTGACTGGAATGGCTTCATTACATGGGCGCACATAAAATATCACTGCTTCTCCACGTATTTCCAGTGTGACAACTCTTTACTCACAGGACACAGAATATATATCACAACAGATACAGAGGGCAGGCCAATTCAAAAGTGGCAGGCCAGACATACATTACAATAGCCGCAGGTGGCCGGAGCCTGCCAATATTTACTGTGGGAATTACAAAGGTGGGGGAGGTCAGAAGGAGAATATCTTGTCCCCTCAGCCCAGGGGCGCAGCCTGTGGGCTGATGCATTAGGGACATGAATCTCACATGGAACCTATTATACATACATATGACTGCACAACATATTCTGGGTGCTGGGGGGTTCTGTAACACGGCTCCCCCTTTCAGCGACGCGATCGACATACACAGTCTGATCCTTAACGGATCGGTTTGGGGATGACCGAAGTTTATGGGGTTGGTACAAGTTCTGTTTGTCGACTTAGTCCATCGGCGTTACCGTTTTGTTTGCTGGGTCTGTAGTGGATGGTGAAGTCCAGAGGTTGTAGGGCTAAACTCCACTGCATTAATCTGGCGTTGTCTCCGGAGACCCGATTAAGCCGCACTAGGGGATTATGGTCCGTTAGGAGGGAAAACTGTCATCCATACAAATATGGTTGAAACTTTTTGAGTGCCCATACTACTGCCAGGCACTCCTTCTCGATGGCCGCATAGCTTACTTCATGGGGCAGTAGTTTCCGACTCAGGTAAGCTACCGGGTGTTCTTGGCCGTCCGGCCCGACTTGGCTCAGTACTGCCCCCAATCCAAACATAGAAGCGTCCGTGTGAACAAGGAAACGTTTAGTTGGATCGGGTGCGGCCAATACAGGGGTATTGGTGAGGGCGTCCTTTAGCTGGCAGAAGGCTTCCTCACACTCTGGGGTCCAGGTTACCTGGCGGGGTTGGTTCTTATGGGTCAGATCAGTGAGGGGCTTGGCTACGCTGCTGTAATTAGGGATGAATTTCCTGTAATACCCTGCTGTCCCTAGAAACGCCATGACCTGTGTTTTCGTGCGTAGGGTGGGCCATTTGGCTATGGCCTCAATCTTGGCTGGTTCTGGTCGCTGTTTCCCACTTCTCACCCAATGTCCTAAATACTGAACCTCCGCTTTGCCCACGTGACACTTGTTTAGGTTCAGGGTGATTCCGGCCTTGTGGATACTGTCTAATACTGTCTCTAGGTGATTTAGATGCTCTTCCCATGTCGCGCTGTAGATGGCGATGTCATCGAGGTAGGCACACGCATAGTCCTGGAGACCATCCAGAAGCCGGTCAGCCAGCCTCTGCAAGGTCGCAGGGGCATTCTTCATCCCGAATGGCATAACTCGAAATTGGAATAAGCCGAACGGGGTGACAAATGCAGACTTGGGAATAGCGTCAGGACTAAGGGGAATCTGCCAGTAGCCTTTGCATAGATCGATGGTGGTCAAATACTTTGCCCCCGCCAGCCGGTCTAACAGCTCATCCACGCGTGGCACCGTATTCTCATTGAGCCTGTGATAGTCTACACAAAACCGTGTAGTCCCATCCTTCTTGGGCACTAACACTATGGGGGATGCCCAGGGACTATCTGATTCTTCAATGACCCCTAAGCGTAACATCTCTCGTATCTCTTGTCGCATCCCTTCTCGTACAGACTCAGGGATGCGGAAGGGGGGTTGTATCAGGGGGGTCTGATCCTGGGTCTCAACCTTGTGTTATGCCAGGTGGGTGTACCCAGGTCTCCCTAAAAACATCCTCTGTCGCTGCCTCAACAATGCCTCTGCCTGCTGTCTCTCCCGGGGACCTAGGTCTTCACCCCAGTGTACCTGGTCCCATGTTTTAGACTGAGTCCTCTCCCCTAAGACATCAGGCAAGGGGAGTCCGGCTAAATCCTCTGCTTCAGGTGCACAGATGGCCACTACCTCTTCAGGGCGCTCCCGGTAGGGCTTCAGCATGTTCACGTGGAACATGCGGATAACCCTGGGGTCGTCACAATCGGCGACATTATAGGTGGTGTGGGCTATTTTCCCCACTACCTGGTAGGGTCCCTGCCATGCAGCTTGGAACTTGTTCTGCCTAGTGGGTTCTAACACCAGGACCTTCTGTCCTATCTCAAAGGTGCGTTCTCTGGCCCTCCGATCGTACCATACGTGCTGGCGCCGTTGGGCCACCTGCAGGTTCCCACGTACAGCCTGGGTCAGCTCCTGCAGGCGGTCCCAGAATTCCAGCACATAGGGTAAAATAGGTACCCCTTCTATGGTGCCCTCCCCTTCCCAGTGTTCTAGCACTAAGTCTAGGGGTCCCCTTACCCGCCTCCCGTATACCAGTTCAAATGGGGAGAACCCTGTGGATTCTTGGGGTACCTTCCGATAGGCAAACAGGAGGTGTGGCAATAATTTCTGCCAGTCCCTATAGGTCCTGGTAAAAGTCCCAATGAGTTGTTTCAACGTTCCGTTAAAGCATTCACACAACCCATTGGTTTGCGGGTGGTACGGGGCGCTCCTAATGGACTTTACGCCGCACAGCTTCCACAGTTGGTTGGTCACTTCTGCTGTAAACTGGATAATGTGAAAGAAAAAACAAAGCCAGCTCACCGTTTTTGTAGAGAGCACGGAACCAGATCCTGACAAGACTTTGGAAGATAGAAAAAATGCAATTTTCCAGCTCAATAAAATCTAATCAGTTTATTGGAAAAAAAATTTTTTTTAAGTTACAATGCAAATTGCAAAAGAAATTATACAAAAAGTGCTCCTAATACATCACCATGGCCCCAGTGGGTAAAGCAACGCGTTTCGACCGTACCGCGGTCTTTGTCAAAGCTTAACTACCCAGAATACAATGAAAATATATAAAGGAACCTAAGACTAGTGTTGAGCGATACCGTCCGATACTTGAAAGTATCGGTATCGGAAAGTATCGGCCGATACCGGCAAAGTATCGGATCCAATCTGATACCGATACCCGATACCAATACAAGTCAATGGGACTCAAGTATCGGACGGTATTCCTGATGGTTCTCAGGGTCTGAAGGAGAGGAAACTCTCCTTCAGGCCCTGGGATCCATATTAATGTGTAAAAGAAAGAATTAAAATAAAAAATATTGCTATACTCACCTCTCCGACGCAGCCTGGACCTCACCGAGGGAACCGGCAGCATTGTTTGCTTAAAATTCGCGCTTTTCTTTCCTTACGTGAAGTCCCGGCTTGTGATTGGTCGCGTGCCGCCCATGTGGCGGCGACGCAACCAATCACAGCAAGCCGTGACGTAATTTCAGGTCCTTAAGGATTTTAAAATTACGTCCCGGCTTTGTGATTGGTTGCGTCGCAGTCACATGGGCGACGCAACCAATCACAAGCCGTGACGTCACGGGAGGCTGGACACGCACGCATTTTAAAATGCGCGCGTGTCCAGCCTCCCGGCTTGTGATTGGTTGACTGCGACGCAACCAATCACAAGCCGGGACGTCACGGGAGGCTGGACACGCGCGCATTTTAAAATGCGCGCGTGTCCAGCCTCCCGGCTTGTGATTGGTTGACCGCGACGCAACCAATCACAAGCCGGGACGTCACGGGAGGCTGGACACGCGCGCATTTTAAAATGCGCGCGTGTCCAGCCTCCCGTGACGTCACGGCTTGTGATTGGTTGCGTCGCCCATGTGACTGCGACGCAACCAATCACAAAGCCGGGACGTAATTTTAAAATCCTTAAGGACCTGAAATTACGTCACGGCTTGCTGTGATTGGTTGCGTCGCCCATGTGACTGCGACGCAACCAATCACAAAGCCGGAGCGTAATTTTAAAATACTGAATGACCTGAAATTACGTCACGGCTTGCTGTGATTGGTTGCGTCGCCGCCACATGGGCGGCACACGACCAATCACAAGCCGGGACTTCACGTAAGGAAAGAAAAGCGCGAATTTTAAGCAAACAACGCTGCCGGTTCTCTCGGTGAGGTCCAGGCTGCGTCGGAGAGGTGAGTATAGCAATATTTTTTATTTTAATTCTCTCTTTTACACATTTTTACATTAATGTTGTTTCGATACCGATACCCGATACCACAAAAGTATCGGATCTCGGTATCGGAATTCCGATACCCGCAAGTATCGGCCGATACCCGATACTTGCGGTATCGGAATGCTCAACACTACCTAAGACCAATCAAATTAAAGAACATAATCACATGATCGAAGGTCCTGTTTATGAAAAGAGTATATAACAGAAAAAAAAAAATGAACAAAAACAAATAAGAAAAGGGAAAAACCATAATGCATAAACAAAGAAATTAATTAAGAAATGACAAAATATTAAAATAAATCAATAATGAAACATGATTTTGTTTCTTTTGATGAGGCCGTCTGGAAACCTGGTTCCAAGATTGAATATCCAGTAAGCCTCTCTGGTAAGCAGAGTCCTGCCGATGTCACCGCCGCGAGAAGGTTTTCTGATTTTTTCTATACCTGTATTTTTCAAAGAACTGATATTACGTGCATGATGTTCAATAAAATGTTTGGACAAAGAAGAAATGCTGCGGGTATTATTACTGATATTATGAATATCGTATAAATGCTCAGAGATACGAGTTTTTAATTTACGGGTAGTGCACCCCACATAAGATTTGCGGCATATAACACAATCTATCTTATACACAACATATCGAGTGTTACAATTAATATATTGTTGAATATTAAAAGTTAAAGTATTGTTATGATTGGTAAATGTTTTTGTGATAATCATTTGTTTGCATGTGGAACAATTGGTAGTGCCATATTTGTAATTGCCTTTGCAATCAAGACAGTTACCCATTTTCTTATCAAACAATAATAACAACATTGAACGGACTAACCAATTTTCTAACAGACCATTTGTTTGTCTTCAATATAGTCCACAATTTCAGGACATCAAAAATATTATTAACAAGTACATTCTCCTTTTATACGAATATCCAGTCCTAGCCAAGATTTTACAAGGTGGATGTAATATTGTTGCACGAAGGGCACCCTCGTTAGGCAACATTCTTTCACCTAGTATGTTTACGTCTACTGATAAGAAAATGTGGCACTACCACAACCTCAACCAGGCCATCCCTGACTCCCCAGTTCAGGTGAATCCTGGCAGTGGGCAGTCGATGTATGGCTCCCCCTGCTACACGGACTGCCACTGT
The DNA here is from genome assembly GCF_051348905.1 of Ranitomeya variabilis. Lineage (NCBI taxonomy): Eukaryota > Metazoa > Chordata > Amphibia > Anura > Dendrobatidae > Ranitomeya > Ranitomeya variabilis. Next base: position 655,745,740 of record NC_135234.1, read on the forward strand.
CTGGTCCATCTTCTCTTGGTCCAGGACGAGATGAGGCTTCACAAGGGTCAAAGTTGCTCCGGAATCTCTTAGTCCCTGCATACGTTTCCCATTAACCCACACGACCTGTCGATGCTGTTGTCGATTATCTGCCCAGGCCGCCTGCACGGGGTCTACTTCATGCAGCACTTCCTCCATCTCTTCCATCCCCTGGTTAGTCATAGCCCCCAATGCCGGATCAGCTTCGCCTTGGTAGCAGTGTACAGCGGCCCGGCTGAAGGTAGCTGTTCCCGCCTTTGGCCACTGGGTACGCTGAGTCCGGTTGGGACATTGTCTTTGCAGGTGGCCCAGCTGATGACAGGTGTGGCATCACGCCCCAGGGGGACTGTGGTAGGTCGGGTTTTCAGCTGGTCCCCCGACAATCTTCTGTGGTTTGGGGGCTTCCAGACCCATGGGAGGACCCCTAGAGACCATCTTTGATCCGGCCGACTGAGACCTCCTGGCATCATGGTGTTCGTCGGTCAGACGAGCGGCCTCCTCAAGAGTCGTTGGTCGTCTGTCCCGAAGCCATTCCTGTGTCTCGGGGTTAGTCCATTAAAGAATCGCTCTAACAAGAACAGCTGGAGGACATCCTCCTTAGTGGTTGCTTGGCTCCCTTGTACCCACTGTAGCAGTGACCGCCGTAATTTACAGGCCCATTCAGCGTGGGTATCGGTTACCCATTTTATAAGTCCGCGGAACTTTTGGCGGTATGCCTTTGGTGTCAGCGCATACCGGGCCAAGATCACTTCTTTGATCCGCTCATAGTCCATACAGTCCTCATCAGGTACCGTGCAATAGGCGTCCGCTGCCCGGCCTGTCAGCTTGCTGGCCAGAATCTGAATCTATGTAGAAAAAATGTATATACTTCCGCATATACAGGTACGCGCTGGGTAATAACAAAGATTAAGGAGAGAAAAAAATGGCAATAAGCAAGAATTCTCATATATTTCGGTCAGAGATCATAATAATAAAATGTCCCAATGCTGCAATAAGGACCAGCAATTAAATGAGTTCAAGTCGGTTTTCCCTACCTTTACTGATGGCAGTTTGCAAAAAATGAGAAAGCTGAAGTGATGTCCCTCTTCTTCTCCTGCTGAGTCCAAATAGCAGTGTCCTTGTCAAAGCTGGTGGCTGCCCCGGCCGGTAGCAGCCACCTGGAACTAACCTTCGGTAAGGAGCGGGGATCCTGCAATGCCGGTGCCGCGTGTAGTGTAAGCGGTGATCCGGATCGCACCCCGTACTCACCATCGGCTTTTGTGAGCGGTCACGTGACTGCCGACGTCACGCAGGTCCTGCGCACCATCCGGATCACCGCTTACACTACACGCGGCACCGGCATTGCAGGATCCCCGCTCCTTACTGAAGGTTAGTTCCAGGTGGCTGCTACCGGCCGGGGCAGCCACCAGCTTTGACAAGGACACTGCTATTTGGACTCAGCAGGAGAAGAGGGACATCACTTCAGCTTTCTCATTTTTTGCAAACTGCCATCAGTAAAGGTAGGGAAAACCGACTTGAACTCATTTAATTGCTGGTCCTTATTGCAGCATTGGGACATTTTATTATTATGATCTCTGACCGAAATATATGAGAATTCTTGTTTATTGCCATTTTTTTCTCTCCTTAATCTTTGTTATTACCCAGCGCGTACCTGTATATGCGGAAGTATATACATTTTTTCTACATAGTTTCTTCTTACAGACTGTTTGTGGAAGTCTGTTGGTGTCACTGCTGGGAGCTTTTATAGCTTAGTGACATTTTGCGCCACCATATTTTGGATTTTATTTTATTATTTTTTAGTCTCCAGAATCTGAATCTGTTCCTCCGGCTTCACTTCACCGCTCAAAGTCCTGCAGAAAGCCATCAATGTCTTCCTCTGCCTCCCCCAACTGTCGGAAGGCATTATACTGGATCTTTTTGTGCCTTACTGTTGAAGGTACCTGGGCGAAGGCCAGAGCTCCCCCTGCTCGCTGACTCTCCTCTCTTCGCTCTGCCATCTCCATCTTGGCCAGCTCCACTTTGGTCCGCTCTGCCAACTCCATCTTGGCTAGCTGTATCCTGGTCCGCTCGGCCATCTTTTCCTTCAGATCAGTACGCACATCAGCCATCACCTCTCGTATGATCTCTACTGCAGGGTTTGGGCCATAGAACGCCAGTCTGTTCTTTACCTCCCTCTGGAATTCAGTCTCCTCCACGTTCACATTGGGGGGCGCTGCACTGTCGTGTTCCATGATGGCTGCTATCAAATCCGCTTTTGTTTTGTTGCTGGCGATTAACCCTCGAGCTTCCACCAGGTCTTTTAATGTAGTCCTCTTTAACTTCAGGTAGTTGTGTTCCATTCATTCCTTTCCTCCTGTATCACATGCCGCTGTCTGCCACCAGTGTAACGGGGTCTGCTGTGCTGGAGTATCTCTTTCAGTAGCACCCCGTGTTTTAGGAGGTCCACTCTGCTTTGGCTGGATTCTGAATGAAGGACGCTGACTGGAATGGCTTCATTACATGGGCGCATATAAAATATCACTGCTTCTCCACGTATTTCCAGTGTGACAACTCTTTACTCACAGGACACAGAATATATATCACAACAGATACAGAGGGCAGGCCAATTCAAAAGTGGCAGGCCAGACATACATTACAATAGCCGCAGGTGGCCGGAGCCTGCCGATATTTACTGTGGGAATTACAAAGGTGGGGGAGGTCAGAAGGAGAAAATCTTGTCCCCTCAGCCCAGGGGCGCAGCCTGTGGGCTGATGCTTTAGGGACATGAATCTCACATGGAACCTATTATACATACATATGACTGCACAACATATTCTGGGTGCTGGAAGGTTCTGTAACACATACAACTCTGCCCTTCACCTCTCCAAGCAAAACTACTTCAACACCTTTATCACCGCCTATACAACAATCCTAAAATACTCTTTGATACTTTAATTTTCTCCTCAATCAAAGAGTGTAGTCCCCCATCATTAACCTCAGCCCTGAGGATTTGGTCAATTATATCAAAGAAAAACTGACCATATTCAACAGTAATTTTTTTCAAGATCCCCTAATATCATGCATTTTCTTCCCTCCCGCACTGCATCCAGCTCACTTTCTGTCTTTGAACTGGTCACGGAGGAATAAGTTAACAGGCTCCTTGTATCTTCTCATCCTACTACCTGCTCCAGTAATCTTATTCCCTCACATTTCCTTCAGTCCCTTTCCATGGCTACACCAACCTACAGTTGTGCTCAATAGTTTACATACCCCAGCCGAATTTTTGCTTTCTTAGCCTTTTTTCAGAGACTATGAACGATAGCACCAAAACTTTTTCTCCACTCATGGTTAGTGGTTGAGTAAAGCCATTTATTGTCAAAATAATGTGTTTTCTCTTTTTAAATCATAATGACAACCCAAAACATCCAAATGACCCTGATCAAAAGTTCACATACCCTGGTGATTTTGGCCTGATAACATTAATTAAATAAGAAACTGAACCATTTACTACACTCTTCATTGTGGATCTTAAAAACTAATGTCATATAGATGACAAAAACATACATACAGAGTATCACATAGATGATAGAACATGTGTTTTTCCATGCGGAAAACAAAACAACTCTCTTTCATATGCTCTTTTGAACTTTCCCTTGTAGAGTGACGCTAACCTATACACAGTAAATAGTCATCAATCATCTTTCTTCTTCTATCTTTTGGTGTATTATTTAATTTACAAGTAAATGTGTCTTCGTTCAAATATTCAGATGGATTTTGTGTTATTGAAACAGATATGGAGCTGTAGTACCAGTGGACTGGATGAGGAGTTGTTATTTTTGAGAAATGTGAGTATCACCAGCATATAATGAAGATTATGAAGATATTCAGTCAACTTCAAAGGTGAACTGACCTTTAAAAGCTCCATTATTTTGCAAGCACACCCATGTCTGTTATTCTATGACTGTCATGTGTAAATGTACTAAACCAAGGTCACCTCACTTGCAGAGTATGTGTCATCATCTGCCAATATCAGACCACAAATGATTTGTTGGTTGGGGCTACTCAAAGCACTGTGTATGAACATAATCTAGCAAATCTAGTTCCCCAAAAAGAAGATTTCCAGAAAAATAACTAAAGCTCCTGTGCCCCAATGCAAAAACTATAACAGGACCCCTCACTTGCTTCATATTTCCTACATGTCAAGGTCCCAGTAAAATTGCTTACTACACATACCCTACAGCTGTATCCGAGTTTGTACCCTATGAATCTGTGGGAGGCCACCTACTACCACAGCCTACTCTACCTTAGCGTAGTTATTAGGGTTGCTCCAGCCAGTTGTAGATCTTGATCCTGGCACCTGCTGTAACTATAGTAACCATTAAGCTACTAACCTTGTCAAGAATTACTGTGATCACAGATAGTTTCATAGTAAATTGGAGAGAGGTCTCTATGAACTCAGCTCAAGTCTTGAGTCTATAAGAGGAATTATTAGTTTAAAGGAACATTCCCTGAATTGAAAGCTATCACCTAATCATAGGAGATAACTTTCTAATTGCTGGAGACTTGACCACTGGGACCCCCAACGTTCCCATGAATGAGGCACTGGAGAGGTCCATCTTGAATGGAAACAGAGATGATCATTTTTGTCCTTTGCTCCATTCATTGCTGATGAGGCTGCTGAAAAGCTCCATAGACTCTGACTTTCCCATAGACAATTAATGAAGCAAATGTCTGCAGAGTCCAGTTCTGAAGATTACTGAGGGTTCCAGCAGTCATAACCCAGCAATCAGAAAGCTATACTCTACAGTGGGTACGGAAAGCATTCAGACCTTTTAAATTTTTCACTCTTTGTTTCATTGCAGCCATTTGGTAGATTCAAAAAAGTTCATTTTTTTCTCATTAATGTACACTCTGCACACCATATTGACTGAAAAAAAACCAGAAATGTAGGAATTTTTGCATATTTATTAAAAAAGAAAACCTGAGCTATCACATGGTCATAAGTATTCAGGCCCTTTACTCAGACACTCAGATTTAAGTCACATGCTGTCAATTTCCTTGTGATCCTACTTGAGATGGTTCAACTCCTTCATTGGAGTCCAGCTGTGTTTAATTAAACTGATAGAACTTGATTTGGAAAGGCACACACCTGTCTATATAAGAACTCACAGATCACAGTGCATGTCAGACCAAATGAGAATCGTGAGGTCAAAGGAACTGGCCAAGGAGCTCAGAGACAGAATTGTGGCAATGCACAGATCTGTCCAAGGTACAAAAGAATTTCTGCAGTACTCAAGGTTCCTAAGAGCACAGTGGCTTCCATAATCCTTAAATGGAAGAAGTTTGGGACCACCAGAAGTCTTCCTAGATCTGGCCATCCAGCCAAACTGAGCAATCGTGGGAGAAGAGCCTTGGTGAGAGAGGTAAATAAGAACCCCAAGATCACTGTGGCTGAGCTCCAGAGATGCAGTAGGGAGATGGGAGAAAGTTCCTCAACTATCACTGCAGCCATCCACCAATCGGGCCTTTATGACAGAGTGGCCTGATGGAAGCATCTCCTCAGTGCAAGACATATGAAAGCCCGCATAGAGCTTGCTAAAAACACGTGAAGGACTCCCAGACTATGATAAATAAGGTTCTCTGGACTGATGAGATGAAGATAGACCTTTTTGGTGATAATTCTAAGCGGTATGTGTGGAGAAAGCTAGGCACTGCTCATCACCTGCCCAATACAATCCCAACAGTGAAACATTGTGGTGGCAGCATCATGCTATGGGGTGTTTTTCAGCTGCAGGGCAGGACGACTGGTTGTCATTGAAGGAAACATTAATGCGGCCAAGTAGAGATATCCTGGATGAAAACCTCTTCCAGAGTGCTGTGGACTTCAGACTTGGTTGAAGGTTCACCTTCTAACAAGACAAAGACCCTAAGCACACAGCTAAAATAACAAAGGAGTGGCTTCAGAACAACTCTGTGACCATTCTTGTTTGGCCCAGCCAAGTTCCTGACCTAAACCCAACTGAGCATCTCTGGAGAGATCTGAAAATGGCCGTCCACCAACATTCACTATCCAACCTGACGGAACTGGAGAGGATCTGCAAGGAAGAATGGCAGAGGATCCCCAAATCCAGGTGTGAAAAACTTGTTGCATCATTCCCAAGAAGACTCCTGGCTGTACTAGCTCAAAAAGTGCTTCTCCTCAATACTGAGCAAAGGGTCTGAATACTTATGACCATGTGATATTTCAGTTTTTCTTTTTTAATAAATATGCAAAAATTTCTACATTTCTCTTTTTTTTCAGTCAAGATGGGGAGCAGAGTGTACATTAATGTGAAAAAAACCTGTTTTTGCCATGTTTGCCAAATGGTTGCAATGAAACAAAGAGTGAAAAATTTAAAAGGGTCTGAATACTTTCCGTACCCACTGTGTGCTGAGGGTAAGAGACAATTTTTGTGGAAAAAACCCTTTAACTTGTAGCAACAGCATACAGCCACTAATACAGAAACATTTAATATACTGTATTCTGCGTACAACTTGCAGTGTGTCACTTTCCAGGAAGAAATATACTCATATAATTTCAGCTTCCCTCTGATACCCTCACCTAACAATGCTTCCTTTGTCCTCCAGTGACACACTTCTCATGTTCTTGTTCATTCTGAGTCTCTATTAGGATATTTTGGAGACCCTGCATCTGGGTTTCCACACTTTAAGAGGGTTGTCCACTGCTGCACATCCTCTTCCTAGCTACTTAAAGGGAATTTGTCATCAGGCTATTTATATGTGCATGTAGTCCTAAGTCCAGAAAATACCTTTAAATGACCAATCTGTTCCTTCACCACTGGGAAATTAGCATTTGGTTTCATATGCAAATGAGGCTGAAGAATTTTGGTCTATCTGAAGTCTTTGTCACTCCAGCTCTATTCCCAGCCCAGCTCTGCCTTCTCCTGTTTGACTGACAGCCTCTATGCTGTATGAATTCATGCAAAGCAGTCATCAGTCAAGCAATAGAGTAGCAGTGACAGAGGCCTCAGATCTACAGTCTCATTTGCATATTAATTTTCACATTGATTTCTCAGTAACGAAGGAACGGACTGGTCATGTAACAGTATTGTTGGACTGGTCTTTGAAAGAGCTACATGCACATGTGAATAGTTTAGGGTGTGAAATCCTACTGATAGATCCCCTTTAAACATAGACATCTCCTGGACAACCACTTGTTAACTGCTTAAGTGCCCCATATAATATAACATAAGTGTGTATTTTTTGTGTGGCAGTTGAGAAATTATTTGTCCAGTAGTGGACACCACCTTTAACTCTATGTAGGACTGGTTTAACGGCTTCTGTTACGGTCTTTGAACACACATCCACTGATTCCCTTGCATCATTCTCTCAACCTCATAAGGATGACATGAGTACATATTTGGTATCATTAGATATTAAGAATAATTATAGGATAAATTTATGTAAATTTAGATTAATAGCTCTTTACAAAAGAAAAAAATCAATAAATTCATTTTGAAAGACCACAAAATAAGAAGTGCCTTAATATGGAACATTTGGTCCTGAAAGGTTCAATATAATTATAATCATAAGTCCACATTTCAGTTAATATTTTAACTAGATCTGTATAAAATATGAAATGTCCATGTGGGATCTTAGTAAAGATTTGTGTTTCCATGGTCCACAGCCCAGTAAACGGCGGGTGTCATGGATGTTTGGTCAAGGATACTGTGTGCAGAAGTGAAGATGGCCATGACCTGGCTGTCGTGGAGGAGAATGGATGCCGAACTCGGGCAGGGAAATTCTTTTTACACAGCTCTACATGAGAGATGCAGTACTAAGTGATTCACAATCATACAAGACTGGCAGTCAAGTGTCCCAGGAATTTACCTACAAGTTGGCATCTATGGCAAGTACAGCACTAGATAATCTATCACACCCCACAGAGCAAATTTACGTATGTTATTCTCTAGCAAATTAGGCTGTCTGGTAAAACTAGTTCTGCTGGTTACATTTCTGTAAAGTCACAAATGAGTGCATCTAGGATTATAGAACTATGGAGCGTTACATAATGAATGGAGCATCCCTGATCTAATCACTTCATGGGTAATAATAACCTTTAACCTTCCCAAAGAACTATTTATTTTACACTCACTTGTAATTCTTACAAATAATGGACACTACTGTATTGGACAAATCTGGGGAAGACTTACTTACACCAGAGCTAACAATCAGCTCTCATTTTCAAATTACCTTGAAAAATGCCACAAGGAGTAACAATGATAGTTTTTTCATCTAAAATAGTCACTGTACTTTTAGACAACTTGATAATCAGGTGATAAGAAGATAATCTGCAAATCACATTATTTCACAACTCAGTTTTCTTATTCTCCAAAAAATACTGTAAAGCCCCATTCACCAGTCTGATTTTCACATTCATAATATGTCAGTATTTTTTATGTATACTGTTTAGGGAAAGTTTAGAGACAAGGCTTGAGCATAGGGTTCATAGTTTAGGATAGTATTTTGCAGAGTACAGTGGTGGGCACAATAAGTTCAGGAAAGAGCATCTCAGGGACCAGAAGGACTAGGAAACGACGCTAGAGCTCAGGCAGGAAAAACTGGCAAAGTGGACACTTGCTGTACTGTAACTGCCATTGAACCTTTCAACTTGTTGAGTAAAGTTGGACTGTTAAAAATGGACATGGAGTCTGTCGTTCAATGTATGGTGACATCTGGGATCGCGGACCCAGCGGAGACATCCAGTGCAAAAGTGAGTGTTATACATTTCACCCAAACCACACAACAGACAGGACACTGTGTACTTGTGGGGTGCCAGGGTGCGGGAGAGCATTTGCCCCTCACACAAGCATTGGCCATACATCGAATTATGTCTGATAGGGAATTTAGATTGTGAGCCCCATCGGGGACAGTGATGATAATGTGTGCAAACTGTAAAGCGCTGTGGAATATGTTAGCGCTATATCAAAATAAAGATTATTATTATTATTATTATTATTATTATTATTAAGTCTGCCTATATTTTGACAATTCCGTTTATCTTAAGTAATCTGTTCATCTACGTCTGTACACTTTTTTTTAAGTATCATTTAATAATAATAATAATAATAATAATCTTTATTTTTATATAGCGCTAACATATTCCGCAGCGCTTTACAGCTTGTACACATTATCATTGCGGTCCCCGATGGGGCTCACAATCTAAATTCCCTATCAGTATGTCTTTGGAGCATCATTTTGTTTCCAATCAGCTTTTTTACTAGTTTAGACAGATCCACCCTACTGAATTTTGGCATCAACTTAGTGAGGAGGTGCAGATGGTGTGTCTAAAGGAGTCATCCTCCCAAATTCATTAAAAAGATGTACGCTATAGTTTTATTGGAACGCACTGCTGAGGTGAGGAGGAGGATGGCAGCATGGCTATTATTTTCTGCAGATTTTGTGTGAAAATATAGGTTTGCTTTAACCAATTATCTCTATTACTGGGTGTTACAATTTTGTGCATTAGAAAATACCAGAGTACTAAATGTTATACAGTTGTCTTGTAAGCAGATATTTCATTTGCATAACTCTGGACTTAGAAGACCTGGCCGTATAAGCCATGTCATAGTACGGTTTTATTTACACATGGCAGATTTATTATTATTTGTTCTCTTTAAACAAAGTTGTTTATGCAGCAGGTACATAGATCTCCGAAAATCCCATTTGGATAAATGGAACTGACTTCCAGCCACATGCAAATCTGTGACTGGTAAAGTGTGATTTTTTTTTTTCTTTTGAGGGGATGGGTATTTAACTCTATGTGTACTTACCGCATAAGTTAATTAGCGCTGTTATAGTTATAATTAAGCTTGTGCTTGGTCCAGTTGATTTATTCATGTTATGAATGGAACTAACAAGGACAGCAAAGCTCCCTCTATTCCATACATAGCATTCAATTTTTGGTTTGAAAATCTGGGTAACATAATATCGTACAAAAATACACAAATAAAAACTATAGCACTAAACAAGCATGTAAAAAAGCTTCCAAATACAGGTATTATTTACATAAACAGAAAACTCTATAGGAAGGAGGCCTAAGGTGACAAGTAGTGATGAGCGAGCGTGCTCACCATTGCTCGATACTCAATCAAGCATGCTCGGGTACACTCATTCCCCTGAATCCCCGCCCCGCATGTTTCACGGCTGTTAGACTGTCAATAAACACCCAGGATTGCCCGTCATACCCGGTAATGCCGTAGCTATGTTTGCTACTGGCATTACTGTAATTGGCAGGCCACATCGCGTCATCGGGTGTTATTTAAGACCCAGTGACGCAATGCTCGGCACACTCTCCTCTGAAGGAGTTCAGGGAGAGTTGATCTAGGAGGGAGAGTTTAGATTAGAGCTGGAATATAGGAAGTGTTTAATTGCTACTGCAGTACTTGTATACCACCAGTGCACCATTAAATAAAAGTACTTTTTAGGGCTACATCCTGTCCCTTCTCTAGTAAAACTGCTGTAACCTGCATTCAGTGTAGGGAGGGCAGCTGGTGGATGAGGGATAGTTTTGAATTAGAGGCATATGAATCAGAGTCATAGAATGGTAGAGTTGGAAGGGACCTCCTGGATCATCTGGTCCAACCCCCTGCTCAAATCAGGATTCACTAAATCATCCCAGACAGATGTCTGTCCAGCTTCTGTTTGAAGACTTCCATTGAAGGAGAACTCTCCACCTCTCGTGGCAACCTGTTCCACTCATTGATCACTCTGTCAAAAAGTTTTTTCTCATATCTAATCTGTGTCTCCTCTCATTCAGTTTCATCCCATTGCTTCTAGTCTTTCCTTGTGCAAATGAGAATAAAGATGATCCTTCTACAATGTGACAGCCCTTGAGATATTTGTAGACAGCTATTAAGTCTCATCTCAGTCTTCTTTTTTGCAAGCTAAACATCCCCAAATCCTGTAACCGTTCCTCATAGGGCATGGTTTGCAGATCAGTCACCATTCTGGTCACTCTTCTCTGAACTTGCTCCAGTTTGTTGGGCAGGGTTTTTTGCCTTACAGTCTTTCTATAGGTGTACTGCTGCTGCAACCTAAAAGCAAAACTCCTTACAGGGATACATATTTTCTTTTTTCTACTAATACCGAAAAGTTTCCAGGTATACCTAATTAAAAATGTGCAAGGTGTGTGGTAAGGGATGGGGAAATGGATTTGCTGCTGATGGTGCATGCAGAGGCTGAGGCCATGGGCCAGGTGAAACAGTGGCTGTTGCAAAGATGCTTATCCATGTTGCAAAGATGCTTATCCATGAGATCTAGTTTGTGTCCTACATTTCAGGGGGGCACGGAACACCACTCTTGAAACTAGAACATTGTGAACAGATGGTCGGTTGAATGACAGATAATGCTTCTAGTATGTTTCTCAGCACCACCCTCTCTTCCATGTTACCCAGTCTCACTAATAAAGAGCTCTTTACATTTATTGATTCTGGCCTTTTACCCTGCATGTTTCAAGAGGGACATGAGGAGATTATGTGTAATGATGGCCAAATATTTGAGCAGTCATGGTCAGAAAAGATGATGGTGGGGAACAGCAATTAGTGTCTCAAGAGATAGATGATGTGACATAGTGTATGAGGCCCTTCTTTATGTCTAAAATTGGGTGTATCAGAGACCCTCTTCCTACTAATTTTTGACAGTTCTTGCATTGTCCTCATAGGCTTTTCAAAGCTCCTCCTTCATAAATGTCACACACCACATGCCCAGATAAAGTAGTAAAATGATAAAATTATATTTACCAGTGAAAACTGATGAGTGTAGATATATTTTCCCTTCTTCCCTTCTACTGTAGACATATGAGACTGGGAAACACGGTGAGAGATAGCCGAGCTATTAAGGGGCGGAGAAGGCATTTTCTTTTTTCATTTTGCCTTACATATAAATCAGTATACAGGAAAGAATGTTTCATAAAAAATTCCTGGTATAATCCATTTTATCTTCGATATTGTATGTTTTATTGTCAGTCCGTAAAAGTGGAATAATGCATTGACAGCATTGTTCACAGCAACAACCTGGAAGTCAAAGATGCTTCCAGGGGTTTTCCGCATGCTGTTCCCATTCCATTTGAGCTAAGTTTCCTTCCATTTCAGCGATTTCCTGCCCCCCAGCACTCCTGCTAGGGTCTTCTGGAAAAATAGTCGAGTTTCCCATTGACTTCTATTAGGCCGGCATTACACTCAGCGTATGGAAATACGGTCCGTGTTTTACGGCCGTAATACGCAGTAATTGTCCCAAAACACTGTTCCATATTCAATGCGAGGATGCGATTTTTACGCACAAATTTATCCGTGTGTCATCCGTATGGCATCCGTATGGCTTCTGTACGGCGTTTTTTTTCACAAAGGCTTGCAAAATGGACATATCATGGATCCATCGGCTCAAATATTCTTAAAAACATATATACAGTATATATATATATATATATATATATATATATGTGTGTGTGTGTCAGTGAGACACACATATATATATATATACAGTTAGGTCCATATATATTTGGACAGAGACAACATTTTTCTCATTTTGGTTATAGACATTACCACAATTTAATTTTAAACAAAACAATTCAGATGCAGTTGAAGTTCAGACTTTTAGCTTTCATTTGAGGGTATCCATATTAAAATTGGATGAAGAGTTTAGGAGTTTCAGCTCCTTAACCTGTGCCACCCTGTTTTTTAAAGGGACCAAAAGTAATTGGACAATTGACTCCAAGGCTATTTCATGGACAGGTGTGGGCAATCCCTTCATTATGTCATTCTCAACTAAGCAGATAAAAGGCCTGGAGTTGATTTGAGGTGTGGTGCTTGCATTTGGAAGGTTTTCCTATGAAGTAAACATGCGGTCAAAAGTGCTCTCCATGAAGGTGAAACAAGCCATTCTTAAGCTGTGAAAACAGAGAAAAAACCCATCCGAGAAATTGCTGCAATATTAGGAGTGGCAAAATGTACAGTTTGGTACATCCTGAGAAGGAAAGAAAGCACTGGTGATCTCATCAATGCAAAAAGACCTGGGCGCCCACGGAAGACAACAGTGGTGGATGATCGCAGAATAATCCCCATGGTGAAGAGAAATCCATTCACAACAGCCAACCAAGTGAAGAACACTCTCCAGGAGGTCGGCACATCAATATCCAAATCTATCATAAAGAGAAGACTGCATGAAAGTAAATACAGAGGGTTCACTGCACGGTGCAAGCCACTCATAAGTGTCAAGAATAAAAAGGCTAGACTGGACTTTGCTAAAAAACATCTAAAAAAGCCAGCACAGTTCTGGAAAAACATTCTTTGGACAGATGAAACCAAGATCAACTTGTACCAGAATGATGGAAAGAGAAAAGTATGGCGAAGGCGTGGTACAGCTCATGATCCAAAGCATACCACATCATCTGTAAAACACGGCGGAGGCAGTGTGATGGCTTGGGCATGCATGGCTGCCAGTGGCACTGGGTCACTAGTGTTTATTGATGATGTGACACAGGACAGAAGCAGCCAAATGAATTCTGAGGTATTCAGAGCCATACTGTGTGCTCAGATCCAGCCAAATGCAGCAAAACTGATTGGTCGTCGTTTCATACTACAGATGGACAATGACCCAAAACATGAAGCCAAAGCAACCCAGGAGTTTAGTAAAGCAAAGAAGTGGAATATTCTTGAATGGCCAAGTCAGTCACCTGATCTCAACCCAATTGAGCATGCATTTCACTTGTTAAAGACTAAACTTCAGACAGAAAGGCCCACAAACAAACATCAACTGAAAACCACCGCAGTGAAGGCCTGGCAGAGCATCAAAAAGAAGGAAACACAGCGTCTGGTGATGTCCATGAGTTCAAGACTTCAGGCAGTCATTGCCAACAAAGGGTTTTCAACCAAGTACTAGAAATGAACATTTTATTTAAAATTATTGAATCTGTCCAATTACTTTTGGTCCCTTTAAAAACAGGGTGGCACATGTTAAGGAGCTGAAACTCTTAAACCCTTCATCCAATTTTGATGTGGATACCCTCAAATGAAAGCTGAAAGTCTGAACTTCAACTGCATCTGACTTGTTTTGTTTAAAATTCATTGTGGTAATGTCTATAACCAAAATGAGAAAAATGTTGTCTCTGTCCAAATATATATGGACCTAACTGTATATATATTTATATTTAATTCAGCGCTAAATAGCAGAAAAGCCGGTAATTCAATTGCCGGCTTTTGCTATCTCCTTCACAAACCCGACAGGATATGAGACATGGTTTACATACAGTAAACCATCTCATTTTCCTTCTTTTATTACATATTCCTCTATAATGTAACAAGTGTCTGTGTAAAATTTGGGGTCTCTAGCTATTAAATTAAAGGGTTAAATCCCAGAATTGGTGTGGGCTCCCGTGCAATTTTCTCCGCCAGAGTGGGAAATCCAGTGAAAGAGGGCAGATATTAATAGCCTAGAGAGGGACCATGGTTATAGGACCCCCCCCTGGCTAAAAACATCTGCCCCCAGCCACCCCAGAAAAGGCACATCTGGAAGATGCGCCTATTCTGGCACTTAGCCTCTCTCTTCCCACTCCCGTGTAGCAGTGGGATATGGGGTAATGAAGGGTTAATGTCACCTTGCTATTGTAAGGTGACATTAAGCCAGGTTAATAATGGAGAGGCGTCAATTATGACACCTATCCATTATTAATCCAATAGTACGAAATGGTTAATTAGACACACACATTATTGAAAAGTATTTTAATGAAATAAAGACACATGGTGTTTTAATATTTTATTGTACTCTTAATCCACCTGAAGACCCTTGTCATCTGAAATAAAGTTAAAAAAACAAAAAACAATATTCCATACCTTCCGTCGTTCAGTTTTGTCCCACGCTGTAAATCCATCTGAAGGGGTTAAATCATTTTACACCCAGGAGCTCTGCTAATGCAGCTGTGCTCCTGTCTGTAAAACTTTGTGAATGAATGGAATGTGTTATGATCCGGTGACCTTGGAGCCGCATGAAAACTTTCTCTGGAGTCGGTGGAACCTGTACTGACCGCAAATCCTGAACTAACACCGCAACTAGAAACAAACCCTAGACACCTCGACACAGCCGGAGGACTAAATACCCCTATAGATGGAAATAGGAATGCTATCTTGCCTCAGAGCAGACCCCCAAAG
Source organism: Ranitomeya variabilis (assembly GCF_051348905.1). Classification (NCBI taxonomy): domain Eukaryota; kingdom Metazoa; phylum Chordata; class Amphibia; order Anura; family Dendrobatidae; genus Ranitomeya; species Ranitomeya variabilis. The sequence continues at coordinate 655,760,940 of NC_135234.1, forward strand.
GATAGGCAGCCCCCCACGAATAATGACTGTGAGTAGGAGAAGAATAGACACACGCAGGTAGAAAACAGGATTTAGCAAAAGAGGCCACTCTAGCTAAATAGGAAAGGATAGGACAGATTACTAGGCGGTCAGTATTAAAACCCTTCCAGATAATACAAAAAGTTCCACAATCTAACTAAAGACATGGAATGTATATCTGCCACTCCAGAGAATCCAGCAAGACTGAGAAAATACTGACACAATCTAAGCTGGACAAGAAAACACAAAGAATAGTACTGAATTGTGAAGCACACAGCATGTGTGCCACAGGAAAAAAAAACAGACACTTATCTTTGCTGATTTGGCAGAAAGACAGGAGGAACAGGCAGAGGTCCAACACCTCCCAACAACAATTGACAACTGGCAAGGACTAATGAATCCTGCACGCCTAAATACCCCAGTCAGAACTGCAATCAGCAGACACACCTGACCAGGACTGCAACCCAGGGACAACTGCATTACCACCTACTACCACCGGAGGGAACCCAAAAGCAGAATTCACAACAGTACCCTCCCCTTGAGAAGGGGTCACCGAACCCTCACCAGCGCCCCCAGGCCGATCAGGATGAGCCAGATGAAAGGCACGGACCAGATCAGCAGCATGGACATCAGAAGCAAAAACCCAAGAATTATCCTCCTGGCCATAACCCTTCCATTTGATAAGGTACTGAAGCCTCCGCCTCGAAAAACGAGAATCCAAAATCTTCTCAACCACATACTCCAACTCCCCATCAACCAAAACAGGGGCCGGAGGATCAACAGAGGGAACAACGGGCACCACATGTTTCCGCAATAAAGATCTATGGAAGACATTATGGATAGCAAAAGAGGCCAGAAGCGCCAATCAAAAAGACACCGGATTAATAATCTCAGAAATCCTATAAGGACCAATAAACCGAGGCTTAAACTTAGGGGAAGAGACCTTCATAGGAACATGATGGGAAGACAACCAAACCAAATCCCCAACCCGAAGCTGGGAACCAACACACCGACGACGGTTAGCAAAACGTTGAGCCTCCTCCTGAGACAACACCAAATTGTCCACCACATGAGCCCAAATCTGCTGCAACCTGTCAACCACAGAATCCACACCAGGACAGTCAGAAGGCTCAACCTGCCCAGAAGAAAAACGAGGATGAAAACCAAAATTACACAAAAAAGGCGAAACCAAAGTAGCCGAACTAGCCCGATTATTAAGGGCAAACTCGGCCAATGGCAAAAAGGCCACCCAATCATCCTGATCGGCAGACACAAAGCATCTCAAATAAGTCTCCAAAGTCTGATTAGTTCGCTCGGTCTGGCCATTTGTCTGAGGATGAAATGCAGAAGAAAAAGACAAATAAATGCCCAACCTAGCACAAAAGGCCCGCCAAAACCTAGAAACAAACTGGGAACCTCTGTCGGACACAATATTCTCCGGAATACCATGCAAACGAACCACATGCTGAAAAAACAATGGAACCAACTCTGAAGAGGAAGGCAGTTTAGGCAAAGGCACCAAATGAACCATCTTAGAAAACCGGTCACAAACAACCCAGATAACCGACATCCTCTGGGAAACCGGAAGATCAGAAATAAAATCTATAGAAATATGCGTCCAGGGCCTCTCAGGGACCGGCAATAGCAAAAGTAACCCACTAGCACGGGAACAACAAGGCTTGGCCCGCGCACAAGTCCCACAGGACTGCACAAAAGAACGCACATCACGTGACAACGAAGGCCACCAAAAGGACCTACCAACCAAATCTCTGGTACCAAAAATACCAGGATGACCAGCCAACACAGAACAGTGAACCTCAGAAATCACTCTACTAGTCCATCTGTCAGGAACAAACAATTTCCCCACAGGACAGCGGTCAGGTCTATCAGCCTGAAATTCCTGAAGAACCCGCCGTAAATCAGGGGAAATGGCAGAAAGGACCACCCCTTCTTTCAGAATGCTGACCGGTTCAAGGACCTCAGGAGAATCAGGCAAAAAACTCCTAGAAAGGGCATCAGCCTTAATATTCTTAGAACCCGGAAGATACGAAACCACAAAATCAAAACGGGAAAAAAACAAGGACCATTGAGCCTGTCTAGGACTCAGCCGTTTGGCAGACTCGAGGTAAATCAAATTCTTATGATCGGTCAGGACCACAATACGGTGCTTAGCTCCCTCAAGCCAATGTCGCCACTCCTCAAACGCCCACTTCATAGCCAACAACTTCCGATTGCCGACATCATAATTGCGTTCAGCAGGCGGAAACTTGCGGGAGAAGAAGGCACACGGTTTCATCAAAGAACCAACAGAATCCCTCTGAGACAAAACGGCCCCTGCCCCAATCTCAGAAGCATCAATCTCAACCTGAAACGGAAGAGAAACATCTGGTTGGCGCAACACCGGAGCAGAAGTAAATCGGCGTTTAAGCTCCTGAAAGGTAGAGACAGCCGCAGAGGACCAATTAGCCACATCAGCGCCTTTTTTTGTCAAATCAGTCAAGGGTTTAACCACGCTGGAGAAGTTAGCAATGAACCGGCGATAAAAATTTGCAAAACCCCAAAATTTCTGAAGGCTCTTCATGGATGTGGGTTGAATCCAATCATGAATGGCCTGAACCTTAACCAGATCCATCTCCATAGATGAGGGAGAAAAAATAAAGCCCAAAAAAGAAACCTTCTGCACCCCAAAGAGACACTTAGACCCCTTCACAAACAAAGCATTGTCACGAAGGATCTGAAATACCATCCTGACCTGTTCCACATGAGACTTCCAACCATCGGAAAAAATCAAAATATCGTCCAAATATACAATTAAGAATTTATCAATATAAGTCCGGAAGATATCATGCATGGAGGATTGAAAAACAGATGGAGCGTTAGTGAGCCCGAATGGCATCACAAGGTATTCAAAATGGCCTTCGGGCGTATTAAACGCAGTTTTCCATTCATCACCCTGCTTAATACGAACAAGATTATATGCCCCCGAAGGTCAATCTTCGTAAACCAACTAGCCCCCTTAATCCTAACAAACAAATCGGAAAGCAAAGGTAAGGGGTATTGAAACTTGACCGTGATCTTATTCAAGAGGCGATAATCAATACAAGGTCTCAAGGAGCCATCCTTCTTAGCAACAAAAAAAAAACCTGCTCCCAACGGTGAAGAAGATGGCCGAATATGCCCTTTCTCCAAAGAGTCCTTAACATAACTCCGCATGGCGGTATGTTCAGGCACAGACAGGTTTTAAAGTCGGCCCTTAGGAAACTTACTGCCTGGAATCAAGTAAATCGCACAATCACAGTCCCTGTGCGGTGGAAGGGAACTGGACTTGGGCTCATCGAATACATCCTGAAAATCAGACAAAAACTCTGGAATTTCAGAAGAGGAAGAAGAGGAGATTGACATCAAAGGAACATCATTATGAACCCCCTGACAACCCAAACTAGTCACAGACATAGATTTCCAATCCAACACAGGATTATGTACCTGCAACCACGGGAAACCCAGCACGATAACATCATGCAAATTATGCAACACCAGAAATCGACAATCTTCCTGATGGGCTGGCGCCATGTGCATGGTCACCTGTGTCCAAAACTGGGGATTATTTTTAGCCAAAGGTGTAGCATCAATCCCCCTTAAAGGAATAGGGTTCTGCAAAGGCTGCAAGGGAAAACCACAACGCCTGGCAAACTCAAAATCCATTAAGTTCAAGGCGGCGCCTGAATCCAAAAACGCCATGACAGAAAATGATGACAATGAGCAGATCGAGGACACCGATAACAGAAATTTAGGTTGTACAGTACTGATAGTAAATGAACTAGCGATCCTTTTTGTCCGCTTAGGGCAGACTGAAATGACATGAGAAGCGTCGCCACAATAATAACACAACCTATTCTGACGTCTGAATCCTTGTCGTTCCGTTCTAGACAAAATCCTATCACACTGCATTGGCTCAGGACTTTGCTCTAAGGACGACGCCACAGCGCGCACAGTTTGACGCTCCCGCAAACGCCGAGCAATCTGAATGGCCAGAGACATAGAATCACTCAGACCGGAAGGCGTGGGAAACCCCACCATAACATCTTTAACGGATTCAGAAAGACCCTTTCTGAAAATTGCCGCCAAAGCATCATCATTCCAATTAGTCAACACAGACCATTTTCTAAATTTCTGACAATACAATTCTGCCGCCTCTTGACCCTGAGACAGGGCCAACAAGGTTTTCTCCGCTTGATCCACAGAATTCGGTTCATCATATAATAATCCTAAAGCCTGAAAAAAGGAATCTACATTAAGCAAGGCCGGATTCCCAGATTCCAGGGAAAATGCCCAATCCTGTGGATCGCCACGCAGCAGGGAGATGACAATTTTAACCTGCTGAATGGAATCACCAGAGGATCGCGGTCTCAGAGCAAAAAACAGTTTACAATTGTTTTTAAAATGCAAAAATTTAGACCTATCACCAAAAAACAAATCAGGAGTAGGAATCTTCGGCTCTAAAGCAGGAGTCTGAACAATATAATAAGAAATATCCTGTACCCTAGCAGCAAGCTGGTCTACACGAGAAGCTAATTCCTGAACATCCATGCTGGCACAAGACTCCTCAGCCACCCATAAATAAAGAGGGAAGAGAAGACAAAACAGACTGCAGAAAAAAAATGGCTCAACACCTTTCTTCCCTTCTTCTGAGATGCATTTAACTTATTATTGGCCAGTTGTACTGTTATGATCCGGTGACTTTGGAGCCGCATGAAAACTTTCTCTGGAGTCGGTGGAACCTGTACTGACCGCAAATCCTGAACTAACACCGCAACTAGAAGTAGCCATGGGGTGTGCCTAACAAACCCTAGACACCTCGGCACAGCCGGAGGACTAAGTACCCCTATAGATGGAAATAGGAATGCTATCTTGCCTCAGAGCAGACCCCCAAAGGATAGGCAGCCCCCCACGAATAATGACTGTGAGTAGGAGAAGAATAGACACACGCAGGTAGAAAACAGGATTTAGCAAAAGAGGCCACTCTAGCTAAATAGGAAAGGATAGGACAGATTACTAGGCAGTCAGTATTAAAACCCTTCCAAAAATATCCACAACAGATAATACAAAAAGTTCCACAATCTAACTAAAGACATGGAATGTATATCTGCCACTCCAGAGAATGCAGCAAGACTGAGAAAATACTGACACAATCTAAGCTGGACAAGAAAACACAAAGAATAGCACTGAATTGTGAAGCACACAGCATGTGTGCCACAGGAAAAAAAAACAGACACTTATCTTTGCTGATTTGGCAGAAAGACAGGAGGAACAGGCAGAGGTCCAACACCTCCCAACAACAATTGACAACTGGCAAGGACTAATGAATCCTGCACACCTAAATACCCCAGTCAGAACTGCAATCAGCAGATACACCTGACCAGGACTGCAACTCAGGGGCAACTGCATTACCACCTACAACCACCGGAGGGAACCCAAAAGCAGAATTCACAACAGGAATGCAGGGGAATGTCCTGTAGTTACCTCGAGTCGCGGTGATGCGCCCCCTGCTGGATGAACTCATATGAACTCGAGCCTGGGAACTTTTCAGAATATTTTCCCAGGCTCGAGTTCATATGAGCCTGAATAAAGTTTTTCCTGTGTGGGCACAATGCAACCAAATGTAGCAGAGTTGAGATAGTTGGGGATTGTTGTGGGACATCAGCTTGAATTATCGTACAGGTGAGCATAACTTTGAGTTTTTATTTTTACATTAATAAAATGGATAAAAGAGGGTTGGGAAGTGTTTTTTTCAATGAAAGGACTTTTTCGTGTGTGTGTCTTTCTTACTTTTGATTATTGGGTTAGTAATGGGGGTGTCTTATAGATGCCTCTCCATTACTAACCCCTGGGCTTGATGTCAGCTGACAAAACCTTTACACACTTGCCAATGCACCACAGCAAGTGGGAAGAGCCGAGGCTAAGCGCCAGAATTGGGTGGCTGAAGGCTGGTATTTTTAATCGGAGAGGGGGACAATATCCTTGAGCCCATCCCAGCCTATTAATATCAACCCGCAGCAGTCATGTCATTTTTTTTACATCATTTACCAATTTGCGTAAATAATCTGTTTTGTGCGGATCATTATGATTACAGGGACACCAAATCTTTTACTCTCCCTCTAGAATACACATACATAGAAATACATTGCTGTGTAAAATTTATCAGTACAAAGTGCCTGTGGAGTCAGAGCCTGCAATAAAGATCAAATACACAAAATTCTCCCAGTGACATCACCAGATCCTGTGGCTCAATTGCTTTAGCTCCTGACTGTAATGTTGAAGGATGAGAGTTCAAATACTGGGGAGACTCACAAAAAAGAAAAAAAAATACATTGTTATAATTGATTATTTTTAGTAGTTTTATAGGAACAAAAAAATCTGACTTTTGCTTCACCTCTAGTATACAGGGAGCATAAAAATACATTGTATCTCTATAATCATGCATAATTTTCAAAAAAGAGAAGTGGCTCAAAAAAAAAAAGAAAGTATCAGTAAAAGTTTTTCTTTCACTAGACTATGTGGTTTTGATTTAGAAATAGTGAAGAAAATTACTGACCAAATACTGACATGTCATTAAGGCATAATTCAAAGAACAGGTAAATTCTGTCCCAAGGAATTGGTATGTTTTTTGTAGGTTAATACAAGAAAGCTATTAACCCATTATTCAGCTACAGTTAAATAATTTTGTTCTCAAATAAAATAACAACAACAAAAAAATCAACCCCTTCCCAACCTGTCAATTCTAACTTTTTATGCTTTTGCTTTTTTTCCTCCACTTTTTTAAACGCCATAACTTTTTTATTTTTCCATCACCGAGTTGTATATTTGAATGACACTCTCCATTTTATCATGTGATGTAATGCAAATTGGGAAAAAAAACTTATGCACATTTTATTCCAAGTGCATTTTCTTCAAAGTACATGGATGGCAGTTGAACATGGCATGAATTTAACAGTCATCTCTCTTCTCTTCATACAGATATTTATTACATTCATCTATGGCATACTGTATATCCTGCAACCTCATATATGCAAGCATATTTTAATGGTATGTATTTCATTCATCTTCCTGAGCTGGTCCTGATGCTGTAAGGTAACCCCACTAGCTCAAACGGTTTTATGATTCATGTTGGCCTGCAAACTTGTTTGTTTATCTCTGCATTTATTGTTTCCTGCTGTATTAATTTAGTTGATAGATTCCTAACGAGTCAAATTAGTGATAGATCTAAGAACAAACTATATATACAGAAAGAGCTTTGGGCAAGCATTTACAGTATGTAGGGGGTATTTATGCACATTTTATTAAAAGTGCATTTTCTTCATAGTGCCTGGCAGTTGAAAATGGCAGGAGAAAGATAAGACAATCAAAGAAGCATACTTCCAGAACATTTGGATTGCAACAAATATTCACCATATGCACTTGTATAATTTATCCTGGCTGCTGCATTCACTCACATCCCCCATCCTTGCACAATCTCTGTGCACTCCATCCATATCAGTCCCTCTCTCCTCTCCTATGTTCAGCACTCAAGCTCTTTTTACAATCCTAAACTGAACAGATCCATTCATTCCCACCATACAACTCAAGAAACTCACAAATCACTTAACCACCTGCTCACTGTTAATTAACATGTTGCTGTGCCTGCGCAATGACCGCTGAGCTGCCCGATTCTTACAGGTATTGATTACTGTATGGCCACCCTGTTGGATCCCCAATGCAAGCACAATGTGCTATCCTTACTTCCATCACTAGAGTGTGATCAGAAAATTCAGGAATACAAGTGCATGCTGGTAGATGCACTACTGACGTAGTACTCACCTGATAGCGGGGCAAAGTGGAAGCACAAGGCAGAGGAGGAAGTCGCCAATGCAGCTAGGGCACTATTACCACACCGGACACCTCATTTGGTACAAACCTCGAACTTTAACTATTTGGGTTCACTTATCCCTAATTTTGACCCCTTGAGAATGTTGGAAAGCTTGCATGGTGGGCTGTGGTGCAGAATATTTGCCTGTAAAGTCCTCTCATTTGTTTTATACAAAAGTACAAAAGTTCTGGTTTTGTAAAGTTTCATATCATATCACAGTTATAATTTGGCCCTTGTTTATAGCCCATAACAATTTATGGACTATGCAGGATTCTCATTGTATGCAGCCGTTAAAAATTCTGTTTGCTGCCTCAAAGCTTATGAAAAAATAGATTTACCAAAGATGTGTAATCATCTATTGATTTATTACAAACACTTTTGCTCAGATTTTGTTATTTGGAAGAACGCTTGCTCTAGATGTTGGGGTAAGAAGATGCTACATATTTTTTGCTGTTGCCATAGGATGAATTGGGCCAACTGTAGGTTTGGATCTTGAGAGAAGCATCACCCAATTTTACAGTGCACCTGAAACAAAACAGATACCGATTAGTAAGTGGGGAAATAATTAAAGAAACCCAAGAAATGTAAGACTGCTTTTAGTTATATGCTGTCAATGTGAAGAGGCGCTCCTGTATATGCTTCCAGTATAAAGGCGCTCCGGCTGGCAGCACATGATCCGGGGAATGACAGGTAATGTAGGGCAGGAGGGAGGAAAAGGTTTAGTGCTGAGGGAGGATGTCGGTGCGTGATGTCTTGTTGCAGCTGTAGGGGGTTGCAAACACCTCCTGATAAACTGACGGTTAATGTTTTACACTCGTTTACTGCCATATGTATATCTTGTGTTGTAATGCCCTTAACATTAATGGTTCATGTCTTACTTGTAATGTGTTATAGGGAAAGTGCAGTACTATAATTAGCACACTTGGCGTAGTATGCAGTCCCGCCACTAGAGGGGGCATGTTAGAATATTATAGAGAAAAGTACATAGAGTTAATATAGGAGAAGCCAACCTTGTATAGGATAGAGGGTTTTCCTGTTTCTAAGCAGAAGTGCCAGGGAGCCTGTGCAAGGCGGCTGGACTCCGTAACGCTTAAGGAAAATAGCCCAGCCATCCAGGGGCCTACTGTAGACCGCAGCAGAGACAGCAGCAGTGACAGCGGAAAGTAGAGGTGACAGCAGTGGGGAGAGCAGAAGCTAATGCAGGAGTCACAGCAGGACAGTACCACAGGTTGCTCTGAAAATGTGACAGCTTGCTACTTGGGCTGATGCCCTTATGTCTGTGCGAAACGGACAAGGGAACTCCTAAAGGTAGTCAGGCCAGACAGGGAGGATGCTGCGATACCGAGCAGGACGGGACATCCTGGGAACACACTGAAAAGCACAGGGAAAGTGAAGGAAATGTGCTGTGTGGAACCTAATGTTGGTGCTGTAACTGAAAAGGCAAAGGAAACATGCTGTGTGGAACCTAATGTTGATGCTGTAACTGAAATGGACGTGCTGCATATGAAAACAAGTAAAGTTTTTCGTTTAAAGTTTAAACCGGACTCTGTCTTATTATGTACTAGATCAGAAGAAGAATGGTTCCTGCAACTCAGGGAGGACCCTGAGAACCAGGCAAGTAACATAGTGGAACTTTATCTATGTGATGCAGGCGGTCAGGGAGCACCTGAGCAGACATTTTTGAGGGCCATAGCATGGCCCTGCCCAACGCTCACACTTGACGTAGTCGGCAGGATGCCACAGCCTTGCAGAGCAGGGATGCCATGAAGAATGAAGATGTTGATATCCTGGAAGTGACTAATATATTGGATGTAACTGAAATTTTGGATGTGAATGACACTGGATTTGTGGCCAAGATGGCGACTTTGAAGATGGCAGAGAATGGAGTGAAAAAGGAAAACGACAACTGTGATCCCACCCTTCGTGGGCGTTCCAACCCAGAGAGAGTGCAAAATTCTGTCTGGCTGATGATATCCCTGGTCCACCCAAGGTGGGCGCATCTAAGAAGAAGAAGGCATCACTCCTCCCTACAGGATGCAGAGAAATGGAGCAGCCGGAGGCGACCCCACCTTGGAACGGATGGGGTCCAGAAGAAAACTCCGTGTGCAGCTGCGCTCATCATCACGTACCAGAAGAGGTCAGCGATCTGGAAGAATGTGAACCGGAAGAAGAAGTTGCCCCAGAAGGGCCTGTTCCGGAGAAAGAGATCCAACCCAGAAGGCAGAGGAGAGTCACTGATCAATATTGGACTGACCGATTCCCCATACCTGCGGAGGAGCGGTGCTTACGGTTGCCGAAGCCAGAGCGACATCACCTGGAACAGGAGAAGACCGGTGAACCGGAAGCAGAGACTGCCCCGGAGGAGCCCGCTTTGGAAATGGAGTCTGAGCCAGAGTGCTCCACTGTGGTGGAAGGATCTGATGGTCGCAGAGCAATAGCGGCCAGGATGCTGGAGCGGCAGGAGCAGGACGATAGGCAGATGGTTGTGAGTGAACCTCGGTCCCAAGTCCAAGAATGCCGTTCAGTGTTTGGCAACGCCTCGCCTCTCCGCCCATCACGTTATCACCTGGAGTTATATGTGGGCCCGGAACAGGAGCAATCGGCCCCCTGTTCCCCAGTCAATGAACGACCAAGTCCTGCTCCTCTCCTATCATTGCGGCAGCAGCAGGACATGACACCTGCGGCTGCAGGGTTGTCTACTGGAGTACGGGCACAGAGCCCGATGTGGAGTGGAGCAGCACGGGATACGTGCCACTGACAAGTGGATGCCGTTTCAAAAGATATTACTCTTTTGCAAAACTGGTGCTTGTTGCACCAAACCAATGAGAAAAATAGGACTGTCCCGCGTTCCTGTGGGCAAAGGAGCCCTGGAGCACCACCAAAGGTGGGTGCAGTGTGGTCGATATGGGCCGTGGTTGAGCGTTATTTTTCCCCTATTGTACTGTTTATTTCTCCTGTAATGGATAGCAGGACTCTGCTCTCGGACTGAAGAACGGACTGTGTGTGGCTATGGCAAAAGACTGTTTATAGGACAGGCAGCGCACACACCAATAGAGACCAGTACCATGCTGAAAGGGAGGGGGAAGCCTTCCTTTCCCTAAGAACTGTGGTTAAGGACTGAGAACCCAGCAATCAGGTCCTATTGTTGTGCATATGCTTCGGGTCCCATGGATAGACGGGATCAGGGCGCAATGGACTACGGTGTCACCTGGAGGACTGTATGACAGGCACCTGTGATTTTAGTAGTGGACTCTCCTGTGGGGCAAACGGGTGTTCCCTGATGACTACCAGCGTACCTGAGAGATATGAAACATATCTTAAGACTGACAGCGCAGAGCACTTTATAAAGCCACCTGTTTATTCTGGGCTGCAGGTACGGCTATGTGCACTACAGTTCAGTACTGCTATAGAGGGCTTTGAATATCTAAAAGCACCACGTACTGACTTGATAATTCCACCATAGCAGGTGAACAGACTGACCGCACATAGCATTTAATTAAGCCACATATGACTATCTTCTATTTAAAAGTATGTATATCTGGAGGATTTGTATCTATACACTGTGAACTAATCGCACAGAGTCCTGTATAGCATAGCATATATTGTCCCATTAATAAGGAACAGGCCAGGCACAAAGTGGGATTGTGCCCTAGCAGAAGGACACACTATCTGCGGTTTGCCCATATATTTTGGATAATTACAATAAAGAATTTGTTTTTTATTTTCTCACTTTATTATTGTACAGTAATTCCTAATCTAACTACCACAAGTTCACTTTTTATTTTATTTTAGTAATCACAGCGACAGGTGGATTGTCGGAATACTTGCTACAACTACAAGAGGGTAATATTGGTGCGCTATGCGGTACTTTTTTATTTCTTATAACTCTCAACTGGAATTTTCAACCATTCGTCTTTTGCAAACTGCTCCAAGTCTCTCATATTAGAAGGATGCCTTCTCCCAACAGCAATTTTTAACATCATTGATAGAATATATGGCACATCACTCGTCTCAGTCACAGGAGGATGATGTTACCGCTGACAGTGAAACCATCAGTTTGTGTCAGTGTTCTGCACAAGACAGTGTGCCTGTTCACAAATGACTAAGGCGGATAATTTTTGGACCATTCTTTTATTTTTAAAAACATGAAAAGTCTGTCAGTACTATTAAACGAGCTGCTGGTTACTAACTAGTTACCAGGTTACCATCTGTTTCTATGATGATGTCACTTTGATATTACTAAAGCTATATTTGTGTTTAGCTTTAGTTTTCATCTTTAGTTTTCATCTCTAGTTTTCATCTCAAGGTCTTTAGTCATCGTAATGGCTGAAGACCTTGGGTCTGAAATGCGTCTGCCAGTGTGAACTCCCCCCTTTAGGGTTAGTGGCTACTATGCTGTTATAATGGATTTTAATAATTTTCAAAAAACATTGGTTTTATGGGATTCCTGGAGCTGGATCCTTTTTTCTTTACTCGAATGTAAATTGAAAGCACAATGTAGTGAATTTTGAAATTCCAAGTCTAGAATGCTTGAGGCTACTTTCACACTAGCGTCATTTGGAGAAATGCGCAATGCGTAGTTTAGGAGAAAAAAACGCATCCTGCAAAGTTGCCCGCAGGATGCGCTTTTTCCCCATAGACTTACATTAGCGACGCATTGCGACGTATGGCCACACGTCGCATCCGTTGTGCGACGGATGCGTCGTGTTTTGGCAGGACATCGGCACAAAAAAAGTTACATGTTACTTTTTTTGGGCGTCGTGTCCGCCATTTCCGACCCCTCCTCCCCGGACATCACAATGGGGCAGCGGATGCGTTGAAAAACTGCATCCGCTGCCCCCGTTGTGCTACTTAACACACTATCCGTCGGTACGTCGGGCCGACTGTTTGCGACGGCCCGTACCAACGGACTAGTGTGAAAGTAGCCTCAGGCTTCCCTAAAACCTGAGAATCTCAACAAAAATATTGTTCTCTCAACAACAGCCCTTTGTCCTTAACCCCTTTCTGACCTCGGACGGGATAGTACGTCCGAGGTCAGATCCCCTGCTTTGATGTGGGCTCCGGCGGTGAGCCCACATCAAAGCCGGGACATGTCAGCTGTTTTGACCAGCTGGCATGTACGCGCAATAGTGACGAGTGGAATCGTGATCCACCCGCCGCTATTAACTAGTTAAATGCCGCTGTCAAACACTGACTGTGGCATTTAACTACCGCTTCCGGCCGTGCGGCCGGAAATGCGCGCATCGCCGACCCCGTCACATGATCGGGGGTCAGCGATGAGTCAGGATAGTAACCATAGAGGTCCTTGAGACCTCTATGGTTACTGATGACGGTTTGCTGTGAGCGTCACCCAGTGGTCGGCGCTCATAGCAAGTCTGCAATTCAGCTACATAGCAGCGATCTGATGATCGCTGCTATGTAGCTGAGCCGATCGAGTTGTGCCAGCTTCTAGCCTCCCATGGAGGCTATTGAAGCATGGAAAAAGTAAAAAAAAATGTTTAAAAAAATATGAATTAAATAAAAAATATATAAAAGTTTAAATCACTCACCTTTCGTCCCATTCAAAATAAAACAATAAAAAAATCAAACCTAGACATATTTGGTATCACCGCGTTCAGAATCGCCCAATCTATCAATAAAAAAAAGATTAACCTGATCGCTAAACGGCGTAGCGAGAAAAAAATTAGAAACGCCAACATTACGTTTTTTTGGTCGCTGCGACATTGCATTAAAATGCAATAACGGGAGATCAAAAGAATGTATCTGCAGCGAAATGGTATCACTAAAAACATCAGCTCGGCATGCAAAAAATAAGCCATCACCCGACCCCAAATCACGAAAAATGGAGACGCTACAGGTATCGGAAAATGGCGCTTTTTTTTTTTTTTTTGCAAAGTTTGGAATTTTTTCTCACCACTTAGATAAAAAAATAACCTAGACATGTTTGGTGTCTATGAACTCGTAATAACCTCATAATGGCAGGTCAGTTTTAGCATTTAGTGAACCTAGCAAAAAAGCCAAACAAAAAACACGCATGGGATTGCACTTTTTTTGCAATTTCACCGCACTTGGAATTTTTTTTGCCATTTTCTAGTACATGTTATGGTAAAACTAATGATGTTGTTCAAAAGTACAACTTATCCCGCAAAAAATAAGCCCTCACATGGCCATATTAACAGAAAAATAAAAAAGTTATGGCTCTGGGAAGGACGGGAGCGAAAAACAAACATGGAAAAACGGAAAATCCCAAGGTCATGAAGGGGTTAATTGTCCTTCAAATGCTGAATAAAAATATCCTACCTGTTTAGTGTGGACTACAAAGTATAACAATATGTTCTATACACCATATAAAAATACTTACATACTATCTGGGCGAGTGATGTAGCAAAGTGTGTACATTGCAATTTCAAACTCAGGACTGGATCCCATAAAGAAAGAGCCAACAGTTTTTAAATAGGTGGACCACTTAAACTGGAAGGTGAAAACATCTGGATAACTGGTCCACTGTAGAGACAAAAAATAAATAAATAACAGAATAAATGAATAGTCTTGTCAGTTTGTCATATACGTATTCTTACTACAATATGTCCAGAAGAACTGGGTAATTCAGCTCATGCTGTATGATATTCGGCACCACTGAAACAAAATCTATCTCATCTGCAAAACAGTTGGAGAAGTGCATGCTACAATTTTACTTACATTAGTTAGTGGGCTTTGATGTGAAGTGACTGTGTACACACATACAAGATATAGATCATAATTACATTATTCTGAACTGGTCCTTATTTGCATGCTAATTTTCCATTGAGACTAATCGGTAATATCAGTTATATTATATGCATATTAGTCTGAAGACATATGTCATTGTAGCGCCCCCACTGCCGCAGGGCCGAGGGGTACCCGGTACCGGGCCTCTGAGTCTCTGCTCTGGGGTTGTCACGGTGGCTAGACCCGGTCCGTGACCCTGCTGAGGGGCGTACAGTGATAGATGTAGATAGTGGTGGTGGTGCGGTGCAGTAAATAACGAGGACACCAGGTTGCAGTCTCTTTACCTCTTTACTGAAGGTCTCTGGGTCCTCAGTCCGGAATACGGTTCACCAGGCTGCGCAAGTCCGGCCGGTCCGATGGCACCTCCAGAGTTCTCCTTGCAGGTGGAAATCTGTGCCTTCCTGCTAGCGCTATGTGTTGTGGTCCTCCCCTGCTGTACTTACGGGATAGTCCCCACAACTGTTGTGTCTGTTTCTCGTGTTCCCTCACAACAACTCGATTAGAT
This sequence comes from Ranitomeya variabilis, assembly GCF_051348905.1. Lineage (NCBI taxonomy): Eukaryota > Metazoa > Chordata > Amphibia > Anura > Dendrobatidae > Ranitomeya > Ranitomeya variabilis. The sequence continues at coordinate 655,776,134 of NC_135234.1, forward strand.
GATGTTCTGCTAATCCTCCGTCCCTCCCGGTGTTAGAGTTGGGACGCACCCGTATGACGGGTAGGCTCGGAGCTCTTCCGGGACCCTAGAGTCGCCCCTCTCCACAGGTTGCCCCCTATGTCTGCATAGGTGATTTAGGTGAGACAGCCCGCCTGTGACTGACTGTCCTGCCGTTGGTTTGAAGTATTGCTTGGAGCTAGATATATGAATACTTCCTCGGCGTTCCGGCCGCCGGTTGTGCGCCTCAGTAGGATGTTGCCTCGGTCTTACAGCACGACTCCTACTGGTATTCTCCTTCTTGCTTTGATCTCGTTTCTCACTCAGCACAATATATCTCACTTCTGATCCTTTCTTAGGGCACCGCCGCTATGCTGAGCAGGCACGGTCCCGTGACGTTCTTTCTGTAGCCAGGCCTCTGTCAGGGTCCCAAACCTGACAGGGACCCTACCGAATCTTCCCCACAACACCCCCTGCCACAAGGTGTTGCCTGGTTCCAACCCAGTCAGCTTTCTGTCTAACTTCCTGCCTGACCCCCAGTTTACCCACACGGTGAGGAGTGGCCCAATAAATAGCACCCTTAGCTCCCCCTGGAGGCCCGACTGTGAAATGTATTGGTGTATGTGATACCTGGTCAGATGAACTCCTTCAGTGCCATCAGACGTACCATAGCCCCCCTTAGCGGCGGAGCCACAGTACTGCAATGACCAGGACTCTGGGGCGCTGCACTCCCCCCCGGTTAAATCCAGTACTCCGGGACTGGGAAGAAAACAACAATACATGTCAGCAAAAAGACATACAATTTTTGTGAGTGCAATAACAATAAGCATATTTGAACAGAACTTCCCTTTATGGGAGGTGAGGACACTTAAAAGTTACAAACATGGTTAAATACTTTCAGATAACTTTTCTTACCCAACCGGGTATTCTACTAAGTGCAAAAATTTTAAACATTAATTTAACATTGCCTTTAAGGATGTACACTCTGAATCCACTAAAGACCTTCTTATAACACATTATAAGGCTTAAGCAACTGTGCTACATTCTCCTACTTTACGTCTGCAGGACCGCCTGTCCCAACGGCTCCAGACCTGCTGCCTCTCCTTTCTTTACAGGACCGCTCCTTTCTGCCCGAGCCTACTGTCCTTCCACTACTATACACAGTATAGAACATATCATTTATCTTTCAGTTCAGGATCACTGAGCCATCTCTATATGGCTCCTAGGAGGACTCACTAACTAACCCCGTACGGGTTCACTTCTCTGTCCTCATTTTCTAACACATTATTGAACATTTCTTACAATCAACTAGTTGGTTACATTTAACTTTCACATATCAACATTATTACTTCTTCTTTCAAAGCATCATCATTCCTTAAGTGCTATCGATGAACATCCCCTTTAAGAGGGGACCAAGTCTCTATGAGGTAGTGCAACTTTTCAAGCTGCAAGTCCGTATGCAGCAAGGACTCCAGTACAAGTTCCAATAACCGTATCTTCGCAAAGAGTCCGTCTTTTATATAAAACCAGTAGAGAGCACCTTTAAGAAGGTGCAACTATGTACAAGGAGTTTGTATCATGCATTGTTCATGATTCAGCAGTTTCTTAGTAACGGAGCAAAAGGTAGAAAAACAAACAAAGAGCAATAGGGATCCCGGGTCAACAAAGGGATCCCTTTAAGAGTTAACCCTGGACGGGTTTTAGCAGCAACATAGCAACAAAACAAACAGTTTGAAGAACTATTTACAGGTTATGAAGAGTTTTAAGATATTTACTTTTGTGGTGCAGAAGGTGGTTTTTGATCCCCGGCCGATGCAGCACCTGTACTGGTAGTTGGTCTCTCAGATGCCATCAGATCAACCGGTGTCTGGATTTGAAGGCTAATCCTGCTTGCAAGTTCAGCAGCCGCTACAAGGCGTACGGTGGTGACAGTAACAAGATCTGGCAAATCTGGAGCAGTCATGATCAGGGCAACAGGTGACGCTCCCTCAGGCTCACACCGGCGAACGTTCCGAGCGCACCATCCTTGTGCATTCCGGTGGCGAGTGTAGGTCACCTGATCCCCCCTTTGCAATGGGTCACCATCTCGACTGCAGCAGGGAGTTTTTATGTTATAACTAGTAACAAAGACATCAGTTGGTAGTCCCGGTTCCTGTATGGAGCCCCATCCCCTCTTCGGGTGGTAGGCCAGCACAGTCCCCCGCTTTACCACGTCTTTCCTGTCGTGCGCAGACTTTCTACGTTGTGTATCATGTTGTTCAGTCTCGTCTCGATCTTTCCAGTGTTGGATTAGACATTGCTTATACTGTTCCCAGGTAAGTACCGCAAGGGTGAGGCTCTCCCCCGGAGCTCCATACGGCTCGTTCCAGGGGGTGTCCCACCGGAGGATCACCCCGTCCGGGCCTACATCTATGGTTTCCCCCATCTTGGTCGGTAGTGGAGGCACCAACTTCCCCATCGCGTCGGGGGTGAGGACTACCCGCTCCACTGAGAGGAAACGGTTATTGTTGCTGGGGTGAGGAGCTGTCACCGGAGCGGGATCGGTCAGGGGAGCGGGATCGGTCGGGAGAGCAGAATCGGCCGGGGGAGTAGGGGTGCCGTCCATACCTGCGCCTGATGTGATTCCACCGATGTCGATCTGTTCCGTTGACGAGGACACTGGAATCGGCTGCAGCCCAGACCGCGGCTCTTCCGGAGTCACTTCTTGATGTGGCTCCGCCCTCCATGGTTCCATGGCTGGGATAGGTAGGCTCGGCTCCTCCACTGGCGGCTCCAAGGAGTTCAGGTCCTTCACCGGCGGTGGACGCGAGTCCGCCTCTGATGGGTGAGGGCAGGTCGGGATCACCTCGCCGTTGCTTGGGCACTTGCTGCTCATCGTCGCTGTCGGGCATCCGGCGGCAACGCATGCACCTGGCTCTGCCATTTCTCCGAGGTCGGGCTCCTTCTTCACCTCGTTCCCGCCGTTGCAAATCAGGGGGCGGTTCTCCTCTGCTGCTGGGTAGGTCGTCCTCTCGCAGCAGGAGTCGGAGGGGGCGGTCGCTACTTCTGGCGCCGCTTTGGTAGTCTCCTCCCATGGCACGCCCTTCTTCTTCCTCCGCGCTCCCTGGAACGCTGCAATGGCGGCAACTTTTGGCGGGAACTTTTGGCGGTAAATGGCAACACACAGTCTTTGCAATAAAGTACAGTCCAAGCACAGTAAATCACAGTTCCGAGGCACACATGACCTGATTCCTCAGGCTTATGTAGATCCTGTTCGTGACGCCAAGTTGTAGCGCCCCCACTGCCGCAGGGCCGAGGGGTACCCGGTACCGGGCCTCTGAGTCTCTGCTCCGGGGTTGTCACGGTGGCTAGACCCAGCCCGTGACCCTGCTGAGGGGCGTACAGTGATAGATGTAGATAGTGGTGGTGGTGCGGTGCAGTAAATAACGAGGACATCAGGTTGCAGTCTCTTTACCTCTTTACTGAAGGTCTCTGGGTCCTCAGTCCGGAATACGGTTCACCAGGCTGCGCAAGTCCGGCCGGTCCGATGGCACCTCCAGAGTTCTCCTTGCAGGTGGAAATCTGTGCCTTCCTGCTAGCGCTATGTGTTGTGGTCCTCCCCTGCTGTGCTTACGGGATAGTCCCCACAACTGTTGTGTCTGTTTCTCGTGTTCCCTCACAACAACTCGATTAGATGATGTTCTGCTAATCCTCCGTCCCTCCCGGTGTTAGGGTTGGGATGCACCCGTATGACGGGTAGGCTCGGAGCTCTTCCGGGACCCTAGAGTCGCCCCTCTCCACAGGTTGCCCCCTATGTCTGCATAGGTGATTTAGGTGAGACAGCCCGCCTGTGACTGACTGTCCTGCCGTTGGTTTGAAGTATTGCTTGGAGCTAGATATATGAATACTTCCTCGGCGTTCCGGCCGCCGGTTGTGCGCCTCAGTAGGATGTTGCCTCGGTCTTACAGCACGACTCCTACTGGTATTCTCCTTCTTGCTTTGATCTCGTTTCTCACTCAGCACAATATATCTCGCTTCTGATCCTTTCTTAGGGCACCGCCGCTATGCTGAGCAGGCACGGTCCCGTGACGTTCTTTCTGTAGCCAGGCCTCTGTCAGGGTCCCAAACCTGACAGGGACCCTACCGAATCTTCCCCACAACACCCCCTGCCACAAGGTGTTGCCTGGTTCCAACCCAGTCAGCTTTCTGTCTAACTTCCTGCCTGACCCCCAGTTTACCCACACGGTGAGGAGTGGCCTAATAAATAGAACCCTTAGCTCCCCCTGGAGGCCCGACTGTGAAATGTATTGGTGTATGTGATACCTGGTCAGATGAACTCCTTCAGTGCCATCAGACGTACCATAGCCCCCCTTAGCGGCGGAGCCACAGTACTGCAACGACCAGGACTCTGGGGCGCTGCACTATGTTATTATACAACATTCTTTGCTCAACCAAAATTTATATTATAATATTCTTGTACCCCTGATGAAGCAAAATTAGTGGTGAAACATGTCAGGGTGCTTATGTCATGAATTTCAACAATGGTGGTCACTGTCCCTGAAAGGTGATGTGTACTGCAGACACACCATAAGCACAAATATTGCAGCAATATGAGAGTGGAGAGCTAGTGCTACCAATTAGACGGCAATACAGTTTAATCTACTCATTTTGGACTTACCGTAGTCCACCAGTTGCATTTTTAAAATTTACGTTAGTGTTGTGTATGTTACAATATTCATTTGAAATAATACCTAATAAAAGTTATGTTTTAATAATGTAGTTGAAGACAGGTACATTTTTTTAGCCATTTGGACAAATGTGTTTTTTATGTTACCTTCCCTCTGGGATGGCATTAACAAAAGCTTTATTTGTGGCCCAAATAATTTTAATGAGATTAGTTATGTCAGCAAAGAATCCGTGCATTGATGGCTGCTGTTTTAAATGACCCCTTACTGCCAATGCCTGCTATAATATTGCCCAAACATAAAGTGAAAGTCAATTCTTTGTGTTCATTTTAACGGTGGATTTCAGTCTTTGCTTTGCATGGGATGAAATCTGCAGGAAATCCATGAAACAATGCACTTGTAAGTGTATGTTCACAGTTATCACAATTTCATCATAAATCGCTTCAAATACGCTTTCAATACTCTTCTAATTTATTTCAATGGAGAAACTACTTCGCTCTTCACAGGGTGAGCATTTTTTATGAGTCTTTCAACATTTTGGCATGGAAAAAAGAAAGGTAACATATTACTTCTTTAAAGGGAACCTGTCACCCCCAAAATCGAGGGTGAGTTATGCCCACCGGCATCAGGGGCTTATCTACAGTATTCTGTAATGCTGTAGATAAGCCCCCGATGTATCCTGAAAGATGAGAAAAAGAGGTTAGATTATACTCACCTGGGCGGGCGGTCCAATCCGGTGGGCGTCGCGGTCGGGTCCGGGGCCTCCCATCTTCACAGGATGACGTCCTCTTCTGGTCTTCACGCTGCGGCTGCGGCGCAGGTGTACTGTGTCTGCCCTGTTGAGGGCAGAGCAAAGTACTGCAGTGTGCAGGCGCCGGGAAAGGTCAGAGAGGCCCGGCGCCTGTGCACTGCAGTACTTTGCTCTGCCCTAAACAGGGCAGACAAAGTACGCCTGCGCCAGAGCCGCAGCATGAAGACCAGAAGAGGATGTCATCTGATGAAGATGGGAGGCCCCGGACCGGACCGCGACACCCATCGGACCGGACTGGGACCGGGACCGCCCCTGGGTGAGTATAATCTAACCTCTTTTTCTTATCTTTTAGGATACATCGGGGACTTATCTACAGCATTACAGAATGCTGTAGATAAGCCCCTGATGCCGGTGGGCTTAGCTCACCCTCGATTTTGGGGGTGACAGGTTCCCTTTAAGGTGGATTCCTTGTGTAATCTGCTCCAAACTTGAAAATGATGCAAAACACAAAACAAAATTAAAAACCACCTAAAAAATTCTTTAAAATAAATAGTCTTCCACAAAAAAAGAGCAGTGTTTCCTGAAGTGGATTCTTCCTGGAAACTAAACAAACAAACAAAAAAAACCTCTGTGTCAACATATCCATGTCGGATTCACACAAGTGTACTTCACAGTCCTATGTCCAGTCTGGCAGAGAATCTCCTTACCCTAACTTACAGCCTCAAATGTGTCTATGAGACTGTAAATTTGACATGAGACCTTTTTTCAGTTTTTCCATTTGGGCAAAGCAGTCTGTATGCATGTAAGGCTACTTTCACATTAGCGTCGTGCACTGCACGTCGCAATGCGACGTTGCGGCGCACCGACGCATACTGTGGAAGTGCTGCACAATGGGGGCAGCGGATGCTGTTTTTCAACGCATCCGCTGTCCCATTGAGAGGTGCGGGGAGGAGGGGGCGGAGTTCCGGCCACGCATGTGCGGTCAGAAATGCTGGACACGACGCACCAAAAAACGTTACATGCAACGTTTTTTGGTGGCGATGGTCCGACGCAACACGACGCAACCGTCGCACGACGGTTGCGACGTGTGGCAATGCGTCGCACTGCGTCGCTAATGCAAGTCAATGGAGAAAAAACAAATCCTGCAAGCACTTTTGCAGGATGTGTTTTTTCTACAAAATGACGCATAGCGACGTGCAGTGCACGACGCTAGTGTGAAAGTAGCCTAAAGGTGGAGAAGGAAGAATTGGAAGCATTTTAAGAGACCGGGGTGGATGAACACAGAACTAAAGGCCCCGTCTCACTTAGCGACGCTAAAGCGATCCCGACAACGATACGACCTGTCAGGGATCGTTGCTGCGTCGCTATGTGGTCGCTGGTGAGATGTCAAACAGTGAGATCTTACTAACGATCGCAGCTGCGATCTCACTGTTTGACATCTCACCAGCGACCTGTAGCGACCTGTACAACGATGTCACATGGGAGCTATTATGAGGATTCAGTGTCTGAGTCGTCAACGAGGTCGTTAGTAAGGTGTCAAACACAGCGATGTGTGCTACCCAGCGGGACCTCAACGATCAAAAAAAGGTCCAGGCCATTCCGACACGACCAGCGATCTCACAGCAGGGGCCTGGTCGCTGCTACATGTCACACATAGCGAGATCGCTACGGAGGTCGCTGTTGCGTCACCAAACTTGTGACTCAGCAGCGATCTCGCTAGCGATCTCGCTTAAGGCCCCGTCTCACATAGCGAGATCGCTAGCGAGATCGCTGCTGAGTCACAAGTTTTGTGACGCAACAGCGACCTCAGTAGCGATCTCGCTATGTGTGACACGTACCAGCGATCAGGCCCCTGCTGTGAGATCGCTGGTCGTGTCAGAATGGCCTGGACCTTTTTTTGGTCGTTGAGGTCCCGCTGACATCGCTGAATCGGTGTGTGTGACACCGATCCAGCGATGTCTTCACTGGTAACCAGGGTAAACATCGGGTTACTAAGCGCAGGGCCGCGCTTAGTAACCCGATGTTTACCCTGGTTACCAGCGTAAATGTAAAAAAAAACAAACACTACATACTCACCATCTGTTGCCCGTCAGGTCCCTTGGCGTCTGCTTCCTGCTCTGACTGAGCCGCCGTAAAGTGAGAGCACAGCAGTGACGTCACCGCTGCGCTCTGCTCTCAGCTCTCACTGTACGGCGGCTCAGTCAGAGCAGGAAGCAGACGCCAAGGGACCTGACGGGCAACAGATGGTGAGTATGTAGTGTTTTTTTTTTTTTACATTTACGCTGGTAACCAGGGTACACATCGGGTTACTAAGCGCGGCCCTGCGCTTAGTAACCCGATGTTTACCCTGGTTACCCGGGTGCTGCAGGGGGACTTCGGCATCGTTGAAGACAGTTTCAACGATGCCGAAGTCGTTCCCCTGATCGTTGGTCGCTGGAGAGAGCTGTCTGTGTGACAGCTCCCCAGCGACCACACAGCGACGCTGCAGCGACGCTGCAGCGACGCTGCAGCGATCAGCATCGTTGTCTGTATCGCTGCAGTGTCGCTGTGTGAGACGGGGCCCTTAGTGAGACGGGGGCTTTAATCACTTGAAAAAGGAAAAAAAGAAATGTGTTGTTCAAGATTTTTATAAATGATCTTGATAAGGTAACTGAAGGTAAACAAATCAAATTTACAGACAATGCAAAGCTAGGAGGGATAGCTAAAGGTACCGTCACATTAAGCGACGCTGCAGCGATAGCGACAGCGATGCCGATCGCTGCAGCGTCGCTGTTTGATCGCTGGAGAGCTGTCACACAGACCGCTCTCCAGCGACCAACGATGCCGAGGTCCCCGGGTAACCAGGGTAAGCATCGGGTTGCTAAGCGCACGGCCGCGCTTAGTTACCCGATGTTTACCCTGGTTACCAGGGTAAAAGTTAAAAAAACAAACAGTACATGCTCACCTGCGCGTCCCCCAGCCTCTGCTTCCTGACACTGACTGAGCGCCGGCCCTAAACTGAAAGTGAAAGCACAGCGGTGACGTCACCGCTCTGCTGTTAGGGCCGGAGCTCAGTCAGTGTCAGGAAGCAGAGGCTGGGGGACGCGCAGGTGAGCATGTACTGTTTGTTTTTTTAACTTTTACCCTGGTAACCAGGGTAAACATCGGGTTACTAAGCGCGGCCCTGCGCTTAGTAACCCGATGTTTACCCTGGTTACCAGTGTAAAATATCGCTGGTATCCTTGCTTTTGCTGTCAAACACGGCGATACACGGCGACCTAGCGACCAAATAATGTGCAGACCTTCTAGCAGCGACCAGCAATTTCACAGCGGGATTCTGATCGCTGCTGCGTGTCAAATACAGCGATATCGCTATCCAGGTCGCTGCAACGTCACGGATCGCTGGCGATATCGCCTAGTGTGACGGTACCTTAACACTAGACAAGACAGAGAAAGGATTCAGAAGGATCTAGATAAGGTTAAACAATGGCCAGTGACTTAAGGTACCTTCACACTGAACAACTTAACAACGATATCACTAGCGATCTGTGATGTTGCAGCGTCCTGGATAGCGATATCGTTGTGTTTGACACGCAGCAGCGATCAGGATCCTGCTGTGACATCGTTGGTCGGAGCTAGAAGGCCAGCACCTTATTTCGTCACTGGATCACCCGCTGACATCGCTGCATCGGCGTGTGTGACGCCGATCCCAGCGATGTCTTCACTGGTAACCAGGGTAAACATCGGGTTACTAAGCGCAGGCCCTGCGCTTAGTAACCCGATGTTTACCCTGGTTACCAGTGTAAATGTAAAAAAAACACTACATACTCACATTCCGGTGTCTGTCACGTCCCCCGGCGTCCGCTTCCCTGCACTGTGTCAGCGCCGGCCGGCCGTAAAGGTGACGTCACCGCTGTGCTTTAGGGCCGGCGCTTACACAGTGCAGGGAAGCGGACGCCGCAGACGCGACAGACACCGGAATGTAAGTATGTAGTGTTTGGTTTTTTTTACATTTACACTGGTAACCAGGGTAAACATCGGGTTACTAAGCACGGCCCTGCGCTTAGTAACCCGATGTTTACCCTGATTACCCGGGGACTTCGGCATCGTTGGTCGCTGGAGAGCTGTCTGTGTGACAGCTCTCCAGCGACCACACAACGACGAAACAGCGACGCTGCAGCGATCGGCATCGTTGTCTATATCGCTGCAGCGTCGCTTAATGTGACGGTACCTTAATAGAATGGTATTTAACAGGGAGAAATGCAAGATTCTACATCTGGGCAAGAAAAACGCAAATTACATCTATAAAATGGGAGGAATAGAACTAAGCAACAGCACGAGTAAAAAAGACATGGGTATACTAATAGATCACAAACTGCACATGATTCAACAGTGTGATGCAGCGTCAATAAAGGAAAACACAGTTCTAGGATGTATTAAGAGAAGCATATAGTCTAGATCACATGATGTAATTATCCCCCTCTACTCCTCCTTGGTTAGGCCTCATCTGAAATACTGTGTCCAGTTCTGAGCACCACATTTTAAAAAAGGCATTGAACAACTAGAGCAAGTACCAGGATGGTAAGCGGACTGCAAAGTATGGCCTACAAGGATCGATTAAAGGATCTGCAAAAAAGAAGTCTAAGAAGAGACTTAATAGCTGCCTACAAATATCTGATTGGATGTCACAGTGTAGAGGGATCATCATTACTCTAATTTGCACATGGAAATACGAGAGACAATGGAATAAAACTGAAAGGGAGAAACTACATAAAAGATATCAATGGTATGAAACTGAATGGGAGGAGACACAGATTAGATATTAGAAAAACTTTTTGACAGTTAGGGTGATCAATGAGTGGAACAGACTACCACGAGAGGTGATGAGTTCTCCTTTAATGGAAGTCTTTAAAGAGAGGCTGGACAGACATTTGTCTGAGATGGTTTAGTGAATCCTGCATTGACCAGGGGGTTGACTCAATGACCCTTGTGGTCCGTTCCAACTCTAACATTCTATGATTCTATGAAAAGAAAAAAATAAGATGCTGAACACCCTCTCTGAAGACTCCTGACTGTATATTTAATGTGACCTGTGGTTTTATGTGTTTTACCCTTATGTAGACTGCAGTTTTCCTGTATACATGGGTGGAAAGGTTTAACTGTAGGGCCAGCCCATAGCTTGAGGAGGAGTAGATGGGCACTAGGAGTTAGTTCCTGTTTGTTATAATTAATTTTGGTTGAGTTAGAGAGAAGAAAGGACACCATCCAGGGGCGGACACAAGCAGCAATGGGCCCCTGTGCAGGAAATACGTCGAGGCCCCCCTCATGCACGACAGTGTGTATAAAATGCCTATAATAACATATGCGTATACACAGCAGAAGATATACACACACACTAGCCCTATATTCATAGCAGCACACACACACACACACACACTAGCCCTATATACATAGCAGCACACACACACTAGCCCTATATACATAGCAGCACACACACACACTAGCCCTATATTCATAGCAGCACACACACACACACACTAGCCCTATATACATAGAAGCACACACACACACACACTAGCCCTATATACATAGCAGCACACACACACACACACACACTAGCCCTATATACATAGCAGCACACACACACACACACAAGCCCTATATACATAGCAGCACACACACACACACACTAGCCCTATATTCATAGCAGCACACACACACACACACTAGCCCTATATTCATAGCAGCACACACACACACTAGCCCTATATACATAGCAGCACACACACACACACACTAGCCCTATATTCATAGCAGCACAGACACACACACTAGCCCTATATTCATAGCAGCACAGACACACACACTAGCCCTATATTCATAGCAGCACACACACACACACACACTAGCCCTATATTACATAGCAGCACACACACACACTAGCCCTATATACATAGCAGCACACACACACACTAGCCCTATATACATAGCAGCACACACACACACACACACTAGCCCTATATTCATAGCAGCACAGACACACACACTAGCCCTATATTCATAGCAGCACAGACACACACACTAGCCCTATATTCATAGCAGCACAGACACACACACTAGCCCTATATTCATAGCAGCACACACACACACACACACACACTAGCCCTATATTCATAGCAGCACACACACACACACACACTAGCCCTATATTACATAGCAGCACACACACACACTAGCCCTATATACATAGCAGCACACACACACACTAGCCCTATATACATAGCAGCACACACACACACACACTAGCCCTATATTCATAGCAGCACAGACACACACACTAGCCCTATATTCATAGCAGCACAGACACACACACTAGCCCTATATTCATAGCAGCACAGACACACACACTAGCCCTATATTCATAGCAGCACACACACACACACACACACACACACACACACTAGCCCTATATTCATAGCAGCACACACACACACACACACTAGCCCTATATTACATAGCAGCACACACACACTAGCCCTATATACATAGCAGCACACACACACACTAGCCCTATATACATAGCAGCACACACACACACACACTAGCCCTATATTCATAGCAGCACAGACACACACACTAGCCCTATATTCATAGCAGCACAGACACACACACTAGCCCTATATTCATAGCAGCACACACACACACACACACACACACACTAGCCCTATATTCATAGCAGCACACACACACACACACACTAGCCCTATATTACATAGCAGCACACACACACACTAGCCCTATATACATAGCAGCACACACACACACTAGCCCTATATACATAGCAGCGCGCACACACACACACACACACACACACTAGCCTATATACATAGCAGCACGCACACACACACACTAGCCCTATATACATAGCAGCACACACACACACACATACACACACACTAGCCCTATATACATAGCAGCACACACACACTAGCCCTATATACACACACAGCAGTATACACACACAATAGCCCTATACACACACACTAGCCCTATATACACACACAGCAGTACACACACACTAGCCCTATATACACACACACTAGCCCTATATACACACACAGCAGTACACACACTAGCCCTATATACACACACTAGCCCTATATACACGCACACAGCAGTATACACACACACTAGCCCTATATACACGCACACAGCAGTATACACACACAGCAGTATACACACACTAGCCCTATATACACACACAGCAGTACACACACACTAGCCCTATATACACACACACTAGCCCTATATACACACACAGCAGTACACACACTAGCCCTATATACACACACTAGCCCTATATACACGCACACAGCAGTATACACACACACTAGCCCTATATACACGCACACAGCAGTATACACACACAGCAGTATACACACACTAGCCCTATATACACACAGCAGTACACACACACTAGCCCTATATACACACACTAGCCCTATATACATGCACACAGCAGTATACACACACAGCAGTATACACACACACTAGCCCTATATACACACAGCAGTACACACACACTAGCCCTATATACACACACACACTAGCCCTATATACACGCACACAGCAGTATACACACACAGCAGTATACACACACACTAGCCCTATATACACACACAGCAGTACAAACACACTAGCCCTATATACACACACTAGCCCTATATACACGCACACAGCAGTATACACACACACTAGCCCTATATACACACACAGCAGTACACACACACTAGCCCTATATACACACTAGCCCTATATACACGCACACAGCAGTATACACACACACTAGCCCTATATACACACACAGCAGTACACACATACACACACTAGCCCTATATACACACAGAGCAGTATACACACACAGCAGTACATCCACACACACTAGACAGACCAACATACATCACATGGAATGTGTACCTACAGAAAGTGCAGTTGCAGGGAGGGAGCTGGTCCGTCCCAGAAGAACACAGGAAATGAGCAGGGGAGACATGGAGCCTGTCGACTGCTCTCAGCCTTACAGACTCCTGGCGGGCCGGCCCTTCACCTACCTCGAGTAGTGATTCCCCCTCCTACTATTTTCATGTGTATCCCAGTCCTGCCGATCATTGGGGCTCTGGGAAGAGTGTGCACGTGCACAGCAGCAGTCACAAGCAGAGCCGCAGCTTCAGTGACTCGAGGGACCCTCACTCCTCTCTTCCTGCATCTGCCGTCACCGCGAAGCACCAGTGACAGCCGGACAGCAGCGTAATGTATGCTAACAGGTGAGGTCAGGAAGGGGGCCCCTTTTGACCATCATATCACATGTGCGCAGCAGAGCGGGCCCCCTGCTTCTCCTGTTAGCAGTAATACTGCCGCCGGCTGTCATTCACCTCATTGCTTTGTATCTCCGTCGGGGCCCCCTCCCACTCTGGGCCCCGGTGCAGTTGCACCGGTTGAACCGGCGGTATGTCCGCCCCTGACACCATCAGTCAGTTTTGGGCATCATCTGAAGAGTGCAAAGAGAAGAGCAGATCTGCAAGGTAGCATCTTTTCAGCATGCAAGTAACAATGGCGTCAGTCTCGCCTTATATCAGTAAAGTTAGGACACCTACTGGAAGCGAATTTTAAGCAAGTCTTAGCCAGAGCTGGAGGTCTTTGTGAAAAAATACTGGATCAGCCAGACTGTGGCACCTCTGTAAGTTTAATCTGGAAGAGTTCCCTTACGCAGTCCACAGAGTGTAGTCTGGGTGCAGTGACCACATCGCAACACGTCAAACTATGATGCCCTATACTGGGAAGATGGAGACCCTCAGTGTAGCCGGTTATTCATTTGCAACATTCTACACAGGAAATGTGCTGCTGTCCACAACTGTCAAGTGTAAACCTCTGTCATATTGTGCACTTGAAAAAATTTGAAAATTATTTCTGCTACCCATTGAAAATATATGTTCCATACCTAGTAAATAACAGTTAATTTTCTAAACCTGTCTGTCTTTTTCATCGCGGAGGACCCAGGGACCCCTTTGTAGGGTTTTTTAGGGATGCAGAAGTAAACGTTGGTCAGTTGTGTCCCATACATGCGGACTGTTAAATTCGGTCATGTAAACCCTGCATTGGGTTGGGTTTCGATGACCTTATCAAAAATCATTTCTTTTTTTCTAATACAGAAAAATTTACCTTTTTGTGTATGAGAAAATGTAATCCTGTGTACATTTTTACATCTGTATAGCATTCAGCAATACACCCCACTCTACTGAGTACCATTTGATGAATGTAATACCAGTATGATTATAGGATCCATTTTGTGAGACAAAAGATTCCATTTTGTGTCTTTGGTATGGTGTTTTTCACATGGACCAAAAATATGACTTACTGAACCTGCGGAATGTGTTTCTAAGGCCATGATCAGGCGGCCAATGACAATACGTCATCCATATGCCATCAATATGTCATCCATATGTCTGTATTTTACAAGGGGTCTGCTTTTATACATGAACAGTTGAAAAATTATATAATGCCAAATACAATTTGCTATATTAAAAATTGTAATAGATTATTAAAAATGGATGCCATAACAGATGGTGTCCATTTTGTATCAGTCGTTTGATTGAGTCAATGAATTTAATTGGATCAGAGTAGTGCATGCTGTGATTTTTCACGTGCGGACCCCCCCATCCATATTATGAAAAATCATCAATCTGACTTCTCTGCGCGCAGTCTGTTTGGCATGTGAATATCATAAGGAGTGAAAATATACCCATCTGAACAAGCCTTAATACAAGTTGTCCATAATGTCAGCGTATAGTTTGAGTCTGCATTTTCTAGTAACGCAGTGGTCTAAATATTTTTAATCTATATAATTTTTTCACAATAAAATATGTTTGTTTTAATAAAACTACTTTCGGGTGCATCCAGTATATGTAGTACTCAGCTTGACATTTCCTAAATATCTAATTACCATTATTCATCTTGATTCAATTCAATTAACCATATTCAACTATCGTCACTTAGTGGTTGTTTATGCTAATTACTTGCATGAGACAAAGGGACTCCCATCTTAGTGCAGTTTCTGAGTCATCTTTGCACATCTGTAAAGGTACCTTCACACGAAGCGACGCTGCAGCGATAGCGACAACGATGCCGATCGCTGCAGCGTCGCTGTTTGATCGCTGGAGAGCTGTCACACAGACCGCTCTCCAGCGACCAACCATGCCGAGGTCCCCGGGTAACCAGGGTAAACATCGGGTTGCTAAGCGCAGGGCCGCGCTTAGTAACCCGATGTTTACC
This sequence comes from Ranitomeya variabilis, assembly GCF_051348905.1. Lineage (NCBI taxonomy): Eukaryota > Metazoa > Chordata > Amphibia > Anura > Dendrobatidae > Ranitomeya > Ranitomeya variabilis. The sequence goes on from NC_135234.1 coordinate 655,791,851, forward strand.
CTGGTTACCAGCGTAAAAGTAAAAAAAACAAACAGTACATGCTCACCTGCGCGTCCCCCAGCGTCTGCTTCCTGACACTGACTGAGCTCCGGCCCTAACAGCACAGCGGTGATGTCACCGCAGTGCTTTCACTTTCACTTTAGGGCCGGTGCTCAGTAAGTGTCAGGAAGCAGACGCTGGGGGACGCGCAGGTGAGCATGTACTGTTTGTTTTTTTTACTTTTACGCTGGTAACCAGGGTAAACATCGGGTTACTAAGCGCGGCCCTGCGCTTAGCAACCCGATGTTTACCCTGGTTACCAGTGTAAAATATCGCTGGTATCGTTGCTTTTGCTTTCAAACACAACGATACACGGCGATCGGACGACCAAATAAAGTTCTGGACTTTATTCAGCAACGACCAGCGATATCACAGCAGGATCCTGATCGCTGCTGCGTGTCAAACGAAACGATATCGCTAGCCAGGACGCTGCAACGTCACGGATCGCTAGCGATATCGTTTCGTGTGAAGGTACCTTAACACCCCCAAAATAGTAAATTACTAATATAATGGTGCATCACTGCTGTCTTCGGACAATAATGCAGCCACTCAAATTTAAATTAGATTAATTACTATTAATAATTTAAATATGCATACAATTAATAAAGGAGACAAATGGTTATGTAGGACTCGTTTTTCTAATCAAATTCAAGGGTAATGTTTCCTTATGCATTAAATTAATCCCAGTAAAGAAAAGGGAAAAAATATCTTGCAAAGACAATCTTTTCTTTCTCCCTATGGAAGATAGTGATTCAAATGACCTTTTTAACCTCTTCACACCCCAAGCCTGTTTTCACCTTCATGACCAGGCCAAGTTTAACAATTCTGACCAGTGTCACTTTATGAGGTAATAACTCTGGAACGCTTCAATGTATCCCACTGATTCTGTTTTTTCGTAACATATTCTACTACATGATAGTGGTAAAATTTGTTTGATATATGACTTATTTGTGAAAAAATCAGAAATTTGGTGAAAATTTTGCAATTTTCAAACTTTTAAATTTTATGGCCTTAAACCAAAGATATATGTCAATCCAACTAGTTAATAAATACATTTCCCCCCATGTCTAATTTTTTTTAAAGGAAGCTAGATGGGTTAAAAGTTGACCAGTGATTTTTCAATTTTCCATTCCAACAAAATTAACAAAATGATTTTCTTAGGAACCACATCACATTTGACGTGACTTTGAGAGGTCTATATGACAGACAAAATCCAAAAGTTAAACCATTTTAAAAACTGCACCCCTCAAATTCCTCAGAACCACCACATTCAAGAAGGTTATTAACCTTTCAGGTGCAATTCATTTTTTTTCACAAAAATATTAATTTAGACCCATTTTTTTATTATTTTATAAGGGTAATAAGAGGAAATCGACCTAAAAATTTCATGTACAATTTCTCCTGAGAATGCGGATACCCCATTTGTGGGGGAAAACTACTGTTTGGGCTCATGGCAGGGCCCAGAAATGATGGAGCACCACTTGCCTTTTTGAACGTAAAATTGGTTGGAATGGAGAGCGGACACCATGTTGCGTTTGGAGAACCCCTGATGTGCCTAAACCCCATTTTGGAAGCTAGACCCCTCAAGGAACTTATCTAGATGTGTGGTGAGCGCCTTGATCCCTCAGTTGCCTTACAGAGGTTTATAATGTAGAGCTGTAAAATAAAAGTCACATTTTTCCCACAAAAATTTTTTTTTAAAATTTCAGATTGTGCTGGAATGGTGTGAGGGTGCCATGTCACATTGGCAGAGCCCCTGAGGTGCCAGACCTGCCGAAACCCCCCATAAGGGACGTAATTCTACAAACTACACCTCTCAATGAAGTCATCTAGGGGTGCAGTGAACATGTTGACACTACATGTGCCTCACAGAATTTGAAACCATTGGGCGCTGAAGAAAGAATATTTTAATTTTTACAGCTAAAATGTTATTTTAGCCCCAAACTTTTAATTTTTATAAGGGGTAAGAGGAAAAACTGGACCTCTCAGTTTGTTGGGAAATTTCTCCTGACTATGCCAATACTCTACATGTAATCATGAACTACTTTTGAGGCACCGTACAAAACTCAGAAGGGAAGGAGTGCTATAATTTACTGCAGATTTTACAGTTATGGTTTGCGGGTGCCATGACCCACTGGGAGAGCCCTTGAAGTGCCAGAACAGCAGAATTTCCCCATATGTGACCCCAGTTTACAAACTACACCTCTCAATGAATTAATCTAAGAGTGCAGTGATCATATTGACACAACGGGTGTGTCCCAGAAATTTATAACATTGGACAGGGAAGAAAAAATAATACATTTTTTACCACAAAAATGTTGTTTTAGGCCCAGATTTTACATTTTCACAAGAGGAAATGAGTAAAAGATGGCACCAAAATTTGTCACACAATTTCTTATGAATGTGTAAATACCTCAGATGTGGATGTACAGTATTGCTTAGCCACACAGCGAGACTAGGGAGGGAAGGAGCGCTATTTGTCTTCTGTAGCACAGATTTTCCTTGAATAGTTTGCGTACTTCATATACAGAGCCTGTGTGAATCATGTAATCCCTTATAAAAAACTAACTTTATTGAAAAAATATTTTTAATTACACACCCTCCCAGTGCAAATATATCACAATATATAAATGGCCTGACATAACCTACAGAAACCCTATGATGACCTACTGACCCTTCCTAGCAGCGGGGGTTGGCGCCCTAAAAGAAACGATTTTTTGGCGCCCCTACTCAGCGGCGGCTGTCCCTGTTGCCAGAGATGAAGGAATAGTACTTATTGGATCACAGAGTAGGTTATGTGCCTATTGACACCCTTGTACATAGATATTGCGTACCTGGCGGTTTTTATAGGACCCATCTAACACAGATACAACTTATGGACCCTTGTTAGTTAATCAGAGCCTGCACGCTAAGAAGCAAAAACCAAGGGACCAAATGACTAGCTTTACACACACAGTTAATACATGATGAAACCGCCACATTGGATGCAAATATACATATACAGAGCCCCTAGGTGCTAGAATAACAGAATACCTCCCTCAAGTGACCCCAATTTGGAAATTATACCCCTTTGAGAATTTATCTACGTGTGTAGTGATGATTTTGACTAAATGGGTGTTTTCCAGAAACAAGCAGCAGTGGATGTTGTTGAGTGAAAATAGCAAATCTGCTATTGTAGTGCCCAGTACGTTGTAGTACCCAGTACTAGTAGGCCGGCTGCCGTCCCTACAGAAATTCCAAACATGTGGACACTAAATGTGGTTTAGGCACATTGTGGGACTCAAAAGAGATGGGGGCATTTGGATTTGGGAGGATAGAATTTGCTGGACTTTTTTTGGGGGGTGAGGAGCCATAGAGCTTTTCCCAAGCCTTTATGCTACCAGTAATGTGGAAGCCTACTATATTTCTGTTAACAGATAACAAACCTGAGTGGAGCATTGTTTTTGTGATTGAGTTGAACCTTCTATTGGGAACATTTTACAATGTTTGGGATCACATTTATCCTACACTCTATGTTAAGCACTTACATCAGGGTTTCCATCTAAATCTCCAAATGATGTGATTTAGCTCAAATCCCCAAGTGAACCATTCACTATAATGAGGCAGCACTCTATCTGGCCTCTGTTCAGTGGTGTCCTTCTTTTCAGAGGTGCACAAAACTGTGGCAGCCCACACTTTTTTGCACTCCTAAAAAGACGGATACCGCCGGATCATAGGCCAGACATCATCCATAGTGCCTCAATCTCTGTCATTTTGGCGAATCTTCTGGAGTTCCATCTGAATCACGTATTTCAAAGATTCAACCCCGGCGTAAGCGCTCAGCGCAAGATAAATGTGAGCCAAGCCTTACTGCGATCTTTGGGAGGCAGAATGAACAAATCAAAGGCAGGTGAACAATTGGTTTTATTTATTTTTTATGCCGTTCCTCGTGCAGTATAAATGATTAGATGACTATTTTTTTATGGTTGGCTGCTGTCACACACTAAAAGTTTTTGCATTGCCATATTTGGAGAGCTATAATTTTTCCATATTTTTGCTGACAGAGTCATGTGCTGGTTTGTTTTTCCGGGATGAGTTGACGTTTTTCATGGTACCAATTTTGGGCCCTTGTTATTTTTTTTATTGCTTTCTATTCCAATTTTTGGGAGGTAGAATGAACAAAAAACAGCAATTCAGGAATAGTTTTTTTTTTGTTTTTTTAATGCTGTTCCACATGTAGTAAAATTGATAATGAAGCTTTATTCTTTGGGTCAGTACAATTACAGTGATAGCACATTCATTTTTTTATGTTTTGGTGCTTTTACACAATAAAAACTATTTCATAGAAAAAATAATTATTTTTGCATAGCTGTATTCTGAGAGCTATAACTTTTTTATTTTTCAGCTTATGGAGCTGTATGACAGCTTGTTTTTTGCGGGACAAGATGCCGTTTTCAGTGGTACCATTTTTATTTACATTTGTCTTTTTGTTCACGTTTTATTCCACTTTTTGTTCAGAGGTATGGTGAAAAAGCATTTTTTTTTGCTTCTTTTTAAAAAATGTTGGGGTGTTCACTGAAGGGGTTAACTAGTGGGACAGTTTTATAGGTTGGGTCATTCTGGACGAAGCAATACCAAATGTGTGTAATATGTGTACTTATTGGTACTATATATACAGCTCTGGCAAAAATTAAGAGACCACCACAACAAAACCCTGTCATGGGCAGCCCAATCTCCAGACCTGAACCCCATTGAAAACCTCTGGAATGTAATCAGGAGCATGATGGATAGTCACAAGTCATCAAACAAAGAACTGCTTACATTTTTGCACCAGAAGCAGTGTGAAAGACTGGTGGAAAGAATGCCAAGACGCATGAAAGCTGTGATTAAAAATCATGGTTATTCCACAAGATATTGATTTCTGAACTCTTTCCGAGTTAAAACATTAGTATTGTTGTTTCTAAATGATTATGAACTTGTTTTCTTTGCATTATTTGAGGTCTGAAAGCACTTGTTTTTTTTTCTTAATTTTGACCATGTCTCCTTTTCAGAAAAAAATACAAAATGTATTGCTTGGAAATTTGGAGACATGTTGTCAGAAGTTTATAGAAGTTTATAGAATAAATGAACAATTTACAATTAACATTTTACTCAAAAATATACCTATAAAGAGAAAAATCAGACAAAATGAACATTTTGGAGTGGTCTTTTAATTTTTGCCAGAGCTGTATATACAGTTAGGTCCATATATATTTGGACAGAGACAACATTTTTCTAATTTTGGTTATAGACATTACCACAATGAATTTTAAACAAAACAATTCAAATGCAGTTGAAGTTCAGACTTTCAGCTTTCATTTGAGGGTATCCACATTAAAATTGGATGAAGGGTTTAGGAGTTTCAGATCCTCAACATGTACCACCCTGTTTTTAAAGGGACCAAAAGTAATTGGACAGATTCAATCATTTTAAATAAAATGTTAATTTTTAGTACTTGGTTGAAAACCCTTTGTTGCCAATGACTGCCTAAAGTCTTGAACTCATGGACATCACCAGACGCTGAGTTTCCTCCTTTTTGATGCTCTGCCAGGTCGTCACTGCGGTGGTTTTCAGATGCTGTTTGTTTGTGGGCCTTTCTGTCTGAAGTTTAGTCTTTAACAAGTGAAATGCATGCTCAATTGGGTTGAGATCAGGTGACTGACTTGGCCATTCAAGAATATTCCACTTCTTTGCTTTAATAAACTCCTGGGTTGCTTTGGCTTTTTGTTTTGGGTCATTGTCCATCTGTAGTATGAAACGACGACCAATCAGTTTGGCTGCATTTGGCTGGATCTGAGCACACAGTATGGCTCTGAATACCTCAGAATTCATTCGGCTGCTTCTGTCCTGTGTCACATCATCAATACACACTAATGACCCAGTGCCACTGGCAGCCATGCATGCCCAAGCCATCACACTGCCTCCGCCGTGTTTTACAGATGATGTGGTATGCTTAGGATCATGAGCTGTACTACGCCTTCACCATACTTTTCTCTTTCCATCATTCTGGTAGAGGTTGATCTTGGATTCATCTGTCCAAAGAGTGTTCTTCCAGAACTGTGCTGGCTTTTTTAGATGTTTTTTAGCACAGTCCAGTCTAGCCTTTTTATTCTTGATGCTTATGAGTGGCTTGCACCATGCAGTGAACCCTCTGTAGTTACTTTCATGCAGTCTTCTCTTTATGGTAGATTTGGATATTGATACTCCTACCTCCTGGAGAGTGCTGTTCACTTGGTTAGCTGTTGTGAAGGGGTTTCTCTTCACCATGGAGATTATTCTGCGATCATCCACCACTGTTGTCTTCCGTGGGCGCCCAGGTCTTTTTGCATTGATGAGTTCACCAGTGCTTTCTTTCTTTCTCAGGATGGACCAAACTGTAGATTTTGCCACTCCTAATTTTGTAGCAATTTCTCGGATGGTTTTTTTCTGTTTTCGCAGCTTAAGGATGGCTTGTTTCACCTGCATGGAGAGCTCCTTTGACCGCATGTTTACTTCACAGCAAAACCTTCCAAATGCAAGCACCACACCTCAAATCAACTCCAGGCCTTTTATCTGCTTAATTGAGAATGACATAACGAAGGGATTGCCCACACCTGTCCATGAAATAGCCTTGGAGTCAATTGTCCAATTACTTTTGGTCCCTTTAAAAACAGGGTGGCACATGTTAAGGAGCTGAAACTCCTAAACCCTTCATCCAATTTTATTGTGGATACCCTCAAATGAAAGCTGAAAGTCTGAACTTCAACTTCATTTGAATTGTTTTGTTTAAAATTAATTGTGGTAATGTCTATAAGCAAAATTAGAAAAATGTTGCCTCTGTCCAAATATATATGGACCTAACTGTATATTTATTTGCATTATTTTGTGATTTTTTCTGAAAAGATTTTTTTTTTTTTTTTTACTTTGTCCTACTATGGGACTTTGACTTATATAGCTCTGATCGCAGTTGTAAAGCATAGCAATGCAGAAGCACTGCTATGCTTTATAACCTGCCAGTGCTGCAAGCACAAATTAGTTAGATCCTGCACTAAACATGATTTAACTAACTTGCTAGAGCCTGGTGACCCGGATGTCATCATGATGACATCAGGTCACCGATCGGGCCCTCACTATCATGACGCGGTGGTACCGATTGTAAAGCAGAGGGCACTCCCTACCTTTGCCTAGTGATCCGAGTGTCAGTGCTCGGTGCTCTGATCCTCTCGCATGACAGGATCAGAGCACAGCTGCGGAGTAGATGGAGAAATGACTTTCTCTATCACCTCTGATGCCGGTGTTGGCGTATATCGCACTGCACTCGGGTGATATCTGAGTGCAATGCGATATTTCACTCGCACCCATTGACTTGTTTGGGTGCGAGGGAGCTGAGTCTCGCTGCCAATCACATCATGCTGCGATTGTTCTTTCATGCACAAATCGGCACAAGAAATTAATCATAGATATGAGCTGCCCCATAGAATAACACTAGGCAGAGTGCTATGGGATGTTTTATCACATAGCACTTGGCCCGTGTTATACGGTAGTGTGACTCCGGCCTTCTCTGAATGCTAAGCTGTGTTTAACCCAGCCCATACCACTGGTGGGCAGCTTTCTGTGTACACTGTGTATAGCTGCCAATCAGTAGTGTGGGTTGGCTGGACTACCTGGCAGAAGGCCAAGTACTGCTCAAGTGTTAAGATCAATGTTTTATCAACAGAAAATTATTATCAAAACTACAGCAAGCAGCTCAATAAGTGACACATTACTGAATTCAGTGTTACATAGTTACATAGTTATTAAGGTTGAAGGAAGACTTTAAGTCCATCTAGTTCAACCCATAGCCTAACCTAACATGCCCTAACATGTTGATCCAGGGGAAGGCAAAAAAACCCCATGTGGTAAGAGTAAGCTCCATCATGGGGAAAAAAATTCCTAAGTGTCTCTGTCTCTACATTGTGCTGCTCTCAGATTAGGTAACAAAAACCTGGTGACAGATTCCATTTAAGACCTTACAGGGAATATTCGCTAGGTTACAAATATAGCTGATTATAAAGAACCTACAGCAACACAGAAGTAAAAGAATAATTACTGTAACCAACTTCCTACTGACAGATGTATTACACCTACCGGTCCATCTGAACTGTAGCTTAGATAGTTAATCTCACCGGCCTTCTCCAGCAGATACAGATTCACCCAGCTGTGAAATCCAGATATTTTTCCTTTGTGAATTTCCCCTGCATTCAGAAAACAAAGTGATTAGAGCAACAGTGCAGTCTGTCCACGTTCAGGAAACGCTGCGTTTTTGACGCAGCGTTGAGCAGCATGCATAAAAAACGCAGCGTCCAGATGTTACAGCATAGTGGAGGGGATTTCATGAAATCCTGTCTCCACTATGCAGTAAAAGACGCATGCGGCAGACCCGAGAAAACTCACATGCGTCGCGTCTTTTAAGAATGCAGCATGTCCTTACATTGCAGAAAAAACTCAAGGACAACGGAGGTGACCTGCCAGTGACCTCAGGTGCAGATTTGGTCAGGATTTTACCTGCATAAAATCCTGACCAAATCCTGAGGCAATCCTGAACGTGGACACATACCTTTAGGGTATGTGTCCACGTTCAGGATTGCATCAGGATTTGGTCAGGATTTTTCATCAGTATTTGTAAGCCAAAAACAGGAGTGGAACAATTAGAGGAAAAGTATAATAGAAACATATGCTCCACTTTTGCATTTATCACCCACTCCTGGTTTTGGCTTACAAATACTGATGGAAAATCCTGACCAAATCCTGATGCAATCCTGAACGTGGACACATACCCTTAGGGTACGTCCATACTGATCAGATATCTGGGGATTTTCCATCTGAATTTTTCAGGCGTAAAATCCACTGTGTGTTACAGTATCGGCATTGTGGATTTCACAAATATATGCAGCACAAACTGATCTGCGCAACAATGTATTTTGCAATGTATTAGGGGCAATCCTTGTCAATTCCAAAGCAAAATCACAAGTAGAAATCTGCATGTTATTTACATGGATTTTGCCAGGGATTTGAAATGGTACCTTAAACCACAGAAATCTTTGGTGTTTTCCCCACTGACTCACAGTAGGAAATGATGTCTATCTGAATGTTACATCCCCATGCCTGGTCTTGTGTTCTTTGTAGGTTGGGAACATTGCATTTGATTTCCCCCTCAGTTGCTCCGTCAGAACTTAGTCTTAATCACAGAAAAAGAGGATTCGGACCTAAGCGCTGATGAGACCATTGAATGCTATGATGAAGTAGCTATCATTTTTTTTCGGACATAATTTGCAGCCATATCCACATATTTGAGGTGGACCAAGACGTAGTCAGCTGCATATTGGTGAATTAAGCATATATTGCTGAAAATAATGGCCGACAGAGCACACAGTGACTCCATCTGCATAAATATAGTCAATAGCCCCATCTGTGCATAGACCGGAATTCCATGTTCCAAGGTTTCAGATATAAACCCCGATGGAGCCACTTGCGTGGGGATCAGATGCAATGTGAACCCGGCTTTACCAATATCTATACTTTGTCCTCATCTCAACTTTTAAATCACTTTTGATCACACGGTCATTACCTACCTGCATTATCTTGTAATTCTTTCGGTATGTGTCATTTCTATTGTGTTTCAATGTGCTGGAAATATTTATCTCACCATGGAAGACATGTTCAAAGCCTGAAGAGTCCAAGGAACCTTTAGAGCGCGTGTACAATCCAAACCACATTTCCCGTAGGTCACTCTCAAAACTTTCAACTGATGTGTAATAACCTGTACATCAAAACTGTATGTCAGACAATCCACAAAGTCAAGATGCATTTATGTTTCCCAATTCATAAAAGTCATTCTCTAATAAACAAACAGAACTTTAGTGTTAACTGAATGCACAAAATAAGAGAAAAATAAGCATAAATGAAAGGTTCTGCAGCTGCCCTGTCCAAGGTGAACTACTTTGATTAATTAACCAGGTAAAAATGTTTTCCCATCTTAGACATCCATAGCATCTCTATAGGATATTCCATAGAAGATTGACAGCACCTATCTTAAGAACCATGCCCCATCTAAGTTACAGAACTTCCATAGAAGTGACTGTAGAGAGCAGCAAATGTGTGGCCACTTTCCAACATAAAAACCTGAATAGACAGATCTGTCAAAAAAACCAAGAAAAGTCACCACTTTCTCCCAAGCCGCAAAAAAAACACAAATGGAGTTGGTCACATTCATCCTGCAACGATCACCTTTCAATTTCGGGAGTGCAAGACCGGATCCATGTTCTCAAGATAAGTGTCCCAAAGATAGGACCTGGATCTAGCAGATACTTATAGCATATCACATGAATATGGCATTAATGCTGAGATAAGAATAATCTTTATACATATATATACAGTAGGTACGGAATGTATTCAGACCCCTTTAAATTGTTCACTCCTTGTTTCATTGCAGCCATTTGATAAACTCAAAAAAGTTCATTTTTTCCCATTAATGTACACTCTGCACCCCATCTTGACTGAAAAAACAAACAAACAAGCATTGCAGCTACTGGCAGGAGACACATAAAGAATAAAAATGGGACCTCTATGCTCAGGTATTACAGCAATTATGTAGATTAAGACTGGAGATGAGCAAATATATCAATATTCGGTTCGGATCCCGATCGTCAAATTTGCAATATTCGACGATTTAACCGCCGAATACAGCCAAACACTGTACACAGCACAAAAGATGGTGTTTCCCACGCTGTGTGACAGCGTGGAAAACACCGGTGTAACTTCTGAACAGCGGTAATGTTACCACTGGTAGATCGTTACCACCGTCAGCAAACTACAGGGTCACGCTGATAGGCTGCCGTCACACTAGCAGTATTTGGTCAGTATTTTACATCAGTATCTGTAAGCCAAAACCAGGAGTGGAACAATTAGAGGAAAAGTATAATAGAAACATATGCACCACTTCTACATTTATCGCCTTTAATAAGGTGCGAACTATTTACAAGGAAAAGTTTGTATCATGCACGGTCCATGATTACTGCAGTTCTTGATAACAGGAAACAAAAAGTGGAAAAACAAACCAAACAATTGGGATCCCGGGTCAACAAAGGGATCCCTTTTAAAAGTTAACCCTAGACGGGTTCAGCAGCAAAACAAGAACAAACAGTTAAACGAAGAACTATATACATTATCATGGTTTCGAGGTTTATTCTTGTTCTGGCGGTCTTGGTCCCTGACCTCCGACCGCTGCGGCATCGGCGCCGGTAGCAGGTCCCGCAGGGGCCGTCAGACCACCCGGTGTCTGGATCTGAAGGCTGACCTTGCTTGCGAGTTCAGCAGCCGCTACTACGCGTACGGTGGTGATGGTCACAAGATCTGACAAATCTGGATCTGTCATGATCGGGGCAACAGGTGACGCCCCCTCAGGTTCACATCGCCGCACATCCCGAGCACACCACCCTTGTGCGCTCCTGTGACGGGTGTACGTCACCTGGTCCCCCCTTCGTAGTGGGTCGCCATTCCGGTCGCAGCAAGGAGTTTTCACATTGTAACTTGTAACAAAGACGTCAGTGGGTAGCCCCGGCTCCTGGATGGAACCCCAACCCCTCTTCGGGTGGAAGGCCAACACAGTCCCCCGCTTTACCAAGCCTTTCCTGCCCTGCACAGACTTTCTGCGTTGCGTATCCGGTTGTTCAACCTCATCTCGATCCTTCCAGTGATGGATTAGGCATTGCTTATATTGCTTCTAGGTGAGCACGGCAAGGGTGAGGCCGTCCTCCCGGGCTCCCTCCGGCCCGGTCCAGGGGGTGGCCCACCGGAGGACCACCCCGTCTGGGCCCACATCTATGGGTTCTCCCATCTGGGTTGGTAGTGGAGGCACTAGCTTCCCCATCGTGTTAGAGGTGAGGATCACCCGCTCCACCGAGAAGAAACGATTATTGCTGGGGTGAGGAGCGCTCACAGGAGCGGGATCGATCGGGGGAACCGGACCGGTCAGGGGAGCAGAATCAGCCGGGGGAATAGGGGCGCTTTCCATACCTGCGCCTGATGTGATTCCACCGGTGTCGATCCGTTCCGCTGACAAGGACACTGGAATCGGCTGCAGCCCGGACCGCAGCTCCTCCGAGATGGTCTCCTGTGGTGGCCCCGCCCTCCATGGCTCCGTGGTCGGGATAGGTAGGCTCGGCTCCTCCGTCGGCGGCTCTAAGGAGTTCAGATCCCTCACCGGCGGTGGGCGCGAGTCCGTCTCTGATGGGTAAGGGCAGGCCGGGATCACCCCGCTGTTGCTCGGACACTTGCTGCTCGTCGCTGTCGGGCATTCGGCGGCAACGCATGCACCTAGCTCCGCCATTTCTCCGGGGCCGAGCTTCTCCATCTCCTGCTTCCCGCCGTTGCAAATCAGGGGGTCCTCTGCTTGAGGGCAGGTCCTCACTCTCCAGCCAGAAGCGCAGGGGGCGGTAGCCATTTCTCGCGCCACTCAGGTGGTCTCCTCCCATGGCACGCCCTCCTTCTTCTCTGGCGTAGCAATGGCGGAGGCTTTTGGCGGGAACTTCTCTGGTCAATGGCAATACACAGTCTCTCAATAAAGTACAGTCCAAGCACAATAAATCACAGTTCCAAGGCACACATGACCTGATTCTTCAGGCTTAAGTAGATCCTGTTCGTGATGCCAAGTTTGGAGCGCCCCCACACCGCCGCAGGGCCTAGGGGTACCCGGAGCCGGGCCTCTAGGTCTCAGTCCTGGGGTTGTCACGGTGGCTAGACCCGGTCCGTGGCCCTGTCTGTCAGTGGGGGACGTCCGGTGAAATAAGAGGTGTTGTAACGGTGCAGTTGTGGGGTGCAAGTCGCGATAAATAACGAGGACACCAGGTTGCAGTCTCTTTACCTCTTTACTGAAGATCTCTGAGTCCTCAATCCAGAATACGGCTCACCAGGCTGCGCAAGTCCGGCCGGTCCAATGGCACCTCCAGAGTTCTCTTCACAGGAGGAAATCTGTGCCTTCCCCCTAGCGCTATGTGTTGTAGTCCTTCCCTGCTGTGCTTACGGAAAGTACCCCACAACTGTTGTGTCTGTTTCTGATGTTCCCTCACAACTCGATTAGATGATGTTCTGCTAATCCTCCGTCCCTCCCTGAGGATCGGGTAGGAACGGCACCCGTTTGACGGGTAGGCCTGGAGTTCTTCCGGGACCCTAGAGACGCCCCTCTCCCACAATTGCCTCCCAAGACTTCATAGGTGATTTGAGTTAGACAGCCCGCCTGAGACTGACTGTCCTGCCGCTGTTTGGAGTATTGCTTGAAGCTGAATGTTATTCTACTCCCTCGGCGTTCCGGCCACCGGTAGTGCGCCTCAGTAGGATGTTGCTTCGGTCTTACAGCACGACTCCTACTGGTATTTCTCCTTTTGCGTGATCCCGTTTCTCACTCAGCACAATCTATCTCTCTTCTAATCCTTTCTTGGGCACCGCCGCTACCCGGAGCAGGCACGGTCCCGTTACGTTCGTTCTCGTTGCCAAGCCTCTGTCAGGATCCCACCCCTGACAGAGACCCTACTGTATCTTCCCCTACAACACCCTCTGCCACAAGGTGTTGCCTGGTTCCAACCCAGTCAGCTTCTGATCAAACTTCCTGCCCGACCCCCAGTTTACCCACTATGGTGGGGAGTGGCCCAATGAATAGCACCCTTAGCTCCCCCCGGAGGCCCGGCTGTGAAATGTATTGGTGTCTGTGATACCTGATCAGATGAACTCCTTCAGTGCCATCGGACGCACCATAGCTCCCCATAGTGGCGGAGCCACAGTACTGCAACGACCAGGACTCTGGGGCGCTGCACACCCATTCCTGGTTTTGGCTTAGAAATACTGATGTAAAATACTGACCAAATACTCCTAGTGTGACGGCAGCCTTAGATGTCAATGTGACCCCACAAAGATGCTTGAAAGCTTACAGCAGGTTAGCAGGCGTGGGCTGACGAGATAATACTTCTTCAATCAGCCTACGTCTGCTGTCACTGATGACAGTGATGGCAGGAGCCACTAATGGGAGTAGTCTCTCGTCAGCCAGTGCCTGTGCACAAATTAAAAAAAAGTGATCGTCGATCAGAGCGCTGCAGGGTCACGCTGTCAGATGTCAGTGTGACTCCGCAGAGATACTTGACCCGCAGCGGTGACCCGCAGTAAAAGGCTTGCCGCAGGTCAGCAGGAAGTGGCTGATGAAAGACTACTCCTCACATCAGGCTATGTCTGCTGCGACTGATAACAATGATAGCAGGAGCCGCTGATGGGAAAAGTAGTCTCTCCTCAGCCAGCACCTGTGCTCAAACTTAAAATAAAAAACATGAAAATTAGTTAAATACAGATTCAATTAATAATAAAAAAAACTAATTATACTCACCTAACACCAAATCCAAAACGTCTTTGTCTCCTATAAAAAATGTAAAAAAAAAAAATATATATATACTCACCTTAACTCCCAATCCCCGATGCCCATGTCTCCTATAAAAAAAATAAAAAATAATAAACAATCATATACTCACCTGTCCACCATAGTTCACAAAATCCTGATTGTCCCACGGTGATCTCAAGTGTAGAATAGTCACATCGGGACATCAGCGATACAATGTAATTCACTGAGCTACCGTGAGAGAGGTAACACGGGTTCCTGATGAACTCTGGTGAACTTTCTGAAGCAGTGGTGGTGCATAAGTGAGAGCACCTTGAGGAAGTTACCGCTAGTCACTGAGGCTGCGCCCACAGCAAGTCATTCACCAGTGGTTCTCAGCCTGGACGGTTGCATTTTGGCACTGGCCAGGTTGAAAACTATTAATCCCCAGACATGGATTACGGCATGGGGCACAATGACAGAGAGGTGAGGGATATTGCTTTTTTTTATTTTTGGTTTATTACAGGAGACGAAGGATTCAGTGGAATTAGGCATTAGGTGAGTATAACTGTGTTAATTATTTTTAAATAAAAATGGAAAAGTACACCTGCTTTTATTAGCAGCAGCAGGTGTAGACTGATTTGAGTAAGGCTGCCATCACACTAGCAGTGTTTGGTCAGTATTTTACATCAGTATTTGTAAGCCAAAACCAGGAGTGGGTGATAAATGCAGAAGTTGTGCATATGTTTCTATTATACTTTTCCTCTATTTGTTCCACTCCTGGTTTTGGCTTACGAATACTGATGTAAAATACTGACCAAATACTGCTAGTGTGACGGCAGCCTAAGGCTATGTGCACACGTTCAGGTTTTTTCGCGATAAAAACGCTATAAAAACTCATTAAAAACGCATACATTATGCATCCTATCATTTAGAATGCATTCTGCATGTTTTGTGCGCATTGTCCCTTTTTTCCGTGAAAAAAACGCATCGCTGTAAAAAAAGCAGCATGTTCATTCATTTTGCGGATGTTCCGTGTTTTTCCCGCAATTCTATGCATTTGGAAAAAAACGCACAAAAAATGCGTCAAAAACGCATGAAAAAACACGGAGAAAAACGCATGCAGTTTTTTGGCAGAGATATCCGTTTTTTGTCAGGAAAATTTCTGCAAGAAATCCTGACGTGTGCACATACCCTAATAGTCCCAAAAGCCAGCACCTGCTGTCATTGTTCTCACTTGAATATAACTGTCATTCTCCCCTGCTCTTGCTGATCACCGGCAGAGCAGGGGAGAATGATGAGAGATGTCTTCAACACCAGGCGCCGGCTAGCAGCGCTTACTGTGCCGCTGCTTCCCTGGCACCCGCTGTGTGGTACTGATGCGGCACACGGTGTGCCCCACGTATTACACACACGAACATTGACATCTCTCTCTGATACTGTTTTGACGTTAGTGTAAGCGCTGTGGGAAAATTTCTAACTTCACTGGCGCTGACGTCAGATTGGTGAAATGAGTTTATTGGCTGTGCACTCCCAAGACCTTTCTGATGGCACCTGGAGAGCTCACGGTGAAGTCAGACAAGTCCTACGAGTTCACCGCGAGACACTGGGCAGCGGTACCAGACGCTGGTCAGTGTCTCTGCTGGATGGCAGGCTGTATGGTCGCAACATGCAACCATGTAGTCTGTCATCTAGATGTAGCAGAGCTAGACCCATCGCAGGACAAATGGATTATTATCTTCTCTGTGGAAAGGTGAGGAATATTGTTGTTTTTAAATTAAATTCTATTGCAAGAGACAATGGTATCACTGGAATTGGTGATGCAGTAAGTATGGTTTGATTAAGATTTATTAAAGGAGTATTTCTTTCAATTAAAGGACTTTATTCTGGGTGTGAGTGTTTTTATACAATATGACTATGGGATTAGTAATGGTGGCATCTTATAGTCGCCTCTCCATTATTAACCTCAGGGCTTGATGTCACCTAACAATACAAAGGTGACATCAACTCCCCCAACTATCACCCCACTTGCCACTGCTACATTGCAAGTGGGAAGAGCGAGGCTTAGTGCCAGAATTGGCCTTCATGTTGAACTCCGTTGAACTTTCTCATGCAGTGGTGGTGCCATAAGTGAGAGCACCGGAGTTCATCAGCTGATGAACTCGTGTGACCTCTCTCAAGGTAGCTCAGTGCTGTCAACTGCAGGAGTGATTACCTCTTGTGTCAATGTATTGCCGGCTGTCTTTGGGAGCAGTCACATCAGTGACTGCTCTCAAAGTCATCAGGATCATCGTGGGACAATATGGATTATTATCTTCTATGTGGACAGGTGTGGGATATTGTGGTTTATTATTCTTTTTGTTGCAGGAGATGTTGGCTTCAGTGGATTAGGTGTTCGGTGAGTATGGTTTAATAGTTTCAATATAGTAGTCTATGTCATTATTTCAAATAAAGGACTTTCTTCTGGGTGTGTGTGTTTTTTTTATAATATCACTATGGGGTTAGTAATGGGGGCTTCTTATAGACGTGGCTCCATTACTAACCCGTGGGCTTGATGTCACCTGACAATGCAAAGGTAAAATCAATCTTCCCCAACCATTACCTCACTTGTCACAGCTACAAGACAAATGGGAAGAGCAAGGCTAAGCACCAGATTTGATGCATCTTATAGATGCGCCTTATCTGGGGCAGCTGAGAGCTGATGTTTTTCACCTGGGGGAACAAGTATCCATGGCCCTTTCCTAGACTGCGGCAAGAAAAACGAAATCTCCGAGCACTAAAAAATACTCGGAGGACCCCTGAGCGTGCTCGAGAAATCTCGAGTAACGAGTATATTTGCTCATCACTATTGCTGGCAGCGCAATGACATTCCTACATTGTGCCGCCTGTGCCAGGTGATGGAAGAAGAAGAAGCAGCCATTCATTGTAGGAATTCTACAGGGGCAGGTGAGAGGCATGTGTTTTTTTTTACTTTCTATATGGAGAGGGCCATTATGAGGGCCACCATGGGGACTTTACAAGTGTCTGAGGATCATAATGGAGGACATTATTAGTGCTTTGGACCAGAATTGGGGGACATCATTAGTGTATGTAGCCATAATGTGGGACATTAGTAGTTTATGGAGGCCACAATAGGAGACATCCTTAGTGTATAAAGCATAGTGGGGACAATTTTTAATGTATGGGGTCACAGTGGGGGTCATTATTAGTGGATAAGGTTACAATGGAGGGCATTATTAATGTATAGGATAACAAAGTGGGACATTAAAACTGTCTTCCATTGATTCCCTATACATTAATAATTTTCCTATTGTTTTCCTATACAATAATAGTACAATAAGAATGTATCTCATTGTAGCTCCATGCATAAATAACCACCCCTATATTGGCCCCATAATGTTTTAATGTCCCCTATTATGGCCCCTATTAAGGTGTGGGGTCAAAATTGCTGACAATACAACTCTATCAGGGCAAAACAGGTGGACACTTTTACTGTATGGGTGCAGAAATAGAGTATGTTACTACTGTATAGATGGCACTGAGGAGGGGGCATTACTGGTATAATTGGGCACAAAGATGAACATGACCATTGTATGGGGACGCATCGGAGACTTACTATTGTGTAGAGGCCCCAAAATGGAACATAAGCATTAGTATTGTATCGGGGATTTTACTAATGTCCTATAATTTATTTTATTTTTGAGGATACTGGCTCTGTAGGGTGAATAAAAAGGAGGTAAAGTTACTATGCAGGGCATCAGATGTACTATGGCACTGTTCTTCATCTGGTGTAGTGTAGATTAAAGGGATTGTCCAGTCCAAATCAGTAAGACTGCAGTCACTCTGTGTGACTGCAGACTTATGTATCCCCCCCAGCGCATTCACTGTGTGCTGCAGAGATTCACCGGTTTCCAACCAGGTACCAGAGGGTATCTATGTGTTATACATACTGCCAGCCAGTGGGTGTAGCCTCACTTCCATACACTCTAGTCGACAAAGCCCACTTTACGACCGCATCACTAGACAGGGCGAGGACTTTCTCAATACAAGTGTATGGAGCGAGGCCACACCCATTAGACAGATCCTGGTCAGGAGTATGTATAACTCATATATACCCTCTAGTCCCGGGTCACTGGAGGAATTCATACGTCTGCAATCACACACAGTGACTGCAGACTTATCGATTTAGACTGGACAACCTCTTTAAGGGCGAAAGTGGGGAGGCAGCTCTTCAAGCAATTAGCTGCAGATTTCTGTGTTTTTCATTCTGCAGAGATGAGTTGTGACTGGAAAAAGTAAGAGTGTTCTGCAGTGGATAAAGAAGAAAAGTGAAAATGAATGACTTGGAGACATCGCTGCTGAGTCACTGGATTTATCTGTACCCTTACTGTACAATATACATTATTTACTATATGCAGAGCTCCTGTGTATAACGGCACTAGTGAAAATATTAGCGTTAATACAGTAGTTTTAGTTAATGAACAGTATTGTGGTATTATTCATTCACCACTATAAGTGATGTTAATAAATTGTTATGGTGTGGTGATATTCGTTCTTTGTATGTGGTAATATTGGTAGCGTGGGTTTTGATCAGTAACAAGATGGTGGTTATATTCAAAGTTTCAGTCACTACATCATGGAGTGGGGTATTTTGCATTTGTATAGTGGTATTGTAACGACTCAGCATTTAATCCTAATTATCCAGATTCAGTTGACCATAAGACATGCCTTACTATCTTTATGTTGACTTTTGAATTTATGTGTCTTCTTTGGTTGGTCAAGAAACACAGACTGTTGTGCGTACTGGCTTGAATGTGACTCTGGAGTTGCTGTTTGCTGCAAGCACAGTGTCTGCTATCTTTGAGAGCAACATTATGGAGGGGTAGCTGAGGTTAAAATTGTACTCAGGGGCCCATAGATCTCTATTTACACCACTGCTGTTAGCCCATGTTGTAACTGAATGGGTTTCTGATTTTATCTCTGTGAAAATGGGAATGACTATCATGACATGCTCCATTGGATTACTTGGAGGAATTCTTCCCTAGATGCAGTTGAGGGGGAATAAAATGATGTGGAGAAGCACAACACATAGAATGTCTATTGCTCCATGATCCAGTCTTAAATAGGGATGAGTGAATTTGATCCGGTCAGGGCTTATTCGGCAAGCTGTAGCACATACCAAATAAGCTGCAGAGGGAACCCAGATACCTGGAGCACTCCCAGTAATCAGCTGTTTGGCAGCTGCATGTATTGCGTCTGTGTGACAGTCATGACACAAACAGGCGATCCAGGAAGCCAGGTTCCCTCTACAGCTTATTCAGTAAGCGCTATAGCTTGCCGAATAAGCCTGACCTGATCAAATTCACTCATCTCTAGTCTTAAAGACTTACTTGACACCATATACTTTTTTGCCATGTACATAAGGCCTACAGATAAACTTTAATAGGAACAGACATTTCCGTTGCCTGTCCCCATGGGCCCACTAAACACAATGGTATAATAAAAAATATACCAAATTGTGTTGTGAAAAATCTGCATCACACCCCGTTATACACACACCTAGCAGAGAGATGATGGTCACATGTTGCCACATTGACTGTTGCTATCTGATGCCCCCTAGTGGTGCAAATTCTTAAACTGCAAATTCTTGAAAAAATGTTGCTGTATAGAGAAGACAATTCATGTAGACGTAGAAAAGAAAAATTATCATATAGTTCATCATAAAGTAGGGTAATACTCAGTGTTTCATGTATGTAATAAACTTTGTTTTACCTTTTGAAATAAAGAAACTACAAAGTTTTTTCATGATAGTAGTTTGGAACACTTCATTCGTAAAGGCAGTTTGTTCTTGGATCTCTTCATTGCTGACAGTTTCCAGAGTTCCTGTGTTCTTAACATAATTGTCCAGCAAAGAGATGAAACGGGCAAAGGTTGGACGAGTAAATAGTTTGGCTTCATTGACATAGCCGAAAAGCCTAGGGATGGAAAATATAACTTTAAAAAGAATGTATAGCATATATTAGTTTTTAATACTTACAGGGGTTGTCCTTTACTCTGTTTTATTTTACAAATGGGAGCGTGGTGGTCTTAAAACAAACACATACAGTGGGGGAAATAAGTATTTGATCCCTTGCTCATTTTGTAAGTTTGCCCACTGACAAAGACATGAACAGTCTATAATTTTAAGGGTAGGTTAATTTTAACATTGAAAGACAGAATATCAAAAATAAAATCCAGAAAATCACATTGTATAAATAATATAAATTTATTTGCATTTTGCAGTGAGAAATAGTATTTGATCCCCTACCAACCATTAAGAGTTCTTGATCCTACAGACCAGTTAGACGCTCCTAATCAACTCGTTACCTGCATTAAAGACAGCTGTCTTACATAGCCACCTTTACAAAAGACTCCTGTCCACAGATTTAATTAATCAGTCAGACTCTAACCTCTACAACATGAGCAAGACCAAAGAGCTTTATAATGATGTCAGGGACAAGATCATAGACCTGCACAAAGCTGGAATGGGCTACAAAACCATAAGCAAGACACTGGGTGAGAAGGAGACAACTGTTGGTGCAATACTAAGAAAATGGAAGAAATACAAAATGACTGTCAAGCGACATCAATCTGGAGCACCATGTAAAATCTCACCTCGTGGGGTATCCTTGATCATGAGGAAGGTGAGAGATAAGCCTAAAACTACACAAGGGGAACTTATTAATGATCTCAAGGCAGCTGGTACCACAGTCACCAAGAAAACCATTGGTAACACATTAAGTTGTAAAGGCTTAAAATCCTGCAGTGCCCGCAAGGTCCTCCTGCTCAAGAAGGCACGTGTGCAGGCCCATCTGAAGTTTGTCAATGAACACCTGGATGATTCTTTGAATGATTGGGAGTAGGTGCTATGGGCAGATGAGACAAAAATTGAGATCTTTGGCATTAACTCAACACACCGCATTTGGCGGAAGAGAAATGCTGCCTAAATCGAACATCGTCCCCACTATCAAGCATGGAGGTGGAAACACTATGTTTTGGGTGTGTTTCTCTGCAAAGGGCACAGGACTTACTTCACCACATTAATGGGAGAATGGATGGAGCCATGTACCATAAAATTCTGAGTGACAACCTCCTTCCCTCCTCCAGGATATTAAAAATGGGTCATGGCTGAGTCTTCCAGAAAAAGAAAATTAACCAAAACATAGACCCAAGACAACAAAGGAGTGGCTCAAGTAGAAGCACATTAAGGTCATGGAGCAGCCTAGCCAGTCTCCAGACCTTAATTCTATAGAAAACTTATGGAGGGAGTTGAAGTTCCGAGTTGCCAAGCGACAGCCTCAAAATTTTAGTGATTTAGAGATGATCTGCAAAGATGAGTGGACCAAAATTCCTCCTGACAAGTGTGCACACCTCATCATCAACTACAAAAAACGTCACACTGCTGTGCTTGCCAACAAGGGTTTTGACCACCAAAGTATTAAGTCTTGTTTGCCAGAGGTATCAAATATTTAGTTCTCACTGCAAAATGCAAATACTTTTATATAATTTATACAATGTGATTTTCTGGATTTTATTTTTGATATTCTTTCTCTCAATGTTAAAATTAACCTACCCTTAAAATTATAGACTGTTCATGTCTTCGTCAGTGGGCAAACTTACAAAATCATCAAGGACTCAAATACTTATTTCCCCCACTGTACCTCCTCACAGAACTGGACAATTGATGAACAGACAGGAAGAAATATATCACTGCCATCAATTGCTTAAGGAGGTTTTGTTTGTCTAACTTTTTACTTCTGATCTGTGTTCTATTGTTCGTGGTGAATACAATTTGAGTATAAGATTTCCAAATCATTTACATTCTTGTTTTCTTTACATTTTACACAGCATCCCAACTGTTTTGGAATCGAGATAGTATTATATACAGTCATGTCCAAAAGTGTTGGAACCCTTGAAATTGATCTAGAAAATGAAGTATTTCTCCAAGAAAATTGTTGCAATTACACATGTTTTGTTATAAATATGTTTACTTCCATTATGTGTATTGGAATAACACAAACAAACAACAGAAAAAAAGGGATATTGGATATAATTTCACACAAAACCCTAAAAATGGGCCGAACAAAATTGCTGTCACCCTCAACTTAATCTTTGGTTGCACACCCTTTGGGATAAATAACTGCAATCAATCACTTCCTATAATCATCAACAAGCTTCTGACACCTCTTAACTGCAATTTTGGACCACTCTTCTTTTGCAAACTGCTCAAAGTCTCTTATATTTGAAGGCGCTTTCTCCCAACATCAATTTTAAGATCTCTCCACAGGTGTTCAATTGCATATTGATCCAGACTCATTGGTGGCCCGTACGGAACTCTCCAGTGTTTTGTTTTTATCCATTTCTGCATGCTTCTGGCATTCTTGCAATAACATTTAATTCAAATGTCGACAGATAGTTCTCGCTGACACTGATGCACCCTGAGCCTGCAGTACAGCTTGAATATCTTTGGAACTTGATAGGGGCTTCTTATCCACCATCCGGACTATCCTGTGTTGCAATCTTTCATCAATTTTCTCTGACATTCACATCCAGGGAGATTAGATACAGTGCCAGTACCAGTTCTCAAGTCCTCATAGAGTTCTCTTCTCTTTCTGTAGGCTGAGTCAACCTCTGTCATTTTCATTTTTTTCATTTGATTTCTAGTGTGATTTTCAGATTTCCCTCACCTGTTACTTGCCACAGGTGCGCTTGAACAACCATCACATGCTTGAAACAAAGTTGTTTACCTGCAATTTTGGAAATGTGCCAACAATTTGTCCAGCCATTTTGGGGTTTTTGGGTGAAATTATGTCCAATTTGCCTTTTTTTTCTCTTTTTTGAGTTGTTCCAATACACACAAAGGAAATTAACATGTGTATAACAAAGCATGTCTAATTGCAATAATTTTCTGGGAGAAATACTTCATTTTCTGGAATAACTTCAAGGGTGCCAAAACTTTCGGTCATGACTTTATGTAATACCAACTGCTAGAAGATGTCATCATGCAATCCGCTTACTTTTGAGCAACACAATCTCAAATATAGATGCCATAGTCTAAAACAAAATCCCGTCAACCAGGACTAATATGGGTATGTACCCTATGGAGCTCCCAAACAACATATAACTACCAAAATATGGAGCATATTAAACACCAAACGATTCAAAATGTATACATCTTTAATAACATAATACATCAAAACAGACAATCAGTATATCACATATCAAAAAACAAAGCTATTGAATTCGGCCAAGGTACACCAGTAAAACAATGGTGTTACATCACAAGCATACGACATGGAGAAAGGTAATTCTTATATTCTAGCACATATGCAAATTACCCCTAGCAAAAAATTAGTGCATATAAAGAAAGAGTGCAAAATTTTGTGTAACAAACAGGGGAATGGCACATCCCTACTGCTAAATAGATAAATTATAGTCAAATTTCATTAAGATTTGTCTGGTCAGTGACCAGTGACCACTCATGAGCAAACATCCATGTAGCAGAGGGGCTATTACTATCATTTAGTGATTCTTACCCATGTCAATATCCATGAGTGCAAGCACTGATATATTGATTGTCTGTTTTGATGTATTATGTTATTAAAGTTGTACTTTTTTAATATTCTGAATAGTTTGGTGGTTATGCTCCATATTTTGGTAGTTATAATCAGCTTACTTTTGGCTGGAAAAGTCTGTCCCTGTGCCAGTTTGGGAACTGGATGCCCTGTGCTGAAGATTCAGGATAATGTCGCCATTGCCAGCTCTGTTCACATCATCCAAATACAGCTGTTTAGACAGGTTCTGAATCTCCTCATTAGTAGCAGCAAACTGTGACATTGGGTGAGATTTCTCTGTCAATAAAGGGAGGAAAGTGTTATTGAAACAGCGCTTCACAGTAGTTGATCTACAAAGCAGATAATCTTTGAGACCGTTTTAATAAATTTACCTTATTTATTGAAGATGGTTGGAACAAAAATGCAATGAAATGGATTGTAAACTTAGAATATTCACAGAATTCAGCACATTTCTGGGCACTGGAGACCCCTATGTCAAGCACGAAGACATACCTGAATCCAATTCCATAAGGTGTTTTTGTCCTTTAATTGTATTCTGGTAATGAATCTAATCTCTCCTGCAAATGTAATCTTCAACTATACTGACACTTAAAGGGAGTGTGTCATCAGAACACAATCGCCTCCAAGATTTCTCCCGAATATCCCCCATCCTCTGGAATTCCATGCCTCAACACGTCCGATTATCCACCACCCTCGGATCCTTCAGACGGAACCTGAAAACCCATCTCTTCAGGAAAGCCTACAGCCTACAATAACCGAGCCGCCGCCTCACCACCGCCAGAGCCGCCGCCGCCAACCCCTACCTTCTGTATCTTCCCCACTATCCCATAGAATGTAAGTCCGCAAGGACAGGGTTCTCTCCCCTCTGTACCAGTGTGTCACTGTAAACCTGTTTACTGTAAATGATATCTATAACCCTGTATGTAACCCCTTTCTCATGTACAGCACCATGGAATTAATGGTGCTATATAAATAAATAATAATAATAATAATCAGAACATGTCCTATTATTTAAATCAGGTTTTTATGCTTTGTATTTTTTTGTTTGCTTTTTTTTCTGTTCAATTATCCATATCTGTCAAAGTGGATCATGTCAAGGGTTAACTTTGCTCTGCCTCATTCTTGGCTCGGGTTTGCTATTTAGCTCCCAGGCATCCTGCTGGTGGTGTCAGCCATAGTTTTGCCTTCGGAATGTGAACCTGACTCTGGTAACTCTTCATTTGTCTTGCTGTGATCCCTGATTTGTCCCGTGTCTTTTGACTCCCTCTGTTTGCCCTTTTCCCAGCGTTTCTCTGTTTGTCTGTTTGATTCTCTGGTTCCTGACTTGGCTCGTATTCAGACTCGCTTCTGCTTTCTGACTTTGTCTTATCCGCTTCTGACCACTGCTGAACCTCCTGGCTTGTTTCTGACCATGTTTACTGCTTATCCCTTTTTGGTACTTCTGCCTCTCGGCTTGTCTGACCACTCTCTCACCACTTTGTGGCACCTGTGCTGCTGCTCTGTGGTGCTTCTCTGTGTATGCAGTCTCACTTCCCTCTCAAGCTCCCTCCGGTGGAGGTTGCGTTATACTGCACTGTAGCAGCATGACAATATCACTATCTATCTTCCATGCAGATACAGTTGAAAGTAATGAAGGAAAAGGGAGCCATCAGCTCCCCCCTCCACTATTCTCCCTCGGGGTCTGAGCTCTAATGTCTCAGCGCAGTGAGAGCGATTCCGTCACTACCCTCTGTGTGGAGCTTCAGACCGGTAAGGATAAAATGATCTCAAACAATGATATTTATTTTGCTATCAAACAAGATCCAACATCTACCTTTCTAAATGCTTGCAAATCTATTATTCAGGAAGGTTTTTCGTAAGGTTTAAAAAAAAAAAAAATCAGAGTATCTCATTGTGGATAGTCCCACAATTCCTATCCTGCGTGCCCTACTGAAGACACATAAGAACATTCGTCCTCCCATGCACCCTATAGTGTCCAGAATCGGCTCTTTGCGAGAACCCCTTGGCCAGTGGTTAGATACAGAGTTTCAACCTTTGGTTAATTGGGATTCCAAATGGACTTGGTTAACTTGAGGTGTGGTCGCACTGTATACCTCACCAAATTGCCATTCTTGCTGTTAATTTCCATCTTTCCAAATACAGTTTCTATACTGTTGATTTAAAATTCTACATCATGTCTATTTTGTCATTTTTACTCTGCCATAATTATTTTTTGTTTAACAAGAGATTTTCTTCTTCAAAATCATGGCATTTCTATGGGAGACAAATTTTCCCCATCGGTAACCAACCTAGCTATGGCATGGTGAGAGGAAGTAGTTCTTATTTCAAATCTATTTCGGATATAGTAAATCGTAACCTCAATATTCTCGGAAATGATGATACTATGGATCTAATACTAAAAGATGGTAAAAGGATAGTATTGCACCTACAATTGGCAACTCTTTGCAGCCTCATCACCAGTTATCCATGACAGGTTAATTTAAATGTGGACAGTTCCCATGCAAAACATGCACACACTCCCAAAAAACTCTGACCTTATCATATTCTGACGGCACTAAGACCTTCAAAATTATGAATTTTTTAAACTGTAACTCTGAATATGTGGTGTACATCATTGAATGCCAGGCTTGCAGTCTTAAGTATATAGGTTCTACAGCCAAAAAATTAAGAAATAGAATATGAGAACATTTATATGACATTGTACAGACCACCAGTCGCAATATAGCCAATATTTCAAACCATTTTATTATCGCACATAATAGGGAGACAACATACTGTGCGGTTTATGCAATAGAACATGTTTCCAGACATACAAGAGGTGGAGAAAGGGAGAAAACATTACGTGACACAGAAGCTTATTGGATATACCTACTTAACACACAGGTTTAAATCTGAAGAGAGAAATCATGTTACACTACTGACTTACTTTACAGTAATTATATCAGAATTTCTTTCAATCTAATTGACTGCATCTCTTTTATTTTGCATCTCTTTGTTAATATACATTGTGGTCCAAAAGTACGTGGACCAAAAGTAGGTGGACAGAAAATAATAACATTTATTTTGATTTATATATAAAATTATATTTACTAACACAAGCATAACACTGACAGTTATATTTTATTCTGAACAATAATACAAAAGCCCTTAAATTTTATCAACGCAGGTGCTAAAACTATTTTCCATCACAATTTGCACAGCTTTGAAGTCTGCCTCTTACGCTTCGACAAACATTTTTGCGCAAGTCTCTTTGGGTATTAATTTCTCGAAATGCATCTCTTATGTCATTTTTCAAATCACTGACACTTTTTGGTTTTCGACTATAAACTTTGTCCTTGAGTACTCCCCAAAAGAAAAAATCCATTGGGGTCAAGTCTGGCGAACGTGCCGGCCAATCAAGTGGTCCCCCGGAAGAAGGCACGGAGCCGAAACGCGCGTTGGGGTGGGTGGCATCGTGGTCCTGCAGGTAAACTTTGTTACTTACATGTGTTTTATGGTGGTGCATGCTCTCTGATATTTAGCAGGTAATTGCCTGTGACCTGTGTGTATATGGAACCTGGTACACGGTGTAGTGATTTATGGGTATACATTTTGGGTCCTATTTAGCCTATGGTTCTATTTGCATGCTCGCCTTTGATTCTAATACTTACCCTTACACTGGTACCTGTTTGCCTGTCAGTGACCATCCTGCCACCCTTTTGTGGTGTGTTCCCTGTCATTTCCTGTGTTTTATGGTTAATTGTTACCCCTTTTTAATTAATAAAGATTTTACATGACTAATTGGTTCTTTTGGTGCTTTATTGTTCTTTTTTGGTTTTTCCTATAATATATGCACTGAACCGCTATATATCCTGGCACCCCAATAACCTGTTGGTGTGGGTGTAGTGTTGGTTCGGAATTTATGATTTAACATATATATATATATATATAGTCTGTATTTATATTTACTTCAGCGCGATATCTGTGAAAAGCCGGTAATTCAATTGCCGGCTTCTCATTTCTCCTTCCCAAACCCGACAGGATATGAGACATGGTTTACATACAGTAAACCATCTCATATCCCCCTTTTTTTTGCAAATTCCACACTACTAATGTTAGTAGTGTGTATGTGCAAAATTTGGGCGCTGTAGCTGCTAAAATAAAGGGTTAAATGGCGGTAAAAATTGGCGCAATTTTCTCCGCCAGAGTGGTAAAGCCAGTGACTGACGGCAGATATTAATAGCCTAGAGAGGGTCCATGGTTATTGGCCCCCCCTGGCTACAAACATCTGCCCCCAGCCACCCCAGAAAAGGCACATCTGGAAGATGCGCCTATTCTGGCACTTGGCCTCTCTCTTCCCACTCCCGTGTAGCGGTGGGATATGGGGTAATGAAGGGTTAATGCCACCTTGCTATTGTAAGGTGACATTAAGCCAGATTAATAATGGAGAGGCGTGAATTATGACACCTATCCATTATTAATCCAATTGTTTTAAAGGGTTAAAAAACACACACACATGATTTAAAAGTATTTTAATGAAATAAACACAGCGGTTGTTTTAATATTTTATTGCTCTCTCAATCCATTTGCAGACCCTCGCTTGGCAAAACAATAAATGCACAAGATACATACCCTCTGTTGAACCGTCACGTCCCACGAGGTAATCCATCTGAAGGGGTTAAAATAATTTACAAGCAGGAGCCCTGCAAATGCAGCTGTGCTCGTGCTTGTAATTCCCCGGCGAATGAAGGAAATGTAGGTTATTGACCTACATTTCCTTCAGTCGCGGTGATGCGCCCCCTGGTGGATGTCCTCATATGACCTGGAGCGTGGGAAAAAGTTCCCAGGCTGCAGTTCATGAGAACATCCAGCAGGGGCGCATCACCGCGACTGAATGTAAGTATAGATCACTCTGCTTTCCTTTCAGCACCCGGGGATTACAGGCACGAGCGAGTGGTATAGCGCAGCTCATGCCTGTAATATTAGTTAACCCCTTCAGATGGATTACCTCGTGGGACGTGATAGGACATCAGAAGGTATGTATATTGTGTGTTTATTATTTTGCCAAGCGAGGGTGTTCCTGATGGATTGAGAGAGCAATAAAATACTAAAACAACCTGTTTGTTTCTTTCATTAAAATACTTTTAAATCATGTGTGTGTGTGTTTTTTAACCATTTCATACAATTGGATTAATAATGGATAGGTGACATAATTGACGCCTCTCCATTATTAATCTGGCTTAATGTCACCTTACAATAGCAAGGTGGCATTAACCCTTCATTACCCCATATCCCACCGCTACAGGTAGTGGGAAGAGAGTGGCCAAGTGCCAGAATAGGCGCATCTTCCAGATGTGCCTTTTCTGGGGTGGCTGGGGGCAGATGTTTTTAGCCACGGGGGGGCCAATAACCGTGGACCCTCTCCTGGCTATTAATATCTGCCCTCAGTCACTGGCTTTACCACTCTGGCGGAGAAAATTGCGCGGGAGCCCACGCCAATTTTTTCCGCCATTTAACCCTTTATTTTAGCAGCTACAGCGCTGAAATTTTGCACATACACACTACTAACATTAGTAGTGTGGAATATGCAAAAAAAAAGGGGATATGAGATGATTTACTGTATGTAAACCATGTCTCATATCCTGTCGGGTTTAGGCAGGAGAAATGAAAAGCCGGCAATTGAATTACCGACTTTTCACTAACACCGCTGCGTATTTCTCGCAAGTCACACTGCAGGTCCGTGTGGAATCCGTATTTTTCTCGCCCCCATAGACTTTCATTGGCATATTATTTGCGCAATATGCTGACAAACGCAGCATGCTGCGATTTTGTACGGCCGTAGAACGCCGTATATTACGGATCCGTAATATACGGCTGATAGGACTAGACCCATTGAGAATCATTGTGCCGTATGTTATGTGAGTTTTACGGACGTAGTTTCTGCGCTCTTACGTCCGTAAAACTCGCATGTGTGACGGCGGCCTTAGCCAGTGGCATCGAATTTGTCACGAATGCGGTAAATGGTTTGTCTCTTTGGGGCTTGAGTACCAAATGTTTCAACCCAATTTGCTCTAACTGTTTCAGCATTTTGAGATTTCCAATACTCTTTTAAAATCCATTTTCTTTGATCTCTATTTAAATTATTTGCCATTATGGGTTATCTGAATTATCTGAAAAGAAAACAGATTTGGGGGAGAATTATCTGTGAAAACTGGATCTGTGAAACTGACTCAGTTGCCCTTAGCAACCAATCAGATTCCACCTTTCATTTTCCAAAAAGTCTGTGAAGAATGAAAAGTTGAATCTGATTGGTTGCTAAGGGCAACTGAGTCCGTTTCACTTTACACCATGTTTGATAAATCTCCCCCTTCATAACCCTATTACACATACTGTCCACCTACTTTTGGACCACCCTATATATATATTTTTAGTATGT
This sequence comes from Ranitomeya variabilis, assembly GCF_051348905.1. Lineage (NCBI taxonomy): Eukaryota > Metazoa > Chordata > Amphibia > Anura > Dendrobatidae > Ranitomeya > Ranitomeya variabilis. The sequence goes on from NC_135234.1 coordinate 655,822,311, forward strand.
ATTGTTCCATATTTAAATTCACACATCTGTCACACAATCATTTCATTATGCTAATTACTTGTAACCCTTGCTATCTTCCTCTCCTGTTTTTCCTCTTCATAAAACTGATTTTAAGAACACGTCCAGTGTTCAAAACGTGTCCAGTTTTCCATCCTCTTGGCATCTTCCACACTCAGAACACAGTAATCAATTTTTGTCACAACAAATGCCTTGATTTTAATGGCTCTAATAAAGACTTTATAATTTAATAATAATGTTGAAGTTGGATCCTTTCTACTTACATGCAGAGCTTCAGACCAAACGCTGCAGAGACTGGAGCAGCGGGGGAATGAGGAGAGGTGAACAATTATATCATTATTTATTTATTTATTTATCTATATAATCGTCTAAGGGGCACTTCCGTCTGTTTGTCTGTTTGTCTGTCTGTCTGTCATGGAAATCCCGCGTCGCTAATTGGTCGCGGCCAGCAGGCCGTGACCAATCAGCGACAGGCACAGTCCGGCTGCGAATTCACCCCTTCCTACTCTCTGTCAGTGCCCCCTCCAGTCAGCGCTCACACAGGGTTAATGGCTGTGTTACACCACGTTATGCCGCGATGTAACGCAGTAACGCTGCTATTAACCCTGTGTGACCAACTTTTTACTATTGATGCTGCCTATGCAGCACCAATAGTAAAAAGATCTAATGTTAAAAATAATAAACAAAATAAAAAATCATTATATTCTCAGAGACAGCTACATCATCATCTTGCAAGACCGCAATGCATTCTTGGGACCGAAGCGTCGAGAAGAGCATCGGTAAATGCCTGGCCTGGATCCGGGGGCCGATGGAGGGTGAGTATATAACTATTTTTTATTTTAATTCTTTTTTTTAACAGGGATATTGTGCCCACATTGCTATATACTACGTGGGCTGTGTTAGATACTGCATGGGCTGTGTTATATACTGCATGGGCTGTGTTATATACTACGTCTCTGTGCTATATACTAAGTGGCCTATGGTATATATTACCTGGCTGGGCAATATACTACATCGCAGTGCTCTATACTATGTGGCCTCTGTTATATACTGCATGGGCTGTGTTATATACTACGTGGCTGTGCAATATATTACGTGGCTGTGCAATATATTTCGTGGCTGTGCAATATATTATGTGGCTGTGCAATATATTACGTGGCTGGGCAATATACTACATGGGCTGTGTTATATACTGCATGGGCTGTATTATATACTGCGTGGGCTGTGTTATATACTACGTCTATGTGCTATATACTACGTGGCTGTGGTATATATTACGTGGCTGGGCAATATACTACATCGCTGTGCTCTATACTACGTGGCCTGTGTTATATACTGCATGGGCTGTGTTATATACTACATCTCTGTGCTATATACTACGTGGCTGTGCTATATACTATGTGGCTGTGCAATATATTATGTGGCTGTGCAATATATTATGTGGCTGTGCAATATACTGTATTACGTGGCTGGGCAATATATTACGTGTCTGTGCTATATACTACGGGGATGTGCTATATACTACGAGGCTGGGCAATATACTACGTGGGATGTGCTATATACTATGTGGGCTGTGTTATATACTACGTGGGCTGTGTTATATACTACGTGTGCTGTGTTATATACTACTTGGCTGTGCTATATTTCTCTGCTGTATCTGTGCATCATGAATCGTGGTATGTGTTAAAGAGGGGGGCCCACTGAGACTCTTTCACCCGGGGCCCTCAAAAACCTGGAGCAGGCCCTGGCTTCACTGATTGTTTGCGGCGGGCGTGACCAATCAGCGACAGTCGCAGTCCGGCCACGAATTGGCATGGAATTTGAACCACGCTTCGCTAATTGGTCGCACCCCGCCGGCCGAATCCTGTGTATAAATTGCATTATTCTGAAAACTTCATAAATAAACTACATACATATTCTAGAATACCCGATGTGTTAGATTCGGGCCACTATCTAGTTTTAAATAAATGAGTACGTTATGGGGGCCAATATACTAATTTGAGGGCTATGCAGGGCCATTATACAATTTGGAGGACTATATGGGGTCCAGTATACTGTTTAGAAGGATATGTGGGTGCCAATTAAAATGTTTGTAGGGCTACGAGGGGAACTATTTTACTGTTTGGAGTTCTATGTGGTAGCAATTATAATGTGTGGAGGGCTATATAGGGGGCACTTTCCAGTTTTGCTGGCTATGTGTAGGGTCTGTTATACTGTTTGGAGGTTATGTGGGGGTCATTATATTGTTTGGAAGACTATGTGTGGTGCCATTATACTGTTTGTAGGGCTATGTCGAGTGCCATTATGCTGTTTGAGTGGCTATGTGGGGGCCATTATACTGGTTGGAGGTCTAGTGGGAGTCATTATTGTTAGGGCTGGCGGAATGCACCGAGTAAATATAGATGTTATTATTGGTGCGTTCGCAGCCCAGGGTCCACCGTGCAGGAGGAGAACCTGCTGCTAGCAAATGGCACTATATGGTGGTATAAGCGAGCTCTATTACTTCACAGAGTCGCCGTGATAGAAAAGCACTGTGTCCTGTTAAGCTCACAGGAGTACACAGCTAACTGCTGAGCTGATAGCAGTCAGTGGTCATGCAGTCAGAGAAGCACACAAACAATTCATCACTGGAGATGCTGGTATTCTAGTGGCTTATTTCTGCCGGGCCCTGAATACATGCAAACAAACTCCTCAGCAGAAGTGCCGGTATTCTAGTGGCTTATTTCAGCCGGGCCCTGACCACAAGCATACATGACCACACTGGCGCAAAGCTCATGACAAAGATTGATACTAGTGCATGGCCGTGTGGCCATGCGAACCTTTTATAGCTGCAGCAACTTCAGGACCTTCCTAGAGGACCAATGGGAGTTGCTTCAGGACTTGAGCGTGTGACCCCTGACCTCCAATGAGAGGTCTTCCTTTGGGCATGCTCAGAAGGGAGAAAGCAGGACTTAGTCCCAGAAGCGAGTTCTCGCCGCTGACCAGTACTAGCTATAATGGCAGAGCCTGGAATAACAGCAGTCAGACGCAGAGTATCTGCCTGAGCCAGACGCTGGGAACAACATCTCCGCTGAGCAGGCTCCACTGCGGCTGGAGAAGAATGGGAGACCGCTGTGCAGAGGTGGGAACTCGACCCCTAACATTACCCCCCCTCCTTGGACCTTGCTACGCTCGAAGGCAGCAATGAGCTGCGGAGCTCGAATGTGCTCAGCAGGTTCCCAAGACCTGTCCTCTGGACCATAACCCTTCCAGTCCACCAAATAAAATTTATTGCCACGTACCACCTTGCACCCCAAAACAGCATTCACCTCATAATCGTCCGTAGACGAACCTGATGTCCCGGCAGATGACTCCGAAAACCGGGACATGTATACGGGCTTCAAGAGGGACACATGAAAGGTGTCGGTGATACCTAGGCGTGGAGGAGGGGCCAGACGGTAGACCACAGGGTTAACCTGTTTGAGTACCTTGAAGGGACCCAAATAGCGAGGTGCAAACTTAGTGGACTCAACACGCAGCCTGATGTTACGGGCAGAGAGCCACATTAAGTCTCCAGGAGCAAAGGTCTTAGCAGGGCACCGATGAGCATTGGCGGAGGACCTCATTCTCTCCTTGGAGGCCCGAATGGCATCCTGAGTGTGGTCCCACAGCCCAGTCTGCCACCCTGGAGTCGGCGGAAGACACGGGCATGGGCACAGGGACACACGGATGCTGGGCGTAATTAAGGAGGAATGCAGTCTGACCGGTGGAATCGGCTACTGCATTGTTTAGCGCAAACTCCGCCCACGGTAGCAAGGATGCCCAGTCATCCTGCCTGGCAGAAACAAAATTATGTAGATATGTGACCAGAGTCTGGTTGGCCCTCTCTACCAACCCATTTGTCCCGGGATGATATGCCGAGGAGAGATTCAATTCAATGCTGAGCAGACGACAAAGCTCTCTCCAGAACCGAGATGCAAACTGGGGACCCCGGTCACTGACAATTTTGTCCGGCATACCGTGTAGGCGAAAAATATGTTTGATGAACAACGCTGCCAGCGCCCATGCAGAAGGTAGCCGTGGAAGAGGCACTTAGTGCACCATTTTGGAAAAATGGTCGGTGATTACCCAAATAATGGTGCAGCCACGAGACTTGGGTAAGCCCACCACAAAATCCATCCCGACCATCTCCCAGGGCCTGTCCGCCACCGGCAGGGGGTAAAGCAACCCAGCTGGCCGTTGACGAGGAGACTTGTTCTTGGTGCAGGAGACACACGCCCGAACATAGTCTGCGATGTCACGGGCCATATGCGGCCACCAGTATGTCCTCGCCAGTAGCTCAAATGTCCTTTTGGACCCAAAATGTCCACCCACCCTGGACGAGTGAGCCCAAGAGAGAACCTCCCTACGCAGACTGGATGATACAAAAGTCTTGCCTGAAGGCACAGACTCTAGCGAAACCGGGGCCACAGTTCTCAGACTCTCGGTAGGGACAATAAGCCGAGGCTCCTCTTCCTCCTCCTCAGATGATTCAACGGAGCGAGAGAGAGTGTTGGCACGAATGTTCTTCTCCCTGGAAAGGAAATGGAGGGTGAAATGGAACCGGGAGAAGAACAAGGACCATCTGGCCTGGCAAGAATTTAACCGCTGGGCTGTTTGTAGGTAAACCAAATTCTTGTGGTCTGTGAATACTTGGAAAGGATAGCGAGCCCCCTCCAAAAGATGTCTCCACTCAGAGAAGGCCAACTTCATTGCTAGCAGTCCCTGTCCCCGATGGAATAATTTCTCTCCACTGGTGTGAAGGTCTTGGAAAAGAAGAAGCAAGGATGCTTCCGACCTTGAGCATCCTTTTGAAAGAGGACTGCTCCAGCACCAACGGAAGAGGCATCCACCTCCATTATAGACGGCTTATCTACATCGGGGCTATGTAGAATGGGAGCGCTAGAAAAATGGGACTTAATAGAAATGAAGGCCTTGGAGACCTCCTCAGACCACAATTTGGGATTTGCTCCCTTCTTGGTGAGGGCTACCAAGGGGCGCTACCAAAGTTGAGAAATGAGGAATGAACTGGCCATAATAGTTACTGAACCCCATAAACCGCTGCACCGCTTTAAGAGAATGGGGTTCCTGCCAGTCCATCACAGACTGTAGTTTGGCAGGATCCATAGCCAATTCCTGGGTGGAGATGATATAGCCCAGGAAAGGTAAAGACTCCTGCTCAAACACACATTTCTCCAACTTGGCATAGAGGGGATTAGCTCGTAAGAGGTCGAAGACTTTGCAAACATCTCTCCGGTGGGAGTCAATATCTGGAGAGTAGATGAAAATATCATCCAGATAGACTACGACCGAGGTGGAAAGCATATCCCGGAAGATATCATTTACAAAGTCTTGGAAAATGGCTGGAGCATTACAGAGCCCAAAGGGCATCACTACATATATATTTATAATGCCCATCCCTGATGTTAAAAGCCGTCTTCCATTCGTCCCCCTCATGGATGCGAATCAGGTTGTAAGCACCCCGCAGATCTAGCTTGGTAAATACCCTTGCTTCCCGTAGCCTATCAAAAAGCTCAGATATCAGGGGCAGGGTATACTTATTCTTAATGGTGATGGCGTTAAGACCCCTGTAGTCTATGCATGGACGTAGTTCCCCGTTCTTCTTCTGCATGAAGAAGAACCCAGCCCCTGCAGGTGACACTGACTTCCTAATGAATCCTCTTACCAGATTTTCCTGGATGTACTGAGACATTGCCTCTGTCTCTGGGAGAGATAAAGGATAGACTCGACCCCAGGGGAGGCTCAGCACCAGGCAAGAGGTCAATAGGACAGTCATAGGGACAGTGAGGCGGAAGGGTCTCCTGTTATGATCTGGTGGCCTAAGAGCAGCATGAGACGTACTCTGGAGAAGGTGGTACCTGTACTGACCGCAGACCCTGAACTTAACACCGCAACTAGAAGTAGCCGTGGAATGTACCTAGCGCTCCCTAGACATCTCGACACAGCCGGAGAACTAGTTACCCCTAGAGATAGAAAAGGGAAAACTATCTTGCCTCAGAGAAAATCCCCAAAGGATAGACAGCCCCCCACAAATATTGACTGTGAGAGGAGAGGGAGAAAACATACACAGACTGAAATGAGAATTTAGCAAAGGAGGACACTTCTAGCTAAATAGAAAGGATAGGACAGAGTACTATGCGATCAGTATTAAAACACTAGAAAATATCCACCACAGAAAATACAAAATCTCCAAAGCTAACTAAAGATATGGAGGGTATATCTGCATCTCCAGAGATACCAGCTTGGCTAAACAAATCCTTATACAGAACAAGCTGGACAAGACAAAAACATGGAAAAGAACTAAACAATAAGGCCACAGCATGTGGACAGCAAAAATCAAGGCCAGAACTTATCTTTGTTGAAATGAACTGCAAAGCAGAAGAGACCTGGCAGGGATGTGAATCCTCCAGGAACAATGGACAATTGGCACTGACTAAAGGGTGAAGCAAGACTAAATAGACCAGTCAAAATTGCAAAAAGTGAACACACCTGATAAATGCTGCGATTCAGAGACAGCAGCGCTACCACTTACAACCACCGGAGGGAGCCCAAGAGCAGAATTCACAACAGTACCCCCCCTTGAGGAGGGGTCACCGAACCCTCACCAGAGCCCCCAGGCCGATCCGGACGAGCCAAATGAAAGGCACGAACCAAATCATCAGCATGAACATCGGAGGCAACAACCCAAGAATTATCCTCCTGGCCATAACCCTTCCATTTGACAAGATACTGAAACTTCCGCCTCGAAAAACGAGAATCCAAAATCTTGTCAACCACATACTCCAACTCCCCATCAATCAACACTGGGGCAGGAGGATCAACAGAGGGAACAACGGGCACCACATATTTCCGCAACAAAGATCTATGAAAAACATTATGGATGGAAAAAGAGGCTGGAAGGGCCAAACGAAAAGACACTGGATTGATAATCTCAGAAATCCTATAAGGGCCAATAAACCGAGGCTTAAACTTAGGGGAAGAAACCTTCATAGGGACATGACGGGAAGACAACCAGACCAAATCCCCAACCCGAAGCCAGGAACCAACACACCGACGACGGTTAGCAAAACGCTGAGCCCCCTCCTGAGACAACACCAAATTGTCAACAACATGAGCCCAAATTTGCTGCAACCTGTCAACCACAGAGTCCACCCCAGGACAATCAGAAGGCCCCGAAGAAAAACGAGGATGAAAACCAGAGTTACAAAAGAAGGGTGAAACCAAGGTAGCAGAACTAGCCCGATTATTAAGGGCAAACTCGGCCAATGGCAAGAAAGCCACCCAATCATCCTGATCAGCAGACACAAAGCATCTCAAATAAGTTTCCAAAGTCTGATTAGTTCGCTCGGTTTGGCCATTTGTCTGAGGATGAAATGCGGAAGAAAAAGACAAATCAATGCCCAGCCTAGCACAAAAGGCCCGCCAAAACCTAGAAACAAACTGGGAACCTCTATCGGACACAATATTCTCCGGAATGCCATGCAAACAAACCACATGCTGAAAAAACAACGGAATCAAATCAGAAGGGGAAGGCAACTTAGGCAAAGGTACCAAATGAACCATCTTAGAAAACCGGTCACAAACCACCCAGATAACTGACATCCTCTGGGAAACCGGAAGATCCGAAATAAAATCCATAGAAATATGCGTCCAAGGCCTCTCAGGGACCGGCAAAGGCAAAAGCAACTCACTAGCGCGGGAACAGCAAGGCTTGGCCCGCGCACAAGTCCCACAGGACTGCACAAAAGAACGCACATCCCGTGACAAAGAGGGCCACCAAAAGGACCTACCAACCAAATCTCTGGTACCAAAAATCCCAGGATGACCAGCTAACACAGAACAATGAACCTCCGAAATCACTTTACTAGTCCATCTGTCAGGAATAGGGTTGAGCGAAACGGGGCGGCCATTTTCAGAAGTCACCGACTTTTGGCAAAGTCGGGTTTCATGAAACCCGACCCGACCCCTGTGTGGGGTCGGCCATGAGGTCGGCGATCTTCTGAATCTGGGATCGGAATTCCGATACCGAGTTCCGATATGTTTGCGATATCGGGAATCGGTATCGGAATCCATATTTAAGTGTAAAATAAAGAATTAAAATAAAAAATATTGATATAATCACCTGTCCGGCGCCCTGTTTTGATCCCAATGGCAGGGGACCTCAGAGATTACAGCAAAGTCTGCAAAACATAAATACCAGCTCATAGGGAAGTGGTAACTAGGCTGACCATATACCTGATCCTAGCACAAAACACTAACAGCAGCCGGGGAACGTGCCTACGTTGATCCTAGACGTCTCGCGCCAGCCGGAGAACTAACTAACCCTATCAGGGAAAATAAGACCTCTCTTGCCTCCAGAGAAAAGACCCCAAAGTAATACAAGCCCCCAACAAATAATAACGGTGAGGTAAGAAGAAAAGACAAACGTAAGAATGAACTAGAGTTAGCAAAGAGAGGCCCACTGATTAATAGCAGAATATAGTAAGAAGACTTATATGGTCAGCAAAAAACCCTGCAAAATATCCACGCTGAATATCCAAGAACCCCCAAACCGACTGACGGCGTGGGGGGGAGAATATCAGCCCCCTAGAGCTTCCAGCGATAACAGGAATCACATTTTGTACAAGCTGGACAAAAAATAAGAACAATGCAAATGATCAAAAGTACGAAAACAGGACTTAGCTTATCTTGCAAAGAACCAGGACCTGCAGACAGGAGCAAACAGAAGTGAACTGATTACAACGATGCCAGGCACTGGACTGAGAATCCAGGAAGTTTAAATAGCAACACCCCAGGCCTAACGAAGCAGGTGAGTACCAACCTGGGAAAGGACAATCCAAGTGCCAAACCACTAGTGACCACAAGAGGGAGCCAAGAAGTATAGTTCACAACAGCGCCCCCTGCAACTTACCGAGGGAACCGGCGGCCTGCTTTGGTTAAAATGAGCGCGTCCAGGGCCTTCCGTGACGTCACGGCTTTGTGATTGGTCGCGACGGCCCATGTGACCGCCACACGACCAATCACAAGCCGCGGACGTCATTCTCAGGTCCTAAATTCCTAGAATTCTAAATTCTAGGAATTTAGGACCTGAGAATGACGTCCGCGGCTTGTGATTGGTCGCGTGGCTGTCACATGGGCCGTCGCGACCAATCACAAAGCCGTGACGTCATCTTAAGGTCCTTCACGTGCTGATTCTTAGGAAGGAAGGCTGCCAGAAAGAAGCAGGGCGCGTCCGAGGGTGAGTATATTCCTATTAGGTATATACTCACCCTCGGCTTCTTTCCGGCAGCCTTCCTTCCTAAGAATCAGCGCGTGAAGGACCTTAAGATGACGTCACGGCTTTGTGATTGGTCGCGACGGCCCATGTGACCGCCACGCGACCAATCACAAGCCGCGGACGTCATTCTCAGGTCCTAAATTCCTGGAATTTAGAATTCTAGGAATTTAGGACCTGAGAATGACGTCCGCGGCTTGTGATTGGTCGCGTGGTGGTCACATGGGCCGTCGCGACCAATCACAAAGCCGTGACGTCACGGAAGGCCCTGGACGCGCTCATTTTAACCAAAGCAGGCCGCCGGTTCCCTCGGTAAGTTGCAGGGGGCGCCGGACAGGTGAGTATATCAATATTTTTTATTTTAATTCTTTATTTTACACTTAAATATGGATCCCAGGGCATGAAGGAGAGTTTCCTCTCCTTCAGACCCTGGGAACCATAGTATCCCATTGCAGTGCATTTGGTTGCGTGTTTCGGCCGACCCCGACCACGACTTTTTTATAGGATCGGCCGATTTCACTCAACCCGACTTTTGAGAAAGTCGGGTTTCGTGAAACCCGACCTGATCCTATAAAAGTTAAGGTCGCTCAACCCTAGTCAGGAACAAACAATTTCCCCACTGGACAGCGGTCAGGTTTATCAGCCTGAAATTCCTGAAGAACCCGTCATAAATCAGGGGAGATGGCAGAAAGAATCACCCCTTCCTTCAGAATACCGACCGGCTCAAGGACCCCAGGAGAATCAGGCAAAAAGCTCCTAGAGAGGGCATCAGCCTTAACATTCTTAGAACCCGGAAGATACGAGACCACAAAATCAAAACGGGAGAAAAACAGGGACCATCGGGCCTGTCTAGGATTCAGCCGTTTGGCAGACTCGAGATAAATCAGATTCTTATGATCGGTCAAGACCACAATACGGTGCTTGGCCCCCTCAAGCCAATGTCGCCACTCCTCAAATGCCCACTTCATGGCCAACAACTCACAATTGCCGACATCATAATTGCGTTCCGCAGGCGAAAACTTTCGAGAAAAGAAGGCACACGGTTTCATCAAGGAACCATCAGAATTCCTCTGAGACAAAACGGCCCCTGCCCCAATCTCAGAAGCGTCAACCTCAACCTGAAAAGGAAGAGAAACATCCGGCTGACGCAACACAGGGGCAGAAGTAAATCGGCGTTTAAGCTCCTGAAAGGCAGAAACAGCCGCAGAGGACCAATTCGTCACATCAGCGCCTTTCTTCGTCAAATCGGTCAGGGGTTTAACCACACTGGAGAAGTTGGCAATGAAACGGCGATAAAAATTAGCAAAGCCCAAAAATTTCTGAAGGCTCTTCACGGATGTGGGCTGGATCCAATCATGAATGGCCTGAACCTTAACCGGATCCATTTCTATAGATGAGGGAGAAAAAATGAAGCCCAAAAAAGAAATCTTCTGTACTCCAAAGAGGCACTTAGACCCCTTCACAAACAAGGCATTATCACAAAGGATCTGAAATACCATCCTGACTTGTTTCACATGAGACTCCCAATCATCTGAAAAAATCAAAATATCCAAATATACAATCATGAATTTATCAAGATAATTCCGAAATATATCATGCATGAAGGACTGAAACACAGATGGAGCATTAGAGAGTCCAAATGGCATCACAAGGTATTCAAAATGACCCTCGGGCGTATTAAACGCAGTTTTCCATTCGTCACCCTGCTTAATACGAACAAGATTATATGCCCCTCGAAGGTCAATCTTAGTAAACCAACTAGCCCCCTTAATCCTAGCAAACAGATCAGAAAGCAAAGGCAAAGGGTATTGGAATTTGACCGTGATCTTATTCAAGAGGCGATAATCAATACAGGGTCTCAAGGAGCCATCTTTTTTGGCAACAAAAAAAAAACCTGCTCCCAATGGTGAAGAAGATGGCCGAATATGCCCCTTCTCCAAGGACTCCTTAACATAGCTCCGCATGGCGGTATGTTCTGGCACAGACAGGTTGAAAAGTCATCCCTTAGGGAACTTACAGCCTGGAATCAAGTCAATAGCACAATCACAGTCCCTATGCGGTGGAGGGGAACTGGACTTTGGCTCATTGAATACATCCTGGAAATCTGACAAAAACTCAGGAATTTCAGAAGAGGGGGAGGAGGCAATTGACATCAAAGGAACGTCACCATGAACCCCCTGACAACCCCAACTAGTCACAGACATAGATTTTCAATCTAATACCGGATTATGCACCTGTAACCATGGGAAACCCAGCACAATAGCATCATGCAAATTATGCAACACCAGAAAACAACAATCTTTCTGATGGGCTGGCGCCATGCACATGGTCAGCTGTGTCCAAAACTGAGGTTTATTTTTAGCCAACGGTGTAGCATCAATGCCCCTCAAAGGAATAGGACTCTGCAAAGGCTGCAAGGGGAAACCACAACGTCTGGCATATTCTAAGTCCATTAAGTTTAGAGCGGCGCCTGAATCCACAAATGCCATGACAGAAAATGACGATAATGAGCAGATCAGGGTCACAGATAACAGAAATTTAGGTTGTACAGTACTGATGGTAACAGAACTAGTGATTCTCTTGGTACGCTTAGGGCAATCAGAAATAACATGAGCAGAATCGCCGCAGTAAAAACACAACCTATTCTGACGTCTGAATCCTTGTCGTTCAGCTCTAGACACAATCCTATCACACTGCATAGGCTCAGGACTCCGCTCGGAAGACAATGCCATAGTGTGCACAACTTTGCGCTCGCGCAAGCGCCGATCAATCTGAATGGCCAGAGACATAGAATCACTCAGACCAGCAGGCGTGGGGAACCCCACCATAACATCTTTAACGGATTCAGAAAGACCCTTTCTGAAGATTGCCGCCAAGGCATCCTCATTCCATTTAGTCAGTACAGACCATTTTCTAAACTTCTGGCAATATGACTCTGCCACTTCTTGACCCTGAGACAGGGCCAACAAGGTCTTCTCAGCATGATCCACTGAATTAGGTTCGTCATACAATAACCCAAGCGCCTGAAAAAAGGTGTCTACATTAAGCAACGCCGGATTCCCAGGTGCCAGAGCAAATGCCCAATCCTGGGGGTCACCACGCAGCAGAGATATAACAATTTTAACCTGCTGGATGGGATCACCAGAGGAACGGGGTTTCAGAGCAAAAAACAGTTTACAGTTATTTTTAAAGCTCAGAAATTTGGACCTATCCCCAAAAAACAAATCAGGAGTTGGAATTCTAGGCTCTAAAACCGGAGTCTGAACGATATAATCGGAAATACCCTGTACTCTAGCAGCAAGTTGATCCACACGAGAAGCCAATCCCTGAACATCCATACCAGCACCGAACTCCTGAGCAACCCAGAGGTAAAGAGGGAAGAAAAAAAAAAAAACACAACAGACTACAGAAAAAAAAATGGCTCAGCACTTTCCTTCCCTTCTTCTGAGATGCGGTTAACTCATTGTTGGCCAGTTGTACTGTTATGATCTGGTGGTTTAAGAGCAGCATGAGACGTACTCTGGAGAAGGTGGTACCTGTACTGACCGCAGACCCTGAACTTAACACCGCAACTAGAAGTAGCCGTGGAATGTACCTAGCGCTCCCTAGACATCTCGACACAGCCGGAGGACTAATTACCCCTAGAGATAGAAAAGGGAAAACTATCTTGCCTCAGAGAAAATCCCCAAAGGATAGACAGCCCCCCACAAATATTGACTGTGAGAGGAGAGGGAAAAAACATACACAGACTGAAATGAGAATTTAGCAAAGGAGGCCACTTCTAGCTAAATAGAAAGGATAGGACAGAGTACTATGCGATCAGTATTAAAACACTAGAAAATATCCACGACAGAAAATACAAAATCTCCAAAGCTAACTAAAGATATGGAGGGTATATCTGCATCTCCAGAGATACCAGCTTGGCTAAACAAATCCTTATACAGACCAAGCTGGACAAGACAAAAACATGGAAAAGAACTGAACAATAAGGCCACAGCATGTGGACAGCAAAAATCAAGGCCAGAACTTATCTTTGTTGAAATGAACTGCAAAGCAGAAGAGACCTGGCAGGGATGTGAATCCTCCAGGAACAATGGACAACTGGCACTGACTAAAGGGTGAAGCAAGACTAAATAGCCTTGTCAAAATTGCAAAAAGTGAACACACCTGATAAATGCTGCGATTCAGAGACAGCAGCGCTACCACTTACAACCATCGGAGGGAGCCCAAGAGCAGAATTCACAACAGTCTCCGCAGCCCTTTTGGAGAACACGTCCGCATAGGGCCAATTTTGCTTGGGGAGAGAGGATAGATCTGCGGGTACCTCAGTAGTAGCAACCTGAATGCTTTCCCTTTGACATCTACCCCCACAAGATTCACCCCATCCCAAAATTCTGCCTGTGGACCACTCAATATGAGGAGACTGGTACCGTAGCCAAGGTATCCCTAACAGGACCTCATCAATTCCCTCAGGAATGATGAGCAGAGATATTTTCTTCAAATGAGATGGTGACATGGACAGAGAGAAAGGGATGGTCTGGTAAGTTATCTGAGAGAGCAGTGTCGACGCATTCACCAATTGTACGGTAACTGGTTGAGCTAGCATTACCAGGGGAATTGTGTGACGTTGGGCGAAGGCAGAAGACATAAAATTGCCCTCCGCCCCAGAATCCACGCAGAGCTCTACCGAATGGGAGAATGAACCTATACTTATTGTCCCCTTAAAGGACAATTTGGAGGCAAACGTCACCGTGTCTAGTGTACCTCCACCTACTACCACTAGACGCTGACATTTCCTCGACCGCTGGGAACATCTGGTGGCAAGATGTCCTGACTGCTGGCAAACATGACAGACCGTGAGTGCACGAGCGGTCCAGGACTTAGATCCCACTCGTGACACTTCCATGGCCTCATGTGACTCAGGGACCAGGACCGGAGATTCCAAAGGTTTGGCGAAGGTGGGAGCCAGCTGAAACCTCTGCCTATGCTGGGCTCGCTCTAACCTCCGCTCGTGAAAACGGAGGTCAATTCGAGTGGACACAGCTATTAACTCCTCCAGTGTGGAATCTCCCTAGTGGCCAGAGCGTCCTTCACGTGATCAGCAAGCCCCCTCCAGAATATAGGGATAAGTGCTTTATCCGACCACTCCAGCTCAGATGCTAGGGTGTGGAAGTGGACGGCAAAATGGCTGACCAAGGACGGGCCTTAAGTCAATGCCAACAGTTGGAGCGCCAAATCATGGGTGACTCGAGGTCCTAAAAAGACCTGTTTCAGTGTGCTCAGGAACAGCGGCGCACTCTGCACCACATGATCGCCACGCTCCCACAGCGGTGTACACCACTCCAACGCCCTGTCCGACAGGAGAGACACTATAAATCCCACCTTTGCCCGCTCTGTGGGGAAACATGCAGCCAGAAGCTCAAGATGTACAGACCACTGGCTCACGAAAACCCAAAAAGATTTAGAATCTCCAGAAAATTTCTCTGGCAGCGGGAGGCGAGAAAGAGTCGAAACAAGGGTGGCAGTGGACAAGGTTGCTGCAGCCACACTAGCAGCCTGAACAGCAACTGCGGTAACATCCACTGCTGAGATTGAGCACTCAAGAGCTGCCAATCTACCCTCCAGCTGCTGGATGTACCGCAGAGATTGCTGTTGATCCGCCATTTACTAGCCAGACCCTGGCGCTAGTATTATGTTAGGGCTGGCGGAACGCACCAAGTAAATATAGATGTTATTATTGGTGTGTTCGCAGCCAGGGGTCCACCGAGCAGGAGGAGAACCTGCTGCTAGAAAATGGCACTATATGGCGGTATAAGCGAGCTCTGTTACTTCACAGAGTCGCCGTGATAGAAAAGCACTGTTTCCTGTTAAGCTCACAGGAGTACACAGCTAACTGCTGAGCTGATAGCAGTCAGTGGTCATGCAGTCAGAGAAGCACACAAGCAATTCCTCACCGGAGGTGCCGGTATTCTAGTGGCTTATTTCAACCGGGCCCTGAATACATGCAAACAAACTCCTCACCGGAGGTGCCGGTATTCTAGTGGCTTATTTCAGCCGGGCCCTGACCACAAGCATACATGACCACACTGGCGTAAAGCTCATGACAAAGATTGATACTAGTGCATGGCCGAGCGGCCATGCGAACCTTTTAAAGTTGCAGCAACTTCAGGACCTTCCTAGAGGACGAATGGGAGTTGCTTCAGGACCTGAGCGTGTGACCCCTGACCTCCAATGAGAGGTCTTCCTTTGGGCATGCTCAGAAGGGAGAAAGCAGGACTTAGTCCCAGAAGCGAGTTCTCGCTGCTGACCAGTGCTAGCTATAATGGCAGAGCCTGGAATAACAGCAGTAGCCAGATGCAGAGTATCTGCCTGAGCCAGACGCTGGGAACAACGTCTCCGCTGAGCAGGCTCCACTGCGGCTGGAGAAGAATAGGAAACCGCAGCAGAGATGGCTCGAGATTCCCCTTGTGCAGAGGCGGGAACTCGACCCCTAACAATTATACTGTGTGCAAGCAATTAAACAACGTGAAGGGTTGTGTTGGGGCTATCATACTCCATGGAGGAAGGATTTTGAAAATGTACGGGTAAATTACATTGATAAAATACTGCAACAAACACAGACTTGCTATGTAGAACATTTACATACCTAGGAACATGTTTAGTTGGCCATGCTGGGTCATTACTATTTTATCCAGTTCACAGCGGTCACCATCTATTCTTTAAAATGTTTCCCAATCTTGCACTTTACAGAATAAGATGGCCTCTAGTCCAGAGCAATAAGGCTATTTAGGTAACAGTAGAGGAAGAGACCAAGCAAGGAAAGCAATACTTCCCTGCTGGAGTAGTGTTTCAAACCATGGATTCCATTTTAGGTAAGGTTGCCTTTTTATAGAACATGATGCTAGCATTTTATGAAGAGCTACACATTTAGTATTATTTTTAAAGAGACCATAATTTCTAAAACAGTAAACTCATATATAAATGATAACGATAATAAATAAAACATTGCAAACTTTAAAAATAATAAAAATGAAAAAATGTTCTAAAAACAAACACTTTGGCCAATTATAGAGTCAACATTTCCTGAATATGGGTAATAAAAATTGTACTTTAAAATGTGAAAAATTAGCCAGCTTTCTCCATAATACAGCAGCAGCTCCTAGACGTAATTTTACAGAGATCATTTTTTTAAATTGTATGGTAGTAATGAGGAAGATTCTGATGTTGCTGTTGTAATACAAATGCTAAAATGTGTCCATCTGAAAGTGGCCTTATAGAAATTAAATATTAAACACTTGCGAATTGCCCCTGATTTGTGAATTCTCCCAACAGCTGACCCTCAAGATTTGCTTGCATCTCTTGGTAAATGTAAAACCTGTAGAGCTATCTGCCATCGGTATCTTTAAATGGTGTTGGATAGATGTACAGTAAGCTTTAACACCAGACACAACAAAACTAAAAGCATTACAAGTCTTAGAAAAGCTTCAATGTAAAAAAGAACAGATAAAATAATGTGAAGAAAATGTGCAAAAATATAAAAAGAATATAAAAGAAATGCAAAAATTAGCATGTCTGATGATGTCTGAACAAGCATATAGAAGAGATAGTAAGTAATATAACTTGTTTCTCACTTGATCTCGGCAGCTTTGCTCCACAAATAACGCATGGTAAGAGCCACAACAGAACAAAAGTGCTCTTCATGGTGTGGGATCTGAATTTAAAATCCCTCAGCTTCTCTGTAACCACATGTCTTTTATAGACCTCTTGTCTCAATGACCTCATGGGGCTGGCACATTTACAAAACTAACCCTGTGTGTCCCAAAAGCCTTGCATATTAATGCCAGACTAGACCTAGGGTCCATGTAAAACAGCATAGTCTTGTATCATTTGTATACTAGTGACTGGATGGTCACTAAATCTCTACATTTTTTAAATTTTGGTTACATTTTTTTGTTATATTTTTGGCAATCTAATCTGTAAATGTAAAATCAGAATTTGGAAGTTGTTCCCGTTATCTCTGTGTTAGTGCTAGGATATCCTTCCCTCTTTTTGTGAGATCACTGTCTCACTACAACAAACAGCATATTAGCACACACTGGACATCACCACCCTGTGTGTGACCTTTTCTACACTGAATCAGCTCATGTTTTCATTTCCCCTTTTGCCACTCTAGGCCATTATGCTTGCTCAGTCCTCCCATTTCTTTCCACTGCTGAAATGATTCTTTTCAGTCACTGTAGTCTGCTGTTTGACATCATGGTAGTGTAGAAAAATGGACTGGGCTAGTGGTCCCTCTTGTGCATCTGGGCCGAAACTGTCTGGACTGTCACCATTGTTGCCGGGGAAAAGCCTTCCTGACTGGAGCAGACCTTTGCACCTGACTGATGGGGGGGATCGGGAGCACTGAAAGACGGGGGTTTTGGCGGGTACCCAGCGTGTGCGACAAAAGAAGGTTGACTCCCTCTCCGCTGACCGAGGCCAATTGACAGGGCCGCATGATCCTCAGGTGGCCATCATGGCATTAGATGGAGAAGCCAGGGATTCAATTATGTTACGGCCCCCCAGGGAGCGGTACACCTTTAACAAGGTGCTGCACATTTTGGAAGAGACTCATGGAGACCCCACAGACGTAGGGGAACTGAGGACACGTTTCTTTAGCCAAATGCAGAGGGAGGGGGAGACTGTGACGCAATATATGAACGCGCTGCAGGAGTTACATACTGCGATTGTCAGAAAAAATGGCATTGGTATAGGCCCTACGGACATAATGCTGCAAGACCTTTTAGTGACAGGCTTGCGGGATGCACTGATGAAACAGGCCCCGTGGGAGCATGTGCGGGTAAACCGTTGTATGACTTTCTGAGAGATAGGAAGTGAAGCGTACACGCGTGAACAGGAGCAGGGAGTGACAGTCCCGGTTGGGGAAGGTCCGCAGCATGGAGGTGTCCATGAATGCAATCACTGAACCCCAATGGTGCAAGAATTGAGGAGAGAGCTTCTGAATATTAAGGGAGAATTGGCTGATGTCAAAAAAGAAGACTGAGGCTACCGCAAATCCACCAGGAGCTAAGGAAAGCCCGGAGTCCTGCCGTGATACCAGGATGTTTCGGCAGGAGTGTACACCCTGGAGAAGGATTTTACCCCGACATACATTAAACTAGAAGGCTCCGAGCCATGGGAAAGTTGCCCGGAGCCAGAATAGGTATGAAGGAGTAGTAGAAGTCCCGCAAATATAGTGTCAGCGTGCCCTCTGGTTTGGGCTGAAATAGATGGTCATGCAGTGCGCTACCTGGTAGACACAGGCTCACAGGTGACTACGATGCCAGAAACTTATTTTCGACAACATTTTCCGGAAGCAAGATGGCCTGAGTGGGGCTCCATAATAAAATTAATGGCTGCCAATCAATTGCCCATTCCGGTCGCAGGGGTGGCGTGGATGCAGATCTCCATCTGTGGAAAAGACCTGGGGCAAAAAGGAGTGGTGCTAACTGAGGGAGAAGTGAATAATAGACATGCAGTCACCCTGGCAATGAACGTTTTAAAGGAATTCGGAGTCTCCTCATCAATGAGCCCTCTAGTGAGACTCTGAAGCAGTGGAGTCCGCATACTCCTCAGAGAAGAGTATTCTAACAGTTAGCTCATGTAGCACGAGCGCAGGAGTCTTGCTGTGAAGCGGGAGTATTGGGAAAAGTGATCGTTCCCGCCTCGTCCAAACTCATTCTACCACCTGGACAAACAGTTCTCACCCTGCCCGTCCGAGCTTGTGTCCCATTGGAAGGAGTTGAGATCCAAATTGAGCCCTCTTTTTCAGAACAACTCCCCTCGGGATGCCTGATTGCGTGTTTTTAGCCATTGTGCATGAAGGGACTGTTCCTGTACACTGTATTAATTTGGAGGACCAGGACATCACAGTAATTCTCAAAAGCGAGGTAGCCCGGATTGCGTGCATGCCTGAAGAAATAATACCACCTCAGGCTGTACAGCTGAAAATTCAACAAGAGGATCCCTCGACTGTGATGGTGAACTCCACCTCAACGCCGGAGCCTCAACACATTCTGGAACAAATGACAGCCCCCCGAAGAAGCCTACGCGAAACGCGCGTAGGGGCTGGTGCTGCTGCATACACACCACGACTGAGTATGGGTGAGGTCCAGTCCTTTATATGGTTATTGACTTATTGCTAGTAGAAGGTCCATAGGACTTGCTGGATATACATGCTCTTAAATTACTTGATATGTTGAACCTGTGACCTCCAGTCTTTTACTATTGGTGTGCTATGTGGTGCCTGTTACCTGTATCGGTCTTTCATATAGTTATTTGGACATTAACTTTTTGTGCTATTAAACATTTGTACCCTTTGTATCTTATGATGGTAACTAAATAAATATTAATATATTTTATACTCTATATGGCAGTTGTGCAAACTCCTTTGTCGGATTATATATGTATTGTGGTGGAGTTTTTTCTGTCCGCTTGAGGACTTATATGTGGCTCCGTTCTAATTATTTCTACATTCTGGAACAAATGCGGGTCGAGTTGACCGAGCTTACTCAGACACAGGTGCAGCAGATGGAAGCTCTGTTGGGGCGCTATGGGGACATGTTTGCTCATCATAAAGATGACTTCGGCTGTACCAGGGCCATCACACACAAGATACCTACTGGAAACACTGCACCCAAAAGAGAGCGCTATCGGCAAATCCCACCACAACTGTACCAAGAGGTGAAGAGTATGCTAGGTCAGATATTACAGAACGGTATCATCAGAGAGAATCAGAGTCCATGGGCTGCTCCAATAGTGCTGGTGCAGAAGAAAGAAGGGACCCCGCGTTTTTGTGTGGATTACTGGAAACTCAATGCCTGTACCGTGAGAGATTCATACCCATTGCCCAGGATTGAGGAATCCCTGTATGCGCTGGGAAAAGCCAAATGTTTGCACATTAGACCTCGCCAGTGGCCATTGGCAAGTTCCTATGTCAGAGCAAGATTGAGCGAAGACCTCCTTCATTCTACCTATGGGCTTGTTTGAATTCAACCGGATGCCATATAAAAGGGACTGAGCGCGGGAAGACGGGGCTTTTGGCGGGTACCCAGCGTGTGCGACAAGGTTGACTCCCTCTCCGCTGACAGATGCCAATTGACAGGGCCGCATGATCCAACTACGGTCCCCGCTCAGACAGACCTTGTTTCCGAAAAGGACATTTACACGCCGCCCTCTGACCCAGAGTGCTTACCAGACTGTGCCTCTGACAACCGCAGACGTACCGTGCAGTACCGATCCCACGGTGCACGCTGAGTACAGGAGTGAGATTGCGGCCTACTCTCCTGGACTGTGCACTTCACCAGCGGTGCTGCAAATTTGCTCGCGGTCAGCTCCCCGTTCCAAGATCAGGAGACCACGTGCAGGAAGAACCGGATACTTCACCGCCGTGCAGAGACAGTGCTTCACTTATCTCCAGGACCGGATCAGAGACTTCTCGCTCCACTTACGGCGCCAACATGGGATTTTCCAGCCTCCACCGTCCAGAAACCAGAGACTCATAAGTTAACATGTTTACTTGACCCTCGGCTATTACCCTTTTGCAGTCATCGTTTGTGTGTTGTTTACATATTGTTCCCCCCCATTCTCCCTGTGTGGAGAGTAACTGCTGAATTGGTTGATCATAAAGAACCCGTTAACTCTTGCTCTGTCTCCTGCCTGTCACTGCATCTGGAACGCCCACCAGGGCCGTGGGGTACTCGGTACTGGGTCCGGTACTTAAAGAAATGTGTCACGGCAGCGGTGACCCGGTCCGTGGCCCTGGGTGCCCATGTTAAAGGGATGGTTTTTAAAGGGGTGTGTCACGCCACCTGTGGTATTCAGTCAGTGTGAACCAACGCTGCTTTAAGGGGTCCTCTGGGGTGATGTTATGGCAGCTAGATGGTATAACTTCCCACAGGTGAAGTAGGCACCCAGGGCTCCCGGTGAATAGATGGAGGATGGTGAGTGGTGCAGCAAAGAACGAAGGACACAGGTTTGCAGTCTCTTTACCTGGTTTACTGATGGTAGCTGGCAGCCACAGTCCAGGGCACCAGATCACAGGTACAGGCAGGATCCGGCCAGCTTGGAAGCGAGTTTAGAGTCCAGCTTTACCAGGTGGAATTAAAAGCCTTCCTCTTAGCTCGGTGGTATTATAGTCCCTTACTGCCTATGGCTTCTTAGCAAGGTCCTCTAAGTTATCTCTGTCCTTTATTGAAGTGGGACACAAACCCGTATGACAGGTGACTCGATCCTTTTTACAGGGTCTCTATCATGACCTGGGCTCTATGTGTCACTGTGTCTCCTGGGAATTAGGGCGGACAGGTTGCGTGTAGTCTAGCTGTCCTACCGGTTTCTGCTGTGCCTCATAGAGTATGACACAACCTTGGTCTTCCGGTTACCGGTATCTGCGCTCTGTCAGGGAGGTAGCCCGGTCGCAGCTATTCCCCCTTGTTGTCACTCTCCTGTGCTTTGCTCTCTGGCACATTTGCTAAAAGCTGTTCTTCCTTCTGTATATCGCTATCCAGGAGCTACAGCACTTCAGGCTGTACGGCCCCTCACTCGTCCTTCTGTCTCAGACTGCTCCAGTCTGCTGTCTGGTCCCAAATGTTTAAAATCTACCCAACTGCCTAGCAACTAACTCCTCCTACTGTCCAGAGAGAGCAGCTCCCCTGAAGTTGGGTGTAGAGCTCCCCCTTCTGGCCTGAAGTCAGAATGGTGTTGAATGTGCTAATTACCTGTTAAAAGGAATTTTCCATCGCTTCCAAGCGTGACATCACTCTCCCCGTGAGGAAAGCAATGCCACTGTGACATCCAGGACCTGGGGGCGTCACACATCCCTCGTTCCTGCTAGTACCATACAGTAGCATGATGAAGCTGCAGGATCATTCTGTGCATCTACTACTGATCCTAAATACAAAAGCTAAGATAAAACCAAAATGAGCAAATACCCAACAGTGTATGAAAATAACATACTGTAGAGTACTTAGTTAACATTGTCTTGATTAAAAAAAACCATCCCACCACATCAAGGTGACCCTTTTCGGAACAGTTCTAACCTCTAGTATTAAAACCATACTATATGTCAAATGCTGTAGATGTGAATAAGAGCCGAGCAGGACTGAGGACCCGACTAATGGAAGCCCAGCCTTGGGAAGCCATGCAAACGTAATAAAGAAAAGGGAGGCCACACCATTATTTGCACTGAGTGCAAGAACCTAAAACAAAAACCTTAAGAAGTGAACTGAAATATATACATAAGTTGGTATGTATGCAATGTGAAGGTGCGTGTTCACACTGGCCACTAAAAACAGACAAAATGTAAGATAAAAGCAAAATGAGCAAATACTCAACAGTGCATGAAAATAACATAGGTACTTAGTTAGCTTTTTTTAATCAAAACAATGTTAACTAAGTACCCTATGTTATTTTCATGCACTATTGTTATTTATTTACATACCGCAGGGTATTTGCTCATTTTGCTTCTATCTTAGGTTTTGTCTGTTTAATGTCCAGTGTGAACATGCGCATTCACGTTGCATGCAAATCAACTTACATTTCAGTTAATTTCTTTCGGTTTTTGCACCTGAATACATAGGAGTCTGTTTTTAGTCATAATAAACCATACAATATAGCCAGAGATATTAGAGGTATTACCCCCAAACTCTGATACTGAGAGAGATCACTATAATTGTTTCCAATAGGCCGGGATCACACTTGCGAGTTTAATGTGAGAGACTCACACGAGTCTCTCACCTCAATACCTGGCACAGCCACCGGCACTTGGGACCAGAGTGTGCGGCTGCATGTATTACTATGCAGCTGAACGCTCCGGTCCTGCGGCAGTTCCTAGTATTGGTGCGAGAGACTCGCACGAGTTTCTCGCATTGCACTTGCAAGTGTGACCCCGGCCTTACTTGTAGACCACATTCCGTCATCCACCAATTTTATCTAGCCTACAAAGGGATGGCTTAGTATATACTTCCAAATATATACCAATCCCATACAGAGCAAGGAAGAATAAGCCAAATATAATAAAGTACAAATAAATGAGTCTAAAATAAGATAGGATAAAAATAGACACGGTTACAAAGAGACTGCCTACCAGACACATATACCAGTTCCTAATACATACCAGAAAAAATCAAGAAGGAACACTCAGAAGCCTTTCCAATATAGGATGTCCTGATCAAATAATATATTCATACATATAGTAGGAGTAGACACTCTTATGGTACCGTCACACTAGGCGATATCGCCAGCGATCCGTGACGTTGCAGCGACCTGGATAGCGATATCGCTGTATTTGACACGCAGCAGCGATCTGGATCCCGCTGTGAAATTGCTGGTCGCTGCTAGAAGGTCTGCACTTTATTTGGTCGCTAGGTCGCCGTGTATCGCCGTGTTTGACAGCAAAAGCAAGGATACCAGCGATATTTTACACTGGTAACCAGGGTAAACATCGGGTTACTAAGCGCAGGGCCGCGCTTAGTAACCCGATGTTTACCCTGGTTACCAGCGTAAAAGTTAAAAAAACAAACAGTACATGCTCACCTGCGCGTCCCCCAGCCTCTGCTTCCTGACACTGACTGAGCGCCGGCCCTAAACTGAAAGTGAAAGCACAGCGGTGACGTCACCGCTGTGCTGTTAGGGCCGGAGCTCAGTCAGTGTCAGGAAGCAGAGGCTGGGGGACTCTCTGGTGAGCATGTGCTGTTTGTTTTTTTAACTTTTACGCTGGTAACCAGGGTAAACATCGGGTTACTAAGCGCGGCCCTGCGCTTAGCAACCCGATGCTTACCCTGGTTACCCGGGGACCTCGGCATCGTTGGTCGCTGGAGAGCGGTCTGTGTGACAGCTCTCCAGCGACCAAACAGCGACGCTGCAGCGATCGGCATCGCTGTCGCTATCGCTGCAGCGTCGCTTAATGTGACGGTACCTTTAAAGACTAGGAGACTCTCTGCAATCCATTTAGACACATTAATGTCTAAGCAGTAGGCACTTTATGCAGCTTAGGTTAATGACATGCATAACCCTTTGTATATACTTTTTTATGCTGATTATCAGATTTACAGAGAGTCTCCTAGTCTTTAGGAGTGTCTACTCTTACTATATGTATGAATATATTTGTGGCACCCCAGGAGCTCGGGTACCACAGTGGTCTTGCCTTCCTCTCAGGGAGGGTGACGCCATGCCTGGAAGTGACAAGGATCCCTTTGACAGTTAGCACATACATGCAACATGTTCTGACTCCAGGCCAGAAAAGGAAGCTCCAGACCAGATTTCAGGGGAATGTCCCTATATATGTTCTGGCTTGGAGGAGGAGTTAGTTTTAGTCGACTGAGCTCCCTCCATGCTGAAGCGAAGGAACCGGACACCGGGAGACCGAGGTTGTGTGGGACTGTATGCCCCACAGCAGAAACTGGATGGCAGGGGATTTCAAGTCGCCTGTCCACCACCACACCCGAAGGCACAGCAGCATATAGAGCCCGGAATCACCACAAGTAGGGACACCTGTAAAAAGGCTCGCGCTGCCTGCCATGCGGGTACTGTCCTAGGACAGAGAGAGAGAGAGAGGACCTTGTGAGAAGCCTCAGGCACCAAGGGACGCACATTACGGCGCAATAAGGAAGGCTCCCAATCCCACCAAGCTAAAGGGATTCCTATTTGTTTCCAGGCTGCCCAGACCTCACCATCATCTGTTGCCAGTACCCTGGACTGTGGCTGCATACTACCAGTCAAAGGTAAAGAGACTGCAACCTTGTGTCCTCTAATTCTTTCTGGCACTACACAGTCTGTCATCTTTACCCACTACACCGGGAGCCCTGGGGATCAAGCTTCACCTATGGGAAGCCATAAAATCCCTGCTGCAGTGCCATCATTCCCAGTGGACCCCTTTAAGCAGCATCGGTCATCCCTGACCGAATACCACAGGTGGCGTCACAAACATTCTTTATTCAAAACAACCCCTTTAAAGACCTTCCCTTTAACTTGGACGCTCAGGGCCATGGACAGGGTCACTGCAACCGTGACTACCCCCTTAACGACCACCAGACCCGGGACCGAGTATCCCCTAGGCCCTAGCGGGCCTTCCATATTATTTGATCAAAACATCCTATATTGGAAAGGCTTCTGAGTGTTCCTTCTTGATTTTTCTGGTATATATGTATTATAAAATTGTCTCTATTTTTATCTTATCTATTTTTTAGAATCATTTATGAATAAAGAATTTTGTATTTTATTATATTTGGATTATGCTTCCTTGCTCTGTTTTGGATTGGCACCAATTTTATCTGCTTCTAACTTCAATTCCATAATGCTTTGCCGCATTTACTGCTATAAGATGCCAATCTATTGATAGGGTATTGCTTACAGCTGTTGGCTGTCTTATACAGCTGAAACTCTCATTCTGGCTATTTAACCCATTAGATGCAGCGGTCACCCAGCATTGTAAGCTATTATAACTAGTGGCTCCCTTCATCACCCCACCAAGATGCATTGCTAGTAAGCAGCCAGCCATAGCGACCCCATCAGACCCTGTAGAATTCAGGATCTAATAGGCTGGCTGGCAGTTTTACACTGACAGGAAATAATACCTGTAATAGAGAAGTGTAATATTGATTAACTATCAGAAGTCCTGGTTAACTATTTAACATTACAGAAACAGCATGTCAGTGTAGTATTCACACTGTACACTACAATTTATCACAGATATACTGGGTAACATGCTATTCAATAGATTAACCTCCAAAATTCACAGGTGAGTAGACTTATGCACCTTATTTTACTGTCAAAGTCCAGTATGTTAAAGATCAAACTATTTAGGCCATTTTACGAGTCACAGAACAGATAATCTTCCGCTCTATGCTGGTCACTCAGGGCTGCCACTAGAAATTTCGGGGCCCCATACTGGCAAAATTTTCGGGGCCCCCTTGAGACTCCACCCAGGCTCCACCCCAGCCCCGCCTCCATGCTCCACCCCTCGAACTGTCCACAGTCCCACCGCTCTCTCTTGGAAAAACTCCACTTCTCACCAATCACACATTGAGGGTACGTGTCCACCTTCAGGATGGCCAGCGGTTTCGTCAGAGCGGCAAACCCGCTCGGCGCTAAGCCCCGCCCCCTACTGTGACGCGATGATGCCGGATGTGTTCATTGCACACATCTGGGATCATCGCACCCCACACATAGGGCCCTGTGTTATAGCTTGCGGCGTCGCAGCTGCCGCAAGGAACACGGACATGCTGCGATCTTAAAAGAAGCACCGCATGTCCGGAGTCGCAGGGCCGACGGGTGCGTGTTACCACGCATAGTGGAGACGAGATTTCCTAAAATCCCCTTCACTATGCTGGAACATCTGGACGCTGCGTGTTTGACGCTGTGGCCCCACCCACGCAGCGTCAAACACGCAGCGTTTACTTAACGTGGACACATACCCTAACAGTTCCCATCACCAGATCACACATATAGCCGGCAGCTTTTGTAAGCCGCCACCATAACACGGTAGACTCTTGGTCACTTCTTTCAGCGACAGCTGAAACTAATCTCTTCTTTGGTCCAACAATAGGCTTCCGATGGTACATTCTCCCACAACCCAATCTTACTTGCCTCCCTTCTGAGCTGACATTTCTCACAGCCCTTGCAGACCTCACAGAGCTGACTCCTTCCGGGACTGGCGATATCTCAACTCAAACTCCCCTTCTGTCTGCCTGCACAGAGTTCCACAAGATGTCATCTTCTACAAATGAAGATTCGCTCAGTTCTTGGTCTTTGGCAGTAATGGTATTTTTCTTCTTTTCACTGAAGTTTCCTAGACTTTGCTAGGAAACACCACAATGGCTCTTTTTCTATGGGCCCCAAACAGTACTCTGGGTGACATATTATATCCACACACGCCTCCTTTCTTTTTTTTTTCCAAACAATCAACAATCATGATAGGCAAGCCCACTTCAATCTCCATTATGGACATGATGAGGCCTAAAAGTTATATAGGACAACAGGTTTTCTAGGACGCAAACAAGGGGCAACTGCATGCAACATCATTCTTGCTAAAAATCCCTGACTTCTCAGCTTTCTTTCCCCAACTTCTAACAACGTTGTGATGCAGTGCTTCAGTACTACAAAGCCCACACCTTCACTATCCCTCTCACAGCTCCCTGTGTATAGGCCCACCACATAGATATGAATCAGTATACATGGTGCTATGACAGTGTAAAACACTGAGCAAAACAGAGCAAACCACAGCAAACATATCATGCATACCCACTCCATCTTAAAACGACCATAACTACAGTAAACCTAGAGACTGGAATAAATACACAAAACACATTATTTTGGTTACCAAAATGGCCACAGCTTTATTTAAAACACAGGATTAAAACAATCACAGAAGGAGTCAGGTGAAGAGCTAGTACATTGGGATTCACAAGTACTGTGATATCCCCAGCTGTCTGGTATACAGCACCAGGACATACAGCCATAAAGGGGAGGCACGCACTGGCTTGCCATTCAAGCAGAGCAAGTAAACTTTCAGGGCACCAATGACCCTATTATCCTCACTTCTGTGCTTAGCCACCATGCCCACCCCTGATTGACGTTACCATTACAACGTCCTTGAGGCTGGCCACCAAAGACGAGCCTGTTCACCACCATGAGGTTTTACATCCTCTATTAGTTAAAATGAGTCCACCTTCACTTGTCTGCAACGTTTATCTTAAAAAAAGAACAAAAAAAGTACATATATTCGGTATTGCCGCGTACAGAACGACTTGCTCTATAAAACTGTCCCACTAGTTAACCCCTTCAAAAAAAATGAGGCAAAAAACGATGCTTTATCATCATACTGCCGAACAAAAAAGGAAATAAAACGCGAACAAAAAGACGAATGTAAATAAAAATGATACCGCTGAAAACGGCATCTTGTCCCCCCAAAAAAACAAGTCACAATACATCTCCATCAGTGAAAAAATAAAAAAGTATAGCTCTCCGAATAAAGCGATGCAAAAAATATTTTTTCTATACAATAGCTTTTATTGTGTAAAAGCACCAAAACATAAAAAAAATATAAAAAATGTATCGCTGTAATCGTACTGACTCGAAGAATAAAGCTACCTTATCAATTTTACTACACACGGAACCAGAGTCGGACTGGTCCACCAGAGAACCGGAGGATTGACACCTGCTGGCATACAGGGCGGGCAGCTGCCAGGGGCCCCTGCTGCTCCAGGGGCACCCAGCCAGTGGCATGTCGCTAATATCAGCACTCCATGCAGCTGCTATGGGGTCCGTCCGCATGTAAAGCCAGTAAGGCTGCACCGGAGGTGGAGGGGAGCCCTGCAGGCAGCTAACACTGAGGGCAATCTGGCCTGTTTATCTGGCCTTAAGGCTCTGGGGGGCCCCTGACCAGATTGCCATCATGTGTGGTGGGCACAATGCCTGCAGCTCCTCTACCTACAGGAGAAAATGGCAGCGGATCTTCCTGCTCGGCACTTCCGGTCTGATACAGCAGCGTGGCTGGATGACGCCATCATTCAGCGCGCAGCTGTGCCGGAGAGGAAGCTGCCGGAGATGAGGATGCTGCTGGGGAACGGACAGAGGGGTGAGTGGTGCTGTGTGTGTGTGTCTGTGGGGGAACATGCAGAGAGGTGTGTGTGTGTGTGTGTGTGTAGGTGGTGGAGAGGGCAATTATGTAGGTGATGAAAAGGACGATGGGGGTGGTGGGGGAGGAGGCAATGATGGAGGTGGTGGAAAGTGATGGAAAGTGCAATGATGGGGTGGTGGGGGAGAAGGCAATGATGGAGGAGATGGAGCGGGCAATGATGGGAGTGGTGGAGGAGAAAGCAATGATGGAGGTGGTGGGGAGAAGGCAATGATGGTGGTGGTGGAAAGGATGATGGGGTGGTGGGGCAGGAAGCAATGATGGAGGTGGTGGAATGGGCAATGATTTGGGTACTGGGGAGAAAACAATCATAGAGGTGGTAGAAAGGGCAATGATGGGGGTGGTGGGGGAGAAAGCAATGATGGAGGTGATGGAATGGACAATGATGTGGGTGGCGGGTGAGAAGTTAATGATGAGGTGGTGATGAGGACAATGATGGCGTGGAGGGGGAGATCAATGATGGAGGAGGTAGAGAGGGTTATGAGGGGGGCTACATTATAGTCTATGAGGGGCTACATTATATTCTATGAGGTGGGCTGCATTATATTCTATGAGGAGGCTGCATTATACTATATGAGGCCTGCATTATATACTATGAGGGGACTGCATTATATTCTATGAGGGGGCTACTTTATATTCTGTGAGGGGGCTACCCCAACCCCTGCTACATAATTAAGAAGTGTACTACCCTATATTTTACTCTGATATGAGCGTGTTTTACTGCACAATTTGTGGGCTTGCATTTATTTCTACGTACCTAAATAGTGGGCCCCAAAAATTATTTTCCATGGTGGGCCCAAGGTGCTCCAGTCCGACGCTGCGCGGAACGGTATAAAAAAATCCTGTATTGCTGTTTTTTGTTAATTTTACCTGCCAAAAATTGGAAAAGAAAGCGATCATGTCATGTGCCCAAAAATGGTACCAATTAAAACATCAGCTCATACCGCAAAGAACAAGCATTCACATGACTCTGACAGCTGAAATATGGAAAAATTATAGCTGTCTAAATATGGGGATGCAAAAACTGGTTTTCGCAATAAAAAGCGTCTTTTAGTGTGTGACAGCAGCCAACCATAAAAACCCGATATAAATCTGGTATCGGTGTAATCGCACCGACCTGAAGAATAAAACCGTCTAATCACTTATACCACATGAGGAACGGTGTAAAAAATAAATAAAATAAATTCTTCACCTGTTGTTGATTTTTTCCATTCTGCTTCCCAAAGATTGCAGTAAGGCTCGGCGCACATTTATCCTGCAATCTATGCTGAGCGCTTATGTGGCAACCCAAGAGTTCGGGGACCACAGTGGTACAGCCTTCCACTCGGGGAGGGTGATTTCATGCCTGGAAACGAGGAGGATCCCTTTGACAGGTACCCTGTACATGCAACATGTTCTGACTCCAGGCCCGAAGGGGGCGCTCTAGACCCGGTTTCAGGGGAGCTTCCCTAGATATATAGATTCTGGCTTGGAAGAGGAGTTAGTTAGTTCAGTCCGGAGTTTGTGTGAGACAGTGAAGAAGGAAGGAGCACAGGAGAAGCAAGGAGCTGGAGGAGAGCTGCGATTGGGCTCCCTCCATGCTGAAGCGCAGGAACTGGACACCGGGAGTCTGAGGCTGTGTGAGACTGTATGCCCCACAGCAGAAACCGGAGGGCAGGAGATTGAAAGTAACTTGCCCACACCCACACCCTGAGGTACAGCAAAATACAGAGCCTGGAGTCACCGTAAATAGAGACCCCTATAAAACGGCTCGTATTGCCTACCATGCAGGTACTGTCTCAGGACAGAGAGTGAGAGAGGACCTTGAAAGAAGCCATAGGCAGCAAGGGCGTATACAGCGCATAGTGGAAGGCTCCCAATCTGACCTGGCAAAGGGAATTCAACTCGTTTCCAGGCTGCCTGGACTCCACCATTACCTGTTGCTGGTACCCTGGACTGTGGCCGTAAACCACCAGTAAAACAGGTAAAGAGACTGCAACCTTGTGTCCTCAAATTATTTCTGGCACCACACTATCTTTGCTAAATACACCGGGAGCCCTGGGGACTCAGCTTCACCTGTGGGAAGCAGTACCATCCTTGCTGCAGAGCCATCAATCCCCAGAGGACCCCTTTAAGCAGTGTCGGTCACCCCTGTTATGATCCTAGTGGCTGAGGATCACAAAACGGACTAGCTAAGTTTATGAACATAGACACGAGCTCTAGGGAGGTGGTAACTGAACTGACCGCAAACCTGATCCTAACCAACACACTAAAGGTAGCTGGTGAACGTGCCTAAAATCCTGGATGTCTCGACGCAGCCTGAGAAACTATCTACTCCTGGAGGGAAAGTAAGACCTCACTTGCCTCAAGAGAAATCACCCCAAAGAGATAGGAAGCCCCCAACAAATAATAACGGTGAGGTAAGGGGAAAACACAAACGTAGAAATGAAAACAGATTCAGCAAATGAGGCCCGCTAATACTAGATAGCAGAAGACAGATAGTGAACTGTGCGGTCAGTAAAAAACCCTATGCAAAGTATCCACGCTGAG
Organism: Ranitomeya variabilis; assembly: GCF_051348905.1. Classification (NCBI taxonomy): domain Eukaryota; kingdom Metazoa; phylum Chordata; class Amphibia; order Anura; family Dendrobatidae; genus Ranitomeya; species Ranitomeya variabilis. The sequence continues at coordinate 655,853,843 of NC_135234.1, forward strand.
AATACAAGAACCCCCACACCAACTAACGGTGTGAGGGGAGAAACTCAGCCCCCTAGAGCTACCAGCAAGCAAGGAAATCACATATTAGCAAGCTGGGCAAGAAAACAAAAATAAACCAAGAAACATATGACCACTGATGGTCAAAAAATGAATCAAGCAAAACTTAGCTTCTCTTGAAGAGACTGATAACGAAGGACTGCAGGAGAGCTCCAAAATAGCACTGAAGACATTGACAGCAGGCAACAACTGAGAGTCCAGGTGAACTAAATAGGAAACCAGCTAACAGATAACGAGACAGCTGATCAGTCTCAGACCTGCAGAATGACACAAAGAACCACCAGAGGGAGCCCAAAGACAGCACTACACAGTACCAGTTGTGACCACAAGAGGGAGCCCAAAAACAGAGTTCACAACAGTACCCCCCCTTGAGGAGGGGTCACCAAACCCTCATCAAAACCCCCAGGGCGATCAGGATGAGCCACATGGAAGGCATGAACCAAATCAGCCGCATGAACATCGGAGGCGACAACCCAGGAATTATCCTCCTGACCATAGCCCTTCCACTTAACCAAATACTGAAGCCTCCGTCTAGAAATACGAGAATCCAAGATCTTCTCCACCACGTACTCCAATTCGCCCTCAACCAGCACCGGAGCAGGGGGTTCAACAGAAGGAACCACAGGCACCACATACCTCCGCAACAAAGACCTATGGAACACGTTATGAATGGCAAACGACGCTGGGAGGTCCAAACGAAATGACACCAGGTTAAGGATTTCCAAAATCTTATAAGGACTGATGAAGCGAGGCTTGAATTTAGGAGAGGAAACCTTCATAGGAACATACCGAGAAGACAGCCACACCAAATCCCCAACAAGAAGTCGGGGACCCACACCGCCTTCTCCTGTGACAACTTCAAATTGTCCACCACATAGTTCCAAATCTGTTGCAACCTATCCACCACAGAATCCACCCCAGGACAGTCAGAAGGCTCAACCTGACCCGAGGAAAAACGAGGATGAAAACCAGAATTGCAGAAAAAAGGCGAAACCAAAGTAGCAGAACTAGCCCGATTATTAAGGGCAAACTCGGCCAATGGCAAAAAAGTCACCCAATCATCCTGATCAGCAGAAACAAAACATCTCAAATAAGTTTCCAAGGTCTGATTAGTTCGCTCGGTTTGGCCATTCGTCTGAGGATGGAAGGCCGACGAAAAAGACAAATCAATGCCCATTTTAGCACAAAAGATCCGCCAAAATCTGGACACAAACTGGGATCCTCTGTCAGACACAATATTCTCAGGGATGCCGTGCAAGCGAACCACATTCTGAAAAAATAGAGGAACCAAATTGGAGGAGGAAGGCAACTTAGGCAAGGGCACCAAATGGACCATTTTGGAAAAACGATCACACACCACCCAGATGACAGACATTCTCTGAGAGACTGGAAGATCCGAAATGAAATCCATGGAAATGTTCGTCCAAGGCCTCTTCGGGACAGGCAAAGGCAAAAGCAAACCGCTGGCACGAGAACAGCAAGGCTTAGCCCGAGCACAAATCCCACAGGACTGCACAAAGGAACGCACATCCCGCGACAAGGAAGGCCACCAGAAGGACCTAGCCACCAAATCTCTGGTACCAAAAATCCCAGGATGGCCTGCCAACACCGAAGAATGAACCTCGGAAATAACTCTGCTGGTCCATCTATCTGGGACAAACAGTCTCTCTGGTGGGCAACGGTCAGGTCTATCCGCCTGAAATTTCTGCAGCACTCGTCGGAAATCTGGGGAAATGGCAGACAAAATCACTCCCTCTGTGAGGATACCAGCCGGCTCTGAAACTCCCGGAGAGTCAGGCACAAAACTCCTAGAAAGAGCATCAGCCTTCACGTTCTTCGAACCAGGCAGGTACGAGACCACGAAATCGAAACGGGAGAAAAACAACGACCAACGAGCCTGTCTAGGATTCAGCCGCTTGGCAGACTCGAGATAAATCAGATTTTTGTGATCAGTTAAGACCACTACACGATGCTTAGCTCCCTCGAGCCAATGTCGCCACTCCTCAAATGCCCACTTCATAGCCAACAATTCCCGATTACCAACATCACAATTCCGCTCGGCAGGCGAAAACTTTCTTGAAAAGAAAGCACAAGGCTTCATCACAGAGCAATCAGAGCTTCTCTGCGACAAAACAGCCCCTGCTCCAATCTCAGAAGCATCAACCTCGACCTGAAAAGGAAGAGAGACATCAGGCTGACACAAAACTGGAGCCGAAGAAAACCGGCGCTTCAGCTCCCGAAAGGCTTCCACGGCCGCAGGAGACCAATTAGTCACATCAGAACCCTTCTTGGTCAAATCCGTCAAGGGTTTAACCACGCCAGAAAAATTAGCAATGAAGCGACGGTAAAAATTAGCAAAACCCAAGAACTTCTGAAGACTCTTAACAGATGTAGGCTGAGTCCAGTCATGAATAGCCTGGACCTTGACTGGGTCCATCTCAATAGTAGAAGGAGAAAAAATAAAACCCAAAAAGGAAACCTTCTGTACTCCGAAGAGACATTTTGAGCCCTTCACAAATAAGGCATTAGCACGCAGGACCTGAAATACCATCCTGACCTGCTTCACATGGGACTCCCAGTCCTCAGAAAAGACCAAAATGTCATCCAGATACACAATCATAAATTTATCCAGATATTCTCGGAAGATGTCATGCATGAAGGACTGGAACGCAGAAGGAGCATTAGAGAGTCCAAAAGGCATCACCAAGTACTCAAAATGACCTTCGGGCATATTAAATGCTGTTTTCCATTCATCCCCCTGCTTAATGCGCACAAGGTTATACGCACCACAAAGATCTATCTTCGTGAACCAACTGGACCCCTTAATCCGAGCAAACAGATCAGACAACAATGGCAAAGGATACTGAAATTTGACCGTGATTTTATTTAGAAGACGATAATCTATACAAGGTCTCAGAGAACCATCCTTCTTGGCCACAAAAAAGAATCCTGCACCAAGAGGGGAGGAGGACGGGCGAATATGTCCCTTCTCTAAAGACTCCTTTATATAGCTCCGCATTGCGGCATGTTCTGGTACAGACAAATTAAAAAGTCATCCCTTAGGGAACTTACTACCAGGAATCAAATTTATAGCACAATCACAATCCCTGTGAGGAGGCAGGGCACCGGATCTGGGCTCATCAAATACATCCTGGTAGTCCGACAAAAACTCAGGGACCTCAGAAGGAGTGGAAGAAGCAATTGATACCAAAGGAGCAACTGTTATGACCCCAATGGCGAGGGTCTCAGAGAAACAAGTAAGTCTGCGACGTACAAAAATCCAGCTCATAGGGCAGTGGTAACTGGGTTGACCATATATCTACTCCTAACGCCAACACTAGCAGTAGCCGGGGAACATGCCTACGTTGGTCGCTAGATGTCTCGCGCCAGCCGGAGGACTAACTACCCCTAGAAGAGGAAAACAAAGACCTCTCTTGCCTCCAGAGAATAGACCCCAAAAGTAGGATAGTAGCCCCCCACAAATAATAACGGTGAGGTAAGAGGAAATGACAAACACAGAGATGAACTAGGTTTTAGCATAGAGAGGCCCACTTACTAATAGCAGAATGTAGTAAGATCACTTATATGGTCAACAAAAACCCTATCAAAATCCACGCTGGAGATTCAAGAACCCCCGAACCGTCTAACGGCCCGGGAGGAGAACACCAGCCACCCTAGAGCTTCCAGCAAGGTCAGGAAACAGATTATATACAAGCTGGACAAAAATGCAAACAAAAACAAATAGCAAAAAGCAAGAAAGCAGACTTAGCTTAATCAAACAGGAACCAGGATCAGTGGACAAGAGCACTACAGATTAGCTCTGATATCAACCTTGCCAGGCATAGAACTGAAGGTCCAGGGAGCTTATATAGCAACACCCCTGACCTAACGACCCAGGTGAGCATACAAGGGATGAATGACATACCCAGAGTCAAATCACTAGTAGCCACTAGAGGGAGCCAAAAGGTAAATTCACAACAGTACCCCCCCCTTAGTGAGGGGTCACCGAACCCTCACCAAGACCACCAGGGCGATCAGGATGAGCGGCGTGAAAGGCACGAACTAAATCGGCCGCATGCACATCAGAGGCGACCACCCAGGAATTATCCTCCTGACCATAGCCCTTCCACTTGACCAGGTACTGAAGCCTCCACCTGGAGAGACGAGAATCTAAGATCTTCTCCACCACGTACTCCAACTCGCCCTCAACCAACACCGGAGCAGGAGGCTCAGCAGAAGGAACCACAGGCACAACGTACCGCCGCAACAAGGACCTATGAAATACGTTGTGGATGGCAAACGACACTGGAAGATCCAGGTGAAAGGATACAGGATTAATGATTTCCAATATCTTGTAAGGACCAATGAAGCGAGGCTTAAATTTGGGAGAGGAGACCTTCATAGGAACAAATCGAGAAGCCAGCCATACCAAATCCCCAACGCGAAGTCGGGGACCCACACCGCGGCGGCGGTTGGCAAAACGCTGAGCCTTCTCCTGTGACAACTTCAAGTTGTCCACCACATGCCCCCAGATCCGCTGCAACCTATCCACCACGGAATCCACCCCAGGACAGTCAGAAGGCTCCACATGTCCCGAGGAAAAACGAGGATGGAAACCAGAGTTGCAGAAAAATGGCGAAACCAAGGTGGCGGAACTAGCCCGATTATTAAGGGCAAATTCAGCCAACGGCAAGAAGGTCACCCAATCATCCTGATCAGAAGAGACAAAACACCTCAAATAAGCCTCCAGAGTCTGATTAGTTCGCTCCGTTTGTCCGTTAGTCTGGGGATGGAAAGCGGATGAAAACGACAACTCAATGCCCATCCTACCACAAAAGGATCGCCAGAACCTGGAAACAAACTGGGATCCTCTGTCCGACACAATATTCTCAGGAATGCCGTGCAAACGAACCACGTTCTGGAAGAACACAGGAACCAGATCAGAAGAGGAGGGCAGCTTAGGCAAAGGAACCAAATGGACCATCTTGGAGAAACGATCACATATCACCCAGATGACAGACATGCCCTGAGACACCGGAAGATCAGAAATGAAATCCATAGAGATGTGTGTCCAAGGTCTCTTCGGGACAGGCAAGGGCAAGAGCAACCCGCTGGCACGAGAGCAGCAGGGCTTAGCTCGAGCACAAGTACCACAGGACTGTACAAATGACCGCACATCCCTTGACAAGGAAGGCCACCAAAAGGACCTGGCCACCAGATCTCTGGTGCCAAAAATTCCCGGGTGCCCTGCCAACACCGAGGAATGAACCTCGGAAATGACTCTGCTGGTCCATCTAGCAGGCACAAACAATCTGTCAGGTGGACAAGAGTCAGGCCTACCAGCCTGAAATCTCTGCAACACACGTCGCAGATCTGGAGAAATAGCAGACACGATAACTCCTTCCTTAAGAATACCCACAGGTTCAGCGACTCCAGGAGCATCAGGCACAAAGCTCCTAGACAGAGCATCGGCCTTCACGTTCTTAGAACCTGGTAAATACGAGACCACAAAGTCAAAACGGGAGAAAAACAATGACCAGCGGGCCTGTCTAGGATTCAGGCGTTTAGCAGACTCGAGATACATCAGATTCTTGTGATCAGTCAAGACCACCACACGATGCCTAGCACCCTCGAGCCAATGACGCCACTCCTCAAATGCCCACTTCATGGCCAACAACTCCCGATTGCCCACATCATAATTTCGCTCTGCCGGCGAAAACTTCCTAGAGAAAAAGGCACAAGGTCTCATAGTAGAGCAACCAGGGCCTCTCTGCGACAAAACGGCCCCTGCCCCAATCTCCGAAGCATCCACCTCAACCTGAAAGGGAAGTGAGATGTCAGGCTGGCACAAAACAGGCGCCGAAGTAAACCGGCGTTTTAACTCCTGGAAGGCCTCCACGGCAGCAGGAGCCCAGTTAGCTACATCAGAGCCTTTCTTGGTCATATCCGTCAGCGGTTTAACAACGCTAGAGAAATTTGCGATAAAACGACGGTAGAAGTTAGCAAAACCCAAGAACTTCTGAAGACTCTTAACTGACGAGGGTTGAGTCCAATCATGAATAGCTCGGACCTTGACTGGATCCATCTCCACAGCAGAAGGGGAAAAAATGAACCCCAAAAAAGGGAACCTTCTGTACACCAAAGAGACACTTTGAGCCTTTTACAAACAAAGAATTTTCACGCAGAATCTCAAAAACCATCCTGACCTGCTCCACATGCGAGTCCCAATCATCAGAAAAAAACAGAATATCATCCAGATAAACAATCAAAAATTTATCCAGATACTTCCGGAAAATGTCATGCATGAAGGACTGAAAAACTGAAGGTGCATTAGAGAGACCGAATGGCATCACCAAGTACTCAAAATGACCTTCGGGTGTATTGAATGCGGTTTTCCATTCATCGCCCTGCCTAATGCGCACAAGGTTGTACGCACCACGAAGGTCTATCTTGGTGAACCACTTGGCACCTTTAATCCGGGCAAACAAATCTGACAACAGCGGCAAAGGATACTGAAATTTGACAGTGATCCTATTTAAAAGCCGATAGTCAATACAAGGCCTCAAAGATCCGTCCTTTTTGGCCACAAAAAAGAATCCCGCACCAAGAGGGGAAGAAGAAGGACGGATATGCCCCTTCTCAAGAGACTCCTTGATATATGAACGCATCGCGGTATGTTCAGGTACCGACAGATTAAACAGTCTTCCCTTAGGAAACTTACTGCCAGGAATCAAATCTATTGCACAGTCACATTCCCTATGAGGAGGCAGTGCACTGGACTTAGACTCGCTGAAGACATCCTGATAATCAGACAAATACGCCGGAACTTCCGAAGGCGTAGAAGAAGCAATAGACAAGGGCAGGGAATCTCCATGAATTCCATGGCAGCCCCAACTTGACACTGACATAGCCTTCCAGTCCAAGACTGGATTATGGGTCTGTAACCATGGCAAACCCAAAACAACCAAATCATGCATTTTATGCAGAACAAGAAAACGTATTACCTCCCGATGTTCGGGAGTCATGCACATGGTAACCTGTGTCCAAAACTGCGGTTTATTTTTTGCCAATGGCGTAGAATCAATACCCCTAAGAGGGATAGGATTTTCCAATGGCTCACGAACAAATCCGCAGCGCTTGGCAAATGACAGATCCATAAGGCTCAGGGCAGCACCCGAGTCCACAAACGCCATGACAGGATACGATGACAGTGAGCAAATCAAAGTTACAGATAGAATAAATTTAGGTTGCAAATTACCAATGGCGACCGGACTAACAACCTTAGTAAGACGTTTAGAGCATGCTGAGATAACATGTGCAGAATCACCACAGTAGTCACACAAGCCATTCTGGCGTCTATGAATTTTCCGCTCATTTCTAGTCAGGATTCTATCACATTGCATTAAATCAGGTGTCTGTTCAGACAACACCATGAGGGAATTAGCGGTTTTGCGCTCCCGCAACCGCCGGTCGATTTGAATAGCCAGGGCCATAGAATCATTCAGACCTGTGGGAATGGGAAAACCCACCATCACATTCTTAATGGCTTCAGAAAGGCCATTTCTAAAATTAGCAGCCAATGCACACTCGTTCCACTGGGTCAGCACGGACCATTTCCAAAATTTTTGGCAATACACTTCAGCCTCGTCCTGGCCCTGAGACATAGCCAGCAAGGCCTTTTCTGCCTGAATCTCAAGATTGGGTTCCTCATAAAGCAAACCGAGCGCCAGAAAAAACGCATCAATGTCAGCCAATGCCGGATCTCCTGGCGCCAGCGAGAAGGCCCAATCCTGAGGGTCGCCCCGTAAAAAAGAAATAACAATTTTTACTTGCTGAGCGGAGTCTCCAGATGAACAGGGTTTCAGGGACAAAAACAATTTACAATTATTCCTGAAATTTCTAAATTTAAATCGGTCTCCGGAAAACGGTTCAGGAATCGGTATCTTAGGTTCTGACATAGGACTTCTGATAACATAATCTTGTATGCCCTGCACACGAGCAGCAAGCTGGTCCACACTTGTAATCAAGGTCTGGACATTCATGTCTGCAGCAAACACAAGCCACTCAGAGGTAAAGGGGAAAAGAAAAAAAAATGAGAGAGAGAAAAAAAACCTCAGAACTTTCTTTCTTATAATCCCGCTTCTGCAATGCATTTAACATTTAATACTGGCCTGGCAAACTGTTATGACCCAATGGCGAGGGTCTCAGAGAAACAAGTAAGTCTGCGACGTACAAAAATCCAGCTCATAGGGCAGTGGTAACTGGGTTGACCATATATCTACTCCTAACGCCAACACTAGCAGTAGCCGGGGAACATGCCTACGTTGGTCGCTAGATGTCTCGCGCCAGCCGGAGGACTAACTACCCCTAGAAGAGGAAAACAAAGACCTCTCTTGCCTCCAGAGAATAGACCCCAAAAGTAGGATAGTAGCCCCCCACAAATAATAACGGTGAGGTAAGAGGAAATGACAAACACAGAGATGAACTAGGTTTTAGCATAGAGAGGCCCAGTGGCGTAGGAAGGGGGGTGCGGGGGGGGCGGGCCGCCCCGGGCGGCACAATGCGGGGGGGCGGCACAATGCGGGGGTGAGTCAGTGGCGTATCTAGGGGGGGAGCAGCCGGCAGGGGGGCGCAGTCGGGCCGCCTAAAGCGGCGGTCCGCAGTGTCTCCCCCGGCGGCTGCATTCTGTCACCCCCCGCGCTGGGAGTCAGCTGTTCTCTGTGCCGACTGTCAAGCTGACAGCCGGCACAGAGAAGCTGCAGCGCGCCGGCTCCCAGTGTTCAATTGTACTCGTATCTGTGATGCGAGTACAATTGAAGCTCTGACTGCCGGGTCAGAGCGATGCCAGCAGCGTGATCAGGTCATGTGATCACGCTGCTGACGTCACTCACCTGCGCGGCAGAGCAGGAGATGCAGAGCGGTGGTAAGTGCTCCAATGGAGCTGAAGACACCGAAAGTGCAGGGGGGGAATTTACTGTGTGGGGAAGGGGGGCATATATTGTGGGGGGGATTTACTGTGAGTGGGGATGGGGGCATTTATTGTGGGGGGGATTTACTGTGAGTGGGGATGGGGGCATTTATTGTGGGGGGGATTTACTGTGAGTGGGGATGGGGGCATTTATTGTGGGGGGGATTTACTGTGAGTGGGGATGGGGGCATTTATTGTGGGGGGATTTACTGTGAGTGGGGATGGGGGCATTTATTGTGGGGGGATTTACTGTGAGTGGGGATGGGGGCATTTATTGTGGGGGGGATTTACTGTGAGTGGAGCTGAAGACACCGAAGGTGCAGGGGGGGATTTACTGTGAGTGGGCATGGGGGGCATATATTCTGGGGGGGATTTACTGTGAGTGGGGATGGGGGGGGATTTCATGTGAGTGGGGATAGTGGGATATATTATTGGATTGGGGATATTTAATATGAGTGGAGATGGGGGGATTTATTGTGGGGGGAGATTTAATGTGAGTGGAGATGGGGTATTTATTGTGTGTGGGGGGAGATTTGTCATGGGGATGGGGGGATTTAATGTGTGGGGGAGATCTGAGGACACAAAATGAAGAGCAAAGGGGGAGATGGGGGGGCATATATGAGGAAACAGTATGGGGGATGGGTGCAGACAGCTTGGGGTCAAACAGGGGAATGTATGCGGACACAGTATGAGTAGCGATGTGAAAAACGTATGTGAACAGAGTACGGGGAGTGAGGGTGTTGGGATGTGTGCATGCGTAGCATGGGGGACAGTGTAAGGGCACAGCCAGGAGGGGATATGATACAAAGGAGGGGGAGTGTGATGAGAGAGTACAGTATAAATACTGGGCCCTATAGGGGGGACACAGTGTGAGAGGTCAGTGTGAAGAGGGGTCCGGTATAGAAAGGGGAGGTCAGTGTGAAGAGCATGTACCATAAGAGGGACAGTGTGGGGGTCATATTGTGTGCAGACAATATAGTGCGGGGAAATTTTTTATTCAGGAGCATTATAATGACACTTGTATCTTTAAGGGCGTCATGTGGAGACTTTCTGCAAAAGAATGGAGAAGATGGAAGTCTGCAGAGACGGCTGTGGATGAGAAAACTCATCATGGGATCTGGACAAGATGAAGAAAAGAAGAACGGCTCCAGAGGCGACGTTATCTATAAGGTACCTGGATGTAAATGTTATTTGTGATACTGACTAACTCTCATGTTTTTATTTATGTTAGGAGCATTAAAGGGGATGTCCAGGTTTGTAATGAGTCTGCAGTCATTCTTTGTGACTGCAGACTTCTGAGTTCTCACAGTGCACCCTGCACACTGTCAGGATTCTCTGGTGCTGGCGATTTACATACATGCGGTCACGTGCTGACTAGACATGTGTGGCCTCACTCTATGAAAATGAACTGAGCGAGGCCAGGCACGTCTAGTCGGAATGTGGTCAGAAGTATACAAATCGCATGCTTGTGCTGACATGACTGTCCACCGGCCAGGGAGAATCCTAAAAGTGTGCAATGCATTAGTTGTGAGAATTCAGAAGCTGCGATGTCAGGATTCACCTCTGCAGGTTCCAGTCGTCGACACATGGACACGTCACTCATATGCGATTTTCATACTCATGGTCCTGTAACAACGAGCTTCTCTTCTGCTTCTCTCAGTTTTTCACTGAACATTGGGAGCTTAAGGGAGAGGAGCTCGTCGGTACATGACTAAGTGTGAAAATCGCATACGTTCTAGGGGGGGGGGGGCGCCAAACTCGGGAACAGCCCCGGGCGGCAAAAGCTCTAGCTACGCCCCTGGAGAGGCCCACTTACTAATAGCAGAATGTAGTAAGATCACTTATATGGTCAACAAAAACCCTATCAAAATCCACGCTGGAGATTCAAGAACCCCCGAACCGTCTAACGGCCCGGGAGGAGAACACCAGCCACCCTAGAGCTTCCAGCAAGGTCAGGAAACAGATTATATACAAGCTGGACAAAAATGCAAACAAAAACAAATAGCAAAAAGCAAGAAAGCAGACTTAGCTTAATCAAACAGGAACCAGGATCAGTGGACAAGAGCACTACAGATTAGCTCTGATATCAACGTTGCCAGGCATAGAACTGAAGGTCCAGGGAGCTTATATAGCAACAACCCTGACCTAACGACCCAGGTGAGCATACAAGGGATGAATGACATACCCAGAGTCAAATCACTAGTAGCCACTAGAGGGAGCCAAAAGGTAAATTCACAACAGCATTGCCATGAATCCCCTGGCAACCCCAACTTGACACAGACATAGCTTTCCAATCCAGAACTGGATTATGGGCCTGCAGCCATGGCAGACCCAACACGACAACATCATGCAAATTATGCAGCACAAGAAAGCGAATCACCTCCTGATGCACAGGAGTCATTCACATGGTCACTTGAGTCCAATATTGAGGCTTATTCTCAGCCAATGGTGTAGCATCAATTCCCCTCAGTGGAATAGGGAATTCCAAAGGCTCCAGGACAAAACCACAGCGCCTGGCAAACGACAAATCCATCAGATTCAGGGCAGCACCTGAATCCACAAAAGCCATAACCGAGTAGGATGACAAAGAACAAATTAAAGTAACAGACAAAATGAATTTAGGCTGTACAGTACCAATGGTGACAGGTTTAGTGATTTTTTTAACGCGCTTAGAGCATGCTGAGATAACATGAGTTGAATCACCACAGTAAAAACACAACCCATTTTGACGTCTATGATTTTGCCGCTCAATTCTGGTCAGAACTCGGTCACATTGCATAGACTCAGGTCTCTGTTCAGAAAACACCGCCAGATGGTGCGCAGATTTGCGCTCCCGCAAACGCCGATCAATCTGAATGGCCAAAGCCATTGAGTCATTCAGACTTGCAGGCGTGGGGAACCCCACCATAACATTCTTAATGGCTTCAGAAAGACCTTCTCTGAAATTTGCAGCCAGGGCACACTCATTCCATTGAGTAAGCACCGACCATTTCCGAAATTTTTGACAATACACCTCTGCTTCATCCTGGCCCTGAGAAAGAGCCAGCAAGGCCTTTTCTGCCTGGTTCTCAAGATTAGGTTCCTCATAAAGCAGTCCAAGCGCCAGAAAAAACGCATCCACATTCAGCAATGCAGGATCTCCTGGCACCAGAGAGAAAGCCCAATCTTGGGGGTCGCCACGTAACAAGGAGATAACAATTCTAACTTGCTGAGCGGAATCACAAGAGGAACGAGGTCTCAAAGATAGAAATAATTTACAATTATTCTTAAAATTCAGAAACCTAGATCTATCTCCAGAAAACAACTCAGGAATAGGTATTTTTGGCTCTGACATAGGGCTATGAACCACAAAATCCTGAATGCTTTGCACCCTTGCAGCAAGACGATCCACACTAGAAGTCAGACTCTGAATATCCATGTCTGCAGCTGAACACAAAACCACCCAGAGATTAAGGGGATGAGAGAAGCTGGACAGACTGCAGCAAAGATAGAGAGGAAAAAAAAAATGTACTCAGGGCTTCTCTTATCCCACTTCTGCGATGCATTAAACACTTGTTGGCCTGCTGTACTGTTATGATCCTAGTGGCTGAGGATCACAAAACGGACTAGCTAAGTTTATGAACATAGACACGAGCTCTAGGGAGGTGGTAACTGAACTGACCGCAAACCTGATCCTAACCAACACACTAAAGGTAGCTGGTGAACGTGCCTAAAATCCTGGACGTCTCGACGCAGCCTGAGAAACTATCTACTCCTGGAGGGAAAGTAAGACCTCACTTGCCTCAAGAGAAATCACCCCAAAGAGATAGGAAGCCCCCAACAAATAATAATGGTGAGGTAAGGGGAAAACACAAATGTAGAAATGAAAACAGATTCAGCAAATGAGGCCCGCTAATACTAGATAGCAGAAGACAGATAGTGAACTGTGCGGTCAGTAAAAAACCCTATGCAAAATATCCACGCTGAGAATACAAGAACCCCCACACCAACTAACGGTGTGAGGGGAGAAACTCAGCCCCCTAGAGCTACCAGCAAGCAAGGAAATCACATATTAGCAAGCTGGGCAAGAAAACAAAAATAAACCAAGAAACATATGACCACTGATGGTCAAAAAATGAATCAAGCAAAACTTAGCTTCTCTTGAAGAGACTGATAACGAAGGACTGCAGGAGAGCTCCAAAATAGCACTGAAGACATTGACAGCAGGCAACAACTGAGAGTCCAGGTGAACTAAATAGGAAACCAGCTAACAGATAACGAGACAGCTGATCAGCCTCAGACCTGCAGAATGACACAAAGAACCACCAGAGGGAGCCCAAAGACAGCACTACACAGTACCAGTTGTGACCACAAGAGGGAGCCCAAAAACAGAGTTCACAACACACCCCTGACCGAATACCACAGGTGGTGTCACAAACATTCTTATTTCTAATAACCCCTTTAAAGACCTTCCCTTTAATTTGGACTCCCTGGACTGGGTCACTGCCACCGTGACCACCCCTTTAATGATGACCGGACCCGGTACCAAGTAACCCCTAGGCCCTGGAGGGCGCTCCACTTACACAGGGGTTTCCATGTAAATCTGTGAAATATGTCATTCAGATGGAACCCCCAGGGGAAAATTCCCTATAATGAGGCAGATGGAAGCCCTGTGGACATCATAGAACCTGTGATCCAGCGAGTGTCTGTCTTTTTAGGCTAGCATAAAAGTGCGGTTGACCACAGTTTTGTGCACTCCTGAAAGAAGGACAATGCTGAACAGGCCAGACGGAGTTCAGAGTAACTTTGCTACCTCAATTTAGTGAATGAGTCTCTCGGGGGTTTCATATGAATCATGTCACTCCGGATAAATGTGTTCCTAAATGTTATGTAAAATGTTCCTAACAAAAGCTTCAACTCAATGCATAAAAAAAGCAAGCCCCCATTCAGGTTCGTCATTTGTTAATGGAAATATCGGGGGCTTCCATGTTACTGGTAGCACAAAGGCTCTGGAAAAGCAAAATGGTTCCTCGCCCCCCAAAAGAAATTCAGCAAATTTTGTGCTCCCAAATCCAAATGCACCCCTCCCTTCCGACCCCAGTGTGTCTAAACCACATTTAGCTCCCACATGTTTGGCATTTCTGTAGTAATGAGAGCCCACCTAATTTACAGGAGTATAAGCTGGGCACAATGTACTGGTCACTACAACGTACTGGTCACTACAATGGCAGTTTGCAATTTTTACTCAGCAACATCCACTACTGCTTGTTTCTGGAAAACACCCATGGAGTCAAAATCATCATGACATCTGTAGATAAATTCCCAAAGGGGTATAATTTTCAAAATGAGGTCACTTGAGAGGGGGTTCTACTTTTCTAGCACTTAGGGGCTCTGTATATGGAGTCCGCAAACTATTCTAGGAAAATCTGCGCACCAGGAGGCAAATAGCGCTCCGTCCCTCCCGAATTTCTCCATGTGGTTAAGCAGTACTGTACAGCTACATTCAGCACAAATTGTGGGACCAATTTTGGTGCCATTTTTACCCACATCCCAGTATAAAAATATAAAATTTGAGGCTAACACACCCTTTTGAGCTCTGCTCCAGCAAAAAACTCATCCAGCAAAACAACATGCCCTCGTAAGGCTATATTGACGGAAAAGTTATGGTTTTTGGAAGAAGGAAGTAAAAAACAAAAATGAAAAATGGCCATGGTGTGAATGGGTTGAGGTATCATTTTATTCATCTTCTTATGACCTACATGCCCATATGTACAAGTTAAGAGGGTTGATCCTACTGACAGATTCCACTGGAATCCACTGAGTGGTTTGGCAGCGACAGGACCATCGCCAACTTGACCAGTTGGTGAGAGTTAAGTTGGCACACAAAAAGATGACTTGGCACATGCTGTTTCCAGGCCACACAATCAACAGAAAAGGAGGAGCACGATGATGACATCGACCCAGTACTACTTGATGATGTGTCCTTGCTGTCAGAAAGACAATTATTAGGTAATTAATTGGTTGATAAATTTCAGTAACCAAATTAAGGTGAGCTCCAAACCCAGAAATGCTTTGATCAATGATTTAATAAGTTTTTATCTTTTTTTCCAAGTTTTGTAACTTCTTCTTAGTCAATAGACTAACAGCTTTATAATTATTATATTTAATAAGTCATGCTCATGAAATATCAAACATTGACCCTCTCTTGATCTTTTACTATGATAGGACATTAAGGTATCAGCATTCTTATATTGTTTCTTAATTTTTAAATCTATAATCACAAATGTGGTGGGATCATATCGGTGGTTGTGGTTTTGAAGCCTGGAAAAACAAGGTTTCTTTGAAAGATATGGACCAAATATGTTGCCTTTTAACAAACTAATGGTTGTTGCCTTTTAACAAACTAATGGTAGACTTCACCAGCTCCAGTTAGGATGGTCAGAGGCAGGAATGAACACAATAATTTAATTAGGATTATCCACAGGACGTGTTTATAGCTGACATGTCAATGAAATGTTCACTTTAGAAAAATATTTATTGGTTAAACATCTGGATGCCTGGAAACTGGATTCTTACATCACAAGTCTTCATCTGGGAGAAGATCATTTCTAAAAAAATCAGTTTCTCGATCTCCAGAGGTGAAAATAGAAAAATGAAAATTCAAAAAAGGCATTCTGCGCCATGAGGTAATCCCATAACATATTTTCCATTTTTATGCAACATACATAATGTTTAGTTCCAGAAAATATTTAGACAAGATGAATAACAGGATCATTGCATAATGCAATTTTCACAATATAGGAACATGAAAATGGTTATCATGCTGATTTGGAGCCAAAAAGATAAGTCATTTGAAATATGTATGAAAAGTAAAAAGAAGAAGCAAAGGGAAGAATGTATTTACTGTAAATTATACCGTAGGTCAGCTACATTTACGCCTTGAAGCAAAGTGCTTGGGAAATATAAAGAGACTACTTATATTATGGTCCCTTATTATTATTAATGGCATCACACTGGAAGGCAAATAAATGAGAGCTGTAAACCCAAACACTTCAGGGTCAAGGCACTCAGTGTAGATTTGCATGTGGAAAATTCACATATCGGCTATGTAGACATAATTTTGATGCAAAGTGCAGAAATTTTCTGTGCATAAATTAACCTGAGGGGCAGATTTTAAAATCTACAGCATTTCAATTTTTTTGCTGATGGTCATTACAGATATCACTGTTTGCAATGAAAATGGTGAAATCCACGCCAACATCAGGCCAATTTTTGTGTGGATTTTGATGCAGATTTTCTGCAGAAAATTGGCAGCATATCTGTAACAATCATTCTTAAGAAATTAGTCATAATTATATGACTGGAATCCCATGCCCCCTACTTGTGACCCCTATTCTATGATATTCATAAAATACAACCAGATGGTACAATTTCACCTATAGCTCACCCTTTCCCTTTAAAGCTCCCATACACATTAATCCCTTCCCCACATGTGCCGTACATATACTGCTCTACGGGAGGTGCGTTCCCGCAAACAGCAGTATAGGTACGGCACCGTGATTGCGCGGCCTCACGCTGAATGCCGCAATGATTGGGTGCGTTTGTCAGCTCAATGTGAAAGCTGACACCCCACAGCAATGTCCACGATCAGTGCTAGCACCGATAGAGGGCATTTAACCCCTCTGATGCAGCTGTTAGTAGTGACAGCGACATAGAGGAGCATCGCGCATGGAGTGGACTCCCTTCGTGCATCCATCAGGACAAATTGATGTGATCCCGTTGTCCTGATAGTCTTCATGGATACCGTTGGCTGCAAGATGGTCACGGGGTCCTTCAGGGAAAGTGGAGTGTCAGTGCCTGCTCAGAGCAAGACCTGAGACGCGTACTTCCCTGCAAGTGAGACTCTGAAGTGATGCTCTGTAGTGCAAAAGCATTGCAGAGCATCAGATCAGCGATTTGATGCTATTCATTAATGTCTCATCCTGGGACAATGTAAAAAAAGTTTAAAAAAGAAAAATATTAAAAAGTGTAAAAATATATATATTTTAAATCCCCAAATAAAGAACAAAAAAAGAAACAAATATTTTTCCAATAAATATATTTAAGTAAATACAAAAATAAACAATAAAAGAACACATATTTGGTATTGCCACGTCCGTAACGTCCCAGTCTATACAATTTCCCCACTACTTAGCCCCTTCAGTGAACATCGTAAAAAATAAAAAACAAGACAAAAAACAATGCTTTATCATCATACAACGAACAAAAAGTGCAATAAAAAGCAATCATGAATGTAAATAAAAATGGTACCACTAAAAACGTAGCATAGTAACATAGTTAGCAAGGCCAAGAAAAGACATTTGTCCATCTGGTTCAGCCTATATTCGTCACAATAAATCCCCAGATCTACGTCCTTCTAAAGAACCTAATAACTGTAAGATACAATATTGTGACGCTCCAGGAAGACATCCAGGTCTCTCTTGAACCCCTCGACTGAGTTCGCCATCACCACCTCCTCAGCAAGGAATTCCAGATTCTCACTGCTCTCAATAAAGAATCCTCTTCTATGTTGGTGGAAAAACCTTCTCTCCTCCAGACGCAGAGAATGCCCCCCTTGTGACTATCACCTTCCTTGGTATAAACAAATCCTTGGAGAGATATTTGTATTGTCCCCTTATATACTTATACATGGTTATTAGATCGCCCCTCAGTCGTCTTTTTTCTAGACTAAATAATCATAATTTTGCTAATCTCTCTGGGTGTTGTAGTTCCCCCCTGATTAGATTGGTTTGACAGGAGCGATTCCTCATAAACCCATGCTGATATGGAGTTAAACAGTTATTCTCATTGAGATAATCCAGAATAACATCTCTCAGAAATCCTTCAAATATTTTACCAACAATTACTGGCCTATAATTTCCAGGTTTATGTCATCATGTCCTGCAAAAAACAAGCCCCCATACAGCTCCATCAGCAGAAAAATAAAAAAGTTATAGTTTTCAGAATACAGTGATGCAAAAATAATTATTTTTTCTATAAAATAGTTTTTATTGTATAAAAGCGCCAAAGCATAAAAAAAATATAAATTGGGTATCGCTGTAATCGTACTGACCCGAAGAATAAAGCTGCCTTACCAATTTTACCGCAAGTGCAACAGTATAAAAAAAGCAATTCCTGAATTGCTAGTTTTTGTTCATTCTGTCTCCCAAAAATTGGTATAGAAAGTGATCAAAAATGTCATGTGCCCAAAAATGGTACCAATAAAAACGTCAGCTCTTCCCGCAAAAAAACAAACCCTCACATGACTCTGTCAGCCAAAATTTGCAATAAAAAAGCATCTTTTATTGTGTGACAGCAGCCAAACATAAAAACCAAATATAAATCTGGTATCATTGTAATCGCACTGACCCGAAGAATAAAATCGCCTAATCACTTAGACCGCACGAGCAACGGCATAAAAAAGAAATAAAACCAATTCTTCACATGCAGTAAGGCTCAGCGCACATTTATCCTGCGCTCTATGCTGAGCGCTTACATTGGGGTTTCCGTGCAAAGCTCTGAAATACGCGATTCACACAGAACCCCAGGTGGAAGATTCCTTATACTGAAGCATTGTGGATGTCATAGGACCTGCGATCCGGCGGTGTCCTTCTTTTTAAGATTCCTTAAAAGTCACGTCAGCCACAGTTTTGTGTACTTCAGAAAAGGACAACGCTGATAAAGTCCACAGTAAGGGTACTGTCACACTCTGCAACTTTCCAACGATCACGACCAGCGATACGACCTGGCCGTGATCGTTGGAAAGTCGTTGTGTGGTCGCTGGAGAGCTGTCACACAGACCGCTCTCCAGCGACCAACGATGCCGAGGTCCCGGGTAACCAGGGTAAACATCGGGTTACTAAGCGCAGGGCCGCGCTTAGTAACCCGATGTTTACCGTGGTTACCAGCGTAAAAGTATCACCGCTGTGATCTTCTCTTACTTTCCGTCCGGCAGTCAGTCAGAGCGGGAAGCAGACAGCAAGGGACCTGAAGGACACCGGAATGTGAGTATGTACGTTTTTTTTTTTTTTACTTTTACGCTGGTAACCACGGTAAACATCGGGTTACTAAGCGCGGCCCTGCGCTTAGTAACCCGATGTTTACCCTGGTTACAAGCGAACGCATCGCTGGATCGCTGTCACACACAACGATCCAGCGATGACAGCGGGAGATCCAGCGACGAAAGAAAGTTTCAAACGATCTGCTACGGCGTACGATTCTCAGCGGGGTCCCTGATCGCAGTAGCGTGTCAGACACAGCAATATCGTATGGATATCGCTGGAACGTCACAGATCGTACCGTCGTAGCGATCAAAGTGCCACTGTGTGACAGTACCCTAACTCTGCTGCCTCATTATAGTGAATGGATCCTTCAGATGTTTCATCTGTCACGTTTTAGATGAAAACCCCAAAGTAAGTGCTCAGGGTAGAGCGCCGGGTAAATGTGATCCCAAACCTTATGTAAAATGTTCCCAATAAAAGCTTCAACTCAATCCCCTAAAAAAGCAAGTCCCCACTCAGGTCCATCATGTGTTAACTGAAATATAGTGGGCTTCCTCATTACTGGTCACACACAGGATCTGGAAAAGCGAAATGACTCCTCACCCCCAAAAGAGATTCAGCAAAGTCTCGTCTCCCAAATCCAAATGCACATTTAGTGCCCACATGTTTGACATTTCTGTAGTGATGAGAGCCTGCCTAATTTACAGGTGCATGTCTCCAAAAGCATGAGCTGGGCATAATGTACTGGTCACTACAGCGTATTGGTCACAACAGCATACTGGTCACTACAACGGCAGTTTGCAATTTTCACTCAGCATCATCTACTGCTGCTTGTTTCTGGGAAAACACCCCTGGAGTCAAAATAGTCATTAAATCTATAGATAAATTCTGAAAGGGTTATAATTTACAAAATGGGGTCACTGTGTACTACTGGTACTACGTGGCCTGTGCTATATACTATGTGGCTGCTATATACATACATATGCAGCGCCCCAGAGTCCTGGTTGTTGCAGTACCGTGGCTCCGCCACTATGGGGAGCTATGGTGAGTCTGATGGCACTAAAGGAGTTCATCTGATCAGGTATCACAGACACCAATACATTTCACAGTCGGGCCTCCGGGGGGAGCTAAGGGTTCTATTCATTAGGCCACTCCCCACCATAGTGGGTAAACTGGGGTCAGGCAGGAAGTTAGTGGAGAAAGCTGACTGGGTTGGAACCAGGCAACACCTTGTGGCAGAGGGTGTTGTGGGGAAGATACAGTAGGGTCTCTGTCAGGGGTGGGATCCTGACAGAGGCTTGGCAACTTGAACGAACGTAACGGGACCGTGCCTGCTCCGGGTAGCGGCGGTGCCCAAGGAAGGATTAGAAGCGAGATAGATTGTGCTGAGTGAGAAACGAGATCATGCAAAAGGAGAAATACCAGTAGGAGTCGTGCTGTAAGACTGAAGCAACATCCTACTGAGGCGCACTACCGGTGGCCGGAACGCCGAGGGAGTATCATAACATTCAGCTTCAAGCAATACTCCAAACAGCGGCAGGACAGTCAGTCTAAGGCGGGCTGTCTAACTTTAATCACCTATGCAGTCTTGGGGGGCAACTTGTGGAGAGGGGCGACTCTAGGGTCCCGGAAGAGCTCCGAGCCTACCCGTCAAACGGGTGCCGTCCCAACCAGAACACCAGGGAGGGACGGAGGATTAGCAGAACATCATCTAATCGAGTTGTGAGGGAACTTAAGAAACAGACACAACAGTTGTGGGGACTTTCTGTAAGCACAGCAGGGAAGGACCACAACACACAGCGCTAGAAGGAAGGCACAGATTTCCACCTGCTAGGAGAACTCCGGAGGTGTCATTGGGCCGGCCGGACTTGCGCAGCCTGGTTATCCGGATTCCGGACTGAGGACCCAGAGATCTTCAGTAAAGAGGTAAAGAGACTGCAAACCTGGTGTCCTCGTTATTTACTGCACCGCACCACCACAGCCTCATCACTATCATCATTTATCATATCGATCCACCACCTTTCACTGGACGCCCCTCAGCAGGGTCACAGACCGGGTCTAGCCACCGTGACAACCCCAGAGCAGAGACTCAGAGGCCCGGTACCGGGTACCCCTCGGCCCTGCGGCAGTGGGGGCGCTCCATTTTGGCGTCACGAACAGGATCTACTTAAGCCTGAAGAATCAGGTCATGTGTGCCTTGGAACTGTGATTTGTTGTGCTTGGACTGTACTCTATTGCAAAGACTGTGTGCTGCGCCATTTACCGCCAATAGTTCGCGCCAAAAACCGCCGCCATTGCAGCGTCACAGCGAGCGCAGAGGAAGAAGAAGGGCGTGCCATGGGAGGAGACTACCAAAGTGGCGCCAGAAGTAGCGACCGCCCCCTCGAACTCCTGCTGCGAGATGACGACCTGCCCAGCAGCAGAGGAGAGCCGCCTCCTGATTTGCAACGGCGGGAACGAGGTGAAGGAGGAGCTCGACCTCGGAGAAATGGCGGAGCAAGGTGCATGCATTGCCGCCGAATGCCAGACAGTGACGATGAACAGCAAGTGCCCGAGCAACGGCGAGGTGATCCCGGCTTGCCCTCACCCATCAGAAGCGGACTCGCGTCCACCGCCGGTGAGGGACCCGAACTCCTTGGAGCCGCCAGCGGAGGAGCCGAGCCAACCTATCCCAGCCACGGAACCAGGGAGGGCGGAGTCACATCAAGAGGTGACTCCGGAGGAGCCGCGGTCCGAGCTGCAGCCGATTCCAGTGTCCTTGTCAACGGACCGGAGCGACATCGGTGGAATCACATTAGGCGCAGGTATGGACGGTATCCCTATTCCCCTGGCCGATTCTGCTCCCCCGACCGATCCGGCTCCCCTGACCGATCCCGCCCCTGTGACCGCTCCTCACCCCAGCAATGATCGTTCCTTCTTGGTGGAGCGGGTCATCCTCACCTCTAACGCGATGGGGAAGCTAGTGCCTCCGCTACCAACCAAGATGGGAGAACCCCTAGATGTGGGCCTAGACGGGGTGATCCTCCGGTGGGACACCCCCTGGACCGGGCCGGATGGGACCCGGGAGGATGGCCTCACCCTTGCGGTACTTACCTGGGAACAGTATAAGCAATGTCTAATACAACACTGGAAAGATCGAGACGAGACCGAACAACATGACATACAACGTAAGAAGTCTGCGCCCGGCAGGAAAGACGTGGTAAAGCGGGGAACTGTGCTGGCCTACCACCCGAAGAGGGGATGGGGCTCCATACAGGAACCGGGGCTATCCACTGATGTCTTTGTTACTAGCTATAACGTGAAAACCCCCTGCTGCAGTCGAAATGGCGACCCACTACAAAGGGGGGATCAGGTGACCTACACCCGTCATCGGAATGCACGAGGATGGTGTGCCCGGAACGTTCGACGGTGTGAACCTGAGAGAGCGCCCCCTGTTGCCCCGATCGTGACTGATCCCGATTTGCCAGACCTTGTCCCCATCACCACTGTACGCCTTGTAGCGGCTACCGAACTTGCAAGCAGGATTAGCCTTCAAATCCAGACCCCGGCTGATCTGATGGCATCTGAGAGACCAACTACCAGTGCAGGTGCAGCAGAGGCCGGGGAACGAAGATCAACCCCAGATTTAGAAGGATAAACCTCGATACCATGAATATGTACATAGTTCTTAACTGCTTGTTTGTTTCCTGATTTTGCTGCTGAACCCGTCCAGGGTTAACTTTTAAAGGGATTCCTTGTTGACCCGGGATCCCTATTGTTTTGTTTGATTTTTCTAAAGTTTTGCACAAAGTTTCCAGAACTGCCGCAATCATGAACAGTGCATGATACAAACTTCTTGTACATAGTTTGCACCTTATTAAAGGTGCTCTCTACTGGTTTTACTTAAAAAAGGACTCTTTGTGAAGATACCACACTGGAACCTTTGCTGAGTATGGACTGGTAGCTTGAGAAGGCGTGCTACCTCATAGAGACTCGGTCCCCTCATAAAGGGGATGTTCATCTGTTGCACTTGAATGGTGATATTGCTTTAAGACGGATAGCAATAATGTTTGATGAAAGAAAGTAATGATAATGTTTGTATGAGAAAGTTTTATGTATCCAACCAGTTAATTGTAAAGAAATGCTGATTATGTTCTCTGAAAAGAAAAAGTGAAAGATAGAAGAAGGATGCAGTGGGCCCGTAGGGGTAGACATGGTGTCCAGCATGCATGTTAGTGAGAAAGATAATGAGAAGGTTTAATGTTCGATAAAAGAAACTGTTTTTGATAATGTTGATAGATAGTGGGGATTGTTGTGATTCAGTTCGTGGGCTCCCCCGGTGGTCTCTTGTGGTACTGGTGTCCTGCAAGCTTTGCCTTCTCAGTTCACCTGTTCCTATCAGGATGTGGGAGTATCCTATTTAACCTTGCTCCTCAGTCATTCTAATGCTGGCCATCAATGTATCCAGAGTGATTCTGTTGCATGTTCCTGCTCCCAGTTTTCTGCTCAGCTAAGTTGGACACTTTAGTCCTTAAGTCTATTTTTGTATGTTTTGTCCAGTTTGCACTTATGTGAATCTCTGCAGCTGGAAGCTCTTGTTGGGCTGAAATTACCACTCCAGTGGCATGAGTTGTCACATGAGTTAAGGTAATTTCAGGATGGTGTTTTGAAGGGTTTTGCAGCTGACCGCGAAGTCCTCTGTTGTATCTTTCTGCTATTTAGTTAGCGGGCCTCTCTGTGCTAAATCTGCTTTCATACTACGTGTGTCTTTTCATCTGCTCTCACCGTTATTATATGTGGGGGGCTGCTATCTCCTGTGGGGACATTCTCTGGAGGCAAGCCAGGACTGTGTTTTCTTCTACCAGGGGTAGTTAGTTCTCCGGCTGGCGCGCGGCATCTAGAGACAACGCAGGAATGCCCCCTGGCTACTTCTAGTGTGGTGTGTAGGTTTAGCATCGCGGTCAGCTCTAGTTTCCATCACCCGAGAGCTTGTCCGTTTATTCTATGCTTCTGATGTTTCCTTGCCATTGGAAACCATAACAGTATGGCCAGCCAAAATGTTTAATCTATAGGCTGAAGCAGGAGAGAAAAGGAACTGTGTGAAACCTTTTTTTTTTTTTTTTTTTCCTTCCTCTGAAGTTGCACTCCAGCTCTAATTGCAGTCTCCTGTTTTCCTCTCCTCTTAACCCCTGAATGGCTCAGACTTTATCTGTTGAAATATGGATCCCCAGAGTCTGGCTACCAATTTGAATAATCTTGCCTCTAAAGTTCAGAATATACAAGATTTTTTGTTACATGCTCCTCGGTCTGAACCTAAAATTCCAATACCGGAGTTTTTTTCTGGAGATCGATCTTGTTTTCTAAATTTTAAATACAATTGTAAATTGTTTCTTTCGCTGAGATCTCATTCTGCTGGAGATCCTGCCCAGCAAGTAAAAATTGTTATTTCTTTACTGCGGGGTGACCCCCAAAATTGGGCATTTTCATTGACACCAGGGGATCCTGCGTTGCTCAATGTGGATGCGTTTTTTCTGGCTTTGGGGTTGCTTTATGAGGAACCAAATTTGGAGATTCAGGCTGAGAAAGCCCTAATAGCCCTCTCTCAGGGGCAAGATGAAGCCGAAATATATTGCCAAAAATTTCGAAAATGGTCTGTGCTTACTCAGTGGAATGAGTGCGCTCTGGCGGCAATTTTCAGAGAAGGTCTCTCTGATGCTGTAAAAGACGTCATGGTGGGGTTTCCTGCGCCTACTGGTCTGAATGAGTCCATGACAATGGCAATTCAGATTGATCGGCGTTTACGGGAACGCAAACCTGTGCGCCAGTTGGCGGTGTCTTCTAAAGAGGCACCACAGAGTATGCAATGTGATAGCTTTCTGTCCAGAAGCGAACGACAGATTTATAGGCGCAAAAATCATTTGTGCTTCTATTGTGGAAATTCTACTCATGTTATATCAGCATGCTCTAAACGAACAAAGAAAGTTGATAAATCCTCTGCTATTGGCACTTTGCAGTCCAAGTTTATTTTGTCTGTAACTCTAATTTGTTCGTTATCTTCTATTGTTGCGGATGCGTATGTGGATTCTGGCGCCGCTTTGAGTCTTATGGATTGGTCCTTTGCCAGGCGCTGTGGGTTTGATCTAGAGCCTCTGGAAGTTCCTATACCTTTAAAGGGTATTGATTCTACACCATTGGCTAGTAATAAACCACAATACTGGACACAAGTGACTATGCGTATGACTTCAGACCATCAAGAGGTGATTCGCTTCCTTGTACTGTATAATCTACATGATGTGTTGGTGCTGGGATTGCCATGGTTGCAAACTCATAACCCAGTCCTTGACTGGAAAACAATGTCTGTACTAAGCTGGGGATGTCAGGGAAATCATGGGGACACATCTTTGGTCTCCATTGCTTCATCTATTCCCTCTGAAATTCCTGAGTTTTTGTCTGATTATCGTGAGGTTTTTGAGGAATTTACTCTTAATTCTCTTCCTCCTCACAGAGATTGCGATTGCGCCATAGATTTGATCCCTGGCAGTAAATTTCCTAAGGGTCGTCTATTCAATCTGTCTGTACCTGAACATGCTGCCATGCGAGAGTATATTAGGGAGTCCTTGGAAAAGGGACATATTCGTCCTTCTTCGTCTCCTCTTGGAGCGGGGTTCTTTTTCGTAGCTAAAAGCGATGGTTCTTTGAGACCTTGTATTGATTATAGACTCTTGAATAAGATCACAGTCAAGTATCAGTATCCTTTGCCATTGCTGACAGATTTATTTGCTCGCATTGAGGGGGCGAAGTGGTTCTCTAAGATTGATCTTCGCGGTGCGTATAATTTGGTGCGAATTAAGCAGGGGGATGAGTGGAAAACCGCATTTAATACGCCCGAGGGCCATTTTGAGTATTTGGTGATGCCTTTTGGTCTGTCAAATGCCCCTTCGGTCTTTCAGTCTTTTATACACAATATTTTCCGGGAATATCTGGATAAATTTATGATTGTGTATTTGGACGATATCTTGATTTTTTCGGATGACTGGGAATCTCATGTTCAACAAGTTAGGAGGGTTTTTCAGGTTTTGCGGACCAATTCTCTGTTTGTTAAAGGTTCAAAGTGTGTTTTTGGGGTTCAGAAGATTTCTTTTTTGGGGTACATTTTTTCCCCCTCTTCTATTGAGATGGATCCTGTGAAGGTTCGGGCTATTTGTGACTGGACGCAACCGACTTCTCTTAAGGGCCTTCAGAAATTTTTGGGCTTTGCTAACTTTTATCGTCGATTCATAACTGGTTTTTCTAGCGTTGTCAGGCCTTTGACTGATTTGACTAAAGAGGGTGCTAATGTTGCAGATTGGTCTCCTGCTGCTGTGGAGGCCTTTCGGGAGCTTAAGCGCCGTTTTTCTTCTGCTCCGGTGTTGTGCCAGCCTGATGTTTCTCTTCCTTTTCAGGTGGAAGTTGATGCTTCCGAGATCGGAGCGGGGGCGGTTTTGTCGCAGAAAAGTTCAGATTGTTTAGTGATGAGACCTTGTGCGTTCTTTTCTCGAAAATTTTCGCCCGCCGAGCGAAATTATGACGTCGGTAATCGGGAGCTTTTGGCGATTAAGTGGGCATTCGAGGAGTGGCGTCATTGGCTTGAGGGTGCTAAACATCAGGTGGTGGTCTTGACTGATCACAAAAATTTGATTTATCTTGAGTCGGCCAGACGTCTGAATCCTAGACAGGCGCGCTGGTCGTTGTTTTTCTCCCGGTTTAATTTTGTGGTTTCGTATCTGCCAGGTACTAAGAATGTGAAGGCGGATGCCCTTTCTAGGAGTTTTGAACCTGATTCCCCTGGTGATTCTAAACCTACGGGTATACTTAAGGATGGGGTGATATTGTCTGCTGTCTTCCCAGACCTGCGACGTGCTTTACAAGAGTTTCAGGCGGATCGGCCTGATCGTTGTCCGCCTGGTAGATTGTTTGTGCCGGATGAGTGGACCAATAGAGTCATCTCGGAGGTTCATTCTTCTGCGTTGGCAGGTCATCCGGGAATTTTTGGTACCAGAGATTTGGTGGCTAGGTCCTTCTGGTGGCCTTCCCTGTCTCGGGACGTGCGTACTTTTGTGCAGTCTTGCGATGTTTGTGCTCGGGCCAAGCCTTGTTGTTCTCGGGCTAGTGGGTTGTTGTTGCCCTTGCCTGTTCCTAAGAGGCCTTGGACACACATCTCTATGGATTTTATTTCTGATCTCCCTGTTTCTCAGAAGATGTCCGTCATTTGGGTGGTGTGTGACCGCTTTTCTAAGATGGTTCATTTGGTGCCCTTGCCCAAGCTGCCTTCCTCATCTGAGTTGGTGCCCCTGTTTTTTCAGAATGTGGTTCGGCTGCATGGTATTCCGGAGAATATCGTTTCCGACAGGGGATCCCAGTTTGTGTCCAGATTTTGGCGCCAGGATGGGCATTGATTTGTCTTTTTCGTCTGCATTTCATCCCCAGACAAATGGCCAGACGGAACGTACTAATCAGACCTTGGAGACTTATTTGAGGTGTTTCGTGTCTGCTGATCAGGATGATTGGGTCTCCTTTTTGCCGTTGGCTGAGTTTGCCCTTAATAATCGGGCCAGTTCTGCCACTTTGGTCTCCTCTTTCTTTTGCAATTCAGGGTTCCATCCTCGTTTTTCATCTGGTCAGGTGGAGTCTTCGGATTGTCCTGGAGTGGATACCATGGTGGATAGGTTGCATCGTATTTGGGGGCAGGTGGTGGACAATTTGGAGTTGTCCCAGGAGAGGACTCAATGTTTTGCTAATCGCCATCGTCGTGTTGGTCCTCGTCTTCGTGTTGGGGACTTGGTGTGGTTGTCCTCCCGTTTTGTCCCTATGAGGGTCTCTTCTCCTAAGTTTAAGCCTCGGTTCATCGGTCCTTATAAGATTTTGGAAATTCTTAACCCTGTGTCTTTTCGTTTGGACCTCCCAGCATCCTTTGCTATCCATAATGTCTTCCATCGGTCATTATTGCGGAGGTATGAGGTACCACTTGTGCCTTCTGTTGAGCCTCCTGCTCCTGTGCTGGTTGAGGGTGAATTGGAGTACGTGGTGGAGAAAATCTTGGACTCCCGTGTTTCCAGACGGAGACTTCAATATCTGGTGAAATGGAAGGGCTACGGTCAAGAGGATAATTCTTGGGTTACAGCTTCTGATGTTCATGCTTCTGATTTGGTCCGTGCCTTTCATAGGGCTCATCCAGATCGCCCTGGTGGTTCTTGTGAGGGTTCGGTGCCCCCTCCTTAAGGGGGGGGTACTGTTGTGATTCGGTTCGTGGGCTCCCCCGGTGGTCTCTTGTGGTACTGGTGTCCTGCAAGCTTTGCCTTCTCAGTTCACCTGTTCCTATCAGGATGTGGGAGTATCCTATTTAACCTTGCTCCTCAGTCATTCTAATGCTGGCCATCAATGTATCCAGAGTGATTCTGTTGCATGTTCCTGCTCCCAGTTTTCTGCTCAGCTAAGTTGGACACTTTAGTCCTTAAGTCTATTTTTGTATGTTTTGTCCAGTTTGCACTTATGTGAATCTCTGCAGCTGGAAGCTCTTGTTGGGCTGAAATTACCACTCCAGTGGCATGAGTTGTCACATGAGTTAAGGTAATTTCAGGATGGTGTTTTGAAGGGTTTTGCAGCTGACCGCGAAGTCCTCTGTTGTATCTTTCTGCTATTTAGTTAGCGGGCCTCTCTGTGCTAAATCTGCTTTCATACTACGTGTGTCTTTTCATCTGCTCTCACCGTTATTATATGTGGGGGGCTGCTATCTCCTGTGGGGACATTCTCTGGAGGCAAGCCAGGACTGTGTTTTCTTCTACCAGGGGTAGTTAGTTCTCCGGCTGGCGCGCGGCATCTAGAGACAACGCAGGAATGCCCCCTGGCTACTTCTAGTGTGGTGTGTAGGTTTAGCATCGCGGTCAGCTCTAGTTTCCATCACCCGAGAGCTTGTCCGTTTATTCTATGCTTCTGATGTTTCCTTGCCATTGGAAACCATAACAGGGGATAGAAGGTGAACCCTGAGTCCTCAGAGGAGTCAGGTAAAAATGGCTCGGTGCTCTTAAACTGAAAGTAATGTTATGCTCTATACTGTGTATAGTAGTTGAAAAGGCAGTAGGCCCGGGCTGAACGGGGCGGTCCTGCATAGAAGGGAGAGGCAGAAGGTCTGGTGCCGTTAGGACAGGCGGTCCTGCAGATTTAAAGAAGGAGAATGAAAAAAGTTAAATTACCTTATAATGTGATTATAAGAAGGTCTTTAGTGGATTCAGAGTGTATGTCCTTAAAGGCAATGTTAAATTATTGTTCAACAATTTTGCACTTAGTAGAATACCCGGTTGGGTAAGAAAAGTTATTTATAGCATGTTGCTATGATATTTAACCATGTTTGTAACGTTCAAGTGTCCTCACCTCCCATAAAGGGAAGCTCTGTTTAAGTATACTTAATGTTCTTGCACTCAACAAAACTGTATGTCTTTTTGCTAACTTGTATTGTTGTTTTCTTCTCAGTCCCGGAGTACTGTGTTTAACCAGGGGGGAGTGCAGCGCCCCAGAGTCCTGGTCGTTGCAGTACCGTGGCTCCGCCACTATGGGGAGCTATGGTGAGTCTGATGGCACTAAAGGAGTTCATCTGATCAGGTATCACAGACACCAATACATTTCACAGTCGGGCCTCCGGGGGGAGCTAAGGGTTCTATTCATTAGGCCACTCCCCACCATAGTGGGTAAACTGGGGGTCAGGCAGGAAGTTAGTGGAGAAAGCTGACTGGGTTGGAACCAGGCAACACCTTGTGGCAGAGGGTGTTGTGGGGAAGATACAGTAGGGTCTCTGTCAGGGGTGGGATCCTGACAGAGGCTTGGCAACTTGAACGAACGTAACGGGACCGTGCCTGCTCCGGGTAGCGGCGGTGCCCAAGGAAGGATTAGAAGTGAGATAGATTGTGCTGAGTGAGAAACGAGATCACGCAAAAGGAGAAATACCAGTAGGAGTCGTGCTGTAAGACCGAAGCAACATCCTACTGAGGCGCACTACCGGTGGCCGGAACGCCGAGGGAGTATCATAACATTCAGCTTCAAGCAATACTCCAAACAGCGGCAGGACAGTCAGTCTAAGGCGGGCTGTCTGGCTGTCTAACTTTAATCACCTATGCAGTCTTGGGGGGCAACTTGTGGAGAGGGGCGACTCTAGGGTCCCGGAAGAGCTCCGAGCCTACCCGTCAAACGGGTGCCGTCCCAACCAGAACACCAGGGAGGGACGGAGGATTAGCAGAACATCATCTAATCGAGTTGTGAGGGAACTTAAGAAACAGACACAACAGTTGTGGGGACTTTCTGTAAGCACAGCAGGGAAGGACCACAACACACAGCGCTAGAAGGAAGGCACAGATTTCCACCTGCTAGGAGAACTCCGGAGGTGTCATTGGGCCGGCCGGACTTGCGCAGCCTGGTTATCCGGATTCCGGACTGAGGACCCAGAGATCTTCAGTAAAGAGGTAAAGAGACTGCAAACCTGGTGTCCTCGTTATTTACTGCACCGCACCACCACAGCCTCATCACTATCATCATTTATCATATCGATCCACCACCTTTCACTGGACGCCCCTCAGCAGGGTCACGGACCGGGTCTAGCCACCGTGACAACCCCAGAGCAGAGACTCAGAGGCCCGGTACCGGGTACCCCTCGGCCCTGCGGCAGTGGGGGCGCTCCACATACATACATACATATTGTAGAATACCCGCTGCGTTAATACAGGCCACGCAATATATAACAGTGGCCACGCAGTATATAACACAGCCCAAATAGTATATAACACAGCCCACGCCGTATATAGCAGCCACGCAGTATATAACACAGGTGACGTAGTATATAACACAGGCCATGCAGTATATAACAGTGGCCACGTAATATATAGCACAGGCCACGCAGTACATAACACAGCCCACATAGTATCTAACACTGGCCACGTAGTATGTAGCAGCCACACGGTATATAACGCAGCCCATGCGGTATATAACACTGCCCACGTGGTATATAATACTGCCCACGTAGTATATAACACTGGCCAAATAGTATATAGCAGCCACGCGGTATATAACGCAGCCCACACGGTATATAACACTGTCCACGTGGTATATAACACTGCCCACGTAGTATATAACACTGCCCACGTAGTATATAGCAGCCCATGCGGTATATAACGCAGCCCATGCGGTATATAACACTGCCCACGCGGTATAGAACACTGCCCACGTAGTATATAACACTGGCCACGTAGTATATAGCAGCCCATGCGGTATATAACGCAGCCCACGCACTATATAACACTGCCCACGTAGTATATAGCAGTGTGGGCACATATCCGTGTTAAAAAAAGATAATTAAAACAAAAAATAGTTATATACTCACCCCCTGGGATCAAGCGAACCTGTCCCTATGCGCGCGGCTGCCGCCATCTTCCGTTCCCAGGATGCATTGCGAAATTACCCAGATGACTTAGCGGTCTCGCGACACCGCTAAGTGTTCTGTGTAATTTCGCAAAGCATCTCTGGTAACGGAAGATGGCGGATAGCCGTGAGCATATCGTCGGTCTACGGAAGGTGAGTATAGCAGGTTTTTTGTTTTTTTTATTATTTTTAACATTGGATGTTTTTACTATTGACTCTGAATAGGCAGCATCAATAGTAAAAAGTTGGGGACACACAGGGTTAATAGCAGCGGTAACGTTACCCGCGACATAGCGCGTTACTTTACCGCTGGCATTAACCCTGTGTGAGGGGAGTATGGAGCGGGCGCCGGGCACTGACTGTGGGGATTATGGAGCGGGCGCCGGGCAGTGAGTGCAGGGGAGTAGGGAGGGACTAATCGGACTGTGCCCGTCGCTGATTGATCGAGGCAGCCATGACAGGCAGCTGGCGAGACCAATCAGCGACACGGGATTTCCGTGAAGGAAGTTGCAGACAGAAAGACGGAAGTACCCCTTAGACAATTATATATATAGACTAGCTGTACTACCCGGCTTCGCCCGGGTTAATGACTGCTGTTAGCAAAATAGAATGTGTTAACAAAAATTTATTCTGCACACAAAAACCACAAAACAAATAGAAATAGAAATGTAATTATTAAAAGGCAAAAACTAAGCTAATAGAAGAATTTCACAACATATATTAGCTTTGTTATACTGAGAATGTCTTTGTTGCCTATATTAACCAATCAGAGCTCAGGTTAATTAACTGTAGCAAAATAGAAGCTGAGCTGTGATTGGTTGCTATTGGCAGCCTGATAAATCCCCAGCCAACAGGAAGCCCTCCCCCCTGGCAGTATATATTAGCTCACACATACACATAATAGACAGGTCATGTGACTGACAGCTGCCGTATTTCCTATATGGTACAATTGTTGCTCTTGTAGTGTGTCTGCTTATTAATCAGATTTTTATTTTTGAAGGACAATACCAGACTTGTGTGTGCTTTAGGGCGAGTTTCATGTGTCAAGTTGTGTGTGTTGAGTTGCGTGTGGCGACATGCATGTAGCGACTTTTGCGAGATGAGTTTTGTGTGGCGACATGCGTGTAGCAACATTTTGTGTGTCGAGTTGCATGTGACAGGTTAGTGTAGCAAGTTGTGTGCAGCAAGATTTGTGCATGGCGAGTTTTGCGCGTGGCGAGTTTTATGTGTGGTGCGTTTTGAGTATGTGCAAGTTTTGTGTGAGGCAACTTTTGCATGTGGTGCAACTTTTGTACATGTGGCAATTTTTCTGTGTGTGCAAGTTTTGCATGAGGTGAGTTTTCCATGAGGTGAGTTTTGCACGTGTGGCGAGTTTTGCGTGAGCCTAGTTTTGCATATGGAGAGTTTTGCATGTAGCGAGTTTTGCGCGTTGCGAGTTTTGAGTGGTGACTTTTGTGTTTCGACTTTTATGTGGCGAGGTTGGTGTGTGTGTGGTGAAATGTGTGCTGAGGGTCGTATATGTGTTCAAGCACGTGGTAGTGTGTGGCGCATTTTGTGTTTGTGTTCATATCCCCGTGTGTGGTGAGTATCCCATGTCGGGGCCCCACCTTAGCAACTGTACGGTATATACTCTTTGGCGCCATCGCTCTCATTCTTTAAGTCCTCATTGTTCACATCTGGCAGCTGTCAATTTTCCTCCAACACTTTTCCCTTCACTTTTTCCCCATTATGTAGATAGGGGCAAAATTGTTTGGTGAATTGGAACGCGCGGGGTTAAAATTTCACCTCACAACATAGCCTATGACGCTCTTGGGGTCCAGACGTGTGACTGTGCAAAATTTTGTGGCTGTAGCTGCGACGGTGCAGATGCCAATCCCGGACATACACACATACATACATACACACATTCAGCTTTATATATTAGATATACCTGTATGTAATCTCCTGTATATAGTATATACCTGTGTCATCTCACCTATATATAGTATATATCTGTGTGTCATCTCCTCCTGTATATAGTATATGCCTGTATGTCATCTCCTCCTATACATAGCATATACCTGTATGTCATCTCCTCCTGTATATACTATATACCTGTAGGTAATCTGCTCCTGTATATAGTATATACCTGTGTGTCATCTCCTCCTGTATATAGTATATACCTGTATGTCATCTCCTCCTGTATGTAGTATGTACCTGTATGTCATCTCCTCCTCTATATAGTATATACCTGTGTGTCATCTCTCCTGTATATAGTATATATCTGTGTGTCATCTCCTCCTGTATATACCTGTGTGTCATCTCCCCTGTAAATAGTATATACCTGTGTGTCATCTCCTCCTGTATATAGTATATATCTGTATGTCATCTCCTCCTGTATTAGCCCTCGTTCACACGTTATTTGGTCAGTATTTTTACCTCAGTATTTGTAAGCTAAAATGGCAGCCTGATAAATCCCCAGCCAACAGTAAGCTCACCCCCTGGCAGTATATATTAGCTCACACATACACATAATAGACTGGTCATGTGACTGACAGCTGCCGGATTCCTATATGGTACATTTGTTGCTCTTGTAGTTTGTCTGCTTATTAATCAGATTTTTATTTTTGAAGGATAATACCAGACTTGTGTGTGTTTTAGGGCGAGTTTCGTGTGTCAAGTTGTGTGTGTTGAGTTGTGTGTGGCGACATGCATGTAGGGACTTTTGTGAGATGAGTTTTGTGTGGCGACATGCGTGTAGCAACTTTTTGTGTGTCGAGTTGCATGTGACAGGTTAGTGTAGCAAGTTGTGTGCAGCAAGTTTTGCGCATGGCGAGTTTTGCGCGTGGCGAGTTTTATGTGTGGTGCCTTTTGAGTATGTGCAAGTTTTGTGTGAGGCAACTTTTGCATGTGTTGCAACTTTTGTGCATGTGGCAATTTTTCTGTGTGTGGCAATTTTTCTGCGTGTGCAAGTTTTGCGTGTGGCGAGTTTACCATGAGGTGAGTTTTGCACGTGTGGCGAGTTTTGCATGTGGAGAGTTTTGCGCGTGGCGAGTTTTGAGCGGCGACTTTTGTGTTTCTACTTTTATGTGGCGAGGTTGGTGTATGTGTGGTGAAATGTGCGCTGAGGGTGGTATATATGTTCGAGCACGTGGTAGTGTGTGGCGAATTTTGTGTGTGTGTTCATATCCCCGTGGTGGTGTGGTGATTATCCCATGTTGGGGCCCCACCTTAGCAACTGTACAGTATATACTCTTTGGCGCCATCGCTGTCATTCTTTAAGTCCCCCTTGTTCACATCTGGCAGCTGTTAATTTGCCTCCAACACTTTTCCTTTCATTTTTTCCCCATTATGTAGATAGGGGCAAAATTGTTTGGTGAATTGGAAAGCGCGGGGTTAAAATTTCACCTCACAACATAGCTTTGACGCTCTCAGGGTCCAGACGTGTGACTGTGCAAAATTTTGTGCCTGTAGCTGCGACGCCTCCAACACTTTTCCTTTCACTTTTTCCCCATTATGTAGATAGGGGCAAAATTGTTTGGTGAATTGGAACGCGCGGGGTTAAAATTTCACCTCACAACATAGCCTATGACGCTCTCGGGGTCCAGACGTGTGACTGTGCAAAATTTTGTGGCTGTAGCTGCGACGGTGCAGATGCCAATCCCGGACATACACACATACATACATACACACATTCAGCTTTATATATTAGATATACCTGTATGTAATCTCCTGTATATAGTATATACCTGTGTCATCTCACCTATATATAGTATATATCTGTGTGTCATCTCCTCCTGTATATAGTATATGCCTGTATGTCATCTCCTCCTATACATAGCATATACCTGTATGTCATCTCCTCCTGTATATACTATATACCTGTAGGTAATCTGCTCCTGTATATAGTATATACCTGTGTGTCATCTCCTCCTGTATATAGTATATACCTGTATGTCATCTCCTCCTGTATGTAGTATGTACCTGTATGTCATCTCCTCCTCTATATAGTATATACCTGTGTGTCATCTCTCCTGTATATAGTATATATCTGTGTGTCATCTCCTCCTGTATATAGTATATACCTGTGTGTCATCTCCCCTGTAAATAGTATATACCTGTGTGTCATCTCCTCCTGTATATAGTATATATCTGTATGTCATCTCCTCCTGTATTAGCCCTCGTTCACACGTTATTTGGTCAGTATTTTTACCTCAGTATTTGTAAGCTAAAATGGCAGCCTGATAAATCCCCAGCCAACAGTAAGCCCACCCCCTGGCAGTATATATTAGCTCACACATACACATAATAGACTGGTCATGTGACTGACAGCTGCCGGATTCCTATATGGTAAATTTGTTGCTCTTGTAGTTTGTCTGCTTATTAATCAGATTTTTATTTTTGAAGGATAATACCAGACTTGTGTCTGTTTTAGGGCGAGTTTCGTGTGTCAAGTTGTGTGTGTTGAGTTGTGTGTGGCGACATGCATGTAGGGACTTTTGTGAGATGAGTTTTGTGTGGCGACATGCGTGTAGCAACTTTTTGTGTGTCGAGTTGCATGTGACAGGTTAGTGTAGCAAGTTGTGTGCAGCAAGTTTTGCGCATGGCGAGTTTTGCGCGTGGCGAGTTTTATGTGTGGTGCCTTTTGAGTATGTGCAAGTTTTGTGTGAGGCAACTTTTGCATGTGTTGCAACTTTTGTGCATGTGGCAATTTTTCTGTGTGTGGCAATTTTTCTGCGTGTGCAAGTTTTGCGTGTGGCGAGTTTACCATGAGGTGAGTTTTGCACGTGTGGCGAGTTTTGCATGTGGAGAGTTTTGCGCGTGGCGAGTTTTGAGCGGCGACTTTTGTGTTTCTACTTTTATGTGGCGAGGTTGGTGTATGTGTGGTGAAATGTGCGCTGAGGGTGGTATATATGTTCGAGCACGTGGTAGTGTGTGGCGCATTTTGTGTGTGTGTTCATATCCCCGTGGTGGTGTGGTGATTATCCCATGTTGGGGCCCCACCTTAGCAACTGTACAGTATATACTCTTTGGCGCCAT
Organism: Ranitomeya variabilis; assembly: GCF_051348905.1. Classification (NCBI taxonomy): domain Eukaryota; kingdom Metazoa; phylum Chordata; class Amphibia; order Anura; family Dendrobatidae; genus Ranitomeya; species Ranitomeya variabilis. Next base: position 655,890,326 of record NC_135234.1, read on the forward strand.
CGCTGTCATTCTTTAAGTCCCCCTTGTTCACATCTGGCAGCTGTTAATTTGCCTCCAACACTTTTCCTTTCATTTTTTCCCCATTATGTAGATAGGGGCAAAATTGTTTGGTGAATTGGAAAGCGCGGGGTTAAAATTTCACCTCACAACATAGCTTTGACGCTCTCAGGGTCCAGACGTGTGACTGTGCAAAATTTTGTGCCTGTAGCTGCGACGCCTCCAACACTTTTCCTTTCACTTTTTCCCCATTATGTAGATAGGGGCAAAATTGTTTGGTGAATTGGAAAGCGCGGGGTTAAAATTTCACCTCACAACATAGCCTATGACGCTCTCGGGGTCCAGACGTGTGACTGTGCAAAATTTTGTGGCTGTAGCTGCGACGGTTCAGATGCCAATCCCGGACATACACACATACACACACACATACACACATTCAGCTTTATATATTAGATAACTTCCTAACAAAAAAAAATTGGTTTAAAAAATTGTACTGATATAAAGTAGATATGTGGGAAATGTTATTTATTAACCATTTTTTGTGATATATCTCACTGATTTAAGGGCAGAAGAATTCAAAGTCTAAAGGTTGCAAAATTTTCCAAATTTCTTTTTTTTTCACAAATATACACAAGTCATATTGAAGAAATGTTACCACTATCATGAAGTACAATATGTCACAAAAAACAATCTCAGAATCAGTGGTATCCATTGAAGCGTTCCAGAGTTATTACCTCAAAAAGTGACATTGGTCATGATTGTAATAATTGACCTGGTTATTAACATGCAAACCACCTTGGGGGGTAAAGGGGTTAATGGACAATCGAATTGCTCTAGACTTTGAACATCACGCAGCGCCACAGTATGCAGGAAAATGCCATAACTCTTAACTGAATTATTTTAACACCATCTAAATTACAATTATCATTATACATTTTTTATGATGTATAAAGAGGATGTGATATGTCATGCTGAGCAAACTCCTTTAAATAATTAAATTAATTTTATATGTGCCTAAAGGAGGGAGAGACACTTCTCAGATGACAGCTGTTACCTAAACTCTCCAAAATCATTTCTATGTATAATAAAGTTCTGTAATCACCAGAGCAGTACTCTATAAGATTAACAAACCACTTGAGTTATACTATTAGGATTTAATTCAGACACACATAATGTGATTCTATTTTAGCGTCTATACAAGGGCTCAAATCCTGGCAGCGCCTAGGGTTATATGACCCAAACTTACCATACCATATACACTGCTCAAAAAAATAAAGGGCACACTTAAACAACAGAATATAGCTCCAAGTAAATAAGATCTCTGTGCAATCAAACTGTCCACTTAGGAAGCAACACTGTTTGACAATCAATTTCACATGCTGTTGTGCAATTGGAATAGACAACAGATGGAAATTATTGGCAATTATCAAGACACACTCAATAAAGGTGTGGTTCTTGCAGGTGGGGACCACAGACCACATCTCAGTACCAATGCTTTCTGGCTAATGTTTTGGTCACTTATGAATGTTGGTTGTGCTTTCACACTCGTGGTAGCATGAGACGGACTCTACAACCCACACAAGTGGCTCAGGTAGTGCAGCTCATCCAGGATGGCACATCAATGCGAGCTGTGGCAAGAAGGTTTGCTGTGTCGGTCAGCGTAATGTCCAGAGCCTGGAGGAGCTACCAGGAGACAGGCCAGTACACCAGGAGATGTGGAGGGGGCCATAAAAGGGCAACAACCCAGCAGCAGGACCGCTACCTAAGCCTTTATGCAAGGAGGAACAGGAGGAGCACTGCCAGAGCCCTGCAAAATGACATCCAGCAGGCCACAAATGTGCAAGTGTCTGCATAAACGGTTAGAAACTGACTCCATGAAGATGGTCGAAGTGCCCAACGTCCACAGATTAGGGTTGTGCTCACAGCCCAACTGTTATGATCCCAATGGCAGAGGATCTCTGATATTACGGCAAGATAGCAAAAATATAAATACTGCTCTAGGGAGGTGGAAACTGGGCTAACCGCATACCTGATCCTGACACAAACAACTAAAAGTAGCCGGTGAATGTGCCTACGTTGGTTCTAGACGTCTCGAGCCAGCCGGAGAACTGACTACCCCTAGAGGGAAAAAATAAGACCTCGCTTGCCTCCAGAGAAATTGAACCCCAAAGATATAGAAAAGCCCCCAACAAATAATAACGGTGAGGCAAGAGGAAAACACAAACGTAGAGATGAACTAGATTCAGCAAAGTGAGGCCCAATAGTCTAGATAGCAGAAAATAGATAGTGGACTATGCGGTTAGCAGAAAACCCTACAAAACATCCACGCTGAACATTCAAGAACCCCCACACCGACTGACGGTGTGGAGGGAGAATATCAGCCCCCTAGAGCTTCCAGCGAGTCAAAAATCAAATGTAAAGCAAGCTGGACAAAAACACTGAATAATGCAAACAATCCAAATTGTACAAAACAGACTTAGCTTTTCTTGCATGAGGCAGACTGAAAGGAATCCGGAGGAGACCAAATAGGTCTGGATACAACGATGCCAGGCAAGAGACTGAGTCCAGAGGAGACTCAAATAGGAAACACCCGCTGCTTAACGACACAGCTGGAGCTCAGGCCTGCAACAAGACATACCTAACACAATACCGTTAGTGACCACCAGAGGGAGCCCAGAAACACAGTTCACAACAGTACCCCCCCCTTGAGGAGGGGTCACCGAACCCTCACCAAGACCCCCAGGGCGATCCGGATGAGCAGCGTGAAAGGCATGAACCAAATCAGCCGCATGAACATCAGAGGCGACAACCCAGGAATTATCCTCCTGACCATAGCCTTTCCACTTAACTAAATACTGGAGTTTCCGTCTAGAGATACGAGAATCCAGAATCTTCTCCGCCACGTACTCCAACTCGCCCTCAACCAAAACCGGGGCAGGAGGCTCAACAGCAGGAACCATAGGCACCAAGTACCGCCGCAACAAGGACCTATGGAACACATTATGAATAGCAAAAGACGCTGGAAGGTCCAAGCGAAAAGACACCGGGTTAAGGATTTCCAAAATCTTATAAGGACCGATAAAGCGAGGCTTGAACTTAGGAGAGGAGACTTTCAAAGGAACATGCCGAGAAGACAACCAAACAGTCTCTCTGGTGGACAACGATCAGGCCTATCAGCCTGAAATTTTTGCAGCCCTCGTCACAAATCTGGGGAAATGGCAGACAAAATTACTCCCTCTCTGAGAATACCAGCCGGCTCAGAGACTCCCGGAGAATCAGGCACAAAACTCCTAGAAAGTGCATCAGCCTTCACGTTCTTCGAACCAGGCAGGTACGAGACCACAAAGTCAAAACGGGAGAAAAACAACGACCAACGGGCCTGTCTAGGATTCAGGCGCTTGGCAGACTCGAGGTAAATTAGATTTTTATGATCAGTCAAGACCACCACACGATGTCTAGCTCCCTCGAGCCAATGTCGCCACTCCTCAAATGCCCACTTCATGGCCAACAACTCCCAATTACCAACATCGTAGTTCCGCTCAGCAGGCGAAAATTTCCTTGAAAAGAAGGCGCATGGCTTCATCACGGAGCCATCAGAACTTTTTTGCGACAAAACAGCCCCTGCACCAATTTCAGAAGCATCAACTTCAACCTGGAAGGGAAGAGAGACATCCGGCTGGCACAAGACTGGCGCTGAAGTAAACCGACGCTTCAGCTCCCAAAAGGCCTCCACGGCCGCAGGAGACCAATTCGCAACATCAGAACCCTTGTTGGTCATATCCGTCAAAGGTTTAACCACGCTGGAGAAATTAGCGATAAAACGACGGTAAAAATTAGCAAAGCCCAAGAACTTCTGCAGGCTCTTAACAGACGTGGGCTGAGTCCAGTCATGAATGGCACGGACCTTAACTGGGTCCATCTCCACAGTAGAAGGGGAAAAAATAAAACCCAAAAAATAAACCTTCTGTACCCCAAAGATACATTTTGAGCCCTTCACAAATAGAGCATTCTCCCGCAAAACCTGAAACACCATCCTGACCTGGTTCACATGGGACTCCCAATCATCAGAAAAAACCAAAATATCATCCAGATAAATAATCATAAATTTATCCAGATATTTCCGGAAGATGTCATGCATGAAGGACTGAAACACAGAAGGAGCATTAGATAATCCGAAAGGCATCACCAGGTACTCAAAATGACCCTCAGGCGTATTAAATGCCGTTTTCCATTAATTTCCCTGCTTTATGCGCACAAGGTTATACGCACCACGAAGATCTATCTTGGTGAACCAACTGGATCCCTTAATCCGAGCAAACAAATCAGACAACAATGGCAAAGGATACTGAAATGTAACAGTGATCTTATTCAGAAGACGATAATCAATACAAGGTCTCAGAGACCCGTCTTTCTTGCCCACAAAAAAGAATCCTGCACCAAGAGGGGACGAGGATGGGCGAATATGTCCCTTCTCCAAAGACTCCTTTATATAACTCCGCATCGCGGCATGCTCTGGCACAGATAAATTAAAGAGTCGTCCCTTAGGAAACTTACTACCAGGAATCAAATCTATAGCACAATCACAGTCCCTATGAGGAGGAAGGGCACTGGACCTGGCCTCATTAAATACATCCTGAAAGTCTGACAAAAACTCAGGGATCTCAGAAGGAGTAGAAGAAGCAATAGACACCAATGGAGAATCGCCATGAATCCCCTGACACCCCCAACTAGACACAGTCATAGCTTTCCAATCTAAAACTGGATTATGGGCCTGTAACCATGGCAGACCCAAAACGACAACATCATGAATTTTATGCAGTACCAAAAAACGAATCACCTCCTGATGTACAGGAGTCATGCACATGGTCACCTGCGTCCAATACTGAGGTTTATTCTCTGCCAATGGCGTAGAATCAATTCCTCTAAGAGGAATAGGATTTTCCAAAGGCTCCAGGACAAAACCGCAGCGCTTGGCAAACTACAAATCCATCAGACTTAAAGCAGCACCAGAATCCACAAAAGCCATAACTGAGTAAGAAGATAATGAACAAATTAAAGTCACAGACAAAATAAACTTAGGCTGAAAAGTACCAATGGCGACAGGATTAACTTTTTTCTTTAAACGTTTAGAGCATGCTGAGATAACATGTGTTGAATCACCACAGTAGAAACACAACCCATTTTGACGTCTATGATTTTGTCGCTCGGCTCTGGTCAGAATTCTGTCACATTGCATAGAATCAGGTGACCGTTCAGACAGCACCGCCAAAGGATTATCAGATTTGCGCTCCCGCAAACGTCGATCAATTTGAATGGCTAGAGCCATTGAATCATTTAGACCTGTAGGGATAGGAAGCCCCACCATCACATCTTTAATGGCTTCAGAAAGACCATTTCTGAAATTTGAGGCCAGTGCACACTCATTCCATTGAGTAAGCACGGACCATTTCCGAAATTTTTGGCAATATACCTCAGCTTCGTCCTGACCCTGAGAGATAACCAGCAACATTTTTTTCAGCCTGATTTTCAAGATTAGGCTCCTCATAAAGCAAACCAAGTGCCAGAAAAAACGCATCAACATTCACCAATGCAGGATCTCCTGGCGCCAGAGAGAAGGCCCAATCCTGAGGGTCGCCGCGCAAGAAGGAAATAACAATCTTAACTTGCTGAGCGAAATCACCAGAGGAACGAGGTTTCAGAGACAGAAACAATTTACAATTATTCCTAAAATTCAGGAATTTAGATCTATCTCCAAAAAACGGCTCAGGAATAGGTATTTTTGGTTCAGACATAGGGCTATGGATAACAAAATCCTGAATGCTTTGCACCCTAGCAGCAAGCTGATCCACACTAGAAGTCAAAGTCTGGACATTCATATCTGCAGCAGAGTTTCAGCCACTCAGAGAAAAAGGGGATGGAAGAAGCTAGGCAAACTGCAGCAAAAAAAACCAAAAAACTCAGAACTTCTTTTTAATCCCGCTTCTGCGATGCATTAAGCATTTTCTTTTGGCCTGGCATTCTGTTATGATCCCAATGGCAGAGGATCTCTGATATTACGGCAAGATAGCAAAAATATAAATACTGCTCTAGGGAGGTGGAAACTGGGCTAACCGCATACCTGATCCTGACACAAACAACTAAAAGTAGCCGGTGAACGTGCCTACGTTGGTTCTAGACGTCTCGAGCCAGCCGGAGAACTGACTACCCCTAGAGGGAAAAAATAAGACCTCGCTTGCCTCCAGAGAAATTGAACCCCAAAGATATAGAAAGCCCCCAACAAATAATAACGGTGAGGCAAGAGGAAAACACAAACGTAGAGATGAACTAGATTCAGCAAAGTGAGGCCCAATAGTCTAGATAGCAGAAAATAGATAGTGGACTATGCGGTTAGCAGAAAACCCTACAAAACATCCACGCTGAACATTCAAGAACCCCCCACACCGACTGACGGTGTGGAGGGAGAATATCAGCCCCCTAGAGCTTCCAGCGAGTCAAAAATCAAATGTAAAGCAAGCTGGACAAAAACACTGAATAATGCAAACAATCCAAATTGTACAAAACAGACTTAGCTTTTCTTGCATGAGGCAGACTGAAAGGAATCCGGAGGAGACCAAATAGGTCTGGATACAACGATGCCAGGCAAGAAACTGAGTCCAGAGGAGACTCAAATAGGAAACACCCGCTGCTTAACGACACAGCTGGAGCTCAGGCCTGCAACAAGACATACCTAACACAATACCGTTAGTGACCACCAGAGGGAGCCCAGAAACACAGTTCACAACACCCAACACCATGCAGGGCGCTTGGCATTTGCCACAGAACACCAGGATTGGCAAATTCGCCACTGGTACCCTGTGCTCTTCACGGATGAAAGCAGGTTCACACTGAGCACATGTGACAGACGTGACAGAATATGGAGACGCCATGGAGAGTGATCTTCTGCCTGCAACATCCTTTAGCATGACCGGTTTGGCAGTGGGTCAGTAATGGTGTTGAGTGGCATTTCTTTGGAGGGCCGCACAGCCCTCCATGTGCTCGTCAGAGGTAGCCTGACTGCCATTAGGTACCGAGATGAGATCCTCAGACCCCTTGTGAGACCATATGCTGGTGTGGTTGGCCCTGGGTTCCTCATAATGCTAGACAATGCCAGACCTCATGTGGCTGGAGTGTGTCAGCAGTTTCTGCAAGATTAAGGCATTGAAGCTATGGACTGGCCCGCCCATTCTCCAGACCTGAATCCGATTGAACACATCTGAGACATCATGTCTCGCACCATCCACCAAGGTCACGTTGCACCATAGACTGTCCAGGAATTGGCGGATGCTTTAGTCCAGGTCTGGGAGGAGATCCCTCAGAAGACCATCCACCGCCTCATCAGGGAGGTCATACAGGCACGTGGAGGCCACACACACTTCTGAGCATCATTTCCTGGTTGTTACACCTCGCAATACTTACCTGTCCGGCCGGCGTGCTCCCGACGCTCCTCCTCGCTCCTCTTCCTCCGTTTTCCCTGGTGTTCGTCCCTTCGGCGGTCTACGCATGCGCAGATGTGCTTCTCTCACCGCCGGGGTTTCTGAGAGGTCGTGACCCGCTGGCCCCGCCCCAATATGGCGGCGCCTGTTGGGTATTTCTTCCTGCATCTGACTGGGTAAGACGCCTTTGCGTCTATTGCATTCGCTGGTTAACACCAGCATCTCCTTAGGTTCCTAGGCTCCGTGCGTCTCTTGCTTTGTTTCCAGGTTGTCTTTGCCTTCCAGTCCCGTGTTCCTGCTGTGTCTTCCAGTCCCGTGTTCCTGACGTGCCTTCCAGTTCCGTGTTCCTGCTGTGCCTTCCAGTCCTGTGTTCCTGACGTGCCTTCCAGTTCCGTGTTCCTGACGTGCCTTCCTGTCCTTAATTCCTGCTGTGCCTGCTACTTCCGAGTCTCCGTTGTCTTCGTCCACGTCTGCCCTCATCTTCCCGGTCAGTACGCTGTCTTTTACTACCTCTTTCTGTCCGGTGCCTCCACCATTCCAGCCTCTTCAGTTTCACCTTCTTCCCTCCATCCTCTGATCCCTCTGTTATATCTTCAGTCGTCCCTTTGGCTCCGGCAGTTGAGGCTTCACCCTCCTTGGGCCTGTCCCTAAAGCTCCCTGTACAGGGGGTGGCACCATCTGGTTCACTCGCCCTCGGGGGCTCTGAAGTCGTGGACCAGATCTTCCACTTCCTGGTTGTAACAGTACGCAAAGGCCATGGATCCCGCTGGAGCTGCGGCTGCTCAGAAAGAGCTTGTTTTTCTACGGGAGAACCAGACTCGGATGATGTCCTTTATGAAGTCTATGGACTCCCGTCTCTCTGCTCTTCAGTCCTCCTATCCAGGGAATGCCTGCCAGCTGGCCAGTTTCCAACAAGAGCTGGCACAGCAGCGTGATGCGCAGTCCCATATTCTGGGGTATATGGCATCAGTTGATAGTCGCCTCCAATCTCTTCAGTCTGCCGCGTCCGGGCCTTCACCAGCTCTAGCTCCCGATCCCACTCCTCGTTTAGCCAAACCTCCTCGCTTTAATGGAGATCCCAAACTATGTCGGGGATTTCTCAATCAGTGCCGTCTTCATTTTGATCTCCTCCCCATGCAGTATCCCACGGATCGGGCCAAGGTAGCTTTTATTGTTTCTCATCTGGAGGGAGATGCCTTGGCATGGGTTAATCCTCTTTGGGAGCGGGATGATCCTGTGGTTCTTCAGCTCACTCCATTTCTGGAGACTTTTCGTCAGGTTTTTGATGAACCGGGTCGCTTGGCCTCAACCACTGAGGCATTGTTTAATTTACTCCAGGGGTTGTTAACTGTTGGACAATACGCTATCCAGTTTCGGACCTTATCTTCTGACCTAGGCTGGAATAATGAGGTGTTAGTAGGGGCCTTCTGGCGAGGGCTTTCTAGCCGTGTGAAAGATGAATTAGCTGGTCGTGATACTCCAACTAATTTGGAAGATCTAATTGCCTTAGCAACACGAATAGATCTTCGCTTTCAGGAACGAGCCCGGGAGAGAAAATTTCCTCGTTCTACTATTTCTTCCCGTGGATCTCCCAGTCCACAGCCCAGGGTCTCTACTTCTGTTTCCGTTCCAGAGCCTATGCAAGTTGATCGAGTTAAATTCTCCGAACAACGTCGCAAGGAGAGGCTCTCCCAGGGTCTCTGTTTTTACTGCGGAAGTTCCTCACATCTCCTCCGTGCTTGCCCAGACCATCCGGAAAACTCCTCCGCCTAGGTCAGGTAAGAGAGGCCTCCCTAGGTGCATGTGAAACCTCTCAACCCCTCACTCTGCCCGTTTTGTTACATGTTCTTGGTAAATCGTTTTTCTCTTGAGGCTTATTTGGACTCCGGTGCTGCCTGAAATTTTATTAGGCTGGAGAAGGTAATTAAATTCTCAGTTCCCGTAAGGTCTTTAGAGAATCCTCTTCTTCTCGCTTCTGTTGACGGAAGACCCTTGCAAGAAACCATAACTCAAGTTACGCACTTGGTAGAGCTTCAGGTAGGGGCTCTTCATAAGGAGAGAATCTCATTCTTTGTTTTAGCCAACATTTCTTATCCTATTCTCCTCGGCCTTCCGTGGCTGCGACTCCACGAACCTTTTTTAGATTGGCATAAAGGCAACAATCTTCGTTGGGGAGATTCCTGTCGGTCTCGTTGTCTGCTGCCGGTTCGTCCTGTGGGTGCTCCCTGTCCCTCTCCCATTCCCTCCGGGTTGCCTTCGGCTTTTTCTCCTTTTTCGGATGTTTTTGATAAAAAGGAGGCAGAGTCTCTTCCTCCGCATCGACCCTAAGACTGTCCTATAGATCTCGTTCCTGGTACCACGCCTCCTAGAGGTAGAATCTATCCCCTCTCGCCTGCAGAGACTCAAGCTATGTCGGACTATATTCAAGAGAATCTCGCTAGAGGTTTTATTCGGAAATCTTCTTCCCCAGCTGGAGCAGGTTTTTTTTTCGTGAAGAAGAAGGATGGTACTCTTCGCCCGTGTATTGATTACAGGGGATTAAATAACATCACTGTGAAGAACAAATACCCCTTACCTCTAATCTCTGAACTTTTCGAAAGTCTGAGAGGGGCACGAATCTTCACCAAGCTTGATCTTCGGGGAGCCTACAATTTGGTTCGCATCCGTGCAGGAGACGAATGGAAGACCGCATTCAACACTTGGGACGGGCACTACGAGTATTTGGTAATGCCTTTTGGGCTCTGTAATGCGCCCGCAGTGTTCCAAGAATTTGTCAATGACATTTTTCGAGACTATCTCTATACCAGTGTTGTGGTCTATTTGGATGACATCCTCGTCTTCTCTCCAGACCTATCCACCCATCGACGGGACGTCCGCCGAGTCTTACTTCGTCTAAGAGAGAATCATCTTTTCGCTAAGATTGAAAAGTGCATCTTTGAACAGTCTTCCGTGCCTTTCCTGGGGTATATCGTGTCCGAGGACGTCTGAAGATGGATCCTGAAAAGGTATCTGCCGTTCTGAATTGGCCCCGGCCATCTGGAGTAAAGGCTAGTCAACGTTTTCTTGGCTTTGCCAATTATTACAGGCAATTTATTCCTCACTTCTCCTCTCTGTCTAAGCCAATCTCCGCCTTGGTTCGCAAGGGGGTCGATCCTAATCTTTGGTCACCGGAGGCTGAGACAGCCTTTCAAACTCTGAAGCAAGAATTTGCTTCTGCATTGGTGCTTCATCGACCAGATACCAATAGGCCATTCATTCTAGAAGTGGATGCGTCCTCTATCGGAGCCGGAGCTGTACTGCTACAGAGGTCTAAATCGGGTCGATTAGTCTCCTGTGGTTTCTTCTCTAAGACATTTTCTCCTCCAGAACGTAATTATTCCATCGGTGACAAGGAATTGCTTGCCATGAAATTGGCCCTGGAGGAGTGGCGGTACCTTCTTGAAGGGGCTATTCATCCTTTTTTCATTTTTACGGACCACAAAAATCTAGCCTATGTCCAGTCAGCTCAAATGCTGAATCCTCGACAAGCCAGATGGTCCTTGTTCTTTAGACGTTTTGATTTCGAATTACATTTTCGACCTGGAGATAAGAACATCAGAGCTGACGCCTTGTCACGGTCTTTTCAACCGTCAGATGTGGAGGAGAAACCTACGCACATTCTTGATCCAGCCAAGATTGTTTCTTTGGCTCCTCTACATGTGATCACGCCGCCTCTGGGGAAGACCCTTGTATCTAATCGTGACAAGTTAAAGGTCTTACGTTGGGGTCATTCCTCTCAGTTCGCTGGACATGTTGGAGGTAAGAAGACTCTCTCTCTGATTTCTCGTCATTATTGGTGGCCTTCTCTTCGCCAGGATGTGTTAGATTTCGTTGCTTCCTGTTACTCGTGTGCTCGGAACAAGGTTCCTCGACAGCTGCCATCTGGTTTACTGCTTCCACTTCCTGTGCCATCCATTCCCTGGACTCATATTGCTATGGACTTTGTCACCGACTTACCGAAGTCCTCTAATTGCACTACCATTTTGGTGGTGGTAGACAGATTTTCCAAAATGGCTCACTTCATTCCTCTACCTGGACTTCCATCTGCTCCTGACCTAGTGAATATTTTCTTACTTCAAGTTTTTCGACTCCACGGATTCCCTCAGCATATCGTCTCCGACCGAGGAGTCCAGTTTACCTCACGTTTTTGGAGAGCGCATTGTGGACTTCTGCAGGTATCATTGGATTTTTCTTCTGCTTATCATCCCCAGTCCAACGGCCAGGTGGAGCGTGTAAATCAAGTCCTCATATTTTATCTTCGTCATTTTACCAATGCTCACCATGATGACTGGGTGTCTCTTCGTCCCTGGGCAGAATTCGCCTACAATAACCACACTAGCGAATCTTCATCAAAGTCTCCTTTTTAATTGTTTTTGGGCAACATCCCGGCATTCCTCTCCCTGTCCTCCCCACCTCAGGCGTTCCGGTAGCGGATTCCTTGTCCCAGGAGTTTTCCCAAATTTGGCAGGAGACTAAGGAGGCCCTTGAAAAAGCTAGCAGCAGAATGAAAAGGTATGCTGACAAAAAGCGTTTGGATGTCCCTCCTTATCGACCTGGCGATAAGGTCTGGCTTTCCTCTCGCTACATCCGACTTAAAATTCCCTCTCAGAAGTTAGGTCCGCGATACATTGGTCCCTGTGAGGCTTCCAGCCGAATTAATGATGTAGCATACAAATTTAAACTACCTGCTTCTCTACGCATTCCTAACTCCTTTCATGTACCACTTCTCAAACCCGCAATTTTTAATCATTTTCATTCTGTTTCGTCACGTTCTCACCAATCTATTTCTTCCGATGCCTCTTTTGAAGTTAAGAATATTCTTGCTCAGAAATCTGTCAAGGGCAAAATGTTTTATTTGATTGATTGGAAGGGGTTTGGCCCTGAGGAAAGGTCTTGGAAGCCTCTTGAGAATATCAATGCTCCTTTAGTCTTGAAGAGGTTCCTTTCCAGTTCTAAAGGGAGGGGGAGTAAGAGAGGGGGTACTGTTACACCTCGCAATACTTACCTGTCCGGCCGGCGCGCTCCCGACGCTCCTCCTCGCTCCTCTTCCTCTGTTTTCCCTGGTTTTCGTCCGTTCGGCGGTCTGCGCATGCGCAGACGTGATTCTTTCACCGCCGAGGTTTCTGGGAGGTCGTGACCCGCTGACCCCGCCCCAATATGGCGGCGCCCGTCGGGTATTTCTTCCTGCATCTGACCGGGTAAGACGCCTTTGCGTCTATTGCGTTCGCTGGTTAACACCAGCATCTCCTTAGGTTCCTAGGCTCCGTGCGTCTCTTGCTTTGTTTCCAGGTTTTCTTTGCCTTCCAGTCCCGTGTTCCTGCTGTGCCTTCCAGTCCCGTGTTCCTGACGTGCCTTCCAGTTCCATGTTCCTGCTGTGCCTTCCAGTCCGTGTTCCTGACGTGCCTTCCAGTTCCGTGTTCCTGACGTGCCTTCCAGTCCCGTGTTCCTGACGTGCCTTCCAGTTCCGTGTTCCTGACGTGCCTTCCTTTCCTTAATTCCTGCTGTGCCTGCTACTTCCGAGTCTCCGTTGTCTTCGTCCACGTCTGCCCTCATATTCCCGGTCAGTACGCTGTCTCTTACTACCTCTTTCTGTCCGGTGCCTCCGCCATTCCAGCCTCTTCAGTTTCACCTTCTTCCCTTCGTCCTCTGATCCCTCTGTTATATCTTCAGTCGTCCCTTTGGCTCCGGCAGTTGCATCTTCACCCTCCTTGGGCCTGTCCCTAACGCTCCCTGTACAGGGGGTGGCACCATCTGGTTCACTCGCCCTCGGGGGCTCTGAAGTCGTGGCCCAGAGGGTCCACTTCCTAGTTGTAACACTTGTCTTGAGGCATTTCCACTGAAGTTGGATCAGCCAGTAATAACTTCATTTTCCACTTTGATTTTGAGCATCATTCCAACTCCAGACCTCCGTGGTATATTAGTTGTGATTTACGGTGATCATTTTTAGATTTTATTGTTCTCAACACATTCCACTTTGTAATAAAGATTTACAATTGGAATATTTCATTCAGTGATATCTAAGATGTGGGATTTTAGTGTTCCCTTTATTTTTTTGAGCAGTGTATATGTCTATGAGGCTATCAGTTCCGCCCAGGAATTGCTGCTGTATTATGAACATCAGTAACACAGTTACAGAGTGGTGCAGAGGAGAGAGTAGGGTTCCCCTGGAGCGACCCCCACTCTTAATTGTAAAGGACACTGATACAGTTAATGCCTTTTATTTCACTCTCCGATCTGTAGTCTACAGCTTGCTATGGTATCCAGAATGGCAGGGGCATGCATAAGACGTCAGAATCCTGGCACTGGTGCTGTGATTATGTCATAGAAGTACATGAGTACATTCATAATTTCTATGGGGTAAAAAGAGAGTGATATTAATTTCTAGAGTGCTCACAGAGGGCATTATTATTTTAGGAGCAATTTTACCATCTAGGGGGCACAAAGGGAACATTATTGCTATGTAGGGGACCAATGGCGGGTATTATTACTTTGTAGAGCACTATGGAGGAGTACTGATAGTGTATCTGTGCTACACAGAAGAAGCAAAAATAGGGTCACATACGGCAGCAGCGGGACAGCAATCGGGTATCAGGAGGATAAGGAGTTTGTACAGTTTGGGAATAGATGGGGACGGTGCTAAACATGAGAAGTCAGGTGTGTGATTTTGTAAACTCTGCAGACAGACGTGTCATGGCTTCAAGAAGTTGTCATTGGGGTTGGGGCCAGATGGAAAAGATTGGAAAAAGAAATGACTCCTGTTGTGAATTCCGCTCTTGGGCTCCCTCCGGTGGTTGTAAGTGGCACTTTTGTGAGTTCTGCTCTTGGGCTCCCTCCGGTGGATTTAAGTGGAACTGCTGCTCCTTGGATTTAGCAGTCAGCAGCTGCTTCCACTGATCGTCTATTCTGGCTCGGCTATATATCCTGGCTCTATCCTTCAGCTAGGGCCAGTTGTCAATGGTTCCTGCTTGGATTCACATCTCTCTTGGATTTCCCTGATATTCTGACCAGTTCAGCAAAGATAAGTCCTTGCTTTGTTCTTTTGCTTTCCACTTGTTGTGGACTTAATCGTTCAGCACATTCTATGTTTTTTTTCTAGTTCAGCTTGTCAGTATGGATTTATTCAGTTAAGCTGGAAGCTCTGGGAAGCAGATTTACCCTCCGCACCTTTAGTCAGGTGTGGAGATTTTTGTAAACTCTGTGGTGGATTTTTCTAGTTTTTAATACTGACCGCACAGCATTCTGTCCTGTTCTATCTATCTAGCTAGATTGGCCTCCTTTGCTACATCCTAGTTTCATTCTGTGTATGTCATTTCCCTCTCCACTCACAGTCAATATTTGTGGGGGGCTGTCTGTCCTTTGGGAATTTTCTCTGAGGCAAGATAGCTTTCCTGTTTCTATCTTTAGGGGTAGTTAGTCCTCCGGCTGTGATGAGGTGTCTAGGGAGTGACAGGAACATCCCACGACTACTTCTAGTGTTGTGTTAAGTTCAGGAACTGCGGTCAGTACAGGTACCACCTCCTCCAGAGCACGTCCCATGTTACTCCTAAACCACCAGTTCATAACAGTACAACTGGCCAAAAATGAATTAAATGCATCTCAAAAGAAGGAAAAAAGAAAAATTCTGAGCCATTTTTTTTCTGTAGTCTGTTTTTTTTCCTCTTAATCTCTGGGTGGTTCAGGATTTTGGCGCTGGCATGGATGTTCAGGGTTTGTTTTCTCGTGTGGATCAACTTGCTGCAAGAGTACAGAGTATCCAAAATTATGTTGTCCAGACTCCGGCTTTAGAGCCTAAAATTCCTACTCCTGATTTGTTTTTTGGGGACAGATCCAAGTTTTTGAACTTTAAAAATAACTGCAAATTGTTTTTTGCTTTGAAACCCCGTTCCTCTGGTGATCCCATTCAGCAGGTTAAAATCGTCATCTCTCTGCTGCGTGGTGACCCTCAGGACTGGGCATTCTCCCTTGAATCAGGGAATCCGGCATTGCTTAATGTAGACGCATTTTTTCAAGCGCTCGGATTATTGTATGACGAACCTAATTCTGTGGATCATGCAGAAAAAACCTTGTTGGCCCTATGTCAGGGTCAGGAAGCGGCAGAATTATACTGCCAGAAATTTAGAAAATGGTCTGTGCTCACTAAATGGAATGAGGATGCTCTGGCAGCAATTTTCAGAAAGGGTCTTTCTGAAGCCCTTAAAGATGTTATGGTGGGGTTCCCCACGCCTGCTGGTTTGAGCGAATCTATGTCTCTAGCCATTCAGATTGATCGGCGCCTGCGCGAGCGCAAAGTTGTGCATCATATGGCAGTGTCCTCTGAGCGGAGTCCTGAGCCTATGCAATGTGATAGGATTTTGACTAGAGCAGAACGGCAGGGATTCAGACGTCAGAATGGGCTGTGTTTTTACTGTGGTGATTCTGCTCATGTTATTTCTGATTGCCCTAAGCGTACTAAGAGGGTCGCTAGGTCTGTTACCATCAGTACTGTACAGCCTAAATTTCTCTTATCTGTGACCCTGATTTGCTCATTATCGTCCTTTTCTGTTTTTCTGTCATGGCATTTGTGGATTCAGGCGCTGCCCTGAACTTAATGGACTTGGAATTCGCCAGGCGCTGTGGTTTTTCCTTGCAGCCTTTGCAGAGCCCTATTCCTTTGAGGGGGATTGATGCTACACCATTGGCCAAGAATAAACCTCAGTATTGGACTCAGCTGACCATGTGCATGGCTCCAGCACATCAGGAAGATTGCCGTTTTCTGGTGTTGCATAACTTGCATGATGTTGTTGTACTGGGTTTTCCATGGTTACAGGAACATAATCCGGTGCTGGATTGGAAATCTATGTCTGTGACTAGTTGGGGTTGTCAAGGGGTACATTGTGACGTTCCTTTGATGTCAATTTCCTCTTCCCCCTCTTCTGAAGTCCCTGAGTTTTTGTCGGATTTCCAGGATGTATTTGATGAGCCCAAGTCCAGTTCCCTTCCTCCACATAGGGACTGTGATTGTGCTATTACTTTATTCCTGGCTGTAAGTTCCCTAAGGGCCGACTTTTCAATCTGTCTGTGCCAGAGCATGCCGCCATGCGGAGTTATGTCAAGGAGTCTTTGAAGAAGGGGCATATTCGGCCGTCCTCGTCACCATTGGGAGCGGGATTCTTTTTTGTTGCCAAGAAGGATGGCTCCTTGAGACCCTGTATTGATTATCGCCTTCTTAATAAGATCACGGTCAAATTCCAATACCCTTTACCTTTGCTTTCTGACTTGTTTGCTCGGATTAAGGGGGCTAGTTGGTTTACTAAGATTGACCTTCGAGGGGCATATAATCTTATTCGTATTAAACAGGGTGACGAATGGAAAACTGCATTTAATACGCCCGAAGGCCATTTTGAATACCTTGTGATGCCTTTCGGGCTTTCTAATGCTCCTTCTGTATTTCAGTCCTTCATGCATGATATTTTCCGCAATTATCTTGATAAATTCATGATTGCGTATTTGGATGATATATTGATTTTTTCCGATGATTGGGAGTCTCATGTGAAGCAGGTCAGGATGGTATTCCAGATCCTTCGTGATAATACTTTATTTGTGAAGGGGTCTAAGTGCCTATTTGGAGTTCAGAAGGTCTCTTTTTTGGGTTTTATTTTTTCTCCCTCATCTATAGAAATGGATCCTGTTAAGGTCCAAGCCATTCATGACTGGATTCAACCCACATCGGTGAAGAGCCTTCAGAAATTTTTGGGCTTTGCTAATCTTTATCGCCGTTTCATTGCCAACTTTTCCAGTGTGGTTAAGCCCCTGACCGATTTGACGAAGAAAGGCGCTGATGTGACGAATTGGTCCTCTGCGGCTGTTGAGGCCTTTCAGGAGGTTAAACGCCGATTTACTTCTGCCCCTGTGTTGCGTCAGCCGGATGTTTCTCTTCCTTTTCAGGTTGAGGTTGACGCTTCTGAGATTGGGGCAGGGGCTGTTTTGTCTCAGAGGAATTCTGATGGTTCTTTGATGAAACCGTGTGCTTTTTTTTCCAGAAAGTTTTCGCCTGCGGAGCGCAATTATGACGTTGGCAATCGGGAGTTGTTGGCTATGAAGTGGGCATTTGAGGAGTGGCGACATTGGCTTGAGGGAGCCAAGCACCGCGTTGTGGTCTTGACCGATCATAAGAATCTGATTTACCTTGAGTCGGCCAAGCGGCTGAACCCTAGACAGGCTCGATGGTCCCTGTTTTTCTCCTGTTTTGATTTTGTGGTCTCGTATCTTCCGGGATCTAAGAATGTTAAGGCTGATGCCCTCTCTAGGAGATTTTTGCCTGATTCTCCTGGAGTCCTTGAGCCGGTTGGCATTCTTAAAGAAGGGGTGATTCTTTCTGCCATCTCCCCTGATTTGCGGCGGGTGCTTCAGGAATTTCAGGCTGATAAACCTGACCGCTGTCCAGTGGGGAAGCTGTTTGTTCCTGATAGATGGACTAGTAAGGTAATTTCTGATGTTCATTGTTCAGTGTTGGCTGGTCATCCTGGGATTTTTGGTACCAGAGATTTGGTTGCTAGGTCCTTTTGGTGGCCTTCCTTGTCGCGGGATGTGCGTTCTTTTGTGCAGTCCTGTGGGACTTGTGCCCGGGCCAAGCCTTGCTGTTCCCTCGCTAGTGGGTTGCTTTTGCCTTTGCCGGTCCCTGAGAGGCCCTGGACGCATATTTCCATGGATTTTATTTCGGATCTTCCTGTTTCCCAGAAGATGTATGTTATCTGGGTGGTTTGTGACCGGTTCTCTAAAATGGTCCATTTGGTACCTTTGCCTAAATTGCCTTCCTCCTCTGATTTGGTTCCATTGTTTTTTCAGCATGTGGTTCGTTTGCATGGCATTCCAGAGAATATTGTGTCTGACAGAGGTTCCCAGTTTGTTTCTAGGTTTTGGCGCGCCTTTTGTGCTAGCATGGGCATTGATTTGTCTTTTTCTTCGGCGTTCCATCCTCAGACAAATGGCCAAACTGAGCGAACTAATCAGACCTTGGAAACCTATTTGAGATGCTTTGTGTCTGCTGATCAGGATGATTGGGTGGCTTTCTTGCCGTTGGCCGAGTTTGCCCTTAATAATCGGGCTAGTTCGGCTACTTTGGTTTCGCCTTTCTTTTGTAATTTTGGTTTTCATCCTCGTTTTTCTTCGGGGCAGGTTGAGCCTTCTGATTGTCCTGGTGTGGATTCTGTGGTGGACAGGTTACAGCAGATTTGGACTCATGTGGTAGACAATTTGACGTTGTCTCAGGAAAAGGCTCAACATTTTGCTAACCGCCGTCGGTGTGTTGGTCCCCGGCTTCGGGTGGGGGATTTAGTCTGCTTATCTTCTCGTCATGTTCCTTTGAAGGTTTCTTCCACTAAGTTCAAACCTCGGTTTATTGGTCCTTATAAGATTTCTGAGATTATCAATCCGGTATCTTTTCGTTTGGCCCTTCCAGCCTCTTTTGCCATCCATAATGTTTTCCATAGATCTTTGTTGCGGAGATATGTGGTGCCCGTTGTTCCCTCTGTGGATCCTCCTGCTGGTTGATGGGGAGTTGGAATATGTGGTGGAGAAAATTTTGGATTCTCGTTTTTCGAGGCGGAGGCTTCAGTATCTTGTCAAGTGGAAGGGTTATGGCCAGGAGGATAATTCTTGGGTTGTTGCCTCCGATGTCCATGCCGCCGATTTGGTTCGTGCCTTTCACTTGGCTCGTCCTGATCGGCCTGGGGGCTCTGGTGTGGGTTCGGTGACCCCTCCTCAAGGGGGGTACTGTTGTGAATTCCGCTCTTGGGCTCCCTCCGGTGGTTGTAAGTGGCACTTTTGTGAGTTCTGCTCTTGGGCTCCCTCCGGTGGATTTAAGTGGAACTGCTGCTCCTTGGATTTAGCAGTCAGCAGCTGCTTCCACTGATCGTCTATTCTGGCTCGGCTATTTATCCTGGCTCTATCCTTCAGCTAGGGCCAGTTGTCAATGGTTCCTGCTTGGATTCACATCTCTCTTTGATTTCCCTGATATTCTGACCAGTTCAGCAAAGA
Source organism: Ranitomeya variabilis (assembly GCF_051348905.1). Taxonomy (NCBI): domain Eukaryota; kingdom Metazoa; phylum Chordata; class Amphibia; order Anura; family Dendrobatidae; genus Ranitomeya; species Ranitomeya variabilis. The sequence continues at coordinate 655,909,849 of NC_135234.1, forward strand.
TAAGTCCTTGCTTTGTTCTTTTGCTTTCCACTTGTTGTGGACTTAATCGTTCAGCACATTCTATGTTTTTTTTCTAGTCCAGCTTGTCAGTATGGATTTATTCAGTTAAGCTGGAAGCTCTGGGAAGCAGATTTACCCTCCGCACCGGTGTGGAGATTTTTGTAAACTCTGTGATGGATTTTTCTAGTTTTTAATACTGACCGCACAGCATTCTGTCCTGTTCTATCTATCTAGCTAGATTGGCCTCCTTTGCTACATCCTAGTTTCATTCTGTGTATGTCATTTCCCTCTCCACTCACAGTCAATATTTGTGGGGGGCTGTCTGTCCTTTGGGAATTTTCTCTGAGGCAAGATAGCTTTCCTGTTTCTATCTTTAGGGGTAGTTAGTCTTCCGGCTGTGACGAGGTGTCTAGGGAGTGACAGGAACATCCCACGGCTACTTCTAGTGTTGTGTTAAGCTCAGGAACTGCGGTCAGTACAGGTACCACCTCCTCCAGAGCACGTCCCATGTTGCTCCTAAACCACCAGTTCATAACAGACTCCATCAGGAAGGTTTCCTGTAAGTCACCTAAAATATCTGCACTATAATCTCTTATATTGTCTGAAGGACTGGTATCTAGCACCATACGGCCACTGTATGGCGTTAATATCGGTCTTGGTCTTTGTATAGTGAATTTTATTCAGTAATAGCCTGACCATTTGCTTAGGTGCCTACTACACACACTTTAATTAGTGAGCGCTCCTTAGATGTAAACAGGTTACCTGGTTGAGGTCCACTCAGACGTGTTTCCAATCAGCCTAACAGTAACATTGAAAACAAACAGCTGACAGAATATTTGCAGAGGAAAGATTTTATTTGCAAATGGGTAAGACTGTTCTATCTAAACGACTGGGTAAGAAGATGCCACATATCTCTTGCCATTTCCATATGTTAAGTTGGCCCACGTGTACGTTTGTATCTTCAAAGTCTGGCCACCCATTTTGACGGAGCACCTAAAAAATAAAATGAGAATATTCAGTAACTACAGCAGTGCAAGAAGGTTTTATAATACCCCCATGAAACACATTTATATTTAAATCAGTAAATCTTTATTTAGACAAGTATATGACAAAAAGGACTAAATATAAAAACAATTAAAAAGGAGATAAACTTCAGAATATGAATATAGATTTTTTTATCTTTCCATCTAGAAAGATGAAAATAATGTACTACAAACTGAGACCTTTCATAAGGACACAGCACTCAATGCCCTGCTATGTTCAGGATCTTCTCACTTTCAACCACTAATTCGAAACATACCCATTGGACAGCACCTAAGGATCCAAAGGAATTTTTCTGGGATTCTATGTTTTTTTGAACAGGCACGTGATTTGTCCAGAAGATTCAGAGAATGGGCATATAGTCAACATACTATCAGAAAAGAGTTCAGAAGGGCATGTGTTACAACAAGGAAGGACCCTTTTAAATCGAAATGAAAGCAACTATTATCTATTGATCATGAAGTAAGATTTATTACACAATATAACAGTAAATGGGCCCTCATGGGAGCAGTTCTTGACAAATTTTGGTCGATCTTGTCTTCTGATACTATTTTGAAGAACTACATGCGAGATAGACCTACTATCACCTGTAGGAGATCACAAAATCTAAGGGACACCCTGGTAAGGAGCTTTTACCAGAGTAAGAAGATTGAGAATGCCTTTGGATCAAAAAGTCAAAGATGGGCTATTTTCCATGTGGAAGATCTATCACCTGCCCCAAAGTGGCAAAACCAGAATGGTAATTTCTGCTCTGGATGGTTACCAATGGTCTTCTGAATATACTTGGGTGTCGTGTGATGTAGTGAGTCTGTATTCATCTATTTCTCACCATACCATTATCAGTAGTCTTTCCTATTTTTTCGGATAGGTACAGTACCTATAGGGAAGAAGTTCAATCATTTATTGTAGATGTGGTTTATTTTATACTCACTCACAATTATTCTTCTTTTGTTGGACAATTTTTTTTGCAGAAACAGGGGGTTAGTATGGGGGTAAGTGTTCCCCCTCGTTAGCTAACATTACAGTAGCGGTGTGGGAGGAAAGATATATTTTCAACGATAATAATAATCCCTTCATCAATAGACTACAATTCTTTGGTCGCTATATTAATGATCTGATCATTATTTGGTGCAGTTGGAGAGATTACGGATTTTACTAACTACATTAATAGCAATGACTTCAATTTAGTGTTTACAATTCCTATGTCAAATTCTTCCATCAACTACCTTGACATTACACTGACTGCAGATCCCACTACATATAGAGTGATAATCTCCTTATAGAAAACCCACAGACAGTAATTCCATTTTGGAAGCTCACTCTTGTCACCCCAAACATGTTACAACTAATATTCCAGTGGGAGAATTTATCAGATTAAAAAGAAATTGTATGTTTACAAGTACATTTGAAAAAGAAAGAGACATGGCTATATGTAGACTTAGAGACAGGGGTTTCCCAAATTGGACGGTGACAAAGGCAAGTAGTATGGTGAACAAATTAGACAGAAAATCACTATTGAATGGTGGTAATAGTAGTTCTGAGCCTCTCTCAATAGTGTCCTGCAGAAAACACACTAACATTATTTAAAAAAAATAATTATACTTTGTTCTCAATACATTTTACCACTGAATTTAGTCCACAATATAATGATATTATTAACATCACCAAAAAATACATCCCCATCTTGCATAGTGATGTTAAACTTGCACAAGTTTTAAAAGATACCAATGTACGTTTTGTGGCTAAAAAGGCTCCTTCTTTGGGAGATATTTTATTCCCCAGCCTATTTTTGAGTAATGAAGGAAGTATTAACCTACAAACGTTTTACAAATGTGGACACCACCCTTGCAAAATGTGTAATTATCTGCAAAAAACGAAAAAAATTTAATCAAGTGTGACGGGGTTATCTTACCCCATAAAATCTTATATGAATTGTAACTCAGAGGGTGTGATTTATCTTATAGAGTGCAATGTATGTGGGTTACAATATGTGGGGTGAACAATTGGACGTCTAAAAAAGAGAATCAGAAAACATCTTTCTGAAGCAGCTAATGCAGCTACCTATGGTATTTCAGCTGTGTCTAACCATTGCAGATTGGTACATACTAGTAATACCAACACCCTAAAGGTTACTGCTAGTGATGAGCGAGTATACTCATTGCTCGGGTTTTCCAGAGCACGCTTGGGTGGTCTCCGAGTATTTGTTAGTGCTCGGAGATTTAGTTTTCTCTCCTCAGCTGCATGATTTATGGCTGCTGGACAGGCTCAGTACATGTGGGAATTCCCTAAAAACCAGGCAACCCCCACATGTATTCAGCCTGTCCAGCAGCCATAAATCATGCAGCTGAGGCTAGAAAACTAAATCTCCGAGCACTAACAAATACTCGGAGACCACCCGAACGTGCTCGGGAAAACCCGAGCAACGAGTATACTCGCTCATCACTAGTTACTGCCATAGAAAAAGTATTTAAATCGCACACAGGAGGTGATTTTAGGCATGAAGTACTGAATCATGAGTCCTTTTGAATCTTTAAATTGCAGACCAGGGTACCGCTAGGTTGGAATAAATGGTTGGACTTAAAATTACAGCATGAATGATTTCTTATATGGTATCAACTGTGTATGAATAATCTTTATTATAATTTTTCGTTAGTCCTAATTTATTCTTGATTTTGACAGGTTTTCAAACTATTTTTATTACCACAATATTTATTGCAGTAAGGTGTATTATCGTGTTTACAGATGGTATGTTACAATGTGACTATTTGTTTTTGCAAATTCTTTGAATGACATCACTTTGTGCTGTCATTATTAGGGTTAATAGGGCAGTGAACATCTACCTGTTAGCCTAATGATTTTAATGTTTTCACCTGTCACCTTTATGTTTGTTTATATATAACTATCACGATGAGGGACCATATTCACACCATGTGTAAGACCTGGTAGGTCAAAACACGTTGGTTGATAACCAGGGCCCCCATGAGCTGTACAAGTCTGAGACTATGTTCTTAAAAATTATCTAAATAAAATTGAAATTTTAATCAATCACTGGAGACAACTCCGTTTTCCTACCTGCATTTGACTACGCCTTTGATCAGAATGGCTCTGTGCGTGACTTGACCTTTGAACGCAATGAGTACCGGTGAGCTGACTTTTTCCATCTCCCCCTTATCCTACTAACTGATCTATGCAAATTTGGAGTCCCTTGCTCACATTGCGGCTACCATGGCAGTCTGCACACTCTGACACACTATGATACGCGATCTTCATATGCAGCGTCCTGGGCGCCAAGACTACAAGTCCTTCCCACCCTGTGGTATGTGTTATGGGATGCTGTGACATCAAGCTACTTCCGCCTATCTGGGACGCAACACCTGACAGCTTTGTATTTGCTCTGTGTGAGCTCAGCGTCGCCGTCATCCGGGTGACATGTCCACCTGACCGTGCACTGACTCTGCCCACATTGCATGCATCACTACCTCATGGTAATGGTAGGCATGTCAATGGGTGACTTGGATGCTGCACCCAGTGAGTGGTAGCGTGGGTGAACTATGAGTGCGCCAACTTACAGCTGATCAGGTGATGGGTACATTTTTGATTGGGAGCACTTGTGTATATTAGCATCTCATATTGACCCACCCTGCATACCCTTTCTGAGGAAGCATCTGGAAAAACGTATGATAGAGGGTCCAGGCTGGTAATTATATTGCATTACATGCATCATTTTCTTTGAAATGTTTGGTTGTCCTGTGCCGGGGAGATGCCTTTTTACCCTTAGTGGAAGCTCATTAATATGCATTTGCACTATAATTTCTTATTATGTGAGTACTGGCACTTTCCCTGACGTGGACATAACCACTAATTTTCTATTACATTTATATATGTACATACAGTACACTCACCGGCCACTTTATTAGGTACACCATGCTAGTAACAGGTTGGACCCCCTTTTGCCTTCAGAACTACCTCAATTCTTCGTGGCATAGATTCAACAAGGTGCTGGAAGCATTCCTCAGAGATTTTGGTCCATATTGACATGATGGCATCACACAGTTGCCGCAGATTTGTCGGCTGCACATCCCAAAGATGCTCCATACAAGGCAGGATGGATCCATGCTTTCATGTTGTTTACTCCAAATTCTGACCCTACCATCCGAATGTCGCAGCAGAAATCAAGACTCATCAGACCAAGCAACGTTTTTCCAATCTTCTACTGTCCAATTTCGATGAGCTTGTACAAATTGTAGCCTCAGTTTCCTGTTCTTAGCTGAAAGGAGTGGTACCCGGTGTGGTCTTCTGCTGCTGTAGCCCATCTGCCTCAAAGTTCGACGCACTGTGCGTTCAGAGATGCTCTTAGGCCTACCTTGGTTGTAACGGGTGGTGATTTGAGTCACTGTTGCCTTTCTATCAGCTCGAACCAGTCTGCCCATTCTCCTCTGACCTCTGGCATCAACAAGGCATTTCCGCCCACAGAACTGCCGCTCACTGGATTTTTTTTCTTTTTCGGACCATTCTCTGTAAACCCTAGAGATGGTTGTGCGTGAAAATCCCAGTAGATCAGCAGTTTCTGAAATACTCAGACCAGCCCTTCTGGCACCAACAACCATGCCACGTTCAAAGGCACTCAAATCCCCTTTCTTCCCCATACTGATGCTCGGTTTGAACTGCAGGAGATTGTCTTGACCATGTCTACATGCCTAAATGCACTGAGTTGCCGCCATGTGATTGGCTGATTAGAAATTAAGTGTTAACAAGAAGTTGGACAGGTGTACCTAATAAAGTGGCCAGTGAGTGTATATATTCTCTCCCTTACATTGAGGGTTAATACCTTTTGACACCGCTAAGTAGAGATTTAATCACATCTATAGAGGGTATTTGAGAATGTATATATGCATATGTCAATTTAACCCCTTTCCAACATCAGACATAATAGTACGCCAATGTCGGTCTCCCTCTCTTTGATGTGGGCTCCGGCGGCGAGCCCACATCTTTCTGGGGACATGTCAGCTGTTTTGTACAGCTGACATGTGCCCGCAATAGCCGCAGGTGGATTCGTGATCCACCCAGGCTATTAACTAGTTAAATGCCGCTGTCAAACGCTGCCAGTGGCATTTAAATGGCACTTCCGGCAATTGTGCCAGAAATACGCACACCGGTGACCCGTGTCACGTGATCGCGGGTCACTGGTGTGTCAGAATGACAACCCGAGGTCTCCTGGAGACTTCTATGGTTGTCACTACCGGATTGCTGTGAGTGCCACCCAGTGGTCGGCGCTCATAGAAAGTCAGCAAATCTACTACATAGAGGCAATGTGACCTTCGCCTCTATGTAGCAGAGCCGATCGAGTTGTTCCAGCTTCTAGTCTCCTATGGAGGCTATTGAAGCATGGCAAAAGTTAAAAAAAAGTCTGTATTCAGTCCTTTTTGTTGTATACTTGTCTAAATAAAGAGTTACTGATTTAAATATATATGTGTTTCATGGGAGTATTTTTGTAGGCTATATAAGGTACATATGTGATAACTTCCTTTCAATTATTTGACCTTCTTAGGATATCTAAGGTTCTATAATAGTCAGACATCTGGACATGATATACTTACTGACTATCTGGTCGTGTTACGTAACACAGAGTAAACACCGCAAAGTCAAACTCTGGGCTGGTTCCTAGAAACAATGACCCCAGGGTTTTCAGGTATGTAGCCCACTTGAACTGAAGTCCATAGGTATCAGGATAGCCTGACCACTGAAAATGTAAAAAAACCCAAAACATTAAAACATACTTGAGACATCTTGGGTCTTGTTGACTAGGTATTATCATTGATTTTGCACAAATACTGATAAACTGCCTAGAACTTTTTTATTTTTATATTGACAAATATGACTTTAACCATTTGGAGATGTGCCCATTTTTTTCTCTCCATGCCATTCAAGAGTTATATCTACATAGCTGTATGAGGGCTTGCTTTTTATATGGAGTTGTAGTTTTGATGCCATAGTAGTTTTTACCATAGATCATACTGAATAATCCAAGTACGGAGATATAGAGAAAAAGAAAAAACAGCAATTTCGCCAAAGTTTTGTTGATTTTTGTGCTTACATTCACTTCTCAGCAAAAATGACCTGGTAACTTTGTTCTATGGGTTAGTACAATTATGGTGGCACCAAATTTATACAACGCCATATTTTCAGAGCCATAAAATTTTTACTTTCTTGTGGACAGACCTGCTAAGGGCTTAATTATTTGTGGTGTGAGTTGTAGTTTTTATTGTATCATTTTGGGGACCGTAAAACTTTCTGATCTTTTTATTATACCCATTTTTTGGTGACTCTTCTTCCCCCCCCCAAAAAAAAAAAATCACAAGTTTTCTTTTTTTTTTTTGTTTCAATGTTCTCCATATGGGATTCTAAGAATCTGAGACTGCAGACATTTTTCTTTTCCAGGAAAAACTTAGGGTATATTCCATCCTTCATAGCACATAGCAATAATACCTGGCAACGTTTTAACCATAGCATACCTTTGTCAATCCTTGGATTGGAATTCAATTGCATAGTTGGCCAGGTAAGAAGACAAACTGAAGGAGCACTGGACTGAAGTTCACCATATGGGCTAAATAATTTTATATATGTTATAAGTTCAGGCAAATATTTGTGCAGCGATACAAAATACATTATTATTTTTTTAATATATTTTGCTATTTATGTAAGGGAAAAAGGTGTTGATTTAAAAAATAAATAATATATATATATATGTGTATTGTAGTAGATTCAAGCTCTCCGGCAGCCGTTAGGGTACACACAGACACCGGGTTGTTGTGTCAAATAATGTAAGATTTATTATATTTCATAAAGTTCCACAGCGTTCAAATTAAAAGAAACAACAGCAGTTTTCCAGAACAAATGAATAACAAACCAGTGCTTCACTGTCTAGGGAAAATAGTTAAAAACAGTCTCATCCAATTAGTTTTATATCCACCACTCAGGCCCTGGCAGAGACTGTCCACCACTAATGCTCTTTTCTCTACAAATACCACAGACATTGCTGAGCTAGGTCAGTTGCCTGCTATTGGACGAGCAAACCCTGAGCTGGAGTGTATGGGAGCAACCTTTCCCACCCAGGCTCTTTTGGTCGCTTTTAAATCCCTGTCCCAAAATCAGGTCCACAAAAAAATCCTCTCAGTAATCTATTGTTAGTGGTATACTTTCCTCCAGGACTTACATCACCGAGGCCATCCAACTCGGTGACACAAACCTGCCATTCAGGACTTTACCTCCTGTTTCCCTACAGTATATAATATAATAATAATAATAATTTTTATTTATATAGCGCCAACATATTCCGCAGCGCTTTACAACTTATAGAGGGGACTTGTACAGACAATAGACATTACAGCATAACAGAAATCACAGTTCAAAATAGATACCAGGAGGAATGAGGGCCCTGCTCGCAAGCTTACAAACTATGAGGAAAAGGGGAGACACGAGAGGTGGATGGTAACAATTGCTTTAGTTATTTGGACCAGCCATAGTGTAAGGCTCGGGTGTTCATGTAAAGCTGCATGAACCAGTTAACAGCCTAAGTATGTAGCAGTACAGACACAGAGGGCTATTAACTGCATAAAGTGTATGAGAACACGAGGCAAGGAACCTGATTATGTGTTTTGTTTTGTTTTCTATTTTTAATAGGCCACACAGGGATAGTTAGGTTAATGCGTTGAGGCGGTAGGCCAGTCTGAACAAATGCGTTTTTAGGGCACGCTTAAAACTGTGGGGATTGGGGATTAATCGTATTAACCTAGGTAGTGCGTTCCAAAGAATCGGCGCAGCACGTGTAAAGTCTTGGAGACGGGAGTGGGAGGTTCTGATTATTGAGGATGCTAACCTGAGGTCATTAGCGGAGCGGAGGGCACGGGTAGGGTGGTAGACTGAGACCAGAGAGGAGATGTAGGGTGGTGCTGAGCCATGGAGTGCTTTGTGGATGAGGGTAGTAGTTTTGTACTGGATTCTGGAGTGGATGGGTAGCCAGTGTAATGACTGGCACAAGGTATATAAAGTATATAAAGTATATATATATTTCAATGGGTTTCACTTTTCTTATTAGTTTCCTTAAGATATACTGCAGTACTGCAATGTATTGTGAAGTTAATGCTGTACTTCGCACTTCATAGGAGCTTTATCATGACAGACAAGTTGCTGTGGCAATCCATCATTACGTGTTTGTATCAGATGTATTGCTGAAGGCATATTAAAGGCCCTTATCAAGCTGGACCATGGCATTTTAAAGGTTAAACTGTTCCTTTTGGAACTAGCTCAGATAGTCTTCAATGCAGGCTGTATAACACAGTCGGCACTAAGGCTGTATGGCTTCTTAGGCTACTTTCACACTAGTCCGTCGGTACGGGCCATCGCAAACCGTCGGCCGATGTACCGACGGACAGTGTGTTAATTATGCACAACGGGGGCCGCGGATGCAGTTTTTCAACGCATCCGCTGCCCCACTGTAATGTCCGGGGGGAGGGGGCGGAGTTCCGGCCGCACATGCGTGGTCGGAAATGGCGGACACGAAGCACAAAAAAACGTTACATGGAACGTTTTTTTGTGCCAACGGTCCGCCAAAACATGATGTGTGGCACTCCGTCGCAATGCGTCGCTATGTATAAGTCTATGGAGAAAAAATGCATCCTGCGGGCAACTTTGCAGGATGCGTTTTTTCTGCATAACGACGCATTGCGACGTGCGTCGTACGACGCTAGTGTGAAAGTATCCTTAGACTGAAGTATAAACAGTGCACCGTTCTGCCATACATATATGACGAATGTTGCCAATGGGTTAAAATCTATAGTAATATTCCTGAAGATTCATGGATCTGCATAGGAGCTGTAAGTACAAAAGAGAATATCGTATATGTTTTTTTAAGACTAATTTTTTCATTGAGATTTTCAAACTGAAACATCACATAAACATTACAGAAAGAAAATCACTCATGACTAACCGGAGCGTAGCATTTCTTTGTCTGATGTCTGTCTATTGAAAAGCGTAGTCAAACTTATCTTTTCAATACAGTGGAAAAGAAGTTATGTTGGCACATCCTACCTTAAGGTATGGTAAAAGGACACCTCTGATTAATGGGTGTAATAAAAAACATTTCTAGTGTATACACCAAATGTAAGCATCATGTGAACAGCGCCAAAGAGCTACTTCTGTGCAGAAAGAGACAGTGAAGGAAAGTATACAATTGTTACATGAAGACAGATACTCACTGGACCATCTGCACTGTAACTCAGATAGTTGATCTCTCCAGATTTTTCTTGCTGGTAGAACTGAATCCAGCTGTGGAATCCGGAAATCTTCCCACTGTCGATCTCACCTGTGTACAGAGATCACCAATCACTAACATGTCTCTTTTGTCAGCTTCACATATCCTTTTTTTTTATCTGAGAACTGACAAGAGTAAAAAGACTGATCTCATATCTAATGTCCCGGATTCAAGAGTCTCATAAGCATACACAAGGAGACCCACGGCCAGTCCATACATCACAGACCAGTGAAAGGCGAATGTGAGACACCAGCCTTATAGATTAATAGATCAAGAATCACATTTTACCAATTAACCACTCATTTAGCATCCTAGAATTCTAAAGTACCAGGCCTCAGAAGATGAACGCTCACTGACTATTTGAGACATTGATCCTAAAAGTTATGGGTCTCAGCACATGGCGCTACCAATCAAATATGGCGCAACCAATCAAATGTGTTTTTTTAAGTAGTAAACCAGAAAAAAAAAAAATTGTAAACACCGCAATTGCACTGACACATATAATACAGTTTATATGTTATTTGTATTACATATTAAATGCCATAATTATGCAATTCAATGAATAGCAGAATTGGGATTTTTTTTTTGTCCATTCCACTTCGCAACATTTTTTTCTCCCATTTGTAGTACAGGTGCTTCTGACAAATTAGAATATCATCACAAAGTTAATTTATTTCAGTTCTTCAATACAAAAAGTGAAACTCATATATAGAGTCATTACATACAGAGTGATCTATTTCAAGTGTTTATTTCTGTTAATGTTGATTATTATGGCTTACAGCCAATGAAAACCCAAAAGTCATTATCTCAGTAAATTACAATACTTTATAATATCAGGTTGAAAAATGATTTTAAAATCCGAAACGTTGGCCTACTGAAATGTATGTTCAGTAAATGCACTCAATACTTGGTCGGGGCTCCTTTTGCATCAATTACTGCATCAATGCTGCGTGACATGGAGGCGATCAGCCTGTGGCACTGCTGAGGTGTTATGGAAGCCCAGGTTACTTTGATAGCAGCCTTCAGCTCGTCTGTATTGTTGGGTCTGGTGTCTCTCATCTTCCTCTTGACAATACCCCATAGATTCTCTATGAGGTTAAGGTCAGGCAAGTTTGCTGGCCAATCAAGAGCACAGTGATACTGTTATTTACAGTATAAACCAGGTATCGGTACTTTGGGCAGTGTGGACAAGTGCCAAGTCCTGCTGGAGAAGGAAATTTCCATCTCCAAAAAGCTTGTCGGCAAAGGGAAGCATGAAGTGCTCTAAAATTTCCTGGTAGACGGCTGCGCTGACTTTGGTCTTGATAAAACACAGTGGACCTACACCAGCAGATGACATGGGTCCCCAAACCATCACTGATTGTGGAAACGTCACACTAGACCTCAAGTAACTTGGATTGTGGCCTCTCCACTCTTCCTCCAGACTCTGGAACCCTGATTTCCAAATGAAATGCAAAATTTACTTTCATCTGAAAACAACACCTTGGACCACTGAGCAACAGTCCAGTTCTTTTTCTTCTTAGACACTTCTGGCGTTGTCTATTGGTCATGAGTGGCTTGACACAAGGAATGTGACACTTGTAGCCCATGTCCTGGATATGTGTGTGTGTGGTGGCTCTTGATGCAATGAATGCAATGACTCCAACAGCAGTCCACTCCCTGTGAATCTTCCTCAAATTTTTGAAAAGCGTTTTCTTAACAATTCTTTCAAGACTGCGGTTATCCCAGTTGCTTGTGCACCTTTTTCTACCACACTTTTTCCTTCCACTCAACTTTCCATTTATATTCTTGGATACAGCACTCTGTGAATAGCCAGCTTCTTTAGCAATGACCATTTCTGCTTACCCTGCTTGTGGAGTGTGTCAATGACTGCCTTCTGGACATCTGTCAAGTCAGCAGTCTTCCCCATGAATGTGAAGCTTACTGAAACAGACTAAGGGACCTATCTAAACACTTAGGTTTGCAAGTGTTTTTTGTTAATTATTCTAATTTTCTGAAATAACGACTTTTGGGTTTTCATTGGCTGTAAGCCATAATCATCAACATTAACAGAAATAAACACTTGAAATAGATCACTCTGTTTGTAATGACTCTATATAATATTCATATATTATATTATTATTATAATTTCACTTTTTGTATTGAAGAACTGAAATAAATTAACTTTTTGTTGATATTCTAATTTTGTGAGAAGCACTTGTATATTACAGTAGTGTTCAAAATAACAGCAGTGTGTTCAAAAACATGAGTTAATCAAAAAAATTTTATACTAGTTTTTATTTCCATGCATTGGGAACATTGCACACCATTTTCTAGTCCAGTTGGGACCTGGTTACTCTCTGCCACTATTCACACTAGGTTGGTTTTAACATTAGAGAGTGTAATTACTGTCCCAATTGGGTACACCTTGTCACGGTGGGACAGCTTTATGTTTTTTTTTTAATCAAAAACAGTGTTTACTAAATACCCTATGTTAATTATGCAATGCACTTGCTTTTTTTACTTATTTATTTTCATTAGGGTATATGCACACATTGCTTTTTCTTTGGTTTTGCTTGTTTCTATGGCCAGTGTGAACGTGCCTTTACATCATGCATGTTTTCAAGTCATACTTCAGCTCAGTTTTTTGTTTTTCTTCAATATTTTTGTATTCAGTGTAAATACGGTGTTGCCCCCTTTTCACTGAGCTGGGCAGTTCATATATAGTCCCTTCAAAGGTGGGTGTCCGGTTGGGACATGGTTACTCTCTGCCACTATTTACACTAGGTAGGTTTTAACATTAGAGAGTGTAGTTACTGTCCCAATTGGGTATACCTTGTCGTGGTGGAACAGCTTTATGCTTTTTTTTATCAAAAACAGTGTTTACTAAATACCCTATGTTAATTATTTATTGCACTTGCTTTTTATACTTATTTGTTTTCATTAGGGCATATGCACACATTGCTTTTTCTTTGGTTTTGTTAGTTCAAAACATGAAGAGGAATAGATAAGAGGAGAGACAAAACATGAACAATGGGCTTTCTAAAAAAAATAGCAGAGTCCGCATTTGTCTTTACAAACTCATGATATGTACTTTTTTGTGAATTTAGCATTCCTGGGAATCACTAACCTAATATTTAGTTGTATACCCACAGCTTGGTTTAGAACTGCTTCAGATGTACAAGTATGTTGTATAGAGTCAACCAACTTCTGGCCCCATGTGACCTGTTATTCCAGCCCACGATTCTTGGACTACATCCCACAATTGTTTGGCATTTATTGGTTTTGCCTCAGAAAGGGCATTTTTAATGTCACCCCACAAGTGTTCTATCAGATTAAGGTCCAGGGATTGCTGGCCACTCCATACCCTAATTCTGTTGGACTGGAATCAAGATTTTCATTGTTTACTGGTGTGTTTAGAGTGGTTGTCTTGTTGAAACACCCATTGAAAGGGCAGATCCTCTTCAGCGTAAGGCTTCATGACCTCTTTTAAAGAGGTTGGATTATACTCACCTAAGGGGGCAGTCCGATCCGATGGGCGTCGCGGTCCAGCGCCTCCCATCTTCATAGGATGACGTCCTCTTCTTGTCTTCACGCTGCGGCGCAGGCGTACTTTGTCTGCCCTGTTGAGGGCAGAGCAAAGTACTGCAGTGTGCAGGCGCTGGGCCTCTCTGACCTTTCCCTGCGCACTGCAGTACTTTGCTCTGCCCTCAACAGGGCAGACAAAGTACGCCTGCGCTGGAGCTGCAGCATGAATACAAGAAGAGGACGTCATCGTAAGAAGATGGGGTGCCCCGGATCGGACCGTGATGCCCATCAGACCGGACCGCAGCGGGACTGCCCCTGTGTGAGTATAATCTAACCTCTTTTTCTCATCTTTCAGGATACATCAGGGGCTTATCTACAGCATTACAGAATGATAAGCCCCTGATGCCGGTGGGCTTAGCTCACCTTCGATTTTGGGGTGACAGGTTCCCTTTAAGGTCAGCCTTCCGATTCTTTCCTCCACAAGAGTCCTAGTTTCTAATCTGGCCCCTTGAAAAAGTTAATTGCCCACCCATGACCTAGGGTGTCCCACCAAAGCTCCAAGTGTATTATGAGGGAATTTGTTTGGGAGTTTATTATTACCATATGTCTCTTCTTACCATGAAAAATGTGTTCAAATCCAGAGGAGTCCAGGGGGTCCTTTTGTGCGCGTGTATAATCCAAACCACATCTCCTTGAAGTCAGCCTTAAAGCTTTCAGTAGAAGTGTAATAACCTGTATATGAGGGCAAATGTCAGACACCCAATAGAAAATATTCTCCAGATTATTCTAGCTACAATGATAGGGATGTGACTCGTGGAGTAAGTTCGGCTACTTGACACTAGTAGGCGCTTACTGTATATTTATACAGTTTCCAATGAGTTCTACAGTATATCAGCAGAACTATCATCTGTATGCAGTGAGCTCCTCCTGCTAGTGGCTCCAGGTAGGTAGAATTTTATCAACTACAGCTCTATGCAGGAAAGTCGTGGATTTGGAGCCAAGTATCAAAACAACAGAGTTTAATTTCTTATATTAATACAGCATATTCTAAAATGAATCAGAACAGAAATATGGAGCAAAAAATAAAGCAGTGTTCATAGCAGTACTATTTTATTAACCCCTTTCCGACATGTGACCTACACATGCATTCTAATATTGGGTGGTGGTGTATGGAGTGGACTCTCAAGATTGGTTGGCTCCATACAGGGCAAAAGCCAGCTGTGCTATACAGCTGGCATGTGCATCTAACAGCTGAGAATCGTGAAAATGAAAAGAAAAATGTTTTACAAATATTAAAAAAATATAAAAAATGGAATCATTCAAAAATAAAAGTCAACATATTTTATTACTGCTCAGTCAATACAAACTATGAAAATGATAGCATTAATTAACCTATAAGTAAAACACCATTAAGAGAAAAAAAAAACTTCAGGTCATGAAGTTTTCTGCATCCATGAAAAGGAAAAGTGCCACTTTATAGGTTTATAGCTTTCATATGAGGCCCAATAATTTATTGTACCCACTAATTCAATTGTGACTGTTTGTTATAAGTTGTGTGTCTTTATTATTTTACATGCATTACGGGTGTATGAGTTTATATATTTACCTTGGGAAACGAAGAAGTTGGATAATATGCTGAACACTGTGGTCTTGAAGAGCTCATCTACAAAGGCATTTTGCTCTGTGACCTCAGCGCTAGGCACCGACTCGGCCGTTCCTGTGGTCCTTATAAAATTGTCAAGTAGAGCGATGAAGCGAGAAAAGGTTGGACGGGCGAACAGTTTGGCTTCATTCACATAGCTGAAAAGCCTGTACAAATAATAGAGTAAATAAAGAGGCAATAATGTCCATATTAGCAATGTCTTTCATGTGATTCTTTGGTGGAATTTGGATAAGCATATTATGAGAAGATATAACTTTTACTGAGATAAGAACAATATATATGAAGATCTAAAAGAAAAAAAGAAAAAACTTACACGTTGGAGCTACACTTTATAAAGGTGTTGTCCAGGGGATACAGTTACTATTAAAGGGGTCCAGACTAATTTAAGAAAATACTACTCACTCACCACTCACTTCTCACTCTGATGCCTACCAGGTCCTCATAGGTCTATACTTTCTGGTTCCTTCTTGACACTCTAGAAAGCCAGGGGATACCCATTCCGAGCTCTTTAAACTCTTTATAACCGTAAAAGGCTACATTATGAAGTAGCTACACATAGGTTCGTGGGATTTACAGTTGCTAAATTGAACTATTAAAATAGGTTTAAAAAATTAAAATGTGGCCTTTCTTTAAAAGATTTATAAATATATAAATAACACCCTCGGGCCCATACAAAAAGAAAGAACCTGTAATAGTCCACTGTATGCTAAAAAACAGATTTATGACATGCGCACTTTGTAATGTAGTCCGTTGTGTTTTACATTTATGGATTTATATATGTCTTGCCGGTCTCAAAAGTCAGAAAGCACATTTTCTTTGATACACACAGGACGGCAATCTGTCTGGCACCCGGATAAAGTATTTGAGACATTGGAATCTTCTCCCTTGATGAGTATTTCAAAGTCACCAGAGGACTGAGTAGCAGGACACCAAAGGTTTGGGTTTCAAGTGCCTTCCCCGTGCAATAACTGGTGAGACTGTTCTAATTTCTATCCTTTTGCTAGTGATAATGCAAATGGTCTCTCTATGTGACTAACAAACAAATGCCAGAAGGGCCTGTCTGGTCATGGGCCGCCTTGTCTGCTACGTTGTTTACAAAGTCGGTGTTCTGAAGACACCCATACTGTTAAGAGTTGTGAAGGAGCACAAAGTTGCTGACTCCGTCACTTACCCCAGCAGGCCACCGGTATCATTAGAAATATTGGTCTTGTAGAAAATCTTCCTTTCCCATATCCCATCTGGTTCATGGGGATGGGGACAACATGGGCCTGTGTGATTTCAAATGCCAGGACTGAATTTCAGCCCCAGTCCATACCTGGTGACCAATGTATGTTTAGGACATCCCCTCAGAAAAGGGATAATACCCACTAATTATGAGGTTATACCTATGAGAAAATGATACCAATAATAGGGTTCTGTCATTAAATCATGAAAATAATTGTACATAAATATGATGGAGACATTTACCCCACTCTGTGCTTAGTCAGAGGTACATATTACTAGTAAGTAAGTGAGCCTGAGAACGTCTCAACTAGAGCCAATGGATGAACTTTTTTTTAGGGACTCAAATAATGTCTCTATGACAGCACTATACCTGGGATACTTAATAGTTCTCAATACTGAATTTTTACCATTACTTGCACAAAAAAAATCTTGAATGGAGAACTAAATATATAGTAGACACCCTCACCTGATACATAATCTATCGATTGTGCCCTACACTAGGGACATACAGGAGCATGTCACAAAATTAGAATATCATCAAAAAGTTAATTTATTTTAGTTCTTCAATACAAAAAGTGAAACTCATATATTAGCTAGAATCATTACAAACAGAGTGATCTATTTAAAGTGTTTATTTCTGTTGATATTGATGATTATGGATTACAGCCAATGAAAACCCAAAAGTCAATATCTCAGTAAATTAGAATACTTTATAACACCAGATTGAAAAATGATTTTAAAATCCGAAATGTTGGCCTACTGAAACTTATGATCAGTAAATGCACTCAATACTTGGTTGTGGCTCCTTTTGCATCAATTACTGCATCAATGCGGCGTGGCATGGAGGCGATCAGCCTGTGGCACTGCTGAGGTGTTATGGAGGCCCAGGTTGCTTTTATAGCAGTCTTCAGCTCATCTGCATTGTTGGGTCTGGTGTCTCTCATTTTCCTCTGGACAATACCCCACAGATTCTCTATGGGGTTCAGGTCAGAAGTTTGCTGTCCAATCAAGCACAGTGATACTGTTATTTATAAGCCAAGTATTGGTACTTTTGGCCGTGTGGACAGGTGCCAAGTCCTGCTGAAGAATGAAATTTCCATCTCCAAAAAACTTGTCGGCAGAGGGAAGCATGAAGTGCTCTAAAATTTCCTGGTAGATGGCAGCGCTGACTTTGGTCTTGATAAAACACAGGTGACGCTCCCTCTCCCATCATTCCTTCTCTACGTCTGATTCAACAGGCATGATGACGTCACTTCATCCGTCACCATGCTGTGTCGGCAGTGGAGCTGCTGAGTAAAAATACTTCAGAGATCGGAGCCGCGGGGGAATGAGGAGAGGTGAGTATGTTTTTGGTTTTTTTAAATCAGCAGGTACGTGGTGGCCACAATACTGGTGTAATATGGGCTGCATTATACTATATATATACACTCACCGGCCACTTTATTAGGTACACCTGTCCAACTTCTTGTTAACACTTAATTTCTAATCAGCCAATCACATGGCGGCAACTCAGTGCATTTAGGCATGTAGACATGGTCAAGACAATCTCCTGCAGTTCAAACCGAGCATCAGTATGGGGAAGAAAGGTGATTTGAGTGCCTTTGAACGTGGCATGGTTGTTGGTGCCAGAAGGGCTGGTCTGAGTATTTCAGAAACTGCTGATCTACTGGGATTTTCACGCACAACCATCTCTAGGGTTTACAGAGAATGGTCCGAAAAAGAAAAAAAATCCAGTGAGCGGCAGTTCTGTGGGCGGAAATGCCTTGTTGATGCCAGAGGTCAGAGGAGAATGGGCAGACTGGTTCGAGCTGATAGAAAGGCAACAGTGACTCAAATCGCCACCCGTTACAACCAAGGTAGGCCTAAGAGCATCTCTGAACGCACAGTGCGTCGAACTTTGAGGCAGATGGGCTACAGCAGCAGAAGACCACACCGGGTACCACTCCTTTCAGCTAAGAACAGGAAACTGAGGCTACAATTTGTACAAGCTCATCGAAATTGGACAGTAGAAGATTGGAAAAACGTTGCTTGGTCTGATGAGTCTCGATTTCTGCTGCGACATTCGGATGGTAGGGTCAGAATTTGGCGTAAACAACATGAAAGCATGGATCCATCCTGCCTTGTATGGAGCATCTTTGGGATGTGCAGCCGACAAATCTGCGGCAACTGTGTGATGCCATCATGTCAATATGGACCAAAATCTCTGAGGAATGCTTCCAGCACCTTGTTGAATCTATGCCACGAAGAATTGAGGCAGTTCTGAAGGCAAAAGGGGGTCCAACCCGTTACTAGCATGGTGTACCTAATAAAGTGGCCGGTGAGTGTATATATATATATATTAATATATATATATATATATATATATATATATATATATATATATATATATATATATATATATATATATATATATATTACAAAGATTGAAATTTGCTATTACTGACGTCTGGGGGTTCGACCATTGGAACCTCCCCCAATCACACTAGACATAATTTACTCACAAATTAGACAATTCCCAGTCTTTAAAACTTTGAAATTTGAATATTTTACTTATTTTAGCTTTGTAAACTAACTCCAAAATACTGACAACATCATAAGCTTACTTTTGGCTTGCATAGTCAGTTCCAGAGCTGGTTTGGGAGCTGGATGCCTTATACTGGAGGTTGAGGGTTATATCACTGCTGGCGGCTTTGTTTACATCTGCGGAATACAACTGTTCTGCCAGACTGGCAATTTGATCATTGGTGGCAGCAAATACCGCTTGTCCTGGTTTTAGAAAGAAAAAGAAGCCATGGTTAGGTCAAGCTTGATGGTGAATTAACTTCATCTGGAACATTTATGTGTACACAGAGTCCAGATTAGTTCAAAAGGCTCAATAGTGTTATTTATTAGAGCTGTGAGATATTCCATGCTTTGCACATCTTGCATACACATTGTTTGATGGAGGTTGAGCCAACCTTCACTTACAAGCCATCAATCATCTTGTAGCTGTTGTCATGAGCAATTAGTGTTGTTTAACCCCTTCATGACCCAGGGTATTTTTGTTTTTTTCGTTTTGGTTTTTCGCTCCCCTCCTTCCCAGAGCCATAACTTTTTTATTTTTCAGTCAATATGGCCCTGTGAGGGCTTTTTTTTTGCGGGACGAGATGTACTTTTGAATGACATCATTGGTTTTAGCATGTCATGTATAAGAAAACAGGAAAACAATTCCAAAATTCCAAGTGCGGTAAAATTGCAAAAAAGTGCAATCCCACACTTGTTTTTTGTTTGGCTTTTTTGCTAGATTCACTAAATGCTAAAACTGACCAGTCATTTTGATTTTCCAGGTCATTACGAGTTCATAGACACCAAACATGTCTAGGTTATTTTTTATCTAAGTGGTGAAAAAAAGTGGCGATACCAAATGTGTATGTTTGATTTTTTTTAATTGTTTTATTTTGAATGGGGCGAAAGGGGGGTGATTTGAACTTTCATTTTTTTTTTATCTTCTTTATATTTTTAAAAACTTTTTTTTACTTTTGGCATGCTTCAAAAGTCTCCATGGGAGACTAAAACCTGCTATAACCCAATCGGCTCTACTACATACAGGAGATGATAAGATCACCTGTATGTAGAATTACTCACTTGCTATGAGCCCTGACCACTGGCAGTGACAACCATAGAGGTCTGCAGGAGACCTCTGGTTGTCATACCAACCCATCGGTGACCTGCGATCACATGATGGGGGTCACCAATGGGCAGATTTCTGGCACGCTTGCAGGAAGCGCGAGTTAAATGCCACAGAGTTTGACAGCAGCATTTAACAGGTTAACAGCCTTGGGAGGATCGCGATTCCTCCTTCGGCTGTTAGCGGCACATGTAAGCTTTTCAAAACAGCTGATATGTGTCGGAAAAGATGTGGGCTCAGCACCGGAGCCCACATCAAAGGGAGGGTGTCTGTCGTCGGCGTACATTTACGCTTGATGTCGGAAAGGGGTTAAATTAAAAAGGAAATCAAAGGAGAATCTTCCGACATTAATTTAAAAATTTGTAAGCATATTTTTCAAATTGTTTTAGAGAAAGTTATTAGTCCAAACATATAGGAGTATAGTTTATTTGAAGGGGTCCCTCAGAGGTGTGAATTAGGGTAAATTGATGTTAGCCGCAATTTCTCATCTTCCATCCATCTAAAAAAATACACTAAGAATAGACCACTCTGGGATATGGCGTAGGTGTGTTTCCAGGAGTATTTGGTAATATTAGGGATTCCCAGCCTTCCCTAAAGTTACTAGCAAGTAGGATTTTATGTTTAATCCTACCCATTTTCTAGGACCAAATAATTGGATAATGAATGACTGAACATTACGTAGCTCCCTGAAAAGAACTTACTGGTAGGGTTTCAAATAAATATAAAAGCTTTTGAAGCATGGCCATTTTTACTGCTGAAATATAAATTGCATTCCAATACTTAAAAGGATTGTCTGGTCTAAAGCTATGTGACATGCATACTCCTAGCCACATTCCAACTAGATAGGCACGGTGTAACGCCGCTGGGTTTATACCTTGTTTCTTCAGCGTTACTTTTGCATGTCTCTGCTTTAACCCTTGCTCCCCTCCCCCTAACTTGCAGGGATACTGTAGTCTGTTACCTGTATGAATGTGGCTCAGTTCCTTGTACTGCTGCGCAGCTGTACATGTGCTGTGATGTCTTTGCCCTGCTGCATGACCACCCGCATGTGCGGTCCCTGGCTGCCGCTGTGGAACCTATCCACAGCTTGCAAGGTCCTCTGCAGCTGGCGCACGACTTTCCACATGTGTTCAGGCTAGCAGTCACTGCCAGGTGCCCTAAGCCACAGTTCCTGTGCTATCTGTGCTGTAATGGTTTCTGTTTGTGCTTAGGGTGCGTGCGGCCACTCCTACCCTGCTTTTATTAGGGTTTGAGTGTGCACCTGTGTTGTTTTCCTCAGCCTATCGCTGAGGGGTTGCTTCTATATAAACTCCCTCTTTCCTGTTGGGCGTTGCCAGAGCATTGCATTGTGTTTCTGTGTCTTGCCTTGTGTGTGAGGTATTCAGCTCCCGTTCTGTCTGCAGTATGTTCTGGGAGAGCTGATACCTGTCTTCCGCCTGTTCTGGGGGCAGAGCATCCAGATCCGCCTATCCTGGAGGCTGCATATCCAGATCTGCTTGTGTTTTGCTTTTCCTCTTATTCTGGGGGCAGAGTACCCAGACCCGCCTATCCTGGAGGCTGCATATCCAGTACCTGATCCTGTGAACTGTGTCCATTGTGTTATTTTCCTGAAGTCCTTTTGTGTCTGACACCCCGCAACCAGTGACTGAACTTCAGGGCTCATCTTTTAAAGATGGAGTCCGGTGTTCTTGCTGAGCTCTTACTATGCTGTGCTCAGCCTCCCATGCGGTGCTAACCCCGTCGGGCCCAGTTCCAGTCCAGCGGTGCTTGCTAGGAACCTGATGACCACCGCTACCTGGTCCTGTGCCATCCGTGTCCCAGCCGATGACCTGGGCTGCCACGCCAGTGTCCCAGATGTCTATCCAGTATTCCTGATGTCCAGCCTGTGTCTGATGTCGTGATGTCCTTCCTGTGTCCGATGACCTGATGCCCTGGGCTGCCACGCCAGCGTCGCAGCCGATGACCTGGGCTGCCACTCCAGTGTCCTAGATGTCTATCCGGTATTCCTGATGTCCAGCCTGTGTCTGGTGTCCTGATGTCCTTCCTGTGTCCGATGTCCTGATGACCTGGGCTGCCACGCCAGTGTCCCAGGTGTCTATCCTGTGTCCAATGACCTGATGTCCTGATGTCCAGCCTGTGTCTGATGTCCTGATGTCCTGCCTGTGACCCGATGTTCCACCGGTTCCCTGGGGTCCACCCTGTGATGAAGTCTGTCCTGGGTCGGTGTCTGATGTTCTCCTGCAGAGCCAGTGCTATGCCTGAGGTCTGAGAGAGGCTGTTCTAGTAAGCCTGTGCCAGATGACCCTGGACTGCATCAACCCATGACGACCCCTGCCATTGTCTAATGTCTGTCCAAGGTCGGTGTCTGATGTTCTCCTGCTGAGCCTGTGCTGCAAAGAGAGAGAGGCCATCCTAGTAAGCCTGTGCCAGATGACCCTGGACTGCATCAACCCGTGATGACCCTTGCCATCGTCAGAAGTCCGTCTGAGGTCAGTGTCTGATGTTCTCCTGCTGAGCCTGTGCTGCGCCTGAGGCCTGAGAGAGAGGCCGTCCTAGCAGCCCATGCCAGATAACCCTGGAATTCATCAACCCGTGATGTCCTCCTGCCTTTGTCTGTTATCCTGAGACGTGTACCCTACTCTGATGTGTGGAATCGGGATCCTGACATTATGTTTTGTTATGTAGTGTTTTCATTTGATTAAACTTTGTTTCTTCATATCTGAAGTTGTGCGGTGTAATCTAGTTCTGCATATCGCCATCTTGTCCACATGCTCAGCTGCCACAGACCCTGCACACTGCCCTTCCCTAGTCTGGGTAGGTTCAGTTAACTCTGTGGTCCAGTGGGTCCACATTCCGTTCCCACTAGGGACGCTCGCCCCACGTCGTTATGTCTGGCGACGTTGAGGTGTCGGCTCGGCCGCGTCTGCGGTCGCAGTCACAACATACGGCCTTACTCAATGCTAGTGCATTGAGCGAGGCCGGAAACAGTCTAGTAGGAATCTGGCTGGGAGTTTGCATATCGCCTTCTAGTGGTTACATGACTCTGCACCAGAGAATCCTCACAGCGAGCAATGTGAGGATTCACAAGTCTACAGTCACATAGTGACTGCAGACTTGTAGCTTAAGACCGGACAAAAGCTTTAAAGCAAACTTGTCAGCAGGTAAACTACAGGCATTGTAAGATTGGAAGTGTTAATCTTATGAAAATGATACCTGGGGTGAAGAAATCCATCTTGTGGTTCTTGTTAATCAGTGTTTAAAGTTTGCAGCTAATGTTATGCCAGTGCTCAGGGGCAGGACTGTAGGCAGAGTCTTATCTTCCTGCATTAAGCTGAAAAAACAAGAAGTGACCTGCCCACAGATCGCCCCAAAGCACAAACTGTCATGGTTCCACCCTCAGTGTGCCTGGGATGCAGTTACTGACAGCTCGGCTGTCCAATCTGAGGTGTGCTGAAGCGGTCAGTACTTTGATCTGTTATCCACCTGGTATTCTGACCTCGGAACGTTACTTGACCACACTTTTGTCTTTTCCTTCTGTTTATGATGTACCTTCCTGGCTTATGACCTTGGACACCTTGACCTTTCTGACTCTCAATTTGGCTGTTAGTAGTGACTAGCATCACATTACGTCTGGCCAATATGTTTTTCTTTCTGACAAAATGGATCTTGTTCACACACTTTGTGACCAGGTGGAGAATTTGACACAGATGACTCAGGATCTGGCTAAGGATTGCCAGACTCTGGAGTCATCGCAATATTTGTTGAAGGGTCAGATAAACAAATTGATGAAAAACCACCATAGCCACCCACTGCCGTTAGTGGCTGTGATGTCAGTGCCCTCTGACATACAGTTGGTCTCTCCTGAACCTGTGATATCACCCTGATAATTTTTGAGGAGAGTAAGACCAGTTGAGGGTATTCAGGGAGAGTTGCATGTTATTTTTTACCCTGCACCCCTGGTCGTCAGGGAAGGAGTTCTAGCGGGAGGGAATAATCATGTCCCTACTGCGAGGGGGTCCTCAAAACTGGGCATTTTCTTTTGTCCCCATGTAAGGGGGACGACCGCACTGCAGGTACCTGCTAGCTGGGGCCGGAACTGTTGAGGCAGCATACCCTGTTCCCGGGGGGATGCCTGAGTGAGCTGGACCTTCCCCCTATTGCCTGGGGGAAGCCCTAGTGAGGTGGACCTTCCTGTAGACCCAGGAGGGCAGAGGGAGACAGGAGGAAAGCATGCGCAGCGAGGGGGGGATAAAAGCAGAAAGCACACGCCGCAGAGGTGTAGGGCGCCAACGGAGTGCAGAGCGGTGAGAGGTGTGCTCTGCTCCCCCTGCCCCCACTGGAGAGGGGGCCACATAGAGAGGGTGCCATCGCCTGCAGAGCCGTGCACACAGAACAGAGAGAAGGGACAGGCGTGCTGTAGAAGCCAGTGAGAGGAGTGCTCCGTCCTGGGAGCACCAGCGTGGCTCAGGTCAGCGTCCGCCATTGCCCGCCGCCAATAGTGGGGACCAGAGAGGGATAGACATGCAGTGTGTGCCCGGTGACCACCATAAAGCAAGGTGCCAGATACTTCGGGCCCGTGAGTACCGCGCGTGTGCCACCTGAAAGAGACCGGGTACGTGACCGTTATCTACACCTTGACATTGCCAGCTAATAATTGCCCTGAGACTTGTGACCTGACGTCATTAGTGATTATAGTTGCAGAGCCACAACTCCCCTCGAGAAAGCTGTACATGAAACGCACGTCGGGGATACCGGTCTGCACCTCACAGGTAATGTGCCTTTGCCACTAGTGCTGCATATATCTTACCGGGTCACCTACAGCCACATTTGTCCCTCATGTTTGCCTTTTACAGCTGCTAGTCAGCCCTGCCATTTCATTGACATTTTGCACTTGCACGGAGACACCTTATCCACATATATGATGTAATACTTTTTTGTTTAAAGTACATACGTTGTATCTATCAGTCACTTGATATATCATTGTGAATTTAATCTATTTTATAGGTCTCCTTGACCATTTAAAGAGGCTTCTTGCCCTTTCTGATACAAATTCTATTGATTTTTTATTCGCTACTTTTGCTGCTGTAGCTTTTTTTAGATCATTCTAACCCGTGGCACATTTTTCCATATTGGTCAGGCCAATTTCATTTTGTACTACGTGTCTTCACAGTTTTATTGTATTCTTGTTATCTGCAAAAAATCTTTTAGATACTCATTTTAAAAAATTACCTCAATAAAGTGTTAAAATTTTTTAAGGCAATAGCTTTTTTTCTCTTTCTGATGTATATACTGTTAATATCTTGTTTAACTCTTTTGCTCTCTGCGTGGAGTATTCCCCTATTACATTAAAACTGTTATACTTGTTAACCCTTGCTCTGCCTCCTGCCCGTCACTGCATCCCGTGTTTCCTGCAATTTTTACACCCACAAGCTCCAGAATGGTTTTCTGTTGACACCTTTTTTGACAGTTTAGGTCTGATATGCAGCTCTGGCAAAAAGTAAGAGACCACTGCAAAATGTTCAGCTTGTCTGATTTTTCTCTTTGTAGGTATATTTTTGAGTAAAATGTAAATTGTTCTTTTAGTCTATAAACTTCTGACAACATGTCTCTGAATTTCCAAGCAATAAATTTTGTTGTTTTTCTGAAAAGGAGAAATGGTCAAATTAAAAAAAACAGTGCTTTCAGACCTCAAATAATGCAAAGAAAACAAGTTCATAATAATTTAGAAACAACAATATTAATATTTTGACTCAGGAAGAGTTCAGAAATTAATTTTTTTTGGAATAACCATGATTTTAATCACAGCTTTCATGCGTCTTGGCATGCTTGCCACCAGTCTTTTACACTGCTTCTGGGGCAAGAATGTAAGCAGTTCTTCTTTGTTTGATGGCTTGTGACTATCCATCATCCTCTTGTTTACATTCCAGAGGTTTTCAATGGGGTTCAGGTCTGGAGATTGGGCTGCCCATGACAGGGTTTTGATGTGGTGGGCTCTTAATTTTTGCCAGAGCTGTATAACTAACCCGACAGAATCCAGGTTGCTGAGGCTAAGATCATGAACCTGGCACAAAGGGGGCCACACAGCTGAGGACTACTGTACTGAGTACCGTAGGGGGTCCACCTAAGTTCTTTGGAACAATGTTGCTCCCAGGTGCCAGTACCAAAAAGTCCTTTCCGAAACCCTCAAGGATGCTCTGGTCCTCCATGACGCCCCTTGTTCTCTGGTGGCGGCCATGACTCAGGTCATACAAATGGACCGCAAAATCCATGAGAACCACGGGCTGCTCGTTATACTTCCCCGAAGCAGGTCCATTTACCTGAGGTTAGAGTTGCCAGTCTTTGTGTTGCGGAGAGAAGATGGAGACAATGATGGAGACTGTTGGTAAAATATTTGAAGGGTTTCTGAAGGATGTTATTCTGGATTATCTCAATGAGAATAACTGTTTAACTCCATATCAGCATGGGTTTGTGAGAAATCGCTCATGTCAAACCAATGTAATCAGTTTTTATGAAGAGGTAAGCTATAGGCTAGACCACGGTGAGTCATTGGACGTGGTATATCTCGATTTCTCCAAAGCGTTTGATACCGTGCCGCACAAGAGGTTGGTACACAAAATGAGAATGCTTGGTCTGGGGGAAAATGTGTGTAAATGGGTTAGTAACTGGCTTAGTGATAGAAAGCAGAGGGTGGTTATAAATGGTATAGTCTCTAACTGGGTCACTGTGACCAGTGGGGTACCGCAGGGGTCGGTATTGGGACCTGTTCTCTTCAACATATTCATTAATGATCTGGTAGAAGGTTTACACAGTAAAATATTGATATTTGCAGATGATACAAAACTATGTAAAGCAGTTAATACAAGAGAAGATAGTATTCTGCTACAGATGGATCTGGATAAGTTGGAAACTTGGGCTGAAAGGTGGCAGATGAGGTTTAGCAATGATAAATGTAAGGTTATACACAGGGGAAGAAGGAATCAATATCACCATTACACACTGAACGGGAAACCACTGGGTAAATCTGACAGGGAGAAGGACTTGGGGACCCTAGTTAATGATAAACTTACCTGGAGCAGCCAGTGCCAGGCAGCAGCTGCCAAGGCAAACAGGATCATGGGGTGCATTAAAAGAGGTCTGGATACACATGATGAGAGCATTATACTGCCTCTGTACAAATCCCTAGTTAGACCGCACATGGAGTACTGTGTCCAGTTTTGGGCACCGGTGCTCAGGAAGGATATAATGGAACTAGAGAGAGTACAAAGGAGGGCAACAAAGTTAATAAAGGGGATGGGAGAACTACAATACCCAGATAGATTACCGAAATTAGGATTATTTAGTCTAGAAAAAAGACGACTGAGGGGCGATCTAATAACCATGTATAAGTATATAAGGGGACAATACAAATATCTCGCTGAGGATCTGTTTATACCAAGGAAGGTGACGGGCACAAGGGGGCATTCTTTGCGTCTGGAGGAGAGAAGGTTTTTCCACCAACATAGAAGAGGATTCTTTACTGTTAGGGCAGTGAGAATCTGGAATTGCTTGCCTGAGGAGGTGGTGATGGCGAACTCAGTCGAGGGGTTCAAGAGAGGCCTGGATGTCTTCCTGGAGCAGAACAATATTGTATCATACAATTATTAGGTTCTGTAGAAGGATGTAGATCTGGGGATTTATTATGATGGAATATAGGAATATAGGCTGAACTGGATGGACAAATGTCTTTTTTCGGCCTTACTAACTATGTTACTATGTTACTATGTTACAAGATCTCAGACTCTGTCAGTCTGTAGTCTCTCTGGACATTTTTCAAAGAATTGCCCAACTCGTCTTGAAGCTATCAAACCATTGGGAGAATGTCTGAGTCTGGGTGATGGCCGAGGAGGTCACCCAGACTCCCAGGTACCTTTTTCTTCCTCTGATAAAGTACTGATAAATACGGTGTTATCCTTCGAGAACCAGGAGTTTATCAACATTGGCGTTCATTGACTATGGGTCTGCTGCTAACTTTATTGATTGGGGACTGTTTCTGAAGTTAGGGTAAGGCTGGGGTCACACTGGTGACTAAAATGGACGAGTGCAATGCGATAAAAAATGGCATTGCAGTCGGACCAATGTTAAACTATGGGGCAGCTCCCAGCAGCCGATTTTTTGTCGGCCGTTTTCCTCGGTCTGAGACAATCACAGCATGCTGCGATTGTCACGGATACTCGGCCGACTCTCGGCTCACTCGCACCCATATAAGCCTAGTGTGACCCCAGCCTTAGGGACAGTTAGTTTAGGAAGACCCATTCAAGTCATCACCCTTGACAAGACACCGTTAGCTCACAATTTGGTCAAGAGAGCAATGGTGGATTTCACTCTCCAAGTGGGAGCACTCCACTCTGAATCCATATCTTGTTTAGTGTAGGATAATTTACCTGCTGGATTGGTACTGGGGTTTCTGTCATGATTCCCCAATGGCATGGGAACATCAGAAACACAAAATAACAGACTAGCCCTCGGGTGATGGAAACTCAAGCTGACCGTGACCTAAATCTACCACACAACTAACAGTAGCCAGGAAGCATTCCTACGGCTGCCTAGATGCCATGCGCCAGCCGGAGAACTAACTACGCCTGGAAGAGGAAGGAACAGACCTGGCTTACCTCTAGTGAAATTCCCCAAAGATGATAGTAGCCCCCACATATATTAACGGTGAGTTCAGAGGAAAAGACATACACAGTATGAAGGTAGATTTAGCAAAGCGAGGTCCACTTACTAGATAGAGGAAGGATACAAAAGAGGACTTCACGGTCAGCTGAAAAACCCTTTCAAAAACCCATCCTGAAATTACTTTAAGACTCCTGTGTCAACTCATGACACAGGAGTGGCAATTTCAGTCCACAAGAGCTTCCAGTAACAGGAAATGACAAACTGTAAACTGGACAAAAAATACAAAACAAAAAGGACAAGAGTCCACTTAGCTGATCAGCAGACTGGTAGCAGGAACATGCAACTGAAAGACTCAGGTTACAATGATGACCGGCAAGGAAGTGACTGGAGAGCAAGGCTAAATAGGGAACTCCCAAAACTGATGGAAGCAGGTGAGCAGAGGCAGAAAAGAACACACAAGTCTCCAGTACCACCAGCCACCACTAGGGGAGCCCAAAAAGCGGATCACAACAGTACCCCCCCCTTAAGGAGGGGGCACCGAACCCTCACAAGAACCGCCAGGGCGACCTGGATGAGCCCTATGAAAGGCACGAACCAAATCCGAGGCATGAACATCAGAGGCAGTTACCCAAGAATTATCTTCCTGACCATAGCCCTTCCATTTAACCAGATACTGGAGTCTCCGCCTGGAAATACGGGAGTCCAAGATCTTCTCTATAACGTACTCCAATTCACCCTCAACCAGCACAGGAGCAGGAGGCTCAGCAGAAGGAACCACCGGCACCTCGTATCTCCGCAACAACGACCGATGGAACACATTATGGATAGCGAAAGATGCCGGGAGGTCCAAACGAAAGGAAACAGGGTTAATAATCTCCAAAATCCTATAGGGACCGATGAACCGAGGCTTAAATTTAGGAGAAGAAACCCTCATTGGGACAAAACGGGAAGA
Source organism: Ranitomeya variabilis (assembly GCF_051348905.1). Taxonomy (NCBI): domain Eukaryota; kingdom Metazoa; phylum Chordata; class Amphibia; order Anura; family Dendrobatidae; genus Ranitomeya; species Ranitomeya variabilis. The sequence goes on from NC_135234.1 coordinate 655,939,868, forward strand.
CAACCACACCAAGTCCCCAACACGAAGGCGAGGACCAACCCGACGCTGGCGGTTAGCAAACCGCTGAGTCCTCTCCTGGGACAAATTCAAATTGTCCACCACTTGTTCCCAAATCCGATACAACCGATCCACCACAGCATCTACTCCAGGACAATCCGAAGACTCCGCCTGACCAGAAGAAAAACGGGGATGAAACCCCGAATTGCAAAAGAAAGGGGAAACCAAAGTGGCCGAACTAGCCCGATTATTAAGAGCAAACTCCGCCAACGGCAAAAAGGCAACCCAATCATCCTGATCCGCAGACACAAAACACCTCAAATACGTCTCCAAAGTCTGATTAGTTCGCTCCGTCTGGCCATTAGTCTGAGGATGGAAGGCAGACGAAAAAGACAAATCAATGCCCAACCTGGCACAGAATGCCCGCCAAAATCTAGAAACGAACTGGGTACCCCTATCAGAAACGATATTTTCAGGAATACCATGCAAGCGAACCACATTTTGAAAAAACAAAGGAACCAACTCAGACGAGGAAGGCAACTTCGGCAATGGCACCAAATGAACCATCTTAGAAAAACGGTCACACACCACCCAGATAACAGACATCCTCTGAGAGACAGGAAGATCAGAAATAAAGTCCATCGAGGTGTGCGTCCAAGGCCTCTTCGGAATAGGCAAGGGCAACAACAACCCGCTAGCCCTAGAACAACAAGGCTTGGCCCGAGCACACACATCACAAGACTGCACAAAAACACGCACATCTCGAGACAGAGATGGCCACCAGAAGGATCTAGCCACCAAATCCCTGGTACCAAAAATTCCAGGATGACCCGCCAGCGTAGAAGAATGAACCTCCGAGATGACTCTACTGGTCCAATCATCAGGAACAAACAGTCTACCAGGTGGACAGCGATCAGGTCTATCCGCCTGAAACTCTTGCAAAGCACGTCGCAGATCTGGGGAAATAGCGGATAATATCACCCCATCCTTAAGGATACCTGTAGGTTCCGAATCACCAGGGGAATCAGGCTCAAAACTCCTAGAAAGGGCATCTGCCTTCACATTCTTAGAACCTGGTAGATATGAGACCACAAAATTAAACCGAGAGAAAAACAACGACCAGCGCGCCTGTCTAGGATTCAGGCGCCTGGCAGACTCAAGATAAATCAGATTCTTGTGATCAGTCAAAACCACCACCTGATGTCTAGCACCCTCAAGCCAATGACGCCACTCCTCAAATGCCCACTTCATGGCCAAAAGCTCCCGATTACCGACATCATAATTTCTTTCGGCGGCAGAAAATTTTCGAGAAAAGAACGCACAAGGTCTCATCACTGAGCAATCAGAACTTTTCTGCGACAAAACCGCCCCCACTCCGATCTCGGAAGCATCGACCTCAACCTGAAAGGGGAGAGAGACATCAGGCTGGCGCAACACAGGGGCAGACGAAAAGCGGCACTTAAGTTCCCGAAAGGCCTCCACAGCGGCAGAGGACCAATTGGCAACATCAGCACCCTTCTTAGTCAAATCCGTAAGAGGCTTAGCAACACCAGAAAAACCAGTTATAAATCGACGATAAAAATTAGCAAAGCCCAAGAACTTCTGAAGACCCTTTAGAGAAGTAGGCTGCGTCCAGTCACAAATAGCCCGAACCTTGACAGGGTCTATCTCAACAGAAGAAGGGGAAAAAATGTACCCCAAAAAGGAAATCTTTTGAACCCCAAAAACACATTTAGAACCCTTTACACACAGAGAATTCTCCCGCAAGACCTGAAAAACCCTCTTGACCTGCTGAACATGAGACTCCCAGTCCTCAGAAAAAATCAAAATATCGTCCAAATACACAATCATAAATTTATCCAGATATTCACGGAAAATATCATGCATAAAGGACTGAAAAACTGAAGGTGCATTAGAAAGGCCGAAAGGCATTACCAAATACTCAAAGTGGCCCTCAGGCGTATTAAATGCGGTTTTCCACTCATCCCCTTGCTTAATTCGCACCAAATTATACGCCCCACGGAGATCAATCTTGGAGAACCACTTAGCCCCCCTTATGCGAGCAAACAAATCAGTAAGCAGCGGCAACGGATACTGATATTTGACAGTAATTTTATTCAGGAGTCGATAATCAATACAAGGCCTCAGCGAGCCATCCTTTTTAGAGACAAAGAAAAACCCAGCTCCTAAAGGTGATGAAGAAGGACGAATATGTCCCTTTTCCAGGGACTCCTTAACATACTCTCGCATGGCAGCATGCTCAGGTACAGATAGGTTAAACAAACGACCCTTTGGAAATTTACTGCCTGGAATCAGATCTATGGCGCAATCACACTCTCTGTGGGGAGGGAGAGAACCAATTTTAGGCTCTTCAAAAATATCCCCAAAATCCGACAAAAATGCCGGAACCTCAGAGGGAATAGATGACGAGATAGAAACCAAAGGTATGTCCCCATGAGCCCCCCGACATCCCCAGCTTAACACAGACATAGTTTTCCAGTCCAGTACTGGGTTATGAGATTGCAACCATGGTAATCCAAGCACTAACACATCATGTAAATTATGCAACACGAGGAAGCGAATCATCTCCTGATGGTCTGGAGTCATACGCATAGTCACTTGCGTCCAGAACTGTGGTCTATTACAAGCCAGAGGTGTAGAATCAATACCCTTCAGAGGTATAGGAACTTCCAGAGGCTCCAAATCAAACCCACAGCGCCTGGCGAAGGACCAATCCATGAGACTCAGAGCGGCGCCAGAGTCCACATAGGCATCCACGGTAATAACTGATAATGAACAAATCAGAGTTACAGACAGAAGAAATTTAGACTGTAAAGTGCCAATAGAAACAGACTTGTCAACCTTCCTAGTACGTTTAGAGCATGCTGATATAACATGCGCGGAATCACCACAGTAGAAGCACAAGCCATTTTTGCGCCTATAATTCTGCCGCTCGCTTCTTGACAGAATTCTGTCACATTGCATTTTCTCTGGCGTCCCTTCAGAAGATACCGCCAAATGGTGCACGGGTTTGCGCTCCCGCAAACGCCGATCAATCTGAATCGCCATTGTGATGGACTCATTCAGACCTGTGGGCGTAGGAAACCCCACCATGACATCCTTAACGGCATCAGAAAGGCCTTCTCTGAAAATTGCCGCTAGGGCACACTCATTCCACTGAGTAAGCACAGACCATTTACGAAATTTTTGGCAGTATATCTCAGCTTCATCTTGCCCTTGAGACAGGGCTATTAAAGCTTTTTCAGCTTGAATCTCCAAATTAGGTTCCTCATACAGCAACCCTAAAGCCAGAAAAAACGCATCCACATTGAGCAACGCAGGATCCCCTGGTGTCAATGAAAATGCCCAATTTTGAGGGTCACCTCGCAGCAAAGAAATCACAATCTTAACCTGCTGAACAGGATCTCCAGAGGAGTGAGGTCTGAGAGAAAGGAATAATTTACAATTACATTTGAAATTCAGAAACCGAGATCTATCTCCGGAAAATACCTCTGGTGTAGGAATCTTAGGTTCAGAAATAGGAGTACGTATAACATAATCTTGTAAATTCTGAACCTTCGTAGCAAGATTATTTAAACCTGCAGCCAAACTCTGAGAGTCCATCCTTAAACCGGAGAGATCAGAGCCATTCAAGGATTAGAAGGAGAGAAAGGCAAGGCTGTAAATAGAGCAGAAATACAACTGAGCCAACTAAGTAGCAAACATGTGAGGGAAAAAAAAAAAAAAAAATCTACAGACTTCTTTTACTCTCCTTTCTTCTGCCAATTACTTTAACAGTGGCCGGTCATACTGTCATGATTCCCCAATGGCATGGGAACATCAGAAATACAAAATAACAGACTAGCCCTCGGGTGATGGAAACTCAAGCTGACCGTGACCTAAATCTACCACACAACTAACAGTAGCCAGGAAGCATTCCTACGGCTGCCTAGATGCCATGCGCCAGCCGGAGAACTAACTACGCCTGGAAGAGGAAGGAACAGACCTGGCTTACCTCTAGTGAAATTCCCCAAAGATGATAGTAGCCCCCACATATATTAACGGTGAGTTCAGAGGAAAAGACATACACAGTATGAAGGTAGATTTAGCAAAGCGAGGTCCACTTACTAGATAGAGGAAGGATACAAAAGAGGACTTCACGGTCAGCTGAAAAACCCTTTCAAAAACCCATCCTGAAATTACTTTAAGACTTGTGGCAATTTCAGTCCACAAGAGCTTCCAGTAACAGGAAATGACAAACTGTAAACTGGACAAAAAATACAAAACAAAAAGGACAAGAGTCCACTTAGCTGATCAGCAGACTGGTAGCAGGAACATGCAACTGAAAGACTCAGGTTACAATGATGACCGGCAAGGAAGTGACTGGAGAGCAAGGCTAAATAGGGAACTCCCAAAACTGATGGAAGCAGGTGAGCAGAGGCAGAAAAGAACACACAAGTCTCCAGTACCACCAGCCACCACTAGGGGAGCCCAAAAAGCGGATCACAACAGGTTTCCATGGTTGCAGATGCACATTCCTGTTACTGATTAGTGTCAGAAGGAGATTGTGAAATGGAGCTCCAATTGTTACAACAAATGTCTAAAAAACATACAAATATGCTCTGAAGGGTCTTCTGGGATACCTGAAGGACTTCGGAGATGTGTTCTCGGAAAAAGCGGTGGAGAAACTACCTCCCCATCGTTCCTATGATTTTGCTATTAATCTTATTTCTAGCTCCAAATTGCCAAAAGCTTGCCTTTACAATTTCTTGGGGCCTGAGCGGACCACCAAGAAAGAATATGTTAATGGAAGTTTATGGAAGGGTTGTATCTGTCATTCCTTCTCCCCTATAGCTGCTGGATTTTTCTTTGTTAAAAAGAAAGATGGGGGTCTCTGTCCTTGCCTTGATTTCCAAGAACTAAACAATATCATGGTTAAAAATACTTATCCACTTCCACTCATCCCTGACCTATATAATCAGCTTATGGGCGCCAGTGTTTTCTAAACTTGATCTAAGAGGGGCTTACAATTTGATACGCATCCGGAAGGGTGATGAGTGGAAAATGGCATTTTTAAAGTCTGAGGGTCTTTTTGAAAATCTTGTCATGCCTTTTCACTTATCTTATGCACCTGCTGTGCTTCAAAATTCTATGAATTATATTTTTTCTGATTGCATTGGAAGATATGTTGTGATTTACCTCCATGACATTCTAATTTTCTCACCAGATTTGGAGACTCACTAGGAACATGCCCATGTTGTATTACAGAGATTGAGAGAGAACTCTTTGTTTGCTAAATTAGAGAAATGTGTTATTTCTGCTCAGGAAATATCTTTCTAGGGGCTTATCAGAAGGGTTTAAGATGGACCCTGGGAAGGTGCAGGCAGTGTAATTGATTGGGTTCAACCTCGTGATCTTAATGCTTTGCAGCAGTTTTTGGGATTCACCAACTATTATTGAAAATGTATCAAGGGATTTTCACAGATTACTAAACCACTTATTGACCTTACACATAAGGGGGGCGAATATCAAGGTTTGGTCTCCAAGTACTATCAGGGCTTTTGAAAGATTAAAAGAATGTTTTAGGTCTGCACCCATTCTGATCCAACCTGATCTCCAAGAACCGTTCATTGTGGAGGTGGATGCTTCAGGGATCGGAGTGGGGGCAGTCTTATCGCAGGGGCCCAAAACTCTGACTAACCTGGGTACATGTCATTTTTTTTCTAAAAAATCCCCAGCGGAAAAACTATGATGTTGGGAATCAATAGTTGCTTGCTGTCAAATTGGCCTTTGAGGAATGGAGGCATTTTTTGAAGTGGGTGGTTCATCCAGTTACGGTCATCACTGATCACAACAATTTAGCTTGCATTGAATGGGCTAAAATGTTAACTCCTAGACAGGCCAGATGGTCCTTGTTTTTCTCTCAGTTTAATTTTTCTATTACATTCAGGCCAGGGTCTAAGAATGTGAAAGCTGTTGCATTGTCTTGTAGTCTAGATTCCATTTCTCCTCCAGAACTTCCATCCTCCATTATATATCAGGGTATTGTAATTTCTATGGTAACCTTAGAATTAGATGAGGAGATTCGTAAAGTCCAGTAGTTGGCTCCTTCGACTTCCCCAGGGTCCAAATTATTTGTGCCTGTGTACCTAAGATTGCAGGTGTTACAGGACTTTCATAATTCCGTCTTTAGTGGTCATCCTGGGATTACTGCTAGACATTTTTGGTGGCCGTCCATGAATAATGATATTAAAGATTTTGTATCTGCTTGGGAAGTCTGCGCACCTGCCAAAGTAAGGCCATGTGCACACGTTCAGGATTGTTAGCGTTTTTTTCGCGTTTTTTCGCTATAAAAACGTGATAAAAACGCGAAAAAAAACGCTTACATAAGCCTCCTATTATTTACAGGGTATTCCGCATTTTTGGTGCAAATGTTGCGATTTTTTCCGCGAAAAAATCGCATAGCGGAAAAAAAAGCAACATGTTCATTAAAAATGCGGAATTGCAGGGATTCCGCACACCTAGGGGTCCATTGATCTGCTTACTTCCCGCACGGGGCTGTGCACACCATGCGGGAAGTAAGCAGATTATATGCGGTTGGTACCCAGGGTGGAGGAGAGGAGACTCTCCTCCACGCACTGGGCACCATATAAGTGGTCAAAAAATAAGAAATAAAATAATAAACAGTCCTATACTCACCCTCGATGTCTTGCCGCCTCCTCGCACGCTGCCGTTCGGTTTCTGTACCTGGTGTGCGCTGAAGGACCTCGCCGAATGACGTCACTGTCCTGTGATTGGTCGTGAGCGGTCATGTGACCGCTCACGTGACCGTGACGTCACGGGAGGTCCTGTGCGCACAGACCAGCTATACGGAACGGACGCCGGTGAGATGTCTGGGTGAGTATAAGCATTTTTTTATTTTTTTTATTATTTTTAAACATTCTATCTTTTACTATAGATGCTGCATAGGCAGCATCTATAGTAAAAAGTTGGTCACACTTGTCAAACGCTATGTTTGACAAGTGTGACCAACCTGTCAGTCAGTTTTCCAAGCGATGCTACAGATCGCAGGGAAAACTTTAGCATTCTGCAAGCTAATTACGCTTGCAGAATGCTAAAAAAACGCGAAAAAAACGGAAAAAAAACGCAAAAAAAAAAATGCGGATTTCTTGCAGAAAATTTCCGGTTTTCTTCAGGAATTTTCTGCAAGAAATCCGCAACGTGTGCACATACCCTAAGTCATAGCCAGGCAGCTGGAGAATTGGCTCCATTGCCAATTCCAGAAAGACCCCTGGACTCATTTGTCAAAAGGATTTCATTACAGATTTGCCTCTGATGGGAAAACTGCTATCTGGGTGGTAGTTGATCGAATCAGCAAACAAGCTCATTTTGTTCCTTTGTCAGGATTATCTAATGCAGAGACTCTCTCAAGGATGTTTATTTCTCATATTGTAAGGTTACATAGGAACCCCCTGAACATTGTGTCTGATAGGGGAGTACAATTTGTCTCTAAATTTTGGAGAGCTTTTTGCAGTAAACTAGGGATTGACGTGTCATTTTTATCTGCTTGACACCCTGCAACCAATGGTCAGACTGAGAGGACAAATCAACCTTTGGAACAAATTTTAAGGTGCTTTGGGGTATCTCAACAGAAGGACTGGTCTTCGTTTTTATCTCTCGCTAAGTTTGCTTTTAACAGTCGCGTAAATCAATCTACCGGAACCTCACAGTTCTTCTGTAATTATGGTTTTCATCCACATTTTGGTGAATTTTCTAGGATTAGTTCTGAATGCCCTGGGGTGGAGGTCACCCTACAGAGACTGCTCAGATTCACCAAAAACGTAAGGCCGGTAGAAGACGGTCAGGGGTCCTGTTTTTAAGATTGCGGATAAGGTTTGGTTGTCGTCTAGAAACACTAAACTTAAAGTGCTGTCGGCAAAGTTGGGTCCAAAGTTTATTGGTCAATATGAATTCTTAGAAGTGGTCAATCCTGTGGCATTTAGATTAAAGCTTCTTCCATCCCTTCACATCCCTAACGAACTCCATAAATCCCTACTAAAGGAGTACCGTATATACTCGAGTATAAGCCGAGATTTTCAGCCCAAATTTTTGGGCTGAAAGTGCCCCTCTCGGCTTATACTCGAGTCATGATCGGTGGTGGGGTCGGCGGGTGAGGACTGTCATATACTCACCTAGTTCCGGCGCTCCTGTCGCTCCCCCTGTCTCCACGGTCTTCGGTGCCGCAGCTCTTCCCCTGTACAGCGGTCACGTGGGACCGCTCATTAGAGAAATGAATAGGCTGCTCCACCTCCCATAGGGGCGGAGCCGCATAATTCATTCCTCTAATGACGGTGCCGGTGACCGCTGACAGAGGAAGAGGCTGCGGCACCGAAGACCAGCTGTCCGGGGGAAGGAGCGGGACGCCGGGAGCAGGTAAGTATGTCATATTCACCTGTCCTCGTTCCACACGCCGGGCGTCGCTCCATCTTCCCGGCGTCTCTCCGCTCTGACTGTGCAGGTCAGAGGGCGCGATGACGCATATAGTGTGCGCGCCGCCCTCTGCCTGATCAGTCAGTGCGGAGAGACGCCGGGACGGGACGCTGAGGAGCTGCAAGCAAGAGAGGTGAGTATGTGTTTGTTTTTTTTTTATTGCAGCAGCAGCAGCAGCAGCAGCGTTATATATGGCACAGATTAATGTGGAGCATCTATGGGGCAACGGTGCAGAGCATTGTATATATGGCACAGATTAATATGGAGTATCTATGGGGCAACTGTGCAGAGCATTGTATATGGCACAGATTAATGTGGAGTATCTATGGGGCAACGGTGCAGAGGATTGTATATATGGCACAGATTAATGTGGAGCATCTATGGGGCAACGGTGCAGAGCATTGTATATATGGCACAGATTAATGTGGAGAATCTATGGGGCAACGGTGCAGAGGATTGTATATATGGCACAGATTAATGTGGAGCATCTATGGGGCAACGGTGCAGTGCATTGTATATATGGCACAGATTAATGTGGAGAATCTATGGGGCAACGGTGCAGAGCATTGTATATATGGCACAGCTTTCTATGGAGCATCTATGGGGCCATAATGAACTGTGCAGAGCATTATATATGGCACAGCTTTATGTGGAGCATCTATGGGGCCATAATGAACGGTGCAGAGCATTATATATGGCACAGCTTTATGTGGAGCATCTATGGGGCCATAATGAACGGTGCAGAGCATTATATATGGCACAGCTTTCTATGGAGCATCTATGGGGCCATAATGAACTGTGCAGAGCATTATATATGGCACAGCTTTATGTGGAGCATCTATGGGGCCATAATAAACGGTGCAGAGCATTATATATGGCACAGCTTTCTATGGAGCATCTATGGGGCCATAATGAACTGTGCAGAGCATTATATATGGCACAGCTTTATGTGGAGCATCTATGGGGCCATAATGAACAGTGCAGAGCATTATATGTGGCACAGCTTTATGTGGAGCATCTATGGGGCCATACTGAACGGTGCAGAGCATTATATATGTGGCACAGCTTTATATGGAGCATCTATGGGGCCATAATGAACGTTATGGAGCATCTATTTTTAATTTTGAAATTCACCGGTACCTGCTGCATTTTCCACCCTAGGCTTATACTCGAGTCAATAAGTTTTCCCAGTTTTTTGTGGCAAAATTAGGGGGGTCGGCTTATACTCGGGTCGGCTTATACTCGAGTATATACGGTATGTCCCTTCTGCATTGCCTCCCTCATCCCCGCCTCCTCTGCTTTCAGTAGGAGGTGGCCTGGAGTATGAGGTTCAGAGGGCTGTGGATTCTCAGAGGGTACGTAATTTCCTCCCGTACCTAATCCACTGGAGTAGATACGGAGCAAAGGAGAGATCCTGGGTCCCTGCTCAAGATGTGAAGGCTGATCGGTTAGTCAGGTCCTTCCATCTAAAAATTTTTGGGAAGCCTGGGGTTCCGGCGGTACTGACAGCTCGGCTGTCCAGTTTGGTATTGGGGTGTGCTGAAGCTGTCAGTACTTTGATTAACAGCTTAGCCATCCAATCTGGTACAGGGGTGTGCTGAGCTGTCAATGTGTTGATTGACAGCTCGACTATCCAATCTGATACTGTGAGGCGTCGGCTGTCTCCAAGTGTTCATTATTCCAGGTGATTGCCATGCTACTCAACCTGAGCTGTTTCTCCTAGACCTCTGTCAGATGTACATTCAGCTACCGAGGTTTGTGCTTCCTGTGCCTTGAGTTCTGTATGCTTGATGTTTTGCCTGACCTTGGACTTTGTTCTCTGTTTAACTCCATCTCCTCTGATCCGTTATCCTCCTGGTATTTTGACCTTGGAACGTTACCTGACCACACTTTTGTATCTTCGTACTGTTTATGATGTACCCTTCAGTCTTCTGACCTTGGAGTCCTTGACCATTCTGACTCACGGCTTGACCGTGACAAGTGACTAGTGTCACACAAACATATTCCTCATCATAGAGACAGACTGCTTGTGCCTCGGGGTAAGCCTGTGAGCAGATATTTCCTTGGTTTCTCTGGCTTAGAGCAGGAAGATAAGACTCTGCCTACAGTCCTGCCCCAGAGTACGGGCATCTCATTAACTGTAAACTTCTAACACTGATTACACAAGAACCACAAGACAGATTTCTTCACCCCATCTGTCATTTTAATCGGGTTAACAGCGCCAACTTTACACTGTCCATAGTTTAGTTAGCAAAATCCTGCTGACAGGTTCGCTTTAATCATTTTTTATATGTGTTAGCTGTCAGAGAATGAAAAAAGTAAATTAAATTCACAAATCTCCCTTCTTTCCTGAGGATTTTCTGCAGTCTCTCAACATTAATAAAGTATATGAGCTTAAGGGCTTATTCCGAAGTCACTGCTTTTTTTTGTACACAAAAAACGGTGGGAGTTTAATCAGGGCTTTTGATCAAAATGTCATCGATGTTTGGCCAGAGTGTTAGTTTTTACCATCAGAGTTTGGTCAGATTTTCTCAGGTGAGTCAAGCAGTCTGTGAAAAATGGACAGCAGATGATTGGCATGCATACAAAAATAGTCAACAAAAATACATGGACATGTGAACACTTCCATAGACAACGCGTTCTATCTGTAAAAACCATGGACAGAACTTGTACAAGTTTGAGCTCGTAGGACAGTTCAGACAAGTGTATTCGGTTATCCATTTTTTATCCAGAAAAAATGGGCAATTTTTCTTCCGTATTTTCATCTTTTTGTCCATTTTTACCGTCTATGTAACACCCATATGGCATCTGTTTTATGCATCAACAATTTAAAATATAATAATCACCCAAATGGAGCTTTCGATGTTAATAATTAGCATGGATCAGGGTGGTGTCTGTATAAAATCTGTTTCATTATTGCAACCATTGAGTATAATGGGAAAGTCTGATCTAAAACATAGCTCATAGTAGCACATTCTGCAGTGCTTTGCACATCGACCATTGATCTATTTGTAAAAACGTGCATGTGAGCTAAAACATTGGCTCGCGTTGGTCAGTGTCTTGTTCGTATGCTAGCCATTTTGAGCACAGATATTACAAGTATGTAAAATACATTCGTATGAACAAGTCCTAAATTCCAGTTAGTTTAGCTCCCCGATGATTGTATACACAATTCTGCCCAATTCTGAAATGTGAGAAGTAAGCAAGATTGTATCCATTCACTGACAGCAAAAAGAGGCTTTGAAAACAATAAAACAGTAAATCAACATAAGGGCTGGTCACACACTGTGTTTTTGCCTATTCATTTCAAGGCTAAAATTGCTACATTTAAGGCTATGTGCACACGTCAGGATTTTGTCAGGATTTTGTCAGGATTTTGTCAGGCTTTTTCCTCAGGTTTTGTAGCCAAAACCAGGAGTGGAACAATTAGAGGAAAAGTATAATAGAAACATATGCACCACTTCTGCATTTATCACCCACTCCTGGTTTTGGCTACAAAACCTGAGGAAAAAGCCTGACAAAATCCTGACGTGTGCACATAGCCAGCAGTGGCAGCAAAGTGAGTATTTCTAAAATCTCATGCACATGCTATTATTTTTTCCTTGTGGATTTGGACCATCAAAGCATTTTTTTTTTACATCTGCAGCATGTCAATTCTTTCATTGTTTTTTCACCCATTCAGTTGAACGGGAAAAACACTTCAAAAACATGCTACATTTTTCATGCCAAAACCCTGTTTTTTTTGGTGCAGAAATTATGTTGCAAATACTCAATGTGTGCACATAGCCTAAATTATAAATTTGCATAAAATATATTATTAAACATTTTATACAAAATAAAAACAATGAAAAACTTTTGAAATATAAAATAAGTGCTGAAAAAGAAGGTAAAGTTAAGTATAATATAGCATACAAATAAAGGTTTATAGATATCATATAGTATTAATGTTTAAGATTCTAATTTTCTTTTAGTTTATTTTGAAAGAAATTGCTGATAATGTTTTATCCCACTTGATTAAGAATAAATAAAATCTTTTTACTTGGTTCTGGTAGGCTGGCGCCATAGATCAGACATGGTAGAAGCAACAGGAGAATGAATGTGTCCCGCATGGCGATGTTCAGTCTATCTGACCTGGATTCTGCAAACTTCATGTTAGCTACAACTGTTTATATAGACGTGTTATCAGTGACTCCCCTGGGTCAGCACATACACAGGGAAACCTTGTATGTCTCATGGTCACATCTACAAACTAGGTGAACTTTACATTTTGTCATCACTCTGATTCAGGGCCGTATTTGCCACTAGGCACTTGAGGGCATGTGCCTAGGGCAGGGACAATGCAGGGGGCAGCATTGTTTTTTTTATAAGTCCTGGGTCACCTCCCGACCGACCACACCCCCCATGCCCCCCCCCCCGGCCACCCGCCCGCCTCCCACCCACCCTCCTTGAAGATGTCATACTCACCCTGCTCCAGCGATGCCTGGTCTCGGCGTCTGCAGCTCGTCCTGAATGAGCGGTCACGTGGTACCGCTCATAAAGGTCATGAATATGTGCATATTCATGACCTTAATGAGCGGTATCACATGACCGCTCACGCAGGAAGAAGGTGCTGCGCCGGGAGTCGGGACAGAGCCAGAGGGATGTCGGCGCGGCCGCGCGGTGTGGGACAGGTGAGTATGAGGGATGGGGGGACAGGGGAGGGGGGATGAAGGAGGACGGTAAGCGGCACCATGCAAGATGGGAGCGGGGGGATGGAGAGATGAGCCATTCATACAGGGGGGGGAATATGAGCCATGCATACAGGGGGGGAATATGAGCCATGCATACAGGGAGGGGAATATGAGCCATGCGTACAGGGGGGGAATATGAGCCATGCATACAGGGGGGAATATGAGCCATGCATACAGGAGGAGGAATATGAGCCATGCATACAGGGGGGGAATATGAGCCATGCATACAGGGGGGGATATGAGCCATGCATACAGGGGGGGAATATGAGCCATGCATACAGGGGGGAATATGAGCCATGCATACAGGGGGGAATATGAGCCATGCATACAGGAGGGGGAATATGAGCCATGCATACAGGGGGGAATATGAGCCATGCACACAGGAGGGGGAATATGAGCCATGCATACAGGAGGGGGGATATGAGCCATGCATATGGGATGGGAGAGAGATGAGCCATACATACAGGAGGGGGGGTCATTATACAGTATTGAGCATCATGTGGGATCATTATACAGTAAGGAGAACTGTGTGTGGCCGTTTTACAGTATGGAGCACTATGTGTGGCCATTATACAGTATGGAGCACTGTGTGTCCATTATACAGTATGGAGCACTGTGTGGCCATTATACATTATGGAGCATCATGTGTGGCCATTATACACTATGGAGCATCATTTGTGGCCATTACACAGTATTGAGCATCATGTGTGGCCATTATACAGTATGGAGAACTGTGTGTGGCCATTATACAGTATGGAGCATCATGTGTGGTGGCCGTTATACAGTACTGAGCATCATGTGTGGCCATTATACAGTATGGAGCACTGTGTGGCCATATTTTTTTTTGTTTATAATTATTGTATATAAAACAGTGTGATCAACAGTGCTAAATGGCTGTGGTTGGGACGTGGATATGGGTGTGACTAGTTGTGAAATGGGTGTGGTCAGAGGCGTGGCCTAAAATTTGCCGCGGCACACTATGCGCGCCACAAACTTTATACCTCCTTCCCTTCTACAAAAGTTGGGAAGTATGGTACCGCATTTGCCAGATCATGGCAAGTGCCGCAAATCCCATAGGGAATGAATGAGGCCGAACGCAGTGTTGCCGTAAGTGATCCGTTACGCGGCTCATGCAGAAAAACTGCCGGATCTGCTGCAAAAGGCGACTTTCACATCAGCGATTCTTGCCAAAGTCACTGCCAATAGTGTCATACTCACCAAAGGGAGAGGCAGCACTAAAAGTGCCTAGGGCAGCAGAAACTCTAAATACGGCCCTGCTCTGATTGTATTATATCTATAATATTTAGTAGTTATAGTTGTGAGTTATAATATATATATACTTGTTAACCATGAAGTTAACAAGTATATATATATATATATATATATATATATATATATATATATATATATATATATACAGTATGTGAGTGCGGAGCAAAGTACTGCAGTGTGCAGGTGCCGGGTAAGGTTAAAGAACCCCTGCACCTGCGCACTGCAGTACTTTGCTCTGCCCTCAACAGGGAAGAGAAGTATGGCTGCGCAGGAGTGCGGTGCCGAGGAGTTGTCTGGATGATGCAGGGACACGTCATCCACACAAAGCAAGCAGGAGGACGACATCGCAAGAAGATGGGAGGCGTCGGACCAAGAAGAGTGACACCACTCAGACTGGACCACCCTGCAGGTGAGTATAATAAAAGTTATTTTTCTTCTCTTACAGGTTGGGTTGGGGGCTTATCTACAACATTATAGAATGCTGTATATCAGCCCTGAAAGGTGATGGCTGTAACTTATATCGGCCAAAACTGGTGACAGGTTCCCTTTAAAGTCTAAAACCTTAATCAAAGTTATCTGAGCACATCAATTTCCAAGGGTGTCCAAACTTTTGAATCAGCCAAATTTCCTTTTTGTAATTTTTAAAAAATTTTTTTTTTTCCTAAAACACAAAGGAAATATTTCATCTGAAACTTAAGGGCTTTTTAGAGATCATTTCATCTTCAACTTGCTTAACTTAAAATGACAGAAATTTTGACCAAGGATGCCCAAACTTTTACATGTCCCTGTATGTTACTGATATAAAATTAATTTTGTTTTATTCAGTTTCATCTATGAGTGAAATTCACACACTTACATGCTGAGGAATGTTCTGCCACACCGAATGCACTTGGTCACACAAATAATCAAGATCTGCTACTGGCAGCTCCCTTTTCAATCGCCAAACAATGATGTCCCAGATTTGCTAGATGGGAGACAAGTCCGGAGATGCTGCAAGCCATGGTAGCAAGTTTAGGCCATGAAGGTTGATCACAATAGCACGAGGAGCATGTGACCTGGTGTTATGGTATTGAAAAACTGCCTCTGGCTTTGGAGAAATGGCCGTACACCTGGTTCTACAACCAAATCAATGTAATACCCAGCTGTTAGTATACTGTACCTGGAATGAAAACTAGAAGGGTCCGGCTACGATTCATTCACCACATACCATAATCCTGGGAGTAAGACTGGTGTATTCCTCCATTCAAGCCCCCATTGCCATCTTGCTCTGCAGCATGATAGTCTTTCAGAACGGTTGTGTGAGGTTAATGGAATACCTGTAGCTTCTGGCTCATAGAAATCTATATCATACAAACACCTTTCAATAGTTTGTGTAGCTGTGTAGACACTGTTTCACTCTGTAGTTTTGGTATGTGACATCCAGTTTCACTTGCCGTACAGAATGGTTCATGGATCCAGTGTTAAGGCCATTTCTCCAAATTGTCCAAGGAGCTGTTTTTCAAAACTTCAATTCCAGGCTACATTTTGCTCGTGCTACTGTGAGCAATGTGCTACCATGGCCTGCTGGGTCTTCTGACTTGTCTACCATCTTGCACATCTGGGATGTCACTAATCGGAAATTGCAAAGGGAGCTGCCAGCACACTGAAAATAGTTTTTAATAACATTAGCTGAATGTTTGGGGTCATTGTTCTACTGCAAAAGAAATTTGGAGCCAATCAGACTCCTCCCAAATGGTACTGCATGATGGATAAGAATCTGATTGTATTTCTCAATATTGAAAAAACCAAGAATTAAGCAAGATTGATGTTGTATATGCAGTGATCGGCCACAAGTGAGAAGTCTGGGCAGATGTGATCTTCATGGAAGAATTGCATCCAAAATAGTGATGAGCGAGCACTAAAATGTTCGAGTCCTCGCACTCGAATCGAGCAGGTCAGACGCTCGGACGGGCTCTACTTAAGTAACGAGTAAAATGGAAGTCAATGGGAATCTCGAGCATTTTTCCGACAGGAGTTAAAGGGGGAAGGAAAATTGCTGAAATGGATGAAAACAGTACTCAAATGGAATGGTAACAGAATGGGGACGATGCCTGAGGGCATCTCTGACTTCTAAGTCGCTCTTGGGAACAATGTTGTCAGAGTATTACACCATTCTTACAGAGTGACAATAAAACGTCCAAAACCGAAGATAAAATGGATTTTACTGGAAAAAGTGTTAGAAAACACTCTTTGCTGTATAATGATTTGTATATAAGGCAAAATTAAGAAAAAATAAAAAAAATGCATCCTCCACCCCTTAAACTATGTTCACATGTAGCATTTTTGCACGTTCTCATGTCTTTTAATGGTGAAAAAAATATTCACTGGTAAATGTAATTTTAACATTTTACTACCTTATCTGGGCATATGGAGTGTGTGACATGGTCAGACACATCCTGTTTAATTTATGAAGGAGGGACTTTGAAACTCACAAAGCCTATGCGAACAATGCAAGAACTGCCCAAAATTAGAAGGAAGATGAACTCCGATTTACCCTGTATTAGACATAAAGGATGGCCTCATATACATTCTGCTAAAATTGTTAGGTAGTGGGACTCCAAGACTCATAAAGACTATGAAACCAAGGGCTGCCAAAAATTTTGAAGGATGAACTCCAATACATCCTGGAAGACACATAGAGATGGGCCCCAGAAAACATTTTGTTTCCCATTATTAAGCAATGGGACTCCTACACTGGTAAAGCCTATACACTAAGTGCAAGGTCTAGCAAAAATTTTACGGAGGGACACCCTGGAAGAAACATAGAGGATGGCCTCATAATAAATGTTGTTCAAATTTTAAAATGATTGGGACTCCTACACTGGTAAAGCCTATGCAATAAGGGCAAGGCCTAGCAAAATTTTTAAGGAGGGACTGCAGTACAACCCTGAAGAGCCATAGAGAATAGCCTCTGTATAAAATTGGTTAGAATTTTTAGAAACATTGTACAAAGAGACAGAATTTTCCAATTAATTCATGCAAAGAAGCTATCATTTTGTGGACTGTGGAAGAGATGTGACCAGTAGGAACACTCATTTCCTTCAGATGATACTGACATGAGACAACAAAAAAATAGAACAAGAACAACCTGTTGACGTGGTGAGTGAAGACTATATTGACCACCATTGCTGTATTAAAACTTGAAAAAAACACTTCAAAACAGCAAGGGGTAGAGAAGGCCGCATTCTCTGTAACTAGTGAAGAGCAGAGGGTCAGAGCTGTTCAGTTGAAGAGAATGACTAGCAGCGCGTCAGTGCACCGGCCCCGGAAGAAGAGGACTTAGGTGGGCAAGAAGTGTGTGGTGCGTCACTGTCCATGGCCATTTTCTCAAGAAACTCATTAAAAAGAGTTTGACTCCTACATTGCTAAAGCCTATGCATTTAGTGCAAGGCCTAGCAAAATTTTAAATGAGGGATTGCAATACTCCCCTGGAAAAGATATAGAGTAGGGCCTCAGAAACTTTTTTTAACAATTTTAAAAAGAGTTGGACTCCTAGACCCGCTCCCGCAGCAGGCATAGTTTGCCCTGGTCCACGACCATGGCCTCTGCATGCACCATCATCAGCAGGACATCCACATCCCTTTACTACATGCCTTGCATATTTTAAATTAATTGGATAACAAATACCGACAAACTTTACTGTATTATTTGGGAAAAAATAAGTAGTCCTGAAAAGGACTTTTGCTGTAAGCTTTCTGCGGAAGTAGACCTATGAAAGGCGTGGAAGCCAATAAAACCCCGCCTATATGCCTTTAATATGACACTATCCCTCCTCGAGCAACTCTCCCTACAATCAATGCAAGTAACAGAAGTATTAAAAGGGAACAGAAAAAAAGGAACAATTTAATTGACTTTATGCTGTCATCCAGTGGAGTTGAGAAGTCTGGTCCAATGCAGGCCTTATTCATTTTGACAAGAGTCTGCCTGTCAGCATTTTCAGTTGACTGGCAAATCCATCTATCAGTTATTTTGCCGCCAGAGGCACTACACTGTGTTCCAAATTATTATGCACAAAGAGTTTAGGAGTGATAAGGTTAGAATTTTTTTGTTTGTCATTTAAACTCATTGATGGTGATGTGTGTCAGGGCTCTTTATATCACTGAAAGCAATTGCAGATACCTGTGCACATTAGTTTGGCAGGTGTGTCCAAATAAAGGCAAGACTACTTAAGAAGGCTGTTCCACATCATTAAGCAGCCTACATTTTTTGCCAAAATGGGAAAGAAAAAGGATGTGTCGGCTGCTGAGAAGCAACAAATTGTGGAGTATTTAGGTCAAGGCATGACTACAATCAACATTGCCAAGGCACTCCATCGTGATCATCGCACAATCAAGAAGTATGTAGCTGATTCCCAGCACACACGTGTGCGTGCTGATAAGGAAAAATTGAGGACTCTTTCCAACAGGCAATTGCGTAAGGTTAAAAGAGCAGCTGCAAAAATGCCTTGTCATAGCAGCAGACGCGTTTTTGAAGTTGCTGGTGCCTCCATCGTTCCCAGAACACCAAGATGCAGGGTCCTTCAGAGGTTTGCAGCTGTGCGTAAGCCATCCTGTCGACCACTTCTATCCACTGCACACAAGCAGAAACAGCTCCAGTGGGCCAAACGATACATGAAGACTGACTTCCAAACTGTTTTGTTCACCGATGAGTGCCGAGAGTTTTTTTTACTAAATTTTCAACTAGTGCCTTCTGGTATTGTATCATTTTACTAGCCCTCTCCGCCACAGGAAGGAGAGATGGAAGGTTTTCCTTGTAGCGTGGGTCGAGAAGGGTGAACAACCAGTAATCACTGTTGGCCAAAATGTGTATAAGGGGAGGGTCACATGAAAGGCAAAGGGACATAAAGTCAGCTATGTGTGTCCCTGTCCCCCCCAGAAGGACAACGCTCCATCTCCTCCTCTTCCTCCTCCTCCTGCTCTTCCTTTTCAGGCTATCCACACCAAATAGATGAGAAGATGGTGTTTGGTAGTACCCTCTGTAGCGCAGGTACCCATCTCCTGTTCCTCCTCCTCAGCTTCATCCTCCTCTTTATCACCCAATGCACAGTCAGAAGACGTGATGAGGCTGGGAAGTATCACCCTGTATACTTTCTTTCCCCATCTTCACATGGTCCGCATACAAAGCTTCCTCTGTAATTGTGAGCAGTGAGCGTATGAGTAGACACAGAAGAGTGATTGTTACGCTGTTTATGGCGTCATTGCCAGTCACCATCTTCATTAATGTAAAAAAGCCACGGAGACACCATCACGTGTTTCTCAACGCAAGCAATGAATAGCCAGGTCTTTCACAGGGAAGGAACAACCACGGGAAGGGCAGAATCCAATAAAGGAAAACCACCTATGCCAAAACATGGTATCCATCCACAGACAGGCTGTTTTGGGGTTTTTACCCCTCATCAGTGTGGAGTAGGAAACTGGCTATTAGGAGCAGTGCCTAGTGAAAAGGCTATAAACATAAGGATGAATTACCTCGGGAAGATCAAAACATCCAACGCCGCGGAGACACCATCACGTGTTTCTCAAAGCAGTGATCCAGAACACTGCCCCCATCCCTTATGGGAAATATGCAAATGCATGTAGAAAAGCTGCGGAGACACCATCACGTGTTTCTCAACGCAAGCAATGAATAGCCAGGTCTTTCACCGGGAAGGAACAACCACGGGAAGGGCGGCTTTTGTTGGATGTTTTGATCTCCCCGAGGTCATTCATCCTTATGTTTATAACCATCTTCATTAAGTCATAAAAGTTTTGGAGAACCTCACACATGTCAGATATCCATGCCCACTCGTCAGTTCTTACGTGCGGAGGCACATTGTAGGTGGTATTCAACCACTGCCCTCTGTTGCTCACAAAACCTTGCCAATATATGTAGTTTTGAGTTCCAGCGTATTCTCAGGTCGTAAACCAGTCGGTGACGTTGTAACTTGCAAGTGCTGCTGCAGCCCTGTCAGACTGGCCGCAGCTGTAGGTGACTTGCGCTAATGGGAACTCATGTGGCATACCTTCACAAGTAGTCCTCTAAGCATGGAACGCATGCCAACTTGTCACGGACCGCCCCCGGCACATTAACCCCCGGCACACTGCGATCAAACATGATTGCAGTGTTCCGGCAGTATAGGGAAGCATCGCGCAGGGAGGGGGCTCCCTGCGTGCTTCCCCGAGACTCCCGGAGCAACGCGATGTGATCGCGTTGCTGCGAGGGTCTCTTACCGCCTCCTCCCTGCAGCAGGCCCAGATCCAAAATGGCTGCGGGGCTGCATCCGGGTCCTGAAGGGACGTGGCTTCACAGCCCCTGCTCAGAGCAGGTGCCGGGAAGCCTCCAGGAGTGCACGTCAGATCGCTGACCTGACACAGTGCACAGCAAAGTGTCAGATCAGCGATCTTACACTATAACATGATGCCCCCCCCCTGGGGCAATGTTATAGTGTAAAAATCAAATATTTACATGTGTAAAAATATATATATATATATATATATATATATATATATATACACTCACTGGCCACTTTATTAGGTACACCTGTCCAACTTCTTGTTAACACTTAATTTCTAATCAGCCAATCACATGGCGGCAACTCAGTGCATTTAGGCATGTAGACATGGTCAAGACAATCTCCTGCAGTTCAAACCAAGCATCAGTATGGGGAAGAAAGGTGATTTGAGTGCCTTTGAATGTGGCATGGTTGTTGGTGCCAGAAGGGCTGGTCTGAGTATTTCAGAAACTGCTGATCTACTGGGATTTTCACGCACAACCATCTCTAGGGTTTACAGAGAATGGCCCGAAAAAGAAAAAAAATCCAGTGAGCGACAGTTCTGTGGGCGGAAATGCCTTGTTGATGCCAGAGGTCAGAGGAGAATGGGCAGACTGGTTCGAGCTGATAGAAAGGCAACAGTGACTCAAATCGCCACCCGTTACAACCAAGGTAGGCCTAAGAGCATCTCTGAACGCACAGTGCGTCGAACTTTGAGGCAGATGGGCTACAGCAGCAGAAGACCACACCGGGTACCACTCCTTTCAGCTAAGAACAGGAAACTGAGGCTACAATTTGCACAAGCTCATCGAAATTGGACAGTAGAAGATTGGAAAAACGTTGCTTGGTCTGATGAGTCTCGATTTCTGCTGCGACATTCGGATGGTAGGGTCAGAATTTGGCGTAAACAACATGAAAGCATGGATCCATCCTGCCTTGTATGGAGCATCTTTGGGATGTGCAGCCGACAAATCTGCGGCAACTGTGTGATGCCATCATGTCAATATGGACCAAAATCTCTGAGGAATGCTTCCAGCACCTTGTTGAATCTATGCCACGAAGAATTGAGGCAGTTCTGAAGGCAAAAGGGGTCCAACCCGTTACTAGCATGGTGTACCTAATAAAGTGGCCGGTGAGTGTATATATATATATATAGTTCCTATAGATACATTTCTTTATCTAAATTTAAAAAAACAATAAAAGTACACATATTTAGTATCGCCGCGTCCGTAACGACCCGACCTATAAAACTGTCCCACTAGTTAACCCCTTCAGTGAACACCGTAAAAAAAAAAAAAAAACAAGGCAAAAAACAACGCTTTATTATCATACTGCCAAACAAAAAGTGGAATAACATGCAATCAAAAAGATGGATATAAATAATCATGGTACCGCTGAAAACGTCACCTTGTCCCGCAAAAAGCGAACTGCCATACAGCGTCATCAAAGAAAAAAGAAAAAAGTTATAGTCCTCAGAATAAAGCGATGCAAAAATAATTATTTTTTCTATAAAATAGTTTTCATCGTATAAAAGCGCCAAAACATAAAAAAGATATAAATGAGGTATCGCTGTAATTGTACTGACCAGAAGAATAAAACTGCTTTATCCATTTTACCAAACGCGGAACGGTATAAACGCCTCTCCCAAAATAAATTCATGAATAGCTGGTTTTTGGTCATTCTGCCTCAAAAAAAATCGGAATAAAAGGCGATCAAAATATGTCACATGCCCGAAAATGTTACCAATAAAAACGTCAACTCGTCCCGCAAAAAACAAGACCTCACATGACTCTGTGAACCAAAATATGGAAAAACTATAGCTCTCAAAATGTGGTAACGCAAAAAATATTTTTTGCAATAAAAAGCGTCTTTCAGTGTGTGACAGCTGCCAATCACAAAAATCCGCTAAAAACCCGCTATAAAAGTAAATCAAACCCCCCTTCATCACCCCCTTAGTTAGGGAAAAAAATTAAAAAAATTAAAAAAAATGTATTTATTTCCATTTTCCCATTAGGGTTAGGGTTAGGGCTAGGGTTAGGGCTAGGGTTAGGGTTAGGGCTAGGGTTAGGGCTATGGTTAGGGCTAGGGTTAGGCCGGCGTCACACTCAGCGTATGGAAATACGGTCTGTTTTTTACGGCCATAATACGCAGTAATTGTCCCAAAACACTGCTCCGTATTCAATGCGAGGATGCGATTTTTACGCACAAATTTATCCGTGTGTCATCCGTATGGCATCCGTATGGCTTCCGTACGGCGTTTTTTTTCTCGCAGGCTTGCAAAATGGACATATCATGGATCCATAGGCTTAAATATTCTAAAAAACATATATACAGTCTATATGACGGATCTCCGCGCTGACGATCTGGCCAATTACTTCAAAGAAAAAATTTACCACATTCGCCAGGAAATCATCTCCCAATCTCTTCATACCAGGCACTGTCCTCCCTCCCCCACTGCATCTAGTTCACTCTCTAACTTTGAACCAGTTACAGAAGAAGAAGTAAGCAGGCTCCTTGCATCTTCTCGCCCGACCACTTGCACCAGTGACCCCATTTCGTCACATCTCCTCCAGTCCCTTTCCCCGGCTGTCACCTCTCACATAACAAAAATATTCAACCTTTCCCTCACTTCCGGTATTTTTCCCTCCTCATTTAAGCATGCCATCATACATCCATTACTTAAAAAACCCTCCCTCGACCAAAACTATGCCGCTAATTATAGACCTGTCTCTAATCTTCCCTTCATCTCTAAACTCCTGGAACGCCTGGTCCACTCCCGTCTTACCCGCTATCTCTCAGATAACTCTCTTCTCGACCCTCTTCAATCTGGCTTCCGCTCTTTACACTCTACTGAAACTGCCATCACTAAAGTCTCTAATGACCTACTAACAGCTAAATCTAATGGTCACTACTCCATGCTAATTCTCTTGGATCTTTCCGCAGCATTCGACACTGTGGATCATCAGCTCCTCCTCACTATGCTCCGCTCCATCGGCATCAAGGACACCGTTCTCTCCTGGTTCTCCTCCTATCTCTCTGACCTCTCTGTTGGGGTTCCTCAAGGATCAGTCCTAGGCCCCCTCCTCTTCTCTTTGTATACTGCCCCTATTGGACAAACAATCAGTAGATTTGGTTTCCAGTACCATCTCTATGCTGACGACACCCAATTATACACCTCTTCTCCTGCTTTCACTCTGACCTTCTTAGAAAACACCAGTGATTGTCTTACCGCTGTCTCTAACATCATGTCCTCCCTCTATCTGAAACTGAACCTGTCAAAAACTGAACTCCTCGTGTTCTCTCCCTCTACTAACCTACCTTTGCCTGACATTGCCATCTCCGTGTGCGGTTCCACCATTACTCCCAAGCAACATGCCCGCTGCCTTGAGGTCATCCTTGATTCAGATCTTTCATTCACCCCCACATCCGATCACTGGCTCGCTCTTCTTATCTGCATCTCAAAAATATTTATAGAATTCGCCCTTTTCTTACTTTCGACTCTGCAAAAACTCTTACTGGCTCACTTATTCATTCTCGTCTGGACTATTGTAACTCTCTACTAATCGGCCTCCCTCTTACCAAACTCTCCCCGCTCCAATCTGTCCTGAATGCTGCTGCCAGGATCATATTCCTCACCAATCGTTACACCGATGCCTCTACCTTGTGCCAGTCATTACACTGGCTACCCATCCACTCCAGAATCCAGTACAAAACTACTACCCTCATCCACAAAGCACTACATGGCTCAGCACCACCCTACATCTCCTCTCTGGTCTCAGTCTACCACCCTACCCGTGCCCTCCGTTCCACTAATGACCTCAGGTTAGCATCCTCAATAATCAGAACCTCCCATTCCCGTCTCCAAGACTTTACACGTGCTGCGCCAATTCTTTGGAATGCACTACCTAGGTTAATACGATTAATCCCCAATCCCCACAGTTTTAAGCGTGCCCTAAAAACGCATTTGTTCAGACTGGCCTACCGCCTCAACGCATTAACCTAACTATCCCTGTGTGGCCTAATAAAAAAATAAAAATAAAAAAAATAAATAAAAAAATAAATAAAAAAAAAACAGGTTCCTCGCATCATGTTCTCATACACTTTATGCAGTCAATAGCCTCTGTGTCTGTACTGCTACATACTTAGGCTGTTAACTGGTTCATGCAGCTTTACATGAACACCCTAGCCTTACACTATGGCTGGTCCAAATAACTAAAGCAATTGTTACCATCCACCTCTCGTGTCTCCCCTTTTCCTCATAGTTTGTAAGCTTGTGAGCAGGGCCCTCATTCCTCCTGGTATCTGTTTTGAACTGTGATTTCTGTTATGCTGTAATGTCTATTGTCGGTACAAGTCCCCTCTATAAGTTGTAAAGCGCTGCGGAATATGTTGGCGCTATATAAATAAAATTATTATATATATATATATATATACATATATATATATATATATATATATATATATATATGTCAGTGAGACACATATATATATATTTATATTTAATTCAGCGCTAGATAGCAGAAAAGCCGGTAATTCAATTGCCGGCTTTTCCTCTCTCCTTCACAAACCCGACAGGATATGAGACATGGTTTACATACAGTAAACTGTATCTTCCAGATGTGCCTTTTCTGGGGTGGATGGGGGCAGATGTTTTTAGCCAGGGGGGTCCTATAACCATGGTACCTCCCTAGGCTATTAATATCTGCCCTCTGTCACTGGCTTTCCCACTCTGGCGGAGAAAATTGCGCGGGAGCCCACGCCAAATTTTTCTGGGATTTATCCCTTTAATTTAATAGCTAGAGACCCCACATTTTACACAGAGACACTTGCTACATTAGTAAAGAGGAATATGTAATAAAAGAAGGGATATGAGATGGTTTACTGTATGTAAACCATGTCTCATATCCTGTCGGGTTTGTGAAGGAGAGAGGAAAAGCCAGCAATTGAATTACCGGCTTTTCTGCTATCTAGCGCTGAATTAAATATAAATATATATATACATATATGTGTGTCTCACTGACATATACAGTGGGGCAAAAAAGTATTTAGTCAGTCAGCAATAGTGCAAGTTCCACCACTTAAAAAGATGAGAGGCGTCTGTAATTTACATCATAGGTAGACCTCAACTATGGGAGACAAACTGAGAAAAAAAATCCAGAAAATCACATTGTCTGTTTTTTTATCATTTTATTTGCATATTATGGTGGAAAATAAGTATTTGGTCAGAAACAAACAATCAAGATTTCTGGCTCTCACAGACCTGTAACTTCTTCTTTAAGAGTCTCATCTTTCCTCCACTCATTACCTGTAGTAATGGCACCTGTTTAAGCTTGTTATCAGTATAAAAAGACACCTGTGCACACCCTCAAACAGTCTGACTCCAAACTCCACTATGGTGAAGACCAAAGAGCTGTCAAAGGACACCAGAAACAAAATTGTAGCCCTGCACCAGGCTGGGAAGACTGAATCTGCAATAGCCAACCAGCTTGGAGTGAAGAAATCAACAGTGGGAGCAATAATTAGAAAATGGAAGACATTCAAGACCACTGATAATCTCCCTCGATCTGGGGCTCCACGCAAAATCCCACCCCGTGGGGTCAGAATGATCACAAGAACGGTGAGCAAAAATCCCAGAACCACGCGGGGGACCTAGTGAATGAACTGCAGAGAGCTGGGACCAATGTAACAAGGCCTACCATAAGTAACACACTACGCCACCATGGACTCAGATCCTGCAGTGCAAGACGTGTCCCACTGCTTAAGCCAGTACATGTCCGGGCCCGTCTGAAATTTGCTAGAGAGCATTTGGATGATCCAGAGGAGTTTTGGGAGAATGTCCTATGGTCTGATGAAACCAAACTGGAACTGTTTGGTAAAAACACAACTTGTCGTGTTTGGAGGAAAAAGAATACTGAGTTGCATCCATCAAACACCATACCTACTGTAAAGCATGGTGGTGGAAACATCATGCTTTGGGGCTGTTTCTCTGCAAAGGGGCCAGGACGACTGATCCGGGTACATGAAAGAATGAATGGGGCCATGTATCGTGAGATTTTGAGTGCAAACCTCCTTCCATCAGCAAGGGCATTGAAGATGAAACGTGGCTGGGTCTTTCAACATGACAATGATCCAAAGCACACCGCCAGGGCAACGAAGGAGTGGCTTCGTAAGAAGCATTTCAAGGTCCTGGAGTGGCCTAGCCAGTCTCCAGATCTCAACCCTATAGAAAACCTTTGGAGGGAGTTGAAAGTCCGTGTTGCCAAGCGAAAAGCCAAAAACATCACTGCTCTAGAGGAGATCTGCATGGAGGAATGGGCCAACATACCAACAACAGTGTGTGGCAACCTTGTGAAGACTTACAGAAAACGTTTGACCTCTGTCAGTGCCAACAAAGGATATATTACAAAGTATTGAGATGAAATTTTGTTTCTGACCAAATACTTATTTTCCACCATAATATGCAAATAAAATGATAAAAAAACAGACAATGTGATTTTCTGGATTTTTTTTTCTCAGTTTGTCTCCCATAGTTGAGGTCTACCTATGATGTAAATTACAGACGCCTCTCATCTTTTTAAGTGGTGGAACTTGCACTATTGCTGACTGACTAAATACTTTTTTGCCCCACTATATATATATATATATATATATATATATATATATATATACCTATTCTTTGTGTACACATTTATTCTACCTATTCTATTCTGTCAGTGTGATTTTACTGTACACCGCACTGAATTGCCGGCTTTTCTAGAGAACACCGCTGCATATTTCTCGCAAGTCACAGGCATGGTCTGTGTGTAATCCTTAATTTTCTCCCCCCCCCATAGACTTTCATTGGCAGATTTTTTTCGCAATATGCTGACAAACGCAGCATGCTGCGATTTTCTACGGCTGCACAAGACCGTATAATACGGATCCGTAAAATACGGCAGATAGGAGCTGGGCCATAGAGAATCATTGTACTGTATGCAAACCGTATTTTCTGCACCTCTCATACGTCCATAAAACACGCCAGTGTGACGCGGGCCTTAGGGTTAGGGCTAGGGTTAGGTCAAGGGTTAGGGCTAGGGTTAGGGCTAGGGTTAGGTTTAGGGTTAGGGCTAGGGTTAGGGTTAGGGTTAAGGCTACAGTTAGCGTTGGGGCTAAAGTTAGGGTTAGGGTTGGGGCTAAAGTTAGGGTTTGGATTACATTTACGGTTGGGAATAGGGTTGGGATTAGGGTTTCGGGTGTGTCAGGGTTAGGGGTGTGGTTAGGGTTACCGTTGGGATTAGGGTTATGGATGTGTTTAGATTAGGCTTTCAGTTATAATTGGGGGGTTTTCACTGTTTAGGCACATCAGGGGCTCTCCAAACGCGACATGGCGTCCGATCTCAATTCCAGCCAATTCTGCGTTGAAAAAGTAAAACAGTGCTCCTTCCCTTCCGAGCTCTCCCGTGCGCCCAAACAGGGGTTTACCCCTACATATGGGGTATCAGCGTACTCAGAACAAATTGGACAACAACTTTTGGGGTCCAATTTC
The DNA here is from genome assembly GCF_051348905.1 of Ranitomeya variabilis. Lineage (NCBI taxonomy): Eukaryota > Metazoa > Chordata > Amphibia > Anura > Dendrobatidae > Ranitomeya > Ranitomeya variabilis. Next base: position 655,968,171 of record NC_135234.1, read on the forward strand.
AACTGTTACAGTTGGGAAAATACAAAACAGGGGGCTAAAAAATAATTTTTGTGGAAAAAAATACTTTATTTTCACGGCTCTGCGTTATAAACTGTAAAGATTACAAGGGATAACTCAGGAGACTCTTTGCATGGAAGAAGACAACTACAGGACACAGTTTTATAAGTGGTAAAGTCTGCAGGTGCAGAGAGAAACTTAAGTCCACAACACTTGGTGTAAATATTAAACGCAGCTTAACAGTCTATAGGAAACTTCAGAGGAAAATGCAATCACGCAGAAAGTATATGAAGCACAATTATTCTTGAGGATACTTGACACGAATAAGTCCTTGTCTTAGTCCAAACACAGATAGATATGCTTATAAGGCAGTTCAAATAATATCTTAGCACAACCAGGGAGGCCTGGGTAAAAGTCTCAGGTTCAAGCAGAGCAGCAACAGCTTACATGTCCAGCAAATGCAGATGGAAACAAACACAAGCAGCCACATGGAGGATTACTGGAAACCGATGTATGCAGCCGAAACTCAGAGCTGAGTAGCAGGATCTCCACACAGGTTCACGGGAGCAGGTGCAGGTGCAGGTGCAAAGCCAGGGAGTCGTCAGGAGCTGGATGCAAGGCAGAATACTCTAGCACAGACTAAGGGCTGGGGTGGAGTTATATAGCAGGAAGACACAGTGCACATGAGACTAAAGACGCCATCTTGGAAAAGGGCAGTAATGCACAAAAGGTAATCAAAATGTTCAGAGTCTTGACATTACTCCCTCCTTAGAAGTGGCCTCAGGACGATCCTGGACCTGGTTTCTCAGGGAATCTTTGATGAAAACGAGAGATCTTCTGTTGGGCATTGATGTTTTCCACAGGTTCCCAAGAGTCTTCCTCAGGAGGATATCCCTTCCATCTTATAAGATATTGGAGCCGATTCCTGCAAATCCTGGAATCAATAATTTCCTCCACCACAAATTGTTCTTGCCCATCAATCACCACAGGCTGCGGAGGTGGCACAACACGTCCCTGGAAGGTATTAGGAGATACAGGCTTTAGTAGATACATGAAAAACTGGGTGTACCTTCATAGTCCTAGGCAGCTTCAGACAGCAGGCCACAGAGCTCACAATACCATTGTTCTTAAAAGGGCCAATGAATTTCTGTCCAAGTTTTTGTGAAGGAACGTTTAACTTCAGATTCTTAGTTGATAACCATACGGAATCTCCTACCTTGAACATGGGTGCAGGTTTACGGAATCTATCAGCCGATCTCTTATAACGTTCTTGAGCCGTGGTCAGGGATTCTGTTATGACCCCAATGGCAGGGGGTCTCAGAGACAATAGCGAAGTCTGCAAACATAAAACCCAGCTCATAGGGCAGTGGTAACTGGGCTGACCATATACCTGAACCTAGCACACAAATACCAGCAGCCGGGGAACGTACCTACGTTGATTCTAGAGGTCTCGCGCCAGCCGGAGAACTAACTAACCCTAGCAGGGAAAAGAAAGACCTTTCTTGCCTCCAGAGGAAATACCCCAAAAAGTTGGATACAAGCCCCCAACAAATAATAACGGTGAGGTAAGAAGAAAAGACAAACGCAAGAAATGAACTAGGTTCCCTCACAAAAACTCCACGCGGAATATTCAAGAACCCCCGAACCGTCTAACGGCACGGGGGGAGAACATCCGCCCCCTAGAGCTTCAGCAATATAAGGAATCACATATAGTACAAGCTAGACAAAAATAAGAGCACAGAAAATAACCAAAAACAAGAAAGCAGAACTTAGCGTAATTTTGCAAAGAACCAGGACCAGCAGATAGGAGCAAACAGAAGGATCTGATTACAACGATGCCAGGCACCAGACTGAAAATCCAGGAAGTTCAAATAGCGACACCCCTGGACTAACGAGGCCAGGTGGATACCAAGCAAGGGAAGGAATATCAAAGTGTAATATCACTAGTGACCACAAGAGGGAGCCAAAAGGTCTAATTCACAACAGTACCCCCCCCCTTAAGGAGGGGTCACCGAACCCTCACCAAGACCACCAGGGCGATCAGGATGAGCAGCGTGAAAGGCACAAACCAAATCGGCCGCATGCACATCAGAGTCGACCACCCAGGAATTATCCTCCTGACCATAGCCCTTCCACTTGACCAGATACTGAAGCCTCCGCCTGGAGAGACGAGAATCCAAGATCTTTTCCACCACGTACTCCAACTCGCCCCCAACCAACACCGGAGCAGGAGGCTCAACAGAAGGAACCACAGGCACAACGTACCGCCGCAACAAAGACCTATGGAACACGTTGTGAATGGCAAACGACACAGGAAGTTCCAAGCGAAAGGACACTGGATTAAGAATTTCCAAAATCTTATAAGGACCGATGAAGCGAGGCTTAAATTTAGGAGAGGAGACCTTCATAGGAACAAAGCGATCACATACCACCCAGATGACAGACATGCCCCGAGACACTGGAAGATCCGAAATGAAATCCATGGAAATGTGTGTCCAAGGCCTCTTCGGGACAGGCAAGGGCAAAAGCAACCCGCTGGCACGAGAACAGCAAGGCTTAGCCCGAGCACAAGTCCCACAGGACTGCACAAATGACCGCACATCCCGTGACAAGGAAGGCCACCAAAAGGACCTACCCACCAAATCTCTGGTGCCAAAAATACCCGGATGCCCTGACAACACCGAGGAGTGAACCTCGGAAATGACTCTACTGGTCCATTTGTCAGGAACAAACAGTCTGTCAGGTGGACAAGAGTCAGGTCTATCAGCCTGAAATCTCTGCAACACACGTCGCAAATCCGGAGAAATGGCCGACAAGATTACACCCTCTTTAAGAATACCAACTGGCTCTGAGGCTCCAGGAGAGTCAGGCACAAAGCTCCTAGAAAGAGCATCAGCCTTAACATTCTTTGAACCAGGCAGGTACGAGACCACGAAGTCAAAACGGGAGAAAAATAATGACCAACGGGCCTGTCTAGGATTCAGGCGTTTAGCAGACTCGAGATACATCAGATTTTTGTGATCAGTCAAAACCACCACACGATGCTTAGCACCCTCGAGCCAATGACGCCACTCCTCAAATACCCACTTCATGGCCAACAACTCCCGATTGCCAACATCATAATTCCGCTCAGCAGGCAAAAATTTCCTAGAAAAAAAGCACATGGTCTCATTACTGAGCAACCAGGGCTTCTCTGCGACAAAACGGCCCCTGCACCGATCTCAGAAGCATCCACTTCAACCTGAAAGGGAAGCGAGACATCAGGCTTACACAAAACAGGCGCCGAAGTAAACCGGCGCTTCAGCTCCTGAAAAGCCTCCACGGCTGCAGGAGCCCAGTTAGCAACATCAGAACCTTTCTTGGTCATATCCGTCAAAGGTTTAACAACGCTAGAAAAATTAGCGATAAAACGACGGTAGAAGTTAGCAAAACCCAAGAACTTCTGAAGACTCTTAACCGACGTGGGCTGAGTCCAATCATGAATAGCTCGGACCTTGACTGGGTCCATCTCCACAGCAGAAGGGGAGAAGATAAAACCCAAAAAGGGAACCTTCTGCACACCAAAGAGACACTTTGAGCCCTTAATAAACAAAGCATTCTCACGCAAAACCTGAAACACCATCCTGACCTGCCTTACATGGGAGTCCCAATCATCAGAAAAAAACAGAATATCATCCAGATAAACAATCATAAATTTATCCAGATACTTCCGGAAGATGTCATGCATAAAGGACTGAAACACTGAAGGAGCATTAGAGAGCCCAAGAGGCATCACCAAATACTCAAAATGACCTTCGGGCGTATTAAATGCAGTTTTCCATTCATCTCCCTGCTTAATGCGCACAAGGTTGTACGCACCACGAAGGTCTATCTTGGTGAACCACTTGGCACCCTTAATCCGGGCAAACAAGTCCGACAACAGAGGCAAAGGATACTGAAATTTAACAGTGATTTTATTCAGAAGTCCATAGTCTATACAAGGTCTCAAAGATCCGTCCTTCTTGGCCACAAAGAAAAATCCCGCACCAAGAGGGGAAGAGGATGGACGAATATGTCCCTTCTCCAGAGACTCCTTAATATACGAACGCATTGCGGTATGCTCAGGTACAGACAGATTAAATAATCTTCCCTTAGGAAACTTACTACCTGGAATCAAATCTATAGCGCAGTCACAGTCCCTATGAGGAGGAAGAGCACTGGACCTGGACTCGCTGAATACATCCTGATAATCAGACAAATACTCAGGAACATCCGAAGGAGTAGAGGAAGCAATAGACACCGGCGGGGAATCGCAATGAATTCCCTGACAGCCCCAACTTGACACAGACATAGCCTTCCAATCCAAAACTGGATTGTGAGTTTGTAACCATGGCAGACCCAAAACGACCAAATCATGCATTTTATGCAAAACAAGAAAACGAATCACCTCTCGATGTTCAGGAGACATGCACATGGTCACCTGTGTCCAAAACTGCGGCTTATTTTCTGCCAATGGCGTAGCATCAATACCTCTCAGAGGAATAGGATTAACCAAAGGCTCCAGAACAAAACCACAGCGCTTGGCAAACGACAGATCCATAAGACTCAGGGCAGCACCTGAATCCACAAACGCCATAACAGGATAGGAAGACAATGAGCAAATTAAAGTCACAGACAAAATAAATTTAGGTTGCAAATTACCAATGGCGACCGGACTAACCACCTTTGTTAAGCGTTTAGAGCATGCTGATATAACATGTGTAGAATCACCACAGTAGAAACACAACCCATTCTGACGTCTATGATTTTTCCGTTCAATTCTAGTCTGAACTCTATCACATTGCATTAACTCAGGTGTCTGTTCAGACAACACCACCAGAGGATTAGCGACTTTGCGCTCCCGTAAACGCCGGTCAATTTGAATAGCCAACGCCATGGAATCATTCAGACTTGTAGGAACGGAGAAACCCACCATCACATTCTTAATGGCTTCAGAAAGGCCATTTCTGAAATTTGCGGCCAGAGCACACTCATTCCACTGAGTAAGCACGGACCATTTCCGAAATTTTTGGCAATAAACTTCAGCTTCATCCTGGCCCTGAGAGATAGCCAGCAAAGCTTTTTCTGCCTGAATTTCAAGATTGGGCTCCTCGTATAGCAACCCAAGCGCCAGAAAAAACGCATCAACATCTGCCAAAGCCGGATCGCCTGACGCTAACGAGAAGGCCTGATCCTGAGGGTCGCCCCGTAAGAAAGAGATAACAATTTTTACTTGCTGAGCTGAGTCTCCAGACGAACGAGGTCTCAGAGATAGAAACAATTTACAATTATTCCTGAAATTTCTAAATTTAAATCGGTCTCCAGAGAACAATTCCGGAATAGGTATTTTAGGTTCTGACATAGGACTGCTAGTAACAAAATCTTGAATACTCTGCACACGAGCAGCAAGCTGATCCACACTAGTAATCAAGGTCTGGACATTCATGTCTGCAGCAAGGCTCCAGCCACTCTGAGATAAAGGGGAGGAAAGAGAGAAAAAAAAAAAACCTCAGAATTTCCTTTCTTATAATCCCACTTCTGCAATGCATTAAATATTCACTTATGGCCTGGCATACTGTTATGACCCCAATGGCAGGGGGTCTCAGAGACAATAGCGAAGTCTGCAAACATAAAACCCAGCTCATAGGGCAGTGGTAACTGGGCTGACCATATACCTGAACCTAGCACACAAATACCAGCAGCCGGGGAACGTACCTACGTTGATTCTAGACGTCTCGCGCCAGCCGGAGAACTAACTAACCCTAGCAGGGAAAAGAAAGACCTTTCTTGCCTCCAGAGGAAATACCCCAAAAAGTTGGATACAAGCCCCCAACAAATAATAACGGTGAGGTAAGAAGAAAAGACAAACGCAAGAAATGAACTAGGTTTTAGCAAAGAGAGGCCCGCTAACTAATAGCAGAATATAGGAAGATGACTTATATGGTCAGCAAAAACCCTCACAAAAACTCCACGCGGAATATTCAAGAACCCCCGAACCGTCTAACGGCACGGGGGGAGAACATCCGCCCCCTAGAGCTTCAGCAATATAAGGAATCACATATAGTACAAGCTAGACAAAAATAAGAGCACAGAAAATAACCAAAAACAGGAAAGCAGAACTTAGCGTAATTTTGCAAAGAACCAGGACCAGCAGATAGGAGCAAACAGAAGGATCTGATTACAACGATGCCAGGCACCAGACTGAAAATCCAGGAAGTTCAAATAGCGACACCCCTGGACTAACGAGGCCAGGTGGATACCAAGCAAGGGAAGGAATATCAAAATGTAATATCACTAGTGACCACAAGAGGGAGCCAAAAGGTCTAATTCACAACAGGATTCCTTCAGAACCTCCAGCCTTTCCTCAACTGCTGGAACGGGAGAATTAATTGGAGACCTAGGTAAGATACATGGATGATAACCCAGATTGGCAAAGAAAGGAGTGAACTTAGTGGAGGCGCTCTGAGAATTGTTGTATGAAAATTCGGCTAACGGCTGTAATTCCAACCAATCATCTTGGAGATGGCTAACATAGCATCTTAGATATTGTTCCAACATCTGGTTGGTACGCTCAGTCAGACCATTTGTCTGGGGTTGGTAAGCGGAAGAGAGACAGACATTAATATTGAGTGCAGAGCAAAACCCCTTCCAGAATCTTGAAGTGAACTGTACGCCACGATCAGAGATGATCGAGGAGTCTTGTAACGAGCACATACTTTGCAAGAGAGAACATAGTCCTTAGTATCCTTCAGGCAAGTTGGCCACCTGAAAAATCGGCTTAGGAACTCTTGTGTCTTCTGTACCCCCCTGTGACCAGCCAACTTGGAGTCATGTACCAACTTGAGGATCTGCAGACGGACGGCCTCAGGACGTAGATACATCGATCTCTGAACCACATGCCACCCTTAAAGACAAGATTAATATCAACAGGTGGGTTGGCCAGAAATACATCACCGTCATAAGCCTCCCTGCACTTCTTCCACAAGTCCTGATCGTGGATAACTCCGATGAAATTGGCATCAGATAGAATGGTCTTGGACGGGGCTCCAGGTACGGAATCCGCAGCATGGATTCGGGATAAAGCATCAGCCTTCCCATTACGAGAACCTGGATGGTACGAGATAACAAAATTAAATTGATTTAAAAATAAATTCCAACAAGCCTGATGAGGAGAAAGACATCTAGTGGATCTGAGGAACTCTAAATTGCAATGGTCAGTAAGCACTACGATCTGTTGTGCAGCTCCTTGCAGATGATGCCTCCATTCCTTGAAAGCCGCAATAATAGCCAGCAATTCCTTGTCTCCCACATCGTAATTCTTCTCTGCTGAGGTTAGTCGGGAAAAGAAAGCACAAGGATGTAGCAGACCCATCTCTCCAGTTCTTTGGGAGAGAATAGTCCCCAAGGCATTATCAGAAGCGTCCACCTCCACAATGAAAGAAAGTGTTGGATCTGGGTGTATCAACAGCGGTGCTGAGGTGAAACAGATATTAAGCCGATCAAAAGCTTCTTGAGCCTGTGATGACCACTTAAAGGGCTTTTTCTTCTTTGTCAAGGAAGTAATGGGACGGACAATATCAGAAAAATTTCGAATAAAACGTCTGTAGAAATTTGCAAAACCAATAAAACGTTGCACCTCCTTAACATTCTTGGGTACTGGCCAGTCAATGATAGCCTGAATCTTACCAGATTCCATGTTCAGCCCCTGGGGAGAGATGATAAAACCTAAGAACTGTATCTCAGAACGATGGAACTCGCATTTCTCCGGCTTGATATACAGATGGTTCTCTTTCAGATGTTTTAAAACAGCTTTGACATGTTCTTCATGTTCCTGTAGAGAGTCAGAAAAGATTAGAATATTGTCCAAATAGATCACCACAAACTGGTCCAACAAATCTCTGAAAATGTCATTAGCAAGGTGTTGAAATGCTGCAGGGGCATTACAAAGCCCGAAGGGCATCACGAGATATTCAAAGTGTCCATACCGGCATCAGAATGCTGTCTTCCACTCATCCACTGGACGAATACGCACCAAATTATAAGCCCCACGAAGATCCAGTTTAGAGAACACCTTAGCATGGCAGACTCTTTCCAGTAATTCGGGAATCAGAGGCAAAGGGTAATGATTCCGTACGGTTACCTTATTGAGCTCTCAATAGTCCACACAGGGTCTCAGGGACCCACCTTCTTCTTTACAAAAAATATAGGTGCCCCTGCTGGTGAAGAAGAAGGACGTATGAAGCCTTTGGCAAGATTTTCATCAATATACTCCTTTAAGGCTTGAAGCTCAGGTGCCGCCAAAGGGTATACGATACCAAAAGGAATAGCTGCCCCAGGGAGCAACTCAATGGGACAGTCATAATGCCTGTGTGGAGGAAGCTGATCTGCATTCTTCTTGTCACAGATGTCAGAGAACTCTTTATATGCTGAAGGTAAAATAAATACCTGTACCGGTGGTTCCGTAGCTGTGGACTCGGGGACACCTTCAGTTAATGCTGAGTTGCTCCTTGTTGGAAAGATAATCTCCTTGGTCTCCCAGTTGATAGTTGGATTCTGAGAACGCAACCAAGGGATGCCTAAAATCACAGGAAAATGAGAAGAAATTAACAAGAAAGAGAGTTGCTCTTGATGATTAGGCTTCAACAAAATCTCAAGGGGTACGGTCTCCTGATCCACAGGCCCGGAGATTAAAGGTGACCCATCCACTGTTTCCATGGAAATTGGAGAGGCTCTTTGCTGAATTTCAATACCATGTTCCTTGGCAAATGCGATATCCATAAAATTGCCACCTGCACCAGAGTCAATCATAGCTGCACTGGAAATCCACTGTCCTGTACACAGGATCTTAATTGGTAGGGTACAATGAGAGTTCTTTTCATTTAGCTCCTTGGCTGGTGAAGTCATAGAAAATGAATGGAATACAGCGTTTAAAGGCAGGCTACATTCAGAGATGTCAGATTCGTCATCATAGTTGTCATACTCCCCTACTGCTGCTAGCACCTTGTTAGGCCACTTGGGACACTTGGGACAGTTGATTAGAAAGTGGTCAGACTGGCCGCAGTAGAAACATAGACTTTCTCGAAGGCGATGCTCCCGGCGCTCATTACTCTCACGCCTCTGAACAGAATCAATTTGCATGGGCACCTCCTCTACCTCTCGAGATGTTTTACCTGCAGGCTCTTTGGAAGGAAGGGAAAAGTTAGAAATACGGTTATATGCAGCAAACTTCTCCTGCCTACGCTCAGTAAGGTGAATGTCAATGCGCACACAATGCTGTATAAATGTTTCTAGCTCTTGTGGTGATTCAGAGTGAGCGAATTCATCCTTTACAATGCTAGACAGACCCCTTTTAAAAATAGGTAATTGTGCATAACTGTCCCAATTAGTATCTACCGCTAATCTCCTGAATTCAGTAGCATACTCAATAAAAGAACGTTTAGCCTGGCGTAAAGACAATAAAGCAGATTCAGCGGTTGCACTGCGATTAGGGTCATCAAACATTAATGCCATAGCGGCCAAAAAATCGTCCAAATTATTTAACCGCGGGTCACGAGACTCAATCATCGGATTCGCCCAGGCGAGCGCTCATGCGGTCAGCAGCATGATTACACACAATACTTTGGATCTATCATTAGGAAAATGGTCAGCATGCACATCAAAATATAGCATACATTGATTCACAAAGCCACAAAATTTGTCGCGATCACCATTAAATCTGAATGGGGGCAACTTAGGTGGGCTAGCTGGTGGTGGTTGCCCAGATGGTAAAGTCGCTTGTGCAGCCATTTGCATGCTTATGTCCTGAAAAGCCCGTCCATACTGGGTGTCAGGACTCTGAACATTTTTCACCTTTTGTGCATTACTGCCCTTTTCCAAGATGGAGTCTTTGGTCTCATGTGCACTGTGTCTTCCTGCTATAAAACTCCACCCCAGCCTTCAGTCTGTGCTAGAGTATTCTGCCTTGCATCCAGCTCCTGACCTCTGATTACTCCCTGGCTATATACCTGCTCCTGTGAACCTGTGTGGTGATCCTGCTACTCTGTTCTGAGTTCCTGCTGCATACACCAGTTTCCAGTAATCCTCCTTCATCTGCTGCTTGTGTTTACTTCCATCTGCATTTGCTGGACATGTAAGCTGTTTCTGCTCTGCAACAACCTGAGACTATTAACCAGGCCTCCCTGGTTGAGCTAAGATATGATTTGAACTGCCTTATAAGTTTATCTATCTGTGTTTGGACTAAGACAAGGATTTATTCGTCTCAAGTATCCTCAAGAATAACTGTGCTTCATAGACTTTCTGCTTGATTGCATTTTCCTCTGAAGTTTCCTATAGACTGCTAAGCTGCATTTACACCAAGTGTTGTGGACTTGAGTTTCTCTCTGCTCCTGTTTGAATCACCGTGTGATAATATAGACTTTACCACTTATGAAACTGTGTCCTGTAGTTGTCTTGTTCCATGCAAAGACTCTCCTGAGTTATCCCCTATAATTATTACACTGGGACTCTATGCCAGCAAGTTTGTTTTCCTGGGCTGCCATGCGGGTGCTTAAGTCCTGCAAAGTTTGTCCAAACACTTGTTAATTGTGTCCAAAGCTTCCAAACTACTTTTGCAGACCTTCCACATCTTTCTGCAGTGATCTAATTATGGAGAACACCTGCTCTAGTCTGCTTTCTGCAGTGATTGTTCCAGCAGTCTCCTCTTTTGAGGCTAGAGTATCCTGTAAAGAAATTATAAGGGATAACTTCGGAGACTCTTTGCATGGAACAAGACAACTACAGGACACAGTTTTATAAGTGGTAAAGTCTATATTATCACACGGTAATTCAAACAGGTGCAGAGGGAAACTCAAGTCCACAACACTTGGTGTAAATATTAAACGCAGCTTAACAGTCTATAGGAAACTTCAGAGGAAAATGCAATCACGCAGAAAGTCTATGAAGCACAATTATTCTTGAGGATACTTGACACGAATAAGTCCTTGTCTTAGTCCAAACACAGATAGATATGCTTATAAGGCAGTTCAAATAATATCTTAGCACAACCAGGGAGGCCTGGGTAAAAGTCTCAGGTTCAAGCAGAGCAGCAACAGCTTACATGTCCAGCAAATGCAGATGGAAACAAACACAAGCAGCCAGATGGAGGATTACTGGAAACCGATGTATGCAGCCGAAACTCAGAGCTGAGTAGCAGGATCTCCACACAGGTTCATGGGAGCAGGTGCAGGTGCAAAGCCAGGGAGTCGTCAGGAGCTGGATGCAAGGCAGAATACTCTAGCACAGACTAAAGGCTGGGGTGGAGTTATATAGCAGGAAGACACAGTGCACATGAGACCAAAGACGCCATCTTGGACAAGGGCAGTAATGCACAAAAGGTAATCAAAATGTTCAGAGTCTTGACATAAACTGTAGTGAAACACTTGGGGGTTCAAAGTTCTCACAACACATCTAGATAAGTTCCTTGGGGGGTCTAGTTTCCAATATGGGGTCACTTGTAGGGGGTTTCTAGGTACATTAGGGACTCTGCAAATGCAATGTGATGCCTGCAGACCAATCCATCTAAGTCTGCATTCCAAATGATGCTCCTTCCCTTCCGAGCTCTGCCATGCGCTCAAACAATGGTTCCCCACCACATAAGGGGTATCAGCGTACTCAGGACAAATTGGACAACAACTTTTGGGGTCCAATTTCAACTGTTACCCTTGGAAAAATACAAAACTGGGGGCTAAAAAATAATTTTTGTGGAAAAAAAAAGACTTTTTATTTTCACAGCTCTGCGTTATAAACTGTAGTGAAACACTTGGGGGTTCAAAGTTCTCACCATACATCTAGATAAGTTCCTTGGGGGGTCTTGTTTCCAATATGGGGTCACTTGTGGGGGGGTTTCTACTGCTAAGGTACATTAGGGACTCTGCAAACGCAATGTGACGCCTGCAGACCAATCCATCTAAGTCTGCATTCCAAATGATGCTCCTTCCCTTCCGAACTCTGCCATGTGCTCAAACGGTGGTCCCCCCCCCCACATATGGGGTATCAACGTACTCAGGACAAATTGGACAACAACTTTTGGGGTCCAATTTCAACTGTTACCCTTGGAAAAATACTAAAATGGGGGCTAAAAAATAATTTTTGTGGAAAAAAAATAATTTTTATTTTCATGGTTCTGCGTTATAAACTGTAGTGAAACACTTGGGGGTTCAAAGCTCTCACAACACATCTAGATGAGTTCCTTAGGGGGTCTACTTTCCAAAAAGGTGTCACTTGTGGGGGGTTTCAATGTTTAGGCACATCAGTGGCTCTCCAAACGCAACATGGCGTCCCATCTCAATACCAGTCAATTTTGCATTGAAAAGTCAAACGGAGCTCCTTCCCTTCCGAGCTCTCCTATGCGCCCAAACAGTGGTTTACCCCCACATATGGGGTATCAGCGCACTCAGGACAAATTGTACAACAGCTTTTGGCATCCAATTTCTTCTCTTACCCTTGGGAAAGTAAAACATTGGGGGTGAAAAGATCATTTTTGTGAAGAAATATGATTTTTTATTTTTACGGCTCTGCATTATAAACTTCTGTGAATCACTTAATGGGTAAAAGTGCTCACCACACATCTAGATAAGTTCCTTAGGGGGTCTTCTTTCCAAAATGGTGTCACTTGTGGGGGGTTTCAATGTTTAGGCACATCAGGGGCTCTCCAAACGCAACATGGCATCCCATCTCAATTCCAGTCAATTTTGCATTGAAAAGTCAAATGGCACTCATTCGCTTCCGAGCTCTGCCATGCGCCCAAACAGTGGTTTACCCCCAAATATGGGGTATCGGCGTACTCAGGACAAATTTTACAACAACTTTTGGGGTCCATTTTCTCCTGTTACCTTTGGTAAAATAAAACAAATTGGAGCTGAAGTAAATTTTTTGTGAAAAAAAGTTAAATGTTCATTTTTATTTAAACATTCCAAAAATTCCTGTGAAACACCTGAAGGGTTAATAAACTTCTTGAATGTGGTTTTGAGCACCTTGAGGGGTGCAGTTTTTAGAATAGTGTCACACTTGGTTATTTTCTATCATATAGACCCCTGAAAATGACTTCAAATGAGATGTGGTCCCTAAAAAAAAATGGTGTTGTAAAAATGAGAAATTGCTGGTCAACTTTTAACCCTTATAACTCCCTAACAAAAAAAAATGTTGGTTCCAAAATTGTGCTGATGTTAAGAAGACATGTGGAAAATGTTACTTATTAAGTATTTTGTGTCACATATCTCTGTGATTTAATTGCATAAAAATTCAAAGTTGGAAAATTGCAAAATTTTCAAAATTTTCGCCAAATTTCCATTTTTTTCACAAATAAATCCAAGTAATATCAAAGAAATTTTACAACTATCATGAAGTACAATATGTCACGAGAAAACAGTGTCAGAATCACTGGGATCCGTTGAAGCGTTCCAGAGTTATAACCTCATAAAGAGACAGTGGTCAGAATTGTAAAAATTGGCCTGGTCATTAACGTGCAAACCACCCTTTGGGGGTAAAGGGGTTAACATCAAATGTGACCAGTAGAGAGTTAGGCGGTACCTTATGAAATACACTTTAAGAATTCCCCTGTGTCCAGAAGAAAGGAGGAAGAGGTTTGGGTAATTGGAGTTATGATTTTCTCCAGGTAAATGGATAATGGAGATAGGATAGAGTCGGTCGAAGTGACTATCGGTCTTCCAGGGGGGTTTTGTAAGTCCTTATGAATTTTGGGTAGGGTGTAAAATACCGGTATAATAGGATTTTCCTTTTTAAGATACTCGTGGGTTTTTAGGTCCAAAATACCTAATTGAGAGTATTTAGATAAGATGGATTCAATTTTAGAGCGGATCTCAGGGGTAGGGTCCCTCGTGAGTTTCCTATTGACTGTTGTGTCACTCAATTGTCTGTTAATCTCAGATATGTATGATGTCTTGTCCATTACGACTAGGGCGCCTCCCTTATCAGCTGGCTTAATGACCAAGTTGTCATCTTTTTGAAGTGATGCCAATGCTTGATGCTTGGTGGGAGAGAGGTTAGAAGGGAAAAACAGTCTATTATTCTCTTTATCATTACGTATAGTATGAAAGGAATCCTGAACAAAATTAATGAAGGTCTCAACTGCATGAGGTGGACAAAAAGTACTCTTATTGCGAAGACCTAGATTGGTGATGGACATGGAATTTGTGGTGGGTAAAGAAACAACATTTGCAATAGGTGATGTGGCAAAATGGGCTTTAAGTCTCAGAAGACAAAAGAAGCATTGCAAGTCCATTTCGACAGTCACTCTGCATTTGGCAGCAGAAGGTCTCTGCATTTGGCATTGCAAACCCCTTCTTAATCCTTCTGACTTGTGGACCCAGTGGCAACCTCCCTCCTGCTCTAATTGACATACCTGGACCTGGGTGTTTATAGGCTCTCAGTATGCTTTAGGGAGTCACCGGTGATATTCACATTTTACCTTGTGAAGGCCTAGAGCTATAGCAGTCGGCTTACTTCCTCTCTGGTACTTTTGGAGGATGTTTGGTGATACCTCTCTGAGTCTGCTCAAGCTAAGTTGCTTCCCCCTTGTTTATCTCCCTCCTTCTCTATAGTGTACAGAAGGGACTGACCAGTGCTCATCCCCCCTCTTCCCTATTCAGGGCCTAGCTCTAGGGAAATACAGGGCTTAAGTTCCTGCTCGGCGATTGATGTGGAACCAAGATAGAGATTTGCCTAGGGGTCTCCACTCCTCCTTTCCCTAGCGTTTTCCCTTTCTTCACCTCTTCCCTTCGTGTTCCAACACTGTGTGTGACATTATCACCGGTCACATGGTTTTATTTCTGTTATTTTTCCTTGGCTGTGGTTTTTCCCTTTTCAGCCTTGGTTATGGGTCCGGTTGCAGGGCTGGCAGAGCAGTTACGCTGTCTGTCTCTGGAGGCGAATGATCTCCGCTATGAGGTTAGACAGCAGCAACAGCGGCTGCAGTTCGCTGACGTTGAGATCTCTGCGGGTAGGTTGGTCCACTTTGAACTCAAGGGTGCCCTCGCGGACAGGTTTTCTGGAGGCAGAGACAAGTTTTTTGTGTTCAAGGAAGCTTGCATACTGTATTTTAAACTGCGTCCTCACTCCTCCAGAAATGAGGAGCACGAGTTGGTATTGTGATCTCTCTGCTGCAAGGAGATCCTCAATCTGGGGTTTCTCTTTGCCGCAGGATTCGGTTTGTCTCTAGTCTGTGGAGGATTTTTTGGGGCTCTGTTATGGTTTCCAATGGCAAGGAAACATCAGAAGCATAGAATAAACGGACAAGCTCTCGGGTGATGGAAACTAGAGCTGACCGCGATGCTAAACCTACACACCACACTAGAAGTAGCCAGGGGGCATTCCTGCGTTGTCTCTAGATGCCGCGCGCCAGCCGGAGAACTAACTACCCCTGGTAGAAGAAAACACAGTCCTGGCTTGCCTCCAGAGAATGTCCCCACAGGAGATAGCAGCCCCCCACATATAATAACGGTGAGAGCAGATGAAAAGACACACGTAGTGTGAAAGCAGATTTAGCACAGAGAGGCCCGCTAACTAAATAGCAGAAAGATACAACAGAGGACTTCGCGGTCAGCTGCAAAACCCTTCAAAACACCATCCTGAAATTACCTTAACTCATGTGACAACTCATGCCACTGGAGTGGTAATTTCAGCCCAACAAGAGCTTCCAGCTGCAGAGATTCACATAAGTGCAAACTGGACAAAACATACAAAAATAGACTTAAGGACTAAAGTGTCCAACTTAGCTGAGCAGAAAACTGGGAGCAGGAACATGCAACAGAATCACTCTGGATACATTGATGGCCAGCATTAGAATGACTGAGGAGCAAGGTTAAATAGGATACTCCCACATCCTGATAGGAACAGGTGAACTGAGAAGGCAAAGCTTGCAGGACACCAGTACCACAAGAGACCACCGGGGGAGCCCACGAACCGAATCACAACAGTGCCCCCCCTTAAGGAGGGGGCACCGAACCCTCACAAGAACCACCAGGGCGATCTGGATGAGCCCTATGAAAGGCACGGACCAAATCAGAAGCATGAACATCAGAAGCTGTAACCCAAGAATTATCCTCTTGACCGTAGCCCTTCCATTTCACCAGATATTGAAGTCTCCGTCTGGAAACACGGGAGTCCAAGATTTTCTCCACCACGTACTCCAATTCACCCTCAACCAGCACAGGAGCAGGAGGCTCAACAGAAGGCACAAGTGGTACCTCATACCTCCGCAATAATGACCGATGGAAGACATTATGGATAGCAAAGGATGCTGGGAGGTCCAAATGAAAAGACACAGGGTTAAGAATTTCCAAAATCTTATAAGGACCGATGAACCGAGGCTTAAACTTAGGAGAAGAGACCCTCATAGGGACAAAACGGGAGGACGACCACACCAAGTCCCCAACACGAAGACGAGGACCAACACGACGATGGCGATTAGCAAAACGTTGAGTCCTCTCCTGGGACAACTCCAAATTGTCCACCACCTGCCCCCAAATACGATGCAACCTATCCACCATGGTATCCACTCCAGGACAATCCGAAGACTCCACCTGACCAGATGAAAAACGAGGATGGAACCCTGAATTGCAAAAGAAAGGGGAGACCAAAGTGGCAGAACTGGCCCGATTATTAAGGGCAAACTCAGCCAACGGCAAAAAGGAGACCCAGTCATCCTGATCAGCAGACACGAAACACCTCAAATAAGTCTCCAAGGTCTGATTAGTACGTTCCGTCTGGCCATTTGTCTGGGGATGAAATGCAGACGAAAAAGACAAATCAATGCCCATCCTGGCACAAAACGCCCGCCAAAATCTGGACACAAACTGGGATCCCCTGTCGGAAACGATATTCTCCGGAATACCATGCAGCCGAACCACATTCTGAAAAAACAGGGGCACCAACTCAGATGAGGAAGGCAGCTTGGGCAAGGGCACCAAATGAACCATCTTAGAAAAGCGGTCACACACCACCCAAATGACGGACATCTTCTGAGAAACAGGGAGATCAGAAATAAAATCCATAGAGATGTGTGTCCAAGGCCTCTTAGGAACAGGCAAGGGCAACAACAACCCACTAGCCCGAGAACAACAAGGCTTGGCCCGAGCACAAACATCGCAAGACTGCACAAAAGTACGCACGTCCCGAGACAGGGAAGGCCACCAGAAGGACCTAGCCACCAAATCTCTGGTACCAAAAATTCCCGGATGACCTGCCAACGCAGAAGAATGAACCTCCGAGATGACTCTATTGGTCCACTCATCCGGCACAAACAATCTACCAGGCGGACAACGATCAGGCCGATCCGCCTGAAACTCTTGTAAAGCACGTCGCAGGTCTGGGAAGACAGCAGACAATATCACCCCATCCTTAAGTATACCTGTAGGTTTAGAATCACCAGGGGAATCAGGTTCAAAACTCCTAGAAAGGGCATCCGCCTTCACATTCTTAGTACCTGGCAGATACGAAACCACAAAATTAAACCGGGAGAAAAACAACGACCAGCGCGCCTGTCTAGGATTCAGACGTCTGGCCGACTCAAGATAAATCAAATTTTTGTCATCAGTCAAGACCACCACCTGATGTTTAGCACCCTCAAGCCAATGACGCCACTCCTCGAATGCCCACTTCATCGCCAAAAGCTCCCGATTACCGACGTCATAATTTCGCTCGGCGGGCGAAAATTTTCGAGAAAAGAACGCACAAGGTCTCATCACTGAACAATCTGAACTTTTCTGCGACAAAACCGCCCCCGCTCCGATCTCAGAAGCATCAACTTCCACCTGAAAAGGAAGAGAAACATCAGGCTGGCACAACACCGGAGCAGAAGAAAAACGGCGCTTAAGCTCCCGAAAGGCCTCCACAGCAGCAGGAGACCAATCTGCAACATCAGCACCCTTTTTAGTCAAATCAGTCAAAGGCCTGACAACGCTAGAAAAACCAGTTATGAATCGACGATAAAAGTTAGCAAAGCCCAAAAATTTCTGAAGGCCCTTAAGAGAAGTCGGTTGCGTCCAGTCACAAATAGCCCGAACCTTCACAGGATCCATCTCAATAGAAGAGGGGGAAAAAATGTACCCCAAAAAAGAAATCTTCTGAACCCCAAAAACACACTTTGAACCTTTAACAAACAGAGAATTGGTCCGCAAAACCTGAAAAACCCTCCTAACTTGTTGAACATGAGATTCCCAGTCATCCGAAAAAATCAAGATATCGTCCAAATACACAATCATAAATTTATCCAGATATTCACGGAAAATATTGTGCATAAAAGACTGAAAGACCGAAGGGGCATTTGACAGACCAAAAGGCATCACCAAATACTCAAAATGGCCCTCGGGCGTATTAAATGCGGTTTTCCACTCATCCCCCTGCTTAATTCGCACCAAATTATACGCACCGCGAAGATCAATCTTAGAGAACCACTTCGCCCCCTCAATGCGAGCAAATAAATCTGTCAGCAATGGCAAAGGATACTGATACTTGACTGTGATCTTATTCAAGAGTCTATAATCAATACAAGGTCTCAAAGAACCATCGCTTTTAGCTACGAAAAAGAACCCCGCTCCAAGAGGAGACGAAGAAGGACGAATATGTCCCTTTTCCAAGGACTCCCTAATATACTCTCGCATGGCAGCATGTTCAGGTACAGACAGATTGAATAGACGACCCTTAGGAAATTTACTGCCAGGGATCAAATCTATGGCGCAATCGCAATCTCTGTGAGGAGGAAGAGAATTAAGAGTAGATTCCTCAAAAACCTCACGATAATCAGACAAAAACTCAGGAATTTCAGAGGGAATAGATGAAGCAATGGAGACCAAAGATGTGTCCCCATGATTTCCCTGACATCCCCAGCTTAGTACAGACATTGTTTTCCAGTCAAGGACTGGGTTATGAGTTTGCAACCATGGCAATCCCAGCACCAACACATCATGTAGATTATACAGTACAAGGAAGCGAATCACCTCTTGATGGTCTGGAGTCATACGCATAGTCACTTGTGTCCAGTATTGTGGTTTATTACTAGCCAATGGTGTAGAATCAATACCCTTTAAAGGTATAGGAACTTCCAGAGGCTCTAGATCAAACCCACAGCGCCTGGCAAAGGACCAATCCATAAGACTCAAAGCGGCGCCAGAATCCACATACGCATCCGCAACAATAGAAGATAACGAACAAATTAGAGTTACAGACAAAATAAACTTGGACTGCAAAGTGCCAATAGCAGAGGATTTATCAACTTTCTTTGTTCGTTTAGAGCATGCTGATATAACATGAGTAGAATTTCCACAATAGAAGAACAAATGATTTTTGCGCCTATAAATCTGTCGTTCGCTTCTGGACAGAAAGCTATCACATTGCATACTCTGTGGTGCCTCTTCAGAAGACACCGCCAACTGGTGCACAGGTTTGCGTTCCCGTAAACGCCGATCAATCTGAATTGCCATTGTCATGGACTCATTCAGACCAGTAGGCGCAGGAAACCCCACCATGACGTCTTTTACAGCATCAGAGAGACCTTCTCTGAAAATTGCCGCCAGAGCGCACTCATTCCACTGAGTAAGCACAGACCATTTTCGAAATTTTTGGCAATATATTTCGGCTTCATCTTGCCCCTGAGAGAGGGCTATTAGGGCTTTCTCAGCCTGAATCTCCAAATTGGGTTCCTCATAAAGCAACCCCAAAGCCAGAAAAAACGCATCCACATTGAGCAACGCAGGATCCCCTGGTGCCAATGAAAATGCCCAATTTTGGGGGTCACCCCGCAGTAAAGAAATAACAATTTTTACTTGCTGGGCAGGATCTCCAGCAGAATGAGATCTCAGCGAAAGAAACAATTTATAATTGTATTTAAAATTTAGAAAACAAGATCGATCTCCAGAAAAAAACTCCGGTATAGGAATTTTAGGTTCAGACCGAGGAGCATGTAACAAAAAATCTTGTATATTCTGAACTTTAGAGGCAAGATTATTCAAATTGGTAGCCAGACTCTGGGGATCCATATTTCAACAGATAAAGTCTGAGCCATTCAGGGGTTAAGAGGAGAGGAAAACAGGAGACTGCAATTAGAGCTGGAGTGCAACTTCAGAGGAAGGAAAAAAAAAAAAAAAAAAGGTTTCACACAGTTCCTTTTCTCTCCTGCTTCAGCCTATAGATTAAACATTTGGGCTGGCCATACTGTTATGGTTTCCAATGGCAAGGAAACATCAGAAGCATAGAATAAACGGACAAGCTCTCGAGTGATGGAAACTAGAGCTGACCGCGATGCTAAACCTACACACCACACTAGAAGTAGCCAGGGGGCATTCCTGCGTTGTCTCTAGATGCCGCGCGCCAGCCGGAGAACTAACTACCCCTGGTAGAAGAAAACACAGTCCTGGCTTGCCTCCAGAGAATGTCCCCACAGGAGATAGCAGCCCCCCACTATAATAACGGTGAGAGCAGATGAAAAGACACACGTAGTATGAAAGCAGATTTAGCACAGAGAGGCCCGCTAACTAAATAGCAGAAAGATACAACAGAGGACTTCGCGGTCAGCTGCAAAACCCTTCAAAACACCATCCTGAAATTACCTTAACTCATGTGACAACTCATGCCACTGGAGTGGTAATTTCAGCCCAACAAGAGCTTCCAGCTGCAGAGATTCACATAAGTGCAAACTGGACAAAACATACAAAAATAGACTTAAGGACTAAAGTGTCCAACTTAGCTGAGCAGAAAACTGGGAGCAGGAACATGCAACAGAATCACTCTGGATACATTGATGGCCAGCATTAGAATGACTGAGGAGCAAGGTTAAATAGGATACTCCCACATCCTGATAGGAACAGGTGAACTGAGAAGGCAAAGCTTGCAGGACACCAGTACCACAAGAGACCACCGGGGGAGCCCACGAACCGAATCACAACAGGGCTCTAGCCCTTATCTATGATGACCCTGACCAAGTCTCCTTGGCTGAGTCCAAGTTTCATCGCCTTCAGCAGGGGTATCGGTCAGTCGAGAAGTATAGCTCCGAATTCCGCAGATGGGCTACTGATACAAAATGAAATAACCCCGCTCTCAAGCCAATTTCTTTATGATGTTACTGAAAGGCTGAAGGATGCTTTGGCAGTGTACGAAACCCCTGAATTCTTGGAGGCTGCTATGTCGTTGGCTATACGTGTTGATAGACCCTTCAGGATAGGTTTGTAAGAACACCTTCTCTGGAACATCTTTTTCAGGGTATTGCCCCTTTGCCAAGGGAGCAGTCTAGCGGTGAACCAGTTCTGGGGAAGGTGGAGGAATCTATGCAGTTAGGGGGTGCCTCTGCATTGTACATTTTCCCAGAGATTCGCAAAACGAAGGGAGTGTTTTTTTGTGGAAAAAAGGGACATTTTATTGGGACTCTGTTCTTTGATGCCTAAGCAAAAGGAAACTCGTTTAACCCTTGGTAGTCTGGAGTTCAATAAGCAATGGGTGCATTTATCATCAACTTGCAGTTCCCCATTTGTCCTGACAGAAAAGGTGGTGCTTTTGGATTCAAAATCGAGGAGAGTTCTGTGTTTGACAGTGGAGCTCCGAGTCAGCATGATTAATGCAGAGTTTGTTAGAACTCATGGGCTGGCTTGCTGTACTTTAGTTAAGCCCATTCTCATCTTTGCCATCAACTCAGCGCCACTTGCACAGAAATCTCTGACTCAGATTGTACATAATGTAAGACTGAGGGTGGGGTCAGTTCATTGTGAGATAATTCCTTGCTATGTCCTGGACGGTCTTCCCACGCCAATTGTATTGGGTCTTCTCTGGTTGGTGAAATATAATCCGTTGGTGGATTGGCAAGACAGGAAAATCGTTGAGTGGGAAGATTATTGCTATGAGGGTTTTCATTGTGAAAAGTCTGGAGAAGGGACATATCCGACCCTTATCTTCACGGGTGGCAGCAGGATTCTTCTTTGTGAAGAAAAAACATGGCGGTCTATGTCCCTTTTTAGATTTCCATGAATTAAATCAGATTGCAGTCCGAAATCCATACCCTTTTCCTCTGATTTCGGATCTGTTCAGCCATGTCTTTGGAGCTAAGGTGTTCTCCAAGTTGCATTTAAGGGGGTCTACAACCTGGTTAAAATCAGGGAAAGGGATGAATGGAAAACAGCATTCAATACCCCTGAGGGTCATTTCGAGAGTCTGGTCATGCCTTTCGGTCTGACCAATGAACCTGCGGTTTTCCAACATTTCATTAATGATTGGTCTTTCTGGAGGATATTTTGGTTTACTCACCTGATTCCGAGACACATCGGGGGTATGTTAAACAGGTGTTGTAAATATTAAGGGATAGCAAACTATATGCCAAACTAGAGAAATGTGTTTTCGCCATACATGAGGTACAATTTTTGGGGTACCTGTTGTCATCTTCGGATTTTCTGATTGATCCAGAGAAGGTCTGTGCGGTCCTTGATTGGGACTGTCCCGAGAACCTGAAATATCTACAACACTTTCTGGGCTTGACTAATTTTTACCGGACATTCATCCAAAATTATTCTGTAGTTGTGAAACCCTGACATGACAAGGAAGAGGTCTGATTTTTCCAAATGGTTGGATGCCGCCTTGCAGGCTTTTTCCTCCCTAAAGAGCTGTTTGCCATGGCCCCTATACTCAGTCAACCAGATGTTTCCCAACCCTTTGTTGTGGAGGTTGGGGTTGGGGGGTTGGGGCTGTGTTGTCTCAGGCATCCATGCACTTTCTTTTCTAAGAAATTGTCTTCGGCTGAGAGAAATTATGACGTAGGCAATAGGGAATTTTTTTGCGATTAAATTGGCATTTGAAGAATGGCAACATTGGTTGGAGGGGGCTGTCCATCCCATTACTGTTATTGCTGACCATAAGAACCTCTCATATCTTCAATCAGCTAAATGTCTCAACACTAGGCAAGTTAGATGGTCCCTGTTTTTTGCTAGGTTCAATTTTGTTGTCACTTTCCGTCCAGGGGTCAAAAACGTCAAGGCTAATGCTTTTTATCTCGGAGCTTCCCTGATGGTGGTGACCATGAGAACCCTGCCCCGATTTTGCAGAAGAGGGTAGTCATTTTGGCATTGTACCCTGAGCGGGATGGTGAGGTGTTGGAGGCCCAGGGCGATGCCTTGTCCTCCTGTCCTTCAGGAAGGTTATTTGTATCATCTAATCTGCGTCGCAAAGTAATTTAGGAACATCACATATCTGTGCTTGCTGGCCATCCAGGTGGTAAGTCAACTGTGGACCTGATTTGTCGTCAATTTTGGCGGCCAGGGTTGCATCCGGATGTGGTTGAACATGTATCAGCTTATAGTATCTGCGTGCATTCTAAGGTACCGCATACCGGTCCCTCTGGTACTCTACTTCAGCTACCTATTTCTAACTGGCCATGGATGCACTTGTCCATGGATTTTATTACTAACCTACCGGTATCTGCAGGCAAGACTGTGATTTTGGTGGTTGTAGATAGATTCAGTAAGATGGTTCATTTTGTCGCATTACCGGCACTTCCAAATGCCAAGACTCTTGCTCAAGTGTTAATAAATGAGATTCTGAACTTCACAGGGTTTCCACCCATGTGATGTCAGATCGGAGGACCCAATTTGTTTTCAAATTCTAGAGGGCGTTCTGTTCTCGACTGGGGGTGAAGCTGTCTTTTTCCTCTGCCTTCCATCCCCAGTGGAATGGACAAACCGAGAGAGTTAATCAGAATTTTCAGACTTACCTTGGGTGTTTTGTCTTCGAGAATCAGGAGGATTGGGCATCCTACTTACTGCTGGCAAAATTTGCTGTTAATAATCATCGTCAGGAGTCTACCAACAGGTCATTGCTCTTTGGTGCGTATGGTTACCATCCACAGTTTGGTACTTTTAGCGGGGGAGGGGCTTCGGGAGTTCCTGAGGAGGAACGTTTTGCTTTGTCTTAAGTAATTTGAAGATCATGGTAGACAGGTACAAACTTATGACTGACAGAAAACGCTTGCTAGGTCCAGACCTGAATGTGAATGACTTTGTGTGGTTGTCTACCAGGAATATCATGTTGAGGATTCCTTCCTGGAAGTTCGGTCCTAGATTTATTGGCCCCTATCAAATAACCACTGTTGTTAACCCAGCAGCGTTTCATCTTGAGCTACCCCTGGCCCTTAACATCTACAATTTCTTTCACAGGTCTCTGCTCAAGAAATATGTGGAACCTCTTGAGTCCTTACCCCTACCGCTTGCTCCAATAATGGTTGATGGTAATCTAGAGTTTCAGATTTTGAGGATTGTATATTCTCGTCTCCAACGTCGTTCCCTAGAATAACATAGATGTAGCCGTGATAAGATCTGTTGGTTTTAGGCTTCTGCCGCAAGAACAGTAAGGCAATATAAACCCTGACAATAGGCCTATAATGCAAACTTTCTCTTCTCCAGCAGCTGTTCCGACACTATAGCTAACAGCGGTATTTATATTGAATGGAATAGATGGAGCCCTGAAAAGGACTTATATGTTATAAGTTTCAAGAAGAAGGACTGTAAGACATTATAAACCCTAACTATAAGCCTGTAATGCACTTAATATCTCTTCTACAGAAGCTATCCATACACTACAGGTAACAGCAGAATTTATATTAAATAGAATAGATGAAGCTCTGAAATGGACTATTTGGTTATAGGTTTCAGGAACTGTGAGGCAATGTAAACCCTGAATATAAGCCTATAGTGCACACTTTTCCTTCTCCAGCACCTTTCAGCACTTTCCCTTCTCTATCCCTACTCTGTTGACAGTGGACAATGTGGCGAGCATCGCATCACTGGGTCTTATATAGACCCGATGACAGGGTGTGGCTGGCCAATCACAGTAATGCCAGTAGCCAACATGTCTATGGCATTACTTTGATTGACAGGCAATACCTGCATGTTTAGTGGCTAAAAAAAAAGCTTTGAAATATGCAGGGCAGGAACTCTAGCATGGTGTTCAATCACCAGGGATACTCGATTGAGTACCGAGCATGCCAGAGCACCCCAATGCTTGATCAAGCAGCGAGCAGTGCTGAGCACGCTCGCTCATCACTAGTCCAAAACTATACCATGGAAATTAGCAAGGCAAATTGACTCCACTATCAATGAAAACATAGGAACTGTGGTGCAGAAAATGTCAGCAGGTGCTCTAGACTGATGAGTCACAATATGAAATATTTGGCTGCAGTGTGTTTGCCGAGAGGCTGAAAAGAGATACAATATTGAATGTCTGCAGGAAACAGTGAGGCATTGTGGAGGGTTCTTGAAAATTTGCGGCTGCATTTTAACAAATGGAGCTGGGGATTTTGGTGAGGATTAATGGTGTCCTCAATTATAAGAAATACTGGCATACACTTATCCATCATGAAATACTTTTTGACAGTGAGGGAAATCAATGAGTGGAACAGGCTGCCACAAGAGGTGGTGAGTTCTCCTTCAGTGGAAGTCTTCAAACAGAGGCTGGACAGACATCTGTCTGAGATGGTTTAGTGAATCCTGCATAGAGCGGGAGTTGGACACGATGACCCTTGAGGTCCCGTCCAACTCTAACATTCTATTCTACGAATACCATCAGGGAGGCATCTAATTGGCTCCAAATTTATTCTGCAGAACAATCATGCCAAACATGCAGCCAATCTCATTAAGAATTATCTACAATGAAAACAAGAACAATAAGTCCTGGAAGAGATGATGTGACCTCCCAAAGACCTGATGTCTAGAGATGGGCAAACCCGAACAGTAAAGTTCGGCGACCGTACCAAACACCTCCTGTTCGGGCATGGACACTGAACACGGACTTCACCAGGAGGTCCATGTTACTGTTCAAGTTCGGATGTCCGAACACTGGGTGTTTGTTGCACTGTCATGTGCATGACAGCGCGGCAAACATCACTTCTGATCGGCAATGAATTCATCCCTACCGGTCAGAGAGTCGCGGTTCCCACACTGTCAAAAGACCGAGTGAGCGCTCAGCTGTGATCGGAGGTATAAAGTTTACCTCCGGTCACTGATGTCAGCTGATGGGACTACTGATCCCATGATCCGACACCTGCTGCTGCTAATAACAGTGAGAGCATGAGTGGCGGATGGGAGTATTCATCAGCCACACCAGCGATGTTAATAAATAAAAAGAAAAAACAGCATTAGTTCCCCTATATTTTTGATAACCAGCCAGGCAATACTCACAGCTGGGGGCTGCAGCCCTCAGCTGTCAGCTTCAACAAGGCTGGTTATCAAGAATAGAGGAGTCCCCACGCTGTTTTTTTTTTAAATACTTAAATAATTTTAAAAAATGGCTTGGGATCCCTCTCTTTTTTTACAACCAGTCTTTCTAAAGCAGAGAGCTGGGGGCTGCTTTTCTCAGGCTGGTAAGGGGCCATGAATATTGGCCCCCCAGGACAAAAATAGCAGCCAGCAGCTGCCCAGAAAAGGCACATCTATTAGATGCGCCAATTCTGGCGCTTTGCCGGGCTCTTCTTCCCACTTGCCCTGTAGCAGTGGCAAGGGGGGTTCATATTTGTGGGGTTGATGTCACCTTTGTATTGTCAGGTGACATCAAGCCCATCGCTTAGTAATGGAGAGGCGTCTATAAGACACCTATCCATTACTAATCCTAAAGTTGTATGGTAAATAAAGACACAGCCAGAAAAAAAGTCCTTTATTTGAAATAAGACTAAACACAGTTTTCCATTTTTATTTAAAAATAACAAACACAGTTATGCTCACAAAACACCTATGCGACTGTCCAGGTGGAGAACCACTGGTGACTGAACTGCTGCGAGTGCAGCCTCAGAAAACGGTCGTGATGCCATGAAGGTTACCTCCCATCACTGAGGCTAAGATCCCTGCTAGCACCATGAGAGTTCAGTTACCAGTGGTTCTCATCCTGGATGGTCGCATCTTGGCACCCATCAGCTGACACCAGTGACCGGAGGTAAACTTTATACCTCCGATCACAGCTGAGCACTCATGCTGTCTCTCTGACCGGCGTGGATGATTTCACCGCCGATATGAAGCGATATGAATCATGCACATGATAGCAGGGCAAACACTGGATGTTCGTGCCTCCCATTCAACTGAATGGTGTCCGGGTTAGGGTCCGGGTACTGTTCTGGTACCCAAACCTGAACTTTTTGTAACTGTTTGGCTGAAAAGCCGGACCCGAACATCCAGGGGTCCGCCCATCTCTACTGATCTTAACATCATCGAGTCTGTCTTGGATTACACACGTGGGAAAAATTGTTGGTACCCCTCGTTTAATGACAGAAAAACCCACAATGGTCACAGAAATAACTTGAATCTGACAAAAGTAATAATAAATAAAAAGTCTATGAAAATGAACAACTGAAAGTCAGACATTGCTTTTCAACCATGCTTTCACAGAATAAAAAAAAAATAAAACTCATGAAATAGGCCTTACAGAAATGATGGTACCCTTAACTTAATATTTAATTGCACAACCTTTTGAGTCAATCACTGCAATCAAACGATTCCTTTAACTGTCAATGGGACTTTTGCACCTCTCGACAGGTATTTTGGCCCACTCCTCAAGAGCAAACTGTTCCAGTTGTCTCGTGTTTGAAGGTTGTCTTTTCCAGACGGCATGTTTTCCAAAGATGCTCAATAGGATTTAGGTCAGGGCTCATAGAAGGCCACTTCAGAATAGTCCAATGTTTTCCTCTTAGCCATTCTTGGGTGTTTTTAGCTGTGTCTTTTGGGTCATTATCCTGTTGCAGGACCCATGACCTGCGACTGGGACCAAGCTTTCTGATACTGGGCAGCACATTTCTCTCTAGAATCCCTTGGTAGTCTTGAGATTTCATTGCACCCTGCACAGATTCTAGACACCCTGTGCCAGATGCAGCAAAGCACCTCTAGAACATAAAAGAGCTTCCTCCATGTTTCACAGTAGGGCAGTGTTCTTTCCTTGCTTAATTTTTCCTTCTGTGAACACAGAGCTGATGTGCCTTGCCAAAAAGTTCCATTTTTGTCTCATCTGTCCATAGGACATTCTCCCAAAAGCTTTGTGGCTTGCCAAAATGTAGTTTGGCAAATTTCAGTCTGGCTTTTTTATGATTTTTTTTCATCAACAATGGTGTCCTCCTTGGTCGTCTCCCATGAAGTCCACGTTAGCTCATACAGCAACGGAAGGTGCGATCTGACACTGATGTTCCTTGAGCTTGAAGTTCACTTTTAATCTGTTTAGAAGTTTTTCTGGGTCCTTTAGTTACCACTCGTGTTATCTGTCTCTTTGATTTGTCATCAATTTTCCTCCTGCGGCCACGTCCAGGGAGGTTGGCTACAGACCCATGGATCTTAAATTCCGAATAATATGTGCAACTTTAGTCACAGGAACATCAAGCTGCTTGGAGATGGTCTTATAACGTTTACCTTTAACATGTTTGTCTATAATTTTCTTTCTAATCTCCTGAGACAACTCTTTCCTTCGCTTACTCTGGTCCATGTTGAGTGTGATACACACCATGTCACCAAACAGCACAGTGAGTATCTGTAGCCCTATATACAGGCCCACTCACTGATTCCAAGACTGTAGACACCTGTGATGCTAACTAGTGGTCACACCTTGATTTAACATGTCCCTTTTGTCACATTATTTTCAGGGGTACCATCATTTCTGTCCAGGCCTATTTCATGAGATATATATATTTTTTTTAATTCTGTGGAAGCATGGTTGAAAAGCAATGTCTGACTTTCAGTTGTTCATTTTCTTACATTTTTTATTTATTATTACTTTTGTCAAATTCAAGTTATTTCTGTGACCATTGTGGGTTTTTCTGTCATTAAACGAGGGGTACCAACAATTTTGACCACGAGTGTACATGAAAAGACAGAAAGATTTGTACAAGCCTACATCCACAGAAGACCTGTGGTTAGCGCTCCAAGCCCTGCCATGCACCCAAACAGTATTTATCCACCACATGTGGGGAATCGGCATACTCAGTAGAAATTACACAACATATTGTACAGTTTGCTTTCTCCTGTTACCCTTGAAAAAAAGGCACAATTTGGGGCTAAATGAACATTTTTGTGGGAAAAATTAAAATGTTCATTTGTTTCCTTCCACATTGCCTTAATTCCAGTGTAGCACCCAAAGCATTAATGAACTTCTTGAAAGTGGTTTTGAGCACTTTGAAGAGTGCAGCTTTTAGAATGATGTCACTTTTAGGTATTTTCTATTATATATAGGTCCCTCAAAGTCACTTCAAATGTGATGTGGGTTATCAAATATTTCAATTGATGAAATGTGGCTATGCTACATCTACAATTCTGCATATATTAGAACAAGGTGTTATTGCACCCATTGGTATTTGTGAATGTCTCTACATATCTCAGTTTACAGATATATTTTTAGGTCCCATTTGTTAATGTATAAGATAACAATGTCATATACACCTGGATTTGCTCAGGATATTCATACAGAATGTAAAGAAAACTGACGTTATTTTTTTCCAGGTGACAAACTACAACTGCACAAGTGTTAGGATTGAAAATGCAGTAAATGGACAAAAATACAGATTTTCCAGTCAGTCATATATAGCTACATGTATATAAAATCCAGCCCCTCAGGATGCAACCTGCATTACAAACACTTGGGAAAGATTGGCTCGTAAACAGCTCAATGAAATCGAGGGTCGTACTGTAATGGGAAGGCACTAATGTAAAAAGTCAGACTTCTTCCCTTGTAAATATTCTACAGTCAACAGTGGGTGATATTATTGAACATTGGAAGTGTTTAGGATCCACAGCAACTCAGACACAAAGTGACAGACTATGTAAAGTTATAGCATGGCCACCAAGAGCTGAGGCGTATAAAAATCACCACAGCTCTGCAGACTCTAAACCTTCTCTCCCACAAAAACTGAGCCAAAGACGAGCAGCTACATGCAAGCCTTACATCACCATGCACAGTGGCAAGTAGAAATGTGTTCTGGGGAATGATGAATTGTGATTCTCTATATGGCAGGCTGATGGACGAGTCTGGGTTTGGTAAATGTCAGAATGTAACCTATCTGTACCAACTGTAAAGATTGGAGATGTTTTTCAAGGTCGGGATAGGACTTTTAGTTCCAGTGAAGAGAAATCTTAGCCCCTTCATGCCGCAGCTCATTTTCATTCTTGTGTTTCTGTTTTTTGCTCCCCTGCTTCCCAGAGCCATAACTTTTCTATTTTTCCATCAATATGGCCATGTGAGGGCTTGTATTTTGCAGGACTAGTTGTACCTTTGAACTACACCATTGGCTTTACCATATCGGGTACTGGAAAACAGGAATAAAAATCCAAGTATGGTGAAATTGCAAAAAAAAGTGCAATTCCACAGAGTTTTTTTCTTTTTTTGCAATGTTCACCAAATGCTAAAACTGACCTGCCATTATGATTCTCCAGGAATCATATGAGTTCATGGTCAGCAAACCATAGTTCATGGTCACCAAACATGTATAGGTTTTTTTTATTTAAGTGGTGAAATAAATGCAAAGTTTGCTAAAAAAAAAAAAGTGTCATTTTATGAGATCCATAGCGTCTCCATTTTTCGTGATCTGGATCGGGTGAGGGCTTATTTTTTGAATGTCAAGCTGACGTTTTTAATTATACCAATTTGGTGCAGATGCGATCTTTTGATCACCCATTATTGCATTTTAACCCCTTTCTGACATTGGACGTGTTATCCCGTCGAGGTGGGGTGGGCCCGTATGACCACCGACGGGATAGTACGTCCAGCGCGATCGGCCACGCTCACGGGGGGAGCGCGGCCGGGTGTCAGCTGACTATCGCAGCTGACATCCGGCACTATGTGCCAGGAGCGGTCACGGACCGCCCCCGGCACATTAACCCCCGTCACACCGCGATCAAACATGATCGCGGTGTGCCGGCGGTACAGGGTGCTTCCCTGAGACCCCCGGAGCAACGCAATGTGATTGCGTTGCTCCGAGGGTCTCTTACCTCCTCTCCCTGCAGTCCCCGGATCCAAAATGGCCGCGGCATCCGGGTCCTGCAGGGAGGGAGGTGGCTTACCGAGTGCCTGCTCAGAGCAAGAGCTTGGTAAGCCTGCAGCACTGTAAGTCAGATCGACGATCTGACAGAGTGCTGTGCAAACTGTCAGATCAGCGATCTGTGATGTCCCACACTGGGACAAAATAAAAATGTAAAAAAAAAAATTTCCACATGTGTAAAAAAAAAAAAAAAAAAATTCCTAAATAAAGAAAAAAAAATATATATTATTCCCATAAATACATTTCTTTATCTAAATGAAAAAAAAAAAACAATAAAAGTACACAAATTTAGTATCGCCGCGTCCGTAACGACCCAACCTATAAAACTGTCCCACTAGTTAACCCCTTCAGTGAACACCGTAGGAAAAAAAAAAAACGAGGCAAAAAACAACCCTTTATTATCATACCGCGAACTTAAAATGCAATAACACGCGATCAAAAAGACGGATATAAATAACCATGGTACCGCTGAAAACGTCATCTTGTCTCGCAAAAAACAAGCCGCCATACAGCGTCATCAAAGAAAAAATAAAAAAGTTATAGTCCTCAGAATAAAGTGATGCCAAAAAAATTATTTATTCTATAAAATAGTTTTTATCGTATAAAAGCGCCAAAACATAAAAAAATGATATAAATGAGGTATCACTGTAATCGTACTGACCCGACGAATAAAACTGCTTTATCTATTTTACCAAACGTGGAACGGTATAAACGCCTCCCCCAAAAGAAATTCATGAATAGCTGTTGTTTTGTCATTCTGCCTCACAAAAATCGGAATAAAAAGCGATCAAAAACTGTATAAACCAATAAAAACGTCATCTCGTCCCACAAAAAACAAGACCTCACATGACTCTGTGGACCAAAATATGGAAAAATTAAAGGTCTCAGAATGTGGAGATGCAAAAACTTTTTTGCTATAAAAAGCGTCTTTTAGTGTGTGACGGCTGCCAATCATAAAAATCCGCTATAAAAAATGCTATAAAAGTAAATCAAACCCCCCTTCATCACCCCCTTTGTTAGGGAAAAATAATAAAATTAAAAAAATGTATTTATTTCCATTTTTCCATTAGGGTTAGGGTTAGGGCTAGGGTTAAGGCTAGGGTTAGGGCTAGGGTTAGGGCTAGGGTTAGGGCTAGGGTTAGGGCTAAGGTTAGGGCTAGTGTTAGGGCTAGGGTTGGGGCTAGGGATGGAGCTAAAGTTAGGGTTAGGGTTGGGGCTAAAGTTAGGGTTAGGGTTGGGGCTAAAGTTAGGGGTAGGGTTTGGATTACATTTATGGTTGGGATTAGGGTTGGGAATAGAGTTAGGGGTGTGTCAGGGTTAGGGGTGTGGTTAGGGTTACCGTTGGGATAAGGGTTAGGGGTGTGTTTAGATTAGGGTTTCAGTTAGAATTGGGGAGTTTCCACTGTTTAGGCACATCAGGGGCTCTCCAAACGCGACATGGCGTCCGATCTCAATTCCAGCCAATTCTGCATTGAAAAAGTAAAACAGTGCTCCTTCCCTTCCGAGCTTTCCCGTGCACCCAAACAGGGGTTTACCCGAACATATGGTGCATCAGCGTACTCGGGACAAATTGGACAACAACTTTTGGGGTCCAAGTTCTCTTGTTACCCTTGGAAAAATATAAATTTGGGGGGCTAAAAATCATTTTTGTGGGAAAAAAAAAGATTTTTTATTTTCACTGCTCTGCGTTGTAAACTGTAGTGAAACACTTGGGGGTTCAAAGTTCTCAGAAGACATCTAGATAAGTTCCTTGGGAGGTCTAGTTTCCAATATGGGGTCACTTTTGGGGGATTCTACTGTTTAGGTACATCAGGGGCTCTGCAAATGCAATGTGACGCCTGCAGACCAATCCATCTAAGTCTGCATTCCAAATGGCGCTCCTTCCCTTCCGAGCTCTGCCATGCGCCCAAACAGTGGTTCCCCCCCACATATGGGGTATCAGCATACTCAGGACAAATTGGAAAACAACTTTTGGGGTCCAATTTCTCCTGATAACCTTGGGAAAATACAAAACTGGGGGCTAAAAAATAATTTTTGTGGAAAAAAAAATATTTTTTATTTTCACGGCTCTGCGTTATAAACTGTAGTGAAACACTTGGGGGTTCAAAGTTCTCACAACACATCTAGATAAGTTCCTTGGGAGGTCTAGTTTCCAATATGGGGTCACTTGTGGGGGGTTTCTACTGTTTGGGTACATCAGGGGCTCTGCAAATGCAACGTGACGCCTGCAGACCAATCCATCTAAGTCTGCATTCCAAATGGCGCTCCTTCCCTTCCGAGCTCTGCCATGCGCCCAAACAGTGGTTCCCTCCCACATATGGGGTATCAGCGTACTCAGGACAAATTGGACAACAACGTTTGTGGTCCAATTTATCCTGTTACCCTTGTGAAAATACAAAACTGGGGGCTAAAAAATCATTTTTGTGAAATAAAAAAATAATTTTTATTTTCACGGCTCTGCGTTATAAACTGTAGTGAAACACTTGGGGGATCAAAGCTCTCAAAACACATCTAGATAAGGTCCGTAGGGGGTCTACTTTCCAAAATGGTGTCACTTGTGGGGGATTTCAATGTTTAGGCACATCAGGGGCTCTCCAAACGCAACATGGCGTTCCATCTCAATTCCAGTCAATTTTGCATTGAAAAGTCAAATGGCGCTCCTTCCCTTCCGAGCTCTGCTATGCGCCCAAACAGTGGTTTACCCCCACATATTGGGTATCGGCGTACTCAGGACAAATTGCACAACAACTTTACTTTTGGGGTCCAATTTCTTCTCTTACCCTTGGAAAAATAAAAAATTGGGGGCGAAAAGATCATTTTTGTGAAAAAATATGATTTTTTATTTTTACGGTTCTGCATTATAAACTTCTGTGAAGCACTTGTTGGGTCAAAGTGCTCACCACACATCTAGATAAGTTCCTTAAGGGGTCTACTTTCCAAAATGATGTCACTTGTGGGGAGTTTCAATGTTTAGGCACATCAGGGGCTCTCCAAACGCAACATGGAGTCCCATCTTAATTCCAGTCAATTTTGCATTGAAAAGTCAAATGGCGCTCCTTCCCTTCCGAGCTCTGCTATGCGCCCAAACAATGGTTTACCCCCACATATGGGGTATCGGCGTACTCAGGACAAATTGCACAACAACTTTTGTCATCCAATTTCTTCTCTTACCCTTGGGAAAATAAAAAATTGGGGGCAAAAAGATCATTTTTGTGAAAAAAATATGATTTTTTATTTTTACGGCTCTGCATTATAAACTTCTGTGAAGCACTTGGTGGGTCAAAGTGCTCACCACACATCTAGATAAGTTCCTTAGGGGGTCTACTTTCCAAAATGGTGTCATTTGTGGGGGTTTCAATGTTTAGGCACATCAGGGGCTCTCCAAACGCAACATGGTGTTCCATCTCAATTCCAGGCAATTTTGCATTGAAAAGTCAAATGGCGCTCCTTCCCTTCCGAGCTCTGCCATGCGCCCAAACAGTGGTTTACCCCCACATATGGGGTATGAGCGTATTCAGCACAAATTGTACAACAACTTTTGGGGTCCATTTTCTCCTGTTACCCTTGGTAAAACAAAACAAATTGGAGCTGAAATAAATTTTGTGTAAAAAAAAGTTAAATGTTAATTTTTATTTAAACATTCCAAAAATTCCTGTGAAACACCTGAAGGGTTAATAAACTTCTTGAATGTGGTTTTGAGCACCTTGAGGGGTGCAGTTTTTAGAATGGTGTCACACTTGGGTATTTTCTATCATATAGACCCCTCAAAATGACTTCAAATGAGATGTGGTCCCTAAAAAAAAATGGTGTTGTAAAAATGAGAAATTGCTGGTCAAATTTTAACCCTTATAACTCCCTAACAAAAAAAATGTTGGTTCCTAAATTGTGCTGATGTAAAGTAGACATGTGGGAAATGTTACCTATTAAGTATTTTGTGTGACATATCTCTGTGATTTAAGGGCATAAAAATTCATATTTGGAAAATTGTGAAATTTTCAAAATTTTTGCCAAATTTCCGTTTTTTTCACAAATAAACGCAAGTTATATCGAAGAAACTATCATGAAGTACAATATGTCACGAGAAAACAATGTCAGAATCGCCAAGATCCGTTGAAGTGTTCCAGAGTTATAACCTCATAAAGGGACAGTGGTCAGAATTGTAAAAATTGGCCCGGTCATTAACGTGCAAACCACCCTTGGGGGTAAAGGGGTTAATGCAATGATGAAGAAGGCCGAGCACCTTCGAAACGCGTTGGTTAGTCATTCCCTTTTTGGCCCCAACGCCACTCCGTACCTCTTGTGACGTCACAGTACAGGCACTTGCGAGCCGGCGCCAGCAGCCATCTTTCTCCTCGCGGTTACCAGGGACGCCTTCGGCCGAGGCTCCTAGGTATCGCGCCAGCTGCTACACCTCCTCCTGCTCCCCTTTTTTCCCCCGCCGACGCCGCAACAGCAAGCAGCGGTGGCCGGGTCGGGCAACTCTTTGGGTCCTGCAGTGGGACTACAAGTGCATCTACACATAGGGTAAGCACCTTCCTGCAACGCAGTGTTTATGCATATGTACACATATATTTACATGTTCTAGACATTCTCCCTAGCATCTATCTACGCCTTGTGTTAGATATATATCTACAGCTACATCCCGGGTAGTAATTAGGCCCTGGATACCGGCTATCTGCCGTCTACCATTAGACAGCACTCAACCCCTGAGCGCGGCATCACCCCGTCGTTTTGTGACAATTTTCTAAGGTACAAATCCTGCCACACCATGATCAGACCTGAATGAATAATACCGCTTACAAGGGATGAATACCGCCACACCATGACCAGACCACATATTACTACCATATAGTGACAGAATAAAGCCACATACAAGGTACAAATACTGCCACACCATGACCAGACCACATATTACCTGTCATGTTCCCAATGGCAGGGAATTTAACACATAACACGGGCAAAAACAGGACGAGCTCTAGGGTGATGGAACCTGAGCTGACCGCGATCCTGAACCTCAACACTCAACTAACAGTAGCCGGGGAGCATTCCTGGGGGGACTCTAGACGCCTCGCGCCAGCCGGAGATCTAGCTTCCCCTATCAGAAGAATCACAGACCTATCTTGCCTCCAGAGAAATATTCCCACAGAAATAGCAGCCCCCCACATATAATGACGGTGAAATGAGAGGAAGGCACAAACGTAGTTATGAAAATAGATTCAGCAAAATGAGGCCCGCTTTAAGCTAGATAGCAGAGGATACAAAAGGTGCACTGCGCGGTCAGCTTAAAAACCCTTCAAAATACCATCCTGAAATTACTTGAACTCATGTGCCAACTCATGGTACATGAGTGGTAATTTCAGCCCACTAGAGCAACCAGCCGCAGAGAATTACATATCTGCAAGCTGGACTAAAAACATGAAAGCAAACATGAAACAGGGAAATGCAGACTTAGCTTGTCCTGAAGGCTTTAGGAGCAGGTAGCAAAGGTAACAGAGACACACTGATACATTGATAGCCGGCAAGGGAATGACAGGAAAGCCAGGTTAAATAGGAAACACCCAGCCTCTGATGGACAGGTGGAAACCAGAGACCGCAACCCACCAAAGTCACCCAGTACCAGTTGTAACCACCAGAGGGAGCCCAAAAACAGAATCCACAACAGTACCCCCCCCTTGAGGAGGGGTCACCGAACCCTCACGAGAACCCCCAGGGCGATCAGGATGAGCTCTATGGAAGGCGCGGACCAAATCAGTCGCATGAACATCAGAGGCGACCACCCAGGAATTATCCTCCTGACCATAACCCTTCCACTTAACCAAATACTGGAGTTTACGTCTGGAAACATGAGAATCCAAGATCTTCTCAACAACATACTCCAATTCTCCCTCCACCAGCACCGGAGCAGGAGGCTCAACCGAAGGAACAACGGGCACCTCATACCTCTGCAATAACGACCGATGGAACACATTATGAATAGCAAACGATGCTGGGAGATCCAAACGAAAAGACACAGGGTTAAGAATCTCCAAGATCTTATAAGGACCGATGAACCGAGGCTTGAACTTAGGAGAAGAGACCCTCATAGGGACAAAACGAGAAGACAACCACACCAAGTCCCCAACACGAAGTCGGGGACCCACGCGGCGACGGCGATTAGCAAACTGCTGAGCCTTCTCCTGAGACAACTTCAAATTGTCCACCACCTGATTCCAAATCTGATGCAGCCTGTCCACCACCACGTCCACTCCAGGACAATCTGAAGGCTCCACCTGACCAGAGGAAAAACGAGGATGAAACCCCGAATTACAAAAGAAAGGAGAAACCAAAGTAGCAGAACTAGCCCGATTATTAAGGGCAAATTCGGCCAGTGGCAAAAAGGCAACCCAGTCATCTTAATCAGCAGAAACAAAACACCTCAAATAAGTTTCCAAGGTCTGATTAGTTCGCTCCGTCTGGCCATTCGTCTGAGGATGGAATGCAGACGAGAAAGACAAATTAATGCCCATCTTAGCACAAAACGTCTGCCAAAATCTAGACACAAACTGGGATCCCCTGTCAGAAACGATATTCTCCGGAATCCCATGCAAACGAACCACGTTCTGAAAAAACAAAGGAACCAACTCAGAGGAGGAAGGCAACTTAGGCAAGGGTACCAAATGAACCATCTTAGAAAAGCGGTCACACACAACCCAGATAACGGACATTTTCTGTGAGACAGGGAGATCTGAAATAAAATCCATGGAAATGTGCGTCCAAGGCCTCTTCGGGATAGGCAAGGGTAACAACAACCCACTGGCCCGAGAACAGCAAGGCTTAGCCCGAGCACACACTTCACAAGACTGCACAAAGGTGCGCACATCCCTTGACAAGGAAGGCCACCAAAAAGACCTGGCCACCAAATCTCTAGTACCAAACATTCCAGGATGACCAGCCAACACAGAAGAATGGACCTCGGAGATGACTCTACTGGTCCAATCATCCGGAACAAACAGTCTTTCTGGTGGACAACGATCAGGTTTATCCACCTGAAACTCCTGCAATGCACGTCGCAAGTCTGGGGAGACGGCGGACAATATTACCCCATCCCTAAGGATACCAGTAGGCCCAGAGTTTCCAGGAGAGTCAGGCACAAAACTCCTGGAAAGAATTCTTTGAACCTGGCAGGTATGAAACCACAAAATTGAAACGAGAAAAGAATAACGACCAACGAGCCTGTCTAGGATTCAGACGCCTGGCAGACTCAAGGTAAATCAGATTTTTGTGGTCAGTCAAGACCACCACACGATGTCTAGCACCCTCAAGCCAATGACGCCACTCCTCAAATGCCCACTTCATGGCCAAAAGCTCCCGATTACCCACATCATAATTGCGCTCGGCGGGCGAGAATTTTCTAGAAAAGAACGCACATGGCTTCATCACCGAGCCATCGGAACTTCTCTGTGACAAAACCGCCCCCGCTCCAATCTCGGAAGCATCAACCTCAACCTGAAAGGGAAGTGAAACATCTGGTTGACATAACACAGGAGCAGAAGAAAACCGGCGCTTAAGTTCCTGAAAGGCCTCCACAGCCGTAGGAGACCAATTAGCAACATCAGCACCCTTTTTAGTCAAATCAGTCAAAGGTTTAACAACACTGGAAAAATTAGTAATGAACCGACGATAAAAATTAGCAAAACCCAAAAACTTCTGAAGACTCTTAACAGATGTAGGTTGTGTCCAGTCAC
This sequence comes from Ranitomeya variabilis, assembly GCF_051348905.1. Classification (NCBI taxonomy): domain Eukaryota; kingdom Metazoa; phylum Chordata; class Amphibia; order Anura; family Dendrobatidae; genus Ranitomeya; species Ranitomeya variabilis. The sequence goes on from NC_135234.1 coordinate 656,006,934, forward strand.
AAATCGCCTGCACCTTGACGGGATCCATCTCAACAGCAGAAGGAGAAAAAATGTACCCCAAAAAAGAAATCTTCTGGACTCCGAAGAGACATTTTGAGCCCTTCACAAACAGAGAATAGGCCCGCAGGACTTGAAACACCTTCCTGACCTGTAGAACATGAGACTCCCAGTCATCAGAAAACACCAAAATATCATCCAAATACACAATCATAAACTTATCCAGATATTCACGGAAAATATTGTGCATAAAGGACTGAAAGACTGAAGGAGCATTAGAAAGTCCAAAAGGCATTACCAAATACTCAAAATGGCCCTCAGGCGTATTAAATGCGGTTTTCCACTCATCACCCTGCTTCATCCGCACAAGATTATACGCACCGCGAAGATCTATCTTAGTGAACCACCTAGCCCCCTTAATGCGAGCAAACAAATCAGTCAATAATGGCAATGGATACTGATATTTGACTGTAATCTTATTCAGAAGGCGATAATCTATACAAGGCCTCAGGGAACCATCTTTTTTAGCCACGAAAAAAAAACCTGCTCCCAGAGGGGACGAAGATGGACAAATATGTCCCTTTTCCAAGGACTCCTTAATATAATTCCGCATAGCAGTATGCTCTGGCACTGACAGATTAAATAAACGACCCTTAGGGAACTTACTGCCAGGAATCAATTCTATAGCACAGTCACAATCCCTATGAGGAGGGAGCGAACTGAGCTTAGGCTCCTCAAAAACATCCCGATAGTCAGACAAAAACGCAGGGACCTCAGAAGGAGTAGATGAAGCGATTGAAATCAGAGGTGCATCATCATGAACCCCCTGACATCCCCAGCTTAACACAGACATAGTTTTCCAATCCAGGACTGGATTATGAGTTTGTAACCATGGCAGACCAAGCACTAGTACATCATGTAAATTATACAGTACAAGGAAGCGAATCACCTCCTGATGAACGGGAGTCATGCGCATGGTCACTTGTGTCCAGTACTGCGGTTTATTCATAGCCAATGGTGTAGAGTCAATTCCCTTCAAAGGAATAGGAACTTCCAGAGGCTCCAGACTAAAACCGCAGCGTTTGGCAAATGACCAATCCATAAGACTCAGGGCAGCGCCCGATTCCACATAGGCATCGACGGAAATGGATGACAGTGAACAAATCAGAGTTACAGACAAAATGAACCTAGACTGCAGAGTACTAATGGCAAAAGATTTATCAACCTTTTTTGTGCGTTTAGAGCATGCTGATATAACATGAGCTGAATCACCACAATAAAAACACAATCCATTTTTCCGCCTATAGTTTTGCCGTTCACTTCTGGACTGAATTCTATCACATTGCATAGTCTCAGGTGCCTGTTCAGAAGACACCGCCAACTGGTGCACAGGTTTGTGCTCCCGTAAACGCCGATCAATCTGAATGGCCATAGCCATAGACTCATTCAGACCTGTAGGCGCAGGGAACCCCACCATAATATCCTTAATGGCCTCAGAAAGACCATCTCTGAAGTTTGCAGCCAACTCATTCCACTGAGTAAGCACCGACCATTTCCGAAATTTTTGACAATATACTTCCGCTTCATCTTGCCCCTGAGAGAGGGCTAATAAAGCCTTTTCAGCCTGAATCTCCAGATTAGGTTCCTCATAGAGCAATCCCAGTGCCAGAAAAAACGCATCCACACTGAGCAATGCAGGATCGCCTGGTGCCAATGCAAATGCCCAATTCTGAGGGTCGCCCCGCAGGAAAGATATTACAATCTTGACCTGCTGAGCAGGGTCTCCAGAGGAGCAAGATTTCAAAGAAAGAAACAATTTGCAATTGTTCCTGAAATTCAGGAAGGTAGATCTATCTCCAGAAAAAAACTCTGGAATAGGAATTCTAGGTTCAGACATAGGAGTGTGAACAACAAAATCCTGTATGTTTTGAACTTTTGCAGCAAGATTATTCAGGCTGGAAGCCAAACTCTGGACATCCATGTTAAACAGCTAAGGTCAGAGCCATTCAAGGGTTAAGAGGAGGTAAGAAGCAGCTAGACAGCAATTAAGGGCTAGGCAGCAAAACTCTGAGGGAAAAAAAAAAAAAAAATTACCCTTCAACACTTCTTTTCCTCCTGCTTCAGCCCAAACAATTAACACTTTGTAGGCCGGCTATTCTGTCATGTTCCCAATGGCAGGGAATTTAACACATAACACGGGCAAAAACAGGACGAGCTCTAGGGTGATGGAACCTGAGCTGACCGCGATCCTGAACCTCAACACTCAACTAACAGTAGCCGGGGAGCATTCCTGGGGGGACTCTAGACGCCTCGCGCCAGCCGGAGATCTAGCTTCCCCTATCAGAAGAATCACAGACCTATCTTGCCTCCAGAGAAATATTCCCACAGAAATAGCAGCCCCCCACATATAATGACGGTGAAATGAGAGGAAGGCACAAACGTAGTTATGAAAATAGATTCAGCAAAATGAGGCCCGCTTTAAGCTAGATAGCAGAGGATACAAAAGGTGCACTGCGCGGTCAGCTTAAAAACCCTTCAAAATACCATCCTGAAATTACTTGAACTCATGTGCCAACTCATGGTACATGAGTGGTAATTTCAGCCCACTAGAGCAACCAGCCGCAGAGAATTACATATCTGCAAGCTGGACTAAAAACATGAAAGCAAACATGAAACAGGGAAATGCAGACTTAGCTTGTCCTGAAGGCTTTAGGAGCAGGTAGCAAAGGTAACAGAGACACACTGATACATTGATAGCCGGCAAGGGAATGACAGGAAAGCCAGGTTAAATAGGAAACACCCAGCCTCTGATGGACAGGTGGAAACCAGAGACCGCAACCCACCAAAGTCACCCAGTACCAGTTGTAACCACCAGAGGGAGCCCAAAAACAGAATCCACAACAATTACCACCACATAGTGACCAAACACTACATTACTGATCATTACTAAGAAAAACACAATACTAATATTACCTTAACTGCAATTAAACACAGGAGCTTTGTATATAGTACACAGTGTACAGTGTACATATAATACAGTGATCACTGGTGACATTATACACAGGAGCTCTGTATATAGTGTCAGTGTACAGGTAATACAGGGATCACCAGTGACATTATACACAGGAGCTCTGTATATAGTATACAGTGTATATTGTCAGTTACAGATAATACAGGGATCACTGGTGACATTATACACCGGAGCTCTGTATTTAGTGTCAGTGTACAGGTAATATAGTGATCGCCTGTGACATTATACACTGGAGCTCTGTATTTTAGTGTACAGGTAACACAGTGATCACCGGTAACATTATACAAAGGAGCTCTGTACATAGTATACAGTGTATAGTGTCAGTGTACAGGTAATACAGGGATCACTGATGACATTATCCACAGAAGCCCTCTATATAGTGTCAGTGAACAGGTAATACAGTGATCACCGGTGACATTATACACAGGAGCTCTGTATATAGTGTCAGTGTACAGGTAATACAGTGATCACCGGTGACATTATACACAGGAGCTCTGTACATAATATACAGCGTATATTGTCAGAGTGCACATAATGCAGTGATAACTAGTGAAATTATACACAGGAGCTCGGTATATAGTGTCAGTGTACAGGTAATATAGGCATCACCAGTAACATTATACACAGGACCTCTGTATATAGTATACAGTGTATAGTGTCAGTGTACAGGTAACACACTGACTCACTGGTGACGTCTCTAGTTGAAGTCCTTTATCTTCATCCAGCAAAGACCGCCATCACTTCTTCCAGCCAGGATTTGTATCTGCAGAAAATAACAGTTATCTAAAGCACCACTTCCAGAGGACATTCCCCAATTTTTCCCCAACTTCTACACTACACCAGATGAAGAAAAAACAGAGAAAGTGTCACCCAGCACAGTATCAGGACCCACCACTGAAAAAAATTATCCTCAAAAATAAAATACATCACAGCAGTAATAATATCCCTTAATTAGCCCCTACAGTAATAATGTCTCACATCCTGGACCCATGTCTCTCTTCATCCTGGCCCCGTGTCTCTCTTCATCCTGGCCCCATGTCTCTCTTCATCTTGGCCCTATGTCTCTCTTCATCCTGGTCCCAAGTCTCTCTCCACCCTGGCCCCATGTCTCCATCCTGGCCCAATGTCTCTCTCCATCCTAGCCTCATGTCTCTCTTCATCCTGGCCCCATGTCTCTCTTCATCCTGGCCCTATGTCTGTCTCCATCCTGATCCCAAGTCTCTCTCCATCCTGGCCCAATGTCTCTCTCCACCCTGGTCCCATGTCTCTCTCCACCCTGGCACCAAGTCTCTCTTCACACTGCCTCCATGTCTCTCCACACTGCCACCATGTCTCTCCGCACTGCCCCATATCTTTCCACACTACCCCATGCATCTCCACACTGCCCCATGCCTCTCCTCTTCACACTGCCCCCATGTCTCTCCACACTGCCACCATGTCTCTCCACACTGCCACCATGTCTCTCCACACTGCCACCATGTCTCTCCACACTGCCCCATGTCAATCCTCTCCACACTGCCCCATGTCTCTCCACTCTGCCTCCATGTGTCTCCATACTGCCCCAATGTCTCCCCATACTGCCTCTTGTCTCCCCATCTGCCCCCATGTCTTCCCATACTGCCTCCATGTTTCCCCATCTTGCAACTTTACAAAAAAAAAGTTTCTCCTCACATGGCCGAGGTCCAGCGGCGGCCTCTCCCTGATGCATCTGAGGCATGGACGTGCCAGCGTATGGCAGTGACGTCATACGCCGGCGCCCAACCCCCCATGTGCTTGGACTCTTTTTCTTTTGAAGTCCAGCTATACTTCGTATCTTAGCTCTGATACACCAAAGTGTGCTTTCTAATAAACTCCTCTCTGTTATCCTGCACATGTGGCTTTTATATAATAAAAACTTGGCTTTGCTGTTCTAAGGTGTTTGTCCAAACACTGGGCTCTGATAGTCCTAGTTGCCTGCCTGAATGTTCGGGTCTATGATTGTTTTAAATAGTGCTCATTGATCAGCAGTAGTGATGAGCGAGTATACTCGTTACTCGAGATTTCCTGAGCATGCTCGGGTGATCTCCGAGTATTTGGATGTGCTCGGAGATTTAGTTTCTGTCACCATAGCTGCATGATTTTATATTTGTTAGGAAATCCCCACATGTATTCAGGCTGTCTAGCAGCCGCAAATCATGCAGCTACGGCGACAGAAACTAAATCTCCAAGCACATCCAAATACTCGCAGATTACCAGAGCGTGCTCAGGAAATCTGGATTAACGAGTATACTTGCTCATCACTAATCAGCAGCTATTTTACACAGATATGAATACTTTGCAATACAACTGCAACAACACCAATTACATCGTTTAGACTCAGCTCACACAATGTATCTTGAGTCATGACTCTGTTGTCAGGTATCCCGGGACCAGGGTCTCCTTCCCTTCCCTAACACTACGGGCGCCCTAGCTCGCCCTGTTCCTCTAGTTAATTCTGATGGTGAAGACGCTGGGGCCACGTACATTGCCTTAGCTTCTGAATCCACCTTCAGTCGGCACCCTTCTCCCACTAAGGGAAGAGGGGAGTAGTATACTGAGGTTCACCAACCAGACTAACAAGGTAATACGAACAGGGGTAACAAAAAATACCAAACATTCAAATATGCTCACACATATAACAGAGGAATGTATCGGGGAGAGGAGGATAGGATAAAATCAAAGTAGGAGAAGAAAGGGAATTATCACACACTCAAAACCTAGCAACAGTCACAGATAAATGCAGCAAATGGCTCCTCCAATAACAACCACAAATAACCTCCAGCCATGCAGCAAAAGCTATCTGACAATGAGAGCTAGCCAGGGCCCTGAATATATAGGAGATGGGAGTGGCTAACAGTGCACAGCTAAGAGCCTTAACACAGGAGCTCTCACCTGAACAGATTAACCCCTGCACTGCACAAAGAAATTTACAGTGTTTAATAAGAAGTTAATCCGTGCAGGTAGTGTAGAAATCAGACGCTACAGTCTTCTCACTCCTCTCTGTTGCAGTAAACCCGTGACACAATGTTTTTATTTTCTATTATAGGTATACATCAGCAGTATCTTGCTCCCCCATATGTCGCAAATTAAAGGAGTTGTCCACTGCTGGAAAACAATTTACAATGTGCCTAGTAAAATAAAACAAAACATACTTACCCCCATAGATTTGGGGACACAGTGCTCAAGCAGAAAGATAATGCAGATAATAGGAGGTAATATGCTTTTTTTAATTTTACTAGGCACATTAGGGAAATTGAAAATGGGTTGTGGACAACTCCTTTAACTAAAAAAAGCACTCTTTTTACTGTATCTAAATCAGAATAATTAACAAAAAGCACGTGCAAAGGCTTCTTAAGCATTTAAAAAGATCCCTTAGTCTGTTTCCGTAGGCTCCACAATCATGGGGAAGATTGCTGACTTGACAGATGTCCTGAAGGCAGTCATTGACACACTCCACAAGTAGGGGTAAGCCACAAAAGGTCATTGCTAAAGAAGCTGGTTGTTCACAGAGTGTTGTATCCAAGCATATTAATGGAAAGTTATGTGGAAGGAAAAAGTGAGGTAGAAAAAGGTGCACAAGAAACCGGGATAACCGCAGCCTTGAAAAAATTGTTAAGAAAAGGCCATTCAAAAATTTGAGGGAGACTCACAAGGAGTGGACTGCTGCTGGAGTCATTGCTTCAAGAGCCAGCACACACAGGTGACCTGGGCTTCCATAACGTCTCAGCAGTGCCACAGGCTGATCACCTCCATGCCACGCCGCATTGATGCAGTAACTGATGCAAAAGGAGCCCCGACCAAGTATTGAGTGCATTTACTGAACATACATTTCATTAGGCCAACATTTTGAATTTTAAAATCATTTTTCAAGCTGGTGTTATAAAGTATTCTAATTTACGGAGATAATGACTTTTGGGTTTTCATTGGCTGTAAGCCATAATTATCAACATTAGCAGAAATAAACACTTGAAATAGTTTACTCTGTTTATAATTACTCTATATAATATATGAGTTTCACTTCTTGCTTTGAAGAACTGAAATAAATTAACTTTTTGATGATATTCTAATTTTGTGAGAAGCACCTGTAGCTTCCCATTGCTAGGTATCCATAGTCAGGACCCAGTCCTGCTCGCCCCTTATTCACATTGAGGTCATTTTAGACACATGGTAAGGTTTTAATACTAGCGTTTAGGACCATCCCGACTGGGTACACCTTGGTGTTGGTGGGATGGCTGTCATGATCTCAATGGCAAGAGATCATAGCATCAGCATATATAGGAACTAGCTCTTGGAAGATGGAAACTGAGCTGACCATGAACTAAACCTAACGCACAACTAGCAGTGGCCGGGTAGCATGCCTACGTTGATTCTAGATGCCCAGCACCAGCCGGAGGACTAAATAAAGCTAGCAGAGGAAAATATTAGTCCTAGCTCACCTCTAGAGAAATACCCCGAAAGGAGACAGAGGCCCCCCACATGTATTGGCGGTGAATCAAGATGAAATAACAAACGTAGTATGAAAATAGGTTTAGCAAATTTGAGGTCCACTTACTACATAGCAGAAGACAGAAAGAGCACTTTCATGGTCAGCTAAAAACCCTATCAAAACACCATCCAGAAATTACTTTAAACTCTGGCATTAACTCATAACACCAGAGTGGCAATTCCTGTTGACAAGAGCTTTCCAGACACAGTAACGAAACTACAGCTGTGAACTGGAACAAAAATGCAAAAACAAACATGGACAAGAGTCCAACTTATCTAGTAGTTGTCTAGGAGCAGGAACAAGCACAGAGAGGCTTCTGATAACATTGATGACCGGCAAGCAACTAACAGAGCAGCAAGGTTATATAGCGACTCCCACATCTTGATGGGAACAGGTGAACAGAGAAGATGAAGACACCAGTTCAATTCCACCAGTAGCCACCGGGGGAGCCCAGAATCCAAATTCACAACAGTACCCCCCCCTCAAGGAGGGGGCACCGAACCCTCACCAGAACCACCAGGGCGATCAGGATGGGCCCTATGAAAGGCACGAACCAGATCAGAGGCATGAACATCAGATGCATTCACCCAAGAATTATCCTCCTGGCCGTATCCCTTCCACTTGACCAGATACTGGAGTCTCCGTCTGGAAACACGAGAGTCTAAGATTTTCTCCACAACGTACTCCAACTCACCCTCAACCAACACCGGAGCAGGAGGCTCAACGGAAGGCACAACCGGTACCTCATACCTGCGCAATAATGACCGATGAAAAACGTTATGAATAGAAAAGGATGCAGGGAGGTCCAAACGGAAGGAAACAGGGTTAAGAATCTCCAATATCTTATACGGGCCGATGAACCGAGGCTTAAACTTAGGAGAAGAGACCCTCATAGGGACAAAACGAGAAGACAACCACACCAAGTCCCCAACACGAAGACGAGGACCAACACGACGACGGCGGTTAGCAAAAAGCTGAGTCTTCTCCTGGGACAACCTCAAATTGTCCACCACCTGCCCCCAGATCTGATGCAATCTCTCCACCACAGCATCCACTCCAGGACAATCCGAAGATTCCACCTGACCAGAGGAAAATCGAGGATGAAACCCCGAATTACAGAAAAACGGGGACACCAAAGTGGCAGAGCTGGCCCGATTATTGAGAGCGAACTCCGCCAATGGCAAAAAAGCAACCCAATCATCCTGGTCAGCAGACACAAAACACCTCAGATATGTCTCCAGGGTCTGATTAATCCGCTCAGTCTGGCCATTCGTCTGAGGATGGAAAGCGGACGAAAAAGATAAATCTATGCCCATCCTAGCACAGAATGCCCGCCAAAATCTAGACACGAATTGGGTCCCTCTGTCAGAAACGATATTCTCAGGAATACCATGCAAACGAACAACATTTTGAAAAAACAGAGGAACCAACTCGGAAGAAGAAGGCAACTTGGGCAGAGGAACCAAATGGACCATCTTAGAGAAACGGTCACACACCACCCAGATGACAGACATCTTCTGAGAAACAGGCAGATCTGAAATAAAATCCATCGAGATGTGCGTCCAAGGCCACTTAGGAATAGGCAAGGGCAACAACAATCCACTAGCCCGAGAACAACAAGGCTTGGCCCGAGCACAAACGTCACAAGACTGCACAAAGCCTCGCACATCTCGTGACAGGGAAGGCCACCAGAAGGACCTTGCCACCAAATCCCTGGTACCAAAAATGCCAGGATGACCTGCCAACGCAGAAGAATGAACCTCAGAGATGACTCTACTGGTCCAATCATCAGGAACAAACAGTTTATCAGGTGGGCAACGATCAGGTCTATCCGCCTGAAACTCCTGCAAGGCCCGCCGCAGGTCAGGAGAAACGGCTGACAATACCACTCCATCCTTAAGGATACCTGTGGGCTCAGAGTTACCAGGCGAGTCAGGCTCAAAACTCCTAGAAAGGGCATCCGCCTTAACATTCTTAGAACCCGGTAGGTATGACACCACAAAATTAAACCGAGAGAAAAATAATGACCAGCGCGCCTGTCTAGGATTCAGGCGCCTGGCGGTCTCAAGATAAACCAAATTTTTGTGGTCAGTCAATACCACCACCTGATGTCTGGCCCCCTCAAGCCAATGGCGCCACTCCTCAAAAGCCCACTTCATGGCCAAAAGCTCCCGATTCCCAACATCATAATTCCGCTCAGCGGGCGAAAATTTACGGGAAAAGAAGGCACAAGGCCTCATCACGGAGCAGTCAGAACTTTTCTGCGACAACACTGCCCCAGCTCCGATCTCAGAAGCGTCGACCTCAACCTGAAAAGGTAGAGCAACATCAGGCTGACGCAACACAGGGGCAGAGGAAAAACGGCGCTTAAGCTCCCGAAAGGCCTCCACAGCATCAGGGGACCAATCAGCAACATCAGCACCCTTCTTAGTCAAATCGGTCAATGGCTTAGCAATATCCGAAAAACCAGCAATAAATCGACGATAAAAGTTAGCAAAGCCCAAAAATTTCTGAAGACTCTTAAGAGAAGAGGGCTGCGTCCAATCACAAATAGCTTGAACCTTGACAGGATCCATTTCAATGGAAGAGGGGGAAAAAATATATCCCAAAAAGGAAATCCTCTGTACCCCAAAAACACACTTAGAACCCTTCACACACAAAGAATTAGACCGCAAAACCTGAAAAACCCTCCTGACTTGCTGGACATGAGAGTCCCAGTCATCCGAAAAAATCAGAATATCATCCAGATACACAATCATAAATTTATCCAAATAATCGCGAAAAATATCATGCATAAAGGACTGGAAAACTGACGGAGCATTTGAAAGACCAAAAGGCATCACTAAATACTCAAAGTGGCCCTCGGGCGTATTAAATGCGGTTTTCCACTCATCCCCCTGCCTGATTCGCACCAAATTATACGCCCCACGAAGGTCAATCTTAGAGAAACACTTGGCCCCCTTTATGCGAGCAAACAAATCAGTCAGCAACGGCAATGGGTATTGATATTTAACAGTGATTTTATTCAAAAGCCGATAATCAATACATGGTCTCAAAGAGCCGTCTTTTTTTGACACAAAGAAAAAACCGGCTCCTAAGGGAGATGACGATGGACGAATATGTCCCTTTTCCAAGGACTCCTTTATATATTCACGCATAGCAGCATGTTCAGGCACAGACAGATTAAATAAACGACCCTTTGGGTATTTACTACCCGGGATTAAATCTATGGCACAATCGCACTCTCGGTGCGGAGGTAACGAACCAAGCTTGGATTCTTCAAAGACGTCACGATAGTCAGACAGGAACTCAGGAATTTCAGAGGGAATAGATGATGAAATGGAAACCACAGGTACATCCCCATGAGCCCCCTTACATCCCCAGCTCAACACAGACATAGCTTTCCAGTCGAGGACTGGGTTGTGAGATTGCAGCCAAGGCAATCCTAGCACCAAATCATCATGTAGATTATACAGCACCAGAAAGCGAATAATCTCCTGGTGATCCGGATTAATACGCATAGTTACTTGTGTCCAGTATTGTGGTTTATTATTAGCCAATGGGGTGGAGTCAATCCCCTTCAGAGGAATAGGAGTCTCCAAAGGCTCTAAATCATACCCACAGCGTTTGGCAAAGGACCAATCCATAAGACTCAAAGCGGCGCCAGAGTCGACATAGGCGTCCGTGGTAATAGATGACAAAGAGCAAATCAGGGTCACAGATAGAATAAACTTAGACGGTAAGGTGCAAATGGAAACAGATTTACCAAGCTTTTTAGTGCGCTTAGAGCATGCTGATATAACATGAGTAGAATCACCACAATAGAAACACAACCCATTTTTCCGTCTAAAATTCTGCCGCTCGCTTCGGGACAGAATTCTATCACACTGCATACTCTCTGGCGATTTCTCAGTGGACACCGCCAGATGGTGCACTGGTTTGCGCTCCCGCAAACGCCTATCGATCTGAATAGCCATTGTCATGGACTCATTCAGACCCGCAGGCACAGGGAACCCCACCATAACATCCTTAATGGCATCAGAGAGACCCTCTCTGAAAGTCGCCGCCAGGGCGCACTCATTCCACTGAGTAAGCACAGACCATTTACGGAATCTTTGGCAGTAAATTTCCGCTTCATCTTGCCCCTGAGATAGGGACATCAAAGTTTTTTCTGCCTGAAGCTCCAAATGAGGTTCGTCATAAAGCAACCCCAAGGCCAGAAAAAACGCATCCACATTGAGCAACGCAGGATCCCCTGGTGTCAATGAAAAAGCCCAGTCTTGAGGGTCGCCCCGGAGCAAGGAAATCACAATCCTGACCTGCTGTGCAGGATCTCCGGCAGAGCGAGATTTCAGGGACAAAAATAATTTGCAATTATTTCGAAAATTCTGAAACCCAGATCTATTCCCCGAGAAAAATTCCGGCAAAGGAATTCTCGGCTCAGATACAGGTGCATGACAAACAAAATCTTGCAAATTTTGTACCTTCGTGGCGAGATTATTCAAACCTGCAGTTACACTCTGAAGATCCATTGCAAACAGGTGAACACAGAGCCATTCAAAGGAGAGAAAAAAAAAAAAAAAAAATTTCAGCAGACTACTTATTTCTCTCCTTTCTCAGCCAAGGATTTTAACCCTTTAGTGGGCCGGTCAAACTGTCATGATCTCAATGGCAAGAGATCATAGCATCAGCATATATAGGAACTAGCTCTTGGAAGATGGAAACTGAGCTGACCATGAACTAAACCTAACGCACAACTAGCAGTGGCCGGGTAGCATGCCTACGTTGATTCTAGATGCCCAGCACCAGCCGGAGGACTAAATAAAACTAGCAGAGGAAAATATTAGTCCTAGCTCACCTCTAGAGAAATACCCCGAAAGGAGACAGAGGCCCCCCACATGTATTGGCGGTGAATCAAGATGAAATAACAAACGTAGTATGAAAATAGGTTTAGCAAATTTGAGGTCCACTTACTACATAGCAGAAGACAGAAAGAGCACTTTCATGGTCAGCTAAAAACCCTATCAAAACACCATCCAGAAATTACTTTAAACTCTGGCATTAACTCATAACACCAGAGTGGCAATTCCTGTTCACAAGAGCTTTCCAGACACAGTAACGAAACTACAGCTGTGAACTGGAACAAAAATGCAAAAACAAACATGGACAAGAGTCCAACTTATCTAGTAGTTGTCTAGGAGCAGGAACAAGCACAGAGAGGCTTCTGATAACATTGATGACCGGCAAGCAACTAACAGAGCAGCAAGGTTATATAGCGACTCCCACATCTTGATGGGAACAGGTGAACAGAGAAGATGAAGACACCAGTTCAATTCCACCAGTAGCCACCGGGGGAGCCCAGAATCCAAATTCACAACAGATGGCTTTTACACTTTCTTATCAAAACCAAGTGTTTACTAAGTACCTGATGTTATTTATCTGCACTATTGCTTTTTTACTTATTTTTAGCAGGATATATGATCATTTTGTCTCTATCTTAGATTTTATGGGACATACATAGGATAAATAGTACAGTTCATCCAGATTTTATCTAAATGTTATCTAATTACACCTTAATTCCAACTGCTAACATACTGGTGTTTGACAGTCAACATATACATGATTTTAGCAGTAATCCTAACAGTCCTTTGGTAATACAGTATGATCTATTATCTAGCAATAAAGAACTGTATTACAACTGCATCAGAACTATTAGGAAGGCTTCACCCTCCCATGTAATGGTCCTTTTGTGTAACATGATTTCAAGATCAGCCACAGATCTCCTGACCAGAACTAACAGTGTATATGCATATCATGCTGTTAGTTTGGGAGAACTGTGACCGATCTGGAAACCGCAATTTATACACAGATTATGAAATGTTAGTACAAATGAATAAAAGTAACTGCAGCACCACCTTCATCCACAAGGTGGCAATTAAAGGTCTCTTGCAAACATTTAGATCTATTATTGTTAGAAATGAGCAAATCGCTTCACAGGAAGCTGCTTTCCAGCGGTCAAGTCAGTAATCATTGGGATTTGTACATGAAAAAGGCAAACTACCTCCTACCTGCCAGAACCCTCAAGTCCTCTTTTGATAAGTTGGCCTGGTGTAACATCATCATTACAGGAGGGCAGCAGGACACCCACATGAGGTTGCACCACCTTGCCTAATCAAAAGAGGAGCCGCAGATGCTGGCAGGTAGGAAGAATTTCACTTGGTACCCATCCAGCAGATGCAGAATACTGACTGAGCCACCTGATCAAGGTTCTACAATTTTTTTTACTAATCTCTAATTATTGTAGAATGGAAATGTATCCATTTATGAAAATGTCAAATCACTAGACTTGTTAAAGTTTATTCACATTTCTTCATGGCTGGTGTGTTGCACATTCATATTTTCTGGCAAAAAAAATGGTTCATGAATTATTATTATTATTATTTATATAGCACCATTGATTCCATGGTGCTGTACATGTGAAGAGGTTACATACAAATTACAGATATCACTTACAGTAAGCAAACTAACAATGACAGACTGATACAGAGGGGAGAGGACTCTGCGTGCTTATATTCTACAGGATGGTGGGGATGGAGACAATAGGTTGAGGGTTGTAGGAGCTCCAGTGTTGGTGAGGCGGTAGATTCAGTAGTGGTGAGGAGGCAGCGGGGTCAGTGCAGGCTGTAGGCTTTACTGAAGAAGTGGGTTTTCAGGTTCTTTCTGAAGGATCCGAATGTGGTTAATAGTCGGATGTGTTGGGGCAAAGAATTCCAGAGGATGGGGGATATTCGGGAGAAGTCTTGGAGGCGGTTGGGTGAGGAGCAGATAAGTGTAAAGGAGAGAAGGAGGTCTTGGGAGGACCGGAGATTACGTGAGGGAAGATATCGGGAGATTAGTTCAGAGATATATGGAGGAGACAGGTTATGGATGGCTTTGTAGGTCAGTATTAGTAATTTGAACTGGATACGCTGAGGGAATGGGAGCCAGTGAACAGATTTGCAGAGAGGGGAAGCATAGGAGTAGCGAGGAGAAAGATGAATAAATTGGGCAGCAGAGTTAAGGATGGACTGGAGAGGTGCAAGGGTGTTACTAGGGAGGCCGCAGAAAAGGATGTTGCAGTAGTCAAGGCAGGAGATGATGAGGGCATGTACAAGCATTTTAGTAGATTGACGGTTGAGGAAAGGACGGATTCTGGAAATATTTTTGAGCTGGAGGCGACAGCAGGTGGAGAGAGCTTGGATGTGCGGTTTGAAGGACAGGGCAGAGTCAAGAGTTACTCCGAGACAGCGGACTTCCGATACGGGGGAAAGTGTGATGTCGTTAATTGAGATAGATAGGTCAGGTAAGGAAGATCTATGAGATGGAGGAAAGATGATGAGTTCAGATTTGTCCACATTGAGTTTGAGGAAGCAAGAGGAGAAGAAGGAGGATATGGCTGATAGACACTCTGTGATTCTGGAGAACAGAGAGGTGACGTCTGGTCCAGAAAGGTAGATCTGAGTGTCATCAGCATAAAGGTGGTACTGGAATCCATGGGACTGTATAAGTTGTCCCAGGCCAAGTGTGTAGATTGAGAAGAGTAGGGGTCCTAGAACAGAGCCTTGGGGGACTCCAACAGAGAGAGGGTAGGATGAGGAGGTAGTGTGGGAGTGGGAGACGCTAAATGTGCAGTTGGAAAGGTATGAGTAGATCCAGGATAGGGCAAGGTCTTTGATGCCAAAGGAGAGGATCTGTAGTACGAGGCAGTGGTCAACTGTGTCAAAAGCAGAGGACAGGTCTAGGAGGAGGAGTACAGAGTATTGTCCGTTAGCTTTGGCTGTAAGTACACTGTGTTCCAAATTATTATGCACAAAGAGTTTAGGAGTGATAAGGTTAGAATTTTTTTGTTTGTCATTTAGACTCATTGATGGTGATGTGTGTCAGGGCTCTTTATATCACTGAAAGCAATTGCAGATACCTGTGCAAATTAGTTGGCAGGTGTGTCCAAATAAAGGCAAGACTACTTAAGAAGGCTGCTCCACATTATTAAGCAGCCTACATTTTTTTGCCAAAATGGGAAAGGATGTGTCGGCTGCTGAGAAGCAACAAATTGTGGAGTATTTAGGTCAAGGCATGACTACAATCAACATTGCCAAGACACTTCATCGTGATCATCGCACAATCAAGAAGTATGTAGCCGATTCCCAGCACACACATGTGCGAGCTGATAAGGAAAAATTGAGGACCCTTTCCAACAGGCAATTGCGTAAGGTTAAAAGAGCAGCTGCAAAAATGCCTTGTCATAGCAGCAGACAAGTTTTTGAAGCTGATGGTGCCTCCAACGTCCCCAGAACAACAAGATGCAGGGTCCTTCAGAGGTTTGAAGCCATCCTGTCGACCACTTCTATCCACTGCACACAAGCAGAAACCGCTCCAGTGGGCCAAACGATACATAAAGACTGACTTCCAAACTGTTTTGTTCAAGGATGAGTACCGTGCAACGCTCGATGGTCCAGATGGATGGAGGATGGCCGGTTGATGGACACCCCATGAAAACACGGCTAAGGCGCCAACAAGGAGGAGGTGGGGTAATGTTTTGGGCTGGAATCATGGGGAGAGAGATTGTCGGCCCCTTTATGATCCCTGAAGGGGTAAAGATGAACTCCATAATCTATGTGGAGTTTCTAAAACAACACTTCCTGCCATGGTTCAAGAGGAAGAACCGTGCTTTCCACAGCAAGATCATTTTCATGCATGATAATGCACCGTCTCATGCTGCAAAAAACACATCTGCATCTCTGGCTGCTATGGGCATAAAAGAGGACAAACTTATGGTGTGGACACCATCTTCCCCTGACCTGAACCCCATTAAGAACCTCTGGAGCATCATCAAAAGGAGTGTCTATGATGGCGGGAGGCAGTTCACATCTAAGCAACAGCTCTGGGAGGGTATTCTGTCCACATGCAAAGCAATTGAAGCAGAAACCATCCAAAAACTGACAAATTCAATGGACGAGAGAGTTCAGAAGCTTCTTTCGAACAAGGGGTCCTATGTGCAAATGTAACATCACCTAGAATAAAGTTTTCACTTGAAAACTGTTTGATTTCATTTTGTAATAAGCTGATAATGCTTATAACTTCACAATTGACCATTTTTTGTTCAAAATAAAAAATAAAAGGTTGAAAACTCTGCTGTGCATAATAATTTGGAACATGCATTTTGAGTGTTTATTTTTTTTAAAAGATACTGTTTTCATAGGTTGTTTGTTCCAAAACATTGCAATTATACTAGAATAGTAGATGACTGGAAAATAACAATGACTGCAATTCAGATAGGTAATTTAGAGAAAATATGAGGAAATATTATTTGCATAATAATTTGGAACACAGTGTAGGTCATTAGTGATTTTGGTCAGGGCTGTCTCAGTTGAGTGATGGGGCATTATAGGGGTTGTTCAGGTTTGAAAGTATAAACAAGTGACCTAGAATCCTTATTCATATTACAGATAAAACATACCTTTAAATCAATGTTTTTAAAACCATGAAAAAACAACAACCACATACATACACAACAGACAACCGTGCTCTCTAAATATACCCTATCACGAACCCTGTTTAACACTACCTGACTGCGGAGGTTGGCACCCTAATAAGTATAAACGAGATTGGCGCCCCCGCTCACCGTCGGCTGTCCCTAAGGGTACCATTACACTAAACGACTTACCAAAGATCACGACCAGCGATGCGAGCGTTGGTAAGTCATTGTGTGGTCGCTGGGGAGCTGTCACACAGACAGCTCTCTCCAGCGACCAACGATCAGGGGAACGACTTCGGCATCGTTGAAACTGTCTTCAACGATGCCGAAGTCCCCCTGCAGCACCCGGGTAACCAGGGTAAACATCGGGTTACTAAGCGCAGGGCCGCGCTTAGTAACCCGATATTTACCCTGGTTACCATTGTAAAAGTAAAAAAAAAACAGTACATACTCACCTTCTGATGTCTGTCATGTCCCTCGGCGTCCACAGGGTTACGCGCTGCTGCCGAGATCTTCCTGCACTGACTGAATGTGTCAGCGCCGGCAGCAGCGGTGACGTCACCGCTGTGCTCTGCTTTACGGCCGGCCGGCGCTGACATATTCAGTGCAGGGAAGCCGCCGGCGGGGGACGTGACAGACATCAGAAGGTGAGTATGTACTGTTTTTTTTTTACTTTTACAATGGTAACCAGGGTAAATATCGGGTTACTAAGTGCGGCCTTGCGCTTAGTAACCCGATATTTACCCTGGTTACAAGTGAACACATCGCTGGATCGGTGTCACACACGCCGATCCAGCGATGACAGCGGGTGATCAGCGACGAAATAAAGTTCTGGACTTCTAGCTCCGACCAGCGATATCACAGCGGGATCCAGATCGCTGCTGCGTGTCAAACACAACGAGATCGCTATCCAGGACACTGCAACGTCACGGATCGTCGTCGTTCTCGCTGCAAATTCGCTTAGTGTGAAGGTACCTTTAGGCCATGTGCACACGTTCAGTATTTTTTGCGTTTTTTTCGCGTTTTTTTCGCGTTTTTTCGCTATAAAAACGTGATAAAAACGCGAAAAAAACGCTAACATATGCCTCCCATTATTTTCAGTGTATTCCGCATTTTTTGTGCAAATGTAGCCTTTTTTTCCGCGAAAAAATCGCATCGCGGAAAAAAAAGCAACATGTTCATTAAAATGCGGAATTGCAGGGGATTCCGCACACCTAGGAGTCCATTGATCTGCTTACTTCCCGCACGGGGCTGTGCACACCATGCGGGAAGTAAGCAGATTGTGTGCGGTTGGTACCCAGGGTGGAGGAGAGGAGACTCTCCTCCACGGACTGGGCACCATATAATTGGTCAAAAAATAAGAATTAAAATAAAAAATAGTCCTATACTCACCTTCGATGTCTTCCCGCCTCTCAGCTGCATGCTGCCGCTTCGGTTCCTGTAGCTGGTGTGCGGTGAAGGACCTGTGATGACGTCACTGTCTTGTGATTGGTCGTGAGCGGTCATGTGACCGCTCACGTGACCGCGACGTCATGGAAGGTCTTGCGCGCACACACCATCTATACGGAACGGACGCCGGTGAGGAGCTCATTTTTTTAATTTTTTTTTATTATTTTTAAACATTCTATCTTTTACTATAGATGCTGCAAAAGCAGCATCTATAGTAAAAAGTTGGTCACACTTGTCAAACGCTATGTTTGACAAGTGTGACCAACCTGTCAGTCAGTTTTCCAAGCGATGCTACAGATCGCTTGGAAAACTTTAGCATTCTGCAAGCTAATTACGCTTGCAGAATGCTAAAAGAAAGTGGAAAAAACGGAAAAAAAACGCAAAAAAAAAATGCGGATTTCTTGCAGAAAATTTCCGGTTTTCTTCAGGATATTTCTGCAAGAAATCCGGACGTGTGCACATACCCTAAGTCTCCTGTTACTGCCCTGGATTAGTGTCACAATTGGGCTAGCAAATGCTCAACAGGAGATAGTAAGATAGAGATAAGATAAAGCCAATATTGGCTATTGCTTTGCCAAAAAGGCTAATTAGTGACAGGGTGAGAGACACAGACACAAAAGTGCAAACATAGTGCTGAAGTGAACATAAATAAACCTAACTATGCTGCTCCCTACTGTTGTAAATCCTGCCTCACTGTGGGGGTTGGCACCCTACTGTACAGCGGATATGGCGCCCCCACTCCGCGTCGGCTATCCCTCAGATGCCCTACGGGTAGCTAAGAGAAGTAATATATCTTAATTTTGTATTACATTGGAGGCCATGTCAGTGATTAAACAGCAGATATACCATTTCAGCCTAAGACAAAATTGTCTACCAATGTGCATTAATATGCATGAAGTATAGCAGCAAGAAAGGAGAGATACTTATCATTTTTATGATGTCATAATTCGCCTCTACGCGTTTCACCTTCCCGGATCTTCAGGAGGCCATGATGTATGGATGCTTCATGCACATTGGTAGACAATTTTGTCTTAGGCTGAAATGGTATATCTGCTGTTTAATCACTGACATGGCCTCCAATGTAATACAAAATTAAGATATATTACTTCTGTTAGCTACCCGTAGGGCATCTGAGGGATAGCCGACGCGGAGTGGGGGCGCCATATCCGCTGTACAGTAGGGTGCCAACCCCCACAGTGAGGCAGGATTTACAACAGTAGGGAGCAGCTTAGTTAGGTTTATTTATGTTCACTTCAGCACTATGTTTGCACTTTTGTGTCTGTGTCTCTCACCCTGTCACTAATTAGCCTTTTTGGCAAAGCAATAGCCAATATTAGCTTTATCTTATCTCTATCTTACTATCTCCTGTTGAGCATTTGCTAGCCCAATTGTGACACTAATCCAGGGCAGTAAGGCCATGTTCACACTTTGCGGGTTTTACAGCGGATCCGCGGCGATTTTGATGCTGCGGGTCCGCAGCAGTTTCCATAGCGTTTACATTTACATGTAAACCTATGGAAACCGCAAACCGCTGTGCACATGCTGCGGGAAAAACCGCGCAGAAACGCAGCGGTTTACATTCCGCTATATGTCACTTCTTTGTGCAGAATCCCTGCAATTCTGCACACATAGGAATGCATTGATCTGCTAACTTCCCGCATGGGGCTGTGCCCACGATGCGGGAAGTAAGCGGATAATGTGCAGATGGTACCCGGGGTGGAGGAGAGGAGACTCTCCTCCAGGCCCTGGGAACCATATTTGTGTGTAAAAAAAAGAATTAAAATAAAAAATAATGCTATACTCACGTCTCAGCGCTGCACGCGGCCGTCCGGTCTGGTTGCTGTGCGAACAGGGCCTGAGATGACGTCGTGGTCACATGACCGTGACGTCACGAAGGTCCTTCTCGCACAGCATCTTTGGAACCGGGCCGCTGCATGCAGCGCCGAGGAGATCGGGACATCAGAGGGTGAGTATATAACCAATTTTTATTATTTTTAACATTACTATTGATGCTGCATATTGCTGCATATGCAGCATCAATAGTAAAGGAGTAAACCCGCAGCGGAGACCGCAAAACAAACCGCGATAAATCTGCAGGGATAACCGCAGCGGTTTTGCCCTGCAGATTTATCAAATCCGCTGCGGGAGAACCCACAGAGGATGCCGCAAAGTGTGCACATAGCCTAACAGGAGACTTAGGGACAGCCGACGGTGAGCGGGGGCACCAATCTCGTTTATACTTATTAGGGTGCCAACCTCCGCAGTCAGGTAGTGGTAAACAGGGTTTGTGATAGGGTATATTTAGAGAGCACGGTTGTCTGTTGTGTATGTATGTGGTTGTTTTTTCATGGTTTTAAAAACATTGATTAAAAGGTATGTTTTATCTGTAATATCAATAAGGATTCTAGGTCACTTGCTTATACTTTTGATTCCTTTTGGCCTATAGGTGGTATTGATTTTTTGTTTTTTTGTTGTCCAGGTTTGGCATGAAAGTCTGGAGTCACGCTCTGTGAATTTTTACTGCATGCACATAGCACGCTGTCCGGATTCTCTGAAGCGGGCAGTCTCGTGACCACAAGTATGCCATTTGCGCACTCCTGGCCACATTCTGAATAGACATGCCCAGACGTGCTATTAGAAGTAGCTATCTTAAAAGTAAATATTGGTCCTTTAACTAGCCTTACTATTTGACTTAGGATAAAAGCCAAACTAGATTGTTAAAGTAGTTGTCCATTACTTTCACAACTCCTTGTCATACCCCTGGCTAGGCACCAATAAAATAATAAAGCCTATAATCACCTCCCATGCCGGCACCATTCTCGTTGTGTTGGCAGTCCCTCTCCCAGGGCTCTTGTGCGGTATTGTGACACGTGACACTGGTGCCCAATCAGCGCTGGATTCACTGTCCCCACCTCCAGACAAATCAAGCATAAAGGGGAAATCCGGGATCAGCTAATTTACAGACACGTGTCAGGGTGTTGCCCCCCCTCAGTGCAAGGCATGAGATCAGATTTGGCTGTATGAGAGGCCTCTGACTGGGGTCTAAGTGGTAATATCTCTCCTTATTGAGAGTGACATGCTAGTGTAAGGAGACTTATAGGCCATGCAATGCTCCTCTGTTAAATTAAATATACAAGGCTCATTAAAGAGTCTATATTGACATTTAGGATTGCTACTTTGGCTGTAGCATTTAAGTCCTCTTCCTCCCTAAAGAG
Source organism: Ranitomeya variabilis (assembly GCF_051348905.1). Classification (NCBI taxonomy): domain Eukaryota; kingdom Metazoa; phylum Chordata; class Amphibia; order Anura; family Dendrobatidae; genus Ranitomeya; species Ranitomeya variabilis. The sequence goes on from NC_135234.1 coordinate 656,028,644, forward strand.
GTAATTTGCATGTTTATTTTCCCAGATGCGCATTGCATGGCCTATGATAAGTCTCCCACTCCAGCCCTCAACTTAGTGACCCGATCATGGAGGTGTTGATGCGTTGAGTCCCCATGTCAGGAATCTTAGGCCTGGGCTTATACGATGTTTGTTATGGTAACAGGCATAATGCACTGCAGAAGTATTGCAGCATATTTTATGAGCAATCAAGTTTTCAAAGTTCAAGTCAGATAGTGGACTCAAAAAAAAGTTAAAAACAAGTTTTAAATAATGTTAAAATACTATTAAAACATTTTTAAAATGGCCTACCCCCAATGTTCCTTACCATAGAAAAGTACAAAGTTAAAAAAACACATAATTGGTTTCTCCACTTTATAACGATCTCAACTATAAAAATGACGTGTCAGAAAACCCACATGGAGAATGCTGTAAAAAAAAAAAACGACAGTATTGTCATTTTTCCTTCAGCTGTCTCCCAAAAATTTAAATGAAATGCGTTCAAAAACCATCATGTACTCCAAAATAGTAGCAATGAAAAAATCAACTTATCCCACAAAAACAAAGCTCTTATATAGCTCTGCTGATACAGAAATAAAGCTCTCAGACTGCAGTGACCCAATAACAAATGGTTAAAAAATAGATTTTATTGGACAATTAACAAAAGACTAAGCATCACTTCCAAACAGAAAACAGGTGTGAACAGGTGCTTACTAAGAGTAGCCATCTCTGTATATAACTAAGAAATAAAGTAGCACTGTGTAACGCTATAGCATGTTGTGAGGCAGTGACCCGTTACTGCTAAGGGGCGCTGTCCAGAATGAGCAAGGAGGCATAGTGAGACCATGAGGGCATACTGCAGACACAGGTGTAGCTGTAATTAGAATAGTGAAGCAGTGACTGATTAAGAGCCCTGTAGTAGAGGGGGAGGTGTGTCAGTGTTGGTCTTGTAAGCAGACAGAGCAGTTGTCTGCAGAGCTCTTTCTGTGTGGAGCAACACAGAGACAAAAGGAACCAAAGAAACTGACACCCTGCGTCTCGGGCTGTCTTTTGTTTACCAGGCTGCAATCCGGAGGATAGCGTGTGGTGCACGGCGTGAGTACAGAGACTTGGTACCGGCGTGCGGTTGCCCAGGGACACTGGACAGAGGGAAGTCCAGCCTGTTTATTGACTGCAAACTAAAGCCGTGTATTGTGTATTTCTAATGGACTGTATGAGTAAGCCGGGTACTATGTATTTCCATTGGTCTGGATGAAGAAGCCGTGTACGGTGTATTTCTGATAGACTGTGTGAAGTAACACATTAAAGTTTTGTTTGAACTTGCTTGGGTCACTGCCGCTTCACTGCGTACGGTGCTACAGCTGCATCACAATGTAAACACAAAATATATGAAATCTGAATTGCATTACTGATCTAGAAAGTAGGAAAAAAACGAGAATACTTAGCGCATAAATTGGCCAATTCATGTGTTTATCCACGATAAGGCGATTCTCTTTGCTGGGAACGAACCTGATGTGATTCCGCTCCTGGGCTCATAGCCTACAGTTAAATGGGTAGGTAGGATTCTGCTATTATTGAAACCGCCAGAGGTTTGCCTGCTATAGCGCTACAGAGTGCAACTTTATTAGGTATTTAATGGACAATTGGCAGAAAAACTAATCAACTACGACTTTTGGATGAAATGGAAAAAAATACAAAAAATAAATTGTGACGTCCTCAATGGCCAAAATAGCGGGATTCTTTAGGGGACAATTTCTTTTAGTCTCTCAATGCATCTACATTGAAAAATGCCGCAACTTTGCAAGAGGTATTAGTTAAGAAAGTTGTTTTGCTCCTACTGCTTCTATGCAGACTAGACATGGTGACAGGCAGAAGACAAAGGCACCTGGAGGAGGTAGTCTCTAGACACCAATAGAAAAGACATATATGCATCAAGATGTGTTATCAAGTGCAGAAATTAATTCCAGGACAAGTACTAAAATATTGCACTAATTGGGAACTTGCAGCCACGTGCACTGATTTTCACGAGCTCTATAGTAATTAGAAAATTGCGATTCCCAATAACCTTGTCACGTCAGGAAGCCACAAGCTGTGAACAAAGTGACAATCCTTATCCTTTACGTGCATATGTTCTCTATTACAGGGAGTGGCAGCAGGTGTAGCAACATGGCGGACAGCACAGCCTACTTCCGGAGACGTCATCTCTGCGCCGGAAGCACGTACCTTCCCCGGAAATGGTGATAGGACGGCTGCGTGCTACGTAGCCAATGAGCGTTCTGCAGAGATTTTCTTGGGGGCGGGGTGTGACGTCACCGGCTAGCGGTGCGCAGAGAGGAAAGAGAAGAGTCTTCCCTCTTAAAGAGACATCCCCATTATTGGCGAGTCCCGGGTGTCCCCGGTGTGAGGAGGAGGATGGTGTGCGGCGGCTTCACCTGCTCTAAGAATGCGCTGTGTGCGCTCAACGTGGTTTACATGGTGAGTGCCGGCCTGTAATACGGGGCTTATCATCCCAGCGCCTGCCATCCCCTGTGCCGGCGGCATTACCGCGCCTCAGTAATCGGCCTGCAGTGAGGTGTGGTGGGAGGGGGACACTACCCTCACCGTGTGCTAGGACTGCAGGAGGCTGATCAGCACCGTTCACACTGACAGCAAAGCAGCGTTTCAGCAAAGCAGCGGTCTGGAAACGCAGTGTATAAGAGATGGGCAGAACCGAGCGTCGTTCACATACAGCGGCATTCCCACCCGGTGCGGTTTTCCCCGGACATCGCACTGCACGGCCCCTGCCCCGCACACAGTAGCTTTCCATCAGATCTGTGGCAGCTCTTGTTCTCATCGGGTTTCGTGGCTCAGACTCGGCCATTAAAGTCTGTGCAGGTCTGAAAAGAGAGATGAGGCCTGGGTGGCCATTGTAAGGGGGGGAAAGAGAACACCTGCTTCAGGGAGGAAACCGGCGGAAGGGCGCCAGCATCAGTCTGTTCCTCTGGGGTGGTAACATGCGATGGGTGAACGGAGCCCGACACTGGGAGCACTGAGCGGGGCTGCTGCTTGTGGGGTCTCCGAGGATGGAAACCAGAATGGACACAATAGGGGAAAACAGCCTGGTACCCCCCTATTTAAGGGAAGCACGCCCCTCAAATGCTAATAATACCACGTACATGGGTCTGTAGGGTACTGGGGGTCCGGCCTTATAAATTCTAGCTGTGGTATAGATACTAGTGGTTTAGGTATCAGAAAAGCTACGGTATATATGTTGTATGCAAATGAGGGGGATCAGTGGCCAAGAGCTCGGTGCGCTGTTTTGTGCCCTCAATTTGCATCCTGAGCGCTGATGTCGCTTGATTGGCAGCGCACAGGTGAGCAGTATATCAACTCGGTTGGCTCCTCTGAGCCTGTCACGCGGACGCTGCAGCCTGTCACGCGGACGCTGCTGCCACACTCGCCTAGTGTACTTGCCGGCTCTCATCATTGGCTCCTGTCTGTAGCCCAGTGCCAAGTGGTGGCCGCAGACAGGAACCCAGCAATGTCATTGTGTGAGTGGCCGCAGTGTCCGTGTGAAGGTGCAGAGCTGCTGATTGAGTTCAGGCAGAGCTCACTCTAGTGCTGTCAAACAAGATGTACCAGTGCTCAAGATGCAAATTAAAGGGACAAAACGGAGCACTTAGCTCTTCCCCACAGTTATGGGGCACCAAAGCCTCCTCATTTGCATAACAAAAATGTGTAATTTTCTGGCAACTAAATGCTGATTTTTATAAGGGCCAAGTCCATTACTTTCATGTATAAGGGGCTTAGTCAGTGTTTTGGGGGTGATTCTCACTTTAATCTCACACCGGTTTCTGCTTCTTTCCTGCAGTGATTACATCCTGTACATCGTTCATATGACCACTGCTGCCAATCGCTGGCCTCAGTGCTGATGCTTACTGTTACGTCCTGTGACCAGTAAGGTCAGTGATTGGCAGCACTGGTCGTGTGAGTTATGTAGAGACCGGTGAGGGGCTGAGCGTGTGTATTGCCAGCACTGGCCATTTTTGTGTGACAGGCCTGGGGCTACCTAGTGAAAGCCTCGGGGCTGTTGTGAGGTTCTCCAATCATTTTACTTGTGTTCTAAGAAAATAATTTTCTTCTTTCTGCTTTTAATTTATTTCAATAGACACAATTTAATCATTTCAGCTACCACAAATGTGTCCAGAGCGGACATGATGCTTTTTTTCTTCCATTGCACCTCATTTGCAAGTTTTAAAGGGATTTTCCCACATAATGTATTCTCAATTGCTCCAGGATCTGGGTAATAATTTGAAACTAAGGGTACCTTTACACAGTGCAATTTTGATCGCTACGACGGCACGATTCGTGACGTTGCAGCGTCGTATAAGTATCGCTCCAGCGTCGTATACTGCGGTCACACGTTGCAATACACAGCGCTGGAGCGATAATTTCATGACGTATTTGCGATGTAGAAGCCGTTGGTTACTGTGCGCACATCGTATACAACCTGTGTCACACGATGCAATCATGCCGCCACAGCGGGACACTAGACGACGAAAGAAAGTTTCAAACGATCTGCTACGACGTACGATTCTCAGCGGGGATCCGGATCGCAGTAGCGTGTCAGACACAACGATATCGTAAATGCATCGCTGGAACGTCACAAATCGTGCCGTCGTAGCGATCAAAATTGCACTGTGTAAAGGTACCCTAAGAAAAAAAAATCCTACACTCTCCTCCCAGACTTTCGCAGCGCCTTCGCACCCTGTACTGTGTACCCCAGGGCATCGGCATCTAGAGGCGCAGTCATGTGATCTCTGCTGGAGTCCTGTCCTGACTTAGCGGTCACGTAACACCCCATCCACACTCCATCTTTCCGCCATTGACCTGATTGGCCAGTATGTAATAGCACATTTCCACTAGATGTTAATGATGGCTTCCCTACACAATCTGCTGGGTGGACCTCAGGTTTAACCCTTTTTCTCATTAGTATCCTGTCTGGACAGACAGGAATGATGTGACTTGGCGACTTCACATTTCGAGAACGTGTCTGCATCCATCTTATTTCACAGATCCCTGGCATGAGCTTCTGCAGTGAGGATTTTCCCTCCAAGGACTTGGCCACATTGCTATTATCAGAGCGTGTTCGTACATGTCCTGTGTAAGAGGAGCTTCAGGATCGTGCGCTCTCTTGTGTGTATTTGCTTGTTCACACACGTTATGAAGGAAAGCTATTGGGTAATAAGAGAATTAAAGGATCAGTAATCCCAAAAATGAATGATTAAATTAAGCAAGAAATATCATCCTGCTCTTAGTCTGCAGCATCTTCTGCAAGATCATGAATCGGTCTTGTAGAAATCGTGTAGAGGACACGGGTTATCCTCTTAGCTAAAATGGCAGGACTTGGTGATTTATTTTTCCATTCTGCGGCCTACAGTATGATAATACCTGATTATTGTATTTACTGTAACCTAAATTACAAATGGAGGCAGACTTCCTTGTTTCGCCAAAGTGCTGGAGTCTTCTGAGGTCTCGTGTGATGTCATGTAAGTGAAGAGACCGACCGCTATATCAGTCAGAGCAGTGTCAGTACTCGCACCTTCCTTAATTGATAGAAAATGTGAGCAGTCAGCAGGGTTTTGCTATGTAATCTGACAGCAGGAGATCCCTGATTCCATAGATGTGTCGCTTAATTTGCTGGATGCAGCAGTTGTGATAGCTCGGCACCAGAGGAAACTGATTCTATCATGTTGAGCCCTGTATAACCCTGCACACACCTTTTGATTAGCAGCTTTCTGTATATAGTGTATAGTGACAGCTGCTCATCAGTGGTTGGACCAGGAGGCACAAGGATAGTTGTCCTTTAGTGATAATCTCCTGCTGAAGTCATCTGGTCATGCGCAGTGCGCCTCAGAAGCTGGGAAGCGTACGTCCAGCTACAGAGGTGAATTGACTTTGCCAAAGTGAGTGGCGTGCATGAGCGGTGATAACGCCTCTGGTGCAAGTGATATTATCAGGTCCACAGAGATTTCATAACATGGAAAGAGGGCTGACTAATCTGGGGCAACTAGCGTCCCATCTCCTAGTCAAAGCCCTAATTGGCATATCCATAATGCTTTTTGTTAACATTTTATTTAAAGGGAACCTGTCACCACGTTTTTGGAAGATGGGATAAAAATAGCGTTAAATAGGGGCAGAGGTGGGCGTTACATTAGTGTGTGTGTTAAGCGTTTATTACCCACCTAAGTTGCCGAAATAACTTTGCAAAGTCTCCGTTTTCGCCTGTCAATCAGGCTGGTCAGGTCACATGGGCGTGGTGTCTTCACCCAGATTTGGCGTAGTTTTCCGTTGGTGGCGTAGTGGTGTGCGCATGCCCAAAGTCCGGAATCCTCTTCCAGGGGATTTAAAATAGCGCGGTGTTCGTTATTGCATTGGTGATCGGTGGGCGCGGCCATCTTCCTTTGGCCGCGCGTGCGCAGAAGCGGCGCTCTGCTGGCCGCGGCTTCAGGAAAATGGCCGCGGGATGCCGCGCGTGCGCAGATGGATATCGCGGCGGCCATTTTCCTGAAGCCGCGGCCAGCAGAGCGCCGCTTCTGCGCACGCGCGGCCAAAGGAAGATGGCCGCGCCCACCGATCACCAATGCAATAACGAACACCGCGCTATTTTAAATCCCCTGGAAGAGGATTCCGGACTTTGGGCATGCGCACACCACTACGCCACCAACGGAAAACTACGCCAAATCTGGGGGAAGACAACGCCCATGCGACCTGACCAGCCTGATTGACAGGCGAAAACGGAGACTTTGCAAAGTTATTTCGGCAACTTAGGTGGGTAATAAACGCATAACACACACACTAATGTAACGCCCACCTCTGCCCCTATTTAACGCTATTTTTATCCCATCTTCCAAAAACGTGGTGACAGGTTCCCTTTAACTGAATTGCATTATGCAGGGCTGGTTAGGCAGGGAGTTTAATCATGCATAGGTGAAAGCTTATGGGTTGGAGGCCATGGGGGACCTGACAGGTTCCCTTTAATGAGATGCAAATTATGAGAAAACTAAAAGGTTTAAAAAAATAAATAAATACATCTCGCTTTATTCAGTATGAAATATTGAGCATCAGACGCAGAAATCCCTGCAGATACACGCCTTGGCTGCTTTCAGTGAGGTTATTGTTATCTGACAAATGTTCTGCCAAGCTGAATGCACTTGGCCAAATCATCAAGATCCACTGCTGGCAGCTCCATTTGCAATTGCCGACCAAGGACATCCAAAATGTGCTAAATGGGAGGTAAGTCTGGAGACGCCCCAGGCCATGGTACCACGTTCAGGCCACGCAGGCTGCTCACAGGAGCACAAGTAACATGTAGCTTGGAGTTGTGTTGAAAAATGGATTCTAAGACACTTTCTAGAAGTGGTCGTACCGCTGACTCCACCACCAAATCAATGTGGCACAGAACTGTGGGTGTGCCTGGAGTGAAGGTGAGAGGGGTCTGGCTACCGTACACTATGCCACCTCGGACCATAATCCTGGGAATAGGACTGGGGTGCTAATAGTTGACACTGAATAAATAAATGGCGAGATTTTGTAAAATAATAAAATGAAATGTTCTCATTTGTATATCATTAATGTATCAATCCACAATTTCATTGTTGCGGATGCTATATATAAGTAGTAAGGCAATTATGATAATCTGGGTGCTTGGAGTAGAGTCCAAATCTGCATCCACAGAAAACTGCACACTCCAAATAATAGTGCAAGACGCGGTGTTAATCCCCGCACGCTCCTGCATTCTCCTGATGGTCTCAGGAAAGTCCTGTGACCGGAAACGTGCATGGATTGTTTAAAAGCTATGTACACCTTCACACATAAATAACATTATTTGCTTCCCAAATACAAAGTTAGGAAACTTTCTAAATCGTGTTCATTAAAAGTTGTTTTGCTGCTGCAGAGTGTCCCTAAGTGCTTTGTAGAAATGTTCAGAGCTCCTGATGGCTCTGCTCTTCCTCTCCATATCTCAGTATACGTGATGGCAACAGGGAGGGTATTTTACTCAGATTTCCACAATGCAGACCAGGGGGAAAGCATGTACCATCTCAGTGACCGCATGGTATAGATAGCTAGGGAAGCACATGACGAGGAAATAAGTGCAGGATAGAAGCTTTGCTGCTATGAGCTCATGAACACAGCAGCACCCTGGACATACACTCGCCTAACACCCAGCCTATATTACTGGGAGAAACGCTCCCATAACAGAATAATCTGAAACTTGGATCAGGCAGGAACTGCATATCAGAGGTCTGCAAATGAATAAAGAAATGAAAATTTGTAACGTAGAAAAAAAATTTATATGTAAGGCTAGGTGTTTTTTTTTTGTATGTTTGTTTTTTATGCCTAAGGTGTCCATGGATTTTTTTTTTTTCAAGGACAAATAAAAGCTAGGTGTTGCATTAGTTATTTGAAGAGTGTGACATTTCTCCATATAATGTCTCACATCTGTAAGGCTTCATACATGGGGCCGTGTGACCAATCCATTAGAACAGCGTGGTATTGTGCAAAATAGTGACTGTTCACTTACAGTGAAATTATAACAATGCGTAGAGGACAAATGTGTTGTAATAAAATGTGCATGTTATATGGAAAATGTGCGTGGACCTTTTTTTAGGGGATTTTTGGTTACTGTGTGTGTTACTTCCCTTTTTTTTTTTTTTTTTTTAGTACAGAACATAACAAAAGTTGACTTCATTACCCACAGTTCATAGCATATACTGTGCTCAGAATAAATTAGCACACCCCTATTTGTAAAGTGTGATTTTAATCAATATCTCACTGAACACAAGAACAATTTCCCACATTTTGACAAGACTGGATTTCATAGAACATTTTTTTTTAACCCATAACATGAAAGTAAGGTTATAACTTTCATTACAAAATGTTCAGTTTTGCTCCAAATTGGTTGATGCAAAAATGAATAAACTCCACATCAAAAAACTAATAAATCTAGAATTTTGTATGTCCCAAATGATATTTGGGACAGCACCAAGTCTTCTAGGTATGGAATGAAGAAGTTAGTGAATATTGCAACATCTTTTTCAATTCTTCAAGAACGACCTTCTAGAGCATGGATGCTGGACAGAAAGTAACAACTTGTCTCTTCAGAATTCCTTATTTGTGTTTTGATTTGAGTTCAGATCAGGAGACACTTGGCCACTGAATCACTTTCACCCTTCTACCAAGGGCACGGAGTGATGGAACATCATCTCTTTCAATATAGAGCAGTACATCTGTGAATTCATGATACCATCATTGCAATGTAGCTCCTCGATGCCCTCATGCAGCCCCACATAAGTACACTGCCACCACCATGTTTCACTGTAGGCACCATGTATTTTTTTAAGTTAATTCTAAATACATGGTGTCTGCAGTGAAGCATGGTTTTTACATTTGGCTTGTTGAGCAGCCATGTGGCATTACACATTTAGCAGAACCTGTCACCCTTTTGTCCTCTATGAAACTGAGGGCGGTGTATCGGTGCTTCAAAGATTAAAGTTGTGAGGTTTCCAACCTAAGAGGAAAAAAAATGTCAAAACCACAGTGATGTGCTAAAATAAGGAAATAAATTCTACCCATCTCCTCTCAGCTCATAACGTCTTAGACAAGTGTCTGTATGTGATTGTGGCAGCCATTCAGGGGGCTCAGCCATTGCCCCTCAGAGATACTGGCACATGACTACTGATGGGCAGTAACATTGTTGTCTTGGCTCTCATCATGCCTTTCTTCTCACACAAGATAAGCCTCTGCCATGGATGTTGAAAACTTGTCAGTGTGTGCATGGGGGAGGGGGATTTGGAAGGAAAATATTTCCGCTAAAGCCTCATTCATACTTGTTTTTCAGCTACATGTTCTATCCGGGGGTTGCATGGGCAGAACATGCACACATTATACTCTATGGTGCTGTTCAAATGTCTTTTTTTTTTTTTTTTTTATCGATGTCACAGATGATCACACTGTGATTTGTATAGTCGACCCTATTTTCTCGGAAGAATTTCTGGTCGTCTCCACGTAACCTAAAGATGAATGGAGCTGCAGTATACATGTCCCCAGATTTTCTGGTTTTGGAAGTCTGCTCCAGGAAGTGAATGGAGCTGGCACCGACAACCTGTAATGCTGGAATAAAGAAGCCATGTTTTTGTACAGCTTTAGGAGTCTCTACATGCCAAACAGAGTAAGGGACACTTCTTCCTATCAATTAGTGGAGCTGAGCCCTCCCCCAAACACGCACATGCACATACCGTACCAGGTCTTTGCTTCATTAGTATTTAGTTGGGTTTCTGCACAGTGTGACTTTTGTTCTTTGTGCTGGCTCTTTGTCAGTGTCACCAGTTCATTCACTGCCTTTTATTCTGGCCGACCTGGCAAGTACTAGAATGTGACCTTGATTCTGTTTTTCCACTTTTTTCAACAGACAGGGAAAAAGTACAAACCACCCGTGATTTTTGTTTTGGAGATGAACCCAACCTGATCAAGAATCTGTTTTCTGTGTTTCTTTTCTAATTTTGTGTAATCTGCTAAACGCAATAATGTAAGAACAGATGCTGTACAATGTCAACCCATCTGTGGAGCGGAGTATGGTCAGGCTGACCTCGGACGTTGTATGTAAAGCAGATGACGCTCGGCCAATTTTCTGCTCAGTGAGTACTTCATTGATAGAGTCACACTTCCAGGAAGCAGGATACCCCAGCGCCACACCAAGAGGAGCCCCCTTTTGGGACCTAATTTCAAATTTTCAAACAGCATCAGCTACTCAGTTTGAGAAAGACCCGGAACTGGGTCGAAACGTCACTTTTTTTTCTTATCCTGCTGTATGTGTACATATATTTGAATGTCAAACACATGTGAATAAATACACCACTTTGCAAGCTATAACCCGAGAGAGTGCGGCTGTTTTCTCGCTTATTTGACTGGTATTGGGTTCTTCCCAAGTACAGCCTGCACCACATGATTTGCTGAGTGTGCTCCATTCCTTTAAATTCATCACAATATTATACAATTCTGTGAATCGCCGGAGGATTATAAATGCTCGCTGCACCCTTAGATGAATTCCTTGAGAGGTGTAGCTTCCAAAATGGGCTCACTTGTGGGGGTTTCTGATGTTTTGGCATGTACACGGCTCTTAAAACTCGACATGGCATCCGCAATCTATTTCAGCTAAAATTGCATTCCAGAATCAATTGGCGCGCCATCCTTTCCGGACCCTGTCGTGTGCCCAAACAGTAGTTTTCCACCACATATGGGGCATTGGAGTACTCGGGAGAAACTGAACAATTTGAATGGTCCTTTTTCTCCTGTTACCCTTATGAAAATGAAAAATTGGGGGCTAAAGCAACTTTATGGTTGGAAAATGTAAAATTTTCATTTTTTTCCTTCCACATTGCTTTAATTCCTGTGAAGCATTTAAAGGGTTAATATACTTCTTTAATGGGGTTTTGAGCAGCACCTTGAGAAGTGTAGTTTTTGGAATAGTGTAACTTTTGGGCATTTTCTGTCATATAGACCTCTGAGTGACTTCAAATGTGCTGTGGTCCCTTTTAAAAAAAAAAAAAAAAAAACTTTTTGGGGAAAAATGACAAATTTCTGATTTAACTTTTTTGTTTAACTCTTCTAACTTACTAACAAAAAAAAAAGTGTAAAACTGCTGATGTAAAGTAGACATGTGCGTAACATTATTATCGCTCTCGTGTGGTATAACTATTGTTCATGGGCAGAAAAATTCAAAGTTTGAAAGTTGCAAAATGTTCATATTTTTTTGTTGTGTGTAAAATTTTCGGTATTTTCATAAATAAACGCAAGTTCTATCGACCAAGATAAACCACTAACATGAAGTACAATATGTCATGAATAAACAGTCTCCGAATCAGTGGGATCTGTTGAAGCGTTCTAGAGTTATAACCTCATAAAGTGACAGTGGTCAGAATTGTAGAATTTGGCCTGGCCATGAAAACAGGCTTGTACTGATACTTAGGGTAAATAGCGATGTAATAAATCACACCTGAACCAAACAAGTAACAGAAGTCACATAATCCAGCAGCACTGGATATTGCAGAATCATTAGCTTAGGCTACGTTCACATTTGCGTTGTGCGCCGCAGCGTCGGCGCCGCAACGCACAACGCAAATAAAAACGCAGCAAAACGCATGCACAACGCTGCGTTTTGCGCCGCATGCGTCGTTTTTTTCATTGAATTTGGACGCAGCAAAAATGCAACTTGCTGCGTCCTCTGCGCCCGGACGCGGGCGCCGCAGCGACGCATGCGGCGCAAAACGCAAGTGCGCCGCATATCCATGCGCCCCCATGTTAAATATAGGGGCGCATGACGCATGCGGCGCCGCTGCGGCGCCCGACGCTGCGGCGAGGACCGCAAATGTGAACGTAGCCTTAACCAGTCCATATAGTATGTCCAGTGATGGGTTATATTGTCTACCTGCCAGGTCTGTTGGTATGTGCAGATGAGGCGGACCTGGCAGCGATGGTCCGCTGTGTCTAACGCGCTACCGTCTATTGATCGCCGGAGATTCCGTATGTATACACTGAACCAAGCGGATTCACCGTGTCCAATACATTGTACGGGTGAACTTTCTCTTGTGGAGACACTAGAAATTAACATGCTCTGGTCTGGACAGTCACGCGGCATGTCCCTCTCCGCGGGTGTCTGTGGATGCATAGTGGGCATGTGGTTTCTCGGAATCCCATCCACTACACTGTAACATCTGGATTCTGCACAAGTACGCAGCGTCCGGCCCGCAGCATAGACTGATCATCTGCACGTGCCCTTGTTCTTTTAGCTGAGTGTTTAAGTGAATGATCAAGAGCTGCTACATTTCCACAATGCGTTTTTGGTGAGTTTCCTACTTAATAGAAAATTCGCACCACCAAAAATTCACCGAAAGCTTAACCCCTTGGCTTCTTTGGAAATCTGAATCAGTTAACGACGTTTAAATGCCTAAATGTATGGGCATAAAGTAGTTTTCCAAATCCATGTGGTCATCCTTTTGTGCGTTTAGTTAGAGCTTTTTCAGACCGGTTTTGTAGTGGACCCAACTAGAAAAGGCATCGTGTGCAGGTATCATAAAAGGTTTTCCGACTAAATGGTGAAGCTGCCCTATCCTTCCGTCCTCTAAAAAAATATAAAAATATATATAAAGTCTATTTTTGAGATGTCAGAAGAAATCCAACAACACCCAGATAAGAACAGGAGGAACATCCCCACAATGCCGGACCTCCCAGGTGACGTTCCATCCCCCCGACTCTAGGGCAGCAGTGCTAACCATGTGCCAGCCTTTCATTCATAACCACTTTAATTAAAACTTTAATTTTTTTTGGTCTATAGGTGTAGAAGTCAAGTAAAGCCGGTTTGACACCTCTTCAATTCCCAGTCTGAATACAGACCATGATGTACAGTCTGATCGCGGGTCTCGTCGTTCACACTCAATGGGTTACATGCTTATGAGGCTGTGGAGTTTGGGGCAGGAGACCCGCAGCCAGTCTGTACTCTGTTTTCAGAGGTGTGAAATGGGTGGGCTAAATAAATATATAAGTATACATGTATGTGTTCTTATTTGCCAATTTGAGGTGATGACAGAACCCCGTGGACCCCATTGTAAGGCCAGAGCTTCTTGCATGTTGCACAGTGTAGCTGTATACTTGGTGTATCCCACTCTGTGCTGGGTGGTATGCCTCATATCCGGATATTTACCCCTCTGTCCATGGTTACTAATGTTAACATACCTAGATTTACTCTTCATTTCTTTTTCTTTCAGCTCGTGGGCCTCTTGTTAATTGGAGTGGCTGCATGGGGCAAAGAGTTCGGCATAGTATCCAGCCTCCACATTATCGGCGGAGTCATAGCAATTGGATTTTTCCTCCTACTAATTGCCATCATTGGATTTATTGGAGCCATTAGTCACCATCAAGTCATGCTGTTTATTGTATCCTTTATCTGTGGTGATATTCAGTCTTGTGATATGCGATGTCTGATTATTAAACGTGTCGTAATTGCCAGTCAGCATCTCCTATACAGCACAAGTGTGGGCAAGGAGACATTAGTGGCCAGTTCGGCTGATGTCGCGCCACCTTTATTCTGTAGTGCACTGGTCTCATTTTTGGCCATGTCCCGGTATTCACAACTCCTGTATCCGCTTTCATGTATGGGGGAAGAACTAAAAGCTTGGCTTCTCTTTCTCATGAAAAATAAAAGACAATGGAAAGTTTGTGGTCTGTATCCACACTGCCAGCTGATGAAAAACGTCAAGGGCCAGACATAATGTAAAACAATGTTTTGTTTTTTTTCTACTTATTTCGAAGTGTAACCCACTTCTTCAGGAAACGAAAACCATAAAAAGTGAAATGTAAATAGCACAGATGGCATCCAGGACCATTTGTTTGCATTTAGCAAGTTTGATCATGAATTATGATTTTTTTTTTGTGGACAAACAAGTATTATCCCCCCACCCCATATAACACATGTCTTGTATAGCCTATTCACTGCCCGACCAGGCATATATACTCCAAGCAATAGAACAAGGTGAAGTGACCCCTAAATTGTGCAATGCATTGTCCGTTACTAATATAGAATCCCTATAACTCCTGCCGGATGGAAATCCAGCACAAAACCATAGTAAATATATCTTCAGTATACAATAAGAGGGTGTTGGGTGAGGTAACATGGATGTGACTTCAGTGGCAGCATTAGAGTAATGGGAAGATAAATTGTCAGGGCTTCTAATGTGACATTGAAGGGGAGTATTCTATCCATCATGGGGGTATACACACAGGAAATGTTAGGGTTAGCCAACTGTCTGCTGACCATGTAAGACGCGAATGTCTGCCAGAAAATGAGTCACTGTGGCCCATAGTGGGGGAGGTGTTCCCTATAATGGTGAGGAATATGGACTGATCTCTTTACTGGCTCAGTGAAAGAAGGATCATAAACCGCTCTACTGGGAATCCCACAAACCAACTGTGCATCATGCTTATGTGAAGATGAAATACAGCTATACTAGAGACCCCGAGTCCACCGTGTGTCACCCGATCTCTTAGCTAGTGGATCTCTTAGCTAGTTTTCCTAAAATCAGGTGATAAAAGCAGCAGGGTGGCTCAGTGGTTAGCACTGTTGCTTGCAGCGCTAGGTTCACATCCCAAAAAGGACAATATCTACAAGGAGTTTGTATGTTCTCCCCGTGTTTGTGAGGGTTTCCTCCTGCATACCAATAAAATGTCTGTATAGTACTGCAGAATATGATGGCGCTATGTAGGTAAACTAAAAATAGTGCAAGCCTAGGGCTGAGTAATTGTATGCATTCATGGTGGCTGTCTCACCTTCTGGCTGCTGATTTGACAGTTTTCCCCACTATATCGCTAGAAAACTACTAAGAGGAAGAGGCACGACTCGTACAGACTTTATGAAAACCACATCATCCAGTGACGGACACAACCCTGCAAACGGGTTCTGTCTCTACTCTATGCTGCATATTGGGACAGGATAAACCTGGAGACAGATTGTGTGTTTTGTCTTATTACCATAGCTGTAGAGCACATTTTTATTTTCTTGCAAAAATACAATTATTATTTTGGGTGGGTGGGGTTTGTTTGTTTTTTTTAAGTCTGGTAAAATGAATTTTTAATATCCATCTCCCACATCTTTAACTGGAATGTCAGTACATGGTGGTGTTAATTCTCATCTTTATCTTTCAACTGGTGGTTTCCTGCTCCTGTTTGGCGATGAACAGATCTCTGCAGGTACAGGACACTTTTTAGGTCTGTCAGTCTAAACATGAAACTTTTGTTATCTTAAAGGGGTTGTCAACTACTAGGATAACCCTTTCTTATTCCCCTTGCTTCGCCCCAATAAAATAAAAAAGCCTTTACTCTCCTCCCGTGCCTGTGCTTTTCCTGCCGTGTCTGCAGTGTCAGGACTCTCGTGACATGGGATGCCTGGCGCCCAATCAGCGCTTATATCCCTGTCTCCGCCTTCGGACAAATTGAACTTGAAGAGGAAGTGAGCGCAGCCACAGTGCTGACTTCCTCTCCTTGTTCAAAGTCAGGGACAGGAACTCCAGTGCTGATATCCTACAACTGCATAAGAGCCAGGGGACCACAAGTGCTGAGGAACGGCGCCGGCATGGGTGGTGAGTATAGGCTTTTCTATTTTATCATGGCCAAGTGTAGGGAATGAAAAGAGGTTTTCCTACTAGTAGACAACCCCTTTAAAGTTGCAGTAAACCTTAAGCAAGCAGTTCATAAATTGTACCATAATTCAGTCTTCAAATATAAGACAATTTGTTTTGTAGAGCAAAATGTATCTGAAATGCTGATACGAAGTCTAGTAGTGATCATATTCCTAGACCTGCTGCCATTGGTGAACATGGCAATCGGCCTCTCCACTCCCAACCTTTTTGTTCTTCCATGGGTACACACCGCTATTAAATAATTATTTACAAACTACCAAAAAGGCCTAAAAGCACAATACTTGTAAATATCTATTAACATTTTAGTTGTTTTGTTTGAAACAAACTCAAGATAAAGGTATATAGTAAATATGGGTTTAAAGTGCAGATTCTCGGCTTTAATTTGAGGGTATTCACATCCTAATTTTAGTAAGGGTTTAGGAATTACAGCTTTAATATGTAGCTGCCTCTTTCCAAAGTGACCAAAAGTAATTGGACAATTATCTCAACAGCTGTTAAATGGGCTGCAAGCGCTATTGTCTTCAATTAAGCATGTAAAAGGTCTGGAGCTGATTCCAGGTGTGGTATTTGCATTTGTAAGTTGTTGCTGTGAAACCACAACATGCGGTCAAAGGAGCTCTCAATGGAAGAGAAACAGACCAGTGTTAGGCTGAAAAAAAAGAAGAAATCCTTTGGAGATTGCAGTAATGTTTGGAATGGGTAAATCAACAGTTTGGTACATTCTGCAACAAAAAAAAGAGCACACTGGTGACTTTGGGAACTCGTAAAGGCCTGGACGTCCACGGAAGACAGTGGTGGATGATCGCATAATCCTTTCCATGGTGAAGAAAACCCCCTTTAAGGCATCCACCCAAGTGAAGACCACTTTCCAGGCAGTAGGTGTTTCAATATCTAAGTCTACCATAAAGAGAATACTTCATGAGCGCAAACATAGAGGGTTCACCTCATGGTGCAATTCATTAGTCAGCCTTAAAAATAGACCAGATTAGACTTTGCCAAAAAAATATCTAAAGAAGCCAGCTGGTTATGGAAATACATTCTTTGGACAGATGAAACTAAGATCATGCTGTACCAGAATGAAGGGACGAACAAAGTATGAATAAGTCTTAGAACAGTTCATGATTCAAAGCACACCACATCCTCTGTAAAACATGGTGGAGGCCGTGTGATGGCATGGGCATGCATGGCTTCCAATGGCACTGGGTCACCAATGTTTATTGATGATGTGACTGAAGACAAAACCATGCAGATTAATTCTGTATGTACAGGGCGATACACTCTGCTCAGATTCAACCAAATGCAGCAAGGGTGATGGACATTAAATATAACATACTGCAAGAGCAACCCAGAAGTTTTTTAAGGGAAAGAAGTGGAATATTCTGCAATGGCCGAGTCATTCATCAGACCTCAATCCCGTAAAGCAGCATTTCACATGCTTAAGACAAAACTTAACAAAAATTGCTTATAGATCAAGGAACCATCACACGCTTAACAAAAAAAAAAATCTATTACAATATACGGTACTTTTATTAGCTATGCACTCAAATTTAAAAATGACACAAACCAAAACCCAAATTGGGGTTAACCCTCCAATATAATATAAAGTGGCACTGTGCAGATATGGACATGGTTAACCCCCAAAAAACATCCCCAAGGGGCTGTTTGTCCCTAGGTAGACCTAAACTATTGCTTACCTTACCGCAGAGGCTGACCCCCCTCCTACATTATTGGCCCCTATGAAACCCTAATAGATGGAATAAAATGAATAAGATGAATTTTAATGGTAGGCATAAATGATGAGGCAAATGGGAAGAAAGGTATGATGTAATTTCTGTTGTCTATAGACCGCCTCAACGCGTTTCCCCATAACAATGTTCCTCAGGAGGCTGATGTTCATGGCATCTTGTAAGGATAGTGAGGCCAGCATGATAGCATTTGCCTTATCATTGATGCCTACCATTAATATTCGTCTTTGACTGTTTGACGTTCCAGACTTCAGGCAGTTGTTGCCTGCAGAAGAGTCTCTACAAAGTATTAAAAATGAACATTTTATTTATGGTAAAGTTAATTTGTCCAATTACTTTTGAGCTCCTGAAATGAGGAGGTCTTGTAGAATATTTCTGTTTGACCCCTTTAAGTAAACCTGAAAGTCTGCACTTTAATTGCACCTCAGTTGTTTCATTTTAAATTAAAAAAAATAGTGGTCTGCAGAGCTGAAATCACAAAGATTCGGTCACTGTCCAAATATTTCAGGACCAAAAGGTGTTTGTTTATTTAGATATAGATATATGTGCCTCGTGAATTAAAATAACATGTATAATATGCTCCTTACCTATAGAAATATACTGTTCCCCATGAATGAACAGCCCCCTTAACCTTACATTGGACTCTCCTGTGCTAGATGCTAGTGGTGCACTGACATCAGTGTACCGCCACCGTCCTCTAGACTTGGAGACGCCAGGCAGGAAGCCTTATTCACTTGTATCTTTTAGGCTATGTGCACACGTTGCAGATTGTATGCGTTTTTGCTGCGTTTTTCGCCTCGAAAACACATACACAACAGAGCCCATTGAATTCAATGGGATTCCGCAATGCTGTGCTAATGCAAATTTTTCCGCGGCGAAATCGCATTGCAGAAAAATAAGCAGCATGCTCATTCCCGCGATTCCGCACAGATAGGAATGCATTGATCCGCTTACTTTCCGCATGGGGCTATGTCCACTATGCGTGATGTAAGCGGATCATGTGCAGATGGTACCCAGCGTGGAGGAGAGGAGACTCTCCTCCAGGCCCTAAAAAAAAAAGAAAAGAAAAAATTGTTATATATTCACCCTCCGGCGGCCCCCGAATCCAGCCCAAGCCTTAGCGATGCTCCCGTTCCCAGTAATGCCTTGCGACAATGACCTGTGAAGACGTAGCAGTCTCGCGTGATGCTACGTCAGCTGGGGTCATTGTCGCAAGGCATTCCTGGGAACGGGAGCTGCCGGGAGCATCGCGAGGATCAGGAAGGCTTAAGGGGGCCGCCGGAAGGTGAGAATATCACTATTTTTTTATTATTATTTTTAACACTATATCTTTTTTACTATTAATGCTGCATAGGCAGCATCAATAGTAAAAAGTTTGTCACACTTGTCAAACACTACGTATATGTGACAAGTGTGACCAACCTGTCAATCATTTTTCCAAGCGATGCTACAGATCGCATGGAAAACGCTAGCATTCTGCAAGCTAATTATGCTTGCAAAATGCTAGTGTTTAGCGGGAAAACGCATGCCAATTCTGCATGCGTTGTACCCGCGGCAGGGAGTTGCAGAATTGCCACGGAAATTTTCACGGCAATTCTGCAACGTGTGCACATAGCCTTAAAGACGCTAAGGCAATTGAATATATCAGCAGCCCTGCAGAAGTCGTCGAGTTGCTTCTTTTGGTGGAGAATGTTGCTCTCCACCATTGTAATTGGCTGCTAATGGAGCAGTGGAGATAGCAGAGATGTGCAAGTCTGTAGAGTTCATGGTCACAGATTAGGACTTTCTTTCACTTGCAGTACAGCATTTTATAGTGTGTCTATTAGCAGCAATGGATTTTGGATGCCCCCCGTGCCCCGGCCTCAATGTGACCAGCACTACTTTGTTTTTTACAGGAGCGGTTTCTAAATGAAACATGGACTAGTATGGGGAACGTCACCAGGAGAGAAATGGAGAAGAATCTGAATTGTTGTGGATGGTTAAACACCACCGAGAAACTTTTACAGTACAACAGTGATTTTTCAGTTTGCATTGCGGTGAGTAGTTGCCATTTTTCGCTCCTATGACTTTAAGAATAGTTTTCTTTTCTATTTTAGTTTGATTTTTTTTTGGCATCTACTATGTTCTTTAACGTTCCAGTGCTGGTGACATTAAACCCTTTGGTGCATGTGGATGTAATGGTGCTTCCATGCCAGGATCTGTATGTGTGAAGCTACAAAACGGCAGATGTAACTCAGCCAGTATCTGCCTGTAATGGTAAAGCTTAGATCCTAGCTGTTTAACCATTTAGATGCTGCTGACATTTTAAAAGGAGTAGTTGTGAGGTGCTGATGGACTACCATGGTGGCGGGGGGGGCGCTGAAGGCTCACCTGTCTGCCATCTTGGTACGCCAGTGAAACCCAGACCATGGGCTGGGCATTATAAGAGACAATACTTACACTATCTGGTGAATACTTTTATTAAAGTATTGTAAGTTTGAGATTGCCATAATCTTATTGATCTTACTCAGGTCATTTTTACTATGCAATGAAGACCTCAATGATGTCACCCAAAAACAATGGCGGAATTGTGTTTGATCCTGCTTAGAAATATATTTCCTGTTTTTTCAGTACATTGTATGGTAATGTGAGTGAGGTCATTCAAAACTACAAATTGTCCTGTAAAATATAATTCATTGGTGCTCATATGATTGTGGATGAAAATATAAAAAAAAATATGATTCTTAGAAAAGGGGAGGAAAAAAAGAAATCGTAAAAATGAAAATCTCTGGATTTTACGGGGCCTATACAATAATTCGTATAGAATTTATTGAAGGAGATCAGAGCCCCTTTTCCATTTCACCTGATTTGATAGAGGACATTGTTTTCCTGTACAAGATTTCTGGATTTCTCCTTCTCTATTGATAAGTCACAACATTTCCACAAAAGAAAATCAGTCTGCAGAATGAGTATGTGAAACGCTCCGATTTCTGCACAGATTTTTTAATTAATGCTCCATATGAATGTGGTGTAGAATCCACAGCGTTTCATCTTCACCGGTGTATGGAACTTGACCGTTGGTAGATTAATTGCATGTAGACGGGCTGGGAATTGGTGAATGAGCGTCCGTAAGAACACTCATTTCTGATTATTGTCCTGGCGATCATCCGATTAACGAGCAAACCTGTCTGCTTCCCTTTTGGCCTCCGTCAGGTTAGTATACATCACTATACCATTAATACATATAATTTTGGAATCCATGGGTGATGTATGTAAAACCCTCCTGACCGATACCTCCAGCGTCAGGGTTGGGCAGAGTGTGCACGGAGCTGTACCGCCTCACCCCTTCCTTACACACAAACGGCAAGCCGTTTTCATCCTGTGCCATCAGTCCTGCTCGGCGTGAAGCAGCAGTGCTGCTGGTGGTAATGCGACCGTTCAATGATGCTTGTCCACCTGGAAACCAGCTTTTTGTAGATGTAGCACCATTAAAATATATGATAAATCTTCAGATCATAGAGAGAGTTACTGAATATTCTTCTTTTCATCATTCACTTGAGAACATTTACTTACTGACTATCATACTTTACTTTCAGGAGTGTAAAAGTAAAAACACATGTGAGACATGTGGCAACAAAATGCTGAACCATGCCGGTGAAGCCCTGAAAATCCTTGGTGGAGTAGGACTCTTCTTCAGCTTTACCGAGGTAATCTGGTCCTGAATGGTAACGTGGTGACGGATACACATGTATTATGAATAACGGCTCGGCAATACATCGGACTGGGAAAACCTTTCCATCCCCAATAGTGTATGACTTCTCACTTATATATTGATTATTCTTCATTTACATATACTCCAGAAAACCTTTATATCTTCTTCCTAAAGGCACTGATCGTCTCTGTAAAATGACCTCCCATTTCTAGGGTCTCCACCTATCACCATGAAGTAGATCACAATTTTTATTTTTACAATTTGATGGTTGCTTTTTAAGAAGCACTTACCATCTCCTCCTAACCAGAGATCATTACCAAAGGCTTCACGTTGACTCTTCAGCCTCCTTATGACTTGCAGTGTATGGGTATGGTATAAAACAAGTGCCATCTAACACTTACTCAGCTGACGTATAATGCCGTCCTATGGGTTCTACTAAGGGCTTTCTTTTTCTCATCATGTTTGACTTCAATATTTTGCTTTAGGTTTTCTTTTATGCTCTCCTTGGATATTCTTCAGCTTACAGACCGGGCACAGACCAAATCTATGCCTGTGAGAGGGCACCTACACTGAAGTAACAAAAACTATGTCCACTTTGCTTTACGATATACTATGTTGTTACTTCCGGAGGCAACAGGACATCTAAAGCCTTATGTTCCCAGAAATTATTGTTTTAACCCCTTCAAGACCTTGCGATCTTCCTTTTTTGCGGTTACGTTTTTCCTCCCCTTTCAAGTGCCATAATTTTTTATTTTTTTTTATTTTTTTCCTTCAATATGGCCATATTATTATTTATTATTATAGCGCCATTTATTCCATGGCGCTTTACATGTGAGGAGGGGAATACATAATAAAAAACAAGTACAATAATCTTAAACTATACAGGTCACCTACTGGAACAGGAGGAGAGAGGACCCTGCCCGCGAGGGCTCACAATCTACAAGGGATGGGTGAGGATACAGTAGGCGAGGGTTGAGATGGCCGTATGAGGACTTGTTTTTTTTTGCAGGACGAGTTGAACTTTGGAATGACACCATTGATTTTACCATTTAT
Source organism: Ranitomeya variabilis (assembly GCF_051348905.1). NCBI lineage: Eukaryota > Metazoa > Chordata > Amphibia > Anura > Dendrobatidae > Ranitomeya > Ranitomeya variabilis. Next base: position 656,051,359 of record NC_135234.1, read on the forward strand.
TTACAATGTTCACTGTATGGTAAAACTGACCTGGCAATATTATTTCCCAGGTCAGTATGAGTATACAGAAACCAAACATGTATATTTTTATTTTTTTTAAAAAAAATACGAAATTTTTAAGAAAAAAAAAAAAACAATTTGCTTCTGACACCATTTTCCAAGTCCCTTAGCATTTTAATTTTTCGAGATTTGTGACGTGATTCCTGTCTGCTAGTATTAAATTAGTATTAATTAGTATTAAATTGCGCTGTCAGTGATTGACAGCAGGATTTATCTGGTTACCAACTGCAGCTGGAGACACTTGATGGCATTAAATCAGCCTTCAATTCCGGGGAAAGATGCAGGTTCAGCGTCTGGAGCTCGCATTGAAATCATATATGTCAAAGGTTGTAAAGGGGTTAAAGGGAGTCTGTCATTCCCAAAAAAACTATTTAAATTGAGCACATAGTTATATAGGGGCGGAAGTTGTCCTCTATAAAAAATTCTACCTTTTGTTGTATATATCTGTCTTTCTATTGTTCAAAAAATGTTTATTTTATTCCTATATGCTAATGAGGCCGCTCTCCTCTCTGCTGCGGCCACTCGCTGCACTGTGGTGGAGCCGCTGCAGCGTGAGCACAGGCTCATACAGTAGAGGTGGGTAAGGGCTATGTGCTCAGTTTACGCTGTGCATGTTTTCGTGTGACATTTCCTTTAACTGCATCCAGCAGCCACATTAGATGTGGACTCCAAAGTTTTCACAGTATCTTTTTTTTTTTTTGCTTATTTTCTGTAACAAATTGATATCTCATGACCGTTACATCATGCCATACTGCCAAGAGCGGGCTGACCCTGAGCACTCTTATTACGCATTGCATTATAATCATAGATGGTTTATGTATCTTAAAGGGATAGTTTACATACCGAAAGTTTGGGAGGTTTACATCATGAAATTGCCACAACATTGCTCCCAGTGCTGCGCCCCTTTTTACTATTTTAGCTCCAGGATCTAATCAACTGCATCAATAATATAATGTGCAGCAGAGTGGGAGGCCAAAGCCCCTTCATTTAGTTTTGGGTCACCAAGCACCGATGCTATTCCCCTTATATGATCTGTTATGATGTGTACCTGGATCATGTCCGTACATGTGTGAAAGTTCTTTTGGACTTCCTGTGGCAGCATGTCCCCAGCAGCTGCCCCCCATTATAAGCTCAGTGCATTGGCATGTGGCCGTGGCCGGCAGTCGATGTGGCTAGCTGCATAGCGGCACTTTACACAGGCCCATGACTGAATCTGCCTTTTTTTCCTTTTCGGGTTAGAGGTAGTCCACTCTAGCATGCATTCAGCTCCTTGCATGAAGGTCACAAGGAGGTCCACACGTCAGTATGACCTGCAGAATGGTCGCTCTGGTGGAGCAAGATGGACCTCCACTGCCTTCTACACATTTTGCATAGGGAACAGTCTGTCATCTTAGCTTACTCCTACCTGTTAGGCCACATTCACATGTTCAGTATTTGGTCAGTATTTTACCTCAGTATTTGTAAGCCAAAACCAGGAGAGGAACAATTAGAAGAACAGTATAATAGAAACACGTCACCACTTCTGCATTTCTCACCCACCCCTGGTTTTGGTTACAAATACTGAGGTAAAATACTGAACATGTGATTGTGGCCTTACAGTATATGACAGCATAACACTGCTCACAGCAGTGCAAGCAACTGATGATGTTTTTCTTGCCCAAGTGCAGTCAGCATGCCAGATTATTACTCTGAGGGTAAGGTTCCACGATCTGGATTGCCGGCGCTTTGGATGGAGCGGAAAACTCGCTCCGCCTAAAGCTCTGCCCCCTTCTGTACGCGCGGTGATTCCGTATGTGTTCATTGCACACATCCGGAATCATCGCACCCCATTTATAGGGCCCTGTGTTTTACCTTGCGGCGGCGCAGCATCGCCGCAAGGTAAACAGACATGCTGCGATCTAAAAAGACGCGCCACATGTCATTAAACGCGGGGCCGCCGGGTGCGTGTTCGCACGCATAGTGGAGATAGGATTTCACAAAATCCCCTCCACTATGCTGTAATATCTGGACGCTGCGGGTTGAACGCTGCGGTTGTACGCAGCTTTCAATCTGCAGCTAATCCGGATGTAATGCGGCCTGTGGACACGCACCCTGACAACCATCAATTACCTCATTGATAAATGTGTGATTTTCTTTGCTTGATGTTGATACTCCGTATGAAATAAATCCAGGTGTTTTGAAAATCTTGGCCCTGATTCGTCAAAGCAATTACACCAGAATTCTGGAGTAAAGCGCTTTGAAAAATTACAAAAAAAAAAATTCACAATGCGGTGCTGGGGCGCATCTTAGTCCAGACGCATACTGGGGTAAGATTTATTTATGTCTAGGTGCACGCCACTTTTCAGCCTTGCCCAATTCCTTAAGAGGCATGTGCCTCTGACTCTATCACGCATCCTCATTAAAACAGGTGTGAAGAAAGCTGGTGTGGATGAATCTGGGCCATAGTTTACATATGTATCAATTCTGTGACTGTTCTTAAGGCCGGGGTCACGCTTGCGAGTGCTATGCGAGAAACTCGTGCCTCAATCCCCGACACTGACGCCGGCACTCGGGACTGGAGCGTGCGGCTGCATGTATTTCTATGTGACCCCAGCCTAATTTAACAACTCTTCCTTCTTGGTGTTACAGTTCTCAAAATTGCATCTACATTATGTAGCTGGTAAAGTGTGTGGTGCAGGCTCAGGAGCTGTGCCCGCTGTGTTATGCAGGATTGCCCAGGATGGGCTTTACATGAGATGATGACTTTCCTAGTATTGCAGGAAAGGGAACAAGCAGTTCTGTACTGTGCAGAGCTACACCGCATGGAGGACAAGCAGTCTGGGTGATGGAGTCTGTGCACTAGGAAGCTACAGTAATTTGCTCTGATAATGACCCTGGTAACCATCTCTTCATTTTGCAATGTTTTTCAGATTCTTGGTGTATGGCTCGCCTTCCGATACAGGAACCAGAAAGACCCTCGAGCAAATCCCAGTGCTTTTCTATAGTAGTACTGAAGCTTCACCCACAACCTTTCAATCGTGTATTTAATTTTACAGTTTTGGTCCCATCTCTTAGCTGGTGATTTCTCACCCTACAACACCATATTCCACTCAGCTAGAAGAGAGGGAGACATGTGGCAGGGGAAGAAGTCAGACCAAGCTTCCCAATATGGGGGCTTTTTAGCAATGCAATCAGGCCACTATTTTAGCAGATGTATTATGTCAGAAATAAAAGGGTCATTATGTTTGTATTTTGGGCACTGAGAAATCAGTGCAAGGATAATTGTGGTCTGGACACAAGGGCATCTTTGTACTTGGCTCTCAGCTCTCTAGTTTATATTTTTACTTTTGGTATGTTACAGCACACGGCTTGTATAGAGCCATAACTTGCCATGTTTGTAAAGGGCGGATTGAATGGCTGGTATGTCCGTGTACATATATGTAAAGATGCACACCAGTCATTCTTGAAATGATGTTTTTTTATATTCATGGCAGAGTGTAACAAGGTCCCATTTTAACAATTATAGCATTGGCCTAGATATTCCAATATAAAAATCAGCAGAACCATGGATGAAAGAGACACTGAAGAAAGCAGATACATTTGCAAGATTAAATATTTCATGTTTTTTTTTTTTACTATTCGTCTTATTATAGTTTGTAGAGCATGTAAGGGTTAAGTGTCCCTTTTAAATAGAGTGAAGCATTGAAATCTTGAATGGTTGGAGAGTAAAAGCAGAGGGCATGCTTTCCTGGTTAACACATACAGCTCCCTGCCACTAGCGGTTAAGGCGAGTTTATGGGGTTGGGGGGGTTGTACATACAAAAAAAAAAAAGAGACAATTTCATCACAGTGCTTGATCCAATTTTCATTTGTGGGTTGTTCATTTTTGTTGTATAAAAAAAAATCAAACTGAAGGTGGTTTCCCAAATTTCTCAGGACCAAAAAATAAAAAAAATGGCCAAGTAAAAAAGAATAAAGTGAGTGTATGTACTATCCGTTAAAAAACAGAACATATACAAAAAAAAAATGAACTGACCATAGTGAATATTGATCAATTTTCACCAAGATTGTCTTCTGTGTTGTTTATCTTAAAGAGGACCTGTCACATTTTGTTCCTACTTTAATCCTGCTGCTCTCAAGTATTCCGGTTTTTGCCAAACTGTATGGCTCTAGGGACATGGGCCCTTTTTTTTTCCTATTCAATGTTGATTTTCCTGGCTATTTGGGGGGGTGTCGACACATGTTTCACGGGATTCTCTGGAGGTGTGACTCACAGGATTCTCTGGGGGGCGTGTCACGGGATTCTCTGTATTATTGACCTGTGAGCCACACGCCCTTGAACAGACCAATACATTAGCCGTAGATAACCAGGCCCATATCCCTGGAACCGTATAGTTGATAAACAAAAAGCAGACTACTCAGGGCGAATAAAACATAAGGAATAACTGGCTGCTTTTGCTCGGATGACAAGTTCGCTTTAAGTATATTACGCATCCAACTGCACATTCTTCTCCGAAAATCAGCTAAGTATTGTAAATGTAAGCTGGGGTTCTCCATGGACGCAGATATCCCGCTTATATAGTGATGACCCACATAACTGGAGATAATGTCGGCATCTTTGCTCATGCCCCTTTTCTGTATCAGCAGCTAGTGCTAAGGAAATCCTGGCAGACTGCGGATCCTGTAATGTGGTTTGGCCTCTTACCGTGAACCGCGATTTAGATGCAATCCGGTATGACATAATGCTGGCAGCTGAGGCCATGGCTCACTCTGTGGGCAGGAGCCCGTGTGTCACTGTTCTTATATAGAGTTGTAGGTCACAATTTGCAGGAGCGTATATAAGAGATGGACATTGTATTCTGTGGAGCTCAGAAAATCACCTCTAAAGTATATCTGGTCCAGAAAGCCAAATCTTATATGGAATCACCCCTAGGGACAGATAAGCGAGAGGCTGATGGGCTTCTTCTAGAAGATGCCTGAAGATCGGGTCTGATTTCACTGGATGTTGAATCATGACAAATCTACTTGGGTCTATACAAAAGCTTGAACCCCGCAAGGATTTCTCGCTCTCCTTTCATTTTTGAGATTAGAAGTCCTGCCGTCCCTCGGGTTGAATCTTCCCTATAGTTGGCACAACAGGACCTGCAGCCCTAGCAACGTCTATAATGTGGGTTATTTATTCCAATAAATGCTTTAAGATACAATAAAGTATTTTCTCCCTTTTAATATATTTGGTTTCGTTTGCTGATTTCACTGTTATCCATCTGTTATTCTTCAGAGTGGACACATTACATGAGCGTTAGGCCTTCAGATTGTGAATATATCTGGGCACGTTTTAAAGAAATTATACAGCCACCTAATCTCTCAAATGGTGTAAAATAATGAAACGATACACCCTCCCCCTCTGCTGTTGTTGATTCATGCTCTGTCTGGAAGGACGTATGACCACCGCTGAGAATAGCTGGCTTTGGCCATGGGCACTGCTACAATCCTTTGATTTAGCTGTAAAGGTACCTTCACACTCAGCAACTTTACGAGAACGACAACGATCCGTGACGTTGCAGCGTCCTGGATAGCGATCTCGTTGTGTTTGACACGCAGCAGCGATCTGGATCCCGCTGTGATATCGCTGGTCGGAGCTAGAAGTCCAGAACTTTATTTGGTCGTCAGATCGGCGTGTATCGTCATGTTTGACATCAAAAGCAACGATGCCAGCAATGTTTTACATGGAGCTAACGACCTGTGAGAACGATAAGTGAGTCACCATTACGTCACTGGATCGCTCCTGCATCGTTCTGGAGCTGCTGTGTTTGACGTCTCTACAGCGACCTAAACAGCGACGCTGCAGCGATCGGCTCGTTGTAGCGTCGCTGAGTGTGACGGCACCTTAAGTCTCATCTGTCTTCAAAGGGATGTAAGCAGAGACAGGGAAATGACCCAAGAAGCATTGGCACGGAAGTGGGCAAGGTAATTATTAGGTGCGAGTGCCAGAGGTAGGCAAATTGTCTCTCCAGAGAGGAAGAGGATTAGAACACTAGTGCCACCTATAGGAGGTAGCGATCCTGAAGGTAAATATAGACTCTTAACGAGTCTTGTGACATGACTTGGGATAAAAGCCAAAATCTCAATTTACACACACACTGTTTCGAGGTATTGCCCCTCGTCGTTGCAAAGTGTGAGATCTGGTTTGGCTGGGTGAGAGGCGTCTTACCTGACTCCAAGGAGTAATGTTGCCAGTGATAGGACCCACCTCAAGCTGCAGGAGAGAGGGCTCCTAATTCTACTGGTGTTTGACCAGTAGTGGAGATGCCAGCTGGACTAGGGGGTTGGAGTACCTCTGTCCTGGAGATAAGTGTTAGACCCGCATGTGTCAGTCACTTGTGGTATATATTATAGATGTGCTGTAAATGTCTCTTATAAGAGGTCAGCGCTGCAGGTTGAATGGGTGGCCACAGCAAGTAACGTCACTTTAGTGTCTTCCTCCATCCTGAAGCTGAGGAAATACACATCTAATGAACATTGCCATATTGAAACATCTGTCCAGTCAAGACTGCATGGTTCTGCTCCACAGATTCCTTTTCTCATGTGTCCACTAATTTATCACTGGGCCTACATTGTTTTATTGTGAATGAGAAAATCCAAGTCATTGGGTTTTATCTAGTAGCCCCCTCAACTTAAAGGTTATGGCCACCTTTAACATGGAAGGGCGGGGTAAAAGATCTTTACATATGTTAGTGGATACCATTAGTTACGACAATAGCAGTAATATTCAGACTGCAATCTTCCTACTTTCAAATCCTCCAATATGCAGTTTGCATCCTGAGCCAAGTTTACCAATGCTCTGGTGGGAGCATCTCTCTAAGGGCTGTCCCACACGTCCAGATAATTCCGGTACCGGAATAAATCGGTACCGGAGTTATCCGTGTCCGTGTGCCTGGGACTCACGGAGGCCATACGTGCGGCACACGTATGCCGCCCGTATGGCGAGTGGGTACCACACGGAGCGTGTGGTACCCACTCTGCATGGTGCTGAAGCTGCGATTCATATCTTCCCTGCAGCAGCGTTTGCTGCAGAGAAAATATGAAGAATAGTGTTTAAAATAAAGATCCATGTGTCCGCCGCCCCCCCACCCCCTGTGCGCCCCCCCGCTGGTCAGAAAATACTTACCCGCTCCCTCGCTGCTTCCTGGTCTGGCCGCGGCTTCTCCTGCATGCGGTCACGTGGGGCCGATCATTTACAGTCATGAATATGTGGCTCCACCTCCCATAGGGGCGGAGCCGACTATTCATGATTGTAAATGAGCGGCCCCACGTGACTGCATACAGTAGGAGGCGCGGCCAGACCAGGAAGGAGCGGGTAAGTATTTTCTGACCAGCGGGGGGGCGCACAGGGGGCGGCGGACACCTAAATCTTTATTTTTAACACTATTCTTCATATTTTCTCTACAGCAAACGCTGCTGCAGGGAAGATATGAATACCGGCTTCAGCACCATGTGGGGGGGACAGCGCTTACTGTAGTGCTGTCTCCTGCACGCACACAGACCCCAGACGGAGAATGTCCGTGTGAGGTCCGTGTTTTACGCGGACCCATTGACTCTATTGGGTCCGTGTAAAACGTGCGCTCCCACGAACACTGACATGTCTCCGTGTTTGGCACACGGACCGCAAAAAATCAATGACATCTGAACAGATGCATTGATTTTTATGGGTCTACGTGTGTCAGTGTCTCCGGTACGTGAGGAAACTGTCACCTCACGTACCGGAATCACTGACGTGTGAAACCGGCCTAAGTAGTATGGGCAGGATGTGAGCTCCATGGTGCGTTTGTCACCATTAGCCAACATAGCAACAGAAGATCTATCCAGCTTTTATTTCTATATTATAGTATCTCCATGTGCTTTTTTTTTTTTTAAGCCTAATTCTCCACCCTCCCTGAGACACTTTCTCCCCTCTCCAGCCACAGTCTGTAAATGCTGACAGAAGGGAGGTCAAGCTCTGACAGATTTGTAACATTTCGCAAAAGCATGGCGTGAAAGGCTTTTACACACTCTGCAACATCAAAATGATATTTTTTATGGACAGAAGTGATGGTTAGATTGTAAAGGGAAGTGGCTAACCTCTTTAAGGTTACATTCTCAACAATGCAACCAGTGCATTTGTTGTGTGTTGTCAAAACAGATTTGTAGGGGTGCCACCTCTGAGGACCTGCTACTTAACGTTGACATGGTTAATATTACGTTTTGGACATTAGACATTCCATTTCTATGGACAGGCAAAGTAAATAGACGTGTGAACATACCTAAATGCATAGTCAGGCTAGCAAATGAACAGAACATTATGTGCAATGGAGCCTTTAAAATATTTTGTTTCTTCAGTTTTCTAAAGCAGAAGTGGATCTACAAGAAAGGACACTTTCAAAGGGAAATGCAGTCATCATGAGAGTCTGAAACCTCTTTATTATGCACAACAGATACACAAAATGGAAACCTCAGGGTAGACTTCTACCAAGTCCAGCGTTCTGTTTGATGCACCAACGTCCTCATCAAATAATCCGCTGATTTATTTATATTGTTCCTGCTCAGCACAATATTATGAGCTTTATTGGGGACTACATGCCCTTGTTACAAAATCATACATAACAGCAAAATAGAGATCTGAAAGAATCTTCTTCCACAACAACAATATGTTTCTCTCCTAACATTTTACTTGGCAGTAAAGGATATACCACTCCTCGTCTCTATCTTGGGGAATAAGGCACATTCTGCAATAAGTTTTGTAAACCAAAATTAGGAGTGGAACCTAAAGACAGGAGAAACGTAAGGAAAGATTTCCACCTGCTCTTGGTTTTGACCCACATGGCAGTGTGCATACGACAAAATCAGAAGTGTAACAGAAAAACTGCATTGGTAACATTTGTACCCATTCAAATAATGCCAAGAATCTTGGTGGCAGAACTAGCCTTAAGCTAGTTTTACATGCAGCACTTAGGCTATGTTCACACAGGTTTTTGTTTTTATTATGTGGTTTTTTACAGCAGTTTCTACTCCAAAATCCACATGAAAAAAAAAAACAACCAACATTTCAATTCTGCTTTGAACAAACCTATTCACGTCAATGGGAAAACAATTCTGTAGTCTATATAGTTAGTGATGAGCGAGTATACTCGTTGCTCGGGTTTTCCCCGAGTACGCTCGGGTGGTCTCCCGAGTATTTGTTATTGCTCGGAGATATAGTTTTCCTCCCCTCAGTTGTATGATTTACGGCTTCCAGATACGCTGAATACATGTGAGGAATGCCTGTTTGTTAGGGAATTCCCACATGTATTCAATAACAAATACTCGGAGGTCACCCGAGCGTGCTCGGGAAAACCCAAGCAACGAGTATATTCGCTCATCACTATATATCTGCAGGTAAATAGTGGTTTCAGAGGAGACAGGTTCCCTTTTGTAGATACACAACTGCTCCCTACCAAAGTGAGTGATGCACAATTACTGATCATTATCAGTACCAAGGATGGTAAAAGAACAAATCAATTTTAGAACAAATTACACCACACCTGTCACTTCAAGCAAGGATCACCAGGCTACGACTTGCGTACCTTGGAAACATCATACGAAGAGAGCAATCACTGGAGAAGGACATCATGGTCAGAAGAATAAAAAGAACAAGGCGAAGAGGAAGACCAGCATCCCGATGGCTTGATACCATCAAGAAAATGGCAGGTAAGACCCTGGTAGAGCTATCTAGGTGTTTGCACAAGATCGATCTTCCTACAGAGAGTTCATCCATCAAGTCGCCATGGCTCGAGATTGCCATAATAAAAAAAAAATTCCCCAATATGAGGATGACCACGGACAAGTCCAAGTTAATCCATTAAAATCTGATTACAACACGGAATAAAGTCACTTTTATAAGTCAGCCTCTAACATCAAGCCTTTACATGAAGGTCTTACCAAGCTACACCCAGCCTAGAGAGCGTCCACCTAGTCTGTATTGGCTGATCATGATGTAGTAGAAGCAAGTTCTGCTGTTATCTGTGTAAGGGTATGTGCACACTGAGTATTTGCAGCAGAATTTTCAGCACCAGAAACCAGAGTGTTGGAGGAAAAATACTACGTACATTCACACATGCGTTTTTTTTTTCTCTATTCATTGGAATGGGTGAAAGACACAAAGAATGGACAAGTTGCAGGAAAACACTTTTAGGCCATGTGCACACGTTGCGGATTCTGCTGCGGATTTGGAAAATCCACAGTGCAAAACCACTGCGGTTTTCACTGCGGATTTTATCGCGGTTTCTTCTGCGGATTTCTCTGCGGTTTTTCAACTGCACTTTCCTATTGGTGCATGTTGAAAACCGCTGCGGAATCCGCAGAAAGAAGTGACATGCTGCGGAAAATAATCCGCTGCGTTTCCGCGCGGAATTTTCCGCAGCATGTGCACAGCGGGTTTTTTTTCCCATAGGTTTACATGGTACTGTAAACTTTGGGAAAACTGCGGATCCGCAGCAAAATCCGCAGCGTGTGCACATACCCTTAGGCTATGTTCCCCCAATTAAGTATTTGATGTTGCAGATTTTCTGCACCTTTTATGTAAATACATTACTTGTGTTTTTATCGCTGCTTTTTTTGTCTCTTATTGCGATGTCATGTGTAAATAAAGCTGCTTTGTTTGTGATACTTCCTAATATTTGGGTTTGACAATAAAAACGTTATTGAAACGCTGACTTGCATATTATATGCGTTTTTCTTACATTTAACCACATGTGCATTTTTTAAACTGCAGATTTTTCACATCCAATTCAATTCTATGGGGAAAATCTGCACAGAAAAGTAAAAAACTCAGCGTACCTGCAAGAGAAATTGACATTGCAGATTTGAAACTTGCACAGAATTTCTATAAATCCCATCCACTTTGCACCAAAAATTCATTGTGGGTACACAGCCTTATGTTTCAAACGCATGGGGAAAAAAAACTGCGTGAGAAGTGTGCAGCTAGAACACAGAGCGAAGAGATGTTCTTAGAGATGTCCATACAATGCACCAAATGACTAATAAAATATGAAACCGGTAAATTCCGCATTGGGGAACGTCCCATTTGCATGCAGATAGAAATCTCTTTACTTTGCACATTTAAAGAAAGATGTGATCATTACAAGTCAGTTTTTAATAGTAGATATAAGCCAAAGAAGTAGGCAGTGTGTATGCTTGAGCTGAGACTACAAGTTCCTGGCTGCCCAATAGCCCCTGGCAGGGGATGTGCGCGACAGCCGGGGAGTTTTGGGTCACCTCGGCCAGCAATCCTTGATCCAATCTCCCCTCTCTGGTCCCTGTTACCATACAGCTGGTGCAAGTCAGTCTTAAATTCACTAATGTTTAAAAAGCAGAAAAAAAAAAGAAAAGGAGCCAGGAATAAATACTAAGAAACGTCTTGAGGGCGACTATGTAAAATGTCTTCACTGGGTATAAAAAGTTTATCTGTGGCTCAAAACTGGACACATTGTCATGACCTAACTTATAGATCTGGAGAATTCATGGCGTTGGTGCCATAAAACAGCTTATAAAGTTAAAAAAAAAAGAAAAGTGAAATAGAAAATCCCTGTGTTGTGAGCAGTCATCCCGATAATGACGCACTGCTGGTCTTTGCATTGAAATGTCAGGCAACACTAGCTCGGCCTCGTGAGAAATCTTTCACCTGAAAAATGAATCCATGGTGGACGTATTGAACGAAGCAGGGTGAAGCTTAGTGTCATGGTAAAAATCAGCAATCTTCTATTGATAATCTAGAAGTAAAAAGCAGACGGATCCAGTGTCGGTGAGCTTCACTTCACTTCATCTGCTGTGGCGCATGCGTGTGGGAATGGTTCTGGTGTGGAGCCGGTCTCGTGGTCCTCGGAGAAGAAGGCGTGATGAAGAGCCTGGGATGCAGATGTACGGCGCAGGGGGTTAAAGGTTAACATTTCCTGGAAACAAAGAGAATCTCGTCAGTATGTGATCCCGGCTAATTCCATATATGATTTGACACAGTAAGGCTACTTTCACACTTACGTTGTTCAGAACTCGTCACAACGCGTCATTTTGTGAAAAAAACGCATCCTGCAAATTTTCCCGCAGGATGCGTTTTTTTCCCATAGACTTGTATTAGTGACGCATCGTGACATATGGCCACGCGTTTTGTCCTTCGTCCACTGGTTGCGTCGGAATTTGGTGGCCCGTCGGGAAAAAACGTTCAAGGGAACGTTTTTCTGGGCGTTGTGTCGTGTTTTTCCGACTGCGCATGCCCGGCAGGAAATCTCTCTCTCTGTCTCTTTCCTCCCCGGGACTGCAGACGGAAATGTGGAAGGACATACTTCCGTCGGTACGTCGCGCCGACGCTTTGTGACAGCCGAGTACCAACGCAAGTGTGAAAGTAGCCTAAGGGTTAAATTCACATGTAGCGGATTTGCTGTTACTTGAGACCATGTAAGTATTATAAAACTAGAGATTAATTCATGGCAGTGAACATCAGAATGAACCGACAGAAGGGGCCCCTGTTCCAGGACACCATATCAGCCCTTTGTAGCACATCATAATGTACAATCCCACCAGTTTTGGAGGTAAATGAGGGCCCCCGGTACCTCTTCGGTAGCACCAATAGCAGGTCCGCCCCCGATCTTCTGTTACCCATTACTACTCACTAGTAGAAGCTGTGCCCCCGTGGCATCAATTTCAGGAATGAACTTCTCTACTGACTTCGGAGTCATCGGTGAGAAGGCCGATCGTGACAAAGTGACGTCTTCTGGCCATTCTTCTTCAGAGGGGAGTCCAATCATACTGTAGACAGGGGACAACCAGAGAAGACTTCAGAAAGGGGCTCTCAACAATTACCAATATAAAGCTACTTTCTCCCAGAAACTCCCGTACGTGGGTTGTGTCTGGTATTACAACTACCCTGCCATGAATGGGGCTGAGGAGCTGTAGTAAATCCAGACATCCCACAATTTACTAGAGGCAAAAATAAAAACAGGAAACTTTACATAATTAGCCTGAAAATGATATTAAAACAAAGACACCCATTCATTAACCCTGTATGGCGGTACACTGCACCCCAACAAGTCTGTATTAAAGGACATGTATCAAAACAAGCACAATGACAAAGTAAAGAAGGTCTCCTTATGTTTCTGAGATTCCAAAGCAGCTTCTATTCTTTTGTTACAAAATGTCATTCAAGACTGGAGTTTTTCCTTTTGGCATTTTATGTATTGTTATCATTTGCGCGCTTTACTCCCATAGGCCGTGTTTCACAGCTTGCAGTTCAGATTCCGCACTGCAAATCCACAGCAATTTACTGTACAGTGCACGTAAACGGGGCTTTCAAAATCCCAATCACTTGTGGGAAAAATCAGCACCAAAATAGAAGCAGATTTTCGTTGAGGAAACCACCTTATTTAAGACTTTACAAAGGAATAAGGAGAAATCCGCTGCCATATCTGTAAGGTAGACATGCACGCTGTCTGCACATTCCTGGCCAGATTTGCAGGGGAAATTCTCTACAAATGTGTGAACATGGCTTTAAGCTAAGTTCAGACAAATGTATTTTCTGTGCACAGGCTCTCAGGTAGGCGTGAAAAAAAAATCACAGCATCCATGTGTTAGGCTAGGTTCACATTGCGTTAGCGCAATCCGCTAGCGCTAAACGGATTGCCCTAACGCAATGTTTATTTAGGGGTCGCGTTAACGTCCCCGCTCTCGCAGATCCCTGCAAGCAGCGTCCGAGGCGCGCCACAGAAGAACGGCACATCGCTAGCGCGAACCGAAAAAGGCACGCGCTAGCGATGCGCTACAGGGAAACTTCACATTGCTGTCAATGGGTGCGCTAACGGACCCGTTGCACGGCGTTAATTGCGACATTTTCGCCGTGCAACGCTGTCGGTTAGTGTGCACACATTAACGCAATGTGAACCTAGCCTTAGTCTGGTCCGAGTAGTGTATAGAGAAAGACGCCCCCGCGCCCTTCACTACGCGCACAAGCACAGTGGGCAGTCAGATCCGCAAGGCTTAGTGCTCGTCTTATTGTGCTCCGAATTAGCTTTCTAGAAGACACCGATGACTATAAGGAGCCCTTGTACCACGCACAGGCTGACTCACCGACGCAGGGCTTACATGGCGAAGAGGCGCAGCGGAAAAACAAGACAAATATTATTTTTCTACAGTGTACATCTATCCCAGGCATCCCATCAGGTCACTATGCGGCCTAATAGTCTCTTTAGGCTGAAATCACACACAATATTTGGCAGCATTTTCTCCTGACATTTCCTTTGGCGTGTTTAACTGCATGGTCAGATGCGATCTGTAAATCTTTAGCACATTACTGAAAAGTTTACTTTTTGCTTTTTTTTATCCCACAAAGCCGCATCCTCTGGTGCAGTCCCCATAGGCTTTCATATGGAACATGGAAACAAAAAATTGTATTAATATGTTAAAAAATTAAACACCAAAAATGCTTCTAAACATTGTCCAAAAAATGAGAAAACCATAAAACTTCAGGACATTTTTTCCAATTACAATTAAAAAAAAATACTGTAAAAAGTGTGTGTGAAGGAGCTGGAGGAGTCGTCACATTTGCACATTATATTCTTTGTTATTCCCATAGTTTCCCTAATGCAACTTACTCAAAAATCTTGCAGAGCTGGTCAGCTTCTGAATTCCCACAGAAGAGAGGCCTGTAAGAATAAAGAGAACATGAACATTTATCTTTCCAGAACGTTATCCCCCAACCAAAGGGGTCCAACCATTCAGCCCCTCCGTGGTCCTGAGAATGGGGCTCTGCAGAGCCCCATCTTGACAGGGGTAGATGTCAGGTCAAGAACGCGTTCCTCCGCTCAGACGAGGGGGCACTGATGAGCCCCATTACTAGGATCACTGACACTTCCATCGATCGCCCCCCAGTTATCAGCAAATTATCCCTTTCCTGTTGATAGGGGATAAATCAATTCTGAACCCATGATTAAATGGCTTGCCCATTTTCTTCTCTTATGAGCCCGCAGGCCCAGATATTTGTAACGTTACGTAACCCAAGCTGTACTGCTCCAGGGCTCCGTTTCCACTGCTGCTCCGGTCTCCGTAGAGCTCAATGGCTCATGCAGACAATACTGCCCAAGCTCAGTGATTGTCTGCAGAGCTGTAGATATGACATCACCGCTGCAGCCGATCAACAGAGACTAGAACAGCAGCAGAGTGGCAATGCAGAACCTGGGGAGGGCGAGCAAAGCTCAGATTGGAATTTGACACATAAGTCACCTTAAGGGCTACAAATGTTAAAGTGGACAACCCCTCTAAATCCTGCCAGTTCTAAAAGATATGTACACCTTTCTAAATTTCAAAGAAATGCATGCAAAATCACTTTTGTAATGAAGTTTTATTCAGTTTATGTTGCAGACGATAAATAGTGCAACATTTTTAACTAATTATAAAAGTGGTAATAGGTGATAAAATTCACATATTATTAAAATGGATATTAAAAAAGCCTCCAAAAAGGTGCACAAAGCTCTCAGGCGAAGACTGAACATGCAGACATGCTTTACACATGTGAATAGTGTGCCTCCTTCAACCAGTCCTCCACTTTTTGGGCGCCCAGAAGTTTCAGTGTGTAATTTCTTAGAGAAATCAGAGCACATGTAACGCTCCACAGCGGGGACACAAGCAGCCCAGGTAGCTGCTAGCCGAGAGCCATTTCTCCATGAACGACTGTGCTCTTTGGAAAGCGTGAATGCGACATAATGGGGAGGGCATGTTCAATTGTAGCATGTCTGATCCTGCTTCTTCCTCCAACAGCTCCAATAAAAGAGATTCTTTATTAATGGTTAAAATCCAGTGACATAATAGATCCTTGCTGTAGTACAAATGTGGGGGTACAGAGCCCATGCAACGCGTTTCGATCGCTGCCGATCTTAATCAATGCATGCTTCAACAAAGAAACAGTGATTATTTTATAAAATAATGAACCAATACAATGCTGAGTTCAGATCACATGACTTATACCACAGATTTGGCAAATGAAATAGTCCTGCTCAAGCAATGCAACAATGGAACATTCATATAACTTTATTAAACATTAAATACATGAAACATTGTACGATTTAAAAGAAGAAAGAAAGAAAAAAAAAAAAAAAAAACACACAGAAAAAAGAAAAGAAAAAAGGGAAATGGAAAGTTAGCAATAATGGTACATAATTTCGTTTTTTCTGTTTAAACCACCAGGATGTCTCGTTTGTAAATTATACACCCAAAACGCTTCCCTAGTTAGCAGACGTCTTTTAATGTCTCCACCTCGTTGTGGTAAACTAACTTTCTCAATTCCCTGAATAGTCATGTTGGACACATTACCAGAGTGATATACATTAAAATGTTTGGCAACAGCTGAAGTATTTCTATTTATGGCGTTACTACTGGTAGTAAGTAGTAACGCCATAAATAGAAATACTTCAGCTGTTGCCAAACATTTTAATGTATATCACTCTGGTAATGTGTCCAACATGACTATTCAGGGAATTGAGAAAGTTAGTTTACCACAACGAGGTGGAGACATTAAAAGACGTCTGCTAACTAGGGAAGCGTTTTGGGTGTATAATTTACAAACGAGACATCCTGGTGGTTTAAACAGAAAAAACGAAATTATGTACCATTATTGCTAACTTTCCATTTCCCTTTTTTCTTTTCTTTTTTCTGTGTGTTTTTTTTTTTCTTTCTTTCTTTCTTCTTTTAAATCGTACAATGTTTCATGTATTTAATGTTTAATAAAGTTATATGAATGTTCCATTGTTGCATTGCTTGAGCAGGACTATTTCATTTGCCAAATCTGTGGTATAAGTCATGTGATCTGAACTCAGCATTGTATTGGTTCATTATTTTATAAAATAATCACTGTTTCTTTGTTGAAGCATGCATTGATTAAGATCGGCAGCGATCGAAACGCGTTGCATGGGCTCTGTACCCCCACATTTGTACTACAGCAAGGATCTATTATGTCACTGGATTTTAACCATTAATAAAGAATCTCTTTTATTGGAGCTGGAGCACCTTCTGTTTCTACTTTGTAATTATCCCTCGTCTGGATCCGAGACGAAGCTCCGTGCGCCTGTAAGGATCGGTGAGCTGGCCATGGCTTTTTAGCCATCATCTTATTTTGTTTTTGTTCTTCCTCCAACGTTTGCAAAAAGGGGAAAACATGGACACCCTCATAGACAGCCACTGCTACCGCAATAGGTGGCCTCTGTATCCTTTCAACTGATGTTTATAGGCACAAAGTCCAAAGCATGGCCGCAAGAAGGGTGTGGGCTCAACAGAATGGAAGTAGGTTAATTTTTCTAAACCCAATAATCGTTTAATGACTCTAGTACATTAGTGCAAACCATGGATACGGATAGATAAGGGAGCACATGACGATATCGCTGTTGAATCAGGCGTTTGCCCATAGACTGCGCTCTCCATGTATCCGTTTTTCTATGGCTGCTGCATGTCATTGCATAGATCACTTACTTCCGTCTGAACATTTCAGCAAAGATGCATCCTACGCTCCAGATGTCTACTGGTGTGGCATACGTGGACTGGAGCAACACCTCCGGGGCTCGGTACCACAGAGTCACAACCTACAGGCAAAGGAGAGACGTTACTGAAATGAAATTAGCACAAAGCAATTTGTGTACCCAATAAAATATATACATTAAAAAAAAAACAAGTTAAAAAATCCATAATACACGACCTGCAGTTTTTTTTGCAAGCACAAAATCTCCCACTCAAGCCAAAAAGAAAACGCCCCTAGGGGCAGGTCATGTGCAGTAAAACCATCTGACTCCAGGTGAAAAAGTTTTTTCTTAAATCAACAAATAAAGTCTCCTCCTCAGTGTCATGTGAACAACTCTGTACCCAAATATTGCCCCCTCGCTCTTACAGCAGGAACATGCCAGAACCCTCAACCATCCGGCTGTAGCCACATCTCTATAAAACAGCAGAGAACGACATGTAGAACAAGGGAACATGGGGCTCATGTGGAAGTTGTGCCTTGGGCTGGAGTCACACCAGTGTATAGCATGCAATGCGACGTGCTAATGACCCGAGGGGCCAGCTCTGCTGCGAGTGTGAGCCGAGCGTCACGCTACTGTGCTCCGAGCCTCTCGCACGACAATCGGAGCACAGCTGCGGAGCAGACGGATAAAGAAAATTACATTTTTGTGTTATGTTTTTGATTTTTTAATTTCTGCATTTTTTTAGTTTTAATATCAAAATCTGTATTAAAAGACAAGTGAAATCTTGCAATTTTCACACTGTTCACTGGGGCTATTTTAGATTCACACTTCCTGTTCTGTACAGATAACTTTTCAGCAGGCTCATTATCACAGGCAGGATTACAATGAAGGGTAACACCTCTACATACAGTAGATAACACAATGCCCCATTCACAATAGGCGGTGTCATGTATGAACACGCTCAGTAGATGCTCCTGTACAAATGAATAGGGTCAGTGTCAGTCTGTCGCTGCTAATGTGCCTGTGAATTTCTTGAAAGAACGTATGTACGTACGTACATACATATATACATACACACACACACACTGTGCACATGCTGTTTGCTGTGTCTGTCAGCATAGTGTCCAGAAGCTGCAGCCGCTACCAGGAGACAGGCCAGGACACCAGGAGACGTGGAGGGGGCCGTAGGAGGGCAACAACACAGCAGTAGGATCGCTACCTCAGCCTTTGCGCAAGGAGAAACAGGGGGAGCACTGCCAGAGCCCTGCAAAATGACCTCCAGCAGGCCACAAATGTGCATGTGTCTGCACAAACGGTTGGAAACCAACTCCATGAGGATGGTCTGAGTGCCTGACATCCACAGATGGGGGCTGTGCTCACAGCCCAACACCGTGCAGGAAGCTTGGCATTTGCCACTAAACACTAGGATTGGCAAATTCACCACTGCCGCCCTGTGCTCTTCACAGATGAAAGCAGGTTCACACTGAGCACATGTGACAGACATGACAGAGTCTGGAGACGCCGTGGAGAGCGATCTGCTGCCTGCAACATCCTTCAGCATGACCGGTTTGGCAGTGGGTCAGTAATGGTGTGGGGTGGCATTTCTTTGGAGGGCTCCACAGCCCTCCATGTGCTAACCAGAGGTAGCCTGACTGCGATTAGATACCGAGATGAGATACTCTGACCCCTTGTGAGACCATATGCTGGTGCGGTTGGCCCTGGGTTCCTCCTAATGCAGGACAATGCCAGACCTCATGTGGCTGGAGTGTGTCAGCAGTTCAGCAAGATGAAGGCATTGAAGCTATGGAGTGGCCCGTCCGTTCCCCAGACCTGAATTCGATTGAACACATCTGGGATATCATGTCTCGCACCATCCACCAACGTCACGTTGCACCACAGACTGTCCAGGAGTTGGCGGATGCTTTAGTCCAGGTCTGGGAGGAGATCCCTCAGGAGACCATCCGCCGCCTTATCAGGAGCATGCCCAGGCATTGAAAGGAGATCATACAGGCACGTGGAGGCCACCCACACTACTGAGCATCATTTCCTTGTCTTGAGGCATTTCCACTGAAGTTGGATCAGCCTGTAACTTCATTTTCCACTTTGATTTTGAGCATCATTCCAACTCCAGACCTCCGTGGACTATTAGTTGTGATTTACGTTGATCATTTTTAGGTTTTACTGTTCTCAACACATTCCACTATGTAATGAGTAAAGAATTACAACTGGAATATTTCATTCAGTGATATCTAGGATGTGGGATTTTAGTGTTTCCTTTATTTTTTTGAGCAGTGTATATATTTATATATTTTCTGGATATATAAAGTTGGCCATTATCTGATGAGACATTCCCTTTTATATGATAAAGATATTATTGCATCATAAATGTGAGAGGAACAGTAACATTACAGATGAGAACACTCCACAGACAAACAAGAGGCCGGTATTTATATGCAGAGGCGCAGTCAGGGAGAGAGGATTTACAGAGAAGGAGGCTCCAAAAGGGAGAGAAGTAACTGATATACAAGGGAAATACACCATGAGCGGACACAGGAGCAAGTATGGACTGGTACAGAGAACATAGCTGCGTTTTCTTCGATGTATGGAAAGGGAGGAATCTCATGAATTATAAATCCTAACTATTCTGGAAAATCCCCAGAGGACACGGATTCAACTTGTCTTATAGATATAGTAATGATACTGCCAAATAACAAGGAAACTGCTGATCAGGCCTTACTCATCACAGGGGCGTGTGAGCCGCCCCAAAAAATGATAAAAGGGAATGAAGAAAAGTGTTTCTCAATGAATTATTTCTTTGATGTTTTATACGGAGTATAACTGAACCCATGATGTAAAATACTGAATACATTTGACAAGGAAATGATCATTTTCTCACTTCTCTTGGCACCCTGTACCCTAAAATGATACTGGGACATTGTATAGGAAAATGCTATTTAAATGGCTATCCATCACCACAGGATGAGAATGCAGGTAGGATCACACCATTCACTTCACCATCAGTTTACAGTTTTATTACAAGTTTCTTTGCTGCTTTGTGGTTTTTCCGCAAATAAAAAAAAAACTCAAAACAACTAACAACAAACAAAATTAATTTGTCACACGACAATACAAATCAAAGTCATAATTAAAAACAGATCTTCAACCTGATGAAGCTGGTGTACTTACACCACACCTAGTCTCAGGATGTATGTGGAATTGAAGCTCACAGCGGGGCCAAGCATTTATATACACCTTCCCACCTGCTTGTTTTCCCTACATTTCTACCCTCCTATTATTTGATTGACAACTCAAAGAAGGATGGAGATCGCTGGGAACCAAGCAGGTGGGAAGGTGTATACAAATGATCGGCCCGTGAAGCAGCGAGCGCCTGTGCTTGGGTTAAACAGTCATTCTGTGCTGACAACGTCCCTTTAACCATCATCCTGGTTTATTTAAGTGATGGCAACATCTTAAAGGGAACCTGTCACCCCCAAAATGGAAGTTGAGCTAAGCCCACCGGCATCAGGAGCTTATCTACAGCATTCTGGAATGATTCTTTTGATGGGAGGCCCCGGACTGGACCGCGACGCCCATCCAGACCGCAGCGGGACCGCCCCTGGGTGAGTATAATCTAACCTCTTTTTCTCATCTTTCAGGATACATCGGGGGCTTATCTACAGCATTACAGAATGCTGTAGATAAGCCCCTGATGCTGGTGGGCTTAGCTCAACTTCCATTTTGGGGGTGACAGGTTCCCTTTAACTGTTACCTAATCACCTCATTGCAACATGTGCTGGTGTCATGCTGTGCAGATAGGTTGTAATGACAGACAGAAGCCTAACGGGAACTAATAGGAGGAAGCAAAGAGCACAAGGCACGACGATACATAGAACAATCACAGGTACAAAATATTTTAACTTTTTTTTTTTTTTTTACGGAAGACCAAAATAGGACGATTTTTTTTTTTTTTTTTTTTTAATTCAACAGAAAACCACAATGTATATAAAAAAAGGCCATTAACCTACAGATATGGGGCTAAACTGATGGCTAATAGTGAGCCGGCTGTCAGTCAGTGCCGGGGGCGCTGTTATAGCTGCCGCTCACTATACACAGAGTGGCTGAAAGCCCAAGGCTATCGGTTGGGAGGTGGTAATAAAGTTAACTTCCTCCTGGCAGCGGGGCTTTCAGTGCTTCAGAATGCTATTAACCTGCAGATTAACCCCCATATCTGCAGGTTAATAGCAGTTTTCTTATTCTTATCTACATGACAGGTTCCCTTTAATCATATCCAAAACAAAAAACAAAAAAAACAACATGAATCTTCAAAACAGCAAGGTCAAAGGAACAAAAGGTGGAACTGAAAAATGAAAGCAAAAAATGGATGCGGCAGAGGATTCACTTTTTAGGTGGAAGAGTGGAGAAGGCACCAGCAAAAAAAGGTTGAGTTTTGGGGTTTTCCTTCACATTTCTGCAGCATTCTATAGTAGAGTGAATATAATAATAATACAATGTCCTACACTGCCATACACACATGTACAAGCAGAATATATGACATAATCACACAATTACATGCACTCGGCCAGCCTGTTACATCCTGTCCCATGACATATTCGGCAAGCTATGCACACAAGGAATGCTCAACCACAGCGCTCATACTGACCACTACAAGCCTCAAATATTACAAATGAGTCATCCCCACCCCCGCAACTGTAGTCACGACACAAAGCAGCAAAAAACATTTAAAGAGAGAAAAGGGGAAATGAGCATTGGGCATAAAAGACTCAGAGAAGTCATTTAGAAAGCATCCGGGGGACATGGTGATAATGAGAAACTGGCTGAAAAATTCCCCAGAAAATGTAGAATCAGTAACAAACGTCATGCAAGGAAATTACCACCAACAACTGTAGGCGGACGGGCGGCTTTATGTAAATGGAGCACAACAGTGGGGACGGACAGCTGCGATACACGGTCACACATCAGAGCTACAGTCGCACCGCAGGCTGTTACTCAATGACTGAGCAGAAGGGGAGATTTAGGATTTATATATTGATTACAAATGTTCGATCTTTCCTATAAATGAGTATGCATTATTATGTTTTGGACACTTTTGTGCATACTTATAAAGTGTCTGAAGCCATAGTTTTCTCGCACCTTTTTGCTCCAGATTTATGGCACATTTTGATAACCGCTGTACAGGATGTACACATCATTCTGCACCCTACGACCCAGGCCTAGGTGGCTTTTCCACACATTTTCATTTTAGTTTTTGCAGTAAGGAGCCCCCAAATTATTAGTGAGGTGCAGATGGGGAGACAGTTTTGAGGAAAGTGATCAAAAGATGTCCAAGTGAAAAAATGGGTTAAAACAGTGACGAGTAACCTGTCAATCTGGGAGGTAAATGCTTAGGGGATGTAGAGCTGCCGGTAGAGGAAACAGGTGTGTGCTGATCAGTGATGAGCAAACGTCTTATCCAAGCACGCTCTGGTGTTAACCGAGTATCTGGGCGTGCTCGGATATTATGTTCCAGTCCCGGCGGCTGCATGGTTTGTGGCTGTTACCCAGCCTGAACACATGTAGGGATTGCCTGTTTGTTAGGGAATCCTCACGTGTTGACGCTGTCTAACAGCCACAAACCATGCAGCCGCAGGGACTGGAACATAATATACGAGCCCACCCAGAAGCTTAGGTAACACCCAAGTATACTCTGAGGAGACGTTATCAGTAGTGCTGATCTGTTGAAAATGTCTAATACTTGGAGATGTAGTTTTACTACGGCGCTGCTGAAGATGTAATGCTGTCAGAAAAGAGGACAGTGTAAAGGCCGATTCTGGATATTGCGATGTCACTTTAGGTACTACAGTGTGCCAATTCAGCCACAATAACAGGCTCGTGGCCCTTCTTACCCAAGGTGTGGCTATGGCGCAGTAAAGCTTCGTTACATATCCATGCTTCAGTCTTTGCGGGCATTGCTAGTTTTCCTACTGGGCAGGCATAATTGATTAAGTGCGCTAAAAAGATTTGACGAATACAAACACATTTTAATGTAAGGAAGGGCCGTGTCTTTGAAATGCATCGGTTTTGGGGGCTGGATTGGCACACTGTAGTATGTGATGTGGCGTCACACACCAGCTTCACGAGGGTCTCACAGCGTGGCCGGCCGGAGCGCTGCACACAGCATAGCAAGCGAGACGGGGCGCTCCAGCATCATCCTGCAACCTTCTCTCCGACAGCTGAACGAACCATCCGGGACTTCCCTCAGAGGCAAGTTTGGAAAGAAGGTCATTTCTGGGGAACTATTCTGAAGGTCACGATATCAGCGGCACCTTTTACCTTTATAAAGCGGGACATTCATTACTGCAGTGCAGCCGTACAATGACTATTGTGAACATTTACCATGTGCAGGTAAAAGGTTCAATGTTCACATATACACTATATATTATGGTATTATTATTATTGAACACTTCAATAACGCCGTATTATCAGGGCACGGCACCATCAGTCTAGTTGCACCCAAATTTAGGGCCCTGTACATTGCGGATTACCTTTGGGCTATTGGGCTGTTATACATGGTAAATATAACCTTCAAAGTGACTTACAGTTTTCATCTCTATCTACCTACATTATTTAAAGGGGTATTCCCATGGCCAAGATCCTATCCCTCTATGTAGTAGGTGTAATAATAAGAATATTAGCAAATACCTCCAATTAGAAATGTAGTACAGTTTTTCTGATTTGCTATGTCTCCTTCCTCATGTGCAGGCACTGCAGGACCTTTGGTATCCATGGTTACGACCACTGATATAGTGACAGATAGCTGGTTGCTAGTGGTCATAACCATGGTCAAGTTTTTGTCTTGATATTATAGCTTCCTTGAGTATTCCATTTTTGTAATATGCTTTACAACAAGAAAACTCCTCACCTTTGGCTTTATCGTCCATCTCTATAGTCCATAACTTACAACCCCCCTCCATGAGCCCAAACAGTGATGCTCCTGGCAGACTGAAACCAACTACATGTCCCAAAGTATATGTAGGTCCACTAAGATAAAGGGGCACATTAAGAAGTCCCTATATACACACTAGATCAAAGGAACGGGCAAGAAGGAATTCAAAATGGCCCATTGTTCCTGGCAGAGGTCTCATAGCCCTCATGCACCGAGTCGCTGGCAAGCTCCCTGACCTTTATCTGATGTGTACGGCCAAGTGACATGGGGACCCTTTACTTACCACAGGGGTTAGTGCCATCTGGCAGCTGTAAATCCGTGCCAGGCCAAAGTCGGCGAGTTTAACCTGTCCACAGCTGGTCACCAGGATATTCTCTGGCTTCAGGTCCCGGTGCACAATACAGTTCAAATGAAGGAATTCTAAGCCAGACAGGAACTGCCTCATCAGGTTCTGCAGAAGGAGGAAGCACAGAACATCAACATTAATCCCACCCAACAGAACGCACAAAACGTTACTGCACTTGCTTTATAAACAAAAAAAATAAATAAATAAATACAAAATAACACAATTGTGTGATAGTAAGTGATCTGGAGTGATCAGAAACAAGTTATTGAAAAATTACTGAACAAAGAAAATGCATTAAAAAAATAACTTCCATCCTTAACCCCTTCCTGACATGGCTATTTTCATTTTTTGCGTTTTCAATTTTTCTTCTTTCAAGAGCGAGACTTTTTTTCCTACTTACATAGCCTTATGAGGGGCTTGTTTTTTGTGGGGCGAGTTGTGCTTTTTCAAGACTCATTTTGTTATGTGATGTACTGGAAAGCGGGAACAACAATTCCAAGGGTGTGGAAACTACAAAGAAAAGTGCAACTCCACAATTCTTTTTGGTTATGTTTTTTTTTTTTTTTTTTTACTTACCATGTTCACTATATAGTAAAAATAAAAATTATTGTTTTGCCTTTTTTCGAGATCCGTAACGGTTTAAATTTTTAGTTGCTGGGGCTGTCTGATGGGCTTGTTTTTTTTTGCGCCCCGAGCCAACATTTTTATTGATACAATTTAGGAGTAGTTACGTTTTTTTAATTGCCTTTTATTATTTTTGAAGCGTCCGAAAAAAACGTTAATTCTTGCTCTTAGATTTTTTTTTCTTAATTACACTGTTTACCGATCCGGTCAATTTTAGATTTTCATATATCTAAACTGCTCCACGCATGGCTGGAAGAGGCATTTGATGGCTGATTATCATCTGCCAGGAAACATCATACAGGTTCAGTTCCTGAGCCCACATTAAAGTCAAAGAGCCAGCTTATGCCGTAACTGTATGTCATATGTTGGTATGGCGTTTAAGAAAATGTAGCATCAAAACATTTTTTTTCAATTTTTGCATAAAAATTAAGTAATTTTTTTTTAATGCTATAAAATATGAACAAGACTTGAAAATTTTTTATATTTTCAACACTAGGGGGAGCAGCTGCTGAGACTTCCCATGTGTCTGATGTCCCTTCTCCCTACACTTCTAGGTGTGTGCACTGTGATCCTAAACTTCTTCCTCCCTTAAGTCTTTTGCAAAAACATTTTGCTGGTGACTGCAAAGGAATACCGACATGCGGACAGTGTCACAGCGGATGGTTGGCAGCACGACTTCACTGTATCACACATGATAGGATTTACCGTAATACACGGAGAACATCACATATGATGTCATTCAATATATATATAGTATTACACGAGATAACATTAGAAACATGGCTCCGCAGACTAGCACACATGATGCGCTTTGAAACATGGCTACGTGGACTGTATCACATATGATAAGACTAGATACATGGCTCCGCTCAGTGTCTGTGATAGAGAGACGCAAGAAGGAGGCTTTACTGCTGTGTCTTCTAAGCTCATCAGAAGAGGTCACGAGTCCGCGGTAACCAGTATTCCAGGGGTGAGAATAGCTCGATAGCCTGGCACTAGTGGTACAATGTCAGGCTGCCCTCACTCTCGCTAAGCGCACTGCTTTGGGCTCCAATAACCTGACAGCTGGCTTCCCCCACAGCTGTGACCTGGACACCCAAGGGGGAAGTGCAGTTTCCAGCGGAGACCGTATTTGTTGTGCTCCAACACTTCGGGCACCCATACACATTAGACTAATGTCAGCTGAAACGGCTGATATCGGCAGGTTCTGCTGACAGTATTGTGTACAGATGCCGGCCGAATGATGGTCGGGAGAGATGTTGATCGCGCAATGTCCAATTTCGGCCTGCTGAGCACATACTTCTTCTGGAGACAAACCGCCATCCGATGTGTCAGCCGGCGGCTTTCTGACAGCGCTCAGGGGTGTCAGGTGAAATGTCTACCGGCCCAACGATGGGCGGAAGCCTCATTCAGCCAACAGCCATCTAACATGTACGGCCAGCTCAACACACGAGCAAACAAAAATGGCAGAAATAATAAACGTTCAAATGTGACATTTTATTTGAAAAATAAATCAGATCATCAGTAATTATTAACACAACAATAAACATTGCAGCATATTCCCTTTAAGGGTATGTTTCCATGGCATACATCCGCAGCGTCCAGATGTTACAGCATAGTGAAGGGGATTTCATGAAATCCCATCTTCACTATGTGCTAAAAGACACATGCGGCAGACCTGCGTAACCAGACATGCGGCACGTCTTTAAAGACCGCAGCACGTCTATTTACGATGCAGAAACGCTTCGTCCCCGCAGCGTAAATTTCCCATTGCCTATCATTAGATGAGGTAAAATCGCATCTAATTATTAGTCACATGCGTAGAAACTGCGGACACGCAGCTTACTACGCATGCAAACTAATTTAAATAATCTCTTACCTTGTGACCGGCGGAAATCCGCGTCCACTGCAGTTCTCGCGATGACTGAACTCACCTCGAGAACTGCCGTCCACGTGACCGCTGGGGTTATCTCCAGTTACTAGGCAAGTAAGTTCTCAAGGTCAGCTGATTGTGAGAACTGCAGTGCAGGTGACCGCCGGAGAGTTCTCTCAGGTGGTTATCTACAAGCCTTGCTACATCTGGATGTCAGGTATCCAGATGTAGCAGAGCTGGACTCGTCGTGGGACACTCGTTATTAATGACGTCGGAACAGGGAGTATTTTGTGTTGGTTTATTTTTTTATTTGCAGGTGATCGAGGGACTCGGGGAATTAGCAGAACAATAAAGATGGGAAAACTGTGTGGTGTTTTATTTCATTAAAAGACTTTATTCTGGCTGGGTCTTTGTTTAACCCCTTAACAACTATAGGATTAGTAATGGATAGGTGTCTTATTGACACCGCTCCATTACTAATGGGCTTGATGTCACCTTACAATACAAAGGTGACACTAACCCCGCCTTGCCACCGCTACAGGGCAAGTGGGAAGAGCGAGGCTAAGTGCCGGAATTGGCGCATCTTAGAGATGGCTAGTGTTTGTAGCCGGCGGGGCCAATATCCAGGTCCCTTCCTAGGCTATTAATATCAGCCCGCAGCTGTCTGCCTAGCCTTTGCTGGTTATCAATTATAGGGGGATCCCACGTCTTTTTTTTTTTTTGGGGGGGGGGGGGGGGTTCCCCCTATTTTAATAGCCAGTAAAGGCTAAGTATACAGCTGTGAGCTGATAATAGCCTGGGAAGCTCCATCGGTATTAACCCCTTCCCGGGCTATAAACATCGGCCCCCAGTCGCTAGCTTTCCCTTTGCTGGTTTGGAAAAAGGTGCGGGAGCCCACGCCATTTTTTTAAAATTATTTATTTAGTTAAAAAAAAGGAAGGACATTACATATTCCTGTGTGGCCGGTGTCACACTTGCGAGTGTGGCGCGAGTCTCTCGCATCAACACCCAGCACTCGGGACAGGAGTATGTGGCTGCATGTATTTCTATGCAGCTGCACATGCCGGTCTGAGTGCCGGCGGCAGTGCCAGGTGTTGATGCGCGAGTTTCTCGCATCACACTCACAAGTGTGACAACGGCCCGTCACGTACTTCTGGGTGTGACACAAGATTCAACATATGTAAATTAGTACACATGTGTAGTAAGCTGCGTTCCCGCAGTTATTAAGCATGTGACTAATAATTAGTTTTACCGCATGTAATGATAGTCTATGGGAAATTTACACTGCGGGGACTGAGCATCTCCGTATCGTAAATAGACATTCTGTGGTCTGGAAAGATGCGCCACATGTCCGTTTACGCAGGTCTGCTGCCTGCGTCTTTGAACGCATAGTGGAGATGAGATTTCTTGAAAATTTCATCCACTATGCTGTAACACATGGCAGCTGCAGATGTACGCAGCATCCAACCCACAGCGTTTACTGACTGTGTGCACAAACCCTATCTGCAAACAGGAAATCACTTTTTTTTTTCCTTCCCAGAAGCCACCTTTCAATAAGCTTTATTTCAAGTGACAAAAAAGCATGTACTGAAAAAAATGCATCAAAAACGCAGGTGACCTGCCAATGACCTCAGATGCAGATTTCACCTGGGTCAAATACTGAGCCAATCGTGACCGTCGAAACATACCCTTAAGAGAATGTGTAATCAGAAAACGACCTATTCCTTAACCCTCCGTCAGGGGCAACTGATCTGACAGGCGCAGCTCACTTAGTTTCATTTCTCTATTGGAAACACCATCCTCCCAGTACCTTCCTAACTTTAAAGGCTGTGTGAAACCTGAGAAGCCTCTTGTGCTGCAGAGCTGCAGGAGATCAGATATCGGTGTTTTGGCTTCTCAGGCTCATTGCCCCTGAACGCGTCACACATTTGACAATTAGAATTTGCTGTTTTTATTCATCCCAATTGTTTTTTTAGCTTCTTTTATGAATAGTTAGTGCTAAATTTGTGGATTTGTCATAGAAGGTTTTGTTATAAATAACAGTGTGCTTCTCAGGCACATTGCGCCCTAACACATATTCTCTCTCTTGCTTCAGCTTTTCTTCTGAAATGGCGAGGAGAATATTTGACTTGTCCAATGCCCTTCATGTTGAGCAAGTGCAAAATATACTGCTTTCTGATGAGACAGACCCCTAAAGGCACACGTCCGGATTTCTTGCAGAAATTTCCTGAAGAAAAACGGAAATTTTCTGCAAGAAATCCGCATTTTTTTTTTGCGTTTTTTTAGCATTCTGCAAGCGTAATTAGCTTGCAGAATGCTAAAGTTTTCCAAGCGATCTGTAGCATCGCTTGGAAAACTGACTGACAGGTTGGTCACACTTGTCAAACATAGCGTTTGACAAGTGTGACCAACTTTTTACTATAAATGCTGCTTTTGCAGCATCTATAGTAAAAGATAGAATGTTTAAAAATAAAAAAAATAAAAAAAATGCTTATACTCACCCGCAGACAGCTGATCTCCTCACCGGTGTCCGTTCCGTATAGATGGTGTGTGTGCGCAGGACCTTCCATGACGTCGAGGTCACATGACCGGTCTCGACCAATCACAAGACAGCGACGTCATCGCAGGTCCTTCACCGCACACCAGCTACAGGAACCGAAGCGACAGCGTGCAGTGGAGAGGCGGGAAGACATCGAGGGTGAGTATAGGACTATTTTTTATTTTAATTCTTATTTTTTTACCAATTATATGGTGCCCAGTCCGTGGAGGAGAGTCTCCTCTCCTCCACCCTGGGTACCAACCGCACATAATCTGCTTACTTCCCGCATGGTGTGCACAGCCCCGTGCGGGAAGTAAGCAGATCAATGGACTCCTAGGTGTGCGGAATCCCCCGCAATTCCGCATTTTTAATGAACATGTTGCTTTTTTTTCCGCGATGCGATTTTTTCGCGGAAAAAAAGGCTACATTTGCACAAAAAATGCGGAATACCCTGTAAATAGTAGGAGGCATATGTTAGCGTTTTTTTCGCGTTTTTATCACGTTTTTATAGCGAAAAAAACGCGAAAAATACTGAACGTGTGCACATGGCCTTACAGCTAGAAGATTTAGGGGAAGAAAGTGACATTGCTTCAAAAGATGATGTGGAAGAATGTCCAGATGTGTCTGATACAGGTCAAGATTTAGAGAGTGAGGAGGATGCTCAAGACATAGAAACATATTACTTTTCTGGTTATTAAACATTTTTTTTTTACACCTGATTATATGTATTCTCATTTATTACATTCCTATTAAGGTAACTGATCACTTTTAGAGCATTGAAATTTTTAAAAAAGGAAAATATAGCCAATTTTCTAGCCTGTGCCGGACAGGTGCAATGCCCCTAAACTCGTTATGAAACATATTGCCCCTGACGGAGGGTTAATCAGGTTTAAGGCAATTACCTGCAGCAACAGCCTATCCCCCGCCACGCTACGCAGCAAGAGCCTATCCCCCGCCGCGCTACGCAGCAAGAGCTTATCCCCCACCGCGCTACGCAGCAAGAGCCTATCCCCCACCACGCTACGCAGCAAGAACCTATCCCCCACCTCGCTATGCAGCAAGAGCCTATCCCCCACCACGTTATGCAGCAAGAGCCTATCCCCCACTGCGCTATACTGCAACAGCCTATCCCCCGCCAAGCTACACAGCAAGAGCCTATCCCCCGCCATGCTACACAGCAAGAGCCTATCCCCCGCCATGCTACACAGCAAGAGCCTATCGCCCGCCGCTCTACCACCCTCAATTAAGACAATAGTAACTTAAGCTGGCCCTATTATCCAGGGGTCATGGCTTCACGGATATATATTTTTTGAGGAAAAAAAGAGTCAATGTTTAGCTTGTATAATCCAATTTTCTAAAAAGATAAATCGCAAACTGACAGTTTTGGAAACAAATGTTATACAGGTTTAATTAAAGAAAAAACAAATATTGGGCTTTTGTCATTTCCCATGCAGAAAATTATTTTTTGGGCCACTGCAGGCAATTCGAGTGCAGTGAACTTTTTTTTTTTTTTACATATAGATTGGACCCCAGATGCATAGGGGGAAACAAAAAAAATAAAAAAAAAATCTCCCTGACCATCCTCTTAGTTTGCCATTTATTTGGCTAATGTATCCTATTTTTGCACCATCTGGCCTCTCCCCGTTCCCGAAACACATGAAAGGACCTCTTCTAATGTAAAACTAGTTGTATTACTTTTTACGATACGCTACTGCATATACATGCAGCGCGCACAGGCAGTGTCGTCGTCAGTGAGGGATTCTCACAGTCTTTGCCGATTTGGCCACATTTCATATTTTCAGAATTTCTGGACTACCAAATGATGAATTAAATAAACTGTGCTCCAGCTGAAAATAATGTGAATAGATAAATACACGGAGGTTTAAGCAGCGTTAAACACTGATGGTCATTAGCTGGTTAATTTGTCTATTTTTAGAGAAAAAAAAGATGCAAGTGCCAAGCAATTACTGAAAACGGGGAAACACTTTGCAATTTGCGCACGCATTAGTAAAGCCGAGCACACAGCATTTACAGTATTTACTGGAGGCTTCTCCAGAGCAGATCATCAATGAATGCAAGTAGTATGAAGTCAGCTGTGAAGCGAGCACCATTCAGTGCGGCTGCAGCTGCTGGCCTCATCTGCCAGTGACTCCCAGCCATTGTTCTAATGAAATCACAGTCAGCGGGAAGGAGGCGGCTGCTGCTTCTTCATCACAAACCCTCTCCGCAACTTCCAGGTCAACTAATCCAAGGAATTTCTAGGCTCATTTAAAAATCAAAGCTGATCATCCCAAGCATCCAGATACAGTAGCCACAAGCGACCGCGCGCAGCCACACAAAGCGCCATTATTGATGCACCCAAATTAATGCACAAAAGCAGCATTCACCATTCATTTACTCCAGATTTCCTTCCAACAAAAACCTTCATTTTCTCGGGCGAGGTCTTAATGCAGAAGAAAACTCAGATTGTGCTTTACAGATCAGATCCAAATTTCCTCATATACAGAAGACATTTCTGATATAATCGAGTTAACAAAGGCGACCCTCCAGCCCCCCATAGTAAACAAGACTATACAATTCTCCATGTATAATCTGGTGTGCACAGCAGAGTTATCAGCGCCGGTCCATGCCACACCTATGGAAACGCAGGGAACGGGTGGTCCAGACTTACCCCACACGTACCTGCAAAGCCATTTTGCACATGGAGAGAACAGGGCACTGATTGCAGATATGAAAGGATCAGCGGTAAAGTGGAGGCCAGCGGGTATAGTCCCATTAACTATAAAATGGAGGGTCATTTTAAGAGACATCCAGGAAGCCCCGGGATTTTCAAAGCAGATTTTAAATTTGTGATACATAAATTTGCTGATATCCAAGAAGTATCGTTTCTCCTTTCGGAGATTGACATGCTAAGCATGCCGAGATGAGGAGACTCAAAGCCGCCATGC
Source organism: Ranitomeya variabilis (assembly GCF_051348905.1). NCBI lineage: Eukaryota > Metazoa > Chordata > Amphibia > Anura > Dendrobatidae > Ranitomeya > Ranitomeya variabilis. The sequence goes on from NC_135234.1 coordinate 656,084,175, forward strand.
TCCTCTGGGAAATATGCAAATTGTCTCCTCCTCTCTGAAGAGACAATATGCATAGATTTGCTGCAAATTCTTATCAAAAGCTTCAAGGAAATATTCCACAGGGCTTTCCAGACATCATTATCACTATTCCTATTGGGAGTCCATCTATATTCCCTATCTGTATGTCTTTAGAGAGTGCAATGAAAACAAGTAAACGAAGGAAACCCACGCAAACATGGGAAGAACATACAAATTCCCTGGTGGGATTTGAGCCCAAGACTTCAGCACTGCAAGAATAGTGCTAACCACCAAGCCACGATCCATTAGATCCTGGGGAACATGATGTGAGTGTAGCTTTATAGGATCTTCTATAACACAATGCTTTGTACTGTGCTGCATTCTGGAAGAATTGCATTTTTCCACCACATCAGATGAGGGTAAAACTTCTAGTGCAAAAATTACACTTCCACAGAATGCAAATTATTACAGCTCAGGTCAGACACCAAGACAGCAGAAGTCACTTCGTGTCTATTACAGTCTATTACAATTGCAATAACTCAAGCTTAAGTCAAGTCCACTTTAAAAAAGGGAAGAAAGGCTTATGTTCTGCTAGCGTGAACAGAGGCGATAGGAATAGCAGTACCTTAATGGTTTCGAGAGGCAAGCCAGGAGGAGGAACTTTATTCAAATAAGTCTTCAGGTCTTGATCCACATGCTCAAAAACTAAAGTCACTTTTGTTTCTCTATCTGTCCGGGCAGAGGCACAAACATCCATTAATCTAGAGAAAAGCATAACAAAAATTAGAAAATATTGAATCACATGATATTTTCAAATCAAAAGTTCTGTCTTAAAAAAAAATAAATAAATAAAAAAAATCATTAAATGGGGTTTTCCCACGAGCAAAATTTAATTTTAATCAGTAGATCTTGGAATAATAATTTCCAAAATTGTGTTTAAATCAAATGTTCCTGTGCTGAGATAATCTTATAAATGTGCCCCTGCTGTGTACTGTGTAATGGCTGTGTCTGACCATATCACAGGGAGAAGAAAGTATGCAGCATGGGATCACACATACCATATTTTTCGGATGAGACGCACTTTTTTTCCTCCAAAATATGGAGGTAAATGAGGGGTGCGTCTTACAGTCCGCATGTACTTGCTGTGGCTGTGGATAGGGAGAAGCAGTGGCAGAGTAGCGGGTCACTGCGGCTAACACTGCCTGCTATTAAAGAGAAGTGAACCTTCACTGCTCCCCACGCCCATAGTCCTTCTCACCTCTTTGCACTGAAGTCAGCGCCGAGAGTTGGGAGAAACTATAGGCGTGAGGTGCAGTGAATATTCATTTATCTTTAATAGCGGGCTCAGTATCTGCAGATGCCGGCTTCCTGCAGCTGCTGGGTGATCACGTGTGCCCACTATTAAAGAGAATTAAAATTCCCTGCTCCCCTAAGCACATGGGAGTGGAGAGCGTGAACATTCATTCCCTTTAGGGTACTGTCACACAGTGGCACTTTGGTCGCTACGACGGTACGATCCGTGACGTTCCAGCGATATCCATACGATATCGCAGTGTCTGACACGCTACTGCGATCAGGGACCCTGCTGAAGGACACCGGAATGTGAGTATGTACGTTTTTTTTTTTTACTTTTACGCTGGTAACCACGGTAAACATCGGGTTACTAAGCGCGGCCCTGCGCTTAGTAACCCGATGTTTACCCTGGTTACCCGGGACCTCGGCATCATTGGTCGCTGGAGAGCGGTCTGTGTGACAGCTCTCCAGCGACCGCACAACGACTTTCCAACGATCACGGCCAGGTCGTATCGCTGGTCGTGATCGTTGGAAAGTTGCAGAGTGTGACAGTACCCTTTAGTAGCAGGCACACTATCGCCCAGCAGTTGTAGGAAGCCTGCGGCTACCAGTGTGCCTGCTATTCAAGAGAAATTAATATTCACTGCTGCAAACGCACATAATCCCAGGCGTGGGGAGCAGCAAGTATTCTGGCAGCTGTGCTCTGCTTGCAAGCAGCACATTACGTCACTGCCATGCACTGCATACAAGCGTAAATCAGCTGCTGTCATCAGAACAGGATGCTGTGAGGGAGCGCAGGGAAGGTAAGTAGAATGGTTTATTTTTTTTGCTTTATTTTTGTGATTGGGGGAGGGGGGGCAGCGGCTGTGCATACCAGGATGGGGAATAAGGTGGCCTTGCGTACCAGGATGGGGGGGGGTGAGGTGGCCTTACGAACCACGATGGGGGGATGAGGTGGCCTTGCGTACCACGATGGGGGGAGATGAGGTGGCCTTGCGTACCACGATGGGGGGGGGGATGAGGTGGCCTTGCGTACCAGGATGGGGGGGATGAGGTAGCCTTGGGTACCAGGATGGGGGGGGGATGAGGTGGCCTTGCGTACCAGGATGGGAGGGGGGATGAGGTGGCCTAGCGTACCAGGATGGGGGGGGGGGGGATGTGGTGGCCTTGCATACCAGGATGGGGAATGAGGTGGCCTTGCGTACCAGGATGGGGAATGAGGTGGCCTTGCGTACCAGGATGGGGGATCAGGTGGCCATGCATACCAGTGTGGGGGGGATGAGGTGGCCTTGCATACCAGGATGGAAGATGAGGGGGCCATGCATACCAGGATGGGAGATGAGGGGGCCATGCATACCAGGATGGGGATGTATATATGCATGTATATATCAGGATGAGGGATATTAGTACAGAATTGGTCACATTTTTTGCTTCAAATTTTTTTTATTTGCCTCCTCTAAAACTTATGTGCATCTTATGGTCCGATGAATGTTCTAGTCCGAAAAATACTGTAATTCTTTGAGGTAAAACTTACTGTATATACTCGAGTATAAGCCGAGATTTTCAACCCACTTTTTTGGGCTGAAAGTAACCCTCTCGGCTTATACTCGAGTCATACGCAGGGGTCGACAGGGGAGGGGGAGCGGAGCTGTGTAATAATACTCACCTGCTCCTGGCGCGGTCCCTGCACGTCTTTTCCCCTGCGCCAGCAGCTTGTTCCTGTAGTGAGCGGTCACATGGTACCGCTCATTACAGTAATGAATATTGACCCGACTGCCATAGGGGTGGAGCCGCATATTCATTACTGTAATGAGCGGTACCATGTGACTGCTCACTACAGGAAGAAGCTGCCGGCGCCGGGGAACAGACGTGCAGGGACCGCGCCAGGAGCAGGTGAGTATAACGCAGTGCGCTATATTCACCTCCTCTCCGTTCCATCATCGGCGCCGCTGCGTCTTCCGCGTCCTCTGCAGTGATGCTCAGGTCAGAGGGCGCGGTGACGCTATTAGTGCACGCCGCCCTCTGCCTGAGCGTCAGTGCACAGGGTGGAGAAGACACAGCGGCGGTCGGCGGTAGAACGGGGAGCAGGTGAATATAGTAAGTGCCAGGGGCCTGAGAGGTGAGTATGTGATTTTTAATTTTTTTTAATGGCAGCAACAGCATATGGGGCAAATATCTGTATGAAGCATCTTATTGGGCCATGTGCAGCGTTATTATAGAGCAAATATCTGTAGGGAGCATCTTATGGGGCCATAATCAGTATCTGTGCAGCATTATATGGGGCAATTATCTGTATGGAACAACTTATGGGGCCATGTGCAGTGCTATATAGGGCAATTATTTGTATGGAGCATCTTATGGGGCTATGTGCACCATTATATGGGGCAAATATCTGTATGGAGCATCTTATGGGGCTATGTGCAGCATTATATTGGGCAAATATCTGTAGGGAGCAACTTATGGGGCCATAATCAGCATTTGTGCAGCATTATATGGAGCATATTTTAATATGGAGCATCGTATGGGGCCATCATGAACTGTATGGAGCATTATATGCTCCTGATTCAATATGGATATTCAAAACCACTTAAACTACTGATGTCTCAATTAATTTTACTTTTATTGGTATCTATTTTTATTTTTGACATTTACCGGCAGCTGCTGCATTTTCCACCCTAGGCTTATACTCGAGTCATTAAGTTTTTCCAGTCTTTCGTGGCCAAATTAGGGGGGGGGGGTCGGCTTATACTCGAGTATATACGGTAGTTGAAAAACAGGTAGTGAAATACTTTATCTCACAAAAAGAATCAGCTGTGATCCCCTGCTGTCCTGTCTATCCTCTCTGTTGCTTTCTCCCCTGCCCAGGGAGCTGTGGTATGATCAGACCATGTTCCCGCACAGTCAGACAGCATTACACGGTACACAGCAGGGGCACATTTATAAGATTATCTCAGCACAGAAACTTTTTATTTAATCACATGCAATTGTGGAAATTATTATTCCAAGATCTATTAATTAAAATGAACTTTTGCTCGTGGGAAAACCCCTTTAAGTAGCTTTCCAATAGCATCACTTTTTAAAATTAATTCTATACAGTGGATATAACAAGTTTACACTCCCCAGTTAAAATGCCAGGTTTTTGTCATGTAAAAAAGATCACAGTAAAGAGAATCATTTCAGAACTTTTTCCACCTTTAAATGGAAACTGTCAGCAGGTTTTTGCCAACTCATCTCAGAGCGTAATGTAAACAAAGAGGAGCTGAACCCAATGATGTATCATTTAGATTACTGGGTCCAACCGTTCTGACACAATCAGAACTTTTAGATTTAGAATAAAGCAGAGCTAAGAAAGCTAACCCTGCCCACACCAGTGCTGCCCCCTCTCACACCAGGCTCTATGTACAATGTCCATAGACAGTGGGCTGCTTATCACGGAGGCATTGGAGGACTAATGCAGTCCAGCAATATTAATCTCTTAGTGATAAATCCTTCACAGTTCGTAAAGTACAGCAAACACTTTGACAAGTGACATCCCTGAATTCTGTGTTTCAGCCTTTGGCTGCCGTCACACTAGCAGTATTTGGTCAGTATTTTACATCAGTATTTGTAAGCCAAAACCAGGAGTGGAACAATTAGAGGAAAAGTATAATAGAAACATATACACCACTCTTGCATTTATCACCCACTCCTGGTTTTGGCTTACAAATACTCATGTAAAATACTGACCAAATACTGATAGTGTGACGCCGGCCTTTATCTCCTGCTGTCTTCAAATTACATAGCAAAAAACCTGCTGACATTCCCTATAATGTCACCCATAAGCTGTACAAATCTATTGAGAAACAAGTAATTATGAGGAGAGAAATAAAAATACCAAAAATAAATAATGTGGTTGCTTATAATTGAGGATGTGGTTGTGTCCCGAATTAGCCAATCACATTTGAACAAGTGTTGAGTAGCAGTCCGTACACAGCTGTCATCATTTAGAGATTCTGATTAGCACCGTATGAAGTTCAACTTTTCTAGTAGGATTTTCCTGACATTTTTTTAGTTGCATTTTACAGTAAAAGTGGCTTAAATTTATCACAACAGCGACATTTCTTAGGATTGGACGTCCCCTAAGAACTGATAAAAAGACAAAGAAAATTTGTCCAGTAGACTACCAAAAGGCCTACAGCATCATTAAGCTACAGGAATTTCTAGCAAGTACCGTACTGGTCATGTACTGCTTGTGACAGCAATCTCCCATATTCTCCAAATATACATGGCCTTTCTTGTAAGCATTTTCTTATCAAGATAATGATCCAAGCACAGCTATGTTTGCCAAAGCCTTCATCATGTCTGACAAAAGCACGTACGGAAACGCATTATGGTCTGATGCAGCCAAGGTTGAACTATTTGTCCATAATTCCAAAAGGTATGTTTGCCGTAAAGCCAACACTGAAGCATCACAAAAAAGCACAGTACCCACAGTGAAGCATGATGGAGGCAGCACTATCTTTTGGTGCTTTTTTTGGCAGCTGGAACTGGGGCTTTAGTTAAGGAGGAGAAAATTTATGAACAATGTCAAATATGTCACTTTTGCAACAAAACTTTCAGACCGCTGCTAAAACACTGAAGATGAATTTCAGCTTTCAGCACAACAACTAGCCACAGCAAAATTTCAAATCAACTGAAGAATAGCTTTGCCAGAGGGATCACAGTTTTGGAATGACTGAGCCAGAACCTAAACCTGAATCAAATAAATTGAAAATCTGTAAGTGACCTGAAGAGGGCGCTATACACCAGAGATGACCTAGTATTCTGTCAGATTTGGAGAGCTACCACAAGGAAGAATGGGCAAAGACTGAATTCTAAATGTGCAAATGTGCTGATAGACTCCTACCCAAAAAGATTGTCATATATCCAAAAGGTATTTCAGCAAAGTATCAGTTTAAGGGTGTACAGATTTATGCAACCACATTATTTTAGTTCTTTACTTTTCTCTTGCAGTCTAAAAGATTCCAGTTTATTTTTCAGTTGAATTGTATATTTTAACAGGGGTGTGTAAACATTTTATATTCATTGTATGTGTATGATTTTAGATTAGGAACAATAAAGAATGAAAAAAGGAATATGAAAAAAAAAAACATCTATATAAAATGTTGTGACATTTTTGGAAAAATTTAGGTATTTCACTTTAGTCTCTTTTCATATCAATGCCGCAAGTTCTGCAACGAGATACCGTACCAGTCCTCAGCATTCGCATGCTCCGCTGTCTAAACGGTGGAATGGTCAAGACTGACAAACTGTATGAACCCCAATGGCGGTAATAGGGTCCATATCAAGCCTCATTCTGGTCACATTTGACAGATCAGTACCCTGCAATGAATTTACTTTTTCTCCTTCACAAAAACTAACACAGATGTAATGATGGATTACTTCTCATCTCCCGACTGATTGTATGCCCAATGAATGGGCTGTATTCTAATTAAAGGGGTTGTTCGATTAAAACATGTCATCACCTATCCACGGGATAGGCGATAAGTAATTAATTGGATGTATATCAACTACTGGGATCCACACCGAATGGCAGATTAAATCCTCCTGACAAATTCCTTTAACAAAAACAATAGAAGATATTTCTCAGGCATCGTACGGTTTCTTGCCGAACTGTACTGCCCACGTCAGCCTGCCACCTTCAATGTCGGATCTGGTGGGTAAATGCAGGCAGCACTTTGAAAGAAAGCGGTCACCAGGTTTCCAGTTATTAAACTGCTGCAAGCATACTTTGTCCTTTCTAATTAGGGTCCTAACAAGCCTGTGCTTCCTGTGCTCCCCGGACTCTCCTAAAAGTGATCTTTACTCACTGATCTCCTACATGGTACCCAGTGCCATGTGGTCCGATAAGTCTGGATCAGTAAGTAAAAAACGGATCTGTTACAAATACCAGAAAAAAGGATGGCTCATTAACGGATCGGTTTTGCATAGACTTCCATGTGAAAAAAAAAATGGATCCAGCTGAGATCGGTTATTTAGAAACAGACTAAAGTTGTATCTGCACAACTTGTATGCCAGTAGATTGCTGCTGGATCCGTTCTACCGACCATTACTGGACATGTGAACATAGCCGAAAGCAGACAAATGTAGATCTGCTTCTATCCAGTAAGGAGCAGCTCAGTATAGATTATTTGCTCACCATTGTTTTCTTTTTGTACAAAGTTTAGTCTTTGCTGGAAGATAAAGAGAAGCCACAGACTGTGCATCAGAGATAAGGCCACAATGACTGCAATAAAGAATCTGCACGAAATAGGGTGAACAGGTCACCGGGCAGACTACATCATGCACAAGGTAAATACTGGTCACATCTCTGTGCCAAGGACCACCCAAATAGTCCCTCACTGCAAGCAACTGCACTGAGAACAGATAGTCACCATTTTAAGGATTATCTGGTGAAGATCGGTTATACACTATAGGCTGGTGAGGGTCCAATTGCGGAAACGGCCACTGTCAGAACAGGGCACTTATCCCCATGAATATAACGGAGCAGCAGTGCGCGTGCCCCACCCCCGCTCCAGTCATTCACTATGGGGCTGTTGGATACTGCCAAATACAGCGATCGGCCGCCCTGTAGGAGCCATCGATTAGGTGCACCGACGCTCCACTCTAATGAACAAATGAGTGCCCCATCCTGTACCCCTGCAGATCTAGAAGTCATCACCTGTCCTATGGATACCTGATACATTATCTTGACTGGAGAAGTTTTTGGATGTTTAGTACATGAGAACAGAAACTGATCGGTTGTAAAATAAGTCCTAGATAAAAAAATAAAAAAAATCTAGAGTAAAAAAGCATGGGGCTACAGACAATAAGTTAAAGCTGGTTTTGGTGCCCCTGATACATCCTGTTTTCAGTGCCAAAAACAGGCACAGACAGAATTTTCCAAAGAACTTTATGAGCCCCGTGATTTCCTATCTCAGCAATGTGAAACTGTATTCATGGAGGAATAATTTTATCCATGAAATGAGAATTTTGATAATGAACGATCAGTCCAGGAGGAGAAGGGAACAGATTTATCTAAAGGTTTATTACAAAGTTTATTATTTTCATGTGTACTACTGAGTGATATCTACCGGTAATTGTCCATATAGGCTTAAAATGACGACTACTCTGTAAGGCTACGTTCACATTTGCGTTGCGTCGGGTGCAGCCGCGGCGACGCATGCATCATGCGCCCCTGTATTTAACATGGGGGGCGCATGGATATGCGTTGTCTAGCGTTTTGTGACGCATGCGTCATTTTTGGCGCAACTGTCAGGGCGCAGACAACGCTGCATGATGCAATTTTTTGGCATAAAAAAATTAACGCATGCGTCACAAAGCGCTGCGTTATGCATGCGTTGCGTCGCCGACGCTGCGCACAACAACGCAAATGTGAACGTAGCCTAACATGATCTGAGGGCGGCATTTTCTACTCCAAAAACGAAAAATTAATTAGAATAATATAGAACTTTAGCAACTTTGCACTGTAAAAAGTGACACATTGCTAACAAGCAGTGGGCTATGTGGTGGCTGGCCGACACACATGGCACCGTGATTATAGTAAATGTTTGGGCTCCATGTACAACGATATTCGAAGCACCAAAAGTCCCGCAGATTTGGATTCCTTGTGATTTACGCATCAATGACTAACTTTTTGCTAAGAAACCACTTTCACTTTCGTTATGGTGCCATGTAGCATTGCCATAGTGCAATCTCTGGCCGTGCTGCAGCCAAAGTCGTAATATAGAGCCGGCATAATGGGCATCTGTATGACCGCTACTCTTAAATTTAGAAGGGATTGCTAAAAACAACAGCCATATAGTCCAAGCTATAGGAGTGTAGAAAAATGGAGCAATGAAGCAGTGTGTCTTTTAGAGCCCGGTCATCAGGCTATACTGCCGTGTGAGGCCGGGGATGAATACCCCGAACTCACTGACATGTGTATACCGTATTGCTCCTCTTAGCAAAGCAGGTGAAACATTTCTGTGAGCCGGTGACCCTAGAATAAATAAACTATGTACGGTATTATGGGGAGAGGTCAGATCTACTCAAGCTGCCATCTTTAGGTAAAACACTGACTAGAAAGCAGAACTCTGAGGACCATCAATGACAAAACAGGGTCAGGGTCCACTGCAACACTTGAGAGGAGCACTGCAACACGTTTCAGCTGACCTTGGGGAACGTTGCATCACTGCCCACACACCGGCAGAGTGGCGGGCAATGCTCCTACGCCCCGGTTAAAGGTATGGCTACAGGAAGAGGCCCCTAAATGAGAAGTGACTATTCTAGTAATCTGTGCATCTGGAGAGGTTAAGCCGCGTTCTGTAAGATCAAAAATTAATCATCAGATGGCAGAGACAGGAGTCTGCTGTTCACAAATATCACTAGGAGTGTGGGAAATAACACCAAACACGTCATTTTGGTCACCCAGGCATAACGCTTTCTTCATTGTGGTCTTTCCACTTCATAGTCCATTGCAAATATGCAAGGAAAGTCTTCTTAGGTTATGCGAGACCGCTCGCTGCATGAGTCACCGAGTAAAATTCTGCTTTTTCTTTGTGGCGAGTTTTTGCACCGTCAGGAGTGTTCAACCAGCAAATTATCCACACAGACAAGTAGTGTATGAAGGTCACCGGCTGTCATGTAGAAGTAATGGAGCTTTAAGAAAAATCAGCAACTGTCCAGGCAGGAAAGACTTCAGGTGGGTAGATACAAATGCAGTATCTTCTCCATGCAGCCACATGCCTGGAAACCCACTGCTTTCATGTTTTTAATGCCCAAATTTTTGCATTTAGGCTACAGAACAAAGTTTTTTTTTCCCCTACCCGGCACTTCCCCCATGGGTAATCCATACACCTGTAGGCTCAGGTCTTTCTCAGGCCACTTAACAATATACCAAGAATGATTGACACCTCTAGTAAGAGCCACACATGCAGGTTTCCATTTCGTATTTTTTCCCCATAGGCGATTGGCAAGGGGTCCATATAATCCATAGTAGGGTCGATCCATAATCGGGGTGATTTCCACAACAATAGAAAAAATAATTTAGAAAAAAAAAAACAAAAAAAAAAAAAACACCATTTAGTAATCAAAACCGCGTGTAACATGATCCAGATATCCTGCCTATATTACAGGTGTCGCACGTGAGCGGGTGAAGTCATTTCGGTCATAGGAAGGTTGACAAGCTTTACAAGATTCTAATCACTTGTCACAAAAAAAAACACTTTCATAATTGACAATAGAGGTTAACTTTTTGAAGAATAAAGAAAAATGTCTTCTAGGAGTTTAAAGTGAAACTTTCTGGTATTTTCCACAGTGAGGGAGAGTTCAGACATGACAGATTTGCTTCTTAGATTAGAATCATAGATTGTTAAGAGTAGGAAGGGTCCTCAAGGGTCATCGTGTCCAACCCCCTGCTCAGTGCAGGATTCACCAAACCATCTCAGACAGAAGCCTCTGTTTGAAGACTTCAATTGGAGGAGAACTCACCACCTCTCGTGGCAGCCTGTTCCACTCATTGTCAAAAATTCTGGGTCAGTACAACACACACATGACAAGAAGTGGAGAATTTCCATGCAGAAAAAACAGTACATACATTTCACAGTGACTGATCAGATCCGGCGAGCTTCAGAGCGGCGCTTGTCGGCTCTATATCAGATATGTACAAGCTCTAAACTATAGAAATACAAAATCTCTGCAAATCTTCAGAACAGGGACAATTTCTATTCAAGAGCAAAATAGTAAAGTTGCTTGTTTCTACAAACACTTGAAAAAAGTTTACTCATTCATGATAAATGACCTGGAGGTGAAACTGCGAGACCAAAAGTCCACTGTGGGCAACATCTGGACACTGGGTAGTAAAGACTAAAATAAATAAAAGATTGTATGGAATTGCCCTTTAACCCGACATTACTCACCAGTTCTAGTGTCAGCACACCCTGGCAAACAAACAGTTACAAGAGATGTAAAGCCGACGCACTGCCTTACGTAAAACTTAGCCCTTTACACCGGTTACTCACTTTACGATATTTGGATGATCAAAGTGTTCGAGGCGTTTCAGCAGCGCCACTTCCCGGACTGTAGACAGGGGCAGGCCATTCTCGTTGGTCTGGACCCGCACATTTTTAAGGGCCACAAATTTCCCGCTCTGTAAATCTCGTGCCTTATACACCGTTCCATAGGCTCCGACACCAATTTCTGCCACACGTTCATACTGTCCATTTATCTGCTTCTCCATATTCCTGAGCACGTGACTTATTCTCTGGATCTCCTCCTGGAAGAAAAAGAAAGATATTTCAGTTATGCATCAGATAATCACTAGAGAACATAAAAGTTACTTAACACTAGAACAACCATACTCTACTGCTGGAATAACTGACCTGTCATCTAGTTAATGCAAATAAAAAAAATATTACCCATTAACATTGAACTCCACAGGTTCCTGCATCTTTAAAATATTAATTCCAGTTTCATACCTATAAAAGTCTCTTACACAACATGAAGAGGAGATGTATGATCACCTCGGAACACTATATACAGTGTATAATGGGAAGAATCTACACAAAATGCTGATAAATGTCAGTAGAATATCCAGTACAGAACCCAGGTTACCGCATTATACTCCAGAGCTGCATTCAAAATTCTGCTGGTTGTTAGCATCAACAAGCTTGTCACCAGACACTGCCCTTATTATATAATGGAGGACAGAGGGTTTCCTAAATTATTTTTATTACACACAGAGACTGGTATAAAGGAGCCACTTAAAAAGATATGAAGCCAGAAGAAAGGGGAGTGATTTCTGCTCTGAAGTCGAGAGAATTGTGAATTCCGCTTAATGCTGTGTGTCAAAATATGTACAAAATGTAATGTAAAGTATTTACAAAATTACACAACTTTATATGTAGAAGAATTGTATATTTTCTTATCAGAACAACCCCTACCATAGAGATGCGCATATAGATGGCGACATTCTCGTGGACATGACCTGCGGGTGACTAGGTATACTACGTGGAGCCGTGGAGCTGCCAATACTGATCAGTACAAATGGTATGAATTACATCGTAGAAGTCGGAGTGAATGCGAATGCGGAGCTTTCTGCAACCAATCTGTCATGTGGTAATAAACCCTGAGGAGACGATGAAACAAGAGCGATTACATAAATGTCATTACAAGGAGCCGACCGGGGCCGAATCTGAAGAAGGGGAATAAAAATAGAACAGAAAAAATGTATTCTATAAACTGTGCAAAACCATCTGTGTGCCTGGAACGTGACAATCACCACAGAGGGGCTTAAAGGGGGGAATAGGGGTTCAAAACTTAATAAAAATTTGCCAGACAGATGGGTTTTGTCCAAAATGAAAAAAAATGAGCATTACCGCTCCAATCCACACTATGGCTCCGGTGGGGCTGGGAGTGAGGACACAGTCATCAGTAGCCTGACAGTGACCCCAGAGGTCAGGTGAATGAGTGACAAGTCCTCACTTCTGGTCCCAGCAGAGACCACCAAAGCAGCACATTAGGTGGCAACTTTTTTTTCCCACCCCAGGAGATTTTGGAGCAGGTTCGCTCTGAAGACAGCCTGAAAAACCACTTAAACGCTAATCACACTCTTCCTATTCATTCCTATTTAAATACGACTCGCCGTTCACACGCTCAGTCTTTCAAGCGTCTTTTAACCGTTTCAGGCTTCAAAAAATATAGTTCTTACCGATAACGGTATTTCTCTGAGCCCATGACAGCACCACGGAGAGAGGGGGATCCGCCCACCAAGGACAGGAAACCTACAGATAAAAAGGCGGTACCTCTCTCCCGCATCAGATGTTTACTAGAGAACGATCGGAGACTAAGGAATAGAGTCTTACTTTTAACATTACTTAAACTTAATTGAGATACCGCGTGGCTATTCAGGTACTTAGCATATGGCACTATATTAGTGTGCACACCCATAAGTGAAGGGAGGGAATGTACGGGTGCCGTCATAGGCTCAGAGAAATACCATTATCGGTAAGAACTATATTTTTTTCTGACGCCCATGACGGCACCACGGAGAGATTTGCAGAGATTGTACATTCAGGGAGGGACCACCGCTTCCAGAACCCTTTTACCAAAGGTAAGGTCTGAAGAGGAGATAAGGTCCAATCTATAGTGCCTATAGAATGTAGATGGTGAGGACCAGGTAGCAGCTCTACATATCTGCTCAATTGAAGCTCCGGCCTTCTCCGCCCAAGAGGTTGCTACTGGTCTCGCTGAGTGAGCCTTGACATCTCCCGGTACGGGCATCCCACTTGATGAGTATGTTAGGCTGATGGCGTCCATGATCCATCTCGCCAAAGTGGCTTTGGAGGCTTTTTTCCCCTTCCGGGGACCCTGAAAACACACAAAAAGAGAGGCGTTCTCCCTACTCTCTCTGGTGGCTTCTATGTAATGCATGAGGCATCTTCTGACATCTAATGTATGTAAGGATTCTTACTTGTTTTTAGGGTTGGGACAAAAGGAGGGAAGAGATATCTCTTGAGTTCTATGGAATCGGGATGCTACTTTCGGGAAGTATGCTGGGTCTATTTTGAGAACAACCCTATCCTCCAAAAACTGGGTGTAAGGAGGTTTAGCAGATAGAGCCTGTATGTCGCTAACTCTACGTGCAGAGGTGAGGGCGACCAGCAGAGATGTTTTGAGGGATTGGATTTTCAATGGGATATCCTCTAAGGGTTCGAAGGGAGGTTTAGTCAGGGCCTTAAGGACCAAATTTAAATCCCATTTAGGGGTAACCCTTATTGGAAGAGGTCTCGATCTACCTGCTGCCCTGATGAACCTGGAAACCCACCGATTCCCCGCCAAATCATAGTTAAATAGGACTCCCAATGCTGCCACATGGACTTTCAGGGTACTCGTGGCTAGACCGATTTCCAACCCGTTTTGTAGGAACTCTAATATGGATTTAAGAGGGACTCCTTCATTTATTTTAGCGCCCGAGGATGAAAGGAATTTTTTCCATATTTTCCCATATTGTTTGGTCGTAATTGGTTTCCTACTTTGTAGTAGAGTAGATACCAGCCCCGGAGAGAAACCTCTGCTTTCTAGTAGCTGCCTCTCAAATGCCAGGCTGTCAAGTGTAAGCTCGCAACTTGCGGATGATGAACTGGGCCCTGGGAGAGGAGTTTTGGAAGGTCTGGAAGTACCCACGGGTTGGATATTGACATTCTCATCATCCAAGAGAACCAAGGACTCTTCGGCCAGAACGGGGTTATCAAGATCACATGAGCCCCGTTCTCCCGAATCTTCCTCAGCACTGCCGGAATCAGAGCAATTGGGGGAAATGCATACGCTAGTTGATGGAGCCATGGAATCAGGAACGCATCCAACGATACTGGGTTCCCCAATGGGTTTATGGAGCAAAAAAGTGTTTACTTTTTTGTTCAGGTTGTTTGCGAAGAGGTCTATGCTCAGCACCCCCCATTTTTCTGCAATCTGGGTGAACACTGTTTGATTTAGCTCCCATTCTCCTTGCTTTAGACGGGAACGACTCAAAAAGCCCGCTCTGTAATAGTCCACCCCTTTTATGTGAAGGCCTGACAGGGATAGAAGGTTGCTTTCGGCTATGTGGAATATTGATTTGGCTACTTCCATGAGTTTTTGAGAGCGAGTACCCCCTTGGTGATTCAGGTACGCTATCACTACCCTGTTGCCTGACATAATCCTGACATGGTGGGAATGAAGGGGCCCTAAGAACTCCAGTAGTGCAAACTTGACCGCCAGTAGTTCTTTCATTTTGGAAGATTCTTTTGCTAGAGTCGGTGGCCAAGTACCTTGGGCTAATAGGTCGTTCAGATGAGCCCCCCACCCGCTGGGACTTGCGTCCGTGTTTACTATTTTTGAAATTGGAGTTACCCACGGGACCCCTTGGGAAAGATTGCTTTGCGATGTCCACCAGTTTAGTGACCAAGTTGTGTGCGGAGATAAACTGAACCGACCTTCTAAAATTCCCTTTTAGAGAGACTTCTTCTGACAAGATTTGCCATTGAAGGTCTATCGAATGGAGCTGAGCCCATTGGACTGCAGGGATACATGATGTCATGGATCCCAAGAGGGACATTGCTTCGCGGAGGGTTATGGAGGGGAGATCTTGCATTTTGGACACCAGCCCCGATATTTTTGTATTTTTTCCGCAGGAAGTCGGCATTCCTGTTTTACGGAATCTAGAGTAAGACCCAGATATTCTTGTATTTGGAATGGTAATAACCATAAGTTTATCAGCCAGCCCAGCTTTTCTAGAGAGCGCATTATTGCATCTAGTTGTTTGTTGCAGTGTTGGGGAGAGGAGCCGATTACCAAAAGGTCGTCTAGGTATGGCACGATCAGTCTGTCCTGTTCCCTCAAGTGAGCCATTACCTCTGCAACTAGCTTGGTGAATACTCTTGGAGCTATGGCTAGCCCGAAGGGGAGGGCTGAAAATTGAAAGTGGTGTAACACCCCCCTGATGTGAACTGCTATCCTGAGAAACTTTTGGTGATTTCTGTGGATAGGGACGTGATAGTAAGCATCCTTCAGGTCCAGGACTACCAAGAAACACCGAGGAAACAGCATTTTTATAGATGTCTTTATTGTTTCCATCTTGAACGCTTGGACCTCTAGGTATTTGTTTAGGTTTTTCAAGTTTATGATAGTCCTGTATGACCCATCCGGCTTTTTCCTCAGGAACAGAGGGGAATAATATCCTAGCCCTTTTTCTTGGGGGGGGGGAACTTCTAGGAGAACCCCCTTGTTCACCAGTCCAATGACTTCATTTTCCAACGCCAGCTGCTCCTCCCCTGAAGATCTTGGCGATGTCACCATAAAGGAGGGACGAGGGGGTTTGAGAAATGTCAGTTTCAGTCCCGATTTTATTATGTTCAGGATCCATGCACTGCAGGTAATTTTCTCCCAAGCCGAAAGAGGGACAGTCTTCCCCCCACCTGGGGCAAACATTCATTGGGAAGGTTTTTTGTTGTCATTGGGGCTCTTATTGAACAAAAACCCTGTATTCTTGATTCTCTTATCCTCCCACTTTTCTTGGTTTTTCCCCGGCTTCCTTCGGAAAAACCTCTTGCTCCGAAAGGGCCTTCTGTAGGAAGGGAAACCCAGGGAGGGAAAGGATTTCTTTTTATCCTCCGCCTTTTCTAAGATATCATCTAAGGTGGGGCCAAATAAGAATTCGCATGGTACACAATTTGGATTTTGTCTGTAGGTCCCCTGGCCAACACTTAAGCCAGAGGGCGCGCCTAGCCGCGTTAGAGAAAACTGCTGACCTAGCAGCTATCCTGATTGAATCGGCGGAAGCATCTGCTAAGAAATGAACGGGATGTACATGCGGCGGCGACTGCCGGCTTTAGACCTCCCCCAGCTGCTTCCCAGGAACTTTTGAGAAAGGCATCCACCTTTTTGTCCATGGGATCTTTCAAGACCCCCATGTCCTCAAATGGGAGAGCGAATTTCTTGGATGCCTTAGCTATGGCGACATCTAGTTTATGGGCTTTTTCCCCAAAAGGGTACTTTCGTTTTGGCGTTAGTAACGCCTTCCTTATGGGTTTTTTTCCACTCTTTTTTGATTAGTGTGGATATTGTCTCGCTAAGGGGAAATGCTCTCCTCTTTTTTTGTTCAAGACCCCCGAACATGATGTCCTGTACCGATCTTTTTGGGTGAGGGTCCACTAGCCCCATAGTGCTTCTAACCGCTTTAATGAGGCCATCTGTGTCTTCCAAGGGAAAACAACTGACCCCCAGAGGAAGAAGAGGATGATGAAGAAGAAGAAGAAGAGGAGTTAGATGTATCTGAGTCCACATCATCACTATCCGTAATATTAGACCCAGGAGATGGGGACCTGTGTCTAGTCTTCCTCCACTTTTTACCGCCTTTTAGGGATCTAAAAGTGTCCTCCACCTAATTTTTTATCAGGGTTTTGAGGTCGGCTGCGAACCCAGGAAGCCCTACAGATACTGTCTGCTGTATACAAATGCTACAAAGCCTTTTCTCCCAGGTAGTCGGAAGGTCTTCTCTACAAGGGCACAAATTCTATGCTTAGATTTGCCTAAGCTTTTCTTCCCCGGTTGGGGATGCTCTGCATCTGTCCTTTTGCCGGACGCCGTACTGGACTCCTTGCTATGCAGGGACCTTTGGCGTTCTTTACCGGTAACATTTTGGTGTCCTTTTTGCTGTCGTCGCTTTTGCTGTTGCTGCGGCGACGCTGGTGGTGGTGGTGGCGATTTTGATAGGGCTGATGCCTCTAGGTCGCTCATGATGCTTGGTTAAGCCCACAGAAGCGCCAGACCTGGGCAACCTCTCCCTTTTATGTGGTGGTAATTCCTGCCGTCTATTCAAGCCTGCGCAGTAGTGCTCTGCCGCCGCCAGCGCATGCGCAATAGCCCGCATCGCGAGAATCGCAGCCAAATCCCGCAGTCAGATCCAAAATGGCGCCGCGCGGGACGCTGCACACCAGAACCCCCGGCTTTTGCAGTGTGCAGGCTGACGCTCAGGAGGGAGAGCCGCGCCACTCCCCCCAACCACAGAGGGACCCCCCCTGGGTGTTGTTGCTGCTGCAGGCATCTTAGCTGGGGAGGTGGCCGCGAACTCCATGCCACCTCCCCCGCACACCCAAGAGGCCCACTAGCCCCAGCGGTGGTGCTTCGGGTCACCACATCAGCTGAGGCAGGGGGACCCCCGCTGCCTGAGTCGGACTGATTAGCCCCGGAATCCCACAATGTCTTTCTGTTGGTAAGTCTGTGGGGCTCCCATCAAGGACAGGAAACCAAATGATGCGGGAGAGAGGTACCGCCTTTTTATCTGTAGGTTTCCTGTCCTTGGTGGGCGGATCCCCCCTTTCTCAGTGGTGCCGTCATGGGCGTCAGAGAAAAACGCTAAGAGGTTAAAAGTGAGCTGACCGTTCTTCAGGCGTCTTCCCATTCTGAAGATGCTCCACACTTTACAATAGAAGTCAATGGGAAGGCTATAAAGGGTCTGGGTGGATTTTTGGGCATTTTGTCTGTGTTTTTGCTTCAAAAATGCTAGATTTATTTTCATTGTTCAATGGATTAAAAAAATGTAACAAAATTTGCAAGAAATGCCAGTAAAATGATTCAAAGAGCACTAAAGAAATAAATAAAAACCTTCTGAGATTTACAAAGATCCAGAGAAAAAGGAGCAATTCCTGAATCACCTTCTACTCGCAGTTTATGACGGCCTGAAAGCGAAGTTCACAAGTTGGAGTCTGCAGTGTTTCTCTGCTTCAGTTTGTGTTTTTACGTGCCGATTGCAGCATTTTCAATCCATTCACTTGTATCTGATGATGAAAGAATTGATAAGCTGCATCTTGGCAAAAACACACAAGGGCTCAAAACAGGCAGAAAAGAAAATAAAACTATAGAAAGCAGTGGGTGCACGAGATTGCAGAAATGTAATTACGATGTTCATGTAAAATGCTGCATATTTTAGGTAAGACAGTAAAAACAGCACATGAAGAAACCCTTAAAGAGTTTTGGAACAAAAATTTCCCTGTGTTTTTTGTGACCTTCCGATTGGACAGTGCCTAGTTTAGAAAGGATTTCTTTAGGATCTGCTGTAAAGAAGTGACCTGCACTATTTCTTTCCCTACCAGGATTTCCAATAGAAATGAATGGGAAGTTTTCCCAAGATGCTTTTAAAGCAAAATTCATTCTAAACTCTGTGTGAACAGAGCCCAGCTGGGTCCTACGCAGTTTTTCCCCCAGTTTTGGACAGCACAGGTGAGACGTACTGTTTCACCTGGCCACACAGCATGATCAAAACCAGCCGCCATTGGCCACATATAAAGGTCTGTCAGTCTCCAAAGCTAAAATGACCCCGTCTTAAGATTAGTGACCCATTCTGGTAACATCCTTGGGGCAGCGCTGGGAGCCCTCACAGATGTGAGCAATGGTCTGAGAGCCGCAGATATGTGACAATAATGGGGGCAGCGCAGAGCAATGCTATGGGACATAATGGTAATAATGGGGGCAGCGCAGAGCAATGATATGGGACATAATGGTAATAATGGGGGCAGCGCAGAGCAATGATATGGGACATAATGGTAATAATGGGGGCAGCACAGAGCAATGATATGGGACATAATGGTAATAATGGGGGCAGCACAGAGCAATGATATGGGACATAATGGTAATAATGGGGGCAGCACAGAGCAATGATATGGGACATAATGGTAATAATGGGGGCAGCACAGAGCAATGATATGGGACATAATGGTAATAATGGGGGCAGCACAGAGCAATGATATGGGACATAATGGTTATAATGGGGGCAGCACAGAGCAATGATATGGGACATAATGGTATAAAGGGGGCAGCACAGAGCAATGATATGGGACATAATGGTAATAATGGGGGCAGCACAGAGCAATGATATGGGACATAATGGTAATAATGGGGGCAGCACAGAGCAATGATATG
Source organism: Ranitomeya variabilis (assembly GCF_051348905.1). Lineage (NCBI taxonomy): Eukaryota > Metazoa > Chordata > Amphibia > Anura > Dendrobatidae > Ranitomeya > Ranitomeya variabilis. The sequence goes on from NC_135234.1 coordinate 656,103,939, forward strand.
GGACATAATGGTAATAATGGGGGCAGCACAGAGCAATGATATGGGACATAATGGTATAATGGGGGCAGCACAGAGCAATGATATGGGACATAATGGTATAATGGGGGCAGCACAGAGCAATGATACGGGACATAATGGTAATAATGGGGGCAGCACAGAGCAATGATACGGGACATAATGGTAATAATGGGGGCAGCACAGAGCAATGATATGGGACATAATGGTAATAATGGGGGCAGCACAGAGCAATGATATGGGACATAATGGTAATAATGGGGGCAGCAAAGAGCAATGATATGGGACATAATGGTAATAATGGGGGGCAGCTGGGACATAATGGTAATAATGGGGGCAGCGCAGAGCAATAATTTGGGACATAATGGTAATAATGGGGGGCAGCACAGAGCAATGATATGGGACATAATGGTAATAATAGTCCATGAGCCAAGAACCAAATTTGACGATATCGGTACCAAGCGGAGTGACTAATTCTCTTTGGTATTTTTAGGTAGATGCATGTCTGTAGTTTATTTTTTGATATGATAGCCCTTACATATACGTAGCTTATTAACCCCTTCAGCCCTAGGCCTATTTGTACCCAAGTGCCTAAGCCAATCTGACCTGTGCCACTTCATGGGCTAATAACTTTGGAACGCTTTCACCTATCCAAGCCATTCTGAGATTGTTTTCTCGTGACATATTGTACTTCACGTCAGTGCTAAATGGGAGTCAATATATTTTACCTTTCTATATAAAAAAATGCTAAATATTCGGAAATTTTGGAAAAATCGGCAATTTTTTAACTTTGAAATTCTCTGCTTTTTACAAAAATACTGATACCCCCCATAATAGTTATTAATTTACACTCCCCACATGTTTACTTCATATTGGCATCATTTTGAAAATGAAACCTTATTGTTTTACGACGTAATAGGGCTTATAGTTTTATGCGCAATTTTTCACATTTACAGCAAAACCCACTTTTCAAAGGACCAAGTCACTTCTGAAGTCACTTTAAGGGGCTTACATAACAGAAACCACCCATAAATTACCCCATTTTGCAAACTACACCCCTCAAGCTGTTCAAAACTCATTTTTAAAAACTGTTAACCCTTTAGGTGTTCCACAGGAATTTTAGCATGAGCCAAGAACCAAATATGACGATATCGGTACCACCCGGAGTGACTAGATGTAGTATTTGTAACAAAATTTAATCCAAGTTATGTAAATACACACTGAACATGTCATGTGCATATATATATATATATATATATATATATATATATATATATATATATATATATATATATATATATGTTACTCCATAATATCTTCAACATCGGACTCTGAATCTGACTGTTGTTCTACTGGCTCGTCTTCAGTACCCTTGTTCTGGCATGTCTGTAATCTGCACATGTCTGTGCACTTCAGGCCATTGCTGAGGCAAGTACACTGAGGAAGTTCACATGACCGCACACACTTGCAGGACAGTAGCTGTATAATAGCTTCTGGTGCTGGTGCCCCTTGCATCCACTTGACAACAAGCTTTCCGTCGTTATCTATCATCCAACCGCAGTCTGTTGGGTTTGCAACCCATGGCTGGCTCTGCAGACTTCTCCTCCAGATCGCAGCCTGGTAGTTTGCACGCAGTGCATGCATGAAAAGGCAGTCCTGGCAAGGAGGGAGTTGACTTGACTCTACCACTCCACGTCTGGCACAGAACAGCTGATAACGGAGCCTGTTTACCTCAGTTGTTTGGGTAGTTGGCAGGTACATGTGGCAGGTGATTTCCTGTAACTTCTCAAAAAGTTCGGTAGACACTTCCCATGAACGACCAACTTCCTGAAAGGCATCCTGGTATGTCTTGTTCATCTTCAACTGCTTGAGTGTCGTCATCTTCCCACGGCCAGCGAATGCACTGACGGTGTCACAGCCTGTAAATGCATGCATACCAATCAATGAATCACATACGCTGCCTCCCAATGTTCGGCTCAGAGTGGTGATATCCAGGAATCTTGTCCGGTTCTGTGTACCGCATTTCTGGAACAGGTGGGATGGGATTTTGTGGCACATGCCCAGACACAGGACCATGACATCAGTATCCTCCGAAGTGATGATGACCGACTTGTAACCAGATTCTGCTGCATGAAGAGCATGGAGAAGGAGGCGTGTGTCTGCTTCTTCTTGATTTGACTTAAGGTCAGCAGCCTCTTCCCACTGTTCTTTGGTGATCTTAAAGCAGAGCTGCTCACATGTGACATACAGCTCCTTCTCCTCAAGCTTCTCCCTGTGGTGTTTCGCCTTCCATTCTTCTACCAGAAACTTTATGAGACTTGCCTTGTTGGAGGAACTACTTAGAAGCTTTTTCCACTGCTGGATGTTGTGCCCATGTTGAATGTTCTTGAAATGGATCCCTGTGCCTTCATATCTGTTGACTCTTTCTGTATCTTTGATGGATGTCTCCTTGTAGACGTCAAAGACAATATCAATGCGCTTGCTCTTAGCACCCTCATGGATAGCGCGACTCATTGCTGTGCCTGCTAGCTGGCCAAATGTTGCATTGTTTCCCTTCAGTTTCTGAACCAGGCTCATCCCATCAATGATGGTTGCAGAGGGCTCGGGGATCACTTCTGCAGGACGAGCATTCCTCTCCAACTCCCTTGCGAGGGCAGCCTTGTTGGTCTTGCGGATAGACCCATCACCATTGGCAAGTGCCCATGGCAATGGACCCAGGGGATGAGTCAAGACATCACTCATTTGTAGCTTTCTGTTCTCAGCTACAAGTATCATCTGGCCAAATAGGTTTCTGTCAGCCTTCAAAATTACCTCCTTGCCAAGACCTTGTCTGCGTGTCTTCATTTGGATGTTAGAGAACGTTTTAAGTTTGTTCTTCGTCATCTTGTCATGAAACAATGTAGTTGGCTTATCGGTACCCAAACGCTCATCCTTGAATGTTTGATATGCATCCTCTCCTATACTGTATGCCCCTTGAAGGTCTTTGGCTACATCTGGTGGTGCTACAGTCGCTGTTGACAAACTGATAAGTTCACCATTATGCTCTTTGTTGAAGGGGTTCACCCAACCTGTCTCCAGCAGTTGAACGAAAGATTGGACATCGGCTTCATCTCTTCTAATCCTAGACACCTGTAGGTCTGAATGGCTGAAGTCAGTATATTGTTGGCCTACCAGGGCCCTCAGCTGCCTCAAGTACATACTGCGGTACTCTGATGTCAGGTAGAACCTGGAAACAGCTCCAACTTTGAGGCTGAAGCCTTTTGTGCCCCCTGGTGTCTGGGTGTCTTTGTTGATTGTCTCTTCAATGGTCTGGTCCACAGGAATTCGTCCAAAAGGATTCTTGCTACCGATCTGGACCGAAAAGCCACCTTGCATGAAGTATTCATGGACCTCTGGGTGTTCTATGGGCAGCCGAGACATTGTGGCATAGTAATAGGTTAGGTATCGGGCATAGTTGACCTTGTCATAGGCAAAACACCATGGTATCATCTGTCGGATTGCTCCTAGGTGAAGCATCCAGTTGCCTTCTCTTGAAGCTCGAACCAGGGCCAGCATGGTCTCGACCATGTCCAAGTATGACATCCAGAATGCTGAGAGTTGTTCATTTCTGAGGGTCTCAAGATAAACTTGAAAGAGCTTCAGGGTAAGTGTGCAAGATTCATTATCCAAGAGCTTTTCGAAGGATCCCTGCGACACACTGATGCGAAAGTTTGTGATGTTCTTCAGTGTTTCATCCAGATGGTGAAGGTCCCTTGCATGGTTTTCTTCTAGCCATGGAAGGAAGTTTTTCCATGCAAGCCTCATAAGTGCTTCATAGACCAGCTTGTGTAGTCTCACTGCTCTGTTGTACCTCCGGCCGTCCATCACTCCAGACACTGATCCTTCAGCGATTACACCGGATTCAACACACAGATCTCTAAGGCCTGCATCCTGAAATCTGTTCCCTATGATAGAGAGGAGATTACAGATTGTGTGGAAGACACCCATTCTAATTATAATGTTCTTGAACTTCTCCTGTTTCCAGATAACCTCGGCAGCTTTGGCATAGAGTGCTTGATCAAACACACACACAATTCTGTTAAGCTTCAGGGTCTGCATGATGGCATGTGTTTGCTCCAAGACTTCATTCACAGTGGACATGGCTGTTGCAGGAGCATTGATAGTGGGCAGGTAGCTTACAGTGTCCTGGGCCACTACAATGTCGCTGCGGATTTTTATGTTGAACCCAGTCCAACTGCTGGTGGTCTGATCCTCATGGTCTGACATTCTAGCCAGAAGCCAGATATGGTTTTTGGTTTTTGAATCCTGGACCTCCTTGGTAGTGTTAACATTCGAAGTCTCAATCCTGGGTGGCTCTCCCCGCTGCCCAACATTGTATATCGGTAGCATTAATTCTGTCAGAGTTATGCTTCTTTTCTTCGACTTGGTTACATCTGGCAGGACTTTCTTTGTCACAGAGCATGCAACATTGGACTGAACAGCAATGCCATTGACTCTATGAGATGTACCTGCTCCACTTAGTGTCTCCTCAAGTCTGTCAATGTTAGCCCAGGCCAGGGTTGTGAACACACCTGGGTAGATACTTGCTGGCATTGGGATGTCATCCTTTGAACATTCCAACTTCTGGATACAAAGGGCTGTATCGATCTCCTCAGCCATTGAATATGACACACAGTGGCCAAGACGATTCAGAGTTCGAATCAGTTCTGTATTGCCGGTCAAAGACTTAACTGCAAAGGATAGCAGTACGTGCTTTGGTGGCTTTGTCTTTCCATTGGTAACAGCAAAAACCAAGTCACTGCCGAAGGATGTGGCAAGACGTTGAGCTCTTTCACAGGTAGTTTGGCACTCACAATCTCCTGTAAGCAGGGTTTGCAGGAATTGAGTGACTAATGCAGGAACGACATTCTGATCTGTATTGGGAGGCCATGGCTGACTCACATCTTGCTTCTTGATCTCATTCCTTAGCTGCATTGCTGCTTTGGTTACGATATCTCCAGAGTTAGCAGCTCTTGCTTCTTGCAGATCTTTTGTCATGCTGTGTACTTGCCGGACAAGGTCGTCCATTGATAGGCTACATGGATAGACTAGAAGCTTACCTTTCTCATCTGAGAGAAAGCGGAGTGATTCCCCAATCTCTGTTTCAAGTTTTCGTCGAACATGTTTCTTTGTCGATGGTTTCAGTTGGATGATACCACGGGATATCATTAATCTCTCAAGCCTAGATGTGAGGTTTATCATAGGCAGTACTTCTGGGTTTGGGAACAATTTAGTCCTTATATACAAGAAGAGTTCTTCAAGGGCCTCTTTCTCTGCCTCTTCGTAGCGTACTTCCTCGCTTTCGACCTGATTTTCAGCTGCACTAGACCTACAGGCCACTTGGGAATCATCTTTTGTGAATAGTTTGTAGCACGACTTGTGGTAGTGCCCCTCTGCAGCAACAAGGTCTCTGCTAAGTAAACCAAGTATTCTCTGTGTGCCTTTCCTTATCGCTGCTCTGCGGATCGTCTCATCTGCTCGTAGCTCAACACACTGGACAATTGGCTCCCTTGTTTGTTTTCCTTTTAGGTACTTGCTTGACTTCTCACAGAAGATACATACTTTGGCATACACCCTGCTATCACTGGGGGCACCCCTCGGTAGCTTCCTCATGGAGATTTTGCTTGCTGTTTCGACATTGACACCCTTGCCAAGGATAGAATCCAGTGACTTCTTCATTGTAAAGATACTACGACATTTACGGTGATATTGTATGTGTGGTATTTCTCCTTCTTCAAGGCCCTTAGCTGCTACCAGGACTGATTCATGCTGCCTGATCTCTGCAGCCCTAAGCAATGTTTTCCAGGAGTCCAAATCCTTAAGGGACGCCAGATCATCGCTGTCATCATTAGAGCAGTGTATGATACAGTCGATCCGTGATTTCTTCCTTGCTGGTACTTCCATCATGCCGTTAGATAGTCAGTAAACACCTGCAAACACAAAGAAAAACATTAAAATTTTATTTACCGTATTTCCTGGCGTATAAGACGACTTTTTAGCCATGAAAAACATGGCTCCAAGAGGGCGGTTGTCTTATACGCCGAATACAGCCGCCGGGGGGAAAGGCCGCCGCGCAGGGAAGGAGGAGGCAGGGGCCCACCTTCATGAGGCGCTCGTTCTTAGAGCTGGGAGCGCTGGTGCTAGGTGACTGTTCCCCCTCTCTCCACAAGTTCCTTACCAGCAGCAGCACACAGTACAGGACTACAGGACCTGTGGTGATGTCACGGCCATGTGATCAGTCACAAGCCTGGGAGGTGTCAGCCTCTACAGAGGGAGATAGGAGCTCTGCAGAGAAGACCGGAGAGTCCTGTTCAGCACAGAACGTGTATGTGTCAGTGTGTGTGCGTGTGTTGGGGCACCTCAGGGTGTCTTCAAATGTGACATAGCCCCCTAGATTTCTTCCAGTAAAATTTGCACTCCAAAAGTCATTTGGCGCTCCTTCCCTTCCGAGGCCTGCCGTTCCCCAATACTGCAGTGTACGACAACATATCGGGTGTTGTTGTGTTCGGGAGAGATTGGTGAACAAATAGTGGGGTGCATTTTTTGCTGGTACACCTCTTAAAAATAAAAAAATGAGCCTAAAATGACACCTTCATGTAAAAAATGCACTTTTTCCATTTTCTCAACCAAGTGTTTCCAACTACTGTGAAACACTGGTTGGGTCAAAGTGGTCACTATACCCCCTAAAAGATTCCTTGGGGGTGTAGTTTCCAAAATAGGGTCACTTTTTGGGGTTTCCACTGTGGGGGTACCTCAGGCAGCCTTCAAATGTGACATGGCCCCCTAGATTTCTTCCAGTGAATCCGCCACCCAAAAACCACATAGCGCTCCTTCCGTGTTGAGCTGTGCTGTGTGCCCATACTTTAGTTTACGAGTACATGTGGGGTGTTTCTATAAACTGCAGAATTAGGGTAACCAAGTTTGGGTTTGCCGTTAACCCTTGCTAGGTTGCAGGTAAAATTGGATTACAATGTAATATCTGGAAAAAAAATGAAATTTTGAAATTTCGCCTTCATTCTGCTAAAATTCCTGTGGAACACCTAAAGGGTTAACAGTTTTTAAAAATGAGTTTTGAACAGCTTGAGGGGTGTAGTTTGCAAAATGGGGTAATTTATGGGTGGTTTCTGTTATGTAAGCCCCTTAAAGTGACTTCAGAAGTGACTTGGTCCTTTGAAAAGTGGGTTTTGCTGTAAATGTGAAAAATTGCGCATAAAACTATAAGCCCTATTACGTCGTAAAACAATAAGGTTTCATTTTCAAAATGATGCCAATATGAAGTAAACATGTGGGGAGTGTAAATTAATAACTATTATGGGGGGTATCAGTATTTTTGTAAAAAGCAGAGAATTTCAAAGTTAAAAAATTGCCGATTTTTCCAAAATTTCCGAATATTTAGCATTTTTTTATATAGAAAAGTAAAATATATTGACTCCCATTTAGCACTGACGTGAAGTACAATATGTCACGAGAAAACAATCTCAGAATGGCTTGGATAGGTGAAAGCGTTCCAAAGTTATTAGCCCATGAAGTGGCACAGGTCAGATTGGCTTAGGCACTTGGGTACAAATAGGCCTAGGGCTGAAGGGGTTAATAAGCTACGTATATGTAAGGGCTATCATATCAAAAAATAAACTACAGACATGCATCTACCTAAAAATACCAAAGAAAATTAGTCACTCCGGGTGGTACCGATATCTGGCCCGGCTCATGGACTATAATGGGGGCAGCACAGAGCAATGATATGGGACATAATGGTAATAATGGGGGCAGCACAGAGCAATGATATGGGACATAATGGTAATAATGGGGGCAGCGCAGTGTTCGCTTCCTGCAGAACCACAAGTGGCTGATAACAGGGGACAATAGCCTGCAGCCATACACACGTGTTGCAGGGTTGGCAGCCTGGTGCTTTCTTTTGTGCCCTGCACATGGGCTGTTATTATCATGAGTGGCCAGCACAGGCCCCCTCCTCACTGTGGGATAATGAGGGCTCACTCTCTGGCTGAGCCTCCATTACTTTCCCCTCCTCTTCCTGCCATTACTTTTTTTTCTTATTAGGTCAAAGCTTAAAAAGTTTCCAGGACAACCCCCTGTGGCAATGTGCGCGGATGCCGGGGAGTCAGACCCATCTGTTCCCCTCCGGTACCGAGCACTGACTCTGTGCACCAGACTGGAGCCTTACAGGCCCCTGCACGGAAAGTAGAGGGGAGGCACTACAACTCCCAGCAAGTCCTAACAGCAGGAGCGCACTGCCCTGCACTGCCCCAACATGTGGTCCTGGTCGGCAGCACAGTCCGGCACTGGCGCCGCCGCTGCCCTCACCGCCCGGAGGTGGCGCTGCAGGTCTTACCCGGCTCTTGTAATGTCAGCAGCAGTGGTCAGTCATGGCGAGTCTCCTCCGCTGCCGCAGCACACTCACATGCTCCCACCATTCACTCCACACTACAGTCACTTCCTGCCCCACATCACACCCTCCTCACCCGTCACCGACCCGCCTACTGCTGTGTGACCCGTCCCCACACCCCTGGGGCTGAGTCCGGGGGGCTCCCTGCCATGGAGGCATATATTTACTGATAATGGATGAGGCACAAGAAATGCGGCTGATAACCCTGTGTACAGTGATGCCCACCAGTCCTGAGAACAATATGTCTGCCCCACAGCCCCAGCAGGGTGTGACCAGATGTCTGATGACATTACTCTGTTCAGGATCCCTGGAAAGCTGGATACCAGCACTCGTGGGAGCCGCGCTAGCTAAAACTTGGGGTTTAACAGGGCCAATGCCATGTGATCCTTTATCGGACAGCGCTCGGCCCAATGTTATACTATGGGGCAGACCGGACCGCCATGAGAGAACAATCGCAGCGTGCTGCACGTGGCTCGGGAATTCGGATCTCGCGCATCCATACAAGTCTATGGGAGCGTGGAAAACATCGGCGTGCAGTCCGACATCCGCAGACTCCGTTAATGGAGAAATGAAGCTCTCCGTCTTCTCCGCACCTGTGATACCGTTCTCGCATGTGAGGGAATCCGATCACACTAAGGTGACACTCCGCCTAAACTCTGATCAGTGTCATTAATATAATCGATCCGATTCTCTCACGTGCGAGAACCTGCAATCGTGTGAGCGAGCCCTATGGGCAAATTCAGACGTCCATGAAACTCGGAGCGGCTACAGGCCTCACGACGTGAGTGCAACAACCACATCCATGTCTATGAGGCCGGGTTCACACGTCAGTGGCTCCGGTACGTGTGGTGACAGTTTCCTCACGTACCGGAGACACTGACTCACGTAGACACATTAAAATCAATGTGTCTCTGCAGATGTCAGCGTGTTTTCACGGACCGTGTGTCCGTTTTCAAAACACGGAGACATGTCAGTGTTCGTGGGAGCGCACGGATCACACGGACCCATTAAAGTCAATGGGTCTGTGTAAACACGTACCACACACGGATGCTGTCCGTGTGCATTTTTCCTGTCATAGGGTTAAAATTGTAAAAATTGTTGCAATACACGGACACACAGACAGCACACGGACCCTAAAAACGTACTCACGGACATCACACGGATCCCCTACGTGAGCACATGGACACGGATAACCGTTTTCTCCGGTACCAGAATTATCTGGACGTGTGAGACTGGCCTGAGGCTGGTAAGTTCGGGTGAGGTGACCCGCGGTATCACGGATCATGTTTAACAGACGTCTAAATTTGCCCCAAAGGGCTCCATAAATATTAGATGGCTGTCGGCTATATGATGATTTGTTCAGCCATCTCTCCCCTCTACCATGCACAGAACGCTCACTCTTCCAACCCCTCCTGTGTTCTCTATGAGAAACGACGTGCCTGGTGCCGGCCTATCTCCTGGAGAACAAAGCATTAGCAGGTCGAAATCAGACAGGCCGGAACCTTAACCCCTTCAAGACCTGTGATGTATAGGTACGTCATAGGTTGCCTCCCCCTCTTTGATGCAGGCTCCGACACTGACCCCATATGTTTTCTGGCGATGAAATCATCTGTCATCTGCCTTTAACAGCCGCAGGTGGAATCGCGATCCACCCGCAGTTAGTAACATGTTAAATACCGCTGTCAATCTCTTTTAACATGCTCACGCCGGGAGCGCGTCACTAACTCCACTCATCGGCGCTCCTATCACATGATCATGGGGCACCGATGGGTTGGTATGACAACCCGGTCTGCAGGGAGCCCTGTGGTTGTCATTGCCCTGTGGTTGTCGGCTCATTGCAGATGAGTATTTCCTGCCACACATAGCAGGTGATCAGAAAATCACAGCATCACGTCTCCTAAGGAGGCTAATGAAGCAGGTAAAAAGTAGAAAAAAATATTTTTTAAAATATTAAAATTAAAAAAATATAAAAGTTCAAATCACCCCCCTTTTGTTCCATTCATAATTAAAAAAAAATTCACATATCTGGTATCGCCGGGTTCAGAAACGCTCAATCTATCAAACATAAAAAGAATGAATCCGATCAGTAAACGGCGTAACGAGAAAAAAAATCTAAACGTTGCCGCAACACTGCAGTAACAGGCAATCAACAGATCATATCAGCCCCAAAATTGTATCAATAAAACTGTCAGCTCGGTGCCCAAAAAATAAGCCCCCACCCTGTCCCAGATCCCAAAAAGTGGAGACACTATCTCCTTACCGACCAGTGGTATTTTTGCTTTTGCATTTTCATTTTTGCTCCCCTTCTTCCCAGAGCCATACCTTTTTTATTTTTCCGTCAAAATGGCCATGTGAGGGCTTGTTTTTATGGGCCGAGTTGTACTTTTGAACAAAGCCATTGGTTTTACCATGTCGGGTACTAGAAAATAGGAAAAAAATTCAAAGTGCGGTGAAATTGCAAAAAAAAGTGCAGTCCCACAGTTGTTTTTTGTTTTGCTTTCTACTATGTTCACTAAATGCTAAAACTGACCTGCCATTATGATTCTCCAGGTCATTACGAGTTCAAACACACAAAACATGTCTAGGTTTTTTTTTATCTAAGTGGTGAAAAAAAATTCCAAAGTTTGCTAAAAAAAAAAAAAATTGCACCATTTTCCGATACCCGCAGCGTCTCCATTTTTCGTGATCTTATAGTCAGGTGAGGGCTTATTTTTTGTGTGCCGAGCTGATGTTTTTAATAATATCATTTTGGTGCAGATATGACATTTTGATCGCCCGTTATTGCATTTTAATGCAATGTCGTGAGCAAAAAAGCGTAATTCTGGCATTTTTACTTTTTTTCTGGCATTTTGACTTGACTTTTTTCTCGCTACGCCATTTAGCGATCAGGTTAATCTTTTTTTATTGATAGATCGGGCGATTCTGAACTCGGCGATACCAAATATGTGTACGTTTGATTTTTTTATTGTTTTATTTTGAATGGGGCGAAAGGGGGGTGATTTGAACTTTTATATTTTCTGATTTTTTTAATATTTTTAAAAACTTTTTTTTTTTTTTTTAACTCTTTGCGTGCTTCAATAGTCTCCATGGGAGACTAGAAGCTGCCATAACCCGATCGATGTTCAGATCGCCTGTATGTAGCAGAATTACTCACTTGCTATGAGCGCAGACCACCGGGCGGCACTCGTAGCAATCCGGCAGTGACAACCATAGAGGTCTGCAGGAGACCTCTGGTTGTCATGCCAACCCATCGGTGACCCGCGATCATGTGATGGGAGTCACCGATGAGCGGATTTCTGACGCGATTGCCAGAATCGCATGTTAAATGCCACTGTCAGAGTTTGACAGCAGCAGTTAACAGGTTAATAGCCGCGGGTGGATCGCGATTCCACCCGCAGCTGTTCCAGACACATGTCAGCTGTATTCCTTTTATATTTACTGTATGTAATCATCTCTTCTATAATGTCCTATATAATGGATTATGTGTGGTAATGTGGGGGGGTGGGATTATGTGTGGTAATGTGGTGGGGGGCGGGATTATGTGTGGTAATGTGGTGGGGGGCGGGATTATGTGTGGTGGGGGGGTGGTATTATGTGTGGTAATGGGGTGGGGGGCGGGATTATGTGTGGTAATGGGGTGGGGGGGCGGGATTATGTGTGGTGATGTGGTGGGGGGCGGGATTATCTGTGGTGATTTGGGGGGCGGGATTATGTGTGGTGATGTGGTGGGGGGGCGGGATTATGTGTGGTAATGTGGTGGGGGGGCGGGATTATGTGTGGTAATGTGGTGGGGGCAGGATTATGTGTGGTAATGTGGTGGGGGACAGGATTATGTGTGGTAATGTGGTGGGGGGCGGGATTATGTGTGGTAATGTGGGGGGACAGGATTATGTGTGGTAGTGTGGTGGGGGGCAGGATTATGTGTGGTAATGTGGTGGGTGACAGGATTATGTGTGGTAATGTGGTGGGGGGGCGGGATTATGTGTGGTAATGTGGGGGGACAGGATTATGTGTGGTAGTGTGGTGGGGGGCAGGATTATGTGTGGTAATGTGGGGGGCAGGATTATGTGTGGTAATGTGGGGGACAGGATTATGTGTGGTAATGTGGTGGGGGGCGGGATTATGTGTGGTAATGTGGGTGGTGGGATTATGTGTGGTGATGTGGGGGGGGGCAGGATTATGTGGTAATGTGGTGGGGGGCAGGATTATGTGTGGTAATGTGGTGGGGGGCGGGATTATGTGTGGTAATGTGGTGGGGGGTGGGATTATGTGGTAATGTGGGGGGCGGGTGTGGGGGGGCGGGATTATGTGTGGTGATGTGGTGGGGGGCGGGATTATCTGTGGTGATTTGGGGGGCGGGATTATGTGTGGTGATGTGGTGGGGGGGCGGGATTATGTGTGGTAATGTGGTGGGGGGGGCGGGATTATGTGTGGTAATGTGGTGGGTGGTGGGATTATGTGTGGTGATGTAGGGGGGGCAGGATTATGTGGTGGGGGGCAGGATTATGTGTGGTAATGTGGTGGGGGGCGGGATTATGTGTGGTAATGTGGTGGGGGGCGGGATTATGTGTGGTAATGTGGTGGGGGGTGGGATTATGTGGTAATGTGGGGGGCGGGATTATGTGTGGTAATGTGGTAGGCAGGATTATGTGTGGTAATGTGGTGGGGGGGCGGGATTATGTGTGATAATGTGGTGGGGGGCGGGATTATGTGTGATAATGTGGTGGGGGGCAGGATTATGTGTGGTAATGTGGTGGGGGGCAGGATTATGTGTGGTAATGTGGGGGACAGGATTATGTGTGGTAATGTGGTGGGGGGCGGGATTATGTGTGGTAATGTGGTGGGGGGCGGGATTATGTGTGGTAATGTGGTGGGTGGTGGGATTATGTGTGGTGATGTGGGGGGGGCAGGATTATGTGGTAATGTGGTGGGGGGCAGGATTATGTGTGGTAATGTGGGGGGCGGGATTATGTGTGGTAATGTGGTGGGGGGCGGGATTATGTGTGGTAATGTGGTGGGGGGTGGGATTATGTGGTAATGTGGGGGGCGGGATTATGTGTGGTAATGTGGTGGTAGGCAGGATTATGTGTGGTAATGTGGTGGGGGGCAGGATTATGTGTGGTAATGTGGGGGGACAGGATTATGTGTGGTAATGTGGTGGGGGCGGGATTATGTGTGGTAATGTGGTGGGGGGCGGGATTATGTGTGGTAATGTGGGTGGTGGGATTATGTGTGGTGATGTGGGGGGGGGCAGGATTATGTGGTAATGTGGTGGGGGGCAGGATTATGTGTGGTAATGTGGTGGGGGGCGGGATTATGTGTGGTAATGTGGTGGGGGGTGGGATTATGTGGTAATGTGGGGGGCGGGTGTGGGGGGGCGGGATTATGTGTGGTGATGTGGTGGGGGGCGGGATTATCTGTGGTGATTTGGGGGGCGGGATTATGTGTGGTGATGTGGTGGGGGGGCGGGATTATGTGTGGTAATGTGGTGGGGGGGGCGGGATTATGTGTGGTAATGTGGTGGGTGGTGGGATTATGTGTGGTGATGTGGGGGGGGCAGGATTATGTGGTGGGGGGCAGGATTATGTGTGGTAATGTGGTGGGGGGCGGGATTATGTGTGGTAATGTGGTGGGGGGTGGGATTATGTGGTAATGTGGGGGGCGGGATTATGTGTGGTAATGTGGTAGGCAGGATTATGTGTGGTAATGTGGTGGAGGGGCGGGATTATGTGTGATAATGTGGTGGGGGGCGGGATTATGTGTGATAATGTGGTGGGGGGCAGGATTATGTGTGGTAATGTGGTGGGGGGCAGGATTATGTGTGGTAATGTGGGGGACAGGATTATGTGTGGTAATGTGGTGGGGGGCGGGATTATGTGTGGTAATGTGGTGGGGGGCGGGATTATATGTGGTAATGTGGTGGGTGGTGGGATTATGTGTGGTGATGTGGGGGGGGCAGGATTATGTGGTAATGTGGTGGGGGGCAGGATTATGTGTGGTAATGTGGGGGGCGGGATTATGTGTGGTAATGTGGTGGGGGGCGGGATTATGTGTGGTAATGTGGTGGGGGGTGGGATTATGTGGTAATGTGGGGGGCGGGATTATGTGTGGTAATGTGGTGGTAGGCAGGATTATGTGTGGTAATGTGGTGGGGGGCAGGATTATGTGTGGTAATGTGGGGGGACAGGATTATGTGTGGTAATGTGGTGGGGGCGGGATTATGTGTGGTAATGTGGTGGGGGGGCGGGATTATGTGTGATAATGTGGTGGGGGGCAGGATTATGTGTGGTAATGTGGGGGGACAGGATTATGTGTGGTAATGTGGTGGGGGGTGGGATTATGTGTGGTAATGTGGTGGGGGGTGGGATTATGTGTGGTAATGTGGGGGGACAGGATTATGTGTGGTAATGTGGTGGGGGCAGGATTATGTGTGGTAATGTGGTGGGGGGCGGGATTATGTGTGGTAATGTGGTGGGGGGCGGGATTATGTGTGGTAATGTGGTGGGGGGTGGGATTATGTGGTAATGTGGGGGGCGGGATTATGTGTGGTAATGTGGTAGGCAGGATTATGTGTGGTAATGTGGTGGGGGGGTGGGATTATGTGTGATAATGTGGTGGGGGGCGGGATTATGTGTGATAATGTGGTGGGGGGCAGGATTATGTGTGGTAATGTGGTGGGGGGCAGGATTATGTGTGGTAATGTGGGGGACAGGATTATGTGTGGTAATGTGGTGGGGGGCGGGATTATGTGTGGTAATGTGGTGGGGGGCGGGATTATGTGTGGTAATGTGGTGGGTGGTGGGATTATGTGTGGTGATGTGGGGGGGGCAGGATTATGTGGTAATGTGGTGGGGGGCAGGATTATGTGTGGTAATGTGGGGGGCGGGATTATGTGTGGTAATGTGGTGGGGGGCGGGATTATGTGTGGTAATGTGGTGGGGGGTGGGATTATGTGGTAATGTGGGGGGCGGGATTATGTGTGGTAATGTGGTGGGGGCGGGATTATGTGTGGTGATGTGGTGGTAGGCAGGATTATGTGTGGTAATGTGGTGGGGGGCAGGATTATGTGTGGTAATGTGGGGGGACAGGATTATGTGTGGTAATGTGGTGGGGGCGGGATTATGTGTGGTAATGTGGTAGGCAGGATTATGTGTGGTAATGTGGTGGGGGGCAGGATTATGTGTGGTAATGTGGGGGGACAGGATTATGTGTGGTAATGTGGTGGGGGCGGGATTATGTGTGGTAATGTGGTGGTAGGCAGGATTATGTGTGGTAATGTGGTGGGGGGCAGGATTATGTGTGGTAATGTGGGGGGACAGGATTATGTGTGGTAATGTGGTGGGGGCGGGATTATGTGTGGTAATGTGGTGGGGGGGCGGGATTATGTGTGGTAATGTGGGGGGACAGGATTATGTGTGGTAATGTGGTGGGGGGTGGGATTATGTGTGGTAATGTGGTGGGGGGTGGGATTATGTGTGGTAATGTGGGGGGACAGGATTATGTGTGGTAATGTGGTGGGGGGTGGGATTATGTGTGGTAATGTGGTGGGGGGTGGGATTATGTGTGGTAATTAGAATCGCTTGGAAAACTAATTATCACATGTCTTTAAGATTGATTTCAGTGATCCATTGAGCCCTGAGACACAATACCATCCACGAGTTTATTTGAAAAACAAAACAATTAAATCTTTATGACACAAACTCAATTTGCATAATAATTTGGAACACAGTGTATATATCTATCTATTCTATGAGTATATATCTATTCTAACCTGTCAGTGTGATTTTACTGTACTCTCACATGATTTGCTGGCTTTTCAAAGGACACCGGTGCGTAAAAATCGGACAGCACTCGTATGGTCCGAGTGCTGTGTGATTTTTTTCTTGCACCCATAGGCTTGCATTGGCGAGTCTCGGCCGAGTCTCGGTGACAATCGCAGCATACTGCGATTTTACACGCATGTAGAATATGCCGGAGAAAAAATACGGTGATATGAGCAGCCACATAGATTAACATGATGTTTTCTCGCATAGCACTCGTCCGTATTCTACGGGAGTGTGACGCCGGCCTAAGGCTGTGGTTCCACTAGTGAATCACATCGGATGTGAGAGCATCGGATGCGATATGCTAAGGGCCCTCGGCTCCAGCTCTGCTGCGATCGTGATCCGAGTGTCAGTGCTCCGAATTCCAAAATCCGCAGTGAAAACCCGTTGCGGTTTTTACTGCGGATTTATTGCGGTTTTTACTGCGGTTTCTTCTGCGGATTTTCATCTGCAGTTTCCTATTGGAGCAGGTGAAAATCCGCAGAAAAGAAGTGACATGCTGCGGAATGTAATCCGCTGCGTTTCCGCGCGGTTTTTTCCGCAGCATGTGCACAGCGTTTTTTGTTTCCCATAGGTTTACATTGTACTGTAAACTCATGGGAAACTGCTGCGGATCCGCAGCGGTCAAATCCGCTGCGGATCCGCAGCAAAATCCGCAAAGTGTGCACATAGCCTAACACTGAGGTATCTATGCAGATTTTCCTCATAGACTTGCATTGGAAACGGAAAATCTACAAGTAAAAAATGCATGTAATCTGCACCTATGTATGTCAATAAAGTTTTGTCAAAGCCAAATACCAGGAAGTGTCAAAAACAAAGCAGCTTTATTTAAAACATGACACACCAAAAAGAGACAAAAAATGCAGCGTCAAAAACATGCTAAAAACACGTTAAAGAAACTTGCACAAAAATGAAATGAAAAACAGGAAACCTAATTTAAATAATAGGTGCAGAAATTCTGCAACGTAAAAGACTCACCAGAAGCTCATGGTGGGAACGTGGCCTAGGGCTGGTGTCACACAGGTAGTTTTTATACAGTTTTTCTGAATCAAAACTGGGATGCAGCCAGAGGCAAAAGAGTGACACCTCTCTAAAGTATCCATGCCTGCATTTGTCTTAAAAAACTTTATCAAACTATCACAAAAAGGACATTTGTAATTTGAGCTTGGGGCTAAGTTCAGACAAGAGAATTTTTGCTTTATGTGCTGTCCGCATGTTCATTGGACATGTTCATTGTGTCATTCCCACATGGAACTCATGTACATGTGGATTCGGCATGAGAGAACAATTGCTGCATGCTGTGGGTGCATCCGATGATTGGATCACGCACACCCATACAGATCTAGGGACCTGGCTGCATGCTTACACTTTAGGTAACAATAAAATCCCCCTCTCCTCTTAAGGCCCCGTCTCACTTAGCGACGCTAAAGCGATCCCGACAACGATACGACCTGTCAGGGATCGTTGCTGCGTCGCTATGTGGTCGATGGTGAGATGTCAAACAGTGTGATCTTCCAACGATCGCAGCTGCGATCTCACTGTTTGACATCTCACCAGCGACCTGTAGCGACCTGTACAACGATGTCACATGGGAGCTATTATGACGATTCAGTGTCTGAGTCGTCAACGAGGTCGTTGGTAAGGTGTCAAACACAGCGATGTGTGCTACCCAGCGGGACCTCAACGATCAAAAAAAGGTCCAGGCCATTCCGACACGACCAGCGATCTCACAGCAGGGGCCTGGTCGCTGCTACGTGTCACATATAGCGAGATCGCTACGGAGGTCGCTGTTGCGTCACAAAACTTGTGACTCAGCAGCGATCTCGCTAGCGATCTCGCTTAGTGAGACGGGGGCTTTACTCTAAAGGTACCGTTACACTAAGCGACGCTCCAGCGATATAGACAACAATCCGACCTAAACTAGATCGCTGGAGCGTCGCTGTTAGGTCGCTGTAGAGACGTCAAACACAGCAACTCCAGAACGATGCAGGAGCGATCCAGTGACGTAACGGCGACTCACTTATCGTTCTCGCTCCATGTAAAAACATTGCTGACATCGTTGCTTTTGCTGTCAAACTTGATGATACACGCCGATCTAGCGACCAAATAAAGTTCCAGACTTCTAGCTCCGACCAGCGATATAACAGCGGGATCCAGATCGCTGCTGCGTGTCAAACTCAACGAGATCACTATCCAGGACGCTGCAACGTCACGGATCGCTGTCGTTCTCGTTGGAAAGTTGTTTAGTGTGAAGGTACCTTAAGGCCTGTTTCACACATCCATTTATTTCCGGTACCAGAAAAAAAAAACGGTTACAGAGATATCCATGTCCCTGTGAGTAATACGTGCGGCAACCGTGTGCCGCATCAGTACCACACGGACGGCCACCGGGGAAGAAGCGCTATAGTAAGCGCTGTTCCACGGTGGCTGGTGCTGAAGATGGCTTTCATCATTCTCCCCTGCTCTGCCGGCGATCGGCGCGAGCAGTGGAAAATGATGAGAGTTATCTTAAATTCCAAACGATGACAGCAGGTGGGGGCTTTTGGGACTCTTAGGCTGCCGTCACACTATCAGTATTTGGTCAGTATTTTACATCAGTATCTGTAAGCCAAAACCAGGAGTGGAACAAATAGAGGAAAAGTATAATAGAAACATATGCACCACTTCTGTATTTATCACCCACTCCTGGTTTTGGCTTACAAATACTGATGTAAAATACTGACCAAATACTGATAGTGTGACGGCAGCCTTACCCTCATCATCTGACATCTGCTGCTGCTGCTAATAACAGTGACAACCGGAGCAGAGGATGGGGGTATTCCACAGCCCGTGCCTGTGATCTAACTAAATAAGTGAATGAAAAACCCGACGTGGGTTCCCCCTATTTTCTTGAACCAAACAGGCAAAACTCACAGCTGGGGGCTGCCACATGCAGCTGTCAGCTTCTGCAAGGTTGGTTATCAAGAATAGAGGGGTCCCCACGCTGTTTTTTTAAATTAAATAAATAATTAAAAAAAACGGCATGGGGTCTCCCCCATTTTTGACAACCAGCCTTGCTAAAGGTCACAGCTGGGGGCTGGTATTCTCAGGCTGGTAAGGGGCCATTGATATAGGCCCCTCAGCCTATAAACACCAGCCCATAGCTGCCCAGAAAAGGCACATCTATTAGATGGTCTTCCCACTTGCTCTGTAGTGGTGGCAAGCGGGGTAATATTTGTGGGGTTGATGTCACCTCTGTAATCTCAGGTGACATCAAGCCCACGGCTTAGTAATGGAAAGGTGTCTATAAGACACCTCTCCATTACTAATCCTGTAGTTACTGTATATGTTAAATAAAGACACAGCCAGAATAAAATCCTTCATTTGAAAAAATTACACAGACTCCTTTATTAATCTCAATTAAACCATACTTACTGCAACGCCTAATTCCTTAAAGCCCTCGATCTCCTGTAATAAAAATAAAATTAAAAATCAACAATATACCATACCTGTCCGTCATTGTGTCCCATGCTGTAATCCGTGTCTGGGGGCTAAGTAGTTTTCAACCTGGACGGTGCCAAGATGCGACCAAGATGAAAACCACTGGTGAATGAGCTGCTGTGAGCAATGTCATTGTGAGCACAATGTGTTTGGTGTTTTTTCCTTTTTGAGGAGGAGCTCCATCATAGTGTGTACCCTCAATGATAATTGGTTTACTTGTAGATCTAAAATTCTGGTCCTTTTAATTTTCCAGTTTAACCCCTTTCCCACCTTAGACGTATCCATACATCCCTGTGACCTGATACATATTGACCTGGGACGTATGATACATCCCAGCGATGTTGCGTGCACAGAGGCTATGTGCACAATCGCTGTCGAGTGTCAGCTAATTCTGACAGCTGACACCTGGCACTCAGTGCCTGGATCAGTCCTGCACCGCTCCCAGCACTTTAACCCCCTAAATGCTGCAATCGAACAATTCGGGAGCAGGCAGAGGGAAGACAGCCCCTCTGCCCTTGCATCGGAGACCCCTCAACATCATCTCGGTGTCCCGATCGTTACTATGGCGACCCAAGGTCATCATGACGACATCCAGGTCACCAGAGCTAGGAAAGTTGCTAGATCATGCTCAGATCATAATGAAGCAACTTTTTGTCAGTGTAGCACTGACAGTTTTCATAGCTTAGGGATGCAGTTCCATCCCCATGCTATACAAGCGATCAGCCTGCAAAAAATGATCGTTCCATAGTGGGACAAAGTGAAATAGTTACAAAAAGGTTTAAAAAAAGTAAAAAATATAAACAAAAATCATAAAATAATAATTAAAAAAATCAAAATATATTGTGCACATGAATAAATATTTTTATGAAAAAAAAAATAAAGACAAGAAAAATACACATATTTGGTATAGCCACTTCTGGAATGACCCAGCCTATAAAACTGTCCCACTAGTTAACCCCATTAGTGAACAGCATAGTAAAATAAATAAAAAACAAGGCAAAAAACAATGCTTTATCATCATACTGCCAAATAAAAAGTGGAATAAAACACGATCAAAAAGACAAATATAAATAAACATGTCACCACTCAAAATGTCACCTTGTCCCACAAAACACAAGCTGCCATACAGGTCCATCAGCGGAAAAATTAAAAAGATCCCTCTTAGAATAAAGCGATGCAAAAATAATAATTTATTTATAAAATAGTTTTTATTGTGTAAAAGTGCCAATACATTAAAAAATATATATAAATGTGGTATCACTGTAATTGTACTTACTGACCTGAAAAATAAAACTGCCTTATCAATTTTAGCACACGTGGAACATCATAAAAAAAATCCTGAATTGCTGTTTTTTCTTCAATCTGCCTCTCAAAAATCAGAATGCAAAGCGATCAAAAATTTCATGTGTCTGAAAATGGTATCCCTGTAATAGCACCGACCCGAAGAATAAAGTCGCCATATCGCTACACTAGGAATGGCGTAGAAAAAATTAAACACATTTTTCACATGCTGTTAATTTGTTAATTTTGCCTCCCAAAGATTGCAGTAAGGCTTGGCGCACATTCAGGGCCGCCATCAGGGCATAACAGCCGTGACTGGCGTATGGGGCCCGGTGGGCAGAGGGGGCCCGTATCGGGCCCCGTCTCATCTGCTCACCGGGCCCCTACCAGGCAACCGCAGGCTAAACCGGGCCCTTAGCGGCGCTGCAGCTGTTTAACGCTATTGATAATAGTTAACAGCCGCCAGCCAATCTGAGGCTGGCAGCTGACGTCAGCCGCAGCGTGCATGTCGCCGGCGTCCGACGTCATTGTCAGTCACCGGCGAGTGCGCCGCGCGCTTCAGATGTGTGGAGAGAGCAGGAGCGCGGTCAGGTGAGAAGAACTTTTTTTTTTTTTTTTTTTATTGAGAGTGGCGATCTGCCCAGGGCAGAACGCTGGACACAGGGGCAGAACGCTGGACACAGGGGCAGAAAGCTGGACACAGGGGCAGGACGCTGGAAACAGGGGCAGAAAGCTGGACACGGGGGCAGAATGCTGGACACAGGGGCAGAACGCTGGACACAGGGGCAGGAAGCTGGACACAGGGGCAGAAAGCTGGACACAGGGGCAGAACGCTGGACACAGGGGCAAAACGCTGGACACAGGGGCAGAACGCTGGACACAGGGGCAGAACGCTGGACACAGGGGCAGAATGCTGGACACAGGGGCAGAAAGCTGGACACAGGGGCAGAAAGCTGGACACGGGCAGAATGCTGGACACAGAGGCAGAAAGCTGGACACAGGGGCAGAAAGCTGAACATGCGCAGAAAGCTGGACACAGGGGCACAATGCTGGACACTGGGGCAGAATGCTGGACACAGGGGCAGAAAGCTGGACACAGGGGCAGAAAGCTGGACACGGGCCGATTGCTGGACACGGGCCGATTGCTGGACACAGGGGCAGAAGGCTGGACACAGGGGCAGAAGGCTGGACACGGGCAGAAGGCTGGACACAGGGGCAGAAGGCTGGACACATGGGCAGAAGGCTGGACACAGGGGCAGAAGGCTGGACACAGGGGCAGAAGGCTGGACACATGGGCAGAAGGCTGGACACAGGGGCAGAAGGCTGGACACAGGGGCAGAACGCTGGACACGGGCATGATTGGAGACACAGGGGGCAGGATGAAAGACATGGCGGCATGACTGGAGACACTGGGGCATGACTGGAGACAGATGGGGCAGGATTTGAAACAGATAGGGCAGAATGGAGACACAGGGGGCATGATTGCAGACATGGGGGCATGATTGAAGACGGGGCAGAATGGTGATACGGGCATGATTGGAGACAGATGGGGCAGGATCATGGGGCAGGATGGATACGATTTGGAGACAGATGGGGCAGGATCATGGGGCAGGATGGATACGATGGAGACAGATGGGGCAGGATGGGGAGATCATATGGGGCAGGATGGATACTCATTAGGGCAGGATACGAGAACATATGGCTGATGCCAGGAATGAGACACACGGGGGCTAGGATGGCGAATATTATTACCATAGGGGCTAATTAAGGGATATTATTACTGCAGTGATGTATTTATTTTATTTTTTGAGTATACTGTTTTAAATGGGGGGGCGGTCCTGTTACTGTGTAGAGTGATACTATGTCGCCTTCTTCATGTGGTGTAATGTAGAAGTTGGGAAAATTAAGTAATGTGTTCTGCAAGTGGAACTCGAGATAACTGTATTATTCCCTGCAGAAATGAGTCCTGGCTGGATGAAGTGATGGCGATCTGTTCTGGATGAAAGATGAAGGACTTCACCTAGAGACGTCACTGGTGAGTCAGTGTTACCTATACACTGACACTATACACTGTATACTATATACAGAGGTCCTGTGTATAATGTCACCAGTGATCACTGTATTACCTCTACACAGACACTGCATACTAAGTACAGATCTCCTGTGAATACTGGCACTGATGGTGATAGTATTGTGGGGTGTTTTTTTATTACTGATCAGTATTGTAGTATTCAGTCACTATGTGGTGGTAATATGTGGTCTGGACATGGTGTTGTGGTATTTGTTCCTTGTATTTGATATTATTCGGTCACTGTGGTGGTAATATGGTGTCTGGTCATGGTGCTGTGGTATTTGTTCCTTGTATGTGGTATTATAGGTCATTTTAAAAATTGAAAAATAAATAAAAATAAACCTAAATTTTATTGCATATTTTAACAAATATTTAATAGGTTAGAGTAGAGTAGAGCCTGGCCAAAAGTGTCAACCTTGTCATTTTGGTGGCTTAAAAAATCTTTTGGCCAAAACAAAAGCTGCCGGCTATGTGTGATCTGGTGATGGGAACTGTCAATGTGTGATAGGTGAGAAGTGGAGATTTTCCAAGAGAGAGCGGTGGGACTGTGGACAGTTCGAGGGGTGGAGCATGGAGGCGGGGCTGGGGTGGAGCCTGGGCGGAGTCTCAGGGGGACCCCGAAAATGTTGCCAGTATGGGGCCCCGAAATTTCTAGTGGCAGCCCTGCGCACATTTATGCTGCAATCTGTGCTGATCGCTTACCTTGGAGTTTCCATGTAAATCTCTGAAATACGTGATTCACACAGAGCCCCCGTCAGAAGATTCATTATAATGAGGTAGATGGAGGCACTGTGGACGCCTTAGGACCTGTGATCCGGTGGTTTCTGTCTTTTTAGGATTGCATAAAAGTGCCAACGGCCACAGTTTTGTGCACTTCTGAAAAGAAGGACACCGCTGTACAGAGGCCAGACGGAGTCCAGAGTAACTTTGCTGCCGCATTATAGTGAATTGATCACTCGGGGTTTTCATCTGAATCATGTCACTCAGAGATTTATATTGCAACCTCAATGTAAGTGCTCAGCGTAGAATGTCAGATAAATGTGATCCCAAACTCATGTCCGTCTTCTGTTAATGAAAATATAGGGTCCTTCCATGTTACTGGTAGCATAAAGGCTCTGAAAAAGCGAAATGGCTACTCTACCCTCAAAAGAAGTTCAGCAAATTCTGCACTCCCAGATCCTGCCTCCCTCTCTTCTGATCTCCAAAGTGTACCTAAACCATATATAGTGTCCACTTGTTTGGCATTTCTGAAGCAATGAGAGTCCATCTAACTTACGGGTGCATGTCTCCAGAAGCGTGAGCTGGGTATAACATACTGGTCACTATAAGGTACTGGTCACTACAACGCACTGGTCACTACAACGGCAGTTTGCAATTTTCACTTGGCAACATTCATTGTTGCTTGTTTCTGGAAAACACCCATGGAGTAAAAGTCATCACTACACCTGTAGATAAATTGACAAAGGGGTATAATTTCCAAAATGGGGTCACTTGAAGAAGGGATTCTGCTCTTCTAGCCCTTAGGGGCTCTGTATATGGAGTCCACAAACTATTCTAAGAAAATCTGAGCTCCATGAGGCAAATAGCGCTCTGTCCCTCCCGAGTCTCTCCATATGGCTTAGCAGTACTGTACAGCCACATATGGTGTATTGCCACGTTCAGTAGAAATGGTGGGACAAATTATGGTGCCATTTTTACCCACTTGTTGGGTGAAAATGTAAAATCTGGGGCTAAAACTAAATTTTGGTGGTAAAAATGTAATTATTTTTTCTTCACTTCCCAATTGTATAAAATTCTGTGACACACCCATAGTGTCAATATGATCACTGCACCATTAGATAAATTCATTGAGAGGTGTAGTTTGCAAAATGGGGTCACTTATGGGGGTTTCTTCTGTTCCGTCGAATCAGGGGCTCTCTCAGTGAGCCATGGAACCCACAAACCATAACTTGCACTATAGTATGGCACTCCTTTCCTCCTTCCTATGGAACTTCTGAGCTTTGCACTGTACCTAAAATGTAGTTACAGATTACATGTAGGGTATTGGTGCAGTCAGAAATTGCACTGCAAACTGTGCAGTCCATTATTTTATTATTTTTTATTAGATAAAAAATATAATTATTCTTTCTTCACTGCCCAATGGAATAAAATTCTGTGAGGCACATGTGGTTTCAACATGCTCACTGCAACACTAGATGAATTCATTGGGGGTGTAGTTTGTAAAATGACTTATGGGGGTTTCTGCTGTTCTGGCACCTCAAGGGCTCTGCCAATGTGACATGACACCCTCAAACCATTACAGCAACATCTTAACTCCAATATGGCGCTTCTTCCCTTCTGAGCTTTGCATTGTGCCTCAAAAGTATTTTTTGACCACATATGGGGTGTACTTAGGGGAAATTGCACCACAAATTTTGGGGTCCATTTACTCTTGCTAAAATGGAAAAAAAATGGGGCTCAAACAACATTTTTGTGGGAAAAATCGTTTTTTTTTCATAGTTCAATGTTGTAAAATTCTGTGAAGCACTTGTGGGTTTAAGGTGCTCACCAAACGTCTAGATACGTTCCTTGATTTAGTTTCCAAAATAGGGTCAGTTGTGGGGGGGTTTCACCTATTTAGGCATATCAGGGGCTCTCTAAACGTGACATGACACTCACAGACCATTCCATCAAAGTCTGCATTCCAAAACATCATTCCTTTCCTTCCAAGCCCTGCCGAGCGCCCAAACAGTAGTTTTCCCCCACATGTGGGCTACCGATGTACTCAGAAGAAATTACACAACGAATTTTGGCCTTGTCATGAAGGTGAAAACAGTCTTGGGGGAGTGAAGTGGTTAATATAAGGAAAAGAAAATCTATAAATATATACAGTGTACATGCTTAAAAATAAAATATTTTATAATATTGGCAGTATCATTGTAGAGGATAAACAGAAGGCTGTCATGTTAAAGGGAACCTGTCACCATCAAAAACACTATTACCTTGCAGATATGGGCTTCATTTGCAGGTTAATAGCATTACTAACCTGTCTGGCGCCTGCATTTAACCGAACGCTACGTGGAGAAAATTAACTTTATTCTGCCTGGCAGTATTCGGTTTTAGTCATGAGGGCGTTGCTGGTGCTGGTTCAGTCACCACTCTGAGTATACAGAGCGATGGCTGTAATCGCTCCCCCGTCACTGGCTGACAGCCGACTCTAATGCTAATCCTGCTGTCAGTCAGGGCTGGAGGCACGGTTACAGCAGCCACTTTCTAAGGGCGGTGACTGAACCCATGGCGGCACCACCCCCCATAACTGAAACCGAATGCTGCAGAATAAAGTTCAGTTTCTACCTGCAGCATTCAGCTACATGCAGGCATCAGGCAGGTTAGTAACGCTATTAACTTTCAGATTACGCCCATATATGCAGGTTAATAGCGTTTTTGTATGTGACAGGTTCTCTTTAACCAAATACGTTTTGTAGCATCCACATCTGGAAATGCTCCTGCCACCTCTGTCGCTGGGTGGCATGGCACTGGCACCACGGTTGCCACTGGCAACACAGTTATGCTTTTGTTGGACCTTAGTTTTGCTGGAACTTGTACCCTCCAGCTTATTTTCCTGTTTCTCCTCAGTGAGTTAATTAGTCTGATTTAATTAGTTCCCTGCTGGGACCATGGCTGGGACTGCTTCCTATTTGAAGCTCCAGCAGTCATTCCTGTCTGACAGTTAATGTACTGTCACACAGTACCATTTTGATCGCTACGACGGTACGATTCGTGACGTTCTAGCGATATCGTTACGATATCGCAGTGTCTGACACGCAGCAGCGATCAGGGATCCTGCTGAGAATCGTACGTCGTAGCAGATCGTGTGGAACTTTCTTTCGTCGCTTGATCACCCGCTGACATCGCTGGATCGTTGTGTGTGACAGCGATCCAGCGATGTGTTCGCTTGTAACCAGGGTAAACATCGGGTAACTAAGCGCAGGGCCGCGCTTAGTAACCCGATGTTTACCGTGGTTACCAGCGTAAACGTAAAAAAACAAACAGTACATACTTACATTCCGGTGTCTGTCCTCCAGCGTCTCAGCTTCTCTCCACTGTGTGAGCGTCTGCCAGCCGGAAAGCGAGCACAGCGGTGACGTCTGACGTCACCGCTGTGCTTGCCGGCTATGGCGCTTTTACACAGTGGAGAGAAGGAGAACGCCGGGGACAGACACCGGAATGTAAGTATGTACTGTTTGTTTTTTTTACGTTTACGCTGGTAACCACGGTAAACATCGGGTTACTAAGCGCGGCCCTGCGCTTAGTTACCCGATGTTTACCCTGGTTACCGGGGACTTCGGCATCGCTCCAGCGCCGTGATTGCAACGTGTGACCGCAGTCTACGACGCTGGAGCGATATTCATACGATCGCTGCGACGTCACGGATCGTGCCGTCGTAGCGATCAAAATGGTACTGTGTGACAGTACCCGTTTGTGCTCACTCCTATTGTTCTCAACTCCTGTGATTCTAGAGAATATTCCTGCTTCAGACCTCATCTCACTTACTGACCATTTTTCTGCCTGACAATTTTGTCCCTCTCGGTACCTCCTGATTCTGACCCATCTAGGTGACCATTCCTGCCAATCCACTCCACCGGCCAGCAGCTACTCTGAGGACTACATGTAGGCTATCTTTTTAGGTTCATATCCCTATACAGGGGTTAAAAGGTGAAGACAAATGCTTGCTTGGGACCTGATAGTAAGAGTGGTTAGCGCACAGGTTAATATTTGGAGAGCTGCCTGGGGACCTTGAAAAGAGCCAAGTTACACTTTTTTTCTGTGTTAACCACTGTCTTTTACTGATGGCACAACATTTTGTAATTTGGGGTACATCTTGTTGTTGGCTGTTGGGCTCATGTGAATTGGCCAATTTGTGGCTAAGTACCTTAATTTTTCTAACATGTCTTCTACAGCAGTAATGCAGTTCCAATTTCATATATTCATAAAGTGCAGCTTTAATTTGTTAGTTACAACATCTGTAAGATACTTAAAGGGGTTTTCTGACTTATGATATAGATAATCAATCCTTACGATATCATAAGAAGTAACTTCAGCACAGGAAAATATGAATGTTTGGTACCTTTACACAGGTGAGTATGTTTATAGGATTGGGCATTAGTGAAAACAGATAAATTCCAGTGTTTCGACCAGTACTCTGGTCTTTTTCAAGGACATCTGTATGAGAAAGTCTTGTGGTCCGTGATAAATACTCTCATTCTGTTATCACAGCTCCTGCTTTTGCCTCTGAGAAAATGAGATCAATTAATGGTACTCTAAAGATACCGTCACACTAGGCGATATCGCCAGCAATCCGTGACGTTGCAGCGACCTGGATAGCGATATCGCTGTATTTGACACGCAGCAGCGATCTGGATCCCGCTGTGAAATTGCTGGTCGCTGCTGGAAGGTCTGCACTTTATTTGGTCGCTAGGTCGCCGTGTATCGCCGTGTTTGACAGCAAAAGCAAGGATACCAGCGATATTTTACACTGGTAACCAGGGTAAACATCGGGTTACTAAGCGCAGGGCCGCGCTTAGTAACCCGATGTTTACCCTGGTTACAAGCGTAAAAGTTAAAAAAACAAACAGTACATGCTCACCTGCGCGTCCCCCAGCCTCTGCTTCCTGACACTGACTGAGCGCCGGCCCTAAACTGAAAGTGAAAGCACAGCGGTGACGTCACCGCTGTGCTGTTAGGGCCGGAGCTCAGTCAGTGTCAGGAAGCAGAGGCTGGGGGACGCGCAGGTGAGTATGTGCTGTTTGTTTTTTTAACTTTTACGCTGGTAACCAGGGTAAACATCGGGTTACTAAGCGCGGCCCTGCGCTTAGCAACCCGATGCTTACCCTGGTTACCCGGGGACCTCGGCATCGTTGGTCGCTGGAGAGCGGTCTGTGTGACAGCTCTCCAGCGACCAAACAGCGACGCTGCAGCGATCGGCATCGCTGTCGCTATCGCTGCAGCGTCGCTTAATGTGACGGTACCTTAAGAAGGTTTATTGCAACCTCTCCTACTTGATAAATTGGATGGGATATGGTCCTGAAGAGAAATGCTGGGTCAATAAAAAGAATAATAATGCTCCAATTTTACTCTGGATATTTCATGCTTTCTTCTGTAAGGCTACGTTCACATTTGCGTTGTGCGCCGCAGCGTCGGCGCCGCAACGCACAACGCGAACAAAAACGCAGCAAAACGCATGCACAACGCTGCGTTTTGCGCCGCATGCGTCCTTTTTTTGATTGATTTTGGACACAGCAAAAATGCAACTTGCTGCGTCCTCTGCGCCCGGACGCGTGCGCCGCAGGGACGCATGCGGCGCAAAACGCAAGTGCGACGCATGTCCATGCGCCCCCATGTTAAATATAGGGGCGCATGACGCATGCGGCGACGCTGCGGCGCCCGACGCTGCGGCGCAGACCGCAAATGTGAACGTAGACTTACAGATTCTTCTGGAATGAGTCTTAAAAGGGGGAAAACTGTTACTCATATGTCTTGGCTGCAGGACTATGACCTGCTTTCTTCACTTGAGGCCGCCATCCTTTGCTGTGGTCCACAACGGGTTTGTCAAATTACCCTGAAAACTATTTTGTCGTCATCACCTTAGGCCTTTTAAAACTGATTTTAAGACAGATGTTTGTGTGTAAGTATTCAGTAGCTTTGTGTTCAGTTAAGGCCCCGTCTCACATAGCGAGATCGCTGCTGAGTCACAAGTTTTGTGACGCAACAGCGACCTCAGTAACGATCTCGCTATGTGTGACACCCCTGCTGCGAGATCGCTGGTCGTGTCAGAATGGCCTGGACCTTTTTTTGGTCGTTGAGGTCCCGCTGACATCGCTGAATCGGTGTGTGTGACACCGATCCAGCGATGTCTTCACTGGTAACCAGGGTAAACATCGGGTTACTAAGCGCAGGGCCGCGCTTAGTAACCCGATGTTTACCCTGGTTACCAGCGTAAATGTAAAAAAAAAAAAAACACTACATACTCACCATCTGTTGCCCGTCAGGTCCCTTGGCGTCTGCTTCCTGCTCTGACTGAGCCGCCGTAAAGTGAGAGCGCAGCAGTGACGTCACCGCTGCGCTCTGCTCTCACTGTACGGCGGCTCAGTCAGAGCAGGAAGCAGACGCCAAGGGACCTGACGGGCAACAGATGGTGAGTATGTAGTGTTTGTTTTTTTTTTACATTTACGCTGGTAACCAGGGTAAACATCGGGTTACTAAGCGCGGCCCTGCGCTTAGTAACCCGATGTTTACCCTGGTTACCCGGGTGCTGCAGGGGGACTTCGGCATCGTTGAAGACAGTTTCAACGATGCCGAAGTCATTCCCCTGATCGTTGGTCGCTGGAGAGAGCTGTCTGTGTGACAGCTCCCCAGCGACCACACAGCGACCACACAGCGACGCTGCAGCGATCAGCATCGTTGTCTGTATCGCTGCAGCGTCGCTGTGTGAGACGGGGCCTTTACCCTGTGCTTTGGAGTTTGCTACCATCCAGTCCTTTCAACTGGCAATCATTTGCTTAACGAGCTTCTGTTTGTTTAGCTGTCATGAGCATTTACTTCTTGACTCGGACCTGCTGATTAACCCTTCGTCTGTTGTAATCATATTGGAATTTTCATGGAGATGCTCACAGTACAAATGCATCTGTTTTTTAGTACTTCACATATACAAATCTCGCTACAAATAGACTTATAAAAAGATCACAGATATTCACTGTAAATGCACAGTTCCACTGCTGTATGTGTTCCACCTAGGCATGAATAGTAAATTGGTGTTTCTGAAAAATATTTGAAGATTTGCTTTGCATGTTAATGCCTAATGTTAATCAGTTATGTTTTACCATGTCAGGTTGAATCTTATAGGGCTTTTCCTCCAATTTGAAAGTTACTGGGCATGAGCCCAGGCTGAAGAATTAGAAAATCAACCCAGTACTCATCTCCTGAACCTCTGGTGCCACTTCTCAGCACTGACTACTGTGTCCCCAGACAGTCTCTCCTGGCATAAACAATATCATGTGGCGGCTGTAACCAATCTACAGCTGCAAAAATTAAAATTAATTTAAAAAGCTGCATAATACTAAAGCTTTCTATGTTATTCTATCCAGCAAAACAAAAAAGCAAACAATTCATAAAATAATGCCATCTATCAGACAATAGCAGCACCAATATGGTAATAGGGACATAAGTAGATGGTTCACAGCAGTCAATGTACCAGTTTCTGGGCAAACCATAGATAAATTGTAGAAAAGACAACTTCAGCACTCAGTGTATACGCAGTGCCTTGCGAAAGTATTCGGCTTCCTGGAACTTTTCCCACATATTATGCTTCAAACATACTGATACCAAATGTAAATTTTTGGTGAAGAATCAACAACAAGTGGAACACAATTGTGAAGTTGAATGAAATTTATTGGTTATTTTAAATTTTTGTGGAAATTCAAAAACTGAAAAGTGGGGCGTGCAATATTATTCGGCCCCTTTAACTTAATACTTTGTTGGGCCACCTTTTGCTGCGATTACAGCTGAAAGTCGCTTGGGATATGTCTCTATCAGTTTTGTACATCGAGAGACTGACATTTTTGCCCATTCTTCCTTGGGAAACAGCTCGAGCTCAGTGAGGTTTGATGGAGATCGTTTGTGAACAGCAGTTTTCAGCTCTTTCCACAGATTCTCAATTGGATTGAGGTCTGGACTTTGACTTGGCCATTCTAACACCTGGATACGTTTATTTTTGAACCATTCCATTTTAGATTTTGCTTTATGTTTGGGATCATTGTCTTGTTGGAAGACAAATCTCCGTCCCAGTCTCAGGTCTTTTGCAGACTCCAACAGGTTTTCTTCAAGAATGGTCCTGTATTTGGCTCCATCCATCTTCCCATCAATTTTAACCATCTTCCCTGTCCCTGCTGAAGAAAAGCAGGCCCAAACCATGATGCTGCCACCACCATGTTTGACAGTGGGGATGGTGTGTTCAGGGTGATGAGCTGTGTTGCCTTTACGCCAAACATATCGTTTGGCATTGTTGCCAAAAAGTTCGATTTTGGTTTCATCTGACCAGAGCACCTTCTTCCACATGTTTGGTGTGTCTCCCAGGAGGCTTGTTGCAAACTTTAAACAACACTTTTTATGGATATCTTTGAGAAATGGCTTTCTTCTTGCCACTCTTCCATAGAGGCCAGATTTGTGCAGTGTACGACTGATTATTGTCCTATGGACAGACTGTCCCACCTCAGCTGTAGATCTCTGCAGTTCATCCAGAGTGATGATGGGCCTCTTGGCTGCATCTATGATTAGTCTTCTCCTTGTTTAAGATGGAAGTTTAGAGGGACGGCCAGGTCTTGGTAGATTTGCAGTGGTATGATACTCCTTCCATTTCAATATGATCGCTTGCACAGTGCTCCTTGGGATGTTTAAAGTTTTGGAAATCATTTTGTATCCAAATCCGGCTTTAAACTTCTCCACAACAGTATCACGGACCTGCCTGTTGTGTTCCTTGGTCTTCATGATGCTCTCTGTGCTTCAAACAGAACCCTGAGACTATCACAGAGCAGGTGCATTTATACGGAGAATTGATTACACACAGGTGGATTATATTTATCATCATTAGGCATTTAGGACAACATTGGATCATTCAGAGATCCACAATGAACTTCTGGAGTGAGTTTGCTGCACTGAAAGTAAAGGGGCCGAATAATATTGCACGCTCCACTTTCCAGTTTTTGAATTTCCACAAAAATTTAAAATAACCAATAAATTTCGTTCAACTTCACAATTGTGTTCCACTTGTTGTTGATTCTTCACCAAAAATTTACATTTGGTATCTTTATGTTTGAAGGATGATATGTGGGAAAAGGTTAAAAAGTTCCAGGGAGCCGAATACTTTCGCAAGGCACTGCATACATATACAGTATATAAAAATATATATATACTATAGTACACACATGTTTATTGGCTAGTTGAGTAATCACTACTCGGTTGGATTATATTTGGAGTGCCGCGGTCTTGCTTTCGATAGTATTTGTCCACATTCTACGCTGTCACCTCTCGATCAATGGATCTAGCTGCCCCAACACAACAACACGTCTTATGACACTGGGGACAATTAGATTTGTCACAGCAGACAGATTTAGAGGGTATGCAACCTAGAACCGAATATATTTACCCGGTTAAGGAATTACATAGCTGACGGTGTCTTTTATTGGCTTATGGTGTGTGAGTGAATTTAACTTTGTTTCTCAGCTTGGGAAGCAGTATGATCGCTAACATAGGTATATTTAAAATTGAGTCCTCATTATTTGCCTCATGTTATTAGATTAATATTGACAGAACTTGACAAGAATTACATCAAATTTATTAAAAGGTGCACATTCCTAACTGTATGATTTCAGCCATATACTGTATGTTTAAATAGCTGCCCATTCTGCTCCCCTGAAGTGACTGATCTCTCCCTATACACGCAAGCAAGCAGTGAAAAGACCCATCACCCCAGGGCATCGGGCGGAGAGAAGCCGGGGTCTTTATTGTGGATCAGTCCCCTGCAGCTATTAATCATGTTAAACATACAGTAGATCGGGCACCATGTATCAGCTGTCAAGTTCCCTTCAATAAATTTGGCACAAAAATAAAAAGTCTTTCTAAACCCTCTATGAAACTTCCCAAACACTTTATCCATTTTTCCTTATGTTCCTACTGTTAATACATTTGAGATCAGCAGGAGCAATTATTAAATGTTTCAATAATAGAGCCTTATCAACTTATAAGAAATCAATTTTCTAAACATAACTGTCACAATGAAAGAAAATTTGTAAAATTTACAGTTCTGCATCTAAAAGAAACAAATTTCTAGACCATGCCTTGCTCTCTGCAATGTGCAGTATCATGCGGTAATTATTGTATTCTATTATAAAGCTTTCAGAATAACAGGACTTTCTCCTGGGTGTTGCAAAAAGGAAGGAAAGCTACAACAATAGATATTATCTACAAGGCTGAAAAGTATGTAGCAATACACTGTTTAAATGTACCTCTAGTATTTATGTGAAGTTATGGAAAAGAATAGTCCAACTAATGTATATTGTCTCACTAAATAAAAAGTGTTATTATAAAGCATTTCTTCAGTGACTGATTTAAAATCATAGAATCATAGAATATTAGAGTTGGAAGGGACCTCAAGGGTCACAGTGTCCAACCCCCTGCTCAATGCATGATTCACTAAACCATCTGAGACAGATGTTTGTCCATCCTCTGTTTGAAGACTTCCATTGAAGGAGAACTCACCACCTCTCATGACAGCCCGTTCCACATGTTGATCACCCTCACTGTCAAAAACTTTTTTCTAATATCTTATCTGTATCTTCTCCATTTCAGTTACATTCCATTGCTTCTTGTGTTTCCATGTGCAAATGAGAATAATGATGATCCCTCTACACTGTGACATACCTTCAGATATTTGTAGACATGGTGGTAGGTCAGCTCATTCGGCAATACACGAAGGTAGACACGGGAACACTGTCTCCTTAAGAACTTCCGTTGGTTTATTATATGCAGCATAAACCATGGTGAAGTAAAACAAACACGGCCCTCTCAGGAAAACAGAACAAAATGGTAGCACAAAGCACAGTCCTTCTTAGAGCAGGGTTCCTCCCACTTACCATTAGCAGAACACACGGTTCAGGTTGATTCCAGCATAACCCCTTCTCTGGAGTGTTCCTCTCCAGACACTGAACACCTACTACCTCTGGAGGCCAGCTACTTAAGCCCCAGACATACCCTGGAGTGGAGATAAGGTGGACAATCTCCCACCTGCTCTATGATTGTCAACAAAAACCCAGCCCATTATACAAATTAGCTGTTAACCCTTCACAGCATTTAGTGTGCTGGAGGAAAATCTCTGGGTTTTACACCACTGGCGCCATTAAGCACAGTGAAACATATCTCCCCTTCTGTACTTTACCAGTGACTTTTTCACAACCGCTATTAAATCTACTCTTAGCCTTCTTTCTTTGAAGCCAAACATTCCAAGATCCTTTAATCGATCCTCATAGCACATACAGTGCCTTGCGAAAGTAGTTGGCTCCCTGGAACTTTTCAACCTTTTCCCACAAATCATGCTCCAAACTTAAAGATACCAAATGTTAACTTTTGGTGAAGAATCAACAACAAGTGGAGCACAATTGTGAAGTTGAACGAAATGTATTAGTTATTGTACATTTTTGTGGAAATTCCAAAACTGAAAAGTGGGGTGTGCAATATTATTTGGCTCCTTTACTTTCAATGCAGCAAATTCACTTCAGAAGTTCATTGTGGATCTCTGAATGATCCAATGGTGTCCTAAAAGCCTAATGATGATTAAATGTAATCCACCTGTGTGTCATCAAGTCTCTGTATAAATGCACCTGCTCTGTGATAGTCTCAGGGTTCTGTTTGAAGCACAGAGAGCATCATGAAGACCAAGGAACACCACAGGCAAGTCCACGATAGTGTTGTGGGGAAGTTTAAAGCCGGATTTGGATACAATATGATTTCCAAAACTTTAAACATCCCAAGGAGCACTGTGCAAGCGATCATATTGAAATGGAAGGAGTATCATACCACTGCAAATCTACCAAGACCCGGCCGTCCCTCTAAACTTTCATCTGAAACAAGGAGAAGACTGATCAGAGATGCAGCCAAGAGGCCCATGATCACTCGGGATGAACTGCAGAGATCTACAGCTGAGGTGGGACAGTCTATCCATAGGACAATAATCAGTCGTACACTGCACAAATCTGGCCTTTATGGAAGAGCAGCAAGAAGAAAGCCATTTCTCAAAGATATCCATAAAGAGTGTAATTTAAAGTTTGCAACAAGCCACCTGGGGGACACACTAAACATGTGGAAGAAGGTGTTCTGGTCAGATGAAACCAAAATCGAACTTTTTGGCAACAATGCCAAACGATATGTTTAGCGTAAATGCAACACAGCTCATCACCCTGAGCACACCATCCCCACTGACAAACATGGTGGTGGCAGCATCATGGTTTTGGCCTGCGTTTCTTCAGGGAGAGGGAAGATGGTTAAAATTAATGTGAAGATGGATGGAGCCAAATACAGGACCATTCTTGAAGAAAACTTGTTTGAGTCTGCAAAAGACCTGAGACTGGGACGGAGATTTGTCTTCCAACAAGACAATGATCCCAAACATAAAGCAAAATCTACAATGGAATGGTTCAAAAATAAACGTATCCAGGTGTTAGAATGGCCAAGTCAAAGTACAGACCTCAATCCAATTGAGAATCTGTGGAAAGAGCTGAAAACTGCTGTTCACAAACGATCTCCATCAAACCTCACTGAGCTCGAGCTGTTTCCCAAGGAAGAATGGGCAAGAATTTCAGTCTCTCGATGTGCAAAACTGATAGAGACTTACCCCAAGCGACTTGCAGCTGTAATCGCAGCAAAAGGTGGCCCAACAAAGTATTAAGTTAAAGGGGCCGAATAATATTGCAAGCCCCAGTTTTCAGTTTTTGAATTTCCCAAAAAATTTAAAATAACCAATAAATTTCGTTCAACTTCACAACTGTGTTCCACTTGTTGATTCTTCACCAAAAATTTACATTTGGTATCTTTATGTTTGAAGCATGATATGTGGGAAAAGGTTGAAAAGTTCCAGGGAGCCGAATACTCACAAGGCACTGTACTTTGCAGTCCACTCATCATCCTGGTAGCTCTTATATGAACTTGCTCTAGTTGTTCAATGCCTGCCTTTTTTAAAATGTGGTGCTCAGTATTCCAGATGAGGTCTGACCAAGGAGGAGTAGGAGTTAGAGCTGTGGTTAGGGTTGTTAGGGTTAGGCTTGTGTTGGGGTTAGGTTTGTGTTAGTGTTAGGGTGGGGGTTAATGTTGTGTGCGGGTTAGGGTTGTGTTAAGGGTTAAGGTTGGGGATAAGAGTTAGGGTTGGGGTTAGCGTTGTGTTGGAGTTAGGGTTGTGTTGGGGTTGTGGTTAGGGGTGTGCTGAGGTTATGGCTGTGTTAGGGTTGGAGTTAGAATTGGGGAATTTTCAAAAGTAAAAAAATGACGATAAGGCTGCTAGTGTTGAGTGCAAGTGCTCGCTACTTGAGTTGGCATCAGGTTAAATAATTGGCACCACTACTATACATTAGAGGTGTAACTTTGAGCACTTGAGCCAAAGTGCCAAATATGTAACAGGGCCCCTCACTTACTATGTGGCGCTCATAATTCTGCTGTCTTCTTACATGGCAGAAGGAACTTTTGGCCTTCTGGCACCAGGATTTGGTGCAACTCCAACCTCTGCTGACCCTATATCTGTGCTCTGCTTTGAATTACATATAATACTGGGGAGCACTGTTAAAGATTTTGCTTCTGTGCCTAGGAAATCTAAGTTATTTCCCTGAGAACAATGAATCCTAAGTTCAATGCTTTCCCAGAACAGAAAGCATGACATTCCTCTCGTGCTTCTATCAACCTCTGGCACCAATATACCTCATACAAACCCAGACAATGAGACACTATTTTCATCCACACATTAAAAAAAACACTGGTTAGCATGGTGCATAATATAGACAGTGTTAAGTGTATAAGGAGCATGCAGGATGGAGTTTGGTGCCCCTTGTGGACACTTGCAGGATGGTGGCACATCACTTGTGAGGATTGTTACATATGCATAAGAGATTATGCTGGGGGCCTTCCCGGTAAAAGGACATATGGGTCAATGTGTTACGTTGTGCCCACTGTCCAATAGCTGCGCTCTTCTGAACAATGTAAGGGAGCTCTCACTAGCTATCACTTTATGAACATGCCCTGCCTGGCTAATCCTGTATTCATTCAGGTTTGGCTAACACTGAGAATTGCTTTAACTCTTCCTGTATGAGAGAGAGGCGTATCGCCAATTAACCAACACCACCTGTTGCAGAAACTGACATATAACCCTCTGTCTGCGTACTGTATTCAACTTGATACCATCTTAAAACGGGCCGTCGAGAATGATATTATCACTAGGGATGAGCGAGTATATTCGTTAGGATTCGGTACTCGGCGAGTAATGCGGTACTCACGGTACCCGAATCCTAGCGAGTATTTCACTACTCGCCTCGCAATATTTGCATCTCCCGCCCAGCATTAGCCAATCACAGTAATGCCGCAGCCTTCTTGGCTGTGGGCGGCATTACTGTAATTGGCTGGCTGCGCAGCGTCATAGATGAGTCATCATAGTAGGCTATGAGTCATTGGCTCTATACATGCCCTACCAGCGCCATCTTCTGCACATTGCATCCAGAACACAGCTAGTGCTAGCGTAGGGAGAGTGTGAGCAGCTGTTAGGGAGAGTTGTGCTTTTGGAAATCGTCCAGAAATCATCTAAAAAAAACACAAAAGCTCTTGTGAGAGCTATTCTAGTAATAGGTGACTGTAGTAGTACAGGGAGACAGGCAGGAGAGTTACAGTGCATACATAGTACCTCAATATCTCAGCTCTTGCTGAAAGTACTATATGAGGTCACAGAGTAGTGACAGTTTTCCCAGCTATTTTTGGGTCACATTTACCCCTGCAAGCCAATTATTTTGCTCTTGCGGTGCTGTTTGCACACTGAAAAGCAAGCACGGTACTGCACAACTGACACACAGCCGGCACCGTTGTCTTCTGTTGTGACTGGCGAGCAAAATATTCGGTGTTAAACTCAGGTACATTTTTTTTGCCTTTATGGTGCTGTTTGCTCTCCAAATAGCATGCACGTTACTGCACTACTGACATACAGCCAGCTCCGTTGTTTTCTTTTGGTGGCTAGCTAGCAAAATATTCGGCATTAAATTCAGGCCATTTTTTTGCCTTTACGGTGCTGTTTGCACACCGAATAGTACGCACGTTACTGCAGAACTGACACGCAGCCAGCTCCGATGTCTTCTGTGGTGACTGGCGAGCAAAATATTCGGCGTTAAACTCAGGCCAATTTTTTTTACATTGCAGACAGTCCTCCTGTTTGTAAAACACAAAGCAGTACTAGGCTGTAGTGCTACCTTCCACAAAGCACGAATTGCTCCTCGTTCCACAATATCTGCAACTATGTCACAAAAACCCCACATTCCCAAAAAGCCTGTTGTGAAGGGACAGGTGTTATGACCCCAGTGGACAGGGTCTCAGAGGAACGTGTAAGTCTGCAAGATACAAAAATCCAGCTCATAGGGCTGTGGTAACTGGGTTGACCAAATAGCTACTCCTAACGCCAACACTAGAAGTAGCCGGGGATCATGCCTACGGTGATCGCTAGATGACTCGCGCCAGCCGGAGAATCTAACTACCCCTAGGAGAAGAAAACAAAGACCTCTCTTGCCTCCAGAGAAAGGGACCCCAAAGCAAGATACAAGCCCCCCACAAATAATAACGGTGAGGTAAGAGGAAATGACAAACAAAGAAATGAACCAGGTTCAGCAAAGAGAGGCCAGCTTACTAATAGCAGAATATAGCAAGATAACTTATCTGGTCAACAAAAACCCTATAAAAATCCACGCTGGAGATTCAAGAACCCCCGAACCGTCTAACGGTCCGGGGGGAGAACACCAGCCCCCTAGAGCTTCCAGCAAAGGTCAGGATACAGAAAGGAACAAGCTGGACAAAAAATACCAAACAAAACAAAAGCAAAAAGCAAGGAAGCAGACTTAGCTTGAAAAACAGGAACCAGGATCAGAGGACAAGAGCACAACAGATTAGCTCTGATTTCAACGATGCCAGGCATTGAACTGAAGGTCCAGGGAGCTTATATAGCAACGCCCCTGAACTAACGGCCCAGGTGAGGATATAGGAAAAGACAGACGCTCCAGAGTCAAATCACTAATGACCACTAGAGGGAGCAAAAAGCAAAATCACAACAGTACCCCCCCCTTAGTGAGGGGTCACCGAACCCTCACCACGACCACCAGGGCGATCAGGATGAGCGGCGTGAAAGGCACGAACTAAATCGGCCGCATGAACATCAGAGGCGACCACCCAGGAATTATCTTCCTGACCATAGCCCTTCCACTTGACCAGGTACTGAAGCCTCCGCCTGGAGAGACGAGAATCCAAGATCTTCTCCACCACGTACTCCAACTCGCCCTCAACCAACACCGGAGCAGGAGGCTCAGCAGAAGGAACCACAGGCACAACGTACCGCCGCAACAAGGACCTATGAAACACGTTGTGGATAGCAAACGACACAGGAAGATCCAGGCGAAAGGATACAGGATTAAGAATTTCCAATATCTTGTAAGGACCAATAAAACGAGGTTTAAATTTGGGAGAGGAAACCTTCATAGGAACAAAGCGGGAAGAAAGCCACACCAAATCCCCAACACGTAGTCGGGGACCCACACCGCGGCGGCGGTTGGCAAAGCGCTGAGCCCTCTCCTGTGACAACTTCAAGTTGTCCACCACAAGATTCCAGATCCGCTGCAACCTATCCACCACAGAATCCACCCCAGGGCAGTCAGAAGGTTCCACATGACCCGAAGAAAAACGAGGGTGGAAACCAGAGTTGCAGAAAAACGGCGAAACCAAGGTGGCGGAACTAGCCCGATTATTAAGGGCAAACTCAGCTAACGGCAAGAAGGTCACCCAATCGTCCTGATCAGCAGAGACAAAACACCTCAAATAAGCCTCCAAAGTCTGATTAGTTCGCTCCGTCTGTCCATTAGTCTGAGGATGGAAAGCAGACGAAAACGACAAGTCAATGCCCATCCTACTACAAAAGGATCGCCAGAATCTGGAAACGAACTGGGATCCTCTGTCTGACACAATATTCTCAGGGATGCCGTGCAAACGAACCACGTTCTGGAAAAACACAGGAACCAGATCGGAAGAGGAAGGCAGTTTAGACAAAGGAACCAAATGGACCATCTTGGAGAAGCGATCACATATCACCCAGATAACAGACATGCCCTGAGACACCGGAAGATCAGAAATGAAATCCATGGAGATATGTGTCCAAGGTCTCTTAGGGACAGGCAAGGGCAAGAGCAACCCGCTGGCACGAGAACAGCAAGGCTTAGCTCGAGCACAAGTCCCACAGGACTGTACAAATGACCGCACATCCCTAGACAAGGAAGGCCACCAAAAGGATCTGGCCACCAGATCTCTGGTGCCAAAAATTCCTGGGTGACCTGCCAACACCGAGGAATGAACCTCGGAAATGACTCTGCTGGTCCACTTATCAGGCACAAACAGTCTGTCAGGTGGACAAGAATCAGGCCTATCAGCCTGAAATCTCTGCAACACACGTCGCAGATCTGGAGAAATAGCTGACAAGATAATACCATCGTTAAGAATACCAACAGGTTCAGCGACTCCAGGAGCATCAGGCACAAAGCTCCTGGAAAGAGCATCGGCCTTCACATTCTTTGAACCTGGTAAATACGAGACAACAAAGTC
The DNA here is from genome assembly GCF_051348905.1 of Ranitomeya variabilis. Taxonomy (NCBI): domain Eukaryota; kingdom Metazoa; phylum Chordata; class Amphibia; order Anura; family Dendrobatidae; genus Ranitomeya; species Ranitomeya variabilis. The sequence continues at coordinate 656,145,460 of NC_135234.1, forward strand.
AAAACGGGAGAAAAACAATGACCAGCGGGCCTGTCTAGGATTCAGGCGTTTAGCAGACTCGAGATACATCAGATTTTTGTGATCAGTCAAGACCACCACACGATGCTTAGCACCCTCGAGCCAATGACGCCACTCCTCAAATGCCCATTTCATGGCCAACAACTCCCGATTGCCCACATCATAATTTCGCTCCGCAGGCGAAAACTTCCTAGAGAAAAAGGCGCAAGGTCTCATAACAGAGCAACCAGGGCCTCTCTGCGACAAAACGGCCCCTGCTCCAATCTCTGAAGCATCCACCTCAACTTGAAAGGGAAGCGAGACATCAGGCTGGCACAAAACAGGCGCCGAAGTAAACCGACGTTTCAACTCCTGGAAAGCCTCCACGGCAGCAGGAGCCCAATTAACCACATCGGAGCCCTTCTTGGTCATATCCGTCAAAGGTTTCACAATGCTAGAAAAGTTAGCGATAAAACGACGGTAGAAGTTAGCGAAACCCAAGAACTTCTGAAGACTCTTAACTGACGAGGGCTGAGTCCAATCAAGAATAGCTCGGACCTTGACTGGGTCCATCTCCACAGCAGAAGGGGAAAAAATGAACCCCAAAAAGGGAACCTTCTGTACACCAAAACGACACTTTGAGCCCTTGACAAACAAAGAATTTTCACGCAAAATTTTAAAGACCATCCTGACCTGCTCCACATGCGAGTCCCAATTATCAGAAAAAACCAGAATATCATCCAGATAAACGATCAGAAATTTATCCAGATAGTTCCGGAAAATGTCATGCATAAAGGACTGAAAAACTGAAGGGGCATTAGAGAGCCCAAAAGGCATCACCAAGTACTCAAAATGACCTTCGGGCGTATTGAATGCGGTTTTCCATTCATCCCCTTGCTTAATGCGCACAAGGTTGTAGGCACCACGAAGGTCTATCTTGGTAAACCACTTGGCACCTTTAATCCGGACAAACAAGTCAGACAACAGCGGCAAAGGATACTGAAATTTGACAGTGATCTTATTTAAAAGCCGATAGTCAATACAAGGCCTCAAAGATCTGTCCTTTTTAGCCACAAAAAAGAATCCCGCACCAAGAGGGGAAGAAGACGGACGGATGTGTCCTTTCTCCAGAGACTCCTTGATATATGAACGCATAGCGGTATGTTCAGGTATCGACAGATTAAACAGTCTTCCCTTAGGAAATTTACTGCCTGGAATCAAATCAATCTATTGCACAGTCACATTCCCTATGAGGAGGCAATGCACTGGACCTGGACTCGCTAAAGACATCCTGATAATCAGACAAGTACTCCGGAACTTCCGAAGGCGTAGAAGAAGCAATAGACACAGGCAGGGAATCCTCATGAATACCACGACAGCCCCAACTAGACACTGACATAGCCTTCCAGTCAAGGACTGGATTATGGGTCTGTAACCATGGCAGCCCCAAAACAACCAAATCATGCATTTTATGTAGAACGAGAAAACGTATCACCTCGCGGTGTTCAGGAGTCATGCACATGGTAACCTGTGTCCAATACTGCGGCTTATTTTCTGCCAATGGCGTAGCATCAATACCCCTAAGAGGGATAGGATTTTCTAATGGTTCAAGAATAAAACCACAGCGCTTAGCAAATGAGAGATCCATAAGACTCAGGGCAGCACCTGAATCTACAAACGCCATGACAGGATAAGATGACAGTGAGCAAATCAAAGTTACAGACAGAATAAACTTAGGATGCAAATTACCAACGGTGACAGGACTAACAACCTTAGATATACGTTTAGAGCATGCTGAGATAACATGTGTAGAATCACCACAGTAGTAGCACAAGCCATTCCGGCGTCTATGAATTTTCCTCTCATTTCTAGTCAGGATTCTATCACATTGCATCAAATCAGGTGTCCGTTCAGACAACACCATGAGGGAATTTGCGGTTTTTCTATCACATTGCATCACATCAGGTGTCTGTTCAGACAACAACATGAGGGAATTTGCGGTTTTGCGCTCCCGCAACCGCCGATCAATTTGAATAGCCAGGGACATGGTATCATTCAGACCTGTGGGAATGGGAAAACCCACCATAACATTCTTAATGGCCTCAGAAAGGCCATTTCTAAAATTAGCGGCCAGTGCACACTCGTTCCAATGTGTCAGCACGGACCATTTCCGAAATTTTTGGCAATACACCTCAGCCTCGTCCTGGCCCTGAGACATAGCCAGCAAGGCTTTCTCTGCCTGAATCTCAAGATTGGGTTCCTCATAAAGTAAACCGAGCGCCAGAAAAAACGCATCAATATCAGCCAATGCCGGATCTCCTGGCGCCAACGAAAAAGCCCAATCCTGAGGGTCACCCCGTAAGAATGAAATAACAATTTTTACTTGTTGAGCAGAGTCTCCAGACGAACAAGGTTTCAGGGACAAAAATAATTTACAATTATTCCTGAAATTCCTAAACTTAAATCGGTCTCCTGAAAACAGTTCAGGAATCGGAATCTTGGGTTCAGACCTAGGATTTCTGGTAACATAATCTTGTATACCCTGCACACGAGCGGCAAGCTGGTCCACACTTGTAATCAAGGTCTGGACATTCATGTCTGCAGCAAGCTTAAGCCACTCTGAGGTAAAGGGGAAAAGAAAAAAAAAATGAGAGAGGAAAAAAAAAAAACTCAAAATTTTCTTTCTTATAATCCCACTTCTGCAATGCATTTAACATTTAGTACTGGCCTGGCATACTGTTATGACCCCAGTGGACAGGGTCTCAGAGGAACGTGTAAGTCTGCAAGATACAAAAATCCAGCTCATAGGGCTGTGGTAACTGGGTTGACCAAATAGCTACTCCTAACGCCAACACTAGAAGTAGCCGGGGATCATGCCTACGGTGATCGCTAGATGACTCGCGCCAGCCGGAGAATCTAACTACCCCTAGGAGAAGAAAACAAAGACCTCTCTTGCCTCCAGAGAAAGGGACCCCAAAGCAAGATACAAGCCCCCCACAAATAATAACGGTGAGGTAAGAGGAAATGACAAACAAAGAAATGAACCAGGTTCAGCAAAGAGAGGCCAGCTTACTAATAGCAGAATATAGCAAGATAACTTATCTGGTCAACAAAAACCCTATAAAAATCCACGCTGGAGATTCAAGAACCCCCGAACCGTCTAACGGTCCGGGGGGAGAACACCAGCCCCCTAGAGCTTCCAGCAAAGGTCAGGATACAGAAAGGAACAAGCTGGACAAAAAATACCAAACAAAACAAAAGCAAAAAGCAAGGAAGCAGACTTAGCTTGAAAAACAGGAACCAGGATCAGAGGACAAGAGCACAACAGATTAGCTCTGATTTCAACGATGCCAGGCATTGAACTGAAGGTCCAGGGAGCTTATATAGCAACGCCCCTGAACTAACGGCCCAGGTGAGGATATAGGAAAAGACAGACGCTCCAGAGTCAAATCACTAATGACCACTAGAGGGAGCAAAAAGCAAAATCACAACAGACAGGGACGTGGACGTGGGCGTGGGGATGTCAGTGGTGCCTGACAAGGCACTGAGTCTGGGAGACAGAAGAAGGTTGATGCATCTATGTTCCTGGCGAAAATTGCCAGTCTGGAATGTAAACGTGTCTGGAAACCAGAAGAGCAAGAACAGATACCGTCTTGGATGGCAGATAAGGCCTCAATGAAATTTTCTAATAGCACCTAATTCTCCCCGACCACACAGTCTACTGTCCATACACAGAATGCTGAGTCATCAAATCCTCAACCTGTTCCTACTCCCACCCCCCTCAGTAGTCACAGGAAACATTTGACCCCTTGCTTGGCCTCTCCGATGATCTGTTTTGTACATCATATGATCCTTTGGTTGCCTCTCGCCTCTCAATGCGCAACATTGAAGAGGAACATGAGGAGGTATCGTCTGTTCATGGCCAAATATTTGAAAACCCACGGACAGAAGAAAGCCACTTTCAGCCACGTGATATACCAGCTCAAGAGGTGGAGGCTGATGATGATGAGACACAGTTGCCATCTGACCAGCCGACAATATCAACACAGAAGGAGGATGACATGGACGACGAGGTGGTCGATGATGAGTCCACTGATCCGACCTGGACCGTTGGTATGCATAGCCAACACAGCAGCACAGAGGAAGAAGGTGGATACGTAGCACCAACAAAGGCACTAAGGGCTACTGGTTTGAGCAGAGTGCAAAGTGTGTCAACGGTTGCCAAGAGCAATCCCTCTGTGCCCCAAGTCAAGGCAAGGGGGCATTCATCCTCTGTCTGGAATTTTTTTTTTGGATAGTCCTTCTGAACCAAACATTGTCATCTGTAGCATCTGCCATATGAAGCTGAGCAGAGGCCAGGGCAAAGGCAACCAGAGCACCACCAGTATACATAAACACATGGCAGCCAAGCATCCTAGTCGGTGGGCGAAACAACAGAGTACCAAATCAGTGTTTGTGGGTCAAACCACTGCCATGTCGCCTGTGATCCGTCCTTCCCAATCTGTTGGCTATGAAACAGATGCTCATACCTCCTGCTCATAAGCTGTGGTTGCAGAAACACAGGACACAACAATCCCATACATGTGTTTGTCCCAGCCAAGTGCCCAGTTGTCCGTGCCCCAGATCTATGAAAGGAAGCATAAATACCAACCCATGCACCCACAAGCACAAATACTATATGCGCACATTGCCAAGTTGCTAGCCATGGAGATGTTGCTGCTTAGGCTTATGGGGACACAGTCTTTCCATGATCTCTTGGCTGTGGCTGCCCCACGATACTCTGTTCCCAGCCAGCACTATTATTCCCGGTGTGCCGTCCCTGCGGTACACCAGCACATATCAAATAATCTAAAGTGTGCTCTCACCAACGCTGTAACCGGGAAGGTCCACCTATCAACAGATAGGTGGACAAGTAGTTGTGGACAGGAACGATACATTTCTGTCATGGCACACTGGCTGAACCTGGTAGAGGGTGGGACAAAGTCGCAAACTGGAACATCACTTATCCTACCCACGCCACGTATAGCGTGCCCAACCTCAGTCATGGTTTCCAAATCATCATATACATCCTGTCTCCACTCTTCCTCCTCCGCCTCCTCATCCTATGCTGCATTACCCTCCACATCACTCCCAAGTTGGGAAATGTGCAGCAGCGCATCGGCAAAGCGGCAACACGCGCTGCTGAAGCTGATCTGTTTAGGTCAAACACCACACACTGCAGCAGAGCTGGTACACGTGTCATGCATGGCTCACGTGCTGAACATAGTGGTTCAGAAATGTATCAAAACATACCCTGACTTGCCGTACCTATTTGAGAAGGTGCGACGCATTTGTGCCCATGTCCACCATTCCTCTACCACTGTTGCCGATCTTGCAGCGCTTCAAAAGCAATTTAATTTGCCAAATCACCATCTCATTTGCGACCTGCCCACACGGTGGAACTCAACATATCATATGTTGGCAAGGATTAGTGAGCAGCAGAGGGCACTTTCTGAATATCAGCTTAAACATGCTCGTCAGACTGCGAGTCAGCCAAAACACATAACAACTGTTGAGTGAGTGTGGATCGCTGACATTTGTAAGGTGCTTGATAACTTTGAGTACTGCACCAACCTCATGAGCGGTGATCAGGCTATTATCAGCGTTATCATTCCGATGCTATGCATGTTGAAAGATTCGCTGCATAATCTAAACATGGAATCTTTGAGTGCCCATCAGCAGGGTATGGAGCAAGATTTCATACTGGGTGATCCTACCCAGCCCAGCATGATGAGGCAAGATTGGGTGATGAAAATGACTTATTTTTATGTGGTACCGAGGGGACCCATGATGCTACAGAGGGGACTCCCAACCCCATCTTCAGGTTTGTCCAGCATGAGTGGGCTGGAGAGGAGGAGATGGAGGAGGAGGAGAGTCAGTGTGAGGAGAGGATGGGTATTGTTCCTCCTTCTGGGGCCACAGAAAATTTGCCTCATTGCAGCTTGGCACACATGGCACAGTTCATGTCTAATTGTCTGTCCCAAGACCCTCGCGTGTTCCACATTTTTAACAGCAACCTATACTTTCTCGTAGGGTTGAGCGAAACAGATCAGCCAATTTCAAAAGTCGCCGACTTTTGGGAAAGTCGGGTTTCGTGAAACCCGACCCGATCTCACTGTGGGATCGGGTTGGCCGTCGGCGATCTTCGCTCCAAAGTCGGGTTTCGTTTTTTTTATACATATATATATATATATATATATATATATATATATATATATATATATAATTGAGACACATATATATATATATATATTTATATTTACTTCAGCGCGATATATGTGAAATGCCGGTAATTCAATTGCCGGCTTTTAATTTCTCCTGCCTAAACCCGACATGATATGAGACATGGTTTACATACAGTAAACCATGTCATATCCCCCTTTTTTTTGCATATTCCACACTACTAATGTTAGTAGTGTGTATGTGCAAAATTTCAGCGCTGTAGCTATTAAATTTAAGGGTTAAATCGCGGAAAAAATTGGCGTGGGCTCCCGCGCAATTTTCTCCGCCAGAGTGGTAAAGCCAGTGACTGAGGGCAGATATTAATAGCCTAGAGAGGGTCCATGGTTATTGGCCCCCCTGGCTACAAACATCTGCCCCCAGCCACCCCAGAAAAGGCACATCTGGAAGATGCGCCTATTCTGGCACTTGGCCACTCTCTTCCCACTCCCGTGTAGCGGTGGGATATGGGGTATTGAAGATGGTATGTATATTGTTGGTTTATTATGTTTCCTTTGTTACAGAGCGAGGGTCTTCAGGTGGATTGAGAGAACAATAAAATATTACAACAACCTGTGTGTTTATTTCATTAAAATACTTTGCAATATTGTGTGTGTTTTTTTAACCATTTCATACAATTGGATTAATAATGGATAGGTGTCATAATTGACGCCTCTCCATTATTAATCTGGCTTAATGTCACCTTACAATAGCAAGGTGGCATTAACCCTTCATTACCCCATATCCCACCGCTACACGGGAGTGGGAAGAGAGTGGCCAAGTGCCAGAATAGGCGCATCTTCCAGATGTGCCTTTTCTGGGGTGGCTGGGGGCAGATGTTTGTAGCCAGGGGGGGCCAATAACCATGGACCCTCTCTAGGCTATTAATATCTGCCCTCAGTCACTGGCTTTACCACTCTGGCGGAGAAAATTGCGCGGGAGCCCATGCCAATTTTTTTCACGATTTAACCCTTAAATTTAACCCCTTAAGCCCCGAGGGTGGTTTGCACGTTAATGACCGGGCCAATTTTTACAATTCTGACCACTGTCCCTTTATGAGGTTATAACTCTGGAACGCTTCAACGGATCTTGGCGATTCTGACACTGTTTTCTCGTGACATATTGTACTTCATGATAGTGGTAAAATTTCTTTGATATTACCTGCGTTTATTTGTGAAAAAAATGTAAATTTGGCGAAAATTTTTAAAATTTTGCCATTTTCCAACTTTGAATTTTTATGCCCTTAAATCACAGAGATATGTCACACAAAATACTTAATAAGTAACATTTCCCACATGTCTACTTTACATCAGCACAATTTTGGAAACAAATTTTTTTTTTGTTAGGGAGTTATAAGGGTTAAAAGTTGACCAGCGATTTCTCATTTTTACAACAAAATTTACAAAACCATTTTTTTTAGGGACCACCTCACATTTGAAGTCACATTTAGGGGTCTATATAGCAAAAAATACCCAAAAGTGACACCATTCTAAAAACTGCACCCCTCAAGCTGATCAAAACCACATCCAAGAAGTTTATTAACCCTTCTGGTGCTTCATGAGAGCTAAAGCAATGTTGAAGGCAAAAATGAAAATTTAACTTTTTAGTCATGAAAACGATCTTTTAGCAACAATTTTTTTATTTTCCCAAAGGTAACAGGAGAAATTGGACCGCAAACGTTGTTGTCCAATTTGTCCTGAGTACGCTGATACCCCATATGTGGGGGGGAACCACTGTTTGGGTGCATGGCAGGGCTCAGAAGTGAAGGAGCGCCATTTGACTTCTTCAAGCTAAAATTAGCTGGAATTGAGATCGGACGCCATGTCGCGTTTGGTGAGCCCCTGATGTGCCTAAACAGTGGAAACCCCCCACAAGTGACCCCATTTTGGAAACTAGACCCCCTAAGGAACTTATCTAGATGTGTGGTGAGCACTTTTATCCCCAAAGTGCTTCACAGAAGTTTATACCGCCCATGCGTGAAAATAAAAAAACGTATTTTTTCCACAAACATGATGGTTTAGTCCCCAATTTTTTATTTTCACAAGGGTAACTGAAGAAATTGGACCACAAAAGTTGTAGTCCAATTTGTCCTGAGTACGACAATACCCCATATGTGAGAAGGATCCACTGTTTGGGCGCATGGCAGGGCTCAGAAGGGAAGGAGTGCCATAAGACTTTTTCAAGCTAAAATTAGCTGGAATTGAGATCGGACGCCATGTCGTGTTTGGTGAGCCCCTGATGTGCCGAAACAGTGGAAACCCCCCACAAGTGACCCCATTTTGGAAACTAGACCCCCTAAGGAACTTATCTAGATGTGTGGTGAGCACTTTTATCCCCCAAGTGCTTCACAGAAGTTTATACCGCCCGTGCGTGAAAATAAAAAATCCTATTTTTTCCACAAACATGATAGTTTAGTCCCCAATTTTTAATTTTCACAAGGGTAACTGAAGAAATTGGACCACAAAAGTTGTATTCCAATTTGTCCTGAGTACGTCAATACCCCATATGTGGGGCGGAACCACTGTTTGGGCGCATGGCAGGGCTCAGAAGGGAAGGAGCGCCATAAGACTTTTTCAAGCTAAAATTAGCTGGAATTGAGATTGGACGCCATGTCGTGTTTGGTGAGCCCCTGATGTGCCTAAACAGTGGAAACCCCCCACAAGTGACCCCATTTTGGAAACTAAACCCCCTAAGGAACTTATCTAGATGTGTGGTGAGCACTTTTATCCCCCAAGTGCTTCACAGAAGTTTATACCGCCCATGCGTGAAAATAAAAAAACGTATTTTTTCCACAAACATGATCGTTTAGTCCCCAATTTTTTATTTTCACAAGGGTAACTGAAGAAATTGGACCACAAAAGTTGTAGTCCAATTTGTCCTGAGTACGACAATACCCCATATGTGGGGCGGAACCACTGTTTGGGCGCATGGCAGGGCTCAGAAGGGAAGGAGTGCCATAAAACTTTTTCAAGCTGAAATTAGCTGGAATTGAGATCGGACGCCATGTCGCGTTTGGTGAGCCCCTGATGTGCCTAAAAAGTGGAAACCCCCCACAAGTGACCCCATTTTGGAAACTAGACCCCCTAAGGAACTTATCTAGATGTGTGGTGTGCACTTTTATCCCCCAAATGCTTCACAGAAGTTTATACCACCCGTGCGTGAAAATAAAAAATCCTATTTTTTCCACAAACATGATAGTTTAGTCCCCAATTTTTAATTTTCACAAGGGTAACTGAAGAAATTGGCCCACAAAAGTTGTAGTCCAATTTGTCCTGAGTACGCCAATACCCCATATGTGGGGCGGAACCACTGTTTGAGCGCATGGCAGGGCTCAGAAGGGAAGGAGCGCCATAAGACTTTTTCAAGCTAAAATTAGCTGGAATTGAGATTGGACACCATGTTGTGTTTGGTGAGCCCCTGATGTGCCTAAACAGTGGAAACCCCCCACAAGTGACCCCATTTTGGAAACTAGACACCCTAAGGAACTTATCTAGATGTGTGGTGTGCACTTTTATCCCCCAAGTGCTTCACAGAAGTTTATACCGCCCGTGCGTGAAAATAAAAAATCCTATTTTTTCCACAAACATGATGGTTTAGTCCCCAATTTTTTATTTTCACAAGGGTAAGTGAAGAAATTGGACCACAAAAGTTGTAGTCCAATTTGTCCTGAGTATGCCAATACCCTATATGTGGGGGGAACCACTGTTTAGGCGCATGGCAGGGCTCAGAAGGGAAGGAGCGCCATAAGACTTTTTCAAGCTAAAATTAGCTGGAATTGAGATTGGACGCCATGTCACGTTTGGTGAGCCCCTGATGTGCCTAAACAGTGGAAACCTCCCTCAAGTGACCCCAATTTGGAAACTAGACCCCCTAAGGAACTTGTCTAGATGTGTGGTGAGAACTTTGAACCCCCAAGTGTTTCACTGAAGTTTATAACGCCCGGGCGTGAAAATAAAAAATCCTATTTTTTGCCCACAAAAATGATCTTTTAGTCCCCAATTTTTTAATTTCCCAAGGGTAACAGGAGAAATTGGACCACAAAAGTTGTTGTCCAATTTGTCCTGAGTAGGCTGGTACCCCATATGTGGGAGAAAACTACTGTTTGGGCACACGTCAGGGCTCGGAAGGGAAGCAGTGACATTTTGGAATGCAGGCTTTGATGGAATCATCTGCGGCCGTCATGTTCCGTTTGACGAGCCCCTGATGTGCCTAAACAGTGGAAAACCCCCACAAGTGACCCCAATTTGGAAACTAGACCCCCTAAGGAACTTGTCTAGATGTGTGGTGAGAACTTTGAACCCCCAAGTGTTTCACTGAAGTTTATAACGCCCGGGCGTGAAAATAAAAAATCCTATTTTTTGCACACAAAAATGATCTTTTAGTCCCCAATTTTTTAATTTCCCAAGGGTAACAGGAGAAATTGGACCACAAAAGTTGTTGTCCAATTTGTCCTGAGTAGGCTGGTACCCCATATGTGGGAGAAAACTACTGTTTGGGCACACGTCAGGGCTCGGAAGGGAAGTAGTGACGTTTTGGAACGCAGGCTTTGATGGAATCTTCTGCGGCCATCACGTTCCATTTGACGAGCCCCTGATGTGCCTAAACACTGGAAACCCCCCACAAGTGACCCCAATTTGGAAACTAGACCCCCTAAGAAACTAGTCTAGATGTCTGGTGAGAACTTTGAACCCCCAAGTGTTTCACTAAAGTTTATAACGCCCGGGCGTGAAAATAAAAAATCCTATTTTTTGCCCACAAAAATGATCTTTTAGTCCACAATTTTTTAATTTCCCAAGGGTAACAGGAGAAATTGGACCACAAAAGTTGTTGTCCAATTTGCCCTGAGTACGCTGGTACCCCACATGTGGGAAAAAACTGTTTGGGCACACGTTGGGGCTCGAAAGGGAAGTACTGACGTTTTTGAATGCAGACTTTGATGGAATCGTCTGCGGGCGTCATGTTCCGTTTGCAGAGCCCCTGATGTTCCTAAACAGGAAAAAAACCCACAAGTGACAACATTTTGGAAAGTAGACCCCCAGAGAACTTACCTAGATGTGCCAACTTTGGAATTATTCTATTTCCTGTAAAGTAAATTAGTAGTGCATGGAGGTGTGGTACAATTTAAAGCAATCCTTCATACACAGGCCAGGTTTGTCGGGGCAGGTGTCGCATTGATAGATGGTGTCCCTTCGAATTCCTCTTTTGTAGCACACTCGGCACCTTTTTTGCGGCTTACCTTTTTTTTCAGTTGGCGGGACCACCCCAGGAAAATGCTGGCCTGGTACGATACGTGCACCTTCAGTTCCAGAAGTACTGGGGCCCGCTCCTTCCCTCGTGCCAAACATCAGGGCCTTAACCACTACCTCCTGGAAATGAAGGTACGACGTATCGGTGTTGCGTGCACATCGTGACAGCAGGAAAGCGTTGAGCATTGCCATTTGTACGATGTGCACGGACAGCTTTTTGTACCACACCCTGGCCTTTCTCCAAAGCACTGTATGGTTGGAGGAGTTGATCGGAGAGATCAACGCCCCCCATGTTTTTGTTGTACCCCAGTACACAGTCCGGTTTGCAGACCTGTGCAGAGGTACCCCGTACAGTGCTGAGGGCGCTGCCATCACCGTGTATGGTGGTCAACAGAAGGACATCCCTTTTGTCCTTGTAATTGACAACCAGCAGGTGGTCACTACATTGGGCTTTGCTCTCGCCTTTTCTGAGCATCTGCCCAAGTAGCGTCTTTGGGAGGCCTTTCTGATTTTTGCGGACAGTACCGCAGGCTGCGGTACCTCGCGCAGAGAGGGATTTGTAGAGTGGGATGCTGGAATAAAAGTTATCAGTGTAGAGGTGATAACCTTTATCCAGCAGTGGGTGCACCAAATCCCACACAATTTTCCCACTCACTCCCAGGATAGAAGGACTCTCAGGCGGTTCAATCCTGCTGTCCTTCCCTTCGTAGACTCTAAAGCTGTGGGTGTACCCTGAGGTACTCTTACACAGCTTGTAGAGTTTGATTCCGTACCTGGCCCTCTTGCTGGGTAGGTATTGACGGAATCTAAGCCGCCCCTTAAAATGAATTAAGGACTCATCCACGCAGATGTCCCTTTGAGGCACGTACACTTCTGCAAACTTTTTGTTGAAGTGTTCGATGACCGGCCGAACTTGAACAGACGGTCAAAGTTGGGGTCATCTCGTGCGGGACACCGTGCATTATCGTTGTAATGCAGGAACTTATGGATGGCCTCAAAACGCGTCCGGGTCATGACCATTCGGAATACTGGAGTGTTATATAAAATATCCACACTCCAATATTGCCGAAGTTCAGGCTTCTTCAGGATCCCCATGTGGAGGACCAGGCCCCAAAACTGCATCATTTCAACTGCGTCTACAGGAGACCAGTTAGAATATGGTGAACCCGAGTTTTGGTCCAAAAATTGCCGAGCATACAGATTAGTTTGCTCCACCATGAGGTTGACGAAAGCCTCAGAGAAAAAGACTTTGAAAAAGTCTAGTTCTGTGAGGCCAGTGGTGTCAAACTTGATTCCTGATTCTGCCACAAAATCAGGAATCAGTGGCTCGTAATTTTCGGGTGGCGAGGTCCATATGGGGTCCGCAGTGGGGTGCGCTGGTTCTTCTTCAGCAATGGTGGGCGCTTCATCTTCATCTTCATCAACGATGGGCCTAGCCTCATCTTCTGTCCTGCGGCGTCTGCGTGGCGGTTCCGCAGGGCCGGAGGAGGAAGATGAGGAGTGGGAAGAGGATGAGGAAGAATCAGAAAAATAAAGAAAAGTGGGATCCTCTCCCTCGCTATCAGTGTCGGAGGCAAGGAAAGAATATGCCTCCTCCGCTGAATAGCGCTGTTGGGACGAACGGGACGAGCGGGACATTTTTTTTGTAAGTGTGGTGCTTGGGTGCACTTTATTGGTAACTATGTGTAAGTGTGGGGGGATAGTGCTTGGTGCAAACTACTCTGAAAAGAAAAAGCTAAAAGGAAAAAAAAATACCTGTGAAAGAAAAGTATAAAACAGCAGGCCCTAGCTCTGATAAGTGAACCGCGTCACTTATCAAAGTTTGGCGGCTGCTGGGTGTGTGAACGGGGATGTGAAAAAAAAAACCGCAGGCACGAGAGCTCTGATAAATGAACCGCGTCACTTATCAAAGTTCAGTGGCTGCTGGGTGTGTGAACGGGGATGTGAAAAAAAAACGCAGGCACGAGAGCTCTGATAAATGAACTGCGTCACTTATCAAAGTTCAGTGGCTGCTGGGTGTGTGAACGGGGATGTGAAAAAAAAACGCAGGCACGAGAGCTCTGATAAATGAACCGCGTCACTTATCAAAGTTCAGTGGCTGCTGGGTGTGCGAACGGGGATGTGAAAAAAAAAACGCAGGCACGAGAGCTCTGATAAATGAACCGCGTCACTTATCAAAGTTCAGCGGCTGCTGGGTGCGTGCACAGGGATGTGAGAAAAAAAAAAAAGAAAAGCACGGGTTAGACGCGGCGGGGTGAGCGCACGGAGATGTGAGGAAAAAAAAAGAAAAGGAAAGCACGGGTTAGACACGGCGGGGTGAGTGCACGGAGATGTGGGGGAAAAAAAAAAGGAAAGCACGGGTTAGATACGGCGGGGTGAGCGCACGGAGATGTGGGGAAAAAAAAAAGAAAAGAAAGGCAAGGGTCAGATGCGGAGGCTGGGTGAGCGCACGGGAATGTGTAAAAAAAAAAAAGAAAACGGCAGGCACGAGAGCTTTGATAAGTGAACCGCGTCACTTATCAAAGTTCGGCGGCTGCTGGGTATGCACACAGGTGTGGTGAAAAAAAAAAAGGAAAACGGCAGGCACAAGCTCTGATAAGTGAACTGCGTCACTTATCAAAGTTTGGCGGCTGCGGGATGGGTGTACGGAATTGGGCAAAGGGGGCTGCTGAAAAAAAAGCAAGCACGAGTGTTGATCAGTGAACTGCGTCACCAATCAACGCTCGGCGGCTGCTAAAAGTGCACACGGAGGCGACGCAAAGAGGGACGGAGGGGGTAAAAAAGAGGGGGGAAGGGGGGATGGGTGGATGGAGGGGGGGATGGGTGGATGGAGGGGGGGATGGGGGGATGAAGTGAGACCGGGTAGGGGCTGTTAGCACTTACCTTTTGTAGTCTCTCTTCTTTCTTTGGTTTTCTTTCTTCTTTCTTCTTTCTTTCGCTTTTTTTGTATCGCAGGGGATTGTGGTGTTACAGGCTTCTGTAGCACCACAAGGCCCAGCAAGACAGGATCTGGCTGTGTGACCGCTCAGCAGGAGTCCCTCAGCTAGAGTGAGGACCCCTGCAGAGCGGTCACACAGGTCACCTGCAGGTGACAGACAGGTCACAGAGCGGTTACACCGCTGCTGTGAGCTGTCATTGGTGGGATCGAATGATAACATCGATCCCACCAATACCTGCAGGGCTTGGTGACCATGGCAACTGCCTAGGATCCCTCCGATCCTAGGCAGGTCACTGCCAGGTCACCAGCAGAGCACACAGCGGTCACAACGTGACCGCCGCTGTGCCCTGTGATTGGCGCGATCGTCGATCGCATCGATCGCGCCAATCAGCACCTGCAGGCCCTGCTGGGCCTGCACTAGTCACTGGCCTGTGATCGGTGGCATTGCAGCACCGATCCAGGCCGCTACAGCAGGGAGCAGGGCGTACGGTACAGAAGGGCACAGCGGCGGTATTCCCTGTGATTGGCGCGATCGTCGATCGCATCGATCGCGCCAATCAGCTCCTGCAGGCCCTGCTGGGCCTGCACTAGGCTCTGGCCTACGATCGGTGCTATTGCAGTAATACCGCCGCTGTGCCCTGCGATTGGCGCGATCGATACGATCGGCGATCGCGCCAATCTGGGGGGGTTTTGCCGGTGGCTGGCGTTGCCAGGCACCGGCCCTAGGATCGAGTACATCGGAACTCGATCCTAGCCTGCGATCTCATTGTTTCAGCTGCTCCGATTGGCTGAAACAATGAGGAACGCTGTGATTGGCTGTTCAGAATTGAATAGCCAATCACAGCGATCCAGAGGCCTGGGGGGCGCAGCCAGGCCCGGGGATGTCGGCGCCATCTTCATCCAGGTAAGATGGCGCCGGAAATTTAATGCGATCACCGCGACTTAAGTCGCGATGTCGCATTAAACAGTATGACGTACTATCCCGTCGGTGGGAATTAAGGCCCACCCCACCTCGACGGGATAGTACGTCATATGGGATTAAGGGGTTAATAGCTACAGCGCCGAAATTTTGCACATACACACTACTAACATTAGTAGTGTGGAATATGCAAAAAAAAGGGATATGAGATGGTTTACTGTATGTAAACCATGTCTCATATCATGTCGGATTTAGGCAGGAGAAATTAAAAGCCGGCAATTGAATTACCGGCTTTTCACATATATCGCGCTGAAGTAAATATAAAAATATATAGATTTTCCATTACCTTGCATTGGGTTTCGTGTTTCGGCCGATCCCCGACCCCGACTTTTCAAGAAGATCGGCCGATTTCACTCGACTCGACTTTTGAGAAAGTCGGGTTTCCTGAAACCCGACTCGACCTCAAAAAAGGAAAAGTCGCTCAACCCTACTTTCTCGACCCACGGTGCAAGGACAAATTTCCTTCGCTACTGTTGCAGTTACCAAGGGTTTCACAATTGAATCAATCAAGAGGGCTGTTGTCCATCATTTGATGACAACATCAGACTCAGACACCACTGGTAGCAGAGGTACCAGCTCTTTGCAACAGAATGCATTAATGGGGAGAAACACACCCAGCAGGTCCAAAAGAGGTGGGGGAAAAATGTCCACAAACTGGGCCATCTTCAATAAACCTGCTCATCAGCAAGGGCTATGTGGACCGGTAACAATGTCAAGGAGGCAGAAGTTGAACAACATGATCAACGAGTATCTAAGTGACCATACCTTCCTGACGCTTTGGTTCCATTTAATTATTGGGTACACAAGCTGCACGGTTGGCCAGACCTCTTATATGCTTTGGAGGTGCTGGCCTGCCCTGCTGCTAGTGTGGTGTCAGAGAGTGTTTTGAGTGCCGCTGGGGCGATCATCACAGATACACACACACTACAGAGAATGCAGACAGGCTAACTCTGATAAAATTTAACAAGGACTGGATTTTGCCCCAGTTTTTAAGCCCTCCAGATGATATCATCCCAACGTATAGTCACCCAAAACGTTATTTTATGCTACTGGTGATCATGTCCATCCCTTGCGATTGAAACCCCTTTCCTCCTTCTAATTACATGTGCATCCTACTCCTGCTTCTGCCACATGTACCTCATGGTCAACAAGCTAGAAACAATGTTCCATTCATTAATATTTCCCATCGGAGGCAATTGTGATGAGACCTCCTTCCTGCATCAACCATGGTATCATGCCCCTTGGGCTAATTTTTGGAAACACTATGTGTATGCTTGCACATTGGGCACTGGAACTACCGTGCTAGTAGTCTAGTTTCATAATTGTCTGGCTCTTGAGGCTTCCTTCCTGCGTCAACCATGATACATCCCCTTGGGCTCATTTTTGGAAGCATTATGTCTATGCCTGCATATTGGGCACTGGAACTACCATGCTAGTAGTCTAGTTTCATAATTGTCTGGCTCTTGATGCCTCCTTCCTGCGTCAAACATGATACAGCCCCAAGGGCTAATTTTTTTAAGACACTATGCCTGCACATTGTGCAGTGGCAGTGGAACAACAAGGACAGTAGTCCAACCTTTAGAATTGTGAACCCCTTGTGATGATGATGGGTGGCTTCTTCCTGCGTTAACCAACACACAGCTTTTTACCGCCTGCTTTTAAACAATCATGCACCCATTTCAGCCTTTTCCTCAGACCCCTAGACCGCTTTGTAGGGTCCAGCATAAAATTACTCGCATTTCTCATTGACTTGCATTGGACTCGCTACTCATTACGAATACCTGAGTATTAAGACCTACTCGTTACGAGTATAGCGAGTCAAAATATTTCACTACTCGCTCATCCCTAGTTATCACCAAAGATCTGGCTTCGGCACTGCTAGTCAATGACCCTACTATTGCTACTTTATACCTTATTCCTAAGATTCATAAGAACTCAATACCACCTGGTCGACCAATAATCTCTGGTAGAGGGAACTTTCTGGAACATGTAAATTGATGGATTGATTTCCACCTCCAACCTGTCAGGACTCTGAACATTTTTTACCTTTTGTGCATTACTGCCCTTTTCCAAGATGGCATCTTTGGTCTCATGTGCACTGTGTCTTCCTGCTATAAAACTCCACCCCAGCCTTCAGTCTGTGCTAGAGTATTCTGCCTTGCATCCAGCTCCTGACCTCTGATGACTCCCTGGCTATACACCTGCTCCTGTGAACCTTTGTGGTGATCCTGCTACTCTGCTCTGAGTTCCTGCTGCATACACAAGTTTCCAGTAATCCTCCTTCATCTGCTGTTCGTGTTTACTTCCATCTGCATTTGCTGGACATGTAAGCTGTTTCTGCTTTGCAATAACCTGAGACTATTAACCAGGCCTCCCTGGTTGAGCTAAGATATGATTTGAACTGCCTAATAAGCATATCTATCTGTGCCTGGACTAAGACAAGGATTTATTTGTGTCAAGTATCCTCAAGAATAACTGTGCTTCATAGACTTTCTGCTTGATTGCATTTTCCTCTGAAGTTTCCTATAGACTGCTAAGCTGCGTTTATTATTTGCACCAAGTGTTGTGGACTTGAGTTTCTCTCTGCACCTGTTTGAATCACCATGTGATAATATAGACTTTACCACTTATAAAACTCTGTCCTGTAGTTGTCTTGTTCCACGCAAAGAGTCTCCTGAGTTATCCCCTATAATTATTACACAACCCTTGGTTGCTAATCTTCCGTCCTTCCTCAAGGATATGGGTGAACTTTTACATAAGGTCAACAGTTTGTGTTTGAATGGTGATAACTTACTAGTCTCAGCAGACGTGGGATCCCTCTATACCAATATTAAACATTCAGATGGTATTGCAGTGGTACGGTATTTCCTCGAGACATCTCCATTGTCTCTGGTTTTGAGGGAACTTCTGCTTGAGCTACTTGAGTTCATCCTAACCCATAATTTTTTTGTGTTTAAGGGGTCCTTCTACCTACAGCTCCAGGGGACAGCATTGGGAGCGGCCTTTGCGCCGTCCTATGCTAATCTGGTCCTGGGACTGTGGGAGAGGGACCTCCTCCTGTCAGACCAACAAGTGCCGATGGACCGTGTCACCTTTTGGACATGGTACATCGACGACATCTTCTTTGTCTGACAGGGCACATCCATTGACCTTCAACAGTTCATATCCACCCTGAACAAAAATGACCTCAATATTCACCTCACTTTTGTGTGGAATCCTGATAAAATCGACTTTTTAGATGTCACTATCAAGAGAGATCTTGCAGGCAATATCCAGACTGACATTTTTAGGAAGGCCACATCAACGAATACACTATTGCATGCCTCCTCCTGTCAGCCTAACCATATGTTAAAATCTATCCCTGTTGGGCAGTTCCTCCGCTTGCATCGTATTTGTTCTACTGAGTATGATTTTGAGAGGCGGAGGAACTGAAAATACGCTTTTTGGCACATGGTTATAGCAGACGTACAATTAATAAGGCCTATCACAGGGCAAAACATTAATCTCGTAATGATCTGCTATATAAAATTCAATCCGGTGCCAAATCCAACACTGATAGACAGTTAAGAATTATTACCACCTATCACTCCCATTCTGATAATGTGCGATCGGCCTTGGAAAAGGCATGGCCCATCCTTAAAGTTGACCCTATTATTAGTACATTTCTACCCGATAAAACATCTATCACATTCAGGGCCATATTTGCCACTAGGCTCTTGAGGGCACGTGCCTAGGGCGGGACGTTGCGGGGGGTGGCACCTGAGCAAGTTTTTTTCTGTTTTTTTGTTTAATAAAAGTCTGGGGTCACCTCCCGACCTCCCACCCCTTACCCCCCCGCCCGACCACCTCCTTGAAGACGTCATACTCTCCCTACTCCAGCGATGCCTGGTCTCAGCGCCGGCAGCTTGTCCTGTGTAAGCTGTCATGTGGTACCACTCATTAAGGTGATGAATATGGACGCATATTCATGACCTTAATGAGCGGTACCACTTGACCGCTCACGCAGGAAGAAGGTGCTGCGCCGGGACAGAGATGGAGGGATGTTCGGCGCGGTGTGGGAAAAGTGAGTATGACAGCCAGGGAGGATGGGGGGAGGATGAAGGAGGATGGGGAGTCGACCCATGCAAGATGGGAGCGGGGAGCCGATGAGCCATGCATACAGGATGGGGGGGGATATGAGCCATGCATACAGGGGGGAGATGAGCCATGCATGCAGGAGGGGGTGGGTGATGAGCCATGCATAGAGTGGGGGGAGATGAGCCATGCATACACGGAGGGGGGAGATGAGCCATGCAAACAGGAGGGGGGAGATGAGCCATGCATACAGGGAGGGGGGAGATGAGCCATGCATACAGGGAGGGGGGAGATGAGCCATGCATACAGGAGGGGGGGACATGAGCCATGCATACAGGGAGGGGGGAGATGAGCCATGCATACAGGGAGGGGGGAGATGAACCATTCATACAGGGAGGGGGGTTGAGCCATGCATACAGGGATGTTATGATCTGGTGACCTTGGAGCCGCATGAAAACTTTCTCTGGAGTCGGTGGAACCTGTACTGACCGCAAATCCTGAACTAACACCGCAACTAGAAGTAGCCGTGGGGTGTGCCTAACAAACCCTAGACACCTCGACACAGCCGAAGGACTAAATACCCCTATAGATGGAAATAGGAATGCTATCTTGCCTCAGAGCAGACCCCCAAAGGATAGGCAGCCCCCCACGAATAATGACTGTGAGTAGGAGAAGAATAGACACACGCAGGTAGAAAACAGGATTTAGCAAAAGAGGCCACTCTAGCTAAATAGGAAAGGATAGGACAGATTACTAGGCGGTCAGTATTAAAACCTTTCCAAAAATATCCACAACAGATAATACAAAAAGTTCCACAATCTAACTAAAGACATGGAATGTATATCTGCCACTCCAGAGAATCCAACGAGACTGAGAAAATACTGTCACAATCTAAGCTGAACAAGAAAACACAAAGAATAGCACTGAATTGTGAAGCACACAGCATGTGTGCCACAGGAAAAAAAAAACAGACACTTATCTTTGCTGATTTGGCAGAAAGGCAGGAGGAACCAGGCAGAGGTCCTACACCTCCCAACAACAATTGACAACTGGCAAGGACTAATGAATCCTGCACACCTAAATACCCCAGTCAGAACTGCAATCAGCAGACACACCTGACCAGGACTGCAACCCAGGGACAACTGCATTACCACCTACTACCACCGGAGGGAACCCAAAAGCGGAATTCACAACACAGGGAGGGGGGAAAAGCCATGCATACAGGGAGTGGGGATGAGCCATGCATACAAGATGGGAGGAGGAGGGAGATGAGCCATGCATACAAGATGGGAGGGGGGCATTATACAGTATGGAGCAGTATGGAGCATCATGTGTGGCCATTATACAGTATGGAGCATCATGTGTGGCCATTATACAGTATTGAGCGTCATGTGGGGCCATTATACAGTATGGAGCATCATATGTGGCCATCATACAGTATTGAGCGTCATGTGGGGCCATTATACAGTATGGAGCATCATATGTGGCCATTATACAGTATGGAGCATCATGTGTGGCCATTATACAGTATTGAGCGTCATGTGGGGCCATTATACAGTATGGAGCATCATGTGTGACCATTATACAGTATGGAGCATCATGTGGGGCCATTATACAGTATGGAGCATCATGTGGGGCCATTATACAGTATGGAGCATCACGTGTGGCTATTATACAGTATGGAGCACTATGTGTGGCCATTATACAGTATGGAGCATCATGTGTAGCCATTATACAGTATTGAGCATCATGTGGGGCCATTATACAGTATGGAGCACTATGTGGCCATTTTTTTTTGTTTATAATTATTGTTTATGAAACAGTGGATCAGCAGTACTAAATGGGTGTGGTTGGGGCGTGGATATGGGTGTGACTAGTTGTGAAATGGGTGTGGTCTAAAATTTCTCTTCACAAGTTGGGAGGTATGGTACCGCATTTGCCGCATCACAGCAAGTGCCGCAAATATCCGCAAATCCCATGGGGAATGAATGAGGCCGAACGCAGTGTTGCTGTAAGTGATCCGTTACGTGACAGATGAGGAAAAACTGCCAGATCTGCTGCAAAAGGCTACTTTCACATCAGCGATTTTTGCAAAAGTCACTGCCGATAGTGTCATACTCACCAATGGGGGAAGCAGCACTAAAAGTGCCTCGGGCAGCAGAAACTCTAAATATGGCCCTGATCACATTCAGACGTGCAAGGAACTTACGTGATTACCTTACCCGTAGTCATTATAGGGCAACATGTGTTAGGTGTTGAGTTCCCGCCGCTGCCCAGGGGGAATCTCGAACCATCTCCGCTGCAGTCTCCCATTCTCCTCCAGCCACAGTGGAACCTGCTCAGTGGAGACGTCGGTCCCAGCGTCTTGCTCAGCCTGATACTGTGCGAATGGTTACTGTTGCCTTTCCAGGCTCTGCCCTTGTAGCCAGCATTGGTCAGCGGCGAGCAGGCTTTTCTGGGACCAAGTCCTGCTTTTCACGCACTGTGCATGCCCACAGGAGGTCCTTTCATTGGAGGTCGGGGGTCACACGCTCAGGCCCTGTTGCAGCTCCTAATGGTCCACCAGGAAGCTCCTGTAGAGCTGAAACTATAAAAGGTTTGCATGGCCGCACGGCCATGTGCTAGTATCAAATGTGTTTGGCTTATGCCAGTGGATACTATACCACTCTTTACATATGTGGTTTGAGGCTGAAGCTTTGGGACTGTACACTCAGGCAGGCAGCTAGAGTCAGTGGGGGCAATTAGCCTTGGCTTAGCATCTGGTTCCTTCATGTGTGCGGTTAACACAGAAGACTTTCAGAGCAAGGACAGAGCAAGTTAGGGTTATAGTTTTGTGTACAGCCCAACTCTGGGATTCAACAGAGATCGCTTCCAGTTCACACGGGGTGAAGCTTAACCGACGTGTGAGCTCAGAGGTTATCCGCCGTTACTTTGCAGCAGATATCTCTGCATGGTGGACCCCAGGCTGCGAAAGCACCTTGTAGCTACCTATCTATACTCCGCTAGCCCTAACAACATGTGACAACCTTTTTGGATAATTGCCCACATGAGTGTGGTTGCATTCCGTGTGGCCGCTGCATAGTCTGTCCCAATGTTGATCGGTGTAATTCTTTCATGGACTCAAGTTGTAAGAAAACTTTCAAGATCAAACAGTGAATTTCATGTACCATGGATACTGGCCCCCCCAGGCTAAAAACATCAGCTCAAACATCCCAAAAAAGGCGCATCTCTAAGATACGCCAATTCTAGCACTTAGCCTCACTCTTCCCACTTTTCCTGTAGCGGTGGCAAGTGGAGTGATAGTTGGGGGATGATGTCACCTTTGTATTGTCAGGTGACATCAAGCACAGAGGTTAGTAATGGAGAGGCGTCAATTAGACGCCCCCATTACTAACCCCATAGTCACATTGTAAGAAAACACAGACACCCAGAATAAAGTCCTTTAATTGAAAGAATGACACAGACTCCTTTAATATTCTTAGTTAAACCATACTTATGAACTCGCCCATTCCCCCGATGCCCTCATCTGCAAAGGAGGTAAAAAAACAAACAACAGTATTCCTCACCTTTCCACAAAGATGCTTTTAATCCATTTGTCCCATGATGAGTCCGGCTCTGCTACATTTAGATGGCAGGCTGCATGGTTGCATGATGTGACCATACAGCCTGTCATCCAGTAGACACTGAGCACCGTGTGCTCAGTGTCTCCCTGCTAACTGCTATTCCCTGTCTGAGGGCACCGTGAGAGGGAGAAATTTTCCCACGGCGCTTGCATTGAGTCAGAAAGGTGAAGTGAGTTCATTGTATGTACTCCATCTCTTCTATCCTGGCTGCTCCTTAATTGCTGTCTTTTCTTCTATGTAGGTATCTATGTAATATAAATAAATACATATATATATATATATATATATATATATATATATATATATATATATATATATATATACATACAGTGTGTCCGCAAAGTCATGGTGCACTTTTGACCAGTCACAGGATCTATTTATAGTTTACATTTTGTCTCCCTTTCTCTGGCCCAATCATATCAGATCTGTTCATGAGGAGAGATAACAAGAACCAAACAACACAAACTCATTTAAGCTGTTGCAGAGCCCCCCAGTCAGATTAACCCCTGATAAACTGAACTCTGAATAATACACTGCCAGGTTTGCGACATCATGCAACCACAAGCTTATGCCAGTTGTGTGGTTTTCCATGCCAGTCAAGATGTGGACAGTACAGAGGAAAGTTCAAGTGTGTTCTGTGGCTCGCTAAATTTGAATCAATGACTAAAGTGCTACGTGAATATCAGCGCGTTTATAACAAACGTAACACCTCTAAAGTGAACGTGTGGTGTGGCCTGATGCATGATAAGGTGATAGGTCCATTCTTTTTTGCAGAGCAGTCTGTGACGGCAAACACGTATCTTGACATGTTGGAATTGTATGCAGTGCCACAATTTCCAGAAGTTGTCATCTTTCAACAGGACAGCGGTCCTCCACACTACACCACCATTATTCGTCAGTTTCTGGATAGAGCATTCCCCCCCGGCGGTGGATAGGCAGGGGTTCTGTCAAGCCATGGCCACCCTGATCCCTGGATCTGACGCCCTTAGACTTTTACTTTTGGGGTTATGTGAAGCAACATGTGCACATTGAACGCATCAATGACATTAATCACTTAAAACAGAGAATCACAGACGTTATTCACTCTGTTACACCAGACGTCCTTACCCGTGTGTGGCAAGAACTGCACTATCGTTTGGATGTGTGTTGGGCAACAAATGGAGCCCACATCGAACTGCACTGAATATGTATGAATGGTATTTGGTATGAAACTGGGAGAGTTTTTATTTTATTTGGAGCAGATATCACATTTCTATTGTTTTTTGTTGCTTTCCAGTGACTGGTCAATAGTGCACCATGACTTTACAGACACACTGTATATGGGTGTCACTGACATCTACAGTATATATCTATATATTCTATGTGTATATATCTATTCTATTCTAACCTGTCAGTGTGATTTTACTGTACACCGCACATGACTTACCGGCTTTTCAAAGGACACCGGTGCGTAAAAATCGGACAGCACTCGCATGGTCCGAGTGCTGTGCTATTTTTTGCTAGCATCCATTGACTTGCATTGGCGATTCTCGTCTGAGATACACAGCAAATCGCAGCATGCTGCAATTTTTTTCTCAGTTTGATTTCAGCTGAGAAAAAAATCACAGATGAGATGTAAGCCATTGAATAACATTGGTCCAAGTGCATTCCAATTAACCTCATAACATTTTTAATACATTAATTGCAATCCAAAATGGCACTACCATAAAAAAATCTTGCCTTCAAGATCTCATGAAGCCAATAGGCACTTTAAAAAAAAAGTGTAATTTTGTCATTTTTTAACAATAAAAAAAGAATAAAAGTTAGTGAAGATAGCTTAAAATTCTCACAGAGATGGATGTAGAAGTTTAATTTTTTTTTAGGAGCCTCACATATTCCACAAATTTCACAAAGTAAGGAGAGGTGAAGTCGGATGAAGATTTTACCATCCAAGAGAATGGGGCCGATTATGTAAATTACAATCTGGTCAGGGTTTGATCACTGTCAGCTTAGTGTCATCTGAATGTCTTGGATGAGAGAATCAGCTCACACTGTGAACACAAGATAGAGAACTAAACTTCTCCATCTTCTCCATTCTGTGAGACTGCAGAAATCGGACTGCACTCAAAAGTCCTTCAAATGCAGTCGGACATGCAGCAATTCAGCTAAATACAGCAGCAGCCCATCCTGATAGTTTGTCACAATGTATCAGTGAATAAGTAACATTTATCTTGTATGTTATTTCCTAGAACAGATACAAAGATATCAATAAAAAAAACTCTTTACTTAGATTTTTTTCTTTCTGACTTCTGTGATCTGTAATAGTTTCTGAACAGTATAACTTCTAGGCTGTGCTGCCATCTGCTGGTCCTCATTGATGTAAGATTTAGCATGGTCACTTTGTCACCACCTCCATCAGCGTCTTCACCATTTCATAGCATTTTAGTTTTCTGCACGTCATCAAGTATATACATCGTATTACCCAGTAAGGCTAGATTCGCACCAATACGGTGTTCTCTACTGAGCATTACTATGTGGTTTTTGTTAGAATCCTCGAAAAAAAAAAAATCAGACAGGAACCAATATGGATCCATTCACTTAAAGGGAATCTGTCAGGTCATTCATGCTGCCTAAACTGTGGGCAACATGTATCAGGCACTGGATGGAAAAACACAGCCATGTATGTTTGCCTCTGAAATGCTGCAGCATTTCAGAGAAAAACATGCTTTTATTCATCGCTGGGACCGAGCCTCGCTATAGACTGGTCGTACAGACAGGTCCCTGCTGGCTTCTTCCTGCCCACTGACAGTGACTGGCAAGCCTCTGTCTACGTACGGTTATAGGTTGTAACTCGGTTTACTTTTGATTTCATATAGAAGCAAACAGTTTTTCCTGTTATTGTCTAAGAGATTCCATATAGTCATGGCCGAAAGTGTTGGCACCCTTGAAATTGTTCCAGAAAATGATGTATTTCTCCACGTAAATTATTGCAGTTACACATATTTTATTTTGAGCTGAGTAAAACATAGTTTTTATTTTTTAATTTCTCCTTTCCATTGCAGAAATATTAGCTTGTAAAGTTTAGATTATAATGTATGTTAAAGTGAATCTATCAGCAGGTTTTGCCATGTAATCCGAGAGCAGCATAGCATAGAACAGGAAAGCATGATTCCAACAATGTGTGAGAGAAGGCCAGGGCAGTAGTCATGGCCGAGGATACCTGGGGATTTGTGACCTGGCCTCCCATCGCATGAAAATAATGTCCACTACTCTGCATACCTGTGGCTTCACTTTCTACGCCGTCAGGGTCCCCTCTGCTCTGCTGTAGGCTCCCTATAGACGGTTTTGCATAAATAGAAACACAGTCCATTTCAACTTTCATTTGAACAACTTTATTGTTTTCTTTACGCAGCACATCCATATTCTTCACAGCATTTACAACAGGTTTCAAATTGCATATTTCTTCCTCTTTCCCTGCACTTCTCTCTCTCTGTCACACAGCACCTACCTGGGTCAGACCTCCCTTTCACATAGTTTCCTCTGCTCAATTACTCCTGCAATCCAGGTGGCCGGCCCGGGAGATGGAAACGGGCCTTCCATCTGCAGCTGGGAACGGGACTGACCGAGGGTTGAAATGCTGCCGAGAGCGGGCCTGCTGCGCAGGGGCTCGCATCCCGGGATAGGAAGCTGAGGGACCGGCGGGGTCCCATGGATGTTGATTTTCACCACTGTGGCAGCTGCACACTCCGACTCCTGCACTTCTGGCGCGAGCTCCTATAAGGCGGTCGCAACCTCTGGTCCCCCGACCTCCAACTCCTGACACAAATGTTCTGGACACGGATCATGGCGTTCTGGCTTTGGCAGACGCCGGCACCGCTTCTCCGCTGAACTAGGGAAAGGGTGAGTGCAGAACTCATCGGCGACTCCTCTGTCACCCAGGTAGAGTCTTCTCTTCCTCCTGTCTCCATTGCCACTCAATGCGGCCTATGCCGCCCCAGCACCGCGTGCACGAGTGTTCCATCGCTGCCAGTCCCGTAGCTTGTGATGGGGCTGCACTGCTGCTCGCATGGTTTTCTTCTGTCCCCACCCATTCCAGGATGGGGTCGCTTCCGGCCGCTCCACCCATTTCCTTTTAATCTGTGGCAGGGGCGTAACAACAGTCCTGCGGGCCCCGGTGCGAACTTTTGAATGGGCCCCCCCCCCCCCCCAAAAAAAAAAAAAAATGATATACAGACACACGCATACAATGTTAAACTAAGAAGTAAATATCTATTGCAAAAAAAACACCCCCCCCCTAGCTGACCAATAGCACTATGCAGGGCACCCCCCCCAGCTAAACGATAATGGCACCGGCTCCTGCCGCCCGGACATACCTGGGCCCGGCGATCGGCATCGCCAGGCAGCCCGGGACCTGGGAAGAGCATGGCGCACCCACATGTCGCACCCCCCACATGTCCCACATGTTGCTGCACGTACCTTCACCGCTCGAAGTCCCCCAGGCAGCGCGCGCGCGCCTGGCAGCCCCGCGAAAAGGAGGAGGAGGAGCCGAGGAACGTGACGCCGCACGGCCTGCCCCCACAGTCAGGGCCGTATTTAGAGTTTCTGCTGCCCTAGTCCATACTGTATAATGACCGCACATGATGCTCCATACACTGTATAATGACCGCACATGATGCTCCACACTGTATAATGACCGCACATGATGCTCCATACTGTATAATGACCGCACATGATGCTCCATACTGTATAATGACCGCACATGATGCTCCATACTGTATAATGACCGCACATGATGCTCCATACTGTATAATGACCGCACATGATGCTCCACACTGTATAATGACCGCACATGATGCTCCATACTGTATAATGACCGCACATGATGCTCCACACTGTATAATGACCGCACATGATGCTCCATACTGTATAATGACCGCACATGATGCTCCATACTGTATAATGACCGCACATGATGCTCCATACTGTATATTGGCCACAAATGATGCTCCATACTGTATAATGACCCCATATGATGCTCAATAGTGTATAATGACCCCCTCCCATCTTGTATGCATGGCTCATATCCCCCCGCGTATGCATGGCTCATAATTCCCCCCCCCCCCGTATGCATGGCTCATATCCCCATATGCATGGCTCATTTCCCCCCCACCTCCTGTATGCATGGCTCATAATTCCCCCCCTGTATGCATGGCTCATATCCACCCCCCCCCACCCCCCACGCCCCCTGTATGCATGGCTCATATCCCCCCCACCTCTTGTATGCATGACTCATATTCCCCCTATGCATGGCTCATCACTCCCCACTACCCCCCCCATGCATGGCTCATCACTCTCCCCCCCCATGCATGGCTCATCACTCCACCACCCCCCTCCGCTCCCCGCTCCTTCTCCCATGGCACGGGCGGCTTACCGTCCTCCTTCAATCCCCCCTGTCCTCTGTCCCTCATACTCACCTGTCAGCTGACAGTCTCACACCAAGCGGGCGCGCCGACGGCGACATCCCTCCGGCTCTCTGTCCCGACTCCCGGCGCACAGGCGCAGGCTCGCAGCTCCTGCTTCCTGCGTGAGCGGTCACGTGATACCGCTCTCATTAAGGCTCATGAATATGCGCATATTCATGAGCCTTAATGAGCGGTACCACATGACCGCTCACTCAGGACGCGCTACAGCTGAGCTAAGCTGAGCTTAGCTGAGACCAGGCATGAGTGACCGGCCGCTCAGCCTGCAATTCATCCTGGCGGCGGCCCGGTAAGCTGCGCCCACGGCGGACTACCGAGGTCGCAGAGGTCGCGGCGGCACCGGGCCCTCTTTTGGGCCCGGGCCCTGGTGCAGCCGCGACCTCTGCGACCCCGGTAGTTCCGCCCCTGATCTGTGGTAAGGGGCCAGGTCTTTTCCTTTTCAGACACTCCCACCAGGGGCGGACACCATACTTAGACCGCCAACTCTGCCAAGTTGTTTTTGACTCCATTTCAAAGTCAGGACGCCCACGAGGGGCGGGATCAAAGTTTTTGTTCTCCATTTTGGCACCATTCTCCGCCATCATTAAATTCACCATCTTGGTAATCACAGAGTCAATCACATTCAGTCCATTTCTTACGGCATCTTTATCTTTACTATTTCTGGTCACACTTAAGTAATCAGCATCTTCTTTCTTCGTGGTTTCCCCGCATTGCAAGGTATCGGCATCCTGCCAATTACGCCAAGTGTGAGAGAGGGCCAGGGCCGTAGTCATGGTCGAGGATGCCTTGGAGATTTGTGCCCTGGCCTCCCATCACATGAAAATAACGTCCATTACTCTGCATACCTGTGGCTTCACTTTCTACGCCGCCAGGGTCCCATCTGCTCTGCTCTAGGCTCCCTATAGACGGTTTTGCATAAATAGAAAACTAAGAGAAAGTAGTGTGTATGAATGGTCACGATCAACCCCACAATAAGAACCACAATATATTATAGAAAAAATGACAATTTTTATTAATGCAAAAAGACACACAATAAAGACAATAAATTAAAAACAATTAAAAAGGCCATATGTGAAACCACCCAGGATCCATATAAGGACCTATAGCAAACCTCCTCCAATGTGCTGGTTTGAAAAATATATATGAGGATAAGTAAATAATACCAAATCACAAATGAACACTTCTGGGATTTAAATTTCCACATGAAACATGTGATAACACCTCAACATATGCTGATGCCCAATTATTTAGATAACATGTATCTCAGTGAAAATGAAGCTGCTAACAATGTTCAACTGAACAACAAAAAATATGCATGTAACAAATAATGGATTTGTTGAAGGAAAATAAAAAGGAACACATAATACTGATCCTAAGCCTCATATGTTGCTAACCAGATGAAGAAACATAATGTGAACCATACAATAAGGCCATAACAATAACATACAATGAAAATGGAACTTCACCCAGAAAAACATATTGTGTCCTAAGGAAAATTAGATGATGAAATAATCAAAACTATAACAAATAATAAAGAATTCCCCTGATAACAGAGTGTAAGGCACAAAATGGTGCCCCATGTAGAAAATGAAGGAATAAAAGGCTACAGACCAGTTTAGGAATTGAACCATATTGTGAATGAGGTATGACCCACAGTGAAACCTCATACCAGCATGATGTAAAAAGAGAGGAGGAGGGCCCCACGCGTATCGCCACCTAACAGCTTGGCTTCCTCAGGGGAAAATAGCCTCGCTATTAGGTGGCGATACGCGTGGGGCCCTCCTCCTCTCTTTTTACATCATGCTGGTATGAGGTTTCATTGTGGGTTTCATTGTTGGACCAGCGTACTCCTGGTCCAAACTCACTGCATCTGAGATGTTCCCTCAGTCATTTTGCCCCGGATCTGAGGGTATCGGCCCATGCAATAAGTTGCCACATAATGGAGCCACCTGCGTCCCCATACTGTCACTGCTTCTATCTTAAGCTTCTTTTCCTGCTGCTGGCTTCAGGCCTGGTGCTGCGGATGGCTGGGCTTCTCCCTTAGTTACCATTGCGTGGTCACTGCTAACATTCTGGGCACTTAAGCCCGTGCAGGCAGTTTGGGCACCCTGACTCGACTGACCCCTATGAGGAAATTCTCCCTCTCTTAGCTGCAGCTGACCCCTCCTATATTTAACTATTTACTACACTATACTATCTCCCATTCTATATAGTGCCCCCATCTAGTGGTCAAAATTCCCTAATAACTGGTTCACAACACAGCAATTGTGTACATTACACTATACACATATTATTCACAGTATCAACCCAACGGAGGGAAGTCGAGTATTGACGGTCTCGTGCACCCCTTATAGATGCATCACTTACTGGGCTGATTGATGCAATTTTGATAGAATCCCTGCTTTCTCTGCTGTAGATGAAGCAATGGTCAGAATGCTGATCTGTATATAACCCCCGCACACACCACTGATTGCCAGTTTCCTGTGTACATTATAAATTGTTAGCAGACTGCCAAGTAATGGTGGGGGTCGGGGTTACACAGATTAGCCTTACTGCCCTGCATGCGAGACCTAGTCAGGCAGTGATAATCTCCTGCTGATAAAACACTGATCGTATTGAAACTACAAAACGCAGCCTAAAAAGTGACAACGCTGGAATCAGGCCCACTTGCCCTATAATATGCTGCTCTTATATTGAATAGCAAAAACCTGCTGATAGATTCCCATTAAGTCAATCTGGTCATTACCAGAGCTTCTTTTCTGGGGCGGTGTACTTCTTCCCCTACATGAGGGTGACCAATCATAAGCAGGCAGCAATACACTGGG
Organism: Ranitomeya variabilis; assembly: GCF_051348905.1. Classification (NCBI taxonomy): domain Eukaryota; kingdom Metazoa; phylum Chordata; class Amphibia; order Anura; family Dendrobatidae; genus Ranitomeya; species Ranitomeya variabilis. The sequence continues at coordinate 656,176,859 of NC_135234.1, forward strand.
GCAGACAGAACACACCACCACAATAACTTAGAGCAAGTTTCTCAGTGTGAAACATATAATGAAAGTCTGCTTTCCTCACCACTCCCACTGCAGAGCTGTGTGTGATTACAAAGTGTGTCACCAGAGAAAACTGGATCGCCCCCAGTAGGGCAGTGGGGTACTCGGAGCCGGACCCTTCGGTTCTCAAGGGGGATGTCACGGTGGCTGACCCGGTCCGTGGCCCTAGGGATGTCCGTATTAAAAGGGACAGGTCTTTAAAGGGATAATGTTCGTGACGCCACCTGTGGTATTCGGTCAGGGTGACCGACGCTGCGATGAGGGGTCCGCTGGGGTGATGTTATGGCAGCTAGATGGTATACCTTCCCACAGGTGAAGTGTGTCCCCAGGGCTTCCCAGAAGTGTAGGTGGTGATGGTGGACGATGTAAGGCGCAGAGAATAACGAGGACACAAGACAGTCTCTTTACTGTTATGACCCCAATGGCGAGGGTCTCAGAGGAACGTGGAAGTCTGCAGAATACAAAAATCCAGCTCATAGGGCAGTGGTAGCTGGGTTGACCATATATCTACTCCTAACGCCAACACTAGAAGTAGCCGGGGATCATTCCTACGTTGATTCTAGATGACACGCTCCAGCCGGAGAATCTAGCTACCCCTAGTAGAGGAAAACAAAAGACCTTTCTTGCCTCCAGTGAAGGGGACCCCAAAGCTGGATAGAAGCCCCCCACAAATAATAACGGTGAGGTAAGAGGAAATGACAAACAAGAAATGAACCAGGTTTAGCACAGAGAGGCCCGCTAACTGATAGCAGAATAAAGAAAGGTAACTTATATGGTCAACAAAAACCCTATCAAAATCCACACTGGAAATTCAAGAACCCCCGAACCGTCTAACGGTCCGGGGGGAGAACACCAGCCCCTTAGAGCTTCCAGCAAAGGTCAGGATATATATTTGGAACAAGCTGGACAAAAATACAAAACCAAAACAAATAGCAAAAAGCAAAAGGCAGACTTAGCTGATATAACTGGAACCAGGATCAGTAGACAAGAGCACAGCAGACTAGCTCTGATAACTACGTTGCCAGGCATTGAACTGAAGGTCCAGGGAGCTTAAATAGCAACACCCTTAACTAACGACCCAGGTGCGGATAAAAGGAATGACAGAAAAACCAGAGTCAAAAAAACTAGTAACCACTAGAGGGAGCAAAAAGTAAATTCACAACAGTACCCCCCCCTTAGTGAGGGGTCACCGAACCCTCACCACGACCACCAGGGCGATCAGGATGAGCGGCATGAAAGGCACGAACTAAATCGGCCGCATGAACATCAGAGGCGACCACCCAGGAATTATCCTCCTGACCATAGCCCTTCCACTTGACCAGGTACTGAAGCCTCCGCCTGGAGAGGCGAGAATCCAAGATCTTCTCCACCACGTACTCCAACTCGCCCTCAACCAACACCGGAGCAGGAGGCTCAGCAGAAGGAACTATAGGCACAATGTACCGCCGCAACAAGGACCTATGAAATACATTGTGAATAGCAAACGACACAGGAAGATCCAGACGAAAAGATACAGGATTAAGGATTTCCAATATCTTGTAAGGCCCAATAAAACGAGGTTTAAATTTGGGAGAGGAGACCTTCATAGGAACAAAGCGGAAAGAAAGCCATACCAAATCCCCAACGCGTAGTCGGGGACCCACACCGCGGCGGCGGTTGGCAAAGCGCTGAGCCCTCTCCTGTGACAACTTCAAGTTGTCCACCACATGATTCCAGATCCGCTGCAACCTATCCACCACAGAATCCACCCCAGGACAGTCAGAAGGCTCCACATGACCCGAAGAAAAGCGAGGATGGAAACCAGAGTTGCAGAAAAAAGGCGAAACCAAGGTGGCGGAACTAGCCCGATTATTAAGGGCAAACTCAGCCAACGGCAAGAATGTCACCCAATCGTCCTGATCAGCAGAGACAAAACACCTCAAATAAGCCTCCAAAGTCTGATTGGTTCGCTCCGTCTGTCCATTAGTCTGAGGATGGAAAGCAGACGAAAACGACAAATCAATGCCCATCCTACTACAAAAGGATCGCCAGAATCTGGAAACGAACTGGGATCCTCTGTCTGACACAATATTCTCAGGGATGCCGTGCAAACGAACCACGTTCTGGAAAAACACAGGAACCAGATCGGAAGAGGAAGGCAGCTTAGGCAAAGGAACCAAATGGACCATCTTTGAGAAGCGATCACATATCACCCAGATAACGGACATGCCCTGGGATAACGGAAGATCAGAAATGAAATCCATGGAGATATGTGTCCAAGGTCTCTTCGGGACAGGCAAGGGCAAGAGCAAACCGCTGGCACGAGAACAGCAAGGCTTAGCTCGAGCACAAGTCCCACAGGACTGCACAAATGACCGCACATCCCTTGACAAGGAAGGCCACCAAAAGGACCTGGCCACCAGATCTCTGGTGCCAAAAATTCCCGGGTGACCTGCCAACACCGAGGAATGAACCTCGGAAATGACTCTGCTGGTCCACTTATCCGGGACAAACAGTCTGTCAGGTGGACAAGACTCAGGCCTATCAGCCTGAAATCTCTGCAACACACGTCGCAGATCCGGAGAAATAGCTGACAAGATAACTCCATCTTTAAGAATACCAACAGGATCAGCGACTCCAGGAGCATCAGGCACAAAGCTCCTAGAAAGAGCATCGGCCTTCACATTCTTTGAACCTGGTAAATACGAGACAACAAAATCAAAGCGGGAGAAAAACAATGACCAGCGGGCCTGTCTCAGATTAAGGCGTTTAGCAGACTCGAGATACATCAGATTTTTGTGATCAGTCAAGACCACCACACGATGCTTAGCACCCTCGAGCCAATGACGCCACTCCTCAAATGCCCATTTCATGGCCAACAACTCCCGATTGCCCACATCATAATTTCGCTCGGCAGGCGAAAACTTCCTAGAGAAAAAGGCACAAGGTTTCATAACAGAGCAACCAGGGCCTCTCTGCGACAAAACGGCCCCTGCTCCAATCTCTGAAGCATCCACCTCAACCTGAAAGGGAAGTGAGACATCGGGCTGGCACAAAACAGGCGCCGAAGTAAACCGGCGTTTCAACTCCTGGAAAGCCTCCACGGCAGCAGGAGCCCAGTTAGCTACATCGGAGCCCTTCTTGGTCATATCCGTCAAAGGTTTCACAATGCTAGAAAAATTAGCGATAAAACGACGGTAGAAGTTAGCGAAACCCAAGAACTTCTGTAGACTCTTAACTGACGAGGGCTGAGTCCAATCAAGAATAGCTCGGACCTTGACTGGGTCCATCTCCACAGCAGAAGGGGAAAAAATGAACCCCAAAAAGGGAACCTTCTGTACACCAAAGAGACACTTTGAGCCCTTGACAAACAAAGAATTTTCACGCAAAATTTTAAAGACCAACCTGACCTGCTCCACATGCGAATCCCAATTATCAGAAAAAACCAAAATATCATCCAGATAAACAATCAAAAATTTATCCAGATACTTCCGGAAAATGTCATGCATAAAGGACTGAAAAACTGAAGGCGCATTGGAGAGCCCAAAAGGCATCACCAAGTACTCAAAATGACCTTCGGGCGTATTGAATGCGGTTTTCCATTCATCACCTTGCTTAATGCGCACAAGGTTGTACGCACCACGAAGATCTATCTTGGTGAACCACTTGGCACCTTTAATCCGGGCAAACAAGTCAGACAACAGCGGTAAAGGATACTGAAATTTGACAGTGATCTTATTTAAAAGCCGATAATCAATACAAGGTCTCAAAGATCCGTCCTTTTTTGCCACAAAAAAGAATCCCGCACCAAGAGGGGAAGAAGACGGACGAATATGTCCTTTCTCTAGAGACTCCTTGATATATGAACGCATAGCGGTATGTTCAGGTACCGACAGATTAAACAGTCTTCCCTTAGGAAATTTACTGCCTGGGATCAAATCTATAGCACAGTCACAGTCCCTATGAGGAGGCAGTGCACTGGACTCAGACTCACTGAAGACATCCTGATAATCAGACAAATACTCCGGAACTTCCGAAGGCGTAGAAGAAGCAATAGACACAGGCAGGGAATCCCCATGAATACCACGACAGCCCCAACTTGAGACTGACATAGCCTTCCAGTCCAGGACTGGATTATGGGTCTGTAACCATGGCAGCCCTAAAACAACCAAATCATGCATTTTATGTAAAACCAGGAAACGTATCACCTCGCGGTGTTCAGGAGTCATGCACATGGTTACCTGTGTCCAATACTGCGGTTTATTTGCTGCCAATGGCGTAGCATCAATACCCCTAAGAGGAATAGGATTTTCTAATGGTTCAAGAGTAAAACCACAGTGCTTAGCAAATGACAGATCCATAAGACTCAGGGCAGCACCTGAATCTACAAACGCCATGACAGGAAAAGACGACAGTGAGCAAATCAAAGTTACAGACAGAATAAATTTAGGTTGCAAATTACCAACGGTGACAGGACTAACAACCTTAGCTATACGTTTAGAGCATGCTGAGATAATATGTGTAGAATCACCACAGTAGTAGCACAAGCCATTCCGGCGTCTATGAATTTTCCGCTCATTTCTAGTCAGGATTCTATCACATTGCATTAAATCAGGTGTCTGTTCAGACAACACCATGAGGGAATTTGCGATTTTTCTATCACATTGCACCGAATTAGGTGTCTGTTCAGACAACACCATGAGGGAATTTGCGGTTTTGCGCTCCCGCAACCGCCGGTCAATTTGAATAGCCAGTGCCATAGTATCATTCAGACCTGTGGGAATGGGAAAACCCACCATAACATTCTTAATGGCTTCAGAAAGGCCATTTCTAAAATTAGCGGCCAGTGCACACTCGTTCCAATGTGTCAGCACGGACCATTTCCGAAATTTTTGGCAGTACACTTCAGCCTCGTCCTGCCCCTGAGACATAGCCAGCAAGGCCTTTTCTGCCTGAATCTCAAGATTGGGTTCCTCATAAAGTAAACCGAGCGCCAGAAAAAACGCATTAATATCAGCCAATGCCGGATCTCCTGGCGCCAGCGAAAAAGCCCAATCCTGAGGGTCGCCCCGTAAGAACGAAATAACAATTTTTACTTGCTGAGCAGAGTCTCCAGATGAACAGGGTCTCAGGGACAAAAACAATTTACAATTATTCACAAAATTCCTAAACTTAAACCTGTCTCCGGAAAACAGTTCAGGAATCGGTATTTTAGGTTCTGACCTAGGATTACTGATAACATAGTCTTGTATGCCCTGCACACGAGTAGCCAGCTGGTCCACACTTGTAATCAAGGTCTGGACATTCATGTCTGCAGCAAGCATAGCCACTCTGAGGTAAAGGGGAAGAAGAAAGAAAAAAAAAAAAAAAAAACTCAGAATCTTCTTTCTTATAATCCCTCTTCTGCAATGCATTAAACATTTAATACTGGCCTGGCAAACTGTTATGACCCCAATGGCGAGGGTCTCAGAGGAACGTGGAAGTCTGCAGAATACAAAAATCCAGCTCATAGGGCAGTGGTAGCTGGGTTGACCATATATCTACTCCTAACGCCAACACTAGAAGTAGCCGGGGATCATTCCTACGTTGATTCTAGATGACACGCTCCAGCCGGAGAATCTAGCTACCCCTAGTAGAGGAAAACAAAAGACCTTTCTTGCCTCCAGAGAAGGGGACCCCAAAGCTGGATAGAAGCCCCCCACAAATAATAACGGTGAGGTAAGAGGAAATGACAAACAAGAAATGAACCAGGTTTAGCACAGAGAGGCCCGCTAACTGATAGCAGAATAAAGAAAGGTAACTTATATGGTCAACAAAAACCCTATCAAAATCCACACTGGAAATTCAAGAACCCCCGAACCGTCTAACGGTCCGGGGGGAGAACACCAGCCCCTTAGAGCTTCCAGCAAAGGTCAGGATATATATTTGGAACAAGCTGGACAAAAATACAAAACCAAAACAAATAGCAAAAAGCAAAAGGCAGACTTAGCTGATATAACTGGAACCAGGATCAGTAGACAAGAGCACAGCAGACTAGCTCTGATAACTACGTTGCCAGGCATTGAACTGAAGGTCCAGGGAGCTTAAATAGCAACACCCTTAACTAACGACCCAGGTGCGGATAAAAGGAATGACAGAAAAACCAGAGTCAAAAAAACTAGTAACCACTAGAGGGAGCAAAAAGTAAATTCACAACAGTACCCCCCCCTTAGTGAGGGGTCACCGAACCCTCACCACGACCACCAGGGCGATCAGGATGAGCGGCATGAAAGGCACGAACTAAATCGGCCGCATGAACATCAGAGGCGACCACCCAGGAATTATCCTCCTGACCATAGCCCTTCCACTTGACCAGGTACTGAAGCCTCCGCCTGGAGAGGCGAGAATCCAAGATCTTCTCCACCACGTACTCCAACTCGCCCTCAACCAACACCGGAGCAGGAGGCTCAGCAGAAGGAACTATAGGCACAATGTACCGCCGCAACAAGGACCTATGAAATACATTGTGAATAGCAAACGACACAGGAAGATCCAGACGAAAAGATACAGGATTAAGGATTTCCAATATCTTGTAAGGCCCAATAAAACGAGGTTTAAATTTGGGAGAGGAGACCTTCATAGGAACAAAGCGGGAAGAAAGCCATACCAAATCCCCAACGCGTAGTCGGGGACCCACACCGCGGCGGCGGTTGGCAAAGCGCTGAGCCCTCTCCTGTGACAACTTCAAGTTGTCCACCACATGATTCCAGATCCGCTGCAACCTATCCACCACAGAATCCACCCCAGGACAGTCAGAAGGCTCCACATGACCCGAAGAAAAGCGAGGATGGAAACCAGAGTTGCAGAAAAAAGGCGAAACCAAGGTGGCGGAACTAGCCCGATTATTAAGGGCAAACTCAGCCAACGGCAAGAATGTCACCCAATCGTCCTGATCAGCAGAGACAAAACACCTCAAATAAGCCTCCAAAGTCTGATTGGTTCGCTCCGTCTGTCCATTAGTCTGAGGATGGAAAGCAGACGAAAACGACAAATCAATGCCCATCCTACTACAAAAGGATCGCCAGAATCTGGAAACGAACTGGGATCCTCTGTCTGACACAATATTCTCAGGGATGCCGTGCAAACGAACCACGTTCTGGAAAAACACAGGAACCAGATCGGAAGAGGAAGGCAGCTTAGGCAAAGGAACCAAATGGACCATCTTTGAGAAGCGATCACATATCACCCAGATAACGGACATGCCCTGGGATAACGGAAGATCAGAAATGAAATCCATGGAGATATGTGTCCAAGGTCTCTTCGGGACAGGCAAGGGCAAGAGCAAACCGCTGGCACGAGAACAGCAAGGCTTAGCTCGAGCACAAGTCCCACAGGACTGCACAAATGACCGCACATCCCTTGACAAGGAAGGCCACCAAAAGGACCTGGCCACCAGATCTCTGGTGCCAAAAATTCCCGGGTGACCTGCCAACACCGAGGAATGAACCTCGGAAATGACTCTGCTGGTCCACTTATCCGGGACAAACAGTCTGTCAGGTGGACAAGACTCAGGCCTATCAGCCTGAAATCTCTGCAACACACGTCGCAGATCCGGAGAAATAGCTGACAAGATAACTCCATCTTTAAGAATACCAACAGGATCAGCGACTCCAGGAGCATCAGGCACAAAGCTCCTAGAAAGAGCATCGGCCTTCACATTCTTTGAACCTGGTAAATACGAGACAACAAAATCAAAGCGGGAGAAAAACAATGACCAGCGGGCCTGTCTCAGATTAAGGCGTTTAGCAGACTCGAGATACATCAGATTTTTGTGATCAGTCAAGACCACCACACGATGCTTAGCACCCTCGAGCCAATGACGCCACTCCTCAAATGCCCATTTCATGGCCAACAACTCCCGATTGCCCACATCATAATTTCGCTCGGCAGGCGAAAACTTCCTAGAGAAAAAGGCACAAGGTTTCATAACAGAGCAACCAGGGCCTCTCTGCGACAAAACGGCCCCTGCTCCAATCTCTGAAGCATCCACCTCAACCTGAAAGGGAAGTGAGACATCGGGCTGGCACAAAACAGGCGCCGAAGTAAACCGGCGTTTCAACTCCTGGAAAGCCTCCACGGCAGCAGGAGCCCAGTTAGCTACATCGGAGCCCTTCTTGGTCATATCCGTCAAAGGTTTCACAATGCTAGAAAAATTAGCGATAAAACGACGGTAGAAGTTAGCGAAACCCAAGAACTTCTGTAGACTCTTAACTGACGAGGGCTGAGTCCAATCAAGAATAGCTCGGACCTTGACTGGGTCCATCTCCACAGCAGAAGGGGAAAAAATGAACCCCAAAAAGGGAACCTTCTGTACACCAAAGAGACACTTTGAGCCCTTGACAAACAAAGAATTTTCACGCAAAATTTTAAAGACCAACCTGACCTGCTCCACATGCGAATCCCAATTATCAGAAAAAACCAAAATATCATCCAGATAAACAATCAAAAATTTATCCAGATACTTCCGGAAAATGTCATGCATAAAGGACTGAAAAACTGAAGGCGCATTGGAGAGCCCAAAAGGCATCACCAAGTACTCAAAATGACCTTCGGGCGTATTGAATGCGGTTTTCCATTCATCACCTTGCTTAATGCGCACAAGGTTGTACGCACCACGAAGATCTATCTTGGTGAACCACTTGGCACCTTTAATCCGGGCAAACAAGTCAGACAACAGCGGTAAAGGATACTGAAATTTGACAGTGATCTTATTTAAAAGCCGATAATCAATACAAGGTCTCAAAGATCCGTCCTTTTTTGCCACAAAAAAGAATCCCGCACCAAGAGGGGAAGAAGACGGACGAATATGTCCTTTCTCTAGAGACTCCTTGATATATGAACGCATAGCGGTATGTTCAGGTACCGACAGATTAAACAGTCTTCCCTTAGGAAATTTACTGCCTGGGATCAAATCTATAGCACAGTCACAGTCCCTATGAGGAGGCAGTGCACTGGACTCAGACTCACTGAAGACATCCTGATAATCAGACAAATACTCCGGAACTTCCGAAGGCGTAGAAGAAGCAATAGACACAGGCAGGGAATCCCCATGAATACCACGACAGCCCCAACTTGAGACTGACATAGCCTTCCAGTCCAGGACTGGATTATGGGTCTGTAACCATGGCAGCCCTAAAACAACCAAATCATGCATTTTATGTAAAACCAGGAAACGTATCACCTCGCGGTGTTCAGGAGTCATGCACATGGTTACCTGTGTCCAATACTGCGGTTTATTTGCTGCCAATGGCGTAGCATCAATACCCCTAAGAGGAATAGGATTTTCTAATGGTTCAAGAGTAAAACCACAGTGCTTAGCAAATGACAGATCCATAAGACTCAGGGCAGCACCTGAATCTACAAACGCCATGACAGGAAAAGACGACAGTGAGCAAATCAAAGTTACAGACAGAATAAATTTAGGTTGCAAATTACCAACGGTGACAGGACTAACAACCTTAGCTATACGTTTAGAGCATGCTGAGATAATATGTGTAGAATCACCACAGTAGTAGCACAAGCCATTCCGGCGTCTATGAATTTTCCGCTCATTTCTAGTCAGGATTCTATCACATTGCATTAAATCAGGTGTCTGTTCAGACAACACCATGAGGGAATTTGCGATTTTTCTATCACATTGCACCGAATTAGGTGTCTGTTCAGACAACACCATGAGGGAATTTGCGGTTTTGCGCTCCCGCAACCGCCGGTCAATTTGAATAGCCAGTGCCATAGTATCATTCAGACCTGTGGGAATGGGAAAACCCACCATAACATTCTTAATGGCTTCAGAAAGGCCATTTCTAAAATTAGCGGCCAGTGCACACTCGTTCCAATGTGTCAGCGCGGACCATTTCCGAAATTTTTGGCAGTACACTTCAGCCTCGTCCTGCCCCTGAGACATAGCCAGCAAGGCCTTTTCTGCCTGAATCTCAAGATTGGGTTCCTCATAAAGTAAACCGAGCGCCAGAAAAAACGCATTAATATCAGCCAATGCCGGATCTCCTGGCGCCAGCGAAAAAGCCCAATCCTGAGGGTCGCCCCGTAAGAACGAAATAACAATTTTTACTTGCTGAGCAGAGTCTCCAGATGAACAGGGTCTCAGGGACAAAAACAATTTACAATTATTCACAAAATTCCTAAACTTAAACCTGTCTCCGGAAAACAGTTCAGGAATCGGTATTTTAGGTTCTGACCTAGGATTACTGATAACATAGTCTTGTATGCCCTGCACACGAGTAGCCAGCTGGTCCACACTTGTAATCAAGGTCTGGACATTCATGTCTGCAGCAAGCATAGCCACTCTGAGGTAAAGGGGAAGAAGAAAGAAAAAAAAAAAAAAAAAACTCAGAATCTTCTTTCTTATAATCCCTCTTCTGCAATGCATTAAACATTTAATACTGGCCTGGCAAACTGTTATGACCCCAATGGCGAGGGTCTCAGAGGAACGTGGAAGTCTGCAGAATACAAAAATCCAGCTCATAGGGCAGTGGTAGCTGGGTTGACCATATATCTACTCCTAACGCCAACACTAGAAGTAGCCGGGGATCATTCCTACGTTGATTCTAGATGACACGCTCCAGCCGGAGAATCTAGCTACCCCTAGTAGAGGAAAACAAAAGACCTTTCTTGCCTCCAGAGAAGGGGACCCCAAAGCTGGATAGAAGCCCCCCACAAATAATAACGGTGAGGTAAGAGGAAATGACAAACAAGAAATGAACCAGGTTTAGCACAGAGAGGCCCGCTAACTGATAGCAGAATAAAGAAAGGTAACTTATATGGTCAACAAAAACCCTATCAAAATCCACACTGGAAATTCAAGAACCCCCGAACCGTCTAACGGTCCGGGGGGAGAACACCAGCCCCTTAGAGCTTCCAGCAAAGGTCAGGATATATATTTGGAACAAGCTGGACAAAAATACAAAACCAAAACAAATAGCAAAAAGCAAAAGGCAGACTTAGCTGATATAACTGGAACCAGGATCAGTAGACAAGAGCACAGCAGACTAGCTCTGATAACTACGTTGCCAGGCATTGAACTGAAGGTCCAGGGAGCTTAAATAGCAACACCCTTAACTAACGACCCAGGTGCGGATAAAAGGAATGACAGAAAAACCAGAGTCAAAAAAACTAGTAACCACTAGAGGGAGCAAAAAGTAAATTCACAACACTTTACCTTTACTGAAGACTTCAGCATCCACAGTCCAGGGTACAGACCACAGGGTAGGCAGAGTCCGGCCGGTCTGAAGGCAAATCCAGAGTCCCCTTATCCAGGTGGAAATCAGTAGCCTTCCTACTAGCGCCTGTGTGTTGTAGTACCTCCCTGCTGAGCTTCTCTGTAAGGTCCTCACAACTGTTGTAGATGTTCTAGATGTTATTTCTTCCTCTCTGTCCCCCAGATGGTGTGGATAGGAGAAACCCATATGACTGATGGCCTGAGGCTTATTTATAGGGACCCTAGAGACGCCCCGACCCCCACAAGTTGCCACCGTGTCTTCTTAGGTATTAAGGTCGGGCAGCCAACTTGGAATTGACTGTCCTGCCAGTCTATGGAGCAAGGCTTGGAGATGGTTGCTCCCTCGGTGTTCGGGCCACCGGCTACGCGCCACAGAAGGAGGCAGCCTATTTCAGGGCAGAACTCCTTCTGGTGATATCTCCTTGTGCTATGATTTCGTTTCTCACCCTCTACAACAAAATTCTCTTTGTGTCCTTTCTTAGGATGCTGCCGCACATGGGGCAGGCGCAGCTCCGTGTCTTTCTGTCTTGCTAGGCCTCCAACAGGATCCCACCCCTGACAGGGACCCTCTGTCTGCAGCTCCGATGTTCCTCCTTTCCCCCTGTCTGCCTGACAGGTGTTGCCTGGGCAAAGCCCAGCCAGCTTCTCTCTAACTTTCTATCCAGCCCACCAGTTTTACCCTTCTGTGAGGAGTGCCCTAGTAGATAGGAGCAAGGCTCCCCCTGGTGGTCTGGAGTGTGAAGAGTGGTGTATGATTTGTGATACCTGGTAGGAAGATCTCCTTTATTGCCATCAGACGTAATATCACTCCCCCTGGTGGAAGAATGACATCACTGCAACGGCCAGGACTCTGGGGCGCTGCAAAAATGTCTGGGAATGCCCCTTGGACTGAACATAAATAATAACCTAAACTTTACAAGCTGATATCTCTGCAAGGGAGAAGAGAAATAAAAAAGTAAAATGTTTGTTTTACTCCGCTCTGCAGCAACTATTCCATTATGTGGTCTGTTTAACATGCGAAAGGTTCGCTCACATCTGCATGTATAAAATTGCTCAGATTCTCAGGCAGAAAAGTTGGTGAAAATTAATTGTGGTTTATCACATCTTTGGTAAGCTGAGTTCAAATTCTCTAACCACACGCAGGCCTGATTACGGTACTTCCACATACTGCCACGTACTGTTCTCAATAGTGATGAGCGAATATACTCGTTACTCGAGATTTCCCGAGCACGCTCGGGTGTCCTCCGAGTATTTTTTAGTGCTCAGAGTTTTAGTTTTTAGCGCCTAGCAACCAGGCAACCCCCACATGTACTTATGCTGGCTAACAGATGTAAAACATTCAGGTGTGGCGCTAAAAACTAAAACTCCGAGCACTAAAAAATACTCAGAGGACACCCGAGCGTGCTCGGGAAATCTCGAGTAACGAGTATATTCGCTCATCACTAGTTCTCAATCAAGAAATCACTTAAATAGGACCTGCCTGACAAAGTGAAGTAGACCGAAAAATGCTCAAAAGCTAGGTATCATGCCACAATCCAAAGAAATTCTGGAACAAATGAGAAACAAATTAACTGAGATCTATCACTCTGGAAAAGTTATAAAGCCATTTCTCAAGCTTTGGAACTCCAGCGAATCACAGTGAGAGCCATTATCCACAAATGGCACAGTGGTGAACTTTCCAATGAGTAGCTGGCCAATCAAAATTACCCCAAGAGCAAAGCGACAACTCATCCAAGAGGTCACAAAAGATCCCACAACAACTTCCAAAGAACTGCAGGCTTCACTTGCCTCAGTTAAGGTCAGTGTTCATGACTCCACCATAAGAAAGAGACTCCAAGATGAAAACCACTGCTGAGCAATAAGAACATAAAGGCTTGTTGAGACAAAAGTTGACCTTTTTGGAAGGTGTATAGCCCATTACATCTGGCATGCATGTAGCACAGCATTTCAAGAACATCATACCAACAGTACAATATGGTGGTGGTAATGTGATGGTCTGGGGCTGTTTTGCTGCTTCGGTACATGGAAGACTTACTGTATTAAATGGAACCATAAATTCTGCTGTCTACCAAAAAATCCTGAAGGAGAATGTCTGACCATCTGTTCGTGACCTCAAGCTGAAGCACACTTGGGTTATGCAGCAAGACAATGATTGAAAACACACCAGCAAGTCCACCTCTGAATAGCTTAAAAAAAACAAAATTAAGACTTTGGAGTGACCTAGTCAAAGTCCTGACCTTAATCAGATTGAGATGCTGTGGCATGACCTTAAAAAGGCGAATCATGCTCAGAAACTCTCCAATGTGGCTGAATTACAATTCTGCAAATATGAGTGGGTCAGTATTCCTCCAGAGTGTTGTAAAAGACTCATTGCCAGTTATTGCAAACGCTTGATTGCAGTTGTTGCTGCTAAGGGTGGCCCAAACCTTTATTAGGTTTAGGGGCCAATCACATTTCACACACGGCCCTGTAGGTTTGGATTTCTTTTTCCCATCATAATAAAGAACTTCTTTTAAAAACTGCATTGTGTGATTACTTGTGTTATCTTTGTCTAATATTTACATTTGCGTTGTGATCTGAAATATTTAAGTGTGACAAACATGTAAAAGAATAGGAAATCAGGAAGGAGCATAGACTTTTTCACACAACTATATATATTCTAACATAGGAGGGAAGGAGGGAGGGGAAGTGTAGAAAGCTCACAACGTTGCCAATTTCAAGTCCATATGTCAGCCGGGATCCATCCTGAGAGTGCCGCACCCATTGGTGATCACGAGCAAAAGAAAAAAGAAAAGGGAAATCCACCGGCACGTCCAACAGGAGAATAAAATTTACTATTTATTAGAAAAAACATGATAAAAATAGAAACCTCAGAAACCTGACTCGTTTCTGGTGTATACAACACCGTTATTCATAGGACAACTAAGATAACATGTAACAAAACAAATTTTATACTCAGCTTGCAGTGAATGAGCAAAAGCAATAGGTGGAGCTCAAATCAATGCTGCAGAGGAAGTTACAAACAATACAGGTGTCAACCATAAGACAATGAATGTGGTGCAATAGTTAACTCATAAACATACCTAAAAAAAAAAAATTTAAAGATTTTTTTATATATTTTTACAGAAACAATTCAAATAATACCACCATGTGACTACAACCAAATAATTCTTGAAACAAATTAAATTACAATAATACTTCTCAAAATGCCAACCCCTGCACATATCAGAATATTCTTTCTGAAACATAATTACTAATAGATGAAAAATAAATCATTTTTAAAATTCATACCTCGGGGATATTTGGTATCCAAGGTCAATATCCAGTGGGCTTCCCTTATAGCTAAGTGTTTCTGCCAATTACCCCCCCGGATGGAATGATCAACTTTTTCAATCCCAAAAAAGGACAAACAAGACTAATCCCCTCTATGCAATGTGCTGAAATGTTTGGCTGCCCCAGAGAAACCAGAATTGCCACTGCTAATACTACCAATATGTTCAGCTATTTTTTTTTTTGAGTTTATGTGTAGTAGAACCTACATATTGTAGATAGCTTTTGCAATATATGCAGTAAATCACGTGACTGGTCTCACAATTTATAAATGTTTTAATGGGATATGACACGCTCTCAGAAGAACTGAAAGTGCGTTTTTTATTATCCGCATACTGACACACATTGCATCTGCTTAAAGCACATTTATAAAAGCCCGTGACTGAAGGCCAAGATGAAGGAGATTCCATGTTACGTATCAAACTAGGCGATAGCATATATCACCAATAGTGTTGAGCGATACCGTCCGATACTTGAAAGTATCGGTATCGGAAAGTATCGGCCGATACCGGCAAAGTATCGGATCCAATCCGATACCGATACCCGATACCAATACAAGTCAATGGGACTCAGGTATCGGACGGTATTCCTGATGGTTCCCAGGGTCTGAAGGAGAGGAAACTCTCCTTCAGGCCCTGGGAACCATATTAATGTGTAAAAGAAAGAATTAAAATAAAAAATATTGCTATACTCACCTGTCCGACGCAGCCGGGACCTCAGCGAGGGAACCGGCAGCGTTGTTTGTTTAAAATTCGCGCTTTTACTTGGTTACGTGAGGTCCCGGCTTGTGATTGGTCAGGGCGGCCATGTTGCCGGGACGTGGACCAATCACAGCAAGCCGTGACGAAATTACGTCATGGCTTGCTGTGATTGGTCCGCGTCCCGGCAACATGGCCGCCATTAACCAATCACAAGCCGTGACGTCACGGGAGGCTGGACACGCGCGTATTTTGAAAAGCGCGCGTGTCCAGCCTCCAGTGACGTCCCGGCTTATGATTGGTCACGGCGCCATGTTGCCGGGACGCGGACCAATCACAGCAAGCCGTGACGAAATTACGTCACGGCTTGCTGTGATTGGTCCGCGTCCCGGCAACATGGCCGCCATTAACCAATCACAAGCCGTGACGTCACGGGAGGCTGGACACGCGCGCTTTTCAAAATACGCGCATGTCCAGCCTCCCGTGACGTCCCGGCTTGTGATTGGTTAATGGCGGCCATGTTGCCGGGACGTCACTGGAGGCTGGACACGCGCGCTTTTCAAAATACGCGCATGTCCAGCCTCCCGTGACGTCCCGGCTTGTGATTGGTTAATGGCGGCCATGTTGCCGGGACGTCACTGGAGGCTGGGACACGCGCGCTTTTCAAAATACGCGCATGTCCAGCCTCCCGTGACGTCCCGGCTTGTGATTGGTTAATGGCGGCCATGTTGCCGGGACGTCACTGGAGGCTGGACACGCGCGCTTTTCAAAATACGCGCATGTCCAGCCTCCCGTGACGTCACGGCTTGTGATTGGTTAATGGCGGCCATGTTGCCGGGACGCGGACCAATCACAGCAAGCCGTGACGTAATTTCGTCACGGCTTGCTGTGATTGGTCCGCGTCCCGGCAACATGGCCGCCCTGACCAATCACAAGCCGGGACTTCACGTAACCAAGTAAAAGCGCGAAATTTAAACAAACAACGCTGCCGGTTCCCTCGCTGAGGTCCCGGCTGCGTCGGACAGGTGAGTATAGCGATATTTTTTATTTTAATTCTCTTTTTTACACATTATTACATTAATGTTGTTGCGATACCCGATACCCGATATCACAAAAATATCGGATCTCGGTATCGGAAATTCCGATACAGCAAGTATCGGCCGATACCCGATACTTGCAGTATCGGAATGCTCAACACTAATCACCAAGTGATCTCCCTCTTTTAGCTACCACCTGGCAACCACCATCTAAAATCGTACGAAGGCGATCATCTTGATTTACCACTGGTAGATATTTCTGAATAATGCCCTTGATGATATGAAACTGATTGCTAAAGGCAGTGGAAAAAATAATATTACAGGGAGAAACTGACTTTGGTGTTTTCCCTATGCCATACAAAAAATTATCACGTGGAGTATTGTGCACTTTCTCAAATGCTCTGTTGACCCTGGATCTATTATATCCTCTGTCTTTCAATCTATTTTTGATAACATTACTTTCCCTGACAAAAAATTGGAACAAATCCTTCTGGCTCTGGTAAATTCCCCTTTGGGGATAGCATTCGGAATCGTCACGTGTTTAGGGTGTGAACTAGAGGCTAGAAGGATAGTATTACCAGCAGTATCTTTCCTATATAGGGATGACTCCACCCTATTGGTAATAGGGTTACCATGTAAAACAATATCCAAAAAAGGAATATCAATAGTTAAATTGCTGCATGTGGACCGAACATTGCAATTGTTGGTATTCAAATACAAAACAAAATCCGAATATGTGGATGCACTCCCTTTCCAAACTAGGAGTACATCATCCACATATCTACCAAACCATACTAAAGATGAAATAAATGGATTATCAGTAGAGAAAATATAAATTTCCTCCCACCAAGCCATAAAAAGGATAGCAAGTGAAGGTGAGAATATATTCTATCTACCGTATATACTCGAATATAAGCCGACCTGAGTATAAGCCGAGACCCCTAATTTTGCCACACAAAAACTTGGAAAACTTATTGACTCGAGTATAAGCCTGGGGTGGGAAATGCAGCAGCTACTGGTAAATTTCAAAAATAAAAATAGATACCAATAAAAGTAAAATTGATTGAGACATCAGTAGGTTAAGCGTTTTTGAATATCCATATTGAATCAGGAGCCCCATATAATGCTCCATATAGTTCATGATGGGCCCCATAAGATGCTCCATACAAAATACACCCCATATAATGCTGCATAAAAGGTTAATGATGACCTTGCGAGAAATACTCACCGGTAGTGGCGTAACTTGAAACTCATGGGCCCCGATGCGAAAGTTCCAACGGGCCCCAAATATTTTAAATCTTTAATAGCAATAGTCTTTTTCTATAGACCAAAGGGACTTTTAGGGCCCCCTAGGCTCCAGGGCCCGGGTGCGATTGCAACACCTGCACCTGTTGTAGTTACGCCCCTGCGCATCGGTGTCCTATAGAAAAGCCGGTAATTCAGTGCGGTGTACAGTAAAATCACACTGACAGGTTAAAATAGAATAGATACAATAAATGTCTACACATAGAATAGGTATATGTACAGTACAGACCAAAAGTTTGGACACACCTCATTTAAAGATTTTTCGGTATTTTCATGACTATGAAAATTCACACTGAAGGCATCAAAACTATGAATTAACACATGTGGAATTATATACTTAACAAAAAAGTGTGAAACAACTGAAATTATGTCTTATATTCTAGGTTCTTCAAAGTAGCCACCTTTTGCTTTGATCACTGCTTTGCACACTCTTGGCATTCTCTTGATGAGCTTCAAGAGGTAGTCACTGGGAATGGTTTTCACTTCACAAGTGTGCCCTGTCAGGTTTAATAAGTGGGATTTCTCACCTTATAAATGGGGTTGGGACCATCAGTTGATAATTAAGGGAGCTTAGTCTCCAGAAACGCGTTGATATTCTTACCCATATGGTTTGTGCTGAAGTTTGTATCCTCCATGTTTAAGTTTGTGAATAAAGGAAACTTTTTTCACGGATTCGGTGAAGCTGGACATTTTTTTCTTTTGAACAATATCCAATACCTGTCCGCCGTACAGTCATGTCCCACACTGTAAATCCATCTGAAGGGGTTAAATACATTTACAACCAGGAGCGCTGCTAATGCTGCTGCTCCCGGCTGTAAAAGACTGGGGAATGGATGGAATGCAAGGAATGGAGCTTCGTTGACTTGCGGTGCCGTCACCAAAGCTGTGCCCCCTGGTGGCATAAACTAATTTGAACTGGCGCTACCAATCAGAGACGCGGGATTTCCATTACAGACAGAATTACACGATTACATATGTAGATATATGTAGATATACTCATATGTGTCTCACTGACATCTAATATATAAAGCTGAATGTGTGTGTGTATGTATGTATGTATGTGTGTGTGTGTAACGCCGCTGGGTTTATACCTTGTTTCTTCGGCGTTACTTTTGCATGTCTCTGCTTTAACCCTTGCTCCTCTCCCCCTAACTTGCAGGGATACTGTAGTCTGTTACCTGTATGGATGCGGCTCAGATTCCTGTGCTGCTGTCTGTGCTGTAATGGTTTCTGTTTGTGCTTGGGGTGCGCACGGCCACACCTACCCTGCTTTTATTAGGGTTTGAGTGTGCACCTGTGTTGCTTCCTCAGCCTATTGTTGAGGGGCAGCTCCTATATAAACTCTCTCTTTCCTGTTGGGCGTTGCCAGAGCATTGCATTGTGTTTCTGTGTCTTGCGAGTTAGGTATCCAGCTTCCGTTCTGTCTGCAGTATGTTCTGGGAGAGCTGATACCTGTTTTCCGCCTAATCTGGGGGCAGAGTACCCAGACCCGCCTATCCTGAAGGCTGCATATCCAGATCTGTTTGTGTTTTGTTTTTCTGCCTAATCTGGGGGCAGAGTACCCAGGTCTGCCTATCCTGGAGGCTGCATATCCAGATCCGTTTGTGTTTTGTTTTTCTGCCTAATCTGGGGGCAGAGTACCCAGACCCGCCTATCCTGGAGGCTGCATATCCAGTACCTGACCCTGTCTGAACTGTGTCCTCTGTTATGTTCCTGAAGTCCTTTTGTGTCTGACACCCCGTACCCAGTGACTGAACTTCCTGGGCTCATATTTTAAAGATGGAGTCTGGTGTTTATGCTGAGCCCTTACTATGCTGTGCTCAGCCTGTTATGCGGTGCTAACCCTGTCTGGCCCAGGTCCAGTCCGGTGCTGCTTGCACCATCACGCTTGAGTTCCTTCCTAGGTCCGATGCCCGGAGCCTGACGGCCGTAGCTAGGAACCTGATGACCACCGCTACCTGATCCTGTGCCATCTGAGTCTCAGCCGATGACCTGGGCTGCCACGCCAGTGTCCCAGATGTCTATCCGGTATTCCTGATGTCCTGATGCCCTGCCTATGTCCTGATGTCCTTCCTGTGTCCGATGTCCTGATGCCCTTGGCTGCCACTCCAGTGTCCCAACCGATGACCTGGGCTGCCACGCCAGTGTCCCAGATGTCTATCCGTATTCCTGATGTCTTGATTTCCAGTCTGTGTCCTGATGTCCAGTCTGTGTCCTGATGTCCAGTCTGTGTCCTGATGTCCTGATGCCCAGTCTGTGTCCGATGTCCTGATGTCCAGCCTGTGTCTGATGTCCTGCCTGTGACCCGATGTTCCACCGGTTCCCCAGAGTCCATCCTGTGATGACGTCTGTCCTGGGTAGGTGTCTGATGTTCTCCTGCTGAGCCTGTGCTACGCCTGAGGCCTGAGAGAGGCTGTCCTAGTAAGCCCGTGCCAGATGACCCTGGACTGCACCAACCCATGATGACCCCTGCCATCGTCTGACGTCTGTCCAAGGTCGGTGTCTGATATTCTCCTGCTGAGCCAGAAAATTTTGCACAGTCACACGTCTGGACCCCGAGAGCATCATAGGCTATGTTGTGAGGTGAAATTTTAACCCCGCGCATTTAATTCATGAAACAATTTGGACCCTATTTACATAATGGGGAAAAAGTGAAAGAAAAAGTGTTGGAGGCAAATTGACAGCTGCCAGATGTGAACAAGGGGGACTTAAAGAATGAGAGCGATGGCGCCAAAGAGTATATACCGTACAGTTTCTGAGGTGTGGCCCCGACATGGGATACTCACCACACACGGGGATATGAACACACACACAAAATGTGCCACACACTACCACGTGCTTAAACACATATACCACCCTCAGCACACATTTCACCACACATACACCAACCTCGCCACATAAAAGTCAAAACACAAAAGTCGCCACTCAAAACTCGCCATGCACAAAATTTGCCACATGCAAAACTCGCCACATGCAAAACAAGGCTCACGCAAAACTCACCACACGTGCAAAACTCACCTCATGGAAAACTCGCCACACGCAAAACTTGCACACTCGGAAAAATTGCCACATGCACAAAAGTTGCAACATATGCAAAAGTTGCCTCACACAAAATTTGCACATACTCAAAACGCACCACACATAAAACTCACCACGCGCAAAACTTGCTGCACACAACTTGCTACACTAACCTGTCACCTGCAACTCGACACACAAAAAGTTGCTACACACATGTCGCCACACAAAACTCATCTCACAAAAGTCGCTACATGCATGTCGCAACACGCAACTCAACACACACAACTTGACACGTGAAACTTGCCCTTTAACGCGCACAAGTCTGGTATTATCCTTCCAAAATAAAAATCTGATTAATAAGCAGACAAACTACAAGAGCAACAAATGTACCATATAGGAAATACGGCAGCTGTCGGTCACATGACCTGTCTATTATGTGTATGTGAGAGCTAATATATACTGTCAGGGGGGAGGGCTTCCTGTTGGCTGGGGATTTATCAGGCTGCCAATAGCAACCAATCACAGCTCAGCTTCTATTTTGCTACAGTTAATTATGGGGTCACTTGTGGGGGGGTTGTACTGTTTGGGTACATCAGGGGCTCTGCAAATGCAACGTGACGCCTGCAGACCAATCCATCTAAGTCTGCATTCCAAATGGCGCTCCTTCCCTTCCGAGCTCTGCCATGCGCCCAAACAGTGGTTCCCCCCCACATATGGGGTATCAGCGTACTCAGGACAAATTGGACAACAACTTTTGGAGTCCAATTTATCCTGTTACCCTTGTGAAAATACAAAACTGGGGGCTAAAAAATCATTTTTCTGAAAAAAAAAAATTTTTTATTTTCACAGCTCTGCGTTATAAACTGTAGTGAAACACTTGGGGGTTCAAAGCTCTCAAAACACATCAAGATAAGTTCCTTAGGGGGTCTACTTTCCAAAATGGTGTCACTTGTGGGGGGTTTTAATGTTTAGGCACATCAGGGGCTCTTCAAACGCGACATGGTGTCCCATCTCAATTCCAGTCAATTTTGCATTGAAAAGTCAAATGGCGCTCCTTCCCTTCCGAGCTCTGCTATGCGCCCAAACAGTGGTTTACCCCCACATATGGGGTATCGTTATACTCAGGACAAATTGAACAACAACTTTTGTGGTCTAATTTCTTCTCTTACCCTTGGGAAAATAAAAAATTGGGGGCGAAAAGATCATTTTTGTGAAAAAATATGATTTTTTATTTTTACGGCTCTGCATTATAAACTTCTGTGAAGCACTTGTTGGGTCAAAGTGCTCACCACACATCTAGATAAGTTCCATAAGGGGTCTACTTTCCAAAATGGTGTCATTTGTGGGGGGTTTCAATGTTTAGGCACATCAGGGGCTCTCCAAACGCAACATGGCGTCCCATCTCAATTCCAGTCAATTTTGCATTGAAAAGTCAAATGGCGCTCCTTCCCTTCCGAGCTCTGCCATGCACCCAAACAATGGTTTACACCCACATATGGGGTATCAGCGTACTCAGGACAAATTGTACAACAATTTTTGGGGTCCAATTTCTTCTCTTACCCTTGGGAAAATAAAAAATTGGGGGCGAAAAGATAATTTTTGTGAAAAAATATGATTTTTTATTTTTACGGCTCTGCATTATAAACTTCTGTGAAGCACTTGGTGGGTCAAAGTGCTCACCACACATCTAGATAAGTTCCTTAAGGGGTCTACTTTCCAAAACGGTGTCACTTGTGGGGGGTTTCAATGTTTAGGCATATCAGGGGCTCTCCAAACGCAACATGGCGTCCCATCTCAATTCCAGTCAATTTTGCATTGAAAAGTCAAATGGCGCTCCTTCGCTTCCGAGCTCTGTCATGTGCCCAAAAAGTGGTTTACCCCCACATATGGGGTATCGGCGTACTCAGGACAAATTGTACAACATCGTTTGGGGTCCATTTTCTCCTGTTACCCTTGGTAAAATAAAACAAATTGGAGCTGAAGTAAATTTTGTGTGAAAAAAAGTTAAATGTTCATTTTTATTTAAACATTCCAAAAATTCCTGTGAAACACCTGAAGGGTTAATAAACTTCTTGTATGTGGTTTTGAGCACCTTGAGGGGTGCAGTTTTTAGAATGGTGTCACACTTGGTTATTTTCTATTATATAGACCCCTCAAAATGACTTCAAATGAGATGTGGTCCCTAAAAAAAAATGGTGTTGTAAAAATGAGAAATTGCTGGTCAACTTTTAACCCTTATAACTCCCTAACAAAAAAAAAATTTTGGTTCCAAAATTGTGCTGATGTAAAGTAGACATGTGGGAAATGTTACTTATTAAGTATTTTGTGTGACTTATCTCTGTGATTTAAGGGCATAAAAATTCAAAGTTGGAAAATTGTGAAATTTTCAAAATTTTTGCCAAATTTCCATTTTTTTCACAAATAAACACAAGTTATATCGAATAAATTTTACCACTAACATGAAGTACAATATCTCACGAGAAAACAATGTCAGAATCGCCAAGATCCGTTGAAGCGTTCCAGAGTTATAACCTCATAAAGGGACAGTGGTCAGAATTGTAAAAATTGGCCCGGTCATTAACGTGCAAACCACCCTCGGGGCTTAAGGGGTTAACTGGGCTTTAGGCTGTAGTTGATGCCAGCTGTCAATGTTCCTTCCTGTGGATTCAGTCCTGTCCTGGAAGTTTTCTGTTGGCCAGTCCATTTCAGCTTAAGATAAGTTCTGCTAGTTTTTGGGATTTTCCCTGCCTATGACCTTTTGTTCAGTTTAAGTTATGTCTCTTTTGTCCAGCTTGTCATCATGAAATATTCTGGCTAGTTGGAAGCTCTGGGGTTGCAGATTTGCCCCTCCACACCGTGAGTCGGTGTGGAGGTTATTTTTGTAAACTCTGCGTGGACATTTAGTTTTTATACTGACCGCACAGTAGCCTTTTCTTTCTCTGTCTATTTAGATAGTAGTGGCCTCCTTTGCTAAAATCTAGTTTCATTTCTGAGTTTGTCATTTCCCTCTTCACTCACCGTCAATATTTGTGGGGGGCTATCTTTCCTTTGGGGGTTTCTCTGAGGCGAGATAGTTTTCCGTTTCCATCTTCAGGGGTAGCTAGTTCTTAGGCTGTGAAGAGTAGTCTAGGCAGAGATAGGAACGCTCCACAGCTATTTCTAGTGTTGGTGTTAGGAGTAGGGATTGCGGTCAGTAAAGTTACCACCTCCTCAGAGCTAGTACATTATTTGTTTTACCCACTAGGTCATTTCAGTGCTGCTCCGTAATCACTAGGTCATATAGGTGATTACTAGTGTTGAGCGAAACGGGTCGGCCATTTTCAGAAGTCGCCGACTTTTGGCAAAGTCGGGTTTCATGAAACCCGACCCGACCCCTGTGTGGGGTCGGCCATGAGGTCGGCGATCTTCTGAATCTGGTATCGGAATTCCGATACCGAGTTCCGATATGTTTGCGATATCGGAAATCGGTATCGGAATCCACATTTAAGTGTAAAATAAAGAATTAAAATAAAAAATATTGATATACTCACCTCTCCGACGCAGCCTGGACCTTACCGCTGGTAACCGGCAGCCTTCTTTGCTTAAAATGAGCGCGTTCAGGGCCTTAGATGACGTCACGGCTTTGTGATTGGTCGCGGACGCCCATGTGACCGCCACGCGACCAATCACAAGCCGTGACGTAATTCTCAGGTCCTAAATTCCTAATTCTAGGAATTTAGGACCTGAGAATTACGTCACGGCTTGTGATTGGTCGCGTGGCGGTCACATGGGCGTCCGCGACCAATCACAAAGCCGTGACGTCATCTAAGGCCCTGAACGCGCTCATTCTTAAGAAGGAAGGCTGCCGGAAAGAAGCAGGCCACGTCCGAGGGTGAGTATATACCTAATAGGAATATACTCACCCTCGGCTTCTTTCCGGCAGCCTTCCTTCCTAAGAATGAGCGTGTTCAGGGCCTTAGATGACGTCACGGCTTTGTGATTGGTCGCGGACGCCCATGTGACCGCCACGCGACCAATCACAAGCCGTGACGTAATTCTCAGGTCCTAAATTCCTAGAATTAGGAATTTAGGACCTGAGAATTACGTCACAGCTTGTGATTGGTCGCGTGGCGGTCACATGGGCGGCCGCGACCAATCACAAAGCCGTGACGTCATCTAAGGCCCTGAACACGCTTATTTTAAGCAAAGAAGGCTGCCGGTTACCATCGGTAAGGTCCAGGCTGCGTCGGAGAGGTGAGTATATCAATATTTTTTATTTTAATTCTTTATTTTACACATTAATATGGATCCCAGGGCCTGAAGGAGAGTTTCCTCTCCTTCAGACCCTGGGAACCATAGTATCCCATTGCACTGCATTGGATTTCGTGTTTCGGCCGACCCCGACCCCGACTTTTTTATAGGATCGGCCGATTTCACTCGACCCGACTTTTGAGAAAGTCGGGTTTCGTGAAACCCGACCCGATCCTATAAAAATAAAAGTCGCTCAACCCTAGTGATTACTGTCTGTAGAGCTGCCACCTCCTCTGAGCTTGTCCATGATTGGTTTTATCCACCAGATCATCTCAGTACCACTCCGTAACCACCAGGTCATAACAGTACAGCTGGCCCACAAAGTGTTAAATGCATCTCAAAAGAGGGAAGAGAAAGTTCTGAGTCATAGTTTTTTTTTTCTTGTTGCTTGTTTTGTCTTTTTTTTCCCCCTTGATTTTTGGATGGTGCAGGAGCTTGGTACTGATATGGAGGTTCAGGGTCTGTCTGCGCGTGTTGATCATCTCGCTGCAAGGGTACAGAGTATCCAAGATTATGTTGTTCAAACTCCTGTTTCTGAGCCTAGAATTCCTATCCCTGATTTGTTTTCTGGGGATAGATCTAGGTTTTTGAATTTTAACCCCTTCCCGACCCATGACGCCACATAGGCGTCATGAAAACCCGTGCCAATCCGACCCATGACGCCTATGTGGCGTCATGGAATGATCGCGTCCCTGCAGATCGGGTGAAGGGGTTAACTCCTATTTTACCCGATCTGCAGGGAGAGGGGGAGTGGTGCTTCAGCCCAGGGGGGGTGGCTTCACCCCCCCGTGGCTACGATCGCTCTGATTGGCTGTTGAAAGTGAAACTGCCAATCAGAGCGATTTGTAATATTTCACCTAAAAAACAGGTGAAATATTACAATCCAGCCATGGCCGATGCTGCAATATCATCGGCCATGGCTGGAAAACCTGAAGTGACCACCCCCCACCCCACCGATCGCCCCCCCACCGCTCCGTTATGGGGTCCGGTCCCCTCCGTCCTGTGCTCTGCTGCCCCGTGCTCCTGCCCGCTCCCCCGTCCTGCTGTCCGCTCCCCCCGTCCTCCGATCACCCCCCCTGTGCTCAGATCCACCCCCCCACCACCCCTTCATACTTACCGATCCTCCCGGTGTCCGGCCGTCTCCTCGCTGGGCGCCACCATCTTCCAAAATGGCGGGCGCATGCTCAGTACGCCCGCCGGCCGGCAGATTCCTTACAGGTACATTTTGATCGCTGTGGTAGGTTCTACCACAGCGATCAAAATAAAAAAAATAATAAATAAACCCCCCCCTTTATCACCCCCATAGATAGGGACAATAATAAAATAAAGAAAATATTTTTTTTTTTTTTTTCCCACTGTGGTTAGGGTTAGAACTAGGGTTAGGGTTAGAACTAGGGTTAGGGTTACGGGTAGGGTTAGGGTTATGGCATGTGCGGATTTGGCAGCGGATCCGCAGCGGATCGGCCGCGGATCCGCAGCGGATCGGCCGCGGATCCGCAGCGGATCGGCCGCGGATCCGCAGCGGATTGGCCGCTGCGAATTCGTAGCAGTTTTCCATCAGGTTTACAGTACCGTGTACACCTATGGAAAACCAAATCCGCTGTGCCCATGGTGCGGAAAATTCCGTGCAGAAACGCTGCGTTGTATTTTCCACAGCATGTCAATTCTTTGTGCGGATTCCGCAGCGTTTTACACCTGTTCCTCAATAGGAATCCGCAGGTGAAATCCGCACAAAAAAACACTGGAAATCTGCTGTAAATCCGCAGGTAAAACGCAGTGCCTTTTACTTGCAGATTTTTCAAAAGTCGTGCGGAAAAATCTCACACGAATCCGCTACGTGGGCACATACCCTTAGGGTTAGGGTTGGAATTAGGGCTAGGGTTGGAATTAGGGTTACGGGTGTGTTGGGGTTAGGGTTGTGGTTAGGGGTGTGTTGGGGTTAGGGTTGGGATTAGGGTTATGGCTACAGTTGGGATTAGGATTAGGGGTGTGTTGGGGTTAGTGTTGAAGTTAGAAATGAGGGGTTTCCACTGTTAGGGCACATCAGGGGTCTCCAAACGCAACATGGCGCCACCATTGATTCCAGCCAATCTTGCATTCAAAAAGTCAAATGGTGCTCCCTCCCTTCCAAGCCCCGACGTGTGCCCAAACAGTGGTTTACCCCCACATTTGGGGTACCAGCGTACTCAGGACAAACTGGGCAACAACTGTTGGGGTCCAATTTCTCCTGTTACCCTTGCAAAAATAAAAAATTACTTGCTAAGACATAATTTTTGAGGAAAGAAGAATTATTTTTTATTTTCACGGCTCTGCGTTGTAAACTTCTGTGAAGCACTTGGAGGTTGAACGTGCTCATCACACATCTAGATAAGTTCCTTGGGGGGTCTAGTTTCCAAAATGGGGTCACTTGTGGGGTGTTTCTACTGTTTAGGCACATCAGGGGCTCTGCAAATGCAACGTGACGCCCGCAGACCATTCCATCAAAGTCTGCATTTCAAATGTCACTACTTCCCTTCCGAGCCCTGACGTGCGCCCAAACAGTGGTTTACCCCCACATATGGGGTATCACTGTACTCACAACAAACTGGGCAACAAACATTGGGGCCCAATTTCTCCTGTTACCCTTGTGAAAATAAAAAATTGCTTGCTAAAACATCTTTTTTGAGGAAAGAAAAATGATTTTTTATTTTCACGGCTCTGCGTTGTAAACTTCTGTGAAGCACTTGGGGGTTGAATGTGCTCATCACACATCTAGATAAGTTCCTTGGGGGGTCTAGTTTCCAAAATGGGGTCACTTGTGGGGTGTTTCTACTGTTTAGGCACATCAGGGGCTCTGCAAATGCAACGTGACGCCAGCAGACCATTCCATCAAAGTCTGCATTCCAAAACGTCACTACTTCCCTTCCGAGCCCCGGCATGTGCCCAAACAGTGGTTTACCCCCACATATGGGGTATCAGCGTACTCAGGAGAAACTGGACAACAACTTTTGGGGTCCAATTTCTCCTGTTACCCTTGCAAAAATAAAAAATTCTGGGCTAAAAAAATATTTTTGAGGAAAGGAAACACATTTATTATTTTCACGGCTCTGCGTTATAAACTTCTGTGAAGCACTTGGGGGTTCAAAGTGCTCACCACACATCTAGATAAGTTCCTTGGGGGGTCTAGTTTCCAAAATGGAGTCACTTGTGGGGAGTTCCTACTGTTTAGGCACATCAGGGGCTCTGCAAATGCAACGTGACGCCCGCAGAGCATTCCATCAAAGTCTGCATTCCAAAACGTCACTACTTCCCTTCCGAGCCCCGGCATGTGCCCAAACAGTGGTTTACCCCCACATATGGGGTATCACCGTACTCAGGAGAAACTGGACAACAACTTTTGGGGTCCAATTTCTCCTGTTACCCTTGCAAAAATAAAAAATTCTGGGCTAAAAAAA
Source organism: Ranitomeya variabilis (assembly GCF_051348905.1). Classification (NCBI taxonomy): domain Eukaryota; kingdom Metazoa; phylum Chordata; class Amphibia; order Anura; family Dendrobatidae; genus Ranitomeya; species Ranitomeya variabilis. The sequence goes on from NC_135234.1 coordinate 656,205,282, forward strand.
TATTTTTGAGGAAAGGAAACACATTTATTATTTTCACGGCTCTGCGTTATAAACTTCTGCGAAGCACTTGGGGGTTCAAAGTGCTCACCACACATCTAGATTAGTTCCTTGGGAGGTCTAGTTTCCAAAATGGGGTCACTTGTTAGGGAGCTCCAATGTTTAGGCACACAGGGGCTCTCCAAACGTGACATGGTGTCCGCTAATGATTGGAGCTAATTTTCCATTCAAAAAGCCAAATGGCGTGCCTTCCCTTCCGAGCCCTGCCATGTGCCCAAACAGTGGTTTACCCCCACATATGGGGTATCATCGTACTCAGGACAAACTGGACAACAACATTTGGGGTCCAATTTCTCCTATTACCCTTGGAAAATTAAAAAATCCTGGGCTAAAACTCATTTTTGAGGAAAGAAAAATTATTTTTTTATTTTCACGGCTCTGCGTTATAAACTTCTGTGAAGCACCTGGGGGTTATAAGTGCTCACTATGCATCTAGATAAGTTCCTTGGGGGGTCTAGTTTCCAAAATGGGGTCACGTGTAGGGGAGCTCCAATGTTTAGGCACACAGGGGCTCTCCAAACGCGACATGGTGTTCGCGAACGATTGGAGCTAATTTTCCATTCAAAAAGTCAAATGGCACGCCTCCCCTTCCGAGCCTTGCCGTGCACCCAAACAGTGGTTTACCCCCACATATGAGGTATCAACATACTCAGCAGAAATTGCCCAACAAATTTTAGGATCCATTTTATCCTGTTGCCCATGTGAAAATGAAAAAATTGAGGCTAAAAGAAATTTTGTGTGAAAAAAAAGTACTTTTTAATTTTTACGGATCAATTTGTGAAGCACCTGAGAGTTTAAAGTGCTCACTATGCTTCTAGATAAGTTCCTTGGGGGGTCTACTTTCCAAAATGGGGTCACTTGTGGGAGCGCTCCAATGTTTAGGCACACGGGGGCTCTCCAAACGTGACATGGTCTCTGCTAGCGATGGAGATCATTTTTCATTCAAAAAGTCAAATGGCGCTCCTTCCCTTCCGAGCCTTACCATGTGCCCAAACAGTGGTTTACCCCCACATGTGAGGTATCAGTGTACTCAGGAGAAATTGTCCAACAAATTTTAGGATCAATTTTATCCTGTTGCCCATGTGAAAATGAAAAAATTGAGGCTAAAATAATTTTTTTGTGAAAAAAAAGTACTGTTTAATTTTTACGGATCAATTTGTGAAGCACCTGGGGGTTTAAAGTGCTCACTATGCTTCTAGATAAGTTCCTTGGGGGGTCTAGTTTCCAAAATGGGGTCACTTGTGGGGGAGCTCCAATGTTTAGGCACACGGGGGCTCTCCAAACGCGACATGGTGTCCGCTAAAGATTGGAGCCAATTTTTCATTCAAAAAGTCAAATGGCGCTCCTTTCCTTCCAAGCCCTGCCGTATGCCCAAACAGTGGTTTACCCCCACATATGAGGTATCAGCGTACTCAGGACAAATTGGACAACATCGTTCGTGGTCCAGTTTTTCCTTTTACCCTTGGGAAAATAAAAAAAATGTTGCTAAAAGATCATTTTTGTGACTAAAAAGTTAAATGTTCATTTTTTCCTTCCATGTTGCTTCTGCTGCTGTGAAACACCTGAAGGGTTAATAAACTTCTTGAATGTGGTTTTGAGCACCTTGAGGGGTGCAGTTTTTAGAATGGTGTCACTTTGGGGTATTTTCAGCCATATAGAACCCTCAAACTGACTTCAAATGTGAGGTGGTCCCTAAAAAAAATGGTTTTGTAAATTTTGTTGTAAAAATGAGAAATCACTGGTCAAATTTTAACCCTTATAACTTCCTAGCAAAAAAAAAATTTGTTTCCAAAATTGTGCTGATGTAAAGTAGACATGTGGGAAATGTTATTTATTAACTATTTTGTATCACATAACTCTCTGGTTTAACAGAATAAAAATTCAAAATGTGAAAATTGCGAAATTTTCAAAATTTTCGCCAAATTTCTGTTTTTTTCACAAATAAACTCAGAAATTATCGACCTAAATTTACCACTAACATGAAGCCCAATATGTCACGAAAAAACAATCTCAGAATCGCTAGGATCCGTTGAAGCGTTCCTGAGTTATTACCTCATAAAGGGACACTGGTCAGAATTGCAAAAAACGGCAAGGTCATTAAGGCCAAAATAGGCTGGGTCATGAAGGGGTTAAAAATAATTGCAGATTGTTTTTTGCTCTGAGACCCCGTTCCTCTGGTGACCCCATTCAGCAGGTGAAGATTGTTATTTCTCTGCTGCGTGGTGACCCGCAGGTTTGGGCATTCTCCCTTGAGCCAGGGAATCCTGCATTGCTCAATGTAGATTCATTTTTTCAAGCACTTGGATTGCTTTATGACGAACCCAATTCTGTGGATCAGGCAGAAAAAATTTGCTGGCTCTGTGTCAGGGTCAGGAAGTGGCAGAGATATATTGTCAGAAATTTAGGAAGTGGTCTGTGCTTACAAAATGGAATGAGGATGCCCTGGCGGCTATTTTCAGAAAGGGTCTTTCTGAAGCTCTTAACCCCTTAGTGACAGAGCCAATTTGGTACTTAATGACCGAGCCAATTTTTACAATTCTGACCAGTGTCACTTTATGAGGTTATAACTCTGGAATGCTTTATCGGATCCCGCTGATTCTGAGATTGTTTTTTCGTGACATGTTGTACTTCAAGTTAGTGGTAACATTTCTTCGATATTACTTGCGATTATTTATGAAAAAAATGGAAATATGGCGAACATTTTTAAAATTTTGCAATTTTCAAACTTTGTATTTTTATGCCCTTAAATCAGAGAGATATGTCACAAAAAATAGTTAATAAATAACATTTCTCACATGTCTACTTTACATCAGCACAATTTTGGAAACAATTTTTTTTTTCGTTAGGGAGTTATAAGGGTTAAAAGTTGACCAGCAATTTCTCATTTTTACAACACCATGTTTTTTTTAGGGACCACATCACCTTTGAAGTGATTTTGAGGGGTCTATATGATAGAAAATAACCAAGTGTGACACCATTCTAAAAACTGCACCCCTCAAGCTGCTCAAAACCACATTCAAGAAGTTTATTAACCCTTTACGTACTTCACAGGAACTAAAACAATGTGGAAGAAAAAAATGAACATTTTACTTTTTTTGCAAACATTTTACTTCAGAACCATTTTTTTTAATTTTCACAAGTGTAAAAACAGAAATTTAACCACAAATTTTGTTGTGCAATTTTTCCTGAGTACACCGATACCCCATATGTGGAGGTAAACCACTGTTTGGGCGCACCGCAGAGCTTGGAAGTGAAGGAGCACCGTTTGACTGTTTCAATGCAGAATTGGCTGGAATTGAGATCGGACGCCATGTTGCGTTTGGAGAGCCCCTAATGTGCCTAAACAGTGGAAACCCCCCACAAGTGACACCATTTTGGAAACTAGACCCCCCAAGGAACTTATCTAGATGTGTGGTGAGCACTTTGAACCCCCAAGTGCTTCACAGAAGTTTATAACGTAGAGCCGTGAAAATAAAAAATCGCATTTGTTTTCACAAAAATGATTTTTTCGCCCACAAATTCTTATTTTCACAAGGGTAACAGGAGAAATTAGACCACAAAAGTTGTTGTGCAATTTCTCCTGAGTACGTTGATACCCCATATGTGGAGGTAAACCACTGTTTGGGCGCACCGCAGAGCTTGGAATTGAAGGAGCACCGTTTGACTTTTTCAATGCAGAATTGGCTGGAATTGAGATCGGATGCCATGTTGCGTTTGGAGAGTCCCTGATGTGCCTAAACAGTGGAAACCCCCCACAAGTGATACCATTTTGGAAACTAGACCCCTTAAGGAACTTATCTAGATGTGTGGTGAGCACTTTGAACCCCCAAGTGCTTCACAGAAGTTTATAATGTAGAGCCGTGAAAATAAAAAATCTCATTTTTTCTACAAAAATGATCTTTTTGCCCCCAAATTTTTATTTTCACAAGGGTAACAGGAGAAATTAGACCACAAAAGTTGTTGTGCAATTTCTCCTGAGTACGTCGATACCCCATATATGGGGGTAAACCACTGTTTGGGCGCATGGCTGAGCTCGGAAGCAAAGGAGCGCCATTTGACTTTTCAATGCAAAATTGACTGGAATTGAGATCGGACGCCATGTCGCGTTTGGAGAGCCCCTGATGTGCCTAAACAGCAGACACCCCCCAAAAGTGACCCCATTTTGGAAACTAGACCCCCCATGGAACTTATAATAATAAATAATAATAATAATCTTTATTTATATAGCGCCAACATATTCCGCAGCGCTTTACAGTTTAACAGTTTCAAACACAACAGTCATAGGTAACAATGTTAACAATACAGCAATAAAGCAAAATAAGACGACCCTGCTCGTGAGAGCTTACAATCTACAATGAGGTGGGGAGATACAAAGTACAGGTGTGTATTTACAATGATGGTCCAGCCATCTTCAGGGGGTGAGGGGTAGGTGAGATAGTGAATGGGCTACACACACACACAAACATAAAATGACTGATTAGGGAACGCGATAGGCCGCTCTGAACAAATGAGTTTTGAGTGAGCGCCTAAAGCTATGCAAGTTGTGGATGGTCCTTATCTAGATGTGTAGTGAGAACTTTGAATGCCCAAGTGCATCACAGAAGTTTATAATGCAGAGTCGTGAAAATAAAAAATATATATTTTTTAACAATAAAGATTTTTTAGCCCCCAAGTTTTTATTTTCACAAGGGTAACAAGAGAAATTGGACCCCAAAAGTTGTTGTCCAGTTTGTCCTGAGTATGCTGGTACCCCATATGTGGGGGTAAACCACTGTTTGGGCGCACGGCAGAGCTCGGAAGGGAAGGAGTGCCATTTTGGAATGCAGACTTTGATAGAATTGTCTGCGGGCGTTATGTTGCCTTTGCAGACCCCTAATGTACCTAAACAGTAGAAACCCCCAACAAGTGACCCCATTTTGGAAAATAGACCCCCCAAGGAACTTATCTAGATATGTGGTGAGAACTTTGAATGCCCAAGTGCTTCACAGAAGTTTATAATGCAGAGTAGTGAAAATAAAAAATATTTTTTTTCCCACAAAAAAGATTTTTTTAGCCCCCAAATTTTTATTTTCACAAGGGTAACAAGAGAAATTGGACCCCAAAAGTTGTTGTCCACTTTGTCCTGAGTATGCTGGTACCCCATATGTGGGGGTAAACCACTGTTAGGGCGCACGGCAGAGCTCGGAAGGGAAGGAGCGCCATTTTGGAATGCAGACTTTGATAGAATTGTCTGCGGGCGTTATGTTGCGTTTGCAGACCCCTAATGTACCTAAACAGTAGAAACCCCCAACAAGTGACCCCATTTTGGAAAATAGACCCCCCAAGGAACTTATCTAGATATGTGGTGAGAACTTTGAATGCCCAAGTGCTTCACAGAAGTTTATAATGCAGAGTAGTGAAAATAAAAAATATTTTTTTTCCCACAAAAAAGATTTTTTTAGCCCCCAAATTTTTATTTTCACAAGGGTAACAAGAGAAATTGGACCCCAAAAGTTGTTGTCCACTTTGTCCTGAGTATGCTGGTACCCCATATGTGGGGGTAAACCACTGTTTGGGCGCACGGCAGAGCTCGGAAGGGAAGGAGCGCCATTTTGGAATGCAGACTTTGATAGAATTGTCTGCGGGCGTTATGTTGCGTTTGCAGACCCCTAATGTACCTAAACAGTAGAAACCCCCACAAGTGACCAAATTTTGGAAACTAGACCCCCTAAGGAACTTATCTAGATATGTGGTGAGAACTTTGAAAGCTCAAGTGCTTCACAGAAATTTATAATGCAGAGTAGTGAAAATAAAAAAATATATTTTTTTCCAACAAAAAAGATTTTTAGCCCCCAAGTTTTTATTTTCACAAAGGTAACAAGAGAAATTGGACCCCAAAAGTTGTTGTCCAATTTGTCCTGAGTATGCTGGTACCCCATATGTGGGGGTAAACCACTGTTTGGGCGCACGGCAGAGCTCGGAAGGGAAGGAGCGCCATTTTGGAATGCAGACTTTGATAGAATTGTCTGCGGGCGTTATGTTGCGTTTGCAGACCCCTAATGTACCTAAACAGTAGAAACCCCCACAAGTGACCAAATTTTGGAAACTAGACCCCCTAAGGAACTTATCTAGATATGTGGTGAGAACTTTGAAAGCTCAAGTGCTTCACAGAAATTTATAATGCAGAGTAGTGAAAATAAAAAAATATATTTTTTTCCAACAAAAAAGATTTTTAGCCCCCAAGTTTTTATTTTCACAAGGGTAACAGGAGAAATTGGACCCCAAAAGTTGTTGTCCAATTTATCCCGAGTACGCTGATGCCCCATATGTGGGGGTAAACCACTGTTTGGGCGCACGGCAGAGCTCAGAAGGGAGGGAGTACCATTTGACTTTTTTAGCGCAAAATTGGCTGTCGTGTTTGGAGACCCCCTGATGTACCTAAACAGTGGAAACCCCCCAATTCTAACTCCAACCCTAACCCCAACACAGCCCTAACCCTAATCTCAACCCGATCCATAATCCTAATAACAACCCTAACGATAATCACAACCCTAACCCCAAAACAGCCCTAATCTCAACCCTAACCATAACCCTAATCAAAACCCTAAATCCAACACACCCCTAACCCTAATCCCAACCCTAACCCTAATCCCAACCCTAATCCCAAACGTAACACTAATCCCAACCCTAATCCAAACCCTAACCCTAATCCCAACTCTAACCCTAACTTTAGCCCCAACCCTAACTTTAGCCCCAACCCTAACCATAACTTTAGCCCCCGTCGTCACAAAAAAAGTTCAATGTAACCTTTTTTTTGTACGTCGCGTCCGCCATTTCCGCGGATGCGTGGCCGTAACTCTGCCCCCTCCTCCCCAGGACATAGACTGGGCGGCGGATGCATTGAAAAACTGCATCCGCTGCCCACGTTGTGCACAATTTTCACAACACGCGTCGGTACATCGGGCCGACGCATTGCGACCGCCCCGTACCGACGCAAGTGTGAAAGAAGCCTAAGGCTACTTTCACACTAGCGTCTTACTCGGCCCATCGCAGTGTGTCGGGCCGACGTACCGACGCTAGCGTTGTAAGCGCCGCACAACGGGTGCAGCGGATGCTGTTTTTTCAACGCATCCGCTGCCCCATTGTGAGGTGCGGGGAGGCGGGGGCGGAGTTCCGGCCACGCATGCGCGGTCGGAAATGGCGGACACGTCGCACAAAAAAGTTACATGTAGTTTTTTTTGTGTCGACGGTCCGCCGAAGCACGACGCATCCGTCGCACGACGGATGCGACATGTGGCAATCCGTCGCAATGCGTCGCTAATGCAAGCCAATGGAGAAAAAACGCATCCTGCAAGCACTTTTGCAGGATGCGTTTTTTCTCCAACGACGCATTGCGACGGAAGCCAAAAAACGCTAGTGTGAAAGTAGCCTAACCCTAACCCTAGCCCTAACCCTAACCCTAAATTTAGCCCCAACCCTAACCCTAACTCTAACCCTAACTCTAACCCTAACCCTAACTCTAACCCTAACCCTAACCCTAACTCTAACCCTAACCCTAACCCTAACTCTAACCCTAACCCTAACCCTAACTCTAACCCTAACCCTAACCCTAACCCTAATTTTAGCCCCAACTTGTCTTCTCCTGCCGGCCGGCAGATGGCAGCAGATGGCGGGCGCACTGCGCATGCGCCCGCCATGATGAAAAAGCCGGCTGGCAGGAGAAGACAGAAGAGGACCCAGGGACCCCGGGTGAGTATGATAGGGTCCCCGAATCCCCCTATTTCTCTGTCCTCTGATGTGCGATCACATCAGAGGACAGAGAAATAACTGATCGCTTTTTTTTTTTTTTTGCGGTCGCCGGTAAACTGTTAATTACCGGCGATCGCAAAGCAGGGGTCGGTGCAAACCGACCCCGATCATGTTCTTTGGGGTCTCGGCTACCCCCGGCAGCCGAGACCCCAAAGAACATCCGGGTGCCGGGTGGCGGGCGCACTGCGCGTGCGCCCGCCATTTTTTCCCGGAAAAAAGATGGCGGCGCCCATGGGGAGACACGAGGAGCACCGGGGGAGGTAGGTAAGTATTGGGGGGCTATTGGGGGCCATCGGGGACCACATGTCTCTGTCCTCCGATGTGTGATCACATCGGAGGACAGAGAAATTAAATGGCAAATCGCGTTTTTTTTTTTTGTTGCGACCGCCGGTAAACGGTTAATTACCGGCGATCGCAACTCGGGGGTCGGTAAAAACCACCCGAATCATGTTCTCTGGGGTCTCGGCTACCCTCGGCAACCGAGACCCCAGAGAAAATCCGACTCTGGGGGGCGCTATTCACTTTTTCCACAGCGCCGTTAATTAACGGCGCTGTGGATTAAGTACCCTTAGCGGCCGCCGTTAAAAGGCGTATCGGCGGTCGTTAAGGGGTTAAAGATGTTATGGTGGGGTTTCCCACACCTGCTGGTTTTAACGAATCAATGTCTCTGGCCATTCAGATTGATCAGCGCCTACGTGAACGTAAGGTTGTGCACCATATGGCGGTGTCCTCTGGACAGAGTTCTGAGCCTATGCAATGTGATAGAGTTTTGACAAGAGCAGAACGGCAGGAGTTCCGACGTCAGAATGGGCTGTGTTTTTACTGTGGTGACGCTACTCATGCTATCTCTGATTGCCCGAAGCGAACTATGAGGGTTGCTAGTTCGGTTACCATCAGTACTGTACAGCCTAAATTTCTCTTGTCTATTACCCTGATTTGCTCATTGTCGTCCTTTTCTGTAATGGCATTTGTGGATTCTGGCGCTGCACTGAACTTAATGGACCTAGAATTTGCCAAGCGCTGTGGTTTTTCCTTGGAGCCTTTGCAGTCCTATTCCCTTAAGGGGGATTGATGCTACGCCATTGGCCAAGAATAAACCTCAGTACTGGACACAGTTAGCCATGAACATGGCTCCAGCACATCAGGAAAATATTCATTTTTTGGTGTTGCATAATTTGCATGATGTGGTTGTGCTGGGGTTTCCATGGTTACAGGTACATAATCCAGTACTGGATTGGAAATCTATGTCTGTGACTAGTTGGGGTTGTCAGGGGATACATAGTGACATTCCTCTGATGTCAATTTCCTCGTCCCCTTCTTCTGAAGTTCCTGAGTTTTTGTCGGATTTCCAGGATATATTTGAGGAGCCTAAATCCAGTCCTTTACCTCCTCATAGGGACTGTGATTGCGCTATTAATTTGATTCCTGGCTGTAAGTTCACTAAGGGTTGACTTTTCAATCTGTCTGTGCCAGAGCATGCCGCTATGCGGAGTTATGTAAAGGAGTCCTTGGAGAAGGGGCATATTCGCCCGTCTTCGTCACCATTGGGAGCGGGATTTTTTTTTGTTGCCAAGAAGGATGGCTCCTTGAGGCCCTGTATAGATTATCGCCTTCTCAATAAGATCACGGTCAAATTCCAGTACCCTTTGCCTTTGCTCTCTGATTTGTTTGCTCGGATTAAAGGGGCTAGCTGGTTTACCAAGATTGACCTTCGAGGGGCGTATAATCTGGTCCGCATCAAACAGGGTGATGAATGGAAAACAGCATTTAATACGCCCAAAGGCCATTTTGAATATCTTGTGATGCCTTTCGGGCTCTCTAATGCTCCATCTGTGTTTCAGTCCTTTATGCATGATATTTTTCGGGAGTATCTGGATAAATTTATGATTGTATATTTGGACGATATTTTGGTTTTTTCCGATGATTGGGAGTCTCATGTGAAGCAGGTCAGGATGGTATTTCAGATTCTTCGTGCTAATACACTGTTTGTGAAGGGGTCTAAGTGCCTTTTTGGAGTTCAGAAGGTTTCTTTTCTGGGGTTCATTTTTTCTCCCTCGGCTATTGAAATGGACCCTGTTAAGGTCCAGGCTATTTATGATTGGACGCAGCCCACATCTGTGAAGAGCCTTCAGAAGATTTTGGGCTTTGCTAATTTTTATCGCCGCTTCATTGCTAATTTTTCTACTGTGGTTAAACCTCTGACCGATTTGACCAAGAAAGGTGCAGATGTGGTGAATTGGTCCTCTGCGGCTGTGGAGGCCTTTCAGGAGCTTAAGCGCCGTTTTACTTCTGCCCCTGTGTTGCGTCAGCCAGATGTCTCTCTCCCTTTTCAGGTTGAGGTTGACGCTTCTGAGATTGGGGCAGGAGCTGTTCTGTCTCAGAGAAGTTCTGATGGCTCTGTGTTGAAACCGTGTGCTTTCTTCTCCAGAAAGTTTTCGCCTGCTGAGCGTAATTATGATGTCGGCAATCGGGAGTTGTTGGCTATGAAGTGGGCATTCGAGGAGTGGCGACATTGGCTTGAGGGAGCCAAGCATCGTGTTGTGGTCTTGACCGATCATAAGAATCTGATTTACCTTGAATCAGCCAAGCGGTTGAATCCTAGACAGGCTCGGTGGTCTTTGTTTTTCTCCCATTTTGATTTTGTGGTCTCGTATCTTCCGGGATCTAAGAATGTGAAGGCTGATGCCCTGTCTAGGAGTTTTTTGCCTGATTCTCCTGGAGTCCGTGAGCCGGCTGGTATTCTCAAGGAGGGGGTGATTCTTTCTGCTATCTCCCCTGATTTGCGGCGGGTGCTTCGGGAGTTTCAGGCTGATAGACCCGACCGCTGTCCTGTGGGGAAATTGTTTGTTCCTGATAGATGGACTAGTAAGGTGATTTCTGAGATTCATTGTTCAGTGTTGGCTGGTCATCCTGGGATCTTTGGTACCAGAGATTTGGTTGCCAGGTCCTTTTGGTGGCCTTCTTTGTCACGGGATGTGCGTTCCTTTGTGCAGTCCAGTGGGATCTGTGCCCGGGCTAAGCCCTGCTGTTCTCGTGCTAGTGGGTTGCTTTTGCCTTTGCCTATCCCTGAGAGGCCCTGGACGCATATTTCCATGGATTTTATTTCTGATCTTCCTGTTTCTCAGAAGATGTCTGTCATCTGGGTGGTTTGTGACCATTTTTCTAAAATGGTCCATTTGGTACCTTTGCCTAAGTTGCCTTCCTCCTCTGATTTGGTTCCTTTGTTTTTCCAGCATGTGGTTCGTTTGCATGGTATTCCGGAGAATATTGTGTCTGACAGAGGTACCCAGTTTGTTTCTAGGTTTTGGCGGTCCTTTTGTGGTAGAATGGGCATTAATTTGTCTTTTTCTTCGGCGTTTCACCCTCAGACAAATGGACAGACGGAGCGAACCAATCAGACCTTGGAAACCTATTTGAGATGCTTTGTGTCGGCTGATCAGGATGATTGGGTTACCTTCTTGCCGTTGGCCGAGTTTGCCCTTAATAATCGGGCTAGTTCTGCTACCTTGTTTTCGCCTTTTTTTTGTAATTTTGGTTTTCATCCTCGCTTTTCTTCAGGGCAGGTTGAGCCTTCGGACTGTCCTGGGGTAGATTCTGTGATGGACAGGTTGCAGCGGATTTGGACTCATGTGGTGGACAATTTGACATTGTCTCAGGAAAAGGCTCAACGTTTTGCTAACCGCCGTCGGTGCGTTGGTCCCCGGCTTCGGGTTGGGGATTTGGTCTGGTTGTCTTCTCGTCATGTTCCTCTGAAGGTCTCTTCCCCTAAGTTCAAACCTCGTTTTATTGGTCCTTATAGGATTTCGGAAATTATCAATCCGGTGTCTTTTCGTTTGGCCCTTCCAGCTTCGTTTTCCATTCATAATGTGTTCCATAGATCTTTTTTGCGGAGATATGTGGTGCCCGTGGTGCCCTCCGTTGACCCTCCTGCTCCGGTGTTGGTTGGGGGGGAGCTGGAGTATGTGGTGGAGAAGATTTTGGATTCTCGTCTTTCAAGGCGGAAACTTCAGTATCTGGTCAAGTGGAAGGGTTATGGCCAGGAGGATAACTCTTGGGTTTTTGCCTCCGATGTCCATGCTGCCGATTTGGTGCGTGCTTTTCATTTGTCTCGTCCCGATCGGCCTGGGGGCTCTGGTGAGGGTTCGGTGACCCCTCCTCAAGGGGGGGGGGGTACTGTTGTGAATTCCGTTCTTGGGCTCCATCCTGTGGTCATGAATGGTATTTTTGGGAGTTCTGCTCTTGGGCTCCCTCTGGTGGTTTCAAGTGGAACTTAGCAGCTGCTTTCACTAATCGGTGCCCTGGCCTTGTTATTTAACTGGGCTTTAGGCTGTAGTTGATGCCAGCTGTCAATGTTCCTTCCTGTGGATTCAGTCCTGTCCTGGAAGTTTTCTGTTGGCCAGTCCATTTCAGCTTACGATAAGCTCTGCTAGTTTTTGGGGTTTTCCCTGCCTATGACCTTTTGTTCAGTTTAAGTTATGTCTCTTTTGTCCAGCTTGTCATCATGAAATATTCCGGCTAGTTGGAAGCTCTGGGGTTGCAGATTTGCCCCTCCACACCGTGAGTCGGTGTGGAGGTTATTTTTGTAAACTCTGCGTGGACATTTAGTTTTTATACTGACCGCACAGTAGCCTTTTCTTTCTCTGTCTATTTAGATAGTAGTGGCCTCCTTTGCTAAAATCTAGTTTCATTTCTGAGTTTGTCATTTCCCTCTTCACTCACCGTCAATATTTGTGGGGGGCTATCTTTCCTTTGGGGGTTTCTCTGAGGCGAGATAGTTTTCCGTTTCCATCTTCAGGGGTAGCTAGTTCTTAGGCTGTGAAGAGGCGTCTAGGCAGAGATAGGAACGCTCCACGGCTATTTCTAGTGTTGGTGTTAGGAGTAGGGATTGTGGTCAGTAAAGTTACCTCCTCCTCAGAGCTAGTACATTATTTGTTTTACCCACTAGGTCATTCCAGTGCTGCTCCATAATCACTAGGTCATATAGGTGATTACTGTCTGTAGAGCTGCCACCTCCTCTGAGCTTGTCCATGATTGGTTTTACCCACCAGGTCATCTCAGTACCACTCCGTAACCACCAGGTCATAACAGGCAACAAAGGACTTTCTCAGTATAACAAAGCTTGTGTGAGGTAATAGCATGTCAGTTAGGGTGTGTTGGTGGAAAGGCTGATGTCAGTCACATTACCTCTATGTGAGAGGATATAGAAACTGCCAGTTACAGACTATTTTTACCACAATAATGCCTCATAAGAAAAGGAATTCCATGGCACGAATGTCAGCTGATGCGAAAAGAATAGCTGCATTACGGGCCAATGAAAAATGTCAAGACCGAGAAACAAGGTTGACACACATGAGAACAGCAGCTGCTTCCTCAAGAGCGAATGAACTTTCTGAGCAGATGGAAGCGAGGCTTGCTGACATGAAAACAAGAGCTGCTTCCTCAAGAGCCAATGAACTTTCTGAGGAGAGGTGAGACTTGCAGACATGAAAACAAGAGCTGCTTCCTCAAGGGCCAATGAACTTTCTGAGGAGAAGGAAGCGAGGCTTGCAGATAAGAGAAGAAGAGCTGCTTCCTCAAGGGCCAATGAGTCATCTCAGCAGAGAGAAGGCCGACTTGCCACTAAGAGAATTGCTATTTCTTCCACCAGGGCACAGGAAATGGTTGGAGATTTGAACATGCTACCTTTTGTTACCAGTCAGACATAAACTATCAGGATAATCCTAAAGTTCAGATTGGAAAAATGGATGTGGTCTGCATGTACTGCAGTGCCCTGAAATGGAAAGATGAGCCGCCAGGTTTATGCTGTGCAAATGGCAAGATAAAACTTCCACCTCTCCTGTCACCACCAGATGCCCTAAAGTCTCTGATGACAGGTACCAGTACAATATCAAAGCATTTCTTGGACAACATCAGGAAGTACATATGTAAATAAACCTGGCACTCAACTTTCTTATCTGGAGATTTATTTTATTATCAGCAACAACAAAACGTTTCGGTCTCAAACTGGACCTTCCTCAGTTACGTGCTATGCAGAGGTTAGGAGAAAAAATGTGCCCGTATAGGCAAATGATTGATAGTTTCCATGAAGATGCAGAGTATTGGTCTGTAAACTGCTGACTAGGCAAAGCCCGTGCAGGGATGGTGTGACCGACGCGGTGTCCACCGCTAGTCTCTGTGGCTTTTTCAAGGACTCCTTGAAAAAGCCACAGAGGCGAAACGTACATTGGAGCTGGAGTCCTGGGGAACTACGGATCATCTCTTCACTGGTACTTATGCTTAGAGACACTCTTTTGCACTTTACTTGGTCTTAGGACCTCTTATGATATGTGTGTATATTTATTCGTCTCATTGGGGATTATTCTCCAGTATGGTTGAGCTGTACCCTATTTGATGTTTTCTGTAAAGTGATATGCACTGTGGATTATTTTTGTCAGTTTCTCCATTTTAAATTTTTTAAACATATTTAATAAACTATCTAATAGTGGTTTTGGATATTGTGGAACTATGTCCTTTCTTTGAGGTTTTGATATTTTTTTTATTCTAACAACCTGTAGCATTTCAAATGCTCTTGAGATTTGGACAAAGTACAAAACTGATCTCAGCGAGGACATCCTCATGCAGATTAGAAGGGAAAATCCTCAGCAACTCATCAACTTTACTGAGGAAATGTTCAATTAAGCTTTAATGCTCCTTGAAGATCTATGCATAGCAATGTCAGGAAAAGCCTTACAGTTGCTTGGTTTGCCTGCTCCAATAAGAAATCCTGAAGGCATCCAAATATGTAGGGAGATTTTCATAAAAACAAACTACAATATTGTTGAACTGACAGCATTTGTGTCTCAAAATGAGCCAATATTGGTACCAGATCAAAGGGACGCCTATAAGTACATTTTAAGTTTCAGTGAAACCAACAAAGGTGGGATTGCCTTCCTTGATGCTCCAGGTGGAACAGGAAAGACATTTGTAATCAACTTGCTCCTGGCAACATTTCGACAACAAAATAGATTGCACTTGCAGTGGCATCTTCTGGAATTGCAGCTACGCTTTTAAAAGGTGGCAGGACAGCACATTCGACATTCAAACTACCTCTTAACCTGTCTCATAGTGACAGCCCCGTGTGTAATATTGCCAAGGGATCAGGACTGGCCAAATTGCTTAAAAAATGCAGTGCCATCATTTAGAATGAATGCACCATGTTGTTTTGGCAGATGACATCCGCCAAACACTACGTGTTATTCCAAGATCAACCCCTGCAGACGAACTCAATGCCTGTCTCAAAGCATTGTACCTTTGGAGAAAAGTAAAGAAAATGTCACTGAACACAACATGAGGGTCTAAATGACAGGCGATGTTTCTGCTGGACTGTTTTCGAGCCAGCTGTTGACTATTGGAGATGGCAAGGCACCAGTAATCTCAACCACTGGACAGATCACCTTCCCAAGCAACTTTTGTTGCATTGTGACTACCATTGAGGAGTTGAAAGCAAAGGTTTTTCCAAACATTCAACTCCACTTCAAAAATTCTGGCTGGCTGTGTGAAAGGGCTATTCTAGCTCCCAAAAATGACAGCGTCAACAAGATCAATCTTCAAATTCTAAATCTCCTTCCAGGTGTGTGCACAACCTACAAGTCAGTAGATACAGTAATAGACCCTGCTCAAGCATTATTTTATCCAACTGAGTTCCTCAATTCCTTGGAGCCACAAGGACTTCCTCCTCACAACCTCTTTCTAAAACCTGGAGCACCTATTCTGCTATTGAGAAATTTGGATCCACCAAAGCTGTGTAATGGAACAAGACCCTTGATTAAGATCCTGTTTCCACATGTAATTGAGGCAACCATTTTGACAGGATGTGCCACAGGAGAAGATGTTTTCATTCCAACAATTCCTCTCATTCCATCTGATTTGCCTTTTGATTTTAAACGCCTCCAGTTTCCTGTTCGACTGGCATTTGCTCTGTCCATCAACAAGGCTCAGGGACAGTCCTTGAAAGTAGTTGGAATCGATTTACAATCTCCATGCTTTTATCATGGTCAACTTTATGTGGCCTGTTCAAGAGTTGTAACAGCCAAAAATCTGTTCGTCTTTGCACCTGAAGGAAAAACTAAGAATGTCGTTTATCAAAAGGCTCTCGAATAAGTAGTAGAAGATTACTTCACATTACTTGGCCAATTTAGTTAAATCTGTGTGGAATATCTCTGGTGTTGAAATATATGTTGTGAAATGCTTCTATTAGCTTAGTTTTTGCCTTTTAATAATTACATTTCTATCTATTTGTTTTTTGGTTTTTGTGTGCAGAATAAATTTTTGTTAAGACATTCTATTTTGCTAACAGCAGTTATTAACCCGGGCGAAGCTGGGTAGTACAGCCAGTATATATATACATATATATATAACTGTATATATGTTTTTACGAATATTTGAGCCCATAGATCCATTATATGTCCATTTTGCAAGCCAGTGAGAAAATCTCGCCTTACTGATGCCATACGGATGCCATATGGATGACACACGGATACTTTTTGGAGAAAAAAATCGCATCCTCGCATTGAATACGGATCACTATTCGGATACTTTTCTGCGTATCTGGGCTGAAAAAAACAAACCGTATTTTTATACGTTAGGTCTGACCCCGGCCTAAGACTGTGAGAAGCATGCAAAATGTCAGAGGTGGAGCTATAATCTGAGTGATGTGAAACACAGGAAGAGAATGTGCGGCCATCTTAAGGGCTGTCTGCAGTTATTCTGTAGGGAGTAGATGTGCTAAAGGAGAATCCAGCGACATCTTCTTGTGAAGGATCCAACCAAGACCAGGGCAGCGGCAGATTGTAGAGGATCATGTCCATGACCAGAACCTGTCCTGGTGTGAGGAGATTTCTGTCAGGAACGCTGCTGAGAGATAGAAAAGGCTGGGACCTAGTGTGAGAGGTGTTGGACGTTATTGAGGAGTTAAGCCACAGTCATCAATGGTACTGTTCTCCTCACCTGCTTGAGAGGCCCCGCATCCGTCTGTGTACACAGATTGTTTGTCTGGAGCAGACCCAGGGCAGTAAGAAAGCTAAGGCCCACTGCACCACCGCAGTGTGTAACTGTGCACGCACCTCACTACATTCTGGCGCCAAAATACTCAAGGCTGAGAGAGCCTGTACTCAGATAGATAGGCATATTGACTTTGTCAGGCCACATTTATTGCCAAAATCAGCATCAAGAATGTCTGGATTTGCTGCAACGTTTCCTGTTTGTTCTGTTATTAAGAAATCTAATCCACGCCTGGGTGCCGCCACAGCACTTAACGGACTTCAGACCAAACTTGAACTTCTTTTTGTTTAAGGCGAGAGTTTCTGAGGAATGTTATAGTACGGTTGTACTATAACGTCAGTAGGTAGATTTATAGAAGGTATAGATTACAGGTACAGATTGTTTGGGTGCCATGCTGTACAGCACAAGGATTTTGGTCTCCCGGCTGAATGTCTCTGTAATGTTTTGAATGTTTTCTATTTCCTAATTGAGTCATCCACATAACTCAGTAAAATAATTACAGTCAGTCAGTTTTCTCTCCCATTACTTCACTATATCCTGAGGAACACACCCCGGTACACGACTTACATTTCTACCCAGTTGTGAGGGAGTCCTATAATTGGTGAAAGCAAGGTCCACTTTAAGGAAAATGGTCAAATATCATATGTCTGTGAGTGGAAAGAGTATGCAATCCTTTGCTTTCAGTATCTGATGTGACCACTTGAGTAGCAATAACCCCATCTACTAGTTATGGGCAGTCCGGCTCTTTTTGGTGATCTGGCTCTCATGGCTCCGCTCATCAAAAAGAGCTGTCTCTTTTTGGATCCTAAATGGATCCCTATTATATATGTATTATAAAAAGGTGAATGTGGCCAAAACTCCGCCCCCATGACCAAAAACCCGCCCACTTGCAGATAGCCAATTAAATCAATGAATGGGCGGAGTTTGGATCAAGCGGGCGGAGTTACGTCCACAGCACAGGAATTTTATGCCCAGTGAGAGCCATTTAGAGAATTTAGTGGCTCTCACTGGGGTGCCGGCTCCCATCGTTCACAGCAGGGAGCCAGCTCTTTGTCTCGGATCGGTCTCGAACGACCCACCACATACATATTTCCAGTATTTCTTGTTCTTGATTAGTCCTGCACATTGACTTGGAAGAATTTTAGCCCATTCATCCCTACAAAACAGCTTTGCCTCTTTTATATTGGTGAGTTTTCTCCCATAATAATAATAATAATAATTTTATTTATATAGCGCCAACATATTCCGCAGAGCTTTACAAATTAAAGAGGGGACTTGTACAGACAATAGACATTACAGCATAACAGAAATCACAGTTCAAAATAGATACCAAGAGGAATGAGGGCCCTGCTCACAAGCTTACAATCTATGTGGAAAAAGGGGAGACACGAGAGGTGGATGGTAACAATTGCTTTAGTTATTTGGACCAGCCATAGTGTAAGGCTCAGGTGTTCATGTAAAGCTGCATGAACCAGTTAACTGCCTAAGTATGTAGCAGTACAGACACAGAGGGCTATTAACTGCATAAAGTGTATGAGAACATGATGCGAGGAATGCGTTGAGGCGGTAGGCCAATCTGAACAAATGAGTTTTTAGGGCACGCTTAAAACTGTGGGGATTGGGGATTAATCGTATTAACCTAGGTAGTGCATTCCAATGAATCGGCTCAACACGTGTAAAGTCTTGGAGACGGGAGTGGGAGGTTCTGATTATTGAGGATGCTAACCTGAGGTCATTAGCGGAGCGGAGGGTACGGGTAGGGTGGTAGACTGAGACCAGAGAGGAGATGTAGGGTGGTGCTGAGCCATGGATTGCTTTGTGGATGAGGGTAGTAGTTTTGTACTGGATTCTGGAATGGATTGGTAGCCAGTGTAATGACTGGCACAAGGTAGAGGCATCGGTGTAACGGTTGGTGAGGAATATGATCCTGGCTGCAGCATTCAAGACAGATTGGAGCGAGGAGAGTTTGGTAAGAGGGAGGCCGATTAGTAGAGAGTTACAATAGTCCAGACGAGAATGAATAAGTGAAACAGTAAGAGTTTTTGCAGAGTCGAAAGTAAGAAAAGGGTGAATTCTAGAAATGTTTTTGAGATGCAGATAAGAAGAGCGAGCCAGTGATCGGATGTGGGGGGTGAAGGAAAGCTCGGAATCAAGTATGACCCCAAGGCAGCGGGCATCTTGCTTTGGAGTAATGGTGGAACCGCACACAGAGATGGCAATGTCAGTCAAAGGTAGGTTAATAGAGGGAGAAAACACGAGGAGTTCAGTTTTTGACAGGTTCAGTTTCAGATAGAGGGAGGACATGATGTTAGAGACAGCAGTAAGACAATCACTGGTGTTTTCTAAAAAGGTCGGCGTGATAACAGGAGAAGAAGTGTATAATTTGGTGTCGTCAGCATAGAAATGGTACTGGAAACCAAATCTACTGATTGTTTGTCCAATAGGGGCAGTATACAAAGAGAAGAGGAGGGGGGCTAGGACTGATCCTTGAGGAACCCCAACAATAAGGGGAAGGTGAGAGGAGGAGGAACCAGCAAAAGATACAGTGAAAGAGCGGTCAGAGAGATAGGAGGAGAACCAGGAGAGAACGGTATCTTTGAGGCCGATGGAGAGGAGCATAGTGAGGAGGAGCTGATGATCCACAGTGTCGAATGCTGCGGTGAGATCCAAGAGAATTAGCATGGAGTAGTGACCATTAGATTTAGCTGTTAGTAGGTCATTAGAGACTTTAGTGAGGGCAGTTTCAGTAGAGTGTAAAGAGCGGAAACCAGATTGAAGAGGGTCGAGAAGAGAGTTATCTGAGAGATAGCGGGTAAGATGGGCGTGGACCAGGCGTTTGAGGAGTTTAGAGATGAAGGGAAGATTAGAGACAGGTCTATAATTAGCGGCACAGTTTTGATCGAGGGATGTTTTTTTAAGTAATGGATGTATGATGGCATGCTTAAATGAGGATGGAAAAATACCGGAAGTGAGAGAAAGGTTGAATATTTTTGTTAGGTGAGAGGTGACAGCCAGGGAAAGGGACTGGAGGAGATGTGACGGAATGGGGTCACTGGTGCAAGTGGTTGGGTGAAAAGATGCAAGGAGCCTGATTACTTCTTCTTCTGTAACTGGTTCAAAGTCAGAGAGTGAACTAGATGCAGTGGGGGAGGGAGGACAGTGCCTGGTATGAAGAGATTGGGAGATGATTTCCTGTCAAATGTGGTCAATTTTTTCTTTGAAGTAATTGGCCAGATCGTCAGCGCGGAGATCCGTGATTGGGGCCTGCACTCTTGGGTTGAGTAGGGACTGGAAAGTGTCAAAGAGATGTTTAGGGTTATTGGACAACGAGGTGATGAGGGTGTTGAAATAGGTTTGTTTGGAGAGGTGAAGGGCAGAGTTGTATGTTTTTAGCATGAACTTATAATGGATGAAATCTTTGGGTAGATTAGATATTCTCCACAGATGTTCGGCGCACCTGGAGCACCGCTGCAGGAATTGTGTTTGCAGCGTGTGCCACGGTTGTCGCCGTCTGTGCTGAGTTGTTCTATGTATAGGAGGTGCAGCTTCATCCAGGGCACTTTGCAGGGTTTCATTGTAATGCTTCAGAGCAGAATCAGGACATGAGATGGAGGAGATTGGGGCCAATGAGGACTGCAAGTTCTTCATAAGTTTCTGGGTTTTAATGGCCTGTATGTTTCTATAAGTGTGGAAAGTGGGGGTGACCTGAGCTGGATGGCAGTTCTTGATAGAGAATGAAAGAAGGTTGTGGTCAGAGAGCGGGAGAGGGGAGTTTGTGAAATCATCCACTGAGCAAAGCCGGGACAAGACCAAGTCGAGGGTGTTTCCATCTTCATGCATTGGAGAGTTAGTATGCTGTGAGAGGCCGAAAGAGGAGGTTAGAAATAAAAGGTGAGAAGCAGATGGGGAGAGGGGAAAAGCAATGGGGATGTTGAAATCACCCATGATGAAGGTGGGGGTGTCACAGGAGAGAAAGTGTGGAAGCCAGGTGGCAAAGTGATCCAGTAACTGATGAGAGGGGCCAGGAGGACGATCCACCACCGCTACTCGCATGAAGAAGGGGATGTAGAGTCTGACAGCATGGACCTCAAAGGAAGGGAATACAAGTGAGGGTACTTGGGGGATAACTTGGAAGGTACATTTGGGTGAAAGGAGCAGACCAACGCCTCCACCTGCTCTGTTGTCCGATCTTGGGGTATGAGAAAAGTGTAGTCCACCATATGAAAGAGCAGCAGCAGCGGTGGTGTCTGACTGCTGGGTCCAGGTTTCAGTAAGAGCCAGGAGATTAAGAGAATTAGAAAGGAAGAAGTCATGGATGAAGGAGAGTGTATTACACACAGAGCGAGAATTCCAAAGGGCACAATTGAAAGAGACAGAAGGCATGCATGGGATATTAATAAGGTTAGAGGGGTTTCTGAGTGTAGCAGTTGGGAGGTTTGACTGGCTATAACATGGGGGGCCGGGGTTGGGAGAGATGTCTCCAGCGACTAGGAGAAGGAGGATAGAAAGAGTGAGCAGATGGTTAAGTGATTTGTGAGCACGTCTCTTGTGTTGGATGGTGGGACTGAATGGATCTGCGCTGTTAAGCAATGTGAACAGATCATGAGTGCTATACATAGGAGAGGCAAGGACAGAGGGGCCGATATGGATGGAGTGTAAAGAGTTAATGCAAGGGTGGTGAAAGTGTGTGAATGCGGCAGCCAGGATACAGATTATACAAATACATATGGTGAATATTT
The DNA here is from genome assembly GCF_051348905.1 of Ranitomeya variabilis. Lineage (NCBI taxonomy): Eukaryota > Metazoa > Chordata > Amphibia > Anura > Dendrobatidae > Ranitomeya > Ranitomeya variabilis. Next base: position 656,226,905 of record NC_135234.1, read on the forward strand.
GTTCTGTTCCAAATGAACAGGGAGTAGATTTAGATTGTCTTACCTGTCTCCTGCCCTGTCTAACTGCCATGTTATAACTGCGAGTACTTAGAAAAAGTACTTTGAATAAATATACACGAATAATAGTGCACGAATGCACCCCTGCACGAATGCATCCCCAAAGTATGTCTACATTTATAGACGGCTAGCTCTTAGATCTCACTTTTTTTTTCCCCTATTGTTAGCAATCAATCTAACTCAGTTGAGACAGCAGGACACAATAAATGTAGTGATCAGATAAACAAATGTCCAGATCTACATGGATCATAAACCGCTTTGAAACAGTTATGTGATCTCTCTGCATGAGGACAAGCAGAAGTGAGTTAAATATCTATAAACAAAAACAATTGCATAACTAAGATGACTAACAAATACAGATATATGCAGGATTCAATGCCGAAGATAGAATGGCTCAGATACCATTCAGGCTGCTTGCTGTCAGGGACTGGAGCAATAGACATGCAGGGTATTTCAGTTCAGAGAATGATAAGTTGAACTACTCTCTTCAGGTCCTGTTATAACATTTCTATAGGATTAAGGTCAAAACTTTCACTTGGCCATTCCAAATTTTTAACTTTATTCTCCTATAAAAACTCTTTTGTAGAACAACTTGTGTGCTTTGGGTCGTTGTCTTGCTGCATGATCCATGTTCTTTCAAGATCCAGATCATAAACAGAAGTCCTGAAATTGTCCTATAGAGTTTGCTGGTGTAACTCTGATGGCAAGCTGTCTTGGCCCAGATGCAACAAAACACCAGACTCTAATTCACCTTCAAATTATCTGCTCATTCTAAAGGTTCACATACTTTTGCTACTCATAGATGTGATATTGTAGTCTATTATTTTTTACTAATTTCTGTGATTTGTTTGCCTGTATGTATTTTTAGGACTTCTGTAAAACTCTGTAGTTTTAGATCAAATTTATGCAAAAATGTGGAAATTTCAGCATAATGAAAAAGAACTAACTTTTGAATAGAACCTTACACAGTTTATACTGCATTTCACCATTAGAGGGAGCCCTCACTACAGTGTTTCAACCATTTTGCATTCGTTGTTTTGTAGTTGCCCACCACATAGAGCTTTGATTTTTTTTCAGCAACTTGTCCTTGAACAGAAGCCTTGTCTAACAAGTGATGGATCTTGTAGATCTTACTAGCTACAGAAACAGAATTCACATACATTTCTTTTCCAGGTCAAACTTCAGTGGCAATAGTGTTTGTGAAATCTCAATGTTCACCTTTATAACCTGTACAGAATAATAAAAGGTAATAAAAGTAATAGATGTGTGCAAGAATGAGATAAATGGCTGCAATATTAGAATAACAATGACAATATTATTCTGATGTCTTTTGATGATTATTTGGCAATATGCAAATTACTTTTTTTACTATATCTTCTTACAAATTCTTAAAATCATAAAAAAAAGTTTCTTATTAAAGGGTTATTCCAATGTTCATAGATGAATATGGTCAGATAGTGCTCGTAAACACAGTTTTGCAACTTACTGCCTATTAAAATTTGCATGAGATATTAACACTTTTCATTTACTTACAGCTAGTTTCCTAGGAGACCGACCACCACTGCTGTCTAGCTTGTAAGCACCGAACTGAAGCCGGCCAGGATGAGTGATCCTAACCAGCTTGAAATCAGTGAGTGCACACAAGTTCAATATAAAAGAGCTTGTAAGAACTGCACATGTTCTGTATGTCTAAGCAGCGGACAGTCTCCAAGTCAACGAGATGTGAACAAATCAAGAATAGCTGGAAATTACTTGTCTTTACAAGCACTATCCACCATTACCCATTTATGAAGGTGGAAATAACCCTTTAAGGTTAAGTCTAGCTGTATTTTCTAGCAATAATGCATGTTTATAATGTGCATCTCCTGTACATAACTGGGCGTCTTGATCAGGGGTGGATTAAGGGTAGCCAGGGCCCCGGGCTGTTCAGACACTGTGGGCCCCCCCCGGTCATGTGACGGGGGTCATGTGACGGGGGTCATGTGACGGGGGCCATGTGATACCCGAACCAGATTATTCCGGAAAAATGGCCCTACTCTACTGTAACCTATTAAATATTTGTTGAAATCTGCAATACAATTTAGGTATATTTTGACCAATAATATCACATACAAGGAACAAATACCACCGCACCAGGTCAAGACCACATATTACCACCACTTGGTGACCAAATAGCACATTCAAGGGACAAATACCACACCATTTCCAGACCACATATTACCACCACATAGTGACTGAATACTACAATACTGATTAGTAATTAAAAAAAAACAAAAAACACAATACTATCACAAGTGCCAGTATTCGCAGGAGATCTGTACTTAGTATGCAGTGTCTGTGTACAGGTAATACAGTGATCACTGGTGACATTGTACACAGGACCTCTGTATATAGTATACAGTGTATAGTGTCAGTGTATAGGTAACACTGACTCACCAGTGACGTCTCTGGGTGAAGTCCTCCATCTTTCATCCAGCACAGACCGCCATCATTTCTTCCAGCCAGGACTCATTTCTGCAGGAAATAACATAGTTATCTAGAGCTCTGCTCGCAGAACACATTACTTGATTTTTCACAACTTCTACATTACACCACATGGAGAAAAAAAGGCGATATAGTGTCACTCTGCACAGTAACAGGACTGCCCCCCCTCCCATTTAAAACAGTATAATCAATAAATAAAATAAATACATCACTGCAGTAATAATATCCCTTAATTAGCCCCTATGGTAATAATTTTCCCCACCCTGGCCCCGTGTGTCTCATTCCTGGCTCCAGCCATATGTTCTCCCATCCTGCCCTCATGAGTATCCATTCTACACCATATGATCTCCCCATCCTGCCCCATCTGTCTCCATCGTATCCATCCTGCCCCATGATCCAATCCTGCCCCGTGTCTCCAATCATGCCGTGTGTCTACATTCTGCCCATGCCTCCAGTCCTGCCCCCAGTGTGTCCAGCAATCTGCCCCAGTGTGTCCAGCATATTACCCCCAGTGTGTCCAGCAATCTGCCCCAGTGTGTCCAGCATTGCCCCCAGTGTGTCCAGCATTGCCCCCAGTGTGTCCAGCATTGCCCCCAGTGTGTCCAGCATATTACCACCAGTGTGTCCAGCAATCTGCCCCAGTGTGTCCAATTGTCCAGCATTGCCCACAGTGTGTCCAGCATTGCCCCAGTGTCTCCAGCATTGCCCCCAGACAGTGTGTTCAACAATATGCCCCAGTATGTCCAGCATATTGCCCCAGAGTATCCAGCATTGCCCCCAGTGTGTCCAGCAATCTGCCCCAGTGTCTCCAGCATTGCCCCAGTGTCTCCAGCAATCTGCCCCCAGTGTCTCCAGCAATCTGCCCCCAGTGTCTCCAGCATTGCCCCCAGTGCGTCCAGCAATCTGCCCCAGTGTCTCCAGCAATCTGCCCCCAGTGTCTCCAGCAATCTGCCCCAGTGTCTCCAGCAATCTGCCCCAGTGTCTCCAGCATTGCCCCCAGTCTCCAGCAATCTGCCCCAGAGTCTCCAGCATTGCCCCAGAGTCTCCAGCATTGCCCCCAGTGTCCAGCAATCTGCCCCAGTGTCTCCAGCAATCTGCCCCAGTGTCTCCAGGATTGCCCCAGTGTGTCCAGCAATCTGCCCCAGTGTCTCCAGCAATCTGCCCCAGTGTCTCCAGCAATCTGCCCCAGTGTCTCCAGCAATCTGCCCCAGTGTCTCCAGCAATCTGCCCCAGTGTCTCCAGCATTGCCCCCAGTGTCTCCAGCATTGCCCCCAGTGTCTCCAGCATTGCCCCCAGTGTCTCCAGCATTGCCCCAGTGTCTCCAGCAATCTGCCCCAGTGTCTCCAGCAATCTGCCCCAGTGTCTCCAGCATTACCCCCAGTGTCCAGCAATCTGCCCCAGTGTCTCCAGCATTACCCCCAGTGTCCAGCAATCTGCCCCAGTGTCTCCAGCAATCCGCCCCAGTGTCTCCAGCAATCTGCCCCAGTGTCTCCAGCAATCTGCCCCAGTGTCTCCAGCATTGCCCCCAGTGTCCAGCAATCTGCCCCAGCAACTCCAGCATTGCCCCAGAGTCTCCAGTATTGCCCCCAGTGTCCAGCAATCTGCCCCAGTGTCTCCAGCAATCTGCCCCAGTGTCTCCAGCAATCTGACCAAGTGTCTCCAGGATTGCCCCAGTGTCCAGCAATCTGCCCCAGTGTCTCCAGCATTGCCCCAGTGTCTCCAGCAATCTGCCCCAGTGTCTCCAGCATTGCCCCCAGTGTCCAGCAATCTGCCCCAGTGTCTCCAGCATTGCCCCAGTGTCTCCAGCATTGCCCCCAGTGTCTCCAGCATTGCCCCCAGTGTCCAGCAATCTGCCCCAGTGTCTCCAGCATTGCCCCCAGTGTCTCCAGCAATCTGCCCCAGTGTCTCCAGCATTGCCCCCAGTGTCCAGCAATCTGCCCCAGTGTCTCCAGCATTGCCCCAGAGTCTCCAGCATTGCCCCCAGTGTCCAGCATTGCCCCCAGTGTCCAGCAATCTGCCCCAGTGTCTCCAGCATTGCCCCCAGTGTCTCCAGCAATCTGCCCCAGTGTCTCCAGCATTGCCCCCAGTGTCCAGCAATCTGCCCCAGTGTCTCCAGCATTGCCCCAGTGTCTCCAGCATTGCCCCCAGTGTCCAGCATTGCCCCCAGTGTCCAGCAATCTGCCCCAGTGTCTCCAGCATTGCCCCCAGTGTCTCCAGCAATCTGCCCCAGTGTCTCCAGCATTACCCCCAGTGTCCAGCAATCTGCCCCAGTGTCTCCAGCATTACCCCCAGTGTCCAGCAATCTGCCCCAGTGTCTCCAGCATTGCCCCCAGTGTCCAGCAATCTGCCCCAGTGCCTCCAGCATTGCCCCCAGTGTCTTCAGCATTGCCGTTCGCAAAAAAAAAAAAAAAAAGTTCTCCTCACCTTACCAGCGCTCCAGCGGCGAGCAGCTCCCTCCAGCAGCGCACACTCGCCGGCGACTGACAATGACGTCAGACGCCGGCGACGTGTGCGCTGCGGCCGACTTCAGCTGCCAGCCTCCAATTGGCTGGCTGGCGGCTGTTGTTAACTATTGAGGTGCGGGCGAGCGCCCGCACCTCAATAGGAAAGCGCCGCAACGCCGGAAGGGGCCCGGTGAGCAGATGAGAAGGGGCCCGATGCCGGCCCCCTCTCTCTGCCCACCGGGTCTGGGGGCACATAAATGCCGGCGGCGGCGGGCATTCGCAGTACTCGGGCGGTCAAACTGTGCGGTAGCCCAGGGCCCCCCCACACCACTGGGCCCTGGGCTACCGCCCATATTGACCCTCTTATAATCCGCCCCTGGTCTTGATACTTCTTACATAAACTGTACACCACTTGTCTCTGACGTGCTTTCTCCTACTTTCTCTCATTTTTAGAGATGCCGGCAGGCTGCGAGAGAAGGTTTTAAGGCAGAGATCAGAGTGTGGAGATGGAAGAAAGTAATATCTGCAATTGTTTGACATTTCCATGAAGAAACAACAAAATGTTTTGGGTTTTTTTTCTTTCTTTTGTCAGACATCATGCTGACCACACCATGTGAGAGTCACCTTAGCAGAGCAGCCAATTGCTTTACTGTGAGGAAATTGCATTCTACTTATTCATATTAGCCATTCTCCTACAAATACTACTTGTATACAACTGTAGTGACTCATTCCATAAAGCACCACCTTATCTTTTTTCTTTTTTCATCTGTCAAGTCTTCTGGGAGGGCAGATCACACAGATTGTACTGGCTCTTTCACACGTCCTGATATTTTCGGTACTGGATAAACCAGTACCAGAGATATTAGTGTTCATGTGTACAAGTGTTTCATACTTGTGGCATACGTGTGGCAACCGTGTGCCGCACCAGTATGAGAAAAGTCGGCACAGTTTGCGCTGTTCTCAGACGTCGGGTGCCGAAGACAGCTCCCATCATTGTCCCCTGTTCAGCGCGAGCAGAGGACAACGTTGAGAGGTGTATTCAAGTGTAAAATTAAGAATAAAATAAAAAACAACAATATCCCTCACCTGCTGAAGTTAAAAGAATCCATTGTGTCCCACGCCATAATCCATGTGTGCAACATTTGCTCATCAGCATGGGGCGAAAGCTCATACTGAAGAGCAGGGGAGAGTGACTAGCTGCAGTAAGAGTGGGCTTCACGATGAACTGCGGTGACCTCAATTAGATCACTGCTAGCACCATGAGAAAAAGTCTCACGGTACAACACTGAGCTCTTGAGGTCATCGCAGTTCAGGGGCCTGAATGTGAATGCAGGCTCAGTGACCAGCAGTAACCTCAATAAGGTTACCACTGGTCACTGATGTAGCTCATTCTCTAGTGGTTTTCAGCCTGGACGGTCACATCTTGGCACATTCCAGGCTGAAAACTATCGCACACATGGATTACGACGTGGGACAGAACGGGTAAATTATATGGTTGTTTTTTATTTTAGTTGTTTTTACAGGAGAGGATGGCTTCAATTCAATGGGTTTTAGGTAAGTATTTTTTGTTGTTTTCGGTATTTTTATAGGAGACAATGGCTTCAATAAGATGGGCATTAGGAGAGTAAAACTGTGTTTGTTATTGTTTATTTAAAAAGAAAAACTGTGTATTTTTATTTCAAATAAAGGACTTTATTCTTGTGTGTTTATTTACCATATAACTATAGAATTAGTAATGGATAGGTGTCTTATAGACGTCTCTCCATTACTTGCCCATGGGCTTCATGTCACTGGACAATACAAAGGTGACATGAACCCCACAAATTTGAACCCCACTTGCCAATGCCACAGGCAAACCACTAGCATTGGCGCATCCAATAGATGCAAATTTTCTGGGGTGGCTGCAGGCTGCTATTTTTAGGATAGGGGAGCAATATCAGCCTGAGAGTACCAGACCCCAGCTGTCTACTTTAGCATGGCTGGTTGTCAAAAATGGGGGGGACCCCACGCTGTTTTTTTAAACTATTTAAATTTAATAACCAGCTGTCAATTTTGCCTGGCTGGTTATGAAAAATACAGGGGTACTCACAACAATTTTTTTCTTTTTTTCAATTTATTTATAGCACAGTTGCTGGCTGATGAATACTGCCATCAGCTACCGCCTGCTCTCGCTGTTATTAGTGGCAGCAGGCGAAGGCTAATGGTAGTGGTTGTCCCATCAGCTGACACCTGTGACCAGAGGGAAACTTTCAACTTCGGACAGGTGAGGGATCTTATTGTTTTTTATTTGTGTTTGTTTATAAGGGTCAAATGCTTCAGGGGATTAGATATTGAGTAAGTATAATGTGATTATTTTAATTTTATTCGTAATTTTACACTTCAATACAACTTTCATCATTCTCCCCTGCTCTCGCTGATCGGGGACAATGATGAGAGCATTCTTTAGCACCCGGCATCGGGAAACAGCGTGAACAGTTCCACTGATTACCAGGCGCCGGTATGTGTCACATTGATGACACATGGATGTTATCCATGTGTCATCAGTGTGCACGTGTGGGATGTTTTGGAAGCGATGCTGCAGCAAAAAAATTGACATGTCAGCATGCTTTGCCCACAAACGGTCTGTGGAAACACATTGACATGTGATCAGACCCAGTAGCTTTAATGGGTCTATGTGTGTAAGTGTCTCCAGTACTAGTGAAAACTGTCACCATGAGTACCGGAAACACTGACGTCTGAAAGAGCCCTTAGACTCAGAGTATAGATAGGGAGGAAAGCACACTTGAGGTATTCTGCAGAGGGAGAGATGACACTGGTTGTGTATGAGTGTAGAAGGAAAGGTGGCCGCTAACAGTCGACTCGGCAGGAGAAGAGGCAGAAATCACATGTTCATGAGATTCTTCATGGGATGCAGAAGGAGGAATCGGTACAGAAATGCTAGTAGGAAAGCTAGTCAAGGCTGAATGCACAGAACTTGCATATGTCTTGTATTAATGTGAGGGTCTCTCCCACACGAGAAAAGACTTAATGAGGAGGTTGCAAACTGCATCTGTTTTAGAACTCTCTATTTTAGTCTTCCTTAACATATACACATAAATTAATATTCCCAATGTGAATGGGCTATAACTAGTGATGAGCGACTATACTCGTTACTCGAGATTTCTCGAGCATGCTCGGCGCTCCTCCGAGTATTTTTAGTGCTCGGAGATTTAGTTTTCCTCACCTCAGCTGAATGATTTACATCTGTTAGCCAGCTTGATTACATGTGGGGATTCCCTAGCAGCCAGGCAACCCCCACATGTACTTATGCTGGCTAACAGATGTAAATCATTCAGCTGAGGTGAGGAAAACTAAATCTCCGAGCACTAAAAAATACTCGGAGGACCCCTGAGCATGCTCGAGAAATCTCGAGTAACAAGTATATTCGCTCATTACTAGCTATAACCTTACACACTTTGATCAGTTCCAACTGTATCAGACTGAACTGTGGCAAAGCCTATGGTCAAAGGGAGAAGTAACAAAATATCAATGAATTCATATTTGCAGGAGGAAGAGTTCTAAGAAAATAAACTCCACAGTTGTTAAAAATATCAAAACAATTATTTAAATAACCTAAACATGTAGGACCACAGGATTTAACCCCTTCATGACCCAGCCTATTTTGGCCTTAATGACCTTGCCGTTTTTTGAAATTCTGACCAGTGTCCCTTTATGAGGTAATAACTCAGGAACGCTTCAACGGATCCTAGCGATTCTGAGATTGTTTTTTCGTGACATATTGGGCTTCATGTTAGTGGTAAATTTAGGTCGATAATTTCTGAGTTTATTTGTGAAAAAAACGGAAATTTGGCAAAAATTTTGAAAATTTCGCAATTTTCACATTTTGAATTTTTATTCTGTTAAACCAGAGAGTTATGTGACACAAAATAGTTAATAAATAACGTTTCCCACATGTCTACTTTACATCAGCACAATTTTGGAAACAATTTTTTTTTTTTGCTAGGAAGTTATAAGGGTTAAAATTTGACCAGTGATTTCTCATTTTTACAACAAAATTTACAAAACCATTTTTTTTATGGACCACCTCACATTTGAAGTCAGTTTGAGGGTTCTATATGGCTGAAAATTCCCAAAAGTGACACCATTCTAAAAACTGCACCCCTCAAGGTGCTCAAAACCACATTCAAGAAGTTTATTAACCCTTCAGGTGTTTCACAGCAGCAGAAGCAACATGGAAGTAAAAAATGAACATTTAACTTTTTAGTCACAAAAATGATCTTTTAGCAACAATTTTTTTATTTTCCCAGCGGTAAAAGGAGAAACTGGACCACGGACGTTGTTGTCCAATTTGTCCTGAGTACGCTGATACCTCATATGTGGGGGTAAACCACTGTTTGGGCGCACGGCAGGGCTCGGAAGGGAAGGAGCGCCATTTGACTTTTTGAATGAAAAATTGGCTCCAATCTTTAGCGGACACCATGTCACGTTTGGAGAGCCCCCGTGTGCCTAAACATTGGAGCTCCCCCACAAGTGACCCCATTTTGGAAACTAGACCCCCCAAGGAACTTATCTAGAAGCATAGTGAGCACTTTAAACCCCCAGGTGCTTCACAAATTGATCCGTAAAAATGAAAAAGTACTTTTTTTCACAAAAAAATTATTTTAGCCTCAATTTTTTCATTTTCACATGGGCAACAGGATAAAATGGATCCTAAATTTTGTTGGGCAATTTCTCCTGAGTACACCAATACCTCACATGTGGGGGTAAACCACTGTTTGGGCACATGGTAAGGCTCGGAAGGGAAGGAGCGCCATTTGACTTTTTGAATGAAAAATTATCTCCATCGTTAGCGGACACCATGTCGCGTTTGGAAAGCCCCTGTGTGCCTAAACATTGGAGCTCCTCCACAAGTGACCCCATTTTGGAAACTAGACCCCCCAAGGAACTCATCTAGAGGCATAGTGAGCACTTTAAACCCCCAGGTGCTTCACAAATTGATCCGCAAAAATGAAAAAGTACTTTTTTTTCACACAAAATTTCTTTTAGCCTCAATTCTTTCATTTTCACATGGGCAACAGGATAAAATGGATCCTAAAATTTGTTGGGCAATTTCTCCTGAGTATGCCTATACCTCATATGTGGGGGTAAACCACTGTTTGGGTGCACGGAAAGGCTCGGAAGGGGAGGCGTGCCATTTGACTTTTTGAATGGAAAATTAGCTCCAATCGTTAGCGGACACCATGTCGCGTTTGGAGAGCCCCTGTGTGCCTAAACATTGGAGCTCCCCTACAAGTGACCCCATTTTGGAAACTAGACCCCCCAAGGAACTTATCTAGATGCATAGTGAGCACTTATAACCCCCAGGTGCTTCACAGAAGTTTATAACACAGAGCCGTGAAAAAAAAAAAAAATTTTCTTTCCTCAAAAATGATTTTTAGCCCAGAATTTTTTATTTTCCCAAGGGTAATAGGAGAAATTGGACCCCAAATGTTGTTGTCCAGTTTGTCCTGAGTACGATGATACCCCATATGTGGGGGTAAACCACTGTTTGGGCGCACGGCAGGGCTCGGAAGGGAAGGCACGCCATTTGGCTTTTTGAATGGAAAATTAGCTCCAATCATTAGCGGACACCATGTCGCGTTTGGAGAGCCCCTGTGTGCCTAAACATTGGAGCTCCCGCACAAGTGACCCCATTTTGGAAACTAGACCTCCCAAGGAACTAATCTAGATGTGTGGTGAGCACTTTGAACCCCCAAGTGCTTCACAGAAGTTTATAACGCAGAGCCGTGAAAATAAAAAATGTGTTTCCTTTCCTCAAAAATATTTTTTTAGCCCAGAATTTTTTTATTTTTGCAAGAGTAACAGGAGAAATTGGACCCCAAAAGTTGTTGTCCAGTTTCTCCTGAGTACGCTGATACCCCATATGTGGGGGTAAACCACTGTTTTGGCACACGTCGGGGTTCGGAAGGGAAGTAGTGACGTTTTGAAATGCAGACTTTGATGGAATGCTCTGCGGGCATCAGGTTGCGTTTGCAGAGCCCCTGATGTGCCTAAACAGTAGGAACTCCCCACAAGTGACTCCATTTTGGAAACTAGACCCCCAAGGGAACTTATCTAGATGTGTGGTGAGCACTTTGAACCCCCAAGTGCTTCACAGAAGTTTATAACGCAGAGCCGTGAAAATAATAAATGTGTTTCCTTTCCTCAAAAATATTTTTTTAGCCCAGAATTTTTTATTTTTGCAAGAGTAACAGGAGAAATTGGACCCCAAAAGTTGTTGTCCAGTTTCTCCTGAGTATGCTGATACCCCATATGTGGGGGTAAACCACTGTTTGGGCACATGCCGGGGCTCGGAAGGGAAGTAGTGACGTTTTGGAATGCAGACTTTGATGGAATGGTCTGCGGGCATCATGTTACGTTTGCAGAGCCCCTGATATGCCTAAACAGTAGAAACCCCCCACAAGTGACCCCATTTTGGAACCTAGACCCCCCAAGGAACTTATCTAGATGTGTGGTGAGCACGTTCAACCCCCAAGTGCTTCACAGAAGTTTACAATGCAGAGCCGTGAAAATAATAAATGTGTTTCCTTTCCTCAAAAATATTTTTTTAGCCCAAAATTTTTTATTTTTGCAAGAGTAACAGGAGAAATTGGACCCCAAAAGTTGTTGTCCAGTTTCTCCTGAGTACGCTGATACCCCATATGTGGGGGTAAACCACTGTTTGGGCACATGCCGGGGCTCGGAAGGGAAGTAGTGACGTTTTGGAATGCAGACTTTGATGGAATGGTCTGCGGGCATCATGTTACGTTTGCAGAGCCCCTGATATGCCTAAACAGTAGAAACCCCCCACAAGTGACCCCATTTTGGAAACTAGACCCCCCAAGGAACTTATCTAGATGTGTGGTGAGCACGTTCAACCCCCAAGTGCTTCACAGAAGTTTACAACGCAGAGCCGTGAAAATAAAAAATCATTTTTCTTTCCTCAAAAAAGATGTTTTAGCAAGCAATTTTTTATTTTCACAAGGGTAACAGGAGAATTTGGACCCCAATATTTGTTGCCCAGTTTGTTGTGAGTACGCTGATACCCCATATGTGGGGGTAAACCACTGTTTGGGCGCACGTCAGGGCTCGGAAGGGAAGTAGTGACATTTGAAATGCAGACTTTGATGGAATGGTCTGCGGGCGTCACATTGCATTTGCAGAGCCCCTGATGTGCCTAAACAGTAGAAACACCCCACAAGTGACCCCATTTTGGAAACTAGACCCCCGAAGGAACTTATCTAGATGTGTGGTGAGCACTTTCAACCCCCAAGTGCTTCACAGAAGTTTATAACGCAGAGCCGTGAAAATAAAAAATAATTGTTCTTTCCTCAAAAATTATGTTTTAGCAAGTAATTTTTTATTTTTGCAAGGGTAACAGGAGAAATTGGACCCCAACAGTTGTTGCCCAGTTTGTCCTGAGTACGCTGGTACCCCAAATGTGTGGGTAAACCACTGTTTGGGCGCACGTCGGGGCTTGGAAGGGCGGGAGCACCATTTGACTTTTTGAACGCAAGATTGGCTGGAATCAATGGTGGCGCCATGTTGCGTTTGGAGACCCCTGATGTGCCTAAACAGTGGAAACCCCTTAATTCTAACTTCAACACTAACCCCAACACACCCCTAATCCTAATCCCAACTGTAGCCATAACCCTAATCACAACCCTAACCCCAACACACCCCTAACCACAACCCTAACCGCAACACACCCGTATCCCTAATTTCCACCCTAATCCTAACCCTAATCCCAACCGTAACCCTAATCCCAACCCTAACCACAACTGTAACCCCAACACACCCCTAACCCTATCCGTAACCCTAACCACAAGCCTAATCTTAACCCTATTTCAAACCCTAGCCCTAATTCCAACCCTAACTCTAATTCCAACCCTAACCCTAAGGCTATGTGCCCACGTTGCGGATTCGTGTGAGATTTTTCCGCACGATTTTTGAAAAATCTGCAGGTAAAAGGCACTGCGTTTTACCTGCGGATTTACAGCAGATTTCCAGTGTTTTTTTGTGCGGATTTCACCTGCAGATTCCTATTGAGGAACAGGTGTAAAACGCTGCGGAATCCGCACAAAGAATTGACATGCTGCGGAAAATACAACGCAGCGTTTCTGCACGGAATTTTCCGCACCATGGGCACAGCGGATTTGGTTTTCCTTAGGTGTACATGGTACTGTAAACCTGATGGAAAACTGCTTCGAATTCGCAGCGGCAAATCCGCTGCGGATCCGCTGCCAATCCGCTGCGGATCCGCGGCCAATCCGCTGCGGATCCGCTGCCAATCCGCTGCGGATCCGCGGCCGATCCGCTGCGGATCCTGTTATGACCCCAATGGCGAGGGTCTCAGAGGTACGTGGAAGTCTGCAGAATACAAAAATCCAGCTCATAGGGCAGTGGTAACTGGGTTGACCATATATCTACTCCTAACGCCAACACTAGAAGTAGCCGGGGATCATTCCTACGTTGATTCTAGATGACACGCTCCAGCCAGAGAATCTAGCTACCCCTAGTAGAGGAAAACAAAAGACCTTTCTTGCCTCCAGAGAAGGGGACCCCAAAGCTGGATAGAAGCCCCCCACAAATAATAACGGTGAGGTAAGAGGAAATGACAAACACAGAAATGAACCAGGTTTAGCACAGAGAGGCCCGCTTACTGATAGCAGAATAAAGAAAGGTAACTTATATGGTCAACAAAAACCCTATCAAAATCCACACTGGAAATTCAAGAACCCCCGAACCGTCTAACGGTCCGGGGGGAGAACACCAGCCCCCTAGAGCTTCCAGCAAAGGTCAGGATATAGATTTGGAACAAGCTGGACAAAAATACAAAACCAAAACAAATAGCAAAAAGCAAAAGGCAGACTTAGCTGATATAACTGGAACCAGGATCAGTAGACAAGAGCACAGCAGACTAGCTCTGATAACTACGTTGCCAGGCATTGAACTGAAGGTCTAGGGAGCTTATATAGCAACACCCCTAACTAACGACCCAGGTGCGGATAAAAGGAATGACAGAAAAACCAGAGTCAAAAAACTAGTAACCACTAGAGGGAGCAAAAAGCAAATTCACAACAGTACCCCCCCCTTAGTGAGGGGTCACCGAACCCTCACCACGACCACCAGGGCGATCAGGATGAGCGGCATGAAAGGCACGAACTAAATCGGCCGCATGAACATCAGAGGCGACCACCCAGGAATTATCCTCCTGACCATAGCCCTTCCACTTGACCAGGTACTGAAGCCTCCGCCTGGAGAGGCGAGAATCCAAGATCTTCTCCACCACGTACTCCAACTCGCCCTCAACCAACACCGGAGCAGGAGGCTCAGCAGAAGGAACTACAGGCACAATGTACCGCCGCAACAAGGACCTATGAAATACATTGTGAATAGCAAACGACACAGGAAGATCCAGACGAAAAGATACAGGATTAAGGATTTCCAATATCTTGTAAGGCCCAATAAAACGAGGTTTAAATTTGGGAGAGGAGACCTTCATAGGAACAAAGCGGGAAGAAAGCCATACCAAATTCCCAACGCGTAGTCGGGGACCCACACCGCGGCGGCGGTTGGCAAAGCGCTGAGCCCTCTCCTGTGACAACTTCAAGTTGTCCACCACATGATTCCAGATCCGCTGCAACCTATCTACCACAGAATCCACCCCAGGACAGTCAGAAGGCTCCACATGACCCGAAGAAAAGCGAGGATGGAAACCAGAGTTGCAGAAAAAAGGCGAAACCAAGGTGGCGGAACTAGCCCGATTATTAAGGGCAAACTCAGCCAACGGCAAGAATGTCACCCAATCGTCCTGATCAGCAGAGACAAAACACCTCAAATAAGCCTCCAAAGTCTGATTGGTTCGCTCCGTCTGTCCATTAGTCTGAGGATGGAAAGCAGACGAAAACGACAAATCAATGCCCATCCTACTACAAAAGGATCGCCAGAACCTAGAAACGAACTGGGATCCTCTGTCTGACACAATATTCTCAGGGATGCCGTGCAAACGAACCACGTTCTGGAAAAATACAGGAACCAGATCGGAAGAGGAAGGCAGCTTAGGCAAAGGAACCAAATGGACCATCTTGGAGAAGCGATCACATATCACCCAGATAACGGACATGCCCTGAGATAGCGGAAGATCAGAAATGAAATCCATGGAGATATGTGTCCAAGGTCTCTTCGGGACAGGCAAGGGCAAGAGCAAACCGCTGGCACGAGAACAGCAAGGCTTAGCTCGAGCACAAGTCCCACAGGACTGCACAAATGACCGCACATCCCTTGACAAGGAAGGCCACCAAAAGGACCTGGCCACCAGATCTCTGGTGCCAAAAATTCCCGGGTGACCTGCCAACACCGAGGAATGAACCTCGGAAATGACTCTGCTGGTCCATTTATCCGGGACAAACAGTCTGTCAGGTGGACAAGACTCAGGCCTATCAGCCTGAAATCTCTGCAACACACGTCGCAGATCCGGAGAAATAGCTGACAAGATAACTCCATCTTTAAGAATACCAACAGGATCAGCGACTCCAGGAGCATCAGGCACAAAGCTCCTAGAAAGAGCATCGGCCTTCACATTCTTTGAACCTGGTAAATACGAGACAACAAAATCAAAGCGGGAGAAAAACAATGACCAGCGGGCCTGTCTCGGATTAAGGCGTTTAGCAGACTCGAGATACATCAGATTTTTGTGATCAGTCAAGACCACCACACGATGCTTAGCACCCTCGAGCCAATGACGCCACTCCTCAAATGCCCATTTCATGGCCAACAACTCCCGATTGCCCACATCATAATTTCGCTCGGCAGGCGAAAACTTCCTGGAGAAAAAGGCACAAGGTTTCATAACAGAGCAACCAGGGCCTCTCTGCGACAAAACGGCCCCTGCTCCAATCTCTGAAGCATCCACCTCAACCTGAAAGGGAAGTGAGACATCGGGCTGGCACAAAACAGGCGCCGAAGTAAACCGGCGCTTCAACTCCTGGAAAGCCTCCACGGCAGCAGGAGCCCAGTTAGCTACATCGGAGCCCTTCTTGGTCATATCCGTCAACGGTTTCACAATGCTAGAAAAATTAGCGATAAAACGACGGTAGAAGTTAGCGAAACCCAAGAACTTCTGAAGACTCTTAACCGACGAGGGCTGAGTCCAATCAAGAATAGCTCGGACCTTGACTGGGTCCATCTCCACAGCAGAAGGGGAAAAAATGAACCCCAAAAAGGGAACCTTCTGTACACCAAAGAGACACTTTGAGCCCTTGACAAACAAAGAATTTTCACGCAAAATTTTAAAGACCAACCTGACCTGCTCCACATGCGAATCCCAATCATCAGAAAAAACCAAAATATCATCCAGATAAACAATCAAAAATTTATCCAGATACTTCCGGAAAATGTCATGCATAAAGGACTGAAAAACTGAAGGCGCATTGGAGAGCCCAAAAGGCATCACCAAGTACTCAAAATGACCTTCGGGCGTATTGAATGCGGTTTTCCATTCATCACCTTGCTTAATGCGCACAAGGTTGTACGCACCACGAAGGTCTATCTTGGTGAACCACTTGGCACCTTTAATCCGGGCAAACAAGTCAGACAACAGCGGTAAAGGATACTGAAATTTGACAGTGATCTTATTTAAAAGCCGATAATCAATACAAGGTCTCAAAGATCCGTCCTTTTTTGCCACAAAAAAGAATCCCGCACCAAGGGGGGAAGAAGACGGACGAATATGTCCTTTCTCCAGAGACTCCCTGATATATGAACGCATAGCGGTATGTTCAGGTACCGACAGATTAAACAGTCTTCCCTTAGGAAACGTACTGCCTGGGATCAAATCTATAGCACAGTCACAGTCCCTATGAGGAGGCAGTGCACTGGACTCAGACTCACTGAAGACATCCTGATAATCAGACAAATACTCCGGAACTTCCGAAGGCGTAGAAGAAGCAATAGACACAGGCAGGGAATCCCCATGAATACCACGACAGCCCCAACTTGAGACTGACATAGCCTTCCAGTCCAGGACTGGATTATGGGTCTGTAACCATGGCAGCCCTAAAACAACCAAATCATGCATTTTATGTAAAACCAGGAAACGTATCACCTCGCGGTGTTCAGGAGTCATGCACATGATAACCTGTGTCCAATACTGCGGTTTATTTGCTGCCAATGGCGTAGCATCAATACCCCTAAGAGGAATAGGATTTTCTAATGGTTCAAGAGTAAAACCACAGTGCTTAGCAAATGACAGATCCATAAGACTCAGGGCAGCACCTGAATCTACAAACGCCATGACAGGATAAGACGACAGTGAGCAAATCAAAGTTACAGACAGAATAAATTTAGGTTGCAAATTACCAACGGTGACAGGACTAACAACCTTAGCTATACGTTTAGAGCATGCTGAGATAACATGTGTAGAATCACCACAGTAGTAGCACAAGCCATTCCGGCGTCTATGAATTTTCCGCTCATTTCTAGTCAGGATTCTATCACATTGCATTAAATCAGGTGTCTGTTCAGACAACACCATGAGGGAATTTGCGGTTTTTCTATCACATTGCACCGAATTAGGTGTCTGTTCAGACAACACCATGAGGGAATTTGCGGTTTTGCGCTCCCGCAACCGCCGGTCAATTTGAATAGCCAGTGCCATAGTATCATTGAGACCTGTGGGAATGGGAAAACCCACCATAACATTCTTAATGGCTTCAGATAGGCCATTTCTAAAATTAGCGGCCAGTGCACACTCGTTCCAATGTGTCAGCACGGACCATTTCCGAAATTTTTGGCAATACACTTCAGCCTCGTCCTGCCCCTGAGACATAGCCAGCAAGGCCTTTTCTGCCTGAATCTCAAGATTGGGTTCCTCATAAAGTAAACCGAGCGCCAGAAAAAACGCATCAATATCAGCCAATGCCGGATCTCCTGGCGCCAGCGAAAAAGCCCAATCCTGAGGGTCGCCCCGTAAGAACGAAATAACTATTTTTACTTGCTGAGCAGAGTCTCCAGATGAACAGGGTCTCAGGGACAAAAACAATTTACAATTATTCACAAAATTCCTAAACTTAAACCTGTCTCCGGAAAACAGTTCAGGAATCGGTATTTTAGGTTCTGACCTAGGATTTCTGATAACATAGTCTTGTATGCCCTGCACACGAGTAGCCAGCTGGTCCACACTTGTAATCAAGGTCTGGACATTCATGTCTGCAGCAAGCATAGCCACTCTGAGGTAAAGGGGAAGAAGAAAGAAAAAAAAACAAAAAACTCAGAATCTTCTTTCTTATAATCCCTCTTCTGCAACGCATTAAACATTTAATACTGGCCTGGCAAACTGTTATGACCCCAATGGCGAGGGTCTCAGAGGTACGTGGAAGTCTGCAGAATACAAAAATCCAGCTCATAGGGCAGTGGTAACTGGGTTGACCATATATCTACTCCTAACGCCAACACTAGAAGTAGCCGGGGATCATTCCTACGTTGATTCTAGATGACACGCTCCAGCCGGAGAATCTAGCTACCCCTAGTAGAGGAAAACAAAAGACCTTTCTTGCCTCCAGAGAAGGGGACCCCAAAGCTGGATAGAAGCCCCCCACAAATAATAACGGTGAGGTAAGAGGAAATGACAAACACAGAAATGAACCAGGTTTAGCACAGAGAGGCCCGCTTACTGATAGCAGAATAAAGAAAGGTAACTTATATGGTCAACAAAAACCCTATCAAAATCCACACTGGAAATTCAAGAACCCCCGAACCGTCTAACGGTCCGGGGGGAGAACACCAGCCCCCTAGAGCTTCCAGCAAAGGTCAGGATATAGATTTGGAACAAGCTGGACAAAAATACAAAACCAAAACAAAGAGCAAAAAGCAAAAGGCAGACTTAGCTGATATAACTGGAACCAGGATCAGTAGACAAGAGCACAGCAGACTAGCTCTGATAACTACGTTGCCAGGCATTGAACTGAAGGTCTAGGGAGCTTATATAGCAACACCCCTAACTAACGACCCAGGTGCGGATAAAAGGAATGACAGAAAAACCAGAGTCAAAAAACTAGTAACCACTAGAGGGAGCAAAAAGCAAATTCACAACAGGATCCGCTGCGGATCCGCTGCCCATCCGCTGCGGATCCGCGGCCAATCCGCTGCGGATCCGCTGCCGATCCGCTGCGGATCCGCGGCCGATCCGCTGCGGATCCGCGGCCGATCCGCTGCGGATCCGCTGCCGATCCGCTGCGGATCCGCGGCCGATCCTCTGCGGATCCGCGGCCGATCCGCTGCCGATCCGCTGCCGATCCGCTGCGGATCCGCGGCCGATCCGCTCTGTGTGCACATGCCATAACCCTACCCCTAACCCTACCCGTAACCCTAACCCTACCCCTAACCCTACCCCTAGTTCTAACCCTAGTTCTAACCCTAACCCTAGTGGAAAAAAAAATAAAAAAATTCTTTATTTTATTATTGTCCCTATGGGGGTGATAAAGGGGGGGGGGGTTATTTATTATTTTTTTTATTTTGATCGCTGTGATAGAACCTACCACAGCGATCAAAATGTACTTGTAAGGAATCTGCCGACTGGCAGATTCGGCGGGCGCACTGAGCATGCGCCCGCCATTTTGGAAGATGGCGGCGCCCAGCGAGGAGACGTACGGACACCGGGAGGATCGGTAAGTATGAAGGGGTGGTGGGGGGGTGGATCGGAGCACAGGGGGGGTGATCGGAGCACAGGGGGGGTGGGTCTGAGCAAGGAGGGAGCGGACAGGAGGACGGGGGAGCCGGCAGGCGGACGGAGGGGACCGGACCCCATAACGGAGGACTGGGGGGGCGATCGGTGGGTGTGGGGGGGGGGCACTTCAGTATTTCCAGCCATGGCCGATGATATTGCAGCATCGCCCATGGCTGGATTGTAATATTTCACCAGTTTTTTAGGTGAAATATTACAAATCGCTCTGATTGGCAGTTTCACTTTCAACAGCCAATCAGAGCGATCGTAGCCACGGGGGGGTGAAGCCACCCCCCCTGGGCTGAAGTACCACTCCCCCTCTCCCTGCAGATCGGGTAAAATAGGAGTTAACCCCTTCACCCGATCTGCAGGGACGCGATCATTCCATGACGCCACATAGGCGTCATGGGTCGGATTGGCACGGGTTTTCATGACGCCTACGTGGCGTCATGGGTCGGGAAGGGGTTAATAAATAAGCTATAGATGACCCAGGACATAACTAGAAATTAAATGTCCATATACCAAGGTCAGGCCTGGCCCGCTCAAATTGTTGACAGCAAACTGAACTGTAGTAATGCAAACAGCACCACAACTTAGTTTAGCAGAAATCAAAGGATGGATATTAGGATCTGTGGTGACACAGCATTTCTTCTTTATTATGCCAGATGGAAATTCAGTATGCCCAGAATCATAAACTGTTGTCTGAAATATTGATTTTCCTTGTAGGTGGAATTGATATTTGTAAATGGATGAATGGTTACTTACCTCCTACATCAGTTCCAACTGTTTATTGTACTGCTATCGTTGCAAAACCAGGGATGCAAGGTCACTGAACTGTGATGTTTGCTGATATGTTGATTACACATTGTACCGGGCCATGCAGTTTGTTGACTTGCAAACATTGAAGAATAAACTGTAAATAAATCAAATAATGCGAGTTAATCTCATCACATCATTCACTTGACCATTGGATGCTGGCTTGAAGGACAGTTGTGAACTATATAAGTAGACTTTTTCCTCTATTCCAAGAGACTCTACAGGATTTCAGCTTAGGCGACCATGGCCCCAGCTGGAAGAATACAGACCTGCTTCACTGTCCATCACTGCACCCTCATCTTGAAGAATCCAGGTTGGGGCAATCAGGTCACCTGGCCACATACCTCACTGCTCTCAGTTAGCTTCCTAAGCTTGTTGTTACCTCCTCTCTGTGGGGGCCCGCCAAAAGTGGGGTGCCACTGGAGGGGGTTGTTTGATATTTGCTGGGACTGTTCTAAATGCTATTGTTTGTTGGTGGTTCAATAAACTATTGCCACACTGTTTTACCCTCACCGTGTTGTCTGAGTAGTATTCTGCCCATGGGAAGAGTGAATGGGCGTTCAGTGGTATGAGCCCTGGCCTATACAGTTTTTCTAAAGACAGCCGGGCACTCACTGATCCTGTGTCTCCACAGTATCATATCTCACAAAGGATAACCAATATAAAAGGGATGATCTAGAGAAAACATAAGGGGTTGGCTACATCAGATAGATCCATCCAAATGAGTTCCAGTAATATTTACATTGTTAACATTACATCTTGCACCTCTACAACAGGTATGAGGTTAATGGTAGTATTCCTCAAAATTTACATTAGTTGTCTGCAGGTTAATAGTGTTGTGAAGGCCCCTGGCCGAAGTACTGAAAGTACAACTTTAATTCTACTGGGAGCTGTCGGCTTTCAGTCATGCAGGCGTTCCCAAAGCTATTAAAGTCACAATCACAGCATTGACACATTGCTCAGCCAGCTGTCAGTTAGGGCTGGGTCATGTTCACAGTCACTGCTCTCAGGACTGTGAGTGATTACTGTAATTGGTCTGGGCACGCCTGCATGACTGAAAGCCAATGGCTCCCAGGAGAAATAATGCTCATTTTCTCCAGGATTCTGCACTTTCAGTACAATAGCCAGGCACCTTCATACCATTATTAACCTGCAGATTAACCAAATATATGCAGGTTAATAGTGTTATTTGACCTGACAGATTCCCTTTAACAGTCAATACCCAAGGTGGTCTAGATTAGTAAAAGGGTTAACCATAAGATCTGTGAAGTTCTAGGGTGAATATGAATCCTTACCTAAAATCACTGGAGTTTCAGGATTATGAAGAGGGAATTGCATTATCTGTGGCAGTAAAGGGACAATGTATGTTATGGGGACTGGAGCTCTGTTCTTGTTAGAGCTTTAAATCAACTGCATTTGAAGATGGCTCGCATCATTCTCCCCTGCTCTGTCTGCGATCAGCACAAGCAGGGGAGAATGTTGTGACTTTCCCCAATTCATTTTCAGGCTATGTGCACACGGAAAATATGCAAGGTTTTACAGTGCAGCAAAGTGATTGAGATCCCTGAAGTCTCCTGCACACATTGCTTATTTTTTCCTTGCAGATTTGCAGCTGATTAAAATCTGCATAAAGTCAATTCTTGCAGCGTATTTCACCCATACTAATAAGTGGGGAAAATATGAAACAAAAACATGTAAAAAAAATGTGTAAAAACATTTATTTTAGTCTACGTTCACATTAGCGTTCGGCGCCGCAGCGTCGGGCGCCGCAGCGTCGCCGCATGCGTCATGCGCCCCTATATTTAACATGGGGGCGCATGGACATGCGTTGTGCTGCGTTTTGCGACGCATGCATTTTTTTGGCCTCAAGCGTTGGGCGCAGAGAACGCAGCAAGTTGCATTTTTTTTGCGTCCAACTTTCAGCGAAAAAGGACACATGCGTCGCAAAACGCAGCGTTTTAGCGTGCGTTTTGTTGCGTTTTTGTTTGCGTTGTGTGTTGCGTCGCCGACGCAGCGGCGCACAATGCAAATGTGAACGTAGCCTTACTCAGCATTCTTCCTGCCAACACATTAGAATATGCTGCAGAATTTTCTCCTGCAAATTCTTAACGTGTGCACATAGCCTTAGTCCCTGTCCTGTGTCCCCCCCATGATAGCATCAAAATGAATTTGGGGGTGGGAGAAGACATTATCAGGTACTGAGCATCCTCCATTACCTCCCAATTCATTACAAGTCCCTGACAACGTCTTCTCCCACCTTTCAGTTCATTATAGTGCAGCGCCCCAGAGTCCTGGTCGTTGCAGCAATGTTGTTCTTCCACCAGGGGGAGGGATATTACGTCTGGAGGCAATAAAGGAGATCTTCTGTCCAGGTATCATAACCACACACAACACACTTCACACTCCAGTCCACCAGGGGGAGCAAAGGTTCTATCCACTAGGCCACTCCTCACAGATAGGTAAAACTGGTGGGTTGGTTAGGAAGTTAGGCAGAAGCTGACTGGGCTTCTCCCAGACAGTTAGAGCTCTACGGAGTTTGGCAGAAGTTGGCTGGAGTGGGTTCCAGCCAGATCCAGACTGTGGTCTGAGGAGGACGAGGATCCACGGAGCTGTGTCTGCCCCACATGCTGCAGCATCCATAGAAAGAGACATTGAAAGGAAGTGTATTGCAGTGAGTGAGAAACGAAGGCATAGTAACAAGTGGATACCAGAGAGGAGAGTAGCCGAGAGAAGCTGCATCCTTCTAGTGCGCGATCCGGTGGCCAGAATACCGAGGGAGTAAGGAGCTCTATGCTTTACTTCAGAGACTGGCAGGACAGTCAATTCCAAGTTGGCCGACCTTAATACCTAAGAAGACACGGTGGCAACTTGTGGGGGTCGGGGTGTCTCTAGGGTCCCTATAAACAAGCCTCAGGCCATCAGTCATACGGGTTTTGTTCTATCCGACCACGGGGAACAGTGAGAGGAGTAATAACAGTCAGGACCTCATTAGAGCTTATGCAAGTGGGAACCTACTGTGTTACTGTGCGCATAGGAAGGCTATTGCATTCCACCTGGACAAGGAGACTCTGGATTTGCCTTCAGACCGGCTGGACTCTGCCTACCCTGTGATCCGGTGCCCTGGACTGCGGACACTGAAGCCTTCAGTAAAGGTAAAGAGACTGCAACCTTGTGTCCTCGTTCTTCAATACGCCTCTCACCATCCACCATCTACACTCTGGGAAGCCCTGGCGATACACTCCACCTGTAGGGAGGTATACCATCAAGCTGCCATAACATCACCCCAGCGGACCCCTAAGCAGCATCGGTCACCCTGACCGAGTACCACAGGTGGCGTCACGAACATCATATAAACTTTTCCTTTTATTGGACACCCCTCAAAGGGCCACGGACCAGGTCGGGCGACCGTGACATCCCCACTGAGAACCGAAGGACCCAGTGCCGAGTACACCACTGCCCTACTGGGCGCGCTCCAATAACGTGTCCTATGCACCTTACCCTCTCCTCTCCCACTCCCCAATAAATGTCAAGTCCCTGATAATGTCATAATGAATTGTAAGATGTGGGAGGAAGCTATCAGTGACATAGTACCATCTCCACCACCCAATTCATTTTACATTCATATCTAACATCCCCCTCCCTCTAACAAGTTCATAAATTTATTATAAGTCCCCCTTACTCCGATCCCAATCCCATACTCCCCTCATTGTCCTCTTCCCCACATCCCTCATTGTTATTTCCCCACCTACATCATTGTTCTCTCCCACATCCCTCTTTGTCATTTCCCCATCTCCATCATTGTTCTTCCCCACCTACATCATTGTTCTTCCCTGCCCCATCATTGTTCTCCCCCACCTCCATCATTGTCCTCCCCTGCTCCATCATTGTTCTCTCCTGTCCCATCATTGTTCTCTCTACCTCCATCATTGTTCTCCCCCACCCCCATCAAACAACAACACCACTCACCTCTCTGTCCGTTCTCCAGCATCATCGTAATCGCTGGTAACTTACTGATACAGGTGCGCACTGCATGCTGATAACATCATGGTGCGCGTGCGCCTGTGACAGTGAGAAAGTGCCAGACGGGAAGCAGGGGACAGATTCTTGCAGCTCCATTGCCCCCAAGACCCCAAGAGTTCCTGTTGTGTCTTAAAAATGTTA
Source organism: Ranitomeya variabilis (assembly GCF_051348905.1). NCBI lineage: Eukaryota > Metazoa > Chordata > Amphibia > Anura > Dendrobatidae > Ranitomeya > Ranitomeya variabilis. The sequence goes on from NC_135234.1 coordinate 656,251,628, forward strand.
CTATGACTCTATTCCATCATACCTCAATGCCCGATTGCAGAGCCGCAGGGCCTCTTATCACTTACTGATCACCATCTTCATTTGCTTACTGTCTAGTTCCCTTCCTTATATATTGTAATCCCTCGCATGCAGGGTCCTCACCAGACTGACATTCATTTAGTCATGTTTATTGCACTTGTCTTTTAACCCATGTTATGTACTTGTGTTGTGTACTCAAATTTTTTCCCCACCTTTTTTTTATATGTGCAGTGCCTGGAAATAAGGCACGTTAAAATAAATAATAATCTCCAGAAATCATGATCTCCCACCCTACCCGTGCTCTCCATTCTGCTAATCACCTGAGGTTAGCATCCTCAATAATCAGAACCTCCCACTCCCGTTTCCAAGACTTTTCACATGCTGCGCCAATTCTTTGGAATGCATTACCCAGGTTAATACGATTAATCCCCACAGTTTTAAGCGTGCCCTAAAAACGCATTTGTTTAGACTGGCCTACCGCCTCAACGCATTAACCTAACTATCCCTGTGTGGCCCATTCAACAAACTTCAACCATAATCAGGTTCCTCGCATCATGTTCTCATACACCTTATGTATTTAATAGCCCTCTGTGTCTGTACTGTTACATATTTAGGCTATTAAATGGTTCATGTGGAGCGCCCCGTCAGGGCAAGGGGGTTACTCGCTGCCGAGTCCTGCGGTTCACAGGGGGATGTCACGGTGGCTGACTCGGTCCGTGGCCCTGGGACATCCATATAAAAGGGAAAGGTCTTTAAAGGGATAAGGTTTATGTTCGTGACGCCACCTGTGGTATTCGGTCAGGGTGACCGACGCTGCTTTAAGGGGTCCACTGGGGTGATGTTATGGCAGCTAGATGGTATACCTTCCCACAGGTGAAGTATATCCCCAGGGCTTCCCAGTGTATAGATGGTAGAATGGTGAGAAGTGCAGTGAAGAACAAGGACACAGGATTCCAGTCTCTTTACCTTGTTTACTGTTGGTTTCAGCAGCCACAGTCCAGGGCACCAGATCACAGGGCAGGTAGAGTCCGGCCGGTTTGGAGGCAAGTCCAGAGTCTCCTTGTCCAGTGTCCAGGTGGAAATCAATAGCCTTCCCTTGCACTGTAGTGGTGTAGTCCCTTACTGCATAAGTTTCAAATAAGGTCCTCACAGATGTGGTGTTTCTCTCTCTGTCCCCCATAGTCGGATAGGACAAAACCCATATGACTGGTGGCTTGAGGTGGTTTATAGGGACTCTAGCATGCCCCGGCCTCTGAGGGGTGCCACCGTGCCTCCTGGGTGTAGGTGCGGACAGGTAACTTGCAATTAGCTGTCCTGCCGGTCTCTGAAGTAAGGCGTAGAGGTCCTTACTACCTCGGTGTTCCGGCTACCGGCTATCTGCGCCTCAGAAGGAGGCAGCCTGCTCAGGGCTAGTCCCCGTCTAGTATCCTATTGTGCTTTGCTTTCCTGCACGCTCACTGCAATGTATTCTGCTTTCTGAAATGTCTCCTTCTGGGAGCTGCAGCTCTAACGGCATGCACAGCTCTGTGGACCCTCTGTCCTCCTCAGACGGATGTCTGTAACTAACTCTCCCTACTGACTACTAGTTATATGTATGGGGAGTCACCTAGTAAATAGGATCAAAAGCTCCCCCTGGTGGCCTGGAGTGTGAATATGTTGCATGCTTGTGGTACGTGGCGACAGATATTCTTTCTTGCCTCCAAACGTAACATCAGTCTCCCCGTGAGGAAAGCGACATTACTGTGACGACCAGGACCCTGGGGCGCCACACATGCAGCTTTACATGAACACCTGATCCTTACACTATGTCTGGCCGAACAACGAAAGCAATTGTTACCATCCACCTGTCGTGTCTCCCCTTTCTCTCATAGTTTGTAAGCACAGCTCTGTGGACCCTCTGTCCTCCTCAGACAGATGTCTGGAACTAACTAACTCTCCCTACAGACTACTAGTTATATATATGGGGAGTTACCTAGTAAATAGGATCAAAAGCTCCCTCTGGTGGCCTGGAGTGTGAATATGTTGCATGCTTGTGGTACCTGGCGACAGTTATCCTTTCTTGCCTCCAAACGTAACATCAGTCTCCCCGTGAGGAAAGCGACATTACTGTGATGACCAGGACCCTCGGGCGCCACACATGCAGCTTTACATGAACACCCGATCCTTACACTATGTCTGGCCGAACAACGAAAGCAATTGTTACCATCCACCTGTCGTGTCTCCCCTTTCTCTCATAGTTTGTAAGCTCGCGGGTAGGGCCCTCATTCCTCTTGGTATCTGTTTTGATCTGTGTTTATTGTTATGCTGTAATGTCTATTGTCTGTACAAGTCCCCTCTATAATGTAAAGTGCTGCGGAATATGTTGGCGCTATATAAATAAAAAATTATTATTATAAAAAATTATTATTATCCCCGTCTGTTAGCAGAGCATTGAGGGGAACCATGGTAGTTGGCCCACAGCACAGCACCAGCAGGAAAAGCAGAGGAGATCTGGATGACTCTGATAGGAAGCAGTAGCTCCAGGCAGGCCTGCATATCTACCCACATGTGGTGCAGGAACTTCTGCTTTGCCCTGGAGGCATCTACCATAGATGTCCAATACTTCTCATCCTGTTCTTCTTCCTGCTTATTTTGGAAAGCAGTGAGATCTTGTGGAATAACACCGCTATGACACTGTTAGCACTGATTCGATGGAGACAGAGGAGCTTCCATTGGCCCCTGATACTGCGTTCTAGAGACTCCTATGTGTCAATGTATTTATTTATGTGCACATTTAGCCATGTAAATGAACGAGGTAATGAAGACACGTAGACACAAGAAAAAAATATTGCTCTGCAATTACGGTCATGGAGGAGTGTAGGTATGTGCCAGAGTGACTTTCTTTGGTACATGATAGGTCATCTTTAAATGATAAATGTCGGCCTGCCTGCAGCCACCACAAGGGGTTTCGGGGGCACAGTATATGGATTTACACAGCTTCAGTTGAACTTCCATTGAATACTAACTGTATAAATCTATATGAAAGGTGTTCCCCCGGTGGCACTTCAGGCAGAACACATTTTATATTTAACTCAATGACTGTAGGTCTATTTCTCTTGAGCGACGCCATTCTTCACCTTCAATCGGCCTCTACCTGTAGCAGATGCTATTGCTGATGCACCTGTAGTTAGGCCCATGCTGACATTTTATTCAGACCTTGCATCTTAATGCAGGCTGGGTCCACCAGGCTTCTGTATATAGATAGGAGAATTTAAAAAATCATAATATTAGGAAAATATGAATGGGCAGCAAGGTGGCTCAGTGGTTAGCACTGTAACATTGCAGACGCTGTGGTAATGAGTTCAAATCCCACCACTGACAACATCTGCAAGGAGTTTGTATGTTCTTTCCGTGTTTGTGTGGCTTTCCTTCGGGTTCTCCGGTTTCCTCCCACACTCCAAAGATATACTGATAGGGAATCTAAATTGTGCACCCCAACAGGGACAGTGATGATAAATATAAAGCACTGTGGAACTAATGGCACTATCTAAATAAGTATATGAAAAGGTCAAAAAGGTACTTTTTAGATAATTCAAGCAAAAATGACAGCTCTATGAGGGAAAGGCTAAAGCCCCCGTCTCACTAAGCGAGATCGCTAGCGAGATCGCTGCTGAGTCACAAGTTTTGTGACGCAACAGCGACCTCAGTAGCGATCTCGCTATGTGTGACACGTAGCAGCGACCAGGCCCCTGCTGTGAGATCGCTGGTCGTGTCGGAATGGCCTGGACCTTTTTTTGATCGTTGAGGTCCCGCTGGGTAGCACACATCGCTGTGTTTGACACCTTACTAACGACCTCGTTGACGACTCAGACACTGAATCCTCATAATAGCTCCCATGTGACATCGTTGTACAGGTCGCTACAGGTCGCTGGTGAGATGTCAAACAGTGAGATCGCAGCTGCGATCGTTAGTAAGATCTCACTGTTTGACATCTCACCAGCGACCACATAGCGACGCAGCAACGATCCCTGACAGGTCGTATCGTTGTCGGGATCGCTTTAGCGTCGCTAAGTGAGACGGGGCCTTAAGATTGGTCAGTAGAGTTAAATGGTCACTGCACTTTCAGACAACATGATCTCTTGATAAATAATTTAGTACTCTTCATCAATCTGGCTCCAACTTTCTCCCATTACTGTTGCCAGATCAGCTTTGCATTTTTGAGCCTTGTCATGGACCATTTTCTTCAACTTCCACCAAAGATTTTCAGTTGGATTGAGATCCGTACTATTTGCAGGCCACGACATTGACCTTATGTGTCTTTTTTCAAGAAATGTTTCACAGTTTTTGCTCTATGGCAGGATGCTCCCTTTGCAGCAATTACAGCATTGCAGACCTTTGGCATTCTAGCAGTTAATTTGCTGAGGTAATCTGGAGACATTTCACCCCATGCTTCCAGAAGCCCCTCCCACAAGTTGGTTTGGCTTGAAGGAAACTTTTTGTGCACCAAACCGTCAAGCTGCTTCGACAACAGCTCAATGGGGCTGAGATCTGGTGACTGCGATGGCCACTCCATTACAGACAGAATACCAGCTGCCTGTTTCTTCCCTAAATAGTTATTGCATAATTTGGAGGTGTGCTTTGAGTCATTGTCCTGTTGTAGGATGAAATTGGCTTCAATCAAGCGCTGTCCACAGGGTATGGCATGGCATTGCAAAATGGAGTGTGTTATGATCCTTAGTGGCTGAGGATCACAAATAGACCAGCAAGTGAATAAACTAAGGACGAGCTCTAGGGAGATGGTAACTGGACTGATCGCAAATCTGAACCTATCCAACACAACTGAGGTAGCCGGTGAACGTGCCTAAAAAATTCCTAGACGTCTCGAGCCAGCCTGAGGAACTAGCTACCCCTAAAGAGAAAGAAAGACCTCGCTTGCCTCCAGAGAAATAATCCCCAAAGATATAGAAGCCCCCAACAAATATTAACGGTGAAGTAAGAAGAAGGCACATACATAGGGATGAAATCAGATTCAGCAAAAGAGGCCCACTAGTACTAGAAAGCAGAAAATAGAGCAGGGGTCTATGCGATCAATAAAAAACCCTTACAAAATATCCATCCTGAGATTTCAAGAACCCACACACCAACTAACGGTGTGTGGGGAGAAACTCAGCCCACTAGAGCAACCAGCAAGCGAGGGAATTACATTTTAGCAAGCTGGACAAGAAAACATGATAAACACTGCTGATCAAAAAATGAGCAAACAAAACTTAGCTTATCCTGAATGGACTGGGAGCAAGGTAGTCAGAAGGAATCTGAGTAGCACTGATTACATTGACAGCCGGCAACAAGTGGAAGTAAAACAGAGCTATATAGGAACCTCCCAGAGGATAACGAACCAGCTGATAGCCAGAGACCAGAAGGATAACAGACAAAGCCACCAGGGGGAGCCCAAAGCAAAAGTCACACCATACCACCAGTGACCACAAGAGGGAGCCCGAAAACAGAGCCCACAACAGTACCCCTCCCTTGAGGAGGGGTCACTGAACCCTCATGAAAACCACCAGGGCGATCAGGATGAGCCACATGGAAGGCACGAACCAAATCGGCCGCATGAACATCAGAGGCGACAACCCAAGAATTATCCTCCTGACCATAGCCCTTCCATTTAACCAAATACTGGAGCCTCCGTCTAGAAATACGAGAATCCAAGATCTTCTCCACCACATATTCCAATTCTCCCTCAACCAGCACCGGGGCAGGAGGCTCAACCGGAGGAACCACAGGCACCACATACCTCCGCAACAACGAGCGATGGAACACATTATGAATAGCAAATGATGCTGGGAGGTCCAGACGAAATGACACAGGACCAAGGACTTCCAGAATCTTATAAGGACTGATAAACCGAGGCTTGAACTTAGGAGAGGAGACCTTCATAGGAACGAAGCGAGAAGACAACCACACCAAGTCCCCAACGCGAAGTCGGGGACCCACACAGCGACGGCGGTTGGCAAAGAGCTGAGCCTTCTCTTGAGACAGCTTCAAATTGTCCACCACATGATTCCAAATCTGATACAACCTATCAACCACAACATCCACTCCAGGACAGTCAGAAGGCTCCACCTGACCCGAGGAAAAACGAGGATGAAACCCCGAATTACAAAAAAAAGGAGAAACCAAAGTAGCAGAACTAGCCCGATTATTAAGGGCAAACTCGGCCAACGGCAAAAAAGTAACCCAGTCGTCCTGATCAGCAGAAACAAAACATCTTAAATAAGTCTCCAAGGTCTGATTAGTTTGCTCGGTTTGGCCATTCGTCTGAGAATGGAAGGCCGACGAAAAAGACAAATCAATGCCCAATTTAGCACAAAAGGTCCGCCAAAATCTAGACATAAACTGGGATCCTCTGTCAGAAACAATGTTCTCAGGAATCCCGTGCAAACGAACCACATTTTGAAAAAACAGTGGAACCAACTCGGAGGAGGAAGGCAACTTAGGCAAGGGCACCAAATGGACCATCTTAGAAAAACGATCACACACCACCCAGATGACAGACATTCTCTGAGAGACAGGGAGATCTGAAATAAAATCCATGGAAATGTGCGTCCAAGGCCTCTTCGGGACAGGCAAAGGTAACAGCAAACCACTGGCTCGAGAACAGCAAGGCTTAGCCCGAGCACAAATTCCACAAGACTGCACAAAGGAACGCACATCCCGCGACAAGGAAGGCCACCAAAAAGACCTGGCCACCAAGTCTCTGGTACCAAATATTCCAGGATGGCCCGCCAACACCGAAGAATGAACCTCGGAGATGACTCTGTTGGTCCATCTATCCGGGACAAACAGTCTCTCCGGTGGACAGCGATCAGGTCTATCCGCCTGAAACTCTTGCAGCACACGTCGCAAATCTGGGGAGATGGCAGACAAAATCACCCCTTCTCTAAGGATACCAGCCGGCTCAGAATCTCCAGGAGAGTCAGGCACAAAACTCCTAGAAAGATCATCAGCCTTCACGTTCTTCGAACCAGGCAGGTACGAGACCACGAAATCGAAACGGGAGAAAAACAACGACCAACGAGCCTGTCTAGGATTCAGCCGCTTGGCAGACTCGAGATAGATCAGATTTTTGTGATCAGTCAAGACCACCACACGATGCTTAGCTCCCTCGAGCCAATGTCGCCACTCCTCAAATGCCCACTTCATAGCCAACAACTCCCGATTATCGACATCATAATTCCGCTCGGCAGGCGAAAACTTTCTTGAAAAGAAAGCACATGGCTTCATCACAGAGTCATCGGAGCTTCTCTGCGACAAAACAGCCCCCGCTCCAATCTCGGAAGCATCAACCTCCACCTGGAAGGGAAGTGAGACATCTGGCTGACATAAGACCGGAGCCGAAGAAAACCGGCGCTTCAGCTCCCGAAAGGCCTCCACAGCCACAGAGGACCAATTAGTCACATCAGAACCTTTCTTGGTCAAATCCGTCAAAGGCTTAACAACACCAGAAAAATTAGCTATGAAGCGACGGTAAAAATTAGCAAAACCCAAGAACTTCTGAAGACTCTTAACAGATGTAGGCTGCGTCCAGTCATGAATAGCCTGAACCTTGACTGGGTCCATCTCAATAGTAGAAGGAGAAAAAATGAAACCCAAAAAAGAAATCTTCTGGACTCCAAAAAGACATTTTGAGCCCTTCACAAATAAAGCATTGTCACGCAGGACCTGAAAGACCATCCTGACCTGCTTAACATGAGACTCCCAATCATCTGAAAAAAACAGAATATCATCCAGATACACAATCATAAACTTATCCAGATATTCACGGAAGATGTCGTGCATAAAGGACTGAAAGACTGAAGGAGCATTAGAAAGTGCAAAAGGCATCACCAGGTACTCAAAATGGCCTTCAGGCGTATTAAATGCAGTTTTCCATTCATCACCCTGTTTTATACGCAGAAGGTTATACGCACCACGAAGATCTATCTTGGTGAACCAACTAGACCCCCTAATGCGAGCAAACAAATCAGTTAACAATGGCAAAGGATACTGAAATTTGACCGTGATTTTATTCAAAAGGCGATAATCAATACAAGGTCTCAGAGAACCATCCTTCTTAGCCACAAAAAAGAATCCTGCACCAAGAGGGGAAGAGGATGGGCGAATATGTCCCTTCTCCAAAGACTCCTTTATATAACTCCGCATGGCAGCATGCTCCGGCACAGATAAATTGAAAAGTCGTCCCTTAGGAAACTTACTACCAGGAATCAAATTTATAGCACAATCACAGTCCCTATGAGGAGGTAGAGAACTGAGTTTGGGCTCCTCAAATACATCCTGGTAGTCTGACAAAAACGTAGGGACTTCAGAAGGAGTGGACGAAGCAATTGACACCACAGGAGCGTCACCATGAATTCCCTGACAACCCCAACTTGACACAGACATAGCTTTCCAATCCAGGACTGGATTATGAGTCTGCAACCATGGTAGACCCAACACGATGACATCATGCAAATTATGCAATACAAGAAAGCGAATCACCTCCTGATGAACAGGAGTCATGCACATGGTCACTTGTGTCCAGTACTGAGGTCTATTCGTAGCCAATGGTGTAGAGTCAATTCCCCTTAGTGGAATAGGGAATTTTAAAGGCTCCAAATCAAAACCACAGCGCCTGGCAAATGACCAATCCATCAGACTCAGATCAGCACCTGAATCTACAAAGGCATTAACCGGGTAAGATGACAGGGAACAAATCAGGGTGACAGACAAAATGAACTTAGGCTGTAAAGTACCAATGGTGACAGATTTATCAACCTTTTTTTTGCGCTTAGAGCATGCTGAGATAACATGAGCTGAGTCACCACAGTAAAAGCACAACCCATTTTGCCGTCTATAATTTTGCCGTTCATTTCTGGTCAGAATTCTGTCACATTGCATAGATTCAGGTGTCTGTTCAGAAGACACCGCCAAATGGTGCACAGGTTTGCGCTCCCGCAACTGCCGATCAATCTGAATGGCCAGAGTCATTGACTCATTCCGACCTGCAGGCGTAGGGAACCCCACCATGACATTCTTAATGGCTTCAGAAAGACCCTCTCTGAAATTTGCAGCCAGGGCACACTCATTCCACTGAGTAAGCACCGACCATTTCCGAAATTTCTGGCAGTACACCTCTGCTTCATCTTGCCCCTGCGAGAGGGCCAATAACGCTTTTTCAGCCTGGTTCTCAAGATTAGGTTCCTCATAGAGCAATCCAAGGGCCAGAAAAAACGCATCTACACTAAGCAATGCAGGATCCCCTGGCGCCAATGCGAAGGCCCAATCTTGAGGGTCACCACGCAAAAAGGAAATGATAATCTTAACTTGCTGAACGGCATCACCAGAGGAATGAGGTTTCAAAGAAAGAAACAACTTACAATTGTTCTTAAAATTCAGGAACCTAGATCTATCTCCAGAAAACAACTCCGGAATAGGTATTCTAGGCTCAGACATAGGACTGTGAACAACAAAATCCTGAATACTTTGAACCCTAGCAGCAAGATGATCCAGACTGGAAGCCAAGCTCTGGACATCCATGTCAGCAGCTGAACTCAGAGCCACACCAAGATTAAGAGGAGGAGAGAAGCTAGCACAGCAGCTAGACACACGGCAACAACAAGAAAAAAAAAAATTCTCAAGGCTTCTTTTCTCCTGCTTCTGCCATGCAATTAACACTTTGTGGGCCGGCTGTACTGTTATGATCCTTAGTGGCTGAGGATCACAAATAGACCAGCAAGTGAATAAACTAAGGACAAGCTCTAGGGAGATGGTAACTGGACTGATCGCAAATCTGAACCTATCCAACACAACTGAGGTAGCCGGTGAACGTGCCTAAAAAATTCCTAGACGTCTCGAGCCAGCCTGAGGAACTAGCTACCCCTAAAGAGAAAGAAAGACCTCGCTTGCCTCCAGAGAAATAGTCCCCAAAGATATAGAAGCCCCCAACAAATATTAACGGTGAAGTAAGTAGAAGGCACATACATAGGGATGAAATCAGATTCAGCAAAAGAGGCCCACTAGTACTAGAAAACAGAAAATAGAGCAGGGGTCTATGCGATCAATAAAAAACCCTTACAAAATATCCATCCTGAGATTTCAAGAACCCACACACCAACTAACGGTGTGTGGGGAGAAACTCAGCCCACTAGAGCAACCAGCAAGCGAGGGAATTACATTTTAGCAAGCTGGACAAGAAAACATGATAAACACTGCTGATCAAAAAATGAGCAAACAAAACTTAGCTTATCCTGAATGGACTGGGAGCAAGGTAGTCAGAAGGAATCTGAGTAGCACTGATTACATCGACAGCCGGCAACAAGTGGAAGTAAAACAGAGCTATATAGGAACCTCCCAGAGGATAACGAACCAGCTGATAGCCAGAGACCAGCAGGATAACAGACAAAGCCACCAGGGGGAGCCCAAAGCAAAAGTCACACCATACCACCAGTGACCACAAGAGGGAGCCCGAAAACAGAGCCTACAACAGGAGTGATAGCCTTTCTTATTCAAAATCCCTTATACCTTGTACAAATCTCCCACTTTACCAGCACCAAAGCAACCCCAGATCATCACATTTCCTCCACCTTGCTTGACAGATGGCGACAGGTGCTCTTCCAGCATCTTTTCAGTTATTCTGCCTCTCACAACTGTTCTTCTGTGTGATCCAAACACCTCAAACTTGGATTCGTCTGTCCAAAACACTTTTTTTCCAATCTTCCTCTGTCCAATGTCTGTGTTCTTTTGCCCATATTAATCTTTTACTTTTATTAGCCAGTTTCAGATATTGCTTTTTCTTTGACACTCTACTGTGAAGGCCAGCATCCAGGAGTCGCCTCTTCACTGTAGACGTTGACACTGGTGTTTTGCGTGTACTATTTAATGAAGCTGCCAGTTGAGGACCTGTGAGGTGTCGATTTCTCAAATTAAAAACTCTAATTTACTTGTCTTGTTGCTCAGTTGTGCAGCGGGGCTTCCCACTTTTTTTCTACTCTGGTTAGAGCCTGTTTGTGCTCTTCTCTGAAGGGAGTAGTACACGCCATTGTAGGAAATCTTCAGTTTCTGGGAAATTTCTCGCATGGAATAGCCTTCATTTCTAAGAACAAGAATAGACTGTCAAATGTCACATGAAAGTTCTTTTTTTCTGGCCATTTTGAGAGTTTAATGGAACCAACAAATGTAATGCTCCAGATTCTCAACTAGCTCAAAGGAAGGTCAGGTTTGTAGGTTCTCTAATCAGCCAAAACTGTTTTCAGCTGTGCTAACATACTTGCACAAGAGTTTTCAAGGGTATTCTAACCATCCATTAGCCTTCTTACACAGTTAGCAAACACAAAGTACCATAAGAACACTGGAGTGATGGTTGTTAGAAATGGACCTCTATACACCTATGAAGATATTCCATTACAAACCAGACGTTTGCAGCTAGAATAGTCATTTACCACATTAACAATTTATATAGTGTATTTCTGAATCATTTAATGTTAGCTTCATTGGAAAAACTGTGCTTTTCTTTCAAAAATAAGGAAATTTCTGAGTGACCCTAAACTTTTGAATGGTAGTGTGTGTTTGGAGGAAAAAGAGAGAAGATTGGAAGCATAAGAATACCATCCCAACTGTGAAACATGGGGTGGCAGTATCATGTTGTGGAGTTGTTTTGCTGCAGGAGAGATTGGTGCACTTCACAAAATAGGTGGCATCATGAGAAAAGAAGATTAAATGGCAATACTGAAGCAACATCTCAAGACATCAGCCAGGAAATTAAAGCTTGGGCGGAAATGGGTCTTCCAAATGGACAGTGACCCGACGCATACCGCCAAAATGGTAACAAAGTGGCTTAAAAATAACAAAGTCAATGTTTTGGAGTGGCCATTACAAAGCCCTGATCTCAATCCTATTAAAAATGTATGGGCAAAGCTGAAAAGGCAGGTGCAAGCAAGGCGACGTACAAACCTGGATCAGTTACACCAGTTTTGTCAGGAGGAATGGGCCCAAATTCTGACCAACTGTTGTGAGAAGCTTGTGGAAGGATATCCCAAATGTTTGACCCAAGTTATCCAGTTTAAGGGCAATGGTACCAAATACTAATGAAATGTATGTAAACTTTTGACTTTACAGTAAGTAATAAAAATGCCTTAAAACATTCTATATCTTTAATTATTCTGGCATTTGGCAAATATTAATAATTATGGTAATCCTAACTGACCTAAAATGAAAAATGTATATTCTGATTTCATGTCAGATATTGAGAAAAACATGCATATGTGTCTTTATAGTGAATGTAAACTTCTGGTTTCAACTGTAGTTCTAAATTCTTGTTCCGTGTGAAATGTCTTTCTGCAGCTTATTTTGAAACATTTTGGATGCTGCTTTGATGTGTGCTTGAGTGGCCCCAACTGCATTCTTCTCCAAAGAATGTAAAGTAAATCTTGTGTCCCCACTGACCGCAGTAGAAAATGCAAACTTGCTTAAAATCATAAAAAAAAGCACACAACAGCAACATTTCAAGAAGAGAGTACAAGAAAGGTGAAGTTTTAAACAATGAGTGCTTACCAATTACCTCGATAGATTCGAGAGCCATACCAAACGCTTATATTAGAAAACTTGAGTAAATATTGTTTGCAATTGATTTGGACAAAAAAATGAATCCACGAAAGAGGAATAGATGTATCTGTGTCCATCCCTGGAGCTGTGCAAGACTCAATAGAAAAAGATCCATAAATGGAGCAAATGCAATAACATCCTAAAAACAAAATAGATAACGTAACACAGTCACCATATGGAAAATTATTCTATTACCCACAAGCGCTACTCACCATCTGGCATATTACTGCTAAACTCTGTTCAAAACAAGGGGAAAAAATCATTTCATATCCCACTCAGAACAACAGAAAAGATAGATTTCGAGGTGAACAACACTGATGCTCAGGGCATGATTACTGTGAGTATATCCCAGCTGTATCCCTGGATCTGCTGAGACTTGTAGCCATACTTCTGATGATGTTACGCATTTCACAACTGATGGGGCTAGCAATGACACTTTTGCCAACTCGTTCTAAAATACTCCACATCTTGTCCTAGAATTGTCCTTATTTTATACTTACATAATGTCTATTGTAATGTGTTCTCCTATTTGGTGAAGTGCTATCTGGTCTCATCTTTGGTTATAGACATTAATGCGAACCAAAGGCGGAAAAGTCAAGTTTAGATGAATTACCAAAAGATTGAAACCTCCAAATTCTAACTTTTCAGGGAACCCTATTGCTAAAGTTCTGCAGTCTTTGAGATTGACTGTGATCTTTGGGGTGACCGACAAGGGAAAAGTATTTTAAGCCTAACTTTACTCTTTATAATTGCTTGCTAACAAGTAGCAACCAATGTGCCACTTAACCCCTTTCTGCCATCGGAAGGAATAGTACGTCAGATGGCAGCACCCCCGCTTTGATGTGGGCTCTGGCGGTGAGCCCGCATCAAAGCCGAGACATGTCAGCTGTTTTGAACAGCTAACATGTGCCCGCAATAGGCGCGGGCGGAATCGCGATCCACCAGCGCCAATTAACTAGTTAAATGCCACTGTCAAACTCTGACAGTGGCATTTAACAAGCGCTTCCGGCCATCTGGCTGGAAAAGCGCACATCGGTGACCCCCGTCACATGATTGGGGGTCATTGGTGCATTGACATGACAACAAGATGTCTCCTTGAGACCTCTATGGTTGTTGATGCCAGATTGCTATGAGCGCCACCCTGTGGTCGACGCTCATAGTAAGACTGTAATTCTGCTACATAGAGGCGATCTGAGCATCGCCTCTATGTGGCAGAGACGATCAAGTTGTGGCAGCTTCTAGCCTCCCATGAAGGCTGCCAAAATAAAAAAAAAGTTTTTAAAAATATATATAAAAAAAAAAAAACTTTAAATCACCCCCCATTCGCTCCATTCAAAATAAAACAATTAAAAAAAAAATCAAACCTACACATATTTGGTATCGCCGCATTCAGAATAACTGGTGATCAAAAAAATGTCTCTCCACCAAAATGGTATCATTAAAAATGTCAGCTCAGCACGCAAAAAATAAGCCCTCACCCAACCCGAGATCACGAAAAATGGAGACGCTATAGGTAACGGAAAATCGCGCACTTTTTTTCTTATCAAAGTTTGGATTTTTTTGTCACCACTTAGATAAAAAAGAACCTAGACATGTTTGGTGTCTATTAACTCGTAATGACCTTTAGAATCATAATGGCAGGTCAGCTTTACACACATCACGTCAGGATTTCTTGCAGAAATTTTCCTGACAAAAACCGGACATTTCTGCCAAGAAAACCGCATCCCTTTTTTTTGCCTTTTTGACGCATTTTTTGTGCGTTTTTTTCCAAATGCATAGAATTGCGGGAAAAACGCATAAAATCCGCAAAATTAATAAACATGCTGCTTTTTTTACCGCGATGCATTTTTTTTGCAGAAAAAAACGCACCATGTGCACAAAACATGTAGAATGCATTCTAATTCATAAGATGCATAATGTATGCATTTTTAATGAGTTTTTATAGCGTTTTTAATGCGAAAAAACCTGAACGTGTGCACATAGCCTTAGTATTTTGTGAACCTAGGAAAAAAGCCAAACAAAAGACAAGTGTGGGATTGCACTTTTTTTTGCAATTTCACCGCACTTGTAATTTTTTCCCATTTTTTAGTACATGACATGGTAAATCCAATGGTGTCATTCAAAAGTACAACTCATCCCGCAAAAAATAAGCCCTCACATGGCCATAGTGACAGAAAAATAAAAAAGTTATGGCTCTGGGAAGGAGGGGAGTGAAAACCGAAAACGCAAAACCGAAAAAAAGCTTCGGGGGTTAAGGGGTTAATAAACCAGCCATGGCTAATATTGTCTTTGGGTAACCCTTCACATGCCCACTTGGGTTGTTCTTTACTATTTTTTTTCATTATATTTACTATATATCTGTATCTTATGTTACCTACACTATCTGCAGAGAAACACGGGTATTACATACCTGGTAACGTGTTTTTTCATGAGACATGACGACACCACGAGAGAGGGGATCCGCCCTTCAAGGACAGGAAACCTTCAAGATAAAAGGGGCGGCTCCTCTTTCCACATCAGTTGTTTTACAGAGTACGAGAGGAACTCCGCTGGTTAGTGTACACATAAATGATACATCCTATACGGTTCTATTCACCGACACCCGAGGGAGTGTATAATACAAATAATGCTAATAATGCACCCAACTAATGACGTGATCAAAAGGGTGGCAATATAAGGGTGCCGTCATGTCTCATGAAAAAAACAGGTATGTAATACCCGTGTTTTTCCATCATACATGACGGCACCAAGAGAGAGTTACAGACATTTGTAATCTCTTTAGGGAGGGATCACTGCTTGTAACACTCTTCTCCCAAATGTGAGATCAGAGGTAGCAGATAGGTCTAGCCTATAATGTTTAAAAAATGTAGACGGAGAGGATCAAGTGGCCGCCTTACAGATTTGGTCGATGGTAGCATCTGCTCTCTCCGCCCAAGACGTCGCCATGGCCCTCGTGGAGTGGGCTTTCTGACCCTGTGGAACAACCCTGCCGACACTACTATACGCTAGAATAATGGCCTCTCTCACCCATCTAGCGATAGTTTGTTTTGAGGCTTTAAGGCCTTTCCTTGACCCCGGAAATGAAACAAATAAAGCCATCTGTTTCCTCCAGGATTTTGTCATCTCTAGATACTGTAGGATACATCTCCTGACATCTAGGCAATGGAGTCTCTCCTCTTTCTTGTTGCTAGGATTAGGATAGAAAGAGGGTAAGGTTATATCCTGAGCCCTATGGAATCTTGATACCACTTTGGGGAGATATGCCGGATCTAATTTTAATACAACCCTATTGTCCATAATTTGTGTGTAAGGGGGGGGTCAGCTGACAACACGTGTAAATCCCCAACCCTACGGGCCGATGTAAGTGCCACTAACAAAGCTGTTTTTAATGTTAGTACTTTATCTGATGTTGTATTTAACGGCTCAAAGGGGCTTTCTGTCAAAGCTGTCAATACTAAATTTAGATCCCATGGTGGAGGAGTAGGGGATGGAACAGAGTCAGCTCTATTACAGGCTCGGATAAACCTCACCACCTATTGCTTGCCAGGTCACAGTTGAATAAGGCTGCTAAGGCTGAAATGTGTACTTTGAGGGTACTAACAGCTAACCCCAGATCTAAGCCCTTTTGCAGGAACTCCAGTATTGCCACTATCGGGACCTCCCCTTCCCGTATTGGCCCTGAACTGGACAGGAATTTCTTCCATATTCTCCCATAGATCTTGGTCGTTACTGGTATTCTGCTACTAAGCAAGGTGGATATTAAACCAGCTGAGAACCCTTCTTTCTCTAACAACGACCATTCAAATGCCAGGCTGTCAAATGTAGCCCGGAACTCTGCGGGTGGTTGAAGGGACCCTGTGTTAGAAGGTCCTGGTCTTCCAGGAGAACCCACGGGTCCGTCACTGACATCACTCTCAGCCAGTAAAACCATGGTCTTTTCGGCCAGAAGGGAGCTATTACAATTACCCTGGCCTTGTCCTCCCTGATCTTCAGAACTGCTGGGATTAGACATATCGGTGGGAAGGCATACAGGAGTCCTGACGTCCATTCTACGCTGAAGGCGTCTACTGCCAACGGCCTGTCTGCTGGTTTCAGGGAGCAGAACTTTTGAACTTTTTTTGTTGGCTTTTGAGGCAAAGAGGCCTACACTGGGTCTTCCCCACATGTGCACTATCCTTTGAAAAATTGACTTTTTTAGGGACCATTCCCCTTGCCTTAAGTGGTTCCTGCTTAAAAAGTCTGCCTTTATATTGTCCACACCTTGAATATGCAGGGCCGATAATGAAAGGAAATGCCTTTCGGCTAGAGTCATGAGTCTTTTGGTTATGTGCATCAGTGACCGAGAACGGGTGACCCCCCTGGTGGTTCACATATGCGACCGCTGTTCGGTTGTCCGATAGGACTCTCACATGATGCCCTGTCAAGTGTGGAAGTAATCTCTCTAGCACCTTTTTGATTGCTAGGAGTTCCCACTCGTTTGAGGATAGATTTTTCTCCTCTTGAGCCCAGGGGTCTTGGACCCATAGTGTGTCTGAGTGAGCTCCCCACCCCCATGGACTGGCGTCCATTGTGATTACTTTGGAGGCTGTGTATGTCCAGGGAACTCCTCATTTGTTTGATCTTTTCCTCTTTTTCCTCTGGGAGGCGACATTCCTGCGCCACGGAGTGTACCGTTATCCCTAGGAAATTCTGGACCATTGCTGGCTCTAGTTTGGATTTCTTGAGGTTCAGTTGCCATCCTAGTGTCTGTAGAGTGTCCATCACTATTCTGACCTGCTCCTGACAGTGAGGAAAGTTTTTACTCACTATCAGGAAGTCGTCTAAGTAGGGTATTATCAGAGTATCTTTTTCTCTGAGATGTGCTGTGACCTCTGCAATCAGTTTTGTAAATACCCGTGGGGCTGTTGCTATCCCAAAGGGCAGAGCCCTGTACTGAAAGTGACGCAACTGGGACCCCATCTGAACTGCCACTCTGAGAAACTGACGATCTTGTTGTCTGATTGGGACGTGATAATAAGCGTCCTTGAGGTCTAGGACGGACATGTAACACTGAGGATATAGGGGCTTCACTGCTGATTTTATTGTTTCCATTTTGAACGATGGAATTATTAGATATTTGTTGAGGCCCTTTAGATTTATTATTGTCCTCCAAGAATTATCCGGTTTTTTTATGAGAAAAAGGGGGGAGTAAAACCCTTTCATCCTTTCCTCTATTGGAACTTCTTCCAAGACGTGTTTGTCTAGGAGTGATATTATTTCTCCTTCCAGACTGTCTTGTTTCTCTTGGGAGGACTGTACCGGGGTCTGCATGTATCTTCTTGGAGGCCAGTGGTGGAATTTTAGTTTTAGGCCTGATCCTATAATCTGACGGATCCATACGCTGGATGAGATCCTCTCCCAGGCTGGAAGGAAGTGAGAGAGCCTCCCTCCCACCTGAGAAGGACCGTCACTGGGAGGGTTTCTTGGTGTCCCTGGGGGACTTGCCAAAATAGAAGCCTTTTCCTCCCCTGGATCGCTTGTCCAAGTTGCTCCTGTCTTGGTCTCTAAACTGCTGCCTTATTTTCGGCCTCTCTGAAAGGAGCGCCGAAAGGGCTGAAATGGCTGCTTTGGAAAATTTTTCTTCTTGTCACCGGCTTTCTCCAACACCTCATCTAATGCCGGTCCAAACAGGAAGTTCCCCTCACAAAGCAAAGAGCAAAGCTTCATCTTTGCCTGTGTATCTCCTGGCCAGTATATAAGCCATACCGCCCGGCGTCCTGTGTTGGCTAAAGCTGCTGACTTTGCCGCCAGTCTAGCCAAGTCTGCTGATGCTTCAGCTAGAAACACTGCCGCTGCTCTCATGGTTGGTATTGCCTCTAGGATAGTTTCTCTGGGAACTTTTTGTTCTACCTGTTCCTTCAGGTAGTCTATCCAGATTTTAAGGGATCTGGCTACACAAGTGGCTGCGATAGCTGGCCTTAGTGCCTCTGCTGAGACTTCCCATGCTGTCTTTAGGCAACTATCCGTCTTTCTATCCAGAGGTTCTTTTAGAGAACCTAAATCCTCGAATGGCAGGGAGGACTTTCTGGCAACTTTTGAAACTGCCACATCAATTTTTGGGGCTCTATCCCAAGATGAGGACACCTCCTCCTCAAAAGGATATCTTCTCTTTAGGGAGGTGGTTATTTGGGACCTTTTTTCCGGTTTTTGCCATTTCCTTTTAATCAGTTCTTGTAGCTGTTCATTAATAGGGAATGACCTCCGTTTTCTCTTTTGCAGACCACTGAACATAAGTTCTTGGGCTGTCTTTTTTCTCATCTACCAGCCCCATGGTAGAGCGAACAGCTTTTATAAGCTTATCCGTAGCCTCTGCTGGAAATGTATCTTCCTCCTCTGAGCTACTATCTGAGCAGCGGGCTGTAACTGAGTCCCCCTCTGACTCCGAGGAATCTCTTTGGGACTCTACTGAGGGGCTGGATCTGTCCCTAGATCTGGTATCTGTGTTGGCTGTCTGCAATGCTTTTACAGACCTACAGACCTCTGATTGGATCAGTGATCTTAGACTCTCTGTAAAGGAGGGTGTTTCCTCCGCTACCATCTTGTTAATGCAATCCTGACACAGATTTTTATTCCAGGATGGTTTCAATGCTTTTTTTCATAAGGGACATTCCTTGTTTTTAGCCTTTGATTTACACTTCTTGGGGACCTCCTATCAGTGGCGTATCTAGGGGGGGGCAGTCGGGGCATGTGCCCCGGGCGCAGCCGGCAGGGGGCGCAGTCGGGCCGCCTAATTCGGCAGTTGGCAGTGTCTCCCTCGGTGGCTGCATTCTGCCGCCCCCGGTCTGGGAGTCAGCTGTTCTCTGTGCCGACTGTCAAGCTGACAGCCGGCACAGAGAAGCTGCAGAGCGCCGGCTCCCAATGTGTGCAGAGGGGGAGGGGAGCCCCTGCAGAGTGGCTGCGGCGGGCAGGGAGAAATCCCTGCAGCTCCGCTGCCCAGCGATCTGTCTTCCTGCTTCCTCTTGCTTCCTCTCACACAGCCGTGCCGCTGGATGACGTCATCATTCAGCGGCCGGCTGTGTCAGAGGAAGGCGATGGAGCTGCTGCGGCAGAGCGCGAGGAGAGGTGAGAGGTGTGTGTGAATGTGTGTGTGTGTGTGAATGTGTGTGTGTGTGAGTGTGTGTGAGTGTGTGAATGTGTGTGTGAATGTGTGTGTATGTGTGTGTGTGAATGTGTGTATGTGTGTGTATGTGTGTATGTGTGTGTGTGTGAATGTGTGTGTGTGTGTGTGTATGTGTGAGAATGTGTGTGTGTGTGTGAGAATGTGTGTATGTGAGTGTGTATGTGTGTGTATGTGTGTGTGTGTGAATATGTGTGTGTGTGTGTATGTGAGTGTATGTGTGTGTGTGTGAATGTGTGTATGTGTGTGTGTGGCTCAGTATTGTGTGTGTGTGTGTGTATCGCGCTGCAGGGGAATGTGCAGAGAAGTGAATGGTGTGTGTGTGTG
The DNA here is from genome assembly GCF_051348905.1 of Ranitomeya variabilis. Classification (NCBI taxonomy): domain Eukaryota; kingdom Metazoa; phylum Chordata; class Amphibia; order Anura; family Dendrobatidae; genus Ranitomeya; species Ranitomeya variabilis. The sequence goes on from NC_135234.1 coordinate 656,271,747, forward strand.
TGGGGGGAGGAGAGGGCAATGATGGGGCTGACGGGGAGAGAGCAATGATGGGGATGGTGGAGGAGGAGAGGACAATGATGGGGCTGGCGGGGGGCATATGTCCTGGGGGGGCACCAAAATGAATTCTTGCCCCGGGTGCCAGAAACGCTAGATACACCTCTGGGGGGGGGGGGCGCCAAAATGAATTCTTGCCCCGGGTGCCAGAAACGCTAGATACACCTCTGCCTCCTATACTCCACCCCCCCAAATGTATGTAAGAAAAGAAGGGAGAGACGGAGATAAGAGAAGAGAAAAGAACAGACATTAGCGTGCTGGACTTTCTCGAAGTTCACTCACCACTCGGGACGCTTTCAAAGTATGGGTACCGGATCCGGAGGTTGGCTGGTTCTCTCCGTGTCTCCCAATGAGACCAGGGACCCCTCCTTGGCATGGCGATCCGTCCGTACGCTGTCCGAGCGGCTTCTGCTGCTGCCATGGCGGATCTGGCTCTTCTCACTTGAGCGAGACCGCCTCTCCTGCACCTCTTGCTGTGGCATTAAATGTTCTGGTGAAAAGCTCTCCATCTTACACACTACCACGTAACAAGAGCAGTCACAATCAACCTGGCCTGGTTTAGTGACACAGGGCAGCACTTCTGGTTCGTTTAAATAGACTCACTTCCCCTTTTTTTTTTTAATGAATCACCTGGTTGATCCTGCCTTTTACTGGCCGCTCAGCATTTTGTGCTATAATTAGGTGTATGTGCGCACCTGTATGTTATATGCAATTAATCACCTGGCTGATCGTGCCTTTGCAGTGGTCCAGCCCCAGCTGGCTAATAAATGCATTTGCGCTTCCATTCTATGCGCGCCGCCGGTAGCCACGTCCGGTGCGCGCTATTTAATCAACTATTCACCTGGTTGATCCTGCATCTGCCGGCCGCTAGTGCAACGCCTGCGCTGCATAACTATGCCAGAGCGCGCACCTGGCAACCACTTCCGGTGCGCGCTTCTTAATCCACCATTCACCTGGTTGATCCTGCCTCTGCCCGAACACTGCCGTCGGGCCTGCGCGCGCACCCGGTCCTTACTTCTAGTGCGTGCTGCTGTATTGTGCTCCAGGCGTGCATCCGGTCACTGCTTCCGGTGCGTGTCGCCTCTTTCGGTCCCCCTGCCCCTTAGCTCCTGTATAGTGTTCCGAGTGCTGCCGCCGAGTATTGTGCGCATGTGCGTACCCACCATTTCCGGGTACCCGGCGCTGGCTGAGAAGGAGCTCGCAGCGCCAGGAATGTCCACGCCACGGACTCCAGGAGGCAGCGCAGCACTCACCAACGTCCTGCTTCCAGTGACCAGGACACCGCTCCATACCCTTTGCAGCCTCAGGTACTGACCAGGGAGGAGGAGGGAGGAGGGGGACCTGCTTTCAAATGCTCAACAGGGAGGGCGCCAAAACCTCCGAGGAGCTTACCCAGCCCGGGCACCGATGTGCCTTACGGGCTGCATGGCCACCTTTGGTCAACAGGGGGGGCACATAAAAGTGACCTCCGTGGACAGCAGGATTTTTATATCAACAGGGGGGAAACGGTACCTGCGGCCCCCCGAGGATAATTTTTTACCCGGGCATTGCCTCATGGGTTGTGGCCATGCTTCGCTCAGGGGGGCATGGAATACATGACCCCCGAGGCGACTACCGGTACCTGGTGACGGGTGCAGCAGACTAGCGCCTGCCCAAATCCACCCGACCCAGGCCCATGCATCCTCTTCTGTCTTAATCAGAAGTCTTCATCTTGAGGGTTCCCCGTCAAGGACAGGAAACCAACTGATGTGGAGAGAGGAGCCGCCCCTTTTATCTTGAAGGTTTCCTGTCCTTGAAGGGCGGATCCCCTCTCTCGTGGTGCCGTCATGTATGATGGAAAAAGTAAAATACAATATTTTCAGCTGCCAGAGGGTGAAGGAGACTGATTCTGTTCAAAGGTCACTCCCAGCAGCATAGAGAATCAGCAACACACAGAGACACATGGAGGCATAGAGTAATGAAATTTTTTTTTTTCTAGAAATATTATAAATTACTTTTAAACGGCTATTAACAGCATTTTTTGTATTTTGGTACAAACATGATTGATAGGATGTCCCTCCACAAACCAATAATAATGCAGGTGGTGTTTTTGTGGCAAATGGGACTTTTTTGATCTTTTCAGATATCAGGACTTGGTGACACTTCCACTTTGGCCCATTTGCATTGCCATATGGCCATTTGGCCAACCAAAACTCAAAGCACACTATATGAATGTGCTGAACACTGCATGTAAAAGCTAACCCTAAGAAGTATAATCTAATGCTTATTTCACACTGTGAGAGTAATGACTGCACTTAATATTTTATTGGTGTCGTTTATTTAATTTTAATGAGTGTAGTATTATAGTATGGATTATGCTACTGTATCTATTTGGTCACTTTCTGCCAGTACATAGAAAGAGCGTCACAAAGTATTACCTTACAAGGTGTAGTGCTGATAGACCACTGCGTTTCCACTGGAAAATCAAATCCAATCAAATTTATCCAATATTGAATACATAAAATTGTCCATTTTTCCTATGAATTATAGAGTACTGAACAATTACTTAATCATATTGTCCTAAAGGTGACTGCAGTGTGCTTACCTGCTTCACTATAAGGCAAGGTTTAAGGGGAGTCACATTTTTCATCATTTGCTGATGTTTATAGGGAACGTTTGACACGCTGGGTGAGGCAGCAGCTAGGTGCACAACAACGGGAACAGGGTGGGGAAGCCCAAACACTAGGAAATGGGGGAGTGGAGACCCCTAGGCAGACCTGGCAACACCCTGATTCCCATAACATCCCTAAATAGGTCCCGCACCTATCACCAAGCAGGAGCCTAATCCCTGACAGCCCCTAGCGATAGGCCCTGGATAGGAGGGGGGATTGAGTGAGTGCTAGCCAACCCCCACTACAACTAAAGACAAAACTGGTAAACAAACGAGGGTATACACTTAGCTTGAGAAGACACAAGAGAGATCATGCCAACAATCCTCCAGGAGAACTCCAAGAAGACACTTGTTGACTAGGGTTGAGCGAAACGGGTCGATCATTTTCAAAAGTCGCCGACTTTTGGCTAAGTCGGCGTCTCATGAAACCCGATCCGACCCCTGTGCTTGTCGGCCATGCGGTACGCGACTTTCGCGCCAAAGTCGCGTTTCAATGACGCGAAAAGCGCCATTTCTCAGCCAATGAAGGTGAACGCAGAGTGTGGGCAGCGTGATGACATAGATCCTGGTCCCCACCATCTTAGAGAAGGGCATTGCAGTGATTGGCTTGCTGTCTGCGGCGTCACAGGGGCTATAAAGGGGCGTTCCCGCCGACCGCCATCTTACTGCTGCTGATCTGAGCTTAGGGAGAGGTTGCTGCCGCTTCGTCAGAAGCAGGGAGAGCGTTAGGCAGGGTCCACTAACCACCAAACCGCTTGTGCTGCAGCGATTTCCACTGTCCAACACCACCTTCGGTGTGCAGGGACTGTGGAAGCTATTTTTTTTTTTTTTTCCCCTCAGCGCTGTAGCTCATTGGGCTGCCCTAGAAGGCTCCGTGATAGCTGTATTGCTGTGTGTACGCCACTGTGGAAACCAACTGCTTTTTTCAAAGCACATATCCTCTTGTTCCTTCCTTTCTGCACAGCTATCTTTTTTGTTTGTCCACACTTTTTATTTAATTTGTGCATCAGTCCACTCCTATTGCTGCCTGCCATACCTGGCTTACATTACTGCAGGGAGATAGTAATTGTAGGACAGTTTTTTTTTTTTTTTTTTTTTGTGGGAGATTAAGATTGGCATTTCTGCTACAGTGCCATCCCTGTGTGTGCCATCTCTCACTGAGTGGGCCATAGAAAGCCTATTTATTTTTTCCGTGATTTGTGTTCTAAAATCTACCTCAACACAAAAACACTACATCAATCAGTGGGAGAAAAATATTGGCCTCAGTCAGGGCTTGTGTGCCACTGCTGTGTGTGCTATCTCTCATTCAGTGGGCTATAGCAAGCCTATTTTTTTTTTTTTTTTTTAATATTATTTGGTTTCTAAAGTCTCCCTGAAAAAAAAAAAAAACCTAAAAAAACAGTGGGAGAGTAATATTGCCCTTTCAGCTTGTGTGCCAGTCTTGACTCCTGGGTGTGCCACCTCTCTCCCTCTCATTCAGTGGGCCATAGAAAGCCTATTTATTTTTTTTAAAAAATATTATTGGGTTTCTAAAGTCTCCCTGAAAAAACAAAAAATACATAAAAAAACAGTGGGAGAGTAATATTGCCCTTTCAGCTTGTGTGCCAGTCTTGACTCCTGGGTGTGCCACCTCTCTCCCTTTCATTCAGTGGGCCATAGAAAGCCTATTTATTTTTTCCGTGATTTGTGTTCTAAATTCTACCTCAACACAAAAACACTACATCAATCAGTGGGAGAAAAATATTGGCCTCAGTCAGGGCTTGTGTGCCACTGCTGTGTGTGCTATCTCTCATTCAGTGGGCTATAGCAAGCCTATTTTTTTTTTTTTTTTTTTTTTTTTTAATATTATTTGGTTTCTAAAGTCTCCCTGAAAAAAAAAAAAAAACCTAAAAAAACAGTGGGAGAGTAATATTGCCCTTTCAGCTTGTGTGCCAGTCTTGACTCCTGGGTGTGCCACCTCTCTCCCTCTCATTCAGTGGGCCATAGAAAGCCTATTTATTTTTTTTTTTTAATATTATTTGGTTTCTAATTCTCCCTGAAAAAAAAAAAAAAACCTAAAAAAACAGTGGGAGAATAATATTGCCCTTTCAGCTTGTGTGCCAGTCTTGACTCCTGGGTGTGCCACCTCTCTCCCTCTCATTCAGCGGGCCATAGAAAGCCTATTTATTTTTTTTTTAAAATATTATTGGGTTTCTAAAGTCTCCCTGAAAAAACAAAAAATACATAAAAAAACAGTGGGAGAGTAATATTGCCCTTTCAGCTTGTGTGCCAGTCTTGACTCCTGGGTGTGCCACCTCTCTCCCTTTCATTCAGTGGGCCATAGAAAGCCTATTTATTTTTTTTTTTAAATATTATTGGGTTTCTAAAGTCTCCCTGAAAAAAAAAAAAATACATAAAAAAACAGTGGGAGAGTAATATTGCCCTCTCAGCTTGTGTGCCAGTCTTGACTCCTGGGTGTGCCACCTCTCTCTCTCTAATTGTGGGCCATAGAAAGCCTTTTTTTTTTTTTTTTTTAATATTATTTGGTTTCTAAAGTCTCCCTGAGAAAAAAAAAAAAATAAATTAGGTGGGAGATTAATATTGACATTAGTGCTTGAGTGACAGTCCTGCGTGTGTGTCATCTCTGTGATTTTGTGCCACAGAAAACAGAGTGTGTAACATTGTGCCTGATTTTCCTTGTGGTCTCACCAACCTGTTAAGGGATATTGAAATCATACTGAAGTTATAGCTCACCGTGTAAGTTGTTTGACAGCAACAAATAAAGTTACTTTGGTTAAGATTTTAAAACAATGAGGAAGTCTGGTGCAAGAGGTCGTCGTGGGCGTTCATTGTCAGCTGGTAATGATGGTAGTGGTAGAGGAGCATCAGGTGGTCGTGGGGATAAAAATATTCCACCTAAGTCTGGAGCTGTGGAGCCAGTTTCGTCGTCAGGCTACACAAGGCCTCGAACGCTCTCTTTTCTGGGAGTAGGAAAACCGCTTTTAAAGGCGGAGCAGCAACAGCAAGTTTTGGCTTACATTGCAGACTCAGCCTCTAGCTCTTTTGCCTCCTCTTCCGAAACTGGTAAATGTAAAAGCAGCGCGTCGCTTGTGGATGTTCACGGTCAGGGACAAGTCGCTTCCTTGTCCTCCTCAGCAAAAACTACAACAAGAGAGAAGGATGCAGCAGGCGACACAACGGGTCACTCCATGGAGCTCTTTACACATACCGTCCCTGGCTTAGAAAGTGAAACATTTAACAGGCCATGCCCATTACAAGTATATTCTGACATGGAGTGCACTGATGCACAGCCACAGCCAGAGTACTATGCTGCTCCTTTGACTCAGACCACCACATTGCCCTCTCAGGGTACAGATCCACAATCAGACCCTGATGAGACTATGTTGCCCCGCCACGAACGCTATACCACCGACCGACACAGTGACACAGACGAAGTTGCACACGAGCTCGAAGAGGAGGTAATAGATGACCCAGTTATTGACCCCGATTGGCAGCCATTGGGGGAACAGGGTGCAGGCGGCAGTAGTTCAGAAGCGGAGGTGGAGGAGGGGCCGCAGCAGGCATCAACATCGCAACAGGTTACATCTGCCGGGCCCGTATCTGGCCCAAAACGCGTGTCAAAGCCAAAACCTGTTGGAGCACAGCGTTGCCATCCGGTTAAAGCTCAGTCTGCAATCCCTGAAAAGGGATCCGAGTCTAGGAAGAGTGCAGTCTGGCATTTTTTTAAACAACATCCAACTGATCAGCGCAAAGTCATCTGTCAAAAATGTTCAACTAGCTTAAGCAGAGGTCAGAATCTGAAAAGTCTAAATACTAGTTGCATGCATAGACACTTAACCACCATGCATTTTCAAGCCTGGACTAACTACCAAACGTCCCTCAAGGTTGTAGCACCCTCGGCCAATGAAGCTAGTCAGCAACGCAACATCCCTTCCGTCACTGTAAGGCCACCATTTTCCGCACCACAGGCAGTATCTGTGCAGGTTTCTTTGCCAGCCAAAAGCAGTCAGGGTCAGGGAATCACCAGTTTTGTAGGAGGAAATATTGCATCTAGGGCACCGGCGGAAACAATACCGTCTCCAACCGTCTCTCAGTCTGCCATGTACACCGGCACACCCGAAAGTTCCACGATCTCCAGCTCTCCAGTCCAGCTCACCCTACATGAGACTCTGGTTAGAAAAAGGAAGTACTTATCCTCGCATCCGCGTACACAGGGTTTTAACGCCCACATAGCTAGACTAATCTCGTTAGAGATGATGCCCTACCGGTTAGTTGAAAGCGAAGCTTTCAAAGCCCTGATGGAGTACGCTGAACCACGATACGAGCTACCCAGTCGACACTTTTTTTCCAGAAAAGCCATCCCAGCCCTGCACCAGCATGTTAAACAGCGCATCGTCCATGCACTCAGGCAATCTGTGAGTACAAAGGTGCACCTGACTACAGATGCATGGACCAGTAGGCATGGCCAGGGACGTTATGTGTCCATCACGGCACACTGGGTGAATGTGGTGGATGCAGGGTCCACAGGCGACATCAATTTAGGGACAGTTGTGCCTAGCCCACGGTCTAGGAAACAGTTGGCTGTAGGCGTTCGCACCCCCTCCTCCTCCTCCTCCTCGTCCTCCTGCAGAAGCTACAGCTCTTCCACAGAACGCAGTCTGCCAACCACTCCATCGGCAGATGACACTGTTGCACACCAGTTGTCCCATTATGGGCCAGCTACTGCCAAGCGTCAGCAGGCTGTATTGGCTATGAAGTGCTTGGGCGACAATAGACACACCGCGGAAGTTCTGTCCGAGTTCTTGCAACAAGAAACGCAGTCGTGGCTGGGCACAGTAGATCTTGAGGCAGGCAAGGTAGTGAGTGATAACGGAAGGAATTTCATGGCTGCCATCTCCCTTTCCCAACTGAAACACATTCCTTGCCTGGCTCACACCTTAAACCTGGTGGTGCAGTGCTTATTGAAAACTTATCCTGGGTTCTCCGACCTGCTCCTCAAAGTGCGTGCACTTTGCTCACATATCCGACGTTCGCCTGTACACGCCAGCCGTATGCAGACCTATCAGCGGTCTTTGAACCTTCCCCAGCATCGCCTAATCATAGACGTTGCAACAAGGTGGAACTCAACACTGCACATGCTTCAGAGACTGTGCGAACAGAGGCGTGCTGTTATTTATTTGTGGGAGGATACACGGGCAGGCAGTAGGATGGCAGACATGGAGTTGTCAGGTGTGCAGTGGTCTAAGATACAAGACATGTGTCAAGTCCTTCAGTGCTTTGAGGAATGCACACGGCTGGTTAGTGCAGACAACGCCGTAATAAGCATGAGCATCCCCCTAATGCGTCTGCTGATGCAAAGTTTGACGCACATAAAGGAGCAGGCGTCTGCACCAGAGGAAGAGGAAAGCCTTGATGACAGTCAGCCATTGTCTGGTCAGGGCAGTGTACAGGACGAGGTAGCGGGCGAAGAGGAGGTGGAGGACGAGGAGGATGATGGGGATGAGTATATTTTTAATGCCGAACCTTTCCCGGGGGCACAGGAATTTGGTTGCGTGTCACGGCCGGGTTCTGGTTTTTTGAGGGACACAAGTGACGTAGATTTGCCTGCAACTGCCCCTCAACCAATCACAACCGGAGATTTGACAACTGGAACTTTGGCCCACATGGCGGATTATGCCTTACGTATCCTAAAAAGGGACACACGCATTACGAAAATGATGAACGATGACGATTACTGGTTGGCCTGCCTCCTTGATCCACGCTATAAAGGCAAATTGCAAAATATTATGCCACATGAGAACTTGGAACTAATATTAGCAACCAAACAATCAACTCTTGTTGACCGTTTGCTTCAGGCATTCCCAGCACACAGCGCACGTGATCGTTCTCACACGAGCTCCAGGGGGCAGCAGACTAGGAGTGTTAGGGGTGCACACATCAGAAGTGGCATTGGACAGAGGGGTTTTCTGACCAGGTTGTGGAGTGATTTTGCTATGACCGCAGACAGGACAGGTACTGCTGCATCAATTGAAAGTGACAGGAGACAACATTTGTCCAGTATGGTTACTAACTATTTTTCATCCCTTATCGATGTTCTCCCTCAACCGTCATTCCCATTTGATTACTGGGCCTCCAAATTAGACACCTGGCCAGAATTGGCAGAATATGCATTGCAGGAGCTTGCTTGCCCGGCAGCAAGTGTCCTATCAGAAAGAGTATTCAGTGCTGCAGGTTCAATATTAACCGAAAAAAGGACTCGTCTGGCTACCCAAAATGTTGACGATCTAACATTCATTAAAATGAACCACAACTGGATTTCGAAATCTTTTGCCCCACCTTGCCCGGCCGACACCTAGCTTTCCTATGAAAAGCTCTTGCCTGTGAATTACTTTTCTAATGTCTAATTTGCTGCAGCTGATTGTACAGCATACGACATGTTTACACCTCCCTAAATGGCAAAACTCCCCACACGGGGCCGTGGTATCGCGACTTGGCGCAAGCACCCGTGAGACTGCTGTTTGTCTGAAGAGGTGGGTGTGCTCGCTTTTGGTTGACGGCATTGCTACTGGGTCCCTCATAGTACAATGTAGTGTCTCTGGCGGTGGTGGTGCGCACCCAACGTCAGACACACCGTTGTAACATGAGGGGCCCTGGGGCGGTCCCGCCGGCCTCAAGAGAGTTCCCCCCTACCCCAGCTCAAAATGTGCTCTACCACGTGCAAAATTATGTCGCACAGCTCCACCAATCTTTAGTCTATTCGCTGACATCATTCAATGTCTGGCACTGACAATACAAATTTGTAGACATCTATGATGCAACTTAAAGTAGTCTGTGTCTGTGTCCTATATTGGCACCATTAAATAGTTACTGCCAAATTACTATGTCAGAAACTCAGTAGATGAGCCCACCCCTGTACCTAAGTATGCCACCTTTTTTTTTTGTTTTGGTTGTTTTGCGAGACATTAACATCTATTTATATTTTGGGAGTACTGGGACAGACACTCCTTGCACTACTCCTCCACTCACCACCAAGCTGCCTGTGTATCCATGTAACCGCTGTAAAACTGCCATGAGCCTATTGTTTGTTATTTTAGGCCTTTGATAGCCTGTCTGCGGCCCCTACTTGCAATACTCCTCCACTGACCACCAAGCTGCCTGCCCGTGTATCCATGTAACCGCTGTGAAACTGCCATGAGCCTATTGTTTGTTATTTTAGGCCTTTGATAGCCTGTCTGCGGTCCCTACTTTAAATACTCCTCCACTGACCAGACCACTGCTGCCCGTGTACCCCTGGAACCAATTATAAAGTGCCTACAGCCAGCCCATTTTTTTATGTTAGGCCTTTGAAGCCTGTCTGCGGTCCCTACTTGCAATACTCCTCCACTGACCACAATGCTGCCTGGAGTGCCTGCCTGTGTATCCATGTAACCGATGTAAAACTGCCATGACTGCCTACTGTTTGTTATTTTAGGCCTTTGATAGCCTGTCTGCAGCCCCTACTTGCAATACTCCTCCACTGACCACCAAGCTGCCTGCCCGTGTATCCATGTAACCGCTGTGAAACTGCCATGAGCCTATTGTTTGTTATGTTAGGCCTTTGATAGCCTGTCTGCGGTCCCTACTTTAAATACTCCTCCACTGACCAGACCACTGCTGCCCGTGTACCCCTGGAACCAATTATAAAGTGCCTACAGCCAGCCCATTTTCTTATGTTAGGCCTTTGAAGCCTGTCTGCGGTCCCTACTTTAAATACTCCTCCACTGACCACCAAGCTGCCTGCCCGTGTATCCATGTAACCGCTGTAAAACTGCCATGAGCCTATTGTTTGTTATTTTAGGCCTTTGATAGCCTGTCTGCGGCCCCTACTTGCAATACTCCTCCACTGACCACAATGCTGCCTGGAGTGCCTGCCTGTGTATCCATGTAACCGATGTAAAACTGCCATGACTGCCTACTGTTTGTTATTTTAGGCCTTTGATAGCCTGTCTGCAGCCCCTACTTGCAATACTCCTCCACTGACCACCAAGCTGCCTGCCCGTGTATCCATGTAACCGCTGTGAAACTGCCATGAGCCTATTGTTTGTTATGTTAGGCCTTTGATAGCCTGTCTGCGGTCCCTACTTTAAATACTCCTCCACTGACCAGACCACTGCTGCCCGTGTACCCCTGGAACCAATTATAAAGTGCCTACAGCCAGCCCATTTTTTTATGTTAGGCCTTTGAAGCCTGTCTGCGGTCCCTACTTGCAATACTCCTCCACTGACCACAATGCTGCCTGGAGTGCCTGCCTGTGTATCCATGTAACCGATGTAAAACTGCCATGACTGCCTACTGTTTGTTATTTTAGGCCTTTGATAGCCTGTCTGCAGCCCCTACTTGCAATACTCCTCCACTGACCACCAAGCTGCCTGCCCGTGTATCCATGTAACCGCTGTGAAACTGCCATGAGCCTATTGTTTGTTATGTTAGGCCTTTGATAGCCTGTCTGCGGTCCCTACTTTAAATACTCCTCCACTGACCAGACCACTGCTGCCCGTGTACCCCTGGAACCAATTATAAAGTGCCTACAGCCAGCCCATTTTCTTATGTTAGGCCTTTGAAGCCTGTCTGCGGTCCCTACTTTAAATACTCCTCCACTGACCACCAAGCTGCCTGCCCGTGTATCCATGTAACCGCTGTAAAACTGCCATGAGCCTATTGTTTGTTATTTTAGGCCTTTGATAGCCTGTCTGCGGCCCCTACTTGCAATACTCCTCCACTGACCACAATGCTGCCTGGAGTGCCTGCCTGTGTATCCATGTAACCGATGTAAAACTGCCATGACTGCCTACTGTTTGTTATTTTAGGCCTTTGATAGCCTGTCTGCAGCCCCTACTTGCAATACTCCTCCACTGACCACCAAGCTGCCTGCCCGTGTATCCATGTAACCGCTGTGAAACTGCCATGAGCCTATTGTTTGTTATGTTAGGCCTTTGATAGCCTGTCTGCGGTCCCTACTTTAAATACTCCTCCACTGACCAGACCACTGCTGCCCGTGTACCCCTGGAACCAATTATAAAGTGCCTACAGCCAGCCCATTTTCTTATGTTAGGCCTTTGAAGCCTGTCTGCGGTCCCTACTTTAAATACTCCTCCACTGACCACCAAGCTGCCTGCCCGTGTATCCATGTAACCGCTGTAAAACTGCCATGAGCCTATTGTTTGTTATTTTAGGCCTTTGATAGCCTGTCTGCGGCCCCTACTTGCAATACTCCTCCACTGACCACAATGCTGCCTGGAGTGCCTGCCTGTGTATCCATGTAACCGATGTAAAACTGCCATGACTGCCTACTGTTTGTTATTTTAGGCCTTTGATAGCCTGTCTGCAGCCCCTACTTGCAATACTCCTCCACTGACCACACCAATGCTGCCCGTGTACCCCTGGAACCTATTTAAAAGTTCATAGAGCCTAGTTATATATTTTATTTACTATTAATAAGGCCATGATGGACTACGCTGTACCACGCTACAAGCTAACCAGTCGACACTTCTTTTGCGAGAAAAGCCATCCCAACCCTCCACCAGCATGTAGAAGACCGCATTGTCCATGCACTCTGGCAATCTGTGAGTACAAAGGTGCACCTGACAACAGACGCATGGACCTGTAGGCATGGCCACGGAAGATTACGTGTCCATTACGGCGCAATGGGTTAATGTGGTGGATGCATGGTCCACAGGGGACAGCCTACTAAGTCTGTCTGCAGTCCCTAATTCAAATTGTCCTCCACTGTCTAAATCGGAACTTCCACCTTCTGGCTTTCGGCCTATAGTATCAGAAATTAAACTGCATTTGGCCTTCAACTTTGGTTAGGGCCTACTAACGGCTTCTGCCCCTCCCTGGTGTTGCCCTCAACTAAATAAAGCTGAGCTTCAACCTTCCGGCTCTCATTATGTGGTTTAAAAAAAAAAAATGGTGGTTAGGGCCTACTAACGGCTTCTGCCCCTCCCTGGTGTTGCCCTCAACTAAATAAAGCTGAGCTTCAACCTTCCGGCTCTCATTATGTGGTTTAAAAAAAAAAAATGGTGGTTAGGGCCTACTAACGGCTTCTGCCCCTCCCTGGTGTTGCCCTCAACTAAATAAAGCTGAGCTTCAACCTTCTGCTCCAAATTACCATTTTAAAAAATGCAATAGGCTTTTCAGGCCTACTAAAGGTGTCTGTCTGTGTGCCCCTCCCTGGTGTTGTCCTCAACTAAATAAAGCTGAGCTTCAACCTTCCGGCTCTCATTATGTGGTTTTAAAAAAAAAAATGGTGGTTAGGGCCTACTAACGGCTTCTGCCCCTCCCTGGTGTTGTCCTCAACTAAATAAAGCTGAGCTTCAACCTTCCGGCTCTCATTATGTGGTTTTAAAAAAAAAAATGGTGGTTAGGGCCTACTAACGGCTTCTGCCCCTCCCTGGTGTTGTCCTCAACTAAATAAAGCTGAGCTTCAACCTTCCGGCTCTCATTATGTGGTTTTAAAAAAAAAATGGTGGTTAGGGCCTACTAACGGCTTCTGCCCCTCCCTGGTGTTGCCCTCAACTAAATAAAGCTGAGCTTCAACCTTCTGCTCCAAATTACCATTTTGAAAAATGCAATAGGCTTTTCAGGCCTACTAAAGGTGTCTGTCTGTGTGCCCCTCCCTGGTGTTGTCCTCAACTAAATAAAGCTGAGCTTCAACCTTCCGGCTCTCATTATGTGGTTTAAAAAAAAAAAATGGTGGTTAGGGCCTACTAACGGCTTCTGCCCCTCCCTGGTGTTGCCCTCAACTAAATAAAGCTGAGCTTCAACCTTCCGGCTCTCATTATGTGGTTTAAAAAAAAAAAATGGTGGTTAGGGCCTACTAACGGCTTCTGCCCCTCCCTGGTGTTGCCCTCAACTAAATAAAGCTGAGCTTCAACCTTCTGCTCCAAATTACCATTTTAAAAAATGCAATAGGCTTTTCAGGCCTACTAAAGGTGTCTGTCTGTGTGCCCCTCCCTGGTGTTGTCCTCAACTAAATAAAGCTGAGCTTCAACCTTCCGGCTCTCATTATGTGGTTTTAAAAAAAAAAATGGTGGTTAGGGCCTACTAACGGCTTCTGCCCCTCCCTGGTGTTGTCCTCAACTAAATAAAGCTGAGCTTCAACCTTCCGGCTCTCATTATGTGGTTTTAAAAAAAAAAATGGTGGTTAGGGCCTACTAACGGCTTCTGCCCCTCCCTGGTGTTGTCCTCAACTAAATAAAGCTGAGCTTCAACCTTCCGGCTCTCATTATGTGGTTTTAAAAAAAAAATGGTGGTTAGGGCCTACTAACGGCTTCTGCCCCTCCCTGGTGTTGCCCTCAACTAAATAAAGCTGAGCTTCAACCTTCTGCTCCAAATTACCATTTTGAAAAATGCAATAGGCTTTTCAGGCCTACAAAAGGTGTCTGTCTGTGTGCCCCTCCCTGGTGTTGTCCTCAACTAAATAAAGCTGAGCTTCAACCTTCCGGCTCTCATTATGTGGTTTTAAAAAAAAAAATGGTGGTTAGGGCCTACTAACGGCTTCTGCCCCTCCCTGGTGTTGTCCTCAACTAAATAAAGCTGAGCTTCAACCTTCCGGCTCTCATTATGTGGTTTTAAAAAAAAAAATGGTGGTTAGGGCCTACTAACGGCTTCTGCCCCTCCCTGGTGTTGTCCTCAACTAAATAAAGCTGAGCTTCAACCTTCCGGCTCTCATTATGTGGTTTTAAAAAAAAAATGGTGGTTAGGGCCTACTAACGGCTTCTGCCCCTCCCTGGTGTTGCCCTCAACTAAATAAAGCTGAGCTTCAACCTTCTGCTCCAAATTACCATTTTGAAAAATGCAATAGGCTTTTCAGGCCTACTAAAGGTGTCTGTCTGTGTGCCCCTCCCTGGTGTTGTCCTCAACTAAATAAAGCTGAGCTTCAACCTTCCGGCTCTCATTATGTGGTTTAAAAAAAAAAAATGGTGGTTAGGGCCTACTAACGGCTTCTGCCCCTCCCTGGTGTTGTCCTCAACTAAATAAAGCTGAGCTTCAACCTTCCGGCTCTCATTATGTGGTTTTAAAAAAAAAATGGTGGTTAGGGCCTACTAACGGCTTCTGCCCCTCCCTGGTGTTGCCCTCAACTAAATAAAGCTGAGCTTCAACCTTCTGCTCCAAATTACCATTTTGAAAAATGCAATAGGCTTTTCAGGCCTACTAAAGGTGTCTGTCTGTGTGCCCCTCCCTGGTGTTGTCCTCAACTAAATAAAGCTGAGCTTCAACCTTCCGGCTCTCATTATGTGGTTTTAAAAAAAAAAATGGTGGTTAGGGCCTACTAACGGCTTCTGCCCCTCCCTGGTGTTGTCCTCAACTAAATAAAGCTGAGCTTCAACCTTCCGGCTCTCATTATGTGGTTTTAAAAAAAAAAATGGTGGTTAGGGCCTACTAACGGCTTCTGCCCCTCCCTGGTGTTGTCCTCAACTAAATAAAGCTGAGCTTCAACCTTCCGGCTCTCATTATGTGGTTTTAAAAAAAAAATGGTGGTTAGGGCCTACTAACGGCTTCTGCCCCTCCCTGGTGTTGCCCTCAACTAAATAAAGCTGAGCTTCAACCTTCTGCTCCAAATTACCATTTTGAAAAATGCAATAGGCTTTTCAGGCCTACTAAAGGTGTCTGTCTGTGTGCCCCTCCCTGGTGTTGTCCTCAACTAAATAAAGCTGAGCTTCAACCTTCCGGCTCTCATTATGTGGTTTAAAAAAAAAAAATGGTGGTTAGGGCCTACTAACGGCTTCTGCCCCTCCCTGGTGTTGTCCTCAACTAAATAAAGCTGAGCTTCAACCTTCCGGCTCTCATTATGTGGTTTTAAAAAAAAAATGGTGGTTAGGGCCTACTAACGGCTTCTGCCCCTCCCTGGTGTTGCCCTCAACTAAATAAAGCTGAGCTTCAACCTTCTGCTCCAAATTACCATTTTGAAAAATGCAATAGGCTTTTCAGGCCTACTAAAGGTGTCTGTCTGTGTGCCCCTCCCTGGTGTTGTCCTCAACTAAATAAAGCTGAGCTTCAACCTTCCGGCTCTCATTATGTGGTTTTAAAAAAAAAAATGGTGGTTAGGGCCTACTAACGGCTTCTGCCCCTCCCTGGTGTTGTCCTCAACTAAATAAAGCTGAGCTTCAACCTTCCGGCTCTCATTATGTGGTTTTAAAAAAAAAAATGGTGGTTAGGGCCTACTAACGGCTTCTGCCCCTCCCTGGTGTTGTCCTCAACTAAATAAAGCTGAGCTTCAACCTTCCGGCTCTCATTATGTGGTTTTAAAAAAAAAATGGTGGTTAGGGCCTACTAACGGCTTCTGCCCCTCCCTGGTGTTGCCCTCAACTAAATAAAGCTGAGCTTCAACCTTCTGCTCCAAATTACCATTTTGAAAAATGCAATAGGCTTTTCAGGCCTACTAAAGGTGTCTGTCTGTGTGCCCCTCCCTGGTGTTGTCCTCAACTAAATAAAGCTGAGCTTCAACCTTCCGGCTCTCATTATGTGGTTTAAAAAAAAAAAATGGTGGTTAGGGCCTACTAACGGCTTCTGCCCCTCCCTGGTGTTGTCCTCAACTAAATAAAGCTGAGCTTCAACCTTCCGGCTCTCATTATGTGGTTTTAAAAAAAAAATGGTGGTTAGGGCCTACTAACGGCTTCTGCCCCTCCCTGGTGTTGCCCTCAACTAAATAAAGCTGAGCTTCAACCTTCTGCTCCAAATTACCATTTTGAAAAATGCAATAGGCTTTTCAGGCCTACTAAAGGTGTCTGTCTGTGTGCCCCTCCCTGGTGTTGTCCTCAACTAAATAAAGCTGAGCTTCAACCTTCCGGCTCTCATTATGTGGTTTAAAAAAAAAAAATGGTGGTTAGGGCCTACTAACGGCTTCTGCCCCTCCCTGGTGTTGCCCTCAAGTAAATAAAGCTGAGCTTCAACCTTCTGCTCCAAATTACCATTTTAAAAAATGCAATAGGCTTTTCCGGCCTACTAAAGGTGTCTGCCCCTCCCTGGTGTTGTCCTCAACTGAACAAAGCTGAGCTTCCACATTCTGGCTTTCGCCCTATACTATCAGATATTAAACTGCATTTGGCCTACTAGTGTGGTTAGGCCCTTGAAACAGTGTCTGCTGCTCTTGGGTTTGCTACTCCACTGAACAAAGCAATGCCGCCTGTTTAGTCCTGTTACCAATTTTGAACTGCATGTAGCCTACTTTATTCTTTGGCCCTATATCTGTTTCCTCCTCATCCTGCCCATTGCCCAGCCACTGCTAAATGAGTCTGCTGGTACATTGACCTAGACCACTACATTCCCCTTGTACTCTACACAGCCAGAATCTGTCCCTGCTGAAAGTAAGGTTCCCCTTCCCGCATGTTATACCACCTTACACAGGGACAAAGAGGAAGGTGCAGATGAAAGTGCAGGTTCCTTCATCAGGTGGGGGGGCATACTCGTTGGCGACGTCACTGGCACAGGGCCCCTCAGAGTACGCAAAAGTGTCGCTGCTGGTGGGAGGCGCCCCCGCCATGCAAACACACCGCCGTACTTTGAGGGGCCCTGTGCCAGTGGCAATGCGAACGAGTGGGCCCCCCCCCTGCTTGCTCAGGATCACAGCACTTGCAACTTTTAAATACTTACCTTTCCCTGCAACACCGCCGTGACGTAGTCCGCATTTCCTGGGCCCACGAAAAACTTGAGCCAGCCCTACTCCCCCCACAACTTTCACCCAATTCCCTATGCCCAACTATTATTATACAGTTAATTAAGATTGGCAAGCTTCAGAAACAAGAATGGATGTTTTTGGCATTAAAATGGGCACTGTAGGTGTTTTCCTGGCCTCCACTCACTGCCGACTATGCTTCCCCATTGACTTGCATTGGGTTTCGTGTTTCGGTCGATCCCCGACTTTTAGCGATAATCGGCCGACTGCACTCGACTCGACTCTGGACAAAATCGGGTTTCCCAAAACCCTACTCGATCTTAAAAAAATGAAAGTCGCTCAACCCTATTGTTGACTACTAGCACTTCCAACCTGGACAGCGGAAAATAGAGCTTTCACCAGCACCTTTCTGAAAAGACTAAATGTATTTAAACATATAGAAAGGGTGCGTAAATCAGCAGCAGAAGGTGGAGATCACAGCTAGGTCCTAGAGGGAGAGGGATATCACTACACAACAGAGATGCAAAGATCAAGAAGATGCTTGCACCTAACACACCCCTGACAACGTTACTCTAAGGGTACCGTCTCACAGTGGCACTTTGGTCGCTACAACGGCACGATCCGTGACGTTCCAGCGATATACATACGATCTCGCTGTGTCTGACACGCTACTGCGATCAGGGACCCCGCTGAGAATCGTACGTCGTAGCAGATCATTTGGAACTTTATTTCGTCGCTGGATCTCCCGCTGTCATCGTTGGATCGTTGTGTGTGACAGCGATCCAGCGATGTGTTCGCTTGTAACCAGGGTAAACATCGGGTTACTAAGCGCAGGGCCGCGCTTAGTAACCCGATGTTTACCCTGGTTACCATTGTAAATGTAAAAAAAAAAAACACTACATACTCACATTCCGGTGACTGTCACGTCCCTCGCCGTCAGCTTCCCGCACTGACTGTGAGTGCCGGCCGTAAAGTAAAAGCAGAGCACAGCGGTGACGTCACCGCTGTGCTGTGCTTTACGGCCGGCACTGACACAGTCAGTGCGGGAAGCTGACGGCGAGGGACGTGACAGTCACCGGAATGTGAGTATGTAGTGTTTTTTTTTGTTAACATTTACAATGGTAACCAGGGTAAACATCGGGTTACTAAGCGCGGCCCTGCGCTTAGTAACCCGATGTTTACCCTGGTTACCCGGGGACCTCGGCATCGTTGGTCGCTGGAGAGCTGTCTGTGTGACAGCTCTCCAGCGACCACACAACGACTTACCAGCGATCACGGCCAGGTCGTATCGCTGGTCGTGATCGTTGGTAAATCGTTTAGTGTAACGGTACCCTAAATTTAGGGCTTTAGGGATTTAGGAGTTATTATTATTTTAGGGATTATAGGATTACATTCCTGACTGAGGCCTTTCGGTTGGCAATTTACATATTTGAGAGTCTAGACCCCATAATGGTGCCGGTAATTTTTGCAGAGAAAGTATAAATATTGATAAACAAAAAATAGAATCATGGCAAATGACAGACACACTATAAAGTGTTGTTTCTCTTTCTCATTTTAGTTTTTAAATCAATAAAGAAAGTTGAACAACTTTGCAAATAATTTTTTTTAATGCAAAGACAAGTTTTTTTTATACATGTATAGTAAAAGTCTTTTAATCCAATACCCAGCAGTTCAACATTTAAGATAAGGGAAAATAAGTTGTTAGAAATGACATCATTTAACTATGTTATATTTTATAATAATAATATAATAATTTTTATTTCTATAGTGCCAGAATTTTCCGCAGCACTTTACATTACAGAGGATACTTGCACAGATAATAAAGACATAACAGAATAACACATAATTCAATACTTACCACCAGGAGTGAGGGCCCTGCTCACAAGCTTACGATCTATAAGGAAATAGGGGAAGAAAAAAGTAAAGATAAAAAGTACTTGTCATGAAAGGTCCAGTCATCAGTATAAAAATAGGGCATTTAAATGATGCTGCATGAATGTTAAATGGGCCACATTCTGAAAAAAACTTAGAAAGAGCAAAAAGAGAATTAGATTAATGAGGTTAAGAGATAGGCCAGTCTAAAGGAATATGTTTTTAGGACATGCTTGAAACCATGGATACTGGGAATTAACTGGATTATAATACAATATCATCAAATAAGACATAATCACCTAATTAATTAGAAAATATTACTGTCCTATGCCACCATAGCAGGGCCAACTAAACAACAAGTATCTGGATACTCCTATCAAGGATGCATAGAAAACAATTGGAGAATATAATCCAAGATGCAATATAAAAGCCATATCTATCAGCCATGTCCTCCTTCTTCTCCTCTCGCTTCCTCACACTCAATGTGGACAAATCTGAACTCATCATCTTTCCTCCATCCCATAGATCTTTCTTACCTGACCTATCTATCGCAATTAACGACATCACACTTTCCCCCGTACCGGAAGTCCACTGAGTAACCTTTGACTCTGCCCTGTCTTTCAAACCGCACATCCAAGCTCTCTCCACCTCCTGTCGCCTCCAGCTCAAAAATATCTCCAGAATCTGTCCTTTCCTCAACCGTCAATCTACTAAAATGCTTGTGCATGCCCTCATCATCTCCCGCCTTGACTAAGGGTATGTTTCCACGGTCAGGAAACGCTGCTTGTTTGACGCTGCGCAGAGCTGCGCCGGCCATCCTGACAGTGGAAACATACCCTCATGCAACATCCTTTTCCGTGGCCTCCCTGGTAATACTCTTGCACCTCTCCAGTCCATCCTTAACTCTGCTGCCCGACTAATCCATCTCTCTCCTCGCTACTCCTCCACTTCCCCCCTCTGCAAATCTCTTCACTGGCTCCCATTTCCTCAGCGTATCCAGTTCAAATTACTAATACTGACCTACAAAGCTATCCATAACCTGTCTCCTCCATATATCTCTGAACTAATCTCCCGATATCTTCCCTCACGTAATCTCTGGTCCTCCCAAGACCTCCTTCTCTCCTCCACACTTATTCGCTCCTCATCCAACCGCCTCCAAGACTTCTCCCGAATATCCCCCATCCTCTGGAATTCTTTGCTCCAACATGTCCGACTATCAACCACATTCAGATCCTTCAGACAGAACCTGAAAACACACCTCTTCAGGAAAGCCTACAGCCTGCACTGACCCCGCTGCCTTCTCATCACTACCGGTGATACTGCCTCACCAACACTGGAGCTCAGGGCCGCCATCAGGGCATTACTGCCCTTACTGCTGTATGGGGCCCGGTCCGCAGCAGTCCACAGAGGGGCTCACAGATCCAGGGCCCCACTGTTGTGCTTCTACTGATCGGGCCCCATTGTGCACTAAAATACTGTGCACTGCGGCGCACACATCGGCGCTGGGGTCCGGGAGCCTTTTTGGAGCTGTGCACGGCTGTCTTACCTAGTCGGCTGTGCAGCTCCTGCTCGGCTGTAGCTAGAATGTATGGGCTCCCTGCAGGTCCTGACTACAGCCCATACATTCTAGCAATCTCAGTAGTGAATGTGCTAGAATGTATGAGCTCCTTTCAGGTCCTCTCAGCAGCCCATACATTCTAGTTGCTGCTTCACTGCTGAAAACACTAGACTCCCTGGGAACAACTGAGGTAAGTATAAAAAACATTTTTTTTTTAAATGGGTGAGACTGCAGATGATGAAGTGTGTTTGAGGGGGTACTGCACATGATGAAATAATAGGGGGCTGCAAATGATGAAGTGTGTTTGAGGGGGTACTGCATGTGATGAAATGATAGGGGGCTGCAAATGATGAAGTGTGTTTGAGGGGTACGACACATGATGAAATGATAGGGGGCTGCAAATGATGAAGTGTGTTTGAGTGGGTACTGCACATGATGAAATGATAGGGGGCTGCAAATGATGAAGTGTGTTTGAGGGGGTACGACACATGATGAAATGATAGGGGGCTGCAAATAATGAAGTGTGTTTGAGGTGGTACTGCACATGATGAAATGATAGGGGGCTGCAAATGATGAAGTAAGGGGGACTGCAGATGAAGTGAAGGGGGATAGGGGACTGCAAATGACGATGTGGGGGTGATGGGGACTGCAAATGATGATGTGGGGGTGATGTGGACTGCAAATGATGATGTGGGAGTGATGGGGATTGCAAATGATGAAGTGGGGGTGATGTGGACTGCAAATAATGATGCAGGGGTGATGGGGACTGCAAATGATGATGTGGGAGTGATGGGGACTGCAAATGATGATGCAGGGGTGATGGGGACTGCAAATGATGATGTGGGGGTGATGGGGACTGCAAATGATGATGTAGGGGTGATGGGGACTGCAAATGATGATGCAGGGGTGTTGGGGACTGCAATTGATGATGTAGGGGTGATGGGGACTGCAAATGATGATGTGGGGGTGATGTAGACCTCAAATGATGATGCAGGGGTGATGGGTACTGCAAATGATGATGTGGGGGTGATGGGGATTGCAAAGGAAGTGGAGGTGATGGGGACTGCAAATGATGAAGTGGAGGTGATGGGGACTGCAAATGATGATGTGGGGGTGATGTGGACTGCAAATGATGCAGGGGTGATGGGGACTGGAAATAAGGTGGGGGTGATGGGGATTGCAAATGATGAAGTGGGGTGATGGGGACTGCAAATGATGATGTGGGAGTGATGGAGACTGCAGATGATGAATTGTGTTTGAGGGGGTACTGCACATGATGAAATGATAGGGGGCTGCAAATAATGAAGTAAGGGGGACTGCAGGTGAAGTGAAGGGGGGATAGGGGACTAAATGATGAAGTGGGGGTGATGGGGACTGCATATTAAGTGAGTGTGAGGGACGGTGGACAGCAATTGAATTGAAGGTGGGGAGAGCAAATGGTGTATTGAAGGTGGGGAGAGCAAATAATGAATTTTGAGGGTGGGGAAGAGCAGTTGATAATGAATAGAGGGTGGGAGAGAGAGAAGACATGACAATGAATTGAGGCAGAAGGGACATGTAACTATAATGAATCGGGGTAAGGGTTAGAGCGGGAGGTACATAGTGGGGTCGTTGAAGATAAAGTGACTGGAAATAAATTGGGGGAAAGAGTACAGGTGCTAATTAATTTATATATTAAATGGGGAAAGTGGCTATGTATAGCTAGAAGGGGCTCAGTGGCATATTATAATTTATATTTGGAATGGTGGGTTGCATAATAACCAATTACAGTATATATTAATGGTGGGTGAATGTCTGTATTCAGATGTGTAGTGTAGAAGAAAGGGAAAAAGTGGGGAATGTGCTCTGGAAGCGGTGCTCTAAATAACTGTGTTAGTTTATGCAGAGATGAGTCCTGGCTGAAAGAAGTGATGGCGATCTGCACTGGATTAAAAAGAAACGCAAAGATGAAGGACTTCAGCTAGAGACGTCACTGGTGAATCAGTATGTTACCTGTACACTGACACCATATACTGTACACTGTATACAGAGATCCTGTGTATAATGTCACTGGTGATCACTATATTATCTGTACACTATACACTATATACAGAGCTCATGTGTATAATGTCACTGGTGATCACTGTATTACCTGTACACTGACACTATATATAGAGCTCCTGTGTATAATGGCACCGGTTACCACTGTATTACCTGTACACAGACACTGCATACTAAGTACAGATCTCCTATGTATAATGGCACTTATGGTGATAGTATTTTTTTTTATTACTAATAATCGGTATTGTACTAGTCAGTCACAATGTGGTGGTAATATGTTGTACGGCCATGGTGTGGCGGTATTTGTGCCTTGCATGTGCTATTATTTGGTCACTATGTGGTGGTAATATGTGGTCTGGCCATGGTGTGGTGGTATTTGTTCCTTGTATGTACTATTATTTGGTCACTGTGTGGTGGTAATATGTGGTCTGGTCATGTTGTGTTGGTATTTGTTCCTTGTATATAGTTGGTCACCATGTGGTGGTAATATGTGGTCTACATGCTGCGGTGGTATTTGTCCCTTGTATGTGATAATGTTCGGTCACTGTGGTGGTAATATGTGGTCTGTGCATGGTGTGGCAGTATTTGTTCCTTGTAGATAGTATTATAGGTCACCATGTGGTGATAATATGGGGTCTGGTCATGGTGTTGTGGAATTTCTCCCTTGTATGTGGTATTAGTGGTCATTTGAAAAATTGAAAAATAAATAAAAATATGCCTAAACCTTTAATAAGTTAGAGTAGAGTAGGGCCCGGCCAAAAGAGTCTACCTTGTCATCGTTGCAGATTAAAAAAAGTTTTAGCCAAAACAAAATCTGCTGGCTATGTGTGTGATTTGGTGATGGGAACTGTTAATGTGTGATTGGTTAGAAGTAGAGTTTTTTCAAGAGACAGCGGTGTGTTGTGATTCGGTTCGTGGGCTCCCCCGGTGGTCTCTTGTGGTACTGGTGTCCTGCAAGCTTTGCCTTCTCGGTTCACCTGTTCCTATCAGGATGTGGGAGTATCCTATTTAACCTTGCTCCTCAGTCATTCTAATGCTGGCCATCAATGTATCCAGAGTGATTCTGTTGCATGTTCCTGCTCCCAGTTTTCTGCTCAGCTAAGTTGGACACTTTAGTCCTTAAGTCTATTTTTGTATGTTTTGTCCAGTTTGCTCTTATGTGAATCTCTGCAGCTGGAAGCTCTTGTTGGGCTGAAATTACCACTCCAGTGGCATGAGTTGTCACATGAGTTAAGGTAATTTCAGGATGGTGTTTTGAAGGGTTTTGCAGCTGACCGCGAAGTCCTCTGTTGTATCTTTCTGCTATTTAGTTAGCGGGCCTCTCTGTGCTAAATCTGCTTTCATACTACGTGTGTCTTTTCATCTGCTCTCACCGTTATTATATGTGGGGGGCTGCTATCTCCTGTGGGGACATTCTCTGGAGGCAAGCCAGGACTGTGTTTTCTTCTACCAGGGGTAGTTAGTTCTCCGGCTGGCGCGCGGCATCTAGAGACAACGCAGGAATGCCCCCTGGCTACTTCTAGTGTGGTGTGTAGGTTTAGCATCGCGGTCAGCTCTAGTTTCCATCACCCGAGAGCTTGTCCGTTTATTCTATGCTTCTGATTTTTCCTTGCCATTGGAAACCATAACAGTATGGTCAGCTCTAGTTTCCATCACCCGAGAGCTTGTCCGTTTATTCTATGCTTCTGATTTTTCCTTGCCATTGGAAACCATAACAGTATGGCCAGCAATGTTTAATCTATAGGCTGAAGCAGGAGAGAAAAGGAACTGTGTGAAACCTTTTTTTTTTTTTTTTTCCTTCCTCTGAAGTTGCACTCCAGCTCTAATTGCAGTCTCCTGTTTTCCTCTCCTCTTAACCCCTGAATGGCTCAGACTTTATCTGTTGAAATATGGATCCCCAGAGTCTGGCTACCAATTTGAATAATTTTGCCTCTAAAGTTCAGAATATACAAGATTTTTTGTTACATGCTCCTCGGTCTGAACCTAAAATTCCTATACCGGAGTTTTTTTTTGGAGATCGATCTTGTTTTCTAAATTTTAAATACAATTGTAAATTGTTTCTTTCGCTGAGATCTCATTCTGCTGGAGATCCTGCCCAGCAAGTAAAAATTGTTATTTCTTTACTGCGGGGTGACCCCCAAAATTGGGCATTTTCATTGGCACCAGGGGATCCTGCGTTGCTCAATGTGGATGCGTTTTTTCTGGCTTTGGGGTTGCTTTATGAGGAACCAAATTTGGAGATTCAGGCTGAGAAAGCCCTAATAGCCCTCTCTCAGGGGCAAGATGAAGCCGAAATATATTGCCAAAAATTTCGAAAATGGTCTGTGCTTACTCAGTGGAATGAGTGCGCTCTGGCGGCAATTTTCAGAGAAGGTCTCTCTGATGCTGTAAAAGACGTCATGGTGGGGTTTCCTGCGCCTACTGGTCTGAATGAGTCCATGACAATGGCAATTCAGATTGATCGGCGTTTACGGGAACGCAAACCTGTGCACCAGTTGGCGGTGTCTTCTGAAGAGGCACCACAGAGTATGCAATGTGATAGCTTTCTGTCCAGAAGCGAACGACAGATTTATAGGCACAAAAATCATTTGTGCTTCTATTGTGGAAATTCTACTCATGTTATATCAGCATGCTCTAAACGAACAAAGAAAGTTGATAAATCCTCTGCTATTAGCACTTTGCAGTCCAAGTTTATTTTGTCTGTAACTCTAATTTGTTCGTTATCTTCTATTGTTGCGGATGCGTATGTGGATTCTGGCGCCGCTTTGAGTCTTATGGATTGGTCCTTTGCCAGGCGCTGTGGGTTTGATCTAGAGCCTCTGGAAGTTCCTATACCTTTAAAGGGTATTGATTCTACACCATTGGCTAGTAATAAACCACAATACTGGACACAAGTGACTATGCGTATGACTCCAGACCATCAAGAGGTGATTCGCTTCCTTGTACTGTATAATCTACATGATGTGTTGGTGCTGGGATTGCCATGGTTGCAAACTCATAACCCAGTCCTTGACTGGAAAACAATGTCTGTACTAAGCTGGGGATGTCAGGGAAATCATGGGGACACATCTTTGGTCTCCATTGCTTCATCTATTCCCTCTGAAATTCCTGAGTTTTTGTCTGATTATCGTGAGGTTTTTGAGGAATCTACTCTTAATTCTCTTCCTCCTCACAGAGATTGCGATTGCGCCATAGATTTGATCCCTGGCAGTAAATTTCCTAAGGGTCGTCTATTCAATCTGTCTGTACCTGAACATGCTGCCATGCGAGAGTATATTAGGGAGTCCTTGGAAAAGGGACATATTCGTCCTTCTTCGTCTCCTCTTGGAGCGGGGTTCTTTTTCGTAGCTAAAAGCGATGGTTCTTTGAGACCTTGTATTGATTATAGACTCTTGAATAAGATCACAGTCAAGTATCAGTATCCTTTGCCATTGCTGACAGATTTATTTGCTCGCATTGAGGGGGCGAAGTGGTTCTCTAAGATTGATCTTCGCGGTGCGTATAATTTGGTGCGAATTAAGCAGGGGGATGAGTGGAAAACCGCATTTAATACGCCCGAGGGCCATTTTGAGTATTTGGTGATGCCTTTTGGTCTGTCAAATGCCCCTTCAGTTTTTCAGTCTTTTATGCACAATATTTTCCGTGAATATCTGGATAAATTTATGATTGTGTATTTGGACGATATCTTGATTTTTTCGGATGACTGGGAATCTCATGTTCAACAAGTTAGGAGGGTTTTTCAGGTTTTGCGGACCAATTCTCTGTTTGTTAAAGGTTCAAAGTGTGTTTTTGGGGTTCAGAAGATTTCTTTTTTGGGGTACATTTTTTCCCCCTCTTCTATTGAGATGGATCCTGTGAAGGTTCGGGCTATTTGTGACTGGACGCAACCGACTTCTCTTAAGGGCCTTCAGAAATTTTTGGGCTTTGCTAACTTTTATTGTCGATTCATAACTGGTTTTTCTAGCGTTGTCAGGCCTTTGACTGATTTGACTAAAAAGGGTGCTGATGTTGCAGATTGGTCTCCTGCTGCTGTGGAGGCCTTTCGGGAGCTTAAGCGCCGTTTTTCTTCTGCTCCGGTGTTGTGCCAGCCTGATGTTTCTCTTCCTTTTCAGGTGGAAGTTGATGCTTCCGAGATCGGAGCGGGGGCGGTTTTGTCGCAGAAAAGTTCAGATTGTTCAGTGATGAGACCTTGTGCGTTCTTTTCTCGAAAATTTTCGCCCGCCGAGCGAAATTATGACGTCGGTAATCGGGAGCTTTTGGCGATGAAGTGGGCATTCGAGGAGTGGCGTCATTGGCTTGAGGGTGCTAAACATCAGGTGGTGGTCTTGACTGATCACAAAAATTTGATTTATCTTGAGTCGGCCAGACGTCTGAATCCTAGACAGGCGCGCTGGTCGTTGTTTTTCTCCCGGTTTAATTTTGTGGTTTCGTATCTGCCAGGTACTAAGAATGTGAAGGCGGATGCCCTTTCTAGGAGTTTTGAACCTGATTCCCCTGGTGATTCTAAACCTACGGGTATACTTAAGGATGGGGTGATATTGTCTGCTGTCTTCCCAGACCTGCGACGTGCTTTACAAGAGTTTCAGGCGGATCGGCCTGATCGTTGTCCGCCTGGTAGATTGTTTGTGCCGGATGAGTGGACCAATAGAGTCATCTCGGAGGTTCATTCTTCTGCGTTGGCAGGTCATCCGGGAATTTTTGGTACCAGAGATTTGGTGGCTAGGTCCTTCTGGTGGCCTTCCCTGTCTCGGGACGTGCGTACTTTTGTGCAGTCTTGCGATGTTTGTGCTCGGGCCAAGCCTTGTTGTTCTCGGGCTAGTGGGTTGTTGTTGCCCTTGCCTGTTCCTAAGAGGCCTTGGACACACATCTCTATGGATTTTATTTCTGATCTCCCTGTTTCTCAGAAGATGTCCGTCATTTGGGTGGTGTGTGACCGCTTTTCTAAGATGGTTCATTTGGTGCCCTTGCCCAAGCTGCCTTCCTCATCTGAGTTGGTGCCCCTGTTTTTTCAGAATGTGGTTCGGCTGCATGGTATTCCGGAGAATATCGTTTCCGACAGGGGATCCCAGTTTGTGTCCAGATTTTGGCGGGCGTTTTGTGCCAGGATGGGCATTGATTTGTCTTTTTCGTCTGCTTTTCATCCCCAGACAAATGGCCAGACGGAACGTACTAATCAGACCTTGGAGACTTATTTGAGGTGTTTCGTGTCTGCTGATCAGGATGACTGGGTCTCCTTTTTGCCGTTGGCTGAGTTTGCCCTTAATAATCGGGCCAGTTCTGCCACTTTGGTCTCCCCTTTCTTTTGCAATTCAGGGTTCCATCCTCGTTTTTCATCTGGTCAGGTGGAGTCTTCGGATTGTCCTGGAGTGGATACCATGGTGGATAGGTTGCATCGTATTTGGGGGCAGGTGGTGGACAATTTGGAGTTGTCCCAGGAGAGGACTCAACGTTTTGCTAATCGCCATCGTCGTGTTGGTCCTCGTCTTCGTGTTGGGGACTTGGTGTGGTTGTCCTCCCGTTTTGTCCCTATGAGGGTCTCTTCTCCTAAGTTTAAGCCTCGGTTCATCGGTCCTTATAAGATTTTGGAAATTCTTAACCCTGTGTCTTTTCGTTTGGACCTCCCAGCATCCTTTGCTATCCATAATGTCTTCCATCGGTCATTATTGCGGAGGTATGAGGTACCACTTGTGCCTTCTGTTGAGCCTCCTGCTCCTGTGCTGGTTGAGGGTGAATTGGAGTACGTGGTGGAGAAAATCTTGGACTCCCGTGTTTCCAGACGGAGACTTCAGTATCTGGTGAAATGGAAGGGCTATGGTCAAGAGGATAATTCTTGGGTTACAGCTTCTGATGTTCATGCTTCTGATTTGGTCCGTGCCTTTCATAGGGCTCATCCAGATCGCCCTGGTGGTTCTTGTGAGGGTTCGGTGCCCCCTCCTTAAGGGGGGGGTACTGTTGTGATTCGGTTTGTGGGCTTCCCCGGTGGTCTCTTGTGGTACTGGTGTCCTGCAAGCTTTGCCTTCTCGGTTCACCTGTTCCTATCAGGATGTGGGAGTATCCTATTTAACCTTGCTCCTCAGTCATTCTAATGCTGGCCATCAATGTATCCAGAGTGATTCTGTTGCATGTTCCTGCTCCCAGTTTTCTGCTCAGCTAAGTTGGACACTTTAGTCCTTAAGTCTATTTTTGTATGTTTTGTCCAGTTTGCACTTATGTGAATCTCTGCAGCTGGAAGCTCTTGTTGGGCTGAAATTACCACTCCAGTGGCATGAGTTGTCACATGAGTTAAGGTAATTTCAGGATGGTGTTTTGAAGGGTTTTGCAGCTGACCGCGAAGTCCTCTGTTGTATCTTTCTGCTATTTAGTTAGCGGGCCTCTCTGTGCTAAATCTGCTTTCATACTACGTGTGTCTTTTCATCTGCTCTCACCGTTATTATATGTGGGGGGCTGCTATCTCCTGTGGGGACATTCTCTGGAGGCAAGCCAGGACTGTGTTTTCTTCTACCAGGGGTAGTTAGTTCTCCGGCTGGCGCGCGGCATCTAGAGACAACGCAGGAATGCCCCCTGGCTACTTCTAGTGTGGTGTGTAGGTTTAGCATCGCGGTCAGCTCTAGTTTCCATCACCCGAGAGCTTGTCCGTTTATTCTATGCTTCTGATGTTTCCTTGCCATTGGAAACCATAACAGTGGTGGGGCTGTGGACAGTTCGAGGGGTGGAGCCTGGGCGGAGTCTTAAGGGGGCCCCGAAAATTTTGCCAGTATGGGGCCCCGAAATTCCTAGTGGCAGCCCTGCTGGAGCTCCTGCAACCCTCAACCTATTGTCTCCTTCCCCATAATCCTGTAGAATGTAAGCCCCCAAGGGCAGGGTCCTCGCCCCTCTGTATCAGTCTGTCATTGTTAGTTTGTTTACTGTAAGTGATATCTGTAATTTGTATGTAACCCCTTCTCATGTACAACACCATGTATTCAATTATGTTATATAAATAAATAATAATAATAAAAGTATTTTATTCATAATTAGACATGCAAGTCAAAAAATAGTAATAAAATATGTATCAGGGAACAAAGTAATTCAAATCGGAGAGTGTGTACCAATAATAAGGGAGTGTGGGTATCCCACAAATGGAATAGGGTAAAGAGAACGTAAACCGTAGATTACAATTGTTGTATAAATTGACAGTACAGTATAATATTAGCATTAAGCCATTAAAGGAAGAAGTAAAGTCACATTGTAAGTGGTTAAATCCTCAATACCACCACCAGTGTTACTAATGGCAAAATACATCTCTCAATCAAATACTCTTAACCATATTTCAACTTGTGAAGCCACGCGCACAGCCCCAACGCGCGTTTCACGTTGGCTTCCTCAGGGGACCCTGCTCGCAAGCTTACAATTTATAAGGAAATAGAGGAGGAAAAAAATAAAGATAAAAAGTATTTGTCAAGAAAGGTACAGTTATCAGTATAAAAATATAGGGCATTTAAATAATGCTGCATGGATTGTAAATGGACCACATTCTGAGAAAAACTTAGAAAGAGCAAAAAAAGAATTAGATTAGTGAGGTTAAGCGATAGGCCAATCTAAAGGAATATGTTTTTAGGGCACACTTGAAACTATGGATACTGGGAATTAACTGGATTGTCTGGTGTATTGCTTTTCAGAAAACTGGTGCAGCACCAGAGAAGTTCTGGAGATGGGCGTGGGAGGTTCAGATTATAGAGGATATTAATCTTAGGTCATTAGCAGATTGAGGAAGATGAGTAGGGTGGTAGACAGGGATAAAGGAGGAGATGTAGGGAGGCACAGAGCTGTAAAGCGCTTTGTGAGTAAGACTAAAGGGTTTATATTGAACTATGTAGCGGATGGGCCCAACTAGTGCAAAGATTGGCACAGGATGGCAGTATCAGTATAGCTGTTTTAAGTAAAGTATTAACAAAATATCTAAGGAAGATCCCCAATAACACTTCCTAAGGCTGTGTGCACACGTTGCAGATTTGATTGTGGATCCGCAGCGTTTTTTGCAGCGCGGAATTGCATCAAATCCGCAATGTAGTGCACAACCAATGTAAGTCAATAGGAACCGCAGACTTGATGTGCACAACCTGCAGAAAAAACAGCACCGAAATGCACCTTTTTTTTCCGCAGCATGTCACTTCTTTTGTGCAGAATTGCAGCGTTTCTGCAATTATAGACTTGCATGGAGTCAGGCACTTCCGCATCAAAACCGATGTAAAAAAGATCTGCAGTTTTGCTGTGGATGTGAGAAACGCTGCATTTCGGGAGGAGGGAAGTGTGTGGGTGGAGTGTGGGCGGTGACTGTGTGCGTGTATGTGTGTGCGGGAGGGGTTTGCGGGCTGTCCGAGGGTCTGCCGGGGCGTCTGCGGGGCTAATGGGGGGTCTGCAGGCTGTCCGGGGCTGTGCGGGAGTGTGCGGCACTGTCTGGGGCTGTGCGGGGCTGTCCGGGTGTGTGCGGGGGGTTGTGTGTGTGTGTGCAGGCATCGTCCAATGGGACTACAAGTCCCATCGGGCTATGCCTGCTACAGTGACAGTGATAGACACATTAGCCAATGATGGGACATTAGTAGTCCCATCATCCGGCTAATGTGTTGAATGTAAAAAAACACATATACAGTACATAAAGTACATACAACATAAAGTACATACAACATATAGTACATGCAACATACAACATCCAGTACATAAAACATACAACATATAACATACAGTACATACAACATACACCATGCAACATACTGTACACCATGCAACATACCATACATACCACATACAACATGCAACATACAGTACATACAACATACAACATGCAAAATACAACATACAGTACATACAACATGCAACATACAGCACATACAACATACAACATACAATACATTCAATATATAGTACATACAACATGTAACATGCAACACAGCACATACAACATACAGCACTTACATACAGTACAGACATACAGTGCATACAACATACAGTACATACAACATGTAACATACAACATGCAACATACAACATACAGTACATACAACATGCAACATACAGTACATACAACATGCAACATACTGTACATACAACATGTAACATACAACATACAGTACATACAACATACAGTATTTGCATACAGTACATACATACATACAGTACATACAACATGCAACATACAGTACATACAACATACAACATGCAACATACAGTACATACAACACACAACATACAACATTCAACATACAACATGCAACATACAGTCCA
This sequence comes from Ranitomeya variabilis, assembly GCF_051348905.1. Taxonomy (NCBI): domain Eukaryota; kingdom Metazoa; phylum Chordata; class Amphibia; order Anura; family Dendrobatidae; genus Ranitomeya; species Ranitomeya variabilis. The sequence continues at coordinate 656,303,838 of NC_135234.1, forward strand.
TACAACATGAAACATACAACATACAGTACATAAAACATACAGTACATTCAACATGTAACATGCAACATACAGTACATACAACATACAGTACATACATACAGTGCATACATACAGTACATACAACACATACATATAGACATACAGTACATATACACAACACATACAGTGCATACAACATAGAGTACATACTCACCATCACCTTGATCCCCGAAGCCTTTGCTCACCTGTAAAACATATTAAAATAATAAACAAACAATATACTCCCTGATCCGCAGATATCCAATTAAAACAAGTGTCCCACAATGATTTCCTGTGGAGAGCTGCCACATCAGCTGATGCAAACGCTCTCCATGGGCTCCGGCAATACAATATCGGAAGGTATCCTTCCATACTGTATCCCTCCTCCGCTGTGAGAAATAGTTCCTACTCTCACTTGTGGCACTGCTGTGTGGGAAAATTCCCACGCAGCTTTGCCATAAAGTGAGACCCTGAACTCAGGTAACCTCTTCAGTTATGCACTGCAGGAGCCATTGTCTCCTGTCAATGTGTCACTGGAGGCCCTAGAGAGCAGTGATATCTCCTGATGTCACTGTTCTATAGGGGAGATCGTCGTGGGACACTCGTTATTAATTGGACTATGGCGGAAAGGGAGTATATGGTTGGTTTATTATTTTTATTTTTTTGCAGGCGATCGAGGGCGTCGCAGGAATTAGGCATGTGTAAGTATGGGGAAATTAAGAATATTAAAATACTTTTTTCTGGCTGTGTCTTTTTTTTAACTCTTTCACTACAATAGGATGAGTAATGGATAGGCGAGGGGCTAAGTGCCGGAATTGGGGCATCTTACAGATGCGCCATTTCTGGGGCGGCTGGGGGCTGGTATTTGTAGCCGGGGGGGGGGGGCAAATATCCATGGCCCCTCTCTAGGCAATGAATATCAGCCCACAGCTGTCTGCGTAGCCTTTCTGGCTATAAAATTTAGGGGGACCCCTCATCATTTTTTGGGGGGGTCCCCTATTTTTAATAGCCAGTAAAGGCTACGCAGACAGATGCGGGCTGATATTCATAGCCTGGGAAGGGGCCATGGGTATTACCCCCTTCCCAGGCTACAAATATTGGCCCCCGGACATCGGCTTTCCCCCTCTGGTGCAGAAAATTGCGCAGGAGCCCACACCATTTTTTTTCCTGTTTTTTTTTTTTTTAATTAAAAGTCTTAAAATGTGCAACACACTTTTGGTGCGTTTTTTTTATGCATAGTGTCACATGTTAATACAAGCCTTTTTTCCGAGCCAAAATTTTTTCCAGAGAAGAAAGTTAAAGAGTTAAATAATGAAAAAAGTTATTGTTGTCAGGAAAAGGTAATATATTAACATAATCAAATTACTTTTTAATTTAGTATTTTTTTATCTACTGTATATCATCACAAGCTGTTGTTCAAATTATTTATTAAAAACTTAAAACAAAATATTCAAGCCTTTCTTGACACTTTGTACTGCGCACACTAAAAACAGATATTTAGGTATATACTGTGCCACAGCTTCTCTGTTCATATAGGAAAGAACCATTATCACAGCTGGAGGCTGAATACTTTTTCTTTACTTAAAGGACATATCCACTTGTTTTTTGGAATGACTCAACAACATCAGTAAAAGCAAGTTATTTAAAGTTTCAACGCCTATTAGGTATATTTCAACCGTGAAATGTAAAAAAGATGAGTGGCACTTTCTCTAAGAACATTTGGTAAATTGGTAGAACTTTCCTTAAAGGGAACCTGTCGTGTGATAAAACGCTGTTAACCTGCAGATATGGGGATAATCTGCAGGTTAATAGCGCTCTGAAGTTGCATGATCGCCACACTGAGAACCCGACTATTGGGAGGAAATTAACTTTAATGCTTCAGGCAGTCTCCTGCTTTCAGTCTTAGAGGCGCTGCAGGCATGGCTTCAGTCACGGCTCAGTACATAGTGAGTGGCAGCTGTAACCACACTCTCAGCAATGACTGACAGCCAACTCAGCAGTGTGTAAGTTCAGGGTTGGCTATCAGTCAGTGCCGGGTGCATGGTTGTAGCCGCTAAAGCCGCATCGGTCAACCCCTTTGACTGAAAGCCTGAGAGTGCTTGGAGGATTAAATTTAATTTCCTCCCTCCAGTACTTTCAGTTGCACAGCTTTAGAATGTTATTAACCTGCAGATTAACCCCATTTCTGCAGGTTAATAGCGTTTTTATTACAGTATACAGTTGGTACGGAAAGTATTCAGACCCCTTTAAATTTTTCACTCTTTGTTTCATTGCAGCCATTTGGTAAATTCAAAAAAGTTATTTTTTTTTTCTCATTAATGTACAGTCTTCACCCTATCTTGACTGAAAAAAAACCCAGAAATGTAGGAATTTATAGAATGTAGAAAAAAGAAAAAATGAAATATCACATGGTCATAAGTATTCAGACCCTTTGCTCAGTATTGAGTAGATGCACCTTTTGAGCTAGTACAGCCATGAGTCTTCTTGGGAATGATGCAACAAGTTTTTCAAACCTGGATTTGGGGATCCTCTGCCATTCTTCCTTGCAGATCCTCTCCAGTTCCATCAGGTTGGATGGTGAACATTGGTGGACAGCCATTTTCAGGTCTCTCCAGAGATGCTCAAATGGGTTTAGGTCAGGGCTCTGGCTGGGCCAGTCAAGAATGGTCACAGAGTTATTCTGAAGCCACTCCTCTGTTATTTTAGCTCTGTGCTTAGGGTCATTGTCTTGTTGGAAGGTGAACCTTCGGCCAAGTCTGAGGTCCAGAGTACTCTGGAAGAGGTTTTCATCCAGGATATCTCTGTACTTGGCCACATTCATTTTTCCTTCGGTGAAAACCAGTCGTCCTGTCCCTGCAGCTGAAAATCACCCCCATAGCATGATGCTGCCACCTCCATGTTTCACATGTTTTCACACATACCGCTTAGAATTATCACCAAAAAGGTCTATCTTCGTCTCATCAGACCAGAGAATCTTATTTCTCATAGTCTGGGAGTCCTTCATGTGTTTTTTAGCAAACTCTATGTGGGCTTTCATATGTCTTGCACTGAGGAGAGGCTTCCATCAGACCTCTCTGCCATAAAGGCCCGAATGGTGAAGGGCTGCAGTGATAGTTGACTTTGTGGAACTTTCTCCCATCTCCCTACTGCATCTCTGGAGCTCAGCCACAGTGATCTTGGGGTTCTTTTTTTACCTCTCTCACCAAGGCTCTTTGGGTGTGGTGGGACCCTGGCTCCTGGCTCTTACTAGATAAATATTCTCTTTATACTTTACATATAGGTCGTTCTAGTATTCGTTACAGTACTGCGGGCAGCTGTGCTCTTGTGTAGCGCCCCCACTGCCGCAGGGCCGAGGGGTACCCGGTACCGGGCCTGTGAGTCTCTGCTCTGGGGTTGTCACGGTGGCTAGGCCCGGTCCGTGACCCTGCCGAGGGGCGTACAGTGAAAGATATAGATATGATGGATGATGGTGGTGATGTTGTAGTAGTGCGGTGCAGTAAATAACGAGGACACCAGGTTGCAGTCTCTTTACCTCTTTACTGAAGATCTCTGGGTCCTCAGTCCGGAACACGGTTCACCAGGCTGAGCAAGTCCGGCCGGTCCAATGGCACCTCCAGAGTTCTCTTCACAGGTGGAAATCGGTGCCTTCCTTCTAGCGCTATGTGTTGTGGTCCTTCCTGTCATGATCTCCATGGCCAGAGAACTAGCATAAGCCTCTATAGGAACAAGCTCTTGGAAGATGTAACTATACTGACCATGAACTAAACCTACCGCATCATCTAGAAGTAGCCAGGTAGCATGTCCTACTTTTTATCCCTATATGCCCAGCGCCGGCCGGAGAACTAAATAATGCTAGCAGAGGGAAATATAAGACCTGACTCACCTCTAGAGAAATGCCCAAAAAGGAGACAGAGGCCCCCCACATATATTGGCGGTGATATGAGATGAAACAACAAACGCAGCAGGAAAATAGTTTTAGCAAATTTGAGGTCCGCTTTCTAGATAGCAGAAGACAGAAAGCATACTTTCATGGTCAGTAGAAAACCCTAACAAAACACATCCAGAAATTACTTTAGGACTCTGGCATTAACTCATAATACCAGAGTGGCAATTCCTGATCAACAAGAGCTTTCCAGACACAGTAACGAAACTGCAGCTGTGAACTGGAACCAAAATACAAAAACAAAACATGGACGAATGTCCAACTTATCTAGTAGATGTCTGGGAGCAGGAACAAGCACAGAGAGGCTTCTGATAACATTGTTGACCGGCAAGCATCTAACAGAGAAGCCAGGTTATATAGCGACACCCAGATCTAATCAGAACAGGTGAACAGGGAAGATGATGTCACAAGTTCAATTCCACCAGTAGCCACCGGGGGAGCCCAGAATCCAAATTCACAACAGTACCCCCCCCTCAAGGAGGGGGCACCGAACCCTCACCAGAACCACCAGGGCGATCAGGATGGGCCCTATGAAAGGCACGAACCAGATCAGAGGCATGAACATCAGATGCAGTGACCCAAGAATTATCCTCCTGGCCATATCCCTTCCACTTGACCAGATACTGGAGTCTCCGTCTGGAAACACGGGAGTCTAGGATTTTTTCCACAACGTACTCCAACTCACCCTCAACCAACACCGGAGCAGGAGGCTCAACGGAAGGCACAACCGGTGCCTCATACCTGCGCAATAACGACCGATGAAAAACGTTATGAATAGAAAAGGATGCAGGGAGGTCCAAACGGAAGGAAACAGGGTTAAGAATCTCCAATATTTTATACGGACCGATGAACCGAGGCTTAAACTTAGGAGATGAGACCCTCATAGGGACAAAACGAGAAGACAACCACACCAAATCTCCAACACAAAGCCGAGGACCAACACGACGGTGACGGTTGGCAAAAAGCTGAGTCTTCTCCTGGGACAACTTTAAATTGTCCATCACCTGCCCCCAGATATGATGCAATCTCTCCACCACCGCATCCACTCCAGGACAATCCGAGGATTCCATCTGACCGGAGGAAAATCGAGGATGGAACCCCGAATTACAGAAAAACGGGGAAACCAAGGTGGCAGAGCTGGCCCGATTATTGAGGGCGAACTCCGCCAATGGCAAAAAAGCAACCCAATCATCCTGGTCAGCAGACACAAAACACCTCAGATATGTCTCCAGGGTCTGATTAGTCCGCTCGGTCTGGCCATTAGTCTGAGGGTGAAAAGCAGACGAAAAAGACAAATCTATGCCCATCCTAGCACAAAATGCCCGCCAAAATCTAGACACAAATTGGGTTCCTCTGTCAGAAACGATATTCTCAGGAATACCATGCAAACGAACAACATTTTGAAAAAACAGGGGCACCAACTCGGAAGAAGAAGGCAATTTGGGCAGGGGAACCAAATGAACCATCTTAGAAAAACGGTCACACACCACCCAGATGACAGACATCTTCTGAGAAACAGGCAGATCTGAAATAAAATCCATCGAGATGTGTGTCCAAGGCCTCTTAGGAATAGGCAAGGGCAACAATAATCCACTAGCCCGAGAACAACAAGGCTTGGCCCGAGCACAAACGTCACAAGACTGCACAAAGCCTCGCACATCTCGTGACAGGGAAGGCCACCAGAAGGATCTTGCCACCAAATCCCTGGTACCAAAAATTCCAGGATGACCTGCCAACGCAGAAGAATGCACCTCAGAGATGACTTTACTGGTCCAATCATCAGGAACAAACAGCCTATCAGGCGGACAACGATCCGGTCTATCCGCCTGAAACTCCTGCAAGGCCCGCCGCAGGTCTGGAGAAACGGCTGACAAGATAACTCCCTCCTTAAGAATACCTGTGGGGTCAGAGTTGCCAGGTGAATCAGGCTCAAAACTCCTAGAAAGGGCATCCGCCTTAACATTCTTAGAACCTGGTAGGTACGATACCACAAAATTAAACCGAGAAAAAAATAATGACCAGCGCGCCTGTCTAGGATTCAGGCGCCTGGCGGTCTCAAGATAAATCAAATTTTTGTGGTCAGTCAATACCACCACCTGATGTCTGGCCCCCTCGAGCCAATGGCGCCACTCCTCAAACGCCCACTTCATGGCCAAAAGCTCCCGATTCCCAACATCATAATTCCGCTCAGCGGGCGAAAATTTACGGGAAAAGAAGGCACAAGGCCTCATCACGGCGCAGTCAGAACTTTTCTGCGACAACACTGCCCCAGCTCCGATCTCAGAAGCGTCGACCTCAACCTGAAAAGGAAGAGTCACATCAGGCTGACGCAACACAGGGGCAGAAGAAAAACAGCGCTTAAGCTCCTGAAAGGCCTCCACAGCATCAGGGGACCAATTAGCAACATCAGCACCCTGTCTAGTCAAATCGGTCAATGGCTTAACGACATCCGAAAAACCAGAAATAAATCGACGATAAAAGTTGGCAAAGCCCAAAAATTTCTGAAGACTTTTAAGAGAAGAGGGCTGCGTCCAATCACAAATAGCTTGAACCTTGACAGGATCCATCTCAATGGAAGAGGGAGAAAAAATATATCCCAAAAAGGAAATTCTCTGAACCCCAAAAACGCACTTAGAACCCTTGACACACAGAGAATTAGACCGCAAAACCTGAAAAACCCTCTTAACTTGCCGGACATGAGAGTCCCAGTCATCCGAAAAAATCAGAATATCATCCAGATACACTATCATAAATTTATCCAAAAAATCGCGGAAAATATCATGCATAAAGGACTGGAAGACTGAAGGGGCATTAGAAAGACCAAAAGGCATCACCAAATACTCAAAGTGGCCCTCGGGCGTATTAAATGCGGTTTTCCACTCATCCCCCTGCCTGATCCGCACCAAATTATACGCCCCACGGAGATCAATCTTAGAGAACCACTTGGCCCCCTTTATGCGAGCAAACAAATCAGTCAGCAACGGCAATGGGTATTGATATTTAACCGTGATTTTATTCAAAAGCCGATAATCAATACATGGTCTCAAAGAGCCGTCTTTTTTTGACACAAAGAAAAAACCGGCTCCTAAGGGAGATGACGATGGACGAATATGTCCCTTTTCCAAGGACTCCTTTATATATTCTCGCATAGCAGTATGTTCAGGCACAGACAGATTAAATAAACGACCCTTTGGGTATTTACTACCCGGAATTAAATCTATAGCACAATCGCACTCACGGTGCGGAGGTAGTGAACCAAGCTTGGGTTCTTCAAAGACGTCACGATAGTCAGACAGGAACTCAGGGATTTCAGAGGGGATAGATGATGAAATGGACACCAAAGGTACATCCCCATGAGTCCCCTTACATCCCCAGCTCAACACAGACATAGCTCTCCAGTCAAGGACTGGGTTGTGAGACTGCAGCCATGGCAATCCCAGCACCAAATCCTCATGTAGATTATACAGCACTAGAAAACGAATAGTCTCCTGGTGATCCGGATTAATACACATAGTCACTTGTGTCCAGTATTGTGGTTTATTATTAGCCAATGGGGTGGAGTCAATCCCCTTCAGAGGAATAAGAGTCTCCAAAGGCTCTAAATCATACCCACAACAATTGGCAAAGGACCAATCCATAAGACTCAAAGCGGCGCCAGAGTCGATATAGGCGTCAGTAGTAATAGATGACAAAGAGCAAATCAGGGTCACAGACAAAATAAATTTAGACTGTAAAGTGCCAATGGAAACGGATTTATCAAGCTTTTTAGTACGCTTAGAGCATGCTGATATAACATGAGTAGAATCCCCACAATAGAAACACAACCCATTTTTCCGTCTAAAATTCTGCCGCTCGCTTCTGGACAGAATTCTATCACACTGCATGCTTTCTGGCGTCTTCTCAGTGGACACCGCCAGATGGTGCACTGGTTTGCGCTCCCGCAGACGCCTATCGATCTGAATGGCCATTGTCATGGACTCATTCAGACCCGCAGGCACAGGGAACCCCACCATAACATCCTTGATGGCATCAGAGAGACCCTCTCTGAAAGTAGCCGCCAAGGCACACTCATTCCACTGAGTAAGCACAGACCATTTACGGAATCTTTGGCAGTAAATTTCAGCTTCATCTTGCCCCTGCGATAGGGACATCAAAGTTTTTTCTGCCTGAAGTTCCAAATGAGGTTCCTCATACAGCAAGCCCAAGGCCAAAAAAAACGCATCCACATTGCGCAACGCAGGATCCCCTGGTGCCAATGCAAAAGCCCAGTCTTGAGGGTCGCCGCGGAGCAAGGAAATCACAATCCCAACCTGCTGTGCAGGGTCTCCAGCAGAACGAGATTTCAGGGACAAAAATAGCTTACAATTATTTCTAAAATTCTGAAAGCTAGATCTATTCCCTGAGAAGAATTCCGGCAAAGGAATTCTCGGCTCAGATACCGGAGCATGAATAATAAAATCTTGCAAATTTTGTACTTTCGTGGTGAGATTATTCAAACCTGCAGTTACACTCTGAAGATCCATTATTAACAGGTGAACACAAAGCCATTCAAAGATTATAAGGAGAGAGAAAAAAAAAGAAAGACTGCAGCATAGACAGACTGGCAAGTGATCCAATTAAGAGCACAGAGAAAAAAAAAAAAAAAAAAAAAAAAAAAACTCTCAGCAGACTTCTTATTTCTCTCCTTTCTCAGCCAAGGATTTTAACCCTTTAGTGGGCCGGTCAAACTGTCATGATCTCCATGGCCAGAGAACTAGCATAAGCCTCTATAGGAACAAGCTCTTGGAAGATGTAACTATACTGACCATGAACTAAACCTACCGCATCATCTAGAAGTAGCCAGGTAGCATGTCCTACTTTTTATCCCTATATGCCCAGCGCCGGCCGGAGAACTAAATAATGCTAGCAGAGGGAAATATAAGACCTGACTCACCTCTAGAGAAATGCCCAAAAAGGAGACAGAGGCCCCCCACATATATTGGCGGTGATATGAGATGAAACAACAAACGCAGCAGGAAAATAGTTTTAGCAAATTTGAGGTCCGCTTTCTAGATAGCAGAAGACAGAAAGCATACTTTCATGGTCAGTAGAAAACCCTAACAAAACACATCCAGAAATTACTTTAGGACTCTGGCATTAACTCATAATACCAGAGTGGCAATTCCTGATCAACAAGAGCTTTCCAGACACAGTAACGAAACTGCAGCTGTGAACTGGAACCAAAATACAAAAACAAAACATGGACGAATGTCCAACTTATCTAGTAGATGTCTGGGAGCAGGAACAAGCACAGAGAGGCTTCTGATAACATTGTTGACCGGCAAGCATCTAACAGAGAAGCCAGGTTATATAGCGACACCCAGATCTAATCAGAACAGGTGAACAGGGAAGATGATGTCACAAGTTCAATTCCACCAGTAGCCACCGGGGGAGCCCAGAATCCAAATTCACAACACCTTCCCTGCTGTGCTTACAGAAAGTCCCCCACAACTGTTGTGTCTGTTTCTTATGTTCCCTCACAACTCGATTAGATGATGTTCTGCTAATCCTCCGTCCCTCCCTGATGTTCTGGTTGGAACGGCACCCGTTTGACGGGTAGGCTCGGAGCTCTTCCAGGACCCTAGAGTCGCCCCTCTCCACAGGTTGCCCCCCAAGACTGCATAGGTGATTTAAGGTAGACAGCCCGCCTTAAACTGACTGTCCTGCCGCTGTTTGGAGTATTGCTTGAAGCTGAATATTATGATACTCCCTCGGCGTTCCGGCCACCGGTAGTGCGCCTCAGTAGGATGTTGCTTCGGTCTTACAGCACGACTCCTACTGGTATTTCTCCTTTTGCGTGATCTCGTTTCTCACTCAGCACAATCTATCTCGCTTCTAATCCTTCCTTGGGCACCGCCGCTATCCTGAGCAGGCACGGTCCCGTTACGTTCGTTCAAGTTGCCAAGCCTCTGTCAGGATCCCACCCCTGACAGAGACCCTACTGTATCTTCCCCCACAACACCCTCTGCCACAAGGTGTTGCCTGGTTCCAACCCAGTCAGCTTTCTGATCTAACTTCCTGCCTGACCCCCAGTTTACCCACTATGGTGGGGAGTGGCCTAGTGAATAGAACCCTTAGCTCCCCCCGGAGGCCCGGCTGTGAAATGTATTGGTGTCTGTGATACCTGATCAGATGAACTCCTTCAGTGCCATCAGACGTACCATAGCTCCCCTTAGTGGCGGAGCCACAGTACTGCAACGACCAGGACTCTGGGGCGCTGCACTCCCCCCTGGTTAAACACAGTACTCCGGGACTGGGAAGAAAACAACAATACAGGTTAGCAAAAAGACATACAGTTTTGTTGAGTGCAATAACAATAAGCATACTGAAACAGAGCTTCCCTTTATGGGAGGTGAGGACACTTGAACGTTACAAACATGGTTAGATATCATAGCAACATGCTATAGTTAACTTTCCTTTTACCCAACCGGGTATTCTACTAAGTGCAAAATTGTTGAACAATAATTTAACATTGCCTTTAAGGACATACACTCTGTATCCACTAAAGACCTTCTTATAATCACATTATAAGGCAATTTAACTTTTTTCATTCTCCTTCTTTAAATCTGCAGGACCGCCCCGTTCAGCCCGGGCCTACTGCCTTTTCAACTACTATACACAGTATAGAGCATAACATTACTTTCAGTTTAAGAGCACTGAGCCATCTCTACATGACTCCTATGAGGACTCAGGGTTTACCTTCTATCCTAATTATCTATCAACATTATCAAAACATTTTCTATTGAACATTAAGCCTTCTCATTATCTTTCTCACTATCATGCATGCTGGACACCACATCTACCCCTACGGGCCCACTGCATCCTTCTTCCATCTTTCACTTTCTTTCGGAGAACATCATCAACATTTCTTCACAATTAACTAGTTAAATACATATAACTTACTCATATAAACATTATCATCACTTTCTTTCATCAAACATTATTGCTATCTGTCTTAAAGCAATATCACCATTTACGTGCAACAAATGAACATCCCCTTTAAGAGGGGAACAAGTCTCTATGAGGTAGCATATCTTCTCAAGCTACCAGTCCGTACTCAGCAAAGGTTCCAGTGTGGTATCTTCACAAAGAGTCCTTTTTGAAGTAAAACCAGTAGGGAGCACCTTTAATAAGGTGCAAACTATGTACAAAAAGTTCGTATCATGCACTGTTCATGATTTCAGCAGTTCTTTTCAACTAGAAACTTGTGCAAAAACTTTGGAAAAACAAACAAAAACAAACAATAGGGATCCCAGGTCAACAAAAAGGATCCCCTTAAGAGTTAACCCTGGACGGGTTTTAGCAGCAACATAAGAGAACTGTAACTATTTACATATATAAAGCATTATGCTTACTCATTTTTCGGTACAGAAGGTGGTTTCCTCCCGGGCCTCACCAGACCAACGGGTCGTCCTGCTGGTTCAAGGAGCGGGTCCCGTCCCAACAACGACAGGATCCCTCGCCGGGATGTTCTTTTCACCGATGCACCAGCACGCCCCCAAGGTACATGGTGGGTCCGGGCTCTCCGCTGCTCCGCCGGGTCCGGTTCCATTGCTTTTTCAGCGGGAGGCTCATCTTCAGATGTTGCAGCGGCGGCCTGGAGCGCGACGCACCGCTGGACGCCCCGCGCCATCCAGCCAGCTTCGCCTGTTGCCCTCCTCCACCTGGTATAAGTTACAGCATCACCGGGCTCCAGGTCGCGAGCAAACCTTCCCTCGCAGGGCTCGACCTCCTCCCGGTCCACGTGGACTTGTAGCGGCTCCCCGATCTCCTGTATAACCCCTCTTCCATGTCGGGGGTTGAAGGAGAACACTACACCCCAGTGTGACGGCAGGGTTTCTCCCACACTGGTCAAATCAATCTGAGCTGCAGGCTGGGGCCGGCTCCGCCACGCCGTCATCAGGTGCCGCAGGTGCTCGACCTCCGGCAAGATCCTCATGCCCTGTGTTGGCAGCGTACCTTCCGCCGCGGCCTGGTTGGGACGAGCAGGGGACACCGGAGATAGACGGATCTCCGTGGGCTGGCCCAGCCGAGCAAGCACGCGGGCATCAGCCTCCAAGCGGCGTGCTATTTGGCGAGCCTCGGCTGCAGCTACACACTCCTCAGATGGTGGCAAGGGGGGTCGGCCCATCGGTAGCTCCGTGAGGGTCAGTCCCCGCAACGTTGGCGCATCTGGGGCTATGTCGGGTGGTGCAGTGTTGTGATCCGCTTTTTGGGCTCCCCTAGTGGTGGCTGGTGGTACTGGAGACTTGTGTGTTCTTTTCTGCCTCAGCTCACCTGCTTCCATCAGTTTTGGGAGTTCCCTATTTAGCCTTGCTCTCCAGTCACATCCTTGCCGGTCATCATTGTAACCTGAGTCTTTCAGTTGCATGTTCCTGCTACCAGTCTGCTGATCAGCTAAGTGGACTCTTGTCCTTTTTGTTTTGTATTTTTTGTCCAGTTTACAGTTTGTCATTTCCTGTTACTGGAAGCTCTTGTGGACTGAAATTGCCACTCCTGTGTCATGAGTTGACACAGGAGTCTTAAAGTAATTTCAGGATGGGTTTTTGAAAGGGTTTTTCAGCTGACCGTGAAGTCCTCTTTTGTATCCTTCCTCTATCTAGTAAGTGGACCTCGCTTTGCTAAATCTACCTTCATACTGTGTATGTCTTTTCCTCTGAACTCACCGTTAATATATGTGGGGGCTACTATCATCTTTGGGGAATTTCACTAGAGGTAAGCCAGGTCTGTTCCTTCCTCTTCCAGGCGTAGTTAGTTCTCCGGCTGGCGCGTGGCATCTAGGCAGCCGTAGGAATGCTTCCTGGCTACTGTTAGTTGTGTGGTAGATTTAGGTCACGGTCAGCTTGAGTTTCCATCACCCGAGGGCTAGTCTGTTATTTTGTGTTTCTGATGTTCCCATGCCATTGGGGAATCATGACAGTATGACCGGCCACTGTTAAAGTAATTGGCAGAAGAAAGGAGAGTAAAAGAAGTCTGTAGATTTTTTTTTTTTTTCCTCACATGTTTGCTACTTAGTTGGCTCAGTTGTATTTCTGCTCTATTTACAGCCTTGCCTTTCTCTCCTTCTAATCCTTGAATGGCTCTGATCTCTCCGGTTTAAGGATGGACTCTCAGAGTTTGGCTGCAGGTTTAAATAATCTTGCTACGAAGGTTCAGAATTTACAAGATTATGTTATACGTACTCCTATTTCTGAACCTAAGATTCCTACACCAGAGGTATTTTCCGGAGATAGATCTCGGTTTCTGAATTTCAAATGTAATTGTAAATTATTCCTTTCTCTCAGACCTCACTCCTCTGGAGATCCTGTTCAGCAGGTTAAGATTGTGATTTCTTTGCTGCGAGGTGACCCTCAAAATTGGGCATTTTCATTGACACCAGGGGATCCTGCGTTGCTCAATGTGGATGCGTTTTTTCTGGCTTTAGGGTTGCTGTATGAGGAACCTAATTTGGAGATTCAAGCTGAAAAAGCTTTAATAGCCCTGTCTCAAGGGCAAGATGAAGCTGAGATATACTGCCAAAAATTTCGTAAATGGTCTGTGCTTACTCAGTGGAATGAGTGTGCCCTAGCGGCAATTTTCAGAGAAGGCCTTTCTGATGCCGTTAAGGATGTCATGGTGGGGTTTCCTACGCCCACAGGTCTGAATGAGTCCATCACAATGGCGATTCAGATTGATCGGCGTTTGCGGGAGCGCAAACCCGTGCACCATTTGGCGGTATCTTCTGAAGGGACGCCAGAGAAAATGCAATGTGACAGAATTCTGTCAAGAAGCGAGCGGCAGAATTATAGGCACAAAAATGGCTTGTGCTTCTACTGTGGTGATTCCGCGCATGTTATATCAGCATGCTCTAAACGTACTAGGAAGGTTGACAAGTCTGTTTCTATTGGCACTTTACAGTCTAAATTTCTTCTGTCTGTAACTCTGATTTGTTCATTATCAGTTATTACCGTGGATGCCTATGTGGACTCTGGCGCCGCTCTGAGTCTCATGGATTGGTCCTTCGCCAGGCGCTGTGGGTTTGATTTGGAGCCTCTGGAAGTTCCTATACCTCTGAAGGGTATTGATTCTACACCTCTGGCTTGTAATAGACCACAGTTCTGGACGCAAGTGACTATGCGTATGACTCCAGACCATCAGGAGATGATTCGCTTCCTCGTGTTGCATAATTTACATGATGTGTTAGTGCTTGGATTACCATGGTTGCAATCTCATAACCCAGTACTGGACTGGAAAACTATGTCTGTGTTAAGCTGGGGATGTCGGGGGGCTCATGGGGACATACCTTTGGTTTCTATCTCGTCATCTATTCCCTCTGAGGTTCCGGCATTTTTGTCGGATTTTGGGGATATTTTTGAAGAGCCTAAAATTGGTTCTCTCCCTCCCCACAGAGAGTGTGATTGCGCCATAGATCTGATTCCAGGCAGTAAATTTCCAAAGGGTCGTTTGTTTAACCTATCTGTACCTGAGCATGCTGCCATGCGAGAGTATGTTAAGGAGTCCCTGGAAAAGGGACATATTCGTCCTTCTTCATCACCTTTAGGAGCTGGGTTTTTCTTTGTCTCTAAAAAGGATGGCTCGCTGAGGCCTTGTATTGATTATCGACTCCTGAATAAAATTACTGTCAAATATCAGTATCCGTTGCCGCTGCTTACTGATTTGTTTGCTCGCATAAGGGGGGGCTAAGTGGTTCTCCAAGATTGATCTCCGTGGGGCGTATAATTTGGTGCGAATTAAGCAAGGGGATGAGTGGAAAACCGCATTTAATACGCCTGAGGGCCACTTTGAGTATTTAGTAATGCCTTTCGGCCTTTCTAATGCACCTTCAGTTTTTCAGTCCTTTATGCATGATATTTTCCGTGAATATCTGGATAAATTTATGATTGTGTATTTGGACGATATTTTGATTTTTTCTGAGGACTGGGAGTCTCATGTTCAGCAGGTCAGGAGGGTTTTTCAGGTCTTGCGGGAGAATTCTCTGTGTGTAAAGGGTTCTAAGTGTGTTTTTGGGGTTCAAAAGATTTCCTTTTTGGGGTACATTTTTTCCCCTTCTTCTGTTGAGATGGACCCTGTCAAGGTTCGGGCTATTTGTGACTGGGCGCAGCCTACTTCTCTAAAGGGTCTTCAGAAGTTCTTGGGCTTTGCTAATTTTTATCGTCGATTTATAACTGGTTTTTCTGGTGTTGCTAAGCCTCTTACGGATTTGACTAAGAAGGGTGCTGATGTTGCCAATTGGTCCTCTGCCGCTGTGGAGGCCTTTCGGGAACTTAAGCGCCGCTTTTCGTCTGCCCCTGTGTTGCGCCAGCCTGATGTCTCTCTCCCCTTTCAGGTTGAGGTCGATGCTTCCGAGATCGGAGCGGGGGCGGTTTTGTCGCAGAAAAGTTCCGATTGCTCAGTGATGAGACCTTGTGCGTTCTTTTCTCGAAAATTTTCTGCCGCCGAAAGAAATTATGATGTCGGTAATCGGGAGCTTTTGGCCATGAAGTGGGCATTTGAGGAGTGGCGTCATTGGCTTGAGGGTGCTAGACATCAGGTGGTGGTTTTGACTGATCACAAGAATCTGATTTATCTTGAGTCTGCCAGGCGCCTGAATCCTAGACAGGCGCGCTGGTCGTTGTTTTTCTCTCGGTTTAATTTTGTGGTCTCATATCTACCAGGTTCTAAGAATGTGAAGGCAGATGCCCTTTCTAGGAGTTTTGAGCCTGATTCCCCTGGTGATTCAGAACCTACAGGTATCCTTAAGGATGGGGTGATATTATCCGCTATTTCCCCAGATCTGCGACGTGCTTTGCAAGAGTTTCAGGCGGATAGACCTGATCGCTGTCCACCTGGTAGACTGTTTGTTCCTGATGTTTGGACCAGTAGAGTCATCTCGGAGGTTCATTCTTCTACGCTGGCGGGTCATCCTGGAATTTTTGGTACCAGGGATTTGGTGGCTAGATCCTTCTGGTGGCCATTTCTGTCTCGAGATGTGCGTGTTTTTGTGCAGACTTGTGATGTGTGTGCTCGGGCCAAGCCTTGTTGTTCTAGGGCTAGCGGGTTGTTGTTGCCCTTGCCTATTCCGAAGAGGCCTTGGACGCACATCTCGATGGACTTTATTTCTGATCTTCCTGTCTCTCAGAGGATGTCTGTTATCTGGGTGGTGTGTGACCGTTTTTCTAAGATGGTTCATTTGGTGCCATTGCCGAAGTTGCCTTCCTCGTCTGAGTTGGTTCCTTTGTTTTTTCAAAATGTGGTTCGCTTGCATGGTATTCCTGAAAATATCGTTTCTGATAGGGGTACCCAGTTCGTTTCTAGATTTTGGCGGGCATTCTGTGCCAGGTTGGGCATTGATTTGTCTTTTTCGTCTGCCTTCCATCCTCAGACTAATGGCCAGACGGAGCGAACTAATCAGACTTTGGAGACGTATTTGAGGTGTTTTGTGTCTGCGGATCAGGATGATTGGGTTGCCTTTTTGCCGTTGGCGGAGTTTGCTCTTAATAATCGGGCTAGTTCGGCCACTTTGGTTTCCCCTTTCTTTTGCAATTCGGGGTTTCATCCCCGTTTTTCTTCTGGTCAGGCGGAGTCTTCGGATTGTCCTGGAGTAGATGCTGTGGTGGATCGGTTGTATCGGATTTGGGAACAAGTGGTGGACAATTTGAATTTGTCCCAGGAGAGGACTCAGCGGTTTGCTAACCGCCAGCGTCGGGTTGGTCCTCGCCTTCGTGTTGGGGACTTGGTGTGGTTGTCTTCCCGTTTTGTCCCAATGAGGGTTTCTTCTCCTAAATTTAAGCCTCGGTTCATCGGTCCCTATAGGATTTTGGAGATTATTAACCCTGTTTCCTTTCGTTTGGACCTCCCGGCATCTTTCGCTATCCATAATGTGTTCCATCGGTCGTTGTTGCGGAGATACGAGGTGCCGGTGGTTCCTTCTGCTGAGCCTCCTGCTCCTGTGCTGGTTGAGGGTGAATTGGAGTACGTTATAGAGAAGATCTTGGACTCCCGTATTTCCAGGCGGAGACTCCAGTATCTGGTTAAATGGAAGGGCTATGGTCAGGAAGATAATTCTTGGGTAACTGCCTCTGATGTTCATGCCTCGGATTTGGTTCGTGGCTTTCATAGGGCTCATCCAGGTCGCCCTGGCGGTTCTTGTGAGGGTTCGGTGCCCCCTCCTTAAGGGGGGGGTACTGTTGTGATCCGCTTTTTGGGCTCCCCTAGTGGTGGCTGGTGGTACTGGAGACTTGTGTGTTCTTTTCTGCCTCAGCTCACCTGCTTCCATCAGTTTTGGGAGTTCCCTATTTAGCCTTGCTCTCCAGTCACTTCCTTGCCGGTCATCATTGTAACCTGAGTCTTTCAGTTGCATGTTCCTGCTACCAGTCTGCTGATCAGCTAAGTGGACTCTTGTCCTTTTTGTTTTGTATTTTTTGTCCAGTTTACAGTTTGTCATTTCCTGTTACTGGAAGCTCTTGTGGACTGAAATTGCCACTCCTGTGTCATGAGTTGACACAGGAGTCTTAAAGTAATTTCAGGATGGGTTTTTGAAAGGGTTTTTCAGCTGACCGTGAAGTCCTCTTTTGTATCCTTCCTCTATCTAGTAAGTGGACCTCGCTTTGCTAAATCTACCTTCATACTGTGTATGTCTTTTCCTCTGAACTCACCGTTAATATATGTGGGGGCTACTATCATCTTTGGGGAATTTCACTAGAGGTAAGCCAGGTCTGTTCCTTCCTCTTCCAGGCGTAGTTAGTTCTCCGGCTGGCGCGTGGCATCTAGGCAGCCGTAGGAATGCTTCCTGGCTACTGTTAGTTGTGTGGTAGATTTAGGTCACGGTCAGCTTGAGTTTCCATCACCCGAGGGCTAGTCTGTTATTTTGTGTTTCTGATGTTCCCATGCCATTGGGGAATCATGACAGTATGACCGGCCACTGTTAAAGTAATTGGCAGAAGAAAGGAGAGTAAAAGAAGTCTGTAGATTTTTTTTTTTTTTCCCTCACATGTTTGCTACTTAGTTGGCTCAGTTGTATTTCTGCTCTATTTACAGCCTTGCCTTTCTCTCCTTCTAATCCTTGAATGGCTCTGATCTCTCCGGTTTAAGGATGGACTCTCAGAGTTTGGCTGCAGGTTTAAATAATCTTGCTACGAAGGTTCAGAATTTACAAGATTATGTTATACGTACTCCTATTTCTGAACCTAAGATTCCTACACCAGAGGTATTTTCCCGGAGATAGATCTCGGTTTCTGAATTTCAAATGTAATTGTAAACTATTCCTTTCTCTCAGACCTCACTCCTCTGGAGATCCTGTTCAGCAGGTTAAGATTGTGATTTCTTTGCTGCGAGGTGACCCTCAAAATTGGGCATTTTCATTGACACCAGGGGATCCTGCGTTGCTCAATGTGGATGCGTTTTTTCTGGCTTTAGGGTTGCTGTATGAGGAACCTAATTTGGAGATTCAAGCTGAAAAAGCTTTAATAGCCCTGTCTCAAGGGCAAGATGAAGCTGAGATATACTGCCAAAAATTTCGTAAATGGTCTGTGCTTACTCAGTGGAATGAGTGTGCCCTAGCGGCAATTTTCAGAGAAGGCCTTTCTGATGCCGTTAAGGATGTCATGGTGGGGTTTCCTACGCCCACAGGTCTGAATGAGTCCATCACAATGGCGATTCAGATTGATCGGCGTTTGCGGGAGCGCAAACCCGTGCACCATTTGGCGGTATCTTCTGAAGGGACGCCAGAGAAAATGCAATGTGACAGAATTCTGTCAAGAAGCGAGCGGCAGAATTATAGGCGCAAAAATGGCTTGTGCTTCTACTGTGGTGATTCCGCGCATGTTATATCAGCATGCTCTAAACGTACTAGGAAGGTTGACAAGTCTGTTTCTATTGGCACTTTACAGTCTAAATTTCTTCTGTCTGTAACTCTGATTTGTTCATTATCAGTTATTACCGTGGATGCCTATGTGGACTCTGGCGCCGCTCTGAGTCTCATGGATTGGTCCTTCGCCAGGCGCTGTGGGTTTGATTTGGAGCCTCTGGAAGTTCCTATACCTCTGAAGGGTATTGATTCTACACCTCTGGCTTGTAATAGACCACAGTTCTGGACGCAAGTGACTATGCGTATGACTCCAGACCATCAGGAGATGATTCGCTTCCTCGTGTTGCATAATTTACATGATGTGTTAGTGCTTGGATTACCATGGTTGCAATCTCATAACCCAGTACTGGACTGGAAAACTATGTCTGTGTTAAGCTGGGGATGTCGGGGGGCTCATGGGGACATACCTTTGGTTTCTATCTCGTCATCTATTCCCTCTGAGGTTCCGGCATTTTTGTCGGATTTTGGGGATATTTTTGAAGAGCCTAAAATTGGTTCTCTCCCTCCCCACAGAGAGTGTGATTGCGCCATAGATCTGATTCCAGGCAGTAAATTTCCAAAGGGTCGTTTGTTTAACCTATCTGTACCTGAGCATGCTGCCATGCGA
Organism: Ranitomeya variabilis; assembly: GCF_051348905.1. Lineage (NCBI taxonomy): Eukaryota > Metazoa > Chordata > Amphibia > Anura > Dendrobatidae > Ranitomeya > Ranitomeya variabilis. The sequence goes on from NC_135234.1 coordinate 656,323,290, forward strand.
GAGTATGTTAAGGAGTCCCTGGAAAAGGGACATATTCGTCCTTCTTCATCACCTTTAGGAGCTGGGTTTTTCTTTGTCTCTAAAAAGGATGGCTTGCTGAGGCCTTGTATTGATTATCGACTCCTGAATAAAATTACTGTCAAATATCAGTATCCGTTGCCGCTGCTTACTGATTTGTTTGCTCGCATAAGGGGGGGCTAAGTGGTTCTCCAAGATTGATCTCCGTGGGGCGTATAATTTGGTGCGAATTAAGCAAGGGGATGAGTGGAAAACCGCATTTAATACGCCTGAGGGCCACTTTGAGTATTTAGTAATGCCTTTCGGCCTTTCTAATGCACCTTCAGTTTTTCAGTCCTTTATGCATGATATTTTCCGTGAATATCTGGATAAATTTATGATTGTGTATTTGGACGATATTTTGATTTTTTCTGAGGACTGGGAGTCTCATGTTCAGCAGGTCAGGAGGGTTTTTCAGGTCTTGCGGGAGAATTCTCTGTGTGTAAAGGGTTCTAAGTGTGTTTTTGGGGTTCAAAAGATTTCCTTTTTGGGGTACATTTTTTCCCCTTCTTCTGTTGAGATGGACCCTGTCAAGGTTCGGGCTATTTGTGACTGGACGCAGCCTACTTCTCTAAAGGGTCTTCAGAAGTTCTTGGGCTTTGCTAATTTTTATCGTCGATTTATAACTGGTTTTTCTGGTGTTGCTAAGCCTCTTACGGATTTGACTAAGAAGGGTGCTGATGTTGCCAATTGGTCCTCTGCCGCTGTGGAGGCCTTTCGGGAACTTAAGCGCCGCTTTTCGTCTGCCCCTGTGTTGCGCCAGCCTGATGTCTCTCTCCCCTTTCAGGTTGAGGTCGATGCTTCCGAGATCGGAGCGGGGGCGGTTTTGTCGCAGAAAAGTTCCGATTGCTCAGTGATGAGACCTTGTGCGTTCTTTTCTCGAAAATTTTCTGCCGCCGAAAGAAATTATGATGTCGGTAATCGGGAGCTTTTGGCCATGAAGTGGGCATTTGAGGAGTGGCGTCATTGGCTTGAGGGTGCTAGACATCAGGTGGTGGTTTTGACTGATCACAAGAATCTGATTTATCTTGAGTCTGCCAGGCGCCTGAATCCTAGACAGGCGCGCTGGTCGTTGTTTTTCTCTCGGTTTAATTTTGTGGTCTCATATCTACCAGGTTCTAAGAATGTGAAGGCAGATGCCCTTTCTAGGAGTTTTGAGCCTGATTCCCCTGGTGATTCGGAACCTACAGGTATCCTTAAGGATGGGGTGATATTATCCGCTATTTCCCCAGATCTGCGACGTGCTTTGCAAGAGTTTCAGGCGGATAGACCTGATCGCTGTCCACCTGGTAGACTGTTTGTTCCTGATGTTTGGACCAGTAGAGTCATCTCGGAGGTTCATTCTTCTACGCTGGCGGGTCATCCTGGAATTTTTGGTACCAGGGATTTGGTGGCTAGATCCTTCTGGTGGCCATTTCTGTCTCGAGATGTGCGTGTTTTTGTGCAGACTTGTGATGTGTGTGCTCGGGCCAAGCCTTGTTGTTCTAGGGCTAGCGGGTTGTTGTTGCCCTTGCCTATTCCGAAGAGGCCTTGGACGCACATCTCGATGGACTTTATTTCTGATCTTCCTGTCTCTCAGAGGATGTCTGTTATCTGGGTGGTGTGTGACCGTTTTTCTAAGATGGTTCATTTGGTGCCATTGCCGAAGTTGCCTTCCTCGTCTGAGTTGGTTCCTTTGTTTTTTCAAAATGTGGTTCGCTTGCATGGTATTCCTGAAAATATCGTTTCTGATAGGGGTACCCAGTTCGTTTCTAGATTTTGGCGGGCATTCTGTGCCAGGTTGGGCATTGATTTGTCTTTTTCGTCTGCCTTCCATCCTCAGACTAATGGCCAGACGGAGCGAACTAATCAGACTTTGGAGACGTATTTGAGGTGTTTTGTGTCTGCGGATCAGGATGATTGGGTTGCCTTTTTGCCGTTGGCGGAGTTTGCTCTTAATAATCGGGCTAGTTCGGCCACTTTGGTTTCCCCTTTCTTTTGCAATTCGGGGTTTCATCCCCGTTTTTCTTCTGGTCAGGCGGAGTCTTCGGATTGTCCTGGAGTAGATGCTGTGGTGGATCGGTTGTATCGGATTTGGGAACAAGTGGTGGACAATTTGAATTTGTCCCAGGAGAGGACTCAGCGGTTTGCTAACCGCCAGCGTCGGGTTGGTCCTCGCCTTCGTGTTGGGGACTTGGTGTGGTTGTCTTCACGTTTTGTCCCAATGAGGGTTTCTTCTCCTAAATTTAAGCCTCGGTTCATCGGTCCCTATAGGATTTTGGAGATTATTAACCCTGTTTCCTTTCGTTTGGACCTCCCGGCATCTTTCGCTATCCATAATGTGTTCCATCGGTTGTTGTTGCGGAGATACGAGGTGCCGGTGGTTCCTTCTGCTGAGCCTCCTGCTCCTGTGCTGGTTGAGGGTGAATTGGAGTACGTTATAGAGAAGATCTTGGACTCCCGTATTTCCAGGCGGAGACTCCAGTATCTGGTTAAATGGAAGGGCTATGGTCAGGAAGATAATTCTTGGGTAACTGCCTCTGATGTTCATGCCTCGGATTTGGTTCGTGCCTTTCATAGGGCTCATCCAGGTCGCCCTGGCGGTTCTTGTGAGGGTTCGGTGCCCCCTCCTTAAGGGGGGGGTACTGTTGTGATCCGCTTTTTGGGCTCCCCTAGTGATGGCTGGTGGTACTGGAGACTTGTGTGTTCTTTTCTGCCTCAGCTCACCTGCTTCCATCAGTTTTGGGAGTTCCCTATTTAGCCTTGCTCTCCAGTCACTTCCTTGCCGGTCATCATTGTAACCTGAGTCTTTCAGTTGCATGTTCCTGCTACCAGTCTGCTGATCAGCTAAGTGGACTCTTGTCCTTTTTGTTTTGTATTTTTTGTCCAGTTTACAGTTTGTCATTTCCTGTTACTGGAAGCTCTTGTGGACTGAAATTGCCACTCCTGTGTCATGAGTTGACACAGGAGTCTTAAAGTAATTTCAGGATGGGTTTTTGAAAGGGTTTTTCAGCTGACCGTGAAGTCCTCTTTTGTATCCTTCCTCTATCTAGTAAGTGGACCTCGCTTTGCTAAATCTACCTTCATACTGTGTATGTCTTTTCCTCTGAACTCACCGTTAATATATGTGGGGGCTACTATCATCTTTGGGGAATTTCACTAGAGGTAAGCCAGGTCTGTTCCTTCCTCTTCCAGGCATAGTTAGTTCTCCGGCTGGCGCGTGGCATCTAGGCAGCCGTAGGAATGCTTCCTGGCTACTGTTAGTTGTGTGGTAGATTTAGGTCACGGTCAGCTTGAGTTTCCATCACCCGAGGGCTAGTCTGTTATTTTGTGTTTCTGATGTTCCCATGCCATTGGGGAATCATGACAGTGCAGCCTCAGGCTGGATCGGGTCAGTCCCACGCGGTGTTCTCGGTGTCGCCATCTTTTCTCCTTCCTCCGTGTCCTCTTCCCGCGGTCTCTTTCGTGGGCGGCCCCGTCTCCATGGTCTCCACCCTCCAAACAGGATCAGGAGGCGGACCTCGGCTGTTGACGGACACGTCCGCAGGACACAGAAATATTTAGACTGGGCGGCCGTTGTTGTTCGCGCTCTCTAGCTTGCCTACGCCTACTCCACGCCCCTCCTCTTCTCCGGCGCTCTCCTTAGCGCTGCAATGGCGGCGGATTTTGGCGGTAAATGGCACAGCACAGTCTTTGCAATAAAGTACAGTCCAAGCACAACAAATCACAGTTCCAAGGCACACATGACCTGATTCTTCAGGCTTAAGTAGATCCTGTTCGTGACGCCAAGTTGTAGCGCCCCCACTGCCGCAGGGCCGAGGGGTACCCGGTACCGGGCCTGTGAGTCTCTGCTCTGGGGTTGTCACGGTGGCTAGGCCCGGTCCGTGACCCTGCCGAGGGGCGTACAGTGAAAGATATAGATATGATGGATGATGGTGGTGATGTTGTAGTAGTGCGGTGCAGTAAATAACGATGACACCAGGTTGCAGTCTCTTTACCTCTTTACTGAAGATCTCTGGTGTCATGAATCCCCAATGGCTAGGGATAGCACAGGATAAGCAAAGTATAATAAATATCGGACGAGCTCTAGGGTGATGGAACCTGGGCTGACCGCTGCCCTACGCCTGACAAACGCAACTAGAGATAGCCAGGGAGCGTGCCTACGTTGGTTCTAGACGCCACGCACCAGCCTAAGAGCTAACTAGTACTGCAGAGAAAACAAAGACCTCACTTGCCTCCAGAGGAATTAACCCCAAAGGTATAGTTGCCCCCCACATGTATTGACGGTGAAATGAGAGGAAGGCACACACATAGAGATGATGTATATAGCTTTAGCAAATAGAGGCCCGCTGAAAACTAGAAAGCAGAATGACACAAAAGGGGACTGAGCGGTCAGCAAAAAACCCTAATAAAAAAAAAACCATCCTGAGATTACAAGAACCCATGTGCCAACTCATGGCACATGGGGAGAACCTCAGTCCACTAGAGCAACCAGCTAACAAAGAGACATTCTAAGCAAGCTGGACAAAAAAACCAAACAACTGAAAATCAGCACTTAGCTTATCCTGAAAGATCTGGGAGCAGGTAGGCAGGAACCAAACAGAGCACATCTGAACACATTGATAGCCGGCAAGGGAAATGACAGAAAGGCCAGGTAAAATAGGAAACACCCAGCCTCTGATGGACAGATGGAAACCAAAGGCCGCAACCCACCAAAGTCACCCAGTACCAGCAGTAACCACCAGAGGGAGCCCGCAAACAGAATCCACAACAGTACCCCCCTCTTGAGGAGGGGTCACCGAACCCTCACGAGAACCCCCAGGGCGATCAGGGTGAGCTCTATGGAAGGCGCGGACCAAATCAGTCGCATGAACATCGGAGGCGACCACCCAGGAATTGTCCTCCTGACCATAACCCTTCCACTTAACCAAATACTGGAGTTTGCGTCTGGAAACACGAGAATCCAAGATCTTTTCAACAACATACTCCAATTCCCCCTCCACCAGCACCGGAGCAGGAGGCTCGACCGAAGGAACAACAGGCACCTCATACCTCCGCAACAACGACCGATGGAACACATTATGAATAGCGAACGATGCTGGGAGATCCAAACGGAAAGATACAGGGTTAAGAATCTCCGAGATCCTATAAGGACCGATGAACCGAGGCTTGAACTTAGGAGAAGAGACCTTCATAGGGACAAAACGAGAAGACAACCACACCAAGTCCCAAACAAGAGGTCGGGGACCCACGCGGCGACGGCGATTAGCAAACTGCTGAGTCTTCTCCTGAGATAACTTCAAATTGTCCACCACCTGATTCCAAATGTGATGTAGCCTGTCCACCACCACGTCCACTCCAGGACAATCCGAAGACTCCACCTGACCAGAGGAAAAATGAGGATGAAACCCCGAATTACAAAAAAAAGGAGAGACCAACGTGGCCGAACTAGCCCGATTATTAAGAGCAAATTCGGCCAGTGGCAAAAAAGCAACCCAGTCATCCTGATCAGCAGAAACAAAACACCTCAAATAAGTTTCCAAGGTCTGATTAGTTCGCTCTGTCTGGCCATTCGTCTGAGGATGGAATGCAGACGAGAAAGACAAATCAATGCCCATCTTGGCACAAAACGTCCGCCAAAATCTAGACACAAACTGGGATCCCCTGTCAGAAACGATATTCTCCGGAATCCCATGCAAACGAACCACGTTCTGAAAAAACAAAGGAACCAACTCAGAGGAGGAGGGCAACTTAGGCAAGGGCACCAAATGAACCATCTTAGAAAAGCGGTCACACACAACCCAGATAACGGACATTTTCTGTGAAACCGGGAGATCAGAAATAAAATCCATGGAAATGTGCGTCCAAGGCCTCTTCGGGATGGGCAAGGATAACAACAACCCACTAGCCCGTGAACAGCAAGGCTTAGCTCGAGCACACACTTCACAAGACTGCACAAAGGTACGCACATCCCTAGACAAGGAAGGCCACCAAAAAGACCTGGCCACCAAGTCTCTTGTACCAAATATTCCAGGATGACCAGCCAACACAGAAGAATGGACCTCGGAGATGACTCTACTGGTCCAATCATCCGGAACAAACAGTCTTTCTGGTGGACATCGATCCGGTTTATCCACCTGAAACTCCTGCAATGCGCGTCGCAAGTCTGGGGATACGGCGGACAATATTACCCCATCCCTAAGGATACCAGCAGGCCCAGTGTCTCCAGGAGAGTCAGGCACAAAACTCCTGGAAAGAGCATCTGCCTTCACATTCTTTGAACCTGGCAGGTATGAAACCACGAAATTGAAACGAGAAAAAAATAACGACCAACGAGCCTGTCTAGGATTCAAACGCCTGGCAGACTCAAGGTAAATGAGATTCTTGTGATCAGTCAAGACCACCACGCGATGTTTAGCACCCTCAAGCCAATGACGCCACTCCTCAAATGCCCACTTCATGGCCAAAAGCTCCCGATTACCCACATCATAATTGCGCTCGGCGGGCGAGAATTTTCTAGAGAAGAAAGCACATGGCTTCATCACCGAGCCATTAGAACTTCTCTGTGACAAAACCGCCCCCGCTCCAATCTCGGAAGCATCAACCTCCACCTGAAAAGGAAGTGAAACATCTGGTTGACACAACACAGGAGCAGACGAAAACCGGCGCTTAAGTTCCCGAAAGGCCTCCACGGCCGCAGGAGACCAATCAGCAACATCAGCACCCTTTTTAGTCAAATCAGTCAAAGGTTTAACAATACTGGAAAAATTAGCAATGAACCGACGATAAAAATTAGCAAACCCCAAGAAATTCTGAAGGCTCTTAACAGATGTAGGTTGTGTCCAGTCACAAATAGCCTGAACCTTAACGGGATCCATCTCAATAGTAGAAGGAGAAAAAATGTACCCCAAAAAAGAAATCTTCTGGACTCCGAAGAGACACTTTGAGCCCTTCACAAACAGAGAATTGGCCCGCAAAACCTGAAACACCTTCCTGACCTGTAGAACATGAGACTCCCAGTCATCAGAAAACACCAAAATATCATCCAAATACACAATCATAAACTTATCCAGATATTCACGGAAAATATTGTGCATAAAGGACTGAAAGACTGACGGAGCATTGGAGAGTCCAAAAGGCATTACCAAATACTCAAAATGGCCCTCAGGCGTATTAAATGCAGTTTTCCACTCATCACCCTGTTTTATCCGCACCAGATTATACGCACCACGAAGATCTATTTTAGTGAACCACCTAGCCCCCTTAATGCGAGCAAACAAATCAGTAAATAATGGCAATGGATACTGGTATTTGACTGTAATCTTATTCAGAAGGCGATAATCTATACAAGGCCTCAGGGAACCATCTTTTTTTGCCACGAAAAAAAAACCTGCTCCCAGAGGGGACGAAGATGGACGAATATGTCCCTTTTCCAAGGACTCCTTAATATAATTCCGCATAGCAGTATGCTCTGGCAGTGACAGATTAAATAAACGACCCTTAGGGAACTTACTGCCAGGAATCAATTCTATAGCACAGTCACACTCTCTATGAGGAGGGAGCGAATTGAGCTTAGGCTCCTCAAAAACATCCCTATAATCCGACAAAAACGCAGGGATCTCCGAAGGAGTAGATGAAGCGATAGAAATCGGAGGTGCATCATCATGAACCCCCTGACATCCCCAGCTTAGCACAGACATTGTTTTCCAGTCCAGGACAGGATTATGAGTTTGTAACCATGGCAGACCAAGCACTAGTACATCATGTAAATTATACAGTACAAGGAAGCGAATCACCTCCTGATGAACGGGAGTCATGCGCATGGTCACTTGTGTCCAATACTGCGGTTTATTCATAGCCAATGGTGTAGAATCAATTCCCTTCAGAGGAATAGGAACTTCCAGAGGCTCTAGACTAAAACCGCAGCGTTTAGCAAATGACCAATCCATAAGACTCAGGGCAGCGCCTGAATCCACATAGGCATCGACGGAAATGGAAGACAGTGAAAAAATCAGAGTCACAGACAAAATGAACTTAGACTGCAGAGTATCAATGGCAAAAGATTTATCAACCCTTTTTGTGCGTTTAGAGCATGCTGATATAACATGAGCTGAATCACCACAATAAAAACACAAACCATTTTTCCGCCTATAATTTTGCCGTTCACTTCTGGACTGAATTCTATCACATTGCATAGTCTCAGGTGCCTGTTCAGAAGACACCGCCAACTGGTGCACGGGTTTGCGCTCCCGTAAACGCCGATCAATCTGAATGGCCATAGCCATAGACTCATTCAGACCTGTAGGCGCAGGGAACCCCACCATAATATCCTTAATGGCCTCAGAAAGACCATTTCTGAAGTTTGCAGCCAGGGCGCACTCATTCCACCGAAATTTCTGACAATATATTTCCGCTTCATCATGCCCCTGAGAGAGGGCTAATAAAGCCTTTTCAGCCTGAATCTCTAGGTTAGGTTCCTCATAGAGCAATCCCAATGCCAGAAAAAACGCATCCACACTGAGCAATGCAGGATCCCCTGGTGCCAATGCAAATGCCCAATTCTGAGGGTCGCCCCGTAGGAACGATATAACAATCTTGACCTGTTGAGCAGGGTCTCCAGAGGAGCGAGATTTCAAAGAGAGAAACAATTTACAATTGTTCCTGAAATTCAGGAAGGTAGATCTATCTCCAGAAAAAAACTCTGGAATAGGAATTCTAGGTTCAGACATGGGAGTGTGAACAACGAAATCCTGTATGTTTTGAACCTTTGCCGCGAGATTACTCAGGCTGGAAGCCAAACTCTGGACATCCATGATAAACAGCTAAGATCAGAGCCATTCAAGGGTTAAGAGGAGGTAAGAAGCAGCTAGACAGCAATTAAGGGCTAGGCAGCAAAACTCTGAAGGAAAAAAAAAAAATTTCCCTTGAACACTTCTTTTTCTCCTGCTTCATCCCAAACAATTAACACTTTGTGGGCCGGCTATACTGTCATGAATCCCCAATGGCTAGGGATAGCACAGGATAAGCAAAGTATAATAAATATCGGACGAGCTCTAGGGTGATGGAACCTGGGCTGACCGCTGCCCTACGCCTGACAAACGCAACTAGAGATAGCCAGGGAGCGTGCCTACGTTGGTTCTAGACGCCACGCACCAGCCTAAGAGCTAACTAGTACTGCAGAGAAAACAAAGACCTCACTTGCCTCCAGAGGAATTAACCCCAAAGGTATAGTTGCCCCCCACATGTATTGACGGTGAAATGAGAGGAAGGCACACACATAGAGATGATGTATATAGCTTTAGCAAATAGAGGCCCGCTGAAAACTAGAAAGCAGAATGACACAAAAGGGGACTGAGCGGTCAGCAAAAAACCCTAATCAAAAAAAAACCATCCTGAGATTACAAGAACCCATGTGCCAACTCATGGCACATGGGGAGAACCTCAGTCCACTAGAGCAACCAGCTAACAAAGAGACATTCTAAGCAAGCTGGACAAAAAAACCAAACAACTGAAAATCAGCACTTAGCTTATCCTGAAAGATCTGGGAGCAGGTAGGCAGGAACCAAACAGAGCACATCTGAACACATTGTGTTATGGTTCTCAATGGCAAGAGAACATAGCCCAGCATACATAGGAACTAGCTCTTGGAAGGATGGAAACTTAAACTGACCATGAACTAAACCTGCCGCACAACTAACAGTAGCCGGGTAGCGTAGCCTGCGTTTTATCCCTAGACGCCCAGCGCCGGCCGGAGGACTAACTAATCCTGGCAGAGGAAAATATAGTCCTGGCTCACCTCTAGAGAAATTTCCCCGAAAGGCAGACAGAGGCCCCCACATATATTGGCGGTGATTTAAGATGAAAATGACAAACGTAGTATGAAAATAGGTTTAGCAAAATCGAGGTCCGCTTACTAGATAGCAGGAAGACAGAAAGGGTACTTTCATGGTCAGCTGAAAACCCTATCAATACACCATCCTGAAATTACTTTAAGACTCTAGTATTAACTCATAACATCAGAGTGGCAATTTCAGATCACAAGAGCTTTCCAGACACAGAAACGAAACTGCAGCTGTGAACTGGAACAAAATGCAAAAAACAAACAAGGACAAAAGTCCGACTTAGCTGGAAGTTGTCTGGTAGCAGGAACATGCACAGAAAGGCTTCTGATTACAATGTTGACCGGCATGGAAGTGACAGAGGAGCAAGGTTAAATAGCGACTCCCACATCCTGATGGGAACAGGTGAACAGAGGGGATGATGCACACAAGTTCAATTCCACCAGTGGCCACCGGGGGAGCCCAAAATCCAATTTCACAACAGTACCCCCCCCTCAAGGAGGGGGCACCGAACCCTCACCAGAACCACCAGGGCGATCAGGATGAGCCCTATGAAAAGCACGGACCAGATCGGAGGCATGAACATCAGAGGCAGTCACCCAAGAATTATCCTCCTGACCGTATCCCTTCCATTTGACCAGATACTGGAGTTTCCGTCTGGAAACACGGGAGTCCAAGATTTTTTCCACAACGTACTCCAACTCGCCCTCAACCAACACCGGAGCAGGAGGCTCAACGGAAGGCACAACCGGTACCTCATACCTGCGCAACAATGACCGATGAAAAACATTATGAATAGAAAAAGATGCAGGGAGGTCCAAACGGAAGGACACAGGGTTAAGAATCTCCAATATCTTGTACGGGCCGATGAACCGAGGCTTAAACTTGGGAGAAGAAACCCTCATAGGGACAAAACGAGAAGACAACCACACCAAGTCCCCGACACAAAGCCGAGGACCAACCCGACGCCGGCGGTTGGCAAAAAGCTGAGTCTTCTCCTGGGACAACTTCAAATTGTCCACCACCTGCCCCCAAATCTGATGCAACCTCTCCACCACAGCATCCACTCCAGGACAATCCGAAGATTCCACCTGACCGGAGGAAAATCGAGGATGAAACCCCGAATTACAGAAAAAAGGAGACACCAAGGTGGCAGAGCTGGCCCGATTATTGAGGGCAAACTCCGCTAAAGGCAAAAAAGCAACCCAATCATCCTGATCTGCAGACACAAAACACCTCAAATATGTCTCCAAAGTCTGATTCGTCCGCTCGGTCTGGCCATTAGTCTGAGGATGGAAAGCAGACGAGAAAGACAAATCTATGCCCATCCTAGCACAGAATGCCCGCCAAAATCTAGACACGAATTGGGTTCCTCTGTCAGAAACGATATTCTCCGGAATACCATGCAAACGAACCACATTTTGAAAAAACAGAGGAACCAACTCGGAAGAAGAAGGCAACTTAGGCAGGGGAACCAAATGGACCATCTTAGAGAAACGGTCACACACCACCCAGATGACAGACATCTTCTGAGAAACAGGAAGATCCGAAATAAAATCCATCGAGATGTGCGTCCAAGGCCTCTTCGGGATAGGCAAGGGCAACAACAATCCACTAGCCCGAGAACAACAAGGCTTGGCCCGAGCACAAACGTCACAAGACTGCACAAAGCCTCGTACATCTCGTGACAGGGAAGGCCACCAGAAGGACCTTGCCACCAAATCCCTGGTACCAAAGATTCCAGGATGACCTGCCAACGCAGAAGAATGAACCTCAGAAATGACTTTACTGGTCCAATCATCAGGAACAAACAGTCTACCAGGTGGGCAACGATCAGGTCTATCCGCCTGAAAATCCTGCAAGGCCCGCCGCAGGTCTGGAGAAACGGCAGACAATATCACTCCATCCTTAAGGATACCTGTAGGTTCAGAATTACCAGGGGAGTCAGGCTCAAAACTCCTAGAAAGGGCATCAGCCTTAACATTCTTAGAACCCGGTAGGTATGACACCACAAAATTAAACCGAGAGAAAAACAACGACCAGCGCGCCTGTCTAGGATTCAGGCGTCTGGCGGACTCAAGATAAATTAAATTTTTGTGGTCGGTCAATACCACCACCTGATGTCTAGCCCCCTCAAGCCAATGACGCCACTCCTCAAAAGCCCACTTCATGGCCAAAAGCTCCCGATTCCCAATATCATAATTCCGCTCGGTGGGCGAAAATTTACGAGAAAAAAAAGCACAAGGTTTCATCACGGAGCAGTCGGAACTTCTTTGCGACAAAACCGCCCCAGCTCCGATTTCAGAAGCGTCGACCTCAACCTGAAAAGGAAGAGCAACATCAGGCTGACGCAACACAGGGGCGGAAGAAAAGCGGCGCTTAAGCTCCCGAAAGGCCTCCACAGCAGCAGGGGACCAATCAGCAACATCAGCACCCTTCTTAGTCAAATCAGTCAATGGTTTAACAACATCAGAAAAACCAGCAATAAATCGACGATAAAAGTTAGCAAAGCCCAAAAATTTCTGAAGACTCTTAAGAGAAGAGGGTTGCGTCCAATCACAAATAGCCCGAACCTTGACAGGATCCATCTCGATGGAAGAGGGGGAAAAATGTATCCCAAGAAGGAAATCTTTTGAACCCCAAAAACGCACTTAGAACCCTTCACACACAAGGAATTAGACCGCAAAACCTGAAAAACCCTCCTGACCTGCTGGACATGAGAGTCCCAGTCATCCGAAAAAATCAGAATATCATCCAGATACACGATCATAAATTTATCCAAATAATCACGGAAAATGTCATGCATAAAGGACTGAAAGACTGAAGGGGCATTTGAAAGGCCAAAAGGCATCACCAAATACTCAAAGTGGCCCTCGGGCGTATTAAATGCGGTTTTCCACTCATCCCCCTGCTTAATTCGCACCAAATTATACGCCCCACGGAGATCTATCTTAGAGAACCACTTGGCCCCCTTTATGCGAGCAAACAAATCAGTCAGCAGTGGCAACAGATATTGATATTTAACCGTGATTTTATTCAAAAGCCGATAATCAATACACGGCCTCAAAGAGCCATCTTTCTTAGACACAAAGAAAAAACCGGCTCCTAAGGGAGATGACGAAGGACGAATATGTCCCTTTTCCAAGGACTCCTTTATATATTCTCGCATAGCAGCATGTTCAGGCACAGACAGATTAAATAAACGACCCTTAGGGTATTTACTACCCGGAATCAAATCTATGGCACAATCGCACTCCCGGTGCGGAGGTAATGAACCAAGCTTAGGTTCTTCAAAAACGTCACGATAGTCAGACAAGAATTCAGGAATCTCAGAGGGAATAGATGACGAAATGGAAACCAAAGGTACGTCCCCATGCATCCCCTTACATCCCCAGCTTAACACAGACATAGCGTTCCAGTCGAGGACTGGGTTATGAGATTGCAGCCATGGCAATCCAAGCACCAACACATCATGTAGATTATACAGCACAAGAAAGCGAATAATCTCCTGATGATCCGGATTAATTCGCATAGTTACTTGTGTCCAGTATTGTGGTTTATTACTAGCCAATGGGGTGGAGTCAATCCCCTTCAGAGGTATAGGAGTTTCAAGAGGCTCTAAATCATACCCACAGCGTTTGGCAAAGGACCAATCCATAAGACTCAAAGCGGCGCCAGAGTCGACATAGGCATCCGCGGTAATAGATGATAAAGAACAAATCAGGGTCACAGATAGAATAAACTTAGACTGAAAAGTGCCAATTGAAACTGACTTATCAAGCTTCTTAGTACGCTTAGAGCATGCTGATATAACATGAGTTGAATCACCACAATAAAAGCACAACCCATTTTTTCGTCTAAAATTCTGCCGTTCGCTTCTGGACAGAATTCTATCACATTGCATATTCTCTGGCGTCTTCTCAGTAGACACCGCCAAATGGTGCACAGGTTTGCGCTCCCGCAGACGTCTATCGATCTGGATAGCCATTGTCATGGACTCATTCAGACCCGCAGGCACAGGGAACCCCACCATAACATCCTTAACGGCATCAGAGAGACCCTCTCTGAAATTCGCCGCCAGGGCGCACTCATTCCACTGAGTAAGCACAGACCATTTACGGAATTTTTGGCAGTATATTTCAACTTCATCTTGCCCCTGAGATAGGGACATCAAGGCTTTTTCCGCCTGAAGCTCTAAATGAGGTTCCTCATAAAGCAACCCCAAGGCCAGAAAAAACGCATCCACATTGAGCAACGCAGGATCCCCTGGAGCCAATGCAAAAGCCCAATCTTGAGGGTCGCCCCGGAGCAAGGAAATCACAATCCTGACCTGCTGAGCAGGATCTCCAGCAGAGCGAGATTTCAGGGACAAAAACAACTTGCAATTATTTTTGAAATTTTGAAAGCAAGATCTATTCCCCGAGAAAAATTCAGGCAAAGGAATTCTAGGTTCAGATATAGGAACATGAACAACAAAATCTTGTAAATTTTGAACTTTCGTGGTGAGATTATTCAAACCTGCAGCTAAACTCTGAATATCCATTTTAAACAGGTGAACACAGAGCCATTCCAGGATTAGAAGGAGAGAGAGAGAGGAAGGCTGCAATATAGGCAGACTTGCAAGTGATTCAATTGAAAGCACACTCAGAACTGAAGGAAAAAAAAAAAAATTTTCAGCAGACTTCTTTTTTCTCTCCTTTCTCTGCCAATTAATTTAACCCTTTGTGGGCCGGTCAAACTGTTATGGTTCTCAATGGCAAGAGAACATAGCCCAGCATACATAGGAACTAGCTCTTGGAAGGATGGAAACTTAAACTGACCATGAACTAAACCTGCCGCACAACTAACAGTAGCCGGGTAGCGTAGCCTGCGTTTTATCCCTAGACGCCCAGCGCCGGCCGGAGGACTAACTAATCCTGGCAGAGGAAAATATAGTCCTGGCTCACCTCTAGAGAAATTTCCCCGAAAGGCAGACAGAGGCCCCCACATATATTGGCGGTGATTTAAGATGAAAATGACAAACGTAGTATGAAAATAGGTTTAGCAAAATCGAGGTCCGCTTACTAGATAGCAGGAAGACAGAAAGGGTACTTTCATGGTCAGCTGAAAACCCTATCAATACACCATCCTGAAATTACTTTAAGACTCTAGTATTAACTCATAACATCAGAGTGGCAATTTCAGATCACAAGAGCTTTCCAGACACAGAAACGAAACTGCAGCTGTGAACTGGAACAAAATGCAAAAAACAAACAAGGACAAAAGTCCGACTTAGCTGGAAGTTGTCTGGTAGCAGGAACATGCACAGAAAGGCTTCTGATTACAATGTTGACCGGCATGGAAGTGACAGAGGAGCAAGGTTAAATAGCGACTCCCACATCCTGATGGGAACAGGTGAACAGAGGGGATGATGCACACAAGTTCAATTCCACCAGTGGCCACCGGGGGAGCCCAAAATCCAATTTCACAACAACATTGATAGCCGGCAAGGGAAATGACAGAAAGGCCAGGTAAAATAGGAAACACCCAGCCTCTGATGGACAGATGGAAACCAAAGGCCGCAACCCACCAAAGTCACCCAGTACCAGCAGTAACCACCAGAGGGAGCCCGCAAACAGAATCCACAACACTCTGGGTCCTCAGTCCGGAACACGGTTCACCAGGCTGCGCAAGTCCGGCCGGTCCAATGGCACCTCCAGAGTTCTCTTCACAGGTGGAAATCGGTGCCTTCCTTCTAGCGCTATGTGTTGTGGTCCTTCCCTGCTGTGCTTTCAGAAAGTCCCACACAACTGTTGTGTCTGTTTCTTAAGTTCCCTCACAACTCGATTAGATGATGTTCTGCTAATCCTCCGTCCCTCCCTGATGTTCTGGTTGGAACGGCACCCGTTTGACGGGTAGGCTCGGAGCTCTTCCGGGACCCTAGAGTCGCCCCTCTCCACAGGTTGCCCCCCAAGACTGCATAGGTGATTTAAGGTAGACAGCCCGCCTTAAACTGACTGTCCTGCCGCTGTTTGGAGTATTGCTTGAAGCTGAATGTTATGATACTCCCTCGGCGTTCCGGCCACCGGTAGTGCGCCTCAGTAGGATGTTGCTTCGGTCTTACAGCACGACTCCTACTGGTATTTCTCCTTTTGCGTGATCTCGTTTCTCACTCAGCACAATCTATCTCGCTTCTAATACTTCCTTGGGCACCGCCGCTATCCTGAGCAGGCACGGTCCCGTTACGTTCGTTCAAGTTGCCAAGCCTCTGTCAGGATCCCACCCCTGACAGAGACCCTACTGTATCTTCCCCCACAACACCCTCTGCCACAAGGTGTTGCCTGGTTCCAACACAGTCAGCTTTCTGATCTAACTTCCTGCCTGACCCCCAGTTTACCCACTATGGTGGGGAGTGGCCTAGTGAATAGAACCCTTAGCTCCCCCCGGAGGCCCGGCTGTGAAATGTATTGGTGTCTGTGATACCTGATCAGATGAACTCCTTCAGTGCCATCAGACGTACCATAGCTCCCCTTAGTGGCGGAGCCACAGTACTGCAACGACCAGGACTCTGGGGCGCTGCACTTGCTTTTTCCTTCCTTTTTTTCAAATACATTATTGGACTTTTCTATATTAATTATACTATGCTAATGCACTTTATATTTATTATGTGGTGCTGGATCACCACTGCCTGCAGTTTGAGCTGATTAATTGCATATAACATTTCTAATGTGTTAGTCTACTTTGTACATTTACTATTTTTGTCCTGTCATGTATTGTATTTAAATCATGCCACTTTGAAGCCATACCTGCCAGTTTTTCTATTTTATGAAATTTGCAAAAATTTCTACATTTCTGTTATTTTTTCAGTCAAGATGGGGTGCAGAGTGTACATTAATTTACCAGATTCCTCCAGTACTCCTCTCTCTTTGCTGTTCATTGTTTATTGTGTTTATTCTGTGATCTTGTGGCATCATAGGAGCAAGAAGTGCCAGCACAGAAAAACAGAGAAGAATCGGAAGTCCGAGGGAAACATGTGCAGCAGTTGTCACAATGCAGATGACCAAATGACCGCAGTATCTTGCTAGAGAGTGCGTATATTCCTAAGGTGCTGTACTCTCTACAGACAGAATCAGGACTCCAAGTATAGAGAGACAGTCAGGGCCACCCTCAGGGCATTACTGCCCTTATTGGCGTATGGGGCCCAATAAGCAGCGGGCCCCCTATCTCTGCTCACCGGGCCCCAGCGGCAAGATTCTGCCAGCTCAGTAACTGCCCGTGCATCTCCAGATGCATGGGCAGTTAAAATTTGTTACCGTGCGAGAGATGCAACAGTTAACAGCCACTAGCCAATGACAGCACATCGCTGGCATATGATGTCAGTCATACGCCGAAATGAAGGTCTACGCCTCAGATGAATCATAGGGAAGAACACTGCTGGATCTTGGCCAGGTAAGGAGAAACTTTTATTTTTTTGTAAAGCCACAATATGGGGCTGCATTATACTGCTATGGGGCTGCATTATACTGCTATGGGGGTGTATTATACTACTATGGAGTGCATTATACTGCTATAGTGCTGCATTATACTGCTATGGGAGTGCATTATACTATGGGTGTGCATTAAACTACTATGGAGCTGCATTATACACTATGGGGGTTGTTGTGTATCCGCTTTTTGGGCTCCCCTGGTGGTTGCTGGTGGTACTGGTGACTTGTTTGCACTTTGCTGCTTCTGTTCACCTGCTTCCATCAGTGTTTGGGAGTTTCCTATTTAGCCTTGCTCTCCAGTCATTTCCTTGCCGGTCATCATTGTAACCAGAGCCTTCGGTTGCATGTTCCTGCTACTAGTCTGCTGATCAGCTAAGTGGACTTTGTCCTTTTGTTTTGTACCTTTTGTCCAGTTTGCAGTTTTTGTAATTCTCTGTAGCTGGAAGCTCTTGCGGGCTGAAATTGCCACTCCTGTGTCATGAGTTGACACAGGAGTCTTAAAGTAATTTCAGGATGGTTTTTGAAAGGGTTTTCAGTTGACAGTGAAGTCCTCTTTTGTATCCTTCTGCTATCTAGTAAGTGGACCTCTCTTTGCTAAATCTACTTTCATACTGTGTATGTATTTTCCTCTTAATTCACCGTTATTACATGTGGGGGGCTGCTATCATCTTTTGGGGTATTTCCCTAGAGGTAAGCCAGGTCTGTTTCTTCCTCTACCAGGCGTAGTTAGTCCTCCGGCTGGCGCGTGGCATTTAGGAAGCCGTAGGTATGCTCCCTGGCTACTGTTAGTTGTGTGGTAGATTTAGCTCACGGTCAACTCGAGTTTCCATCACCCGAGAGCTCGTTCGTTATTTATATGTTTCTTACGTTCCCTTGCCATTGGGAACCATGACAGGGGGTGCATTATACTTTGGGGGAGCATTATACTATGGGGTTTATTATACTATGGGGCTGCATTATAGACTATGGGGGTGCATTATAGACTATGGAGGTGCATTATAGTCCTATGGGGCTGCATCATACACTATGGGAGTGAAATATACTATGGGGGCATTATACTACTATGGGGCTGCATTATACTTTGGGGTGAATTATACTGTTATGGGCTGCAATATACTATGGGGGTGCATTAGACTGCTATGGGTCTACATTATACTATGGGGGTGCATTATACTGCTATGGAGCTGCATTATACTATGGGGTTGCATTATACTACTATAGGGCTGCATTATACTATGGGGTGCATTGTACTACTATGGGGTGCACTATACCATTATGGGGGTGCATTATACTATGAGGTGCATTATACTACTATGGGGTGCACTATACCACTGTGGAGCTGCATTATACTATGGAGTGCATTATACCACTATGGGGCTGCATTATACTATGGGGGTGCATAATATATATTTGTAATTAGCAGACAATTTATATTTTTTCTTGTTGATCTGTAATATTTACTCTCCTTTTATACACCACCACGAGTTATTATTATTAGGAGGTACTAAACTTAATT
The DNA here is from genome assembly GCF_051348905.1 of Ranitomeya variabilis. Classification (NCBI taxonomy): domain Eukaryota; kingdom Metazoa; phylum Chordata; class Amphibia; order Anura; family Dendrobatidae; genus Ranitomeya; species Ranitomeya variabilis. The sequence continues at coordinate 656,342,147 of NC_135234.1, forward strand.
CTGTACTATAGAGTCTTCAATGACTCATTGATATCTATATTAATTAACTATATACAGATCAACACTATTTAGCAGCTTAAGCACTTGTTTTTTGTAGTGTTTAGTTTTGGTGCTTATGGTGGTAGCTTTTTGGTAGGGATACCCTTATAGGGTCTGTGAGTGCCAGCCGTCACTGAGCGGGGGCGCCAGCTTCTATGAAGAGGTAAGTTCCGGACTGGACCAAGGGAACCCAGTGGACGTAGTGTATATGGACTTTTCCAAAGCTTTTGATACGGTGCCACACAAAAGGTTGTTACATAAAATGAGAGTAATGGGGATAGGGGAAAATATGTGTAAGTGGGTTGAGAGCTGGCTCAGGGATAGGAAACAAAGGGTGGTTATTAATGGAGCACACTCGGACTGGGTTGCGATTAGCAGTGGGGTACCACAGGGGTCAATATTGGGCCCTCTTCTTTTTAACATATTTATTAATGACCTTGTAGGAGGCATTCAGAGTAGAATTTCAATATTTGCAGATGACACTAAACTCTGCAGGGTAATCAATACAGGGGAGGACAATTTTATATTACAGGATGATTTATGTAAACTAGAAGCTTGGGCTGATAAATGGCAAATGAGCTTTAATGGGGATAAATGTAAGGTCATGCACTTGGGTAGAAGTAATAAGATGTATAACTATGTGCTTAAATCTAAAACTCTGGGCAAAACCGTCAATGAAAAAGACCTGGGTATATGGGTGGATGACAAACTCATATTCAGTGGCCAGTGTCAGGCAGCTGCTACAAAGGCAAATAAAATAATGGGATGCATTAAAAGAGGCATAGATGCTCATGAGGAGAACATAATTTTACCTCTATACAAGTCACTAGTTCGACCACACTTAGAATACTGTGCACAGTTCTGGTCTCCGGTGTATAAGAAAGACATAGCTGAACTAGAGCGGGTGCAGAGAAGAGCGACCAAGGTTATTAGAGGACTGGGGGGGTCTGCAATACCAAGATAGGTTATTACACTTGGGGCTATTTAGTTTGGAAAAACGAAGACTAAGGGGTGATCTTATTTTAATGTATAAATATATGAGGGGACAGTACAAAGACCTTTCTGATGATCTTTTTAATCATAGACCTGAGACAGGGACAAGGGGGCATCCTCTATGTCTGGAGGAAAAAAGGTTTAAGCATAATAACAGACGCGGATTCTTTACTGTAAGAGCAGTGAGACTATGGAACTCTCTGCCGTATGATGTTGTAATGAGTGATTCATTAATTAAATTTAAGAGGGGACTGGATGCCTTTCTGGAAAAGTATAATGTTACAGGGTATATACACTAGATTCCTTGATAAGGCGTTGATCCAGGGAACTAGTCTGATTGCCGTATGTGGAGTCGGGAAGGAATTTTTTTCCCCATGGTGGAGTTACTCTTTGCCACATGGGTTTTTTTTTGCCTTCCTCTGGATCAACATGTTAGGGCATGTTAGGTTAGGCTATGGGTTGAACTAGATGGACTTACAGTCTTCCTTCAACCTTAATAACTATGTAACTATGTAACTATATTGTATCCCAGGGTGCCAACCTCCGCTGCTAGGAAGGGACTTTATTAGGGTAAGGCACCTGTATCTTCCCTAGTCCTTCTTCCTTTATTAAATAATACATACAATATTTGGGATTTTACCATAAAAATAGCCAGATGGCTTCATATTCATCTAACTTTTTTTTTTTTTACCCATCTAGTAGGTATCCTGCCAATTTTTAAAGTGTGTTTTTTTCTTATGTTTTTAATCATTACTATTAAAAACTATTGTTTTAGGTCTTTTGTTTTTTCTGGTTCTCATATTTGATATTAAGGCCTTATAATACTTTTTGTGGTTTCCAAGGGTGCATTATACCACTATGGGGGTGCATTATACCACTATGAGGCTGCATTATACTGCTAAGGGGCTGCATTATACTACTATATATGACTATGGAATGTGTTATACTATTATGGATGACTATGAGGGCAATTATGGAGAGACATGAGGCAGAATGGGTGGACATGTGGGGTCCAGAATGGGAGGAAACATTGGGTCCGGAATGTGGGATATTATTATTGTAGGAGCTAATTAAAGGATATTATCTTTGAGGGTACTGTTTTCAGTGTGGGAGTGGAGAGGTCCTGTTACTGTGCAGGGCGACACGGACACTTTTTTCTTCATCTGGCGTAGTATAGAGGTTGGGGAAAAATTGAGGAATGTGCTCTAAATAACTGTGTTATTTTCTGCAGAGACGAGTCCTGGCTGAAAGAAGTGATGGCGGTCTGAACTGGATGAAGAAAAAAAGCGAACATGAAGGACTTCAACTAGAGAAGTCACAGGTGAGTCAGTGTGTTACCTGTACACTTACACTCTATAATGTATACTATATACAGAGCTTCTGTGTATAATGTAACTATTGATCAGGGTATTACCTGTACACTGATACTGAATACAGAGCTCCTGTGTATAATGTCACTGGGGATCCCTGTATTACCTGGACACTGACACTATGTACAGAGCTCCTAGATATAATATGGCCGGTGATCACTGTATTACCTGTACACGAACACTGTATACTAACTACAGATCTCCTGTGTATAATGGCATTAGTATTGTGTTTTTTTAATTAATGATCAGTATTGCAGTACTTGGTAACTATGTGGGTGTAATATGGGGATCAAATACTTATTTCCCCCACTGTATGTCATTCGGTCATGGTGTGGTGGTATTTGTCCCTTGCATGTGATATTATTGGTCATTTTAAAAATTGAAAAATAAATAAAAATATATCTAAAATTGTATTGGATATTTTACCAAATGTTTAATAAATTACAGTAGAGTAGAGCCCAGCCAAAGGAGTCTACCTTGTCGTGGTGGCGAATAAAAAAATCTTTTGGCCAAAACAAAAGCTGCTGGCTATATAAGTGATCCGGTGATGGGAACTATTAATGTGTGATTGGTGAGGATGTGGTGCAGAAGTGGAGTTTTTCCAAGAGAGGGCGGTGGGACTGTGGACGGTTCGAGAGGTGGAGGCGGGGCTAGAGTGGAGCCTGGGTGGAATTTTTAGGGGGCCTCAAAAATTTTGCCAGTATAGGGCCTCAAAATTCCTAGTGGCAGCCCTGGAGGCGGTGTACGTATATTGAATAAGAACAACTGAAGACAGGCAATCTGACAGGGGAAAAATACGGGTTTGGAGGCTACTTTTGGGCTACTTCAGTCAAGGAAAGAAGCCCAAATCGCAATTTGCAATGTTTCAAATTTTTCATAATTGTGTCCAGCATGCAATGTTAGCAAAGTTTACTAATTTTTAAAGGCATATTTAGAAATGTGATCACATCTTCATATTTATCTACATTGTCAAATTAGGTTAATAAAACTGTCTCTCATTTTTTGACATGCAGAGTTATATTGGCAGACTTTGGTAAAGAAATATGTATGTGACACTGCATTAAAAATTAATTGTTTTCTCTATTTCTTAAATCATTGATAAATCATGATTGGCATCTAAAAAATAAGTTTTGCATGTGCCATAGACATGGATGAATATATGTGTCCCTGGCCTTCGTGGGAATATACACTAGAGTAGAGGCTGGAGATAATTTCCAGTCCTGTCACAGCTCCCAGCACCAAGCCTGACAATTAAATCAATGAGTGACATGGAGATCCAATCCATAGCTAAGACAACAGCTTGTGTGAATGTCGGCCGGGTCCATGGTCGAAGGAATAATATTGATTTTCTTTCCTAAACACGACAGTCATGGTGGAAATGAGTTACAAGGAGAGGACGACAGAAGGTCTTTCAATGTGAAATAGAAAATACAGACATTCGGAGTCATTGAAGAGATGACTTAGGATAAGCAATGGGTCGTAAAGGGTCATAAACTTTTGGGAAAAACATATGTTGATAATGACCTTCTGTCTGCAGTCTCCAACATCATGTCCGCTCTCTATATGAAACTCAACCTCTCCAAAACTGAACTTCTTCTGCTCCCACCCGTCTACTGACCTCCCTAAAGCTGACATCTTCCTCTCTGTGTGTGGCACCAAAATAATGCCTAGGAAGCAGGTTCGCTGTCTGGGTGTTATGTTTGACACCAATCTTTCCTTCACCTCCCACATACAATCTCTTGCCCACTCTAATAAAGTTAGCTGCAGACCCGCAGTCAATGAAAGCAAATGCTGGTAATACTTGGTTCTTGAAAGACAAATCCGTTTTAAGCAGTACTTTTTCTGAGGAGAAAAAAGGTACTTGGAAGTCTGGGTGACCTTTTCGGCTATCACCCAGACTTAGACGTTTTCATGACAGCTTACTTGCTTGAAGGTGAGTTGAACAGTCCTTTAAAAAATGACTTGCGGCACCACAGTAGAAACAGAGTCCAAGCTTCTGACTGTTTATTCTCTATGACACGAAAACTGGCAGCTCCAACCTCCATTGGCTTTACTGCAGGCAAACGTGCATGCTCCAGGGAGGTAAATATGCATCCCACTGCCCCCCATGCCTCTCACGAATTCTGCAGTCCATCCATACGGTCTGGATTATGGCCTCTGCCAAAGAACAAGGGGGATCATGCAGAACCAAGGCGTCCTTCAGGAATTCAGACAGACCTCTATGAAATTGGCACCTAAGGGCCCCATCATTCCACTGAACCTCAGATGTGACCTGCCTCATCGTGGCCGGGAGTATGAGCTCCTGTGCATATATATCTGCGAAAATCTAGAATAAAGCCTCCTAATGTGCCCAGTGAATTTAGCAATGGAAAAAACGTGTTGAGGCGATCTAATATAGGGTTTATGGACTGTATAATCACGATCCATCATCTCTGTTACTGATGACTCACTAGCCTCTCAATAATTATAAGGGGCATTGTGCGCTTGGGGGGAGGTGTGCTACATGAATGGATGAGAATATATTTGACCTCGCCATAGATCACAAGTGATTCATCCTTCAATCTAATAGGAGCTGTTAATTAAGCAGTTAATAATTGAGTATCTTATTAGATAGAATAGACACTAGGTAATAATGGTGAATTTAGACTGGTGTTACTAAAATGTGCCAGAGTTTCTAAATATAGAGGAGTTTTGGAGGAAATATACTTAGTCCCAGTATATTACGTTGTTGATAAACAATCCAATCTATATGATAGGGCAATGTGCAATAGACTTACTGGTCTGAGGTCAGCGATGCCTTTCTGGACTAGTCCTACCTTGATACCATATGCTGAGCAGTACACTAAGCTTAATTTTTAAGAGATATAAATCTTATCGTATCACTTAAAAGACATTATTAGAATATTGGATGTGCATAAATAAAACTGGTCTTCACCAGTTAGGAGACCTTTCAGGTTCCCTTTCATTTGAGAGAAATTTAGCAATTGTTCTCTGAAATTAAGTTGTCCGCTTTTGAATCTTTTATCTAATAGTCAGACCAAAGATCTTTCTTTCATTACTGATCTTTTATGAAAGAATGTTCTAAGTTTGAACCACTGTAATGGCCAATATGGACTGAAATGTGTATGGCTGCACCAACGTAACGATTGTTTACAACACAATCATTCGTTAAATGGCAGTTCAACTATTAAGGCCCCGTCTCACACAGCGACGCTGCAGCGATACAGACAACGATGCTGATCGCTGCAGCGTCGCTGTGTGGTCGCTGTGTGGTCGCTGGGGAGCTGTCACACAGACAGCTCTCTCCAGCGACCAACGATCAGGGGAACGACTTCGGCATCGTTGAAACTGTCTTCAACGATGCCGAAGTCCCCCTGCAGCACCCGGGTAACCAGGGTAAACATCGGGTTACTAAGCGCAGGGCCGCGCTTAGTAACCCGATGTTTACCCTGGTTACCAAAAAAAACAAACAGTACATACTCACCATCTGTTGCCCGTCAGGTCCCTTGCCGTCTGCTGCCTGCTCTGACTGAGCCGCCGTACAGTGAGAGCAGAGCGCAGCGGTGACGTCACTGCTGTGCTCTCACTTTACGGCGGCTCAGTCAGAGCAGGAAGCAGACGCCAAGGGACCTGACGGGCAACAGATGGTGAGTATGTACTGTTTTTTTTTTTTTACATTTACGCTGGTAACCAGGGTAAACATCGGGTTACTAAGCGCGGCCCTGCGCTTAGTAACCCGATGTTTACCCTGGTTACCAGTGAAGACATCGATTCAGCGATGTCAGCGGGACCTCAACGACCAAAAAAAGGTCCAGGCCATTCCGACACGACCAGCGATCTTGCAGCAGGGGCCTGATCGCTGGTACGTGTCACACATAGCGAGATCGCTACTGAGGTCGCTGTTGCGTCACAAAACTTGTGACTCAGCAGCGATCTCGCTAGCGATCTCGCTATGTGAGACGGGGCCTTTAATCTCCCTTTATCCAATGTTTATGTTACATTTTCTGTCCAGTTCCAGATCCTAATCTCTAGGCCTTGTCACACCCTTTGTCAGGGTATGTGCACACGTTGCGGATTTCTTGCAGAAATTTCCTGAAGAAAACCGGAAATTTTCTGCAAGAAATCCGCATTTTTTTTTTGCGTTTTTTTTCCGTTTTTTTCGCGTTTTTTTAGCATTCTGCAAGCGTAATTAGCTTGCAGAATGCTAAAGTTTTCCAAGCGATCTGTAGCATCGCTTGGAAAACTGACTGACAAGTTGGTCACACTTGTCAAACATACTGTTTGACAAGTGTGACCAACTTTTTACTATAGATGCAGCTTATGCAGCATCTATAGTAAAAGATAGAATGTTTAAAAATAATAAAAAAAATAAAAAAATGCTTATACTCACCCAGACATCTCATCACGTTCGTCTTCCTATAGCTGGTCTGTGCGCACAGGACCTTCCGTGACGTCACGGTCACGTGAGCGGTCACATGACCGCTCACGACCAATCACAGGACAGTGACGTCATCGGCGAGGTCCTTCGCCGCACATCAGCTACAGGAACCGAAGCGACAGCATGCAGTGGAGGCGGGAAGACATCGAGGATGAGTATATCGCTATTTTTTATTTTAATTCTTATTTTTTGACCACTTATATGGTGCCCAGTGCGTGGAGGAGAGTCTCCTCTCCTCCACCCTGGGTACCAACCGCACATAATCTGCTTACTTCCCGCATGGTGTGCACAGCCCCGTGCGGGAAGTAAGCAGATCAATGGACCCCTAGGTGTGCGGAATCCCCTGCAATTCCGCATTTTAATGAACATGTTGCTTTTTTTTCCGCGATGTGATTTTTTCGCGGAAAAAAAGGCTACATTTGCACAAAAAATGCGGAATACACTTAAAATAATGGGAGGCATATGTAAGCGTTTTTTTCGCGTTTTTATCACGTTTTTTATAGCGAAAAAACGCGAAAAAAACGCGAAAAATACTTGACGTGTGCACATGGCCTCACTGTCCGAATCTCAAGGCTTTCAGCTTAGAAGTGATTAGCATCACATTAGTGTCACAGATCTGTGAGTCTCAAAAGATTTGCCTTTTGGTCAGCATCCAGTGTTGACTGGGTAACAGAACTCATCATTTGCTATAAATATTATTATTTTTTTTTACTTGGTCTAAATGACTCTGGTCCCGTTAATCTGGCATTTGTTTGTTCCCACACCTCCCGTATTTCTGAAATATAGCCCCCTCTTCCTTTTATGCAAATTTAGTCTTGTTACCCAAGGTGGCGAGATCCTTAAAGGGTTTGTCCCATGAACAAAGTACACTTCAATTAATAAATCTTGGAATAATAATAATTTCCCCAATTGGATGTGTTGAAAAAAAATGTTCCTGTGCTGAGATAATCTTATTAATGTGCCCCTGCTGTGTACTGTGTAATGGTTGTCTCTGACCATACAGGAACTTGGTCTGGTCATACCACAGCTCCTGGGCAGGGGAGGAAGCAAAAGATTATACAAACATAGTTACATGGTTACATACTTATGTAGGTTGAATAAGACCTAGTTCCATCAAGTTCAACCTTTCTCCACCAATTGTACATTTCATCACTAACATGCCCTCATCATCTCCCGCCTCGATTACTGCAACACCCTCCTCTGCGGCCTCCCCGCTAACTCCCTTGCACCACTCCAGTCTGTCCTCAACTCTGCTGCTCAGCTAATCCACCTCTCTCCTCGCTACTCCCCTGCTTCACCCCTCTGCAAATCCCTCCACTGGCTCCCAATTCCCCAACGAATCCAGTTCAAAATACTAACACTGATCTACAAAGCCACCCGCAACTTGTCTCCTCCCTATATCTCTGAACTAATCTCCCACTATCTTCCCTCACGTAATCTTCGATCCTCCCAAGACCTCCTACTCTCCTACACACTTATTCGTTCCTCACACAACCGCCTCCAAGATTTCTCCCGAATATCCCACACCTGGAATTCCACGCCTCAACACGTCTGATTATCCACCACCCTCGGATCCTTCAGACGGAACCTGAAAACCCATCTCTTCAGGAAAGCCTACAGCCTGCAATAACCATTCTGCCGCCTCACCAACTGCCCGAGCTGCCGCCATGTCACCGACCACCCGAGCTGCCGCCATGTCACTGACCACCCGAGCTGCTACCACGTCACCGATCACCTGAGCTGCTGCCACGACCACCCGAGCAGCTGCCTCACCACCACCAGTGCTGCAGCACACCAACCTCCTGTCTCTTCCCCATTATCCTGAAGAATGTAAGTCTGCAACGACAGGGTCCTCTCCCCTCTGTACCAGTCTGTCACTGTAAATTTGTTTACTGTTAACGATATCTATAACCCTGTATGTAACCCCTTTTCACATGTACAGAAACATGGAATTAATGGTGCTATATAAATAAATAATAATAAAAACTTATCTATAACCTGCAATGTTATGTGTATCAAGGAAATCGTCCAGCCCTTTTTTAAAAGCTGTTATAGTGTCTGCTATTACTACCTCTTGTGTTAGGGCATTCCACAGTCTGACTGCTCTAACTGGAAAGAACCCTGTCCTATTTAGATGTCAGTATCGCCTTTCTTCCACCCGTAATGAGTGCCCCCTAGTCCTCAGAACAGTCTTTGGAAGGAATAAGTCATATGCCAGTGTTTTGTACTTGCCACACATATATTTATACAGGTAAATGAGATCCCTTCTGAGGCATCTTTCTTCCAAGCTAAACAAGCCCAATTTTTCCAACCTCTCATATGGGAGGCCTAACATCCCTTGTAATAATCTAGTTGCCCGTCGTTGAACTGATTCTAACTTCTGAATATCCTTTTTAAAATGTGGACCCAAAACTGGATGCCATATTCTAGATGTGGCCTCACCAGTGATTTATAAAGGGGTAATAATACATTTGGATAGCGGTATTTTATCTCTATTTTTATACATCCTGAAGTCTTATTTGCTTTTGCGGCTGCTGCTTGACATTGAGTACTGCTGCTCAGCTTACTTGTAATGAGAATACCTAAGTCTGCCTCTTGATCTGTAGTCCCGGGTATACTCACTGTCAGGTCTCTGAACATTTTTTATTACCTTTTGTGCATTACTGCCCTTTTCCAAGATGGCGTCTTTGGTCTCATGTGAACTGTGTCTTCCTGCTATAAAAACTCCACCCCAGCCTTCAGTCTGTGCTAGAGTATTCTGCCTTGCATCCAGCTCCTGACCTCTGGTGACTCCCTGGCTATATACCTGCTCCTGTGAACCTGTGTGGTGATCCTGCTACTCTGCTCTGAGTTCCTGCTGCATACACCAGTTTCCAGTAATCCTCCTTCATCTGCTGCTCGTGTTTACTTACATCTGCATTTGCTGGACATGTAAGCTGTTGCTGCTCTGCAAAAACCTGAGACTATTACCCAGGCCTCCCTGGTTGTGCTAAGATATTATTTGAACTGCCTTATAAGCATATCTCTCTGTGTTTGGACTAAGACAAGGACTTATTCATGTCAAGTATCCTCAAGAATAACTGTGCTTCATAGACATTCTGCGTGTTTGGATTTTACTCTGAAGTTCCCTATAGACTGCTAAGCTGCGTTTAATATTTACACCAAGTGTTGTGGACTTGAGTTTCTCTCTGCACCTGTTTGAATCACCGTGTGATAATATAAACTTTACCACTTATAAAACGGTGTCCTGTAGTTGTCTTGTTCCACGCAAAGAGTCTCCTGAGTTATCCCCTATAATTATTACACTCACATTTAATGTACAGGGTAGGCGTTTTATATGGATACACCTAAATAAAATGGGAATGGTTGGTGATATCAACGTCCTGTTTGTGGCACATTAGTATGTGGGAGGGGGAAAACTTTTCAAGATGGGTGGTGACCATGGCGGCCATTTTGAAGTTGGCCATTTTGGATATAACTTTATTTTTTCCAATGGGAAGACGGTCATGTGACACATCAAACGTATTGAGAATTTCACAAGAAAAACAATGATATGCTTGGTTGTAACGTAACTTTATTCTTTAATGAGTTATTTCAAAGTTTATGACCACTTATAAAATGTGTTCAAAGTGCTGCCCATTGTGTTGGTTTGTCAATGCAACCCTCTTCTCCCACTCTTGACACACTGATAGCAACACCGCAGAAGAAATGCTAGCACAGGCTTCCAGTATCCATTGTTTCAGATGCTGGGGTCATCTGAAGGCAATTATCTATGCTGTGAAGATACGAGATGTGCAGCATCTGAAACAACAGATATTGGAAGCATGTTCTAGCATTTCTTCTGTGGTGTTGCTATCAGTGTGTCAAGAGTGGGAGAAGAGGGTTGCATTAACAATCCAACACAATGGGCAGCACTTTGAACGCATTTTATAAGTGGTCATAAACTTGTAAATAACTCATATTAAATCTCATTTGCCAAGTGTTTGCCCATTCAGTCATCTTATTCAGATCATTTTGCAATATCGTAATGTCAAGGTCAGATTTTAATATCCTACTTAGTTTGGTGTCGCCAGCAAAGACTGACACTTTACTCTCAATCCTATCCACAAGGTCATTAATAAAGAGGTTAAAAAGAATCGGCTTTAGCACAGATCTCTGCGGTACCCTACTGTTGACTATATTCCATTTAAGGAATGTACCATTTATGACGACTCTTTGTTTCCGGTCATTTAGCCAATTCATTACCCGTCTGCATATAGTTTCCCCCAGTCTTTGCTTCTGTAGCTTAAGCATAAGGCTATTATGTGGAACTGTATCAAATGCCTTTGCAAAGTCCAGATAAATCACATCAGCCGCATTACCTACATTCAATTTAGAACTTACCTCCTCATAGAAACTCAAAATGTTAGTTAAACACAACTTACTCTTCATTAATCCATGCTGGTTGTCAGTTATTATATTATTCTCTGCAATATATTTCTGCAGGTCACCTCTTATAATGCCCTCAAAAATTTTGCACGCTACTGATGTCAGGCTTACCGGACAGAAGTTGTCTAGATCCACCTTCTTACCTTTCTTAAATATTGGTACCACGTGAGCCATCCTCCAATCCTGTGGCAACACCCCTGTTATAAGAGAGTCTAAGAATATGAGATACAGCGGTCTGTCAATTATTGAGCTCAATTCCCTCAGTATTCGTGGATGAATGCCATTTGGGCCAGTGGATTTGTCAATGTTTAAATTGCTCAGACGTAAATGCACTTCTTTTTGTGTTGAACTAGTTGTTAGGAGTCGAGTTTCCTCTTCTGCACAGGAGGAATCTCGATCCGTGTCTGCTGCGGTCTCCCATTCTCCATCGGCCGCAGTGGAGCCTGCTCAGCGGAGACGTCGGTCCCAGCGTCTCACTGAGCCTGATTCTGTGCAAAGGGTTACCGCTGCCTCTCCAGGCTCTGCTATTGTACCCTGCACTGATCTGCGGCGAGCAGGCTTTTCTGGGACTAAGTCCTGCTTTGCTCACACTGAGCATGCCCAGGGTAAGATCTCTCAGTGGAGATCAAGGGTCACATGCTCAGGTACTGCAGCCAAATCTATTGGTCCTTCTAGGAAGGTCCTGTAGGTACGCAGGCTCTGTAGCAGTCTCTCATTGGTCCTTTTTAGGAAGGTCCTGTACGTGCTGCAGCTATTTAAGGCTCGCATGGCCGCACGGCCAATGCGCTAGTATCTTCCAAAGTTACGTGCTTTGCACCACCGTGGTCATGTGCTTGAATGTGTTCAGGGACCCGGCTGAAATAAGCCCCTAGAATGCTGGCACCTCCGGCGAGGAGATTGTGTATGTGTGTATTCAGGGACCTGGCTGAAATAAGCCCCTGGAATGCTGGCACCTCCGGCGAGGAGTGTTGTGTGCATGCATGACCACTGACTGCTCTCATCTGGGTAGTTAGCCTGTGCCTCTGTGAGAGTCTAACAGGGCACAGAGCTTTGCTTTCTCGGCCGCTCTGTGAAATTAACAGAGCTGGTTCATACTGCCAATATTGTGCCGCCATTCACTTAGCAGCAGGATCTTTCCTGCACGGTGGATCCCGGGTTGCGAACGCACCAATCCCATCAATAAATATATTCAGTGCGTTCCGCAAACCCTAACACTAGTTATATCAGGTTTTGAATTTAGATTTTTTTCCCCTGTTAAATGATCCCTGTAGCAGATAGTTCATTGGTGAACACGGATGAAAAGTGCCTGTTTAATGTCTCAGCCTTTTTTATATCCTCTGTGATTATCTTGTTATTGTCATCTTTTAAGGGGCCGATACCATCTACTTTTTTCTTTTTGACATTGATGTATTTATAAAAAATTGGGGATTTATTTTAATTTTGTTGGCAATTTATTTTTCTGTAGATAACTTTGGTAGCTTGATTTCTTTTTTACATATCTTATTTAGATCTTTATACTCTTGAAATGGTATTTTAGTATTCTCAGCTTTCAAGATTTTGAATGCACTTTGTTTTTGTCTTATTAAACTGTGTACTGTCTTAAGCATCCATAGTGGTTTCTATTTATTCCTTGACATTTTATTACCAGAGGGTATAAGTTTTTTGCAGGATTCTAGTAGTATTTAATTAAAAATGCCCCATTTATGTTCAGTGTCCCCAGGTACCATGACATTGTCCCAGTCTATACGATTAAGCTACTCCCTTAATTTGCTGAAATCAGCTTTCTCAAAGTTCCAGGTTTTGGCATTTCCCCTTTTGAATGTTTGATTGAAAATTACATTGAAATTTACCATGTTATGGTTATTGCTCCCCAAATGCTCCCTGACCTGTAGATCTGAAATTGTATCTAGTTTATTTGACAGAACCAGATCCAGCAGATTACCTCCCCTGGTTGGTTCATCTACCAGCTGAGAGAGGTAATTGTATTGAACCGTGGATAAGAAATTGTAGCTTTTAGCATAACCAGAAGATTCTATTTCCCATTGAATGTTTGGATAGTTAAGATTCCCTATTATAAGAACCCTATTACTGTTTGCTGCCTTTTTAATTTGCTGTGGCATTTCATCCTCTACCTGTTCAACTATGTTAGGAAGCTTGTAGCAAACTTTAATTAGCAGCTTTACATTATTGCTATCCCATGTACATTTACCCATAGTGACTCTAAATTGCTGTAACTCCCCCAATGTCTTCATTGACCACAGGTTTTAATGTGGATTTCATGAAGATGCACACCACTCCACCATTTTTATCTTTCCTGTCCTTTCTAAATGTAGTGTAACTCTCTACGTTTGTTACCCATCATGGCTCTCATCAAGCCAGGTTTCCATAATGCCCACCACGTCGTATTCTGTGACAGTCATAAAAGTCTCCAGTTCATCCTTTATGTTTGCGAGACTTCCTGCATTTGCCAGCAGACATTTAATATTATTAGCACATTTGTTACTCATACTCAGCTCCCTGCTTTCCTTGAATATCCCACCCCCCTCAAGTTCTCATTTACCCCTACTGCCTTCCTCTCTCTGTCTACTCTATCTATCCCATTATTAGCACAACTACCCTCCCTCCCCCAGATCCTAGTTTAAAAGCTCCTCCATCCATCTTACCATTTTTTCTCCAAGCACAGCAGTACCCTCCCCATTAAGGTGCAGCCCGTCCCTACTATAGAGCCTGTAGCTGACAGAGAAATCGGCCCAGTTCTCCAGGAACTCAAACCCTTCCTTCCTGCACCAATTTCTAAGCCACTTATTTATCTCCCTAAGCACCCACTGCCTATCTAGTGATGCTCTTGGCACTGGCAGTATTTCTGAAAACACCACCTTGAAGGTCCTGGCCTTCAGCTTCTCTCCTAGTTCCCTGAAATCATTCTTAATGACCTTCCACCTCCCTCTAACTTTGTCATTGGTACCGATGTGTACCATGACCACTGGGTTTTCCCCAGCCCCACCCAGCAATCTGTGTATCCAATCCACAATATGCCAATCCCGAGCACCCGGCAGAAAACACACTGTTTGGCATTACAGTCCTCCTAATTATAGAGTCCACTACCACCAACATCTGCCTGGCCTTTGCTGCACTCCTATTTCCCTCCTTCCTACTGCAGTCATTTTCCTGGTTGCTAGAAGCAATGTCCTGCTGCAGTTATTCCAGTCCTGGGCTTGCATTCCTAATATCAGCCAAACAGGCATATTTACTAGGTTGTGCCAGATCAGTACTGGGCTCCCTGGCACTTTTCCCCCTACCCCTTCTTGTAACATTTACCCAGCTGCGTACTTCTATGTCCTAATCTTCCCCACGTCCACCCTCCTCCATATCACTAGCCCAAGCCACATTTAGATCCATTACCTGAGCTTCCAAACATGTAACACGCTTGCATCGAGTGCAGACATATTCACCCTCAAACGACTGTTCAAGGCATGCATACATCTCACAAGATGCACACCTGGTGGCATTTTCCATGGAGCACATATTCAATGGGCATAACCGTACAGATACAGTAAAAGCAGAAAAAAAATAAACAATTGAAGCTAGTAAGGAAAATAGCAAACTATGCTCTTGTCTTAAACTATGAAATTCCATTTAGCTATGGATTTATGTGCTGCCTCAGACTTAACAGCCCTCTCTCCGCTCCCTTGCTTAGAGTGTCTGAAACTTGTAGTCCACTCAGCAACACAGCATAATAATATCTGCATCTTTCAAGAATACCTAGAGTGCACAATGCTCCATCGCATGCATCATAATCCTCCACTGCTTGCCTGCCAGTAAAGGCCTTGTTCCTTTCATTAAGGGGCAATTTTCCATTTTTGCGTTTTCATTTTTTGTTCCTCTTCTTCCCAGAGCCATAACTTTTTTATTTTCTGTCAATATAGCCATATGAGGGTTTATTTTTTGCAGGTATTTTGAATGACACTATTGATTTTACCATATAATGTACTGGAAAACGGGAAAAAAGTTCCAAGTGCAGTGAAATTGCAAGAAAAGTGCAATTCCACAATTGTTTTGGGTTTTTTTTATTTACCATGTTTACTAAATGCTAAAACTGCTAAAATTCTGGTTTCAACTGTTTATACCAGTATGAGAGACATACAGTTGCAACTAGAAGTTTACATACACTATATAAAAAGACACATATGCATGTTTTTCTCAATATCTGACATGAAATCAGAATAAACCTTTCCCGTTTTAGGTCAATTAGGATTACCATAATTATTTAATATTTGCCAAATGCCAGAATAATGAGAGAGAGAGAATGTTTCAAGGCATTTCTATTAATTACTGCAAAGTCAAAATTTACATATATTTCATTAGTATTTGGTATCATTGACTTTGAACTGACTGACTTGGGTGAAACGTTTGGGATTCCCTTTCACAAGCTTCTCCCAATAGTTAGTCAGAAATTGGGCCCATTCCCTCTGACATAACTGGTGTAACTGATTCAGGTTTGTAGGTGGCCTTGAGATCAGGACTTTGTGGTGGTCACTCCAAAACATTGACTCTGTTAACTTTAAGCCACTTTGTTACCATTTTGGCAGTATGCTGAGAGTCATTGTCCATTTGCCAGATACTTTTCTTTTCTCCTGATGTTATCTATTTTGTGAAGTGCAACAGTCCCTCCTGCAACAAAACAACCCCATAACATGATGCTGCCACTACCGTGTTTCACAGTTGGGATGGTGTTCTTAGGCTTCCAAGTTTCTCCTCTTTTCCTCCAAATGTAACAATGGTCATTATGGCCAAAAAGTTCAATTTTAGTTTCATCAGGCCACAGGATATGTCTCCAAAAATTAAGGTCTTTGCATCTGTCTGCATTTGCAAACATTAATCTGGCTTTTTTATGTTTCTCTTGGAATATTGGCTTCTTCCTGGTTGAGTGGCATTTCAGCCCATGTTGATGCAGTACTCGTTTCACAGTGGATATTGACACAATCTTACCAGCTTCTGCCATCATCTTCACAAGGTCTTTTGCTTTGTCCTGGGTTGATATGCACGTATCGGACCAAAGCGCATTCATCTCTGGGACACAGAACTCGTCTCCTTCCTGAGTGGTATGAAATATGGACATTCCAATATTGTTTGTACTTGTGTATAATTGTTTGTACAGATGAATAAGGCAGATGGAGACCATATATACATATATACAGTTGTGCTCAAAAATTTACATACCCCAGCACAATTTTTGCTCTCTTGGCCTTTTTTCAGAGAATATGAATGATAACACCAAAACTTCACTCATGGTTAGTGGTTGGTTGAAGCCATTTATTGTCAAACTACTGTGTTTTCTCTTTTTAAATCATAATGACTAGGGTTGAGCGAAACGGGTCGGCCATTTTCAGAAGTCGCCGACTTTTGGCAAAGTCGGGTTTCATGAAACCCGACCCCTGTGTGGGGTCGGCCATGAGGTCGGCGATCTTCTGAATCTGGTATCGGAATTCCGATACCGAGTTCCGATATGTTTGCGATATCGGAAATTGGTATCGGAATCCACATTTAAGTGTAAAATAAAGAATTAAAATAAAAAATATTGATATACTCACCTCTCCGGAGGCCCCTGGACATCGCCGCTGGTAACCGGCAGCCTTCTTTGCTTAAAATGAGCGCGTTTACGGCCTTCCATGACGTCACGGCTTCTGATTGGTCGCGTGCCGCTCATGTGACCGCCACGCGACCAATCACAAGCCGTGACGTAATTCTCAGGTCCTAAATTCCTCATTCTAGGAATTTAGGACCTGAGAATTACGTCACGGCTTGTGATTGGTCACGTGAGCAGTCACATGGGCGGCCGTGACCAATCACAAGCCGTGACGTCATCTAAGGCCCTTCACGCGCTCATTCTTAAGAAGGAAGGCTGCCGGAAAGAAGCAGGGCGCGTCCGAGGGTGAGTATATACCTAATAGGAATATTCTCACCCTCGGCTTCTTTCCGGCAGCCTTCCTTCCTAAGAATGAGCGCGTTCAGGGCCTTAGATGACATCACGGCTTGTGATTGGTCGCGGCCGCCCATGTGACCGCCACGCGACCAATCACAAGCCGTGACGTAATTCTCAGGTCCTAAATTCCTAGAATTAGGAATTTAGGACCTGAGAATTACGTCACGGCTTGTGATTGGTCGCGTGGCGGTCACATGAGCGGCACGTGACCAATCAGAAGCCGTGACGTCATGGAAGGCCCTGAACGCGCTCATTTTAAGCAAAGAAGGCTGCCGGTTACCAGCGGTGATGTCCAGGGGCCTCCGGACGGGTGAGTATATCAATATTTTTTATTTTAATTCTTTATTTTACACATTAATATGGATCCCAGGGCCTGAAGGAGAGTTTCCTCTCCTTCAGACCCTGGGAACCATAGTATCCCATTGCACTGCATTGGGTTTCGTGTTTCGGCCGACCCCGACCCCGACTTTTTTATAGGATCGGCCGATTTCGGTCGACCCGACTTTTGAGAAAGTCGGGTTTCGTGAAACCCGACCCGATCCTATAAAAATAAAAGTCGCTCAACCCTAATAATGACAACCCAAAGCATCCAAATGACCCTGATCAAAAGTTAACATACCCTGGTGATTTTGTCCTGATAACATGCACAGAAGATGACACAAATGGGTTTGAATGGCTACTAAAGGAAACATCCTCACCTGTGACCTGTTTGCTTGTAATCAGTGTGTGTGCATAAAAGCTGAGTGAGTTTCTGGGATCCAGACAGACTCTTGCACCTTTCATCCAGCCACTGACATTTCTGGATTGTTAGTCATGGGGAAAGCAAACGAATATTCAACAGATCTATGGGAAAAGGTAGTTGAACTGCATAAAACAGGAAAGGGATACAAAAAGATATCCAAGGAATTGATAATGCCAGTCAGCAGCATTCAAACTGTGATTAACAAATAGAAAATCAGGGGCTCTGTAAAAACAAAACCACGGTTAGGTAGACCAACAAATTTTTCGTCCACAACTCCCAGGAAAAATTGTTTGGGATGCAAAGAAAAACCCACAAATACCATCAGTTGAATTACTGGACTCTCTGAAAACTAGCGGTGTGGCTGTTTTGAAGATGCACAATAAGGAGGCACTTGAAGAAAAATGGGCTGCATAGTCGAGTCGCCAGAAGAAAGCAATTACTGCTCAAATGCCACAAAATAACTCGCCTACAATACGCAAAACAGCACAAAACTGCTGAAACAAGGTAAATTGGAGTGATAAGACCAAAATTGAACTTTTTGGCCACAACCGTAAACATTACATTTGGAGAGAGGTCAACAAGGCCTATGATGAAAGGAACACCATTCCTGGGGATGTGTGAGCTACAAAGGCACAGGAAACTTAGTCAAAGTTGAAGGAAAGATGAATGCAGCATGTCATCAGCAAATTCTTAATTTGCACTCATCACCCCGGAAGCTGTGCATGGGACGTACTTGGATGTTCCAAAATGACAACAATCCAAAACACAAGGCCAAGTCAACCTGTCATTGGCTACAGCAGGACAAAATGAAGGTTCTGGAGTGGCCATCTCAGTCTCCTGACCTCAACATCATTGAGCCACTCTGGGGAGATCTCAAGCGGCGCAGTTCATGCTTGACAGCCCAGGAATTTACTGGAACTGGAGGATTTTTGCCAAGAAGAGGGGGCAGCTTTACCATATGAGAAAATAAAGAACCTCACCCACAAGTACCAAAAAAGACTTCAAGCTGTCAATGATGTTAGAGGAAGCAAAACACGGTATTAAGAAATGGGGTATGTGAACTTTTGATCAGGGTCATTTGGATGTTTTGGGCTGTCATTATGATTTAAAAAGAGAAAACAGTAGTTTGACAATAAATAAGTTCACCCAACCACTATCCGTGAGTGGAGAAAAAGTTTTGGTGTTATCATTCACACTCTCTAAAAAATAAAAGTCATGGAAAGCAAAAATTGTGTCGGGGTATGTAAACTTTTGAGCACAACTGTATATATATATATATATATATATATATATATATATATATATATATATAGTTTATATCAGGATGAGGGACATATATAGCAGGATGGGGTTGGGGACCTGGACCAAATCTTGCATCGGTGCCCATCAGATTATAGTTACGCCACTGACTAGAATCATGGTTTCAGCTCCTACATTCCTACATTATGCTGCTCTCAGATCACATAGCAAAACCTGCTGACAGATCCCCTGATTCCTTTTAAGAAACTGACAGACTCCATGCATGAAAGGATTATGCTTGATATTGAAAAGAATGGTAATTAATTAATTAATTTTTTTTTTTAATATCAGAAATGTATTTTTGTACATTTTGAGTTGTTTGGCTATTATTATCACGTTAACATAAAAAATAAATAATGAGATGGAAAATTAAAATTTTTCATTTAGCTGCACATTAAATCTGCACATATAGATATTCTCCTAAGAAAGATAAAACCTCACCCTTGAGGTTTATTAACCTTTTTGATTGTCCAACAGGACTGTAGTTGTATTAAATTAATCATCAAAAATATAAATTATCCAATCATTTTGCACACAGTGTATATCATAAAAACACTTAGGCCTGATTCATACATTCTTGTTTTTCGCTTTTTTTTTTTTTTAGTAAAGTTTGGATTTTAGACATTTTTACTTTGGTCCCAAATTCATTATGGCATTTTTTCCAACCTCATCAATTTTTTTATGCAAGTGGTGTTTTGATTATCTAGAAGTCTATATGGTGAATTCATTATTTGTAACTTCAAAATGTCTCAAAAATTTTGTGTAATGGTACTCTAGTGGGGTTCAAGAGTATAAAATCTGTCTCCAATATTTTTTAACCCTGGAATACTAACATGCAACATTTTCAGCTAATTGAAAGGATTGTGTGACATTTTTTTTCTAAATAAAAAAAGCTAAAAAAACTTTTGCATTGTCCCCCTAAAAGTGTGTTTCTGCCACAAAGAAAATAACTCCCATGGGATTGAATTAGTCACAATTGTTAGCTAAGTCATATTGTCCAAACGTCCACATACAGGTTTCAGAGAACCCACAGTGTGCCATGAAAACATTCTCCACACTATTATTCCACCCAAACCCAGGCTGATCAGTTCGCACAGAGCAGGAAGACTTTATCAATTCTTACTTTATGGGCCAAATTCTGATCCTCCTATGATCAGGCATCTGGATTAACATGGTCATAAATGTTTTACCACATTTTTGCTCTTGCCTACTGGAGCCTTGCTTTTCTGTTTTCCTTACACAGCAATAGCACTCCAATTTGTCGCTGTTGATGCAGTCCATCTGACAAGTTGAAACAACAGCATTGCATCGAGTGGTAATTTTCTTGACTGTTCATCATAATTATTTTTTAAATCCAACTATGACCCATTTTTTTCAATTCTTTTTTATGTTCATAGGATCCCCTTTAGGCGGATGCTTTATCTCAGTCAAACAATTCTCTGTATGAGAAAAATTTCATAGGATTGCCAATTTTTAAATTACTAGTCTGGACTGGTCTACCACCAATAACTATACCTCATTTGAAGAAAGAGTGGAGCAGCGCCCTGTATGTACTAAGATACAGTGGTGCTTAAAAGTTTGTGAAACCTTCAGAATTCTCCATATTTCTGTATAAATTTGACGGAAAACTACATTAAATTTTCTCACAAGTCTGAAAAATAGGTAAAGAGAACAAAATTAAATACATGAGTAAAAAATATTGCTTTGGAATTAGCAGATATTTTTAAGATAAAATAATTTTCTTGTGTTTTCAGTCAATGGGATAACAATCAGGTGTGAGTGGGTGACATATTTTATTTAAAGAACAGGGATCTATCAAAGCCTGATCTCTACAAAACATATTTGTGGGAGTCCTTCATGACACAAACAAAGGAGATTTCTGTGTAAATCAGAAGAGTTGTTGGTGCTCATTAGGCTGCAAAAGGTTACCAAACCATCTCTAAAGAGGTCTAATTCCACCAATTCGCAGTCAGACAGGATATATACAAATGGAAGAATGGAAGAAATTTGAGACTATTATTACCCTCCCCAGCAATAAAAATCACTTGACGAGCAAGGCGTAGAATAGTATGTGAGGTAAAAAAGGAACTCAAGGTAGCATCCAAGCAACTAAAGGTCTCTCATACACTAGGAAATATTAGGAGAACACTGAACAAAAATCGTGTGCATGGCAGGACTGCAAGAAGAAAGCCACTGCTCTCCAATTAAAACATTGCCACCCGTTTGCAGTTTGCACAAATCTGAAGGCTTTGGAACAAAGTTTTCTGAGACAATGACACCAAACTAGAGTTTTTTGGTTCACATGAATAGTGTTATGTTTGTAGAAAGAAAAACACTGCATTACAGCATAAAAACATCTTGACATCTGTGAAACGTGATAGTGGGAGTATCAGGTTTGGGGCCTGTTTTTGTTGTACCTGGGCCAGGACGACCGTCAAGACATCTGTCTATAAGTTCACTCTCAATAAAACATAGTTCATGCACCATGAGAACAACTCAAAGCCCACAAGTTGCTCTACAAAGGAATAGTTAGAATAATCTTAATGACTTGGAATGGCCAGTGTAAGTCTTAATCTTAGATAGAAATGTTGAGGAAGGTGCTGACCTGGAAGGACCTGAAGTGAGCAGTTCATGGGAGAAAACCCACCATCATAATTGAGTTGGAGCTGTTTTGTAGGTAGAAAGGGGCTAAAGTTCCTCCAAGATGATATGCAGGACTGATCAACAATTACAGGAAACCTTTCAATGCAGTTATTGCTGCACAAGTGGTCACACCAGATATAGAAAGAAAAGAAGAAATTGTTCAAATATTTTGTCACACTCAGACATGGGATGTAAGATTATTTTCTTACTAAAAAAAATGACAAAGTCAAATATTGTTGACTCATTTTTTGATTTGATTCTCTTTATCTGCTTTTAGGACTCATGTATGTTTTGGTCAAATTATTCTAAAATATGAAAATTCCGAAGGGTTCACAAACATTCCAGCACCACTGAATATGCTATAATTGAATACGTGAAAGTTAAACTGCATTGCTGCTAAATAGGGCCACCATCTAGTAGCATAATAATATTGAAGCAAGCATATTAGAAAAACACATGTAAAAATTACAAATGCGTCATAGTAGGCCATATAATTAACAAATATGCGTACTGGACAAATAGGGGCAAGCTACCAAAAATGAATAGAACAGCAAAAAGGACCAAGCAGCCATAAAGTCCCATAAAAATCAATATTATATTAACAACTTAAAAAACCACCAGATACAGTACAATGATGCGAGAGAGGAAAACAGAGATGTATACCCAATGGCCATATATGACGGGTCAAGGCACCATCCCATAACCTGCTTGGATGTAACAATACACCGCATGATAATAAATAACCATGATTAAATAGAAACAATATTGGAAC
The DNA here is from genome assembly GCF_051348905.1 of Ranitomeya variabilis. Lineage (NCBI taxonomy): Eukaryota > Metazoa > Chordata > Amphibia > Anura > Dendrobatidae > Ranitomeya > Ranitomeya variabilis. The sequence continues at coordinate 656,364,854 of NC_135234.1, forward strand.
AGTGCCACAACCTGGGAAATAGTAGATGTTAAATCAACTTACGTACATACCCGTTATATACAGGGAAGGCAGGATGGGTAGGTGACCGGACCCGACCCCGACGCGTGTTTCGGAGCGGGCAACTCCTTCATCAGGGTTCATTCAGAGAAAGGTACGCCTTGTTATGGCTAGTGGGCACACATGAATTGGCCAATTTGTACGCTAATTACCTTAAAGTGGTATTGCCATCTCCAAGATTTTATCCCAATATGTAGTAGGCATAATAATAATAACATTAGCAAATACCTCCAATTAGAAATGTAGTACAGTTTTTCTGATTTGCTATGCAGCTTTCCTCATGTGCAGGACATTGTAGTAGTTTAGGTATCCATGGTTATGACCACTCATATAGTGACAGTTAGTTGCTAGTGATTGTAACCATGGATACTGAAGCTACTGCAGTGCCCTGCACCTGAGATAAGAGACATAGGGAATCAGAAGAACTACACTATATTTCTAATTTGAGGTATTTGCTATTATTATTATTATTATTATTATTACATCAACTACATATTTAGATATGATCTTGGAGATGGAATACCCCTTTAGTAATTTAAGTACATTCTATATAGCAGTTATGCAATTTAAATTTTATATATTTATTTTGTTTTAGTCGACAACCCCCAGAGCCCTTCCTCCCAACTACCCAGCCCTCCACCTCCAAAACCAACTTCTCCACCATTACAGAAGATCGACTCTCCACTCTACTCTCAAGATCGCATCTCACCACCTGTGCACTTCCCACTTCATCCCAAACCTCGCCACAGTCTTCATCCCAACTCTAACCCATCTCTTCAACCTATCACTAACAACTGGCGTTTTCCCCTTAAGCTTTAAACATGCCTCAATCACACCTATCCTCAAAAAGCCCTCTCTTGACCCATCCTCTGTATCTAGCTATCGCCCTATATCACTTCTCCCCTATGCTTCAAAACTACTGGAACAACACGTCCATCTTGAACTGTTCTCCCATCTATCTTCCTGCTCCCTCTTCGACCGCTTACAATCATGCTTCCGGTCATACCACTCCACTGAAACTGCCCTAACTAAGGTCATCAATGACCTATTAACCGCCAAGAGCAAGCGACACTACTCTGTCCTCCTCCTCCTGGACCTGTCCTCTGCCTTTGACACAGTGGACCATTCCCTATTACTACAGACCCTCTCATCCCTTGGCATCACAGACTTGGCCCAATCCTAGATCTCGTCATACCTAACTGACCGAACATTCAGCGTCTCCCATTCACACACCACCTCCTCACCTCGCCCCCTATCTGTCGGAGTCTCGCAAGGTTCAGTTCTAGGGCCCCTGCTCTTCTCCATTTACACTTTTGGCCTGGGACAGCTCATAGAATCTCATGGTTTTCAGTATCATCTCTATGATGATGATACACAGATCTACATCTCTGGACCAGATATCACCACCCTACTAACCAGAATCCCTCAATGTCTATCTGCTATTTCATCCTTCTTCTCCTCTAGATTTCTAAAACTCAACAAGAACAAAACAGAATTCATTGTCTTTCGCCCATCTCACGCAAACCCCCCAACGAACCTATCCATTACAGTAAACGGCTGCCCACTCTCCCCAGTCCCACAAGCTCGCTGTTGGGTTAATCCTTGACACTGATCTCTCCTTCAAATCACATATCCAAGCCCTTTCCATTTCCTGCCGCCTTCAACTCAAAAATATTTCACGGATCCGTACATTCCTAAACCAAGAATCTTCAAAAACCCTAATCCATGCCCTCATCATCTCCCGCCTCGACTACTGTAACCTCCTGCTCTGTGGCCTCCCCTATAACACTCTCGCACCCCTTCAATCTATTCTAAACTTAGCTGCCCGACTAAACCACCTGCCCCCCGCTATTCCCCAGCCTCTCCCCTCTGTCAATCGCTTCACTGGCTCCCCATTACCCAGAGACTCCAGTACAAAAGCCTAACCATGACATACAAGGCCATCCACAACCTGTCTCCTCCATACATCTGTGACCTCGTCTCTCGGTACTTTCCTGCACACAACCTCTGATCCTCACAAGATCTCCTTCTCTACTCCCCTCTTATCTCCTCTTCCCACAATCGCATACAAGATTTCTCTCGCGCATCACCCCTACTCTGGAACTCTCTACCACAACATATCAGACTTTCACCTACCATCGAAACATTCAAAAAGAACCTGAAGACCTACCTTTTCCTGCAAGCCTACAACCTGCAGTAACCACCGATCAACCAAACCACTGCACGACCAGCTCTATCCTCACCTACTGTATTCTCACCCATCCCTTGTAGATTGTGAGCCTTCGAGGGCAGGGTCCTCTCTCCTCCTGTGCCAGCTGTGACTTGTATTGTTCAAAATTATTGTACTTGTTTTTATTATGTATATCCCTCCTCACATGTAAAGCGCCATGGAATAAATGGCGCTATAATAATAAATAATAATAATATATTCAATGTCTGCATACGTCTCAGTGCTTACAGAGTGCTGCTGTATTTTTTGGCTTATATATACAGTGGGCGAAATAAGTATTTGATCCCTTGCTGATTTTGTAAATTTACCCATTGACAAAGACATGAACAGTATATAATTTTAAGGGTAGGTTAATTTTAACATTGAGAGATAGAATTTCAAAAATAAAATCCAGAAAATTACATTGTGTAAATTATATAAATTTATTTGCATTTTGAAGTGAGAAATAAGTATTTGATCCTCTGCCAACCATTAAGAGTTCTGGCTTCTACAGACCAGTTAGACGCTCCTAATCAACTCGTTACCTGCATTAAAGACAGCTGTAAGACATAGTAACCTTTATAAAAGACTTCTGTCCACAGGCTCAATTAATCAGTCAGACTGTAACCTCTACAACATGGGCAAGACCAAAGAGCTTCATAAGGATGTCAGGGACAAGATCATAGACCTGCACAAAGCTGGGCTGGAATGGGCTACAAAACCATAAGTAAGACAGTGGGTGAGAATGAGACAACTGTTGGTGCAATAGTAAGAAAATGGAAGAAATACAAAATGACTGTCAAGCGACATGATCTGGAGCACCATGCAAAATCTCACCTTATGGAATATCCGTGCTCATGAGGAAGGTGAGAAATCAGCCTAAAACTACAGGGGGAACTTGTTAATGATCTCAAGGCAGCTGGGACAACAGTTGCACTGGGGGCTAACTTATGCTCTGCATACCTTTGCACACTTTCCTAATAAAAAGTGTATGCTTCACATGTAAAGTGATGTGTCACGTGATATGGTTTTATTGTGAATTAATATGTTAAACAATGTACTGATGTTCGGGTACAGTGCAAGTCATATATCTTTATAGGCAGGGGCGCCGCTACCATGTGGCAAGTTGAGTACTTTGTCTCAGCTGCACTGCCTTCAATGAAGAGAGGGGGCGGCAGATTCTGCCAGTGTAGTAACTGAATTTGCGTCCCAGACGCATGTTCAGTTACTACTGTATTCAAGGCTTTTATATATTCACAATATATGCTCAATTCAAAATCATAAATTTCCCTCTCCTCCAGGGAACTCTGTACCAAACCAATATTAATCTCACAAATGTCAGATCAAAACAATAAAATGACCATGACCATGGTACTGATTAAAACAACATTTTATTGGAAAAATCCTTAAAAGAATACACACAATATGCCTATTGAATGAAAGGTGCCAGACCACAACAAGAGACGCTAGGTATTTGGGGTAAATCCCACATTAATGGCCACATATTAAGCAGTTGCTATACCATAATGACTATACAAGGTATTTTTTGTGAACTCCAAATTTTATATCATGTTCTCAATTATAAGGTTAGTAAAATGCTAGTCCCTTTTTCCCTAATTGCAGAGTTTTTCCTACAATAGATCACCTTATATGCATATACTGGAATGCTACTACATTACCTTGTGGTATGGCCTAATGGGGGAAATACCTCGGCGTCCTATAGCCCCGACGCGCGTTTCGCATTACTGCTTCTTCGGGAGGCATGTGGCCATTAATGTGGGATTTACCCCAAATACCTAGCGTCTCTTGTTGTGGTCTGGCACCTTTCATTCAATAGGCATATTGTGTGTATTCTTTTAAGGATTTTTCCAATAAAATGTTGTTTTAATCAGTACCATGGTCATGGTCATTTTATTGTTTTGATCTGACATTTGTGAGATTTGTATTCAAGGCTTCCAACCATCCCGAATGGCCGAATCCCCTCATCCAGCCCTCCCCGGCTCATATGACCGGTCACGTGATCGTGACATCATCACAGGTCCTCAACCTGAAGTCACTCCTCTTCTGCATCTGCTGGGGCTTCTCATAGAAGGCTGTTCTGTGTGCACAGGACCTGTGACGATGTCACCGGATGGGAGGAGTCAGGGGTCACATGATCAGTGGCCTCAGTGTATTCAGGACTCTGCTGTGCTGGTTGTCATGGTGCTGGAAGAGGGTAAGCTTATGTGTGGGGTCAGGAAGGGTTTACAGTGTGGATGTGGTGGAGTGGAGCCGTGTGTGTGCGGAACGGAGCCATGTGTACGAGGTGTGCGGAGCTGATCCGCGTGTGCACAGAGCGGAGCCGCGTGTGCACGAGGTGTGCGGAGCTGATCCACGTGTGTACAAGGCGTGCGGAGCTGAGCCGCGTTTGTGCGAGGTGTGCGGAGCTGAGCCACGTGTGTGCGAGGTGTGCGGAGCTGAGCCTCGTGTGTACGAGGTGTGCGGAGCTGAGCCGCGTGTGTGCGAGGTGTGCGGAGCTAAGCCGCGTGAGTACGGGGTGTATGGAGCGGAGCCCTGTGTGTACAAAATGGAGCCCTGTGTGTACAAAGTGTATGAAGCTGACCCGTGTATGTGTACGGAGAGGTGCAGAGCTGTGTGTGTATGGGGGGCGCCATTTTGCAGTTCGCCTCAGGCAGCAGAGAGGATAGGTTTACCCCTGTTTATAGGACAAGAGATAGGGGAAATATAGTGTTTGTGTAAGGATTAGGATAAGGGTTAAGGATAAGGATAAGATAGGATAAGGGTTCGTTTAGGAGTTAGAACTCTGTGGGGCACTGTAGAGTAGGAGATTAGATTGAATTAGGTTCAGAACTGGTTTCAGTCAGAGTAGTGACAGTTGAGAAAGGGGGTGGGGCCAGATAGTGGCGGGAAGAGTGTCTCCCTGAGGTAATCAGTGAGAGGAGTTTAGCAGAGTTGTCAGGTTGTGAGAGGAACAAGTCTGAGAGGAGAAGCTCAAAAGTCCAGGCCCCTATACCACTAGCTCTCACCTGTTACTCTGCAGCGCTGATTATTGGGACCCATTATCTATGACACGCACATGAACTTCTAAAGGTTACCTTGCACACCCTGGTCGGTCCCAAAGAATTAACACAATGCGTCTAAAGAAGGTCTAAGAAAAGACCAAAACGTTATGCTTATTTTTTTGGATTATACAGTATATCCATAAATAAATTAATATTTGCTGTTTACTTTTTTGAGTGTCGGATTCTTTTCATATTATTCTGATACAGGGGCTGGTAACCCTTATCTGAGCACCACAAACTGAGTAGGAGTGACGTGTCATATTATTGAACTATGGGCGGTATGAGACACAAGGTGGAGAGGATCAGAGCAGCATGAGAGAGAGAGTGGCTAGGCTTAATGATAAATCCCAAAACGTTCAAGACCTACGGTCTGAAAAGGATTGGCAGTGGCATCCTTTATTTTCAACCAGGATGAGGAAAGTGGACGGGGTGCATCAAGAAGAAACTAGCATGGCTACTCAGGGAGCTGCGGTACCGGAGGATACGGTACGGGAACGAGAAATGGCAGGAAGGACCAGAGACAGTTCAGGGAAAGGAATGTCCTTGAAGTATGATGATTACGGTGCCATGTCTGTGATAAAACTGGACGAGCTCAGTAAAGTTGTTTTATTAAAAATTAACATGGACTCGGACCTTCATTGTGTGGTGCTGAAGAACTCTGGAATGCAGCAACCTGAGGAAAACTTTATTTCACAAGTGAGTGACTGGCAATGTACACACATTACTCAGACTGGACATGATGTTTATGTAGCGGAGTGCCAGGGTATGGAAATACAGAAGCCCCTCGGCATGACTACCACCCTGGCCCCCGGTACACAGTCACCAAGAAAACCATTGGTAACATATTACGCCATAAAGGTTTAAAACCCTGCAGTGCCCATAAGGTCCCCCTTCTCAAGAAGGCACATGCGCAGGCCCATCTGAAGTTTGCCAATGAACAACTGGATAATTCTGTGAGTGATTGGGAGAAGGTGCTGTGGTCAGATGAGACAAAAATTTATCTCTTTGGCATTAACTCAACTCGCCGTGTTTGGAGGAAGCTGCCTATGACCCAAAGACCCCACAATCAAGCGTGGAGGTGAAAACATTATGTTTTGGGGGTGTTTCTCTGCTATGGGCACAGTACTACTTCACCGCATCAACGGGAGAATGGATGGAGCCATGTACCATAAAACTCTGAGTGACAACCTCCTTCCCTCCTCCAGGACATTAAAAATGGGTTGTGGCTTGGTCTTCCAGCAAGACAATGACCCAACGCATACAGCCAAGGCAACAAAGGAGTGGCTCAAAAAGAAGCACATTAAGATCATTTAGTGGCCTAGTCAGTCTCCAGACCTTAATCCCATAGAAAACTTATGGAGGGAGATGAAGCTCTGAGTTGCCAAGCGACATCCTCAAAATTATAATGATTTAGAGATGATCTGCAAAGGGGAGGGGACCACAAATCATCCTGACATGTGTGCACACCTCATCATGAACTACAAAAACGTTTGACTGCTGTGCTTGCCAAAAAGGGTGTCACGCTGCAGATATGCAGGATCATACAAGCTCCACTAGATGGCAATAGAGTAGAGGCAGGAAAGAAAGTCTGTCAGAACAGACCTGCAGCGAGGCTACCACCAGGTGGCAGCAGAATAGTCAAACAAGCCAGGTCAAAACCTAGAGAGTAATGCAGTACAAAGGGAAAACACCAAATACAGAGTCAGCGGGGTGCCAGGGGGTCAATACCAGTCAGAAGCCGAAGTACCAGAAGCAAGAGATGAAGTCAGGTCAGGATCAAACCCAGGTCAAACACAGGGAAATCCAAATACTAAGGGAAACACTAAGTCAGGACGGAGAGAGAGGAGGGAACAGACACGAGCGAAGTCAGCTACAGCAGCAGGACAAATCAGGGTAACATCAGAGTCAGATACTCACGCCGTAGGCAGAAAATATAACTGACACCACCTGCAGGATGCAGCGGAGATAAATAGAAAACCTGAACCCAGAATGAGGCAGAGCAAAGTTAACCCCTGACATGATCAGACGGGGAAAGGGGTAGACAGAACTCAAAACCCGGTCGAGATCATGACAAAGGGTTTTGCCACCAAGTAATAAGTCTTGTTTGCCAGAGGGATCAAATACTTATCTCTCACTGCAAAATGCAAATAAATGTATATAATTTATACAATGTGATTTTCTGGATTTTATTTTTGATATTCTATCTCTCAATGTTAAAATTAACCTACCCTTAAAATTATAGACTGTTTATGTCTTTGTCAGTGGGCAAACTTACTAAATCAGTAAGGGATCAAATACTTATTTCCCCCACTGTAATACAGTCACATAAGTTTGTATCTGTTTATGCCTGCTTGATTTTGTTAGGTCAGTTTGTTGTTTTTGTAGTATACCTCTATTTGAAGTCACTCAAATCACTAGCTATTCCCTTTCTAAGGCCATGTTCACAAGTTGAGTATTTGTTCAGTGTAAAAATCAGAGGAAAAGTATAATAGAAACATGTGCACCACTTCTGCATTTTTCACCCACTCCTGTTTTTTGCTTACAAATACTGATGTAAAATACTAATCAAATACGGAATGTGTGAATATGGCCTAAAATGGATTTACACTGAAAATGATCTACTGTACTTGTTCACTTGATTTTTGCTGCACTCTAGGGTCACGTGTCAGATTTCCAGGGATGCTGCATTTGTGAAAGTGCAGGTGACTCAAATAAAGTGGTTATTCAGTGTATATACAGTGGGGGGAAAAAGTATTTCGTCAGCCACCAATTGTTTTCACACTTAAAAAGATGAGAGAGGCCTGTAATTGACATCATAGGTGTACCTATGTATTAGGTGTATTAATGAGAGTCAAAATTGAGAAAACAAATCCAGAAAATCACCTTGCCTGATTAGGCAAGATTTATTTTGCAAATTATGCTGGAAAATAAGTATTTGGTCATTAACAAACGTTCATCTCAATATTTTGTTATATATCTTTTGTTGGCAATGACAGTGGTCAAATATTTTCTGTAAGTCTTCACAAGGTTGGCTCACACTGTTGGTGGTATGTTGGTATTTTGACCCATTCCTCCTCCGTGTGGTTCTGTTATTTTTGCTCACCGTTCTTGTGATCATTTTGACCCCTCGGGGTGAGATCTTGCGTGGAGCCCCAGATTGAGGGAGATTATCAGTGGTCTTGTATGTCTTCCATTTTCTTATTATTGCTCCCACAGTTGATTTCAGCATACCAAGCTGCTTGCCTATTAGATAGATGTCCATATATATTATACTATAACAAGTATACAAATGTACACAAATATATTTTGGTAGATCGACTTACTCAGCTGCTTAAAGAGGTACTCACAGGAACACTTTCCGTTTAAGTTTTCAACTGGTTTATTAAAACTGCATAAACCAATCCAAAATTAGGTAAACAAACAATGCCCTTCTGGCATAACAGGAAAAACAAAATAGCATACAGTACAGTCTGTGTGGCTGTGGGCATCCGCCTTCTCAGGGGAAGAAAAACAAGATTTAGTTCTCTTTAACATGAGCACAGCTCTGGAGCTCTCATCTCCTGACACACTGAACACTGAATGAATCCAAAGGCTCCACATTTAACTTCTGGACCACACCCTGGGGTGGAGATATGGCAAACAGCCTCCCACCCACTCCTCAGTTGTTAACAAAAAAACAGCTTTTAATATGGCTGATTAACCCCTCTCATTTTTCCAGGTTCATATCACTGAGGTTAACATCCTGAGTAACACATATCTCTCCTCTAGTATTTTACTAGTGACTTCTTACAATACAATCAATTTTTCTTTTCCCAATATTTTATTTCTTCATGCATTATATTGTTCCAGTTTGTCAAACACTTTAACAAATTTGGCAAATTAATTTCCAGGAATAGTTCTGTGTTTTTAACATTTGTCTTTTTAATGCTTTTGTGCCTTCGCATTTTGCAAACCTTCAATTAATATTATCTTACAATTCTAGCAAATGTTATTAGTAATTTTATGAAAGAGAAACATTAGCATTTCCATACATGTTGTAAGTACGCTATTGCAATTCTCTTTAAGAAGACAAAGAAAACAGCTGAGGCCCTGACGTGCTCCCTTAATGACCCTGGAAGCTGTTTCACAATCGTAGAAACTATTCGATGGAACATACAGCTTACACATTTGTGTCTTTTGTACCACATTCTTCCAAATAGTTCTAGTAAGAAATAAGGGTCGATATGCACATCCATATTATGGATCCCATGCCTCACCTCTAAATTTCTACATAGTCTCATAAACATTAAGTCTGTGATGCTCTCCTAGAAACATCATCACAAGTCATAGCTGAGGCAAGATATGTTTCTTCCTACAGATATCCAGGTATGGTTTGCAAGATTGAACAAGGCTTGATGCCCATGACCATGACTGTATACCCTCCAGCTTCCAGAGAAGTCTAACGGTCTCCATATCCATGCAATTTCATACAGGAGCATACAGGGTTTTTTTCTCGTATTTGGACTTATGCCGTGTTGCATACCATTTTACAGATATACTGTATTCTCCCTAAGATCCCAAAGAAACCAAAAAGTGGTGGTGCTGGGAAAAATATTAATGGTCTCTTAAAGAGGTTGTCTGCTACTAGGACAATTCCATCTCAATCTGAATCTTTGCCCCCGGTAAAATAAAAATGCATATACTCACCTTCCGTGCCGGCACTGCTCCAGCGGTGTCGTCACTCGCATTCCCGGGGCTCACATGAGGTTGTTATGTTACGTGCGCCCTGTGCTCAATCAGCACTGGTGTCACTGTCCCCATCTTCAGACGTATAACTAATCAAGAAGAGGTGAGCGGCAAGCGGCATTACCTTTCCTGACACCCCCATATACAAGAACACTCTGGCAGTAGCTTAAAGAGGTTGTCCACTACTAGGACAATCCCTTCTTGATCTTAATGTTTGGTGCCAATAAAATTAAAAAGTTTATGCTCAACTCCCGTGCCGGCGCTGATAATTTTCTACAGCCCTTGAATGATGGTATAAATATTCACATGGCCCCTGGCAGAAAAAAGGTTTCCCATCCCTGATCTAATATGTACTGGGGTCTTAAGGCCAAAATCAGTGAATTTAGCCTACTTAGACCTAATGGGCTTGGAGGTCTTTAGGGCAAGAAAAGTGGAAATCATGAAACTAACATTTCCTAGATTTGAACATGAGACAACACTTCATTCATCCACCCAACTCAAGTCATTGCTAATATATAATTTTCCTAAAGGAGTATATATCAAAAGATTGTTCATAACATAAAAACTTTATGTTCCTTATGCCTTTTGTCATTAATGTTATTTGGGCAATATAGACTGATTATAAACTGGGGAATATAAGTGTTTAATTTTGCTTTGAGATACAAATGTTATTACTATGGCATAGTTTGCATTTGCACGAAAGTTTTACAAGTGCTTATGGGTGGCAGTTATTGTAGATTTGTCATTACATGCTATGAATTCCCATTTAAGTAATATGGGCATAGTAGAATAGTAGACGCATTAGTATTTATGCATAAACTACTCTGCAGCAATTAGAGGAAATTTCCACCCACAATTTCATATCCTGTTCTATGTAAAACTCAAAAATTACCACACAAGGTAGAACACTACTTACCTGTAAGAGATAAAAGGATGCCTTAGCAGAGCTCCTGAAACAAGTTAAGTAACACAAATTGCTATAATGGATCCACTTTCTTTTACAGCGCAGATTTATCCCCAAACCACAATTGTAATTGCTGTGCAATTGTTTCTGAATTTCATTTTTTACTATCTACTTTATCTAGTTTTTTATGTTTTGAAACTTATAATAAAAGTATATTAAGTAAAAATATATTTGTTTGTTACTTGGCGCAGTATGGCAATCAGAAATGTCATTATTTGCACCCTTGGACCTTTTTGCCAGTAAAAACGACGTGAAGATGAACAACTTGTACAGATGAAAAAGGTGCTCTATTAAATGCTCATAAGGAAAAAAGTAATTTGGAAGGGGGAAATATTCTCAGAATATACCATCAATTTCTGATCGGTGAGGTATAATGCTGGTCTTTCAAAGAGGTTGTAGTATTTTAGCCTTGTCAGTGTTTATCCAGGCCCTGTGTCACTTTCATAGATGAGGCTGTGTTGGGTCACGTGGCTCACCAGGATTTCAGGGAATAGCACTTCTGTTTTGTTCCAAAAAACTGCAGTTTAAACTCCACAAACCAGAATTGTAGCAGGGCAACAATTTAATGTGCCCCTTCCAAAAAAACACATGTATAAACATGCATTAGGACAAATTCAGGTGTCCTTGTATCACAGTCCGAGTACGAATCACGTTACATAGACTGGCCATGGGCCTCTAGCCCCAAACTTGACAGCCTCATAAGCATGTATGAGGCTCTATTGAGTTCAGGTTGGAAGGCCTGGTACCAGTCTGTGCATTATAGTTTGTGTTTCACAGATGTCTGAATTCAACCTTAGAACAAAGCTGACTTTGTCCCCAAAAAGTGGGATACAGTGGGAACGGAAAGTATTCGGACCCCTTTAAATTTTTCACTCTTTATTTCATTGCAGACATTTGATAAATTCAAAAAAGTTATTTTTTTTCTCATTAATGTACACTTTGCACCCCATCCTGACTAAAAAAAACAGAAATGTAGTAATTTTTTCAAATTTATTAAAAAAATAAAAAAGAAAACGGACATATCACATGGTCATAAGTATTCAGACCCTTTGCTCAGTATTGACTAGAAGCACCTTTTGAGCTAGTACAGCCAGGAGTCTTCTTTTGAATGACGCAACAAGTTTTTCACACCTGGATTTGGGGATCCTCTGCCATTCTTCATTGCAGATCCTCTCCAGCTCCGTCAGGTTGGATGGTGAACGTTGGTGAACAGCCATTTTCAGGTCTCTCCAGGGATGCTCAATTGGGTTTAGGTCAGGGCTCTGGCTGGGCCAGTCAAGAATGGTCACAGAGTTGTTCTGAAGCCACTCCTTTGTTATTTTAGCTGTGTGCTTAGGGTCATTGTCTTGTTGGAAGGTGAACCTTTGGCCAAGTCTGAGGTCCAGAACACTCTGGAGGATGTTTTCATTCAGGACATCTCCGTACTTGGCCGCATTCGTCCTGTCCCTGCAACTGAAAAACACCCCCATAGCATGATGCTGCCACCGCCATGTTTCACTGTTGGGATTGTATTGGGCAGGTGATGAGCAGTGCCAGGTTTTCTCCACACATACTGCTTAGAATTATCACCAAAAAGGTCTATCTTCATCTCATCAGACCAGGTAATTTTATTTCTCATAGTCTGGGAGTCCTTCATGTGTTTTTTTAGCAAACTCTATGCGAGCTTTCATATGTCTTGCACTGAGGAGAAATAAGAAACTTGGCACTCAACCTAAGATTCTTAGATGCAGCAGTATTTTAATGAAAACCAGTAGCAGTACAATCCAAAAGTTTCGGTCAAACCATGACCTTCCTCAGTGTACTAGAAATATACATATACAATTAGATATCATTGTGTTGAAGTATAACCACTTATAACATATCATGTAAACTGACACTAATGGTAGTAAAGGAGAAACCATATAAAACCATATACAGTATATATAAAAAAGAAAAAATCATATAAAAGAATAAACAAGAAAACACATGGAATAGGAGGATCCCATGAATAGGAAGCCTACCCGACTGTTTGGAAGAATTAGACCTGTTGTGATTACGAAGTGCAGTTGGTCATTGTAATTGGGATAGTTCTGCAACAAAATGGTGTAGCCTTATAAGAAATACAATCTTGGGGAAAGATGCAAGATAAATTCGTTTAACCCACGTATTTTTATGTGAGGGAGAAGTAGTCAAGCAGACTGGGGATGCTGTATTGAAAATATATTCGACCATAATAATGTGTATATGAACTCAATGGTAATTTAATATAAAATATCATTTAAAGTTAATGCTGAAATACCTATTATTTGCGGTTTGAAGAGAGGCGGGTGGATCCGGTATCCACCGGTTATCCTATTGGCACCGTCTAGTATAAAAACCAGTGTGGTTAGGTGGGCATAAATATACATATTAGAAGGTGATGCAGATTGTTGCTTACCAGTGGTGACAGTGGAGATTGGATCTTCTTGTGGAGAGAAGTGCCCGCCGTTGGAGATCTGGGCTCAGACTGCTGTTTATATGCAGTCAATCTAAGCTGTGGGCAGGAGGCCTTGGAGTGCGCACAGCGGAAGTGACGAGGCCGTCGGCAGGAAGTGCGTAGCTGTGCGTTCCACTATGCTCCTAGTGGGTAGCTTGCGTTCCACTGTCCTAGGGATGCGCACGGTGAAAGTGACGCAGCCGGTGATGATACGGTCTGCGCTCCGTCAGCAGGAAGTGCGTCGATGAGCGTTCCACTGCGCTCCTAGTGAGTTTGCGTTCCACTGACATTACCACCTGGAATTGTGCATTCTAATGTGTCTGGAAATAGAGTGAAATATAGCTAAGGCTACGTTCACATTTGCGGTGTGCGCCGCAGCGTCGCCGCCGCAACGCACAGCGCAAATGTGAACACATGCACAACGCAGCTTTTTGCGCCGCATGCGTCCTTTTTTTCATTGATTTTGGACGCAGCAAAAATGCAACTTGCTGCGTCCTCCGCGACCCGACGCGGGCGCCGCAGGGACGCATGCGGCGCAAAAAGCAAGTGCACCGCATGTCCATGCGCCCCCATGTTAAATATAGGGGCGCATGATGCATGCGGCGCCGCTGCGGCGCCCGCCGCTGCGGCGGGCGCCACTAATGTGAACGTAGCCTAAATGTATATTGTTGTATTCTATACGTTATATGTTGAGCATAAAAAGTGGATGGCCAATGTTGAAGAAAAAAAGGGAATAATATCTTGTGACCATAAGTTATAGCAGTCGGATAGGTAGAGAGATCCGTAGTGGGGACCAAGTAGACATTTGCAAGAACATTTTCAATATAATCGACTCTGTAAAGAGGAACATTAGAGTTAATGATACAGCATAAGTGAATTGATCGATCATAAGTATATTATAACGACATAAACATATACAATAGAATAAACCATCACAGCCAAAGCAGATATTGAAGTGAGGAATATCGTAATTCATGTGTCAGTTTACATGATATGTTATAAGTGGTTATACTACAACACAATATCTAATTGTATATGTATATTTCTATATTTCTAGGACACTGAGGAAGGTCATGGTTTGACCGAAACGTTTGGATTGTACTGCTACTGGTTTTCATTAAAATACTGCTGCATCTAAGAATCTTAAGTTTGAGTGCCAAGTTTCTTATATCTTACACACGGGTTTGGGACCCTACTTGAGCACCTAGACGATTGTGCCACGGTTTTTTCACTTGCACTGAGGAGAGGCTTCCGTTGGGCTACTCTGCCATAAAGTCCCAACTGGTGGAGGGCTGCAGTGATAAGTTGACTTTGTGGAACTTTCTCCCATCTCCCTACTGCATCTCTGGAGCTCAGCCAGAGTAATCTTGGGATTTTTCTTTACCTCTCTCACCAAGGCTTTTCTCCCTCGATTGCTCAGTTTGTCTGGACGGCCAGGTCTTGGAAGACTTCTGGTGGTCCCAACCTTCTTCCATTTAAGGATTAAGCCCACTGTGCTCTAAGAAACCTTGAGTACTGCAGAAATTCTGTTGTAACCTTGGCCAGATCTGTGCCTTGCCACAATTCTGTCTCTGAGCTCCTTGGCCAGTTCCTTTGACCTCATAGAACAGTCTCAGCACTGTACCCCAGATGGTGCACATTACAGAGTCTCACCCTTCCGCTGACCCAACGCAATAATGGCAGATGTTACGTCAGAGCTCCCAGGGTCGGCTACCCCACCTGCGGTACTCACACAGAGGGGAGGTAACGACAAGCGTAGGATGATGACAGTCCATTGAGTCCATACAAAGTCCAAGGCCAGTTGACGTTAGAGTCACAACCTGGTTTATCCACGCTTTCTTCAGCGTTGGACAAGGTGTGCAGAGCGGCAGTGGAGAAAATCTCTCTTAGCAGAAGACTTCATCCACTATAAGTTCATGCTCAAAACCTATAACTCTGCCCTTTATCTGGCCAAACAATCCTACTTCACCACCCTCATCACCTCACTATCCAACAACCCAAAACGACTTTTTGAAACCTTAAACTCCATCCTGAAACCTAAAGTACAGGCCCCCATCACCAATCTCAGTGGTGAGGATCTTTCTGTAGCTTGGTGAGCCGGGGTGTTATGACCCCAATGGCGAGGGTCTCAGAGGAACGTGGAAGTCTGCAGAGTACAAAAATCCAGCTCATAGGGCAGTGGTAACTGGGTTGACCATATATCTACTCCTAACGCCAACACTAGAAGTAGCCGGGGATCATTCCTACGTTGATTCTAGATGACACGCGCCAGCCGGAGAATCTAGCTACCCCTAGTAGAGGAAAACAAAGACCTTTCTTGCCTCCAGAGAAGGGGACCCCAAAGCTGGATAGAAGCCCCCCACAAATAATGACGGTTAGGTAAGAGGAAATGACAAACACAGAAATGAACCAGGTTTAGCACAGAGAGGCCCGCTTACTGATAGCAGAATAAAGAAAGGTAACTTATATGGTCAACAAAAACCCTATCAAAATCCACACTGGAAATTCAAGAACCCCCGAACCGTCTAACGGTCCGGGGGGAGAACACCAGCCCCCCTAGAGCTTCCAGCAAAGGTCAGGATATAGATTTGGAACAAGCTGGACAAAAATACAAAACCAAAACAAATAGCAAAAAGCAAAAGGCAGACTTAGCTGATATAACTGGAACCAGGATCAGTAGACAAGAGCACAGCAGACTAGCTCTGATAACTACGTTGCCAGGCATTGAACTGAAGGTCCAGGGAGCTTATATAGCAACACCCCTAACTAACGACCCAGGTGCGGATAAAAGGAATGACAGAAAAACCAGAGTCAAAAAACTAGTAACCACTAGAGGGAGTAAAAAGCAAATTCACAACAGTACCCCCCCCTTAGTGAGGGGTCACCGAACCCTCACCACGACCACCAGGGCGATCAGGATGAGCGGCATGAAAGGCACGAACCACAAATATCATCCAGATAAACAATCAAAAATTTATCCAGATACTTCCGGAAAATGTCATGCATAAAGGACTGAAAAACTGAAGGCGCATTGGAGAGCCCAAAAGGCATCACCAAGTACTCAAAATGACCTTCGGGCGTATTGAATGCGGTTTTCCATTCATCACCTTGCTTAATGCGCACAAGGTTGTACGCACCACGAAGGTCTATCTTGGTGAACCACTTGGCACCCTTAATCCGGGCAAACAAGTCAGACAACAGCGGTAAAGGATACTGAAATTTGACAGTGATCTTATTTAAAAGCCGATAATCAATACAAGGTCTCAAAGATCCGTCCTTTTTTGCCACAAAAAAGAATCCCGCACCAAGAGGGGAAGAAGACGGACGAATATGTCCTTTCTCCAGAGACTCCTTGATATATGAACGCATAGCGGTATGTTCAGGTACCGACAGATTAAACAGTCTTCCCTTAGGAAATTTACTGCCTGGGATCAAATCTATAGCACAGTCACAGTCCCTATGAGGAGGCAGTGCACTGGACTCAGACTCACTGAAGACATCCTGATAATCAGACAAATACTCCGGAACTTCCGAAGGCGTAGAAGAAGCAATAGACACAGGCAGGGAATCCCCATGAATACCACGACAGCCCCAACTTGAGACTGACATAGCCTTCCAGTCCAGGACTGGATTATGGGTCTGTAACCATGGCAGCCCCAAAACAACCAAATCATGCATTTTATGTAAAACCAGGAAACGTATCACCTCGCGGTGTTCAGGAGTCATGCACATGGTAACCTGTGTCCAATACTGCGGTTTATTTGCTGCCAATGGTGTAGCATCAATACCCCTAAGAGGAATAGGATTTTCTAATGGTTCAAGAGTAAAACCACAGCGCTTAGCAAATGAGAGATCCATGAGACTCAGGGCAGCACCTGAATCTACAAACGCCATGACAGGATAAGATGACAGTGAGCAAATCAAAGTTACAGACAGAATAAATTTAGGTTGCAAATTACCAACGGTGACAGGACTAACAACCTTAGCTATACGTTTAGAGCATGCTGAGATAACATGTGTAGAATCACCACAGTAGTAGCACAAGCCATTCCGGCGTCTATGAATTTTCCGCTCATTTCTAGTCAGGATTCTATCACATTGCATTAAATCAGGTGTCTGTTCAGACAACACCATGAGGGAATTTGCGGTTTTTCTATCACATTGCACCGAATTAGGTGTCTGTTCAGACAACACCATGAGGGAATTTGCGGTTTTGCGCTCCCGCAACCGCCGGTCAATTTGAATAGCCAGTGCCATAGTATCATTCAGACCTGTGGGAATGGGAAAACCCACCATAACATTCTTAATGGCTTCAGAAAGGCCATTTCTAAAATTAGCGGCCAGTGCACACTCGTTCCAATGTGTCAGCACGGACCATTTCCGAAATTTTTGGCAATACACTTCAGCCTCGTCCTGCCCCTGAGACATAGCCAGCAAGGCCTTTTCTGCCTGAATCTCAAGATTGGGTTCCTCATAAAGTAAACCGAGCGCCAGAAAAAACGCATCAAGATCAGCCAATGCCGGATCTCCTGGCGCCAGCGAAAAAGCCCAATCCTGAGGGTCGCCCCGTAAGAACGAAATAACAATTTTTACTTGCTGAGCAGAATCTCCAGATGAACAGGGTCTCAGGGACAAAAACAATTTACAATTATTCACGAAATTCCTAAACTTAAACCTGTCTCCGGAAAACAGTTCAGGAATCGGTATTTTAGGTTCTGACCTAGGATTTCTGATAACATAGTCTTGTATGCCCTGCACACGAGTAGCCAGCTGGTCCACACTTGTAATCAAGGTCTGGACATTCATGTCTGCAGCAAGCATAGCCACTCTGAGGTAAAGGGGAAGAAGAAAAAAAAAAAAACTCAGAATCTTCTTTCTTATAATCCCTCTTCTGCAATGCATTAAACATTTAATACTGGCCTGGCAAACTGTTATGACCCCAATGGCGAGGGTCTCAGAGGAACGTGGAAGTCTGCAGAGTACAAAAATCCAGCTCATAGGGCAGTGGTAACTGGGTTGACCATATATCTACTCCTAACGCCAACACTAGAAGTAGCCGGGGATCATTCCTACGTTGATTCTAGATGACACGCGCCAGCCGGAGAATCTAGCTACCCCTAGTAGAGGAAAACAAAGACCTTTCTTGCCTCCAGAGAAGGGGACCCCAAAGCTGGATAGAAGCCCCCCACAAATAATGACGGTTAGGTAAGAGGAAATGACAAACACAGAAATGAACCAGGTTTAGCACAGAGAGGCCCGCTTACTGATAGCAGAATAAAGAAAGGTAACTTATATGGTCAACAAAAACCCTATCAAAATCCACACTGGAAATTCAAGAACCCCCGAACCGTCTAACGGTCCGGGGGGAGAACACCAGCCCCCCTAGAGCGTCCAGCAAAGGTCAGGATATAGATTTGGAACAAGCTGGACAAAAATACAAAACCAAAACAAATAGCAAAAAGCAAAAGGCAGACTTAGCTGATATAACTGGAACCAGGATCAGTAGACAAGAGCACAGCAGACTGGCTCTGATAACTACGTTGCCAGGCATTGAACTGAAGGTCCAGGGAGCTTATATAGCAACACCCCTAACTAACGACCCAGGTGCGGATAAAAGGAATGACAGAAAAACCAGAGTCAAAAAACTAGTAACCACTAGAGGGAGTAAAAAGCAAATTCACAACACCGGGGGTCATCATGATGACCCCGGGTCACCATGGCAATGATCATCGCGGAGACGCCAATCTGAAGGGAAAGGGACCTCCCGTCCCTCTGCCTCCCTACTGAACGCTGCAATAGTGCTTGATCACAGCATTTACAGGGTTAACAGCCAGGGGCGGCGATGACACCACTCCTGGCTGTTAGTGCATTCCATGGTGCTGTACATGAGAAGGGGTTACATACAAATTACAGATATCACTTACAGTAAACTAACAATGACAGACTGATACAGAGGGGCAAGGATCCTGCCCTTCCGGGCTTACATTCTACACGATGGTGTGGAAGGAGACAGCTCCGGTGTTGGTGAGGCGGTATAGTGGTGAGGAGGCAGCGGGGCCAGTGCAGGCTGTAAGCTTTCCTGAAGCGGTGGGTTTTCAGGTTCCCTCTGAAGGATCCAAATGTGGTTGATAGTCGGATGTGTTGGGGCAAAGAATTCCAGAGGATGGGGGATATTCGGGAGAAGTCTTGGAGGCGGTTGGGTGAGGAGCGAATAAGTGTGGAGAGGAGGTCTTGGGAGGATCGGAGATTACGTAAGGGAAGAAATCGGGAGATTAGTTCAGAGATATATGGAGGAGGCAGGTTACGGAAGGCTGTGTAGGTCAGCATTAGTAATTTGAACTGGATATACCGAGGGAATGGGAGCCAGTGAAGAGATTTGCAGAGTGGAGAAGCAGAGGAGTAGCGAGGAGAGAGATGAATTAGTCGGGTAGCAAACAGGAGGTGGAAAAAGTTTGGATGTGCGGTTTGAAAGACAGGGCAGAGTCAAGGGTTACTCCGAGGCAGCTGACTTCTGGTACGGGGGAAAGCGTGATGTCATTAATTGTGATAGATAGGTCAGGTAAGGAAGATCTGTGAGATGGAGGAAAGATGATGAGTTCAGATTTGTCCACATTGAGTTTGAGGAAGCGAGAGGAGAAGAAGCAGGATATGGCTGATAGACACTCTGGGATTCTGGACAGCAGAGCAGTGTTGTCTGGGCCAGAGAGGTAGATCTGAGTGTCGTCAGCATAAAGGTGGTACTGGAATCCATGGGACTTTGAGTTGTCCCAGGCCAAGTGTATAAATTGAGAAGAATAGGGGTCCTAGAACAGAGCCTTGGGGGACTCCAACAGAGAGAGGGTGGGATGAGGAGGTAGTGTGAGAGTAGGAGACGTTGAATGTGCGGTTGGAAAGGTATGAGGAGATCCAGGATAGGGCGAGGTCTTTGATGCCAAAGGAGGAGAGGATCTGTAGTAGGAGGCAGTGGTCAATTGTGTCAAAAGCAGAGGACAGGTCTAGGAGGAGTAGTATAGAGTATTGTCCGTTTGATTTGGCTGTAAGTAGGACATTAGTCATTTTGGTCAGGGCTGTCTCAGTGGAGTGATGGGGGCGGAAACCAGATTGTTAATTGTCAAAGAGCAAGTGCGAGGTGGGAGAAAAATTCAGTGTGGACATGCAGCTCCAGAAGTTTGGAAGCAAATGGGAGCAGCGATATTGCGTGATAGCTGGACATAGCGTTTGGGTCGAGGGTTGGCTTTTTAAGGATAGGCGTGATTGTGGCAGGTTTGAAAGCAGAAGGGAAGGTACCAGAAACAAACAACTATAGGTAGCCGTGGAACGTTACCTGAAAATCCTAGACGTCTCTTCACGGCCTGAGAAACTGACTAATCCTGGAGGGAAAGAAAGTCCTCTCTTGCCTCAGTGGAATGACCCCAAAGATATAGAATAGCCCCCCACAAATATTAACGGTGAGTTAAGGGGAAAGCACAAACGCAGAGATGAAATTAGATTTAGCAAATGAGGCCCGCTAATACTAGATAGCAGAAAATAGGAAGGGAACTGTGCGGTCAATAAAAAAACCCTATTCAAAATATCCACGCAGAGGTTGCTCGAGCCCCCGCACCAACTAACGGTGCGGAGGAAGCAACTCCGTACCCCAGAGCTTACCAGCAACAAGAAATCACATATTAGCAAGCTGGACTAGACTCATCATACACAGAAATCATATTGCAGGCAGATGAGCAAAAAATATTCAAACAGAACTTAGCTTATCCTGAAGAGGCAGAAAACGAGATAATCAGGAGTAATCAGAATAGCACTGAATACATTGACAGCCGGCAACAAGTGGAAGTGAAGCAGAGCTAAATAGGAACCTCCCTGGTGAATAACGAGGCAGCTGATCCAGCCAGACCCGCAGGATAATAAACCAAACCACCAGGGGGAGCCAAAAAACCAAAGTCACACAATACCATCTGTGACCACAAGAGGGAGCCTGAAAACGGAGTTCACAACACAGAAGTTACTGATAGGTTGAAGAGATGGGTTAGGGATGGGATAAGAGTGGTGGTGAGGTTGCGGAGGAGGTGGGATGGGGTCGAGGGCACAGGTGGTGAGGTGCGATTTGGAGAGGAGACAATTTAGGTCCCCTTCAGTGATGTTGGATAGGGAGGTTATGGGGTTTGGGCATTGGTCTGGTATACAAAGAGGTTGTGGTGGTTGATAAAGATTTGCCTTGTTTGGTCGTTCTTATTTTTAAAGTGTGTGGCAAAGTCCTCAGCAGAGATGAGGGAGGTTGGAGGGGGCAGTGTGTTGTGAATCCGCTTTTTGGGCTCCCCTGGTGGTTGCTGGTGGTACTGGTGACTTGTGTGTGCTTTGCTGTCTCAGTTCACCTGCTCCCATCAGTGTTTGGGAGTTTCCTATTTAGCCTTGCTCTCCAGTCATTTCCTTGCCGGTCATCATTGTAACCAGAGCCTTCGGTTGCATGTTCCTGCTACTAGTCTGCTGATCAGCTAAGTGGACTTTGTCCTTTTGTTTTGTATCTTTTGTCCAGTTTGCAGTTTTTGTTATTCTCTGTAGCTGGAAGCTCTTGCGGGCTGAAATTGCCACTCTTGTGTCATGAGTTGACACAGGAGTCTTAAAGTAATTTCAGGATGGTTTTTTGAAAGGGTTTTCAGTTGACCGTGAAGTCCTCTTTTGTATCCTTCTGCTATCTAGTAAGTGGACCTCTCTTTGCTAAATCTACTTTCATACTGTGTATGTCTTTTCCTCTTAACTCACCGTTATTACATGTGGGGGGCTGCTATCATCTTTTGGGGTACTTCCCTAGAGGTAAGCCAGGTCTGTTCCTTCCTCTACCAGGCGTAGTTAGTCCTCCGGCTGGCGCGTGGCATCTAGGAAGTCGTAGGTATGCTCCCTGGCTACTATTAGTTGTGTGGTAGATTTAGCTCACGGTCAGCTCGAGATTCCATCACCCAGAGCTCGTCCGTTATTTTTGTGTTCTGATGTTTCCCTGCCATTGGGAATCATGACAGTATGACCGGCCAATGTTAAAGTTATTGGCAGAAGAAAGGAGAGAAAAAAGAAGTCTGTAGATTTTTTTTTTTTTTTTTCCCCCTATGCTTGCTCCATAGTTGGATCAGTTGTATTTCAGCTCTAATTACAGCCTTTGCCTTTCTCTCCTTCTAATCCTTGAATGGCTCTGATCTCACCTGTTTAAAGATGGACCCTCAGAGTTTGGCTGTAGGTTTAAATAATCTTGCTACCAAGGTTCAAAATTTACAAGATTTTGTTATACATACTCCGATGTCTGAACCTAAAACACCAGAGGTGTTTTCCGGAGATAGATCTCGGTTCCTGAATTTCAAATATAATTGTAAATTGTTCCTTTCTCTCAGACCTCACTCCTCTGGAGATCCTGTCCAGCAGGTTAAGATTGTAATCTCTTTGCTGCGAGGTGACCCTCAAAATTGGGCATTTTCATTGACACCAGGGGATCCTGCGTTGCTCAATGTGGATGCGTTTTTTCTGGCTTTAGGGTTGCTTTATGAGGAACCTAATTTGGAGATTCAAGCTGAAAAAGCTTTGATAGCCCTATCTCAAGGGCAAGATGAAGCTGAGATATACTGCCAAAAATTTCGTAGATGGTCTGTGCTTACTCAGTGGAATGAGTGCGCCCTAGCGGCAAATTTCAGAGAGGGCCTTTCTGATGCCGTTAAAGATGTTATGGTCGGGTTCCCTGCGCCCACAGGTCTGAATGAGTCCATGACAATGGCTATTCAGATTGATCGGCGTTTGCGGGAGCGCAAACCCGTGCACCATTTGGCGGTATCTTCTGAAGATACGCCAGAGAAAATGCAATGTGACAGAATTCTGTCCAGAAGCGAGCGGCAGAATTATAGGCGTAAAAATGGGTTATGCTTCTATTGTGGTGATTCTGCTCATGTTATATCAGCATGCTCTAAACGTACAAGGAAGGTTGACAAGTCTATTTCAATTGGCACTTTACAGTCTAAATTTATTCTGTCTGTAACCTTGATTTGTTCATTATCAGTTATTACCGTGGATGCCTATGTGGACTCTGGCGCCGCTCTGAGTCTTATGGATTGGTCCTTTGCCAGGCGCTGTGGGTTTGATTTAGAGCCTCTGGAAGTTCCTATACCTCTGAAGGGTATTGATTCTACGCCTTTGGCTTGTAATAAACCACAATTCTGGACGCAAGTGACTATGCGTATGACTCCAGACCATCAGGAGGTGATTCGCTTCCTTGTGTTGTACAATTTGCATGATGTTTTGGTGCTTGGATTACCATGGTTACAATCTCATAACCCAGTCCTTGACTGGAAAACAATGTCTGTGTTAAGCTGGGGATGTCGGGGGGCTCATGTGGACATACCTTTGGTTTCCATTTCGTCATCTATTCCCTCTGAGATTCCGGCATTTTTGTCTGATTATCGTGATATTTTTGAGGAGCCTAAAATTGGTTCACTCCCTCCCCACAGAGATTGTAATTGCGCCATAGATCTGATTCCTGGCAGTAAATTTCCAAAGGGTCGTTTGTTTAACTTATCTGTACCTGAACATGTTGCTATGCGAGAGTATATTAAGGAGTCCCTGGAAAAGGGACATATTCGTCCTTCTTCATCTCCTTTAGGAGCTGGTTTTTTCTTTGTATCCAAAAAGGATGGCTCTCTGAGGCCTTGTATTGATTATCGACTCCTGAATAAAATTACAGTCAAATATCAGTATCCGTTGCCTTTGCTGACTGATTTGTTTGCTCGCATAAGGGGGGCTAAGTGGTTCTCAAAGATTGATCTTCGTGGGGCGTATAATTTGGTGCGAATTAAGCAGGGGGATGAGTGGAAAACCGCATTTAATACGCCTGAGGGCCATTTTGAGTATTTAGTAATGCCTTTCGGCCTTTCTAATGCACCTTCAGTCTTTCAGTCCTTAATGCATGATATTTTCCGTGAATATTTGGATAAATTTATGATTGTGTATTTGGATGATATTTTGATTTTTTCTGATGACTGGGAGTCTCATGTTCAACAGGTCAGGAGGGTTTTTCAGGTTTTGCGGGAGAATTCTTTGTGTGTAAAGGGTTCAAAGTGTGTTTTTGGGGTTCAAAAGATTTCCTTTTTGGGGTACATTTTTTCCCCTTCTTCTATTGAGATGGACCCTGTCAAGGTTCGGGCTATTTGTGACTGGACGCAGCCTACTTCTCTTAAGAGTCTTCAGAAATTCTTGGGCTTTGCTAATTTTTATCGTCGATTTATAACTGGTTTTTCTGGCGTTGCTAAACCTCTGACGGATTTGACCAAAAAGGGTGCTGATGTTGCCAATTGGTCCCCTGCTGCTGTGGAGGCCTTTCGGGAGCTTAAACGCCGCTTTTTGTCTGCCCCTGTGTTGCGCCAGCCTGATGTTTCTCTTCCCTTTCAGGTTGAGGTCGATGCTTCCGAGATCGGAGCGGGGGCGGTTTTGTCGCAGAAAAGTTCCGACTGCTCAGTGATGAGACCTTGTGCGTTCTTTTCTCGAAAATTTTCGGCCGCCGAGCGAAACTATGATGTTGGTAATCGGGAGCTTTTGGCCATGAAGTGGGCATTTGAGGAGTGGCGTCATTGGCTTGAGGGTGCCAGACATCAGGTGGTAGTTTTGACTGATCACAAGAATCTGATTTATCTAGAGTCTGCCAGGCGCCTGAATCCTAGACAGGCACGATGGTCGTTGTTTTTTTCTCGGTTTAATTTTGTGGTTTCATACTTACCGGGTTCTAAAAATGTTAAGGCAGATGCTCTTTCTAGGAGTTTTGAGCCTGACTCTCCTGGGGATTCTGAACCTGCTGGTGTCCTTAAGGATGGGGTGGTTTTGTCTGCTGTCTCCCCAGATCTGCGACGTGCTTTGCAAGAATTTCAGGCGGATAGACCTGATCGTTGTCCGCCTGGTAGACTGTTTGTTCCTGATGATTGGACCAGTAGAGTCATCTTGGAAGTTCATTCTTCTTCGCTGGCAGGTCATCCTGGAATTTTTGGTACCAGAGATTTGGTGGCTAGATCCTTCTGGTGGCCTTCCCTGTCTCAGGATGTGCGTGTTTTTGTGCAGTCTTGTGATGTGTGTGCTCGGGCCAAGCCTTGTTGTTCTAGGGCTAGTGGGTTATTGTTGCCCTTGCCTGTTCCGAAGAGGCCTTGGACGCACATCTCTATGGACTTTATTTCTGATCTCCCTGTTTCTCAGAAGATGTCTGTCATCTGGGTGGTGTGTGACCGTTTTTCTAAAATGGTTCATTTGGTACCATTGCCTAAGTTGCCTTCCTCATCTGAGTTGGTCCCTCTGTTTTTTCAAAATGTGGTTCGCTTGCATGGTATTCCGGAAAACATCGTTTCTGACAGGGGAACCCAGTTCGTGTCTAGATTTTGGCGGGCATTCTGTGCCAGGTTGGGCATTGATTTGTCTTTTTCGTCTGCATTCCATCCTCAGACTAATGGCCAGACGGAGCGAACTAATCAAACTTTGGAGACTTATTTGAGGTGTTTTGTGTCTGCGGATCAGGATGACTGGGTTGCCTTTTTGCCGTTGGCAGAATTTGCTCTTAATAATCGGGCTAGTTCTGCCACTTTGGTTTCTCCTTTCTTTTGCAATTCAGGGTTTCATCCTCGTTTTTCATCTGGTCAGGTGGAATCTTCGGATTGTCCTGGAGTGGATGCGGTGGTGGATCGGTTGCATCAGATTTGGGGACAAGTGGTGGACAATTTGAAGTTGTCCCAGGAGAGGACTCAGCAGTTTGCTAACCGCCGTCGTCGTGTTGGTCCTCGCCTTCGTGTTGGGGACTTGGTGTGGTTGTCTTCCCGTTTTGTCCCTATGAGGGTTTCTTCTCCTAAGTTTAAGCCTCGGTTCATCGGTCCTTATAGGATTTTGGAGATACTTAACCCTGTGTCCTTTCGTTTGGACCTCCCGGCATCTTTCGCTATCCATAATGTATTCCATCGGTCGTTGTTGCGGAGATATGAGGTACCGGTGGTTCCTTCTACTGAACCCCCTGCTCCTGTGCTGGTGGAGGGTGAATTGGAGTACGTTGTAGAGAAGATCTTGGATTCCCATATTTCCAGACGGAGACTTCAATATCTGGTTAAATGGAAGGGCTATGGTCAGGAAGATAATTCTTGGGTAACTGCCTCTGATGTTCATGCCTCGGATTTGGTTCGTGCCTTTCATAGGGCTCATCCAGATCGCCCTGGCGGTTCTCGTGAGGGTTCGGTGCCCCCTCCTTAAGGGGGGGGTACTGTTGTGAATCCGCTTTTTGGGCTCCCCTGGTGGTTGCTGGTGGTACTGGTGACTTGTGTGTGCTTTGCTGTCTCAGTTCACCTGCTCCCATCAGTGTTTGGGAGTTTCCTATTTAGCCTTGCTCTCCAGTCATTTCCTTGCCGGTCATCATTGTAACCAGAGCCTTCGGTTGCATGTTCCTGCTACTAGTCTGCTGATCAGCTAAGTGGACTTTGTCCTTTTGTTTTGTATCTTTTGTCCAGTTTGCAGTTTTTGTTATTCTCTGTAGCTGGAAGCTCTTGCGGGCTGAAATTGCCACTCTTGTGTCATGAGTTGACACAGGAGTCTTAAAGTAATTTCAGGATGGTTTTTTGAAAGGGTTTTCAGTTGACCGTGAAGTCCTCTTTTGTATCCTTCTGCTATCTAGTAAGTGGACCTCTCTTTGCTAAATCTACTTTCATACTGTGTATGTCTTTTCCTCTTAACTCACCGTTATTACATGTGGGGGGCTGCTATCATCTTTTGGGGTACTTCCCTAGAGGTAAGCCAGGTCTGTTCCTTCCTCTACCAGGCGTAGTTAGTCCTCCGGCTGGCGCGTGGCATCTAGGAAGTCGTAGGTATGCTCCCTGGCTACTATTAGTTGTGTGGTAGATTTAGCTCACGGTCAGCTCGAGATTCCATCACCCAGAGCTCGTCCGTTATTTTTGTGTTCTGATGTTTCCCTGCCATTGGGAATCATGACAGCAGTGGTAGGCGGAGGAGTTAGTTAAAAGTTTTGAATAGCTGTTTGGGGTTGTAGGATAGGGAAGATATGAGGGTTATGAAGCGGGCCTGTTTAGCAGAGGTGAGGGCAGATTTGATAGCGAGTGTTGCCTGTTTAAATGCAGTGAAGTCGTCTTGCGAATTTGTTTTCTTCCAACGTCACTCTGCAACCCTGGACACTTGCCAGAGCTTTTTGTTTTTGTGTTATTGTGCCAGGGTTGTCTGCTGATATGTCACATTCTGCCATGAATGAGAGGGGTGACCGCGTCAATAGCTGATGTGAGAGTGGCATTGTAGAAAGCAATGCCACTGTCTGTGTCGTGGAGGATATGGATGCCGGTGGTAGAAGAGTCAGAGAGTGTGTGGGTGTCTAGGTGTGGGAGGTTTCTGCCGGGGTGCGCATGTTGTTGGACATGGCATGGGTGACAGGTGAGGAGGACAGGGATGAGAAAGTGAGTAGATGGTGGTCGGATAGAGGGAGTGGGGAGGTGGTGAAGTTAGATAGAGAGCAGAGACGGGTGAAAACCAAGTCTAATGTATGTCCGTCTGTGTGAGTGGCTGAGGAGGACCACTGAGTAAGTCTAAAAGATGAAGTAAGTGACAGGAGTTTGGAGGCTGTTGACTGAAGGGTATCAGTGGGGATGTGGAAGTCACCCATGATGATAGTAGGAATGTCAGTGGAAAGAAAGTGAAGAAGCCAGGTGGAGAATTGGTCAATAAAGGCAATGGCCGGGCTTGGAGGTCGGCATATGACGGCCACTTGGAGGGAGAGTAGATGCGGACAGAATGGACTTCAAAAGAGAGGAGGGTAAGGGAGGGTAGAGGTGGGTTTGGGTTAAAGGTGCAGTTAGAAGAAAGGAGAAGACCCACTCCTCCACCGTGTCTGTTGCCGTTGCTAGGAGTGTGGGTGAAGTGGAGGTCACCGTAACACAGCGCAGCAGGGGAGGCAGTGTCAGAGTGTGTCAGTCTTGTTTCTGTGAGGCCGAGGAAGGCAAGATTGCGAGAGAGAAAAAGGTCATGAATCACATGAAGCTTATTGCAGATGGAGCGGGCATTCCAGAGTCCTCCAGAAAGAGGGAAGGAGTGATCACCAATGACATTATACACAGGAGCTCTGTATATAGTGTCAGTGTACAGGTAATACAGTGATCACCAGTGACATTATACACAGGAGATATGTATATAGTGTCAGTGTACAGGTAATACAGTGATCACCAGTGACATTATACACAGGAGCTCTGTATATAGTGTCAGTGTACAGATAATAAAGGGATCACCAGTGAAATTATACACAGGAGCTCTTTATATAGTGTCAGTGTACAGGTAATACAGGGATCACTAGTGACATTATACACAGGAGCTCTGTACACAGTGCCTGTGTACATGTAATAGTGACTCATCAGTGACATTATATAATAATAATTTTATTTTATATAGCACCAACATATTCTGCAGCACTTTACAATTAAGCGGGGACATACACAGACAATAAATTAAATACAAGGAAAGATAGTCTAAAGTTACATTAGGTGTGAGGGTCCTGCTCGCAAGCTTACAATCTACAAGGAAATACGCGGGACACAATAGGTGAAAAGTGCTTGTTATTTCAGATCCAGCAATTGTAATAAATAGAGATTTTCATATAAAGCTGCATGATCTGGTCATCAGCCAGTGTGTATAAGTGCTGCTCTGTATATAATGTCAGTGTACAGATAATACAGTGATCACCAGTGCCGTTATACACAGGAACTCTGTATATAGTGTCAGTGTACAGGTAATACAGTGATCACCAGTGGCATTATATACAGGAGCTCTGAATATAGTGTCAGTGTACAGGTAATACAGTGATCCCCAGTGACATTATACACAGGAGCTATTTATATAGTATATAATGTACAGGTAATACAGGGATCACCAGAGACATTTTACACAGTAGCTCTGCATATAGTGTCAGTGTACAAGTAATACAGTGATCACCAATGACATTATACACAGGGGCTCTGTATATAGTATACAGTGTACAGGTAATACAGTACAGTGATCACCAGTGACATTATACACAGGAGCTCTGTATATAGTGTCAGTGTACAGGTAATACAGAGATCACCAGTGGCATTATACACAGGAGCTCTGTATATAGTGTCAGTGTACAGATAATACAGTGATTACCAGTGACATTATACACAGGAGCACATAGTATATAGTGTCAGTGAGCAAGTAATACAGGGATCATCAGTGACATTATACTCAGGAGCTCTGTATATAGTATATAGTGTTTAGTGTAAGTGTAGAGGTAACGCACTGACTCACCAGTGACGTCTCTAGTTGAAGATATTCATCTTCGTTTTGCTTCTTCATCCAGGGCAGATCGCCATCATTTCTTATAGCCAGGACTCGCCTCTGCAGGAAATAGCATAGTTATCTTGAGCACATTCCCCAACTTCTACACTACGCCAAATTAAGAAAAAATGCGACAGTGTTGCCCTGCACAGTACCAGAACCCCACCCACTGAAAACAGTATCCTCAAAAATAAAATGCATCATGGCAGTAATAATATCCCTTAATTAACCTCTACAGTAAGTAATAAAATCCTACATTCCGGCACCTTGCTGTAACAACGTCCCCAATCCTGGCCCCCATGTGCCTAATTCCTGGTCCCATGTGTCTCCATCCTGTTCACATATGTCCTCCCATCATGGTCCCATATGGCCTTCCATCCTGGCCCCATATATGTCCGCTCATCCTGGCCCAATGGGTCTCCATACTGCCTCCCCATAAGTCTAGGTCCTTTGCTTTCATGTCTCCATCCTGCCTTCCCATATATCTCCAACCTACTTCCCCATATGTCTCCTTTCTGCCACTCCTATTTGTCTCCATCCTGCCCCATGTCTCCATCCAGCCCCATGTCTCCATTCAGCCCCATATGTCTTCATCTTGTCCCCCATATATTTCCATCCTGCCTCCCCTTATGTCTGCATCCTGCCCCCATATGTCTCCATCCTGCCTCCCCATATGTTTCCATCCTGCCCCCATATATATATATCCTCTCATCCTGGCCCCCATATGTCTCCATCCTGCCCCCATATGTCTCCATCCTTCCTCCTCATATGTTTCCATCCTGCCCCCATATATATATCCTCTCATCCTGGCCCCCACATGTCTCCATCCTGCCCCCCCATATGTCTCCATCCTGCCCCCATTTGTCCCCATTCTGCCTCCCTATATATCTCCATCCTGCCCCACCATATGTTCTCCCATCCTGCCCCTCATCCCCCATATGTTCTCCCATTCTGCCCCCCATATGTCTACCTCCTGCTCCCCCATATGTCTCCCCATATTGGGGATTTCAGGCCAAAAAAAAAGTTTCTTTACCTGGCAGTGGTCCAGCATCGTCCTCTTCCTCAGCCATTTGATAGCAACGTCATGCGCAGCGACGAGCGCACTGACGTCAGCTGCCAGCCTCTGATTGACTGGTGGCTCCTATTGCAGTGCAGGAAGTGGGTCCTGCATGGCAATAGATTTCAACTGAATGTACGTTCATGTTTAGTTACTAAACTGGCAGAATCCTGCCGACAGTAATGCCCTGATGGCGACCCTGTATGCCGTCATGCTGCACATTTATTTACACCATACCACAAACATTCATAGTATCGTTATACTGCAACACTATTATAACAATAATAATAATCTTTATTTTTATATAGCGCTAACATATTCCGCAGCGCTTTACAGTTTGCACACATTATCATCACTGTCCCCGATAGGGCTCACAATCTAAATTCCCTATCAGTATGTCTTTGGAATGTGGGAGGAAACCCACACAAACACAGAGAGAACATACAAACTCTTTGCAGATGTTGTCCTTGGTGGAGTCCAGGGTTTGCGCGAACTCCAGCGCTGCAAGGCAGCTGTGCTAACCACTGCGCCACTGTGCCGCCAGTCAAACTTGCAGATACAACCAATAAGAGCACATGAAGCAGTGAGAACGGAGCCTAAAGGATTGCTAACTTTCTGTTATATATAGTATTTTATTTTGAGATCTTGTATGTATTTTTGCTAAACTTTAACCGCATTCATGAGAAAAACTAGGTACATCTTCTTGCAAATTTATGCATCAGGACATAATGAAAATCATCTGGTCCTTAAAAGGATTTAAAATGAATTAATACAACTTCACATGAACAGGAACAACACATGGCAAATATCACCCTGTCAGACTGTGCAATGCTCAGAGAAATTGGAAAAAAAAAAACAACCCAGAAAACAGAGGAGCTGCAGCTCAGACTCTAAAGGCCTCAGTTAGCATGACAGTAAAATTTAAAGGCCTCAGTTAGCATGACAGTAAAATTTAAAGGGAACCTATCACCCCGAAAATCGAGGGTGAGCTAAGCCCACCAGCATCAGGGACTTATCTACAGCATTCTGGAATGCTGTAGATAAGCCCCCGATGTATCCTAAAAGATAAGAAAAAGAGGTTAAATTATACTCACCCAGGGGCAGTCTCGGTCCGGTCCGATGGGTGTCGCGATCTGGTCCGGCGCCTCCCATCTTCATCAGATGACATCCTCTTCTTGTCTTCACGCTGCAGCTATCTGACCTTTCCCGGCACCTGCGCACTGCAGTACTTTACTCAACAGGGCAGACAAAGTACGCCTGCGCCGGACCCACAGCATGAAGACCAGAAGAAGATGGGAGGCCCCGAACCGGACCGCGACGCCCACCGGATCGGACCGCCCACCCCTGGGCGAGTATAATCTAACCTCTTTTTCTCATCTTTTAGGATACATCGGGGGCTTATCTGCAGCATTCCAGAATGCTGTAGATAAGCCCCTGATGACGGTGGGCTTAGCACACCCTCGATTTTGGGGGTGACAGGTTCCCTTTAAAAAAAAAACTGAACCAAGCATGGCTTGTTTGGAGGAGTTGCCAAAGTGAGAGTCTCTTCTTTCTAAAATGATCATGGCAGCACAGCTAAAATGTGCAAAGTTGCATCTGAACAAACCACAAGACTTCTGAAACAATCTCCTTACAACAGTAACAAAGTATTTTAGAGTCAAATTTGAGGCAAAGTTTGCAACACGACAATGATCCCAAGCACCCCAGCAAATCTACATCAGAATGGCTGAAAAAGAAAAGAATCAAGGTGTTGCAATGGCATAACTAAAATTAAGAACTCAACCCAATTGAAATACTGTCCAGGAACTTTGGGAGAGCAGTGCATAAAATAAAGCCCACAAGCCTCAATGAACTTTTGCAACATTGTAAAGAATGGGCCAAAATTCATCCAGAACAATGTGAAAGACTGATAAATTTCTGTGAAAAGCAATTGCTAAACAAAAGGTGTTTGTACAAGCTATGTATTCATGGGGTGTACTTCATTTTTCACATGCTACTTCTGCATTTTGTCTTAGTTTTTGGTAAATAAATGCCACGGTGTAATGCGTTCATCCGAGGTTGTATTTGCCTAATCTTAAAGGGTATATCAGGGACCTTAAAAAAAATTGTGCCTAAACACTGACAGGCAGGTAGGTTTAACCTACCTGCCTGTTGTCCTCGGCACCTTTCTCCGTTGGGCACGACACCGTCACAGACTGCTCCTGCTGGCGATTCAGCTGCTCTCTGTCCACAGAGCAGCGCTTCCTCTTCCTGGCTGCTCTGCTGGCAGGGTGGGACTGCTGGTGTCATGCTTATTGACAGCCGGCTCTCCAAGTTAGGCAGTGGGTATATGGTTGTCAATCAGAATGACTTTGGAAGTCCCGCCCTATCAACAGAGCAGAGGAGAAAAGAAAAAGTTGCTGAATAGCCAGCAGGAGCAGTCTGTGACTACGCAGAATCGTGCCGAGCACAATAGGCTCAGAACTACCTACCTGTTAGTGCTCAGGCAATTTTTTTTTGCAATTTTAAGGATCAGATGTTTCTCTTTATTATGCTTAGATACATTAACCCCTTAGTGACAGAGCCAATTTGGTACTTAATGACCGAACCAATTTTTACAATTCTGACCACTGTCATTTATAAGGTTATAACTCTGAAACGCTTTAACGGATCCCGCTGACTCTGAGAATGTTTTTTCGTGACATATTGTACTTCATGTTAGTGGTAACATTTCATCGATATTAATTGCGATTATTTATGAAAAAACGGAAATATGGTGAAAATTTTTTAAATTTTGCAATTTTTAAACTTTGAATTTTTATGCCTTTAAGTCAGAGAGATATGTCACACAAAATAGTTAATAAATAACATTTCCCACATGTCTACTTTACATCAGCACAATTTTGGAAACATTTTTTTTTTCTTAGGAAGTTATAAGGGTTAAAAGTTGACCAGCGATTTCTCATTTTTACAACAAAATTTATAAAACCATTTTTTTAGGGACCATCTCACATTTAAAGTCACTTTGAGGGGTGTACCTGACAGAAAATACCCAAACTTGACACCATTCTAAAAACTACACCCCTCAAGGTGCTCAAATCCACATTCAATAAATTTATTAACCCTTGAAGTGCTTCACAGCAACTGAAACAATGTGGAAGGAAAAAATGAACATTTAACTTTTTTTTGCAAACATTTTACTTCAGAACCAATTTTTTTTTTCACAAGGGTAAAAAGAGAAAATGAACCACAACATTTGTGCAATTTCTCCTGAATAAGCCGATACCCCATATGTGGGGGTAAACCACTGTTTGGGCGCACGGCAGGGCTTGGAAGAGAAGGAGCGCCGTTTAACTTTTTCAAGCAGAATTGGCTGGAATTGAGATTGGACGCCATGTCGCGTTTGGAGAGCCCCTGATGTGCCTAAACAGTGGAAACCCCCCACAAGTGACACCATTTTGGAAACTAGACCCCTTAAGGAACTTATCTAGATGTGTGGTGAGCACTTTGAACCCCCAAGTGCTTCACAGAAGTTTATAACGTAAAGCGGTGAAAATAAAAAAATCAAATTTTTTACACAAAAATGATCTTTTCGCCAACAAATTCTTATTTTCAAAAGGGTAACATGAGAAATTAGACCAAGAAAGTTGTTGTGCAATTTCTCCTGAGTACGTCGATACCCCATATGTGGGGGTAAACCGCTGTTTGGGCGCACGGCAGAGCTTGGAAGAGAAGGAGCACCGTTTGACTTTTTCAATGCAGAAATGGCTGGAATTGAGATCGGACGCCATGTCGCATTTGGAGAGCCCCTGACGTGCCTAAACAGTAGAAACCCCCCACAAATGACACCATTTTGAAAACTAGACCCTTTAAGGAACTTGTCTAGATGTGCGGTGACCACTTTAAACCCCCAGGTGCTTCACAGAAGTTTATAACGTAGAGCCGTGAAAATAAAAAAATCACATTTTTTCTACAAAAATGATCTTTTCGTCCCCAAATTTTTAATTTCACAAGGGTAACAGGAGAAATTAAACCCGAAAAGTTGTTGTTCAATTTGTCCTGAGTACGCCAATACCCCATATGCGGGGGTAAACCACAGTTTGGGCGCATGGCAGAGCTTTGAAGAGAAGGAGTTCCGTTTGACTTTTTCAATGCAGAATTGGCTGGAATTGAGATCGGACGCCATGTCGTGTTTGGAGAGCCCCTGATGTGCCTAAACAGTGGAAACCAGCCCACACGTGACCTCATTTTGGAAACTAAGCCCATTAAGGAACTTATCTAGATGTGTGGTGAGCACTTTGAACCCCCAAGTACTTGACAGGAATTTTTAATTTAGAGCCGTGAAAATATAACAATTTTTAGCTCGCAATTTTTTATTCTCTCAAGGGTAACAGGAGAAATTGAACCCCAAAATTTGTTGTCCAGTTTGTCCTGAGTACGCTGATACCCCATATGTAGGGGTGACCACTGTTTGAGCACACATCGGGGCTCGGAAGGGAAGTAGTGACATTTTAAAATGCAGACTTTGATGGAATGGTCTGCGGGCATCATGTTGCATTTGCAGAGCTCCTGATGTACCTAAACAGTAGAAACATCCCACAAGTGACCCCATTTTGGAAACTAGACCCCACAAAGATCTTATCTAGATGTGTGGTGAGCACTATGAACCCCCAACTGCTTCACAGAAGTTTATAATGTAGAGCCATGAAAATAAAAAAATTATATTTTTTCCACAAATATTATCTTTTCACCCCCAGATTTTTACTTTCACAAGGGTAACAGGAGAAATTGGACCCCAAAATTTATTGTGCAATTTATCTTGAGTACGCTGATACCTCATATGTGGGGGGACCACTGTTTGGGTGCATGACAGAGCTCGGAAGGGAAGTAGTGACGTTTTGAAATGCAGACTTTGATGGAATGGTCTGCGGGCGTCATGTTACGTTTGCAGAGCCCCTGATGTGCATAAACAGTAGAATCCCCCCACACAAGTGACCCCATTTTGGAAACTAGACCCCCCAAGGAACTTATCTAGATGTGTGGTGAGCACTTTGAACGCCCAAGTGCTTCACAGAAGTTTATAATGCAGAGTCGTGAAAATATATACATATTTTTTTTCCACAAAAATGATTTTTTTAGCCCCCAATTTTTTATTTTCCCAAGGGTAAGGCCCCATACACACGTTCAGGAATTGATGCAGAAAATTCCTGGGAAAATCCTGACATTTCTGCCGGTTTTCTGCATGAAAACCGCATGCGTTTTTTAATGCGTTTTTTGCGCGGTTTTGACGCGTTTTTGTTGCGGTTTTTCCCAAACATTTCCCAATGCATTAGACAGTGGAAAAACCGCGAAAAAACCGCAAAATTAATGAGCATGTCCGGATTTTTACCGCAATGCGTTTTTCATGCGGAAAAACGCACATCATGTGCACAGAAATTGCGGATTTCATTAAAAATGATAGGATGCTTAATGTATGCAGATTATTTGCGGTTTTATAGCGTTTTTATAGCGCAAAAACGCTAAAAAAACGCAAATAATCTGCACTGTGTGAACATAGCCTAACAGGAGAAATTGGACCCCAAAATTTGTCCTCCAATTTGTTGTGGGGGGACCACTGTTTGGGCACACATCAGGGCTCGGAAGGGAAGTAGTGATGTTTTAAAATGCATACTTTGATGGAATGGTCTGCGGGTGTCATGTTGCATTTTCAAAGCCCCTGATGTACCAAAGCAGTAGGAACCCCCCACAAGTAACGCTATTTTGGAACCTAGACCCCTTAAGGAACTTATCTAGATGTGTGGTGATTACTTTGAACCCCCAAGTGCTTCACAGAAGTTTATAACGTAGAGCTGTGAAAATAAAAAAAATCAATTTTTTTACACAAAAATAATCTTTTCGCCAACAAATTCTTATTTTCAGAAGGGTAACAGGAGAAATTAGACCATGAAAGTTGTTGTGCAATTTCTCCTGAGTACGTTGATACCCCATATGTGGGGGTAAACCGCTGTTTGGGCGCACGGCAGAGCTTGGAAGAGAAGGAGCACCGTTTGACTTTTTCAATGCAGAAATAGAACTTATCTAGATATGTGGTGAGCATTTTGAACACCCAAGTGCTTCACAGAAGTTTAACGCAGAGCCATGAAAATAAAAAAAAACTTTTATTTTTTATTTTTTAGCCCCCAATTTTTTTTATTTTTGCAAGGGTAACAGGAGAAACTGGACCCCAAAAGTTGTTGTCCAATCAGTCTTGAGTACGCTGATACTCCATATGTGGGGGTAAACCACTGTTTGGTCGCACGGCAGAGCTCAGAAGGGAGCATCAATTGACTTTTTGAACACAAAATTGGCTGTCGCGTTTGGAGACCCCCTGATGTACCTAAACAGTGGAAACCCCCCAATCCTAACTCTAACCGTAACCCCAACACACCCTTAACGCTAATCCCAACCCTATCCATAACCCTAATCAAAACCCTAACCCCAAAACACCCCTAACCCTAATCCCAACCCTAACCATAACCCTAATCACAACCCTAATGCCAAAACACCCCTAACCCTAATCACAGCCCTAACCCTAATCAAATCTCTAAGCCCAACACACCCCTAATCATAATCTCAACCCTAACCTCAAACCTAACCCCAACCCTAACTTTAACCCTAATCCCAAACCTAACCCTAATCCCAAACGTAACCCTAATGTTGTGAATTCCGTTCTGGAGCTCCCTCCTGTGGTTGCTAATGGTATTTTTGTGAGTTCTGCCCTTGGGCTCCCTCTGGTGGTTTCGAGTGGAACTGCTGCTCCGTTAGGTAGCTGTAGCAGCTGCCATCACTGATCGCCTTGCCTGGGTTTGTTATTTAAACCTGCTCTGGGCTTTAGTTCATGCCAGCTGTCAATGTCTTAGGTTGGATTTGGTTCTCTCCTTGCATTTCTCATATGGCCTGTCTTTCAGCAAAAGATAAGTTCTGCTAGTTCTTGTTCGTCCATTTGCTTTGGATATTATTGCTTTGCAAATATGTCTCTTTTTGTCCAGCTTGTCACTATGTCATATTCAGGCTAGCTGGAAGCTCTGGGAAGCAGATTTGCCCCTCCACACCGTGAGTCGGTGTGGAGTTCATTTTTTGTAAACTCTGCGTGGATTTTTGTAGTTTTTAATACTGACCGCACAGTATCCTTTTCTCTCTGTCTATCAAGTTTAGTATTGGCCTCCTTTGCTGAAAACTGATTTCATTTCTGTGTATGTCATTTCCCTCTCCACTCACAGCCAATATTTGTGGGGGGCTATCTTTCCTTTTGGGGTTTTCTCTGAGGCAAGATAGCTTTCTATTTTCTTCTTTAGGGGTAGTTAATTCTTAGGCTGTGAAGAGGTGTCTAGGGAGAGTCAGGAACATCCCACGGCTATTACTAGTGTTGTTGTTAGGATTAGGGATTGCGGTCAGTAGAGATACCACCTCCTCAGAGCTCGTCCCATGTTGTGTTTTAGCCACCAGGTCATATCGGTGTGGCCTCTTAACCACCAGGTCATAACAGTACAGCTGGCCCACAATGTGTTAAATGCATCTCAAAAGAGGGAAAAGAAAGTTCTGAGTCATTTTTTTTTCCTTTGTAGCTTGTTTTGTCTTTTTTTCCCCCTTAATCTCTGGGTGGTTCAGGATTTTGGTGCTGATATGGAGGTTCAGGGTCTGTCCTTGCGCGTGGATCAACTCGCTGCAAGGGTACAGAGTATCCAAGATTATGTTGTCCAGACTCCAGTATTAGAGCCTAGAATTCCTATTCCTGATTTATTTTCTGGGGATAGATCTAAATTTTTGAATTTTAAAAATAATTGCAGATTGTTTTTTGCTCTGAGACCCCGTTCGTCTGGTGACCCCATTCAGCAGGTGAAGATTGTTATTTCTTTGCTGCGTGGCGACCCGCAGGACTGGGCATTCTCCCTTGAGCCAGGAAATCCTGCATTGCTCAATATTGACGCATTTTTTCAAGCGCTCGGATTGCTGTATGACGAGCCTAATTCTGTGGATCAGGCAGAAAAAACTTTGCTGGCTCTGTGTCAGGGTCAGGAAGCAGCAGAAGTATACTGCCAGAAATTTAGAAAGTGGTCTGTGCTCACAAAATGGAATGAGTGTGCCCTGGCAGCGATTTTCAGAAAGGGTCTTTCTGAAGCCCTTAAAGATGTTATGGTGGGGTTTCCCACGCCTGCTGGTCTGAATGAGTCAATGTCTTTGGCCATTCAGATTGATCGGCGCCTGCGCGAGCGCAAGGTTGTGCACCATATGGCGGTGTCCTCTGAGCAGAGTCCTGAGCCTATGCAATGTGATAGGATTTTGACTAGAGCAGAAAGGCAGAAATTCAGATGTCAGAATGGCCTGTGTTTTTACTGTGGTGATTCTGCTCATGCTATTTCTGATTGCCCTAAGCGTACTAAGAGGGTCCCTAGGTCTGTTACCATTAGTACTGTACAGCCTTAAAGGTAAGGTACCGCGTTTGTAGATCATTAATAAATCCCTGTAATGTAGCATAACATGCTGCTATAACCAAGTTTTAAATGCATGCGAAACAGATTCCGTGTGTTATATGTGTTTAAAGAAGGAACTGGGGGCTGACATCTTGGTTTTGCAGCAGTAGCAGGGCACTAACAGTGTCATTTTACAGCACCCCATGGACATAGGAGATAATAGACCGGCGCTGACCCTATCTTTAACATTGGAGAGGTGTTAGCAGTGAGCTGGGCACGCCTCTGTGGGCTGCACAACTCACTGCTGTAGGTGTGACTAGCAGCCATTTTATTATAGCCCAGTGCTCTCTGCCCAGCTCCACTTACTCTCTATCACAGGAGCTCCATTCACTCCATTTAGCTGCATTCCCAGCCTGCAGAGAGAGGTGACACCTGACACCTCTCTCTGCCATACAATGTATCTCTCCCCTCCCTCCACAATGCCTGGCCATTCACTGCAGACCTGGAGCTCCTTCTTATCTTACTGAGGGATGAGTCACAGACAGCTCTGCACAGACAATGCTGCTCCATACACACCACATAAACTAACTGTGCTTCTGATGCAGTAACTGCTGGTGATAGCAGATCACAGGGCAGTCATACACAAAATGGCGCTGCCCTGTGATGCTGCTCTTCATTCTGCCCCAGGGATATCAGACCACCCAAAAGGGGAGGGAAATGGTGATGTCAGCAGTTACTGCCCAGATTTTCCAGCTAACAGTAAAGCTGGTAAGTCTTACTATAGCTGCTTGAGGTCTAAAACGGAAAATGCTCCCCCTAGTGGTCAATATATATATTTGTAAGAAAATATATAATATTTTTCATATAGAAATGTTTGCAAACAGTGCAAACATTGCATTAGTACATTTTATTTACTATTTTAAGCTTAATTTCACAAAAAAACAAACTACAAGAAAACTGGTGGCACCTTCCCTTTAATTTCTTTTGTCTGTTACCCTGATTTGCTCATTGTCGTTCTTTTCTTTTATGGCATTTGTTGATTCTGGCGCTGCCCTGAACTTAATGGACTTAGAATTTGCCAAACGCTGTGGTTTTTCCTTGGAGCCTTTGCGGAGCCCTATTCCCTTAAGGGGGATTGATGCTACGCCATTGGCCAAGAATAAACCCCAGTACTGGACACAGTTGACCATGTACATGGCTCCAGCACATCAGGAAAATATTCGCTTTTTGGTGTTGCATAATTTGCATGATGTTGTTGTGCTGGGTTTTCCATGGTTACAGGTACATAATCCAGTGCTGGATTGGAGATCTATGTCTGTAACTGGTTGGGGTTGCAGGGGATACATAGTGATATTCCTTTGATGTCCATTTCCTCGTCCCCTTCTTCTGATGTTCCTGAGTTTTTGTCGGATTTCCAGGATGTATTTGATGAGCCTAAGTCCAGTTCCCTGCCTCCTCATAGGGACTGCGATTGTGCCATTAATTTGATTCCTGGCTGTAAGTTCCCTAAGGGCCGACTTTTCAATCTGTCTGTGCCAGAGCATGCCGCTATGCGGAGTTATGTAAAGGAGTCCTTGGAGAAGGGGCATATTCGCCCGTCTTCGTCACCATTGGGAGCGGGATTTTTTTTTGTTGCCAAGAAGGATGGTTCCTTGAGACCCTGTATAGATTATCGCCTTCTCAATAAGATCACGGTCAAATTCCAGTACCCTTTACCTTTGCTTTCTGATTTGTTTGCTCGGATTAAGGGTGCCAGTTGGTTTACTAAAATCGACCTTCGAGGGGCGTATAATCTCGTGCGTATTAAACAAGGTGATGAATGGAAAACAGCATTTAATACGCCCGAAGGCCATTTTGAATATCTTGTGATGCCATTCGGGCTCCCTAATGCTCCATCGGTATTTTAGTCCTTTATGCATGATATCTTCCGGAATTATCTGGATAAATTCATGATTGTGTATTTGGATGATATTTTGTTTTTTTCCGATGATTGGGAGTCTCATGTGAAGCAGGTTAGGATGGTATTTCAGGTCTTTTGTGCTAATGCGTTGTTTGTGAAAGGGTCTAAGTGCCTCTTTGGAGTTCAGAAAGTTTCTTTTTTGGGTTTCATTTTTTCTCCCTCGGCTATTGAAATGGACCCTGTTAAAGTCCAGGCCATTCATGATTGGACTCAACCCACATCTGTAAAGAGCCTTCAAAAATTTTTGGGCTTTGCTAATTTTTATCGCCGCTTTATTGCTAATTTTTCTAGTGTGGTGAAGCCTCTGACCGATTTGACGAAGAAAGGCGCTGATGTGATGAATTGGTCCTCTGCGGCTGTTGAGGCCTTTCAGGAGCTTAAACACCGTTTTACTTCTGCCCCTGTGTTGCGTCAGCCAGATGTTTCTCTCCCTTTTCAGGATGAGGTTGATGCTTCTGAGATTGGGGCAGGGGCCGTTTTGTCTCAGAGAAATTCTGATGGCTCTTTGATGAAACCATGTGCTTTCTTCTCCAGAAAGTTTTCGCCTGCTGAGCGTAATTATGATGTCGGCAATCGGGAGTTGTTGGCTATGAAGTGGGCATTTGAGGAGTGGCGACATTGGCTTGAGGGAGCCAAGCATCGCGTGGTGGTCTTGACTGATCATAAAAATTTGATTTACCTCGAGTCTGCTAAGCGGTTGAAT
Organism: Ranitomeya variabilis; assembly: GCF_051348905.1. Taxonomy (NCBI): domain Eukaryota; kingdom Metazoa; phylum Chordata; class Amphibia; order Anura; family Dendrobatidae; genus Ranitomeya; species Ranitomeya variabilis. Next base: position 656,406,810 of record NC_135234.1, read on the forward strand.
CCTAGACAAGCTCGGTGGTCTCTGTTTTTCTCCCGTTTTGATTTTGTGGTCTCGTATATTCCGGGATCTAAGAATGTGAAGGCTGATGCCCTTTCTAGGAGTTTTTTGCCTGATTCTCCGGGAGTTCTTGAGCTGGCTGGGATTCTCAAGGAGGGGGTGATTCTTTTTGCCATCTCCCCTGATTTGCGGTGGGTACTTCAGGAGTTTCAGGCTGATAAACCTGACCGCTGTCCAGTGGGGAAACTGTTTGTTCCTGATAGATGGACTAGCAGGGTAATTTCTGAGGTTCATTGTTCGGTGTTGGCTGGTCACCCTGGGATTTTCGGTACCAGAGATTTGGTGGCTAGGTCCTTTTGGTGGCCTTCCTTGTCGCGGGATGTGCGTTCGTTTGTGCAGTCCTGTGGGACCTGTGCTCGGGCTAAGCCTTGCTGTTCCCGTGCCAGTGGGTTGCTTTTGCCTTTGCCTATTCCTGAGAGGCCCTGGACGCATATTTCCATGGATTTTATTTCTGATCTTCCTGTTTCTCAGAAGATGTCTGTCATCTGGGTGGTTTGTGACCGGTTTTCTAAGATGGTCCATTTGGTACCGTTGCCTAAGTTGCCTTCCTCCTCTGATTTGGTTCCATTATTTTTTCAGCATGTGGTCCGTTTGCATGGTATTCCGGAGAATATTGTGTCTGACAGAGGTTCCCAGTTCGTTTCTAGGTTTTGGCGGTCCTTTTGTGCTAGAATGGGCATTGATTTGTCTTTTTCTTCAGCATTCCATCCTCAGACAAATGGCCAAACGGAGCGAACCAATCAGACCTTGGAAACCTATTTGAGATGCTTCGTGTCTGCTGATCAGGATGATTGGGTGACCTTTTTGCCGTTGGCCGAGTTTGCCCTTAATAATCGGGCTAGTTCTGCTACCTTGGTTTCGCCTTTTTTTTGTAACTTTGGTTTTCATCCTCGTTTTTCTTCAGGGCAGCTTGAGCCTTCTGACTGTCCTGGTGTGGATTCTGTGGTGGACAGGTTGCAGCAAATTTGGACTCATGTGGTGGACAATTTGACGTTGTCTCAGGAAAAGGCTCAACGTTTTGCTAACCGTCGTCGGTGTGTTGGTCCCCGGCTTCGTGTGGGAGATTTGGTCTGGTTGTCTTCTCGTCATGTTCCTATGAAGGTTTCTTCCCCTAAGTTCGAGCCTCGCTTTATTGGGCCTTATAAGATTTCTGAAATTATCAATCCGGTGTCTTTTCGTTTGGCCCTTCCAGCTTCTTTTTCCATTCATAATGTGTTCCATAGATCCTTGTTGCGGAGATATGTGGTACCTATGGTTCACTCCGTTGATCCTCCTGCTCCGGTGTTGGTTGAGGGGGAATTGGAATATGTGGTGGAGAAGATTTTGTATTCTCGTTTTTCGAGACGGAAGCTTCAGTATCTGGTCAAGTGGAAGGGTTATGGCCAGGAGGATAATTCTTGAGTTGTTGCCTCCGATGTTCATGCTGCCGATTTGGTTCATGCTTTCCATTTGGCTCGTCCTGATCGGCCTGGGAGCTCTGGTGAGGGTTCGGTGACCCCTCCTCAAGGGGGGGGGGTACTGTTGTGAATTCCGTTCTGGAGCTCCCTCCTGTGGTTGCTAATGGCATTTTTGTGAGTTCTGCCCTTGGGCTCCCTCTGGTGGTTTTGAGTGGAACTGCTGCTCCGTTAGGTAGCTGTAGCAGCTGCCATCACTGATCGCCTTGCCTGGGTTTGTTATTTAAACCTGCTCTGGGCTTTAGTTCATGCCAGCTGTCAATGTCTTAGGTTGGATTTGGTTCTCTCCTTGCATTTCTCATATGGCCTGTCTTTCAGCAAAAGATAAGTTCTGCTAGTTCTTGTTCGTCCATTTGCTTTGGATATTATTGCTTTGCAAATATGTATCTTTTTGTCCAGCTTGTCACTATGTCATATTCAGGCTAGCTGGAAGCTCTGGGAAGCAGATTTGCCCCTCCACACCTTGAGTCGGTGTGGAGTTCATTTTTTGTAAACTCTGCGTGGATTTTTGTAGTTTTTAATACTGACCGCACAGTATCCTTTTCTCTCTGTCTATCAAGTTTAGTATTGGCCTCCTTTGCTGAAAACTGATTTCATTTCTGTGTATGTCATTTCCCTCTCCACTCACAGCCAATATTTGTGGGGGCTATCTTTCCTTTTGGGGTTTTCTCTGAGGCAAGATAGCTTTCTATTTCCTTCTTTAGGGGTAGTTAATTCTTAGGCTGTGAAGAGGTGTCTAGGGAGAGTCAGGAACATCCCACGGCTATTACTAGTGTTGTTGTTAGGATTAGGGATTGCGGTCAGTAGAGATACCACCTCCTCAGAGCTCGTCCCATGTTGCGTTTTAGCCACCAGGTCATATCGGTGTGGCCTCTTAACCACCAGGTCATAACACCTAATCCCAAACGTAACCCTAGTGCCAACCTTAACCCTAATACCAACTCTAACCCTAATCCCAACCCTAACTCTAATCCCAACTCTAATCCTAACTTTAGCCCCAGCCCTAACCCTAACTTTAGCACCAACCCTAACCCTAACTTTAGCCCTAACCCTAACTTTAGCACCAACCCTAACCCTAACTTTAACCCCAACCCTAACTTTAGCACTAACCCTAACTTTAGCCCCAACCCTAACTTTAGCCCCAACCCTAACCCTAATTTAAGCACCAACCCTAACCCTAGCCCTAACCCTAACTTTAGCACCAACCCTAACCCTAACTTTAACTCCAACCCTAACCCTAGCCCTAATTGGAAAATAGAAATACATACATTTTTTTTATTTTATCATTTTTTCCTAACTAAGGAGGTGATAAGGGGGGTTATTTACTATTTTTTTATTTTGATCACTGTGATAGGATCTCACAGTGACCAAAATAAAACAAGAGGAAGAATCGTCCTCTGCCGGCCGGCACATCACGGTGGGCGCACTCCCCATTTTCTTCCCGGAGGAAGAAGCCGGCGGCCAGGAGGGGACGCAGGAGGACTCAGGGACACAGGAAAGTATGACAGGGTCCCCAAATCCCCCTATTTCTCTGTCCTCTGATGTGCGATCACATCACAGGACAGAGAATGAGACGCAGCTTTTTTTTTTTCTTTTTGCGTTCGCCGGTAAAAGGTTAATTACCAGCGATCGCAAAACAGGGGTCGATAACAACCAACCCCGATCGTGTTCTTTGGGGTCTCGGCTACCCCCGGCAGCCGAGACCCCAAAGATCTGCCGGGTGTCGGCCGGCGGGCGCACTGCGCATGCGCCTGCCGTTTTTTTCCTGAAAAAGATGGCGGCACCCATCGGAGCCACGAAGAGCATCGGGGGAGACGGGTGAGTAACGGGGGGCTATCGGGGACCCCATTTCTCTGTCCTCTGATGTGCAATCACATCGGAGGACAAAGAAATTAAATGGGAAATCGCGTTTTTGGGGTTTTTTTTGCGGCCGCCGGTAAACGGTTATTTAAGGCGATCGCAACCCGGGGTTCGGTAAAAACCAACCCGAATCATGTTCTCTGGGGTCTCGGCTACCCCCGGCAACCGAGACCCCAGAGAAAATCTGACTCTGGGGGGCGCTATACACTTTTTCCACAGCGCCGTTAATTAACGGTGCTGTGGTTTAAGTACCCTTAACTGCCGCCGTTAAAAGGCATATCGGCGGTCGTTAAGGGGTTGAACCATTGAATACAACATGAGTGTACTTAGCTTGGATCATGACTATATTTGTAATCACTAAGGGTTTATGTATTAACCCATTTACTAGTGAACTTCTTGACTCCTCTATAAAACATTACATCATAGTTACAGTGGTTACATAGGTTGAAAAAATACCTTGGGCCATCAAGTTCAACTGTTCTCCACCAATCTACTATATAATTGTCTAAGGGTCACTTCCGTCTTTCTGTCTGTCTGTCACGGATATTCATTGGTCGCGGCCTCTGTCTGTCATGGACATTCAAGTCGCGGATTGGTCGTGGCAAAACCCCCCTCGACCACTGCCATGACCAATCAGCGACGGCTGTCATGATCTCAATGGCAAGAGATCATAGCATCAGCATATATAGGAACTAGCTCTTGGAAGATGGAAACTGAGCTGACCATGAACTAAACCTAACGCACAACTAGCAGTGGCCGGGTAGCATGCCTACGTTGATTCTAGATGCCCAGCACCAGCCGGAGGACTAAATAAGGCTAGCAGAGGAAAATATTAGTCCTAGCTCACCTCTAGAGAAATACCCCGAAAGGAGACAGAGGCCCCCCACATGTATTGGCGGTGAATCAAGAAGAAATAACAAACGTAGTATGAAAATAGGTTTAGCAAATTTGAGGTCCACTTACTACATAGCAGAAGACAGAAAGGACACTTTCATGGTCAGCTGAAAACCCTATCAAAACACCATCCAGAAATTACTTTAAAACTCTGGCATTAACTCATAACACCAGAGTGGCAATTCCTGTTCACAAGAGCTTTCCAGACACAGTAACGAAACTACAGCTGTGAACTGGAACAAAAATGCAAAAACAAACATGGACAAGAGTCCAACTTATCTAGTAGTTGTCTAGGAGCAGGAACAAGCACAGAGAGGCTTCTGATAACATTGTTGACCGGCAAGCAACTAACAGAGCAGCAAGGTTATATAGCGACTCCCACATCTTGATGGGAACAGGTGAACAGAGAAGATGAAGACACCAGTTCAATTCCACCAGTAGCCACCGGGGGAGCCCAGAATCCAAATTCACAACAGTACCCCTCCCTCAAGGAGGGGGCACCGAACCCTCACCAGAACCACCAGGGCGATCAGGATGGGCCCTATGAAAGGCACGAACCAGATCAGAGGCATGAACATCAGATGCATTCACCCAAGAATTATCCTCCTGGCCGTATCCCTTCCACTTGACCAGATACTGGAGTCTCCGTCTGGAAACACGAGAGTCCAAGATTTTCTCCACAACGTACTCCAACTCACCCTCAACCAACACCGGAGCAGGAGGCTCAACAGAAGGCACAACCGGTACCTCATACCTGCGCAATAATGACCGATGAAAAACGTTATGAATAGAAAAGGATGCAGGGAGGTCCAAACGAAAGGAAACAGGGTTAAGAATCTCCAATATCTTATACGGGCCGATGAACCGAGGCTTAAACTTAGGAGAAGAGACCCTCATAGGGACAAAACGAGAAGACAACCACACCAAGTCCCCAACACGAAGCCGAGGACCAACACGACGACGGCGGTTAGCAAAAAGCTGAGTCTTCTCCTGGGACAACCTCAAATTGTCCACCACCTGCCCCCAGATCTGATGCAATCTCTCCACCACAGCATCCACTCCAGGACAATCCGAAGATTCCACCTGACCAGAGGAAAATCGAGGATGAAACCCCGAATTACAGAAAAACGGGGACACCAAAGTGGCAGAGCTGGCCCGATTATTGAGAGCGAACTCCGCCAATGGCAAAAAAGCAACCCAATCATCCTGGTCAGCAGACACAAAACACCTCAGATATGTCTCCAGGGTCTGATTAATCCGCTCGGTCTGGCCATTCGTCTGAGGATGGAAAGCGGACGAAAAAGATAAATCTATGCCCATCCTAGCACAGAATGCCCGCCAAAATCTAGACACGAATTGGGTCCCTCTGTCAGAAACGATATTCTCAGGAATACCATGCAAACGAACAACATTTTGAAAAAACAGAGGAACCAACTCGGAAGAAGAAGGCAACTTGGGCAGAGGAACCAAATGGACCATCTTAGAGAAACGGTCACACACCACCCAGATGACAGACATCTTCTGAGAAACAGGCAGATCTGAAATAAAATCCATCGAGATGTGCGTCCAAGGCCTCTTAGGAATAGGCAAGGGCAACAACAAACCACTAGCCCGAGAACAACAAGGCTTGGCCCGAGCACAAACGTCACAAGACTGCACAAAGCCTCGCACATCTCGTGACAGGGAAGGCCACCAGAAGGACCTTGCCACCAAATCCCTGGTACCAAAAATGCCAGGATGACCTGCCAACGCAGAAGAATGAACCTCAGAGATGACTCTACTGGTCCAATCATCAGGAACAAACAGTTTATCAGGTGGGCAACGATCAGGTCTATCCGCCTGAAACTCCTGCAAGGCCCGCCGCAGGTCTGGAGAAACGGCTGACAATACCACTCCATCCTTAAGGATACCTGTGGGTTCAGAGTTACCAGGCGAGTCAGGCTCAAAACTCCTAGAAAGGGCATCCGCCTTAACATTCTTAGAACCCGGTAGGTATGACACCACAAAATTAAACCGAGAGAAAAATAATGACCAGCGCGCCTGTCTAGGATTCAGGCGCCTGGCGGTCTCAAGATAAATCAAATTTTTGTGGTCAGTCAATACCACCACCTGATGTCTGGCCCCCTCAAGCCAATGGCGCCACTCCTCAAAAGCCCACTTCATGGCCAAAAGCTCCCGATTCCCAACATCATAATTCCGCTCAGCGGGCGAAAATTTACGGGAAAAGAAGGCACAAGGCCTCATCACGGAGCAGTCAGAACTTTTCTGCGACAACACTGCCCCAGCTCCGATCTCAGAAGCGTCGACCTCAACCTGAAAAGGTAGAGCAACATCAGGCTGACGCAACACAGGGGCAGAGGAAAAACGGCGCTTAAGCTCCCGAAAGGCCTCCACAGCATCAGGGGACCAATCAGCAACATCAGCACCCTTCTTAGTCAAATCGGTCAATGGCTTAGCAATATCCGAAAAACCAGCAATAAATCGACGATAAAAGTTAGCAAAGCCCAAAAATTTCTGAAGACTCTTAAGAGAAGAGGGCTGCGTCCAATCACAAATAGCTTGAACCTTGACAGGATCCATTTCAATGGAAGAGGGGGAAAAAATATATCCCAAAAAGGAAATCCTCTGTACCCCAAAAACACACTTAGAACCCTTCACACACAAAGAATTAGACCGCAAAACCTGAAAAACCCTCCTGACTTGCTGGACATGAGAGTCCCAGTCATCCGAAAAAATCAGAATATCATCCAGATACACAATCATAAATTTATCCAAATAATCGCGAAAAATATCATGCATAAAGGACTGGAAAACTGACGGAGCATTTGAAAGACCAAAAGGCATCACTAAATACTCAAAGTGGCCCTCGGGCGTATTAAATGCGGTTTTCCACTCATCCCCCTGCCTGATTCGCACCAAATTATACGCCCCACGAAGGTCAATCTTAGAGAACCACTTGGCCCCCTTTATGCGAGCAAACAAATCAGTCAGCAACGGCAATGGGTATTGATATTTAACAGTGATTTTATTCAAAAGCCGATAATCAATACATGGTCTCAAAGAGCCGTCTTTTTTTGACACAAAGAAAAAACCGGCTCCTAAGGGAGATGACGATGGACGAATATGTCCCTTTTCCAAGGACTCCTTTATATATTCACGCATAGCAGCGTGTTCAGGCACAGACAGATTAAATAAACGACCCTTTGGGTATTTACTACCCGGGATTAAATCTATGGCACAATCGCACTCTCGGTGCGGAGGTAACGAACCAAGCTTGGATTCTTCAAAGACGTCACGATAGTCAGACAGGAACTCAGGAATTTCAGAGGGAATAGATGATGAAATGGAAACCACAGGTACATCCCCATGAGCCCCCTTACATCCCCAGCTCAACACAGACATAGCTTTCCAGTCGAGGACTGGGTTGTGAGATTGCAGCCAAGGCAATCCTAGCACCAAATCATCATGTAGATTATACAGCACCAGAAAGCGAATAATCTCCTGGTGATCCGGATTAATACGCATAGTTACTTGTGTCCAGTATTGTGGTTTATTATTAGCCAATGGGGTGGAGTCAATCCCCTTCAGAGGAATAGGAGTCTCCAAAGGCTCTAAATCATACCCACAGCGTTTGGCAAAGGACCAATCCATAAGACTCAAAGCGGCGCCAGAGTCGACATAGGCGTCCGTGGTAATAGATGACAAAGAGCAAATCAGGGTCACAGATAGAATAAACTTAGACGGTAAGGTGCAAATGGAAACAGATTTACCAAGCTTTTTAGTGCGCCTAGAGCATGCTGATATAACATGAGTAGAATCACCACAATAGAAACACAACCCATTTTTCCGTCTAAAATTCTGCCGCTCGCTTCGGGACAGAATTCTATCACACTGCATACTCTCTGGCGATTTCTCAGTGGACACCGCCAGATGGTGCACTGGTTTGCGCTCCCGCAAACGCCTATCGATCTGAATAGCCATTGTCATGGACTCATTCAGACCCGCAGGCACAGGGAACCCCACCATAACATCCTTAATGGCATCAGAGAGACCCTCTCTGAAAGTCGCCGCCAGGGCGCACTCATTCCACTGAGTAAGCACAGACCATTTACGGAATCTTTGGCAGTAAATTTCCGCTTCATCTTGCCCCTGAGATAGGGACATCAAAGTTTTTTCTGCCTGAAGCTCCAAATGAGGTTCGTCATAAAGCAACCCCAAGGCCAGAAAAAACGCATCCACATTGAGCAACGCAGGATCCCCTGGTGTCAATGAAAAAGCCCAGTCTTGAGGGTCGCCCCGGAGCAAGGAAATCACAATCCTGACCTGCTGTGCAGGATCTCCGGCAGAGCGAGATTTCAGGGACAAAAATAATTTGCAATTATTTCGAAAATTCTGAAACCCAGATCTATTCCCCGAGAAAAATTCCGGCAAAGGAATTCTCGGCTCAGATACAGGTGCATGACAAACAAAATCTTGCAAATTTTGTACCTTCGTGGCGAGATTATTCAAACCTGCAGTTACACTCTGAAGATCCATTACAAACAGGTGGACACAGAGCCATTCAAAGATTAGGAGAGGAAAAAAAAAAAAAAAAAAAAAAAAAAAAAATTTCAGCAGACTTCTTATTTCTCTCCTTTCTCAGCCAAGGATTTTAACCCTTTAGTGGGCCGGTCAAACTGTCATGATCTCAATGGCAAGAGATCATAGCATCAGCATATATAGGAACTAGCTCTTGGAAGATGGAAACTGAGCTGACCATGAACTAAACCTAACGCACAACTAGCAGTGGCCGGGTAGCATGCCTACGTTGATTCTAGATGCCCAGCACCAGCCGGAGGACTAAATAAGGCTAGCAGAGGAAAATATTAGTCCTAGCTCACCTCTAGAGAAATACCCCGAAAGGAGACAGAGGCCCCCCACATGTATTGGCGGTGAATCAAGAAGAAATAACAAACGTAGTATGAAAATAGGTTTAGCAAATTTGAGGTCCACTTACTACATAGCAGAAGACAGAAAGGACACTTTCATGGTCAGCTGAAAACCCTATCAAAACACCATCCAGAAATTACTTTAAAACTCTGGCATTAACTCATAACACCAGAGTGGCAATTCCTGTTCACAAGAGCTTTCCAGACACAGTAACGAAACTACAGCTGTGAACTGGAACAAAAATGCAAAAACAAACATGGACAAGAGTCCAACTTATCTAGTAGTTGTCTAGGAGCAGGAACAAGCACAGAGAGGCTTCTGATAACATTGTTGACCGGCAAGCAACTAACAGAGCAGCAAGGTTATATAGCGACTCCCACATCTTGATGGGAACAGGTGAACAGAGAAGATGAAGACACCAGTTCAATTCCACCAGTAGCCACCGGGGGAGCCCAGAATCCAAATTCACAACAGACGGCCATAGTCTGGCAGCGAAATGGCCGCTGCTTTACTGCCCTGCAGTCAGCGCTGAGCGCTCACACAGGGTTAATGCCAGCGTTAACGGACTGCGGTGTAACACACTCCGTTAACGCAGCTATTATCCCTGTGTGACCAATTTTTTACTATTGATGCTGCATAAGCAGCATCAATAGTAAAAAGATCTAATGTTACAAATAATAATAATAAAAAAGGTTATTCTCAACATCCGACGTCGCGCGCTGTCCTCGGCAGTGCAAGTGGCAGGTTCCGGTGCCGAGGATGCTATGCCAGAAGGACCTGCCATGACGTCACGGTCATGTGACCGCGATGTCATCACAGGTCCTGTGCTCATATCAACCCTGGGACCGGAAGCTGCCACGTACACCGCACACAGGCGCCAGGACTTCAAGGGGCCCTCGGAAGGTGAGTGTAATAATTATAGGGGATAACTCAGGAGACTCTGCGTGGAACAAGACAACTACAGGACACAGTTTAATAAGTGGTAAATTCTATATTATCACACGGTGATTCAAACAGGTGCAGAGAGAAACTCAAGTCCACAACACTTGGAGTAAATATTAAATGCAGCTCAGCAGTCTATAGGAAACTTCAGAGGAAAATGCAATCACGCAGAAAGTCTATGAAGCACAATTATTCTTGAGGATACTTGACACAAATAAGTCCTTGCTTAGTCCAAAACACAGATAGACATGCTTATAAGGCAGTTCAAATAATATCTTAGCTCAACCAGGGAGGCCTGGGTAATAGTCCCAGGTTCTTGCAGAGCAGAAACAGCTTACATGTCCAGCAAATGCAGATGGAAGTAAACACGAGCAGCAGATGAAGGACGATTACTGTTATGATCCCTAGTGGCTGAGGATCACAAATAGATCAGCAAGTGATTAAACTAAGGACGAGCTCTAGGGAGATGGTAACTGGACTGATCGCAAATCTGAACCTATCCAAAACAACTAGAGGTAGCCGGTGAACGTGCCTAAAAAATTCCTAGACGTCTCGAGCCAGCCTGAGGAACTAGTTACCCCTAAAGAGAAAGAAAGACCTCGCTTGCCTCCAGAGAAATAATCCCCAAAGATATAGAAGCCCCCAACAAATATTAACGGTGAAGTAAGAAGAAGGCACATACATAGGGATGAAATCAGATTCAGCAAAAGAGGCCCACTAGTACTAGAAAGCAGAAAATAGAGCAGGGGTCTATGCGATCAATAAAAAACCCTTACAAAATATCCATCCTGAGATTTCAAGAACCCACACACCAACTAACGGTGTGTGGGGAGAAACTCAGCCCAGTAGAGCAACCAGCAAGTGAGGGAATTACATCTTAGCAAGCTGGAACAGAAAACATGATAAACACTGCTGATTAAAAAATGAGCAAACAAAACTTAGCTTATCCTGGATGGACTGGGAGCAAGGTAGTCAGAAGGAATCTGAGTAGCACTGATTACATCGACAGCCGGCAACAAGTGGAAGTAAAACAGAGCTATATAGGAACCTCCCAGAGGATAACAAACCAGCTGATAGCCAGAGACCAGCAGGATAACAGGCAAAGCCACCAGGGGGAGCCCAAAGCAAAAGTCACACCATACCACCAGTGACCACAAGAGGGAGCCTGAACACAGAGTTCATAACAGATTACTGGAACTGGTGTATGCAGCAGGAACTCAGAGCAGAGTAGCAGGATAACCCCACAGGTTCACAGGAGAAGGTATATAGCCAGGCAGTCACCAGAGGTCAGGAGCTGGATGCAAGGCAGAATACTCTAGCACAGACTGAAGGCTGGGGTGGAGTTTTATAGCAGGAAGACAGTGCACATGAGACCAAAGACGCCATCTTGGAAAAGGGCAGTAATGCACAAAAGGTAAAAAATGTTCAGAGTCCTGACAGTGAGTATATGTTTTTTATTTTAAGTCTGTTTTAACCACGCATATAGTGCCCACATTGCTATATACTACGTGGGCTGTGTTACATACTGCGTGGGCTCTGTTATATACTACATCTCTGAGCTATATACTATGTAGCTGGGCAATATACAACGTGACTGTGCAATATACAACATGACTGTCCAATATACTACGTGGCTGTGCAATATACTACGTGCTCTGTTATATACTACGTAGCTGTGCAATATACTATGTGGCTGTGTCGGTTCTGTTATATACAACGTCGACTGTGCAATATACTACGTGGCACTGTTATATACTACATGGCTGTGCAATATACTACGTAGTTATGCAATATACTACGTGCCTCTACAATATACTACGTGGCTATGTTATATACTACGTGGCTCTGCTATATACTACGTCGCTGACCAATATACTACATAGCTGTGCAATACACTACGTGGCTGTTATATACTATGTGGTTGTGTTATATACTACGTAGCTCTGCTATATACTACGTATGCTGTGTTACATACTACGTAGCTCTGTTATATACTACGTAGCTATGTTATATACTACGTCGGTTGTGTTATATACTACATCACTGTGCAATATAGTACGTAGCCTGTGCTATATACTACCTACATATTCTAGAATACCCGCTACGTTAGAATCGGGCCACCATCTAGTTATAGCAATAATTTTATTTCTACTGCCAAAAACAGAGAAAACCTGCCGTATGAAATGAGATGGCCATAATGTTGCAATGATAGATGAGGTCTACACCATCGGTGCCTGTGCTCTACCTGTTCAGTAATTTGAGTATCACATTCACTGTGATTAATCTGCAGGCTTGTAAGAAGCAGAATGTAATTAGGAATGTTCGCTGTGCAATTAAAAAGAGAGTTAATTATTAGAAGCTATCCCATAATGCAATCATTGGACTTCATGAAACCGGAGCCAATCTGTTCTTTTTCCTTTTTTTTAGTTTAGTCTTTTCCTTCCAAAATACACAGACGTTCAAGAGCTTGTGACCACGGGGCTTTTGAGGCAGAAGTGAACCAGACCTCTGGAAAGCAAATGGCGTCTAATTACAAACTGCACCAACTTTCAGATTTCCTGGGGCTTGTGCCTTTTTTCTGTTCCTCATTGCAGGTCATACTGTTTCACATCAAGGTTGAGCTGTTGTAGCTGTGTTGTTCATATGGATGTATTTGTAGCAGGGAATACATTTGTAGCTTTAGGAATGATTCTGGCTCCATGAAAACAATTTATAAGAATGCATTTTGCAAGTTTAACATCTGTATATATAAGTGCTCCCTCTGGAGGTATGAAAGTATCCAACAAATAGAGAATGCATCAGGGAGCTTTGTAAGGGTGCATGGGTTCAGAAGTCATTACTGTGGCTTGGCTATTGTAGGACAAAGGTGCGGCAACCACGGGGCAAGGTAAGGGTCTGCGTTCTTATTACTGAAAATATGAAAATGATAGAAGCGCTGGACCCTGATCATGCTGAACCCCGATCATGCCGGACCCCATGGATAGACCACTGTACCAGCGATGTGCCGTTTCCTAACTGTGGCATTTCGGCAAATATTCAGTCCAACCTTGCACTTCCCCATCTACAATTTGTAGAGGTGCACCATTTCAATTTTTGACTTAGGGATCACTCACAAGAGCGTCTAACATGGCTGAGCACTTTCCAATATTTTATCAGATGGCACTCGGCCCAATGTAATGCTATAGATCAGTGCCGATCTGCTATATTTTTATCATGCCGATTCGGCATGAGAAAAAAGTTGCAGCATGCTGCGAGTGGCTCCGAAATTCAAAGCACATACATCCATACAAGTCTACAGGTGCGCGTGAAACATTGGACTGCTGCAGATGTCATCCAAGCGCAGTCCGACAACTGCGGACTTGGACAATGGAAAAGATAGAGACATTAAGTTCTCCGCCATCTCACACTTTTGCTGTGATTTTCTCATGCAAGCAAATCAAATCACACTAAGATGACACTCGGATCAAATTTTGGCAGAATTTGAGCCGAGTGTCATTAGCATCATCGGTCCAATTCTCTCACATGAAACAATCTATGGGCGTCTGACTGCAGCCTATGGATAAGTCCACATATCACAGATCCATTGCGGAATTCCCACAGAGGAAAATCCAGAGAAAAATCCACAAAACTGAGAAACGCTGTGGACTACAGTAAAGATGCAGATTTTCCACATATGTAATCTTTTGTACTGCAAATACACAGCATGAATTGATGTGATGCAGATTTCAAATCCACAGCCCCGGTTTCTTTACTCTGCAAATACTGGTCCTTCTCAAAAAATTAGCATATAGTGTTAAATTTCATTATTTACCATAATGTAATGATTACAATTAAACTTTCATATACTATAGATTCATTATCCACCAACTGAAATTTGTCAGGTCTTTTATTGTTTTAATACTGATGATTTTGGCATACAACTCCTGATAACCCAAAAAACCTGTCTCAATAAATTAGCATATCAAGAAAAGGTTCTCTAAATGACCTATTACCCTAATCTTCTGAATCAACTAATTAACTCTAAACACATGCAAAAGATACCTGAGGCTTTTAAAAACTCCCTGCCTGGTTCATTACTCAAAACCCCCATCATGGGTAAGACTAGCGACCTGACAGATGTCAAGAAGGCCATCATTGACACCTTCAAGCAAGAGGGTAAGACCCAGAAAGAAATTTCTCAACAAATAGGCTGTTCCCAGAGTGCTGTATCAAGGCACCTCAATGGTAAGTCTGTTGGAAGGAAACAATGTGGCAGAAAATGCTGTACAACGAGAAGAGGTGACCGGAACCTGAGGAAGCAGTGGACTGAGTCTGGTGTGGAAACATCCAGAGCCACCGTGCACAGGCGTGTGCAGAAAATGGGCTACAGGTGCCGCATTCCCCAGGTAAAGCCACTTTTGAACCATAAACAGCGGCAGAAGCGCCTGACCTGGGCTACAGAGAAGCAGCACTGGACTGTTGCTAAGTGGTCCCAAGTACTTTTTTCTGATGAAAGCAAATTTTGCATGTCATTCGGAAATCAAGGTGCCAGAGTCTGGAGGAAGACTGGGGAGAAGGAAATGCCAAAATGCCTGAAGTCCAGTGTCAAGTACCCACAGTCAGTGATGGTGTGGGGTGCCATGTCAGCTGCTGGTGTTGGTCCACTGTGTTTCATCAAGGGCAGGGTCAATGCAGCTAGCTATCAGGAGATTTTGGAGCACTTCATGCTTCCATCGGCTGAAATGCTTTATGGAGATGAAGATTTCATTTTTCAGCACGACCTGGCACCTGCTCACAGTGCCAAAACCACTGGTAAATGGTTTACTGACCATGGTATTACTGTGCTCAATTGGCCTGCCAACTCTCCTGACCTGAACCCCATAGAGAATCTGTGGGATATTGTGAAGAGAAAGTTGAGAGACGCAAGACCCAACACTCTGGATGAGCTTAAGGCCGCTATTGAAGCATCCTGGGCCTCCATAACATCTCAGCAGTGTCACAGGCTGATTGCCTCCATGCCACGCCGCATTGAAGCAGTCATTTCTGCCAAAGGATTCCCGACCAAGTATTGAGTGCATAACTGAACATTATTATTTGATGTTTTTTTTGTTTGGTATTAAAAAACACTTTTATTTGATTGGTCGGGTGAAATATGCTAATTTATTGAGACAGGTTTTTTGGGTTATCAGGAGTTGTATGCCAAAATCATCAGTATTAAAACAATAAAAGACCTGACAAATTTCAGTTGGTGGATAATGAATCTATAGTATATGAAAGTTTAATTGTAATCATTACATTATGGTAAATAATGAAATTTAACACTATATGCTAATTTTTTGAGAAGGACCTGTATTCATGGTAGTGTCTGGATGAGTTTTCGAAAAATCTTACCTATAATATGAATACCTTTAGTATGCTATAAATTTTAATCCCAGAATATCAAGATGGAAAATCTGTGTATACGACCCATGAATATACTCTTGAGCAGAAAAGGGCTAAACATATCTCTGTAGGTGGGCAGAGGGTGTCATTATACGAGTGTGTTTAAGCCTAAAGGTCCAAGAGGGCCCTCAACATTAGAAGATAGAAGTTTTCATTAGGGCAGGTGCAGACGACTGTGTATTGTCTCCAATGAATCGGGTCAATTATATAAATCACACTCTGATCAAACTCTAATCAGAGGTTGGTCAGAGTGTCATCATAGTGTGATCCCATTCTCTTGGTTGAGGAGAAGATGGAGAAAAGAATTCTCCTCCTTCTCTATTCTGTCAGTCCGTGGAAATCTGAGTGTAGTCCAATGTTTTCCACGGACTCATTGACTTGCATGGCCGAGTGCATTCAAAATATCAGCTCAAACTCGGGGATGTTGTGATTTTTCTCTCAGACAGACTGGCAAAAATCAGACATGTGCACGACCCCACAGAATAACATTGGTCCGAATACAATCCGATGTTTTGTCGCATCAAACTCTGATCGAAAATAAGGAAAAATGTAGCCCACAGCAAGCCATGGGTGCAGTGACCTATGACTTGGTTGGTAGGGCAAGCAAGGTTTCAAATAAATATGGGTAGAAGCACAGGCTCTGTTGGGGTCAAAAGTTTAGAGGCGTTAGTCAGTAGGGGGTGGGGGTATTTAGAATTGAGCAGGGTTTATCTGTTTGATAAGGGGTTGGGGGCTAGCAATCGGCGCAAGGCAACAAGAGCAAAGGTTCCACCCTCCAGCCCGTAAATTTAGAGGTTCTAGTAAGGTAAATTATCAAGATGTTGGATGGTGATGTCATTGGGTCATTTTGGAGAGCCGTAGTGAGATGGGTTCTTGGTGTTGGTGGCAAAATTGTAGTGAGGGGGTTGTAAATCAGGTGGATGGTGACCTCCCCTTGATGTTTGGATTTTGGTTAATTGCCTGGCGGATTTTGGGACTCTACAGGGTGGGGGTCCCTAGGACTCGGTGTTATGGAACAGGCCTGCACATGTGTCTTCTTGAGCAGGGGGACCTTGCTGACGCTGCAGGATTTTAAACCTTTATGGCATGTGATACCAATGGTTTTCTTGGTGACTGTGGTCCCAGCTGCCTTGAGATCATTAACAAGTTCTCTCTCCCCCCCCCCCCGTGTAGTGTTAGGTTGATCTCTCACCTTCCTCATGATCAAGGATACCCCACGATGTGAGATTTTGCATGGTGCCCCAGACTGATGTCGATTGACAGTCATTTTGTATTTCTTCCATTTTCTTACTATTACACCAACAGTTGTCTCCTTCTCACCCAGCGTCTTACTTATGGTTTTGTAGCCCATTCCAGCTTTGTGCAGGTCTATGATCTCTCCCTGACATCCTTATAAAGCTCTTTGGTCTTGTTCATGTTGTAGAGGTTAGTCTGACTGATTAATTGAGTCTGTGGACAGGAGTCTTTTATAAAGGTAACTATGTAATTGGATTGCACTTGGCCATTCAACTCTATGGGTCCGTAGAAAATATTGGAACGCACTCAGGTGACATCTGAATGGCTAATTGACATAGAGAAGGTGGAGAAACTTGTTTTGTTTCTTTTTCATTCCACCTGCGATAAAATCGGATCACACTCTGATTAAACTCTAATCTGAGTCTGATCAAAGTGTAGTGATGAGCGAACGTGCTCAGACGTCTTATCCGAGCATGCTCGAATGTTATCTGAGCATCTGGGAGTGCTCGTATATCCCTGCGGTTGCATGATTTGTGGCTGTTAGACAGCATCAACACATGTGGCTTTGCCTGTTTGTTAAGGAATCCACACATGTGATGAGGCTATTTAACAAATATATACACTGCAACACTGGTCAAAACAATAAAGAGAACACTAAAATGCCACATCCTAGATATCACTGAATGAAATATTCCAGTTGCAAATCTTTATTCATTACATAGTGGAAAGATTTGAGAACAATAAAACATAAAAATGATCAATGTAAATCAAAATGAATATCCCATGGAGGTCTGGATTTGCAATGATGCTCAAAATCAAAGTGGAAAATGAAGTTACAGGCTGATCCAACTTCAGTGGAAATGCCTCCAGACAAGGAAATGATGCTCAGTTGTGTGTGTGGCCTGTATGACTTCCTTACAACGCTTGGGCATGCTCAATGAGGCAGTGGATGCTCTCCTGAGGGATCTCATCCCAGACCTGGATTAAAATATCAGTCAACTCCTCAACAGTCTGTGGGGCAACGTGCTTACAGCCCAACACCCACTTGTGGAAGTTGAGCCCTCATACCACCCTCATCACCCTCGGCTGGAGGTCATTTTGCAGGGTTCTGGTGCTGCTCCTCCTTGCACAAAAAAGGAGGTACTGGTCCTACGGCCCCCTCCACGTGTCCTTGACTATCTCTTAGTATCTGCTTCATGCTCTGGACACTACGCTGACAGACAAAATTACCCTTCTTTCCACAGCTTGCATTGATGTGCCATCCTGAATGAGCTGTGCTACCTGAGCAACTTATGTGAGTTGTACAGTAGCCTCATGCTACTGTACAGTACTGTAGAGATAAATCAGACATTTGTGGAGAGGCGGCAGGTAGAGGAGAGGGTGCAGGGAGGAAGGAGAGGACAACGGCCGTTTCGCGTGAGTGCGCTTCCACGCGTCCTGGACCCGTGAAAGCGCACTCGCGCGAAACGGCCGTCGTCCTCTTCTTCCTCCCCGCACCCTCTCCTTTACCTGCCGCCTCTCCACAAATGTCTGTTACCGCATAAAGGTGAATAAAGGACATTGATTTCAGCATACTTGGGGTGAGTGCCACATCTTACTTATCTCTACAGTGCCTGAAACTTCATTTCTTTGATATGTGTTAAGCACTGCCCCTGTGATGCATATATGAGTATCGTGTTATGAGTCTTCAGAAAAATCCGTCCTCTACATTTAACCTGTGAAGACATATCATTACCTGGTGCCGCTCATTTCTGAATCTCCTCCAAGTCTACTGTACAGTAGCTCTAGGGGTGAGAGCAATGACAAAATGTAAAAGTGACGAAAACAACAGCCAAAAAGAATGAGAACAGAGAAATGGCCGGTGGTCACCTGCTGCACATCCACTCCTTTATATGTGTTGTCTTGCTAATTGCCTATCATTTCTACCTGTCTGTTCCATTTGCCCAACAGCAGGAGAAATTGATTCACAATCAGTGTTGCTTCACAACTGGACAGGATGATTTCACAGAAGTGTGATTGACTTGCAGTTACATTGTGTTTTTTATGTGTTCCCTTTATTTTTTTTTGAGCAGTGTATATTTGTTTACGAGTTCTGAAAATTAAGTGCCACAATATCAGTGACTCTACAAACAGCATCAAAGGGCTTGTCTACGCTGTGGTCTAATCTTTGGGGAAAGTCAAGCTAGCCTAGTACTCACCTGATTCACCCAGAGTAAAATGTTGAGTCCTGGGGGCCTTTCTAAGTTCTCTCGACACCGAGTAAGAAACATCAAATACATAACCCTATCCAGTAGTGTTTTTGTCCTCTCTGACACCTGCCAAAAGGGCTGTCCCCCAAGATGTCTAGAAGCTCCAGCTTGTCTCCAGCAGCAGGGCCTGCTTGTTTGTTATAGACTTGACGGTAAAAACTACAGTGTGAAAAGTCAAAGATTGTACTTTTCAGTTGGGGTGAGTGGATGGGGTCACCACCTGAGTTATGAGGTTTGCTGAACTTTCCTAATGCTCAGGTTTGGGTGATGAATTATGGTTGTTAGGGTCTGGTGCTGGGAAAGTCTTAGGCCCTGGGATCGGTATGTCAAAAGTCTTTGTCCACCTACCTGGCAAATCCCACTTCTCCGTATTATGCATGTTGTCCTACAACAGTCTCCTGGTCTTCTTCTCCTGGGGTAGACCACTGCAGCCAATTGGTGGCAATAATCAGGTGCAGCATTCACATTCCGTCCAAGCTAGAAGACACAATTTTTTTCTTAGATGGGATGTGAAGGCTGCAGCCAATCCCTGGCTTCCGCAGTCTTGTAGACACTGGCATCATGGCTCAGAGCAAAGTGTTGATGGTATTAGTGGAGCGCATTACTACACAAAGCTCGCAGCCATGAAGAAAAACCCATGAGGATCATCAAAACATCTGTTCTGGACCTGTAGACATTTTTTTTTTGTTAAATTAGAGCAGTTGCTAGTCCTTTTTACTTCTAGAAGTTGCACAACATCTTTAATGGAATCTGTCAGTAGGATCAATGTCCCTAAGCCATCTATATGGCCATGTAGGTCATAGGAAGACGAGTAAAATAATACCTTGATATTTGAGATCTGATGTCCTATTCCAGAGAAATCCACGTTATTTTTATATGTAAATGAGCTGTTAAGATTTATGGGACAGACATAGATCTCCCTGAGAATCTGCTTCCAGATTCCAAGGTATCCAGAAAGGGGGTGGCCGTAACTCGTATCAGCCAAACCTGGTGACAGGATCCCTTTAATGAAAGAGGTCATTACCAGGGTGAAACATGTAGATCAGGACATCAGACTGTCAGTCATTACATGTCTTGCGCTGCTAATGCCCCCTTTCATTTAATCTCTGGAGGCAGATTCTCAGGGAGATCAGTGTCCATAGATCTTAACAGCTCATTTACATATGTAAATAAACTTCAATTTCTCTGGTATAAGAACATCAGATCACTGATATTAAGGTATCACTTTATTCAGCTTCCTATGACGTACACGCCCATATAGAAGGCTTAGGAGGGAGGATCCTACTGAGATTGCATTTAGACCGGGGTCACACTTGCGAGTTCAATGCGAGAAACTTGCGCGAGTTTCTCGCATTGAACTCGCAAGTGTGACCCCGGCCTTAAGATCTCTCACTTTCTGACCACATGTCCAATCAGACATGCGGCTTGTCTGTTCCATCAAATGGAATAAGTGACCCATTGCATCAGTTATGCAAACTGAATAAAGGGGCCCGCTGATTTTTATGGGGTCCATGTCAGTTCCCTTTTTTTAAGACTCAATGAAAAAATTCTTTTTTTACTGTTCTAAAAAGCAGACCCTTTAATAACAGTCCCCACTGCATTTGTTGCCATAACTGATACAACGGGTCACTTACTCAGATGGCACAGATGAGCTGACTGTGAACGGTCATGTGACCAGAGCCTTACAAGGGTCCCCACTCTAGTTCATGTGCCCTTTGTGTGATTGAAGGAAAATAGGGAGTATTTGGTGGGGTGCCCATTTATTATAGGGGGCGGACGTACTGTGTGGCCAGGACCACTTCAAGTCTGCCCAGATTTCATTAAATTATGAAAAGTAGAGACCCCTTTCCCCCGCTATCACCCCTATAGAGCCCACCTGGCCCTTCATTAGCAGGATCACAGGAGGATGGTGGGCATGTGACGATGACGGGTCACTCTCACATCACCCCTGCGGGACACACGCCGGCCATGTGACGCTGATGGGTCACTCTCACTTCACCCCTGCGGGGCACACGCCGTCCATGTGACGGTGATGACATGTAACTCTCACATCACCCCTGTGGAGCACACACGCCGTCCATGTGACGATGACATATCACTCTCACATCTCCCCTGCGGAGCACACATGCCGGCCATGTGACGAAGACATGTCACTCTCACTTCACCCCTGCGGAGCACACACGCCGGCCATGTGACGATGACGGGACACTCTCACATCACCCCTGACGATGACAAGTCACTCTCACATCACACCTGCGGGACACACGCTCGCAATGTGATGCTGATGGGTCACTCACTTCACCCCTGTGGGACACATGCCGGCCATGTGATGATGATGTGTCACTCTCACTTCACCCCTGCGGGACACACGCTGGCCATTTGATGCTGATGGGTCACTCTCACTTCACCCCTGTGGGACACATGCTGGCCATGTGACGATGATGGGTCACTCCGATTTCACACCTGCGGGACACACGCCGGCCATTTGACGATGACGGGTCACTCTCACATCACCCCTGCGGGGCACACGCCGGCCATGTGACGATGACGGGTCACTCCCATTTCACATCTGCGGGACACAAGCCGGCCATGTGACGATGACGGGTAACTCTCACATCACCCCAGCGGGGCACACGCCGGCCATGTGACGATGACGGGTCACTCTCACTTCACCCCTGCGGGACACATGTCGGCCATGTGACGATGACGGGTCACTCTCACTTCACCCCTGCGGGGCACACGCCGGCCATGTGAAGATGACGGGTCACTCTCACTTCAACCCTGCGGGACACACGCCGGCCATGTGACGATGACGGGTCACTCTCACATCACCCCTGCGGGACACACGCCGGCCATGTGACGATGACGTGTCAATCTCACATCACCCCTGCGGGGCACACGTCGGCCATGTGACGACGATGGGTCACTCTCACTTCACCCCTGCGGGACACACGTCGGCCATGTGATGATGATGGGTCACTCTCACTTCACCCCTGCGGTCACACGCCGGCCATATGACGATGACGGGTCACTCTCACTTCACCCCTGTGGGACACATGCTGGCCATGTGACGATGATGGGTCACTCCGATTTCACACCTGCGGGACACACGCCGGCCATTTGACGATGACGGGTCACTCTCACATCACCCCTGCGGGGCACACGCCGGCCATGTGACGATGACGGGTCACTCCCATTTCACATCTGCGGGACACAAGCCGGCCATGTGACGATGACGGGTAACTCTCACATCACCCCAGCGGGGCACACGCCGGCCATGTGACGATGACGGGTCACTCTCACTTCACCCCTGCGGGACACATGTCGGCCATGTGACGATGACGGGTCACTCTCACTTCACCCCTGCGGGGCACACGCCGGCCATGTGAAGATGACGGGTCACTCTCACTTCAACCCTGCGGGACACACGCCGGCCATGTGACGATGACGGGTCACTCTCACATCACCCCTGCGGGACACACGCCGGCCATGTGACGATGACGTGTCAATCTCACATCACCCCTGCGGGGCACACGTCGGCCATGTGACGACGATGGGTCACTCTCACTTCACCCCTGCGGGACACACGTCGGCCATGTGATGATGATGGGTCACTCTCACTTCACCCCTGCGGTCACACGCCGGCCATATGACGATGACGGGTCACTCTCACATCACTCCTGCGGGACACACACCGGCCAGGTGATGATGACGGGTCACTCTCACTTTACCCCTGCGGGACACACGCCGGCCATGTGACGATGACGGATCACTCTCACTTCATGCCTGCGGGACACACGCCGGCCATGTGACGATGACGGGTCACTCTCACATCACCCCTGCGGGACACACGCCAGCCATGTGACGATGACGGGTCACTCTCACTTCACCCCTGAAGGAAACACCCTGGCCATGTGACGATGACGGGTCACTCTCACATCACCCCTGCGGGACACACGCCGGCCATGTGACGATGATGGGTCACTCTGACATCACCCCTGCGGGACACACGCTGGCCATGTGACGATGACGGGTCAATCTCACATCACCCCTGCGGGACACACGCCGGCCATGTGACGATGACTGGTCACTCTCACTTCACCCCTGCGGGGCACACGCCACACACCGTCCATGTGACGATGACGGGTCACTCTCACTTTACCCCTGCGGGACACACGCCGGCCATGTGACGATGACGGATCACTCTCACTTTACCCCTGCGGGACACACGCCGGCCATGTGACGATGACGGATCACTCTCACTTCACCCCTGCGGGACACACGCCGTCCATGTGACGATGACGGGTCACTCTCACATCACCCCTGCGGGACACACGCCGTCCATGTGACGATGATGGGTCACTCTCACATCACCCCTGCGGGACACAAGCCGGCCATGTGACGATGACGGGTCACTCTCACTTCACCCCTGCGGGACACACGCCGGCCATGTGACGATGACGGGTCACTCTCACTTCACCCCTGCGGGACACAAGCCGGCCATGTGACAATGAGGGGTCACTCTTACTTCACCCCTGCGGTACACAAGCTGGCCATGTGACGATGACGGGTCACTCTCACTTCACCCCTGCGGGGCACACGCCGTCCATGTGAAGATGATGGGTCACTCTCACTTCACCCCTGCGGGACACACGCTGGCCATGTGACGATGATGGGTCACTCTCACTTCACCCCTGCGGGACACAAGCCGGCCATGTGACGATGAGGGGTCACTCTCACTTCACCCCTGCGGGACACATGCCATCCATGTGACGATGACGGGTCACTCTCACTTCACCCCTGCGGGACACACGCCGGCCATGTGACGATGACGGGTCACTCTCACTTCACCCCTGCGGGACACACGCCGTCCATGCGACGATGACGGGTCACTCTCACTTCACCCCTGCGGGACACACGCCGGCCATGCGATGATGACGGGTCACCCTCACATCACCCCTGCGGGACACACGCCGGCCATGCGACGATGACGGATCACTCTCACTTCACCCCTGCGGGACACACGCCGGCCATGTGACGATGAGGGGTCACTCTCACTTCACCCCTGCGGGACACACGCCGGCCATCCGACGATGACGGGTCACCCTCACATCACCCCTGCGGGGCACACGCCGGCCATGTGACGATGACGGGTCACTCTCACTTCACCCCTGCGGGACACACGCCGGCCATGTGACGATGACGGGTCACTCTCACTTCACCCCTGCGGGACACACGCCGGCCATGTGACGATGACGGGTCACTCTCACTTCACCCCTGCGGGA
Source organism: Ranitomeya variabilis (assembly GCF_051348905.1). NCBI lineage: Eukaryota > Metazoa > Chordata > Amphibia > Anura > Dendrobatidae > Ranitomeya > Ranitomeya variabilis. Next base: position 656,431,137 of record NC_135234.1, read on the forward strand.
CACACGCCGGCCATGTGACGATGACGGGTCACTCTCACTTCACCCCTGCGGGACACACGCCGGCCATGTGACGATGACGGGTCACTCTCACTTCACCCCTGCGGGACACACGCCGGCCATGTGACGATGACGGGTCACTCTCACTTCACCCCTGCGGGACACACGCCGTCCATGTGACGATGACGGGTCACTCTCAGTCTCTCACATCACCCGCCCAGCTCCTACGTGAACCCGCACGTCAGGTCCTGAGCTCTCACCCAGCAGCCGCAGATGCGCAGCCCGGATCCTCCAGCAGCGGTGGCGGCGGCTCCACACATGACACATCCACTCCACTGAAATGTTTTATTTAACATGCCATACCGGAAGAAGAAGCCATATTTATCCAGCCCTCACTTCATAGCCATCCATTGCTGCCTCGGCTCAGTGCAATAACAAGCCAGCCCTTATTGTGAGTGTAGAATGAGGCGGCCGGCAGCCGGTGCACGGTAAGCCTCAGCACCTGCATGTGGGGTGTCTCCTGTTATTGGGGGGTCGCCTCCGCTCCGCTCCATGTCTGCTGCTTGTGTCTGTGCAGTGTGGATGATGCCCCCCAGCAGCAGCTGCAGGGTGGACGCCGGGGCTGGTGCTGAGGATGCGGCTCCCTGATCTCCACCGGATGGATGGACAGTCACATCGGGCTGGGGATGCTGAGAGCTGAGACAAAAGAGGAGCCCTGCGTGTTTCATCCACGGAAAAGAAAGAGGAAGCAAGGGGGAGGGAAGACACAGGAGGAAGCCCAGCACCTCATCCAGATGGTCGCCTTCTCCATTGGATTATAAAGGATTCTTGCCTCTTCTTCTCCTGATGCTTTGCTAGTATGGAGGGCTGCACTCCCTGCAGATAGGATGGGCAGAGAGACCTCAATCTTCTCTTCCCCCATCCTGCATCCATGTTAATTGCTTTTTCCTCTATCCAGTAAACCCTTCTGCCTTCCACACAGCAGATTGTTGCACACCCTTTACCTGCTGTCCACCCTTTACCTGCTGTCCACCCTTTACCTGCTGTCCACCCTTAACCTGCTGTCCACCCCTTTTGGCCTTAAGGTTGCAGGTCCTCCCACCTTCCCCTCTCACTGCATGTTGGAATAATACAACTATTTTACAAGCCCTTTTTCTGAAATGTATCTCTAGGGTCCTGATTATTTGCTCCCCCCCTTTTTATATACAGAAGGGTTGATGGATGCCTCCCCTTTAGATAGACAATCCTGAATTGCACTCACTTAACCCCATGCCGTTCAGTCCCCTGTCACAGGAACACAGGAGAGTGAGAAGCGTTCCACTGTCATTGGGTCATTTGGGACCTCCGTCCATGCCGCTGTGCACTGGAACCCCCCAAACTCCTGGTCCACCGGCCGGTGAATGATGTTTAAATACCGGCTCCGTATGTTCTTCAATGAACTTAAGGTTCTGGTGCTGACCCGATCTGGGCGAAGTGAACCGGAGCCGGGTCACGCTATGCGAGGGCTTGGGGTTGGGGGCTGTGGATGGCCACCCTTTGCAGACTGCTCCTCCAGAGACGATGATGAGGAATACTATGGATCTGATCCTAGACCCCGCAGCCTGGCACTGGAGGAGAAGGATGGAAGGCTTGGGGCTGCGCTGGACGCTGTGTCCCTGGGCAGCAGCATTGACAGTGGCATGAGGACCCCGCAGTGCAGAATCTGCTTCCAAGGCCCTGAGCAGGTGGGTCCTGTTTGTACTTGGGGTCACACTTAGTGCTTGAGATTAAGTCACCTAAGGTAAAGGGTCTTGTCTTGGGGGAGGGGGGGGGGATTTGTTTATTTGCTTTTCCTCCGTTTCACCAGGGCTGGTATATCTCAGGAGCTTCCATTAGTATCATACATCGCTACTGCGAGCTGACTATATATATATGCATATCTTTATGTATATATATATATATATATATATATATATATATATATATATATATATATATATATATGCACCTTTTTATGCCAAGATGACAATGTTGATTTTATTAAAACATTCTGTCGTTTCTCCGTGCAAATGTGAACAAAGGGCTGTACAATGAGAATACATTAGATTGCATGGGAAAGATGCTCTGGAGGCTTTCAGTACATGAAGAAATGTGCAGGAGAATATATGGTGTCTGAGATCTCTTGGCTGGAGCCTAAACTGGCCGTAGACATATTGCTAATTTGGCTGATTAGGTCTTGTACGTCTTCTGGTCGTCTGGGCCATCGGTCAGATCCTCTTATGAGATACGTTCACAATTTTTATTGTTATTAACAGCAAGTGGTCAATAATTGGGACTACACTTGAAGTCGTCATGATGTTCCTCAAAAAAAAAAAGATTATTCATGGAATTGTGTCTTTTTAGCCATGTTTTGAGAAATTGAATGATGCTGCTATAATCACCCGAGTGAGTGCAGATCTTGGTGTGTATGGCCAGCAGGTTGTTCATTGTGTCTGAAAGGTCTTCCTTGGTCTTTGGTGCGTATAGTTTATATTTAGATTATTTCCCTTAGTCTTTGTCCCGTTGGTTAACTTGGCTGATATCTGGATGAAGCAATGAATTTATGATATGTTGATGCATCAATGTGGAGTCGTCCACCAAGTCCCAAATTGTTGTTTCAACTCAGATACCTAGGCCTGTAACGAGGGTGACGGGAACATGGACCTCCATACAAATGGTAATAAAAAATAGTCATCCTACAATAAATATTCAGTAGTAATATTTCACAAGAAGGTTATAGCATTTTCCATCCATACATCTGACTGACAGGACTCTTAACCGAGTCAGAGAACAGTGGCCATGATCCAGTTGTTGTGAGACTGTCAGTATGAAGCTAGATTGGCAAGTACCATTGACCCAGCCCTTTGTAAACTTCCTTGGCTTTTTAATGCATTGGTCATGAACCATATGAACTTTCAGGAATTACTCTGGATTTTTTCCATCCCTCAACCCGAACCTAATTGTCTATCACATTCTGCACTTCACTTATATATTGCACTCACTTCCCTAGAGTTCAGCCTTCTATTTCTCCTCTTCAGTCACCATCTTGATTCCTTGATCTCATCCTGCATTTTTATTCCTCTATGCTCTCAGTCCCATGATGCATCAGCACAGCCTGACATGTGGAGCTATTAGGCAGTATCATCTCTAACACTCCTGATTATCCTTCCCTCTATATTCTCCTAAATAAACCAATCTAAGTATTCAGTCATGAAGGATGAATATTCCTCTGCTATATTATAAATGTGTGTGACTGGACCTGTATAATTAGCATAAGTATTTGTGATAGAAGTTTCCATCTTCTATGAAGAACTTCATTGGTACAGTTCATGTAATTTTGTTATAAAGAACTGCTGGTGACTGAGATAGTGATCCACATGAGAGAACAGAAAAGCATTTAACTTTCAAGGGGGGTTCACCATGCGATCACATGATCTAACTGAAGAGAAGGAACCCACAAATGATACCAGATAAAAAGCAATGAACTATATAAGGTAATACCAACCGAATTATATATACTGGGGACTAGGTAACAATGAATAATCAAAACATGGAGTGTTAGTTTAAGGCCGGGGTCACCCTAGCAATGAATACGGACGAGTGCTATGCTATAAAACATCTCGTAGCACTCGGACCAGTATTCATCTATGGAGCAGCTCACATCACCGTATTTTGCTTGGCCGTTTTCAATGTGCGAGTAAAATCGCAGCATGCTGCAACTGTCACCTACACTCGGCCGAGTCTCAGCTCACTTGCACCCATATAAGCCTATTGGTGCGAGTGAAACAACGCACATCACTCGGATATCATCCGGGTGATGTGCGATATACGCTGACCCCGGCAATGGAGGAGATGGAGAAATTCATTTCTCTACCTCCTCCACAGCTGTGCTCTGATCCTCCCTGTGCGAGAGAATCGGAGCACAGACGCAGGACACTCGGCTCAGCAAAGTAGGAGCCGAGGGTCATTAGTATATCACATCCGATGCTCTCGCATCAGATGCCGTACGCCCGTCTGACCCCGGCCTAAAGGGGTTGTCCATGACGTTAAGATTTATGTCTATCCTTACTGAAATCAACAGGGGGCGGATGAGCAGTACCCAATCATGGCCTCTGTTCTATTGATGGACCTGTGCTGTGCAGCTCCATTACAGAGGACTTCCGACATCGGAACAACTGATCGGCACGCCCACAAGTCAGACATTAATGACCTAATTGGCCATAAATCTTAAAATCATGGACAACCTCTTTAAATAGAAAGAACTACATGAGGCCCCTAAAGATTTAAACCACTGGGTGTATCTACTTCAGAACACTTTAAGTTTATTTTTCTGCCAATTTTCATGTCCTACTGACTTGGACATCTAAAAGAAGGACAAGGGCAAGAGCAACCTATTCGGTGTTGATGGTTTTCCTACCCTCAGAGCCTAGTTTTAGTTGTTTAGGTATGTCTCATGTTTAATGACTGGTGCTTTGGTGTCACTGGAGTCATCTAGGCATCCTCTAAAGCCTGCAGTATTTCTTTTTTTACAATTGAATCATATGAGCATATATTCCTAGGCCCACCAACTAACCTACTGTGCCATCACATGCTGCTATATCACAATGTCGAGGATCCATACTTTATATGTTACAAAAATGACTTTGAATGATACGCCATCAAGATCTTTGGCCTCGTTATTCTGTTGACTGGAGAAACTCCAACATCCAGAGGCCCCAAAAATAGTGATAGACCAAGGATATTCCTAGTCAATATGCAATTTCCATTATATATTATTGTGCTTCCACATCATATACTTATAAGCTCCTGGTTTTCTCTGCATTGGGGCCTGTAGGCCCCCTAGGCATGGGGAGATAGTAATGATTACACCCTCTCCAAAGCCTATTATTGTATATTCATTGCATTTATTTTGCATTTCTTGCTTAAAGGCTGAGCACATATATGACATAACCTGCTCAGGAGTTTACATGAAATACAAATAACTAGAATGAATGCAGCCAACTAGAAAGTGACTGATCATAGAGGGATATACAATGTAGTAGACCTCAGTTGTCTCTTTTTAGTATTATATATTCTTGTAAATGGGTGTAGATAGTTGTTTTTCTTAAAAATGGTAATTTCTTAGCTATGACACAAAGTTCTCCACTGACTTTCACTTGGTTGTTCTCATGAGCTGAGAAGAATAGTCAATTCAAACCAGGCCACCTTCTTCTATTGCTTAATTGTACAATTCTGATGCTAACATGCCCAATGTAGGCATCATCAATGGTGGACATGAATCAGTATAACCTGACCTGTCTGTAGCTACGCAGCCCCATTTGCAACAAGATGAGATATTCTATGAATTGTGACCCCTTCTACCATAGCCTACATTGCTTTTCTTCAGCAATTTGTTCTACAGTAGATCTTCTCTGAGGTTGGGCAGATGGACAAGCCTTCACTCCCCACATTCATAGTGAGCAGTGGACACCCGTGACCCTGACACCCCTTGCATAGGTGGTCCTTCCTTGTACTACTTTTAATAAGCACTTGCCACTACAAAACCTGCTGTTATGGAGATGCTCTGGCCCAGTCATCGTTCTACTTGTCTCATGTCAAAGTCACTCAGATCCATACACGCACCCAATTGTTGGTTTCTGACACACCAACTTTAAGAAGTGACTGTTCACTTGCTGCCTAATATCTACCTTCTTGACAGGTGCCATTGTCATGAGATTAGCAATGTCTTACTCTGAAATGCTTCAGTGTTTCCTAATGAATACCGTATACCATGCGAAGCTGGCCATGGAGAGACCTGTCAGTCATGTGGAGTGCGGTGGGGAGAGGCCGACCAGTGACTGCATGAGACTAGTCAGCCAAGACTCAAAACTCCTGGCTGGCTTCTCAAAGTATGTTTACTAGGAAACACGGCTGCATTTCAGAGTAAGACATACCGGCATACCGCAATTGTGCTGTCAGTTTCTGATTCACTTTAATTTTTTGTCCAAGGCTCTGTTCACATTGCATTTCTGCGGTGCAGTAGGGGTTCCTTCTGAATCCCACCAAAACCTGATTGAGACAAAACCTCCAAATGGGCCATAGGCTGCAATAACACAAATTAGATTTTGTGCTTTCTTCTACAAGTGTCCGTCATTTCAGTTTGACGCAGAAACGTAGCAAATGATGTTCCTGTGCCCATCCATGAAGACGATAGCGATGCCGTCAGAAAAAAAGTGGCATTATAGCCCCATCGGGGATTCACCTGAATATCAATTTTAGGGGGCCCGTGAGCACACTGCAGAAATACTGTGTGAACAGGGCGTGACTGGCGTTTATGCAAATACAGGCATCTGACACTGTGGATATTCTGTACATAATGTGACAATATATAATGCATAGAGTACATTGCACTTATTACAGTCATTGTAGATCGGTAGAAGTAGCCTATGTACACACGTTTTAGAAAAATCTGCTGCAAAAACCAGAGTGTTTTCAGGTCAAACACCTCGTAAAATGTGCATTATTTTGTAGCATTTTTGCATGCATTTTTTATGCGTTTTTATCTTACTTGCACTTTTTCCTATTCATTTGAGTCAGTGAAAAATACAGCAAAAATGGTGAAAGAATTGACATTCTGCAGATTTGAAGAACGCTTCGATAGTTATGGTCTGCAAAGAAAAATAAACAGCATGTGCATGACATTTCAGAAATCTCATTCTCTTTGCTGGTTCTGTAAGACTCTTCATTTATACCACGTCAAAAAGAAAAAAACAGAAAAAAACTGAAAAAAAACACGTGTGAACTAGTCCGTCTGGGTGTTTGCTAAATGGCTGTGGTGCTATGCTTTGAGTTCAATAAATGTTCTCTATGTCCTACTGACCAGAAACAAAGATGAGAAATGTGGATCTTTATCTGGATGTCTTTGCCATATGTGAGTGTAGGGTGTGATTCATAAGTGAGTCATTGGCGTATATAGTTTGGCATCTGGCGTGTATTTGAGGCTTTGGGTCAAGATGTCTTTGAGGGTTCTGTCTGGGATTGTGTCCAAGCTGTATTTTTTCTACTAATCTTCAATTTGGAAGTCGTATATTAATTTGAGACTAGGTCTAATTGGACATTGAGATTTTAGGATTTAAATGCAAAGCTGTGGATGTGAAATCTAAGATATTACTGCAAAATGTGTGCGGCCGATCGCCCGGACAATCTTCACTGTTTGCATCTTGTAGCTTAGAATCAGCTAGGGTTCTCTTAGTGAATAACAGAACAAAATGTCTCGTTTGCTTTGAGTCCCCATATCTGCAAATAATAGGACTTTGAAAGGGCATTTGTTTTTGGGAGTAGAATAAAAAAATGTTTGACTTGCCTGTTAATTATCCTATGTACTTCCATACATTGAGATGGAAGGCAGATGGAGGTCCTTCCACCGTTAATGGTCGCCACAGAGAAAATAGGAGAAAAAGCTCAACCATGAGAACAAATTTGGCTGACAGTGGTAGGGGTGAGACAATCATATTTAGGCTGAGCTCAAATCTAAACAAATTAATATTAAAGTCGTCTGTACTCTCATATGTATGTTTAGGGATGTGAGAGACGGAGAGAATGGCATAACAATGGTAGGTGGACAATCATGATAAAAAGAAGAAACTAAGAATTAGTTATAAAAGAAGAAAAAAAGATTGAGAGATGGGGAATGGTGGGAAGAAGAGGAATGGTAAGAAGAGTTCGTATTTGGCATCCATTAAAGCACCACTCCAGCGGTTTTTTTTTCCATTTCAGCGCTGGAGTGGTGCCACTATTCTAAGTTCCTTGACTCTAGTCTAATGCTTACCAGCCACCATCTTCAGCTCTTCCTGGCATTGCTCCAATACCACGCTGTCATCTTGTGACTATAACTTCTGACTGACCGGAAGTCTGAGGTAACGGTCACGAACTCTCAATGTAAATCATTGTAAGTCTATGAGGGCCTCGTTCTGGTTCTCATAGACTTACATTGAGTTGTGACTTCCAGCTCACCCAGCAAACACTGGAGCAGTCCAGCCTGGAGTGATCCGGCCTCCCAACGCGTTTCTCCCTCCAAAAATAAGTGAGTCTGACTACTTGTGTCAGTGCCCCTACATGGGACTAAAACAACTGGTTAAACTCACTTGTTTTTGGCACTACTTGCCACTGCAAGAGTCCAATCTATATTCTCATATATTATTAAATCCCCCCCCCCAATGAACCCCCCAAATGGAGGCGGAAACGCATTGGGAGGCCATACAATCCCTATGGGTGATTTGTGAGCAGGTTATACTTGCGGACCGCTCTTGTAAGGGCAGGAGCAATGCAGGGGGACGGCAAGGAGTTTTAGAGGAAAAGAGTAACTTATCCCTCTCCCCCTTTCCACTACCATTGTTCCTGTCCTGCTCCTGTCCTATGAACCTGGGAGAGAAAGAAAAGGAATAAAACTACATTGGTGAGATCAAACCAATTTTTACTATGAACACTGGTTATCTTGAACACTAGCACTTTATGTAATGTCTTGGTTGTTTATGATTTATTATGGGCCTCATATATTTTATGGTACAAATTAACAGTTATATTTTATTTCCTTTGTATTACTGAACTCTACTGTATTTGTTGGAAAGATTAAAGAGGCCAGTTACATCCACTGTACTCTCCCTGTTTTACCTTATATTAGTAGCATCACTCCAGAGGTAAAATAAAAAAAAACGCTGAAGAGTTGCTTTAAGTCACTACGAAAACCACAAGGCAACCCACTGCTGCAGAGAGAACAGTTTACTGCTTCTATAAGGATAAGTTCTGGTTATCCTTATAGAGGAGCAGCATTCATCGACAGGAAACTGAAGAATACTCCATTTGCGCTAGAAGAATCACCTTAAGGATTTTGTTGAGAAGAAAGCAATATGGAGCAATGCAATCCTTAGACAACGTGCGCATGTTGAGTGTTTGGTGAGTTTGGTTAGTTTTTTAGTTTTTTATTTGTAAGCTGAAACCAGGAGTGGGTGAAAAATACAGAAGCGATGACGTGTTTCTATTACACTTTCCTTCTGATTGTTCCACTCCTGGTTTTCTCTTACAAATACTGAGGTAAAAAAAACTCACCAAATACATGTGCACATGGCCTTAGGCAGATTTTACTGTGGCAAAAACCAGAGTGTTAACATGAAAAACATTGCTTAACCCCTTTACCTCTCCGAACCTGTTTTCACTTGAATGACTAGGCTAAACTTTACAATTCTGACCAGTGTCAATTTATGAGGTAATAACTCTGGAACGCGTCAACCGATCCCACTGATTCTGAGAGTGTTTTCTCGTGACATATTGTTCTTCATGTTAGTGGTAAAATTAGTTCGATATGACTTTCTTTTATTTGTGAAAATATCGGAAATTTTGCGAAAATATTGCAATTTTCTAAATTTTTATACTTATGCCCTTACACCAGAGAGTTATGTCACACAAAATAGTTAATAAATAGCATCCAATACTTAACCACATTTCTACTTTACATCTGCATCATTTTTTAAAAATAATTTGTTTTTGTTAGGAAGTTATAAGGCTTAAAAGTCGATCAGCAATTTCTTATTTTTCCAACAAAATTTACAAAACCGTTTTTTAGGGACCATATCACATAAGTGACTTTGGGGCCTAAATAACAGAAAATACCCAAAAGTGACACCATTCTAAAAACTGCACCCCTCAACGTCATCAAAACCACATAACATTCCACTTTTTTTACAAAAATGTTCCTTTTTTTAACAGGAGAAAATACACCTTACAATTTGTTTTGCAATTTTTCCTGAGTATGCCGATACCTCATATGTGGAGGAAAACTACTGCTTGGGTGCATGGTAGGGCTCGGAACGGAAGGAGCACTGTTTGACTTTTTGAACGCTGTGAGGCAGTGACCGGTGTCACATACGAGGGTCGCTATGTGTCCACCCCAGGATGCGCACGGAGGCATATTGAGGCCGTGGGAGTGCATTGCAGTCACAGGCATAGCTGTGATTGCAATGCAAAATAAAAGTAAGTGTTGGTCTTGGGCAAGCTATTTGTCCAAGGCAAATTTAAGAAACCTGCTAGGTCCTTTTATTTTTTAAATGGGCTACAAGATGGTAGTGGGGCGGTTCGTTTCCTTACCGGCCAGGTTTTCTATGTGGCCTACAGGCCACAGGTTCCATGTAAAAAACCCTGAAGCATAGAGTTAGGTGTGTCAGTATTGGTTTTGAAAGTGTGCAAGCCCACCGTTTGACTTTTTGAATGCAAAATTTTCTGGAATAATTAGTGGACGCAATGTCGCGTTTAGAGAGCCCCTGATGTGCCTAAATGGTGGAAACCCCCCACATGTGACCTCATTTTGGAAACTAGACCCCTCAAGGAATGTATTTAGATGTGTGATGAGCACCTTAAACCCTCAAGTGCATCAGAAAAGTTTATAATGTAGAGCCGTGAAAATAAAAAAAATCACATTTTCCCACAAAAATGTTTTTTTAGCTCCAAATTTTTTATCTTTACTGCTAACAATGGTAACAGGAGGAAATTGAGCACAAAATTTGTTGTGCAATTTCTCCTGAATACGCAGATACCCCATATGTGAGGGGAAAACTACTATTTGGGCACCCAGCAGGGCTCAGAAAGGATGGAGTGAGGCTTTGGAACACAGACTTTGATTAAATAGTCTGCCAGGAACATGTCGCGTTTTGAGAGCCCTTGATGTGCCTAAACACTGAAACTCCTTACAAGTGACCAAAGTTTGGAAACTAGACCCCTCAAGGAATGTAATAGACAGTGGTGAGCACCTTCAACCCACAGGTGCTTCACAGAATTTTACAATGTTAATCTATGAAAATGAAAAAATATATATTTTTCGCACAAAATTGTTTTTAGCCCCAATTTCTTTCATTTTCACAAGGATAGCAGGAGAAATATGGCCCCAAAATTTGTTTTTCAATTTCTCCTGAGTACACCAATACCCCATATGTGGTCGAAAACTACTTTAGAGGCACAGTGCAATCCTCAGAAAGGAAGTAGGTACATATTGGAGTTCAGATTTTTTTGGAATGGTTTGAGGGTAGCGTGTTACAGTGCCAGAGCCCCTATGGTACCAGAACAGCAGAAACCCCCATAAGTGACCCAATTTTACAAACTGCACCTCTCAATGAATTAATGTAAGGGAGCAATGATCATATTGACACCACGGGTGTGTCACAGAACTTTATACCATTGGGCAGTGAAGAAAAATTAATTTCATTTTTACCACCAACATTTTGTTGAAGCTCCAGATTTTACTTTTTCACATGGGGAAATGGGTAAAAATAACACCAAAATTTGTCTCACAATTTCTGCTGAATGTGGCTGTTCAGTACTGCTTAGCCACACGGCGAGACTCGGGTGGAATGGAGCATTATTTGCCTCCTAGAGCACAGATTTTCCTAGAATAGTTAAAATAGTAACAAACAGGCAACCCCTGCATGTGTTGTGGCTGTCAAACAGCCGCGAAACATGCAGCCGTGGGGACTCTAACATATTTTGCGAGCACGCCAAAGTCACTCGATTAGCACCCGAGCATGCTCGGAAAACAAATTATCCACGCATGTCTGCTCATCAGTACAAGCTAGTTATTACCTTTTGCCTTGAAAGCAATATGTTGACAAGTAGTACTGAAGTTCAGGTTATTTGGACTATACACACATCAATCAGTAAATGATCCCTCTTTAGTGGATGCAAATTTCTCTAAATATTTAAGCAATCTGTCTTAGCAAATGAAACAGAAGTCTCAATGCAATATTTAAGAAGCCTTCTTGCTGTTGCAGCAATGATCGATAGTCATTTTACCATGCATTATTCTGCAGTAAATAGGCTTTATTGTGAAATCAACTGATGCAGCAAAATGAGGATTGTAATGAAGCATTTATGTTGTTGCTTTGTGCTCTGCTAATTTGGCACAATAAGTTTAAGTGTATAAATTCAGTATTTAGTTCTAATAGCAGCCGATCTATAAATGTACTCTGCACTCCCCGATTATATCTGTAACCAGGGTCCCCGAGATTAAAGGGAACCTGTCACCCCCAAAATCGAAGGTGAGCTAAGCCCACCAGCATCAGGGGCTTATCTACAGCATTCTGGAATGTTGTAGATAAGCCCCCGATGTATCCTGAAAGATGAGAAAAAGAGGTTAGATTATACTCACCCAGGGGCGGTCCCGGTCCGGTTCTGGTCCGATGGGCGTCGCGGTCCGGTCCGGGGCCTCCCATCTTCTTACGATGACATCCTCTTCTTGTCTTCACGCTGCGGCTCCGGCGCAAGGTGTACTTTGACTGCCCTGTTGAGGGCAGAGCAAAGTACTGCAGTGCGCAGGCGCCGGGAAAGGTCAGAGAGGCTCGGTGCCTGCGCACTGCAGTGCTTTGTCCCCGGACGGGACCGCGACGCCCATCGGATCGGACCACCCGCCCAGGTGAGTATAATCTAACCTCTTTTTCTCATCTTTGAGGATACATCGGGGGCTTATCTACAGCATTACAGAATACTGTAGATAAGCCCCTGATGCCGGTGGGCTTAGCTCACCTTCGATTTTGGGGGTGACAGGTTCCCTTTAACGTAATGCAGTCTACATTACAAGGTAGGGGCACCACCATACAGCGTGGTCGTGTGTTCTTTCTTGATAACCTACAGACAGGAGATGGTGGAGGCAGTGGACAGCAGCATGGCTGGGCTCTCACCGTGGTTCATGGTATTCTGTATTAATAACAGAATATAATACTCACCCTCCCCGGGTACAGCACTATATGTACACTGCGCCTCTGATTGTGTACAGGTTACAGTTGTGACCAGGGCTGCCACTAGAAATTTCAGGGCCCCATACTGGCACATTTTTCGGGGTCCCCTTGAGACTCCGCCCAGGCTCCACCCCAGCCCCACCTCCACGCTCCACCCCTCGAACTGTCCAAAGTCCCACCGCTCTCTCTTGGAAAAACTCCACTTCTCACTTATCACACATTAACAGTTCCCATCACCAGATCACACATACAGCCGGCAGCTTTTGTTTTGGCCAAAAGATTTTTTAAGCCGCCACCATAACACGGTAGACACTTTTGGCCGAGCCCTACTCTACTGTAACCTATTAAATATTTGTTAAAATATTTAATACAATTTAGGTATATTTTTATTTATTTTTCAATTTTTAATATGACCAATAATATCACATACAAGGAACAAATACCGCTACACCATGTCAAGACCACATATTACCGCCACAGTGATCAAATAACATCACATACAAGGAACAAATACCACAACACCATGACCAGACACCATCTTATTACCACATAGTGACCAAATAGCACATACAAGGGACAAATACCACCGCACCATGACCAGACCACATATTACCACCACAAAGTGACCAAATAGCACATACAAGGGACAAATACCACCGCACCATGACCAGACCACATATTACCACCAGTGACCGAATAATATCACATACAAGGAACAAATACCACCGCACCATGACCAGACCACATATTACCACCACAAAGTGACCGAATACTACAATACTGATCAGTAATAAAAAAAAACACAATACCATCACCATAAGTGCCATTATACACAGGAGATCTGTACTTAGTATGCAGTGTCTGTGTACAGGTAATACAGTGATCACTGGCGATATTATACACAGGAGCTCTGTATATAATGTATAGGTAATACAGTAATCACTGGTGACATTATACACAGGAGCTCTGTATATAGTATACAGTGTATAGTGTCAGTGTATAGGTAACACACTGACTCACCAGTGACATCTCTAGGTGAAGTCCTTCATCTTTCAACTTTCATCCAGCACAGACCACTGTCACTTCTTCGAGCCAGGACTTGTCTCTGCAGGAAATAACACAGTTATCTCGAGCTCCGCTTGCAGAACACATTACTTAATTTTTCCCAACTTCTACATTACACCACATGAAGAAAAAAAGGCGACATAGTGTCACCCTACACAGTAACAGGACCGCCCCCCCCCATTTAAAACAGTATACTCAAAAAATAAAATAAATATGTCACTGCAGTAATAATAACCCTTAATTAGCCCCTATGGTAATAATATCACCCATACTGGCCCCGTGTATCTCATTCCTGGCTCCAGCCATATGTTCTCGCATCCTGCCCTCATGAGTATCCAATCTGCCCCATATGATCTCCCCATCCTGCCCCATATGATCGCCCCATATGATCTCCCCATCCTGCCCCATATGATCGCCCAATATGATCTCCCCATCCTGCCCCATATGATCTCCCCATATGATCTCCCCATCCTGCCCCATCTGTCTCCATCGTATCCATCCTGTTCCATGATCCTGCACGATCTGTCTCCAATCCTGCCCCCATGTCTTTCATTCTGTCCCGTGTCTCCAATCATGCCCGTATCTCCATTCTGCCCCCAGTGTCTCCAGCATTCTTCCCCCAATGTCCAGCATCTCTGCCCCCAATGTCCAGCATCTCTGCCCCAGTGTGTCCAGCATCTCTGCCCCAGTGTGTCCAGCATCTCTGCCCCAGTGTGTCCAGCATCTCTGTTATGACCCCAATGGCAGAGGGTCTCAGGAATAATGCTAAGTCAGTAAATACAGAAAACCAGCTCATAGGGCAGTGGTAACTGGGCTGACCATATAACTAATCCTAGCACCACAAATACCAGCAGCCGGGGAACGTTCCTACGTTGATCCTAGACGTCTCGCGCCAGCCGGAGAGCTAACTACCCCTAGAAGGGAAAAGAAAGACCTTTCTTGCCTCCAGAGGAAATACCCCAAAAAGTTGGATAGAAGCCCCCCACAAATAATAACGGTGAGGTAAGAGGAAAAGACAAACATAAGAATGAGCTAGGAATTTAGCAAAGAGGGGCCCACTAGCTAATAGCAGAATATAGAAAGATAACTTATATGGTCAGCAAAAAATCCTATCAAAAATATCCACACTGGAAATTCAAGAACCCCCGAACCGTCTAACGGCCCGGGGGGAGAACACCAGCCCCCTAGAGCTTCCAGCAAGGTCAGGAATCACATTTAGTACAAGCTGGACAAAAATGATAGCAAACAAATAACCCAAAAAAACAAAGAAGCAAGACTTAGCTTAATTTAGCACGAACCAGGACCAGCAAACAGGAGCAAACAGAATGTGTCTGATAACACCGATGCCAGGCACTGGACTAAGGTTCCAGGAGGTTTATATAGCAACACCCCTGAAGTAACGACCCAGCTGGGTGCAAACAGAGGGAAGGAAATCCCAGAGTCATATCACTAGTAACCACTAGAGGGAGCCAAAAAAGTCTAATTCACAACAGTACCCCCCCCCTTAAGGAGGGGTCACCGAACCCTCACCAAGACCACCAGGGCGATCAGGATGAGCAGCGTGAAAGGCACGAACCAAATCGGCCGCATGCACATCAGAGGCAACCACCCAGGAATTATCCTCCTGACCATAACCCTTCCACTTGACCAAATACTGAAGCCTCCGCCTGGAGAGACGAGAATCCAAGATCTTCTCCACCACGTACTCCAACTCGCCCTCAACCAACACCGGAGCAGGAGGCTCAGCAGAAGGAACCACAGGCACAACGTAGCGTCGTAACAAAGACCTATGGAACACGTTGTGAATGGCAAACGAAACCGGAAGATCCAAGCGAAAGGACACAGGATTAAG
This sequence comes from Ranitomeya variabilis, assembly GCF_051348905.1. Taxonomy (NCBI): domain Eukaryota; kingdom Metazoa; phylum Chordata; class Amphibia; order Anura; family Dendrobatidae; genus Ranitomeya; species Ranitomeya variabilis. Next base: position 656,446,824 of record NC_135234.1, read on the forward strand.
GATTTCCAATATCTTGTAAGGACCGATGAAGCGAGGCTTAAATTTAGGAGAGGAGACCTTCATAGGAACAAATCGAGAAGACAGCCACACCAAATCCCCAACACGAAGTCGGGGACCCACACCGCGGCGGCGGTTGGCAAAACGCTGAGCCTTCTCCTGTGACAACTTCAAGTTGTCCACCACATGATTCCAGATCTGCTGCAACCTATCCACCACAGAATCTACTCCAGGACAGTCAGAAGGCTCCACATGTCCCGAGGAAAAACGAGGATGGAAACGAGTTGTAGAAAAATGGCGAAACCAAAGTAGCGGAACTAGCCCGATTATTTAGGGCAAACTCAGCCAACGGCAAGAAGGTCACCCAATCATCCTGATCTGCCGAAACAAAACACCTCAAGTAAGCTTCCAGAGTCTGATTAGTTCGCTCAGTTTGTCCATTAGTCTGAGGATGAAAAGCAGACGAGAACGATAAATCAATGCCCATCCTAGCACAAAAGGATCGCCAGAACCTGGAAACAAACTGGGATCCTCTGTCAGACACAATATTCTCAGGAATGCCGTGTAAACGAACCACATTCTGAAGGAACACAGGAACCAGATCGGAAGAGGAAGGCAGCTTAGGCAAAGGCACCAAATGGACCATTTTTGAAAAGCGATCACATACCACCCAGATGACAGACATACCCCGAGACACCGGAAGATCAGAAATGAAATCCATGGAAATATGTGTCCAAGGCCTCTTCGGGACAGGCAAGGGCAAGAGCAACCCGCTGGCATGGGAACAGCAAGGCTTAGCTCGAGCACAAGTCCCACAGGACTGCACAAATGACCGTACATCCCGTGACAAGGAAGGCCACCAAAATGACCTAGCCACCAGATCTCTGGTGCCAAAAATTCCCGGATGACCTGCCAACACCGAGGAATGAACCTCGGAAATGACTCTGCTGGTCCACTTATCAGGAACAAACAGTCTGTCAGGTGGACAAGAGTCAGGTCTACCAGCTTGAAATCTCTGCAACACACGTCGCAAATCAGGAGAAATGGCTGACAAAATAACTCCTTCTTTAAGAATACCAACAGGTTCTGTGACTCCAGGAGAGTCAGGCACAAAGCTCCTTGAAAGAGCATCAGCCTTCACATTCTTTGAACCTGGTAAATATGAGACCACAAAGTCAAAACGGGAGAAAAACAATGACCAGCGGGCCTGTCTAGGATTCAAGCGCTTAGCAGACTCGAGATACATCAAATTTTTGTGATCAGTCAAGACCACCACACGATGCTTAGCACCCTCGAGCCAATGACGCCACTCCTCAAATGCCCACTTCATGGCCAGCAACTCCCGATTGCCCACATCATAATTCCGCTCAGCAGGCGAAAACTTCCTAGAGAAGAAAGCACATGGTCTCATTACCGAGCAACCAGGGCCTCTCTGTGACAAAACGGCCCCTGCCCCAATCTCAGAAGCATCCACCTCGACCTGAAAGGGAAGTGAGACATCAGGCTGGCACAAAACAGGCGCCGAAGTAAACCGGCGCTTCAACTCCTGGAACGCCTCCACGGCTGCAGAAGCCCAATTAGCAACATCAGAACCTTTCTTGGTCATATCCGTCAAAGGTTTAACAACGCTAGAAAAATTAGCGATAAAACGACGGTAGAAGTTAGCAAAACCCAAGAACTTCTGAAGACTCTTAACTGACGTGGGTTGAGTCCACTCATGAATAGCTCGGACCTTGACTGGGTCCATCTCCACAGCAGAAGGGGAAAAAATAAACCCCAAAAAGGGAACTTTCTGTACTCCAAAGAGACACTTTGAGCCTTTAACAAACAAGGCATTCTCACGCAAAACCTGAAACACCATCCTGACCTGCTCCACATGTGAGTCCCAATCTTCAGAGAAAACCAGAATATCGTCCAGATAAACAATCATAAATTTATCCAGATACTTCCGGAAAATATCATGCATAAAGGACTGAAATACTGAGGGAGCATTAGAAAGGCATCACCAAGTACTCAAAATGACCTTCGGGCGTATTAAATGCAGTCTTCCATTCATCACCTTGCTTAATGCGCACAAGGTTGTATGCACCACAAAGATCTATCTTGGTGAACCACTTGGCACCCTTAATCCGGGCAAACAAGTCCGACAAGAGAGGCAAAGGATACTGAAATTTTACAGCGATTTTATTCAGTAGCCGATAGTCAATACAAGGTCTCAAAGATCCGTCCTTCTTAGCCACAAAAAAGAATCCCGCACCAAGAGGTGAAGAGGATGGACGGATATGCCCCTTCTCCAGAGACTCCTTGATATATGAACGCATTGCGGCATGCTCAGGTACTGACAGATTAAATAATCTTCCCTTAGGAAATTTACTACCTGGAATCAAATCTATGGCGCAGTCACAGTCCCTATGAGGAGGCAGAGCACTGGATCTGGACTCACTGAATACATCCTGATAATCAGACAAATACTCAGGAACTTCTGAAGGAGTAGAGGAAGCAATAGACACCGGCGGGGAATCAGCATGAATTCCCTGACAGCCCCATCTTGACACAGACATTGCCTTCCAATCCAGGACTGGATTGTGGGTCTGTAACCATGGCAGACCCAAAACGACCAAATCATGCATTTTATGCAGAACAAGAAAACGAATCACCTCCCGATGTTCAGGAGTCATGCACATGGTCACCTGCGTCCAAAACTGCGGTTTATTTTCCGCCAATGGCGTAGCATCAATACCTCTAAGAGGAATAGGATTTACTAACGGTTCAAGAACAAAACCACAGCGCTTGGCAAATGACAGATCCATAAGACTCAGGGCGGCACCTGAATCCACAAACGCCATAACAGGGTAAGAAGACAAAGAGCAAATTAAAGTCACAGACAAAATAAATTTAGGTTGCAAATTACCAATGGCGACAGGACTAACAACCCTTGTTAGGCGTTTAGAGCATGCTGATATAACATGTGTAGAATCACCACAGTAAAAACACAACCCATTCTGACGTCTATGATTTTTCCGTTCATTTCTAGTCTGAATTCTATCACATTGCATTAAATCAGGTGTTTGTTCAGACAACACCACCAGAGGATTAGCAGTTTTACGCTCCCGCAAACGCCGGTCAATTTGAATAGCAAGCGCCATAGAATCATTCAGACTTGTAGGAATGGGGAAACCCACCATCACATTCTTAATGGCTTCAGAAAGGCCATTTCTGAAATTTGCGGCCAGAGTACACTCATTCCACTGAGTAAGCACGGACCATTTCCGAAATTTTTGGCAATACACTTCAGCTTCATCCTGACCCTGAGAAATAGCCAGCAAGGCTTTTTCTGCCTGAATTTCAAGATTGGGTTCCTCGGAAAGCAATCCGAGCGCCAGAAAAAACGCATCAATATTCGCCAAAGCCGGATCTCCTGGCGCTAGCGAGAAAGCCCAATCCTGAGGGTCGCCCCGCAAAAAAGAAATAACAATTTTAACTTGCTGAGCAGAATCTCCAGATGAACGGGGTCTCAGAGAAAGAAACAATTTACAATTATTCTTGAAATTCCTAAACCTAAATCGATCTCCAGAAAACAATTCCGGAATAGGTATTTTAGGTTCAGACATAGGACTACTGGTAACAAAATCTTGTATACCCTGCACACGAGCTGCCAGCTGGTCAACACTTGTAATCAAGGTCTGCACATTCATGTCTGCAGCAAGCACACGCCACTCAAAGGTAAAGGGGAGGAAGAGAAGGAAGGAGAAAAAAAAAACCTCAGAATTTCCTTTCTTATTATCCCACTTCTGCAATGCTTTAAACATTCAATATTGGCCTGGCATACTGTTATGACCCCAATGGCAGAGGGTCTCAGGAATAATGCTAAGTCAGTAAATACAGAAAACCAGCTCATAGGGCAGTGGTAACTGGGCTGACCATATAACTAATCCTAGCACCACAAATACCAGCAGCCGGGGAACGTTCCTACGTTGATCCTAGACGTCTCGCGCCAGCCGGAGAGCTAACTACCCCTAGAAGGGAAAAGAAAGACCTTTCTTGCCTCCAGAGGAAATACCCCAAAAAGTTGGATAGAAGCCCCCCACAAATAATAACGGTGAGGTAAGAGGAAAAGACAAACATAAGAATGAGCTAGGAATTTAGCAAAGAGGGGCCCACTAGCTAATAGCAGAATATAGAAAGATAACTTATATGGTCAGCAAAAAATCCTATCAAAAATATCCACACTGGAAATTCAAGAACCCCCGAACCGTCTAACGGCCCGGGGGGAGAACACCAGCCCCCTAGAGCTTCCAGCAAGGTCAGGAATCACATTTAGTACAAGCTGGACAAAAATGATAGCAAACAAATAACCCAAAAAACAAAGAAGCAAGACTTAGCTTAATTTAGCACGAACCAGGACCAGCAAACAGGAGCAAACAGAATGTGTCTGATAACACCGATGCCAGGCACTGGACTAAGGTTCCAGGAGGTTTATATAGCAACACCCCTGAAGTAACGACCCAGCTGGGTGCAAACAGAGGGAAGGAAATCCCAGAGTCATATCACTAGTAACCACTAGAGGGAGCCAAAAAAGTCTAATTCACAACACATCTCTGCCCCAGTGTGTCCAGTATCTCTGCCCCAGTGTGTCCAGCATCTCTGCCCCCATTGTCCAGCATCTCTGCCACCCATGTGTCCAGCATCTCTGCCCCCTGTGTGTCCAGCATCTTTGCCCCAGTGTGTCCAGCATCTCTGCCTCAGTGTGTCCAGCATTTCTGCCCCAGTGTGTCCAGCATTGTAACCCAGTGTGTCCAGCATTCAGCCCCCAGTGTGTCCAGCATCTCTGCCCCAATGTGTCCAGCATTTCTGCCCCAGTGTGTCCAGCATTCTGCCCCAATGTGTCCAGCATTTCTGCCCCAGTGTGTCCAGCATCTCTGCCGCGTGTCCAGCATTTCTGCCCCAGTGTATCCAGCATTTCTGCCCCAGTGTGTCCAGCATTTTTGCCCCAGTGTGTCCAGCTATCTGCCCCGGTGTGTCCAGCATCTCTGCCCCAGCGTGTCCAGCATTTCTGCCCCAGTGTGTCCAGCATTCTGCCCCGGTGTGTCCAGCATCTCTGCCCCAGAGTGTCCAGCATTTCTGCCCCAGTGTGGCCAGCATTTCTGCCCCAGTGTGTCCAGCATTTCTGCCCCAGTGTGTCCAGCATTCTGCCCCGGTGTGTCCAGCATCTCTGCCCCAGCGTGTCCAGCATTTCTGCCCCAGTGTGTCCAGTATTCTTCCCCAGTGTGTCCAGCATCTCTGCCCCAGTGTGTCCAGCATCTCTGCCCCAGTGTGTCCAGCATCTCTGCCCCAGCGTGTCCAGCATTTCTGCTGCAGTGTGTCCAGCATTTCTTCCCCAGTGTGTCCAGCATTCTGCCCCAGTGTGTCCAGCATTTCTGCCCCAATGTGTTCAGCATTTCTACCCCAGTGTGTCCAGCATCTCTGCCCCAGTGTGTCCAGCATCTCTGCCCCAGTGTGTCCAGCATCTCTGCCCTAGCGTGTCCAGCATTTCTGCCCCAGTGTGTCCAGCATTCTGCCCCAGTGTGTCCAGCATTTCTGCCCCAGTGTGTCCAGCATTCTGCCCCCAGTGTGTCCAGCATCTCTGCCCCAGTGTGTCCAGCATTTCTGTCCCCAGTGTCTCCAGCATCTCTGCCCCAGCGTGTCTAGCATCTCTGCCCCAGTGTGTCCAGCATTCTGCCCAGTGTCTCCAGCATCTCTGCCCCAGCGTGTCTAGCATCTCTGCCCCAGTGTGCCCAGCATCTCTGCCCCAGTGTGTCCAGCATCTCTGCCCCAGTGTGTCCAGCATCTCTGCCCCAGTGTGTCCAGCATTTCTGCCCCAGCGTGTCCAGCATTTCTGCCCCAGCGTGTCCAGCATTCTGCTCTGGGGCCCCCTGGATCGCCGCTCTAAAAAAAAAAACAAAAAAAAACACAAGTTCTTACCTGGCTACGCTCCTGCAGCAGGCGAAGCTCACTCCCTCCACGCAGGTGAAGCGCGCACTCGCCGGGGGCTGACAATGACGTCAGACGCCGGCGAAGTGCGCGCTGCTGCTCAAGTCAGCTGCCAGCCTCCGATTGGCTGGCGGCTGTTTACTATTGACGTGCGGGCGTGGGACCGTATCTTAATAGCGTGCAGCAGTGCCTGTAGGGGGGGCCCAGTGAGCAGATGAGACGGGGCCCGATGCAGGCCCCCTCTGCCCACCGGGCCCTATACGCCAGTCAGGGCAGTAATGCCCTGATGGCGGCCCTGGTTGTGACATGATTACATCAACAGCGCTGCAGCCAATCACTAAGTTCAGCAGTGATGGCATGAGTCATTGAGCCCAATGATTGACTGCAGCGCTGTTAATGTTACATCACAGCTGCAGCCTGTACACTATAACTGGAGCAGCTGCTGGGGTGCAGTGCTGATCGGGGGGTGGAGGAATACAGGCTGTTTTTATAATTTTTCCCTTTGCCAGAACCATTTAGTAAAATATGTTGATAGGAGAGAACTCCTGTAAATTACCAGGTAAGGAGAGCATTTACACTGCTGTCACCAGAACCGAAGGTTGGTGCTATAGAACTCTTCCAGGTCCTTCTGAGATAGGGTATGGGGTCTGGAGGAGGGCCCCGGCACTGAGTGGCTAACCTCTAGCTTGTTTTGCGGAGCACTCTTTTAGCAGTACTAGTTGGAGAATAGCTGATGACTGCCTGGGCTCTCCTGACCTGCTGTCCTCCTGTTATGGGAGTGGGGTTCAGCATCCTCAAATTCCATCTGATGACAAAGGGGCTTTGAGTTACACCTAAAGCTGATTTTTTGGACTGGCTGTCTTTAGGCCACAGTACATGCCAGATCTTTGTTAAGGAGGCTGTGTAGGTGTTCATGAGTCTTTGCAGGGTATTACAAGGTAGTGTAGTGCAGCGGTAGCACACTTATGCAGTGAGGAGGCAGTGACCCAACAGAGTTCCTAATCAAAGTCTCTTTAATGCTGTTACTTCACAGCATTAATGTCCAATTCACACAAGTATACACCATTAATGTCCAATTCACAGCACTACATAGTACCCGATATCCTCTGGATTGCAGCCGGGCACATATCCTCTGGATTACAGTCACTAAACATGCCAGTCCTCCTCTGACCAGTTACCGTGGGTGACTGCACCGCTGTGCATGCTGTGGGTGCCAGACGTCTCAGCTCCCCTGGATGCTTGTCTCCTCCTGCCTGTGGTGCCTCTCACAGGAGCTCTGCAGAGCCGACTGCTCTGTCCTGTAGCATACACCAGACTGAAACTGACTCTGACCCTGACACACCCAAACCCTTTACTGCAGGGATTTTAACTGGAATCTGTGGCCTTCAGCCACATGTAAAATCCAGGCTTGGAGTGAAATGGACTGCACCACTACCATCCTGCAGTCTGTTTCCAAACACAAAACCCCTGGGCAGGTTTTCCCAACTCTGCCCTGGACACTAACATTACCCAAGACTAACACTTATTTTTAGTCTGCATTGCAATCACAGCTACACCTGTGACTGCAATGCACTCTCATGGCCTCCATACGCCTCTGTGTACATCCTAGGGAGAACACACAGTGACCCCTACCTGTGACACTGGTCACTGCCTCACAGTAGCCATAGGAACTTTTCGTGCTTCAGTATGGTCGGTCAGTTTGTCTTCTGTATTCTTTATTGAGGTTGGGTTACCCAGAATCATCTAGAAAGAACCTTTGTATAAAATCAGAAGCACACAAAAGTACAGTGTTGCCTCCTGAAGTCCATGAGCTCTCTGGTATGTCTTCTCACAGCTCTCAGGTTTAGGGTATGTGCACACGTCAGGATTTCTTGCAGAAATTTCCTGACAAAAACCGGACATTTCTGCCAGAAATCCGCATGCGTTTTTTTCGCGTTTTTGATGCGTTTTTGCGCGGTTTTTTTTTGTGTTTTTTCCCAATGCATAGAATAGCGGGAAAAACACAGAAAACCCGGAAAATTAATGAACATGCTGCTTTTTTTTTACCACGATGCAAAAACGCATCATGTGCACAAACATTGCAGAATGCATTCTAAATGATAGGATGCGAAAAAACGCAAAAAAACCTGAACGTGTGCACATACCCTTAATACCGCCATGCTGCACATGGTGTTTGAACTACAGCTGCATGCAGTCCATTAATATGAAGTTTTCTCTGAAAAAAAGATTCAGTATAACTTGTATTTTTTACATTTAATCCTCTGCGATTCATATGCCCAAATAATTCAGTGGGTGGCCCTGTGTAGCCATTCGCCTCCTTCTGTTTATGGGACCGCCCTCTGGACTCCTAATCCCAGAAAGAGCTGGGGATTAAAGTAATAAAATCCAAGTTATCCTGATTCTAAGTCTCGGCCTGCTCTACCCCTGTACGTATACCTAGCTGCCCACAAGTGAGACTAGTATGCACAACATCTATTCTTTGCTTTGTGTTATATGTTCCTCTATTCTATCTACATTTTGCCCTTTTCAGTCGGCAGTAAATAGATTATTCATTGAATTCTTCATTAAACGTTGTGAATAGGTTTCATACATTGATTACTGAAGAGATTACAAAGCAAAAAGGACGGATGTCTGGGCTTTATATCAGCATGTCCTCAGCTTCCCAACGTGTCCTACAACCGCCGGCTCATAATGTAGTGAGTTATATGATAAAGACCCAGTCGTGCCTATAATTCTGTCTACTTTACTACCAAAACTCATCCGGTTGTGTGGGATCATGTCTCCAGATATCACCTCTATTCCCAGCCAAAAGCAACACTGTCCACATGAGCCAGATACTGTCACCTGAAGGAGCTCCTGGCCCAAGGTACTAAGCTTGTGAGACGGGAGGAAAGATGGAGATTCCCGACATCCCTCATATCCACATTTTCTTCACATCATTTCTCTCCATGATCATTGCCCAGGTTTTTAATACACAAATGTAGCCTTGAATTATTTACAAGGAAACATTTGCGTGAGATCGGTAATCTCGGCCTATACAGCCTTTATGGCGAGTAATAAGTAACAGTTCAGTACGGTGCCACTTTCTATCGGCCCTGGCATAGATCACATTTATAGAACAGCTCAAACACATATTTAAATGCCTCTTCAAAGGAGCCTTACGTTATCACCTAGAACTGCCAAAGTCTGATTTTGTTTTGCACATTTCCACGTATCTCCCAGTATGTATTAATTATTCAAACAGAACATATGTTCCAGCTGTACGACTGACAAAGCACATAGGGTGGCATGTACCAACCTTATAGGAACGTGACTTCATGTTTACAGCAGTGTTGCTCAGGTTAGTTCAAGGCCTTGGTTAATGGTACCGAGCGTATCTTCAGAGGGGGAAACAGCTGCTCGGGCACAGGAATAAATTGGGTTTGGATCGAATGGGTTATTTTTACATTCAGAAAGATAGTGCAATATCTGCCATAACGGATATGGAACTACGAATATATATTACCTGGTAGTTCAATAATTAAGGATAATAATCTTACCTTAAGTATTTTATTATTGTAATTTCTCTTTCTCAGTTAAGACCTTATCCACACTCCAGTCTGTTCAACATCTCCAAAAGGAGGCCCCAACTATCACTGGTTTATGTTGGCGCTTGTGGATTGCAGTCAGCTGCCTCAACCCCAATTATCACTGGTCTTTATTAGTATTGGTTTCCACATATGGACCAAGCCTATTGTGACAGCAGCTCTTGCACCCACTTTAGTTACACCCCTGGGTAAATGCTTGGCATACGTTTCCGAGAGTACCCAAAGTGTTATGCCAAATGCATCAATAGACTTTGGCCTTACATATACTAAAAGATGGACTTATTAACTGATAAGCATTGACGTACCCTTTTTTCACTTTCAGAGGTGGTCGCCATATCCTGCTTATAAATTTTTTATAACATGGCATATGGTTGTATACGTTGGAGCTTTACATTCGGGAGATACTGAGTAGCTGCCACTAAGGCTGCCGTCACACTATCAGTATTTGGTCAGTATTTTACCTCAGTATTGGTAAGCCAAAACCAGGAGTGGGTGATAAATGCAGAAGTGGTGCATATGTTTCTATTCTACTTTTCCTCTAATTGTTCCACTCCTGGTTTTGGCTTACAAATACTGATGTAAAATACTGACCAAATACTGCTAGTGTGACGGCAGCCTAATAGTCACCATTACAGAGCTCATATAGTCCCCCAGAGTTGCCTGTAGGTGTATATGGGGACAGAGTTACATTGCTTCCCCGTCTATTCCCTGTGCATTTACATGAGTAGATAATAAGGGCGTGTTTGTTCCCAATTATCGGCCTACGTAAACCTGGCAGCGATCACCTGTATCTTTCAACAGGTAATCAGATTATTTATGCCGACAGCTATAATTATCGGCAGCACAGAGCTCCATGTGAACAGGAGATAACATGATGCTGAGTTCACACTGTTGCCATAATTTTACATCGGCCTACCTGGCTTCACTCTTTATGCCTTCAAAAAGAGTGGAGTGGCTGCTGATTGACTGCAGGTATAGCACTACAATGACATTTCGTGAGATCCCCAGGAGAGCCAGTACCGCTGGAACGACTATGGCATCAGAGGTGAGCACAGCTATTATTTTACTGGGAGCAAACATAGGGATTCAAAAGAGTTTGTGTAATGCTAACGCCAGCGTCCCTGCATGTTTTCTGTCTCTCTTACTGACAGGGACGTCCACATACTCACCGCCACGGCCGCTCGGCAGTGTCTACCTGTCCTGCTGCAGCTTCCTGGGTCTGCACGCAGGTCTCCTGGTGGCACACTTAGCGCCTACGTGCTCCCCGCTTTTTAAAGGGACCCACTCTGAATCTGCCCCCTGCCAATAGCTGGGAGGCATCTAGTACTCAAGGCATCCTTCCCTGTAGGTAGCTGCCTTTACAACACCCTCTTAGTGCTAGTTTGAGTTTGTCCCTATTAGTTGTCAGGTCCCTGAGCCTATTCTGTTGGTGCCTGAACCTGTTGCTGAACCTGCTTACTGTGAACCCAAACCTGTACCTGTTTTCTATGTTACCTGAACCTGAAGCCGCTTCGGGAGCCTGCAGCCGCTCTGTTGAAACCTGAATCAGTACCAGTGTCCATCTTGTCAAGTGTTCCAGGATCCACACAGTCTTAACCTGCACCAGTGTCCGTCCTGTCAAGTGTTCCAGGATCTGCACTGTTTGAACCTGCACCAATGTCCAGTCCTGCAGTACTGACCCTTGGTGTCAGATTCCGCAATACCAGGTACTGACCTTGTAGTGGTACCTGGCGGTCACCTGCAAGCCTGACTTCACTGCCAGGAACTCCAGTGAAAACCAGGTGGCAGCTTAGCCATGCCCCTCCAAGGGTAAACATGGACTGTGGTGCAGGGGGTCCACGATCCTCGTGTGTGATCATTTGTACAGGCCATGGACCCCGCTGATCCCAAGCCCCATCCACTATACAGTTACACAGCTATGATCTAGAGATATTTTTATGGTCTTTATCAAGGAGGTGTTGCTCACGGGTTATAAATGCAGAACAGCCTAAAGACATGTTGCCAGAGAATCCTGTGAACACCGCTCCTTGGTGAAGACCATAGAAATAGCTCTAAATAAATAGATTAAAGTGGCTCATATCTCTGGAACCGTATGGTGGATTTTAATACTAAAAAATGTATTATTCAGGAGAGCAGCAAGAATAAAATAAGAGAAATATCTGGCTACTTTAGACCTGGTGACAGGCCCTCTTTAACTTGGCCTGCACCTGGGTCCAACATATAGTATTTATTTTAAATGACATTAAAGGGAATCTGTCACCCCCTTGGGACGTATATAACCTATTAATATGGGCATACAGGTAATAGAAATGTTACACTAATCCTACCTGTATGCCTCATATTAATGGTCTTGTTGTGGAGAAATATTACCGTATATTGTTTCTGTATGTTAATGATTTCTTTAAGGCTCCAGGGCGTTCAATGCCTGGAAGAAATCCCTGCCTTCTGTCTTCATTCTAATATTACCCCCTTCCGTGCACGTCAGTTATGGCCCCGGAATCACGCCCCTGCGCCCTGCACTCCCTCCACAATACGTACCTCTTCCTCCCTCCTATGGACACTGCATTCAGGGATCTTCTGCGCAGGTGCCGGTGACTTGCACTCCAGTGACCTCTGGCGTGCACTTCCTACCTGCATAGTCATCACTATGTACACATGGTTCCTAGTGACGATCGTGCAGGGAGGAAGTGGGGAGAGCATCTTATCGGCGCATGCACCAGAGGTCACAGTGATTCGCCGGCCTCTGTGCAGAAGAACCATGAATGCAGTGCCCACAGAAGGGAGGATGAGGTATGTGTTTCTGAGGGAGTACAGGGCGCAGGTGCGGGATTCACGGGGCCATAACCGACGTGCATGAGGGGGGTGATATTATAATGAAGACCGGAGGCAGGGATTTCTTTCATGCACCGCACGTCCCGGAGCCAGGAAGAAATCATTAACATAAAGACGGAATTTAGCATTTCTCCACAACAAGACCATTAATATGAGGCATACAGGTAGGATTAGTGTAACATTTCTATTACCTGTATGCCCATAATAATAGGTCATATATGTCCCAGGGAGTGACAGAGTCCCTTTAAAACCAATGTTAACGTGACTTAGGAAGTAGAAGAAGAAAAGATAATATTCAGGTCTTGTGCTTTTAAATGACTAATATTAGGTAAGTATGATCCTGGCTAAAGATCAAGGGTCCATATTCTCAATATAGAGTTTTCATTTGTCATTTCTTTTAAGCAAGATGACTATGAAACTGCAAGCCAGTGTCACTATTAATGACGGGAAAGAGGAGGAAAATACATTACTTGAATTTGGTAAGATTAAATGTTGAAAGCGTGAGTCACCCGTAATTATAATACATTAGAGCATCCACTCTAGGCTTGTGCTGCTTAATGGCTGTGATGAAGGCTTGGGCTGGATGGGGTTAATGTTGATACCGTGCAGCTTATAATTTGTAGTAGAGGGAAATTATCATAAGCATTTTAGGATGAAAGGAAACAAACATAAAGAGCAGAAGCTATAAGAGCTCTCGTCGTTTGTGTAGTGTGATGGCGACTGTTCAAGTAGAAGCAGTATCGGTAACAGGACCACTAGACTTACAGTGACAGGACTTGGAAGAGGTGGTGTGATGCCACAGCGTCTAGTGAGCGCAGCATCAACAGTGATGGGACATGGAAGAGGTGGGGTGATGTCACAGCGTCTAGTAAGCGCAGCATCGACAGAGACGGGACATGGAATAGGTGGGGTGATGTCACAGTGTCTAGTGAGCGCAGCATCGACAGAGACGGGATATGGAAGAGGTGGGGTGATATAACGTCATCTAGTGAGTGCAGCATCGACAGTGATGGTATATGGAAGAGGTGAGGTGATGTAACGGCATCTAGTGAGTGCAGCATCAACCGTGATGGGACATGGAAGAGGTGGTGTGATGTCACAGCATCTAGTGAGTGCAGCATCGACAGTGACTGGACATGGAAGAGGTGGGGTGATGTAACGGCATCTAGTAAGCGCAGCATCAACAGTGACTGGACATGGAAGAGGTGGGGTGATGTCACAGCGTCTAGTGAGCACAGCATCGACAGTGATGAGACATGGAAGAGGTTGGGTGATGTCACAGCGTCTAGTGAGCGCAGCATCGACAGTGACGGGACATGGAAGAGGTAGGGTGATGTCACAGCCTCTATTGAGCACAGCATCGACAGTGATGGGACATGGAAGAGGTGGGGTGATGTAACGGCATGTAGTGAGCGCAGCATCAACAGTGACTGGACATGGAAGAGGTGGGGTGATGTAACGGCATCTACTGAGCGCAGCATCGACAGAGATGGGACATGGAAGAGGTGGGATGATGTCACAGCGTCTATTGAGCACAGCATCGACAGTGATGAGACATGGAAGAGGTTGGGTGATGTCACAGCGTCTAGTGAGCGCAGCATCGACAGTGACGGGACATGGAAGAGGTAGGGTGATGTCACAGCGTCTATTGAGCACAGCATCGACAGTGATGGGACATGGAAGAGGTGGGGTGATGTCACAGCATCTAGTGAGTGTAGCATCGACAGTGACGGGACATGGAAGAGGCGGGGTGATGCCACAGCGTCTAGTGAGCACAGCATCAACAGTGACGGGACATGGAAGTGGTGGGATGATGTAACGGCATCTAGTGAGCACAGCATCAACAGTGACGGGACATGTAAGAGGTGGGGTGATGTCACGTCATCTAGTGAATGCAGCATCGACAGAGATGGGACATGGAAGAGGTGGGGTGATGTCACAGCGTCTAGTGAGTGCAGCATCAACAGTGGTGGGACATGGAAGAGGTGGGGTGATGTGTTATGTACCTGGTGGTTAGGAACACTTGTAATGACCTGATAGGTAAATCTGAATATAGGACAAGCTCTGGGGTTGTGGGAACTTTACTGACCGCAACCCTGATCCTATCACACACACTATAGGCAGCCGTGGAGCGTACCTAACTCTCCCTAGATGCCTCTTCACAGCCTGAGAGCTAGCTACCCCTAGAGAGAAACAAAGCCTCACTTGCCTCAGAGAAATTTCCCCAAAGTAAAGACAGCCCCCCACAAATAATGACGGTGAGTTAAGAGGAAAATACAAACATAGGAATGAAAACAGGTTTTAGCAAAGGAGGCCCACTAATACTAAATAGTAAGAAGATAGCAAGGGAACTGTGCGGTCAGTATAAAATACTACAAAAATATCCACGCAGAGAATACAAAAAGACCCTCACACCGACTCACGATGTGAGGGTGCAACTCTGCACCCCAGAGCTTCCAGCTAGCAAGAAAATAGCATGTAAGCAAGCTGGACTGAACTTATCATATACTGAGAAACATTTTCCAAAAGCAATGAGCAAAAATGAACTAGCATGGACTTAGCTTCTCCTGGAGGAGACAGGTCGAGATCTGAACCAATACTGAATACATTGACAGCTGGCAACAAGTAAAGATCTAGGTGGAGTTAAATAGGCAGCCAGCATAGCAGAAAACGAGGCAGCTGGGAGCCCAGCTAAAGACCAGCAGTACCACTCAAAGCCACCAGAGGGAGTCCACGAACAGAACTCACCACAGTACCATTCATGACCACAGGAGGGAGCCCGAGAACGGAATTCACAACAGTGATGTCACAGCGTCTAGTGATTGTGGCATTGACAGAGATGGGACATGGAAGAAGTGGGGTGATGCCACAGCGCCTAGTGAGTTCAGCATCGACAGTGACAGGACATGAAAGAGGTGGGGTGATGTCACAGCGTCTATTGTGCGCAGCATCCACAGTGATGGGACATGGAAGAGGTGGGGTGATGTCACAGCGTCTAGTGAGCACAGAATCAACAGTGACGGGACATGGAAGTGGTGGGATGATGTAACGGTATCTAGTGAGCACAGGATCGACAGTGACGGGACATGGAAGAGGTGGGGTGGCGTCACGTCATCTAGTAAATGCAGCATCGACAGAGATGGGACATGGAAGAGGTGGGGTGATGTCACAGCGTCTAGTGAGCGCAGCATCGACAGTGACGGGACATGGAAGAGGTGGGGTGATGTCACAGCGTCTAGTGAGCGCATAATCTACAGTGACTGGACATGGAAGAGGTGGGGTGACGTCACGTCATCTAGTGAACACAGCATTGTCACTATCCTCGACTGGATTACAAAGAAGACATTGGAGTGGTCTGCAGTAGACGGGTCTCAGTATATGATGTACAGCTGCATATCCAAAATTCAGGGAATATACTGTAAGTTATTATTAAATTGGTACAAGCTACTTGAAAACAAAAACCCCTAAAAGCCGTACAGTCCTTAGGGTATCCACCACAAGTCCTGTTCCGATGCTGCTTGGTTGTCATTGCTCTGTGTTTCCAAGGCCTGTCCTCAATACATGTGAAATGCCCGCTCTGACAGTCACTGACTGGTGGGTCATCACTGCAACCAGTGAAGCACAGAGCAGTGGAGATTGGGCAGTGCCAGAATATGAGCCGCAGGGGATTGGCATGGAGAAAATGGCTTCTTTTCTTCTTAAGCAGTTTGTGCCATTTTATTAATAATTCTAGACAAGCCCTAAATCCCAGCCAGAAGCCTGCAGAGTACGGCTTATTTTACCTATTTTCTAGATAGTTGATAAATTCTAGATTTGTTGGGATCCCTACTGATCCCTAGCACGGTGGTCCCGATACCACCACAGTAGGGAGAGCAGCAGTCAGATATGCCCCTACCTGCGATTGTGGAGCTGAGTTTAAGAAGGGACCAGGGTTTCCCTTCTTGAGATTGCAGGGGGACCCAGAAGTCGGACACCCAGTAATCTAACACTTATCACTTTTCCAGTGCATAGATGATACATTTTTTGTCTGTATACCCCCTGTAAGACGTGGCCTAGTGCATGAGCAGAGGCCAGTATACCAGACAATCAGGCTCCTGAGATGATGAGTTTTCCATGAATTAGTGCAGTGCGTGGGGAGAAATGCTTCTTGCGTTAAGGAAACCATAAACTTATTAGAAATGTCGTATTTCCAGGAGAAAGCATTGTAGAACATATTGCATGATATATAATAAATGAAACGATAATTTACACCCAAATCCCCAATGCTTAGATGAGCAGTAATACACAACAACGGCTGATACGAGACTGATGAGAGATGGATTGGATGTAATGGACATGCTTCGTGGTTACACTTTTAGTAGTTTAATGGCCTATTCACAATAACCATACTGTATACAATTAGGGTTGAGCGAAACGGGTCGATCATTTTCAAAAGTCGCCGACTTTTGGCTAAGTCGGCGTCTCATGAAACCCGATCCGACCCCTGTGCTTGTCGGCCATGCGGTACGCGACTTTCGCGCCAAAGTCGCGTTTCAATGACGCGAAAAGCGCCATTTCTCAGCCAATGAAGGTGAACGCAGAGTGTGGGCAGCGTGATGACATAGATCCTGGTCCCCACCATCTTAGAGAAGGGCATTGCAGTGATTGGCTTGCTGTCTGCGGCGTCACAGGGGCTATAAAGGGGCGTTCCCGCCGACCGCCATCTTACTGCTGCTGATCTGAGCTTAGGGAGAGGTTGCTGCCGCTTCGTCAGAAGCAGGGAGAGCGTTAGGCAGGGTCCACTAACCACCAAACCGCTTGTGCTGCAGCGATTTCCACTGTCCAACACCACCTTCGGTGTGCAGGGACTGTGGAAGCTATTTTTTTTTTTTTTTCCCCTCAGCGCTGTAGCTCATTGGGCTGCCCTAGAAGGCTCCGTGATAGCTGTATTGCTGTGTGTACGCCACTGTGGAAACCAACTGCTTTTTTCAAAGCACATATCCTCTTGTTCCTTCCTTTCTGCACAGCTATCTTTTTTGTTTGTCCACATTTTTTATTTAATTTGTGCATCAGTCCACTCCTATTGCTGCCTGCCATACCTGGCTTACATTACTGCAGGGAGATAGTAATTGTAGGACAGTTTTTTTTTTTTTTTTTTTTTGTGGGAGATTAAGATTGGCATTTCTGCTACAGTGCCATCCCTGTGTGTGCCATCTCTCACTGAGTGGGCCATAGAAAGCCTATTTATTTTTTCCGTGATTTGTGTTCTAAAATCTACCTCAACACAAAAACACTACATCAATCAGTGGGAGAAAAATATTGGCCTCAGTCAGGGCTTGTGTGCCACTGCTGTGTGTGCTATCTCTCATTCAGTGGGCTATAGCAAGCCTATTTTTTTTTTTTTTTTTTAATATTATTTGGTTTCTAAAGTCTCCCTGAAAAAAAAAAAAAACCTAAAAAAACAGTGGGAGAGTAATATTGCCCTTTCAGCTTGTGTGCCAGTCTTGACTCCTGGGTGTGCCACCTCTCTCCCTCTCATTCAGTGGGCCATAGAAAGCCTATTTATTTTTTTTAAAAAATATTATTGGGTTTCTAAAGTCTCCCTGAAAAAACAAAAAATACATAAAAAAACAGTGGGAGAGTAATATTGCCCTTTCAGCTTGTGTGCCAGTCTTGACTCCTGGGTGTGCCACCTCTCTCCCTTTCATTCAGTGGGCCATAGAAAGCCTATTTATTTTTTCCGTGATTTGTGTTCTAAATTCTACCTCAACACAAAAACACTACATCAATCAGTGGGAGAAAAATATTGGCCTCAGTCAGGGCTTGTGTGCCACTGCTGTGTGTGCTATCTCTCATTCAGTGGGCTATAGCAAGCCTATTTTTTTTTTTTTTTTTTTTTTTTTTAATATTATTTGGTTTCTAAAGTCTCCCTGAAAAAAAAAAAAAAACCTAAAAAAACAGTGGGAGAGTAATATTGCCCTTTCAGCTTGTGTGCCAGTCTTGACTCCTGGGTGTGCCACCTCTCTCCCTCTCATTCAGTGGGCCATAGAAAGCCTATTTATTTTTTTTTTTTAATATTATTTGGTTTCTAATTCTCCCTGAAAAAAAAAAAAAAACCTAAAAAAACAGTGGGAGAATAATATTGCCCTTTCAGCTTGTGTGCCAGTCTTGACTCCTGGGTGTGCCACCTCTCTCCCTCTCATTCAGCGGGCCATAGAAAGCCTATTTATTTTTTTTTAAAAATATTATTGGGTTTCTAAAGTCTCCCTGAAAAAACAAAAAATACATAAAAAAACAGTGGGAGAGTAATATTGCCCTTTCAGCTTGTGTGCCAGTCTTGACTCCTGGGTGTGCCACCTCTCTCCCTTTCATTCAGTGGGCCATAGAAAGCCTATTTATTTTTTTTTTTAAATATTATTGGGTTTCTAAAGTCTCCCTGAAAAAAAAAAAAATACATAAAAAAACAGTGGGAGAGTAATATTGCCCTCTCAGCTTGTGTGCCAGTCTTGACTCCTGGGTGTGCCACCTCTCTCTCTCTAATTGTGGGCCATAGAAAGCCTTTTTTTTTTTTTTTTTTAATATTATTTGGTTTCTAAAGTCTCCCTGAGAAAAAAAAAAAAATAAATTAGGTGGGAGATTAATATTGACATTAGTGCTTGAGTGACAGTCCTGCGTGTGTGTCATCTCTGTGATTTTGTGCCACAGAAAACAGAGTGTGTAACATTGTGCCTGATTTTCCTTGTGGTCTCACCAACCTGTTAAGGGATATTGAAATCATACTGAAGTTATAGCTCACCGTGTAAGTTGTTTGACAGCAACAAATAAAGTTACTTTGGTTAAGATTTTAAAACAATGAGGAAGTCTGGTGCAAGAGGTCGTCGTGGGCGTTCATTGTCAGCTGGTAATGATGGTAGTGGTAGAGGAGCATCAGGTGGTCGTGGGGATAAAAATATTCCACCTAAGTCTGGAGCTGTGGAGCCAGTTTCGTCGTCAGGCTACACAAGGCCTCGAACGCTCTCTTTTCTGGGAGTAGGAAAACCGCTTTTAAAGGCGGAGCAGCAACAGCAAGTTTTGGCTTACATTGCAGACTCAGCCTCTAGCTCTTTTGCCTCCTCTTCCGAAACTGGTAAATGTAAAAGCAGCGCGTCGCTTGTGGATGTTCACGGTCAGGGACAAGTCGCTTCCTTGTCCTCCTCAGCAAAAACTACAACAAGAGAGAAGGATGCAGCAGGCGACACAACGGGTCACTCCATGGAGCTCTTTACACATACCGTCCCTGGCTTAGAAAGTGAAACATTTAACAGGCCATGCCCATTACAAGTATATTCTGACATGGAGTGCACTGATGCACAGCCACAGCCAGAGTACTATGCTGCTCCTTTGACTCAGACCACCACATTGCCCTCTCAGGGTACAGATCCACAATCAGACCCTGATGAGACTATGTTGCCCCGCCACGAACGCTATACCACCGACCGACACAGTGACACAGACGAAGTTGCACACGAGCTCGAAGAGGAGGTAATAGATGACCCAGTTATTGACCCCGATTGGCAGCCATTGGGGGAACAGGGTGCAGGCGGCAGTAGTTCAGAAGCGGAGGTGGAGGAGGGGCCGCAGCAGGCATCAACATCGCAACAGGTTACATCTGCCGGGCCCGTATCTGGCCCAAAACGCGTGTCAAAGCCAAAACCTGTTGGAGCACAGCGTTGCCATCCGGTTAAAGCTCAGTCTGCAATCCCTGAAAAGGGATCCGAGTCTAGGAAGAGTGCAGTCTGGCATTTTTTTAAACAACATCCAACTGATCAGCGCAAAGTCATCTGTCAAAAATGTTCAACTAGCTTAAGCAGAGGTCAGAATCTGAAAAGTCTAAATACTAGTTGCATGCATAGACACTTAACCACCATGCATTTTCAAGCCTGGACTAACTACCAAACGTCCCTCAAGGTTGTAGCACCCTCGGCCAATGAAGCTAGTCAGCAACGCAACATCCCTTCCGTCACTGTAAGGCCACCATTTTCCGCACCACAGGCAGTATCTGTGCAGGTTTCTTTGCCAGCCAAAAGCAGTCAGGGTCAGGGAATCACCAGTTTTGTAGGAGGAAATATTGCATCTAGGGCACCGGCGGAAACAATACCGTCTCCAACCGTCTCTCAGTCTGCCATGTACACCGGCACACCCGAAAGTTCCACGATCTCCAGCTCTCCAGTCCAGCTCACCCTACATGAGACTCTGGTTAGAAAAAGGAAGTACTTATCCTCGCATCCGCGTACACAGGGTTTTAACGCCCACATAGCTAGACTAATCTCGTTAGAGATGATGCCCTACCGGTTAGTTGAAAGCGAAGCTTTCAAAGCCCTGATGGAGTACGCTGAACCACGATACGAGCTACCCAGTCGACACTTTTTTTCCAGAAAAGCCATCCCAGCCCTGCACCAGCATGTTAAACAGCGCATCGTCCATGCACTCAGGCAATCTGTGAGTACAAAGGTGCACCTGACTACAGATGCATGGACCAGTAGGCATGGCCAGGGACGTTATGTGTCCATCACGGCACACTGGGTGAATGTGGTGGATGCAGGGTCCACAGGCGACATCAATTTAGGGACAGTTGTGCCTAGCCCACGGTCTAGGAAACAGTTGGCTGTAGGCGTTCGCACCCCCTCCTCCTCCTCCTCCTCGTCCTCCTGCAGAAGCTACAGCTCTTCCACAGAACGCAGTCTGCCAACCACTCCATCGGCAGATGACACTGTTGCACACCAGTTGTCCCATTATGGGCCAGCTACTGCCAAGCGTCAGCAGGCTGTATTGGCTATGAAGTGCTTGGGCGACAATAGACACACCGCGGAAGTTCTGTCCGAGTTCTTGCAACAAGAAACGCAGTCGTGGCTGGGCACAGTAGATCTTGAGGCAGGCAAGGTAGTGAGTGATAACGGAAGGAATTTCATGGCTGCCATCTCCCTTTCCCAACTGAAACACATTCCTTGCCTGGCTCACACCTTAAACCTGGTGGTGCAGTGCTTATTGAAAACTTATCCTGGGTTCTCCGACCTGCTCCTCAAAGTGCGTGCACTTTGCTCACATATCCGACGTTCGCCTGTACACGCCAGCCGTATGCAGACCTATCAGCGGTCTTTGAACCTTCCCCAGCATCGCCTAATCATAGACGTTGCAACAAGGTGGAACTCAACACTGCACATGCTTCAGAGACTGTGCGAACAGAGGCGTGCTGTTATTTATTTGTGGGAGGATACACGGGCAGGCAGTAGGATGGCAGACATGGAGTTGTCAGGTGTGCAGTGGTCTAAGATACAAGACATGTGTCAAGTCCTTCAGTGCTTTGAGGAATGCACACGGCTGGTTAGTGCAGACAACGCCGTAATAAGCATGAGCATCCCCCTAATGCGTCTGCTGATGCAAAGTTTGACGCACATAAAGGAGCAGGCGTCTGCACCAGAGGAAGAGGAAAGCCTTGATGACAGTCAGCCATTGTCTGGTCAGGGCAGTGTACAGGACGAGGTAGCGGGCGAAGAGGAGGTGGAGGACGAGGAGGATGATGGGGATGAGTATATTTTTAATGCCGAACCTTTCCCGGGGGCACAGGAATTTGGTTGCGTGTCACGGCCGGGTTCTGGTTTTTTGAGGGACACAAGTGACGTAGATTTGCCTGCAACTGCCCCTCAACCAATCACAACCGGAGATTTGACAACTGGAACTTTGGCCCACATGGCGGATTATGCCTTACGTATCCTAAAAAGGGACACACGCATTACGAAAATGATGAACGATGACGATTACTGGTTGGCCTGCCTCCTTGATCCACGCTATAAAGGCAAATTGCAAAATATTATGCCACATGAGAACTTGGAACTAATATTAGCAACCAAACAATCAACTCTTGTTGACCGTTTGCTTCAGGCATTCCCAGCACACAGCGCACGTGATCGTTCTCACACGAGCTCCAGGGGGCAGCAGACTAGGAGTGTTAGGGGTGCACACATCAGAAGTGGCATTGGACAGAGGGGTTTTCTGACCAGGTTGTGGAGTGATTTTGCTATGACCGCAGACAGGACAGGTACTGCTGCATCAATTGAAAGTGACAGGAGACAACATTTGTCCAGTATGGTTACTAACTATTTTTCATCCCTTATCGATGTTCTCCCTCAACCGTCATTCCCATTTGATTACTGGGCCTCCAAATTAGACACCTGGCCAGAATTGGCAGAATATGCATTGCAGGAGCTTGCTTGCCCGGCAGCAAGTGTCCTATCAGAAAGAGTATTCAGTGCTGCAGGTTCAATATTAACCGAAAAAAGGACTCGTCTGGCTACCCAAAATGTTGACGATCTAACATTCATTAAAATGAACCACAACTGGATTTCGAAATCTTTTGCCCCACCTTGCCCGGCCGACACCTAGCTTTCCTATGAAAAGCTCTTGCCTGTGAATTACTTTTCTAATGTCTAATTTGCTGCAGCTGATTGTACAGCATACGACATGTTTACACCTCCCTAAATGGCAAAACTCCCCACACGGGGCCGTGGTATCGCGACTTGGCGCAAGCACCCGTGAGACTGCTGTTTGTCTGAAGAGGTGGGTGTGCTCGCTTTTGGTTGACGGCATTGCTACTGGGTCCCTCATAGTACAATGTAGTGTCTCTGGCGGTGGTGGTGCGCACCCAACGTCAGACACACCGTTGTAACATGAGGGGCCCTGGGGCGGTCCCGCCGGCCTCAAGAGAGTTCCCCCCTACCCCAGCTCAAAATGTGCTCTACCACGTGCAAAATTATGTCGCACAGCTCCACCAATCTTTAGTCTATTCGCTGACATCATTCAATGTCTGGCACTGACAATACAAATTTGTAGACATCTATGATGCAACTTAAAGTAGTCTGTGTCTGTGTCCTATATTGGCACCATTAAATAGTTACTGCCAAATTACTATGTCAGAAACTCAGTAGATGAGCCCACCCCTGTACCTAAGTATGCCACCTTTTTTTTTTGTTTTGGTTGTTTTGCGAGACATTAACATCTATTTATATTTTGGGAGTACTGGGACAGACACTCCTTGCACTACTCCTCCACTCACCACCAAGCTGCCTGTGTATCCATGTAACCGCTGTAAAACTGCCATGAGCCTATTGTTTGTTATTTTAGGCCTTTGATAGCCTGTCTGCGGCCCCTACTTGCAATACTCCTCCACTGACCACCAAGCTGCCTGCCCGTGTATCCATGTAACCGCTGTGAAACTGCCATGAGCCTATTGTTTGTTATTTTAGGCCTTTGATAGCCTGTCTGCGGTCCCTACTTTAAATACTCCTCCACTGACCAGACCACTGCTGCCCGTGTACCCCTGGAACCAATTATAAAGTGCCTACAGCCAGCCCATTTTTTTATGTTAGGCCTTTGAAGCCTGTCTGCGGTCCCTACTTGCAATACTCCTCCACTGACCACAATGCTGCCTGGAGTGCCTGCCTGTGTATCCATGTAACCGATGTAAAACTGCCATGACTGCCTACTGTTTGTTATTTTAGGCCTTTGATAGCCTGTCTGCAGCCCCTACTTGCAATACTCCTCCACTGACCACCAAGCTGCCTGCCCGTGTATCCATGTAACCGCTGTGAAACTGCCATGAGCCTATTGTTTGTTATGTTAGGCCTTTGATAGCCTGTCTGCGGTCCCTACTTTAAATACTCCTCCACTGACCAGACCACTGCTGCCCGTGTACCCCTGGAACCAATTATAAAGTGCCTACAGCCAGCCCATTTTCTTATGTTAGGCCTTTGAAGCCTGTCTGCGGTCCCTACTTTAAATACTCCTCCACTGACCACCAAGCTGCCTGCCCGTGTATCCATGTAACCGCTGTAAAACTGCCATGAGCCTATTGTTTGTTATTTTAGGCCTTTGATAGCCTGTCTGCGGCCCCTACTTGCAATACTCCTCCACTGACCACAATGCTGCCTGGAGTGCCTGCCTGTGTATCCATGTAACCGATGTAAAACTGCCATGACTGCCTACTGTTTGTTATTTTAGGCCTTTGATAGCCTGTCTGCAGCCCCTACTTGCAATACTCCTCCACTGACCACCAAGCTGCCTGCCCGTGTATCCATGTAACCGCTGTGAAACTGCCATGAGCCTATTGTTTGTTATGTTAGGCCTTTGATAGCCTGTCTGCGGTCCCTACTTTAAATACTCCTCCACTGACCAGACCACTGCTGCCCGTGTACCCCTGGAACCAATTATAAAGTGCCTACAGCCAGCCCATTTTTTTATGTTAGGCCTTTGAAGCCTGTCTGCGGTCCCTACTTGCAATACTCCTCCACTGACCACAATGCTGCCTGGAGTGCCTGCCTGTGTATCCATGTAACCGATGTAAAACTGCCATGACTGCCTACTGTTTGTTATTTTAGGCCTTTGATAGCCTGTCTGCAGCCCCTACTTGCAATACTCCTCCACTGACCACCAAGCTGCCTGCCCGTGTATCCATGTAACCGCTGTGAAACTGCCATGAGCCTATTGTTTGTTATGTTAGGCCTTTGATAGCCTGTCTGCGGTCCCTACTTTAAATACTCCTCCACTGACCAGACCACTGCTGCCCGTGTACCCCTGGAACCAATTATAAAGTGCCTACAGCCAGCCCATTTTCTTATGTTAGGCCTTTGAAGCCTGTCTGCGGTCCCTACTTTAAATACTCCTCCACTGACCACCAAGCTGCCTGCCCGTGTATCCATGTAACCGCTGTAAAACTGCCATGAGCCTATTGTTTGTTATTTTAGGCCTTTGATAGCCTGTCTGCGGCCCCTACTTGCAATACTCCTCCACTGACCACAATGCTGCCTGGAGTGCCTGCCTGTGTATCCATGTAACCGATGTAAAACTGCCATGACTGCCTACTGTTTGTTATTTTAGGCCTTTGATAGCCTGTCTGCAGCCCCTACTTGCAATACTCCTCCACTGACCACCAAGCTGCCTGCCCGTGTATCCATGTAACCGCTGTGAAACTGCCATGAGCCTATTGTTTGTTATGTTAGGCCTTTGATAGCCTGTCTGCGGTCCCTACTTTAAATACTCCTCCACTGACCAGACCACTGCTGCCCGTGTACCCCTGGAACCAATTATAAAGTGCCTACAGCCAGCCCATTTTCTTATGTTAGGCCTTTGAAGCCTGTCTGCGGTCCCTACTTTAAATACTCCTCCACTGACCACCAAGCTGCCTGCCCGTGTATCCATGTAACCGCTGTAAAACTGCCATGAGCCTATTGTTTGTTATTTTAGGCCTTTGATAGCCTGTCTGCGGCCCCTACTTGCAATACTCCTCCACTGACCACAATGCTGCCTGGAGTGCCTGCCTGTGTATCCATGTAACCGATGTAAAACTGCCATGACTGCCTACTGTTTGTTATTTTAGGCCTTTGATAGCCTGTCTGCAGCCCCTACTTGCAATACTCCTCCACTGACCACACCAATGCTGCCCGTGTACCCCTGGAACCTATTTAAAAGTTCATAGAGCCTAGTTATATATTTTATTTACTATTAATAAGGCCATGATGGACTACGCTGTACCACGCTACAAGCTAACCAGTCGACACTTCTTTTGCGAGAAAAGCCATCCCAACCCTCCACCAGCATGTAGAAGACCGCATTGTCCATGCACTCTGGCAATCTGTGAGTACAAAGGTGCACCTGACAACAGACGCATGGACCTGTAGGCATGGCCACGGAAGATTACGTGTCCATTACGGCGCAATGGGTTAATGTGGTGGATGCATGGTCCACAGGGGACAGCCTACTAAGTCTGTCTGCAGTCCCTAATTCAAATTGTCCTCCACTGTCTAAATCGGAACTTCCACCTTCTGGCTTTCGGCCTATAGTATCAGAAATTAAACTGCATTTGGCCTTCAACTTTGGTTAGGGCCTACTAACGGCTTCTGCCCCTCCCTGGTGTTGCCCTCAACTAAATAAAGCTGAGCTTCAACCTTCCGGCTCTCATTATGTGGTTTAAAAAAAAAAAATGGTGGTTAGGGCCTACTAACGGCTTCTGCCCCTCCCTGGTGTTGCCCTCAACTAAATAAAGCTGAGCTTCAACCTTCCGGCTCTCATTATGTGGTTTAAAAAAAAAAAATGGTGGTTAGGGCCTACTAACGGCTTCTGCCCCTCCCTGGTGTTGCCCTCAACTAAATAAAGCTGAGCTTCAACCTTCTGCTCCAAATTACCATTTTAAAAAATGCAATAGGCTTTTCAGGCCTACTAAAGGTGTCTGTCTGTGTGCCCCTCCCTGGTGTTGTCCTCAACTAAATAAAGCTGAGCTTCAACCTTCCGGCTCTCATTATGTGGTTTTAAAAAAAAAAATGGTGGTTAGGGCCTACTAACGGCTTCTGCCCCTCCCTGGTGTTGTCCTCAACTAAATAAAGCTGAGCTTCAACCTTCCGGCTCTCATTATGTGGTTTTAAAAAAAAAAATGGTGGTTAGGGCCTACTAACGGCTTCTGCCCCTCCCTGGTGTTGTCCTCAACTAAATAAAGCTGAGCTTCAACCTTCCGGCTCTCATTATGTGGTTTTAAAAAAAAAATGGTGGTTAGGGCCTACTAACGGCTTCTGCCCCTCCCTGGTGTTGCCCTCAACTAAATAAAGCTGAGCTTCAACCTTCTGCTCCAAATTACCATTTTGAAAAATGCAATAGGCTTTTCAGGCCTACTAAAGGTGTCTGTCTGTGTGCCCCTCCCTGGTGTTGTCCTCAACTAAATAAAGCTGAGCTTCAACCTTCCGGCTCTCATTATGTGGTTTAAAAAAAAAAAATGGTGGTTAGGGCCTACTAACGGCTTCTGCCCCTCCCTGGTGTTGCCCTCAACTAAATAAAGCTGAGCTTCAACCTTCCGGCTCTCATTATGTGGTTTAAAAAAAAAAAATGGTGGTTAGGGCCTACTAACGGCTTCTGCCCCTCCCTGGTGTTGCCCTCAACTAAATAAAGCTGAGCTTCAACCTTCTGCTCCAAATTACCATTTTAAAAAATGCAATAGGCTTTTCAGGCCTACTAAAGGTGTCTGTCTGTGTGCCCCTCCCTGGTGTTGTCCTCAACTAAATAAAGCTGAGCTTCAACCTTCCGGCTCTCATTATGTGGTTTTAAAAAAAAAAATGGTGGTTAGGGCCTACTAACGGCTTCTGCCCCTCCCTGGTGTTGTCCTCAACTAAATAAAGCTGAGCTTCAACCTTCCGGCTCTCATTATGTGGTTTTAAAAAAAAAAATGGTGGTTAGGGCCTACTAACGGCTTCTGCCCCTCCCTGGTGTTGTCCTCAACTAAATAAAGCTGAGCTTCAACCTTCCGGCTCTCATTATGTGGTTTTAAAAAAAAAATGGTGGTTAGGGCCTACTAACGGCTTCTGCCCCTCCCTGGTGTTGCCCTCAACTAAATAAAGCTGAGCTTCAACCTTCTGCTCCAAATTACCATTTTGAAAAATGCAATAGGCTTTTCAGGCCTACAAAAGGTGTCTGTCTGTGTGCCCCTCCCTGGTGTTGTCCTCAACTAAATAAAGCTGAGCTTCAACCTTCCGGCTCTCATTATGTGGTTTTAAAAAAAAAAATGGTGGTTAGGGCCTACTAACGGCTTCTGCCCCTCCCTGGTGTTGTCCTCAACTAAATAAAGCTGAGCTTCAACCTTCCGGCTCTCATTATGTGGTTTTAAAAAAAAAAATGGTGGTTAGGGCCTACTAACGGCTTCTGCCCCTCCCTGGTGTTGTCCTCAACTAAATAAAGCTGAGCTTCAACCTTCCGGCTCTCATTATGTGGTTTTAAAAAAAAAATGGTGGTTAGGGCCTACTAACGGCTTCTGCCCCTCCCTGGTGTTGCCCTCAACTAAATAAAGCTGAGCTTCAACCTTCTGCTCCAAATTACCATTTTGAAAAATGCAATAGGCTTTTCAGGCCTACTAAAGGTGTCTGTCTGTGTGCCCCTCCCTGGTGTTGTCCTCAACTAAATAAAGCTGAGCTTCAACCTTCCGGCTCTCATTATGTGGTTTAAAAAAAAAAAATGGTGGTTAGGGCCTACTAACGGCTTCTGCCCCTCCCTGGTGTTGTCCTCAACTAAATAAAGCTGAGCTTCAACCTTCCGGCTCTCATTATGTGGTTTTAAAAAAAAAATGGTGGTTAGGGCCTACTAACGGCTTCTGCCCCTCCCTGGTGTTGCCCTCAACTAAATAAAGCTGAGCTTCAACCTTCTGCTCCAAATTACCATTTTGAAAAATGCAATAGGCTTTTCAGGCCTACTAAAGGTGTCTGTCTGTGTGCCCCTCCCTGGTGTTGTCCTCAACTAAATAAAGCTGAGCTTCAACCTTCCGGCTCTCATTATGTGGTTTTAAAAAAAAAAATGGTGGTTAGGGCCTACTAACGGCTTCTGCCCCTCCCTGGTGTTGTCCTCAACTAAATAAAGCTGAGCTTCAACCTTCCGGCTCTCATTATGTGGTTTTAAAAAAAAAAATGGTGGTTAGGGCCTACTAACGGCTTCTGCCCCTCCCTGGTGTTGTCCTCAACTAAATAAAGCTGAGCTTCAACCTTCCGGCTCTCATTATGTGGTTTTAAAAAAAAAATGGTGGTTAGGGCCTACTAACGGCTTCTGCCCCTCCCTGGTGTTGCCCTCAACTAAATAAAGCTGAGCTTCAACCTTCTGCTCCAAATTACCATTTTGAAAAATGCAATAGGCTTTTCAGGCCTACTAAAGGTGTCTGTCTGTGTGCCCCTCCCTGGTGTTGTCCTCAACTAAATAAAGCTGAGCTTCAACCTTCCGGCTCTCATTATGTGGTTTAAAAAAAAAAAATGGTGGTTAGGGCCTACTAACGGCTTCTGCCCCTCCCTGGTGTTGTCCTCAACTAAATAAAGCTGAGCTTCAACCTTCCGGCTCTCATTATGTGGTTTTAAAAAAAAAATGGTGGTTAGGGCCTACTAACGGCTTCTGCCCCTCCCTGGTGTTGCCCTCAACTAAATAAAGCTGAGCTTCAACCTTCTGCTCCAAATTACCATTTTGAAAAATGCAATAGGCTTTTCAGGCCTACTAAAGGTGTCTGTCTGTGTGCCCCTCCCTGGTGTTGTCCTCAACTAAATAAAGCTGAGCTTCAACCTTCCGGCTCTCATTATGTGGTTTTAAAAAAAAAAATGGTGGTTAGGGCCTACTAACGGCTTCTGCCCCTCCCTGGTGTTGTCCTCAACTAAATAAAGCTGAGCTTCAACCTTCCGGCTCTCATTATGTGGTTTTAAAAAAAAAAATGGTGGTTAGGGCCTACTAACGGCTTCTGCCCCTCCCTGGTGTTGTCCTCAACTAAATAAAGCTGAGCTTCAACCTTCCGGCTCTCATTATGTGGTTTTAAAAAAAAAATGGTGGTTAGGGCCTACTAACGGCTTCTGCCCCTCCCTGGTGTTGCCCTCAACTAAATAAAGCTGAGCTTCAACCTTCTGCTCCAAATTACCATTTTGAAAAATGCAATAGGCTTTTCAGGCCTACTAAAGGTGTCTGTCTGTGTGCCCCTCCCTGGTGTTGTCCTCAACTAAATAAAGCTGAGCTTCAACCTTCCGGCTCTCATTATGTGGTTTAAAAAAAAAAAATGGTGGTTAGGGCCTACTAACGGCTTCTGCCCCTCCCTGGTGTTGTCCTCAACTAAATAAAGCTGAGCTTCAACCTTCCGGCTCTCATTATGTGGTTTTAAAAAAAAAATGGTGGTTAGGGCCTACTAACGGCTTCTGCCCCTCCCTGGTGTTGCCCTCAACTAAATAAAGCTGAGCTTCAACCTTCTGCTCCAAATTACCATTTTGAAAAATGCAATAGGCTTTTCAGGCCTACTAAAGGTGTCTGTCTGTGTGCCCCTCCCTGGTGTTGTCCTCAACTAAATAAAGCTGAGCTTCAACCTTCCGGCTCTCATTATGTGGTTTAAAAAAAAAAAATGGTGGTTAGGGCCTACTAACGGCTTCTGCCCCTCCCTGGTGTTGCCCTCAAGTAAATAAAGCTGAGCTTCAACCTTCTGCTCCAAATTACCATTTTAAAAAATGCAATAGGCTTTTCCGGCCTACTAAAGGTGTCTGCCCCTCCCTGGTGTTGTCCTCAACTGAACAAAGCTGAGCTTCCACATTCTGGCTTTCGCCCTATACTATCAGATATTAAACTGCATTTGGCCTACTAGTGTGGTTAGGCCCTTGAAACAGTGTCTGCTGCTCTTGGGTTTGCTACTCCACTGAACAAAGCAATGCCGCCTGTTTAGTCCTGTTACCAATTTTGAACTGCATGTAGCCTACTTTATTCTTTGGCCCTATATCTGTTTCCTCCTCATCCTGCCCATTGCCCAGCCACTGCTAAATGAGTCTGCTGGTACATTGACCTAGACCACTACATTCCCCTTGTACTCTACACAGCCAGAATCTGTCCCTGCTGAAAGTAAGGTTCCCCTTCCCGCATGTTATACCACCTTACACAGGGACAAAGAGGAAGGTGCAGATGAAAGTGCAGGTTCCTTCATCAGGTGGGGGGGCATACTCGTTGGCGACGTCACTGGCACAGGGCCCCTCAGAGTACGCAAAAGTGTCGCTGCTGGTGGGAGGCGCCCCCGCCATGCAAACACACCGCCGTACTTTGAGGGGCCCTGTGCCAGTGGCAATGCGAACGAGTGGGCCCCCCCCCTGCTTGCTCAGGATCACAGCACTTGCAACTTTTAAATACTTACCTTTCCCTGCAACACCGCCGTGACGTAGTCCGCATTTCCTGGGCCCACGAAAAACTTGAGCCAGCCCTACTCCCCCCACAACTTTCACCCAATTCCCTATGCCCAACTATTATTATACAGTTAATTAAGATTGGCAAGCTTCAGAAACAAGAATGGATGTTTTTGGCATTAAAATGGGCACTGTAGGTGTTTTCCTGGCCTCCACTCACTGCCGACTATGCTTCCCCATTGACTTGCATTGGGTTTCGTGTTTCGGTCGATCCCCGACTTTTAGCGATAATCGGCCGACTGCACTCGACTCGACTCTGGACAAAATCGGGTTTCCCAAAACCCTACTCGATCTTAAAAAAATGAAAGTCGCTCAACCCTATATACAATATACCCCATAGGAGGAAATATTGTTACATTGCTCCAAAAATGTCATGTTACTTACTTTTATAAATGCTTTATCTTGCTTAAAGCTACACTCCTATCAAAGTTCTTATCCTTTTAATACATTGCAATCATCATATTATATAGCACAGTGTACTTAAAGTTGCTCATTTTGCCTTTCTACCCAATTAATTGTTTTTTCCATTAGGCCTATTACATCACATAATTAAAAACTGACTAGCTGAATCCTTCTAAGCTCAAAGTAGAAACAGGACGTCTCTTTTTTCCTGCATCAGTCATCATTAGAGCTACAAATCTAGGTCAATGAAAACACTTTTGTAGTTCTAATAATGACTCATGTAGGGAAAAGAGACCTCCTGTTTCTACATAGAGCTTAGAAGGATGCAGCTAGTCAGTTTTTAATCATGTGATGTCATAGACCTAATGGAAAAGAGAAGAATTAACTGGGTAGAAAGGAAAAATTAGCAATTGTGTGTACACAGTGCTATATAATATGATGACTGCAATATATTAACAGGATAAATCCTTTGATGGGAGGAATGCTTCTTTATCCTTCACTATGTAATGCAGCCAAACATGTAATGAGGGTGTGGACTGTTTGGGATGGTACTTGTATATGATGACCGCTCATCTTAACCTATAAACGCACTGCAGTTTCAGGTTTTGGAATTCTGTATGGCCCGCTCCTTGTGATCGACATTTAATACATTGTGCTCTTTGACAGGTACTGGATACTATGTAGGACAGCTGGCAGATAGACATGAATTAATTAGATCTACGCCTGTATTATGGCCAGTGTGGTGGAACAGTTCAGATATCAAGAACAGTAACCAGAGAGAAGAATCCGGACATGCTATAACACCGTAGCATCATCACTTTTTGTAACCGAGTATTATTAATGGTAACTTGCAGTAAAGCTTCATCCTACGGAACCATAATGGAGATGTCCATTACTATGATACAGATGATGATATATCCTTAGGTCATCAATAGAAAATTAGTGGTGTCCGACATCCTCCACCTCCTCCACCCATCAGCTGGTAGGAGAGGAACAGCACGGCTCCTTACACCATGTAGTGGTCACGGCCGGGTACTGCAGATCGCCTCTGATTGAAGAGAATAGGAGCTGATCTGCAGTAGCTGGCAATTGAAGCTTACATCAGGTGTTTTCTTCTATGTTTTGTTTCACTTTGTACCTTTAAATTGAGCAAGATATATAGCAGTGATAGGAACCAGGCTCACATGGTACGAGTGGCACATTAATGACTGTACTTGATAACTTTATTATTCTGATGTGTTATTTAGAAATAGATGTTTCTGGCAATTGAAGCTGTTTGTTCCACTACAGATGCCAATTTATAGATTTCACTCCCTTTTTTCATGTCTGAAATAAAAGCGTATGAAATTCCTGGCCTGGTATCAATCTGTGGTTATCTCTTTGGAATTGCCTGTAAATTGATAACATCATGTAAAACCTGGCCCAGAATTTTTGTGTTTGTTATATATGGGGAGGGGGATATTGATTTTATAGCACTACATAACAAGTGTTCATACTTTTATTAAAATTATACTTTTATTGAACTTATGTGGATCAGATGTTAGAATCTGGGTTTTCAGATTCTGGGATTACATTGACAATAATGAGAAGACTACTCGTGTCGGCGTTAGCTCTCCTGGGGATCGTGTGACATTGTTATGTCACGCGATCCCTGAGGCCGCACAGACGTCACTCTCCCCGCCTTCGGACAAAGCACACACATCTGGAGTAAGTGAGAGCTGCCACTCTCTAACTTCCTGTGGATGTATGTGATTTGTCCAAAGGTGGGGAGAGTAAAGTCTGTGCGGATTGGCCTCAGGGATTGTGTGACATATTATCACATGATCCCTGGGAGACCTAGTGTCGACACCGCTGGAACGGTTCCAGCACCGAAGATGAGTATAGGATTGAGAAGAGATTGAGTAGTGGACACCCCCTTTAACGGGAAGTTATTGTCAGAAAATGAACTATTGTTAACCTATCAAGTTTTTGTGTTAAATTAACTTAGTTTTTGTAACCATTGGCAATATTTTTTTTCCATATCTCATTCAGTCTGTAAAACAAAATAGAAATCATGCCATTTTAATACTGGTCACTGGGGTTTTTAATAGATCTAACTTTTATTTTCTAATGATAGTTTCTCTTTAAATGGAAGTTGTCAGACAGTCCCACATCCACATCTCAAAACCAGTTATATGACTGTGAACCCTTTAAAAAATAAGTCAGTTGATCCCATTATGCTGCCAAAGCCCATTTCCTGCTGCACAAAATCATGTTTGGAAGTTATCCTTGAAGTGCACTGGGGCGTGATGATGCACTTCCAGCTCCTCAGCCTCACGCCTTATTCTCTGTCCAGCGCCGTCTTCCTTTAGTTAATTGCTGGGACATTTGGTGCATGGCCATAGACCTGTCACTTGCCCGCAGGAGGGTGGCGCTAGTCAGGGTTACAGCATGAGGCCAAGGAGCTGGAAGTGCATCATCATGCCCAATGCACTTCCAGGATGATGGATACTGAGCTTTTGTGCTGTTGGATCAGCACTTTGATGTCATGAAGGAATTGACTAACTTATCTTTTAAAGGGCTACACAGTCATATAAATGAATTTTGGGGTGGCGGGTGTACACATTTCTGACAGATCCCCTTTAAGTCTATATTTCCAAACCCTCTATTTGTGCAATCAGCCTTCACATTATACATATAGGGAATTATGTCTTTAAAAAACAGCAGGCTGACGCTTGGGGCAAAAATTAGTAGTGCTGATATAAGCAGACTGTGCTGAAGCATTGAGTATTGAATTTACCAAACAAACCATGTAATTCCTTAGCCCGCGCTCTTGTCCTTTCACCGACTGTAACCCTTTCCTACCCCGCTAATGCATTTTCCTGCTAAACCTTTCATCCTCGTCAGTATTATTCCCGCTACGCTGGAAGTGCCAACAACATGTTGCTTCCCAATTGTGCCCGTGTTTCATTGTTACACCTTTATGATAACAGCATTGATAGAGCCAACTGCTGTTACGAGCCATTCTACTCATCCAGCCAGGAAATCTATGATCATATCACCCATAGTCGTACAACCTAACCTCAAAACGGTAATTACCTTTTGTCAAGGTATTCCGGACACGTACACGTCCTCTTTTCTTTCCATTACACGGGGGGCATTGTACTGTGGCGCTATTCAGAGTTTATGGCTTCAGACACCTTCTGATTCTATAATAGCAGAATTTTATCCTCCGCCGTATTATGTACATAAAATAAAAAAAAATGGCTACTCCGACTGTGCCTTTAGAAGCACTTTTTGTGATATTTCGCTGGGAGATTGCTACATATATTGATATCTGAAGTCAAAAATTTACAGTAATCGTAAACGTGGTCCTTTGGATGATGAAGAATTGCAAACTTCAGCGTGCAGCATTGGACCAGGCAATATCTAAAAGCACAAAAATCACTAAAAACCGTGTGTTTTACTTGAAAAGTTACTAAATGTCACCATGCTCCAGCAAAAGCAATGTCCTAAGAGGAATGCAGATGAGACATTTGTCCGGGCAGAGTAGTAGGAGGCAGGGAGTATAATTTTGCCAAACAGTGCACATTTATATGTCATCAGCGTGGAAAGAGGAATGTAGCAAAGAAACATAAAAAAAATGGAAAACGTTGATAATTTAAATTCAAAATGTGCTATCTGATGCTGTAGATGAAGACAATAGACGCATTGTGATAGTGACCTTACATGGGGGTCAGGCACAGGAATGTGTCTAAGATGGTGCATAGTGTTGTTTCTTGTAAGCATCCATCCCTCGCCCCAGTGCTGGGTTTATAGCCAGTAACGAATGTTAACAAGCCAACTGAATCACTGGAATTTACTGCAGAAGAAGCGAACCTGACGCATGGAATCGATAACACTACATTACTTAAAATTAGTTACTATGAATGTGTCTATGGTCTGTTACTAAGACATTGATCCATGGCATCAGCATCATGACAAGTAATTGTGCTGTTCCCGTTATTATCATTGGCATTGTGATCCTCCAGGATAGGGTTATTTATCTCAGTGGGACCCACGTGAATTGGGGCAGAGTTATCATTTATGTTATAAATGGAGACAACAGAACCTAGAGAAGACAGGCAGAACCTCTAACTTAGGGCAGTGTTACTCGTCCTATATTCACGGACCAAGTACAAACCACAATGTCCAGACTGACCGCGGATCTTCTGACCAGAACTCAACAGCGTCATCTATGAATATGAGGTTATTGAGACTGGGTCAGGAGACTCGCGGCTGGTCCAGACATTGCCATCTGGACTTGGATCGTGAATACCAGATGTATGAATCCGGCCTTACACCATCTCTTATTCTACTCCCTGATCTCGAAGGACCTTTTCCTCGAAGGTACTTGATGTACTCCGAATATTTCCTATTCTAGTTACACTATCTCTTGAATGGTTTATTTTAATCCAATATTTATGGCACACATAATTAATACATATGGTAAAGGAATATTCCAATTTCAGCCATTCATAACTGATCTGGGAATATCAGCGTCCAAGAGATGGTCCTCTGGACACAATTGAGCGGACTGTCCTCCGATGTTTCCATAACCCCCCATATAAGGTGGTTACAACATTAGGTTTCCATTACTTTTAGGTTAGTAGGATTTGTTTGGATTCTTTATTCTTTATATCTATCATGGATCCTGTAAAGCCAGTCTAGATAGAGCCATAATGGTAATTAATGGCATTGTAAAGCAGAAATCCCCCTTCCCTCATAATTCTTTACTAATGAATTAGTATTGTAAACAAGACAACCCTTGTGAAGGGAACCCATCCTGGCCATTGGGTCAGCAGCCAGAATTTAGCTAGTCTGGATCCTTAGACTCTAGTGGAGACACGTTATGCAGGCATTCAAGGCTCCATCATCTTGACTTCTAGGATCAGAAATATCTAGAGTACAATGCTACATAGGATAGTATTTTCACATAATGGATATGACCGTGAAGACGCGCAGTCTCCAATTTACAAGTGGATCACTTGTCCACAGTTGACTTTGCACATGGTGGGCAGCTGTTTTGAAGGCCACAATGTATGATGAAGCCTGTATGTGACCTAGGAACCAGTGTCATAATTGCGATGTGTCATACCTCGTGTCTCGGAGATGTCCCGAGTGCCTTGGATATAACCTTTCTTGTTTGTTGCTTGGCTGTTACATTAAACTGATACAACGTGACAACTAACACACTGAATTTCATCCTCACGTCTTCTACATAGAAGTTATGAGTTCCGTTTCCTCGACACGAGAGCAGACGATTTATTCAAGTCTTTCTTTCAGCAGTCTTCTTATTCCAAAACCATCAAGGATATAAATTAGACATGTACACGGTTTACCCAGCCAACTAAATATTGACTATCACCGCTACTCAAAGTTTACTTTGGTGAGCTGACGCAGACAGAATTTTATTGGCTGGCGTTCAGTGCAAGCAGTAATTGAGTTTCTGCTGTACGAGATGCCCAACGTGTTGATAATACAATGAAAAAAAGATCTAAATAGAAGGCGTCTGCTATAGAGTAATGGAGGGCCGATTCCTGCACATTAACCCTTCTTACTATAGACTGAACTACATTAAAGGACTCCATGATCATATATGTGGGACATTATTCAGCCATATTGCTTTCTGTAGCTTGGAAACGGTGAATTATTCAGACCTGGTAATATGTTGCCCAAGAGACATCTAGACCAGTAGCGCAAAAGCGCAAAAGAAGTGGGTATATTAAATCCATTCCCAAGATGAAAATCAAGGTCATTGAGTTAACTCATGTTTATTCCCACCTGAATATGAGATCTTATAAAATGCTCAGCTATTTGAAGACCTGACTGAGCTGGTTTAGCTAATGTTGCCATTCTAGGGCAGAGACGTGGAAGATATTGAGACCTATTCTGTTTAGTGCTTGATTTTCCTCGACATGCACTGGAGGTGGGAGAGAAGAACGGTTGACATTGCTGAAAAATGAGTCATAGAGGCTTATTACTAGATCTGCCTCAACTACGGGTAAGCCACAAATTGCTAGCCAGTTTCATAAATGTTCCTGTTCAGTATTAGAATATAAATATTTTCTTACAAAATAATCAATTATATTTCATTTTACTGTAACTGTATATGTGCAGGAAATTGGTCCTGATGAAGCATAATTAGATGCGAAACAGCTGTAGCTCACACTGTGTGTTTTTACTCTACTCCCATATGACCTTGGAATAAAAAAGTACAAATGCTCACAATAGTGCACTAGTGGTGAGTGGCACTCATTTATTTTTTATTCTCATAATTCTAGAAACATTTTTCTTAATTTTCCTATTTGTTAGTCTGTATGATACATTGGTGGCTTCTTGTTGACAAGGAAGAGCTTTTAAGGTGCCTGAAGTCTACAAATCCCAAGCAGGTTTTCCTACATCCACTCGTATGGATAGGAGATAAACCTTGTTCATGGGATAAGCTCCTCAATATGGGACCAGTGGGGATCTAACTCCCGGACCCCCACCAATCACCTCCAGGCGGATGTACACTTTGTATGGAGCGGAACACCACATCTCAAACACTGTGTAGTAGCCACTGCCAGGTACTGCAGATCAGCTCCTACTTTTTTTTTGTATAAAGTAATTTAGATAATGAATAGGATCAGATCTACATCATCTACTAAATATTGCTCTGGTGTTCTGCTCCAAACATTATTTACATCATTATAACAGCTAATCAGTGGGGATGGTAGGTGACGGTCCCCCACCGATCTGACAGTCATGATGTATCCTAAGGATATCCTAAGTCACCAGTATCACAGTAGTAGATAAACCCTTTAATTATCTAAAAATGGATCGACATGTAAATCACCTCTTTGGAGCCTCTGTCCAATTTTTTCATTTGTAATATTTTGTGGAGGGTCCCTAAATTGTAATATGTAAGGTTGATGCCACCGAATGTAAAATAGCTAATGTACATTTTATTATTTTTCTAGATGCCTTTTAAGGCTAAGTGCACACGTTGCAGAATTTCCGCGGAAATTTCCGCGGCAATTCTGCAACTCCTGCCACGGGTATATCGCATGCGGAATTGGCATGCATATTCACTATAGCGTTTTGCAAGCATAATTAGCTTGCAGAATGATAGCGTTTTCCAAGCGATCTGTAGCATCGCTTGGAAAACTGATTGACAGGTTGGTCACACTTGTCAAACATAGTGCTTGACAAGTGTGACCAACTTTTTACTATTGATGCAGCCTATACAGCATCTATAGTAAAAGATAGAATGTTAAAAATAATAAAAAGAATAAAAAAATGGTTATTCTCACCTTCCGCAGACAGCCGATCTCCTCAGCAGCTTCCGTTCCTATAGATGCTTTGTGTGCAGGACCTGCGATGACGTCGCGGTCACGTGACCGCGACGTCATCGCAGGTCCTTCACACAAAGCATCTATAGGAACGGAAGCGGCCGCATGCACCACTGAGAGGCGGGAAGACTCCGGGGCCATCAGAAGGTGAGTATATCACTATTTTTTATTTTAATTCTTTTTTTTTTTTTGCCAATTACTGTATATGGTGCCCAGTCCGTGGAGGAGAGTCTCCTCTCCTCCACCCTGGGTACCAACCGCACATGATCTGCTTACTTCCCGCATGGTGGGCACAGCCCCGTGCGGGAAGTAAGCAGATCAATGCATTCCTAGGTGTGCGGAATCCCCGCGATTCCGCAAATTTAATGAACATGCTGCGTTTTTTTCTGGAATGCGATTCCGCTCAGGAAAACAACGCAGCATGTGCACAAAAAATGCGGATTGCATTCTATTAAATAGGATGCTTAATGTGAGTGTTTTTTTCGCGGTTTTATAGCGTTTTTATAGCGAAAAACCACGAAAAAAACGCAAAAAATCTGCTACGTGTGCACACAGCCTTATGGTCATAAATGAGATTACTAGTATGTATTATACTTAATGGTGTTTACCTTCTATACATACTCTCCCTACCAGGGTGGACATCATCGTAATGTGCAACTAGTGCAGCTGAGCTGGAAACCAATAGATATGAGGTCGGCTGCCATCTTAAGAAAGAACATAATGCTGTCTGTCTTTTACATTGCATTAAAGGGACTGCTAATGGGTTTCGTAGCTCACAATTACTGATGGAATGCAAACTACCAGAGAAATTAACTTATTTGTGGGGTTTGTTAGAGAGACATGAAGGATGTGCTCTGTAATGGCCTGTTGGAGAGTATGGGGCACGTATGTTGTGTGTGCTCGGGGCCCTATACTGTTAGTGCCCGGTCCCCACACACTATAGATATACTCTCCTTATAGGTGGCACATATCAGGCTTCACAGTTATGTCCTCTGGTTTGCCTGTGATAATCTGGAACGCTATAGCTGAACAGGCTGAAATTGTATGGTTGTCGATTTAGGTAATATTAAAGGAAGCAGAGCAGTAGTCAGGAAACAATCTGGATTTGGCACATAATTAACGCTGGAGAGTTGGAGAGCTGCAGCTAGTGCGATAAGGGGAACGGTAGTCGGGAATGTAGAAAGCTTACATAGAAGCCATTGAGTTGTAGAACAAGGAATCTGCCAATAGTCAGGTACAGCTGAGATTGACTCTCGGGAAGGAGCTGTCCAGCATCCCAAGTAGTTTATCGAGAAGCCTCGAAAGAAGACAGAAGAAACTCTGTCACACTATACATGGAAGGTCCATCACAAATATAATATAGAAGCTGCTGTTCTCGCTTGTGTCATCTTAAAGGGTCATTCTCATTTTGAGTCTCAAGAATGGAGCCACATTGTCTGCATTGACCAGTACCAGTCTCTCCCTTCATTAGTATAGGAGTTCTTAAAATTGCAGATCGTGCCTGCTCGCATTTTTCAGAACTCTCATACAGATGAGTGGAGATAGTTGCGCATGTATTTCCAAATTCCCATTCTGGACAGGACCCCATTCTTGTGATAGAACAGGGTCCGACATCTAGCAAAGGTTTATGGCACATCCTACGGATACACGATACGGAATAACTAAAATTATCTGAGATGTGAAAACTCATTTAATGTTATAAATAGTGAAAATGCACCGACGTAGTTTGTGGCAAAATGGCAGACACCATGATGGAACCACCATTGTCTACAGGTATTTACATAATGTGAGAGTCCTATCAAATATTGAGTTGTGATTACACATTTTCTCTATCATCTTAGCTCATAATGGCAATTGGATTCTGTGAGATGTTGTCTCTTCTTTCTTTAGAAACTAATAGTCAGTAGTAGTGACTTGGTTTCCCCCCATGTTGAGAGCAAGTGCTTGTTCTACACCTCATCTTCTGATTAAGAGGTCTTTTGTCTTCCTAGATTACCTGTCAAGTGGAATAGAGGCTTGTGACTGTCTTCTCTATAGCATCCATTAGTAAACGTTTAATGGAGACCACCATGATGTATTACTTAACGGAGCATTTATTATGTTACAAAATGATGATGAAAGTGTTGACGGGAAGAGGATTTTTGTGGAAATAGTGGTGGATAATATGAGATGGGACTAGAGATGGGCAAACCCGGGCAGAAATGTTCGGCGTTCATACCATGTAGTCACTGTTCGGGGCCATGGACTTAATGTTTTGTGTTCTTACCGGATAAGGCCGTGGTCTGAAGTCTGAGAGAGAGATGTCCTTTTATACATGATCTTACTTGCTTCATCTCCCACAAATTCAGATATGGATAAATTACCAAGCTTCTATCATTGCAATGTTAATCATAGACTACACACAGACTATACACTGATGCCATCCATGTGCTCTCCGTGGTTTCCACAGACCCAAAGACTTCTGTTGGTACTTTTAATCCGTGACGCTGATAAAAAAATGGACATGTCCAGAAAAATGCACAGGCACGCGGTGCGCAAAAAAACTCGGACATGCGAACTTCCCCCTAGTCTATAATGGGTATGTGTTCTATCTAGTGATGAGCGAATATACTCGTTTCTCGAGATTTCCCGAGCACACTCTGGGGTCCTCCGAGTATTTTTTTAGTGCTCGGAGATTTAGTTCTCTTCGCCACAGCTGGATGATTTACAGCTACTAGCCTGCTTGATTACATGTGGGGATTCCCTAGTAACTAGGCAACCCCCACATGTACGTATGCTGGCTAATAGCTGTAAATCATTCATCTCCGAGCACCAAAAAATAGGACACCCGATCGTGCTCTGGAAATCTTGAGTAACGAGTATATTCGCTCATCACTAGTTCTCTCCTTTAAAAATCACGGATAGAACACGTATGTGAAAAACGGTCACGTGAATGAGGCCTAACGCATCTATGAATTAAGAACGATTTGTATGAAAGACTAGAGACCATTTATCTTCACTTCTTTGGTGCATTGAGATACCATAGTTGTTTTACTTGATAAAAGTATGGCTTCTGTCTCCCACATGCAGACTGTGGCCTCACACGCATGGCTTTTCATGCCTATGTATGAAGACTCTGTTTAATATATTTTGACAGTCATAGAGGTGCATGGACCATACTGTATACCTTCATGTCTCAGATACATAGAAAGTCAAAGGAGGCATGATTTCGACAGAAACAAAATTCTGGCTTATTTCATTGGTTATTGTTGTGTACACAATGCTCTTCTCCCATATAAGCAGAGATTGATGTATGGGATATCTTATGCTTTGTATATGAGACCTAGGGGTCCTTTGTATATTTAAGCTTTTTGAGAAGTCAATTGTCACTTTGGGTCAAGTTGACGATGAAGAATATCTACTTTCTATGAAGAGGTTCTTCCAGTCAAAAATAGAAAAGCACTAATGGAAACCAGACTGACCCAGTTGTAAGTCAATAGAAACAGGAGTCACCAAGCGCAATAGAGTCTTATCTAGTGGAGAAATTGTGGTCCCCTGATGAAGAAGTTGGTTCAACATTGAAACGCTTTGAGAATAAACCACATGATCTAATCCCTCATCGCGTCCTCCGGATTTCTTGAATCTAGCACAGCAGCGCAGACTACTACTCCTATCCGCCCACCAATAATTGTAAGACGATGGCATCCATCAGGATTTGATGGTATCCAATCAAAAACTAATCCACGATATCTGCCATCAGTGTAAACAGAGTGTCCACAGCTCTGTACACTGGGAACTCCTGGTGGCCATGAGACCTGATAACAGCTGATTATTCTGGGTGCTAGGAGTCAGTCACCCACCGATTTGATATTGATGACCTATCCACTGAATAGTTGGTGGACAACCCCTTTGAAAGCCATTGGTAGTCATGGTTGACCACAGCTTCCATTGCCGCTCCCCATAGTCCTCGCACAGCTTGGATTATGGATGTTGTACATTACTATACTAGAGTATTTCTGACAGACAAACACTAGATCATCATAGAAAATGTCCATCCTTTTCTAGGTGGCCAATCACTACTTATTATTGAAGAACGACTTGTAAAATATCGGTAAGCGCTTTTATATTTTACAGTAGGAGACAGAGGAAATTGATTTGTGTGCTCCATTTTCTATGCTTGGCATTACATGTTTGTATAATCTCCTCTGCAGCCTTTGAGGTGATAAAACACTTACTTTACCCCCGGAGACAGCCCAGTGATATGCATTAAACCAGCGAGGAGAGCTGTGTAACAATTTGCTCTACATTTGTATGAAAGTCACAACTTTCTTGTAAATTTCAGACAATTAAAACAATGCTTAAGGGGGGAAATTTTAATGCCACATCTCGTATGACTTTCCTCATAGAACGTCTACAAATATAAAAAACAGAACAATTCTAAAGCGCAAAAAAAGAAGTAAGTAAATTGGTAGATATAAATTGTTGTCATTATGTAGTCTGATGATTCTACTTTATGCAAATAAAAGGTAATATAAGTTTTAGCTCTGTCTTTTCTTAGCATCTTCTTTCCCAGAAATGTATCGTCAGTGATTCATTCCCTATACGTGGCGCATCGAATCAATATCGGAGAAAATAACAGGAACGGTCTTAACACTTTCAGGTCTTCACAAGAGTCACTGTGGTCAGAGGCAAAATACAGTAACTATTGGGCCCAGTACATATCTGGGAATGGGACCCCACTCCTCTATCACCAACGATAGCAGAAAGTATGCTTGGGGTATAAACAGCTTATAATTAGACTGATCTCCAATCTGCCCCGTCTGTTTCTTTTTTTCTAACATGTTTTCATTTTGCGTTCTACAATCAAGTATAATTATCTTCTGTCCCTCCCATTATCCACTGTCACCAAGATTATGCTGATTTGTCTAATTATTATTATTATTATTATAGCGCCATTTATTCCATGGCGCTTTACATGTGAGGAGGGGTATACATAATAAAAAACAAGTACAGTAATCTTAAGCAATACAATTCAAGACTGGGACAGGAGGAGAGAGGATCCTGCCCACGAGGGCTCACAATCTACAAGGGATGGGTGAGGATACAGTAGGCAAGGTAGAGCTGGTCATGCAGCGGTTTGGTGAATTGGTCGTTACCGCAGGTTGTAGGCTTGTCGGAAAAAGTAGGTCTTCAGGTTCTTTTTTGAAGGTTTCCAGGGTCGGTGAGAGTCTGGTATGTTGGGGCAGAGAGTTCCAGAGTAGGGGTGATGCATGGGAGAAATCTTGTATGCGTTTGTGGTCATCTGGGATGGGGCGCCATCACATGAGTCTGGATTACACAGAGATTGGAAGAGGACCAGATCAAGGACAACAGAGGCACCAGTGGAGGTATAGTGTTGTAGTTGTTTTTGTAATTTATAATTCGCATCAGAGGTTAACTTCCTCATGGACTTCTCCACAGCCTACGACTGAGATTTGGTAAAATCTCATCCATTTTTCCACTAATCAAATTCGCTTCAAAATTTCTGCCTTAAAAATTGTGGACAGAAAATTTATATCTACCCAAGTGAACATACCGTTAAGAATTCTGAACGTTATGTATCAAGGTTCTTTTTCTTTTTATATTCTGAGTACTTAGCTATATGACTTGAGTTTTTGCAGGATAGGTTGTGGCCTAATAGTCAGATATAAATCTGGAAGCCATTGTTAGACCCTGGCTGTACACTGGTGCCGTCATCGGGCTAACAGTTCCCTTCATTTGTTAAACATCTTAGATGCTAGTGTCGCAATGAACTGTATCATCTAAGGTGTTAAATAGCCAAGATCACCGGTTTCTCTGATCTCAGTTGTTGCAACAGAAGCCAGGCTGCTGTGCCTGTATGATCAGCATAATGTCAAGTA
The DNA here is from genome assembly GCF_051348905.1 of Ranitomeya variabilis. NCBI lineage: Eukaryota > Metazoa > Chordata > Amphibia > Anura > Dendrobatidae > Ranitomeya > Ranitomeya variabilis. The sequence goes on from NC_135234.1 coordinate 656,491,568, forward strand.
CAGGCGTGGCGCAGTAGCGCACGGCATTTCACGACATACACCAAGTCATGGAGGGTCAATCTGATAGAACAAACTTGAGGAAAAGTTACGATAGTTTAACTTTTTTGTTAAGTATTTTCTGTCAATCTCACTTAATGAATATCTTTCAAAACCCAATTAAATAATGTTGACTTGAATGAATGGCATCTAGACTTCTCAAACTTTGGCCTTCTGTTTGTTGCATTATGGGATTGGATGTAGCCAAGATCAAAATTTATCCCCGAGGAGATGGCAGCGATTCAAGTCTTGGAACATACAGCACTTATTTCATTTCTATAACAAAGAAACAATGACAAACATAAAAGATGAAGAGTGTGTTATCCTCAGATACAGAGACAGGACTGATCTAATTTCTTATTCTCTGAAGGCAGAGTCTGTGGAGCTTTCCCATTTTCCTGTACCAGTGTGGCCAGAATTTTCTATCTTTCAGGAACCTCTCATTTGACTCAAAGTTTGTGAAACGTTCAAGGACCAGTTTCAAGAATTGTGACTCGAGTTTCACTTTTGACATTAGTTCTCATTTGTAGTCATTTTGATTCGGACTTAACAACTGAATTTGTTTACTTTATATTGATCTCCTACTGTCTATGTGTTTTACTTGCTGAGATGTTGACTGCTGTGACCCTATAGACAGGCAATGTACAGAACATTCCTTATGGCGCTTAATGGCTTAGTGTTTTTCTAACCCTAAGGCTGGGGTCACATCACTTTTCTCCATGTCCAGGAAAATCAGTCCGATTATGCTAATAACACTTTGATCAGAGTATGATTCAATTTTATCAGAGGCAGAGAGCAGAAAATGTTTCTCCACCTTCTCATGCAGTCAGTCCATGTATATAGGACCGGACTCAGATGTTATCTGAGTGTGGTCTGATTTTTTCATGGACCCATAGAGTTGAATGGGCGAGTGCAATCTGATTCTCAAAGGAAATTCGCGCATGTGCCCAGACCCTTGGAATAGCATGGGGACGAGTTCTATCCATCAAAACCACGGATAGCACTCGTCCGAGTTATATGGTCGTCTACACAAGCCCTATGTCCACAAGTCCCACATTCTTGGTCCGAAAACAGATTGTTCAGATGAGCTGAGGGTTTCTTGACCCAAACTCAGTAGTCTTATATACACTTTTGAGGTAGTTGAGATCAGGTCAGGAGACCATCGGTAGGTCTGAACACTTAGGCTACTTTCACACTAGCGTCGGGCTCGGGCCGTCGCGGTGCGTCAGGCCGAGGTTCCCGATGCTAGCGTTGTCTCCGCCGCACAACGGGGGCAGCGGATGCATTTTTCCAGCGCATCCGCTGCCCCATTGTGAGGTGCGGGGAGGTGGGGGTGGAGTTCCGGCCGCGCATGCGCGGTCGGAAAAAGCGGACCGTCGGGAGCAAAAAACGTTACATGCACGGCGGTTGCGACGTGTGTCATTGCGTCGCAAATGCGTCGCTAATGTTAGTCAATGCAGAAAAAAACGCATCCTGCAAGCACTTTTGCAGGATGCGTTTTTCGGCAAAACGACGCATTGCGACGTAATGCAGTTAACGCCAGTGTGAGAGTAGCCTTAGCCAGCCCCCTTCCCACACAGTCAGTGCCTACAAACACTAAGGTGCAAAGAGGAAGGTCTGAAACCCCAGACCGGAGCTTGTGGCTGGACATGAGTGCATTTTTTCAAACTAAGTGATATAAAAGGAATCCGTCCACACCGACAGAGTAAACTGGGCATAATATGTATGGGATGCAACCCCTATAAAAAATCACACCCTTAAGGCTTGTTTACATGTTGCATTTTTGCAGTGTTTTTTCCCACACTTTTTTTTTTTTAAATAAATGCTGCAGTCCACAACACCAGCAAAGTGAATGAGATTTCTCAAATCTCATGTCCGTGCTGCATATTTTTCCTTGCGGATTTGAACCATCAAAATGTTTCTTTTAGCAGCATGTAAATTATTTAAGTGTTTTTGCTGCGGTTTTCACCTCGTTTAAATGAATGGGAAAATACATCGACAGTAAAATCACATAAAAAAGGCGCGTAAAACTTTTTCCTGCCAACACTCTGGTTTTTGCTGCAGAAATATCTGCTGCAAATACTCAAAAAGATTGAGAGTCTTGCAAACACTGAGCTCACAACATATACAGAATTTGTACATAAATCATATCATCATCATATTTCAGCCCAAACTGACGGTATAAAATAAACACATATAGACCTTATAAAAATTGCACCTTGCAATGTTCCAATGTTTGCCTCTGTTTTGCAGAAACTGATGTTTAATCAGATGTGCTAATTAGGGTACTTGGTGCACCCCTGGTGTGGCCAAGAAGATCACTGACTGCGCCATTCTACACACTGGTTTCACATGCCCCGCTTTCTCTGTGCACTGGGCTCACTGAATGCAAGGCAGAACTGTCAATCACAAGTGAAGGAGGCGGTCACAGGCAAAACCAGAGGGCGAAATCGTGCACTGAGCCTTTTGACCACACCAAGGGTGCACCAAGCACCCTAATTAGCATTATTGATTGAACCTTCAGTTTCTGCAGAACAGAGGCAGGATTAGACCATTAAAGATGCAATTTTTATCAAGATTATTTCCCCTACAAAGTGTGTGTGCTTATTTTATACTGTCAGTTTGGGCTGACAAACTCCCTTTCAGATTTATGTACAATTTGTGCATGTTGTGATGTCAGTGTTTGTACATCTCGCTATATTAATTATTAAAGGGAATCTGTCGTTAGGATCAATCCACCTAAGCCATCTATATGGGCGTGTAGGTCATAGGTAGATGAATAAAATATTACCTTGATATCTGCAATAAGATGTCTTATTCCAGAGAAATACCAGTTTTTCTTACGTGTAAATGAGCTGTTCAAGACTATGGGCCATATACTGATCTCCCCAAGAATCTGCCTCCGGAGATTATTTTTAATAAAAGGTGAGCTACCTGTGTGAGCCATTTAACTAACATAGAACAGTAGAACTGAACTTTCTACAAACACATTTGCTGAAGCTCTCACAGCTCTGCTGTATTTTAAACCTGTTTGCCTGTGAGATGAAAGCTGGAGCTGAGAGAAACCTGCAGATGTGTCCGTTATAACCACACACAGCTCTGCAGTGAGATCAGAAGAGCAGAGAGTGGCCATCACACATCACACTGGTAACTCCCCCCTCATGTAAAATAATCTCTGGAGGCAGAGTCTCTATGAAATCAATGTCCTACCCATAGTCTCGAACAGCTTATTTACCGTATTTTCCGGCGTATAAGACGACTGGGTGTATAAGACGACTGGGCGTATAAGACGACCCCCCAACTTTTCTAGTTAAAATATAAAATCTTAAAAGTCAGGGGTCTTCTTATACGCTGTGTGTCGGCTTATAGGGCGGGTGAACAATGTGCATATGGTGGGGTGGAGTGGTCCCAATGAAGAAGAGAGGGGGCGTCTCACAGGGAAGGTGTAAGTGGAATATCCCCCTATTACCTCATTGTGGCAGCTATGCTCCCTGTGCTGGGGGGCGGCGGTGGCAGCTCCTCTTTGTGCAGCATGGTGTCACCGTGCTGGGGGCGGCGGCGGGTCCTCTTTGTGCAGCGTGGGGGCTCTGCGGGGGGGCAGCGGCGTATCTTTGCGCAGCGTTGGGGCTCCGCTGGCATTTCCTCAAAGCCCGGAGGCCCCGGTAGCTCCATTGCTGCGATGCGGAGGCCTCCAGGAAAGTAGCCGCTGGGGTTGGCGCATGCTCAGATTCAGATCTCGTCTCTCGAGATCTCAGGACGAGATCTGAATCAGCATGCGCCGCCCCCAGTGGCCATTTTCCCTGAGGCCACCGCATCGCAGCAATGGAGCTGCTGGGGCCTCCGGGCTTTGAGGAAATGCCGGCAGAGCCCCAACGCTGCACAAAGATATGCCTCCTCCCCCCAGCACAGAGCCCCCACGCTGCACAAAGAGGAGCCGCCGCCCCCAGCACGGAGACACCATGCTGCACAAAGAGGAGCTGCTGCCGCCCCCCAGCACAGAGAGCATCGCTGCCACAATGATGTAATAGGGGGATACTCCACTTACTCCTTCCCTGTGAGACTCCCCCTCTCTTCATCATCGGGACCACTCCCCCCTACCCACCATATGCACATTGGTCCGCACCCGCGCTATAAGACGACACCCGTCGTATAAGACGACCCCCGACTTTTAAGAAGATTTTCAGGGGTTAAATGGTCATCTTATATGCTGGAAAATAAGGTACATACAAGAAAAATGTGGATTTAGCTGAAATAAGACATTGGATCTCAGATATCTATGTAGGGGACTTTGCAGGGTTTATCCTACTGACAGATGTCCTTTAATTAGTAAATTCAATTGTATATCACTGTAGGATTCACGTGTCACGCCGTTCTGTCTGTATCTGGTTTTCGGTGTGACAATGCATGTCTTTGCTTTAACCCTTTGCTCCTTTCCCCCTAATTGAGCTGGGATACTGTTGGCTGTTAGCTGTATGGCGCCTTCTCAGTTCCCTGCTCTGCTGCGTAGCCGTACATAGGTAGTTAGGTCTTTGCTCTGCTGCATTACCATCTGCATGTGCAGTCCCTGGTTGCTGCTGTGGAAGCTTTCCGCAGGTTGCGAGGTCATTTGCAGCTGGTGCATGACTTTCCACATGTCTGGGCGTGCAGTCGCTGCCAGGTGCCATGAGCCTCAGTTCCTGCACTGATTGTGCTATAATGGTTTCTGTTTGGGCTTAGGGCGTATGCGGCCACACCTCCCCTGCTTTTATCAGGATTAGTGTGTGTACTTGAAATGCTGTCCCCAGCCAATTGTTGAGGAGCAGCTCCTATTTAAAGTTCCCCTGCCCTATGGGCGGGGCCTGACCTACTCTCCTACACTTTGCTATGTGTTTTGTGTTCCTGAACTTCTCCTTTCTATGTTTTGGTACCAAAGTCCTTGCCTTGATTCCTGTTTTGTCCTGTTCTGGCGCCTGTCCTGGAGGCGGTATATCCAGGCCTGAATCCTTGATCCTGTACCTGTCCTGTACCTGACTCTGTCTGAACTGTGTCTTCTGTGTTATGTTCTCTTGTAACCGGTGTTTCTGCTGAGCATCTACTACTCTGTGCTCTGGCTACCATGCGGTGCTAGCTCCTGGCAGGCCCAGCAATCCTGCGGTTCTAGCACCATCCCGCTTGAGTTCCTTCCTAGGTCCGATGTCCGGAACATGATGACCACTGCCTGGAGCTTGGAGCCTGATGACTGAGGTGGTGCCTGTAGGTCGTGTGGGATGTCCATAACCGAACGACTCCTGTCTGATTTTTGCCGGTGACCGTGTCCAGATGTCCTGATGTCCTCCCTGTGTCCAAATGACCTGATGACCTCGGGTACCCTGATGTCCTGACGTCCTCGTGTACCCTGATGTCTTGCCTACGTCCTGATATCCTCATGTACCCTGATGTCTTAAATGCATCCTGATGACTTTGTGTACCCTGATGTCCTGCCTGTGTCCTGATATGCCGATGTCCCGCCTATGTGTGCCTCGGTGATCCGTTGGTGCCATGGGGTCCACTGGGTGGTACCCTTCTGGGAGGTGTAGAATCGGGAGCCTGGCATAGTCATGTTTGGTTTATGTAATGTGTGACTTTACTTGAGTAAACTTTACTTTCTCTATACCTGAAGTTGTGCGGTGTAATCAGGTCCTACGTGTCTTTTCCTTGTCCACATGCTCCGCTGCCACAGAACCCCGGTCTCTGCCCTCCCCTAGTTGGGGTAGGCCCGGGTCCCCCTCTGCGGTATAGAGGGTCCATAGTGCGTTGTGGTCCCTCGGCGTGGGGGAGTAAATGGGCTGGGCCGCGGCTACAGCTTATCGTGACATCACGCAGTTGTATCATCATGGCTTGAGTACATTGATGGCAACAAGGGGTTAACGCTTACTGCCGGCACCAGATGATTCTACGTCCGTAAACTACGGTAATCATATATATTAAAAGCCATTCAAATGAACATGTAATGAAGAAATGACAGCATTACAGGGCTTTTCGTAGACAGCCTGATATTTTTACCTCAATATTTGTCACCTAGTAGAATAAGGCGTTGGAGACTGTCAAATAAATGTGAAATATTCCAATATTTTATGTGCTGATTCAGTGTCTCGCCGATAGACTGGTTTTCTCCATTAAGGTGAATGTTGAAATATTATAAATATTTGGCACTTGAGAAAAGTCTACGGTCCACGCGTGACATAATTGGTAGCTGAGCCTTTGTATCTGATGTTCGCGGCTCCTGTCGGCACAGGTTGCAGCACACATCTGCTTGTAGCCGGCGGAGGGCCGGGTCACCAGCTGTCTGTGGATCCCATCGTACCCAGCGCAAACATGTCTGTCCCTGTGACTGAGGCGGCACTGCTAGAAGAGAAGGGTGATCTAATAATGAGCAGAGGATAAACAGTGATATCATTTCTGAAATGGAAGGAAACAATGCAGAGTTCTCCTGCAGCTGTGTTCTGCTGCGGAATAGGGGTCCGGCAAGGTTTCCAGCTTATGTATAGTGGAAATGAGCTTGTTGCAGACGTTTCTGATAAAATCTGTGTATTGTTCCGTGCTGGCTGCTGTGAGGAGCAGGGAGCGTGTCTGACGACCATTGTCCCTTACATGCCGCATATCTATTGTCAAAGATGGTAGGTTTATGAAAAACCCTGAGATTCTGATGCTTTGCAGCCTCAGATAAGAATGGAAATGACAGATGTTGTAAGGAAAACTCCTGCAGCTCTAGAAACATCTACAACTTACACCTCACCTTCCGTCTCTCCAATTCATGACAGACAGACCACAGCCTGCGGAGCCTCCTCACTACAGCTACAGGGCACAGACGTGACAGCGGCTCAGGCAGCCATGACTCCATGCACCCCCTGTTTTAGTCACAGAAGTTCCTGTACAGTGGCAGCCACATGGCGTTCCATATCAGCGGCATGTTCCCGTAATTGCACGACATGTATACAGTATGATGACATGTACTCTCATATACAGTGCAGCCACATGTACTCTCATATACAGTGCAGCCACACGTACTCTCATATACAGTGCAGCCTCATGTACTCTCATATACAGTGCAGCCTCATGTACTCTCATATACAGTGCAGCTACATGTACTCTCATATACAGTGCAGCCTCATGTACTCATATACAGTGCAGACACATGTACTCTCATATACAGTGCAGACACATGTACTCTCATATACAGTGCAGCCTCATGTACTCTCATATACAGTGCAGCCTCATGTACTCTCATATACAGTGCAGCTACATGTACTCTCATATACAGTGCAGCCTCATGTACTCATATACAGTGCAGACACATGTACTCTCATATACAGTGCAGACACATGTACTCTCATATACAGTGCAGCCTCATGTACTCTCATATACAGTGCAGCCTCATGTACTCATATACAGTGCAGCCACATGTACTCATATACAGTACAGCCTCATGTACTCTCATATACAGTGCAGACACTTGTACTCATATACAGTGCAGCCACATGTACTCATATACAGTGCAGCCTCATGTACTCTCATATACAGTGCAGCCTCATGTACTCTCATATACAGTGCAGACACATGTACTCATATACAGTGCAGCCACATGTACTCATATACAGTACAGCCTCATGTACTCTCATATACAGTGCAGCCACATGTACTCTCATATACAGTGCAGCCTCATATACTCATATACAGTGCAGCCTCATGTACTCTCATATACAGTGCAGCCACACGTACTCTCATATACAGTGCAGCCTCATGTACTCTCATATACAGTGCAGCTACATGTACTCTCATATACAGTGCAGCCTCATGTACTCATATACAGTGCAGCCTCATGTACTCTCATATACAGTGCAGACACATGTACTCTCATATACAGTGCAGCCTCATGTACTCATATACAGTGCAGCCACATGTACTCTCATATACAGTGCAGCCACACGTACTCTCATATACAGTGCAGACACATGTACTCATATACAGTGCAGCCACATGTACTCTCATATACAGTGCAGCCACACGTACTCTCATATACAGTGCAGACACATGTACTCATATACAGTGCAGCCACATGTACTCATATACAGTACAGCCTCATGTACTCTCATATACAGTGCAGCCACATGTACTCTCATATACAGTGCAGACACATGTACTCATATACAGTGCAGCCACATGTACTCATATACAGTGCAGCCTCATGTACTCTCATATACAGTGCAGCCTCATATACTCATATACAGTGCAGCCTCATGTACTCTCATATACAGTGCAGACACGTACTCATATACAGTGCAGCCACATGTACTCATATACAGTGCAGCCTCATGTACTCTCATATACAGTGCAGCCACATGTACTCTCAAATACAGTGCAGCCACATGTACTCATATACAGTGCAGGCACGTACTCATATACAGTGCAGGCACATGTACTCTCATATACAGTGCAGCCACATGTACTCATATACAGTGCAGCCACATGTACTCTCATATACAGTGCAGCCACATGTACTCTCAAATACAGTGCAGCCACATGAACTCATATACAGTGCAGCTTCATGTACTCATATGCAGTGCTGCCTCATGTAATCATATACAGTGCAGTCTCATGTACTCTCATATACAGTGCAGCCACATGTACTCATATACAGTGCAGCCACATGTACTCATATACAGTGCAGGCACGTACTCATATACAGTGCAGGCACATGTACTCATATACAGTACAGCCTCATGTACTCTCATATACTGTGCAGTCACATGTACTCATATACAGTGCAGCCACATGTACTCATATACAGTGCAGGCACATGTACTCATATACAGTACAGCCTCATGTACTCTCATATACACTGTGTTCCAAATTATTATGCAAATAATATTTCCTCATATTTTCTCTAAATTACCTATCTGAATTGCAGTCATTGTTATTTTCCAGTCATCTACTATTCTAGTATAATTGCAATGTTTTGGAACAAACTGCCTATGAAAACAGTATCTTTAAAAAAAAAATAAACACTCAAAATGCATGTTCCAAATTATTATGCACAGCAGAGTTTTCAACCTTTTTTTTTATTTTGAACAAAAAAATGGTCAATTGTGAAGTTATAAGCATTATCAGCTTATTACAAAATGAAATCAGTTTTCAAGTGAAAACTTTATTCTAGGTGATGTTACATTTGCACATAGGACCCCTTGTTCGAAAGAAGCTTCTGAACTCTCTCGTCCATTGAATTTATCAGTTTTTGGATGGTTTCTGCTTCAATTGTTTTCATGTGGACAGAATACCCTCCCAGAGCTGTTGCTTAGATGTGAACTGCCTCCCGCCATCATACACACTCCTTTTGATGATGCTCCAGAGGTTCTCAATGGGGTTGAGGTCAGGGGAAGATGGTGGCCACACCATAAGTTTGTCCTCTTTTATGCCCATAGCAGCCAGAGATGCAGATGTGTTTTTTGCAGCATGAAACGGTGCATTATCATGCATGAAAATGATCTTGCTGCGGAAAGCACGGTTCTTCCTCTTGAACCATGGCAGGAAATGTTGTTTTAGAAACTCCACATAGATTATGGAGTTCATCTTTACCCATTCAGGGATCATAAAGGGGCCGACAATCTCTCTCCCCATGATTCCAGCCCAAAACATTACTCCACCTCCTCCTTGTTGGCGCCTTAGCCGTGTTTTCATGGGGTGTCCATCAACCAGCCATCCTCCATCCATCTGGACCATCGAGCGTTGCACGGCACTCATCGGTGAACAAAACATTTTGGATATCAGTCTTCATGTATCGTTTGGCCCACTGGAGCCGTTTCTGCTTGTGTGCAGTGGATAGAGGTGGTCGACAGGATGGCTTACGCACAGCTGCAAACCTCTGAAGGACCCTGCATCTTGTTGTTCTGGAGACGTTGGAGGCACCAGCAGCTTCAAAATCTTGTCTGCTGCTATGACAAGGCATTTTTGCAGCTGCTCTTTTAACCTTACGCAATTGCCTGTTGGAAAGAGTCCTCAATTTTTCCTTATCAGCACGCACACGTGTGTGCTGGGAATCAGCTACATACTTCTTGATTGTGCGATGATCACGATGAAGTGTCTTGGCAATGTTGATTGTACTCATGCCTTGACCTAAATACTCCACAATTTGTTGCTTCTCAGCAGCCGACACATCCTTTTTCTTTCCCATTTTGGCAAAAAATGTAGGCTGCTTAATAATGTGGAACAGCCTTCTTAAGTAGTCTTGCCTTTATTTGGACACACCTGCCAAACTAATTTGCACAGGTATCTGCAATTGCTTTCAGTGATATAAAGAGCCCTGACACACATCACCATCAATGAGTTTAAATGACAAACAAAAAAATTCTAACCTTATCACTCCTAAACTCTTTGTGCATAATAATTTGGAACACAGTGTACAGTGCAACCACATGTACTCTCATATACAGCGCATTAGACACTGTGATATTATTACCAACCATCTCGTTTTTCCTGTGAACCATGGCTCAAATGCAGGCCTTCGCCCAACCTATCCAGACCCTCATTGGTGAGCTTAAGGAGCTGCGGTTTCAGGTGGTTCATCAGCTTCAGCAGTTGTCGGGGTTTTGGGTCTCGGCTCATGTGCAGGCTCAACTGGAACCCAAGATTTCTCTCCCTGACAGGTTCTCTAGAGGGAGAGATACAGTTTTGTTTTTTCAGGAGGCCTGTAAACTATATTTCAGGCTCTGCCCTCGTTCTTCAGGGAGTGAGGAACAGCGTGTGGTGATAATAGTCTCCTTTCTCAAGGGTGATCTCCAATCCTGAGCCTTCTCCCTGCTGACTGATTCACCATCTTTGCGGTCTGTGGACGAGTTTTTTGCTGCATTGGCGCTGGTGTGGGGATCCTGATGATGTCTCCCTGGCTGAGTCTTGACTCCTTAAAATCAAGCACGGGGCCCGCTGGCTGAGGAATACTTCTCAGAGTTCAGAAGGTGGGCCACTGACACGCAGTGGAATGACCCTGCCTTTAGGAGCCATTTTTGTCAGGGTCTGTCACGTAGGCTGCAAGATACTCTGCTGTAGTATGCTACTCCTGGGTCGTTGGAAGCCGCCATGTCCCTCGCTATCCGGGTGGATAGACGCCTCAGGGAGAGACATACACCAAATCTGCCCCCTGTTGTCCTTTCTAGGGAGGAGGACACCGGAGGAAACAGGGTTGCCTGCAGTTCGCCATGGTACGGGGGCATGTTTCTACTGTGGGCAGACTGGTAATTTCATCAATGTCTGCCCAGCTTGCTCCAAAGTACCTTCACCATTTCAAAAGCCACATCCCACTGATTTTGTGGAGGGAGGTGACCAGGGTGTTTATATTTTCTCCATCTTTTCATCTCAGTGCACCATCCCTGCTGAAGTGGTGGTTAGCGTGGTAATTGAGTCTATACCAGTGCTTGTGGACAGTGGAGCTGGAGTCAATTTGGTGGATTCTCGCTTTGTCAAGACCCATGGTCTGAGGGGTAGGCCGCTGGCGAGACCCCAAAGCTTTCAGGAAATTGTCCCTTTCAGCCAGGGGAAGGTGACCTAAGTCGTAGATAATATAAACCTGCGTATAAGGACTCGCCATGAAGAGTCCCTGTCATGCTACGTCTTGAAGGGTATGGCAATTCCCATCGTCTAAGGCCTCCCTTCGTTGAAGAAACACAACCTGGTCATAGACTGGCGGTCCAGGGAAGTAGTTAGCTGGGACCAGTTGTGTAAGGACTGCCGCCCAGGAGCTACAATCTCTGCCGTCCTTCTTCAACCTACCCCTTCTTCTCCGGTGGGGTCAGCGGAGGTGCTGCCAGGTAGTAGGGGTAAGACTCAACCCTCACCCCAAGTAAACCCTGTGTCTTGGAGTCCTCTTAGGAGGAGGGGTCAAGGGAGGGTGGTGGTTCCCTCTGTCGGTAGTGGGGGTAAGAGTTTGGTGACTCAGGGGGATGCCTCTGTTGTCGGTTCCTCAAATAGTTCACCATCTTGTGGCAAACACATGCATGGAAATAAATGTTCAGGTCCAGACCTGTGTGTGAATGAGTACGTGTGGGCGTCCACCAAAAACATCAGGTGGAATTATGCTACTGGGACCTGGAGTTCTAGGGTGATCGGGCCGTATCGGGTGTCGGCCATTCTCAGCCCGGAGACTTTCCAGCTGTAGTTACCCCCAGTAATGCACGTACACAACACATTACACAGGCCAGCGCTCTGGAGATTTGTGGTGCCTCCGAAGCCTACGTTATTGTCATCTCCATCGGGCTGCGTTCGCCGTAAACCTGAGGATCAGGTGACTGCAGAGGTGAACTCTGGTAGATCGAGGCGTCCTCACTGTACGTCGTTTTGTGGTGAGGTCCAGTGTTGAAGGTCCAGAGGCCCCTCGTTGAAATGGTGGTATTGTCACAACCCATTTTTGAATTTATGGCAGCTCTGGTTCTACTTTGTTTAAATGTAGCTTTTTTCCTTTCAGTCCATCTGGGGTTAATGTCAGTTTCCCCCCCACTGGCGATCTGGTGTCACTGCGGTGTTGGTGGGTCAGCTGATGTGGTGGCCACTCCCACCATCAGCTGACTGTTAGTGATATAGCAGTCTTCAGTGACCTGGCTTGAGTGAGCAGCTCTCTGGGTGCAGTGGTGCTTCTGCTGGGTTCATTATCCTGGTGCCTTTATTCTGCTGTGCGGTGTTTTGCAGCAGAGAAAGCTAAGTGTTTATTTCCTCGTCCCCGTGTGTTAATATTTGCAGTGGTGCGGCTAGTGCCCGTCGCCGGCAAGTGTACTATCCAGGGCAGAGTTAGGTGACAGGGACAAGGTTACCTGATGGTGGTGGGGGGAAGGACCCACTTAGGGCGTTAGGGGAAAGCATGGACAGGCTCAGGCTTGAGCTCAGGGGTGTCCCTTCATTTCCTTATTGATAGGGTCTTCTTCCCCCCCTGTTCCATCCTGTTGTGAATTTGTTGTGCCGTCCATTTACTCCCCCCCCCCCCGTAGGGGTCGCTTTAGATACTGTGACAGATATACAGTGCAGCCACATGTACTCTCATATACAGTGCAGTCTCATGTACTCTCATATACAGTGCAGCCTCATGTACTCTCATATACAGTGCAGCCTCATGTACTCATATACAGTGCAGCCTCATGCACCCTTTTCTTGTAAAATAACCTCCTTTTCAGATAGTCACTTCATCATACAGGAGGCACCTAAAGGATGTAGTGCTCAGTAAGATAGAGGAGATGATTACTGCAGCTCTCCAAGTCTTGTGTTAGGCTACTTTCACACTAGCGTCGGTACGGGTCCGTCGCTAAGCGTCGGGCCGACGTACTGATGGACGTTGTGAAAATTATGCATGACGTGGGCAGCAGATGCAGTTTTTCAACGCGTCCGCTGCCCATTGTAAAGTCCGGGGAGGAGGCGGCGGAGTTTCGGCCGCACATGCGCGGTAGAAAATGGCGAACGCGACGTAGGAAAAACCGTTCCCTTGAACGTTTTTTCGTGCCGACGGTCCGCCAAAACACGACGCTTCCAGTGCACGACGGACGCGACGTATGGCCATACGTCACGATCCGTCGGCAGCACAAGTCTATGGGCAAAAAACGCATCCTGCGGGCACATTTGCAGGATCCGTTTTTTTGCCTAAAGCGACGGATTACGACAGATTAAAAAAAAACCTAGTGTGAAAGAAGCCTTAGATCACAAGTTTCCAGGACTGAGTACTGGGGCAGCGGGGGAGGGGACCAGTATCCAGGACCCTGAAAGTCTATTGGGAGCCCAGCATCTCATCTGGGGTGTCATTCAGACTTCCAGTATTGTCCAGACTACAGGCTGATGTAAGAAGAGCTTTTATATGCAACATACTGAACATTATTGGCAGCAATAGAGTTTTTGAACATTTTTGCAAGTATTCTGAACTAAATGAAACTGAATTAAAGGTGTGGTTCAGCTAAAGAGGTGTAATCTGCTTTTATAAGTCACTTATACTGATACAATTTACATCTGAAACTTGCTCCTCTCTGCCACTCTAGGCTGCGGCTCTGGCAAGTCCTCTTCCAGTTTGTGTGTGACATGGGGCAGTATTGCCTGTGTCTGCACATGACCAGGACTGTCTGTGAAGGGGGCTGGCTGCTCACAATTTCCACCACTTTTTCCTTGCTCCTTCTTGAACTCTCTCAGTATTTGACCCTGTAACAGAGGCTGTGTGTTCCTGTTATGTGGCTGCTCGCTCCTAGTTTTTCTTATGCTTTCTTTTTGGTTTCTTTTATGGCTTTACCTTGTTTCTGCTGCCTCTCTGTTGGGGTCCCGCGGAGCTTGGTTGTGCCGCCCACTGTTCTTTGTCTCTACAGATCTAGTTGAGAACACAATGAGTATGTTACAGTATTGGCACAGTCTCACTAATGTTCCCGCACAACTTCACACCCTTTCTTTAAGCTGTCTCGGAGCTGTCCCTGCTGCTGTGCCCTCCTTAGTAGAGTCTCTTCCGCAAAGCTCCTTTAGTGTCTTCATGCAGTTCTACCATTGTTCTCATTCTCAAGTATGGGATGAAGGAACCATAATGCTAAAGTTGTCAGATTTGTACAGGGAAGGCTTAGAGGGAATCTGTCAGCTGTTTTTTTGCCATGTAAACTGACAGCAGCATGGGGTAGAGACTGAGACCCCGATTCCAGCGATGTGTCACTTAGTTTACTGGGTGCAGCAGTTATGATAGTGTCACAGTTTTCTCTGCTGCACATCTAGAAAAGTTTCATTGTTGAGCTTTGTCCCCGCCCACACCACAGCTAATCGGTGATGGGGGAGTGGTTGGACTAGAATGCACGAGGGCAGTTGTCCTGCAGTGATAATCTCTTGCTGATAAAATACCAATTGTATTGAAACAGCAAAACACAGACCAGTAAGTGACACATCACGGTTATCAGGGTGTCTGCTCTTACATGATAAAGATATACTTAGGCACACTCTGGGGAGTCTGATGCAACAAAGTGTTTAATACATACAGTATTCACAATGTTCACAAACGTTTCGGTCTACAAACGACCTTCATCAGTGTGCTCTATAGCTAATCGGAGAAGGGTATGTGGAATAAACCCTTGAGAAGAATATTGCATCAAAAAGATTTTTTTATTTGGGTACACAGACAATCCTGTAGATAGAGGGCTAGGTCAGCCGATCAAGTTAGAAGCAGCTGGAGAGCAGGAGGGAGACGCGGTATCCACCGCAAGTCAGACTCAAGGGTTTATTCCACATACCCTTCTCCGATTAGCTATAGAGCACACCGATGAAGGTCGTTTGCAGACCGAAACGTTTGTGAATACTGTATGTATTAAACACTTTGTTGCATCAGACTCCCCAGAGTGTGCCTAAGTATATCTTTATCATATTTTATGGTCTGGGCACCTACTTTCAGGCACCTCTACCATTGGGCTGTGCTGACCATTTACTGTACTGCTCTTACATGACGGCGCACTCAGATTACATATCATAAAACGGCTGACAGTTTCCCTTTAAGCATGTCTACAGTGTTGATCATGGTCATCAAGCACTTACATATATATTTTGGCCTTTTTTTGCTCTTGAGAAGCTGTTCTGTCTTGCCTTACACAGAGAACCCATTGACTTGAATCAGCACTTTGTCATTATTCATATGGGAACATTGCACGAAAATGTAACACTTTGCCGTTGTCCTTCAGTTTAATGTTTTTGTTTGTTTTCATGGTTGTTACCTCTGAGATTTATTATGGAATATGATTGTGGGGAAAAAGGTTCCTCTCTGGTATAAAATGATTGAATGGACCTTAATGGGGTATTCTTTTTTAAGTTTAGAAGTTATTTCCTATCTATTGGATAGAGGGGGTAACTTCCCGTTCTCTGGGGATCTGACTACTAGGACCCCAACTGATCCCGAGAACCCAGGCTGAGTATAATGTGTTTTTTGTTTGAATATGTATTTCATTATTTTAAATGCGTTTTTTTTTTTAAGTTTGAGCACAAACATCGGACTACGTCTCCCATCAGCGGCGCCTGCTATGACTGTTATCAGTGACAGCTGACGTAGACTGATGGGAGTAGTAGTTTCTAACGCATAAGTATCTCTGCGGGGTCACGCTGACATCTGACCCCGCAGCGCTGGGACCGACGGTAACAATCTACTGTTACCGCATTGGCGTTTCCCATGCTATCACACAGATGACAATGTGGGAATAGAGGAGAAAAGAACCAATACAATGATGTGCACAGCAGAGATGCAAAATACACACAGAACTACTTTATTGTCATGTAGAGCACAAACATAGTTAAAAACATTTAAAAATCAACAATGACAACACCCCCATCTGTAAATGAGCTAATGTAAGCAACGTCCTTATACCATAATATGCAACAAATAGTTCCCGACCTGTCAAGTAGCATACTGTATTTTTCGCTTTGTAAGACGCACTTTCCCCCCCCCCCCAAATTTGGGGGGAAAACGGGGGTGCGTCTTACAATGTGGATATACCTTATCTGTGCTGCCGCTGCGGGTGTCCGGTACTTGCTGCCGCACTCTGTCCCTGGTGCTGCCGGGTTCTGTTGCTGCGCTCTGTCCCCCGGTGCTTGCCGCAGCACTCTGTCCCTGGTGCTGCCCGGTTCTGTCGCCGCACTCTGTCCTCCGGTGCTTGCTGCCGTGCTCTGTCCCTGGTGCTGCCGGGTTCTGTCCCCCGGTGCTTGCTGCCGCACTCTGTCCCTGGTGCTGCCGGGTTCTGTCCCCCGGTGCTTGCTGCCGTGCTCTGTCCCTGGTGCTGCCGGGTTCTGTCGCCGCACTCTGTCCCCCGGTGCTTGCTGCCGTGCTCTGTCCCTGGTGCTGCCGGGTTCTGTCCCCCGGTGCTTGCTGCCGCACTCTGTCCCTGGTGCTGCCGGGTTCTGTCGCCGCACTCTGTCCCCCGGTGCTTGCTGCCGTGCTCTGTCCCTGGTGCTGCCGGGTTCTGTCCCCCGGTGCTTGCGGCCGCGCTCTGTCCCTGGTGCTGCCGGGTTCTGTCGCCGCACTCTGTCCCCCGGTGCTTGCTGCCGTGCTCTGTCCCTGGTGCTGCCGGGTTCTGTCCCCCGGTGCTTGCTGCCGCACTCTGTCCCTGGTGCTGCCGGGTTCTGTCGCCGTGCTCTGTCCCCCGGTGCTTGGTGCTGCGCTCTGTCCCTGGTGCTGCCGGGTTCTGTCCCCCAGTACTTGCTGCCGCACTCTGTCCCTGGTGCTGGTGGGTTCTGTCGCCGCACTCTGTCCCCCGGTGCTTGCTGCCGTGCTCTGTCCCTGGTGCTGCCGGGTTCTGTCCCCCGGTGCTTGCTGCCGCACTCTGTCCTTGGTGCTGCCGGGTTCTGTCGCCGCACTCTCTGTCCCCCAGTGCTTGCTGCTGCGCTCTGTCCCTGGTGCTGCCGGGCTCTGTCCCCCGGTACTTGCTGACGCACTCTGTCCCTGGTGCTGCTGGGTTCTGTCGCCTCGCTCTGTCCCTCGGTGCTTGCTGCTGCGCTCTGTCCCTGGTGCTGCCGGGTTCTGTCCCCCGGTACTTGCCGCCGCACTCTGTCCCTGGTGCTGCCGGGTTCTGTCGCCACGCTCTGTCCCCCGGTGCTTGCTGCCGCGCTCTGGCCCATGCGTGCTGCGTGGGGGCTCTGCCATTCCATCCATGCTTTCCTGTACGTGTGCGGTGGATTTCTTCTGGGAAAATGGCCGCCGGGAGGCGGCGCATGCGCAGATGGAGATCGCAGCACTGAAATCTCGGGAGAACTCAGCAAATCCGCAAACATTTTTATACCTGCATTTATGCTGCGGATTTGACTAATTCAATTGAAGTCAATGGGTGAAAAGCGCTAAAAATACGCACAAAGAATTGACAGCTGCAGAAAAAAAACACACTGCAAATACTTTAAGGAAAACTACTGATCATGTGCACAACACTTCAGGATTCTCATTCATTTAGCTGGCATAAGGATTCCATAGCGTTTCTGGCCCATTTCAGCCTGGAAAAAACACCTTGAAAACGCACCGTGTGCACACAGCCTTACAGAACTGATACATGCAAGAGCAGAAGGGTCCTATTGAATGCAATAGCTCCATAAGTTTTTCTTTAAGTAAATTCAGTTATTTGCAGGTTAACGCCAAGTCCCAGAGGATGAACGTTAATAAAAAAGTCCTTAAAGGGGTTTTACGGGTTTTTTTTTTTTTTTTAGAAAATAAACAAATTTGCTTTACTCATCTTTCCCTGGTTCAGCGCTGTGCCTCCACATTTGCCACATGAATCTTGTTGTCTTCAACCCTGGCGTCAGTTCACTTCAACAGTGCTACAACCAATCACTTAGCTCAGCCACCGTGACTGTGTAGATGGCATGAGCCGCTGACCCGAATTATTGGATGCATTTGTTGACGTGACATCAGCGTTGCAGACAACAAACGCCGCTGGAAGGGGGTGGACACTGGGCGTGTGGCGCTTACTGTTCCCTCATAAAATAGGACACCTAATGGAAACCAGACGGGTTTCATTATAGTCAGTTTTGTAATAGAACTGTTTTGGATGTTTTTCATTTCTGCGTTCCTACAACAGAACAGAGAAATGGAAGTCAAAATCACAAGTGTGAACACTGTCTTAAAGTGTACCCACAATTTTGTGTATTTTTTTGCATTGGTCAGTACTAATTAAAGGTAAACAAATCGATTCTAACATAATAAAATTTGTTTAGAATTTCCCCAAATTTGTGGATTCAGGTGACTCTAAATTTTTGACTTTCTGGCTGAGCACTATTTTGATAGATTCTGAGATCAGTGAAGGGGCTACAAAATAATAATAATAATCTGTTATACTGCCCTCTATTTGTCTATCCCCATACCTGTCCCGCTGCCACTCCCTGTCCAGCTGCCACTCCCTGTCCCGCTGCCACTCACTGTCCTGCTGCCACTCCCTGTCCCGCTGCCACTCCCTGTGCTACTGCCACTCCCTGTCCCACTGCCACTCCCTGTCCCGCTGCCACTCCCTGTCCAGCTGCCACTCCCTGTCCCGCTGCCACTCCCTGTCCAGCTGCCACTCCCTGTCCCGCTGCCACTCCCTGTCCTGCTGCCACTCCCTGTCCCACTGCCACTCCCTGTCCCGCTGCCACTCCCTGTCCCGCTGCCACTCCCTGTCCCACTGCCACTCCCTGTCCTGCTGCCACTCCCTGTGCTGCTGCCACTCCCTGTCCCGCTGCCACTCCCTGTCCTGCTGCCACTCCCTGTCCTGCTGCCACTCCCTGTCCTGCTGCCACTCCCTGTCCTGCTGCCACTCCCTGTCCCACTGCCACTTTCTGTCCCACTGCCACTCCCTGTCCCACTGCTACTCCCTGTCCCGCTGCCACTCCCTGTCCTGCTGCCACTCCCTGTCCCGCTGCCATTCCCTGTCCCGCTGCCACTCCCTGTCCCGCTACCACTCCCTGTCCGGTCCTTCAATCGACCTGACAGCACAGGGCCTAGTCGGCAGTGGTGCATCTGCCAGAAGACCTGGAGGAAAGAAGAACGAAGAGAAGTTGGCCGGAGGACCGGATAGGGATCAGGGATCAGCGACAAAATTACATGTATGGAAAGGACAGAGGAGAGTTGAGGATTAAAGTTTATTTTTATTTTAACCTCTTCCTGGCAGATTTGTTTAACACCTAGTTTATTTGATGTGAAACGAATCCCCCCTAAATTGAGCAAGTGTGCCAAAATTGAATCTTAGCAGATTCGTCCAACTCTGAGTAGTACACATGAATAAAAGAAGCATTTTCATATATCTAAAGTGGCATCTTCTGCACTTTCTAGCACGTTGTATTTGTGCTTTTCATGCCTGCAGGCTCCATACTTGTTCATAACCCTCTGCAATCCACAAAGAATTTGTCTGCAGTAACATAGTAAAGTAGGAAGGGAGGAGGGGGATGCAGCTGCACTGTCTACCTCTAATGAAGCAATAAAGAAAGAGTAAGCAGAAAGGGCAGATAAAACCATTACAACCATTGTTCCCAGTTAGCTAATGGTGGGAAAACCTGCCAATTCAAGTTGTGATTGCACAAGAGACTGATTTATTTTTCGTCATATCTGTGTATTACATTTCCACATTTGTTTTATATCATATCCCTAGGATGACACTATAATAATACAAGTGGGCCTGACCACATAATAAGTGGATCACAATTTTTCCAGCAGACACAACACTGTCATCTGAGTAATTTGTCTGACATTGCAGATCAGCACTATTCAAGAGAATGGAGGGCGCGGACCCCGTCGAGATGAGAAGGGGTCCCAGTGGATGGACGCACGTTGCTGACATGTGGATGATAGATCTTTTTCGTATGCCCTTCACGACATGCCCCGTACTAGTACTGCACATGTCATGTCTCCCCCTTTGATGTGGGCTCCGGCGGTGAGCCCACATCAAAGTAGCGACATGTCAGCTGTTATGTACAGCTGACATGTGCGCGCACTAGCGGCAGATGGAATCGCGATCCACCTGCTGCTATTAACCTGTTAAATGCTGCTGTCAAACTCTGACAGCGGCATTTAACTGCCACTTGCTGATGGAAAGAAGCGCATCGCCGACCCCCGTCACATGATCGGGGGTCAGCGTCACATGATCGGGGGTCAGTATGGTTACTGATGTCGGCCTGCTGTGAGCGCCACCCTGTGGTCGGCGCTCATAGCAAGCCTGTAATTCAGCTACATAGGAGCGATCTGATGATCGCTGCTATGTACCTGAGCCGATCGAGTTGTGCCAGCTTCTAGCCTCCCATGGAGACTACTGAAGCATGGCAAAAGTGAAAAAAAATGTTTTAAAAAAAATGAAAAAATAAAAAAAATATAAAAGTTTAAATCACCCCATTCAAAATAAAACAATAAAAAAAAAAATCAAACGGTATCGCCGTGTTCAGAATCGCCCGATATATCAATAAAAAAAGCATTAACCTGATTGCTAAACAGCGTAGCGAGAAAAAAATTCGAAACGCCAGAATTACGTTTTTTTGGTCGCCACGACATTGAATTAAAATGCAATAACGGGAGATCAAAAGAACGTATCTGCACAAAAGTGGTATCATTAAAAACGTCAGCTCAGCACGCAAAAAATAAGCCCTCACCCGATCCCAGATCATAAAAAATGGAGACGCTACGGGTATCAGAAAATGGTGCAATTTTTTTTTTTCTTAAGCAAAGTTTTGAATTTGTTTTCACAACTTAGATAAAAAATAACCTAGACATGTTTGATGTCTATAAACTCATACTGACCTGGAGAATCATAATGGCTGGTCAGTTTCAGCATTTAGTGAACCTAGCAAAAAAGCCAAACAAAAAACAAGTGTGGGATTGCTCTTTTTTTGCAATTTCACCACACTTGGAATTTTTTTCCCATTTTCTAGCACAAGACATGGTAAAACCAATGGTGTCGTTCAAAAGTACAACTCGTCCTGCAAAAAATAAGCCTTCACATGACCATATTGACGGAAAAATAAAAAAGTTATGGCTCTGGGAAGGAGGGGAGTGAAAAATGAACACGGAAAAACGGAAAATCCCAAGGTCATGAAGGGGTTAATATTCTAATTCCTGGTTTGTGACTGGACCACGGCTACTTTACCAATGAGTACATTATTTTTCTAAAGGTTCTTGTCTTAGCTTTTCTTTCCCATAGTAAATAGAAATTGTCATGCTGCAAATAGATCTGATTGGGCGTCTTCCTTCAAGACATCGGAGGTGTGAAATATTTCCAGTTCTGTGTTCTCAGGAAGGCACCCTGGGGTCTGAGAACAGGAAAGCTACCTTTGCCATAGATAACATAGGTTATGGCCTTTGTGAAGAGCTGTAGCCTAAGAACAGATGCTAATTTACTGCCAGTCATACATCGCCTACATTTCCACTACACGACCCAAAAGTGCTATACCCTAGAAGCTCTTCTTCAGGCGCAGACTTTATCCACCTCTGTGAGTACCTCTCTGCTGCTGAGTCTCCTCAAGCTATTGCCAAAGATGCTTATTTAGGCAGCCCTCACCATGGTCAGTCCTGGATGGAATGGAGTCTACTCTACTTTACTCAAGCAAAACACACCATATTTACAATGTTAAACATTGCTATTAAACCACTTCTGTATCGGCTCCACATCTTAATAGCCACGTATATAAAAATTGATGTCTCTAAATATTTGCGCTTACAATTGTGGTCAACATTATTGCCCTCCTTTATTATATAAAAGCCGATCCCTCCTTTATTA
The DNA here is from genome assembly GCF_051348905.1 of Ranitomeya variabilis. Classification (NCBI taxonomy): domain Eukaryota; kingdom Metazoa; phylum Chordata; class Amphibia; order Anura; family Dendrobatidae; genus Ranitomeya; species Ranitomeya variabilis. The sequence continues at coordinate 656,513,809 of NC_135234.1, forward strand.
TAAAAAAGCCAATATCTTCAGAAATAATCGGACTTGTACAACCTATATATCTTAAGATTACTTCATTAGCGTATTCAAATACATTCAACAAAAAACTTGTCCTGTCAACGTACATGCAAAAAGAAATAAAGAAGAATTGTAGTGTATGACATGCACAGGACTCTAGACACCCTTCCCTAATACTTTGTTGCACAACCTTTAGTAGAAATGGCAGCCTCCATACCAGGGGTGGATTAAGGGTAGCCAGGGCCCCGGGCTATTCAGACACTGTGGGCCCCCTCCCGGTCATGTGACGGGGGTCATGTGACGGGGGTCATGTAACGGGGGGTCATGTGACGGGGGGTCATGTTATACCTGAACCAGATTATTCCAGAAAAATGGCCGGGCCCTACTCTACTGTAACCTATTAAATATTTGTTAAAATATGCAATACAATTTAGCTATATTTTGATTTATTTTTCAATTTTTAATGACCAATATCACATACAAGGAACAAATACCACCGCACCATGACCAAACCACAAATTACAACCACAGTGATCGAATAATATCACATACAAGGAACAAATACCACTGAACCATTTCAAGACCACATATTACCACCACTTGGTGACCAAATAGCACATACAAGGGACAAATACCGCAACACCATTTCCAGACCACATATTACCACCACATAGTGAATGAATACTACAATACTGATCAGTAATAAAAAAAACAACACAATACTATCACCATAAGTGCCAGTATTCACAGGAGATCTGTACTTAGTATGCAGTGTCTGTGTAGAGGTAATACAGAGATCACTGGTGGTATTATACACAGGAGCTCTGTATATAATGTATAGGTAATACAGTGATCACTGGTGACATTGTACACAGGACCGGTGTATATAGTATACAGTGTATAGTGTCAGTGTATAGGTAACACTGACTCACCAGTGACGTCTCTAGGTTAAGTCCTTCATCTTTCATCCAGCACAGACCGCCATCATTTCTTCCAGCCAGGACTCGTTTCTGCAGGAAATAACACAATTATCTCGAGCTCCGCTTGCAGAACACATTACTTAATTTTTCCCAACTTCTACATTACACCACATGAAGAAAAAAAGGCGACATAGTGTCACTCTGCACAGTAACAGGACCGCCCCCCATTTAAAACAGTATACTCAAAAAATAAAATAAATACATCACTGCGTAATAATATCCCTTAATTAACCCCTATGTCCAGCATTGCCCCCAGACAGTGTGTTCAACAATCTGCCCCAGTATGTCCAGCATATTGCCCGAGAGTGTCCAGCATTGCTCCCAGACAGTGTGTCCAGCAATCTGCCCCAGTGTGTCCAGCAATCTGCCCCAGTGTCTCCAGCATTGCCCCAGTGTGTCCAGCAATCATCTGCCCCCGTGTGTCCTCCAGCATTGCCCCCAGTGTGTTCAGCAATCTGCCCCAGTGTGTCCAGCATTGCCCCCAGTGTGTCCAGCAATCTGCCCCAGTGTCTCCAGCATTGCCCCAGTGTCTCCAGCATTGCCCCCAGTGTGTCCAGCAATTTGCCCCAGTGTCTCCAGCATTGCCCCCAGTGTCCAGCAATCTGCCCCAGTGTCTCCAGCATTGCCCCAGTGTCTCCAGCATTGCCCCCAGTGTGTCCAGCAATCTGCCCCAGTGTCTCCAGCATTGCCCCAGTGTGTCCAGCAATCATCTGCCCCAGTGTGTCCTCCAGCATTGCCCCCAGTGTGTCCAGCAATCTGCCCCAGTGTGTCCAGCATTGCCCCCAGTGTGTCCAGCAATCTGCCCCAGAGTCTCCAGCATTGCCCCAGTGACTCCAGCATTGCCCCCAGTGTCCAGCAATCTGCCCCAGTGTCTCCAGCATTGCCCCAGTGTCTCCAGCATTGCCCCCAGTGTGTCCAGCATTGCCCCAGTGTCTCCAGCATTGCCCCCAGTGTGTCCAGCAATCTGCCCCAGTGTCTCCAGCATTGCCCCCAGTGTTTCCAGCAATCATCTGCCCCAGTGTGTCCTCCAGCATTGCCCCCAGTGTGTCCAGCAATCTGCCCCAGTGTCTCCAGCATTGCCCCCAGTGTCCAGCAATCTGCCCCAGTGTCTCCAGCATGGCCCCAGTGTCTCCAGCATTGCCCCCAGTGTGTCCAGCAATCTGCCCCAGTGTCTCCAGCATTGCCCCCAGTGTCTCCAGCATTGCCCTCAGTGTCCAGCAATCTGCCCCAGTGTCTCCAGCATTGCCCCAGTGTCTCCAGCATTGCCCCAGTGTCTCCAGCAATCATCTGCCCCAGTGTGTCCTCTGTTATGATCCGGTGGTAGGATCTCAAAACTGACCTGATACATATAACCAGAATGTTAGGACAAGTTCTGGGGATGTGGAAGCTATACTGACCGCGATCCTGATCCTATCCAACACACTAAAGGCAGCCGTGGAGCGTTACCTAAAAAGCTAGACGCCTCTTCACAGCCTGAGAAACTGACTGCCCCTAGAGAGAAAGCAAAGACCTCACTTGCCTCTGAGAAATAACCCCAAAGTTATAGACAGCCCCCCCACAAATAATATCGGTGAGTTAAGGGGAAAATACAAACGTAGAAATGAAACAGGTTTAGCAAATGAGGCCCGCTAACAGTAGATAGACAGAAAATAGATAGGAATCTGTGCGGTCAGTACAAAAACTATCAAAAATAAACCACGCAGAGAATACAAGAACCCCCACACCGACTCACGATGTGAGGGGCGCACTCTGCACCCCTGAACTAACCAGCAAGCAAAAAATCACATAAAAGCAAGCTGGACTGAACTCATCATATACTGAGAAACGTTTTCAAGGAAATAATGAGCAAAATGAACAAGCAAACTTAGCTTCTCCAGCAGGAGACTGGTCACAAGGAATATTCAGGAGAGCTGAGAATCAGGACTGAATACACCGACAGCAGGCAACAAATGAAGGTCCAGGTGAGTTAAATAGGCCCAGCATAGAAGGAAATGAAGCAGTTGAGCCCAGCCATATCGCTAAAGGCCACCAGAGGGAGCCCAAGAACAAACTCACACAGTACCACTCATGACCACAGGAGGGAGCCTGTTGTGAATTTGCTTTTTGCTCCCTCTAGTGGTTACTAGTTTTTTGACTCTGGTTTTTCTGTCATTCCTTTTATCCGCACCTGGGTCGTTAGTTAGGGGTGTTGCTATATAAGCTCCCTGGACCTTCAGTTCTATGCCTGGCAACGTAGTTATCAGAGCTAGTCTGCTGTGCTCTTGTCTACTGATCCTGGTTCCAGTTATATCAGCTAAGTCTGCCTTTTGCTTTTTGCTATTTGTTTTGGTTTTGTATTTTTGTCCAGCTTGTTCCAAATCTATATCCTGACCTTTGCTGGAAGCTCTAGGGGGGCTGGTGTTCTCCCCCCGGACCGTTAGACGGTTCGGGGGTTCTTGAATTTCCAGTGTGGATTTTGATAGGGTTTTTGTTGACCATATAAGTTACCTTTCTTTATTCTGCTATTAGTAAGCAGGCCTCTCTGTGCTAAACCTGGTTCATTTCTGTGTTTGTCATTTCCTCTTACCTCACCGTCATTATTTGTGGGGGGCTTCTATCCAGCTTTGGGGTCCCCTTCTCTGGAGGCAAGAAAGGTCTTTGTTTTCCTCTACTAGGGGTAGCTGGATTCTCCGGCTGGCGCGTGTCATCTAGAATCAACGTAGGAATGATTCCCGGCTACTTCTAGTGTTGGCGTTAGGAGTAGATATATGGTCAACCCAGTTACCACTGCCCTATGAGCTGGATTTTTGTATTCTGCAGACTTCCACGTTCCTCTGAGACCCCTCGCCATTGGGGTCATAATAGTTTGCCAGGCCAGTATTAAATGTTTAATGCATTGCAGAAGAGGGATTATAAGAAAGAAGATTCTGAGTTTTTTTTTTCTTTTTCCCCTTTACCTCAGAGTGGCTATGCTTGCTGCAGACATGAATGTCCAGACCTTGATTACAAGTGTGGACCAGCTGGCTACTCGTGTGCAGGGCATACAAGATTATGTTATCAGAAATCCTAGGTCAGAACCTAAAATACCGATTCCTGAACTGTTTTCCGGAGACAGGTTTAAGTTTAGGAATTTCGTGAATAATTGTAAATTGTTTTTGTCCCTGAGACCCTGTTCATCTGGAGATTCTGCTCAACAAGTAAAAATTGTTATTTCGTTCTTACGGGGCGACCCTCAGGATTGGGCTTTTTCGCTGGCGCCAGGAGATCCGGCATTGGCTGATCTTGATGCGTTTTTTCTGGCGCTCGGTTTACTTTATGAGGAACCCAATCTTGAGATTCAGGCAGAAAAGGCCTTGCTGGCTATGTCTCAGGGGCAGGACGAGGCTGAAGTGTATTGCCAAAAATTTCGGAAATGGTCCGTGCTGACACATTGGAACGAGTGTGCACTGGCCGCTAATTTTAGAAATGGCCTTTCTGAAGCCATTAAGAATGTTATGGTGGGTTTTCCCATTCCCACAGGTCTGAATGATACTATGGCACTGGCTATTCAAATTGACCGGCGGTTGCGGGAGCGCAAAACCGCAAATTCCCTCATGGTGTTGTCTGAACAGACACCTAATTCGGTGCAATGTGATAGAAAAACCGCAAATTCCCTCATGGTGTTGTCTGAACAGACACCTGATTTAATGCAATGTGATAGAATCCTGACTAGAAATGAGCGGAAAATTCATAGACGCCGGAATGGCTTGTGCTACTACTGTGGTGATTCTACACATGTTATCTCAGCATGCTCTAAACGTATAGCTAAGGTTGTTAGTCCTGTCACCGTTGGTAATTTGCAACCTAAATTTATTCTGTCTGTAACTTTGATTTGCTCACTGTCATCTTATCCTGTCATGGCGTTTGTAGATTCAGGTGCTGCCCTGAGTCTCATGGATCTCTCATTTGCTAAGCGCTGTGGTTTTACTCTTGAACCATTAGAAAATCCTATTCCTCTTAGGGGTATTGATGCTACACCATTGGCAGCAAATAAACCGCAGTATTGGACACAGGTTACCATGTGCATGACTCCTGAACACCGCGAGGTGATACGTTTCCTGGTTTTACATAAAATGCATGATTTGGTTGTTTTAGGGCTGCCATGGTTACAGACCCATAATCCAGTCCTGGACTGGAAGGCTATGTCAGTCTCAAGTTGGGGCTGTCGTGGTATTCATGGGGATTCCCTGCCTGTGTCTATTGCTTCCTCTACGCCTTCGGAAGTTCCGGAGTATTTGTCTGATTATCAGGATGTCTTCAGTGAGTCTGAGTCCAGTGCACTGCCTCCTCATAGGGACTGTGACTGTGCTATAGATTTGATCCCAGGCAGTAAATTTCCTAAGGGAAGACTGTTTAATCTGTCGGTACCTGAACATACCGCTATGCGTTCATATATCAAGGAGTCTCTGGAGAAAGGACATATTCGTCCGTCTTCTTCCCCTCTTGGTGCGGGATTCTTTTTTGTGGCAAAAAAGGACGGATCTTTGAGACCTTGTATTGATTATCGGCTTTTAAATAAGATCACTGTCAAGTTTCAGTATCCTTTACCGCTGTTGTCCGACTTGTTTGCCCGGATTAAGGGTGCCAAGTGGTTCACCAAGATAGACCTTCGTGGTGCGTACAACCTTGTGCGCATTAAGCAAGGTGATGAATGGAAAACCGCATTCAATACGCCCGAAGGTCATTTTGAGTACTTGGTGATGCCTTTTGGGCTCTCCAATGCGCCTTCAGTTTTTCAGTCCTTTATGCATGACATTTTCCGGAAGTATCTGGATAAATTTTTGATTGTTTATCTGGATGATATTTTGGTTTTTTCTGATAATTGGGATTCGCATGTGGAGCAGGTCAGGTTGGTCTTTAAAATTTTGCGTGAAAATTCTTTGTTTGTCAAGGGCTCAAAGTGTCTCTTTGGTGTACAGAAGGTTCCCTTTTTGGGGTTCATTTTTTCCCCTTCTGCTGTGGAGATGGACCCAGTCAAGGTCCGAGCTATTCTTGATTGGACTCAGCCCTCGTCAGTTAAGAGTCTTCAGAAGTTCTTGGGCTTCGCTAACTTCTACCGTCGTTTTATCGCTAATTTTTCTAGCATTGTGAAACCTTTGACGGATATGACCAAGAAGGGCTCCGATGTAGCTAACTGGGCTCCTGCTGCCGTGGAGGCTTTCCAGGAGTTGAAACGCCGGTTTACTTCGGCGCCTGTTTTGTGCCAGCCTGACGTCTCACTTCCCTTTCAGGTTGAGGTGGATGCTTCGGAGATTGGGGCAGGGGCCGTTTTGTCGCAGAGAGGCCCTGGTTGCTCTGTTATGAAACCTTGTGCCTTTTTCTCTAGGAAGTTTTCGCCTGCCGAGCGAAATTATGATGTGGGCAATCGGGAGTTGTTGGCCATGAAATGGGCATTTGAGGAGTGGCGTCATTGGCTCGAGGGTGCTAAGCATCGTGTGGTGGTCTTGACTGATCACAAAAATCTGATGTATCTCGAGTCTGCTAAACGCCTTAATCCGAGACAGGCCCGCTGGTCATTGTTTTTCTCCCGCTTTGATTTTGTTGTCTCGTATTTACCAGGTTCAAAGAATGTGAAGGCCGATGCTCTTTCTAGGAGCTTTGTGCCTGATGCTCCTGGAGTCGCTGATCCTGTTGGTATTCTTAAAGATGGAGTTATCTTGTCAGCTATTTCTCCGGATCTGCGACGTGTGTTGCAGAGATTTCAGGCTGATAGGCCTGAGTCTTGTCCACCTGACAGACTGTTTGTCCCGGATAAGTGGACCAGCAGAGTCATTTCCGAGGTTCATTCCTCGGTGTTGGCAGGTCACCCGGGAATTTTTGGCACCAGAGATCTGGTGGCCAGGTCCTTTTGGTGGCCTTCCTTGTCAAGGGATGTGCGGTCATTTGTGCAGTCCTGTGGGACTTGTGCTCGAGCTAAGCCTTGCTGTTCTCGTGCCAGCGGTTTGCTCTTGCCCTTGCCTGTCCCGAAGAGACCTTGGACACATATCTCCATGGATTTCATTTCTGATCTTCCGCTATCTCAGGGCATGTCCGTTATCTGGGTGATATGTGATCGCTTTTCCAAGATGGTCCATTTGGTTCCTTTGCCTAAGCTGCCTTCCTCTTCCGATCTGGTTCCTGTGTTTTTTCAGAACGTGGTTCGTTTGCACGGCATCCCTGAGAATATTGTGTCAGACAGAGGATCCCAGTTCGTTTCCAGGTTCTGGCGATCCTTTTGTAGTAGGATGGGCATTGATTTGTCGTTTTCGTCTGCTTTCCATCCTCAGACTAATGGACAGACGGAGCGAACTAATCAGACTTTGGAGGCTTATTTGAGGTGTTTTGTCTCTGCTGATCAGGACGATTGGGTGACATTCTTGCCGTTGGCTGAGTTTGCCCTTAATAATCGGGCTAGTTCCGCCACCTTGGTTTCGCCTTTTTTCTGCAACTCTGGTTTCCATCCTCGTTTTTCTTCGGGTCATGTGGAGCCTTCTGACTGTCCTGGGGTGGATTCTGTGGTGGATAGGTTGCAGCAGATCTGGAATCATGTGGTGGACAACTTGAAGTTGTCACAGGAGAAGGCTCAGCGCTTTGCCAACCGCCGCCGCGGTGTGGGTCCCCGACTACGCGTTGGGGATTTGGTATGGCTTTCTTCCCGCTTTGTTCCTATGAAGGTCTCCTCTCCCAAATTTAAACCTCGTTTTATTGGGCCTTACAAGATATTGGAAATCCTTAATCCTGTATCTTTTCGTCTGGATCTTCCTGTGTCGTTTGCTATTCACAATGTATTTCATAGGTCCTTGTTGCGGCGGTACATTGTGCCTGTAGTTCCTTCTGCTGAGCCTCCTGCTCCGGTGTTGGTTGAGGGCAAGTTGGAGTACGTGGTGGAGAAGATCTTGGATTCTCGCCTCTCCAGGCGGAGGCTTCAGTACCTGGTCAAGTGGAAGGGCTATGGTCAGGAGGATAATTTAGTTCGTGCCTTTCATGCCGCTCATCCTGATCGCCCTGGTGGTCGTGGTGAGGGTTCGGTGACCCCTCACTAAGGGGGGGGTACTGTTGTGAATTTGCTTTTTGCTCCCTCTAGTGGTTACTAGTTTTTTGACTCTGGTTTTTCTGTCATTCCTTTTATCCGCACCTGGGTCGTTAGTTAGGGGTGTTGCTATATAAGCTCCCTGGACCTTCAGTTCTATGCCTGGCAACGTAGTTATCAGAGCTAGTCTGCTGTGCTCTTGTCTACTGATCCTGGTTCCAGTTATATCAGCTAAGTCTGCCTTTTGCTTTTTGCTATTTGTTTTGGTTTTGTATTTTTGTCCAGCTTGTTCCAAATCTATATCCTGACCTTTGCTGGAAGCTCTAGGGGGGCTGGTGTTCTCCCCCCGGACCGTTAGACGGTTCGGGGGTTCTTGAATTTCCAGTGTGGATTTTGATAGGGTTTTTGTTGACCATATAAGTTACCTTTCTTTATTCTGCTATTAGTAAGCGGGCCTCTCTGTGCTAAACCTGGTTCATTTCTGTGTTTGTCATTTCCTCTTACCTCACCGTCATTATTTGTGGGGGGCTTCTATCCAGCTTTGGGGTCCCCTTCTCTGGAGGCAAGAAAGGTCTTTGTTTTCCTCTACTAGGGGTAGCTAGATTCTCCGGCTGGCGCGTGTCATCTAGAATCAACGTAGGAATGATTCCCGGCTACTTCTAGTGTTGGCGTTAGGAGTAGATATATGGTCAACCCAGTTACCACTGCCCTATGAGCTGGATTTTTGTATTCTGCAGACTTCCACGTTCCTCTGAGACCCTCGCCATTGGGGTCATAACAGGAGCCCGAGAACGGAATTCACAACAGTCCTCCAGCATTGCCCCAGTGTCTCCAGCATATTGCCCCGGGCCCCCCGGATTGCCGTTCGCAAAAAAAAAACCCAAAAAACAAGTTCTCCTCACCTGACCGGCGCTCCAGCGGCGAGCTCCCTCCAGCAGCGTGGACTCGCCGGCGACTGACAATGACGTCAGACGCCGGCGACGTGTGCGCTGTGCATGCGGCCGACTTCAGCTGCCAGCCTCCAATTGGCTGGCGGCTGTTGTTAACTATTGATGTGTGGGCGCGCGCCCGCACGTCAATAGGAAACCGCCGCAGCGCCGGTAGGGGCCTGGTGAGCAGATGAGACGGGGCCCGATGCGGGCCCCCTCTCTCTGCCCACCGGGCCCATAAATGATACGCCAGTCAGGGCACGGGGCACTCGGGCAGTAATGTCCTGAATGGCGGAGGGCAATCTGTGCGGTAGCCCAGGGCCCCCCCACACCACTGGGCCCTGGGCTACCGCCCAGATTGACCCTCTTATAATCCGCCCCTGCTCCATACATATTTGCAGCCATCTTTGAACTTCTTGTACCTGGCTGCTGGTAGATTTGTCCACTGCTGTTCTCTCAAGCTCCTGAATGTTTACAGGGTTCGGTTTCCCAATAGCAGATCTCAGCTTTCTCCAAAGATTACTATTACTATTACTATTATGTTCAGCTCAGTAACCATTGCTGGTCAGTGTAGAGGGCAGACATCATCAGAAAAAGAACTATTGATTAAATCAGGTTTTTGTGTTATGTGTATTTTTGGTGCAAAATTATAGCAATGTTTTTTTTCTTTATATCATGATCTCTATTATAAAAGATCTAAATTCGTATTCCTGCTATTTTTTGCTTTGGTTCTTGTTTTTTTTTTACAGTCTACTACCGTTGAGTGTGGCGATTACCATTCTATTTTTTGATTAGTCTCAATAGGGATGAGTGGGCCCGTGGAAGTTCAGGTCCATCGGGTCCAACCGAACTTTAGTCCAAAGTTCGGTTCAGGTACCAGAACTCTACCCGAAACGTTACCTACAACCTGTACACCTACTGTACAAGTCAATGGTGACCCTAACTTTTGTGCTGTGAAATGGTCGCAGTAATGGCTAGGGGGTTGCATAAGCCTCTTTGTCTCTTTCCATCTGTTTTTGGAGCTCAGCAACAGACACTAGATGTATAAAAGACTCCCTCTCCCTTAGGAAGTCGCCAAGCAGCCAGAGTCCTGAACTCAAATCCCAGTTCCCAGGAAGGCAAGTGTTGAAACATTGTCCCCTGGTCCCGGTGTGCCCTGTTTTGTTTCTGACCACTGTGTCTGAACAGAGCAGTAGTCCGTGTCAGCGAACCTGAGCTGCAGTACCAGGTTCAGCCTAAGGCCGGGATCACACATAGGCGAGATACGGCCGAGTCTCGCAGGTGAAATCCCTCCTCTGGCGCTGGCACTCCGGAGCGGAGCATGCAGCCGCACAGTAACACATGGAGCTGCACACTTCGCTCCCAAGTGCCGACGCCAGAGGAGGGATTTCACCTGTGAGACTTGGCTGTATCTCGAGGATGTGTGATCCCGGCCTAAGAGTGGTACCTGGCGGCTCTTTGCAGCCCAGCCCGTCTCCACCATCAGGAGCTCCAGTGAACGCCTGGTAGCCGCATAGCTGTGCCCCTTCCTAGGTAGGCCCGGCCCTGTGGCACAGTGGCTCCACAAATCCACATGCTCCATCGTTGAGCGTAACAATATTTTTTTTGGTTTTCATAGTTTCCTACCTATTGATATGTGGAAATTCTGAATTATATAAAATTTGCTTCTTAAACATTTCTTTAGATTAGTAATCATTCTGTTTTTGCCATCTATTTTTATTATGCAATTTATGTGTGGCTGATAGGAATTATTGTACAGTTACAAATAAATTCAGCCTATGTGTTGTTACTATATTGTTTCCTGAAGCAGCAGTGTAATGTAACCTAGTAACATATGTATACTTACTATATTTCAGTAACAACAATTATTATTTTCTTGTGTATAATATTATATCTAACTCTTTGCTCATTGATCATTATGTGTAAGTGACGTGGGAGTGCCGAGCGGGCTATTTAGTCTTTAGTCATGGTGTCACGTTTAAAAAGGGCTTAAAGCTGAAACGCGTCGCGGATGTATGATGCCTAACCTGATAAATTAATCTACAAGACTGAGCTACAGAATTGAGTCTTTGAGTGCGCACGGTCTGTATGAAGCCTGGCAGGTGGCAGACATTACTGGCTGGCATGTGGGCATCAGGAAAGCTAAATAAATGGAGAGTAAGCGTATGTCACATTGAAGAAAAAGTTTAGTCTGTTAGGATAGATCAGGATAGTGCGGTAGTTTAGCCTTGATAAAGAAATATAAGTGCACAATGTGGTCTCATGTATGAGGATGGGACAAATATGGGAAATATTTTAGTTTGCAGTGATAGGAGGTAGAGAGTAGATGGTTGGTTTACTAAGTTCATCCAGGCGGATCAGTGTGCCTGTCTGTGGGCCTGAGCCTGGTACTACAGCTGAGCCACGTTCTCATAAATAGGGATAAGCTACAAAGCCGGGCACAACCAAGCGTGTGAGCGAGACGTTAGGAACAGCTGAGGGCCTTTATAGGCCCAGCTTCATATAGGTGCTCTCAGGTATGGGGCTAAGTGCAGTACTAGGCACATCCACAAATATGGATGTGAAGGGTTATGGCACTGTCTGCAACGTGGCTGAGCTGCAGTGCCGAGTAAAGCTACACCTATGGACAGGTGAGAGGCGAAACGCGCGTTGGGGGTTCTTTCTGAATCCAACTCGGTGTCTGCCACCTTCTTCTATTTTACCGGTAAGCGCTGCTTTATTCACTTATACAGTGGTTGCAGTGATACTCATTCACTTGCACAGAGTATGTACCTAATAATAGCTCTCTGCCATTACATGTATTGATCTAGCTGGCGACTCACACCGGGGGTGTCCTCTTTATTCTATCCTGATGCACTTTATTGAATTTTGTACCTTTTGTATGCACATTTTTTGATGAATTGTTAATAAAATATTACTGCTTTTTAAACCTAGATACTCCTTTGTTCTCTTCTTCTTACCTATGGACAGGTGAATGGGCATGGCATTCTCTGGGATGTGGCAGAACTCAAGTACCAGGCACAGCCGCACATATGGACTAGCCGTGTGAGTCCCTGGAATTGGGCTGAGATGTAGTATCAGGCACACTTGTATACAATTATAAAGTTAGTACGGTTAATAAAAAACATCCATGAAGTTCAACCGAGGGATGGGACTAGATAAAGGGAACTATCATAGGGACTAGATAAAGGGAACTATCAAGGTGCTATTGTAACACATAATCCATTCTGTTTTTCTTTCCTGCCATCAATTGGATCAACATTCTCTTCTAAAAAAAAAGCATGCAAGCCCGTTTTTAAACCATCAATGGTTCCTACTGTGAGGTGACATTAGTAGTTCTCGTGGTAAATAACCTTTTGTCTCCTATGGAGATTTTATCCTAATTCCTCTAAATGAAGGGAGTGTCCTCTTGAAATAGCTTTTAAGAATACTGTTTGTACAAGTTGTCTCTTCTCAAGACTAAAAACATATCAGTCTTTCAAAGGAAATAACTAAAGGTACCGTCACACTCAGCAACTTTGCAACGAGAACGACAACGATCCGTGACGTTGCAGCGTCCTGGATAGCGATCTCGTTGTGTTTGACACGCAGCAGCGATCTGGATCCTGCTGTGATATCGCTGGTCGGAGCTAGAAGTCCAGAACTTTATTTGGTCGTCAGATCGGTGTGTATCGTCATGTTTGACAGCAAAAGCAACGATGTCAGCAATGTTTTTACATGGAGCTAACAACCAGCGAGAACGAGAAGTGAGTCGCCGTTACGTCACTGGATCGCTCCTGCATCGTTCTGGAGTTGCTGTGTTTGACGTTTCTACAGCGACCTAAACAGCAACGCTCCAGCGATCTAGTTTAGGTCGGCTCGTTGTCTATATCGCCGCAGCGTCGCTGAGTGTGACGGTACCTTTTGATCCTGCATGTCTCCTTATCAGTTTGGTGGCTCTTCTTTGTATCTTCTTTGTGGCATCTTTTCTAAGAACTAGTGCCCAGAACTGAACTGTACATTTGAGACGAGGTTGCACTGACGCTGTATTATGTCCCTGTCCTGCCAGTCCATGGCTCTTAATACAAGACAATATCCTACTGGCCACAGAAACCACGGCGTGAAAATTGCATTGTGTGATTTAGACCATGTGCACACGTTCAGTATTTTTCGTGTTTTTTTCTCTTTTTTTCGCTATAAAAACGTGATAAAAACGCGGGAAAAACCGCTTACATATGTCTCCCATTATTTTCAGTGTATTCCACATATCTTGTGCAAATGTTGCATTTTTTTCCGCTAAAAAATCGCATCGCGGAAAAAAAAGCAACATGTTCATTAAATTTGCGGAATTGCGGGGATTCCGCACACCTAGGAATGCATTGATCTGCTTACTTCCCGCACGGGGCTATGCCCACCATGCGGGAAGTAAGCAGATCATGTGCGGTTGGTACCCAGGGTGGAGGAGGAGGAGACTCTCCTCCACGGACTGGGCACTGTATAATTGGTAAAAAAAAAGAATTAAAATAAAAAATAGTCATATACTCACCTTCGATGGCCCCCGCAGTCTTCCCGCCTCTCTGGTGCATGCTGCCGCTTCCGTTCCTATAGCTGGTGTGTGTGTGAAGGACCTGCGATGACGTCGCGGTCACGTGACCGCGACGTCATCGAAGGTCCTGCACACACACCATCTATAGGAACGGATGCCGCTGAGGAGATCGGCTGTTTGCGGAAGGTGAGTATAACCATTTTTTTAATTATTTTTAACATTCTATCTTTTACTATTGATGCTGCATAGGCAGCATCTATAGTAAAAAGTTGGTCACACTTGTCAAACACTATGTTTGACAAGTGTGACCAACCTGTCAATCAGTTTTCCAAGCAATGCTACAGATCACTTGGAAAACTTTAGCAAGCTTGCAAAATGCTAAAAAAACGCGAAAGAAACGAGAAAGAAAAGGAAAAATAAACATGCGGATTTCTTGCAGAAAATGTCCGGTTTTCTTCAGGAAATTTCTGCAAGAAATCCTGACGTGTGCACATACCCTTACAAGTACACCCAGATCCTTCTCAACAAGTGACTCTCCTAGTTTTACTGCTCCTAGAACATATGGTGGCTGTGGGTTATTAATGCCCAGATGCAGAACTTTATATTTATCAACATTGAACTTCATCTGTCAAGTGGATGTCCAAACACTCCATATGAATGAGCCATTATGGAGGGCTGAGCTGCAGTACCAGCCTTAGGGCTTTTTCATATGTCAGTATTTGGTTAGTATTTTGCATCCGTATTTGTATGAAAAACCAGGAGTGGAACTTTTACAGAGAAAAGCCTAAGATTGAAAGATTGTCACCGGTTCTGTGTTTTGGAGACACTCCAGGTTTTGGCATACAGATACTGATGAAATACTGATCCAAATTACCGATGTGTGAACATGGACTTAGATGCACCTATGAATTAGGCTGGGGTCACACATGGCGTAAGACAATACGCCACGTATTATACGTCCGTACTACGGCCGTAATACGGAGAAATGTTCCCAAAATAGTGATCCGTAGTCAGGGTGTGTCAGCGTATTTTGCGCATGGCATCCTCCGTATGTAATCCGTATGGCATCCGTACTGCGAGATTTTCGCGCAGGCTTGCAAAACCGACATCTAATGGATTTATGTGCTCAAATGTTCGGGAAAACATATATACAGTATATATATATATATATATATGTCATTGTGACACATATATATATATTCTGTATTTAGATTTCAATCAGCGCGATATCTGTGAACAGCCGGTAATTCAATTGCCGGCTTTTCATTTCTCCTGCACAAACCCGACAGGATATGAGACATGGTTTACATACAGTAAACCATCTCATATCCCCCTTTTTTTTGCATATTCCACACTACTAATGTTAGTAGTGTGTATGTGCAAAATTTCTGCGATGTAGCTGCTAAAATAAAGGGTTAAATGGCGGAAAAAATTGGCGTGGGCTCCCGCGCAATTTTCTCCGCCAGAGCGGTAAAGCCAGTGACTGAGGGCAGATATTAATAGCCAGGAGAGGGTCCATGGTTATTGGCCCCCCCGTGGCTACAAACATCTGCCCCCAGCCACCCCAGAAAAGGCACATCTGGAAGATGCGCCTATTCTGGCACTTGGCCACTCTCTTCCCACTCCCTGTAGCGGTGGGATATGGGGTAATGAAGGGTTAATGCCACCTTGCTATTGGAAGGTGACATTAAGCCAGATTAATGATGGAGAGGCGTCAATTATGACACCTATCCATTATTAATCCAATTGTAGGAAAGGGTTAAAAAACACACACACACATGATTGAAAAGTATTTTAATGAAATAAACACAGCGGTTGTTGTAATAATTTATTGTTCTCTCAAATCCATTTGCAGTCCCTCGCTTGGCAACATAATAAACGCACAAGATACATACCTTCTGATGTACTGTCAGGTCCAACGATGTAATCCATCTGAAGGGGTTAACTAATATTACAGGCACGAGCCCTGCAATAATGCAGCTGTGCTCCGTGCTTGTAATTCCCCTGCGAATGAATGAAATGTATGTCATTGACCTACATTTCATTCATTCGCGGTGAGGCGCCCTCTGGTGGATGTTCTCATGAACTGCAGCCTGGGAACTTTTTCCCACGCTCCAGGTCATATGAGGACATCCACCAGGGGGCGCATCACCGCGAATGAATGAAATGTAGGTCAATGACCTACATTTCATTCATTCGCCAGGGATTACAGGCACGGAGCACAGCTGCATTAGCAGGGCTCCTGCCTGTAATATTAGTTAACCCCTTCAGATGGATTACATCGTTGGACCTGACAGTACATCAGAAGGTATGTATCTTGTGCGTTTATTATGTTGCCAAGCGAGGGACTGCAAATGGATTTGAGAGAACAATAAATTATTACAACAACCGCTGTGTTTATTTCATTAAAATACTTTTCAATCATGTGTGTGTGTGTTTTTTAACCCTTTCCAACAATTGGATTAATAATGGATAGGTGTCATAATTGACGCCTCTCCATCATTAATCTGGCTTAATGTCACCTTCCAATAGCAAGGTGGCATTAACCCTTCATTACCCCATATCCCACCGCTACAGGGAGTGGGAAGAGAGTGGCCAAGTGCCAGAATAGGCGCATCTTCCAGATGTGCCTTTTCTGGGGTGGCTGGGGGCAGATGTTTGTAGCCACGGGGGGGCCAATAACCATGGACCCTCTCCTGGCTATTAATATCTGCCCTCAGTCACTGGCTTTACCGCTCTGGCGGAGAAAATTGCGCGGGAGCCCACGCCAATTTTTTCCGCAATTTAACCCTTTATTTCAGCAGCTACAGCGCTGAAATTTTGCACATACACACTACTAACATTAGTAGTGTGGAATATGCAACAAAAAAGGGGATATGAGATGGTTTACTGTATGTAAACCACGTCTCATATCCTGTCGGGTTTGTGCAGGAGAAATGAAAAGCCGGCAATTGAATTACCGACTTTTCACTAACAGCGCTGCGTATTTCTCGCAAGTCACACTGCTGGTCCGTGTGGAATCCGTATTTTTCTCGCCCCCATAGACTTTCATTGGCGTATTATTTGCGCAATACGCTGACAAACGCAGCATGCTGCGATTTTGTACGGCCGTAGAACGCCGTATAATACTGAACCGTAATATACGGCTAATAGGAGCAGCCCCATTGAGAAGCATTGTGCCGTATGTAATGCGAGTTTTACGTACGTAGTTTTTGCGCTCTTACGTACGTAAAACACGCATGTGTGACCCCAGCCTTAGACACTGTGAAAGGGGAGCCGCACTTTCTAGAATGGGGTTGGGCTGCAATAAGCATAGTGCGTAGATGTGCCACTATAAAGAGAGATCTCTGTTCTCAGAATGCCAACCATCCAGAAATAGGGCACTTTTTTGCATTGTCCATAATTTATTTTTATTTTTTTTACGGCATCTGGGATTTTTTTTTTTACGCTGAAAAAAACGTATACAGATTAATTTTATCTTGATTGTCATTAGTTTACAGTGAATGCAGCTGATGTCTATATATCTGAATTGTGGGCTGTAGGCTTGGATCACTGATAATCATAAGGATTTATTATGGTTTTCCAATATGTCTGTAAAAAATATTGATTTTTGGTAAGCTGTCCAGAAAAAATAAAAAGTCAAGTTGGCAACCCTGTTTTTTTTTCCTGCCCCTGATCAATGTGTTTTCCGAAAATTATCCTAGTATTATCCTAATGATGATTTTATCCCAGTATCTGATATTCTGAGCTGTGTACACCTGAGCATATTCGTTCTTTATCTGGAGTTATTGCTGCCATTTAGAGCTATTTACATCCCTTATTGGGTGTATTCAATATAGAAACTTCAGGCTGGTTTTGTGATGTCGTAAAGATGGGGAAAACCTCATAGGCTATGTGCACACGTAAGAAAAGAGGTGCAGAATTTTCTGCACAAAATCCGCAGCTCCTGGCAGAATCCGCAGCTGCGGATTTACCGTGGATTTTGTACGGTTTTTATGCGGAATTGCTGCGGATTTTGGCACTGCGGATTTATAACATGGAGGGGTGCAGAAACGCTGCAGATCCACACAAAAGAAGTGACATGCACTACTGTGAAATCCGCAGCAATTCCGCATGGATTTTTCTGCACCATCTGCACAGCTATTTTTTTTTTTACATTGATTTACATTGTACATTGTAAAAGTGCGGATCTGCAGCGTCCCATTGTGTGCACACAGCCATACAGTGATAAAATGAAACAGATATTCCCTAGGAAACCAGAGAGGATCCTATCTTTACCAAGCATAGGTGGTTTTCTTCATATTAATGGAACAAGAACCAACAAAGTCCTGGATCATTTATCAGAGAATCAAACATACAAGAATGAAACCTTCACAGACGAGTTTCATGATGGATGAGGAACATTTCCATCCTCTGCTGAGACTTTTAAGTGGATGACAGAGAAGATAGACGTCTACCCAGGACATGTAGCCTACAATAGGAAACCCGAAAGAGAATAGCGCGGCCCTTTGTCCCTGGATTCTACACTGATGCGCAGTGTTAACCACAGTGTCATTGATACATTGCTACGTTCTTAAGCCATTCTCTTTGTAGAAATGATATTGTGCTTTTGACACTTTTTTATATAGGGATATACAGTATAATGGCCCATTGTGTGCTTGCTTGAAAGATTTGAGGATTTGAAGAAAGATCTGCTGCTAGAGGTACAGATTTACAGTTTCCAGCTGGGAGTTAAGGGGTAAAGTTTCTCCTTGTGGAGAGTGACAAACCAGGCCTGGCATGTCAGAGTGAGGAGACTTATGTGCCATGCATATGCATATAAAAATGCAAATTGTCTCTTCAGAGAGGAAGAGGACTTGCCACCTGTTGGCAGTAGCAATCCTAAAAGTCACTATCGACCCTTTTACGAGCCTTGCCATATGATTTCGAAAAAAAAAAACAAGACAGAATCTCAATTTGCAGACAGTGTTTCGGGGTGTTGCCCTTCATCAGTGCAAAGTATGAGATCTGATTTGTCTACGCGGGAGTAAAATTGTTAGATAAATGGGTTAGTTATCCAAATGTAACTTTTAAATCTAAACTCAGATGTCCATATTTTACCGGCTGCAATGATTAGGCCAACTACGGGTCTCCTGTCTGGAAAATACAAACTAATATAAGCCTTTGAGGTTGTTAGTTCTGGTTAGGAAATTTTAGTTAACAAAAATGAGATGTATACTTTTTTGGGGGGTACAATATACTGAAATACTATAGTATTGCAGTGTACTGTAAATGTAGGTCCTAAACTAGGCAAGACTTTAATATTGTAGCAACATCTTAGGCCTCATTCACACGTCATTTTTTTCACGTACAAGAAACACGGACCCAGTTTCATCAGTGATTTTCATCAGTTTCATCAGAGTTTGATCCGATTTTTAACAGTTTTCTCGTATGTGAAAAAAAAAACCGGTTCATGAAAATTGGACCACACTCCGATGGTATCCAAGTGCTTTGTGATTTTTATCATGGACCCACAGACTTGCGTTGCCATTTTTGATCAAAAACACGGGATTAAGATTAGACTTGTCTCTGCAATTTTGCGCCAAACATTTCTGCGGAAAAAATCACGGACATGTGAACTGCCTCATTCACTACTACAGGTAGGAAAATTATTCGTAAAAAAAAACAGAACGTGTACAGAAAAACTGAAGTGTGAATGAGGCCTTACTCATATCCTCACAATACACAATTTTTGGGGCGCAAAACACTGCAATATTATAGTATTGAGGTGTACTGTAAATTTAGGGCCTAAACCAGATAACCTTTTAATAACGTAGCAACATCATACTCCTGTGCTCTAATCTGATACTGAAGCTTTAGGAAATGAATGAGCTATGGACCCTTGTAACTGAAAGAACCTAACACATGTAGAATCTCAATGATACAGCAGTAAGCCAACACAAAAGGGTAATTGTCACCATAAGACGTGGAGATCCTGTGGCCAGAATGTGCTAAAATAAAAAGATTGGGGGGAAATTATTAATTTTTGGGTGGATTTTCGCTTCCTATTGGCTTTTACTTTAGCAGATTGCCATAGAAAAAGAACAACTCTGTACAGTTACGGCCGGTAATAAGGTGGATTCTGCTTCTAAAGAGCTAAACTTTCAAAAGAACAACAAATAAAATGTCTGTACCCGGTGTCCAGCCGCTTCCGCTTATTTAATAAATCTCCTTTGGGCTACAATGCAATTAAAATAGAGGAAGCAGACCTTCCTGGCACAAGGCTAATAAATCAGTCTAGGACCAGACTTCAGACACAGATCTGTCTTAAAGACTCCGCCGGTGTGTTGTGATCCAGAGCTGCCATTCCAGCCATCCTTTGTACGCTGGGTACATTTCATTGGGCTTTTATAGGATTGTATTTATATTCCTCCTGTATGTGAAGGTGAATCTACTACTGGCAATGACCTTGTTAGTATAATTTACCACGACTACTGAGTTCTGTGCATTGATGTAAATCGTTGCTTTGTTCTTGTATGTGAATCTTAGGGAGATCCAGGATACATGACTGTAGACAGAGACATGACTTTTGTAGCAAGGTTGATACTTCAGGGGGTTGTCTACTACTCTCACAACCCCTTTTCAATCCCTGTGTTTGCAGCTCTCACTTCATCCGGATTAACAGTATGTGATTTGTCCGAAGACGAGGAGAGTGAAGCCAGCTCTGATTGGCTGCAGGGATTGCGTGACATAATAATGTCACGCTATCACTGGGAGAGCCAGTGCCGACAACGCTGGAACAGCAACGAGACCGAAGGCGAGAATAGGCGCTTTTATTTTACTGGGGGCAAAAATAGGGATTGAGGAAGGTTTGTCCAGAGTAGTGGAAAAACCCTTTAACGGAGGCTGTCAGATGCTGTGACCCTGAAAGTTCTAGGTAGGAGAGGTGTAGAGCTGCTTAGCTTGCCTCAGCAAGTTTTTGTTTTGCTTAATTTTTTTCTCTTTTGCTTTCAAGAATGATAACATTTTATTTTGCCATCACAATGAGGGCTTGCTTTTATTTGCAGGACAAGTTGTCGCTTTGATACCATTCACTTCACCGTTCAAAGTACTGAAAAATGGGAACAATAATCAAGTGAAGTGAAATGGGGAAAAAAAATTCTGACTTTTTTTGTTTTATTTTTACTGTGTTCTATGTGCGGCAGTAAAATTTAGTTGGAAATATGATTTTGTCAGGTCACTACAATAACAGCAGAAGCAAACTTGCATATTTTTTTTTTTATTTAGTAGGTCCGGGCGACCATGACAATGCGTCAGTACCCCACAATCGTGGACCTATGGGAGCCTGTCTGTGCCATTTCAGTGCTGCTGTTAGTCATTGGCAGCGGCATTTTACGTTAAAAGTACCGTATTTAAAAAGAATATGATCATTTTCTTTAATTTTTCATCACTATATAAAAAATGAATAAATTAATGAATACAACTTTACAATTTTCACACTGCTCATTAGACCTAATTGAAGGCTCCCAATTCCCATTGTGTGCATGGACATTGGCAGTAATAAACTGATTCAGGCCCTATCATTTGTACTGAAGCTTATGAGCTTCTAATCAGGTCATTGTGAAGGGAGGAGGAGAAGGTGAGCTGTGTCTATCACCTCTTGTCCACTACTTAGATAACCCCTTTTTAAATTCTGTATTTTCCCGTTTAAAATAAAAATAACAGGTAATTGCCTTCCAGAATGGCGCTGTTACAAAGATACCAACATGAGCGCTGTAGCAAATCAGCGGCCACTAATATTTTGGAGCACTCACACCTCCCCCGGATATCCTGTTTTATCAGATTTGCGTAGAGGTGTTACCTGTCATTGTAATCCTGCCTCTGATGATAATGAGGCTGCTGAAAACTCTTCTTGCGAGGACAGGAAGTGTCCCAGTGGCCAGTGTGCAAATTGCAAGATCACTATTTTCTTTATACAAATTGTGATATGAAAGAAAACATTACCAGATTTAGAAATACATGTAACACAAACCTGATTTATACAATTGGTCATTTTCTGGTGACGCATTCTCTTTAGGTGCCCGCTGTACGATCAAAGCAGGAGTCTGCAACAACAGAAAGCACTTAGGGACCGCCTTAGGAGCATGTGCAGGAGCCGTATTCTCAAAAATAAAACTTCATTTTCTCATTATTACTGCTGCCAAAACAGTAAGGTATACCTAAACATCTGTCTACACCTATCTATTTCTATAGGGATCAAACCTTCTGACAGGCTCCCTCTAAAAGCTACACATACGTTCTGTATATGCTCTATCGTAGCGGTGGGGAATCTTTTACCTGCCAAGGGCCATTTGGATATTTATACCATCCTTCATGGGATATACAAATCACGCACTGACCACCCACGAAGTACATGCTCACGCTGGCACTGGTGTCAGGACGTAATCTTTCATTGCACCCTCCTTAGCATTCAGTAGTGAACAATGCCCACGGAGCAAGAAGAAATTAATGGTTCAGCGGCCGTAAAAACTACAGGTGCCAGCCCAAGCGCTGTGGTCCCAAGGAATCTGCCTGGGGTCCGGATAAAATGTAGTCGAGGGCTGTAAACTGTTCGCAGGGCTCCCAACCTCTGGTCTATGGATACCAATGTAAGAGGCAAGACCAGAGCCGTAGTCATGGCCGAGCACTCCAGTGTATCAGTGCCCTGGCGTCTCGTTACATGAAAACACTGTCCATTACTTTGCGTACCTGTGACTCCACTTTCTGCGCCGTCAGGGTCACCTCTGTTTCGCTGTGGGTTCCATCAGTCAGTGTAATAAACATTGAGACACACTCCTTTTCATCTTTCAAATAAACAACTTTACTGTTAGCGTTACGCAGCACATCCAGATTCTTCACAGCATTTACAACAGGATTCGCATTACTATTAAATAGATGTGGACATGAAAATGTACACATCGGTACTTGCGCTGGTATAGCTGCCTATCGATACTACTTCCCCACAGAATGTAAAACAAAGGAAAAAGGGAATGATATAAGCCCAAGGCTGAATTAATAAACTTAAAATCAGTGAACCAGCATGCACGCCTGGTTAAAAAGAATGATCGGTTCTTACCCTTAATGTGAAGCCATAAGGGAAGTAAAAGTCATCCTGAATGAAAGTCTGCTGTTGAGGAAAGTTCTCCAGATTCCGCTTGATTGCTCGGGCCGGTAACAATTCGTGCAACCCCCGTATGCAGCACAGCAATCTCGTGGAGACAACTCGAATCCCCCTCCGGTGCGAGCAGTGTAAACGGCGCCTGCGCAGGACCTGTGAGCCGTGGTGACGTGACCGCGCACGTGACGAGGTATACCTGAGGAAGGAGACAGACGTCTCCGAAACGCGTTGTTCTGTTCTTTTGGTCCATATCGCCATCCGTACTCGCACCCCTCGTCACGTGCGCGGTCACGTCACCACGGCTCACAGGTCCTGCGCAGGCGCCGTTTACACTGCTCGCACCGGAGGGGGATTCGAGTTGTCTCCACGAGATTGCTGTGCTGCATACGGGGGTTGCACGAATTGTTACCGGCCCGAGCAATCAAGCGGAATCTGGAGAACTTTCCTCAACAGCAGACTTTCATTCAGGATGACTTTTACTTCCCTTATGGCTTCACATTAAGGGTAAGAACCGATCATTCTTTTTAACCAGGCGTGCATGCTGGTTCACTGATTTTAAGTTTATTAATTCAGCCTTGGGCTTATATCATTCCCTTTTTCCTTTGTTTTACATTCTGTGGGGAAGTAGTATCGATAGGCAGCTATACCAGCGCAAGTACCGATGTGTACATTTTCATGTCCACATCTATTTAATAGCATTTGTATTATTTACAATCCTCTGTGGTGATTGTTGTACTCGCTGCAGGCAAACTGCCTTGTGACTCATAGCGCCACTCATAACCTTCTTTTTGAGGATTCGCATTACACATTTCCTCTTCTTTCCTTGCACTTTCCTTCCTGTCACACAGCACACACCCGGGTCGGACCGTGCCGCACGGTTCCTCAGCATCCTCCCAATTCAGGTCTGCCACAGTTAGACCTTCCTTAGTCTGTTTTGCCCCAGACAAAAGAATTTCTGTCTCCGAAGCTAGTTGCCACTTGGTGAGCGACCAGCCCTTCTATAATGTGCTTTGTGATGACCCAGCGAACTCCTGTTCTAAGCTCACTGCATCTGGCACTTCCCTCAGCAGCTGTTTCGCCCCGATACTGAGGGCATCTGCCCAAGCTATAAGCTGCCACATCCTGGAGCTACCTGTGCCCCCCGTACTGTCTTGTTTCTCCTTTCACGCTGCTGTTCTGGCCTCTGCTGTTCCGGCCCGAAACTGTGGATGGCTGGGCTTTTCTCTTAATAAAACGTTACATGGTAGCTGCTATTGTCCTGGGCACTTAAGCCTGTGTGGACTGTCTGGGCACTCAGGCCCCCTCTGACTCTAATTAGGAAGTCCTCTCTGTCTTAACTGCAGCTGACCCCTCCTATCATGAAAATTCACATTATTGTGCCCCCTCTAGTGTCTAAGCTTCAATACTACACTTTCCCTATTTAACAAGTACTTGCAATATAAAATTATATACATTAGGCACATAGCAGCACAAATAAGCAATGAACATTGAGCAAGAATGGTAATACACATAGTAGTGTAGCAGTACCAATAAAATACACATCTTTAGAAGAATGGTAATACACATAGTAGTGTAGCAGTACCAATATAACATTATACCTAGACATATAATACAGATGAGAGAGAAAGGAAGGGCACAACAGAAACATTATTTACTCCCCTACACCACCACAGTACATTATACTAGAGCATCTCAAATGTTACTACTGTGGTCTCATCAGACATAGCAAGATGATGCCTAGGTGTCGTATAATGGCTATGATCCCTGTGTCTCGCCACCTATTATAATCAAAGGCCATGCCAAATTTTTAAATATCCTAATTTTTCTTTTCTTGAACCTTGTTTCTTAATAAAAAATAAGTCAGTAAACCAAAGATTGCTGTAACTTTGTAAAGGACTGCATTGAAATGGTTGAGTACTAGGCTCCCATACACAATAGATAGCTGTCGGCCGATGGTATGGTCACTCGTTCAGCCGGCAGGTATCTCGCCAGCTCTCGTTCTGCCGAGTGCTCCTGTGTCCTCTGTAAGAGCTGCTGTCAGACTCTGGCGGTGGCTTATCTTTTGGAGAATAAAAGGATCTACAGTCTAAAATTGGACATGCCGGATCCTTTCCATCGGTCGGTGGCCCCCATACACATTGCACTGCCTATCAAACCCATCAGTATCATCCGGTCCGGCCAACATTAGTGTAGTGTGAATGGGGGCCTGAACCCCTGTTACCAATCCCATCCTGATTTTACATGTGAGACCCTAAGCAGTAAATGTACCGTAATCTCCATTATCTTACAGTCTTGTAATGTACCACCCTAGGCTACATACACACTGGCATTTCAGGATATGCTCTCTGCTGAGATGTATTCTAGTTCCTACGAGCAGAGGGGAAGTGGAGCTTAGAACGCCATTGGGGTTTCTTCGTTTTGTGCATGCCACAATCAATCTGCAGCAATGAGTCACTCCACGCCTGTATGTGAGGAAATTATTGCCACAGAGGTCAGTGATCCATGTGATTTGCTTTTTAGTTGCTGGACTAATAACCTATTAGCCTCGGTTTTCAGTATAGAATATCCGAGATCAGCAAGACAGTGCTACATGTATCACGGTATAATAGACGCGAGGGATAAGAAGACTGTGCTACATATAAGAAAACCAAGGGCTTTTTTCTACACAACCTTATAATGTCTGTGCTTCCTTCCATAATGTTGGACTAAAGAAGAAAGTCTGGCTATGATCTATTCAAGCAGCTGTCCGATTTACAAAAGCCTTTTTATTATCCTACTAGGAAATTTTCAGTAAATGAAGTCGCCCTTTCGGTACCTAAGAGTGACTACAAAATTTGTCTCTTGCTCCGAAGGGCCAAACATGACTTTCCATTGCATATTTGATTTCAGTGGACACTGTGTAATACCTCATTTCTCCAGTGGTGTCACTGTAGGGAAAATGAACACTAGGTAGCTCGCAGAAAAAAATCAGACATGTGCGCCAAGTGCCCACTTCATTGTCTATTGGGCTGCTGGTGGTAGCCGAGAACAAAGCTGGACTATCTTCAGGGAATGGTGGCACATATGAGTCTGATGCTTGGACCGTCGGGTCCCAACAATGGAAACCCCAGTCAACAGGAAGTTAGCACCTATCATTAAATAAGGGTTGACTTATCAAAATGGGATCACTCCTTTAAGGGTCGGGCTCCTTTCTGCCCATTTTTAGGCTATGTTCCCACGATGAGCTTTTGGTGAGTTTTTGATGTTTTTTATATAATTTAGGTTACTTGTGTTTTTTATACATTTTTGATGTTATGTTTTTTTTTGTCTCTTGTTGGTATGTTTGTTTTTGATACTTCCTGGTATTTGGCTTTGACAGTGATGTGCGGATTTAATTCATTTTTTAGTGAGTTTCCGCAGTGGAAACGCACGAAAAACACGTGGATTTTATGCATCTGGTGCACGTCTATGGGGAAAAATCCGCACAGACAGCTCAGCGTACCTGCAACAAAAATTGACATGTTACGGATTTGAAAGTTGCGCCGCCGGCCAGTTTATACTGAGTAATGAAGCAAAGTGGGCAGGAGATTTCTATAAATCCATCCACTTTGCTGGAACTGTAAGACATCTTGGAATTAGGAAAAATAGGCAGCATCAAAAACTCCTGGTGTGCACACAGCCTTATTCTGCAGCAGTTTTGGGTGCCTCCACTGTATGTGGGTAACAATGGTGAACCAGACCCTTCTCAGTGTAAGCCTAGGTAGAGCGGCCGATAAAAGCTCGCTCATAGCTTACAGTATTTCTCGGCAAAAATTTCCACTAATCATCTGCTCATAACAACAACGAGCGCAATAATCAACAGCTTGAGTAAACCTTGATCTTGCTGTTTGCTTTGTGCATGTATTGGTCCTGCATCATACACCACTAATTAATGCGGCGTGGTAAATATGACAGGGTGATCCTCTGCGTTCTCTGCGGGTGTAATACACATGTGTTTATTTTATTCATGGAGACCTTTAGAATTAATAAAAATAACCACATTTGTGTGCGGCATGACATTAGGAGGCCGGATACTTGTAGCGTGATGTGCTAGTCATGTCCTACAATATGCCGGTGAAGACAAATGGGGCGAGTTACTAGTGCAGCAGAATTCTGCCCAAATCGCACCGATTGTAACGGTCGGTGTCTGGAAAAGAAGACGCGCAGGTAAGAGGAATCATAAAGAGGAGTCTGTATTAATAGCGTTCACCATTATTGTAGGAAAAATAGGTATCAACCAGCTAAGGGATGGCATAAGGAAACGTGTCTAAGATGTCTAGCAAGATGTGCCAAATTTATCATACAGCGTGCGCCTCTGTGATTCATTTGGCACCGTTTCTGCCACGTCTCGTTTCATCCTGTCTAAATTTAGGACAGTAATAAATCTCCCCCATTGTGTTTTATACAACATTAAACATATTGAACTCACACAATTAAACTCCACAATTAAAGCCACTTGTCCCCATTATTTATTTTGGTCAGGCGCTCAACACAAGTCTCGATTATTGATCCACAAGAGTATGGAATGGTCCCTAAATAAAATGTGTGCCACTTTTATTAGAGGTACCTGTCCAACAAAGAACTATAAGGAAAACATATCTATTTTAATTTATTATTATGTATTTGTTCTCTGATGCTTAATAAATGTGGCTAACTACACGACTACATTAATAGATTGAAGTAGTTCGCAGAAATTATGGTGGCCAACGTCCATCCTACCAAGGCCGCCGGTGAAGCCTTTTAGGCACTGTGTGCTGATGAAGCCGGGCCATATACACCCAGCTTCACTGCGCATGCGCCAGGATATTCATTGTGCATGCGCAGGATTTGGGGCAGGTCTATCAAGATGTTTTTAACTCAAGGACATCAATCAACTGCTGGGCAGAACTAGGACTCGGCCATCTTGACTCCTTTAGCAGTGGTCTTTGCCTCTTTGACAGAAAAGAGATCACTGGAATATGGCATGTTCAGGCATTGACCCCTTTGTGACTACCAATACGTCTTTTTACTGACCTCACACCCGACTGGTGAAAATGCATCAGCTGTCGACTGTACACTATAGCTGACACCTTGCGGTATCAAGCTTGATTAGTGCTGGCACCAACCATTGATTTTTAACCCCTTAGATGCTGCTGTCAATAGTGGCTACAGTATATAAATGGTTAACAGCGTGTGGGGGCTCCCTCCTTAACCCCGTCAGCACCCTGAGAACATGATTGTGTGGTCCTGATATTTGCCATCGCAATTCCTGGCCAAAAAACGGCCTTAAACTCTGCCAGCTAAAGTAACCTGTTAACCTGTTCAGAAGTCCGCAACATTTAGGTGGTGAAAATAACAGTTTTCCTTCCAGGCATGCTACTTTGTATTAATTCTTTAAAAGCAACTGAATGGTTAATAAACTACCTGAATGCAATTTTGAATACCTTGAGGGGTGCGGTTCACAAAATGGCATCAGTTTTGGGGATTTTATGACATTAAGGTTCGCCAAAGTCACTTCAAAACGGAATAGGTCCTTAAAAAAGTATGTTTTGTAAATTTTCTTGAAAAAATTAAAAATTGCCGCTACAGTTTTAAACCTTCTAGCATCCTAGCAAAACAAAAGGATATTTAAAAAATGGTGTTAATGTAAAGCAGACATGAAGGAAATGTTGTTTAATGACTGTTTTATGTTTGTCTGGATCAAAGGTGTAAATCATTCAACGTTTTAGAAGTGCAAATTTGGGGAATTTTTTTTGTCAAATTTCTGATATTTTTATAAATAAAATCAGAAAATATCAACATAAATTTACTATTAACATAAAGTACAATGTGTCACGAAAAAACATTCTCAAAATACATGAGATCTGTTGAAGGGTTTCAGAGTTATTACCACGTAAAGGGACACTAGTAAGAATTGAAAAATTTGGCTCTGTCACTAAGGGGTTTTAAAGGTTTTTTTTTATTATAATGAGGCATGTATTTGGGCTACAAACAACACGTCTGGAGAATACAGGAGCAGAACATTGAGTTAGGCCAGTCTCACACGTCCAGATAATTCTGGTATCGGAAAAATCGGTGTCCGTGTGCTCACGTGGCACATCAGTGTGGCACACGTGCGGCAGCCGTGTGCCGCCCGTGTGCCGACTGAGGACCACACGGACTGTGCAGGAGACAGCGCTAGAGTTAAGCGCTGTCCCCCCTGCGTGTGGTGCTGAAGCCGGCATTCATTCCTTCTCCCCAGCAGCGTTTGCTGGAGAAAAGACATGAAAAACCATGTTTTTTTTTATTTTTTGTGTGTTTAAAATAAAGTTCCTGGTCACCCATAGGGGTGGAGCCGCATATTCATCACTGTAATGAGCGGTACCACGTGATCGCTCACACAGGACAAGCTGCGGCACTGAGAGGAAGCATCGCGGGAGCTGGGTGAGTATTTTAATGCAAGCGGGCGGGCGCACGGGGTGGGAGGCGGGAGGTGACCAGGAACTTTATTTTAAACACAAAAAAAATAAAAAAACCTTGATTTTTCATTCCTTCTCTCCAGCAATCGCTGCTGGGGAGAAGGAATGAATGCCGGCTTCAGCACCACATGCAGGAGGGACAGCGCTTACTGTAGCGCTGTTTCTCCTGCGGCGGTACGTGCACACGGAGGAGAGTGCACACTGTGCTCCGTGTGCACGTGTGCGGGACGCTTTGCGGACCATGCTGCTGGAGAAAAACGGACATGTCTCCGTGTTTTGCACACGGACACACGGTCCGCGAAAAATCTCTTGACATGTGCAGAGAGACATTGATTTTAATGTGTCTATGTGTGTCAGTGTCTCCGGTAGGTGAGCAAACTGTCACCACACGTACCGGAGCCACTGACGTGTGAAACAGGCCTTACTGGTGGAGGTTGGGAGGCTAAAACCTTTATGACTGGTTTAACTAATCAGCAATTATATAAGGATTTGTGCAAATGCTCATATTACCAGTCCAAGTGCAAGTCTACAAAACACCAGATCAATATCAGTCTATGGGGCCGTGTACATGTCTGATTTCTTCCTGTCCAAGGTTAAAAAAAAATGCTGCATGCTTGTGTTTGACCCAATATTTGGATCACTCTTGGCCATGTAAGTCATTGAGTGCATGGAAAACATCGGACTGCCCTCAGATGACACTTGAGTGCAGTTTCATTTCCACAGACTGAGACAATGGAGAGGATGGAGAAATCTTGTACTCCCATCTTCTCACATGTGCTACAGCTCTCATACGAGGGAATTGGATCACACGATGCTGATACTCGGATCAGCCTTTGGTCACAGTTTGATCAGTGTCATTTACATAATTGACCCGGTTCTCTCAGTTAACAAATGTTTTGACTTAACCCTAAATCATCACTCCAAAGCTATGGCTGTCGGCTTCCCTCCTTTTGTCTAATTTGCTGCACCCTGCATGTTGTCAAGTGTAATCTATGTCTATCAGTAGTCATGCCAATTGCAGGTTACTCCTGTTTTCTGGTCTGTCAGAAAGCATACAATCATAACAGAGGCCATCTTGCATGCTGGAAAGCGATGCAAAGGAGGTTCCTGTAACTATAGTGCTGGCAGAATACAGTTATAAAGATTAAAGAATTAAAAACCATCTCTGCCTGATATTTTTTTTAAAGCCAATCAGATGCGATATTTGAGTGGTTGATACTGCTACATTGACCCAAGCATACATACAGGACTGTGCAAAAGGTTTAGGGTACCGTCTCACAGTGGCACTTTTGTCGCTACGACGGTACGATCCGTGACGTTCCAGCGATATCCATACGATATCGCAGTGTCTGACACGCAGCAGCGATCAGGGACCCTGCTGAGAATCGTACGTCGTAGCAGATCGTTTGGAACTTTATTTCGTCGCTGGATCTCCCGCTGTCATCGCTGGATCGGTGTGTGTGACACCGATCCAGCGATGCGTTCGCTTGTAACCAGGGTAAATATCGGGTTACTAAGCGCAGGGCCGCGCTTAGTAACCCGATGTTTACCCTGGTTACCATCGTAAATGTAAAAAAAAAAAACACGTACATACTCACATTCCGGTGTCCGTCAGGTCCCTAGCCGTCTGCTTCCCGCACTGACTGACTGCCGGCCGGAAAGTAAAAGCAGAGCACAGCGGTGACGTCACCGCTGTGCTCTGCTTTCACTTTACGGCCGGCACTCAGTCAGTGCGGGATGCAGATGGCGAGGGACCTGACGGACACCGGAATGTGAATATGTACGGTTATTTTTTTTACATTTACGATGGTAACCAGGGTAAACATCGGGTTACTAAGCGCGGCCCTGCGCTTAGTAACCCGATGTTTACCCTGGTTACCCGGGAACCTCGGCATCGTTGGTCGCTGGAGAGCTGTCTGTGTGATAGCTCCCCAGCGACCACACAACGACTTACCAACGATCACGGCCAGGTCGTATCGCTGGTCGTGATCGTTGGTAAATCGTTTTGTGTAATGGTACCCTAAGGCAGGTAAGGAAATAATGCTGCAAAGGAAGGATACTTTCAAAAATAGAAGCGTTAAGAGTTTATGTACATCAATTAACAAAAGGTAAAGTGAGTGAACAAAAGAGAAATCTAAAACTAAACAATACTTGGTGTGACCGCCCCTTTGTCCTCAAAACTTTATCAATCCTTCTAGATACACTTACACACAGTGTCTGAAGGAACTCTGCATGGAGCTTGTTCTAACCATGTATGAGGATGGACCACAGATCTGTCGATGTGCAGTTGTGGCCAAAAGTGAGTCTGACACAGATTTTGGTTTTCACAATATTTGGTGCTTCGGTGTTTTTAAATCTCTTTTAGGGTATGTTCCCACGGTCAGGATTGGCTCAGTATTTGCTCAGGATTTGACGCAGGTGAAATCTGCATCTGAGATCACTGGCGGGTCACCGTTTTTTTGACGTGTTTTTTTTTTTCATGCGTTTTTGATGCGTTTTTTCATTTCATGCGTTTTTTTGTCACTTGAAATAAAGCTAATTGAAAATTGGATTCTAGGAAGAAAGAAAAAGTGATTTCCTGTTTGCATATATATTGGGGTATGGTCCCATGGTCAGTAAACTCTGCGGGTTGGACGCTGCGTACATCTCCAGCGTCCAGCTGTTACAGCATAGTGACACAGCCGGACATACACGACACAGGAAGTGGAGGAAAGCACGGAAGCCCCCTCTTTAATAAATAAATAATAATTTTAAAAAAATGGCATGGGGTCCCCCTATGCTTGTTAACCAGCCAGAGTAAAGCAGACTACTGGGACTGGTATTTCAGGCTGGTAAGGATCCAATATCCATGAACCTTACCAGCCTGATAATACCAGGCCGCAGCAGTCTGCTTACCTTGGATGGTTAGCAAAAATAGTGGGATACCTTTAAAAAAAATAGCGTGGTATCCCCTTATATTTGTTAACCAGCTAGAGTAAAGCAGACTACTGGGACTGGTATTTCAGGCTGGTAAGCATCCAATATCCATGAACCTTACCAGCCTGATAATACCAGGCCACAGCAGTCTGCTTACCTTGGATAGTTAGCAAAAATAGTGGGATCTGTTAAAAAAAAAAATAGGGTGGTATCCCGCTATATTTGTTAACCAGCCAAGGAAAAAGCAGACAGCTGCAGCCCAGTATTCTCAGGCTGGCGAGGCCCATGGATTTGGGCCCTCACTAAAAATTGCATCCTGCAGCCGCTCCACAATTGGCACATCCAAAGATGTGCCAATTGTGGCAATTTACTCGGCTCTTCCCACTTGCCCTGTAGCAGTGGCAAGCGGGGTAATATTTGTGGCGTTGATGTCACCTTTGTTTGTCCGGTGACATCAAGCCCATGGCTCAGTTATGGAGAGGCATCTATAAGACAACTATACATTACTAATCCTATAGTTTTATGGTAAATAAAGACACGGCCAGAGTAAAGTCCATTAAGTGAAATAAAGACACAAGACTCCTTTAATATTCTAAATTAATCCATACTTATTGCAATGCCTAATTCCCCAAAGCCCTCAATCTCCTGTAAAAAAAGGAAAATAAAAAAGCAACAGTATACCCAGTGGTGGATTATAATTAGGTCAATCTGGGCATTACTGCCCTGACTGGTGTATTGGCCCGGTGGGCAGAGGGGGCCCGTATCGGGCCCCGTATCATCTCCTCACCGGGCCCCTACCGGCGCTGCAGCAGTTTAACGCTATTGACATATGGGCGCGCGCCCGCACGTCAATAGTTAACAGCCGCCAGCCAATTGGAGGCTGGCAGCTGACGTCAGCCGCAGCACGCACGTCGCCGGCATCTGATGTCATTTTCAGTCGCCGGTAAGTGCGCGCTGCTGGAGGGAGCTTCGCCGAAGGAGCGCGGACAGGTGAGGAGAACTAGATTTTTTTTTAGTGCGAACAGCAATCCGGGGTGCCCGGGCCAAAATGCTGGACACACTGAGGGCAGAGGTGTTGGACACACTGGGGGCAATATGCTGGACACACTGGGGCAGAGATGCTGGACACACTGGGGGCAATATGCTGGACACACTGGGGGCAGAATGCAGGACACACTGGGGGCAATATGCTGGACACTCTGGGGGCAATATGCTGGACACACTGGGGGCAATATGCTGGACGCACTGGAGGCAGAATGCTGGAGACACTGGGGGCTGAATGCTGGACACACTGATGGCAATATGCTGGACACACTGGGGGCAGGATGCTGGACACACTGGGGGGAGGATGCTGGACACACTGGGGGCTGAATGCTGGACACACTGGGGGCAGAGATGCTAGACACATTGGGGGCAGAGATGCTGGACACTGGGGGCAGAGATGCTGGACACACTGGGGGCAGGACTGGAGACAGATGGGGCAGAATTGGAGACATGGGCTGAATGTAGATACGGGGCATGATTGGAGACACGGGGCAGAATGAAAGACATGGGGCAGGATTGGAGACAGATCGTGCAGGATCGTTGGGCAGGATGGATATGATGGAGACTGATGGGGCAAGATGGGGAGATCATATGGGGCAGGATGGGGAGATCATATGGGGCAGAATGGATACTCATGAGGGCAGGATGGGAGAACATATGGCTGAAGCCAGGAATGAGATACACGGGGCCAGGATGGGGGATATTATTATTACCATAGGTGCTAATTAAGGGATATTATTACTGCAGTGATGTATTTATTTTATTTTTTGAGGACACTGTTTTAAATGGGGGGTCAGTCCTGTTACTGTGTAGAGTGAGACTATGTCGCCTCTTTTTCTTCATGTGGTGTAATGTAGAAGTTAGGAAAAATTAAGTAATGTGTTCTGCAAGCGGAGCTCGAGATAACTCTGTTATTTCCTGCAGAGACGAGTTCTGGCTGGATGAAGTGATGGCGGTCTGTGCAGGATGAAAGATGAAGGACTTCACCTAGAGACGTCACTGGTGAGTCAGTGTTACCTATACACTGACACTATACACTGTATACTATATACAGATCTCCTGTGTATAATGTCACCGGTGATCACTGTATTACCTCTACACAGACACTGCACACTGCAAGTACAGATCTCCAGTGAATACTGGCACTGGCTGTGATAGTATTGTGTTTTTTTTCTTCCTAACTCAAGGGTAAATTGACTAGATCAATGGATGTTTGACAGGTTATAGTTTCACACAGCAACTATTTTTCTGGAATAATCTGGTTCAGGTATATGATGACCCCGTCGCATGACCCCATCACATGACCGGGGGGCCCATAGTGTCTGAACAGCCCGGGTCCCTGGCTACCCTTAATCCACCCCTGAGTATACCATACCTGTCCGCCGAGAAGATAATCCATAATGTCCCATGATGAGTCCAGCTCTGCTACATCTGGATGCCTTTGGCTAAACACCATATTATGCCACCATCCAGCCTGACATCCAGACACAGCAGAGTTTGTAGATGACCACCGGAGATAACTTGGTTGCTGGCGGTCACCTGCACTGCAGTTCTCACGATCAGCTGACCGTGAGAACTTGGCTAGTAACCAGAGATAACCCCGGTGGTCATGTGCACGGCAGTTCTCACGGTCAGCTCAGCTCATCGAGAGAACTGCAGTGGACGCGAAGTTCCAACTGTGTCGCAAGGTAAGACATTATTTAAATTAGTTCACATGAATAGTAAGCTGCATTTTCGCACTTAATACGCATGTGACTATAAAGATAATGTGGTTTTATCGCATGTAATGATAGTCTATGGGAAATTTATGCTGCGGAGACGGAGTGTCTCTGCAATATAAATAGACATGCTGTGGTCTGGAAAGACGAGCCTCATGTCCGTTTACGCAGGTATGCCGGGGGCATCTTTTAAAGCATAGTGGAGATGGAATTTCATGAAATCCCATCCACTATGCTGTAACATCTGGACGCTGCAGGTTTGACGCTGCGGATGTACACAGCAGCGTTTAACCCGCAGCGTTTACTGACCATGGGAACATACCCTTTCTCAGAAGTTTCTATAGTTACTGAAGTACAATTATCAGCATTGTATACGTTTTTAAGCTTTTAGTGACAACTACATCAAGTTTCTGCAAAGACTCCATATTTACAGTGTTGACCCTTACTTTACAAGATTTCTGCCATTCGCCCTGGCAGCTGGATATCGGCTTCTGTGCCAAATCCTGACCAATGAGCCCCCATTCTTGTCTAATCACTGATTGAAATTTATCACAATTTCTGTGGTTTTGTTTGTCCACTCACTTTTTAAGAATTGGCCACAGGTTCTCAGTGGGATTGAGTTCTGGGGAGTTTCCTGGATGTGGAAGCAAAATTTCAATGTTTTATTCATCAAGCCACTTGGTTAGTTATCATTGTTTTCTTGTGACTTAGTACTCCATCATGCTGGAAAAGGCATTGTTCATCACCAAACTTACCCCTAGATTGTTGGGAGAAGTCCCTCTTGGAGGATGTATAGATCCTATTCTTTATTCATGGCAGGGTGATTAGTAAAAATTGTGAGTGAGCCCCTCCATGGATGACAAACAACTCCACACATGAATGGTCTCAAAAAAAGAAGAAGAGGTCATACCTGTCCGAATTTTGACATCTGTCATGTGTTTTTAGCGGTGGTACCTGATCGAACATTGACATCTGTCATGTGTTTTTAGGTGGTATCTGACCAAACTTTGACATCTGTCATGTGTTTTTGGTGGTGGTACCTGACCGAACTTTGACATCTGTCATGTGTTTTTAGGTGGTGGTACCTGACCGAACTTTGACATCTGTCATGTGTTTTTAGGTGGTGGTACTTGACCAAACTTTGACATCTGTCATGTGTTTTTGGCCGTGGTACCTGACCGAACTTTGACATCTGTCATGTGTTTTTAGGTGGTATCTGACCAAACTTTGACATCTGTCATGTGTTTTTGGTGGTGGTACCTGACCGAACTTTGACATCTGTCATGTGTTTTTAGGTGGTGGTACTTGACCAAACTTTGACATCTGTCATGTGTTTTTGGTGGTGGTACCTGACCAAACTTTGACATCTGTCATGTGTTTTTGGTGGTGGTACTTGACCAAACTTTGACATCTGTCATGTGTTTTTGACACCCATATTTGAAACCTCCATTGCTATTTAAACAATACCTTTGCTGTTTTTGCTGTATACGTGTGGTCTTTCTTGATGAAGAATTAATTTGTACTTTGAATCGCGTAGAATAAACCACCATTTCGTTTTATATCCTGGGATATACGTCTCATTAACTGTCGGCAAGCGCCGAAACCATCCACAAACCTTTCCTTCCATCCTTTAAAGAGAAGAAAAGGTGAGTGCTACCATGAATCCTGTAGGTAAGTCTGTGTAGAACAGTGGTCCGTTTTAGTCACATGGCCTTGATTAAGGCCTACAAAATACA
This sequence comes from Ranitomeya variabilis, assembly GCF_051348905.1. Taxonomy (NCBI): domain Eukaryota; kingdom Metazoa; phylum Chordata; class Amphibia; order Anura; family Dendrobatidae; genus Ranitomeya; species Ranitomeya variabilis. The sequence goes on from NC_135234.1 coordinate 656,550,281, forward strand.
TAATAATAGCTGTTATTATTATTTCCCAATACTGGGTGTTACCATTTACAGTATACCTATAATCATGTGCTCCTTACATTTGACCAAATCATCTCTTTTCTGTGTATTCATCTTAACATTATATATAAAAAAAACCTTCCCTCTCACCCCCATTGGGGGTGGTCTTTGTTGTCTTTTCTCATTCTCGGGTCCTCTTCCAGAGGTCTGGGAGTCTGAGGGTTCTGCGCAGGATCGTAGTTGTTCCCAGCATTGCTCTTTTCCGGACATAGAGCTCAGATGTTGCTCCTGGGATCTGTTGTAACCATTTTCCAACTTAGGAGTCACTGCTCCAATATATACCTATATTGTAGGCCATGATCAAGGTCTTGTGGCCAAAACAGTGCTCCACTGTTCTCCGCAGCCTTGGTTCTCACCCTGCACTGTATAGTTATATGTGCCTCAGAGCCTCCAACCTATTCAGCTGTCGTGTCCCTACCATATTTTTCCACCATGAGTCCTGCAGTAAATTACCTAGAGACCATTCATGTGCAAGTGTACCTAGAAGAATTGATGCTGCATGAAGGCAAAGAACGATGACCAAATATTGATTTGATTTAGATTTCCCTTTTGTTCATTCGCTTTGCATTTTGTTAATTGATAAAAAATAAACTTAAACTATTGACTCTTCTACTTTTGAAAGCATTCTTACATTTCAGCATTTTTCTCCACATGCTTAAAACTTTTTTACAGTACTCTATATGGATGCTAAAAAGAATCTGATGGACCACAAGCAGTATGAATTAGATACTGGTTGTGTTATTACAGTCATATATGTCTGATTCTGAAACACTGCGGCATTTTAGAGAAAATCTAGCCGGGGACATGCATCTTGGATGACTAGTCCATGGCAGGCTCCCAGGGGCTTCTCATACATAGGAGGAGACCTGTCGGCCATGGTGATTGGGCGGGGAGAAGCCGATGGTGTCCGGCCATGGCTAGTCATATGAGATGCAGTGCAGAGTAAATTGTACATGTCTCCTGCCCAGGCTTGCTTCTCTGACCTTATATATATGTAAAAGCCGTGTGCACAGCTGTATTATTGGTGCAGAGACTAGGTTCCCAAACCATACAGTAAGTAATAAAGAAGTCTCGCACTCAACTTAAATCTTTTAGATTGACAATTTTAATTGTATTGGAGTAGCACTGGAAACGTTTCAGCCCTTAACGAGCTTTCATCAGTCACTACAATGTTCAAAATAAAGAATATATACAGTGTGTAAACAAAAATACATAAAGAAACAAAAGTATATACATAATTTCAAATAATCCAAAAAAAGCCAAGTATGCAGAAAACATCATAGGTATAGCATTGCAGTGGGTACACGCATATACATACTGGCCCGATACTTTATTAACTCAAAGAATACACATACCGTGCTGTGCCTTTTAGTGTGTGTTAACCATATCTTTGGTTAGAATATAGATCCTAAGATTGTGCCTAAGAGGAAGACAGAATTTGTGTTATGGTATAGCAGGGGCTATAGATGTAATAGCCTAAACAGAATGGAGTGAATACTCACGGTGGATGGCTGCCACGTGATAGCGTAGTAAATATTGGTGGTATGCAAAGTGCATAGGAGCTAGGACTGAGAATAAAAATAACAGAGGAGCAAGGAGGTTCATGTGGGTTTATAGTATGTTATATAAATTCTATATACCGTAATCCCCTACTAAATGTTCTCACCTCATTTGTATATGTTGTTAGAGGGGGTGGCCTCAATATGGAGGGCCAGTACTTAGGTAGACGCTATGAGGAAAGTGAACAAAGAGGATTGTTTGGGGATGTGAGGTCACTTGCAAATGCTGTATACCAGCGTGTAAGGTCATACCTGGAGGAGAGTTGCCAGCACAGAAGAGGGGGCTAGAGGGGAAGGTAATAGAATCCATTAGTTTCAATAAGGCCAAGTACATGTGTGACGCTGGAGTATATCCAAACCTACCTGGAGGGAAGCCGCCTCGACCAATATGTCAGTTATCCTCTCAGACGCGGTGTCCACCGCTAGTCTGTGCTGTCTATAGAGTGCGCGCTATTTAAACAACGCTCGTGCGTCGGGTAAGGGTGCCGAGACCGGATGTGACGTTCTAACGTCCGGTTAGGGCGGAAGTACATGGCCGTGCGTTCCACCTTATGGATATGCGTTCCACTTGGCAGCGCTGTAGCGTAGCCCTTTGTAAAAGTATATTTTAACATATGTGGGCACGATGCAAATAGGAATAGCGGCTGTAGGCATCTATTCTGTATGTTTCTTTGATGTTTTTGAAAAGTGTCCTTATCTCTCAGGGGTAGGAGGGGCCTTTGCATGGGAGGAATATGGGGGAGGAGTGTAAGACAAACAGGAGTAGGCATCCACTGGGATAGATAGATTAGAGAGTACAGGGTGTTATACGTACTGTACTTAAAGTGCCTGTGAAGTATTGAACGCCTTATGTGCGTATTGTGCGGTACCTAGTGGTCTATAGAAATGGACACATGATAGTGGTAAGAGTCCGTGACCGAGGTGCCGTTCACATAAAGATACGTATCCGTGGTGAAGGGTGGCACGACAGGTGGTGCTTGCTCTGGTGATCATTCGTGATGTGCCAATCATCATTAATACAGACGGCTCTAAAAGATAAAACTCTCAGTCAGTATTTTCAAACAGTATTTTCAAACATATTATACAGGATATTTGTATCAAAGGTACATGGAAATTACAGGCTGATTCAGTACCAAATGCCATGTCATCATGTAAACGCTGACAATTCATATTCCCTATTCAGTCCTTTAGGTGATAATGTATCCAACATGTGGATCCAGTATGCCTCACGTTTTTTGAGCATGAGTATTCTGTTGCCCCCCCTGCGTTGCTTGGGGACTTGCTCCAGAACCTGAAATCTCAACTGTGCGATGTTGTGTTTTAATGCGTGAAAATGATGGGGTAGTGGTAGCAGGAGGTTATTGCAGCGGATGGTTGATTTATGTTTAGACACTCGGTCCCTGATCGGCTGTGATGTTTCCCCCACATATAGTAGTCCGCATGGGCACTTTATCACATATATCACATAGGTAGAGTCACACGTGAAGTATCCTCTGATTTTAAATTCTTTCCCAGAGTGTGGGTGTCTAACAACATTGCCTTTCTGGACATTGTTGCATTGGACACAATGCAAACAAGGGAAAGTACCATCCCTTGGTGTACCTAGGAAGCCTTGCCTTGTGATGGTGTTTGTGCCAACATCTGCTTTCACTAGATTATCCCGCAGGCTGGGGGCTCTTTTGAAGCACGGAAGGAAGGGGTTTTGAAACTCCTTGACACTCGGGTAGGCAGTAGAGAGGATTGACCAGTTACCGCGGATGGCCCTATGTAGCTTGTACATGAAGGGATGAAAAGAATGCACAAAAGGGATTCGTGACGTGGTGTCTGTCCTGGGTCTATTGGTGGTGATCTTAGATTCCTCAAGGAGGGATGGCGGGTAGCCTCTAGCTATGAATTTTTGGGTCATCTCTTGTGTACGCCGTTCCCTGATGTCTGTGTTGGAAACAATACGTCCTACCCTCTGATATTGTGCCTTAGGTATGGATCTTTTGGTGGATGGAGGGTGGAGACTTTGAAAATGTAGGAGACTGTTGCGGTCTGTGCTTTTGCAATAGAGATCCGTGCTTAGTAGACCGCTCGAGTCCTTCACCACAAGTGTGTCTAAGAAATTCATGTTCCACAGGTCATAGTTCATGGTGAAAGTGATACCAGGCCAAGAGGTGTTTAAGAATGCTAGAAAAGTCTGGAGTGACTCTTCCGAACCCTGCCATATACAGAAGACGTCGTCTATATATCTTTTCCACACAATGACGTTATCTCTGAATAGAGTGCTGAGGTATATGATGCTCTCCTCAAATTGGACCATGTACGCATTTGCATATGGGGGTGCTGCGTGTGACCCCATCGCGGTCCCCCGTTTTTGCAGGTAAAACGTATCTTGGAATAGAAAAAAGTTTGATGTAAGGATGATTCTGAGAAGGTCAATGCACAGTGATGTTTGGTCTATGTCTCTATCTGTACCTTCAAGTAGGTGACGTACCGAGAGAATACCCTCTTCATGGGGGATGGAGGTGTACAAATCCTTAACATCTAAGGTTACTAAGAGGGCATCCACAGGGATGGTTTTTATCTCACTAATAAGGTGTAGAAAGGAGCCGGTGTCTAGCAAAAATGATTTGGACTTTTGTATAAGTGGAGTAAGTATCCGCTCGATGTACTTCGCTAAGGGGGATAGTAGGGAATCTGTAGAGGCCACTATCGGTCTTCCTGGTGGGTTCTCCAGATTCTTGTGAACCTTCGGAAGGGTGTAGAAGACAGGTATGATGGGATTGGAGTTTAGGAGAAAACTACATGTTTTCTGGTCTAAGACTCCTAGGTCAGTATATTTGTGAAGTATGGTCTCGATTTTGTGGCGTATGTCAGGTGAGGGATCCCTGTCCAATGCCTGGTAGATGGAGTTGTCATCAAGTTGTCGCATTATCTCAGACAGGTATTTGGTCCTGTCCATGATCACAAGTGCCCCACCCTTGTCTGCTGGTTTCATTATAATGGACCTATCTCCCTGGAGATTTCTGAGAGAGTGTCTCTCCTCAATAGTTAGGTTTGGGGGATAAAATAGATTCCCCCTTTCAATGTCCTCTTTAAGGGATGTGAATGAGTCCTTAATGAAACCAATAAAGGTTTCGACTGCATGGGAGCTATGTGGGGGTTTAAAATGGCTCTTGTTTCGTAAACCCAGGCTAGATGCGGACAGTAATTTAGGATTAGGCTCAATAGGAACCATATCTGTAGCAAAAGGGGCGGTAGAGAAATATGCTTTTAATCTAATTAGACGAAAGAATCTCTGCAGATCCATATCTAAATCGAAGGTACGGCATCTATACGATGGGCAGAATGATAGTCCTTTTTGTAAAAGTGAATGTTCTGCAACACTTAGAGTCCGAGATGAAATATTAATAACTAAATTGTCCATACCTTCGACCGGGTGGTTCTGTAGGTGTCTTGATTTCTCCTTACGTTTCCGTCCCCGTCTCGTCTTCTGGTGGGATAGCGACGTGGTCCTAAAAAAGGAAGAGTAGATATAGTGGTAGATGGTCCAGATTCGTGTTCGGACCCCGAAGTAGATGGATCTGAGGATGCTTGACGTGTGTTCATGCGTCGAGGGTTGTCCTGCCATCTGTAGACTTTGTTGTTCCTATAGTCCTCTGCGTCCCTTGCAAATTTGTTGCGTTTCCTGACCTCAATGTCTCTTTTGTGTCTGGTGATCCGCTCCTGGATTTCGGTCTTGAGGGTAGATAACTCCTCCGGTGTACCTGTCGCAGACAACTGTAACTCAATAGCCTTGATCTTTTCAGTACTGTCAGTTATGGCGCGTTGGAGGTGTTCTACTGTTAGGGTGATAAGATCTAGGGAACACTTATTTAAAATGTGCTCAAATCTAGTACAGAAGTCAGGTGAGTCTTTAAACAGTGTGGGGCGCAGAGGAACCCGTAGTCCTCTTGGTATGCTGGTATACAGCATTTGCAAGTGACCTCACATCCCCAAACAATCCTCTTTGTTCACTTTCCTCATAGCGTCTACCTAAGTACTGGCCCTCCATATTGAGGCCACCCCCTCTAACAACATATACAAATGAGGTGAGAACATTTAGTAGGGGATTACGGTATATAGAATTTATATAACATACTATAAACCCACATGAACCTCCTTGCTCCTCTGTTATTTTTATTCTCAGTCCTAGCTCCTATGCACTTTGCATACCACCAATATTTACTACGCTATCACGTGGCAGCCATCCACCGTGAGTATTCACTCCATTCTGTTTAGGCTATTACATCTATAGCCCCTGCTATACCATAACACAAATTCTGTCTTCCTCTTAGGCACAATCTTAGGATCTATATTCTAACCAAAGATATGGTTAACACACACTAAAAGGCACAGCACGGTATGTGTATTCTTTGAGTTAACCCCTTCCCGACATGTGACGGTATAGTACGTCACATGTCGGGACCCCCGCTTTGATGTGCGCTCCGGCGGTGAGCGCACATCAAAGTCGCGACATGTCAGCTGTTTTTTACAGCTGACATGTGCGCGCAATAGCGGCGGGTGAAATCGCGATCACCCGCCGCTATTAACTAGTTAAATGCCGCTGTCAAACGCAGACAGCGGCATTTAACTACCGCATCCGGCCGTGCGGCCGGATATGAGCGCATCGCCGACCCCCGTCACATGATCGGGGGTCGGCGATGAGTCAGGAAGGTAACCATAGAGGTCCTTGAGACCTCTATGGTTACTGATTGCCGGTGGCTGTGAGCGCCCCCCTGTGGTCGGCGCTCACAGCACACCTGCAAATCTGCTGTGTAGCAGCGATCTTATGATCACTGCTACATAGCAGAGCCGATCGGGCTGTGCCTGCTTCTAGCCTCCCATGGAGGCTATAGAAGCATGGCAAAAGTAAAAAAAAAAAAGTTTTTAAAAATGTGAAAAAAAAAAAAAAAATATAAAAGTTTAAATCACCCCCCTTTCGCCCCAATCAAAATAAATCAATAAAAAAAACCCCCAACCTACACATATTTGGTATCGCCGCGTTCAGAATCGCCCGATCTATCAATAAAAAAAAAGCATTAACCTGATCGCTAAATGGCGTAATGAGAAAAAAATTCGAAACGCCAGATTTACGTTTTTTTGGTCGCCACGACATTGCATTAAAATGCAATAACGGGCGATCAAAAGAACGTATCTACACCAAAATGCTATCATTAAAAACGCCAGCTCGGCACGCAAAAAATAAGCCCTCACCTGACCCCAGATCACGAAAAATGGAGACGCTACGAGTATCGGAAAATGGCGCAATTTTGTTTTGTTTTGTTTTTTGCAAAGTTTGGAATTTTTTTTCACCACTTAGGTGAAAAATAACCTAGTCATGTTAGGTGTCTATGAACTCGTAGTGACCTGGAGAATCATAATGGCAGGTCAGTTTTAGCATTTAGTGAACCTAGCAAAAAAGCCAAGCAAAAAACAAGTGTGGGATTGCACTTTTTTTGCAATTTCACTGCACTTGGAATTTTTTTCCCGTTTTCTAGTACACGACATGCTAAAACCAATGATGTCGTTCAAAAGTACAACTCGTCCCGCAAAAAATAAGCCCTCACACGGCCAAATTGACGGAAAAATAAAAAAGTTATGGCTCTGGGAAGGAGGGTAGCGAAAAACGAAAACGGAAAAACGGAAAAAGCCCCGGGGGTGAAGGGGTTAATAAAGTATCGGGCCAGTATGTATATGCGTGTACCCACTGCAATGCTATACCTATGATGTTTTCTGCATACTTGGCTTTTTTTGGATTATTTGAAATTATGTATATACTTTTGTTTCTTTATGTATTTTTGTTTACACACTGTATATATTCTTTATTTTGAACATTGTAGTGACTGATGAAAGCTCGTTAAGGGCTGAAACGTTTCCAGTGCTACTCCAATACAATTAAAATTGTCAATCTAAAAGATTTAAGTTGAGTGCGAGACTTCTTTATTACTTACTGTATGGTTTGGGAACCTAGTCTCTGCACCAATAATACAGCTGTGCACACGGCTTTTACATATATATATAGTCTACCCATACGTGTCTGCACGCTGTGAAGCCATGTCCACCCTTCCTACATTTTCCTACAACGCAGAGGAAACCGCTAACATCCTTGCCCGATCACAATTATCTAGTGAGTTCCTATTAATTCCTCCACGAGAAATTCGTGGGCGTGATTTGGAACGTGAACTTAGATCCCAAACCAACTTGGAACTCCATTGTGCCACTCTCTCAGAATATATAAAAGTACAAAGAATCCCAAGAGGACTACGGGTTCCTCTGCGCCCCACACTGTTTAAAGACTCACCTGACTTCTGTACTAGATTTGAGCACATTTTAAATAAGTGTTCCCTAGATCTTATCACCCTAACAGTAGAACACCTCCAACGCGCCATAACTGACAGTACTGAAAAGATCAAGGCTATTGAGTTACAGTTGTCTGCGACAGGTACACCGGAGGAGTTATCTACCCTCAAGACCGAAATCCAGGAGCGGATCACCAGACACAAAAGAGACATTGAGGTCAGGAAACGCAACAAATTTGCAAGGGACGCAGAGGACTATAGGAACAACAAAGTCTACAGATGGCAGGACAACCCTCGACGCATGAACACACGTCAAGCATCCTCAGATCCATCTACTTCGGGGTCCGAACACGAATCTGGACCATCTACCACTATATCTACTCTTCCTTTTTTAGGACCACGTCGCTATCCCACCAGAAGACGAGACGGGGACGGAAACGTAAGGAGAAATCAAGACACCTACAGAACCACCCGGTCGAAGGTATGGACAATTTAGTTATTAATATTTCATCTCGGACTCTAAGTGTTGCAGAACATTCACTTTTACAAAAAGGACTATCATTCTGCCCATCGTATAGATGCCGTACCTTCGATTTAGATATGGATCTGCAGAGATTCTTTCGTCTAATTAGATTAAAAGCATATTTCTCTACCGCCCCTTTTGCTACAGATATGGTTCCTATTGAGCCTAATCCTAAATTACTGTCCGCATCTAGCCTGGGTTTACGAAACAAGAGCCATTTTAAACCCCCACATAGCTCCCATGCAGTCGAAACCTTTATTGGTTTCATTAAGGACTCATTCACATCCCTTAAAGAGGACATTGAAAGGGGGAATCTATTTTATCCCCCAAACCTAACTATTGAGGAGAGACACTCTCTCAGAAATCTCCAGGGAGATAGGTCCATTATAATGAAACCAGCAGACAAGGGTGGGGCACTTGTGATCATGGACAGGACCAAATACCTGTCTGAGATAATGCGACAACTTGATGACAACTCCATCTACCAGGCATTGGACAGGGATCCCTCACCTGACATACGCCACAAAATCGAGACCATACTTCACAAATATACTGACCTAGGAGTCTTAGACCAGAAAACATGTAGTTTTCTCCTAAACTCCAATCCCATCATACCTGTCTTCTACACCCTTCCGAAGGTTCACAAGAATCTGGAGAACCCACCAGGAAGACCGATAGTGGCCTCTACAGATTCCCTACTATCCCCCTTAGCGAAGTACATCGAGCGGATACTTACTCCACTTATACAAAAGTCCAAATCATTTTTGCTAGACACCGGCTCCTTTCTACACCTTATTAGTGAGATAAAAACCATCCCTGTGGATGCCCTCTTAGTAACCTTAGATGTTAAGGATTTGTACACCTCCATCCCCCATGAAGAGGGTATTCTCTCGGTACGTCACCTACTTGAAGGTACAGATAGAGACATAGACCAAACATCACTGTGCATTGACCTTCTCAGAATCATCCTTACATCAAACTTTTTTCTATTCCAAGATACGTTTTACCTGCAAAAACGGGGGACCGCGATGGGGTCACACGCAGCACCCCCATATGCAAATGCGTACATGGTCCAATTTGAGGAGAGCATCATATACCTCAGCACTCTATTCAGAGATAACGTCATTGTGTGGAAAAGATATATAGACGACGTCTTCTGTATATGGCAGGGTTCGGAAGAGTCACTCCAGACTTTTCTAGCATTCTTAAACACCTCTTGGCCTGGTATCACTTTCACCATGAACTATGACCTGTGGAACATGAATTTCTTAGACACACTTGTGGTGAAGGACTCGAGCGGTCTACTAAGCACGGATCTCTATTGCAAAAGCACAGACCGCAACAGTCTCCTACATTTTCAAAGTCTCCACCCTCCATCCACCAAAAGATCCATACCTAAGGCACAATATCAGAGGGTAGGACGTATTGTTTCCAACACAGACATCAGGGAACGGCGTACACAAGAGATGACCCAAAAATTCATAGCTAGAGGCTACCCGCCATCCCTCCTTGAGGAATCTAAGATCACCACCAATAGACCCAGGACAGACACCACGTCACGAATCCCTTTTGTGCATTCTTTTCATCCCTTCATGTACAAGCTACATAGGGCCATCCGCGGTAACTGGTCAATCCTCTCTACTGCCTACCCGAGTGTCAAGGAGTTTCAAAACCCCTTCCTTCCGTGCTTCAAAAGAGCCCCCAGCCTGCGGGATAATCTAGTGAAAGCAGATGTTGGCACAAACACCATCACAAGGCAAGGCTTCCTAGGTACACCAAGGGATGGTACTTTCCCTTGTTTGCATTGTGTCCAATGCAACAATGTCCAGAAAGGCAATGTTGTTAGACACCCACACTCTGGGAAAGAATTTAAAATCAGAGGATACTTCACGTGTGACTCTACCTATGTGATATATGTGATAAAGTGCCCATGCGGACTACTATATGTGGGGGAAACATCACAGCCGATCAGGGACCGAGTGTCTAAACATAAATCAACCATCCGCTGCAATAACCTCCTGCTACCACTACCCCATCATTTTCACGCATTAAAACACAACATCGCACAGTTGAGATTTCAGGTTCTGGAGCAAGTCCCCAAGCAACGCAGGGGGGGCAACAGAATACTCATGCTCAAAAAACGTGAGGCATACTGGATCCACATGTTGGATACATTATCACCTAAAGGACTGAATAGGGAATATGAATTGTCAGCGTTTACATGATGACATGGCATTTGGTACTGAATCAGCCTGTAATTTCCATGTACCTTTGATACAAATATCCTGTATAATATGTTTGAAAATACTGTTTGAAAATACTGACTGAGAGTTTTATCTTTTAGAGCCGTCTGTATTAATGATGATTGGCACATCACGAATGATCACCAGAGCAAGCACCACCTGTCGTGCCACCCTTCACCACGGATACGTATCTTTATGTGAACGGCACCTCGGTCACGGACTCTTACCACTATCATGTGTCCATTTCTATAGACCACTAGGTACCGCACAATACGCACATAAGGCGTTCAATACTTCACAGGCACTTTAAGTACAGTACGTATAACACCCTGTACTCTCTAATCTATCTATCCCAGTGGATGCCTACTCCTGTTTGTCTTACACTCCTCCCCCATATTCCTCCCATGCAAAGGCCCCTCCTACCCCTGAGAGATAAGGACACTTTTCAAAAACATCAAAGAAACATACAGAATAGATGCCTACAGCCGCTATTCCTATTTGCATCGTGCCCACATATGTTAAAATATACTTTTACAAAGGGCTACGCTACAGCGCTGCCAAGTGGAACGCATATCCATAAGGTGGAACGCACGGCCATGTACTTCCGCCCTAACCGGACGTTAGAACGTCACATCCGGTCTCGGCACCCTTACCCGACGCACGAGCGTTGTTTAAATAGCGCGCACTCTATAGACAGCACAGACTAGCGGTGGACACCGCGTCTGAGAGGATAACTGACATATTGGTCGAGGCGGCTTCCCTCCAGGTAGGTTTGGATATACTCCAGCGTCACACATGTACTTGGCCTTATTGAAACTAATGGATTCTATTACCTTCCCCTCTAGCCCCCTCTTCTGTGCTGGCAACTCTCCTCCAGGTATGACCTTACACGCTGGTATACAGCATTTGCAAGTGACCTCACATCCCCAAACAATCCTCTTTGTTCACTTTCCTCATAGCGTCTACCTAAGTACTGGCCCTCCATATTGAGGCCACCCCCTCTAACAACATATACAAATGAGGTGAGAACATTTAGTAGGGGATTACGGTATATAGAATTTATATAACATACTATAAACCCACATGAACCTCCTTGCTCCTCTGTTATTTTTATTCTCAGTCCTAGCTCCTATGCACTTTGCATACCACCAATATTTACTACGCTATCACGTGGCAGCCATCCACCGTGAGTATTCACTCCATTCTGTTTAGGCTATTACATCTATAGCCCCTGCTATACCATAACACAAATTCTGTCTTCCTCTTAGGCACAATCTTAGGATCTATATTCTAACCAAAGATATGGTTAACACACACTAAAAGGCACAGCACGGTATGTGTATTCTTTGAGTTAATAAAGTATCGGGCCAGTATGTATATGCGTGTACCCACTGCAATGCTATACCTATGATGTTTTCTGCATACTTGGCTTTTTTTGGATTATTTGAAATTATGTATATACTTTTGTTTCTTTATGTATTTTTGTTTACACACTGTATATATTCTTTATTTTGAACATTGTAGTGACTGATGAAAGCTCGTTAAGGGCTGAAACGTTTCCAGTGGTACTCCAATACAATTAAAATTGTCAATCTAAAAGATTTAAGTTGAGTGCGAGACTTCTTTATTGCTTCTCTGACCTGACCAGGGCACAGCAAAGTACTACAGAGCGCATGTGCAGGGTCTCTTTGACCTTTCCCGGCCTATGTGCACTACATTACTTTGCTCTGCCCTTGACAGAGTGGAGAAGTCCGCCTGCGTAGAAGCGCGATGCCTGGGAGACTGTGTGCCTGACTTAGGGACGCGTCATCCATACAAAGCAAGCATCGCAAGAAGAAGGGAGGCTCCAGACCAAGACAGCGACGCACATCAGATGTGCACACCATTATTAGTCTAGTCTTTTTTCTTCCTTCTTGCTGATATTTTATAGCAGACAAATACACATAAAGCACACATTATACCCAGCGAGGGCCCATGGGAGGTGCAGTGCACTGCTTTTTTCATCAGGTGGCGTCGAGCCCTTCTTCAGGATCCCAGAGTCCGGTATGGCTATGAGCAGGACTGCCATACAGAGGGTTTACATTGTACAATACAGACAGCTGGGTATGGAATCATAGAAAGAAAAACTGCTTGGGTTTTGTCGGCTAGATGCTGAATACAATATGATAATTATTCTCTGGGACAAACACTTATTTTTGTAGTTGTGTGATTCGCCTTGTAGGCTTCTTATGGATTTGGTGGGTGCACACTTTGGCAGCACTATTGGGAGCACGCTGGCTGTACAGAGCCTAAAAGAACATGATAGTACGGTATTTGGTGGCACGCTCTGGCTGCTACTGTTATGGGGTGCCTAGCAGGCACTACCTACGGAGGTAGCTGATAGGCACTATTTATGGAGGCAGCTAAAAGGCACTGTTTATGAAGGCAACTGGCAGGCACTCTTTATGCAGGGAGCTGACGGGCACTATCTATGCAGGGAGCTGACGGGCACTATCTATGCAGGGAGCTGACGGGCACTATGCAGGGAGCTGACTGGCACTATCTATGCAGGGAGCTGACTGGCACTATCTATGCAGGGAGCTGGCGGGCACTATCTATGCAGGGAGCTGGCGGGCACTATCTATGCAGGGAGCTGACTGGCACTATCTATGCAGGGAGCTGACTGGCACTATCTATGCAGGGAGCTGGCGGGCACTATCTATGCAGGGAGCTGGCGGGCACTATCTATGCAGGGAGCTGACGGGCACTATCTATGCAGGGAGTTGACGGGCACTATCTATGCAGGGAGCTGACTGGCACTATCTATGCAGGGAGCTGACGGGCACTATTTATGCAGGGAGCTGGCGGGCACTATCTATGCAGGGAGCTGGCGGGCACTATCTATGCAGGGAGCTGACGGGCACTATCTATGCAGGGAGCTGATGGGCACTATCTATGCAGGGAGTTGACGGGCACTATCTATGCAGGGAGCTGACGGGCACTATTTATGCAGGGAGCTGGCGGGCACTATCTATGCAGGGAGCTGACGGGCACTATCTATGCAGGGAGCTGACGGGCACTATCTATGCAGGGAGCTGACGGGCACTATCTATGCAGGGAGCTGACGGGCACTATCTATGCAGGGGGCTGACAGGCACTATCAGAAAAACAGAAGTGCACATGCGCAGGTAAACGTACTTCCGATACATGAGTTACATGAGCCGGATGTATGTGTATGTATTATATGTACTTCTGTTTTTCGGCATTGCCCGCAGTTGGGCAAAGCGTATTGCGCAGGCGCACAAGGCTATATTTCTGAGCAGGCGCAAGTTGTCACACGGGACAAGAGGAGTTACCTATAAAGTAGGATGGCGACCTACAGCCAATGGGCGTGATGTAGAGACCAGAAACCACGCCCATCGGACCGGACTGAGAAATTAACATGCAGCGCGGGACACATTAAAACACGTTTTTGTGACTACACAAGGGGAGTCAGGGGGTTCTATAATGATGTAGGGAATGCATAGCAGACTCTCTTAATAAGGTGATATTTTTAGCTGCTATGCATAAAAGTGGTGACAGGTTCCCTTTAAAGGGAGTCTACTAACAGGATTTGCTACCCCATCTGAGAGCAGCATGATGTAGGGGCAGAGATCCAGACTCCAGTGTTGAGTCACTGGGGTGCTTGCTGCAGTTCTGAAAATCAATGTCTTCTCTGCTGCAAATCTAGCAGTTCTCTGAATGCTGAGCTCTGTATAACCCTGCCCAAGCAGCCCAATAAGTGACACATTTCTGGAATCAGAGTCTCAGTTTCTACATTATCCTGCTCTCAGATTGGGTAGCAAAAACCCAGTGACAAGTTCCCTTTAAGTCAGTACACTTCAAAGCCTTGAAAATGTCCTCCAATGCAGACCTTAATAAAATTAACAGAGCATGCTTCTGATAGATATGTATATGGGAAGACCGGCTGCCAGAGCTGCTGAAGCGCTGGGTCCAGAACTTCTGGGGCTGAACCTCCTGTTCCTGGGGGGAAGGAGACTGCAGCCATAGCGAGCCAGTAATCAGGGTGAAAGGGGCATGGCCAGTCAGTGTGAGGTAAAATGGGTTACATGGCAACGGAAGCGGTCTTCCCGCCAGAACGCTGATGAGGTACAGACCGCAAACGCTGAGAGGGGAGCGACGACAGGCTGCATCGTGAGGAGAAAGGGCGGCATAGTGAGGAACTCGCTGAAACCGGTGGATGCGCAGGGGAGCGTGCGATCGACGGAGCATCACAGTACAGACGTCCGGGTGTCGGCCGATACCCAGAGAGGCGCACGCAGGGTAAAATATTGCCTTTCAGGTCATAGCGGCTGCTTAAGGAGGCCCACGCCAAGAGGAATCTTGTGGGGAGCTCTACTCTCTTACTCCACAAACATATGGACTAGGAGCTCAGCGGGTAGAACCGGAGACCGCCCGCTGCCACCAAAAGAAGGACCGTGTGCTAGGCGAGGATGCCAGCAGACATTACACCGAACACCGCCGGCATCCTGCGATCCACGGGGTCGTCAGAGAGTGACAGGCCACGGAGTCACGATAAGTGGAACCATTAACAAGAGACTGTTTAGCTAAATAACGTTTCTTGAGTTTTACCTTTGTACTCTTTGTTTACCCTACTATCTCCCTGTGAGGAGTTTTCCCACTGTTAAATAATTAAATATAGTTTATCCCTGCTCTGCAGCTTCTGTGTTACTGCATTCCAGTGCCTGCTTATTATAGATAGATAGATAGATAGATAGATAGATAGATAGATAGATAGATAGACCGTGTTCCAAATTATTATGCAAATTGGATTTAAGTGTCATAAAGATTTAATTGTTTTGTTTTTTAAATAAACTCATGGATGGTATTGTGTCTCAGGGCTCAATGGATCACTGAAATCAATCTTAAAGACATGTGATAATTAGTTTTCCAGGTGATTCTAATTAAAGAAAAACTACTTAAAAATGATGTTCCACATTATTAAGGCTACTTTCACACATCAGGTTTTCAGTGACAGGCTAAATCCGGCTAATTTTAAAAAAACGGATCAGGCGAATATTGCCGCTGGATCAGGTTTTTTTCCCATAGACTTGTATTAGTGCCGGATTGCATCGGATGATATTGCGTTTCGTCCGGTTTTCGCCGGATCCGGCAAATCTGCCACTTCCGGTTTCTTGAAAAACCGTCCATTGCAACGTTTTTTATCTCCGGTGAAAAAGCCTGAAGCGCCGGATCCGGCGCTTCCGGCTGTTTGCTACAATGAAAGCCTATTTAAACTGTGCATGCTCCAAATTTTTTTTATATCCAATACTCTAGATAGGCTAGCTGGATCCGTCAAAAAAACGGATCAGTCGCATCAGTTTTTCACAATCTGCACCGGATCCAGTTTTTCCAACATTTGCCGGATTTAGCCTGACACTGAAAACCTGATGTGTGAAAGTAGCCTAAGCAGGACACAGGTTTCAAGCAATATGGGAAATAAAAAGGATCTCTCTGCTGCTGAAAAGCGTTAAATAGTGCAATGCCATCGACAAGGTATGAAAACATTACATATTTCATGAAAACTTAAGAGTGATCATCATACTGTGAAGAGATTTGTGACTGAAACAGAGCACACACAGAGTTCATGCAGATAAAGGCATAATAAGGAAGGTTTCTGCCAGACAAATTCATTGGATTAAGAGAACAGCTGCCAAAATACCATTACAAAGCAGCAAAGTTATTTGAAGCTGCTGGTGCCTCTGGAGTCCCTCGAACTTCAAGGTGTAGGATCCTTCAAAGGCTTGCTGTGGTGCATAAAGCTACTATTCGGCCACCCCTAAACAGTGTTCACAAGCAGAAACGGTTGCCAGTGGGCACAGACATACACAAAGACTAATTTGCAAACAGTCTTGTTTACTGATGAGTGTCGAGCAACCCTGGATGGTCCAGATGGATGGAGTAGTGGATGGTTGGTGGATGGCCACCATGTCTCAACAAGGCTGCGACATCAGCAAGGAGGTGGAAGAGTCATGTTTTGGGCCAGAATCATGGGGAAACAGCTGGGGTTCCTGGTTCCTGAAGGTGTGAAAATGACCTCTGCAAAGTATGTAGAGTTTCTTACTGACAACTTTCTTCCATGGTATAAATAGCAGAAACGTGCCTTCGGGAGCAAAATCATCTTCATGCATGACAATGCACCATCTCATGCTGCAAAAAATACCTCTGAGTCATTGGCTGCTATGGGCATAAAAGGAGATAAACTCATGGTGTGGCCACCATCTTCCCCTGACCTCAACCCTATAGAGAACCTTTGGAGTATCATCAAGCAAAAGATCTATGAGGGTGGGAGGCAGTTCACATCAAAACAGCAGCTCTGGGAGGCTATTCTGACTTCATGCAAAGAAATACAAGCAGAAACTCTCCAAAACTCACAAGTTCAATGGATGCAATAATTGTGAAGGTGATATCAAAGAAGGGCTCCTATGTTAACATGTAACTTAGCCTGTTAGGATGATTTGGAGTTAAATAGCTTTTTTGTTCAGTGAATGTGACCTCCTAATGCTGTAAATTCCACAAATGAGCATTTTCAGTTCCTTAAAACATATCAAATGTTTAGAAATACTACTGTGCATAATAATTTGGAACAGTGCATTTTGAGTTTTTATTCATTTTGGAGATTATACTGTTATCATTGGGAGGTTTCTTCAATAAAATTCAATGTATACTCTAACGGGTGATGACTTTTATTAGACTGACTGTCATTTGCACCGACCATTTAGGAAAATTCGAGAAAAATATAATTTGCATAATAATTTGGAACATGATGTAGATAGATAGATAATAGATAGATAGTAGATAATAGATGGATAGATAGATAATAGATAGATAATAGATGGATAGATAGATAATAGATAGATAATAGATATATAGATAGATAATAGATAGAGTGATAGATAGATAATAATAATAATAATTTTTATTTATATAGCGCCAACATATTCCGCAGCGCTTTACAAATTATAGAGGGGACTTGTACAGACAATAGACATTACAGCATAACAGAAATCACAGTTCAAAACAGATACCAGGAGGAATGAGGGCCCTGCTGCTCGCAAGCTTACAAACTATGAGGAAAAGGGGGGACACGAGAGGTGGATGGTAACAATTGCTTTAGTTATTTGGACCAGCCATAATGTAAGGCTCGGGTGTTCATGTGAAGCTGCATGAACCAGTTAACTGCCTAAGTATGTAACATAGATAGATAGATAGATAGATAGATAGATAGATAGATAGATAGATAGTTAGTTAAATAGATTATAGACAGACAGACAGAAATCACCGGTCACAATCCCGCTCTGATTTTCTGTATCTCGTTAATACACATGTGCCTGCACCAAATTATTGGCCAAAATGGCTCCATTTTAGTAATTCATAGATTAAAAACAGCATTTTGAACAGTGAAGACTTTCAATCACTCGCAGCCTATAAATAACTCCGGGACATAATGGGAAGATTACAGGCCAAATAATAAGGTCTGTTTGGTGCATATGTGCTATTAAGTGATTGGCTAGTAATTTGATGAGCTTGGCTTTGGGAATGAAGAAAACATTAACATAATGTTAAGATTCGCCCTTAATCAAGAAAAGTGCTAGATACAGATGAGACAATGGCGCTTTCTTGCAGAGACTGGAGCTGACACCATATGGTAGGTGGGAGTACAGCTCGAGTCCCCTTATGAAACAACAGATATAGCCCTTGAATCATAGTTTATCTTTAGCTTAAAAAAACATATTTCTGCATATTTTACAGCATATTTCAGCTTCACACAATCCGTTATACAGGGGAGAGCCCCTCTACTATTGGTACCCATACAGGAGACCAGACAAATATGTATTGCACCTGTCAAAAGAAGGGTGGTACACAACCATCCTCCCCAATGTTCAGTGTCAGTGGTTTGTAAATGCAGGACTGAGCACTGGGTGATACATATATGATGATTTCCCTTACAGCATCATTACATATTCCAAAGATGTCCCAACCCAAGCAAATATCCCATGGATGGTCTGTGTCACCGACAGCTGACCCCTCCGAGAGAACTGACCCTAATGACTGCTGGAAGTAGTGTCGGCGTCTCCTGGCATCCTACACACCTTTCCCTGATCACTGCGCGGTCCATCATGGACCTTCCCAAATAAAGAAAACACGTTTTCTGCAGCCTCAATCGAGTGTGGACTGTGCGCACACATACAGAAGTACTGTGCCATCTATAGGTCAGGCAGGCAGAGCAATGAAAATAGCCGAGTCTCAGAACTGGGTGCACATTATAGGAAGCACAGCTGGGGAATCGAAATGATGCTACTTAAAGGGGTTGTCCAATACATAAAATCCCCTTTATAATTATTTGTTTTTAAAGCTCTAACCACTTTTGTTATTTGAGTTATTACAAAATTCCTTATTGTTCTCCCCATACAGTTACCGTATTCCCTATATTTATTTTTTATGTTTTACTTCCTGTGATGTTTCGTTTAAAGGGAACCGGTCCCCAGGTTTGGCCGATATGACATAAGACCACCACCTTTCAGCCCTGACATACAGCATTCTATAATGCGATATATTGGCCCCCAATCAGATGCCCAACAACAACAAAAAACATATTTTATTATACTACCCTAAAGGGCGGTCGAGTGTAGTAAAATGTAAGAAAAACCTATAAAATACATATAACAAGACCAATGTACCAACACCCCCAAATACCAGGCCAAATAGGCCCTAGAATGAAATGGATGAAATAGTCCAATGGTTAGTGGTTCATACACTTGTGCAATGCTCAATAATAGCCTATCTCACCATAACAGATAAATCTATACATTCAACAAGAACATGTACTGATGGCAATCCACCAAACATCCCAATAATGATGTGACCACAGCAGTATGTATGGTAGATATAATACTCATTAGTTGGTCTATAAAAAGCTCAGGCTGTTACCCACAGTGTGCCACTAAAAAACCTTCACCATCATTAAGGAAACATATGATAGTGTATCCTAAGTCCTAAGGTGTCTTAGCCTTGGTAATCTGGGGATAAATTCTCCCAGTATGAAACACCATAGATAAGGAGGAGGAAAAAAAAGGAATACCCAATAATGGGATATATAGCAACTCTGGGAAAAGGTAAATATACAACCTGATCAGTGGTCACTCGTGGTGCAGTGTAGAGGTCACCAAAAGGGCTATAATAGCCTATGGGATGTGGGTGAGGCCGCATGGCCGGTTCAGAAAAGGCTATAAGATAAAGCCATATAAATATGGAATCCTAATGTAAGATGAAAAGGGGGTGAGGTGAGGGCCCCATGCGTATCGCTGCAGCCGCAGCTTCGTCAGGGGTAGTGACCATGAGGTGGACACATCAGGTTTAAATATACACCTTGATAATGACGAGAGACCATACCGGTGTGAAGTCATGGCGCTGGTTAATGAAGTTCCGGGGCCAGTTGTGTGAAGACAGCCAGGACGCGAATAGTTGTTTGACTGTCTGGAAGTATGTGCCGTTGCTATGGCATGTTCGGGCGCGTGCACACATTGGACAAGCCAGAAATACAAGAGTAATAAAGCGCATGCGCTGGTACCAGCAGCGGATAATAGCATAGGCATAAGAGGAAGCACGCATGCGCCGTAGCTGCAAAAACGGGACGACCTGCATAAGCGAGTGTGACATGCGCATACAATCTACTAAGGGCTCAATAGAGCCTGAATGTGGCGTTGAAGGGGAGGTGGAAAACTAAATGCCCTAAGTGATAGTTATTGGCACGGCCACCAACAAGTAGCCTGCAAAGAGCAATGGAACAAACAACATGTATATTAAGTTTATCGACATTTTATTATATATTATATTATGTTATATCAAGTGCTATAATACACACCAATAAGAACGGCAAGTGTAGCTCATATGGTTATTAGGTATATCACAAAATAGGTGTAAAAGCCCCCTTGAAATAGATACAAATGCCCATAAAAAGGCCCTAAATAGTGCTAAAGCGCCCCTGACCCAAAAAAGTTGGTCATAAGACTGGGACCAAGAGTCATGACTGCATAGACACTACCACCCAGTGGGAAAGTGGTATCCCCAATAGTGCCAAGATGATATTGCAGAAGACCGGGAAAAGTAGTATACCCAGAACAGCTTTCATGGCACTCTCAGCCAATCCTGGTGAGACAGTAAATTGAGTGAAATGTATTGAGGGTATTGGTGCACTACACGTACCAAGACACCGTCTGTTTTTTACTCATCAATTACATAGATTATGGGTCCAAAAGGCCACAATATCCTAAGTATATGAAGTTTCTATCTATAACCACAGATAAATGGCATAATATACTAGCCATAACAAAACCGGATAGAGCATCATTGTGTACATACCAAGTCCAATATACTGCCAAGCCTTCTGGCATAGATGTACAAATAGGTGACAAAATGGCTCCCAAAACAAGGCTCAATTACGTAATACAGGAGATCTACAACACTCCATAATGTTCAAGGGTGTCCGTAATGAAGGATAATATGTTGTTCCATCAAAGAAGAAAGAAGAGACTGTTTTGGATAAAGGGGCAATTTAAATTCAACACGTGGAGCCATCCAGTTTCTTGGTCCATGTCTGTGCCCAGTCACATAAGTATGAAAATCCTACAACACTCAATAATGTTCAAAAGTACCCTTTGAATAAGATAATATATGGTTCCTTCGGAAAAGTCAAGAAAAAACTTTTTTTGAATGTAGGGGTTACTTAAATTCAACACGTGGATCCATCCGGTTTCTTGGTCCATGTCTATGTTGCTGTCAAGTAATTTGCTGCATTGTCCACTGAAGCCAATAGCCCTTCCAATGGTAGGATGGGGCCAATATAAAAAAAAGACAAGGAATGTCCTCATAGATAGTGCCAGAATGGGTCCACAATAGGATCTTGTCGAGTGCCGCCTGTATCAAAGAAGTGAAGGAGATTTTTTATATTGTTACCCAGATCCTGTATGCCAGATACAGATATTCATCCCAGGAACCCAGTGAAGAGAAGCTCCTCATTTAATCCAGTTGGTGCCTCCGAGCGCAGTTCAAAAATCCATCTGGATTCGATTTGTAATAAACGCCTTTATGTAGAGCCACCCCTACCTCCATAGGGGATTTTCTGTAATCCAATGATCTTAATATTAGAGGTGTAGCCCCCATGTGCTGTCAGTAAATGAGTGGCTACAGGTGTAAGGGTTTTGCCCTTTCTCTGATCGGCGGCTGCCAGATGAATCGTGGATATATGTTTCTGGGCCCTCTTCCTCAATTCCTGAGATGTTTGTCCCACGTATATCTTATTGCAGGGGCAAAGTATAGCATATATTACATCCCTGGATTTACAATTAAAATAAGATTTTAATGGGTTGCTCCTAATGTCACCTGGATTCAAAAAGCATCACGTGTGGGGACCATGAAGGGGCATATATTGTCTGGAAAAATGGCTCTTAGTCGGGAGCTCCCGTAGATTAGGGGCTCTTCCTGCCATAAGAAGGGGCCTGTCACTAGTAACTCCGCTGTGTGGGCATCTGTTCTAGACAGCGGATGTTCTAGACTAGGTGTTGCACCCTATTTTTTTATATAGTTTTTGGCACATTTGTGATAGCAGTGCGCCCTTTATTGACAGTTGCTATAAAATATCAATGATCTAGTATAAGGCCTAGTTCCAGGCTTCAGGGGGCACTGACGCAGGGGCAGGCTGTTCAGGGGCTCGGTGATGCAGGGGCGGGCTGACGCAGGGGCGTGGTGATGCAGGGGCGGGCTGAAGCAGGGGCAGGCTGACGCAGGAGATGTGACGCAGGGGTAATCTGATGCAGGGGCGTGCTGATGCAAGGGCGCGATGACGCAGGGGCGGGCAGACGCAGGGGGTGTGCTGACGCAGGGGGCACTGACACGGGCACACTGACGCAGGGGGCTCTGACGCAGGGGCGCAGTGATGCGCTCAGGGGTGGGCTGACGCAGGGGCGGGCTGATACAGGTGTCTCTGACGCAGGGGCGCAGAGATGCACTCAGGGGCGGGCTGATGCAGGGGCATACTGACACGGGCGCAGTGATGCAAGGGGCTCTGATGCATGGGCAGGCTGACGCAGGGGTGCGGTGACGCAGAGGCTGGCTGAAGCAGGGGCGGGCTGACGTGGGCGCGCAGTGAGGCAAGAGGCTCTGACGCAGGGGCAGGCTGATGCAGGGGGCGCTGATGCAGAGGTGTGCTGACGCAGGGGTGCGGTGACACAGGGGCGTGCTAGCTTGCTGACGCAGGGGCGTGGTGACTCGGGCTTGCTGACGCAGGGGTGCGGTGACACAGGGGCTGGCTGACGCAGGGGCGGGCTGACGCAGGGGTGCGGTGACGCAGGGGCTGGCTGAAGCAGGGGCGGGCTAACGCAGGCGCGGGCTGAAGCAGGGGTGCGGTGACGCAGGGGCGGGCTAACGCAGGCACGCAGTGAGGCAAGAGGCTCTGACCCAGGGGCAGGCTGATGCAGGGGGCGCTGATGCAGAGGTGTGCTGACGCAGAAGCGCGGTGACGCAGGGGCGCGGTGACTCAGGGGCTTGCTGACGCAGGGGTGTGCTGACGCAGGGGTGCGGTGACTCGGGCTTGCTGACACAGGGGCACAGTGACTCGGGCTTGCTGACGCAGGGGCGGGCTGACGCAGGGGTGTGCTGACGCAGGGGCGCGGTGACACGGGCGTGCTGACGCAGTGATGCAGGGCGGGCTGAGGCAGGGGGCGCTGACGCAGGGGTGTGCTGAAGCAGGGGTGTGCTGACGCAGGGGCGGGCTGTCGCAGGGGTGTGCTGACGCAGGGGCGCGGTGACGCAGGGGCGTGCTGACGCAGTGACGCAGGGGCTTGCTGACGCAAGGCGGGCTGACGCAGGGGTGTGCTGAAGCAGGGCTATTCCGTGAGCTTTAGTCATCCATGGAGTGTCATCCATGAAATATGTATTCATTTTCCTAGCGTGTTCCTGAACACATCATATTAGATGACACAAGGCTCCAGTGTAATGTCATCAGAAGCACGGACCCCCGTGGGAGCAGCTAGAGGATCATTTCCAGGGTCACTGAGAATTCCCATCCCCTGCATTTGCCCTGCGGACCTGTCTCTGGGCCCGGCTGTATTATTACCGGACTGGTAAACTGTAGAGATTTGCATGTTAGGACGACACTTGCAGATACAGAGAGTATAATAATACAATTCTGGAAAGATAATGATACAATGATACAAACCCCTGATGCATTAGTGAAAGTGACTGCTGTGATGCAGAGTAACGTTAATGTATTTTATTGTTTTTGCTTCTTTGTTTTTAGATGGTGTAATAGATAACGTGCAGCATACTTGTTACAAGTTTTTTTAAGCTCTTAATTCAATGACATTAACATTCATGTAATAAAATATCGTATTTTTATAGAAATGCCATAAAACAGCCTTAACAACGACGATCTGTGTGAGAAGCTGTCATTTGACCTAGAAGCAGAATTGGATCAGTGCAGATTGGTCACAGGCTGGATGGATAATGCTGAATGGCTGGATTGCATTATGTGCGAGCGCTGTTACCAGGGGATAAGGGCTGAGACAACCAGGGAAACATGCACTGAGATCTCTCCACGTTAATGAGCTCGGCCCTGTTACATGAATAGGGCGGATGCTTCTCCCCTATATTCAGTGCCATAAGGAACACCTGCTGAATCCTCTCTCGCTCATCCTGATAGTTCAGATCCTTGGGGTAGAAATTCGTTATACATCAGTTTGAGCATATATTTTGCAACAGACATTAGAATAATATAAAAAAAAAGTAGTCTGCTGTTTAACAATATAAAGCTTGGCTTCTATGGGCAGCTTTGGTAATGCTAACGCTTTCTTCCAATGACATCACTTATACTAGGCCTGGATCCAAGCTATTACATATTGTGATGAATATCATGTCTGCCAGAGGAGCTTTGGGAGAAGATAAATGGATTATGGTAAAGGGAAGACAAACAATGAACAGTGAGCTCAGCATGTAGAGTGCAAATTAAAGCAGAACTCTAGTATTTTTTTTTGCCTACATAGTACAGAATAGACTTTTTGGGGGGTCTGTATAGTACAGAGTTCTGTAGAGGCTTTTTTGTATGCCTCAGTCATACCTGTTTTAGATGATGCCTCATGCTTATTCCTTTTTATCTTCTCATATGATTCTGCTAATACAAACTACATTTCTTATGATGCCTCTGACAGCTGAGAGACACAGGAGCGGAGTCTCACCACATTGCACTTATTCTGTTCTGAGTCCTAAGTGCAGCAGTGAGATAAGTTAGATATGACTGGTGTCCTCTGCACTGCAAAGTTTTAGTCTCCTCTGTAATGCAGCTTCAGCCTGTATCCCCTCTGCCTCCCCTGCCTTCTGCTTGTGATAGATTTCTACCTGTCAGCATTTATAAGAAGGAGGCAGGTGAGATGCAATTCCTAGGAATATACTGGGGTTAATGTGCAGGTTACTAGCGTTTTTAACCTGCCCGACGCCTGCAAATAGCTGAACGCTGCTGGGAGAAAAGAAACTTTATTCCCCTGACAGCTTTCAGTCACAGGGCCGGCACCAGCGCGGGTTCAGTCACTACTCTGTGTATGCAGAGTGTAACCTCGCCCCCCACACTAACTGACAGCTCGCTTTGCATTGGGGCCGGCTGTATGTCAGGGCCAGGCGCTTCCCTTCACGAGTGTCATTAGCCTCCATGCACCTCGCCACAAATCTTACCCCCATAAGGGAATGGAGTAAGATTTGTGGCATAAGGTACTCCCTTCATGAATTAGATGACCAGGTATTGCCGTATCCTGTCAAGTCCATGTCCCAGTTCTACCTATATTGGCGGAGGTGGCCGAAACAATCATGAAAATGCCAAAAGCCCTCGCCATAAATCCTGCTCTAGTCAGGGAATGTGGCATAAGGTACGTCCATCATGAATTAGATGAGTGGTCATCACCACATCCTGTCGAGACCCTCATTCTGCTGAGCCTCTGGCCAGCCCAGCTCCACCTACTTTGGCAGAGGTGGACAAAACTATCATGAAAATGCCAAAAGCCCTAGCCACAAATCCTACTCCAGTCAGGGAATGGAGTAAGATTTGTGGCATAAGGTACGCCGATCGTGAATTAAATGAGCGGTCATTGCCACATCCTGTTGAGCCCCTCGTCCTGCCCCAGCCCAGCTCCACCTATCTCACCAGAGCTGGCAGAAACTATCATGAAAACGCCAAAGTTGCCAAATTTTTCACAGCCTCATGTTGCACTATAATTATTTGACTTTTCAATGTGTTTTGTGCCTGATTTCTGAACGAATCGAGGTTCATAATGCTCGCTCCTCTCAGCAAACAAGGAGAAGACTCTCCTAACATACACAATGGATACAATGGAATTAAAAAAGGTAATTTAGCTAGTGAATTTCTTTGCACGTCTAGCCAAGCTAGACAGCCTGAAGGAACCACGAAGGTCTGTAAAGTTGTAAGGATATAAATGAGTTAGTGGCAGGAAATATTACACCTCCGCGCTGGCAGGTAGCGTGATTAATAGAGACCATGTGTATGTAGTATGAATGGGAAAGATCAAACTTCAGTGACGTCTAGTGCAGCTGTGTGGGAGGAGGTTATATTACGCGTCACTTTGACAAATGTAACTCTAGAAACAGTCATTTTCTTCATCCACAGTCTGATTAGATTGTAATTGTATAGCCTATTGCTATAAATGCAATTCCGGTATCTGTATACTGAATTCTGCTGATAACGTACCCATATTACGGCTTTGGACATAGCTGGTCTATATAGACAAGAATATGTTGGGCAGGTGACAGAGCACAATATATGTGACTGTGTTATACATGAAACACATACCGTAGCTTTCAGTGTAGAAGATTTTTTTTTACTGTTGAAGTAGATGAGAAAATAGTTTGAGAATCGGCATTCTTTAAAATCTTTTAACCCTCTTAAGGAATGGGAGATTTTTCATTTTTGCTCTTTCATTTTTCATTCCCCTTCTTCTAAGAGCCATATTTTTTTTCACGTCGACATATCCCCCATATCAGAGCTTGTTTTTGGCGGGACGAGTTGTAGGTTGTAACAACTTCATTGATTTTACCATATAATATACTAAATATGCTAATATACTGTAAATACTAATATACTAAAAATTGGAAAACAAATTCCAAGTGCTGTGAAATAGTGGGAAAAAAAATGAAATTCTGCCATTGATATTTGTGTTTGTTTCAGCAGCGTTCATTGTGCAGTAAACATGACTCAATATGATTTGTAAGGTCAGTATGGTTTGGTCATAACAAACTTATGTGTTTTCTATTTTAGTGGTCAAATGAAAAAAATTCAGAACTTTGTAAAAAGAAAATTTGATTTGAATTTTCTAAAATCATAGTTTGTTAGTAGCCTGTATGTATTATATATTTATATTATAAGTTATAGTTATGATCTATTTTATATATTCGTATTTTACTTTATAAATAGTTTGGGCAATTACGCAAATTGAAATATCAACTCCCTTCAGTTTTTAATTGTATGCATTTTGCTAATTACATCCTGGGAAAAGGATGGTGATATATATATATATATATATATATATATATATATATATATATATATATATATATATACATGAACACTCTTTTTTATATTTCTAAAAAATATTATTTCATGTTTTTAACTCAAGGCTCAAGGAGCTGATATCTGTTATCTGTTAAGTGATGCGCAGCTTTTTAACGTTTTTTAAATAGTGCCTTCATGCTTGCTAGCGGCATTTAAGAGGGTAAACTGATGACAGTTAATCTAGTTTTGTTACATTGCTGATACCTGTGCTTTATGGAAAAATTATTGGTATCCCCCTGCGGTACTGAACTCGATAGATGTATCAAAATCCTTAAAGTTTATAGATATCGCTGTGTCGTTATTTTTTTTAACACTAATAATTAGAAAAATGCAAGCCATTAAAATATTAGTAAATTTTTATTAGACGTATACACATAAAGTTTTAAAATCATATAGAGAATGGGGCACCACAGGTAAAAAACTGGGAACATCCGAAAGACAAAACATTTAATCCATAATAGGAAACTTCCTGCTATAAAGGCTAGTCATAAAAGGAGTATATGTGAGTATAAGCAACAAGTAAGGTATAAATAAATAAATACATGACATAGGAAGTAAGGGAGTTAGTAGAAGTAATAAATAAGTCTTCTATGTTAATCTAAGTAATCTACGGTAAGTACAAAGATGGAATCAACATATCCACAGAATAGTAAATACCCACATAATTTCAAGCCTGCTGCAAGTCGCTTGGGGAGCCCCACCGCACCCGACGCGCGTTTCGCAGGAAAGGCTCCGTCCAGGTGTCAGTAAATGAATGTTTGCGGTACTGAACTTGATAGACATATCAAACCACTTAAATGTTATAAATACCATTGCGTCCTTATATTTTTTTACTTGCCGGTATTTTTTACTTAGGCCGGGGTCCCACTAGAGCGTAATACGGACCGATGCTGTATCATAAAAAACTGCATAGCACTCGGACCAATATTAATCTATGGGGCAGCTCCTATCAGCCGTTGTTTTCTCGGTCGTATTATACGTGCAAGTGAAATCGCAGCATGCTGCGATTGTCACCGTATTACGCCCGAAAGCGTACAATATCCCATACCTGTCTGCCATGCAGTCAAGTCCCACGCTGTAAATCCATCTCAAGGGGTTAAATACATTTGCAACTGGGAGCGCTGCTAATGCTGCCGCTCCTGGCTGTAAAAGACTGGGGAATGAATGAAATCCAGGGAACGGAGCTTTGGTAACTAGCGGTGCCATCACCGAAGCTGCGCCCCCTGGGCAATACGTCACTGGGCAATATACTACGTGGGCTGGGCAATATACTACGTGGCTGGGCAATATACTACGTAATTGGGCAATATACTACGTGGCTCTGTGCTGTATACTATGTCGCTGTGCAATATACTACGTGGTTGGGCAATATACTACGTGGCTGGGCAATATACTACGTGACTGGCCAATATGCTACGTGGCTGGGCAATATACTACGTGGCTCTGCTGTATACTACGTCACTGAGCAATATACTACGTTACTGGGCAATATACTACGTCACTGGGCAATATACTACGTCACTGGGCAATATACTACGTCACTGGGCAATATACTACGTGGCTGGGCAATATACTACGTGGGCTGGGCAATATACTACGTGGCTGGGCAATATACTACGTGGGCTGTGCAATATACTACGTGGACATGCATAGAGTACACGATACGTTAGAATCGGGCCACCATCTAGTATATATATATATGTGTGTCTCACTGATATATATATATATATATATATATACATATATATACATATATATACTGTATATATGTTTTCACGAGTATTTGAACCCATGGATCCATTATATGTCCATTTTGCAAGCCGGCGAGAAAATCTCGCTGTAGGGATGCCATATGGATGTCACACGGATACTTTTTGGAGAAAAAAATCGCATCCTCGCATTGAATATGGATGACATAGGGATCACTGTTCATGAACATTTCTGCATATCTCGGCTGTAAAAAACGGACCATATTTTTATACGTTAGGTGTGACGCCGGCCTAAGGCCATGTTCCGTATTGGTTCAGTACTTTACATCAATATTTTATAAGCTAAAACCAGGACTCATAGGAAAAGTATAATAGAAACACGCGCACTACATTTTTTTACCCACTCCAGGATTTGGCTTACAAATACTGATGTAAAAAACTGACCAAATACTGAACGTGGGCACGTGGCCTAAAGAACACTTTTCCAACAGAGTTTCAAGAAAATTTTTAAAAGTTTAACTTTTAGCCTTTATTGTTTTGTTTTTTTTGTAGAAACAGCACCACTCTTGTCCAGGGGATGTGTCTGGTATTGCACTTAAGCCTCATTCACTTGAATAGAGAATGGATATGAGTTTTTTTACCGAAAAAACTTCTTATCTTTTAGATATATGACTGTCCATAAATCCCAGTCCCTCGTAAATCAATTGTGCATAGGTATATTCTAATTGTACATGTATAGCAGCAGGAGTCATTTGTGCTCCTCGTTTTTGCGGTCAGCGCATCATTAAACTGAGTTATATTTTATTAGTGGGTTAATTGATCCAGTCCTGCAGTCTGTTCAGAGGCCGGTCCCACAGCGAGACGTGAGGTTTATGCAGTGAGTTACATTGGCAGAGAGCAGACGCTGCTGGGAGATGATTTCTGGGAAAGTTCCTTAAGCTGCAGCTCTTACATAACGTGTTGTAAGGAGCTCGGGCAGACTGCAGGAGAAGGGTGTGGTAATGTGCACAGCGCTGCGCTGTCTGACGGCCACGTCTGTCTGATACCGAGCTATCTCTATTTATGGGACTTGTATTAGAGCGGGGATGTCAGACTCAGATACACAGAGGGACAAAATCAAAAGCTTGGACAAAGTCGCGGGACCTTGATATTTATTAAAAAATGTCTACAATTGAAGACGTTTTTCTTTATCATCAAATATAATAATTAAACTTTTCATATGGAAAAACTTAAAGGGTTTGTTCCACAAACAAAGTACATTTTAATTAATAGATCTTAGAATAAAATATTGGAATAACATAATATGTTGTGTAATAACAGTAAATAGGCATATGGCCCCATGGCCTAATTTAAATATGTAATAACAGAGTATAAAAAAACTTGAATAATAGAGATAATAAAGTAGGATACCAAGAAAAGTGCCTCCACAGTACTCTCCATATGCACAATATGATGACCCTACTGTACCTCTTCCCTCAATCAACCAGACAAAGAATGCTGACCCCCATCACAGTATGATTCTCCAACTGTAATCCCCACACAGTCCCCAATACTGTATACTATACTGTATACTCTAAACAGTATAGTGGGCCCCACATAGTTCTCCATACAGTATAACGGGGCTCTGCATTGCCTTCCATACAGTATAATGGCCCTGCACAGTGCTCCATATAGTAAAATGCACTCCACATAGTGCTCCATACAGTATGATGGGCCCACATAGTGATCCATACATTATAATGCCCCCACATAGTGCTTCATATATTATTATGGCCCCACATAGTGTTCCATACAGTATGATGGGCCCACATAGTGATCCATACATTATAATGCTCCCACATAGTGCTTCATACATTATTATGGCCCCACATAGTGTTCCATACAGTATAATGGGCCCACATAGTGATCCATACATTATAATGCCCCCACATAGTGCTCTGTACATTATTATGGCCCCACATAGTGTTCCATACATTATAATGAGCCCACATAGTGCTCTTTACAGAATAATGGCCCCACACAATGCTTCATGCAGTATAATGGCCCCACATAGTCTTTCATACAGTATAATGGCCCTACATAGTCTTTCATACAGAATCATGGCCCCACATAGTGCTCTATACAGTGTAATGTGCCAACATAGTGCTCCTTACAGTTTAGTGGCCCCACACAGTGCTCTATACATTATAATGCCCCCACATAGTGTTCCAGACATTATAATGGTCCCACATAGTGCTCTATACATTATAATGGGCCCAGATAGTGCTCCATGCAGTATGATGGCCCCACATAGTGCTCAATACATTATAATGCCCCAACATAGTGCTCCATACATTACAATGTTCCCACATAGTGCTCCATACAGTATAATGGGCCCACATAGTGCTCCATACAGTATAATGACCCCACACAGTGCTCCATACAGTATATTAGGGCCAATATGACAAAAAAATGTACTCACCTCTGCCCTTTCCCCCGCTACAGTGCTCTCCTCATGGTTTCTTCATATTCTCTGCATATCTCGGTACAGCAGGCGTGTTGTATTGACGTCATCGCAGCCGTTGCGCTGAGATGTCAGACGCAGAGGGGGAATGATGGGAGAAGAAGCTCCCTCCTCCATCATTGCTATCAACTGTATCAGCATCTAGGATGCCGATATAGTACAAATGGTGATGCCACCCAGCGTCACTGGTCAAATATACTCACCCTGCGGGCCAGATTTTGACTTCTGTGTATTAGATCATAGTCCAGGTTCACACATCACAAAAAAAATTATGGGATTATTGAGGACTATATAATTTTTTTGTAGCGGTTTAAGAACTAAGTGCTAGGTAGTTACTAACTTCCTGACCATTGTGCCTGGTGCTAATCTCTGCCATCACAGAGTGCTCCTGCCGGCTATTCTGTGGCTTCCGCTGACGTCACATCTACAGAGCAGTGGCTTCTTTTCCGCTGACAGAGCGTGAATGTTGACGTCATGCTGATTGACAGCTGGATCTGCTGCCTAACTGTGGGTATTCGGCTGTCAATCAGCATGACATCAGCAGTCATGCCCTATGGACAAAGCTGCCTGGAAGAAGAAGAGCTGCTCTGTTGACGTGGAGCAGTTGATTCACTGGCAGGAGCGGTCGGTCAGTCCCCGACAACCTCTTTAATCTGTGGAGCTAGCCTAAAAATCTACAACAGAATCCAGTTTCTGATTATCCTTGCGGATTTTGGTGCAAATTTAGCTGTGATTTCACTTGTTGCATTGTAAAGAAGGAATACGCGGTGAATGCCTAGAATGTACAGCAGTGTTTTATGCTGTGAATGCAGTTTGAGGAAACCCTATCGCCCGCATTGTACAGGACTTTATTGCGTCTTTGTGACCGAACTAATGGTGAAGAATCCATGCAGACATGGAGGGAAAATTGAGGTAATTCTACGACACAACCAAACTGTCCCAATCACGTAATCACCCTCACTGAGCACAACTTCTTGTATTCATAGACGTTTTGATGAATATTGGCACCATTAGCGCATGTAACATTTGTAACCTTATTTTACTCCGTGTAATGAAGAGCGATTTTTTTTCTTCTGTGATTTGGAAACCGTCACCAGGCTGGTAAGTGACAGCTGGCGGATTTAGTCAAGGCTTAATTCTAATCATGGTATGAGCGAATACCCAGGGAAGCCTAAATAACACGAGTGCAGTGGGGTGTAAGATGTTACCAGCTATTCCACACCAGTCCACGGCAGGACACGGTGCACCATAGTCCATAGTGGGCTTCCACGGTCAGGCTTGGTGCTATCCACTCTAGTTAGCAGAACCTAAGGGGATCCTGGTTTTCATTCTTAAACCCCAATATTGGAATATAGTCATCGCAGATTCTGTAGACAAGTCACTGGTTGTGGAGTAAGCTGATGGAAAATCGAACAAGACAGAACCAGAGCCAGGAGCAAGGACAAAATCTGATCCAAAAACACAGGGATCCAAACTAAGTGATGCTAAAGGTGTTGTCCAGGCTTGGGACAAGACTCAGCAATTTTTCTGTGTTGTAACAATTCTTCAGTGTTGCCGATGTTAGCGGCCTGTCACATGACTTCATGCATGCTAACGCTCACATGCCGACTAGACTATGGAGAGAAGTGTGTCTAGTTGGCTTGTGACCACAAGTATACATTTCACATCCATGTGGTGACACCCTTATACCGCAAAATCATGGCAGCATGTGCACTGCATGCGGCCATGTTTCCGTAGTCTGTAGTTACATAGAGTGACTGTAGAGTTTTGTCCCAAGCCCGAAGAACCCCTTTAACTAGGGCTCTGTAATCTTTGATTGGCCATTTAAACTGCCCCGCTCTCCTGATTGGTTGGTCAGCCTGATCATTAAAGCTCTGAGGCACGTCATAGTAAATGTACAAACTGAAACTTGTTGGTTTTCCGGTAACATGATGATTTTTTTTTGTACGTTACATAAAATAAAAACAAATAAATAAAAGCTGAAACCTGCTAAAAGGTGTAGACAGATTAGAGAGAGTCACATTGGCTGTTACTCAGCAGATTTCTTAGTGCTCTTCCCTTTGCCGGAGAGAGCTATGAAATAAGGCAGGGAAGAGTGGAGCCACCATGAGCAATGCCAAGGTAGACGGCACAAGATGGCCGAACCAGGTAATTGCTATAATAGTCATGTGCTGTAGATGGGACCCCACCACTGCCGCCCTGTCAGCAAAGATAAGGAAGTGTGGCTGGAGCAGCCGGGGCTTCAGTAGGGGCTTCAGCAGGTAAATATGGATGGTTTCGTTATTTTAAACCAGATCCAATCCATGGGCCATGGGAGGACATTGATCCAAATAAACATCACGGAAAAAGGACATAAATACACAAAAAAATGGTAGATTGTGAGTGGTTGTTTCATCAGTATTTTGCACCAGTGTTGCCCCCGGCTTTATCATGGGGGTCTGCTGCATCCTGCTAGTGTATTGGTGATCTGACCTGGTGTTGGTAAGGCTGCTGCTTTTTCTGTGAGATTTTTCTTGCATTTATGTCCTATGTGAGCCGATGAACAAGTGGTCATATCACAAATCACAGCAGCTGTGTGGCAAAACCGAGGACAATTCCTGTAGGTAAGGGCAGTACGGTGGCTCAGTGGTTAGCACTGCATCCTTGCAGCGCTGGGGTTCTGGGTTCAAATCCCACCAAGAACAACATCTGCAAGGAGTTTGTGTGGGTTTCCTTTCCTGATAGGAAGTCTAGATTGTGAACCCCATTGTGGACAGTGATGATAATGTCTGTAAAGCGCTGCAGAATAAGATAATCAAAGCATAATATAAATAAGAGCTCTTCTATGTCACACTTGCAGCCGCCGTTGCCTCCTTTTCTTGTCAGTCACCTCCCGCTCTTCGTCTGTTCCCAGTGTGAGTGCTGTCCTCGGTCCTGAACTGTGCCCGGCCTTTGGAAGCACTGCACTTTCCAATTCCACAGCGGCCGCGCCAGAGATCTGCTTTCTAACGTGACCTGAAGCGTGCTCCTGTGTAGGCCGTGCTGACTAACTTGTGTGAATGAGCACTTTCAGCCCCCTGTTGCTATATGTCCTCACATCACTTTGTGCTGCCGGATGCTTCAGGCAATTTCTAAGGTTTCCCGACATGAACAGCTCAGATAAGATAAGTATTTCATTCACCAAATTGCAGTCTGTGCAAATATTTTGGGTCAAATTACTATAGAGTAACAAATAGAATCTGCTACAACTGTGAAATTGTACATTAGAGGGAATGTGTCCACAGAAAATGACGTATTCTTTACGTTTTTAGGCAAAAAAAAATGGAACTTAAGCATTTTTTTATTGGAATTGCATGTGTAAACAATTTTTAAATAACCAAAAAATATAAGAAACCAAAAACACAGTCAATTGGCAACTGAGCAATGCATGTAGCAATATAAGATTGATACAATAGATGCAAATGTATTAAATTCCAAATTAGAAACACAATGGTCAGAACGTACATTATATACCTAGAGAATCAAGTGTATTGTGTCGTGCCAACTATTGCTCATATTGGGCAGCACAGTGGCTGTGGTTATGACTGGGGCCCGGGGTTCAAATCCTCCCAAGAACAACATTCAGCAAGGAGTTTCTATGTTCCCCCTGTGCTTACGTGGATTTCCTCCCA
Source organism: Ranitomeya variabilis (assembly GCF_051348905.1). NCBI lineage: Eukaryota > Metazoa > Chordata > Amphibia > Anura > Dendrobatidae > Ranitomeya > Ranitomeya variabilis. The sequence goes on from NC_135234.1 coordinate 656,585,499, forward strand.
CAATTTGACGAGATTCTGATAAGGAATTTAAATTGTAAACCCCAATAGGGACAGTGATGATGATGTTGGTAAAGTGCTGTGGAATTAATGGCGCTATACAAAACAAGTAAAATAAATAAATAGGGCAGTGGGGGCCCACTCCAGAAAGGAAACCCACCAAGGGAATCACGTGCCAAACCAACACAGTTCATTACCTCAAAACACCTTCCCCACAATGAAACATGGTGGTGGCAGTATCATGCTGTGGGAATGTTTTTCGGCAGCAGGGACAGGGAAAATGGTCTGGATCACGGGGAAGATGGATGGTGAGAAATACAGGGATATTCTAGAACAAAACCTGTTTCAGTCTGTCAGTGATTTGACACTGGGATGACAACAAGATAATGACCCAAAGCATACTGCTAAAGCAACACTTGAGTGGTTTAAGGGGAAATGTGTAAATGTTTTGGAGTGGCCTGGAGATTCTGTGATCAGACTTGAAGATTGCTGTTCACCAGTGGAAAACATCTAACATGAAGGAGCTGGAGCAGTTTTGCCTTGCGAAATGGGTAAAAATCTCAGTGGCAAGATGTGTAAAGCTCATAGAGACTTATCCAAATCGACTTGCGGCTGTAATTGTTGCAATAGGAGGCTCGAGAAAGTACTGTCTTTACGGGGGCGAATAGTTATGCACACTGACGTTTTCAGTTATTTTGTGATATTTGTTGTTGTTTCACGATAAAAAGAAAACCAAATATTCACAGTTGTAGACATTTTCTTTACATGATCTGATGCAAACCCTCAAAGAAGAAAACAGAAATTTCAGGTTGCGAGGTATTAAAACACAAAAATGCCAAAAAGGTGAATACTTTTGCATGCCGCTGTATATAACAGTGACCAAATCTACAATATAATTGTCTAAGGGTCACTTCCGTCTTTCTGTCTGTCATGGAATCCAACTCGCTGATTGGTCGTGGCAAAACGCCCACGACCATTGCCACGACCAATCAGCGACTCGCACAGTCCAGAAGGAAATGGCCGCTCCTTACTCCCCGCACTCAGTGTCCCCTCCATACTCCCCTCCAGTCAGCGCTCACACAGGGTTAATGGCAGCGTTAACCGACCGCGCTATGCCGCGGTGTAACGCACTCGGTTAACGCTGCTATTAACCCTGTGTGACCAACGTTTTACTATTGATGCGGCCTATGCGGCATCAATAGAAAAAATATCTAATGTTAAAAATAATAAAAAAAATAAAAAATCGTTAAATACTCACCCTCCGTCGGCCCCTCGGATCCACAACAGGCCTTTCCCGCTCGCGACGCTCCGGTAACCGGTCCATGCTGCGATCTCGCGAGATGATGACGTAGCGGTCTCGCGAGACCGTTACGTCATCATCTCGCGAGACCGCAGCATGGACCGGTTACCGGAGTGTCGCGAGCGGGAAAGGCCTGTTGTGGATCCGAGGGGCCGACGGAGGGTGAGTATATAATGATTTTTTATTTTAACCCCTTTCTGACCTCGGACGGGATAGTACGTCCGAGGTCAGAAGCCCCGCTTAGATGCGGGCTCCGGCGGTGAGCCCGCATCAAAGCCGGGACATGTCAGCTGTTTTGAACAGCTGACATGTGCCCGTAATAGGCGCGGGCAGAATCGCGATCTGCACGCGCCTATTAACTAGTTAAATGCCGCTGTCAAACGCAGACAGCGGCATTTAACTACGACTTCCGGCCGGGCGGCCGGAAATGATCGCATCGCCGACCCCGTCACATGATGGTTACTGATCCCCGGCAGCTGTGAGCGCCACCCTGTGGACGGCGCTCACAGCACACCTGCAATTCTGCTACATAGCAGCGAACATCAGATCGCTGCTATGTAGCAGAGCCGATCGAGTGGTGCCTGCTTCTAGCCTCCTATGGAGGCTATTGAAGGATGGCAAAAGTAAAAAAAAAAAGTAAAAAAAAATGTGAAAAAAATAAAAAATATATAAAAGTTTAAATCACCCCCTTTCGCCCCAATCAAAATAAATCAATAAAAAAACCCTCAAACCTACACATATTTGGTATCGCCGCGTTCAGAATCGCCCGATCTATCAATAAAGAAAAAGCATTAACCTAATCGCTAAACGGCATAGCGGGAAAAAAATTTGAAACGCCAGAATTACGTTTTTTTGGTCGCCGCGACATAGCATTAAAATGCAATATTGGGCGATCAAAAGAACGTATCTGCACCAAAATGCTATCATTAAATACTCCAGCTCAGCACGCAAAAAATAAGCCCTCAACCGACCCCGGATCATGAAAAATGGAGATGCTACGAGTATCGGAAAATGGCGCAATTTTATTTTTTTTTTTAAGCAAAGTTTGGAATTTTTTTTCACCACTTAGTTAAAAAATAACCTAGTCATGTTAGGTATCTATGAACTCGTACTGACCTGAAGAATCATATTGGCAGGTCAGTTTTAGCATTTAGTGAACCTAGCAAAAAAGCCAAACAAAAAACAAGTGTGGGATTGCACTTTTTTTGCAATTTCACCGCACTTGGAATTTTTTTCCTGTTTTCTAGTACACGACATGGTAAAACCAATGATGTCGTTCAAAAGTACAACTCGTCCCGCAAAAAATAAGCCCTCACATGGCCAAATTGACGAAAAAATAAAAAAGTTATGGCTCTGGGAAGGGGGGGAGCGAAAAACGAACACAGAAAAACGGAAAATCCCAAGGTCATGAAGAGGTTAATTCTTTTTTCTTTAACAGGGATATGATGCCCACATTGCTATATACTACGTGGGCTGGGCAATATACTATATGGGTTGGGCAATATACCACATGGGCTGTGCTATATACTACGTGACTGGGCAGTATGCTACGTGACTGGGCAATATACTACGTGGCTGTGCTATATACTACGTGGACATGCATATTCTAGAATACCCGATGCGTTACAATCGGGCCACCATCTAGTGTCCAATAATAAGTCACTCCTTTATTCCTATATAATACAAGTATTAGGGGTAAATATAGATCTGGCATTTGTAGTGCAGTGGGGTTGGTGCAGTGTGACAAACAGGCAGTGACCAGAGGAAAATTCCAAAGTTTCTTTGATGTCCAACATACTCACAAACAGAAAACAAATGGTTTCATCCGGATCACAGCCGGGGTGTCACAACAGTCCGTATACGAGACCGGTTGTCGAGGGCGACTGCACCACCATATCATTCTGCGTGGTTCCCGGCGTTTGCTGCTCTTGGCTCTGTGTTACCTCACACAAGCTGGACACTGCAGAGCCACCTGCTCTGCCACTTGCAAACAAACACTGATACACCCAAACCCCTTGCTGCAGGGTTTTTAACTGGAATCTGTGGCCATAAGCTACCTGTAAGACCCGGCTTGGAGGGGGTGAACTGCCCCACTACCATCCTATAGTTCACTACAAAAATAAATGCCCTTAACCGGTTTTCCTGAACATTGCTTTGGCCAAATAGCTTGATGAAGTCCATACTTTTATTTTGCCTTGTGACTCACAGGCGTCCTGCTGTGGACACAAGGCACTCCAGCGGGTCTAGTAGGACTCCATCCACATCCTGGGGGATACATATAGACCCTTACATAGTATATGATTTGCTTTGTATACTGCACATTGTGATTCCTGGACAGACAGCTGCTTTCTCTGAAGAGCTCAGCAGGAAAGAGACTTTCAGGATTCTGAATCACACTGTAGGTGATTGACTTCCATCTAGGAAGGACCGCTTGTCCTAAGCGACTTGTTCTACAGCGTATTTCCATATGTTCAACTTATGGCGGTAACTTCCCTTTAGATGTCTGCCGCTGAAGCAGCTGCCTGGCAGTGACACGGCAATATGCTTAACATATTGACTCCCCAGATGATTGGTCTACTGGAAGAAAGAAAGATACCATCTAAGTAAAATATGTCAATGGCATGCTGACAGTGACCTGTAAGTTTTACATCGGAGATGCCAGTGTGTTGCGGGCACCTACTAATGTATCTGCTCTAGTCTGATGCATTCAGTTCTCCATCATTAATAAATGCCTTCTGCCTTCTGTTTGCACAGGACTCTTGGACTTATTCAGTCCTCACTGTAGAAGTCATAAGATCATGAATAGATTAATTTAAGACTCAGGCTTAAGTCTGCTATGTACCCATTACTTTTCTCATAATTCGCCTCTAAGTCTTTAGCTTGGACTACATTCTCCTCCTTGAGAAATGAAAAAGGGATTAATGTGCAATTGGAAATCTTCTAGTGAGATTCTTCATTATTTGAAAGTGATAACACTATGTTCTCCAGGACTTTCATTGTTTTTGATATTTGGATATTATTTTACAAGATAGCTTTCTGACACTCCCATGCACACCCCTACATCGCTGCGTTCTCTGTTAGGCTATGATGGTTTTCTGGTGGGTCTGCTCTGAAACGACTTTTTGAACATATACCGTAGTCAGTTTTAAAGACATCCTTTAACCTAAGGCTAGGTTCACACTACGTTAGTGGCGTCTGTTAGACGGACTACGTTACACAGCGGCATAACGCGGTGTAACGTAGTATGTTTAATGCCGCCATTGACTCCAATGTTGGACGCATCACTAGCGCAAGCCCACAATGGGCGTGCGCTAGGGATGTGCCGTCATTGAGTGACGGACCCTGAGACGCGGGCTGCAGCGTTTCCGGGTCCGTCACTGCTAGCGCAGATAGAGCTAGCAGATGCTCTATCTATTGTGCTGCCATACCGGCACTTACGTTTACAGCAGCCCGTTACCGTATGTGTTGAACGGGCAGCTGTAAACGTAATGTGAACCCAGCCTAAGGGATGTGCACACAATGTATTTTTTGGGTGAACTAACCCACCCAGCTTTACAAAAGGAAGACACTTCTGGAAGCGAGCCTCATGGAGCATCTTCTCTTGTGTTTTTTGAGGGATGGTTTCTTGATCGTTTTTTGTTTGTTTTTGACCATCAGCCTTTCTCAATGTCATGTATTCTAAAGTATAGAGCGTCTTCAGATCAGAAGATGCCCGAAGAAAGGTCACCTCAAGTCTGTCACCTACTTGGTATCCACGGAATTGTCAAGCTGTTAAAAGATGCCAAAAAGCCTGAACATAGGAACAGCAAGTCATTTTTGCATAGAAATGCATATGTTCATGTATTTGAGCGTTTTCAGGCCGTTTTTCAGCCAGATTTCAAAGAACCACCTGAAAAAGATGTGTGCACATACCCTTAGGTGCCCCTTCCAGACTCTTCTGACAGTGGCCTATCTCCTGGAGAGCAAAACGATTGACTTCTGAAATTCCAACAAGCCGAATCCTTCTCTCCCCCCAACATCATCTGTCAGAGGGGAAAGTCAGGAGGCTCCATACGCATAACACTGAAGTTAGATTCCGGTTTATTCTAATGCAATGGTCTCAAACACGCAGCCCATCGCCCACATGCAGCCCCCGAGGCTCCATTGTGCAGGCTTTGAGCCCCTGAGACAATCACGGACCACCTATGTCTGTGTTCCTTTTCAACTAAAATGTATTGCAGCGCCGAGACCGGCTGTCTGCACCACAGTGCCAGTACCCGCCACAGGCCAATCAGAGACCGGAGACTGACGTTGGCATCTCCATGATTGCCATGCGCAGCCCCGGCTGTGGAGGACAAAGAGGACACTGTCTAGGACTAGGGAGCAAGGTCAGATAGAATATGGGACATTGTTAAAAGTACAAGATGGGGACATTACTACAAGGTGGGCACCATAATTACAGGACTGGGGGCATTAGTACAGAACAGAGGTCATTATTACAGGGCGAGGGACATTATTACAGGACTGGGGAAGTTATTACAGGACGGAGGACAGAATTACTATAAGGGGCTAATTGTAAAACAATAATACTGTATGAGGCTGAAAACAACATCTTCTCCTCCAAAGAACGCATCCCTTCAGATTCAAATTTTTCATGTGTGCGACCCATTTACCCGGATGAGTTTGAGACTCCTTGTCTAATGTGTATAGTAACATAGTTATTAAGGTTGAAGGAAGACTTTAAGTCCATCTAGTTCAACCCATAGCCTAACCTAACATGCCCTAACATGTTGATCCAGAGGAAGGCAAAAAACACCATGTGGCAAAGAGTAAGCTCCACATTGGGGAAAAAAATTCCTTCCCGACTCCACATACGGCAATCAGACTAGTTCCCTGGATCAACGCCCTATCAAGGAATCTAGTGTATATACCCTGTAACATTATACTTTTCCTGTATCCAGTCCCCTCTTAAATTTAAGTAATGAATCACTCATTACAACATCATACGGCAGAGAGTTCCATAGCCTCACTGCTCTTACAGTAAAGAATCCGCGTCTGTTATTATGCTTAAACCTTCTTTCCTCCAGACGTAGAGGATGCCCCCTTGTCCCTGTCTCAGGTCTATGATTAAAAAGATCATCAGAAAGGGCTTTGTGCTGTCCCCTCATATATATATACACTAAAATAAGATCACCCCTTAGGGTGTGCACATGTCCGGATTTCTTGCAGAAATTTCCTGAAGAAAACCGGAAATTTTCTGCAAGAAATCCGCATTTTTTTTAGCATTCTGCAAGCGTAATTAGCTTGCAGAATGCTAAAGTTTTCCAAGCGATCTGTAGCATTGCTTGGAAAACTGACTGACAGGTTGGTCACACTTGTCAAACATAGCATTTGACAAGTGTGACCATCTTTTTACTATAGATGCTGCCTATGCAGCATCTATAGTAAAAGATAGAATGTTTAAAAATAATAAAAAAAATTAAAAAAATGGTTATACTCACCTGCAGGCGTCCGTTCCTATAGATGCCGGTGTGGTTCAGGACCTTCCATGACGTCGCGGTCACGTGAGCGGTCACATGACCGGTCTCGACCAATCACAAGACCGTGACGTCATCGCAGGTCCTTCACCGCACACCAGCTATAGAAACCGAAGCGGCAGCATGCAGCTGAGAGGCAGGAAGACATCGAAGGTGAGTATAGGACTATTTTTTATTTTAATTCTTTTTTTTTGACCAATTATATGGTGCCCAGTCCGTGGAGGAGAGTCTCCTCTCCTCCACCCTGGGTACCAACCGCACATAATCTGCTTACTTCCCGCATGGTGTGCACACCCCTGTGCGGGAAGTAAGCAGATCAATGCACTCCTAGGTGTGCGGAATCCCCTGCAATTCCGCATTTTAATGAACATGTTGCTTTTTTTTTCCGCGATGCGATTTTTTCGCGGAAAAAAAGGCTACATTTGCACAAAAAATGCGGAATACACTGAAAATAATCGGAGGCATATGTTAGCGTTTTTTTCGCGTTTTTATCACGTTTTTATAGCGAAAAAAACGCGAAAAATACTGAACGTGTGCACATGGCCTTAGTCTTCATTTTTCCAAACTAAATAGCCCCAAGTGTAATAACCTATCTTGGTATTGCAGACCCCCCAGTCCTCTAATAACCTTGGTCGCTCTTCTCTGCACCTGCTCTAGTTCAGCTATGTCTTTCTTAGGCTAGTTTCACATTTGCGTTTAAATCCGCAGCGTTTAAAACGCATCCGCAGGTGGTGGAAAAAACGCATATAAACGCGTACAAACGCGGCGTTTTTTAGACGCATGCGGTATCGCATGCGGTTAAAAAAACGCCGCGTTTGCACACTTTTCTATGGGTTTTTTTCATGCGTTTGCGTTTTTGGTGCGCATGATGAGAAATTTCACAGGAGAAAAATCAAGATAACCAGACACCGCCAATGGGACTACAGAGGGCGTGTATTATAGGATTTCTTTATATAGACCCCTGAACAGCTGGAATCTTCAGATTTTGCTCCTGTATCCTGTGTCAAGATGGATCTTCGCATGGAGAGCTTTTATTTCAACCTGGATTTCAGCTTCAAGCTGTTTCTGGCATGTGCTTTTGCTTGGGAGCAAGACAGAAATCGCGAAAGATGGAGAAGGAGACAACGTAGGCGTTTTTGGAGACACCCCATTATCGAACTACGTGAGAGCCGTGGAGCCTATCACACGCTGTATGCCGAGCTTAATGCCAACCGGAGAAATTCCATGAATATACAAGGATGTCGCAAGACTCGTTCCGGGATTTGCTTGCTCGTTTCCAAGGAGCCATACGGAGACAGGACACCCAGCTCCGTAGAGCGATTCCACCGGAGGAACGTCTGCTGGTTACATTAAGGTACGTTCCAAATCTAAACCAATGACAGTCCAAATTTTGTGTTTTCTGACATGTATGTTGTATGTTTTGGGTATTTTTTTTTCTTTCTTTAGCGTAACCACACCATAAATAGAATAGATTGTAATTTTTTGGGGGTTTGTTTTTCTTACAGATTTCTGGCAACCGGAGAGAGTTTATCATCCCTCCACTTCCAATACTGGCTTGGAATATCCACCCTGTCCGGAATAGTTGCGGACACCTGCCGGGCTTTGTGGAATGTACTCCGGGATGAGTTTATACCCCTACCCACCTTGGACATGTGGCTTGAAATTGCGGAAAAATTCTGGAGTGTGTGTGATTTCCCCAACTGTTTAGGAGCGGTGGATGGAAAGCACATCCGCATTATCAAACCTGCCAGAACAGGATCGGAGTATTTCAACTATAAAAAATATTTTTCTGTTGTGCTCATGACAATAGCCGATGCGGACTGTCGCTTCATCGCTGTGGACATTGGAGCTTTTGGCCGTGGCAACGATTCCCAGACTTTCAAGAACTCGGATATGGGCCGCCGTGTGTATGGCAACAATTTCAATTTTCCCCCGCCACAACCTCTCCCCAACACTCAAGGTCCACCGATGCCATTTGTTATGGTTGGGGATGAGGCCTTTCAGATGTGTGAAAACCTACTGAAGCCATATTCCAGTCGGGACTTGAACCACACTAGAAGGATCTTTAACTACAGACTGACCAGGGCCCGAAGAACAGTAGAGTGTACCTTTGGCATTCTGGTCGCTAAATGGCGCATTCTTGCATCAGCCATAAATCTAAAAGTGGAAACAGTCGACGAGGTGGTCAAAGCCTGTGTGGTTCTACACAATTATATAATGGCTAAGGAGCAACCCAACATTGAACTGGATGAACCAGTTGCACACCCACTGCCCGATTTCCAGCAGCACCTGCTGCGGTCAACTGCGGCAGTTGGTCACATGCGGGACCAATTTGCTGCCTTTTTTGATTCAGATATTGGACGGGTGTCATGGCAGGACAATGTTGTGTAAATGTCCTGTTGTAATTCGATCTGTACCAGTAATTTTCTGCAATGATAATAATATTTCTCATTAATAAACTTTAGTTTTGGTTGTGTTAACCGTGTCTCCTATGTTTTTCCTCTACAAACCAAGGCTGTCCTAAAACTAGCAGTATTTGGTCTGTATTTGATATCAGTATTTGTAATCCAAAACCAGGAGTGGGTGATAAAGGCAGAGGTGCTAGTTATTATGTTAATATCATAATTTACCTCTAATTGTTCCACTCCTTGTTTTGGCTTATACTGATAAAAAAAAAACACTGACCACATACTGCTAGTGTGACGGCAGCCATGTTGCTTTAAACTTGGTGACGTCATTGCATACTGATTCTTTTCTGCAGTATCCATTGGACACAGACTGAAGAGACAATGACTGTCACACTAAAGAGATCTATACTTATCAAGTCAGGTGTCAGAAATAATGAATTCATGATGCACATATAACAGCCTCATGAATTCACTACTTCTGACACCTGTGCAGGTGAGCATAGATATGTAGTGTGTGATCACTATCGTCCCCTCAATTTGTGTGTAATAGATTATGTACAAAGAAGAGAAAATGGTGGTTATACAAGGCAGTTCTCTACTCACCAGGTCAGGTGTCCCAACTAATGAGTTTTTTGACACCTGACCTGTTCAGTAGAGTTCTGCACTGTATTTCCACCATTTTCTCTTCAGACTGCCACACTAGTCACAGACTAAGCAGAAAGAAGAGATTATGGAGATAATACATCTAATATTTTTGGGCCCACCTCATATCTGTATACTAAAGACACACAAGGCTGCAGTCTTTTTTTTTATAACTACTGGAGATATGATGTGGCCCAAACAAATGTTTGAGTGCAGTGGATCCCGGGTGTCCCACAACGGGACTCGCTCCTGGACCAGGGGGATGAGGAGGTCATTCTCAATTAGATCATCCTCCCGTTGTGAAGCCTAAAAATTAAATAAAGTCATTAAAGTTTGCTCAATTAACATAAGGAAAAGAAAGAAAAAAGATGCTGAGAAATGGCATGAATAGGAAAGTCAACATACAAAAAGATTCCAGAAGAAAAAAGTAAAGAAATACGAATGGAAAGAAAGGAAGATTCAAGAATATTACACTGAGGATACACAGTCAGCCTTGTATACGTACCCGCTGCCGTCTTTCCACCGGACCTTGACTCCGCTGCTCCTGCCCTGTCTCTGCCGCAGTAGAAGAAGAGCTCTAAAAAAAAGAAAAATTCAAATTGTCACATGTGTAGATGTGACAGTGAATACTTACCAATCTGACGAGGCAAATACTCACCTCACTGACATGCTCGACTTCACACGGCCCAGGAAGAAACTCCTCATGGGAAGAATCCGAAGAAGAAGACATTCTGATGCATGTAGAAAGAAAGAAATGGCAGAAATTAGGACATGTAGAGAAAGAAAATAGAAAATAAAGGCATTGGCTAGGATATACTCACATTGTTCAGGGTCTTGTTTTCCTCCAAGATGTAGCCTGTGTCTCGTCTGCTTCAGTGTCTGCTGAGTAGTGACCTGCAAATGTCCACTCCCTCCCTTTATCACCTTGTATGTGGGGGGTGGCTTATCAGTGTCTAGACATGTGTTTCTCTATTGAAACGCATGCGTTCACGAACACAACCAAACGCATGTGCTTGTGAACGCATGCGTTCATATAGACAGCAATGCGTTTTTTTGTCGCAATCCTTGCGCAATCGACCGCATGCGTTTCCAGGCGGCAAATTGACGCCTCTAAAAATTACTACATGTTGCATTTCCGCGCCAAGCCGCAAACGACGAAACGAGGCATGCGTCGTCAAATGCGGCAAAACGCGAACAAACAAAATCGCATGCGTCCCTAATGTTAAATATAGGAATACACAATGCATGCGGATATATGCAGTACAAACGCTGCGGACACAACCGCAAATGTGAAACCAGCCTTATACACCGGAGACCAGAACTGTGCACAGTATTCTAAGTGTGGTCGAACTAGTGACTTGTATAGAGGTAAAATTATGTTCTCCTCATGAGCATCTATGCCTCTTTTAATGCATGCCATTATTTTATTTGCCTTTGTAGCAGCTGCCTGACACTGGCCACTGAATATGAGTTTGTCATCCACCCATACTCCCAGGTCTTTTTCATTGACGGTTTTGCCCAGAGTTTTAGAATTAAGCACATAGTTATGCATCTTATTACTTCTACCCAAGTGCATGACCTTACATTTATCCCCATTAAAGCTCATTTGCCATTTATTAGCCCAAGCTTCTAGTTTACATAAATCATCCTGTAATATAAAATTGTCCTCCTCTGTATTGATTACCCTGCAGAGTTTAGTGTCATCTGCAAATATTAAAATTCTACTCTGAATGCCCCCTACAAGGTCATTAATAAATATGTTAAAAAGAAGAGGGCCCAATACTGACCCCTGTGGTACCCCACTGCTAACCTCGACCCAGTCCGAGTGTGCTCCATTAATAACCACCCTTTGTTTCCTATCCCTGAGACAGCTCTCAACCCACTTACACATATTTTCCCCTATCTCCATTGTTCTTATTTTATGTATCAACCTTTTGTGTGGCACCTTATCAAAAGCTTTTGAAAAGTCCATATATACTATATCCACTGGGTTCCCTTGGTCCAGTCTGGAACTTACCTCTTCATAGAAACTGATCAAATTAGTCTGACATGAACGGTCCCTAGTAAACCCGTGCTGATACTGGGTCATGAGGTCATACCTCTTCAGATACTCCAGTATAGCATCTCTTAGAATGCCCTCCAGGATTTTACCCACAGTAGAGGTTAAGCTTACTGGCCTATAATTACCGAGTTCAGTATTTGTCCCCTTTTTGAATATTGGCACCACATTTGCTATACGCCAGTATGGGGGCTCTTAGTGTTACTGCAGCCAACAGTCCTGATGGATTGATATACTGAATATTTTTTCATATCAGGAATTTGAGACTTCATTTGCTTTGTATTGTGGGAAAGGCTTTCTCCGGTGCTTATTGTTTTATAGTCTAATATAGATGTATTTCTACCCCATAAAAGTAAAAAAAAAATGTTTTAAGATCATTACACTAAAATTAAGACAATATTTGTTTGCATTACAAAAAATAAATGTAGATAAGAAGCCTGAAACACAAAAGGAAAACGGCCTTAAGGCCCCGTCTCACATAGCGAGATCGCTAGCGAGATCGCTGCTGAGTCACAAGTTTTGTGACGCAACAGCGACCTCAGTAGCGATCTCGCTATGTTTGACACGTAGAAGCGACCCGGCCCCTGCTGTGAGATTGCTGGTCGTGTCGGAATGGCCTGGACCTTTTTTTGATCGTTGAGGTCCCGCTGACATCGCTGAATAGGTGTGTGTGACACCGATCCAGCGATGTCTTCACTGGTAACCAGGGTAAACATCGGGTTACTAAGCGCAGGGCCGCGCTTAGTAACCCGATGTTTACCCTGGTTACCAAAAAAAACAAACAGTACATACTCACCATCTGATGTCCGTCAGGTCCCTTGCCGTCTGCTTCCTGCTCTGACTGAGTGCCGCCGCACAGTGAGAGCACAGCACAGCAGTGACGTCACCGCTGCGCTCTGCTCTCACTGTACGGCGGCACTCAGTCAGAGCAGGAAGTAGACGGCAAGGGACCTGACGGACATCAGATGGTGAGTATGTACTGTTTGTTTTTTTTGGTAACCAGGGTAAACATCGGGTTACTAAGCGCGGCCCTGCGCTTAGTAACCCGATGTTTACCCTGGTTACCCGGGTGCTGCAGGGGGACTTCGGCATCGTTGAAGACAGTTTCAACGATGCCGAAGTCGTTCCCCTGATCGTTGGTCGCTGGAGAGAGCTGTCTGTGTGACAGCTCCCCAGCGACCACACAACGACTTACCAACGATCACGGCCAGGTCGTATCGCTGGTCGTGATCGTTGGTAAATCGCTATGTGAGACGGGGCCTTTAGTCAATTATCCCATGACAGATTGTACAAGTAAACTAGCAAATGATAATGATCGCTAGGTATGCCATTGTGAATGCCCCTTTTCATTCTGTGGTGGAAATAAGTATTTGATCTCTTGCTGATTTTGTAAGTTTGCCCACTGACAAAGACATGACAGTCTATAATTTTAAGGGTACATAAATTTTAGCATTGAGAGATAGAATATAAAAAATAAAATCCAGAAAATCACATTGTATAAACTACATAAATTTATTTGCATTTTGCAGTGAGAAATAAGTATTTGATCCCTCTGGCAAACAAGACTTAATACTTGATGGCAAAACCCTTGCTGGCAAGCACAGCAGTCAGACTTTTTTTGCTGTTGATAATTAGGTTTGTGCATATGTCAGGAGGAATTTTGGTCCACTCCTCTTTGCAGATCATCACTAAATCATTAAGATTTTGAGGCTGTCGGTTGGCAACTTGGAGCTTCAACTCCCTCCATAAGTTTTCTATGGGATTAAGGTTTGGAGACTGGCTAGGCCAGTCCATGACCTTAATGTGCTTCTTTTTGAGCCACTCCTTTGTTGCCTTGGCTGTATATTTTGGGTCATTGTCTTGCTGGTAGACTCAGCCACGACCCATTTTTAATGTCCTGAGGAGGGAAGGAGGTTGTCACTCAAGATTTTACAGTACATAACTCCATCCATTCTCCCATTGTTGTGGTGAAGTAGTCTTGTGCCTTTAGCAGGGAAACACCCCCAAAACATAATGTTTCTACCTCCATGCTAGACAGTGGGAATGGTGTTCTTTGGGTCATAGGCAGCATTTCTCTTCCTCCAAACACGGCGAGTTGAGTTAATGCCAAAGACCTAAATTTTTGTCTCCTCTGACCACAGCACCTTCTCCCAATCACTCACAGAATCATCCAGGTGTTCATTGGCAAACTTCAGACGGGCCTGCACATGTGCCTTCTTGACCAGGGGGGACCTTGTGAGCACTGCAGGATTTTAAACCTGTACGGCGTAATGTGTTACCAATGGTTTTCTTGGTGACTGTGGTCCCACCTGCCTTGAGATCATTAGCAAGTTCCCCCGTGTAATTTTAGGCTGATCTATCACCTTCCTCATGATCAAGGATACCCTACGAGGTGAGATTTTGCATGGTGTCCCAGATCAATGTCGATTGACAGTCATTTTGTATTTCTGCCATTTTCTTACTATTGCACCAACAGTTGTCTCCTTCTCACCCAGTGTCTTACTTATGGTTTTGTAGCCCATTCCAGCTTTGTGCAGGTCTATGGTCTTGTCCTTGACATCGTTATAAAGCTCTTTGGTCTTGCCCATGTTGTAGAGGTTAGAGTCTGACTGATTGAGTCTGTGGACAGGAATCTTTTATAAAGGTGACTATGCAAGACAGCTGTCTTTACTACAGGTAATAAGTTGATTAGGAGCATCTAACTGGTCTGTAGGAGCCAGAACTTTTATGGTAGCAGATCAAATACTTATTTTTCACTGCAAAATGCAAATAAATTTATAAAATTTATACAATGTGATTTTCTGGATTTTATTTTTGATATTCTATCTCTCAATATTAAAATTAACCTACCTTTAAAATTATAGACTGTTCATGTCTTTGTCAATGGGAAAACTTACAAAATCAGCAAGGGATCAAATACTTATTTCCCCCACTGTATCTTGCCACAGCTGTCAGACACATGTATCTTAGCGTGGAGCAACATAGAAACCTTCAAATGTACAAAAGTGACAGATCTAATAAAGAAGGGCCTAGTGCTTTGATCTTGTATAAATAACTACAAATTGAACTGAATCAGTTTTAACAAGTATAAGTTGTAAAAAATAAAGTAGTAAATACGTAGTAAAAAATGGTATCAAGTTTAATAAGTTGGATATGAGAAACGATTTGATAGTTTTACCCACATGCTGATGTTTAAGAGTTTAAAAAAATATACTTAAATGCATGTATATATAATTATATACATAATAATATATATACAGTATATATAATTATGTTGCTCTGCGGATGTCTGCTCACTTTGACATTACGTTCCAAGGCTTATAGGCTGGCTCACACAGCAGTCGCCGCCTGAGTATTCAGCTAGTTGACTAAGGGATCACTTACCGTATATACTCGAGTATAAGCCGACCCGAGTATAAGCCGACCCCCCTAATTTTGCCACAAAAAAATGGGAAAACTTATTGACTCGAGTATAAGCCTAGGGTGGAAAATGCAGCAGCTACCGGTGAATTTCAAAAATAAAAATAGATGCTCCATACCGTTCATTATGGCCCCATAGCTGTGCCATATAGTGCTCTGCACCGTTCATTATTGCCCCACAGCTGTACCATAGAAAGCTGTGCCATATAGTGCTCTGCACCGTTCATTATTGCCCCACAGCTGTACCATAGAAAGCTATGCCATATAGTGCTCTGCACCGTTCATTATTGCCCCATAGCTGTGCCATATAGTGCTCTGCACCGTTCATTATTGCCCCATAGCTGTGCCATATAGTGCTCTGCACCGTTCATTATTGCCCCATAGCTGTGCCATATAGTGCTCTGCACTGTTCATTATTGCCCCATAGCTGTGCCATATAGTGCTCTGCACCGTTCATTATTGCCCCATAGCTGTGCCATATAGTGCTCTGCACCGTTCATAATTGCCCCATAGCTGTGCCATATAGTGCTCTGCGCCGTTCATTATTTCCCCATAGCTGTGCCATATAGTGCTCTGCACCGTTCATTATTGCCCCATAGCTGTGCCATATAGTGCTCTGCACCGTTCAGAATTGCCCCATAGCTGTGCCATATAGTGCTCTGCACTGTTTATTATTGCCCCATAGCTGTGCCATATAGTGCTCTGCACCGTTTATTATTGCCCCATAGATGTGCCATATAGTGCTCTGCACCGTTTATTATTGCCCCATAGATGTGCCATAGAAAGCTGTGCTGCTGCTGCTGCAATAAAAATAATAAAACACATACTCACCTGTCTTGCTTGCAGCTCCTCGGCGTCCCGTCCCGGCGTCTCTCCGCACTGACTGATCAGGCAGAGGGCGGCGCGCACACTATATGCGTCATCGCGCCCTCTGACCTGCACAGTCAGTGCGGAGAGATGCCGGGAAGATGGCGCGACGCCCGGCGGGTGAAATGCGGACAGGTGAGAATGTAATACTTAATTGCTCCCGGCGTCCAGCTCCTTCCCCCGGACAGCTGGTCTTCGGTGCCGCAGCCTCTTCCTCTGTCAGCGGTCACCGTTACCGCTGATTAGAGAAATGAATAGGTGGCTCCGCCCCTATGGGATCCACTCCCATAGGGGCGGAGCCGCCTATTCATTTCTCTAATGAGCGGTCCCACGTGACCGCTGACAGAGGAAGAGCTGCGGCACCCGGAGACCGTGGGACGGGCAGGGGGAGCGCCAGGAGCCCCGGAAGCAGGTAAGTATGCCTCAGTCAGCGCCCTCACCCGCCGACCGTGACTCGAGTATAAGCCGAGAGGAGCACTTTCAGCCCAAAAGTTTGGGCTGAAAATCTCGGCTTATACTCGAGTATATACGGTACCTACATTATGGTCTTCGTCACAAGCTGAGATAATTTTCTGGAGAATCGCTTGATTCATGATTTGTCTTCATGTTTTGAACATCCTTATAAAATTGTGGGCACATGCAAGTACATATCAGTACACTAAAGACCATATATTTGTGACCCCCATAGCTTGGCTCCATCATGCAATCCTGTGCACATGAACTACAGTGTATCACTAAAGTGAGTACACCCCTCACATTTTTGTAAATATTTTATTATATCTTTTCATGTGACCACACTGAAGATCTGACACTTTGATACAATATAAAGTAGTCAGTGTACAGCTTGTATAACAGTGTAAATTTGTTGTGCCCTCTAAATAACTCAACACACAGCAATTAATGTCTAAACCGCTGGCAACAAAAGTGAGTACACCCCTAAGTGAAAATGGAAAAATTATGCCCAAAGTGTCAATATTTTGTGTGGCCACCATTATTTTCAAGCATTGCCTTAAATCTCTTGAGCATGGAGTTCACTAGAGCTTCACATGTTGTCACTGGAATCTGCTTCCATCCCTTCATGATGACATCACGGAGCCGGTTGATGTTAGAGACTTTACACTCCCACACTTTCTATTTGAGGATGTCCCACAGATGCTCAGTAGGGTTTCGGTTTGGAGACATGCTTGGCCAGTCCAGCACCTTTACCCTCAGTTTCTTTAGCAAGCCAGTGGTTGTCTTGGAGATGTGTTTGTGGTCATTATCATGTTGGAATACTGCCCTGTGGCCCAGTTTCCGAAGGGAGGGAATCATGCTCTGCTTCAGTTTGTTACAGTGTTGGCATTCATGGTTCCATTGATGAACTGTAGCTCCCTACAGCTGGCAGCACTCGTGCAGTTCCAAACCATGACACTCCCACCACTATGCTTGACTGTAGGCAAGTTAAATTTGTCTTTGTACACGTCACCTGGTTGCCGCCACACATTCTTGACACCATCTGAACCAAATAAGTTTATCTTTGTCTCATCAGACCAGAGGACATGGTTTCAGTAAGCCATGTCCTTAGTCTGCTTGTCTTCAGCAAAAATTTTTGGGCTTTCAAGTGCATCATCTTTAGAAAAGGCTTCCTTCTGGGATGACCGCTATGCAGACCAATTCGATGCAATGTGCGATGGCGTATGGTCAGAGCACTGACAGGCTGACCTCCCACCCCTGTAACCTCTGCAGCGATACTGGCCGTACTCATACGTCTACTTCTATGTCTGAATGTCTGCTTACTGTAGGCGTACACTCACACTGCAAAAAATGTGCACGGCACAGCACTTGTTTGCTCTGCCATCACCATTGCAGTCTTTTAGCCCCGTCGGTGCATGCTTCTGGACCCTGTTTTGTGGAGGATTTTGGATATATGCCCCGATGGGAACACAAAGCAATGTGAAAGCACCCTAAGTCATTTTTTGAGTTTAAGTCGTTGTGCACCATCATTCCCCGTCTCCAGGTCTACATTGTCTGCTTGTGCCACTTTCAAGGATCACAATAAAAGTTGAGTGTTTACATTTTGCTTAATGGCGCATGTTCTTATTCCCCCCGCTAATGGACTCATTTTACCTTAACTTTTCTCCTGGAGAGTGAATTTCATGAAGCCCTGAAAGCATTATCATAGAAATCTTCAAATGTACAAAAGTGATAGATCTAACAAAGAAGGTCCCAGTGCCCTAATCTCCTGCGAATAAAGTAAAACATGAGCAGTATCAGAAAGTTATAAAGAATCAAGTGGTAAAAAATGCTAGCAAGTTTAATATGTTGAATATAAATAATGATATTGTAGTCACTCTACATGCTGAGGTTTAGGAGTTGAAAAATGTACATACATGTGTTTACTGTCAGTTCCTAGAATAATTTATTCTGTATTAAGGTTTCCTATTGTGTTACATGTAGATTAAATATAACTGCAATACATGTCTTAGTATCTAGGTAAGTGTCATGGTCTCAGTTATGGTCATTGCCTCGGAGAGATTGCTGCTCTCCGCCAACTTTGTGTATTGGCACCAGGTCTGGCAAACGGCAAAGAAGAGCAAGTCTCTAGATGGGGACTTTATTAAGTAGGCCCACAACAGATGTGGATGCACATATACTCGCCTTTGGGTTGGAGAGATAAATGAAGTAAGTGCTGACTTACCAGAAAGGGTGCTTGAAGCTGGATATGATAGTGAGGTGGGAGCATTTTAGGGAGCAAGGTGGGGACCCCAGATGCAAGTTTACCACCATGATGTGATTTCTGTGGGGAGGCTTTGGCTGTCATTATACTGATAATGGGGGCTTTTAGTGTCACTATGGTGGGGGGAGGTAGGAGCTGAATGTCACTGTTCATGGGGTGCTCTGGATGTGGCTCCTGTCTCGCTCACAACTGAGGCTGGCTCTTAGGGTAAGAAAGATTGGGATCTGTGTATTAGAGGAACAGTGAGTAAGGTACACCACTAGGCCAGTGATTTCGTTGAATATCCCAAACGGAAACCATGAACCTCAACAAGAAGTTGGTTCCCACATTTGCTATCTTGATTTGTCCACCTGCCACAACTTGTTTTTATATTCTTTCTCTGTCCCTTAATAATGTGCTTTAGACAATTGTAGCAGATGCAAGACATTGTGCTTACTGATCTCACCATTGTGGGCTGCTGCTTAGTTAGCGAACACTAATCCACAAGGGCATAACTTTTCACACTCTTTGGCGGAAGTATTTTTTCTCCCAGTACCACAGTACTTAGTATGATATAGTCTGCTGCTCAAGCTTTTTATTTTTTACATGTAGCCTGTCCCATGCATCAAACAAGCCTGGGCAGATGCCAACATCCATTGCACTCTGGGTAAGGGTGCTCTTCTGACCATGTGACACATTGCACAATACATGGCAATGTTTTGTTTAAAATAAAAAAAAAGAAGATTGACGGATTTGAGCAGAAGGATGGTCATACCCGTGACTATGTGTTTAATACAACCACAAGTTGCACCTACATCATCTGTTACGGTCGCCACTCACCGCTCCGCTCCTGGCTCCCGGCGTGCTGCTCCCGCTGCTGCTCCTGCTCGCCTCGCTTGCTCCTCTTCCGGGTCCCGGCGCGCTGTTCCTCCTTCTTCTTGGGCTGCGTCGCCTTCCTCCGTCGCCACTCATCCTCGCGCTCCTGCTTCCGGTGAGTGGCACGCTCGTCCTCGGCGCGCTCCTCCTCGTCGTAGGATATTAGCTTCTGCGCAGGCGCGCAGGATTCGGCGCTAGACGCACCTCCCGGTCCCGTATTCCTGGCTCCGGATGTTTGCTCCACGTGGGCTTCTGCAGCCTATCCCTGAGGAGTGCACGGTATTTCAGGCCACCTCCCCTGCTAGGAGGTGCCTGAGTGTCTTTAGCTATTTGCTTTTGTCTCCGGCCACCTTCGTCTCTGAGCTCTGAACCTCCGTTCTGGTTCTGCGTTCGTTCCTCCCTGTCTTGCGCTTTTTTGCCAGCACTTACTTTGTTAATCTTCTCCTCCTTTCTCCCTACAGTTCCGTCCCGTCTCCCGTTTCCCCTGGTTTCAGCTTCCACGTTCCTGGTTTTCTGTTTTGTCCTCTCCTCCGGTTTTTCCTTCCAGATCCGTCCCTCTTGGTATCTGCTACCGTGGTTTGGTAACCTCTGGGCCTGCTCCTAAACAGTCCCTGTATAGGGGTTGGTTAACACCGGGCCTGCTCGCCCAGAGGGTGGCCTTCCACGGTCCAGAGGGTCCACTCTTGTTCCTGCCTCTGTAACCATAACAGTACACTCAGGCCATGGACCCCGCAGGTGCCACGTTCTCTGCTCAGAAGGAATTGGCGCACTTGCGCGACAATCAACAGCGCATCATGTCCTTCATGAAAAACATGGAGTCTCGCCTGACCTCTTTACAGACCGCCGATCCAGTTAATGCTAATCAAATTGCGGGTCTGCAGCAAGAACTCTCCCAACAGCGCGATACGCAGGCGCATATGCTGTCTTATATGGCTTCCATAGACGATCGTTTATTTAATTTGCAGTCAGTCTCCGCGGCTTCCGCTCAGGTCCCACAGGACTCTAATTCCACTCCCTCGTCCCATCCGCCGCCTCGCCTTGGCAAACCTCCTAGGTTTAGCGGGGACCCCAAACTCTGTAGAGGATTCCTGAACCAATGTCGTCTCCACTTTGAGCTCCTTCCCCAACAATATCCTACTGACTGGGCCAAGATGGCTTTTATAGTGTCTCATTTGGAAGGGGAGGCTTTGGCCTGGGTCAATCCCCTGTGGGAGCGGGATGATCCTGTAGTCTCCCAACTAGCTTCTTTCTTAGAAACTTTCCGCAGGGTATTTGACGAGCCCGGACGCTTAGCTTCCACAACTGAGTCACTTTTCAACCATCAGCAAGGCTCTCTATCTGTTGGCCAATATGCCATTCGCTTCCGTACTCTTGCCTCGGAGTTAGGGTGGAACAATGAGGCCTTGGTTGGCGCCTTCTGGCGAGGTCTGTCCAGTCGAATTAAGGATGAGTTGGCTGGACGAGATACCCCAACCTCTTTGGAGGACCTCATATCCCTGTCTACGCGCATTGACCTACGCTTTCAAGAGCGAACACGTGAGTCCGCTAGAGAAAGGAGGCCTGTCCGCTCTCTACCACCCATCCGTAGGTCAGGGAATCCGCGGTCCTTGTTGTCTCCTACAGCATCCGTGCCGGAGCCAATGCAAGTAGATCGAGTCAAGATGGCGGAGCAACGTCGTCGGGAGAGACGTTCCCAGGGACTCTGCTTCTACTGCGGTAGCGCTTCACATTTACTACGGGCATGCCCTGAGAGACCGGAAAACTCCTCCGCCTAGGACAGGTAAGAGAGGCCTCCCTAGGTGTTTCTGTTTCCTCTCAACCTTTGTTTCTGTCTGTTTTGCTTGTTCTCAATCAGAAGCGTTTTTCTGAGGTCGCGTATGTGGATTCGGGCGCGGCAGGCAATTTTATCAGTCTTGAGGCGGTTCGGAGGCTTCGCGTTCCAGTTTTCTCTTTGGACTCAACTCGTCTGATTGCCGCCGTAGATGGGAGACCCTTGCAAGACGCCGTCACCATGGTTAAGGAAGAGATTGAACTGCTTATCAGGGCTCTTCATCGTGAGAAGATTACTCTCTATGTCTTACCTAACCTAACCCATGCTCTGCTTCTAGGTCTACCTTGGCTCCGTACGCACGAACCTACTCTGGACTGGCGTTCGGGTGACGTGCTCCGTTGGGGATCTACGTGTCAAAAACAATGTCTTCTGCCCGTTTGTCCTGTAGTTCCGCTTCCGACTGATTCCGTTCTCTCCGGACTACCTACTCCATATCGGTCCTACATTGATGTTTTTGATAAAAAAAGAAGCCGGAAGTCTTCCCACACACCGAGCCTACGATTGCCCGATCGATCTTCTTCCCGGTTCCACTGCACCTAGAGGGAGAATTTACCCATTATCTCCCGCTGAGACCAAAGCTATGTCCGAATACGTCCCAAGAGAATTTGTCTAGAGGATTCATCCGAAAATCTTCTTCCCCCGCAGGTGCAGGATTCTTCTTCGTCAAGAAGAAGGATGGATCTCTTCGACCCTGCATTGATTACAGGGGATTGAACAACATTACGGTCAAGAACAAGTACCCTCTGCCTCTCATTCCTGAGCTCTTCGATCAACTAAGAGGGGCGCGAATCTTTACGAAACTAGATCTTCGGGGTGCTTACAACCTTATACGAATCCGCGCTGGCGATGAATGGAAGACTGCCTTTAACACTCGGGACGGGCATTACGAATACCTAGTCATGCCGTTCGGCCTCTGCAATGCTCCCGCAGTCTTCCAAGAATTCGTTAATGACATTTTCCGAGACCTTCTTTACTCCTGTGTTGTGGTGTATTTAGACGACATCCTAATTTTTTCAGCAGACCTTCCGTCTCACAGAAGGAGCGTCTGTTTGGTTTTGCAACGTTTGAGAGAGAATCGTCTTTATGCTAAGTATGAGAAGTGCCTCTTCGAACAAGCTTCCTTGCCCTTTCTGGGATACATCATTTTGGATACTGGTCTCAAGATGGACCCTGAGAAGGTGAGAACTATTCTCAATTGGCCGCGTCCCTATGGAACAAAAGCCATCCAACGGTTTCTAGGGTTCGCCAACTACTACAGGCAATTTATTTCAAATTTCTCCTCTGTAGTTCGGCCTCTTACTGCTCTCACCCATAAAGGTTCCAACCCGAAGACATGGACTCCGGAGGCCGAAAAAGCCTTTGTGCTTCTGAAGCAGTCCTTTTCCTCCGCCCCGGTATTACACCATCCAGAGATCAATAAACCATTCGTTCTCGAGGTGGATGCCTCATCCAGAGGTGCCAGAGCGGTGCTCTCCCAAAGGTCTCCTATGGGTCGACTGGTTCCCTGCGGCTTCTTTTCCAAGACGTTCTCTGCTTCGGAACGTAATTATACCATTGGGGACCGAGAACTCTTAGCCATAAAGCTGGCTCTGGGGGAGTGGAGGCATCTTCTTGAAGGAGCCGTTCATCCTTTTGTAATTTTTCTGACCACAAGAATTTGGCCTATCTTCAAACCGCGCACAGACTTAATCCTCGGCAGGCTCGATGGTCTCTGTTTTTTGCCCGCTTTGACTTCGAGCTTCGTTTTCGGCCTGGTGACAAAAATGTCAAGGCAGATGCTCTGTCCAGACTATCGCAGCCAGAGGACTTCGACGAAGAGCCAGCGCATATCATGGATCCCAGTAAAATCGTTACTGTAGCTCCTTTAAGAATGATCTGTCCACCTCCGGGTAAGACTTTAGTCACTGAGAGTGACAGAAGAACAGTGCTGCGTTGGGGACATTCCTCTAGACTGGCAGGCCATGCCGGGATTAAGAAAACTTTCCTTCTCATCTCCCGCTACTATTGGTGGCCTTCGTTACGTCAAGATATCGAAGAGTTTGTCGCCTCTTGTCCCTCTTGTGCTAAATGCAAAGTGCCAAGACAGTTACCTCGTGGAGGCTTGCTTCCTCTTCCAGTGCCTTCTAGTCCGTGGCAACACATCGCCATGGACTTCATTACCGATTTACCGAAATCCTCAAGTTGTACAGTCATCCTTACGGTAGTAGATCGGTTCTCCAAGATGGCCCATTTCGTTCCCTTGCCTGGACTTCCTTCAGCTCCAGAATTGGCGAAGATCTTCATTTCTAATATCTTCAAACTTCATGGTTTTCCTCAAAACATCGTGTCTGACCGGGGAGTTCAATTTACGTCACGTTTTTGGAGGGCGTTTTGCAAGCTTTTGAAGGTGTCTCTGGATTTTTCATCTGCTTATCACCCTCAAACTAATGGTCAAGCCGAACGAACGAATCAGATTGTGGCTACCTATCTTCGTCACTTCACCAATTCACACCAAGATGATTGGGTAAGCCTTCTACCTTGGGCCGAATTCGCCTATAACAATCACTCTAATGAGTCCTCACCTAAGTCTCCTTTTTTTGTTGTCTTTGGGCAACATCCGAATATGCATGCCTCTTCCGATTTCTTCCACAACAGGAGTTCCAGCAGCAGACTCTTTGACTTTAAATTTCTCTGCAATATGGGGTGAGGTTAGAAAAGCACTCGAGATGGCGTCTGTTAAGATGAAGAGACATGCCGACAAGAGGCGTTTAGATTCTTCTCCATTCTTACCTGGCGATAAGGTTTGGCTTGCCTGACGTTACATTAGGCTCAAGATACCTTCCTACAAACTTGGTCCTCGTTTCATCGGTCCCTTTGAGATTCTGAGTCGAGTCAACGAGGTCGCCTACAAGCTGAAGTTGCCTGCCTCGCTCCGTATTCCCAATACTTTTCATGTGTCCCTGCTCAAACCTGTTATCCTTAACCGCTTCCATCCTTCTTCCCGTACCTCTCCTCAGCCTCTCCATGCCGATAACATTTTTGAGGTGAGGGATATTTTAGCCAAGAAGAGGGTTCGTGGGAGAGAGTTTTTTCTGGTGGATTGGAAGGGTTTTGGTCCTGAGGAAAGATCGTGGGAACCTCGGGAGAATATCAATGCACCTCGTCTTCTTAACAAATTCCTCTCTAGTCTTAGGAGAGGGGATATTTTAAAGAGTGGGGTACTGTTACGGTCGCCACTCACCGCTCCGCTCCTGGCTCCCGGCGTGCTGCTCCCGCTGCTGCTCCTGCTCGCCTCGCTCGCTCCTCTTCCGGGTCCCGGCGCGCTGTTCCTCCTTCTTCTTGGGCTGCGTCGCCTTCCTCCATCGCCACTCATCCTTGCGCTCCTGCTTCCGGTGAGTGGCACGCTCGTCCTCGGCGCGCTCCTCCTCCTTGTCGTAGGATGTTAGCTTCTGCGCAGGCGCGCAGGATTCGGTGCTAGACGCACCTCCCGGTCCCGTATTCCTGGCTCCGGATGTTTGCTCCACGTGGGCTTCTGCAGCCTATCCCTGAGGAGTGCACGGTATTTCAGGCCACCTCCCCTGCTAGGAGGTGCCTGAGTGTCTTTAGCTATTTGCTTTTGTCTCCGGCCACCTTTGTCTCTGAGCTCTGAACCTCCGTTCTGGTTCTGCGTTCGTTCCTCCCTGTCTTGCGCTTTTGTGCCAGCACTTACTTTGTTAATCTTCTCCTCCTTTCTCCCTACAGTTCCGTCCCGTCTCCCGTTTCCCCTGGTTTCAGCTTCCACTTTCCTGGTTTTCTGTTTTGTCCTCTCCTCCGGTTTTTCCTTCCAGAGCCGTCCCTCTTGGTATCTGCTACCGTGGTTTGGTAACCTCTGGGCCTGCTCCTAAACAGTCCCTGTATAGGGGTTGGTTAACACCGGGCCTGCTCGCCCAGAGGGTGGCCTTCCACAGTCCAGAGGGTCCACTCTTGTTCCTGCCTCTGTAACCATAACAATCTCCTAGTCCCCCTCAAGTAGAATGCTTATTGCAGCAATAGCGAGTTTGACTGTTAAGAGTACTTAAAGTTATTTTTTAGTAAACTATCTTCCAGGTATTGCAAAATTATGAATATTTGTAATATACTTTATTGCCTTATTTTGCTTTCCCCCCTACTAAACGCTATGCTTTAGTACTTTTCCTTACCCATTCATGCATCTTTAGAAGCCCCTTTCAGCTGCTGCTCAACAAGATCCCTGCACAATATTCAGAGTACAGGACTTTCCCTATCTGAGCCTCTCTGCTCAGTCAGGAGAATTCCAATACTCTGTTTGATTATAAATGTGTATTGATCCTCCTGAGCAGCAGTTCAAAGTAGTTTTAAATGAGCATTAAAACAGTAAAGAAGCAAAATAAGGAAATACAAAAACAGAATACTTAAAAAATATATACATTCACCGGCCACTTTATTAGGTACACCATGCTAGTAACGGGTTGGACCCCCTTTTGCCTTCAGAACTGCCTCAATTCTTCGTGGCATAGATTCAACAAGGTGCTGGAAGCATTCCTCAGAGATTTTGGTCCATATTGACATGATGGCATCACACAGTTGCCGCAGATTTGTCGGCTGCACATCCCAAAGATGCTCCATACAAGGCAGGATGGATCCATGCTTTCATGTTGTTTACGCCAAATTCTGACCCTACCATCCGAATGTCGCAGCAGAAATCGAGACTCATCAGACCAAGCAACGTTTTTCCAATCTTCTACTGTCCAATTTCGATGAGCTTGTACAAATTGTAGCCTCAGTTTCCTGTTCTTAGCTGAAAGGAGTGGTACCCGGTGTGGTCTTCTGCTGCTGTAGCCCATCTGCCTCAAAGTTCGACGCACTGTGCGTTCAGAGATGCTCTTAGGCCTACCTTGGTTGCAACGGGTGGCGATTTGAGTCACTGTTGCCTTTCTATCAGCTCGAACCAGTCTGCCCATTCTCCTCTGACCTCTGGCATCAACAAGGCATTTCCGCCCACAGAACTGCTGCTCACTGGATTTTTTTTCTTTTTCGGACCATTCTCTGTAAACCCTAGAGATGGTTGTGCGTGAAAATCCCAGTAGATCAGCAGTTTCTGAAATACTCAGACCAGCCCTTCTGGCACCAACAACCATGCCACGTTCAAAGGCACTCAAATCACCTTTCTTCCCCATACTGATGCTCGGTTTGAACTGCAGGAGATTGTCTTGACCATGTCTACATGCCTAAATGCACTGAGTTGCCGCCATGTGATTGGCTGATTAGAAATTAAGTGTTAACAAGAAGTTGGACAGGTGTACCTAATAAAGTGGCCAGTGAGTGTATATTTTTTTAATTAATCAATAGTCTTGGATCAGTGGGTGGTTTAAGGGTGTGAAGTAGACAGGGGAACCTTTATTGAACATTAGCCTAGAACATATACTGTGTGAGTAACTGGTTGCTTTTAGCATCAGTGTAGTACAGTACATTGTCATTGACTATTATTTCTTTTGTTGGGAAATAAAAGGCTGCTATTACAATAGAAGAACATTGTGTTATGATATGTATTCAATTTCAAATTATGTGGAACGTTTCATTTTATGGTCCAAATACGTCAGCAAGCTCAGGATGACAAGCAATTCTCTCTACTTAATGACCTGCATCAAAATAAGGTACTTTGCTAACTGTCATTCCATGCATAAATCACCTGTAAACTGGGATTTGGTGTTGTTCTCTTGTGTTTTGGGGCACAATAAAGGGAAGAATACCGTATTTTTAAATAGGAAATATTTTTTCGTTTTATTGTCAGTGTAAGAAATGTTTAACCATAGTCATAAAGTGTCTTATTCTGTATAATACTTTATACACTTAAATTAAAGGGATTTTTGATACTTTCATACTGGCGATCTATCCTTCAGATCAACAACATTAGATTAGTGACAGTCTGATTCCATCACAATCAACTGATTGAAGCAGTGACGGCACACCAGAAGTGGCGCAGCTCCATACAGCGTGTTGTCCTGAATGGTACCAAGTTCTGTCCGATTCACTTTGAGGTGTACTTCTCTCCTAGTCACTTGAATAAGGGAAAGCTGCAGTACTGCTCGTGGCCACTACAAAATGTACAGCGCTGTGCCAGATCCAACACACCACAGTTGTTTCGATCAGGTGATCAATGGGGTCTTGGCCAATCGGACCTTCACCATTCTGATACTGGTTACTTATCCCAAGTATATGTCATCAGTATGAAACTGCAGGAAAAAAATAACCAATAGTATAGGATAAGAAATGACAATTTATTGCATATGTCAGAGGATCGCTGTAACCCGTAGTCTGATGTCATGTCCACTGCCATTTTATGGGGTACTTGGACACATTTATATTATATATAAATTATATTTTTCATGCTTTTAAGACCAAAAAGGCAAATCTGCAGGACCTGCAGGAAAGATCGTCACTTCATTATAGCAATCCACCTCCAATCAAGCGCAGAGTCTAGGTCTTTGGAAAAGCCGATCATCACAAAAATGTCATCCCTCTCAGACACTACATGTAAATGTCACTATGGGTTTAAACTGTTCCCATGTAGAATTTTAATTAAGTTTCTCCTTAAAAAGTGCACCTGTAATGAGACAAGGGCTCTTCAAACAGGCACTTCTTTAAGATCAAGAGTTTGAGGCTATAACACAGAGATCTGACTGTCAACCGCTGAGTTATAGGTTTACTGGAAGCAGCTGTAAATGATACCTTACCCTAAAATGGGATCTTTTATGGTTCAGTGCCCTAATAGAATGGTCAAGAGTTGAGGAGACAAAGATACTTTTATTTTTCTATGGTCGGGCCTCGAGGTCACTGCTCAAGGATAGAATTGGGGTACAGGCAAATTTCAGAGATTTATGTACAGTTTATTTCAGCTTTAAAGATCTTTACATTTACTTGTGTCTAGTGTAGAAGTCCAGAATGTTTATGTTTTTGACAGTGGATCCACAAGGCCCCTCCACCCAATGTACAAACTATTCAATGTGCAAACTATGCAGTCTTTTTCCTGAAAACAGAAATTTGCGCGTCCTGTTGTCTCACATTCAGCCCACAGATCGGGTAGTAAGTTCTTTGTTTTCTTGCTTTTGTAAACCCAATTTCAAATGCTTTTCTGAGGTTTTTTTATGTTAATAGAGCACATTCTCCCTGTTCAGGTCCCTTATCAATTAGCAGAGGAGAGGTGATATATAGCGTACTGTATATAGTTGTGTATAAGCCAACCCGAGTATAAGACGAGGCAGCTAATTTTGCCACTAAAAACTGGGAAAACTTATTGACTCGAGTATAAGCCGGGTATGCATTGTCCCCTCATCCCTACCCTGGTATGCATGGCTCCCCATTCCTGTCCTTGTATGCATGGCTCCTCATCCCTGTCCTTGTATGCCTGGCCCCCCATCCCTGTCCTTGTATGCCTGGCCCCCCATCCCTGTCCTTGTATGCATGGCTCCCCATCCCCGTCCTTGTATGCATGGCTCCCCCATCCCTGTCCTTGTATGCATGGCTCCCCATCCCTGTCCTTGTATGCATGGCCCCCCATCCCTGTCCTTGTATGCATGGCCCCCATCCCTGTCCTTGTATGCATGGCTCCCCATCCCTGTCCTTGCATGCATGGCTCCCCATTCCTGTCCTTGTATGCATGGCTCCCCATCCCTGTCCTTGTATGCATGGCCCCCATCCCTGTCCTTGTATGCATGGCTCCCCCATCCCTGTCCTTGTATGCATGGCTCCCTATTCCTGTCCTTGTATGCAAGGCTCCCCGTCCCTGTCCTTGTATTCATGGCTCCCCATCCCTATCCTTGTATGCATGGCTCCCCATACCTGTCCTTGTATTCATGGCTCCCCATCCCTATCCTTGTATGCATGGCCCCCCATCCCTGTCCTTGTATGCATGGCTCCCCATTCCTGTTCTTGTATGCAATGCACTCCATCCCTGTCCTTGTATGCATGGCCCCCTGTCCTTGTGTGCATGGCTCCCCATTCCTGTCCTTGTATGCAAGGCTCCCCATCCCTGTCCTTGTACGCATGGCCCCCTGTCCTTGTATGCATGGCTCCCCATTCCTGTCCTTGTATGCAAGGCTCCCCATCCCTGTCCTTGTATGCATGGCCCTCTGTCCTTGTGTGCATGGCTCCCCCATCCCTGTCCTTGTATGCATGTCTCCCCATTCCTGTCCTTGTATGCAAGGCTCCCCATCCCTGTCCTTGTATGCATGGCCCCCTGTCCTTGTGTGCATGGCTCCCCCATCACTGTCCTTGTATGCATGGCTCCCCATTCCTGTCCTTGTATGCAAGGCTCCCCATCCCTGTCCTTGTATGCATGGCCCCCTGTCCTTGTGTGCATGGCTCCCCATTCCTGTCCTTGTATGCAAGGCTCCCCATCCCTGTCCTTCTATGCATGGCCCCCTGTCCTTGTATGCATGGCTCCCCATTCCTGTCCTTGTATGCAAGGCTCCCCATCCCTGTCCTTGTACGCATGGCCCCCTGTCCTTGTATGCATGGCTCCCCATTCCTGTCCTTGTATGCAAGGCTCCCCATCCCTGTCCTTGTATGCATGGCCCTCTGTCCTTGTGTGCATGGCTCCCCCATCCCTGTCCTTGTATGCATGTCTCCCCATTCCTGTCCTTGTATGCAAGGCTCCCCATCCCTGTCCTTGTATGCATGGCCCCCTGTCCTTGTGTGCATGGCTCCCCCATCACTGTCCTTGTATGCATGGCTCCCCATTCCTGTCCTTGTATGCAAGGCTCCCCATCCCTGTCCTTGTATGCATGGCCCCCTGTCCTTGTGTGCATGGCTCCCCATTCCTGTCCTTGTATGCAAGGCTCCCCATCCCTGTCCTTCTATGCATGGCCCCCTGTCCTTGTATGCATGGCTCCCCATTCCTGTCCTTGTATGCAAGGCTCCCCATCCCTGTCCTTCTATGCATGGCCCCCTGTCCTTGTATGCATGGCTCCCCATTCCTGTCCTTGTATGCAAGGCTCCCCATCCCTGTCCTTGTACGCATGGCCCCCTGTCCTTGTATGCATGGCTCCCCATTCCTGTCCTTGTATGCAAGGCTCCCCATCCCTGTCCTTGTATGCATGGCCCTCTGTCCTTGTGTGCATGGCTCCCCCATCCCTGTCCTTGTATGCATGTCTCCCCATTCCTGTCCTTGTATGCAAGGCTCCCCATCCCTGTCCTTGTATGCATGGCCCCCTGTCCTTGTGTGCATGGCTCCCCCATCACTGTCCTTGTATGCATGGCTCCCCATTCCTGACCTTGTATGCTTGGCTCCCCATCCCTGTCCTTGTATGCCTGGCTCCCCCATCCCTGTCCTTGTATGCATAGCTCCGCATTCCTTTCCTTGTATGCAAGGCTCCCCATCCCTGTCCTTGTATGCATGGCCCCCCATCCCGGTCCTTGTATGCATGGCTCCCCATTCCTGTCCTTGTATGCAAGGCTCCCCATTCCTGTCCTTGTATGCATGGCCCCCTGTCCTTGTGTGCATGGCTCCCCATTCCTGTCCTTGTATGCAAGGCTCCCCATCCCTCTCCTTGTATGCATGGCTCCCCATTCCTGTTCTTGTATGCAAGGCTCCCCATCCCTCTCCTTGTATTCATGGCTCCCCATCCCTCTCCTTGTATGCATGGCTCCCCGTCCTTGAATGCATGGCTCCCCATCCCTGTCCTTGTATGCATGGTTCCGATAAAAAAACAAACAACAAAATCCTGCTTACTTTCCCTGTGCGCCCTCGCTGCATCTCGTTCCGGTGCCAAGACTCTTCCGGCCGAGCGATCACGTATTCCTGCTCATTAAGGTAATGAATATTCACTCCACGCCTATGGGAGTGGAGAGGGGTGAATATTCATTACCTTAATGAGCCGGACCCGTGCTAGCCGGCCACTGCTGGATGCCGGCAGCTGTAACTGTGCGCGCTATAAGAGAAATTAATATTCACTGCCAGTTCAGTGAATATTTATTTCTCTTTTACAGTGGGCACAGATACAGCCGCAGCCGCCGGCTCCTGCCTCTGTGACCCGCTGCTCCGCCGCTCCCCCTCCTTCCGCCATCTTTCTGGGACAATGACTCGTGTATAAGCTGAGGGGGGCATTTTCAGCACAAAAATATGCTAAAAAACTCAGATTATACAGGTGTATATAGTGTATTTGCATCTCTGAAGTCACAGTACAGGGGCAGAGTGTTGATTTTAAAGAGGTTGTCCACTACCCTAACTCATTTACTGTTTTTGCCATAAATGATTAAGGATGTTGTCCCCAGAGATAATATATCTTTCCTCCCATATTTCCTGTTTTCTCCCTTTCTGCTTCACTTCCTGTGTCCTGATATGGCTCTTGTCACAGCGATTACTTCCTCTTCAGAATCTTCTGCTTCGTTCTTCATTCTACATTTCTTATCATTTCTTGTGCTGGACTGCAAGCCATTAGTGAGCACAGTCCTATAACTGCACCTAAACCATTCGCACTCCTCTCCAGCGTCACACACTATATCAGCATGACCTCCTGTACAGGACACTGTTGCAGTGAATGCAAGTAATGCACAAAGCACCAGAACAGCAGCTCTGGCAATAAAGATTATCCCTACTCTCCCACACTGACTAATTTTTGGATGGCTGGGAAAAGAGATTTGAAAGTATTCATATCATAGAGGAAATATAGCAGAGTTTATACAGTTATGGCTGAAAGTGTTGGCACCCTTGAAATTGTTACAGAAAATGAAGTATTTCTCTCAGAAAATTATTACAATTACACGGTTTGTTATGTACATGTTTATTTCCTTTGTGTGTATTGAAGCAAGAAGAAATAACCGAGGAAAAAAAGACAAATTTGACTTAATTTCACACAGAACCCCTAAAATGGACCAGACAAAATTGTTGGGACCCTCAACTTAGTATTTGCTTGCACACCCTTTGAAATAAAAAACTGCAATCAATCACTTCCTATAACCATCAACAAGCTTTTTACACCTTTCACATACCTCCCAACCGTCCCGAATCCAGCGGGACTGTCCCGATTTTGACAGTCAGCCCCGCGATCCCGGGCGGGACATTAGTTGTCACGCACTGGTTGGGAGGTGTGTAATATCACCCAGTCAGCTCCCCGAGTCCCTGCACCCGCAGAGCAGCACACCACATATTGGATGCTCTGTGCGCACAGGACCTGTGATGAAGTCACAGGATGGGAGGAGTCAGGGGGTCACATGATCGGGAGCACCTCCGTGTACAGGACTCTGCTGGTTGTTATGGCGCCGGACGAGGGTAAGTGTATGTGTGAGGTCAGGAGGTGTTTACAGTGTGGATGTAGCATAGCCGTGTGTGTACGAGGTGTATGGATCGGAGCAGCATGTGAAAGGTGTATGGAGCGGAGTCGTGTGTGTAAGAGGTGTACGGAGCCGTGGAATACACAAAGAAAAGACGCTGCTCCAAAGGATGCACACCACAGAAAATAAAACAAAGATATGTATATGTATAATGTAAACAAGGGATTTTTATTGACACACAGCAACTTCAATACACATAAAACATAATTAAAAACAATGCAAAGTACGATTGGCACATAGATAGATCACGTGTGCAAAATACAGAGTACAAGTCTGCAAAAACCAGCATGTAAATAGCAAGAGTAACCCTCTGGCTCATGGAGCTGATAATAAATGACCATACAAGAGCACCACCTTTATAAATAGCCAAAGAAAACTATCCTCCAACCTGGGAAAACTACTGAAGTGTGGACGCCCAACGTACGGGGCAGGACCACCCAAATTCAGTGATATCTATGATAACTTATGCAGTCCCAGTGACTCCCATATCCCTAATAAGATGGGTAGGCTGAACATACCCAAGGCGGAGAAGGCAGGCACACCAGCTCCAGACGCAGACGAAGTATGTGCCAAAAAGAGAGAACGCCCAACGCGTGTCGCCCTTCTCAAGAGGGCTTCGTCAGGGGAAGGTGCCGTGTGTCAAAGGACCCCCGTATAAATAGTATGTATATGGCTTACCTAATGAGGCGCAGGTGGATAGAGACGCCAGTACTACCGGAAGTATGGTGCTTAGAAAAGAAGCATGCGTCGCCCTGCAGTGAGGAGTGGACACACCCCCCCTTTTCCTGGTCAAAGAAAAGATGCGCGTGCGTAGTCATGCCCGCAGGACCTGACACTCTCCAGCCGCTAAAAAAGGGGCCGGTCTGTGTGTAACATGTGCGCGAACGCAGATAAACACTGGGAGGAGGGCACTCCTCTTATAACCGGAAAAGTAATCGTCCAAAGGAAAGGAGGAAGGGGGGAGCCGATTTTGAGGGAGAGAGAGATATAGAGCAAAATAGAACGCACAAACAGGGCGTGGAGACAGCCCAAAATAGAAAAATAAAAGTGCTGCATCAGAGGGCCATCTACTAAGTATATAGCAAGATATCTATGCCAAAATATGGCAAGATATCTGTGCAATCCCTAGAGTCATGTATAGACCTTGCAACCCAATAGAAGCAGATCTACATCGGAATATACGCCGCAAGGCTAAAGTCATCTACCGCTAAACACATATGAGGGGCCATATAATGGTGGCCAAGCTTAGGGCCGCCATATATGGTCCTAAATAGGATCCTATATAGCAGAACCCTGTACTCATATGTAACCATACATGCAAAGTAAGCGCACCTCAATGACCACACAACCCCCGGGGGCATACCGACACACATGTCATTCAACCTCACTGCGACCTAAAAGGGAAGAGGTATTAGTATAAAAAAATATATATATAGAAATAATCTTTATTAAATATTACAATAACATATTACAAAACAACTTTTATACACTCCCCAAATAGCAGCGAACCCCCAAATGTGGCATCTTCGTGAGGCAGAGGTCGGGTAGCCCCGCCTCCTAGGATCAAAGTTCATGTGAAACATGAGCCCAATGGCAATTAGATAGACGAACCCTAAATGGTATTCTGTAAACCAATCATGAGAGTATACACAGAGCATCGGAGAACCAAATCCCTATAACGCCCCATGAGCCATTGAAGGGTGAACAAAAATAACCTTAATAATACAAACCCCTGCGAGAAAACAGTCATAATATAAGAAAAAGGATAACACCGAGTATCAAAAAATAAGAAGAAGGCAGCACCTCCACGGAATGTCAAATCAATAAAGACGTCAGAACGGATATATTTGACCCAATAGAGGTTGTCAACAGGACCAAACATTATTCACAACATGAGTCCAGGATTTGCAGATAGAAGATAGGGTCCTTCAAGATGATATACAGACTCAAAGGTTATTCCATCCAGAATCCAAAGCCTTTGTTCCATAGGCATATGAGCTGCGAGCCAGAAAGAATCCAAAACCATGATCTAGAGCACACCCAAAGATAAAACATAAATATAAAAAGTCAAAAAGGACAAAACAGAAAAAAACAAAAAAAAAGAAAGTTGAATTGATTAACCCAAAAAACCGGTAAATAATAACTCCTCATTAAGCCCCCCCGGAGTCACTGATCCCAAATGGAAAATCCATCGAGCCTCAGCCCGGAGGAGCTGGGGTACAATAGGGCCACCTCTATTTGTCTGAAGAATTCTTTCCAGCCCAACTACCTGCGTATTGGTGGTGCGTCCCCCATGATGGGACAGAAAATGAGAAGCAACTGGGGTGAGCATTTTGCCCTTGGCCCGGTCACCTGAGGCCATATGGATGGTGGAGAAATGCTTCTGTACTCTGCGACGCAATTCTTGTGTAGTTTGGCCTACATATACCAGGTGGCAGGGACAAATAAGGGCATAAATCACATGTGAAGTCTTGCAATTAATGTAAGAACGTAATTTGTGCCGTCCGCCATCCGTAGGGTTGATAAAAAAATCCCTGGTCATGGTCATATGAGTACAGACATTGCAATCACCGCAGGCAAAAGAGCCCAGGAGTCTGATGCCCTGACCTGTACGAGTAGTTTGTCTGGTATAGTGACTCCTGGTAAGGATGTCCCTAAAATTCGGGGCCCTTCTAGCAGCTATTAGGGGCCGATCACCCACGATAGATGAAGTGCTGAGATCTGTGGTAAGTATCTCCCAATGTTTACGCAGGATACCACTAAGACCAACCCAATTGTTATTAAACGTCGTAATGAACCTGGGTTTGTTATCACTTACCCTGGTCCTTGGGGCCAATAGTGAATCCTGCGTGTGGGTTCTAGCCCGCTGGTAGGCCCTCGAAATGCTCCTCTGTGGGTAATGCCGTTCTTTGAAGCGACAAGTAAGCTCCCTAGCTTCCATCTGAAAGTCCAAATCATTAGTGCAGTTCCTTCTGGCCCGAAGAAATTGGCCTGTTGGAACACCCATCCGGGTGTGAAGCGGGTGGAAGCTCCTAAAATCCAATAGGCTGTTTGTAGCCGTGGGTTTTCGATACAATTTGGTCATGATCGATCCATTATCCAACAAGACCTCCAGGTCCAAGAATGTAACTGTGGATAATGACATGGTATATGTTAGAAAAATATGGTGAGTATTGTTATTTAGAGACTCAATAAATTGACAACACTCTTCTTGAGAACCCGTCCAAACAAAGAATAGGTCATCAATATACCTAGACCAATGTGAAACCTTCTCCATGAAAGACGCAGATGGAAACACCTGGGTCGCCTCCCACCATCCTAAAAACAAATTTGCTAGGGCGGGCGCACATCTCGCACCCATGGCCACCCCTGAGACTTGTAAATAATAGGCCCTATCAAACAAAAAATAATTGTGCCTGAGTATAAAGTCTAACAAGTCCACTATCAGGGAGTCGTGCATACGGTCGGAGTGATTAAGTTGGTCCAAGAAAAACAGAACCGCCTGGATGCCGTCCCCATGACCGATGTTGGAGTACAAGGACTCCACATCACAGGTCACGAGCCAGGCCCCAGGGGGCACCGTCAGATCCCGGCAGATCTGGATGAAGTGGGCTGAGTCCTTAACAAAAGAAGGTAGTGTCTTGACTAGGGGCTGGAGAAAAAAGTCAACATAGATGCAGGCTTTTTCACATAAACTACCCATGCAGGCCACTATAGGCCTACCCGGAGGTTTGAGTAAGCATTTGTGCACCTTAGGTAGTAAATAAAAGGTCGCTGTAACCGGGCACTCCACCCACAAGAATTTATGCTCATGGTGGTCAATGATGCCCAAATCCTTAGCCCTATCCAGAAGACGTCTAAGCCTTGAAGCAAAACTCTCGGTGGGGTCAGAGGGTAATTTCCTGTAGAACCTACAGTCGCCCAATTGGCGCTGTGCCTCCTCCAAATATAAAGCATGTGGCCACAGGACCACATTACCCCCCTTATCCGCTTCTTTGATCAAGAATGTGGAGTTCTGACGAAGCTTAGTAAGAGCCCTTTGTTCCTCCCTGTTTAAATTGTTAGGGACCAGTGCTCGAGGGACAAGGTTCATAATATCCTTCTTAACCAATTCGAAGAAAACTCGAATGGCGGGCACCAATGAGAGGGGTGGAGAAACCCTAGATGGATTTCTATGTGGAAAACGATTCCTACCTGGGCCAGAGGTGTACGGAGCCGTGAGCATGAAGTGTACGGAGCGCAGCCGCGTGTGTACGAGGTGTATGGAGCGGAGCAGCGTGTGAAAAGTGTGTGGAGCAGGGTCGTGTGTGTAAGACGTGTACGGAACGGAGCCATGTGTGTAAGAGGCGTGCGGATCGGAGCAGAGTGTGAAAGGTGTACGGAGCAGAGTCGTGTGTGTACGAGGTGTACGGAGCGGAGCCACGTGTGTACGAGGTGTACAGAGCAGAGCCACGTGTGTACGAGGTGTGCGGAGCAGAGCCATGTGTGTACGAGGTGTACGGAGCGGAGCAGCGTGTGCAATGTGTATGGAGCGGAGCCGTGTGTGTATGAGGTGTACGGAGTGGTGCCGTGTGTGTACGAAATGTATGGAGAGGAGCCGTGTGTGTATGAGGTGTACGGAGCGGAGCCGTGTGTGTGCAAGGTATACGGAGCGGAGCAGCGTGTGCAATGTGTATGGAGCGGAGCAGTGTGTGTACGAGGTGTACGGCGTGGTGCCGTGTGTGTACGAGATGTATGGAGAGGAGCCGTGTGTGTATGAGGTGTACGGAGCGGAGCCGTGTGTGTGCAAGGTATACGGAGCGGAGCAGCGTGTGCAATGTGTATGGAGCGGAGCCGTGTGTGTACGAGGTGTACAGAGTGGAGCCTTGTGTGTACTAGGTGTACGGAGTGGAGCCGTGTGTGTATGAGGTGTACGGAGCAGAGCCGTGTGTGTACGAGGTGGAGGCGTGTGTGTACGCAGTGTATGGAGTGGAGCCGTGTGTGTATGAGGTGTATGGGGAGGCGCCATGTGTGTGAGGTGTACGGAGCGGAGCCATGTGTGTGCGAGGTGTACGGAGCGGAGCCGCATGTGCAAGGTGTATGGAGCGGAGTCGTGTGTGTACGAGGTGTATGTAGAGGACTCGCATGTGTACGAGGTGTACGGAGCGGATGCTGGCTGTGTTGGATCGGAGCAGATATTGCTCCTCGCTCTGACACTGACTGGCACAGGAGACACAGAGAGGTCTTTATCAGTGGCGTATCACAGCTGCAGCGACGTGAGCAGTCAGCGGCGTAGCTGGATGACACCATTCAGCGCCGTGGGAGTGGAAGCTGCCGGCTGCTGCGAGGGTGCGCGGTGAAATGTGTGTGTGTGTGTAGTGATGGAGAAGGCAATGATGGGGGTGGGGTAACCATGTGTGGCCTTTATACTGTACCCAGCATTGTGTAGGGCCATTATACTGTATGGAGCATCGTGTGTACCCAGCATTATGTGTGGCCATTATACTGTGCCCAGCATTGTGTGGGGCCATTATACTGTACAAAGCATCATGTGGGGCCATTATACTGTATGGACCATCACGTGGGGCAAGTATACTGTACGCAGCATCATGTGGGGCCATTATACAGTGTGGAGCATAATGTGGCCATTATACAGTATGGAGCATTATGTGTGGCCATTATATAGTATGGGGCACTGTGTGGCCATTATGCAGTATGGAGCATTATGTGTAGCCATTATACAGTACGAAGCATCATGTGGGGCTATTATACAGTATGGAGCATAATGTGGCCATTATACAGTATGGAGCATCATGTGTGGCCATTATACAGTATGGAGCATCATGTTTTGCCATTATACAGTATGGAGCATCATGTGGCCATTATACAGTATGGAGCATCATGTTTGGCCATTATACAGTATGGAGCACTGTGTGGCCATTATACAGTATGGAGCACTGTGTGGCCAATATACAGTATGGAGCATCATGTGGAGCCATTATACAGTATGGAGCATCATGTGTGACCATTATACAGTATGCAGCATCACGTGGGCCCATTATACTGTATGGAGCATCACGTCGGGCCAGTACACTGTACGCTGCATCATTTGGGGCCATTATACAGTATGGAGCATCATGTGTGGCCATTATACAGTATGGAGCACTGTGTGGCCATATTTTTTTGTGTATAATTATTGTTTGCGAAACATTGTGATCAGAAGTGCTAAATGGGTGTGGTCGGGGCGTGACTAGTTGTGAAATGGGTGTGGTCAGAGGTGTGGCCTAAAATTTGCCGCTGCGCGCCGCTAACTTTGTCCCTCTTTCCCTTCCTCGAAAGTTGGGAGGTATGCCTTTCATCTGGAATTTTTGACCACTCTTCTTTTGCAAACTGCTTCATGTCTTTTATATTTGAAGGTGCCTTCTCCCAACAGCAATTTTAACATCTCTCCACAGGTGTTCAATGGGGTTTAGATCCAGATTCATTGCAGACCACTTTAGAACTTTCCAGCTCTTTGTTTCCATCAATATCTGGGGGCTTCTTGAAGTTTGTTTATGGTCATTGTCCTGCAGGAAGACCCATGACCTTGGACACAAACCCACATTTCTGACACTGGGCAGCACATTGCAACCCAAAATCTGTTGGTAATCTTCAGATTTCATGATGCCTTGCACACAGTTAAGGCACCCAGTGCCAGAGGCAGCAAAACATCTTTGAACCTCTGCCATATTTGACTGTAAGTACTGTGTTGTTTTCTTTGTGGGCGTCATTATATTTTCTGTAAACAGTAAAATGATTTAGTTATCCAAAAAAAGCTCTTAGGCTATGTTCACACGCTGTGGATTTTGCTGCGGATCCGCAGCAGTTTCCCATGCGTTTACAGTACAATGTAAACCTATGGGAAACGCAATCCGCAGTGCACATGCTGCGGAAAAAACGGCGCCGAAACGCAGCTGTTTACATTCCACAGCATGTCAATTCTTTGTGTGGATTCCGCAACGGTTTACACCTACTCCACAATAGGAATCCGCAGGTGTAAAACCGCAGGTGGAATCCGCAGTAATTCCGCAGGAAATCCGCAGGTAAAACGCAGTGCCTTTTACCTGAGGTTTTCACAACTTCGCTCCGGAAAAATCCGCAGACCTCAAAAAGACGTGTGCACATAGCTTTAGTCTCTTCTGTCCACAAGACACTTCCCCAGAAAGATTTTAACTTACGTACATTTTGGCAAACTACAAAAGTCTAGCTTTTTTAAGATTTTTTGTCAGCAGTGGGGGCCCTAGCAACCAGGCAACCCCCACATGTACTTATGCTAGCTAACAGATATAAATCATCCAGCTGCGGCAAAAAAAAAAAAATCTCCGAGCACTAAAAATGCTCGGAGGACCCCCGAGCATGCTCGAAAAATCTCGAGTAACAAGTATATTCGCTCATCACTAGATTTAACCCTTTAGTGACAGAGCCAAATTTTTTAAATCTGACCAGTGCCACTTTTTGTGGTGATAACTCTGGAACGTTTCAACAAATCCCAATGATTTTGATACTGTTTTTTTCGTGACACATTATACTTTATGATAATAATAAATTTAGGTCAATATGTTTTGTGTTTATTTATGAAAAATATCAGAAATTTGAGAAAAATGTTAAAAAAATAGCAATTTTCAAACTTTGAATAATTATTCCTTTAATCCAGATAGCCATTCCACACAAAAACATTAATAAATAACATAACCCACATGTCAGCTTCACATCAGCAACATTTGTAAAATGTTCTTTTATTTTGTTAGCATTTTAGGAGGTTTATAAATGTAGCAGTAATTTTACATTTTTTTCAAGGAAATTTACAAAATGTATTTTTGAGGGACCTATTCAGGTTTAAAGTGACTTTAGGGGTCCTATATATTGGGAAACCCCCAAAAGTTATAGCACTTTAAAAACAGCACCCCTCAACATATTTGAAACTGCTGTCAGGTAGTTTATTAACCCTTCAGGTGATTTTACGGAATTAATGCAAAGTGGCATGACAGAAATGAAAATGTGTATTTTTACCACCTAAATGCCGCTAACTTCTGAACAGTTTACTAAGCCGTCAGACTCTAAGGCTATGTGCACACGTTGCGGATTACTCTGTGGATTTTTCCAGACTGATTTTGGTAAATCCGCAGGTAAACCGCACTGTGGATTTCCTGCGGAATTACCGCAATTTTTTTGCGGATTTTGTGCGGATTCCACCTGCGGTTTTACACCTTCGGATTCCTATTATGGAGCACAAGGCCGGACTGGCCATCGGGCAGTTCTGGCAAATGCCAGAAGGGCCGGTGGCAGTCGTGGGCCACTCGCCAGCGCCGACTCACCCAAGACTCACCCCCCCGACTGCCCGCCCTGCATTCAACTATACCCTTCTCTATGATGCCAGTACAGTAGAATGCAATGATGAAGGAGAGAGCGTCTGCTGACGCTCCCTCTCCCATCATTCCCCACTCTGCCTGGCGCTGACACTGCGGGTGAGCGATGACGTCATATCGCGCACCTGCTGTGTGACCGGGCAGACTGCAGCTGCTGAGACCGGAGCCAGGAGCAGCGCGAGGCGCGAGGAGAGGTGAGTGTTTTTCTGTTTTGTTTTTTAAATATATCACTAAGTGATAACTGGATTGGGGGGCTGAATTACATTCTATGGGGGCTGTGCTGCATTACATTCTATGGGGGCGGTGCTCCATTACATTTCTAAGGGGGCTGTGCTGTATTGCATTCTATGGGGGGCTGTGTTGCATTACATTCTATGGGGGCTGTGCTGCATTACATTCTATGGGGGCTGTGCTGCATTACATTCTATGGGGGCTGTGCTGTATTACATTCTATGGGGGCTGTGCTGTATTACATTCTATGGGGGCTGGCTGCATTACATTCTATGGGGGAAGGCGAGATCCAGTTATGTAGATAAAGTAGCGGCTTTTCTTGGTACTGCAACTAAAAGCCATAAATAGGACTGAGCTGTAATGCTGGATACAGCTGTGATTATATGTTATATACAGTAGTCGTGTTACGCTCCCCTCACTTCCTGTAACCTACAAGTATACAAAGTTATTATACAGTCACCATGTGACAAGTGGGCCTGTGTAACTTCAAATGCCAGGGCTGAATTTGAGTCCCAGTCCGGCCCTGATGGAGCAGGTGTAAACCGCTGCGGAATCTGCACAAAGAATTGACATGCTGCGGAATAAACACCGCTGCATTTCCGCGCCTTTTTTTCCACAGCATGTGCACTGCGGATTTTCCTTTCCATAGGTTTACATGGTACTGTAAACTCAGGGAACACTGCTGCGAGTCCGCAGCGGCCAATCCGCAACGTGTGCACATACCCTAAGGCCACTATTTGGCCGTGAATTGCCATGGCAAATGTCAGGACCACAAAATCATGATGTGAGGGCACCAATTGGGATAAAGAGGAAGCCCTCACACTTTGTTAACCATTTATAATGATGTAGTCACTACTGACAGCAGCATCTAAGGCCTCTTTCACACTAGCGTCGTACTCGGCC
The DNA here is from genome assembly GCF_051348905.1 of Ranitomeya variabilis. Lineage (NCBI taxonomy): Eukaryota > Metazoa > Chordata > Amphibia > Anura > Dendrobatidae > Ranitomeya > Ranitomeya variabilis. The sequence continues at coordinate 656,627,935 of NC_135234.1, forward strand.
CGTCGCAGAGCGTCGGGTCGACGTACCGACGCTACCAGTGAATGCGCCGCACAACGGGGGCAGCGGATGCTGTTTTTCCACGCATCCGCTGCCCCATTGTGAGGTGCGGGGAGTTGCGGGGAGGAGGGGGCGGAGTTCCGGCCGCGCATGCGCGGTCGGAAATGGCGGTCCGTCGGCAGCAAAAAACGTTACATGTAACGCTTTTTGCAGCCGACGGTCCGCCACAACACGGCGCAACCGTCGCACGACGGTTGCGACGTGTGGCAAAGCGTCGCAATGCGACGCTAAAGCAAATCAATGGTGAAAAAACGCATCCTGCAAGCACTTTTGCAGGATGCGTTTTTTTCAATCAAACGACGCATAGCGACGTGCAGTGCACGACGCTAGTGTGAAAGAGGCCTTAGGGACGCTAAACAGATATAGACGGTGCAAACACTGATCGTGGCTGATGCAGCAAGTTGTCAGCTATAGTGTACAGCCGACAAATGCTGGATTGTCACCTGTATGGGGAGGCTGCTCTCTTATATCTCAGGTCAGTTAAAAGACATATTGGCTGTCATTAAGGGGTTAAACACTATTTCCTGCAGGTTACAACTGTATCTACAGGTGAAAAAGTGACTTTGGAGGTGACAGGTTCCCTTTAGGGCTTGTGCACTCAGCAATATGAAAAATCAGAAAATAATCTGCAGCATGTCAATTCTCTGTGCATTTTTGCCAGCGTTTTCCACTATTAACTTCATTCAAATTAGTAAAAAAAAAAACGCATGAAAATTTTGTGTTTTTGCAGTTGTGTTTTTTTCCTGCCAAGAGATGCAGAAATATAAAGAAGGAATAAGGAATGTACGGTAAGTAAGAAAAAAAAGTTCTGATTTAGTTGTTTCCCACTATTGAACAGCCCCTTACTGGGCCCAGTGAGGTGAGAATAATAAGTGTTTCTTTCGCGAAGACAAATTGTGAATGCTTCGCCCTTGTCGGATGTTGATCCCAACGGACTAGCAGCATAAAGTCCTGAGTATGGAGGATCTGTACCAGTCCAGGAGGTGAACATCAGCTTTTTTATATTTTTCTCACCGCTCTGGGCCAATTACTAAGGGGTGGACCAGTAATGGACAATCCCTTGATAGGAAACCTGGCAGCTACAAGTCTATAGTCTCATTGGGCAAATAACGAAAGCATAGAGGCCTCCTAGTTCTGAATGCACAGTTGATGTGGGGCCGCTCCTCTGCCCCCTATTGCAGTGATTGACATTTATGTTATTTTAAAATAGTTGCGTTTGTGAATACTTGATGTTACTTTGATTTGGGGTAAACCCTACTTGTGCGTCCACCGTGTAGGAGAACCGCGCATCCCTTCTTCTATAGGGAAAATGTATGAACAGAAAAGATCATAGTAGAAATCGTAGCTAATACGCCGGGGAAAGTCTTTGTGTGCCAGACCTTTGTGTCACATAATAACCCTTGTACGTCTCCCTATACATCCATAGCAGGCCGTATTGTTTGCATTGTTATTTTCTGCGGACAGCCTCGTCTATGAATGCCCAGATTTCTCTGAGATGGCCTTGGATGTGATTTCATTTGTAGCTTCACATGTTTTCCAGACTTGCTGGAGATCCAGTTCTAGACAATGAGGAAAAGTTGAAATCCACTTTATTATGCCACACATCAACAAGAGAGCCACCTTCATATATGTACCTAGAAAACATGTAAAGGGGAACCGCACTCATATGATCAATCATTATAGGGTCACTGCTGCCTGCTCACCGTGGCCAGCGCACTTATAGGGGCAGTACGATGGATGGTACTGTTATCAGCCATTGCTACATGCACATTTTATGGTCTTATTTAGGCATTATTTTCTCTGATATTTAGTTATTGTATGCCACCTTTATTTCTGCAGTATATGACACTCTAATTTTGGATCTGGACTTTTATTTTTATTTTTTACATAAAAGGTTTTCACTTTTTTTTTTGTCTATTTTTTTCACACTTTTGTGCCCCCATAATGTCATAAAAGACTTTTGATGGGCATTTCAGCATTTAAATACATTTTTAATATTTCAGATTTCCAAATTCAACTTCCTGTCTGCACTTCAGAGCTGATCTAGGTGTTAGGACCCAGTAGCTCCTGCTCCCTCCTGGCATCAGCTATCAGTTGATCCCTGGGATCGGAAAAGGAAGCACTGTCAGTCCTTCCCAAACTGTATTTACAGCATTTAGTGATGTGTCTATGGCAATCAGGTGTATGCCTCTTAATGAATTTGGCGCATGTACGTTTGTCGTAATTGACACCAATTTTGTTCCATAAATTATGATGAATTTGTCAACCACGACCCTTCATACTTAGATCCCCTCGCTTTTTGAAAAGTTGGCTGAGTTGGCATAAAAACAACAAAAGTAGCTCCATTTTTGCCCACCTAATTTAGTGACATTTCAAACAGTTTTATGCCTGAATTTTTGTGCAAATTGTTTGACGAAGTAGGACCTAAGACCTGTTTTAGGGTTTATTATGTCAAGATACAGTAAGGGTATGTGCACACGTTCAGGTTTTTTTGCGTTTTTTTGCGTTTTTTCGTGATAAAAACGCTATAAAAACTAATTAAAAACGCATACATTATGCATCCTATCATTTAGAATGCATTCTGCATGTTTTGTGCACATGGTGCGTTTTTTTTCCGCTAAAAAAATGCATCGCGGTAAAAAAAGCAGCATGTTCATTCATTTTGCGGATTTTCTGCATTTTTCCCGCTGTTCTATGCATTGGGAAAAACCGCACAAAAACGCATCAAAAACGCATGTGGATTTCTGGCAGAAATGTCCGTTTTTTTGTCAGGAAAATTTCTGCAATAAATCCTGACGTGTGCACATACCCTAATACCCACATATAGGCTTGCAGGTAGAATGATACTAAAGGTCCGTTTACATGGACCAACCGGCAGCAAATTATGACCGCTGTTGTGGTCATTTGAATGCCTGTTTACACAGGCAGACCAAAGCAAACAACGTGCACTGAGCGATCAACACTACACCGCTTAGTGCGCATAGGCTGCTATAGTTCTTAGCGATGTAAGTCCTGTGTAGGACAATGCGTCTCCAAGAATTATGATTTTTTTTTTTTTGCTGCAAATATTGTCTCTAGTGATGCTCGTGCACTAACCAAGTGTTGTCGGCGTGCTCGAAAAATATGTTCGAGTCCCCGCGGCTGCATGTCTTGGTGCTGTTCAACAGCGCAATACATGCCGGGATTGCCTGTTTGGCTACGTTCACATTTGCGTTGTGCGGTGCAGCGTCGGTGACGCAACGCACAACGCAAATGTAAACGCATGCACAACGCAGCGTTTTGTGACGCATGCGTCCACTTTTGCATGGTTTTTGGCGCAGAAAAAACTGCATCATGCAGCGTCCTCTGCGCCCTGACGCATGCACCACAGTGACGCATGCGTCACAAAACGCAAGTGCAACGCATGTCCATGCGCCCCCCCTATATTAAATATAGGGGCGCATGACGCATGCGTCGCTGCGGCTGCGCCTGACGCAACGCTAATGTGAACGTAGCCTAAGTTAGACAATCAGTGCATGTGTCGCGGCTGCCTAACAGCACCGAGACATGCAGCCGCGGGGACTCGAACATATTACTCGATGATACCGAAGACACTTGGTTACTGCAAGAGCATGCTCACTCATCACTGATCGTCTCACCTGACGAACAAAAGCTTCTCGCTTGTTTATCAGGTGATCAGCAGCCTGTTTACATGGCAAGATAGTCGTGAAATAAATGTTATTATAAAAGCTTGATCATGATTATCATGCAGTGTAAATGCCACCTAACTTTTTATATAACCAGACATCCAAGCCAAGGAGAGAGAAGTAACATAAATCAGGTCTCGTACTGTAGGTGTAAGGAGGGACCTGTGTATTTGTAATGCAGAGACAGCAGCCCGTTCTGTAGACTCCTAATTAACTCTTTCTGAGAGGTGGTCAGTGAATTAGAGATGTTTATTCTATTAAATATTTGTATTCTGCGCGCCTGGAGATGAACATGAATTATGAAAGACCTTTGCAGCTTTATCATTTTGCCTCCCGCAATGTCAAATCTGGCAAAAAAAAAAATCTGCATGAACCAAATAAAAATGAATGAAAAGTAATGAGAACGACTTATTTTGGAGCGGGATAGTATGGCTTTCTCAATGACTCGTTATATGACACTGCTTCTAGGCTTTACGGTCCATTTAGTAGATATTTACATAGTGCTTTTATTAGCGCTAACTACGTGTCGGCTTAATGTGCACAGTGACAAGCAAAAAGAGTAATTAGTGTAAATATTTGATGCCATTTGATGGGAAGCCTGGCTGGTGCTGCGGCACACTCTCCACGGTAGCCGGCATCTCTGGTTCCTTGGCTTCTGTAGTCACAGAGGAGGCAGAGTGGCTGAGCTGAGTGGATGGCGTAGCTCCACCTTGCACATTTCTCATAGGTTTGCTAAGCAGGGTGAGAGATCTGTTGCTATGGGTATAAGTGGGGATGCTCGTGGTTGATGGCTGGGTAACTGTGTGTCACTGGAAGCCCTACTGGATGCAGCGTGTGACGGCAGCCTCAGCCTGCAAGATGTCAAAACCCTGCTATACAGTGAGAGCCTCCCCTCCATCTGTGTGCATGAATTCGTCACACATCCTGGAGCACAGCAACAGCTCCTCACTATTCTGTGTGTATACAGTATATACCTCGTATGTATAAAAAAGGAATACAGCTGTACGAAGGTGGAATAGTATCCGTTTTTACAGGAGAAATTAAAAACATTTAATATTTTTTTCTTCAGATGTCTTCAAATTCATCATCATTATTGTCAATATTAACAATCATTGGCTTTCATGATCAGGGAGGAAGAGGACTAGAACTCTAGCGCCACCTATTGGAAGTAGCAATGTGAAAAGTCAATATTGACCCTTTAACGAGCCTTGTCTCATGACTTAGGATAAAAATCAAACCAGAATCTGAATTTGCAGAGACATGTTTCAGAGTGTTGCCCCCTGCTCAGTGTAAAGCTTGTGATTTCAGTTGGCTGCATAAGAGGCTTCGGAGTGGGAGTAACGTTTAATCGGATCTCTTGATTTGCACTGAGGAGGGGCAACACGCCAAAACATGCGTCTGCAAATTGAAATTTTGTTTTGTTTTTATCCTAAGCTATTTGGCAAGGCTCGTTAAAGGGTCGATATTGACTTTCAGGGTGGGTATTTCCAATAGGTGGCTGTAGCGTTCTAGTCCTCTTCCTCTCTGAAGAGGCAATTTGCATTTTCCCAGAGAAGCATTACACGACCTATAGCCTTCTTACCTTGGCATGTCACTATCCACAAGGAAAGATGTTACCTCTCCGAGGTCAGGTTACAAACCCCCAGAATATTTATTGATATGATAGCTTTTTAATAAATATGTACAGAGTGTTGTAAACAAAGGTCTACATTATTTTTTGATCATCATAAAATTTGATTTGACCTCCAAACTGAAAAGAAAACCTTTACTGTCTAAACTGTTAAGTAATTGAACACGTATATTAATGTTCTATGCTTCTAGCAGATTTGGTAATGAACCTGTGGATAGATTTAAAGGTATACTAACAGCTGTAACTCACAATATAACCGAAGCTCATAGTCGTATAGGGGATCTGGCCCCTATAACAACTGCACCTCTGCTTTTCACATACGAGCCCTACCTGCGTCATTCATGGTTAGGGCTCATACTCATCTGCTGGGAAAACGGACGAGTGCAATCCGATAAAAAATCAGATTGCACTCGGACCACTGTTTTTCTGTGAGTCCCTGCTCATGCCGTGATTGTCCTCATATCTCAGACGAGACTCATCAATGCAAGTCAATGGGTGCGGAAAAAAAATCAGTACGGCACTCGGACAATGCAAGTGCTGTCCGATTTTTACACACCCATTTACTTTGAAAAGCCGGCAATTCATCTGCCGCATACTGTAAAATCCCAGCGTCACCTGACAGAATAGATATATACATAGAATAGATAAATCTAAAGATGTCAGTCACTTATTTAATTATTACAGTGCTTGTGTAGCTTACTATATATGTATTCTTTTAGATACTAAATTATGTTCTGAAAAAAATGACGTGGTATTCCCCGACATTTTATTAACCAGCGGAAGGAGGGGGGACAGCTGGGGGCAGATGTTTATATCCTGGGAAGGGGGAAATACCCATGGAGCTTCCCAGGCTATTAATATCAGCTGACAGCTGTATACTAAGCCTTTACTGGTTATTAAAATGGGGGACCCCAAAAAAAATGATACAGGGTCCCACTATTATTAATAACCAGCAAAGTCTAGGCAGACAGCTGCAGGCTGATATTAATAGCCTAGGAAGGGTCCATGGATATTGGCCCCCTCCCAGACTAAAAACATCAGCTCTCAGGTGCCCCATAAGATACGACAATTCTGGCACTTAGCCTCACTCTTCCCAGTTACACTGGTGCGATGGCAAGTGCGGTGATAGTTGGGGGAGTTTGTGTCACCTTTCAATTGCCAGGTGACATCAGGCCCAGAGATTAGTAATGGAGAGGCGTCTATAAGACGTCCCTGTTACTAGCCCCATAGTGATATTATATATAAAAAATCCACAAACAGAATAAAGTCTTTTATTTGAAAGAATGACAGACTCCTTTAATGAATCTAAATTAACCATACTTACGTCATCACCCAGTCCACTGAAGCCAATGTCCCCTGTAACAATTTAAAATAATAAACAACCATATTCCTCACCTGTCCCCCGAGAAGATAATAACCCATTTGTCCCGCAACACTTCTAGCTCTGCTACATCTAGATGCCAGGCGGCATTGTTGCATGAGGCGACTATACAGCCCGCCATCCAGTAGGGACACTGAGCTGCAGTTGCTTGCTTAGCTCAGTGCCTTGCGGTGAACTCCTGTCACCTCAATGATGTCACCGAGAGGGTGAGAAAGTTCTCACGCTCGCAGTGCCGTCAGAAAGGTCCTCGGAGTGTACGGCCAGTGAACTCAGTTCAACTCACTGATGTCAGGGCGAGCACTGTGGGAAAAGCTAAAATGGTGCTTGCTGGATGGAAAACTGTATGGTCAAATGGACCCTGTGCCATTTTTTTCTTTATTCTATCTATATATTGTATTCTGACAGCTCACGCTGTGAATTTACTGCACTCGGCTGATGAAATATCAGGTGCCAATGAGATGGGTGCGTAAAAATCGCACGGCACACTCATGGTCTGTGTGCCGTGCCTTTTTTTTTACTTCCAGCCATTGACTTTCATTGCTGAGTGATTCCCGGTGAGGAAATACTCAATGAGCACTGCCAAATGAGCACTGCCTAATGAGCACTGCCTAATTGACTAACTTAGTAGCGAGTTTAATGCAAGGTTTTCCACATTTTACTCGCCTAGTTTAAATGCTGATGTGAGCACACCCTGAGGATCAAAATCGCCCACACCAGTCTATGGATCTGAGAAAATCACGGACAGCAGACAAATACCACTCATGTGCTGGCTGTTTTTTTAACATTGTAATTGGTAGGAAAAGCTTTGAAATGTTTTTAAGCATATGATAAAATCTCTGACAAAACACTGATGGTAAAAACTGAAATACTGACCAAACACTGATGAATATCGATCCATTTTTTTTGTGTATGAGAAAAAACCCTGACATCTGAGTGAGGCCTAAGTGCCCAGATCATTAGAGTGTTTCTGCCAATTTTTAGACTCAAAACTTTTTGAAAAGTCGCAATTTTTTTGTGCAATGCGAAGTCGTGCAGAAAATTGGCTGCTGGTAATGAGTGAATGCGCTTGGATAAGACGTTATCCCGTCATGCTTGGGTGCTAACTGAGTGACTTCAGTGTGCTCAAAAAATATGTTTGAGTCCCCGCACCTGCATGTCTCGCTGCTGTTCGACAACACATGCAGGGATTGCAATACATGCAGCTGCGGGGACTCAAACTTATTTTTTGAGCACACTGGTCACTCAGTAAACGCCTGAGCATGCTCGGATAAAACCTAGGGAATGTGGAGATCTATGTGGTAAAATGGAGCGCAGGCTGCGATGAAGACAATATTTTGGACCTGTGTTGCGAAAAATGGTGTCCACAGCTGCATCGGCGCAAGCACGGGAGGCTAGTATAAGGGTATGTGTCCACGTTCAGGATTGCATCAGGATTTTATGCAGGTAAAATCCTGACCAAATCTGCACCTGAGGTCACTGGCAGGTCACCTGCGTTGTTCTTGCGTGATTTGCGCACTGTAAGGACATGCTGCGGTCTTAAAAGACGCGCCGCATGTCCGTTTCCGCGGGTCTGCCGCATGCGTCTTTTAATGCATAGTGGAGATGGGATTTCATGAAATCCCCTCCACTGTGCTGTGACATCCGGACGCTGCGTGTTTGACGCTGCGGCTCAACGCAGCGTCAAAAACGCAGCGTTTCCTGAATGTGGAAACATACCCTAAGCGTTTTTATTTTAATAGGGGCAAAAACTCAGATTGAGAAGTGGTTGTCCTAGTAGTGGACATCTCCTCTTAAGGGAATCTGTCAGCAGGTTTATGCTACGTAATCTGAGGATAGCGGTAGCGGTTAAAACACTGAATTCAACAACATGTCACTTATCAGACTTTGTGCTATTGTTTACTTACAATGAAGGTTTTATTACTGGGACATTATCATTGTTGTGACTAGCTGGCATGCACTTGCTATTCTGATGATGTCCCCAGGGCTATATTTACACTCTATTGCCACTGGATCTGTCCTTTAGTAGTTCTAATGCTTTTGGTGGAGCATGCCCATACTTACCTAGTGACCATGTCTAATAAAACATCTAACTTATGGGTTGTAACACAGTTCAGCTATGCTATGTCCAAGAATCCAGTGATACCAGTAGCATTTATACCTAATGTCCCTGTCTAATTCATAAAAAACAGATTCACTTATGATGGTAAAACTTCCCTCAGACTCTCACAGTATTCTCATTGCCCTATCAGCTGTGCTGACTCACATCTCCACTATGTAGGCTCAGCTTTGCTGTGCATTCAGAGGAGAACATAATCATGCTCTGAAGATCCCCATGAACCACTAATGAAATGTGTAGTTTGTAATAAGTGATGAATATAGGTCACATAATGGGTCACAATCACTACATTGAAAACTATTATTGGTCACCTCATCAAAATGAATAATCAATTCCCATTTTACAATCTCTCTATCAGGAAACACACAGGAATGGAGAGGGAGAGGTTTGCAGCACTGAGGAGAAGTAGGGTGCTGCTGGGCAATGTAGTTTTAGCAGTGTAAAGAATAGGACCATCTATATAGCTCTGCAAAGCTTGATGCACAGAAACCGAGGGAGATGAGAACGACACAGGTATAAGAGAGTAACCGTATAGTTGGCTTGTACTCTATATTAACAATACTGTTGCTTGTAAAAAATAATGCTACATACGCATTTCAGACTAAAAAAAAGTCCTTAATCATTTGATTAGCCTGAAATGCGTAGGAAACTACATCATGCTTGGATTTATTGTGAGTGCCAATTCTTACAATCTGGAATAAAAGTTTTTGAAATATTTTAATCAAGAATCGGCTGAAAAACCTTCTATTTGTTATGCAGTCTTTGGCCACAGGGGGCAGGTTTGGAATTTCCATCCTGAGAATCATTGAAAGCCTCCATGTAGTTGAGCTGGACTACACCTATTTGCAAATACCATTCCACACATATGAGGATGTCTAAATAGATTTTTGGCTGCAGGGAGAAATTGAAGTTATATTCTCCCTGCAGTTGCTCGGTTCCAGTCAACTGGGCAGCTCTGGGGGCTGCGAGTAGTCACGGCTCTTTACAGAGTGAGTGCTCATCAGTCATGCTGATCGTTGATTGACAGTGTACTCCAAAGCATGTGTGCTGAGCAGCATGTGATTACAGTGCGCTCACTGTGTAGAGAGCACTGTCTGTTCACAGTCTTAGTGATCCCCATTTGGCTGGAACCAAGCAGCTGTAGGGAGAACATAACTTCATTTTTTCCCGCTACCAGACCTTAGATAAGACATGTGTGATATCGGCCCTCAGTTTAGCACTATGGCTGGAGGTAAATTTGTTTTTTACTGATGACTGGTACCCTTTGATGTGATCAATGTCCTTAGGAATATGTTGAGTAGCTTGGAAATCTCTTCAACGTCCCTCCAGTCTAGCGAGTCACTAGTGGTTTCTTTTTTTAAAATATGGTTTACTTGGATGTCTACGTTGCTTGAAATAGTGATAGCTACCCTTCTACTACATAGAGCAACAAGACGTCTTTGGTAGTGGTGCTCTATTAATTAAAAAGCTTGGAGCCTAATTAAGAACCACACAGGTAATACCTGCAAAATGGAAGAATTTTAAATGGGTGCTAAATCTTCTGTAAGCCTCACCGCTAACCTTTTTCTCCATCTCACAGAGCACTTTAGCGCACGTGAATGTTGCTAACATTACCTTTTTGGATTAGGTTCAGAGTTGAAGAGCACAGTTTGGTCAGCTCGTATTTTTCTGCTGAGATCGTCAAAGGGAAAAGCACTCAGAGCAAATGTACTTAAAAGTTTTAACTTTTTTCTAACCACGCATTAGCCCTGAAAAATCTTTGCCAAGAGTTTCTAGACTTATTAAACTCTCTGATCTCTTATGTGTGACAGATAATTAGTTGTTTCAAGAAAAGGTGTCAAAATGTTAACAATTGATCATGATTGCTGCCATGTAGATGTGGTCTACGTGGTCCATTCAGACAGAGATGTGTTGGCCATAAGATTAAATACCTTAAATAAAAACACTGTCTCTTTGGCTGTGTTCACACATTGCATTTTTGCTCCTTTTTTTATGCAAATTTTAAGCTGTGTTTAACAGTACCAGCAAAAAGCTATGAGATTTCAGAAATCTCATGCACACGCTTTGTTTTTTTTCCTGACTGATTTGGAAAACTGCTGCATTTTTGCAAACTGCAGCATGTCACTTCTTTCAGTGTTTTTTTCACCCTGATAGAAAGTAATAGGTGTGGAGGCACGGGGTCGGTGGGCGCCCAGGTCCACAAGCCGAAACCGCATGGACTAGGGATCGTCTCACCTAACGCTCGCTCTCCCGTTAAAGTGGGCATAACACTACTCAGACAAGGCAGGGTGAGGGTAAAACAGTGTGGCAATACTTTATTGAACCACAAAACAGGCAGATAACACCTAGAACAGTCCCAGCACAGTACCGCAGATGGTGCACATTTCAGAGTCTCACCCTTCCGCTGACCCGCTGGGATAATGGCGGATGTTGTCAGAGCTCCAAGGGTTGGCTACCCCACCTGTGGTACACACACAGGAGGTAACGACAAGCGTAGGAAGATGACAGCCCATTGAGTTCATACAAGGTACAAGGCCAGTTGACACGAGAGTCACAACCTGGCTTATCCGAATATCTCCATGGAGCCAGGTGACCAGCGGGTCCCAATTCTGGCCTTCTCCAAACGTATCCATTGTCCAGCGATGATCAATGGAGCAAATCAGTATTCTTCCACCTGGAGCCGAAAAACAGGTTGTTTCCTGTAGAATGATAGATCCGTGTCCCTCGTGATGGTGCCATGATATTGGCTGCTGTCCTGTCTCTGGTCCTTTGGATGTATGTCTTGGCAGAATCTCTGTCTCTCTCCCTCCCAGTCTCTCTGTGTCTGAATCTCTTTATACAGAGAAATGTAACCTATTTTTAGATTTACCCAGTATCCTTCAGTCCAGCCTCATAGATAAGGGAAACAATGGTGATAAGATCAAATAGCATTACTTGGTTATTTAATCTATTTGAATAGTTTTTTCCTCTCTGCTTTCGAAGTCAACAAACTGTCTCCATAATACAATGCATAATTAGCATATCAGCAAACATCACTAGTCATCAAAGATAAGTGCACACTATGTTATATGAAATATCAGCTTACAAGTCACTATTACAGGCTTACACAAGCAAAAGTATAGATAACAGCATATTCTTCTTGGTTTGCTAAAAATAGTCATCTGAGAAATTAGGATATCAGGTTTTGCTGCATTTTTGGTGCAAAAACCTTAAGAAGTTGCATCAGGATTTTTTGCTGGGCACATTATCAGTATGCACAAGAGAACAAAAATGCAGCAAAACCTGCTTTTTGTAAGCAGCTTCTTTACTGCTCAGATTGCAGGTTTTGGCTGAAAAAAATGCTGTAAAAATGCAACATGTGTATTTAGGCAAAATACACTTGAATGTATAAAAAGTACGGTAATCTGATTTTCTTCCAGAAAGAAACAGACAATTTTTAATCTGTATTTTTATTGGTATGTAGGGAAGCCGGGGGGGGGGGGGGGGAACTCACTCGCCCTTAGGGACACCGGCACGCTATGGGGCCCATGAGTCGGGGAATCCTGGTTCCAGCGCCCGCGAGTGGGCCCCCTGCTTGCTCGGGGCCCCGGCACTTGCAATACTTACCTCTCCCTGTTCCTCTGCAGCTCCGGTGTCATCCGCGTTTGTGACATCTCAGGGCAGAGGGCGCAATTACGTCACTACTGTGCACCATTTGCTCTGAGCAGTCACAGTGCAGAAAGCCGGAAGTCTGGGTCCGGACCTGCAGCCAGTGAGGAGAGGTGAGTATTTGATTTTTTTAATGTATGGAACATTATATGGGGTTCATACTGTATGGAGCATTATATGGGGCCCATTATTCTGTATGGAGCATTATATGGGGCCCATTATTCTGCATGGAGCATTATTCTGTATGAGGCACTGTGTGGTGCACATAATACTATATGGAGCAATATATGGGGCTCATTATACAGTATGGTGGACTATGTGGTGCCCATAATACTGTATGGTGGATTATGTGGTGCCCATAATACTATATGGGGGACTATACTGTCCTGTCTAAAATGAAAACCTTTGAATCCCCCCCCCTCCAGGGCGCGCACTGTGTGCTGTGAGGATCCACTGGTTTCTGACCTATTGTAGAATTTACAATAGATATCACTCATGTAATGTAAGAAGTAAGTGAAATCTTTGGCATTGTACTATACCTACTTTTCTCTGCCGTATCTGTGCATCATGAATCGTGGTATGTGTTAAAGGGGCCCACTGAGACTTTTGCCTGGGGCCCACAAAAACCTAAAGCCAGCCCTGTCGGTATGATACTTATACATCTGCTGTTAAAGTTTACAATACCAAATACAGTTTCCTGTGTTAACTACTTTGGGGCTGCCCAAAGTCTTTACACGCCCAGACTGTCAGGCTCCTAGTCTGCAGTGATGTTCTAATATGTAACTTCATAGGCGCACAGCTACCATGCAGGCTCGGACTGGCCGACAGCAGAACAGTAGAATCCTTCGGTAGGCCCCTATGAATGACTGCTAATGAGTAGTGCTATTACACTTCATTCACAATTTACAAAAAAAATTGTAATCTAATAATCTATTAAACAAGTTTGCCATAGTAATATTCCATAAAAGCAAAAATACATTTGTGTACTAGGGTCAAGTTATTTTTGCATGTAGATGAGCAGTGGACCCCAAAAATCAATGTTACTGGTGGGACTTTGGCAACCCAGTCCGGCACTGGCTACATGTGATGTGTAGCTGCGGGAACGTAGATATGGCTGTCAGAGACAGCTGAAGTCCCAATAGAGAAGGCAGAGATGGTTTATTGCCTTCTTGATTGCTGTATCCACAGTGCTAAACAAGTAATGAGAAGCGCTGGCGGCGCCTCCCTATATAGTGGCCATGTCATCTCAGTGTTTAGTGAGAAAGCAGGAGCTGCTGGGTCTTAGACAGCTCTGCTATACCATCAGCAGGCTACAGTATAATATACCAGGCTCAATTACAAGGGAAAAAATATTTCAAACTATTAAATGGCCTCCAAAGGTCTTTTTATCATCTAATGGGGGACACAATGTGTAAAATCAATGTAAAAAAAAAAGAAAGATAATAAATTAAAAAATATGTAAAAATGCCACTGTCATTCCAAATAGCTGTAAAAAACACCACGTGTTCAATATATAAAAATATTTGTTACCGCATGGTGAACAACATTTTTTAAAGTATTTTAGTAATTCTTCGTGGTCATAAAAAAAATTAAAATGGTAAAAACACTTTACTCCTTTATTTTTCCATAAAAAATAAATACAACAGTGACATAAAAATAAAGCCACATATATCATGAAAAAAGCATATGAGAAATGAGACATTTTTCTTACGAGTTCTGTAAACCTCATCCATATAGGAATAAACCCGAAAACGTACCCGGTCCTGAACTGGTTGGGAATTGCAATGTATACATAAAATGTGAATTTTATATGATTGATCCTTTTTTTTGCGCGCACTCAGACTTGAATGAGTACCGTCCAAAATACCGAAGAGACTCGATCACGTGCAAATTTTTTGCACGCGGACATTCGATTCATTCGAAACACCTGCTGTCACGATCCGGCCATTGTTTTGTCCTGTCTGCCCTTTTTCCGGGCGGATCATGTCAAGGGTTAACTTTGCTCTGCCTCATTCTGGGTTCAGGTTTGCTATTTAGCTCCGATGCTTCCTGCTGGCGGTATCAGCTATAGTTCTGCCTTTGGCGTGTGTGCCTGACTCTGGTAGATCTTGATTTGTCCTGCTGTGATCCCTGACTTACCCCATGTCTGTTGACTCCCTCTGTCTGCCCTTTCCCAGTGTTTCCCTGTAAGTTTGTTAGATTCCCTGGTTTTTGACTTGGCTTGTATTCGGACTCGCTTCTGCCTTCTGTCTTTGTCTTATCCGCTTCCGACCGTTGCTGAACCCCCTGGCTTGTTCCTGACCAAGTGTACTGCTGCAACCTCTGTTACTTCTGCTTCTGACTGTTTTTTGACTCTGCTTGTCTGACCACTCTCTCGCCACTTGGTGGCACCTGTGCTGCTGCTCTGTGGTGCTACTCTGTGTGTGCAGCCTCACTTCCCTCACAAGCTCCCCCTGGTGGAGGTTGCGCTATACTGCACTGCAGCAGCATGACACCTGCCAGCTGAACAGACCTAGCGAATAAGATTAGTCCGAGTGTGTTTGTGTGAGATTATTTATTTTCGCTGATAGCACTCGCGCCGAATTTACTGTACAGTTGTGTGAATGCACTCTTAAGGTACCTTCACACTAAACGACTTTGCAACGATAACGATAGCGATCCGTGACGTTGCAGCGTCCTGGATAGCGATATCGTTGTGTTTGACACGCAGCAGCGATCCGGATCCCGCTGTGATATCGCTGGTCGTTGCTGAAAGTCCAGAACTTTATTTGGTCGTCAGATCGGCATGTATCGTCGTGTTTGACAGCAAAAGCAACGATGCCAGCAATGTTTTACAATGGTAACCAGGGTAAATATCGGGTTACTAATCGCAGGGCCGCGCTTAGTAACCCGATATTTACCCTGGTTACCAGTGTAAATGTAAAAAAAAAACAGTACATACTCACCTTCTGATGTCCGTCAGGACCCTGGCCGGAGCTCACAGTCAGTGCGGGAAGCAGACGGCCAGGGTCCTGACGGACATCAGAAGGTGAGTATGTACTGTTTTTTTTTTTACATTTACACTGGTAACCAGGGTAAACATCGGGTTACTAAGCGCGGCCCTGCGCTTAGTAACCCGATGTTTACCCTGGTTACCCGGGGACTTCGGCATCGTTGGTCGCTGGAGAGCGGTCTGTGTGACAGCTCTCCAGCGACCACACAGCGACGCTGCAGCGATCAGCATCGTTGTCGATATCGCTGCAGCGTCGCTTAATGTGACGGTACCTTTAGAGTCCCAATGGGCATCTTAGACCCTCATTATTTGTTTGAAATCCTACTGTCTGCATACAAGGCAAGCTTATCACTCATCAGGAACATAGATGCTCCTCCTGACTACAGCCACCCATTCACGCTGTCACGTTTGCACATTCGGGATGTGGTGTTCATCACTTAAAGAAATATATTCTGCTTTTTATCTGTGATCTAAATTACTATTTAAAGCAGAGAGAAAAATACTAAGCAGAGCTTGTTTAGGGAGCAGGTTAGTGTTAAATTGAGACTTCCAGTGTTTCTATTTAGATCCTAATTACTGCACTGTAATAGAATAAGTGCTTATCTAATTTAGTTAGTATATATGTTAATTAGCAATCAGATAAGTAGATCCACTCCTGTTATTGGGGAATAGAGAGAAGTGATGTGTACTCCCATCCATTAGCTTACCTGTTTGCTCTCACCTTGCCATTTTTAACCAAGCTTTCTAATATGACTTCTGCCCTTGTAGAAATGTTATGTTATTGATATTGATCTGAAAGATGTCCTTGGCCCAATTATTGATTGAAGTAGTCATTTTAATTAGCACTGCACTTAGCGTATCCAAATAAACAAGATTATTATTATTCGTTTTTAGAGCACCATCAATTCCACGGTGCTGTACATGAGAGAGGGTTACATACAAAATACAGGTATCACTTACAATGAACTAACAATGACAGACTGGTACAGATAGTAGAGGAACCTGCCCTCCTGGGCTTACAGTCCACAGGATAATGGTGGTGAGGTGGCAGTGGGGTCATTGCAGGCTGTGGCTTTCTTGAAGAGATGGCTTTCAAAGTTCCATCTGAAGGTTCCAAATGTGGTGGAAACTGTGTTGGGGACAGAGTTCCTGAGGTTGAGGGATACTCAAGGAGAGAAGGTGGACTTGGGAGAACTGGAGATTAAGCCTGGGAAGATATCAGGAGATTAGCTCTGAGATATATGGAGGAGACAGATTTGGTTTTGTAGGTCAGATGAAATTACATTTACGTTAACTAAGACAAAATGATCTGATGTATCTGTACGTGGCAGTAATAAAAGTTGTTTCCAGGGGGTATTCACTACTTTTACAAATGAGCCCAGAGTGGTTCAAAAGTAAAGAAAAGCATTGTGACCTTCCTGTTCTGTGTAATTTTGCTGCCAGAATTCCCAGCTTTTTCCCCCCTCTCAGACAGAATGTCTAGAGTCCTTGTGAAGCAGATGCAAAACAGCCATAACTGATAGTTTACGGCTGTGATGGTTTTCTCTTGTTTTTGCTATATTTCACCCATGTTAAACTGCACCAGCGGGTGGTATGGCGTTATTACAATGCACTTACTGTGCTGAGCAGTGTAGAGGATCAGAAGATGCGCTGCAGAGAGAGGAGCAGTGGGGAAAGAGGAGAGGTGAGGGTTTTTTACGTGGGTCCCATTATACTGTATTGAGCACTATTTGGGGCCCATTATACTGTATCGAGCACTATGTGGGGCCAATTTTACTGTATGGAGCACTGTGCGGGCCCATTATACTATGTGAAGTGCTGTGTGGGGCCTGTTATACTGTGTGGAGCACTATGTGGGGACATTATACAGTACAGAAGGCAATTATACTGTGTGGAGCACTATGTGCGGCCATTATACTGTACGGAAGGCAATTATACTGTGTGGAGCACTATGTGCGGCCATTATACTGTACAGAAGGCAATGCTGGGCCCATTTTACTATGTGAAGCGCTGTGTGGGGCCTATTATACTGTACTGTATGGAGCACTATGGGCCATTATACAGTACGGAAGGCAATGCAGGGCCCATTATACTATGTGGAGCGCTGTGTGGCACCCATTATACTGTATGGAGCACTATGTGGGCCATTATACTGTACGGAAGGCAATGCAGGGCCCATTATACTATGTGGAGCGCTGTATGGAGCCGATTATACTGTATGGAGCACTATGTGGGCCATTATACAGTACAGATGGCAATGCAGGGCCCATTATACTATATGGAGTACTGTGTTGTGCCCATTATACTGTGTGGAGGGAATATAGTTGGGGAATCATACTGTGACTCCAGATTCCAAACTAATGAGCTTACCAAGTAGTACAAGCTGATGGACTTTTTCTTACCATTGAGAAAACAGGGTGAGTGTCAATTCATTTTAATATAGTAATGATATTACCAGCTCGTATGAGCCTAGCGATAAGGTAATGTTTAGAAGCTCGTAGAAGAACAGTTTCTGGCCGAAGTGAGGCATCTTTATGTAACCAACGTTTATTATATTATTTGTGACCTAACCCAGAAGGAGGTATCAATGGAGAATTTTTGACCATTAGAACTCAAAAATGGTCCTTGAGATAATTATTTTTGTTTTCCAGAGTAGCCAATCACAACTCAGTTCTTATCTTTCCAGTGCAGAATAGACGATAATTTCTTCGCCCTGGTTGCTATGAGCAATGAGACGCTGACGCATTATTGATACATGAGGCCAATTATATGTCTGGGAAGCATTTTGTCTGGAAATAACAAGTGTCTAAGATTTTATAATACAGAGCAACATGTTGTGTACAGATATTTCTTGTCAGTATTATAGATAGCTCAGTCCTACAGAAAAACAAATTACCGTAATGGCAATGTTCCAGATTCATCCCCAAACAGTTCTGTGCAAGCTGCGAATTGTACGGAGCCATAATATGGCACCCATAGAAGTATAGGGGCTATAATGCATCTGCCTTTCAAATTCATAACAATCGTAAAGAAAAATAAGATTTTGTTATAAGATTTTTTTTTAATGAAGACAGAGTTACCATACTGTGGTACATTAAAGGGAATTTTTCAACAGGATTTCATCCCCCAAATTATTTATATGAGAATGTAGCTGTTTTAAACACAAGTCCAGCAATACCTTTTACATGACGATTCTGTCCCTCCGTTACTGAGAAATCAGCATTTGAAGTGTTATGCAATTGGGGCTGTAGAACTGAAGCCTGTCACTCCAGCTCTATTCCCTGCCCAGCACTCTCTCCTCCTGATTGACTGCCGGCCTGTCTGCTGCATGACTTCAGGGAAAGGAATCGTCAGTCAAGCATGAGGAGGCGGGGAATAGAGCTGGAGTGACAGAGGCTTCAGAACTACTGCCTAATTTCCATATCAATTCAAACACTGATTTCCCAGTAATGGAGGAGCAGACTGGTAATGTAAAGATATTGCTGGTCATTGCGAGAGCTACATGCACATATAGATAGTTTGGGGAATGAAATCCTACTGAGAGATTCCCTTTAAGAACTGGCTCACGCCTACCTGCAGGTTGTGTGTGGTATTGCAGCTCCTTCCCATTCACTTCCTTGTAGCTAGGCTGGAAGAAAGAAGTCTTGTTTTTCCTAACCCAGACACCCCCTGAGCCTAGAGTCTCCACGTGTCTATTAGGCCTTGACATAAAAAATGTTACTATCACCTAATCTATTATTGTGGCGTGCTGACCATTTCTGTAGAGCAGTATGAATAATAACCGGATCAATCACTCATCTCTAGCAATCTTCTTAACAGATCATTTATATTATGTATTTGCAAGAAAATCCAAATTGATGTAATCAGCCATTAAATGATCATTTTAATAAACTCCATTAGTCTCCATATTTTCCTTGGGCTCCAGATATTGTGATCCCTGAAGCATCGCTGGCATCTCTATAATAATGTCTTGTACATGGACACATCACTGCATGAGATACAGCAGCAGAACCTCCTGTCTCTGCTCGTGTGCAGTAATGTACCGAGCTGGGTCTTCACTGCTGATTCTCGAGCAGACGCCCTTGAAATTCAGCTCGTTTCTAAAAAGTGAATTCAGAATGACAGAATAGTTTTCACCATGGCTGTGTACATGCCTTCACTTCTAAAGCCTCACATGCATTTTAGATGGTTCGGCCGATCGTTCAGCCATAGCTCCCTCTCTGTTCTCTATGGCAGCTTATTTCTAAGAGCATAAAAGAATCGGCAGTCCGAATTTGGACATACGGGATCCTTATCTTCCCTGACATCTGTTGAGGAAGAGTCGAGGGCCTCATATACACATTCTACTGTCACCCAAACGGTCGATGTTGGCGGGTTTGTCCCACATTATTCCAATGTGTATGCTCAGAAAAAGTCATAATTGTGAGTGCTGCCAACACCATGCCTTTCTGATCTGGCACAGTACATTGTTTTTAGGATACAGGTATGAGAAGTAAATCAGAAGCTTGTAGAACCACCTTTAGACGCTATGAATTGAAGTAATCATTTTCTGTAGGACTTTATCAGTCGCTAACATTGATTTGTAGGAATTTTGACCTATTCTTCTTTATATTATTTAAGTTTATTTGTAGGCCTTCATTCTTTTCTTTTTCAGCCACTCTGATGTAGATTTGCTGCTGTAATTGGGATCAATGACCTGTTGCCTAACTCATTTTTGGTCAAGCTTTAGCTTTTGGATTGATGATTTTAGAAAACTTTGCGATACATTGGAGTTCATGGTTGACTCAATGACTGTGAGGTGCCCAGGTACAGTGACTGCAAAACAAGCCCAAATCATGACACCCCCTCATCTCTACCATTGTCACCAGGCTTGACAGTTGGTATGACGTGTCTGTGCTGTGTTTGGTTTTTCTCAAACCTGGCATAGGGCATCATAGCCAAACATCTCCGTTTTAGTCTCGTTTCTCAATAGGACATTGTTCCAGAAGTCCATTTATTGTTCCAACCACTCCATATACCAGACCTCTGCTCTTCCCTAATAACCTCCCTCTCCAAGATCACTGAAGGAGAGCTTACTCGCCTCTTTTCCAAATCACACCTCACCACCTGTGCACTTGACCCCATCCCCTACCACTTGCTCCCCAACCTCACTAACATGCTCATTCCAGCCCTAACCCATCTCTTCAACCTATCGCTATCTTCTGGTACCTTCCCCTCTGCCTTCAAACATGCCACCATCACACCCATCCTCAAAAAAACTAACCTTGACCCAACTTCTTTGCCCAGCTACCGCCCCATATCACTGCTCCCGGTTGCTTCAAAACTCCTTGAGCAGCATGTCCATGCTCAAATTTCCTCCCACCTCTAACTCTCTCCTTGACAACCGCCAATCTGGCTTCCCCCCCACCACTCCACCAAAACTGCCCTTACAAAAAATTACTAATGACTTACTCAAAGCCAAAGCTAACAGACAGTTCTCCATCCTCCTCCTTCTTGACCTGTCCTCTGCTTTCAACACAGTTGATCACTGCCTACTGCTACAGATTCTTTCTTCCCTTGGCATCAAAGACCTTGCCCTGTCCTGGATTGCCTCATACCTTTCCGACCGCACATTTAGCGTTTCCCACTCCCACACTACCTCCTCATCCCGCCCTCTCTCTGTTGGAGCCCCTCAAGGCTCTGTCCTAGGGCCCCTACTTTTTTCCATCTATACCCTTGGCCTAGGGCAACTCATAAAGTCCCATGACTTCCAGTACCACCTGTATGCGGACGACACTCAGATCTACCTCTCTGGCTCAGATGTCGCCTCTCTTCTGTCCAGAATCCCGGAGTGTCTGTCAGCCATATCCTCCTTCTTCACCTCTCGCTTCCTAAAACTCAATGTAGACAAAACCGAACTCATCATCTTTCCCCATCTCACGTATCCCCCCTACCTGATCTATCTATTATGGTAAATGGCATAATGTTCTCTCCCGCACCTGAAATCTGCTGCCTCAGGGTAACTCTCGACTCTGCCTTGTCCTTCAAGCCACACGTTCAAACTCTTGCCACCTCCTGTCGCCTCCAACTCAAAAATATTGCCAGAATCCGTCCCTTCCTCACCACACAATCTACTAATACTCTTGTGCATGTCCTTATCATCTCCTGCCTCGACTACTGCAACACCCTCCTCCTCCTCCCCGCTAACTCTCTTGCACCACTCCAGTCTGTCCTCAACTCTGCTGCCCGGCTAATCCACCTCTCTCCTCGCTACTCCCCTGCTTCTCCCCTTTGCAAATCACTCCACTGGCTCCCAATTCCCCAACGAATCCAGTTCAAACTACTAACACTGATCTACAAAGCCATCCACAACCTGTCCCCTCCCTATATCTCTGAACTAATCTCCCAATACCTTTCCTCACGTAATCTCCGATCCTCCCAAGACCTCCTACTCTCCTCCACACTTATTCATTCCTCACACAACCGCCTCCAAGATTTCTCCCGATTATCCCCCATCCTCTGGAATTCCATGCCTCAACACGTCGACTATCCACCACCCTCCGATCCTTCAGACGGAACCTGAAAACCCATCTCTTCAAGAAAGCCTACAGCCTGCAATAACCATTCTGCCGCCTCGCCATCGCCAGAGCAGCCGCCTCACCACCGCCAGAGCTGCTGCACCTCCGTCCTTCTGTCTCTTCCCCACTATCCCATAGAATGTACGGTAAGTCCGCAAGGACAGGGTCCTCTCCCCTCTGTACCAAGTCTGTCACTGTAAACTTGTTTACTGTAAACGATATTTATAACCCTGTATGTAACCCCTTTCTCATGTACAGCACCATAGAATTAATGGTGTTATATAAATTAATAATAATAATAATAAAGT
This sequence comes from Ranitomeya variabilis, assembly GCF_051348905.1. Lineage (NCBI taxonomy): Eukaryota > Metazoa > Chordata > Amphibia > Anura > Dendrobatidae > Ranitomeya > Ranitomeya variabilis. The sequence goes on from NC_135234.1 coordinate 656,650,310, forward strand.
CTTGTAGCTTTCTCTTTGCAACCCTTCCAAGCAAGTCATTCTTGTTCAGAGTTTTTAAAACTGTACTGTCATGAATTTGGACATATAACATGCTAACTGAGAGAGAGAGACCTTTAACATCTGAGCTGTAGGTCTTGAGTTTTGCAGTATTTTTTTCTTGGAGCATTGCACTGTGTGACATTTGGCTGAACTAGCATGGACTCTTCGGAAGATTAGCAACCAACTTGAATGTTTTCCAATTGTTAATAATCTTTCTCACTGTAAAATGATGGACTCCAAAATGTTTCAAGATGGCTTGAAAACCCTTCCTGATTGATGGGCATCAACAATTGCTTCTGTAAGATCATCGCTCATGTTTTTCTTCCTTAGAATTATGTTAATACACATCTGAATGCTCCAGTGTCACGAATGTGCAGCACACTGCTGGGACCTGTAGTGCGTCTGGGATTAGAAGATCTCAACAATTAGCTGAGCACAGGTCCACTTTGAAAACTCCATTGCCATTCGTGAGTTAAACAGGTTTATTGTGGTATGGAAGGGGTTAAGACTTCCTTGTTGTAACTTTGCAGAGTTGTTCTATTGGCTCTTGTGACAGCTGCTACTTGTTGGAACCAGGGCTGTGGAGTCGGTAAGCCAAACCTCCAACTCTGACTCCTCAATTTCCATGACTCCGACTCCACCAAAATGGGCTCCGACTCTACGACTCTGACTTCGACACCACAGCCCTGGTTGGCACTACGCCCCTTTCATTATTTAAACCTGCTCCTGACTTTCTCCCATGACAGCTATAGAATTTCTATCCTGTGCCTGACTTCTCTGGAGAAAGTGTTGTTGGAGAAACTGATGTGCTTCCTTGAAGCTTGTGGATTTCTATTTGTTTGTGTGTTTTTCTCCTGTCTGTCTCATTCCCTGTATTGTCTTTACCATAGTTTTAAGACTTTCTTGCTGTCCTGCACACTAGCCAGTGCAACGTACAGGGTAACTCAGGGCTTAGGCACATGACAGCGCACGGGGAAAGAACCCGTCTAGGGCAATAGGGAACGCATGTCATAAGGTGAGTGTTGAGGGGGTCACCATTTTCCCCCTCTCCCTATCATCAGGGCTTTCCTTTCCCTGCTCCCTTAGCCCTTCCCTTTGCGTCTTACACCGGGCATCTTCTTGTCCTGGCGCAACATCCACACCAGCAATATGCCCAAACTTCTGCTTTTAAAGAGATGATCACACTTACTGATTAACATTTCATCAAAGACATTTTGTTAGCACCTTGCTGCTGTTACTCTCTTAATTCCTATGGAAGAAGTAAAGGTGTATGTAATTTTTCACACATTGTTTCTGCATTTTGGCCTACTTTTTATTGAATAAATGATGACACGGTGTTATTTGTCATGTGTTGTATTTTCTTAGTTTTAAGACCTTCTAAGGACCAGATGTTTTCTTTTTTGCCCTGATACATAAAACCATAGAATTCGAAAAGGGCGTACTTAGTCTTTCTCTCCGTCTGTATATGTTTATACCACCACCTGTTTGCTTTATACTTTGTACGCAATGACATTGCAGCTCTTTCCATTAAGTTATGCGAGGACAGCTCAGTAGGTACCTACATTTCCATTATAACAGCCAAAACATAAGCCTGCAGGATCTATTTTGTACCTTGAACATACAGTATTTGTATATTATCTGCGTTTGTCAGTGAGCTGTAGCAAATCAATTACTGCACCACCTTGTTAGCAGCTTGTAACAGGCTGTCATTGCTGAAGGAAAATACAGGTGAGCAACCTACGTGAGGTTATTGTGCGCCATTATTATTCGCCGTCATGCAAGTGACACTGTTTAAAAATCGCTTCGCCTTTTGAATTCTTTTACCGCACATTTTTTTTTACATATGTTGTAGAGACATCAACTAACCACAGGTCACCACTGAGATAACAATGGAGTCCTGGCTTTATTTTCCCCTCGAGCATACCTGCTTTGGATGAAGGGAATAGAAAAGCCTTAAAAAATCCTCTAGATTGTTGGTGACCTGGGGCTAGTGGAATCTTTGATGTTACAGAAATAGTCTTGCCATAGCATAGAAGAAACGGCTAAAGATGAATGGCAATAAAATGTGTGAAGACAGCAAGGTGCCGCTGTGAATGACATTTCCTACTGGCGTCCATCTTTGACGAGCGCGTCTTGTGTCATTCAGTGGCTGCACCCGTCATACATAGATTAAGAAATAACCCTTAGAACATTGGAAGGCAGCTTGGTGAATATGCATCATTTATTTACCGGAATGAAGGCCTCATTCACACATGATTATTCTCGTACGTGAAAACATGGATCGTTATTCATCAATATTTTGGATCTGATTTTTATTGCGTTTGCTTAATTTCTACCATCAGTGATTTTTCACGTACCGGTATATAAAAAAGAAAAGAACAATAACTGCTAGAGTTTCTCCTAAAATTGAAATGTTCGTCAAGGAGAGCACATGGACTGCCATCCGTGTACAGTCTGTGATTTTCATGGACCATAGACTTGCATGATTCCGATCAAAAATAGATTGTCTTTGATTTTTCTTGTGGATGCCTAGTCTGCAAAAGAAAACCGTGGGCATGTGAACAGCACCCTATCTGAATGAGGCCTAAGTGTTACCCTGTGTCTCATGGCGTTTTCAATATGGACCTTTTTTTAGGATGTTTTCCTGTTCTGTTTTTCAGGGAGAATTGCTGAGCCCATGCCGATGTGACGGGTCTGTGCGCTGCACACATCAGCCTTGTCTAATACGATGGATTAGTGAGCGGGGATCCTGGAGCTGTGAGCTGTGTTATTTCAAATATCATGTCCTTGCTATCAGTACTAAGAACCCCCTCCAGGTAAGATGGCTTCCTGCATGCAAAATACAAGGCTTTTTGTGATGGCATAATAATAACACTGGTAACGCTCTGTTAGCACAATAGTGTATATCAGCATAGAGGCTTAGCTATAGTATATGCAGCCGTACCGTGGACAGTATCATATGCAGTATGTTTTAGAATTATATATGTCTGCCATGTAAAATAAATGTATACTACATGCCGAATAGACGCACTTGTCATACATTCACTCCATAAAAATCTAAATACCTCCATAAATTTTAGGTTAAAGTACGTTGAACAGTCAGTCAGAATTGCCAGTCACGATGATTTCGACAGGACTCACTCATCATTTATGTATTGGGGTCTCCTGACTCTCTTCCTACAGATGAAATAAGGGGAGAGAAAGATTAGGCAGCTTGAATTTTGATGGCCAATCCTCTTGTTTTACTATAACAGTAGAAAACCAATGAACGCTCAGGAAACCCAAATGTTTATGTGTATGGGGATGTCGAGAGTAAAAGCTGTCGGCCATCATTAGACAACATTTGGTTGTACATGCACTGCTACAACTGTGGGAATATAGCTTAGTTCTGTTAAAGTTGTCTCCACTATCAGGCCACATGCACATGTTCAGTATTTGGTCAGTATTTTACCTCAGTATTTGTAAGCCAAAACCATGTGAGAGGAACAATCAGAGGAAAAGTATAATAGAAACACATCACCACTTCTCTATTTTTCGCCCACTCCTGGTTTTGGCTTACAAATACTGAGGTAAAAAAAACTCGCCAAATACTCAACGTGGGAACATGGCCTTAGACTGAATTCACATGATGTTGGAAACAGACAGCAAACTGATGCACTATGGATGACGCACAACATCTGTTCACATCACAGACGCAAGCATTGACATGTGAGCTCGGTCAACAAATCAGACTAAATTGGACTTGGTTCCCAATTTTTTTAGAGGACCATCAGTCTCCAAAAAAAGTCACATGAGTAGGGTCTTAGACTGGATGCTATCTGTGTCTGGGTGCCATCTATTAAAAAACCACACACAATCATATTTAATGGATTTATTTTGGAGTTATAGGACTTCCCTACTCCTCCTCCAATTTTTTCTGCCTGAGGTAGGAATGCTTACTTGTATAAAGTAAATTACAGTGGAAGCTTCAAGGACTGATTCAGTGAGTATGTTCACAAGGGGCAAAATTGCTTCAGAAAATAAAAATACACAAAATAAAAAAAAAAAAGGTGGCTTCTCCCCATCCGCTCCGCTAGAGTATCTATCAGACACTGGCTGTATGAATTCAGCCATGTATGTTCGACTCTGACACTCTGCGGTGATTCTGAGAATAGCATTTAATAGCTGTTGGGGACCAAGCTGAGCAGGAGACTAGTTGGGCAGTCTGATTCCCAGAGGCTATTCCCTACCCGCTCCCCTGTAGTGACCGGTCTCTCCCTACGTTCATGTATAGGGAGAGACATGTCAGTCACTGGCAGCATGTGGGGAGAAGTCGCCAGGCATCCATGTCTCCAACTAACCTCTCATGCGGCTTGGTCCCTCACAGGCTTTTAAAGTATGTATCCACTGCCAGGTTCCTTATAAACTTTGCAAAGTGCTATTTTAAGGAGTTGACAAGTTCTGTTCAGGTTATTTTCACAACATACGGGTGAGATTTATTAAAGTCTCTCTTCCAGTTTGCTGTAATACGTTGCAGATTTATCATCTGGAAAATCCAGACAGAAGACATGCAGCTCATCTTGTTCCTAGTAATTTGTAGTAAACTATGCAAATAAAAAGACCCCAAAGGAGAGTGGAGTACTATACTTCCTTTTTTTAAAATTGGGATCTCCCCTTATACTCTTCCTTATTAGTGATAACAAACAGGCAATCCCTGCATGGGTTGCGGCTGTCTAACAGCGTGAGACATGCAGCCGCCAGGACTGGAACATATTATTCGAGCACACCACGGTTGGGTCAGTAGCACCTTATCCGATCACGTTCGCTCCTCACTATGTTCCTTATCTATTTATTCATACTTGGCATTGTGGCGTCTTTTGTGTCTAGTGGGATCTGGTAATGCTGGATCTTTCTGAAGGTGCCTCAAGCGTGAAACAAATGTTTAGCACTGTAATTATTATGGAAACTGGAGGAATTTTAATTTTAAGCCAGATAATTTATTGGCCAAATGATTTACATCCCCACTGCAGGGGGCCAAGCTGAATTTTGGCAACTCCGTAATACACCCAAATGAATAATTTGAACCTTCCTGGCGTGCGCCTTCCAAGCCTTTCTGCGGTAAATGAAAGCATGTTCCCATCACAGAGAATTTTTACTGACATAGACAATGGTTGAACATAAGCCGTAAAAAACATAATCAGGAGAATGAGTTACAAAGATTTACGTATTAAAAAAGTTTTGTCTTTAGACATCCTCTTGTTATTTTCCCTTTGTGGTCAAATTGGATCCACATGTTGATTTTCTTAAAAAGTCAGCTTGGATGGGGAAACAAGTACTCACCCGACAGCCCAATAGTAGACCACAGTTGATTGAGGGATCCAAAAAGAGAGAAGCCCTCAAGATCATGTTCGACAGTCCTAGTTAAGACATCACATTTTACTTGGTATTACATGTGTATTGGGCAAAGATATTTACTGAACTGAGTAATGATAAAATATGGAATTTCATGGAACAATATTAGTTTTTGTATATGTATACAGGTTCACAAAGGCTAATGTCAGGCATTGGGCTAATCAGAGGCATTACTTGCTATAAAGCATTTATTGCATAGGGTCAGCTATAGACAAGATAATATGATTGGCATCAGTCAGTCATCTATTTGTTTTTATACCTTGACAGCAGGAGATGCCATCATGCCTGGTGTCAATGACTTATCCCATAGAGAAAAATAATAACATGTATCTCAATTTAAATTTTTAATGTGAAAATCTCCAATAATAAGTACCTTGTGCTTGTTATCTCCTCCAGAAGCCAACCTCATAAGTCTACACAATGATCAAACATGAGTGGCGAATTTAAATTTGCCAAATTTAGAACTCGAGTACAAAAAGAATTTCATTATTTAAGGCAAAGCAAGGATTTCTCTTTTTTTAGGATGCACAGCCATTTTCTGCCCGTAAGAAGCTTCTCTGAATTGTATTTCTGAAGTCCCTTTGATCCGCTCTGTGCTTATATTAGAAGCACTTTTCACCTTCGAGCTGCAAATTTGCTGGGACACTTAAACCAAAATAATAATGAGCTTCAAATACAGAAAAATGACACCCGCCTGAGTGCCCCCTAATCCCTATGATTAATCACAGTATAAGCAACACTGGACTGCAGCATACTTTAGAAGATAAAGCAAAAATATCTGAACATCTCAATGAAGCAATGAGAAAACATAAGAAAAAGTGGTCGGCACGTGAGCACAAGTATTAGCGGTCATATGACGCCCACTGAGGACGGTGAAAAGGGGCAGAATTCTAACAGGGAGTACACTGCACACTGTCAGGATTCCCAATGTTACACTACATCGTAAGTATTTGTCATGCCCTGGAAAGCTCTATAAACACATAGGGCCGATTCATTGAGTCTGGTGTTGTGCATGCCATTTTTAATGTAGGGCTCGCTGGAGTACGATACTCCCCCAATTCATTAAGAGGCGCATGCCGCTTATTGAATTTGGTGCATCTTCTCAGTGACGAGCGCCTTTGTGTGCCTCACCAGAAATGTTACTCCAATATGGGACTACAGTAACATTTCCGGTGCACAAAACACCAGCTCTCTAGATTTATTTAACAGGTGAGTGTAGCAACACCTTATCACACCCGGCTCCTCACCGGCTCCACCAATTTTGGCAGAATTGCTTCAAACTTGTGTAAAATATTGGTGAAGTGTTTTAGATTCATTTTATAGCGAAAACACTTTGATGAGATGTGATTTTATATTTCGTGAAAAAGGCGAAAAAGAAGAAATAGTCCTTTTATTCAGTCGAAACGGCCGTCGTCCTGTCTGCTCCTTGCACCTTCATGCATACCCACCGCCCTAGAGGTATGTCCTCACCCCGCTAAGTGGGAGAATAAAAGGACTTTTAAATACATCGCTTGGTGAGTGCAACTATTTCTTCTTCTTCGCATTTCTCATGATGGATTTCTTTTTGGTCGAGCACCACAGTGCGAGTTGAAACCACCACCACTTCATGGTCACATGAGACATTTGTCTGTGTAGCATTTTTTGTTTCACCATCTGCTGACTTTCGCCTTACCTAGTGCCGTTCTATCTTTGTCTTTTTGTGGATTTTATATTTCAATCTAGGAATGATTTATTGTCAAGACAATTTAGTCACTTTACCTTTTAGGTTGTCACTAGTGATGAGGTAACGTGCTCGAATAACGTCTTAATGTTGGGTGTTGTCCGAGCATCTGGACGTGCTCATATATTATGTTCGAGTCCCTGTGGCTGCATGATTTGCGGCTGTTAGACAGCCTCAACACGTGGGGATTCCATAACAAACAGGCAATTCCTGCATGTGTTGGGGCTGTGTAACAGGCGCAAATCATGCAGCCGCAGGGACTCGAACATAATATATGAGCACGCCCAGATGCTCGGATAACGATTATCCGAGCATGTTCGCTTATCACTAGTTGTCACTTTTACACTCAAAAATGCTGCCCAGTTTAAGGGTGATGTCTGCGAGACTTTTTTGCCGCTATTTCCTCAAATTGTAGAATAAAAGTAAAATAAAAGTAAACCAAACATTTGCCACACACCACCGCCTGTTACCGTCCTTCACTGGTGCTAAGGTCATGCTCAGCTCAAACAGTACGTAGCCTGACTGCATGTAACCTGTGCTATAACACAAAAATACAGGCAATTGCTATTAACAGTAAAAAATATTTTCGTTTTGTGGCCTCCAAGTGCTCTGCCAATAATTTGCTAGCCAGGTGGCAATCCTACTTGGGTGCATGATTATATGGCAATTACTGATATACAAGTATTACATTGTCAGTGCCGCCTTCTTGACGGACTGCGCTCCTCTCCTGTTCTCAAAGTGGCTGCTGATGGAGGGTCATGTGCCCGGGTCTGTCCATCAATCTGCTCCAACTGAAAAAGAGCTTTCCCGTGTGCAGTATTTCTCTATTGGAGGAGGCTGATGGTCTGGTCACATGCTCCTCCGCCAGCAGCCATTGTACGGCCCGGAGAGCTGTGCAGTCTGCGAGGAACGCGGCACTAACAAGAGGAGGAGAAGAACCTGTCATGCTTATATGATAAAAAGTCACTTGTTAAAATGAAGGTAAAGTGGAATGCCGCTTTAATAAATAAAAGGGAATTGTCTGATATTTAAGCCATACTTTTAGTGTCCCATGAGTGCGGACGGTATCAGAGTAGGGACACTTCTAAGGCTGTGCAGATATTTTGGCCACATTCCGCTGTATACAATATAAGTCTAGCATCCCTCCCAATGCTAGTCATCACAACGTACCCTGAAGATAAACTAATCCAGGCGCTCAGAGATCTGGGGTCATAGATAAGGGAAGCCAACAGAATTCTGGTTGTAATTCTGCATGAGAATGGTCCATATTACAATCCTCGATAGAAGAGGAGGAGACATGAGGATTGTCCGTTTGATTACTTATTGCTCTTGATATCGTGTCCTTCTGCAGCAGATCCCTAAATATACATTTATTCACCAAAATGTCACATAATGACAATCTTGTAAAAAGTTTTAAAAAAAAGCTTTAGACTGCATTTTTCTGGCACAAACATGTGATGTTTGCATCACGCCATCTCGCAGTTCGAGAGGAATATGTTGCACGTGAGGCCGCTTACTGCTCTTTGCTGTCATTGATTAGTAACACTTCTGGGTTCTTGAAAACGTTACAAAATAAGTAACGCCCAAGCTTCACGATGACTGACACCTCGGAAAATAGTTGTTTTTAATGTCGTTAGTGTCAGAAGAACATAAAATAAATAAACTGTTCTTTAGATAGTTTAGTCACAATCGTCAACAATGTCGACAGCAAAGTAATTAAAAAAGTACCGATCAGGAGATGGGTACAAGACAAAATTGGCATAAGATGCTCACATCAAAGTTGTATATGTCACAGGTTGTTAAAAGAAGTTGTCCATTTTTAAAGAAATATTTAAGTTTGTGTAAAATGGCAACATATCAATCAATTAGTATCACTGCTGAGTCACTGCGGCTCAACTTCTGGCTTGTGGGAGAGCACATGATCTGTGCTGTGTGTGAAGGGGGCTGGCTGACTGCTCATTTTAGTAGCCAGACCCGCTACTTTCTATGGCACAGCCAATGCAAAGACAGTAGAGAACAGTCTTAGCTTTTGAAAGCAGTCAGACAGATCTTTTCACCCACAAAACTGATGATCCATCGACACAGGAAATGCTCTCCTGTGTCAAACATAACCTGGTAGTGGAGTTTTCACATATTGATGCTGATGTCTGAAGATCAGGACACCTTCGCTAATTGAAGTATATGACTAAGGCCAGCTTTCTACAATTAGGGATCGAGTCTGACCCCGATGTATGGACTGGCCATGGGTGTATACTGAACAGCACTTGATTTTGGGTCAGGAGACCCATGGACAGTTATTACTTCATGGTCTGGGTCTGTGCCTAGAGGATGAATGTTAGATGTGTGAAGGCGGACTAAGATGAATATTTCTTTTAAAACTGGACAACCTCTTAAAAGCATTGGAGTATTGCCCTGGCCTCCTTTAGGATCAATAATGCTTTGTTTTTCAGTCTTCTTGGTACTAAGTTGTAGGGTCCCGTGGATTTCTTGACATGTTTCAAACATATACCTTTGTATTATTCTACCTTACCAATTTTATGTGGATGTTTTCTTTGTATGATGTTAGTTAATCATTTATTAACCTAAAAAAAAAGGATACCCAACAATTGTAAGTCTGCCTAGAGCAGGTCATCCCTGAAACCTTATGGACGTTGCAGAGAGGGCATTAGTGATGGAGGCCAGCAGGACTAATATAATGGCGGACCTCCAGGATTTATAACTTGAGTTAATAGCTTCCATTGACAGGAACCCATTTAGGTCAATGTGATCTGTTCATCATAATTTTGTTTTTGCATACAGTGAATGTGTCTGAACGTGCCTAATGTCATGTGGACAGAGACAAAGATATAAGATTTATATAAATGGAGATTGTGGGGGAAAAAAACTTCTGCAGTCTACAAGGGAACTTCGGGATACTAGCGATTTTTCACCAGGACTAGAGCTACACAGCTATTGCTGATACACATAAATGTACCAATCTTGTTCCATTCGATTTTATTGCTTAATCCAGGTAGTAATTTATGGCGGGACGCGTTGTCACCGTTCCAATGCAGGATGGCGGAGCTTGAGAATGAGAAACAGCAGTTCACTTATGGAGAGCTAATGATTACTACCACTCTACACTTCACTAACACCGTAAATGAAAAAAGCAAATAAATAGTAAAAAGAACGACATCGTGATTATATTGTATATGTTATATTAGTAAGAAATTGCATAATAATATTGCAAGACTTCAAAATGACAGGTTAGATTGTGTCGCCTTCCGTTTACAGCGAGGCTCAGCACTGTGTATACAAGAGCTATGTACAGGAAGGCTTTGCTGGGTAAGGTAAAAGCATAGATCTGTCTTAATACAGTTTTGCCAGCAAGATGTAAGTGGGAATTATGTTTTAGTAGTTTTATTATATGCCACATGTTGTACAAAATGGTCTTTCTGAGACTTGAGCTCTCTAATGTAATAGTCATTCATAGACGGTGAGTCAGCAGCTGATTACACGGCAGCACTCCGACTACTGAAGGTATACACACAAAGTGGTTCACGTGATGGCTGACTCACGGGTCGGGAACATTTCATCTCAGATCATTTAGAGTCTCTTTCAAGAAATCATGTCGGAAATTGCTATTACTGGGTAATCGGCTGATTTCCCTTTTTTTACATTTTTTTTCTATATCTGTGTGTGTTTAAGTGATCATGTCAGGTCCCCCGCTATGTGGGTGCTGGGATCTCTGCCAGTAAGTTATTGGACTTTCCATGCTAATGCTGCAATCCTTGAACAATGAACAACATCACTTTTGCAGATGGACCGGCATAGCATCTCTTCCCCCAGACTAGTCCTGCCTCTAATTTTCTAATAATTCCTCCTTGGGCATAATTGCATAATGGTCCTACCATGATGGGGATTGACTGTCAGTCACACCCAAGGAAGAGTGATTAGAAGATCTGAGGCAGGACTAGTCAGGAGAAGAAACACTATGCTGGACTAGTCCTGCCTCATTTGCATATGCATGACTACAGATTAAAGGTTCATTGTTCAAGCATTGCAACTTGAGTGGAACGTGAAACACCTTATAGGAATAAAGATCTGCACCTAGGAGTGGGGACATGACAAGATATACAAGGCCAGGATTTCTTGCCATGTAACTATGACATGTCCATCTCTTGTTAGCCAACATAGAAGAAAAAACAAGGCAGAAACTTCCAGGTGTAACTCTGTTAAAAGTATAGATTGAGAGATAGAGAAAGGGGGCTCTCCAGGTATAATGGGAAAATTACTCCCCAAACACATGGGTCGCCGACCACATGATTGGGTTGGCTGAGAGCATAACACTCATTATCACATGTTATGATGGTGTCAGCAGTTGTCAAGGTTCCTGTTTCTGCTTTCTTTCTCACCGGTGACCAGATGGACCAGTATTCTGGGTACAAGGAAGTATAGAAAAGAACTGGGAATATTTCATTCCATAAAACAGAGCTTATTATACCATGGTCCAAATTATTATGCAAATTGGATTTAAGTGTCATAAAGATTTAATTGATTTGTTTTTCAAATAAACTCGTGGATGGTATTGTGTCTCAGGGCTCAATGGATCACTGAAATCAATCTTAAACACGTGATAATTAGTTTTCCAGGTGATTCTAATTAAAGGAAAGCTACTTAAAAATGATGTTCCACATTATTAAGCAGGCCACAGGTTTCAAGTAACATGGGAAAGGAAAAGGATCTCTCTGCTGCCGAAAAACATCAAATAGTGCAATGCCTTGGACAAGGGATGAAAACATTAGATATTTCCCGAAAACTTAAGCGTAATCATCGTACTGTTAAGAGATTTGTGGCTGAATCTGAGCACAGACGTGTTCGTGCTGATAAAGGCATAATGAGGAAGGTTTCTACCAGGCAAGTTCATCGGATTAAGAGAGCAGCTGCTAAAAAGCCATTACAAAGCAGCAAACAGATATTTGAAGCTGCTGGTGCCTGTGGAGTCCCTGGAACCTCAAGGTGTAGGATCCTTCAAAGGCTTTCTGTGGTGCATAAACCTACTATTCAGCCACCCCTAAACAGTGTTCACAAGCAGAAACGGTTGCAGTGGGCCCAGACATACATGAAGACTAATTTTCAAACAGTCTTGTTTACTGATGAGTGTCAAGCAACCATGGATGGTCCAGATGGATGGAGTAGTGGATGGTTGGTGGATGGCCACCATGTCCCAATAAAGCTGCGAGGTCAGCAAGGAGGTGGAGGACTCATGTTTTGCGCCGGAATCATGGGGAAACAGCTGGTGGGGCCCTTCAAGTTTCCTGAAGGTGTGAAAATAACCTCTGCAAAGTATATAGAGTTTCTGACTGACCACTTTCTTCCATGGTATAAAAAGCAGAAACGTGCCTTCAGGAGCAAAATCATCTTCATGTATGACAATGCACCATCTCATGCTGCAAAGAATACCTCTGAGTCATTGGCTGCTATGGGCATAAAAGGAGGTAAACTCATGGTGTGGCCACCATCTTCCCCTGACCTCAACCCTATAAAGAACCTTTGGAGTATCATCAAGCAAAAGATCTATGAGGGTGGGAGGCAGTTCACATCAAAACAGCAGCTCTGGGAGGCTATTCTGACTTCATGCAAAGAAATACAAGCAGAAACTCTCCAAAAACTCACAAGTTCAATGGATGCAAGAATTGTGAAGGTGATATAAAAGAAGGGTTCCTATGTTAACATGTAACTTGGCCTGTTAGGATGTTTTGGAGTTAAATAGCTTTTTTGTTCAGTGAATGTGACCTCTTAATGCTGCAAATTCCACAAATGAGCATTTTCAGTTCTTTAAAACAGATCAAATGCTTAGAAATTCTACTGTGCCTAATAATTTGGAACAGTGCATTTTGAGTTTTTATTCATTTTGGAGATTATACTGTTTTCATTGGGAGGTTTCTTCAATAAAATTCGATGTATACTCTAAAGGGTGATGACTTTTATTAGACTGACTCACTTGCACCGACCATTTAGGAAAATCCGAGAAAAATGTCATTTGCATAATAATTTGGAACATGGTGTAATATTAAGGGTGTTATCTATGTGTTACAGGGCCAAATGGCAATGGTAAAAAAAACAACCAGGGTATAATAAAGGGTTAACTCAGTTGATCACGTTAATTCCATAAAATGGAGTTTATTATCGACATCTATGCATCACATGGCCTGAATTGTCCATTCCTCAGAATATAAATCACCAGTATCGCACTCACCAGCCAAAACACATAGCGCCCAATTCATCATTTGTATATTTTTTTAAGACTTTTCTTTTTTGACCTGTGGTTTTTACTGATGTTGTTTTTCAACACATTCATCAAAATTGCACACACAATTAAAAAATAATGCGCAGAGCCCAAAATTGTGTTTTTTTTGTATTTAACTGGGTTTGCAGAAAAAATTGCATATTTTGTAAAAATAATCATTTTTGAAATTTGTCCCTCTTACCTCGAAATCGCCACGGGGCAGGTCTTTCCCCCCTACTCCAGATACCTCACAGCTGTCACTCATGGCCTCTGCGCCCCGGGCGCCGCCTCCTCTTCCTTCATTAGCGTCCCCGGCGCCTGCGCTGTAAGTTCGAAGGGCAGCGCAACTGCGCATGCCCGAAAAAAAAAAAAACGCGCAGGCGCCGGAGACGCTAATGAAGGAAGAGGAGGTGGCACCCAACGCGCAGAGGCCATGAGTGACGGCTGGGAGGCATCTGGATTAGGGGGAAAAGACCTGCCCCCGTGGCGATTTCGAGGTATGAGTGACAAATTTCAAAAAAGATTATTTTAGCAGTGCCAGGGAACAGAACTGAAAGAGCCACCGTGTCAGAATGTAGCATTAGTGCTGCACAAGGTGGCTCTGTTAGTTACAAACGCCTGGGGGGGGCTGTGACAGGTTCCCTTTAAATAAGAACATTGGTACCCTAATAAAAATGCAGTCTTAAGTTGGTGCACAGATGTGAACACAGCCTTTGCATTGTTACCCAGATAAGAACATAGCTTTAATGTTGGTGCACAGATGTGAACACAGCCTTTCCATTGGTAGTCCTATAGGAATACATTCTTAGCATTGCTACACAGATCTGAACACAGCCTTTACATTGGAAGCCACATAAGAACACAGCCTTAACGTTGATGCACAGATGTGAACACAGCCATTACTTTGGTACCCAAATAAGAACATTGGTGCTCAGATAAGAATACAGTCTTAGCATGTGAACACAGCCTTTACATTGGTACCTAGGTAAGAAGACAGCCTTTACATTGGTACCTAGGTAAGAACACAGCCTTAACGTTGGTACACAGAAGTGAACACAACCTCTATGGATAAGTCATCTTTCGTATTCTTTCATAAAATTACCCCTTTGCATACGCTCTATTAAGGCAGATGTTGGTCATTGCGAGGACCTCTCTTGCTGGAGGCCCTGTTTTAATAATCTAGAACAGAGAGCTGTTCTGTGTCTGGCCCATCCTCGCCTTAATTGGATTGCCATCCATTTGAATGGCTGCCAAGTAATGCTAGACATCTAGTCACTAGAAATCAGAGCGATCCGTCCTGCAGCGATCAGCTGGATTTTTTTTTTATTAAGGTTTCTTTGAAAAATAAGAGCAAGGCAAATCAACAAGATAGCCACTTAGGTTATATAGGTGAGGTTAATTGCCGACCTCTAGTCCATTGTGGGCTCCGTGACCAGGTTAGCTACATGCATTGTCACCAAAATTCTACCGGGTCTGTAGATGTCCTAGAGATGTATGAATAATTTTACCATGGCAAAATTATTGTTTTGTTTTTTTTGTTTCGATGATTCAGAAAGGCGACTGATTCAGCAGGTGGATTACTACTCAGGACACAGGGAACATTCGTCTGCATGCATGAATTATGTAAATTGTTCATTTAGGAAATAAAGGCGCTTGTTTTCCTACGAATATATTAAAACTTTGTTTGATGTAATAAATCTGACAACAGGCTGGTGATGGATGTCTTCTACACAGCGTCAGGTAAGAGGTAGCGATACTTGTGCGTCCCTGACAGCTTTTTAATCTGCATTGCAGTGGCAGGCCATTTCTTTGACTGTGATCGAGAAGGTGCAAATAGCAGCTATAATCCTGGGCTCCCTCTTCCTCATCGCCAGCATATCCTGGTTAATCTGGTCCTCTCTCAGCCCCTCGGCCAAGTGGCAGCGCCAGGATTTACTGTTCCAAATCTGCTACGGCATGTACGGCTTCATGGACATAGTCTGCATAGGTAAGAAAATCATTTCTTTATATGATGACTGTTTTCTTTTCATTCGAAAATGTTTCCTTTGAAATCAATAATACTTTTTGTAAATATAAGCTTTTACGATTTCCATCATCAGGTAAAGTAATTTTTTACAGCAGAAAGAGTGTGGTCTGCAGCACTACTCATACAATCAAGAAACTCTGACTGACCTCATGGTAAGTCAGCGTGGTCTGCGTGGCACCGTGATCTGCATGGCAGCGTGGTCTGGCAGGATTCGTCAGTATATGATTAAAAAGAATCTATCACAAGATCTGAGAGCAGCATAATGTAGAGACAGAGGCCCTGATTCCAGCGATGTGTCACTTACTGGGCTGCTTGATGTACTTTTGATAAAATCACATTTCTATCATCTGGAGATATTATCGTTAGTGGATTAGTAAACCTGATGCCTGTTGGTCCTCCATATTTATGAGTGGCCCCCAACACTGATTGGCAGCTTTCTGTGTCCTGTATATGGGCAGAAAACAGGCAATCAGTGGTGTGGGCTCAGCATTTAGAGAACTGCTAGATCTACAGCAGATAAAAGTGATTTTATGAAAATGACACCAAGCAGCTCAGTAAGTGATACATCGCTGGAATCAGGGTCTCTGCCTCTACTTTATGCTGCTCTCAGATGGGGTAGCAAAAATCTGGTGTAAGAATGAATTCAACTTGAAAAGAAGACATTGGGCTATAAACTGAGCTTAAGTCTCTAAAGTATTTCATCTTTTTCAAATGGTTGACAGACCATCCAGCTACTAAAAGGGATGTTACCCAACTGTAACCAAGTTCTTATCTACACAGAGTTGCTGCTTAAGTGAGTTTAGATCTTTGAGTCAGATGTTTCCATAGTATACTGACGTACAATTATAAGCATTTCAGTCCTGACTTATGAGACCATTCTTGCCTGAAAACTTCAATGTGCATAACTAGTTACCCCCGTAAAGTCAGTACTTTATAGATCCTCCTTTTGTGGCAATTACAGCTGCAAGTTGCTTTGGATACGTCTCAGCTTTCCACATCTTGCCACTGGGATTTTTGCCCATTCCTCAAGGCAAAACTGCTCCAGCTCCTTCATGTTAAATGGTTTTCGTTGCTGAACAGCAATCTTCAAATTTGAGCACTGATTCTCAGTTGGATTAAGGTCTTGGCTTTGACAAGGCCTCTCCAAAAGATTTACACATTTCCGCTTAAACCACTCGAGTGTTGCTTTAGCAGTGTGCTTTGGGTCATTATCTTGTTGGAAGGTGAACCTCTGTCCCAGTCTCAAATCACTGCCACACTGAAACAGGTTTTGCTCAAGAATATCCCTGTATTTCGCACCATCCATGTTCCCCTTGATTCGGACTATTTTCCCTGTCCCTGCAGCCGAAAAACACCCCCATAGCATGATGTTGCCACCACCATGTTTCACTGGGGTGATGGTGTTTTTGGGGTGATGAGCTATGTTGGTTTGGTGCCAGACATAGTGTTTACCTTGGTGAACAAAAAATTCAATTATGGTCTCACCTGACCATATCACCTTCCTCCATACATTTGGGGAGTCTCCCACATGTGTTTTGCCAAATTTAAAACGAGCCTTACAATTTTTGTGTGTAAATAAAGGCTTTTTTCTGCACACTCTTCCATAAAGGCCATCTCTATGGAGTGTACGGCTTATTGTGGTCGTATGGACAGATACTCCAGTCTTTTCTTGGGAACTCTGCAGCTCCTTCAAGGTTACCTGTGCCAATTTTTAGTTATTTGATCCCATAAATTTAATTTATGCCTACATTTTTCTCACTTCACCAACTTAGACTATTTGGTGCTGAATGGGACGATTCCTATTCATAGTCTGATTCGTTATATTTCTATTCTATATGAAATGGAACTATTATTATTAAATTACCATTAAATTATCTTAGGAAAGTGAACAATTTCTGTTTGTTTTTATTGGTTATTTTTGCTATGTATACACCAACCTATGTTTAAGTAAAGTGTATTACGCATTTTATTGTAACATCTAAAGATCTATGCATTTAAGTTCTCGCTTCCCTTAATTATCCTTTTCTACTTTACCAACTACTGTGTATTAAATAATTATTTACATCTATCTTTCCTCCCTCCCTTTTTTCTTCTAATTAAATTTCTGTTAATATTTAAAAATGTAATAAACATTATTGAAACACAAATATTTAAACACAGGTTGTAATGTAAGAAAATAGGTAAAAAGCCAAGTGGGTGAATACTTTCGCAAGCCACTGTGGTTATCACTTTGGCCTAGTGTCATAGTGTCCATCATACTGTAAAGAGCATTGCTCATCACCAAATTGCTCCTGGATTGTTGGGTGAAGGTCCCTTTGGAGGATGAATAGATTCCATTCTTTGTTTGTGTTCTTAGGCAAAATTGTGAGCCCACTCCCTGGATGAAAAGCAGCTCCACACATGAATGATCTCAGGATGCTTTACTTTTGGGGTGACACAGGACTCTGATGGTGCTCACGTTTTTTTTCTCTGAATAAAAACTCTTTTAGAAGTTCCAAATAGTCTGTAGGGGGCATGATCAGAGAAATAACTTTACCCCAGGCCAATCCTAGGACTTTCTGTAGAATGTCAGTCTGTCTTTCATGTTTTTTCTGGACATCTGAAAGAATGATTGTCCATCGAAGAAAAGGTGAGTGCTGGCATGAATCATGTGTCCTGCCAACCGTAAAGCATCCTGAGACCATTATGTGTGGGGGGCTTTTCATCCATGGAGGGGGCTCACTCACAGTCTTGTGTAACAACAATGCCATGAACAAGGTATGGGATCTAAACATCCTCCAAAAACAACGTCTCCCAACAATCCAGAGGCAATTTGGTGATGAGCAATGATATCTCCAGCATGATGGAGACCATGTTAGAAAGAATAAGTGATATCTACATTGCTTGGTGAACAAAACATTGACATTTTGGGTCCATGGTCAGGAAACTCCACAGATCAATCCCATTGAGAACCTCTGGTCAACAGGGTGGATAAAAATCAATGTTTTTTTAAAAAAATCAAAAAAATCGGATTTTTTTGATTTAAATCGGATTTTTTTGATTTAAATCGGATTTTTTTCAATAAACTGCTTTTTGAGGAAAATATTTTACCATCCAAAGGTTCTTCCATCATGAGATAAAGCTGAGTTGTTTAACTCAGTAGAATAAAGGCTGTATATGTGTAACATTCACCATGCCATGCTCTTCCAGAGGTTTCTGTAGGATGCTGACTATCCAACAAGTTTGGGCATGTCAACTGAATGGAAAAAGAAACTAAACCAAAAGTGAAACCAAGCTAGAAGTGTGGAATTAAAGGGGCAGTATGAACAAAATGTGGAGGCTATTAATAGTTTATACAATTAAGACATGCTGCTTTTAAACACCTACCTATTGCCATATAGTAAAACAAAAAAGATTTTTACTTACTTTGGGGTCCCCCCCTCACCCTGGCGTTAGATCGTTGCTCCTAGTTTCGTCCGTGTAACTATGGGCGCACATGCGCACTGCTCTCACTTCTCATTTTAATCGTGATTTATATTAAAAAAAAACTTTTGATTTAAATCAGTGATTTAAATCATGATTAAAATCATGATTTAAATCGATCCGATTTAAATAGAAAAAAATCTTTTGATTTAAATCGTGATTTAAATCATGATTTAAATCGGCGTGATTTAAATTAATCCACCCTGCTGGTCAATCCTCAAAGTTTCGGAGGACAAGCAAAAATACAGAAAGATCAGGTGTAGACCACCGTTTTTTCTCCATTCGAGAAAATTGGCCTGATTATGCTAAATATTCTCTGATAAAATGCCAAGAACCATGGAAAAAACCCAGACAAGAATATATACATAAATTATATACCTTTATTGGATATAGTTTGGCAAGAGAAATGCTACATTAAAAACATGTATAAGTAGTATAAAGGGGGCACCACGGTTTGTGGGATCACATAAAGACCTAAAATTAACTGGTAAAACAGAAAAGAAGAAACAGACTAGGTCTATAGTATAAAGGATCACCACACACCAATATAGCTATAATAGTAGAGACACAACTTTATTCAAACAACAATAAATATATAGCAAACCACATACATATGTTAAAAACAATTAAAAAGGCATATACTTTGCCATTCAACAAAAACCCACAATAGGGTTAGTAGCCCACACTGTAGTCACTAAATAAATATATATAGTGGTTATCTTAATACGTCCTAGACTGCATAGACAGCATATCCTTGTTTAACAAATAGCCAATTGTAGTGCAAAATACCTGCAAGCCCTATAGGCGAATGTGCAGAAATGGGGGTTAATAAAGTGCTTAATACATACACCCCACTAAATGCATCCATATACCCCAACCACCAATAAAAGGGCAGGTATATAGCAACATGGCTAAGAGAAAGATTTTAAATATAAATAATAAAGAAGCCACAAAGGGCTACTCAGATCACTGGTCTACTAAGCAGTTTAGCATACATAAAAGAAGATAAAGCCAAATGGCCAACAGATAGCATAACCACTTGATGGTAAACTGGCATACAATTACCAAAGAGTCCAGCAACCCCTAGTACGCGGTTAAATCCTGCAGCTGGACTGACTCTAAGTGTGGGCTACACAAATGCCCAACGCGTGTCGCCACCTGCTGGTGGCTTCGTCAGGGGTAATGTGTGCGTATACAGTCTGCTATTTAAATATAGAAGGCATAAAGGTTATTACCTAAATCAGCTGTGTCGCTGGAAGTTCCGCCGTGTGGAGCTACAGGCGGCAGCCATTACAAACAGGAGCGCATGCTCCGACGTATTGTGGGCGTCGACATGATAAGGCAGAGTTGCCTAAGCTACATGACGCTACAAACAAGAACGCCTACTCCGGCGTGTCATGGGCGTCGGCATACTCAGACAGAGTTGCCAGGGATACATAACGCTACAAACAAGAGCGCATGCTCCAGGCATGTCGTAGACATCGGCATACTCAAGCAGAGTTGCCAAGGTTACATGACGCTACTAATCGGGCGCATGCGCACACGAAAGGTGGACAATCCTGTCTCATTTTTACTGATGATATAAAAGAGCTTGGTCCTGACTCTTAGTATAATCATCAAAGAAAAATATTACATACAAGGAAAATCAAGCGTGTAACATATAAATTCCCTCTAAAAATATAATTTTATTAATTAAATATGTTAAAAATACCACTTCCCAGTGAGAACGGAAAAAATGTCTTAAAATATTTAAGGGATACAAATATAGGTGCACCTATCCTACTGGATAACCCTGCACTGGCCTGCTGCCCCTACCTGACAGTGGAGGTTGGCACCCTGATAGTTAATTTGGCGCCCCCACTCCGCGACGGCTATCCCCTGCTGGCCCTATTAAATACCTTGCCAACTAAAGGGGAGAAAACAATGAGCAATATAAAGAAATGAAGGAAGAGCAAGCAGGCAAAAAACTAAGGTGCACACTATATAAATGTTGACCAACTCCCTACTTGTGGTCCCATTGGGGACAGTGTGCTAAAGGCATATAGCCAAGATAGCTCATAGATTTTTAGAACAATTGTCCTTATATGTACTCACAAAAAATATGTACTCATATGCATCAATAATGAGACCTCAGTAGGAAGGGGAACATAAATACAAACGACTTGGTTCAGTCCGGATACAGGACTGTGCATAGCTACACTGTCTGGCAGGAGATATTTATAATTGCCACCACTACACAAAGAATGGAGTACATATAGCTAACCAGTGGTATATAAACAATGTTTTTGACTAGACTATGTAGTAGCACCACTGCATACCGGATCACATGCAGGTGCCAATAATCAATAGTAGCCAGTGATCAGTGTTTATGCTAATGCGATATGCTAGACCAAAAAAGATATATAAGTGCTAACACAGGCAGCCAGTGAAAGAGATATTCTCCCTAAAGGAGACACTTAGCTGTAGGTATAACGCCCCGACGCGTTTCCCCGTCATACGGTTCCTCAGGGGGCAGACACAGATATGATGAACCGAAAGTCAGTGATGCAGGTGCCCTAATACCGGGACAGACCCGGTGTTAGCACTTATATATCTTTTTTGGTCTAGCATATCGCATTAGCATAAACACTGATCACTGGCTACTATTGATTATTGGCACCTGCATGTGATCCGGTATGCAGTGGTGCTACTACATAGTCTAGTCAAAAACATTGTTTATATACCACTGGTTAGCTATATGTACTCCATTCTTTGTGTAGTGGTGGCAATTATAAATATCTCCTGCCAGACAGTGTAGCTATGCACAGTCCTGTATCCGGACTGAACCAAGTCGTTTGTATTTATGTTCCCCTTCCTACTGAGGTCTCATTATTGATGCATATGAGTACATATTTTTTGTGAGTACATATAAGGACAATTGTACTAAAAATCTATGAGCTATCTTGGCTATATGCCTTTAGCACACTGTCCCCAATGGGACCACAAGTAGGGAGTTGGTCAACATTTATATAGTGTGCACCTTAGTTTTTTGCCTGCTTGCTCTTCCTTCATTTCTTTATATTGCTCATTGTTTTCTCCCCTTTAGTTGGCAAGGTATTTAATAGGGCCAGCAGGGGATAGCCGTCGCGGAGTGGGGGCGCCAAATTAACTATCAGGGTGCCAACCTCCACTGTCAGGTAGGGGCAGCAGGCCAGTGCAGGGTTATCCAGTAGGATAGGTGCACCTATATTTGTATCCCTTAAATATTTTAAGACATTTTTTCCGTTCTCACTGGGAAGTGGTATTTTTAACATATTTAATTAATAAAATTATACTTGGTCCTGACTCTCCAAGCCTAAAAGCAATTCACATGTAGTTGTGTTGGCAACAGAAAACAATTTACAATATGTGCGTCCGCAGTGCTCCAATAAGACGCTGGTAGCAGAGCAAGGTTTCACAAGTTAATAACCCCACACACCAATAGTTGTCTTGAAAACAAAGAGCAATATATAATATGCGCATGCGCAGTGTTCCAATAAGACGCTGGTAGCCAAACATGATTTCTAAAGTTGATAACCCCAAACCAAAGAGTGCTCAGCAAGGACGATGCCTAGCTAGGCAAAAGTGCAGAGATCATAAACAGTGTGAGCAATACGATAGCACATTATAACCATGTTCCCTAGAGCACCATTTTGGTACAAGCAGAGGGATAGACTAAGGCCTATAAAGGACACGTATTATACCTGGATAGAAAAATTATACCAGTACCTCCCAAATATAAGGTGACAAGCACCCAGCACTAAAGCACTGATGTAAGTCCAAACCAATAGGACAGAATACAACAAAACCTAAGCATGTATATAATTGTTTGTATTGTTTTTGTGTAGAAAACAAGTATCAGTCAAAAATAGATACAGTTAACCAGATAAACCAGACCAACAGAATACCAGAGTAGCCAATTGGCACTCTGTGACCGTACGAAAGGGTAGAGTATTTGTTGATATGGCAACCCCTAAACAAGACAACAATTATGTAGTATATCCAGGATCCTAATGGAAGGTTATGCTGTCTATGCAGGAGTGAAGATTATTAATTATATATGCATTGAATAAATTATTATATAGAATACAATAATATCTGTATATACATGTATGACCCAGAGTCCAAATAACAAATCAAACAGGTAAAAATGAGTTCCAAGAAAGACAATATTACCGAAAAGTACAAGAATTGAATAACAAGCCAATATAGGCTAGAGAATGGAGTAGTCTATTTGTAAAAACCAGTAAATAGAAGGTCCTCGTTGAGGCCAAAAGGGGTGAGACAATTCAAATTGAAGATCCATCTGGACTCTCGTCTCAGGAGCTCCGAGGAGATGTCTCCACCCCTAATATTAGATTGAACTTCCTCAAGTCCCAATATCCTGGTACCCTTCCACTGGGAGTTGTGTTCGGCCAGATAGTGTGAAGCCACCGAGGTGATATTCTTTCCTTTTATCTTGTCTTTCTTGGCTGTTGTGATATTTGAAAAGTGCTGCTGAATACGTTTTCTTAGTTCCTGAGTTGTTTGGCCCACGTAGATTTTGAGACAAGGGCAAATCAAGGCGTAAATCAAATTGCGTGATTTGCAATTGAAGTAGGACTTAGTAGGAATCTGTAAAGATAAAGAGGACAAAATAGATACATCGCCAAGGACAAACGGACAGATGTTGCAGGTCCCACATGGGAATGTGCCATTGAGTCTAGTTCCCCTATTGAGTTTTCTAGTAGGGCGCTGGAAGTGACTATGACTCAAGCGGTCTCTGAGATTCCTGGCCCTTCTAGCTATCAAACTCGGCTGAGTGGCAATGTGGGGATTAAGCCTAGATTCGCTTAATAAAATGCCCCAATATTTAGACAAAATCTGTCTCACATCTTGCCACTGATTGTTATAAGATGTAATAATCCCGAGCGGCTTTTCAGTAGCTTTAATCCTAGGCTGTAAAAGGCCCATCCTGCTGCTATCTCTGGCTGCCCCAAAGGCACGTGATATTACCTTATGTGGGTAGCCTCTCTCACGGAATCGCGAGGTAAGATCCCGAGAATGCTCCAGAAAGTCCCCCTGCCGGGTGCAGTTCCTTCTCACTCTATAAAATTGGCCTTTGGGGATTCCTCTCTTTAGATGGTTGGGATGGAAACTGGTGAAATGTAAAAGGCTATTAGACGCCATAGGTTTTCTATACAGCGAAGTCACAATCCTGTTGCCACTTATGCACAGTTCCAGGTCCAAGAATTCAATCTTTGTTTGTGAGTATTGCGAGGTCAATCTGATATTCCATGGATTGTCATTTAATGCCTCGACAAATCCCTGGCATTCCTCCAGGGTGCCTGTCCAGAGAAATACAACATCATCAATGTAGCGTTGCCATTTGATAACATGTTTCAAGTAGCCCTCTAGACAGTACACCCTGGTGACCTCCCACCACCCCAAAAACAGGTTGGCATACGCAGGGGCACACCTAGCCCCCATGGCCGTGCCTCTCACCTGCTTATAGAAGACACGATCAAAGATGAAAAAGTTCTTATCCAGTATGAACAGTAATAGGTCCAACAGAAATGAATCGTGTCCTCTATCCCCGGTGGTGTTCTGGTCCAAAAAGAACGATACAGCTTGAATACCCAATTCGTGGCTTATGCAAGTGTAGAGTGACTCCACATCTAGAGTCACGAGCCAAGTGTCCGGGGGAACTTCAAAGTCTTGGAACTGTGAAATAAGACAGGTAGAGTCTCTCACATAGGACTTTAGGGTTAGCACGAGCGGCTGAAGGAAAAAATCGACATATATGCATGGCCGCTCCAATAGCCCCCCTATCCCCGACACAATTGGCCTACCTGGGGGAACATCCAGTGACTTATGCACTTTTGGGAGCATATAGAAAGTCGGGGTCTTTGGATGGCAATTAAACAGAAATTCTCTCTCACGTTTGGTAATGATATTGTGTGCAAATGCAGTGTCCAACAAATGATTCAGTTTTCTTTGAAACACACCTGTAGGATCGGAAGGAAGAACCTGGTAACAGTCAGTATTGTGTAATTGACGAATAGCCATTAAAAACATGTGCACTTAATGGGGTTTGATGTATATGTATCATGAGCGTGAGTTCATTCCAGTTTCATGGTGGATATGTACATCATGCAGATCTCATGGGTGCTGCTGGTATACCTGTGGGATCCGGAGCCCTAATGAATCTGTAGGGATTGCTGAGAGTGAGAAAGCAGATCCTTGTAGTATAACCCTTGTCAGCTATATCTAGAGGGCTAGGATGTTTTTATGCCAAGAAGAGGCCTACAAATGGCCACCATGGCTGCCACCTCAGACACCTAATTAGTCCTGGGCCTGATAGGGGGGTATAATACCTTGCAGTGCAGAACATCAAGTCACCTAGTGGAACTAAATTAAAAAGTACAAAAAAGTTTAATAAAAAATTAAAAACCGCTTTTCCCCTTTACCTGTTTCTTCATGTAAAAAAGAAAGTAAAACATTCATAATTGGTATTGACGCACCCATAATTACCCTTCACGCAAGGATGTCTTAGTTAACTATACGGTAAAAGCTGTGGAAAAAAAAAATTCTAGCTTTTTGTTATTTCCCTTACAAAAAATGGAATAAAAGGCACTGACAAAAATCACATCAATCACAAAATGATACCGGAGAAAACGTGACTCATCCCGCATAAAACAAACCTTTACATAGGTCCGCAAGCTGAAAACTAACAAACTTACGGCTCTCAGAATACGACTATATGAAAGCAAATTACTATGTATGAAGTATTTTATTGTGCAAAGCTAGTAAACTATAAAAAGTCATTTCTATAAATGTGTAATAACCGTACTGACCCGCAGAATAAAGTTAACGTGTCACTTATACTGCACAGTGAGCACCGAAAAAAAAACAAGAGTAAAATAAAACTAAGCTGCTGTAAATATTTGAGAATTGCTGCTTTTTATTCCCCTCCCTTCAATGAAACGTAATAAACGTTTTTCAATGCATCATATGTTTCCTGTCTAATATTCTGCCATTAAGTTACATAGTTACATAGTTATTAAGGTTGAAGGAAGACTTTAAGTCCATCTAGTTCAACCCATAGCCTAACATGCCCTAACATGTTGATCCAGGGGAAGGCAAAAAAAACCCATGTGGTAAGAGTAAGCTCCACCATGGGGAAAAAAATTCCTTCCAGACTCCACATACGGCAATCAGACTAGTTCCCTGGATCAACGCCCTATCAAGGAATCTAAAATATATACCCTGTAACATTATACTTTTCCAGAAAGGTATCCAGTCCCCTCTTAAATTTAAGTAATGAATCACTCATTACAACATCATACGGCAGAGAGTTCCATAGTCTCACTGCTCTTACAGTAAAGAATCCGCGTCTGTTATTATGCTTAAACCTTTTTTCCTCCAGACGTAGAGGATGCCCCCTTGTCTCTGTCACCGGTCTATGATTAAAAAGATCATCAGAAAGGTCTTTGTACTGTCCCCTCATATATTTATACATTAACATAAGATCACCCCTTAGCCTTCGTTTTTCCAAACTAAATAGCCCCAAGTGTAATAACCTATCTTGGTATGGCAGACCCCCCAGTCCTCTAATAACCTTGGTCGCTCTTCTCTGCACCCGCTCCAGTTCAGCTATGTCTTTCTTATACACCGGAGACCAGAACTGTGCACAGTATTCTAAGTGTGGTCGAACTAGTGACTTGTATAGAGGTAAAATTATGTTCTCCTCATGAGCATCTATGCCTCTTTTAATGCATCCCATTATTTTATTTGCCTTTGTAGCAGCTGCCTGATACTGGCCACTGAATATGAGTTTGTCATCCACCCATACACCCAGGTCTTTTTCATTGGTGGTTTTGCCCAGAGTTTTAGAATTAAGCACATAGTTATACATCTTATTACTTCTGCCCAAGTACATGACCTTACATTTATCCCCATTAAAGCTCATTTGCCATTTATCAGCCCAAGCTTCTAGTTTACATAAATCATCCTGTAATATAAAATTGTCCTCCTCTGTATTGATTACCCTGCAGAGTTTAGTGTCATCTGCAAATATTGAAATTCTACTCTGAATGCCCCCTACAAGGTCATTAATAAATATGTTAAAAAGAAGAGGGCCCAATACTGACCCCTGTGGTACCCCACTACTAACCGCGACCCAGTCCGAGTGTGCTCCATTAATAACCACCCTTTGTTTCCTATCCCTGAGCCAGCTCTTAACCCACTTGCACATATTTTCCCCTATCCCCATTATTCTCATTTTATGTATCAACCTTTTAAGAGATACAATTCTTCCTACACAAAACAAGCCATGTCAGCACCAAACCTGTTCAGCTATGGGTCCAGGTCTAATAAAAAGACGAGAATTACTGTGTCCTGAAGGCCCAAAATAACTGCGCACTGGAGGGGAACAAGGTGGATCCAGGGGGTCTCTAAAGTCAACACTGTGAAAAATAGCGGCATTGTCTGCAGATACAGTGCTACGGCAATAATTAAAGCGAGTGCAGGAAACAGACCATGAGCCGCTTGTCTGAGGTCATTGATTCACATTATATTAGTCACATGGATTTCTTTTGAGGAAATAAAATGAGCATGAATATTTTTGATCTTCCCAAACACATTTCTACTGAAAATCCAATAGAAAAACATAAATGTGTACTTTTAACTGAAAATTAATTTGCCCTGAGATGTAATGGTGTCTGCATTAACTGCGAGGCTTTGTGATAGATAGATAGATAGATAGATAGATAGATAGATAGATAGATAGATAGATAGATAGATAGATAGATAGATACAGTTATATGAAAAAGTTTGGGCACCCCTATTAATCTTAAGCTTAATGTTTTATAAAAATTGGGTTTTTTTTGCAACAGCTATTTCAGTTTCATATATCTAATAACTGTTGGACACAGTAATGTTTCTGCCTTGAAATGAGGTTTATTGTACTAATAGAAAATGTGCAATCTGCATTCAAACAAAATTTGACAGGTGCATAAGTATGGGCACTTCACCAGAAAAGTGACATTAATATTTAGATCCTCCTTTGGCAAAAATAACCGCCTCTAGTCGCTTCCTGTAGCTTTTAATGAGTGCCTGGATCCTGAAGGAAGGTATTTTTGACCATTCCTCTTTACAAAACAATTCCAGTTCAGTTAAGTTTGATGGTCGCGGAGCATGGACAGCCCTCTTCAAATGATCCCACAGATGTTCAATGATATTCAGGTCTGGGGACTGGGATGGCCATTCCAGAACAGTGTAATTGACCCTCTGCATGAATGCCTGAGTAGATTTGGAGCGGTATTTTGGATCATTGTCTTGCTGAAAGATCCATCCCCTGCGTAACTTCAACTTTGTCACTGATTCATGAACATTATTGTCAAGAATCTGTTGATACTGAGAGGAATCCATGCGTCCCTCAACTTTAACAAGATTCCCGGTGCCGGCATTGGCCACACAGCCCCAAAGCATGATGGAACCTCCACCAAATTTTACTGTGGGTAGCAAGTGTTTTTCTTGGAATGCTGTGTTTTTTTGCCGCCATGCATAACGCCTTTTTGTATGACCAAACAACTCAATTTTGGTTTCATCAGTCCACAGGACCTTCTTCCAAAAATAAATAGGCTTCTCCAAATGTGCTTTTGCATACCTCAGCCGACTCTGTGGCGTGCTTGTAGAAACGGCTTCTTTCGCATCACTCTCCCATACAGCTTCTCCTTGTGCAATGTGCGTTGTATAGTTGACCAATGCACAGTGACACCATCTGCAGCAAGTTGATGCTGCAGCTCTCTGGAGGTGGTCTGAGGATTGTCCTTGACGGATCTCACCATTCTTCTTCTCTGCCTTTCTGATATTTTTCTTGGCCTGCCACTTCTGGCCTTAACAAGAACTGTACCTGTGTTCTTCCATTTCCTTACTACGTTCCTCACAGTGGAAATTGACAGGTTAAATCTCTTAGACAGCTTTTTGTATCCTTCCCCTGAACAACTATGTTGAATAATCTTTGTTTTCAGATCATTTGACAGTTGTTTTGAGGAGCCCATGATGCCACTCTTCAGAGGAGATTCAAACAGGAGAACAACTTGCAAGTGGCCACTTTAAGTAGCTTTTCTCATGATTGCATACACCTGGCTATGAAGTTCAGAGCTCAATGAGGTTACAAAACCAAAAAAAGTGCTTTAGTAAGTCACTAAAAAGTAGGTAGGAGTATTTAAAACAAGAAAATGATAAGGGTGCCCATACTTATGCACCTGTCAAATTTTGTTTGAATGCAGATTGCACATTTTCTGTTAGTACAATAAACCTCATTTCAAGGCAGAAACATTACTGTGTCCAACAGTTATTAGATATATGAAACTGAAATAGCTGTTGCAAAAAAAACTATTTTTGTAAAACATTAAGCTTAAGATTAATAGGGGTGCCTAAACTTTTTCATATAACTGTAGCTAGATAGATAGATAGATAGATAGATAGATAGATAGATAGATAGATAGATAGATAGATAGAGTGATAGATAGTGATAGACAAAGATATAGATAGATAATATATAGATAGAGAGATAGATAATAGAGTGATAGATAGATAAAGATGATAGAGTGATAGATAGATACCGTCTGGCAAATAGTATTTGATCCCTTGCTGATTTTGTAAGTTTGCCCACTGATAAAGACATGAACAGTCTATAGTTTTAAGGGTAGGTTAATTTTAACATTGAGAGATACAATATCAAAAATAAAATCCAGAAAACCACACTGTATATATTATATAAATTTACTTGCATTTTGCAGTGAGAAATAAGTATTTGATCCCTCTGGCAAACAAGACTCAATACTTGGTGGCAAAACCCTTGTTGGCAAGCACAGCAGTCAGATTTTTTTCTAGTTGATGATGAGGTATGCACACATGTCCGGAGGAATTTTGCTCCACTCCTCTTTGCAGATCATCTCTAAATCATTAAGATTTTGAGGCTGTCGCTTGGCAACTCGGAGCTTCATCTCCCTCCATAAGTTTTCTATGCGATTAAGGTCCGGAGACTGGCTAGGCCACTCCATAACCTCAGTGTGCTTCTTTTTGAGCCACTCCTTTGTTGCCTTGGCTGTATGTTTTGAGTCATTGTCTTTCTGAAGACCCATCCATGACCCATTTTTAATGTCCTGGCGTAGGGAAGGTGGTTGTGTCTCAGGATTTTATGGTACATGGCTCCATCCGTTCTCCCATTGATGCGGTGAAGTAGTCCTGTGCCCTTAGCAGAGAAACACCCCCAAAACATAATGTTTCCACCTCCATGCTTGGCAGTGGGGATGGTGTTCGTTGGGTCAT
The DNA here is from genome assembly GCF_051348905.1 of Ranitomeya variabilis. Classification (NCBI taxonomy): domain Eukaryota; kingdom Metazoa; phylum Chordata; class Amphibia; order Anura; family Dendrobatidae; genus Ranitomeya; species Ranitomeya variabilis. Next base: position 656,680,553 of record NC_135234.1, read on the forward strand.
ATGCAGCATTTCTTGTCCTCCAAACACGGTGAGTTGAGTTAATGCCAAAGAGATCAACTTTTGTCTCATCTGACCACAGCACCCTCTCCCAATCACCCACAGAATCATCGAGGTGTTCATTGGCAAACTTCAGACGGGTCTACACATGTGCCTTCTTGAGCAGGGGGACCTTGTGGGCACTGCAGGATTGTAAACCTTTACGGCGTAATGTGTTACCAATGGTTTTCTTGGTGACTGTGGTCCCAGCCGCCTTGAGATCATTAACACGTTCCCCCCGTATAGGTTTAGGCTGATCTCTCATCTTCCTCATGATCAAGGATACCCCACGAGGTGAGATTTTGCATGGTGCCCCAGATCGATGTTGATTGACAGTCATTTTGTATTTCTTCCATTTGTTAACTATTGTAGTTGTCTCCTTCTCACCCAGCCTCTTACTTATAGTTTTGTAGCCCATTCCAGCTTTATGCAGGTCTATGATCTTGTCCCTGACATCCTTATAAAGCTCTTTGGTCTTGCCCATGTTGTAGAGGTTAGAGTCTGACTGATTGAGCCTGTGGACAGGAGTCTTTTATAAAGGTGACTATGTAAGACAGCTGTCTTTAATGCAGGTAACGAGTTGATTAGGAGCATCTAACTGGTCTTTAGGAGCCGAAACTCTTAGGCTACTTTCACACTAGCGTCGGGCTCGGCCCGTCGCTGTATGTCGGGCCGAGGTTACCGACGCTAGCGTTGTATACGCCGCACAACGGGGGCAGTGGATGCATTTTTCCAGGGCATCCGCTGCCCCATTGTGAGGTGCGGGGAGGTGGGGGCGGAGTTCCGGCCGCGCATGCGCGGTCGGAAAAAGCGGACTGTCGGCGGCAAAAAACGTTACATGTAGCTTTTTTTGTGCCGACGGTCCGCCACAACACGGCGCAACCGTCGCACGACGGTTGCGACGTGTGTCAATCCGTCGCAATACGTCGCTTAATGTTAGTCTATGGGGAAAAAACGCATCCTGCAAGCACTTTTGCAGGATGCGTTTTTTCGGCCAAACGACGCATTGCGACGGATTGCAAAAAACGCTAGTGTGAAAGTAGCCTTAATGGTTGGTAGGGGATCAAATAAAAAAACCAAGCTAAGATGGACCGAAATCCTAGAAAAAATCTATAAACCAAAAAGACAAGGATCCCTAAAATGTAACTTTTAATAGAACCAGTAAAAAACTCTATTTAACATGAATAATTGAGTTTTTTACTGGTTCTATTAAAAGTTACATTTTAGGGATCCTTGTCTTTTTGGTTTATAGGGGATCAAATACTTATTTCCCACTGCAAAATGTAAATACATTTATATAATTTATACAATGTGATTTTCTGGATTTTATTTTTGATATTCTATGTCTCAATGTTAAAATGAACCTACCCTTAAAATTATAGACTGTTCATGTCTTTGTCAGTGGGCAAACTTACAAAATCAGCAAGGGATCAAATACTTATTTCCCCCACTGTAGATAGATCTTAGATAGATAGATTAATAGATAGATAGATGGATAGACAGATGTTAGATAGATAATGGATTGATAGATAATAGATATTAGATAGATAGATAGATAGATATTACATAGATTGATATTAGATAAAGATATTAGATCAGAGGTGTCAAACTGCATTCCTCGAGGGCCGCCAACAGGTCATGTTTTCAGGATTTCCTTAGCATTCCACAAGGTGCTGGAATCATTCTGTGCAGGTGATTAAATTATCACCTGTGCAATACAAGGAAATCCTGAAAACATGACCTGTTGGCGGCCCTCGAGGAATGCAGTTTGACACCTCTGTATTAGATAGATTAAGGGTAAGTTCACACAGAGCGTTTTTGCTGCGTTTTTTTATACTAATTTGCAGCTGCTTTTTACAGTACCAGCAAAGCCTATGAGATTTCAGAAATCTCATGCACACACATTGGTTTTTTGTGTCATCAGGATTTTGTGCTTTGCTGCGTTTTTTGGACATAGAACATGTCACTTCTTTCAGCGTTTTTTCACCCATTGACTTGAATTGATGGTGAAAAAACGCTGCAAATGCACAGGTTGATTTTTCTTGCAGCGTATTGGCTGCAGAAAAGTCAAGGAGAGCCAGATGTGACCTCACACTCCGCTCTGCTACATCTAGATGACAGGCTGCATGATGTGTCCATGCAGCCTGTCATCCAGCAGAGCGGACCCGAACCCCATTCACAATGGCAATGGGCGGCCCGACAATACAGTGTTTGACACGCTGTCATATGCATGACAGCGCGGCAAACACTGCTTGGGATTATTTCCCCGCCGGTCAAAGAGTCGCAGTTACCACGCTGTCAGAAGACAGCGGGAGCGCTCAGCTGTGATCGGAGGTATGCAGTTTACCTCCAGTTACTGGTGTCAGCTGATGGGACTACTGATCCCATCATCTGACACCTGCTAGCGCTAATTACAGTGACAGCAGGAGCGGCGGATGGGAGTTTTCATCTGCCACTCCTGCACTATAAATAAATACTTTAAAAAAAAAACTGCGTGGGTTCCCCCCCCTATTTTTGATAACCAGCCAGACAAAACTTACAACTTGGGGCTGCAACCCCCAGCTGTCAGCTTAAGTGAGGCTAGTTATAAAGAATAGAGGGGTCCTCACGCTTTTTTTTTTTTTTTTAATTATTTAAATAAATAATTTAAAAAAATGGCGTGGGGTCCCCCTCATTTTTGACAACCAGCCTTGCTAAAGCTCACAGCTGGGGGCTGGTATTCTCAGGCTGGTTAAGGGCCATTGGTATAGGCCCCCCAGGCTAAAAATAGCAGCCCACAGATGCCCAGAATAGGCACATCTATTAGATGCGCCTATTCTGGCGCTTTGCCCGGCTCTTCCCACTTGCCCTGTAGCGGTGGCAAGCTGGGTAATGTTTGTGTGGATAATGTCACCAGTGACATTAAGCCCACGGCTTAGTAATGGAGAAGCGTCTATAAGACACCTATCCATTACTAATCCTATAGTTGTTACATGTAAATAAAGACACAGGCTGAATAAAGTCCTTTAATGAAATAAAACACCACACAGTTTTTCCATTTTATTATTCAGGTAATCCATGCGATGCCCTTGATCTCCTGAAATAAAAATAACAAACCAACACAAATACTGCCTGGTCCGACGCAGTCCAATATAACAAGTGTCCCACGCAGTAATCCATATCTGGGGGAGATAAAGTTTACAACCGGGAGCGCTGCTAATGCGACCGCTCCTGGCTGTAAACAACTGGGGAATGAATGATACGCAGCGGGCGCAGGCTCAGTAACTAGCGGTGATGTCACCGAGCCTGCGCTCCCTCACAGCCTGACCTGAGGTAACCTCTGCACCGTGGGAAAATGCCGGGGGGAAAGGATACCGCAGGTAATGTACCTATCTATTCTATCAATCTATCTATTTTTCTATTATCTTTCTATCTATTCATTCTATCTATCATCTATCTATCTATTCATTCTATCTATCTACAGGAAGTTTTTTTTTTTCCTCTGGGGCACTCAACTTTATTGGCATGCACAAAGAGACAAAAAAATGCACCAAAACCTTGACGAAAATCGCACCAAAAAATGCACTTAAACCTGCGTTTTTGATGCAGCTTCTTTCCTGCCAAAAAGATCTGATTTTGCTGCAGAAAAAAAAAGCAGCAAAAACTCCCTGTGTGAACTTACCCTAATACAGTAGATAGATAACAGATAGCTAGATATTAGATAGATTAATAGATGATAGATATTAGATACAAGATAGATAGATATTACATAGATAGATATTACGTAGGTAGATTAATAGATAATAGATATATAGATAGATACGACATCGATAGATAATGGATAGTCAATCAGAAGGATAGCCAGAAAGATAGATGGTTGTATAAATGTGCAGACAAAAATAAAGGCTGCACTTCCACAATAGAAAATTATAAAAATTTAATAGCCTGTAGTGACAGTGACGTTTCGATCCAATTTTGACCTTTCTCAAGCAATGTTAAGATGCGAATGCCAATATATTTAAAGGTGCATCAATCAATACATCAATTACATACAATATCCATAATGCATAGAGAACACAATAGATTCATCATGCGCAGAGTAGGGCACGTATTGCATGTTTACATTCACATATATAAATCCATATAGGACATAATGCATCATTGAAAGATAATAATACATGAGCAAACAGCTGAATTATTCCACAAATCCCCATGTGTCAGTGATTATATTCATCAAAAGACTCACTCACTCCACAACTAACGTGATCCCTGCTGAAATCAGCGTCCAGGAACTGCTCATGATCCAAGTAAACCAGCACTAGAGGGGAAAAGATGGGGTCCAGCGGGTCTGCACATGTGTTTGGGCCATATTGGTTACAAATTAGACCTGATCATAAGGTAGTGGGATAGGAACCCCATTTCTGGAGAACCAACCACACTATGGGTAAAAGGGGAGGTACCTGCCCATATTAAGGCCATCCCTCAACCCAAACCTAAACTGACGCTTGGTATTGAAATATAAAGGAATCTCAATGCTTACAATGCCTGACTCGCTCATATATTCAATTTTTACAAAAAATAAAATGATAATGCATGAAACATCTTGAAATTAAAAAAAATGTTGAAAAACATTTTTAGGGGGAAAAATGCGCAGAGCAAATTATGCATAAATCATAATAAACATCAAAGGTTGTGCAGTGGGATGAGTGGTTTCCATCAATATGTGTTCCCCAATGTATGTGATCTGTGAAAAAAAAAAAAAAAAGTAAATATTAAGAAAAATGCAAAAACAAAAAACGATGTCTTCTAATGAAAGAAAACAATCCTACAAACAAAAGGAAACTACAAATGGTTGTATAGATAAATAGTCTATATTGTAATCAATTCTGCCCAAGGCCAGATCTACAGTTCCTATAGGTACATGCTCTTAGGTGGTCCTGGTGGACATTGAGGAAAAGACAAGGGTTAGGCTGCAGAAGACTGTAAATAGTATTTCCCCAGGCTTCCAGCCAGGGCTGCCACTAGGAATTTCAGGGCCCCATACTGGCAACATTTTCGGGCCCCCTTAAGACTCCGCCCAGGCTCCACTCCAGCTCTGCCTCCACCCCTCAAACCTTCCACAGTCCCACTGCCCACCTTTGGAAAAAGTCAACTTCTGCACCCTGTCCTCACCAATCAGATAGTAACAGTTCACATGAAACACCATATCACATAAATAGCCAGCAGCTTTTGTTCTGGTCAAAAAATTTAAGCCGCCACCACAACATGGCAGACTCTTTTGCCAGGGCCCTACTCTAATCTATTAAAAATTTCTTAAAGGGATCCTGTTACCAGGTTTGGCCGATACGAGTTACGGCCACCCCCTTTTAGGGTTTATATACAGCATTCTATAAAACTGTAGAAAAGCCCCGACCTGTAAGAGAAGAAAAATAACTTTTATTATACTCACCTGCGGGGCGGTCCGGTCCGATAGGCGTCGCTGGTCTTGGTCATGCGCCTCCCATCTTCTTGTGGTGCCGCCCTCCTTGGTTCGTGTGGATGACGCGTCCCTCCCTGCATCATCCACACGGTCTGCTCGGCATCGCGCAGATGTACTTATCTGCCCTGTTGAGGGCAGAGCATAATCCTGCAGTGTCCTGGCGCTGGGCCTCTCGGACTTTTCCCTTCGCCTGTGCTCTTCAGTACTTTGCTTTGCCCTCAACAGGGCAGATAAGTACGCCTGCACAGGATCATCGCCTTTATGTAGCAGAGCCGATGAGACAGCTGCAGCTTCTAGTCTTCCATGGAAACTATTGAAACATGCATAAAGTAAAAAAGAAAGTTTTTACAAATATTAAAAAAATATAAAAGTTCAAATCACCCCCCTTTCACACCATTCAAAATAAAACAATACAAAAAATCATATTTGGCATCGCTGCTTTCAGAATTTTCCGATCTATCAATATAAAAAAGTATTAACTCGATTGTTAAATGGTATAACGAGAAAAAAAGTAAAAACGCCAGAATTATGTTTTTTTTGGTCGCCGCAGCATTGCATTAAAATGCAATAACGAGTGATTAAAAGATCGTACACACACCAAAATCATATAATTAAAACCGTCAGCTCGGCAAGCAAAAAATAAGCCCTCACCCACCTCGAGGTCACGAAAAAATGGAGACTCTGCGGGTAGTGGAAAATGGCGCAGTTTTTTTTAACAAACTTTGGATTTTTTTTCACCCTTTAAATAAAAAAGAACCTAGACATGTTTGGTGTCTATAAACTCATAATGACCTGGAGAACCATAATAGCAGGTTAGTTTTAGCGCACAGCACTTTAGTGCATGATGGGGCCCAGTGAGCAGAAGCATAAGAGGCGGGCAACCCTGTGTACTGCTGATCACCGTGCCCCAAACACAGCAGTAAGTGCATTAATGCCAATTTTCTATATTATTTTAATAATGAAGTACTTGTAGGGATGAAAAACATCAGCCATGTTGAGTTTTGACATGCCCAATCCTTTGTTTTTATAATAGGTAAGCCTCCACCAGAGGTGTCTGGCAGCAACTTTGTGTCTGTTTACAAGAGACAATCTGGGACACTAAACAACCGCTACTTGTTTCCTGATTGACGGTCGTTGACACAGGCAGACTGGTCATTAATTGTGCACTGAGGTTGCAGTCAGCCCTGGAGCCTAGGGGGCCAATATGAAAAGACTATTGCTATCAAAAGACTTGCAATAGTTGAGGGCCCTGTTGGAGATGTTGTATTTGAGCCCATGATCTCCAAGTTATGCCACCGCTCCCCATGTACATTTAACCATATGATTGTGTGGAGTGGTTGAGAGGAATACCTATAGGCTGACGGGTAATTAAAGTGTATGCCCAGGTTTAGGCATTAAATTATGTCTGAAAAGATTTTAGATAAAATAGATTTTATTTGACATTCTTAGGAAACCAAGAACAAGCAACATATTTAAGGCTCTGCTAGCCATAGAAACTATACCTAAACGTTCAATGCTACCAGTACTTTGGTTACTTGCCTTTGCCCCTTAGCTCTCGGTGTCCAACAAAAGAGAAATGATACATTTGCCCCAAAGTAGTTTACCATGCTGTCTTTTATTTCTAGGTTGGTTTGGACTGTGGTATTAAACATACAGTCGTTTATATATAGAAGATATATTTATAGTCTGACATTTTCATTTAAACCAAACTGCATGAACGATGGCCCCCTGCAAATGCACTTCCACAGAATCAGGACAGCCATGCATGATTTATGTCACACGTGTCTGGAGTACAGAAGTCCTCCACCTACTCTTACGTCCAGTATACCTGCCTAGAAAAGAGTGCTGTATATACTACATTATTGTAAAGCACTGCGCTATTATATTCCGCAGCGCTTTACAGACACTTTCATCACTGTCCCCAGTGGGGCTCACAATCTAGATTCCCTACCAGTATGACTTTGGAGTGGGAGGAAACTGGAGACCCCGGAGGAAACCCACACAAACACTGGGAGAACATACAAAGTAATGGAAAAGAGAAGGATTAGCTGGGTAGAAAGGCAAAATGAGCAATAGTAATTACACAGCGCTGCATAATTTAGTGATTGCAGTATATTAAGAGGGGAAAAACTTTGGTGGGAGGAGGAGTGCTTCTTTAACAGATGCACAGAGGTTCAGGGGCTTTTTTTTACTTCTTTTCCATTTCCAAGAATTGTATTTATTAGTAACGGCTGACTAGGGGATCTGCCAGGATTCTTGTCGTACTGTCCAGAGTCGCCATGGTTAGTTCAGTTAGACAAAACAGAGGTCAAGGCGAGAAGAATCTGGTAATGACTGCTACCCAGGCGTAGATCAGAAATAGCCACAATAACACCGCTCAGAGTAGAAGGATAGACTACGTGCGGGGATTGGAGGATTGGGTCACAGCTAAATGCAGTCCTATTTCTTAGCCTTTGACGCGCACATACACATACACGGGAGGGCAAGTTCATTAAATGCAGTAGCTGGAGGATTGTCATGGGCAGCAGAAGTACAAGAGCTTTTACAGCTAGAAGCAGAGGAGTGTGCAGGAGGCTGAGGACAGCGCCAGCTGCCGGATATAACACACTGGCACAAAGGTCTTATAGGTCTGCACTGGGCCAATATATACTGTCTGCCACGTTAATGAACCTCCGACGGGTGCCGTGTAAGGGAGGTCCTCGCCCCCAGACATCTCCGCTCTAGCTGTGCATGTCCTAGAACCTGACACAGTTTTATTTCTGCTCAGCTAAGCTCACATGAGAGCATGAAAGATGGTTCCATTTTCTTCAAGGAAGAAAACAATTTTCCAACTGTATTATCATCCTTATGCTCTCTGTATGTTACATCCATGTGACATTCATTTTCATACATCAGTTATTAAAGGAAATCTGTCACCAGGTTTTTGCCAGCTAATCTAAGGGCAGCATAATGTAGAGACCGAGACCCTGATTCCAGTGATGTGTCACTTACTGTGCTGCTCACTGTAATTTTGATAAAATCACAGTTTTTTTCAGCAGGAGATTATCACTAGAGGACTAGCAAACCTGCCACCCTCCTCCATATTCTTCCATATTCATGAGCTCTGTATAACCTCGCCCCCAGCACTGACTGGCAGATTTCTGCCTATGTATTGCACATTACACAGTGTTGTGGACGGATTATCTAGAGCTCAGCATTCAGAGCACTGCTAGATCTGGTGCAGATAAAACAGTGATGTTATCACAACTGCAGCAAGCAGTCCAATAAGTGATACATTGTTGGAATCCCGGTCTCGGCCCCTACATCATACTGCTGGGGTAAAAAATCCTAGTAACAGATTCCCTTTACACAAATTATGCAAGGCCGAATACAGTTTCCTGTGTTAATTTTTGCATGAGATCCATTGGAAACATACGGATAGCGTTTGTATGGCCGTTGAGATATATAGTTGAGTCTCATTTCAAACCCAGATTAAATTAGCACATGTTGAAAATTTTATTACCATAGTTGATCCATTTATAAAATTGTTCATGCGAATAACCCATTCACTAATATTGGTCCATGTGCTGCCCATGCGATGTCAGCACTCTGTAGGAAAATATGTGTTTGTGAATGTATCCTTAAACTCACAGCAACATCCAGCAAAAAATAAAAACTACTTCTCCATGATCTGGATGGCTCTAGGAGCTGTACCTACTTTCCGTGGACTTCTGTAAGCCGCATTGTAATGCTATCCAGGTGGCGGTGCCACCTATAAATATATGTGGTGCCTAAGTGAACTTGTCTCTCTGAGGCTTAGAGCTTGGCATCTGACAACCACTCTAAAGCTTTCACATTGCCATCTGTATCTTGATCCAGTCACGGCTGAACTTCTGAAGACTCCTCACTACAATGCTGAAAGGCTTCCAGCACTACTAGGTCACAAGGAAAAGCTGAAGACTACCAGTCGCCCCTCCAACACCCTCAGACTTCTCTGGCAGTGTTCCTAACATCAAGAGGCCAGGATCTCAGTGGCCACTGTAGCGGTTTCAGGTGGCCGAGGTTATCGGTCTGATGTTGGATCGTAATGCACTAGTTGGCCACATGTCTCCTGACCTGACCATGACAGCTTCATAGAAGTATATGAAGCAATCACGCTTGTTTCAGGAGATATGTGGCCAGCCCGTTCCTTGCAATCCAACATTGGACCAAATATCACAAATCTCTTAAACAGCTCTAAGAAGAGGCTCCCAGTAAATCCACTCTTACCAGTTTTCAAACCAGAGACTACTTACCGTACTTGTTGAATCAATCATCGGCCTTAGAGGATCAAACCTCCAGAGGTGTCTGCTGCTCCAGGTAGACTTTTTTAGATTGACCTCTAGAGCAGTCCTTGGCAGGTCAGAGGTGCTCCTGGTGGGATGCCAAATGGCAAAGTACCCCCCAAAATTTCAGAATACTTTCTAGAATCAAAGGCTTGTAGATGTATAGATATTCCTCATGCTATATGTCCCCTATTACATCTTTGTACAGAAGCAGTATTATAGCCGTGGGTATAAGGTCTCAGTTGTTCTTAAAGCTAACTATGATGATTTTGATGTAAATAAATTATGCTAAGCAGGAATCCACGTATTTTGGTTTCCAGTTGCCAGTTCTAGAAGCAATGGAATGAAACTGAAAGGGAGAAGATAGAGATTAGATATTAGAAAAAACTTTTTGACAGTGAGGGTGATCAATGAGTGGAACAGACTACCACGAGAGGTGGTGACTTCTCCTTCAATGGAAGTCTTCAAAGGCTGGACAGACATCTGTCTGTTGGACACGAAGACCCAGGAGGTCCCTTCCAACTGTACCAGTCTATGGTTCTCTTAAAGATGCAGTGGAGGTTTATAAAATTGAGGCGCAAGTGTTTGTGGACTGGGTGTATGTAAAAATCATCTACAATATATGATTGACCAATAGAGGCCCTAATGACTCCAGCTACCCACATTCCCAAACAGAAGGCCACGGCACTTGATAGATTTAAAGAGAATCTAAAATCAGATATCGAGCCATTAAAGGGAACCTGTCACCCCCAAAATCGAAGGTGAGCTAAGCCCACCAGCATCAGGGGCTTATCTACAGCATTCTGTAATGCTGTAGATAAGCCCCCGATGTAACCTGAAAGATGAGAAAAAGAGGTTAGATTATACTCACCCAGGGGCTGTCCGATCCGATGGGCGTCGCAGTCTGGTTCGGGGCCTCCCATCTTCATATGATGACATCCTCTTCTTGTCCTCACACTGCGGCTCTGGCGCAGGCGTACTTTGTCTGCCCTGTTGAGGGCAGAGCAAAGTACTGCAGTGCGCAGGCGCCGGGAAAGGTCAGAGAGGCCCAGCGCCTGCACACTGCAGTACTTTGCTCTGACCTCAACAGGTCAGACAAAGTACGCCGCAGCTGCAGCGTGAAGACAAGAAGAGGACGTCGTTGTAAGAAGATGGGAGGCCCCGGACCGCGACGCCTATCGGACCGGACCGCAGTGGGACCGCCCCTGGGTGAGTATAATCTAACCTCTTTTTCTCATCTTTCAGGATACATCGGGGCTTATCTACAGCATTACAGAATGCTGTAGATAAGCCCCTAATGATGGTGGGCTTAGCACACCTTCGATTTTGGGGGTGACAGGTTCCCTTTAATTATTTCAGCTTCTTGTGTTAATTTTGACATTATTTACATTATCAGTCTGTATGAAAAATAAAATAAAAAAATTTAAGTCTTACAATTGTCACACTGGCCACAAGAGCTTTGTTGGATGCCAGGTTCTTCCTGTTGTTTCAGGAAAAACATGAACATAGCCGCAAGGGTCCGATTCCATCCTTATCTGTCATATAGACGCGTCTAATGATCATTGTGATGTGAGGTGGACAGGGTCAGCTGTGATATCGCTTATTGTGATTGGTGGATCCTTTATTAGCTGTTTACACAGGTGTTAGGCTATGTTCACATTTGCGTTGTTGTGTGCTGCGTCGGCGACGCAACGCAAAACGCATGCAAAACGCAGCAAAACGCAGCGTTTTGTGACGCATGCGTTCATTTTTTTAGCGCAAAAAAAATGCAACATGCTGCGTCCTCTGCGCCCTGACGCTTGCGCCAAAAAAACGCATGCGTCACAAAACGCAAGACAACGCATGTCCATGCGCCCCCCATGTTAAATATAGGGGCGCATGACACATGCATCGCCGCGGCTGCGCCCGACGCAACGCAAATGTGAACGTAGCCTTACCTGTCACTGTGAAAATTTCAAGATTACAAATTGTATTTTTTTTTTTAAATTAAGATGGGGATAGGAATAGAAAATATTACTTTTTTAATTACATGTGACGCATTCACTTAATTTTCTGATGATAGTTTCCCTTTAAATTAGTGTGACTTCTGGGTGCTGCCATTGATAAAGGGGCAAATCTGAGCTTCTGTACTGTACACCTTTGCTAGAGGACAAACCCTGAGCTGATAAGTTCTACATAATATAATGTTGGAGGACATGTAGCAGAGCTTTCCATACATTATTCAGCTTGTAGGCTTATAAACATGTATAGGGTGTCATGATATATTGCATTATTCTTTATCAAATCAGCGGTATTTGAGTAATGATCTTGTTGTGGTTCTGACTCCCCAAATAAAGTTGTGATTTATGACAGTGAAGTAATTTTCTGGTTAGCTGACTACTGCATAAAATTTTAATTAGACAAGCGACATATTAGTTGTTATTCCATTTCCAGTAAAACTGAAGGAGAAGGTGCTGCATTTAGAGAGTGGATGTTATTGCAGTGGGTTTATGCAAAATTTACAGGAAATTCTATGTGAAGTTAAAAGAGCAATAAAACAGCCAGGGGAATAAACAGCTTTTCAGACGGATCTTTAGTGCTCATATCTTATATGTCCCCTCTACCTGAAAGTCAACTGTATATAACAGAATATACCTGACAAAGAAAGAAATGTAAATGATCGCATGGATCTGACTGTTTCCATGCACATAGAAGATACAAGATGAGCAACTGTATATTAATAGTAACCATAATAATACTAATACAGGAGTCTATAGGAAGGCCAGGCACAACTGCACCGCTCCAGGACAGTTGATGAGTGCCGGTTTCTGGACCTTGGGTGCCACGCCAAACAGTCAACAATCCAAGTCCAAAGCACGAAAAGGAAGTGGCACAGACACTCACCGTCCCATTTAGTGTCCTTTATTTGGATATCACAGCAAAACAGCAAGGAAGCTTGGAGAGGAGCCGTTTCGCGGGGAGGACCCGTAGAAGTGCATTCTAGCGTGAAACGTCCGTTGCCTCTCCTCTCCAAGCTTCCTTGCTGTTTTGATGTGATATCCAACTAAAGGACACTAAATGGGACGGTGAGTGCCTGTGCCACTTCTTTTTTGTGCTTTGGACATAATAATACTAATGTTTGTTGTATAGCTCCAACGTAGTCAGCAGTGCTTTGCCATCAATTGGAACTGATATAGTACAAAAGAGCTTACAATCAAAAGGAGATTGGTTAGTGGAGCTATGCACAAAAAGTGCTGATCTGATCCAATGGACCAGACATTTACTATCTCTATACAATGATGATGATGATAATAATAATGAAAACTTTTGTTCATGCTTATATTCTGGTAAAATCTTCCACAATGCAGAAGTGTGCAAAAGTTTTTGGTAGGTGTGGAAAAAATATTATAAAGTGAGAATTCTTTAAAAAATAGAAAAATATTAAAATTTGAGAGTCCTCAGTGGTAGAGATACCTTTTAATGGCTAACTGAAAAACTGGCTAACATGTTACAAAGATCTACAGTATATTTTTCCTGTATTAAATAGAAGTGCTAATAGTTTATTTGTTTTTTTGTCGATTAAAAAAACATAAAGTGAATGAACAAAAAATAAATCATTATAAATAAATATTTGATGTGATAAATTTGAAGCCAATCAGTCCTCTGCCTGATGGTATTGCATGAAGGATAAGTATTGAGGACACCAAGAAATGGCAATGTTGATGACCGTAAAGGCAAGTGGTCGGCCAAGGAAACTTAGTGAAGCAGATGAAAGACACGTCATGCTTACTTCCCTTCAAAATCAGTAGTTGCCAAGCAATGCCATCAGCTCAGAACTGGCAGCAACCAATCGGACTCACCTACCAGCATCTACTGTTAGGAGACATCTGGCCAAAAGTGGTCTTCATGGAAGAATTGTGGCCAAAAGCCATACTATCGACAAGAGAAAGGTCTTTGTGCAGGGGAAAATTATCAATGGATGCAGCACTAAATCAGCTACGTACATAAGTGCACCATAATTCTGAGGATCAGTGATAATTCCGCCAGGTGGAATCAATAAGTCTCGGCATGGACTGCCAATATTCCATCGCTTAGTAAAATAGTGGAGTATCTGACGGTACATTTATGCCATACAGTCACGTTCTCCCGTAGTTGTTTGATCAGTGCAGATGTGTTCCCAATACTGAGACAACCATAGCAGAGAATGCAGTGGAATGGAGCCGCGCACCATCTCCCCACTGCGAACTCAAGGCAGCGGGACATTGAATGTAATTCTCAACCCTTGGATGGACTGAGTGGATGTATCTGAGGTCCAGTGTTCTTCACAGATAACAGTGGAAGAACTTTCCCTTCTCTGCCTTAACTCGCGAGTAGTTCAGTCATAAAACCGATGCAGAAAGACAATAAACTGGCAATGAAGCGCCGTCACACAATAATAGCCCCAGTGTGGCATACAATCCATGCTGTGTTTTTGAACAGTGTTATGCTGACACCGTTATGTGACGATACAGACATTTGCCATTTGCAGAAATACTAAAATTGGCAGTTTAGCAGCTCAGCCTGAGAAGACGCCAGTAATGGTATATGTAATGTGCCAGCAAAAATATATCCCACTGAAAGAACAGGCAATTTATTTAAATTCAGGGGTTATTGTAAGCATTTGGAATACAGTAGCCTTGCAGTTAACTCTACAGGCCAGTGGGATGTAGAGATAGTCTATTGGTAAGGCTGTGGACAAATCCTTAAAGGGGTTTTACCATTTCAGATTACCTCTCTTCCCCAGCTACAGTTTGTTTAAAAAAAAAACAACCATCTTTACTCACCTTCCCTGGGTCCACCACTCCATCGCTGCTCCCGGTGTCTGTTGTCTGCAGTGCATATGTCATGTCAGCAAAGCCTGCAGCCAATCACTGGGCTCCACGACTCTCCCGATATGACGGCAGGAGTGGCTGAGCTCACAGATTGGCTGCAGTGCTGTCGACGTGATGTCATGGCTACAGACAATGACACTGAGAGCAGCTGAGGAGAGTCATCTCTGGATCAGGGAAAGGTGACAAAAGCACAGGTTTTTTTTAACCAAACTGCAGCCTGGGGACAAGGCTTTACGAAATCATAAAAGCCATTTAAACACTGTTTTTACTTATTGGAACTGTCATACACAAAATGGAAAAGAAAGCCTGGTCAGATCGTAACTCCAAAGACATACTGATAGGGGACAGTGATAAAGTTGTCTGTAAAGTGCTGTGGAATTAATGGCAATATATAATTGAGTAAAATAGGTCATCTTAAAGGTACTCATATACCTCAGATAGCTGCCTGATATACATGAATGCTTGGTTAAGTGTTATGTATGGGAAGAGCGGAGTAAGCAGTTCACAAATACATCTGTCATTAACTTATTTTCCCCAGTTTCATCTGTGTGGGGAAACAATTGGGATGTCCCCTATTTCTCACTGATATTGGTGGGATTAGCTGACGTAAATCTAACGTGCAATACGAAAAAGAATCCGGCACTCGCAAATACAAGGAAGAAAATGTAGTTTTATTTGGCCGGCAATAATAGATTATGTAACATTTCAGTCTATTACTAAGACCTTCATCAGACAGTTTGCCATTTTAGATAGTTGTATAAATGGTGGGACAGAATACAGTGCAATATAGAAAAATGGTAACTGCACAAACGATGTATGGTAAATCTAATGTGCATTGGAAAGTCTACAGGAAGAGAGAAAACCTCCTCTAAGTAGAGCGTAAAGTTCTTCCTGTTGGGTTTAGTGTAAAGCCACCATGTACAGTACATTAAACTAATGTCGGCTGAACCAGCCAATATCTGTGGGTTAGACCAACACTCTGATGTGTATGGCGGCGCTGGCTGACTGATTGCTGGAGATGTCGATCGGGCATATCCAGGTTGGGCTGCCAACCTGAGACAAGCCCCTGACAGAGATTTTCGTCAGGAGCTTTATCATAAGGAACAGAGGAGCGCTCAGCCGATCAAGTCCTCCTGTGTATGGGAGACACAGCCTAATTTGCTGTCAGCCAAGCGACTGGCCAAAGCATTGTTCCTGGGACCTCCATCTACTGTAATGTGTGCATGTCCGTCTTATGGTTGTAATGGAATACTATGCACATGTCTATGTTTTCTCTTCAATGGCTTCTGTTATTTACATGGATGTTTATTCATATTTTACAGGTTTGATTATCCACGAAGGATCATCGGTCTACCGGATCTTCAAGCGATGGCAAGCTGTGAATCAGCAATGGAAGGTTCTGAACTATGATAAAACCAAGGACCTTGGGGAACCTATTAGTGGGACTACAAAGCTTGGGGGAAGGAATTCACGGACGAATCACTCTTCTCACGATAGAGGCCCTGGGCGGAGCCAGCGGGTTAGGACTATTTTAAACCATCACTGTGGTTATACAATCCTACACATCCTCAGCCACCTGCGGCCTAATGAACATCGAAATAGCTCAAACTCCAACAGAGAGGTGGTGATGAGAGTGACAACGGTATGAGAAATCGTCCGAAATGTTGAAGGAAATGGTTTGCTGCTATCCTTCACTGGCTTTACAGGTACCACGACTGCACTGGTATCGGAAGGGGGAAAGAAAAGAGCTTTGTTTTGCTGGAGAAAACAGCGAATTCTGATCCCTGAGGCGCCGGCCTTTCAGTGCATTTTGGCCAACCTTGTTGATATACGAAAAAGCCCTGATTTTTATTTTTTAAAAGTTTGGGCCTTTTATCATGTAATACTTTTCTGTGCGTCCTATCCGCTACAAATTCTGCCAGTCCGAATTGAAAGAATAGGGTTCCCTCCAATAAATGTCGTCGACCAAAACAAATGTCACTTGAAACGTTGAAATACGTCGAAAGCACAAGCCAGCGTTTAAAAAAAAGAAGTCATCACAAGAACCAAGTCTTAACTTTTTTTTACCTCAGCTTTAAAGGATGACAGCATCACAGAAAACCATAGGATACAAAACCTAAACGTAAAAAAAAATACAATTACGGAAGTAATTGTAAGAAATGCCTAAACACAAGGTAAAACGGCAGAAAAAGAAAACACAAAAAGACTCTGACGTGGTTCACAACTTTCTAAGCGATGAATAGGTGCAATAAAACATATTTTTACGGCAAAATGGGATCTTTGCAATAAGACGCTTATACGTTCCCTGGTTTTACATTTTTTGCATGAGTAAATGTAATTTTTTTTCCTCTCTTCTCCCTGCGGGAGGATAAAGAAAAAAATATTTATATGCAAATGGTCTCCAACTACATTTCTTTTCTTTTTCTCTTCTTACTCACATACTGGGATGTAAAATTAAAGGCATCAGGTTTTTCCTGTAACTTTTGCACTTGTATGTCTGTGTATGATGATGATGCAAGGGTGTCGCACTGATGCTTGTTTGGCTGATCATATCCATACTTTAACATTAGTTTAGTGTTTAGCGTATAGCAAATAACACTAGCATATTTTCATCTAAAACAGAGAAATCATAGCCAAGGTTAAAGTTTTCGTCTGGGATTAGGAAAAAAATCTGGATTTTTTTAAAATTTTCTTAGAAGTAACATCATTTTTTTCCTTGACTGTTGAGTTGAAATCCGCATGAAAAATCCACAGATAGTAATGGATTTAACATTCTGCAGCGTAAGTCAATTTCGCAGCAGGTGGATGAGATTTTTGTACTGTCATTCACTTTGCTGCTACTATAATTCAGTGTGGATTTTCCATCTGTAAATCAGGGTCAGAAATCCTGCAGAAAATTTGCAGCTTGTGAACTAGCACTTGTGTTCTTTGTTTCTTTTGACGTTTTTCAAATCTAATAGAGGATCCTACTTGTGTAGTGCCAGAAAAAAAATAACTTGCCTAGAGCACTAAGTAAATTCTCTGAGCCAAAAACATGAACAAAAAAAGCGTAAAACGTTTTGTATGTGGGCTTTTCAATATTTTACTGTAAACATTAAAGAGGTTAACAAGGACTATATTTTATATCATTTTTTTTTACTAACAGGCAGGTAGTTGCTCACTGCTTGCCTGCTCTGCCTAGTGCAGATCTCTGTCACAAATCGCTCCTGCCAGCAATTCAGCAGCTTCCACTGACGTCACATAGACAGAGCAGCAGCTTCTCTTCCACTCTGCTCTGTTGATGGGTTGAGACTGCTGATGTCATGCAGATTGGCAGCCAGAACTCCCCTTGCATAACTGTGGTTAGTCGGCTGTCATTCAACATGATATCGGCAGTCATACCCCGTCGACAGAGCTGACTGAAAGAATGAGGGTATGTGCACACGTTGCGGTTTTACTGCGGATCTGCAGCGTTTTCGACACTGCGGATCCGCAGCAGTTTTCCATGCGGTGTACAGTACCATGTTAACCTATGGAAAACAAAAACCACTGTGCACATGCTGTGGAAAAAAACGCGCGGAAACACAGTGGTTTATTTTCCGCAGCATGGCAATTCTTTGTACGGAATCCGCAGCGATTTTACACCTACTCCATATTAAAAAACCGCAGGCGTAAAACCGCAGTAGAAACCGCACAAAAACCACGGTAAATCCGCGATAAATCTGCAGGAAATTCAAAATCAGTGACCAAATCCGCACACCAGTCCACAGTGTGTGCACATAGCCTTAGAGCTGCTTTGTTGACGTGGAAGAGCTGAATCGCCGGCCAGAGTGGTCAGTGACTCCTCTGAGTTAGTATCAGATAGAACCAGCAGATAGATGTTAGATACTTAGCAACTACCTGCCTGTTAGTTTATTGGCCTATAGTAAAAAAATGATTTAGTCCTGGATAACCCCTTTATTTAACATTTGAGCACAGTAAAAAACACTAAGGCTATGTCTCCACGTTCAGGATGGCCGGCGGTATCGCCGCAGCGGCGAAGCCGCTCGGCGCTAAGCCCCGCCCCCTTTCTGGGACGCGATCATGCCGGATGTGTTAACTCTTCACATCCGGGATGATCGCTCTGTCCCATAGGGCCCTGTGATATGCCTTGCGGGGACGCTGCGTCCCCGCAAGGTGTACGGACATGCTGCGATCTGAAAAGATGCGCAGCATGTCCGGAGTCGCAGGGCCGCCGCGTGCGGGTTTCCACGCATAGTGGAGACGGGATTTCATAAAATCCCCTCCACTATGCTGGAACATCTGGACGCTGCTTGTTTGACGCTGCAGCTCTGCGCAGCGTCAAACAAGCAGCGTTTCATGACCGTGGAAACATACCCTAATGAAAACGCCATTCTAAAAAACTGTGTGTGAATCCAACCTCATGTGACATAGTGATTTTGTATTTCAGTTACATTGGTGTCAAGGAACTTTTTTAAACCAAATCTTATGCCCCGATAAAATAATAAAGCCTATACTCACCTCCGCCGTTCCCGCAGTGTCAGCACTCGCTCTCCCCGGGGCGATGATGCAGTAGAATGACACAATGCCCAAATAGCGCTGGCATCACTGTCTCCGCCTGAACAGTAAGAGGACGTCCGGGCTGCAGCTGATCCCTGACTTCCTCTTTTGTCCGGAGACAGTGATGCCAGCGCTATTTGAGCTCCAGCTTCACGTGTCACAGCACCGCCTCACAGCCCCAGGGAGAGGGAGTGCCAACACCGCGGGAACGACAACAGCACGGGAGGTGAGTATAGGCGGCTTTATTTCTTTATCTGTGCCAAACACTTGTTTTAAAAAGGGGTTTTCCTAGTAGTGGACGACCCCTTTAAATGGAAAAAACGCTCAACAAAACGCTTGAAACACTCTTCCTATTTACTTCTATTGTAAAGCGACTTGCTGTTTACACTTTCAGTCTCTTGATAGTTTTTAATCTACTTCAGGTATTTCAAGTGTTTAAAAGAAGTGACCTGTCAATTCTTCAGACTTTTTTCGCTATGACGCCGCTCCATACTTACAGTAGAAGTCAATGCAAAGACTTCAAAAATGCCACAAAGTCACAATTTTTTTTTTTTTACAATTTTGTGTTTGAGACTTTTTTGACTCATAAAACACTAACATTTTATTAATTGCAAAATGGATTTTAAAAAATAAGAAAATTGTTCCTGAAAAACTCTTAAAGAGAATCTTTTACCAAGTTTCATGCTGAATTGGACACATGATATAATAGTAGCTGCTGAGCAAAAAAAACCAAAAACCCTTTTCTTATTTTGCCACTTTGTTGCGAAGAAATTAGGAAAATATTTGTCACGTAATGAGTTAACACCCACTTAGATTTTTTTAAAAAGTTATTGAACAGTTTTCCCTTGGGGACGTGTACTTCTCCTTGTACGATGCTGATCAATCATAAGCAGGTAGCAACACTCAATGAAAATAACATACCCCCTCCATAGCATAGCACAGGTTTATTAATGAGTGAGATGTAATGATACAGCCGTGATCTCCTGGTCTAATCTTCCGCATGAGTCACTGTGATGGGAGGGGCAGTATACCTGAGTTTAGCTGTGCCACATTACAAACCCTCCAATCCACTCCTAATTACTGAGTGTGTCACACTTATGTCTGCTGTGCTGAAGCAACTTTTACTCACTCGGCGGTGAGATCAGAGCTGGTTGTCATTGCAACTCACACCTGTCTCGCCTACCTGTTCTGGACTACCCTTTTATGAGGTGTAATGACACCCTGATGTGATCTCACTGCAGAGTTAGAAATTTAACACAGCAGATATAAGTGTGATTACTGACACATGTCTGGACAAGCAGGAGAGGCAGTACAGCAGAGCTGACAGTGCTGGGAGAGGAAAACTGATAGAAGGGTTTGTAATCTAACACAGCTAAACTCAGCAACGCTGTCCCTCCACACTGACTTAATGCCAGAGGTCAAACCAGGAGATCAGAGCTGTAACTGTACAAGTGATACAGATGAGAAATCTGCTTCAAGATGTGGTGGAGGTGTGTTCTTTCCTGAGTGTTGCTGCCTGTTTATGATTGGACAACATCATGCAGGGAGAAAAGTACACCCCCCAGTGAAATCTCACACCCAAATGGAATTTCAAAACATTATCTCATTAGGTGCCAAATGCTTGACTGCTAATATCTCTGCAACAGAGAAAATGGAGAGAAAACTCTGATAACACCCAATTGGTGCCAATATTTCTGTAACAGAGTGTCAAAAGAAAAACATTTTATCTATATATATGAGGCATCAAGATTACTCGCTAATCCCACCCCCTGCACAGTAGCTCCGCCCCCACACATCACCACACATAATCCCGCCCCCCACCCCATTATTACACACAATCCTGCCCCCACCACATTACCACACACAATCCCGCCCCCCCACCACATTACCACACACAATCCCGCCCCCCCACCACATTACCACACACAATCCCGCCCCCCACCACATTACCACACACAATCCCGCCCCCCCACCACATTACCACACACAATCCCACCCCCCACCACATTACCACACGCAATCCCGCCCCCCCACCACCTTACCACACACAATCCCGCCCCCCACCACGTTACCACACACAATCCCACCCCCCACCACATTGCCACACACAATCCCGCCCCCCACCACGTTACCACACACAATCCCACCCCCCACCACATTACCACACACAATCCCGCCCCCCACCACATTACCACACACAATCCCGCCCCCCCACCACATTACCACACACAATCCCGCCCCCCACCACATTACCACACACAATCCCGTCCCCCCACATTACCACACACAATCCCGCCACCACCACATTACCACACACAATCCCGTCCCTCCACCACATTGCCACACACAATCCCGTCCCCCCACCACATTACCACACACAATCCCGCCCCCCCACCACATTACCACACATAATCCCGCCCACCCACCACATCACCACACATAATCCTGCCCCCCACCACATCACACATAATCCCGCCCCCACCACATTACCACACACAATCCCGCTCCCCCACATTACCACACACAATCCCGCCCCCCACCACCTTACCACACATAATCCCGACCACCACCACATTACCACACATAATCCCGCCCCACCACATTACCACACATAATCCGGCCCCCCCACCACATCACCACACACAATCCCGCCCCCCCACCACATTACCACACATAATCCCGCCCCCCACCACATTACCACACATAATCCCGCCCCCCACCACATTACTACACATAATCCCACCCCCCCACCACATTACTACACACAATCCCGCCCCCCACCACATTACCACACACAATCCCGCCCCCCACCACATTACCACACACAATCCCGCCCCCCACCACATTACCACACACAATCCCGCCCCCCACCACATTACCACACATAATCCCGACCACCACCACATTACCACACATAATCCCGTCCTCCCACCACATTACCACACATAATCCCGCCCCCCCACCACATTACCACCCACAATCCCGCCCCCCACCACATTACCACACATAATCCCGTACACCCACCACATTACCACACATAATCCCGCCCCCCACCACATTACCACACATAATCCCGCCCACCCACCACATTACCACACATAATCCCGCCCCCCACCACATTACCACACTTAATCCCGCCCCCACCACATAAAAATTACCACACATAATCCCGCCCCCCCACCACATTACCACATATAATCCCGCCCCCCACCACATTACCACACATAATCTCGCCCCCCACCACATTACCACACATAATCCCGCCCCCACCACATTACCACATAATCCCGCCCCCCCACCACATTACCACACATAATCCCGCCCCCCACCACATTACCACACATAATCCAGCCCCACCACATTACCACACATAATCCCGCCCCCCCACCACATTACCACACATAATCCCGCCCACCCACCACATTACCACACATAATCCCGCCCACCCACCACATTACCACACATAATCCCGCCCCCCCACCACATTACCACACATAATCCAGCCCCACCACATTACCACACATAATCCCGCCCCCCCACATTACCACACGAGGCTCCATCCCCACACATTACCACACGAGGCTCCGTCCCCACACATTACCACACGAGGCTCCGTCCCCCACATTACCACACGAGGCTCTGTACCCACACATTACCGCACAAGGATTCGTCCTCACACATTACCGCACGAGGCTCTGTCCCCACACATTACCATACGAGGCTCCGTCCTCACACATTACCACACGAGGCTCCATCCCCACACATTACCACACGAGGCTCTGTCCCCACACATAACCATACGAGGCTCCATCCCTCCACATTACCACATGAGGCTCCGTCCTCACACATTACCACACGAGGCTCTGTCCTCACACATTACCACACGAGGCTCCGTCCCCACACATTACCACACGAGGCTCCGTCCCCACACATTACCACACGAGGCTCCATCCCCACACATTACCACATGAGGCTCCGTCCTCACACATTACCACACGAGGCTCCGTCCCCACACATTACCACACGAGGCTCTGTCCCCACACATTACCACACAAATCCAGTTTTCTTCTGATTTTATACTGTGAATAAAATGTATTAGTATTATTCTGATTTTTAATTATTATTATTGTTATTAACTTTATTTTAAGTTAATTTACCACCTGCGTAAGCGCTATTGAATGTTGTCATTATTTACTTTAGTTTAATCACTAGTTGCGTTAATTAGATAGCAAAGAGCATGCCGAGCGTTAGCTGGCTGGAAACAGCTAGTTATTTATATGAAGCAGTGACACTCGAGTTGGGAAATCCGCCGGCCAGTACATGCATTGCCTTCTGATCTCGGTGTGATTTCTATTGTAGTCTGACTGCACCCATAGAGTGAAAGATAAAGCCGCAGCTGGTATGGCAATCTATTATTCCTCTTATTATTGAAACACTCATCTAAGTAACACATGCATGTTCATGGTGACATTGAATGCAAAAGATGTCAGCTGATTAACTTCTGATCACATTTTTTATATCCCTATCTCTGGTCTTTTCTAACGCAGAACTTTACTTTCTCTGCAAAGACATAGTATTTAAAATATACCTGTCCCTTCACATAAAAACAGTAGATAAGCTTGGTTCTGCCGCCCACATTCCCCACAAGAGGGCAAAATTGCTTTTGGCATACATAGTCTTACATGTCCGTGATCTCATGCTCTCTTACTTTGCCATGCACTCTTTTTAAGTGGAGGATTCCATTTGATCAGCATTCTGACAGCACTCTAGGTGCTGTAACTTCCTTTTTTCCCCAATTGTCAGTATGCAGTGCTCTTGCCATTGACCAATGCCTTGCCTGCCCTGAAATTAAAACCTGCCTTTCTTTAGTGCCTCCCTTCAGGTTGACAGACAGGAGAGCAGAAGCAGAAAGGAAAAGACACTATGTGCACCTGTTGCGGATTGAGGTGCTGAATTTTCCGCACAAAATCCGCATCTCCTGGCAGAAACCGCAGGTGTGGATTTGCCGTGGATTTTATGTGGATTTTGTGCGGTTTTGATGCGGCTTTTATGCGTTTTTTACCCCTGCGGATTTCTATTATGGAAGGGGTCAGAAACGCTGCAGTTCTGCACAAAAGAAGTAGCATTCTACTTCTTTTGTTCCGCAGCGGTTTTCATGGGGATTTTTCCGCACCATTAGCACATCCTTTTTTTTCACATTGATTTACATTGTACTGTAAATCACAGTGCGGATCTGCAGTGTTTCTGTGCGGAAAAATCCGCTGCGGATCCGCACTAATTCCGCATCGTGTGCACACAGCCTTATAAGACACCGAGGGATCGGCACTTTATAGTGCTATTTTCTGGGTGGTTGAGACAACTAAGTTTTTAAATAAAAAGATTTGCAGAGATATTAAGAAGATTTTAAGAAATTACTCAGCACTGACTTTTGGATCCATTTCAATTAAGGTCCAACGTTGACTTTTTTTGTCACTCTTATCCTTTCTGCATATTGCATTCCATTTTAATTCTGAACAGAGCAGATTCTCACCCAGAAACATTTTACTGAGTGATCGTTGGTCTGTATAAGGGCCACAGTGAACACTGATACAGAGTCTTATCAATTTTTCCTCCGCAGAGACAAAGAAAAGCCAGTCATCCAGAACATTACATGGTAGACAACTGTGTGTGGGCGAGATACGCTCTTTCACTGCAATGCTTTGAGCAGGAATAAAAGGGATCTTTTGATGATGGTATTTCATACTTTCCCCTTCTAGTTAATATATTCATTTGTTTCCGATGTCCTAGTAAGGAAGCAGAGGAAGGCATGTTAGTTTCTGAACACAATCCTAATTTATTTTAGCAGTCCAACAAAAAACTGGACTTGTCCAGAGCAACCACTTACAGGGCAGCTTTCATTTT
Source organism: Ranitomeya variabilis (assembly GCF_051348905.1). NCBI lineage: Eukaryota > Metazoa > Chordata > Amphibia > Anura > Dendrobatidae > Ranitomeya > Ranitomeya variabilis. Next base: position 656,705,641 of record NC_135234.1, read on the forward strand.
TCCAGAACAATTTGAACAATATAAGCTGAGCCCTGATTGGTTGCTGTGGGGAACATGGCCGTTTTGTCTGAGGCCTAAAATAAAGGCATACATTTACCCTAGTGCAAATAGGCTCACCAATGTGGTTTTGGCCAGATGGCTTCACTGGTAATGGAGGTTATAGGGAAGCTGTTGCAACCTATCGAAAAGTGTCTATGTGGCCTTAAAGTGTAACAGTCATTTTATATATTATAGGCACCTCATAGAATTGCTGATCAGTTGGGTTCGGGTTGTGAGACGTCTGCCAATTGGTAACAGCACCACTCTGAAGTCTGCAGCTCCTGCATGAGACCTCACAGATCAGTGTATGTCTGCAATTATAAGTCTATGGGTCTCTCACTCTCAGTGGTGTATGGACCAACAGACTTACTTTTGAGCCTGTGCACCATCCTGAGAGAAGGAATATACAGACCCCTAGACTTACTATTGAGCCTGTGCACCTCCCTGGGAGAATGAATGTTCAGACCCCTAGACTTACTATTGAGCCTGTACACCTTCCTGGGAGAATGAATATACAGACCTCTAGACTTACTATTGAGCCTGTACACCTTCCTGTGAGAATGAATATACAGACCCCTAGACTTACTATTGAGCCTGTGCACCTCCCTGTGAGAATGAATGTACAGACCCCTAGACTTACTATTGAGCCTGTGCACCTCCCTGTGAGAATGAATATACAGACCCCTAGACTTACTATTGAGCCTGTGCACCTTCCTGGGAGAATGAATGTACAGACCTCTAGACTTACTATTGAGCCCGTGCACCTTCCTGGGAGAATGAATGTACAGACCCCTAGACTTACTATTGAGCCTGTGCACCTTCCTGGGAGAATGAATGTACAGACCTCTAGACTTACTATTGAGCCTGTGCACCTTCCTGGGAGAATGAATGTACAGACCCCTAGACTTACTATTGAGCCTGTACACCTTCCTGGGAGAATGAATGTTCAGACCCCTAGACTTACTATTGAGCCTGTTCACCTCCCTGGGAGAATGAATGTACAGACCCCTAGACTTACTATTGAGCCTGTGCACCTCCCTGTGAGAATGAATATACAGACCCCTAGACTTACTATTGAGCCTGTGCACCTTCCTGTGAGAATGAATGTACAGACCCCTAGACTTACTATTGAGCCTGTGCACCTCCCTGTGAGAATGAATATACAGACCCCTAGACTTACTATTGAGCCTGTGCACCTTCCTGTGAGAATGAATGTACAGACCCCTAGACTTACTATTGAGCCTGTGCACCTTCCTGTGAGAATGAATATACAGACCCCTAGACTTACTATTGAGCCTGTGCACCTCCCTGGGAGAATGAATGTACAGACCCCTAGACTTTCTATTGAGCCTGTGCACCTCCCTGGGAGAATTAATGTACAGACCCCTAGACTTACTATTGAGCCTGTGCACCTCCCTGGGAGAATGAATGTACAGACCTCTAGACTTCAGAGTGGTGTTTTGAATGATCGGTGGGGTCACAAGACCCAGACCCCCCACTGATCAGAAACACTATGCAGGGCCAATTATGTATGGAAACTTTTATAACATGTTACTTACACTCTAAATAATACTACAGAAAAATTTTAGGAACTGTAATCAGTGGGGCCAATAACATCAGTCTTGATGAAGTGTCTGTTGGAGTAAGATGAGCCTAATTCATTCATGTGCCTCTTAACCCCTTAGTGACAGAGCCAATTTGGTACTTAATGACCGGGCCAATTTTTACAATTCTGACCACTGTCACTTTATGAGGTTATAACTCTGGAACGCTTTAACGGATCCCGCTGATTCTGAGATTGTTTTTTCGTGACATATTGTACTTCATGTTAGTGGTAACATTTCTTCGATATTGCTTGCGATTATTTATGAAAAAAACGGAAATATGGCGAAAATTTTTAACATTTTGCAATTTTCAAAATTTTTATTTTTATGCCCTTAAATCACAGATACTGTATGTCACGAAAAATAGTTAATAAATAACATTTCCCACATGTCTACTTTACATCAGCACAATTTTGGAAACAACATTTTTTTTTGTTAGGGAGTTAAGGGTTAAAAATTGACCAGCAATTTCTCATTTTTACAACACCATTTTTTTTTAGGGACCACATCACATTTGAAGTCATTTTGAGGGGTCTATATGATAGAAAATACCCAAGTGTGACACCATTCTAAAAACTGCACCCCTCAAGGTGCTCAAAACCACATTCAAGAAGTTTATTAACCCTTTACGTGCTTCACAGGAACTGAAACAATGTGGAAGGAAAAAATGAACTTTAACTTTTTTTTGCAAACATTTTACTTCAGAACCATTTTTTTTTATTTTCACAAGTGTAAAAACAGAAATTTAACCATAAATTTTGTTGTGCAATTTCTTCTGAATACGCCGATACCCCATATGTGGGGGTAAACCACTGTTTGGGCGCACCGCAGAGCTTGGAAGTGAAGGAGCGCCCGTTTGACTTTTTCAATGCAGAATTGGCTGGAATTGAGATTGGATGCCATGTCACGTTTAGAGAGCCCCTGATGTGCCTAAACAGTGGAAACCCCCTACAAGTGACACAATTTTGGAAACTAGACCCCTTAAGGAACTTATCTAGATGTGTGGTGAGCACTTTCAACTCCGAAGTGCTTCACAGAAGTTTATAACGTAGAGCCGTGAAAATAAAAAATCGCATTTGTTTACACAAAAATGATCTTTTCGCCCACAAATTCTTATTTTCACAAGGGTAACAGGAGAAATTAGACCACAAAAGGTGTTGTCCAATTTGTCCTGAGTACGTCGATACCCCATATGTGGGGGTAAACCACTGTTTGGGTGCACCGCAGAGCTTGGAAGAGAAGGAGTGCCGTTTTACTTTTTCAATGTAGACCCCTTAAGGAACTTATCTAGGTGTGTGGTGAGCACTTTGAACCCCCAAGTGCTTCACAGAAGTTTATAACGTAGAGCCGTGAAAATAAAAAATTGCATTTTTTCTACAAAAATGATCTTTTTGTCCCCAAATTTTTATTTTCACAAGGGTAACAGGAGAAATTAGACTACAAAAGTTGTTGTGCAATTTCTCCTGAGTACGTCGATACCCTATATGTGGGGGTAAACCACTGTTTGGGCGCACCGCAGAGCTTGGAAGAGAAGGAGTGCCGTTTTACTTTTTCAATGTAGAATTGGCTGGAATTGAGATCGGACGCCATGTCGCGTTAAGAGAGTCCCTGATGTGCCTAAACAGTGGAAACCCCCCACAAGTGACACCATTTTGGAAACTAGACCCCTTAAGGAACTTATCTAGATGTGTGGTGAGCACTTTAAACCCCCAGGTGTTTCACAGAAGTTTATAACGTAGAGCCGTGAAAATAAAAAATCGCATTTTTTCTACAAAAATTATCTTTTTGCCCCAAAATTTTTATTTTCACAAGGGTAACAGGAGAAATTAGACCACAAAAGTTGTTGTCCAATTTCTCCTGAGTACGTCGATACCCCATATGTGGGGGTAAACCACTGTTTGAGGGCACCGCAGAGCTTGGAAGAGAAGGAGTGCCATTTTACTTGTTCAATGTAGAATTGGCTGGAATTGAGATCGGACGCCATGTCGCGTTTGGAGAGCCCCTGATGTGCCTAAACAGTAGAAACCACCAAGTGACCCCATTTTGGAAACTAGACCCCCCAAGGAACTTATCTAGATATGTGGTGAGAACTTTGAATGCCCAAGAGCTTCACAGAAGTTTATAATGCAGAGTCGTGAAAATAAAAAATATTTTTGTTTTACACAAAAAAGATATTTTAGCCCCCAAGTTTTTATTTTCACAAGGGTAACAGGAGAAATTGGACCCCAAAAGTTGTTGTCCAAATTATCCCGAGTATGCTGATGCCCCATATGTGGGGGTAAACCACTGTTTGGGCGCACGGCAGAGCTCAGAAGGGAGGGAGCACCATTTGACTTTTTGAGCGCAAAATTGACTGTCGTGTTTGGAGACCCCCTGATGTGCCTAAACAGTGGAAACCCCCCAATTCTAACTCCAACCCTAACCCCAACACACCCCAATCCCAACCCGATCCATAATCCTAATCACAACCCTAACGATAATCACAACCCTAACCCCAAAACAACCCTAATCTCAACCCTAACCATAACCCTAATCAAAACCCTAAATCCAACACACCCCTAATCCTAATCTCAACCCTAACCTTAACCCTAATCCCAAACCTAACCCTAATCCCAAAAGTAACCCTAATGCCAACCCTAACCCTAATACCAACCCTAATCCAAACCTAATCCCAACTCTAACCCTAACTTTAGCCTCAACCTTAGCCCTAACTTTAGCCTCAACCCTAGCCCTAACTTTAGCCCCAACCCTAACCCTAACTTTAGCCCCAACCCTAACCCTAACTTTAGCCCCAACCCTAACCCTAGCCCTAACCCTAATTTTAGCCCCAACCTTAGCCCTAACCCTAACTTTAGCCCTAACCCTAAATTTAGCCCCAACCCTAACCCTAAATTTAACCCTAACCCTAGCCCTAACTTTAGCCCCAACCATAACCCTAGCCCTAAGGCTACTTTCACACTTGCGTCGTGTGGCATCCGTCGTTTTGGACAAAAAACGGATCCTGCAAATGTGCCCGCAGGATGCCTTTTTTGCCCATAGACTTGTATTGCCGACGGATGGCCACACGTCGCGTCCGTCGTGCACTGGATCCGTTGTGTTTTGGCGGACCATCGTCACAAAAAAAAGTTCAATGTAACCTTTTTTTTGTACGTCGCGTCTGCCATTTCCGCTCATGCGTGGCCGTAACTCTGCCCCCTCCTCCCTAGGACATAGACTGGGCAGCGGATGCATTGAAAAACTGCATCCGCTGCCCACGTTGTGCACAATTTTCACAACGTGCGCCGGTACGTTGGGCTGACGCATGGCGACGGCCCCGTACCGACGCAAGTGTGAAAGAAACCTAACCCTAAATTTAGCCCCAACCCTAACCCTAAATTTAGCCCCAACCCTAAGCCTAATTTTAGCCCCAACTCCTCTCTCTTGCCGGCCGGCAGATGGCAGCAGAGAGCGGGCACACTGCGAATGCGCCCGCCATTTTCTTTCCAAAGGAAGAAGCCGGCGGGCAGGAGGGGACGCAGTAGGACCTAGGGACACCGGTAAGTATAGCAGGGTCCCCGAATCCCCCTATTTCTCTGTCCTCTGATGTGCGATCACATCAGAGGACAGAGAATGACCGATCGCTTTTTTTTTTTTTGAGACCGCCGGTAAACAGTTAATTACCGGCGATCGCAAAACCGGGGTCGGTAAGAACCGACCCTGATCATATTCTTTGGGGTCTCGGCTACCCCCGGCAGCCGAGACCCCAAAGATCCTCTGGGTGCCGGCCGGCGGGCGCACTGCGCATGCGCCCGCCGTTTTTTTGCCGGAAGAAGATGGCGGCGCCCATCGGGAGCCACGAGGAGCACCGGGGGAGACAGGTGAGTATCGGGGGGCTATCGGGGACCCCATTTCTCTGTCCTCTGATGTGCGATCACATCGGAGGACAGAGAAATTAAAAGGGAGATCGTGTTTTGTTTTTTTTTGCGATCGCCTGTAAACGGTTAATTACCGGCGATCGCAACTAGGGGGTCGGTAAAAAAAACCCCGAATCATGTTCTCTGGGGTCTCGGCTACCCCTGGCAACCGAGACCCCAGAGAAAATCCGACTCTCGGGGACGCTATTCACTTTTTCCACAGCACCGTTAATTAACGGCGCTGTGGTTTAAGTACCCTTAACTGCCGCCGTTAAAAGGCGTATCGGCGGTCGTTAAGGGGTTAATGAATTTGGCACATTTTTCACCTGCCATGTCCCTGTGTAAAAAGTGTAGAGTACATTTATACATAGAGTACAAACCGAAAGTTTGGACACACCTTCTCATTTCAAGATTTTTCTGTATTTTTATGACTATGAAAATTGTAAATTCACACTGAAGGCATCAAAACTATGAATTAACACATGTGGAGTTATATACTTAACAAAAAAGTGTGAAACAACTGAAAATATGTCTTATATTCTAGGTTCTTCAAAGTAGCCACCTTTTGCTTTGATGACTGCTTTGCACACTCTTGGCATTCTCTTGATGAGCTTCAAGTGGTAGTCACGGGAATGGTCTTCCAACAATCTTGAAGGAGTTCCCAGAGATGCTTAGTAGTGATGAGTGAATATACTCGTTACTCGAGATTTCCCAAGCACGCTCGGGTGACCTCCGAGTATATTTTAGTGCTCGGAGATTAAGTTTTCCTCACAGATTTACATCTGTTAGCCAGCTTGATTACATGTGGGGATTCCCTAGCAACCAGGCAACCCCCACATGTACTTATGCTGGCTAACAGATGTAAATCATTCAGCTGTGGAGATGAAAACTAAATCTCCGAGCACTAAAAAATACTCGGAGGTCACCCGAGCATGCTCTGGAAATCTCGAGTAATGAGTATATTCGCTCATCACCAATGCTTAGCACTGCTAGGCAGGACAACTGGAGAGCCATGGGATGTATCTGGTTGAGATGACGTATCTACTGCATCTAGATAGAATAATGTCTCTGACAGAGAACAAAACATTCAGTATATTTAATCATGCTCCATGGGGATGCTATATTAATGTTTTCAGTGTAGAAGCTGAATAGATGTGGCCATTACTAACTCTCTTGTGAGTCAACAAGCAGTCTTATTGGACTTGTAATGTCCTTGAGATCCTTCCTATAGCTCATTACCTCCGTCACTGATATGTGAGAGAGGAGTAAAGCGCCACAGCACTAATTGAGGAAGGTGGCTAAAAACTGCCATTTGTGTCAGTGGCTGGCAATACTGAATTAGTCTATGATTCATTAGGTTCCATTAAGTCAAGAACAATAAAATGGCCTTTTATAAATGTTTCTTCTAATTAACCCGTAATGCGCTAAAATGTCATAAAAAGATGGTAGGGGATCCAGTTGGATGAACACGTAGGTGCTGGAGTAAATCAATTCTTCAGAAATGATGAAGAAAAGGCTTTTTATTCACAACACGTTTCAACGCCGTAGCTGCATTTTTTTAAGTGAAAAAAAGCAAATGTCAAATTTCAAAACCAAATGACCAAATTTTTTTTACTTGAAAAAGACACCGGTATGGCGTTGACACACATTGTGAATAAAAAGGCTTTTCCTCATCATCATTTCAGAAGAATTGATTTATTCCAACAGTGCAGTCCACCTACGTGTTCATCCAACTGGATCCAATATCTCCTGGAGAATTTAGCCAGTTTTTCTTCATGTCTACATAGCAGTTGTGCCTGTCACAGCACGACCAGGTGAGCGTAACCAGCACTCTCCTAGTCTCCCTCCATAGGGTATCACCATATTGTGCGAGTTGTTTCCCAATTCTAGATTTACACATAAAAAACTGGTAAATATTCAAAAATAAGTTGCATACAAAAAATCATGGCATAGCAATCAAATACAGTATCATGCTCCTCGAAGTGGGGAAAGGAGGGATTTTATACTTCTCTCTATATCATTTACTAGCTGTTTCCAGCCAGCTAACGCTCGGCATGCTCATTGCTATCTAATTAACGCTGCTAGTGATTAAACTAAAGTAAATAATGACAACATTCAATAGCACTTACGCAGGTGGTAAATTAACTTAAAATGAAGTTAATAACAATAATAATAATTAAAAATCAGAATAATACTAATACATTTTATTCACAGTGTAAAATCAAAAGCAAACTGAATTCGTGTGGTAATGTGTGGGGACAGAGCCTCGTGTGGTAATGTGTGAGGACGGAGCCTCGTGTGGTAATGTGTGGGGATGCAGCCTCATGTGGTAATGTGTGGGGATGCAGCCTCGTGTGGTAATGTGGAGGGACGGAGCCTCGTGTGGTAATGTGTGGGGACGGAGCCTCGTGTGGTAATGTGTGAGGACGGAGCCTCGTATGGTAATGTGTGAGGACAGAGCATCGTGTGGTAATGTGTGAGGACGGAGCCTCGTGTGGTAATGTGTGAGGACGGAGCCTCGTGTGGTAATGTGGAGAGACGGAGCCTCGTGTGGTAATGTGTGAGGACGGAGCCTCGTGTGGTAATGTGTGGGGACGGAGCCTCGTGAGGTAATGTGGAGGGACTGAGCCTCGTGTGGTAATGTGTGGGGACAGCCTCGTGTGGTAATGTGAGGACGGAGCCTCGTATGGTAATGTGTGGGGACAGAGCCTCGTGTGGTAATGTGTGGGTACGGAGCCTCGTGTGGTAATGTGTGGGGACGGAGCCTCGTGTGGTAATGTGGGGACGGAGCCTCGTGTGGTAATGTGGGGGGCGGGATTATGTGTGGTAATATGGTGGGGGGCGGGATTATGTGTGGTAATCTGGTGGGGGGGCGGGATTGTGTGTGGTAATGTGGTGGGGGGGCAGGATTGTGTGTGGTAATGTGGTGGGGGGGCAGGATTGTGTGTGGTAATGTGGGGGGCAGGATTGTGTGTGGTAATGTGGTGGGGGGGCGGCATTATGTGTGGTAATGTGGGGGGGCGGCATTATGTGTGGTAATGTGGTGGGGGGGCAGCATTATGTGTGGTAATGTGGTGGGGGGGCGGCATTATGTGTGGTAATGTGGTGGGGGCGGCATTATGTGTGGTAATGTGGTGGGGGGGCGGCATTATGTGTGGTAATGTGGGGGGCGGCATTATGTGTTGTAATGTGGGGGGCAGGATTATGTGTGGTAATGTGGTGGGGGGGCAGGACTATGTGTGGTAATGTGGTGGGGGGGCAGGATTATGTGTGGTAATGTGGGGGGTGGGATTATGTGTGGTAATTTTTATGTGTGGTAATGTGGGGGGCAGGATTATGTGTGGTAATGTGGTGGGGGGCGGGATTATGTGTGGTAATTTTTATGTGGTGGGGGGGCGGGATTATGTGTGGTAATGTGGTGGGGGGCGGGATTATGTGTGGTAATGTGGTGGGGGGGCGGGATTATTTGTGGTAATGTGGTGGGGGGCGGGATTATGTGTGGTAATGTGGTGGGGGGCGGGATTATGTGTGGTAATGTGGTGAGGGGGCGGGATTATGTGTGGGAATGTGGTGGGGAGCGGGATTATCTGTGGTAATGTGGGGGGCGGGATTATGTGTGGTAATGTGGTGGGGGGCGGGATTATGTGTGGTAATGTGGTGGGGGGCGGGATTGTGTGTGGTAACGTGGTGGGGGGCGGGATTATGTGTGGTAACATGGTGGGGGGCGGGATTGTGTGTGGTAATGTGGTGGGGGGGCGGGATTATGTGGTAACGTGGTGGGGGCGGGATTGTGTGTGGTAATGTGGGGGTGGGATTATGTGTGGCAATGTGGTGGGGGGCAGGATTGTGTGTGGTAATGTGGGGGGGCAGGATTGTGTGGTAATGTGGTGGGGGCAGGATTATCTGTGATAATGTGGGGGGGATTATGTGTGGTGATGTGGGGGGCGGGATTATGTGTGGTAATGTGGTGGGTGGGCGGGATTATGTGTGGTAATGGGACGGGATTATGTGTGGTAATGTGGGGGGCGGGATTGTGTGGTGATGTGGTGGGGGGGCGGGATTATGTGAGGCAATGTGGTGGGGGGTGGGATTATGTGTGGTAATGTGGGGGTAGGATTATGTGTGGTAATGTGGTGGGGGGGCGGGATTGTGTGGTAATGTGGTGGGGGGCGGGATTATGTGTGGTAATGTGGTGGGGGGGCGGGATTATGTGTGGTAATGTGGTGGGGGGTGGGATTATGTGTGTAATGTGGTGGGGGGCAGGATTATGTGGTAATGTGGGGGGGCGTGATTATGTGTGGTAATGTGGTGGGGGGGCAGGATTGTGTGTGGTAATGTGGGGGGGCGGGATTGTGTGTGGTAATGTGGGGGGGCGGGATTGTGTGTGGTGATGTGGTGGGGGGCGGGATTGTGTGTGGTAATGTGGGGGGGCGGGATTGTGTGTGGTGATGTGGGGGGGCGGGATTTCAATCCCATTGAGTCACTAAAAATATATGAAATGCTGTTAATTGTACTGCTGTATCCATAGAAACACCTGACTAAAATATCTAAAAACACTGAAGCAGCAAACCTTGTGGAAACCAAAATTTGTGTCAGTCTCAGAACGTTTGGCCATGTAGATAAGGAACTATGCACCCACCTAAAGGATTGGGTCAATTCCTCTTCAAACCTGGTGACATGTAGTCGAGGGAGTAGTTTTGACATGTTACACAGGCCTTGCTAAGGTTATTTGCTCCACTCAAAAACAAATGTGCTCAACAACCTTCATCTATACAAAACTAAAAGTCATTTTTCACCTTTTAAAAAAAATCCAGTGGTCTAGATGCAGTATGCTCACAGCACTTTCGGTTCTTCTACGCCTTCTGCATGTGCTGACCAGACCGGTTTTGGTAGATGTTACAGCAATTTGGGCCTAAGACACATGACATCAGTGACAAAGTTCTATATATTCCGACATTGATTCATCTTGAAGAGAAGCTGGTAAAATGATGTGATGTGTTTCAGGAGAAGGAAAGTTTGTAGGCAGCATCGTGTGACCTTCAGATAAAAACGAGATATTGGGAGACTTATAAAAGTGCAAGTTTCAGTATAAGTACGGTAGTTTAGTCAGTAGATTTTTTATTTTGATTTTGAAACTGAAGACAATTGAAAGATAATAACTTCTTTAATAAGAGTTTGAGATATAAATTTTATAAATTTATATCTGGAGAAGTTAACAAGACTAGAACAGTGCCAGCCACATGAAATCTTTGGGATCACCTCTGGAAACCGCTAAAAGGTAAATTGCTTTCTTGGCTAAGTTCCTGTGTAAATAATACATCGAGGATGCGCAAGTGAAAAAAGAAAACGTTTGAAGGTAAGTTGAGTGGGATGGTGAGTAGATGCTGGACACTAGAAAGCAAGGAACAAAAAAACCCTAATATTAAAGTAACAGTCCTCATACTGGGCATGGACAGAACTACAGAATTATTCCAGGCCTTTGAATGAGATGCCCTCTAGTGGTTGCAGAAGACTTGAGCAGGAGTACAAAACCTCAGCTATTGCTTTAGTCCCAGTCTTGTGTACAGAACAATCATATATTACCCAAATGATTAAAGACAACAGACTTGACTCATCTTTCAAGGGGTTATGATGTCACTTTTTTATTTGCCTTCTGATATTCGTAGATTTTTTTACATCAATTTCTTAAAAATTGGGGCACAAGGTTTATGACGTTTATTAAAAAAAAATCTTTTTTTTGTGTCTTTAACCTTTTTATGCAAGTTTTTAGACCCAAATGTTGCATTTACCACTAGAATGACAAAATTTGTGCAAAAATTCCAGACGTATGTACAATCACCTTGGGGAGGAGTGCAGGGGAGCCAGAATACATTTATGAAAAAATTTTATGACTTTTTAAATTGCTATAATTGATTATTCAGTCATAAACATCTGGAGACCTCAATGACAAACATTAAAAAAAAAAAGATAAAAGATATATTTTTAAAAAGACACAAATTAAAAGAAGAATATGGTGCAAATAAAAAAAAGGAGAAAAACACCAAAAATTAGACACATAAAAGGCGCAAATGCAATAATGAATTAGGCCCTAAAAATTCAAGAGCAACCGTACACAATAAGAAAGATCTGCCGGTCAATTAACTTACTGTAAAACCAGCAGAGGATTCCCTAATTCGACCCTTGGCTTCTCATGCTCAAGATGAAAAATTACACCTACATGGTCCAAAGGAAATCACTGGGAAACTCCATTTTTACAACCTGCCTTTAGCAGCAGAGTGTTATTAGTTGGCTCTGTATGTACAATTCCCTATAATTATAATTTTTATTTGATCAGATTGGTAGTCAGAAATATGGGAGAGTGATAGATATGTATGAAATTGATATGAGAGCATAACATAGATTGATGGTTTTGAGAGATATCTGCAGATATATACAATAGGATGATTGTCGTAGAGAGAATTAAAATACTTACAGAGATGTTAGCCAGAGCTTGCATTCTACTCAGTGTGGCTGACCCCCTGCTTTGGAATAAGGTAACCAAGGAAACTCCTCATGGCTAACAGATGAGAGGCCCTGCTTCAGGAATGTGGAGCAGATTTACGACCAAGATAAGACTTTAAAAAGGTAAAGATCTGGAATCTCTTTGTCTGCTTACTAGAAGTTTAGGGTAGAAAAATCATATTTTCGGAAAAGGCATGAGGTGGTGAATGCAAGCATGGTTTCACGTCACTGAGCAATAACCAGAATCCTGATAGACGAGTCTACACCTGTCATATTTGTTCTCTATGTAAAGATTAAATCATGATAAAAAGTATGACGTTGATAACGAGCACCTGAGACTCAGGAACAAAGATATCAATGTAGGGAATCTCATAATATTCTGAAACTGAAGCCACATCTCACGTCCAACTCTGTGAGGAGTCATCAAGGGGGATATGGGTGTAATTCAGGAGCTATTAAAAGGCAAATGCCAAATTTTGGGCGTGGTCAGTACTTGGAGGCACAGTTCACTGTGAGTGCTGTCCATCTTCTTGGAGTGCCTGTCTCCATAAATCTGAAGCCATTGCTGTCACGACAGGTACAGTAGCTTTCTTTGTTTATTTATTTTTTGTAATTGTATATGCTGTTTTGTTTTGTCCCCTTTGAAAAATCTTTTATATATTTTTTTATAAGCACTGCTTATCTTTCTGGATTAAATATAAAATGTAATAGTTCTATTCCTTTTGTTCTGTAAACCACACTTCTGAAAGCCATACTTTACCAGAAAGCAGGTGTCCAGTCAGCCTTTATAAATGACTGGTGGTGGCAGCGAGTAGTTCTTGGGTTATCGTGGATTTAGCAGTAACCGTATCGGGGTATATATTCAATGCGTTGGAATCGATGGTATATGTACCATACACTCACTGATTGTTTTCCAACAACCAGAGGGGGGCAGCAGGGGGCTGTCTGTGACAAAAGATAACAGCGTAATGGGTTCAGTTATGGCTGCAATAATGACTGATGATATATAGGAAATAGATTGAAAAAATATAGATAGATAACAGAGATGGATAGATAGATAAATAGATACTGTAGATATGGTAGATAGATAGATAAATAATGAAAGATCCTAGTAAACAGAAAATGTTACTATACATAAATTCCAGATAGACAATGCCAGAAAGAGGGTCAAAACAGAGTCCAAAGTTTCATGTTTTGGACTCTGCATAATTGAAGTCAATGTCTTTGTCAGAGGCACGTCTGTATGTCATTTTTTCGGGATTCAGATGGAAGCCCCCAAATAAATCAGGGACACAAAAGTGGTCTATACCTGGCCTTAGTCTTCTTTAGTGGCACTGATAGTTTGCAGTTTACCTCTACTTTGGATTTTTAAAAAACGAAGGTAATTTTCAAATCCATTTTGTTAAATTAACATTGCAAACTTTAAATCTTTTCTGAAATCTTTGAAGTAGACGCTTACATTTGCTTTCCTTACTTTGAACTTTGCTACATTGTTCACCACATTTCACTTGGAAAAAGAAAGTAGCTTGATGGACTGGTCTAGGAATAGCTCTGCCAGTATCCCACAGAGAATACCCTCCACTTAACAGAAAAAGAGTGAGTGACCAGCTGACTGCAGACTATATCTAACCAGTACAGTTCTGGCCCTTCAAAGCATTAGTCATGAGCTTCTAAGAATATATATCCAGGCCTTTCTTGGAAGCAGTTTTTAACCCTTCACATCTTTAATAGTAAAGAAGCTGACATAGATTTATTCTCACATCAGTTGTGTATGAGTCAGCCCCACAAACAATAGCTGTATCACCAAAGTGAGAATATGAGGTCACTATTAGAGATGAGCGAATATCTTCGGCTTCCTCCTTATTCGGCAAGCTATAGCGCTTAAGAAGCTGCAGTGGGAACCCGGATACCTGGAGCGCTCTGATAATCAGGTGTTCGGCAATGCAGCTGTGTGTGTCGCGGCTGTGTGATAGTCCCAACACATGCCTGGAGAGCCTGTGTGTTGTGACTGTCACACAGCCGAGACACATGCAGCTGCGGCGCCGAACAGCTGATCATCGGAGCGCTCCAGGTTTCTTGGTTCCCACTGCAGCTTCTTCGTTAAGCGCTATAGCTTACCGAATAAAGAGGGAGCCAAAAATATTCGCTCATCTCTAGTCACTATGAGGCTGAATACTCATCAGTAGGGTTGAGCGAAACGGATCGGACATTTTCAAAAATCGCCGACTTTCGGCAAAGTCGGGTTTCGTGAAACCCGACCCGATCCCAGCGTGGGAGCGGCCATGCAGTCGGCGATCTTCGCGCCAAAGTCGCGTTTCGATATGATTTTTTAAGCGCCATTTCTCAGCCAATGAAGGTGGACGCAGAGTGTGGGCAGCGTGATGACATAGGTCTCAGTCCCCACCATCTTAGAGAAGGGCATTGCAGTGATTGGCTTGCTTTCTGCGGCGTCACAGGGGCTATAAAGGGGCGTGCACGCCGACCGCCATCTTACTTCTGCCGATCTGAGCATAGAGAGAGGTTGCTGCAGCTTCGTCAGAAGCAGGGATCTTGTTAGGGAGGAAAGATTAACCCCCAAACCGCTTGTGCTGTAGCGATTTCCACTGTCCAACACCACCTTTTCTTTACAGGGACAATGGAGGCTAGATTTCTGTGCATCAGCTCTGTAGCTTATAAGGCTCCCTGATAGCTGCATTGCTGTTTGTACGCCGCTGTGCAAACCAACTGCTTTTTTAAAAGCAAAAGTCCTGTTGCTCCTTTCTGCACAGTTCTATTGTTTATTTATCCACACTTTTGTGTGCAGCAGTCCTTTTTATTGCTGGCTGCCATACTTGTCCTGAGATCATTGTAGGGAGATTGTTATTGTAGTACAGTCCCTTTTTTTTATATATATATTTCCAGCCACTTACTGCCACTTATACGGTGTAGTGTAATTCGGTGGGCCTGTTTTTTGTTTGCAGCAGTGTCCCACACATAAAAAGGGAGATTAATATTGCCACTAAGTGCATCTGTGTCCGTTCTGTTTGGCGTGTATCTGCCAGCCACTTTCTGCCACTTATACCGTGTAGTGTAATACAGTTGGCCTGAATTTTGCAGCAGTGTCCCACACATAAGAAGGGAGATTTATATTGCCACTTAGTGGATCTACGTGAGTTCTGTTTGGCGTATATCTGACAGCCACGTTCTGCCTTGTACATTGTGTGGTGTAATACACAGGGCCTGTTTTCCCCTGCAGTCTCCCCCCACAAAAAAAAGGGAGCTTTAAATTGCCACTTAGTGGATCTACGTGAGTTCTGTTTGGCGTATATCTGCCAGCCACGTTCTGCCTTGTACATTGTGTGGTGTAATACACAGGGCCTGTTTTTCCCTGCAGTCTCCTCCCCCCCCACTAAAAAAAGGGAGCTTTAAATTGCCACTTAGTGGATCTACGTGAGTTCTGTTTGGTGTATATCTGCCAGCCACGTTCTGCCTTGTACATTGTGTGGTGTAATACACAGGGCCTGTTTTCCCCTGCAGTCTCCCCCCACAAAAAAAAGGGAGCTTTAAATTGCCACTTAGTGGATCTACGTGAGTTCTGTTTGGCGTATATCTGCCAGCCACGTTCTGCTTTGTACATTGTGTGGTGTAATACACAGGGCCTGTTTTTTCCTGCAGTCTTCCCGCCAAAAAAATGGAGATATAAATTCTCCAAAAGTTAATATACATCTTCTACCTTGCTTAACAGTAGCATATAACGGTTTTTATATTGGTAACATTTCCGCAAAAATGAGGAAGTCTGGTGGAAGAGGCCGTGGGCGGTCGTTGCCAGCTGGTACTGATGGTGGTGGTGGTAGTGGAGCATCTGGTGGTACTGGGAAAAGCAAGATAGCACCAAAGGCTCGAGGTGTTGAGGCAGCGTCATCGTCTGGCTACACAAGGCCTCGAAGGCTCCCTTATCTGGGAGTTGGAAAACAGCTTTTAAAGCCGGAGCAGCAGGAAAATGTTTTGGCTTTCCTTGCTGACTCAGCCTCTAGCTCTTTCACCTCCTCTTCAGAAGCTTCGAAATCTAAAACCAGCGAGTCGTCAGTGGCTGCTCCAGGTCCGGAAAAAGTTGCTTCCTTGTGTCCTTCACCCAAAACAAAAGTGAAGGATGCGGCAGGCAACACTACACTTTACTCCATGGAGCTCTTTACACAAACCATGCCTGGGTTAGAGAGGGAAATTGTTAAAAGCCCATTACAGGATGAATCAGACATGGAGTGCACAGATGCACAGCCACAGCTTGATTATTATGCTGTTCCATTGACTCGGATCACTACTTTGCCCTCGCAGTGTACTGAGCCCGAATCTGACCCTGATGAGACTATGGTGCCCAGTCCCGAACGCTATAGCACCTTACACGTTGACACAGAGGACGGTGCACATGACATTGAAGAGGAGGTGGTAGATGACCCAGTTGTTGACCCTGATTGGCAGCCATTGGGGGAAGAGGGTGCCGCTGCCTGTAGCTCAGAAGCGGAGGAGGATGATCTGCTGCATCCATCTACATCGCAAAAGCTGTCATCTGGCAGGCCCGCATCAGGCCCAAAACGTGTGTCAAAAAACAACAGGTGTAGGAGAGCGTTGCAATCCGGTGACAGTAGCGCGGCGTGCAAAGCCTGAAAAGGTATTCCATAGTAGGACGAGTGCAGTGTGGCAATTTTTTAACCAAGATCCGAATGATCAGTCCAAAGTTATATGTAAGAAATGCTCCAAGGCCTTTAGCAGAGGGAAGAATCTACAAAGTTTAAATACAACGTGCATGCGTAGACATCTAACCAGCAGGCACTTGGAAGCATGGTCTAACTACCAAACTTCCCGTACCGTTGATGCACCTGCTCATATTGAAGCTAGTCAGCAACGCAACTTTGCTTCCCTCACTGGAAGCCCACCGGGTATGGCACCACCAGTAACAAATGTGGAGGTATTGTCGCAAGGCCAAAGCAGTCAGGGAATCACAAGGTTCTTGGTTGGAAACACTGTAGGTAGGCCCACATCAAGAATACCATCACCAAGCCTCTCTCAATCTGCCATGTCCACCACCACCCCCGCTAGTTCCACCATATGCAGCTCTCCAGTCCAGCTCAGCCTACAAGAGACTCTAGATAGGAAAAGAAAGTACTCAGATGATGCCCTACCGGTTGGTTGAAAGCGAAGCTTTCAAAGCCCTGATGGCCTACGCAGTACCACGCTATGACCTACCCAGTCGACACTTCTTTGCGAGAAGAGCCATCCCAGCACTACATCAACATGTCAAAGAACGCATTGTCCATGCACTGAGGCAATTGGTCAGTAGAAAGGCGCACCTAACAACTGATGCATGGACCAGTAGGCATGGCCAGGGACGTTACGTGTCCATCACGGCACACTGGGTTAATGTGGATGCAGGGTCCACAGGGGACAGCTATAGTGGCACAGTTCTGCCTAGACCACGGTCTAGGAAACAGTTGGCTGTAGGCATTTGCACCTCCTCCTCTTCCACAAGCGAAAGCTCGTCCACAGATCTCAGTCGCATGAACACTCCATCCGCAGCTGCCAGTGTTGCACCCGTGGTGTCCCATTATGGAACAGCTAGTGGTAAGCGTCAGCAGGCTGTGCTGCAAATGAAGTGTTTGGGCGACAACAGACACACCGCGGAAGTGCTGGCCGAGTACTTGCAGCAAGAAACTCAGTCATGGCTGGGCAGTGTACATCTTGAGGCAGGCAAGGTAGTCAGTGATAACGGAAGAAATTTTATGGCTGCCATAGCCCTTTCCGAAATGAAACACATACCTTGCCTGGCTCACACCTTGAACCTTGTGGTGCAGTGCTTCCTCAAGAATTACCCTGATTTACCAGCCCTGCTCCTGAAGGTGCTCGCACATCCGCCGGTCGCCCGTACACTCCAGCCGTATGCTTAACCATCAGCGATCGCTGAATCTTCCCCAGCACCGGCTAATAATAGACGTTGCAACAAGGTGGAACTCTACA
This sequence comes from Ranitomeya variabilis, assembly GCF_051348905.1. NCBI lineage: Eukaryota > Metazoa > Chordata > Amphibia > Anura > Dendrobatidae > Ranitomeya > Ranitomeya variabilis. The sequence continues at coordinate 656,723,666 of NC_135234.1, forward strand.
CTGCACATGCTTCAGAGGCTGTGCGAACAGAGGCGTGCTGTAATTTATTTGTGGGAGGATACACATACACGGGCAGGCAGTTGGATGGCAGACATGGAGTTGTCAGGTGTGCAGTGGTCGAAGCTCCAAGACCTCTGTCAAGTCCTTCAGTGTTTTGAGGAATGCACACGGCTGGTCAGTGCGGACGACACCATCATAAGCATGAGCATCCCACTAATGCGTCTGCTGATGCAAAGTTTGACGCACATCAAGGAGCAGGCGTCTGCAGCCGATGAGGGAAGCCTTGATGACAGTCAGCCATTGTCTGGTCAGGGAAGTCTCCGGGACGAGGTGGCAGAGGAGGAGGAGGATGATGGGGCTGAATATTTATGGGAGGAGGATGCTTCTCAGGGGGGCAATAGAAACTGGTGGCATTGCAAGGTCAGGTACAGGGTTTTTGCGGGCCACAAGTGATGTTGATTTGCAAGAAAGTGCTCCTCAACCCAGCACAAGCAGTGAATTGACACCTGGAACTTTGGCCCACATGGCAGAGTATGCCTTGCGTATCCTAAAACGGGACCCCCGCATTATCAAAATGATTACCGATGATGATTACTGGTTGGCCTGCCTCCTGGATCCACGATACAAAGGCAAATTACAAAATATCATGCCACATGAGAACCTTGAGCAAATATTGGCTACCAAACAAGCAACTCTTGTAGACCGTTTGGTTCAGGCATTCCCAGCACACAGCGGCGCTGATGGTTCTCACACAAGCTGTAGGGGGCAACATGGCAGAGGTGCTAGAGGTGCACAAAGCCGAAGTGGCATTTGGACAGAGGGGATTTCTCACCAGGTTGTGGAGTGATTTCGCAATGACTGCAGACACAACAGGTACTGCTGCATCGATTCAAAGTGACAGGAGACAGCATTTGTCCAGTATGGTTACCAACTATTTTTCTGCCATTATCGATGTTCTCCCTCACAGGTCATTCCCCTTTGATTACTGGGCATCTAAACTAGACACCTGGCCCCAATTGGCAGAATATGCATTACAGGAGCTCGCTTGCCCAGCTGCTAGTGTGCTCTCAGAAAGAGTCTTCAGTGCTGCTGGTTCAATACTGACCGAAAAAAGGACACGTCTGGCTCCCCGAAATGTTGATGATCTAACCTTCATTAAAATGAACCAATCATGGATTTCGAATTATTTTGCCCCACCTTCCCCTGCTGACACATAGCTTGCCAGAAAAATGTCTTGTTTTTGGCCTCCTCTTACTGACTGCTCCAATTCCGCCATTTGCAGGTGCCGAATGTCCACCATAGGCCATTTGTATACCTCCCTAAATGGGCTGACTCCCCCCACACATGGCCGTGGTCACAACGTGGCGCAAGCACCCGTGCGAGTGCCGTTTGCCTGGACAGGTGGGTGTGCCCACTCTTGGGCAACGGCACTGGCACAGGGTCCCTCATAGTACAATGAAGTGTCTCTGACGGTGGTGGTGGTGCACAACCAACGTCAGACACACTGTCGTAATATGAGGGGCCCTGGGCCAGTACCGCCACCCACGAGAGAGTGTTCCCCCCCAGCTCGAACTGTGCTCTACCACTTGCAAAGCTTACCTCTCCCTGCCCCACCACTGTGTAGTCTGTGCTGTTAAATCCTTAAATGGCACTGCCATAACAAATTTGTTGCAATGATAGATGATAGTAAAAATATACAGGAGCCCTGGCCTCCATTTAGACCCCTTAATACTTTGCGCCAACTACCCCTGTCTGCAACTCTGCAGAGGAGCCCACCCCTGTACCTCGGTATGCCACCAGTTTATTTATGACCAATTCCTTGGCTGACATTTAGCCCACTTTAGAATTTTGGCCTACTAACTGTGTCAGCCACTTCTAACAGTTGACCTCCGCTGAACAAAGCTATGCCACCTCTGTACTCCTGTTACCAATTGTGAACTGCATGTAGCCTACTTACTTATTTGTGCCTAGTAACTGTGTCAGCCTCTCATAACAGTTGTCCTCCCAGGCTGAAACAAGCTAGGCCACCTGCTTAGTCCTGCTAGCAGTTTTGAACTGCATTTAGCCACCTTTTTTATGTTAGGCCTCTGTCTGTCTGTCTGTCTGCTCCACACATTGCAACTGTCCCCCCCGAAACAAGCTAGGCCGCCTGGTTAGTCCTGCTATCAGTTTAGAACTGCATGAAGCCACCGTTTTTTATTTTAGGCCTCTGTCTGTCTGTCTGTCTGTCGGCGCCACACATTACAACTGTCCCCCCCCCCTGAAACAAGCTAGGCCGCCTGGTTAGTCCTGCTAGCAGTTTTGAACTGCATTTAGACACCTTTTTTTAGGTTAGGCCTCTGTCTGTCTGCTCCACACATTACAACTGTCCCCCCCCCCGAAACAAGCTAGCCCGCCTGGTTAGTCCTGCTATCAGTTTAGAACTGCATGAAGCCACCGTTTTTTATTTTAGGCCTCTGTCTGTCTGTCTGTCTGTCGGTGCCACACATTACAACTGTCCCCCCCCCCACGAAACAAGCTAGGCCGCCTGGTTAGTCCTACTTGCAGTTTTGAACTGCATTTAGACACCTTTTTTTAGGTTAGGCCTCTGTCTGTCTGTCTGCTCCACACATTACAACTGTCCCCCCCGAAACAAGCTAGGTCGCCTAGTTAGTCCTGCTAGCAGTTTAGAACTGCATGAAGCCACCGTTTTTTATTTTAGGCTTCTGTCTGTCTGTCTGTCGGCACCACACATTACATCTGTCCCCCCCCTGAAACAAGCTAGGCCGCCTGGTTAGTCCTGCTAGCAGTTTTGAACTGCATTTAGACACCTTTTTTTAGGTTAGGCCTCTGTCTGTCTGTCGGCGCCACACATTACAACTGTCCCCCCCCCCCCGAAACAAGCTAGGCCGCCTGGTTAGTCCTGCTAGCAGTTTTGCACTGCATTTAGACAGCTTTTTTTAGGTTAGGCCTCTGTCTGTCTGTCTGTCGGCGCCACACATTACAACTGTCCCCCCCCTGAAACAAGCTAGGCCGCCTGTGTACTCCTCTTACCAATGTAGAACAGCATTTAGCCTACTTATTTATTTTGTCCTAGTAACTGTGTCAGACTCTCACAACAGTTGTCCTCCACCGCTGAACCCAGCAGGGCCGCTTGTGTACTCCTCTTACCAATTGTGAACTGCATATATCGTTCTTTTTTATTTTACGCATACTCAGTGTGTCAGAGCCACTAATTACACTTGTCCTCCTCACTTGTCCTCCTCCCCTGAACCACGCTATGCCGACCGTGTACTCCTATTACAAATTTTGAACTGCAATTAGCCACCTTTTTTAATTGTTGCCCTACTCTGTCTGTCTGAGCCACTTATTACAGTTGTCCTCTGCTGAACAAAGCTATGCCGCCTGTATACTCCACTAACCAATTTTGAACTGCATTTTGCCTACTTTCTTATTTATGCCTACTAACTGTGTCTGCCTCCCATTACAGTTGTCCTCCACTCAACAAAGCTGAGCCTCAGTTTTCATCCGATGTCAGATATTAAACTGCATTTGGCCTACTTGTTTGGTTGGGCCTACTAACGGTGTCTGCCACTGCTTGGTGTTCTACTCCACTGAACAAAGCTGAGCTTCAATCTTCAGGCTTTCGGCCTACATAACACATGAAACTGCATTTGGCCTACTAGTTTGGTTGGGCCCTAGTAACGGTGTCTGCCGCTCCTTGCTTTTCTCCTCCACTGAACAAAGCTGAGCTTCAATCTTCAGGCTTTCGGCCTACATAACACATGAAACTGCATTTGGCCTACTAGTTTGGTTCGGCCCTAGTAACGGTGTCTGCCGCTCCTTGTTTGTCTCCTCCACTGAACAAAGCTGAGCTTCAATCTTCAGGCTTTCGGCCTATAGGAAATTTTAAACTGCATTTGGCCTACTAGTTTAGTTGGGCCCTAGTAACGGTGTCTGCCGCTCCTTGCTTGTCTCCTCCACTGAACAAAGCTGAGCTTCAATCTTCAGGCTTTCGGCCTATAGCAAATTTTAAACTGCATTTGGCCTACTTGTTTGGTTGGGCCTACTAACAGTGTCTGCCGCTGCTTGGTGTTCTCCAATGAACAAAGCAGTGCCGCCTGTTTACTCCTGTTACCAATTTTGAACTGCATTTAGCCTACTTTATTCTTTGGGACTATATCTGTGTTTCCTCCTCATCCTGCCCATTGCCCAGCCACTGCTAGATGAGTCTGCTGGTACATTGACCCAGACCACTACATTCCCCTTGCACTCTACACAGCCAGAATCTGACCCTGCTGAAAGTCAGGTTCCCCTTCCCGCATACTATACCACCTTACACGGGGACAAAGAGGAAGGTGCAGATGAAAGTGCAGGTTCCTTCATCAGGTGGGGGAGCATACTCGTTGGCGACGTCACTGGCACAGGGCCCCTCATAGTACGCAAAAGTGTCTCTGCCGGTGGGAGGCGCCCCCGCCGTCAAACACACCGCCGTACTTTAAGGGGCCCTGTGCCAGTGCCAATGCGAACAAGTGGGCCCCCCCTGCTTGCTCGGGATCACAGCACTTGCAAAGTTTTAATACTTACCTCTCCCGGCTCCACCGCCATGACGTAGTCCGCGTTTCCTGGGCCCACAAAAAACTTGAGCCAGCCCTACCCCCCTCCCCACAACTTTAGCCAAATGACCCCCAATTTTCAATGCCTAACTATTATTATAAGGTAAATTAAGATTCACAAGCTTAAGTGACAAGAATTGATGTTTTTTACATTAAAATGGGCACTGTTGGTGTTTTCCTGTCCTCCACTCACTGCTGACTTTGATTCCCCATTGACTTACATTGGGTTTCGTGTTTCGGTCGATCCCCGACTTTTCGCGATAATCGGCTGATTTCACTCGACCCGACTTTTGACAAAGTCGGGTTTCGCGAAACCCGACTCGATCCTAAAAAAGTAAAAGTCGCTCAACCCTACTCATCAGTTCTTTGGTTTTGCCTCATCTTGGGATTTTTTGTCTTTTTTAAGAGGAATGATTTTGCCAATCTTGGTCCACCGGTGTCCAGAAGACTGATGAGTCAAATGTCTTTCATACTTAAGCTTATCTTACTCAGAAAAGGATATTAACCATTCCAGCACTAAAGAATCGTTGTATCTCAGCATGCCCAATTCATATTTTGCTGATCGATGGGCCCAAGCAAACAATCTGCATGCATATGACAGAGTTGGGTGGACATCGCTAGAGAGTTTGGGCAGTCTATGGTCAGCATTAGGTAGAGAAATTAAGATCTTTAGAGAGCTTTACATAGCAGACCAGGCACCTGCTATGGACCCAAGTTGGCCGCTAACTGGTTCCCAAAGGGAAAAAAATAGTCAAAAGATTAATGCTGTACTTTGGGTAGGGCAAACAACATCCCTCATATGGAGTTTGTGGAGGTTAGTAGGACCCCATTAATATGATTACCATGCGGTCTAAATGACCCTAGGCCATTGGCAGTAGGTCACAAAAGATTTTGGAATCTACGATTAAAACTCGTCAGCTATTTTTCTACGCCCAGGCTACTATTTTCATGATGAAACACAATAAATAATAATTTCTTTTAGTTTGCTTTGGTGGATTGAAAACCCTTTCTCATCTAGATTTTGGACTGGTTTGCTGACGATCCATACATACCTGAGAATACATATCCGATGGGTAATATTTGCTTTGTGTGTTGCAGATACAACTATTATCACAAACAATCAGGAGCTTTAGGAAAAACACTATAGGAATTTTCACCATGGGGAGTTGTACGGCAGCTGTGTTTTTCTTCAGCGCATCATTATAAATGTAACACATTTTGTCCTTCTCTTTCCACGGTAGTTTTTCTCCACGTTGCACCGTTAACATTAACAACCCTGTTTACAATCCAGTTGGGTTTACTAAAGTCATTAGCATATGTAGTACGCTGTCCAGATTTATTGCTTTGTATTTATTTAATTGGCACCAGGGCATTATTGTAAAACAATTACCAGAAACAGATTTTGAAAGGGAATTTTAATCCATACCTCAAGAACAAGACATTTTAATGTCCTTTATTGAGCTGTGCATCTTAACAGCACTGACATCTCCGGCGAGATTACAGGAAGCGCCTTCTCATGGCTGTGCACTAAGCTATCGCTCGCGTCATCACCGTATCTTAGCATATCACTTACACTGACTGCTCATCACAACGCCACATCAATATGAATACTGCTGTTTCCAACTACCGCTGTCCGGAGAGCCCGCAGATTTCTTACAGGGCAGTCAATGTAGTCAGGAGCGATGGAGCCAATAGTAGTGACAGCTAATAAATCATCACGCTCTAACAGAGACGTACAGTGTGTGCGAAGATGGACATGTAACATAGAGTAAAAGACCATTAAGTGCCAATGATGAGGAACGTCAGCACAAATTTTGCTGTAAATGAGCCCAACATGACGTTTCCAACAGTGTTGTGTCAATCTTGCGAAATATCTGGGATCAAATGTAGCAAATATTGGTCTCATAAGTTTGAAGGTGTCAAACACAATCAGTACCGGATGTACACAATTATTCTAGCAATATTGCTGCTACCTGGGAATTGGGAATCCTACGTCGAGGTGGTGGTAGTTTGCTTCTTCCTTTACACAGTGGTAAAATATTTAGAATCGAGAGTCGGCAGTGGTTGATACCTTTTAATGGCTAACTGAAAAGATGGTAACAAATTGCAAGCTTGCAATTTGTTACCATCTTTTCAGTTAGCCATTAAAAAAAGGTATCAACCACCGAGGACTCTCAATTCTAAATATTTTTCTATCTACTGGCTAACACGGTACCAAGATATATATCTTTCCTGTATTTACACAGTGGTGTGACTTTTATAATTACCGTAGGTAGAGCTTAGATTAATTTGTATTGAGATTCCTGGTGCCTGTATGACATATTGTATCCTATAAAGGTTGCCATTTTCTGCCACTTTTGGGAGTCCGACAGTTGGGTCTTATGCACCTTTATCTTTTGTTGCTCTATAACGTTGACTGTTATGGGTTGAAACACAATCAGGAGTGAGCGAGAAGGCCAGACCCACGTGTGTATGCAAGTCCCGGGCAGTAACATACGTACAAAATGGCAGAATAAAGCTAGCAATGAAGTGCTGAGGAGAATTAGGGGCTGAGCTGCTATTAGGCAGTGGGGGTAAGCTGCAAATTACTATTTGGGTTAAAAAATATTGAGATTTGAGAGTCCTCAGGGGTTGATACCTTTTAATGGCTATAACCATGAAAATGTACCAACTACTGAGGACTCTCAAATCTAAATATTTTTCTATCTACTGGATAACACGGTACAAAGATATATATCGTTCCTGTATTTGGGTTAAAGTGACCTGCAACTCTGAGACTGAAAATGGCTATACAGTCCGCATATATACTAGCCTTACTTGGTGCCCTCCTTTGTCTCCCGCTACCTCCACTGATCAGATTGGCTTTCCATTTCTCCTGCTTCAAGACCACCGCCACAAAGGCATGTGCAAGAGCAGTGGTAAGTCTCAACCACACTGTAAGTGCTGTTGGATTGAAAAGGCAGAGGACACGTGGTTTACTTAGTACTGCACTCCCCATGTTACTGTGGCAGCCATGCTGGAAGCAGGAGGATAGCTGATCTGAGCACAGGAGACAGCAGGAGGCAAACGGAGGGCACGAAGAAGGGTGAATATACAAGAGAAACATAGAGTCACTTTTCAGTCCCAGGATGATGGGTCGCTTTAAGCTATAAATGTGTAACATGAAGCCACATTTTTCATTCGCTTTTTGCCATCTTAGTTTATCCTTGACTTATCGGATGTTCTGGTTTCAATCTTGACCAGAGTTTCTTGTTTTCAGCTAAACAGCATGAAGATTGAGGTAATACCTATTAGGGTAGGCACATACTGTCGGAGGCCACAGTCAGGATGGATGCTAAGAAGGGATGAGCGGACCTGTAGATGTTTGGGTTCAACAGAACTTTAGTCCAAAGATTGGTTCAGTTACCATATACCAGAACTCTACCCAAACTTGAGCCTGAACCTCACAGTAGACAATGGGGGCCCAAACTTTGATGCTGTAAAATGTCTCTCTCTCCTCAGCATCCAAACACTAAAACGGACTTGCAAGAGAACTCCATGTTCAGAATTCAGTACCGAACAATAATTGTCTAGCACGAACCCCAAACTTTACAGTCCAGGTTTGCTCATCTCTAATGCTGATGCATCCATCATCCATAGAGACCCATGGTAAAAAAAAAAATGTATATTGTATGGTATAATTTTCTTTGCAGTTGGTCCTTTATATAGGAAAGTGCAGTCTGCTGGGCTCCTCTATAATAATAAAAAATGTTATGTTGGCCTCCATCTGGTGAATGGGTGGGAAAGTTACAGTATATATCGGGAAAAGCTCCTGGTTTATATTGTAGGCTAATTGCATAGACACAGTGTGTACATAGCCTTACAACCAATAGTTTGCTTAATCTCGCCTCATTCTAACAATGGTTTATTCACAAGATATTATTGATTAAGGCTATGAATATTAATAAACACTATATCTATTGTGCTTGAAGGAATGGCTGTGATACAAATCATACATACCGTATACATAGTTTCCAACAATTTTAAATGGGTTGTAAGAGTTCAGAAAAATATGACTGCTTTTAGGCTGGGTTCACATTGTGTTTACAGCAGCCCGTTCAACACATACGGTAACGGGCTGCTGTAAACGCAAGTGCCGGTATGGCAGCACGCTAGCGCAGATAATGCATCTGCTAGCTCTATCTGCGCTAGCAGTGACGGACCCGGAAACGCTGCAGCCCGCGTCTCAGGGTCCGTCACTCATTGACGGCACATCCCTAGCGCACGCCCATTGTGGGCGTGCGCTAGCGATGCATCCGACATAGGAATTAATGGCGGCCTTAACGGACTACGTTACACCGCATTTATGCCGCGGTGTAACGTAGTTCGTCTAACGGATGCCCATAACGCAGTGTGAACCTGGCCTTAGCCAAAAACTGCACCTCTCTTATCCATGGGTGGCGTCTGATGTTATGTCTTTGCCCTATTTGCATTAGCGGAATTAGATATAATACCATTAATATCCAATTGGAAGAGATTTCTGGAAGAAAATTGCCATTATTATCATCTTAAACACTAGAATTGACAATAAATTTCCAATATTGGGCAGCTGAGGGTACTGACTTTTTTCGGTAATGTAGCAATGATCATGTGTGAAATTAATATTTTAGCTACATACTACTAACTAGCTGTTTCCAGCCAGCTAACGCTCGGCACGCTCATTGCTATCTAATTAACGCTGCTGGGTAATGTGTGGGGATGGAGCCTTGTGTGGTAATGTGAGGGGACGGAGCCTCGTGTGGTAATGTGTGGGGACGGAGCCTCGTGTGGTAATGTGTGGGGACAGAGCCTCGTGTGGTAATGTGGGGGGATGGAGCCTCGTGTGGTAATATGGTGGGGGGGCGGGATTGTGTGTGGTAATGTGTGGGGACGGAGCCTCGTGTGGTAATGTGTGGGGTGGGATTATGTGTGGTAATGTGGGGGTGGGATTATGTGTGGTGATGTGGTGGGGGGCGGGATTATGTGTGGTGATGGGGGGGCGGGATTATGTGTGGTGATGGGGTGGGGGGTGGGATTATGTGTAGTGATGTGGTGGGAGGGCAGGATTATGTATTATAATGTGGTGGGGGGGCGGGATTATGTATTATAATGTGGTGGTGGGCGGTATTATGTGTAGTGATGTGGTGGGGGGGCGGGATTATGTGTGGTGATGTGGTGGGGGCGGGATTATGTGTGGTAATGGGGTGGGGGGTGGGATTGTGTGTGGTGATGGGGTGGGGGGGCGGGATTGTGTGTGGTGATGGGGTGGGGGGGCGGGATTGTGTGTGGTGATGGGGTGGGGGGGCGGTATTGTGCGTGGTGATGGGGTGGGGGGGCAGAATTGTGTGTGGTGATGTGGTGGGGGGGCGGGATTGTGTGTGGTGATGTGGTGGGGGCGGGATTATGTGTGGTGATGTGGTGGGGGCATGATTATGTGTGGTAATGGGGTGGGGGCGGGATTATGTGTGGTGATATGTTGGGGGCGGCATTATGTGGTAATGTGGTGGGGGGGCGGGATTATGTGTGGTAATGTGGTGGGGGGCGGGATTATGTGTGGTAATGTGGTGGGGGGATTATGTGTGGTAATGTGGTGGGGTGCGGGATTATGTGTGGTAATGTGGTGGGGGGCAGGATTATGTGTGGTAATGTGATGGGGGGCGGGATTATCTGTGGTGATGTGGTGGGGGGTGGGATTATGTGTGGTGGTGAGGGGGCGGGATTATGTGTGGTAATGTGGTGGGGGGGTGGGATTATGTGTGGTAATGTGGTGGGGGGGCGGGATTATGTGTGGTGGGGGGGCGGTATTATGTGTGGTGATGTGGTGGGGGGCAGGATTATGTGTGGTAATGTGGTGGGGGGGTGGGATTATGTGTGGTAATGTGGTGGGGGGGCGGGATTATGAGTGGTGGGGGGCAGGATTATGTGTGGTAATGTGGTGGGGGGCGGGATTGTGTGTGGTGATGTGGTGGGGGGTGGGATTATGTGTAGTAATGTGGTGGGGGGGCGGGATTATGTGTGGTAATGTGGTGAGGGGGCGGGATTATGTGTGGTAATGTGGTGGGGGTGGGATTATGTGTGGTAATGTGGTGGGGGGCGGGATTATGTGTGGTAATGTGGTGGGGGCAGGATTATGTGTGGTAATGTGGTGGGGGCGGGATTATCTGTGGTAATGTGGTGGCGGGCGGGATTATGTGTAGTAATGTGGTGGGGGGCGGGATTATGTGTGGTAATGTGGTGGGGGCGGGATTATGTGTGGTAATGTGGTGGGGGCGGGATTATCTGTGGTAATGTGGTGGCGGGCGGGATTGTGTGTGGTGATGTGGTGGGGGGCGGGATTATGTGTGGTGATGTGATGGGGCGGGATTGTGTGTGGTAATGTGGTGGAGGGTGGGATTGTGTGTGGTGAAGTGTGGGGGCGGAGCTACTGTGCAGGGGGTGGGATTAGCGAGTAATCACGATGCCTCTTATATATATAGATGCATGTTTGTATTGCCATTGTGACGTTTCAGATCATGATAGTAGGGTCCTTATTCTGAAGCCAAGATAACACAGGGAGACATATGCCATCCAATGCTCCCTGGGACAAAGGTATGGAAATTCGCTCTCTGAAAGGAAGAAATCTGGTTCTCTAGTGCCACCTATGTTCAGATGAGAAATTACACTGGAACACTAGTGATATGGGAAGAATCATTACTGTGTGTATATGGTCAGATCAAGTCATGAAAAAGATTGTTACATCACTGGTTATAGACATCCCTAAGTGATGGACATTTATACAACCAGATATATCGATGCTGCAGAATTTTTAGGCTTATACCAATACCTAGTCAAGCAACAAATCTGCCATTTTGGGGTAAATTATTGCAGAATAGATTTACCCCAAGAAGAAGATGATCCATCCATCCCCTGAATAGGTAGGTGGATCATCTGCAATCTTAATTTCTCATAATTGGCTCATGTGTAGTAAATTGCTACTTTGATAACTGGCTCTCCTGTATAGCCTACACAGGGATGGATCTTCTATCACTTTCTCCGGTATCACCGTATAATGTGAATAGGTCATGATTTTGTAATGGAAATGTACATCCATTTTAGAGAATCCAAACAAAAAGCAAAGCCAGTGAACAATGCAATAGATAACAGGGCATGATGATTGGACCGTACATGCCAAGACTCCTCTGATATTAGCTGTCTGCTGAAACGAAGCCCTTTGTAAGCAGTACACTATGGTTAGTGCAGAAATGAATCACTTTAATACCAATTCCTTCTGGGCAATTTTCGATGTTATAACCTGATACACAAAATAATTGGAATAAAAACAACCAGGTCTATAAAGGAAAGGAGCTAAAAGCATTTTATTATGCGACTAATCATGTTTTGCACAGTGCATGCAGGAGAGGGATTTTTGAAAACACCATTACTTCTTAATATGGCTGATTTGGCTGTGTCTGCATTTGGAGTCCAATATGGGAACATCCATGCACTTTGATAAATCACAACATCTAATGGATACATGGCATTACATTTCATTCAGATGCACATAAAAAAAATCTGTATTTCTGTGGCTGGGCTAAAGAGGTATTCCCATGTAAGTAATTGACAGCATAACGCTATGATATGCCATCACTTAAAGGGTTTACCCAGGACTTTTTTTTAACTATGGGCCTAAAAACTAACAGGCAGGTAGTTGCTAACTACCTTACTGTTCTACCCAGCAGATCGGCTATAGGAGGATTATCTTCAAGTCAGACAGGAGAGGGATATGGTTCTTTATTATTTTTGGTCTTTTACAGGCGACATGGGTATCAGAGGATTAGACAAAAAGGTGAGTATAACTTTGCTTTTTTATTTTTAATTAAAATAAAGGTGTCAGTGTCTTTATTTTTATTAAAGGACCTGGGCTAGATATCAGCTGCCAATACGAAGCTGACATCAACCCCAATACTATTACCCCACTTGCCAACAAGCCAGGGCAAGTGGGAAGAGTGGGGCTAAGAGCCAGAATGTTTTTAGTTTGGGAGTGGGCAAATATCCATGACCCCTTCTTAGGCTATTAATATCAGCATGCAGCTGTCTGCCTAGCCTTGATAGTTCTTAATTATAGGGAGACCCTAAATCATTTATTTTTGGGGGTCCCCGATTTTAATAACCAGTAAAAGCTAAGTATACAGCTGTTAACTGATATTAATAGCCTGGGAAGCTCCATGGGTGTTACCTCCTTCCCAGGCTATAAACATCAGCCCCAGCTGTCTGGTTTCTCTCTGCTGGTAAACAATATTTTGTGGGATCCCACTGTACAAATTATATATATATATATATATCACTCACATATGTGTAGTTATCTATCTATATATCTCTCTATCTATTGAAGAATATTTCATTTGAAAACTGTCTTTAAATGACATAAAGAATTCCTCTATCTAAAAGCTAAAGTTAAAATTGTTTTGTATACGGATTACATAAACATTACACATGTCATGCAAATGCTAGGTGAGAAAAATAGCATTGTACTTGCATAAAAATCACATAACACTTGCATGACACTCATCTGACTTTTCAGGAACAAAATCGTACCGATTTTATTCATGCTGATGGTTATGGGCCCTTTGGCCGGAGTCACATTATCGTACAATATGGCCGAGTGCTATGCGAGAAAACATTGCATAGCACTCGACCCAGTATTATTCTATGGGTCAATCCAGATCAGTGTATTTTTACTCTGCCGTATTCGGCAGATAAGTCTATGGGTGCGAGTGACACAACGCACAGCCCTCAGATATCATCTTCGTGCGGTGCGATATGTAAAGGGGTGCCACATCACTACCCCCCTTAAAGGTTGTTATGCTGCTATGTATATAGTATGTTGCTACCAAGGGTGAACCTAGCCTCTCTGCTGCCTGAGGTGAACTTTAAAACGGCGCCCCCCCCCCAATCACAAGTATGTCAGCGCCATCACACACACATACGAGAACCACACAGAAGACTCCAGAACAAGGATCATTAATGGCAATTGCAGGCTTGGCACAAACATACACAGTGATGGCTGGCAGAGCTGTGGTCCTGTAGGCAGACACAGTCCTGCATCCTTAGAGCACAGGAGGCAGCACTGATTGCCAACCTATTATCTCTGGCACACGCTTACAAAACTCTGGGAACCTCCAATGTGGCCGCTGCCTGGCACTGACCAGTCAGACATGTCCACCATGCAGCATCGTCCGCACACCACATGCAACAACCTGTAGTCTGAGCATCAACAAGCCGCCACTGCACTAACCTGGTAAAATGGCGCATCTTCCCTAACAGACCATTCCTCGTTCTCCCAAAGTGCTTAGCCAGTCACAAGCACCGCACACAGGGCTGTCCGGAGCTAATAGCAGAGGCCTTCCAATGGATCCAATTACCAAAGGATGTGGGAGTGGGAAGAGGGACAAGCTCTACCGAAAAACCGCCGCTCGTAAGGAACACTGCTGGAATGACTGTATGTATGGAGGGGCAGCAATGGGCCTGGTGTGTAAGTTATAGGCAATTAGTCCTGCAGAAGAGGCATATGTGAAAGGGACAATGCATCCTGCACCAGGGGGGTATATAGAAATCATGGGGCCCCATAGCAGAAATTCTAACTGGCCCACCCCTCAAAAAAAGAATATTTGGCTGGGTCACATAATATTTCACATCTTTGCTGCCGTTACAAAGTAATTTTCCTCCTATTGAAGCCCCTAAATTCCTCTCTCATTCTTTCATTGCCCCCATAAAGTGTGATGCCAACAAAAATGTCCCAAAAATACTGTGATCCCCCAGAGTGAATTGCTCCACAGGACCCTCCACACACACAGCATGATGACCCTACTGCACTCCCCTTCAACTACCTCGGCACAGTATGATTCCCAACTGTGACCCCCACTGTTGTGAATTCCGTTCTTGGGCTCCCTCCTGTGGTTATGAATGGTACTTTTGTGGGTTCTGCCCTTGGGCTCCCTCTGGTGGTTTTGAGTGGAACTACTGCTCCTTGAGTTTAGCCGTAGCAGCTGCTTTCACTAATCGGCTCCCCTGGCCTTGCTATTTAACTTGGCTCTGGTCTGTAGTTCATGCCAGCTGTCAATGTTCTCTGGGTTGGATTCAGATCTCTCCTTGGATTTCTCTGTTGGCCTGTCCATTTCAGCATAAGATAAGTTCTTGCTAGTTCTTTGGTTGTCCATTTGCTTTGGACTTTACTGCTCAGTTTAAGTTATGTTTCTTTTTGTCCAGCTTGTCATTATGAAATATTCAGGCTAGCTGGAAGCTCTGGGGAAGCAGATTTGCCCCTCCACACCATGAGTCGGTGTGGAGATCTTTTTTGTAAACTCTGCGTGGATTTTTAGTTTTTAATACTGACCGCACAGTATCCTTTTCTATTTCTGTCTATCTAGATTAGAATTGGCCTCCTTTGCTAAAATCTGTTTTCATTTCTGTGTATGTCATTTCCCTCTCTACTCACAGTTAATAATTGTGGGGGGCTATCTTTCCTTTTGGGAATTTCTCTGAGGCAAGATAGTTTTCTGTTTCCATCTTTAGGGGTAGTTAGTTCTTAGGCTGTGACGAGGTGTCTAGGGAGAATCAGGAACACTCCACGGCTATTTATAGTGTTGGTGTTAGGATTAGGAACTGTGGTCAGTAAAGCTACCACCTCCTCAGAGCTTGTCCCATGAGTCATTTTACCCACCAGGTCATATCAGTGCTTCTCCGTAACCACCAGGTCATAACACCCCACACAGCCCTCCATGTAGCATAATGGACCCACATACAGTATAATGGCCCCTACATCTCTTCACACTGTATAACGGCCCCCAACACAGCCCTCAAATCGCCCTCTGTAAAGTATAAAGGTTTCTTCATAGCCCTCATTATTAAACCACAGAAAAAAATTAAAAAAACAACTCACCATGGCCATCTAATACTATGCACAAGCTGGGTGCAGAGAACTTCCCAAGATGGAGATGCGGGCAGTGCCCTCATAGCCCTCCAAGTATTATCATTCCCACCACAGAGCTTTACAAATATAATGGTTTCCATGTAGTATAATTGGCTCCATATATTATAATGCACCCCCATAGCCCTCCATATAGTATAATGCACCCCCATAGAAAATGCACCCTATAATTCTCCATATATTATAATGCACCCCCATAATCCTCCATATATTACAATGCACCCCATAATCCTCCATATATTGTAAGGCAACCCCAGAGTCCTCCATATATTATAATGCACCATCCATAGCCCTTCAAATACTATAATGCATCCCCCACAGCCCTCCATATACTATAATGCATGCCCTATAGCCCTCCATATACTATACAGCACCCCCATGTGCAATACAGCACCACCCCCATATACAGCACAGCACCCCTATATGCAGCACAGCACCCCCATATACAGCACAGCACCCCTATATACAATACAGCACAGCACCCCCCATATACAGCACAGAACCCCTATATATAGCGGTACCGCAGTTTGGGACAGGAGCTTGAGAAGTGGTCCTTGACCAGTACAGGGACATAGGTCGCTCACCATATGGCAGATCATAGCTTGGGCAGACGCCCTCTGTACCAGTGGGAAACGGATGAGGGAACTCTCAGGCATAGTGGGCTTGCATAGGGACGACATTGTGTTACCGCATGAGGCGATACGTCCCCGTAATGTACTGAAGGATGTAGGAGAAAGAGTAGGCAGAGCGGAGAACGTGAACTGTATGGAACCTAATGCTGATGATGTAACTGACAAGAATGTGAGGGGACAAGCAAATAGCAAAGTTCATTGTTTTAAGATTGAAACAGAATTTGACTCTTATTGTACAACGGAAGCAGCGGAACTTCAGCCAGCCCGATGGAACCTAGATGGTGCAGAGGGTGAAGTGAAAGGTATGCTGCATAAGGGACATTGTATGTAACTGGGGGCCAGGGCACGCGTAACCAGTTATCCTCAGCCACGACTATGGCCCTGGCTCAGCGGAGGAGATGTAGAAATTAATTTCTCTGCCTCCTCCACAGCTGTGCTCTGATCCTCTCTGTGCAAGAGGATCGGAACACAGTAGCATAACAATCTTTTCCCGCTCACAGAGCAGGAGGCGAGGGTCATTAGCATATCGTATATGATGCTCTCGCATCAGATGCCATACGCTATTGTGACTCCAACCTTATAGTCATACCTGAACTCTGTAGCCAAGGGAGGCCCAAAAAGTCTTTTTGGATCATATGAGGAGACCAGTACAATTAAAGACCCAAAAAGTCCCAAAATTTCTCTACTAGCTTTGTTGCTTTTCTAAAAGTAAGTGCTTAGCAAAATGGCTGGGGCCTACCACCAGACAACAAATTTATTTTAATATGCGCCACAAACATTCTAGCTGAAATCTACTGCATCTCTTGTCTGGTGTAGATATCATGTAAAGGTGCACAAACAACCTAAGAAATGCAAAAATGTATCAAGTGGTGTACACAACTTTATAAAATAGGTACATCTTAAGACCACGACACACTTTAGACTACTGTTGGCCGAACCAGCTGATATCGATGGGTGCAGCTTACAGCAATATGGATGGGGTTGTCGGCCAACTGATGGTTGGGAGAGATGGCGATCATGCATGACCGATTTTGGACTGTCGATCGCATTGTTCTCAGGTAGATAAGCTGCCGGCCGATGGGTCAGTTGGTGGCTTTCTCGTGCAGAACATAGGAGCGCGTCTGTGCGAATTCTCCTTTGTATGGGAGATTCGGTTACTGTGCATGTAATGTGTATTGCCAGATTTTCTCCAGCAGACTACAGGTTCAAGAATGGACGACACACCAATCTTGATATATTCCATTCTCTGTCTGTAGAAGTTAATTGAGCTTTGTCTGGAGAATAGTAGACAGATAAGATGTTGCGGTTATTAGCCTATGAAAACTGGCTAACGACATTACGAGAAGCTTCAGGAATTACTATAGTAATCATACTACAGAAAAATTGGGGAGTTTGCAATCCTGGCTTTCATAGCATATTGCACTATACATCATGCATCTGACAGCCTCCTACACACACCTGTCCATTATGCTTTCCAGCAATGTTTGTGAGTGAAGAACGTTCAGCGCTGTCATACATGTAGCTCTTCTTCCCCAAACAGTCATTTTCTGTCAGTAGGTAGACAAGGAAATCACCAATCACCCTGCTCAGTGTATTAACAGATCTGGCACCTGAAAATAAACACACCGCATCCCTGTAAGGTACACCATGATGTCTTCACATGGCCGATGAGATTGGCTATGGGCTGTTCTGTTAGGACAAGACCTGCATTAGCTTACATCATAAACTGATAAAAGGTAACACATGACTTTTTTAATCATTAGGATAGTTATTTGGACTAACATTTGGAGCCCAAGTCATTATTGCACTTGTGCCAGTTTTTTGTTGACTTTTTGGTGTTTTTGTGCCTTTTTTGTATGCACCATGTTCATCTTTCCATTAGCGACTTTTTTTTAAGTCTATTTTATATGTGTTCACCTATTCTTTTACTTCTTCACTGAAGGCGAGGTTTGTCGCATATGTGTGCGAGTCCCTCCTATAGTAGTTTTATGTACACTAGAAATGTTCGAGCAATTTTCGAGACATTTTGAAAACAATTTGATTTTTTGCTCTTAAGAGTCACAAAATGGTTAAAGACAGAAAAAAACACCACTTTCCACAAATTCATGAACTGTGTGCACCATTTTGATTAATGTGGCAGATAAAATGTCAATGCAAATGATGAATCAGGCCCTTGGTATTTGAGTAATGGCCCCATTAATCCTACATAAAAAGGACTGCAGAAATGCTTTCATCTGCCATCTTCATGGGTTTTTTTTAATATACAATGCCTTGAAAAAGTATTCATACCTCGTTGTGAACTTTCCACATTTTTTCACATTACACCCACAAACTTAATGTATTTTATTGGGATTTTATGTGAAATACCAACACAAAGTAGTAAGTATTTGTGAAGTGTAAAGGAAATGATCAGGGGCGTAACTACCGCGGTCGCAGCGGTCGCCATTGCGACCGGGCCCCGCAGGTCAGGGGCCCCGGGCCGGCAGGTCTGAGCAGGGCCAGGCTGGCCATCGGGCACTTCTGGCAAATGCCAGAAGAGCCGATGCCAGTAGTGGGCCGCTGCACTGTTCCTCCCCCGGAACCCCCCCCCAGTGCCGCCGCCGCCGCCGCCGCATTTAACTATACCGGCGTCTATGACACCGGTATAGTTCAATGCAATGATGGGAGGAGAGAGCGTCATCTGACGCTTCCTCTCCCATCATTCCCCGCTCTGCCTCTGACAGTACACTGCGGGTGCGCGATGACGTCATATCATCGCGCACCTGCAGTGTCCTGGGCAGACTGCAGCCGCCAGGAGCAGCGCGGGCAAAAGGAAAGGTGAGGAGAGTTTTTTTTTTTTTTCTTTTTAACCGGACTGTGGGGCCATTATCGGGGGGGGGGGGGGGAGATGAGATGAGATGTGGGCTGTGCTCTATATATCCCTGTGCGGGCTCTGCTGTATATACCCCTGTGGGGGCTGTGCTGTATATATCCCTGTGCGGGCTCTGCTGTATATATCCCTGTGCGGGCTCTGCTGTATATACCACTGTGCGGGCTCTGCTGTATATACCACTGTGCGGGCTCTGCTGTATATACCACTGTGCGGGCTGTGCTCTATATACCACTGTGCGGGCTCTGCTGTATATAACACTGTGCGGGCTGTGCTGTATATACCACTGTGCGGGCTCTGCTCTATATACCACTGTGCGGGCTGTGCTCTATATACCACTGTGCGGGCTGTGCTCTATATACCACTGTGCGGGCTGTGCTCTATATACCACTGCGGGCTGTGCTGTATATACCACTGTGCGGGCTGTGCTGTATATACCACTGTGCGGGCTGTGCTGTATATACCACTGTGCGGGCTGTGCTGTATATACCACTGTGCGGACTGTGCTCTATATACCACTGTGCGGGCTCTGCTGTATATACCACTGTGCGGGCTCTGCTGTATATACCACTGTGCGGGCTCTGCTGTATATACCACTGTGCGGGCTCTGCTGTATATACCACTGTGCGGACTGTGCTCTATATACCACTGTGCGGGCTCTGCTGTATATACCACTGTGCGGGCTCTGCTGTATATACCACTGTGCGGGCTCTGCTGTATATACCACTGTGCGGGCTCTGCTGTATATACCACTGTGCGGGCTGTGCTGGATATACCACTGTGCGGGCTGTGCTGTATATACCCCTGTGCGGGCTGTGCTGTATATACCCCTGTGCGGGCTGTGCTGTATATACCCCTGTGCGGGCTGTGCTGTATATACCCCTGTGCGGGCTGTGCTGGATATACCACTGTGAGGGCTGTGCTGGATATACCACTGTGCGGTCTGTGCTGGATATACCACTGTGCGGTCTGTGCTGGATATACCACTGTGCGGTCTGTGCTGGATATACCACTGTGCGGGCTCTGCTGTATATACCACTGTGCGGGCTGTGCTCTATATACCACTGTGCGGGCTCTGCTGTATATACCACTGTGCGGGCTGTGCTCTATATACCACTGTGCGGGCTGTGCTCTATATACCACTGTGCGGGCTGTGCTCTATATACCACTGTGCGGGCTGTGCTGGATATACCACTGTGCGGGCTGTGCTCTATATACCACTGTGCGGGCTGTGCTGGCACCCAACACCATGTTGCAGTGCAGGAGATTCCTGCAACAGTCCGAGGCGTATCTAGGGGAAGCGGGGCGGGGGAAGGTGGGGGGGTTGCGGAGGCGGGGGAAGGTGGGGGGGGGTATGGGGGGTAGGGGGGGGTAGGGGGGGGGCCCCATTTGGAAGTTCGCACCGGGGCCCATAACTTTGTAGTTACGCCACTGGAAATGATGCATGACTTTCTAAATATTTTACAAATATAAATAGGAAAATTGTGATGTGCATTTGTATTCAGCCCCTGTAGTCTGATACCCCTAAATAAAATCCTGAGTGAGCAAGGAAAGGGTGATCTAGAAGTGATCATATCTGTGCAGTACATTTTGCAGTCGCGGCTGGAAGAAGCCATAGAGGTCTGTGATGTGTGAAGAAGAAAAGTAAAACTGTCTTCAACTGGAAACATCACTTGTGAATATCTGGAGTTACCAGTACTGTATCTGATACCTGTGACCAGATATTCATTGTATTGGGGTAGTAGTGCTAGAGCAGCGATTTTTATATCACTATGGTAATGCGATTATGTGGTCTGGTCCTGGCAGAATTCATCTCTTGTATGTGATATTATTGGGATATTGGTCTTTGAATAGGGGGCTGTGCTCAGTAACAAGATGGTGGTTACATTCAGATTCTAAGTCTACATTCCCATGATGAGTTTTTTGATGCTGCGTATTTTTGCTGCTTCAAAACCGTGCCCTCTTACATTTCCAGCAAAGTGGATGGATTTATAGAAATCTCCTGCTCAGTCTGTAGCTTTATTACCCAGAGTAAAGTGACCTGCGGTGCAAGTTTCAAATCAGCAACATGTCAACTTTTCTCAGTACGCTGATTTTTCTGTGTACAATTTCCAGATAGATTTGCATTAGATGCGGATAATCTGCAGATAAAATACGCACCGATGTTAGTGCATTTCCGTGTCGGAAACACCCAAAAACGCAAGTTGTCGGCACTTAAGTATGTCAATAAAGTTTTGTCAAAGCAAACAAACAGGAAGTATCAAAAACAAAGCAGCTTTATTTAAAGCATGACACACCAACAAGAAACAAAAATCACAGATTAAAAAAAACAATAAATAATGCAAGTAGCCTAATATAAATAATACATGCAGAAATGGTGCAGAAATTCGGCAACATCAAAAACTCAACAAAAGCTCATCGTGGGAATGTAGCCTAAAAAGTGAGGAACTTTGAAGAATCGTGGCCTAGGTGGTTATAATTTACTGTTATGGTATGCCAGCATTATTTGTCTGTTGTATGTGTCAGGTGCACGAGCCCTTAAAGGGAATCTGTCAGCAGGATATAATATGCCAAACTATCGATATGTTCATGTAGCTCTTCAAAAGAATAGAATAGAAATACCTTTACATGGCCAGATTTCTCAGTAGTGGAGGAATTGACCGGCCATGTAAAGGTGTTGCTGGACTTTTCTTTGAAAGAACTACATGAACATGTAAATACTTTTGTGTGTTATATCCTGCTGACAGATTCCCTCTAACTGGCTACCGAATTGTCTCTGTACACCCAAATTCCAGCCATGTTGTGATGACGCCTGTGACTACTGCAGACAGTGATTTGCTGCAGCGGTTATGTGTCAAAACTACATGTAATTGCTACAGGAGTGACGGGATTTCTGACATGAGTATACTGGAGTTTTCATTTTTATCTACATTATACCCACTTGAGGATTTTGCTGAAGATCCGCAGTTAGTCTGCAGCAAAGCTGAATTATTAGATATCAGATTTCATCTTGACCACTAAAATAAAAAGATTAAAAAAAATGTGCAAACCCATACCGTTGGTCAATTTCTATTAACGAATAAATCAATTTTATTAATAATTTTATTAATAATTTTCCAAAAACAGCTTATAACTGCAGTGGCATGCCAGGTAGGGGTCCGTAAATGTGGAGGGGACTCAGGAGCTGAGCTTGCTCTACATGCGGTAGATGCCGGCTGTACTACACAGCCATCTTCTGTCTCTAACAGCCGTGTTCGGAGCTCAGCTGTAAACCATTAAGATGCAGCACAATTTAGATGGAGTTGCTGCCGATGCGTGCGCATCGTATTGATGGGTTACCATGGCAGTGAAGAGCTTGCTGAAGTCCTCCATTACTGCCATCTTGGTCCTCTCATGAAGCACAAGTTATATAGTGGTATTGCAGCACACAGTACAAATTATCACATATTTAAGTCCACTAAGAGTCTAAAAGATATTTAAAAAAAAAGGTTTTATAAATATAAATAAAATAAAAAATATAAATATTCAAATCACATTCACCGCCCATTTCCCCTATTAAAAGGGAGAAAAGAAAATAAATAAACATATTTGGTGTTGCTATGTCCATAAAAGTCTGATCTATCAAAATATAAAATTTATTAAACTATATGGTAAACAAAGTAAAAAGGAAAAAATAGAAACCCAAGAATTTTCCCTAAAGAATGCACTAAAAAGCGTTCAAAATGTTGCATGTACCCCATATTGGTATCAATAAAAATGTCAACCCACCACACTAAAAAAGAACAATCCCTCACTCAGCTTTATCAATGGAAACATAAAAATGCTATGGGTCTCGGAAATAGGCAACACAAATCAAATTATTATTTTTTTTACAAAGTTCTGATTTGTTTTGCATCACATATCAAATACAAATCGCTAATCATCACAAATAAGTACAAATTAAAAAAATGCACATTTTGTATCAGAGAAATTGTACTGACCTACACTATCTTGTTTCTAGGTCATTTTTACCCCACAATGAACGCCATAAAAACAAAGCCCAAAAAACAATGACGTAATTACATTTTTTTTCTTTATACCTTCATCCCACGTTTTTCAGTACAATGTATGATAAATGAATGGTGCCATTCAAAACTACAGCTTGTCTGGCAAAACAAAAAAATCATACGTCTATGTTGACGAAAAAAATAAAAAAAGTTATGAGTATTGGAAAAAGGGGACAAAAAAACAAGAGTTCAAAGAAAACATTCCATTATTCATTTTTTAATGCCATTTTAAACATTTTTGGAAAGTAAATCGCTTTCACATTATGTGAATTACTTGCCTTTCTTTTCCATGCTCACATTTTCCCCACCGTTTTTGCTCCACTAATCCTCACTTTCCTTCACCCACCTGTTTCCATTTCTCCGCTTATTCTCACTGCTGATGACACATCCCCCAATCCTGCACCCCGCCTCATACATTACTACCCCTTACCCTATCCTTCTCACACTATGAGAAACTTTCGCAACCCCTCACACTTAAAACCTGTGCCACTGACCCCCGCCACCCTGCTTCCCCTCTCTGGGGCACTTTGGAATGCCCTCTCTGTCTGCAACAAGCTCCACATGGTCCATGATCTCTTCACTTCTCGCAACCTTTTCTTCCTGGCCCTCACTGAGACCTGGCTGACGCCCCCTCACACGGCCTCGCCTGCAGCACTGAGTTACGGTGGCCTCCAATTTACCCACACTCCTCGCTCTGGCAACAGACATGGTGGAGGAGTGGGTATCCTTCTTTCTAAAAACTGCTTCGTCAACCCTGTCCAAACCCCACCCTCCCTTATCCTCCCTTCTTTCGAGGTTCACTCTGTCCGTATTTACGCTCCCTCCAATCTCCAAATGGCCATCATATACCGACCACCTGGCTCAGCCACTGCCTTCATCGACCAATTCTCCACCTGGCTCCTTCACTTTCTCTCTGCCGACATCCCCACCATCATCATGGGTGGCTTTAATATCCCTACTGACACCCACCAGCCAGCAGCCTCCAAACTACTGGCCCTTACTTCATCCTTTGGACTCACCCATTGGTCCTCCACAGCCACCCACACAGACGGACATACACTAGACCTCATCTTCACCCGCCTCATTTCCTTATCTAATCTCACAACCTCTCCCTTCCCCCTATCTGACCACCATCTACTCACCTTCTCATCCTTGTCCTCCTCACCTGCCCCCCATGTCCAGCCATTACCACATCCTCGCAGAAACCTCACACATCTAGACATTCACAGACTCAGACTCTCTCTACCCCTGTCCTCCATATCTTCACTGCACGACACGGACAGCGCCACCGCTTTCTATAACTCCACCCTCACATCAGCCATAGACTCAGTCGCCACTCTCATGCATGGCACAGTGTAACAAACCAATAGGTAACCTTGGCATAACAATCTCACAAAAAAACTTCGACAAGCATCCAGGGTTGCGGAGCGGTGTTGGAAGAAAACAAGCCTGCCAGATGACTTCACTGCTTTCAAACAAGCTACATTTGACTTCAAATCAGCCTTCACCTCTGCTAAACAGACCTATTTCACTAACCTTGTATCTTCACTATCTTACAAACCAAAACAACTATTCAGCACATTTAACTCTCTCCTCCGCCCACCACTGCCACATCCAACTCCCTTCATCTCGTCCGAGGACTTTGCCACCTACTTCAAAAACAAGATCGACCAAACAAGGCAAACCTTTACTTGTCCACCACCCTAACCACTCCATATACCAGACCTCTGCCCTTCCCTAATAACCTCCCTCTCCAACATCACCGAAGGAGAGCTTACTCGCCTCTTTTCCAAATCACACCTTACCACCTGTGCACTTGACCCCATCTTTTCCCACCTGCTACCCAACCTTACTAACACGCTTATTCCATCCCTAACCCATCTCTTCAACCTATTGCTCTCTTCTGGTACCTTCCCCTCTGCCTTCAAACATGCAACCATCACACCCATCCTCAAAAAAACTAACCTTGACCCAACTGCTATGCCCAGCTATTGCCCCATATCACTGCTCCCGTTTGCTTCAAAACTCCTTGAGCAGCATGTCCATGGTCGACTTTCCTCCCACCTCTCATCTAACTCTCTCCTTGACAACCTCCATTCTGGCTTCCGCCCCCACCACTCCACCGAAACTGCCCTGACAAAAATTACTAATGACTTAGTCACAGCCAAAGCTAACAGACAGTTCTCCATCCTCCTCCTTCTTGACCTGTCCTCTGCTTTCGACACAGTCGATCACTGCCTACTGCTACAGATTCTTTCTTCCCTTGGCATCAAAGACCTCGCCCTGTCCTGGATTGCCTCATACCTATCCAACCGCACATTTAGCGTTTCCCACTCCCACACTATCTCCTCATCCCGCCCTCTCTCTGTTGGAGTCCCTTAAGGCTCTGTCCTAGGACCCCTACTTTTTTCCATCTATACCCTTGGCCTAGGACAACTCATAAAGTCCCATGGCTTCCAGTACCACCTGTATGCAGACGACACTCAGATCTACCTCTCTGACCCAGATGTCACCTCCCTGCTGTCCAGAATCCCGAAGTGTCTGTCAGCCTATCCTCCTTCACCTCTCGCTTCCTTAAACTCAATGTAGACGTAGACAAAACCGAATTCATCATCTTTCCCCCACCTCACGTAACCCCCTACCCAATCTATCTATTATGGTAAACGGCATCACGCTCTCTCCCGCTCCTGAAATCCGCTGCCTCGGGGTAACTCTTGACTCTGCCCTGTCCTTCAAACCTTACGTCCAAGCTCTTGCCACCTCCTGTCGCCTCCAACTCAAAAATATTGCCAGAATCCGTTCCTTCCTCAGCCCACAATCTACCAAAACTCTTGTGCATGCTCTCATCATCTCCCGCCTCGATTACTGCAACACCCTACTCTGTGGCTCCCCGCTAACTCTCTTGCACCACTCCAGGCTGTCCTCAACTCTGCTGCCCGCCTAATCCACCTCTCTCCTTGCTACTCCCCTGCTTCTCCCCTCTGCAAATCCCTGCACTGGCTCCCAATCCCCCAACAAATCCAGTTCAAACTACTAACACTGATCTACAAAGCCATCCACAACCTGTCCCCTCCCTATATCTCTGAACTAATCTCCCAATATCTTCCCTCACGTAATCTTCATTCATCCCAAGACCTCCTACTCTCCTCCACACTTATTCGTTCCTCACACAATCGCCTCCAAGATTTCTCCCGAATATCCCCCATCCTCTGGAATTCCACGCCTCAACACGTCCGATTATCCACCACCCTCGGATCCTTCAGACGGAACCTGAAAACCCATCTCTTCAGGAAAGCCTACAGCCTGCAATAACTGAGCCGCTGCCTCACCACCGCCAGAGCCGCCGCCTCACCCCTACCTTCTGTCTCTTCCCCACTATCCCATAGAATGTAAGTCCGCAAGGACAGGGTTCTCTCCCCTCTGTACCAGTCTGTCATTGTAAACCTGTTTACTGTAAACGATATCTATAACCCTGTATGTAACCCTTTTCTCATGTACAGCACCATGGAATTAATGGTGCTATATAAACAAATAATAATAATAATAATAAATAATATTCTCCAAATGAAAAACTTTTTTCTTTGCCATGCCTGATGTTGGGAAGCAGTGATCTAAAATGTTTCTTTGCTTGTATTTCTTCCTGTTACCTGTAGATGGCGGTAAAGTAACACCTTCATGGACTGATAAGCCTCAGAAATGTTATCAGAATTTTTTTCTTTTTCACACTAGTGCAAATGATCCAGTTTATTATCGAATAAGCACCACAATAATGTACCTGGGTGTTCAGTGCAGTAATTATATATTAGTATATAATCTTTTAAATTATTTATTGGCACAAAATCCAGAAAAGAATGATATAAAGACTAGTATTAAAACCTAAGACAGAAAAAAATAAAACTCAAACCCTGCTGTAAGTAAAGCGATAGTGCATATAAATAATATAGGGTACTTAGTAAACACCGTTTTGATAAAAAAAAACACAATTGTAAAAGCCATCCCACCGGCGTCAAGGTGCGCCCAAATCGGGATGGTCCTAACCTCTGGTAATAAAACCTTTCCATGTGTCAATGTGACATTAATGTGAATAAGGGCCGAGCAGGGTATGCTGCGTGTGAATGTTCAGGACTCGTTCTGCTCGGCCCTTATTCAGATTGACGTCACTTTGACGCATGGAAAGGTTTTAATACCAGAGGTTAGGACCATCCCGATTTGGGAACAATTTGATGCTGGTAGTGTGAGTTTTACATGAAAAAACTGCTTTTCTATTGGAGGATACTGATGGACAGATCTGGTCCCATGTTCCTCCACCAGCAGCCATTGTATGAACTGGAGAGCTGTGCAGTCTGGGAGGAAAGCTGCACTAATAAGAGCAGGAGGAAAACCTGTCCTAGATATATAATAGTAAGTACCACAAAACATGTCCTCAGCACATCTGTTAGAATAATGATAATGGGGCCGACCCCGATATCGCATTCTGCAGCCAGCAATAGACAGTGTAATACAGACGATATAGGAGGCAAACAGTGCAAAATTTTTAATAAAACACAATTGCAAATTTTTTTTTAGCCCCATTAGCATTCATTTAAGTAAGAAAAAGCACAGTCTTCAAAGGTGCACGCATCCTTTAACCCCTTCCCGACATGCGCCATACATGTACTGCTCTGTGGGAGCTGCGTTCCTGCAAACAGCAGTACAGGTACGGTGCACCGATCAACTCACGCAGAGCGCCGCAACAATCGGGTGCAGATTTCAGCTCTGTATGAGAGCTGACATCCCACAGCAACGTCCCATCATGGGCATTAAACCCATCTGATGGAGCTGTCAGTAATGACAGAGGCATAGATGAGCATCACGCAGGGAACGAGCTCCCTGCGCTCTTCCATCAGGACAACACGATGCGATCGCGTTGTCCTGATGGTCTCTATGGAGAACCCCGGCTGCAAGAAGACCGCTGGGTCCTTCGGCGTCCTGCAGGGAAGGTGGCTTGTGAGTGTTTGCTGAGAGCAGGCGCTGACATGCCTCCTTCCCTGCTTGTCAGATACTGATTTGATACTCGGCAGTGCAGAGTATCAGATCAGCGATCTGACAACATTCAGTGATGTCCGAGGATGGGAAAATGTAAAAAAGTAAAAAAAATATTGCAAGCAAGCCCTCACTCAGGTCTGTCATGTATTAACGGAAATATAGGGGGCTTCCACATTACTAGTAGCATAAAGGCTCTGTAAAAGAGAAATGGCTCCTGGCCCCCCAAAAGAAATTCAGCATATTCTCCGCTTCCAAATCCAAATGCTCTCCCTCCCTTCTGAGCCCCAGTGTGCCTAAACCACATTTAGTGCCAACATGTTTGGCATTTCCGTAGTGATGAGAGTCTGCCTAATTTACAGGTGCGTGTCTCCAGAAGCACGGGTTGGGCATAATGTGCTGGTCACTACAACGGCAGTTTGCAATTGTCACTCACACATCCACTGCTGCTTGTTTCTGGAAAACACCCATGGAGTCAAAATTGTCACTACACCTATAGATAAATTCCCAAAGGGATATAATTTCCAAAATGGGTCACTTGAGGAGGGTTTCTTCTTTTCTAGCACTTAGGGGCTCTCTATATGGAGTCCGCAAACTATTCTAGGAAAATCTGCGCTCCAGAAGGCAAATAGCACTCCGTCCATCCCAAGTCTCTTCGTATGGCTAAGCAGTGCTGTACAACCATATATAGGGTATTTCTACATTCAGCAGAAATTGTGGGACAAATTTTGGTGCCATTTTTACCGTTTTCCCAGTATGAAAATATAAAATTTTGGGCTAAGACAATTTTGGTGGTAAAAATGTAAATTATTCTTTCTTCACTGCACAATGGTATAAAATTCTGTGACACACCTGTGGTGTCAATATAATCACTGCACCCCTAGATGAATTCATTGAGAGCTTTAGTTTGTAAAATGGGGTCACTTGTGGGGGGTTCTGCTGTACTGGCACCTCAGGGGCTCTGTCAATATGACATGGCACCCTCAAACCAGTGCAGCGAAATCTGCACTGTAATATGGCGCTACTTCCCTTCTGAGCTTTGCACTGTGCCTCAAAAGTAGTTTTTGACCTCATATCGGGTATCGGTGAATTCAGGAGAAATTACAAAACAATATTTGGGGTTCATTTTCCTGTTACCCTTGTGAAAATGCATAATTTGTAGCTAAAAAAAGATTTTTGCGGAAAAAGTGTGATTTTCTTTTATTTTCACGGCTTAATGTTATAAACTTCTGTGAAGTACCTGGGGGTTCAAGGTGCTCACTACACATCTTCATAAGTTCCCAAAGGGGTCTAATTTCCAAAATGGTGTCACCTGTGGGGAAGTTTCCACTCTTTAGGCACATCAGGGGCTCTCCGAATGCGACATGGCATCTGCAAATTATTCCAGTAAATTTTACATTTAAAAAGTGAAATGGCGCCCCTTCTGTTATGGTTCCCAATGGCAGGGGAACATCAGAAACATAGAAAAACGGACAAGCTCTCGGGTGATGGAAACTAGAGCTGACCGCGATGCTAAACCTATACACACAACTAATAGTAGCCAGGGAACGTGCCTACATTTTCGCTAGACGTCTCGCACCAGCCGGAGGACTAACTACCCCTAATAGATGAAACACAGTCCTGGCTTGCCTCCAGAGGAAAATTCCCCACAGGAGATAGTAGCCCCCCACATATAATAACGGTGAGTTAAGGTGAAAAGACAAACGTAGTATGAAAACAGATTTAGCACAGCGAGGCCCACTAACTAGATAGCAGAAGGATACAATAGTGGACTTCGCAGTCAGCTACAAAACCCTATCAAAAACCATCCTGAAATTACCTTAAACTCATGTGCCAACTCATGGCACCGGAGTGGCAATTTCAGCCCACAAGAGCTTCCAGCTGCAGAGAATCACATAACTGCAAACTGGACAAAACATACAAAAATAGACTAAGGACAGAAATGTCCAACTTAGCTGGTCAGCAGACTGGGAGCAGGTACATGCAACAGAAAGACTCTGGTTACATTGATGGCCGGCGATGGAATGACTGAGGAACAAGGCTAAATAGGAAACTCCCACATCCTGATAGAAACAGGTGAAAAGCTCACAAGACACCAGTACCACAAGCGACCACTGGGGGAGCCAAATAACCGAATCACAACAGTACCCCCCCCCTTAAGGAGGGGGCACCGAACCCTCACAAGAACCACCAGGGCGATCTGGATGAGCCCTATGAAAGGCACGGACCAAATCAGAGGCATGAACATCTGAAGCTGAAACCCAAGAATTATCCTCCTGACCGTAGCCCTTCCACTTAACCAGATATTGAAGTCTCCGTCTGGAAACACGGGAGTCCAAGATTTTCTCCACCACGTACTCCAACTCACCCTCAACCAGCACAGGAGCAGGAGGCTCAACAGAAGGCACAACTGGCACCTCATACCTCCGCAATAACGACCGATGGAAAACATTATGGATAGCAAAGGATGCTGGGAGGTCCAAACGAAAAGACACAGGGTTAAGAATTTCCAAAATCCTATAAGGACCGATGAACCGAGGCTTAAACTTAGGAGAAGAGACCCTCATAGGGACAAAACGGGAAGACAACCACACCAAGTCCCCAACACGAAGACGAGGACCAACACGACGATGGCGATTAGCAAAATGCTGAGTCCTCTCCTGGGACAGCTTTAAATTGTCCATCACCTGACCCCAAATACGATGCAACCTGTCCACCATAGTATCCACTCCAGGACAATCCGAAGATTCCACCTGACCAGATGAAAAACGAGGATGGAACCCCGAATTGCAAAAGAAAGGGGAAACCAAAGTGGCAGAACTGGCCCGATTATTAAGGGCAAACTCTGCCAACGGCAAAAAGGTGACCCAATCATCCTGATCAGCAGACACAAAACACCTCAAATAAGTCTCCAAGGTCTGATTAGTACGCTCCGTCTGGCCATTCGTCTGAGGATGAAATGCAGACGAAAAAGACAAATCAACGCCCATCCTGGCACAAAACGCCCGCCAAAATCTGGACACAAACTGAGATCCCCTGTCAGAAACTATATTCTCCGGGATACCATGCAACCGAACCACATTCTGAAAAAACAGAGGCACCAACTCAGATGAGGAAGGCAACTTGGGCAAAGGTACCAAATGAACCATCTTAGAAAAACGGTCACACACCACCCAGATGACAGACATTTTCTGAGAAACAGGGAGATCAGAAATAAAATCCATAGAGATGTGTGTCCAAGGCCTCTTAGGAATAGGCAAGGACAACAACAATCCACTAGCCCGAGAACAACAAGGCTTGGCCCGAGCACAAACATCACAAGACTGCACAAAAGTACGCACGTCCCGAGACAGGGAGGGCCACCAGAAGGACCTAGCCACCAAATCCCTGGTACCAAAAATTCCCGGATGACCTGCCAACGCAGAAGAATGAACCTCCGAGATGACTCTACTGGTCCACTCATCCGGCACAAACAATCTACCAGGCGGACAACGATCAGGCCGATCCGCCTGAAACTCTTGTAAAGCACATCGCAGGTCAGGGGAGACAGCAGACAATATCACCCCATCCTTAAGGATACTCGTAGGTTTGGAATCACCAGGGAAATCAGGTTCAAAACTCCTAGAAAGGGCATCAGCCTTCACATTTTTAGAACCTGGCAGATACGAGACCACAAAATTAAACCGAGAGAAAAACAACGACCAGCGCGCCTGTCTAGGATTCAGACGTCTGGCCGACTCAAGATAAATCAAATTCTTGTGATCAGTCAAGACCACCACCTGATGTCTAGCACCCTCAAGCCAATGACACCACTCCTCGAATGCCCATTTCATCGCCAAAAGCTCCCGATTACCAACATCATAGTTTCGCTCGGCGGGCGAAAATTTTCGAGAAAAGAACGCACAAGGTCTCATCACTGAGCCATCTGAACTTTTCTGTGACAAAACCGCCCCCGCTCCAATCTCGGAAGCATCAACTTCCACCTGAAAAGGAAGTGAAACATCAGGCTGGCGCAACACAGGGGCAGAAGAAAAGCGGCGCTTAAGCTCTCGAAAGGCCTCCAGAGCAGCAGGAGACCAATCGGCAACATCAGCACCTTTTTTAGTCAAATCAGTCAAAGGCTTGACCACGCTAGAAAAACCAGTTATGAATCGACGATAAAAATTAGCAAAGCCCAAAAATTTCTGAAGGCTCTTAAGAGAAGTCGGCTGCGTCCAGTCACAAATTGCCCGAACCTTAACAGGATCCATCTCAATAGAAGAAGGGGAAAAAATGTACCCCAGAAAAGAAATCTTCTGACCCCAAAAACACACTTTGCACCCTTTACAAACAGAGAATTGGTCCGCAAAACCTGAAAAACCTTCCTAACCTGTTGAACATGAGACTCCCAGTCATCCGAAAAAATCAAAACATCATCCAGATACACAACCATGAATTTATCCAGATATTCACGGAAAATATTGTGCATAAAAGACTGAAAGACCGAAGGGGCATTTGACAAACCAAAAGGCATTACCAAATACTCAAAATGGCCCTCGGGCGTATTAAATGCGGTTTTCCACTCATCCCCCTGCTTAATTCGCACCAAATTATACGCACCGCGAAGATCAATCTTAGAGAACCACTTAGCTCCCTTAATGCGAGCAAATAAATCTGTCAGCAATGGCAAAGGATACTGATATTTGACTGTGATCTTATTTAAGAGTCTATAATCAATACAAGGTCTCAAAGAACCATCTCTTTTGGCTACAAAAAAGAACCCTGCTCCTAAAGGAGACGAAGAAGGACGAATATGTCCTTTTTCCAAGGACTCCCTAATATACTCTCGCATAGCAGCATGTTCAGGTACAGACAGATTGAATAAACGACCCTTAGGAAATTTACTGCCAGGAATCAAATCTATGGCGCAATCACAATCTCTGTGAGGGGGAAGAGAATTAAGAGTAGACTCCTCAAAAACATCACAATAATCAGACAAAAAAGCCGGGATCTCAGAGGGAATAGATGAAGCAATGGAAACCAAAGGTGCGCCCCCATGATTTCCCTGACATCCCCAGCTTAGTACAGACATTGTTTTCCAGTAAAGGACTGGGTTATGGGTTTGCAACCATGGCAATCCCAGCACTAATACATCATGTAGATTAAACAACACAAGGAAGCGAATCACCTCCTGATGGTCTGGAGTCATACGCATAGTCACTTGTGTCCAGTATTGTGGTTTATTACTAGCCAATGGTGTAGAATCAATACCCTTTAAAGGTATAGGGACTTCCAGAGGCTCTAGATCAAACCCACAGCGCCTGGCAAAGGACCAATCCATAAGACTCAAAGCGGCACCAGAATCCACATAAGCATCCGCGACAATAGAAGATAACGAACAAATTAAAGTCACAGACAAAATAAACTTGGACTGCAAAGTGCCAATAGCAGAGGATTTAGCAACTTTGTTTGTTCGTTTTGAGCATGCTGATATAACATGAGTTGAATTCCCACAATAGAAGCACAACTTATTTTTGCGCCTATAATTCTGTCGTTCGCTTCTGGACAGAAAACTATCACATTGCATACTCTCTGGTACCCTCTCAGAAGACACCGCCAAATGGTGCACAGGTTTGCGTTCCCGTAAACGCCGATCAATCTGAATAGCCATTGTCATGGACTCATTCAGACCCGTAGGCGTAGGAAACCCCACCATGACGTCTTTTACGGCATCAGAGAGACCTTCTCTGAAATTTGCCGCCAGAGCGCACTCATTCCACTGAGTAAGCACAGACCATTTTCGAAATTTTTGGCAATATATTTCGGCTTCATCTTGCCCCTGAGAGAGGGCTATCAAGGCCTTTTCAGCCTGTATCTCTAAATTAGGTTCCTCATAAAGCAACCCTAAGGCCAGAAAAAACGCATCCACATTGAGCAACGCAGGATCCCCTGGCGCCAATGAAAATGCCCAATTTTGAGGGTCACCCCGCAATAATGAAATCACTATTTTAACCTGCTGTGCAGGATCTCCAGCAGAGTGAGATCTCAGAGAAAGAAACAATTTACAATTGTATTTAAAATTCAGAAAACAAGATCGATCTCCGGAGAAAAACTCTGGTAAAGGAATTTTAGGTTCAGACCGAGGAGCATGTATAACAAAATCTTGTATATTCTGAACTTTAGCAGCAAGATTATTCAAATTTGTAGCCAGACTCTGGAGATCCATATTTCAACAGATAAAATCTGAGCCATTCAGGGGTTAAGAGGAGAGGAAAGCAGGAGACTGCAATTAGAGCTGGAGTGCAACTTCAGAGAAAAAAAAAAAAAAACAATTCCACACAGTTCCTTTTTCTCTCCTGCTTCAGCCCATAGATTAAACATGTAGGCCGGCCATACTGTTATGGTTCCCAATGGCAGGGGAACATCAGAAACATAGAAAAACGGACAAGCTCTCGGGTGATGGAAACTAGAGCTGACCGCGATGTTAAACCTATACACACAACTAATAGTAGCCAGGGAACGTGCCTACGTTTTCGCTAGACGTCTCGCACCAGCCGGAGGACTAACTACCCCTAATAGATGAAACACAGTCCTGGCTTGCCTCCAGAGGAAAATTCCCCACAGGAGATAGTAGCCCCCCACATATAATAACGGTGAGTTAAGGTGAAAAGACAAACGTAGTATGAAAACAGATTTAGCACAGCGAGGCCCACTAACTAGATAGCAGAAGGATACAATAGTGGACTTCGCAGTCAGCTACAAAACCCTATCAAAAACCATCCTGAAATTACCTTAAACTCATGTGCCAACTCATGGCACCGGAGTGGCAATTTCAGCCCACAAGAGCTTCCAGCTGCAGAGAATCACATAACTGCAAACTGGACAAAACATACAAAAATAGACTAAGGACAGAAATGTCCAACTTAGCTGGTCAGCAGACTGGGAGCAGGTACATGCAACAGAAAGACTCTGGTTACATTGATGGCCGGCATTGGAATGACTGAGGAACAAGGCTAAATAGGAAACTCCCACATCCTGATAGAAACAGGTGAAAAGCTCACAAGACACCAGTACCACAAGCGACCACTGGGGGAGCCAAATAACCGAATCACAACACCCTTCTCTTCCAAGCCGTGCACGCAAACAGTTGTTTTCCTCCACATATTGGGTATCTGCGCACTCAAGGGAAATGGCTTAACAAATTGTATGG
The DNA here is from genome assembly GCF_051348905.1 of Ranitomeya variabilis. NCBI lineage: Eukaryota > Metazoa > Chordata > Amphibia > Anura > Dendrobatidae > Ranitomeya > Ranitomeya variabilis. The sequence goes on from NC_135234.1 coordinate 656,759,003, forward strand.
ATCAATTTATCCTTTTACTCTTATGAAAATGCAAAATTTAGAGCTAAAAAAGATTTACCTGGTAAAAATGTGATTTTTTTTTTATGGCTCTTTGTTAGAAATTTCTGTGAAACATTTGTGGTTTCAAGGTGCTCAATACACATTAGTTCCCTAAGGGGTTTAGTTTCTGAAATGGGGTCACTTGTGGGAATTTTTCACTGTTTAGTCACATCAGGGGCTCTTGAAACACAACATGGCGTCCGCTAGTTATGCCAGCAAATTTTACATTCAAAATGTGAAATGGCGCTCCTTCCCTTCCGAGCCTTGCCGTGCGCCCAAACAGTAGGTTTCCCCCACATATGGGGTATCAGCATTCTCAGGATAAATTGCACAACAAACTGTATGGTCCATTTTCTCTTGTTACCCATGCGAAAGTAAAATAAAATTAGGTCTAAAGGAAAAATTTTGTGAAAGAAAAGTAAATGTTTATTTTTATCTATCCACATTCCAAAAATTCCTGTGAAGCACCTGAAGGGTTAATAAACTTATTGAATGTGGTTTTTATTACCTTGAGTGGTGCAGTCTTTAGAATGGTGTCACTTTTGTCATTTTCTGTCATATAGGCCCCTCAAAGTCACTTCAAATGTGAGGTGGTACCTAAAAAAAATGATTTAACAAATTTTGTTGTAAAAATGAGAAATCGCTGGTGAACTTTTAACCCTTATAACTTCCTAACAGAAAAAAACTAAAAAAAAAATTTTAAAATTGTGCTGATGTAAAGTAGACATGTGGGAAATGTTATTTATTAACTGGTTCGTGAGATATGACTATTATATGAGGGCATAAAAATTAAGTCTGAAAATTGCGAAATTTTCTAAATTTTTGCCAAATTTCCACTTTTTTCACAAATAAACGCAAGTCATATCAAAAAATTTTTAACACTATCATGAAGTACGAAATGTCTGAAGAAAAAATTCTCAGAATCAGTGGGATCCATTGAAGTGTTCCGGAGTTATGACCTCATAAAGTGACAGTGGTCAGAATTGTAAAAATTGGCCTGGTCAGGAAGGTGAAAACAGGCTTAGGGGTGAAGGGGTTAATAGATTGGCTGACAAGCAGGGGTAGGACAATCTATTTTAGGCCTCATTCAGACGTTTCTTATTTCACAAACATGTTCTATCCATTGTTTTTATGGATAGAAGAGGTACCCCTTATAATCTATGGTTCTGACATGTCCATATTTGTATCAGCATCGTAGATGAAAATCATCCACACAAGTCTATGGGTCCATGAAAATCTCAGACAGCACATTGATGTCATCAATGTAAAATCCCAGTGCTGGTTAACATCGTAATGAACAGAAAAAGCTTTGTCACTCATATATTTATGTTTCCATGTCGTGAAGGGGATGCAAGCTTCTGTGTTGTCAGATGTAGAATGATCCTTCCAAAATGTAACACTTTCAGCTGTATCCTGATCCAATTAAAATGACAAAAATGAGCAAAATATTAAATGCCTGTTATAGTTTATTGAAATCACAAACATATTTATCTATCAGCTGTGACTGAAGCATTGCACCAAGTCTACCCAACATTAGCTGAGAAACTAAACTAAGGAACATTGTGACTAAAGAAATATGGACAGTAGTGACAGTAATTACGGATGATATGGACAGTAGTTGATCTTCAAAATCTGCTTTTGATAAAGAGCTTGGACACCAATGGAGTAATCAGGATAACTGTGTGGATCTCACATTGACAGGACTGGTGGCTCCAGAAACTGTTGCTGCTTATACAGAGGTGACCATTAGCAGCACCTAAAAAGAAGGTAACTAGAAAGAATCAACTAGGCAAGAAAATATACATGTCAGGCTCACCAGGTGAGGTGGATCTATTAAGCCTCAGGTCCGGTTAGGCACATGGGTTCCTGGCTTTTGTGCAGCTTCCTTCAGGACATATGGAACTGTGAGGTCTTGGACAAACAGCAATCTCAGGAGTAGTAGGACAGATGAAGTGCAACCCAGCAGTGATTGAAGCAAGTTAAAGCATGGTGGATCACACCAAAAATAGAACTCTGGAGTCTCAATCCCAAGACACATGTGGGCGTTAAATAAGCCCAGAAAGATGATGTCAATGATTCACGCCTGGCAACTTGCAACACCTGACATGGAGGACAACAGAGGACTGCGGACTAGGGGAATATCCGGGACAGGCGTATTACAGTGCCAAAAAAGTCTAAATGGCCCTATCCATTTTATTAATGGGGCTGTGCCACTATATATTTCACAAGCTATCTAATCTGATGATCCCTCATCATTTACAAATTATTCACTAGTTTATATCAGGGCTGGGGCTCACTATATAACCTCACTACTACATTACACACATAAAAATCAAGTTTATAGACTGCCAACTTTGTTTTGGAGTTTTGAAGTGAACCAGAGAGAAACTTTGGGGAGGAGATACATTTGCTGAACAAAATTTACTCCGAGAAGAAGACAAGCTCATCATTCCCTCTTATCAATGGTTATTAGTCAGGGGGAAAATGTAATCAGGATGCTGCAAAGAGACAAGAAAGATATTTGATTACTAGCACTGCAGATCAGAGATGAAAAGGAATTTGTCACCACATTCTTTTAGCTTCTCCGATTCCAGAATTCTGTCTGTCCCGTGTTTTGTGTAGTTTTAGAGAAATGTATTTTTGATGTACCCATACAACAAAGTTGGGAAGGGGTTCACGATCCTTGATGTATGGGTACATCATGGCAATCGTTCACCCCCAGGAACTCAGCTTAGGGGACCATAAGGGGCCACTTATGGGAGGTTCTGCTATTGTGGCACCTCAAGGGCTCTGCCAATGTGACATGGCACCCTCAAACCATTCTAGCAAAATCTGATCACTAATATGGCGCTCCTTTCCTTCTGAGCTTTGCCCTGTGCCTCAAAAGTAGTTTTCGACCACATATGGGGTCAAATTGTATGGCTCTTTTTCTCCTATTACCCATTCTGAAAACTTTGGACTAAAGCAACATTTTAGTGGAAACGATGGTAATTTTTCATTGACTCAGCCCATTGTTAACCAGTTCTGTGAATCGCTTGAGGGTTAAATATGCACACTACAACCCTAGATGACTTCCTTAAGGGGTGTAGTTTCCAAAATGGGGTCACTTGTGGGTGTATCTGCTGTTTTGACATGTCAGAGTTTCTTCAAATGTGACATGGCATAAGGAGCGCACTGCACACCCTTTTCCTTCCAATATATTTGTAAGCAGTGGAGCAGTGCACTCCTGACAACAAGTTAAAACATCCCCTGAAATATTTGTTCTACTAGAACATTTCCGTCTTTTATGAATGTTATTCAGATAATAACTATTCTATATGTCGTATGCAGTTCTCACATCAATGAGCATTCTTTCCTAGTATTTACTATATTTCATTTCTCCCAAGTGTTATTTGAACAAGTAAAAAAAGGAAAGACACGAGTAATTTGTGTAGAAAAGTCTTTGACTGTTGCAACACAGCACACAACATCCTTCAGCCGCATTAACACATGCTGACCACAAGAGATGGTTCGTCATTAGAAATAAACTGATTTCCAGGAAGCGCTTAGATTGCTGATGTCAAAGCAATTGTATCCTTTACGGTCCATTCATAAGTATTATTGGGAATGACAAAGCTTCCTCCCACTCTTGTAATGGAATGTTCAGGTTTTCTAATTAAAAAGTAACTGTAGTTTCAAATGACTTTTCAGAAGAAGTTGTTATTTGTGTGTACATGGGGAAAAACTCTATTTCTGACCATTATATGACTTCTTTATTGCATTTCTCACCAGTTTTTCTTTGTGGGCTTCATCTCTAATTTTCAGCTGTCCGAAAACTAGCAAAAGGTGGCATAAGGGATTCTTCCTCTCCTGTTTCTCTGTACAGAATCACATTATGTTGCACTACTGATCAGTGTAGCTGTGGAGCCAGCACTGGTGTGAGATAAAATACATACTAGAAAGCATGGAGAAAATTATGCAGGTTTACTGAGAAGTGTAGCTGTGAAGCCAACACTGTGGTCAGATAAAATACTTGAAAAAATAGAGGGCATTACACAGCAGTACTGAGCAGGATCTCCAGGGATATAAACTGGATTACTAAAAAATAGCAGCCATTATTTGATATTTGGTATTGGTATTTTTCGGACTATAAGACGCACCAGACCATAAGACGCACCCCAAATTTTGGGGTGAAAATAGCAGAAAAAAGATTTTTATAAGATGGGGGTCCGTCTTATTGTCCGAATTTAAGGTATCTTACCTGAGGGCTGGCGGTGGTACAGCAGGGTCACAGGAGGTATGGTCCTTTAGGATAAATCCGATCCGGTGTCGGCAGTGTTGATGTTCGGTGTGGGCTGTGGGGAGTGCACCTCGAGCAGGGTCCCTTCCTGCTACGGTGGGCGATGCCGTGGCCTGGTGTCCACGGGGGTTGTGGCAGTGGTGTGGAGGTGTGTTATGAACTATACTTTTGGGCTCCCTCTTGTGGTCACTCGCGGTATGGCTCTTGGATTCTCTTTCCTCAGTTTGGTAGTCACCTGTTCGTTAAGTGTCTGGGTGTTTCTATTTAAACTTCCTGGAATCTTAGTCCAGTGCCTGGCATCCATGTAATCAGTCCTAGTCTGTTGCTCTTGTCTGCTGGTCCTGATTTTTGCAACATAAGCTAAGTCCTGCTTTCTTGTTTTTTGTTTATTTGTATAATTTTGTTTTTTGTCCAGCTTGTTCATAATGTGATTCCTGATTTTGCTGGAAGCTCTTGGGGTGCTGATGTTCTCCCCCCATACCGTTAGTCGGTACGGGGGTTCTTGGATATTCAGCGTGGATATTTTTGCAGGGTTTTTCGCTGACCACATAAGTCCGCTTTTCTATATTTCTGCTATTATTTAGTGGGCCTCTCTTTGCTGAATCTAGTTCATACCTACGTTTGTCCTTTCCTCTTACCTCACCGTTATTATTTGTTGGGGGCTTGTATCTACTTTGGGGTATTTCTCTGGAGGCAAGCGAGGTCTGTATTTCCTCTGAAAGGGTTAGTTAGATCTCCGGCTGGCGCGAGACGTCTAGAACCAACGTAGGCACGTTCCCCGGCTGCTATTATTTGTGGGCTAGGATCAGGTATGTGGTCAGCTCAGTTACCACCTCCCTAAGAGCTAGTTTTTATGTTTGCAGACTTTGCTTAAGACCCTGAGATCCTTTTGCCATTAGGATCACAACAGTATGCCAGGCCACTGAATAGTTAATGCATTGCAGAAGTGGGATTAAAAGAAAAGAAAGAAGTTCTGAGTTTTTTGTTTTTTTTTCTTCGTCCCCTTTACCTCTGAATGGCTTGAAACTCTGCTGCAGACATGAATTTGCAAACCTTGATTACTAGTGTGGATCAGCTTGCTGCTCGTGTGCAGGGCATTCAGGATTTTGTAATTGGCAGTCCTATGTCAGAACCTAAGATTCCTATTCCTGAGCTGTTCTCTGGAGATCGATTTAAATTTAGGAATTTTAGGAATAATTGTAAATTGTTTCTATCTTTGAGACCTCGTTCGTCTGGAGACTCAGCTCAGCAGGTTAAAATTGTTATCTCCTTCTTGCGGGGCGACCCTCAGGATTGGGCTTTCTCATTGGCGCCAGGAGATCCGGCATTGGCGAATATTGATGCGTTTTTTCTGGCGCTCGGATTGCTTTATGAGGAGCCCAATCTTGAAATTCAGGCAGAGAAGGCTTTGCTGGCTATTTCTCAGGGCCAGGATGAAGCCAAAGTGTATTGCCAAAAATTTCGTAAATGGTCCGTGCTTACTCAGTGGAATGAGTGTGCTCTGGACGCAAATTTCAGAAATGGCCTTTCTGAGACCATTAAGAATGTGATGGTGGGCTTTCCCATTCCTACAGGTCTAAATGATTCTATGACGCTGGCCATTCAGATTGATCGGCGTTTGCGGGAGCGCAAATCCGTTCAACCTTTGGCGGTGTTGTCTGAACAGACACCTGATTTAATGCAATGTGATAGAGTTCAGAGTAGAGCTGAACGGCAAAATCATAGACGTCAGAATGGGTTGTGTTTTTACTGTGGTGATTCTACACGTTATATCAGCATGCTCTAAACGCCTAACAAAGTTTGTTAGTCCTGTCGCCGTTGGTAACTTGCAGCCTAAATTTATTTTGTCTGTGACTTTAATTTGCTCATTGTCTTCTTACCCTGTTATGGCGTTTGTGAATTCAGGCGCTGCCCTGAGTCTTATGGACTTGTCGTTTGCCAGGCGCTGTGGTTTTGTCCTGGAGCCTTTAGAAAATCCTATTCCTCTTAGAGGAATTGATGCTACGCCATTGGCAGAGAATAAACCGCAGTATTGGACACAAGTGACCATATGCATGACTCCTGAACATCGGGAGGTGATTCGTTTTCTTGTTCTGCATAAAATGCATGATTTGGTCGTTTTGGGTCTGCCATGGTTGCAGGCTCATAATCCTGTTCTGGATTGGAGGGCTATGTCTGTGTCAAGTTGGGGTTGTCAGGGAATTCATTGCGATTCCCCGCTGGTGTCTATTGCTTCCTCTACTCCTTCAGAAGTTCCTGAGTTTTTGCTTGACTATCAGGATGTGTTCAGTGAGTCCAAGGCCAGTGCTCTTCCTCCTCATAGGGACTGTGACTGCGCTATAGATTTGATTCCTGGTAGCAAGTTTCCTAAGGGACGATTATTTAATCTGTCGGTACCTGAGCATGCTGCGATGCGGTCTTATATAAAGTAGTCTTTGGAGAAAGGACATATTCGTCCATCCTCTTCCCCTCTTGGTGCGGGATTCTTTTTTGTGGCCAAGAAAGACGGATCTTTGAGACCTTGTATAGACTATCGGCTTCTGAATAAAATCACGGTTAAATTTCAGTACCCTCTGCCACTATTGTCGGACTTGTTTGCTCGGATTAAGGGTGCCTGTTGGTTCACCAAGATAGATCTTCGTGGTGCGTACAACCTTGTGCGCATTAGGCAGGGAGATGAATGGAAAACTGCATTTAATACGCCCGAAGGTCATTTTGAGTACTTGGTGATGCCTTTTGGGCTCTCTAATGCCCCTTCAGTATTTCAATCTTTTATGCATGACATCTTCCGGAAGTATCTAGATAAATTTGTGATTGTTTATCTGGATGACATTTTAGTTTTTTCTGATGATTGGGATTCTCATGTAAAGCAGGTCAGGATGGTGTTTCAGGTTTTGCGTGATAATACTTTGTTTGTGAAGGGCTCAAAGTGTCTCTTTGGAGTGCAGAAGGTTTCCTTTTTGGGTTTTATCTTTTCCCCTTCTGCTGTGGAGATGGACCCAGTCAAGGTCCGAGCTATTCATGATTGGACTCAACCCACGTCTGTTAAGAGTCTTCAGAAGTTCTTGGGTTTTGCTAACTTCTACCGTCGTTTTATCGCTAACTTCTCTAGCGTTGTTAAACCTTTGACGGATATGACCAAGAAAGGTTCTGATGTTGCTAATTGGGCTCCTGCAGCCGTGGAGGCCTTCCAGGAGCTGAAGCGCCGGTTTACTTCGGCGCCTGTTTTGTGCCAGCCTGATGTCTCACTTCCCTTTCAGGTGGAAGTGGATGCTTCTGAGATTGGTGCAGGGGCTGTTTTGTCGCAGAGAGGCTCTGGTGTCATGATCTCCATGGCCAGAGAACTAGCATAAGCCTCTATAGGAACAAGCTCTTGGAAGATGTAACTATACTGACCATGAACTAAACCTACCGCATCATCTAGAAGTAGCCAGGTAGCATGTCCTACTTTTTATCCCTATATGCCCAGCGCCGGCCGGAGAACTAAATAATGCTAGCAGAGGGAAATATAAGACCTGACTCACCTCTAGAGAAATGCCCAAAAAAAGGAGACAGAAGCCCCCCACATATATTGGCGGTGATATGAGATGAAACAACAAACGCAGCAGGAAAATAGTTTTAGCAAATTTGAGGTCCGCTTTCTAGATAGCAGAAGACAGAAAGCATACTTTCATGGTCAGTAGAAAACCCTAACAAAACACATCCAGAAATTACTTTAGGACTCTGGCATTAACTCATAATACCAGAGTGGCAATTCCTGATCAACAAGAGCTTTCCAGACACAGTAACGAAACTGCAGCTGTGAACTGGAACCAAAATACAAAAACAAAACATGGACGAATGTCCAACTTATCTAGTAGATGTCTGGGAGCAGGAACAAGCACAGAGAGGCTTCTGATAACATTGTTGACCGGCAAGCATCTAACAGAGAAGCCAGGTTATATAGCGACACCCAGATCTAATCAGAACAGGTGAACAGGGAAGATGATGTCACAAGTTCAATTCCACCAGTAGCCACCGGGGGAGCCCAGAATCCAAATTCACAACAGTACCCCCCCCTCAAGGAGGGGGCACCGAACCCTCACCAGAACCACCAGGGCGATCAGGATGGGCCCTATGAAAGGCACGAACCAGATCAGAGGCATGAACATCAGATGCAGTGACCCAAGAATTATCCTCCTGGCCATATCCCTTCCACTTGACCAGATACTGGAGTCTCCGTCTGGAAACACGGGAGTCTAGGATTTTTTCCACAACGTACTCCAACTCACCCTCAACCAACACCGGAGCAGGAGGCTCAACGGAAGGCACAACCGGTGCCTCATACCTGCGCAATAACGACCGATGAAAAACGTTATGAATAGAAAAGGATGCAGGGAGGTCCAAACGGAAGGAAACAGGGTTAAGAATCTCCAATATTTTATACGGACCGATGAACCGAGGCTTAAACTTAGGAGATGAGACCCTCATAGGGACAAAACGAGAAGACAACCACACCAAATCTCCAACACAAAGCCGAGGACCAACACGACGGTGACGGTTGGCAAAAAGCTGAGTCTTCTCCTGGGACAACTTTAAATTGTCCATCACCTGCCCCCAGATATGATGCAATCTCTCCACCACCGCATCCACTCCAGGACAATCCGAGGATTCCATCTGACCGGAGGAAAATCGAGGATGGAACCCCGAATTACAGAAAAACGGGGAAACCAAGGTGGCAGAGCTGGCCCGATTATTGAGGGCGAACTCCGCCAATGGCAAAAAAGCAACCCAATCATCCTGGTCAGCAGACACAAAACACCTCAGATATGTCTCCAGGGTCTGATTAGTCCGCTCGGTCTGGCCATTAGTCTGAGGGTGAAAAGCAGACGAAAAAGACAAATCTATGCCCATCCTAGCACAAAATGCCCGCCAAAATCTAGACACAAATTGGGTTCCTCTGTCAGAAACGATATTCTCAGGAATACCATGCAAACGAACAACATTTTGAAAAAACAGGGGCACCAACTCGGAAGAAGAAGGCAATTTGGGCAGGGGAACCAAATGAACCATCTTAGAAAAACGGTCACACACCACCCAGATGACAGACATCTTCTGAGAAACAGGCAGATCTGAAATAAAATCCATCGAGATGTGTGTCCAAGGCCTCTTAGGAATAGGCAAGGGCAACAATAATCCACTAGCCCGAGAACAACAAGGCTTGGCCCGAGCACAAACGTCACAAGACTGCACAAAGCCTCGCACATCTCGTGACAGGGAAGGCCACCAGAAGGATCTTGCCACCAAATCCCTGGTACCAAAAATTCCAGGATGACCTGCCAACGCAGAAGAATGCACCTCAGAGATGACTTTACTGGTCCAATCATCAGGAACAAACAGCCTATCAGGCGGACAACGATCCGGTCTATCCGCCTGAAACTCCTGCAAGGCCCGCCGCAGGTCTGGAGAAACGGCTGACAAGATAACTCCCTCCTTAAGAATACCTGTGGGGTCAGAGTTGCCAGGTGAATCAGGCTCAAAACTCCTAGAAAGGGCATCCGCCTTAACATTCTTAGAACCTGGTAGGTACGATACCACAAAATTAAACCGAGAAAAAAATAATGACCAGCGCGCCTGTCTAGGATTCAGGCGCCTGGCGGTCTCAAGATAAATCAAATTTTTGTGGTCAGTCAATACCACCACCTGATGTCTGGCCCCCTCGAGCCAATGGCGCCACTCCTCAAACGCCCACTTCATGGCCAAAAGCTCCCGATTCCCAACATCATAATTCCGCTCAGCGGGCGAAAATTTACGGGAAAAGAAGGCACAAGGCCTCATCACGGCGCAGTCAGAACTTTTCTGCGACAACACTGCCCCAGCTCCGATCTCAGAAGCGTCGACCTCAACCTGAAAAGGAAGAGTCACATCAGGCTGACGCAACACAGGGGCAGAAGAAAAACAGCGCTTAAGCTCCCGAAAGGCCTCCACAGCATCAGGGGACCAATTAGCAACATCAGCACCCTGTCTAGTCAAATCGGTCAATGGCTTAACGACATCCGAAAAACCAGAAATAAATCGACGATAAAAGTTGGCAAAGCCCAAAAATTTCTGAAGACTTTTAAGAGAAGAGGGCTGCGTCCAATCACAAATAGCTTGAACCTTGACAGGATCCATCTCAATGGAAGAGGGAGAAAAAATATATCCCAAAAAGGAAATTCTCTGAACCCCAAAAACGCACTTAGAACCCTTGACACACAGAGAATTAGACCGCAAAACCTGAAAAACCCTCTTAACTTGCCGGACATGAGAGTCCCAGTCATCCGAAAAAATCAGAATATCATCCAGATACACTATCATAAATTTATCCAAAAAATCGCGGAAAATATCATGCATAAAGGACTGGAAGACTGAAGGGGCATTAGAAAGACCAAAAGGCATCACCAAATACTCAAAGTGGCCCTCGGGCGTATTAAATGCGGTTTTCCACTCATCCCCCTGCCTGATCCGCACCAAATTATACGCCCCACGGAGATCAATCTTAGAGAACCACTTGGCCCCCTTTATGCGAGCAAACAAATCAGTCAGCAACGGCAATGGGTATTGATATTTAACCGTGATTTTATTCAAAAGCCGATAATCAATACATGGTCTCAAAGAGCCGTCTTTTTTTGACACAAAGAAAAAACCGGCTCCTAAGGGAGATGACGATGGACGAATATGTCCCTTTTCCAAGGACTCCTTTATATATTCTCGCATAGCAGTATGTTCAGGCACAGACAGATTAAATAAACGACCCTTTGGGTATTTACTACCCGGAATTAAATCTATAGCACAATCGCACTCACGGTGCGGAGGTAGTGAACCAAGCTTGGGTTCTTCAAAGACGTCACGATAGTCAGACAGGAACTCAGGAATTTCAGAGGGAATAGATGATGAAATGGAAACCAAAGGTACGTCCCCATGAGTCCCCCTACATCCCCAGCTCAACACAGACATAGCTCTCCAGTCAAGGACTGGGTTGTGAGACTGCAGCCATGGCAATCCCAGCACCAAATCCTCATGTAGATTATACAGCACTAGAAAACGAATAGTCTCCTGGTGATCCGGATTAATACACATAGTCACTTGTGTCCAGTATTGTGGTTTATTATTAGCCAATGGGGTGGAGTCAATCCCCTTCAGAGGAATAAGAGTTTCCAAAGGCTCTAAATCATACCCACAACGATTGGCAAAGGACCAATCCATAAGACTCAAAGCGGCGCCAGAGTCGATATAGGCGTCAGTAGTAATAGATGACAAAGAGCAAATCAGGGTCACAGACAAAATAAATTTAGACTGTAAAGTGCCAATGGAAACAGATTTATCAAGCTTTTTAGTACGTTTAGAGCATGCTGATATAACATGAGTAGAATCCCCACAATAGAAACACAACCCATTTTTCCGTCTAAAATTCTGCCGCTCGCTTCTGGACAGAATTCTATCACACTGCATGCTTTCTGGCGTCTTCTCAGTGGACACCGCCAGATGGTGCACTGGTTTGCGCTCCCGCAGACGCCTATCGATCTGAATGGCCATTGTCATGGACTCATTCAGACCCGCAGGCACAGGGAACCCCACCATAACATCCTTAATGGCATCAGAGAGACCCTCTCTGAAAGTAGCCGCCAAGGCACACTCATTCCACTGAGTAAGCACAGACCATTTACGGAATCTTTGGCAGTAAATTTCAGCTTCATCTTGCCCCTGCGATAGGGACATCAAAGTTTTTTCTGCCTGAAGTTCCAAATGAGGTTCCTCATACAGCAAGCCCAAGGCCAAAAAAAACGCATCCACATTGCGCAACGCAGGATCCCCTGGTGCCAATGCAAAAGCCCAGTCTTGAGGGTCGCCGCGGAGCAAGGAAATCACAATCCCAACCTGCTGTGCAGGGTCTCCAGCAGAACGAGATTTCAGGGACAAAAATAGCTTACAATTATTTCTAAAATTCTGAAAGCTAGATCTATTCCCTGAGAAGAATTCCGGCAAAGGAATTCTCGGCTCAGATACCGGAGCATGAATAATAAAATCTTGCAAATTTTGTACTTTCGTGGTGAGATTATTCAAACCTGCAGTTACACTCTGAAGATCCATTATTAACAGGTGAACACAAAGCCATTCAAAGATTATAAGGAGAGAGAAAAAAAAGAAAGACTGCAGCATAGACAGACTGGCAAGTGATCCAATTAAGAGCACAGAAAAAAAAAAAAAAAAACTCTCAGCAGACTTCTTATTTCTCTCCTTTCTCAGCCAAGGATTTTAACCCTTTAGTGGGCCGGTCAAACTGTCATGATCTCCATGGCCAGAGAACTAGCATAAGCCTCTATAGGAACAAGCTCTTGGAAGATGTAACTATACTGACCATGAACTAAACCTACCGCATCATCTAGAAGTAGCCAGGTAGCATGTCCTACTTTTTATCCCTATATGCCCAGCGCCGGCCGGAGAACTAAATAATGCTAGCAGAGGGAAATATAAGACCTGACTCACCTCTAGAGAAATGCCCAAAAAAAGGAGACAGAAGCCCCCCACATATATTGGCGGTGATATGAGATGAAACAACAAACGCAGCAGGAAAATAGTTTTAGCAAATTTGAGGTCCGCTTTCTAGATAGCAGAAGACAGAAAGCATACTTTCATGGTCAGTAGAAAACCCTAACAAAACACATCCAGAAATTACTTTAGGACTCTGGCATTAACTCATAATACCAGAGTGGCAATTCCTGATCAACAAGAGCTTTCCAGACACAGTAACGAAACTGCAGCTGTGAACTGGAACCAAAATACAAAAACAAAACATGGACGAATGTCCAACTTATCTAGTAGATGTCTGGGAGCAGGAACAAGCACAGAGAGGCTTCTGATAACATTGTTGACCGGCAAGCATCTAACAGAGAAGCCAGGTTATATAGCGACACCCAGATCTAATCAGAACAGGTGAACAGGGAAGATGATGTCACAAGTTCAATTCCACCAGTAGCCACCGGGGGAGCCCAGAATCCAAATTCACAACACTCTGGTTGCTCTATGATGAAACCATGTGCTTTCTTTTCTAGGAAGTTTTCGCCGGCTGAGCGGAATTATGATGTTGGTAATCGGGAGTTGTTGGCCATGAAGTGGGCATTTGAGGAGTGGCGTCATTGGCTCGAGGGAGCTAGGCATCGTGTGGTGGTCTTGACTGATCACAAAAACCTGATGTATCTCGAGTCTGCTAAATGCCTGAATCCTAGACAGGCTCGTTGGTCATTGTTTTTCTCCTGTTTTGACTTTGTGGTCTCATACCTGCCTGGTTCGAAAAATGTGAAGGCGGATGCTCTCTCTAGGAGCTTTGTGCCTGATTCTCCTGGAGTCTCAGAGCCGGCTGGTATTCTTAAAGAGGGAGTGATTTTGTCGGCCATATCTCCTGATTTGCGACGTGTGTTGCAGAGATTTCAGGCTGGTAGACCTGACTCTTGTCCACCTGATAGACTGTTTGTTCCTGATAAATGGACCAGCAGAGTTATTTCCGAGGTTCATTCCTCGGTGTTGGTGGGGCATCCTGGGATTTTTGGTACCAGAGATTTGGTGGCTAGGTCCTTTTGGTGGCCTTCCTTGTCACGGGATGTGCGTGCTTTTGTGCAGTCCTGTGGGACTTGTGCTCGGGCTAAGCCTTGCTGTTCTCGTGCCAGCAGGTTGCTTTTGCCCTTGCCCGTCCCGAAGAGGCCTTGGACACACATTTCCATGGATTTCATTTCAGATCTTCCGGTGTCTCAGGGAATGTCTGTTATCTGGGTGGTGTGTGATCGTTTTTCCAAGATGGTCCATTTGGTGCCCTTGCCTAAGTTGCCTTCCTCTTCCGATCTGGTTCCTTTGTTTTTTCAGAATGTGGTTCGTTTGCACGGCATTCCTGAGAATATCGTGTCTGACAGAGGATCCCAGTTTGTGTCCAGATTCTGGCGATCTTTTTGTGCTAAGATGGGCATTGATCTGTCGTTCTCGTCTGCCTTTCATCCTCAGACTAATGGCCAAACGGAGCGAACTAATCAGACGCTGGAGGCTTATTTGAGATGTTTTGTTTCTGCGGATCAGGATGATTGGGTGACCTTCTTGCCATTGGCTGAGTTTGCCCTCAATAATCGGGCTAGTTCCGCCACCTTGGTTTCGCCATTTTTCTGCAACTCTGGTTTTCATCCTCGTTTCTCCTCGGGTCATGTTGAGCCTTCTGACTGTCCTGGGGTGGATTCTGTGGTTGATAGGTTGCAGCGGACTTGGAATCATGTGGTGGACAACTTGAAGTTGTCACAGGAGAAGGCCCAGCGTTTTGCCAACCGCCGCCGCGGTGTGGGTCCCCGACTTCGTGTTGGGGATTTGGTTTGGTTGTCTTCTCGGTTTGTCCCTCTGAAGGTTTCCTCTCCTAAGTTTAAGCCTCGCTTTATTGGTCCTTATAGAATTTTGGAGGTCCTTAATCCGGTCTCTTTTCGCTTGGATCTTCCTGCGTCATTTGCCATTCAAAATGTGTTCCATAGGTCTTTGTTGCGGCGGTACATTGTGCCTGTGGTCCCTGCTGTTGACCCTCCTGCTCCGGTCTTGGTTGAGGGCGAGTTGGAGTATGTGGTGGAGAAGATCTTAGATTCTCGTCTCTCTAGACGGAGGCTTCAGTATCTGGTCAAATGGAAGGGCTATGGTCAGGAGGATAATTCCTGGGTGGTCGCCTCTGATGTTCATGCGGCCGATTTGGTTCGTGCTTTTCACGCTGCCCATCCTGATCGCCCTGGTGGTCGTGGTGAGGGTTCGGTGACCCCTCCTTAAAGGGGGGGTACTGTTATGAACTATACTTTTGGGCTTCCTCTTGTGGTCACTCGCAGTATGGCTCTTGGATTCTCTTTCCTCAGTTTGGTAGTCACCTGTTCGTTAAGTGTCTGGGTGTTTCTATTTAAACTTCCTGGAATCTTAGTCCAGTGCCTGGCATCCATGTAATCAGTCCTAGTCTGTTGCTCTTGTCTGCTGGTCCTGATTTTTGCAACATAAGCTAAGTCCTGCTTTCTTGTTTTTTGTTTATTTGTATAATTTTGTTTTTTGTCCAGCTTGTTCATAATGTGATTCCTGATTTTGCTGGAAGCTCTTGGGGTGCTGATGTTCTCCCCCCATACCGTTAGTCGGTACGGGGGTTCTTGGATATTCAGTGTGGATATTTTTGCAGGGTTTTTCGCTGACCACATAAGTCCGCTTTTCTATATTTCTGCTATTATTTAGTGGGCCTCTCTTTGCTGAATCTAGTTCATACCTACGTTTGTCCTTTCCTCTTACCTCACCGTTATTATTTGTTGGGAGCTTGTATCTACTTTGGGGTATTTCTCTGGAGGCAAGCGAGGTCTGTATTTCCTCTGAAAGGGTTAGTTAGATCTCCGGCTGGCGCGAGACGTCTAGAACCAACGTAGGCACGTTCCCCGGCTGCTATTATTTGTGGGCTAGGATCAGGTATGTGGTCAGCTCAGTTACCACCTCCCTAAGAGCTAGTTTTTATGTTTGCAGACTTTGCTTAAGACCCTGAGATCCTTTTGCCATTAGGATCACAACAGAGGTGGCAGAGGTGCGGTGATGCTGAGGCGCGGTGGGCGGTACAGTGTGGACCTAAGCAGGGTCCCTTCCTCAGGTGTGGTGACGCCGCAGCCCGGTGTCCAAGGCGAGCAGCAGACCTGGGTTAATCACGCATTTTCCAGGGCTTCAGGAAAATGGCCACGGGATGCCGCATATGTGCAGATTGAGATCACAGCGGCCATTTTCCTGAAGCCGAGTGAAGCCGAGATCTCAATCTGCGAACTTGGCTTCAGGAAAATGGCCACCGCGATCCTCCCATGGCCATTTTTCTGAAGCCCCGGGAAGCTGAGAACTTAATCTGTGCATGCGCGGCCTCAGGAAGATGGCAGCAACCACCGAGAAACCCGTGATTCATCCGGCTCTGCTCTCCATGGACACCGGGCCACGGCGTCACCTCACCTGAGGAAGGCACCCTGCTCAGGTGCACGCCGTACCCCCCACCATGCCTCAGTATCGCTGCATCTCTGCTGCCGCCACACCACACCACTGTCGCAACCAACCGGTAAGCCTGCGCTCGCACTATAAGATGCACCCCCCACTTTCCACACTATTTTTTTGGGGAAAAAGTGAGTCTTATAGTCCGAAAAATACAGTAATCTGAGCTGGCAGACAACTTTAGAGGTATGAATGTTGATGTCACGTGATGAATTATATAGTAGAATTATATTTAGTGAATCAAATTTTTTATTAAAGTGAGGAATGTAGTCAGCAAATGTGAAAATCTAAATCTTATTACCTTTATATATTTTTTTCAGTCTGTTTCTGCAAACACAGACATATTTATTCATGTGATTTCACAATTTTTCTAGAACAGTGGTATGAAAATTAAGGGACTGACACAAAATATTTTTCTGCTCAGGAAAGAGGTGGTGTCTTTTGACATGTAAGACCCTCTCTTAACGCTATATCTACTCAATACAATGCACAGAAAAAGAATATTGGTCCACTACTTAGCGTGTCCATGCCCTTTTTCTCATGCTTTTCCTGCATTTGTAGATTTATATAGAATATAGAGAATGGTTTTGTCTATAAATGCATATTCTATGCTGTACCATTTCTTCCACATATAAAAATCACCTAAAATGAATTCCAATTTTTTAGTGGCTTTTACAGTATATTTTATTCTTTCCATTGCAATAGGTAAAAATCTGTGGAAAATACAGGAAAAAGCTACAACACAAAGGAAATGCTTAAGACATAAAAAGTTGCAATGTAAAAATGGGGGTTTTGTATAATTATATTCACATGCATTGCTATACAATTTACTTCTGATGCAAAATTCTAAAAATCTATGGAGGTTTATTACAGGAAAGAAATATAATCTTGGTACCGTGTTAGCCAGTAGATAGAAAAATATTTAGAATTGAGAGTCCTCAGTGGTTGATACCTTTTAATGGCTAACTGAAAAGATGGTAACAAATTGCAAGCTTTCGAGACTACATACGTCTCTTCATCAGGCAAAGACTAAAACAAATTCTGAAGAATCAGATATTTATGCACAACATAATATAGAGAGAAAAAAAAAAAAAAGGGGGAAAAAACCATGGATAAGCCAGGTGACATGAAGCAGAATTACCATGGATGATAAACAGTTACGTCCATAAATATTGGGCCAATTCTTAGATAAGGATTGTTTTATTGTCCTGTGATTAGGGTCTCTGTTGTGATGACCCCACATGGTCTGATGGGCAAGTTCCTTAATTGATGTAAAAAGACATAAATCCATGTGACACATTCATTCCTGCAGTTAGAGTGTCAAAGGTCATCATCAGTTTATATTCCCAGACTCTCTTGTCTTTCTGCGATTTGAAGTTACCTTTTAGTACAAGTAATTTCATGTCCATAATGCTATGATTTGGGAGACAGAAATGTATTGCCACAGGTATATCCATTCTTTTTTCTCTTATTGTATGGCGGTGAGAGTTCATCCTTGTTCTCAGTTTTTGCCCTGTCTCCCCCACATACAGACCCCCAGTTGGACATTTAGTACAAATAATTAGGTACACCACATTAGAAGTGACGCAGCTGAATGTACCTGGTATCTTGTAGTACTGATGTGAATTGGGGATCTTTATCTTGGTCATTATAAATGGACAGGTTTTACATTTTTTCTGGTTGCAAGGAAAGGTTCCTGCAGCTGTTGGAGAGGGCAGGGAGCTCTTGACAATGATGCTTCTTAGATTTGGGGGCTGCCTAAAACACAGTAGTGGGGGGTCTGGAAAAATGGATTGTAATCGGGCATCTTTTTGCAGTAAAGGTTGTAATTTCCGTGCAGCTCCCCTTAGCACCTCCAGATTTGGATTGTAGGTAACTACTAGAGGTACCCGGTTATTTTCTTCTTTAGCTTTGTAATGTAGCAGGTGATTCCTTGATATTCTGGTGGCTCTTGTGATCTGATTTTCAATTGTTCTTGGATGGTAGCCCTGATTCAAAAAGGTCTTTCTGAGGCGACCCAGGTGTTCATCTCTATCCATTGGGTTGGAACATATACGATTGTATCTGATGGCTTGGCTGTAGACAATGGAGTTTTTTATGTGTTTTGGATGGAAACTGTCCCATTTAAGGTATGTTGGACGGTCGATTGGCTTCTGATACAGGGATGTCTCTATTTTATTGTTCTGCAGCTTAATGATGGTGTCCAAAAAGTTAATTTCAGTGCAGGAGTAGTTGAGTGTCAAGTTGATGGTGGGATGAAATTGATTAAAATGTTCATGGAACGTCTTTAGCTGTGGTTCAGACTCCGTCCAGATGATTAAAATGTCATCAATGTAGCGGTTGTAGGCCAGAGGTCTGATGGGACATGAGGACAAAAAGTCGCTTTCAAGCTTGGCCATGAAAAGATTTGCATACTGTGGGGCCATTTTACTTCCCATTGCTGTGCCAGTCTCCTGTAGATAGATCTTCTTGTCAAACTCAAAGTAATTGTGGGTGAGGATGAATTTTATACGTTTCACCACAGAATTTGCATCAGTCCCTGTGTTTTCCAGGAAGAATTTGCAGGCATTTAATCCATCCTGGTGTGGGATATTGGAGTACAAAGATTCCACATCCATGGTGGCCAGGTGGAGGTTTATTGTAAGACTCAAGCCCTGGAAACTGAGATTATAATTTGTCTCTCTTCCCTAATGAAGCTATCATTAAAAATGACAGATAATTACAAATTAATTATCATTAATTTGTACGGCTATGTTACCTATACAGTATCTTATTTTCCTCTCCTTTTTTTTTCCAAGATTTTTGCATTTTAGCCATCGGATGGCTCAGTTGACAACTCTAGCTGGAAGGCATATCAAGAACTACCACCTAAGACATGTATGAGCCAAGAATGTAAAGTTATTAAAAAGGTGGAAAATTTTGACAAACCTTCCCCTGTGGAAAGCAGGTTTTTGCTTAATACAAACATTTTGATTCAACAAGTCTTGCCTTTTTTTAAAAAAAAAAGTCACTTGCTTTTGCTATTCTTTTGGATAGGAAGGATCAGAACTCCCACGCAGTTCACACTGAGTCACAATATCAGGCTAATAATTCAACTTTGTTTTAATTAATCTACAGAAAAAAAAAGATATCTAAGGACAAACCATCTGTTTACAGTGGTACAGCGTTACTATATCAGACATTTTTTTCACCTTTATCATTATGAGTTATCAATTTCTTCAAAATCCTAAAATGGAGACTTCCACTACTATAGACTTCTACTAGCCAAACGTATGCTAAAAAAGAATACAGAATACTTTTGTCTCAAGCATAATCTATGATCAAAACTTGTTTTTTTCAGCGGCAGATGTAAGTTTTTCTAATGATTGGGGGATGGACTTGGACTGAAATTCAGCCCTGGCTTTTGAAAGCACACAGGCCCATGCTGTCCTCACCCCCGAGCACCAGATTGGGTCTCTATTACTAATATTACCCTGCCTGAGGTAAATCTACCAATATTTCTAATAATTCCAATTAAACCGCTATATAAGATTGAATAATAATAAAACTGCAATAATAATATTGCAGTATAATACCAACCAACTAACCATAGCCAAATATTACCAGAGTATACAGTATTAATAATAACACCATACTGATCATGAAGGGGGTTGTCCAGGCTTGAGGTTAAAATCTATGTGAATTCAGAGTTCTGAATCTTCACGGCGCGCATGATCAGGATTCTCCAGATCATTAGAAGTGTCCATCATGTGACTGCAAATATGCAATTTCCATACCTCTGGCCACATTCAGACTAAACGTACTTGGCCTTGTGAAATTCACTTCTATTGAGCAAGACCTTGCACATCTGATTAGGACGCAGGCTCAGACTGGCCCATAGGGTAACAGGCGAATCCCCCGGTGGGCCCCTGTGCAGATCTGGGCCCTCAACCCCACTATATGGGCATTATTTGGCATAATTCAATTGATCCACTCTGTACATAAAAAAGCAGCATATCATCATTCATTAACCACGCTACCCAGTTTATTATGTAGAGATATAGGTAAATTTGTGAACAAGGGTAGTGTAATATTTATATGCAGGTGAAAAGTGGGCCCCCACAGTCAATGTTACAGGTGGGCTCTTAGCACCCCAGTCCGACACTGTTAGGACGTCACCGCATATATGCAAATCGCATGTAAAAATGTAGCACACAGACATCCTATCCATACCATCTGGGGGACGGAGAGAGAGAATATCAGAAACATACACGACAGTTGTGAGGACTATCCCGTGGTGCTCAGCAGGGAGGTACTACAACACACAGGCGCTAGTAGGAAGGCTACTGATTTCCACCTGTAAAGGGAACTCTGGATGTGCCTTCGGACCGGCCGGATTCAGCCAGCCATGCTAGCAGTGCTCTGGATTGTGGATGCTGAAGTCTACAGTAAAAGGTAAAGAGACTGCAACCCTGTGTCCTCATTATTTACTGTGACCTACACCATCATCTACCTTACTGGGAAGCCCTGGGGACATACTTCACCTGTGGGAAGGTATTCCATCTAGCTGCCATAACATCACCCCAGTGGACCCCTAAGCAGCGTCGGTCACCCTGACCAAACACCACAGGTGGCATCACGAACACTTGACAAACTACACCCTTTGATTGGACGCCCCTTAGCAGGGCCACGGACCTGGTCGGGCCACCGTGACACCCCCAGAACCGAGACAGAGGGACCCGGTACTGAGTACCCCACTGCCCTGCGCCTGGGGGCGATCCATTATCCCAGAGTACCTGGGCAGGACGGTGTATGAGCTGTTTATTTTAATTTGAGTGGACAGGCTGTTTTTCTGTTACCATTTTGTTTTTTTTTGTTTATGCGGCAACAAACCACTGAGAGCTTTAACCACCCATGTGCCTGAGTCTACCTCAAGGAGCAGCTAAGCCTGTCAACCCCTCACACATGGTGGAGAATGCAGGCAACGTTCCAGGAACACGTGTAGCAGCGGTGGATAAACCGTATGTCCTGGGTGAAGGTGGCTACAGAGATGGAACAGCGTTCGGACAAAATGGAGGAGCTACTCAAGCACCTGATCCTGAGCCAGCAGCAACAGCACCAGATACAGCAGGAAACTAATAAGCTGCTAATACAGCAGCTGCAACAACAGCAAAGACAAATGGAACTCCTGGTGGGAGATGTCCGCAGCAGAGAAGCCACCCTCCCCCACATCAAGGTGATGACTCGTGTGTCCCGAAAGCAGTAAGATGAGCCATGCAAAAGATGAACCCAGGGGATGACATAGAGGTGTTTTTGACTGTTTTTGAATGGGTTGCAGAGCGGGAGAGGCTGCCCCCGGAGCAGTGGGAGGAAGTTTTGGCCCCCTATCTGATGGGTGAACCCCAGAAAGCTTATTTTGACTTGACCTTGCAGGATGCCTGGGAATATGCCAAGTTGAAAACGGAGATATTGGCATGCTCAGGGGTCACTATGTCAGTCAGAGCCCAAAGGGTTCATCACTGGTCGTATCGTGGTGACAAACCTCCCCACACACAAATGTTTGACTTGTTGCATTTGGTCCAGAAATAGTTGCAGCCGGAGTCCTCCACTCCAGCGCAGATGGTCGAGCGGGTCGTCATGGACAGATTTTTCACTTGCTACCCAGGCCGGTGCAGACCAGGGTTGCCTAAGGAGACCCCCGGAATACAGATGACCTGGTGCGCCTCGTAGAAAGGTACCAGGTGGGCGAGAGGTCCCTGAGGAAGCCAGGGGGTGATACATCTCCATACTGGGATACCCAATGGGAGCCCGAGTCCCAAAAGAGGGGTAACAGGGCCACCACTGGGGGAGTTCAAGGTCCCAAGGAGTCGATGAGGGGCTACCAAAGGCTGCTGCTAAAGACCTGATCTGCTGGCAGTGTCACAGTTCAGGACACATAGCGGCCCGTTGTCCTATGTTTTCCAAGAAGATGGATTGCAGCCTAGACAGGCGTTGCTCGTATTATGCTTACCCAGCCTGCAGTGTGGACTATCAGCCCAGAGAGGGGTCGCAGTCATGTCCCGTGATCATAAACTGGTATCAGGACTCTTGGACTCTGGGAGATTGGTGACCCTGATAAGTTCCATGCTTCCCCACCAGTTGATCACAGGGAAACATGTGGGTGTCGTCTGTATCCACGAAGATGCCAAAGACTACCTTGTTGCCACAGTATTGATTAAAATGAGCCATGGTACGGAGTTCCACAAGGTCGGGGTAGTCAGAGACTTACTACATCCCGTGATAATCGGGCGGGACTTCAGTCTGTTTTGGGAAAAAAGCAGAGGCGCCCAGTATCTCAGGCAGGAGCCAGCTCAACCCTGATGAATCCACATCAGAGTCGGAGGTGGAGGAGTTCCTCCTGTGTGTCCTAGCTGATGATGAAGATGAACCGGTGACCAGCGATGCTGAGGTTTCTGAGCTGGGGGTGTCTGGGGAAAATTTTGGGACTGCTCAAATGCAGGATCTTGCCCTAAAAGGGGCCTTTGTACTCACACTTTGCAGCCAATAGCGAATTGTTGTATCGAGTGACTACATTTAGGGGAGGTGAAATAGTGGAGCAGCTGTTGGTTCCAGGGCCGTACCGAAGGAAGGTTCTAGACATGGCACATTCGCATGTTTGGGGGGACATCTGGGATGGAGAAAACACAAAAGAGAATATTGCAGAGGTTCTATTGGCCGGGATGTTATGAGGAGATCCGCAACTATTGTAGATCCTGCCCCACCTGCCAGATAACCGCTCCCTCTTCTCACTTCCGAAGTCCTCTAGTCCCATTACCGGTACTAGAGATCCCATTCAAGTGAATTGCCATGGACCTGGTAGGGCCTTTAGTTAAGTCTGCAAGAAGGCGCCAATATATTCTATTGGTCATGGACTATGCGACCCGGTACCCTGAAGCAGTAAACCTAAGGAACTGTTCAGCTAAGAGTATGCCTGGGAGCTTGTCCATATTTTTGATAGGACAGGCCTGCCGAAAGAGATTCTGACAGACCAGGGAACCCCCTTCATGAGCAAGGGAATGAAGGAACTGTGTATGGTCCTCTAGATTGCCCAGCTGCGAACCTCAGTGTATCATCCAGAGACCGACGGCCTAGTAGAACTCTTCAATAAAACCTTGAAAGCCATGCTCAAAAAGGTCATTTGAGAAGGATGGTCGAGACTGAGACTACCTGCTTCCGTCTTTGCTCTTTTCCATCAGGGAAGTGCCAGGCCTCTACTGGCTTCTCGCTGTTCGAGCTTCTGTATGGTCGACATCGTGAGGGCTCCTGGACATCGCCAAGGTCACGCCACACAGGAGCATCATAGAGCATGTTGCCCAGCTGCAGGAGAGAATGGAAAAAGTGATGCCTATCGTGAAGGAACATCTTCAGGCACAGGAGGCACAAGCAAGGGTGTATAACCGATCAGTAAGGCTGAGGCAGTTTCAGCCCGGGGACCGTGTGCTAGTGCTTATCCCTATGGTGGAGAGCAAGTTGCTAGCCAAGTGGCAAGGCCCATACAAGGTGGTGGAAAAACTGAGCTAAGTTAATTACAAAGTACACCAGCCGGGGTGAAAGAAGCCATACCAGGTCTATTACGTGAACTTGCTCAAACCCTCGCAAGACTGAGAACCGTTGTACACCCCTTGCCTGGGAGCCAGTCCCAAAGTCACCATGGATGATGCCACCATTGTAGAGATCCTGACGCAGGCCCAGAGGCAACAGTGTTGGGAGCTGTTGTAGCGGAACTGGGACCAATTCTCAGAGTTGCCCGGGAAAACACAGGTGGTCGAACATCACGTGTTGACAGAACCGCATGTAAGGGTGAACCTCAAGCCCTATAGAATTAAGGAAGCATGGAGAGAGGTGATATCAAACGAGGTGAAGAGGATGTTAGACCTCAGAGTTATAGAGGAGTCAAAAAGTGGATGGTCGAGTGTTTTTAGCTGTGTGTTTCGGGTCATTATCTTGTTTCAAGACCTATGACCTGCGACTGATACCAAGCTTTCTGACACTGGGCAACACATTTCTCTCTAGAATCCCTTGATAGTCTTGCGATTTTATTGTACTCTGCACAGATTCTAGACTCCCTGTGTACTTCTCAGAGTTGCACAGAAGGGAAAACGCTGTGCCCTGTTAGCGTCACAGGGGAACACAGTTGCCTAACAGAGCAAAAGCAATCAGTGGTCAGGGAGTAGCAAGCACACAAACACCTCCTCTCCGGTGGAGCCGGAATTCTAATGGCTTTACGCCAGCCCTGAATTTACCATACAAAACTCCTCATCAGAGGTGTCGGCATTCTAGTGGCTTATTTCAGCCTGACCCTGACCACAAGCAGACAAGACCACTGAATAGCAAAAGCTCATGACATAAGCTGATCCTAGCGCATGGCCGGGCGGCCATGCAAACCTTTTATAGCTGCAGCAACTTTAGGACCTTCCTAGAGGACCAATGGGAGCTGCCACAGTACCTGAGCAACTTCAGGACCTTCCTAGCGGACCAATGGGAGCTGCTGCAGTACGTCTGCTCGCCACTGACCACTACTGGCTACAATGGCTGAGCCTGGAAAGGCAGCAGTAACCATCTGCTCAGTAACAGGCTGAGCCAGATGCTGAGACCGACGTCTCCGCTGAACAGGCTCCACTGCGGCTGGAGAAGAATGGGAGACCGCAGCGGAGATGGTTCGAGACTCCCCCTGTGCAGAGGCGGGAACTCAACCCCTAACACTACTGTGTTTTCTCTTTTAAAATCATAATGACAACCCAAAGCACCCAAATGACCCCGATCAAAAGTTTACATACCCCATTTCTTAATACCGCGTATTGCCCCTTCTAACATCAATGACAGCTTGAAGTCTTTTGTGGTAGTTGTGGATGAGGTTCTTTATTTTCTCAGATGGTAAAACTGCCCACTCTTCTTGGCAAAAGCATCCAGTTCCTGTAAATTCCTGGGCTGTCAAGCATGAACTGCGCACTTGAGATCTCCCCAGCGTGGCTCAATGTTATTGAAGTCAGGAGACTGAGATGGCCACTCCAGAACCTTCACTTTGTTCTGCTGTAGCCAATAACAGGTTGACTTGGCCTTGTGTTTTGGATTGCTGTCATGTTAGAACGTCCAAGTACATCCCATGCGCAGCTAAAAATTTGTCTCCAGTGTTTGCTGATAGCGTGCTGCATTCATCTTTCCTTCAACTTTGGCCAAGTTTCCTGTTCCTTTGTAGCTCACGTATCCCCAAAGCATCAGCGATCCACCTCTGAGCTTTACAGCAGGAATGGTGTTCCATTCATCATAGGCCTTGTTGACCTCTCTCCAAATGTAACGTTTATGGTTGTGGCCAAAAAGTTCAATTTTGGTCTTATCACTCCAAATTACCTTGTTCCAGAAGTTTTGAGGCTTGTCTCTGTGCTGTTTTGCATATTGTAGGCGAGATACTTTGTGGCATTTTCACAGTAATGGCTTTCTTCTGGCGACTCAACCATGCAGCCTATTTTTCTTCAAGTGCCTCCTTATTGTGCATCTTGAAACAGCTACACCACTAGTTTTCAGAGAGTCCAGTATTTCAGCTGATGTTATTTACAGCAGGAGTCTGTGCACAAGATACAGAAGGACAGGGGGTGAGAGGGGAGCGCTGTGGTGAGCTTACCTGATGGAGCGCAGGACCTGAAACACGTGACCACCGGGGGAGGGGCCAGAGGTGGAGCCAGAAGCCGAGTAGTGGCGGTGATTGGTGAGTGGTCAGGACATAGCAAAAGGTCGGGCAGCCAGAGATAGTGGTACAATACAAACGGGGCAGACAGGAGATAGTAAGAGTACCAAGCCAAAAGACAGAGCCAGAAAAAGACAGTAAGCACGGAATCACAAAGCAATGTACAGAACGAGAACATGGACCAGATCATACACGAGAAGGCAAACTGACTACATAGCATGCAAGCACACCAGGGGGTCAGACACACAGCCATAACAGATGTATCACTGACAAGGATCCCCAGATGAGGAAGGTGGCTAAATATAGCCCTCCCCAAACCAAAAAGAGACCATACAAAATTAACCCTGAGAGGATAGGGAAGAAACCCTGTCCACAACCATGACACTGATTTTCCATTTGTTAATCACAGTTTGAATGCTGCTGACTGGCATTATCAATTCATTGGATATATTTTTGTATCCCTTTCCTGTTTTATACAGTTCAATTACCTTTTCCCATAGATCAGTTGACAATTCTTTTGCTGTCCCCATGACTCACAATCATGAAATGTCAGTGGCTGGATGAAAGATGCAAGAAACTGTCTGGATCCCAGAAACTCACTCAGCTTTTATACACAGACACTGATTACAAGCAAACAGGTCACAGGTGAGGATTCTGCCTTTAGTAGTCATTCAAACCCATTTGTTTAAATTTCTGTGCATGTTATCAGGCCAAAATCACCAGTATATGTGAACTTTTGTTCAGGGTCATTTGGATGTTTTGGGTTGTCATTATGATTTAAAAAGAGAAAACACAGTAGTTTGTCAATAAATAGCTTCACTCAACCACTAACCATGAGTGGAGAAAAAATGTTGATGTTATCATTCATATTCTCTGAAAAAGGCCAAGAAAGCACAAATTCTGCTGGGGTATGTAAACTTTTGAGCACAACTGTATGTACAGAGCACAGGCACTCCACCTCAGGCAGGAGAAGTGGAGGAGCGATCGATCACTGAGCTCCTCAGTAACACATACAGTAAGTCTGCAAGGCAGGAGACATTGTATGGACAGAGTGAAAGGCAGGACATTGCCCTTACTTCGCGGGACAGTGGGACATCTCCCCCAAAGTGCATCCGTACCACTGGATTTGGGATAGTTCAGAGCTATGATATACACAATGATGTCATCATAGTACAAGGATAATACACAAAGTGATGCCACTAGGCATTAAGAAAACAAGCCTGCCTCTCACTTGTTCCTGCTCCCACAATGAGTGGCTCTGTGATTCTCTTTCTTTTGGCTCAGGCAGCGCAATGCAGTGATGTAATTATCCCACCTGCCATGTCTTCTGTTTCCAGTGTCTCTCTGCTTCACTACAGTTTTCAATTGGATCTGTGTCTAAAGACACACATCCAGTTGATCGCTGGCTTCGGCGGGACCCTTTCTTTATAGGCAATGTTGCATCCACTATCATTCTGGTCCTTATTGATCAGACATTTATCACTTATCCTGTGGAAACCCTTTTTAAAATACATTATTGAAAATAAACCCAAACAGTATATGATGTGCATTCGTTGAGGATTTTCCAGAAAGAGCAAAATAGATGAGATCAAAATAAATCTCACCCACATATTTTAGATATTTTCCAATGGAAACTAACATGATGCAAATTATAGAATTTATAGAATTTTCAGATATTGACATAAACAAAAAATAAGATGGGTACAAATCCCACCAAGGACAACATCTGCAAGGAGTCGGTATGTTCTCCCCGTGTTTGGGTGGGTTTCCTCCTGGTTCTCCAGTTTCCTCCCACACTCCAAAGACATACTGCTTGAGGATCTAGATTGAGAGCCCCATTGGGGACAGTGATGATGATGTCTGTAAAGCGCTGTGGAATTAATGGCGCTATATAAGTGAGTAAAATAAATAAATAAAATCCCTCTCATCCTCTTCCCATTAACAGATACGTGACATATAGTGCACTTCCTTTGTAAAGTTGAAATATAACCAAATAAGATACTAGAATATACTCATTTTTTATACTAATATTCCCAAAGTAAATCCCATATATTTCCCCCCACCCATATATTATTTTATGATATATTTCTTTAGATCATCAGCTAAGTTGCTTATTAAAATGCATCATAAAAATGAAAAGATCTATATCAGGTCATGTATGGAATAAGGGATTTAGCCAATCCTGTTTTGTACCTTTTTGTCATGAGTCCAAAGGAAGCTTTGCCGGATATCTGGGGGTGGTCATGGTCCGTGATCAGTTACTTCTTCCAAGAACAGATAGCTGACCATTTACTTAACTGCCCAGTTACTTCATGTGTGTACATTTTCATGAATTAGACTCTCGGGCTTAGCCATGACTTGTCCTCCCCCATACTCCACCCTTTTTGTCAATGCTGGCTGGGACTGTAGTGAAAACTCCAAAACTTTCGAGTTGCGTATACATTTTGCAACATTTGAGGGTATTTTATGTCAGAAAACGTCTGAAAATGCTTTCACGAATCGGGGCCCAAACTGGGGAACATTTTGTCATCAGCTTCTTGTCAAGAGACGCCAAACTAGACAACCATTTCTGATATGCACAATGCAATAGCATATGTATGCAAACAGGACATCCAGAAGTTAAAACTAGTTTCGCAATAAGATTAATGCGTCTCAGGCTACCCAGAAGAAATTTATTTTGTGTATTATAGTGGATTTTTTACTGAGAATCTGCAACAAATGACATTGCTGTACAGGTGAAAGAGATTTGTAAATCCCAATTCGTGTGTTTTGGAACCTGCCAGACAGGCTCGGACTGGCACATAGGTGAACAGGTGTTTCCCCCAGTGGGCCCATATGCATGAGTGGACCTCCACCCTCTGATATGGGCAGTAGTTTGCACAACACACTTTAAGAAAAACTAACCAGCCTATCATATAAAAACATGTTTCAGTTTGTGAATGAGAGTAATGTAATATTTGCATGTAGCTGAACAGTGGGCCCCAATGTTCCTGGTAGGCCCTTAGCACACCGGTTCCACACTGCCACACGATGGATTTGGAAGTATGTTGTGGATTTTTATTTCCACACCATGACTTTTAACTTGCAGAATTGCCATGGTTTAGCAACGCAAAGGGTGAAATTCCCACTGAGATGCACAGTAAAAGCCAAAAAAAATTAGTCGTAGAATCCACAGTACAGTATACAAGTTGTAGGATGTAAGGGTGTGTTAGACTTATCTCATAATTCCACTCCTAAAATATAATTCTTTTTCCCATAATGAAGAACCACATGTTTCCTTCACACCTTGAGGGCTATATACCAACACAGGAAATACTGTGACTCAGCTAAAGACGTAATTGACATTTTAACATGTGAAGATCATACAGTAAATTAGCATATTAGCAAACACTATTTCCTGAGTAGTAGAGGTATCTACATGTTGTCTGCACAGAGCTTAAAGAAATACAGCTTTTCTTACCAGGAATTGTATTATGGTTTCAATAAATTTAGTTTACCATACTCTCACCTAAATGTGCACATTTACTTCAATGGTGACAAGGATATACCCAATTTATTTTCTGCTAGAAAGGATTGAGCATGTTAAAGCAAACCTGGCAGCAGTTTTCGCCGATATAAGATGCAGCCCACTGCCTTTCAGGGCTTATCTACAGCATTCTATAATGCTGTAGATAAGCCCCCGATTTGACCTGAAAGATAAGAAAAATAAGTTTTTCTGGGCCCTTTTCATATTATTAGACCATAAACTTGAATGCTAACTTAAAAATAAAAAAAAACGAATTCAGTTTATTCTAAAAACTAATAGAATATATTATTGGCAGGGCCATTAATATACTGCGGAAAATAGAGTCATGGCCGAAAGTGTTGGCACCCTTAACATTGTTCCAAAAAATTAAGTATTTCTCCAAGAAAATTATTGCAATTACACTCGTTTTGTTATATACGTTTATTTCCTTTGTGTGTATGGGAACAACACAAAAAAAAACGGGAAAAAAAGGCACTTTTGACATCATTTCAGACAAAACCTCAAAAATGGGCCGGACAAAATTGTTGGCACCTTCAACCACGCCTCCCCCTCCAGGGCCATCAATGCAATTTCTGCCTCCAGGGCTGGTGTCATGGGATGCATCCGCATCATTCCCCGGATACGCTCCGTCCAACTCCACAGCATTACATTGTTCCCAGTGAACCTTATTATTCAACATGGCTCCCAGGGAAATGCTAGACCTGGGAACTTCCCCAGCTGCTTGGTCTGCCCTGTCCGCGCTACAGTGTGACATCCTGCCGACTACGCCAAATGTAATAGTATGCAGGTACTGAGTATGTCACCATGGAACAGACAGACCAACAGTTGAGGAGTTTAATAACAGGAATCAGGTTCTCCTCTCAGGGACGAAGCAATGGAAAATAACTAGCAATAAAACAGTGCAAAAATATGGGAGTGAAACAATGTAACCGAAGTAAGCAAGATGTCTTGAGAAAAGAACACTTATCAGTCTGATGAGGACCTGCTTGAAGGGTCGTCTTCTCCAACGTAGCCGCCGAGAAACAGTGGCACTTGTCGTCTCTCTGTTGTCTGTGGGCTGAGTAGTCTCTAGGAGCCTGCTGCCTGGGGTTTAGGAAGTTAATGTGGTATGCACAGGCTCTGAGTCTTTAGCTTTTACAGCACAGCCAGGAATCAGGGGCTCTGCACTGTTAAGTCTCTGTACCAGGAATCAGGGGCTCTGCTGTTATGACCTGGTGGTTAGGAGCACCCGAAGTGACCTGATGGTTAAAACAGAAAACCTGGGACAAGCTCTGAGGACGTGGTAACTCTACTGACCGCAATCCCTAATCCTATCACACACACTAGAAATAGCCGTGGAGCGTACCTAACTCTCCCTAGACGCCTCTTCACAGCCTAAGAGCTAACTACCCCTAAAGATAGAAATAGTAGCCTACCTTGCCTCAGAGAAATTCCCCAAAGTAAAGGTAGCCCCCCACAAATATTAACTGTGAGATAAGTGGGAAGTAACAAACACAGGAATGAAACAGATTTTAGCAAAGGAGGCCGAATCTTCTCTAGAAAGACAGAGGATAGGAAAGGGAACTATGCGGTCAGTATTAAAAACTACAAAAACCACGCAGAGTGTGCAAAAAGACCTCCACACCGACTCACGGTGTGGAGGTGCAGCTCTGCACCCCCAGAGCTTCCAGCTAGCAAGGAAATGTCATAATAGCAAGCTGGACTGGAAACATAGCATGTACTGAAAAATATATTCAAAAACCGATGAACAGCAAATGACTAGCAAGGACTTAGCTTCTGCTGGAGTAGACAGGTCATCTGAGAAATCCAAGAGAGATCTGAACCAGTACTGAGACATTGACAGCTGGCATGAACTAACGACCTGGGCAGAGTTAAATAGGGAAGCAAGCAGAAGCAATAAACGAGGGCAGCTGAGAAAGCCAACCTCAAAGATCATCAGTTCCACTCAAAGCCACCAGAGGGTGTCCAAGGACAGAACTCACCAAAGAACCATTCACGACCACAGGAGGGAGCCCGAGAACGGAATTCACAACACTCTGCACTGTTAAGTCTCTGTACCAGGAATCAGGGGCTCTGCACTGTTAAGTCACTGTACCAGGAATTACAGTCTCTGTACTGATACCACGGGGACCAGGGGGTCGAAGTCTCTGCACGGGCCAATGTCTCTACACAGGTCTCAAAGCGCCCCTCTCCAGTCACAGCAGAGTCCGCTTTCATGTACTCACAAGATGCAGTCTTTCTGGGCAGTCTCCCTCTATTTCTCCTCAGACCGGGAGCTCTCTCTCTCCCAGAGCGCAGCTGCACCCTGCTCTGACCGCTGCTCACACTGCTCTGTCCCCTGCGCGCGTGCCTTTCCCACTCTCTGCCCGCTTCCTTCCTGTCCCAGTCTCTAAGTCTGCCCCTTGGGGAACCTGCAGCACAGCTCAATGGTTCCAGGCACAGAGCCGAGAAGGTAACCACCCCCAGACTCTTCTTGTGTTTTACCTCCTTACACTCACATACATTTTGGCAGACTGTAGTCTAGCTTTTTTATGTCTCTGTGTCAGCAGTAGGGTCCAACTGGGTCTCCTACCATAGCATTGCATTCAAATGATAGTTAATACTGACACTGATGCACCCTGAGCCTGCAGGACTGCTTGAATTTCTTTGTAACTTGATTGGGGCTGCTTATCCACCATCCAGACTATTTTGCATTGCAACCTTTCTTCAATTTTTCCAAACAAATGGTATTAAACAAAGGCAAAATCAATCTTTGTGAATATATTTTTATTAATTGAAACTTTATAAAACTAACACAAGACAAGGCCATGTTAAAATACAAACAATTTGTACAAATAAAAAGTAGCTCATGAGGGGGAAAAGGGTATTTCAACAACAGAATAAATAACCCACCTATCAGGGAAACAATATGCCCACATAGAATTTAAGTGATTGTATTATCAGCGTTTGTCCCTATCAATATGCCTCAATAGTTAAATTACAAGACTCATATTTAGGAAAGAACGAATGTATAGATAAATATTATAGGAAATATATTTAATTGATTAAATCTATTTAGATTTAAAGTGCTAGTGCAATTGATAAATACATAATATTCAATATCTCCAGAAGCATTTTGGGGACAAACTATGTATATCATATAACAATGAACATATCACAATAGAAAATAATCAACAACATTATATAGAATATATGGGCACTTGATTACTGTAGGTCATAATAGAATAACTGCAATGCTAAAGGTAAAAAAAATGCAGACCTGACAAACCATCGCCCCCTCTCACCACATTCGCTACTGCTTCATCTTGTGAAATGATGTCCAATTTGCTTTTTTTCCATTTTTTTTGTGTGGTTCAAGTACACACAAAGGAAATAAAGATGTGTATAACAAAATATGTGCAATGCAATAATTTTCTGATTGACATGAAATGTAATCAAAAGAAGAGTCAGGTATGATGCAGTACTCCCACCCCCATGCGGTAGGAACAGATCACTATCATAGACAATGGGATGGGACGTGTGGATCGATACACACCAGACTCTACTGATCCACCAATCACTGGCTGAGACAAGTCACAGCTTTGGTCAATGTTTTGAGACTAGAAGTAGAGACCAGCAGGGGCTCGGGATTGTTGACACGGGAGCTGTGGAGCATTGGCGGGGTGAATATAACTTCTTTTGTTTCTTTTTTATGCTATTACGACCCTTTATTATTTAAGAGGACTATGCCTCAAGAAATAATTTTTGTGTTCAAATTAAGTGGTTGACTCAAACAATTTTTACATGAAAAGCAGTTGTTTTTGAGTGGGAAAAATATCAGTTGTTAGGATTTAGGCTACATTCCTACAATTAGTATATCGTGAGTTTTGATGTTGAAGATTTTCTGCCGCATTTCTGCACCTATTAAGTAAATTAGTTACTTGAGTTTTTTTGTTCACACATTTTCATCACGTTTTTTAAATAAAATTCTTGTCTCTTTGTCAGCTGCTTTGTTTTTGATACTTATTGGTATTTGGCTGTTGATATAGACATGCATCGCAATAAAAACGCATAGATGTTTTTTGCCTGCAGATTTTCTGCATCTAATGCAATTCTTTGGGGAAAAACTGCACATAAAAGTTAGCGTACTCATAAGAGAAATTGACATG
Source organism: Ranitomeya variabilis (assembly GCF_051348905.1). Taxonomy (NCBI): domain Eukaryota; kingdom Metazoa; phylum Chordata; class Amphibia; order Anura; family Dendrobatidae; genus Ranitomeya; species Ranitomeya variabilis. The sequence goes on from NC_135234.1 coordinate 656,792,722, forward strand.
TTGCAAATTTCAAACACGCACCGCAGGCCAGTTTACGCTGCGTAAAAAAAAAAGCACAGTGGGTATGAGATTTCTATAGTTCTCGTCCATTTTACTGAAACTGTAAGATGCATACAGTGCAGACCAAAAGTTTGAACACACCTTCTCATTTAAAGATTTTGCTGTATTTTCATGACTATGAAAATTGTACATTCACACTGAAGGCATCAAAACTATGAATTAACACATGTGGAATTATATACTTAACAAAAAAGTGTGAAACAACTGAAATTATGTCTTATATTCTAGGTTCTTCAAAGTAGCCAGCTTTTGCTTTGATGACTGCTTTGCACACTCTTGGCATTCTCTTGATGAGCTTCAAGAAGTAGTCACCAGGAATGGTCTTCCAACAATCTTGAAGGAGTTCCCAGAGATGCTTAGCACTTGTTGGCCCTTTTGCCTTCACTCTGCCGTCCAGCTCACCCCAAACCATCTCGATTGGGTTCAGGTCTGGTGACTGTCGAGGCCAGGTCATCTGGCATAGCACCCCATCACTCTCCTTCTTGGTCAAATAGCCCTTACACAGCCTGGAGGTGTGTTTGGGGTCATTGTCCTGTTGAAAAATAAATGATGGTCCAACTAAACACAAACCGGATGAAATAGCATGCCACTGCAAGATGCTGTGGTAGCCATGCTGGTTCAATATGATTTCAATTTTGAATAAATCCCCAACAGTGTCACCAGCAAAGCACCCCCACACCATCACACCTCCTCCTCCATGCTTCACAGTGGGAACCAGGCATGTAGAGTCCATCCGTTCACCTTTTCTGCATCGCAAAAAGAAACAGTGGTTGGAACCAAAGATCTCAAATTTGGATTCATCAGACCAAAGCACAGATTTCCACTGGTCTAATGTCCATTCCTTGTGTTCTTTAGCCCAAACAAGTCTCTTCTGCTTGTTACCTGTCCTTAGCAGTGGTTTCCTAGCAGCTATTTTACCATGAAGGCCTGCTGCACAAAGTCTCCTCTTAACAGTTGTTGTCGAGATGTGTCTGCTGCTAGAAATCTGTGGCATTGACCTGGTCTCTAAACTGAGCTGCTGTTAACCTGCGATTTCTGAGGCTGGTGACTCGGATAAACTTATCCTCAGAAGCAGAAGTGACTCTTGGTCTTCCTTTCCTGGGGTGGTCCTCATGTGAGCCAGTTTCTTTGTAGCGCTTGATGGTTTTTGCCACTGCACTTGGGGACACTTTCAAAGTTTTCCCAATTTTTCGGACTGACTGACCTTCATTTCTTAAAGTAATGATGGCCACTCGTTTTTCTTTACTTAGCTGCTTTTTTCTTGCCATAATACAAATTCTAACAGTCTATTCAGTAGGACTATCAGCTGTGTATCCACCAGACTTCTGTACAACACAACTGATGGTCCCAACCCCATTTATAAGGCAAGAAATCCCACTTATTAAACCTGACAGGGCACAGCTCTGAAGTGAAAACCATTCCCGGTGACTACCTCTTGAAGCTCATCAAGAGAATGCCAAGAGTGTGCAAAGCAGTCATCAAAGCAAAAGGTGGCTACTTTGAAGAACCTAGAATATAAGACATAATTTCAGTTGTTTCACACTTTTTTGTTAAAAATATATATCCACATGTGTTAATTCATAGTTTTGATGCCTTCAGTGTGAATGTACAATTTTCATAGCCATGAAAATACAGAAAAATCTTTAAATGAGGTGTGTCCAAACTTTTGGTCTGTACTGTAAATAAGCAGCTTCAAAACCTCACCAAAAACTCATCTTGGGAACTTAACTTTTCATAGCAAGATTGCAGAATCTGATACTTTGATAATGGACACCTTGTGACTGCACTTTACACCTGACTGGAGTCCGTCCGTAAGAAACACCCAGCATTGAAGTCCAGTGTAAAATCAGAAGCTGCCATGGAGAGCGTGCCACATGTTGGCGGATTTCTGCTTGAGGAACTTACTACACAGCAAGAGACCATGTTAGTAAATGAAAGACAGGAGGGTCAGTGATCCATACTGCCTGACATCTTTTTGCCAGCTTGCTCTCTGCCCACATAAACTATTTATCTAGAACAAGATGAGAATGACTTCAGTTTTCTCCTGTTTTGTCTTCTTCCATTGTTCCATTTTTCTTTGAAGGAGAAACTATTATTTTCAAGTGTAAATAGCAAAATCATAACATTGAAGTGTGATTTCCTTTCTTTTTTTCTTGATGTCTGTTAATTGAAATAAATTGTATGATTACATTGTAACGTTTTCATGTAAGTTGGTAAGAATGGTAATTATTTGCTTTGGAAAATATTTCTTGCAGCGCTTGAGCAGCTGAGATAGCGGGGTCCTGGGGTCCTTTCATACAAGAGCTTTTTCATCTCCACAAACACTTGTAATTTTCAGGAGCATTGTAATTGGCAATGATTAATGGCTGCATTCATTTGGAAGTTTTTATTTTTAAGCTCTGACAATGGGATTTACTGTCGTTTTTTATATGAACAGGAAGTGTGCAGCATAGAAAAGAGGTGCAGAAATATCAGACATGTGGTCATTGATATATTTATAAATTATTATTATTATTATTTACTATTATAGCGCTATTTATTCCATGGCGCTTTACACGAGGAGGAGTATACATAACAAAAACAAGTACAATAATCTTAAACAATACAAGTCACAACTGGTACGGTGCGGATTTCCTGCGGATTTACCAAAATCAGTGCGGAAAAATCCGCACACCTTTCCGCAACGTGTGCACATACCCTCATAGTGTAAGGTGCCCGTACGCTGTACTGAAAATGTGACACCCAGCTTTATTTCTCCCGGGAGCCCACAGCTTCCAGTCACAGAAACGTGCCGCTGTGGCTTCAGTCATCGTTCACTATACTGGTGACTGTAGGCAACCCTTGGCACTTTGACTGGCAGCCAGCTCTGCACTGATGTACTGCAAAGTCGGCTGTCAGTCAAAGTTCCAGGGTGTGCCTACAGCCTCCACTCACAGTATGGTGAACGAAGTCTGAAGCCGTGCTGGCACACCTGTATGACTGAAAGCTAGCGGTTCCTGGGAGAAAGAAAGTTTTCTTTTCTTGAGTGCCTCACTTTCCGTATAGCAGCCTGGCACCTCCATAACACTGTTAACCTGCAGATCAATCCTACATCTGACCTGACAGGTTCCCTTTAAGCAATGTACCCGGTCACTCAAATAATGACTTGTAAAAGAGCCTTGAAACATGACTTGGTTTTGGGGCAAAATTAGCCACTCATCTGTAGACAGCTGCCTGGGATTTCTCCTTCATCATAAGATAATCTCTCCTCTGAGTGCTAGAGCTGAGACACCTTACTCAGCCAACTACTACCCCATGCTGTACTGATGTGAAGTATGAGTCTTAATATAGCAGTTTACCGATGGGTGTTAGTCTGAATTTAATTCATATGATAATGAATAACTTGCTGATTGCTCAGGGCCTGACCTTTGGGACCACCAGCAGTACTGAGCACAAGGAATGGCTAGAGAAAGCTGAATACAGCCCTGGCTATTTTGGGCAGTCCCATAATATATCTTTGCAGACCCCCTTTCTCATGATCTAAGTGGTCCCATCAAACAGGACCCGAATGATCAGAAAGTTATCTGTTTAACATGGTGATGTGTGGTAGCCATTGGCGAGGTACTCACCTCTTGTGCCCCGGCATGTTACGTGAAAATGGGGGTCCTAGCTGGGTGTGTGGACTTGTGCTGTGAAGGCGCTACACCCATGCAGGCCTCATGTAACCCATGACGCTGGTTTGTAGGACCAGATGTTAACCAGTTGATGAAAGGAGACCACCAGCTCTTGTTAAACAACACTTTAATAAACAGCCATTGGCAACTACACACAAGATAGTGGGTACACAACTTCTCACATGTTTCTTAAGGCCCCGTCTCACACAGCGACGCTGCAGCGATACAGACAACGATGCTGATCGCTGCAGCGTCGCTGTTTTGTCGCTGTGTGGTCGCTGGGGAGCTGTCACACAGACAGCTCTCTCCAGCGACCAACGATCAGGGGAACGACTTCGGCATCGTTGAAACTGTCATCAACGATGCCGAAGTCCCCCTGCAGCACCCGGTAACCAGGGTAAACATCGGGTTACTAAGCGCAGGGCCGCGCTTAGTAACCCGATGTTTACCCTGGTTACCAAAAAAACAAACAGTACATACTCGCCTTTCGGTGTCCAGGTCCCTTGCCGTCTGCTTCCTGCTCTGACAGTGCCGCTGTACACTGAGAGCAGAGCGCAGCGGTGACGTCACTGCTGTGATCTGCTCTCACTTTCCGGCCGGCAGTCAGAGCAGGAAGCGGACGGCAAGGGACCTGGACACCGAAAGGCGAGTATGTACTGTTTGTTTTTTTTGGTAACCAGGGTAAACATCGGGTTACTAAGCGCGGCCCTGCGCTTAGTAACCCGATGTTTACCCTGGTTACCAGTGAAGACATCGCTGGATCGGTGTCACACACACCGATTCAGCAATGTCAGCGGGGCCTCAACGACCAAAAAAAGGTCCAGGCCATTCCGACACGACCAGCGATCTCGCAGCAGGGGCCTGATCGCTGGTACGTGTCACACATAGCGAGATCGCTACTGAGGTCGCTGTTGCGTCACAAAACTTGTGACTCAGCAGCGATCTCGCTAGCGATCTCGCTATGTGAGACGGGGCCTTTAGTTGTTAAAGAGCATCTCATTTCACAGTCTTGTTACTTCCTCGCCTCACACAATCCTGCCTCCATTGGTCTCATTTCCTTCACCACTACCTAGTTTTACTCCACAGTATAGTCCATGAAAGTCATTTCCTCTTTCTGCAGTTCTGCGTCTGATGCTCCTCATAGAAGAGAGGGTTTGCCAGTATGGCCGGACTCAGCTTCACGCTCTCTGACGCTTAGAAAATTCCTGCCCAAGGAACTCACTTCTCCTCACCTTCTATTCCATCCTGGCCCTTTACCTCTAAGAGCTGTAAGATACCCGGGGCCTTGCTGCTATTGTGTAACTTCTCCCAACACTTCTCACTTGGTTACTCTGCTCTCTGGTCTGTCCTCTGAACTGGCATTGTCCTTCTATCTGCGTCTCTGTAACTCTCACTGTCTCGGTCTGTTCCTTAGGATAACGCTATTTCTCTCCCAATCTCCTTTCTCTTTTGCCACAGAATTCAACTGCATGCAGCCTTGCTGAACACATGTCTGCTAGCTAGGCCCTGTCTGGGTCTGTATAACCCCACCACCACTGATTAGAAGCTTTCTGCCTATGCACAGTGTACACAGAAAGCTATCAATCAGTGTGTGCAGGATTATACAGAGCTCAGCATTCATAGAACTGGTAGATCCGCATCAGACAAAACAGTGATTTTATCAAAATGACACCAAGCAGGTCAGCAAGTGACATATTGCTGCAATCATGATCTATGCCCCTATATCATGATGCTCTTGGAATACATGACAAAAACCTGGTGACATTCCCTGTAAGACATATACTTTCATGGTGTTGTTCTAGAAGTGGCACTTGAGAGACAGCTTTATTTCTTCTGTAAGCGATATATTGTGCATTTAGTGGTGCAGATAATACATCTGTTGCATTTGCGATGTGGGTAGTGGGCATTATTTGTTGTATTTTATGTACCTACTAGATGGTGGCCCGATTCTAACTCATCGGGTATTCTAGAATATGCATGTCCACGTAGTATATTGCCCAGCAACGTAGTATATTGCCCAGTCACGTAGTATATTGCCCAGCCACGTAGTATATTGCCCAGTCACGTAGTATATTGCCCAGTCACGTAGTATATTGCCCAGCCACGTAGTATATTGCCCAGTGACATAGTATATTGCCCAGCCATGTAGTATATTGCCCAGCCACGTAGTATATTGCCCAGCCACGTAGTATATTGCCCAGTGACATAGTATATTGCCCAGCCATGTAGTATATTGCCCAGCAACGTAGTATACAGCACAGAGCCACGTAGTATATTGCCTAGTGACATAGTATATTGCCTAGCCATGTAGTATATTGCCCAGCCACGTAGTATATTGCCCAGCCACGTAGTATATTGCCCAGTGACATAGTATATTGCCCAGCGATGTAGTATATTGCCCAGCAACGTAGTATACAGCACAGAGCCACGTAGTATATTGCCCAGCGCCGTAGTATATTGCCCAGTTACGTAGTATATTGCCCAGTGACGTAGTATATTGCCCAGCGATGTAGTATATTGCCCAGTGACGTAGTATATTGCCCAGCGACGTAGTATATTGCCGAGCGATGTAGTATATTGCCCAGTCACGCAGTAGATTGCCCAGTTACGTAGCATATTGCCCAGTGAGGTAGTATATTTCCCAGTGACATAGTATACAGCACAGAGCCACGTAGTATATTGCACAGCGAAGTAGTATACAGCACAGAGCCACGTAGTATATTGGCCAGTCACGTAGTATATTGCCCAGCCACGTTTGTCACAGGTTAAAAAATAAAAAATAAACATATACTCACCTTTCTGAGGGCCCCTTGTAGTCCACGGCAGCTTCCGGTCCCAGGGTTGGTCTGAGCGCAGGACCTGTGATGACGTCGCGGTCACATGACCGTGTAGTGGTCACATGACCGTGACGTCACGTCAGGTCCTTTCCGCGCAGGCGCGCAGGACTTGTCACCGTGACGTCATGGCAGGTCCTTCTGCCATACCATCTTTGCAACCGCAACCTGCAACGGAAGATTGCGGGCGGCGCGAGCGGCTCAGCGGACTACAGAGGGTGAGTATAGCAGGTTTTTTTTTTTTATTTATTATTTTTAACATTACATTTTGTACTATTGATGCCGCATAGGCAGCGTCAATAGTACAAAGTTGGGGACACACAGGGTTAATAGCGGCGGTAACGGAGTGCGTTACCCGCGGCATAACGCGGTCCGTTACCGCCGGCATTAACCCTGTGTGAGCGGTGACTGGAGGGGTGTATGCGGGCGTCGGGCAGTGAGTGCGGGTAGTAAGGAGCGGCCATTTTTTTCCGAACTGTGCGCGTCGCTGATTGGTCGCGGCAGCCATGACAGGCAGCTGGCGAGACCAATCAGCGAACGAATAACCGCGACAGACAGACAGAAGGACAGACAGAAAGACGGAAGTACCCTTAGACAATTATATAGTAGATACTAACACATCCAATTCTGATGGTTCTCAACTAGATCAGGAGACCTGGTGGTGGACAAAAAATGCAGCATATACGCTAATGAGACTATATTGCTCCTTTAATGTAACCTTCTATGCCACAACAATCTAAACACAACAATCTTACAGTACATATCTTAGTATTTATATTGTGGTTAAATATAGTTTGCTTCATAAAGATTGTGGTAAACTACAGATGAGCAATTTGTGCACTGTTTAAGGCTTTCAGTCATTGATTTATTTCTTTGTTGCTATAAACTGATTGGAAAACCTTTGCGCCATGAACATGAAGCTTGGTATGAGCAGTGGGAAGGATGGGGGTGACTATCAAGTTCTCATAGTGAGACCAGTGGTGGCCAATGCTTCCTGGGGTTACCCGGTGCTTCCTGTGGTGACTTGGTGATTCCTGTGGTGACCCAGTGCTTCCTGTGGTTACCCGGTGCTTCCTGTAGTTAAACAGTGCTTCCTATGATGACCCGGTGCTTTCTGTGGTGACCCTATGCTTCCTATGGTGACCCGGTGCTTACTGTGGTGACAGGATACTTCCTGTAGTGACGCTGTGCTTCCTGTGGTGACCCAGTGCTTCCTGTGGTGACCCGGTGCTTCCTGTGGTGACCCGGTGCTTCCTGTGGTGACCTGGTGCTTCCTGTAGTGACCCGGTGCTTCCTGTGGAGAGCCAATGCTTCCTGTGGTGACCCGGCACTTCCTGTAGTAACCCGGTGCTTTCTTTGGTGACCAGGTGCTTCCTGTAGTGACGCGGTGCTTCTTGTGGTGACCCGGTGCTTCTGTGGTGACCCGGAGCTTCTGTGGTGAACCAGTGCTTCCTCTGGTGACCTGATGCTTCATGTGGTGACACGGTGCTTCCTGTTGTGACCTGATACTTCCTGTGGTGACCCGGTTCTTCCTGTGGTGACCCAGTGGTTCCTCTGTTGTCCTGATGCGTCCTGTGGTGACCTGGTGCTTCCTGTGGTGACCTGGTGCTTCCTGTGGTGACCCGATGCATCCTGTGGTAACCCGGTGCCTCCTGTGGTGACCCGATGCTTCCTGTGGTGACCCGGTGCTTCCTGTTGTGTGCCTGCGCCCATGTGCCCCTGTGCTCTGACCCCAGAGGAGTTGCACTATTGTGTAATTTCCTGCTTCTCTCACATTGGGATTGTTTGTTGGGATCCTGGTTCAGTGGTTACAGACAATTATTTCCAGATTCTATACCTATTAAACTATAGTGAACATTTCTCATCAGATACAACAATCCAATTATTCTTAAACTATTAATCAGCCACCACTGTTTTTAAAAATGATTAGTAAGATGGAAAATTTCCAATCAACATAGAAGAAACATGTCTTTACTCATCCCAAGAAACACAATTCTTTTTGTGTCCCATCTGAATTTCAACATTAATGTGCCGCAGCCCATGGAAATGGCAGTGACATGATGAAATAACATTATCACGCAGAAGCTCTGCTTTAGCTGTGACATTATTATTATTTAGTATTACGACACACTTTCAAGAGTGGTGACTATTTGTTAAATTCTTGAAGAGGAGGACTTAAAAATGTGGCTGTGTTCAAGACCCTTGTGTTACAGATTAAGAATATGTGATATGACTGTATTGCTATAAAGTCATGGACAATGGGGGCAATCACATACAAATATTTCATCCTGTATATGAAGAATATGACCCAATTTATCAGACTCAACAGCTTGAAAAAGTATTCACCCCTTTGCTTTTAATCTATTTTGTCACATTACAACCTGTGTTTAAATATATGTGTAATCTGATTTGTGTGTGATGCATCAGCACTAAATAGTCTAAGTTGGTGAAGTGAGAAAAATACAGGCATAAATTAAATTTATGGAAGCAAATAAATAAAAATTGTCATGTGCATACAGTATGTATTCACCCGTTTTGCAATGAAGTCCCTAAAAATTTGTGGTGCAAGCAATTACCTTTATAAGTCACATGCTTAGTGACAGGAAGTCCACCTCTGTGCAATCAAAGTGTCACATGTTCTATCAGTATATACACTTTACCTTTTCTGGAAGGCCACAGAGGCTGCAACACCATTGACAAGAGGCACCACTAACCAAACAACACCATGAAGACCAAGGAGATCTCCAAACAAGTCCGGGACAATGTTGTTGAGAAGTACAAGTCAGGGTTGAGTTGTAACTATGTACCATGTATCATCCCCCTCCAACATCCCAACTATACAGTATATACACCAGCTCTATCTGCCAATCCCCCTTCCTTTTACCGCCCTGTAAACTTTTGACCCCACAAAAGACCCACACTAAACTTAATCACTTTGCTTAACCCCCACTTGGTCAACAAAGCTAAGTTACGAGTCACTACGCCCATGTCTCAGCTGGGGCTTTGTTTTTCCTTTTACGCTCATGAGATTTATCTGCTTTTATGAGAAATGAGTACAAATTCTATTCATAAATACAGTTCCTCAGGGATTCTCACTCAGCTTTGCTCCATTGTTGAACACCTAATGTCTCTAGTAACTTAGCAGTGAAGAGGGGGGATTCATCAATGTAGAGTCTGGAGGTGCTGGGTTTCACCAGCATGGAGGAGTTATAGTTGCTATATTAGGTGTCACCATCTATGAAATGGCTTAGTTGAATATCTCAAAACTTAACAAAAGTTGACATCTCAATCATGACTCATAATTATAGATAGAAGAGTCAGTGTTAAATGGACTCCCTAGGATTATCAAAAAGGTTTGCTTCTTGTATAGAAGCAGCTCCACCCATAGCTAAATACTGTGTCTGGTATTGCAGCTGATGCCCACTTAGATGAAAGGCAATAAATTGCAATATCATTAATATCCCATGGACAGACATGGTTTCTCCAGTTTTTCTCATTCTCGAAGCCCCTTTAATGATCCAGTGCTTTATGCTTTACTAAAATAACAGGTTGACTCTGGCTACAAGTAAAAAGTACAATTGCAGCATTTAGTTAGTTAAAAATACATGACGTAGTGGTTAACTTATGGGTAATCATTCCCATATTTACTGATGAATTGCAATGTAGGTTCTTTACCAAGTAGCATCACAATAGTGAAAATTGAAGCACTTAGCAGTAGAATTGTTTGGAAATAATATTAATTGTATGAGCCAAGAAATATTGATGTAATAAACTAGTGCTAACATGCACACTGTGTTTTTTTGTAGCAGTGGTAACTGTTCATGGATATCTCCGAAAAGTGAAGCTATGCCAATGTGCAATCATCGCACCAATTAACATGTTGATCTTCTGTCGGCCTACTCAAAAGTTAATATTCAAATCTGGCTAATCCTTGCTAACCCATTGCAATCCAGCTGAAAACTCTTGTCTTCAAAAAACATTTCTAAATCTGGGCTTCTGCTTCACAAAACCTGCAGGTGATCTTTCACACTAGCGTTCATCTTAAGTGTGCCTATTGCTCATACAGAAGTGAGACAGATATTATCATATTACTCACATTCCTGCTACAACCTGTCTCAGCACTTGTTTTAATAAGATTATAATAATAGATATTCATACATAAGAGATGATTAAAAAAAGATCAATGAACAGCCTAAAATATTTTTTTTTTAGCTCAGAAAAAAATAGGCCGCGGGAGGGAAATTATTATTATTATTATTATTGTTTATTAATATAGCACCATTAATTCCATGGTGCTGTACATGAGAAGGGGTTACATCAAAATACAAATATCACTTACAGTAAACAAAACTAACAATGACTGACTGGTACAGCGGGAAGAGGACCCTGCCCTTGCGGGCTTACAATCTACAGGATTATGGGGAAGGAGACAGTAGGTCGAGGGTTGCAGTAGCTCCATTGGTGTTGAGGTGGCCGTGTAGTCTTTACAGGCTGTAAGCTTCCATAAATGAAATGCCATAAAATAATAAAAGATACATTAAATCCTTGATACATTTCCCACCACTTCCACGGAGCTGTTTCAATGCTCCTCCATGTCACCACTGCAGCAAGTTGCTGGCTCCAGCACTACATGGCTTAGGCTAGTGATTGTCTGCAGTGGTCACGTGAGACGCTAAGGACATTATCGGTTCAGCATAGTGAACAAAGTCCAGATGGGAGCACCAGAGTGGCAGAGCTGGGACGGCAGAAGATTTCTTAAATGTTAATTGGGGCATTTTCCCTTCTGATCCACAAAAACACTTTCATTGGCCTCATCTGGTTATGATGTATCATCAAGCATATTACCTGTTGACATATTTAGTGCTTTAGTGAGGGTTTCAACCTACTGATATTTATTTCAGCCACAGCCATACATACTGTTATAGCTGTGTCTGTAATTGCAGATAAGTCTCATTATTTTGACTATGACTGAGCTTCAGTTGGCACATTCACAACTGTATGTATGACTAAAGCTGGCCATACACATTAGATGGCTTCTAGCCCAACAATGCATCAGCCAATTGTTCAGCCAACAACCATCTCACTCTCTCATAAACAGGAGACCTTGCTTGGCCGATCACTCCTGTGGTCTCTATGAGAAAGCCACCAACAGAGATCTCTGCCAGCAACTTATTTGCAGGAAAATAAAGCGTATCTGTTGCAGTATCCCATGCTTATCTGAATGTCAAGTGTGAAAAGACCGGACCAACCTGGTCACATGAACATGTAATGTTGGAACCCACATTATCTCTTCAGGATCATAAATCTTTCAATGTACCAAATATTGAAGAGACCAGCGTACAAAGTGAGAATTGATAATCTTCGCTATATGTAATTCCATATTCCCAACAACAATAACAAGCAATATACAGTGGGGCAAAAAAGTATTTAGTCAGTCAGCAATAGTGCAAGTTCCACCACTTAAAAAGATGAGAGGCGTCTGTAATTTACATCATAGGTAGACCTCAACTATGGGAGACAAACTGAGAAAAAAAAATCCAGAAAATCACATTGTCTGTTTTTTTATCATTTTATTTGCATATTATGGTGGAAAATAAGTATTTGGTCAGAAACAAACTTTCATCTCAATACTTTGTAATATATCCTTTGTTGGCAATGACAGAGGTCAAACATTTTCTGTAAGTCTTCACAAGGTTGCCACACACTGTTGTTGGTATGTTGGCCCATTCCTCCATGCAGATCTCCTCTAGAGCAGTGATGTTTTTGGCTTTTCGCTTGGCAACACGGACTTTCAACTCCCTCCAAAGGTTTTCTATAGGGTTGAGATCTGGAGACTGGCTAGGCCACTCCAGGACCTTGAAATGCTTCTTACAAAGCCACTCCTTCGTTGACCTGGCGGTGTGCTTTGGATCATTGTCATGTTGAAAGACCCAGCCACGTTTCATCTTCAATGCCCTTGCTGATGGAAGGAGGTTTGCACTCAAAATCTCACGATACATGGCCCCATTCATTCTTTCATGTACCCGGATCAGTCGTCCTGGCCCCTTTGCAGAGAAACAGCCCCAAAGCATGATGTTTCCACCACCATGCTTTACAGTAGGTATGGTGTTTGATGGATGCAACTCAGTATTCTTTTTCCTCCAAACACGACAAGTTGTGTTTCTACCAAACAGTTCCAGTTTGGTTTCATCAGACCATAGGACATTCTCCCAAAACTCCTCTGGATCATCCAAATGCTCTCTAGCAAACTTCAGACGGGCCCGGACATGTACTGGCTTAAGCAGTGGGACACGTCTGGCACTGCAGGATCTGAGTCCATGGTGGCGTAGTGTGTTACTTATGGTAGGCCTTGTTACATTGGTCCCAGCTCTCTGCAGTTCATTCACTAGGTCCCCCCGCGTGGTTCTGGGATTTTTGCTCACCGTTCTTGTGATCATTCTGACCCCACGGGGTGGGATTTTGTGTGGAGCCCCAGATCGAGGGAGATTATCAGTGGTCTTGAATAGGGTTGAGCGACTTTCATTTTTTTAAGATCGAGTCTGGTTTTGTGAAACCCGATTTAGTCCAGAGTCGAGTCGAGTGAAGTCGGCCGATTATCGCTAAAAGTCGGGGATCGACCGAAACACGAAACCCAATGCAAGTCAATGGGGAAGCATAGCCGGCAGTGAGTGGAGGCCAGGAAAACACCTACAGTGCACATTTTACTGCCAAAAACATCCATTCTTGTTTTCTGAAGCTTGTCAATCTTAATTAACTTTATAATAATAGTTGGGCACTGGAAATTGGGGGTCATTTGGCAAAAGTTGTGGGGGTAGGGCTGGTTCAAGGTTTTAGTGGGCCCAGGAAACATGGACTACGTCATGGCGGTGGAGCAGGGAGAGGTAAGTATTTCAACGTTGCAAGTGCTGTGATCCTGAGCAAGCAGGGGGGGCCCACTCGTTCGCATTGGCACTGGCACAGGGCCCCTCAAAGTACGGCGGTGTGTTTGCATGGCGGGGGCGCCTCCCACCAGCAGCGACACTTTTGCGTACTCTGAGTGGCCCTGTGCCAGTGACGTCGCCAACGAGTATGCCCCCCCACCTGATGAAGGAACCTGCACTTTCATCTGCACCTTCCTCTTTGTCCCTGTGTAAGGTGGTATAATATGCGGGAAGGGGAACCTTACTTTCAGCAGGGTCAGATTCTGGCTGTGTAGAGTACAAGGGGAATGTAGTGGTCTAGGTCAATGTACCAGCAGACTCATCTAGCAGTGGCTGGGCAATGGGCAGGATGATGAGGAAACAGATATAGGGCCAAAGAATAAAGTAGGCTAAATGCAGATCAAAATTGGTAACAGGACTAAACAGGCGGCATTGCTTTGTTCAGTGGAGTAGCAAACCCAAGAGCAGCAGACACTGTTTCAAGGACCTAACCACACTAGTAGGCCAAATGCAGTTTAATATCTGATAGTATAGGCCGAAAGCCAGAATGTGGAAGCTCAGCTTTGTTCAGTTGAGGACAACACCAGGGAGGGGCAGACACCGTTAGTAGGCCCTAACCACCATTTTGTTTTTTAAAAAACACTTAATGAGAGCCAGAAGGTTGAAGCTCAGCTTTATTCAGTTGAGGGCAACACCAGGGAGGGGCAGACACCGTTAGTAGGCCCTAAACACCATTTTGTTTTTTAAAAAACACTTAATGAGAGCCAGAAGGTTGAAGCTCAGCTTTATTCAGTTGAGGGCAACACCAGGCAGGGGCAGACACCGTTAGTAGGCCGGAACCACCATTTTGTTTTTTAAAAAACACTTAATGAGAGCCAGAAGGTTGAAGCTCAGCTTTATTCAGTTGAGGGCAACACCAGGCAGGGGCAGACACCGTTAGTAGGCCGGAACCAGCAATGTGTTTAAAAACAGCAGTTAATCAGAGCCGGAAGGTAGAAGCTCAGCTTTATTCAGTTGAGGGCAACACCAGGGAGGGACAGAAGCCGTTAGTAGGCCCTAACCACCATTTTGTTTTTTAAAAAACACTTAATGAGAGCCAGAAGGTTGAAGCTCAGCTTTATTCAGTTGAGGGCAACACCAGGCAGGGGCAGACACCGTTAGTAGGCCAGAACCACCATTTTGTTTAAAAACAGCAGTTAATCAGAGCCGGAAGGTAGAAGCTCAGCTTTATTCAGTTGAGGGCAACACCAGGGAGGGGCAGAAGCCGTTAGTAGGCCCTAACCACCATTTTGTTTTTTAAAAAACACTTAATGAGAGCCAGAAGGTTGAAGCTCAGCTTTATTCAGTTGAGGGCAACACCAGGCAGGGGCAGACACCGTTAGTAGGCCGGAACCAGCAATGTGTTTAAAAACAGCAGTTAATCAGAGCCGGAAGGTAGAAGCTCAGCTTTATTCAGTTGAGGGCAACACCAGGGAGGGACAGAAGCCGTTAGTAGGCCCTAACCACCATTTTGTTTTTTAAAAAACACTTAATGAGAGCCAGAAGGTTGAAGCTCAGCTTTATTCAGTTGAGGGCAACACCAGGCAGGGGCAGACACCGTTAGTAGGCCGGAACCACCATTTTGTTTAAAAACAGCAGTTAATCAGAGCCGGAAGGTAGAAGCTCAGCTTTATTCAGTTGAGGGCAACACCAGGGAGGGGCAGAAGCCGTTAGTAGGCCCTAACCACCATTTTGTTTTTTAAAAAACACTTAATGAGAGCCAGAAGGTTGAAGCTCAGCTTTATTCAGTTGAGGGCAACACCAGGCAGGGGCAGACACCGTTAGTAGGCCGGAACCAGCAATGTGTTTAAAAACAGCAGTTAATCAGAGCCGGAAGGTAGAAGCTCAGCTTTATTCAGTTGAGGGCAACACCAGGGAGGGACAGAAGCCGTTAGTAGGCCCTAACCACCATTTTGTTTTTTAAAAAACACTTAATGAGAGCCAGAAGGTTGAAGCTCAGCTTTATTCAGTTGAGGGCAACACCAGGCAGGGGCAGACACCGTTAGTAGGCCGGAACCACCATTTTGTTTAAAAACAGCAGTTAATCAGAGCCGGAAGGTAGAAGCTCAGCTTTATTCAGTTGAGGGCAACACCAGGGAGGGACAGAAGCCGTTAGTAGGCCCTAACCACCATTTTGTTTTTTAAAAAACACTTAATGAGAGCCAGAAGGTTGAAGCTCAGCTTTATTCAGTTGAGGGCAACACCAGGCAGGGGCAGACACCGTTAGTAGGCCGGAACCACCATTTTGTTTAAAAACAGCAGTTAATCAGAGCCGGAAGGTAGAAGTTCAGCTTTATTCAGTTGAGGGCAACACCAGGGAGGGGCAGAAGCCGTTAGTAGACCCTAACCACCATTTTGTTTTTTAAAAAACACTTAATGAGAGCCAGAAGGTTGAAGCTCAGCTTTATTCAGTTGAGGGCAACACCAGGCAGGGGCAGACACCGTTAGTAGGCCGGAACCACCATTTTGTTTAAAAACAGCAGTTAATCAGAGCCAGAAGGTAGAAGCTCAGCTTTATTCAGTTGAGGGCAACACCAGGGAGGGGCAGAAGCCGTTAGTAGGCCCTAACCACCATTTTGTTTTTTAAAAAACACTTAATGAGAGCCAGAAGGTTGAAGCTCAGCTTTATTCAGTTGAGGGCAACACCAGGCAGGGGCAGACACCGTTAGTAGGCCGGAACCACCATTTTGTTTAAAAACAGCAGTTAATCAGAGCCGGAAGGTAGAAGCTCAGCTTTATTCAGTTGAGGGCAACACCAGGGAGGGACAGAAGCCGTTAGTAGGCCCTAACCACCATTTTGTTTTTTAAAAAACACTTAATGAGAGCCAGAAGGTTGAAGCTCAGCTTTATTCAGTTGAGGGCAACACCAGGCAGGGGCAGACACCGTTAGTAGGCCGGAACCACCATTTTGTTTAAAAACAGCAGTTAATCAGAGCCGGAAGGTAGAAGCTCAGCTTTATTCAGTTGAGGGCAACACCAGGGAGGGACAGAAGCCGTTAGTAGGCCCTAACCACCATTTTGTTTTTTAAAAAACACTTAATGAGAGCCAGAAGGTTGAAGCTCAGCTTTATTCAGTTGAGGGCAACACCAGGCAGGGGCAGACACCGTTAGTAGGCCGGAACCACCATTTTGTTTAAAAACAGCAGTTAATCAGAGCCGGAAGGTAGAAGCTCAGCTTTATTCAGTTGAGGGCAACACCAGGGAGGGACAGAAGCCGTTAGTAGGCCCTAACCACCATTTTGTTTTTTAAAAAACACTTAATGAGAGCCAGAAGGTTGAAGCTCAGCTTTATTCAGTTGAGGGCAACACCAGGCAGGGGCAGACACCGTTAGTAGGCCGGAACCACCATTTTGTTTAAAAACAGCAGTTAATCAGAGCCTGAAGGTAGAAGCTCAGCTTTATTCAGTTGAGGGCAACACCAGGGAGGGACAGAAGCCGTTAGTAGGCCCTAACCACCATT
The DNA here is from genome assembly GCF_051348905.1 of Ranitomeya variabilis. Taxonomy (NCBI): domain Eukaryota; kingdom Metazoa; phylum Chordata; class Amphibia; order Anura; family Dendrobatidae; genus Ranitomeya; species Ranitomeya variabilis. Next base: position 656,809,688 of record NC_135234.1, read on the forward strand.
TTGTTTTTTAAAAAACACTTAATGAGAGCCAGAAGGTTGAAGCTCAGCTTTATTCAGTTGAGGGCAACACCAGGCAGGGGCAGACACCGTTAGTAGGCCGGAACCACCATTTTGTTTAAAAACAGCAGTTAATCAGAGCCGGAAGGTAGAAGCTCAGCTTTATTCAGTTGAGGGCAACACCAGGGAGGGGCAGAAGCCGTTAGTAGGCCCTAACCACCATTTTGTTTTTTAAAAAACACTTAATGAGAGCCAGAAGGTAGAAGCTCAGCTTTATTCAGTTGAGGACAACTTGAATTAGGGACTGCATACAGACTTAGCAGGCTGTCCCCTGTGTGGACCATGCATCCAATACATTAACCCATTGAGCCACAAAGGACACGTAACCTTCCGTGGCCATGCCTACAGGTCCATGTGTCTGTTGTCAGGTGTACCTTTGTCAGTGTAGGCCTATTGGAAGGAGGGACCGCAGACAGGCTTCAAAGGCCTAACACAATAAAATGGGCTGGCTGTAGGCACTTTAAAATTGGTTCCAGGGGTACACGGGCAGCAGTGGTCTGGTCAGTGGAGGCCTAGTGGAAGGAGGGACCGCAGACAGGCTTCGAAGGCCTAACACAATAAAATGGGCTGGCTGTAGGCACTTTAAAATTGGTTCCAGGGGTACACGGGCAGCAGTGGTCTGGTCAGTGGAGGCCTAGTGGAAGGAGGGACCGCAGACAGGCTTCGAAGGCCTAACACAATAAAATGGGCTGGCTGTAGGCACTTTAAAATTGGTTCCAGGGGTACACGGGCAGCAGTGGTCTGGTCAGTGGAGGCCTAGTGGAAGGAGGGACCGCAGACAGGCTATCAAAGGCCTAAAATAACAAACAATAGGCTCATGGCAGTTTTACAGCGGTTACATGGATACACAGGCAGCTTGGTGGTGAGTGGAGGAGTATTTAAAGTAGGGACCGCAGACAGGCTATCAAAGGCCTAAAATAACAAACAATAGGCTCATGGCAGTTTTACAGCGGTTACATGGATACACGGGCAGGCAGCTGGTGATGAGTGGAGGAGTATTTAAAGTAGGGACCGCAGACAGGCTATCAAAGGCCTAAAATAACAAACAATAGGCTCAGGGCAGTTTTACAGCGGTTACATGGATACACAGGCAGCTGGTGATGAGTGGAGGAGTATTTAAAGTAGGGACCGCAGACAGGCTATCAAAGGCCTAAAATTACAAACAATAGGCTCATGGCAGTTTTACAGCGGTTACATGGATACACAGGCAGCTTGGTGGTGAGTGGAGGAGTATTTAAAGTAGGGACCGCAGACAGGCTATCAAAGGCCTAAAATAACAAACAATAGGCTCATGGCAGTTTTACAGCGGTTACATGGATACACGGGCAGGCAGCTGGTGATGAGTGGAGGAGTATTTAAAGTAGGGACCGCAGACAGGCTATCAAAGGCCTAAAATAACAAACAATAGGCTCATGGCAGTTTTACAGCGGTTACATGGATACACAGGCAGCTTGGTGGTGAGTGGAGGAGTATTTAAAGTAGGGACCGCAGACAGGCTATCAAAGGCCTAAAATAACAAACAATAGGCTCATGGCAGTTTTACAGCGGTTACATGGATACACGGGCAGGCAGCTGGTGATGAGTGGAGGAGTATTTAAAGTAGGGACCGCAGACAGGCTATCAAAGGCCTAAAATAACAAACAATAGGCTCATGGCAGTTTTACAGCGGTTACATGGATACACAGGCAGCTGGTGATGAGTGGAGGAGTATTTAAAGTAGGAACCGCAGACAGGCTATCAAAGGCCTAAAATAACAAACAATAGGCTCATGGCAGTTTTACAGCGGTTACATGGATACACAGGCAGCTTGGTGGTGAGTGGAGGAGTATTTAAAGTAGGGACCGCAGACAGGCTATCAAAGGCCTAAAATAACAAACAATAGGCTCATGGCAGTTTTACAGCGGTTACATGGATACACGGGCAGGCAGCTGGTGATGAGTGGAGGAGTATTTAAAGTAGGGACCGCAGACAGGCTATCAAAGGCCTAAAATAACAAACAATAGGCTCATGGCAGTTTTACAGCGGTTACATGGATACACAGGCAGCTTGGTGGTGAGTGGAGGAGTATTTAAAGTAGGGACCGCAGACAGGCTATCAAAGGCCTAAAATAACAAACAATAGGCTCATGGCAGTTTTACAGCGGTTACATGGATACACGGGCAGGCAGCTGGTGATGAGTGGAGGAGTATTTAAAGTAGGGACCGCAGACAGGCTATCAAAGGCCTAAAATAACAAACAATAGGCTCATGGCAGTTTTACAGCGGTTACATGGATACACAGGCAGCTGGTGATGAGTGGAGGAGTATTTAAAGTAGGGACCGCAGACAGGCTATCAAAGGCCTAAAATAACAAACAATAGGCTCATGGCAGTTTTACAGCGGTTACATGGATACACAGGCAGCTTGGTGGTGAGTGGAGGAGTATTTAAAGTAGGGACCGCAGACAGGCTATCAAAGGCCTAAAATAACAAACAATAGGCTCATGGCAGTTTTACAGCGGTTACATGGATACACGGGCAGGCAGCTGGTGATGAGTGGAGGAGTATTTAAAGTAGGGACCGCAGACAGGCTATCAAAGGCCTAAAATAACAAACAATAGGCTCATGGCAGTTTTACAGCGGTTACATGGATACACAGGCAGCTGGTGATGAGTGGAGGAGTATTTAAAGTAGGGACCGCAGACAGGCTATCAAAGGCCTAAAATAACAAACAATAGGCTCATGGCAGTTTTACAGCGGTTACATGGATACACAGGCAGCTTGGTGGTGAGTGGAGGAGTATTTAAAGTAGGGACCGCAGACAGGCTATCAAAGGCCTAAAATAACAAACAATAGGCTCATGGCAGTTTTACAGCGGTTACATGGATACACGGGCAGGCAGCTGGTGATGAGTGGAGGAGTATTTAAAGTAGGGACCGCAGACAGGCTATCAAAGGCCTAAAATAACAAACAATAGGCTCATGGCAGTTTTACAGCGGTTACATGGATACACAGGCAGCTTGGTGGTGAGTGGAGGAGTATTTAAAGTAGGGACCGCAGACAGGCTATCAAAGGCCTAAAATAACAAACAATAGGCTCAGGGCAGTTTTACAGCGGTTACATGGATACACGGGCAGGCAGCTGGTGATGAGTGGAGGAGTATTTAAAGTAGGGACCGCAGACAGGCTATCAAAGGCCTAAAATAACAAACAATAGGCTCAGGGCAGTTTTACAGCGGTTACATGGATACACAGGCAGCTGGTGATGAGTGGAGGAGTATTTAAAGTAGGGACCGCAGACAGGCTATCAAAGGCCTAAAATAACAAACAATAGGCTCATGGCAGTTTTACAGCGGTTACATGGATACACGGGCAGGCAGCTGGTGATGAGTGGAGGAGTATTTAAAGTAGGGACCGCAGACAGGCTATCAAAGGCCTAAAATAACAAACAATAGGCTCATGGCAGTTTTACAGCGGTTACATGGATACACAGGCAGCTTGGTGGTGAGTGGAGGAGTATTTAAAGTAGGGACCGCAGACAGGCTATCAAAGGCCTAAAATAACAAACAATAGGCTCATGGCAGTTTTACAGCGGTTACATGGATACACGGGCAGGCAGCTGGTGATGAGTGGAGGAGTATTTAAAGTAGAGACCGCAGACAGGCTATCAAAGGCCTAAAATAACAAACAATAGGCTCATGGCAGTTTTACAGCGGTTACATGGATACACAGGCAGCTTGGTGGTGAGTGGAGGAGTATTTAAAGTAGGGACCGCAGACAGGCTATCAAAGGCCTAAAATAACAAACAATAGGCTCATGGCAGTTTTACAGCGGTTACATGGATACACGGGCAGGCAGCTGGTGATGAGTGGAGGAGTATTTAAAGTAGGGACCGCAGACAGGCTATCAAAGGCCTAAAATAACAAACAATAGGCTCATGGCAGTTTTACAGCGGTTACATGGATACACAGGCAGCTTGGTGGTGAGTGGAGGAGTATTTAAAGTAGGGACCGCAGACAGGCTATCAAAGGCCTAAAATAACAAACAATAGGCTCATGGCAGTTTTACAGCGGTTACATGGATACACGGGCAGGCAGCTGGTGATGAGTGGAGGAGTATTTAAAGTAGGGACCGCAGACAGGCTATCAAAGGCCTAAAATAACAAACAATAGGCTCATGGCAGCTTTACAGCGGTTACATGGATACACAGGCAGCTTGGTGGTGAGTGGAGGAGTAGTGCAAGGAGTGTCTGTCCCAGTACTCCCAAAATATAAATAGATGTTAATGTCTCGCAAAACAACCAAAACAAAAAAAAAGGTGGCATACTTAGGTACAGGGGTGGGCTCATCTACTGAGTTTCTGACATAGTAATTTGGCAGTAACTATTTAATGGTGCCAATATAGGACACAGACACAGAATACTTTAAGTTGCATCATAGATGTCTACAAATTTGTATTGTCAGTGCCAGACATTGAATGATGTCAGCGAATAGACTAAAGATTGGTGGAGCTGTGCGACATAATTTTGCACGTGGTAGAGCACATTTTGAGCTGGGGTAGGGGGGAACTCTCTTGAGGCCGGCGGGACCGCCCCAGGGCCCCTCATGTTACAACGGTGTGTCTGACGTTGGGTGCGCACCGCCACCGCCAGAGACACTACATTGTACTATGAGGGACCCAGTAGCAATGCCGTCAACCAAAAGCGAGCACACCCACCTCTTCAGACAAACAGCAGTCTCACGGGTGCTTGCGCCAAGTCGCGATACCACGGCCCCGTGTGGGGAGTTTTGCCATTTAGGGAGGTGTAAACATGTCGTATGCTGTACAATCAGCTGCAGCAAATTAGACATTAGAAAAGTAATTCACAGGCAAGAGCTTTTCATAGGAAAGCTAGGTGTCGGCCGGGCAAGGTGGGGCAAAAGATTTCGAAATCCAGTTGTGGTTCATTTTAATGAATGTTAGATCGTCAACATTTTGGGTAGCCAGACGAGTCCTTTTTTCGGTTAATATTGAACCTGCAGCACTGAATACTCTTTCTGATAGGACACTTGCTGCCGGGCAAGCAAGCTCCTGCAATGCATATTCTGCCAATTCTGGCCAGGTGTCTAATTTGGAGGCCCAGTAATCAAATGGGAATGACGGTTGAGGGAGAACATCGATAAGGGATGAAAAATAGTTAGTAACCATACTGGACAAATGTTGTCTCCTGTCACTTTCAATTGATGCAGCAGTACCTGTCCTGTCTGCGGTCATAGCAAAATCACTCCACAACCTGGTCAGAAAACCCCTCTGTCCAACGCCACTTCTGATGTGTGCACCCCTAACACTCCTAGTCTGCTGCCCCCTGGAGCTCGTGTGAGAACGATCACGTGCGCTGTGTGCTGGGAATGCCTGAAGCAAACGGTCAACAAGAGTTGATTGTTTGGTTGCTAATATTAGTTCCAAGTTCTCATGTGGCATAATATTTTGCAATTTGCCTTTATAGCGTGGATCAAGGAGGCAGGCCAACCAGTAATCGTCATCGTTCATCATTTTCGTAATGCGTGTGTCCCTTTTTAGGATACGTAAGGCATAATCCGCCATGTGGGCCAAAGTTCCAGTTGTCAAATCTCCGGTTGTGATTGGTTGAGGGGCAGTTGCAGGCAAATCTACGTCACTTGTGTCCCTCAAAAAACCAGAACCCGGCCGTGACACGCAACCAATTTCCTGTGCCCCCGGGAAAGGTTCGGCATTAAAAATATACTCATCCCCATCATCCTCCTCGTCCTCCACCTCCTCTTCGCCCGCTACCTCGTCCTGTACACTGCCCTGACCAGACAATGGCTGACTGTCATCAAGGCTTTCCTCTTCCTCTGGTGCAGACGCCTGCTCCTTTATGTGCGTCAAACTTTGCATCAGCAGACGCATTAGGGGGATGCTCATGCTTATTACGGCATTGTCTGCACTAACCAGCCGTGTGCATTCCTCAAAACACTGAAGGACTTGACACATGTCTTGTATCTTAGACCACTGCACACCTGACAACTCCATGTCTGCCATCCTACTGCCTGCCCGTGTATCCTCCCACAAATAAATAACAGCACGCCTCTGTTCGCACAGTCTCTGAAGCATGTGCAGTGTTGAGTTCCACCTTGTTGCAACGTCTATGATGAGGCGATGCTGGGGAAGGTTCAAAGACCGCTGATAGGTCTGCATACGGCTGGCGTGTACAGGCGAACGTCGGATATGTGAGCAAAGTGCACGCACTTTGAGGAGCAGGTCGGAGAACCCAGGATAAGTTTTCAATAAGCACTGCACCACCAGGTTTAAGGTGTGAGCCAGGCAAGGAATGTGTTTCAGTTGGGAAAGGGAGATGGCAGCCATGAAATTCCTTCCGTTATCACTCACTACCTTGCCTGCCTCAAGATCTACTGTGCCCAGCCACGACTGCGTTTCTTGTTGCAAGAACTCGGACAGAACTTCCGCGGTGTGTCTGTTGTCGCCCAAACACTTCATAGCCAATACAGCCTGCTGACGCTTGGCAGTAGCTGGCCCATAATGGGACAACTGGTGTGCAACAGTGTCATCTGCCGATGGAGTGGTTGGCAGACTGCGTTCTGTGGAAGAGCTGTAGCTTCTGCAGGAGGACGAGGAGGAGGAGGAGGAGGGGGTGCGAACGCCTACAGCCAACTGTTTCCTAGACCGTGGGCTAGGCACAACTGTCCCTAAATTGATGTCGCCTGTGGACCCTGCATCCACCACATTCACCCAGTGTGCCGTGATGGACACATAACGTCCCTGGCCATGCCTACTGGTCCATGCATCTGTAGTCAGGTGCACCTTTGTACTCACAGATTGCCTGAGTGCATGGACGATGCGCTGTTTAACATGCTGGTGCAGGGCTGGGATGGCTTTTCTGGAAAAAAAGTGTCGACTGGGTAGCTCGTATCGTGGTTCAGCGTACTCCATCAGGGCTTTGAAAGCTTCGCTTTCAACTAACCGGTAGGGCATCATCTCTAACGAGATTAGTCTAGCTATGTGGGCGTTAAAACCCTGTGTACGCGGATGCGAGGATAAGTACTTCCTTTTTCTAACCAGAGTCTCATGTAGGGTGAGCTGGACTGGAGAGCTGGAGATCGTGGAACTTTCGGGTGTGCCGGTGTACATGGCAGACTGAGAGACGGTTGGAGACGGTATTGTTTCCGCCGGTGCCCTAGATGCAATATTTCCTCCTACAAAACTGGTGGTTCCCTGACCCTGACTGCTTTTGGCTGGCAAAGAAACCTGCACAGATACTGCCGGTGGTGCGGAAAATGGTGGCCTTACAGTGACGGAAGGGATGTTGCGTTGCTGACTAGCTTCATTGGCCGAGGGTGCTACAACCTTAAGGGACGTTTGGTAGTTAGTCCAGGCTTGAAAATGCATGGTGGTTAAGTGTCTATGCATGCAACTAGTATTTAGACTTTTCAGATTCTGACCTCTGCTTAAGCTAGTTGAACATTTTTGACAGATGACTTTGCGCTGATCAGTTGGATGTTGTTTAAAAAAATGCCAGACTGCACTCTTCCTAGACTCAGATCCCTTTTCAGGGATTGCAGACTGAGCTTTAACCGGATGGCCACGCTGTCCTCCAACAGGTTTTGGCTTTGACATGCGTTTTGGGCCAGATACGGGCCCGGCAGATGGAACCTGTTGCGATGTTGATGCCTGCTGCGGCCCCTCCTCCACCTCCGCTTCTGAACTACTGCCGCCTGCACCCTGTTCCCCCAATGGCTGCCAATCGGGGTCAATAACTGGGTCATCTATTACCTCCTCTTCGAGCTCGTGTGCAACTTCGTCTGTGTCACTGTGTCGGTCGGTGGTATAGCGTTCGTGGCGGGGCAACATAGTCTCATCAGGGTCTGATTGTGGATCTGTACCCTGAGAGGGCAATGTGGTGGTCTGAGTCAAAGGAGCAGCATAGTACTCTGGCTGTGGCTGTGCATCAGTGCACTCCATGTCAGAATATACTTGTAATGGGCATGGCCTGTTAAATGTTTCACTTTCTAAGCCAGGGACGGTATGTGTAAAGAGCTCCATGGAGTGACCCGTTGTGTCGCCTGCTGCATCCTTCTCTCTTGTTGTAGTTTTTGCTGAGGAGGACAAGGAAGCGACTTGTCCCTGACCGTGAACATCCACAAGCGACGCGCTGCTTTTACATTTACCAGTTTCGGAAGAGGAGGCAAAAGAGCTAGAGGCTGAGTCTGCAATGTAAGCCAAAACTTGCTGTTGCTGCTCCGCCTTTAAAAGCGGTTTTCCTACTCCCAGAAAAGAGAGCGTTCGAGGCCTTGTGTAGCCTGACGACGAAACTGGCTCCACAGCTCCAGACTTAGGTGGAATATTTTTATCCCCACGACCACCTGATGCTCCACTACCACTACCATCATTACCAGCTGACAATGAACGCCCACGACGACCTCTTGCACCAGACTTCCTCATTGTTTTAAAATCTTAACCAAAGTAACTTTATTTGTTGCTGTCAAACAACTTACACGGTGAGCTATAACTTCAGTATGATTTCAATATCCCTTAACAGGTTGGTGAGACCACAAGGAAAATCAGGCACAATGTTACACACTCTGTTTTCTGTGGCACAAAATCACAGAGATGACACACACGCAGGACTGTCACTCAAGCACTAATGTCAATATTAATCTCCCACCTAATTTTTTTTTTTTTTTTCCTCAGGGAGACTTTAGAAACCAAATAATATATAAAAAAAAAAAAAAAAAAAACAACAAAAAAAAGGCTTTCTATGGCCCACAATTAGAGAGAGAGAGGTGGCACACCCAGGAGTCAAGACTGGCGCACAAGCTGAAAGGGCAATATTACTCTCCCACTGTTTTTTTAAGTTTTTTTTTTATTATTTTCAGGGAGACTTTAGAAACCAAATAATATTAAAAAAACCAAAAAAATAAATAGCCTTTCTATGGCCCACTGAATGAGAGAGAGAGGTGGCACACCCAGGAGTCAAGACTGGCACACAAGCTGAAAGGGCAATATTACTCTCCCACTGTTTTTTTATGTATTTTTTGTTTTTTAAGGGAGACTTTAGAAACCCAATAATATTTAAAAAAAAAAAAAAAAAAAGGCTTTCTATGGCCCACTGAATGAGAGAGAGAGGTGGCACACCCAGGAGTCAAGACTGGCACACAAGCTGAAAGGGCAATATTACTCTCCCACTGTTTTTTTATGTATTTTTTGTTTTTTAAGGGAGACTTTAGAAACCCAATAATATTTAAAAAAAAAAAAGGCTTTCTATGGCCCACAATTAGAGAGAGAGGTGGCACACCCAGGAGTCAAGACTGGCACACAAGCTGAAAGGGCAATATTACTCTCCCACTGTTTTTTTATGTATTTTTTGTTTTTTAAGGGAGACTTTAGAAACCAAATAATATTAAAAAAAAAAAAAAAAAAAAAAGGCTTTCTATGCCCCACAATTAGAGAGAGAGAGGTGGCACACCCAGGAGTCAAGACTGGCGCACAAGCTGAAAGGGCAATATTACTCTCCCACTGTTTTTTTAAGTTTTTTTTTTTTATTTTCAGGGAGACTTTAGAAACCAAATAATATTAAAAAAACCAAAAAAATAAATAGCCTTTCTATGGCCCACTGAATGAGAGAGAGAGGTGGCACACCCAGGAGTCAAGACTGGCACACAAGCTGAAAGGGCAATATTACTCTCCCACTGTTTTTTTATGTATTTTTTGTTTTTTAAGGGAGACTTTAGAAACCCAATAATATTAAAAAAAAAGGCTTTCTATGGCCCACTGAATGAGAGAGAGAGGTGGCACACCCAGGAGTCAAGACTGGCACACAAGCTGAAAGGGCAATATTACTCTCCCACTGTTTTTTTATGTTTTTTTTTTTTTTCAGGGAGACTTTAGAAACCAAATAATATTAAAAAAACCAAAAAAATAAATAGCCTTTCTATGGCCCACTGAATGAGAGAGAGAGGTGGCACACCCAGGAGTCAAGACTGGCACACAAGCTGAAAGGGCAATATTACTCTCCCACTGTTTTTTTATGTATTTTTTGTTTTTTAAGGGAGACTTTAGAAACCAAATAATATTTAAAAAAAAAGAAAAAAAAAAAGGCTTTCTATGCCCCACAATTAGAGAGAGAGAGGTGGCACACCCAGGAGTCAAGACTGGCGCACAAGCTGAAAGGGCAATATTACTCTCCCACTGTTTTTTTAAGTTTTTTTTTTTTATTTTCAGGGAGACTTTAGAAACCAAATAATATTAAAAAAACCAAAAAAATAAATAGCCTTTCTATGGCCCACTGAATGAGAGAGAGAGGTGGCACACCCAGGAGTCAAGACTGGCACACAAGCTGAAAGGGCAATATTACTCTCCCACTGTTTTTTTATGTATTTTTTGTTTTTTAAGGGAGACTTTAGAAACCCAATAATATTTAAAAAAAAAAAAAAAAAAGGCTTTCTATGGCCCACAATTAGAGAGAGAGGTGGCACACCCAGGAGTCAAGACTGGCACACAAGCTGAAAGGGCAATATTACTCTCCCACTGTTTTTTTATGTATTTTTTGTTTTTTAAGGGAGACTTTAGAAACCCAATAATATTTAAAAAAAAAAAAAAAAAAAGGCTTTCTATGGCCCACAATTAGAGAGAGAGGTGGCACACCCAGGAGTCAAGACTGGCACACAAGCTGAAAGGGCAATATTACTCTCCCACTGTTTTTTTATTTATTTATTTTTTTTCAGGGAGACTTTAGAAACCAAATAATAAGAAAAAAAATAAATAAATAAATAGGCTTTCTATAGCCCACTGAATAAGAGATAGCACACACAGCAGTGGCACACAAGCCCTGACTGAGGCCAATATTTTTCTACCACTGATTGATGTAGTGTTTTTGTGTTGAGGTAGAATTTAGAACACAAATCACGGAAAAAATAAATAGGCTTTCTATGGCCCACTCAGTGAGAGATGGCACACACAGGGATGGCACTGTAGCAGAAATGCCAATCTTAATCTCCCACAAAAAAAAAACAAAAAAAAAAAAACAGGGACTGTCCTACAATTACTATCTCCCTGCAGTAATCTAAGCCAGGTATGGCAGGCAGCAATAGGAGTGGACTGATGCACAAATTAAATAAAAAGTGTGGACAAACAAAAAAGATAGCTGTGCAGAAAGGAACAAGAGGATATGTGCTTTGAAAAAAGCAGTTGGTTTCCACAGTGGCGTACACACAGCAATACAGCTATCACGGAGCCTTCTAGGGCAGCCCAATGAGCTACAGCGCTGAGGAAAAAAAAAAAAAAATAGCTTCCACTGTCCCTGCACACCGAAGGTGGTGTTGGACAGTGGAAATTGCTACAGCACAAGCGGTTTGGTGGTTAGTGGACCCTGCCTAACGCTCTCCCTGCTTCTGACGAAGCGGCAGCAACCTCTCCCTAAGCTCAGATCAGCAGCAGTAAGATGGCGGTCGGCGGGAACGCCCCTTTATAGCCCCTGTGACGCCGCAGACAGCAAGCCAATCACTGCAATGCCCTTCTCTAAGATGGTGGGGACCAGGATCTATGTCATCACGCTGCCCACACTCTGCGTTCACCTTCATTGGCTGAGAAATGGCGCTTTTCGCGTCATTGAAACGCGACTTTGGCGCGAAAGTCGCGTACCGCATGGCCGACAAGCACAGGGGTCGGATCGGGTTTCATGAGACGCCGACTTAGCCAAAAGTCGGCGACTTTTGAAAATGATCGACCCGTTTCGCTCAACCCTAGTCTTGAATGTCTTCCATTTTCTAATTATTGCTCCCACTGTTGATTTCTTCACTCCAAGCTGGTTGGCTATTGCAGATTCAGTCTTCCCAGCCTGGTGCAGGGCTACAATTTTGTTTCTGGTGTCCTTTGACAGCTCTTTGGTCTTCACCATAGTGGAGTTTGGAGTCAGACTGTTTGAGGGTGTGCACAGGTGTCTTTTTATACTGATAACAAGTTTAAACAGGTGCCATTACTACAGGTAATGAGTGGAGGAAAGAGGAGACTCTTAAAGAAGTTACAGGTCTGTGAGAGCCAGAAATCTTGATTGTTTGTTTCTGACCAAATACTTATTTTCCACCATAATATGCAAATAAAATGATAAAAAAACAGACAATGTGATTTTCTGGATTTTTTTTTCTCAGTTTGTCTCCCATAGTTGAGGTCTACCTATGATGTAAATTACAGACGCCTCTCATCTTTTTAAGTGGTGGAACTTGCACTATTGCTGACTGACTAAATACTTTTTTGCCCCACTGTATTTTTTGAGAAGTGATCTGTGAAACACATTATGAATCTTGAAAGTGGGTGGCAAAGCAAAGCGAAACACTACTGGATTAATGATGGCAACTACAGCATCTTATAAGGACTGATGAACCTGGGTTCCAGTTTCCAAAAATGAAACTTCAACTTATTGTTCTTCGAGGACAACCACGCCAAATCACCAACAGAAAGGTCCAGATCCACCAAGCATTTCTGATCAGCCATACTCTTATATATGGACCCCATCCTCCTCAAATTATTAAGAACACCTTGCCACATTGATGTAATAGGCAAAGAAAACTGTTCCTCCTCAGGTACTCCTGAAGAACCATTCCTGTTGAAGGAGCAGAACTGTTGTTGAAAACCGTATGCCTCGGAGAACGGGGTCTTGCCAGTAGATTCAACACGACGGGTCTTCACAGCGAACTCAGCTAGAGGAAAACAAGAAACCCAATCCTCCTGATTCTCGGACACAAAGCACCTAACATAAGTCTCAAGATTCTGGTTCACACGTTCAGTTTGCATATTAGACTGTGGATGAAAGGTGGAAGAAAATGAAAGCTGAATCCCTAAGCGAGCAAAAAATGCTTTCCAAAATTTGGAATTAAATTGAACCACTTGGTCAGAAACATTATCAGATGGAATCTCATGTAATTTCACGATTAAATTAATAAAAATGTGTGCCTAAGTCTTGGCATTTGGTAAAGCCAGGGAAACCAGGGTCTCATACAGAGCAAAGGCATCCTTTACCCTCTCAGGAAACTCCTGAGAAAACTGACTATAGAGCACGGTTCCATTCCAAAAAGTATCCATAAACCACCTACAGAACTTGGAGTAATGCTCCTCCGCTGGCCGGTCTCCATACTGAAGCTGACGTAATTTAGGCTCAGCCAAAGATACACGTTTGGGGTCATCATAGATAAGACCTAGAGCCTCAAAAAATTCCTTAACCATCTGAAGTGACTGGGAAACAGATGGGAGAGAAAATGCCCAGGCATGAGGGTCACCCTGGAGAACAGAGATTATGATCCGCACCCTTTGCTCTTCAGTGCCCAAGGAGTGAGGACATAATCTAAAATAAAGTTTGCAGGTCTTCCTGAAAACCACAAACTTATCCTGACTCCCAGAGAACCTATCCAGCAAAGCAATCTTGGGCTCCACCAGGGGTTGCCCGGGCGCTGCATGCACTAAGCCAGGAGTCAATAAGTGCTGGCTGCAAAGCAACTGAGAGCAAGTCTTCAATGTCCAGGTAGAGCTGTTGTAGCTGCTCTGCCAAAGCAGCCACAGGATCCATAATGGATTCAAAAAGGTTCAGCCAGTGATAATGTCATGTAGTGACAAGGGGCTGTGGGCTCCTATCCGATCCCTCGAACTAGGAGAACCCTAGGCTATCGCTGTCCCCTGGATTGCCCCAGATGGTGGAGAAACCAGGGTCTTGTACCTTGCTGTGCTCCTATCTTACCCCTTACCTGTTCCCCCCACCAAGAGAGGTGTGAGGCTGAAATGAATTGGACAGGCAGTCAGGGGTAAACAAGGATAAAAGAAAACTACAATCATACAACTACACTCACAAATTAACAGTGTAAAAATCAAGGTAACAGTAGCAAGGTTAATCCAAATGGGAGAGAACTGGGATAAACACACAATACCAAACCCATGCAGCTCTCCTGTAAACTACACCAACCGACTGCTACTAATTCAGAACTCTCCTTCACCACCAAACCAGGAAGTTGAAACTATCACTAGCAACTCTCAGTGCCAGTGGCGAGTATGTATACCAGAGGAGAGTGGCCAACACAGAACAGCTAAGACAGTTCAGGATGGAGAGCTGGAGGAGATCAACTGAACTGATTAACCCTTGGAATGACAGAGCAAGGAAAACCTGCACTCTTTAATTGGATGGTGAAGCAGTTCTAATCAGTGCAGTAGTTTGTGCAACCGAATGTCGCAATCTTCTGGCCCTCTCTGTCGCAGTATCCCCATGACATATGGTCTAAAGCTGTATCCCTCTGTCCTCTTTGCAACACGTTATTTAATTTTCTTAAAGCCTCACAAAGAAAACAGCTACTGTACTACTAAAGCTCCAGTCATCAGAGGCATATGGAGTGAAAATTAATTAAGGCCTCCATTGGATTCTGGTTGCTACCACCAAACACCCTATCAGCTTTTACAGGAGGACTTGATACTTGTTCTATCCATTTTAGTATCCACAATGCTTGGTCCCAACCTTTGCTTTCTAATATTGCACTTCCTATGAAGAGAGAGGCTCTCACATAATATAGTAACAACATTTCCCACATGTCTGCTTTACATCAGCACAATTTTGGAAACATAATTTTTTTTTGTTAGGGAGTTATAAGGGTTAAAAGTTGACCAGCGATTTCTCATTTTTGCAACAAAATTTGTAAAACCATTTTATTTACGGACTACCTCACACTTGAAGTGACTTTGAGGGGTCTATATGACAGAAAATACCCAAAAGTGACACCATTCTAAAAACGGCACCCCTCAAGGTACTCAAAACCACATTCAAAATTTTTATTAACCCTTCAGGTGCTTCACAGGAATTTTTGGAATGTTTAAAAAAAATTGAACATTTACCTTTTTTTTCACAAAATTTTTACTTCAGATCCAATTTGTTTTATCTTACCAAGGGTAACAGGAGAAATTGGACCACAAAAGTTGTTGTACAATTTGTCCTGAGTACGCCGATACCCCACATCTTGGGGTAAACCAATGTTTGGGCACATGGCAGAGCTTGGAAGGGAAGGAGCGCCATTTGACTTTTCAATGCAAGATTTGCTGGAATTGAGATCGGAACCCATGTCGCGATTGGAGTGCCCCTGACGTGCCTAAACAGTGGAAACCCCCACAAGTGACACTATTTTGGAAAGTAGACCCCCTAAGGAACTTATCTAGATGTGTGGTGAGCACTTTGAACCTCCAAGTGCTTCACAGAAGTTTATAATGTAGAGCCGTAAAAAGAAATTCATATTAATTTAAACAAAAAATGATCTTTTCGCCCCAAATTTTTTATTTTCCCAAGGGTAACAGGATAAATTGGACCCCAAAAGTTGTTGTGCAATTTGTCTTGAGTACGCTGATACTTCATATATGGGGATAAACCACTGTTTGAGCGCATGGCAGAGCTCGGAAAGGAAGGAGCGCCGTTTGACTTTTTAATGCAAAATTGGCTGGAATTGAGATCGGAACCCATGTCGCGTTTGGAGAGCCCCAGACGTGCCTAAACAGTAGAAACTCCCCACAAGTGACCCCATTTTGGAAAGAAGACCCCCTAAGGAACTTATCTAGATGTGTGGTGAGCACTTTTAACCCCCAATTGTTTAACTAAAGTTTAGAATGTAGCGCCATGAAAATTAAGAAATCATTTTTTCTTTCCACAAAATGATGTTTTAGCCCGCAATTTTTTTCCCAAGGGTAACAGGAGAAATTGGACCACAAAAGTTATTGTCCAATTTGTCCTGAGTAAGCTGATACCCCATACATGGGGGGAAACCACTGTTTGGGCGCACGGCAGAGCTCGGAAGGGAAGGAGCGCCATTTGAAATGCAGACTTAGATGGATTGGTCTGCAGGCGTCATGTTGCATTTGCAGAGTCCCTGATGTACCTAAACAGTAGAAACCCCCCACAAGTGACCCCATATTGGAAACGAGACCCCCCAAGGAACTTATTTAGATGTGTTGTGAGAACTTTGAACCAACAAGTGTTTCACTACAGTTTATAACGCAGAGCCATGAAAATAAAAAATATTTTTTTTCCACGAAAATTATATTTTAGCCCCCACATTTTTTTTCCCAAGGGTAACAGGAGAAATTGGACCACAAAAGTTGTTGTCCAATTTGTGCTGAGTACGCTGATACCCAGTTTATGGGGGGAACCACTGTTTTGGCGCACGGCAGAGCTCGGAAGGGAAGGAGCACTGTTTTACTTGTTCAAAGCAGAATTGGCTGGAATTGATATCGGACGCCATGTCGCGTTTGGAGAGCCCCTGATGTGCCTAAACAGTGGAAACCCCCCAATTCTAACTGAAACCCTAACCCCAACCCTAACCCCAGCCGTAACCCTAGCCCTAACCCCAACCCTAACCCTAGCCCTAACCCGAACCCCAACCCTAGCCCTAACCCTAGCCCTAACCCTAACCCTAACCCTAATGGGAAAATGGAAATAAATACATTTTTTTACATTTTATTATTTTTCCCTAACTAAGGGGGTGATGAAGGGGGGTTTGATTTACTTTTATAACGTTTTTTTGGCGGATTTTTATGATTGGGAGCCGTCACACACTAAAAGATGCTTTTTATTGGAAAAAATAGTTTTTGCATCACCATATTTTGAGAGCTATAATTTATCCATATTTTTGCCCACAGAGTCATGTGAGATCTTGTTTTTTGCGGGACGAGTTGATGTTTTTATTGGTACCATTTTCGGGCACATGACATTTTTTGATCGCTTTTTATTACGATTTTTGGGAGGCGGAATGAACAAAAACCAGCAATTCCTGAAATTCTTTTAGGGGGGGGCGTTTATAGCGTTCCACGTGTGGTAAAATTGATAAAGCAGCTTTATTCTTCAGGTCAGTACGATTACAGTGATACCTCATTTATATAATTTTTTTATGTTTTGGCGCTTTTACACAATAAAAACTATTTTATATAAAAAAATACTTGTTTTTGCATCGCTTTATTCTGAGAGCTATAACTTTTTTATTTTTCTGCTGATGATGCTGTATGGTGGCTTTTTTTTTGCGGGACAAGATGACGTTTTCAGCGGTACCATGGTTATTTATATCCGTCTTTTTGATTGTATGTTATTCCACCTTTTGTTCGCCTGTATGATAATATAGCGTTGTTTTTTGCCTTGGTTTTTTTTTTTTTGCGGTGTTCACTGAAGGGGTTAACTAGTGGGATAGTTTTATAGAGCGGGTCGGTACGGATGCAGCGATACCAAATATGTGTACTTTTATTGTTTTTTTTAATTTACATAAATAAATGGATTTACTGGGAAATGTTTTTTTTTTTCCTTTATTTGGTGATTTTTTTTTTTTTTTTACTTTCTACTATTGTCCCAGGGTTGGACATCACTGTATTAGATCAGATCGTTGATCTGACAGTGTGCATAGCACTCTGTCAGATCAACGATCTGACAGGCAAGTTTAGGTGGCTTTCCGGTGCCTGCTCTCAGCAGCTCTCAGCAGGCGTCGGCTAGCCAGGTCACTTCATGACCCGGAAGGAGTCCCGCGGCCATCTTGGATCCGGAGACTCCTTCCGGATCACCGGAGCAACACGATCTCATCGCGTTGCTCCAGTGGGAGAGCGCAGGGAGCCCCCGTCCCTGCGCGATCCCCCTCTATGCCGCTGTCACTACTGACAGCGGCATCAGAGGGGTTAAATGCCCATATACAGCTGTCACCCGCACCCGATCACCGCGGCGCTCAGCGTGAGACCGCGGTGATCGGTGCGCCGTACTAGTACTGCTGCTGGCACAAATGCAGTGCCGGCAGCGCAGTACTAGTACGGCGCATGTCGCGAAGGGGTTAAAGGGAAAAAAATATTTACCCCTGACAAGGACTGTTGTTTTACAGTGCCGCAGCAGCGGTACACAAGCACTGCAATAGCAATATTAAAATTTGCCTAGATGCCTTAAATCCTAAACTTTCCCTCCACAGAATGCAGGTAACAGCAGTTTAACTACAGAAAGGAAAATATTTAGCCCTGGCAAGACCTGTTGTTTTAACGGTGCAGAAGTAGTATACAATTACTGCATTAGCAATATTAAACCCTGCCTAGGTGCCTATAATCCTAATTTTTCCCTTCAGTGAATGCATGTGTAAGCAGGTGCTGAGATGCAGTACGCAGGGATTGCAGAGCAATGCGGTGTAACAAGACTGTTTAATTTAACAGTAAAGATGCAAATAATCTCCTTGCAGGGAGTTTATAAACAGTAAACAACAATTAAGGGAAGAACAAGAATTAATGTGACAGTCTGAGGTTTAAACAGCACTTATCGTGACTCCCGCTGTGCTGATGCGCGCTGGTCAGCAAAAGGAACCGCACTTCAGTGTCCTGTAGCCGGAACACACTTCTCCGTACTGCCCGACGTTTATCCGCTCTCCACAGTCACAGTCCCACTGGAACGTGCGGGTAAGCCTGGTAGCGTCACATCTTGGCGCTACTGCACTGTATGTGGAGCGCGTTGCACACCCTGCTGCACTCTCCCTGATGGCGGGAAACTAACTGTCCCTTCGCACACTTTTTCCTCATCGCCCGACTTAGCCATGCCCACTCTCCCCGAGTCATGGGGCCTGTCCAGTCCCCTATATTTTCCCCCTGGCAACATGGGACGCAGCCTCAGCATTTCCATGTCCGGCATGATGCAGGCACCTGCCACCCGGTCTTCCTTCTTACACAGGTAACATCAGTTTTACTACAGAAAAGAAAATATTTAGCCCTGAATATAGCCCTGACTATTGTTTTAATGCTGCAGGAGTCACATACAAGTACTATAATAGCAATATTATTAAACCCTGACTATATCAATGGTCTAAACTACGCTCTCCCTCCAATATCAACTCTCTCTGATCTGCCTCCTAAACACAGTGTGCCGACTGTGCATCATCGGGTCTTATATAAGACACAATGATGCGATGGCAACGGCATTACCATGTATGGCAGGCAATTCCCGCATGTTCATTGGCTGTCTAACAGGCAGGGCGGGAACTCGAGCATGGCGCTGGAGCAGCTGCGATACTCGATCGAGCAATGAGTGTGCCCGAGCACCCCAATGCTCGATCGAGTATCGAGTACTAGCAAGCACGCTGGCTCATCAATAATTATCCTATAATGCATTTTACATTGGAAGGCAATGTATGTATCAGACAAGTGCTCTTCCCATTATTGTATATTAGTTTATAAGAAATGTGTGGCTTTGTGCCCAGAAACAAAGAAAAGATGTAGATCTGTCAGACGTCAAACACTAAAGGCCCCGTCTCACTAAGCGATTTACCAACGATCACGACCAGCGATATGACCTGGCCGTGATCGTTGGTAAGTCGCTGTGTGGTCGCTGGGGAGCTGTCACACAGACCGCTCTCTCCAGCGACCAACGATCAGGGGAACGACTTCGGCATCGTTGAAACTGTCTTCAACGATGCCGAAGTCCCCCTGCAGCACCCGGGTAACCAGGGTAAACATCGGGTTACTAAGCGCAGGGCCGCGCTTAGTAACCCGATGTTTACCCTGGTTACCAAAAAAAACAAACAGTACATACTCGCCTTTCGGTGTCCAGGTCCCTTGCCGTCTGCTTCCTGCTCTGACTGACTGAGCCGCCGTACACTGAGAGCAGAGCGCAGCGGTGACGTCACTGCTGTGCTCTCACTTCTCACTGTACGGCCGGCAGTCAGTGAGAGCAGGAAGCAGACGGCAAGGGACCTGACGGACATCAGATGGTGAGTATGTATTGTTTGTTTTTTTTTACATTTACGCTGGTAACCAGGGTAAACATCGGGTTACTAAGCGCGGCCCTGCGCTTAGTAACCCGATGTTTACCCTGGTTACCAGTGAAGACATCGCTGGATCGGTGTCACACACACCGATTCAGCGATGTCAGCGGGGCCTCAACGACCAAAAAAAGGTCCAGGCCATTCCGACACGACCAGCGATCTCGCAGCAGGGGCCTGATCGCTGGTACGTGTCACACATAGCGAGATCGCTATGGAGGTCGCTGTTGCGTCACAAAACTTGTGACTCAGCAGCGATCTCGCTAGCGATCTCGCTATGTGAGACGGGGCCTTAAGTGAGAAGGTGTGGTACTTCACATGAAATGCCTAGGGCAATACAAAGTGTGAATTATTTGTAAGTGTGTCATTCATTTCCTTTTACAAAGTTCAAGAAACATCCGACACACTTTTCCAGGTGATAAAATCTTGAATTTGTATTGTACAAAAGGATAAAAAGATATCCATCAACACAAGAACATAGAAAGCGTACATGAGTAGAATGCTCAATTCTTAGCTTTAACGGGGTTGTCCACTAATAGGACAACCCCTTCTTGAACTAAATGTTTGGCCCTGATAAAATTAAAAAACCTATACTCACCTCCTGTGCTGTTGCAGTTCCAGCGGTGCCAGCACTGGCGGTCCCGGAGCTCTTGTGCGGTAGAATGGCACTTGGTGCCTGGTGCCCAATCAGTGCTGGTGTCACTGTCTCCACCTTTGTACAGAATGAACATGGGAAGGAAGTCAGAGATCAGCCCTGGCTTCCTCTTCATATTCAATCCGTACGAAGGTGGAGACAGATACGCCAATGCTGATTGGGCCCCGGGCACCACGTGTCACAACACTGTGCAAGCACCTCTGGGACAGCAAATGCTGACACTGCTGGAATGGCGCAGGCATGGGAGGGGAGCATAGGTTTTTTATTTTATCTGGACCAAACATTTAGTTCAAGAAGGGGTTGTCCTAGTATTGGACAACCTCTTTAATATATCTTGTGGACATACCTTCTTATAACAAATCTTTGTCTGGAGAAAACTAATAATTTTGCCATTACTGTTCTAAACAATGGTTTACAATAAAAATATACATAGCACAAATTACAGAAGACTATTGGACTCTATCGAGGACTATTAGGAGTGCATTATACTATATGGGACTGCATTATATTGTATAGATGACTATGGGAAATGCATTATACTACAGTTGTGTAAAAAAGTGTTTGCCCCATCCTGAGTTCCTATTCTTTTGCATGTTTGTCACACTTAAATGTTTCAGACCAATAAAGAGAGTTAAATATTAGACAAAGATAACACAAGTAAACACAAAATTACATTTTTAAATGAAGGCCTTTATTATTTAGGGAAAAAGAAGTCCAAACCTACAAAGCCCTGTATGAAAAAGTTATTGCCCCTAAACCTAATAACTGGTTTGGCAACCCTTAGCAGCAATAACTGCAATCAAGCATTTGTGATAGATGGCAATTGTTGCGGCTGCGACTGTCCCAGGTGTGGACGGAATGTGGACCCACTGGACCACATAGGATAACCTGTACCTACCCAGACTAGGGAAGGGCAGCGAGCGAGGTCTGTGGCAGCTGAGCATGTGGACAAGATGGCGACATGCAGAACTAGAATACACTGCACAACTTCAGGTATGAAAAAACATAAAGTTTACTTAAATAAAATCACAGTACATAAGCAGAACATAACGATGCCAGGCTCCCGATTCGGCACATCAAGGAAGGGTGCACGTCTCAGGATAACAGACAAAGGCAGGAGGACATCACGGATTGATGAAATCCAGGTTCAGGTTTATCTGGCACGGGCATGCTAGGACGGCCTCTCTCTCAGGCCTCAGGTGTAGCACAGGCTCAGCAGGAGAACATCAGACACCGACCTTGGACAGACTTCAGACCATGGCAGGGGTCATCACGGGTTGATGTGTAGCGCCCCCACTGCCGCAGGGCCGAGGGGTACCCAGTACCGGGCCTCTGAGTCTCTGCTCTGGGGTTGTCACGGTGGCTAGGCCCAGTCCGTGACCCTGCCGAGGGGCGTACAGTGAAAGTAATGATGGATGATGGTGGTGGTGAGGCTGTAGTGGTGCGGTGCAGTAAATAACGAGGACACCAGGTTGCAGTCTCTTTACCTCTTTACTGAAGATCTCTGGGTCCTCAGTCCAGAATCTGGATAACCAGGCTGCGCAAGTCCGGCCGGTCCAATGGCACCTCCAGAGTTCTCTTAGCAGGTGGAAATCTGTGCCTTCCTTCTAGCGCTATGTGTTGCGGTCCTTCCCTGCTGTGCTTACGGAAAGTCCCCACAACTGTTGTGTCTGTTTCTTAAGTTCCCTCACAACTCGATTAGATGATGTTCTGCTAATCCTCCGTCCCTCCCTGATGTTATGGTTGGGACGGCACCCGTTTGACGGGTAGGCTCGAAGCTCTTCCGGGACCCTAGAGTCACCCCTCTCCACAAGTTGCCCCCTGTCATGAATCCCAATGGCTAGGGATAGCAAGGGACAAGCAAAGTAATACAAAATATCGGACGAGCTCTAGGGTGATGGAACCTGGGCTGACCGCTGCCCTACGCCTGACAAACGCAACTAGAGATAGCCAGGGAGCGTGCCTACGTTGGTTCTAGACGCCACGCACCAGCCTAAGAGCTAACTAGTACTGCAGAGAAAATAAGACCTCACTTGCCTCCAGAGGAATGAACCCCAAAAGGTATAGTTGCCCCCCACATGTATTGACGGTGAAATGAGAGGAAGGCACACACATAGAGATGATATATATAGGTTCAGCAAATTGAGGCCCGCTGTAAACTAGAAAGCAGAACGATACAAAAGGGGTCTGAGCGGTCAGCAAAAAACCCTAATCAAAAAACCATCCTGAGATTACAAGAACCCATGTGCCAACTCATGGCACATGGGGAGAACCTCAGTCCACTAGAGCTACCAGCTAGCATAGAGACATAATAAGCAAGCTGGACAAAAAACCAAACAACTGAAAATCAGCACTTAGCTTATCCTGAAAGATCTGGGAGCAGGTAGGCAGGAACCAAACAGAGCACATCTGAATACATTGATAGCCGGCAAGGGAATGACAGAAAGGCCAGGTAAAATAGGAAACACCCAGCCTCTGATGGACAGGTGGAAACCAAAGGCCGCAACCCACCAAAGTCACCCAGTACCAGCAGTAACCACCAGAGGGAGCCCACAAACAGAATCCACAACAGTACCCCCCCCTTGAGGAGGGGTCACCGAACCCTCACGAGAACCCCCAGGGCGATCAGGGTGAGGTCTATGGAAGGCGCGGACCAAATCAGTCGCATGAACATCGGAGGCGACCACCCAGGAATTATCCTCCTGACCATAACCCTTCCACTTAACCAAATACTGGAGTTTGCGTCTGGAAACACGAGAATCCAAGATCTTCTCAACAACATACTCCAATTCTCCCTCCACCAGCACCGGAGCAGGAGGCTCAACCGAAGGAACAACGGGCACCTCATACCTCCGCAACAACGACCGATGGAACACATTATGAATAGCAAACGATGCTGGGAGATCCAAACGAAAAGATACAGGGTTAAGAATCTCCGAGATCCTATAAGGACCGATGAACCGAGGCTTGAACTTAGGAGAAGAGACCTTCATAGGGACAAAACGAGAAGACAACCACACCAAATCCCCAACAAGAAGTCGGGGACCCACGCGGCGACGGCGATTAGCAAACTGCTGAGTCTTCTCCTGAGATAACTTCAAATTGTCCACCACCTGATTCCAAATCTGATGTAGCCTGTCCACCACCACGTCCACTCCAGGACAATCCGAAGACTCCACCTGACCAGAGGAAAAACGAGGATGAAACCCCGAATTACAAAAAAAAGGAGAGACCAACGTGGCAGAACTAGCCCGATTATTAAGAGCAAATTCGGCCAGCGGCAAAAAAGCAACCCAGTCATCTTGATCAGCAGAAACAAAACACCTCAAATAAGTTTCCAAGGTCTGATTAGTTCGCTCCGTCTGGCCATTCGTCTGAGGATGGAATGCAGACGAGAAAGACAAATCAATGCCCATCTTGGCACAAAACGTCCGCCAAAATCTAGACACAAACTGGGATCCCCTGTCAGAAACGATATTCTCCGGAATCCCATGCAAACGAACCACGTTCTGAAAAAATAAAGGGACCAACTCAGAGGAGGAAGGCAACTTAGGCAAGGGCACCAAATGAACCATCTTAGAAAAGCGGTCACACACCACCCAGATAACGGACATTTTCTGTGAAACCGGGAGATCAGAAATAAAATCCATGGAAATGTGCGTCCAAGGCCTCTTCGGGATGGGCAAGGATAACAACAACCCACTGGCCCGAGAACAGCAAGGCTTAGCTCGAGCACACACTTCACAAGACTGCACAAAGGTACGCACATCCCTAGACAAGGAAGGCCACCAAAAAGACCTGGCCACCAAGTCTCTAGTACCAAATATTCCAGGATGACCAGCCAACACAGAAGAATGGACCTCGGAGATGACTCTACTGGTCCAATCATCCGGAACAAACAGTCTTTCTGGTGGACAACGATCCGGTTTATCCACCTGAAACTCCTGCAATGCACGTCGCAAGTCTGGGGATACGGCGGACAATATTACCCCATCCCTAAGGATACCAGTAGGCCCAGAGTCTCCAGGAGAGTCAGGCACAAAACTCCTGGAAAGAGCATCTGCCTTCACATTCTTTGAACCTGGCAGGTATGAAACCACGAAATTGAAACGAGAAAAAAACAACGACCAACGAGCCTGTCTAGGATTCAAACGCCTGGCAGACTCAAGGTAAATGAGATTCTTGTGATCAGTCAAGACCACCACACGATGTTTAGCACCCTCAAGCCAATGACGCCACTTCTCAAATGCCCACTTCATGGCCAAAAGCTCCCGATTACCCACATCATAATTGCGCTCGGCGGGCGAGAATTTTCTAGAGAAGAATGCACATGGCTTCATCACCGAGCCATTAGAACTTCTCTGTGACAAAACCACCCCCGCTCCAATCTCGGAAGCATCAACCTCAACCTGAAAAGGAAGTGAAACATCTGGTTGACACAACACAGGAGCAGAAGAAAACCGGCGCTTAAGTTCCTGAAAGGCCTCCACGGCCGCCGGAGACCAATCAGCAACATCAGCACCCTTTTTAGTCAAATCAGTCAAAGGTTTAACAATACTGGAAAAATTAGCAATGAACCGACGATAAAAATTAGCAAACCCCAAGAACTTCTGAAGGCTCTTAACAGATGTAGGTTGTGTCCAGTCACAAATCGCCTGAACCTTGACGGGATCCATCTCAATAGTAGAAGGAGAAAAAATGTACCCCAAAAAAGAAATCTTCTGGACTCCGAAGAGACACTTTGAGCCCTTCACAAACAGAGAATTGGCCCGCAGAACCTGAAACACCTTCCTGACCTGTAAAACATGAGACTCCCAGTCATCAGAAAACACCAAAATATCATCCAAATACACAATCATAAACTTATCCAGATATTCACGGAAAATATTGTGCATAAAGGACTGAAAGACTGACGGAGCATTGGAGAGTCCAAAAGGCATTACCAAATACTCAAAATGGCCCTCAGGCGTATTAAATGCGGTTTTCCACTCGTCACCCTGTTTTATCCGCACCAGATTATACGCACCGTGAAGATCTATCTTAGTGAACCACCTAGCCCCCTTAATGCGAGCAAACAAATCAGTCAATAATGGCAGTGGATACTGATATTTGACTGTAATCTTATTCAGAAGGCGATAATCTATACAAGGCCTCAGGGAACCATCTTTTTTTTGCCACGAAAAAAAACCCTGCTCCCAGAGGGGACGAAGATGGACGAATATGTCCCTTTTCCAAGGACTCCTTAATATAATTCCGCATAGCAGTATGCTCTGGCAGTGACAGATTAAATAAACGACCCTTAGGGAACTTACTGCCAGGAATCAATTCTATAGCACAGTCACAATCTCTATGAGGAGGGAGCGAATTGAGCTTAGGCTCCTCAAAAACATCCCTATAGTCAGACAAAAACGCAGGGATCTCAGAAGGAGTAGATGAAGCGATTGAAATCGGAGGTGCATAATCATGAACCCCCTGACATCCCCAGCTTAACACAGACATTGTTTTCCAGTCCAGGACAGGATTATGAGTTTGTAACCATGGCAGACCAAGCACTAGTACATCATGTAAATTATACAGTACAAGGAAGCGAATCACCTCCTGATGAACGGGAGTCATGCGCATGGTCACTTGTGTCCAATACTGCGGCTTATTCATAGCCAATGGTGTAGAGTCAATTCCCTTCAGAGGGATAGGAACTTCCAGAGGCTCCAGACTAAAACCGCAGCGTTTGGCAAATGACCAATCCATAAGACTCAGGGCAGCGCCTGAATCCACATAGGCATCGACGGAAATGGAAGACAGTGAAAAAATCAGAGTCACAGACAAAATGAACTTAGGCTGCAGAGTACCAATGGCAAAAGATTTATCAACCCTTTTTGTGCGTTTAGAGCATGCTGATATAACATGAGCTGAATCACCACAATAAAAACACAATCCATTTTTCCGCCTATAATTTTGCCGTTCACTTCTGGACTGAATTCTATCACATTGCATAGTCTCAGG
Organism: Ranitomeya variabilis; assembly: GCF_051348905.1. NCBI lineage: Eukaryota > Metazoa > Chordata > Amphibia > Anura > Dendrobatidae > Ranitomeya > Ranitomeya variabilis. Next base: position 656,836,175 of record NC_135234.1, read on the forward strand.
TGCCTGTTCAGAAGACACCGCCAACTGGTGCACGGGTTTGCGCTCCCGTAAACGCCGATCAATCTGAATGGCCATAGCCATCGACTCATTCAGACCTGTAGGCGTAGGGAACCCCACCATAATATCCTTAATGGCCTCGGAAAGACCATTTCTGAAGTTAGCAGCCAGGGCGCACTCATTCCACTGAGTAAGCACCGACCATTTCCGAAATTTTTGACAATATATTTCCGCTTCATCATGCCCCTGAGAGAGGGCTAATAAAGCCTTTTCAGCCTGAATCTCCAGGTTGGGTTCCTCATAGAGCAATCCCAATGCCAGAAAAAACGCATCCACATTGAGCAATGCAGGATCCCCTGGTGCCAATGCAAATGCCCAATTCTGAGGGTCGCCCCGCAGGAAAGATATTACAATCTTGACCTGTTGAGCAGGGTCTCCAGAGGAGCGAGATTTTAAAGAAAGAAACAATTTACAATTGTTCCTGAAATTCAGGAAGGTAGATCTATCTCCAGAAAAGAACTCTGGAATAGGAATTCTAGGTTCAGACATGGGAGTGTGAACAACAAAATCCTGTATGTTTTGAACTTTTGCCGCGAGATTACTCAGGCTGGAAGCCAAACTCTGGACATCCATGTTAAACAGCTAATATCAGAGCCATTCAAGGGTTAAGAGGAGGTAAGAAGCAGCTAGACAGCAATTAAGGGCTAGGCAGCAAAACTCTGAAGGAAAAAAAAAAAAAAAAAAAAATTTCCCTTAAACACTTCTTTTTCTCCTGCTTCAGCCCAAACAATTAACACTTTGTGGGCCGGCTATACTATCATGAATCCCAATGGCTAGGGATAGCAAGGGACAAGCAAAGTAATACAAAATATCGGACGAGCTCTAGGGTGATGGAACCTGGGCTGACCGCTGCCCTACGCCTGACAAACGCAACTAGAGATAGCCAGGGAGCGTGCCTACGTTGGTTCTAGACGCCACGCACCAGCCTAAGAGCTAACTAGTACTGCAGAGAAAATAAGACCTCACTTGCCTCCAGAGGAATGAACCCCAAAAGGTATAGTTGCCCCCCACATGTATTGACGGTGAAATGAGAGGAAGGCACACACATAGAGATGATATATATAGGTTCAGCAAATTGAGGCCCGCTGTAAACTAGAAAGCAGAACGATACAAAAGGGGTCTGAGCGGTCAGCAAAAAACCCTAATCAAAAAACCATCCTGAGATTACAAGAACCCATGTGCCAACTCATGGCACATGGGGAGAACCTCAGTCCACTAGAGCTACCAGCTAGCATAGAGACATAATAAGCAAGCTGGACAAAAAACCAAACAACTGAAAATCAGCACTTAGCTTATCCTGAAAGATCTGGGAGCAGGTAGGCAGGAACCAAACAGAGCACATCTGAATACATTGATAGCCGGCAAGGGAATGACAGAAAGGCCAGGTAAAATAGGAAACACCCAGCCTCTGATGGACAGGTGGAAACCAAAGGCCGCAACCCACCAAAGTCACCCAGTACCAGCAGTAACCACCAGAGGGAGCCCACAAACAGAATCCACAACAGCCCTCCAAGACTGCATAGGTGATTTAAGTGAGACAGCCTGCCTTAGACTGACTGTCCTGCCGCTGTTTAGAGTATCGCTTGAAGCTGGATGTTGTAATACTCCCTCGGCGTTCCGGCCACCGGTAGTGCGCCTCAGTAGGGTGTTGCCTCGGTCTTACGGCACGACCCCTACTGGTATTCTCCTTATTGCTTGATCTCGTTTCTCACTCAGCACAATCTATCTCGCTTCTCGTCCTTCCTTGGGCACCGCCGCTATCCTGAGCAAGCACGGTCCCGTTACGTTCGCTCAAGTTGCCAAGCCTCTGTCAGGATCCCACCCCTGACAGAGACCCTACTGTATCTTCCCCCACAACACCCTCTGCCACAAGGTGTTGCCTGGTTCCAACCCAGTCAGCTTTCTGACTAACTTCCTGCCTGACCCCCAGTTTACCCACTATGGTGGGGAGTGGCCTAGTGAATAGAACCCTTAGCTCCCCCCGGAGGCCCGGCTGTGAAATGTATTGGTGTCTGTGATACCTGATCAGATGAACTCCTTCAGTGCCATCAGACGCACCATAGCTCCCCATAGTGGCGGAGCCACAGTACTGCAACGACCAGGACTCTGGGGCGCTGCACTCCCCCCTGGTTAAACACAGTACTCCGGGACTGAGAAGAAAACAACAATACAAGTTAGCAAAAAGACATACAGTTTTGTTGAGTGCAATAACAATAAGGATATTTAAACAGAGCTTCCCTTTATGGGAGGTGAGGACACTTGAACGTTACAAACATGGTTAAATATCATAGCAACATGCTATAAATAACTTTCTTTTACCCAACCGGGTATTCTACTAAGTGCAAAATTGTTGAACAATAGTTTAACATTGCCTTTAAGGACGTACACTCTGAATCCGCTAAAGACCTTCTTATAATCACATTATAAGGCAATTTAACTTTTACATTCTCCTTCTTTAAATCTGCAGGACCGCCTGTCCTAACGGCACCAGACCTACTGCCTCTCCTTTCTTACAGGACCGCTCCTTTCAGCCCGAGCCTTCTGTCTTTTCAACTACTATACATAGTATAGAACATAACATTCTTTCAGTTTAAGAGCACTGAGCCATCTCTATATGGCTCCTAGGAGGACTCAGGGTTCACCTTCTATCCTCGTTGTCTATCAACATTATCAGCATTTCTTTACAATTAACTAGTTGGATACATATAACTTTCTCATGTAAACTGTTGTGAATTAGACTTTTTGGCTCCCTCTTGTGGTTACTAGTGATATGACTCTGGGATTGTCTTTCCTCGGTTTGGCACTCACCTGGGTCGTTAGTCCAGGGGTGTTGCTATATAAACTTCCTGGATCCTTAGTCCAGTGCCTGGCATCGTTGTAATCAGATCCTTTCTGTTTGCTCCTGTCTGCTGGTCCCGGTTCGTGCAAAATTAAGCTAAGTCCTGCTTCTTTGTTTTTTTGGTTATTTGCTTTGCTCTTATTTTTGTCCAGCTTGTACTAAATGTGATTCCTGACTTTGCTGGAAGCTCTAGGGGGCTGGTGTTCTCCCCCTGGGCCGTTAGACGGTTTGGGGGTTCTTGAATATCCAGCGTGGATATTTTGATAGGGTTTTTGCTGACCATATAAGTCATCTTACTATATTCTGCTATTAGCTAGTGGGCCTCTCTTTGCTAAATACCTAGCTCATTCTTACGTTTGTCTTTTCCTCTTACCTCACCGTTATTATTTGTTGGGGGCTTGTATCCAACTTTTGGGGTCTTTTCTCTGGAGGCAAGAAAGGTCTTTCTTTTCCCTTCTAGGGTTAGTTAGTTCTCCGGCTGGCGCGAGACGTCTAGAACCAACGTAGGCACGTTCCCCGGCTGCTGCTATTTGTGGTGCTAGGATTAGATATATGGTCAGTTCAGTTACCACTGCCCTATGAGCTGGTTTATTGTGTTTGCAGACTTAGTAATTATTTCTGAGACCCTCTGCCATTGGGGTCATAACAGTATGCCAGGCCAACATTGAATGTTTAATGCATTGCAGAAGTGGGATAATAAGAAAGGAAATTCTGAGGGTTTTTTTTTGTTTTTTTTCCTCTCTTCCTCCCCTTTACCTCTGAGTGGCTTGTGCTTGCTGCAGACATGAATGTCCAGACCTTGATTACAAGTGTAGACCAGCTTGCTGCTCGTGTGCAGGGCATACAAGATTTTGTTACCAGTAGTCCAATGTCTGAACCTAAAATACCTATTCCTGAACTGTTTTCTGGAGACCGATTTAAGTTTAGGAATTTCAGGAATAATTGTAAATTGTTTCTATCTCTGAGACCCCGTTCATCTGGAGATTCAGCTCAGCAAGTTAAAATTGTTATCTCTTTTTTACGGGGCGACCCTCAGGATTGGGCTTTCTCGCTAGCGCCAGGAGATCCGGCATTAGCAAATATTGATGCGTTTTTTCTGGCGCTCGGATTGCTTTACGAGGAACCCAATCTTGAAGTTCAGGCAAAAAAAGCCTTGCTGGCTATTTCTCAGGGCCAGGATGAAGCTGAAGTGTATTGCCAAAAATTTCGGAAATGGTCCGTGCTTACTCAGTGGAATGAGTGTGCTCTGGCCGCAAATTTCAGAAATGGCCTTTCTGAAGCCATTAAGAATGTGATGGTGGGTTTCCCCATTCCTACAAGTCTGAATGATTCCATGGCGCTGGCTATACAAATTGACCGGCGTTTGCGGGAGCGCAAAACCGCTAATCCTCTGGTGGTCTTGTCTGAACAAACACCTGATTTAATGCAATGTGATAGAATTCAGACTAGAAATGAGCGGAAAAATCATAGACGTCAGAATGGGTTGTGTTTTTACTGTGGTGATTCTACACATGTTATATCAGCATGCTCTAAACGCCTAACAAGGGTTGTTAGTCCTGTCGCCATTGGTAATTTGCAACCTAAATGTATTTTGTCTGTGACTTTAATTTGCTCATTGTCTTCTTACCCTGTTATGGCGTTTGTGGATTCAGGTGCTGCCCTGAGTCTTATGGATCTGTCATTTGCCAAGCGCTGTGGTTTTGTTCTTGAACCGTTGGTAAATCCTATTCCTCTTAGAGGTATTGATGCTACGCCATTGGCGGAAAATAAACCGCAGTTTTGGACGCAGGTAACCATGTGCATGACTCCTGAACATCGGGAGGTGATTCGTTTTCTTGTTCTGCATAAAATGCATGATTTGGTCGTTTTGGGTCTGCCATGGTTACAGACCCACAATCCAGTCTTGGATTGGAAGGCAATGTCTGTGTCAAGTTGGGGCTGTCAGGGAATTCATGCTGATTCCCCGCCGGTGTCTATTGCTTCCTCTACTCCTTCGGAAGTTCCTGAGTATTTGTCTGATTATCAGGATGTATTCAGCGAGTCCAGGTCCAGTGCTCTGCCTCCTCATAGGGACTGTGACTGCGCCATAGATTTGATTCCAGGTAGTAAATTTCCTAAGGGAAGACTATTTAATCTGTCTGTACCTGAGCATGCCGCAATGCGTTCGTATATCAAGGAGTCTCTGGAGAAGGGGCATATCCGTCCATCCTCTTCCCCTCTTGGTGCGGGATTCTTTTTTGTGGCCAAGAAGGACGGATCTTTGAGACCTTGTATTGACTATCGGCTTCTGAATAAAATCACTGTTAAATTTCAGTATCCTTTGCCTCTGTTGTCGGACTTGTTTGCCCGGATTAAAGGTGCCAAGTGGTTCACCAAGATAGATCTTCGTGGTGCGTACAACCTTGTGCGCATTAAGCAAGGAGATGAATGGAAGACAGCATTTAATACGCCCGAAGGTCATTTTGAGTACTTGGTGATGCCTTTTGGGCTCTCTAATGCTCCCTCAGTGTTTCAGTCCTTTATGCATGATATTTTCCGGAAGTATCTGGATAAATTTATGATTGTTTATCTGGATGATATTCTGGTTTTCTCTGAAGATTGGGACTCACATGTGGAGCAGGTCAGGATGATGTTTCAGGTTTTGCGTGAGAATGCTTTGTTTGTTAAGGGCTCAAAGTGTCTCTTTGGAGTACAGAAGGTTCCCTTTTTGGGGTTTATTTTTTCCCCTTCTGCTGTGGAGATGGACCCAGTCAAGGTCCGAGCTATTCATGATTGGACTCAACCCACGTCAGTTAAGAGTCTTCAGAAGTTCTTGGGTTTTGCTAACTTCTACCGTCGTTTTATCGCTAATTTTTCTAGCGTTGTTAAACCTTTGACGGATATGACCAAGAAAGGTTCTGATGTTGCTAACTGGGCTCCTGCAGCCGTGGAGGCGTTCCAAGAGTTGAAGCGCCGGTTTACTTCGGCGCTTGTTTTGTGCCAGCCTGATGTCTCACTTCCCTTTCAGGTCGAAGTGGATGCTTCTGAGATTGGGGCAGGGGCCGTTTTGTCGCAGAGAGGCCCTGGTTGCTCGGTAATGAGACCATGTGCTTTCTTCTCTAGGAAGTTTTCGCCTGCTGAGCAGAATTATGATGTTGGCAATCGGGAGTTGCTGGCCATGAAGTGGGCATTTGAGGAGTGGCGTCATTGGCTCGAGGGTGCTAAGCATCGTGTGGTGGTCTTGACTGATCACAAAAATTTGATGTATCTCGAGTCTGCTAAACGCCTGAATCCTAGACAGGCCCGCTGGTCATTGTTTTTCTCACGTTTTGACTTTGTGGTCTCGTATTTACCAGGTTCAAAGAATGTGAAGGCTGATGCTCTTTCAAGGAGCTTTGTGCCTGACTCTCCTGGAGTCGCAGAACCAGTTGGTATTCTTAAAGAGGGAGTTATCTTGTCGGCCATTTCTCCTGATTTGCGACGTGTGTTGCAGAGATTTCAGGCTGGTAGACCTGACTCTTGTCCACCTGACAGACTGTTTGTTCCTGATAAGTGGACCAGCAGAGTCATTTCCGAGGTTCATTCCTTGGTGTTGGCAGGGCATCCGGGAATTTTTGGCACCAGAGATCTGGTGGCTAGGTCCTTTTGGTGGCCTTCCTTGTCACGGGATGTGCGGTCATTTGTGCAGTCCTGTGGGACTTGTGCTCGAGCTAAGCCTTGCTGTTCTCGTGCCAGCGGGTTGCTCTTGCCCTTGCCTGTCCCGAAGAGGCCTTGGACACACATTTCCATGGATTTCATTTCAGATCTCCCGGTGTCTCAGGGCATGTCTGTCATCTGGGTGGTATGTGATCGCTTTTCTAAAATGGTCCATTTGGTGCCTTTGCCTAAGCTGCCTTCCTCTTCCGATCTGGTTCCTGTGTTCTTTCAGAATGTGGTTCGTTTACACGGCATTCCTGAGAATATTGTGTCTGACAGAGGATCCCAGTTTGTTTCCAGGTTCTGGCGATCCTTTTGTGCTAGGATGGGCATTGATTTGTCGTTTTCGTCTGCCTTTCATCCTCAGACTAATGGACAAACGGAGCGAACTAATCAGACTCTGGAGGCTTATTTGAGGTGTTTTGTTTCGGCAGATCAGGATGGTTGGGTGACCTTCTTGCCGTTGGCTGAGTTTGCCCTTAATAATCGGGCTAGTTCCGCTACTTTGGTTTCGCCATTTTTCTGCAACTCTGGTTTCCATCCTCGTTTTTCCTCGGGACATGTGGAGCCTTCTGACTGTCCTGGGGTAGATTCTGTGGTGGATAGGTTGCAGCAGATCTGGAATCATGTGGTGGACATCTTAAAGTTGTCACAGGAGAAGGCTCAGCGTTTTGCCAACCGCCGCCGCGGTGTGGGTCCCCGACTTCGTGTTGGGGATTTGGTATGGCTGTCTTCTCGATTTGTTCCTATGAAGGTCTCCTCTCCTAAATTTAAGCCTCGCTTCATCGGTTCTTACAAGATATTGGAAATCCTTAATCCTGTGTCCTTTCGCTTGGATCTTCCGGTGTCGTTTGCCATTCACAACGTGTTCCATAGGTCTTTGTTGCGGCGGTACGTTGTACCTGTGGTTCCTTCTGTTGAGCCTCCTGCTCCGGTGTTGGTTGAGGGCGAGTTGGAGTACGTGGTGGAGAAGATCTTGGATTCTCGTCTCTCCAGATGGAGGCTTCAGTATCTGGTCAAGTGGAAGGGCTATGGTCAGGAGGATAATTCCTACTTTTGGGGTCTTTTCTCTGGAGGCAAGAAAGGTCTTTCTTTTCCCTTCTAGGGTTAGTTAGTTCTCCGGCTGGCGCGAGACGTCTAGAACCAACGTAGGCACGTTCCCCGGCTGCTGCTATTTGTGGTGCTAGGATTAGATATATGGTCAGTTCAGTTACCACTGCCCTATGAGCTGGTTTATTGTGTTTGCAGACTTAGTAATTATTTCTGAGACCCTCTGCCATTGGGGTCATAACAGTATGCCAGGCCAACATTGTATGTTTAATGCATTGCAGAAGTGGGATAATAAGAAAGGAAATTCTGAGTTTTTTTTTTTGTTTTTTTTCCTCTCTTCCTCCCCTTTACCTCTGAGTGGCTTGTGCTTGCTTCAGACATGAATGTCCAGACCTTGATTACAAGTGTAGACCAGCTTGCTGCTCGTGTGCAGGGCATACAAGATTTTGTTACCAGTAGTCCAATGTCTGAACCTAAAATACCTATTCCTGAACTGTTTTCTGGAGACCGATTTAAGTTTAGGAATTTCAGGAATAATTGTAAATTGTTTCTATCTCTGAGACCCCGTTCATCTGGAGATTCAGCTCAGCAAGTTAAAATTGTTATCTCTTTTTTACGGGGCGACCCTCAGGATTGGGCTTTCTCGCTAGCGCCAGGAGATCCGGCATTAGCAAATATTGATGCGTTTTTTCTGGCGCTCGGATTGCTTTACGAGGAACCCAATCTTGAAGTTCAGGCAAAAAAAGCCTTGCTGGCTATTTCTCAGGGCCAGGATGAAGCTGAAGTGTATTGCCAAAAATTTCGGAAATGGTCCGTGCTTACTCAGTGGAATGAGTGTGCTCTGGCCGCAAATTTCAGAAATGGCCTTTCTGAAGCCATTAAGAATGTGATGGTGGGTTTCCCCATTCCTACAAGTCTGAATGATTCCATGGCGCTGGCTATTCAAATTGACCGGCGTTTGCGGGAGCGCAAAACCGCTAATCCTCTGGTGGTCTTGTCTGAACAAACACCTGATTTAATGCAATGTGATAGAATTCAGACTAGAAATGAGCGGAAAAATCATAGACGTCAGAATGGGTTGTGTTTTTACTGTGGTGATTCTACACATGTTATGTCAGCATGCTCTAAACGCCTAACAAGGGTTGTTAGTCCTGTCGCCATTGGTAATTTGCAACCTAAATGTATTTTGTCTGTGACTTTAATTTGCTCATTGTCTTCTTACCCTGTTATGGCGTTTGTGGATTCAGGTGCTGCCCTGAGTCTTATGGATCTGTCATTTGCCAAGCGCTGTGGTTTTGTTCTTGAACCGTTGGTAAATCCTATTCCTCTTAGAGGTATTGATGCTACGCCATTGGCGGAAAATAAACCGCAGTTTTGGACGCAGGTAACCATGTGCATGACTCCTGAACATCGGGAGGTGATTCGTTTTCTTGTTCTGCATAAAATGCATGATTTGGTCGTTTTGGGTCTGCCATGGTTACAGACCCACAATCCAGTCTTGGATTGGAAGGCAATGTCTGTGTCAAGTTGGGGCTGTCAGGGAATTCATGCTGATTCCCCGCCGGTGTCTATTGCTTCCTCTACTCCTTCGGAAGTTCCTGAGTATTTGTCTGATTATCAGGATGTATTCAGCGAGTCCAGGTCCAGTGCTCTGCCTCCTCATAGGGACTGTGACTGCGCCATAGATTTGATTCCAGGTAGTAAATTTCCTAAGGGAAGACTATTTAATCTGTCTGTACCTGAGCATGCCGCAATGCGTTCGTATATCAAGGAGTCTCTGGAGAAGGGGCATATCCGTCCATCCTCTTCCCCTCTTGGTGCGGGATTCTTTTTTGTGGCCAAGAAGGACGGATCTTTGAGACCTTGTATTGACTATCGGCTTCTGAATAAAATCACTGTTAAATTTCAGTATCCTTTGCCTCTGTTGTCGGACTTGTTTGCCCGGATTAAAGGTGCCAAGTGGTTCACCAAGATAGATCTTCGTGGTGCGTACAACCTTGTGCGCATTAAGCAAGGAGATGAATGGAAGACAGCATTTAATACGCCCGAAGGTCATTTTGAGTACTTGGTGATGCCTTTTGGGCTCTCTAATGCTCCCTCAGTGTTTCAGTCCTTTATGCATGATATTTTCCGGAAGTATCTGGATAAATTTATGATTGTTTATCTGGATGATATTCTGGTTTTCTCTGAAGATTGGGACTCACATGTGGAGCAGGTCAGGATGATGTTTCAGGTTTTGCGTGAGAATGCTTTGTTTGTTAAGGGCTCAAAGTGTCTCTTTGGAGTACAGAAGGTTCCCTTTTTGGGGTTTATTTTTTCCCCTTCTGCTGTGGAGATGGACCCAGTCAAGGTCCGAGCTATTCATGATTGGACTCAACCCACGTCAGTTAAGAGTCTTCAGAAGTTCTTGGGTTTTGCTAACTTCTACCGTCGTTTTATCGCTAATTTTTCTAGCGTTGTTAAACCTTTGACGGATATGACCAAGAAAGGTTCTGATGTTGCTAACTGGGCTCCTGCAGCCGTGGAGGCGTTCCAAGAGTTGAAGCGCCGGTTTACTTCGGCGCTTGTTTTGTGCCAGCCTGATGTCTCACTTCCCTTTCAGGTCGAAGTGGATGCTTCTGAGATTGGGGCAGGGGCCGTTTTGTCGCAGAGAGGCCCTGGTTGCTCGGTAATGAGACCATGTGCTTTCTTCTCTAGGAAGTTTTCGCCTGCTGAGCAGAATTATGATGTTGGCAATCGGGAGTTGCTGGCCATGAAGTGGGCATTTGAGGAGTGGCGTCATTGGCTCGAGGGTGCTAAGCATCGTGTGGTGGTCTTGACTGATCACAAAAATTTGATGTATCTCGAGTCTGCTAAACGCCTGAATCCTAGACAGGCCCGCTGGTCATTGTTTTTCTCACGTTTTGACTTTGTGGTCTCGTATTTACCAGGTTCAAAGAATGTGAAGGCTGATGCTCTTTCAAGGAGCTTTGTGCCTGACTCTCCTGGAGTCGCAGAACCAGTTGGTATTCTTAAAGAGGGAGTTATCTTGTCGGCCATTTCTCCTGATTTGCGACGTGTGTTGCAGAGATTTCAGGCTGGTAGACCTGACTCTTGTCCACCTGACAGACTGTTTGTTCCTGATAAGTGGACCAGCAGAGTCATTTCCGAGGTTCATTCCTTGGTGTTGGCAGGGCATCCGGGAATTTTTGGCACCAGAGATCTGGTGGCTAGGTCCTTTTGGTGGCCTTCCTTGTCACGGGATGTGCGGTCATTTGTGCAGTCCTGTGGGACTTGTGCTCGAGCTAAGCCTTGCTGTTCTCGTGCCAGCGGGTTGCTCTTGCCCTTGCCTGTCCCGAAGAGGCCTTGGACACACATTTCCATGGATTTCATTTCAGATCTCCCGGTGTCTCAGGGCATGTCTGTCATCTGGGTGGTATGTGATCGCTTTTCTAAAATGGTCCATTTGGTGCCTTTGCCTAAGCTGCCTTCCTCTTCCGATCTGGTTCCTGTGTTCTTTCAGAATGTGGTTCGTTTACACGGCATTCCTGAGAATATTGTGTCTGACAGAGGATCCCAGTTTGTTTCCAGGTTCTGGCGATCCTTTTGTGCTAGGATGGGCATTGATTTGTCGTTTTCGTCTGCCTTTCATCCTCAGACTAATGGACAAACGGAGCGAACTAATCAGACTCTGGAGGCTTATTTGAGGTGTTTTGTTTCGGCAGATCAGGATGGTTGGGTGACCTTCTTGCCGTTGGCTGAGTTTGCCCTTAATAATCGGGCTAGTTCCGCTACTTTGGTTTCGCCATTTTTCTGCAACTCTGGTTTCCATCCTCGTTTTTCCTCGGGACATGTGGAGCCTTCTGACTGTCCTGGGGTAGATTCTGTGGTGGATAGGTTGCAGCAGATCTGGAATCATGTGGTGGACATCTTAAAGTTGTCACAGGAGAAGGCTCAGCGTTTTGCCAACCGCCGCCGCGGTGTGGGTCCCCGACTTCGTGTTGGGGATTTGGTATGGCTGTCTTCTCGATTTGTTCCTATGAAGGTCTCCTCTCCTAAATTTAAGCCTCGCTTCATCGGTTCTTACAAGATATTGGAAATCCTTAATCCTGTGTCCTTTCGCTTGGATCTTCCGGTGTCGTTTGCCATTCACAACGTGTTCCATAGGTCTTTGTTGCGGCGGTACGTTGTACCTGTGGTTCCTTCTGTTGAGCCTCCTGCTCCGGTGTTGGTTGAGGGCGAGTTGGAGTACGTGGTGGAGAAGATCTTGGATTCTCGTCTCTCCAGATGGAGGCTTCAGTATCTGGTCAAGTGGAAGGGCTATGGTCAGGAGGATAATTCCTGGGTGGTTGCTTCTGATGTGCATGCGGCCGATTTAGTTCGTGCCTTTCACGCTGCTCATCCTGATCGCCCTGGTGATCTTGGTGAGGGTTCGGTGACCCCTCCTTAAGGGGGGGGTACTGTTGTGAATTAGACTTTTTGGCTCCCTCTTGTGGTTACTAGTGATATGACTCTGGGATTGTCTTTCCTCAGTTTGGCACTCACCTGGGTCGTTAGTCCAGGGGTGTTGCTATATAAACTTCCTGGATCCTTAGTCCAGTGCCTGGCATCGTTGTAATCAGATCCTTTCTGTTTGCTCCTGTCTGCTGGTCCCGGTTCGTGCAAAATTAAGCTAAGTCCTGCTTCTTTGTTTTTTTGGTTATTTGCTTTGCTCTTATTTTTGTCCAGCTTGTACTAAATGTGATTCCTGACTTTGCTGGAAGCTCTAGGGGGCTGGTGTTCTCCCCCCGGGCCGTTAGACGGTTCGGAGGTTCTTGAATATCCAGCGTGGATATTTTGATAGGGTTTTTGCTGACCATATAAGTCATCTTACTATATTCTGCTATTAGCTAGTGGGCCTCTCTTTGCTAAATACCTAGCTCATTCTTACGTTTGTCTTTTCCTCTTACCTCACCGTTATTATTTGTTGGGGGCTTGTATCCAACTTTTGGGGTCTTTTCTCTGGAGGCAAGAAAGGTCTTTCTTTTCCCTTCTAGGGTTAGTTAGTTCTCCGGCTGGCGCGAGACGTCTAGAACCAACGTAGGCACGTTCCCCGGCTGCTGCTATTTGTGGTGCTAGGATTAGATATATGGTCAGTTCAGTTACCACTGCCCTATGAGCTGGTTTATTGTGTTTGCAGACTTAGTAATTATTTCTGAGACCCTCTGCCATTGGGGTCATAACAGTAAACATTATCATCACTTTCTTTCATCAAAACATTATTGCCACCTGTCTTAAAGCAATATCACCATTTAAGTGCAACGAATGAACATCCCCTTTAAGAGGGGACCAAGTCTCTATGAGGTAGCATATCTTCTCAAGCTACCAGTCCATACTCAGCAAAGGTTCCAGTGTGGTATCTTCACAAAGAGTCCTTTCTGAAGTAAAACCAGTAGTGAGCACCTTTAATAAGGTGCAAACTATTTACAAAAAGTTTGTATCATGCACTGTTCATGATTGCGGCAGTTCTGGAAACTTGTGCAAAACTTAGAAAAACAAACAAAGCAATAGGGATCCCGGGTCAACAAAGGGATCCCTTTAAGAGTTAACCCTAAACGGGTTTAGCAGCAAAAAGCAGGGAAACAAACAGTTAACTATGTACATGTTCAGAAGCAGTAATATCTTACTCATCTTTCGGCACAGAGGGTGGTTCCCCACCCCTAGCTGAGGCAGCACCCATGCTGGTAGTTGGTCTCTCAGGCGCCATCAGATCAGCCGGTGTCTGGATTTGAAGGTTGATCCTGCTTGCAAGTTCAGTAGCCGCTACAAGGCGTACGGTGGTGATAGGAACAAGAGCTGGCAAATCGGGATCAGTCATGATCGGGGCAACAGGGGGCGCTCTCTCAGGCTCACACCGTCGAACGTTCCGGGCGCACCATCCTTGTGCATTCCGATGACGGGTGTAGGTCACCTGATCCCCCTTTTGTAATGGGTCACCATCTCGACTGCAGCAGGGGGTTTTCACGTTGTAACTAGTAACAAAGACATCAGTTGGTAGTCCCGGTTCCTGTATGGAGCCCCATCCCCCCTTCGGGTGGTAGGCCAGCACAGTTCCCCGCTTTACCACGTCTTTCCTGCCGTGCGCAGACTTTCTACGTTGTGTATCATGCTGTTCGGCCTCGTCTCGATCCTTCCAGTGGTGGATTAGACATTGCTTATATTGCTCCCAAGTGAGCACGGCAAGGGTGAGGCCGTCCTCCCGGGCTCCATCCGGCCCGGTCCAGGGGGTGTCCCACCGGAGGATCACTCCGTCTGGGCCCACATCTATGGGTTCTCCCATCTTGGTTGGTAGCGGAGGCACTAGCTTCCCCATCGCGTTAGAGGTGAGGATCACCCGCACCACTAAGAAGGAACGATTATTGCTGGGGAGAGGAGCGGTCACAGGAGCGGGATCGGTCAGGGGAGCCGGATCGGTCGGGAGAGCAGAATCGGCCGGGGGAGTAGGGGTGCCGTCCATACCTGCGCCTGATGTGATTCCACCGATGTTGACCTGTTCCGTTGACAAGGACACTGGAATCGGCTGCAGCCCGGACCGTGGCTCCTCCGGAGTCACCTCTCGATGTGGCTCCGCCCTCCATGGTTCCGTGGCTGGGATAGGTAGGCTCGGCTCCTCCACTGGCGGCTCCAAGGAGTTCAGGTCCTTCACCGGCGGTGGATGCGAGTCCGCCTCTGATGGGTGAGGGCAAGCCGGGAGCACCTCGCCGTTGCTCGGGCACTTGCTGCTCATCGTCGCTGTCTGGCATTCGGCGGCAACGCATGCACCTGGCTCCGCCATTTCTCCGAGGTCGGGCTCCTCCTTCACCTCGTTCCCGTTGCAAATCAGGGGGCGGTTCTTTTCTGCTGCTGGGCAGGTCGTCCTCTCGCAGCAGGAGTTGGAGGGGGCGGTCGCTACTTCTGGCACCGCTTTGGTAGTCTCCTCCCATGGCACGCCCTTCTTCTTCCTCTGCGCTCCCTGTGACGCTGCAATGGCGGCGACTTTTGGCGGGAACTTTTGGCGGCAAATAGCGCAGCACAGTCCTTGCAATAAAGTACAGTCCAAGCACAGTAAATCACAGTTCCAAGGCACACATGACCTGATTCTTCAGGCTTAAGTAGATCCTGTTCGTGACGCCAAGTTGTAGCGCCCCCACTGCCGCAGGGCCGAGGGGTACCCGGTACCGGGCCTCTGAGTCTCTGCTCTGGGGTTGTCACGGTGGCTAGGCCCAGTCCGTGACCCTGCCGAGGGGCGTACAGTGAAAGTAATGATGGATGATGGTGGTGGTGAGGCTGTAGTGGTGCGGTGCAGTAAATAACGAGGACACCAGGTTGCAGTCTCTTTACCTCTTTACTGAAGATCTCTGGGTCCTCAGTCCAGAATCTGGATAACCAGGCTGCGCAAGTCCGGCCGGTCCAATGGCACCTCCAGAGTTCTCTTAGCAGGTGCAAATCTGTGCCTTCCTTCTAGCGCTATGTGTTGCGGTCCTTCCCTGCTGTGCTTACGGAAAGTCCCCACAACTGTTGTGTCTGTTTCATAAGTTCCCTCACAACTCGATTAGATGATGTTCTGCTAATCCTCCGTCCCTCCCTGATGTTATGGTTGGGACGGCACCCGTTTGACGGGTAGGCTCGGAGATCTTCCGGGACCCTAGAGTCGCCCCTCTCCACAAGTTGCCCCCCAAGACTGCATAGGTGATTTAAGTGAGACAGCCTGCCTTAGACTGACTGTCCTGCCGCTGTTTAGAGTATCGCTTGAAGCTGGATGTTGTAATACTCCCTCGGCGTTCCGGCCACCGGTAGTGCGCCTCAGTAGGGTGTTGCCTCGGTCTTACGGCACGACCCCTACTGGTATTCTCCTTTGTTGTGGATTCTGTTTTTGGGCTCCCTCTGGTGGTTACGGCTGGTACTGGGTGACTTTGGTGGGTTGCGGTCTCTGCTTTCCACCTGTCCATCAGAGGCTGGGTGTTTCCTATTTAACCTGGCTTTTCTGTCATTCCCTTGCCGGCTAGCAATGTACTCAGATGTGCTCAGTTTGGTTCCTGACTACCTGCTCCCAGATCTCTCAGGATAAGCTAAGTTCTGTTTTTTAGTTGTTTGGTTTTTTTGTCCAGCTTGCTAATTATGACTCTATGCTAGCTGGTAGCTCTAGTGGGCTGAGGTTCTCCCCATGTGCCATGAGTTGGCACATGGGTTCTTGTAATCTCAGGATGGTTTTTGATTAGGGTTTTTTGCTGACCGCTCAGACCCCTTTTGTATCATTCTGCTTTCTAGTTATAGCGGGCCTCATTTTGCTAAATCTATTTTCATCTCTATGTGCGTGCCTTCCTCTCATTTCACCGTCAATACATGTGGGGGGCAACTATACCTTTTGGGGTTCATTCCTCTGGAGGCAAGCTAGGTCTTTATTTCCTCTGCAGTGCTAGTTAGCTCTTAGGCTGGCGCGTGGCGTCTAGAATCAACGTAGGCACGCTCCCTGGCTATTTCTAGTTGTGTTTGTCAGGAGTATTTATGTTATTTTGCTTGTCCAGTGCGATCCCCAGCCATTGGGATCCATGACAGTATAGCCGGCCTACAAAGTGTTAATTGTTTGGGCTGAAGCAGGAGAAAAAGAAGTGTTTAAGGGAAAAAAATTTTTTTTTTTTCCCCCTCAGAGTTTTGCTGCCTAGCCCTTAATTGCTGTCTAGCTGCTTCTTACCTCCTCTTAACCCTTGAATGGCTCTGACCTTAGCTGTTTAACATGGATGTCCAGAGTTTGGCTTCCAGCCTGAGTAATCTTGCTGCAAAAGTTCAAAACATACAGGATTTTGTTGTTCACACTCCCATGTCTGAACCTAGAATTCCTATTCCAGAGTTTTTTTCTGGAGATAGATCTACCTTCCTGAATTTCAGGAACAATTGCAAATTGTTTCTTTCTTTGAAATCTCGCTCCTCTGGAGACCCTGCTCAGCAGGTTGAGATTGTAATATCTTTCCTGCGGGGCGACCCTCAGAATTGGGCATTTGCATTGGCACCAGGGGATCCTGCATTGCTCAGTGTGGATGCGTTTTTTCTGGCACTGGGATTGCTCTATGAGGAACCTAACCTGGAGATTCAGGCTGAAAAGGCTTTATTAGCCCTCTCTCAGGGGCATGATGAAGCGGAAGTATATTGTCAAAAATTTCAGAAATGGTCGGTGCTTACTCAGTGGAATGAGTGCGCCCTGGCTGCAAACTTCAGAGATGGTCTTTCTGAGGCCACTAAGGATATTATGGTGGGGTTCCCTGCGCCTACAGGTCTGAATGAGTCTATGACTATGGCCATTCAGATTGATCGGCGTTTACGGGAGCGCAAACCTGTGCACCAGTTGGCGGTGTCTTCTGAACAGGCACCTGAGACTATGCAATGTGATAGAATTCAGTCCAGAAGTGAACGGCAAAATTATAGGCGGAAAAATGGATTGTGTTTTTATTGTGGTGATTCAGCTCATGTTATATCAGCATGCTCTAAACGCACAAAAAAGGTTGATAAATCTTTTGCCATTAGTACTCTGCAGTCTAAGTTCATTTTGTCTGTAACTCTGATTTGTTCACTGTCATCCATTTCCGTCGATGCCTATGTGGATTCGGGCGCTGCCCTGAGTCTTATGGATTGGTCATTTGCCAAACGCTGCGGTTTTAGTCTGGAGCCTCTGGAAGTTCCTATTCCTTTGAAGGGAATTGACTCTACACCATTGGCTATGAATAAACCGCAGTACTGGACACAAGTGACCATGCGCATGACTCCCGTTCATCAGGAGGTGATTCGCTTCCTTGTACTGTATAATTTACATGATGTACTAGTGCTTGGTCTGCCATGGTTACAAACTCATAATCCTGTCCTGGATTGGAAAACAATGTCTGTGTTAAGCTGGGGATGTCAGGGGGTTCATGATGATGCACCTCTGATTTCAATCGCTTCATCTACTCCTTCTGAGGTCCCTGCGTTTTTGTCTGACTATCGGGATGTTTTTGAGGAGCCTAAGCTCAATTCGCTCCCTCCTCATAGGGATTGTGACTGTGCTATAGAATTGATTCCTGGCAGTAAGTTCCCTAAGGGTCGTTTATTTAATCTGTCAGTGCCAGAGCATACTGCTATGCGGAATTATATTAAGGAGTCCTTGGAAAAGGGACATATTCGTCCATCTTCGTCCCCTCTGGGAGCAGGTTTTTTTTTCGTGGCAAAAAAAGATGGTTCCCTGAGGCCTTGTATAGATTATCGCCTTCTGAATAAGATTACAGTCAAATATCAGTATCCATTGCCATTATTGACTGATTTGTTTGCTCGCATTAAGGGGGCTAGGTGGTTCACTAAGATAGATCTTCGCGGTGCGTATAATCTTGTGCGGATAAAACAGGGTGATGAGTGGAAAACCGCATTTAATACGCCTGAGGGCCATTTTGAGTATTTGGTAATGCCTTTTGGACTTTCTAATGCTCCTTCAGTCTTTCAGTCCTTTATGCACAATATTTTCCGTGAATATCTGGATAAGTTTATGATTGTGTATTTGGATGATATTTTGGTGTTTTCTGATGACTGGGAGTCTCATGTTCTACAGGTCAGGAAGGTGTTTCAAGTCCTGCGGGCCAATTCTCTGTTTGTGAAGGGCTCAAAATGTCTCTTCGGAGTCCAGAAAATTTCTTTTTTGGGGTACATTTTTTCTCCTTCTACTATTGAGATGGATCCCGTCAAGGTTCAGGCGATTTGTGACTGGACACAACCTACATCTGTTAAGAGTCTTTAGAAGTTCTTGGGTTTTGCTAATTTTTATCGTCGGTTCATTACTAATTTTTCCAGTGTTGTTAAACCTTTGACTGATTTGACTAAAAAGGGTGCTGATGTTGCTAATTGGTCTCCTACGGCTGTGGAGGCCTTTCAGGAACTTAAGCGCCGGTTTTCTTCTGCTCCTGTGTTGTGTCAACCAGATGTTTCACTTCCTTTTCAGGTTGAGGTTGATGCTTCCGAGATTGGAGCGGGGGCGGTTTTGTCACAGAGAAGTTCCAATGGCTCGGTGATGAAGCCATGTGCGTTCTTTTCTAGAAAATTCTCGCCCGCCGAGCGCAATTATGATGTGGGTAATCGGGAGCTTTTGGCCATGAAGTGGGCATTTGAGGAGTGGCGTCATTGGCTTGAGGGTGCTAGACATCGTGTGGTGGTCTTGACTGATCACAAAAATCTGATTTACCTTGAGTCTGCCAGGCGTCTGAATCCTACACAGGCTCGTTGGTCGTTGTTTTTTTTCTCGTTTTAATTTTGTGGTTTCATACCTGCCAGGTTCAAAGAATGTGAAGGCAGATGCTCTTTCCAGGAGTTTTGTGCCTGACTCTCCTGGAGACTCTGGGCCTACTGGTATCCTTAGGGATGGGGTAATATTGTCCGCCGTCTCCCCAGACTTGCGACGTGCATTGCAGGAGTTTCAGGCGGATAAACCTGATCGTTGTCCACCAGAAAGACTGTTTGTTCCGGATGATTGGACCAGTAGAGTCATCTCCGAGGTCCATTCTTCTGTGTTGGCTGGTCATCCTGGAATATTTGGTACTAGAGACTTGGTGGCCAGGTCTTTTTGGTGGCCTTCCTTGTCAAGGGATGTGCGCACCTTTGTGCAGTCTTGTGAAGTGTGTGCTCGGGCTAAGCCTTGCTGTTCTCGGGCCAGTGGGTTGTTGTTATCCTTGCCTATCCCGAAGAGGCCTTGGACGCACATTTCCATGGATTTTATTTCAGATCTCCCTGTCTCACAGAAAATGTCCGTTATCTGGGTTGTGTGTGACCGCTTTTCTAAGATGGTTCATTTGGTACCCTTGCCTAAGTTGCCTTCCTCTTCTGAGTTGGTCCCTTTATTTTTTCAGAACGTGGTTCGTTTGCATGGGATTCTGGAGAATATCGTTTCTGACAGGGGATCCCAGTTTGTGTCTAGATTTTGGCGGACGTTTTGTGCTAAGATGGGCATTGATTTGTCTTTCTCGTCTGCATTCCATCCTCAGACGAATGGCCAGACGGAGCGAACTAATCAGACCTTGGAAACTTATTTAAGGTGTTTTGTTTCTGCTGATCAAGATGACTGGGTTGCCTTTTTGCCACTGGCCGAATTTGCCCTTAATAATCGGGCTAGTTCTGTTACTTTGGTCTCTCCTTTCTTTTGTAATTCGGGGTTTCATCCTCGTTTTTCCTCTGGTCAGGTGGAGCCTTCGGATTGTCCTGGAGTGGACGTGGTGGTGGACAGGCTACATCAGATTTGGAATCAGGTGGTGGACAATTTGAAGTTGTCTCAGGAGAAGACTCAGCAGTTTGCTAATCGCCGTCGCCGCGTGGGTCCCCGACTTCTTGTTGGGGACTTGGTGTGGTTGTCTTCTCGCTTTGTCCCTATGAAGGTCTCTTCTCCTAAGTTCAAGCCTCGGTTCATCGGTCCTTATAAGATCTTGGAGATTCTTAACCCTGTATCTTTTCGTTTGGATCTCCCAGCATCATTTGCTATTCATAATGTGTTCCATCGGTCGTTATTGCGGAGGTATGAGGTGCCCGTTGTTCCTTCGGTTGAGCCTCCTGCTCCGGTGCTGGTGGAGGGAGAATTGGAGTATGTTGTTGAGAAGATCTTGGATTCTCGTGTTTCCAGACGCAAACTCCAGTATTTGGTTAAGTGGAAGGGTTATGGTCAGGAGGATAATTCCTGGGTGGTCGCCTCTGATGTTCATGCGACTGATTTGGTCCGCGCCTTCCATAGAGCTCATCCTGATCGCCCTGGGGGTTCTCGTGAGGGTTCGGTGACCCCTCCTCAAGGGGGGGGTACTGTTGTGGATTCTGTTTTTGGGCTCCCTCTGGTGGTTACGGCTGGTACTGGGTGACTTTGGTGGGTTGCGGTCTCCGCTTTCCACCTGTCCATCAGAGGCTGGGTGTTTCCTATTTAACCTGGCTTTTCTGTCATTCCCTTGCCGGCTAGCAATGTACTCAGATGTGCTCAGTTTGGTTCCTGACTACCTGCTCCCAGATCTCTCAGGATAAGCTAAGTTCTGTTTTTTAGTTGTTTGGTTTTTTTGTCCAGCTTGCTAATTATGACTCTATGCTAGCTGGTAGCTCTAGTGGGCTGAGGTTCTCCCCATGTGCCATGAGTTGGCACATGGGTTCTTGTAATCTCAGGATGGTTTTTGATTAGGGTTTTTTGCTGACCGCTCAGACCCCTTTTGTATCATTCTGCTTTCTAGTTATAGCGGGCCTCATTTTGCTAAATCTATTTTCATCTCTATGTGCGTGCCTTCCTCTTATTTCACCGTCAATACATGTGGGGGGCAACTATACCTTTTGGGGTTCATTCCTCTGGAGGCAAGCTAGGTCTTTATTTCCTCTGCAGTGCTAGTTAGCTCTTAGGCTGGCGCGTGGCGTCTAGAATCAACGTAGGCACGCTCCCTGGCTATTTCTAGTTGTGTTTGTCAGGAGTAGGGCAGCGGTCAGCCCAGGTTCCATCACCCTAGAGCTCGTCCGTTATTTATGTTATTTTGCTTGTCCAGTGCGATCCCCAGCCATTGGGATCCATGACACTCCTTATTGCTTGATCTCGTTTCTCACTCAGCACAATCTATCTCGCTTCTCGTCCTTCCTTGGGCACCGCCGCTATCCTGAGCAGGCACGGTCCCGTTACGTTCGCTCAAGTTGCCAAGCCTCTGTCAGGATCCCACCCCTGACAGAGACCCTACTGTATCTTCCCCCACAACACCCTCTGCCACAAGGTGTTGCCTGGTTCCAACCCAGTCAGCTTTCTGACTAACTTCCTGCCTGACCCCCAGTTTACCCACTATGGTGGGGAGTGGCCTAGTGAATAGAACCCTTAGCTCCCCCCAGAGGCCCGGCTGTGAAATGTATTGGTGTCTGTGATACCTGATCAGATGAACTCCTTCAGTGCCATCAGACGCACCATAGCTCCCCATAGTGGCGGAGCCACAGTACTGCAACGACCAGGACTCTGGGGCGCTGCAGATGCAGTCCAGGGTCATCTGGCACGGGCATACTAGGACGGTCTCTCACTCAGGCCTCAGGCATAGCACAGGCTCAGCAGGCGAACATCAAACACCAACACAGGACAGATGTCATCACAGGGTGGACCCCGGGGAACCAGCAGAACATCGGGACACAGGCAGAACATCAAGACTCAGGGAGGACACAGGCTGGACATCAGGGCATCAAGTTACAAACTGGACATCAGGACATCAAGGCACAGGCAGGACATTAGGGCACAGGCTGGACCTCAGGACATGAGGGCACAGGCTGGACATCAGGACATCAGGACACAGTCTGGACATCAGGACACAGCCTGGACATCAGGGTACAGGCTGGACATCAGGACATCAAGGCACAGGCAGGACATCAGGGCACAGGCTGGACCTCAGGACATCAGGGTATAGGCTGGACATCAGGACATCAGGGCACAGGCTGGACATCAGGACACAGGCTGGACATCATGACATCAGGGCACAGGCTGGACATCATGACACAGGCTGGACATCAGGACACAGGCTAGACATCAGGACATCAGGGACACCGGAAAGACATCTGGGACACAGACGTGGCAGCCCAGGTCATTGGTTACATCAGTACATCAGGGACACTGAAAAGACATAAGGAACACAGACGTGGCAGCATAGGTAATCGATTACATCAGGACAACAGGGACACCGGAAAGACATCTGAGACACAGGCGTGGCAGCCCAGGTCATCGGTTACATCAGGACATCAGGGACACCAGAAAAACATCTGGGACACAGGCGTGGCAGCCCAGGTCATCTGTTGGGACACGGATGGCACAGAACCAGGCAGCGGTGGTCAGGCTACGGGCATGAGGCAGCGGTCGTCAGGTTCCAAACTACGGTCGTCAAGCTCCAGGTATCAAACCTAGGAAGGAACTCAAGAGGGATGGTGCAAGCACCGCCGGGTTGGACCGGGGCCTGACGGAGTTAACTCGCATAGCAGGTTGAGCACAGCAAAGTAAATGCTCAGCAAAAACACCAGACTCCATCTTTAAAAGACGAACCCAGGTAGTTCACAGTCACTGGGTACAGAGTTCCAGACACAGAGGAACTTCAGGAACATAACTCAGAGGACACAGTTCAGACAGGGTCAGGTACAGGAATGGATACAGGATCAAGGATTCAGGCCTGAGAATGCAGCCCTCAGGGAAGCGAGAAAACAAAACACAACAGAAATGGGCCTGGATATGCAGCTTCCAGGAAAGGCGGATCTGGGTACTCAGCCCCCAGAGCAGGCAAAAAAACAGGACACAAACAGAAACAGATCTGGATACTCTGCCCCCAGAACAGGCGGAAGAACAGGCATCAGCTTTCCTAGAACAGAACGTAGGCAGAACAGGAGCTGAACACCAAACACACATGGCAAGACTCAGAAACGTAATGCGAGCTCTGTCCACGCCTAACAAGAAAGACTAACTTTATATAGGAGCTGCCCCTCAGCAATAGGCTGGGGAAAGCAACTCAGGTGCACACACTAACCCTAATAAAAGCAGGGAAGGTGTGGCCGCACGCACCCTAAGCACAAACAGAAACCATTACAGCACATACAGCACAGGAACTGAGGCTTAGGGCACCTGGCAGTGGCTGCAAGCCTGGACACACGTGGAGAGTCATGCACCAGCTTCAGAGGCCCGTGAATAGCTTCCACAGTGGCAGCCAGGGACCGCACATGCATATGGTCGTGCAGCGGAGCAAACACATCACAACACGTGCAGCTACGCAGCGGAGCAGGGAACTGAGCAGCATCCAAACAGGTAACAGACAACAGTATCCCTGCTAGTTAGGGGGAGAGGAGCAAAGGTTTAAAGCAGAGACATGCAGAGTAACGCCAGAGAAACAGCACAAACCCACTGGCGTTACAGCAATAAGTCTTGAACAATGCTCTGGAGGGCTTTTGGCCCACTCATCTTTGTAAAATTGTTGTAATTCAGCCATATTAGAGGGTTTCCAAGCATCAACAGCCTTTTTAAGGTCATACCACAGCATCTCAATCAGATTAAGGTCAGGACTTTGATTAGGCCACTGTAAAGTCTTAATTTTGTTTTTCTTAAGCCATTCAGAGGTGGACTTGCTGATGTTTTTTTTTTTTGAACAATAAATTTTTATTGAAAGTTTACATTTTACAAATAAGGTGATAGCAAATCTCAATACAGAGCTGTATTTGCAATATGCATAAGAGAGCATGTAAATGCTTGACAAACAAACAGAGAAACTAACAACAAGGTAGGAGGCAAGGGAGGGGAGGAGGGAAGCCCGAGGAGGGGGATATGTTGTGTCCAATTATCGTTAATGATTCAATCAGAATCATAGGGGATCTGGGTTGGTTAGATGAAATACAGGTGTGGCAAAGGGTGTGTGGTTGGCGTACTCCGCCCAGGGAAGCCATATTTACTCAAATTTACCGACTTTATCTGTAAGTATGGCAGATAATTTTTCGTTGATCATATACCAAGAAAGGCGTGTTTTAACCGCAGCTAAATCTAAATTTGTTTTTTTCCATACCAAAGCTATGGTTTGTTTGGCTGCCAGGAATATGAATGCAATGAGGGTTTGAGTGTGTTTAGGGATGTTGGGGATGCATTTGTTTTTAAGGTTTATATTTGTTATAGAGTAAACTAAATGGTAGATTCTGATCCAAAATCTACGTACAATCGGGCATAGCCACCATGTATGGAACATATCACCTGCGGAATTGCACCTTCTAAAGCAATTTGGAGAGTAGTTTGTTGTGAATTTGGATTCTGGGCTCCCCCGGTGGCTACTGGTGGAATTGAACTGGTGTCTTCATCTTCTCTGTTCACCTGTTCCCATCAAGATGTGGGAGTCGCTATATAACCTTGCTGCTTTGTTAGTTGCTTGCCGGTCAACAATGTTATCAGAAGCCTCTCTGTGCTTGTTCCTGCTCCTAGACAACTACTAGATAAGTTGGACTCTTGTCCATGTTTGTTTTTGCATTTTTTGTTCCAGTTCACAGCTGTAGTTTCGTTACTGTGTCTGGAAAGCTCTTGTGAACAGGAATTGCCACTCTGGTGTTATGAGTTAATGCCAGAGTTTTAAAGTAATTTCTGGATGGTGTTTTGTTAGGGTTTTCAGCTGACCATGAAAGTGTTCTTTCTGTCTTCTGCTATGTAGTAAGTGGACCTCAAATTTGCTAAACCTTCCTCTGCTAGCATTATTTAGTCCTCCGACTGGTGCTGGGCATCTAGAATCAACGTAGGCATGCTACCCGGCCACTGCTAGTTGTGTGTTAGGTTTAGTTCATGGTCAGCTCAGTTCCCATCTTCCAAGAGCTAGTTCCTATATATGCTGATGCTATGTTCTCTTGCCATTGAGAACATGACAGTTTGACCGGCCCACAAAGTGTTAATTGTTTGGGCTGAAGCAGGAGATAGAGAAGTGTTTAAGGGAATTTTTTTTTTTTTTTTTTTTTTTTTCCCTTCAGAGTTTTGCTGTCTAGCCCTTAATTGCTGTCTAGCTGCTTCTTACCTCCTCTTAACCCTTGAATGGCTCTGTGTCCACCTGTTTGTAATGGATCTTCAGAGTGTAACTGCAGGTTTGAATAATCTCGCCACGAAGGTACAAAATTTGCAAGATTTTGTTTGTCATGCACCTGTATCTGAGCCGAGAATTCCTTTGCCGGAATTTTTCTCGGGGAATAGATCTTGGTTTCAGAATTTTCGAAATAATTGCAAATTATTTTTGTCCCTGAAATCTCGCTCTGCCGGAGACCCTGCACAGCAGGTCAGGATTGTGATTTCCTTGCTCCGGGGCGACCCTCAAGACTGGGCTTTTTCATTGACACCAGGGGATCCTGCGTTGCTCAATGTGGATGCGTTTTTTCTGGCCTTGGGGTTGCTTTATGACGAACCTCATTTGGAGCTTCAGGCAGAAAAAACTTTGATGTCCCTATCTCAGGGGCAAGATGAAGCGGAAATTTACTGCCAAAGATTCCGTAAATGGTCTGTGCTTACTCAGTGGAATGAGTGCGCCCTGGCGGCGACTTTCAGAGAGGGTCTCTCTGATGCCATTAAGGATGTTATGGTGGGGTTCCCTGTGCCTGCGGGTCTGAATGAGTCCATGACAATGGCTATTCAGATCGATAGGCGTTTGCGGGAGCGCAAACCAGTGCACCATCTGGCGGTGTCCACTGAGAAGTCGCCAGAGAGTATGCAGTGTGATAGAATTCTGTCCCGAAGCGAGCGGCAGAATTTTAGACGGAAAAATGGGTTGTGTTTCTATTGTGGTGATTCTACTCATGTTATATCAGCATGCTCTAAACGCACTAAAAAGCTTGGTAAATCTGTTTCCATTTGCACCTCACCGTCTAAGTTTATTCTATCTGTGACCCTGATTTGCTCTTTGTCATCTATTACCACGGACGCCTATGTCGACTCTGGCGCCGCTTTGAGTCTTATGGATTGGTCCTTTGCCAAACGCTGTGGGTATGATTTAGAGCCTTTGGAGACTCCTATTCCTCTGAAGGGGATTGACTCCACCCCATTGGCTAATAATAAACCACAATACTGGACACAAGTAACTATGCGTATTAATCCGGATCACCAGGAGATTATTCGCTTTCTGGTGCTGTATAATCTACATGATGATTTGGTGCTAGGATTGCCTTGGCTGCAATCTCACAACCCAGTCCTCGACTGGAGAGCTATGTCTGTGTTGAGCTGGGGATGTAAGGGGGCTCATGGGGAGGTACCTGTGGTTTCCATTTCATCATCTATTCCCTCTGAAATTCCTGAGTTCCTGTCTGACTATCGTGACGTCTTTGAAGAATCCAAGCTTGGTTCGTTACCTCCGCACCGAGAGTGCGATTGTGCCATAGATTTAATCCCGGGTAGTAAATACCCAAAGGGTCGTTTATTTAATCTGTCTGTGCCTGAACATGCTGCTATGCGAGAATATATAAAGGAGTCCTTGGAAAAGGGACATATTCGTCCATCGTCATCTCCTTTAGGAGCCGGTTTTTTCTTTGTGTCAAAAAAAGACGGCTCTTTGAGACCATGTATTGATTATCGGCTTTTGAATAAAATCACTGTTAAATATCAATACCCATTGCCGTTGCTGACTGATTTGTTTGCTCGCATAAAGGGGGCCAAGTGGTTCTCTAAGATTGACCTTCGTGGGGCGTATAATTTGGTGCGAATCAGGCAGGGGGATGAGTGGAAAACCGCATTTAATACGCCCGAGGGCCACTTTGAGTATTTAGTGATGCCTTTTGGTCTTTCAAATGCTCCGTCAGTTTTCCAGTCCTTTATGCATGATATTTTTCGCGATTATTTGGATAAATTTATGATTGTGTATCTGGATGATATTCTGATTTTTTCGGATGACTGGGACTCTCATGTCCAGCAAGTCAGGAGGGTTTTTCAGGTTTTGCGGTCTAATTCTTTGTGTGTGAAGGGTTCTAAGTGTGTTTTTGGGGTACAGAGGATTTCCTTTTTGGGATATATTTTTTCCCCCTCTTCCATTGAAATGGATCCTGTCAAGGTTCAAGCTATTTGTGATTGGACGCAGCCCTCTTCTCTTAAGAGTCTTCAGAAGTTTTTGGGCTTTGCTAACTTTTATCGTCGATTTATTGCTGGTTTTTCGGATATTGCTAAGCCATTGACCGATTTGACTAAGAAGGGTGCTGATGTTGCTGATTGGTCCCCTGATGCTGTGGAGGCCTTTCGGGAGCTTAAGCGCCGTTTTTCCTCTGCCCCTGTGTTGCGTCAGCCTGATGTTGCTCTACCTTTTCAGGTTGAGGTCGACGCTTCTGAGATCGGAGCTGGGGCAGTGTTGTCGCAGAAAAGTTCTGACTGCTCCGTGATGAGGCCTTGTGCCTTCTTTTCCCGTAAATTTTCGCCCGCTGAGCGGAATTATGATGTTGGGAATCGGGAGCTTTTGGCCATGAAGTGGGCTTTTGAGGAGTGGCGCCATTGGCTTGAGGGGGCCAGACATCAGGTGGTGGTATTGACGGACCACAAAAATTTGATTTATCTTGAGACCGCCAGGCGCCTGAATCCTAGACAGGCGCGCTGGTCATTATTTTTCTCTCGGTTTAATTTTGTGGTGTCATACCTACCGGGTTCTAAGAATGTTAAGGCGGATGCCCTTTCTAGGAGTTTTGAGCCTGACTCGCCTGGTAACTCTGAGCCCACAGGTATCCTTAAGGATGGAGTGGTATTGTCAGCCGTTTCTCCAGACCTGCGGCGGGCCTTGCAGGAGTTTCAGGCGGATAGACCTGATCGTTGCCCACCTGATAAACTGTTTGTTCCTGATGATTGGACCAGTAGAGTAATCTCTGAGGTTCATTCTTCTGCGTTGGCAGGTCATCCTGGCATTTTTGGTACCAGGGATTTGGTGGCAAGGTCCTTCTGGTGGCCTTCCCTGTCACGAGATGTGCGAGGCTTTGTGCAGTCTTGTGACGTTTGTGCTCGGGCCAAGCCTTGTTGTTCTCGGGCTAGTGGATTATTGTTGCCCTTGCCTATTCCTAAGAGGCCTTGGACGCACATCTCGATGGATTTTATTTCAGATCTGCCTGTTTCTCAGAAGATGTCTGTCATCTGGGTGGTGTGTGACCGTTTCTCTAAGATGGTCCATTTGGTTCCTCTGCCCAAGTTGCCTTCTTCTTCCGAGTTGGTTCCTCTGTTTTTTCAAAATGTTGTTCGTTTGCATGGTATTCCTGAGAATATCGTTTCTGACAGAGGGACTCAATTCGTGTCTAGATTTTGGCGGGCATTCTGTGCTAGGATGGGCATAGATTTATCTTTTTCGTCCGCTTTCCATCCTCAGAC
Source organism: Ranitomeya variabilis (assembly GCF_051348905.1). NCBI lineage: Eukaryota > Metazoa > Chordata > Amphibia > Anura > Dendrobatidae > Ranitomeya > Ranitomeya variabilis. Next base: position 656,864,605 of record NC_135234.1, read on the forward strand.
GAATGGCCAGACCGAGCGGATTAATCAGACCCTGGAGACATATCTGAGGTGTTTTGTGTCTGCTGACCAGGATGATTGGGTTGCTTTTTTGCCATTGGCGGAGTTCGCTCTCAATAATCGGGCCAGCTCTGCCACTTTGGTGTCCCCGTTTTTCTGTAATTCGGGGTTTCATCCTCGATTTTCCTCTGGTCAGGTGGAATCTTCGGATTGTCCTGGAGTGGATGCTGTGGTGGAGAGATTGCATCAGATCTGGGGGCAGGTGGTGGACAATTTGAGGTTGTCCCAGGAGAAGACTCAGCTTTTTGCCAACCGCCACCGTCGTGTTGGTCCTCGGCTTTGTGTTGGGGATTTGGTGTGGTTGTCTTCTCGTTTTGTCCCTATGAGGGTCTCTTCTCCTAAGTTTAAGCCTCGGTTCATCGGCCCGTATAAGATATTGGAAATTCTTAACCCTGTTTCCTTCCGTTTGGACCTCCCTGCATCCTTCTCTATTCATAACGTTTTTCATCGGTCATTATTGCGCAGGTATGAGGTACCGGTTGTGCCTTCCGTTGAGCCTCCTGCTCCGGTGTTGGTTGAGGGTGAGTTGGAGTACGTTGTGGAGAAAATCTTAGACTCTCGTGTTTCCAGACGGAGACTCCAGTATCTGGTCAAGTGGAAGGGATACGGCCAGGAGGATAATTCTTGGGTGAATGCATCTGATGTTCATGCCTCTGATCTGGTTCGTGCCTTTCATAGGGCCCATCCTGATCGCCCTGGTGGTTCTGGTGAGGGTTCGGTGCCCCCTCCTTGAGGGGGGGGTACTGTTGTGAATTTGGATTCTGGGCTCCCCCGGTGGCTACTGGTGGAATTGAACTGGTGTCTTCATCTTCTCTGTTCACCTGTTCCCATCAAGATGTGGGAGTCGCTATATAACCTTGCTGCTTTGTTAGTTGCTTGCCGGTCAACAATGTTATCAGAAGCCTCTCTGTGCTTGTTCCTGCTCCTAGACAACTACTAGATAAGTTGGACTCTTGTCCATGTTTGTTTTTGCATTTTTTGTTCCAGTTCACAGCTGTAGTTTCGTTACTGTGTCTGGAAAGCTCTTGTGAACAGGAATTGCCACTCTGGTGTTATGAGTTAATGCCAGAGTTTTAAAGTAATTTCTGGATGGTGTTTTGTTAGGGTTTTCAGCTGACCATGAAAGTGTTCTTTCTGTCTTCTGCTATGTAGTAAGTGGACCTCAAATTTGCTAAACCTTCCTCTGCTAGCATTATTTAGTCCTCCGACTGGTGCTGGGCATCTAGAATCAACGTAGGCATGCTACCCGGCCACTGCTAGTTGTGTGTTAGGTTTAGTTCATGGTCAGCTCAGTTCCCATCTTCCAAGAGCTAGTTCCTATATATGCTGATGCTATGTTCTCTTGCCATTGAGAACATGACAGTAGTTGGCGACTGCCTTAGCCACTCTGGCTGGGGTCAGGTACCATCGGGTTAACACCTTATATTAAGTTTCCAGCATAAGGGTATTTAATATTCCTCCAGTAGAAGAGGACCAAATTTGGGACCACTCCGAATCTGTCAAGGTGGAACCAATGTCGGACTCCTAGCAAGAAGTGTATTTTAAGCAGCGCCTATGAGAGGAGGAGTTGATATGCGAGTAGAGGAGAGATAAAGTACCTGGAGCATGTGGATTTTGACGGCATTTTTGTTCGAAGGGAGTAAAGGAGTAGGGAGGGGTAGAATTTTTTAGTAATGAGTTGACAAAGTTTTTAAGTTGTAGATAGCGAAATACCTCTCCAGGGGGGAAATTATATTTTAAACTCAGGACCAAGAATGGAATAATCCCGTCGACGTTAAAAAGATGGTGGACTCTGGTTATCCCTGCAGCGACCCATAAACGAAAGTTCCTAAGGGATTCCATGCCTGGGGGAAACTGGAGATTGCCCCAAAGGGGAGCGACGGGTAAAAATGGTGAGATTAGCTGCAAGGAATATTTCAACGAGTCCCAAATCCTAAGAGAGTGCGTTATAATAGGATTCAAGATGTGTTTACGCTGGGCTGGGAGAATCCATAGTAGTGTGTCGAGGGTACCTGAGTAAAATTCAGGGGCCTCTAGAGATAGCCACAGTGGGGGTTCGGAGTAGGCATGATATAGGGTCAGTTGCGCCAATTGGGCTGCATGGTAATATTTAGAAAGACTGGGAACTCCCAAGCCTCCTTTCAAACGGTGACAGTAGAGGGTAGCTTTATTAACCCTGGGGACTTGCTGATGTGTTTTTGATCATTGTCCTGCTGCATATCCCAAATGGGCTTCAGCTTGAGGTCACGGACAGATGGCCAGACATTCTCTTTCAGGATTTTTTTGTAGACAGCAAAATTCACGGATCCATGTACTACAGCAAGTCTTCCAGGTCCTCAAGCCGCAAAACAGCCCCAGACCATCAAACTATCACCGCCATATTTTACTGTTAGTATGATGTTCCTTTTCTGAAATGCTGTCTCACTTCGACGCCAGATGTAATGGGACATACACCTTCCAAAAAGTTCAACTTTTGTCAGTCCAAAGAGTATGCTCCCAAAATTCTTGAGGATCATCAAGATGTTTTCTGGCAAAACTGTGAGCTTTATGTTCGTATTGCTCAGCAGTGGTTTTTGTCTTAGGACTCTGCCATGCAGACCATTTTTGTCCAGTCTCTTTCTTATGGTGGAATAATGATCACTGACATTAACTGAGGCAGGTGAGGCCAGCAGTGCTTTGGATGTTGATGTGGGGTCTTTTGTGACCTCTTAGATGAGTCGTCACTGAACTCTTGGGGTAATTTTGGTCAGCAGGCCACTCCTGGGAAGATTCACCACTGTTCCATGTTTTTGCCATTTGTGGTTAATGGCTTTCATTGTGGTTTGCAGGAGTCCCCAAGCTTGATAAATAGCTTTGTAACCTTTTCCAGACTGATAGATCTCAATTACTTTGTTTCTCATTTGTTCCAGAATTTCTTTGGATCGTGGCATGATGTCTAGCTTTTGAGGACCTTTTGGTCTACTTCACTTTGTCATGCAGGTCCTATTTAAGTGATTTCTTGATTGAGAATAGGTCTGGCAGTAATCAGGCCTATATATGGCTACGGAATTTGAACTCAGCTTCCCAAAGATGTGATGAACCATAGCTAATTTATATTTTAAGGAGGGGGGCAATAACTTTTTCACACAGGTACCTGTAGGTTTGAATTTATTTTTCCCTTAATAATAAAGACCTTCAATTAAAAATTGCATTTTGTGTTTACATGTGTAATCTTTACCTAATATTAAAATTTGTTTGTTGATTTGAAATATTTAAGTGTGACAAACATGCAAAAAAATAGGAAATCAGGAAGGGGAAAACACTTTTTCAAGCAAGAGTATATGTACAGTCACATAGGTGGCCCACGTGGTTCGGGGAGAAACTGTGCCAAGGGCAAACATAATACATGAACAGCTTTGCACACACCAAAACCATTAAGCATAAGTTATAGGGGTTGCTCAGGCACCTCCCTATTGGGGAGGGTGCATTTTATACAAGATGTCTCTCAGCTATTGGCTGGGAGGCACCTTGCAAGTTATCACTTTAACTAAATGCCTATTAGTTGTTAGCTGGGGGTATTTTACCATAAGAGCAGGGAAGCGCACGCTGCCAGAACACAGTGCGTCGCGAACAGGGAAGAAGGCGGCAGCTCATGAGGATGCTGCTTCTGTTACCGGTGCAGTGGGTAAACAGGCGTCGATGCATAGTGGAAGGAGGGAAACCATGCGGAGGCGCCAGCAGACATTACACATAACATTCCAAATTATTGTGAAATAGGATTTGTGTCATAATCAGAAGCATGTAATGTTTTGTTTTTCAAATAAATTCAAATTTCAAATAAATTCATGGATGATATTGTGACTTCCAGCCACTATACCCTATATGTCTGTTCCACAGCTTTCGCTATTCGTACCATTTGTGCCCCAAGGTGTGGCGGCGTTTTAGTGAGTACTTAAATTACACCCTGGCTTCTCCATCCTCCCCATTATACTATTTACAACTATATTCTTCTTTCCTCTTTATTACGTCAGGTACATTGATTGTGTACTGTCTCTTCCCCGTGAACTCAGCCCCACTGGCTATCATTGGCACGGTACGTTCTCCATTTTGTGGGCTTCTATGGTCACTCACTTTCATTATATTAGACATGGAGGGTAGATATTTGCTGTTAATCCTACTGCCTTGATATCTCATTCTAATATGATAGTTCATTATGACCTCTTTCTTCAAGCTAACGTTGTATGTGAATTCGTTGTTTATTTGTTGTTATATGTCATCTTGTATATACTTTGGTTACTTTTTGTACTGGTTGTACTTTATTTTTATTTCTTTATTTTTATGATATTGTAGTGACTGATGAAAATCCTTATGGACTGAAACGTTTCGAGTGCTACAAATAAATCTGTTCCACGTTTGCTGAAGATGAGTGCTAGACTTCTTTTTGATTACGAGTTCATAGACACCAAACATGTCTAGGTTCTCTTTTATCTAAGTGGTGAAAAAAAATTCCAAACTTTGCTAAAAAAGAAAAAAAAAAAAATTGCGCCATTTTCCGATACCCATAGCATCTCCATTTTTCGGAATCTCGGGTCAGGTGAGGGCTTATTTTTTGCATTCCAAGCTGAAGTTTTATTGATACCACCGGTGCCAGTGCGTTCTTTTGATCGCCCGTTGTTGCATTTTAATGCAATGTCGCTGTGACCAAAAAACATAATTCTGGCGTTTCTAATTTTTTTTCGCTACACTGTTTAGCGATCAGGTTAATGCTTTTTTTTATTGATAGATCGGGCGATTCAGAACGCGGCGATACCAAATATGTGTAGGTTTATTTTTTTTATTGTTTTATTTTGAATGGGGCGAAACGGGGGTGATTTAAACTTTTATATTTTTTATTTTTTTCACATTTTTTTTTACTTTTTTTTAACTTTTGCCATGCTTCAATAGCCTCCATGGGAGGCTAGAAGCTGGCACAACTCGATCGGCTCTGCTACATAGCAGCGATCATCAGATCGCTGCTATGTAGCTGAATTGCAGGCTTGCTATGAGCGCCGACCACAGGGTGGCGCTCAAAGCAAACCGGCATCAGTAACCATAGAGGTCTCAAGGACCTCTATGGTTACTATGCAGAAGCATCGCTGACCCCCGATCATGGGACGGGGGCCGGCGATGCACTCATTTCCGGCCTGATGGCCGGAAGCGCCGGTTAAATGCCGCTGTCTGCGTTTGGCAGCGGCATTTAACTAGTTAATAGCGGTGGGAGAATCGCGATTTCACCCGCCGCTATTGCGGGCACATGTCAGCTGTTCAAAGCAGCTGACTTGTCCCGGCTTTGACGTACTATCCCGTCCAAGGTCAGAAAGGGGTTAAAGGAGTCTGTATCATGCTTTTAATTAAAGGACTTTATTCGGTGTGTGTTTATTTACAATATAACTATAGAATTAGTTAGTCTTATTAGTCTTATAGATGCCTACCCATTACTAAGCCGTGAGCTTGATGCCACCAGACAATAAAAAGGTGACATCAACCCCACAATATGAGCCCCACTTGCCACTCTCACAGTGTAAGTGGGAAGAGCCGGGCAAAGCGCCAGAATTAGCGCATCTAATAGATGCACCTTTTCTGGGGCGGTTGCAGGCTGCTATTTTTGGCTGGGGCAGCCAATATCCATGGCCCCTTACCAGCCTGAGAATACTAGCTGTCTGCTTTAGCTTGACTGCTTGTCAAAAATGTGGGGGACCTCATGCGGTTTTTTAAAAATTATTTATTTAAATAATTATAAAAGATGGCATGGGTACCCCTCTATTTTTGATAGCCTTGCTAACACTAACAGCTGAGGGTTGCAGCCCACAGCTGTCAGTTTTGCCTGGTTGCTTATCAAAAATACAGGGGAACCCCAAATCATTTTTTTTAATATTTATTTTTTTACAGCTCAGGCGGCGGCTGATGAATACTCCCATCAGCTGCCGCCACCTCTCGCTATTAAGTTGAATACAATTCTCAGCATTGTCCCCTGCTAGCACTGATGGCAGCTCGAGCAGGGGACAGTGATGTGAGCGGTCTTCTTCAGCACCTGGCGCCAGGGAACAGCGCGAACAGTACTGCTGATTCCCAGGTGCCAGTACGTGTCACACTGATGACACGGGGATGTCACCCATGTGTCATCAGTGTGCACCTGTGTGGGACGTTTTGCAGCCCGTGCTGCTACCGAAAACACTGAAGTCTGAAAAAATCCTTAGTGAACTCGGTCATTTACTGATCTTTGGCCAACTTTTGTTGATTTTTAGGAAAAAAAAGCAAGTTCAGAGAAGAGTGACCAGAATGGTGACTGGTCTGCAAACCATGTCCTTCGAGGAACGTTTACAGGATTTGAGAATGTTTAGAAGACTGAGAGGAGACTTAATAGCTGTCTACAAATATCTCAAGGGCTGTCACATTGTAGAATGATCATCTTTATTCTCATTTGCACAAGGAAAGACTGGAAGCAATGGGATGAAACTGAATGGGAGAAGATACATATAGATATTAGAAAAAACTTTGTGACAGTTAGGGTGATCAATGAGTGGAATAGGCTGCCACGAGAGGTGGTGAGTTCTCCTTCAATGGAAGTCTTCAAACAGAGGCTGGACAGACATCTGTCTGGGATGATTTAGTGAATCCTGCTTTGAGCAGGGGGTTGGACCAGATGACCCAGGAGGTCCCTTCCAACTCTACCATTCTATGATTCTATGATTCTATGTAATGGCTGCTGAGGAACCTCCACTTAAGGCAAGGAATCTGGACAGGGAGGACACTGAAATGCCGTATGAGACAGTAGGACCTGGGCTCGAGCCGTGTGAGGAGGAAAGGATTAAAAGGAAAGCTGAAATGACGTACACTGTGAAACCTGATGTAAGTGCTGTAATGGAACTGGATGAGCTGCGAAGATATGAAAGTAAAGTGTTGTGTTTGAAGTTAAACCTGGACTGTGTCTCAGTTATTCTCAAAGGGACTGGAGCAGTCTGACTGGAGCTGAATAGAAGACCTGTCATCGCAGAGAGTGGAGAGGCAGGTGAGCGGACAAGGAAACATGATTTTTTTTATGTGGAGGGAGGCCAGGGCATGCAATGCATGAGTAGCTCAGCCACGACTACGGCCCTGGCCCTCTTCTACATATCCACACACCGTGCTCTGCTTGTTTGTCTGCCATCCTGCTGTGCTGGTCCTCACTGATAATCCCTCAAGAACATCTCTGCTGCACTATTGCCTCTGGTCTGTGCTGCTCACCAGAAGAACCCAAACCAATTATACAAATATTTCAGAAATCTTGCAGTTTCTTCTTTATCTTTACATAATACTTTTCAGTAATCATTAGTATTACAGGCAAGATGACAATGAACGTTAACAGTTCTAAATAGGGCAGCACGGTGGCTCAGTGGTTAGCATTGCAGTGCTGGAGTCCTGGGTTCAAATCCCACCAAGGGCAACATCTGCAAGGAGTTTGTATGTTCTCCCCGTGTTTGCGTGGGTTTCCTCCGGGTTCTCCAGTTTCCTCCCACATTCTACAGACATACTGATAGAAAATTTAGATTGTGAGCCCCATTGGGGACAGCAATGATAATGTGTGGAAAACTGTAAAGCGCTACGGAATATGTTAGCGCTATATAAAAAAAATAAAGATTATTATTATTCTAAATACAGTATATTACACAGGATCCAGCATTCACAATAGGCGATATCACATATCCTCCCTCTTCCTTCATAATAACCTTTTCCCAGATCAGAGCATGCCCCTTTTATACATCTATGCCACTCAATAGGATCAGAGCTAGTCTATTACTGCTTGTGTCCATATGACTGCTGAAATAAACATTAAAGGAGTTGTGCGGTCTGAAACTCTATGTGACTGCAGACTTGTGAATCCTCACATAGCACGCATTGCGCACTGTGAGGATTTTACAGTGACGGCATTGAGGTTGGGCAGTCATGGAACCGCAAGTATGCGATATTCATACTCCAGGCCACATACTGACTAGACTGTTTCTGGCCACGCTCAATACACTTGCATTGAGCAAGGCCACGCTCATCTAGTCGGAATGTGGCCGGGAGTATGCATAACTCATACCTGCCATCAGGTGACCGCCATTATCGGCACTAACACCGGAGAATCCTCACAGTGAGCGCGATGTAAGGATTCACAAGTCTGCAGTCACATTGAGTGACTACAGACTTGCAGTTTTAAGTTGGACAACGCCTTTAACTCCTTCACAGTCTTTAATTGGTATTTAAAGGTCGTGTCCCTGACTTTGAAGCGGGCACCCACACTGAGCCCACATCTTTCCACACAATTGATTCGGTGATTTACTCAAGTGCCTTTAACAAGAGGCAGTCAAAAACATCACATCTGCTGGGTCAGTTTTACCATAAAGTGAACATGGTAAATTAAAAAAAAAACCTTTTATGGAATTTCACCGCACTTGGAATTTTTTCTCGTTTTCCAGTATACTGTATGGTAAAAACAATTAAGAAGTAAAAAAATACACATATTTGTTATTATTGCATTCTGAAATGTTCGATCTTTCAAAATATAAACTAAATCGAGCAGATCTCTGAACAGCGTAACAAGAAAAAAAAAGTAAACTCCAGCATTAAGGGGGTTTTTTGGCCGCCACAACATTGCCATAAAATGCAATAAGAGGCAATTAAAACATTGTATCTACCCCAAAATAGTATTCATAAAAATGTCATCTCAGGGCACAAAAAATAAGCCATCAGCCAGCCCCAGATCTCGAAAAAAGGAAATGCTACGGGTCTCGGAAAACCTTTTTACATGCAAATTTCGGAATTTTTTTTTACTGCTTAAATAAAAAATAAACTTTACATGTTTGGTATCTGCGAACTCGTAATGACCTGGGGAATCAAATCAGACTGTAAGGTCAGTTTTACCATATAGTGAGTTCGGTAAATAAAAAAGCCAAAACACTATCGTGGAATTACACTACTTTTGCAATTTCACCTTACTTGGATTTTTTTTTTCCATTTTCCAGCACACTGTTTGATAAAATCAATGGTGCCATGCAAAAGTCCAACTCATCCCGCAAAAATAAGCCCTCGTATGGCCATACTGATGGAAATGTAAATAAGATATAGCTCTTGGAAGAAGGGGAGGAAAAAACAAAAATAAAAAAAATGGAAAATGGCCATGGCCAGAAACTCTTACTTTTTTGGGGGATCTAAATAAATATCAAGTTTGTGTTAAAATTCCCTTTAAATGTTTAAAAAGGTTTCAACAACAACAAAAGTCAGATGTCAGATGTATAAAAGAAATATTTATTTGTACGTTATATAATAAATATATAAAAATATTTTTTTTAAAAATTGACCAGAAATTATTGTATATTTGTCAGAAATATGTACAAAACACATAGAACTGAGCTTAACATGCTGACATTATGTTAATATCTATAAAAAGATAAATAAATATATAATAAATGTTAATGTTAAGTATGTACAAAGCATTTTCTATAAAATCTGATTTACAGTTGAATTACAGGCAGCGTGGAATGTTTTATATTAACAGTCTATGATAAGCGAGCCAAGATATCATAAGCCGCTCTCACATCAACAAGGTCATTGCTCTGTCATGGCCACTAATAAAAAGTCCATATGTATTTCTGTTACACTATTCATGCTGGACTTTCCACCCTTGAAACTCTGATGACCATTAAACTTGGACAACTTCGAACGTCCTTGAGAACTTTTCACAAGGTTGATGAGAGGAAACATGAAATTATCTCTCCAGAAATTGTAAGTTAATTTCTTTGTCTGGAACTAGAAGTGTTCTGGTCATGGGTTTCACCAAACTTTCTGGATGTTCAGGTTTCACTTCAAAGTGGGTAAGAATCTGGAAAAGAGTATGAGAACATTAAACTAAGATAAATTTATTAATTAAGGGGGTTGTCTTGTGAAAAGCTATCATCACCTATCCACAAAATAATTGGCAGATTGATGGAGATCTGACCGCTGGGGCTCACACCAATCAATGGAGAACTTTTATCCAATCTACCTCACATTCTGTAATGGTGATTAAAGTTCCCCGTTTTTGTGTTCTAGATCTGGCTCATTTCAATATTTACACTTGCTATGGTAAGCCTTCGTAACTACTAAGGTCAACCATAAAGATCTGCAGTGGAGGCTTAATATAACCCAGCCATGATACCAGTATCATTGATAATATAATGGGCTTCTCATAGGGACTATTTTTAAGATGGACTTATTCCATAATATGTCTCCATCATAAAAACAGATACGGTAGTCCCTATGAGAAGCCCATAGGATTCATATCACTTCAAGACACTGATGAAGCTCCAGATTCTGATTAATATTAAGTAGATCAACTCACACTGTACAAGTGATTTCAAAATGAGAACATTACAGTATTTCTACCTACCCTTGAAAGAGCAAGGTACACCTCTAGCTCAGCGATGCGCCTCCCGATGCAGCTTCTTTTGCCAAAACCAAATGGAATAGATGCGTATGGGTGATGGGACTCATCTTTCTTCAGCCAGCGCTCAGGATGGAACTCATTAGGGTTGGAGAAGTACTTCTCATCTCTCGATGTGGCATAGTGGCAAAGTGTAATCAGCGTCTAAAAGAAACACATTTTTGTCAATGTCTTGATTAGAGTAAAACCCTAATTTGTGTGCGTAGAAGAAGCATAGTAAAGAGGAGGCTACATGTATGAACTCACCTTCTTTGGTATGATGTACTCTCCTACTAGGATGTCTCTGTCTGATATAACCCGGGCATTGCCAGGAATTACTGGATAAAGCCTAGAAGAGATTTGAAGATAACTTATATTAAGAGCAAAGTCATTTTTTTTCTGTTTAATATTTTCAAGAATGTTTCGTTAAGGGTACGTTCCCACATTCAGGATGTGCTGCGGTTTTAACACTGTTTATTTATGCAGCCTCAAAAACGCAGCGGCCAGATGTTACAGCATAGTAGAAGGGATATCTAGAAATCCCATGCACACTGTGCGTCTATGTGCACCGGCGGATCACCGGCGGACACTGTCATGCAGTGCATTTTCAGATCTGCAGCATGTCATTTTCTCTTGAGGGTATGCATGCGGATTTTCCCCATAGACCTGCATTAATGAGGAAAATCCCCTTGTGTAAAAAAAGTAAATGCGTGTCTGCTAATTTGCATAATACCGTAGGTGCGGAAATGGTGCAGACATTCTGCAGCGTCCAAAGCGCAGCAGATCCTGAATGTGGGAATGTACCCTAAGGGGTAAAACAATGGACAAAACCAGTACATAGAACAGCCTAGGACCGCACATACAAAACATATACTGGTGTGTAACTTTACCTTAGCACCTCTTTCACAACGGCTTTCATTAGCGGCATCCTGGCGACATCAGCTGCTGTGGCAATAGCCCGGCCTTGAAGGACATCTTGTATCTCTTGGTGCAGAGAGGCTTGTGTTTTTGGATGTCGAGCTAATTCATAGAGGCTCCAGGAAAGAGTACTGGAAATCTGCCAACAGCCAAAAAATAAACTTAAGCCACAATGTAATGTATAAAATGTTAATTATTTATATGTTATAACAGTCATTATAGAACTAAATATATACTCTAGTAGCTAACCACTGTCCATATATGCTTCACCTGCAGTCTCATCACCCATCAGTCGTATTCTAATATTTATTTGCTATTCAACAAACCTATTATTCCGGTTATCTTGCCAGCTTACCGTATCTACTCCGGCCAGAAGCAGCTCCGTCACATTGCCGTACACTGATTTCATGGGGATTTTCTCCTGAGCCAAATAATATGTCAGGTACTTTCCTTCTACTTTCTCCCCTCGGGACACTTTCTCAGCTACATCCGCCATTCTCCGGTCAATATGACCTTTAGCTGCAAAATAAAATAGACAGGACCGATAAATTACCTTTGCAGCCAGAATAACATCCTGAGATAATATATGATGATATTATTGGAAGACATTCTGTAAATTAATATATGAGGGGTTATCATTTTAAAAATGGACTAGATGTAGCGCAGTGCAACAGGGACGACATATCATTGGTGAAACCTGTGAAGGTGCACAGGGGCTCATTACCACCTACAAAGCAGGTGTAATTTTGCATTATAATGAATTATTTAACTGTAAAGGGCCCATATACTGTTCTTGCATAGCGACACATCCACGTCTGGTTATCTCAGTATAGTCCAAGTAGTATCGTACTCAGTTTGCTGTTTCACCATGAAAGGTCAAAGAATGTAGGAAAGTATAAAGTGCCTGATGTAGAGTGGTTTGTGGCCTTAAGGATCAAAATTAGGAACTTGCTTTGACCTTGCAGGTGAGAAGACACACTCAGGATGTCCACTCAGTGGCTACATGTGGTCATACATCATATCTGACTCCTAGGTTAATGTGTACTCCTCCTATTTCAATAATTGTTCTTACTCTGACAGAAAGTCAGGAGGCCCCATACTTATTAGATCATTGGCTGGTCCCACCAAAAAATGAAAGATTTGGCCAACTTTGGTCCAATGTGTAAATGACATTTTTCACTTTTCTATATGTTGTATATTCATTTTACTCACAGAATAGCTAATGTTGAAATTGATTGATCAGTTACAGATCTAACAAAGGTTATCGTGACTTGTACAACACAACACTGGGATATTACATCACAAAAAAGTGTATACACCTAACTTGACATTGGTCAATAACTTGCACAATTTTTTCTTAATCCTTTTACGTGAGATAAAGATTGTGTTTTATGGGTCATGTTAACCTTTGCTACAACTTCTGCACATTATTAAGCATGTATGATGGAAAACAATCCTTACCAAAAGCAAACATGTAATCCCAGGATTCACAGAATTTCTGCCAGGGCTTGCGGAAAATTTTGTGCAAAAATTTGGGCATAGCCATAGTTAGAAGGGTCATCACAAACATAGTATTAATGGATTGTATGAACTTCTCTGTTTCTTTAGGGACTGTGGTCTCCAAACAGCCAATTCGAGATTCAAAAAGGACAGAAGAGATACCTAGAAAGAGGTGAACATCATAATTGAAGGCTGGGCCGAATTGTATTTGGTCTGTAAAATGTACAGTCAGATGTATTGATCTTGACATTAGTCAGTAAGATCTAAATTTTACCTTCTAATCCAAACCTGTAGAATTCACTAGAGATGTCTTTGACAACATATTGGGAATTTTGACTTCTCTGGTGTTTAAGTTTCTTTATCAAGTCTCCAACTACATCATTCAGAACATCGCTGTAAGCTTCCACCTCTTTAGGCTTCAACATGTGCTTCCCCAAAATGCTACGAAACTGCTGCCATTCCTCGCCCTCACTGCAAGGGTGATATAAATAAAATGTAATAAAATACACCATGTACGACAAGACAAGACATGAGTATATACAGATAAAGTGTATGGTTAATGGTTTTCTATAATCACATCATCAATATATTTTAAAACACCCTGAATTTAATAGATGGTGGTTCTTCATTCAGGGCTCATTTATTAGCCAATGTAAAGAGAGTCTGCAAACAGCTCTGTAATGCATCCTGTAATGCTTTGCTTATCCTGTGGGGGCGCTGCAGTGAAATTATTCACTAGATGCTGGGTTCCCTCAAATATACAGTTGATTGCAGGGGGGGTCATAGGAAAAAGACCCTTTGTGATTAGCTTATTATCAAGAGATCCTTACAGCAGAAATTGATTGGCGAAAAGATAAATCCCTTTTAAAGTACCAAAGTTAATTAAAAATTACACATTGCAGATTTATATTTTTTGACACTTTAATTATCTCCTAATTAATAGCTAACAGTTTAGCTCAAAATTTAGAAACTACATATCCCACTACCTCTTGGCATAATTTAGGGAATTATTCCGGTTACTTACGCTGTGAGTAGTCCATATGAATGTCCCCTGCACTGTCTGTAATCTTTCCACGATGACAGATCTGAACGAATAGGGTGTTTTCCTTCTTGTCGTAAAACTTGTTCAATTAACGACGGGTCAGCTACATGCACAGTCAGGATGGGGCCAAAGCTTGCCTTCCATACTGGCCCATACTTGGCTTTTCCTTGCAGCTGATGGAACACAGAAAGAAATATGATGCACTTAGGGTGTGTTATAAAGCCATAAATTCATAGAATTCTCAGTCACAGATCCAAAGCTGTGTATATTGGGTATAGATGAAAATTTTTAACATTTTAAGTGTTTGAATCACAGAAATTACACTATTTATAAAACGGTTATTGGTTAACAATTACAATTTTCTGAAATTATGCTAATGTTTCACAGAAAACAAACAACACACTTGGCCCAATTATTGGTCCTCAAAAATAATTGTGACAGGATGTGGTCTGCAAAATGAGTAAGAAAGATAAATGAAGGGGGGTGGGGGAACATCACCCTACAGTTAACCTAATCTCACCCATGCCTAGAGGCGGAGGGTGGCACCCTGGTAATGCAACTAGCGCCCCCCACTCAACTATGGTTTGCCCTAATAGGCTCTATAATGTCCTGACAAAATGATTGAGGGGATCCTAATACCGCCACCTATCAACCTCAATAATTACATACAAGGCTCAATGACAACACCAGCATTGAACCACTAACTATATAAATACACAGTGGCCCAGAGATTGGCCAATGAATCTTATATGTTTCTATCGGAATAATAATCTGCCTAAATATACTGTATATTAGAAATGATAGTTCCAATTGATACAAGAGTAAGGGATGGAAGGAAGGTTCCCTCATAAGAGGAGTATACCCATTAAAGGTTGTAATTAGCCACTGATAGCAGTAATCCCAATTAGGTATTCATATAAAATATTACAGTCTTCTTATCCCAAATATGTTTGTGGTGTTTAGTAGGAACATATCCAAATGCAACTCATGTAAGAATGGTGACCTGGAATACTTGGGGGTAACCCACAAAAGCAGGAGGACATGACAACTCCATGACTCAGGTTGGATGTGACCCAACAACAGAGTAGCAGGACCAAGCTGAGGACCACTGAGCCTCAGTGCTTTGGTTTTAATCATAAAGTCCATGTCTGATTACTGCATAATCATAATATAATATTAGTAGTTTAATATTAATACTAAAAAAAACCATAAGAACCCTGCTGCTCAGTTGAGTGACGGTCACTGTTCCCCCAATCCTTCCAATTTGGGCTAAGTAGAGACTGAACAGAAAAATTACAGTATATTTTTTATGTAACTAAAGTAGGTACTGATACCTCCATCTACTATTAGCTGCAGCCTTTCAAGCTCACTTAAATGTAATTAATATGTCTATCTATGACCACAACCACACAGTCTACAAATGAGGCCGAGTGCAGGTCCTGACATCGCAGTCCACAATAGGACTGTGAATGTCAGCTATGTGAGTCCTGCCTTATATCGTTCCGACCAGAGTTCTCCTGTAATTTGTATTCAACTCCAGAGCTGAATTCACAATTCTGCAAGATTTATCGAAGAAATACATTTCTTGCTGGCTCAATCTATTTGTGAACCATACGCTGGTATCTTCCATTACAGAAGGAGTCCTCTTTGCACCAGAAATGAAGTATAATGTAGATAAAAAACTGGATTTCACACTCTATTATATGAGCTCAGCTAAGTCTGTTGATAAGCTTGTCTACTAAATCGAATAACTAGCAGAATTATGAATGCGGCTCTGGTCTATATATAAGGAAAATAATAAGTTGTCACAGCTTCCAAATTTTGTGTACACTAATATAATGTGTAAAATGTAGGGGATGAATATATATTCTACACAGAAACATGCAAACTAAGAGGGCCCCACTATTAAGTGGTGTGAATACTCACTCTATGGTGACACATGGCATTAGCCGGGAAGCCTATAGTGACACAGCTGGGCGCTGTACTATGCCATGGGAAGCCTTGTCCACTCACAAGGGTGCTGAAAGCTATTGCCACATCACACCAGGAAACCCTCAATGAGCCCAGTTTACAAATATTATTCTCATGATTATGTAAAAAGGAAACAGGAGATGACTCAAGACTGAGTAGGACGCACTGTAGAGCCTGCCTTGTCTTAGCTCTAGGTCACAGTTATTAAAGTAGTGAGTAATGTGCTCAGAGACGTCAAACTTTCATACAACTAACTACACGTCATTCACCTAATACATCTGGGGAATTAGGAACATCTTGGCCACTGAGCCAATGATTCATCCACCACGTTCTTAATCACAATACATAGGAAGGATGACGAGATAAGGATAACGCACAGCTTGTTGTAGTGCTACATCCTCAGTATAGCCCATAGTATAGCACTAAATCTGCCGTACACATCATAGTATAAGTATAACACTGTCCTGTGCAATCGATGTAGGATATATGACCCACAGAATTTTCGAGAATATATTCTAACAAGAGATGCCAACAAGAGCCATGTGAACATTGGCAGCAGTGGGCATCAAATTGGCATCAATTGCATAGATAGAACTGAAATACATGATCAACTAAAAGAACAAGCGATATTGCAAAAATATATAACTAATGTGTAATAATGATTAAGGGACTATACTCAAAATTGCAAGTTATCCCCTATCCATAGCATAGGGATTAGCTTGCTGATTACTGGGGTCTAACCTTTGGGACCCTCAACGATCCTGTGATTGGGACTCTTGAACTTAAGAAAAGGGATCAGCAGCATCATCTTGAATGGAGCAGAAGTGTACATGTTCCACTTGATCCCAATTCATTGGCTATAGGACTGCTGGAAACAACAGTACCATAGACAATGAATGGAGCGGATGTGCAGTGTGTGCACCTCTGCTCCAATAAAAACAGGACTACAAAGTCCCATTCTTGGGGTTCCAGAGTCCTGATCTCAGGATTACAACAGGTCCCAGCAGTTGGACCACCAACGATCAGAAACTTAATTCCTAACATGTTACTTTGGGACCATTTCTTTAAATATATCAGGGGACAAAACTAATGCTGACATCTATATTTTGTAAGATAAGAATATAATGCCAAATGTATTATTGTGATTTCAGCAATGTACTGTAATGAAGATATTTGTATGTATATATTCATTACACTACAGGGCTGAAATCACAATAATACCTGTGGCATTAGATTCTTATCCAAGAATATATAGAGGTCAGCATTAATTTTGTCCCCTGGTATACATTTGATTACTAGTGGTTTGATCGCCCCCCAATAAACAGTCTGCATGAAGAACATCAATCTATACAGTCTACGTACAGTGTATATGAAAACACCTTACCTGTAGCTCATGCAGCCGAGATAGCCCCCTCTTGAAGAATATGTCAGTTAAGAAGCTGGCAGAGGAGGGTCCGGGGACATCTGCCAGGGACTTGTGTCTTTTGATGATTTTCTCTGGATTTTTAAACATAGACTCAGCCAATAGCTCAGTGAAGTTCCTGAATAGCGAAGTCCTATTGACCAGCTTGAGTGACTGTGCCATCCTGGGCAGTGAGAGGATGGTACCTGTGTGTGCGGCATCTTTCTGCTATGCCAACCCTCCTATTTATACTTAAACAGAAACCATAATCCTGCTGTAAAATAGGCTGGAAATGTTTAGAGAGTGCACACCCCTTCTCATTATCATCATCCCCCTCCTTTTCAGAAGTTACATCATCCTACATGAGAAATACTATTCCTAGTAAGTTATTAATGGAGAGGGACAGGTTAAACAGAAGAGGCAGGAGGGGTTAATGCCCACCGCATGCCCTCCACGTGTGCGGCTTGTGACTGCTTGTAGACCATAGTGTGCACAGAGGGCCACTAGTGGGATCTGCATTAACCATTAATGGAACTTAACAGTCTGAAAACTAATAGAAAATTACGAGTTGACTCTTGCTGTATCTATGTCTATGTTGGAGAATGAAATGTGCTCCGGTCTTCGAACATGTTGTTATATATTACTGAAAACATTTAACAATATATATAGTAAAAACTCTAAGTTCCGGCCAATCAGAGTGCTTCATTCAGGATCGTAAAGATATGAATGCTATGACTTTCATTCTAGTGATAAATGTGACATGGTTTGGAGCCTAGTAATTAGTTTTAGTAATGTCCTGTATGGAGACACAAACTATATTATTTGGAGCTGTGGTCTACGTGCTGGAGCCCGAGAGCCACCTGTGGCCACTGATTTCAGAACAATGGTGTTCACAGTCACACTGGTCATACAAGCCATCAGAGTAGATTCTGCTATGATCCCATTCGGATTGCTACTAATACAATGATAACACCTTGGGAATGGGAAGAAATCCTTCTGTTCATGGTTAGAACTTCCCAGGAGTATTAGGAAATGTGAAATGGTCATAGTCAATGCAAAGATTATTATCAACCAAATTTTATTCGCATCTACAGTATCTTTGCCGATAGGAGAGAATTGCAGATTTGTCAATCCTAACCCAGTACATCGGAGTTACTGGCCTCAGACAGACTAGGATCAGTGTCTGACCTGAATCAATTCTGCAGATTCCAAGTGTTTAAGCGCTTTCAAAATTCGGCAACTTTTGCCATTTTCACACCAGCTCTATAGCAAAATAGAAGGAGCTGGGGTGGTAGAGGACGTGGCTACACCTTTCCATCAAATTTCTCAAGAGTGGCAGCATTCCTTAAGACGGAAATGTTACTCCAACTGTAATAACATTTTTGGTGAGGCGTATAGAGGTACATGCCACTGATAAGTGCCAAATTCATTAAGTAGAGAGCACATCTTAATGAATTTCACATGTCTTATTCCTGTACGACCCTCATTAAGGCTGATGTATGATGAATCAGGGCCTTTATGCTCCAGTCCACACTTGAGCCTAAGATGTCAGAGGCATGAGGGCAGTAATACACACTAGGTGGCAGTATTACCCTCGTCAGATGCTACTCGCTCCTGGGCGATGAAGAATTCTGCCTTGACTTATAACACAACCGGAACTTATAAACTAGTTAGTGTTAATTTAGGGCAGGCCAACGTTGACTTCCCACAGTCCTCAGAGCAGAGTTCTCACCACAGCTCTCAGGAGTCTGCACACAGGGGCAATAACAACTCACCATGTAACTTGCTTGCCTCAGGAAAAGGGTCACTCTTACATCCAGCCCCAGGAATCTTTCCATAATCAAACCTCCTACTCAGTCCAGTACACAGCAGGACTAAACTTTCTAGGCTACTATACAGCCATTCTCTGGCTACGATCTTAGCAATAGATTTTCCAGGATAGAAGACTTTTAAACTTAATTTCCCAAGATTAAAGGGCTTTGCAATGCTGATGCTATATAACAAAATATTGAGATGAACTTTCGTTAATGACCAAATACTTATTTTCCACCATAATTTGCAAAATAAATCTTGCCAAATCAGACAAGGTGATTTTCTGGATTTGTTTTCTCATTTTGACTCTCATAGTTGTGGTCTACCTATGATGTCAATTACAGGCCTCTCTCATCTTTTTAAGTGGGAGAACTCACACAATTGGTGGCTGACTAAATACTTTTTCCCCACTGTATATAGTAGTCTCAGTGTATCATTTGTTGTGGATGCTAATCAAATCATATAGCGGGCTGCAAACAGGTCGTCGGATGATGGGGCTACAGATGTGCTTTGCACTGCGTATTCAGTCAAGGATTCAGACATGCCCCCTGACAATTCCATTTAGTTCAATAATGGAAAAGGAGTCCAAGAGATAAACGTTTGGACTCCCTTTTAGATCCCATAGTTTGATGTGCATTATGTTGTAAGCAATTGTTTCAATTTATAAAAGAAAAGGAGAGAATTGCCCCCCGTTGCAATGTTTTGCAAATGACCACGTCTCACCTGACAAATCGACTCTATTCCTCTTCTCTGAAGAGAAACGAAAAAGTAAATGAATAAAACTATGTGATTGTGAACAAATCACCTTCCTGAGCCGAGTTCTGTAAATGGGTCGTAATTTTTAGGTGCAACCGCTTATGCCCTTCTTTTTGCACCTGATTTTCTGTTTGATGTTGAAACTTTCACACTTTATTAAAACTGCAGTAAAGAAAAAAGTGGAGGAGCTTCCTGTCACCAGCAATGAGATGGCATCTTTCATTTTCAGTGGGGAATTTCAAAAAAAGAGAACTGAAATCTGATTACCGTATTTCATTTGGATGACGACTTTAACTTTCCTGACATGATAAATCATACCCGTGACAGACAGAGGTGCAACTAATGCGCAACTTTAATGTCACATTTTATCTAATTTTAGGATCATTTATACATCTTACTTGATTAAAATTACAATGTGAGTTATAATGAGGGTTCTTTATAATGACTGGCCTATAAAAATAGAAGAAACATTGTCATTTGAAGCATTGTTTAGATACGTGATTTTAACATGTTCTTAATATGGGTAGATTCTTGTATCTGTTTTATGTGATGTGTGTCTCCTGTCTCCTCAGTGCCACCATATAGACAACTATATGTTCAATGAAGGTTTTTGTTTCTGATTGGTTTCTGTGTTTTTCCAAATAATCCCCTCCCAAAAATGTTTGTCCGGCAGATATATGTGTACATAATGATTGACGTATTATATGATTATGTATTTTTCTTACATAAATTACCTGCCTAGTTTAGGATTTGCTGTTTAATGCACTCATATATAAGTCTACGGGGGCAAGAATTGGGTGACATTATTACAATATGGAGGCCACATAAGGGGACATCATTTATGGGATCCAAAATTGGGGGACATTATTACTATAAGGGGACCACATAAGGGGCAATAATAATTTATGGGGTCAGAATTTTGGGTTATAATTACTATACTAGTGCCATAAGAGAGAAATTACCATATGGGGCCACCTAGTGGGACATTATTAATGTTTGGGGGCCATATAGAAGGATATTATTAGTATATGAGGCCATATGGGGGAAGTTGTTAATGTATGGATCCACAAGGTGAATGTTACTAATGGTTGGAACCATATAGGGGAATATCACTACTATATTGGGCCCACAAAGAGGGATGTTACACCTGTATGGGGGCATAATAGGTGGACAATATTACTATATACTGTAGGTGCCACGGTTTTGGGCAGTTTTACTGTATTTGGGCACGAAGGGGACATAAGCATTACTACTGTATCTGGGACACATAGGTGAATACTGTGCTGCACTTTTCTGTACACTATTACTGTGGGACAAAAGGGAGGTACTGTTATTGTAGAAGTGTGGGAAAAGTGAGGAGGGTACTCTAAGGCTTCTTTTACACTTACCGGCTTTTTGCGGCCCGTTATTGCGGGCCTTTTTTGCGGGCCGTATTGCTGCAATTTTCACGGTCTGCCACAATAATGGACCGCAAAAAACTTGCGGATCGCCGTTTTTCGGATTTCCAATACTATGGAAAAAGTATTGGAAGAAAAACTGGAAGTCACGGTGCACCGCAAAAACAAGTTTCCGTTGTTTTTGCGGCCCCATTGATTTTTTATGGGGGCCGTGTTCGTCGTAAGCCATGAAAAAGATCGAGCAGGCTTTTTTCACAGCCGTAAATACGGCCCTCACGGCCATACGGCGTACGGCGCTCCATGGAATTATTGCTGCCCTTTTTTGCGGCCCCATAGAAATCTATTGAGGCCGCAAAAACGGGCCGCAAAATCACGGTAAGTGTAAAAGAAGCCTAAAAGTCATCAGCCACAGAGATCTGTGTTACATTTTGCAGAGATGTGTTGTGGATGCAAGAAGTCACAGCGGTCTTCATTTTTGTGTGTTTTTTTTATGCGTTTTTATTCCATTTTTGCCCCTGCCTTTTTTGTCTCTTGATGGTGTGTCATGCTTTAAATAAAGCTGCTTTATTTTTGATACTTCCTTTTTATTTGGCTTTGACAAAACTTTATTGATATACTTAAATGTGGATTACATGCATTTTTTCTGTTTCCACCTCGCATGTGCATTTTTTACCTGTCGATTTTCTGTATCTAATGTAAGTCTATGGGGAAATTCCGCACAGAAAAATCAGCGCACACACAAGAGCAATGGACATGTTGCGGATTTGAAACAGGCACCGTCGGTCCCTTTGCAATGAGTAAAAAAAAGCACAGATTTCTATAAATCCCATCCACTTTCCTGGAACTTTAAGACGCTGTGCTTTTGCAAGAAAAAACACATGAAAAGCTCATCGTAAGAACCTTGGACTGAAAAAACAAAAAATAATATTTTTGAAACAATTATGTGGATTTTTTGGGGTTTGTTAAAAATAAAAGGGGCTTCCCAGTAAACTCAAGGCATTATCAGTTCCTGAAATTGTGTCTAGTCATTACAGAATGAATGATCCACCAACCATGAAGAGGTTAAAAAGCATCTGATCTTAGAGACCTGTCAATGTTTCAGCGCTGTCAGGGATCATTGAACGTTTGCTCCACAGCGCCTCCGACTGTAGGAACTGGAACAGCTGCTGATTCTGCTACTGTTGAGAATGTTCTGAGAATCAGAAGGCAAATCATGTTTTCCATTAACTAACCCATTGGATCCAAATTGAAGATGTTTATTCTAGAACAATAGGAAGATAAATCTGTTTACCATAGAAAATATGTGTATGCGGAGAATAAGAGATTTCATCAGGAAAGTGCACAATTGTTCAAAGTAACACCACGGGACCCATAAAACAAGCCTGGCAATTACTGTTAAGCTGCTGAGTCCCACAGTAATTTCAGACTCACTTTCTTATTACAAATTGCAGATCTAACACTTTTTCTACTTCATTGTGTTTATGATGATGAAATATTTGTCCATCTGAAATTAGCTGTAAAATTAGATACAATATTATCAAAGCCGCCGGCTCGCAGGAGGCCGCTTCCTGGCAGTATTCTGGCCTACAGACAAATGTTTTACAAGCTCTTATATTATTTTCAGCCTCCGGAGTCATTTGAAATAAAAAGAAAAACCTAACTGATTCAATATAACTAGGGGGATCCTTTCCTCTTTTTTTTAATAGAAATTTTATTGAGCAGAATGCAATGAGTTGGATTCATATAGGGACATTTATTTAGTTGTTAGTGGTCGTAACCATGGATACCTAAGCTACTGCAATGCCCTTCACACGGGGTAATCAGAAGAACTATACTACATTTTTAATAATTATTACACAACGACATATTGCGATAGGATAGGGTCGGATATTGGGATAGGATCTTGGAGATGGGAATACCCCTCTATTTTACGACCAATCAGAGCTTTCATCACTTACACTGCTTTGATAATATGGATGCTGTACTGTGATTGGTTTTTGCAGGCAACCTCATTTTTCTTTTAGACAGTTTTGAAAAATTTGATATACCGGCTATCAGTTACAGCCAGTTACTGGCTTCAACGGATGTTTGTTCATGTTTAGCACATAATCACTGAGATCAGTGATTGGCTTCCGCAGTCAGGTGATTGATCAATGGGATGTCATCACTTGTGGGACTGGGACATTAGAATGGTGGCACTGGAGTGGCAGGAGATTCAAGGGGGGGGGGAGTAATGCCTATTTCTCTACTTTGTAAATTATCCTACCCTAGGGCAAAGTTTGTAAAAATTGTGAAAGATTAATTTAAAGGATATGCCAAAAATATATTGTAGGTGTGGATACCACAAATGGGACCCATATTCATCTTGAGAACAGGGCCCCATTATATGCTCTTTTTGGTAGAGAGGTGGTCAGACATACTAGACACATTAGGACCCATTGGGTAATTGTGTGTAGGTCCCATTGGTGGTTTACATATTTACTATTCATTTACAGCATATCCCATAGATAAGTCATAAATGTAGGATATGAAAATGTCACTTTAATATATAAAAGGTCTGCAGTACGTTCTCTCAACTGGTTAGCTGCAGACAACCAGAATGTGATAGTTTAATAAGAAATTTTACTATACTTGTAAATTGTTGGATAGAAGTAATTTCCAGAGGTGGGCAAAAAGCAAAAAAATGGGTCTGAATGCAATACAAAGCAAAGGATTGTAAATTTATACAGGCAAACAAACATAATAGATGCGAGGGACTAAAAGGCCTGATACACAATAGATTGCTGGTGGCCGAATGATGGTACGACAACTCTGTCTTCAGATTCTTCCAGTCTGCTGAGCACTCCAGAGTTCTCTACGAGATAGCCCCTGTCAGTCTCACTGATGGCTAGTTTTGCCAAGAACAAAAGGATCAGACATGCCGAATCCTTATCTCCCCCAACATCATCTGTGAGAGGAGAGTTGTTGGACGCCATACACATTAGCCTGTTGGCCGAGCTCATTGATATTGGCGGGTTTGGCCGATGTTAGTGGAGCGCCCCCACTGCCGCAGGGCCGAGGGGTACCCGGTACCGGGCCTCTCTGTCTCAGTTCTGGAGTTGTCACGGTGGCTGGGCCCGGCCCGTGACCCTGCTGAGGGGCGTCCAATGAAGGTGGAGAGTGATGTGATGTTGTGGTGCGGTGCAGGTCGCAGTAAATAACGAGGACACCAGGTTGCAGTCTCTTTACCTCTTTACTGAAGGTCTCGAGGTGTCCAATCCAGGGCACTGTTAACCGGGCTGTCTGAGACCGGCCGGTCCGAAGGCACATCAGAAGTCCCCTTAACAGGTGGGAATCAGCGTCTACCTTCTAGCGCCTGTGTGTTGTAGTCCTTCCCTGCTGAGCACCCCGGGATAGTCCTCACAACTGATTCTGTCTGTCTCTGATGCTCGTTCTCTCCGTCCCCCAGATGATATGGTTAGGACGCACCCGTATGACGGGGTAGGCCTGGAGTTCTTCCGGGACCCTAGAGTCGCCCCTCTCCCACAGCTGCCTCCGTTGTCTACTTAGGTGTTTAGGGTGAGACAGCCAACCTATAATTGGCTATCCTGCCATGGTTTGCAGTAATGCTTAGAGTCTCTTACTTGCTCGGCGTTCCGGCCACCGACTGTTTGCGCCTCGGAAGGATGTTGCCTCGATCTTACAGCACGACTCCTTCTGGTCCTATCGCCTCTTTTGCTGTATTCCCGTTTTCTCACTTTTTGTCCTTTCTTAGGAATCTGTCAGGATCCCATCCCTGGCAGGTCCTCTCTAGCTCTTCCCAGCTACTTCCCCCTGTCTTCCTGTCCAACCCCCAGTTTTACCAGAGTGTGAGGAGTGGCCTGCTAGATAGAACCACTCCCCCTGGTGGCCGGAGTGTGAAATGTAGTATGTGTGTTACCTGGTCAGGTGAACTCCTTTAGTGCAATCAAACGTAACATCACTCCCCTTAGTGGCAGAGCGACGTTACTGCAACGACCAGGACTCTGGGGCACTGCACTCCCCCCCGGTTAAATCCAGTACTCCCGGACTGGAAAAACAAGAACAACAATACATGTTAATAGAAAACACACAAAATTGTGAAATATCATAAACAATTAAACAACAGTGCTTCCCTTTATGGGAGGTGAGGACTCTTGAACGTTGCGAAAGTTAGGTCATGCACAGTTTATGACTCTCACTTCAATGGTTGAAACAGCGGGGACCCCGGGTAAACAAAGGGGTCCCCTTTAGAAGTTTTTGGAGCAATTCACTGTCCATTACTCCGTTTGTCCATTTTAAAACCTGTAACAAAAGATAGGCACACAAACGTTTTCAACTAAATAGCAGCCCTCACTAATACCTCCAAGTTTTGTAGCGGAGGGGAGTTTGATTCTTGGTGCTGCGTGTGGACCTTCGCAGCACAGGGGTTGCTATTGGCCTAACAGGGCCCGCTATGCTTGCTACCGCTGGTGTAGTGCACTGTCTTCTAGCTACGCTTCTAGTGAGTCTGGGTAGCACTGGCAGGCTGGAGCTCTCAGGGCTGCTGCTACCAACAGTGGGTACGGCAGATTCGCCGATAGCAGAGGGAGGATTTGCCGGTTCAACGGTTGACATGACATCTTCAGGTAAGGCTTGCTGAGATTGCGGGCCTGGATGGTCTGGCACCACAATTAGTTCTGGTGGGTCCGGCTGGCGGAACGTTAGAACAGGTACCATGATGGCCTGATTTATCTGAGTCCAGGACTGGGGAAAATCACCAAGAACAGTGTGTATCATCTTCTCCCTTTCTACAGGTGGGGAGGTTCCTTGATCCATTTCCCTCTCTCTCAACTTATCAGGGCAGACTTTCAGGTGGTCCCTGGATATCGCCGTCGAAGGTCTCCCCTCCATCCTTGCTGATGAGACAAACCTTTGTGTTGTCGAAATCGGATGGCAGGATGGTATACGGTTCCGCTTCCCATTGGTCGTCGAGTTTGTGTAGCCTCCTCTTTCGTTTGAGTACGTGCTCACCGGGTGACAAGGGAATCGCAGGTGCATGCTGGTTGTAGTCTCTTTCTTGTTTTTGTCTAGCCTGGGCGAGACTTCTTTCCACGCATTCCTGTACTTTGCGGTACTTTCGCTGCCTTTCTGCATCCCAATCTGCATCCGGCGAGGTATCTTCGGGGACTAGGACCCCCATGTCCAGGTCAACAGGTAACTTGCTAGATCTTCCTCGCATCAGGTACGCTGGAGTGCAGTTGGTGGAATTTACTGGGATATGATTGTATATGTCCACCAAGTCAGGCAGCTTTGTCGGCCACAGGTTCCGCTC
Organism: Ranitomeya variabilis; assembly: GCF_051348905.1. Taxonomy (NCBI): domain Eukaryota; kingdom Metazoa; phylum Chordata; class Amphibia; order Anura; family Dendrobatidae; genus Ranitomeya; species Ranitomeya variabilis. The sequence goes on from NC_135234.1 coordinate 656,891,209, forward strand.
CTCTATGGGCAAGGTCTTCAGTAAGTCGATCACCACTTGGTTCATCTTTTCGCACATCCCGTTGGTTTGGGGATGGTACGGTGTGGTTCTGATCTTCTTACACCCGTACAGATGGCAGAACTCTTGGAACACCTCTGCTTCGAATGCTGGTCCCTGATCGGTCAGTACCTTCTCCGGGTACCCATAAGGCCTACAAAAGTACTGCTGGAAGGCCTTGGCAGCCGTCCTGGCCGTTAGATTCAGCGTGGCATTCTGTTGGTTCTTGTACTGGTTCTTCACATGATGGGAGTACTGAGCGACTTTGGGGCGATGGAACGCAGGCAACTCTATCTCTTTAAGTGCCTCTGGGTCCTCCCCCGTTTCTGGCAAATTGGACATTCGGGACAAGGCATCGGCATTCGCATTCTTGCATCCTGCCCGGTACTTGATGGTGAAGTCATAGTTGGATAGCCGGGCCATCCACCGCTGTTCCAAGGCCCCGAGTTTGGCTGTATCCAAGTGTGTCAGTGGATTATTATCCGTGAAGACGGTGAACTTCGCCGAGGCCAGGTAGTGTTTGAACCTCTCTGTCACTGCCCAGATGATGGCAAGGAACTCCAGTTTAAAGGAACTGTAGTTGTCAGGGTTCCTTTCTGTGGGACGGAGCTTCCTGCTGGCGTAAGCGATCACCCTCTCTTTGCCTTTCTGGACCTGGGACAGCACGGCTCCCAATCCCACATTACTGGCATCCGTGTACAGCACAAACGGTTGGTCGTATTCGGGGTAGGCCAGTACCTCTTCTCCCGTCAGTGCCGACTTCAAACAAGTGAAGGATCCTTCCAGCCCCTCATTCCAGTCAAATGGGGTGTTCTTCCCCTTGGTCTTCCTTGATTGGCCCACCAACAGGTCTTGCAAGGGTGCGGCCTTCTTGGTGAAGTCCTTGATGAACCTTCGGTAATAGCCTACCAGCCCAAGGAACTGCCGGACTTCGTGGAGGTTGCTGGGCTTTGGCCAGTCTTGGATCACCGTGACCTTGTCGGGGTCTGGGGCTACTCCTTCAGCACTCACCACATGGCCCAGGTACTGCACTTTGGGTTTCAGCAGATGGCACTTGGACGGTTTCACCTTTAAGCCAAAGTTGGACAGGGCTTCAAACACCTCAGCCAGGTGCTTCAGATGGTCTTCGTAGGTCTTAGAGAAGACAATGACATCATCCAAATACAGCAGTACGGTTTCAAAGTTCTTGTGCCCCAGACAGCACTTCATCATCCTCTGGAACGTCCCCGGGGCATTGCACAATCCGAAGGGCATGTAGTTGAATTCGCAGAGACCCATCGGTGTCGTGAAGGCCGTCTTCTCTTTGTCCGCCTCCGCCACGGGAACCTGCCAGTACCCACTGGTGAGATCTAAGGTAGAGAAGTAGTTAGCAGATTTTAAGGCAGCCAGAGACTCCTCTATCCTGGGCAGTGGGTATGCATCCTTATGTGTAATGCGATTCAACTGCCTGTAATCAACGCACATCCTCATTGTGCCATCTTTCTTTTTAACAAGGACTAATGGAGCTGCCCAGGGGCTACAACTGTCTCTCACCACCCCAGCCTCCTTCATTTCTCGCAACATGTCCTTGGCACACTGGTAATGAGCTGGGGGTACAGGGCGGTATCTCTCTTTTATGGGCCGATGATCTCCCGTGGGGATATGATGTTGGATCCCTTTCACCTGTCCAAAATCTGAGGTGTTTGCTAAATACCCGCTCGTACTCGTGAACCACCCTGTAGGCCCCCTGTTTCTGATGGGATGGGGTGGAGTCAGTGCCCACATGCAATTCTCGACACCAATCTTTCGAGTGCCCCGCAGAACCGTTGTCCTCCGCCAGGTTAGACGGGGCCAAGGGTCCAGTTGTCTGTATCACACTATTATTGACAGCGAACAGTTTGGCAAGCGTGGCATACTTGGTGAGATGGACCTCTTCCTCCCCACAATTAAGGACACGTACTGGCACCCTCCCCTTGCGGACGTCGACCACCCCCCTGGCTGTTAGGAGAGTGGCCTTATTGTCTGAATAGACGGGTTCTACCAGGGCCTGGTAGTCCTTACCCCTAAGGCCTATGGCTGCCCGACACCATATCAACATCTCACTCCTGGGAGGTATCGCGATAGGATTTGAATCACTCACAGTGACACGACCAATTTCACCACCAGTCAGCTCTACCTGCTGTCTCTGCATCAGAGCTCTGATTTCTTTTTGCAGGGCGCGTTGTTCACTGTAGCCAGCAGTTTCTGCTACCTGTTGCAACAAGACGATAACTTCTGCAAGACAATTTTCTATAACATTGGTGCCAATAGTCATCATGGGATTACATTTACGGCGGTCAATATCAACAATTACAATCCCCTGGGCCTTCAATTCCACCCGCCCCACCTTGATGGTGACCTCTTTATACCCCACTTGTGGCAATGGCTGACCATTACTGGCTATGATGGTGAAATCGTCATCGGGGCCACGAGTAATATCGGTGTCCTCCCAATACCGTTTATAAAGCACGTAAGGCATAGTCGTCACCTGAGAACCGGTGTCCAGCAGAGCGTTCATGGGGATACCGTCGATCACAACAGGAAGAACTGGCCGCCCTCCAACGTATTTGGCTCTCCAATGCTGCGGGCCTGATCGTCCTACTCCTGGGGGTTGGCCCTTTGCCCCAGGGGTTGCTCGTTTAAAGGACAGTACCTTGCCAGGTGGCCCACCTGGTGACAGCGGCGGCAGATGGGTCGTCCGTCCCGATGGAAGCGATCGTCGTCCCGGCCTCTGGTCAGCGGAGTCCTCCTCTGTCGCATCCAGGGGACATCTTCTGGTCTGGAGGCCAGCTGGATCTTCTCCTTGGGAGCCTCCTGTAGGGACTGCACCGTCCGGGCTAGGGCAGCAACGCTCTTGGTCAGCTCCTGCATCTGGAGGCGGAGTCCTGCAGGGGAGTCGTCCTCTAGGCTCTGGGCAGGGCCGGACTGGCCATCGGGCACTTCTGGCAAATGCCAGAAGGGCCGGTGCCAGTAGTGGGCCGCTCGATCCGCCTCCCCCCGCCGTCGCATTCAACTATACCGGCGTATAGACGCCGGTACAGTTGAAGTCAATGATGAAGGAGAGAGCGTCTACAGACGCTCCTCTCCCATCATTCCCCGCTCTGCCTCTGACACTGCGGGTGCGAGATGACGTCATATCATTGCGCACCTGCTGTGTCCCGGGCAGATTGCACGCTGCTGAGACAGAGACAGGAGCAGGAAGGCGGAAGCAACGCTGGCAAGAGGAGAGGTGAGGAGAGTTTTTTTTTTTCTGGACTGTGGGGCCATTCTCAGAGGAGGTGAGGGGAGGGGGTGGAGGAAGAGAAGAGATGTGGGCTGTGCTCTGTGCTGTATACTACTGTGGGCTGTATATAGTTCTCTGTGGGCTGTGCTCTGTGCTGTATACTATTGTGGGCTGTATATAGTTATCTGTGGGCTGTGCTCTGTGCTGTATACTACTGTGGGCTGTATATAGTTCTCTGTGGGCTGTGCTCTGTGCTGTATACTACTGTGGGCTGTATATAGTTCTCTGTGGGCTGTGCTCTGTGCTGTATACTACTGTGGGCTGTATATAGCTCTCTGTGGGCTGTGCTCTGTGCTGTATACTACTGTGGGCTGTATATAGATCTCTGTGGGCTGTTCTCTGTGCTGTATACTATTGTGGGCTGTATATAGTTCTCTGTGGGCTGTGCTCTGTGCTGTATACTACTGTGGGCTGTATATAGTTCTCTGTGGGCTGTGCTCTGTGCTGTATACTATTGTGGGCTGTATATAGTACTCTGTGGGCTGTGCTCTGTGCTGTATACTATTGTGGGCTGTATATAGTACTCTGTGGGCTGTGCTCTGTGCTGTATACTACTGTGGGCTGTATATAGTTCTCTGTGGGCTGTGCTCTGTGCTGTATACTACTGTGTGCTCTGTGCTATATATAGTACTCTGTGGGCTGTGCTCTGTGCTGTATACTGCTGTGGGCTGTATATAGTTCTCTGTGGGCTGTGCTCTGTGCTGTATACTACTGTGTGCTCTGTGCTATATATAGTACTCTGTGGGCTGTGCTCTGTGCTGTATACTGCTGTGGGCTGTATATAGTTCTCTGTGGGCTGTGCTCTGTGCTGTATACCACTTTGGGCTGTATATAGTTCTCTGTGGGCTGTGCTCTGTGCTGTATACCACTGTGGGCTGTATATAGTTCTCTGTGGGCTGTGCTCTGTGCTGTATACTATTGTGGGCTGTATATAGTTCTCTGTGGGCTGTGCTCTGTGCTGTATACTACTGTGGGCTGTATATAGTTCTCTGGGCTGTGCTCTGTGCTGTATACTACTGTGGGCTGTATATAGTTCTCTGTGGGCTGTGCTCTGTGCTGTATACTACTGTGGGCTGTATATAGTTCTCTGTGGGCTGTGCTCTGTGCTGTATACCACTGTGGGCTGTATATAGTTCTCTGTGGGCTGTGCTCTGTGCTGTATACCACTGTGGGCTGTATATAGTTCTCTGTGGGCTGTGCTCTGTGCTGTATACCACTGTGGGCTGTATATAGTTCTCTGTGGGCTGTGCTCTGTGCTGTATACCACTGTGGGTTGTATATAGTTCTCTGTGGGCTGTGCTCTGTGCTGTATACCACTGTGGGCTGTATATAGTTCTCTGTGGGCTGTGCTCTGTGCTGTATACCACTGTGGGCTGTATATAGTTCTCTGTGGGCTGTGCTCTGTGCTGTATACCACTGTGGGCTGTATATAGTTCTCTGTGGGCTGTGCTCTGTGCTGTATACCACTGTGGGCTGTATATAGTTCTCTGTGGGCTGTGCTCTGTGCTGTATACCACTGTGGGCTGTATATAGTTCTCTGTGGGCTGTGCTCTGTGCTGTATACTACTGTGGGCTGTATATAGTTCTCTGTGGGCTGTGCTCTGTGCTGTATACTACTGTGGGCTGTATATAGTTCTCTGGGCTGTGCTCTGTGCTGTATACTACTGTGGGCTGTATATAGTTCTCTGTGGGCTGTGCTCTGTGCTGTATACTACTGTGGGCTGTATATAGTTCTCTGTGGGCTGTGCTCTGTGCTGTATACTACTGTGGGCTGTATATAGTTCTCTGTGGGCTGTGCTCTGTGCTGTATACTACTGTGGGCTGTATATAGTTCTCTGTGGCTGTGCTCTGTGCTGTATACTACTGTGGGCTGTATATAGTTCTCTGGGCTGTGCTCTGTGCTGTATACTACTGTGGGCTGTATATAGTTCTCTGTGGGCTGTGCTCTGTGCTGTATACCACTGTGGGCTGTATATAGTTCTCTTTGGGCTGTGCTCTGTGCTGTATACCACTGTGGGCTGTATATAGTTCTCTGTGGGCTGTGCTCTGTGCTGTATACTACTGTGGGCTGTATATAGTTCTCTGTGGGCTGTGCTCTGTGCTGTATACTACTGTGGGCTGTATATAGTTCTCTGTGGGCTGTGCTCTGTGCTGTATACTACTGTGGGCTGTATATAGTTCTCTGTGGGCTGTGCTCTGTGCTGTATACTACTGTGGGCTGTATATAGTTCTCTGGGCTGTGCTCTGTGCTGTATACTACTGTGGGCTGTATATAGTACTCTGTGGGCTGTGCTCTGTGCTGTATACCACTGTGGGCTGTATATAGTTCTCTGTGGGCTGTGCTCTGTGCTGTATACCACTGTGGGCTGTATATAGTTCTCTGTGGGCTGTGCTCTGTGCTGTATACTACTGTGGGCTGTATATAGTTCTCTGTGGGCTGTGCTCTGTGCTGTATACTACTGTGGTCTGTATATAGTTCTCTGGGCTGTGCTCTGTGCTGTATACCACTGTGGGCTGTATATAGTTCTCTGTGGGCTGTGCTCTGTGCTGTATACCACTGTGGGCTGTATATAGTTCTCTGTGGGCTGTGCTCTGTGCTGTATACTACTGTGGGCTGTATATAGTTCTCTGTGGGCTGTGCTCTGTGCTGTATACTACTGTGGTCTGTATATAGTTCTCTGGGCTGTGCTCTGTGCTGTATACTACTGTGGGCTGTATATAGTTCTCTGTGGGCTGTGCTCTGTGCTGTATACTACTGTGGGCTGTATATAGTTCTCTGTGGCTGTGCTCTGTGCTGTATACTACTGTGGGCTGTATATAGTTCTCTGTGGGCTGTGCTCTGTGCTGTATACCACTGTGGGCTGTATATAGTTCTCTGTGGGCTGTGCTCTGTGCTGTATACCACTGTGGGCTGTATATAGTTCTCTGTGGGCTGTGCTCTGTGCTGTATACCACTGTGGGCTGTATATAGTTCTCTGTGGGCTGTGCTCTGTGCTGTATACTACTGTGCTATATATAGTTCTCTGTGGGCTGTGCTCTGTGCTGTATACCACTGTGGGCTGTATATAGTTCTCTGTGGGCTGTGCTCTGTGCTGTATACCACTTTGGGCTGTATATAGTTCTCTGTGGGCTGTGCTCTGTGCTGTATACTACTGTGGGCTGTATATAGTTCTCTGTGGGCTGTGCTCTGTGCTGTATACTACTGTGGGCTGTATATAGTTATCTGGGCTGTGCTCTGTGCTGTATACTACTGTGGGCTGTATATAGTTCTCTGGGCTGTGCTCTGTGCTGTATACTACTGTGGGCTGTATATAGTTCTCTGTGGGCTGTGCTCTGTGCTGTATACTACTGTGGGCTGTATATAGTTCTCTGTGGGCTGTGCTCTGTGCTGTATACCACTGTGGGCTGTATATAGTTCTCTGTGGGCTGTGCTCTGTGCTGTATACCACTGTGGGCTGTATATAGTTCTCTGTGGGCTGTGCTCTGTGTTGTATACTACTGTGGGCTGTATATAGTTCTCTGTGGGCTGTGTTCTGTGCTGTATACTACTGTGGGCTGTATATAGTTCTCTGTGGGCTGTGCTCTGTGCTGTATGCCACTGTGGGCTGTATATAGTTCTCTGTGGGCTGTGCTCTGTGCTGTATACTACTGTGGGCTGTATATAGTTCTCTGTGGGCTGTGCTCTGTGCTGTATACTACTGTGGGCTGTATATAGTTATCTGGGCTGTGCTCTGTGCTGTATACTACTGTGGGCTGTATATAGTTCTCTGGGCTGTGCTCTGTGCTGTATACTACTGTGGGCTGTATATAGTTCTCTGGGCTGTGCTCTGTGCTGTATACTACTGTGGGCTGTATATAGTTCTCCGTGGGCTGTGTTCTGTGCTGTATACTACTGTGTGCTATGTGCTATATATAGTACACTGTGGGCTGTGCTGTATGTAGTACTCTGTGGGCTGTGCTGTATATAGTACTCTGTGGGTTGTGCTGTATATAGTTCTCTGTGGGCTGTGCTGTATATAGTACTCTGTGGGCTGTGCTGTATATAGTACTCTGTGGGCTGTGCTGTATATATTACTCTGTGGGCTGTGCTGTATATATTACTCTGTGGGCTGTGCTGTATATATTACTCTGTGGGCTGTGCTGTATATATTACTTTGTGGGCTGTGCTGTATATATTACTTTGTGGGCTGTGCTGTATATATTACTCTGTGGGCTGTGCTGTATACTACTGTGTGGACTGTGCTGTGTACTTCTACGTGGGCTGTGCTGTATACTACTGTGTGGTCTGTGCTGTATACTACTGTGTGGTCTGTGCTGAATACTGCTGTGTGGGCTGTGTTATCTACTACTTGGGCTGTGCTATAGTCTGCAGGCTGTGCTGTATACTATGCGGTTTGTGCTATATAATATGCGGGCTTTGCTATATACTATGGGGAGTATATTATATTCTATACTATGGGGGGCTGCATTATATTCTATGGGGGGCTACATTATATATTATGGGGAGGTGGGCTGTATTATATTCTATGGGGGTTACATACTCTGGGGTGGCTGCATTATACTCTGTGGTTGGTGTATTATACTCTGGGGTGGCTGCATTATACTATATGTGGGCTGCATGATACTCATGATGATCGAGGACTATGGGGAATACGTTATACTATATGAAGAACTATGGGGTGGATTATACTATGGGAAGTGAATTGTACTACATGGATGACTGTGGCGGTGCATTATACTATATGGAGCACTATGAGGAGTGTATTATGCTATATGGAGGACTATGAGGAGTGTATTATACTATGTTGAGGACTGAGCAGTGTATTTTAATATATGGAGGACTATAGGGAGTGTATTATACTATATGGAGGACTATGGAGCACATTATAATATATGGAGGACTATGGGGTGTATTTTACTAAACAAGTAAAATGCTGCATATTCAGATTGTTTTTGCTGGAACAAAAAGCCTTGTTGTCAGCAGCACATTGCCAGTGTAAACTGTAGATGTGCTGCTGAAAACATGATACTGTATGGTGATCTGTTAGTGATCTATTAGTGATCGTTCTGTCCCATCATTATTCCTCAGCTGGTGGAAAGAGGCCGGGAAACAAGCGTTGAACAACTTCCGTATTGTCGATCAAACTCATTTAGCGGCCTGAACTCAGCGCTTGTAAATACAACCGAAATGCTTCTGTGTGATGTGGAATATGTTAGCTTTTGGGGCCCCATTTTAAACTTTGCCTAGGGCCCCACTTTGCCTAAAACCGGCCCTGCCTACAAGTGTACAAAGACATTATACAGTCACCATGTGACAAGTGGGCCTGTGTAATTTCAAATGCCAGGGCTGAATTTTAGTCCCAGTCCGGCCCTGGCTCTGGGCGTCGGCCTCGGCGGCGACTGGGGCATCCGGCGCCACCTCCTGGTGGTATGTGAGAGCGGGACGCCTGGGTGGTATTGCACGGCTGGGCTGTCGCTCCTGCAGCGCCTGGATAGCTTTATCCTTGAATTGCGCAAAAGTCAAGTCTGGATTCTGCATGGCCAAGAAGTGTAGTTGGCCCCTTTGGTGACTGCACAGGAGCCCCTCAATGAACCGCTCTTTCAGGAGTTTATCCTCATCTTGCATGCTGCCGGGGTCACTCTGCTTAATGGCCCGCAGCGCCTCCTGGAGATTAAGGGCATAGTCCCGTAAGCTATCCTGCGGTCTCTGTTTACATCCATAGAAAGTCAATTTAATCTCTGTAGCAGTACGGGTATCGAAGGTGACTTTAAGCTTTGTAAAAACCTGTTGTGCCGTTCCCTTATACGCGGCAGGCCAGGACTTCACTTCTCTCAGAGCCGCCCCAAAGAGTTGGCCGATTATCATATGGACCTTCTGAGGCTCTGTCAGGGGATAGAACTCAAGCAGGCTGCAGATCCCTTCTTTAAAGTCAGTGAACGTATGCGACTCCCCGGAGTATCGTGGGAGCCAGGCTGCTCCGGGCAGGTACGGCATAGAGAAGGGCATTATGGCCTTTGTGGTAGTGGCAGTGTCCGACTGGCTGATGGGGGCAGCGGGTTCTGCGGCAATCGGTGGTGGTATTAGGGCCGGGGCTACGTCCGCTGCGGGGACCGGAGCTGCCCCTGTGTCCATGGCTGCGACCGCCGCCACCGCTCCTCCCGACTCGGACATGGCTGTCCCTTCCTCCCACTAACCTGCTGGGGGTCGGAGTTCCTCTTCCGGAGCTGGCACTTTACCGCGCTTCCTCGTTCCGCGCTTCTCTTGACCGGTTCCGCCCACGAAGCTAAGGCTCCTCCCTCCGTGCGCGGCGATGGCGACTTGTGGCGGGAACTCTTGGCGGCAATTAGCAATTTACAGTCTTTGCAATAAGTCACAGCCCAAGCACAATAAAGCACAGTTCCAAGGCACACATGACCTGATTCTTCAGGCTTAAGTATATCCTGTTTGTGACGCCAAGTTGGAGCGCCCCCACTGCCGCAGGGCCGAGGGGTACCCGGTACCGGGCCTCTCTGTCTCAGTTCTGGGGTTGTCACGGTGGCTGGGCCTGGCCCGTGACCCTGCTGATGGGCGTCCAATGAAGGTGGAGAGTGATGTGATGTTGTGGTGCGGTGCAGGTCGCAGTAAATAACGAGGACACCAGGTTGCAGTCTCTTTACCTCTTTACTGAAGGTCTCGAGGTGTCCAATCCAGGGCACTGTTAACCGGGCTGTCTGAGACCGGCCAGTCCGAAGGCACATCAGAAGTCCCCTTAACAGGTGGGAATCAGCGTCTACCTTCTTGCGCCTGTGTGTTGTAGTCCTTCCCTGCTGAGCACCCCGGGATAGTCCTCACAACTGATTCTGTCTGTCTCTGATGCTCGTTCTCTCCGTCCCCCAGATGATATGGTTAGGACGCACCCGTATGACGGGGTAGGCCTGGAGTTCTTCCGGGACCCTAGAGTTGCCCCTCTCCCACAGCTGCCTCCGTTGTCTGCTTAGGTGTTTTGGGTGAGACAGCCAACCTATAATTGGCTGTCCTGCCGTGGTTTGCAGTAATGCTTAGAGTCTCTTACTTGCTCGGCGTTCCAGCCACCAACTGTTTGCGCCTCAGAAGGAAGTTGCCTTGATCTTACAGCACGACTCCTTCTGGTCCTATCGCCTCTTTGCTGTATTCCCGTTTTCTCACTTTTTGTCCTTTCTTAGGAATCTGTCAGGATCCCATCCCTGGCAGGTCCTCTCTAGCTCTTCCCAGCTACTTCCCCCTGTCTTCCTGTCCAACCCCCAGTTTTACCAGAGTGTGAGGAGTGGCCTGCTAGATAGAACCACTCCCCCTGGTGGCCGGAGTGTGAAATGTAGTATGTGTGTTACCTGGTCAGGTGAACTCCTTTAGTGCAATCAAACGTAACATCACTCACTTAGTGGCAGAGCGACGTTACTGCAACGACCAGGACTCTGGGGCGCTGCACTAGCCTAATGGTGTCATAAGTTTGATCTAAACATATAGTCAATGTTTGAAGAAGGACAAAAGGCAAACAGATGGTCATATAAAACTGGTAATTATAGCCATGCCACATGAAAATTGCTAGGTAAAGAAAACATAAACTAGTCTGTGCTGAAGCCAGGACATAAGAACAGCAGTAGTTATGATTTCATCATAAAGATGGGGATGGTTTCATCATGAAGCCGAGTGGCAGACAGGAATCCGTGCATGAGAGCAGTGTCCTGTGGAAGTCCTAAGGTTGACATGACTGGCAACTTTACTCTTACCTCTGCCATATGTTCCAGCAAGTAATGTATACAAACAGAGATTAACTATTAAACAACACAGGTAAAAGATCACAACCTTTAGCTGTTGGATTAGGGCAATAGTATCATCTTCCTCAATGATTACTGTACTCAGAAAAAACATTTAAGTTCAATGGCCACCAGGAAAATGAACTTTATTTCTTATAGGTCCCAAAAGATTTCATAAGAGCAGAGAAATAACTTTAGGAAATTATCTCACATCTTATAGAGCAGGATTAATCGATTTAGGAGAAAGTCCCAGATTTTGATGGATAATGGCAGATCTAATTTACATACAGTTAAGCCGCGTTCACACGTTCAGTATTTGGTCAGTATTTTACATCAGTATTTGTAAGCTAGAAACAGGAATGGGTACAAAAATACCTTCTCCTCTTACTGATGTAAAATATTGACCAATTACTGAATGAATGTGTTTACTCACATGTAAAGCGCTATAATAATAAATAATAATAATAATAATGTGGCCTCAGACAATCTGGTTTTTGCAAGAGATAATAGCACAGAAGAATGCTCAGTTCTGACAATCATAGTCAAGGTTGCATTAATGTTCATTCGTAATCAACTTTAAATATTATTTTAAATGTGTTTGAGCCCATTAGCTCAAAGTCTGTTGGCTCCTTAATGATAGATGCAGATGAAGTCCAATTGTAGAGTTAGTAGTTGCTAACTACCTGCCTGTTGTGGCCGGCGCCGATCCCTGCTGGCACAAAGTCATCACATACCGCTACTGCCGGTGACTCAGTGGCTGATGTCACATCGACAGTGTAGCGGCTTCACTTTCACTTTGATCTGTTAACGGGGAGTGACTGCTGACATCATGTTGACTGGCAGCCAGCTCCCTGCTGCCTACCTGCTGCCTAACTGCAGGGAGCTGGCTATCAGTCAGCATGACATCAGTAGTTACACCCTGTCAACAGAGCAGCCCGGAAGAACAGCTGCTCTGTTGACGTGGATCAGTGGAATCCATGGCAGGAGCAGTTGTGACCATTCTGACTTGGCGCAGAGTAGAACAGGCAGCTATGTGCCCCTGTTAGCAGCTACCTTTCTGTCAGTTTTTAGGCCCTGTGAGGCAGTGACTGGTGTTACATGTATGGGTCACTGTGCATTCCTCCCAGGATGCGCACGGATGCATATTGAGGCCATGAGGATGCATTGCAGTCACAGGCATAGCTGTGCTTGAACTGCGGAATAAAAGTACCTTAACCCTTTCACGACATGCACCATACATGTACTGCGCATGTCGTGTCTCCCCCTTTGATGTGGGCTCCGGCGCTGAGCCCACATCAAAGTCGTAACATGTTAGCTGTTTTGTACAGCTGACATGTGCGCGCAATAGCGGCGGGTGAAATCGCTATTCACCCGCCGCTATTAACCTGTTAAATGCCGCTGCCAACCGCAGACAGCGGCATTTAACTAAAGGTTCCGGCCGGAAATGACATCATCGCCGACCCCTGTCACATGATCAGGGGTCAGCGATGTGTCAGGACAGTAACCATAGAGGTAACCATAGAGGTCCTTGAGACCTCTATGGTTACTGATGCCGGCGTGCTGTGAGCACCCCCCTGTGGTCGGCGCTCACAGCACACCTGTATTTCAGCTACATAGCAGCGATCTGATGATCGCTGCTATGTAACTGAGCCGATCGAGTTGTGCCAGCTTCTAGCCTCCCATGGAGGCTATTGAAGCATGGCACAGGTAAAAAAAAAATGTTTTTAAAAATATGAAAAAAATGTAAAAAACATAAAAGTTTAAATCACCCCCCTTTCGCCCCATCCTAAATAAAACAATACAAAAAATCAAACCTACACGTATTTGGTATCGCAGCGTTCAGAATCACCCAATCTATCAATAAAAAAAAAGCATTAACCTGATCGCTTAACAGCGTAGCGATAAAAAAATTCAAAACGCCAGAATTACGTTTTTTTGGTCGCCGCGACATTGCATTAAAATGCAATAACGGGCGATAAAAAGAACGTATCTGCACAAAAGTGATATTATTAAAAACATCAGCTCGGCACGCAAAAAATAAGCCCTCAACCGACCCCAGATCACGAAAAATGGAGACGCTTTGGGTATCGGAATTTTATTTTATTTTTATTTTTTTAAGCAAAGTTTTGAATTTTTTTTCACCACTTGGATAAATAATAACCTAGACATGTTAGGTGTCTATGAACTCATAATGACCTGGAGAATCATAATGGCAGGTCAGTTTTAGCATTTAGTGAAACTAGCAAAAAAGCCAAACAAAAAACAAGTGTGGGATTGCACTTTTTTGCAATTTCACCGCACTTGGAATTTTTTTCCCGTTTTTTAGTAAAAGACATGGTAAAACCAATGGTGTCGTTCAAAAGTACAACTCGTCCCGCAAAAAATAAGCCCTCACATGGCCATATTGACGGAAAAATAAAAAAGTTATGGCTCTGGGAAGGAGGGGAGTGAAAAACAAAAACGCAAAAACGAAAAAGGGCCGCGACTTGAAGGGGTTAAGTGTTACTCTTGGGCAAACTATTTGTCCAAAGCAGATTTAAGAAAACCTGTTCTGGGCTTTTGTGTTTTGAAACGGACTACAGGGTGGTAGTGGGGCAGTCTGCTTCATTCCTGGCTGGGTTTTTCATGGGGCTGAAGGCTACAGGTTGCTTGTAAAAAACCCTGAAGCAGAGGGTTGGGTGTTTCAGGGTCAGTTTCAGTCAGGTGTTTGGAGGAGTACAGATCAGAAGGCTCTGCAGAGCTCCACCTGTGTAAGGCAACAGAGGCAATCGGAGCTACATAGCCAAGGCAGCTGGAAGGCCGGGCACCCACAGCGTACACAGCGGTGCAGTCGCTCACGGCAACTGGTCTCGGAGGTGGACTGGCATGTTTATTGACTGCAAAACTGGAAGATATGATTTCCGGCTGCGATCCGGAGGATAACGTGTGTTGTGTACTTTATGTGAGTTGAACATTAACCCCTTAACCCCGGAGGTATTTTCGGTTTTGCGTTTTCGTTTTTTGCTCCCCTAACTTTTTTATTTTTCCATCAATATGGCCGTGTGAGAGCTTGTTTTTTGTGGAATGAGTTGTACTTTTGAATAACACCATTGGCTTTACCATGTCATGTACTAGAAAATGGGAAAAATATTCCAAGTGCGGTGAAATTGGAAAAAAGTGCAATCCCACACTTGTCTTTTGTTTGGCTTTTTTACTAGGTTCACTAAATGCTAAAACTGACCTGCCATTATGATTCCCAGGTCATTATGACTTCATAGACACCAAACATGTCTAGGTTCTTTTTTATCTAAGTGGTGAAAAATTTTTCCAAACTTTGTAAAAAAAAATTGCGTCATTTTTCGATACCCGCAGCATCTCTATTTTTCATGATGTCGGGTTGGGTGAGGCTTATTTTTTGCACGCTGAGCTGATGTTTTTAATGATACTATTTTGGTGCAGATACAATCTTTTGATCGCCCGTTATTGCATTTCAATGAAATGTCGCGGCGACCAAAAGAAGGTAATTCTGGCGCTTTGACTTTTTTTCTCGCTACGCCGTTTAGCGACCAGGCTAATCCTTATATTTTATTGATAGATCGGATGATTCTGAACGTGGCGATACCAAATATGTGAATGTTTGATTTTTTTATTGCTTTATTTTGAATTGGTCGAAAGGGGGGTGATTTAACCCTTTCGCGACATGCGCCGTACATGTACTGCGCATGTCGGGTCCCCTGCTTTAATGTGCGCTCCGGCGGTGAGCGCACATCAAAGTCGCGACATGTCAGCTGTTTTGTACAGCTGACATGTGCGCGCAATAGCGGCGGGTGAAATCGCTATTCACCCGCCGCTATTAACCTGTTAAATGCCGCTGTCAAATGCAGACAGCGGCATTTAACTACCGCATCCGGCCGGGCGGCCGGAAATGACGTCATCGCCGACCCCCGTCACATGATCGGGGGTCGGCGATGCATCAGGAAGGTAACCATAGAGGTCCTTGAGACCTCTATGGTTACTGATGCCGGCCTGCTGTGAGCGCCCCCCTGTGGTCGGCGCTCACAGCACACCTGCATTTCAGCTACATAACAGCGATCTGATGATCGCTGTTATGTAGCAGAGCCGATCGGGCTGTGCCTGCTTCTAGCCTCCCATGGAGGCTATTGAAGCATGGCAAAAGTGAAAAAAAAAAGTTTTTAAAAATGTGAAAAAAATATTAAAAATATAAAAGTTTAAATCACCCCCCTTTCGCCCCATCCTAAATAAAACAATAAAAAAAAAACAAACCTACACATATTTGGTATCGCCGCGTTCAGAATCGCCCGATCTATCAATTAAAAAAAAGCATTAACCTGATTGCTAAACAGCGTAGCGAGAAAAAAATCAGAAATGCCAGAATTACGTTTTTTTTGTCGCCGCGACATTGCGTTAAAATGCAATAACGGGCGATCAAAAGAACGTATCTGCGCTGAAATGGTATCATTAAAAACGCCAGCTCGGCACGCAAAAAATAAGCCCTCACCCGACCCCAGATCACGAAAATTGGAGACGCTACGGGTATCGGAAAATGGCACTTTTTTTTTTTTTTTTTTTTTTTGAAGCAATGTTTGGAATTTTTTTTCACCACTTGGATAAAAAATAACCTAGACATATTAGGTGTCTATGAACTCGTAATGACCTAGAGAATCATAATGGCAGGTTAATTTTAGCATTTAGTGAACCTAGCAAAAAAGCCAAACAAAAAACAAGTGTGGGATTGCACTTTTTTTGCAATTTCACCGCACTTGGAATTTTTTTCCCGTTTTCTAGTACATGACATGGTAAAACCAATGATGTCATTCAAAAGTACAACTTGTCCCGCAAAAAATAAGCCCTCACATGGCCATATTGACGGAAAAATAAAAAAAAGTTATGGCTCTGGGAAGGAGGGGAGCGAAAAACGAAAACACAAAAACGAAAAAGGGCCGCGACTTGAACGGGTTAAACTTTTATTTTTTTAATATTTTTGAAAACATAAACAAACCCGATTGGCTCTGCTACATAGAGGCGATGATCAGATTGCCTCAATGTAGTAGAATTACTCACTTGCTTTGAGCGCCGACCACTGGGTGTCGCTCACAGGAAACCGCTCACAGGAAACCAGCAGTTACAACCAGAGGTGACCTCTGGTTGTCATGCCAATGTACCAGTGACCCGCGATCACGTGATGGGGGTCACCGGTGGGCGGGTTTCCGTCCCAATGGCCAAAAGCGCAAGTTAAATGCCGCTGTCAGTTTTTGACAGCTGCATTTAGCGTGTTAATAGCCACGGGTGTATCGCGATTCCACTAGCGGCTATTCCGGGCACATGTCAGCTGTTCAAAACAGCTTCTGCAAGCACTGTTGGAAGGGCTAGGGGGTGCTAGGGTGATAGTCATGGCCGACAGTAATCTTTGTATGGCTTCCTGGCCCCTTCCCCATAAAAGTTCACATTTCTCCACTGCATTACCTCTGTGCTGGCTTTCTGCACCATCTGGACTTGCCCGGTACGGGGATGGTTTCCTCACAGACGGCTCCGGAATAAAAGAGACACACTCCGGGTTAACTTAAATGACAACTTCTTTACTAAGCACAGCTTGATCAATTACAGGTACCTCGAGTAACGCATACAACACATTCTTCTCTGTCCCTGCTCTGTCCTTTCCTTCTCTATATTCAGCCCCGGGTTGGACCGCTTCTTTCGGTCCAGCAGAATCTATTATATCCGGAATTCTTGCCTCACATGGGGGAGTCCTATATCGTTTTGCCCCGCTTCTAAGTACTGCCGCCCAGGCAAAAATCTGCCACATCTCGTGGGTAGTGACCGTGCTGACCTGTCTTCTTGCTCTATAGGGACAGACTTCCTTCAGCTGCATCTGCAGCGCTTCCGTTCACTTTTCCTTCTAGAGAAATCCTTTCCTTGTAGCTGCTCTATGCTAGGCCCCTTCTTAAACGTTTCGGGGTACAGCGACTTTTGACCAGGCAGCCACGTGAGCTGCATGGGCGCCCAGGCCCTGACTGACTAGTACCAAGAAGCTACACTATACTTATGCAATGTGCCCCTCCTATTATAACTATGTACTATGGTGCCCCCATCTAGTGGCCAACTATGGACACTACGCCTCTATCAATATACTGAGCCCAGGGACAAACTTTCCCTACAACTATATGTAATATAGCTGTTTCCAGCCAGCTAATGCTCGGCACGCTCCTTGCTATCTAATTAGCGCTGCTGGTGATTATGCAATTAAATGTAAGTTTACCTTGGTTGAAGTGGTTGAATTACATAGAAAGGAAGTGCTGTGTGTGGTAATGTGGGGGGAGGAGCTTCGTGTGGTAATGTGTGGGGATGCAGCCTAGTGTGGTAATATGTGGGGACGCAGCCTCGTGTGGTAATGTGTGGGGACGGAGCCTCGTGTGGTAATGTGCGGGGACGGAACCTCGTGTGGTAATGTGTGGGGACGGAGCATTGTGTGGCAATGTGGGGGGACGGAGCCTCGTGTGATAATGTGTGGGGACGGAGCCTCGTGTGGTAATGTGGGGGGACGGAACCTCGTGTGGTAATGTGGAGGGACGGATCCTCGTGCGGTAATGTGTGAGGATGGAGCCTCGTGTGGTAATTTGCGGGGACGCAGCCTCGTGTGGTAATGTGGAGGGATGGAGCTTTGTGTGGTAATGTGCGGGGACGGAGCCTCATGTGGTAATGTGGGGGAACGGAGCCTCGTGTGGTAATGTGTGGGGATAGAGCTTCGTGTGGTAATGTGTGGGGACGGAGCCTCGTGTGGTAATGTGCGGGGACGGAACCTCGTGTGGTAGTGTGGGGGACAGAGCCTCGTGTGGTAATCTGTGTGGACGGAGACTCGTGTGGTAATGTGTGTGGACGGAGCATCGTGTGGTAATGTGTGGGGACAGAGCCTCGTGTGGTAATATGGGGGGACAGAGCCTAGTATGGTAATGTGTGGGGACGGAGCCTCGTGTGGTAATGTGTGGGGACGGAGCCTCGTGTGGTAATGTGGGGGGGCGGGATTATGTGTGGTGATGTGGTGGGGAGTCGGGATTATGTGTGGTGATGTGGTGGGGGGCGGGATTATGTGTGGTAATGTGGTGGGGGTGGGATTATCTGTGGTAATGAAGTGGGGGCGGGATTATGTGTGGTGATGTGGTAGGGGGACGGGATTATCTGTGGTAATGTGGTGGGGGACGGGATTATCTGTGGTAATGTGGTGGGGGGCGGGATTATGTGTGGTGGAGGGGTGGGATTATGTGTGGTGATGTGGCGGGGGGCAGGATTATCTGTGGTAATGTGGTGGGGGGCGGGATTATGTGTGGTGATGTGGTGGGGGGCAGGATTATGTGTGGTAATGTGGTGTGGGGGTGGGATTATGTGTGGTGGTGGGGGGCGGGATTATGTGTGGTAATGTTGCGGGGGGCAGGACTATGTGTGGTAATGTGGTGAGGGGGCGGGATTATGTGTGGTGATGTGGTGGGAGGCGGGATTATGTGTGGTAATGTGGTGGGGGCGGGATTATGTGTGGTAATGTGGTGGGGGTGGGATTATCTGTGGTAATGAAGTGGGGGCGGGATTATGTGTGGTGATGTGGTAGGGGGACGGGATTATCTGTGGTAATGTGGTGGGGGGCGGGATTATGTGTGGTAATGTGGTGGGGGACGGGATTATCTGTGGTAATGTGGTGGGGGGCGGGATTATGTGTGGTGGAGGGGTGGGATTATGTGTGGTGATGTGGCGGGGGGCAGGATTATCTGTGGTAATGTGGTGGGGGGCGGGATTATGTGTGGTGATGTGGTGGGGGGCAGGATTATGTGTGGTAATGTGGTGTGGGGGTGGGATTATGTGTAATAATGCGGTGGGGGTGGGATTATGTGTGGTGATGTGGTGGGGGGCGGGATTATGTGTGGTGATGTGGTGGGGGGCGGGATTATGTGTGATAATGTCGTGGGGGGAGGGATTATCTGTAGTAATGTGGTGGGGAGCGGGATTATGTGTGGTGATGTGGTGGGGGGCAGGATTATGTGTGGTGATGTGGTGGCGGGATTATGTGTGGTGGGGGCGGGATTAAGTGTGGTGATGTGGTTGGGGTGGGATTATGTGTGGTAATGTGGTGTGGGGCGGAATTATGTGTGGTAATGTGGTGGGGGGCGGGATTATGTGTGGTAATGTGGTGGGGGGCGGGATTATGTGTGGTAATGTGGTGGGGGGCGGAATTATGTGTGGTAATGTGGTGGGGGGCGGGATTATGTGTGGTAATGTGGTGGTGGGGCGGGATTATCTGTGGTAATGTGGTTGGGGGCAGGATTATGTGTTGTAATGTGGTGGTGGGGTGGGATTATCTGTGGTAATGTGGTGGGGGGCGGAATTATGTGTGGTGATGTGATGGGGGGCGGGATTATGTGTGGTGATGTGGTGGGGGGTGGGATTATGTGTGGTGATGTGGTAGGGGGCGGGATTATGTGTAGTGATGTGGGGGCGGGATTATGTTTAGTAATGTGGTGGAAGGCGGGATTATGTGTGGTGGTAATGTGGTGGTGTGGCGAGATTATCTGTGGTAATGTGGGGGGGCGGGATTATGTGTGATAATGTGGTGGGGGGCAGGATTGTGTGGTAATGTGGTAGGGGGCGGGGTTATGTGTGGTAAAGTGGTGGGGGTGGGATTATCTGTGGTAATGTGGTGGGGGCGGGATTATGTGTGATAATGTGGTGGGGGCGGGATTATGTGTGGTGAGGGGCAGGATTATGTGTGGTAATGTGGTGTGGGGGTGGGATTATGTGTGGTGATGTGGCAGGGGGGCGGGATTATGTGTGGTGATGTGGTGGGGGGTGGGATTATGTGTGGTGATGTGGTGGGGGGTGGAATTATCTGTGGTGGGGTTGGGATTATGTGTGGTGATGTGGTGGGGGCGGGATTATGTGTGGTAATGTGGTGGGGGGACGAGATTATCTGTGGTGATGTAGTGGGGGGCGAGATTATGCGTGGTGATGTGTTTGGTGGCAGGATTATGTGTGGTGATGTGGTGGGGGGGCGGGATTATTTGTGGTGATGTGGTGGGCCGGCAGGATTATTTGTGGTGATGAGGTGGGGGGCGGGATTGTGCGTGGTGATGTGGTGGGGATTGCGTGTGGTAATGTGGTGGGGGCGGGATTATGTGTGGTAATGTGGTGGGGGCGGGATTGTGTGTGGTAATGGGGTGAGGGACAGGATTATGTCTGGTGATATGGTGGGGGTGGAGCTACTGTGCAGGGGGCAGGATTAGCGAGTGTGATGTGGTGGGGGCGGTATTATGTGTGGTGATGTGGTGGGGGAGCGGGATTATGTGTGGTAATAAGGTGGGGGGCGGGATTATGTGTGGTGATGAGGTGGGGGGTGGGATTATGTGTGGTGGGGGGACGGGATTATGTGTGGTGATGTGGTAGGGGGCGGTATTATGTGTAGTGATGTGGGGGCGGGATTATGTTTGGTAATGTGGTGGAAGACGGGATTATGTGTGGTGGTAATGTGGTGGTGTGGCGGGATTATCTGTGGTAATGTGGTGGGGGGTGGGATTATCTGTGGTAATGTGGTGAGGGCGGGATTATGTGTGATAATGTGGTGGGGGGGCGGGATTATGTGTGGTGAGGGGCAGGATTATGTGTGGTAATGTGGCGTGGGGGTGGGATTATGTGTGGTGGGGGGACGGGATTATGTGTGGTGATGTGTTGGGGGGTGGGTTTATCTGTGGTGGGGGTGGGATTATGTGTGGTGATGTGGTGGGGGTGGGATTATGTGTGGTAATGTGGTGGGGGGACGGGATTATCTGTGGTGATGTAGTGGGGGACGGGATTATCTGTGGTGATGTGTTTGGTGGCGGGATTATGTGTGGTAATGTGGTGGGGGGGCGGGATTATGTGTGGTGATGTGGTGGGCCGGCAGGATTATTTGTGGTGATGAGGTGGGGTGCAGATTGTGTGTGGTAATGTGGTGGGGGGCGGGATTGTGTATGGTAATGTGGTGGGGGCGGAATTGTGTGTGGTAATGGGGTGGGGGGCAGGATTATGTCTGGTGATATGGTGGGGGTGAAGCTACTGTGCAGGGGGCAGGATTAGCAAGTGTGATGTGGTGGGGGCGGTATTATGTGTGGTGATGTGGTGGGGGAGCGGGATTATGTGTAGTAATGGGGTGGGGGGTGGGATTATGTGTGGTAATGGGGTGGGGGGCGGGATTATGTGTGGTGGGGGGACGGGATTATGTGTGGTGATGTGGTGGGGGGGTGGGATTATGTGTGGTGATGTGGTGGGGCGGGACTATGTGTGGTAATGTGGTGGGGGATGGGATTATCTGTGGTGATGTGGTGGGGGCGGAATGATGTGTGGTGATGTGGTGGGGGGTGGGATTATGTGTGGTGATGTGGTGGGGCGGGATTATGTGTGGTGATGTGGTGGGGGGGCAGGATTATGTGTGGTGATGTGGTGGGGGGGCGTGATTATGTTTGGTGATGTCTTGGGGGCAGGATTATGTGTGGTGATGTGTTGGGGGGGCGGGATTATGTGTGGTGATGTGTTAGGGGCAGGATTATGTGTGGTGATGTGTTGGGGGGGCGGGATTATGCGTGGTGATGTGTTGGGGCGGGATTATGTGTGGTGATGTGTTGGGGGGCGGGATTATGCGTGGTAATGTGGTGGGGGGCGGGATTGTGTGTGGTGATGTGGTGGGGGGGCGGGATTATGTGTGGTGATGTGGTGGGGGGGCGGGATTATGTGTGGTGATGTGTTGGGGGGGCGGGATTATGTGTGGTGATGTGTTTGGGGGCAGGATTACGCGTGGTGATGTGTTTGGTGGTGGGATTATGTGTGGTGATGTGGTGGGGGGGCGGGATTATGTGTGGTGATGTGGGGGCCGGCGGGATTATTTGTGGTGATGTGGTGGGGGGCGGGATTGTGTGTGGTGATGTGGTGTGGATTGTGTGTGGTAATGTGGTGGGGGACGGGATTGTGTGTGATAATGTGATGGGGCAGGATTGTGTGTTAATGGGGTGGGGGGCGGGATTATGTGTGCTGATGTGGTGGGGGTGGAGCTACTGTGCAGAGGGCGGGATTAGCGAGTGTGATGTTTTGGGGCGGGATTATGTGTGGTAATGTGGTTGGGGCGGGATTGTGTGTGGTAATGTGGTGGGGGGTGGGATTGTGTGTGGTAATGGGGTGGGGGGCAGGATTCTGTGTGGTGATGAGGTGGGGGGCAGAGCTACTGTGCAAGGGGCGGGATTAGCGAGTAATCACGATGCCTCTTATATATATAGATATGGCAAACAATGACAATATATAAATATGCAGAGTAGTAAGCATAAGGTGCAGCAATACTCTTGTACACGGTGGTAATACACTTTATGTGTAGCAGTACCACCGCGTACAAACACATTAATAACAAACACTGTACACACTTAAAGGGGTTGGGGAGAAGAAGGAACAATATATATTTACATCCCCTACATTTCCCCCTTTCTTTAATGATGGTTGTCCTCAACCATGGCAACCTGTAATATTAAACATAATAAGAATAAAACAGTAGCATGGACCACAATATGAATCAAGTCCACAATAACTTCAACGGGAGACGGCCCCCTTCCGTTAAATAGGGTACTCCTGTATCGGGAACATTATTCACTGGAGAGTACCACTTCTCCAGTGGAATGAGAATGAGCACAACGGGTGCAACAAAATAGAAAAAGAGTCCATAGGCTCTAAATGTTATTTATCCGGCTCGCAATCCTCCGGAACAAAACAGGCAAAGAACAATAACCACAAGTCTTTGTGACCTCCTTTGGTCACCTAACTGCAGAGTATTTTCCTCTGGGAAAAACAATAGAATATCTCCTTTACCCTGACAGGACGCGGAACAGTCCTATTTTTTTTTTTACATTTGGTGCAATGGCACCACAAATGTAACAGTTCAGTCTCTTCAATGGCACGTGCCTCGCGCCGCTCCAATAACATCAGGTTCCCTTTCCCGCTCCCAGATCAGGGGTGACTCTGCAACCGCAGCAGTCACAGGTTGCCTCGGAAAGGCAGCAGTGGCAGGGATGGCAGGAACATCACGGGCACTCGACAGTGCCAAGCTCAAGCCTGCATGCTGTGCTATCTCTTCTGAGGTGCATAGGGCCACCACCACGGCAAAATAGCCCCGTGGGCAACGCTCTTTGAAAAAGGAGACCCAGTCCCCTTCTTCCAGTACACACTTAAAGGGGTTGGGGAGAAGAAGGAACAATACACTGTGTTCCAAATTATTATGCAAATTGGATTAAAGTGTCATAAAGATTTAATTGTTTTGTTTTTCAAATAAACTCGTGGATGGTATTGTGTCTCAGGGCTCAATGGATCACTGAAATCAATCTTAAACCCATGTGATAATTGGTTTTCCAGGTGATTCTAATTAAAGGAAAACTACTTAAAAATGATGTTCCACATTATTAAGCAGGTCACAGTTTTCAAGTAACATGGGAAAGAAAAAGGATCTCTCTGCTGCTGAAAAGCATCAAATAGTGCAATGCTTTGGTGAAGGGATGAAAAAATTAGAAATTTTCCAAAAACATAAGCGTGATCATCGTACTGTTAAGAGATTTGTGGCTGTATCTGAGCACAAATGTGTTTGTGCTGATAAAGGCATAATGAGGAAGATTTCTGCCAGGCAAGTTCATCGGATTAAGAGAGCAGCTGCTAAAAAGCCATTACAAAGCAGCAAACAGATATTTGAAGCTGCTGGTGCCTCTTGAGTCCCTCGAACCTCAAGGTGTACGCTCCATCAAAGGCTTGCTGTGGTGCATAAACCTACTATTCGGCCACCCTTAAACAGTGTTCACAAGCAGAAATGGTTGTATTGGGCCCACACATACATGAATACTAATTTCCAAACAGTCTTGTTTACTGATAAGTGTTGAGCAACCCTGGATGGTCCAGATGGATGGAGTAGTGAATGGTTGGTGGATGGCCACCATGTCCCAACAAGGCTGCAACGTCAGCGAGGGGGTGGAGGAGTCATGTTTTGGGCCAGAATCATGGGAAACAGCTGGTAGGGCCCTTTAAGGTTCCTGAAGGTGTGAAAATGACCTCTGCAAAGTATATAGAGTTTCTGACTGACAACTTTCCTCCATGGTATAAAAAGCAGAAACGTGCCTTCAGGAGCAAAATCATCTTCATGCTGACAATGCCCCATCTCATGCTGCAAAGAATACCTCTGAGTCATTGGCTGCTATGGGCATAAAAAGAGATAAACTCATGGTGTGGCCGCCATCTTCCCCTGACCTCAACCCTATAGAGAACCTTTAGAGGATCATCAAGCAAAAGATCTATGAGGGTGGGAGGCAGTTCACATCCAAACAGCAGCTCTGGGAGGCTATTCTGACTTCATGCAAAGAAATTAGTGTTGAGCGATACTGTCCGATACTTGAAAGTATCGGTATCGGAAAGTATTGGCCGATACCGGCAAAGTATCGGATCTAATCCGATACCGATACCCAATACCAATACAAGTCAATGGGACACCAAGTATCGGACGGTATCCTGTATGGTTCCCAGGGTCTGAAGGAGAGGAAACTCTCCTTCAGGCCCTGGGATCCATATCAATGTGTAAAAGAAAGAATTAAAATAAAAAATAGGGATATACTCACCCTCCGACACAGCCTGGACTTTACCGCCGTAACTGGGAGCCGTTGTACCTAAGAATGCGCGCTTGAAGGGCCTTAGATGAGGTCACGGTGCTCTGATTGGTCCGTAGCAGTCGCGTGACCGCTACGCGACCAATCACAAACCCGTGACGTCACCTAAGGTCTTTCAAACGCTTGAAATACCTTAGAAGACGTCAGCAGCTTCTGATTGGTCGCGTAGCGGTCGCGTGACCGCTACGCGACCAATCACAAAGCAGTGACGTCACCTAAGGTCTTTCAAGCGCTTGAAAGACCTTAGGTGACGTCACTGCTTTGTGATTGGTCCGTAGCGGTCACGCGACCGCTACAGACCAATCAGAGCGCCGTGACATCATCTAAGGCCCTTCAAGCGCGCATTTTTAGGTACAACGGCTCCCGGTTACGGCGGTAAAGTCCAGGCTGCGTCGGAGAGGTGAGTATATCCCTATTTTTTATTTTCATTCTTTCTTTTACACATTGATATTAATCTCGATACCGATTCCCGATACCACAAAAGTATCGGATCTCGGTATCGGAATTCCGATACCCGCAAGTATCGGCCGATACCCGATACTTGCGGTATCGGAATGCTCAACACTAAAAGAAATACAAGCAGAAACTCTCCAAAAACTCACAAGTTCAATGGATGCAAGAATTGTGAAGGTGACATCAAAGAAGGTTCCTATGTTACTATGTAACTTGGCCTGTTGGGATGTTTTGGCGTTAAATACCTTTTTTGTTCAGTGAATGTGACCTCCTAATGCTGCAAATTCCACAAATGAGCATTTTCAGTTCTTTAAAACATATCAAATGTATAAAAATTCTACTGTGCATAATAATTTGGAACAGTGCATTTTGAGTTTTTATTCATTTTGGAGATTATACTGTTATCATTGGGAGGTTTATTCAATAAAATTCGATGTATACTCTAATGGGTGATGACTTTTATTAGACTGACTGTCATTTGCACCGACCATTTAGGAAAATCTGAGAAAAATGTAATTTGCATAATAATTTGGAACATAGTGTATATATGTACATCCCCTACAGCACTACAGCCCATAAGGATTTAGTTACAAGGGTTGTCCACTAATTGACAACGCCTTATTAATGGATAAAAAATGGATGCATCCTAGGCGGACTTAGTTCCTTCATGCTCCCTCACTGGTCTGCTGGCATCAACATCTAATTTGATAATCACCAGAAGATCATTACCTGTCGGCCTGTATAGTGGCAACTTTTAAGTTTGGTGGAGTAGGGATAATGCCATGTGGGTTTTTTCAGGGATTGGTCTAGCCCTTTTAGTTCAAGCAAAATAGAATGTTAATGCTTCTGCATACTAAGACATTTTAGACAATTGCATGCTTCTAACTTTGTTTCGGGATAGGCTCTGTTTTGTTCCAGCAGAAAGCAAGGTCCATGAAGGCCGCGTGTGTTGTTTTGACATACCCGCTGAACGCAACATGTTGCATTTTCTTGCCTTTGGTGGGCACGTTGAAACGACGCACGCGGACGCATCCGCATACAACACATGTCCCTGTGTACCCAATGTTAAAGATAGGTACGCGGGACGCATGTGGAAGTAGGCGGAGCTTAAGGAAAGAAGTCTGCAGCAACACGCTGCGGACTCAAATACTAATGTGAACTTAGCCTAAGGCATTGTTGGGCGAGTTTGGCTTGGAAGAACTTGACTGGTTGAACAGAGCCCAGATCTCAACCCATCAAATACATTTGGGAGGAGCTAAAATGAAGATTGTGAGCCAGGTCCTCATATCCAACATCAGTGTTTGACCTAAAAAAATATTTTTTTGGATGAAGGCGAAACAATTCCCATAGACAGTCCAAAATCTTAGAGAAATCTTTCCCAGAAAAGTGCAAGCTCTTAAAGCTGCAAATGGTGTACCAACTGCCTATGGATTTAGAATGGGATATCATAAACGTTCCTTATAAGGGTAATATGTAAATGTTCCAGCACTTTTGTCCATTATTCATACTGTATGTATTCCTCTATAAACTAAGTACAAATTACTCACCCACTTCATCATTAAAGAAGGAACAATAAAAGCTAAAAGCAGCCTGAATACTCATTACTATAGTACTACAAGTGGTCTCTGTAAAAGCCCAGCATTTCATTACCCAATCACACAGGCATTTCGAATAATGACTGAAGAAACTGAACACTGATTCTTCCAATACAGAACAGTAAAAGTAAATAGAATAGCGGTGCAGCGTCTTTATGGGATAACAGAGCATTAGCTTGTATGGATAATTAGGTTGCACAAATGTAACTATTAATTCCATAGCGTAAAAACAAAAGGCTTCACCAGATAGGATCTTGTCAGAGGAGAACATTTAATAATGTATTGGAAAGAAAAACACTATGGATGAAAATATGAAAACTGACATCCATTACTCCAGACCACCAAGGATGCGGTAACTAACCTTTTTGGGCAAGAGCCTGTTTTCACCTTCATTACCAAGCAAATGTTTTTAATTCTTCCCAGTGTCACTTTATGTAGTAATAACTCTGGAATGCTTCAGTGATTCTAAGATTGTTTTTTTTCGTGATCCTTTGTACTTCATGTTACTGGTAAATTTAGATTGATATTTTTTGCATTTATTTGTGAAAATATCCGAGTTTTGGTCAAAATTTTGAAAATTCCGCAATTTTCAAACTTTTATTTTTTATTCCTTTAAACTAGATTGTTATATCACACAAAATACATAATAAAAAACAAACATTTCCCACATGTCTACTTTCCATCAGCATTATCTTTTTAAACATACTTATTTTTATTTTTTGTTACAAAGTTAAAAGGGTTAAAAGTTAAGCTATTTCTCAGTTTTACATCAAAATTTACAAAACCAATATATTTAGGGACCACATCACATTTGAAGTGCCTTTGAGGGGCCCATGTGTCAGCAAATACCTAGGAGAAAATAGGCCATACAATTTGTTGTGCAGTTTCTCCTGAGAATGCAGATACCGCATATGTGGTGGAAAACTACTGTTTGGGTGCACGGCAGGGCTCGGAAGGGAAGGAGCACCATTTGACTTTGTAATGTAAAATTGTCTGGGATAGATAGTGGATGCCATGTTGCATTTGCAGAGCCCCTGATGTGCCTAAACAGTGGAAACCCCACAAGTGATCCCATTTTGAAAACTACACCCCTCAAGAAATTTATCTAAAGGTGCGTTGAGCATCTTGAACCACAGGTGCTTCACAGAATTTTAGAACATTGAATTGTGAAAATGAAAAAAAAAATCAAAATTTTCCTACAAAAATGTATATTTAGCCCCAAATGTCTTATTTTCTAAGGGCAAACAGGAGAAAATGGGCTGTACAATTTTTGCTGAGTATAGCAATACCCCATATGTGGTAGAAAACTACTGTTTGGGCTCATGGCATGGCTTAGAAGTACAGGATGCCATTTTGGCTGAAATAGCTTGCGAATGCCATGTCACATTTGAAGAGCCCATGACGTGCCAAAACAGCAGAAACCCCATAAGTGACCCCATTTTGGAAGCTACTCCTCTCAAGGAATTCATCTAGGGGACTAGTGAGTATTTTTAACTCTCAGAGGATACACAGAATTGTATAACTGAGTAAATGAAATATTACCATGTTTACCACTAAAATATTTCTTTAGCTACAAGTTTGTAATTCTCAAAAGGGATAATAAAAGAACATGAATGGTACAAGTTATTATGCAATTTCTTGTGAGTACACCATTACCCCTTAAGCGGTTGAAAGCTACTTTTGAGGCACAGTGCATAGCTCAGAAGGGAAGGAGTGCCAGTTTGGAGTGTGGATTTTGCTGCTATGGTTTGCAGATGCCATGTCACATTGGCAGAGCCCCTGAGGTCCCAGAACATCAGAACCCCCTTTAAGTGATCCTATTTTACAAACTATACCTCTCAATAAATTCATCTAAGCATATATTGATCATTTCTACACAAGTGTGTCACAGAATTTTGTACCATTGTATGGTGAAGAAAATATGATTACCGTATTTTCCGGCATATAAGACGACTGGGCATATAAGACGACCCCCCAACTTTTCCAGTTAAAATATGAAACCTTCTTAAAAGTCGGGGGTCTTCTTATATGCCGTATGTCGTCTTATAGGGCCGGTGACTAATGTGCCTTTTGGGGTGGGGAGTGGTCCCGATGATGAAGGGAGGGGGCATCTCACAGGAAAGTGTGAGTGGAGTAGCCCCCTATTACCTCATTGCGGCAGCGTGGGGGTCTCTGTGCTGGGGAGCGGCGGCTCCTCATTGCAGCAGCATAGTGTTTCTGTGCTGGGAGCGGCAGCTCCTCTTCGTGCCGTGGGTGCTGTGGGGCGGTGCATCTTCTTGCAGCGTCGGGGCTCCTCTGGCATCTCCTAAAAGCCCGGAGGCACCGGCACCTCCATTGCTGTGATGCGGTGGCCTCCGGGAAAATGGCCGCTGGGGGCGGCGCATGCTCAGATTCAGATCTCGTCTCCCGAGCCCCACATCACCCACGGCACGAAGAGGAGCTGCCGCTCCCAGCACAGAAACACTATGCTGCCGCAATGAGGAGCCGCCGCTCCCCAGCTCAGAGACCCCCATGCTGCCGCAATGAGGTAATAGGGGGCTGCTACTCCACTCACACTTTCCTGTGAGTTGCCCCCTCCCTTCGTCATCGGGACCACTCCCCCCCCACCCACCATATGCACATTTGTCTGTACCCGGCGTATAAGACAACCCCCGACTTTTAAGAAGATTTTGAGGGGTTAAAAAGTCGTCTTATACGCCGGAAAATACGGTACATTTTTACCACATAAAAATTGTTTTAGCCCCATATTTTACATTCTAACAAGGGTAAATGTGTAAACATGGCACCAAAATTTGTCACACTATTTAAGTTGAATGTTGAAATACCCCATTTGTGGCTGTACAGTACTGCATAGCATACGGCGAGACTTGGAAGGGAAGGAGTGATATTTGACTCTTGCAGTGCAGATTTTGCTAGAATAGTTTGCAGACTCAATATGCAGAGCCCCTAAGCCCCCCAAAGAGCGGAATTCCCCTCAAGTTATTCCATTTTGGAAATTACACCCCTTTGGGAATTTATCTACAAGGTGTAGTGATGATTTTTATGCAGCGCCCCAGAGTCCTGGTCGTTGCAGTACTGTGGCTCCGCCACTATGGGGAGCTATGGTGCGCCCGATGGCACTGAAGGAGTTCATCTGATCAGGTATCACAGACACCAATACATTTCACAGCCGGGCCTCCGGGGGGAGCTAAGGGTGCTATTCATTAGGCCACTCCCCACCATAGTGGGTAAACTGGGGGTCAGGCAGGAAGTTAGATCAGAAAGCTGACTGGGTTGGAACCAGGCAACACCTTGTGGCAGAGGGTGTTGTAGGGGAAGATACAGTAGGGTCTCTGTCAGGGGTGGGATCCTGACAGAGGCTTGGCAACGAGAACGAACGTAACGGGACCGTGCCTGCTCCGGGTAGCGGCGGTGCCCAAGAAAGGATTAGAAGAGAGATAGATTGTGCTGAGTGAGAAACGGGATCACGTAAAGGAGAAATACCAGTAGGAGTCGTGCTGTAAGACCGAAGCAACATCCTACTGAGGCGCACTACCGGTGGCCGGAACGCCGAGGGAGTAGAATAACATTCAGCTTCAAGCAATACTCCAAACAGCGGCAGGACAGTCAGTCTCAGGCGGGCTGTCTAACTCAAATCACCTTCTTGGGAGGCAATTGTGGGAGAGGGGCGTCTCTAGGGTCCCGGAAGAACTCCAGGCCTACCCGTCAAACGGGTGCCGTTCCTACCCGAACCTCAGGGAGGGACGGAGGATTAGCAGAACAACATCTAGTCGAGTTGTGAGGGAACTTAAGAAACAGGCACAACAGTTGTGGGGTACTTTCCGTAAGCGCAGCAGGGAAGGACTACAACACATAGCGCTAGGGGGAAGGCACAGATTTCCTCCTGTGAAGAGAACTCTGGAAGTGTCATTGGACCGGCCGGACTTGCACAGCCTGGTGAGCCGTATTCTGGACTGAGGACTCAGAGATCTTCAGTAAAGAAGTAAAGAGACTGCAACCTGGTGTCCTCGTTATTTACCGCGACCTGCACCCCACAACTGCACCATTACAACACCACTTATTGCACCGGACGTCCCCCACTGACAGACAGGGCCACGGACCGGGTCTAGCCACCGTGACAACCCCAGAGCAGAGACTCAGAGGCCCGGCTCCGGGTACCCCTCGGCCCTGCAGCGGTGTGGGGGCGCTCCAACTTGGCGTC
This sequence comes from Ranitomeya variabilis, assembly GCF_051348905.1. Classification (NCBI taxonomy): domain Eukaryota; kingdom Metazoa; phylum Chordata; class Amphibia; order Anura; family Dendrobatidae; genus Ranitomeya; species Ranitomeya variabilis. Next base: position 656,922,262 of record NC_135234.1, read on the forward strand.
ACGAACAAGATCTACTTAAGCCTGAAGAATCAGGTCATGTGTGCCTTGGAACTGTGATTTGTTGTGCTTGGACTGTACTTTATTGAGAGACTGTGTATTGCCATTGACCCAGAGAAGTTCCCGCCAAAAGCCGCCGCCATTGCTACGCCAGAGAAGAAGGAGGGCGTGCCATGGGAGGAGACTACCAGAGTGGCGCGAGAAATGGCTACCGCCCCCTGCGCTTCTGGCTGCAAAGTGAGGACCTGCCTTCAGGCAGAGGACGACCCCCTGATTTGCAACAGCGGGAAGCAGGAGATGGAGAGGCTCGGCCCAGGAGAAATGGCGGAGTCCGATGCGTGCATTGCCACCGATCAGCGGATCATGACGAAGAACAGCGAGTGCCGGGATGAGGGAGGAGCAGCCCCGGTTTACCCTCGTCTATCGGAGGCAGACTTGTGTCCCCTGCAGCCGGAGGATCCGAGGCCCTTGGAACAGATAGCGGAGCTGAGTCCACCAACCCCGACCCCAGGGCCAGAGGAGGAGGAGCCGCGGTCCGAGCTGCAGCCAACTCCAGCGTTCTTGTCAGCGGACCGGATCGACATCGGTGGAATCACATCAGGTGCAGGTACGGAAGACACTCCTGCCTCCACGTTCGATACTGCTCCCGTGACCGATCCTCCCCGCAACAGTAATCCTTCGTTCACAATCGAGCGAGTGGTCCTCGGCCCCAGTGCAATGGGGAAGTTATTACCGCCACTACCAACCAAGTGGGGGGAGCCCATAGATGTGGGCCCGGACGGAGTGATGTTCCGGTGGGACACCCCCTGGGTTGAGCAGGATGGGGTTCCGGTGGATGGTCTCACCATCGCAATACTTACCTGGGACCAGTACAATCAATGCGTGCTCCAGCACTGGAAACAGCGAGGTGAAGTTGAACAACGGGAGACGCAACGCAAGAAGTTTGTACATGGTGGGAAGGACGTGGTAAGGCGGGGAACTGTGTCGGCCTTCCACCCCAGGAAAGGATGGGGCTCTATACAGGAACCGGGTCTATCGACTGGCGTCTTTGTTGCTAGTTACGACGTGGAAACTCCCTGCTGTGATCGGGATGGCGAACCATTACGGGAAGGGGATCAGGTGACGTACACCCGTCACCAGAACGCACAAGGATGGCGTGCCCGGAATGTTCAGCGATGTGAGCCTGAGAGAGTGTCACCTGTGGCCCCAATTATGGTTGATCCAGATTTGCCAGATCTCGTTACTGTCACCACTGTGCGCTTTGTAGTAGCTCCCGAACTCGCCAGCAGGGTCGGTCTTCAAATTCAGACACCGGGTGACCTGGTGGTCCCTGCGGGGCCTGCCGCTGGTATCCGTGCCACAGTAGTCGGGGGCTCGGAGCCAAGGCCACCCGAGTAAGGATAAACCTCGGAAACCTGAAAATGTAAATAGTTCTCCCTTTAACTGATTGTTTGTTTACTGTTTGCTGCTAAACCCGTTCAGGGTTAACTTTTTAAAGGGATCCCTTTGTTGACCCGGGATCCCTATTGTTTGTTTTTGGTTGTTTTTCTAAAGTTTTTGCACAAGTTTGTAGTTGAAAAGAACTGCTGTAATCATGAACAGTGCATGATGCGAACTTTTTGTATATAGTTAGCACCTTATTAAAGGTGCTCCCTACTGGTTTTACTTAAAGAAGGACTCTTTGTGAAGATACCACACTGGAACCTTTGCTGAGTAAGGACTGGTAGCTTGAGAAGAAATGCTACCTCATAGAGACTTGGTCCCTTCTTAAAGGGGATGTTCAATTGTTGCACTTAAACGGTGATATTGCTTTAAGACAGGTAGCAATAATGTTCGATGAAAGAAAGTGATGATAATGTGTACATGAGAAAGTTATATGTATTCAACCAGTTAATTGTGAAGAAATGATGATGATGTTTCTCGGAAGAAAAGGGATGATTGATAATGCTGATAGAAAGTGGGGATAGAAGGTAAACCCTGAGTCCTCAATAGAAAGTTAGTTTATTGTAAAGAAAGAGTTAATAATGTGTTACAGAGGACAGAAAGTGAACCCGTAGGGGTTAGGTAGTGAGTCCTCCTAGGAGCCATACGTAGATGGCTCAGTGCTTCTAAAACTGAAAGTAATGTTATGATCTATACTGTGTATAGAAGTTGAAAAGGCGGTAGGCCCTGGCTGAACGGGGCGGTCCTGTAACAGAAAGGAGAGGCAGTAGGTCTGGTGCCGATAGGACAGGCGGTCCTGCAGATTTAAAGAAGGAGAATGAAAAAGTTAAATTACCTTATAATGTGATTATAGGAAGGTCTTTAGTGGATACGGAGTGTATGTCCTTAAAGGCAACGTTAAAGTATTGTTCAGCAATTTTTGCACTTAGTAGAATACCCGGTTGGGTAAGAAGAGTTATTTATAGCATGTTGCTATGTTATTTAACCATGTTTGTAACGTTCAAGTGTCCTTACCTCCCATAAAGGGAAGCCTGTTCAAGTATACTTATTGTTATTGCACTCAACAAAATTGTATGTCTTTTTGCTAAACTTGTATTGTTGTTTTCTTCCCAGTCCCGGAGTACTGTGTTTAACCAGGGGGGAGTGCAGCGCCCCAGAGTCCTGGTCGTTGCAGTACTGTGGCTCCGCCACTATGGGGAGCTATGGTGCGCCCGATGGCACTGAAGGAGTTCATCTGATCAGGTATCACAGACACCAATACATTTCACAGCCGGGCCTCTGGGGGGAGCTAAGGGTGCTATTCATTAGGCCACTCCCCACCATAGTGGGTAAACTGGGGGTCAGGCAGGAAGTTAGATCAGAAAGCTGACTGGGTTGGAACCAGGCAACACCTTGTGGCAGAGGGTGTTGTAGGGGAAGATACAGTAGGGTCTCTGTCAGGGGTGGGATCCTGACAGAGGCTTGGCAACGAGAACGAACGTAACGGGACCGTGCCTGCTCCGGGTAGCGGCGGTGCCCAAGAAAGGATTAGAAGAGAGATAGATTGTGCTGAGTGAGAAACGGGATCACGTGAAGGAGAAATACCAGTAGGAGTCGTGCTGTAAGACCGAAGCAACATCCTACTGAGGCGCACTACCGGTGGCCGGAACGCCGAGGGAGTAGAATAACATTCAGCTTCAAGCAATACTCCAAACAGCGGCAGGACAGTCAGTCTCAGGCGGGCTGTCTAACTCAAATCACCTATGAAGTCTTGGGAGGCAATTGTGGGAGAGGGGCGTCTCTAGGGTCCCGGAAGAACTCCAGGCCTACCCGTCAAACGGGTGCCGTTCCTACCCGAACCTCAGGGAGGGACGGAGGATTAGCAGAACATCATCTAGTCGAGTTGTGAGGGAACTTAAAAAACAGACACAACAGTTGTGGGGTACTTTCCGTAAGCGCAGCAGGGAAGGACTACAACACATAGCGCTAGGGGGAAGGCACAGATTTCCTCCTGTGAAGAGAACTCTGGAAGTGTCATTGGACCGGCCGGACTTGCGCAGCCTGGTGAGCCGTATTCTGGACTGAGGACTCAGAGATCTTCAGTAAAGAGGTAAAGAGACTGCAACCTGGTGTCCTCGTTATTTACCGCGACCTGCACCCCACAACTGCACCGTTACAACACCACTTATTGCACCGGACGTCCCCCACTGACAGACAGGGCCACGGACCGGGTCTAGCCACCGTGACAACCCCAGAGCAGAGACTCAGAGGCCCGGCTCCGGGTACCCCTCGGCCCTGCGGCGGTGTGGGGGCGCTCCATTTACTCCATGGATGTTTGCCAGAAGCAAGCAGCAATGGCAGCAATGGATGTTGGTTAGTGAAAATGGCAAATCTGCCATTGTAGTTCCCATACATTGTTGTGCCCAGTACATTGCAGTGCCCAGAACATTGTATTGCCCATACATTGGGTTCAGCTTTTGCTTTTGAAGACATGCAACCCGTAAATTAAGCAGGCTCTCATCGCTACAGAAATGCCAAACATGTAGACGCTAAATGTGGTTTGGGGCTCAGAAGGGTGGGAGGTATTTGAATTTGGGAGAGCAGAATTTGCTGAATTTCTATTATTTTTTTTTGTGGAGCCATAGTGCTTTTTCAGAGCCTTTGTGCTACTAGTAACATGGAAACCCCTATATTTCCATTGACAGAGGACAGAGCTGAGTGGGGACTTTTGTGGATTGAATTGAAGCTTTAATTGGGAACATTTTATATAATATTTTAGATCACATTTATCCTGTGCACTACGCTGAGCACTTATATCAGGGTTTCCATCTAAATCTCCGAATGACACGATTCAGATGAAACCCCCAAGGGATCCATTCACTATAATGAGACAGCAAAGTTACTCTGGACTCCGTCTGACCTCTGCTCAGTGGTCTCCTTCTTTTCAGAGTTGCACAAAACTGTGGAGGACTGCACTTTTATGCATGCTTAAAAAGACGGACACCAGCAGATCATAGGACAGACAGCATACAAAGTGACTTCATCCACCTCAGTAACTGGAATCTTCTGCTGGGGTTCAGTCTGATTCATGTATTTCAGAGATTTACATGGAATCCCCGGTGTAAGCGCTCAGCGCAGAATGCAGGATAAATGTGATCCAAGCCTTATTGTGATCTTTGGGAGGCAGGATAAACAAATTAACAACAGGTGAAGAATTGGTTGTATTTATTTATTTTATATGTCAATCCTAGTGCGGTATAAGTGATTAGATGGCTTTAATCTCCGGGTCAGTGGGGTTACAGTGATATCAGGTTTATTTTGTTTTGTTTTTTTATGTTTGGCTGCGTCACACACTAAAAACAACTTTATATGAAAAAAAAGTTTTGCCTCGCCGCATTTAGAGAGCTATATAATTTTTTTGCATATTTCTGCCGACAGAGACATGTGAGGGTTTGTATTTTGCAGGACGAGTTGACATTTTTATTGGTACCATTTTCGGCACATAATATTTTTTAACACTTTCTATTCAGATTTTTGGGAGGCAGAAAGAACAAAAACAACTCTTCAAAAATTGTTTTTTGGGGTGTTTTTTTAATGCTGTTCATCATGTATTAAAAATGATAAAGCAGCTTTATTGTTCGGGGTCAGGACAACTATAGAGATACCCCATTTACAGAGGGTATGGAAAGTATTCAGACCCAATTAGATTTTTCATTCTTTGTTTCATTGCAGCCATTTGGCAAATGTAAAAAAGTTCATTTTTTCATCTGTCACACCATCCATAGGGTATTGATCTTCCATAGGATATTACATATTGTTGGTTACATTTCTTTGTTATATAACCCTCAAAAAACTTGGTCAAAAATTTATGCTGTGTGCACATGCAGCGCCCCAGAGTCCTGGTCGTTGCAGTACTGTCGCTCCGCCACTAGGGGGAGTGATGGTACGTCTGATGGCACTAAAGGAGTTCACCTGACCAGGTATCACAGTCACACATTACACTTCACACTCCGGCCACCAGGGGGAGCAAAGGGTTCTATGTATTAGGCCACTCCTCACACTCTGGTAAAACTGGGGGTTGGATAGGAAGTTAGAGAGAAGCTGACTGGGTTTTGCCCAGGTAACATCTAGTGAGAGAAGAGCATTGCTTGGGAAGATCCAGGGGGGTCCCTGTCAGGGGTGGGATCCTGACAGAGGCCTAGCGAAAGGACAGATCGTTACGGAGCCGCGCCTGCACTTCATTGCGGCGGCATCTTAAGAAAGGACACGAAGCGAAGTATATTGTGGAGAAGTGAGAAACGAGATCACAGCACAAAGGCGACAGAACCAGTAGGAGTCGTGCCCCGAGATCGGCAACATCCTACTGAGGCGCGTAGCCGGTGGCCGGAATGCCGAGGAAGTATTGGGCTCTACGCATTACTTCAAACCAACGGCAGGGCAGTTAATTTTAGGTTGGCTGTCTCACCTTAATCACCTAATGAAGACAACGGAGGCAATTGTGGGAGAGGGGCATCTCTAGGGTCCCTATAAAATAACTCCAGGCCTACCCCGTCATACGGGTGCGTCCTATCCATATCATCTGGGGGACGGAGAGAAAGAACAGAAACATACACGACAGTTGTGAGGACTATCCCGTGGTGCTCAGCAGGGAAGTACTACAACACCCAGGCGCTAGTAGGTAGGCACTGATTTCCACCTGCAAAGGGAACTCTGGATGTGCCTTCGGACCGGCCGGTCTCAGCCAGCCCTGTTAGCAGTGCTCTGGATTGTGGATGCTGAAGCCTTCAGTAAAGAGGTAAAGAGACTGCAACCCTGTGTCCTCGTCATTTACTGCGACCTACACCACCACCTACACCTTTTATTGGGCGCCCCTTAGCAGGACCACGGACGGGGTCAGGCCACAATGACATCCTCAGAACCGAGAGACCCGGATCCGAGTACCCCGCTGTCCTGCGTCTGGGGGCCGCTCCACACACATTGCAGATTTGGTGCATTTTTGTTGCGTTTTTACAAAGTGAATGAGAAACCTGAAGTGTTATGCACACGTTAAGAATTTTTGACTTGCAGATTTGGTGATAATAATCTGCAGCATGTCAATTCTCTGAGGGTTTTTGCCCTGCATTTGTCAACATTCACTTCACTGAAATGAAACGCAGGCAAAAAGGCATAAAAACTGTGTGTTTTTGCAACTGCATTCCTCCTGCCAAGAGATGCATAAATGGTGGCGAAATTTTACTCATCGTGGGTACATACCCTTATCGGTATTATATTGCCCTCCCATAGACTATACCGTGATTTGGAGTACATTTCCTTGGTATATAACCCTCAAAAGCGCATAGCCTTTATGAGTCTAGGAGTTCCAATACATAACAATTTGGACAGAATGTGTATAAGGCCCTTTTTGTCTAATACAGGGTGTAAATGATTACCTCTAAAAAAAAAATCAGTTTTGGCTTACTTAAAATATATATATTTTTACATCTTTTTTAAATTTTGCCTTTTATACAAGTCATTACACAAGAAAAAATGTTTCTCTACATTTTTTCCTGTAAAATTCAATTTCTCCTCGGTTTGGAATGTTTTATTGTTAGTCCTCAGCAGCGACCTGGGAGTCAGAGATACTTTCAGGGGTCTTCCCCATGCTGTTCACCTTCCATTCAGAACTTTTCCCATCCATTTGAACATTTTCACTGCCTCCCAGACCCCTGTAGGGTCTGCCGGAAAAAAAGATTGGCTTTCCCATTGACTCCCATTAAACTCGTTATTCAAAACGAACATGCAGTATTAGGAATTGTTCACTTCGAGCAATGAGCTCCCATTTTAGTACTCCCTCATGCTTAATAGCCAATTATTATTATTACTAGATGGCAGCCCGATTCTAAAGAATCGGGAGTCTAGAATCCATATATACTTTATTTATTCAAATGTAAGAATAATACAATTAATAAATAATAGTAAGAAAGAACAAAAAATGGCTGCACTCACCAGCTCTTGACAATTCTTGTTATTTAAGGTACAGTTACACAGGATCCATGAACATACTTATGAGGGGAGTGATGAAAGACATCAGACAACAACTTTGCGTGTTGTGGCAAATGCCACAACAACGGTTCTTTGCTTAAGAACAATAATGTAAATAATAAATAATATGTATCAATAACTATGTATATTGGTATGTTCTATGACATTTTAAAATATTTCATTATTATGTGGAAAAGCTTAGTACCCATACTGGCGCATACTTGTGTGCCCATCAGGTATTTTCACAGTAAAATTTTCACAGGTGGGGCCCCTCGTCCTCCGATTTGGTGGGCGGGGACCCCCAGCCTCCGATTTGGTTGGCGGGGACCCTCGGCCTCCAATTTGGTGGGTGGGGACCCTCGGCCTCCGATTTGGTGGGCGGGGACCCTCGGCCTCCGATTTGGTGGGTGGGGACCCTCGGCCTCCGATTTGGTGGGCGGGGCCCCTCGGCCTCCGATGTGGTGGGCGGGGCCCCTCGGCCTCCGCTTTGGTGGGCGGGGCCGCTCGGCCTTCGATTTGGTGGGCGGGGCTCCTCGGCCTCCGATTTGGTTGGCCGGGCCCCTCGGCCTCCGATTTGGTGGGCGGGGACTCTCGGCCTCCGATTTGGTGGGCGGGGACCCTCGGCCTCCGATTTGGTGGGCGGGGACCCACGGCCTCCGATTTGGTGGGCAGGGACCCTCGGCCTCCGATTTGGTGGTCGGGGACCCTCGGCCTCCGCTTTGGTGAGTGGGGCCCCTCGTCCTCCGATTTGGTGGGCGGGGTCCCTCTGCCTCCGATTTGGTGTGCGGGGACCCTCGGCCTCTGCTTTGGTGGGCGGGGCCACTCGGCCTCCGATTTGGTGGGCGGGGCCCCTCAGCCTCAGATTTGGTGGGCGGGGACCCTCGGCCTCCGATTTGGTGGGCGGGGGCCCTCGGCCTCCGATTTGGTAGGCGGGGCCCCTCGGCCTCCAATTTGGTGGGCGGGGACCCTCGGCCTCCAATTTGGTGGGCGGGGACCCTCGGCCTCCGATTTGGTGGGCGGGGACCCTCGGCCTCCGATTTGGTGGGCGGGGCCCCTCGGCCTCCAATTTGGTGGGCGGAGCCCCTCGGCCTCCGATGTGGTGGGCGGGGCCCCTCGGCCTCCGCTTTGGTGGGCGGGGCCGGGCCCCTCGGCCTCCGCTTTGGTGGGCAGGGCCGCTCGGCCTTCGATTTGTTGGGCGGGGCTCCTCGGCCTCCGATTTGGTTGGCGGGGACCCTCGGCCTCCGATTTGGTGGGCGGGGACCCTCGGCCTCCGATTTGGTGGGCGGGGACCCTCGACCTCCGATTTGGTGGGCGGGGACCCTCGGCCTCCGCTTTGGTGGGCGGGGCCCCTCGTCCTCCGATTTGGTGGGCGGGGTCCCTCTGCCTCCGATTTGGTGTGCGGGGACCCTCGGCCTCCGCTTTGGTGGGCGGGGCCCCTCGGCCTTCGATTTGGTGGGCGGGGCCCCTCAGCCTCAGATTTGGTGGGCAGGGACCCTCGGCCTCCGATTTGGTGGGCGGGGGCCCTCGGCCTCCGATTTGGTAGGCGGGGCCCCTCGGCCTCCGATCTGGTGGGCGGGGACCCTCGGCCTCCGATTTGGTGGGCGGGGCCCCTCGGCCTCCGATGTGGTGGGCGGGGACCCTCGGCCTCCGATTTGGTGGGCAGGACTGCTCGGCCTTCGATTTGTTGGGCGGGGCTCCTTGGCCTCCGATTTGGTTGGCGGGGACCCTCGGCCTCCGATTTGGTGGGCGGGGACCGGCCTCCGATTTGGTGGGCGGGGACCCTCGGCCTCCGATTTGGTGGGCGGGGACCCTCGACCTCCGGTTTGGTGGGCGGGGACCCTCGGCCTCCGCTTTGGTGGGCGGGGGCCCCTCGGCCTCTGATTTGGTGGGCGGGGTCACTCTGCCTCCGATTTGGTGGGCGGGGACCCTCGGCCTCCGCTTTGGTTGGCGGAGCCCCACGGCCTCCGATTTGGTGGGCGGGGTCCCTCTGCCTCTGCTTTGGTGGGCGGGGCCGCTCGGCCTTCGATTTGGTGGGCGGGGCTCCTCGGCCTCCGATTTGGTTGGTGGGGCCCCTCGGCCTCCGATTTGGTGGGCGGGGCCCCTTATCCTCCGATTTGGTGGGCGGGGACCCTCGGCCTCCGATTTGGTGGGCGGGGCCCCTCGGCCTCCGATTTGGTGGGCGGGGCCCCTCGGCCTCCGATTTGGTGGGCGGGGACCCTCGGCCTCCAATTTGGTGGGCGGGGACCCTCGGCCTCCGATTTGGTGGGCGGGGACCCTCGGCCTCCGATTTGGTGGGTGGGGACCCTCGGCCTCCGATTTGGTGGGAGGGGCCCCTCGGCCTCCGATGTGGTGGGCGGGGCCCCTCGGCCTCCGCTTTGGTGGGCGGGGCCGGGCCCCTCTAACTCCGCTTTGGTGGGCGGGGCCGCTCGGCTTTCGATTTGGTGGGCGGGGCTCCTCGGCCTCCGATTTGGTGGGCGGGGACCCTCGGCCTCCGATTTGGTGGGCGGGGACCCTCGGCCTCCGATTTGGTGGGCAGGGACCCTCGGCCTCCGATTTGGTGGTCGGGGACCCTCGGCCTCCGCTTTGGTGGGCGGGGCCCCTCGGCCTCCGATTTAGTGGGCGAGGTCCCTCTGCCTCCGATTTGGTGTGCGGGGACCCTCGGCCTCCGCTTTGGTGGGCGGGGCCCCTCGGCCTTCGATTTAGTGGGCGGGGCCCCTCGGCCTCCGATTTGGTTGGTGTGGACCCTCGGCCTCCGATTTGGTGGGCGGGGACCCTTGGCCTCCGATTTTGAGGGCGGGGACCCTCGGCCTCTGATTTGGTGGGCGGGGACCCTCGGCCTCCGATTTGGTGGGCGGGGCCCATCGGCCTCCGATGTGGTGGGCGGGGCCCCTCGGCCTCCGATTTGGTGGGCGGGGACCCCCGGCCTCCGATTTGGTGGACGGGGCCCCTCGGCCTCCGATTTGGTGGGCGGGGACCCTCGGCCTCCGATTTGGTGGGCGGGGACCCTCGGCCTCCGATTTGGTAGGCGGGTCCCCTCGGCCTCCGATTTGGTGGGCGGGGACCCTCGGCCTCCGATTTGGTGGGCGGGGACCCTCGGCCTCCGATTTGGTGGGCGGGGCCCCTCGGCCTCCGATTTGGTGGGCGGGGCCCCTCGGCCTCCGATGTGGTGGTCGGGGCCCCTCGGCCTCCGCTTTGGTGGGCGGGGCTGGGCCCCTCGGCCTCCGCTTTGGTGGGCGGGGCCCCTCGGCCTCCGATTTGTTGGGCGGGGCTCCTCGGCCTCCGATTTGGTTGGTGGGGCCCCTCGGCCTCCGATTTGGTTGGCGGGGCCCCTTATCCTCCGATTTGGTGGGCGTGGACTCTCGGCCTCCGATTTGGTGGGCGGGGACCCTCGGCCTCCGATTTGGTGGGCGGGGCCCCTCGGCCTCCGATTTGGTTAGCGGGGCCCCTCGGCCTCCGATTTGTTGGGCGGGGCTCCTCGGCCTCCGATTTGGTTGGCGGGGCCCCTCGGCCTCCGATTTGGTTGGCGGGGCCCCTTATCCTCCGATTTGGTGGGCGTGGACTCTCGGCCTCCGATTTGGTGGGCGGGGACCCTCGGCCTCCGATTTGGTGGGAGGGGCCCCTCGGCCTCCGATTTGGTTGGCGGGGCCCCTCGGCCTCCGATTTGGTGGGCGGGGACCCTCGGCCTCCGATTTGGTGGGCGGGGACCCTCGGCCTCCGATTTGGTGGGCGGGGACCCTCGGCCTCCGATTTGGTGGGCAGGGACCCTCGGCCTCCGATTTGGTGGTCGGGGACCCTCGGCCTCCGCTTTGGTGGGCGGGGCCCCTCGGCCTCCGATTTAGTGGGCGAGGTCCCTCTGCCTCCGATTTGGTGTGCGGGGACCCTCGGCCTCCGCTTTGGTGGGCGGGGCCCCTCGGCCTTCGATTTGGTGGACGGGGCCCCTCGGCCTCCGATTTGGTTGGTGTGGACCCTCGGCCTCCGATTTGGTGGGCGGGGACCCTTGGCCTCCGATTTTGAGGGCGGGGACCCTCGGCCTCTGATTTGGTGGGCGGGGACCCTCGGCCTCCGATTTGGTGGGCGGGGCCCATCGGCCTCCGATGTGGTGGGCGGGGCCCCTCGGCCTCCGATTTGGTGGGCGGGGACCCCCGGCCTCCGATTTGGTGGACGGGGCCCCTCGGCCTCCGATTTGGTGGGCGGGGACCCTCGGCCTCTGATTTGGTGGGCGGGGACCCTCGGCCTCCGATTTGGTAGGCGGGGCCCCTCGGCCTCCGATTTGGTGGGCGGGGACCCTCGGCCTCCGATTTGGTGGGCGGGGACCCTCGGCCTCCGATTTGGTGGGCGGGGCCCCTCGGCCTCCGATTTGGTGGGCGGGGCCCCTCGGCCTCCGATGTGGTGGTCGGGGCCCCTCGGCCTCCGCTTTGGTGGGCGGGGCTGGGCCCCTCGGCCTCCGCTTTGGTGGGCGGGGCCCCTCGGCCTCCGATTTGTTGGGCGGGGCTCCTCGGCCTCCGATTTGGTTGGTGGGGCCCCTCGGCCTCCGATTTGGTTGGCGGGGCCCCTTATCCTCCGATTTGGTGGGCGTGGACTCTCGGCCTCCGATTTGGTGGGCGGGGACCCTCGGCCTCCGATTTGGTGGGCGGGGCCCCTCGGCCTCCGATTTGGTTGGCGGGGCCCCTCGGCCTCCGATTTGTTGGGCGGGGCTCCTCGGCCTCCGATTTGGTGGGCGGGGCCCCTCGGCCTCCGATTTGGTTGGCGGGGCCCCTCGGCCTCCGATTTGGTGGGCGGGGACCCTCGGCCTCCGATTTGGTGGGCGGGGCCCCTCGGCCTCCGATTTGTTTGGTGGGGCCCCTCAGCCTCCGATTTGGTGGGCGGGGACCCTCGGCCTCCGATTTGGTGGGCGGGGACCCTCGGCCTCCAATTTGGTGGGCGGGGACCCTCGGCCTCAGATTTGGTGGGCGGGGACCCTCGGCCTCCGATTTGGTGGGCGGGGACCCTCGGCCTCCGATTTGGTGGGCGGGGCCCCTCGGCCTCCGATGTGGTGGGCGGGGCCCCTCGGCCTCCGCTTTGGTGGGCGGGGCCAGGCCCCTCGACCTCTGCTTTGGTGGGCAGGGCCGCTCGGCCTTCGATTTGGTGGGCGGGGCTCCTCGGCCTCCGATTTGGTTGGCGAAGCCCCTCGGCCTCCGATTTGGTTGGCGGGGCCCCTCGGCCTCCGATGTGGTGGTCGGGGCCCCTCGGCCTCCGCTTTGGTGGGCGGGGCCGGGCCCCTCGGCCTCCGCTTTGGTGGGCGGGGCCGCTCGGCCTTCGATTTGTTGGGCGGGGCTCCTCGGCCTCCGATTTGGTTGGCGGGGCCCCTCGGCCTCCGATTTGGTTGGCGGGGCCCCTTATCCTCTGATTTGGTGGGTGGGGACTCTCGGCCTCCGATTTGGTGGGCGGGGACCCTCGGCCTCCGATTTGGTGGGCGGGGCCCCTCGGCCTCCGATTTGGTTGGCGGGGCCCCTCGGCCTCCGATTTGGTGGGCGGCGACCCTCGGCCTCCGATTTGGTGGGCGGGGCCCCTCGGCCTCCGATTTGGTGGGGCCCCTCGGCCTCCGATTTGGTGGGAGGGGACCCTCGGCCTCCGATTTGGTGGGCGGGGACCCTCAGCCTCCAATTTGGTGGGCGGGGACCCTCGGCCTCCGATTTGGTGGGCGGGGACCCTCGGCCTCCGATTTGGTGGGCGGGGACCCTCGACCTCCGATTTGGTGGGCGGGGACCCTCGGCCTCCGATTTGGTGGGCGGGGCCCCTCGGCCTCCGATGTGGTGGGCGGGGCCCCTCGGCCTCCGCTTTGGTGGGCGGGGCCGCTCAGCCTTCGATTTGGTGGGCGGGGCTCCTCGGCCTCCGATTTGGTTGGCGAAGCCCCTCGGCCTCCGATTTGGTTGGCGGGGCCCCTCAGCCTCCGATTTGGTGGGCGGGGACTCTCGGCCTCTGATTTGGTTGGCGGGGACCCTCGGCCTCCGATTTGGTGGGCGGGGACCCTCGGCCTCCGATTTGGTGGGCAGGGACCCTCGGCCTCCGCTTTGGTGGGCGGGGCCCCTCGGCCTCCGCTTTCGTGGGTGGGGCCCCTCGACCTTCGATTTGGTGGGCGGGGACCCTTGGCCTCTGATTTGGTGGGCGGGGACCCTCGGCCTCCTATTTGGTGGGCGGGGACCCTCGGCCTCCGATTTGGTGGGCCGGGACCCTCGGCCTCCGATTTGGTGGGCGGGGACCCTCGGCCTCCGATTTGGTGGGCGGGGACCCTCGGCCTCCGATTTGGTGGGCGGGGACCCTCGGCCTCCGATTTGGTGGGCGGGGACCCTCGGCCTCCGATGTGGTGGGCGGGGCCCCTCGGCCTCCGATTTAGAGGGCGGGGACCCCCGGCCTCCGATTTGGTGGGCGGGGCCCCTCGGCCTCCGATTTGGTGGGCGGGGACCCTCGGCCTCCGATTTGGTGGGCGGGGACCCTCGGCCTCCGATTTGGTGGGCGGGGCCCCTCGGCCTCCGATGTGGTGGGCGGGGCCCCTCGGCCTCCGCTTTGGTGGGCGGGGCCGCTCAGCCTTCGATTTGGTGGGCGGGGCTCCTCGGCCTCCGATTTGGTTGGCGAAGCCCCTCGGCCTCCGATTTGGTTGGCGGGGCCCCTCGGCCTCCGATTTGGTGGGCGGGGACTCTCGGCCTCTGATTTGGTTGGCGGGGACCCTCGGCCTCCGATTTGGTGGGCGGGGACCCTCGGCCTCCGATTTGGTGGGCAGGGACCCTCGGCCTCCGCTTTGGTGGGCGGGGCCCCTCGGCCTCCGCTTTCGTGGGCGGGGCCCCTCGACCTTCGATTTGGTGGGCGGGGACCCTCGGCCTCCGATTTGGTGGGCGGGGACCCTCGGCCTCCAATTTGGTGGGCGGGGACCCTCGGCCTCCGATTTGGTGGGCCGGGACCCTCGGCCTCCGATTTGGTGGGCGGGGACCCTCGGCCTCCGATTTGGTGGGCGGGGACCCTCGGCCTCCGATTTGGTGGGCGGGGACCCTCGGCCTCCGATTTGGTGGGCGGGGACCCTCGGCCTCCGATGTGGTGGGCGGGGCCCCTCGGCCTCCGATTTGGAGGGCGGGGACCCCCGACCTCCGATTTGGTGGGCGGGGCCCCTCGGCCTCCGATTTGGTGGGCGGGGACCCTCGGCCTCCGATTTGGTGGGCGGGGACCCTCGGCCTCCGATTTGGTAGGCGGGGCCCCTCGGCCTCCGATTTGGTGGGCGGGGACCCTCGGCCTCCGATTTGGTGGGCGGGGACCCTCGGCCTCCGATTTGGTGGGCGGGGACCCTCGGCCTCCGATTTGGTGGGCGGGGACCCTCGGCCTCCGATTTGGTGGGCGGGGACCCTCGGCCTCCGATGTGGTGGTCGGGGCCCCTCGGCCTCCGATTTGGTGTGTGCTCTGCCTGGGGCCACTGTGCTCTGCCTGGGGCCCCATATGCTGCCTGGGGCCCCTGTGCTCTGCCTGGGGCCCCATATTCTGCCTGGGGCCCCTGTGCTCTGCCTGGGGCCCCTGTGCTCTGCCTGGGGCCCCATGTTCTGCCTGGGGCCACTGTGCTCTACCTGGGGCCCCATATGCTGCCTGGGGCCCCTGTGCTCTGCCTGGGGCCCCATATGCTGCCTGGGGCCCCTGTGCTCTGCCTGGGGCCCCTGTGCTCTGCCTGGGGCCCCATGTTCCGCCTGGGGCCCCTGTGCTCTGCCTGGGGCCACTGTGCTCTGCCTGGGGCCCCATAGCCCCATATGCTGCCTGGGGCCCCTGTGCTCTGCCTGGGGCCCCATATGCTGCCTGGGGCCCCTGTGCTCTGCCTGGGGCCCCTGTGCTCTGCCTGGGGCCCAATGTTCTGCCTGGGGCCCCTGTGCTCTGCCTGGGGCCACTGTGCTCTGCCTGGGTCCCCATATGCTGCCTGGGGCCCCTGTGCTCTGCCTGGGGCCCCATATGCTGCCTGGGGCCCCTGTGCTCTGCCTGGGGCCACTGTGCTCTGCCTGGGGCCCCATAGGCTGCCTGGGGCCCCTGTGCTCTGCCTGGGACCACTGTGCTCTGCCTGGGGCCCCATATGCTGCCTGGGGCCCCTGTGCTCTGCCTGGGGCCACTGTGCTCTGCCTGGGGCCCCATATGCTGCCTGGGGCCCCTGTGCTCTGCCTGGGTGTAGGACACTGGTGACGTCACTTATCTCCGGACATTACCTCCGGACATTAGCTCCAGACATTAGCTCCGGACATTAGCTCCGGACATTATCTCCGGACATTAGCTCCGGACAAAGCCACGGAAGTTGGCACAAATTGCAGGAAGTAGTATTCTAGGCAATTATATATTAGATTATTTATTTATTTATATAGCACCATTGAGTCCATGATGCTGTACATGAGAAGAGGTTACATACAAATTACAGATATCACAGTAAACAAATCAACAATTACAGAATGATACAGAGGGGCGAGGACCCTGCCCTTGCGGGTTTACATTCTACAGGATGGTGGGGATGGAGACAGTAGGTTGGGGGGCTGCAGCAGCTCCGGCGTTGGTGAGGCAGTAGCTTCAGTAGTGATGAGGAGGCAGCGGGGTCAGTGCAGGCTGTAGGCTTTCCTGAAGAGGTGGGTTTACAGGATCCGTCTGAAGGATCCTCATAATCTGTTTGTGAAGTTAGGGCCAGAGGCACCCATACAATTTAGATGATTTGTCAGTCTTACCAAAATCATCGGGTTTGGATGACTTAAGTCAAATACAGGAACTCAAGCTTTATCTACTGGGGACTTCTCAGACAAAATAGTGTCTTGTCCACACCATCTCTAGTGCCAGTGAATATTAAATTTAAAAATAATTCTTACTTTTTCCTTTGTTGTCTTCTGAACCTAATAATTCATTAACATAAGTACAAAAACTAGTGAATTGTGTTGCGAAATTAGAGATTGATGAAGCTGGAGCAGAGAAAGGTCTGAGGAGAATATGAGCAATTCTGTATGGAAAATCCCTCTTGGACCTGCGTCTCATCAACATTCAGGCCCTGAATTCTGGGGGATTCCTCATTGGGGGGTCAACCTCACAGTTTGGGGAGCACTGGTCTAATGTGTATAGGGGGATTATAGAAGTAATTGAAATTATGGTAAAGAAAGGTGAAAGGTATAGTATTTAGAGCTCCCTCACACCACTGATTTTTTTTATCGCATAGGACTCAATGTTATTCAGTGGTGCAGTGGAAACGACTGTTTTTTGTTCACTGGCAGAATCTGTCTGTGAAAAAAATTGCAGCATGCTGAGATTTCACTCTGAAATCAAATGTTTGTGAGAAAAAAAAATCAGAGGCTATACGGAGCCACAGTACGGCATGTGTTACCAACACAATACAATTCTGTGCACACTGATGACAAGTGAGAAAAAAAATCCTCCAACTATTCTGGATGAAAATAGGACTGATTTTTTATACTGTCGTGTGACTCTAGCCTGGGCAACTTTTCAGAATTATTTAAATGGACTTGTTAGGCTTTTGTAATGTATCATATAGAGTATTTATTTTTTCACTCTTCTTCCTCAAATTCTTATTTCCAAGAGCTTGGTACCCTTCAATCACCACCAGTATAACTAATAAATAAAAGTCTAATTTTACTGAGCCTTAAAAGAAAGGTGTCAATATTATGCCAGCTTCTCTGATATCCCTCAGTGCTCTGCAGTTATTCGCTGAAGCTGCACCTCGGAGATTTCCTCCTCTGCCGTCCTCCCCGCAGTCACTCTGTACATAATAATGGTGATGGAGACCTCTGTTCCATTCCTTCTTCTATATTTGGTCCAGAAAGCAGAAAAACAGAAAAAGGAGCCTCAAGGATGTTACAGAACGGGACCTCATTTTGGAAACTTATCTATATCACCCTGTAACATGGGCAATACATAGTTTCTTTAGTATTAAGGACATATCAGCTCACATTTATTAATCGATTTATGGCAGTTTTACTTATCAAAAAACTATTTTGTCTGAAAAAGTCACAATTTGGCCAAGTAAAGTCCCAAATGTTATGCTTTTTAGAACCTGCTTGAGCTGAAAACCATTTTGTTGTCAGATTTGTTACAAAAATTAAACAAATACTAGTACAGTGGGTGAAATAAGTATTGAACACATGACCAATGTTCTATGTAAATATATTTCTAAAGGTGCTATTGACATGAAATTCTCACCAGATGTCTGTAAGAATCCATCCAATCCCCATAGGCAAAGAAATCAAACCATAGATGTCTATAAATTATGTTTCATAATGAGAAATGACACAGGGAAAACGTATTTAATACACTTACTGAAATGTAATGAATACTTTGTACAAAATCCTTTGATGGTCATGACAGCTTCAATGCCTCCTGTATAGAGAAACTAGTCGCATGCATTACTCTGGTGTGATTCTAACCCATTCTTCCACATAAACACTCTTCAAGTCCTGAAGGTTCCATAGGCTCCTTCCATGAACTCTGAGATTTAGTTCCTTTCATAAATTGTCTATTGAATTCAGGTGAGGTGATTGGATGGGCCATTCTAGCAGCTTTATTTTCTTTCTCTGAAACCAATTGAGAGTTTCATTGGCTATGTATTTTCGATCATTGTCATGCTGAAATGTCCACCCTCATTTTATCTTCATCATCCTGGTAGATGGCAGCAGATATTTATAAAGAATGTGTCAGTACATTTGTAAATTCCTCCTTCCTTCAATCATATGAAGTTTGCTAGTGCTGTATGTGGAAAAACAGCCCCATACCATGATGTTCCCACCTCCAAACATCACTGTCGGTGCTATATTTTTTTGGTGATAAGCAGTGCCTTTTGGCCTCCTAAGGGTACGTCTCCATGGTCCGTTTCGCCGGCAGGATCGCCGCAGCGGCGAAGCCGCTCGGCGCTAAGCCCCGCCCCCTTTCTGGGACGCGATGGTGCCGGATGTGTACAGTACACATCCGGGATCATCGCACCCCTCGCCATAGGGCCCTGTGATATGCCTTGCGGGGACGCTGCGTCCCCGCAAGGTGTACAGACATGCTGCGATCTGAAAAGACGCGCAGCATGTCCGGAGTCGTAGGGCCGCCGCGTGCGGGTTTCCACGCATAGTGGAGACGGGATTTCATAAAATCCCCTCCACTATGCAGGAACATCTGGACGCTGCTTGTTTGACGCTGCAGCGTCAAACAAGCAGCGTTTACTTACCGTGGAAACATACCCTAACATGGTGTGTATTATGGCATCCAAAGAGTTCAATTTTGGTTTCATCTGACCAGTCTGTATTCACCCAGTATTTCAAAGGCTTGTCTAAATGTTGTTGAGCAAAATTTAAAAGCACTTGACCATGCTTTTTGTTAAGCTCTTACATACAGGCCATCGCGATTGAGTGTATTATTTATAGTTTTCTTTGAAACTATTATACCTGCTGATTACAGGTCTTTCTGTAACTCTCCACAGGTGGCCCTTGGCTCTTGGAGAACTCATCTGATAATTTTCACACTTTTCTCTGAAATCTTGCGGGGAGCACCTGGTCAAGGCCGGTTTATGGTGAAATTATGTTCTTTCCACTTCCAGATTATGACCCCAACAATGATCAATGGAGCTTTCAGTAGCTTGGAAACCAATGCCTTCAGTATGTTTTGCAATAAGGTTGCAAAGATCTTGAGACAATTCACTGGTTTTACACATCATGAAATGCTTCTTGTGTGCACCTTGGTAATGAGACAGCTTTTTATAGGCCACCAGCTGAACCAGCTGATTCTGTTTTTCACTAAGTGGTACAGTAGCATTGCTTTCTAATTACAGATAGATTTCACCTGATGTCACGACTTGTCATGGCATTTTGCACCTCTGTTTCTTCAATACTTTTTCCATGTGTCATTTCTCATTAATACACATAATTAATGGACCTCTATGGTTTGATTTCTTTTCCTGTGCGGATTAGATGGGTTGTTACTAGTGATGAGCGAGTGTGCTCGTTACTCGAGATTTTTGAGCATGCTCGGGTGTTCTCCGGGTATCTTGGGCGTGCTCATGGATTATATTTGTTTCCCCACAGCTGCTTGATTTGCATCTGTTAGACAACCTGAACACATGCAGGGATTGCCTGTTTGTTAGGGAATCCCCACATGTATTCAGGCTGTCTAGCAGCCGCAAATCATGCAGCTATGGGCACTCAAACATAATATATGAGCACGCCCAAGATACTCGGAGAACACCCGAGCATGCTCGGAAAACTTGAGTAACAAGCACACTCGTTACTCACATCAGGTGAGAATTTCATGTAAATAGCACCTTTAGAAATATATTTACATAGAAAATTGGTGACATGTTCAATACTTACAGGTGCTTCTCACAAAATTAGATTATCAGCAAAAAGTTAATTTATATCAGTTCTTCAATACAAAAAGTGAAACTCATATTATATATTACAAACAGAGTGATCTATTTCAAGCATTTATTTTTGATAATGTTGATGATTATTGCTTACAGCCAATGAAAACCCAAACGTCATTATATCAGTAAATTAGAATAAACAAAAAACACCTGCAAAGGCTTTCTAAGGGTTTAAAAAGGTCCCTCAGTCTGTTTCAGTACAATCATGGGGAAGATTGCTGATTTGACAGATGTCCAGAATGCAGTCATTGACACACTCCACAGAGAGAGAAAACCACAAAAGGTCATTGCTAAAGCAACTGGCTGTTCACAGAGTGCTGTATCCAAACATATGAATGAAAGTTAAGTGGAAGGAAAAAGTGTGGTACAAAAAGGTGCACAAGCAACCGGGATAACCGCAGCCTTGAAAGGATAGTTAAGAAAAGGCCATTCAAAAATTTGGCAGAGATTCACAAGGAGTGGACTGCTGCTGTCGTTGCTTCAAGAGCCACAAAGTTTAGAGCACTTCATGCTTCACCCTGCCAACAAGCTTTTTGGAGATGGAAATTTCACCCTCCTGCAGGACTTGGCACCTGTCCACACTGCCAAAAGTACCAATACCTAAATATACATTTCAGTAGGCCAACATTTCGGATTTTAAAATCATTTTTAAAGCTGATATGATAAAGTATTCTAATTTACTCAGATAATGACTTTTGGGTTTTCATTGGCTGTAAGCCATAATCATCAACATTAACAGAAATAAACACTTGAAATAGATTATTCTGTTTGTAATGACTCTATATAATATATGAGTTCCACTTTTTGTATTGAAGAACTGATATAAATTAACTTTTTGATGATATTCTAATTTTGTGAGAAGCATCTTTATTACACCCTCTGAATATTGGGTAGATTATATTTTTAGACTTTTGAGCATATAATCAAATTTAAAGATATGAGCTGCATTGCTGTTAGGGTATGTGCACATGTTGCAGATTTTGCTGCGGATCCGCAGCGTTTCTGCAGCTGCTGGTCAGCAGCAGTTTCCCATGAGTTTACAGTTCAATGTAAACCTATGGGAAACCGAAAACGCTGTGCACATGCTGCTGAAAAAAACGCGCGGGAACACAGCGGTTTACAATCCGTAGCATGTCACTTCTTTGTGCGGAATCGCGGCGATTCTGCACACATAGAAATGCATTGATCCGCTTACTTCCCGCATGGGGCTATGCCCACCATGCGGGAAGTAAGCGGATCATGTGCGGATGGTACCCGGGGTGGAGGACAGGAGACTCTCCTCCAGGCCCTGGGAACCATATTTGTGTAAAAAAAAAAAAGAATTAAAATAAAAAATAATTATATACTCACCTTCTGATGGCCCCTGAAGTCCTCCCGCCTCTCAGCGCTGCACGCGGCCGTCCGGTCGCAGGGTTGCTATGTGAGCAGGACCTGCGATGACTTCACAGTCACATGACCGTGACGTCACGAAGGTCCTTCTCGCATAGCATCTTTGGAACTGGATCGCCGCGTGCAGCGCTGAGGAGATCGGGACGTCGGAGGGAGAGTATAACCATTTTTTTAATAATTTTTAACATTAGATCTTTGCAGCATCAATAGTAAAACAAGTGCAAGAGTAAACCCGCAGAGGAAACCACAAGACAAACCGCAATAAATCTGCAGGGATAACCGCAGCGGGTTTGCCCTGCAGATTTATCAAATCCGCTAAGGGAAAACCCGCAGAGGACCCTTCCTACGTGTGCACATAGCCTTAATGTCACCAAATCAAATCTAATTGCATCTCGTTACATTCTGTATTTGCACATTAGGTGGCTAATATTATAGCCAAAAAAATAGTGGTTGCCACTCTAAGGTAATATGAAATATTGAAATATTTTATTAAATGATGAAGGAAACTCCACATTAATGGAGGTGAAAGGTGACTTCAAGTGAATTAGTGAACATTCCTGCTTATTGTAAATGGATTAATAGTTAAACATCTGAACATGTGTCGTGTTATGTGGAGCATGACTCGATCACTCCACAAGAGATGGATTCTTGGAAAGAAATCATTTGTCAATGTCAACATTCTGTTGTTAAATGACAATTTTGCTGTGACAGCGAGTCAGATTTCTTTTGAAAAACTTTGGCTCATGGCTATTTCACAGAGTAGAAACTTTTGTCTGCTGTGACGGTGTTTATTGTGGTGGTTAAATCACTTGTGATCGGCTAAATTCAAGTCAATCAGTGCTTATTTAATGCTCTACTTAGGCAGGCCGATCAGACTTCTAATGACACAGAACAGTGGTTCAAATGACCGTTCTGTGCCAATACAATTTCATGTTATCACTCAAAAGAAGTGAATTAAGTGAGGCTGTGCATGTCTAGTTGGAATGTGGCCACGAGAATACAAATTGCATACTTATGGTCATGACTGTCTGCTACCTACACCAGCACAGGAGAACCCTGACCGTGCGTAGTGTGTGAGCTGTAAGGATTCACAAGTCTACAGTCACATAGAGTAATTGCAAACTTGAACAGTAAGCCTGGACAACCTCTTTAGAAATCATCCCACCCACAGGAAAAGTGTTTTGCTAGTTTGTCAGGTGTTCGATCATTTCCAATTTTTATCTCCCAGTCTAACTCTAAATTGGTCCTTAGGCTCTGATTCATCATGGTCTTTGTGCTTCTTTTTTAGTAAAAAATTGTGACTTGTTTATCTACTTGTCTACCGACTTGCATATATACAAACAGTATGATGTCCCCTCAAACAGTATGCTGTCCCCACACAACCTCCCTACACAGTATGGCATCACCACAAAACCTCACTACAAAATATTATGTCCCCACACAGCCCCCCATGCAAAACGATATCCCACCACAGCCCCCTTACATAGTATTATTTCACTACACTGCCCTATTACAAAATTTTATGTCCCCACGCAGCCACCCACATAGCCACCTTACACAGAATTATGTCCCTTCACAGCAATCTTACAAAGTATTAAGTCCACGCACAACCCCCAGACACAGTATTATGTTCCCACGCAGACCTTTACACAGTATTATGTCCCAACACAGCTCGCTTACACACCATTATGTCTCCCACACAGCTCCCTTACACCGTCTTATGTCCCTACACAGCCACACTGCTACACAGCCCCTTTACAAAGTATTATGTCCTCACACCACTCCCTTGCACAGAAATATGCTGCCACACAGTCCCTTTACACAGTATTATGTCTCCACACAGCAATGCACAGAGCCCAATTACATAGTATTAAGTCCTCACACAGTCCCCACTCAGAATGATGTACCCACATAGCCCTCTAACACAATATTATGTCATCACACAACCCCCTACTCATGTCCCTACACCCACTCAAAATTATGTCCACACACAGCCTTATTGCACAGTATTATGTCCCCACACAACCCGCTTACACAGGATTATGTCCGCGCACACAGCCTAGTTACACAGTATTATGTCCCCACACAGCTCCCTTACAGAGTATTATGTTCCCATACAGCCCCCTTACACAGTGTTATGCTCCAACACAACCCATTACACAGTACTATGTCCCCACACAGTCACACTACATAGCCTCCTTACACGGTATTATGTCCCTACACAACCCCCTTATACAGTACTATGTCCCCACACAGCCCCCTTTAACAGTATTATATCCCCACATAACCCCATTAGACAGTACTATGTCTCCACACAGCCACACTACACAGCCCCCTTACACAGTTTTATGTCCCCACACAGCCATGTACGCAGTCTTTTACTGAGTATTATGTCCCCACACAGTCCCCTTACTCAGTATTATGCTCCAACACAATCCATTACACAGTACTATGTCCCCACACAGTCACACTACACAGCCCCCTTACACAGTATTATGTCCCCACACAGTCCCCTTACTCAGTATTATGCTCCAACACAATCCATTACACAGTACTATGTCCCCACACAGTCACACTACACAGCCCCCTTACACAGTATTATGTCCCCACACAGTCCCCTTGCACAGTACTGTCACCACACAGCTCTCCTATACAGTATAATATCCCCACACAGCTCTCTTACACAGTATTATGTCCCAACACAATTCTCTTACACAGTATTATGTCCCCACAAAGCTACCTACACAGCCTCCTTACACAGAATTATGTCCCCACACAGCACCTTACATGGTATTATGTCCCCATACAGTCACACTACGCAGCCCCCTTACACAGAATTATGTCCCCACACAGCACCTTACACAGTATTATGTCCCCACACAGCTCTCTTGCACAGTATTAAGTCCCCACCCAACCATC
Organism: Ranitomeya variabilis; assembly: GCF_051348905.1. Lineage (NCBI taxonomy): Eukaryota > Metazoa > Chordata > Amphibia > Anura > Dendrobatidae > Ranitomeya > Ranitomeya variabilis. The sequence continues at coordinate 656,946,398 of NC_135234.1, forward strand.
CACAGTCAACTAACACAGTATTAGGTCTCCACCTAGCCACCCACACAGCCCCCACTCAGAATGATGTCCCCACACAGCTCTGTTACACAATATTAAGTCCTCACATAGCCCCTTACTCAAAATAATGTCCCTACAGTCACTCAGAATGATGTTTCCACACAGCCCACTTAAACAGTGTTATGTTCCCATGCAACCCCTTACACAGTATCATGTCTCAACACAGCCCCTTTACACAATATTATGTCCCCACATAACCCATTACACAGTACTATGTCCCCAGACAGCCACACCACACAGCCCCCTTACAGTTTTATGTCCCACACAGTCTTTTACACAGCATCATGTCACCACACAGCTCTCCTACACAGTATAATATCCTCACACAGCTCCCTTACAAAGTATTATTGTTATGATTGTGCTCACACACTCACATGGGTAAGAAGGGAGGGAAAGAATTACCAAAAAGAGAAGCCACCCCTGTACCCAACTGCACACTTTACAGACTAGAAAATGCCCTAGTTGCACAACTACCGTAAATACAGTACACCTCCTTGGACCTGGCTCTCTAAAAGGCTGTCGAGGAGCTTCTTGTACCTCCTGAGGTACAAGTAGGGAGACAACAAAGAATAGACCTGTATAAATAGGGAGAAACAAAAAAATTAAAAGAATAATTGAAACCTCCCAAACCTCCTAAGGTGGATAAGAAGCGAAAGGTGCTGGGGAGGAAAACTCACAGGTTTGTAGCAGGTAAACAACTGAAGCTTACTTACTGTACAAGGTAAACCCCTAGCTGAGGAGCTGGAATTCCAGACATCAATCTATTTGGAGACATATCCAAAAAACTACAAAAAATGAAAACCAAGACAAGAGACAAGAAAACCAAGACAAAAGAAACCATCAGTATTTGGACAGAGATGAAAAGGACTGTAGGCCAGCAGGGAAGAAAACCGACCATGCAGGAAAAGGACACAGGATTGCATTGCAAAACCGAGCCATGACATTACCCCCCTTTTACGAGAGGCCAGTAAACCCTCAGAAGCCCCCGACATCGTTGATGGAACTCTGTCAACAGGCGATCCATATGAAGATCCTCAGAATTAACTCAAAAGTTATCTTCAGAACGATAACCCTTCCATTTAACAAGATACTGTAGCCAGCGTCTGACCTACCTGGAACGGAGAACATGCCCTACCTCATATCCCTGATCCCCTTCCAAATCCACCTCAATTATATATTGAGGACCAGGTCTTCCTTCAAATCTCAAGGCTATGCTCACACGTTGCTTTTTTTGCTGCTTTTTTTCTGCAGCCAAGACCTGATCTCTTGGCAGTAAAAAAGCTGCAGACAAAAAGCAGGTTTTGCTGGCTTTTCTTGCTGCATTTTTGCTGTGTTTTTCAGGATCCCTAAGTGCAGCTTTGCTTCCACCATACAAGCATGAACAATGAAAGGTGTTAGGCCAAAAATGCAAGACATATGTGAAACCCTAAAACATTTTTGGAAAAAAAGGCAAATTGAGCTAAAAATCTTTTTCCACTACATAATTTGATGAATTTGTCCTGTTTTTTTTTTTTTTTTTTTTTTAATCTTTTACGGTTTCACATATGTCTTGCATTGGTGCCCAACTCCTTGCATTGTTCATGCTTGTATGGCTGAACTTTGGGATCCTGAAAAACACAGCAAAAAACAAACAGCAAAACCTGCTTTTTTGTCTGCAGCTTTCTTATTGCCAAGATATCAGGTTTTGGCTGCAGAAAAAAAGCAACGTCTGAACATATCTTAAAAGGGAAGAATGAAAAAGAGTTATTGATCCCCCAAGCCACAGGGATTCAAAACTGTAATAAAGACCTAAAAATCTAGGAGCAAACAAAATTCCCCACCCTAAAGACAGGAGCCTTCCTAAGTCGGTGCTTGGCACCTCTTTTGGCCCGGTCACTTGTTACCATACCAAAAGACCCCTCTCGACCTCCTTCCAGACTTCAATTAATTGAAAAGAAAATTTCTCTTCATCTAGCACAGCGGACTGTAAGGCTACTTTCACACTAGCGTCGGTACGGGGCCGTCGCGCTGCGTCGGCCCAACGTACCGACGCATACTGTGCAAGCGCCGCACAACGGGGGCAGCGGATGCTGTTTTTCCATGCATCCGCTGCCCCATTGTGAGGTGCGGGCGGAGTTCCGGCCGCTCATGCGCGGTCGGAAATGACGGACCGTCGGCACAAAAAAACGTTACATGTAACGTTTTTTGCTGCCGGCGGTCCGCCACAACACGATGCAACCGTCGCACGACGGTTGCGACGTGTGTCAATACGTCGCTAATGTTAGTCTATGGGGAAAAAACGCATCCTGCAGACGACTTTGCAGGATGCGTTTTTTTGCCAAAACGACGCATTGCGACGTATGCAAAAAAACGCTAGTGTGAAAGTAGCCTAACCATAAAAAGTTCCCAAATACTGCATAAAAACCCCCGCAACAAAAAAGGCAAGGTCCTTGTAGCCTTAAAGGTATGGCTTAACTCAGCATGGGACAGGAATTCCACTCAATCTTCCTGATTGGATGAAAAAACATCTCAAATACTGTGCTACCTCTTTGTCCATCCTTTTAGTTTGCCCATTGGTCTTAGGATGATAACCTGAGGAAAAAAGACAGCTTAATACCCAATATTGAGCAAAAACTGTGCCAAAAGCTAGTCAGAAATTGAACTGGCAGAACTGACTCTGAAGTGTGGAGTCTTTCCAGGAGGTCTCTACTGCCCAGCATCTAAACTCAGAGCAGTAGTCATCAGCTCTATGACCTCCCTGAACCAATAGATGGATCTTGGTTTCAGCCACAGAGCCAAGAAAAATGCCTCAACAGAGGACAACGCCAGGAATTCCTTAGGCAAAGAAAATGCCCAAGCCTGTGGATCTCCATGAAGTAAACACAACACAAAGCCTACTTGCTACTGACTGACGACCAATTTATGACACCGATGTCTCCTGCTTCCCAATGATCTTTGTACAACCTATGTCTTTTTAATTTGTTTACATGTACCTACTGCAGCCATTCACTGGCCATAGAAGCAAACCTCTACAGACTGTGATTGGCTGCAGTGGTCCACATCAGTGTTGTGACATCATTGCTTGAGAAGAAAGTGCAAAGACTGGCGAGGAACTATGAGGTATTAGAATAACAGTTTTGGGGGATGAGTGAAGTTTGACTTTATGACATTTTTACCCTTTTAAATATATAATCAGTCAGACAAACCTTTTAATATGAAACTGCCTGTGGCAAAGTAAAATGTATGTAAATTTAAGAGTTTCAGAATTTTCAGTATTTTTAAAAGAGTAAAGATACTCTTCAAGTATTACTTTCATGTCTAGGTTCTTTCCCAGGTTGTGAAATAAACAGTATTAACAATATTATGCACAAGTTTACCTTAAGTGTTGAATATAATTATCATATGTTTCTACTGACTTTTTTAAATTATAAACTAGGTATTTCAATCATTAAAATGCAGTTGAGTTGATATTCCTAAAGAAGTATAGATAAAGTAGGACAGAATTGGTGCTAGCCACTCTTTCTAGCAGAGGACATTGGAGCCCCGGCCTTCACACTTTAACCCATACATAGTGATTTGGACTCACAATGGGGCATTTTGGGTTGAATTCAAGTAGGAATGTGCATTGATTAGGATGCTCCTCCATAGTTGTAAACCTTGTTAGGGGCCTACTCAGATGTATTGTCCCTCCTGTGCTGAACCCCTTACCTATGCCTCTGCCTTAAATCAATTCGACAGAGATTTAAAAAAATTGGGAGCGCCAATGAGAACATGGTGTAATGACAATCTCTGTACATCACTGCAGAAAATGATGGCGTTATATAAATAATAGAAAATAGATAATGGTAGTTTGATCTCATCCATTCAGATAGAATGACTAACAGTGGAAGACTGCATGAGCTGTAATCCGTTGTTCCAGAAATATGAAACTGGGCGTTCCAGTTCCTGTAATCCTCATTTTGTTTCATGTTAATCCAATCACAAACCACAGATTCATGATAAGAGTAGGATCACTTCCTCTCACCAGAACATCCCTATGAGCCATATTACCAAGAAGCAGGATTGTGTATTGTAACTGATATATCGGCAGTAGACACAAGATGCCATATCTAACATGTATGGGAACACAAATATTTAATGTCTGTGTGTGTCAGCCATACAGCGCATGCAGAGCGCACTTTACAGGAAGTCTATGCACTAAAGTCAATGTTATGTATCTGTAAATAGGGACAAAGTTAGCGCCCTTCCAGAATACAACATGAGGCCATTTTCACACGGCGGTATCTGTCAGCATTTGTGTTAAGGTACCGTCACATTAAGCGACGCTGCAGCGATAGCGACAACGATGTCGATCGCTGCAGCGTCGCTGTTTGATCGCTGGAGAGCTGTCACACAGACCGCTCTCCAGCGGCCAACGATGCCGAGGTCCCCGGGTAACCAGGGTAAACATCGGGTTGCTAAGCGCAGGGCCGCGCTTAGTAACCCGATGTTTACCCTGGTTACCAGCGTAAAAGTAAAAAAAACAAACAGTACATACTCACCTGCGCGTCTCCCAGCGTCTGCTTCCTGACACTGACTGAGCTCCGGCCCTAACAGCACAGCGGTGACGTCACCGCTGTGCTTTCACTTTAGGGCTGGCGCTCAGTAAGTGTCAGGAAGCAGACGCTGGGAGACGCGCAGGTGAGTATGTACTGTTTGTTTTTTTTACTTTTACGCTGGTAACCAGGGTAAACATCGGGTTACTAAGCGCGGCCCTGCGCTTGGTAACCCGATGTTTACCCTGGTTACCAGTGTAAAACATCGCTGGTATCGTTGCTTTTGGTGTCAAACACAACGATACACGGCGATCGGACGACCAAATAAAGTTCTGGACTTTATTCAGCGACCAGCGACATCACAGTAGGATCCTGATCGCTGCTGCGTGTCAAACTAAACGATATCGCTAGCGAGGACGCTGTAACGTCACGGATCGCTAGCGATATCGTTTAGTGTGACGGTACCTTTAGTCAACATTAGCAGCAGAACTTACTCAGATAAAAACTACTTTACATTAAGTAGATTAATTCTAAGTCCTGCCATGTGAATAGTGGCCTTATAACATACACTGAAAACCCTAAAATGCAAAAATAATCGCTTCTGTTCTGAATATGCTTTTTTCAACTTGATTCTTTTTTCAAAATTCAAATGCAGTTTTACAAAATTACCAAAAAGAATCTCCAATCCTGTAGTTAAAGGGAATGTGTCACCCGAAAAAGACCTATTGTTTAAATCAAGTTTTTATGTTAAAAGTAAATTTTTAAATGTTTATTTTTTTTCAATTTTCTATATTTATAAGACAAAAAATCTGAAATTATTTTAGCTGTCTCATTATCATCACTGACAGGATTACAATAAAAGGTAACTCCTCTATATACAGCAGATATCACAGGATCCATCATTCACAGTAGGTGTTGTCATATCTCACCTGCTACTTCTGTACAATGACTGATAACACCTCTATATACAGTTATACGATAACACAGGATCCACAATTCACAATAGGAGATGTCACAGCTCACTTCCTCCTTCTTTCACAATGACCTTTGCAAAGATAATAATTCAATGCAATTTAGTAGCCTCTGAGTCAGTCTATTGCTTGTAATGTACCTGTTCAGCAGGTATGAAAATATTCTTTTTTAGTATACTGTAGACAGTGATATGAAAACAATTATATATATATATATATATATATATATATATTGTAAAACGGCCACCGGACGAGCCCTTGAGGGGAGATATTTTTCATCGCAGCTGTTAGCTGCTGTGAGTTCGGAAGCATGCTCCAGCACATATAGTGCTCAGAGAGTTATTTGGCCATTCCAGGGCCGGGTTTTACGAGCAGTCGTAAGAGATGGGTGGAAATGACGGCTCATCCCAACCCCAGGGACATGGTTTTGCAGATAAAATGGAGGCCGAGTCTCTCATTCAGTGTCTGCAGCTGAAAGTATGGAGACCTCCAGTGTGTGTTGTTAAAGGCACTGACCTGAGCGGGCGGACCTGCAATACCATATGGACTATTTGTTTTCAGTTTGTTTTCACTTTGTGCCAGAAAAGGCTCTGTTTTGTTTGCCACCGGGAGCCATTTATGAAGTTAAATAAACTTGCCTGGGCTTTGCATGAAAACCGCCTCCTGTGCCTACCTCAATATATATATATATATATATATATATATATATATATATATATATACACAGTATATAAACTGTGACAAAAAGTCACTGGAAAAGTTCTAGAGGAGAGATATGTTTCACTGTGCTTAATGGCATCAGTGATGTGAAACCCAGATATTTTCCTCCAGCACACTAAGGGGTTAACAGCTAATTTACATAATGAGCTGAGTTTTTGTGGACAACCATAGAGTGGGTGGGAGGTTTTCCACCTTATCTCCACTCCAGGGAGAGGTTTGTGGCTTAAATAGCTGGACTCCAGTGGTTTTCCTTCCGAGGAGAAAAGACTGAACCTGTGTTGCTCCAGAGTGGGCAGCTTCCCGGAAATGTATCAACTGTGTTACAGCATTTCGTTTTTTCCTGTTGTTTTCCCGTTTGACCGAAGGGATGTGTTTACTTTTTCCTTCATCTTGGTTTATGTTGTCTATATAATAAACCAACAGAAGATTTAAAGAGACAGTGTTCCTGTTTTCTACCTCTGTGCACCGCTGAATGAGTTGAACTGTCACAAGTGGTGGAGAATGCGGAAAACTTCCGGGAACACCAGTAGCAGCTGTGGTTAACCCACATTACTGGGTACTTGGGTAAAGACGGGCATAAGTCAGGAAACGACAGAAAAGATAGAGGACCTGATTAAGCATCTGGTGAATGTGCAGCAGCAATAGCTAGCACATCAGGAGACGAGTAAGCTGCTTATCCAGCAGATGCAACAACAGCAGCAATACCAACAGGACCAGTTCAGACGACAGCAGCAGATTGAGTTGCTTGCCGAGGCAGTTCGTGGGAGACTGGAAGCTCGTTCCACAAGTCCAGGTGATGACACATATACGTCTGGAAGGCAGTAAGATGAGCAATGTAGAAAATGACACCTGGTTATGATGTAGAGGCATTTTTGACTGTGTTTGAGCGGGTGGCAGAGCGGGAGAGCTGCCCCCAGAGCAGTGGACGGGAGTGCTGGCCCCCTATCTGACTGGCAAACCCCAGAGAGCTTATAATGAATTGGCCTTACAAGATGCCAAATTAAAAACAGAGATATTGGCATGTTCAGGGGTCACAATATCTGTCAGAGCCCAAATGGTTCTTCACTGGGCAAATTATGTTGACAAAACTCCCTGCACTCAGATGTTTGATTTATTGCATTTGGTTCAGAAATGGTTGCAGCCAGAATCCTTCACTCCAGCCTAGATGGTTTAGCGGGTTGTCATGGACAGATTTATTCACTCCCTCCCCTGGCTATTGCAGATCTAGTGCCCAGGGAGACCCCCAAAATGCAGATGACCTGGTGGGCCTCATAGAAAGGTACCAGGTAGTCGATAGGTCCCTAAGGAAGTTGGAGGTGGTGCATCTCCATACTGGGGTACCCAGCAGAAGCCCGAGTCCCAAAAGAGGGGTAGAAGAGCCACCACTGAGGGAAGTCTGCGTTCCTAAGGAGTTGCTGAGGGGTTGCTAAAGGCTGCTGATAAAGGCCTGGTCTGCTGGAGGTGCCACGGTCTTGGACACTGTGGCCCATTGTCCTATGTCTTCTGAGCAGATGGATTGTAGCCTAGACGGGCACTGCTCATACTATGTTTATCCTGCTTGCAGTGTGGACTATCAGCCTGGAGAGGGGCCGCAATCATGTCCTGTGACCATAAATGGGGTGCTGATGTCAGTACTTTTGGACTCAGAGAGTTTGGTAACCCTGATACCAGTTGATCCCAGGAAAACACGTGGGTGTCCGCTGTATCCATGAGGACGCCAAGGACTACCCCATCGCCAGTGTCGATAAAAAACAGCTGGAGTACTGAGTCACATGTGGTCTGGGCTGTTAAAGACTTACTACACCCAGTGATAATTGGGCGGGACTTCAGCCTTTTTTGGGATTTGTGTGAGAAGCCGGAGATGCTAAGTGACTCAGACAGGAGCCAGCTCAACCCTGATGAATCCCCATCACAGTCAGAGCTAGATGAGTTCCCCTTGTGTGTCCTGGCGGGTGATGATGTGACGTGGCCAGTAAGGCCAAGGTTCCTGAACTGGAAATTCCTGGGGAAAATTTGGGGACTGATCAAATGCGGGATCTTACCCTAAAAGAGGCATTCAAAAAAGTGTCTGTGATAGATGGGGTTGCTCAAGAGCTGGGGGCTGATACCAGGTTCCCACACTTTGCAATCAATGGTGAGTTACTGTATCGGGTGACCACAATGAGGGGACAGGAGATAGTAGAGCAGCTGTTGGTTCCAGGACCCTACCGGCGGAGGGTTTTAGACATAGCCCATTCACATGTTTTGGGGGGAAATCTGGAGGTAGAGAAACTGCAGGAGAGAATAATGCAGAGCCGGGATGTTACTGGGAGATCCTAAATCATTGTAGGTCCTGACCCACCTGCCAGATAAACATTCCCTCTACTCAATTCTGAAGTCCCCTACTTCCGTTACCTATAATAGAGGTCCCATTTGCGCAAACAACAAAGAAAGTAGTGTGCAAAGGCAAGGATCACCATTGAATATACAAGATTTAACAAAATTATTTTTATTCAAAATTAGACAAGCAAAACAAGACGTGATTTAAAAACAATTAAAAGCCTAAAGGTTTATAGATGAACAACATGGAGGGTCATTTAAGTACCCTCAGACTCCTCCACTATGTGCACTGGGAATGTGCTGAGGTCAGGCACACTATACAGAAATAACCCCATATAAACAGTACAAAATCTACAAAGCTCAAAAAACTCCAAAATTACAAAATATGAAAATACATCCTTTGACTGTAAATAATGGAACCCCTTTAAAGGGAATATGATCATTCCTGAGAATGGAAAGAGTAAGTATCCCTATAAAAGGGAAATAATAACCACAAGTCAGAGGGAAAGAAAAAGAAGAAAGAGCAAATAAGTAAGGCCATATAAGACCTATTGGAATCTAAGAAGAAGGGTCACCCTGTCACATCATAGAGGAGGGGAAAGAGCCCAATTTGAGAGCACTGCCATGGGCCTAATGGGTTCTCTAGTTAAGTCTGCATAAGGGCATCAATACATCTTAGTGGTCTTAGACTATTCATCCCAGTACAATGAAGCAGTACCTATAAGGAACTCTTAGGCCAAGATTATCGCCCAGGAACTTGTCCATATTATTTATAGGGCGGGCCTGCCAAAGGAGATTTTGACAGACCAGGGAACCCCTTTCATGAGCAAGGTGATGAGGGAGTTGTGTAAGGTCCTTCAGATTGCCCAGCTGCAAACCTCAGTCTACCATCCGCAGATAGACGGCCTAGTGGAGCGCTTCGATAAGACCTTAAAGGTCATTCTCAAGAAGGTTATTGAGAAGGACGGTGGAGACTGGGATATCAGCTTACATTTCTGCTCTTCTCGGTCAGAGAAGTTCCTGAAGCTTCCACTGGCTTCTCGCCGAGCTTCTGTATGGTCGACATCTGAGAGGGCTCCTGGACTTTGCCAAGGAAACCTAGGAAGAAGCCGAGGTCACACCACACCGGAGTGTCATAGAGCATGTCGCCCAATTACAAGAGAGGATGGTGAAAGTAATGTCTATCGTGAGCATCTTCTCCAGGCACAGGAGGCACAGGCAAGGGTGTATAACCAATCAGCAAAGGCTGAGGCAGTTCCAGCCTGGGGACCGCATACTAGTGCTTATCACCACGGTAGAGAGCAAGTTCCTAGCCAAGTGCAAGGCCCATACGAGGTGGTGGAAAAACTGGGTGAGGTGAATTACAAGGTACACCAGCCAGGTGGAAGGAAGCCGCACCAAATAGATCATGTAAACTTGCTCAAGCCATGGCGAGATCAGGAATTGCTGGAAAGCGCTTGCCTGGGAGCAAGTCCCAAAGCCACAGTGGACGATGTCACAACTGCAGAAACTGTAACGCCGGCCCAAATGCAACAGTGTCGGGAGCTGTTGCAGCGAAACTGTTACCTAAAATAATAAAAAAACTGGACATGTTTGGTATTGCCATAATCGTATTGATGAGGGGTATCATATTGCATGGTCATTTTTACCAATAAAAACAATTCTCAAAAAACAAAAATTAATGGTGTCATTCAAAAGTACATCTTGTCCTGCAAAACCAATCCCTCATATGTCTATGTGTACGAAAAAATAAAAGATCCATATCTTTTATTTTTTCGTACACATAGACATATGAGGGACATATGTCTATGTGTAGACATATAGCTCTGGGAAGAAGGGGAGGAAAAACGGAAACAAAAAAAATGAAAAAGGTAGAGACAAAAAACTGGGGGCACTACTATAATTATAAGTAAATGGGATCACTGACCATATGCTAAAGAAATATGAGCAAACAAAGAAAGTAGCATGTAAAGGCAGGGATCACCATTGAATATACAAGATTTAACAAAATTATCTTTGTTCAAAATTAGACAAGCAAAACAAGATGTGATTTAAAAACAATTTAACAAATCCAAATGTTTATAGATAACAACAACATAGAAGGTCATATAAGTACCCTCCAGACTCCTCCCTAATGTGCACTGCGAGTGTGCGGAGGTCAAGCACACTATACAGAAAAAAAACCCCATATAAACAGTACAAAATATACAAAGCTAAAAAAACTCCAAAATTACAAAATATGAAAACACATCCTTTGACTGTAAATAACTGAACCCCTTTAAAGAGAATATAATAATTCCTGAGAATGGAAAGAGTAAGGAACTATCCCTATAAAAGGGAAATAATAAACACATGTCCCCTGAGGAAGCCACGCTGTGTGGCGATACACGTGGGGCTCTTCCCCTCTCCTTTGTGATGTGACCAGGTGACCCTTCTTGGATTCCAACAGGTCTTATACAACCTTATTTATTTGCTCTTTCTTCTCCTTCTTTCCCTCTGACTTGTGTTTATTATTTCCATTTTATAGGGATAGATCACGTCTTGTTTTGCTTGTCTAATTTTGAATAAAGATAATTTAGTTAAATCTTGCATATTAAATGGTGATCCATGTCTTTACACGCTACTTTCTTTGCTCAACAAAATGAAAAAGGGCTGCATGTGAAGGGGTTAATATCAGCTGTTTGCTTTCCCTTGGCTGGTTATTAAAAATAGGTGGGACCCCACATTGTATTTTTTGTGTATTAGTATTTATATTTATGTATTAGTAATAAATAAATTAAGAAAAAGCAGGCAGCTGCAGGTTTTTTGTTAATAGGCTGGGAATGCCCTTTTCCAACCAACAAATGTCAGTCTGCAGCCGCCCCAGAAGTGGGGCATCATATTTGATGCTTAGCCTTGGCTCTTCCCGTTTGCCTTGGTGCAGTGGCAATCGAGGTAATAGTTTTTGGCGTTCATGTCAGCAGCAGGCTGGTACCAAGCCCAGGGGTTAGTAATGGAGAGGTGTCAGTCAGACACCCTCGTTACTAACCTAGTAGTAAAAATCAATAAACACACAGAAAAAAAACACTTTATTTGAATCCCCAACTCCCCCACAGTCCCTTGTTTACCCATTTATTAATTAAAAAATAAATCCAGGAAGTTTTGTCAGTAATCCAATAGTGAAATATCCGATGATGATCATCGAATCCTATGGAGTATCATTCTGAGAAAGTTCTCAGAAAGAGACTTAATAGTTCACTCCTGTTCAGCAGCAGGCATGGGAATTCTCATGCTTGTGCCTGCCGCTGACCAAGAGTAACCCCATTGAGGCTCGTTCTGAGAAGAAGGCTCAATAGGGTTACTTGGCCCAGCAGCAGGACCGAGGAATATCTGATATTGCTCTGCTGTAATGATTGGACACAATGATTGAGAAAAGTAATTCCCTCCTAAAATACAAAACAAAAGTCAAGTAAATGACTTCATCGCTCAATATTTCTACAGAAACCATGTGACTGCCATACAAAGTACTAGAAAAAGACACTTCAAAGTTGAACTGAGACTTTACTTGTTAGGGTAGTGTGGTGTTTGCATGGTGGCCGTGATGCAGATGCCACAAATGCCCTTAGCCTTAAAATTTCATTTACTGGTAATTAAAAAATAGCAGTAGATTCAATGCTACTTAATTAAAACTGCTTTCTTACTATTACTTGCTCCTTTTCTTTGCTGGTGGGAGAAGGGATTTCTTAGAAGTTTGTTTGTAATTGCAGACAAAAGATGACTCATAGTAGTGATGGGGATTGTTGATGTGAGACATCATTGTTACTGTAAACCAAAATCAGAATGCCTCTAATCTTCCCCCACCACACATATTTCAGCAGCTATTAGTGACTTTCCACTCTCATCAAATGTAATGGCAATATAATAATACAAATTCACAATACACCAATAATCCGATGGGAGGCTGCAAATCACTAACCAGCAAGATGGGATTATGCACAATATGTATAGGACTTACCTTAGGCTCACCTGTCAAATACATCAACCAGGATCAATGGTTTGGGATATTCAGTCTCAACATGGAACCCAAAACAGATTTGTGTTTTATAACTCCCTTCCTGTTAGGGTGCGATTACTTCGCATTACATCATGAGCGCCCCACACCCAAGTGGAAACATGAAATCATATTGACATTATTCATTGGCATTTCTAGATATTGTTCGCCAGATATAACGCACACACATTGCTTGACCAGTGCTGTGTCCAAAGCCCTTCTAAGGTGGGTTTATCTAAAAATCTGTCAGTGAACTCTAGTGAAAAAAGAAACCCTTATTTAAATTTTACAGAAATGTTTGTTAATTTGTTTCTCAGTGTAAAATTGTGTTTTGTGGCATTGCATTACGGTGTTATGGTCTCACAGTCGTTATACTGTATGTTCGTGGCTCTTTAAAATCGAGCATCTTCTTCAAGAAGCATTCATATCAAAGTTTTTATGTTTGTTCTTAAATTACAATTATCGTATTATACAGCACTGTGTACTTACAATTGCTAATTTTTCCCTTTTACTCAGCAAATTCTTCTTTTTTATTATGTCTATGACATCACATGATTAAAAACTGAATCCTTCTAAGCTCAATGTAGAAACAGGAGGTCAATTTTCCCTGTATGAGTTGAGTCACTGCAAAAGTCCCTGGCAGGGAGAGGAGGGAGCAGCTGGGTCGGGAGGTGAAGAGGGGAATGATAAATTCAGGGAAAGAGACTTCCTGTTTCTAAATTTAGCAGAGAAAAGAGAAGAATTAGCTAGGTAAAAAGGCAAAATGAGCAATTGTAAGTACACAGTGCTATATATTATGACTGCAATATATTAAGAGGATAAAAAATTTTATGGGAGGAGTGTTTTTTTAAACAGGGAGCAAATCCAGTCTGTGGACAGAGTATGTGAGAAGATTGACTCTTTAGGCCAGGGTCACACGAGCTTTGATTTTCTCATATGAGAGTCAGGTTGAATATGGTAATATGAAGCTCAGCTCAAAGGCACTCTGTCACCTGAATTTGGCGGACCCTGTGTCCGGTCCGATGGGTGGTGTTTTCTCTTGTTTCATTCACCCCTTCCTTTCCCGCTGGCCACAAAAGTTTCTTGAATTGCAGTTGGTTTCCTCCGTAGTACACGTGTGCGCAATGCAATCTTGCCTTGCGCACGTGCAGTATGCTTTGCCCAACTGCGGGCAAAGCCGAAACGCATTAGTGCACATGCGCCACCGCACTATGTCCCAGAAGTATTTCGCTGTGTTCCAAAACATAGTGCGGCGGCGCATGCGCACTAATGCTTTTCGGCTTTGCCCACAGTTGCACTTTTCTGCATGTTATTTGCACATGTTCCCCATTAGTTACAATACTTGTTCCAATAATGACTTTTTGCATTTATATCTTTGATCGTATTTTCGCATTCTTGTGGTTTCCACAAACTTTTCTGCCTCTATATGAGAACAAAAAGGAATGTTATTATTGTAAGGGGTCATATGCATTAGTACTCTATAAGGGATGTACAGTTGTGCTCAAAAGTTTACATACACCGGCAGAATTGTTGCTTTCTTGGCCTTTTTTCAGAGAATATGAATGATAGCGCCAAAACTTTTTCTGCACTCATGGTTAGTGGTTGGGTGAAGCCATTTATTGTCAAACTACTGTGTTTTCTCTTTTTAAATCATAATGACAACCCAAAACCCAAATGACCCTGATCAAAAATTCATATACCCCATTTCTTAATAATTGCCCCCTCTAACATCATTGACAGCTTGAAGTCTTTTGTGGTAGTTGTGGATGAGGTTCCTTATTTTCTCAGATGGTAAAGCTGCCCACCCTTCTTGGCAAAAAGCCTCCAGTTCCTGTAAATTCCTGGGCTGTCTATCATGAACTGCGTGCTTGAGATCTCCCCAGAGATGATATTGAGGTCAGGAGACTCAGATGGCCACTCCAGAACCTTCACTTTGTTCTGCTGTAGCCAATGACAGGTCGACTTGGCCTTGTGTTTTGGATCATTGTCATGTTGGAATGTCCAAGTACGTCCCATGCGCAGCTTCTGGGCTGATGAGTGCAAATTTGCCTCCAGTATTTGCTGATAACATGCTGCATTCATTTTTCCTTCAACTTTGACCAAGTTTCCTGTGCCTTTGTAGCTCACACATCCCCAAAACATCAGCGATCCACCTCCATGCTTTACAGTAGGAATGATGTTCCTTTCATTATAGGCCTTGTTGACCTCTCTCCAAATGTAACATTTATGATTGTGTGCAAAAAGTTAAATTTTGGTCTCATCACTCCAAAGTATCTTGTTCCAGAAGTTTTGATGCTTGTCTCTGTGCTGTTTTGTGTATTGTATACGAGATACTTTGTGGCATTTGCGCAGTAATGGCTTTCTTCTGGCGACTCAACCATGCAGCCCATTTTTCTTCAAGTGCCTCCTTATGGTGCATCTTGAAACAGCCACAACACTAGTGAAATGCCGCTGACAGCGGCATTTCACTACCGCTTCCGGTCATCGGGATGGAAATGAGCGCATCGCCGACCCCCGTCACATGATCGGGGGTCAGCGATGCATCAGCATGACAACCTGAGGTCTCAAACTCTATGGTTGTTGATGCCGGCTTGATGTGAGCGCCACCCTGTGGTCGGCGCTCATAGCAAGCCTGTAATTCAGTTACATTGGAGCGATCCAGTTGTGCCAGCTTCTAGCCTCCCATGGAGGCTATTGAAGCATGGCAAAAGTAAAAAAATATATATTTTAAAAAAATATGAAAAAAATAAAAAAATATAAAAGTTTAAATCACCCCCCTTTCGCCCCATTCAAAATAAAACAATAAAAAAATCAAATATACACATATTTGGTATCGCCACGTTCAGAATCGCCTGATCTATCAATAGAAAAAAAAGGATTAACCTGATCGCTAAACGGCATAGCGAGAAAAAAATTCAAAACACCTGAATTACGTTTTTTTTTGTCACCGCGACATTGCATTAAAATGCAATAACAGGCAATCAAAAAAACGTATCTGCACCAAAATGGCATTATTAAAAACGCCAGCTTGGCCCGCAAAAAATAAGCCCTCACCCGACCCCAGATCACAAAAAATGGAGACGCTACGGGTATTGGAAAATGGCGCAATTTTTTTTTTTTTCAGCAAAGTTTGGAATTTTTTTTTCACCACTTAGATAAAAAAGAACCTAGACATGTTTGGTGTCTATGAACTCATAATGACCTGGAGAATCAAAATGGCAGGTCAGTTTTAGCATTTAGTGAACCTAGCAAAATAGCCAAACAAAAAACAAGTGTGGGATTGCAGGTTTTTTTTGCAATTTCATCGCACTGGAAATTTTTTTCCGTTTTCTAATACACAACATGGCAAAACCAATTATGTCATTCAAAAGTAAAACTCATCCCGCAAAAAATAAGCCCTCACGTGGCCATATTAATGGAAAAATAAAAAATGTATGGGTCTGGGAAGGAGGGGAGCAAAAAACAAACACGGAAAAACGGAAAATCCCAAGGTCATGAAGGGGTTAATATCACCCATAATCTGTACAAATCAATTGAGAAACACACTGAAATCATTTTGAGGTGGAATGTAAAAATAACAAAACTAAAATAATGTGGTTGCATAAGTGTGAACACCCTCTTATAAGTGGGGATGTGATTGTGATCAGTATGGTAGTATTATTTGGTCACTATGTGGTTGTAATGTGTGGTTTAGTCATGGTGTGGTGGTATTTGTCAGTTGTATGTGGTATTTTCGGAATATTGGTCTTGGGTAAAGTGGATTGTGTTCAGTGGATTAATATAGTGAATTATGTTGTTTCTGGAGATCACTTGTTCTCTCTGCTATCAATAAGGATAACATTCTTTATTTCCATTAGAGAATAAATACTTAAAAGATTATCCATTCCTGTCCTGACATGCTGTTATCTAATGGCAGAAATGCACGTAAAGGGGTTCTACACAGCATAACTTATTGATCAGTGGGGTGCCAAGAGTCAATACTACCTGTGAGTCCTAGGCACCCCAGTCTGACATTGCCCGCCATCCTGGCAAATATCCACTGGAACTCTTTTCACCTAAGAATGGGGAGTAAAGGACTCAGCTCCTTGGAGAGCTAAGAGGTCATGTAACTGCTCCTAACGTAGAACAACCCCATAAAGGCATTAGCTCATATGAAGTCATCTGTGCGAATCTTAAGGCGCCATAAACATGGCCTCATAAAACCCATTCATACAATAAATAGACGTCACACTTTTATTATTGGATAAAAATGGCCGTGTAGTTTATTTAGGGTTACATAAAATTAACTCAAATGTTCCATAAATAAATTCCTCATTACACCATCCAAATTTTCAAACTTTCCAAAAGAACCAATCCACCCATAAATGGGTGATTTTCTCACAAGCAAACTACACGACGGGAATTACATAAAAAAAGGGAGGGAGGGTGGGCTCTTCTTTTCTTCCAGTGACGGCAGAATGAGGAGAATACAATGAAGCAGGGGTTTAAATAGTTCAATAAACGGGCGCCAAACACCCCAGCAACCAATGAAAACCGTTAGAAAAAAAGGCGCCCATAAACCAGAAAAAACAGGAAAATACCAGCTTTTCCTTTTGACAGAAAATAACTTGAGCTTTTATTAACCCCTACTATTCCACCATACATATGAATAAAAGTCGGGTCTATGAGGCCATGAGACCCCCGCTGTATTTCTTTGCTCATTTAAGCGGGGGGGGACTAACATTAGATTAGTCTAATGTGTATGGAGGGTTTTAGGCTAGGTATATACATATGCCCTCCACTGAGTACTGCATTAGGGATTCTGTCAGACGCCTGCTTTTTTGGCAAGTATGACAAAGATGACAGAAGCGAGTGTCCAAAGTGATTCCGTTGGCCTCATCATAACAGTGAATGACTTCCTTAGGGTTTGCATCAGAATCTTGTATTTTCTGAAGAATCCACAACCCACTCTTCAGAGTATATGTGTGAATCTCACTTTTGGCATGTAATGTGCCTAACTTCAGACTGGTACAAAATTATTTGGCTGAAACAAAAAATCTGTAAATGGAATTGGTGGAATGTTCTATATTCATTTATCAGTATTCACACCATTGCTGGTATAGGCAAGACACTCGAGACACTTATGCAAGAAGGATATTTGATGTAAAAGCAAGTTGACAACTGGTCACTGCAATGAAGGAATGTGTCCTCTTCGCACGGCAGGCGTGCAAACAAGCTCTGATGCAACAGCCCAGAAACATTACATAGTATGCAGGACTGAGGCCGGTGCTCTGCTACTTCCAGCAACTTTACTAGAAAGTGTCCTCATGCGTGTGATAATGCTGTCATATACTAAATATATACAAAATAACATAAGAGCTTCAGCTTATTCCTTTCATTTTACACACACACACACACACACACACACACACACACACACACACACACACACACACACACACACACACACACACACACACACACACACACACACACACGTATATATATACATACACACACTATATATATGCACACACACATATATACACACGCACACACATATGTATATATATGTATAAATAAGTGTGTGTGTATATATGCATATGCACACACATATATGTATATATATACACACACAGTATATACACATACATACAGTACACACAAAACACAAATATATATACACACAGACTGATTAACTAAGAAAGACAGCATGACTCTGCTTGAAGTGAACGTTTCCCATAACTTCCCATATTTGTGGAATTGATGGCGCTATAAAAAAATAATAATATCCACTGAAATATACATCTAAATGCAGAAAACATGTTACATTATATATATATATATATATATATATATATATATATATATATACACACACACACTCACATACATATATATATCCACATATATATATATGCACGGTATATATATACACACATACATATACACACATGCATATATATATACTTATAAACACATATACTGTACATACATAAATTTTATATAGAGAGAGAGAGTAAAAAAAGGAAAACAGCACAAAAGAACTATGAAAAAAAGTGGACTTTATTGTCCAAATCGCGTGGCAAAGTTTTCGGATGTGATATACTTTCTCTCATGGCTTGGGAAAGGATATCACATCCGAAATGTTACCACGCCATTTGGACAATAAAGTCCACTTTTTTTCATAGTTCTTTTGTGCTGTTTTCCTTTTTTGACTCTATTATTGGAAACCATTTGATTGCTGGTTGGGAAAGCTCTGCATGGTACTTGAGGTAACACTAGATGCTGTTCCAGTTTTTCTCTCTCCCTCTCTATATATATACACACATACACACATGGTAGGTACAGAAAGTATTCAGACCCCTTTCAATTTTTAAATAATTGGTGGAGAAATTCGGCAAAAACGCACCAAAAGCTTACTGTGGGAACGTAGTCCTAAGGTATATTTCCACTGGACAAGAATACCTGTTCGGGCTTCATTTTGAAAATGGTGTCTTCTTGCAAAGAATAAAAATTGACATGTTACAGCTGTCAATAGAAAAAGACATATTGTTTAATTCAGGTTTTTTTTTTAATTAAATGTATTTTTTCAAATATCTTAAATTTTTTTGTTTCATCAAAATCCGTATTTAAAATAAAAAATAGAAATCTTGCAATTTTTATCCAGGCCACTAGGGTTTTTTAGATACTAAGGCTTTATTTATTTATTTAAGCACTCCTCCCATCAAAGTTTTCCCCTCTTAATATATTGCAGTCATCAGATTATACAGCACTGTGTACTGACAATTGCTCATTTTGCCTTTCTACCCAATTAATTATTCTGTTTTCCATTATATCTATGACATCATGTGATTAGAAGCTTACTGGCTGTATCCTGCTAAGCTGTATGTAGAAACAGAAAGTATCTTTTCCCTGCACAAGTCATCTTCCTCTTCAACTCTTGATCCATCTGCTCAGCTCCTCCCCATGCCAGAGACTTGTGTGGTGAAGACTGATGTAGGGAAAAGAGACTTCCTTTTTCTACATAGCGCTTAGAAGGATTCAGTTAGTCAGTTTTTAATCATGTGAGGTCATAGACCTAATGGAAAAGAGAAGGATTAACTAGGTAGAAAGGCAAAATGAGTAATTGTAAGCAGCGTCGGACTGGGGTGTCTGGGGCCCACCAGAGGAATGGACTCTAGGGGCCCACCCTACAGCTATATGCAAATATCTGTCATTATAGTGGAGCATCGGCTGTAAAACACAGGCGGCTGCTGCACATCTACCGTGTGCCCCAATAACTGGGATGTATAATTACGGTAGTTTACATTAATGGGGTTCTTGGTTAAAACAAGTTATCACTGATCCATGGGCTCCACAGGATAGGTGATCGCTTAGATCCGACCATTAGAAACTGCACCGATCGGAAGAATGGGGAAGTTTTATCCCTGACAGGACACTTTTATCACTATTTTAAAATGCAGCGGCAGGTGGGATTTCTGACCGCAGCTCCATTCATTCTCTTTGGGGCTTCCAGAAAAAAACAAGTGCAGCCACTGAGGGAATGAATGGATCAGTTATCTAGTCGGACATGCCACGCCAGTCTAATGGGGATAAAAAGTTCCACATTTTGCTGAGTGGGTACAAGCAGTCAGACCCCCACCAATCAATACGTTATCACTTATCCTGTGGAGAGGTGATTACTTTTTTCCACAGGAAACCCCCTGTAAGTGCATCTCCGCCGCTGTGTACAAAGCATTGAAACTCTAATGGAAATAAAGAATGTTCTCCTAATTAATATCAGAGAGAACAAATGACCGCCATACACAACACAATCCACTATACCAAGACCAATAATACCACATACAGGAAGAAATACCACCACACCATGACCAGACCACATAGTGACCGAATAATACTACATACAAGGGACAAATACCACCGCACCATGTCAAGACCACATATTATCACCACTTGGTGACCAAATAGCACATACAAGGGACAAATACCACAACACCATTTCCAGACCACATATTACCATCACTTGGTGACCAAATAGCACATACAAGGGACAAATACCACAACACCATTTCCAGACCACATATTACCACCACTTGGTGACCAAATAGCACATACAAGGGACAAATACCACAACACCATTTCCAGACCACATATTACCACCACATAGTGACTGAATACTACAATACTGTTCAGAAATTTAAAAAAAAACAAAAACACAATACTATCACCATAAGGCTGCCGTCACACTAGCAGTATTTGGTCAGTATTTTACATCAGTATTTGTAAGCCAAAACCAGGAGTGGAACAATCAGAGGCAAAGTATAATAGAAACATATGCACCACTTCTGCATTTATCACCCACTCCTGGTTTTGGCTTACAAATACTGATGTAAATTACAGACCAAATACTGAATGTGTGATGGCAGCCTAAGTGACATTATACACAGGAGATCTGTACTTAGTATGCAGTGTCTGTGTAGATGTAATACAGAGATCACTGGTGGTATTATACACAGGAGCTCTGTATATAATGTATAGGTAATACAGTGATCACTGGTGACATTGTACACAGGACCTCTGTATATAGTATACAGTGTATAGTGTCAGTGTATAGGTAAAACTGACTCACCAGTGACGTCTCTAGGTGAAGTCCTTCATCTTTCATCCAGCACAGACCGCCATCACTTCATCCAGCCAGGACTCATTTCTGCAGGAAATAACACAGTTATCTCGAGCTCCGCTTGCAGAACACATTACTTAATTTTTCACAACTTCAACATTACACCACATGAAGAAAAAAAGGCGATATAGTGTCACTCTGCACACTAACAGGACCGCCCCCCCATTTAAAGCAGTATCCTCAAAAAATAAAATAAATACATCACTGCAGTAATAATATCCCTTAATTAGCCCCTATGGTAATAATATTCCCACACCCTGGCCCTGTGTGTCTCATTCCTGGCTCCAGCCATATGGTCTCGCATCCTGCCCTCATGAGTATCCATTCTACACCATATGATCTCCCCATCCTGCCCCATTCTGTCTCCATCGTATCCATCCTGCCCCATGATCCAATCCTGCCCCATGTCTTTCATTCTGCCCCGTGTCTCCAATCATGCCCCGTGTCTACATTCTGCCCATGCCTCCAGTCCTGCCCCCAGTGTGTCCAGCAATCTGCCCCAGCGTGTCCAGCATATTACCCCAGAGTGTCCAGAATTGCCCCCAGACAGTGTGTCCAGCAATCTTCCCCAGTATGTCAAGCATATTGCCCCAGTGTGTCCCGCATTTCCCCCAGTGTGTCCAGAAATCTGCCCCAGTGTGTCCAGCATATTACCCCAGAGTGTCCAGCATTGCCCCCAGACAGTGTGTCCAGCAATCTGCCCCAGTGTGTCCAGCATATTACCCCCAGTGTGTCCAGCAATCTGCCCCAGTATGTCCAGCACTGCCCCCAGTGTGTCCAGCAATCTGCCCCAGTGTCCAGCATTGCCCCCAGACAGTGTGTCCAGCAATCTGCCCCAGTGTGTCCAGCATATTACCCCCAGGTTGTCCAGCAATCTGCCCCAGTATGTCCAGCACTGCCCCCAGTGTGTCCAGCATTCTGCCCCAGTGTCCAGCATTGCCCCCAGTGTGTCCAGCAATCTGCCCCTGTGTACAGCATTGCCCCAGTGTGTCCAGCACTGCCCCCAGTGTGTCCATCAATCTGCCCCAGTATGTCCAGCAATCTGCCCCAGTGTACAGCATTGCCCCAGTATGTCAAGCAATCTGCCCCAGTGTGTCCAGCACTGCCCCAGTATGTCCAGCACTGCCCCCAGTGTGTCCAGCAATCTTCCCCAGTATGTCAAGCATATTACCCCCAGGTTGTCCAGCAATCTGCCCCAGTATGTCCATCACTGCCCCCAGTGTGTCCAGCAATCTGCCCCAGTGTCCAGCACTGCCCCCAGTGTGTCCAGCAATCTGCCCCAGTGTCCAGCATTGCCCCCAGTGTGTCCAGCAATATGCCCCAGTGTACAGCATTGCCCCAGTGTGTCCAGCACTGCCCCCAGTGTGTCCAGCAATCTGCCCCAGTATGTCCAGCAATCTGCCCCAGTGTACAGCAATCTGCCTCAGTGTGTCCAGCACTGCCCCAGTATGTCCAGCACTGCCCCCAGTGTGTCCAGCAATCTGCCCCAGTGTCCAGCACTGCCCCCAGGGTGTCCAACAATCTGCCCCAGTGTCCAGCACTGCCCCCAGTGTGTCCAGCAATCTGCCCCAGTGTCCAGCATTGCCCCCAGTGTGTCCAGCAATCTGCCCCAGTTTCCAGCAATCTGCCCCAGTGTCCAGCATTGCCCCAGTGTCCAGCACTGCCCCCAGTGTGTCCAGCTATCTGCCCCAGTGTCCAGCAATCTGCCCCAGTGTGTCCAGCAATCTGCCCCAGTGTGTCCAGCAATCTGCCCCAGTGTCCAGCATTGCCCCAGTGTCCAGCATTGTCCCAGTGTCCAGCACTGCCCCCAGTGTGACCAGCAATCTGCCCCAGTGTCCAGCAATTTGCCCCAGTGTCCAGCATTGCCCCAGTGTGTCCAGCAATCTGCCCCAGTGTCCAGCATTGCCCCAGTGTCCAGCACTGCCCCCAGTGTGACCAGCAATCTGCCCCAGTGTCCAGCAATCTGCCCCAGTGTCCAGCAATCTGCCCCAGTGTCCAGCAATCTGCCCGTGTCCAGCAATCTGCCCCAGTGTCCAGCAATCTGCCCCAGTGTCCAGAAATCTGCCCCAGTGTGTCCAGCAATCTGCCCCAGTGTGTCCAGCATTGTTCCAGTGTCCAGCACTGCCCCCAGTGTGACCAGCAATCTGCCCCAGTGTCCAGCAATCTGCCCCAGTGTCCAGCATTGCCCCAGTGTG
Organism: Ranitomeya variabilis; assembly: GCF_051348905.1. NCBI lineage: Eukaryota > Metazoa > Chordata > Amphibia > Anura > Dendrobatidae > Ranitomeya > Ranitomeya variabilis. Next base: position 656,969,866 of record NC_135234.1, read on the forward strand.
TCCAGCAATCTGCCCCAGTGTCCAGCACTGCCCCCAGTGTGACCAGCAATCTGCCCCAGTCTCCAGCAATCTGCCCCAGTGTCCAGCATTGCCCCTGTGTCCAGCACTGCCCCCAGTGTGACCAGCAATCTGCCCCATTGTCCAGCAATCTGCGCCAGTGTCCAGCATTGCCCCAGTGTACAGCACTGCCCCCAGTGTGTCCAGCAATCTGCCCCAGACTTTCCTCCTGCCTACCCCCCCCGCCGCCGCCGCCGCCGTACCCGCACCGCACGCCGGCTTATGTCCTCCTTCAGCCCCCAGTACCCTTGTCCTCATACTCACCTGTCCCACACACTGCACGGCCGTGCAGACATCCCTCACGCTCTGTCCTGACTCCCGGCGGCGGCGCAGCATCTGCTTCCTGCTTGTGCGGTCATGTGATACTGTCATTAAGGTCATGAATATGCACATATTCATGACCTTAATGAGCGGTACCACGTGACTGCACAAGCAGGACCGAGCTGCAGTGCAGACGCCGAGACCATCGCTGGAGCAGGGTCCTGGTGAGTATCGTCTTCAAGGGGGGGGGCCCTGGAGCAGTGGGGGCCCTGGAGCAGTGGGGGCCCTACCAGCAGGTGTCAGTGCCTGGGCCCACCGGAGGATCCTCCGGTTCTCTGGTGGGCCAGTCCGAGCCTGATTGTAAGTACACAGTGCTACATAATATGATGACTGCAATATATTAATAGGATAAAAATTGGATGGGAGTGCTTCTTTTAGACTGGCATTTCATACTTAATGAATTAGGTGCATCTTAGTGTTGTACATTTCCAGAAATGTTACTCTAGTCCACTACAATAACATTTGTGGTGTAAGAAATGCCACCACTTCTAATGAATTTACCAGATGGGTGTTGTCACGTTCATCCTACCTCAGCTCCTCCCCAACGCCAACCATTTTGGCAGAGCTGCCTGCACATAGCGTGTAAAAAAAGTTACATTTTTCCCAATTTCGTGTTGCACAAAAATTGTGTCATTTGAGAATGCATGAATTCTGCCGTAAACACCATGATAAATTGGGGCATAAGCTTTCACTGTTTCAAGAAACAACATATGTACATAGCAACAATGGTAAGACTCTATATTCTATATAGAAGTCTCTGAGGAGCAAGTCAAAAAGGTCATTGTGAAGGGAATGCAGTGTCAGCAGAGACATCATCTATCGTGATTGGTGGATCCTGTTTTATCAGCTGTATACAGAGGTGTTACCTGTCATTGTAATCCTGCGTCTGATGATATAGAGCCTGGCTAAAAAAAAAATTCCTTTAAGACTGATTTTAAAAAAACACAGGTGCCATATTTTTTAAATGCAAGTTACACAAAAAGCTAATATAAAGAAAATGTCATTTTCCAATGACAGATTTCCTTTAAAATTGTTCCACAGAACATGAATAAAATGTTATCAGTGCAGTCCCAACAGTATGGTACAGACCTTTCGATCATTGGAGACCTTCCTCAGTGTACCGACTGCTTTTTGTTTAGTAGAAAATAGGGAAATGGTAGTTGAGTTCAGTGTCCTGGATATGTTCCGTGGGAAGGAGTAGTGAGATCCCCAGGCAGTTGTGGTATCACTGCAAGTACAGGATTGGTATCACGGTTCCTTATGTGTCTACCGTGGATCAATGGAGTGGAGGCTGGGCCAAGAGTATGCGATGTCCACCACAGGTAAGGAGCGGAATCACGGTGTCTTAAGGTATCCGTAACTCAATGTGGTGAGTGATGATTCCGGCCTGAGCGTTGTATCCACCGCTTGAACCCGGGACTCTGGGCATCCCTAAATTGTTAAGTGGCCTCTTACCACTACAGCAATGCTAAACATGTGCGCACTAACCGCAGTTATGCATACTATGGGGCATTTTGATTTGGGAGCGGAGATTTCACAGAATTGTATTTGTGCGTGAGGGAGTGAAGAAATATCACTTTTCTAGAGTATTTGTCCTACCAATAACGAGGAAACATCATATATTTCCATTGGCAGATATGGACCTGAGTGGGGACTTGTTTTTGCGGGATAAGTTGGAAGTTTTCATTGGCAGTACTTTGGTATACTGTACATAACATTTTCTGGTAGCTTTCAAAGATTGGGGAAACCAGCATCATCGAATAAAACCCACTTTATTTTCTTTGTTAAAATAATACACGAGCCATATAATAACACAGTAGAACGTATTCACTGAATTACGCGCTTCAGGCTCTTTCAGCCATCATTTTCTGATTGCTTTCAGTATCAGGCTCAGTCACATTTATCCTGTGCTCTACACTGTGCACGTCAGGGCTGGATTTAAGAAGTGGGTGGCCCGGGGCCCATTTTGGAGGGAGGCCCATTTTTTGCAATATGTAATGCAAAAACACAAAATGAAACGAACGCAAGTTTATTTACAAAAATCATTTACGCAGAGTAATTCAGATAAAATCATTCATTTTTTACAATCCATACACTTTCCTTGATTTTCATGCTGCAAAATCACTAATGATGTCACTAAAGTCCAATTCACACAGTATATCTGACCTTGTCAACCCTTGAAGTCCTGAAAGGGAATTAAAGATTAAAATATGTACATATGTATGTATGTATATTGTAGAAATTTGGGCTGTCTATATCAAAGACTGCTGCTGGGCTCTATATGTCAGAGGCTTCTGCTGGGCTGTATATGTATGAGGGGCTTCTGCTGGGCCGTATACAGTTAAGTTCATATATATTTGGACAGAGACAACATTTTTCTAATTTTGGTTCTAGACATTACCACAATGAATTTTAAACAAAACAATTCAGATGCAGTTGAAGTTCAGACTTTCAGCTTTCATTTGAGGGTATCCACATTAAAATTGGATGAAGGGTTTAGGAGTTTCAGCTCATTAACATGTGCCACCCTGTTTTTAAAGGGACCAAAAGTAATTGGACAGATTAAATAATTTTAAATAAAATGTTCATTTCTAGTACTTGGTTGAAAACCCTATGTTGGCAATGACTGCCTGAAGTCTTGAACTCATGGACATCACCAGACGCTGTGTTTCCTCCTTTTTGATGCTCTGCCAGGCCTTTACTGCGGTGGTTTTCAGTTGCGGTTTGTTTGTGGGCATTTCTGTCTGAAGTTTAGTCTTTAACAAGTGAAATGCATGCTCAATTGGGTTGAGATCAGGTGACTGACTTGGCCATTCAAGAATATTCCACTTCTTTGCTTTAATAAACTCCTGAGTTGCTTTGGCTTTATGTTTTGGGTCATTGTCCATCTGTAGTATGTAATGACGACCAATCAGTTTGGCTGCATTTGGCTGGATCTGAGCACACAGTATGGCGGCTCTGAATACCTCAGAATTCATTCAGCTGCTTCTGTCCTGTGTCACATCATCAATAAACACTAGTGACCCAGTGCCACTGGCAGCCATGCATGCCCAAGCCATCACACTGCCTCCACCATGTTTTACAGATGATGTGGTATGCTTTAGATCATGAGCTGTACCTCGCCTTCGCCATACTTTTCTCTTTTCATCATTCTGGTAGAGGTTGATCTTGGTTTCATCTGTCCAAAGAATGTTCTTCCAGAACTGTGCTGGCTTTTTTAGATGTTTTTTAGCCTTTTTCTTCTTGATGCTTATGAGTGGCTTGCACCGTGCAGTGAACCCTCTGTATTTACTTTCATGCAGTCTTCTCTTTATGGTAGATTTGGATATTGATGTGCCGACCTCCTGGAGAGTGTTGGTCACTTGGTTGGCTGTTGTGAAGGGGTTTCTCTTCACCATGGAGATTATTCTGCGATCATCCACCACTGTTGTCTTCCGTGGGCGCCCAGGTCTTTTTGCATTGATGAGTTCACCAGTGCTTTCTTTCTTTCTCAGGATGTACCAAACTGTAGATTTTGCCACTCCTAATATTGTAGCAATTTCTCGGATTTTTTTTTCTGTTTTCGCAGCTTAAGGATGGCTTGTTTCACCTGCATGGAGAGCTACTTTGACCGCATGTTTACTTCACAGCAAAACCTTCCAAATGCAAGCACCACACCTCAAATCAACTCCAGGCCTTTTATCTGCTTAATTGATAATGACATAACGAAAGGATTGCCCACACCTGTCCATGAAATAGCCTTGGAGTCAATTGTCCAATTACTTTTGGTCCCTTTAAAAACAGGGTGGCACATGTTAAGGAGCTGAAACTCCTAAACCCTTCATCCAATTTTTAATGTGGCTACCCTCAAATGAAAGCCGAAAGTCTGAACTTCAACTGCATCTGAATTGTTTTGTTTAAAATTCATTGTGGTAATGTCTATAACCAAAATTAGAAAAATGTTGTCTCTGTCCAAATATATATGGACTTAACTGTATGTATGAGAGGCTTCTGCTGGGCTGTATATGTATGAGAGGCTTCTGCTAGGCTGTATATGTAGGAGAGGCTTCTGCTGGGCTGTGTATGCATGAGAGGCTTCTGCTGGGCTGTATATGTATGAGAGGCTTCTGCTGGGCTGTGTATGCATGAGAGGCTTCTGCTGGCTGTATATGTATGAGAGGCTTCTGCTGGGCTGTATATGTATGAGGGGCTTCTGCTGGGCTGTATATGTACGAGAGGCTTCTGCTGGGCTGTATATGTATTAGAGGCTTCTGCTGGGCTGTATATATATGAGGGGCTTCTGCTGGGCTATATACATATGAGGGGCTTTTGCTGGGCTGTATATATATGAGTAGCTTCTGCTGGGCTGTATATATCATTGGCTGTTTACCTGTATATATCAAAGGCTGTTGCTGTGCTGGCTATATATGTATGAGAGGCTTCTGCTGGGCTGTATATGTATGAGAGGCTTCTGCTGGGCTGTGTATGCATGAGAGGCTTCTGCTGGCTGTATATGTATGAGAGGCTTCTGCTGGGCTGTATATGTATGAGGGGCTTCTGCTGGGCTGTATATGTACGAGAGGCTTCTGCTGGGCTGTATATGTATTAGAGGCTTCTGCTGGGCTGTATATATATGAGGGGCTTCTGCTGGGCTATATACATATGAGGGGCTTTTGCTGGGCTGTTTATGAGAGGCTTCTGCTGGGCTGTATATATATGAGTAGCTTCTGCTGGGCTGTATATATCATTGGCTGTTTACCTGTATATATCAAAGGCTGTTGCTGTGCTGGCTATATATGTATGAGAGGCTTCTGCTGGGCTGTATATATATGAGGGGCTTCTGCTGGGCTATATACATATGAGGGGCTTCTACTGGGCTGTTTATGAGTAGCTTCTGCTGGTGCTGTATATATCATAGGCTGTTTACCTGTATATATCAGAGGCTGTTGCTGTGCTGGCTATATATGTAGGAGAGGCTTCTGCTGGGCTGTATATATATGAGGGGCTTCTGCTTGGCTGTATATGTATGAGAGGATTCTGCTGGGCTGTATATATATATGAGGGGCTTCTGCTGGGCTGTATATATATATGAGAGGCTTCTGCTGGGCTGTATATATATGAGGGGCTTCTGCTGGGCTGTATATGTATGAGAGGCTTCTGCTGGGCTGTATATATATGAGGGGCTTCTGCTGGGCTCTATATATCAAAGGCTTCTGCCTGGCTGTATATGTATGAGAGGCTTATGCTAGCCTGTATATGTATGAGAGGCTTCTGTTGGGCCGTATATGTATGAGAGGCTTCTGCTAGCCTGTATATGTATGAGAGGCTTCTGCTGGGCTGTATATGTATGAGAGGCTTCTGCTAGGCTGTATATGTATGAGAGGTTTCTGCTGGGCCGTATATGTATGAGGGGCTTCTGCTGGGCTATATACATATGAGGGGCTTCTGCTGGGCTGTATATATCATAGGCTGTTTACCTGTATATATCAAAGGCTGTTGCTGTGCTGGCTGTATATGTATGAGAGGCTTCTGCTGGGCTGTATATATATGAGGGGCTTCTGCTGGGCTGTATATATATGAGGGGCTTCTGCTGGGCTCTATATGTATTAGAGGCTTCTGCTTGGCTGTATATGTATGAGAGGCTTCTGCTGGGCTGTGTATATATATGAGGGGCTTCTGCTGGTCTGTATATATATATATATATATATATATATATGAGAGGCTTCTGCTGGGCTGTTTATATATGAGGGGCTTCTGCTGGGCTGTATATGTATGAGAGGCTTCTGCTGGGCTATATATATATGAGGGGCTTCTGCTGGGCTCTATATGTATGAGAGGCTTATGCTAGGCTGTATATGTATGAGAGGCTTCTGCTGGGCCGTATATGCATGAGAGGCTTCTGCTAGGCCGTATATGTATGAGAGGCTTCTGCTGGGCTGTATATGTATGAGAGGCTTCTGCTAGGCCGTATATGTATGAGAGGCTTCTGCTAGGCTGTATATGTATGAGAGGCTTCTGCTAGGCTGTATATGTATGAGAGGCTTCTGCTGGGCCATATATGTATGAGAGGCTTCTGCTGGGCTGTATATATCATAGGCTGTTTACCTGTATATATCAAAGGCTGTTGCTGTGCTGGCTGTATATGTATGAGAGGCTTCTGCTGGGCTGTATATATACGAGGGGCTTCTGCTGGGCTCTATATGTATTAGAGGCTTCTGCTTGGCTGTATATGTATGAGAGGCTTCTGCTGGGCTGTGTATATATATGAGGGGCTTCTGCTAGGCTGTATATATATATGAGAGGCTTCTGCTGGGCTGTTTATATATGAGGGGCTTCTGCTGGGCTGTATATGTATGAGAGGCTTATGCTAGGCTGTATATGTATGAGAGGCTTCTGATGGGCCGTATATGTATGAGAGGCTTCTGCTAGGCTGTTTTTGTATGAAAGGCTTCTGCTAGGCTGTATATGTATGAGAGGCTTTTGCTAGGTTGTATATGTATGAGAGGCTTCTGCTGGGCCGTATATGTATGTGAGGCTTCTGCTAGGCTGTTTTTGTATGAGAGGCTTCTGCTAGGCTGTATATGTATGAGAGGCTTCTGCTGGGCTGTATATATATTTGAGGGGCTGCTGCCGGGCTGTATAAATCAGAGGCTGTTTACCTGTATATATCAGAGGCTGTTGCTGTGCTGGCTGTATATGTATTAGAGGCTTCTGCTGGGCTGTATATGTATGAGAGGCTTCTGCTGGGCTTTATATATATGAGGGGCATCTGCTGAGCTGTATATATATATATATATATATATATATATATATATGAGGGGCTGCTGCTGGGCTGTATATATCATAGGCTGTTTACCTGTATATATCAAAGGCTGTTGCTGTGCTGGCTGTATATGTATGAGAGGCTTCTGCTGGGCTGTATATATATGAGGGGCTTCTGCTGGGCTGTATATATATGAGGGGCTTCTGCTGGGCTCTATATGTATTAGAGGCTTCTGCTTGGCTGTATATGTACAGGGCCGTTTCTTCAACAGGGCGGGCAGGGCGGCCACACGGGGCGCCGTGGGGCCGGGGGGCGCAGGAGAGGCCTCGGGCCCCGGTGGTCCCCTGCCCGCTGCTGCTGCTGTTTAAGGGCTGTCAGGGGCGCGGATGCCGCGCTCAGTGCTGAGCGCGGGCGCGCCCTGCCCGAACTCAGCTGCAAATCTGACAGCTGAGCGGTCAGATCATCGCCTCGCGTCGCCGCGCCCCCCCCCCCGCACCGCACATAATGGTTGCGGCCACCTCGGCGCCGCCACTCACCCATACCTCCCAACCGTCCCGATTTCAGCGGGACAGTCCCGCTTTGGCACCGGGGTCCCGCTGTCCCGCTTCGGGCATTTAAAATCCCGAATTTGCGGCCGCCGGTGAAGCCCCGCCCACTTCCGGGACGTAGAGAGAGCCTGTTTTTTTTTTTTTTTATATAAAAGCTGCCTCCTGACCGCCCGCGCAACACCCCCCCCCCCTCCCGCCCCCTGTGCGGCGCTGCCACGCTGAAGGAGAGAGCCTGCAGCAATCAAGAAGAAAGGTCAGCGATTCACTACCTCTGGCTGTGTGTGCACGGAGCTCCGGCTTCTGCTCTTAGCTGCTATCCCGGCAGAGAAGGAGAGACGGGGGAGGTGCCGGGATAGTGCAGAGCTGTGAGCAGGAGACTGAAGACTTCAGCAGAGAGCTGCACATGGACATCAGCCGCCCCTGCATCACAGAGGAGATTGTGTGTGTGTGATGTGTGTGATGGCTGCGTGTGTGTGTGTGTGATGGCTGGGTGTGTGTGTGTGATGGCTGTGTGTGTGTGATGGCTGCGTGTGTGTGTGTGTGATGGCTGCGTGTGTGTGATGGCTGCGTGTGTGTGTGTGATGGCTGTGTGTGTGTGATGGCTGCGTGTGTGTGTGTGTGATGGCTGCGTGTGTGTGTGTGTGATGGCTGCGTGTGTGTGTGTGATGGCTGCGTGTGTGTGTGATGGCTGCGTGTGTGTGTGTGATGGCTGCGTGTGTGTGTGTGATGGCTGCGTGTGTGTGTGATGGCTGCATGTGTGATGGCTGCGCGTGTGTGTGTGTGTGTGATGGCTGCGTGTGTGTGTGTGATGGCTGTGTGTGTGTGTGATGGCTGCGTGTGTGTGTGTGATGGCTGCGTGTGTGTGATGGCTGCGTGTGTGTGATGGCTGCGTGTGTGTGATGGCTGCGTGTGTGTGATGGCTGCGTGTGTGTGTGATGGCTGTGTGTGTGTGATGGCTGCGTGTGTGTGATGGCTGTGTGTGTGTGATGGCTGTGTGTGTGTGATGGCTGTGTGTGTGTGATGGCTGTGTGTGTGTGATGGCTGTGTGTGTGTGATGGCTGCGTGTGTGTGATGGCTGCGTGTGTGTGTGATGGCTGCGTGTGTGTGTGTGTGTGATGGCTGCGTGTGTGATGTCTGCGTGTGTGTGTGATGGCTGCATGTGTGTGTGATGGCTGCGTGTGTGTGTGTGTGTGATGGCTGCGTGTGTGTGTGTGATGGCTGCGTGTGTGTGTGTGTGATGGCTGCGTGTGTGTGTGTGTGATGGCTGCGTGTGTGTGTGATGGCTGCGTGTGTGATGCATTTGTGTCAAAGCTGCATGTGTTTGTGAGCTGCGTGCGTGTGAGCTGCGTGCCTGTGTGTGAGCTGCGTGCCTGTATGTCATTATACAGTATGGAGCATCATGTGTGGTCATTATACAATATGGAGCATCATGTGCGGTCATTATACAGTATGGAGCATCATGTGCGGTCATTATACAGTATGGAGCATTATGTGTGGCCATTATACAGTATGGAGCATCATGTGCGGTCATACAGTATGGAGCATCATGTGCGGTCATTATACAGTATGGAGCATCATGTGCGGTCATTATACAGTATGGAGCATCATGTGGGGTCATTATACAGTATGGAGCATCATGTGCGGTCATTATACAGTCTGGAGCATCATGTGCGGTCATTATACAGTATGGAGCATCATTTGCGGTCATACAGTATGGAGCATCATGTGTGTTCATTATACAGTATGGAGCATCATGTGCGGCCATTATACAGTATGGAGCATCATGTGGGGTCATTATACAGTATGGAGCATCATGTGCGGTCATTATACAGTATGGAGCATCATGTGCGGTCATACAGTATGGAGCATCATGTGTGTTCATTATACAGTATGGAGCATCATGTGCGGCCATTATACAGTATGGAGCATCATGTGGGGTCATTATACAGTATGGAGCATCATGTGCGGTCATTATACAGTATGGAGCATCATGTGCGGTCATACAGTATGGAGCATCATGTGTGTTCATTATACAGTATGGAGCATCATTTGCGGTCATACAGTATGGAGCATCATGTGTGTTCATTATACAGTATGGAGCATCATGTGCGGCCATTATACAGTATGGAGCATCATGTGGGGTCATTATACAGTATGGAGCATCATGTGCGGTCATTATACAGTATGGAGCATCATGTGCGGTCATACAGTATGGAGCATCATGTGTGTTCATTATACAGTATGGAGCATCATGTGCGGCCATTATACAGTATGGAGCATCATGTGGGGTCATTATACAGTATGGAGCATCATGTGCGGTCATTATACAGTATGGAGCATCATGTGCGGTCATACAGTATGGAGCATCATGTGTGTTCATTATACAGTATGGAGCATCATGTGTGGCCATTATACAGTATGGAGCGTCATGTGTGTTCATTATACAGTATGGAGCATCATGTGTGGCCATTATACAGTATGGGGCACTGTGTGGCCATATTTTTTTGTTTATAATTATTGTATATGAAACAGTGTGATCGGCAGTGCTAAATGGGTGTGGTTGGGATGTGGATATGGGTGTGACTAATTATGAATGGGTGTGGTCAGAGGCGTGGCCTAAAATTTGCCGCGGCGCGCAAAGCGCGCCGCAAACTTTGTCCCTCTTTCCCATCTTCAAAAGTTGGGAGGTATGACTCACCTCCGCTCCGCGCTGGATGAACAGCGAGAATGAACAGCCAGGATGAGGCAGCTCGGCCACTCCCACACTGATAGCAGGGGCGCCGCGCTCTCGGCTGAGCACGGGCGCTCCCTGAGACAGTGATCAAAGAGCTAAGCACACACACTATCACTGTCAGACTAGGCTGCCTGGCTGTTGCCAATTTCAATGCTGGACAGGACAGGCTGCAGTCTAGTCTGACAGTGGTAGCAGTATAGCAAAAATGCCCACCCCCTGCCTATGGATTAGTCCTTCCCTTCCCAGCAGCCCCATTTAGCAGTCTGAGCGCGCTCAGACTCAGAGGGCAGAGGGCACTGACACACTGAACAGGTGAGGGGGTCTGAGGGATGGGATGGGTTGGGCTAGCCTTTTTTTTTGGATGGGGACCCCCACACCTGCCCCCCCCCCAACCACCCTTGGGGCATGCTGATTTGGCATGCCCCACAGCATGAAACCCGGGAGGGGGCCCAGCTGACTTACCTCATCTTTGGCAGTCTGGTGGCATCCTCACCCAGGCGAGAAGTGTTGGAAAGAGTTATGGCAGTAACTGTATACCTGGCAACCAATAATTTAGCTTTTCGAGGATCGTCAAATACATTGTTTACACCAAATAATGGACATTTCCTTGGGCTTATAGAGCTTCTTGGAAAATTTGAACCAGTAATGAGAGATCATTTAAAACGAATTACTTCCCAGGAAATCCATACACATTACTGTGGAAATTTAATTCAAAATGAAATTATCTGCTTGATGGCCTCTCAGGTGAAGAAATGTATTCTAGAAAAAGCCAAAAGATCTAAGTATTTTTCAATAATGTTGGACTGCACACAAGATGCAGGTCACACTGAACAGTTGTCATACACCTTAAGATTTGTTGATATAGATGATGATCACGTAGCAATAAAGGAACATTTTATTGGCTATCGTCCTGCTACTGATACATCTGGGGAAAGTCTCGCCAATCTCCTTTTAGAAGAGATTAGTAAATGTGACCTGGAATTAGAAAATGAACTGGCAGAAAAGCTGAATTATTCGGAAGCTATTAATGCTTTTGCAGCGGCTAAATCTAGAAGAGTCAGTTTCTCATAAATCTGCAACCTACAATTTTTAGGATCTGTTTCCAAAATAATTAATAGATATTATTTACCTACAACTTTGTTCTCACCGTTAATAATTAGCATACTTGTCCCTTTTCCCCAAGTTCTATATAAGTTAAAGGCAAATTATAATTTATTAAAAAAAGGGAAGATACAAGCCTGCTCTCTATTTATTACTCAAGCCCACAAAAATAATGTTTATTATTTTCGGTGCCGGGGGGGGGGGGGGGGGGGGAGAAATTTCCTACTCTCGCCCTGTGTCATTTTTGGGCTAGAAACTGCCCTGTATATGTATGAGAGGCTTCTGCTGGGCTGTGTATATATATGAGGGGCTTCTGCCAGAATAGATGCTGAGGGGCTGTATAAAGTGTATACACAGCACTATACTGTAAACAGGTCCACACTATATACATACAGTATACACAGACACACTGTAATGCAGGATATAGTGTGGACCTGTATATACAGTATGGTACTGTGTAGGACAGGAGCTGCATGAAAGATACACAGACAGATAGACAGACACACATACACACAGACACACAAAGAGATCATACTCACCCACCGCGACACTGTGAAGACTGAACCACTTCACCTCTGGATCTTCAGTGACTGAAGATCCAGAGAGAAGTCCTGCCACGCTCCGCGGTGGAGAATCCTCTTCTCGCGCCGACATCGTGGCTCCGCCTCCTTCCTCGAAGGTAGCAGAACAAACTCATCTGATCTAATCCGAGGGAACGATCATATAGCTGAATAGGTAGGGCCTAGAAGCTTCTGTTGGGATCGGAGAAGGCTGCCGCATGCCATAAGCTAAGCATTAGGTACAGGGAGGGTACTAAGGAAGCCTGGCTAGGCCAGCCAGGTCAGTGGATGCTGACGCAGGTCAGGTGCCATGACTCTGCCGCTCTGCGCCAGCCAGATGTTCCTTATCATTAGAAATGGTTCATAGCAAAGAGACGTGTATTTTACATGTTTTGAGATATTTATCCTATATTGGTGGGAGGCCCCCGATTGGTGGGTGGCCCAGGGCCCGGGCCCCTTGGGCCCACCCCTAAATCCGGGCCTGCTAACCACTGAGCATTGGAGTTTCTGGTTAAATACCCCAAAAATGTGATTCAGACAAAATGCTCCCACAGAACCACTCAATATAATAATGCAGATTCACTTTAAACTCTGTCTGGCATCTGTAGTGTGGAACAGCTGATGCAATGTGCAGTATGCATTGCCCGGATATATGTATGAATACTATATTTACATGGGATGTATGCTAACTGGGGTGGAATAGTAATGTGATAAGCTAAGGAGATATAGTGTTGGAATGGTGCAGACTGTATAACACACAAGTAGGTAAAAGTTTACAATCGTACACTGTAAAGATGGCAGCATTGCAAAATGATCATGAATATATACATTTTTTTTTTTACATAAGATCAGATATTACTACAAAGAAAATTCCTGCACCATTGATACCTGGAGATAATCGCACACACACAAATACACATATCACATCTATGCAGGCAATTGTGTAGACCGGACAATCATCTATATATGGCTGGGCTAAACGACTATGTGAAATTATGTTATAATGAAGCTGACCCTTGCTTTAGGCTCTCTTATTATTAAATGTATCTTTACATAAAAAACGAAGTTCAGATCATCTTCCACCTTCAGATTTTTAAAGTTTTAGAAAAATCAGAGGCAAAACAGATGACACATAGGTGCAAAATTTTCTGTTTCACATGGATTTCATGAGCTTTATTCAGGCCCTTCACGACAAGTTTCTCTTGAAGAACATTGGTGATCTGGCAAATATTGACCATGAGGAACGGCCTAAGATTCCTCAGGAACACTATCAGGAGCAGGTGTATGACTGTGCTCTTCTGAGCATTAAAGATGCTTTTTAAGAAGAGGCAAATAATTCTGAGACTGAAGTAGTCCGTAAAAGCGGCATTTTGTTTTGAACTTGGAGAAACCACTTATTATATTAGTTGCGTTGAGCTACTTAAATTGTTCTTGTTTAATTGGTTTATTGCAAACGGCAGAACGTTTGTACATTTGGCTAATAAACCTAATTTATAATGGGAGTTAAGGATTTTGTTCGCATCCGTAAAAGTAATAGCCACTTATGGCCAAAACTGAAAATAGATATTTACCTTTGCATTTATTTTAATCAGTAAGTGATTACAGTTTATTGCAAGTGATTTAAAGTTGGAATACTAACTGGAAATGTCAACCTCTCCACCAGTTACCTTCTGCCAGACATAGGTCTTTTACCAACACATCCCCTTGTACCCACTACCGTTCTTGCTCAACATATCCCCATTAGGTTAAATTTACATTAAAGTGAACGTGTCACGTCATTTGTCGATAATAAACTCTCCCAATGTCTTATTAGCCATGCAATGTGCATCACTAACATGGTGTTCACAAGCAAAACATCCAAGTATTCATGTAAAATAAAACCAACGCTTTTTATGAATCAATCATATACATAAAAATAAGAACCTATGTAATATATGTTATCAGATAAATGCGTTCTTCCTACTCCTGAACTGATCTTTCATTCTCAAAATTCTCGGCTCACAACTAAAATGTGTCTTCAGTGAATAAAGATTTTCCCGTAACTGAAGCAGAAGATGAGAGTAGGCGCTTATAAGGTTCTATGGAGAAATGTGACTACGGTTTCAGGAGAACACACAGCAGAATGTCTGTGTCCGCCTCCAGCTCCTCTTCCTCCCTTTTACATAGAATGCTATGAGCAGCAACTGTCATCTCCCATCTGGTTAATGGGAAAATCTCTTCACTGAATCCAATTTTTTTTCCCAAATTAGCACAAAACATTATTATCCTCTTTACTCAACACCTCTTGTATCTTTTTCTCTGTTTCACCCACATTCAACTGTATCTTCTTAACTTCCATTTGTAAATATTCAATATTAAGCAACATCACGTCCATAGCATATTTGTTATCATAGTAAATCTGGTGCAAAATGTGGGGTTATTCATAAACAGATTGGGTCTTATATTAGATCTTAGTCCTCTAGGTATTCTATGTTCTTTGTAATATTGACCCAATGTTGTAAGATGTAGTTGAGAGCCAATTAGCCGCTTATTATCATTTTCATATCTTCGTTTCATTTCAATTATAGATGGTTTATTTAGGAAGGCAGCATCTCCCTCTATACCACTTAAAATGCGTTCCTCATCTTCAACAGTATAATTGAAGACTCCAGGTTCCATGGAGTATTCCTCCATGTCTCCAAAATATGGCTTAAGGATGTTAAATATGCAAAAAATTATGTAAAGCTTCACTGTGCAATAATTTCCAGACATAAGTATCTGGTTAAATTAGACCAGGAAGTGATTCTAGCGTCTTTTGACGTGGTATCACTATATACCTCTATTGATCATGAACGGGGATTGAAAGCGGTGGAGAAAAAAACTGGACATAGCGAAGTATACTCCTGAAGGAAAAATGTTCATATTGAGATTACTAGAAATTATACTTAAGCGAAATTATTTTTTATTTGGTGATGTTTTTTACACACAAAAACGGGGAACAGCCATGGGGGCCAATTTGGCCCCCTCATATGCAAATGTGGTAATGGAAATTTTGGAGGAGGAGCACATCTATGTATCTCGCCACTTCAGGCATGTCCTGGAGTGGTGGAGATATGTGGATGATGTTTTCCTCCTCTGGACAGGGTCCCAAGATGCATTGGATGATTTTTTATGCTTTCTTAAAACTATAGACTTAACAATTAAGTTCACATTAGTGTCATCTAGAGTGGAAATACAATTCCTAGACGTGCTGATCAGGCAAAGAGAGGGTAAGCTTGATACCACCCTTTATGTAAAAAGTACGGACAAGAATAATTTGTTGACATATGACCGCCAACACCCACGTAGCATGCTGAGGTCGATACCATTGAGTCAATTATTATCAATGGTGCGACGTATAGTTCAAGATAGAGAGGAGGTGGATACAATAATGGACTCCCTTATAGAAAAATTTAAAAACAGGGGATATCCCAAATATTTGCTGAAGGACACTAAAGAGAGAGTTCTAAAATGGGAAAGAAATGAACTGATTAAAGATAAATAATAATAAGACAAAACATTTGGGCCGTATACCATTGGTTACAACATATGTTGAGGAAAGTAAGGAGGTTGGCAAAATCATAAGAAAACATTGGGGGATGTTGGAAAAATGCCTCCCTGGGATAAGAGAGTTTAAAATGCCACCTCTATCTTCATATAGAAAAAATAAAAACATCAGAGATTACCTTGTTAAATCAGATATAGGACCAATCAGAAAGAATATTCAGGCAACTCTAACAGGAAAAAGTAAAAAAGGATGTTTTCCCTGCCTGGGGTGTGTTAATTGTGTACATATGGTCAAAGGGCCTACATTTCAGCACCCTGAAACAGGGAAAATATATGAAATTAAACAATACCTAACATGTAACTCAGATCATGTCGTTTATTTGCTAATGTGCCCTTGTAATCTATGGTACATTGGTGAAACGACGTGTGAATTCAAGGTCAGAATGAACCAACATAGGCACTCCATAAGGAAAAAAACAATGGACCTTCCGGTCCCTAAACATTTTGTGAAACATAATCATTTAGAAAAAGACCTCAAATGTAAAATTATTGATGTAGTGCCTATTTTGAGAAGAGGGGGAAATAGGGAGCAAATTCTAAAGAAAAAAGAGCTTATGTGGATATATGAACTCAATACCCTTAGACCTAAGGGACTAAATGTGGATTTTAAGTTACATACTATTAATTAATAAATTATATATGTGTACCTTATTTGACCAGTATGATGAGAGGACTTGTTGTTTATATATTAGAGCTATTTCTTGTTTTAGAATATCTCTAATTTTTATATTCATATTTCCTCATTTTTTAGATGCACCAGCTATGGGAATATTTACCAAGGTGGAACACGAATGTGTGGAGGATGAAAAATATTTGTCTCTATATAATAATGAAATCAAATATATATATATTTTTTAAAAATAATCTCTTTACATATGAGTGGGTAACTGCTTGATCATAAATAAAATAAACGTTTGGATAACATAAAATATAAGGATGTGTGGTACATGTTAATAGAGATACTACAATAATGGTAACCAGGACTAAGGTGCTACTACCTTTAGTAGTCACGGATGTGGTGTATTGACCAGAATAAGGCTAATCACCGTGCCCGGACATTACAGTATATGACTATCGGAGACAGCCTGAATAAGGTGCCGTCCGGTATGTCAGGGTGGGATATTGCACCTAAAATAAGTCCGTATGGTACTAGATGTAACGCATAAGTGGTGACAGATTGGAGACCTTCTAAAAAAATAGCCACTACAAACATGGCGATAAGGAAATGACGCGCACATGCGCAGTGAAAGTAAGCTCTACAATACAAGTGATTGGCCAGTTATCCAGTCTATGGTGATGACGTAGTAAGACATGCGCAGTAGAATCAGCAAGACGCTGAAGAACTAATGGCGTCCTCCACACACAACATGCTTTCCCGGGGTAAAGTAAAAAGAACTTAATATATGTAATATAAGATATAATTTGAGGGAATAGGTATATTAATAATTTTTAAGATAGCACAAATGTAATTGCACATATGCACTTTATTGTGGTTACTAAGACGATATATGAATGTAACAAGGCACCTTATAGTATATGATTACGCACAACTGAGGACTGTTAAATTATGTATAAATATAGAGCACATGGACATACTCACTGCTCGAGAAAAGCTCATTAGGAGCTGAAACGTTGCCTGAATATGTGGGTAAATTAAACCCTGCACGTTTTATATTGGACTAATGGAGTGCTGCCTCTTTCTTTGAAACTGTGTGTATATATATATCTAATATATAAAGCTGAATGTGTGTGTGTGTGTATGTATGTATGTATGTATGTATGTCCGGGATTGGCATCTGAACCGTAGCAGCTACAGCCACAAAATTTTGCACAGTCACACGTCTGGACCCCGAGAGCGTCATAGGCTATGTTGTGAGGTGAAATTTTAACCCCGCGCTTTCCAATTCACCAAACAATTTTGCCCCTATCTACATAATGGGGGAAAAGTGTTGGAGGCGTCGCAGCTACAGGCACAAAATTTTGCACAGTCACACGTCTGGACCCTGAGAGCGTCAAAGCTATATTGTGAGGTGAAATTTTAACCCCGCGCTTTCCAAGTCACCAAACAATTTTGCCCCTATCTACATAATGGGGAAAAAATGAAAGGAAAAGTGTTGGAGGCAAATTAACAGCTGCCAGATGTGAACAAGGGGGACTTAAAGAATGACAGCGATGGCACCAAAGAGTATATACTGTACAGTTGCTAAGGTGGGGCCCCAACATGGGATAATCACACCACCACGGGGATATGAACACACACACAAAATGCGCCACACACTACCACGTGCTCGAACACATATACCACCCTCAGTGCACATTTCACCACACATACACCAACCTCGCCACATAAAAGTAGAAACACAAAAGTCGCCGCTCAAAACTCGCCACGCGCAAAACTCTCCACATGCAAAACTCGCCACACGTGCAAAACTCGCCACACGCAAAACTTGCACACGCAGAAAAATTGCCACACGCAGAAAAATTGCCACATGCACAAAAGTTGCAACACATGCAAAAGTTGCCTCACACAAAACTTGCACATACTCAAAAGGCACCACACATAAAACTCGCCACGCGCAAAACTCGCCATGCGCAAAACTTGCTGCACACAACTTGCTACACTAACCTGTCACATGCAACTCGACACACAAAAAGTTGCTACACGCATGTCGCCACACAAAACTCATCTCACAAAAGTCCCTACATGCATGTCGCCACACGCAACTCAACACACACAACTTGACACACGAAACTCGCCCTAAAACACACACAAGTCTGGTATCCTTCAAAAATAAAAATCTGATTAATAAGCAGACAAACTACAAGAGCAACAAATGTACCATATAGGAATCCGGCAGCTGTCAGTCACATGACCAGTCTATTATGTGTATGTGTGAGCTAATATATACTGCCAGGGGGTGGGCTTACTGTTGGCTGGGGATTTATCAGGCTGCCATTTTAGCTTACAAATACTGAGGTAAAAATACTGACCAAATAACGTGTGAACGAGGGCTAATACAGGAGGAGATGGCATACAGCTATATACTATATACAGGAGATGACACACAGGTATATACTATTTACAGGGGAGATGACACACAGGTATATACTATATACAGGAGGAGATGACACACAGATATATACTATATACAGGAGAGATGACACACAGGTATATACTATATAGAGGAGGAGATGACATACAGGTACATACTACATACAGGAGGAGATGACATACAGGTATATACTATATACAGGAGGAGATGACACACAGGTATATACTATATACAGGAGCAGATTACCTACAGGTATATAGTATATACAGGAGGAGATGACACAGGTATATGCTATGTATAGGAGGAGATGACATACAGGTATATACTATATACAGGAGATGACACACAGATATATACTATATATAGGTGAGATGACACACAGGTATATACTATATACAGGAGATTACATACAGGTATATCTAATATATAAAGCTGAATGTGTGTATGTATGTATGTGTGTATGTCCGGGATTGGCATCTGTACCGTCGCAGCTACAGCCACAAAATTTTGCACAGTCACACGTCTGGACCCCGAGAGCGTCATAGGCTATGTTGTGAGGTGAAATTTTAACCCCGCGCGTTCCAATTCACCAAACAATTTTGCTCCTATCTACATAATGGGGAAAAAGTGAAGGGAAAAGTGTTGGAGGAAAATTGACAGCTGCCAGATGTGAACAATGAGGACTTAAAGAATGAGAGCGATGGCGACAAAGAGTATATACCGTACAGTTGCTAAGGTGGGGCCCCGACATGGGATACTCACCACACACGGGGATATGAACACAAACACAAAATGCGCCACACACTACCACGTGCTTGAACACATATACCACCCTCAGCACACATTTCACCACACACACACACCAACCTCGCCACATAAAAGTCGAAACACAAAAGTCACCACTCAAAACTCGCTACATGCAAAACTCGCCATATGCAAAACTAGGCTCACGCAAAACTCGCCACACGTGCAAAACTCACCTCATGGAAAACTCACCTCATGCAAAACTTGCACACACAGAAAAATTGCCACATGTACAAAAGTTGCACCACATGCAAAAGTTGCCTCACACAAAACTTGCACATACTCAAAATGCACCACACATAAAACTCGCCACGCGCAAAACTCGCCATGCACAAATCTTGCTGCACACAACTTGCTACACTAACCTGTCACATGTAACTCAACACACAAAATGTTGCTACACGCATGTCGCCACACAAAACTCATCTCACAAAAGTCGCTACATGCATGTCGCCACACGCAACTCAACACACACAACTTGACACATAAAACTCGCCCTAAAACACACACAAGTCTGGTATTGTCCTTCAAAAATAAAAATCTGATTAATAAGCAAACTACAAGAGCAACAAATGTACCATATAGGAAATACGGCAGCTGTCAGTCACATGACCTGTCTATTATGTGTATGTGTGAGCTAATATATACTGCCAGGGGGGAGGGCTTCCTGTTGGCTGGGGATTTATCAGGCTGCCAATAGCAACCAATCACAGCTCAGCTTCTATTTTGCTACAGTTAATTAACCTGAGCTCTGATTGGTTAATATAGGCAACAAAGACATTCTCAGTATAACAAAGCTAATATATGTTGTGAAATGCTTCTATTTGCTTAGTTTTTGCCTTTTAATAATTACATTTCTATCTATTTGTTTTGTGGTTTTTGTGTGCAGAATAAATTTTTGTTAACACATTCTATTTTGCTAACAGCAGTCATTAACCCGGGCGAAGCCGGGTAGTACAGCTAGTATATATATATATATATATATATATATATATATATATATATATATATATATGTAACAACAGTTTTGTGGGATCTTTAACCCCTTCATGACATGCGTCGTACTAGTACGGCGCATGTCATGTCCCTCCCTTTGATATGGGCTCCGGCGCTGAGCCCACATCTTTCCCGGCACATGTCAGCTGTTGGGAACAGCCGCGGTTGGAATCGCAATCCACCCACGGCTGTTAACCCATTAAATGCCGCTGTCAATCGCTGATAGCTGCATTTAATGTGATCGCACCAGAAGCACGTCACTAATCCCGCCCATCGGTGACCCAGTCACATGATCGCGGGTCTCTGAAGGGTTGGCATGACAGCCAGAGGTCTCCAGTAGACCTCTATGGTTCTCACTGCCGGTGGTTGGCGCTCATAGCATGTGAGCATTTCTGATACATACAGGCGATCTGATCATTGCCTATGTGTAGCAGATGCGATTGGGTTATCACAGCTTCTAGTCTCCCAAGGAGCATAAAAAAGTAATTTTTTTTAAATATAATAGGAACCCAGCGTTGCCTGGGCATAGTAACTAACTGTGGTTAGTTATAACAAATTATAATGATTATATTGCACATAAAAATATTTCACATCATACACTGCTCAAAAAAATAAAGGGAACACTAAAATACCACATCCTAGATATCACTGAATGAAATATTTCAGTTGCAAATCTTTATTCATTACATAGTGGAATGTGTTGAGAACAATAAAACATAACAATGATCAATGTAAATCAAAATGAATATCCCATAGAGATCTGGATTTGGAATGATACTCAAAATCAAAGTGGAAAATCAAATTTCAGGCTGATCCAACTTCAGTGGAAATGCCTCAAGACAAGGAAATGATGCTCAGTAGTGTGTGTGGCCTCCATGTGCTTGTATGACCTCCCTACAATGCCTGGGCATGCTCCTGATGAGGCAGTGGATGGTCTCCTGAGGGATCTCCTCCCAGACCTGGACAAAAGCATCTGCTAACTCCTGGACAGTCCATGGTGCAACGTGACGTTGGTGGATGGTGCGAGACATGATGTCCCAGATGTGTTCAATAGGATTCAGGTCTGGGGAACGAGCAGGCCAGTCCATAGCTTCAATGTCTTCATCTTGCAGGAGCTGCTGACACACTCCAGCCACATGAGGTCTGGCATTGTCCTGCATTAGGAGGATCCCAGGGCCAACCACACCAGCATATGGTCTCACAAGGGGTCTGAGGATCTCGTCTCAGTATGTAATGGCAGTCAGGCTACCTCTGGCGAGCACATGGATGGCTGTGCGGCGCCCTCCAAAGAAATGCCACCCCACACCATTACTGACCCACTGCCAAACCGGTCATGCTGAAGGATGTTGCAGGCAGCACATCGCTCTCCACGGCATCTCCAGACTCTGTCACGTCTGTCACATGTGCTCAATGTGAACCTGCTTTCATCTGTGAAAAGCTTAGGGCGCCAGTGGCAAATTTGCCAATCCTGGTGCTCTGTGGCAAATGCCAATTGTCCTGCACTGTGTTGGGCTGTGAGCACAACCTCCATCTGTGGACATTGGGCACTCAGACCATCCTCATGGAGTCGGTTTCTAACAGTTTGTGCAGACACATTCACATTTGTGGCCTGCTGGAGGTCATTTTGCAGGGCTCTAGCAGTGCTCCTCCTTGCACAAAGGCTGAGGTAGCAGTCCTGCTGCTGGGTTGTTGCCCTCCTATGGCCCCCCTCCACGTCTCCTGGTGTACTGACCTGTGGCATGGTAGTGCCTCCAGCCTCTGGACACTACGCTGACAGACACAGCAAACCTTGCCACAGCTCGCATTGATGTGCCATCCTGGGTGAGCTGCACTACCTGAGCTTCTTGTGTGGGTTGTAGAGTCCGTTTCATGCTACCACGAGTGTGAAAGCACAACCAACATTCAAACATGACCAAAACATCAGCCAGAGAGCAATGGTACTGAGATGTGGTCTGTGGTCCCCACCTGCAGAACCACTCCTTTATTGAGTGTCTTGATAATTGCCAATAATTTCCATCTGTTGTCTATTCCATTTGCACAACAGCATGTCAAATTGATTGTCAAACAGTGTTGCTTCCTAAGTGGACAGTTTGATTTCACAGAAGTTTGATTTAGTTGGAGTTATATTCTGTTGTTTAAGTGTTCCCTTTATTTTTTTGAGCAGTGTATATAGATATACTAGCTGAAGAGCCCGGCGTTGCCCTGTACTGTTTTTCCAGGATAACCTTGTATGCGGCTTGATTCATACATCCTTCACAAAGATTAACTAGCCCAACTCCAGCCTTGCTAAAGCACCCCCAGATCAACACCTGGTTGTCTAATGGTTAGAAGGAGACTTGGAGAGGTGTACAAGTCACAGTGTCTTGCACCCACTGTGAAATCTGGTGGAGGATCGGTGATTATCTGGGGATGCTTCAATGATGCTTCAGTAAGGCTAGAATTGGGCAGATTGTTCTTTGCGAAGGAAGTATGAATCAAGCCGCATATAAGGTTATCCTCGAAAAACAGTTCATTCCTTCTGCTCAGGCAATGTTCCCCAATTCCGAGGACTGTTTGTTCCAGCAGGACAATGTGCCATGCCACACAGCTAGGTCAGTCAAGGTGTGGATGAAGGAGCACCACATCAAATGCCTGTCATGGCCAGCCCAATCTCCAGACCTGAACCCCATTAAAAACCTCTGGAATGTAATCAAGAGGATGATGGATAGTCACAAGCCATCAAACAAAGAACTTCTTACATTTTTGTACCAGGAGTGACATAAGTTCACCCAAAAGCAGTATGAAAGACTGGTGGAAAGCATGCCTAAATGCATGAAAGCTGTGACTAAAAATCATGGTTATTCCACAAAATATTGATTTCTGAACTCTTCCTGAATTAAAGAGAAACTGTCACCCCCCTCAGGTGTTTGTAACTAAAAGAGCCACCTTGTGCAGCACTAATGCTGCATTCTGACAAGATGGCTCTTTTAGTTATGATGCCTGCACACGCTGAAATAAACGTTTATAAAATGTGCCCCCTCATACCGTGAAACCATCCTGGTGGCGGGACTCTCCTTCCTAATCAGACGCAGCACAGCCGTCACTCCAGGCCTGTGCGCGCCGGGCGCCGCCTCCTCTTGCTGCATTATCGTCCCCGGCGCCTGCGCTGTAAGTACGAAGAGGCAGCGCAACTGCACATGCCCGAAAAAAAACTTAACGCGCAGGCGCCGGGGACGATAATGAAGCAAGAGGAGGCGGCCTCGGCGTGCACAGGCCTGGAGTGACGGCTGTGCTGCGTCTGATTAGGAAGGGAAGTCCCACCTCCGGGACGGTTTCACGGTATGAGGGGGCACATTTTATAAAAGTTTATTTCAGCGTGTGCAGGCATCATAACTAAAAGAGCCACCCTGTCAGAATGCAGCATTAGTGCTGCACAAGGTGGCTCTTTCAGTTACAAACGCCTAAGGGGGGGGTGACAGGTTCCCTTTAAAGCATTAGTATTGTTGTTTCTAAATGATTATGAACTTGTTTTTTTGCATTATTTGAGGTCTGCAAGCAATGCATTTTTTTTTTCACCATTTAAATAAAATAACCTATATATATTTGGTATCTGCAAACTCGTAATGACCTGTCAGTTTTCGTATTTGGTAAACATGGTAAAAAAAAATATTAAAAAAACAGTTGTGGAATTGCACTTTTTTTGCAATTTCACCGCACTTGTAATTTTGTTTCCTGTTTTCGAGTACACAACATGGTAAAATCAATATTGTTGTTGAAAAGTACAACTCATCCCGCAAAAAAACAAGCCCTTACGTGGCCATATTTCTGGAAAAATAAAAAAGTAATGGCTCTGGGGAATAAGGGGAGCGAAAACAGAAACAAAAATAGGCTGTGGCGTGAAGGGGTTAAATACATAGTGGAGATGAGCTTGCATAAAAGCATTTTTTGAACTATTGAATGTATTGTATTAGAATTTCTGTACACACAAAAACGCAGTGAAATAAACTGCAGTACTTACACTATGTATGAACATGGCCATAGCTTTGTGCCATTTTTTTTTTGTGCAGTCACTTGGTGGCATGCAGATATATTTATGACATACACATATTATTGCTAAATTAAATTTTGCCTCCATCCAAGAAACCCTCCCACTGTAAGGTTGCTTTTGTTTACTTGCAATGTCTTAATCATGGGAAATTCCTAGCCAGATGCTGGTAAACCATACAATAGTGTCCGGCAGCGAGACGTGGAAAAGGCAGAATGCATTTGTCATCTAGGTGTCTACTATAAGATATTTGCTGCTGTTAATGATTCAGTGTCTAGAAAGACCTGACCACAGAAAAGGTGAGCGAGAGGTTAAACATTTCATGGACTGAAGGGTGGGTTACTTTTTACTCTTACTTCAGTCCCACCAACTTAGAATGATGCCCCCAATGTTTCAATCATTTCCTAACACAAGAGATTGCAATAAACATTTGTACTTCATTGTGATCTGTAGGGAATTGTGGATGCTGGTACCATCTACTATATAATTGTCTAATTCTGTCTGTTTGTAACAGAAATCTCGCGTCCCAGATTGGTCGCGCCAGCCGCCCGCGACCAATCAGCGACAGGCGCAGTCCGGCCGCGAATTGGAGCGGGATTTGAACCACGCTTCGCTGATTGGTCGCGGCTAGCCGGGCGCGACCAATCAGAGATATTGGCAAGGGATTTAACCCCCACTCACAGCGCGACGTAGTTCACTCACGTCTACTGAACAGGTTCTGTCAGTCACAGTGTGATGTAGTTCAGTCACGTTTACTGGACAAGTTCTGTCAGTCACAGTGCCACATAGTTCACTCACGTTTACTGAACAAGTTCTGTCAGTCACAGTGCCATGTAGTTCAGTCACGTTTACTGAACAAGTTCTGTCAGTCACAGTGCCACGCAGGTTAGTCACGTTTACCGAATAAGTTCTTTCAGTTACAGTGCCACGTAGTTCAGTCACATTTACTGAACATGTTCTGTCAGTCACAGTGCCACATAGTTCACTCACGTTTAGTTAACAAGTTCTGTCAGTCACAGTGCCACGTAGTTCAGTCACATTTACTGAACAAGTTCTGTCAGTCACAGTGCCACATAGTTCAGTCACATTTACTGAACAAGTTCTGTCAGTCACACTGCGACATAGTTCACTCACGTTTACTGAATAAGTTCTGTCAGTCACAGTGTGATGTAGTTCACTCACGTTTACTGAACAAGTTCTGTCAGTCACAGTGCCACGTAGTTCAGTCACGTTTACTGAACACGTTCAGTCAGTCACAGTGCGACATAGTGCACTCACGTTTACTGAAAATGTTCAGTCAGTCACAGTGCGACATAGTTCAGTCACATTCACTGATAACGTTCAGTCAGTCACAGTGTGACATAGTTCAGTCACATTCACTGATAACGTTCTGTCAGTCACAGCGCGATGAACAGATACTTCTTTACTGTACGCTATCACGATTTACGCTTCCTGTCTTCCAATGGGTCGTAAGCGAAAATACGCCAATGAGGATGACCGAAAAGCAGCAGCAGCAAGGCAGCGACAACGTCGAGAGCAAGAGACACTAAAGCAAACTGCCGTAAGACAAGCCCAGGATGCGGAATCTCACAGACAACGTCGCCAACAGGAGACACCACAACAAACTGCCACACGACAGGTACAAGTAGCTGATGCACAGAGACAACGTCGGGAAAAGGAGACACCACAACACACTGCCACTAGGCAGGAACATGATGTAGAATCCCACAGACAACATCAGGTGAATGAATCTCCACAATCCAGGGCAAACAGACAACAACACGATCGCCAAATTCATAAAAAACAAATGCTCTACCAACTAAGGCAAGGCCAGGACAATATTTAACAACTTGCACGTTACGTAACAGACAACAAAACTACAATTATTGAACACTACTGTGGGAATATGAATGCAGTTTGCTCTAAATGCAACTCTCTGAATTTCATTGATGAAAAACCATCTGACAATCAGTTTACTCAATGCTGCCAAAAAGGAAAAGTTATGCTACCGAGACCTCACTACTCAGATCTGTTTGAGCAGTTGATGAAAGGAACGCATCAACACAGTAGAAATTTTATGGAAAATATCAGAAGCATCAACAGTTCTCATGCGTTTGCTTCATTTGGTGCCAACATTGCACCGCCCCCTGGATTCAGACTGTATTGTTTTAAAATTCACGGCTAGATCTACCACCGCACTGGAACACTTCACCCAGAAATAGGACAACCACCAAAACTTGCACAATTATACATCCTTGATACAAATGAGGCTACAGAACAAAGGATGAACCTGAAAGAAAATGAAAAGTGTGATGCTGAACTGATGAACCAAATTGCTGTACATTTACAAAAAAATCAGCCCATTTGCTGCAGCATATCACATGCTAAAAGACGTCGAAGCTGAGGAGGAACAGAGGGCTATAAAAAATGGCACTGAAATGCTTTTTATTGTCATGGCCATTAAACAAGAATGTAAACAAGATCTCCGATTTTACAACAAACCACGTGTAAGTGAGCTCGCGGTTGTTATTCAAAACAATGACGGAAAGCCTCCTTTTCAAAGGGATATATTAGTTCATCTGAAGCCAGACCAAAACAACCCTTTGGTTCCTAAGACACAACGAATTAGCATTTTGCACAGCAACCTTGCTTCTCTTCTGTATCCGCTATTCTTTCCAAGAGGTGATCAAGGGTGGCATGAAAACCTACACCAGCAAGGAACTTCAAGAAGAATTACACAGCTGCAATACTACAGTTTTCTTCTGTCTGTCCGAAATTACTTCAATCCTATTTTAAACGGTGGCATACATTAAAATTGAAGCTAATCGTCTAAATTTCATATGAATGAACCAAAAACAACTTATAGTTGAAGACTACTGCGTTCTTCAAGAACATTTGCAAAAACAATCAATTCAAAAGGGAATTCCAACTGGAAAATCAGTAATTCTCCAGTCATCTTTTGAAGGTAGCCCCCGCAACATGCAACAGCGTTATCAAGATGCAATGGCAATAGTAAAGTATGGAAGACCTGACATTTTTGTGACAATGACCTGTAATCCTAAATGGCTGGAAATTACCGAAAATCTAGAACCCTGGCAACAAGTCGAACACAGGCTGGCGTTAGGCTACTTTCACACTAGCGTCGGCCCGTCGCATGCGCGGTCGGAAATGGCGGACACGACGCACAAAAAAAGTTACATGTAACGTTTTTTTGTGCCGACGGTCCGCCAAAACATAACGCATCCATCGCACGACGGATGCGACGTGTGGCAATGCGTCGCTAATGCAACCCTATGGAGAAAAAATGCATCCTGCAGGCAACTTTGCAGGATGCGTTTTTTTCTCCAAAACGACGCATTGCGACGTGCGTCGTACGACGCTAGTGTGACAGCACCCTTAGTCGCACGTTTATTTCGACTGAAACTCAGTAGCCTTTTGAAAGACATCAAAAATGGGCTATTTGGAACAGTCGTAGCAATGGTACACATCATGGTTTCAGAAACGAGGTCTCTTACATGCGTATATACTAATTATCGTAGACGCAGATTCCAAGTTTCGCACGGAGGAAGAAATCGACAACATAGTGTGGGCTGAAATTCCTAACCAAGAAAAGTATCCTGAACTGTATAATATTGTAGTCTCTCATATGGTTCATGGCCCAGTCCATGCATGGAAAACGGAAAGTGTACAAAAGGGTTTCCAAAGGAGTTCAAACAGCACACTGTTAAAGACTTGCATGGCTACCTATCCTACCGGCGACAACACATTGATAACATTGTGTAAAACAGGAGAAACTTGGGAGCAATCAGGTATAATAAAAATAGAAAATTTTATTGACAAAAATCCACAAAATTTGATACTAGGTGAAAACAATCAATATCAATAAATCACAAGATTAAATGCAGGAAAACATACCATAAAGGAAAGAGACTCCAATGATTATACCTGACCATTTTGTGCAAATATTGCATTCAGTAAGGTGCAAGTGCAGTCATAAGTCACACATCAATGGCAAGCCACGTTGCCCTGCAGTAGTTTATCAAACACATTACATCATATAAACGGCAGGGAGTACATGATGCTTACCAAGGGCAGTTCCACAAGTTCCAGAGTATGACGAAGCTTACAAATTATTGTTGGCAACAGAGAAGAGAAACTCCTTAAATGAACAACAATGGATCGCATATGACACTATTGTGAGCGCTATAGAAAACAAGCAGATGCAAGGCCAAAATGTTTCTTTATTGACGGTCCAGGAAGGAGCGGTAAAACATATGAAGTTTTAATGCATCACGTTAGAGGGTTGGGAAAAGTCGTATTGCCATCGGCAATAAAAGGTATTGCAGCAACCCTTTTACGAGGAGGTCACACTATCCATTCACTCTTTGGGATACCAGTTCCAGTCAACGAAATCTCAGTTTCCAGAATAAAACAAGACACATTTACAGGAAGACTGTTAAACAACGCAAATCTTTTGATACTTGGCGAGTGCACCATAATACGCTTTGAGCTTAATTGACAGACTTCTGCGTGAAGTAATGATTACAAATGTTGCTGGAAAAAATGAAATTCCGTTTGGAAAAAGTTTTTGTCATTGGCGGAGATTTTAGGCAATGCCTTCCAGTCATACTAAATGGAACAAGAACAGATGTTATCGAGTCCAGCTTAAAAATGGCTGACCCTTGGAAACAGTTTAATAAACTCCAACTAATTAACAACATGCAATCTTCTGACCCAGAGTACAGCAACTGGCTTCTTAAACTTGGTAACGGTGAACTTAGCAACGAATACAACCTTGGAGAAGACATTATTGAAATACCAGAAGACATGTTGTGCACTGACTGCATCGTAAGTGATGTTTTTTGCACAATGCGTTGAAACTGATGTGAACGACCAAAGCAGTGTTGAGAGGGCCTCTTCTCATGCAATTCTCTGTCCCAAGAATGATGACGTGACTCTGCTAAATTCCCGTGTGATGGATAGAATGCCTGGAGAGTATAAGCTGTACAAAAGTGATGATTCAGTAGATGTAGACAATGAAGATGAACGAGAGCATTATCCAGTTGAATTTTTAAATAGTCTTAAGCCATCAGGAATGCCATCCCCCAGACTACAACTGAAAGCTGAACAATCGTAATGTTGCTGCGGAATCTAAATACAAAAAATGGTCTATGTAATGGAACTCGTCTTAGGCTGCGTGTCCACGTTCAGGATGGCCGGCGGTATCGCCGGAGTGGCGAAGCCGCTCGGCGCTAAGCCCCGCCCCCTTCTGGGACGCGATGATGCCGGATGTGTTAACTGTACACATCCAGGATCATCGCACCCCTCCCATAGGGCCCTGTGTTATGCCTTGTGGGGACGCTGCGTCCCCGCAAGGTGAACGGACATGCTGCGATCTGAAAAGACGCGCAGCATGTCCGGAGTCGCAGGGCCGCCGCGTGCGGGTTTCCACGCATAGTGGACACGGGATTTCATCAAAAAATCCCCTCCACTATGCTGGAACATCTGGACGCTGCGTGTTTGACGCTGCAGCGTCAAACACGCAGCGTTTACTGACCGTGGACACACACCCTTATTGTTACTGGACTCCATTTTAACGTCATTCAAGCAAGAGTGATCACTGGATTAGAAAAAGGAGATGAAGTGTTCATTCCACGCATTGATTTATGTCCTTCGGACACTGGTCTTCCATTTAGGCTTTGGCGTTGGCAGTTTCCAGTAAAACCAGCTTTTACCATGACAATAAACAAGTCACAAGGTCAAACTCTACACCGTGTTGGCATATATCTACCAGAGCCCGTTTCTGGTCATGAACAACTCTACGTTGCATTTTCAAGAGTTAAAATGAGATCCAACGTCAAGGTGCAAGTTCGTCATACCCCTTTACAAGGAAAGTTGCTTATAGGTAGTCAAAAGGTATTCACAAGAAATGTGGTATACAAAAATATTTGGGGTTGATATGGTTAACAAATATAGGGTCGATGTACTTCTTTCATCTGATGATTTATTTAAATACAGTTACGGTAGTTATTCATGTAATGGTATATATTTTTTGATGATCTGTTTAATAATTTCGTTCAGTTGTATTAAGTTCTATGAACAATCAAATTTAATGGTAAGGTATATATTTTACCCGGAAAATCCTGTATATTCATTGCATTATTCTTAAATCTTCATAAAAAAAAAACTACATACATATTCTTGAATACCCAATGCATTAGAATCGGGCCACCATCTACTGTAGTTGTTACATAAATGCTCAGTGATAACATGAAATAGTCTTGGTTATAAAATAAAAATGATCCCACCCCCCCATAGCTGTGCCATTCCATCAATTTTGGCACCAGTTCTGGCGGGGTTTGTGTGGCATTGTCGCCACGGACTCCCTGCAGCCAATCAGCACCTATTGGGTTGCTATTCGCTCACTCTTTCTAGCTGTCCGATATTTGTCCATATGACCTAAGAGCGCAGAAGTCGAATAGCTGCAGGACTCACGTGGCATAATGATGCCAAACAGACCATGTGCCAGAATCCGTGAATCAGCGTCACTCTGGGAGATATCATTATTGTTTTCTACTTACTACTTAATTAAAAGGGGTTGTCAAGGTAGTAGTAAACCCGTTTGAAGCAAATTAAAGATCAGACTCCTTAATAAAGATCTAAAATGATATTATGTAGCACTTCAGCAATTGTGCACAAATTATTTTGCTGTGTAAATGGTTTCATCCCAGCTCCTTTCCTTATGGGCAGCTGTCATGTGATTTCCAGTCTAACAACCAGTTCAGCACATGGCTTAAAAGGGGTTATCCGGGACTATTTCTTTACTTATGGGTCTAAGAACTAACAGGCAGGCAAATCCTAACTACCTGCCTTTTGTGTCCGGCGACTATCTCTGCTGACTCCTGTTGTGATGGACAGCTCCTGTCGGCAATTTTGCAACTTCCAGTGACATCACATTGACTGAGTAGCTTCTTCTCTTCTGCTTGACTCTGATACCGGGGGACATCATCTCCTGAGGACATTGAGGCATGCTTCTCAGTGCTCCAGTTGGACCGCAGGTCCCGGATGTTGCAGGAATGTCCGCTCCGAGTTTAAGACTGACTTTCTCTTGCTGCTGAACAGCCCGTGCTCCTCGTGCCCTCAGACCTCCAACTACTGCTTTCTCTCCATGCATAAACACATTTTCCAGTGGTGGGTGCCACGAGAAAAAAAGAAGTGAGAGAAGAGCTACTAAAAATCAATAAATTTATTCAGAATATTATTCTAAAAATGCATAACACATGATAAAATTAGACAAAAGACTGGGGGGGGAAAACGGAACCTCCAAAACCAAGGGAGGCACCCCACAAAAATACACTGCGCACAGAACTAAATATCAGAAGGTAATACCTTTAGGAAGAGTGCTCAGGAAAAGCAATCAGATGTATGCCAGTGTATTAGCATAAGGTGCTATAGGAACACTTGGAGAGTGAAAAGGAATCACTATGTGCACTGATTAAGCATATCATAAGAGCAAATCTCAATCCTTAAACAGGATATATTACCTGTAGTTGTAAGTGTCAAAGGATCTGTGCGTTCTGGTCAGAGTGATGTGGAGGCCTCCCGCGCCCAACAAGCGCCGTTTCGCAATTAGCTTCTTCCAAATGGGGCGTGGATAGTTTTGTGGGTGTTGGCGGTGTTTTAATAGTGTAGTTTGAGGGAGGGGCGGTCCGTAACTGTCCAATGTTAGCGCGCGTCAGCAGGGCGGTCCCCCCTTAACTAAGGGGACTTCCGGACCGGCGCACCATGACACGCAGTGGAACGCACTGCGGTCATGTGTGTGGGCGCCTCCGGAAGTCAGAGGGGGCGTTCCGAACCTGCGCGTGCGCAATAGACCCACGGACCTGGGGAATGGTGTAAGCGGTACATGCGCAGTACGAAATGCACTGCCGTGGAAGAGAAGAGGAGGTTGGGCGGGATTAAGGCAGAGTGGAGGTGTGTTGGTAGGTGTAGCAGTTGCTATGGAGGTGAAACCTATACACATAGGTGGAGTGAGAAGAAATGTAAGGGTGGCGATGGGCTTTCATCGGGAGTATAATTTCTATAAACTAGTGGGGAAGAGATTAATTATATCTCGTAGCATGGGACAGCTGGAGTTGAAATGATAGGGTAGGTGAACGTGCTAAGTAGTAACACTGAAGAAAAAAAAAAAAAAAGGGGGGGGGGGGGGGAGAGAGTGACCCCTATGATGTGGCGTTGGCAATGTGAATGCAGAAGGAATTTTAATATCCCTAAAGGGGCATGGTGCGTGATACTGGGATCCCGTTGGGGAGAATAAGTGTGCAATGACTGCAATAAAGTCATTCACTATGGCTTGAAACAAGCCATTTAAATGCCGTTAGGAGCATGTAGGGTGACGTAGGCTGGCTGAAAAAAACAGCGAAAAAGTAGGAGAGGCTGAAGAGGAGCCCCATACGGGGTGGGGGTGAGGTGACAATATGTGAAGATATATAAATGGTGAAACAATAAAGTGTAGGAGAAACACCTATGAGTAATATAAAGTGTTTTAAAATAAACACATATACGTGATGTAGCCCACTCTGATTTCCCGCAGAACCCATAGTTCTCTTATCATGTGAAGTCCAGAGAGAATGGATCACGGAAAAGTCCAATGAAGAGTTGTCCATATTCTTACGGAACCGGCATAATAGTCCTGGGGAAGTTTCCTCAGCATAGTCAGAGTCTATTCCGTGGAAAGGGGGAGCCCGCAGGAGAGATGACATGGAATTATCCTGCTTTTAGTGGAAATACGTAGTCCGGACCATTCTTCAGATGCCGATTCTCTCTGGACTTCACATGATAAGAGAACTATGGGTTCTGCGGGAAATCAGAGTGGGCTACATCACGTATATGTGTTTATTCTCGCAATATTTTAAAACACTTTATATTACTCATAGGTGTTTCTCCTACACTTTATTGTTTCACCATTTATATATCTTCACATATTGTCACCTCACCCCCACCCCGTATGGGGCTCCTCTTCAGCCTCTCCTACTTTTTCGCTGTTTTTTTCAGCCAGCCTACGTCACCCTACATGCTCCTAATGGCATTTAAATGGCTTGTTTCAAGCCATAGTGAATGACTTTATTGCAGTCATTGCACACTTATTCTCCCCAACGGGATCCCAGTATCACGCACCATGCCCCTTTAGGGATATTAAAATTCCTTCTGCATTCACATTGCCAACGCCACATCATAGGGGTCACTCTCTCCCCCCCCCCTTTTTTTTTTTCTCTTCAGTGTTACTACTTAGCACGTTCACCTACCCTATCATTTCAACTCCAGCTGTCCCATGCTACGAGATATAATTAATCTCTTCCCCACTAGTTTATAGAAATTATACTCCCGATGAAAGCCCATCGCCACCCTTACATTTCTTCTCACTCCACCTATGTGTATAGGTTTCACCTCCATAGCAACTGCTACACCTACCAACACACCTCCACTCTGCCTTAATCCCGCCCAACCTCCTCTTCTCTTCCACGGCAGTGCATTTCGTACTGCGCATGTACCGCTTACACCATTCCCCAGGTCCGTGGGTCTATTGCGCACGCGCAGGTTCGGAACGCCCCCTCTGACTTCCGGAGGCGCCCACACACATGACCGCAGTGCGTTCCACTGCGTGTCATGGTGCGCCGGTCCGGAAGTCCCCTTAGTTAAGGGGGGACCGCCCTGCTGACGCGCGCTAACATTGGACAGTTACGGACCGCCCCTCCCTCAAACTACACTATTAAAACACCGCCAACACCCACAAAACTATCCACGCCCCATTTGGAAGAAGCTAATTGCGAAACGGCGCTTGTTGGGCGCGGGAGGCCTCCACATCACTCTGACCAGAACGCACAGATCCTTTGACACTTACAACTACAGGTAATATATCCTGTTTAAGGATTGAGATTTGCTCTTATGATATGCTTAATCAGTGCACATAGTGATTCCTTTTCACTCTCCAAGTGTTCCTATAGCACCTTATGCTAATACACTGGCATACATCTGATTGCTTTTCCTGAGCACTCTTCCTAAAGGTATTACCTTCTGATATTTAGTTCTGTGCGCAGTGTATTTTTGTGGGGTGCCTCCCTTGGTTTTGGAGGTTCCGTTTTTCCCCCCCAGTCTTTTGTCTAATTTTATCATGTGTTATGCATTTTTAGAATAATATTCTGAATAAATTTATTGATTTTTAGTAGCTCTTCTCTCACTTCTTTTTTTCTCGTGGCACCCACCACTGGAAAATGTGTTTATGCATTATGTCGAAGTGACCCTAGCCATTGCTAATACAGGACTATGGAAATAATTTCTCTCCATCTAATCTCTCACTCTCTCAGCACTAACCAGAAAGTATTCCTCTATTTAACTGGCCCTTGCTCCTCCCACACTGGGGCTGTTCCTGAACCCATTACCATTTCTACCCTAAACCTGTCTACTTCCTGAATTTATTGAGCCCACCCCTGTACTGTACCTAATCCTGTCTTATAGCTAAATATTAACCTATGTACTAATCTTATCCTTTTCCTACATCTAATACATTTATCAAAACACCGAGTCATCCTCATATTCTAGCAATACATTTACCATGCACCTTGGTGCCTATAACGTTCTATGCAATATAAAACACTTACGTATACACAGGTCATAACGGTTTTTCTAATCAAGGGAGAAGCACACGACCTCGCCCCCGGTCACCCTCTTACATCTAATATATAATTTTCGAAGGGTCACTTCCGTCTGTCTGTCCTTCTGTCTGTCACGGATATTCATTGGTCGCGGCCTCTGTCTGTCATGGAATCCAAGTCGCTGATTGGTCGTGGAAAAACGCCCACGACCATTGCCACGACCAATCAGCGACGCGCACAATAAGGAAGAAAATGACGCCCCTTACTCCCCGCACTCAGTGCCCGGCGCCCGCATACTCCCCTCCGGTCACCGCTCACACAGGGTTAATGCCGGCGGTAACGGACCACGTTATGCCGCGGGTAACGCACTCTGTTACTGCCGCTATTATCCCTGTGTGACCAAGTTTTTACTATTGACGCAGCCTATGCAGCGTCAATAGTAAAAACATCTAACGTTAAAAAAAATTAAAAATCATTAGATACTCACCTTCCGCCGCCTTTCCCGCTCCTCGCGATGCTCCGGCCGGTCCATGCAAGCGGCACGTTCCGGTGCCAAGGATGGTCTGGGAGAAGGACCTGCCATGACGTCACGGTCATGTGACCGCGACACGGTCACGTGACCGCGAGGTTATCACACCCTGGGACCGGAAGCTGCTGCCTGCACCCCACACAGGCGACAGAACTACAACGCGCCTGCGGAAGGTGAGTATATGTTTGTTTTTCTAACCTGTGACATACGTGGCTGGGCAATATACTACATAGCTGGGCAATATACTACGTGGCTCTGTGCTGTATACTACGTCACTTGGCAATATACGTCAATGGGTAATATACTATGTCATTGGGCAATATACTACGTGGCTGGGCAATATACTACATCACTGGGCAATATACTACGTGGCTCTGTGCTGTATACTACGTCATTTGGCAATATACTACGTGGCTGGGCAATATACTACGTGGCTGGGCAATATACTACGTGGCTGGGCAATATACTACGTGGCTGGGCAATATACTACGTGGACATACATATTCTAGAATACCCGATGCGTTAGAATCGGGCCACCATCTAGTTACTAATATCAAGCAATAATAGCGCAGGTCCATTTTGTGCTCTGCTGACCTGCAGTTAGTTGTTATGGCCAACAATGTTTTTCTTTTCAACTATTTCTTAAATCAGCGTAGTTTCTGCTCAGACTAATACAGATATGAGAAAAGATGCGTCCATACACCACATAGCGTACAATGAAATATGACTTTGGGGACAGCGGTTCTGTGTTAAGGATCTATAACTGGCTGCTGCTACATAGGAGAAGAGCGATGTTGTGAGACTTCACACCCTCTGCAAAGTGTTAGGTATAATGGGAAATGTGGTCTGAATTCGAAGAAATGTCAACAGTACACATGAAAATATGGAACTGTGTAATGAGGTCATGCTGTAATTCTTCACATCCATTCTGTTGAGCTCAGTGATCAGCGATAACAGCCAAAACACAGACTAGAAGAGCAATGGAGATGGTACAATCTGATTTTGTCATTTTACATAACAGGAAACTCTTGGTTGGTCCACTTTTCTTAAAGCGGAAAACCTTATTAAAAATAAAAATGTATTACCATTGAGTCTGCTGCTCAGATACTTTTCCTTCAATAAAGTGAAATCTTCTTTTTTGCATATTGAGCTGATGTTTTTAATACTATTTTAGGATACATACAGGATAGACCAAAAGTTTGGACACACCTTCTCATTTAAAGATTTTACTGTATTTTCATGACTATGAAAATTGTACATTCACACTGAAGGCATCAAAACTATGAATTAAGGCTGGTTTCACACTTGCGTTTTTGTCTGCAGCGTTTTTTGCACAAAAAACGCATGCGTTTTTTTTTCCTATATTTAACATTGAAAACGCATGCGTTTTTTTTGCACATGCGTTTGGTCGCGTTTTCAAACGCATGCGTTTTTTGTCTGCATGCGTTCATTTTCAAAAATGCTACCTGCAGTATTTTCTTGCGCGTTTTTTTGCCGCGAAAAAACGCATGCGTTTTTTCGCGGCAAAAAAATGCATTGCTGTCTATGTAAACGCATGCGTTTTTAAGCACATGCGTTTGTTTGCGCTAAAAACGCATGCGTTTTTATAGAAAAAAACCAGAAAACACTGAAAAGCCACCCACCACCATCAAGGTGATAAAGGGATCCAAACCCTAACCCTAACTCTACCCCTAACCTCACCCCTAACTGTTTAATGAACATTTTCTGACAGTCATATTGCCACGTATTTAAGTGCCACGTATCACGTATTTCAGTGCCACGTATGCCACGTATTTAAGTGCCACGTGCCACATATTTAAGTGCCACGTGCCACGTATTAAAGTGCCACGTATTTAAGTGCCACGTGGCACATATTTAAGTGCCACGTGCCACGTATTTAAGTGCCACGTGCCACGTATTTAAGTGCCACGTGCCACGTATTTAAGTGCCACGTGCCACGTATTTAAGTGCCACGTATTTAAGTGCCACGTGCCACGTATTTAAGTGCCACGTGCCACGTATTTAAGTGCCACGTGCCACGTATTTAAGTGCCACGTATTTAAGTGCCGAGTGCCACGTATTTGAGTGCCACGTATTTAAGTACCACGTATTTCAGTTGCACGTATTTCAGTGCCACGTATTTCAGTCACGTTTAGGGTTAGGGTTAGGGTTTTCTTGCTTTTTCTTGTGTTTTCTTGTGTTTTTCTATAAAAATGCATGCGTCTAAAAAACGCATGCGTTTTACCGCGTTTACATGCGTTTTTCACACATGCGTTTTTTTAAAAAAAACGCATGCAGACAAAAAAGCAAGTGTGAAACCAGCCTAACACATGTGGAATTATATACTTAACAAAAAAGTGTGAAACAACTGAAACAATGTCTTATATTCCAGGTTCTTCAAAATAGTCACCTTTTGCTTTGATGACTGCTTTGCACTCTTGGCATTCTCTTGATGAGCTTCAAGAGGTAGTCACCGGGAATGGTTTTCACTTCACAGGTGTGCCCTGTCAGGTTTAATAAGTGGGATTTCTTGCCTTATAAATGGGGTTGGGACTATCAGTTGTGTTGTGTAGAAGTCTGGAGGATACACAGCTGATAGTCCTACTGAATAGACTGTTAGAATTTGTAATATGGCAAGAAAAAAGCAGCTAAGTAAAGAAAAACGAGTGGCCATCATTACTTTAAGAAATGAAGGTCAGTCAGTCCGAAAAATTGGGCAAACTTTGAAAGTGTCCCCAAGTGCAGTGGCAAAAATCATCAAGCGCTACAAAGAAACTGGCTCACATGAGGACCGCCCCAGGAAAGGAAGACCAAGAGTCACCTCTGCTTCTGAGGATAAGTTTATCCGAGTCACCAGCCTCAGAAATCGCAGGTTAACAGCAGCTCAGATTAGAGACCAGGTCAATGCCACACAGAGATCTAGCAGCAGACACATCTCTACAACAACTGTTAATAGGAGACTTTGTGCAGCAGGCCTTCATGGTAAAATAGCTGCTAGGAAACCACTGCTAAGGACAGGCAACAAGCTGAAGAGACTTGTTTGGGCTAAAGAACACAAGGAATGGACATTAGACCAGTGGAAATCTGTGCTTTGGTCTGATGAGTCCAAATTTGAGATCTTTGGTTCCAACCACCGATTCTTTGTGCGACGCAGAAAAGGTGAACGGATGGACTCTACATGCCTGGTTCCCACCATGAAGCATGGAGGAGGTGTGATGGTGTGGGGGTGCTTTGCTGGTGAGACTGTTGGGGATTTATTAAAAATTGAAGGCATACTGAACCAGCATGGCTACCACAGCATCTTGCAGCAGCATGCTATTCAATCCGGTTTGCATTTAGTTGGACCATCATTTTTTTTCAACAGGACCATGACGCCAAATACACCTCCAGGCTGTGTAAGGGCTATTTGACCAAGAAGGAGAGTGATGGGGTGCTACACCAGATGACCTGGCCTCCACAGTCACCAGACCTGAACCCAATCGAGATGGTTTGGGGTGAGCTGGACCGCAGAGTAAAGGCAAAAGGGCCAACAAGTGCTAAGCATCTCTGGGAACTCCTTCAAGATTGTTGGAAGACCATTCCCGGTGACTACCTCTTGAAGCTCATCAAGAGAATGCCAAGAGTGTGCAAAGCAGTCATCAAAGCAAAAGGTGGCTACTTTGAAGAACCTAGAATATAAGACATATTTTCAGTTGTTTCACACTTTTTTGTTAAGTATATAATTCCACGTGTTAATTCATAGTTTTGATGCCTTCAGTGTGAATGTACAATTTTCATAGTCATGAAAATACAGAAAAATCTTTAAATGAGAAGGTGTGTCCAAACTTTTGGTCTGTACTGTATGTTGTTTTGATCACTTTTTTTTTTAGAATTTTTTAAAGGAGCTGCAGAAACCGAAAAATAAAATTTTTGGTAAAGGTTAATTTCATTTATGTTTTGATCGATCACACTTTTACAGACACAGTGATACCAAATATTCTTAAAAACCCTCCGTCAGGAACAATGGATCTGACAGGCGCAGCTCTTCTACTTTCATTTCTCCCTTCTCACCAGATTTTCAGGAAACCCCCTCCCTCTAGATAGTCTCCTGGCTCTAGCTGCTGCGTGAAACCTAATACCACAGTTGGTCTGCAGAGCTTCAGGAAGGAAGATATAGCTGTGCTGGCTTCTCAGGCTCATTGGTCCCGAACACATCACACTTTATAAGGTTGGTATGTAATGTTTTTAGTCATTACTATTGTTTATTTAGCTTGTTTTATGAATGGATAGAGAAAGGTTTGTGGATATTTCATATAAATAAGGCAGATTTTCTTACAAATGAAAGTGTGCTTCTCAGGCACATTGTTCATTGTTGAAATTTGTGTATATCAAAGTTATTACTTTTATGTTGAGTAAATGGGTTTGTTTTGCACCTGATAATGTGTAGTCTCTTTTATTACATCCCTATGAAGGTCTCGGATCACTTTTAGATCACTGAAATTGAGAAAATTAGATATTCTAGGCATTTTTCTAGCCTGCGCTTGACAGGCACATTGTTCGATTACGAGTTAGTGCGAATATTGTTCCTGACGGAGGGTTTTAATATTTTATAACAAAAGAAAGGGAGTGAGATTTTTTTTTTTTAAATTGATATATTTTTTACCCACTTTATTCCCCTTCGGGGACTTGAACCTGCAATCATTTGAACTATATAGTACAATAATACAGTATTGTAGTGTATAGTGCAATTGACGCCTTCATATGAAGCTCAGCCACAGGCTGGACTTCAGAGGAAGAAGAGGACAGCAATGGGGGCTTCGAGTAGGCCCCCAGCTGCCGCTACAACCCATGGGCACCTGTGGATCACATAGCAAGTGTATATTCGACAATGGTGGGTGTGTGTACCAGCAATCGTGTAATTTAAGTGGCACTTAATTGAACAAACAGCAAAGATAGGAGTTGGCTCTGGTTACTGCTGTAACAAAAAATAAAATAAATAAAATACTACACAGATTGAAAGCATGGAAAGCAAGCTTCAGGTTTTCAAGTCAAAAGTTACAGAAAAAATAATCTGATTACTATAACACCTGTTCTAGGTGATCGAAAATAACCTGCGGAAATAGTCAGTGTCCTTAGCCTCAACGACACCATCTGGTGCATCGAATGCACAATAACAAATCCTTTCAATTCAATATATTATCCACCTAAATGGTATGGGATTAGTGATGAGCGAATATACTCGTTACTCGAGATTTCTCGAGCGCGCTCAGGTGTCCTCCGAGTATTTTTTAGTGCTCGGAGATTGAGTTTTCCTCACCTCAGCTGAATGATTTACATCTCTTAGCCATCTTGATTACATGTGGGGATTCCCTAGCAACCCCCACATGTACTTATGCTGGATGTCAGATGTAAATCATTCAGCTGCGGCGATGAAAACTAAATCTCCGA
Organism: Ranitomeya variabilis; assembly: GCF_051348905.1. Classification (NCBI taxonomy): domain Eukaryota; kingdom Metazoa; phylum Chordata; class Amphibia; order Anura; family Dendrobatidae; genus Ranitomeya; species Ranitomeya variabilis. The sequence goes on from NC_135234.1 coordinate 657,010,999, forward strand.
GCACCAAAAAATACTCGGAGGACCCCCGAGCGTGCTCGAGAAATCTCGAGTAACGAGTATATTCGCTCATCACCATATGGGATCAATCAATATTTTTCCTTTAGTATGTGCACCTTAACAGATAGGAGATACCAGAAGCCATATACTGAGATACAGAAAGTCCCCTACTTAACAAAAATATCTGAAATCCAAGAATAAAAACAATTGCTTCCATTGAGCTAGAATCACATATAGGTGTCATACAGCACGACAAGTATACAACCGTGTGGAGGATGCCATATTGCAAATATATTATCTGGATATGGCTGTACACAGGTTACAATTAATAGGTAATTTGTACTTTTGATGAGTAATTTTATTACTGAACAACTACCGTGATGTCAGTCAATCCAAAAGGTTTATAAACCTGAATGTTTAAGAAAAAGTGGGGTTCTGTCTTCCTTAGGAAAATAGAAATGATTGCATTATCATCATGCAACTAAATAAAAAAAACTAATATTCCCATCTCAATTTTTTTTAATTGTCATCCGTTAAAGGGAATCTGTCACCCCAAAATTGGAATATAAGCTAAGGCCACCGGCATCAGGGGCTTATCTACAGCATTCTGAAAGAAAAAGAAGTTATACTCACCCAGGGGCGGTCCCGGTGCGGTCCAGTGGGCGTCTCGGTCCGGGTCCAGCACCTCCCATCTTCATACAATGACGTTGTCTTCTTGTCTTCCTGCCGCAGCTCCTGCGCAGGCGTACTTTATCTGCCCTGTTGAAGGCAGAGCAAAGTACTGCAGTGCGCAGGCACCGGGAATGGTCAGAGAGGCCCAGCGCCTGCGCACGGCAGGACAGGTAAAGTACGCCTGCGCAGGAGCCACGGCCGGCAGCAAAGAAGACAGCCAATGTAGGTACCCTCCCCTCTTCAATGACAGCCATGAGACTTCTACCCATGGAGTCTTTTAGTTTCTTACTGGCAACCAAGAAGTGGAGTATATTGTTGCATGCGATGAAGCATTGTACTGCATGAAAAAAAAAAAAAAAAAAAGGTTTTTGAAAGATGCAGATCTCTTTCTGTACCACTGCTTGAAGGAAGTGTCTTCTAAAAACGTGACAGTAAGAGTCCATCTTCGACTTCAAAAAATGCCCATCTAGGTTATCTTTAATAATACCAACCTTTCGTGTAGCCCACTGCAACCTTACTGATGACTGAGTTGAGGTGAAGGTCTGTACCCATTATTTATCTATCCATCTGGTCCGTCAAGAGTCAATCAACTCATCAGTCCATAAAACTGAAAAATCACTCTTTAGATATTTCTTGGCCCATCTTGATGGTTCCACTTGTTCACTGGTGATCGGGTCTTAGCCTCCATTACCTCGGCTATGTTTCTAAACACTGAACACAATGTACTTCTGGGCCTCAGGGAGGTTACAGTTCTGGAAAACAACAGTACTGGAAGATAATGGCTTCCTGGTCGCTTCATGTTTGATTCATCTCAAATCTTTGGCAGTTACAGTAAAGTTCACACTGGGCGTTTTTCGCGGTGCCAAGATGCGACCGTCCAGGCTGAGAACCACTGGTGAATGAGCTGCTGGGAGTGCAACGTCAGTGACGTTAACAAGGTTACCTCCGGTCACTGAGGCTCCATTCCCAGCCGGGCTGAACTACAGTGAGCTCGGTGAGATCCTCACTAGCACCGTGAAAAAGTCGCACGGTGCAGAGGCGAGTTCACCGGGAGAATTTCACTGCGGCGACTTCGCCTCTGCACCATGCGCTAAGAATACGGCTGTGAGCTGATATTAATAGCCTGGGAAGCTCCATGTGTATTACCCCCTTCCCAGGCTATAAACATCGGCTTTCCCTATGCTGGTTACGAAAATTACATGGGAGCCCACGCCATTTTTTTTTCAGAAAAATAATCTTCTAATAATTAAATACATGTACAGAAAGCTGCACACACCATGCACTAATTGTATTTGTCACAGACATCTGTATATCTACCCACTCTATATGTATTTACTGTGTGTAATCCAAATCTCCAATCATGTCAGCTCCTGCTGTGATTTTTCAGTACACGGCAGACAAATTGCTGGCTTTGCTTCTATCTATGCAACATTATATATATATATATATATATATATATATATATATATATATATATATTACACACACATATACATACATACACATATTATGTATATAATAATCAAACTGTCTACTTAGGAAGCAACACAGAATCAATTTCACATTATGTTGTGCAAATAGAATAGACAACAGATGGAAATTATTGACAATTATCAAGACACACTCAATAAAAGGAGTGGTTCTGCAGGTAGGGACCACAGACCACATCTCAGTACCAATGCTTTCTGGCTGATGTTTTGGTCACTTTTGAATGTTGGTTGTGCTTTCATGCTAGTGGTAGCATGAGACGGACTCTACAACCCACTCAAGTGGCTCAGGTAGTGCATCCAGGATGGCACATACATGCGAGCTGTGGCAAGAAGGTTTGCGGTGTCTGTCAGCGTAGTATCCAGAGGCTGGAAGCGCAACCAGGAGACAGGCCAGTACCCCAGTAGACGTGGAAGGGGCCGTAGGAGGGCACCAACCCAGCAGCAGGACCAATACCTCAGCCTTTGTGCAAGGAGGAAAAAGAGAAGCACTGCCAGAGCACTGCAAAATGACCTCCAGCAGGCCACAAATGTGCATGTGTCTGCACAAACGGTTAGAAACCGACTCCATGAGGATGGTCTGAGTGCCCGATGTCCACAGATGGGGTTGTGCTCACAGCCCAACACCATGCAGGACGATTGGCATTTGCCACAGAACACCAGGATTGGCAAATTCACCACTGGCGCCCTGTGCTCTTCACAGATGAAAGCAGGTTCACACTGAGCACGTGAAAAACGTGACAGAGTCTGGAGACGCCGTGGAGAGCGATCTGCTGCCTGCAACATCCTTCAGCATGGCCGGTTTGGCATTGGGTCAGTAATGACGTGCGGTGGCGTTTCTCTGGAGGGCCGCACAGCCCTCCATGTGCTTGCCAGAGGTAGTCTGACTGCCATTAGGTACAGAGATGAGATCCTCAGACCCCTTGTGAGACCATATGCTGGTACGGTTGGTCCTGGGTTCCTCCTAATGCAGGACAATGCCAGACCTCAAGTGGCTGGAGTGTGTCAGCAGCAACTGAGGACTAAGAACACTATACGTGTTCGAAACGCGTCCAGTTACTCAAGACATCCCTTCCTTTGGTATGCACCGGTCTGTCAAGCAGCTTATTTTTTAACTTGTCCAAATAAAGACTTTTGATTTTATTTCCTGAGCTGGATACCTTCATTTTCATGCACAAGTGCCTGGCGTCAAGCAGAGACGTTTCCGTGCTCGGATTAAAATTCTCATGGGCTGTGAGAATACCATCATAAGGGTGAGCTGAATTATTTCCTATTTTCTGGTCAGCAGTTCCTGCAAGATGAAGACTTTCAAGCTACGGACTGACCCGCCTGTTCCCCAGATCTGAATCCGATTGAACACATCTGGGACATCATGTCTCGCACCATCCACCAACGTCACATTGCACCACACACTGTCCAGGAGTTGGCGAATGCTTTAGTCCAGGTCTGGGAGGAGATCCCTCAGGAGACCATCTGCCGCCTCATCAGGAGCATGCCCAGGCATTGTAGGGAGAGCATACAGGCACGTGGAGGCCACACACACTACTGAGCATCATTTCCTTGTCTTGAGGTATTTCTTCTGAAGTTGGATCAACCTGTAATTTGATTTTCCACTTTGATTTTGAGTATCATTCCAACTCCAGACCTCCATGGGATATTCATTTTGATTTACATTGATCATTTTTGTTTTATTGATCTCAACACATTCCACTATGTAATGAATAAAGATTTGCAACTTAAATATTTCATTCAGTGATATCTAGGATGTGGGATTTTAGTGTTCCCTTTATTTTTTGAGCAGTGTGTGTGTGTGTGTGTGTGTGTGTGTGTGTGTGTGTGTGTGTGTGTGTGTGTGTGTGTGTGTGTGTGTGTGTGTGTGTCATCTATATATCTGTGTATGTATCTATTCTATCCTGTCAGTGTGATTTTACTGTATGCGGCAAATGAATTGCCGACTTTTCAAAGGACCTAGAGGTATGGTTCTACAGGAAGTAGTTTTTTTGTCTCTGGGGGCACACAACTTTATTAGCATGCACAAAGACACAAGATAACCCCAAAAACACGTGAAAAAAATGCACCAAAACGCAAATAAAAACGCAACAAAACCTGCGTTTCTGACACAGCTTCTTTCCTGCCAAAAAATCAGGTTTTGCTGCAGGAAAAAAAATGCAGCAAAAACGCCCAGTGTAAACTTACCCTTAATGTGCTTTTTTGCCTCAACATGTTTTTTTGTGGCCCTTTTTACTATTTGCAAAACTTTCGATGGTTCTGTGATCACACCCCAATAGCTTAGCAATTTCAAGAATACTGCATCCCTATATGTAAGACTATGATCAAACATTGCGTTTTTTATGCAAATTTTAAGCTGCATTTTCCAGTACCAGCAAAGTCTGAGATTTCAGAAATCTCATGCACACACAATGGTTTTAATTTTCCTGACCAATTTGGAAAAAGGTTGCGTTTTTGCAAACGGCAGCATGTCCCTTCTTTCAGCGTTTTTTCAACAAAAAACGCAGGTATCAGTTTTTGCTGCATTATTTGGTGAAAAACCAAACGAACTTAAATCAGGCTTTTTTTTTGGGGCCACTAAACTTTTTTCATCGTGTACAGGAAACAACAAATACACAGTGATAAAAACGCATCAAAAACTCAGCATAACCTGCTTTTTGTAAGCAGCTTCTTTACTGCCAAGAGAGCAGGTTTAGACTGCAGAAAAAAAAGCAACGTGTGAACATAGCTTAAGACTGGTAACTATTTTTTACTTTTCAGTTGGCTAAATCTTTTTGACCCTTTTTGCCTGACAATAACAGCTGCCTAATAATTCTGCACACCTTGATAAAGGGTGTTATATCCTTAGGTCTCACCCTCCACCTCATTACACAAATACACATCACCTAATGTGTTTCATCCAATAAATATTCAAGTTATACAACTTGGCTTTGGAAAAGATGTCTGAAAACAATGATCGCTCACTGCTGTCTTCCATGTGCTAGACCCATACAGGTCTATGGGCGCGTGTGAAACATCGGCCTGCACTACACACAAAAAAAAAAAAAAGAAATAAAAGGATCGAGTTGACTCTTGAAACTTCTTCCGTCACACAACTTGACTTATTTTTGAATATTAAACTTTCCACAACTGATTTATTACAAAAAAAAAAAAAAGTATTAAATCAGGTCAGGTGCATATAAAAAAAAAAAAAAAAAAAAAAAAAATTACATTGCCGATATAGCCCTGGCTATCATCACTGTCCTTCTTTAAGGAATGCTACACACTTAAATGCTGGAAGTGTTGGCAAATATAAGATATAAGAATCCATTAAAAGGAAAAAAAAAACACTTAATACAATGATATTTTGCTTTGTAGAACCTCAAACCCACAGACATCTCTAAGTCACAGAAGATCCTCAGCAGATAAGACTTGTAAGTCGGCGCCGGACAGCAGGGAGTGGTGGGCTCCTGCTTATGGAGGCAAATTCATCATTCTTCCAGCTTGGCCCAAAAATCTTAATGCTTCTGCTGGTTCAGCACGAGTAGATGAATTTTACGGGAGTCACAGTCTTTTTAAGAAGAACGACCTATTCTTACACCACAGCTAAGAATCTGGATTTCGGAAAGTGCTGTTTTCTACACGGCAGAACACAGCCAGGAAGTTCTGCCCTTTGTTACGCTGAACCTTCTTTCCTTCTTCCGTCGCTGTGCCCAGTTTATCAACGATGATGTCATCTGCCTGCAGACATGACACAAGGAGCAGCAGGTTTACATTATGTCAGTAGGACTCTGGGCATAATACGGACATCACGAATAGCTGCTCACATTATATTGTACATTTATAGCATTGTCACAATGACGTTTTTCCATAGAAGCTCTTCGTTTTATAAAAACACTTGTGTACAGGCCAATTCCCTTACTGATCTGTATTTCTTCCAGATCACACAATGGGGCTGAAGATACTATATTTCCACCTTCACTACTAGTGATGATTGAACCAATTCGAAGGACCCTAGTTCAGTGGCCACGTCAGTAGTCCTGTGATCTACCGTTCACCCGCCAGAATCCCCAGCACGTCTCCTGATTTGTAGCCCTAAGGACAGGGTCACAAGAGCTTCAATATCAAACGAGCACTATCTGATTTTCTGTCGGCTAGCACTCGGACCAATGTTATTTAATGGAGCAATGCATCTGTCCGAGGGTGAAAAAAAATAAAATTGCTGAATCCTGCAATTTCACATTGAAATAGGAAGCCACTCACCAACTGAAGTCAATGGAAATCATTGGACTGCACTCAGATGACATCTGAGTGCAGTGTTGATTACCCCGTACTGACACAATGGAAAAATGTCATTCTCCATCTGCTCCTCACAACGTGCTACGGTTGTCTCACCCGAGAGTGAATCAATCACACTGTGCTGACCCTCAGAGCATAATCAGAGTGTTAATAGCAATATTGACCAAATTTGCTTGGATGAAAAAAAGAGTTTACGGTCATGTGACCCTGGCCTAAAAATGATCATTTGTAAGCCTACTAATGAGAAAAAGCACCAGGGAAAGCAGCAGGTAAAGAGGAGTCTCACGTGGCTCCTGGCCGCCGGCCATGGATTAGTGACGTGGCTGCTGGACCAGGGTCCCGTGAATCAATTCACTCATCTGCATTCACTAGAACAGACATGGAAATGTTCAGGTTTACAGATTCCCAGTTATATACGATACATGGCTGCTGACTGCATGGATGAAACAGGCATGGTCTCAAGAGGACAGACCCTCATATGCCCCATTAGGGCACAAGAGCATCATGAAGGGAAATCCTGACATGAGAAGTCACCTGTAAGTGCATGTGCCGGCCACTGGTACACCAGCGCCCAGGAGGACCATGGAGGCCAAAGTGTCTGCAAGTAGCATAGAGTGTAAAAACAGACCACAACCCAAAAAAGAGAAACTAAGCCTTTGTTTTACAAGATAAAAATAGAGCAATAAATGCTGCATGTGACTGATTACATTACATAGCAGACGGTACGGGACGTCATCTCACCAGTTTTTCTTTTGAAACTCTCTCAAAAAGAGGATGTTCTGTGAAGTGCGTCACCATCCACTCGTGAACTTCTTCTACATCTGTAATTGTATACACCAGCCCCTGCAACACACCGACAACACTGACTCATGAGCGCGGTCACGTAAAGCACATCCCCTACACCGGAGCACGTGACACCACGTCTAGTACTGGATGCGGTAACGTCTGTAGTCTGCGCACACGTAGCCACATGTTACCACATCAGTCATAACAGGATGATCGGCTGGAGCAGAAAATCCCGAAATGTTGCTGACATTTCTAAAGACACTAGAACCACTTTTAACCCTTTCACACCATGTGAAGTAAATGAACTTCAGACTTATCGAGAGGAAGTGTTTGGAGTGGGATCAGGATGTAAGCTCAGTGGGGAGGCAGAGCAGGGACAGCGCAGCGCACAAGGGAGGCAGCACAGGGACAGCGCAGCACACAAGGGAGGTAGCGCAGGGACAGCGCAGCGCAGAAGGGAAGCAGCACAGGGACAGCACTGCACACAAGGGAGGCAGCGCATGTACAGCAACACGGACAGCGCAGCGCACAAGGGAGGCAGCGCAGGGACAGCACTGCACACAAGGGAGGCAGCGAAGGGACAGCGCAGCGAATGGGCAGCACAGCGCACAAGGGAGGCAGCGCAGGGACAGCACAGCACACGAGAGGCAGCGCAGGGACAGCACAGCGCACAAGGGAGGCAGCGCAGGGACAGCAATGCAGGGACAGCAGCGCAGGGACAGCGCAGCGCACAAGGGAGGCAGCGCAGGGACAGCGCAGCGCACAAGCGAGGCAGCGCAGGGACAGCGCAGCCACAAGGGAGGCAGCGCAGGGACAGCGCAGCCACAAGGGAGGCAGCGCAGGGACAGCGCAGCCACAAGGGAGGCAGCGCAGGGACAGCGCAGCCACAAGGGAGGCAGCGCAGCGCACAAGGGAGGCAGCGCAGGGACAGCGCAGCGCACAAGGGAGGCAGCGCAGGGACAGCGCAGCGCACAAGGGAGGCAGCGCAGGGACAGCAACACAGGTACAGCAGTGCAGGGACAGCGCTGCACACAAGGGAGGCAACGCAGGGACAGCGCAGCGCACAAGGGAGGCAGCGCAGCGCACAAGGGAGGCAGCGCAGCGCACAAGGGAGGCAGCGCAGCGCACAAGGGAGGCAGCGCAGCGCACAAGGGAGGCAGCGCAGCGCACAAGGGAGGCAGCGCAGCGCACAAGGGAGGCAGCGCAGCGCACAAGGGAGGCAGCGCAGCGCACAAGGGAGGCAGCGCAGCGCACAAGGGAGGCAGCGCAGCGCACAAGGGAGGCAGCGCAGCGCACAAGGGAGGCAGCGCAGGGACAGCAACGCAGGGACAGCGCTGCGCACAAGGGAGGCAGCGCAGGGACAGCAATGCAGGGACAGTGCAGCACACAAGGGAGGCATCGCGGGGACAGCAACGCAGGGACAGCAGTGCAGGGACAGCGCACAAGGGAGGCAGAGCAGGGACAGCGCTGCGCACAAGGGAGGCAGCGAAGGGACAGCGCTGCGCACAAGGGAGGCAGCGCAGGGACAGCGCAACGCACAAGGGAGTCAGCGCAGCGCACAAGGGAGGCAGCGCAGGCACAGCGCAGCGCACAAGGGAGGCAGCGCAGCGCACAAGGGAGGCAGCGCAGGGACAGCGCAGCGCACAAGGGAGGCAGCGCAGGGACAGCGCAGCGCACAAGGGAGGCAGCGCAGGGCACAAGGGAGGCAGCGCAGGGCACAAGGGAGGCAGCGCAGGGCACAAGGGAGGCAGCGCAGGGCACAAGGGAGGCAGCGCAGGGCACAAGGGAGGCAGCGCACAAGGGAGGCAGCGCACAAGGGAGGCAGCGCACAAGGGAGGCAGCGCACAAGGGAGGCAGCGCAGCGCACAAAGGGGGCAGAACAGCGCACAAGGGAGGCAGCGCACAAGGGAGGCAGCGCACAAGGGAGGCAACGCACAAGGGAGGCAGCGCACAAGGGAGGCAGCGCACAAGGGAGGCAGCGCAGCGCACAAAGGGGGCAGAACAGCGCACAAGGGAGGCAACGCACAAGGGAGGCAACGCACAAGGGAGGCAACGCACAAGGGAGGCAACGCACAAGGGAGGCAGCGCGCAGGGACAGAGCAGCGCACAAGGGAGGCAGCGCACAAGGGAGGCAGCGCACAAGGGAGGCAGCGCACAAGGGAGGCAGCGCACAAGGGAGGCAGCGCACAAGGGAGGCAGCGCACAAGGGAGGCAGCGCACAAGGGAGGCAGCGCACAAGGGAGGCAGCGCACAAGGGAGGCAGCGCACAAGGGAGGCAGCGCACAAGGGAGGCAGCGCACAAGGGAGGCAGCGCACAAGGGAGGCAGCGCAGCGCACAAGGGAGGCAGCGCACAAAGGAGGCAGCGCAGCGCACAAGGGAGGCAGCGCAGCGCACAAGGGAGGCAGCGCAGCGCACAAGGGAGGCAGCGCAGCCCATGAAACTGATCACTGATGACGCTTCGTTTTAGGGAAGAAGCAAGGGCTTTGACAGTGACCGCAGCCTCTGTCCCCTGATGACACTTCATTTGCGTATCCCAGAATGCACTGGGATATTCAAACGAATCATCAGACCAGAAAAAGAAAAAAAAAAACAAAACACACTAGCCTTTGGATAGTGTAGCTAGGGAAAGCTAGGGAATTTTTAAAACAAATACAGTATTTTTCGGACTATAAGACGCACCTCTTCCCCAAAAAATTTGGGAGGAAAATGGGGGGGTGCGTCTTTTAGTGCGAACACAGGCTTTCCGAGGGGTTACGGCAGAGGTGTTGCGATGCTGCAGCGGTGGGCGGTGTGGAGTGCACCTGAGCAGGGTCCCTTCTTCAGGATGCCGGTGGCAGAAATGTGGCGGCGCCATGGCCCGGAGGCCGAGCGTGCGCAGATTGAAATCTCTGTGCCTATTTTCCTGAAGCAGAGATTTAAATCTGTGCATGCGCGGTCTCTGACTTCAAGAAGATGGCCACAGGGAAACTGGTGATGCATTCTGCTCACCGTGGACACTGGGCCGCGGCGCCGCCACATTTCTGTTGCCAGCATCCTAAAGGGACTCTGCTCAGGTGCACTCCGCATCGACCACCGCCACAGAATCGGCCACACCTCTGCCGCCGCCGGCATCCCAAAGGATGGGACCCTGCTTCAGAGCTCTGCCTCACCGCCGACACGAGACCCGCAGCATTGCACCCTAGGACTGCAGCCGGCTTCCTGAGGAAGGGACCCTACCTTCTGTGATCCCGCTGTACCACCGCCAGCTCTCAAGTAAGACACCTTAAATTCGCACAATAAGACGGACCCCCAGCTTATAAAATCTTTTTTCTGCTATTTTCCACCCCAAAATTTGTGGTGCCTCTTATAGTCCGAAAAATACGGTATATTAGAAAATAGCTTAGATTATAGGACTAATTAGATAAGGAGTTAGGAGCAAAAATAATTTGCCTTTGGACCACCCTTTTAAGGATTAACACGTCAATTTTAATAAACCGTGAACGGCATAAAAACACTAACCAAAAACAAGAACAGAATTGCATTGTCTTTACACCCAGATGCTTTTTTTTTTCGCTTTTCAATAGAGTATATGGTAACCAGCTGTATTAAAAGGACATCACAAAAAATATGTGGGCTTATGAAGGAACTATAAATACATTTTTTGGCTCATTAAAAACAGGAAGGAAAAAACACGAGTAGCAAAACTGCGACTGGAGGAGATAAAAAAAATGTAAAAAAAATACAAAATCACTGTTTTCACCTCAAACACACTGAAAAGAACACAATTTAATGGAAAAGTGCTTATATACATTGGGGAAAACCAGTCAAACAGGAAAGGCTATATTTACAATGTACAGAAACTGCATCCTCATGCCTCACTCAGCAATAAATTCTGAAGAAGGACCCAAAACTACAACTGATTTTCACACTCATCCTAAAATTAAAGAAAAGGGAACCAAATCAAACCTATGAGTCAAAATATTAGATGTCTGGATGTTTCTCTAGTTCTGGGTTTACATACAAGCCCCTCCGTCCTGTGTGTGTGACTTACCCCAACGCGTAGCACATAAGCATATTCTGCCAGCAGCGTGGAGCTGATGATCCTCCACTTATGTTTTGTCTTCTTAAAATGAGGGTCCGGAAATAAGAAAAACATCTTACTGAGCTAGAAGAAGAGAAAAATACAGGAAATAAAGATTTAGATGGTAAATTCTGAACCTAAGCTGCCTTAACACTTTGGATGGTGGCCATGGCAGAACTTAGTTGGGAGAATTCCTTCTACACCAGATTACAGAATAATGTGGGTCAGTGGAGAGAATCCCACTGATTGCTGAGGGTTTCAGAGTAGCTTTTCCGCTCTCCTCCGCTTTCATTGGCACATGCTTTTGAGGCTCTGCCAAGTAAAGCAGAGGAGAGCGGAAAATCTTCTATAGCGCGTGGTCAATACGGGGCTGAGATGTGCGGGGAAAGACTGCCCACAGCCCAGTCAATCAGGAGGTGGCAGTCTGCGGTGGACTGGGTCACGCCTCGTTGCGAGAAAAGCTGACAAGTGCCTCTAACAGCTGCGGGTGGAATCGCTATTAACTAGTTAAATGCCGCTGTCAATCTCTGACAACAGCATTCAACTCGCACTTCCGGGAAGCGCGCCGGCAATCCCACCCATCGGGGACCTCGTCACGGGATCACGGGTCACTGATGGGTTGGCATGACAACCAGAGGCCTCCAGCAGACCTCTATGGTTGTCATAGCCGGATTTCTATGAGCGTCACCCGGTGGTCGGCGCTCATAGCAAATGATCTGATCATCACCTGTGTGTAGCAGAGGCGATCGGACGACTGCTGATCATCACCTGTGTGTAGCAGAGGCGATCGGACGACTGCTGATCATCACCTGTGTGTAGCAGAGGCGATCGGACGACTGCTGATCATCACCTGTGTGTAGCAGAGGCGATCGGACGACTGCTGATCATCACCTGTGTGTAGCAGAGGCGATCGGACGACTGCAGCTTCTAGTCCCCCATGGAGACTATTTAAGCAGGCAAAAAAGGAAAACAAAAAAACAACAGTTGTGGAATTGCACTTTTTTTGCAATTTCACCGCACTTGGAATTATTTTTTTCATTTTCGAGTACATATTATGGTAAAACCAATAGTGTCTTTCAAAAGTACAACTCGTCCCGCAAAAAACGAGCTCTCACATGGCCATATTGACAAAAAAAATACAAAAAGTTATGGCTCTGGGAAGGAGGGGAGAGAAAGACAAACGTTAAAAAAAAAAAAAAAAAAAAAGGGCTTGATCATGAAGGGGTTAAGCGGCGCATCCCAATGCTTTTGTCAATGTAGTATACTTAATCATTTTTGAAGCTCAGTAGCGAGATTTCATCATACTAAAATGGGCTATGATATAGAACCTACCTGTGCTTTCCTGAAGAAGTTGGGCAGGTATTTCATAGCGTTACTCCTAATACAGGCAATATTTTGGTACTGGCCAGGATGGCAAGCTCTTAAGGACTTGATCCTGTCTTGTACATAGTCTGATACTTTGACACGTATCTCCAATCCAAGCATGAGTGTATTTGGAAACAATGGAGACAACGCAACTGCAAATCAAGCAGAGATATAGAAATCCAGCATTATTGAGATTATGATTCAGTTATACACAGAAAACACATTAAAGGCAAACACAAAGACTTGTGCAGAAGTCTCCTTGAGAGTTAAACACGCTTCAAGGGGTCCAGGTATGTGTGGGTCGGCCTGTGTTGGTTGTGATCCAGAATTTATTTCTCCTTCCCTCAAGGAAACAGAAGGATAACTATAGACAGAAATGTTTAAGTATTTTTTGTTAATCCCTTTTTATTTAGTAACTTTTTGCATATTTGTGTGTCATTTTATTTTTATCTTTTCTTGTAAGCACTGTACTTTTTATATTAAAGTTTAACATTTAATAAGTTTGATCCTTATATGCTCTAAAGGATCCAAAGCCTTTCAGAGACTGCGTGGCCTTTTTTGATTGTCAGACAGAAGCATATTTCAGGGACTCATCACCCCAGGTGTTTGAGGAGTGGTAGCAGAATGTTGTGAAGCCGGGGTGTGTAAACTGTGTGGAGGTGCGAAATATGCTCACTTTATAAGCTATAACAGGTTGAGAGATGGATTGACAGTAGAAATTAACCCTTGTAGAAGCACCCCATGTCACACTAGTAACACCTCCTTTCATTTAAATTAATCTCTGGAGGCAGATTCTCAGGGAGTCCGGCCCATAGATCTTAACAGCTCATTTACATATTAAGAAAAACTTTGATTTCTTTGGAATAAGACATCGGATCACAGATATCACGGTATTATTTTATTCAGCTTCCGATGACCTACATGACCATAGACGGTTGATCCTACTAACAGATTCACTTTAAATAACATATTAATACATCGTGACATATTCCACTAGGTGCTGGAATAGTTTTGCAGGCATAACAACCATGAGAATAGAATAGCTTCTTAAAGTTGCTGCAAATCAGATGGAACTACTGTCCTGTTGTAAACTGACCATTCTACCTCTTCCCAAAAAGGCTTTCTAGGATAAACCCTTTCCCGATATAAAATGTAATAGTACATCTTATGTCAAGTCCCCATCTATGGAGCGGACTCGAGCTGAACCTACGTTAATCCCAGCAAATTACACACAGAAGGGAAAATAAGTATGTGATACACTGTCGATTTAGCAAGTTTTCCCACCTACAAAGAATGGAAAGGTCTGTAATTTGTATCATAGGTACACTTCAACTGTGAGAGACAAAATCTATAAAAAAAAGAAAATCACATTGTATGATTTTTTTACATAATTTGAATTTTATTGCATGAAATGAGTATCTGATAAAATAGAAAAACAGAACATAATATTTGGTACAGAAACCTTTATTTGCAATTACAAAGATCAGATGTCTCCAGTATTTCTTGACCAAGTTTGCCCACACTGCAGCAGGGATTCTAGCCCACTCCTCCATACAGATCTTCTCCAGATCTTTCAGGTTTCGGGGCTGTCGCTGGGCAACACTTAAGTTTCAGCTACCTCCAAATATTTTCTATTGGGTTCAGGTCTTGACACTGGATCCCACTACGGGATCTTGAAATGCTTCTTACCTCCACTCATTCACCCTGGCTGTGTTTTTCGGGTCATGGTCATGCTGGAAAACCCAGACACAACCCATCTTCAATTCTCTTAATGAGGGAAGGAGGTTGTTGGCCAAAATCTCGTGCTACATGACACCATCTATCTATCCTCGCTTAAATTGGTGCAGTTGTCCTGTCCCCTCTGCAGAAAAGCATCTCCAAAGTATGATGTTTACCCCACCATGCTTCACGGTTGGGACGGTGTTCTTGTGGTTGTACTCCTCCTTCTTCCTCCAAACACAGCAAGTGGAGCGGATACCAAAAAGTTCTATTTTGGTCTCATCTGACCACATGACCTTCTCCCATGCCTCCTCTGGATCATTCAGATGGTCATTGGCGATCTTCAAACAGGCCTAGACATGTCCTGGCGTGTGCAGGGACACCTTGCGCGCCCTGCAGGATATTAATACATGACCGAGTAATGTTTGAGAGTGTGGTCATTGACCAGGTCCTCCCGTGTAGTTCTGGGCTTATTCCTGACCTTTCTCAGAATCATCCTTACCCTACAAGGAGAGATTTTGCATGGAGCCCCCGACACATGTTGCCTTCTCACCAAGCTGCTTGCCTATTGTTCTGTAGCCCATCCCAGCTTTGAGCAAGTCTAAAATTTTGTCCCTGGTGTCCTTAGACAGCTCTTTGGTCTTGGCCATGGTGGAGAGGTTGGAGTGTGATTGATTGTGTGGACAGGTGTCTTTTATAGATGTAACGAGCTGAAACAGGTGCAATTAATACGAGTAATGAGGGCAAAGCAGGAGGGCTTCTTAGGCTATGTTTCCACGGTCACGAAACCTTCAGGATTTGCTGCGGATTGGACGCCGCATACAGCCGCAGCGTCAAATCCGCAGCATCCAGATGTTACAGCATAGTGGAGGGGATTTTATGAAATCCCATTTCCACTATGCGTGCAGGGCCTGCGTATCCGGACATGTGGCGCGTCTTTATAGACCGCAGCATGTCTATTTATGTTGCGGAGACGCTCCGTCTCCGCAAGATAAATAAAACAGTCTATGACTGCGATGCGGTGATTACACATGTGTTCAATGAACACATGCGGAATTACCGCACGTACAAAAAGGGGCACAGTTTTGGGCGGAGCGGGGTATCCGCTGCATTCAAAGCGCAGGGAATCCTGAACGAGGAGACATAGCCTTAGGCTGGGATCACACATACACGAGATACGGCCGAGTCTCGCAGGTGAAAACCCAGCTCTGGCGCCGGCACTTGGGAGCGGAGCGTGCAGCCGCACAGCAACACATGGAGCTGCAGGCTCCGCTCCCAAGTGCCGGCGCCAAAGCTGGGTTTTCACTTGCGAGACTCGGCCGTATCTTGCGTATGTGTGATCCCGGCCTTAAAGAGAAACTAACAAATCTGTGAGAGCCAGAATTCTTGCTGGTTGGTAGGTGATCAAATACTTGTTTCATGCAATAAAATGCAATAAAATTATTTAAAAACCATACAATGTGATTTCCGTTTTTTTATTTTTAGATTCTGTCTCTCACAGTTGAAGTGTACCTACGATAAAAATTACAGACCTCTTCATTTTCTGTAGGAGGGAAAACTTGCAAAATCGGCAGTGTATCTAATACTTTTTTTTACCCATATTAGCCGGCATCCGCCTGTAACAGCAGTGACCGGAGCACGCTGTTCAAACATTTAAAATGGTCCGAATTATGATCATATTAGTCCTCCTATGAAACACAAATACAAGCAGGTTAAAATTCCCCTGTAAGGACGATAAGAAAAAAAATTAAATGGAACTTGTCAATTTTTTGCCTTATAAATGATGCCCATCACCTTTAAAATCATGTAAGTTGGGTTCCTACAACTCCTTTAAATCCTCAGAGGTGCGTACTTCCAAAAAAGTGCTTTATTCATGTCCAGAAGTGCATGCAAACTGTGTGGTCCGATCTGAGGGGCGAATCCAGATCACTATCGGGGTCTCTTCAAACACTTCTCCTATCTGGATGGAAGTGGATGATGTCTGCTACATCATCCACATAGTGCTTGAAGCCTCACACCTGCGCAGAGGAGTCAGAGCAGCAGCGCAATGTCATGTAATGCGGAGGCTTTACTTGTAGGTCACCAGCTCCCGGACTGTTCAATAGGGCAGAATGAGGTACACCAGCGCAGGCGCGAGAGAACAAGCACTTTATGGATGATGTAGGAGACATCATCCACTTCCATCGAGTGGTGTTTTGAAGGCACTGGGGCAGTACTGAGTGCGATCTGGATCCACACATCAGACCAGACAACATCCTGTGGTGGTTCTTCGAAGGGGAGAGAAAAGCAGAAGCATAAAAATGAGAATTTGTCTGGGTGGCAAGTTAAGATCTGGGGACTGAACCCTTCCATTTTATATCAAAGATACTTAGAGGGTGTTTTCCCACAAACAAAAGTTCATTTTATTCACTAGATCTTGAAATAATAATAATTTCCACTATTGGATATGATTTTAAAAAAAATCATGATCTGATTATACATCTTATACAAAAGAGTATACAGATATTACAGCACGGGATCTCAGCTGATTCTGTCTGAGACAAAACATAAAAACAGGCAGGGAAATACTTTATCTCGCAGAAAGCAGCAGCTGTGATCCTGTACTGTCCTGTCTGTATCCTCTTCTGCTTCCTCCCCTGCTCAGGAGCTGTGGTATGATCAGACCATGTTCCTGCACAGTCAGGCAGCCATTATACAGTACACAGCAGGGGCACATTTATAAGATTAGCCCAGCACAGGGACATTTTTTTATTAATCACCTCCAACTGCAAAAAATGTCCTATGAGGAACGGTCAGAAGTTCTGGGAATGTTTATATTGCAGAAGAAAACAGAGGAGTCCTAATAGTCTACAAATATCTGAAGGGCTGTCACAGTGTAGAGGGATCATCCTTATTCTCATTTACACATGGAAACACGGGAAGCAGCGGAATGAAACTGAAAAGGAGAAGATACACATTAGATATTAGAAAAAACTTTTTAAGAATGAGGGTGATCAATGAGTGGATCAGGCTACCACGAGATGTGGCGAGTTCTCCTTCAATGGAAGTCTTCATACAGAGGCTGGACAGACATCTGTCTGAGATGGTTTAGTGAATCCTGCATTGAGCAGGGGGTTAGACATGACGACCCAGGAGGTCCCTTCCAACTCGAGGCATTCTATGATTCTATTGTGCACCATATTTTCATATCAACATCTACTGAATAGAATGAACTTTTGTTTGTGGGAAAATCCCTTTAAGAGTTGACAGGGGCAGATACAAGAAATGTCACAAACTGGTTTGTGGGAAGGCTGGCACTTTATGATGGCATTATATTTAAAGTGACTGTCAGTAGGTTTTTGCTATGTAATCTGAAGGCAGCAGGAGACAGAGGCCGAAACACAATTCAGGGATGTGTCACTTGTCAAAATGCTGTTGTTTACTAACTGTGAAGGATTTATCTCTAAGAGATTAACATTGCTGGACTACACAATTCCTGCAACGCCCCGTGATAAGCAGTCCACTGTCTATGGACATTGTACATAGAGCCTGGTGTGAGGGGGCAGCAGTGGTGTGGGCAGGGTTAGCTTTCTTAGCTCCGCTTCATTCTAAATCTATAGACTGAGTCAGAAGGGCTGCACCCAGTAATCTGAGTGATACCTGGATGGATTCAGCTTCTCTCTGCCTACATTATGTTGGTCTTAGATGAGGAAGCAAAAATCTGCTGCCAGATTCCATTTAAATTCACAAAACCCGTCATATGACCAATAAAATTACCAATAGATTTCTGAAATAAAAAGTTAGGAAAGGTCTCTGCATACCTCTAGCTATGTAAGTTAGTGGCAGATGGAGTGGCTGCTGCTTGTGACAGTAATAAAAGTCACCCGAGAGGAGGAAATGAGGACAATGTGCTGTTACTGCCACACACAGTCTAGGACAGACTAAGTTCAACACAAAGGGAACCCAACACTAGGGAAGGGAAGAGTGGAGACTCCTAGCCAGATCCAACGTCACCATGTCTGCCCTAAGCATCCCTATATAGGTTCCGTACCTATCGCCGAGCAGGATACCTAACCCCTGCCTTACCCTGGTGATAAGACCTGCATAGGGAAGGACAGGATAACACTAGTCAATCCCCACTACCACTAAAGACAGATGGGATACACAAACAAAGGTGAACACTTGAGTAGATTCAGATGTAACACGGACATCCTCCAAACACCACAGAGGAAGATAGCCAACTGCTATAGCTCCAAGCCTCAATAGGGAAATGGAAGTTGAAATATCACCGGCAAATCGCAGCAGCAAGCTGGGAGTTATAAACACCCAGGTCCAGGTGTGTCAACTAGAGGCGGTGGAGGGCTGCCACTGGGTCCTAGAGTCAGAAGGCCAAGAAAGAAGTCTGCAAAGCAAGCTGCCGAGACCTTCTGCATAAGATGCAGTGCGACGGTCTGCAGCCTCTGACACACGCATGACAGTTGCCTGCAAACTCGTGCACTTGTTTATCCCCACTCATGGGTTAATGCCTGCATCTGGCAGCACATCAAAAAGCCTTACTGGAGTGCATGGAATACTTACATTTGTCTCTTTATAGGTAGCAGCTAGTGATGAGCGAGTGTACTGTTTGTAGATATAGTTTTCATCACGGCAGCTAAATGATTTACAGCTGCTAGCCAGGCTGAGTACATGTGGGGGTTGCCTGGTTGCTAGGGAATCCCCACATGTAATCAAGCTGGCTAATAGCTGTAAATCATTCAGCTGCCGGGATGAAAACTAAATCTCCGAGCAGTCAAATACTCGGAGGTCACCTGAGCGTGCTCTGGAAAACCCGAGCAATGAGTACACTCGCTCATCACTAGTAGCAGCCATTCTGCCATCACAAGAGTCGCCTGTAGGAAATGATGGCATCAGTACACTATGCCAATTGCTTTCCCCAATGACAATGCTCCTTATCCACCTGCACTGTGCTAATGGCGTCAGGAGATAAGTCATGGAAATATCAGTCAGTTCTGCTGACCTAATCTACTTCATTAACCCCTTCATGACCTTGGGATTTTTCGTTTTTCCGTTTTCGTTTTTCGCTCCCCTCCTTCACAGAGCCATAACTTTTTTATTTTTCCGTCAATTTGGCCATGTGAGGGCTTATTTTTTGCGGGACGAGTTGTACTTTTGAACGACATCATTGGTTTTACCATGTCGTGTACTAGAAAACGGGAAAAAAATTCCAAGTGCAGTGAAATTGCAAAAAAAGTGCAATCCCACACTTGTTTTTTGCTTGCCTATTTTGCTAGGTTCACTAAATGCTAAAACTGACCTGCCATTATGATTCTCCAGGTCAGTACGAGTTCATAGACACCTCACATGTCTAGGTTATGTTTTACCTAAGTGGTGAAAAAAAATTCCAAACTTTGCAAAAAAAAAAAAAAAAATTGCGCCATTTTCCGATACTCGTAGCGTCTCCATTTTTCGTGATCTGGGGTCAGGTGAGGGCTTATTTTTTGCGTGCCGAGCTGGCGTTTTTAATTATAGCATTTTGGTGCAGATACGTTCTTTTGATCGCCCGTTATTACATTTTAATGCAATGTCGCGGCGACCAAAAAAACGTATTTCTGGCGTTTCGATTTTTTTTCTCATTACGCCATTTAGCGATCAGGTTAATGCTTTTTTTTTTATTGATAGATCGGGCGATTCTGAACGCGGCGATACCAAATATGTGTAGGTTTGATTTTTTTTTAATTGATTTATTTTGATTGGGGCGAAAGGGGGGTGATTTAAACTTTTATATTTTTTTTATTTTTTTCACATTTTTAAAAACTTTTTTTTTTCACTTTTGCCATGCTTCTATAGCCTCCATGGGAGGCTAGAAGCAGGCACAGCCCGATCGGCTCTGCTACATAACAGCGATCATCAGATCGCTGTTATGTAGGAGAATTGCAGGTGTGCTGTGAGCGCCGACCACATGGTGGCGCTCACAGCCACCGGCGATCAGTAACCATAGAGGTCTCAAGGACCTCTATGGTTACCATTCAGAAGCATCGCCGACCCCCGATCATGTGACGGGGGTCGGCGATGACGTCATATCCGGCCGCCCGGCCGGATGCGGTAGTTAAATGCCGCTGTCTGCGATTGACAGCGGCATTTAACTAGTTAATAGGCGCGGGCAGATTGCGATTCTGCCCGCGCCTATTGCGGGCACATGTCAGCTGTTCAAAACAGCTGACATGTCCCGGCTTTGATGCGGGCTCACCGCGGAGCCCTGCATCAAAGCAGGGGAGCTGACCTCGGACGGTATAGTACGTCCGAGGTCAGTAAGGGGTTAAAGGGGTTGTCCACTACTCGTACAGCTTCTTCTCATCCCATATGTTTGCCCCCAGTAAAATAATAACACTCAGGCCACGTTCACACGTTCAGTATTTGGTCAGCATTTTACCTCTGTATTTGTAAGCCAAAACCAGGAATGGAACAATCAGAGGAAAAGTATAATAGAAACACGTCACCACTTGTGTATTTATCACCCACTCCTGGTTTTGGCTTACAGATACTGATGTAATGTTACATCCCATGATCCCTGCGGCGAATCAGCGCTGGCTTCACTAACACAGCCTTCAGATAAATCACAAACATTTGGAAATCTGTCACCAGGTTTTGGCCATCTAATCTGAGCGCAGCATAATGTAGAGCCAGAGACCCTGATTCCAGCGATGCATCACTTACTGGGCTGCTTGTTGTAGTTTTGTTCAATCACATCACTACTTTATCAGCAGGAGATTGTCATTAGAGGACTAGTAAACCTGCTGCCATGTAGTCCTCCATATTCATGAGCTCTGTATGACCCCGCCCCCACCACTGATTGGCAGCTTAATACCTATGCAGCGTACACAGAAAGCAGCCAATCGGTGGTGTGTGCGGGGATGTACAGAGCTCAGCATTCAGAGAACTGCTAGATCTGCAATAGAGAAAAAAGTGATTTTATCAAAATTATAAAAAGAAGCCCAGTAAGTGACACATCGCTGGAATCAGGGTCTCTGCCTCTCCATCATGCTGCTCTCAGCTAGGATAGCAAAAACCTGGTGACGGATTCTCTTTACATTTCTAAGGATTTCACAAAATGGTAAAGGTAACTAAATTATAACCGTACCTAGTAATCCACCATACCCACAGCCAATATCGGCAAATTCAACGGCATATTGTTGCTCCTTCACCTCCACCAAGTCCTTAACATCATCATGAGAACTGTCTAAGGATGGAGGCTTGAAATACTCAGGATAATATTGCGACCAATCCATTTCTTCAGGTCTAACAGGACTGTAAGATAAAGGGGAAAAAGAACAGTTTGAGCATCATTATAGACAGGGGTGGTGTCCTCCTCCCGAGCACATGGGCTGCGGCCTGCTACGGCCGTCTTGCATCTCTTGTGAAGGTCACGGGCCGAGCTTTACAGGAGCCCGTGATTTCCACTATACACTGCATTACATAGTGTGAACACTCAAGCGATCGCACGTTTAAGTCCCTCTCTAAAAATACATAAATGTGATATTTCTGCGGCAGTAAAAGTCCACTTTATACAAATAGAACAATAACTCGTATGGTAAATGCTGCAAAGTGGAAAAAAAAAAATCAAGATGCCAGAGTTCTGACTTTTCGGTCACCGCACTAAAAAAAATTCAACATAAAGAAATCAAAAAGTTGTAGGTATCCCAGAATGGTATTAATATAACGGGCAGCTCTCATCGGAAATAAAAAAAAACAACCCTGTGCACAGCCCCAAAAACATAACATTACGGGGCTCAGAAAACGGAGACTTATTTTTCGTCTTTTTAACAAACCTCTGAGGTTTTTTCATGACTTAAAAAAGAAACAAACTGTATAAGTTCGGTCTGACCGGTAACGGGGACAGAGCATTAGTCCCATACACAGAATACCAGAAAGCCCAAAAACCGGGAGGGTCTGTGGTGGGGGGCTCAGGCATGTCACCCACCATACTGCCCCCATATGTGGAAGGTCAGGACCCCTCTGTGCAGGGTGTTCACTACTTCTATGGCCTCCACAGCGCACTTACTACTGGAAGGTGTGATCAGCCATGGGGTTGGAGTGGGCTCTCTGCCGGTAATAGCGCTTCTGGGGGAGGGACACGGTCCTGCCCGGCTCTGTCGCCGTGGAACATGGCTGCACCTGGGTCTCGGACATGGCTCCGCACTATCCCCTCCGCACTATCCCCTCCGCACTATCCCCTCCGCACTATCCCCTCCGCACTATCCCTTCCGCACTATCTCCGCTCTCAACCTCCTGCACAATGTGCTGCCCACACTCACTTCCTGCTCGGCGCAGAGATGACGTCGCTCACCACGTGACCGATAGTAAAGGCCATCCCAATGCGGCCATCTTTGATGTTGGCAATAGACAGTAGTAAGAATGGTGCGAACAATAGCTGGGCACCATGGAAATAGCAGTAATAGGCATGTAGAAAGATTATGTGATATATGCGGCCATTAAACAAGAAAATATAAAGATTTAGCTTGTTTCTAGAATACTAAACTATCACAAGAAAATAAACTGTCAACAAGTCCAGGGCATACACTTGTGGGAAAATAAAAAAAAAGTGTATTGAGAAATCTTTTTGTCAGCTGCACTTTATAGGGTTATTCCCATACAGGCTAGGAGACAACTTTGTGATCAGCATGGGTCTGATCATTCTGACTGCCACCGATCCTGAGAAAGGGGCTCAGAAGTCTCTGGCAGTCCCATCAACAATGAATGCAAGCACAGCAACCGCTCTGTACCAACTGAGGAGTCACCGGAGGAGTCATCTATACACTGGCAGCCCTGGGGACCTACTTCACCTGTGGGAAGTTATACCATGTAACTGCCATAACATCACCCCAGAGGACCCCTTTAAGCAGCGCCAGTCCCCACTGACCGAACACCACAGGTGGCGTCATGAACACAAACTTTATTTCAAATCCCCTTAAAAGACCTTTCCCCTTTATTTGGGCACCCAGGGCCACAGACCGGGTCGCAGCCACCATGACATCCCCTTTAATTGCGACCGGACCCGGTACCGAGTACCTCACTGCCCTAAGGGGCGACTCATATTTGCAGGAGAATCTACAACAAATTCCAGTAATTTAACCTATCCACATTAGTGTTACCAACTGTCATCCGTACATTCCTGGACACTTAGCAAAAGTATACTTTTTTCCACGATCCATTAAAAAAAATGTGATTTGTGTTTTGTTCCAAGCTGGAAGACAATGTACAAAAGATTGTAATTATTATAATTAATCAGGTCTCTATATATCAATATTTTGGGCTAAAGACATCTCACATAATCTTCCCCCCCGGAAAGGGATGCGCAAATGCTGGAGTATCGAGGCACGCTTGTACACAATCTTAAGAGTGGTTTTCCCCAAGACAGCAGTGAGGCACACAGTGTGCACCCCAGTTCTAGACATCCAACCCCAGAAACGTCAAGTTGCCATCACAAAAATAATAACAGCAGCGGTGTAAGTGGGATAAGCAATTTCAGTGAGTCGTTTAACACATTTTTTGACCAGCCCATGCACCAGCAGAACACAGTACATGTCTGACATATTGTGAATGACTGGAGAGGATGGTGCAGGAGTATCTAGAGCTCAATATCAATGCCATCAAGAAGATTTTGGACCCTTTTGCATTTTGGTCTTCAAAAATGGAATAGTGGCCTGAGCTCGCCTTGGATGTTTTGTTATGGCCCGCAGTCAGCGTTCTCTCAGAACGTGTCTTCAGCGCTGCTGGTGGTGTCCTGATGGATAAGCGCATCCAGCTGTTCCCTGAAATTACAGACCGCCAAAACTTTCATCAAAATGAACAAGTCATGATCTCCAAAGACTTTTGCACCCCATTGCAGATTGGGCAAACTAGGCGATGGTGTCATTTTTAGGGTCATGCAGAGGGACCGGCCTTTCTGGCATTTGCCAGAAGTGCCCGATGGCCAGGCCGGCCCCTCTAATGGGCTGCTCAGTCACCTCCCTTTTCAGCGTGCACGTCAGGCAGCATTAGCTTGCCGGGCACACAGAATCGCGCTGCGGCTGCACTCACTGATGAAACCAGCAGGACCGGGGGGGGGGGGCCTTTGGGTTGCGGCTCTGTGCTGTTCTGTGCCGCCCCCTCCCTTGGCCCTGCTGATTTCATTTCTGCTGCGTGATCATGTACACAAGCAGGGGGCGCTGTGTAAGTCCCTGTGCAGAAGTTGTAGGCCTCCCGGCACTGTACTGTACCATAGAGTTGTACAAGTGCAGGCCAGCCATCCCAGGATTGCAGACACACATGATGGGAGGGTGGACGACACCTGCGAGCCGCTGGGTTGAGAGGAGCTTATGTGATGAGGTCAGCCAGCAGAGCAGGGGGCCGGGGCTGGAGGTCGCTGGCAGGGTTGGATCTTGTCTTGTGGTATCTGCAGTCGAGCTGAGGCAGGGTGAGATTTATTGTGAAGCTTGAAGCTTGACACAGATCTGGTCGCGTTGTCAGTGGGGTCATCAGCTCCAGCGTGGCCTGATCTGTGTGTAAGAAAAGCTGCAGCAATAACAGCAGACAGCTGTATACAGGATCATAGGCTGATCACTCCTGAGCCTGGCTGCAGGACATCATACACTGCATATATATATAGTGCCACCATATATTATATCATGTATGTCCTGTAGCCCGGTCCAGGAGCGATCAGTCAGTGCATATATCTTAGCATACACAGTGTATAGGAGAATATGTCACTGACATATCCTATACTGTGTGCACAAACATCTGATCTTATATACAGGATAATCTGTGCTGGTATAAGACCTGATGTCTATATACATAGCGTAATATATAACACTAGCTGAAGAGCCCGGCGTTGCCCGGGCAAAGTAAGTAACTGCCGTCCCGCTCTCTCCTTCTGCAGCCCCGCTCTCCACTCGCCATCCCGCTTTGTCCCTCCAAAGCCCAGCTCTTCACCCACCGTCCCGCTTTCTCCCTGATCAGCTCCGCAGCCCAGCTGTCCATCCACTGTCACGCTCTCTCCTTCTGCAGCCCCACTCTACAATCACCGTCCCGCATTCTCCCTCAGCAGCCCCGCTCTCTACTGGCCATCCTGCTGTCTCCCTCTGCAGTCAATGGCCGTCCGGCGCTCTCCATCCACAGCCCTGCTCCACTCGCCGTCCCTCTCTGCACTCGCCATCCCGCACTCTACCCACCGTCCCGCTCTCCATTCGCCATCCACATGAGGTCTGGCATTGTCCTGCATTAGGAGGAACCCAGGGCCAACCGCTCCAGCATATGGTCTCACAAGGGGTCTGAGGATCTCATCTCTGTACCTACGGCCCCCTCCACGTCTCCTGATGTCCTGGCCTGTCTCCTGGTAGCGCCTCAAGCCTCTGGACACTACGCTGACAGACACAGCAAACCTTCTTGCCACGCCTCGCATTGATGTGCCATCCTGGATGAGCTGCACTACCTGAGCCACTTGTGTGGGTTGTAGAGTCCGTCTCATACTACCATTAGTGTGAAAGCACAACCAACATTCAAAAGTGACCAAAACATCAGCCAGAAAGCTTTGGTACTGAGATGTGGTCTGTGGTCCCCACCTGCAGAACCACTCCTTTATTGAGGGTGTCTTGATAATTGGCAATAATTTCCATCTGTTGTCTATTCCATTTGCACAACAGCATGTGAAATTGATTGTCAAACAGTGTTGATTCCTAAGTGGACAGTTTGATTTCACAGAAGTTTGAT
Organism: Ranitomeya variabilis; assembly: GCF_051348905.1. Taxonomy (NCBI): domain Eukaryota; kingdom Metazoa; phylum Chordata; class Amphibia; order Anura; family Dendrobatidae; genus Ranitomeya; species Ranitomeya variabilis. The sequence goes on from NC_135234.1 coordinate 657,037,097, forward strand.
TAACTTGGCATTATATTCTGTTGTTTAAGTGTTCCCTTTATTATTTTGAGCAGTGTATATAACTGTACTGTGATCTCTTATATGTTCTGCAGAGCTGATATCTACCAGTATATGGTCACCATATGGCGGTAACACAGATCTTGGCCTTTGTAGAGATTTTTGGTGGCTTAGTGGTTAGCACTGTTGCTTTGTAGCACTGGGGTCCTGAGTTCAAATCCTACTAAGGACAACATCTGCAAGGAGTTTGTATGTTCTCCCAGTGTTTGCGTGGGTTTCTTCCAGGTACTCTGGTTTTCTCCAACACTCCAATGCCTCATAGGGAATGTAGATTGTGAGCCCCGATGGGGACAGTAAAGATAACATCTGTCAAGTGCTGTAGAATTAATGGCACTATATCATTGAGTAAAATAAATAGATAAATATTAGCTCAGTGGGTATCACTGTCCATCAGCTATATGAAGCATATATACAGCATTATGTAGAGCGCAGCATCATCTTCATTATTTATGAGACCCAGCTCTGTGTGTGTAAAATATCAGCTTTGCCCGATCCTGCACCTAAGAGCAATAAAAAGGGCAGAGCTGTAATACTGGGCACAGCTCTATGTTATATAGTCGTGTTACACGCACCTCACTTCTTGTGACCTACAGGTACACAAAGATATTACATATTCACCATGTGACAAGTGGGCTGTGTACCTTCAAATGCCAGGGCTGAATTTTAGTCCCAGTATGGCCCTGGGGTCATGGATTGATCTCACGTTATTGCAGTCTGTGCCATCTTTGTGGTGGCTTCTGTGCCTGCTGTTGCTGCTGATGTTACAATTTTTTGAAATGTGGAGGCTCCAAGCTGGGTCTCAGTCTGGTGGGTTGCTTGTGGAGGAAGGTGTGTCAGAATCCTATTATACTATTTCTACTCTGTGGAAACTGATGCCACTTTAGTGGTGTGTGACAATTATTTTATGAAATGTGGAGGCTCCAAGTTGGGTCTCCATCTGATGGATTGCCTGTAGTGGAGGGTGTGTCAGAGTCCTGTTATACTGTTTATACTCTGTGGTAATTGATGCCACTCTTTATGGTGTGTGTGAATGATAATATATTTTTGAAATGTGAAGACTCCAAGTTGGGTCTCCATCTGGTGGGTTGCCTGTGATAGAAGGTGTGTCAGAGGCCTATTATACTGTTTCTACTCTGTGAATATTGATGCCACTTTAGTGGTGTGTGACAATTATTTCGTGAAATGTGAAGTGGAGACTTCAAGTTGGGTCTCCATCTGGTGGATTGCCTGTAGTGGAAGGTGCATCAGAGGCCTATTATACTGTTTCTACTCTGTTGAAATTGATGCCACTTTAGTAGTGTGTGATAATAATTTTTTTGAAATGTGGAGATTACGAGTTGGGTCTCCATCTAATGGGTTGCCTGTGTAAGTAGGGCTCCCAGACAGACAGGCAGGCCTGCACTCACTTTCACTCCACTGCCTGTGTTACTTTCCTTTCGTTTTTTGTGCCAATAGTACTGTATGAAACTGATGTTTGTGCCATCTGAGTTTGGATGGAAAAAAAAAAGGTGTTGCATGAAGTATCATGTCTCCCATGGCTTACACCACTCCCATAGCCATCACGTCTTAATTGAAATTTCAATTCAAAGCTCTAAATGCTGGCCCAGACCCTGATACCTCATAGATGGCATTATCAAATTTCTACTGTATGTATTCTGCAGTATGGCTCACAGAACATCAGGCCAGCAATAACTTTTAGTTAACTACTAGTGTTACTATCCTTACATTTTTCTAACATTAGTGCCTTACCAAGCTGATATTTGTGCCACCTGAGTTTGGCTGGGGAAAAAAATGAGCTGTTGCATGAGGTATCAGGGCTCCCAGCACAGCAGGTCTACACTGGTCCCTCACCCACCTAGCCTTTATTTAAACTTAAATTCAAAGCGCTAAATGTTGGGCCAGACCCTGATACCACATGCATGGCCTATTGCTGACTGCTGCTGTGCCATTATAAAATGTTCTATTGTGGGTCAATTGATCAGTCACCCACCTGTGTTACTATTCTTACATTTTTCTACCAATAGTAGTCTATGAAACTGATGTTTTTTGCCACCTGAGTGTGGCTGGAAAACTAAAAAAAAATTGAGCTGTTGCATGAGGTATCTGGGCTCCAAGCAAAGAAGGCTTACAACACCGCTCCCTTAGCCACCACGTCTTAATTGAAACTTCAATTGAAAGCTGTAAATGTTGTCCCAGACCTTGATACTTCATGCATGGCCTATTGCTGACTGCTTCTGTGCTATTATAAAAGGTTTTACTGTGGGTCAATTTTTCAACCAATAGTACTGTATGAAACTGATGTTTGTGCCATCTGAGTGTGGCTGGAATAACAAAAAGAAGGCTTATACTGCTCCCTTAACCACCAGGTTCTCATTAAAACTTCAATTCCAAGCTGTAAATGCTGGACCAGAACCTGATACCTCATGCATGGCCCATGGCTGACTGCTGCTGTGCCATGTGCTAATTTCTACTGTGACTCAATTGATGCCAATTTTCATGGTGTTTACCCCTAATTTTAGCTGTTTGGGGAGCTTTTTGTCACCCCTTAAGGTGTTGTGTATACGTTTGGTTTTGCCTCCCATTGAATCTAATGGGGTTCGGGTACATTTGTTCATGAAAGGTTCGCTCATCTCTAGTCTTAAGAGACGTGATGTAGTTAAGACTAGTGATGAGCGAGTATGCTCGCTACTCGGGTTTCTCTGAGCATGCTCGGGTGGTCTCCGAGTATTTCAGCCTGCTCGGAGATTTAGTTTATGTCGACACAGCTGCATGATTTGCGGCTGATAGACTGCTTGAATACATGTGGGGGTTGCTTAACAAACAGGCAATCCCCACATGTATTCAAGCTATCTAGCAGCTGCAAATCATGCAGCTACGTCGACATAAACTAAATCTCTGAGCACGCCGAAATACTCGGAGACCACCCGAGCATGCTCAGAGAAACCCGAGTAACGAGCATACTCGCTCATCACTAGTTATGATACCAAGAAACTCAACATTTGAACAGTGAGTCGTTTTTACACAGAAATGCACATTCTTTGAGAGGTAATGTTTTTTTCAGGCAGATTTCAGGGCAGACTTGCTTGAATAAAACGTTGTGTGCGCATAACCTATAAGTGATTTCAACCCTATTCACAAAACCATAGAAAAAATCTATGGCAGCCACAAAACATCAATAAGACCCTATAAGAGCTCGTGCCCATGGCTGCATTTTCAGTCAGATTGCGATCCGAAAAACACCGGATCGCATTCGGAACAATGTCATTCTATGGGGCTGTGCACATGTCTGATTTTTTCCTCAGACTGAGTCTTTTCCAGGAAAAAAAATGCAGCATGCATAACTCGGATGGTTCTTTACCATGCGTTAAGATGCAGGCAGCGCCCACACCTGTCTACAATGCTGTCCTGCACACTGAGCTGCACATGGACCCAGTGCCCACCCTGATCTTGCGGATGGTCTGAGACTCGCAGTGTTTCTTACAATTCCCAGGAATGTTGTCATTTTTTTCAATTGGCAGGAATTGAAGTCACGGCAAAGTTTTGGTTTTAGGGGTGTCATGCAGCGGCAGCATACTATGCAGTGATGAGGCAGTGACCCAGCAAAGTTCAAAGCAAAAGTCTCTTTAATGTTCAACTCACATAAGGTACACAGCACACGATATCCTCTGAATCACAGCCCGGAACCATATCCTTTGGATTGCAGTCACTCAACACGCCAGTCCACCTCCGGTTCACAGCCAGGCACAAGACAGTCCATCTCGGGATCACAGCCGGGCACAGGACGGCCTACCTCCGAGACCTGTTGCCGTGGGTGAATACACCACCGTATATCTCTTTAATATTCAACTCAGAGCATTACACAGTACACGATATCCTCCGGATCACAGCCAGGAACCATATTCTCCAGTGTGCAGCCAATAAACATGCCAGTCCACCTCCGAGACCAGTTGTCATGTGCGACTACACCACTGTGTAAGCTTTGGGTGCCAGGCCTTCCAGATGCCTTGGCTGTTTGGCTCTGCTGGCCTGTGTTGCCTCACACAGGTGGAGCTCTGCAGAGCCTCCTGCTCTGTACTCCTGCCAACGCCAGACAATGACACTGAACCTTGACACACCCAACCCTCCACTGCAGGGTTTTTAACTGGAATCTGTGGCCTTCAGCCACATGGAAAACCTGGCCAGGAATGAAACGGACTGCACCACTACCATCCTGCAGTCTGATTCAAACACAAAAGCCCAGAGCAGGTTTTCCCTAAATCTGCCCTGGACACATAGTATGCCCAGGACCAATACTCACTTTTTATTCCACATTGCAATCACAGTTATGCCTGTGACTGCAATGCACTCCCATGGCCTCAATACGCCTCCATGCGCATCCTAGGGGGAACACACAGCGACCCCTATATGTGATACTGGTCACTGGACACTACCTCGCAGGGGTCACTCACACAAGCATAAACATCAGATGAGTGTTATCCAGTGTTAAACTATGGGGCAGTGCTGATCAGCTGTTTCTTTTTATCCTGATTCGGCATGCAAAACAAATGGCTGCTTGCTGTGATTTTATGCACAAAGAGCCATCCAAATGTACGGATACATGGAAATATTCGGCCTTCACTCGGATAATATCTGAGTGCAGTTTGATTTCTGTGGTCTCACACAATGGAGAAGATGGAGAAATTTTGTCCTCCATCTTCTCCTCTCCTGAGCTTCTGTTCCTTCATCCGAGAGAATCAGATCACACTATGCTGACAGTCGGATCAGAGTTTGCCCGGAGTGTCATAGATATGATCCACCCAAATCTCTCAGATGAGAGAATATACGTTCGTGTGAGTGAACCCTTACCTTGGAAAACCTTGTGTTGAAGCCCCAGGTAAGAATCTGAGAGAGATTTGCAAAGCTGGTATTGCATCTTGTGGCCCCAGTGCAGTATTTACTGCCATTTAGTAAAATTGCTGCAAAAAAAAAAAACAGAAATTCACAGCGGCTATAATGTGTGAACCCAGCCTAATCCAGCAATACATCTTTTTTTTTTTCTTGCTTCAATGTAATTAGAAGGAGTGTTAGTTAATAGGTTAGTAATGGGACAGCACATATATTACTTATTAACAATGATTTTTGCAGCTGTATGAAAACACACATTAACTTGATCCACTTTACCATTTTTTACTTCATCATTATTTTGTGAGGAATATGATATAACTATATACATTTATTCAGGGGTGTAACTTTTTGTGCACAGGTTGTAGTTGGGCCCAGGCCCAGTGGCCAATATCCCACCTATAGGAATACACATTTATTATTTCTACACCGAGAGACATCACTGTATGCATTGTCCTTGTATAATGATGATGCAGTCTTATTCACTTTTTATGGAAAGAAATATAAACCAACAATAATTCTGCCACCTTCTTTTTGTTTTAATTTAACACTATTCACCATGCTCCAAATAAAGTGTTGACTTTATTTTATGGATGAGAAGGAATATAGCAATACCAAATTTATATAGTTTTATTTATGTTTCGTTATTTTGAAAAATAAATACACACTTGTAAAATATACAGTACAGACCAAAAGTTTGGACACACCTTCTCATTTTAAGATTTTTCTGTATTTTCATGACTATGAAAATTGTACATTCAAACTGAAGGCATCAAAACTATGAATTAACACATGTGGAATTATATACTTAACAAAAAAGTGTGAAACAACTGAAAATATGTCTTATATTCTAGGCTCTTCAAAGTAGCCACCTTTTGCTTTGATGACTACTTTGCACACTCTTGGCATTCTCTTGATGAGCTTCAAGAGGTAGTCACCGGGAATGGTTTTCGCATCACAGGTGTGCCCTGTCAGGTTTAACAGGTGGGATTTCTTGCCTTATTACTGGTGTTGGGACCATCAGTTGTGTTGTGCAGAAGTCTGGTGGATACACAGCTGATAGTCCTACTGAATAGACTGTTTGAATTTGTATTATGGCAAGAAAAAAGCAGCTAAGTAAAGAAAAACGAGTGGCCATCATGACTTTAAGAAATGAAGGTCAGTCAGTCCGAAAAATTGGGAAAACTTTGAAAGTGTCCCGAAGTGCAGTGGCAAAAAATATCAAGCGCTACAAAGAAACTGGCTCACATGAGAAACGCCCCAGGAAAGGAAGACCAAGAGTCACCTCTGCTTCTGAGGATAAGTTTATCCGAGTCACCAGCCTCAGAAATCGCAGGTTAACAGCAGCTCAGATTAGAGACCAGGTCAATGCCACAAAGAGTTCTAGCAGCAGACACATCTCTACAACAACTCTTAAGAGGAGACTTTGTGAAGCAGGCAGGGCCGTATTTAGAGTTTCTGCTGCTCTAGGCACTTTTAGTGCTGCCTCCCCCTTCGGTAAGTATGACACTATCGGCAGTGACTTTGGCAAAAATCGCTGAGGTGAAAGTAGCCTTTTGCAGCAGATCGGGCAGTTTTTCGGCATCTACCGCGTAAATGGATCACTTATGGCAACACTGCGTTTGCCCTCATTCATTTCCTATGGGATTTGTGGACATTTGCGGCACTTGCCGCGATCCGGCAAATGCGGTATCATACCTCCCAACTTTTGAAGAAGGGAAAGAGGGATAAAGTTTGTGGCGTGCTACGGGCGCCGTGGCAAATTTTAGGCCACGCCTCTGACCACACCCATTTCACAACTAGTCACACCCATATCCGCGCCTCAACCACACCCATTTAGTACTGCTGATCACACTGTTTCATAAACAATAATTATGAACAAAAAAATATGGCCACACAGTGCTCCATACTGTATAATGACCCCACATGATGCTCAATACTGTATAATGGCCACACATGATGCTCCAAATTGTATAATGGCCCCACATGATGATCCATACTGTATAATGGCCACACATGATGCTCCATACTGTATAATGGCCACACAGTGCTCTATACTGCATAATGGCCACTGTTATGATCCCAGTGGCTGGGGATCACAGGAAATACTAGCTAAGTAACTAAACATAGACACGAGCTCTAGGGAGGTGGTAACTGGACTGACCGCAAAACCTGATCCTATCCAAACACACTAAAGGTAGCCGGTGAACGTGCCTAAAATCCTGGACGTCTCGACGCAGCCTGAGAAACTGACTACCCCTAAAGAGAAAGCAAGACCTCACTTGCCTCAAGAGAAATAACCCCAAAGATATAGGAAGCCCCCAACAAATAATAACGGTGAGGTAAGGAGAAAAGACACACGTAGGAATGAAAACAGATTCAGCAAATGAGGCCCGCTAATACTAGATAGCAGAAGACAGATAGCGAACTGTGCGGTCAGTAAAAAACCCTGCCAAAATATCCACGCTGAGAAATCAAGAACCCCCACACCAACTAACGGTGTGGGGGGAGAAACTCAGCCCCCCAGAGCTACCAGCAAGCTGGGAAATCACATATTAGCAAGCTGGACAAGAAACATATAGAACACTGATGATCAAAAAATGAACAAAACGGAAACTTAGCTTCTCTTGAAGAGACTGGGAGCAAGGTAGTCAGAAGGAATCAGAATAGCACTGAATACATTGACAGCAGGCATAGACTGAGAGTCCAAGTGAGCTTAAATAGAAAACCAGCCCACAGATAACGAGACAGCTGATGCCAGTCACAAACCCGCAGAAAGACAGCACTCACACAGTACCACTTGTGACCACAAGAGGGAGCCCAGAAATAGAGTTCGCAACAGTACCCCCCCCCCCTTGAGGAGGGGTCACCGAACCCTCATCAAGACCCCCAGGGCGATCAGGATGAGCCGCATGGAAGGCACGAACCAAATCGGCCGCATGGACATCAGAGGCGACAACCCAGGAATTATCCTCCTGACCATAGCCCTTCCACTTAACTAAATACTGAAGCCTCCGTCTGGAAATACGAGAATCCAAGATCTTCTCCACCACGTACTCCAATTCGCCCTCAACCAGCACCGGAGCAGGAGGCTCAACAGAAGGAACCACAGGCACCACATACCTCCGCAACAAAGACCTATGGAATACATTATGAATGGCAAACAATGCTGGGAGGTCCAAACGAAAAGACACCGGGTTAAGGATTTCCAAAATCTTATAAGGAGCGATGAAGCGAGGCTTGAATTTAGGAGATGAAACCTTCATAGGAACATACCGAGAAGACAGCCATACCAAATCCCCAACACGTAGTCGGGGACCAACACCGCGACGGCGGTTGGCAAAGTGCTGAGCCTTCTCCTGTGACAACTTCAAATTGTCCACCACATGGTTCCAAATCTGCTGCAACCTATCCACCACAGAATCCACCCCCGGACAGTCAGAAGGCTCAACCTGACCCGAGGAAAAACGAGGATGAAAACCAGAATTGCAGAAAAAAGGCGAAACCAAAGTAGCAGAACTAGCCCGATTATTAAGGGCAAACTCGGCCAATGGCAAAAAAGTCACCCAATCATCCTGATCAGCAGAAACAAAACATCTTAAATAAGTTTCCAACGTCTGATTAGTTCGCTCGGTTTGGCCATTCGTCTGAGGATGGAAGGCCGACGAAAAAGACAAATCAATGCCCATCTTAGCACAAAAAATCCGCCAAAATCTGGACACAAACTGGGATCCTCTGTCAGACACAATATTTTCAGGGATGCCATGCAAGCGAACCACATTCTGAAAAAATAAAGGAACCAAATCGGAGGAGGAAGGCAACTTAGGCAAGGGCACCAAATGGACCATTTTGGAAAAACGATCACACACCACCCAGATGACAGACATTCTCTGAGATACTGGAAGATCTGAAATAAAATCCATGGAAATGTGCGTCCAAGGCCTCTTCGGGACAGGCAAAGGCAAAAGCAAACCGCTGGCACGAGAACAGCAAGGCTTAGCCCGAGCACAAATCCCACAGGACTGCACAAAGGAACGCACATCCCGCGACAAGGAAGGCCACCAGAAGGACCTAGCCACCAAATCTCTGGTACCAAAAATCCCAGGATGACCTGCCAACACCGAAGAATGAACCTCGGAAATAACTCTGCTGGTCCATCTATCTGGGACAAACAGTCTCTCTGGTGGGCAACGGTCAGGTCTATCAGCCTGAAATTTCTGCAGCACTCGTCGCAAATCTGGGGAAATGGCAGACAAAATCACTCCCTCTTTGAGGATACCAGCCGGCTCTGAAACTCCCGGAGAGTCAGGCACAAAACTCCTAGAAAGGGCATCAGCCTTCACGTCCTTCGAACCAGGCAGGTACGAGACCACGAAATCGAAGCAGGAGAAAAACAACGACCAACGAGCCTGTGTAGGATTCAGGCGCTTGGCAGACTCGAGATAAATCAGATTTTTGTGATCAGTCAAGACCACCACACGATGCCTAGCTCCCTCGAGCCAATGTCGCCACTCCTCAAATGCCCACTTCATAGCCAACAACTCCCGATTACCAACATCATAATTCTGCTCGGCAGGCGAAAACTTTCTTGAAAAGAAGGCACAAGGCTTCATCACAGAGCCATCAGAGCTTCTCTGCGACAAAACAGCCCCTGCTCCAATCTCAGAAGCATCCACCTCGACCTGGAAAGGAAGAGAGACATCAGGCTGACATAAGACTGGAGCTGAAAAAAACCGGCGCTTCAGCTCCCGAAAGGCTTCCACTGCCGCAGGAGACCAATTAGTCACATCAGAACCTTTCTTGGTCAAATCCGTCAAGGGCTTAACCACGCCAGAAAAATTAGCGATGAAGCGACGGTAAAAATTAGCAAAACCCAAGAACTTCTGAAGACTCTTAACAGATGTAGGCTGAGTCCAGTCATGAATAGCCTGGACCTTGACTGGGTCCATCTCAATAGTAGAAGGAGAAAAAATAAAACCCAAAAAGGAAACCTTCTGTACTCCGAAGAGACATTTTGAGCCCTTCACAAATAAAGCATTAGCACGCAGGACCTGAAACACCATCCTGACCTGCTTCACATGGGACTCCCAATCATTAGAAAAGACCAAAATGTCATCCAGATACACAATCATAAATTTATCCAGATATTCTCGGAAAATGTCATGCATAAAGGACTGAAACACAGAAGGAGCATTAGAGAGTCCAAAAGGCATCACCAAGTACTCAAAATGGCCTTCGGGCGTATTAAATGCTGTTTTCCATTCGTCCCCCTGCTTGATACGCACAAGGTTATACGCACCACGAAGATCTATCTTGGTGAACCAACTGGATCCCTTAATCCGAGCAAACAGATCAGACAATAATGGCAAAGGATACTGAAATTTGACCGTGATTTTATTTAGAAGACGATAATCTATACAAGGTCTCAGAGAACCATCCTTCTTGGCCACAAAAAAGAATCCTGCACCAAGAGGGGAGGAGGATGGGCGAATATGTCCCTTCGCCAAAGACTCCTTTATATAACTCCGCATCGCGGCATGTTCTGGTATAGACAAATTAAAAAGTCGTCCCTTAGGGAACTTACTGCCAGGAATCAAATTTATAGCACAATCACAATCCCTATGAGGAGGCAGGGCACCGGATCTGGGCTCATCAAATACATCCTGGTAGTCCGACAAAAACTCAGGGACCTCAGAAGGAGTGGAAGAAGCAATTGACACCAAAGGGACATCGCCATGAATCCCCTGACAACCCCAACTTGACACAGACATAGCTTTCCAATCCAGAACTGGATTATGGGCCTGCAGCCATGGCAGACCCAAAACTACAACATCATGCAAATTATGCAGCACAAGAAAGCGAATCACCTCCTGATGTACAGGAGTCATGCACATGGTCACTTGAGTCCAATACTGAGGCTTATTCTCAGCCAATGGCGTAGCATCTATTCCCCTCAGTGGAATAGGAAATTCCAAAGGCTCCAGAACAAAACCACAGCGCTTGGCAAACGACAAATCCATAAGATTCAGAGCAGCACCTGAATCCACAAAAGCCATAACCGAGTAGGATGACAAAGAACAGATTAAAGTAACAGACAAAATGAACTTAGGCTGTATAGTACCAACGGTGACAGGTTTAGCGATTTTTTTTAAGCGCTTAGAGCATGCTGAGATAACATGAGTAGAATCACCACAGTAAAAGCACAACCCATTTTGACGTCTATGACTTTGTCGCTCAATTCTAGTCAGAATTCTGTCACATTGCATTGACTCAGGTCTCTGTTCAGAGAACACCGCCAGAGGATGCGCAGATTTGCGCTCCCGCAATCGCCGATCAATCTGAATGGCCAAAGCCATTGAATCACTCAGACTTGCAGGCGTGGGGAACCCCACCATAACATTCTTAATGGCTTCAGAAAGACCCTCTCTGAAATTTGCAGCCAGGGCACACTCATTCCATTGAGTAAGCACTGACCATTTCCGAAATTTTTGACAGTACACCTCAGCTTCATCCTGACCTTGAGAGATAGCCAGCAAAGCCTTTTCTGCCTGGTTCTCAAGATTAGGTTCGTCATAAAGCAGTCCAAGCGCCAGAAAAAACGCATCCACATTCAGCAATGCAGGATCTCCTGGCGCCAGAGAGAAAGCCCAATCTTGAGGGTCGCCGCGTAACAAGGAGATAACAATTTTAACTTGCTGAGCGGAATCACCAGAGGAACGAGGTCTCAAAGATAGAAACAATTTACAATTATTCCTAAAATTCAGAAACCTAGATCTATCTCCAGAAAACAACTCAGGAATAGGTATCTTTGGCTCAGACATAGGGCTATGAACAACAAAATCCTGAATATTTTGCACCTTTGCAGCAAGATGATCCACACTAGAAGTCAGACTCTGAATATCCATGTCTGCAGCTGAGCTCAAAACCACCCAGAGATTAAGGGGATGAGAGAAGCTAGACAGACTGTTGCAAAGGAGGAAAAAAAAAAAAAAAAGTTGTACTCAGGACTTCTTTTATCCCACTTCATGCGATACATTAAACACTTTTTAGGCCTGCTGTACTGTTATGATCCCAGTGGCTGGGGATCACAGGAAATACTAGCTAAGTAACTAAACATAGACACGAGCTCTAGGGAGGTGGTAACTGGACTGACCGCAAAACCTGATCCTATCCAAACACACTAAAGGTAGCCGGTGAACGTGCCTAAAATCCTGGACGTCTCGACGCAGCCTGAGAAACTGACTACCCCTAAAGAGAAAGCAAGACCTCACTTGCCTCAAGAGAAATAACCCCAAAGATATAGGAAGCCCCCAACAAATAATAACGGTGAGGTAAGGAGAAAAGACACACGTAGGAATGAAAACAGATTCAGCAAATGAAGCCCGCTAATACTAGATAGCAGAAGACAGATAGCGAACTGTGCGGTCAGTAAAAAACCCTACCAAAATATCCACGCTGAGAAATCAAGAACCCCCACACTAACTAACGGTGTGGGGGGAGAAACTCAGCCCCCCAGAGCTACCAGCAAGCTGGGAAATCACATATTAGCAAGCTGGACAAGAAACATATAGAACACTGATGATCAAAAAATGAACAAAACGGAAACTTAGCTTCTCTTGAAGAGACTGGGAGCAAGGTAGTCAGAAGGAATCAGAATAGCACTGAATACATTGACAGCAGGCATAGACTGAGAGTCCAAGTGAGCTTAAATAGAAAACCAGCCCAGAGATAACGAGACAGCTGATGCCAGTCACAAACCTGCAGAAAGACAGCACTCACACAGTACCACTTGTGACCACAAGAGGGAGCCCAGAAATAGAGTTCACAACAGGCCACACATGATGCTCCATACTGTATAATGGCCACACAGTGCTCCATACTGTATAATGGCCCCACATGATGCTCAGTACTGTATAATGGCCACACATTATGCTCCATACTGTATAATGGCCACACAGTGCTCTGTACTGTATAATGGCCACACATGATGCTCCATACTGTATAATAGCCACACAGTGCTTCATACTGTATAATGGGCCCACATGATGCTCAGTACTCTATAATGGCCACACATGATACTCCATACTGTATAATGGCCACACAGTGCTCTATACTGTATAATGGCCACATATGATTCTCCATCTATATATATAAGAGGCATCGTGATTACTCGCTAATCCCGCCCCCTGCACAGTAGCTCCACCGCCACATCACCACACATAATCCCACCCCCCACCCCATTACCACACACAATCCCACCCCCACCACATTACCACACACAATCCCGCCCCCCCACCACATTACCACACACAATCCCGCCCCCCCACCACATTATCACACACAATCTTGCCCCCACCACATTACCACACACAATCACGCCCCCATCACATTACCACACACAATCCCACCCCCCCACCACATTACCACACACAATCCCGCCCCTCCACCACATTACCACACACAATCCCGTCCCCCCACCACATTACCACACACAATCCGCCCCGCCACATTACCACACACAATCCCGCCCCCCCACCACATTACCACACATAATCCAGCCCCCCACCACATTACCACACATAATCCCCCCACCACATTACCACACATAATCCCGCCCACCCACATAACCACAGATAATCCCGCCCCCCAACACATTACCACACATAATCCTGCCCCCCACCACATTACTACACATAATCCTGCCCCCCCACCACATCACCACACATAATCCCGCCCCCCACCACATTACCACACATAATCCCGCCCCCCACCACATCACCACACATAATCCGGCCCTCCACCACATTACCACACATAATCCAGCCCCCCACCACATCACCACACATAATCCAGCCCCCCACCACATCACCACACATAATCCTGCCCCCCACCACATCACCACACATAATCCCGCCCCCCACCACATTACCACAGATAATCCCGCCCCCCCACCACATTACCACAAATAATCCTGACCCCCACCACATTACCACACATAATCCCACACCCCACCACACATAATCCCGACCCCCCACCACATCACCACAAATAATCCCACCCCCACCACATTACCACACATAATCCCGCACCCCACCACACATAATCCCGCCCCCCACCACATCACCACATATAATCCCGCCCCCCCACCACATTACCACACATAATCCCGCCCCCACCACATTACCACACATAATCCCCCCACCACATTACCACACATAATCCCGCTCCCCCACATTACCACACATAATCCCGCCCCCCACCACATTGCCACACATAATCCCGCCCCCCCACCACATCACCACACACAATCCTGCCCCCCACCACATTACCACACATAATCCTGCCCCCCACCACATTACCACACATAATCCTGCCACCCCACCACATTACCACACATAATCCCGCCCCCCACCACATTACCACACATAATCCCGCCCCCACCACAGTACCACACATAATCCCGCCCACCACCACATTACCACACATAATCCCGCCCCCCCACATTACCACACATAATCCCACCCCCTCACCACATTACCACACATGATCACGCCCCCCACCACAATACCACACATAATCCCGCCCCCCCACCACATTACCACACATAATCCTGCCCCCACCACATTACCACACAAAGTCCCGCCCCCTTACCACATTACCACACATAATCACACCCCCACCACATTACCACATATAATCCGGCCCCCCCACCACATTACCACACATAATCCCACCCCCCACCACATTACCACACATAATCCCACCCCCCACCACATTACCACACATAATCCCACCCCCCACCACATTACCACACATGATCCCGCCCCCCCCACATTACCACACATGATCCCGCCCCCCACCACAATACCACACATAATCCCGCCCCCCCACCACATTACCACACATAATCCCGCCCCCCACCACATTACCACACAAAGTCCCACCCCCTTACCACATTACCACACATAATCACGCCCCCCACCACATTACCACACATAATCCTGCCCCCCCACCACATTACCACATAGAATCCTGCTCCCCCACATTACCACACAAGGCTCCATCCCCACACATTACCACACGAGGCTCCGTCCCCACACATTACCATACGAGGCTCCGTCCTCACACATTACCACACGAGGCTCCGTCCACACACATTACGACATGAGGCTCCGTCCTCACACATTACCACATGAGGCTCCATCCCCACACATTACCACATAAGGCTCCGTCCCCACACATTACCATACGAGGCTCTGTCCTCACACATTACCACATGAGGCACCGTCCCCACACATTACCATACGAGGCTCCGTCCTCACACATTACCACACGAGGCTCTGTCTCCACACATTACCATACGAGGCTCCGTCCCTCCACATTACCACATGAGGCTCCGTCCCCACACATTACCACACGAGGCTCTGTCCCCACACATTACCACACGAGGCTCCATCCTCACACATTACCACACGAGGCTCCGTCCCCACACATTACCACACGAGGCTCTGTCCCCACACATTACCACATGAGGCTCTGTCCCCACACATTACCACACGAGGCTACGTCCCCCCACATTACCACACGAGGCTTTGTCCCCACACATTACCATAAGAGGCTCCGTCCCTCCACATTACCACATGAGGCTCCGTCCCCACACATTACCACATGAAGCTCCGTCCTCACACATTACCACACGAGGCTCCGTCCTCACACATTACCACATGAGGCTGCGTCCCCACACATTACCACACAAGGCTCTGTCCCCACACATTACCACACAAATCGAGTTTGCTTTTGATTTTACACTGTGAATAAAATGTATTAGTATTATTCTGATTTTTAATTATTATTATTGTTATTAACTTCATTTTAAGTTAATTTACCACCTGCGTAAGCGCTATTGAATGTTGTCATTATTTACTTTAGTTTAATCACTAGCAGCGTTAATTAGATAGCAATGAGCATGCCGAGCGTTAGCTGGCTGGAAACAGCTAGTACTGTATAATAGCCACACAGTGCTCCATACTGTATAACGACCCCACATGATGATCTTTACTGTATAATGGCCACACATGATGCTCCATACTGTATAATGGTCCCACATGATGCTCCATACTGTATAATGGCCACACATAATGCTCCATACTGTATAATTGCCACACAATGCTTATACTGTAAAATGGCCACACATGATGCTTCATATTGTATAATGGCCACACATGATGCTTCATACTGTATAATGGCCCCACATGATGCTCAGCACTGTATAATGGCCCTCTCCCTCCTATCTTGTATGCATGTGTAGCGCCCCCACTGTCGCAGGGCCGAGGGGTACCCGGTACCGGGCCTCTGAGTCTCTGTTCTGGGGTTGTCACGGTGGCTAGACCCGGTCCGTGACCCTGCTGTGGGGCGTACAATGAAGGTGGAAGGGATGGTGATGATGTTGTGGTGGTGCGGTGCAGGTTAAATAACGAGGACACCAGGTTGCAGTCTCTTTACCTCTTTACTGAAGGTCCCAGGATCCTCAGTCCGGAATACGGTTAACCGGGCTGCGCAAGTCCGGCCGGTCCGATGGCACCTCCAGAGTTCCCTTTGCAGGTGGAAATCTGTGCCTACCTTCTAGCGCTTGTGTGTTGTGGTCCTCCCCTGCTGTGCTTACGGGATAGTCCCCACAACTGTTGTGTCTGTTTCTGAAGTTCCCTCACAACTCGATTAAGATGTTCCTTTTCGTCCCCCAGATGATATGGCTAGGACGCACCCGTATGACGGGTAGGCTCGGAGGTCTTCCGGGACCCTAGCGTCGCCCTTCTCCTATTGTTGCCCCCTATGTCTTCGTAGGTGATTTGTGTGAGACAGCCCGCCTATAGCTGACTGTCCTGCCGTAGGTTTGAAGTATTGCTTGGAGCCTAGTACTTCCTCGGCGTTCCGGCCACCGGTTACGCGCCTCAGTAGGATGTTGCCTCGTCTTACAGCACGACTCCTACTGGTATTTCTCCTTGTTGCGTTGATCTCGTTTCTCACTCGGCACAATATACCTCGCTTCTTGTCCTTTCTTAGGGTACCGCCGCGATCAAGTGCAGACGCGGTCCCGTAACGTTCTTTCTGTTCGCTAGGCCTCTGTCAGGATCCCACCCCTGATAGGGACCCCCCTGAGTCTCTCCCCGCAACACCCTCTGCCACAGGATGTTGCCTGTTCGATTCCCAGTCAGCTTCTGTCTAACTTTCTGCCTAACCCCCAGTTTTACCAGATTGTGAGGAGTGGCCTAATACATAGCACCCTTAGCTCCCCCTGGAGGCCAGACTGTGAAGTGTTTTGGTGACTGTGATACCTGGTCAGAAGAACTCCTTCAGTGCCATCAGACGTACCATAGCCCCCCTTAGCGGCGGAGCATCAGTACTGCAACGACCAGGACTCTGGGGCGCTGCACATTGCTCATCTCCCCCCCTCCCATCTTGTATGCATGGCTCATCTCCCCCCTCCCATCCTGTATGCATGGCTCGGTTCCCCCCTCCCATCCTGTATGCATGGCTCATCCCCCCATCCTGTATGCAAGGCTCATCTCCCCCCCTGCCATCCTGTATGCATGGTTCATCTCCCCCCTCCCATCTTGTATGCATGGCTCATCTCCCCCTCCCCCTCCCATCCTGTATGCATGGCTCATCTCCCCCCTCCCATCCTGTATGCATGGCTCGGCTCCCCCCTTCCCATTCTGTATGCATGCTCATCTCCCCCCCTCCCATCCTGTATGCATGGCTAATCTCCCCCTCCCATCCTGTATGCATGGCTCATCTCACCCCCCCCCTCCCATCCTGTATGCATGGCTCTTCTCCCCCTCCCATCCTATATGCATGGCTCATCTCACCCCCCTCCCATCCTGTATGCATGGCTCATCTCACCCCCCTCCCCTCCTGTATGCATGGCTCATCTCCCCCTCCCATCCTGTATGCATGGCTCATCTCCCCCTCCCATCCTGTGTTGTGAATTCTGCTTTTGGGCTCCCTCCGGTGGTTGTAGGTGGTAATGCAGTTGCCCCTGAGTTGCAGTCCTGGTCAGGTCTATCTGCTGATTGCAGTTCTGACTGGGGTATTTAGGCGTGCAGGATTCATTAGTCCTTGCCAGTTGTCCATGGTTGTTGGGAGGTTTTGGTCCTGGTTTGGTTCCATCTGCCTTCTGCCAAATCAGCAAAGATAAGTGTCTGGT
Source organism: Ranitomeya variabilis (assembly GCF_051348905.1). Classification (NCBI taxonomy): domain Eukaryota; kingdom Metazoa; phylum Chordata; class Amphibia; order Anura; family Dendrobatidae; genus Ranitomeya; species Ranitomeya variabilis. Next base: position 657,055,239 of record NC_135234.1, read on the forward strand.
TTTGTTTCTGTGGCACACATGCTGTGTGCTTAATAATTCTGTGCTATTCAGTGTTTTTTTGTCCAGCTTAGATTGTCAGTATTTTCTCAGTCTTGTTGGACTCTCTGGAGTGGCAGATATACATTCCATGTCTTTAGTTAGATTGTGGAACTTTTTGTATTATCTGCTGTGGATATTTTTGGAAGGGTTTTAATACTGACCGCTTAGTATTCTGTCCTATCTTTCCCTATTTAGCTAGAGTGGCCTCTTTTGCTGAATCCTGTTTTCTGCCTGCGTGTGTCTTTCCTCTCCTACTCACAGTCAATATTCGTGGGGGGCTGCCTATCCTTTGGGGTTCTGCTCTGAGGCAAGGTAGTATTCCTATTTCCATCTATAGGGGTATTTAGTCCTCCGGCTGTGTCGAGGTGTCTAGGGTTTGTTAGGCACACCCCACTGCTACTTCTAGTTGCGGTGTTAGTTTAGGTTTTGCGGTCAGTACAGTTTCCACCTACTCCAGAGAAAGTTCATGCGGCTCCAAAGTCACCGGATCATAACAGTACAACTGGCCCACTATGAGTTAAATGCATCTCAGAAGAAGGGAAGAAAGGTGTTGAGTCATTTTTTTTTTCTCTGTAGTTTGCTTTGCCTTTTCTTCCCTCTTTTTCTCTGGGTGGCTAAGGAGTCTTGTGTTAGCATGGATGTTCAGGAATTAGCTTCTCGTGTAGACCAGCTTGCTGCTAGGGTACAGGGAATTTCTGATTATATTGTTCAGACTCCTGTTTTAGAGCCGAAGATTCCTACTCCTGATTTGTTTTTTGGTGACAGGTCCAAATTTTAGAGTTTTAAAAACAACTGTAAACTGTTTTTTGCTTTGAGACCTCGATCCTCTGGGGATTCTATTCAGCAGGTTAAAAATGTTATTTCCCTGCTGCGTGGTGATCCACAGGATTGGGCATTTTCCCTGGAATCTGGGAATCCGGCTTTGCTTAATGTAGATTCCTTTTTTCAGGCTTTAGGACTATTATGTGATGAACCTAATTCTGTGGATCAAGCGGAAAAGACCTTGTTGGCCCTATCTCAGGGTCAAGAGGCGGCAGAATTGTATTGTCAGAAATTTAGAAAATGGTCCGTATTGACTAAATGGAATGATGATGCTTTGGCTGCAATTTTCAGAAAGGGTCTTTCTGAATCCGTTAAAGATGTTATGGTGGGGTTTCCCACGCCTGTCGGTCTGAGTGATTCTATGTCTTTGGCCATTCAGATTGATCGGCGCTTGCGGGAGCACAGAACTGTGCGCGCTGTGGCGTTGTCCTCAGAGCAGAGTCCTGAGCCAATGCAGTGTGATAGGATTCTGTCTAGGACAGAACGACAAGGACTCAGACGTCAGAATAGGTTGTGTTATTATTGTGGCGACGCTTCTCATGTCATTTCAGTCTGCCCTAAACGGACAAATAGGATCGCTAGTTCATTTACCATCAGTACTGTACAACCTAAATTTCTGTTATCGGTGTCCTTGATCTGCTCATTGTCATCATTTTCTGTCTTGGCGTTTGTGGATTCAGGTGCCGCTTTGAACTTAATGGACCTTGAGTTTGCCAGGCGTTGTGGTTTCCCCTTGCAGCCTTTGCAGAACCTTATTCCTTTAAGGGGCATTGATGCTACACCTTTGGCTAAAAATAAGCCCCAGTTTTGGACACAGGTGACCATGCGCATGGCGCCAGCCCATCAGGAAGATTGTCGATTTCTGGTATTGCATAATTTACATGATGCTATCGTGTTGGGTTTTCCGTGGTTACAGGTACATAATCCTGTGTTGGACTGGAAGTCTATGTCTGTGACTAGTTGGGGTTGTCAGGGGGTTCATAATGATGTTCCTTTAATGTCCATCTCCTCTTCTTCCTCTTCCGAAATTCCAGAGTTTTTGTCTGATTTTCAGGATGTATTCGATGAGCCCAAGTCCAGTTCTCTTCCACCGCACAGGGACTGTGATTGTGCTATTGATTTGATTCCAGGCTGTAAGTTTCCTAAGGGCCGACTCTTCAACCTGTCTGTGCCTGAACATACCGCTATGCAGAGTTATGTTAAGGAGTCTTTGGAGAAAGGGCATATTCGGCCATCTTCTTCACCGATGGGAGCGGGATTTTTTTTGTTGCTAAGAAGGATGGCTCCTTGAGACCCTGTATTGATTATCACCTCTTGAATAAGATCACGGTCAAGTTTCAATACCCTTTACCTTTGCTTTCCGATTTGTTTGCTAGGATTAAGGGGGCTAGTTGGTTTACGAAGATTGACCTTCGGGGGGCGTATAATCTTGTTCGTATTAAGCAGGGTGATGAATGGAAAACTGCGTTCAATACGCCCGAAGGCCATTTTGAATACCGTGGGATGCCGTTCGGGCTCACTAATGCTCCATCTGTTTTTCAATCTTTCATGCATGATATCTTCCGGACTTATATTGATAAATTCTTGATTGTATATTTGGACGATATTTTGATTTTTTCTGATGATTGGGAGTCTCATGTGGAACAGGTCAGGATGGTATTTCAGATCCTTCGTGACAATGCTTTGTTTGTGAAGGGGTCTAAGTGTCTCTTTGGGGTGCAGAAGGTTTCTTTTTTGGGTTTTATTTTTTCTCCTTCATCTATTGAAATGGATCCGGTTAAGGTTCAGGCCATTCATGATTGGAGTCAACCCACGTCCGTAAAGAGCCTTCAGAAATTTTTGGGTTTTGCAAATTTTTATCGCCGTTTCATTGCTATCTTTTCCAGCGTGGTTAAACCCTTGACCGATTTGACGAAGAAAGGCGCTGATGTGGCGAATTGGTTCTCTGCGGCTGTTTCTGCCTTTCTGGAGCTTAAACGTCGATTTACTTTGGCTCCGGTGTTGCGCCAACCGGATGTTTCCCTTCCGATTCAGGTTGAGATTGACGCTTCTGAGATTGGCGCAGGGGCCGTTTTGTCCCAGAGGGATCATGTTGGTTCCTTGATGAAACCGTGTGCATTCTTTTCCCGTAAAATTTCGCCTGCTGAACGCAATTATGATGTCGGCAATCGGGAGTTGTTGGCTATGAAGTGGGCATTTGAGGAGTGGCGACATTGGCTTGAGGGAGCTAAGCACCGTATTGTGGTCTTGACCGATCATAAGAATTTGATTTACCTCGAGTCTGCCAAGCGGCTGAATCCTAGACAGGCTCGATGGTCCTTGTTTTTTTCCCGTTTTGATTTTGTGGTCTCGTATCTTCCGGGTTCCAAGAATATTAAGGCTGATGCCCTTTCTAGGAGTTTTTTGCCTGATTCTCCTGAGGTCCTTGAACCGGTCGGCATTGTGAAAGAAGGGGTGGTTCTTTCTGCTATTTCCCCTGATTTACGACGGGTTCTTCAGGAATTTCAGGTTGACAGACCTGATCGTTGTCCAGTGGGGAAACTGTTTGTTCCTGACAGATGGACTAGTAGAGTGATTTCTGAGGTTCACTGTTCTGTGTTGGCTGGTCATCCTGGTATTTTTTGTACCAGAGACTTGGTTGGTAGGTCCTTTTGGTGGCCTTCTTTATCACGTGATGTGCGTTCTTTTGTGCAGTCCTGTGGGACTTGTACGCGGGCCAAGCCTTGTTGTTCCCGTGCTAGTGGGTTGCTTTTGCCATTGCCGGTCCCTGAGAGGCCCTGGACGCATATTTCTATGGATTTTATTTCTGATCTTCCGGTTTCCCAGAGGATGTCGGTTATCTGGGTTGTTTGTGACCGGTTTTCTAAGATGGTTCATTTGGTGCCTTTGCCTAAATTGCCTTCCTCTTCAGATTTAGTTTCGTTGTTTTTTCAGCATGTGGTTCGTTTGCATGGTATTCCGGAGAATATTGTGTCTGACAGAGGTTCCCAGTTTGTTTCTAGGTTTTGGCGGGCCTTTTGTGCTAGGCTGGGCATTGATTTATCTTTTTCCTCTGCATTTCATCCTCAGACAAATGGCCAATCCGAGCGAACTAATCAGACCTTGGAGACTTATTTGAGATGCTTTGTGTCTGCTGATCAGGATGATTGGGTGGCCTTTTTGCCATTGGCCGAGTTTGCCCTTAATAATCGGGCTAGTTCGGCTACTTTGGTTTTGCCTTTTTTTTGTAATTTTGGTTTTCATCCTCGTTTTTCTTCTGGGAAGGTTGAGCCTTCTGACTGTCCTGGTGTGGATTCGGTGGTCGACAGGTTGCAGCAGATTTGGGCTCATGTGGTGGACAATTTGGTGTTGTCTCAGGAGGAGGCTCAACGTTTTGCTAACCGTCGTCGGTGTGTTGGTTCCCGGCTTCAGGTTGGGGATCTGGTCTGGTTGTCTTCCCGTCATGTTCCTACGAAGGTTTCTTCTCCTAAGTTTAAGCCTCGGTTTATTGGTCCTTATAGGATTTCTGGGATTATTAATCCGGTGTCTTTTCGATTGGCGCTTCCGGCCTCTTTTGCTATCCATAATGTCTTCCATAGATCTTTATTGCGGAAATATGTGGTACCCGTTGTTCCCTCTGTTGATCCTCCGGCCCCTGTGTTGGTTGATGGGGAGTTGGAGTATGTGGTTGAGAAGATTTTGGATTCTCGTTTTTTGAGGCAGAGGCTTCAGTATCTTGTCAAATGGAAGGGTTATGGCCAGGAGGATAATTCTTGGGTTTTTGCCTCTGATGTCCATGCTGCTGATTTGGTTCATGCTTTTCATCTGGCTCGTCCTGATCGGCCTGGGGGCTCTGGTGAGGGTTCGGTGACCCCTCCTCAAGGGGGGGTACTGTTGTGAATTCTGCTTTTGGGCTCCCTCCGGTGGTTGTAGGTGGTAATGCAGTTGTCCCTGAGTTGCAGTCCTGGTCAGGTGTATCTGCTGATTGCAGTTCTGACTGGGGTATTTAGGCGTGCAGGATTCATTAGTCCTTGTGTCATGAATCCCCAATGGCTAGGGATAGCACAGGATAAGCAAAGTATAATAAATATCGGACGAGCTCTAGGGTGATGGAACCTGGGCTGACCGCTGCCCTACGCCTGACAAACGCAACTAGAGATAGCCAGGGAGCGTGCCTACGTTGGTTCTAGACGCCACGCACCAGCCTAAGAGCTAACTAGTACTGCAGAGAAAACAAAGACCTCACTTGCCTCCAGAGGAATTAACCCCAAAGATATAGTTGCCCCCCACATGTATTGACGGTGAAATGAGAGGAAGGCACATACATAGAGATGATGTATATAGCTTTAGCAAATAGAGGCCCGCTGAAAACTAGAAAGCAGAATGACACAAAAGGGGACTGAGCGGTCAGCAAAAAACCCTAATCAAAAAAACCATCCTGAGATTACAAGAACCCATGTGCCAACTCATGGCACATGGGGAGAACCTCAGTCCACTAGAGCAACCAGCTAACAAAGAGACATTCTAAGCAAGCTGGACAAAGAAACCAAACAACTGAAAATCAGCACTTAGCTTATCCTGAAAGATCTGGGAGCAGGTAGGCAGGAACCAAACAGAGCACATCTGAACACATTGATAGCCGGCAAGGGAAATGACAGAGAGGCCAGGTAAAATAGGAAACACCCAGCCTCTGATGGACAGATGGAAAACAAAGGCCGCAACCCACCAAAGTCACCCAGTACCAGCAGTAACCACCAGAGGGAGCCCGCAAACAGAATCCACAACAGTACCCCCCCCTTGAGGAGGGGTCACCGAACCCTCATGAGAACCCCCAGGGCGATCAGGGTGAGCTCTATGGAAGGCGCGGACCAAATCAGTCGCATGAACATCGGAGGCGACCACCCAGGAATTGTCCTCCTGACCATAACCCTTCCACTTAACCAAATACTGGAGTTTGCGTCTGGAAACACGAGAATCCAAGATCTTTTCAACAACATACTCCAATTCTCCCTCCACCAGCACCGGAGCAGGAGGCTCGACCGAAGGAACAACAGGCACCTCATACCTCCGCAACAACGACCGATGGAACACATTATGAATAGCGAACGATGCTGGGAGATCCAAACGGAAAGATACAGGGTTAAGAATCTCCGAGATCCTATAAGGACCGATGAACCGAGGCTTGAACTTAGGAGAAGAGACCTTCATAGGGACAAAACGAGAAGACAACCACACCAAGTCCCAAACAAGAAGTCGGGGACCCACGCGGCGACGGAGATTAGCAAACTGCTGAGTCTTCTCCTGAGATAACTTCAAATTGTCCACCACCTGATTCCAAATGTGATGTAGCCTGTCCACCACCACGTCCACTCCAGGACAATCCGAAGACTCCACCTGACCAGAGGAAAAACGAGGATGAAACCCCGAATTACAAAAAAAAGGAGAGACCAACGTGGCCGAACTAGCCCGATTATTAAGAGCAAATTCGGCCAGTGGCAAAAAAGCAACCCAGTCATCCTGATCAGCAGAAACAAAACACCTCAAATAAGTTTCCAAGGTCTGATTAGTTCGCTCCGTCTGGCCATTCGTCTGAGGATGGAATGCAGACGAGAAAGACAAATCAATGCCCATCTTGGCACAAAACGTCCGCCAAAATCTAGACACAAACTGGGATCCCCTGTCAGAAACGATATTCTCCGGAATCCCATGCAAACGAACCACGTTCTGAAAAAACAAAGGAACCAACTCAGAGGAGGAGGGCAACTTAGGCAAGGGCACCAAATGAACCATCTTAGAAAAGCGGTCACACACAACCCAGATAACGGACATTTTCTGTGAAACCGGGAGATCAGAAATAAAATCCATGGAAATGTGCGTCCAAGGCCTCTTCGGGATGGGCAAGGATAACAACAACCCACTAGCCCGTGAACAGCAAGGCTTAGCTCGAGCACACACTTCACAAGACTGCACAAAGGTACGCACATCCCTAGACAAGGAAGGCCACCAAAAAGACCTGGCCACCAAGTCTCTTGTACCAAATATTCCAGGATGACCAGCCAACACAGAAGAATGGACCTCGGAGATGACTCTACTGGTCCAATCATCCGGAACAAACAGTCTTTCTGGTGGACATCGATCCGGTTTATCCACCTGAAACTCCTGCAATGCGCGTCGCAAGTCTGGGGATACGGCGGACAATATTACCCCATCCCTAAGGATACCAGCAGGCCCAGTGTCTCCAGGAGAGTCAGGCACAAAACTCCTGGAAAGAGCATCTGCCTTCACATTCTTTGAACCTGGCAGGTATGAAACCACGAAATTGAAACGAGAAAAAAATAACGACCAACGAGCCTGTCTAGGATTCAAACGCCTGGCAGACTCAAGCTAAATGAGATTCTTGTGATCAGTCAAGACCACCACGCGATGTTTAGCACCCTCAAGCCAATGACGCCACTCCTCAAATGCCCACTTCATGGCCAAAAGCTCCCGATTACCCACATCATAATTGCGCTCGGCGGGCGAGAATTTTCTAGAGAAGAAAGCACATGGCTTCATCACCGAGCCATTAGAACTTCTCTGTGACAAAACCGCCCCCGCTCCAATCTCGGAAGCATCTACCTCCACCTGGAAAGGAAGTGAAACATCTGGTTGACACAACACAGGAGCAGAAGAAAACCGGCGCTTAAGTTCCCGAAAGGCCTCCACGGCCGCAGGAGACCAATCAGCAACATCAGCACCCTTTTTAGTCAAATCAGTCAAAGGTTTAACAATACTGGAAAAATTAGCAATGAACCGACGATAAAAATTAGCAAACCCCAAGAACTTCTGAAGGCTCTTAACAGATGTAGGTTGTGTCCAGTCACAAATAGCCTGAACCTTAACGGGATCCATCTCAATAGTAGAAGGAGAAAAAATGTACCCCAAAAAAGAAATCTTCTGGACTCCGAAGAGACACTTTGAGCCCTTCACAAACAGAGAATTGGCCCGCAAAACCTGAAACACCTTCCTGACCTGTAGAACATGAGACTCCCAGTCATCAGAAAACACCAAAATATCATCCAAATACACAATCATAAACTTATCCAGATATTCACGGAAAATATTGTGCATAAAGGACTGAAAGACTGACGGAGCATTGGAGAGTCCAAAAGGCATTACCAAATACTCAAAATGGCCCTCAGGCGTATTAAATGCGGTTTTCCACTCATCACCCTGTTTTATCCGCACCAGATTATACGCACCACAAAGATCTATTTTAGTGAACCACCTAGCCCCCTTAATGCGAGCAAACAAATCAGTAAATAATGGCAATGGATACTGGTATTTGACTGTAATCTTATTCAGAAGGCGATAATCTATACAAGGCCTCAGGGAACCATCTTTTTTTGCCACGAAAAAAAAACCTGCTCCCAGAGGGGACGAAGATGGACGAATATGTCCCTTTTCCAAGGACTCCTTAATATAATTCCGCATAGCAGTATGCTCTGGCAGTGACAGATTAAATAAACGACCCTTAGGGAACTTACTGCCAGGAATCAACTCTATAGCACAGTCACACTCTCTATGGGGAGGGAGCGAATTGAGCTTAGGCTCCTCAAAAACATCCCTATAATCCGACAAAAACGCAGGGATCTCCGAAGGAGTAGATGAAGCTATAGAAATCGGAGGTGCATCATCATGAACCCCGTGACATCCCCAGCTTAGCACAGACATTGTTTTCCAGTCCAGGACAGGATTATGAGTTTGTAACCATGGCAGACCAAGCACTAGTACATCATGTAAATTATACAGTACAAGGAAGCGAATCACCTCCTGATGAACGGGAGTCATGCGCATGGTCACTTGTGTCCAATACTGCGGTTTATTCATAGCCAATGGTGTAGAATCAATTCCTTTCAGAGGAATAGGAACTTCCAGAGGCTCTAGACTAAAACCGCAGCGTTTAGCAAATGACCAATCCATAAGACTCAGGGCAGCGCCTGAATCCACATAGGCATCGACGGAAATGGAAGACAGTGAAAAAATCAGAGTCACAGACAAAATGAACTTAGACTGCAGAGTATCAATGGCAAAAGATTTATCAACCCTTTTTGTGCGTTTAGAGCATGCTGATATAACATGAGCTGAATCACCACAATAAAAACACAAACCATTTTTCCGCCTATAATTTTGCCGTTCACTTCTGGACTGAATTCTATCACACTGCATAGTCTCAGGTGCCTGTTCAGAAGACACCGCCAACTGGTGCACGGGTTTGCGCTCCCGTAAACGCCGATCAATCTGAATGGCCATAGCCATAGACTCATTCAGACCTGTAGGCGCAGGGAACCCCACCATAATATCCTTAATGGCCTCAGAAAGACCATTTCTGAAGTTTGCAGCCAGGGCGCACTCATTCCACTGAGTAAGCACCGACCATTTCCAAAATTTCTGACAATATATTTCTGCTTCATCATGCCCCTGAGAGAGGGCCAATAAAGCCTTTTCAGCCTGAATCTCTAGGTTAGGTTCCTCATAGAGCAATCCCAATGCCAGAAAAAACGCATCCACACTGAGCAATGCAGGATCCCCTGGTGCCAATGCAAATGCCCAATTCTGAGGGTCGCCCCGTAGGAACGATATAACAATCTTGACCTGTTGAGCAGGGTCTCCAGAGGAGCGAGATTTCAAAGAGAGAAACAATTTACAATTGTTCCTGAAATTCAGGAAGGTAGATCTATCTCCAGAAAAAAACTCTGGAATAGGAATTCTAGGTTCAGACATGGGAGTGTGAACAACGAAATCCTGTATGTTTTGAACCTTTGCCGCGAGATTACTCAGGCTGGAAGCCAAACTCTGGACATCCATGATAAACAGCTAAGATCAGAGCCATTCAAGGGTTAAGAGGAGGTAAGAAGCAGCTAGACAGCAATTAAGGGCTAGGCAGCAAAACTCTGAAGGAAAAAAAAAAAAAATTTTCCTTGAACACTTCTTCTCCTCCTGCTTCAGCCCAAACAATTAACACTTTGTGGGCCGGCTATACTGTCATGAATCCCCAATGGCTAGGGATAGCACAGGATAAGCAAAGTATAATAAATATCGGACGAGCTCTAGGGTGATGGAACCTGGGCTGACCGCTGCCCTACGCCTGACAAACGCAACTAGAGATAGCCAGGGAGCGTGCCTACGTTGGTTCTAGACGCCACACACCAGCCTAAGAGGTAACTAGTACTGCAGAGAAAACAAAGACCTCACTTGCCTCCAGAGGAATTAACCCCAAAGATATAGTTGCCCCCACATGTATTGACGGTGAAATGAGAGGAAGGCACATACATAGAGATGATGTATATAGCTTTAGCAAATAGAGGCCCGCTGAAAACTAGAAAGCAGAATGACACAAAAGGGGACTGAGCGGTCAGCAAAAAACCCTAATCAAAAAAACCATCCTGAGATTACAAGAACCCATGTGCCAACTCATGGCACATGGGGAGAACCTCAGTCCACTAGAGCAACCAGCTAACAAAGAGACATTCTAAGCAAGCTGGACAAAGAAACCAAACAACTGAAAATCAGCACTTAGCTTATCCTGAAAGATCTGGGAGCAGGTAGGCAGGAACCAAACAGAGCACATCTGAACACATTGATAGCCGGCAAGGGAAATGACAGAGAGGCCAGGTAAAATAGGAAACACCCAGCCTCTGATGGACAGATGGAAAACAAAGGCCGCAACCCACCAAAGTCACCCAGTACCAGCAGTAACCACCAGAGGGAGCCCGCAAACAGAATCCACAACATCCTTGCCAGTTGTCCATGGTTGTTGGGAGGTTTTGGTCCTGGTTTGGTTCCATCTGCCTTCTGCCAAATCAGCAAAGAAGTGTCTGGTTTTGTTTCTGTGGCACACATGCTGTGTGCTTAATAATTCTGTGCTATTCAGTGTTTTTTTGTCCAGCTTAGATTGTCAGTATTTTCTCAGTCTTGTTGGATTCTCTGGAGTGGCAGATATACATTCCATGTCTTTAGTTAGATTGTGAAACTTTTTGTATTATCTGCTGTGGATATTTTTGGAAGGGTTTTAATACTGACCGCTTAGTATTCTGTCCTATCTTTCCCTATTTAGCTAGAGTGGCCTCTTTTGCTGAATCCTGTTTTCTGCCTGCGTGTGTCTTTCCTCTCCTACTCACAGTCAATATTCGTGGGGGGCTGCCTATCCTTTGGGGATCTGCTCTGAGGCAAGGTAGTATTCCTATTTCCATCTATAGGGGTATTTAGTCCTCCGGCTGTGTCGAGGTGTCTAGGGTTTGTTAGGCACACCCCACGGCTACTTCTAGTTGCGGTGTTAGTTTAGGTTTTGCGGTCAGTACAGTTTCCACCTACTCCAGAGAAAGTTCATGCAGCTCCAAAGTCAGCGGATCATAACAATCCTGTATGCATGGCTCATCTCCCCCTCCCATCCTGTATGCATGGCTCATCTCCCCCTCCCCTCCTGAATGCATGTCTCATCTCCCCCTCCCATCCTGTATGCATGGCTCATCTCACCCCCCCTCCCATCCTGTATGCATGGCTCATCTCACCCCCCCATTCTGTATGCATGGCTCATCTCACCCCCCTCCCATCCTGTATGCATGGTTCATTTCCCTCTCCCATCCTGTATGCATGTCTCATCTCACCACCCCTCCCATCCTGTATGCATGGCTCATCTCACCCCTCCCATCCTGTATGCATGGCTCATCTCCCCCTCCCCTTCTGTATACATGGCTCATCTCCCCCTCCCATCCTGTATGCATGGCTCATCTCCCCCTCTCATCCTGTATGCATGGCTCATCTCCCTCCTCCCATCTTGTATGCATGGCTCATCTCCCCCTCCCATCCTGTATGCATGGCTCATCTCAACCCCCCTCCCATCCTGCATGCATGGCTCATCTCCCCCTCTCATCCTGTATGCATGGCTCATCTCCCACCTCCCATCTTGTATGCATGGCTCATCTCCCCCTCCCATATTGTATGCATGGCTCATCTCAACCCCCTCCCATCCTGCATGCATGGCTCATCTCCCCCTCCTGTATGCATGGCTCATCTCACCCCCCCTCCCATCCTGTATGCATGGCTCATCTCACCCCCCATTCTGTATGCATGGCTCATCTCACCCCCCTCCCATCCTGTATGCATGGTTCATTTCCCCCTCCCATCCTACAGGATGCATGTCTCATCTCACCACCCCTCCCATCCTGCATGCATGGCTCATCTCACCCCCCTCCCATCCTGTATGCATGGCTCATCTCCCCCTCCCCCTCCCATCCTGTATGCATGGCTCATCTCACCCCTCCCATCCTGTATGCATGGCTCATCTCCCCCTCCCCTCCTGTATGCATGGCTCATCTCCCCCTCCCATCCTGTATGCATGGCTCATCTCCCCCTCCCATCCTGTATGCATGGCTCATCTCACCCCTCCCATCCTGTATGCATGGCTCATCTCCCCCTCCCCTCCTGTATGCATGGCTCATCTCCCCCTCCCATCCTGTATGCATTGCTCATCTCACCCCCCTCCCCTCCTGTATGCATGGCTCATCTCCCCCTCCCATCCTGTATGCATGGCTCATCTCCCCCCTCTCATCTTGTATGCATGGCTCATCTCCCCCTCCCATCCTGTATGCATGGCTCATCTCACCCCCCATCCTGTATGCATGGCTCATCTCACCCCCCTTTCCATCCTGTATGCATGGCTCGGCTCCCCACTCCCATCTTGCATGGCTCGGCTCCCCGTCCTCCTTCATCCTCCCCCCCGTCCTCCCTGGCTGTCTGTCATGAATCCCCAATGGCTAGGGATAGCACAGGATAAGCAAAGTATAATAAATATCGGACGAGCTCTAGGGTGATGGAACCTGGGCTGACCGCTGCCCTACGCCTGACAAACGCAACTAGAGATAGCCAGGGAGCGTGCCTACGTTGGTTCTAGACGCCACGCACCAGCCTAAGAGCTAACTAGTACTGCAGAGAAAACAAAGACCTCACTTGCCTCCAGAGGAATTAACCCCAAAGATATAGTTGCCCCCCACATGTATTGACGGTGAAATGAGAGGAAGGCACATACATAGAGATGATGTATATAGCTTTAGCAAATAGAGGCCCGCTGAAAACTAGAAAGCAGAATGACACAAAAGGGGACTGAGCGGTCAGCAAAAAACCCTAATCAAAAAAACCATCCTGAGATTACAAGAACCCATGTGCCAACTCATGGCACATGGGGAGAACCTCAGTCCACTAGAGCAACCAGCTAACAAAGAGACATTCTAAGCAAGCTGGACAAAAAACCAAACAACTGAAAATCAGCACTTAGCTTATCCTGAAAGATCTGGGAGCAGGTAGGCAGGAACCAAACAGAGCACATCTGAACACATTGATAGCCGGCAAGGGAAATGACAGAGAGGCCAGGTAAAATAGGAAACACTCAGCCTCTGATGGACAGATGGAAAACAAAGGCCGCAACCCACCAAAGTCACCCAGTACCAGCAGTAACCACCAGAGGGAGCCCGCAAACAGAATCCACAACAGTACCCCCCCCTTGAGGAGGAGTCACCGAACTCTCACGAGAACCCCCAGGGCGATCAGGGTGAGCTCTATGGAAGGCGCGGACCAAATCAGTCGCATGAACATCGGAGGCGACCACCCAGGAATTGTCCTCCTGACCATAACCCTTCCACTTAACCAAATACTGGAGTTTGCGTCTGGAAACACGAGAATCCAAGATCTTTTCAACAACATACTCCAATTCTCCCTCCACCAGCACCGGAGCAGGAGGCTCGACCGAAGGAACAACAGGCACCTCATACCTCCGCAACAACGACCGATGGAACACATTATGAATAGCGAACGATGCTGGGAGATCCAAACGGAAAGATACAGGGTTAAGAATCTCCGAGATCCTATAAGGACCGATGAACCGAGGCTTGAACTTAGGAGAAGAGACCTTCATAGGGACAAAACGAGAAGACAACCACACCAAGTCCCCAACAAGAAGTCGGGGACCCACGCGGCGACGGCGATTAGCAAACTGCTGAGTCTTCTCCTGAGACAACTTCAAATTGTCCACCACCTGATTCCAAATGTGATGTAGCCTGTCCACCACCACGTCCACTCCAGGACAATCCGAAGACTCCACCTGACCAGAGGAAAAACGAGGATGAAACCCCGAATTACAAAAAAAAGGAGAGACCAACGTGGCCGAACTAGCCCGATTATTAAGAGCAAATTCGGCCAGTGGCAAAAAAGCAACCCAGTCATCCTAATCAGCAGAAACAAAACACCTCAAATAAGTTTCCAAGGTCTGATTAGTTCGCTCCGTCTGGCCATTCGTCTGAGGATGGAATGCAGACGAGAAAGACAAATCAATGCCCATCTTGGCACAAAACGTCCGCCAAAATCTAGACACAAACTGGGATCCCCTGTCAGAAACGATATTCTCCGGAATCCCATGCAAACGAACCACGTTCTGAAAAAACAAAGGAACCAACTCAGAGGAGGAGGGCAACTTAGGCAAGGGCACCAAATGAACCATCTTAGAAAAGCGGTCACACACAACCCAGATAACGGACATTTTCTGTGAAACCGGGAGATCAGAAATAAAATCCATGGAAATGTGCGTCCAAGGCCTCTTCGGGATGGGCAAGGATAACAACAACCCACTAGCCCGTGAACAGCAAGGCTTAGCTCGAGCACACACTTCACAAGACTGCACAAAGGTACGCACATCCCTAGACAAGGAAGGCCACCAAAAAGACCTGGCCACCAAGTCTCTTGTACCAAATATTCCAGGATGACCAGCCAACACAGAAGAATGGACCTCGGAGATGACTCTACTGGTCCAATCATCCGGAACAAACAGTCTTTCTGGTGGACATCGATCCGGTTTATCCACCTGAAACTCCTGCAATGCGCGTCGCAAGTCTGGGGATACGGCGGACAATATTACCCCATCCCTAAGGATACCAGCAGGCCCAGTGTCTCCAGGAGAGTCAGGCACAAAACTCCTGGAAAGAGCATCTGCCTTCACATTCTTTGAACCTGGCAGGTATGAAACCACGAAATTGAAACGAGAAAAAAATAACGACCAACGAGCCTGTCTAGGATTCAAACGCCTGGCAGACTCAAGGTAAATGAGATTCTTGTGATCAGTCAAGACCACCACGCGATGTTTAGCACCCTCAAGCCAATGACGCCACTCCTCAAATGCCCACTTCATGGCCAAAAGCTCCCGATTACCCACATCATAATTGCGCTCGGCGGGCGAGAATTTTCTAGAGAAGAAAGCACATGGCTTCATCACCGAGCCATTAGAACTTCTCTGTGACAAAACCGCCCCCGCTCCAATCTCGGAAGCATCTACCTCCACCTGGAAAGGAAGTGAAACATCTGGTTGACACAACACAGGAGCAGAAGAAAACCGGCGCTTAAGTTCCCGAAAGGCCTCCACGGCCGCAGGAGACCAATCAGCAACATCAGCACCCTTTTTAGTCAAATCAGTCAAAGGTTTAACAATACTGGAAAAATTAGCAATGAACCGACGATAAAAATTAGCAAACCCCAAGAACTTCTGAAGGCTCTTAACAGATGTAGGTTGTGTCCAGTCACAAATAGCCTGAACCTTAACGGGATCCATCTCAATAGTAGAAGGAGAAAAAATGTACCCCAAAAAAGAAATCTTCTGGACTCCGAAGAGACACTTTGAGCCCTTCACAAACAGAGAATTGGCCCGCAAAACCTGAAACACCTTCCTGACCTGTAGAACATGAGACTCCCAGTCATCAGAAAACACCAAAATATCATCCAAATACACAATCATAAACTTATCCAGATATTCACGGAAAATATTGTGCATAAAGGACTGAAAGACTGACGGAGCATTGGAGAGTCCAAAAGGCATTACCAAATACTCAAAATGGCCCTCAGGCGTATTAAATGCGGTTTTCCACTCATCACCCTGTTTTATCCGCACCAGATTATACGCACCACAAAGATCTATTTTAGTGAACCACCTAGCCCCCTTAATGCGAGCAAACAAATCAGTAAATAATGGCAATGGATACTGGTATTTGACTGTAATCTTATTCAGAAGGCGATAATCTATACAAGGCCTCAGGGAACCATCTTTTTTTGCCACGAAAAAAAAACCTGCTCCCAGAGGGGACGAAGATGGACGAATATGTCCCTTTTCCAAGGACTCCTTAATATAATTCCGCATAGCAGTATGCTCTGGCAGTGACAGATTAAATAAACGACCCTTAGGGAACTTACTGCCAGGAATCAACTCTATAGCACAGTCACACTCTCTATGGGGAGGGAGCGAATTGAGCTTAGGCTCCTCAAAAACATCCCTATAATCCGACAAAAACGCAGGGATCTCCGAAGGAGTAGATGAAGCTATAGAAATCGGAGGTGCATCATCATGAACCCCGTGACATCCCCAGCTTAGCACAGACATTGTTTTCCAGTCCAGGACAGGATTATGAGTTTGTAACCATGGCAGACCAAGCACTAGTACATCATGTAAATTATACAGTACAAGGAAGCGAATCACCTCCTGATGAACGGGAGTCATGCGCATGGTCACTTGTGTCCAATACTGCGGTTTATTCATAGCCAATGGTGTAGAATCAATTCCTTTCAGAGGAATAGGAACTTCCAGAGGCTCTAGACTAAAACCGCAGCGTTTAGCAAATGACCAATCCATAAGACTCAGGGCAGCGCCTGAATCCACATAGGCATCGACGGAAATGGAAGACAGTGAAAAAATCAGAGTCACAGACAAAATGAACTTAGACTGCAGAGTATCAATGGCAAAAGATTTATCAACCCTTTTTGTGCGTTTAGAGCATGCTGATATAACATGAGCTGAATCACCACAATAAAAACACAAACCATTTTTCCGCCTATAATTTTGCCGTTCACTTCTGGACTGAATTCTATCACACTGCATAGTCTCAGGTGCCTGTTCAGAAGACACCGCCAACTGGTGCACGGGTTTGCGCTCCCGTAAACGCCGATCAATCTGAATGGCCATAGCCATAGACTCATTCAGACCTGTAGGCGCAGGGAACCCCACCATAATATCCTTAATGGCCTCAGAAAGACCATTTCTGAAGTTTGCAGCCAGGGCGCACTCATTCCACTGAGTAAGCACCGACCATTTCCAAAATTTCTGACAATATATTTCTGCTTCATCATGCCCCTGAGAGAGGGCCAATAAAGCCTTTTCAGCCTGAATCTCTAGGTTAGGTTCCTCATAGAGCAATCCCAATGCCAGAAAAAACGCATCCACACTGAGCAATGCAGGATCCCCTGGTGCCAATGCAAATGCCCAATTCTGAGGGTCGCCCCGTAGGAACGATATAACAATCTTGACCTGTTGAGCAGGGTCTCCAGAGGAGCGAGATTTCAAAGAGAGAAACAATTTACAATTGTTCCTGAAATTCAGGAAGGTAGATCTATCTCCAGAAAAAAACTCTGGAATAGGAATTCTAGGTTCAGACATGGGAGTGTGAACAACGAAATCCTGTATGTTTTGAACCTTTGCCGCGAGATTACTCAGGCTGGAAGCCAAACTCTGGACATCCATGATAAACAGCTAAGATCAGAGCCATTCAAGGGTTAAGAGGAGGTAAGAAGCAGCTAGACAGCAATTAAGGGCTAGGCAGCAAAACTCTGAAGGAAAAAAAAAAAAAAAAATTTTCCTTGAACACTTCTTCTCCTCCTGCTTCAGCCCAAACAATTAACACTTTGTGGGCCGGCTATACTGTCATGAATCCCCAATGGCTAGGGATAGCACAGGATAAGCAAAGTATAATAAATATCGGACGAGCTCTAGGGTGATGGAACCTGGGCTGACCGCTGCCCTACGCCTGACAAACGCAACTAGAGATAGCCAGGGAGCGTGCCTACGTTGGTTCTAGACGCCACGCACCAGCCTAAGAGGTAACTAGTACTGCAGAGAAAACAAAGACCTCACTTGCCTCCAGAGGAATTAACCCCAAAGATATAGTTGCCCCCACATGTATTGACGGTGAAATGAGAGGAAGGCACATACATAGAGATGATGTATATAGCTTTAGCAAATAGAGGCCCGCTGAAAACTAGAAAGCAGAATGACACAAAAGGGGACTGAGCGGTCAGCAAAAAACCCTAATCAAAAAAACCATCCTGAGATTACAAGAACCCATGTGCCAACTCATGGCACATGGGGAGAACCTCAGTCCACTAGAGCAACCAGCTAACAAAGAGACATTCTAAGCAAGCTGGACAAAGAAACCAAACAACTGAAAATCAGCACTTAGCTTATCCTGAAAGATCTGGGAGCAGGTAGGCAGGAACCAAACAGAGCACATCTGAACACATTGATAGCCGGCAAGGGAAATGACAGAGAGGCCAGGTAAAATAGGAAACACCCAGCCTCTGATGGACAGATGGAAAACAAAGGCCGCAACCCACCAAAGTCACCCAGTACCAGCAGTAACCACCAGAGGGAGCCCGCAAACAGAATCCACAACATCCTTGCCAGTTGTCCATGGTTGTTGGGAGGTTTTGGTCCTGGTTTGGTTCCATCTGCCTTCTGCCAAATCAGCAAAGAAGTGTCTGGTTTTGTTTCTGTGGCACACATGCTGTGTGCTTAATAATTCTGTGCTATTCAGTGTTTTTTTGTCCAGCTTAGATTGTCAGTATTTTCTCAGTCTTGTTGGATTCTCTGGAGTGGCAGATATACATTCCATGTCTTTAGTTAGATTGTGAAACTTTTTGTATTATCTGCTGTGGATATTTTTGGAAGGGTTTTAATACTGACCGCTTAGTATTCTGTCCTATCTTTCCCTATTTAGCTAGAGTGGCCTCTTTTGCTGAATCCTGTTTTCTGCCTGCGTGTGTCTTTCCTCTCCTACTCACAGTCAATATTCGTGGGGGGCTGCCTATCCTTTGGGGATCTGCTCTGAGGCAAGGTAGTATTCCTATTTCCATCTATAGGGGTATTTAGTCCTCCGGCTGTGTCGAGGTGTCTAGGGTTTGTTAGGCACACCCCACGGCTACTTCTAGTTGCGGTGTTAGTTTAGGTTTTGCGGTCAGTACAGTTTCCACCTACTCCAGAGAAAGTTCATGCAGCTCCAAAGTCAGCGGATCATAACAATCCTGTATGCATGGCTCATCTCCCCCTCCCATCCTGTATGCATGGCTCATCTCCCCCTCCCCTCCTGAATGCATGTCTCATCTCCCCCTCCCATCCTGTATGCATGGCTCATCTCACCCCCCCTCCCATCCTGTATGCATGGCTCATCTCACCCCCCCATTCTGTATGCATGGCTCATCTCACCCCCCTCCCATCCTGTATGCATGGTTCATTTCCCTCTCCCATCCTGTATGCATGTCTCATCTCACCACCCCTCCCATCCTGTATGCATGGCTCATCTCACCCCTCCCATCCTGTATGCATGGCTCATCTCCCCCTCCCCTTCTGTATACATGGCTCATCTCCCCCTCCCATCCTGTATGCATGGCTCATCTCCCCCTCTCATCCTGTATGCATGGCTCATCTCCCTCCTCCCATCTTGTATGCATGGCTCATCTCCCCCTCCCATCCTGTATGCATGGCTCATCTCAACCCCCCTCCCATCCTGCATGCATGGCTCATCTCCCCCTCTCATCCTGTATGCATGGCTCATCTCCCACCTCCCATCTTGTATGCATGGCTCATCTCCCCCTCCCATACTGTATGCATGGCTCATCTCAACCCCCTCCCATCCTGCATGCATGGCTCATCTCCCCCTCCTGTATGCATGGCTCATCTCACCCCCCCTCCCATCCTGTATGCATGGCTCATCTCACCCCCCATTCTGTATGCATGGCTCATCTCACCCCCCTCCCATCCTGTATGCATGGTTCATTTCCCCCTCCCATCCTACAGGATGCATGTCTCATCTCACCACCCCTCCCATCCTGCATGCATGGCTCATCTCACCCCCCTCCCATCCTGTATGCATGGCTCATCTCCCCCTCCCCCTCCCATCCTGTATGCATGGCTCATCTCACCCCTCCCATCCTGTATGCATGGCTCATCTCCCCCTCCCCTCCTGTATGCATGGCTCATCTCCCCCTCCCATCCTGTATGCATGGCTCATCTCCCCCTCCCATCCTGTATGCATGGCTCATCTCACCCCTCCCATCCTGTATGCATGGCTCATCTCCCCCTCCCCTCCTGTATGCATGGCTCATCTCCCCCTCCCATCCTGTATGCATTGCTCATCTCACCCCCCTCCCCTCCTGTATGCATGGCTCATCTCCCCCTCCCATCCTGTATGCATGGCTCATCTCCCCCCTCTCATCTTGTATGCATGGCTCATCTCCCCCTCCCATCCTGTATGCATGGCTCATCTCACCCCCCCATCCTGTATGCATGGCTCATCTCACCCCCCTTTCCATCCTGTATGCATGGCTCGGCTCCCCACTCCCATCTTGCATGGCTCGGCTCCCCGTCCTCCTTCATCCTCCCCCCCGTCCTCCCTGGCTGTCTGTCATGAATCCCCAATGGCTAGGGATAGCACAGGATAAGCAAAGTATAATAAATATCGGACGAGCTCTAGGGTGATGGAACCTGGGCTGACCGCTGCCCTACGCCTGACAAACGCAACTAGAGATAGCCAGGGAGCGTGCCTACGTTGGTTCTAGACGCCACGCACCAGCCTAAGAGCTAACTAGTACTGCAGAGAAAACAAAGACCTCACTTGCCTCCAGAGGAATTAACCCCAAAGATATAGTTGCCCCCCACATGTATTGACGGTGAAATGAGAGGAAGGCACATACATAGAGATGATGTATATAGCTTTAGCAAATAGAGGCCCGCTGAAAACTAGAAAGCAGAATGACACAAAAGGGGACTGAGCGGTCAGCAAAAAACCCTAATCAAAAAAACCATCCTGAGATTACAAGAACCCATGTGCCAACTCATGGCACATGGGGAGAACCTCAGTCCACTAGAGCAACCAGCTAACAAAGAGACATTCTAAGCAAGCTGGACAAAAAACCAAACAACTGAAAATCAGCACTTAGCTTATCCTGAAAGATCTGGGAGCAGGTAGGCAGGAACCAAACAGAGCACATCTGAACACATTGATAGCCGGCAAGGGAAATGACAGAGAGGCCAGGTAAAATAGGAAACACTCAGCCTCTGATGGACAGATGGAAAACAAAGGCCGCAACCCACCAAAGTCACCCAGTACCAGCAGTAACCACCAGAGGGAGCCCGCAAACAGAATCCACAACAGTACCCCCCCCTTGAGGAGGAGTCACCGAACTCTCACGAGAACCCCCAGGGCGATCAGGGTGAGCTCTATGGAAGGCGCGGACCAAATCAGTCGCATGAACATCGGAGGCGACCACCCAGGAATTGTCCTCCTGACCATAACCCTTCCACTTAACCAAATACTGGAGTTTGCGTCTGGAAACACGAGAATCCAAGATCTTTTCAACAACATACTCCAATTCTCCCTCCACCAGCACCGGAGCAGGAGGCTCGACCGAAGGAACAACAGGCACCTCATACCTCCGCAACAACGACCGATGGAACACATTATGAATAGCGAACGATGCTGGGAGATCCAAACGGAAAGATACAGGGTTAAGAATCTCCGAGATCCTATAAGGACCGATGAACCGAGGCTTGAACTTAGGAGAAGAGACCTTCATAGGGACAAAACGAGAAGACAACCACACCAAGTCCCCAACAAGAAGTCGGGGACCCACGCGGCGACGGCGATTAGCAAACTGCTGAGTCTTCTCCTGAGACAACTTCAAATTGTCCACCACCTGATTCCAAATGTGATGTAGCCTGTCCACCACCACGTCCACTCCAGGACAATCCGAAGACTCCACCTGACCAGAGGAAAAACGAGGATGAAACCCCGAATTACAAAAAAAAGGAGAGACCAACGTGGCCGAACTAGCCCGATTATTAAGAGCAAATTCGGCCAGTGGCAAAAAAGCAACCCAGTCATCCTGATCAGCAGAAACAAAACACCTCAAATAAGTTTCCAAGGTCTGATTAGTTCGCTCCGTCTGGCCATTCGTCTGAGGATGGAATGCAGACGAGAAAGACAAATCAATGCCCATCTTGGCACAAAACGTCCGCCAAAATCTAGACACAAACTGGGATCCCCTGTCAGAAACGATATTCTCCGGAATCCCATGCAAACGAACCACGTTCTGAAAAAACAAAGGAACCAACTCAGAGGAGGAGGGCAACTTAGGCAAGGGCACCAAATGAACCATCTTAGAAAAGCGGTCACACACAACCCAGATAACGGACATTTTCTGTGAAACCGGGAGATCAGAAATAAAATCCATGGAAATGTGCGTCCAAGGCCTCTTCGGGATGGGCAAGGATAACAACAACCCACTAGCCCGTGAACAGCAAGGCTTAGCTCGAGCACACACTTCACAAGACTGCACAAAGGTACGCACATCCCTAGACAAGGAAGGCCACCAAAAAGACCTGGCCACCAAGTCTCTTGTACCAAATATTCCAGGATGACCAGCCAACACAGAAGAATGGACCTCGGAGATGACTCTACTGGTCCAATCATCCGGAACAAACAGTCTTTCTGGTGGACATCGATCCGGTTTATCCACCTGAAACTCCTGCAATGCGCGTCGCAAGTCTGGGGATACGGCGGACAATATTACTCCATCCCTAAGGATACCAGCAGGCCCAGTGTCTCCAGGAGAGTCAGGCACAAAACTCCTGGAAAGAGCATCTGCCTTCACATTCTTTGAACCTGGCAGGTATGAAACCACGAAATTGAAACGAGAAAAAAAAATAACGACCAACGAGCCTGTCTAGGATTCAAACGCCTGGCAGACTCAAGGTAAATGAGATTCTTGTGATCAGTCAAGACCACCACGCGATGTTTAGCACCCTCAAGCCAATGACGCCACTCCTCAAATGCCCACTTCATGGCCAAAAGCTCCCGATTACCCACATCATAATTGCGCTCGGCGGGCGAGAATTTTCTAGAGAAGAAAGCACATGGCTTCATCACCGAGCCATTAGAACTTCTCTGTGACAAAACCGCCCCCGCTCCAATCTCGGAAGCATCAACCTCCACCTGGAAAGGAAGTGAAACATCTGGTTGACACAACACAGGAGCAGAAGAAAACCGGCGCTCAAGTTCCCGAAAGGCCTCCACGGCCGCAGGAGACCAATCAGCAACATCAGCACCCTTTTTAGTCAAATCAGTCAAAGGTTTAACAACACTGGAAAAATTAGCAATGAACCGACGATAAAAATTAGCAAACCCCAAGAACTTCTGAAGGCTCTTAACAGATGTAGGTTGTGTCCAGTCACAAATAGCCTGAACCTTAACGGGATCCATCTCAATAGTAGAAGGAGAAAAAATGTACCCCAAAAAAGAAATCTTCTGGACTCCGAAGAGACACTTTGAGCCCTTCACAAACAGAGAATTGGCCCGCAAAACCTGAAACACCTTCCTGACCTGTAGAACATGAGACTCCCAGTCATCAGAAAACACCAAAATATCATCCAAATACACAATCATAAACTTATCCAGATATTCACGGAAAATATTGTGCATAAAGGACTGAAAGACTGACGGAGCATTGGAGAGTCCAAAAGGCATTACCAAATACTCAAAATGGCCCTCAGGCGTATTAAATGCGGTTTTCCACTCATCACCCTGTTTTATCCGCACCAGATTATACGCACCACGAAGATCTATTTTAGTGAACCACCTAGCCCCCTTAATGCGAGCAAACAAATCAGTAAATAATGGCAATGGATACTGGTATTTGACTGTAATCTTATTCAGAAGGCGATAATCTATACAAGGCCTCAGGGAACCATCTTTTTTTGCCACGAAAAAAAAACCTGCTCCCAGAGGGGACGAAGATGGACGAATATGTCCCTTTTCCAAGGACTCCTTAATATAATTCCGCATAGCAGTATGCTCTGGCAGTGACAGATTAAATAAACGACCCTTAGGGAACTTACTGCCAGGAATCAACTCTATAGCACAGTCACACTCTCTATGGGGAGGGAGCGAATTGAGCTTAGGCTCCTCAAAAACATCCCTATAATCCGACAAAAACGCAGGGATCTCCGAAGGAGTAGATGAAGCTATAGAAATCGGAGGTGCATCATCATGAACCCCGTGACATCCCCAGCTTAGCACAGACATTGTTTTCCAGTCCAGGACAGGATTATGAGTTTGTAACCATGGCAGACCAAGCACTAGTACATCATGTAAATTATACAGTACAAGGAAGCGAATCACCTCCTGATGAACGGGAGTCATGCGCATGGTCACTTGTGTCCAATACTGCGGTTTATTCATAGCCAATGGTGTAGAATCAATTCCTTTCAGAGGAATAGGAACTTCCAGAGGCTCTAGACTAAAACCGCAGCGTTTAGCAAATGACCAATCCATAAGACTCAGGGCAGCGCCTGAATCCACATAGGCATCGACGGAAATGGAAGACAGTGAAAAAATCAGAGTCACAGACAAAATGAACTTAGACTGCAGAGTATCAATGGCAAAAGATTTATCAACCCTTTTTGTGCGTTTAGAGCATGCTGATATAACATGAGCTGAATCACCACAATAAAAACACAAACCATTTTTCCGCCTATAATTTTGCCGTTCACTTCTGGACTGAATTCTATCACATTGCATAGTCTCAGGTGCCTGTTCAGAAGACACCGCCAACTGGTGCACGGGTTTGCGCTCCCGTAAACGCCGATCAATCTGAATGGCCATAGCCATAGACTCATTCAGACCTGTAGGCGCAGGGAACCCCACCATAATATCCTTAATGGCCTCAGAAAGACCATTTCTGAAGTTTGCAGCCAGGGCGCACTCATTCCACTGAGTAAACACCGACCATTTCCGAAATTTCTGACAATATATTTCCGCTTCATCATGCCCCTGAGAGAGGGCCAATAAAGCCTTTTCAGCCTGAATCTCTAGGTTAGGTTCCTCATAGAGCAATCCCAATGCCAGAAAAAACGCATCCACACTGAGCAATGCAGGATCCCCTGGTGCCAATGCAAATGCCCAATTCTGAGGGTCGCCCCGTAGGAACGATATAACAATCTTGACCTGTTGAGCAGGGTCTCCAGAGGAGCGAGATTTCAAAGAGAGAAACAATTTACAATTGTTCCTGAAATTCAGGAAGGTAGATCTATCTCCAGAAAAAAACTCTGGAATAGGAATTCTAGGTTCAGACATGGGAGTGTGAACAACGAAATCCTGTATGTTTTGAACCTTTGCCGCGAGATTACTCAGGCTGGAAGCCAAACTCTGGACATCCATGATAAACAGCTAAGATCAGAGCCATTCAAGGGTTAAGAGGAGGTAAGAAGCAGCTAGACAGCAATTAAGGGCTAGGCAGCAAAACTCTGAAGGGAAAAAAAAAAAAAAAAATTTCCTTGAACACTTCTTCTCCTCCTGCTTCAGCCCAAACAATTAACACTTTGTGGGCCGGCTATACTGTCATGAATCCCCAATGGCTAGGGATAGCACAGGATAAGCAAAGTATAATAAATATCGGACGGGCTCTAGGGTGATGGAACCTGGGCTGACCGCTGCCCTACGCCTGACAAGCGCAACTAGAGATAGCCAGGGAGCGTGCCTACGTTGGTTCTAGACGCCACGCACCAGCCTAAGAGCTAACTAGTACTGCAGAGAAAACAAAGACCTCACTTGCCTCCAGAGGAATTAACCCCAAAGATATAGTTGCCCCCCACATGTATTGACGGTGAAATGAGAGGAAGGCACATACATAGAGATGATGTATATAGCTTTAGCAAATAGAGGCCCGCTGAAAACTAGAAAGCAGAATGACACAAAAGGGGACTGAGCGGTCAGCAAAAAACCCTAATCAAAAAAACCATCCTGAGATTACAAGAACCCATGTGCCAACTCATGGCACATGGGGAGAACCTCAGTCCACTAGAGCAACCAGCTAACAAAGAGACATTCTAAGCAAGCTGGACAAAAAACCAAACAACTGAAAATCAGCACTTAGCTTATCCTGAAAGATCTGGGAGCAGGTAGGCAGGAACCAAACAGAGCACATCTGAACACATTGATAGCCGGCAAGGGAAATGACAGAGAGGCCAGGTAAAATAGGAAACACCCAGCCTCTGATGGACAGATGGAAACCAAAGGCCGCAACCCACCAAAGTCACCCAGTACCAGCAGTAACCACCAGAGGGAGCCCGCAAACAGAATCCACAACAGCTGTCATACTCACCATTCCAATACTGCGCCAAACATCCTTCCATCTCTGTCCTGGCGCAGCACCTTCTTCCTGCGTGAGCTGTCATGTGTTACCGCTCATTAAGGTCATGAATATGCGTCCATATTCATCACCTTAATGAGCGGTACCACGTGACCTCTTACACAGGACGAGCTGCCGGCGCTGAGACCAGGCATCACTGGAGTAGGGTGAGTATGACGTCTTCAAGGAGGCAGGTGGGCGGATGGCCGGGGGTGCGGTCGGTCGGGAGGTGACCCCGGACTTTAATTAAAAAAAAAAACAGAAAAAACTTGCCACCCCCCCCCCCCGCATTGTCCCGCCCTAGGCACGTGCCTAGTGGCAAATACGGCCCTGGCAGCAGGCCTTCATGGTAAAATAGCTGCTAGGAAACCACAGGCAACAAGCAGAAGAGACTTGTTTGGGCTAAAGAACACAAGGAATGGACATTAGACCAGTGGAAATCTGTGCTTTTGGTCTGATGAGTCCAAATTTGAGATATTTGGTTCCAACCACCTTGTCTTTGTGCGACTCAGAAAAGGTGAACGGATGGACTCTACATACCTGGTTCCCACCGTGAAGCATGGAGGAGGAGGTGTGATGGTGTGGGGATGCTTTGCTGGTGACACTGTTGGGGATTTATATAAAATTGAAGGCATACTGAACCAGCATGGCTACCACAGCATCTTGCAGTGGCATGCTATTCCATCCAGTTTGCGTTTAGTTGGACCATCATTTATTTTTCAACAGGACAATGACCCCAAACACACCTCCAGGCTGTGTAAGGGCTATTTGACCAAGAAGGAGAGTGATGGGGTGCTACGCCAGATGACCTGGCCTCCACAGTCACCAGACCTGAACCCAATCGAGATGGTTTGGGGTGAGCTGGACCGCAGAGTAAAGGCAAAAGGGCAAACAAGTGCTAAGCATCTCTGGGAACTCCTTCAAGATTGTTGGAAGACCATTCCCGGTGACTACCTCTTGAAGCTCATGAAGAGAATGCCAAGAGTGTGCAAAGCAGTCATCAAAGCAAAAGGTGGCTACTTTGAAGAACCTAGAATATAAGACATAATTTCAGTTGTTTCATACTTTTTTGTTAAGTATATAATTCCACATGTGTTGTTTCATAGTTTTGATGCCTTCAGCGTGAATGTACAATTTTCATAGTCATGAAAATACAGAAAAATCTTTAAATGAGAAGGTGTGTCCAAACTTTAGGTCTGTACTGTAAATATGTATATATAAATATATATATATATATATATATATATAGCGAGAGAGAGAGAGAGAGAGAGAGAGAGAGAGAGAGTTAAAAAAGGAAAGCAGCACAAATGACTGAAAAAAAAATGGTGAACTTTATTGCCTGAACGGCGTGGCGACGTTTCGGATGTAGTATCCTTTCTCAAGCAGTGAGCATATGTGTGAAACAGATTTTTATATGAAACACATAGACATCTCAAAAAAAGCTCATTAATTGCAATAATATAAAAATAGATCCAAGAAACATAAAATAGCAATCAATGCAAATGTGCATCTGTGCAAATTGTAACACCCTTTTAAAATTCACTATTAATAAATATAATCCATTGTGCATTTGTGTAATAGTGGTTAAAATTGGCTAAATAATCAATTAAAACTAAAGTACACTCAGGTGCCCCTATCCCATGAATCATAATTACAGCGAACTTACACATAACTTTTCACCATGCACAACGCGATCTCCGGCGTTCACATGCACTCACTGCGCATGTCAATGACATCACAGTCAGAGACCCACAATGCTTACAGCTGCAGTTGCGAAAAATCGCTTAGGAGATCGCTGTGCCATATTGAGTAAGGGAAAACCTGCCCAGAAGATGACAGACCTCTACACTACAATATTCTATATACAATTATATTAAATTAAAAATAATATACCGAACTCTGCACCCCTGAGTCTCATTATAAAAAAGAAGAACTTAAAACTAGCATTTACATAGTAAGCAGCATATAGCTAGGTCACAAAAGCAAATAAAATGCTTTTCTTACAGAAAGGGCTAGATGTGCCGCTGAATTTAAAGGGCCAGGACATAAGCCCAAAAACATGTCACTAGGTCTAGGATACCCTCCCCAGTCAAGTGGGGCATCCCATTCCTAAATACGGACAAAGAGACCTTTGGGGGCGGCTAACCCTCCGCATTTCTCCAGTCCATAATGTGTGACACAAAATGACCCAAACCATTGACTACATCAGAGGTGTCAAACTGCATTCCTCGAGGGCCGCCAACAGGTCATGTTTTCAGGATTTCCTTGTATTGCACAGGTGATAATTTAATCACCTGCACAGAATGATTCCAGCACCTTGTGGAATGCTAAGGAAATCCTGAAAACATGACCTGTTGGCGGCCCTCGAGGAATGCAGTTTGACACCTCTGGGCTACATCATACACATCCCTTTAAAGACAAACACAAGACCTAGTTGCTTCCAATGCTAATTATTATTTTTTTATTTTATTATTTTATTTTACATAGTTATTCAATGAATCAGATGATGCAAAGATCGGTGGATACAATAAATTTAAAACATAAATAAAGGTGAATCATCTGGTGGGCACGACCAAACAAAAAATTTAAAGATATTTGTTTCATAGGGTGGGACACCTGAGAAGAAAAAAAGAAATACATTATTTTATTATTCATCCTTTTGTTCAAAGGACAACATAAAAAAGACAAATCACCATATTTTACATAATTGGATTTAACTTGAAATCCACATTAAGGCCATAAGGTTTTAAGGTATTTAGCTTCATTATCCATTCCAATTCCGTCCTCTTAAGCAACCGTACATGATCTCCCCCTCGCCTTTGAACAGGTATCATATCTATAATGCGGAAACGTAGTTGTTTTATAGAATAAAAGAGCAATTTACATTTTACTCAAAAATATACCTATAAAGCGAAAAATTAGACAAACTTAAGATTTTGCAGTGGTCTCTTAATTGTTGCCAGAGCTGTATAGCAGCTTACAGTGGTCAGTAAACCAAGGGTGGTTCCCACATTTGCCAGGATCTACCAAGTTAAAGCTAATATTTGCAGGCTATCCATGTATTAGTGACATAAAGGGTGAGTGACAACAGGAAGTGTCAAAGCATATCGGTTGTGCTGTCAAGCCTCATCTGGTCAGGAGGGTGAGGTATGTAGAGAGCCCTATTATGCCCTATGGACACTAAAGGCCCTAACCACCACCCCCCCCCCCCACAAAAAAAACCTCCCTCCCTGACAAGGGCAGTCCACATCTGTCCTTGTGTAGACAGGCCCCACAATTGCCCTTCGTCCCCCCCCCAACGAGTTTCTTACTTGTAGGATCATCAGGGAGTAGTATTGCATGCTCATGGATGGATCTGGCAGAAAGAAAGCCGATATAATTTTAAAGCTAAGCTGTCATAAAATTAATGCTCCCCAAGTCACGGGCAACATGAATCAGAGTCTGGTTGAAATATTGCAGCTTAGGTACTTTTTACTCTGAAACACCGCAGAGAATGTGGTGGGACATAAACTAAAAAGTCACCTCTATCTCTACAGCAAAAATTGCTATTCTTAATGGACGAACGTTCTGTAAGCAAATTAATTGTAATACAACAGAAAATTCAAATAATATAAAATATTGCTAGATATCTAATAAGTTTTTACTTAGATCCCGTGAAGTAAAAGCAGACTGTTCTTTTCATCAAATGTAGATGATTTATTATTTTTCGTAGTAATTATAACTTAATAATGGTCCCAATGTATAGTGGAACAGTTATAATCGATGTGAATATTTAACATGGTGTAGCATGATCTGAGTGGGTGTCCATGAAGCTTATGCAATCCTCTCATGTGGAATGTTCCCAAAGTCATTAGCCCACAAAAGACAAAGTCCCAAGTCTTTACATGGGCTGATTATTATCTGAAAGGAGCCATGGCACATGCTTGAAGCAAGCCGGCCGGCCGTTCAGCTTCACAGCCTCAATTTGTCTGCATCGGTTCAGTAAACCATGTAACAGTAGATTGACATTTGCCTCTTCACCCTTAAAAGTCCTAATCACTTGGCATACTTGTAACTGTCTGCATTTATTAACCAAGAGAAAAAAGCTTTAGCCAGCTCACCTTCGCTGGTTCCTGGAGTGGAGCACGGAAATGTGTCCTGACCAGACGTATGACAAGCAAAAGAAACAGAAGAGATAATCCAGCTCCGGTTAAAAGAATTTATTCATATCAAAAAAGTTTTGTTAAAAAAAATAACAATAGCGTCATGCGACAGAGTTCAAAGGATACTAAGGCATGTTACAGGAGAGAGGGTGTCCATTCGATGGAGGACAAGAAGCAAGAAGAGGAACTCTGGCACATTACGCTATGGTTATATTTTTTAACAAAACTTTTTTATATGAATAAATTAATTTTTTTTTAATCGGAGTTGGATTACATCTCCCATTTCTTCTGCATTTATTAATTATAGTGTCATATGCTAACTTTAAGGCCACATTCACACATTCAATATAAGTCAGTGTTTTATATCAGTATTTATAAGTAAAAACCAGGAGTAGGTGTAAAATACAGAAGTGGTGACGTGTTTCTATTATACTTTTTCTGTGTTCCTCTCCTGGTTTTGGCTTACAAATACCCAGGCAAAAAACTCACCAAATACTGAACGTGTGAACGTGGCCTTAAAATGCATTGGAGAGAGCTGCAATAGCAGACACAGGTAATATACAAACATGGCGCTATTTCTCAAACTCAAAAAACAAAAAACTAACCAGTAACTCCGAACAGGATAAAGCAAGTGTGAACAGGTGCGAGCTGCCATGAATGCATAAACTGCAAACAAGAGAACCCAGCAGCGCTCTGTAAGTGCTAAGATGTCTGCAAACATTGACTATACAAAATTTGAACGGCATTACTGCTATATAGAATATACCTAGAAAAATGAAGGTACTTAGTGCATACATTGGCCAATTCATGTGAGCCCATCAACCACGGCAAGGTGATCTTTCTTTGATGGGACCCTAAACCTAATATTTATAAAACATCCCTCTCTGCTGTTTCTCAAACTCAAGTAACCCCTTTAGGGAGCAGTCAGACGGCCGTATTACTCACACGAGAATAACATCGCAATACTCGAACTGGCCATTGGCTCTCCTGACATAAGAAATGCATTCTGTCACGCTCAGTACAGGAGAGCCGACGACCAGTCCGGGGATTGCAATGCGATTGTAGCGGACTAGAGGAAACTAGAGTGGACCCTCTGGACCGTGGGGAGACCTACCCCTGGGCGAGCGGCCTAAGGTGAGAAACGACCCCTATACAGGGACCGCAAGGAGCAAGCCCAGAGGTCACTTACCCACGGTGAAGATACCAGGAGGGACGGCTCCAGAAAGAAAGGCAAAAGGAGGCAGGATACTGGAGAAAGATTCAGGAAACCGTGAGAGAACCTGGAGGGCAGGGTAGCTGGAACAGAGCGACCGCTGAGGAAAAAAACAAAACAAAAACAATAGGTAAATAACAGGAACGGGTAACCAGGAACTGAGGGGTAAAGCAAGGAGGGCAGGAACGGAAGGAAAGGTTAGCACGGACAAAGAACGGAGTGCGAACGCTGAGCAGGGAAAACAACGGAGAGGGCCAAACGCAATAGCAGAAATGCTAAAACAATCAGGCACCAGGGAGCAGGAGAGCCTACCTCTTATAGTAGAGGCAGGAACGGGATTGGGTGAGAGAAGTGGTGACCTCATGACCTCAGGAAGAGGTAACAGTGAAGCTGAGCCTGCGTCCCTGAGGGAAGCTAGAGCGCCTGCGCAAAGAGAAGGTACCTGCCGAGGACCTGGATACCGGAAGTGCTAGGGAAGCACAGGAGCGCGCGGACCCAGAAATGGATTGCCGGGAACATGCAGCAGCAGAGAAGGAAGATCCGGCACTCACAGGAACAGGAGCAGGGCAGATGGAAGCAGGCGCCGGGACCGAACGATGAGACCGGCGGCGCAGGAGAGCGGTGTCAGTAACAGAGCGGTGAGAGCGGCGCCGCAGGAGAGCGGTGTCAGTAACAGCGATGAGAGCGGCGGCGCAGGAGAGCGGTGTCAGTAACAGAGCGGTGAGAGCGGCGCCGCAGGAGAGCGGCGTCTGTAACAGCGATCCTCACATGAGTAATACGGCTGTCTTACTGCGCCCTTACTATTAGCATTACAACATCTAACATGTTCCAGTGAAACGTGTATTCTGGTTGGTACGAGTTATTACCTATCGCCAGGATAGGTGATAACTCTTAGATCAGTGCAGGTCTGCCCTCTGGGCCACCCATGATCCTTAGAATAGGGCACTTTTATCCCAGTTAGATTGGGGCAGCAGGTTGCATGACTGGCTAATGTTTTCTCTGGCAGTCCAATACAGAATAAATGAAGCAGTGGTCAAGTATGTGCACTGCTGCTCCAGACTAGCATGAATAAAAGATTCCGATTTATCTATTAATGTCAGCCTCACTCAGTGCTTGGATGCCAACCAGTTATCTTATATCCAATAGATAGGTGAAAACGGTTTCCAACCATTCCTTCTTAGGTATTTTTTTCTTCATTTCTCCATATGGAAGAAAACCTATCTGAATAACTATTTATTCAAATCTCTTGATAGGGTCACCTGAGGAAGCAGGAAAAAAGATGTTCACTAATCACAAACTGGATCTTCAGGTGGTCTCATAAGTGACAGGTGTATGTTAGGAGTTAGTCATTAGTTCTACTATATATGCCAGATGGTGTATTTATTAAGAGTAACCATTGTTTTAATTTTTATTAATCAATAGTACACATGTACAAAATAAGAAACTATGTGATATATCTTATTAGAGAAATCTGCTTCTTTCATTCTCAATTCACAGGTAATATCTGTAGAATCTGTCCTCAGTAAATACAGACTGTCACGGCCAGAAGGGTCGGTCCAGCGGACGGCACAACAAACATCAACAACGGGATGGGAAAAGGGGGAGGAAGTCCCTGATAGTAAGGAACGAGGGATGGGGCACCTCCAAATGCAGCCTGTGCCTATCCCTAAGCTTCCCTAAGGTCCTATGCGGGTTCTTGCCCCCGCTGCCGTCACGTACCTCATCCCTAGCTGTCACCTCACTAAACCCTGGCTAGTGCACTTGCCGGCAAGGATGCTAGCCTCACCACTGCAGATAGTACAAACACAGGGGATAGTGACAAGCACAAGATGGACAAGGTATATAATCAAGCAACTTAGCTCCAGGCTCTGCTGCCAAGCTACAGACCGCATAGGATACGGAAGCAAGACCCAAAACTCCACAGAAGTAGCTGATTCAGCGCTGACACAGAGAGATGCAACTCTAAGGCTGGCATACATAGATAACTCTATTATTATTATTATTATTATTATTAAAGATTATTAACTCTATTACCAACAGTCAGCTGATGTGTCATGTGACTATTTAAAGGATAGTGGGAGTGGTCACCACCCACATCAGCTGGCCAGCAACACAGCAGCTGCTAGGGAGGAAACTGACATTAACCCCTGCTGGCCTGAAAGAAAAAATGCTACATTTAAATTATAGCTGAACCAGAGCTGCCACGAATCCAAACCTGAATCGTGACACAGACTTTCCTATTACTAAGTTTGAATATTGCATAACCAAGAGACAAAAAATAGGATCATAATGTCCTGGTAAGTTAGAGTAATCAAGATGTTTTCTGTAATTTGTTTGCTTCATAGGAGATACGCTACCTTCTCTTTAGGGATGTTCATGAATTTCCTCCAAGTTGTTCTGTGCAATGGAGATCAAACTAGATAGTAATTATGTTTGCCATTACCTTATATACAAGTGTGGCTTTGCAGTTGTTGCCAATCTATAGCTCCCATCATCTCATCCTGTCCAAGCATGATGGGAGTTGTAGTTTTGCAACAGCTGCAGGGCCATACGGCCGGAAATGCGCGCGCCGGTGCGTCAGCATGACAAACAGTGGTCTCCTTGATACCGTTGTTGATGCCGGATTGCTGTGAGCGCCACCGTGTGGTCGGCGCACATAGCAACTCAGCAATTCAGCTACATAAAAGCGATCTGAACATCACCTCTATGTAGCAGAGCCGATCAAGTTGTGGCACCTTCTAGCCTCCCATGGAGGCTATTGAAGCATGGCAATAGTAAAAAAAAGTTTTTAAAAATATGAAAAAAATTAAAAAAATATAAAAGTTCACCCCCTTCAAAATAAAACAATAAAAAAAAAAATCAAACCTACACATATTTGGTATCGCCGCGTTCAGAATCGCCTAATCAATCAATAAAAAAAAGAATTAAAGGGACTCTGTCACCTGAATTTGGAGGGAACAATTTTCAGCCACAGGGGCGGGGTTTTCGGGTGTTTGATTCACCCTTTCCTTACCCGCTCGCTGCATGCTGGCTGCAATATTGGATTGAAGTTCATTCTCTGTCCTCCGTAGTACATGCCTGCACAAGGCAATCTTGTCATCATGATTTAACCTGTCAAAATAAAGGTCCATATTAACACCGTTATACTAATTTAGTGGATACCTGTAGTAAAAAAATCCGTAGCCTGGTTCTTGTTTAATTTACTTTAGAAGTTTTGGTGCAATAGCCTCTTCGTGCATCGAGGTGGGACTGTGGGTAGGGTCCTTGGCTCTGTCTTTGCAGCTCTGCATTTGTATGAGACCCTTTTTTAAATGTTGCGCTAGCGCCACCCTTGGAGTGGGCGTCGCTTGCGCACATTTATGTCTTCGCAGTCTGCAGCAAAATGATACTGGGTGCGGCGCATGCTCAAATTCACCTCCGGCGGTCTCCAACAAAATGGCACAGTGGTTGAGCATGCGCAGATTGGGATCTCGCCTCAATGCGAACTGAAATCTTGATCTGCTCATACGCCGCCATCGGCACCATTTTGTAGGAGATTACCAGAGGCACCTGCTTCCTATAACCTCACTCAACCACCGCCGCCCCCTCCAACAGCGAGCCAGGTAAGCTGCATTCAAACTATAAGACACCCCCCCACTTTTCGCCCAAATTTTGGGGAGTCATTTGAGTCATTCAAAAAAGAAAAAGGAGGAGCTCTCATTTAGTTCATTGGAGTGATACCTGACATGAGGGAGCGGAGCATGGAGGCATCAGGCTGGCTTCCTGAGCTACAAACCATAGAAAAGGAGAAAACAAATTCTAGCAACTTCAAAAATAGAAAATCTAGCACTGATGAACGTTGTCGTCACTATCCGGCACCTAATGACATATTATTCATTTATCTCTAGACCACCCCGTATATTTTTCATCTTACAGTCACAGGAAATATTATTAGCTACAACCTCCACAAAATTTGAAAAGTAAGGTAGTTTCTAAACAATCCTAAACTATTAACAATATCAATTATTAGACCTCAGATCAGCAAAGATAATAGCCACTAAAACTCCAAGAACACCACAGAATATTATTATATTATTTCTAACTCTCAATGGATATTTGTTTTATTACAGTGGTATTGTTTTAACCACATAGACCACCACAGATATTATAAATGGCTGGTTTAGTATGTTTGCTTTCAGTCAAAGAAAAAGCAGTTTCTCTGACATGTTTCATGCTATATCTGCTCCTGTCACCAGGCATCGCTGTATTGGAGTTGATAGCAGCACTGGTAATGGGCGAGACATTGGAAACAGAAGCCCTAGGCAAAGCAGACTTTGTTCAGCCACTGAGCTGGACTGCCCGAGTCCTGTCCAGTCTGGTAGTATAAAGTAGATGTGTGCTGTCAAGCTGGAGTAATCAGCTCCCAGCCTTATCCAATAGGATACAACTGGTACTAAGAACATGAAAGCCGATGCACTCACCAAAGTTTCTGTCCATCTCAGTCTGAGGACTTTGAACCAGTTACTATTTTCGCCGATGGTATAGTTATATCTTTAGTTTGCCTAAATCTTGTAGAGAAGATCATAGATACCAAGGGTTAGCCCCTGACACTAGTCTTATTCAAAAATTATTTGTTTTGTCTACATATTCTTCAGAAGTCACATGACTCGGTGTTTGCAGGTAACTCAATAATTAACAATACTATTCGTCTGAATTTTAAATTACATCTTTTTAATTATGAATTTGAATTAGACTGAATTCTAGAATGCATTTGGCTACTCATCACTACTACATTATTATCATCATCTGCACCATCTAATCAAGCTGTTCTCCTCTTCCCACAGGTATGCATTGACTTTCCCCAGCTTTCCCCGGCTCCTGAATGTCTCTGTATATTGCATTGAATTTCCATGGTATGCATTGACTTTCCCCAGCTTTCCCCGGCTCCTGAATGTCTCTGTATATTGCATTGAATTTCCATGGTATGCATTGACTTTCCCCAGCTTTCCCCGGCTCCTGAATGTCTCTGTATATTGCATTGAATTTACTATGCCTTCCCTGGATCTGAGTGTCTGGGTGCAGCACATATAATCCTTTTTAGTATGCTTCTTACCTATCAGCCTGTTTCCATGACCTGTTTCATGTATCTCATTGTGTTATTCTGGCATCTCTCTGAGTGGTCACTCCAACCCCTCCCTGTCTTTATGACCTCTGCCTAAGGGTACCGTCACACAGTGGCAT
The DNA here is from genome assembly GCF_051348905.1 of Ranitomeya variabilis. Lineage (NCBI taxonomy): Eukaryota > Metazoa > Chordata > Amphibia > Anura > Dendrobatidae > Ranitomeya > Ranitomeya variabilis. The sequence continues at coordinate 657,091,959 of NC_135234.1, forward strand.
TTTCATCGCTACGACGGCACGATTCGTGACGTTCTAGCGATATAGTTACGATATCGCTGTGTCTGACACACTACTGCGATCCGGAACCCCGCTGAGAATCGTACGTCGTAGCAGATCGTTTGAAACTTTCTTTCGTCGTCTAGTGTCCCGCTGTGGCGGCATGATTGCATCGCGTGACACAGGTTGTATACGATGTGCGCACAGTAACCAACGGCTTCTACATCGCAAATACGTCATGAAATTATCGCTCCAGCGCCGTGTATTGCAACGTGTGACCGCAGTCTACGACGCTGGAGCGATAATCATACGACGCTGCAACGTCACGAATCGTGCCGTCGTAGCGATGAAAATGCCACTGTGTGACGGTACCCTTACTCTCTACATCTGGTCTCCCATACCCAGCCACCTCCTCATTCACACCTGATTACCCTTAACTGGGGATATATTCACATGCAGGCGTCTGCTACAGACGCAGTCTGCTGCATTTCATCTCTTAACTTCCATCTTTTAAATTACATCTTTTTAATTATGAATTTGAATTAGACTGAATTGGACTGGAATTGACTGGAAGGTAACAGAGTACCAACCACTACAATGTTTCGGTTTCTTTGCTCTTTCACCCCTATACTACTTTCCTTCTTACAATCTCCTGCAATCCCTCCACCTAGTAAGGAACTAGTCATTTCTTCCTCCATCCTCCCCAGCCATCTCACCTTCTCCTCAGAACTGTTCCTCCACATACAATCCTTTTTCTCCAGACACACACGGCCGCATCATGTCCTATCCTGCGCCCACCTTCTAACGCTCTGTCTGCTACTCCTCATTGCTGGTGATGTATCCCCAAATCCCGGCCCACCTCAACACATCCCCACACTCATTTCTAACCCCCTACCTCGATCCTCCACACGTTTTCCCAACCATGACAACCTCATACCCATTCATCCAGCCCCCACTCCCCCGGTCCCCTTACCTGGAGCACTATGGAACGCACGCTCCGTCTGCAACAAACTGCCATTTATCCATGATCTCTTCATCACCAACAAACTCTCCTTCCTTGGCATCACGGAAACCTGGCTCACCCCCTCTGACTCAGCCTCTCCAGCTGCGCTTTCCTACGGCGGTCTCCACCTCTCTCACACCTCTCGCTCCACCAACAAACGTGGTGGAGGAGTTGGCTTGCTCCTGTCTGACACCTGCTCCTTCACTCCAATCCCGCTACCCCCCTCCGCTACTCTTCCCTCATTTGAGGTGCACTCCATCCGCATCTATTCCCCCTCCAACCTCCAGCTGGCTGTCATCTACCGCCCCCCAGAACTAGCCATCTCCACCTTTCTCGACCACTTCACCACATGGCTACTTCATTTCCTCTCTGTTGACATCCCCACTATCATCATGGGTGATTTCAACATCCCGATTGACACTTCCACCTCAGCTGCCTCTAAACTTTTATCACTGACTGCCTCCTTTGGCCTCACTCAATGGTCCTCTGAGGCCACTCACAAAGATGGCCACACGCTGGACCTCATATTCACCCGCCTCTGCTCCCTTACTAATCTCACTAACTCACCCCTCCCCCTGTCTGACCACAACCTACTGACATTCTCTTCCCTCTCCTCTCCTAGTGTGCAACCCCCACTCCACGAACTCCCTCGCAGAAATCTCAAACATCTCAACTTACAATCACTCTCTGAGTCCCTTCTCCCTCTTACCGATATAGCCTCCCTTCATGACACAGATGCTGCCGCTGCTTTTTATAACGCTACAATAACAGCAACACTCGATTCGGCCGCCCCGCTCATGCATAGCAAAACTCGTACAATCAACAGGCAGCCCTGGCTGACCAGCCTGACTAAAGAACTGAGACGGGCTTCCAGGATCGCTGAGCGGAGATGGAAGCGATCCCGCTCTGCTGACCACTTCACTGTATACAAGCAGTCCCTCGCCAGCTTCAAGTCCGCGCTCACTGCCGCAAAACAAACTTACTTCTCATCTCTCATAACCGCCCTGTCTCACAACCCTAAACAGCTTTTCAACACTTTCAATTCTCTACTCCGTCCCCCTGCACCCCCTCCCTCCCCTCTCATTTCTGCTGAAGACTTTGCCTCTTTCTTTAAACAGAAGATCGATACGATCAGAGAAAGCTTTGGCCCACAGCGCCCACTGCCCCTCTTAGCTGCTCACCCCTGCTCCTCCAAAACCAGCTTCTCCACCATGACAGAAGATCAGCTCTCCACCCTCCTGTCAAGATCACACCTCACCACCTGCACGCTCGACCCGCTCCCATCCCACCTCATCCCTAACCTTTCCACGGTCTTCATCCCAACCCTAACGCACCTTTTCAACCTCTCACTCACAACAGGTGTGTTCCCCTCATCCTTCAAGCATGCCAAGATCACACCCATCCTCAAAAAGCCCTCCCTGGACCCATCCTCTGTGTCTAGCTATCGCCCGATATCTCTTCTTCCTTATGCCTCCAAATTGCTGGAGCAACACATCCATCTTGAACTGTCCTCTCACCTCTCCTCCTGCTCCCTCTTTGATCGATTACAATCTGGCTTCCGTTCCCATCACTCAACTGAAACTGCCCTAACTAAAGTCACCAATGACCTACTAACTGCCAGGAGCAAGCGACACTACTCTGTCCTCCTTCTCCTGGACCTGTCTTCTGCCTTTGACACTGTGGACCACTCCCTTCTGCTACAAATCCTCTCATCACTTGGCATCACAGACTTGGCCCTTTCCTGGATCTCATCATATCTGACAGATCGGACATTCAGTGTCTCACTCCGCCACACCACCTCTTCACCTCGCCCCTTGTCAGTCGGTGTTCCTCAAGGCTCTGTTCTAGGACCCCTGCTCTTCTCCATCTACACCTTTGGTCTGGGACAGCTCATAGAATCCCACGGTATGCAGTACCATCTCTATGCTGATGACACGCAGATTTACCTATCCGGACCTGACCTCACCTCCTTACTTACCAAAATCCCGCACTGTCTGTCTGCTATTTCAGCCTTCTTTTCTGCTCGCTTTCTACAACTGAACATGGACAAAACAGAATTCATCGTCTTTCCCCCATCTCACTCTACCCCTCCACCAGACCTATCCATCAATGTCAATGGCTGCTCACTTTCCCCAGTCCCACACGCCCAGTGCCTCGGGGTGATCCTCGACTCTGCCCTCTCTTTCAAGCCACATATCCAAGCCCTTGCCTCCTCCTGCCGCCTCAAACTCAAAAACATTTCCCGGATCCGCGCATTCCTTGACCGCGACACCGCAAAAACACTAGTGCATGCCCTTATCATCTCCCGCCTCGACTACTGCAACCTCCTACTCTCTGGCCTCCACTCTAGCACTCTGGCACCACTCCAATCCATCCTACACTCTGCTGCTCGACTAATCCACCTGTCCCCCCGCTATTCCCCAGCCTCTCCCCTATGCCAAGCCCTTCACTGGCTTCCTATCGCCCAGAGACTCCAGTTCAAAACCCTCACAATGACCTACAAAGCCATCCACAACCTGTCTCCTCCATACATCTGTGACATGATCTCTCAGTACCTACCAACACGCAACCTCCGATCCTCTCAAGACCTCCTTCTATACTCCCCTCTCATCTCTTCTTCCCACAACCGCATCCAAGACTTCTCCCGTGCTTCCCCCATACTCTGGAACTCTCTACCCCAGCACATCAGACTCTCGCCTACCATAGAAACTTTCAAAAAGAACCTGAAGACTCACCTCTTCCGACAAGCCTACAGCCTGCAGTGATCCTGAACCTACTGAACCGCCGCACAACCAGCTCTACCCTCTCCTAGTGTATCCTCACCCATCCCCTGTAGACTGTGAGCCCTCGCGGGCAGCGTCCTCCCTCCTTATGTACCCGTGTGCCTTGATTTTGCTCATGTTTAATGTATTTGTCTATATTTGCCCCGTATTTCACATGTAAAGCGCCATGGAATAAATGGCGCTATAAAAATGAATAATAATAAAAAAAATAATAACCAGAAATTTTTAGTGGCCAACAATAGCTATGGACTGTAAGAAATACTTGCGAAACATGTGCCTCAGCTAAGACAAACAGGACCCATCCTACAGGAGTTCTCCAGTGACTACTCGATCCCATGAGTCCTTGGACCCACTTCTCCATGAATTTCATTACTGATCTCTAACCCTCTGAAGGGAAGATGGTTACAGTGGCATGTAAGCATTTGGACACCCCTTGTCAAAATTACTTTTATTGTGAACAGTTATGCGCGTTGAAGATAGAATGATCTCTAAAAAGCCTAAAGTTAAAGATGACACATTGCTTCCACCAATGGAAGTGGTCTTTGTTGTCCTTTCTCATTCTCTGGTCCCCTACCAGAGGCCTGGGAGTTTGAGAGTTCTGCGCAGGATCTTCCCAGCATGTTCCCAGCATTGCGCTTTTCTGGACAGAGAGCTCAGATGTTTGCTCCTGGGATCTGTTGTAGCCATTCTTCCAACTTAGGGGTCACTGCTCCAAGTGCTCCTATCACCACTGGAATCACTGTTGCCTTCACCTTCCACATCTTCTCCAGTTTTTCTTTGAGGCCCTGGTATTTCTCCAGCTTCTCATATTCCTTCTTCCTGATTTTGCTGTCACTTGGCACTGCCACATCTATTATCAGTGCTGTCTTCTGATCCTTGTCTACTACCACAATGTCTGGTTGGTTAGCCAACACCTGCTTATCCGTCTAGATCTTGAAGTCCCACAGGATTTTAGCCCTTTCATTCTCCACCACTTTTTCTTGGGTCTCTCACATGGACTTAGAGGGACTTAGCAGATATGCAGTGCAGATGTTCCTGTATACAATCCCTGCTACTTGGTTGTGGCGTTCGGTATACGCTGTTCCTGCTTGCATTTTGCACACTGCCACTATGTGTTGGATGGTTTCTTTGCATAGTCTGCACCTTATATACGCTGCTCCAAAAAATAAAGGGAACACTTAAACAACAGAATATAACTCCAAGTAAATCAAACTTCTATTAAATAAAACTGTCCACTTAGGAAGCAATACTGTTTGACAATCAATTTCACATGCTGTTGTGCAAATGGAATAGACAACAGATGGATATTATTGGCAATTATCAAGACACAGTCAATAAAGGAGTGGTTCTGCAGGTGGGGACCACAGACCACATCTCGGTACCAATGCTTTCTGGCTGATGTTTTGGTCACTTTTGAATTTTGGTTGTGTTTTCACACTCATGGTAACATGAGACAGACTCTACAACCTACACAAGTGGCTCAGGTAGTGCAGCTCATCCAGGATGGCACATCAATGTGAGCTGTGGCAAGGTTTGCTGTGTCTGTCAGTGTAGTGTCCAGAGGCTGGAGGCGCTACCAGGAGAAAAGTCCAGTACACCAGGAGATGTGGAGGGGGCCATAGGAGGGCAACAACACAGCAGCAGGACCGTTACCTCCGCCTTTGTGCAAGGAGGAACAGGAGGGGAACTGCCAGAGCCCTGCAAAATGACCTCCAGCAGGCCACAAATGTGCATTTTTCTGCACAAACGGTTAGAAACCGACTCCATGAGGATGGTCTGAGTGCCCGACATCCACAGATGGGGGTTGTGCTCACAGCCCAACACCTTGCAGGATGCTTGGCATTTGCCACAGAACACCAGGATTGGCAAATTCACCACTGGCACTCTGTGCTCTTCACAGATGAAAGCAGGTTCACACTGAGCACATGTGACAGACGTGACAGAGTGTGGAGACACCGTGGAGAGTGATCTGCTGCCTGCAACATCCTTCAGCATGACCGGTCTGGCAGTAGGTCAGTAATGGTGTTGGGTGGCATTTCTTTGGAGGACCGCACAGCCTCCATGTGCTCGCCAGAGGTAGCCTGACTGCCATTAGGTACCGAGATGAGATCCTCAGACCCCTTTGAGACTATATGCTGGTACAGTTGGTTGGCCCTGGGTTCCTCCTAATGCAGGACAATGCCAGACCTCATGTGGCTGGAGTGTGTCAGCAGTTCCTGAAAGATGAAGGCATTGAAGCTATGGACTGGCCTGCCCATTCCCCAGACCTGAATCCGATTGAAAACATCTGGGACATCATGACTCACACCATCCAGCAACGTTATGTTGCACCACAGACTGCCTTGGAGTTGGCAGATGCTTTAGTCCAGGTCTGGGAGGAGATCCCTCAGGAGACCATCCGCCGCCTCATCAGGAGCATGCCCAGGCGTTGTAGTGAGGTCATACAGGCACAGGGAGGTCACGCACACACAACTGAACATCATTTCCTTGTCTTGAGGCATTTCCACTGAAGTTGGATCAACCTGTAATTTGATTTTCCACTTTGATTTTGAGTATCATTCCAAATCCAGACCTCCATGGGATATTCATTTTGATTTACATTGATCATTTTTATGTTTTATTGTTCTCAACACATTCTACTATGTAATGAATAAAGATTTGCAACTGAAATATCTCATTCAGTGATATCTAGGATGTGGTATTTTAGTGTTCCCTTCATTTTTTTGAGCAGTATATATATATATAAATATATATACAGTGGAGCAAAAAAGTATTTAGTCAGTCAGCAATAGTGCAAGTTCCACCACTTAAAAAGATGAGAGGCGTCTGTAATTTACATCATAGGTAGACCTCAACTATGGGAGACAAACTGAGAAAAAAAAATCCAGACAATCACATTGTCTGTTTTTTTATCATTTTATTTGCATATTATGGTGGAAAATAAGTATTTGGTCAGAAACAAAATTTCATCTCAATACTTTGTAATATATCCTTTGTTGGCAATGACAGAGGTCAAACGTTTTCTGTAAGTCTTCACAAGGTTGCCACACACTGTTGTTGGTATGTTGGCCCATTCCTCCATGCAGATCTCCTCTGGAGCAGTGATGTTTTTGGCTTTTCGCTTGGCAACACGGACTTTCAACTCCCTCCAAAGGTTTTCTATAGGGTTGAGATCTGGAGACTGGCTAGGCCACTCCAGGACCTTGAAATGCTTCTTACGAAGCCACTCCTTCGTTGCCCTGGCGGTGTGCTTTGGATCATTGTCATGTTGAAAGACCCAGCCACATTTCATCTTCAATGCCCTTGCTGATGGAAGGAGGTTTGCACTCAAAATCTCACGATACATGGCCCCATTCATTCTTTCATGTACCCGGATCAGTCGTCCTGGCCCCTTTGCAGAGAAACAGCCCCAAAGCATGATGTTTCCACCACCATGCTTTACAGTAGGTATGGTGTTTGATGGATGCAACTCAGTATTCTTTTTCCTCCAAACACAACAAGTTGTGTTTCTACCAAACAGTTCCAGTTTGGTTTCATCAGACCATGGGACATTCTCCCAAAACTCCTCTGGATCATCCAAATGCTCTCTAGCAAACTTCAGACGGGCCCGGACATGTACTGGCTTAAGCAGTGGGACACGTCTGGCACTGCAGAATCTGAGTCCATGGTGGCGTAGTGTGTTACTTATGGTAGGCCTTGTTACATTGGTCCCTGCTCTCTGCAGTTCATTCACTAGGTCCCCCTGCGTGGTTCTGGGATTTTTGCTCACCGTTCTTGTGATCATTCTGACCCCACGGTGTGGGATTTTGCGTGGAGCCCCAGATCGAGGGAGATTATCAGTGGTCTTGTATGTCTTCCATTTTCTAATTATTGCTCCCACTGTTGATTTCTTCACTCCAAGCTGGTTGGCTATTGCAGATTCAGTCTTCCCAGCCTGGTGCAGGGCTACAATTTTGTTTCTGGTGTCCTTTGACAGCTCTTTGGTCTTCACCATAGTGGAGTTTGGAGTCAGACTGTTTGAGGGTGTGCACAGGTGTCTTTTTATACTGATAACAAGTTTAAACAGGTGCCATTACTACAGGTAATGAGTGGAGGAAAGAGGAGACTCTTAAAGAAGAAGTTACAGGTCTGTGAGAGCCAGAAATCTTGATTGTTTGTTTCTGACCAAATACTTATTTTCCACCATAATATGCAAATAAAATGATAAAAAAACAGACAATGTGATTTTCTGGATTTTTTTTTCTCAGTTTGTCTCCCATAGTTGAGGTCTACCTATGATGTAAATTACAGACGCCTCTCATCTTTTTAAGTGGTGGAACTTGCACTATTGCTGACTGACTAAATACTTTTTTGCCCCACTGTATATATATATATATATATATATATATATATATATATATATATATATATATATATATATATATATATATACATACATACATACACACAGTATATATATATACATATATATATATATATATATATATATATATATATATATTTTTTTTTTTTTCATCTTTTATATTTATTAAGCTGAGAAATTTGCCTCACCTGACCATTTCTAACGATGATAATGAACAAGCCATAACCCTAGCATGCTAATTAAGGTCTGAATCCTTGGTCAAAGTTATCTGAGCACACAAATCTCCAAGATTGCCCAAACTTTTGCATTGGCCCATTTTCCTTTTTGTAATTTTTAAAATGTAAAAAATGACAATATATATTGTATATATACTGTATATGGGTGATTGACAAGCTCAGTAAACAGTGTCATTTTGTCTTCCTCTCTGGGCTGCCTAACTTTCAAACTGTAAGTTATTCATTAAACATGTTGTGCATTCACATAGTATATCAGAAAATATACAGTGTCTTGCAAAAGTATTCACCCCTTGGCATTTTTCTGTGTTTTGCTACCTCAGGACCTGGAATTTCACTGTTTTTTTTGAGGGTTTGCATCAGTTCATTTAAAGAACATGCCTATAACTGTGAACATTTGATTTTATTTATTTTTTTGTGAAGAAAACAACAAATACGTATACTGAAGTTTTCAATAATTTTGTCCTAACTGTCCACCCTCTAAAGTCAGTACTTTGTAGGGCCTCCTTTGGCCTCAATTACACTTGCAAGTCACTTTGGATAAGTCTCTATGAGCTTTGCACATCTTGTCACTGGGATTTTTGCCCATTCCTCGAGTTAGATGGGTTCTTCTGATGAATAGCAATCTTTAAGTCTAACCACAAATTCTAAATTGGATCAAGTTCTGGTCTTTGACTAGGCCACTCCAAAACATTTACACATTTACCCTTAAACCACTCGAGTGCTGCTTTAGCAGTATGCTTTGGGTCAATGTCTTGTTGGAAGGTGAACCTCTGTCCCAGTCTCAAATCACTGAGATGCATGTAGGATAGCTGCGGAGACACCATCACGTGTTTCTCGACGCAAGCAGTGAATAGCCAGACCTTTCCCCGGGAGGGAACAACCACGGGAAGGGCAGCATCCAATAAAGGAAAACATCCAATACAGGAAAACCACCTATGCCAAGCATGGTATCCATCCACAGACAGCTGTTTCGGGGTGTTTGCCCCTCATCAGTGTGGAGTAGGAATCTGGCTATTAGGAGCAGTGCCTAGTAAAAGGCTGAGAAGGAACAGATGATTGGCCTCGGGGAGACCAAAACATATAACACCGCGGAGACACCATCACGTGTTTCTCAACGCAGTGATCCAGAACACTGCCCCCATCCCTTATGGGAAATATGCAAATGCATGTAGGATAGCTGCGGAGACACCACTGCTTGCGTCGAGAAACACGTGATGGTGTCTCCGCAGCTATCCTACATGCATTTGCATATTTCCCATAAGGGATGGGGGCAGTGTTCTGGATCACTGCGTTGAGAAACACGTGATGGTGTCTCCGCGGTGTTGGATGTTTTGGTCTCCCCGAGGCCAATCATCTGTTCCTTCTCAGCCTTTTACTAGGCACTGCTCCTAATAGCCAGATTCCTACTCCACACTGATGAGGGGCAAACACCCGAAACAGCTGTCTGTGGATGGATACCATGCTTGGCATAGGTGGTTTTCCTGTATTGGATGTTTTCCTTTATTGGATGCTGCCCTTCCCGTGGTTGTTCCCTCCCGGGGAAAGGTCTGGCTATTCACTGCTTGCGTCGAGAAACACGTGATGGTGTCTCCGCAGCTATCCTACATGCATTTGCATATTTCCCATAAGGGATGGGGGCAGTGTTCTGGATCACTGCGTTGAGAAACACGTGATGGTGTCTCCGCGGTGTTGGATGTTTTGGTCTCCCCGAGGCCAATCATCTGTTCCTTCTCAAATCACAGAGAGACTGAAGAAGGTTTTGCTCAAGAATATCCCTGTATTTCGCCCTATCCATCTTCCCCTCAACTCCGTCCATTTTCTATGTCCATGCTGCCGAAAAACATTCCCACAGCTGATGGTGCCACCAACATATTTCAGAGTTTGGATTGAGTTCTTGGGGTGATGAGCCGGGTAGGTTTGGTCGCCAGACACAGCGTTTACTTCGGTGGCTGAAAAGTTTAGTTTTGGTCTCATCTGACTACAGCACCTTCCTGCATACATTTGAGGAGCCTCCCACGTATCTTTTGGCAAACTCACAATGAGCCTTACAATTTTTGTGTGTAAGTAAAGGCCACCTCTGTGGAGTGTACGGTTTATTGTGGTCATGTGGACAAATACTCCAGTCTGTGCTTGGGGACTCTGCAGCTCCTTCAGGGTTACCTTTGATCTCTGTGCTGTCTTTCTAATTAATGCCCTTCTTGCTCAGGCTGAAAGTTTTGATGGGCGGCCCTCTCTTAGCAGGTTTGTTGTATTACCATGTTCTTTCCATTTTATGATAATGGATTTAATGGAGCTCCAGGGGAACATCAGAGCTTGGGATTTTTTTTTTTTATAATTAAACCCTGACTTGTTCTTTCTTCTCAACAACTTTGTTCCTGACTTGTTTGGAGATCTGCTTGGTCTTCGTGTATTGTTTGGCTAGTGGTGCCTCTTTCTTAATGGTGTTCTAGTCTCTTTGGCCTTTCAGAAAAGGTGTGTATATACTGACAGACCATGTGACACTTAGATTGCACACAGGTGGATTTCCTTTCACTAAGCATGTGACTTATGAAGGTAATTGCTTGCATCAGAAAATTTTAGGGGCTTCATTGAAAAAGGGAAAAGGGTGAACACATATGCACATGCCAATTTTTAGTTATTTGATCCCATAAATTTTATCTATGTTTTTCTCACTTCACTTCACCAACTTAGACTATTTAGTGCTGATGCATCACACACAAATTACAAAAATATTTAAATACAGGTTGAAATGTAACAAGATAGGTAAAAAGCCAAGGTATTGAATACTTTCGCAATCCACTGTAGTTTCTGACTGAGTAAGCCAGTTCAAACACGAGACAACTGAGAACGAAGCAATGTCAATACACCTTTAGAAGTTTCTCCTGTTGTTTGGTGTGAATGTCCTCTCCTGATGATCACCAATATCAGAAAGTTGGGGTTCCGACCCGACTCCACCACCTATTAACTGTTATAAGCTCCACCGGTGGTCAGATATAAACACAAAATAATAGTACTGATTTGATTTCTAAAGAGCCAAGATATTCTGCAGCACTTTACAATTCAGAGGGAAATTGTACAAATTAGGGCATTATAGAGTAACACATAGCATATAACTAGAGGAGTGCTTGCCAGCTTACAATCTATGAGGAAGCACAGGAGCGTGCTTGTTGTGCATCGTCCACTCCAGCCATTTATATACTAAAAAGGGTATTGAAATTACGCTGAATGAACCAGTCACTAGCCAGTTCCTCTACAAGTGCAGATACAAAGTGCTACTGAGTGCATGGAAGGTGAGGAAACAGATTATAGGGGAGACCAGATTCTGAAGTAAAGTTGATAACAGAGAACAGGGACTAGATTAGTGTCAGGGCAGAAACTCGCATGCCTTCCCAGCGTCAGTCTACTCACCGTGTGGTTTCTTCCCGCGTTAACTAGTCTGCCTCATGCTGCACTGTTGCATTACTTTAGGCATTTACTTAGCCTTAGCAGGGTGTTGGCACCCGTTCATGCGTATCACTTTGTTGAAATACATAACATGTTGCAGTATAGTATATAATTGCCTAGATGCGTATAATTTCATATAAACCCATGAAAATTAGAATCCGGATCTTTAAATTTCATATAACTGCCTGTCAAAGATAATATTAGGATGTTTGAAAAGCAATGATTAGTTAGCTAGTGTAGACCCCTATAGAAAAGGGTTACAAAGGAAAAAGGTTACAGTTCCATATAGACCAGTACAATGTGTAGATGTATACCACAAAAGTGAGTACACCCCTCACATTTTTGTAAATATTTTATTATATTTTTTCATGGAACAACACTGAAGATATGACACTTTGATAAAATGTAAAGTAGTCAGTGTACAGCTTGCATTACAGTGTAAATTTGGTGTGCCCTCTAAATAACTAAACTCACAGCCATTAGGCTATGTGCACACATTGCGGAATGGTGTGCGGATTTTTCCGCACTGTTTTTGCAAAATCCACAGGTAAACCGCACTGCGATTACCAGCGGATTTGCTGCAGATTTACCACAGCGGATTCCATCTGCGGTTTTACACCTGCGGATTCCTATTGAGGAGCAGGTGTAAACCGCTGCGGAATCCCCACAAAGAATTGACATGCTGCGGAAAATACAACGCTGCGTTTCCACACATTTTTTTTTTCCCAGCATGTGCACTACGGATTTTGCTTTCCATACGTTTACATGGTACTATACAACGCATGGAAAACAGCTGCAGCTCCGCAGTGTCAAATCCGCAGCAAAATCCGCAACGTGTGCACATAGCCTTAATGTCTAAAACGCTGGCAACAAAAGTGAGTAATTCTCAAGGAAGTCCATTTTAATGTTCAAATGCTCAATAAACCTTATTGAAAGGCTGCATAGAAGCCAATCAACAAGCTTTTCAGCTGTGGGCACTTCCACAGCCATCACAACCATGCCGAGTATAGGCATGTCTGTGAGTGGCCGGCGCACCACAAGACCTGGCCTGTATATCCTCCGGATCATTGGTATCGTACTCTGACTAGCGAAGGGGCAGAACGCAGCTTGAGTGCGGGACAATGTTAGGTTCCTTACTCTGCAACACATCCTGTGTGGGTGTACAGTGCAAAACATCCTGCGTGGGGGTTCTCTGCAAAACAGCCTCTGTGGGGGTTCTCTGCAAAAATAGCCTTTGTGGGGGTAGTCTGCATCCGTCTCTGTGGGGTTAGTTTGCACCCATCTCAGTGAGGGTACTCTGCAAAACAGCCTCTGTGTGGGTACTCTGCACCCATTTCTGTGGGGGCACTCTGCATTCGTCTCTGTGGGAGTATTGTGCACCAGTTTCTGTTACTGTATTCTGTAAAACAGCCTCTGTGGGGGTACTTTGCAAGTCAACCTCTGTGGTGGTACTCGCCAAAACAGCCTCTGTGGGCGTACTGGACAAAACAGCCTGTGTGACAGTTTGTTAGGGCCATGACTCATGCTGATCCGATTGAACCTCCGCTCTTGGAAGTTGTTTCAAGGGATGTCCCGCCAACGAGATCAGCAGGATAAAATCCTGGCCTACTGTCACGAATCATTAAGGGATTTGTGGCAGTTCTCGGTCTGCTGAAATGTAAATGTTGTTTATTCCTTTTGGTCCATCAAGTGTTAATATCAGTCTCTTGATGGCAGTTCTTTTAGGCTGTTCAGCTGATGTTGGTTGGTAATTACTCCCACCTCCCTTTAAATAACCCCATGATCCATCAGCTGATCATTGGGTATAGATTCTTCTATGCAGTCCAGCTAGTGGTGTGGAGCTCTCCTGTGACAGTGGTGTTGCTGCTGTTTGTATTCTGATTCCTGGTGCCATTTGCTCTGCTGCTGTGGAGCTTAGCAGTAGAGCCTGACCCGAGTATTTACCTTCTTGTCTATCCCATTTGTCTCTTCCACTGTGTGTTACCATCTGCAGTGGTGAGACTACCGTCTTTGCCAGCCAGTGCACTTGGCAATGTCAATAGAGGCGACAGTCAGGGAGTAGGCATGTGAAAGCGGTAAAGGGAAAGACCCGCATAGGGCATTAGGGGAGCTTAGGAACAGGCACAGATTGGTGTCAGGAAGTGTCCCATCCCTCGTTCCGTACCTTTAGGGCCTTCCTCTTCCTTTTTCTCCAGTCATATTTATATGCTGTGTGGTCCGCCAGACTTGCCAGTGTCCGAGCGTGACACCTACTTGCAGTCTGTGAGCACCCGCTTAAACACCCTGACGTCAGCTGCTGCATCGGCTCCAGTTCAAGCTGCAGCAACCTCGACAGTGACTACTCAGCGTGCAACTCATACACCAGTACCTGGACCTCCTCTCTGCATTGCCATGTTATGATCCCAAGCAGTGCCATGGGTTTATTAACCAGTACACGCTGCACTTTTAACTGCTGGCCAATCAGTTCCCCTCTGATCGGGCTAAAGTGGCATTCATAATGTCTCACTTAGGAGCAGAGGCCCTCTCTTATGGGAGAGAGGTGATCCTGTGACCTCGGATCTACAGTCCTTCCTGGAGGCATTCTGTAAGGTCTTCGATGAGCCAGGCCGTGTCACATCAGTCGCATCCAATCACCTCAGATTGTTTCAGGAAGGTCTAACTGTAAGTCAATATGCAGTCTGGTTCCCTACCCTGTCTTCCAAACTCGGCCAGAACGAGGCACTGGTAGCCACCGTCCGCGAGGGTTTGTTCAGAAGCATTAAAGACTAATTGGCTGGCTGAGACATTCCCGTTACCCTACATTACCTAATTTCCCTGGCTATCTGGATCAATTTCAGGTTTCAGGAACATACCAGAGAGGTAACAGGTGAGAGATATTTGCGCTAGGCTTTGTCCTTCCAGAGACTCCTCAATCCTCGAAAGCTCATGCAGATCAACCGTGCTAAGATGGCTGAGAAACAACAAGAGCACCGTCAAGCCAAGGAGTTTTGCTACTAATGTGGTGGCACAGATCATCTTATACTCTTATGTCCTGAGAAGTCGGGAAACTGCAAAGCTTAGGGTCTGTATGAGAGGCTTCCCTGGGCGAGAGTAATTCCTCTCCACCGCTGACAGACTATATCCGTATCATGTGGAGGTTTGCAGTTCGTTGAGTTAGCCTATCTGGATTCTCATAGAATCATAGAATTGTAAAGTTGGAAGGGACCTCCAGGGTCATTTGGTCCAACCCCCTACTCAAAGCAGGATTCACTAAATCATCCCAAACAGATGTCTGTCCAGCCTCTGTTTGAAAACTTCCATGGAAGGAGAACTCACCACCTCTCGTGGCAGCCTGTTCCACTCATTGATCACCCTAACTGTCAAAAAGTTTTTTCTAACATCTAATCTGTGTCTCCTCCCATTCAGTTTCATCCCATTGCTTCTAGTCTTTCCTTGTGCAAATGAGAATAAAGATGATCCTTCTACAATCTGACAGCCCTTAAGATATTTGTAGACAGCTAATAAGTTTCCCTTCAGTCTTCTCTTTTGCAAGCTAAACATTCCCAAAACCTGTAACCGTTCCTCATAGGACATGGTTTGTAGACCAGTCACCACTCTGGTCGCTCTTCTCTGAACTTGCTCCAGTTTGTTGATGTCTTTTTTTAAATGTGGTGTCCAAAACTGGACACAGTATTCCAGATGAGGTCTGACCAGTAGCATAGCAACCAAGGGGGCAGAGGGGGCGGGCGCCCCGGGCCCGATGCTCTGAGGGGGCCCACCCGGAGCTACGCTACTGTAACTGTATTGGCACGCGCAGCGCCCCGATACAGTTACATTCTGCTGAAGAGCAGGGAGAATCGATCTCCCTGCTCTGCTGCTATGGGGCCCCTGAGCAGGCAGGGGGCCCAGTGCCAGCAGTGGGCCCCCCGCCGTCATCGGAAGATCAGCTGTACTGGCATTTAGCCGATACAGCTGATCGCAATGATGGGAGATGGAGCACTGCGCTCCTTCTCCCATCATCCCCGTCAGTGTCGGCGTCTGACGTCGCTGACACTGACAGAGGGCGCGATGACGTCACTGCCCGGTGCCCGCTGTCAGGAGATCAGCGGGAGCAGCGCAGGAACCAGGAAGAAGAGGTTTGTTTTTTTTAATGGGTGCTGCTGCCTTATTACAGGGTCTGCCTATGGGGGAGCTGCCTTATTACAGGGTCTGACTATGAGGGCTGCCTTATTACAGGGTCTGACTATGGGGGGCTGCCTTATTGCAGGGTCTGACTGTAGGAGTGCTGCCTCATTACAGGGTCTGACTATGGGAGTGCCGCCTTATTACACAGTCTGACTATGGGAGTGCTGCCTTATTACAGGGTCTGACTATGGGGGCTGCCTTATTACAGGGTCTGACTACAGGGGTGCTGCCTTATTAAAGGGTCTGACTATAGGGGTGCTGCCTTATTACAGGGTCTGACTATAGGGGTGCTGCCTCATTACAGGGTCTGACTATAGGGGTGCTGCCTTATTACAGGGTCTGACTATAGGGGGGCTGCCTTATTACAGGGTCTGACTATGGGGGTGCTGCCTTATTACAGGGGCTGCCTTTTTACAGGGTCTGACAGTGGGGGTGCTGCCTTATTACAGGGTCTGACTATGGGGGCTGCCTTATTACAGGGTCTGACTATGGGGGTGCTGCCTCATTACAGGCTCTGATTATGGGGGTGCTGCTTCATTACAGGCTCTGGCTATGGGGGCTGCCGTATGCTATAGAGTCTGCCTATAGGGAGTGCATTATACTATACTGTGGACTATTTGGTGCATTATGCTACTGTATATAGAGGCTATCTAGGGGGCCATCATACAGTATGGAGATTACAGTGTGGGGGTCATTATACATTGTTGGAGCCATCAAACAGTTTGGGGGCTACTAAGGAGTCAGTATACTGTGTGGGTGCATTATACTGTGTATAAGAGAGCATCATGCTGTGTATAGGAGAGCTGTACAGGGGGAGACTCGGGACTTTATTAAATGTAAAGTGGGCACTTATTGTTATAGGGGAACTCAGGTTACTGTGGCTATCAAAGGGGCACACAGGGCATTATTACTTTCTAGGGGCAAAATATGGGCACTGTTGCTTAGCTCTATTCCTTCCATTCTCTATATGCCTTTTTCATTTTTATTGCCCAGATGTAGTACTTTGCATTTTTCCTTGTTAAAAACCATTGTTAGTTGCTGCCCACTGTTCCAGTTTATTTATATATTTTGAATCCTCTCTCTTCTCTAGTATTATCTATCCCTCCTAGCTTTGTGTCATCAGCAAATTTAATCAGTGTACCCTCAATTCCTTCATCTAAATCATTGATAAAGATGTTAAACAATACAGGGCCCAGGACAGAACCCTGTGGTACCCCACTTGAGACATTCTTCCAACTGGATGTGCAGCCATTTACGACCACTCTTTGGGTCCGATCACGTAGGCTACGTTCACATTTGCAGCCAGCGCCGCAGCGTCGGGCGCCGCAGCGGCGCCGCATGCGTCATGCGCCCCTATATTTAACATGGGGGCGCATGGACATGCGGCGCACTTGCGTTTTGCGCCGCATGCGTCGCTGCGGCGCCCGCGTCGGGGCGCAGAGGACGCAGCAAGTTGCATTTTTGCTGCGTCCAAATTCAATGAAAAAAACGACGCATGCGGCGCAAAACGCAGCGTTGTGCATGCGTTTTGCTGCGTTTTTGTTTGCGTTGTGCGCTGCGGCGCCGACGCTGCGGCGCACAACGCAAATGTGAACGTAGCCTAAGCCAGTTATGAATCCACCTAACAGTTGCCTTGTCCATTCTATACTTAGTCATTTTTTCAATAAGAATGGTGTGAAATACTTTGTCAAATGCTTTGCTGAAGTCAAGATATACTATATCTACAGCATTTCCCTGATCCACCAAGTCAGTGATTGTTTCGGCTGGAGACTTCATTCTGTTTCGGCTGGAGACTTCATGCAGCAAGCAGTGGTGGATCGGTACAAGATTCCTGCCTGACTCCTTCAGAATCTGTTGATGGTGGCATCTGTCGATGGAAGGACCCTATCAGGAGTCGTTCATGCTGTTACTGAGCAAGTGGAACTCTGGTTAGGAGTGCTGCATATGGAGAAGATTGTCTTTTATGTGCTGCCTGGCCTGTTACATCCACTTCTCCTAGGCCTTCGATAGGTACATATTCATGAGCCCATCCTAGACTGGAGATCCGGTGAGTTGCTTTGTTGGGGACAGTCATGAGAAATGTCTTGTCCCTGTACGTCCAGTCCGGCTGCTGGTGATGCCATCTACTCTGCCGGGTCTGCCACCCATCTTACGCTGACATCTTCGATAAGAAGGAGGCAGAGATCTTACCTCCTCACAGACCATAAGATTACCCCATTGACCTGCTCCCAGGATCCTCACCGTCTCAAGGTCATGTCTATCTTCTATCACAGGCAGAGACCCTAGCCATGTCGGAGTATGTAAGGGAGAATTTTGTAAAGGAGTAAATCCAGAAGTCTTTCTCCACTGGCAGAAGTTGTTTTCTTCTTTGTTAAGAAGGATGGAACTCTCTGGCCATGTATAGTGTGGAAGAGTGGCTCACTCAGCTGACACAGAGGTAGGCACAGGGACACTCTTTAAGTCCTTTCATGAGTTTATTATAAATATACGGTATAAACCATGGTGAGGACAAAGTAAACATGGCCCCTCAGGGCAAAACATGAAAATAAAACAAAATAGTATAACACAGTCCATTCATGTGCAGGGAAAACATCCTGCTCAGCAGAAATCGGCATCCAAAGGTTCAGCTTTCCTTCACAGGACACAACGCACTGGAGCTCCACTCTCCAGGCCTACCGAATACTGACTGCCTCTGGAAGCCAGCTATTTAAGCCCAAGACCACACACTGGGGTGGAGATAAGGTGGACATCTCCTCCCACCCGCTCTATGGATGTCTACATAAAAGCCAGCCATTGTAACAAATTAGCTTAACCCCTCCAGCACGTAGTGTGCTGGAGGAAAAACTGGGTTTTATATCACTGACACCATCAAGCGTAGTGAAACATATCTCCCCTCCAGTACTTTACCAGTAACTTAGTCACAATAGAGTATAGAGGCCTCAACCTGATCATGATCAAGAACAAATTTCCTTTGCCAAAACTTCCAAAGTTGTTTGATCATCTTAGACGTGCCAGAATCTTCACCAAGATGTATCTGAGGGGAGCCTACAACCTAACTTACATAAGCCAAAGATATGAGTTGAAGACTGCTTTCAACACCAGAGACAACCACTATGAGTACTGGGTTATGCCATTGGGGCTCAGTAATGCCCCAGCCGGCAGCCAGAAATTTGTGGTTTATCGGGAAGATATCCTGGCTTTCTCCCCAGGATCTGCCTTCTCATAGGAGAAACGTGTACCAGGTCTTGCAAAGATTTAAGGAGAATCGCCTGTACGATAAATTTGAAAAATGCATCTTTGAACAGTCCTCACTGCATTTCCTAGAGTATATAATTTCAGACATGGGTTTAAAGATGGATCCAGAGAAGGTATCTTTAATTCTCGAATGGCAGCATCCTGCTGGCGTCAAGGCAATTCAGCGATTCCTAGGATTTGCTAACTACTACAGCCAGTTTATTCCTCATTTCCCGTCTCACACCATACACATCTCAGGGATGATCTGTAAGGGCTCCTATCCAAAGGTTTGGTCTCCGGAGGTTAAGAATGCATTTCATTCCCTAAAACTGACCTTCTCCTCTGCTCCTGTACTTCATAGGCCTGAAATCAACAAAAAATTCTTCCTGGAAGTGGATGCTTTATCCTCTGGGGCAGTTCTCAAGCAGAAGTCTTCCTCTGGCTGAATGGTCACCGGCGGTTTCTTCTCTGCTCCTGAACACAACTACTTGAAGAGTTATTAGCGATTAAGATGGCTGTAGAGGCGTGGCATCATCATCTTGAAGAGCAGTCTATCCAATCATCATATACACCAACCAAAAAAACCAGGCTAATCTGCAGTCAGCACAAAGGCTGAATTCACGCCAGATTAGGCGGTCACTGTTCTTTGCCCGCTTTTACTTTGTTTTGCATTTTCGGCAGGCAGACAAGAATGTCAAAGCCAACATGCTTTCTAGGTCTTTCTTACCCACCAGCCAAGAAGAAGAACCCCAACTTAACTTCAAGACTTCCAACATGATTACTGTGGCTCTGGTCAGGGATGACTAGTGTCGGAATCGGAAATGAGGCAAGTCCTGCTGTAAGGCACTCCTCAAAGGTGGCTGGTTATGCTGGGCAGAGAAAGACTCTGCAACTTATTTCAAGTCATTTTTGGTGGCCTACCATGCAAAAGGATATTCTGGAATTCGTTTCAGCCTGTCCTTCCTGTGCTTGTAACAAGACTCCCAGGCAACTCAAGTCTGGGCAACTTCTACCACTAGCACATTGCCATGGTCTTTATTTCTGACCTCCTTGTGTCCTCCGGATGCACCGTCATCTTTGTAGTGGTGGACTGCTTCTCAAAGATGTCTCCTTTTACTCCATTACCTGGTGTTCTGTCTACTCCCTAGCTCGCCGAGAGGTTTATTCAGCATATCTTCCACCTTCTTGGGTTTCCTCTTCACATCGTATCTGTATTCTGTATTTTCATGACTATGAAAATTGTACATTCACACTGAAGGCATCAAAACTATGAATTAACACATGTGGAATTATATACTTAACAAAAAAGTGTGAAACAAATGAAATTATGTGTTATATTCTAGGTTCTTCAAAGTAGCCTTTTGCTTTGATGACTGCTTTGCACACTCTTGGCATTCTCTTGATGAGCTTCAAGAGGTAGTCACCGGGAATGGTCTTCCAACAATCTTGAAGGAGTTCCCAGAGATGCTTAGCACTTGTTGGCCCTTTTGCCTTCACTCTGCGGTCCAGCTCACCCCAAACCATCTCGATTGGGTTCAGGTCTGGTGACTATAAAGGCCAGGTCATCTGGCGTAGCACCCCATCACTCTCCTTCTTGGTCAAATAGCCCTTAAACAGCCTGGAGGTGTGTTTGGGGTCATTGTCCTGTTGAAAAATAAATGATAGTCGAACTAAGCGCAAACGGGATGGAATAGCATGCCGCTGCAAGATGCTGTGGTAGCCATGCTGGTTCAGTATGCCTTCAATTTTGAATAAATCCCCAACAGTGTCACCAGCAAAGCACCCCCACACCTCCTCCATGCTTCACGGTGGGAACCAGGCATGTAGAGACCATCCGTTCACCTTTTCTGCGTTGCACAAAGACACGGTGGTTGGAACCAAAGATCTCCAATTTGGACTCATCAGACCAAAGCACAGATTTCCACTGGTCTAATGTTCATTCTTTGTTTTCTTTAGCCCAAACAAGTCTCTTCTGCTTGTTGCCTGTCCTTAGCAGTGGTTTTCAAGCAGCTATTTTACCATGAAGGCCTGCTGCACAGTCTCCTCTTAACAGTTGTTGTAGAGATGTGTCTGCTGCTAGAACTCTGTGTGGCATTGACCTGGTCTCTAACCTGAGCTGCTGTTAACCTGTGACTTCTGAGGCTGGTGACTTGGATAAACTTATCCTCAGAAGCAGAGGTGACTCTTGGTCTTCCTTTCCTGGGGCGGTCCTCATGTGAGCCAGTTTCTTTGTAGCGCTTGATGATTTTTGCCACTGCACTTGGGGACACTTTCAAAGTTTTCCCAATTTTTCAAACTGACTGACCTTCATTTCTTAAAGTCATGATGGCCACTCGTTTTTCTTTACTTAGCTGCTTTTTTCTTGCCATAATACAAATTCTAACAGGTTATTCAGTAGGACTATCAGCTGTGTATCCACCAGACTTCTGCACAACACAACTGATGATCCCAACCCCAGTTATAAGGCAAGAAATGACACTTATTAAACCTGACAGGGCACACCTGTGAAGTGAAAACCATTCCCGGTGACTACCTCTTGAAGCTCATCAAGAGAATGCCAATAGTGTGCAAAGCAGTCATCAAAGCAAAAGGTCACTACTTTGAAGAGCCTAGAATATAACACATAATATCAGTTGTTTCACACTTTTTTGTTAAGTATATAATTCCACATGTGTTAATTTATAGTTTTGATGCCTTCAGTGTGAATGTACAATTTTCATAGTCATGAAAAAAGAGAAAACTCTTTAAATGAGAAGGTGTGTCCAAACTTTTGGTCTGTACTGTATATACAGTGAGGGGGCATTATACTGTGAATAAGAGAGCATCATACTGTGTATAGGGGAGCTGTACAGGGGGGAGACTCGGGACATTATTATATGTAAAGTGGGCACTTATTGTTATAAGGGAACTGGGGTTACTGTGGCTGGCAAAGGGGCACACATAGGGCATTATTACTTTCTAGGGGACAAAATGTAGGCATGTCGCCCCCATATGCAGCATGTCACCCCCATGTGCAGCACCATGTCACCCCCATAACCTCCCCATGCTCACCCAAATAGCCCATACACATGAAGAACGATGAAATGACGTCATTGCGTCAGCTGTTTCACACCCTCATTGGTTGAGGAAGTGGCCGTAGGGCCGGACTGAGACAGCCAGAGGGCCGCATGTGGCCCGCACTTTGCCCAGGTCTGCTTTAGAAGGTTGGTTTAGAATTTATAGGGCACACAGTAGGTGCAGTGATAGGGTCACATACGGCAACAGCGGCTCAGCATTGGGATATCAGCAGGATGAGGAGTTTGTGTAGGTTGGGAATAGTCTCATTTGGGACAGTGCTGAAAACATGAGACGTGAAATGTGTCTTTGATATAATATCTGCAGCTGAGTCCTGTCATGTCGGTCTGGACCAGATGGACAAGATATGAAAAGTGAACGACATCATCAGAAAGAATGTCCTCTGTAAGTCACCATCTGTGACTGTGGTTATATGTTCCGTAGGATTGGTATCTACTACTGACCATAAGGCGGTAATATCAGTGGTGGTCTTCGTATAGATTATTTTCAGCAACAGCGCGGTCATCTGCTGATGTCCTCCTCCACTATTACGGTGTGTCACCTAGTTGTAATCAAGGTTACCTGGTTTGGGGCCCACTGAGAAGTTTCATTCCCCCCCCCCCCCCCCCCCGAAACAAGACCCCAACTACACCTCTGATAAGAATATATAGACAAACTATTCTGTTCTATTAAATATGGGGATGTGCTGAGGTTTGACACTTCTGGAAGATTGTTATCTCCGGAGGAACAAAGGATCGGAAACGATGACATCGAACACGCCCAATTCTTACATTGTCCCTCAGAGTGTGTGCACAGTCTAGGCTGTTCCTGCCGTATATGAGCAGCCTACGGGGGTTTACCGGTTTCATAAAGCTTGTCCCCCAGCTGCTGTTTTATTTAATAAAAAAAAGAAAAAATGTTTTTCTTATCCTCCCGATCTAGCACTGCATCTCCACCATTGCGCCTGGGGGTCTGTAATTGTCTGCAGTTCTAACATCACACTGTCAGCGCTGCAGCCAATCAGTGATCTCAGCAGATTGTGCAGTAAATTTGGTCAGAGCTGCTTGGTTGCAGTTGCTGTCACCACGACATCAGTGCTGCAGACAATAAGGGTATGTGCACACGGTCAGTAATTGGCAATGCTTTGGATGTAGCACATGTCCGCTGGGCCCAAAGCGCTGCTGACTTTTGAACACAGATGAATCCGCATGTGTTCATTGAACCGTACAGATTCACCGTGTCCTATACATTGTAAGGCCGGCGTCACACTAGGCGTAAGACAATATGGTCCGTTTTTTACGGCCGTAATACACAGAAATGTTCACAAAATAGTGATCCGTATGTCATCCGTAGGCAGGGTGTGGCAGCGTATTTTGCGCATGGCATCCTCCGTATGTAATCTGTATGGCATCCGTACTGCGATATTTTCTCGCAGGCTTGCAAAACCGACATCTAATGGATTTATGTGCTCAAATGTTCGGTAAAACATATATACAGTGTATATATACACTGTTATGATTTTCCCAATGGCAGGGAAATCTAAATAACAACGGACTAGCTCTCGGGTGATGGGAACTAAAGTGACCGTGACCTGAACCTGACACGACACTGGAAGTAGCCGGGGAGTGTTTCCTACGATGCCCTAGACACCACGCGCCAGCCGGAGATCTAACTACCCCTATCAGAGGAATATACAGGCCTGCCTTACCTCCAGAGATGAACCCCAAAAGGAGATAGCAGTCCCCCACAGATATTGACGGTGAATCAAGAGGAAAAGACATATACGTAGGATGAACAGCAGATTTAGCACAGTGAGGTCCGCTTACTAGATAGCAGAAGTACAGGAAAGAGTCACTTCACGGTCAACTTCAAAACACTACTCAAAAACACCATCCTGAAATTACTTTAAAACTCCAGTGACAACTCATGCCACTGGAGTGGCAATTTCAGTCCACGAGAGCTTCCAGCTACAGAGAGTCACATTGCAAATAGCTGGACAAAAATAGCATTAACTAGAAACAAAATACAACTTAGCTGAACAGGATCTTGAGGCAGGAGAATGCAACAGAATGCTACTGATACATTGTTGGCCGGCATCGGACCAGCAGCCAAGCAGCCTTAAATAGGAAACTCCCCTAATGGGTGTCAACAGGTGATCAAGGATAGAAGAAGGCAAATAAGTGGCAATACCATAAAACACCACCGGGGGAGCCCACAAACAGAATTCACAACAGTACCCCCCCCTTAAGGAGGGGGCACCGAACCCTCACCAGAACCACCAGGGCGATCTGGATGAGCACTATGGAATGCACGAACCAAATCAGGAGCATGAACATCAGATGCTGTCACCCAAGAATTATCCTCCTGACCATAGCCTTTCCACTTAACCAGATATTGAAGTTTCCGTCTGGAAACACGGGAGTCCAAGATCTTTTCCACCACATACTCCAACTCACCCTCAACCAGCACAGGAGCAGGAGGATCAGCAGACGGAACAACCGGCATCTCATACCTCCGCAATAATGACCGATGAAAAACATTATGAATAGTAAAAGATGCTGGGAGGTCCAAACGAAAGGACACAGGATTGAGAACCTCCAGAATCCTATAAGGGCCGATAAACCGAGGCTTAAACTTAGGAGACGAGACCTTCATAGGAACAAATCGAGAAGACAACCAAACCAGGTCCCCAACACAAAGACGAGGACCGACACGCCGATGACGATTAGTGAACTGTTGAGTCTTCTCCTGGGACAACTTCAGATTGTCCACAACCTGTCCCCAAATCTGATGCATTCTATCAACCACAGCATCTACTCCAGGACAATCCGAAGACTCCAATTGACCGGACGAAAAGCGAGGGTGAAACCCTGAATTACAAAAAAATGGAGAAACCAAAGTGGCAGAACTGGCCCGATTGTTAAGGGCAAACTCTGCCAATGGCAAAAAATCAAGCCAATCGTCCTGATCAGCGGACACAAAACACCTCAAGTAAGTCTCCAAGGTCTGATTAGTACGCTCAGTCTGGCCATTAGTCTGAGGATGGAATGCAGACGAAAAAGACAAGTCGATGCCCATCCTGGCACAGAACGCCCGCCAAAATCTAGACACAAACTGAGTACCCCTGTCAGACACTATATTCTCAGGAATACCATGCAAACGCACAACATTCTGAAAAAATAGAGGGACCAGCTCAGAGGAGGAGGGCAATTTGGGCAAAGGTACCAAGTGAACCATCTTGGAAAAACGGTCACACACCACCCAGATGACGGACATCCTACGAGAAACAGGAAGGTCAGAAATAAAGTCCATAGAGATGTGCGTCCAAGGCCTCTTAGGAATAGGCAAGGGCAACAACAACCCGCTGGCCCGGGAACAGCAGGGCTTAGCCCGAGCACAAACATCACAAGACTGCACAAAAATACGTACATCTCGAGACAAAGAAGGCCACCAGAAGGACCTAGACACCAGATCCCTGGTGCCAAAAATTCCAGGATGACCTGCCAACGCGGAAGAGTGAACCTCCGAAATAACTCTACTGGTCCAGTCATCAGGGACAAACAGTCTACCAGGCGGACAGCGATCAGGCCTATCCACCTGAAACTCCTGCAAAGAGCGCCGCAGGTCTGGGGAGACAGCTGACAATATCACCCCATCCTTCAGGATGCCAGTAGGTTCGGAATCACC
This sequence comes from Ranitomeya variabilis, assembly GCF_051348905.1. Lineage (NCBI taxonomy): Eukaryota > Metazoa > Chordata > Amphibia > Anura > Dendrobatidae > Ranitomeya > Ranitomeya variabilis. The sequence continues at coordinate 657,117,924 of NC_135234.1, forward strand.
AGGCGAGTCAGGCTCAAAACTCCTAGAGAGGGCATCCGCCCTCACATTCTTAGACCCAGGCAGATATGAGACCACAAAGTTAAATCGAGAGAAAAACAACGACCAGCGCGCCTGTCTAGGATTCAGACGCCTGGCTGACTCAAGATAAATTAGATTTTTGTGGTCAGTCAAGACCACCACCTGGTGTCTAGCACCCTCAAGCCAATGACGCCACTCCTCAAATGCCCACTTCATGGCCAAGAGCTCCCGATTTCCAACATCATAATTTCGCTCAGCGGGCGAAAACTTTCGAGAGAAAAACGCATATGGTCTCATCACTGAGCAGTCAGGACCTTTCTGCGACAAAACTGCACCTGCTCCGATCTCGGAAGCATCTACTTCAACCTGGAACGGGAGCGAAACATCAGGCTGGCGCAACACAGGAGCAGAAGAAAAGCGGCGCTTAAGCTCCCGAAAGGCCTCCACAGCCGCAGAGGACCAATTAGCAACATCAGCACCCTTCTTGGTCAAATCAGTCAAAGGTTTAGCAATGGCAGAAAAACCCGCTATGAATCGGCGATAGAAATTAGCAAATCCCAAGAATTTCTGAAGACTCTTTAGAGAAGTAGGTTGTATCCAATCACAAATAGCCTGAACCTTAACAGGGTCCATCTCCATAGATGAAGGGGAAAAAATATATCCCAGAAAGGAAATTCTCTGAACCCCAAAAATACACTTTGAGCCCTTCACAAATAGAGAATTAGCTCGTAAAACCTGAAAAACTCTCCTGACCTGTTGAACATGAGATTCCCAGTCCTCTGAAAAAATCAAAATATCATCCAAATACACAATCATAAATTTATCCAGATATTCACGGAAAATATCGTGCATAAAGGACTGAAAAACGGAAGGGGCATTCGCGAGACCGAAAGGCATTACCAAATACTCAAAATGGCCTTCAGGCGTATTAAATGCGGTCTTCCACTCATCCCCCTGCTTAATCCGCACCAAATTATACGCACCACGTAGATCGATCTTAGTGAACCACTTCGCCCCCTTTATGCGAGCAAAAAGATCAGTCAGTAAAGGTAACGGGTACTGGTATTTAACTGTAATCTTATTCAGAAGTCGATAGTCGATACAAGGTCTCAATGGACCATCCTTTTTACCCACAAAGAAAAACCCTGCCCCCAATGGAGACAAAGAGGGGCGAATATGACCATTTTCCAAAGATTCTCTGATATACTCCCGCATAGCAGTATGTTCAGGTACAGACAAATTAAACAAGCGACCCTTAGGAAATTTACTACCGGGAATCAACTCAATAGCGCAGTCACACTCTCTGTGAGGGGGGAGAGAATCAGTTTTAGGCTCCTGAAAGACATCATAAAAATCTGACAGAAATGCTGGGATCTCAGAGGGAGTAGATGATGAAATAGGAACCAAAGGTGCATCCCCATGAATCCCCCGACATCCCCAGCTCAGCACAGACATTGATCTCCAGTCCAAGACTGGATTATGAATTTGTAACCATGGTAATCCAAGTACTAATACGTCATGTAGATTATATAACACAAGGAAACGAATAATCTCCTGATGGTCTGGGGAAAGATGCATAGTCACTTGTGTCCAATATTGTGGTTTATTGCTAGCCAAAGGTGTAGAATCAATACCCTTTAAGGGAATAGAAACCTCCAGAGGCTCTAAATCAAACCCACAACGCTTGGCAAAGGACCAATCCATGAGACTCAGAGCGGCGCCAGAATCCACATAAGCATCCACAGTAACAGATGATAAAGTACAAATCAATGTCACGGACAAAAGGAATTTAGACTGCAAGGTACCCATAGAAAAAGATTTATCAACCTTTTTATCAACCTTCTTTATGCGTTTAGAGCATGCTGATATAACATGAGCTGGATCTCCACAATAGAAGCACAACCCATTTTTGCGCCTGTAATTCTGTCGTTCGCCTCTAGACAATACACTATCGCATTGCATATGCTCTGGTGCCTTTTCAGAGGTCACCGCCAAATGATGCACAGGTTTTTGCTCAGAAGATACCGCCATATGGTGCACAGGTTTTTGCTCAAAAGATACCGCCATATGGTGCACAGATTTTTGCTCAGAAGATACCGCCATATGGTGCACAGATTTGCGCTCCCGTAAACGCCGATCAATCTGGATAGCCAATTTCATGGCATCATTCAGACCTGTAGGCACAGGGAACCCCACCATGACATCCTTCACGGCATCAGAGAGACCTTCTCTGAAATTAGCTGCTAGAGCGCACTCATTCCATTTAGTAAGCACCGACCATTTACGAAATTTCTGGCAGTATATCTCAGCTTCATCTTGCCCTTGGGAAAGAGCTATCAAGGCTTTCTCAGCCAAAATCTCTAAATTAGGTTCTTCATAAAGCAACCCCAAAGCCAGAAAAAACGCATCTACATTTAATAACGCAGGATCCCCTGGCGACAATGCAAATGCCCAACTTTGTGGGTCACCCCGCAATAGAGAAATAACAATTTTAACCTGTTGCGCAGGATCACCAGCAGAGCGAGATTTCAGAGACAAAAACAATTTACAATTCTCTCTGAAATTCAAAAAACGGGATCTGTCTCCGGTAAAAAATTCAGGCATAGGGATCTTAGGTTCAGACATTGGAGCACGTATAACAAAATCTTGTAAGTTCTGGACCTTTGAAGCCAGGTTATTCAGACCTGCAACCAAACTCTGTGGATCCATGATTCAAACAGGTGTAACCAAAGCCATTCAGAGATTAAGAGGAAAGGAAAAAAAAAAAAAAAAAAAAGGCTGAAGACTGCAGTTTAAGCAAGGAGTACAAATAAGCACTAAGGTGCACTTTCCAAACACAGAAGGAGAAAAAAAAAAACCTTTTCATATCCTTTCCTGCTTTAGTGCATAGTTTTAACACATGGGGCCGGCCAAACTGTTATGATTTTCCCAATGGCAGGGAAATCTAAATAACAACGGACTAGCTCTCGGGTGATGGGAACTAAAGTGACCGTGACCTGAACCTGACACGACACTGGAAGTAGCCGGGGAGTGTTTCCTACGATGCCCTAGACACCACGCGCCAGCCGGAGATCTAACTACCCCTATCAGAGGAATATACAGGCCTGCCTTACCTCCAGAGATGAACCCCAAAAGGAGATAGCAGTCCCCCACAGATATTGACGGTGAGTCAAGAGGAAAAGACATACGTAGGATGAACAGCAGATTTAGCACAGTGAGGTCCGCTTACTAGATAGCAGAAGTACAGGAAAGAGTCACTTCACGGTCAACTTCAAAACACTACTCAAAAACACCATCCTGAAATTACTTTAAAACTCCAGTGACAACTCATGCCACTGGAGTGGCAATTTCAGTCCACGAGAGCTTCCAGCTACAGAGAGTCACATTGCAAATAGCTGGACAAAAATAGCATTAACTAGAAACAAAATACAACTTAGCTGAACAGGATCTTGAGGCAGGAGAATGCAACAGAATGCTACTGATACATTGTTGGCCGGCATCGGACCAGCAGCCAATCAGCCTTAAATAGGAAACTCCCCTAATGGGTGTCAACAGGTGATCAAGGATAGAAGAAGGCAAATAAGTGGCAATACCATAAAACACCACCGGGGGAGCCCACAAACAGAATTCACAACAATACACTCACCGGCCACTTTATTAGGTACACCTGTCCAACTTCTTGTTAACACTTAATTTCTAATCAGCCAATCACATGGCGGCAACTCAGTGCATTTAGGCATGTAGACATGGTCAAGACAATCTCCTGCAGTTCAAACCGAGCATCAGTATGGGGAAGAAAGGTGATTTGAGTGCCTTTGAACGTGGCATGGTTGTTGGTGCCAGAAGGGCTGGTCTGAGTATTTCAGAAACTGCTGATCTACTGGGATTTTCACGCACAACCATCTCTAGGGTTTACAGAGAAAGTCCGAAAAAGAAAAAAAATCCAGTGAGCGGCAGTTCTGTGGGCGGAAATGCCTTGTTGATGCCAGAGGTCAGAGGAGAATGGGCAGACTGGTTCGAGCTGATAGAAAGGCAACAGTGACTCAAATCGCCACCCGTTACAACCAAGGTAGGCCTAAGAGCATCTCTGAACGCACAGTGCGTCGAACTTTGAGGCAGATGGGCTACAGCAGCAGAAGACCACACCGGGTACCACTCCTTTCAGCTAAGAACAGGAAACTGAGGCTACAATTTGTACAAGCTCATCGAAATTGGACAGTAGAAGATTGGAAAAACGTTGCTTGGTCTGATGAGTCTCGATTTCTGCTGCGACATTCAGATGGTAGGGTCAGAATTTGGCGTAAACAACATGAAAGCATGGATCCATCCTGCCTTGTATGGAGCATCTTTGGGATGTGCAGCCGACAAATCTGCGGCAACTGTGTGATGCCATCATGTCAATATGGACCAAAATCTCTGAGGAATGCTTCCAGCACCTTGTTGAATCTATGCCACGAAGAATTGAGGCAGTTCTGAAGGCAAAAGGGGGTCCAACCCGTTACTAGCATGGTGTACCTAATAAAGTGGCCGGTGAGTGTATATATATATATATATATATATATGTCATTGAGACACATATATATATATATTCTGTATTTATATTTAATTCAGCGCGATATATGTGAAAAGCCGGTAATTCAATTGCCGGCTTTTCATTTCTCCTTCACAAACCTGACAGGATATGAGACATGGTTTACATACAGTAAACCATCTCATATCCCTTTTTTTTTGCATATTCCACACTACTAATGTTAGTAGTGTGTATGTGCAAAATGTGGGCACTCTAGCTTGTAAAATAAAGGGTTAAATGGTGGAAAAAATTGGCGTGGGCTCCCACACAATTTTCTCCACCAGAGTGGTAAAGCCAGTGACTGAGGGCAGATATTAATAGCCTAGAGAGGGTCCATGGTTATTGCCCCCCCCCCCCTGGCTAAAAACATCTGCCCCCAGCCACCCCAGAAAAGGCACATCTGGAAGATGCGCCTATTCTGGCACTTGGCCACTCTCTTCCCACTTCCGTGTAGCGGTGGGATATGGGGTAATGAAGATTAATGTCACCTTGCTATTGTAAGGTGACATTAAGCCAGATTAATAATGGAGAGGCGTCAATTATGAAACCTATCCATTATTAATCCAATAGTACGAAATGGTTAATAAAACACACACATTATTTAAAAGTATTTTAATGAAATAAAGACACAGGTTGTTGTAATATTTTATTATACTGGTAATCCACCTGAAGACCCTCGTTCTGTAACAAAGGAAAAATAAAAAAACAACAATATCTCATACCTTCCGTCGCTCAGGTCAAGTCCTACGAAGTAAATCCATCTGAAGGGGTTAAATCATTTTAAAGCCAGGAGCTGTGCTAAAGCAGTGCTCCTGGCTGTAAAACCACCGGGAATGAATGGATTGCAGGGGAATGACCTGTAGTTACCTTGAGTTGTGGTGAGGCGCCCTCTGCTGGATGTCCTCATGAACTGGAGCCTGGTAAAAGTTCCCACGCTCGAGTTCATATGAGGACATCCAGCAGAGGGCGCCTCCCTGCAACTCAAGGTAACTACAGGTCATTCCCCTGCAATCCATTCATTCCGGGGGTTTTACAGCCACGAGCACTGCTTTAGCACAGCTCCTGGCTGTAAAATGATTTAACCCCTTCAGATGGATTTACTTCGTGGGACTTGACCTGAGCGACGGAAGGTATGAGATATTGTTTTTTTATTTTTCCTTTGTTACAGAACGAGGGTCTTCAGGTGGATTATCAGTATAATAAAATATTACAACAACCTGTGCCTTTATTTCATTAAAATACTTTTAAATAATGTGTGTGTTTTATTAACCATTTCGTACTATTGGATTAATAATGGATAGGTGCCATAATTGACGCCTCTCCATTATTAATCTGGCTTAATGTCACCTTACAATAGCAAGGTGACATTAACCCTTCATTACCCCATATCCCACCGCTACAGGGAGTGGGAAGAGAGAGGCCAAGTGCCAGAATAGGCACCGCTGCGTATTTCTCGCAAGTCACACTGTTGGTCTGTGTGTAATCTGTATTTTTCTCACCCCCATAGACTTTCATTGGCGATTTTTTTGCGCATTACGGTGACAAACGCAGCATGCTGCGATTTTGTACGGCCATAGAAGACCGTATATTACGGATCAGTAAAATACAGCTGATAGGAGCTGGGACATAGAGAATCATTGGGCCGTGTGTAATGCGTATTTTACGGGTGTATTTTCTGCGCTCATACGTCCGTAAAACTCGCCAGTGTGACGCCGGCCTAAGGGTTAAATTCATCTTGCATCTCGGCAAGATAAATAGACATGCTGTGGTCTGGAGAGTCGCGCCGTATGTCCATCTCCATGGGTGAGCCGCAGGCGTCTGTGAACACCTAATGGGCAGGGGATTTCTTGAAATCCCATCCACAATGCTGTAGCATCTGGATGCAGTGGGTGGAACGCTGCCCAAGTACACAGCGTCCAACCCGCAGCGTTTACTGACCGCGAGCACAAACCCATCCAGGCCGCAGCTGTCACCTGACGAGTGTCACATCTGTCCAAAATAGTCATCAGGCAGTGACCGGTTGCCTTGACGACTGTACAGCCCATCATGGCTTTGCCTGTAAAACCCCTCAGTGACTAAAATACGTTGTCTCAATAAGGGGTTAATACATTCTACATAAAACCTGCACAAAAAGAATATGTTTTATTGCAGCCTCCCTGTAGTGCGGCTGTGCCGGGAGAAGCTTTGCTCGCAGCTCCGCCACCTCTCACCTGCGACAGTACAGGCTCGGCCTATGGCGCACCGCACAGCAGGCACAACCAGGAAGCCGAAGTCTGCAGCCATGGAGGAGGAGAGCGGCCTGGCTGCCGAGCTGCCGCGGGATGTCTGCTCTCTCTTCTCGGACACCTACACAGAGGAGAGCGGCTTCAAGTTCTGCGGCCGAGAGCTGCGGATAACACAGCACTTTGGCGCCAATCTCGGGGTAGCTGCACCGGTGTGGGACGCGGTGAGTACACAGTACAACATGGAGGCGGCGAGCGCCGAGCAAGCGCCACATGGGAGGGAGGGAGCCGTGCCCTGCCTGCGCCACATGCGAGGGAGGGAGCCGTGCCCTGCCTGCGCCACATGCGAGGGAGGGAGCCGTGCCCTGCCTGCGCCACATGCGAGGGAGGGAGCCGTGCCCTGCCTGCGCCACATGTGAGGGACGGAGCCGTGCCCTGCCTGCGCCACATGTGAGGGACGGAGCCGTGCCCTGCCTGCGCCACATGTGATGGAGGGAGCCGTGCCCTGCCTGCGCCACATGCGAGGGAGGGAGCCGTGCCCTGCCTGCGCCACATGGGAGGGAGGGAGCCGTGCCCTGCCTGCGCCACATGGGAGGGAGCCGTGCCCTGCCTGCGCCACATGCGAGGGAGGGAGCCGTGCCCTGCCTGCGCCACATGCGAGGGAGGGAGCCGTGCCCTGCCTGCGCCACATGTGAGGGACGGAGCCGTGCCCTGCCTGCGCCACATGTGAGGGACGGAGCCGTGCCCTGCCTGCGCCACATGTGATGGAGGGAGCCGTGCCCTGCCTGCGCCACATGGGAGGGAGGGAGCCGTGCCCTGCCTGCGCCACATGGGAGGGAGGGAGCCGTGCCCTGCCTGCGCCACATGTGATGGAGGGAGCCGTGCCCTGCCTGCGCCACATGTGAAGAAGGGAGCCGTGCCCTGCCTGCGCCACATGCGAGGGAGGGAGCCGTGCCCTGCCTGCGCCACATGCGAGGGAGGGAGCCGTGTCCTGCCTGCGCCCCATGCGAGGGAGGGAGCCGTGCCCTGCCTGCGCCCCATGTGATGGAGGGAGCCGTGCCCTGCCTGCGCCACATGCGAGGGAGGGAGCCGTGCCCTGCCTGCGCCACATGTGATGGAGGGAGCCGTGCCCTGCCTGCGCCACATGTGATGGAGGGAGCCATGCCCTGCCTGCGCCACATGGGAGGGAGGGAGCCGTGCCCTGCCTGCACCACATGTGAAGAAGGGAGCCGTGCCCTGCCTGCGCCACATGCGAGGGAGGGAGCCGTGCCCTGCCTGCGCCACATGCGAGGGAGGGAGCCGTGTCCTGCCTGCGCCCCATGCGAGGGAGGGAGCCGTGCCCTGCCTGCGCCACATGCGAGGGAGGGAGCCGTGCCCTGCCTGCGCCACATGTGAGGGACGGAGCCGTGCCCTGCCTGCGCCACATGCGAGGGACGGAGCCGTGCCCTGCCTGCGCCACATGCGAGGGAGGGAGCCGTGTCCTGCCTGCGCCACATGTGAGGGACGGAGCCACGCTCTGCCTGCGCCACATGCGAGGGACAGAGCCGTTCCCTGCCTGCGCCACATGTGTAAGAGGGATACAAATATTTGGTATCGCTTCATTAGGAAACGTCCAGTTTATCAAAGTATAAAATACATTAATCCCATTAGTGAAAGGCGTAAAGACGAAAAAAATCCATAATGGCTACCGTATATACTCGAGTATAAGCTGAGCTTTTCAGCCCATTTTTTTAGGCTGAAAATGCCCCTCTCGGCTTATACTCGAGTCATTGTCCCAGGGGGAGCGGCGGCTGTGACATACTCACCTGCTCCCGGCGCGGTCCTTGCATCTCCGGTCTCTGACAGCTTCTTCCTGTATTGAGTGGTCACATGGTACCGCTCATTACAGTAATGAATATGGACCCGACTCTACTCTCATAGAGGTGGAGCCGCATAATCATTACTGTAATGAGCGGTAACGGTGACCGCTCAACGCTGGAAGAAGCTGTCAGAGACCGGAGTTGCAGGGACCGCGCCGGGAGCAGGTGAGTATAATGGGGATTGGGAGCGCTGCGCAATATTCACCTTTCCTCGTTCTGGGCGCCGCTCCGTCTTCCGTGTCCTCTGCAGTGACGCTCAGGTCAGAGGCGCGATGACGTGGTTAGTCCATGCCCTCTGCCTCAACGTTAGTGCGGAAGACACAGCGGCGCCGGAACGAGGACCGGTGAATATAGCAAGTGCCGGGGGCCTGAGCGATGAGAGGTGAGTATGTGATTTTTTTATTTATTTTTTTAAATTGCAGCCACAGCATATAGGAGCATCTTATGGGGCCATAATCAACATTTGTGCAGCATTATATGGGGCAAATATCTCTATGGAGCATTTTATGGGGCCATAATCAACATTTGTGCAGCATTATATTGGGCTAATGTCTCTGTGGAGCATCTTATGGGGCCATTATTAACCTTTGTGCAGCATTATATGGGGCATATTTTAATATGGAGCATCTTATGGGGCCCATCATGAACTGTATGGAGCATTATATGGGGCTCCTGATTCAATATGGATATTCAAAAACACGTAACCTACTGATGTCTCAATTAATTTTACTTTTATTGGTATCTATTTTTATTTTTGACATTTACCGGTAGCTGCTGCATTTTCCACCCTAGGCTTATACTCAAGTCATTAAGTTTTCCCAGTTTTTTGTGGCAAAATTAGGGGGGTCAGCTTACACTCGAGTATATACGGTAATTAAAAAATGTTTTATTTAAATGCCTTCTGCTCTATCTCAAGCCATGGCAACTTGATGGATGAATTCTCTTGATCGTATCAAGCCATCAGGCTGCTGGTCCTTCGCTTCACCTTTTTCCTTTTATTCTTGCGACCCTGATGTCCTTCGGTGATTGCAGTTTCTGTATGATGTGTCCAAAGTAGGCAAGTCGTAGCTTGGTGATCCATGCTTTGCGTGATATGTCTGGTTTCATCTCTTCCAAGATTGATTTGTTTGTTCTTCTAGCCATCCATAGTATTGATAACATCCTTCTCCAGCACCACATTTTGAAGGCGGTGATTCTTCTTTTTTGTTTATCGGCCCGATTTTACTACAGAAAAGACCTAGCTATGTACGAGCCGTGTCTTCTTCGCCAGTGAAATGTTCCTCAATTTGAAGACCTTATACAGTGACTTCATTGTTAATTTTATCATAGCTCTTCTATTGACTTCTGGTGTCATCGCTGCATCTTGAGTGATCATTAATCCGAGTAGCCTGAAGTCCTTTACAACTCCCAGTTTCGTCGTTGTCCATCTCAAATGTTTCCTGGTCATACCTAGTTTTCAGTTAATTATATTCTCGTTCTTAATGTGGGGAGTCTTTGTGGTGCTTTGCTTACATATGATATGGTATGGCTTATGTCGGGTCACTTATCCTGCCCCCTATTTTACATACTGAATATAATATGTTTTTTTTTAAAAATCACATTCAGCAGGTAGGCACTTGCACTGTATCATAATCGCATGCATAATGTCCATCTAATTATTTTATTTGGTGATATACACGTATTTAGAGAAAAATAAAAAATCTCTCTCAAAATGGCACCAGCATCGCCTGTGCAGTAGCATCTGTGGGCAATCTGATAGCTGTTACTGCGTCGGCACCATCTTGGTGGAGACAATTTTTTTTCTTCCTCTAGCAAAATGCGATCATGCCTTTTGCATGTGATTTTTTTTTTTTTTTTAACAAATTATTCAGTATGTAAAATAGGGTGCAGGCCAGTGAGGGATCAGTGACCTGTAATAAGCCATACAGATGAATATGTGCAGTCAGCAGAGCACCACATGAAGACCTCCCACGGGCCATATCATTAACTCAAAACTACAAATAAAGATTAAACATCCACAAGACGTATTTTATCAACCAAGGTATCATTTTAATCAGTATAATGGCGCCGACCTGACACTGTGTGTAGGTTACTGTGCACAATCCTGCTGACAGGTTCCCTTTAAGATTGTTGATAATTCGTCCATCAATTTTGATTCCTTCACCTTTTTCAGCTAGTCCAAGCTTCTGAAAGTAAATCGTATCTACCCCAAAATATTATCAGTAAAAACGTCAGTTCAGGGTGCAAAAAATAATTCCTCACACAGCCCCATATTCCGAAAAGTCAAAGTGTTATGGGTCTTGGAAAATGGCGACACAAGAAAAGTTGTTGTTTTTTAAGAATTAAAAAAAAAATTCACCACTTATGAAAAAACAAAAACGTTTTCGTAATGAACTGGAAAATCATATTGTCGGGCCCGTTTTACCGTATTGGTAAATAAACCCCCTCCCTTGAAAAAACAAAAACAAAATTGCACTTGGAAGTTTTTTCTATTTTTCAATGCGTCACATGATAAAATGAATGGTTTCATTCAAAAGTATAACTTGACCTGCAAAAGCAAGCCTTCATACAGCTATGTGGATGGAAAAATAAAAAAGTTATGGCTCTTAGAAGAAGGGGAGATTAAAATGGAAAATCGCCCGGGGGTGAAGGGGTTAAAGTTGTATTTGATGAAACCGTTAAAACTGGAATTTGGAAAAGCTACATTGTGGAAAAAAAAAACAGAAAATGAACCGTAAGGCTATGTTTCCACTGTCAGGAATCCCTGCGTTTTAGATGCAGCGGGCACTCCGCTCCACCCAAAGCGCCGCCCCTGTTGTACGGAGCGTCTCCGCAAGATAAATCGACATGTTACGATCTAGAAAGACGCGCCACATGTCCGGGTTACGCAGGGCCGCCGGATGCAGCCCTGCATGCATAGTGGAGATGGCATTTCATAAAATCCCCTCCACTATGCTGTAACATCTGGACGCTGCTGATGTGCGCAGCGTCCAATCCGCAGCAAATACTGAAGGAATCTGGACAGTGGAAAAATAGCCAAAGATAAAGGTGAAAATGGTTTGAATTTGTTGCAAATTAAAAAAAAATCACCATTTGAGAGTTGTTCATACCAAAAACTGGTGTAAATTCAGTAAATTGGGCACTTGGTGATTTTCCTTCAGTCTTTGTCATCTTGCGCCAACTGTTTGAAAAATGAGCGGAGCTTGCCTGGGAGAGTGCACTACAGTACGGTATATTCGAATTTATGCCACAACCTCTCCCTGGCATTTGAAGGGCCACAGTCAGTCAGTGTACCAGAGAGTGATCGCTGTAACCGCCCCTGCACCATCCCAATGGGGGGAAGCGAGGGAGACAAAAAGTCCATTTTATCCCTGAAGCCACTCTTCCAGTCAGCCATCCTCACAGCATTATTTTCCTACAAATTAACCTACATGTGCAGGTAAATAGCATTTTTGTACCTTTAACCTTTTCACTGCCAAAGACATATATAATACATCCTGACTTCAGTCATTGCCAGGGCTTCCATGGCTAGAGATAGAGATCTTGGTATTGCAATAAATGAAATGACCACATTGCTATCACCCCTGAGTCCAGCTCTATGATGAGACCTCACCAATGCATGAAAACAAAAAGGTATGGGGAAGTACAGAGCTTGGCCATATGTTCATTAGTTCTACACACAGGACTATAATCTAGTATAAGCCGAGCAGTTGTTACAGAAGAATTCATTCACATGGGAGTTTTTCATACTGAAAACTGTCTACAAGTCATCTCTCGTTGTTTTCAGTGAGACATCTACATTGCCATCCATACAGCCACAGAGTTTTCTTCGACAGTTTGTAAAACTGATTGAATAAGTGACGTAGTAAAGCATTTTCCACTTAGATTCTGTCCAGGAAAGTGCAGCGGGTAACTGTCTGTACGTGGAATAGCCCCTCTACATTGGGCTAATCTGTGCGAGTACTTATGTCAATTTAAACTGCAGATTCCAGTGAAAATGAACGTGAACATAGCCTAAGAACACTCTGCCTAAACATAAAATCAGAGCACCCAGCCAAAGGTCTCATTCAGGCTTCCATTTTTCTTAAAGTATTATAGCCATGATGTTCACTGTTATCACACATAGTCATTATAGTCTATGGGCATGTTCACATTTCTGTTTTGTATGTGGACAGTTGCAACTGACTGACTTCATGGAAAAAATGCTAGCACTTGGATGATGTTCATGTGTTGTTCAAGAGTTTATACAGTACAGACCAAAAGTTTGGACACATCTTCTCATTTAAAGATTTTTCTGTGTTTTCATGACTATGAATATTGTACATTCACACTGAAGGCATCAAAACTATGAATTAACACATGTGGAATTATATACTTAACAAAAAAGTGTGAAACAACTGAAAATATGTCTTATATTCTAGGTTCTTCAAAGTAGCCACCTTTTGCTTTGATGACTGCTTTGCATACTCTTGGCATTCTCTTGATGAGCTTCAAGAGGTAGTCACCGGGAATGGTTTTCATTTCACAGGTGTGCCCTGTCAGGTTTAATAAGTGGGATTTCTTGCCTTATAAATGGGGTTGGGACCATCAGTTGTGTTGAGCAGAAGTCTGGTGGATACACAGCTGATAGTCCTACTGAATAGACTGTTAGCTGCTTTTTTCTTGCCATAATACAAATTCTAAGTAAAGAAAAACGAGTGGCCATCATTACTTTAAGAAATGAAGGTCAGTCAGTCCGAAAAATTGGTAAAATATTGAGTGTCCCCAAGTGCAGTGGCAAAAACCATCAAGCGCTACAAAAAAACCTGCTCACATGAGGACCGCCCCAGGAAAGGAAGACAAAGAGTCACCTCTGCTTCTGAGGATAAGTTTATCTGAGTCACCAGCCTCAGAAATCGCAGGTTAACAGCAGCTCAGATTAGAGACCAGGTCAATGCCACACAGAGTTCTCGCAGCAGACACATCTCTACAACAACTGTTAAGAGGAGACTTTGTGCAGCAGGCCTTCATGGTAAAATAACTGCTAGGAAACCACTGCTAAGGACAGGCAACAAGCAGAAGAGACTTGTTTGGGCTAAAGAACACAAGGAATGGACATTAGACCAGTGGATATCTGTGCTTTGGTCTGGTGAGTCCAAATTTGAGATCTTTGGTTCCAAGCACCGTGTCTTTGTGCGACGCAGAAATGGTGAATGGATGGACTCTACATACCTGGTTCCCACCGTGAAGCATGGAGGAGGAGGTGTGATGGTGTGGGGGTGCTTTGCTGGTGACACTGTTGGGGATTTATTGAAAATTGAAGGTATACTGAACCAGCATGGCTACCAGAGCATCTTGCAGCGGGATGCTATTCCATCCGGTTTGCGTTTAGTTGGACCATCATTTATTTTTCAACAGTACAATGACCCCAAACACACCTCCAGGCTGAGTAAGGGCTATTTGACCAAGAAGGAGAGTGATGGGGTGCTGCACCAGATGACCTGGCCTCCACAGTCACCAGACCTGAACCCAATCTAGATGGTTTGGGGTGAGCTGGACCACAGAGTGAAGGCAAAAGGGCCAACAAGTGCTAAGCATCTCTGGGAACTCCTTCAAGATTGTTGGAAGACCATTCCCGGTGACTACCTCTTGAAGCTCATCAAGAGAATGCCAAGAGTGTGCAAAGCAGTCATCAAAGCAAAAGGTGGCTACTTTGAAGAACCTAGAATATAAGACATACTTTCAGTTGTTTCACACTTTTTTGTTAAGTATATAATTCCACATGTGTTTCATAGTTTTGATGCCTTCAGTGTGATGTTACAATTTTCATATAGTCATGAAAATACAGAAAAATCTTTAAATGAGAAGGTGTGTCCAAACTTTTGGTCTGTACTGTATATTGAAAATGGGTAGAAGTATTGGAAAAAAAAATCTTTTTTTTGTTTGTATGAAAGTAATAACAGATGGCACATTGATGGCAAAAGTTAACACAGATCAAAAATCAGATGCAGCAAAATAATGACATGTTTTTTTTCTTCTTATTCGCAAAAACAGCTGATCTGAATTGGGCCATTCAAGGACAACCCTGACCTGCTATCTGGCCTCAAATTGGCAGTCATTAATGGGACTCTGTTACTAGGTTTTTTTCCTAAATGAATCTGAAATCAGCTTGATGTAGGGGCACACACCCTGATTCCAGTGATGTCACTGCTTGCTGCAACTTTGATAAAATCACAGTTGCCAAGCTCTGTATTACACCGCCCACAGCACTAATTGTCAACTTTCCTGATACACTGAACATAGGTTTACTAGTCCGCTAGTGATATCCTGCTGATTTTATGAAAACTACACTAAGCAGCTCAGTAAGTGACACATCACTGGAATTAGGGTCTCTTTCTCAACCTCATGCTACTATCAGATAATGGTGGCAAAAACTTGGTGACAGATTCCCTTTAATGGGAATCTCCCATCTTCTCACGATGACATCCTCCTCTTGTCTTCATGCTGCGGCTCCGGCGTACTTTGTCTGCCCTGTTGAGGGCAGACCAAAGTACTGCAGTGTGCCGGGAAAGGTCAGAGAGGCCCGGCGCCTGCGCACTGCAGTACTTTGCTCTGCACTCAACGGGGCAGACAAAGTACGCCGGAGCCGCAGCAAGAAGAGGACGTCATCCTATGAAGATAGGAGGCCCCGGACCGGACCACGACGCCCATCTAGTATAATCTAACCTCTTTTCCTGATCTTTCGGGATACATCCACTTAACTGCCGTCTTCTTGTCATGAAAATGATTGGCATTGGTGTGCACAGAAGATAGTGAGCTCTGCCAGCTTGGTGCCGCACACATCATCCTGCTTCATTGTGGGTGCAGGTTAGTGTTTCAGGAGCCGCTCTCTGCTACACTGCTGAGTACAGGGAACAGTGGAGTGAGTTTGGGTGAGACATCTTCCTCTCTTTTCAGTGACATCACGCTGGCCATTCCTATATAGTGCTAACTCTGATTTCCGCGCTCTGCTTCACTGTGAGTGGCGCAACATCATTCTCACTCTCCCACCTACAATTTGGCTTGTGAGTGCATGCAAAGGCATCCTCTCTACAGTATAAGTGTGACGCCCCAGGGTCCTGGTTGTCACAGTGGCATTGCTTGCCTCACGGGGAGAGTGATGTCACGCCTGGAAGCGATGGAGGATTCCTTTTAACTCCAGGCCAAAAGGGGGAGCTCTACACCGGACTTCAGAGGAGCTGCTCTCTCTGGTCAGAGGTGGAGTAAGTTGCTAGGTAGTTGGGAAGATTTAGACAGTTGGTGCCAGACAGCAGACTGGAACAGTCTGAGGCAGAAGGACGGGTAAGGGGCCGTACAGCCTGAGGTGCTGTAGCTCCCAGATAGCGAGATACAGAAGGAAGAACCGCCTTTAGCTAACGTGCCGGAGAGCGAAGCACAGGAGAGTGACAACAAGAGAGAACAGCAGCGACTGGGCTACATCCCTGATTGAGCGCAGATACCGGTAACCGGAAGACCGAGGTTGTGTCATACTCTAGGAGGCACAGCAGAAACCAGTAAACTACACGTAACCTGTCCGCCCTAATGCCCAGGAGACACAGTGACATATAGAGACCCTGTAAAAAGGCTCCAGTCACCTGTCATACGGGTTTGTGTCCCACTTCACTAAAGAACAGAGATAACTGAGAGGACCTTGCTAAGAAGCCATAGGCAGTAAGCGACTACAACAACACAGCGCTAGAAGGAAGGCTTTTAAAGCCACCTGGTAAAGCTGGACTCTGCCTGTACCAGCAGCGTCGGTCACCTCTGACCGAGAACCACAGGTGGCGTCACAAACTTTCATTATTTCCACAACCCCTTTAAAGACCGTCCC
Source organism: Ranitomeya variabilis (assembly GCF_051348905.1). Lineage (NCBI taxonomy): Eukaryota > Metazoa > Chordata > Amphibia > Anura > Dendrobatidae > Ranitomeya > Ranitomeya variabilis. The sequence continues at coordinate 657,134,442 of NC_135234.1, forward strand.
TTTTACTTGGGCGCCCAGGGCCACGGACCGGGTCGCTGCTACCGTGACCACCCCTTTAATTGCGACCGGACTCAGTACCGAGTAGCATATGGCTCTGGTGGGCGTTCCATAAACATGTAGGTGCAAAGTTGCCCTGTATTGGCCCTCATACATAAATGTATTTAGCGTGTCATGTGGTCATCCAACCCCATGGTGGAAGTCATTAGGTTACAAACAGACACAGGACTTGCTAAAGGTATAAAAATTATTTTCATTCCTATAGCAGCGACATATACAAGTCAGAGAGGACGTGTTCAGGCAATATCAAACTTTACAGAGTTACACATAATTATACAATTCCCAAGAGGGCCCTGATCGCAAGCTTACAATCTATGAAGGTGTGTGTATACCAATATTCCAAAATAGTCCTTTATATGCCCTCCTGCAGCTATCCCGCCTTAAAAGTAGAAAGGTTACATAACACTGAGCAGAAGAAATTACGGTAATTTTGGGCATAAGGGAGCTTTCGCACTGTGCTCTGTCCCTGCAAAATGGGATTCAGGCGTATGTACCAACAGGATCATAGACTACTACATCGGAGTGTCCTACTCCAGTAGGCGTATATGCGCGAAAATGATGCACGTCAGAGCGCACATTGACTCTGTTGGTACCATTATAGTAAATGGTCCTTTCGGTGCATACGTCCGAATCCCGTCTTGTAGGGGCTTTGGACACAAGCCCTGACAGGACCACTGAACATGAGCAAGAAAACAATATGAATTGGGCCTTAGGCTAAAAACTGAGTCTTTAGGGGGTTAAGACCTCACAGTGCTATCCCTGTTATCAGTTGCGCCACATCCTATTGTGCAAAGAACACCCAGCATTTATGATTTTTCTCTTTCAGGCATTGTATCTTTGCACCTACTTTGAAGAACAGAAACTGAATTTCCAAGGAAAAAAAGTCATTGAGCTTGGTGCCGGGACTGGTATAGTGGGCATACTGGTATCATTACTTGGTATGTACAGTATAAGTGATGAGAACTAATAAACAACCGACTTGTTATATGTTGTATAAGACTTAATATGAAGTGATACAAATATGACTAGACCTGTGGGAAAAAAATAAATGAAACCACACTCACACTGTGCAATTTAGTTTTGTTTTTTTTTCTGTTGAGGCAAAGCCATAAAAATATATTTATTAATATATAGAGAGATACCTCTTTTCGTACTTTAATGTTCACTTCTGACTTTGGGTTAAAAATAAACAATCAAACTGCTGTGTATGACCTGGATCTAAAGGTACCGTCACACTGAGCAACTTTCCAACGAGAACGACAGCGATCCGTGACGTTGCAGCGTCCTGAATAGCGATCTCGTTGTGTTTGACACGCAGCAGCGATCAGGATCCTGCTGTGACATCGCTGGTTGGAGCTAGAAGTCCAGAACTTTATTTCGTCGTTGGATCACCCGCTGTCATCGCTGGATCGGTGTGTGTGACACCGATCCAGCGATGTGTTCGCTTGTAACCAGGGTAAATATCGGGTTACTAAGCGCAGGGCCGCGCTTAGTAACCCGATGTTTACCCTGGTTACCATTGTAAATGTAAAAAAAAACAAACAGTACATACTTACATTCCAGTGTCTGTCACGTCCCTCGCCGTCAGCTTCCCGCACTGACGGTGAGCGCCGGCCGTAAAGTAAAAGCAGAGCACCGCTGTGCTGTGCTTTACGGCCGGCACTGACAGTCAGTGCGGGAAGCTGACGGCGAGGGACGTGACAGACACCGGAATGTAAGTATGTACTGTTTTTTTTTTTTTTTTTTACATTTACAATGGTAACCAGGGTAAACATCGGGTTACTAAGCGCGGCCCTGCGCTTAGTAACCCGATGTTTACCCTGGTTACCCGGGGACTTCGGCATCGTTGGTCGCTGGAGAGAGCTGTCTGTGTGACAGCTCTCCAGCGACCACACAACGACTTACCAACGATCACGGCCAGGTCGTATCGCTGGTCGTGATCGTTGGTAAATCGTTTAGTGTAACGGTACCTTAAGTCTGTTCACATCAGCACTGGACGCTCTGTTAAATTTGCAGTTCAGTCATTTTGGACAGACTCCTTGACAAAATCAGACGGTTCCTACTATGAGTCAGAAGGGTTAAGAAAACATTGATGCTGGCAGAAGCTTCAGAAACCAAGCAATCAGTTAAACAAAAAAAAGGTCAGCACACAAAGGTAAACTGTGTTTTCCATATTATTATTTTTACTGACCCATTTATTTGAAAGGGTGAGTTCTGTTCAGCCCAGTGTAGGAAGCGTTTTGTTTGTCCTTTGTTTGTTGGCTATCATTCAGAAAAAAAACCTTAACATTTAAGTAGCCCCATATAATGTTTTAGTGGAGAAAACCTGACTTGTGAAAATCTTATTTATGATCTTCATCTCACAAAATTAGAATATCTTCAAAAAGTTTAATTTATTTCCTTCAATACAAAAAGTGAAACTCATATTAGTCATTACAAATAGAGGGATGTATTTCAAGGGCTTATTTCTGTTAATGTTGATGATTATGGCTTACAGACAATGAAAACCCCAAATTCATTATCTCAGTAAATTAGAATACTTCATAACACCGGCTTGAAAAAATGATTTTAACATCCGAAATGTTGACCTTCTGAAATGTATGGTCAGTAAATGAACTTAATACTTGGTCTGGACTCCTTTCGCATCAATTACTGCATTAGTGCGGTGTGACATGGAGGCGATCAGCCTGTGTCACTGCCGAGGTGTTATGGAAGCCCAGGTTGCTTTGATAGTGGCCTTCAGCTCGTCTGCATTGTTGGTTCTTGTCTCTCATCTTCCTCTTGTAAATACCACATGGATTCTCTATGGGGTTAAGGTCAGACGAGTTTGTTGGCCAATCTAGCACAGTGATATTGTTGTTTTTAGACCAGGTATTGGTACTTTTGGCAGTGTGGACAGGTGCCACAGTGTCCCTATACCAGCAGGTGACTTGGCTCCCCAAACCATCACTGATTGTGGAAGCTTCACACTAGACCTCAAGCAGCTTGGATTGTGTCTCTCCACTCTTCCTCCAGACTCTGGGACCTTGATTTCCAAGGTCTAGTGTGAAGTATCCACAATCAGTGATGGTTTGAGGAGCCATGTAATCTGCTGGTGTAGGTCCAATGTGTTTTATCAAGACCAAAGTCACCGCAGCCGTCTACCAGGAAATTATAGAGCACTTCATGATTCCCTCTGCCGACAAGCTTTTTGGAAATGGAAATTTTAATTCTCCAGCACGACTTGGCACCTGTCCACACTGCCAAAAGTACCAATACCTGGTTTGAAAACAACAGTACCACTGTGCTTGATTGACCAGCAAACTCGTCTGACCTTAACCCCATAGAGAATCTATGGGGTATTGTCAAGAGGAAGATGAGACACCAGACCCGAATATGCAGGTGGGCTGAAGGCTGCTATCAAAGCAACCTGGGCTTCTGTAACACCTCAGCAGTGTCACAAGCTGATCACCTCCATGCCACGCCGCATTGATGCAGTAATTGATGCAAAAGGAGCCCCGACCAAGTTTTGAGTGCATTTACTGAACATACATTTCAGTAGGCCAACATTTCAGATATTTAAAATCATTTTTTCAAGCTGGTGTTATAAAGTATTCTAATTTTCTGAGATAATGACTTGGGTTTTCATTGGCTGTAAGCCATAATCATCAACATTAAAAGAAATAAACACTTGAAATACATCACTCTATTTGTAATGACTAATATAGGAGTTTAAATTTTTGTATTGAAGAACTGAAATAAATTAACTTTTTGATGGTATTCTAATTTTGTGAGATACACCTGTATGTGTAAAGAAGAGAGATTGGTGGGATAATGCTCATGATCGGAATACAAGAGGGGAGTTGGTGTTGTTAGTAAAGCTTATTGCGTCACAGAGATCCAAGCTTCAGAGAATGGTGGCTCTGTAGGTCAGAATACAAGGAGAAAAGAACAGAAAGAACACTATTGTAGGTGTTTACTATATGATGATATGGATGAACTCTGTTTACATCAGATGTTTTGTTCTTAAAAAAAAAAAAAAGTGCAACATAGTGATCATGGGAGACTTTAACTATCCAGATATTTGTTGGGAATCTCTGTCAGGCAAAAGTAATGAGTCCAGAAAATGTTTACCTTCTCTCGCTGACAACTTTTATCTTTCCAAAGGTATAGAAACTAAAAGGATCTGCCATCTTGGACCTAATGCTTTCCAAAAGGGAGGAAATAGTTGAGGAATTAAAGGTGGCTGGAAATTTAGGAGGCAGCGATCATGCTATCCTCTAATTTTGGATTACACGAGTAGGAAGACCAGTGAGGACTCAGACTTTAAGGTTAGGCTTTAGAAAGGCAGATTTTAATGGACTCAGAAAATCCAGCCATTCGATCTTTCCTTCTCTCTTTCTAAAGGACAGAAATATCCAAGAAGAATGGGAGATTTTGCTAAATGAAATTCTCACTGCACAACTGGTAACAATCCTGGAAAGATGGAACAATTGGGAGCATTTAGAGACCAGGATGGATGAACACAGAACTTAAACACTTGCTAAAAAGAAATGTATAGCAAATGGAAATAAGGGGGCATATCTAAAGAAGAATTTTAATGCTGTCTTCAGGAAATGCAGGGCAAGCATTAGAAGAGCTAAAGACAGTAATGCAGTGAGGCTTGCAAGGGAAACCAAAAGCAATACAATAGGATTTTGGGGGGTTGTCATAAGGAAAAGAAAAGTTAAAGATGCTATAGGATTTTTACAGGATGAAGTGGTCAAAAATGATGTTGAGAAGGCCATACTTTTACGTTTCTATTTTGAATTTAAACCTCCTGGTCCAGATGAATTACATCCTAAGGTACTGAAAGAGTTAGAAGAGAAAGGGAGAAGGGAAAATGTTGTTTCTATCTTAAAAAAAAAAAAAAGAAGATGGTGCCAGGAAATTACAGGCCAATGAGCCTTACTTGTATACCAGGAAACAAATTATTGAACCGCTTGTTTGTATGTATGAGAATTCAGTAATTAACTAGAGCCAGCATGGGGTTTTTGCAAACAAGTCATGCCAGACTAATCTAGTTTTCTTCGATGATGGAATCACTGACTGGGTGGATCATGAAAATGTGGTAGATATAGTATATGTCGACTTCAGCAAAGCATTTGATAAAGTATCTCATACTATCCTTATTGAAAAAATGACAAATTATGAGATTGACAAGATGGTTTCTTAACTAGCACAGTGATTGTACTCAAGAGTGGTAATAAATGGTTGCACATCCAAATGGAAGTGTGTTTCAAGAAGTGTACCGTAAGGCTCTGTCTTGGCTCCTGTGTTGTTCAACATTTTTATAAATGATCTAGATAAGGGAACTGAAGGTAAACTAATCAAATTTGCAGACAATGCAAAGCTAGAATGGATAGTTAACACTAGAGAAGACAGAGAAAGGATTCAGAAGGATCTAGATAAGCTTGAACATTGGGCTGCGTATAGGAAAATGGTATTTAACGGAGAAATGCAAGATTCTACATCTGGACAAGAAAAACAAAAATTACATCTACAAAATGGGAGGAATAGAACTAAGCAATAGCACTTGGGAAAAAGTTATGGGTATACTAATAAATCACAGACTGCACATGAGTCAGTGTAGTGCAGCAGGAAAAAAAGGCAAACGCAGTTCTAGGATGTATTAAGAGAAGCATAGAGTCTAGATCACGTGAAATCATTATTGCCCTTTACTCCTTGGTTAGGCCTCATCTGGAACACTGTGTCCAGTTCTGGGCACCACATTTTAAAAAAGACATTGAAAAACTGGAGCAATATCAGAGAAGAGCTACCAGGATGGTGAGCGTACTGCAAACTGTGTCCTACGAGGAACGGTTGAAGGATCTGGGAATGTTCCGCTTGCAAAAAAAGAAGACTAAGGCCTCTTTAACACTTCCGTGTTTCTTTTTCCGTCACAATCCGTTGTTTTGTGAAAAAAACGGATCCAGCAAATGGTGCTGCTGGATCCGTTTTTTTTCTCATAGACTTGTATTAGCGACGGATGGCCACACGTTTCATCCATCGTGCACTGGATCCGTCGTAAAATTGGTGTCCGACGGGCAGAGACCGCACAGAGGAACGTTTTTTTCTGTGCGTCGGGAAAATCGCTCAGCGACTGGTCCTGCGCTGTCCGTAGTTGGCTATAATGGAAGCCTATGGACGCAGGAACCGTTGCTGACTGTGAAAAGCAGGAATCCAGCGACGGATGGTGTCTTTTCAAACCGATCATGCGCGGAAAAATTTGCCGTCAGGGAAATTCTCTCTCTCTCTTTTTACTATTGATGCTGCCTATGCAGGTCATCACAGGTCATTGTCTCGCTATGCATCATTGGGAACGGAGCATCGGGAATGCTGCAGGGGCTACGCCGGAAGGTAAGAATATCACGATTTTTTTTTTTTATTATTTTTATCATGGGTTGTGTTGTGTATGCGTTTTTTCGCAGCGAAAAACCAAGGCGAAGACGCATACACAACGTGTGCACATAGCCTTCTAGGATGCACTGGAACCGTCAAAAAAAATGGCTCCAGTGCATCCTTTTTTTTACAATCAGCACAGGATCTGTCTTTTCAACACTTTGACGGATTGTGACTGATTGTAAAAAACGGAAGTGTGAAAGAGGCCTAAGAGGAGACTTAATAGCTGTCTACAAGCATCATCTTTATTCTCACTTGCACATGGAAACACAAGAAGCAGTGGAATGAAACTGAAATGGAGAAGATACAGATTATATATTCGAAAAAACTTTTAACAGTGAGGGTGATCAATCAGTGGAACAAGCTGCCACCAGAGGTGGTGAGTTCTTCTTCAATGGAAGTCTTTAAACAGAGGCTGGACAGATATCTGTCTGAGATGGTTTAGTGAATCCTGCATTGAGCAAGGGGTTGGGCATGATGACCCTGGCAGTCTCTTATAACTATCATTCTTTATGATTCTATGAAATCTCTCACTTTATCTCAACCACTTTTTGTAAGGATCCATGACATCTATATTTTTTTCAAATGGGTGTAATTTAGTTGTTGTCATTCGGAGGCTAATAACCTCACCTGCTGTGGTTATAGTGGTATGGAATATTGCTTATGAGCGATGGGTAAATTCATGTTGATGCAGTGCTTATTTGTTGGATAGCCTAAGCCTACTCATGGTACAAAACCTTCACCTAATTTAGGACTATTTTCAGGCACTAAGAGTAATGTAAATGTACAGTGGTTACACTTTCTGCAGGGACTGAACAACTTCCTTCAGCAGTTTTTGAAGCAGTTTTTGTAAGGGAAAGTAAAAATTGAATCCAGCAGAAATGATTTTCCTTTATATTTCTAATTCGCTTTTAATCCACTGCTTTAGATCATAAAGCTGCTAGAAAAGTTGCATGTGATTCTAACCTCCATATAGACCTGTCACCCGCAACGCACCTCTTTACCTTTAGGCTGTGTGCACATGATATGGAATTAGTGCGGATCCGCAGCGGATTTTTCTGCGCAGAAATGCTGCAGTTCCGCAAAGTGATTTACAGTACAATGTAAATCAATTGAAAAAACAAACAAAAACTGTGCTAATGTTGCAGAAAAATCCGCATGAAAACTGCTGCGGATCAAAAGTAGCATGCTACTTCTTTTGTGCTGAACTGCAGCGTTTCTGACCCCTTCCATTATAGAAAACCGCAGGGCTAAAAAACGCAGAAAATCCGCACAAAATCCACATCAATTCCGCAACAAAATCCGCATAAAATCCATGGCAAATCTGCACCTGCGTTTTCTGCCAGGAGATGCAGATTTTGTACGGAAAATTCTGTACCCCAATCTGCAACGTGTGCACATAGTTTTATGGTTGAGACAACATAGTGTAGCTGACCACACTGCCGAAACTCAGTTCATTGTATGGGCCAATGGCCACATGATTATGAAGCAAAATCATGAGTCCATTTGCCACCATAATTGAGTGCGTTTTGTGGTCTCCCTCTAAGGGCTCATTCTTGCATTTGTGCAAACTGGACCATAATGCACATAAATGTATTTCTATGAAGCTGTCAGGAGTCGGGGGAGCTGCAGCCAGTTTGTGAATTGTGGACACATTTGCACGGATGTCTGTATGAGCCCTAAGACGCATCAAGTTGTCTATGGAGTCGGAGCACACACCTGTGTTTTAATGCAAACTAGTCTAGAATAGTAACGTATTTAGCTTAGTAAATCTCTGTTTTGTGGTCAAGTAACTGCTGTTTTGTTTTTACAACAAGGTGCAGGTATCATTTTTTCTTTTAAACCAGCTTTCTGGCATCATAAAGTTGCAAAACTGTCTGCAAGTGTTATTTACATACTTTTTTTAAAAAAAGGGAATGAGCTTGGCTAAAGGATGTGGGCTACTACTGCGTGACACGCAGGGGTGGGATTCAGCCGGTACGACCCGGTACGGGGCAGCCGTTTACTAAAATTTCTATCTGCCAGCGTTCCGGTAATTGAAAATGCCCCCCCCCCCCACCCCCGTCGCCGCTTATGCCTCCTGCTCCCTGTCTCATACTCGCCTCACCTGCTCCAGCGGTGCCGGCTGGTCTGCTCTCAGCGACTGCACGACTGCAGCTCGCCCTGTGTGAGCGGTCACATGGTGCCGCCTCATTAAGGTGATGAATATTCATGAATATTCATCATCTTAAATGACCGTTACCACCTGACCGCGGCGCTCACACAGGACGAGGAGGACGGTGCAGTGCTGCGCAGGGACAGAGCGAGGTGGAGGATTCCGTTCCTCTGCTATGCGGTGTGTGAGCCTGTGAGGTGACTCAGGTCACGGTGAGTATGAATCATTCCAGCCAGGGAGGACGGGGGAGCCGGCGGGGAGGAGGAGGTCCGCGGTGGACGGCCAGGACGGGGAGCCATGCCCATGAATGATACAAGATGGGACTGGGAGCGTCGGGGAGCCGGCGATGAGCCACGCATGGGGGGGGGGGGGGGCGGCGGGATGAATCATGAATCATTCCAGCCAGGGAGGATGAAGGGAGCCGGCGGCGAGCATGTAGGAGGTCCGCGGTGGACGGGGAGCCATGATACAAGATGGGACTGGGGAGCCGGCGATGAGCCACGCATACGCCGGGGGGGGAGATGAGCCAGTGCGTGGCTCATCCCCCCCCCCCCTGTATGCGTGGCTCATCTCCCCCTCCTGTATGCATAGGTGGGTCAGGCACTGGCTCATCTCCCATCCCCCCCCCCCTGTATGCGTGGCCCACGCATACGGGGGGGGGGGGGATGGGAGATGAGCCAGTGCCTGAGCCACCCATGCATACAGGGAGGGGGAGATGAGCCACGCATACAGGGGGGATGGGAGATGAGCCAGTGCCTGAGCCACCCATGCATACAGGGAGGGGGAAATGAGCCACGCATACGGGGGGGGGGGATGAGTTAGCTATGCATATAGGGAGGGGGAGATGAGCCATGCATACATGATGGGAGGGGGGGCCATTATACAGTATGCATGGAGTATCATATGTGGCCTTTATACAGTATGGAGCATCATGTGAATCGTGCCACTGGGCGTGGCTTATTAGTATGGCCGGGGTTATTGAAAATGGGCGTGGCCAAAATTCCGGCCGCCGCGACTTAGAGGACCTGTTGTTTAAAAATTTGAATCCCACCCCTGGTGACACGTTTACTATAACTGTACACCAGAAAACTGATGTATATTGTGGCTGAAAACGCCACCTCATAGCCAGCATAGGTTTCATTTCCGGGTGCATAGGCTAACTGAAATGATCAGCCAAATTTACTAAGAAGCTGCTTAATAAAATTTCCACACCTAACTTTAGCAGGCTTTTGGTAAAAGATTGGACTATGAAAAATAAGTTTTGTTAAATTTCCCCCTAATGAGAATAAACAAATAAAAAAGCAGAAAAATAAACATTTCCGTCACCACCTTGGTGCTTATGTAAAGAACCCAGGCTGCGATAACAAATACGATTTGAAAGAAATAAAAGCCTAAGACTACAGCGCACATCTTGGCAACGCTCTGCAGCATGGAAGCACCGCTGTGGTCCCGCTATATTAGCTGTAACAAGCCTGAGAGCCGCCTCCCCTCTATTGAACCTGATGGTGAGCGGATGAGAATTTTAAGTGGCACTTAGCTGAAGGTACTGCTGTCTTTGCCATTCCCATTCCTTCTTTTAAAGCTTGAACAGACCTGTTCTTGTTTGATACAAGTAATGGACCCATTAACATTTTCCATCTGGTTTATGGGAGATTTTCCCACGTGTTGTATTACTCAGAGCATTGAACATTGGAGAATTGAAGTGACATAAAGAGATGTTAACAAGAGATGTCTACACAGTTTACCCTTGTAGCGTGCCTTTATATTACACAGTATTGCTAGAATGTGATTGTGAAGAGTCAGCCATATTGGGCTGATTAACTCCATGTTATCCATCATCTCTGGTAGCAATAGCGCTCTTCTGTTCCCTACAGGATGACTTTGGTAAAAGTTGTTTTCTTATTATTATTTTTGCATTTAGCTTAGTCGCGTCTTGGTCGCGTCTCATGTCCCGGTTAGGGATGATTTGTAAAGGTTGTGTTCGGTCAGGCATCTGGCAGACAGTGTCACCTGTTTTACAAGGGTGTTTGCAGTAATGGGCTTAAAGATTACACTGTCGTGGTAAATAAGCTGCTTATGTGACATGACAACTGGATAACTTTTTTTAAAGTATGTTTTTTTTTTAAAAGGGATTTTCCCATAAACTATTCCATCATTTCTAGGATTCTAACCCCCGGAACCCCAAATAACGAGTACAACGGGGATCCCGTGTGAATGGACCGTTAGTAGGCGTGCAACCACTGGCTCAATTCACTGTCTGTAGGACTGGTGTCCACACATGGTCACTACCACCCTTCTCACACACAGTTTTGGACTTTGAGCCACTTGCTCCCGACAGCCATAGTTTTGGATAATTGATAAATTTTGTTTATAGGATTACCCCTTTAACTAAAAGAATACTGTTACAGACGATGATGTCTATAAAGTGTTGCTTAATTAATGAAGCCATATAAGCATGTAAAATAAATATAATAAAACATAAATGCCTTTTTACCCCTTCAGCCCCCAAGCCTGTTTTTATTTTTATAATCAGGCTAAATTTTACAATTCTGACCACTGTCACTTTATGATGTAATAACTCTGGAACGCTTCAATGGATCCCACTGATTCTGAGATAAATTTTTTTCATGACATATTGTTTTTTTTCATGATAGTGGTAAAACTTGTTCAATATAGCTTGCATTTATTTGTGAAAATAATGGAAATTTTGAAAACTTTCAAACTTTTAATTCATATGCCCTTAAACCAGAGTTATGTCACACAAAATGGTTGATAAATCACATTTACCACATGTCTACTATACATCTGCAGCATTTTTTAAGCATAATTTTTGTGTTAGAAGGGTTAAAATTTGATCAGCAATTTCTAATTTTTTTTTCAGCAAAATTTACAAAACTATTTTTTTAGGGACCACATCACATTTGAAGTGACTTTGGGGGGGGGGGGGTGTCTATATGACAGAAAACAACTAAAAGTGACACCGTTCAAATCTAAACCCTCAAAGTGCTTGAAGCCACATTCAAGAAGTTTATTAACACTTCAAGTGCTTCACATGAATTAAAGCAATTTGGAAGGGGAAAAAGTGGAACATTTTACTTTTTTTAACATAATGTTACTTTAGCCCTTTACCCTTTCATTTTCACAAGGGTAAAAACAGATGAGAATAAACCCCAAAATTTGACATGCAATTAATTTTGAGTAAGCCAATACCCCATATGTGGGGGAAAACTACTGTTTGTGAACACAAAATTGACTGGAATTGAGAGCGGATGCCATGTTGCGTTTGGAGAGCCCCTGATGTGCCTAAACAGTGGAAACCTTCGCATAAGTGATCTCATTTTGCACACTACAGGCCCCCAAAATTCATCCAGGGGTGCAGTGAGCATGTTGACACATGTGCCTCACAGAATTTTATACCATTGTGCATTGAAAAAAGAATTACATTTTCATTACTAAAACGTTGTTTTAGCCCCAAGTTATACATTTTTATAAGGGCTAATCGGAAAAAATGGACCTCCGTTTGTTGTGCAATTTCTCCTGTATGCGCCAATACCCTAGATGTAATTGGGAACTTCTTTTCAGGCGCAGTGCTAATATCAAAAGAGAAGGAGCTCTATATTAGTGCAGATTTTACTGTTATGGTTTGCGGATGCCAGGACCCAATGAGAGCCCCTGAGTTGCCACAACAGCAGAACCCCCTTTAGAGATTTTACTCATGTGGGTACGCTTGGAGTCAAAACGGGAAGAGTTTCCATTTAAATGTCCATGCTGGTTTATTGCTGCTTCATAAACCTTGTCACAAGCAAAGGAAAAATAAACAACCTTCAGTGCAGGCGAAACAAAGTAAACTGTTCCTTTGATAAAGTCTCTTGAGAGCCAGTCCTTACTACACAGGCTGGATAGCATCCAGTACACTGGTTCAGTCTGGATATATCACACAGGAGGCCTTCTGCCTCCACACACAACCATGTGCCAATAAGGAACTCCATTTTAATATGTTAACCACACCCTGAGGTGAGGTATGTGGGCAGCCAGACCTGCCTGTCTCATATTGCTATGTGCACTAGAGCAATACTCCAGGATTACATCACAGATGACAACCAACTCTGTGATACATACCTCCAATCAGCTACGTGTCCAATAGCTGCCTTACAGCCCCCATAAGTAACCTTATTTTACAATCTACACCTCTCAGTGTGTTCATGTAGGGGTGCAGTGATCATAGTGACACCACTGGCATGTCACATAATTTTATACGATTGGCCTTTGAAGAAAAAATTACATGTTTGCCACAAAAAAAAATAGTTTTAACCCCAGATTTTATATTGTGACATGGGGAACTGGGTAAAAATGGCACCAAAATTTGTTCCGCAATAATTTCTTCTGAATGTAGAAATACCCTATATGTAAACAGTTGTACAGTACTGTTAACCCATAGGTGAGACTCGGGAGGGACTGAGCGCTATTTGCATCCCGGAGCACAGATTTTCCTAGACTAGTTAGCAGACTCCACATATAGAGACCCTAAGTGGTACAAAACTACAGCCACCCTTCAAATGACCCCATTTTGGAAATTATACCCCTTTTGGATTTCGACAGGTGCAATGATGATTTGACTCCATGGGTGCTTTTCAGAAACTAGCAGCAGTACAAATTGCAAATCTGCTATTGTAGTGCTCGTACATTGTAGTGCCCAGTACATTATGCCCAGCTCGTTCTTCTGGAGGCATGCATTAAAAAATTAGGTGAGCTCTCACTGCTACAGAAATGCCAATTATGTTGTGACTGGTTTACCGCAACAGAAGACCGTAGCGTCTGATTCCTCCTCCTGTGCTGAATAGAAGCACTTTACCTTCACATTAAATGCTGTGAATTTCTTTGGGCAGTGCAGGGGTTAATCTCTGAGTTCTTGGAGCTAAGGCTCTTAGCTGTGCACTGTTAGCCACTCCCATCTCCTATATAATCTGGGCCCTGGCTAGTACTCCTTGTCATAACTAGCTTTAGCTGCATGGCTGGGAGGCTGTTGCTGGTCGTTATCGGAGAAAGCGTTTGGTAGATTAATCTGTGGCTGTTGCTTGCTTTTGAGTGTGTGATAATTCCCTTTCTTCTCTTACTTAAGTTTAACCCCATCCTCCACTCCCCTGTGTTTACCTCTGTTGTTTTTGTATGTATGTATTTTTGTATGTTTAGTATTTTCCTCTACCCCTGTTCGTATTACCTTGTTAAGTCTGGTTGGTGTATTGCGGTACACTATTGCTCCCCTTTTCCCTTTTGTGGGGTAAGAAAACAGATGAAGGGCAGATTCAGGAGTTAAGGCAAGGTATGTGGCCCTGGCGTGTTCACCATCAGAAGTAATCTGGGGAGCAGGGAGAGCTAGGGCGCCCCCTAGCGTTAGGGACAGGGAAGGAGCCCCTAGTCCCTGGACACCCGACAACAGAGTTGTGACACATGTGGGCGATAAATGTGTGGTCTGCGCACACTGGAGCATTTGGATGTGAGAGCGCAGAATTTGCTGAATTTCTTTTGAGGGGCGAGAAGCCATTTTGCTTTTGGAGAGCCTTTGTGCTACCAGTAACGTGGAAACCCACTATATTTCCGTTAACAGATGAAGGACCTGAGTTTTTGTGGATTGATTTGAAGCTTTTGGGCACATTTTACGTAGTATTTTGGATCACATTTGTCCTGTGATCTACACTGAGCACTTACATCTGGGTTTCCATCTAAATCTTCAAGTAACGTGAGTCAGATGATACCCCCTAGAGATCCATTCACTACAATGAGACATGAGAGTTACTCTGGACTCTGTCTGGCCTCTTTTATGAAGTGCACAAAACTGTGGTCGACCACACTTTGTCTTTTGAAGCATGCATAAGACACCACCGTATCAGAAGTCAGACATCGTCCACATTGTTTCAGTCTGCCTTATTATAGGGAATCTTCCTCTGGGGGATCTGTGTGAATTGCGGATTTTAGAGATTTACACGGATACCCCAGTGTAACAACTCATTGTAGAGCGAAAGATAAATGAGCCGAGCCTTACTGCGATCTTTGGGAGGCAGAATTAACAAATTGGCAGCAGGTGAAGAATTGGTTTTATTCATTTTTTTTTTTTTGCCGTTGCGACTTTACTCTTCGGGTCGGTGTGTTTACAGCGATGCCAGATTTATATTGTGTTTCTCTGTTTGGCTGCTGTCACACACTATATGACCCCTTTTTATTTAAAAAAAAGTTTTTGCATTGCCATATTTGAGAGTTATAATTTTTCCACATTTCTGCCCACAATCATGTGACGGCTTGTTGTCAAGACGACCTCGGGTCACTATGTTGACGGTTCTGATCGGAGGGGAGAGGGAGCCTCTCCCTGCCTTCTAAATGCTGTGATTGATATCATTTAGGGCTTTAAATAGCTGGGGGTGGTGGAAGTAAGGGCTAGCTGAAAGCTTTCATGTTAGCTGAACACCCGATGGCGATCATCCAAGTTTGGGAACCTCTTCCCAGCCAGGACGTATGGATAAGTCTAAGGTCATGAAGGGGTTAAAAGGGTTTTCCTCGCAAACAGAGTACATTTTAATTAGTAGATCTTGGAATAAAATGTATGATCAGACCATGTTCCTGCACGATCAGACACAGCAATTACACAGTACACAGCAGGGACACATTCATAAGATTATCTCAGCACAGGAACCTTTTTTTTAAACACATCCAATTGTGGAACTTACTATTATTCAAAAATCTATGAATTGACGTGTTGATTAAGATTAACTTTGTTTGTGGTGTTGGTAGATCACCTGCACATGGAGGTAGACACAGGAACACTGTCTCTTTAAGACTCACTGGTTTATTAATAGTGCTGCATAACCCAGTGAAGAGGTAGCAAAAATAAACAAGGCCCTTGCTGGCCTAAGGAGAAAACAGAACATACAACACCGTCCGTATGGTTGTGTGTTATGATCCTTAGTGGCTGAGGATCACAGATAGGACTAGCTAAGTTACTGAACATAGAACAAGCTCTAGGGAGGTGGTAACTGGACTGACCGCAAAACCTGATCCTAACCAAACACACTAAGGCTGTGTTCACACGTTGCAGATTATTCGCGTTTTTTTCGCGTTTTTTCCCTATAAAAACGCTATAAAACCGCAAATAATCTGCTTATATTATGCATCCTATCATTTTTAATGAATTCTGCACTTTTTGTACACATGATGCGTTTTTTTCCGCGGTAAAAACGCATCGCGGTAAAAAACGCAGCATGTTCATTAATTTTGCGTTTTTTTTGCGGATTTCCCACTTAAAATGCATTGGGAAGTGTCCGGCAAAAACGCGTCAAAACCGCGGCAAAAACGCACGCGGTTTTCTTGCGGATTTCTTGCAGAAAATGTCTGGAATTCTCCAGAATTTTCTGCAAGAAATCCTGAACGTGTGCACATAGCCTAAAGGTAGCCGGTGAACGTGCCTAAATTCCTGGACGTCTCGACGCAGCCTGAGAAACTTGCTACCCCTATAGAGAAAGTAAGACCTCACTTGCCTCAGAGAAATGACCCCAAAGATATAGGAAGCCCCCAACAAATAATAACGGTGAGGTAAGGGGAAAATACAAAACATAGAAATGAAAACAGATTCAGCAAATGAGGCCCACTAATACTAGATAGCAGAAGACAGGCAGGGAACTGTGCGGTCAGTAAAAAACCCTATACAAAATATCCACGCTGAGAGTTCAAGAACCCCCACACCAACTAACGGTGTGAGGGGAGAAACTCCGCCCCCTAGAGCTACCAGCAAGTAAGGAAATCACATATTAGCAAGCTGGACAAGGACAAATAAATAACCAAGAAACATATTGAACACTAAAGAGCAAAAAATAACCAAACAGAAACTTAGCTTCTCTTGGCAAGACTGATAACGAAGGAATTCAGGAAAGATCAAAATAGCACTGAATACATCGACAGCAGGCAACAACTGATAGTCCAGGTGAGCTAAATAGGAAACCAGCTAACAGATAACGAGACAGCTGATCCAGCCTCAGACCTGCAGAAAGACACAAAGAGCCACCAGAGGGAGCCCAAAGACAGCACTCACACAGTACCACTTGTGACCACAAGAGGGAGCCCAAAAACAGAGTTCACAACAGTTGCGGGGATACACCCGTTCAGGAAATTCACATATCATGGTTCAGCTTCCTTGTCAGGATACATATCGCTTGAGTTCCACTCTACAGACACACTGTCTCTGGAGGCGGTCTATTTAAAACCCCCGACCGCACCCTTTTGTGGAGATAAGGTGGACAACCTCCCACCCGATATATGGTTGTCCACAAAAACCCAGCTCATAAAATGGCAGATTAACCCCTCTCAACACATAGTGTGCTGGAGGAGGCTAATAGCCTCAGTGAAACGTATCTCTCCCCCAGCACTATGTCAGTGATTTTGTCACAATGGGAAACCCCCTTTCAGCATTAACCGTATTAGTTTTCTTGTCTATGATACTAAAATGTTAGTGAACACTGCAAGTTAATTTTAAAGGGGTTTTCGCATAATCCCAATGTATCGCCTTTCCATTGCTGGAGCCCCACTGATGACAAGAATGGGGTCCCAAGTCAGCCAGTTGATTGAAGCAGATGTTGAAAGTGTGCGGGAGTACAGCGCTTGGCTCTTTGTCAATCCCTAACATTATGAATTAAGCAGTATTTGTGCAAGCGCACTAATGTTCCATTGAAATGGTGGATACAGGTACCATGTTCTCGTGATTGGCATAGGTCAGGGGCACTGATCACCTATGTAGTGTTCATGGGGGAACCCCTTTATTGAAACTTGGGCCATATTAATGTTTTTGGGTTTTAAAAAACCTTTGACAACGACAGGTGTGCAGCATCGTGGTTCTAGATAGCTAGTTTTAGTTTTGTAAATTCTAGGTTGATTTAAGTCATTTCCATAACAAAAATGAAAAAAAAAAAATTAAAACAAAGGGGAAAAAAAAAATTAAAAAAAATACATAAAACTTGTTGGATTACTCCTCCCTTGACTCTTCCACTTATACTGCTACGGCCACCTCTTCCTCCACTTGGACCTATGTCTCCTGGTTATAGATTGCTAGTTTTAGTTTTGTAAATTCTAGGTTGTTTTAAGTCATTTCCAGAAAAAAAGCAATAGACAGCGAAAAAGAAAAAAAACTCCCCATTGTGACTCACAATCTAAATTTCTTATCAGTTTGTCTTTGCAGTGGTTTCCCCTGGGTTCTCCAGTTTCATCCCACACTCCAAACACTGAGAAAAGATACTAACTCTTTGCAGATGTTGTCCTTGGTGGGATTTGAACCCAGGGCCCCAGCGCTGCAGTGCTAACCACTGAGCCACCATTCTTCCCTGCTTCTTCCACATCCACCACCTGGTTCAAGATTAATATTTTTTATTGTGCGTAATCAACGTTTTTAATATCTTCCAGTGTGTCTGTGGGAGTGATAAACATATTTTTCTACTGTGTGCTACCATGTCTGTTATAGTGCCAAAAGCCTCTGTGTGTATTCTTTAACCCATATCTGTTTGAGTACTGTGCCTTTAAGCTGCTGTGTGTACTCTGTAACCCTGCTTGTGGTGGTAATGTGCCACACTGTGTTTGTGTGAAAATTTTTAGTCAGCTTCTGTGGACAAAATATGGAAACGTTCTCTGTGGGTGAGATTTGTTATCAGCTTTTGCAGGGTTACTGTGCCGAAAACCTCTGTGTACTCTGCAGCTGTGTCTATACGAGTAGTGTGCCTAAAAATCATTTTATTCTACCTTTGTTGCCGAGCCTAATGCTCATTAAAGCATGTAACTATTCATTCCAATTACAAAGCCTCTAAATTGTCATGTATGACTATTTTCTCTCGCTACATCAACTGCTGACTAAGTTGAGAAGTTTGTAATTTGCTTGACTGCTGCCTTCCTTCGATTTGGTTCATGTTTATCAGGCTGCCTCTCCGGGATAGAACCCTGATTCTCCGTTACCAGTGTTTTCTCTGCAACCCTGCCTGTGGGAGTACTGTGCTACTTTGTCTAGGTGTAACATTTTTAATCGGCTTCTATGGGGGAAATCTGGACACCTGCTCTGTGGGGGAAATTTTTAACTGGACTGCAGGTAGCAAGCCCCGTTGCGGAACGCCAGCCCGATCCAAAATCACACTACCAGCTTTTCATCTGCGGCATTTGTAATGTATTTCAACTGTATTTATTACATTTTAAATTTTTGAAATGGAGGTAAAGGGAAGGCCGAAGGGAAATAGGTAAAAGGGAGAAGGGGAAAGACAAAGAAAATATAAAACTAGGCAAGAAAAGGAAGAAGGGAGGGAAGGGACAGTTAAAAAGAAAAAACCCTATAAAGATAGGGAAAAGACAAGTAAACATACTGGTAACAGTTATAAGACTAAGTTACATGTTGCATAAAATAACAGTTTCTGAGAAAAGGTAAGTAAGACACTAATCATATAAACAATAGTACAAGACAAATATGTGCATAGCAAGAAACATCAGTAGTAAATGTAGCTTAACCAAACATTAACTGTACACATAGTGGAAGAAAAAGAATATAATGATTATTGCTTAAAATGTATGAGTACTTGTCGACTTTGGGAGTACCCTCGAGTAACCCTAGAGCTTGGTGGGGGAAAGTTCGGTTCAAATGTAGCTATAGCAAGTGGAATTGGCTTTATCCAGTCTCTTGGTCATTCAAGCTGGTTTTTAATGTAGCAGAATGAAAATTAGGAGCAACAAACGCGGTTCATCATGTAGGAAAGAAGCCGTGCGGAGACAGACATGTGGGAGAGAAGCCGTGTGGAAGTATGGAGGTAGTGATTCCCAGTTGTCTTAAAGAAGTTGTCCACTGCTATAACCTTTTTTTTTTTTTTCCCATAAATCTTGCTATTATGTGCCACTGAAAACATCTACTGTGTTTATTTTAGCAATATTACCGTTTATCATGCCGTAGCAGCACATCTTTAGAGCTGGATTCAGCTCTCATGGGGTTAATCGACAACTTCCTTTCTCCTGAGTTATTGTGCTCTAATACTACAAGTTCCATGATCCATTGCACTGCTACTAAGCACGAACCTACCACACCCACTCCAAAACACACCCAACCCCTCCCTCCTCTCCCTCCTCTATCTTCAAAAAGATTTGTGATTGTCATTTCTGTCCAACCTCCTCCTTTACATTTGTCCAACCCACACTCCATTACACACACAGACAGATAGATAGATAGATAGATAGATAGATAGATAGATATAGATGAATACATACAGATATATCTATATATCTATGTCTATTTCCATAGATATGTCCATATCCATGTTTCTAAACCCCTTCACCCCTGGAGCTTTTTTGTTTTCGTTTATCGCTCCCCTTCTTTCCAGAGCCATAATTTTTCCATCAGTATGGCCATGTGAGGGCTTATCTTTTGCGGGACAAGTTCTACTTTTGAACGACACCATTGGTTTTACCATGTCGTGTAGCAGAAAATGTGAAAAAAATTCAAAGTGCGATGAAAGTGCAAAAAAAGTGCAATCTTACACTTGTTTTTTGCTTGGCTTTTTGGCTAGGTTCACTAAATGCTAAGGCTGTGTGCACACGTTGCGGATTTAATTGCAGATCCGCAATGTTTTTTGCCGCACTGAATTGCATCAAATCCGCAGTGTAGTGTACAACCAATGTAAGTCTATGGGAGCCGCAGACTTGTTGTGCACATTGCTGCAGAAAAAGCTGCACCAAAACCACACCAAGAACTGCATCAAAACCGCACCAAAAACTGCATCAAAACCGCACCAAAACTGCACCAGGTTTTGATGGTTTTTGGTGCAGTTTTGATGCAGTTTTTGGTGCAGTTTTGATGCTTTTTTTGGTGCGGTTTATGCGCGGTTTTAATGCCGTTTTTGGAAATAAGTAAATAAACGGAAAATGTGCATGATTTGAATGGAAACATGCATGAAAAAACGGATTCCAAGGCCGGATTCATCATTTCACAGGTCAGTTTCATACGTTTTTTTGCCGGATCCGTCGCTGTGCGTTTTTTTGCAGGACAGAAAAAACGTTCCTCTGTATGTGTTTTCCATCCGGCAGAAACAGCTTTTTTGACGGATCCGGCAAAAAACGGATGAAACTCTATGAGAAAAAAATGGATCCGTTTTTTTCAAAACTCGCCGGATTGTGCCTCACGGCAAAAACCTGATGTGTGAAAGCACCCAAATATATGGATAGATACATCTATGTATCTATAGATATATCTATCTATAAATATATCTATAGATGGATATATCCATAGATATATAATAGAAAGGCCGATGTTTCTAATGCCTCTTTCACACTAGCGTCGTGCACTGCACATCGCAATGCGTCGTTGTGGAGAAAAAACGCGTCCTGCAAAGTTGTCTGCAGGATGCGTTTTTATTCCATAGACTTTTATTAGCGACGCAGCGCAACGGACCCTTACCGATGCTAGTTTGAAAGCAGCCTAAGGCTACTTTCACACTTGCGTTTTTAGCAATCCGTCTTTTTGGGAAAAAAACGGATCGTGCAAATGTGCTCGCAGGATGCGTTTTTTACCCATAGACGTGTATTAGTGAAGGATCGCGACGGATGGCCACACGTCGCGTCCATCGTGCAACGGATGCGTCGTGTTTTGGCGGACCGTTGGCACGTCCGTCGCGTCTGCCATTTTCTACCGCGCATGCGCGGCCAAAACTCCGCCCCCTCCTCCCCGGACTTCAGAATGGGCAGCGGATGCGTTGAAAAACTGCATCCGCTGCCCACGACGTGCACAAATTTCACAACGTGCGTCGGTACGTCGGCCCAACGCATAGCGATGGACCCGTGCCGACCCAAGTGTGAAACAGGTCTTAATGAGCGTTTAATTTAATAAAAAATGGAAAAAACGGCGTGGGCTCCCGCGCAATTTTCTGCGCCAGAGGGGGAAAGCTGACGGCCGGGAGCCAATATTTGTAGCCTGCTATGAATATCAGCCCGCAGCTGTCTGCGTAGCCTTTACTGGCTATTAAAATAGGGGGACCCCCCAAAAAAAATGATGTGGGGTCCCCCTATATTTTATAGCCAGGCTACGCAGACAGCTGCGGGCTGATAGTCATAGCCTGGAGAGGGACCATGGATATTGGTCCCCCCCCGGCTACAAATACCAGTCCGCAGCCGCCCCAGAAATGGCGCATCTGTAAGATGCGCCAATTCCGGCACTTAGCCCCTCTCTTCCCACTCCCGTGTAGCAGTGGGATATGGGGTAATAAGGGGTTAATGTCACCTTGCTATTGTAAGGTGACATTAAGCCGGGTTAACAACGGAGAGGCGTCAATAAGACGCCTATCCGTTATTAATCCAATACTAAAAAAGGGTTAATAAAACACACACACAGTAGGAAAAAGTATTTTAATATTCTTCATTTAACCATACTTACCATACTTCAGCGCCTGCAAAAAACGTAAAATAATAAACCGTATACTACCTGCCCGCCGTAGTCCAATTAATAACTAATGTCCCACGACGATCTTCCCTATAGAACAGTGACATCGGGTGATGTCACTGCTCTATAGGACCCTCAGTGACACACTGACAGGAGACAATGGCTCCTGCAGTGCATCACTGAGGTTACTAAAGTTCACTGGTCTCACTTTATGGCAAAAAGCTGCGTGGGAACTTTCTCATACAGCATGCCATAAAGTGAGACTAGGGACTATTTTCTCACAGGGGCGTAGGAATACATTGTGGGGAATACATTGTGGAAGGTTATCTTCCTCCCCTCATTGTGTTCCTGGGGCCCCTGGAGAGTGGTTGCATCAGCAGATGCTCCTGCTCTCCACGGGAGATCGTCGAGGGACACTCGTTTTAATTGGATTTCTGCGGATCAGGGAGTATATTGTTTGTTTATTATTTTAATATTTTTTACAGATGACAATGGCTTCGGGGATCAAAGTGACAAGTGATGGTGAGTATATACTCTATGTTATATGTACTGTATGTATGTATGTGTGTGTGTATGTACTGTATGTCTATGTATGTACACGTACTGTATGCGCATGTCGTCGCATGCAGCATGTCGTCGCATGGCGCATGTCGTCGCATGCAGCATGTCAGCGCATGTCGTCGCATGGCACATGTCGTCACATGCAGCATGTCAGCGCATGTCGTCGCATGGCACATGTCGTCACATGCAGCATGTCGTCGCATGCCGCATGTCGGCGCATGTCGCATGTCAGCGCATGGCGCATGTCGTCGCATGGCGCATGTCGTCGCATGGCACATGTCGTCGCATGGCGCACGTCGTCGCATGGCGCATGTCGTCGCATGGCACATGTCGTCGCATGCAGCATGTCGCCGCATGCCGCATGTCGTCGCATGGCACATGTCGCATGTTCTGTATGTGTTCTATGTATGTATGTATGTACTGTATATGTGTTTTTTTTTTTTTTTTTCTTTGTTTTTTTTTTACATTCAACACATTAGCCGGATGATGGGACTACTACTGTCCCATCATTGGCTAATGTGTCACTCACTGTCACTGTAGCAGGCAGAGCCCGATGGGACTTGTAGTCCCATCGGACATGCCTGCACACAGAGACAACGCCGCCCCCACCACCACCGCACAGCCACCTTCAGCACCACGCAGACCCCCGCCGTCGCACCGGTCGCCACCGCCACGGCACAGGCCACCGCGGCGGGACCGTCCGCCGTCGCACCAGCCGCCGCGGGACCGGCCGCAGCCGCGGGACCGGCCGCCACGGCACCGGCCGCAGCCACGGGATCAGCCGCCGCAGCACATCTCGGCAAGCAGATCCCATCCCAGCACCAGACACCTGCAGTGCACAGCCCCGCCCGCCCCCAGCACAGCACAGCACAGTCCAGCCCACAGCCCAGTCACTCTTGAGTGACTGCTGACTGTGCGGCTGGGACACGCCTGTTACTGACGTCACGTCAATTTCCAGAGTCTGGAAATTGACGTGACGTCGGCGGAAATTAGTGGTGGCTGCAGCCTGGGGGTCACGTGACCTGGACTCAGCCACCAGCATAGCGCCGCTCACAGGCGAAAACGGCAACGCAAGGTATTTACACAATTCGTCAGGGGCCCCGGGGGGATACATTGGGGGGATAATTGAAAGTAGTGGACAACCCCTTTAAAAAATCAATGCCCTCCTCTGGAGACGAAATGATGAAAGATTTTCAATGTTGTAGGGAGGATGTTTGAGTCCAGCAATAACGAATTCTATCTCGTTGAAATGTGTGTGTAATATGACAAAACGATCTCCTTGTTTGCATAGTGGTTTTTGAAAGATCTTTAAACAAAGTTAAGTTGTATGGAGATGGTAGCTGTTTGGAGTCTCTTGTCAGTGCAAGTAGATCGTTTCTGATCCACTCTGAGTAGAAGGACACTATGACATCTCTTGCTATACCATTGGAAAGGAAACTCGGTCTAGGAATTCTATAGACGTTAGCAATTAAATTTTCTTCTTTTACTCTTGGTAGTAATCGTGAGACCATTTTTGAGACCTATTTTTTTCAATTGAGACGGTTGTACTGATTCTGGGATACCTCTTATTTTAAATTTTATTTTTTTTTTCTTCTCTTGATATCCTCAAAGTTTGCCAAGCAACTTTTAAAAGACAAAATATCCTCGTGTAGTTTTTTCAAAGACTCTTCAAAGGCTGTTTGAATATGGAAAGCATTGGATGTTGTAAGTTTGTTTTGATCTTGAATATTTTTGGTGATTTCGACATTGAGACTAGTATGTTGTAAGGGTTTGTGTCAGTACCTTTGCATATAATGGAAATTGTTTCTTTCATAATTTCTTTTATATAATTCTCTGAAGCTTTATTCTTGTTTATTGGAGAATATCCAGATGATATTGCATTAGTCTCTGTATGGTTTCCTCTCTCTCGGTTCCCAAAGTTGTCCTGGAGAATGCTGAAAATTGTTAAAAAAATGTAACAGATATTTGTTATAAAATCTTCCGCAGGTGAATTGTCAGAGGCCACTATATTGTCGACCAAAGAAATACAATCTTGGTTTATTAAGCTCCGGCTAAAGGTGCACTCAATACTGTCTTGTGAATTCTCCATGTCAGAACTATGTGTTGATGGAATCTCAGAGTAATCAGAATAATCCAATACTTCTGTACCTTCCGGATTTGAATCAAAAGAAGAAATTGCTCTGCGGTTTTCATCATATGGCAATTTGTTCCTTGTATGATAGCCAATGTATATAGAGTTGTCGTCCCACGTTGAGTCCATTGAGCATGAATATCAAAGGTGTTCTTTCCTTCAAAAAAGGAAGAGTCATTTGCCTTAAAGGGAATTTGTCACCCCATTTTTGGCCTATAAGCTGCGGCCACCGCCGTCCTCTTCTTTGCTTCCTGTTGCGGCTCCTGCGCAGCCATACTTATCTGCCCTGTTGAGGGCAGAGCAAAGTACTGCAGTGTGCAGGCGTCGGGAAAGGTCAGAGAGGCCCTGCGCACTGCAGTATTTTACGTTGCCCTCAACAGGGCAGATAAAGTACGCCTGTGCAGGAGCCGCGACAGGAAGCAAAGAAGAGGACATCATTGCTTTTAAGATGGGAGGTGCTGGACGCAGCGGGACTGCCCCTGGGTGAGTATAATCTAACTTGTTTTTCTTATCTTTCAGGATACATCGGGGGGCTTATCTACAGCATTACAGAATGCTTTAGATAAGCCCCTGATGGCAGTGGCCTAAAGGTACCGTTACACTAAGCGACTTACCAACGATCACGACCAGCGATCGTGATCGTTGGTAAGTCGTTGTAATAAATTTTATCACTATCATGAAGTACAATATGTCACAAGAAAACAGTATCAGAATCACCGGGATCCGTTGAAGCGTTCCAGAGTTATAACCTCATAAAGGGACAGTGGTCAGAATTGTTAAAATTGGCCCGGTCATTAACATGCAAACCACCCTTGGGGGTAAAGGGGTTAACCTCTCCACTACCTGAGACTACTATGGAAGGTTTTCTTACTATCTGTTGTTTAACCCATTTCTTTGTGCTCTTAAAGGTGGCAATGTAACAGTGACAGATCTTCCACATGCACTTCCACAGATCCAGAAAAATGTATTGGCCAATGTTCCCCAAGATCACATTCCTAATGTCTGTGCATTGTCATGGGGAATTGATCAAGTACACTTTCCTCAAGACTACGACTTTGTCTTAGGAGCGGACATTATATATTTGAAGGAAACCTATGATCTTCTGATCCAGACATTGCTGCATCTCTGTGGCCCTCAGACAACCATATTATTGTCTTCCAAAATGAGAAAGGAGCACGGCACTGTGGACTTTTTCCAGAACCTCCTGCCTCAGTATTTCAATGTGGAGATTGTTAAGAGAGATGCCAAAGCTGACCTAAATATCTACAGAATGACTTGCTTCCAGAACTGATCTAGAGCAGTATTTTATCTACATGTTACTGTACATGAACAGTGACTGCAGACCACGTCCATGGATGATGTGAATTCCTCTTCTGGTTTCTGCCTCTTCTCTTTTACATTCCATTTTTATAAAAGTTCTTGGTCTTTTTCATAGCACAAAAAATAAAGGCTATACCATGGTCCCAAACTGCATGTAATAATAAAACTAACTCATAGAAGTGAATGGATCTCATTTTTTTATTACGTGATGATGTATGGATTTGTATATAGTAGCTAGTAGACCAGTGGTCCCCAACCTTTCTTACCTTGAGAGGCACAAGCAGCTCTGAGACAGGGTCTCAAGACACTTTTTTTTTTTTTTCTCATCCGTATTGTATGTACGAGAGAAATCGCAGCATGCTGCGATTTCCCGTGTATGTCAGGCGAGTCTCGCCAATGCAAGTCTACGGGTGCGAGAAAAAAATTGGACACCACACGGACCATCAGTGTGACTTGCGAGAAATACGCACACATTTTCCTCATTTCAGCCCATTGAGCCATTAAATTCATTGGGGAAAAGCAGTGAGAAATGTAAAGCCATACGGATGTCACACAGATACTTAGATGTGAGGAAATCGCATCATCGCATTGAAAATGGATTACATACGGATCACCATACAGAGAACATTTGCATGATTCTCGGCTGTCAAAATCAGACCGTTTTTTTTTTTATATACATTGAGTGTGACTCCGGCCTAATGCTCAACAAGGACTCCCATATGTGGTAAATGTGGGAGAACACCAAGCGATCCAATGCAGATACGATTAAAATACAACTTTATTAAATATATGTTAAAAAATAAAGTATAAAAAAGCAAAATGCCGTCAAGGGACACCAAGCAGAAAAATGAGGGGAATATTGCACCAAAATATTAATAATTGCAATTATAATGGGCATAAAACACACATGTATATGCCCACCCTATAAAATGGCGAAAAAAATTCTCAGAACTATAGGACTTAATGTAAACAACGCCTCTACGTAATTACCCCTTATATGTGGCACAATCAGACCGGAAAAAACAGGAAACATGAGACAATATTGATCACAATCTCTTAGCACCTAACAAACAGATGTAATAATAACGCTATCATAGCTATAGTTAGGCTGCGTGCTAGATTTGTTGTAACTAATACTAGTAAAGGAGATTAGCGGTAACAGGTGGCCACAGTGATCTGCTCGGCGTCCCATCACCCCGACGTGCGTTTAGCCGCCAGTTTCTTCCAGGGGCCGCATATATGGGAATCCTTGTTGTTGAACTTTGTTGAAGTGCCTTCTTTATTTTGGATGATTTTTTTTATTTAATTAACCTCTATAGTGCACGCAGCTTCTTTCCCACAGATCCTTGAGCTTCTGAAGCCCAGTGTACGCATCCTGGCTTCAGAGAAGCGCACTGTACATGATAGGCAGTGAAGGAGACTTCCAGTAATGCGCAGTGCTCCTCTCTGAAGCTGAGATGCATACACACGGCTTCAGAGGATCAATGGCAGTGAGGGACAGAAGCTGTGAGCGCATGTGCAAGGTTTGTATACTGCTGGTGATAACGCCAACACTTGTAAGTCAGGTGATCTCCCCTACAGGCGCATGATAACATGCTAAGTGTCTGGGGGACACTAACACCCTATTGACTAGTCAAGGCCTCATTTACATACCAAAAACGGATTTTAGAAATACTTTTTCCAAAGAACTGTGTATGTGTTTAATGCAGTACAGGGATTGTTAGGCAATACATTTACATATGCAGACACAACTGCTGGTGGTTCTGGGGCCAAGGGGGACCTGACAGGTTCCCTTTAAAAACGCATCAAATAAGGGGAAAGGGCATAAAAATGCAGCAATACTGCAATAATCAGAGAAGATTGTTACTGTGTAGTTTGGTGCGGACATCTGCAGAAAAAAACCCCACTGTATCTAAAAGCCAAGTGTGAAAGCACAGCCTTAAAAACACAAAAAAGCCGGATGTCATATAGTGAAGCTACATAAAGATGAGAAAGTTCTGACGGCTCCGACTGTGAATGAGGGAACAAATCCACAGGTCCCAACTAGAGATGAGTCGGACGCACAGTTGACGTCACTCCAGCTCTATGTGATCAAAAGCCGCATCGGGGATGCCGGAAGGTAAGAGATTTGCGGCCTCCGGTCCGGTGCCACTGACCTGGACCAGAGACCCGTGAATCCATCGGCTCATCTCTAGTCCCAACTGTCCCAGACACAGCGGACAGTCCTGGATTTGGGTCTACGCCCTGCAGTCTCTGGCGTTTGCTGAATGTCGCTCCTTCCACCACCCATCTGGCAGGGGAGTAAGAAGTGGTAAATGGCCGTGGATTGGGTGTATGGCCAGGGGGGTAGACAAAATCTGCTCGGTGTCCATAATTTGTCCCTCTTTCGGCTCTTGAAGAGTTGGGAGTTATGACAATAGACTGAACAGAGTGGCTTCTCACAGACACATGTATATGCACATTCTTTTGAGTGTTTTCTGGGGCATTTTGCAGGTGGTTTTTGAAGCGGGCCAGCTTCAAATTTGCCTGAAAAAAACATAATGTGAACACAATCTAGGAGCATGAAGAGCGGAGCCAACACCTACAGGAATTAGTCTGTAGCCTTATGCCACAACCGACCACCAGGGACAGCAAGTTCCTGCCCGATCACTTTACGACGGTCTCTCACTTTACGAGGGTCTCTCCACTGGCAGATCTCAGCTGTCTTCAACAAAATGGCCGCTGACTGAACGGACGTAGCCTCGCAGCTCCCTCTAGTGATGACTCCTGGCGTGACGTCATCTCGCCGCGCCCTGTCATTCATCCTAGAGCAGTATGGCTGCGCTGTCCGGTTTCCTGCGCTCCAAGGTTAGTCGTGTAATCCCGCTGGTATAATGCGGCTCCTCCGCCTGTAATGGCGGCTGCAGGATAACAAGTGTGTGGTACAGGAGAAACGTCATTGTAGAGGCCAGTGGAATAATCCATTGCATGGTGTTATGTCTCTCATGTGAATCTTCCTGTCAGGCAGGAGAAGGGGGGGGGGAATCTGTATTTCTGCTGCTCCCTGCAGTCACAGAGGGAATCCCTGCCTGCTGGGGAGAATGGGGACACTTGCGGACACTATTTTGGGAAATGTGAATGTGACTTCCCTCTAAGTTTAGGAACACAAGGCAATCTAGAGACGGCAATGTTTTCCCTACAGGCAAACTCTGCTGTCTTGCCAGTAAAGAAGCAACGCCAAAATAGCAGGTTTTTCTGAGTATTTTCTGTGTTTTCCTCAGGGTACGTTTGTCTCATAAAGTTTAGAGCATAAAAAAAATCTGTGTCAACTTCATCAGGTTTTGGCAGCAAAAACGCAGCAAGACCTGATGCCTGTGTCTTCTGCAGTGTTTGCACTACCTATTGTTTTCAGTGGGTGAAAAACGTTGAAAGAAGTGACATGCTGCATTTTGCAAAAACACAGCGCTTTGTCAAAACAGGAGAAAAAAACAATGAAATCTGAACTCTCAGACTGCTGGTACTGTGAAATGCAGCTGGAAATTTGCATAACAACACGCATTAAAAAAATGCTGCGAAAACATGACCACGGCCATATGGGGGTCTTCTGTTGTCAGGTGATCACGTTACGGCAGGCGACAAGGCAAAACTGCTGGTTCTTGTTTGCAGGTGGCAGGCAGCGGTGCCTTCATAGACCACAATGAGTCACATGCAATCTGTCTGCAGTGTTTCTTTTTTAAAACCTAAATTGTTGCTCTAAAATCGCTGCATGACTGCAAGTCCTATACATAGCGCACACACTGTGGTGGTCTGCCTCTGGCCTTTCGTCACAGCTGTGCAACGTTTGGCCATTAGTCCAGGGTTACATGGTGACACATGGCAACATTGGATGTAATCCTTTCCTATTGCAGCAGCCTGCAATTTCCTTAGACACAGGCACAAATGTTTCCATATTTCTGTCGCTGGTTGCAAGTCGCGCATGAAACACTTGCCATAGACTTCAGTGCAAGTCGCACATAACATGCGACTTTTCTGCAACTTGACTGTTTTATTTACACGTGACACTTTACTCTGTAGTT
This sequence comes from Ranitomeya variabilis, assembly GCF_051348905.1. Classification (NCBI taxonomy): domain Eukaryota; kingdom Metazoa; phylum Chordata; class Amphibia; order Anura; family Dendrobatidae; genus Ranitomeya; species Ranitomeya variabilis. Next base: position 657,164,573 of record NC_135234.1, read on the forward strand.
CCAGCCTTAGAGGCCTGCTTGGATCCTTCTCCATCTCTCAGCTATAATGCCCACTGCCGATAAATAATCTTCTCCAGCACTGATCTCTGCTCATAGCATTGGCTATTTGAAGATTAGGCACCACAAATAACACTACCATGGGGACATCAGCCGCCTGGTTGTCACTATAATGGTGGAACTGTGACTGGGAAGTGAATCGGCCTTACATCCAGCCCAGCCACCATATGACCTTCCTGTTTGGCAAGTAGAAAATCAAGAATATGTATTTGTAGCAAATATTGATAGCCTGTGCATTAAAGGAGTTTTCCAATACTTCAATCATTTATCCTTAGCACATTGGCCGCTGCCCACCTATATATCAGTAGCTGAGTTTATTTCAGCGCTGCCCACCTTTATATATGTACCTCAATGAATCAAAATTATACGGTATTATATGGACAATATTAATGCCCTAGGAACTTTTCCTTAGTGTCTCAGTAATGTCTTCAGCAGATAGTCGCTGATTGGGGGACAATAATGACATGAGAGGTCAATGTGTTAAGATAGGTCATCAGTGCAAGATTGGTGGGGGTCCACCACCCGACACCCCTAGGATCAGATACCAGCTCCAACAGGGGCTGGGTGAAAACACTGAACCGAGAGGAGCACTGCAACTTCTCACTCTGCTTAGTGGCTGCTCCATCAAGCTGGAAAAAGTAATGTTCATCACCACATTACTCCTGGACCTTTGGGAGAAGTTACTCTTAAAGGAGGTTGAGATCCAGTTCTTTATTCACGGCAGTGTTCTTAGGCAAGATGAATGCTACCATGAGTCCTGTCTCTTGCCAATGCTCGTGTGTCCAGAGACCACTCGTGTGTCCAGAGACCACTCGTGTGTCCAGAGACCACTCGTGTGTCCAGAGACCACTCGTGTGTCCAGAGACCACTCGTGTGTCCAGAGACCACTCGTGTGTCCAGAGACCACTCGTGTGTCCAGAGACCACTCGTGTGTCCAGAGACCACTCGTGTGTCCAGAGACCACTCGTGTGTCCAGAGACCACTCGTGTGTCCAGAGACCACTCGTGTGTCGGCTTGCTTTTCATCCAAGGGAGTGGGCTCACTTGCAGTTTTATTTAAGAACACTGCCATGAAATGCTGATAATTGTATTTCACTAGTTATAGAAACATCCGACTAAAAGATATGAAAACACTAAAGCAGGAAACTTTCAAAACCAAAATTTGTGTAATCTCCAAACTTTTGGCCATGACTGTAGCTATGTTCTAGAGGTGTATGCTGTTCTTACTGACCACCTCCTTGGGTGTTAGTTTTCCCATGTTGATTTTTTTTCCATGTTTTTTTTGTATTTGACAGCTCTCCTCCTGGCAGCAGACTGGTCTATTCCACTCCAGTTGCCGGTTACTAGCAGGTGACAAGGAGCTTTTAGTGAAACTCAGAAAGAAAACCGGATACTCGTTCATAAATTGTAAGAAAGCGCTAGAAAAGTTCAACAACGATGCAAAACAGGTAAGAAATGAAAAATAAATCTTCTCATGGCAACTTTAGAAGTGAATGCTTTAAAACCGAGTTTCCACAGAAACCTGTATAAATAAATTCCATGAACTGTGGCTGGTCCAGCGTTAATTCTCCTTCGTTTCTGTATACTGAATGTTCATTATTTATATAGGCAGAGACATGGCTCCATCAACAAGCACAAAAGGAAGGGTGGAATAAAGCCACCAAGCTACAAGGAAGAAAGACGGCAGAGGGTCTTGTGGGTCTCCTTCAGGAAGGCAGCACGGCAGTGATGGTGGAGGTAAGTGCATGATGCATCTGTGTACGAACGTCATTGTTTTCTTTATTATACAGTACAGACCAAAAGTGTGGACACACCTTCTCATTTAAAGATTTTTCTGTATTTTCATGACTATGCAAATTGTACATTCACACTGAAGGCATCAAAACTATGAATTAACACATGTGGAATTATATACTTAACAAAAAAGTGTGAAACAACTGAAAATATGTCTTATATTCTAGGTTCTTCAAAGTAGCCACCTTTTGCTTTGATGACTGCTTTGCACACTGTTGGCATTCTCTTGATGAGCTTCAAGAGGTAGTCACCGGGAATGGTTTTCAATTCACAGGTGTGCCCTGTCAGGTTTAATAAGTGGGATTTCTTGCCTTATAAACGGTGTTGGGACCATCAGTTGTGTTGTGCAGAGGTCTGGTGGATACACAGCTGATAGTCCTACTGAATAGACTGTTAGAATTTTTATTATGGCAAGAAAAAAGCTGCTAAGCAAAGAAAAACGAGTGGCCATCATTACTTTAAGAAATGAAGGTCAGTCAGTCCGAAAAACTGGGAAAACCCCAAGTGCAGTGGCAAAAACCATCAAGCGCTACAAAGAAACTGGCTCACATGAGGACGACCCCAGGAAAGGAAAACCAAGAGTCACCTCTGCTTCTGAGGATAAGTTTATCCGAGTCACCAGCCTCAGAAATCGCAGGTTAATAGCAGCTCAGATTAGAGACCAGGTCAATGCCACACAGAGTTCTAGCAGCAGACACATCTCTACAACAACTATTAAGAGGAGACTTTGTGCAGCAGGCCTTCATGGTAAAATAGCTGCTAGGAAACCACTGCTAAGGACAGGCAACAAGCAGAAGAGACTTGTTTGGGTTAAAGAACACAAGGAATGGACATTAGACCAGTGGAAATCTGTGCTTTGGTCTGGTGAGTCCAAATTTGAGATCTTTGGTTCCAACCACCGTGTCTTTGTGTCCACAGAAAAGGTGAACGGATGGACTCTACATGCCTGGTTCCCACTGTGAAGCATGGAGAAGGAGGTGTGATGGTGCTTTGCTGGTGACACTGTTGGGGATTTATTCAAAATTGAAGGCATCCTGAACCAGCATGGCTACCACAGCATCTTGCAGCGGCATGCTATTCCATCCGGTTTGCGTTTAGTTGGACCATAATTTATTTTTCAGCAGGACAATGACCCCAAACACACCTCCAGGCTGTGTAAGGGCTAGTTGACCAAGAAGGAGAGTGATGGGGTGCTACGCCAGATGACCTGGCCTCCACAGTCACCAGACCTGAACCCAATCGAGATGGTTTGGGGTGAGCTGGACTGCAGAGTGAAGGCAAAATGGCCAACAAGTGCTAAGCATCTCTGGGAACTCCTTCAAGACTGTTGGAAGACCATTCCCGGTGACTACCTCTTGAAGCTCATAAAGAGAATGCCAAGAGTGCAAAGCAGTCATCAAAAGCAAAAGGTGGCTACTTTGAAGAACCTAGAATATAAGACATATTTTCAGTTTTTTCACACTTTTTTGTTAAGTATATAATTCCACATGTGTTAATTCATAGTTTTGATGCCTTCAGTGTGAATGTACAATTTTCATAGTCATGAAAATACAGAAAAATCTTTAAATGAGAAGGTGTGTCCAAACTTTTGGTCTGTACTGTATATGATAGTGGAAATATTAAAGAGAATCTTTAACCATGAAAATGCATCCCAGTCTGCACGCAGCATGTTATATAGAGCAGAAGGAGCTGAGTAGATTGATACATTACTATATAGTTAATCAATGTGTCCCAGAACATGCTGATAGGACATTTAGATTGTGAGCCTCAATGGGGACAGCAATGATAACACCTGTAAAGCGCTGGGGAACATAGTGGCGCTATATACGCAATGCATAATAATTACGCGGCTCTTCTTAAGATTTACCGGACTGGTGTAGCATCATCGTTGCGGCATGATGGATATGTGGCGTTACACCAGACAGGCTTATCAAGAGAGGAGCTGTGAATTCCGTGAGGTAAGAGGCGATTCTCAGGGCTCTTGTCTAATAGCCACAGATTACTTAGTTAGATTTTCTTATAAGCCACCAGTAAAATGAAAAAAACCCAAAAAACTTATCTTGTATTGCTGTAATTGTGGTAACCGGAAGAATCAAACTGCCAGGACACCGTAAAAACCAAACCCAATGTTGGAATTGTGTATTTTTTGACCATTTTGCTACACTTGAATAATGTAATTCGACAGTTCATCCTGATCCAAAATGTCAGTGATGAAATAATGTTAGGGTTCTTGGTAGAAGTGAAAAAACAAAACAAAAAAAAAAAAACACAAATCGAAATGTGCTGCCTTCTTAAGTCCACGTTCACACTTTGAGTATTTGGTCAGTATTTTACATCAGTATCTGTAAGCCAAAACCAGGAGTGGGTGATAAATGCAGAAGTGGTGCATATGTTTCTGTTCTACTTTTCCTCTGATTGTTCCGCTCCTGGTTTTGGCTTACAAATTCTGATGTAAAATACTGACCAAATACTGAACGTGTGCACATGGCCTAAGGGGTTAGAACCTGCATCCAAAACAGCAGCTACATTTGCACCCCTGCTTTCTGTCTTAGTAGTTTTGGGGTTTTCTAATGAATGTGTTTTAATCATGAAGGTTTCCATTCTTGTGACATTTGGTAATCCTCAACACCCTGCATTTTTAATTGAGGCAGATGTGACTATTCTCAAAGGACCAAATGTCAGAGTAATTGCTGCTTGTTCTCTGCTTGTTTGCAACTGACAGATCCTATTTTCTAAGATGATATCTGCTGGCCTCTGATTTTGCAGCCTGCAGTCTATCAGGTCTGTGTGCTATGGTTTTGTTTTATACAGATCTAATAAATAGTAATGAAAGTGCTCAAGGCAGAAATGTCCATTGTAAAAGTTGTACATCTCACTGAAACATTGAAACTGTATTTTCCCAGGTGAATTGTGAGACTGACTTTGTGGCCAGAAATGTGAAGTTTCAGCAGCTGGTTCAACAGGCAGCACTTTGTACTCTGAGACATTGCCGGAGTGGGGAGCAACACCAGGCTTCTTATTCAAAGGTAACCTTTACCCGACATGCCTGAGATTCCTGGGAAGAGTCGTGCAAGACATTGTAAGAACTAGATAGATGGAGCTGGTAACACATGTTCATCATAGGAATATAGAGAGTACTTACTTACACTCATGGCTGAAAGTGTTGGCACCCTTGAGATTGTTCCAGAAAGTGAAGTATTTCTCCATGAAAATTATTGAAATTACACATGTGTATTTTCTTTGTGTTTATTGGAACAACAGAAAAAAAGAAAAACCCCAAAAATGGGCCTGGCAAAATTGTTGGGATCTTTCTAAAATTGTAGATAAACAACTGTTTCAAGCATGTGATGCTCGTTCAAACTCACATATGGCAAGTAACAGGTGTGAGCAATATGAAAATCACACCTGAAACCAGATAAAAAGGGGATAAGTTTGATCAATCTTGGCATTGTGTGTCTGTGTGTGCCACACCAAGCATGGAGAACAAAAATAGTAGAAGAGAATTGTCTGAGGGCTGGAAATCGAAGATTGTTGAAAAATATCAACAATCTCAACATTACAAGTCTTTCCCCAGAAATGTTGATGTTCCTTTGTCCACGGTGCGTAACATAATTAAGAAGTGTACAACCTATGGCACTGTAGCAAATCTCCCTGGACATGGACAGCAGAGAAAAAGTGATGAGAGGTTGCAACACCAAATAGTCCGAATGGTGGATAAGCAGCCCCAACCAAGTTCCAAAGAAATGCAGGCTCAGGGTGCATCAGTGTCAGCATGAACTCTCTGTCGAAATGTTAATTAAATGTAACTCTGACAGGAGACAGAAAAAGCTAGACTGCAGTTTACTAAAATGTACCTGACTAAGCAAAAATCCTTCTGGAAAAGTATCTTGTGGAGAGATGAGACCAAGATAGAGCTTTTTGGTAAAGCACATCATTTTACTGTTTGCCCAAAATGGAATGAGGCCTACAAAGAAAAGGACACAGTTCAAACTTAAATATGGTTGAGGTTCAAAGATGTTTTGGGGTTGTTTTGCTGCCTCTGGCACTGGGTGCCTTGACTGTGTACATCATGAAATCTGAAGATTACCAAAGGATTTTGGGACACATAGTCCTCAGTGTCAGAACCTGGCTTTGCGCCCTAGGTCATGGGTCTTCCAGCAGAGCAATGACCATAAACGTACTTCAAGAAGCAACCAGAAATGAATGGAAACAAAGCGCTGGAGAATTCTGAAGTGGTTCCAGATCTAACTTCTATTGAACGCCTGTGGAGAGATCTTTAAATTGCTTTGGGGAGAAGGCGCCCTTCATATATGAGAGACCAGGATCAATTTGCAAAAGAAGTATGGTCGAAAATTCCAGTTGAAAAGTGTAAGAAGCTTGTTGATGGTTATAGGAAGTGATTGATTGCAGCTAGTTATTCCAAAGGGTGTGCAACCAAATAGTAAGTTGAGGGTGCCAACAATTTTGTCTGGGCCATTTTTGGGGCTTTGGGTGAATTTTTGTCCAATTTACCTTTTGTTTTCTGTTTTTGTGTTGTTCCAATACACATGAAGGAAATAAAAGCATGTATGACAAAACATGTGTAATTGCAATAATTTTCTGGGAGAAATACTTCATTTTCTTGGACAATTTCAAGGATTCCAACACTTTTGGCCATGACTATCTATTCAGTCATATCAATGAGTAAAACCATCCTCTCGTAGATCTCTGCTTTTTGGTGATTTTGTTAAAGGAAGCAGTGAAGACCGTGTTAAGTTACTTGGACCGAAATGATGCTAAAACATATGGCAGAACTGAATGAAGACAATACCGCATGTTTCTGTATATATACAGACATGTATTTGTATTTAGTTTTGTCTCTGCGACATTGTTGAAATATGAACCATTGACATTTTCACTTGTTTCTGCCAGTGATGGTGATTTTATAGGGAACCTGTCACCCCCAGGGCATTTTTAAGTAAAAGCGCCTCCTTCAGCAGCACTACAGCTGCATTCTGTGAAGGTGGCTCTTATGTTTCTTATCCCTAGGAACGCTGAAATAATGACTTTTATAAATTTCCTGCCATACCTCTATTGTGTCTCGGAGGTATGTCTTCTCCCTTGGTGTCACCCGCCTCAGAGCCGTCAATCATGTCCCTCTTGCATCTGTGCGCCGCCTCCTGTGTGCCTGTTACATGACCGGCACGTGCGCTTTGCAATCAGTTCTCAGGCATGCGCCGTGCGCGCTGGCCGTGAACTTACATTAGGTGCCTGTGTGTAGCGGAGGCCCCCATATCCCACCCCGCAGTGGGCGGTGCTGGGAATCTGGCGCCTGCGCAATGGAGTGGGTCACCGTGCTCCATTGAAGATAGTGCCGATGTCTCGCGAGATCTGTGAAGTCTCGCGAGACTTCGGCACTTCTATCGAGGAGCATGGTGACCTGCTCCACTGCGCAGGCGCCAGATTCCCAGCCCCGCGGTGTGAATACATCATAACAGAACTCATTGCAGAGCGCAGGCGCTGGGCATGTAACAGGCGCACAGATGTAAGAGGGACATGATTGACGGCTCTGAGGCGGGTGACACGGGGAGAAGACATACCTCTGGGACACAATAGAGGTATGGCGGGAAATTTATAAAAGTCATTATTTCAGCGTTCCTAGGGATAAGAAACATAAGAGCCACCTTCACAGAATGCAGCCATAGTGCTGCTGAAGGTGGCTCTTTTACTTAAAAACGCCCTGGGGGGTGACAGGTTCCCTTTAAGCTTGGCACGCTTCCTACATAAAATCATGCATTGATTTTTATTTGGGTAATATATTTCAGAGTGCAAGTTATTAAATCAAAGATTTAAAAGGGTTATCTATTACTTGGAAAAACCCCTAAAGTGGTGCTTTAAACAGCCATAAGTTTAATGACCCTTGTACAGCTTTTGTGATACATGGAGAAGTTTTTATTTTACATTTTTGTGAGATTATTTTCGGGTTTTTCATTAGGGTTAATGAGTAAAAAAAAGTTAAGAAAATAAGTTTGTTTGTTTTTTTTACTTTATAGTTCTTCAATATTTAACTTATGAAATTCATAATTTGTACAGTAAGGGTATGTGCACACGTCAGGATTTCTTGCAGAAATTTCCTGACAAAAACCAGACATTTCTGCCAGAAATCCGCATGCGTTTTTTTCGCGTTTTTCATGCGTTTTTGCCGCGTTTTTTGTGCGTTTTTTTGTGCGTTTTTTCCCAATGCATAGAATAGCGGGAAAAATGTGGAAAATCCGCAAAATTAATGAACATGCTGCTTTTTTTTACTGGAAAAAACGCATCATGTGCACAAAAATTGCAGAATGCATTCTAAATGATAGGATGCATAATGTATTCTTTTTTAATGAGTTTTTATCGTGAAAAAACGCAAAAAACCTGAACGTGTGCACATACCCTTAGAGTGGGTTCCTTGTTTGTTTTGATCATTTTAATATTTTAGGTATTTTGCTGAGTCATAAAAGACTTAGCGGGCATTCACTTACTGCATTTTTTTTACTGTATTTGGGGCATCCATAGCGCCCTAGTAAAGGGAAAATGGATTTCTGTGGTGATATAAGTTGCTGGCAGAGCTGGGTCTTGTTATACTTGACGGAGTCTTGGATCCTTCATCTATACACATATCCAGCATGAGTCTGATTTTCTAGGGTGCTAATACAGTTACTTGCAAAAGAATTCATCCCTTTGGCTTTTTACCTTTTTTTTTACACTACAACCTGTTTAAATATTTTTGTAATCTGACTTGTGTGTGATGCATCAGCACTAAATAGTCTAAGTTGGTGAAGTGAGAAAAATATAGGCATAAATTAAATGTATGGGATCAAATAAATAAAAATTGGCCTGTGCATATGTATTCACCCCTTCTGCAATGAAGCCCCTAAACCTTTCTGGTGCAAGCATTTACCTTCATAAGTCCCATTCTTACTGAAATAAATCCACCTGTGTGCAAGACAGGGTTGGGTTCTAAAAAAAAAATATCCCAATCTCAGAATCCCCGAAGCATCATCAAATCCATTATCATCACATGAAAAGAACATGGTACCACAACAAACCTGCCAAGAGAAGGTCGCCCACCAAAACTCTCAGCCAGGGCAAGGAGGACATTAACCCCTTTCTGACATTAGACGTACTATCCCGTCGAGGTGGGGTGGGCCCGTATGACCACTGACGGGATAGTACGTCATATGCAATCGGCCGCGCTCACGAGGGGAGCGCGGCCGGGTGTCAGCTGACATCCGGCACTTTGTGCCAGGAGCGGTCACGGACCGCCCCCGGCACACTGCGATCAAACATGATCGCAGTGTTCCGGCGGTATAGGGAAGCATCGCGCAGGGAGGGGGCTCCCTGCGTGCTTCCCTGAGACCCCCGGAGCAACGCGATGTGATCGCGTTGCTCCAAGGGTCTCTTACCACCTCCTCCCTGCAGCAGGCCCGGATCCAAAATGGCCGCTGCATCCGGGTCCTTCAGGGAGGTGGCTTTACAGCGCCTGCTCAGAGCAGGCGCCGGGAAGCCACCCTGCTGTGCATGTCAGATCGCTGATCTGACACAGTGCACAGCAAAGTGTCAGATCAGCGATCTAACACCATAACATGATGCCCCCCCCCCCCGGGGCAATGTTGTAGTGTAAAAAAAAAATGTTCACATGTATAAAAAATAAAATCCCAAAAAAAATAAATATATATACATATATATATTTTTTCTATAAATACATTTATTTTATCTAAATAAAAAAAAAACAATAAAAGTACACATATTTAGTATCGCCGCGTCTGTAACGACCCAACCTATAAAACTGTCCCGCTAGTTAACCCCTTCAGTGAACACCGTAAAAAAAGAAAGAGGCAAAAACCAACGCTTTATTATCATACCGCCAAACAAAAAGTGGAATAACACGCGATCAAAAAGACGGATATAAATAACCATGGTACCGCTGAAACCGTCATCTTGTCCCGCAAAAAACAAGCCGCCATACAGCTTCATCAAAGAAAAAATAAAAAAGTTAGTCCTCAGAATAAAGCGATGCAAAAATATTTATTTTTTCTATAAAATTGTTTTTATCGTATGAAAGCGCCAAAACATAAAAAAATTATATAAATGAGGTATCGTTGTAATCGTACTGACCCGACGAATAAAACTGCTTTATCAATTTTACCAAACGTGGAACGGTATAAACGCCTCCCCCAAAAGAAATTCATGAATAGCTGGTTTTTGGTCATTCTGCCTCACAAAAATCGGAATAAAAAGCGATCAAAAAATGTCACGTGCCCGAAAATGTTACTAATAAAAACGTCAACTCGTCCCGCAAAAAACAAGACCTCACATGACTCTGTGGACCAAAATATTGAAAAATTATAGCTCTCAAAATGTGGTAACGAAAAAAATATTTTTTGCAATAAAAAGCGTCTTTCAGTGTGTGACGGCTGCCAATCATAAAAATTCGCTAAAAAACCCGTTATAAAAGTACCGTATTTTCCGGCGTATAAGGCGACTTTTTAACAAAATGTGCATATGGTGGGTGGGGGAGTGGTCCCGATGACGAAGAGAGGGGGGCGTCTCACAGTAAAGTGTGAGTGGAGTATATCCCCCTATTACCTCATTGCGGCAGCGTGGGGGTCTCTGTGCTGGGAGCGGCAGCTCCTCTTCGTGCCGTGGGTGCTCTGTGCTGTGGGGCGGCGGCCCCGAGGCACCGGGAGACGAGATCTGAATCTGAGCAGCGACCATTTTCCCGGAGGCCACCGCATCACAGCAATGGGGCTGCCGGTGCCTCCGGGCCTGGAGGAGATGCCGGAGGAGCCCCGACGCTGCAAGAAGATGCGCCGCCGCCCCACAGCACCCACGGCACGAAGATCCGCCGCCCCACAGCACAGAGCACCCACGGCACGAAGAGGAGCTGCCGCTCCCAGCACAGAGACCCCCACGCTGCCGCAATGAGGTAATAGGGGGATATACTCCACTCACACTTTACTGTGAGACGCCCCCTCTCTTCGGCATCGGGACCACTCCCCACGCCAAAAGGCACATATTCACCGGCCTTATAAGATGACATACGGCGTATGAGAAGACCCCCGACTTTTAAGAAGATTTTATATTTTAACTGGAAAAGTTGGGGGGTCGTCTTATACGCCCAGTCGTCTTATATACCGGAAAATACGGTAAATCAAACCCCCCTTCATCACCCCCTTAGTTAGGGAAAAATAAAAAAAATGTATTTCCATTTTCCCATTGGGGTTAGGGCTAGGGTTAGGGTTGGGGCTAGGGTTAAGGCTACAGTAAGGGTTGGGGCTAAAGTTAGGGTTATGGTTGGGGCTAAAGTTAGGGTTAGTGTTATGATCTCAATGGCAAGGGATCACAGAGATTAAGCAAAGTCTGCAAACATAAATACCAGCTCATAGGGAAGTGGTAACTAGGCTGACCATATAGCTGATCCTAGCACAAACACTAACAGTAGCCGGGGAACGTGCCTACGTTGATCCTAGACGTCTCGCGCCAGCCGGAGAACTAACTAACCCTATCAGGGAAAATAAGACCTCTCTTGCCTCCAGAGAAAAGACCCCAAAGAAATACAAGCCCCCAACAAATAATAACGGTGAGGCAAGAAGAAAAGACAAACGCAAGAATGAACTAGATTTTAGCAAAGAGAGGCCCACTGACTAAATAGCAGAAGATAGTAAAATGACTTATATGGTCAGCAAAAAACCCTGCAAAATATCCACGCTGAATATCCAAGAACCCCCAAACCGACTAACGGTGAGGGGGGAGAATATCAGCCCCCTAGAGCTTCCAGCGATATCAGGAATCACATTTTGTACAAGCTGGACAAAAATAAGAACAATGCAAATAAACAAAAGTAAGAAAGCAGGACTTAGCTAATCTAGCAAAGAACCAGGACCTGAAGACAGGAGCAAACAGAAATGAACTGATTACAACGATGCCAGGCACTGGACTGAGAATCCAGGAAGTTTAAATAGCAACACCCCAGGCCTAACGAAGCAGGTGAGTACAAACCTGGTAAAAGACAATCCAAGTGCCAAATCACTAGTGACCACAAGAGGGAGCCAAGAAGTATAGTTCACAACAGGTTAGGGTTTGGATTACATTTACGGTTGGGAATAGGGTTGGGATTAGGGTTAGGGGTGTGGTTAGGGTTACCGTTGGGATTAGGGTTAGGGATGTGTTTGGATTAGGGTTTCAGTTATAATTGGGGGGTTTCCACTGTTTAGGCACATCAGGGGCTCTCCAAACGCGACATGGAGTCCGATCTCAATTCCAGCCAATTCTGTGTTGAAAAAGTAAAAGTGCTCCTTCCCTTCCGAGCTCTCCCATGCGCCCAAACAGTGGTTTACCCCCACATATGGGGTATCAGCGTACTCAGGACAAATTGGACAACAACTTTTGGGGTCCAATTTCTTCTCTTACCCTTGGGAAAATAAAAAATTGGGGGTGAAAAGATCATTTTTGTGAAAAAATATGATTTTTTATTTTTACAGCTCTGCATTATAAACTTCTGTGAATCACTTAATGGGTCAAAGTGCTCACCACACATCTAGATAAGTTCCTTAGGGGGTCTACTTTCCAAAATGGTGTCACTTGTGGGGGGTTTCAATGTTTAGGCACATCAGTGGCTCTCAAAACGCAACATGGCGTCCCATCTCAATTCCAGTCAATTTTGCATTGAAAAGTCAAATGGCGCTCCTTCACTTCCGAGCTCTGCCATGCGCCCAAACAGTGGTTTACCCCCACATATGGGGTATCGGCGTACTCAGGACAAATTGGACAACAACTTTTGGGGTCCATTTTCTCCTGTTACCCTTGGTAAAATAAAACAAATTGGAGCTGAAGTAAATAAATAAATGTTCATTTTGATTTAAACATTCCAAAAATTCCTGTGAAACACCTGAAGGGTTAATAAACTTCTTGAATGTGGTTTTGAGCACCTTGAGGGGTGCAGTTTTTAGAATGGTGTCACACTTGGTTATTTTCTATCATATAAACCCCTCAAAATGACTTCAAATGAGATGTGGTCCCTAAAAAAAAAATGGTGTTGTAAAAATGAGAAATTGCTGGTCAACTTTTAACCCTTATAACTCCCTAACAAAAAAAAATGTTGGTTCCAAAATTGTGCTGATGTAAATTAGACATGTGGGAAATGTTACTTATTAAGTATTTTGTGTGACATATCTCTGTGATTTAATTGCATAAAAATTCAAAGTTGGAAAATTGCAAAATTTTCAAAATTTTCGCCACATTTCCATTTTTTTCACAAAGAAACACAGGTATATCAAAGAAATTTTACCACTATCATGAAGTACAATATGTCACGATCCATACGATCACAATAAGCCATACACTCCATAGAGGTGACCTTTACTTATACACAGAAATTGTAAGGCTCATTTTGAGTTTGCCAAAATATGCGGGAGACTCCCCAAATGTATGGAGGAAGGTGCTGTGGTCAGATGAGACCAAAATTGAACTTTTGGCCACCAAGGTAAATGGCGCCAAACCAACACAGCTCATGACCCCAAGAACACCGTCCCCACAGTGAAATGTGGTGGTAGCATCATGCTGTGGGGATGTTTTTCATCAGCAGGGACAGGAAAAATGGACAGAGTTTAGGACAAAATGTATGGTGCAAAATACAGAGATATTCTTGAGCAAAAACTGTTTGTGAGTGATTTGAGACTGGGATGAAGGTTCACCTTCCAACAAGACAATGACCCAAAGCATGCTGCTCTAAGCAACACTTAGTGGTTTAAGGGGAAATGTGTAAATGTTCTGGAGTGGGCTAGTCAAAGCCCAGACCTAAATCCAATTGAGAATCTGGTCAGACTTGAAGATTGCTGTTCACTAGAAGAACCCATCTAACTTGGGGGAGCTGTATCAGTTTTTCCTTGAGGAATGGGCAAAAATCTGTGGCAAGATGTGGAAATCTCATAGAGACTTATCCAAAGCGACTGGCAGCTGTAATTGCTGCAAAGGGAGGTAAGTACTTTAAGGGGATAAATAAATATGCACATTGACATTTTCAGTTATTTTGTCCTATTTATTGTTTGTTTCACAATAAAATGAAAACCAAATGTTCAGAGTTGTTGACATGTTCTTTACATGAACTGATGCAAACCCTAAAAAACAGTGACATTCCAGGTTGTAATGTAGCAAGACACAAAAAATGCCCTGGTGAATACTTTTACAAACCTTTGTATTAGATTCAGCTGCACCTCCGTATTGTGAGCATGGCTTACAATAGTCACAACATAAAATAGTGTTCCTTCTAAGTGGGCGGAATTGTCTCAGATCAGGTTGTATGTCCTTCAGTCCTTCTTGTAGCCCAATACGTGTTCCTCTCTGCTTATGTAGATGTACACTGTGTTTTAATATTTAAGGGTTTCCTGCCTGGGACGGAGATCTTGCAGATGAAGACAGATGAATCATTTCTTAAAGATGTTCTCGCAATGACAATTGGTATGTATAATAATCCTTCTGATCATGTGCTAATGATTTGTTACTTCTCAAAAAAAAAAAACACATATGGACAGTTACAAAAAGTTTCTCTTTCAGAATAGATATTTTCACCAGATTTTTACTATCTCCAACTGAGTGCAGCATGATGTGTTCACCCTGATTCCAGCTATGTAGCCATACTTTACTGCTTGCTGCAGTTTTCTAAAATGTTTTCTCTGCTACAGATCTACCAGTTCTCTGAATACTTGGCTCTGATACTCAACTGATTGGCAGCTTTCTGTCTATGCGCAGTGTACACAGTGCTGCCAATCAGTGGTGAGGGGTGGGGCATGAATATGGAGGACTACATAGCTTTAGGTTTACTAGTCCTCTAGTGGTAATCTCCTGTTGATAAAACAGTGGTTTTATCAAAACTACACCAGTAAGTGGTACATCACTGGAATTGGGGTCTCTGGCTCTACATAATGCTGCCCTCAGATTAGGTGACAACCTGGTGACAGATTCCCTTAAAAAATCAGTTATTTATTATTAATTACATTTTTTTATTGTATTGCATTACTATCCATATATTAAATCATACCTGGATTGTACTTCTAGACGCCATGTACTGCTAGACTGCTTCAAGCTGCTCCTGTTTCCTCCGGGACACAGGACCTTTTCTCCCTGCTCCTCTGAGCAAAGCAGAATTGTTGTGAGCCAGAAGCCTCCCTTAGCTTCCTGGCTTTCCTCCTCCTCTCTGAAATCCAGCATGCGAAAACCATATTTGACGTCGGACGCGGACGCTGGTACTTCGGCATAACTTCTGGTTGCATTCCACAATGGAACGCACCATTGTATAAGGCTTACACGTGGATTCTGCAGGGTTATAGGTGCCCTGTCATAGTTTGCAAGGGGTTCTCCCTTCTTGCGCCTATCAGACCCTGGGGAGGAGGCTCATCCAATGGAATGCTGCTCTGGAGTCCACACACTTAGTTTTAAGGAGCCCTGACAGAAGACTTCATGAGGTAGGACCTTTGCTATGATGGAGAGTGGTCGGTAGTCTTGCTCTGCATCTGCAGAACCCAGTGGGAACCCAAATCAGTAAGTGCTTGGCTTGGGTAGATGTCTAGATCTTTGGGGCCAGATTTTTCAATATACTCTGAGGTTCACGATGTCAGTCCTGGACTCTATGACCTTGTGTATGCATGCGGTAGATTGGGCTCAGGCTTATACAAGAATCCTGTAGATCTACATCCTATCCTCCAGGAACGTATCCTCCGGATCCCTAAACAGAACAGTCTGTTTACCTGGCCAAGTAAAGGCTTCACTCGTCTGGTGGCTAAATTCAAAATACACTGCTCAAAAAAATAAAGGGAACACTTAAACAACAGAATATAACTCCAAGTAAATCAAACTTCGGTGAAATCAAACTGTCCACTTAGGAAGCAACACTGTTTGACAATCAATTTCACATGCTGTTGTGCAAATCGAATAGACAACAGATGGAAATTATTGGCAATTATCAAGACACACTCAATAAAGGAGTGGTTCTGCAGATGGAGACCACAGACCACATCTCAGTACCAATGCTTTCTGGCTGATGTTTTGGTCACTTTTGAATGTTGGTTGTGCTTTCACACTCGTGGTAGCATGAGACGGACTCTACAACCCACACAAGTGGCTCAGGTAGTGCAGCTCATCCAGGATGGCACATCAAGGCGAGCTGTGGCAAGAAGGTTTGCTGTGTCTGTCAGCGTAGTGTCCAGAGGCTGGAGGCGCTACCAGGAGATAGGCCAGTACACCAGGAGAGGTGGAGGGGGCCGTAGGAGGGCAACAACCCAACAGTAGGACCGCTACCTCAGCCTTTGTGCAAGGAGGAACAGGAGGAGCACTGCCAGAGCCCTGCAAAATGACCTCCAGCAGGCCACAAATGAGCATTTGTCTGCACAAACGGGTAGAAACTGACTCTATGAGGATGGTTTGAGTGCCCGACATCCACAGATGGGGGTTGTGCTCACAGCCCAACACCGTGCAGGACGCTTGGCATTTGCCACAGAACACCAGGATTGGCAAATTTGCCACTGGCACCCTGTGCTCTTCACAGATGAAAACAGGTTCACACTGAGTACATGTGACAGACGTGACAGAGTCTAGAGACTCCGTGGAGCGTGATCTGCTGCCTGCAACATCCTTCAGCATGACCGGTTTGGCAGTGGGTCAGTAATGGTGTGGGGTGGCATTTCTTTGGAGGGCTGCATAGCCCTCCATGTGCTAACCAGACGTAGCCTGACTGCCACTAGGTACCGAGATGAGATCCTCAGACCCCTTGTGAGACCATATGCTGGTGCGGTTGGCCCTGGGTTCCTCCTAATGCAGGACAATGCCAGACCTCATGTGGCTGGAGTGTGTCAGCAGTTCCTGCAAGATGAAGGCATTGAATCTATGGACTGGCCTGCCCGTTCCCCAGACCTGAATCCGATTGAACACATCTGGGACATCATGTCTCGCACCATCCACCACAGACTGTCCAGGAATTGGCGGATGCTTTAGTCCAGGTCTGGGAGGAGATCCGTCAAGAGACCATCCACCGCCTCATCAGGAGCATGCCCATGAATTGTAGGGAAGTTATACAGGCACGTGGAGGCCACACAGACTACTGATCATCATTTCCTTGTCTTGAGGCATTTCCACTGAAGTTGGATCAGCCTGTAACTCATTTTCCACTTTGATTTTGATCAAAATTCCAACTCCAGACCTCTGGGATATTAGTTGTGATTTACGTTGATAATTTTTAGGTTTTATTGTTCTCAACACATTACACTATGTAATTAATAAAGATTTACAACTGGAATATTTCATTCAGTGATATCTAGGATGTGGGATTTTAGTGTTCCCTTTATTTTTTGAGCAGTGTATTTAAACAGAGAAGTATCTTGAAATCAGAATCCTCTATCAACACAACAGATGCCAGCAAATGAGGATGGTGAGCCACAGTCTCCCAGGCCTTGTTCCAGGGGATATGGACTCAAAGAATCAGTCTTCGTTCTTCCAGTTTTGGAAAATTGAAGTAGTGGAAGAAGCCCTCAAGGCTGCAGTGACCTTGGTGTAAGGCTAGGTTCAGATTGCGTTAGTGCAATCCGTTTAGCGTGAGCGCTAGCGGATTGCGCTAACGCAATGTCTTTTTCGGGGCCGCGTTCAGGGGTCGCGTTAACGTCCCCGCTCTCGCAGATCCCCGATCTGCGAGAGCGGGGAACGGACCTCTGGCGCGCCGCGGACGCTGCAAGCAGTGTCCGAGGCGCGCTACAAAAGACCGGCACATTGCTAGCGCGTGCCGAAAATGACACGCGCTAGCAATGCGCTCTAACATTGCCGGCAATGGGAGCGCTAACGGACGCGGTGCACTGCGTTAATTTCGCCGTGCAACGCTGTCCGTTAGCGCTATCCCATTAACGCAATGGGAACCTAGCCTTAGGAACACACCTAAAAATATATTCAGACAACATAACCACAGTAGCTCACCTGGTGAGCACGAAATACGAAAGCCTAAAAACTCTGAAAGAATTTTTGCTTGGGCAGAGTGACATGTCCTCTCCCTATTATTGCTCCATCTAAAGGGTTCCAGCAACGTCCAAGCACACTTTCTCAGCAGAGAAATAATTCTCCCAGGGGAATGGGGCCTAAATACAGAAGTATTTCAAATGATAGTCAAAAAATAGGGTTCCCTAGAGTTGGACCTGTTTGCAAACCTTCAAAATATTAAGGCTGAATATTTTTCTCTCTAAATCCAAACAACGCTTGTTTAGCGTTATATGCTTTCACATCAGACTGGTATTTCAAACTAGCATTTGATTTCCCACCAATCTCCGTTTTGCCAAGAACATAACAGAAAATCAGAACGGACAAGATCAAGACAATCCTAGTGGCACCTCTCTGGCCAAAGAGAAGCTGGTTCAGAACATTGAACAGCCTGAAAGTAGAAGGTCCCCTGATTCTCCCATCAATCGTCAATCTTCTTCACCAAGTGCCAGTTTATCATCCAGATACTCAAGCCTTGCAACTTGCAGCCTTCTTTCTGAGTGCATCATCCTAAAAGCTAGGAATCATTCTGACAAAGTCGTAGATACGCTTCAGAAAAGTAGAAAGCCGATAACGAACCCCATCTATAGCAAAATATGGAAAACTTTCATATCCTGGTGTGGCTCTACCTCTTTGGATCCTCTGCATCCAAATGTGGTCAAAAATCATGCAGAATGGGCTGGAAAAAGGTTTAAAGACTAGCACTCTAAAAGTCCAATTATCAAAATCTTGGAGGAAGGATCAGAATATCTTCATTCAACACTACGGACATAAGGGCAAAAAGCACAATCACAAATTGGATTAACAACCTAATTTGTGAAGCTTGCAAGAACCAGAACTTGGTACCTCCAGAGAAGTTCACTCCACTGTGTGTGTCTCATGGGCTTAAAGGGAACCTGTCACCTGAATTTGGCAGGAACAGTTTTGGGTCATATGGGTGGGGTTTTCGGGTGTTTGATTCACCCTTTCCTTACCCGCTGGCTGCATGCTGGCCGCAATATTGGATTGAAGTTCATTCTCTGCCTTGCGCTGGCGTGTACTCCGGAGGACAGAGAATGAACTTCAATCCAATATTGCTGCCAGTATGCAGCCAGCGGATAAGGAAAGGGTGAATCAAACACCCGAAAATCCCGCCCATATGACCCAAAGCTGGTCCTGCCAAATTCAGGTGACAGGTTCCCTTTAAAGGGCAATCCCTTCCATCGAGCAGATCTGCAGAGCCACTACCTGGCCCTGTGTCCATACCTTCTCTAAACATTATAAACTAGTTCTAATGTCTAATACAGATTTGGCCTTTGGGAGAGAACAGTTCTCCAGACCATTATCTCTCCCTAAACTTATTCTTTGGCATTCCTTCTGTGGTGCTGTTGTGGTGGGTGACTTAAGAAAATAGAACTAGACTTACTGGTAATTCGGTTTCTAGGAGCCCTCCACGACATCAATGGTAATTCCCACCCTACTGTTTTTGTTTGTATCATTTCTTGGTGTAAAAAAATATTTAAGCATTCATGCTGGTGTGGTCCTTTAGAAAAACACTGGAGAGAGGAAGTGGGGTGGGCTATTAGAACTCTTTGCGTTTCCTGTCCCTATTAGGGCAGGCAGTAACATCCTGTGGTGCTGTCATGAGAAGGGTTCCTAGAAACCGAATTACCTGTAAGTCTAATTCAATTTTTTTCCCCATTGCAAAAACGCAGCAAATGAACAAGTCCTTTAAGCTGGATGTAGACTAAATAATTATTGCGTGTGTTTGATAATCCATTTACTGTTCAAATTAAATTAATATTATTCATGCTTTGATCGTCATTGGTAAGTTATACAATTGGGAGAAAAATGCTTGTGGGGAATGTAAATGCAAAATATGTCCTATAGATCATTTTCCATATCTACTCATGTATGTCCCATTCACTCGCTCACTTTTTTATTCTTTAATTAAATTGTAAAATTTTGAGCATATCTTTAATGTGTTACTCCTATCTCATCCAGAAATAACTCCCTTCACTGACGGATAAGATATGCCGTTTCTGTGACTTCCATAGAAATAAGTTATGGATACTGAAGTGTGACTTTCTGCAACTCCACCTTGAATGGTCGGAGCTTAGACCTGAAAAGCTAAGATGGGAATACCCATTTAAGGGTTTGTGCACATGGTCGTTATTTAGGGTATGTTCAACCTCTGCATTTTTCGCAGGTTTTTTGCCTCGAAAATTACAGCATTTCACTCTCAGCAAAGTGAATGAGATTCCTGAAATGTTGCTCATTTTTTCCTTGCCGATTTGAAGCAGTTTCAGATCTTCAGCATGTCAATTCTTTCATTGCTTTTACAGCGTTTTTCACCCATCCTAATCAATTGGAAAAATGTATGAAAAATGCCACGGAAACACGGTTTTCCAGCCAGGAGACCGGTTTTACATGCAGAAATGTCTGCAACAAAATATGTGACACCGGCTTACCCGGATCGTTTTTTAAGCTTCAAGAAAACGCTGACTGTGCTTTTCCCAATGTGTCTTATTTGATGTTTATTGCGATATTTTTCCCAACTGAATATTTTTTTTAATGTTATATAAGATAGTGGCGGCTTCCAGGAGGAAGCCAACAGAGTAGACCGGTCACTTCTTTTAGCCACTTCATGATTTTTGAAGTCTTGCTGTGCATATGTATATTCTGTTTGGCGGTTGTTGCTTTTTTAGCGCTCTTTCAGGCAAGTTTTAACTAATCTGAGAGCAGTATAATATAGGGAAAGTGGGCCTGATTTCGGCCATGTGACACTTACCCGGCTGCGTTGTAGTTTCAATACAATTGGAGTTTTATCCACAAGAGTTTACCACTGCCTCGCTAGGTCTCTTGTGCTATGCTGCTCTTGGATTACATAGCAAAAATCTGCTGACAGATTTCCTTCTAATAACTGATGTATTTTATTTTAATTGAACATTTGACCTCACATCGCTTATTTGTGTTTTTTTTTTTTTAAAGGAAAACTTGGAGAAAACATGCTACTGAGAAGGGCTGCGTGGGCCATGGTTTCTCCTGACATGTTTATTGGCTGGTACATGCATGGCGCTTTACAGGCTGATCTACCGTCTTTGAAAAACATGTCCTTTGGCAAATATGGGTCATTAGTTGTATGCCGAAAGACTGATGCAAGTTCTACAAGCAACATTACTGAACTTGGTCGTAGACTCGGCCAGCATATAGTAGGCATGAATCCCTTATCAGTGGGATCTGTAGAAGATGAATCTGCCGGAGATGCAGAAACCCGAATGTTGGCCCAGCCTTTCCTGCTGGAGCCCAGCCTGACTGTAGGACAGTATCTCCAGCCACATGGAGTAGAGGTGTTGGATTTTGTGCGCTTTGAATGTGGAGAGGAAACCCAGTCTTCAGAAGCCAATCCGTCTCCATGAGCCATGCAAAACCATTCCCGCCTTATAAGCTGTTAGCAATAAATATTACATTTATAGTATTGATATTTCACAGGTGATTTTTCTGTTAGGGAAAAAAAGGGTACAGCTGTTTCTCGCAAAATTAGAATATCATCATAAAGTTTATGTGAATACTTTTCTGCCCAATGATGACAAAAGTATTCTAGGAGTGATACCTTTATTGGCTAACCAGAAAATATCATATTATTAATAAAGGTATCACTCCTAGAATACTTTTATCATCATTGAGCAGAAAAGTATTCACATCGATTTTTCTGGCTAACACGGTACCACAATACAATTTGTTGTTGTACATCATCATCAACGTTTATAAGTAATTTTTTTCAGTTCTTCAGTACAAAAAGTGAAACTCATATTATAGAGCTGGAGTGAGCAATTAATTTTCTTGAGGGGCCACATGAGAAACCATGACTGTTGTGGAGGGCCGAACCCATAGGCTGAAATGAATTAAGTTCAATATTAATATCAACATTTATGATTAATATCGATATCACTCAATATTGAGCAGAATTAAGTATGCTGACATCTCCCTATATACCATTTGAACCCTAAGGGTATGTGCACACGCTGCGGAGTGGTGTGCGGATTTTTCCGCACTGATTTTTGTAAATCCGCCGGTAAACTTGCACTGCGGATTTACCGCGTTTTTTCCGCTTTTTTTGTGCAGATTCCACCTGCGGTTTTACACCTGCGGATTCCTATTGAGCAGTTGTAAACCGCTGCGGAATCCGCATAAAGAATTAACATGCTGCGGGAATATAAACCGCTGCGTTTCCGTGCGTTTTTTTCCACAGCATGTGCACTGTGGATTTTGTTTTCCATAGGTTTACATGGTACTGTAAACTCATTGAAAACTACTGCAGATCCACAGCGTCAAATCCGCAGCGTGTGCACATTCCCTAATACAGCCTCTTCTATATATTGAATGAGTCCTACACAGCCTCCCAATGTCCAGGATATGAGACCCATGCAGCCTCCCCATGTCCAGCATATATAGGCCCACACAGCCTCCCCATGTCCAGCAGATATAGGCCCACACAGCCTCCCCATGTCCAGCATATATATATAGGCCCACGCAGCCTCCCCATGTCAGCATATATAGGCCCACGCAGCCTCCCCATGTCCAGCATATATAGGCCCACACAGCCTCCCCATGTCCAGCATATATAGGCCCACACAGCCTCCCCATGTCTAGCATATATAGGCCCATGCAGCCTCCCCATGTCCAGCATATATAGGCCCACACAGCCTCCCCATGTCTAGCATATATAGGCCCACGCAGCCTCCCCATGTCCAGCATATATATAGGCCCACGCAGCCTCCCCATGTCCAGCATATATAGGCCCACACAGCCTCCCCATGTCCAGCATATATATAGGCCCACACAGCCTCCCCATGTCCAGCATATGAGTCCTACACAGCCTCCCCACGTTCAGGATATGAGCCCCACACAGCCTCCCCATGGCCAGCATGAGAGCCCGACACAAAGCATCCCCATGGCCAGCATTAGAGCCCCACATAGCCTATCCAAGGCTAGCATGAGCGCTCCATAGCCTCCCCATGTCCAGCATATGAGGCCCACACAGCCTCCCCATGTCCAGCATATGAGGCCTACACAGCCCCCCCATGTCCAGCATATGAGGCCCACACAGCCTCCCCATGTCCAGCATATGAGGCCTACACAGCCTCCCCACGTTCAGGATATGAGCCCCACACTGCATCCCCATGGCCAGCATTAGAGCCCCACACAGCCTATCCAAAGCTAGCATGAGAGCTCCATAGCCTCCCCATGTCCATGATAAGCCCCCATAGCCACCCCATGTCCATAGTAAGACCCCTATAGCCTCCCCATGTCCATGATAGGACCCCTATAGCCTCTCCATGTGCAGCCAAATATCCCATATACATAAATAACTAAAATATAAAAGAAAACACCACATACTTGCTTCGGTCCCGTTCCCCAGGCGCTCTTCTTCTGTTCCTGTCTCCGCTGTGCTGATGTCCTTGCTTCAGCCTTTTCACACGCTGATTGGTGGAGGAAGTGGCTGGAGGGCCCTCCTCCACCAAATGCAGTCAGCGTGGATATAGACAGCGAGCGTGCGGGCATGGTGCGGACCGTGAGCCACTGTTTTCATCCCCTCGGCTGTCTCGGTCCGCGGGCCGGACTGGAACAGCCAGAGGGCCGGAAGTGGCCCGCGGGCCGCACTTTGCCAAGGTCTCTTATAGTCATTACAAACTGTGATCTATTTCAAGTGTTTATTTCTGTTAATGTTGATGATTATGGCTTACAGCCAATGAAAACCCATTATGAAAAAGTAATTATCTCAGTAAATTAGAATAATTATCAAAAAACACCTGCAATGGCGTCCTAAGCGTTTAAAAAGGTCCCTTAGTCTGTTTCTGTAGGCTCCACAATCATGGGGATGACTGCTGACTTGACAAGGAAAGTACATTTTGTATTTCATTTGGAAATCAAGGTCCCAGAGTCTGGAAGAAGAGTGGAGAGGCCACAATCCAAGATGCTTGAGGTCTAGAGTGAAGTTTCTGCAATCAGTGATGGTTTGGGGAGCCATGTCATCTGCTGGTATAGGGACACTGTGTTTTTTTCAAGACCAAAGTCAGCGCAGTTGTCTACCAGGAAATTTTATCACACTTCATGCTTCCCTCTGCCGACAAGCTTTTTGGAGATGGAAATGTCATTCTCCAGCAGGACTTGGCACCTGTCCACACTGTCAAAAGTACCAATACCTGGTTTAAAAACAACAGTATCACTGTGCTAGATTGGCCAGCAAACTCGTCTGACTTTAACCCCATAGAGAAGCTATGGGGTATTGTCAAGAGGAAGATGAGAGACACCAGACCCAACAATGCAGACGAGCTGAAGGCTGCTATCAAAGCAACCTGGGCTTCCATAACTCCTCAGCAGTGCCACAGGCTGATCGCCTCCATGCCACACCGCATTGATGCAGTAAATGATGCAAAAGGAGCCTCGACCAAGTACTGAGTGCATTTACTGAACATACACTTCAGTAGGCCAACATTTCAGATGTTAAAATCATTTTTCAAGCTGGTGTTATAAAGTATTCTAATTTACTGAGATAATGCCTTTTGGATTTTCATTGGCTGTAAGCCATAATCATCAACATTAACAGAAATAAACACTTGAAATAGATCACTATGTTTGTAATGACTCTATATAATATGAGTTTCGCTTTTTGTATTGAAGAACTGAAATAAGTTGACTTGATGATATTCTAATTTTGTGAGAAGCATCTGTATGTCGTAAGTTTGCGTCTGTATATGATGTAGTTTTTGGTGCATAGTGGACTTTTTGGTTCTGAATGTTTTCATCAATGCCACGCTTTAAACACTCTGAGCCCAGAAATGTAATGACCCGACCAGGGCAATCACTCATTCCATCCACCCGTGTTAATTAATATTAGAGAATAACACTATAAATGTACGAATAAATGATAAAGCCTTAAAGGGGTTGTCCCATGAACAAAAGTTCATTTTATTCATTAGATCTTGAAATACAAATAATTTCCACAATTGAATGTGATTAAAAAAATTGTTCCTGTGCTGAGATAATCTTATAAATGTGCCTCTGCTGTGTACTGTGTAATGTCTGTTTCTGACCGTGCAGGGGCATGGTCTGATCATACTACATCTCCAGGGCATGGGAGGACACAAGAGAGTATACAGTTAATGGGACAGCACGGGATCACAGATTATTCTGTGAGGTAAAACATACTTTAAAAATAGGCAGAGAAATGTTTTACATCACAAAAAGAATCAGCTGTGATCCTGTGTTGTCCCGTCTGTATACGCTCTGTTGCATATTCCCCTGCCCAGGAGCTGTGGTATGATCAGACCAGGTTCCTGTATGGTCAGACACAGCCATTACACAGTACACAGCAGGGGCACATTTATAAGATTATCTTGGCATAGGAACATTTTATTTAATCACTTCCTATTGTGGAACTTATTAATATTCCAAGATCTAGTGAAGAAAATGAACTTTTGTTCACGAGAAATCCCTTTTAATGAATGCATGATCCTTCATGAGGCGAGCTCTAGATACATTGACTTTAAATTCACCATGTGCAGTTAAATTTTCTATTTTTACTGGGAGGTCACTTTTCCAGACCCAGTACGACAGTGATGAGATATTTGTCTCTATTCTTCACTTGTACTAACCCGGTACCTTACAGTATTGGGGACGTGCCCACCCTATTATGTTTTATGATCTATTTTATTGATTTCAGGAATGAAAAAAGCAGTCAGCAGCACTCTTATCAAATGGTGCAATTTGCCTGCTTTAGGTGCTAAAGGTACTTTGTGTCAGGGTCCTTAAAGGTCCAAACTCTAATTTCACCATCCTATCCTTTAAATTTCGACCACCCCTATACGATAACAAGGGTCAGGGTATAAAATCATTAATAGAGAGGTGTTCACTATGTAGCAGGGGCCAATAATTAATCAGTATGCCCAATATTTGTCTACTAATAGGGCAGAAAGTGGATGCAAAAGGGATCCTCTTAGGCTTCTTTCACACTTCCGTTGGCTGGCGGCCATCAGAATGCGTCATTGCGACGTATTGACGGATGTCGGAAAAATAGTGGAAAACGGATGTAACGCATCCAGTTTTTTGACGGAAGCGTTACATGTGTTGATTTAGGCGCTGCCTGAATTTGGAGAGAGAGAGAGATAAAGAGAGAGAGATAAAAGACGGAAGTGTGAAAGAGGCCTTAGGTGTCTGTGAGGGATATATACTCCTGGTAAGATCCTCTTTTCAATTCTAGTGCGCTCCAGCTATGTCTACATACCGCAGAAGTACGATCACTCCTCTGTCTAAATTTAGCACACATACAGTGCCTTGCGAAAGTATTCGTCCCCCTGAAACTTTACAACCTTTTCTCCCATATCATGCTTCAAACATAAAGATACCAAATGTACAAGAATCAACAACAAGTGGACCACAATTGTGAAGTTGAATGAAATTTATTGGTTATTTTAAATTTTTGTGGAAATTCAAAAACTGAAAAGTGGGGCGTGCAATATTATTCGGCCCCTATAACTTAATACTTTGTTGCGCCACCTTTTGCTGCGATTACAGCTGCAAGTCGCTTGGGGTATGTCTCTATCAGTTTTGTACATCGAGAGACTGACATTTTTGCCCATTCTTCCTTGGGAAACAGCTCGAGCTCAGTGAGGTTTGATGGAGATCGTTTGTGAACAGCAGTTTTCAGCTCTTTCCACAGATTCTCAATTGGATTGAGGTCTGGACTTTGACTTGGCCATTCTAACACCTGGATACGTTTATTTTTGAACCATTCCATTTTAGATTTTGCTTTATGTTTGGGATCATTGTCTTGTTGGAAGACAAATCTCTGTCCCAGTCTCAGGTCTTTTGCAGACTCCAACAGGTTTTCTTCAAGAATGGTCCTGTATTTGGCTCCATCCATCTTCCCATCAATTTTAACCATCTTCCCTGTCCCTGCTGAAGAAAAGCAGGCCCAAACCATGATGCTGCCACCACCATGTTTGATAGTGGGGATGGTGTGTTCAGGATGATGAGCTGTGTTGCCTTTACACCAAACATATCGTTTGGGATTATTGCAAAAAAAGTTCGATTTCGGTTTCATCTGACCAGAGCACCTTCTTCCACATGTTTGGTGTGTCTCCCAGGTGGCTTGTTGCAAACTTTAAACAACACTTTTTATGGATATCTTTGAGAAATGGCTTTCCTCTTGCCACTCTTCCATAAAGGCCAGATTTGTGCAGTGTACGACTGATTGTTGTCCTATGGACAGACTGTCCCACCTCTAGATCTCTGCAGTTCATCCAGAGTGATCATGGGCCTCTTGGCTGCATCTCTGATCAGTCTTCTCCTTGTTTGAGATTTGTTTAGAGGGACGGCCGGGTCTTGGTAGATTTGCAGTGGTATGATACTCCTTCCATTTCAATATGATCGCTTGCACAGTGCTCCGTCAGATGTTTAAAGTTTTGGAAATCATTTTGTATCCAAGTCCGGCTTTAAACTTTTCCACAGCAGTATCACGGACCTGCCTGTTGTGATCCTTGGTCTTCATGATGCGGTCTGTGCTTCAAACAGAACCCTGAGACTATCACAGAGCAGGTGCATTTATACGGAGACTTGATTACACACAGGTGGATTATATTTATCATCATTAGGCATTTAGGACAACATTGGATCATTCAGAGATCCACAATGAACTTCTGGAGTGAATTTGCTGCACTGAAAGTAAAGGGGCCAAATAATACTGCACGCCCCACTTTTCAGTTTTTGAATTTCCACAAAAATTTAAAATAACCAATAAATTTTGTTCAACTTCACAATTGTGTTCCACTTGTTGTTGATTCTTCACCAAAAATTTACATTTGGTATCTTTATGTTTGAAGCATGATATGTGGGAAAAGGTTGAAAAGTTCCAAGGGGCCGAATACTTTCACAAGGCACTGTATGCTCAAGTTTGTCACCCACCCTCTGGTCACTTGAAACCACCCACCTGACTCAACTAGTTGTGGGATTGATTAGATAATTTCACGAGGTTGATTGCTATCAAAGTGTGGAGAAGACTGTTCCTATCGGTGTGTTTCACAAAAAGATCAGTTTCTTAATTTACCACCATGTTTATAAACCAAGGTATCGAGAAATTGCAATTCAGTCATTGAGATAGTCAGAGTAAACTTCAGCTCACTTGTCCTCAAATACCGTCATGTAGATATTAGCATACTAGGGGGACACATTTTCTTTCCTTGTTTTGCAGGGATGCTGGACTCAGAGTTGAATGTGGATTTGGATTCAAGCTGATGGACAAGGATTGCATTATGTTGAATAGTCTCGCTGATATAATTTTACTGCATGATGCGTTTTGCTGTCAATCTGTCTCCTCTGTGCCTCTGTGTCCCTTCTCCCTCCTGGCCCTCCATTTTCCGTTTTTATATTCTGATTTAAAAGTGGTTTTTGCATGCATGATGACCATGACACACCTTGTACACCTACCTGTTACCACATGATCGCTATTCGCAGGGCGATCCCGTGACTGGAGTTCTCATCACAACATGTAGCTGTGACCAGGATTGGTCAGCTCCACCCACAGGTGCAGTGTGCTTTGGTCATCGCCAAGTTGCAGTCATGTGACTGCTTATCTGATGATGTCATGAACATCTGCCCAATAGTTTTGTCCATATCGTTAATGTGTAATTGAGTTACTTTCTGGCTAAATGATTGGAATCGGGTCACTGTTAACAATGGGGTACAACAGGGATATTAAGTAATGACCTTGTGGGTGTATAAAGCAGAATTTCAGTATTTGCAGATTATGCTAAACTCAGGCTGGGTCATTAATGTCACAGATCAGTAGGCCTCTGACATCCACTACCCAATTGATCAGCTGTTACCAACCACACCGGTGGTCAGTTGTAAACTATTGAGCTGGGCACCTCAGCTTTTTACATTATTTAGTGGAGATTCATTCATATTTATTTATTTACAGAGTCAACTCCAAAAATAAAGTACAGTGTGCACATGGCCTTCAAACATTTTTTTAAATTATATTTTCAATGAATGAAATGTTTTTTGAAAAACCACTATACTAGATTTTCTTGCATACATTCAAAATTTTATTCCAAATATTGCTATAAAGGTAACAAAAAAAGCGAACATAATTATTTTGCATCAACTGAAATCAATGGTAAATATGCTTTACTGATCATGGCACCTTAAAAATAACCACATGGAAATACCACCAAGACTACCTGAACCCATGTATATGTATATAATAAGGCAGGAGGGAATGCCGTTACTGAAGTTTGACACGCAAGAAAAGCTCCCAGGAATAGGAGAGGATTGCTCCGTCTATGCACAATCAATAGCATCTCAGGACTCGTACATTATGCTATATTTTAATTCTCGTGTCATCTCTAGCACGGCGGTAGAGAAGCGAGTGCAGTTGCATGATACGATCTTGTGTATTGTGTTATTCTGGCAGTAGAGTGTTCCCCTGTATGTGTTGTGCTCTAAAACATACAGATGGTCTTTGGTAATTCCCGGGACATCATGGTTGTGCAGGATGGAGGGAAGTTTAGAACAGTCCAAGCTTCTTTTTTATATTCAGTTGTTTCCATGAAGGTAATGCAGAAAATTCTCCTCTGGTCATCCCAAAAACGGAGATAAAATCCCGATCGGAGAGATAAGTCTGTAATAGAAGCAGGAATGAGCTGTTATAGGGATCTATAATAAGTGAAGCTGGGTACACTGGTGAGAAAACGCCTGTATGGGGAATAATCAAGGGTAGGGTGGGGGGCATCTTATGTCACAGGCTAAAAAGAAGCCTCAAGCACACTGTCGTAAAATGGCTCCATTTTGCTTTGTGTGTTCACATCAAGATGTTCCCTTCTCCCGATAGGAAAAAATAAAGGAAGTACTGCACTCCAGTATTGGTAG
This sequence comes from Ranitomeya variabilis, assembly GCF_051348905.1. Lineage (NCBI taxonomy): Eukaryota > Metazoa > Chordata > Amphibia > Anura > Dendrobatidae > Ranitomeya > Ranitomeya variabilis. The sequence continues at coordinate 657,194,365 of NC_135234.1, forward strand.
GTGCCCGGATAGGGTCCCAAACCTTGAAAACATGTACAAAAATGGAATCAGTTACTCAATTAATTGCGATTGATTCACTCCAAGAATTATGTATAAACAGATTTTTTTTTTACGTTTCGGTATCACTGACCTTCATCAGATATAGACATCTAAGTATGCATGTGCAGGAACCCAGGAGGAGATAAGCAGTAAGACGCCACCAGGAGTAATAAGCTGGTAAGCATAATACTCCTGGCAACGGATGTCGCAATTAGCTTCCTACCGCTTATCTACGCCTAGGGTTCCCGCACTTGGAAACTTAGATGTGTATATCCGATGAAGGTCAGTGACACCGAAACGTTAAAAAAATTGCAATTAACTGAGTATCGGATTCCATTTTTTCTATTTTTTCAAGGCTTGGGACCCTATCAGTGCACCTACCAATACTGGAGTGCACTACTTCCTTATATTTTTTCCTATCGGGAGAAGGGAACAGCTGCATGTGAACACACATGCCTTTATTTGACAGTGTGCTTGAGGTTTCTTTTAGTCTGACCTAAGGTCGGGCATTGCCGTCTGTATACGTACTGTGAAACATGGAGTCTTGCCAATATAAACATGCCTACTTGGCCTTTTTAACAATTCTGGCCCAGATTCTAAGTAATACTATCGACTCTCCAGTGTCAGTTTACCAGGCAGTAGCAATTACATATCTTGTCAACACGCTACCACTGAAGCCAATCATTGACTGTAGCAGTGACAGGGTGGATAGAACTACTCAGGTCACCACACAGCCAGTGACATTGCTGGAGCTCGTAGACCATAGACTGATGGGGTACAGGAAGAAGAGGGGACTGGTTAAGTATTACTCTTTTTATTACCGTATGTTAAACTATTAAAAATCATGGGGTTGAAAAAAAAGTATTTAAATCATTACATTAAATATAATTATACCAACAGCAAAAGTGATAAAGATCTCAGTATTTCTGAATAGTTTATTAGGCAGAAGTAGTCAATCTGTCAATAAATAATTTTGTACTATGGTTAGTAACCATAGTGTCCACTTAATTGTGGTCTCACCCCTTCACCGAGCCTTCTCACCTCTTTCCTGGTGGGATCTACTCCCTCTGGTAGTTCATGCTTCTGCTTTCCTTTTAGGTCCTCAAATGGGAAGCATTGGAAGGTATTGCTTGGGCTTGGTGTACTGGGAGATACGGCCATTCCATTGACATCCTGCAAGAGAAGGTGCAATGAACTGCAGTGTCAGACTAAGAAATGCGAGACTTATGTTTTATAGTTTAGTTGCTATAAAAGCAACCAAGGTTCATGATGGAAATACTGGATACACTGTACAATCATGAGGGAAAGCCACTCGATTGTTCAGAAATGTAATACTTTAAAATATTTTCTAAAGTTATGCAAGAAAAAAAGATACCCGAGTAATCCTCTGGATGGCTGTGGAGTCACCGAGTTCCTTCTTCATCTCCTCATAGGACTTTCCATTCTAGAAAGGGATTAGAGATGGAAATAAATGAGTTTTTCTAATGTTACGTTATTCCTAGAGTTGACGATGATGACAAAGAGATTACAGCAAATCTCTAGAAGTGGTCTACTATCTACAATCTAATTGCCATTACATTTTTTCTATTACCTCTGAAGTCTAAATTTGCACTGTCTACGAAGCAGATGTTTTGAGAAATATTCCCTAGAACCGGGCACCGTGTTTTTTGCTATAGCATTTAGAAATAAAAAAATGGACGGGCACTGTTATAATTAACAAGAAAGACTGGGTGCAGCTGATGTGCAACAAGACCACATGAAAATAATCAAAGAACCGAACATACACTCCTCAATATTGAAATTGAAACACCAAAAAGGAAAAGTCGTGGAATTATGAAATTCACAGGATGGATAGACATGTTAGTGATACGCAAATGATGAAAAATGGAAACCAAATTTTCAAAACATCTTGATGTATTCAGTATCTATGAGTATGAGTGCCACATGCAGAAATACATTTGCCTCGACTGCTATGAATCAGGTTATATTAATGGTTGTCTGCACTTGGACAAATCATCAAGATCCGCTGTTGGCACCTCCCTTTTGCAATTGCCGATGAAGGACGTCCAGATGTGCCTGATGGGAGACATGCCGGAGACGCTGTAGACCTTGGTAGCTCGATTAAGCCATGCTGGCTGCCCACAGTAGCACAAGCAACATGCAGCCTGAAAATGTCATGTTGAAAAAAGAAAAGGCTCTTGTGATGTTTGGAGAAATGGCTGTACCACCGGTTCTATGACCAAAGGTAACACCGAGATATTAGTGTTGGTGAAATGAAAACTAGAGGGGTCCAGTTATAATCCTGGGAGTAGGACCAGAGTGACAATCCTTGTTGAACGCCTCTTCATGGTGTTGCCCACTTTGTCATCAGACCAATTTCCAGCTATCACTGCATCCAAGACGAAAGCAGGATTCATCCCTGAAGAGGATAGATCTCCATTGATCTGTACCATAATAGCCTTTGAGAGGGGTGGCGTGAGGTAATGAAACATCTGTAGCTGGACGTCTGGCTTCTATCTCATTGTTGTGCAAACACCTTCTGATGGGTTGTGTAGATGCTTGATTTTTGACAATTTCTTTTGCAGCACTGAAGGGATCACTACCTATCATTCTAATCGGAGGATCTGTCCGCTTAGAACTTCACTTCTGTTCCCCTCTTGCTGTCATTTTTCTCCCAACCACTGGGAATCGTAAAGTTGAACAGTGCTGACAGCTCGGCTTATGCACATAGTGATCTGGCAGAGTGATAAACCAAGGTGTCCAAATTCAAGGATTTTGTCCCTCTTCGTTTCAGACAAGTAGTGATAACTGGCTTGTTGACATACCGGAGGCATCACATAATCATCCCAGAAGACTTGATCAGATTATTGAGTCTTCATGTGGCTAAAAAATTTGCTTTCAGCCTGTCTTTTAGGCCACTTCAACATGCCACAGAGTGGAGCGAGGTGCTTAAAAATGTGATTATTTGCACATCTTAAGGACACCTGCCACTTTGATTTGCAATTTCAATGTTGAGGAGAGTGTATATAGTCAAAAGTAATGTAAAAAGGTAAAGACAAAAGGTAAAAACAATTACAAATCTGTACAGCATACTGTATTTCAATCTTTTTTTGTAAGCAAAAAATGTTAGTAGGTAATTTATGTATTTTTGGGAAGAGAGTCATGAGGTTTTATTGCTTTTTTGTGTATTTTTTCCTCTGCATTTTTATAGGTAAAAACCATAGTATACGTTCAAACAAAAAATATTAAATTCATTACATTTATTACAACCACCCAAAAAGCCAATAAACTTTCAATATGTGTCAAAAAAGACTAGGGTAAATTGTGTGTTCTGTTATAAAATGACTCATGAAGCAGGAGCTTAGAATTGTATGATATCTCACACTCCATTTCTGTGGATCCCAAGCCAAGAACCATCCGGTGAAGTTTGGTGGCTCATATCCTTGTTTGATGACGAGTATTGGAGTATCTGGATCTCGGGCACTGGGATGAGTCTTTAGGTAATCTATAGCAGTTGCCACGGCTTCCTTTTTTTCTACATCATTGGCCTCCACTCCAATCCACAGGAATATCTTGATGAGGAAAGGAAATAAAAATTAGTGACTAACATAACTATAGTTTCTTTGGTTAATTAAAGAAATGATGAATCAAGTTTATTACAGAAACACAACACTAAGTATACTAAAACTTGTATTACTTTGCTAAAGGGAATTTCGATTACTTTCATACTGATGACCCATCGGTAAGGGTCCCATACCCGGCACCCCTAATAATCAGCTTTATTACCTCCGGCAATAGCCAAATATAAACAGTTTATGGAGCGCAACATCACTTCTCCATAGTGGTTTAGTGGCTTCTTCAGGGTACTGCAGGTCAGCTCATATTCTATTCCCCCTGACGAAGGATTCATTCTGAAACACACGTCGGGGCGGGTTCCTGCATCCACTCACCAGACCGCCCAGGTAACCCCTCTATTAAGCCATCTTACACTAGCTATTTATTATTGTGCCTGTCACCGTATATACCTCTTTTATCCCACACAGTCTGGAACAGGTTGTCTATACTCGGATAACCTGCTTTTTTGTTCTTTCGCACTGTGCATATTACACCCATAGTGCATTTATACTCATACAAGTTTTTATTTTTAACTACTTCTTGGCCATATACTATCTGTATCTCAGTACTGTTTGTCTAATTACTATTTAATTACTTGTGTGCACAGGCACATTTTTATTCAGTGGCTTCCTCCTTTTTTCCATTGATCTTGTTTTCATGATTGTACTATACAGCTCTGGCAAAAAATGAAGAGACCACTGCAAAATGTTCAGTTTGTCTGATTTTTCTCTTTATAGATATATTTTTGAGTAAAATGTAAATTGTTCATGTATTCTATTAACTTCTGACATGTCTCCGAATTTCCAAGCAATAAATTTTGTATTTTTATTTTCTGAAAAGTATAAATGGTCAAAATTACAAAAAAAAAATCAAGTGCTTTCAGACCTCAAATAATGCAAAGAAAACAGGTTCATAATAATTTAGAAACAACAATACTAATGTTTTAACTCAGGAAGAGTTCAGAAATCAATATTTTGTGGAATAACCATGATATTTAATCACAGCTTTCATGCGTCTTGGCATGCTTTCCACCAGTCTTTCACACTGCTTCTGGGGCAGAAATGTAAGCAGCTGCTCTTTGTTTGATGACTTGTGACTATCCATCATCCTCTTGATTACATTCCAGAGGTTTTCAATGGGGTTCAGGTCTGGAGATTGGGCTGCCCATGACAGGGTTTTGATGGACTCTTAATTTTTGCCAGAGCTGTATAAGCACTTGGACTTATTTCTATGATGGACCCAAGTGTGACTGTCTGCACAAAGATTTGTGTGATATACACTCACCGGCCACTTTATTAGGTACACCATGCTAGTAACTGGTTGGACCCCCTTTTGCCTTCAGAACTGCCTCAATTCTTCGTGGCATAGATTCAACAAGGTGCTGGAAGCATTCCTCAGAGATTTTGGTCCATATTGACATGATGGCATCACACAGTTGCCGCAGATTTGTCGGCTGCACATCCCAAAGATGCTCCATACAAGGCAGGATGGATCCATGCTTTCATGTTGTTTACGCCAAATTCTGACCCTACCATCCGAATGTCGCAGCAGAAATCGAGACTCATCAGACCAAGCAACGTTTTTCCAATCTTCTACTGTCCAATATCGATGAACTTGTACAAATTGTAGCCTCAGTTTCCTGTTCTTAGCTGAAAGGAGTGGTACCCGGTGTGGTCTTCTGCTGCTGTAGCCCATCTGCCTCAAAGTTCGACGCACTGTGCGTTCAGAGATGCTCTTAGGCCTACCTTGGTTGTAACGGGTGGCGATTTGAGTCACTGTTGCCTTTCTATCAGCTCGAACCAGTCTGTCCATTCTCCTCTGACCTCTGGCATCAACAAGGCATTTCCGCCCACAGAACTGCCGCTCACTGGATTTTTTTTCTTTTTCGGACCATTCTCTGTAAACCCTAGAGATGGTTGTGCGTGAAAATCCCAGTAGATCAGCAGTTTCTGAAATACTCAGACCAGCCCTTCTGGCACCAACAACCATGCCACGTTCAAAGGCACTCAAATCACCTTTCTTCCCCATACTGATGCTCGGTTTGAACTGCAGGAGATTGTCTTGACCATGTCTACATGCCTAAATGCACTGAGTTGCCGCCATGTGATTGGCTGATTAGAAATTAAGTGTTAACAAGAAGTTGGACAGGTGTACCTAATAAAGTGGCCAGTGAGTGTATAATTGGCTTTTTGCCTTGTAGCTTCCCGTCTCACATATCTCATGTAATTGTCACTTTTCATGTTTGTGGTCTCACCTGTGGTTGCAGGTGTTTTTTTTTGTTTTTTTGTGTGTTGTAAGTTCCATCACTTGCCCATTTTTATTTTTTGTCTCAATAAAAATTACATTTTATATTTTCGACCTTTGTTCTACTATTTTTTATGACCTTTTTGTTCGGTTTTTCCTCCTCGTTATCATATTTTATTCAGTAGATGCTGAGCCACAGTACCTGGCAGTGAGCACTACACAGTGAATGGAGCTGTGCTTTCTGCTCTATACACTGTATTTGGCCACCGCTGGACGTCTGTGGATACTGGGTGTCGGATGCTCACCTATCTGTCTGCTGAGGATAGATCTTCAATATCAAAGTAGAGGAAATCCTTTTCAATTTTTTACTACTTTTAACAGCATTTCACTTTATGAATGTGTGAAGCTGCCAAATGCCAATAGCTCTTCCTCTCCGGTCTTATCCTGCCATCAGGGATTCAGCAGCCTGGTACCTATAGTGGTATCCCCAATATCCACTGCAGGGAAAATGTAGCATTACATGGCTGCCAACAAAATGAATGGCCATTCATGTAATGCGTAGATGGGTAGGTCTCTAGGGCAGGAGGCTTTCTTCTGCATTTCATCTCCGCTCTGGTTCATAAAGAAGAATCCTGTTGCTTGTTTTGTTCATTATCCCTACTGTTTCCTATAATGATTGCCTTGTGATGTATTTCTATATTTGTTTCCATCTGACCTGATCCCATGTGTCCAAGAGCATGACATCAGATGGATCAAGGTCATCTTGGTTGAAGTCCGTGACTTCGGTAACCACAAAGCGCCCAGTCTTGTTGGAGCACTCAAATAGCCGGGGATGGACATCTGCTACGACTTGCTGAAGCCTAAAATGAACATCGGACAAAATTACATGACAAGCCAAGGGCAGTATTGATATAGGGATTTATTTACACATTTTCACAGTTAGAATTTGAATATAATTGATTATTATTGAACGTAATGGTGATGATTAAAGGGAATCTGTCACCAGGTTTTTGCTACCCCTTCTGAGAGCAGCATGATGTAGGGGCAGAGAGCCCAATTCCAGTCATGTATCACTTACTGGGTTACTTGCTGCAGTTTTCATAAAATCTCTTGTTTTGTCTGCTGCAGATCTATCACTTCTCTGAATGCTGAGCTCTGTATAACCCCGCCCACAACATTGCTTGGCTGCTTTATGTGTACACTTTGCATAGGCAGAAATCTGGCAACCGTGTTGGGGTCGTGGTTATACAGAGCTCATGAATATGGAGGACTAACTGGCATCAGGTTTACTAGTCCTCTAGTTATAGTCTACTGCTGATAAAACTGAAATCGTACCAAAACTACAGCAAGCAGCTCAGTAAGTGATACAGCACTGGAATCAGAGTCTCTGGCCCTACATTATGTTGCTCTGAAATGGGATAGAAAAACACGGTGACAGATCCAGTTTAAGCTAAATGTGCCAGAATCGTAGCGCAATTTGTGGCAAAACTGCCTTTCGTGACTGGCACCATATACAATGCGCTCCCAAGAAATATAATCTTTTGCTCTTTTGTGTGATCGGCAGCCTGTTTACACTGGAAGATTATCGGAAAGCGAGCGGTTTTAAGAATGCTTGTTCACAGCTATCTTTCAGTGTAAAGGCCGCTTTAGTTTGCAGTGTCTAAATGTCAGAGAACATTGATGAATATGTCCCAGAGCTTTATTAGCATTCTCAAATACGTTTCAGAATCTGTTGTGCAGCCGGACTATTTCATTGTTTTCTCGTGATAATTGCACATGGATCTTCCTGAAACACTAATTAAAAATACAGAGGGAGATTTACTGAAGTAAATGTGCCTGAATTCTGACTTAATTTTAGCTACGGATTTGGTGCGTGTGTCTGACACCAGATTTTGTTAAGTGTTTTCGATACTGTTTGCTTCTCAATAAACAGTTTCAAAAAGTGTTTAGTAAAAGGGAAGTCGTGAACTGAATCAGGTACAGTGTATGACACCCGATCAACAGGCAGCGTGTATCAGATCATTGGCTCCACGATTTCATCCATATATGTTTATCTCTGAAACGCTGCAGCATTTCAGAGCACAACATAGTTTATTAGCTGCCGTGGACCGAGCCGAGCAGGAGAGTAGTCACATAGGCAGGTTCCCGGCAGCTTCTCCCCGCCCAACGCCCAGGAGTGATAGCTCTCTGCCTATACACGTGTGCAGGGAGAGACTTGTCACTCCAGGGCTGCGGGAGGGGAGGAACCGCAAGGGGACCCGCCTGTCCGACAAGTCTATCCTCCGCCCATTAAACGTTTTTTCTCTGAAATGGCGCAGTGTTTCAGAGTTAGAAAAATATGGGTGAAATCTTACAGCCAGCGTCTGATGCTGCCTGTGGATCGGTCAGCATGTATCCGATTATATCACAGCCACGCATGACAACATTTGCTCTAAGTTTGAGATGTCACATTGATGGACTGAGCGTGCATTATTATACATTGATCAGGACCAGCAATGTCAAATATTGCACTAAATCATGCACATAATGGCAACTGGCATTTTAGTTTTGCAATAGTTCTTAAAAAGTGGAAATATTTAATGAAAGGATCATCAACTTTTGATTAGTTATAAAGAGATCCTCAGTCTACAATTATTTATAGTAAAATCTGATTGGTAACACAAAAGAAAAGAGCATGAGTTGACTTTTGTGCTTTTTCCCTGTTATGTAATACATGTAGGTAGAGAACATTTAGACCCTAAGCACCATTTTAAGTAGCATTGATGTGTCATGTACAGTAAGTTCCTTTTATATTTGGCCCTTTATACTCATAAGTGAAAAGGTTAGTTGAGAAAAAAAAGGCTAAATGGTTTTGTACCAAGCACAGAACTGTTTCTTAGCATTGCTTTAAAATAACGTAATACCTCTTGTCATTAGCATATGGTGCTTTTCCACCTAGAATCTCCCAAAACTGCACTGTCTCCTGTCCTTCCGCTAAGGTCTCTTCATTGCCATCAACTAAAATGACTGCCAACTGCTTGGCCATTTCTCGTTCATCTCCGCTTGATCCCTGTTACATAAAGTAAAATGAATGGTAATATCTGAATATACTGATATAAATATAGGATTGGGGTAGTCCTGGTTCACTCACCTTGCCATACCACAAGAAATAGTCTGCCTGTGTCTTCAGGAGAAACACATCATTGGAGTTGAGGGAAGAAGCGTATGCAGGAACTTCCACAGCTTTGGTATTGGAAGGTTCTGTCCCATGAATCTGGAACAGTCTGACTGGCGGCTCAGGCTCCTCATTGCCCTTCCGAGATGTACCACCCTGCACAACCAAGCAGCAGACGACAGTAAGGCTGATAAAATGCAGATCACATTCTGTGTTTCTTAGGTGACTTTTTCATTGCTTTTTTTCTCGCGTTAGATAAAAAAATATAGTACTGGTTAAGAGTTAGGACACAACTGTTCATGCAATTGTTTTCTTTCTTCTTATTGGAACGTGCATATTGTAGGTTCAGTCTGAAGGCAGCAAAACCATGAAGGAACATATGAAAACAAGTAGTGAAGAAACAAGTGTAAAACAAACCAGAATAATGTGTTACACCTTAGACTCCTCACAATCCCCCCTTTAATTCTTATGACAGTTTAATACCACCTTAACACTCTCTGCAACAGCTTCATCAGGTAGTCAAATGGCTTCCAATAAACAGGTATGCCTCACTAAAAATTCATTTGTGGAATCAGCAGCCTTCAAAAAGTGTTTGTGACCATCAGGTTTCTTTTGCAGAGGCAGTGTTCGTGCTCATGTCCATACAGTTCTGAGCCCTACTCGACAACTGTTCTAAATGGAATATGGCAAAAACCACTCAAAAGTGAAACGACATTCAATCGTTACTTTAAAACATTAAGGTCAGTCAATTTGGAAAATTGTTAGAACCTTAACCCCGTCATGACTTTTTTTCAGTTTTACGTTATCGTTTTTCGCTCCCCTCCTTCCCAGAGCCATAACTTTTTTATTTTTCCGTCACTATGGCCATGTGAGGGCTTATTTTCATCAGGCATAGAAGAGACCGGAGTATTCTCAAAAGCATGCAATTTGTTACCATCTTTTCAGTTAGCCATTAAAAGGTATCAACTTCTGAGGACTCTCAATTCTAAATATTTTTCTATCCACTGGCTAACACGGTACCAAGATATATATCTTCCCTGTGGTCGGCTCTCATAGCAATCTGGCATCAACAACCATAGAGGTCTGAAGGAGACCTCTAGTTGTCATGCCGATGCACTGCTGACCCTCGATCACGTGACGGGGTCAGCAGTGCACGTATTTCCAGACCGATGACCGAAATCGCTTGTTAAATGCCGCTGTCAGAGTTTGACAGCGGCATTTAACTAGTTAAAAACAACTAGTTAACTAGTTGAAAACAGCTGACATGTCGCAGCTTTGAGGTGGGCTCACCGCCGGAGCCCACCTCAAACCGGGGCTTCTGATATCGGATGTACTATCCCGTCCAACGTCAGAAAGGGGTTAAAGGTATCCTCAAGTGAAGTCATGAAAACATCAATTGCTATCATAAAACTAGTTCTCATGAGGACTGCTTCAGGAAAGGAATACCAAGAATTGCCTCTGCTGCAGAGGATAAGGTCATAAGATTTACAAACTGGCAGCACCGCAGAAAAAAGACCACATAAAATATGCACAGACGTCAAGTAGCAGACACATCTTAACATCAACTATCCAGAAAAGACTGTAACAAGCGGTCTTTATGCTCAAATTGCTGCAATAAAGCCAGTACTGATGACTGCACACAAGAAGAGACTTATTTGGGTCAAGCAAAAAGAGGACTAAATATTAGATCAGTGGCAATTTATACTATAGTCTGATAAGGCACAGAAAAGGGGAGCGAATGGTTTCTACTTTCCAAGACTTCTCCCGTGCTGCGCCAATCCTCTGGAATGCTCTACCCCAAGATATTAGGACCATTCACAATTTGCATAGTTTTAGGCGCTCCCTCAAAACACATTTGCTCAGAGCAGCCTATCACGTTCCCTAATCAAAGTCATTTTATGACTTTATCCCCCACCCCCTGAAGATGGCGGGACCATCATTGTAAATACATCATTGTAAATACACACCTGTACTTTGTATCTCCCCCACCTCACTGTAGATTGTAAGCTCTCACGAGCAGGGTCCTCTTATTTTGCTTTAATTATTGTATTGTTAGCATTGTTACTTATGACTGTTGTGTTTGAAACTGTTAAACTGTAAAGCGCGGCAGAATATGTTGGCGCTATATAAATAAAGATTATTATTATTATTACTTGTGTGGTGCTGACGTGAAGCATGGATGGAGAGTTTTTATGGTGTGGGTGAAATTATTGGTGACACTATTAGTGATTTATTCCAAACTAAAGGTGCATTTACCCAGCATGGCTACCACAGCATTATGCAACCACATGCTATCCCATCTGGTTTGCTTTTAGTGGGCCAATCATTTGCCTTGCAACAGTACCATGACTCAAAACACACCTCCAAGCTATGGGCTATGTAAGGGACGTGTGACCAAAGAGAAGAGAGAGGGGAGGGATGGAGTCCTGCATCAGGTGACATGGTGTCACGGGGTTACCACAGTGGAGCAGAGCCAGAAGACCACAGCGTCTGGTTGCTCCTACTCCGCCGCTGAGAAGAAGCACTTCTCCGGTTTATTAAATGTGTTTATTTCTTCCAGCAGAACAGGTATTAATCGGCCATGTTGTTAATCCCTGTGCTCTGTTAGCCACTCCTTTTCCCTATAAAATCTGGGCTCTATTACCTAGTCCTTGTCAGAGTTAGCTCTTGCTGCATGACAAAAAGACGGAGAGAAGTTGGTATGAGAAGGAGTGCTGGAGGAATTATAAGCAACTGTTTGTTTTGTACGCTTGATAATCCCCATCGTGCACACCCTTTGCCATCTGAAGTATCACGGGGAACAGGGCGAGCTAGGGCGCCCCCTAGTGTTAGGGCCAGGAAAGGAGCCCCTGGTCCCAGGTCACTGGCAGCTGTTTTGTGACACATGGCCTCCACAATTAACTAAAATCAACCCAACTGAGATGGTTTGGGATGAGCTGGACTGCAGAGTGAAGGCAAAAGACTTCAAGTGCTCAGCAACTCTAGGAACTACTTGAAGACTCTTGGAAAACCACTTCAGGTGACCACCAGATGAAGCTGCTTGAGAGAATGCCAAGGATGTGCAAAGCTGTTATCAGCGTAAAAGGGGGCAATATGAGGAATCTAAGGTTTAACACATATTCTAGCTTTGTTTCACATGTGTTTCTTTACTTTCCATATTGCTCCTTGGTGGATTTGCGCCTTCAGTATGAATCTACAATGTGCATATTCCAATAGAACAAGTAAAAACATTGCATGAACAGGTTTCCAAAGGTTCGATTCTACTGTAGGTGCTGATGAGACTTTTCTTTTTGCATTTTTCTCATTACATTTCATGTGGTTGTATGGAAAATCAGTAAATGACCTTATTGCAGAAGAAAGGTCACAGTATTTTTTAAATTAGTTTTTCAGAAAAAGGGAACATAAACTTGTGTATGAAGATAACCTATTGCAAGTATATTATAAAACATACAGCTCCAGGAAAGGTAAGAGCACCTTCAAGTTCCTCCTTAGCGTAAAATAAAGATCCTAGAAGTAGAAAGATTTGCCTGGTCCCAAATCAGAAAACAATGGAAGTCTTACCTCAAATAGGACAAGCTTTCCTTTAAATATGGCCATAAAGTGTCGAGGTTCCTTTCCCATGCAAACTCGCACTTGCACAGGTTCACCATTAAAATCTTGATCAAGCTGAACAGCCAAGAAAGCAGAGGCTGCTAGCTCATCCTGCGATGCATGGCGCCCCTGCAGGGAAGATGTAAGTATTAGTTAATCAGGGCAATGCACAGTAAAGTCTGCTTAATATTTTCATAATTTTTTTTTTTTCTAAATGCATGGTGCCTATAGAGAAACATGGCAGTGTCCTTATGTGGAGCAGCATGGGTGCTCCTGCTGTCTTGGAGATTCATTTCATGAATTCACAGATGTACTGCTCTGAAAGAGAATATTCTCCATCACTCCATGCCCTTGGTAGACGTGCTGTTTTCCAACATGACACTGGGGAGGGGAAGGTGTGCAGGTGGACACGAAGACCCAGGGTAAAGCACTTTCATAAAAAGAGAGAAAGGGAATGGAAAGGAGAACCAAAAAATAAATGAAACTACAGCTCTGGCAAAAATTAAGAGACCACCACATCAAAACTCTGTCATGGGGAGCCCGATCTCCAAACCTGAACCCCATTGAAAACCTTTGGAATGTAATCAAGAGGATGATGGATAGTCACAAGCCATCAAACGAACAACTGCCTAAATTTTTGCCCCAGAAGCAGTGTGAAAGATTGGTGGAAAGCATGCCAAGACGCATGAAAGCTGTGATTAAAAATCATGGTTATTCCACAAAATATTGATTTCTGAACTCTAAGGGTACTGTCACACAGTGCAATTTTGATCGCTACGACGGTACGATTCGTGACGTTCTAGCGATATCGTTACGATATCGCAGTGTCTGACACGCTACTGCGATCAGACATCACGCTGAGAATCGTACGTCGTAGCAGATCGTTTGGAACTTTCTTTCGTCGCTTGATCACCCGCTGACATCGCTGGATCGTTGTGTGTGACAGCGATCCAGCGATGTGTTCGCTTGTAACCAGGGTAAGCATCGGGTAACTAAGCGCAGGGCCGCGCTTAGTAACCCGATGTTTACCCTGGTTACCAGCGTAAACGTTAAAAAAACAAACAGTACATACTCACATTCCGGTGTCTGTCCTCCGGCGTCTCAGCTTCTCTGCACTGTGAGCGCCTGCCGGCCGGAAAGCGGGCACAGCGGTGACGTCTGACGTCACCGCTGTGCTTTCCGGCCGCTGTGCTTACACAGTGGAGAGAAGCACAACGCCGGGGGACAGTCACCGGAATGTGAGTATGTACTGTTTGTTTTTTTAACGTTTACGCTGGTAACCAGGGTAAACATCGGGTTACTAAGCGCGGCCCTGCGCTTAGTTACCCGATGTTTACCCTGGTTACCCGGGGACTTCGGCATCGCTCCAGCGCCGTGATTGCAAAGTGTGACCGCAGTCTACGACGCTGGAGCGATAATCATACGATGCTGCGACGTCACGGATCGTGCCATCGTAGCGACGAAAATTGCACTGTGTGACAGTACCCTTACAGAGTTAAAACATTAGTATTGTTGTTTCTAAATGATTATGAACTTGTTTTCTTTGCATTATTTGAGGTCTGAAAGCACTGTTTTGTTTTTATTCGGACCATTTTTATTTGTCAGAAAAAAAATACAAAAATTATTGCTTGGAAATTCGGAGACATGTTGTCAGGAGTTTATTGGCTAAAAGAACAATTTACATTTTACTCAAAATATACCTATAAAGAGAAAAATCAGACAAACTGAACATTTTGCTTGCAGTGGTCTCATAACTTTTGCCAGAGCTGTAGAATAACCTCCCAGAAACCTAACATTGGGAAAAGGTGCTGGGAAGGAAGACAAACAGACAAAGCATGAATATAAGCAGTAACAGTGTTAGCCTAGTAGGGTAAATCCCTTAGCTAAAGGGCAGATCCTCTTTAGCACAAATCCACCTTGGAAGTATAGCCAACAAGTAAGTGCAGTGAAGGGATAATATATATAAGGCCCCACCCAGAACATGATAGGGCAAACCAAAATGGGAAAATGTAAACCACCTGGAGAGGACCACACCAACAAGGGAGAATGAAGACAATAGAAAAAAATCAGCATTTGAACCATGGAAGAAAGCAATAGCTCAACAGAGAGAAGAACCGACTATGAAGCAACATGTCACCAGATTGAATCCCCAAACTGAGCCATGACAGTTATATTATTAACCTTAAAGGGAACCTGTCACCACCAAAATCGAAGGTGAGGTAAGCCCACCAGCATCAGGGGCTTATCTACAGCATTCTGGAATGCTGTAGATAAGCCCCTGATGTATCCTAAAAGATGAGAAAAACAGTTTATATTATACTCACCCAGGGGCGGTCCTGCTGCGGTCCGGTCCGATGGGTGTCACGGTCCGGTCTGGCGCCTCCTATCTTCATCAGATGACGTCCTCTTCTTGTCTTCACGCTGCAGCTCCGGCGCAGGCGTACTTTGTCTGCCCTGTTGAGGGCAGAGCAAAGTACTGCAGTGCGCAGGTGCCAGGAAAGGTCAGAGAGGCCCAGTGCCTGCGCACTGCAGTACTTTGCTCTGCCCTCAACAGGGCAGACAAAGTACGGTACTCCTGCGCCGGAGCTGCAGCATGAAGACCAGAAGAGGACGTCATCCTATGAAGATGGGAGGCCCCGGACCGCAACACTCATCGGATCGGACCGCCCACCCAGGTGAGTATAATCTAACCTCTTTTTCTCATCTTTTAGGATACATCGGAGGCTTATCTACAGCATTACAGAATGCTGTAGATAAGCTCCTGATGCTGGTGGGCTTAGCTCACCATTGATTTTGGGGGTGACAGATTACCTTTAATTTCATGTTATTGGTTAAAAATTGTTCTATGAAACACAGCCTTATCAAAATTTTGGAAATTGCTCCTGTGATCAGTGAGATATTTAAATCTTATTTTTCAAAGGGTGTGCAGTATACATACACATATATATAATTATTTCGCGCTGGTATACCCTATAATCATAAACTCAGATGAGTGTATAGTCAATTAGCTCAATAGTACACTGTATTAAAATCGTAGGCCTCCAGTGTGAAAGAACAGTTAAGATGCTACAGCCCGCAGCTTAATCACACAACCTGGATAAAGAGTCAATACCTTAAGAGTAGAGCTGCATCATTTGTCCATTACTGTGGTACATCGGAGTTCCTGAGTGATGTAGATGAAATCTTTGCCAGAGTATCTGTATCGGAGAGCTGCCCCGGCCGGTGGCAGCTACTCCGTGCACCGAGTTTCAGCCAGGGGCGGGAACACTTCGTCTGGGGCCGGCAGCGCCGCACAGTGCGAGTAATGTGAGCGGCGCATCTAGGACCTGTGTGACGCAGTGAAACAGGTGACCGCCCCACGTGACTGCAACGTTCGGTACGGATCGCGGTAAGGACCAACACAGCCTACGCGTTTCGAAAACAACTGTTTTCTTCCTCAGGGCTGGTCCTTGTCCGACTTAGGGGTCCTTATATAGCATCCGCGATCCTCACTATTAGTAAAAACCAAACAGTTCCACTCCACAATTGAGTCCTCTGGGAATTAGCGTATCTAGTAAAAAAATCCATTTGCTCTCAGTCCTAGACATGGATTTTATATAGTCGCCACCTCTCCAGTGCGGATGTACAATTTCAATACCGGAGATCTCCATTGTTTGAACCCTTCCACCATGTACTGTACTTCTATAAAGTGCTTGGAAAGTGGGTGGCCTGTAAACTTCTTTTTTATGTTGCGCATGTGTTCGTTAATTCTAATTTTCAAAGATCTTTTTGTACGCCCCACGTACAACTTTTTGCATGGGCATTTGATCATATAAATTACTCCTGTTGTTGAACACGTGATAAAGTCTCTTATTTTGAAGTTCAACTCCCCTTTCTCTATACTGGTGATCTTATGTGTGTTAGTATGTTTACACACATTGCACCTGCGACATGGAAAGAAGCCTTTTAGTGAATTCTGAAAATATGCTCCATCTAGTCAATTTAATAAGTTTGATGCCTTTATTGGCATCAAACTATTTATGAGGAAACTCGCCATTAAAAAACATTTTCTAAAAAATCCTATCTGTGAGAATGGTGAAGTAACACAAACTAATCCCTATGTGCATACTGATCTGAGAGGAAAATCTACGTTCCATCCGATTAATGAATATTCTGAGAAGATGGAAACTTTTCAAAAAAATGTAGCTGATGAAATTCGGAAACTTAACGATAAGAAATGCCAAAAATATAAATTTAACCTACCGTATATACTTGAGTATAAGCCGAGATTTTCAGCCCAAATTTTTGGGCTGAAAGTGCCCCTCTCGGCTTATACTCGAGTCATGATTTGATCGGTGGTGGGGTCGGCGGGTGAGCACTGTCATATACTTACCTAGTCCCGGCGATCCTGGAGCTCCCCCTGCCCGTCCCACGGTCTCCGGGTGCCGCAGCCTCTTCCCCTGAGCGGTCACGTGGGACCGCTCATTAGAGAAATGAATAGGCGGCTCCACCTCCCATAGGGGCGGAGCCGCCTATTCATTTCTCTAATGAAGCGGTGCCGGTGACCGCTGATAGAGAAAGAGGCTGCGGCACCGAAGACAGGCAGGGGGAAGGAGCGGGACGCCGGGAGCAGGTAAGTATGACATATTCACCTGTCCTCGTTCCACACGCTGGGCGTCGCGCCATCTTCCCGGCGTCTCTCCACTCTGACTGTTCAGGCAGAGGGCGCGATGACGCATATAGTGTGCGCGCCGCCCTCTGCCTGATCAGTCAGTGCGGAGAGACGCCGGGAAGATGGCGCCGAGGAGCTGCAAGCAAGACAGGTGAGTATGTTTTTTTTTTTTTATTATTGCAGCAGCAGCAACAGCTATGGGGCAATAATGGACGGTGCAGAGCACTATATGGCACAGCTATGGGGCAATGGTGCAGAGCACTATATGGCACAGCTATGGGGCAATGGTGCAGAGCACTGTATGGCACAGCTATGGGGCAATGGTGCAGAGCACTATATGGCACAGCTATGGGGCAACGGTGCAGAGCATTATATGGCACAGCTATGGGGCAACGGTGCAGAGCACTATATGGCACAGCTATGGGGCAACGGTGCAGAGCACTATATGGCACAGCTATGGGGCAACGGTGCAGAGCACTATATGGCACAGCTATGGGGCAATGGTGCAGAGCACTATATGGCACAGCTATGGGGCAATGGTGCAGAGCACTATATGGCACAGCTATGGGGCAATGGTGCAGAGCACTATATGGCACAGCTATGGGGCAATAATGGACGGTGCAGAGCACTATATGGCACAGCTATGGGGCAATAATGGACGGTGCAGAGCACTATATGGCACAGCTATGGGACAATGGTGCAGAGCACTATATGGCACAGCTATGGGGCAATGGTGCAGAGCACTATATGGCACAGCTATGGGGCAATGGTGCAGAGCACTATATGGCACAGCTATGGGGCAATAATGGACGGTGCAGAGCACTATATGGCACAGCTATGGGGCAATGGTGCAGAGCACTATATGGCACAGCTATGGGGCAATGGTGCAGAGCACTATATGGCACAGCTATGGGGCAACGGTGCAGAGCATTATATATATGGCACAGCTATGGGGCAATGGTGCAGAGCATTATATATATGGCACAGCTATGGGGCAACCGTGCAGAGCATTGTATATATGGCACAGCTTTATGTGGAGTATCTATGGGGCAATGGTGCAGAGCATTGTATATATGGCACAGCTTTATCTGGAGCATCTATGGGGCCATAATGAACAGTGCAGAGCATTATATGTGGCACAGCTTTATGTGGAGCATCTATGGGGCCATAATGAACGGTATGGAGTATCTATTTTTAATTTTGAAATTCACTGGTACCTGCTGCATTTTCCACCCTAGGCTTATACTCGAGTCAATAAGTTTTCCCAGTTTTTTGTGGCAAAATTAGGGGGGTCGGCTTATACTCGGGTCGGCTTATACTCGAGTATATACGGTAACTATGAAGGAGAAAAAGGCTATTCAATCACTACAGCAGAATAAAGCAATAGTAATACGCCCGGCTGATAAAGGTGGAGGGATTGTTATTTTAGATCAGGAAGCTTACCACAAAGAAGCATTGCGCCTCCTTAATGATTCAGTAACTTACAGAAAACTTAATAAGGATCCTACTGAGGAATATATGAGAGATATGAGAGATTTAATCTATAAAGGATTCACCAAGGGTCTTCTCAATAAACATGAATATAATTTCATCAATAACCCTACACCGAGACTAGCCGTTTTTTATTACTTACCAAAAGTACACAAAAACCAAGACAACCCACCAGGAAGACCGATTATATCGGGTATCCAATGCCTTACTGCAAATTTATCAAAATATGTGGACTGCCACCTGCAGAAAATTGTACCGCTGTTACCAGCTTACCTTAAAGACAGCGCACACATTTTAAGGCTTTTACAGAACATTCAATGGCAGGACCATTTTATACTTGGCACGCTGGATATCACCTCATTATATACAGTAATAGATCACACTAAAGGGTGTAACGCTGCCAAATATTTTTTAAAGAAACTCTCAACTCTTCCTAACGAGCAAATTGAGTTTTTATATGATTCTATGCAATTTATTTTAACTCACAATTATTTTATATACAATAAGGACTACTACTCCCAGCAGTGGGGTACTGCTATGGGGACCAGGTTCGCGCCCAGTTACGCCAACCTCTATGTGGGTGGGAAGAAACTACCATCTACCCAGAGGGGGGCTGAGGGCGGGCCTGGTCCTCTGGCAACATTTCATTGATGACATCGTTTTTATATGGTCAGATGGACCTAACACCCTTAATAATTTTTTAAATGATTTAAATAAAAACGAGTTCTTTTTAAAATTCACACCTAACATCAGTACGAATGTCATCAATTTTTTAGATTTACAAATTTTTATTGAAAACAGTGCCATTCAGACGAGGACTTTTTATAAACCTACAGACACCAATAGTTTCATCCCTCTGGATAGCTGCCACCTCCCAGTCTGGTTACTGAACATTCCTAAAAGTCAATTCATGAGAATCCATCGGAATTGTTCAAGAAATGAGGACTTCAATAGGGAAGCTGAAATAATGACAAAAAAATTTTTACAAAAAGGGTACAGGCAGGATGCTCTGGGAATATCTAGAGATAACACCCTGACATAACCATGTCAGGATTTGATTAATCCCAGTGGAAAGCAGAAAGCAAATAATGAATGCATCCCCATAATCACCCAATATAATACCAACTCACATTTACTACGCAAAATAGTAAATAAATATTGGCATCTATTGAAGGATGACAAGGTGATTGGGGATCAAATACCGACCCGGCCCAGATTTGTATACAAGAAGGCCCAGAATTTGGGAAATATGGTCGCCCCCACTATTCAGAACAGACCACTTCTTACCAATCATTCCTATTTTCAGAATTCACTAAAAGGCTTCTTTCCATGTCGCAGGTGCAATGTGTGTAAACATACTAACACACATAAGATCACCAGTATAGAGAAAGGGGAGTTGAACTTCAAAATAAGAGACTTTATCACGTGTTCAACAACAGGAGTAATTTATATGATCAAATGCCCATGCAAAAAGTTGTACGTGGGGCGTACAAAAAGATCTTTGAAAATTAGAATTAACGAACACATGCGCAACATAAACAAGAAGTTTACAGGCCACCCACTTTCCAAGCACTTTATAGAAGTACATGGTGGAAGGGTTCAAACAATGGAGATCTCCGGTATTGAAATTGTACATCTGCACTGGAGAGGTGGCGACTATATAAAATCCATGTCTAGGACTGAGAGCAAATGGATTTTTTTACTAGATACGCTAATTCCCAGAGGACTCAATTGCCGAGTGGAACTGTTTGGTTTTTACTAATAGTGAGGATCGCGGATGCTATATAAGGACCCCTAAGTCGGACAAGGACCAGCCCTGAGGAAGAAAACAGTTGTTTTCGAAACGCGTAGGCTGTGTTGGTCCTTACCGCGATCCGTACCGAACGTTGCAGTCACGTGGGGTTGTCACCTGTTTCACTGCGTCACACAGGTCCTAGACGCGCCGCTCACATTACTCGCACTGTGCGGCGCTGCCGGCCCCAGACGAAGTGTTCCCGCCCCTGGCTGAAATTCGGTGCACGGAGTAGCTGCCACCGGCCGGGGCAGCTCTCCGATACAGATACTCTGGCAAAGATTTCATCTACATCACTCAGGAACTCCGATGTACCACAGTAATGGACAAATGATGCAGCTCTACTCTTAAGGTATTGACTCTTTATCCAGGTTGTGTGATTAAGCTGCGGGCTGTAGCATCTTAACTGTTCTTTCACACTGGAGGCCTACGATTTTAATACAGTGTACTATTGAGCTAATTGACTATACACTCATCTGAGTTTATGATTATAGGGTATACCAGCGCGAAATATCTATACATTTGGCGTTCTTTATTTGTTTTCGACAGTTTTTTTGTGGTGACTGTACTTATTTCGCTGCAGGTATTGCATACCCTGCACCTAAAACCAGCGCCACTTTCATTTTCTATCCTTACATATATATAATTATATATGCATAGTGTATGTATGTATGTATATATTAATAGATTTACATACACACATACACTCACCGGCCACTTTATTAGGTACACCATGCTAGTAACGGGTTGGACCCCCTTTTGCCTTCAGAACTGCCTCAATTCTTCGTGGCATAGATTCAACAAGGTGCTGGAAGCATTCCTCAGAGATTTTGGTCCATATTGACATGATGGCATCACACAGTTGCCGCAGATTTGTCGGCTGCACATCCCAAAGATGCTCCATACAAGGCAGCAAAAAAACACAAGAACAACAGCCATAATGATCCTATATATATATAATTTTATTAGAACAACATTAAAATACCAACCATGAACAGGTAAAAAAGCATAGGAGAGATGACACCCAGGCCACGGCCGGGCCACAATCACAGGACCAGCTGTCCACACACGAACCAGGTCAACAGCAAAGGTACAGCAAAATACCTAATCATGTGTAGCGCACGCCAATTTAGATAACATGACCATGATTACCAATAGATATGGGTATCATACATGGTGCACTACTACAAACAATTGTCATATTAGAAATGTACATAGTATAGCTGCATAACCGGTATAATCACTGGACAGATCATGCAATACATTAGCCCACAAAAGATGAAGGACTATGCTTACAATTAGATATTTATATTAAGGGCAATGCAATGCTGCAATTAGTTACCATGTACAAATGAGCATACCTAAGCTGCACGACCGGTGCGCGCACAGGACAGCCGGGCCGAACCCCAACGCGCGTTTCGGAGCTACCGCAACGCTCCTTCCTCAGGGGGTGAAAGAATCAGGGCTGAATGTGTCTTATATGCCAGCGTGTACAGGTGAACTAGCCGCACCTGAACATCCGCGGCACAGACCGCCCCCAACATGGCCGCCGGCAACAGGGAACACATGGGGCCCCATGTGACCAAGCGCCGGACGGCAAGTGGAAGCGTCCATGCCGCAGGGCAACAGGCGCATGCGCACAAGTCACGGCACACCAAGATGCCATATTAGAAAAGGGAAACAATGAGGGCACAACAAATATGTAAAGCAAATAGCAATAACGTGAAATATACCAATGGGGACAACATATGAGGTACTGCAAATGTGAAACAGAACAGAACTATAACTACAAAACCATACAATATACAATAAACAATGTACAATATACAATAACAAACAAATAATAAGAAATAACACATAAGTAAATAGCAGTGCAAAATAATAACCCATATATGCGAATACACAGGATGAAACTACAATAATCTACACCAACAGACATACACCATATATATAACAGACAGCATATATGTTTCCATGTTCTATTTACAAACAAAATGATCAAAAATGAAAACAATATAAAAAATAAGGAGAAAATTAGGAATAATAAATAAATAAAAAAATAAAAAATGAAATGTAAATACAAATAGATACAAATATCACACAATGTATACTATAGTGCCCCAAAGATAATGACAAGAAATGACAAAAAAACCGACAGAAAACCCCCAAACAATGTCAAACTAGAATAACAACAGCCAAAATACAATGTTGACACGTAGCTGCTAGAACAGACTTGATAGATGGATCCATAGATGTTCATAGATGTTCCAATGTTCACGATTATTTCAGTACTAGACAGAACAGATGTAACAATAAGCGCATAAAAAAGACACACACGCTAAAAGGCAAAGAATATATATAAAATGTGTTAAAATCAAAAGTCCGGGACATGGCCTAGGAAGCCACATGATGCACAGCAGAAAGATGAATCACAAAAATGGGGCAAAGGAGATATTCTCGTTCAGACCATCCGGATGGATGGTCCGTAGAGTCCACATCCACCTGGTTTCTAGTTGGGCTAGGCGTTTAGAGAGAGCACCCCCCCTAATGTTGATGTTAAGGAGATCAATGCCTCTAACCCTCAGCAGTGCTGCATCGCAAGAGTGGAACTCCCTGAAGTGTCTAGGCAGTGTTTTGAGAGTAGTAATATCATCGCATTCAGCCGCCGCCAATATACCGAGAACGTGCTCCCTCACTCTAACTTTGAGCTGTCTAGTAGTTAGGCCAATGTATATCAGGTCACATGGGCACCTGGCATAATATATCACGTACCTGGAGGTACATGATATATATTTTTTGATGGAATAGATCTTAGTGCCATCCGAGCTAGAGAAAGTGGAGCACCGCTCGATATTGGGGCAGGCAACACACTTACCACAGGGTGAACATCCACTCCGCGGAACAGCACTGCTGAGGAATGTAGTCGCCGGTTGCCCAACATAGTGGCTGCGAGTAAGCTGATCTCTTAAATTTTTAGCCCTTCGAAATGTCAATGACGGACAGGCTGGGAGAAACTTCTTTAAAATTAGATCAGCCTGCAGAATTGGCCAAGCTTTCCTTATTGCTGCCCGAATCTGTTAGAGGCATTGATCTCCTTAACATCAACATTAGGGGGGGTGCTCTCTCTAAACGCCTAGCCCAACTAGAAACCAGGTGGATGTGGACTCTACGGACCATCCATCCGGATGGTCTGAACGAGAATATCTCCTTTGCCCCATTTTTGTGATTCATCTTTCTGCTGTGCATCATGTGGCTTCCTAGGCCATGTCCCGGACTTTTGATTTTAACACATTTTATATATATTCTTTGCCTTTTAGCGTGTGTGTCTTTTTTATGCGCTTATTGTTACATCTGTTCTGTCTAGTACTGAAATAATCGTGAACATTGGAACATCTATGAACATCTATGGATCCATCTATCAAGTCTGTTCTAGCAGCTACGTGTCAACATTGTATTTTGGCTGTTGTTATTCTAGTTTGACATTGTTTGGGGGTTTTCTGTCGGTTTTTTTGTCATTTCTTGTCATTATCTTTGGGGCACTATAGTATACATTGTGTGATATTTGTATCTATTTGTATTTACATTTCATTTTTTATTTTTTTATTTATTTATTATTCCTAATTTTCTCCTTATTTTTTATATTGTTTTCATTTTTGATCATTTTGTTTGTAAATAGAACATGGAAACATATATGCTGTCTGTTATATATATGGTGTATGTCTGTTGGTGTAGATTATTGTAGTTTCATCCTGTGTATTCGCATATATGGGTTATTATTTTGCACTGCTATTTACTTATGTGTTATTTCTTATTATTTGTTTGTTATTGTATATTGTACATTGTTTATTGTATATTGTATGGTTTTGTAGTTATAGTTCTGTTCTGTTTCACATTTGCAGTACCTCATATGTTGTCCCCATTGGTATATTTCACGTTATTGCTATTTGCTTTACATATTTGTTGTGCCCTCATTGTTTCCCTTTTCTAATATGGCATCTTGGTGTGCCGTGACTTGTGCGCATGCGCCTGTTGCCCTGCGGCATGGACGCTTCCACTTGCCGTCCGGCGCTTGGTCACATGGGGCCCCATGTGTTCCCTGTTGCCGGCGGCCATGTTGGGGGCGGTCTGTGCCGCGGATGTTCAGGTGCGGCTAGTTCACCTGTACACGCTGGCATATAAGACACATTCAGCCCTGATTCTTTCACCCCCTGAGGAAGGAGCGTTGCGGTAGCTCCGAAACGCGCGTTGGGGTTCGGCCCGGCTGTCCTGTGCGCGCACCGGTCGTGCAGCTTAGGTATGCTCATTTGTACATGGTAACTAATTGCAGCATTGCATTGCCCTTAATATAAATATCTAATTGTAAGCATAGTCCTTCATCTTTTGTGGGCTAATGTATTGCATGATCTGTCCGGTGATTATACCGGTTATGCAGCTATACTATGTACATTTCTAATATGACAATTGTTTGTAGTAGTGCACCATGTATGATACCCATATCTATTGGTAATCATGGTCATGTTATCTAAATTGGCGTGCGCTACACATGATTAGGTATTTTGCTGTACCTTTGCTGTTGACCTGGTTCGTGTGTGGACAGCTGGTCCTGTGATTGTGGCCCGGCCGTGGCCTGGGTGTCATCTCTCCTATGCTTTTTTACCTGTTCATGGTTGGTATTTTAATGTTGTTCTAATAAAATTATATATATATAGGATCATTATGGCTGTTGTTCTTGTGTTTTTTTGCTGTGTATCTTTCCAGCTGATCCTCATTAGTCCTTCTCTGCATATTTGATTCAGTTCTATATAGGAGATACGCCATTGAGAGAGAGATATATATACATCTATAATATGCTTGCTTCAATACTTCTGTGCCATACAAGGCAGGATGGATCCATGCTTTCATGTTGTTTATGCCAAATTCTGACCCTACCATCCGAATGTCGCAGCAGAAATCGAGACTCATCAGACCAAGCAACGTTTTTCCAATCTTCTACTGTCCAATTTCGATGAGCTTGTACAAATTGTAGCCTCAGTTTCCTGTTCTTAGCTGAAAGGAGTGGTACCCGGTGTGGTCTTCTGCTGCTGTAGCCCATCTGCCTCAAAGTTCGACGCACTGTGCGTTCAGAGATGCTCTTAGGCCTACCTTGGTTGTAACGGGTGGCGATTTGAGTCACTGTTGCCTTTCTATCAGCTCGAACCAGTCTGCCCATTCTCCTCTGACCTCTGGCATCAACAAGGCATTTCCGCCCACAGAACTGCCGCTCACTGGATTTTTTTTCTTTTTCGGACCATTCTCTGTAAACCCTAGAGATGGTTGTGCGTGAAAATCCCAGTAGATCAGCAGTTTCTGAAATACTCAGACCAGCCCTTCTGACACCAACAACCATGCCACGTTCAAAGGCACTCAAATCACCTTTCTTCCCCATACTGATGCTCGGTTTGAACTGCAGGAGATTGTCTTGACCATGTCTACATGCCTAAATGCACTGAGTTGCCGCCATGTGATTGGCTGATTAGAAATTAAGTGTTAACAAGAAGTTGGACAGGTGTACCTAATAAAATGGCCGGTGAGTGTATATATACATACATACACACATTATACATATAAATATATATAAAGAATTTTCATGAACGTTAGATACATTTATGACTTATCTATTGTATGTAGCGAACACCAGCTGAATATCTGACGTCCTCCATGTATTTGGGTCACACTTACTTGCCATATATAGAGAATATAATGTGGCTTCTTGTTGACGTGGTATGTATAAAGCACCAGATAACAGTCACCACCATAGAAGAATCCATACCACTCGGCCTCCACTGGTACTAACTCCAGATTCTCAATCCTCCAAACCTGAGAAGACATCCATGTTACTGTTAGTAAAATAACTATAAAATTGACAATATTGCAAAAAAAAAAAAAAATCTGTGGATTCCAAGTTTGCTGAGCAAAGTCACACCACAAACGTGTATATAAAAAGATAGTAATCGTGGCACATGAGATTTTTGGCACTGTAAGAGCTAGAATTCTGGTGCCCCAGCAGTAATAAATCTGTCCCGCCGTGTATCATACTACGGCCTACAGTAGATTTTGTGTTGATGCCATTTTGTGCCCTCTTCCATAGACAGCTGGGTGCAGATCCACATAAATACAGTGGTGGGTGTTCTGAGGAAAAAGTAGAGTACAATAATATATGGTGGTGGGGTGGTACTTTCGGTAAAACAGTAGTCTATTACCTCAACACTGCCGCTTCCATCATCTACCATGCGCTCCTGGGCAGCCACCGCCGGCTTAGCATGGAGTAATGAGGCATCAAATTTCTCTTGACTGACTTTTGCTGTAATACACAGTGACATTATATTCAGCATATATTCACTTTCCAATCCTTTGTAAATAACACAAGTTTTCTAAGTTTGCAGTTCCAGATAGAAGTTCACAGAAGAATCAGGCTAAGTGCTAACAAAAAGTATATATTATGGTAATGATGCAAAAGGGTTTATATGACGTCAGTCACATAAGAGTTTTACAAATGTCCAATAATAGAAAAAAATGCTATGTCCCTCTGCTCCAAAGCCTTTCTAAAATTAAGATGAAAACTGAGCTACTTGTCAAATAGTCCTGGGTAAAAAAGAATCTAATGATTTGTATACACAGCTCCTATGTAGACGTGTGTTTCCAAATTTACCGACTAACATGCAACGAAATATGCTGCTGACGGATAACAGTCACCGACAAATTAGCATATTTTTGTTTCATTACTTTGCAGTAAGTAATAAAAATGCCTTAGTCTACGTTCACATTTGCGGTCTGCGCCGCAGCGTCGGGCGCCGCAGCGTCGCCGCATGCGTCATGCGCCCCTATATTTAACATGGGGGCGCATGGACATGCGTCGCACTTGCGTTTTGCGCCGCATGCGTCCCTGCGGCGCACGCGTCCGAGCGCAGAGGACGCAGCAAGTTGCATTTTTGCTGCGTCCAAAATCAATCAAAAAAAGGACGCATGTGGCGCAAACCGCAGCGTTGTGCATGCGTTTTGCTGCGTTTTTGTTTGCGTTGTGCGTTGCGGCGCCGACGCTGCGGCGCACAACGCAAATGTGAACGTAGCCTTAAAACATTCTCTCTCTCTTATTATTCTGGCATTTAGCAAATATTAGTAATTATGGTAATCCTAACTGATCTAAAACAGGAAAGATTTATTCTGATTTCATGTCAGATATTGAGAAAAGCATGCATATGTGTCTTTATATATATATATATATATATATATATATATATATAGTGTATGTAAACTTCTGGTTTCAACTGTAGGTGTGCCTAGGAGCTGTATACACAAAACTACTGAATTGTGGCAGTGAAGCTTGTTAGCAAAATAGCGGGTTTTTTTTTCTACTTTAGATGCATTAGCGCCGGTTAAAAAACCCGGTTGCAAAAGTTGACAAAGCCAGACCAAGAGATAACCCAATTTGTAATGTTAGTTGACAGATATTCGCCTGAATACTTCTAGGGCTTCCTTTGATATATTAATATATAGGAGTGAACGATTTACACAATATCACATCATTAAAACATAATGGAAGGTCAATGGTGAAAATCAGGAAGCTTATACGCACCAATCTTACTGGCACTGTAGGCCTTTCCCATTCCCACAGCTTGGTCCTTCACCGACCATTTCTGGAAGAGTTGTTTGAACATGGCAGACTCGGCCCCATCATTAACAGTTTCCACGTTGGTGCTGTGCGGGTAGGATTTCATCTTAATGAACTCCTGTTATAGGCAGCACCAAAACAGTTAGCATTTTAGACATTTGGCACATTTCTTCACCAAGTCCAAGTCATGCTTAAATAGTATCCATTGTGAAAATAAGAAACGTTGTAATATATCTTATTAGGGAAATCTGCTTCTTCCTCCTTCTGGACTGTACATTCATTTTCAAAATTCTTAATTCAGGGGTAAAATGTTTCTTCAGTGAATACAGATTTCACCTTTACTGAGATAGGAGATGGCAGTGAGTGCTCATAATGTTCTATGGAAAGCTGTAACTGTTATTTCAGGAGAACTTCCAGCAGAATGTCTGTTGATGTCTCTAGTTCTTCTTCCTTACCTTGTATTGTTAAACAATTACAGCAGATGGAGGGCCCACTGATGTCAGCCGTGTGCTGTTTTACATGGACCCATAGACTTGTATTGGCCCTTGTAATCCGTGCTGGCGGTAAAAAACAGACATGTCTCTATGTAGTTTACACAGACACATGTTCTGTGTAAAAACATGGAGATGTGAGCAGCCCCACAGGTTATAATGGGTATGTGTGTGATCCGTGAAAAGAATGGATACCACATGTACCAGAAACACGGACGTGTGAAGGAGGCCTAATGCAAATGTTACCCATGAATTAAGAGTAAAAGAACAATTTATTTTTGTAACGTCGCTGATTAGCAAAAGGGAGTCAAATTTATGATAGTATGATAGTAAACACATAAGCCCTATAAAAACTAATATTTTATTGATTATATTAAAAACATCAAAATATCGTGCAACAAAGACAAAATTAAATAACACAGGATATTCAGTCTGGTGGACCTACATTAGAATATCGTAGTTCAAGAAATAATAGCTATAAATAGGTTCACTTACAAAAGTATATAGATATACTATCCCGGTCAATACCCTAATCTGATACCTTAGACTGGTACTGCCTAGCTGCGGAGGTTGGCATACTATATGAAATGAGTTGTGGTGCCCCGCTCATCGGTGGCTCTCCCTAACTCTCCCTAACCATCATTGCTCCAACCAAGTCATTAAAGTGAACCTGTCGCCAGGTTTGGCCGATATAAGATACGGCCTCACCTTTCAGGGCTGATATACAGTATTCTATAATGTTGTAGATAAGCCCCCAAGCCGAGATGGAAGATAAGAAAAATAACTTTTATTATACTCACACGGGGGAGGTCTAGTCTGATGGGTGTCGCAGGTCCGGGTTCGGTGCCTCCCATCTTCTTACGATGCCACCCTCCTGATTGCTTCATGGCTCCCTGTCATCGCACTCCTGCGCAGGCGTACTTATGTGCCCTGTTGAGGGCAGTCCAAAGTACTGCAGTGTGCAGGCTCCGAGAAAGGTCAGCGCCTGCGCACTGCAGTACTTTGCTCTGCCCTCAACAGGGCAGATAAGTACGCCTGCGCAGGAGCGCGATGGCGGGGAGCCTGTGAAGCAAGCAGGAGGGCGGCATCACAAGAAGATGGGAGACGCCGGACCCAAACCTGCGACACCCATTGGACAGGACCACCTCCAGGTGATGATAATAAAAGTTATTTTTCTTCTCTTACAGGTCGGGTTGGGGCTTTTCTACAACATTATAGAATGATGTGTACTATTATTATTATTATTATTTATTTATATAGCACCATTAGTTCCATGGTGCTGTACATGAGAAAGGGGTTACATACAGAGTTACAGATATAGTTTACAGTAAACATATTTACAGTGACAGACTGGTACAGAGGGGAGAGGACCCTGTCCTTGCGGACTTACATTCTATGGGATAGTGGGGAAGAGACAGAAGGTAGGGGGCGAAGCGATGGCGATGCGGTGGCTCTGGCGATGGAGAGGCGGCGGCTCTGGCGATGGCGAGGCGGCAGAATGGTTATTGCAGGCTGTAGGATTTCTTGAAGAGATGGGTTTTCAGGTTCCGTCTGAAGGATCCGAGGGTGGTGGATAGTCGGACGTGTTGAGGCATGGAATTCCAGAGGATAGGGGATATTCGGAAGAAATCTTGGAGGCGGTTGTGTGAGGTACGAATAAGTGTGGAGGAGAGTAGGAGGTCTTGGGAGGATCGGAGATTACGTGAGGGAAGATATTGGGAGATTAGTTCAGAGATATAGGGAGGGGACAGGTTGTGGATGGCTTTGTAGATCAGTGTTAGTAGTTTGAACTGGATTCGTTGGGGAATTGGGAGCCAGTGGAGAAATTTGCAGAGGGGAGAAGCAGGGGAGTAGCGAGGAGAGAGGTGGATTAGCCGGGCAGCAGAGTTGGGGACAGACTGGAGTGGTGCAAGAGAGTTAGTGGGGAGGCCGCAGAGGAGGGTGTTGCAGTAGTCGAGGCAGGAGATGATGTGTGTATAAGCCCTGAAAGGCAGTGGCCATATCTTATATTAGCCAAACCTGGTGACAGGTTCCCTTTAAGCATGAATTAGATAATGGATATTTATAGCAGTTGTGTGGGCTATGTATGTAGATAACTGGGAGATCACAGTAATAAACTACAGCAGTGTTCCGAACTCCAAACCTCAAGACAAACCGACAGATCATGTTTTCAGGATTTCCTTCCTATGGCATAGATAATGGACTTATAACCACAACAATATTATGGAAATCCTAAAAACATTATACACTGCTCAAAAAAATAAAGGGAACACTTAACCAACAGAATATAACTCCAAGTAAATCAAACTTCTGTGAAATCAAACTGTCCACTTAGGAAGCAACACTGATTGACAATCAATTTCACATGCTGTTGTGCAAATGGAATAGACAACAGATGGAAATTATTGGCAATTATCAAGACACACTCAATAAAGGAGTGGTTCTGCAGGTGGGGACCACAGACCACATCTCAGTACCAATGCTTTCTGGCTGATGTTTTGGTCACTTTTAAATGTTGGTTGTGCTTTCACACTCGTGGTAGCATGAGACGGACTCTACAACACACACAAGTGGCTCAGATAGTGCAGCTCATCCAGGATGGCACATCAATGCGAGCTGTGGCAAGAAGGTTTGCTGTGTCTGTCAGTGTAGTGTCCAGAGGCTGGAGGCGCTATTAGGAGACAGGCCAGTGCCTCAGGAGACATGGAGGGGGCCGTAGGAAAGCAACAACCCGGCATTAGGACTGCTACCTCAGCCTTTGTGCAAGGAGGAACAGGAGGAGCACAGCCAGAGCCCTGCAAAATGACCTCCAGCCGGCCACAAATGTGCGTGTGTCTGCACAAACGGTTAGAAACCGACTCCATGAGGATAGTCTGAGTGCCCGACGTCCACAGATGGGGGTTGTGCTCACAGCCCAACACCGTGCAGAACGTTTGGCATTTGCCACAGAACACCAGGATTGGCAAATTCGCCACTGGCGCCCTGTGCTCTTCACAGATGAAAGCAGGTTCACACTGAGGACATGTGACAGACATGACAGAGTCTGGAGACGCCATGGAGAGCGATCTGCTGCCTGCAACATCCTTCAGCATGACCAGTTTGGCAGTGGGTCAGTAATTGTGTGGGGTGGAATTTCCTTAGAGGGCCGCAGAGCCCTCCATGTGCTCGCTAGAGGTAGCCTGACTGCCATTAGGCACCGATATGAGATCCTCAGACCCCTTGTGAGACCATATGCTGGTGAGGTTGGCCCTGGGTTCCTCCTAATGCAGAACAATGCCAGACGTCATGTAGCTGGAGTGTGTCAGCAGTTCCTGCAAGATGAAGGCATTGAAGATATGGACTGGCCCGCCCGTTCCCCAGACCTGAATCCGATTGAACACATCTGGAACATCATGTCTCGCACCATCCACCAACGTTACATTGCACCACAGACTGTCCAGGAGTTGGTGGATGCTTTAGTCCAGGTCTGGGAGGAGATCCCTCAGGAGACCATCTGCCGCCTTATCAGGAGCATGCCCAGGTGTTGTAGGGAGGTCATACAGGCACGTGGTGTTGTGAACTCTATTTTTGGGCTCCCTCTAGTGGTCACAAGCGGTACTGTGTAGTGTTGTCTTTCTGCAGGTTGGCAGCATCAGCTGGTTCGTTATCCTTGGCTGGTTTCCTATTTAGCTCACCTGGATACTCAGTTCCTTGCCTGCTAGCAATGTACTCAGTGCTCTTCAGATTCCTTGTGACTACCTTGCTCCCAGTCTCTCCAAGACAAGCTAAGTTTTTGTTTGTTCATTTTTTGATTATCAGCATTCATCATGTTTCTTGTCCAGCTTGCTAAAATGTGATTTCCTCGCTTGCTGGTTGCTCTAGGTGACTGAGTTTCTCCCCCCACACCGTTAGTTGGTGCGGGGGTTCTGGAAATCTCAGTGTGGATATTTTGTAAGGGTTTTTTACTGACCGCACAGACCCCTTTTCTATTTTCTGCTATCTAGTATTAGTGGGCTGTTGTGAATTTGGTTTCTGGGCTCCCCCGGTGGTCACTGGTGGTACTGAACTTGTGTGCTTCATCTCCTCTGTTCACCTGTTTCCATCAGGATGTGGGAGTTTTCTATTTAACCTTGCTCCTCAGTCATTTCTATGCCGGCCAACAATGTTACCAGAAGCCTTTCTGTTGCATGTTCCTGCTCCTAGACTACTATCAGCTAAGTTGGACTTTTAGTCCTAAGTTTGTTTTGCATTTTTGTTCCAGTTCTCTGTGATTGAATATTTCTGAGGCTGGAAGCTCTTGTGAGCTGAAATTGCCACTCTGGTGTCATGAGTTGATATTAGAGTCTTAAACTAATTTCAGGATGGTGTTTTGAAAGGGTTTTTCAGCTGACTGTGTAGTTCCCTTTTCTGTCTTCCTACTATTTAGTAAGCGGACCTCAATTTGCTAAACCTATTTTCATACTTCGTATGTCAATTTCCTCTGAAATCACCGACAATATATGTGGGGGCTACTGTCTGCCTTTCGGGGAAAATTTCTCTAGAGGTAAGTCAGGTCTGTATTTTCCTCTGCTAGGGTCAGTCAGTCCTCCGGCTGGCGCTGGGCGTCTAGGGATAAAACGTAGGCACGCTACCCGGCCACTGTTAGTTGTGCGGTAGGTTTAGCTCACAGTCAGCTCGAGTTCCCATCTTCCAAGAGCTAGTCCTTTTGTATGCTTTACTACGTTCTCTTGCCATTGAGAACCATGACAGTGGGCCTCATTTGCTGAATCTGCTTTCACCCCTGTGTATGTGCCTTCCTCTTACCTCACCGTTATTATTTGTTGGGGGCTTCTATATCTTTGGGGCTTATTTCTCTGGAGGCAAGTGAGGTCTTTCTCTCTCTCTAGGGGTAGTTAGTTCCTCAGGCTGGCTCGAGACGTCTAGGATTTTAGACACGTTCACCTACTTCTAGTGTGTTTGGATAGGTTCAGATTTGCGGTCAGTCCAGTTTGCCACCTCCCTAGAGCTTGTCCTATGTTTGTTACTTAGCTGGAGCTATTTGTCATCCTCAACCACTAAGGATCATAACAGTATAGCAGGCCAAAAAGTGTTTAATGCATCGCAGAAGTGGGATAAAAAGAAGACCTGAGTACATTTTTTTTTTCTTTTTCCCGATTTTCCTTTGCTGCAGTCTGTTTAGCTTCTTTCATCCCCTTGAACTCTGGGTGGTTTTGAGCTCAGCTGCAGACATGAATGTTCAGACTTTGACTTCTAGTGTGGATCATCTTACTGCACGGGTGCAAAGTATTCAGGATTTTGTTATTCATAGCCCTATGTCAGAACCAAAGATACCCATTCCTGAGTTGTTTTCTGGAGATAGATCTAGGTTTCTAAATTTTAAGAATAATTGTAAGTTATTTCTATCTCTGAGACCTCGTTCCTCTGGTGATTCCTCTCAGCAAGTTAAAATTGTTATCTCCTTGTTGCGTGGCGACCCTCAAGATTGGGCTTTCTCTCTGGCGCCAGGAGATCCTGCATTGCTTAATGTAGATGCATTTTTTCTGGCTCTTGGACTGCTTTATGAGGAGCCTAATCTTGAGAATCAGGCAGAAAAAGCGTTGCTGGCTATCTCTCAAGGTCAGGATGAAGCAGAGGTGTATTGTCAAAAATTTCGGAAATGGTCGGTGCTTACTCAATGGAATGAGTGTGCCCTGGCTGCAAATTTCAGAGAAGGTCTTTCTGAGGCCGTTAAGAATGTTATGGTGGGGTTTCCCACCCCTACAAGTCTGAGTGATTCTATGGCTTTAGCCATTCAGGTTGATCGGCGTTTGCGGGAGCGCAAATCTGCTCATCCTTTGGCGGTATTTTCTGAACAGAGACCTGAGTCTATGCAATGTGACCGAACTCTGACCAGAATTGAGCGACAAAGTCATAGACGTCAAAATGGGTTGTGCTTTTACTGTGGTGATTCTACTCATGTTATCTCAGCATGCTCTAAACGCTTAAAAAAATTCGCTAAACCTGTCACCATTGGTACTATACAGCCTAAATTTATTTTGTCTGTTACTTTGATTTGTTCTTTGTCGTCCTACCCGGTTATGGCTTTTGTGGATTCGGGTGCTGCCCTGAATCTGATGGATTTGTCGTTTGCCAGGCACTGTGGTTTTGTCCTGGAGCCTTTGGAATTTCCTATTCCTCTGAGGGGAATTGATGCTACGCCATTGGCTGAGAATAAGCCTCAGTATTGGACGCAAATGACCATGTGCATGACTCCCGTACATCAGGAGGTGATTCGCTTTCTTGTTCTGTATAATTTGCATGATGTTGTCGTTTTGGGTCTGCCATGGCTGCAGGCTCATAATCCAGTTTTAGATTGGAAAGCTATGTCTGTGTCAAGTTGGGGTTGTCAGGGAATTCATGGCGATACTCCGTTGGTGTCTATTGCTTCTTCCACTCCTTCTGAGGTCCCTGAGTTTTTGTCTGACTACCAGGATGTATTTGATGAGCCCAGGTCCAGTGCCCTGCCCCCTCATAGGGATTGTGACTGTGCTATAAATTTAATTCCTGGTAGTAAATTTCCTAAGGGACGACTTTTTAATTTGTCTATACCAGAGCATGCCGCGATGCGGAGTTATATAAAGGAGTCTTTGGAGAAGGGACATATTCGCCCATCCTCTTCCCCTCTTGGTGCAGGATTTTTTTTTTGTGGCCAAGAAGGACGGTTCTTTGAGACCTTGTATAGATTATCGTCTTCTGAATAAAATCACAGTCAAATTTCAGTATCCTTTGCCACTATTGTCTGATTTGTTTGCTCGGATTAAGGGTGCCAGTTGGTTCATCAAGATAGATCTCCGTGGTGCGTATAACCTTGTGCGCATTAAGCAGGGAGATGAATGGAAAACAGCATTTAATACGCCCGAAGGCCATTTTGAGTACTTGGTGATGCCTTTTGGACTTTCTAATGCTCCTTCTGTGTTTCAGTCCTTTATGCATGACATCTTCCGAGAATATCTGGATAAATTTATGATTGTTTATCTGGATGACATTTTGGTCTTTTCTGATGATTGGGAGTCCCATGTGAAGCAGGTCAGGATGGTGTTTCAGGTCTTGCGTGCTAATGCTTTATTTGTGAAGGGCTCAAAATGTCTCTTCGGAGTACAGAAGGTCTCCTTTTTGGGTTTTATTTTTTCTCCTTCTACTGTGGAGATGGACCCAGTCAAGGTCCAGGCTATTCATGACTGGACTCAGCCCACGTCTGTTAAGAGTCTTCAGAAGTTCTTGGGTTTTGCTAATTTTTACCGTCGTTTCATCGCTAATTTTTCTAGCGTGGTTAAACCTTTGACGGATTTGACCAAGAAGGGTTCTGATGTGACTAATTGGTCTCCTGCGGCCGTGGAGGCCTTTCGGGAGCTGAAGCACCGGTTTTCTTCAGCTCCAGTCTTATGTCAGCCAGATGTCTCTCTCCCCTTCCAGGTTGAGGTTGATGCTTCTGAGATTGGAGCAGGGGCTGTTTTGTCACAGAGAAGCTCTGATGGCTCTGTGATGAAGCCATGTGCTTTCTTTTCAAGAAAGTTTTCGCCTGCCGAGTGGAATTATGATGTTGGTAATCGGGAGTTGTTGGCTATGAAGTGGGCATTTGAGGAGTGGCGACATTGGCTCGAAGGAGCTAAACATCGTGTGGTGGTCTTGACTGATCACAAAAATCTGATTTATCTTGAATCTGCCAAGCGCCTGAATCCTAGACAGGCTCGTTGGTCGTTGTTTTTCTCCCGTTTCAACTTCGTGGTCTCATACCTGCCTGGTTCGAAGAACGTGAAAGCTGATGCACTTTCTAGGAGTTTTGTGCCTGACTCTCCGGGAGTTTCTGAGCCGGCTGGTATTCTTAGAGAGGGAGTGATTTTGTCTGCCATTTCCCCAGATTTGCGACGAGTGCTGCAGAAATTTCAGGCGGATAGACCTGACCGTTGTCCACCAGAGAGACTGTTTGTCCCGGATAGATGGACCAGCAGAGTTATTTCCGAGGTCCATTCTTCGGTGTTGGCGGGTCATCCTGGGATTTTTGGTACCAGAGATTTGGTGGCTAGGTCCTTCTGGTGGCCTTCCTTGTCGCGGGATGTGCGTTCCTTTGTGCTGTCTTGTGGGATTTGTGCTCGGGCTAAGCCTTGCTGTTCTCGTGCCAGCGGTTTGCTTTTGCCTTTGTCTGTTCCGAAAAGGCCTTGGACGCACATTTCCATGGATTTTATTTCGGATCTTCCAGTATCTCAGAAAATGTCTGTCATCTGGGTGGTGTGTGATCGTTTTTCCAAGATGGTCCATTTGGTGCCCTTGCCTAAGTTGCCTTCTTCCTCCGATTTGGTTCCTCTATTTTTTCAGAATGTCGTTCGCTTGCACGGCATTCCTGAAAATATTGTGTCTGATAGAGGATCCCAGTTTGTGTCCAGGTTTTGGCGGACTTTTTGTGCTAAGATGGGCATTGATTTGTCTTTTTCGTCGGCCTTCCATCCTCAGACTAATGGCCAAACCGAGCGAACTAATCAGACGTTGGAAACTTATTTGAGATGTTTTGTTTCTGCTGATCAGGATGATTGGGTGACTTTTTTGCCATTGACCGAGTTTGCCCTTAATAATCGGGCTAGTTCTGCTACTTTGGTTTCGCCTTTTTTTTTGCAATTCTGGTTTCCATCCTCGTTTTTCCTCGGGTCAGGTTGAGCCTTCTGACTGTCCGGGGGTGGATTCTGTGGTGGATAGGTTGCAGCAGATTTGGAACCATGTGGTGGACAATTTGAGGTTGTCACAGGAGAAGGCTCAGCGCTTTGCCAACCGCCGTCGCGGTGTGGGTCCCCGACTTCGTGTTGGGGATTTGGTGTGTCTGTCTTCTCGGTATGTTCCTATGAAGGTCTCCTCTCCTAAATTCAAGCCTCGCTTCATTGGTCCTTATAAGATCTTGGAAATCCTTAACCCGGTGTCTTTTTGTTTGGATCTCCCAGCATCGTTTGCCATTCATAATGTGTTCCATAGGTCTTTGTTGCGGAGGTATGTGGTACCTGTGGTTCCTTCTGTTGAGCCTCCTGCTCCAGTGCTGGTCAAGGGC
Source organism: Ranitomeya variabilis (assembly GCF_051348905.1). Classification (NCBI taxonomy): domain Eukaryota; kingdom Metazoa; phylum Chordata; class Amphibia; order Anura; family Dendrobatidae; genus Ranitomeya; species Ranitomeya variabilis. The sequence continues at coordinate 657,232,130 of NC_135234.1, forward strand.
GAATTGGAGTACGTGGTGGAGAAGATTTTGGATTCTCGTATCTCTAGACGGAGGCTTCAGTATTTGGTTAAGTGGAAGGGCTATGGTCAGGAAGATAATTCCTGGGTTGTCGCCTCTGATGTTCATGCGGCCGATTTGGTTCGTGCCTTCCACGCGGCTCATCCTGATCGCCCTGGGGGTCTTGATGAGGGTTCAGTGACCCCTCCTCAAGGGGGGGGGTACTGTTGTGAACTCTATTTTTGGGCTCCCTCTAGTGGTCACAAGCGGTACTGTGTAGTGTTGTCTTTCTGCAGGTTGGCAGCATCAGCTGGTTCGTTATCCTTGGCTGGTTTCCTATTTAGCTCACCTGGATACTCAGTTCCTTGCCTGCTAGCAATGTATTCAGTGCTCTTCAGATTCCTTGTGACTACCTTGCTCCCAGTCTCTCCAAGACAAGCTAAGTTTTTGTTTGTTCATTTTTTGATTATCAGCATTCATCATGTTTCTTGTCCAGCTTGCTAAAATGTGATTTCCTCGCTTGCTGGTTGCTCTAGGGGACTGAGTTTCTCCCCCCACACCGTTAGTTGGTGCGGGGGTTCTGGAAATCTCAGTGTGGATATTTTGTAAGGGTTTTTTACTGACCGCACAGACCCCTTTTCTATTTTCTGCTATCTAGTATTAGTGGGCCTCATTTGCTGAATCTGCTTTCACCCCTGTGTATGTGCCTTCCTCTTACCTCACCGTTATTATTTGTTGGGGGCTTCTATATCTTTGGGGCTTATTTCTCTGGAGGCAAGTGAGGTCTTTCTCTCTCTCTAGGGGTAGTTAGTTCCTCAGGCTGGCTCGAGACGTCTAGGATTTTAGACACGTTCACCGGCTACTTCTAGTGTGTTTGGATAGGTTCAGATTTGCGGTCAGTCCAGTTTGCCACCTCCCTAGAGCTTGTCCTATGTTTGTTACTTAGCTGGAGCTATTTGTGATCCTCAACCACTAAGGATCATAACACGTGGAGGCCACACACACTACTGAGCATCATTTCCTTATCTTGAGGCATTTCCACTGAAGTTGGATCAGCCTGTAACTTCATTTTCCACGTTGATTTTGAGCATCATTCCAACTCAAGACCTCCGTGGGATATTAGTTGTGATTTACTTTGAGCATTTTTAGTTTTTATTGTTCTCAACACATTCCACTATGTAATGAATAACGATTTACAACTGGATTATTTCATTCAGTGATATCTAGGATGTGGGATTTTAGTGTTCCCTTTATTTTTTTGAGCAGTGTATATTGGTGGCTCCTGAGGACTGGAGTTGGGGAACACTGTGCTACAGAAGAAAGAAACATGTCATGACAACTTAGTCAAAGATACAGGAACAGTTCTTAGTAACATGTAATGCTACTTACCAAAGCTCTAGACATTGCAGTCTGCCGTTCCGCTTTTGTGGCCCCTTTTCCTTTCCAAACATATATTTTGGTCCCACCCTGATCCAAGATGTAACAGTCCTAGAGAAGGAGTATGGAAATGTTACATACTGTAATCTTTCACTAATATTGGTCAAGCAACATAATGTATACATTTAAAAAGCAAACTGCCTATAACAAATATCCATTCTCCTTCCCTCTTCATAGTTTCTGTGATTGTTATTTTTTCTATATAACTGCATGGAGGGGCAGGCTTCTCCTGGAAATGTGCGCTGCAACCCATCAGATCTCGGTACCTGCTGCTCCTTCTCACAGTATAGAATCCTATGGCTCATTCGCAAAAAAAAAAGAGATGTCCAAGATCGCATCTGAGTGCTGTCTGATATTCTCTAGGACTCTTAGATTTGCACTGGCGAGTTTGATCCTTGACTTGGATCAAAATCGCATAAGTCTCTGTGATTTTGTGTGAACATCTCCATAAATTATATTAGGCATGATTTCTATATGTGAAATATACAGATAGAAGTAGTATGATAAAAATTGCATCTTCATCCCCCTCCTACAACCTACTTTTCCTCTCCCAATGTCCTCAAACACTCAATACATAGTATCCTTTCTCCTTGCGGAGACTGACATGCTAAGCATGTCAAGATGAGGAGACTTAAAGCTGCAATGCTCCTCTGGGAAATATGCTTATTATGCAAATTGTCTCTTCAGAGAGGGGGAGAACTTGAACTCTACAGTAGTGCCACCTATTGGAAGGTAGCAATCCTACAAGTCAATGTCGACCAAAGGAAATGTGAGTATTGTGCCACATTCCCTAGTATATTACAAAGTTTAGTCTATTCATTTGTACTATTTATGTACAAAAATTACAACATGTACATTGCAATTACTTTTAGCAAAAATATTCTATAAACAACACGTGACATTTCCAGCAAGGCAATATGAAGCATCATTTAGCATCTGCTATTACCTGGTGATTCAGCATTTCTTGAACTAATGGACGTGCTGCAATTTCTTTCACCTCCATTTGTCCAGCAGCATCTGAAACACTAGCACAAGAGTAAATTGCATGTTATTAGGTGCACTGAGAAGTTGGATAATATAGTTTTCTTTATTGTCCAATGAATGTGTGCCTCGACAAAAAAAAATCACATACAATAGATATAGTGACAGTAGGTGTGAGTCAACTATAACGTAATAGTAGGGCCTTATTCAGACATCCGATTTTTGCATACGAGTGCTATCAATGGTTTTAACATATAGCACTCGTACCTGAGAAAGTCTATGGGGCCATACACTTGCGCAGAAAATGTTGGATCAAAATCGGAAATGCAAATCTATTGGTCCATGATAAAATTGGACCGCACTCTGATAACATTCAAGTGAGGTCCAATTTTCACAGACGGTTAGGTCACATTTACACATTTAGTATTTGGTCAGTATTTTAAATCAGTATTTCTAAGCAAAAATCAGGGGAGGGTGAAGTGGTGACATGTTTTTATTATAGTTTTCCTCTGATTTCCACTTCTGATTTTGAATTACAAATACTGATGTGAAATACTGACCAAATAGGAAGGTGACATTAACCCCTCATTACCCCCACTTGCCACCGCTACGGGGCAAGTGGGAAGAACCGGGCAAAGCTCCAGAATTGGCGCATCTAATAGATGCCCTTTTCTGGGCAGCTGCGGGCTGCTTTTTTTAGGCTGGGGTGCCCATATCCATGGCCCCTTACTAGCCTGAGAATAGCAGCCCACACCAGTGAGTTTTGACTGGTTGGTTTATAAATATAGGGGGGACCCCACTTCGTTTTTTTCTTTCATTCATTCTCCCCTGCTCGCCGGGCGAGCAGGGGAGAATAATGACAGCCGCGTTCAGCACCACATACAGGGGAACAGAGCTTACTGTAGTGTCTCTTCCCCAGCGGCCGTCCGTGTGGTACTGATGCGGCACATGGGCGGCACACGGTTGCCAAACGTGTGCCACACGGATGTATCACACAGGCACGGATATCTCCGGTACCGTGTTTACCGGTATTGTAAATATCATGACGTGTGAAACCGGCCTTGTACTGAATGTCTAAACATGGCCTGAAACGGGTTCTAGTATTGATAAAAAAACCTCAAGTTTTCACAGAAAATCTGCAAAAAAATAGCAGAAGCCACCTGAGCAGCATTGCTACAAACGCTTTGTGAGAGAGGCCCTTGGAGATTCCCACACATTACCTTTTGTGTTTTGGAATATTTTTATCATTTCTAATATCACACTTTCTGTACAAATAATTAAATACATACATATTGTATGTGTGTGGAGCGCCCCCACGTTAAGGGCAATGGGGTACTCGGTACCGGGTCTTTCTCTCTGGGTTCTGGGGATGTCACGGTGGCCCGACCCGGTCTGTGGCCCTTCTGAGGGGCGTCCAATTAAAGGTGAAGTTTGTCTGGTGTTCGTGACACCACCTATGGTATTCGGTCAGGGTGACCGACACTGCTAGGGGTCCGCTGGGGTGATGGAATGGCAGCTAGATGGTATACCTTCCCACAGGTGAAGTATGTCCCCAGGGCTTCCCAGATGTGTAGGTGGTGATGGTGGACGTTGTAAGGCGCAATGAATAACGAGGACACAAAGGTTGCAGTCTCTTTACCTTTTTTCTGAAGACTTCAGCGTCCACAGTCCAGAGTACCGTTCACAGGGCAGGCAGAGTCCGGCCGGTCCGAAGGCACATCTAAAGTTCCCTTATCCAGGTGGAAATCAGTAGCCTTCCTACTAGCGCCTGTGTGTTGTAGTACCTCTCTGCTGAGCACCACGGGATAGTCCTCACAACTTTCGTGGATGTTTTTGATCTTCTCTCTCTCTGTCCCCCAGATGGTATGGATAGGACAACCCGTATGACAGGGTAGGCCTGGAGCTTATTTATAGGGACCCAAGAGACGCCCCTCTCCCACAATTTGCCTCCGTGTCTTCTTAGGTATTAAGGTTGGGCAACCAACTTGGAATTGACTGTCCTGCCGCTCTCTGAAGTAATACGTAGAGTCAATTACTCCCTCGGTGTTCCGGCCACCGGCTATGCGCCTCAGAAGGAGGCTGCTGATCTCGGGGCAGAACTCCTCCTGGTATTATCTCCTTGTGCTGTGACTTCGTTTCTCACTCTCCACAATACACTTCTCTTTATGTCCTTTCTTAGGATGCTGCCGCAATGGGTGCAGGCGCAGCTCAGTAATGTTCTATCTTGTGCTTGGCCTCTGTCAGGATCCCACCCCTGACAGTGACCCTCTGTCTGCAGCTCAGATGTTCCTCCTTCTCCCCCTGTCTGCCTGACAGGTCCTCTCTGGGTCAAACCCAGGTAGCTTCTCTCTGACTTCCTATCCAACCCACCAGTTTTACCCGTGTGTGAGGAGTGCCCTAATAGATAGAAGCAAGGCTCTCCCTGGCGGACTGGAGTGTGAAGTGTAGTGTGTGTTTTGTGATACCTGGTCAGGTAAACTCCTTTAGTACCATCAGACGTAATATCACTCCCCCTGGTGGAAGAGCGACATTACTGCAACGACCAGGACTCTGGGGCGCTGCATGTGCTTAAATGGAAGCACTCACTCAATTCATGCTGCCCAAACTATAGGCAGCATTAATCAGAGCCTGGCTGCATGTTTTCAGCCAAGTATGCTAGCATTCTAGAGAAAACATAGTGTGAGAAGCCAGCTGGCGACCATAGAATAGATGTGACTAGTCTGGTGCGACCCCCAGCTTGCTACCACCACTCTAGTTGATTGACAGGTCTCACCCATTGTGGAGACATGGGGGCAGTGGGTTCTCTTGTCCTCTGGACCAAGGCTCATGCCACTGAATGCCCGCTCTCCTTTCCCGTAGGCATAATATTACTCAGACAACACAGGGTGAGGGTATGTTGCAATAGAGTGTGGAAATAATTTATTGAACCACGTCAATAATAGAACAGTTCCAATAAATACCCAAGATGGTGCAAATTACAGAGTCTCGCCCTTCTGTTGTCTCGCCGAGATTAGAGAAGCTGCGCCTTTGGGGCTTCCAGGGCCGACTACCCATACCAGCGGCACCCTGCTTTTGGTGAGCACTCACAGAGAGGAGGTAACGACAAGTTTAGGAAGCTGACAGTCTGTTGAGGTACATGGCCAGGTGACTGGAGGGTCCCAACCTGGATTCTCAGAAGATCTCCATGGAGCCAGGTGACCAGAGGGTCCCAACCTGGCTTCTCTGAACATCTACACGGAGCCAGATGACCGGTAAGTCCCAATCCTGGCTTCCCCAAACTTATCCATGGGGCCAGGTGACCAGAGGGTCCCAATCCTGGCTTCCTCAAACGTATCCATGGGCTCAGTGATGTTCAATGGAGCACATCTGTATTACTCCAGCTAGGGCTGAGGTTCCTTAAGCTGGCATCCTGTAGAATTTTCAAATCTGTGTTCCCCTTGATGGTGCCATGGTACCTTGGCTGTAGTCCTGTAGAGTCTCTCCTCTGATTCCATCTTGCAGAATGATAGAAATGTTTTTATATAGCTACAACTGTGGTTCAGATCATCATCGAATCATCCACAGGTCAGTGGGGAGGTGGGATGAGTTTAGCCATCATTGTTTGAGTATTTAATCAATCTGCATACTTTTTCCTCCACTGGTCCAATGGTCAATCAACATATTAACAAACATTGATTGTTCAATGACCATGGGTTCTTTCCCTCCAAAGATAGTAACACAATAACTGTAGGAGCTGATATAAGAGGTAAACAGCAGTCATTCATCAATATCAACTTTAAGACTCATATGACAACAGTCTATGATTCTTGACCTACTGAAAATAGACATCTGGCATAACTAATAGTAAATGCTGTGTCATCTCACTCATGTTTGTACTTTAGGAGATACCTGTAAATTAACTGGAGGAGGGGAAATCAGTCGGGGGCCACACCAGACTAGTCACGTCTATTTTTTGTTCCACACTTGGCTTTTCACGCTGACCATGGTTTGGCATGGTTTGACCATGCATCCAATGACAGGTTCCCTTTGATAATAGTGAGATATAAGCACTTACTGGTATAACATGATGTTAGCTTTTTGTGTTTGATCAGCAACCTCATCAGCACACCCAGGGACAATTCTCTGGGTTCTCTCTCCAAGTGTACTTATAAGAAGTTTCATTAAGTCTTGTGAGGCATGCTCATTATCTCCTTCAATGACGCCTATTTCCATCCGACCTCCTCTTTCTCGGTCACGTATGTCTTTGGCCAATAACATTCCCTTTTGACAATGCACAGAAATAATCATATTAGTGTATGGGTTTATGAAGAATCGGCCCTGTCCTTACTAATCTGGTCCACACAGGGAAGATGTTGGCTTTATACAGCAGCAATCAGTCAGAGCTCCTATCATTGCTGTGTAACCAATTAAATGCTACAATCCTTTAAAGGGAACCTATCAGGTAACCCATGCCCTCCAACCCAGCAGCATTCACTTATTTATGAGTAAATTCACTGTTTAACAAGCCCTGTATAACATTTTTCTCTAAAAATGTGGTCCCCGTTTCTTATGCAATTAGGGCTTTGACTAGTCGATGGGGCGTTACTTGCCTCATTAGTTGCCCCAGGCCAATCAACCTTCTTTCCATGTTATCACGCCTCTGAAGCTGGGTGTATGGTTCTCCAGCTTAAAAAGCGCAGTTTGCATGACCGGAAATTCAGAACATGGTTTCCGGTCATGCGCAGTGCACCTCTGAAGCCGGTAAGCATACACTCGCCTGAAGAGGTGCAGTGATGCTGACGAATTGTGCGGTTCACAAGCGCAAGATTTGCAGTAGCTGGCGATGAAGACAGCTCCTGCAAATTACGTTATCGGGGACAGTATAAATGATTTCTCTAAACCTCATTTTTATCGAAAAACGTTATACAGAGCTGGTTAGGCAGGAAATTTTCTCATAAATAAGTGAATGCTGCTGGGTTGGAGGGCATGGTGGGCCTGACACAATCCCTTTAAGTAACATGATCCTAGTGAGGTGTCCGTTTCGGCACTAATCAAACCCCTGCTAATGTTTTATTGTGTATTAGCTAAGTCGGAGGATTGCTTCCCTTAAACTGGCAGTTTAAGAAGCTAGCAGTTACCTCATTTCTATTGAGCTGTTACACTTTTATGGCTTACAATTACTGGTAGACTGTAAAGACAGACATAGGGAGCTGTTTTATACTGTTTTGGCAAAAGAACCCTCTTCTATCTGTGGCTGTCCATGGCACTGGTCATTGGACACATTGAACCAATTTACCAGGTAGAAGAAGAAGACTGAACCAGATAGATACATATATTGCTGTCTTCCTTCCATTTTACCATATGGTCAAATACCTTCATTCTCTCTGCTTTGTTGCTGTCAGGTCCATTCCATTGAATAATAACTTTGCCAAGGTCCAATAAGAACACATCACCGAGGTTAAAACTGCTCCAGTTCAGCTCCACCTATGTATAGAGCAGATTTTATGATGTTATAGATGGAGAAAGCCAATGATGCCAGTGTGGAAGAAACATTGCTGGATATTTATTAGATGCATTTGACATTATACACTCCTCAATAACTAAATTGCAACACCAAGAAACAAAATTTATGGAAGTCACAGAATTGATTGACATGTTAATGATGATATGCAATGCATGAAACAATGAAAACAAATGTTTCAAAACATCTCGATTATTCAGTATTGAGTATATGGTTTTTGTTTCCTGAAGAAGTGGGCTACACTTCAAAACGTGTAGAAAAATTAAAAAAAACTTTTTTTACATTATCTCTGGCATTTGATGTTTCTTCATCCCCTGGCAGTGCAGATAAAGACCACAAACTTTCCATCTTTTACATATTTCTCTAGTGAAATCACCTGTGGATCTGCAGCAGCCATACAACCTGGGATTAGGTCACCATATATTGATACCATTTTTAGTCATTACTATCGGATAAGACCCTAATTTGCGCTAGACTTTCTCCTCAGCTGTTTGTATCCCTTACTACATGCAGAAATACTCACACTTACACACCTTGGCTGCTAACAATGAGGTTATTACTAGTTGTCTGAGGAATGCACTTAGGCAAATCATCAAGATTTCGGCCACGTAGGCTGCTGATGGTAGCATGGGCCTGGTTTTGCAAAGTTAAAAAATGGCTCCACTTGGAGAACTGGCCATACCACTAGTTCCACGTCCAAATCAATGTAACGCTAAATTATTCAGGTACCTGCAATGCAGACAAGAGGGGTGTATCTACTGATCATTATGCCACCTTACACCATTATCACGGGAGTAGGACTCTTGTGACGGTCCCTCTGAAGGCATAGCATTGCTCACGTAGCCATTAGATCAATATTCAACCATCATTGTGTCCAAGATGAAAGCAAGATGCGTCACTGAAGAGGATAGACATTCATTCCAGCCTCTGTCTTCTTGCTATGCACTATCATAGCCTTTGAGATTGGTGGTCAGGTCACCTTTACTTGGACGTCTGTCTCAAGGCCCTATATCATTAAAACACCTTCTGATGGTTTGTGGAGGAGCTGTTTGATGCCTTAGGCATAATACCTAAGACTTGATCCAATTTTTGAGGTTTCATGTAGTTAAAAAAATGTGCTTTCAATCTAATATTTATGCCCCTTCCACATGTCACAGATTGGAGCTAGGTACTTGAATATTTGATCATCTGCAGATCTTAGTGACACCTTCTACTTATCTCGATGCTCATAATCTTACAGCATGTACTTCTTGGTATTGCAGATAGATAAATAATAGATAAAATATAGATAAATAAAATACCTGATTCTTCCCTAGATACAGACATCTGCTCTCTACAATGCCCCATGGATGATGATTCAAATGTGCCCACATAAAAGTGTTCAAATATTAGTTCCCAAGTTTACTGATGATTATAAAGGAATTGGTAGTTAGTTTAAAAGGGCAGCAGAGACCCAACATTATTTGCCTCAGTAATAACTAAGTAGTAATAATAATCTTTATTTATATAGCGCCAACATATTCCGCAGCGCTTTACAGTTTAACAGTTTCAAACACAACAGTCATAAGTATTCTGACTCATGGATATGTAGAACGCAGTGGTGCTTGGATAGGCCTTTCTTTTGGGCGCTTCCGTATTGACCTGTACTCACGTTCATACCGATTTATCAGATAGCTTAACTCAGCCACGATCTCATGTAAGAAGACTCCAGGAAAAAAGGGTTGCTTTAACTGAAACTCTTGTATTATGATGAAAGTAGCAGGTAAAAAGGAATATTCAACAGAGGACATGTAGTAGGATGCATACAGATGGAGGAATGATGACAAAATGGAGAATAAGGGTGTGAACAAACATACATCACAGGACTACAGTGAGAGAGTTGGGACAAAATACAGGGAAAAGCAAACTTCTGCCTAGAAAGAAGGATAGAACACAAGCAATGCAAACATTGAATGATTTCCCAAGTCGTGGGACATGACACTCCCTGTCTGAAATCCTTGGATTTCACGATGTCCGTAATTCTTCGAAGTCGTTCGAACCTGAAAAAACAAGAGGAAGAAACATGCATGCAATAATAAACATCAAAGATTTTAAAGTCCAAACTCGTTGTTGTCGACCCGTAGACCAAACCGAAAGATAAGTCCAAATATATTAAACCCATCTTCAGATTGGGGAAGCCGCAAACATGCCAACTCTTCCACCAACCCAGAATCCAATGGGAATGTTAACAGTTCAATAAACTGGAGAATGAAGAGGAATGCTCCCCGCCGTGAGCAACGTCCAGGAGCATGTTCAGTTCATGTGATGTCCTCCTTTCGTAGAAGCAGCACGAGTTCAGTGACCGGGCGGAAAAAGGTTCGGGTAGAGCCCCCTTTTGTCACCTTAACTTCTACCTTACGAGTCTTTCCGTCCTCACTGGGTAAGACCTTGGTAATAAGTCCCATTGGCCAGTCATTACGATGAGCCTCTTTATCCTTTAAGAGAACAAGGTCTCCTTCTTGGAGATTGGGACTGGGCGTCTGCCATTTGTGACGGTTTTGAAGCAAGTGCAAATATTCGGTCTTCCAGCGATGCCAAAACACATTAGCCAGGTGTTGAACTTGTCTCCACTGACGTTTGTAAATGTCCTTGTTATCGAAATTCCCAGGTGGGACTGTAGCGGCTCCAATCTTCTGTGTAAGGAGTGTAGCTGGAGTAAGTATCGTTGGAGCATCAGGGTTGGATGATACTGGAACCAAAGGTCTAGCATTTATTATGGCTGACACTTCTACGAGGAAGGTGACCAGAACTTCATGAGTAAGGGGAAGTTTATGGTCCAGCAACATGGAGTCGAGGATCCTTCGTGCAACACCAATCATGCGTTCCCAAGATCCACCCATGTGTGAAGAGTGTGGAGGGTTGAATACCCAAGTGCATCCATTGTCGGACAAGAAGTTGTCAAACTGCAGTTCCTTGCAGGCTCCTACAAAGTTTGTGCCGCAGTCGGACCGGAGTTGCTTGGCAGGTCCCCGGATGGAAAAGAATCTTCTTAGGGCATTGATGAAGCTGGAGGTATCCATGGATTCAATAACCTCGATGTGAACTGCACGGATACTGAGACAGGTGAATAGGACAGCCCATCGCTTACTGTTCGTGGCTCCTCCATGGGTTTTCCTGGTAACAACCGACCATGGCCCGAAGACGTCTACACCAACATATGAAAACGGTTGGTCCATGCTCAGTCGATCTGCTGGGAGGTTCGCCATTTGTTGTTGTTGGTGTTTTCCTCATAACCTTCGACACTTGACACATCTATGGAGAACTGAAGAGACGCACCTCTTCATTCCCATGATCCACAAGCCAGCAGACCTGATGGCACCTTCAGTAAGATGTCTGCCTTGGTGCTGTACTCGTTCGTGATAGTGCCGAATCAACAGAGTAGTGACGTGATGTCGACCTGGAATGATGATAGGGTTCTGCTCCTTATCGTATAGGTCTGATTTACTTAAACGTCCTCCCACTCTTAGAAACTTGAGATGATCGACTACTGGATTCAAGTCGAGTAGAGTGCTGTTTTTGGACACGCTGACTCCCTTGGTAATACTGCCAATCTCATGTGAATATTCTTCTTGTTGCACACGCCTGATGATAACTTGTTCAGCATGGTCTATGTCGTCGGCAGTAAGACGACTCTTACACACATGCCAACCATGGCACCCTGAGGGCTTGTCCTTTGTAAAACAGCGAGCAATGTGAATGAGACGAGCTACAGTTCGTACAACGGAGGACCAGCTTGAAAAGCGTTCAAAACGATGAGACTTCAAACCTTGCCTAGATGTCATTGAAGTATAGTGAGCAGAGATAGTTTGTCTTATCTCCTTGTCAGATTCTGGTTCCACCAGCTCATAAGCATTTTTGGTGTTGTTCACACAGAAATCTTCGTACAGGAGACTGGGAGGCGTCAACCACATGTTGTCACCAAGCTTAGAAGCAGCTGCGAGTCTTGTACCTCGGTCGGCTGGGTTTAAATCGGTGGAGATGTGATGCCACTGCTCAGGGGTAGAAAAACTTCTGATGCGCTCTACTCTGTTGCTCACATATGTATAGAACTGCTTTGTTTGGTTGTGAATGTACCCGAGTACCACCCTGCTGTCAGTGTAGAAAGTAAAGGAATCAATTGTAATGTCCATTTCGTCTTGTACAACTTCAGCAATTTCTACTGCCAATACCGCAGCACAAAGCTCGAGTCTGGGTACAGAGTGTGCAGGCTTTGGAGTTAATTTGGCTTTACCCAGGATGAAACCACAGTGTACCTTGTTAGCTCCTAAGGTCATCAGATAAGCTACTGCGGCTATGGCTTCTGTAGATGCGTCAGAGAAAATATGGACTTCTCTTCTGATTGCAGTCGAAGGTGATCTTGGAGAATAACAACGTGGGACTTGGAGTTGCTCTAAGAACTTCAGAGACTTCTTCCACGCCTCCCACCTTTGCTGTTTCTGAGTTGGGAGCGGGGTGTCCCAATCCGTGTTCTCGGCCGTAAGCTGTCTTAACAGTATCTTGCCTTGAATAGTGATGGGTGCTACAAACCCGAGAGGATCATAGATGCTATTTATGACAGATAGGACTCCTCGTTTGGTAAAGGGTTTGTCATAGGGTGACACTTGGAAAGTGAAGGTGTCCCGTTTGATATCCCACAGTAGACCAAGGCTGCGCTGTGTTGGAGGAACATCAGAACCCAAGTTGAGGTCCTTTAGGTTTGTGGCATGGCCTTCAGATGGAAACGCGTTCATTACCTCTTGACTGTTAGAGATAATCTTGTGGAGTCTGAGGTTTGATGTGGATAGCATTTCCTGTGTCCTGGAGAGTAGGTCAATTGCATCTTCGCTTGTGGGCAAGGACTTGAGCCCATCGTCCACGTAGAAGTTCTTCTCTACAAATTGCCGAGCATCGGAACCGTACTCTCTCTCACCTTCCTGGGCTGTCCGTCTCAGTCCATAGATCGCCACAGCAGGTGAGGGACTGTTGCCGAAGACATGGACCTTCATCCGGTAGTCTATGACCTGATTGTTGACATTGTTGTCTTTGTGCCATAGGAACCTAAGATAGTTTCTGTTGTCTTCTTTCACAATGAAGCAATGAAACATCTGCTGAATGTCGGCCATTATGGCAACAGGTTCTTGTCTGAAGCGGATCAATACTCCAAGGAGGCTGTTGTTCAGGTTGGGCCCAGTTAGGAGCAGGTTATTGAGAGAGAGGCCTTCAAACTGAGCACTGGAGTCAAACACCACTCTGATCTGGTTAGGCTTGCGAGGGTGATAGACACCAAAGGATGGAAGATACCAACATTCTTCTCCCTCCCTCAGTGGTGGCGCAGGTTCAGCATGATTTCTGTCAAAGATGTTCTGCATAAAGTCAATGAAATGCTTCTCCATCTCTGGTTTCCTCTTTAGGGTACGCTTTAAGGATGAGAACCTTGCAGTTGCTTGCTGCAGGTTGTTCGGCAACCTCACTCTTGGGAAACGAAAGGGTAAAGGATCTACCCAACTGTTGGAGTCGTCTTGAACAAATTCTTTATCCATAACCTTTATAAATTCTTTATCTTCCCTTGTGGGTGCCAACTTGTTGTCATTACTTGTGGAATCGAACACTGATGACCCGAGGTTTTCTTCCCAGGACTGGAACGTGTTCATGTTGTTGAAGGATTCCTGTTGCCACTTGGTGTTGCTCACTTTCTCTTTCACCCAGTAGTGATGTGGGCATGGTTGGAAATGAGTGCTGCGACCATTTGACAAGATGTGTGTTTTGTAAGAGGAGATGTTGTTAGGTCTCTTCATCTTATGTATGCAAACATTGCCTATGATTACCCAGCCTAGATCTAAGCGTTGGGCAAATGGTGCATCGTGTGGTCCGTTAATTTGCTGACGCACCTTGTGCAGCCGGAGAATGTCTCTGCCAAGCAGAATCAGGATATCTGCACTGTTGTTGAGGGCTGGTATCTTGTTTGCTATCGCCTTGAGATGTTGGTGATGAAGAGCAGCCTCTGGCGTTGGGATCTCTTCTCGATTGGATGGAATCTGGTTGCACTCGACCAGTGTAGGTAACGGTATCTCGACGGTGTTCTCGAGAGATGTCGCTGTAAGACCACTGGCCCTTCTCCCAGAAACCTCTGTAACACCACTGCAGGTACCTAAGGTGTAAGGGTAAGCATTTCCCTTTAAGTTAAACATATCAAAGAGTTCTGACCTTGCAAGTGATCGGTTGCTCTGATCATCCAGAAGGACGTACACCTTCACGGCTTTCTCTGGGTGACCGTTGGGATACACGTTCACCAGGCAAATCTTCGCACAGGACTTGTCCCAGAGGTCTTCTCCGCAGACTTCTGTGCATGAAGAAGATATTGTGGTATGGCTTGCAGTTTGAGCTGCGTCCTCCCCGCCATGGCTCATGGTGGGGGAAGGAGTAAGTGTAGAGTCAGGACGGAATGGGTGGAGCGCTTGTACGTGGTCCTCACTGTCACACTCCATGCACTTAATTGTAGCTTTACAGTCTTTAGCAAGGTGTTCAGTAGAAGCACAACATCTGTAGCATACCCCGAACTTCTTTAGAAGCTCCTTGCGTTCTTGGAGCGGTTTCTTCCTGAAGCCGATGCACTTTTTTAAGGGATGTGGCTTCTTGTGGATGGGACATTCACGATTTGGGTTCTCTATCTTTTCGCCCTTGTTACTCTTGCCTGGGGCTGATGTTGGTAAGGGAAGAATATCCGTCTTCTTCACTGACACTGGACCCCTGCGGTTTCTGTCGTTCGAGCGTGCGCTGACGTATTTAGAAGGAGGTGAAGCTGGGCCACTGGATTCTTGGTAGGAAAAGCTTGGGTCGTTCTTGCGCTCTGCCACATCTTTTATAAACTCACAGAAGTAGGAGAATGGAGGAAATGACACTTGATGGTCTTTCTTGTATTTTGACCCTAGTGTAGTCCACTTTTCTTGCACGTTGTACGGTAGCTTGGAGATAATGGGATTTACTCCACGAGCAGTGTCCAGATAGCTGAGGCCAGGTAGGTGGGTGTCTGCCTTGGCCAGATGGAGCTCTAACAGCAAGTCACTGAGCTCCAGGAACTTTGAACTGTCTTTGCTTGATATCTTTGGAAAACTCTGTAGTCGCTTGAACAGTGCGTCCTCTAAGGCTTCTGGACTGCCAAAGTTTTTCTCTAGTCTTTCCCATGCAGCCATGAGACCAGCCGTTGGATTACTGATATGTACAGACCTGAGTCTCTTGACACGCTCTGTAGATTGTGGTCCTAGCCATCTGATTAGCAGGTCCAGCTCTTCGGCAGCAGTGATGCCGAGGTCACTAGTTACGGTTCTAAAGGCATTTTTCCAACCTCTGTAATTTTCAGGTTGGTCGTCAAACCTTGTGAGACCGGTTTTAGTAAGTTCGCGGCGAATCATGTACCTTGCGAAGTCGGACATGTCTGTTCTTTCTGACTTAGGATGCACGAATGTGGGCTGAGCGGTGCTGTACATAGGGGTGGAGATGTCTTGGCCTTGAAACGTGGGTAAGTATGGAGTGGCATATGCATTTAGTCCATCAACCGGTTTGGTGGGTATAGTCTCTGCTACATGCGGAGCTGGCACTATGCGGTTGTCGAGAGTATAATGACCTGCCGGTATATCGGGTTGCGTGCAGATAATAGCCTGTGGAGTTTGATGAGATGCAGGGTCTTGGCGCATACCGGAATACGAAGGAAGTTCAAGTTTGGGAGCATTGTACTGACCTTGAGTGTAGGGTTCTGTAAGTGGATCGGCATCCTGGTGCCCTGGAGAAGCATGAACGCCATCAGGAGTGTTAGTGATGATCTGCGGTTCGCCATTTTGGCTTAGCACGTAGTCTCTTGTGCTCGCTCCAGGATCCTTAACTCCGCCATGGCTGTTGCGTGCTCACATTCCTTCTCCAGAGCTTCCTTGCGTGCTGCATCCGCATCCATTTCTGCTCTCTTTTGTGCTGTGGCTGCATCCATTTCTGCCATTTCTGCTCTCTTTTGTGCTGTGGCTGCGTCCATTTCTGCTCTCCTTTGCGCAAAGGCTGCTTGTATCTTAGACGTTTCTGCCTTAGCACGTGCCCTTATAAGCTGCTGGCTGAGAGTGGAATATTTTGATGAACTTGACCTAGATGAGCGTTTTGAGTGCTTAGACGATTTGGATGAGCGAGATGATGCATCTGGTGTCCTTGCAATTTTAGCCTCTATCTTTGTCTTAATCTCGCGTACGGTGTAATCTCTTTCAGAATTAAGCTGCTGGAAACTTTGCAATTCTTTTAAAGTCTCTGGCAGATTCAGTTTCTTCAGGAGAATAATGTATTGGTCAGTCTTCTCCATATACCTTTGGTATGCTGTGCATAATTGTTCTAGGGCTCCCTCAAGTGGTAACTCATGAGAAGCAGGCCTTGATACAGTGTCTGTGACTCAGCACTTTCTCCCATAGTGAAGACACATCACGATATACGACACATTTTTCAGTCTCTAAATTCTCCATGACTTTCCATGTAGGTTTGACTGTACGTTTTCCCCTTTCACTAGCTGGTGGATGGGGATCTGGGTCTCTTTCCTGTGTTTGTAAGTCTGGTAGGTACATTGTATACCTCGCTTCAGACATGATTTGTTTGCAGGCAGGAAGAGTGGATGATGAGGGTTATACTTCTCACTGTTTATCTGCAGTGTGTGCTTCTATGCACGCTGGGGTCTGGCTGGGAACTGGGTTACTGTGTATCTGGGAAATGTCCTTTTCCACTGAGGTTCAGCACAGACCTTGAGTTACTGTCTCTGAAGGCAGGCTATTCCTTTTTACTTCTGACTCATGGATATGTAGAACGCAGTGGTGCCTGGATAGACCTATTCTTTTGGGCGCTTCCGTATTGACCTGTACTCACGTTCATACCGATTTATCAGATAGCTTAACTCAGCCACGATCTCATGTAAGAAGACTCCAGGAAAAGAGGATTGCTTTAACTGACATTCTTGTATTATGATGAAAGCAGCAGGTAAAAAGGAATATTCAACAGAGGACATGTAGAAGATGCATACAGATATGGGGATGATGACAAAATGGAGAATAAGGGCGTGAACAAACATACATCACAGGACTACAGTGAGAGAGTTGGGACAAAATACAGGGAAAAGCAAACTTCTGCCTAGAAAGAAGGATAGAACACAAGCAATGCAAACATTGAATAATTTCCCAAGTCGTGGGACATGACAATAAGTAACAGCGTTAACAAGACAATAATTAAAGCAACATAAGACGACCCTGCTCGTGAGAGCTAACAATCTACAAAGTAACACATTGGCATTATTTTAGTAAAATGCTTTATGTTAATGGAAGTATCTATTATTTATCTATATTTACCTCAGTAGCAGTGACATTTCTTTTCCCTTTTACATGAAGCAGTCTCTTTACGTCATATGTGTTGGTGGCTACATGTTTCATCCCAGATGCTACTCCTCCTTTCTTATAGCTAAGGGAGACACAAAGGAAAATTCTGTACATGGACACATGATCGTAAATGGTAAAAAGATAGTGAAGTGGTACTTAACAGAGCCTGACAACATGTAGGAACTTGCCTATAATCACAAAATGATCCCACAAAGATGGCACATCCTAAATACACCATACATAAAAATGATATTACCCAAACACACCAATTTTGGCATGACCAGTCTACCATCTGTTAATGGGGATCTCCTGAAAATACTTTGACAGATGATGCTGGCAGAGACAAGGATCTCGTAGCTTGAACTTAAGGAGGACCTATCACCAAAAATCTAGTTTTATGAAAAAATATATTTACATGTGTGTGTTTAAAGGCAGAGAGGCCAGAAGAGCGCTGCTCCCAAGGCCACAGTGCTGCTTTATTAGAAGACTTTTCCCTGCCTTTCTGACGTCACTATCTGTCATTGTCACACTGGTCTGTGCTGTGATCAGTGTGAAAAAGCTCCAGTAGGAGCAAGACCGGTGTGGTAGAGATAGATAATGAAGCTGATGATAGGCAAGGACAAGTGTGATAATAGACTTATGGCTGCTGGAGCGGCGGTGATCGGTCATCTGAATAAGTGCAGAGGTGTCCCCGGGAGTTGTGCGTATTGGAACACGTCTTGGTCTCTGTCCTCACTAATGGGTGAGCTCTCACAAGTTATTACTGTTTAGTGAAGAGATAGACTAAGAAGTGTTATCGCGGATGTCCCGTGGACATTGCTGCACTTTCTTAGGATACCGATCACCACTGCTGAAACAGCGATAATTATATTACAGTGGTCCCTGCCTGGGCAGCTTCTCTGACTATCACCATCACACTGGTCTTTGCTCTGATAAGAGCGGTTTCCCTCCAATCACAGACCAGTGTGACCATGATAGATGGTAAAGCGGCAGACAGGCAGGGAAAAGTCTTATAATAAAGCAGCAGTGTGTTCCCGGGCGCTCACTCCACAACACTGAACACGGTATCTGCTCTGAGCAGTGAGACCACCCTGTCAGGGCACATACGTCACTTCTCTGCTGTGCAGTGCTAGATATGTCGGAAAATGGGGGTAACTTAACTGACTGTCGGACTGACATATCATCTGCATATTTTGCCAATCAATAAAAGCCCTTTCCTCCCTGTTTTTTTTAAATTAATTTAGAATTCAGTTTATTTGTTTATTAGTAACATATCAACGTAAAAAAGGCAGGGGAATTGTTGGTGATAGGTCCTCTTTAAACCCCTGATCCTTTTTTCCCTAGAGTTAAGCCTCGGCCAAAGTGTCCATCAGCAGCTTTCTCCTCTATTTTGCTACTGAAACAAGCATTCATGTATATGGGAGAAATAGGAAAGACTGTTGTCAGCCGTACAATTGTTTGATCTGCAGCTATCTCAGATTTATGGGCACCTTAAGTGCAGAACCCTTTAATTGTTTTACAAAACCAATACAATGAGTTGCAATGGAGTGATGGAGAATAATGCTGAGATCATACAGGTGAACAGCTAAGTAATGGAATTGTAAAGATACAATAAAAACGTAGTAAATAATTAATATAAATATGTCACATAAATAGAATGTAAACCTTGAAGCTCTGTTACATATGGCGGCCTACCATATAACTTAACCAAGATGCGGCCAGCTCATCAATGTCTGGTTCTGCCACTACTCACATGATCCCCTGTTTAAAGTATCCCTTGAATGCCTCTGACTCATGTCCTTGTACCTCCCGATGTTGGACTGGGCTACCACCCAAAAAGTCATCCAGCTGAATGGTGTATATGGCTGCTGAGCCCTGCTCATCTTGAGACGAGTCGTTTCCAATCCAGTAATGGATATCGTAGAACAAGGAATTGCCAGATTTTCTTGTCTGGAAGTTAAGAATGAACAATCAATGACAGTTTCCACGTGTGGCCTTGAAGGTCACATCATTCATGAATCATTTTTAAAGTCAGTAGAGAGGACGTCGGAGTCGACAAAAGCTTGGTATATTCAGTGTCAGCTCTACATTTACGGGATTCTGTTCCCTGGTAATAGCTTTGCTGGCAGCATCCTCTGTTTGCTTACCTTGAGGCTCGCCAATTGTCCGTACCGACATCCTATTCGTTTTCTATTTACATATTGATTATATTGTTTTTACTTCCCTTAGCTACTCAGCATATTGTGTAATGTGTTCCTGATGAAGGCTTAAGCCAAAGGCTAAGTTTTATGGACAGACTGTCTTTATTGAGCCACTTACAGAGAGCAGGAGGTAGCAGTCTCCTTCATAAAAGTTTCCGTAGGCTTTCTCTGGCACCAGCACAAGGTCCATTTTCTAAGGAAATGGGAAATAAAAATGACACTGAATGGACTAAAAGAGGATTTGTCATCATATTTCACAATAACGAACTGCATACATTATAGAATAGACTTCTTAGACCTGGTGAGGCCAATGTACATACTTTGAAAAGATATAACAAATCCTTTTTTAAAGATTTATTTCCCGATTTTAAAATTAAGATCTGGTGACAGACAAGGGCCTGAAAATGAATGTCTGCCCCTCTGTTATGATGTTAAGTTTTGCCTTAGAGGAAAGAAGAGTCTTGCGTCTGTTTCCACCAAAAGGCAAACCATGTAAAATTACAAAACTCCTCTAGCAACACAGTATAAAACGTATGCCCAGGGGATGTCATGGTATGAGTTTCCATGGCTGAGCAGCTGCATGCAAAAGCTCCTTTAGGTGTAAGGTGTAGGTGCCCCATTACTTTTGGATGGATAAATAATTTTGCTACAGCAAATGTCACTGAGATTTGCATGAAAAGTTGAATTGTAAATTTTAACTTTAGTATGATTCCTAAAATTAATATTCAAACCACTAACTCATAAGAGATAAGTGGTTGTGGCATTGCACTCGGGCAGCAATGTAGTATAGGCTGCCTATGAAGCCCTAGGTAAAAAACAAGAAAAATACCAAAGGAATGCTCACTTATCCACTCTTGTGGTTTCAGTAGGGAGAGAGGAGAAAGCCGCTGTCAGGCTCTTCTGGCAGCAGCTTATCTCCGCTGATAACAACATATATGTGCTTTTTACAGCTCTAAAAAAATTATAATTTGGATATTCCAATAATTTTTGTCTCTTTTTTTTCTTGATACATGGGGGGGGGGTTGTCATTTTTTTTCCATTTTTTTCTGATATTGGGAGAGATGTAAAGAAAAATATGACTGTCCATTTTTGACTTTAGTTTTTACAAGGGCAGGGGTAGAAACAGCTATTCGGACTTGCAGTGTTTCTCTTTTTTTTTTTTAGTTTTGTTCTATTAATTTTTGCTTCTTTAAAAATTTATTTACTTTTTCATTTATTTCCACAAACTTTGTCCCAAAAGGGGCATTTTATTGCTGATTTCCCCTGTAACGTGGGCTAGTATATTAGCCCCAGTCTCAGGGAAAATTCAGTCAACTGGCTAATTAGCAGAGTTGACTGAGTCTCCTAGGACCCAGCAGCTCTTGTTTTCTCCCAACACTATCAGCTGGTTCAGCTCTGTATATACAGCAATAGAAAAGATAAAAATGGTAACATGTTTATCTTCTCTGTGGGAAGTTGTGCAAGCTTCTTACACTGCACTGACATTTTAGAATGTCAGTGCAAAGTAAAGTGAGGCCTGCCCGGATATTTATATAAACCAAAAATAGTCCTCACCTAATGGTATAAAGATCCTCTTCAATTTTAACAACATGTAACCAACAGCGACATTGAAGTACCAACAGGATCAAATTTTAAAAAATATATAAACTTTTATTACAATATTTTAAAATTAGATAATATACAAATCAATATATACCAGATAAATTAAATACTAATGACAGGGTTACAAAATACCCTGTCAAACATGGAGTAATAGGTAATGACAGAGAATATAGAGAATGACAGAGAATATGCCCGGATATTTAGTCGGTAGGCTGTCGAGAAATAGGTAAAGAGAACCTCCAGACTTTCCACTTTATGAGGCACATCGTTTGGCTCAGTTTACTGTGGCATTTAAAGGGGTTGTCCAGCCTTATGCCACAAGTCTGTAGTCACTCTGTTACTGTATACTTGTGAATCCTCACATAGAGCGCATTACATGGTGCCAGTGCAGCGCCCCAGAGTCCTGGTCGTTGCAGTGCTGTGGCTTCGCCGCTAAGGGGAGCCATGGTACGTTCGATGGCACCGAAGGAGTTCCTCCAATCAGGTATCACAGACACCAATATGTTTCACAGCTGGGCCTCCGGGGGGAGCTAAGGGTGCTATTCATTAGGCCACTCCCCACCATAGTGGGTAAACTGGGGGTCAGGCAGGAAGTTAGACAGAACGCTGACGGGATTGAACGGAGCAACACCCTGTGGCAGGGGGTGTTGTGAAGGGAGAGACTGTAGGGTCTCTGCCAGGGGTGGGATCCTGGCAGAGGCTTGGCATTGAAAGAACGTAACGGGTCCGCGCAGGCTCCTGGAAGCGGCGGGACTCAAGAAAGGACTAGAAGCGAGATAGATTGTGCTGAGTGAGAAACGAGATCAAGCAGAAGGAGAATACCAGCAGGGGTTTTGTTGAAAGAGGCAGCACCCTGCTGAGGCGCAATACCGGTGGCCGGAACGCCGAGGGAGTGGATTAGAATACAGCTTCAAGCCATACTCCAAACAGCGGCAGGACAGTCGGTCTCAGGCGGGCTGTCTACCACATATCACCTATGAAGTCTTGGGGGGCAATTGCGGGAGAGGGGCGACTCTAGGGTCCCGGAAGAACTCCAGGCCTACCTGACAAACGGGTGCCATTCCAACCTGAATACAGGGAAGGGGTGGATTACAGAGGAACATCAAATCGAGTTGTGAGGGAACTTAAGAAACAGACACAACCGTTGTGGGGTTACTTTCCGTGAGCACAGCAGGGAAGGACTACAACACATAGCGCTAGAAGGAAGGCACAGATTTCCACCTGAGAGGAGAACTCTGGAGGTGCCATTGGACCGGCCGGACTTGCGTAGCCTGGTGAACCGTGTTCTGGACTGAGGACTCAGAGATCTCCAGTAAAGAGGTAAAGAGACTGCAACCTGGTGTCCTCGTTATTTACCGCGACTTACACCCCACAACCGCACCGCTCCATCGCTACCATTACTACCACCTATTACACCGGACGTCCCCCACTGACGGACAGGGCCACGGACCGGGTCTAGCCACCGTGACAACCCCGAGACTGAGAACTAGAGGCCCGGCTCCGGGTACCCCTCGGCCCTGCGGCGGTGTGGGGGCGCGCCGCAAACTTGGCGTCACGAACAGGATCTACTTAAGCCTGAAGAATCAGGTCATGTGTGCCTAGAGACTGTGATTTGTTGTGCTTGGACTGTACTTTATTGTAAGACTGTGCTGCGCCATTAGCCGCCAAAAGTTCCCGCCAAAAGGCGCCGCCATTGCTACACCCAAGGGGAAGGAGGGCGTGTTATGGGCGGAGACTCCCAGTGTGGCGCGAGAAATGGCTACCGCCCCCTGCACTTCTGGCTGCAGAGGAATGACCTGCCCCAAAGCAGAAGAGAAACACCCCTTGATATGCAACGGCGAGAGGCTGGTGACGGAGAAGCCCGACCTCAGAGAAATGGCGGAGTTAGGTGCATGCACTGCCAGCGACTATCAGGTGGCGATGATGAACGGCGAGTGCCTGAGCGAGGAAGAAGCGGTTCAGGCCTGCCTTTCTGCACCGGAGATGGACCGGAAGCCTGCGGATCCGACAGCGAAGCTACGTCCACCAATCCCGACCTCGGAGTTAGAGGAGGAGGAACCACAGCAAGCGGAGCGGAGTCCGAGTATCCCATTGGAGGAGCCCCGGTCCGGGCTGCAGCCGACTCCAGCGTCCTCGTTAACGGACCAGAGCGACACCGATGGAACCACATTAGGCGCAGGTATGGCCGACGTCCCTGCTCCCCTTCACGAGCCCGCTTCTATGACCCACCTCCATCTCAGTAGGGAGCGACTTATCTCGGCAGGGCTAATGGTGCTATCCCCCGATGATCTGGGGAGGATGGTGCCACCGCTGTCGACCGGAGTGGGGAAGCCCGTGGATGTGAGCTTAGATGGAGTAGTTCTTCGGTGGGACACCCCCTGGTTTAGAGCAGATGGATCCCGGGAGAACGGGTCCACCCTTGCGGTGCTTACATGGGAGCAATATAGACAGTGCTTGATTCTGCAGTGGAAAGGACGGAAAGGAGCTGAGTCGATGGGCCCATCGAAAGTACAACAACCCCCCCCCGGCATGGGATGACAGAGACGCGGTAAGGCGGGGCACTGTGTTGGCCTACCATGTAAAAAGGGGGTGGGGCCTCATACACGAGCCGGGACTGGATACTGATGTTTTCGTTGCGCATTGTAACGTAAGGGCTCCCTGTTGTGGCCGAAGCGGAGAACCGTTACAGAAGGGGGATCCTGTGACCTACAGCCGCCACTTGAACCCACTTGGGTGGTATGCACGGAATGTTCGGCGGTGTATGTCTGGACCTGCGGCACCTGCAGCCCCAGACCTGGTCCCGGGGGCACCCGAACTTGTCACCATCGCAACGGTACGCCTAGTAGCAGCCCCGGAATTGGCCAGTCGGGTTCATCTGCATGTTCGAACCGCGGATGCTGGCGCTGCAGTGGCCGGGGTTCAGGAACCCAAGCCACCAGAAGAAGAATAAACCTCGATACCATGAAAATGTAAATAGTTACTGTTTGTTCTTTTAAGTTGCTGCTAAACCTGTCCAGGGTTAATGGATCCCTTTGTTGACTCGGGATCCCCTTTGTTTGTTTTTCTTTTTCTTGAAGTTTTTGCACCAAGTTACACAAACTGCAGAAATCATGGACTGTGCATGATTCGAACTTTCTTTTGTAAATAGTTTGCACCTTCTTAAAGGTGCTCCCTACTGGTTTTAGCCAAAGACACTTTGCGAAGATATTTGCCCTATTGGTTTGAGCCAAAGACACTTTGTGAAGATACCTTTCCTACCGGTTCTAGTTAAAGACACTTTGCGAAGATACCATACCGGAACCTTTGCGTGGGCTGGTAGGCTGAGAAGACGAGCTACCTCAGAAAGACTTGGTCCCCTCTTAAAGGGGATGTGTGAAATTGAACTTGAGAAAGATACTGTTGCAGAACAGTAATGTGATAATGAAGCTTGAAAAAGAAATGTAACTGTTTTACATGCTAAGTTATATGTGTTGAATTTGTTGAAATGTGAAATCTAAATAATGTTTTGCAGAAAGAAAAGATGCAGAGAGCCCGTAGGGGTAGAGATAGAGATCTGCATAGCTGAAAGTAAGGAAGTAATGATGAAGGTGAGGATAGAAGGTCAACCCTGCGTCCCCATAGAAAGTTACTTTGTTACTAAGGACAGAAGGCGAACCCGTAGGGGTTAGAGAGTGAGTCCTTAAAGGAGCCGAGTAGAGCGGGCTCAGAGTTCTTTAAACGAAAGGAATGTTATGTCTATACTATGTATAGTAGCGAAAGGCAGTAGGCCCTGGCTGAACGGGGCGGTCCTGTAAAAGAAAGGAGAGGCAGTAGGTCTGGTGCCATAGGGACAGGCGGTCCTGCAGGTTCAAAGTAGGAGAATGTGAAGTTACCTTACCCTGTAATGTGATTATAGGAAGGCCTTTGGTAAACTAAGAGTGTATGTTTCTTAAAGGCAATGTTAATTTATTGTTCCAGAATTTGCACTAAGTAGAATACCCGGTTGGGTAACAGGAGTTATGCATAGCCTGTAATTTATAATGTTGACCATGTTAGTAACGTTAAAAGTGTCCTCACCTCCCATAAAGGGAAGCCTGTTCAAGTATACTTATCGTTTTGCACTCAACAAAATTGTATGTCTTTTTGCTAATCTGTATTGTTGTTTTTCTTCCCAGTCCCGGAGTACTGTGTTTAACCAGGGGGGAGTGCAGCGCCCCAGAGTCCTGGTCGTTGCAGTGCTGTGGCTTCGCCGCTAAGGGGAGCCATGGTACGTTCGATGGCACCGAAGGAGTTCCTCCAATCAGGTATCACAGACACCAATATGTTTCACAGCTGGGCCTCCGGGGGGAGCTAAGGGTGCTATTCATTAGGCCACTCCCCACCATAGTGGGTAAACTGGGGGTCAGGCAGGAAGTTAGACAGAACGCTGACGGGATTGAACGGAGCAACACCCTGTGGCAGGGGGTGTTGTGAAGGGAGAGACTGTAGGGTCTCTGCCAGGGGTGGGATCCTGGCAGAGGCTTGGCATTGAAAGAACGTAACGGGTCCGCGCAGGCTCCTGGAAGCGGCGGGACTCAAGAAAGGACTAGAAGCGAGATAGATTGTGCTGAGTGAGAAACGAGATCAAGCAGAAGGAGAATACCAGCAGGGGTTTTGTTGAAAGAGGCAGCACCCTGCTGAGGCGCAATACCGGTGGCCGGAACGCCGAGGGAGTGGATTAGAATACAGCTTCAAGCCATACTCCAAACAGCGGCAGGACAGTCGGTCTCAGGCGGGCTGTCTACCACATATCACCTATGAAGTCTTGGGGGGCAATTGCGGGAGAGGGGCGACTCTAGGGTCCCGGAAGAACTCCAGGCCTACCTGACAAACGGGTGCCATTCCAACCTGAATACAGGGAAGGGGTGGATTACAGAGGAACATCAAATCGAGTTGTGAGGGAACTTAAGAAACAGACACAACCGTTGTGGGGTTACTTTCCGTGAGCACAGCAGGGAAGGACTACAACACATAGCGCTAGAAGGAAGGCACAGATTTCCACCTGAGAGGAGAACTCTGGAGGTGCCATTGGACCGGCCGGACTTGCGTAGCCTGGTGAACCGTGTTCTGGACTGAGGACTCAGAGATCTCCAGTAAAGAGGTAAAGAGACTGCAACCTGGTGTCCTCGTTATTTACCGCGACTTACACCCCACAACCGCACCGCTCCATCGCTACCATTACTACCACCTATTACACCGGACGTCCCCCACTGACGGACAGGGCCACGGACCGGGTCTAGCCACCGTGACAACCCCGAGACTGAGAACTAGAGGCCCGGCTCCGGGTACCCCTCGGCCCTGCGGCGGTGTGGGGGCGCGCCGCACCAGCGCCCGTGACTTGTATGTGATTTGCATGCATACAGTTACATATCAACTAGATAGGTGCAGTCTCACTCAGTGCAAGTGTATTGAACAAGGACGGGCAAGTCTAGTGAGAATGAGGCCAATAGTATGCAAATTACATACTTGTGGTCACGTGACCACCTAGCCCCGACTCCGGAGAATCCTCACAGCGTGCAGTGCGCACGATGTGAGGATTCACAAGTCTGCAGTCATATAAAGTGACTGCAGACTTGTAGCCTAAGGTCAGGCAATCCTTTTATTGAATAACACAGGTTTACAAAAAAAATATGTTTTTCAGGTTCCAAGGTTTTTGAATGGATTTAGGGTAACTTGAGGGCGCTGAATTAAAAAATCCCATTACTTCACTTAAATTGGTTCTAGGTTTTGAGATAATTCAGCCATGAAAATAATGCATTCCCCCTGCTACTTGTGTGTGATAACCAATGCAATATCTTTTGGTCTTTTGACTCTTTAACAGTGTCTTAGGTAATGAATAGTGATGAGCGAATATACTCGTTACTCGAGATTTCTCGAGCATGCTCGGGGGTCCTCCGAATATTTTTTAGTGCTCGGAGATTTAGTTTTTCTTGCCGCAGCTGAATGATTTACATCTTAGCCTCAAGGCAACCCCCACATGTACTAATGCTGGCTAACAGATGTAAATCATTCAGCTGCGGCAAGAAAAACTAAATCTCCGAGCACTAAAAAATATTCGGAGGACCCCCGAGCATGCTCGAGAAATCTCGAGTAACGAGTATATTCGCTCATCACTATTCATTACCTAAGACACTGTTAAAGAGTCAAAAGACCAAAAGATATTGCATTGGTTATCACTAGTGTTGAGCATTCCGATGCTGCAAGTATCGGGTATCGGCCGATACTTGCTGTATCGGAATTCCGATACCGGGATTCCGATACTCTTGTGGTATCGGGTATCGGGTATCGGAACAACATTAATGTTAAAATGTGTAAAATAGAGAATTAAAATAAAAAATATCGCTATACTCACCTGTCCGACGCAGCCGGGACCTCAGCGCAGGAACCGGCAGCGTTGTTTGTTTAAAATTCCCGCTTTTACATGGTTACGCGAAGTCCCGGCTTGTGATTGGTCAGGGCGGCCATGTTGCCGGGCCGCGGACCAATCACAGCAAGCCGTGACGAAAATACGTCACGGCTTGCTGTGATTGGTCCGCGTCCCGGCAACATGGCCGCCATTAACCAATCACAAGCCGTGACGTCACGGGAGGCTGGAAACGCGCTCATTTTAAAAAGGGCGCGTGTCCAGCCTCCCGTGACGTCACGGCTTGTGATTGGTTGCGTCGCGGTCAACCAATCACAAGCCGGGAGGCTGGACACGCGCCCATTTCAAAATGAGCGCGTCCAGCCTCCCGGCTTGTGATTGGTTGATCGCGGCGCAACCAATCACAAGCCGTGACGTCACGGGAGGCTGGACACGCGCCCATTTCAAAATGAGCGCGTCCAGCCTCCCGGCTTGTGATTGGTTGATCGCGGCGCAACCAATCACAAGCCGTGACGTCACGGGAGGCTGGACATGCGCCCATTTTAAAATGAGCGCGTGTCCAGCCTCCCGTGACGTCCCGGCTTGTGATTGGTCAGGGCGGCCATATTGCCGGGACGCGGACCAATCACAGCAAGCCGTGACGTAATTTCGTCACGGCTTGCTGTGATTGGTCCGCGTCCCGGCAACATGGCCGACCTGACCAATCACAAGCCGGGAATTCACGTAACCAAGTAATAGCGCGATTTTTAAACAAACAACGCTGCCGGTTCCCTCGCTGAAGTCCCGGCTGCGTCGGACAGGTGAGTATAGCAATATTTTTTATTTTAATTCTTTCTTTTACACATTTATATGGTTCCCAGGGCCTGAAGGAGAGTTTCCTCTCCTTCAGACCCTGGGAACCATCAGGAATACCGTCCGATACTTGAGTCCCATTGACTTGTATTGGTATCGGGTATCGGTATCGGATTGGATCCGATATTTTGCCGGTATCGGCCGATACTTTCCGATACCGATACTTTCAAGTATCGGACGGTATCGCTCAACACTAGTTATCACACACAAGTAGCAGGGGGAATGCATTATTTTCATGGCTGAATTATCTCAAAACCTAAAACCAATTTAAGTGAAGTAATGGGATTTTTTAATTCAGCGCCCTCAAATTACCCTAAATCCATTCAAAAACCTTGGAACCTGAAAAATATATTTTTTTTGTAAACCTGTGTTATTCAATAAAACGATTGCCTGACCTTAGGCTAGGACTATTTTTGGTTTATATAAATATCCGGGCAGGCCTTACTTTACTTTGCACTGACATTCTGAAATGTCAATGCAGTGTAAGAAGCTTGTACAACTTCCCACAGAGAAGATAAACATGTTACCATTTTTATCTTTTCTATTGCTGTATATACAGAGCTGAACCAGCTGATAGTGTTGGGAGAAAACAAGAGCTGCTGGGTCCTAGGAGACTCAGTCAACTCTGCTAATTAGCCAGTTGACTGAATTTTCCCTGGAACTGGGGCTAATATACTAGCCCACGTTACAGGGGAAATCAGCAATAAAATGCCCCTTTTGGGACAAAGTTTGTGGAAATAAATGAAAAAGTAAATAATTTTTTAAAGAAGCAAAAATTAATAGAACAAAACTAAAAAAAAAAAAGAGAAACACTGCAAGTCCGAATAGCTGTTTGTACCCCTGCCCTTGTAAAAACTAAACTGAAAAATGGACAGTCATATTTTTTTTACATCTCTCCCAATATCAGAAAAAAAAAGAAAAAAAAATGACAACCCCCCCCCCATGTATGAAGAAAAAAAAAGAGACAAAAATTATTGGAATATCCAAATTAGAATTTTTTTAGAGCTGTAAAAAGCACATATAAGATTAAAAAAAACTGAAAATGTGCCTGCTCAGGAATGGGAGAAAATGGCCTAAAATGGTTACAGAAACTTTCCAAGTAAAGTGAATAATTTGATTTCTCCCTGAAAAAGACCTTTATTTTTCCATGACTGTTGAATAAATAATAATAAATAAATAATCTTTGTTTTTATATAGCACTAACATATTCCGCAGCACTTTACGGTTTGGCACACATTTTCATGGCTGTGCCCATTGGAGCTCACATTCTAAATTCCCTATCAGTTTGTCTTTGGAATGTGGGAGGAAACCGGAGTACCCGGAGGAAGCCCGCGCAAACACGCGGAAAACATACAAACTCCTTGTAGATGTTGTCCTTTTTTGGGATTTGAACCCAGGACTGAGCCAGGCTATCCACTGAGCCACTGTGCTGCCCTATATAAGAAGTTATTACTTATGGACGGATCATAAGATGCATTTTGTAATTTCTGCTTGCAGCTATAAATCTCATTAAATGTATTTTATCTCAGATCACTGGGAATGAGAAAATATTTTGAAACCAATAGTCAAACTAGGGACAGACTAAATGCTATTTTATCAGAGAAATTCCGCATTTGAAGTTAGAAATATTTATTTTCTGGACTAGAATTTGAAAGCTGCCAAGAGTGGAATTTACAGTAGATGTCAGAACGTACAGTTGGGATTGTATCATCAACATAGATATGGCACTGACATCTAATGCTGCTTTCACACATCGGTTTTTTGCCGTCAGGCACAATCCGGCGAATTTTAAAAAAAACGGATCCGGCAAAATTTGCTGCCGGATCTGTTTTTTTTCTCTCATAGACTTGTATTAGCGATGGATGGCCTCACGTTTCATTGGTTTTTCGCTGTATCCATCGAAAATTGGTTTTCCGGCGGCCGGAGAAAACAGACATAGTAACATTTTTTGTGTCCGTTGAAAAAAAGGACAGCGACGGATCCATCGCCGTCCGTCGTTTGCTACAATGGAACCCTATGGCGCCGGATCCGTCAAATGATGGAAACTGGCGATGGATTCCATTTTTTTTAACTGAGCAGGCTCTGATTTTTTAGGATCCAATTAGCTGTATCAGCTAGTCAGATCCGTTGCATCAGTTTTTCACAGTCTGCATCGGATTTGTTTTTTTCAACATTCGACGAATTGTGCCTGACAGCAAAAAACTGATGTGTGAAAGCAGCCTAAACCAGCTGCTAATATACTAAAACTAAGAAATTGTGTATATATTACATAGTATCTAGTATATTTGCAATATAATATTATTGCGTGTATATATTTAAAGGGAGCCTGTCAGCAGGATTGTGCACAGTAACCTACATACAGTGTCAGGTCGGTGTCGTTATACTGATTACAATGATACCTTG
Organism: Ranitomeya variabilis; assembly: GCF_051348905.1. Taxonomy (NCBI): domain Eukaryota; kingdom Metazoa; phylum Chordata; class Amphibia; order Anura; family Dendrobatidae; genus Ranitomeya; species Ranitomeya variabilis. Next base: position 657,262,892 of record NC_135234.1, read on the forward strand.
GTTGATGAAATCTGTCTTGTGGTTGTTGTTTAATCTTTATTTTCAGTTTTGAGTTAATGAGATTCTCGTGTTCCGGGGCGGCCTGTGGGGGTCTTCCTGTGGTGCTCTGCTTACATATTCATTTGTATGGCTTATGACAGGTGTTTGATCCCTCAGTGACCTGCCCCCTATTTTACATACTGAATCTTATACAGTACAGACCAAAAGTTTGGACACACCTTCTCATTTAAAGATTTTTCTGTATTTTCATGACTATGAAAATTGTACATTCACACTGAAGGCATCAAAACTATGAATTAACACATGTGGAATTATATACTTAACAAAAAAGTGTGAAACAACTGAAATTATATCTTATATTCTAAGTTCTTCAAAGTAGCCACCTTTTGCTTTGATGACTGCTTTGCACACTCTTGGCATTCTCTTGATGAGCTTCATAATATTAGTCAAGAGGTATACAATATATATGTACATTGTGCATGAGGGGCCCCAAAATTTTGACTGCCTACATGTCTCCATAGGGTTTAATCCAGGATCCTGTCTATAACCCAAATTCTTCTGTAAAGTGCTCTTGAAGGGTATTTGCTCACCAAAGTGTAACATCTGTGCTGATTTGTGCCTCTTCTGTTTCTGCTTTGGCAGCTGGGCAGCAGCATGCCTTTGTTACTTCGGATGCGTGACAGCGCCAGTCCTGTTTTGCTCCCTGGGACTTTTGGTGCTGCTTTATAAAGGAGCTATGGGGTTCATTTGGTCTAGGTTTTGGTCACTCCTTCCTGAGATCCCTGGGTGGGGCAGTCAGCTATTTAAACCACTGAAGCTGTGACTCTACTGCCGGTCAATGGTATCGCTGTCCTGGTGTTTACTGCTGTGCTCTTGTTTGTTGCTCTGATTTTTCCTGTTCTTTGACCTTAGCTTGACTTTTGACTACCTAATTGCTTTACGATTTTGTCCCTGACATGACCTCTTGGCTTTGATCCTGCTTGATGACCTTTCTTGCCTCTGGTTCACTCTTCTCGGCGGCAGACCTTCCATGTAAGCAATCCACTGGACTCTGTTCTAAGACCAGATCCCTGAATAGGGATTAAAGGGTGGTCGGGGTTCCTCTGTAATCTGCCAGATGGAGTGGCTTGTGCCAAGTCTCTCAGAGATAGCCTTATTGAACCCGTGACCTCAGAGTCGTGACACAAAGTGTTTCCTGTTTCACACATTGGATTCACGTTGGCCAAACCCATCAATTTTGGAAGGATAAGCCAAGGAGTGTGGGAACTACCCTGCCATTCCCTAACAGCAGCTATTGGAGAAAAGAAGAACTGGGCATGTTGAATTTACACGATTGGTATGTAGTTCCTGTGGAGGCCTGACAGTAACTTAGTTCCCTATCTACATTAAAATAAATATGCATGCTTGGCCAAGTGTCCATGTGTATAGGGAAGTCAGCTGAGATAGCTTTCCACCAAAAGCTACATGTTTATGCCATTCCTACTTTCCCAGTATGACTCAAAGCCTCATTGGCATTTCTGTGAAATACGTTGGACACAATCGCCCACACACACTGTTTAGAGGATCTGTCCTCTAATTTATATTTATCTCACAGAGGATGAGCGGGTGTTAGATGTTCTTTTTGTTTGATTTTCTATCAGATGTCAACTTGTTATTTAATGAAACAAATGTCCTAATTTGCACAGTCCAGTAATAGAAATCACTCAGGTTCTGCCGCTGACTGTTGTGTAAACACTGTAGTATTGGCACAGGGTCACATTTCATTTGTTTCTCTACACTATCAATTAAAATTTGGCACCCTAGAATTTCACGGAGAAGAAAACCCTGCCTCAGCTGAGAAAATGCACTGAAGAAAAACGTTATTCTTTATTCTTATGCAATGTAGGCATAAAAATACATAGTAGTCTGAAGCCCCAAATTACCAAAACCGGGAATCATCCTTCCTCTTCACTTCTTGAGTGCCAAAGACAAAAGCCCTTTTATTACAACTCTACAACCTTTGCCCATTGCTAACATGTATAAAATCTTAAAAAGTAGATATTATCTCTGATAATCCTTACAGTGATGTTACTAGGGCACTATATGTTTATTTTATTTGTGCATTATACACAGTAGTATACCATAAGGCTCACTGTGCAATAACTAGCCTACAGATATCCCGGCCCATTTATATTTTATATACAGTCATTGACAAAAGTGTTGGCACCCTTGAAATTGTTCCAGAAAATGAAGCGTTTCTCCCTGAAAATTATTGCAATTACACATGTTTTTTTTTATACACGTTTCTTTCCTTTGTGTGTAATAATAATTATAATAATCTTTATTTTTATATAGCGCTAACATATTCTGCAGCGCTTTACAGTTTGCACACATTATCGTCGCTGTCCCCGTTGGGGCTCACAATCTAAATTCCCTATCAGTATGTCTTTGGAATGTGGGAGGAAACCGGAGTACCCAGAGGAAACGCACGCAAACACGGAGAGAACATACAAACTCTTTGCAGATGTTGTCCTTAGTGGGGCTTGAACCCAGGACTCCAGTGCTGCAAGGCTGCTGTGCTATCCACTGCGCCACAGTGCAAATTGGATGCAATTTCACATAAAACCCCAAAAATGGGTCAGACAAAATTGTTAGTACCTTTCCAAAAATGTGGGAATGCAACTTTGTTTCAAGCATGTGATGCTCATTCAAACTCGCCTGTGGCAAGTAACAGGTGTGAGCAATATGAAAATCACACCTGAAACCAGATTTAAAGGGGAGAAATTGACTCAATCTTTCAAGTGTGCGTCTATGTGTGCCACACTAAGCATGGAGAACAAGAAGAGAAGATAACCAAAATTGTTGAAAAATATCAACAATCGCAAGGTTACAAGTCCATCTCCAGTGATCTTGATGTTCCTTTGTCCAAAGTGTGAAACATAATCAAGAAGTTTACAATCCATGGCACTGTAACTAGTCTCCCTGGTCATCGACAGAAGAGAAAATTGATGAAAAAAATTAAAGCTGTCTTGTAGGCACAGGGTGGATCACTGTCGGCGTGAACTCTCCGTCGACATTTGAATGAAATGAAATGCTATTGCAGTATACCCAGGAGGACTCCACTGCTGACATACAGACACAAAAAAGCTAGCAGTTTGCTAAAGTATATGAAAATAGGCCAAAATCCTTCTGGAAAAGTGTCTTGTGGACAGACGAGACCAACATAGAGCTTTTTGGACAAGCACATCATTTTACTGTTTACAAAAAATGGAATGAGTCCTACAAAGAAAGAACAAAGTACCTACTGTCAAATATGGTAGAGGTTCAAAGATGTTTTCAGAAGAAAAAAAAAATTGTTCCAGCTTCTTTAAAAAGTTTGTATTTTATTTGTCAAACTTTAAAACTAAATGATGGCAGACAATAATGCACACATCATGCGTGGCTGCGCGTTTTGAACACTCAAGTGTCCTTTTTCAAAGCTACCATTTGAGTGTTCAAAACGCGTAGCCACTCATGATGTGTGCAATATTGTCTGCCATGATTTATATTTAAATTTTGACAATAAAATTTGGACTTTTTAAAGAAGCTGGAACAATTTTTTTTTCTTCTGATTGCTGCACGCGTGACTGCATGGGTTTCATGCTTCTACACGCCACATGTCGCTGCAGGTGAGCTGGTGGGTTTCTTTTTCTCTTTTTGTATATATTTCAAAGATGTTTTGTTTGTTTATGTTTTCCCTCTGGCAATGGGTGACCTTGACATCAGGAGGGCATGACACAGTCATGGCTGAAAGTGTTGGCATCTTTGAAATTGTTCCAGAAAATGACACATAACATTGCGGGTTATAGTTAAATTAGTGACGAAATGTACAATTGGTGGAGAAAGGTTCAACTTGATGGACCTAGGTCTTTTTTCAACCTACTGTATGTAACTATGTATGTCTGACTGATCTGTAGGAATAGACATGCATCATTTTAACACAACGGTCTATGCTTTGTAAACACCACTGAGGTTGCATGTCTGATGAATAAACAACTTGGATGCAGGTGGAGTGCTGCAGTCTACATCTATTTTAGGGCTCGCTCACAAGAGCATAGAACTCGGATTAATGCTATCTGATGTTTTATCCCGACTCTGGGGGTTATAGTTCCTTACAAATCATGGAATAAGCCCTACATTTCATCTCCCAACTCTTTTACATCTTAGACTGGAAAAAGGGCTTTTCATTTTATTTGGCACATGAGGCAGCATATAGGCAATAACAGCCCCCAATATCAAGAATTTAAAAACAAAGCAGTCATCGGAAATGACTTATTGATTAAATCAGGTGTCATGACTCTGGACAGGATTGTTCCGCCTCCATCCTGGTCAGGTCAGGGTTAATTTTAGTTCTCTCTTTGGTTCTGGAGCTGCTATGTAATGTTGGAAGTTCCTGGATTTGATGTCGGTGATTCTTCCGTACCCTCGGTTTGTGGTTGCTGACCCAGGTTACTCGTCCGTAAACGTTGTGCCTCTGTGCTTGTATGCTTTGCTGTGTATGACCCGGTTTGTCCCTTGACTTTTGCTTCTGTATCCTGCTTTGTACTGCCTTGGCCTTTCCAGTTATCTGACCCCTTGGCTTGTCTCCTTTACTCTTCGTCAAATCCCTAGGTACTTCGCTCTCATCTGGCTTTTGATCCTCGGCTTTCCTTGACTACGTTTACTGTCTGTGCTTTGCACTCTGTGCAGTCATTTGCCTTCCCTGCACTCACGTGCAGTGACTCCGCCCCCTGGTCATGTGACTGCTCAGTGCCAGGTCCTGTGCTCACTGCATAGTCTCAGGTCCTTGCGCACAGTTTGCCGTGTTCCTGCACTCCCTGTGCTCGTTCCCGCGCCCCCTTCAAGCGCCCCCCTAGGTAGCACCAGTGATACCATTGGTGTCATCACATCAGGTTTTTGTGTTAAATGTATTTTTTAATTTGGCAATAGTTTTCTTTTTTAGCATAACCTGTATTGAAACTAAAAGCAAGAAATCTTGCAATTTTTACAATGGCCACTTGGGCTTCTTTGGACTTATACACTCTTTTGTTTCAGGAAACAACACATGTACATAGCCACAATGGTCAGATTCCAATACTATCTTTTTTCTATTGAAATGTCTAATGAGCCTATGCAAAGGTCATTGTAATGGGAGTGGGACCAGAGTCAGATGAGACATTGACTCTTAGGATAGTGGGTCTGGGTTATCAGCTGAGTATATAGTGGTTATGTGCCTTTGATTATAGTGAGTCTGCTGCAAACTTCCTGAAAATATATGAAGTATGAGTCTAAAAAGCCCCAGTATTTTGCGTGAGAATTGCCAGATTACTGATTTTATTTTTTTTTAATGAAAATGTTGAAATGGAAAAAAAACTACCAATTTTTGTTAAAACAATACATGTAACACAAAAACCTGATTTAAACAATAAGTCTATGCAATTAAGAATTATCACACATTTTCCCTGTAGCAAACGTAGTTTAACATACCAGCTATACCAATAAATGATCTGTCATTCTGGTCTGCCAAAGTAAGTACAACTCTATGTTAGCCATATGTCACACTATCAGAACTGTTTATTTTATAAAACTTCTAAGATTTAAATAAAAAATGCAGTATTGCGGATGTTTGTTACTTCTTGAGACACATTATCACATGAACGATGAACATCTTAGTCTGTTTGTAATGTAATACCCAAACCTACCTCAATTCTCCAAATTAAAAGGCCAGGGGAATTGGTGACTGCTTTAAAAGCACCACTGAGTGCCATGATTCCTCTGTTGTATTCTTTTGAGACCTAGAAAATATCAAGGAACATTTTTTTAATGAGTCTGCACATGCTGTAGAAATAACCAGGCCAAATTTGACAATTCTAAGGAGCAATAACTCTGGAACGTTTCAATGAATCCCACTGATTCTGAAATAGTTTTTTTTCATGACATATTGGACCTCATGTTAGTGGACAAATTTGTTTGATATCACTTGCATTTATTTGTGAAAAAAAATCAGACATTTGGTGACAATTTAGAAAATGTTGCAATTTTCAAACTTTTGATTTTTATGCCCTTAAATTAGAAGGGTTAAAAAATTATTATTTTTTTTACTACAAAATCTTTTTTTTTTTTTTTTAGGGGGGGGGGGCTAGATCACATTTGAAATGACTTTGGAATGACTATATGCAGCAAATATCCAAAAATGATAACATTCTAAAGACTTCACCCCCTCAAGAAGCTCAAAAACCACATTCAAGAAGTTTATTAACCCTTCAGGTGCTTCATAGGAATTAATGGAATGTGGAAGGAAAAAAAATCAATATTTAACATTTTTCACCTAAATTTTAATTTAGCCTCAATTTTTTTATTTTCACAAGGATAACCCAAAATTTGTTGTACAACTTCTCCTGAGCACGATGATACCCAATATGTGGTGGACAACTACTATTTGGGAACATGGCAGGGCTCAGAAAGAGCAAAATTTGACTTTTTAAATGCAAAATTTGCTGGAATCATTAGCGGAAGCCATGTCACGTTTGGAGAGCCCCTAATGTACCTAAACACTGTAAATCCCCCACACACCCAAAGTAGTCCCATTTTGGAAACTAGACCCCTCAAGAAACTTATCTAGATGTGTGGTGAGCACCTTGAACCCAGAGGTGCTTCACAGAAGTTTAAAAGGTTGAGCCGTGAAATCAAATTTTTCCCACAAAAATGTTCATTTAGCCCCATATTTTGCATTATCACAAGGGTAACAGGAGTAGTTGCTTCACATAATTTGTTGTGCAATTTCTCCTAAGTACACCGGTAGCTGTTATATGGAGTGAAACTACTGTTTGAGAGCACAGCAGGGCTCAAAAGAGAAGGAGCGCAATTTGAACGCAGAATTTGCTGGAATCATTAGCTGACGCCATGTCACGTTTGGAGAGCCCCTTATGTATCTAAACAGGGAACCCCCCCAAGTAACACTATTTTTGAAACTAGGTCCCTCAAGAAATGTATGTAGATGTGTGGTGTGCACAGTGAACCACAAGGTGCTTTACAGAAGTTTATAACGTAGAGCCATGAAAAAAAAAAAAAATTTTCCCACAAAAATTTTCTTTTAGCTCCAAATTTTTTATTTTCACAAGAGTAACAGGAGAAAATGGACCCAAATTTGTTGTGCAGTTTCTCCTGAGTATGCAAATACTCTCCTTTTGGACACCCCTTCCCCTCTCCTTGATTGGTTGTTTTTAATATAAAGATTGTACTATTTGAACTAAATGCTTTATGTATACTGTTCTAACAAAAAAATCCATATGCATACTAATGACCCCCTAGATGGGGAGCTTGTTTATGCATTAGATTTGTTTTACAGCTGCATTTTTTCTCTAAATAGATACTTTCAGTGAGAAAAAAAAATCGAGACCATGAAGATGAAACCAGCACTTGTTGTCTAGTTGTCCAGGCTTTTAATATAGTTGAATGAAAAAAAAGCACTATGAGTCCAGCTGATAAAAAAGCTTGTCTTTATTCCAAAAGCTTTGAGAAAGAACACAGCTCGTGTTCGAAACGCGTAGCTGCACATATGGGTGCCATGTCACTATTTTATATCAATTTGGAATAAAGACAAGCTTTTTTATCAGCTGGACTCATCCTGCTTTTTTTTTTCCAACACTCAAGTGGTCCGCTTGGAGTCCGTGCTGTTACACACCGAGGTGGTAAGCTGGCTATTTCTTTCTCTTCTATTTTAATATAGTTGGCCTATCGTTAGGATAGGTTATCGATTTTGGATCTGTGGGGGTGCAACACCAGGCACCCTCACAGATCAACTGATCCCGATACCGGCAGAGACTGCATGTGCCGAGATGTGGAGCTGCACAGCACAGCTCCATAACTGGACAGTGGCCATCGTGGAATACTGCACATCCACCCCTTTTTTAAATCAATAAGGGGCAGATGTGCCGTACCTGCCCGCAGTTGACAGAGCTGTGCTATGTAGGTCCGAAACTCAGCACATCCATGTGCCACTGGCACTGTGAACAGCTAATCAGCAGAGGTGTCATATCCCCACAGATCCGATATTGACCAATAATAAGGATAGCCCATTAGTAAAAGTCCTGGTCAACCCATTTAAATAGTAGAATTTATTATAGATCCTTGTTGGTTGTTGAGGTTGACGACAAGAACTTGAAACGCATGGGCGTTGAAATTATGAAAGCTTGGAATACATTGGAACATGATTTAAAGGATCTAAAATAACAGTTCTACTGTTTAATCACAAGTGCTGGTTTCAAATTCATTGACTATTTTTTGCTGCCTACGAGCGTTTACATGCATTGGAAATAAGGATTTAGTGTTTCATGAACTATTTGTTTTAATATTTGCCCACAAATCTGAGGTTGACTCTTGTGTTTCTACTGCTACCAGTCACATGTAGTTTAGCCCCATTCTGCACGGATAATCCAAGTGTGGCTATCTGACATGGATTCTGGGTGTAAGTGACAAACTGGAATGCTGATTTCTTATTTTAAACAGTAGGAGGCGATTGAAGGTGATTTCCATATAGATTTTGGCTTGAAATTAAATATGCCCCAATGTCCATGAGAAAAATTCCATATGAACATACCTTAAATCTGTGGATCCCAATATGTCTAAACGTATCATATCAAAGACGTGTTTTCTTCTATTCACACATATTTGAAATGTAATGGTTGAAATTCAAGAGTTAACGGACCGAGCCTTCCATTTAGAAAATCACTATATTTCTGCAGAACAATGCTCATTATAGTCTCTGCTGCGGGGAAAAGCAACGCTACAGTATCTCACTAGACCGGGCTTTATGAGCAATTAACCTTATGTAACCTGACAGATGCATTTCCTCTGTTGGTCAGAAAGACTGTCTTGCAGTAATAATTCTGTATAATGTAGGTTACAATCTTGTCTTTAGCCTCCTACCGTGACTGAAAGAAAGTTTTATAATTTCTCATGATGATCTATGGCCTGAAGCTTTGTATAGTATTTTTTTTACGGCACTTGACATGATTAACATAATGGTAAGGCTTCTGGTTTAGACTTTAAAGGTTGTGTCCATATTTGTGCACCATTTTAGAATTTATACATACATAAGATGCCATAGAAAAACATGTTAGGGTACTTTCACACTAGCGTTTTTTTGCAATGCGTCGTTTTGGCGAAAAAACGCATGCTGCAAAAGTGCTTGCAGGATGCGTTTTTTCACCATTGACTAACATTAGCGACGCATTTGTTGTGGCGGACCGTCGGATGCAAAAAACGTTACATGTAACGTTTTTTTGCTGCCGACGGATCGCCATTTCCGACCGCGCATGCGCGGCCAGAACTCCGCCCCCACCTCCCCGCACCTCACAATGGGGTGGCAGATGTGCTGGAAAAATGCATCCGCTACCCCCGTTGTGCGGCGTATACAACGCTAGCGTCGGTACGTCGGCCCGACGCTCTGCGACGGGCCGAGTACGACGCTAGTGTGAAAGTAGCCTTAGAAGCAATAGATCTCTTAAACAGGTTGTTCCAGATTTATATATTGATGACCTATCCTTAGGACAGGTCATCAATACCTGACTGGTGATGGTCCAACACTCAAACCGCCACTGTAGGTTGTATGCTGTCACTAGTAAACGTTTGTGCACACCTGTTCATGCAATGATTTTATTTGTTTCATATTAGACTGTACACTTTGTAAACTCAGAATGAAGGCAGCAAAACCATAAATGAACACATGTCAACAATGGATTAAGAAACATGTGCGAAATAAAATAGCATGAGCTAAGTTATTGTGTGTTGAATTAGGTTACGGAGGGGAGATTGCCTCTGTCACGGTACTGGGCATATGTGAGGGGTGCCAGGGTCATAGTCGTGGCCCGCAATGACGGTTGCTGGAGCACACCCTGGCCGCCCGACACATGAAACAATGTCCCTTTGTCAGTGTACCTGTCTCTCCGTTCTCCGAACCATCAGGGTCACCTATGGTCTGTTGCAGGCTCACTCCCAATGAGTGCACACAAATAGAGACAGAGTCCGGTTCCAACTTTAAACGGGTAACTTTACTGGTTTCTTTTTTCAGCACATCCAAATCCATTAGAGCATCGACATAGGGTTCCACACAGTTTACATCCTTCACTTTCCCTGTGCTCTCCCTCATGTCCTTCAGCACGTTCCCAGATCGTACCGTCTTGACCGTCATGCCTGTTAGCCATTTCAGATCAAATGCAACAGTCCTGGGTATGGCGGGTTGACCCTAGAGGTGGGTAGCATGTTCTACTTTTAATTGTATCTGCGTCTTTGGGACACAGATGGAGTTCAACATAATAGTGAAGCAAGGAGCCATCAACTCTTAGCTCCACCTTTCACCTGTCCCATCCAAGCTTTGGTGTAGGAAGCATGGTGATATCACCATGCTGCGCCTGCTGTGCCAGGAATAGACACAGTAGATCTGCTCCACCTATCATGGAAATGGGGCTGGGTGATTTATTTTTAGATTCGCCAGTGGAGTTCAGGGGCATCATACTGTGTTGGGGCTACTATAAGCATCATTTGTGGACATATCTTTGTGATGGGGACAGTTAGGGCATCATACTGTGTGAGAGGCATCATTGTTGAGGAACACTTAGGTCATTCCCATGTGTGTGGGCACTGTAGGGGATTGGGGAATAATGCCGAGTGGGGGCCACTGTGGGGAATCATGCTGTGTATGTAAGGGGGCAATCTAGGAACATCAATGTGTATGGGAGAGGCATTCTTAGGTGTCAAACTTCATGGAGGCCAAAAATGTGGTATTAAACGGTGTGGAATGTTAAAGGGAATCTGTCACCCCAAAAATGGCCTATAAACTAAGGCCAACAGCATCAGGGGCTTATCTACAGCATTCTGTAATGCTGTAGATAAGCTCCCGATGTATCCTGAAAGATAAGAAAAACAGGTTATATTATACTCACCCAGGGGCAGTCCCGCTGCGGTCCAGTCCGATGGGCATTGCGGTCCGGGTCCAGCACCTCCCATCTTCTTACGATCACGTCCTCTTCTTGTCTTCTTGCCGTGGCTCCTGCGCAGGCGTACTTTGTTTTCCCTGTTGAGGGCAGAGCAAAGTACTGCAGTGCGCAGGGCCTCTCTGAAGCTTCATTAGTGGCACCATTCTTGAGTCGGTTCAGATAAAAGGCCTGAGTAGGTTTTGCTATGGCTCAGCTATAAAAAAAAATTGTTGAGGGGCATTAAAGCTGCAGAATAAGCAAACTTACTAAGCCTATGCCAACAAAATCTCCAAAAGGAACACTACCAATTTAGGTTTGTCTTTACCACTCAATGCAACTGCTATCTTGCTCAATTATTGTTGAACTTTGTCGGTGCCACGTCTGCTGTTACTAATAAGGCTAGCTGTAACGTATTATTGCTTTGGACTAGTGAATAAGTGACAAACCTGAGTTATGTTGTATTATATTTTGCTATGCAGAGAAGGAGGTAGAGGAGAGTGGGGAGGTAGAAGCTGTTCACACTGGTAGTATAGATGGACCTGTTGCTATAATTAGAAACCAGTGGGTGGCATACCTGCCGGTGATTGCAGCTGACAGGTTAAAAAATTGGGTTAAAGTTAGTGATGAGCGAACGTGCTCACCACTATCACTATCACTATGCTCGGCGTACTTGGCGAGCATCGAGTATTTCCGGGATTATTCGGCGGAAGCTCGGGTCTCCGTCCTGCAAATCTGGCACTCTTTAGAGCGCCAATGACAATGCAGGGATTGTCTGCCATGCATTGTAATGCCGCAGCCATCTTTGTTGTGGTATTACAGTGATTAGCTGGCCGCACAGCGTCATCAGGTCTATAAGAGACCTGGCGCCGCCATTCTGCTCCGGACTTAGCGAGTGTAGGGAGAGCTGCTGCTGAGAGATAGGGTCAGAATCATCCTTTTAATAGCCTTATTAGTCTGCAACTGTTCAGTCCACAACTCCTGAGAAACCAACAGTCCTTTTTAGGGCTAATTCGGGGGTCCAGAGATTGCAGCGCTTGGTAGGCAGGGGAGTCTATGTGCACATATCCACATCAGTGCAAGGCCTGCAGGAACTGTATGTGAGTACATAGCTCTCACTGCATACCTCCAAAAGCTCCATTACTGTCTGCTGCAGCTACTTATTTAATGCATACCTAGCTGCAGTTTTCTGTGGCATTTTTTTCCTCACCTTATACCTGCTTCTTTTATCCTAAAGCAATCCATAGCCCCCTTATTTCAACATTTATTTGCTTGGTCACGCTGCATACTACAGCCTGGTTCTTGTAATCAAAGAATGTGCAAATCTACTTTTTTTTTGTCCCAGGCACCAGATGTGAGTGCGCCCAATTTTTTTTTTGTGTGTCATAGTCAACTTGTTGACACAATTTAGTTGTGCCCAAAAAAATCAAGGCCACATTTAGATCAGTCTGTTATCTGAGGCTGACAGCTGGTGTATCTGTGGTGGAAAAATTGTAGCTTTGCAGGCATAAGTTTCATAGTTCTGTCTGCTAGCCTTGTTGTACTCATTTTTAATTTTTGGCCAAATTTCACATACAAGAGAAAAAAAAAATATACAGTCTGTTATCTGTGGCCTGGTGTATCTGTGGTGTAAAAATAGTATTTTCGCAGGCATACGTATCATAGTTCTGTGTGCTAGCCTTGTTCTACTTTTTTTTTTTTTTTAAATTCAACAAAAACCCAAAAAATATTTTATAGTCTGTTATGTCTGGCTGAGGCCTGTTGTATGTGTGATGGAAAAATCGTAGCTTTGCAGGCATAAGTTTCATAGTTCTGTCGTCTGCTAGCCTTGTTGTACTCATTTTTTATTTTTTGCCAAATTTCACATACAAGAGAAGAAAAAATTATACAGTCTGTTATCTGTGGCTGCAGCCTGGTGTATCTGTGGTGGAAAAATCGTAGTATTGCAGAAATACTTATCATAGTTCTGTATGCTAGCCTTGTTCTACTCTTTTTTTAAAAAAATAAAAAATTCTCCAACCCCTTCCCCAAAAAATAGTCCAGTCTGTTATGTCAGGCTGAGGCCTGGTGTGTTAGGAGTCGAGTTCCCGCCGCTGCACAGGGGGAATCTCGATCCATGCAGCTTTGACAAAGATCTTCAGTGATCGAAACGTGTCGCTCTTTTCCCGCTGTGCTTCTGGAAAGCTTATTTCCACTGCTTTTAAATCGGCATAAAAGTATCAAGCCTGAATTTTATGAATATGGAGCTGGAACAAGTTTTTTTTCCCTTTTCACATATGACCACGTGGATCAGTGTGGAGTTCCATGCACCTGCGGTGGTTACTCGGTGAGCTGGCTTTACTTGCTTTGGCTGTGAATCTCGATCCATGTCTGCTGCGGTCTCCCATTCTACAGCAGCTTCAGTGGAGCCTGCTCAGTGGAGACGTCGGTCCCAGCGTCTCATTCAGTCTGATACTATGCAAAGGGTTACTGTGGCGAGCAGGCTTTTCTGGGACTAAGTCCTGCTTTGCACACACTAAGCATGCCCAGGGTAAGACCTCTCATTGGAGGTCAGGGGTCACATGCTCAAGTACTGCTGCAGCTCTGTTTGGTCCTCTAGGAAGGTCCTGAAGTTGCTCTGGAATTGCAGCAACTTCCATTGGTTCCCTAGGAAGGTCCTGAAGCTGCTGCAGCTATAAAAGGTTTGCATGGCCGCACGGCCATGCGCTAGTATCACCTCATATCATGAGCTTGTTATTTGTGGTCGCGCCTGTATGTATGTATTCAGGGACCCGGCTGAAATAAGCCCCTAGAATACCGGCACCTCCGGTGAGGAGTGTTTTTCTGGTGCGTGACCACTGACTGCCATCAGGTCAGCAGTTAGCTGTGTTCCCCTGTGACGCTAACAGGGCACAGTATCTTGTTTCTAGCGAATCTGTGGAGTTAACAGAGTTCGCTTATACCGCCATATAGCGCTGCCATTTGCCAGCAGCAGGTTCCTCTTCTGCACGGTGGACCCCGGGTTGCGAACGCACCTATTTATACATATACATATACTCGGTGCGTTCCGCCAACCCTAATATGGTGTATCTGTGGTGGAAAAATCGTAGGTTTGCAGGCATATGTAGCATAGCTCTGTGTGCTAGCCTTGTTCTACTTTTTTTTTTTCAAAAATTCACCAAAAAAGTATTTTATGCCGTCTGTTATGTCAGGCTGAGGTCTGTTGTATCTGTGGTGGAAAAAATGTAGCTTCGCAGGCATAAGTTTCATAGTTCTGTCTGCTAGCCTTGTTGTACTCATTTTAAATTTTTTGCCAAATTTCACATACAAGAGAAATAAAACATTTATATACAGTCTGTTTTATCAGGCTGAGACCTGGTGTATCTGTGGTGGAAAATTCGTAGCTTTGCAGGCATATGTACCATAGTTCTGTGTGCTAGCCTTGCTCTACTCTTTTTATATTTTCAAAAATTCACCAAAAACCAAAAAAATGTTTTATACAGTTATGTCAGGCTGAGGCCTGGTGTATCTGTAGTGTAGTTATCATATAAAACCTCATTAAAGACAGATAAAAATATAAACCTTTATTAATAAATCATAAAGAGGAGACAAACAACACATAAAAACACACACCATACAAAAAGTGCATACTAAGTCCGCCCTTTCAATGATCCCTGACAGCGGAGGTTGGCACCATACTGAGAATTACGAGAATGGCGCCCCTGCTCAACGACGGCTGACCCTAATGTTCTGTGTGTCCCTCTATATAAGTGATCAATATACACCCAGGATGTCCAAAGAAGACAACACAGTCACACTAATTGCTGAAGGGACAGCGAAAAAAAGGGGGGAAGAAGATGAATATATGGTCAGGGATAGTGACCTGTCATGCACAGTGATTAAGAAAGATTAATACCAAATGCAAAAGACCCCTCTGTACTGAACATACGCTGTGCCCTGCCTATACAGCAGAGGTTGGCACCCTACTTGTCAGCGGATATGGCGCACCCGCTCCATGATGGCTATCTCTCAAAAGTCCCTAGTGAATCAGTGACCCCCCAAAAAAATACACAAACTGCAATATGTGGAGACAGAGGGCATGTGGTGCCAATATAATTCAAATGATCAGATTTCAATCAATAAATAGAATATCAAACTCTCCACTGATTAAACATCTATAAGTATAACCAGATATTCCAATACGATGTTAGATAATATTCAAAAACCAAGTCCAAAAAATATAGACCATGCTTAGATGTATCAGTGAGATATAAAATAACACATGATAATCAAATCAGAGGGGTACTTATCCGATAGATGTCATATGACCTCTACGCATTTCACCACACGGCTCATCAGGAGGTTAGATAAATGGATGTTGCATGGTGTATCTGTAGTGGAAAAATTGTAGCTTCACAGGCATAAGTTGTATAGTTCTGTCTGCTAGCCTTGCTGTACTCATTTTTTATTTTTTTCCAAATTTCCCATACAACAGAAAAAATAATTACACAGTCTGTTATCTGTGGCTGCGGCCTGTTGTATCTGTGGTGGAAAAATCGTAGCTTTGAAGGCATAGTGATCAGATATAATTTTGCTCCAAATAAATACATTTGTGTTGAGCTTTTGAAATAGTTTAGTAGTCCATTTAAAATGGGCAAGGCAAGGGGCAGGGGACATGGGAAGTGGACGTGATGCTGATGGTTAATGTAGAGGACGAGGCCGTGGACAAACTGAAAGTGGGCCACAACAAAGACCCACATCTTCTCGCTCGATCTTCCTGTCCCAGTTTCTAGGGGATCGCAGCACTCCACTATGGAAGCCAGAGCAGTGTGAAACGGTTGTTCGTTGGATAGCGGATAATTCTTCCAGTCACTTAGCCACCACCACCATATCTTCCACACGGTCAAGTCTGAGTAGCCGTGAGTGTGGACCGGATATTCCTCACCCTGATCCTCCTTCCTCCCACCTTGCCGAGTGCCCTGAGACAACTGATCCAACATTTGGACACTCCGAAGAGCTGTTCAGTTTTCCCTTTCAAGATTCCGGACTCTCAGCCGGTCAACTTGAAATGGGGCCAGATGAGATCGCATGTAACGATGACCAAAGCTTTGACCAGCCACCGTCAAACAAAAGCGATGGTGGGAAAGTGTCACATGAGGTGGTCAATGATGAGACACAATTGCCAGAAAGTCTGGAGGAGGTGCACGGATGTGGAGGACGAGGTGGTGGATGACATAGTGACTGACCCAACCTAGCAGGAGGACATGCAGAGCGAGGACAGCAGCACACATAGAGAAGGAGGCATATCACCCCAACAGGCAGGAAGAAGCAGTGTGGTGGCCGGAGACAGAAGGCATGAATCCGTTCCCAGTAACACCAACATAAGGGAAGTTGCCATTCCAACTATTAGATCTTCCCAAGTCTGGTTATTTTTTAAAGACTCTGCCGATAACCCCAAACATGCCATTTGCAGCACCTGCCATGCCAGCATCAGCAGGGGTAGCAAAACTACCAGCCTGACCACCACCAGCATGATCAGGCACATGGCAGCAAAGCACCTGACTTTGTGGGCAAAACCCCAGGCTCCAGGAACACTGTCTGCACGTGACACCACTGCTTCTTCCACTGTTTTGCATAGAAGCCAATTCCCAGTCCACCATGCATGTGAAGATGCCTCTAGCCCTGCACCTGTTGTTGCCCACAGTCAAGCAGCACCATCATCAAGCCCATCCAAATCCTTATCCCAGCACAGCTTTCAGTTGTCTATACCCCAGTCATTGGAACGCAGCGGAAATACTCAGCCAGCGCCCCACAGGCCACAGTACTAAATTCTAACATTTCTCTTCTGCTTGCACTCGAAAAGTTGCCTTTTTTGATTCATTGAGACGGAAGTTTTCCGCAACCCGATAGCGGTGGCCATCCCAAGGTACTCGGTCCCCAGTCACCACTATTTCTCCCGGTGTGCCAAACCGGCATTACACCAGCATGTGTCCCACAACATTACCCGTGCCCTCAATAATGCTGTTACTGGGAAAGTCCATCTAACCACGGACACTTGGACAAGTGCTTGTGGGCAAGGATGGTACATCTCACTGACGGCACACTGGGTTAACATAGTGGAAGCTGGGACCCAGTCAGACATCCTCCCCACGCCAGGATTGCAGGCTCTACGTCAATCAGGGTTGCCTCCACAGTCTACAGCTCCTGCACCTCCTCCTCCTCCATCTCTGAAATAAACACATGAGTCAGAAGCTGGAAGCACTGCCTCAGCCAATCTGCATAGGTGACAAACCTCACAATGCAGAAGAGTTGTGGACAGCGCTAAAAGAGCAGTGAGATATTTGGATGACACCGCTGAACCTTCAGCCAGGCATGGTTGTGTGTGTCAATGGCTGGAACCTGGTGGCGGCTCTGAGGCAAGGTGAGCTCACACATGTACCTTGCCTGGCCATGTGCTTAACCTCGTGGTTTAACATTTTCTGAAAAGCTACCTGGAGCTTCCGGATCTGCTAGTGAAAGTACGCCGTCTGTCTGCCCATTTTAGAAAGTAAGCTACAGCTTCAGCTGCCCTTGCAGTGCTTCAGCAGTGTTTGCAGCTGGTGTTTGATGTCCCTACACTCTACACTGCATATGTTGGAAAGGATTTGTGAGCAGAAGAGGGCAGTTGTTGACTACCAACATCAACAAGGCCGTCGATATTCAGTTCAGACTCCACATATAAGACCTCACGAGTGGACGCGGATGTCAGACATAGGTACCATCCTACAAAACGTTCAGGACTGCACCAAGATGGTGAGCGGTGATGATGCCATAATTAGCTTCACCATCCTGCCTCTCAGCATTCTGAAAATCTCTCTGCTCACAATTAAAGAGGATGCATTGCAGGCAGAGCACGAGGACATGGAGCAAGGAGCCATACAGGGGGAATACACTCAGCCCAGCCTCATGTCTTCCCACGTGGATTGGTAGGCAATGAGGAGGAAGAACAGGAGCTACTTTCATGCGCTATAGATGGTACTATAAGCACAGCTGTCATATCGTCTGTTCAGAGGGGATGGTCTGAGGACAGGGAGGAAGAAGATGAGGAGGACAGCATGGTCAGTCATCCTGTTGATGAGGACACGGAAGTCTTGCTTGTTAGCCATCTGGCACGCATGGCTGACTTTATGTTGCGCTGCGTTTCACGTGACCCTGGCATTATAAAAATTTTTGGTAACACTCATTACTGGTTGGTGACACTTCTAGACCCACGCAACAAGGAGAACTTTCAATCTCTTCTGTCAGAGGCAGATAGGTGTACTAAAATGTCGCAGTACCAGAGGGCCCTTGTAGCGGAATTACTTAGAAAATTCCCATGTGAGAACGCTGGCAGCAGATGTCAGAGTTTGTTGTACAACCAAGGAGTCCAAGCGAGAGAGACAGAAGTACAATGCAGCTCGGGCAGGGGAACAATGGCCAAGTTCTGGGACAGTTTTCTCAGACCCTCCCATCGTGTCGGCACAGAGACAAGGGGTGCTATCACAAGAAGTGCAATGTTTGGGAAGATGCTGAGGGAGTACCTTGCAGATCGTACAAATGTCCTCTGTGATTCCTCTGTGCCTTTTAATTATTGGGTATCCAAGCTGGACATGTGACATGAATTCTACGCCTTGGAGGTCCTGGCCTGCCCTGCTGCTAGCGTTCTGTCAGAGCGGGTTTTTTAGTGCCACTGGTGGAATTATAACAGATAAGCGCGTCCACCTGTCAACTGAAAATGCTGACAGGCTGACTGTTATAAAAATGAACAAGGGCTGGATTGGGCAAGATTTCTGTACACCACCAAGTGAAAACAGTGAAACATAGCCTCTAATACATTGTCTTTTTTGTGGAGGCGTATTGTCATGCACCTCTCCCCAACCACACATGGGTATCCGCTTCCTGATTTAGTCTGGTGTTTGGTGTTATCCTCCTCCTTATCCTCATCCTCATCATCCACAACCAGTACAACACCAGGGTGAATGTATTCCGTGATGCAAAAATCACTAAATTTTTGTGCAACGGTGTTTTTCTGATGCCCGTTACTAATTAGAAACCAAAATAAACTCCCTCAGGGGGAACCGTCATCAAAATGAGATGTACGTATATTTTTCCCATTTATTCTTATATATTCCAGTTTTAATATATCTGCACCGTCCTTTTATGACCTAGTGTATACCTCTACAATATGAAATACTATTTTTTTTTTTTTTTTAAATATATCCCTGTCTCTGAGCTGTTGCTAGAGACAAACATATCTCGCTGGACACAATCTGGCATCATATATATGAACCTGTGTTCGCCCCTCCCTTTTGTTATTTACTTTTGTTGGTGGATTCACATCCTTTATTTTTTTTTTAATTTCAGTATGATTTATCTTTATGTCTCCTCATTCTCCACCACTAGATCACCACGCTTAACGTGTTCTGTGCTGCTATAGGCAGTCCAATTTTTGGCAAGGGTGTCTATGATGCCCATAGTATATTTTTTAAAAATGTATCCCCCTAGGGGAAATGTTTGTCAGCCCATGCACTGCATGTTTGGGCATTACAAGTCTAGGAGACACACTCCTTTACATTGGGCCTATTTTGTAATGAGGCCTTCAGCAATGTCTCCTCATTCTCCACCACTAGATCACAAAACTTAACGTGTTCTGTGCTGCTATAGGCAGTCCAATTTTTTGCAAGGGTGTCTATGATGCCCATAGTATATTTTTTAAAAATGTATCCCCTTGGGGGAATGTTTGTCAGCCCATGCACTGCGTGTATGGGTGTTACAAGTCTAGTAGACCTGCTCCTTATCATTGGTTTTTAATTGTGCTAGTTTTTATTTGTGCTAGTTGGGCAGGGGAGTCTATGTGCACATATCCACATAACTGCAAGGCTTGCAGGCACTGTATGTGATTCTATAGATCTCTCTGCATACATCAAAAGGCTCTATTACTGTCTGCTGCTGCGTATTTTATATATACCTAGCTGCAGTTATCCTTGGCAATTTTTTGGGGGGATTTTTTTATATAAAGCAATCCATGGCCCCCTTTTTTCAACATTTATTTGCTTGGTCACGCTGCAGACTACAGTCAGGTCATTGCAATACAAGAGCGTGAAAATATAATTTACCTATTTTTGGGGGGGCCCAGGCATCAGATGTGAGTGGGCCTAAAAATCTGTCCTTTTGGGGGGGTACTATCTAATATTTTGTAGTGTCCTACAACATTTTTGGACACCATTTTGTAGCCCCAAAAAACTTTATCTGGCCCCCAAAAATTTAGCTACAGTTGTTATATTTATCACTGTGAGTTGTACGCCACACACATTGCATATCATTGCACTAAATATCTTAAAATTTTAGTACTCCAATTTTATTTTTGGGAGTCATAGCCAACATTTTGACAAAATTTTGGTGTGCCAAAAAAAACAAAAAACATTTTGATCAGTCTGTTATCTCTGGCTGACGCTTGGTGTACCAGTGGTGTCAAAATCTGTGCTTTGCAGGCATACTTTGCATTCTTCTGTCTGCTACGTACTGGAGGATGTAGGTGGAAAACCCCGGGCCGATGGCAAGTCGGTGGGCTCTGACTTTGGTGGCGTCACTCGCGTTGTAATAGTTGCGTCCTATCTGCTTCATATCCATTATCTTCAGGAGTCTTCTGAAAATGATGTTATAGAAATGGAAGCAGGTTGGCGAGGTCGGTGGAAAATCGTTGGTCAGGGTGATTGTTATCCGCACGTTCTCTCCATTTCGAGTTTGGCTGAACAAATCGGTGACCTTATTCAGTCTTTTTGGTAAAATCAACACAGTTCCATCAAACGCCCAAGCCTTCCCGTTGGTTTCTTCATGCTGGTACAGGAGGCCATACTGCAAACGCTTGGACTCCATGGCGGGGTTGAAGTCAATGTGATACTGGTACAGGGCCCACTGTGGTCGGGACACCAGCTTTATGTGGTTGGTGACAAGAGCAATCTTGGTGCCAGCTTTCGATTTTTGGACGTGTTCGATAGTCTGCCGGGTGTTCACACCAACGTCATGGAAGTGACACTTCCCCGATAGACACTTCTGCAAGTCCAGCTGACACCTGCAGAACCTCGGGCGATGGTCTCTGCTGCTGCTGCCAGCAGACCTCTCTGGCGCCCTCTTCCGATGAGCAAAGGCTCAGGCGATGGCTGCTGAGATCTGACTGCTGGCCGAGGTCCTTGGGGCTGCTGTACCTGTCCAGGTGGTCTTTGTGGGGCCTGCTCCTGCACACGAGCTCGACCGCGGGCCCGGGATCTTGCTCATCAGCTCATCTTTTACTTTGTACACAAACCATGCACTAGTGTGTATTGTGCCTAGTTTTTAATGAAGCCTTCATCAATGTTTCCTCATTCTCCACCACTAGATCACCATGGTGAACATGTTGTATGCTGCTACAGCCATTCAATTTTTGGGCAAGGGTGTCTATGATACCCATAAATAATTTTTTAAAACTGTAACCCCCATGGGGAAATATTTGTCATCCCATGCACTTCGCGTATGGGCATTACAGGTCTAGGAGACATGCTCCTTTACATTGAGCCTAGTTTTTAATAAGGCCTTCATCAATGTTTCCTCATTCTCCACCACTAGATCACCATGGTGAACATGTTGTATGCTGCTACAACCATTAAATTTTTGGGCAAGGGTGTCTATGATACCCATAAATAATTTTTTAAAACTGTAACCCCCATGGGGAAATGTTTGTCAGCCCATGCACTTCGTGTATGGGCATTACAAGTCTAGGAGACACGCACCTTTACATTGGGCCAAGTTTTTAATAAGGCCTTCATTAATGTTTCCTCATTCTCCACCACTAGATCACCAGTTTTAATGTGTTCTGTTCTGATACACCAGTGCAATTTTTGGCAAAAGTGTCTATATGATGGCCGTTACCAATTTGAAACCAAAAGAAATGTTACTCCCCCAGGGAAAAATTTCTTAAAAGGAGATGTACGTATCTTCTTCCCATTTATTATTTTATTTTCCATTTTTCATAGCTCTGGACAGTCCTCTAATGAGGTAGTGTATACCTCTACAATATAAAATTATTCAAAGACTTTTATATTATATTTTTATTTAGGGCAGCACGGTGGCGCACCTTGCAGCGCTGGAGTCCTAGGTTCAAACCCCACCAAGGACAACATCTGCAAAGAGTTTGTATGTTCTCTCCGTGTTTGCGTGGGTTTCTTCCGGGTACTCCAGTTTCCTCCCACATTCCAAAGACATACTGATAGGGAATTTAGATTGTGAGCCCCAACGGGGACAGCGATGATAATGTGTGCAAACTGTAAAGCGCTGCGGAATATGTTAGCGCTATATAAAAATAAATATTATTATTATTTATAGCCCTGTCTCTGAGCTGTTGCTAGGGACAAACATATCTCGTTGGACACAATCTGGCATCATATATATGAATCTGTGTTCACCCCTCCCTTTTGTTATTTTCTTTCATAGGTGGAGTCACATTTTTTATTTATTTCAGTATGATTTATCTTATGTCTCCTCATTCTCCAACACTAGATCACAAGGGTTAACTGGTTTTGTGCTGCTACAGGCAGTCAAATTTTTGTCAAGGGTGTCTATGATGCCCATAAAAGATTTTTTTTAAATGTACCCCCATGATGAAATGTTTGGACAATTTTGGTACTCCAAATGTTTTTAGTGTCATAGCCTACTTATGGACACATTTTGGGTGGGCCAAAAAAAAAACCAGGAACACATTTTAATGACTCCGTCAGACGCACGGTGTATCTGTGGTGTCCAAATCCTTCCTTTGCAGGCATACATTGCATTTTTGGGTCTGCTAGACTGCTAACTTTGGCTGAGGCATAGCTAGGGTTTCAGTTCAGGAGGAGCGACACTTCTGAGTGGGCCCCTAACCAGGTAACCTTGATTACAACTGGGTGACGCACCCCAATAGTGGAGGAGAACCTCAGCAGATGACTGCGCTGTTACTGAAGATAATCTCTATATAAAGACCAACATGGATATTACAAGCATATGGTCAGTGGCAGATACCAGCCCTACAGAACATATAAGAGATCACAGCACAGTTACAGATAGTGACTTACTGCTGACGTCCTTTGTGATGGAATCGTTCATTTTTCCCCGTCTTTTCCATCTGGTCCAGACCGATACAACTTCTTCCAGCAACGACTCACCTGCAGAGAATACAACAAAGACACGTTTCACTTCTCATATTCCAGCCCCATCACCATCTATTCCCAACCTGCACAAACTCCTCATCCTGCCGATACCCAAATGCTTAGCCACTGCTGCCGTATGTGTCCCTATTACTGAACCTGCTGTGTGATTCTCTGTGCCTTCTAAATTCTAAAGCACCTCTCCATAATATAGTAATGCCGGGTGCAAGTGCCCTAGAAAACAGTGCCCATATTTTGCCCCCTAGAAAGTAATATTGCCCTGTGTGCCCCTTTCATAGTCACAGTAACCTGAGTTCCCCTATAACAAAAAGTGCCCACTTTACATTTAATAATGTCCCAAGTCTGCCCCCCTGTACAGCTCCCCTATACACAGTATGATGCTCTCTTATACACAGTAAAATGCACTTTACTGTATAGTACCCCCACACAGTAAACTAACCCCTTTGTAGCCTCCAAACTGTTTGATGGCTCCATCAATGTATGATGGCCCCCACTGTAATCTCCACACTGTATGATGGCCCCCTAGATAGCCTCCATATAGTATAATGCACTCCCCATAAGCCTCCATATAGTATAATGCACCCCCCATAGGCAGACTCTATAGCACAAGGCAGCACCCATAGGCAGAGTCTGGAGTATCAGGCAGCACCCCGTAGGCAGACCCTTTAGTATAAAGCAGCACCCCCATAGGCAGACCCTCATATAAGTTGAGGGGAGATAGAGAGAAAAAAAAAATAAAAAAATCTATAAATCTTCAGCACAGCGAGTGTGAGCGAGCTGAGTGTGACCTGAGCGTAAGTGTGAACGGCGGTAAGTGTGTGACTTGTGATTCAGTGAGGAGGTATTTGGAAGGCCTTTAACAAATACCTGTGTGAATTTGTGTGAGTTGCTGAATTGGGAGTAGCTATATTCATAAGGAGTTAACTTAGGGTGGGGGCTCATAATTAAGGGGATAAAAGGGGCAGCTGTTTGGGGCTCCAGTCCTTTTTGGAAGTGCATCTGAACAGCAAGGTGGATTGCTGTTGAGGGGAGATAGAGAGAAAAAAAAAATAAAAAAATCTATAAATCTTCAGCACAGCGAGTGTGAGCGAGCTGAGTGTGACCTGAGCGTAAGTGTGAACGGCGGTAAGTGTGTGACTTGTGATTCAGTGAGGAGGTATTTGGAAGGCCTTTAACAAATACCTGTGTGAATTTGTGTGAGTTGCTGAATTGGGAGTAGCTATATTCATAAGGAGTTAACTTAGGGTGGGGGCTCATAATTAAGGGGATATAAGGGGCAGCTGTTTGGGGCTCCAGTCCTTTTTGGAAGTGCATCTGAACAGCAAGGTGGATTGCTGTTGAGGGGAGATAGAGAGAAAAAAAAAATAAAAAAATCTATAAATCTTCAGCACAGCGAGTGTGAGCGAGCTGAGTGTGACCTGAGCGTAAGTGTGAACGGCGGTAAGTGTGTGACTTGTGATTCAGTGAGGAGGTATTTGGAAGGCCTTTAACAAATACCTGTGTGAATTTGTGTGAGTTGCTGAATTGGGAGTAGCTATATTCATAAGGAGTTAACTTAGGGTGGGGGCTCATAATTAAGGGGATATAAGGGGCAGCTGTTTGGGGCTCCAGTCCTTTTTGGAAGTGCATCTGAACAGCAAGGTGGATTGCTGTTGAGGGGAGATAGAGAGAAAAAAAAAATAAAAAAATCTATAAATCTTCAGCACAGCGAGTGTGAGCGAGCTGAGTGTGACCTGAGCGTAAGTGTGAACGGCGGTAAGTGTGTGACTTGTGATTCAGTGACTTTGGAATCAGGGAGTTTCCAAGAGAGGAATCGCTTCTGTTTTTTTTTTGTTTTTTTTTTGGTTTAACTAATACTTTGTATTTATTTTTAATTAACGTTTCTGTGTGGTGCAATCCCCATTAGGAAATGTGCTCCACAATTGTTAATGCCATCCAGTGTACATCTTGCCACATGTATGCAGTCCTTGACCAGCCGGTCGAGGGTGCATACTGTTGTGCGAGATGTGAGCACATTGTGCATTTGGAAACCCAGATACTGGATCTAAATGTGCAGCTGGCAACACTGAGATCCATAGACAATATGGAGAGGAGTCTTCTGCTCACAGAGCAGACGCTCAATGGGATAGATGAGGAGGGGGATGGTAGGATGGAGCTGCAGGACAGTGTGGCAGTTAGCTGGGTGACAGATAGAAGGCGGGGTAGAGGGAAGAGTGCCAGGGAGGCTAGTCCTGATCTGGCACACCCCAATAAGTTTGCTAAGTTGGCAGATGAGGGGGGTGCCAGTACAGGGGTAGCACTGCTGCAGCCAGGCATGTCCTCTGAAAGCCGGAGGAGTGACTGCTCCAGTAAGGAGGGAAAAAGGAGAGCAGGGCAGGCCAGACAGGTGCTGGTAGTGGGGGACTCAATTATTAGGGGAACAGATAGGGCAATCTGTCACAAAGACAGGGATCGTCAGACGGTGTGCTGCCTACCTGGCGCTCGAGTCCGACACATCGCTGATCGG
This sequence comes from Ranitomeya variabilis, assembly GCF_051348905.1. Taxonomy (NCBI): domain Eukaryota; kingdom Metazoa; phylum Chordata; class Amphibia; order Anura; family Dendrobatidae; genus Ranitomeya; species Ranitomeya variabilis. The sequence continues at coordinate 657,288,541 of NC_135234.1, forward strand.
GTGGACAGATTACTGGGAGGGGCTGGTGAGGACCCAGCGGTCATGGTGCACATTGGCACAAATGACAAAGTTAGAGGTAGGTGGAAGGTCCTTAAAGATGATTTCAGGGAATTAGGCTGCAAGCTGAAAGCAAGGACCTCCAACGTGGTATTTTCCGAAATACTGCCTGTACCACGTGCCACGCCAGAGAGGCAACGGGAGATTAGGGAGGTTAATAAGTGGCTCAAGAATTGGTGTAGGAAGGAGGGGTTTGGGTTCCTGCAGAACTGGGCCGACTTCTCAGTTGGCTACAGGCTCTACGCTAGGGACGGGCTGCACCTCAATGGGGAAGGTGCAGCTGTGCTGGGGGAGAAAATGGTTAGAAGGTTGGAGGAGTGTTTAAACTAGGGATTGGGGGGGAGGGTATTCATTTTATAGGAGGGGAAGATAGTGCAGATAGAGACCTGGGCACAAATAAGGAAGTTGGGGGTGGCGGTGGCATGGGGGGTGGGGTTAGAACAGTTAATAATTTAAGAAAGAATAGAGGTACAGAGAGTAACATCAAGTGCATGTATACTAATGCCAGAAGCCTCGCCAACAAAATGGACGAATTAGAACTAATGTTGTTGGAGCATAATTATGACATGGTGGGGATATCTGAGACGTGGCTGGATGAGAGCCATGACTGGGCTGTTAACTTGCAGGGCTATAGCCTGTTCAGAAATGACCGTACAGATAAGCGAGGGGGTGGGGTGTGTCTATATGTAAAATCTTCCTTAAAACCCATCCTGCGTGATAATATAGGTGAATTTAATGAAAATGTAGAGTCCCTGTGGGTGGAGATAAGGGGAGGGGGAAAAAATAATAAATTACTGATAGGGGTTTGTTATAAATCTCCAAAACTAATGGAAGCAATGGAGAATATCCTCGTAAAGCAAATAGATGAAGCTGCGACTCAAGGAGAAGTCATTATTATGGGGGACTTCAACTACCCTGAAATAGATTGGGGAACAGAAACCTGCAGTTCCAGTAAAGGTAATCGATTTTTGACAACTATGAGAGACAATTACCTTTCACAACTGGTTCAGGACCCAACAAGGAGGGGGGCACTGCTAGACCTAATATTAACCAACAGGCCAGACCGCATATCAAATATAAGGGTTGGGGGTCACTTGGGGAATAGTGATCACAAAATAATAAGTTTTCATGTAACCTTTAATAAGATGGGTAGTAGGGGGGTGACAAGGACACTAAACTTCAGGAGGGCAAATTTCCAACGGATGAGAGAGGATCTTGGTGCAATTAACTGGGACGATATCCTGAGACACAAAAATACACAAAGAAAATGGGAGACATTTATTAGCATCCTGGATAGGACCTGTGCACAGTATATACCGTATGGGAATAAACATACTAGAAATAGGAGGAAACCAATATGGCTAAATAGAGCTGTAAGGGGCGCAATAAGGGACAAAAAGAAAGCATCTAGAGAATTAAAGGAAGTAGGTAGTGAGGAGGCATTAAATAAATACAGAAAATTAAATAAATTCTGTAAAAAGCAAATCAAGGCAGCAAAGATTGAGACAGAGAGACTCATTGCCAGAGAGAGTAAAAATAATCCCAAAATATTCTTTAACTATATAAATAGTAAGAAACTAAAAAATGACAGTGTTGGCCCCCTTAAAAATAGTCTGGGTGAAATGGTGGATGAGGATGAGGAAAAAGCCAATATGCTAAATGACTTTTTTTCATCAGTATTTACAAAAGAAAATCCCATGGCAGCCAATATGACTAGTGATAAAAATTCCCCATTAAATGTCACCTGCTTAACCCAGCAGGAAGTACAGCGGCGGCTAAAAATAACTAAAATTGACAAATCTCCGGGCCCGGATGGGATACATCCCCGAGTACTGCAGGAACTAAGTACAGTCATTGATAGACCATTATTTTTAATCTTTAAAGACTCCATAATAACAGGGTCTGTACCACAGGACTGGCGTATAGCAAATGTGGTGCCAATATTCAAAAAAGGGGCAAAAACTGAACTCGGTAATTATAGGCCAGTAAGCTTAACCTCTACTGTGGGTAAAATCCTGGAGGGCATTCTAAGGGATGCTATGCTGGAGTATCTGAAGAGGAATAACCTCATGACCCAGTATCAGCACGGGTTTACTAGGGACCGTTCATGTCAGACTAATTTGATCAGCTTCTATGAAGAGGTAAGTTCCGGACTGGACCAAGGGAACCCAGTGGACGTAGTATATATGGACTTTTCCAAAGCTTTTGATACGGTGCCACACAAAAGGTTGTTACATAAAATGAGAGTAATGGGGATAGGGGAAAATATGTGTAAGTGGGTTGAGAGCTGGCTCAGGGATAGGAAACAAAGGGTGGTTATTAATGGAGCACACTCGGACTGGGTCACGGTTAGCAGTGGGGTACCACAGGGGTCAGTATTGGGCCCTCTTCTTTTTAACATATTTATTAATGACTTTGTAGGGGGCATTCAGAGTAGAATTTCAATATTTGCAGATGACACTAAACTCTGCAGGGTAATCAATACAGGGGAGGACAATTTTATATTACATGATGATTTATGTAAACTAGAAGCTTGGGCTGATAAATGGCAAATGAGCTTTAATGGGGATAAATGTAAGGTCATGCACTTGGGTAGAAGTAATAAGATGTATAACTATGTGCTTAATTCTAAAACTCTGGGCAAAACCATCAATGAAAAAGACCTGGGTGTATGGGTGGATGACAAACTCATATTCAGTGGCCAGTGTCAGGCAGCTGCTACAAAGGCAAATATAATAATGGGATGCATTAAAAGAGGCATAGATGCTCATGAGGAGAACATAATTTTACCTCTATACAAGTCACTAGTTCGACCACACTTAGAATACTGTGCACAGTTCTGGTCTCCGGTGTATAAGAAAGACATAGCTGAACTGGAGCGGGTGCAGAGAAGAGCGACCAAGGTTATTAGAGGACTGGGGGGTCTGCCATACCAAGATAGGTTATTACACTTGGGGCTATTTAGTTTGGAAAAACGAAGACTAAGGGGTGATCTTATTTTAATGTATAAATATATGAGGGGACAGTACAAAGACCTTTCTGATGATCTTTTTAATCATAGACCTGAGACAGGGACAAGGGGGCATCCTCTACGTCTGGAGGAAAGAAGGTTTAAGCATAATAACAGACGCGGATTCTTTACTGTAAGAGCAGTGAGACTATGGAACTCTCTGCCGTATGATGTTGTAATGAGTGACTCATTGCTTCAATTTAAGAGGGGACTGGATACCTTTCTGGAAAAGTATAATATTACAGGGTATATATATTAGATTCATTGATAAGGCGTTGATCCAGGGAACTAGTCTGATTGCCGTATGTGGAGTCGGGAAGGAATTTTTTTCCCCATGGTGGAGTTACTCTTTGCCACATGGGGTTTTTTTGCCTTCCCCTGGATCAACATGTTAGGGCTTGTTAGGTTAGGCTATGGGTTGAACTAGATGGACTTACAGTCTTCCTTCAACCTTAATAACTATGTAACTATGTAACTAAGGCAGCACCCCCATAGGCAGACCCTGTAGTATAAGGCAGCACCCCTATAGGCAGACCCTGTAATATAAGGCATCACCCCTATAGGCAGATCCTGTATAAGGCAGCACCACCCCCCATAGGCAGACCCTGTATTATAAGGCAGCACCCCTATTGGCAGACCTTGTAATATAAGGCAGCACAACTATAGGCAGATCCTGAAAGTATAAGGCAGCACCCCCATAGGCAGACCTGGTAATATAAGGCAGCACCCCTATAAGCAGATCCTGTAAGTATAAGGCAGCACCCCCATAGGCAGATCCTGTGGTATAAGGCAGCACCTGTAAAAAATAAATAAATACTCACCTCTCTTCCTCCGCAGCTCTGAGCGCCCGCTCATCTCCTGACAGCGGTCGCCTGCTAGTGACGTCATCGCGCCCCTGTCAGTGTCGGTGACGTCAGATGCTGAGAGGGGGATGATAGGAGGAGCGTATCGCTCCTTCTCCCATCAATGCGATCAGCTGAATCAGCTAAATGCCGGTATAGCTGACTTTCCGATGACGGGGCCCCCCGCCTGCTGAGGGGCCAGGCGGCAAAGCAGGGAGATCGATTCTGAGAATGTAACTGTATCAGTTACAGTAGCATAGCTCCAGGTGGGCCCCCTCAGAGCGTGGGACCCTGGGCGACCACCCTCTCTGCCCCCCCAGTAGCTACACTACTGACCCTTGGTGTATACAGTATTTTGTGGTTTTTAAAATTTTTAAAAATACATCCCACATATTGAAACAGTCTGTTATCTCAGTCACACGTCTGGTCTATGTGTAGTCTTCAAATCTTGGCTTTTCAGCCATACATTCCAGTTTTGGTCCGATATCCTGGCTGTAGAGAGTATTTTTTATTTTTTTTATTTTAAAAAATACATCACTCATATTGAAACAGTCTGTTATCTCAGTCACACGTCTGGTCTATGTGTAGTCTTCAAATCTTGTCTTTTCAGACATACATTCCATTTTTTGGTCTGATACCCTTGGTGTATACAGTATTTTGTGGTTAGAACATTTTTAAAAATACAGGCCACATATTAACACAGTCTGTTATCTCTGTCCGACAGCCATTTTATGTGTGGCCTAAAAATATCAGATGCGATTACATTTGAACACTTGGATGCCGGGACTGTGGCAGAGAAGCATTTATCAGCCCGGCCCCAACGTGCAGCAGTGTGATGAGGTCAGTATGCTTCTGACCTGATCACACTGCTGTTGTCGCCTGCACCACAGATGCAGTCGAGATGGGGAGCTGAGCTGAAGATAAATGTGCCATTTTAGATTAGGTAGTGGGGAAGGAAGGGTTGGGGTTACTGGGAGGGCACATTATGGGGCAATGAAGGACATTATGGAGCCATTAGAGGGAATTTTGAAAGGGGGCATAATATAGCAAAGGGCAGATATTGAAAAGGGCACTTTGAGGTGATATTTTGGAGACTGGCAGTTTGGGGGGGGAATATCATGGAGCGGAAAAGTGTGGGGGGACATTATGGAGACGGGCAGTGCAGGGGGGACATTATGAGAGGGGCAGTGCGGAGGGGAAATTATGGAGAGGGACAGTGCAGGGGGGACATTATGGAGAGGGGCAGTGCAGGGTGGACATTTTGGAGAGGGGCAGTGCGGGGGGGACACTATGGAGAGGGGCAGTGCAGGGTGGACATTATGGAGAGGGGATGTCTAGGGGGGATATTATGGTCATGGGCAGTGGTGGTGATGTATGTTTATATATTAAGAAAATACCCCAAAACCACATATTTATCACAGGATAAGGGACCTGAATCTAGTGTCCCCCCATAAGATAATAATACTTTATCATCAAGCCATGAAGTACTCCGAATTACATAGACACAGCAAAGACAAAACTGGAGTAACCATAAACCACCAGTGAAATTAAAACAAGAATATTTATTAGAGAAAAAAATCATTAAAAATAATTATCAAACAGTGTAACAAAATGTCAAAGTAAGGAAGATTAACAGACAGAGGTCCACAGGACTAATCAAAAATACCAAACAGTATAACATATATACTAAACCTGTACACCCAGTCACCATCTACTACAGTACAGACCAAAAGTTTAGACACACCTTCTCATTTAAAGATTTTTCTGTATTTTCATGACTATGAAAATTGTACAGTCACACTGAAGGCATCAAAACTATGAATTAACACATGTGGAATTATATACTTAACAAAAAAAGTGTGAAACAACTGAAACAATGTTTTATATTCTAGGTTCTTCAAAGTTGCCACCTTTTGCTTTGATGACTGCTTGCACACTCTTGGCATTCTCTTCATGAGCTTCAAGAGGTAGTCATCGGGAATGGTCTTCCAACAATCTTGAAGGAGTTCTCAGAGATGCTTAGCACTTGTTGGCCCTTTTGCCTTCACTCTGCGGTCTAGCTCATCCCAAACCATCTCGATTGGGTTCAGGTCTGGTGACTGTGGAGGCCAAGTCATCTGGCGTAGCACCCCATCACTCTCCTGATTGGTCAAATAGCCCTTACACAGCCTGGAGGTGTGTTTGGGGTCATTGTCCTGTTGAAAAATAAATGATGGTCCAACTAAACGCAAACCGGATGAAATAGCATGCCACTGCAAGATGCTGTGGTAGCCATGCTGGTTCAGTATGCCTTCAAATTTGAATAAAACCCCAACAGTCTCACCAGCAAAGCATCCCCACACCATCACACCTCCTCCTCAATGCTTCATGGTGGGAACCAAGCATGTAGAGTCCATCCGTTCACCTTTTCTGCGTCGCACAAAGACACTGTGGTTGGACAACTGTGGTTAGACCATAGCACATATTTCCACTGGTCTAATGTCCATTCCTTGTGTTCTTTAGCCCAAACAAGTCTCTTCTGCTTGTTGCCTGTCCTTAGAAGTGGTTTCCTAGCAGCTATTTTACCATGAAGGCCTGCTGCACAAAGTCTCCTCTTAACAGTTGTTGTAGAGATGTGTCTGCTTCTAGAACTCTGTGTGGCATTGACCTGGTCTCTAATCTGAGCTGCTGTCATCCTGCGATTTCTGAGGCTGGTGACTCGGATAAACTAATCCTCAGAAGCAGAGGTGACTCTTGGTCTTCCTTTCCTGGGGCGGTCCTCATGTGAGCCAGTTTACTTTGTAGCACTTGATGGTTTTTGCCACTGCACTTGGGGACACTTTCAAAGTTTTCCCAATTTTTTGGACTGACTGACCTTCATTTCTTAAAGTAACGATGGCCACTCGTTTTTCTTTACTTAGAATTTGTATTATGGCAAGAAAAAAGCAGCTAACAGTCTATTCAGTAGGACTATCAGCTGTGTATCCACCAGACTTCTGCACAACACAACTGATGGTCCCAACCCCTTTTATAAGGCAAGAAATCCCACTTATTAAACCTGACAGGGCACACCTGTTAATTGAAAACCATTCCCGGTGACTAGCTCTTGAAGCTCATCAAGAGAATGCCAAGAGTATGCAAAGCAGTCATCAAAGCAAAAGGTGGCTACTTTGAAGAACCTAGAATATAAGACATAATTTCAGTTGTTTCACACTTTTTTGTTAAGTATATAATTCCACATGTGTTAATTCATAGTTTGTGAATGTACAATTTTCATAGTCATGAAAATACAGAGAAATCTTTAAATGAGAAGGTGTGTCCAAACTTTTGGTCTGTACTGTATATATGTCCGTCTTTCTGTCTGTCTGTTTTTCTGTCTGTCACAGATATTCATTGGTCGCGGCCTCTGTCTGTCATGGAATCCAAGTCACTGATTGGTCTCGCCAGCTGCCTGTCATGGCTGCCGCGACCAATCAGCGACGGCCATAGTCTGATTAGTCCTTGCCTACTCCCCTGCAGTCAGTGCCCGGCGCCCGCTCAATACTCCCCGCTCACATAGCTCACCGCTCACACAGGGTTAATGCCAGCGGTAATGGACCGCATTTAGCCGTGGGTGACTCACTCCGTTACTGCCGCTATTAACCCTGTGTGACCAAGTTTTTACTATTGATGCTGCCTATGCAGCATCAATAGTAAAAGGATCTAATGTTAAAAATAATAATAATAAAAAAAAATCATTATATACCCACCTTCCACCGCCTTTCCCGCGACGCTCCGGTGACCGCTCCATGCAAGTGGCAGGTTCCGGTGCCAAGGATGGTATGCGAGAAGGACCTTCCATGACATCATGGTCATGTGACCGCGACATCATCACAGGTCCTGCGCTCATACCAACCCTGGGACCGGAAGCTGCCGCGTGCACCACACACAGGGCCAGGACTTCAACGGGCCTTCGGAAGGTGAGCATATGTTTATTTTTTATTTTAAGTCTGTATACTACATGGCTCTGTGCTGTATACTCCGTCGCTGTGCAATATACTACGTGGCTGGGCAATATACTACGTACATGGCTGGGCAATATACTACGTGGCTGGGCAATATACTACGTGGCTGGGCAATATACTATGTGGCTGGGCAATATACTACGTGGCTGGGCAATATACTACGTGGCTGGGCAATATACTATGTCGCTGGGCAATATACTACGTGACTGGGCAATATACTATGTGGCTGGCCAATATACTACGTGGCTGGCCAATATACTACGTGGCTGGGCAATATACTACGTGGACATGCATATTCTAGAATACCCGATGCGTTAGAATCGGGCCACCATGTAGTATATAATAAAGACCCAATGGACATAAGATGTGCATAGAGGTGATCTGATAGCTGCTACTGTGCATGTGCCGGCGGCACCATCTTGCTAGAGAAGAAAAAAATTTCCTCCTTCAAGATGCCTGCGCAACAGCAGCAAACTGAAAAGCAGACTACATTATGAACACCTAAGCAGAGCACCACATGAAGCCGCCCCCACCGGCCGCCCTGGAACACGAGCATATCATTAACTCAAAACTGAAAATAAAGATTAAACAACAACCACAAGACGGATTTAATCAACCAAGGTATGATTTTAATCAGTATAACGGTGCCGACCTGACACTGTGTGTAGGTTACTGTGCACAATCCTGCTGACAGGTTCCTTTTAAAGGAAGTGTGCATGTCAGAGAGAGGGTCCAGATTTAAAATAATAATATTGGAGAGTATACTAGAATACCAGTACCATAGAGACTTAGAATTAAGAATCTTAAGAATCAATCTTTGAAAACCACGAGTTATCTTCCAGTACTCAACAATAAATACTGCCATTAAAACTTCCAGCAGCTCTTTCTAAATCACTTTTACGAGAAATATCAATCCACAAGCTATGGAAAGCTTTTATACAATCCCCTCATATTTTTGTGCCTAAGTACAAATGAAAACCAGAGCTCTTGTCTGCCAAGTAGCTGGAAATCGGTGGCTTCAGGTTATTAACCATTTACACAATCCTGTAGAGTACAGATGTTATACTGAGCAATTATCACCACCATGTCTACATTACTATATGAAGGGTCGCTCACGTAAACCTATAGACATCAAAACCAAATTAAAGATTGAGAATGGGGTCTCAATATCTCGTGAACCAAAAAGAAAATAACCCCTAAAAAGATAACTTTGAATAATACATTAAAATTCGAGAGACTCAAACACACATACAACGAATTTTACAAGTTTAAAGAAACCAAAAGAAGTGTAGTCAATATATATATAGGGGTGTAACTACAACAGGTGCAGGGGCTGCAATCGCACCCGGGCCCTGGAGCCTAGGGGGTCCTAAAAGTCCCTTTGGCCTATAGAAAAAGGCTGTTGCTTTTAAAGATTTAAAATATTTGGGGGCCTCGTCGAAGCTTTCGCATCAGGGTCCATGAGTTTCAAGTTACGCCACTGTATGGATGTATATATCACTCAGGGCTAAACCAATGGTATTCTATATAAAGGACCAGGTAGGGTAAGGGGAAGAAACCATTTGCCTTGTGTTCCCTATAGAATACCCCAATCTTGTCGATATGGCGTCCTTGCACCACGTCAATCTCCCTGAGTGCCCTATACAGCACAAAAGATATGGGATAAATGGTAAAGAGACACATATGTATGTCAGATATATTTGATATACACAATTTTCTCTTGATCTACATAAACAGGGCCCTGAAAGTTAAATCCAGAAAGTGTCAATTAGCATAAACCTCAGGGATTGAATAAATATTAATAGCTGGGAAAAGAAGATTACAATTACCCTATCAATCCCTACTAGTCACCCTACTTATTTGCAGAGATTGGTACTTTAATGTTCAGTGGAATGGCGCACCCGCTCAACGTTGCTGCCCCTGAGGTGCCCACCCTACTATTGCGCAAAAAGGGAGAGTGGAACACAATTATATAGCATGAGTGTGTAAAGTAACTACAGAGCAAACTGATATAAAATAGATATTGCACAGGCTCATAAATCAATATAAGGAGCACACACACCGCTATTGTGATAGAAAATGCTTTCCCAATGCTCTGTGGGTCCCACAGTCATAGTCAATAATTCCAACAATAGAAAGAGTATAAGCTGTCGTGTCCTGTCCCTCATACTAAAAACTGAACAGCCAATTACAGCAATCGTAGTTGCGGGGGCAGCGAAACCTTCCCATAACGATGAGTCCCGATGCCCTGCTGTCAGATACTGCAGGCATCTTACTGCTATCACTGTGTCTTCAGACACGGCGAACAGCTGTTCCTATGACATAAGTTTATGTTATAGGTCGTGATCCCCTTCCAGACGATGATGTAAACTTATGTCAAAGGTTATGAAGGGGTTAAGAGTAAATGTCATTTTAGTTTTTATTTAAAAATCAATATTACACTTTTTTCTCTTCCTAGTCTCATGATTCATTTTAAAAAAATTCTCAATTAACGGGTTCCTCTTCACGGAGAGCAACATGTCAAGCATGACATGCCAAGGTGAGGAGACTTTTAAGCCACAGTGCTTCTCTGGGAAATATGCAAATTGTCTCTTCAAAGAGGAAGAGGACTAGAACTCTAGTGCCATCTATAGGAGGTAGCAATCTAAAAGTCTATATCTTTCTAACGAGCTTTGTCTCATGACTTAGGATAACAGCCAAAACCAAGCAAAGTGTAAGATTTGGTTTGGCTGGGTGAGAGGCGTCTAAGGCCTCTTTCACACTTCCGTCGTTGGCTGTGCATCATAGTGCAGTGAAATGACATGTCGACGGACGTTGTGAAAATAGAGGAAAACGTGTGTGACGCATCCAGTAGTGTGACGGATGCTTCATCTGAGTTCCTGGCCAAATTTTATAATGAGAGAGAGAGACTTTTCCCCGGGTTGGAATATGCTTCCAGGCATGCTCAGATGTAAAAACTGCATCCGTCACTGGATTCCTGCGTTTCACAGTGTGCGCAGGATCCAGTGTCCATAGGCTCCCATTCTGTGTGATGACGTATGCAGCAGGAGGCTTCGGGAGACGTCTTTCCACTGCAGACAAAAATGTTTCATGGAACGTTTTTTGGACGGGCCGTCAAATTCCACAGGATCCAGTGCCCGACGGACGAAACGTGTGGCCATCCGTCGCGATACGTCGCTAATACAAGTCTGAGAAAATGCAGAATCCTGCAAATTTTTTGGAAGGATCCTGTTTTCTCAAAAAACTACGTATCTCGACGGGACTACAAAGACGGAAGTGTGAAAGAGTTTCCTCCTTGCATAGAGCGGCACGTCAAGCCTTACATGCCTAGGTGAGGAGACTTTTAAGCCTCAATGCTCATCTGGGAAATACCAATTCACAGGTAAAATCTGTATTCAGTGAAGACAGATTATTACGTTACGGAGATTGCAGATGGCAGCTGGTGCTGATAAGAGTTAATGTACACTAGGCAATATCATTGTGAAAGGTCCCACACTCGACACAAAATCAGCTGTGTACTTGCTCATTTTTGTGCAATGCTAATTATTAAAGAAAACCCATCTAATCCAGTAAGTGCTTTTTGTTTCCATTGAATAAAACCAGAGGCCTAAGGGCTCATTCAGATGTCGATGATTTTTTATCAGTATTTGTATGCCAAAACCAGTAGTGTCTCCAGCACACAGAACAGGTGGCAATTAGTGATGAGCGAGTATACTCGTTGCTCGGGTTTTCCCGAGCACGCTCCGGTGACCTCCGAGTATTTGTTAGTGTTCGGAGATTTAGTTTTCATCGCCTCAGCTGAATGATTTACAGCTGATAAACAGCTTGCATACATGTGGGGATTCCCTAGCAACCAGGCAACCCCCACATGTACTCAGGCTGGGTAGTAGTTGTAAATCATTCAGCTGAGGCGATGAAAATGAAATCTCCGAACACTAGCAAATACTCGGAGGTCACCGGAGCGTGCTTGGGAAAACCCGAGCAACCAGTACACTCGCTCATCACTAGTGGCAATCTTTCAATTATGGTTTTTTCTGTATGTTCCACTCCTGGTTTTGGCATTCACACACAGATGAGAAATCACTGATGTCTGAATGAGGCTTTGATGCAAAATTGGTAACAAGGCCCAATTCCTTCCCTATATGTCTCACACTGATAACTCAATCCTTCATTTAAAATAATCTCTAGAGGCAGATTCCAGGAGATCTATGTCTGGACCAAAGATCTTAACAGCTCATTAACATATTAAAGGAGTTGCCCCATGAAAAAAAGTTCATTTTAATCAATAGATCTTGGAATAATAATAATTTCAACAATTGGATTTGTTTTAAAAAAATATTCCTGTGCTGAGATCATCTTATAATTGTGTCCCTACTATATATTGTGTAATGGCCGTGACTGACCGTGCAGGAACATGGTCTGATCAAACCACATCTCCTGGGCAGGGGAGGGTACAAAAGAGTATACAGACATTACAGCACGGGATCGCAAAAAAATTCTCCCTTTGAGTTAAATTTAAAAAAAAAAAAAACAAGCAGGAAAATGCTTTATCTCACAAAAGCTGTGATCCTATGCTGTAATGTCTGTATACTCTCTTTTGCTTCCTCCCCTGCCCAGGAGATGTGGTTTGATCAGACCATGTCCCTGTATGGTCAGACACAGTCATTACACAGTACACAGCAGGGCAATCTTTATAAGATTATCTCAGCACAGTAACATTTTTTTAAACCAATTGTGGAAATTATCATTATTTCAAGATGTATTGATTAAAATAAACTTTAAAATTAACTTTATTTGTGGGAAAACCCCTTTAAACCCCTTTACTCCCCAAGGCTGTTTGCAGGATATTTGTTAAAAATATTGCAATTTTGATGTCCTTAAATCAGAGAGTTAAGTCACAAAATAGTTACATTTTCCACATGTCTACTTTGCATGAGCTCAGTTTTCTGACCCTTTTTTTGTTAGGAAGTTATAAGGGTTATAAGTTGACCAGTGATTTCTCATTTTTTCATCAAAATTTGCAAAACCATTTTTTTGGGGACCACCTTACATTTGAAGTGACTTTGAGGGGTCTATATGACAGAAAATAGCTAAAAGTGACACCATTCTAAAAACTGCACCCCTCAAGGTGTTCAAAAGCACAATCAAGAAGTTTATTAACCCTTCAGGGGCATCACAGGAATTTTTAGAATGTGGAAGGAAAAAATGAACATTTAACTTTTTTTCACAAAAAATTACTTTAGGCGCTTTTTTAAATTTTTTTCACAAGGTTAGCACAAAAAAATGTACCCTAAAATTTGTTGTGCAATTTCTCCTGAGCACACCGATACTCGACATGTGGTGGAAAACCACTGTTTGGGTGCACGGCAGGGCGCGCCATTTGACTTTTTGAATTTAAAATGTGCAGGAATAATTAGCGGATGCCATATCGCGTTTTGGAGAGCCCCTGATATGACTAAATAGTGGAAACCCCCCACAATTGACATCATTTTGGAAGCTACACCCCTCAGGGAAATAATGTATATTTGTGCTGAGCACCTTGAACTCCCAGGTGCTTCACAGAAGTTTATAACATTGAAGCGTTAAAATAAAAAAAAATAAAAAACATTTCCCACAAAAATGTTTTTTAGCCCCAAATTTGCATTTTCACAAGGTTAACAGGAGAAATTGCATGGTACAAATTGTTGAGCCATTTCTCATGAGTACGCCGATACCCAAGATGTGGAGGAAAACCACTGTGTGGGTGCATGGTAGAGCTCGGAAAGGAAGGAGTGCCATTTGACTTTTTGAATACAAAATGTGCTGGAATAATTAGTGGACGCCATGTCACGTTTGGAGAGCCCCTTATGTGCCTAAACAGTGTAAACCCCCCACGACCTGAAAAACTACTGTTTGGGTGCACAGCAGTGCTCAGAAAGGAAGGAGTGATGTTTTTGAATGCAGATTTTGATAGAATGGTCTGCCGGTGTCATGTCGCATTTGGAAAGCCCTTGATATGCCTAAACAGTGGAAAAGCCCCACAAATTACCCCATTTTGAAAACTAGACCTGTCAAGGAATGTATTTGGATGTGTGGTGAGCACTTTGAACCCCCAGGTGCTTCATAGAAGTTTATAACATAGAGCCGTGAAAATTAAAAATTTTAAAAAAACTAAAAACATTTTTCCCACAAAAATGTTACTTTAGTTCCAATTTTTTTATTTCCACAAGGGTAACAGGAAAAATTGCACAACAAATTTTGGGTTCCATTTTCTCCTGAGTACACAGATACCCCATATGCGGTTGAAAACTATTTTTGAGGCACCATGCAAAGCTGAGAAGGGAAGAAGCGCCATATTGGTGGTCAGATTTTGCTGGACTGGTTTTAGGGTGCTATGTCACATTGGCAGTGCTCCTGAGGTACCAGAACAGCAGAACCCCCAAAAGAGACACTATTTTACAAACTACACCTCTCAATGAACTCATCTATGGGTACAGTGATCATATTGACCCCACAATAGGTGTGTCACAGAATTTTATACCATTAGACAGTAAAGAAAATAATAATTACATTTTTATCACCAAAATTTTGTTTTAGCCCCAGATTTTACATTTTCACACTGAGAAATGGGTAAAAATGGCACCAAATTTCAGAGTTTCTGCTGAATGTGTAAATACTCTATATATGGCTCTACATCACTGTGTCACGGCTGCTCCTTCTGCGGCCGTACCTGCTGCCGGGACCCCTGCCTCTCTCTCCGCTCATACTTACCTGCCGCGGCGCGCTCCTCCTGTCGCTCCTGCTGCCGGGTCCGCCGCCATCTCCGCTCATACTTACCCGCGGCGGTGCATCCTCTCCTTCAGTCTTCTCTGCTCTCTGGTTCTCGTCGGGTGCGTGTGCGCACCGCCCACTCCAACACTCCTCTGCGCATGCGCACTTCCTCTTTCTGATTTACTGGCGCTCTGTATCTTCTCTTTGTGATCCTGGAGGACCGTGACCCGGAAGTCCTTCTGCACGCCATGTATTTAAGGTGATTCCTTCCTCTGCTCCTTGCCTGTCTGTCATTTGTTCTTCTGTGACTCAGGTCCACTTTTGTCTTTGTGCTGCCTGTTCTGAGTCTCTGCTCTGTTCAGTCAGTTCAGCTTCTCTGCCTTTCCCAGGCTTCCTTGCCCCCTCATCCAGTCCAGCCTTCCCAGTGTCCTCTCCGTACCCTGTCAGTCTGGTGTCTCTGTCCTTTTCCACTTCCTTGTGTCTTCCCCTTACCAGTGCTCCTTTGGTCTCACCAGAACACAGCTCATACCAAACCTTCCTCCATCTTACCACGTTCACAGGTGTAATGACTATTTGGACTCCATGGGCATTCTCCATAAACAGGCAGTAGTGGGTGCTGTTGATAGAAAATTGCAAACTGCCGTTGTAGTGACCAGTACGTTGTTCACAGCTCATGCTTCTTGAGACTTGCGCCCGTAAATTAGGTGGGCTCTCATCGCTACAGAAATCCCAAACATGTGGATGCTAAATGTGTTTTAAGCCCACTGTGGGGCTCAGAAGGGAGGGGGGCATTTGGATTTGGGAGTGCAGAATTTGCTGAATTTCTTTTGGGTAGGGCGAGAAGCCATTTTGCTTTTCCAGAGCCATTGTACTACCAGTACCGTGGAAGCCCCCTATATTTTTTATTATGTATACCCCTCCTCACATGTAAAGCGCCATGGAATAAATGGTGCTATAACAATAAATAATAATAATAATAATAATAATAATAATATTTCCATTGATAGATGACGGACCTGAGTGGGGACTTTTTTGTGGATTAAGTTGAAGCTTTTATTGGGAACATTTTACATAACATTTGGGATCACCTTTGTCCTGCACTCTACGCTGAGCACTTACTTTTGGATTGCCATTTTAGGGTATGTTTCCATGGGCCGGATTACATCCGGATTACCTGCGGATTAAAATCTGCGTACAGCCGCAGTGTTCAGATGTTACACCATAGTGGAGGGGATTTTATGAAATCCCATCTCCACTATGCGTGTGACCACGCATCCGGCGCATTGAGTTTACGGACATGCGGCACGTCTTTTTAGAACGCAGCATGTACTATGCACAGTCCTATGCATAGGGTGCAGCAATTCCAGATGTGCATAGGGTGCAGCAATTCCAGATGTGTTCAATGAACACATCCAGAATCACTGAGCGTACAGAAGGGGGCGGCACTTTGGGGGGAGAGGGTTTTCGGCTCCGTCCAAAGCGTCGACAATCCGGCCCATTGACACGCACCCTAAATCTCCGAGTGACGTGATACAGATGAAACCCCCTAAGGATGCATTCACTACAATGAGGCAGCAGAGTTGTTCTGGGACTCTGTCTGGCCTCTGTTCAGTGTTGTCCTTTTCAGAGGTGCACAAAACTGTGGCAGACCGCTTTTTTCCGAACACCTAAAAAGATGGACACCGCTGGATAATAGGCCAGAATAGGCATCTACAGTGTACAGGGGTTCTGTCTGAATCACATATTTCAGAGATTTACATGGAAATCACAGTGTAAACGTTCAGTGTAGAGAGCAGGATAAATGTGAGCCGAGCCTTACCGCGATCTTTGGGAGGCAGAATGAACAACTCAACAGCAGGTGAAGAATTTGTTTTATTTATTTTTCCATCAGAAGATAGGAGAAACTCAGCGAGGAGGCTTGTATATATGTACATACTCAAGTATAAGCTGAGTTTTTCAGCACATTTTTTGTGCTGAAAACGCCCCCTTGGCTTATACTCGAGTGAGGGTCCCAGAAGATGGAGGGGGAGGGGGAGCGGTAGCGGTGGAGCAGCGGGTCACAGGCGACAGGAGCCATCTGCGGCGGCTAAAGCCTGTGCCAGCTGCTAAAGAGTAATGCATACTCATTGCCCTCCACACACAGTTCCGGCGTGGGGACCAGTGAGTAATCCAGCAGCTGTCTTCAGCTTGTAGGCAGCGCCTGACATCACTGCTATGCGCTGTTTACAAGCATAAATCAGCTGCTGGCACTGGAACAAGACGCTGCGAGGGAGCGCAGGGACGGTAAGTAGGATAGGATTTTTTTTTATGTTTTTTTATGGGGGCCATGCATGCAAGGATAGGGATGAGGAGCCATGCATACCAGGATAGGGATGAGGGGACAATGCGTACCCAGCTTATTCTCGATTCAATAAAGTTTCCCAGTTTTTTGTGGTAAAATTAGGTGCCTTGGCTTATACTTGGGTCGACTTATACTCGAGCATATACGGTAATTAAAACTTTGCTTTTAATTTAGCCATATGAAAAATGATCCATGAAGAACTTAGTGGCAATATGACAGTACAAGTACAAGGTCTTAGACCTAAGTGTTGCGACAGAGAGTCTTAATCATGGTCTTTTTAATTGTCATTATTTATTTTTTACGCCGTTCCTTGTGCAGTATAAGTGATTAGATGACTTTATTCTTCCGGTTGGTGTGATTACAGCGATTCCAGATTTATTTCGTTTTTTTCTGTTTGGCTGCTGTCACACATTAAAAGATGCTTTTTCTTTTTTTAAGCAAAAACTAGTTTTTGCATCACCATATTTTGAGAGCTATAATTTTTCCATATTTCGGGCAACTCAATCATGTGAGGGCTTGTTTTTTGCGGGACCATTTGCCGTTTTTATTGGTACCATGACATTTTTTGATCGCTGTCTGTTCTGATTTTTGAGAGTCAGAATTAACAAAAAACAACAATTCAGTAGTTGTTTTTATGTTTTGGGTTTTTTTTATGCCGTTCTGTGAGTGGTAAAATTGATAAGGCAGCTTTATTCTTCGGGTCAGTACGATTACATCGATATCATATTTATATATTTTTTATATTTTAGCGCTTTTACATAATAAAAACTATTTTATAGAAAAAATCACTTATTTTTGCATCACTTTATTCTGAGAGCTACAACTTTTTCATTTTTCTGCTGATGGAGCTGTATGGTGGCTCGTTTTTGTGGGACAAGACGATATTTTCAGCATATAATTTTTATTAACATTAATTTTATTCCACTTTTCATTCGGCGGTATGATGACAAAACATAGTTTTTTGCCTCATTTTTTTTGCAGTGTTCACTAAAGGGATTAACTAATAGTACAGTTTTATAGATTAAGTCATTCCGGGCATGGCAATACGTGTACTTTTGTTGTTTCATAAAAATATTTATTTATGGGCACAATACATTTGTATTTTTTTAAATTATTTGGGATTTAAAAAAATATATATTTTGCCAGTTTGTTTTCACTTTTTTTCTTTGTCCCACTATAGGACTTTCACTTTTTGCAGTCTGATTGCTTGTAATGCATAGCAAACAGTCAGCGCTGCACTGACAAACTTGCTATATGTAAGCAAGTTTGCTAGCTCTGATGATCCGGATGTGACATTGGGTCACCATTGCAATGATCGGCCCCTCGCGATGATGGTGCAGGGGTGCCGATCGTAGAGCAGAGGTGGCTCCATCTCTCTGCTTGCCTGCTAAATACTGCAATCGATGTTGATTGTAGTATTTAGCGGGTTAAAGTGTCGGGAGCGGTGTGGGCACTACCCCTGAATGCCAGGCGACAGCTGCCAGAATCATCTGACACCCGGCGGCGATCGAGCACACAGCCTCTTTTGCGCCCACAATCGCCATGACATATCCATACATCCAAGGTCAGTAAGTACCACGCAACCTGGACGTATGAATACGTCAAAGGTCATAAAGGGATTAAGAAAAATATGGATTTCTCTGGAATAAGATATCGGATCACAGACATGAAAGGTACAATTTTATACAACTTCCTACTCCTACATGTCCATATATGCCCTACATGGCTTAGGAGGGTTGATCCTACAGACAGATTCCCTTTAAACGCGAGATTGGGTTTTGGGTTCCTTTAGAAACCAGGGACCTCCTCACTGAACTCCAATTAAAGGCTTGCAAAAACATTTGAGAAAAGCTGGCTGAACCTGCTGATTTTGGGTCAGAGGCTACATATAGTGTTTCTCAATCGAATGAATGACAGAAATTCCCACAAAAAAAGTCTGTCCCAGTATCGCCCCACTCCTGAAGCCACCAGCTTACTACAGCAGCGATCCTGCCTCTTGGGACCCCACTCCACCGCAGCTGCCCCTCCTGGTTAGCTATCGTAGAAGCAGACTAAGACGCAAGTGCATAGCCCCAGAGTCCTGGTCGTTGCAGTATTGTCGCTCTTCCACCAGGGGGAGTGATGGTACATCTGATGGTACTAAAGGAGTTCACCTGACCAGGTATCACAGTCACACACTACACTTCACACTCCGGCCACCAGGGGGAGCAAAAGGTTCTATCTATTAGGCCACTCCTCACACTCGGGTAAAACTGGGGGTTGGATAGGAAGTTAGTCAGAAAGCTACCTGGGTTCGACCCAGAGAAGACCTGTCAGGCAGACAGGGGGAGAAGGAGGAATATCTGAGCTGTAGACAAAGGTCCCTGTCAGGGGTGGGATCCTGACAGAGACATAGCAAGAGATAGAACGTTACGGAGCTGCGCCTGCACCTCATTGCGGCAGCATCTTAAGAAAGGACAAGAAGCGAAGTATATTGTGGAGAAGTGAGAAACGAGATCACAGCACAAGGAGATAATACCAGGAGGAGTCCTGCCTTAAGATCGGCAACATCCTTCTGAGGCGCGTAGCCGGTGGCCGGAACACCGAGGGAGTAATAGGCTCTACGCATTACTTCAAACAACAGCAGGACAGTTAATTCCAAGTAGGCTGCCCAACCTTTAACCTAATGAAGACAACGGAGGCAAATTGTGGGAGAGGGGCGTCACTAGGGTCCCTATAAAATAGCTCCAGGCCTACCCCGTCATACGGTCATCCTATCCATACCATCTGGGGGACGGAGAGAAAGAACATCAGAAATATACACGACAGTTGTGAGGACTATCCCGTGGTGCTCAGCAGGGAGGTACTACAACACACAGGCGCTAGTAGGAAGGCTACTGATTTCCACCTGCAAAGGGAACTCTGGATGTGCCTTCGGACTGGCCGGACTCAGCCAGCCCTGTGAACGGTACTCTGGACTGTGGATGCTGAAGTCTTCAGTAAAAGGTAAAGAGACTGCAACCTTTGTGTCCTCGTTATTCATCGCACCCTACAACATCCACCATTACCACCTGCTCATCAAGGGAAGCCCTGGGGACATACTTGACCTGTGGGAAGGTATACCATCTAGCTGCCATTCCATCACCCCAGCAGACCCCTAGCAGAGTCGGTCACCCTGACCGAATACCAAAGGTGGCGTCACGAACACTTGACAAACTATGACCTTTAATTGGGCGCCCCTTAGCAGGGCCACGGACCGGGTCAGGCCACCGTGACATCCCCAGAACCGAGACAGAGGGACCCGGTACCGAGTACCCCACTGCCCTGCGCCTGGGGGCGATCCACACTATCATTTTATAGAATTTTTTTACTATTTTCCTACAAAAAAATGCATCTTATGGTCTGATGCGTCCTATAGTCCACAAAATACAGTAATACCATCACTTTATGAGATGTCAGCCATTCCTGCACTGTGAATACAAGGGCAATGTGTGAGGCTGGTACATGACGTAGATAATGGGAGAGCACAATTTCTGAGGTAAAACTTCCCTCTAGAAAAATAGAAAAAATTGGAGTCTGGCTCAATAGGAGCGGATTTTCCTTTTCTTTTTCAAAAGAAAATATACTGCATACAAAAGAAAAATTTACATGGTTGACATGACCCAGTCAACACGTTTCAACTGCACTAAGCAGTCTTACTCATGAGTCATGAGGAACTGTGAGGACCTTATCAGAAGCCATAGGCAGTAAGGGACTACAACACCACGAAAACCATATAAAGAAGCAGGTACATGCATATAAATGTAGGATCACCACACAAAATCCAAAAAGTTTCAAAAAATACAAATTTTTATTTTGCACACCAAAAGAAAACAGACAATACACACTATTAAAAACATTTAAAACTTATTCCACACTGGAAAATACTTGTTAGATCCAAATAGTATCAAATTTAAATGCAGCATACAAAAATATATAATTACATATAATAATGATGCCCGAATGTGAATTACCACTGCACCTAATCTTGCCCGGACTATACCTCTGCACTTAGGACTATGAGGACGGTAGTGGACTCTGAGACGGTATAGGGTGAAGTATGAACAGCACTTGAGCTAGATATTTTTCTGCATGGCCTGACCGGCCTGCTACTTCCAGGATATAGGGGAGTATTTGTCAGGTTGCCTGTATCCCTAGGGACTCTATATGGGAACATACTAATGCATATATAATGTACATGTGGGCATTTATGGCCAGCACCATTGTTCATTAGGCTACCTATGCTGTGTCTTGGGTTATTTTTTTTTTCCCCCAGGTTGAACTCTGGCTCTGCTTTTCCCCTTTTGACTACTCCAGTCCCTATCCAATGGTTTATATATATATACTAGGTGTATTGAATAACAAGGAGTGTATTGTTGGTCTCCTCTTTGTGCAGTGGTAATTCACATTCGGGCATCATTATTATATGTAATTATATATTTTTGTATGCTGCATTTAAATTTGATACTATTTGGATCTAACAAGTATTTTCCAGTGTGGAATAAGTTTTAAATGTTTTTAATAGTGTGTATTGTCTGTTTTCTTTTGGTGTGCAAAATAAAAATTTGTATTTTTTGAAACTTTTTGGATTTTGTGTGGTGATCCTACATTTATATGCATGTACCTGCTTCTTTATATGGTTTTCATGAGTTTGTTTTACATGCATGGTGGTGATCCCAGACAAGTACTGATACAATAGTATGTGATGGTGCCCACTTAAACATATATATTTCAGGACTACAACACCACCGCGCTTTGAGGAAGTCTTTCATCTCCACCTGGTAAAGGGGACTCTGGATTTGCTTCCAAGCAGGCCGGACTCTGCCTGTACCTGTGATCTGGTGCCCTGGACTGCGGTTGCCTGAAGCCTACAGTAAACCAGGTAAAAAAAGACTGCAAACCTGTGTGCTCCGTTCTTCACTGCACCTCTCACCATCTTCACCTATACACCGGGAGTCCTGGGGACCAACTTCACCTGTGGGAAGTTATACCATCTAGCTGCCATATCATCACCCCAGAGGACCCTTTTAAGCAGTGTCGGTCCCCACTGACCGAATACCACAGGTGGCATCACAAACACAAACTGTAATCAATTTCCCTTTTACATGGGCGCCCAGGGCCACATACCGGGTCGCCGCCGTGCCACATCCCTTTAAGTACCGGACCCGGTACCGAGTATCCCCATTGCCCTGGTGAGCGACTCATATGCACTATATTTTCTTTCGAAAAAGAAAAAGAAAAGGAAAATCCAGTCCTGTTGAGCCAGAGTCCAATTTTTTCTATTTTCCTTGATGTGAGGCCAGGGTGAGGCCGGTGTCTGAGCCCCAGGTGGATGAGCATAGAGCAACTAGGTGAGCTGGAATCAAGTTTTTATAAAACTTCCCTCTGTATGTGATGTAGATGACACTACAACAGTACATGAGGCAGATAATGGAGGAGCACAATGTCTGAGGTAAGACTTCCCCTCTGTATGTGATGTAAAGTACGTAACAGTACATGAGGCAGATAATGGAGGCGCACACAATGTCTGAGGTAAAACTTCCCTCTGTATGTGGTGTAGATGACACTACAGCAGAACATGAGGTAGATAATGAATATAAATATAGACAATAAAAACTCCAAGATTTGAGGATGCCCTCCTTCCTACAGCTATGCATCCCCTTCGCCTAGTACTCCGGGGAGTTCATTAGCGGTCCATTAGCACGGACGTCTGCATGAGCCCTAAAGAGCACCTCTTGCTGTTTTACAAGTCATTGATTTGTATGGCTATAACATCCCTGGGCAATGAACAGCCAGAAGCCGGGGGTTTCTAAAGCCTTGCCCGCTGAGCGATGGAGAGGGAGGCTTCCCAGACTAGGTCGTACCAGTATTTCGAACAAAATATGCCATCTGGTTACATTTAACACTGAACCAAAACATCAGAGAAAGAGATTTCAATTCCCAAATCACATCACGTTTCCGGCCCAGGACATCTGATTTCACTATAGCTGCCAATGACAATTAGGAACACGCTCACAAATAGACAAGTCATTACGGGGCCTCTGATGACTCTGCTTTTCTTCATGTAATTAGGCATATTGCTGTCAGCTCGCTCGGACCTGGTCCAAGCAGGCAAAACGTTGTCACTAGTCGTGTACAAGGATCTTAAAAAATTCATTAACATCCATAATGACAGACAGATAGCGCTTGAATATTAACGTCATTGTGGATGGAAAATGAATTACAAACTTACAACTTATTGTAGATATATATATATATATATATATATATATATATATATATATATCCATACTACTACAGTAATGCTACAAGTTAGTGAATAATCAGTATATCTTCAGTATATACATGGGACTAGACAACAGTGTACTTACTGGAGCCGAATACGAGTCAGTGTCACCTCCCGAGATGCAGCCCTGTCTGGGATCTGGTGTACAGCCCTAACAATGCCAGGAGATGCAGCCAGCAACGCTGTCCATTATATGTCACACCCAAAGCCACGTGGAAAGCACTGCATTTACTGCCAGACAGCTCTGTGGTGAACCTCGCAATATTCTGCTCCTGCCATATGAAATTATATAGTGAGGCTGTATAAAGAGGAGCAATATGGCTATAAGCACTCACCAAACCCCTTACGGCAGCACTTATACAGGGATGTATTTTTAGCCATCAGTCAGATTTTTTTCTTTTAGCGCTTTGCATATGAACATTTACTTTATACTTACCTCTATTCTTTCTGATGTAGCAGCTCTGAAATTAAAATTAAATTTCTAAGCGGTAGAAGATGTGTGGATTATTGTCTTGATTCTCAGTACGTTTCTAAGTAACTTGTGTAAGGAACAGAACAGAGACCGCATTGTGATATGGGGACTTGGGCTCAATGATAAAGTCCGACCCGCAGAACAAGATTATACGTCTGAAACAAGCCCATAAAAAAACCACCAAACTTCCTTCTAACACCCCAATGGGGGTGGTCTTTTATATATATATATATATATATATATATATATATATATATATATATATATATATATATATATATATATATATATATATATATATACACACAGTATATGAAAAGTCAGGTCAATTTGAGCTGTGACTAAGGGTTTTTCTACCTGAAACGTGTAAGCGTTGTTTTTTATCTACTATATAATTGTCTAAGGGTCACTTCCGTCTTTCTGTCTGTCCTTCTGTCTGCCTGTCTTTCTTTCTGTCTGTCACAGAAATCCCAAGTCGCTGATTGGTTGCGGCAAAACGGCCACGACGAATCAGCGACGGTCACAGTCCGGCGGCAAAATGGCCGCTCCCTACTCTCCTGCCGTCAGTGCCTGCTCCATACTCCCCCCAGTCAGCACTCACACAGTTAATGGCAGCGTTAACGGACCGCGTTATGCCGCGGTGTAACGCACTCCGTTAAAGCTGCTATTAACCCTGCGTGACCAACTTTTTACTATTGATGCTGCCTATGCGGCATCAATAGTAAAAAGATCTAATGTTAAAAATAATAAATAAAAATAAAAATCATTACATACTCACCTTTCGTGGGCCCCCGGATCCAACTGAGGCCTTTCCCGCTCCTCACGAGGGTTCGGTGACCGGTCCATGCATTGCGGTCTCGCGAGATGATGACGTAGCGGTCTCGCGAGACCGCTACGTCATCATCTCGCGAGACCGCAATGCACTCTTGGGATCGGAGCATCGCGAGGAGCATCGGCCAACGCCTCGGCTGGATCCGGGGGGGCGACGGAGGGCGAGTATATAACTTTTTTATTTTAATTAATTTTTTTAACAGGGATATAGTGCCCACATTGCTATATACTACGTGGGCTGTGTTAGATATTGCGTGGGCTGTGTTATATACTACATCTCTGTGCTATATACTATATGGGCTGTGCTATATACTACGTGGCTGTGGTATATATTACGTGGCTGTGCAATATACTACTTGGCTGTGCAATATATTATGTGGCTGTGCTATATACTATGTGTCTTTGCTATATACTACGTGTCTGTGCTATTTACTACGTGTCTGTGCTATATACTACGTGGCTGGGCAATATACTACGTGTCTGTGCAATATACTACGTGTCTGTGCAATATACTACGTGTCTGGGCAATATACTACGTGGCTGGGCAATATACTACGTGGGCTGTGCTATATACTATGTGGCTGTGGTATATATTACGTGGCTGTGCAATATACTACTTGGCTGTGCAATATATTATGTGGCTGTGCTATATACTACGTGTCTTTGCTATATACTACGTGTCTGTGCTATATACTACGTGGCTGGGCAATATACTACGTGGCTGGGCAATATACTACGTAGCTGGGCAATATAGTACGTGGCTGGGCAATATACAAAGTGTCTGTGCAATATACTATGTGGCTGGGCAATATACTACGTGTCTGTGCTATATACTATGTGGCTGGGCAATATACTACGTGGCTGGGCAATATACTACGTGGCTGGGCAATATACTACGTGGGCTGTGCTATATACTACATGGCTGGGCAATATGCTACGTGGCTGTGCTATATACTACATGGCTGTGTTATATACTACGTGGCTGTGTTATATACTACGTGGCTGTATTATATACTACATGGGCTGTGTTATACACTGTATACTACGTGGGCTGTGCTATATGCTACTTGGCTGTGCTATATTTCTCTGCTGTATCTGTGCATCATGAATCGTGGCATGTGTTAAAGAGGGGGGCCCACTGAGACTTCTTTCGCCCAGGGCCCTCAAAAACCTGGAGCCGGCCCTGGCTTCACTGATTGGTCTCGCCCAGCCGTGAACAATCAGCGACAGGCGCAGTCTTCGCTAATTGGTCGCGGCCGGCGGGCTGAATCCTGTGTATAAATTGTTTCTGAAAACTTCATAAATAAACTACATACATATTCTAGAATACCCGATGCGTTAGAATCGGGCCACCATCTAGTATTATATATGTGTGTATATATATAAGCACATTCTGCCAATTTTTATTTATTCTATATGATTACAGTCAAAGTTTTACCTCCTTTCCTTTGGTGCTGGAGAATATCCCCTTTTAGGATCATTGAGAACTATTTGGCCTGGAAACCAGACCAGTGCATGCTCTGTGTACCACACCCAGACCACAAACTGTCTACTATGGAGGTCTCCTGTGATACTTATCTCTAACACTGGAGTGGTGAGCTGAACTGACACTTTTTCTATTTTTTTGTACAATTTAGTTTAATCAATGTTCACACTTCCTTTCAGACATTCTAATTTTCAGTTCTGTTTTGAGGAACAGTAGGGCTATTTGCACATGTTGCGGATTCGTGTGCAGATTTTTCTGCACCGTTTTTAAAAAATTCGCAGGTAAAACGCCATGCGTTTTACCTGCGGATTACCCGCAGATTTACTGCGGATTTCCTGCATTTATGTGCGGATTTCACTTGCGGTTTTACTGCGGATTTCCTGCATTTTTGTGCGGATTTCACTTGCGGTTTTAAACCTGCGGATTCCTATTGAGGAGCAGGTGTAAAACGCTGTGGAATACAAAGAATTGACATGCTACAGAAAATACAACGCAGCGTTTCCGCGCTGTATTTTCCGCACAATAGGCACTGCGGATTTTGGTTTTCCATAGGTTTACATGGTACTGTAAACCGCATGAAAAACTGCTGCGAATCCGCAGCAGCCAATCCACTGCAGATCCGCAGCCAAATCCGCAACGTGTGCACATAGCCTGAAAGGGAAGTAATGTGCAAAATGGATTTGTTGCATAACTGATGGAAAAGGAATCAGTAGGGCCTCATTAACTAAAATAGGGTCTGTTTAGTTTTGGCTATGTGCGAGTTTTTAAAATGAAAAACAAAAATCTGCCCAGTATTTTATTTTTTTCTGCTATAAAAGCAAACACATAAAGGAACCCAGATGGACCCCATAATAATTGATAGTTACCTGCTTTTGTTTGCATTAGATACATCTTGAAGATTTATTCTTTAAAAGAGAACAGACACATGAAATGTCTGAATGTACATGTGAACATAGACTAAGGAGCTAGAGGATGTCAACAATTAGAAGCACATGACAAATATAAATAACTAGATGGTGGCCCAATTCTAATGCATCGGGTATTCTACAATATGTATGTAGTTTATTTATGAAGTTTTCAGAATAATGCAATTTATACACAGGATTCAGCCGGCCGGCCGCGACCATTTAGCGAAGCGTGGTTCAAATTCTGCGCCAATTCGTGGCCGGACTGCGCCTGTTGCTGATTGTTCGCGGCTGGGCGTGACCAATCAGTGAAGCCAGGGCCGGCTCCAGGTTTTTGAGGGCCCCGGGCGAAAGAAGTCTCAGTGGGCCCTCCTCTTTAACACATACCACGATTCATGATGCACAGATACAGCAGAGAAATAAAGCACAGCCAAGTAGCATACAGCCCACGTAGTATATAACACAGCCCACGTAGTATATAACACAGCCCACATAGTATATTACACAGCCACATAGTACATTGCACAGCCATGTAGTATATAACACAGCCACACAGTATATAGCACAGCCACATAGTATATTGCCCAGCCACGTAGTATATAGCACAGCCCACGTAGTATATTGCCCAGCCATGTAGTATATTGCCCAGCCACGTAGTATATTGCACAGACACGTAGTATATTGCCCAGCAACGTACTATATTGCCCAGCCACGCAGTATATTGCCCAGCCACGTAGTATATTGCCCAGCCACGTAGTATATAGCACAGACACATAGTATATAACACAGGCACGTAATATATTGCCCAGCCACATAGTATATAGCACAGACACGTAGAATATAGCACAGACACGTAGTATATTGCCCAGCCACGTAGTATATAGCACAGACACGTAGTATATAGCACAGACACGTAGTATATAGCACAGCCACGTAATATATTGCACAGCTACGTAGTATATTGCACAGCCACGTAATATATACCACAGCCACATAGTATATAGCACAGCCCATATAATATATAGCACAGAGATGTAGTATATACCACAGCCCACGCAGTATCTGACACAGCCCACGTAGTTTATAGCAGTGTGGGCACCATATCCCTGTTAAAAAAAGAATTAAAATAAAAAATTGTTATATACTCACCCTCCGTCGGCCCCCCGGATCCAGCCAAGGCATTTACTGATGCTCCTCGCGATGCTCCGATCCCAAGAGTGCATTGCGGTCTCGCGAGATGATGATGTAGTGGTTTCGCGAGACCGCTACGTCATCATCTCGCGAGACCGCAATGCATGGACCGGTCACCGGAACGTCACGAGGAGCGGGAAAGGCCTCGGCTGGATCCGGGGGCCCATGGAAGGTGAGTATATAATGATTTTTTATTTTTTTTAACATTAGATTTTTTTTACTATTGATGCAGCATAGGCAGCATCAATAGTAAAAAGATGGTCACACAGGGTTAATAGCAGCTTTAAAGGAGTGCGTTACACCGCGGCATAATGCAGTCCTTTAACGCTGCCATTAACCCTGTGTGAGCGCTGACTGGGGGGGGGGGGGGAGTATGGAGTGGGCACTTACGGCAGGAGAGTAGGGAGCGGCCATTTTGCCACCGGACTGTGCACGTCGCTGATTGGTCATGGCCGTTTTGCCGTGACCAATCAGTGACTTGGGATTTCCGTGACAGACAGAAAGAAAGACAGGCAGACAGAAGGACAGACAGAAAGACGGACGTGACCCTTAGACAATTATATAGTAGATGATGTTCTTCATTAGATTAGCCATCTTTTCCTTGGTTGAACTTGAACTTGATTGAATTTGCTTTTTTGCAACTAAAGTATAGGATTGTCTGCCCAGCAGGTCCTAGTTACAATATATTGAGCAAACGTAACCCATTCACAACATATGATCTATATTTGTGTCATATGTGACATCCCCGACTTTGATGCAGGCTTCGGTGCTGAGCCCACATCTTTCCACCCACATGACAGCTGATTTAATTAGCTTTCATGTGCCTTTAGCAGTGGCTGGTGGATGGGAGCTCCACGCACGGCTGTTAACCAGTTAAATTCAACACATGTCAGGCGGAAGCACGTCTTAAATCTCACCCATCGTCACCCTTGTCATGTGATTGGGGGTGCTGATGGGTTGTCATGACAGTTAGGGGTCTGCCTTAGACCCCCGTGCCTGTCATTATGATACTCCTGTGAACGCCGGCTTGTGGTTTGTGATTTCTGCTATACTGAAGCACTGCTATGTGTAACACAGGCAATCGGACGACCGCAGCTTCAGGTCTTCTAAGGGGACTATGCAATATAGTAAAAAGTGAAGAAAAAAAGTTAAAATCAGCCCCCTTTTGTCCTATTGAAAATAATACAATAAAAAAATTAATAAATACACATTTTTTTTTATAGCTGTGTTTAGAAATGTCCAATCTATTAAAGTATTAATTAAATTATTCAGATTAGGAAACGGCGTAACGAGAAAGAAAATCGAAACGCCAAAATTTAATTTTTTTTTGTTGCCATAACATTTCAATACAATGCAAAAACAGGAGATTGAAACATCATATCTACCCCAAAATGGTATCAGTAAAATGTCAGCTCAGAGCGCAAAAAATAAGCACTCGAACAGCCCCAGATCCCGAAAAATGGAAACGCTTCAGGTCTCAGAATATGTCAACAAACGCAAATTCTTTTTTTTATACAAATTTTTCATTATTTTTTAACCACTTAAAAAACAAACTCAAGGACCTCTATGGTTACTGTCCTGACACATCGCCGACCCCCGATCATGTGACAGGGGTCGGCGATGCGCTCATTTCTGGCCGCCCGGCCGGAAGCGGTAGTTAAATGCCGCTGTCTTTTTGACAGCGGCATTTAACAGGTTAATAGCGGCGGGTGAATAGCGATTTCACCCGCCGCTATTGCGCGCACATGTCAGCTGTACAAAACCGGCTCACCGCCGGTGCCCACATCAAAGGGGGAGACACGACATGCGCCGTACTATTACTGCGCATGTCGTGAAAGGGTTAATATGTAGATAGCTGTTAAATCCTGAAAATCTGCCTCCAGACCTTATTTTAACCCCTTACACCTGGAGCTTTTTTCCGTTTTGCGTTTTTCTTTTTCGCTCCCCTTCTTCCCAGAGCCATAACTTTTTTATTTTTCCATCAATATGGCTACGTGAGGGCTTGTTTTTTGCGGGACGATTTGTTTGTACTTTTGAACGATACCATTGGTTTTACCATGTCGTGTACTAGAAAACGGGAAAAAAAATTCCAAGTGCGGTGAAATTGCAAAAAAAGTGCAATCCCACACTTGTTTTTTGTTTGGCTTTTTTTACTAGGTTCATTAAATGCTAAAACTGACCTGCCTTTATGATTCTCCTAAGGAGTGAAAAAAAATTCCAAACTTTGTTAAAAAAAAAAAAAAGTGCTATTTTCCGATACCCGTCGCGTCACCATTTTTCGTGATCTCAGGTTGAGTGATGGCTTATTTTTTGTGTGCCGGGATGACATTTTTAATGATACCATTTTGGTGCAGATACAATCTTTTGATCGCCCATTATTGCATTTTAATGCAATGTCATGGCGACCAAAAAACCATCATTTTGGCGTTTTGACTTTTTTCTCACTATGCCGTTTAACAATCAGGTTAAGCGATATCACATATGTGTTTGATTTTATTTTTATTGTTTTATTTTAAATGGGGTGAAAGGGGGGTGATTTGAACTTTTACATTTTTTTAACTTTTTAATATTTTTAAAAGCATATTTTTTGTTACTTTTGGCATGCTTTAATAGTCTCCATAGGAGACTAGAAGCTGCCATAGCCCAATCGGCTCTGCTACGTAGAGGCAATGTTCAGATCGCCTCTATATGTCCGGAGACACACTGCTGCGAGATGCGGCCGAGTCTCGCTGGTTAAAAGCAAGCTGTGGCACCGGCACTCCGGAGCGGAGCGTGCAGCTGCATAGCAATACATGGAGCTGCACGCTCTGCTCCACAGTGCCGGTGCCACAGCTTGCTTTTAACCAGCGAGACTCGGCCGCATCTCGCAGCAGTGTGTCTCCAGCCTTTAGCAGATTTACTGACTTGCTATAAGCAGCCATCACTGGGTGGCTCTCACAGCAAGCCGGCACTGACAACCATAGAGACCTCAGGTTGTCATGCCAACATACCGGTGACCCGCGATCACGTGACGGGGGATCACTGGTGCGCGTGACGGGGGATCACTGGTGTGCGTATTTCTGGCCCAATGGCCAGAATCACAATTTAAATGCCACTGTCAGAGTTTGACAGCGGCATTTAACTGGTTGATAGCCGTGGGTGGATCGCAATTCCACCCTCGGCTATTGCGGGCACATGTCAGCTGTTCAAAACAGCTGACATGTCCCCGAAAAGATGTGGGCTCACCGCCGGCGCCCACATCAAAGGGAGGGAGACCGACATGGGCATAAATGTACGCCCGATGTCAGTAAGGGGTTGAAGGGAGTCTTTCAGCAGGTTTTTACTACCTCATCTGTGAGCAGCATGATGTAGGCAAAGAGACCCTGAATCCAATGATGTTTCATTCAGGGTGCTTTCACATTGCATTTAGGCACACGTTCGCCATCTCCAGTCATTGTGGATGTAAATTTGGAATTTCAAATAGTCAAGATCGTTGATTCTCGCTTAGTTCATCGGTCGCTTCAGTATCTGGTACACTGGAAGGGATACGATCCTGAAGAGAAGATGTGGGTACCAGCATTTGACGTCCATGCGGATAAGCTGATCCGGTCTTTTCATGTGGCACAACCGATAAACCTCGTAGGTAATGTCACAGGTTTACTGTGACAGAGAGGAGCCAGAAGACTGCAGCGTTTGATTTCTCTTACTCGTAAACTGATTAGAAGCACTTCACCTTCAAATTAAACGGTGTAAATTTCTTTTAGCAGAGCAGGGGTTAAAGGGAATCTGTCACCTCATTTTGGCCCTATAAACTGCGGCCACCGCCATCTGGGGCTTATATACAGCATTCTGTAATCCTGTAGATAAGCCCCCGATGTAACCTGAAAGATAAGAAAGACAAGTTAGATCATACTCACCCAGGGGCGGTCCCGATTTGGTTCGGGTCCGGCACCTCCCATCTTCATACGATGTCGTCATCCTCCTTGCTTCTGTTGCGGCTCCTGCGCAGACGTACTGATTTGATCTGTTGAGGGCAGCGAAAAGTACTGCAGTGCGCAGGTGCCGGGCCTCTCTGACCTTTCCCAGCACCTGCGCACTACAGTACTTTGCTCTGCCCTCAACATAGCAGAGAATTACGCCTGCGCAGGAGCCGCAACAGAAGCAAGGAAGAGGATGTCATCGTATGAAGATGGGAGGCACCGGACCCGGACCTGCGACGCCCATCGGACCCAGACTGCCCCTGGGTGAGTATAATCTAACTTGTTTTTCTTATCTTTCAGGTTACATCAGGGGCTTATCTATAGCATTACAGAATGCTGTAGATAAGCCCCTAATGGTGGTGGCCGCAGTTTATAGGGCCAAAATAAGGTGACAGATTCCCTTTAATCTGCTCAGTTGAGAGCTCCTAGAGACTTTCCTGCATTAAGGCTCTCAGCTGTGCACGGTTAACCACTCCCATCTCCTATATAATTTGGGCCCTGGCTAGCAGTCATTGTCAGAGTTAGCTTATGCTGCATGGCTAGAGGTTGTTGGTGCTTATTTTTGGAGAAAGGCATTCGGTGGATTTACCTATGTTGCTAGGTTTTGAGTGTGTGATAACCTTTCTTCTACTACTTTGATTTAACCTCATCTTCCACTCCCCGATGCATTACTATGCTATGGAGTGTGAGTATATTTGTATGTTTGGTGTATTTCCCCAGCCTAATACTGATTTTATTTTTTTTAATCAAGGAATTCTGTCCTCTAAAAAAACAAATGAAAGTGGACAGCCCTTGTAATAAATATTTGTGCCAATTTTCATTAAAGGAAATTATACCACAAAACTGGTATAGTACATTTATTTTTTCATAGTAGAAAGTTACTGATGAAACACTAATGGTGAAACCTGACACATTGACCAAACACTGATGAAACTTGGAAGAAAAAAATTTGATGACACTTTTTAGCATGCGAAAAAAATCACGGACGTCTGAGGCCTAGCAGTGGTTGCTGCTACCAGGAATACATATAACTGAAACTGTTCATATTCACTTCCTGAACAAAAAAGTGCAAAAAAACCTAGTTTATCAGTCACAGTACACCTTTACATTAGGTCTTCCCCTTTTCTAAACAGAAAGCTGAAAACAAATGACTTAAAGGAGTTGTCGGCGCTTACCACGAAAATCTGCAAGTGATGCGCTGTGATGACTCTGTTGTCGGGTGTCCCAAGACCAGGGGCTCCTTCCCTGTCCATAACGCTAGGGGCGGCCTAGGTCGCCCTGTTTCCCCTATTACTTTTGATGGGAAAAAAATGCCGGGGCCATTTGCCTTGCCTTAGCTTCTGAATCCGCCCTCACTCTGTACCCTTCCCCCACCCAGAGGAGTAATAGTTTACCATAATACATCAACAAGACTAACAAGGTAATACGAACAGGGATAAAGGAAAATATCAATAATACAAATATACACATATAAACAACAGAGGTAAACAGGGGAGTGGAGGATGGGGTTTACTCCTTTGCGACATGCGCTGTGCTAGTACTGCGTTCATGCCCAGAGCAGTTAGTACGGTGCCACGATTACACGGCCTCATGCTGAGCGCATTGGCGATCGCGTGCGGGTGTCAGCTGTATGTGACAGCTGACACCCCGCAGCAACGTCCACAATCGGTGCTAGCACCGATCGTGGGCATTTAAACCCTCTGATGCCGCTGTCAGTAACGACCCGCTCTATAAAGCTGCCCCACTAGTTAACCCCTTCAGTGAACACAAAATAAATGAAAAACGAGGCAAAAAACAATGCTTTATCATACCGCCGAACAAAAAGTGCAATAAAACGCGATCAAAAAGATGGATGTAAATAAAAATTGTACCTCTGAAAAAGTCATCTTGTCCCGCAAAAAACAAGCTGCCATACAGCTCCATCAGCAGAAAAATAAAAAAGTTATAGCTCTTAGAATGAAGCGATGCAAAAATTATAATTTTTTTCTATTAAATAGTTTTATTGTGTAAAAGCACCAAAACATAAAAAACATATAAATGAAATATCGCTGTAATCATACTGACCCGAATAATAAAGCTGTCTTACCAATTTTACCACATGCGGAACGGTATAAAAAAATATAACTGAATTGCTGGTTTTTGTTAATTCTGTCATGCAAAAATCAGAATAGAAAGCGATCAAAAAATGTAATGTGCCCGAAAACGGTACCAATAGAAACGTCAGATAATCCTGCAAAAAACAAGCCCTCACATGTTGGTCGAAATATGAAAAAATTATAGCTCTCAAAATATGGTGATGCAAAAACTAGTTTTCGCAATAAAAAGTGTTTTTTAGTGTGTGACAGCAGCCAACCATAAAAACCCGATATAAATCTGGTATCTCTGTAATTGCACCGACCCGAAAAAAAAAAGTCACCTAATCACTTATACTGCACAAGGAACGGCATAAAAAATAAATAAAACCAATTCTTCACATGCTGTTGATTTTTTCATTCTGCCTCCCAAAGATCGCAATAAGGCTCGGCGCACAATTATCCTGCATTCTGCGCTGAGTGCTTACATCAGGGTTTCCGTGTAAATCTCTGAAATATGTGATTTAGACAGAATCTCTGGCAGAAGATTCCCTATAATGAGGCAGATGGAGGCATTGTAGGCGCAATAGGACCTGTGATCCGGCGGTGTCCGTCTTTTTAGGATTGCATAAAAGTGCCGTCGCCACAGTTTTGTGCACTTCTGAAAAAAAGGACACTGTGGAAAAGAGGTCAGACAGAGTCCAGAGTAACTCTGTTGCCTCATTATAGTGAATGGATCCATCAGGGGGGGGTTCATCTGAGTCATGTCACTCAGAGATTTAGATGGAAACCCCAAAGTAAGTGGTCAGCGTAGAGCGCCGGATAACTATGTTCCCAAACGTTATGTAAAATGTTCCCGATAAAAGCTTCCACTCAATCCACAAAAAAAGCAAGTCCCCACTCAGATATGTTATCTGTTAACGGAAATATAGGGGGCTTCAAGGCTTTGGAAAAGCAAATGGCTCCTCATTTGCCGAAAGAAATTCAGCAAATTCTCAACTCCCAAATCCAAATACTCCCCTCCCTTGCGTGTCTCCAGAAGCATGAGCTGGGTACAATGTACTGGTCACTACAACGGCAGTTTGCAATTTTCACTCAGCATCCACTGCTGCCTGTTTTTGGAAAACAAAACACCCATGGAGTCACTACATCTCTAGATAAATTCCCAAAGGGTTATAATTTCCAAAATGGGGTCACTTTTGGGGGTTCAACTGTTTTGGCACCTCGGACTCTGCCAATGTAACATGGCACCCTCAAACAAGTGCAGCAAAATCTGCACTGTAATATGGTGCTACTTCCCTTCTGAGCTTTGCACTGTGCCTCAAAAGTAGTTTTCGACCACATATGAGGTATTGGTGAACTCAGGAGAAATTGCAAAACAAACTTTGGGGTCCATTTACTACTTTTGCCCTTGTTAAAATACAAAATTTGTAGCTAAAAAAAGATTTTTGTGGGAAAAATGTGATTTTTTTTATTTTCACGGCTTAACGTTATAAACTTCTGTGAAGCACCTGGGGGTTCAAGGTGCTCAATACACATCTAGATAAGGTCCCAAAGGAGTCTAGTTTCCAAAATAGTGTCACTTGTGGGGGGTTCTTACTCTTTAGGTACATCAGGGGTTCTTCAAACACAACATGGCATCCGCTAATTATTCCATCAAATGTTGCATTCAAAAAGTCAAATAGCTCCCCTTCCCTTTCAAGCCCGGCCTTGCGCCCAAACAGTAGTATTCCCCCACATATGGGGTATCGGCGTACTCAGGAGAAATTACACAGCAAATTGTATGGAGCAATTTCTCCTGTTACCCTTATGAAAATGCAAAATATGGAGCTAAAAAACATTTATTTGGAAAAATTAGATTTTTTTTATTTCCACAGCTCTACGCTCCAAACGCGACATGGCAACCACTAATTATTCCAGCATATTTTACATTCTAAAACTCAAATGGCACTCCTTCTCTTCCAAGGCCTTCCGTGTGCCCAAGCAGTAGATTTCCCCCACATATGGGGTATCACCATGCTCAGGACAAATTGCACAACAAAATGTATGACCCATTTTCTCCTGTTTCCCTTGCGAAAGTAAAAAAAATTAGGTCTAAAGAAACGTTTTTTGAAAGAAAAGTAAATGTTTATTTTTTACTTCCACATTCCAAAAAATCCTGTGAAGCACCTGAAGGGTTAATAAACTTCTTGGATGTGGTTTTGAGTACCTTGAGTAGTGCAGTTTTAAAAATGGTGTCATTTTGGGGTATTTTCTGTATTTAGGCCCTTCAAAGTCACTTCAAATGTAAGGTGGTCCCTAAAAAAATGGTTTTGCAAATTTTGTTGTAAAAAATGAGAAATCGATGGTCAACTTTTAACCCTTATAACTTCCTAACAAAAACAAAAATGTTTCACAAATTGTGCTGATGTAAAGTAGACGTGGGGGAAACGTTATTTATTAACTATTTTGTGCCATATGACTCTGATTTAAGGGTATAAAAATTAAAAGTTTGAAAAGTACAATATGTCACGAGAAAACAGACTCAGAATCACCAGGATCTGTTGAAGGGTTATTACCTCATAAAGTGACAGTAGTCAGAATTGTAAAAATTGGCCTGGTAATTAACGTGAAAACAGACTTCGTCTCAAAATGGTTAAACCAAAGCAGGAGAAGAAAGGGGATTATCACACATTCAAAACCTAGCAACAGTCACAGATAAATCCACCAAGCGCCTTCTCCAACAACAACCAACAACCACCTCCCAGCCATGCAGCATAAGCCAACTCTGACAATGAGTCCTAGCCAGGACCCAGATTATATAGGAGATGTGAGTGGCTATCAGTGCACAGCTAAGAGCTTTACCACAGGAAAGCTTCCAGGCAGTGGCGTAGGAAGGGGGGTGCAGGGGGGGCGGGCCGCCCCGGGCGGCACAGTGCGGGGGGGCGGCACAATGTGGGGGTGAGTCAGTGGCGTATCTAGGGGGGAGCAGCCGGCAGGGGGGCGCAGTCGGGCCGCCTAAAGCGGCGGTCCGCAGTGTCTCCCCCGGCGGCTGCATTCTGTCACCCCCCGCGCTGGGAGTCAGCTGTTCTCTGTGCCGACTGTCAAGCTGACAGCCGGCACAGAGAAGCTGCGGCGCGCCGGCTCCCAGTGTTCAATTGTACTCGTATCTGTGATGCGAGTACAATTGAAGCTCTGACTGCCGGGTCAGAGCGACGCCAGCAGCGTGATCAGGTCATGTGATCACGCTGCTGACGTCACTCACCTGCGCGGCAGAGCAGGAGATGCAGAGCGGTGGTAAGTGCTCCAATGGAGCTGAAGACACCGAAGGTGCAGGGGGGGATTTACTGTAAGTGGGAATGGGGGGGCATACATTGTGGGGGGGGGGATTTACTGTGAGTGGATGGGGGGGCATATATTGTGGGGGGGGGATTTACTGTGAGTGGATGGGGGGCATATATTGTGGGGGGAGGATTTACTGTGAGTGGGGATGGGGGCATATATTGTGGGGGGGATTTACTGTGAGGGGATGGGGGGCATATATTGTGGGGGGGATTTACTGTGAGGGGATGGGGGGCATATATTGTGGGGGGGATTTACTGTGAGTGGGGATGGGGGCATATATTGTGGGGGGGATTTACTGTGAGGGGATGGGGGGCATATATTGTGGGGGGGATTTACTGTGAGTGGGGATGGGGGCATATATT
Source organism: Ranitomeya variabilis (assembly GCF_051348905.1). NCBI lineage: Eukaryota > Metazoa > Chordata > Amphibia > Anura > Dendrobatidae > Ranitomeya > Ranitomeya variabilis. Next base: position 657,326,430 of record NC_135234.1, read on the forward strand.
GTGGGGGGGATTTAATGTGAGTGGGGATGGGGGGATATATTGTGGGGGGGATTTACTGTGACTGGGGGGGATTTAATGTGAGTGGGGATGGGGGGATATATTGTGGGGGGGATTTACTGTGACTGGGGGGGATTTAATGTGAGTGGGGATAGTGGGATATATTATTGGATTGGGGATTTACTGTGAGTGGAGATGGGGGGGATTTATTGTGGGGGGAGATTTAATGTGAGTGGAGATGGGGGATTGAATGTGTGTGGGGGGAGATTTGTCATGGGAATGGGGGGATTTAATGTGTGGGGGAGATCTGAGGACACAAAATGAAGAGCAAAGGGGGAGATGGGGGGCATATATGAGGAAACAGTATGGGGGATGGGTGCAGACAGCTTGGGGTCAAACGGGGGAATGTATGCAGACACAGTATGAGTAGCGATGTGAAAAACGTATGTGGACAGAGTACGGGGAGTGAGGGTGTTGGGATGTGTGCATGCGTAGCATGGGGGACAGTGTAAGGGCACAGCCAGGAGGGGATATGATACCAAGGAGGGGGAGTGTGATGAGAGAGTACAGTATAAATATTGGGTTCTATAGGGGGGACACAGTGTGAGAGGTCAGTGTGAAGAGGGGGCCGGTATGGAAATGAGAGGTCAGTGTAAAGAGCATGTACCATAAGAGGGACAGTGTGGGGGTCATGTTTTGTGCAGATAATATAGTGAGGGGCAGTTTTTTTATTCAGGAGCATTATAATGACACTTGTATCTTTAAGGGCATCATGTGGAGATTTTCTGCAAAAGAGCGGAGAAGATGGAAGTCTGCAGAGACGGCTGTGGATGAGAAAACTCATCATGGGGTCTGGACAAGATGAAGAAAAGAAGGAGAACGACTCCAGAGACGACGCCATCTATCAGGTACCTGGATTTAAATGTTATTTGTGATACTGACTAACTCTCATGTTTTTATTTATGTTAGGAGCATTAAAGGGGATGTCCAGGTTTGTGATGAGTCTGCAGTCATTCTTTGTGACTGCAGTCTTCTGACTTCTCACAGTGCGCCCTGCACACTGTCAGGATTCTCTGGTGCTGGCGATTTACATACATGCGGTCACGTGCTGACTAGACACGTGTGGCCTCACTCTATGAAAATGAACTGAGCGAGGCCGGGCACGTCTAGTCGGAATGTGGTCGGAAGTATACAAATCGCATGCTTGTGCTGACATGACTGTCCACCGGCAAGGGAGAATCCTAAAAGTGTGCAGTGCATTAGTTGTGAGAATTCAGAAGCTGCGATGTCAGGATTCAGCTCTGCAGGTTCCAGTAGTCGTCACATGGACACGTCACTCATATGCGATTTTCATACTCATGGTCCTGTAACAACGAGCTTCTCTTCTGCTTCTCTCAGTTTTTCACTGAACATTGGGAGCTTAAGGGCGAGGAGCTCGTCGGTACATGACTAAGTGTGAAAATCGCATACGTTCTGGGGGGGGGGGCGCCAAACTCGGGAACAGCCCCGGGCGGCAAAAGCTCTAGCTACGCCCCTGCTTCCAGGAACTCTCAACTGAGCAGATCAACCTCTGCACTGCAAAAATAAATGTACACGGCTTAATATGAAGGTGAATTGCTTCTATTCAGTGCAGGAGTAGGAGAAATCAGATGCTGCGATCTTCTGGCTCTTCTCTGTCACGGTAAACCCATGTGACACTACCTGTGTGAGACATGTAGTGACTGACAGTCTGCTCTCTTCTTGTGTATGTCTCACACTGGTAACGCCACTTTCCATTTAAAAAGCTCTTGAGGCAGATTCTAGGGAAGACCAGTGTCCAGCCCAGAGATCTTAACTTATTTTCATATTAAGAAAAATGTGGATATTTCGGGAATAACACATTGGATCACAGATATCAAGGTATAATTTTATTGAACTTCTCATGACCTACAAGCACATATAGACGGCTTAGGAAGGTTGATCAGTCCAACAGATTCCCTGTATCTAATACCTGTTTTTTTGAAGCATACCCACTTTGAAAAGAACACTTAAAAAAACTCTGTGTGCACATTCCCTTAGACTTTGCAGTTGCTATTCTGAGGGCAAGTTTGGAAAATTAATGTAGACATGAAATTTTAGTATGAACACAATCCTTAATGTTCATAAGGTGGAAAAACAAAAATGGTAAAAGTAGAGTTTATATGGTGCTTATCTTGTGAGGTGAGGTTTGTGATCTGGTTATGTCAGTGGAGTTACTGTCAAGACTAGAAAATAGGAAGAAACAGCCAACTGGGATTAGATCTTCCTATAATGGGCACTTGAAAGACACAACCAGACATGAATCTTGGTAAGAATACTTGACTGGATATAGACCACTAAACTTCCATTACCATATTATCAGAAGAGACACATGCACAGGAAAGTTTTCAGATTTCTCGTGCAATTTTTTTGGAATAACTCACATATTGTTCATGATAACATCATGGCTTCTTCTCTTAGGAGAACAACAAAAACTATTGTATGACGGTTCGTTTTTCAAACTGATCCCAAACAACCTCAACAAGACTCATTTTTTCAGGTTTATTCTTCTGATCCAAAAAATGCACCTGATGTAGATAAATGTTAATTTCTAATTTTGCTAATATCAACATGCAGGACAAAATGACTCCTAATTCCTGTGTGAGGTTCATCCTGTACATACCACTGAGCATATGTCTCAGTGTCTACCAATAAGCACACATAGACCATTAATACTGTACTGTAATAAAAATGCTCAATTTATACAGTCATGGAGAACAACTAGAAACAGTAAAATATTATTAAATGTGAAAAGTCTACATTTTTAAGTCTGATACCTTTTAATGGCAAACTGAAAAGATAACACATCGTAACTTTTGAGACTACTCAAAACTCTTCAGGCATAGTGCTGGGTATAGCTACCATGCCTGATGAAGAGATGCAAGTAGTCTCAAAAGCTTGCTCTTTGTTACCATCTTGTTAGCCATTGAAAGCTATCAACAATTGAGGACTCTCAAATTTCAATATTTTTCTATCTAATGGCTAACACGGCACAAAGATATATTTTTCATATAGAAACAGTAATACACATGCCAAACCTTGTGATCAGAAGGCTTCCCCTGTAGAGCAGGATTCAGGGCTGAGATCCACCTTTACCATTCACTATAGAATCTCTTCACCGGAAAATTAAAAAGTGGAGAGGAAAGAAAATAGGAGTTTTTCTCAGGATTAAGGTGATTCAGTTTGTGCAAACAGAGCGGCTATTTTCTTCCAGCACCTCACATTTGCCTGTGTTTGCATTGTCGTATCTCTTCCCAAGTCTGGAGCCAATCACAGATGTGATGACCCATTCATCCAACATATACAAATGAGATGGAAATCATCTGTTTGCCAGTATTCAAAACACCAGTATATGGAGGTCCAGTGTCCTTTCACATTTAACTTGCTCCCAGACCGCTCTCACTTTACCTTCTGTGATTGATTTTTTTTAAGTGCACTTTTTAGCTGATCAATAATTAATTGTGATGGATACTTTGTGGAAATGACCAGCATATTGTTTGGGGGAGAAACATTACATTTGTTGTGAGGACAATGTAGACAAGAACAACATTTTTTGATATTCTTCTCAAAAAGGAAATACCAATTTAGTTAGGGGGAATCTAATATTAAAGTTTGTTTATCTAGAATGGATATTCATCTATCTTCACCTTCTTCCATGGCTGGTGTCAAATCTAATCAGTATCAGACACTTGCTCCATTTTCATATTTTCCACAAATGGTCTTTTAACTGCGGCACTGCAGGTCTCCTTGGGTGGAACTCATTGAGAAGGTGAGCTAATATCTTCCTCTTTCCCACGCCTGCATGTCTCGCTGCTGTTCGACAGCTGCAACATATCCAGGGATTGCCCAACAGGCAGGCAATCCCTGCAAGTGTTGTGGCTGTCGAATAGCCACGAGACATGCAGCCACGGTGACTCAAACATATTTTTTGAGCACGTCGAAGTCACTCGGTTAGAACCCTAGCATGCTCAGATAATACGTTATTCAAGCACGATTGCTCATCACTATTATAGATTAATTACATACTTACTAACTTTTAGAATTGGCCATTGGAGAAAACATTTATAACTCCTGCATTGCTGGTTTCCTGCCAGCTGAGTATACCTTTGGACAGCAGGGTTTGCATCCAAGCATTACCCAACAAGTAATAATCTGAAAATGCTGCTTTCCAAAACCTTTTGGGAGGCTATACATTTTTGAGCCTGGGAGATTTGCCATTTCTTATGGAAGTTCAGGATGTCTCCCCTCTATTTTAACAGGTTGACAGGCATGCTTAATCTTCTGTTATCTGATCCTATCCTCACTAGTTCTTAGCACTGACTGCCCTAGGCTGAGATATAACAGACATTCTGGAATAGGTTATTAATCCCTTTTCAACATGCGCTATATATATATATATACAGCGCAGCGGGAGCTGTGTTCCCGCAAAGTTCTGTATACAGCTCTGGCAAAAATTAAGAGACCATCACATCAAAACCTTGTGATGGGCAGCCCAATCTTCAGACCTGAACCCCATTGAAAACCTCTGGAATGTAATCAAGAGGATGATGGATAGTCACAAGCCATCAAAGAAAGAAGACCTGCTTAAATTTTTGCCCCAGGAGCAGTGTGAAAGACTGGTGGAAAGCATGCCAAGACGCATGAAAGCTGTGATTAAAAATCATGGTTATTCCACAAAATATTGATTTCTGAACTCTTCCTGAGTTAAAACATTAGTATTGTTGTTTCTAAATGATTATGAACTTGTTTTCTTTGCATTATTTGAGGTCTGAAAGCACTGGATTTTTTTTCTGTAATTTTGACCATTTCTCCTTTTCAGAAAAAAATACAAAATTTATTGCTTGGAAATTCAGAGACATGTTGTCAGTAGTTCATGGAATAAATGAAAAATTTACATTTTACTCAAAAATATACCTATAAAGAGAAAAATCAAACAAACTGAACATTTTGCAGTGGTCTCTTATATTTTGCCAGAGCTGTATGTGCATATATATATATATACAGTACAGGCCAAAAGTTTGGACACACCTTCTCATTTAAAGATTTTTCTGTATTTTCATGACTATGAAAATTGTAAATTCACACTGAAGGCATCAAACTATGAATTAACACATGTGGAATTATATACTTAACAAAAAAAAGTGTGAAACAACTGAAAATATGTCTTATATTCTAGGTTCTTCAGACTAGCCACCTTTTGCTTTGATGACTGCTTTACACACTCTTGGTATTCTCTTGATGAGCTTCAAGAGGTAGTCACCGGAAATGGTTTTCACTTCACAGGTGTGCCCTGTCAGGTTTAATAAGTGGTATTTCTTGCCTTATAAATGGGGTTGGGACCTGTCATGAATCCCCAATGGCTAGGGATAGCACAGGACAAGCAAAGTACAAATAAATAACGGACGAGCTCTAGGGTGATGGAACCTGGGCTGACCGCTGCCCTACGCCTGACAAACGCAACTAGAGATAGCCAGGGAGCGTGCCTACGTTGGTTCTAGACGCCACGCACCAGCCTAAGAGCTAACTAGTACTGCAGAGAAAATAAAGACCTCACTTGCCTCCAGAGGAATGAACCCCAAAAGATATAGTTGCCCCCTCACATGTATTGACGGTGAAATGAGAGGAAGGCACACACATAGAGATGATATATATAGATTTAGCAAATTGAGGCCCGCTGTAAACTAGAAAGCAGAACGATACAAAAGGGGACTGAGCGGTCAGCAAAAAACCCTAATCAAAAAACCATCCTGAGATTACAAGAACCCATGTGCCAACTCATGGCACATGGGGAGAACCTCAGTCCACTAGAGCTACCAGCTAGCATAGAGACATAATAAGCAAGCTGGACAAAAAACCAAACAACTGAAAATCAGCACTTAGCTTATCCTGAAAGATCTGGGAGCAGGTAGGCAGGAACCAAACAGAGCACATCTGAATACATTGATAGCCGGCAAGGGAATGACAGAAAGGCCAGGTAAAATAGGAAACACCCAGCCTCTGATGGACAGGTGGAAACCAAAGGCCGCAACCCACCAAAGTCACCCAGTACCAGCAGTAACCACCAGAGGGAGCCCACAAACAGAATCCACAACAGTACCCCCCCCTTGAGGAGGGGTCACCGAACCCTCACGAGAACCCCCAGGGCGATCAGGGTGAGCTCTATGGAAGGCGCGGACCAAATCAGTCGCATGAACATCGGAGGCGACCACCCAGGAATTATCCTCCTGACCATAACCCTTCCACTTAACCAAATACTGGAGTTTGCGTCTGGAAACACGAGAATCCAAGATCTTCTCAACAACATACTCCAATTCTCCCTCCACCAGCACCGGAGCAGGAGGCTCAACCGAAGGAACAACGGGCACCTCATACCTCCGCAACAACGACCGATGGAACACATTATGAATAGCAAACGATGCTGGGAGATCCAAACGAAAAGATACAGGGTTAAGAATCTCCGAGATCCTATAAGGACCGATGAACCGAAGCTTGAACTTAGGAGAAGAGACCTTCATAGGGACAAAACGAGAAGACAACCACACCAAATCCCCAACAAGAAGTCGGGGACCCACGCGGCGACGGCGATTAGCAAACTGCTGAGTCTTCTCCTGAGATAACTTCAAATTGTCCACCACCTGATTCCAAATCTGATGTAGCCTGTCCACCACCATGTCCACTCCAGGACAATCCGAAGACTCCACCTGACCAGAGGAAAAACGAGGATGAAACCCCGAATTACAAAAAAAAGGAGAGACCAACGTGGCAGAACTAGCCCGATTATTAAGAGCAAATTCGGCCAGTGGCAAAAAAGCAACCCAGTCATCTTGGTCAGCAGAAACAAAACACCTCAAATAAGTTTCCAAGGTCTGATTAGTTCGCTCCGTCTGGCCATTCGTCTGAGGATGGAATGCAGACGAGAAAGACAAATCAATGCCCATCTTGGCACAAAACGTCCGCCAAAATCTAGACACAAACTGGGATCCCCTGTCAGAAACGATATTCTCCGGAATCCCATGCAAACGAACCACGTTCTGAAAAAATAAAGGGACCAACTCAGAGGAGGAAGGCAACTTAGGCAAGGGCACCAAATGAACCATCTTAGAAAAGCGGTCACACACAACCCAGATAACGGACATTTTCTGTGAAACCGGGAGATCAGAAATAAAATCCATGGAAATGTGCGTCCAAGGCCTCTTCGGGATGGGCAAGGATAACAACAACCCACTGGCCCGAGAACAGCAAGGCTTAGCTCGAGCACACACTTCACAAGACTGCACAAAGGTACGCACATCCCTAGACAAGGAAGGCCACCAAAAAGACCTGGCCACCAAGTCTCTAGTACCAAATATTCCAGGATGACCAGCCAACACAGAAGAATGGACCTCGGAGATGACTCTACTGGTCCAATCATCCGGAACAAACAGTCTTTCTGGTGGACAACGATCCGGTTTATCCACCTGAAACTCCTGCAATGCACGTCGCAAGTCTGGGGATACGGCGGACAATATTACCCCATCCCTAAGGATACCAGTAGGCCCAGAGTCTCCAGGAGAGTCAGGCACAAAACTCCTGGAAAGAGCATCTGCCTTCACATTCTTTGAACCTGGCAGGTATGAAACCACGAAATTGAAACGAGAAAAAAACAACGACCAACGAGCCTGTCTAGGATTCAAACGCCTGGCAGACTCAAGGTAAATGAGATTCTTGTGATCAGTCAAGACCACCACACGATGTTTAGCACCCTCAAGCCAATGACGCCACTCCTCAAATGCCCACTTCATGGCCAAAAGCTCCCGATTACCCACATCATAATTGCGCTCGGCGGGCGAGAATTTTCTAGAGAAGAATGCACATGGCTTCATCACCGAGCCATCAGAACTTCTCTGTGACAAAACCGCCCCCGCTCCAATCTCGGAAGCATCAACCTCAACCTGAAAAGGAAGTGAAACATCTGGTTGACACAACACAGGAGCAGAAGAAAACCGGCGCTTAAGTTCCTGAAAGGCCCCCACAGCCGCAGGAGACCAATTAGCAACATCAGCACCCTTTTTAGTTAAATCAGTCAAAGGTTTAACAATACTGGAAAAATTTGCAATGAACCGACGATAAAAATTAGCAAACCCCAAGAACTTCTGTAGGCTCTTAACAGATGTAGGTTGTGTCCAGTCACAAATTGCCTGAACCTTAACGGGATCCATCTCAATAGTAGAAGGAGAAAAAATGTACCCCAAAAAAGAAATCTTCTGGACTCCGAAGAGACACTTTGAGCCCTTCACAAACAGAGAATTGGCCCGCAGAACCTGAAACACCTTCCTGACCTGTAGAACATGAGACTCCCAGTCATCAGAAAACACCAAAATATCATCCAAATACACAATCATAAACTTATCCAGATATTCACGGAAAATATTGTGCATAAAGGACTGAAAGACTGACGGAGCATTGGAGAGTCCAAAAGGCATTACCAAATACTCAAAATGGCCCTCAGGCGTATTAAATGCGGTTTTCCACTCATCACCTTGTTTTATCCGCACCAGATTATACGCACCGCGAAGATCTATCTTAGTGAACCACCTAGCCCCCTTAATGCGAGCAAACAAGTCAGTCAATAATGGCAATGGATACTGATGTTTGACTGTAATCTTATTCAGAAGGCGATAATCTATACAAGGCCTCAGGGAACCATCTTTTTTTGCCACGAAAAAAAAACCTGCTCCCAGAGGGGACGAAGATGGACGAATATGTCCCTTTTCCAAGGACTCCTTAATATAATTCCGCATAGCAGTATGCTCTGGCAGTGACAGATTAAATAAACGACCCTTAGGGAACTTACTGCCAGGAATCAATTCTATAGCACAGTCACAATCTCTATGAGGAGGGAGCGAATTGAGCTTAGGCTCCTCAAAAACATCCCTATAGTCAGACAAAAACTCAGGGATCTCAGAAGGAGTAGATGAAGCGATAGAAATCGGAGGTGCATCATCATGAACCCCCTGACATCCCCAGCTTAACACAGACATTGTTTTCCAGTCCAGGACAGGATTATGAGTTTGTAACCATGGCAGACCCAGCACTAGTACATCATGTAAATTATACAGTACAAGGAAGCGAATCACCTCCTGATGAACGGGAGTCATGCGCATGGTCACTTGTGTCCAATACTGCGGTTTATTCATAGCCAATGGTGTAGAGTCAATTCCCTTCAGAGGAATAGGGACTTCCAGAGGCTCCAGACTAAAACCGCAGCGTTTAGCAAATGACCAATCCATAAGACTCAGGGCAGCGCCCGAATCCACATAGGCATCAACGGAAATGGAAGACAGTGAAAAAATCAGAGTCACAGACAAAATGAACTTAGGCTGCAGAGTACCAATGGCAAAAGATTTATCAAGCTTTTTTGTGCGTTTAGAGCATGCTGATATAACATGAGCTGAATCACCACAATAAAAACACAATCCATTTTTCCGCCTATAATTTTGCCGTTCACTTCTGGACTGAATTCGATCACATTGCATAGTCTCAGGTGCCTGTTCAGAAGACACCGCCAACTGGTGCACGGGTTTGCGCTCCCGCAAACGCCGATCAATCTGAATGGCCATAGCCCTAGACTCATTCAGACCTGTAGGCGTAGGGAACCCCACCATAATATCCTTAATGGCCTCAGAAAGACCATTTCTGAAGTTTGCAGCCAGGGCGCACTCATTCCACTGAGTAAGCACCGACCATTTCCGAAATTTTTGACAATATATTTCCGCTTCATCATGCCCCTGAGAGAGGGCTAATAAAGCCTTTTCAGCCTGAATCTCCAGGTTGGGTTCCTCATAGAGCAATCCCAATGCCAGAAAAAACGCATCCACACTGAGCAATGCAGGATCCCCTGGTGCCAATGCAAATGCCCAATTCTGAGAGTCGCCCCGCAGGAAAGATATTACAATCCTGACCTGTTGAGCAGGGTCTCCAGAGGAGCAAGATTTTAAAGAAAGAAACAATTTACAATTGTTCCTGAAATTCAGGAAGGTAGATCTATCTCCAGAGAAGAACTCTGGAATAGGAATTCTAGGTTCAGACATGGGAGTGTGAACAACAAAATCCTGTATGTTTTGAACTTTTGCCGCGAGATTACTCAGGCTGGAAGCCAAACTCTGGACATCCATGTTAAACAGCTAAGATCAGAGCCATTCAAGGGTTAAGAGGAGGTAAGAAGCAGCTAGACAGCAATTAAGGGCTAGGCAGCAAAACTCTGAAGGGAAAAAAAAAAAAAAAAAATTTCCCTTAAACACTTCTTTTTCTCCTGCTTCAGCCCAAACAATTAACACTTTGTGGGCCGGCTATACTGTCATGAATCCCCAATGGCTAGGGATAGCACAGGACAAGCAAAGTACAAATAAATAACGGACGAGCTCTAGGGTGATGGAACCTGGGCTGACCGCTGCCCTACGCCTGACAAACGCAACTAGAGATAGCCAGGGAGCGTGCCTACGTTGGTTCTAGACGCCACGCACCAGCCTAAGAGCTAACTAGTACTGCAGAGAAAATAAAGACCTCACTTGCCTCCAGAGGAATGAACCCCAAAAGATATAGTTGCCCCCTCACATGTATTGACGGTTAAATGAGAGGAAGGCACAAACATAGAGATGATATATATAGATTTAGCAAATTGAGGCCCGCTGTAAACTAGAAAGCAGAACGATACAAAAGGGGACTGAGCGGTCAGCAAAAAACCCTAATCAAAAAACCATCCTGAGATTACAAGAACCCATGTGCCAACTCATGGCACATGGGGAGAACCTCAGTCCACTAGAGCTACCAGCTAGCATAGAGACATAATAAGCAAGCTGGACAAAAAACCAAACAACTGAAAATCAGCACTTAGCTTATCCTGAAAGATCTGGGAGCAGGTAGGCAGGAACCAAACAGAGCACATCTGAATACATTGATAGCCGGCAAGGGAATGACAGAAAGGCCAGGTAAAATAGGAAACACCCAGCCTCTGATGGACAGGTGGAAACCAAAGGCCGCAACCCACCAAAGTCACCCAGTACCAGCAGTAACCACCAGAGGGAGCCCACAAACAGAATCCACAACAGGGACCATCAGTTGTGTTGAGCAGAAGTCTGGTGGATACACAGCTGATAGTCCTACTGAATAGACTGTTAGCTGCTTTTTTCTTGCCATAATACAAATTCTAAGTAAAGAAAAACGAGTGGCCATCATTACTTTAGGAAATGAAGGTCAGTCAGTCCGAAAAATTGGGAAAACTTTGAAAGTGTCCCCAAGTGCAGTTGCAAAAACCATCAAGCGCTACAAAGAAACTGGCTCACATGAGGACCCAGGAAGGACCCAGGAAAGGAAGACCAAGAGTCACCTCTGCTTCTGAGGATAAGTTTATCCGAGTCACCAGCCTCAGAAATCGCAGGTTAACAGCAGCTCAGATTAGAGACCAGGTCAATGCTACACAGAGTTCTAGCAGCAGACACATCTCTACAACATCTGTTAAGAGGAGACTTTGTGCAACAGGCCTTCATGGTAAAATAGCTGCTAGGAAACCACTGCTAAGGACAGGCAACTAGCAGAAGAGACTTGTTTGGGCTAAAGAACACAAGGAATGGACATTAGACCAGTGGAAATCTGTGCTTTGGTCTGATTACTCCAAATTTGAGATCTTTGGTTCCAACCACCATGTCTTTGTGCGACGCAGAAAAGGTGAAAGGATGGACTCTACATGCCTGGTTCCCAAAGTGAAGCACGGAGGAGGAGGTGTGATGGTGTGGGGGTGCTTTGCTGGTGACACTGTTGGGGATTTATTCAAAATTGAAGGCATACTGAACCAGCATGGCTACCACAGCATCTTGCAGCGGCATGCTATTCCATCCGGTTTGCGTTTAGTTGGAGCATCATTTATTTTTCAACAGGACAATGACCCCAAACACACCTCCAGGCTGTGTAAGGGCTATTTGACCAAGAAGGAGAGTGATGGGGTGCTACACCAGATGACCTGGCCTCCACAGTCCACCAGACCTGAACCCAATCGAGATGGTTTGGGGTGAGCTGGACCGCCGAGTGAAGGCAAAAGGGCCAACAAGTGCTAAGCTCCTTCAAGATTGTTGGAAGACCATTTCCGGTGTTTTGAAGAATATTTCGTTTTAAAACAATGTGTCAATGAAGAGAACTGCTGTATGTAAAATCTCATGTTAAAATCGCATAGCATACAGATGTCATACGGATACTAGATGCGAGGAAATTGCATCACATTGCAAATGGATTACACACGGATCACCATACAGAGAACATTGGTGCGATTCTCGGCCGTCGAAATCGGACCGATTTTTTTATACGTTGAGTGTGACTCCGGCCTAGGTATGTTATTGGTATGTTATTCAGCTATCTCCAAGATTCCCAGAGACTTTAGTGGAGAGAGCTATGTACAGTGGGTACGGAAAGTATTCAGACCCCTTTAAATGTTTCACTCTTTGTTTCATTGCAGCCATTTGGTGAATTCAAAAAAGTTCTTTTTTTCTCATTAATGTACACTCTGCACCCCATCTTGACTGAAATAAACAGAAATGTAGAAATTTTTGCAAATTTATTAAAAAGAAAAACTGAAATGTCACATGGTCTTAAGTATTCAAAACTTTTGCTCAGTATTGAGTAGAAGCACCCTTTTGAGCTAGTACAGCCATGAGTCTTCTTGGGAATGATGCAACAAGATTTTCACACCTGGATTTGGGGATCCTCTGCCATTCTTCCTTGCAGATCCTCTCCAGTTCTGTGAGGTTGGTTGGTGAACGTTGGTGGACAGCCATTTTCAGTTGTCTGCAGAGATGCTCAATTGGGTTTAGGTCAGGGTTCTGGCTGGGCCAGTCAAGAATGGTCACAGAGTTGTTCTGAAGCCACTCCTTTGTTATTTTAGCTGTGTGATTAGGGTCATTGTCTTGTTGGAAGGTGAACCTTCGGTCAAATCTGAGGTCCAGAGCACTCTGGAAGCTGTTTTCATCCAGGATATCACTGAACTTGGCCGCATTCATGTTTCCTTCAATGGCAATCAGTCATCCTGTCCCTGCAGCTGAACAACACCCCATAGCATGATGCTGCCACCACCATGCTTTACTGTTGGGATTATATTGGGCAAGTGATGAGCAGTGCCTAGTTTTCTCCACACATACGGCTTAGAATTATCACCAAAAAGGTCTATCTTCGTCTCATCAGACCAGAGAATCTTATTTCTCATAGTTTGGGAGTCCTTGATGTGTTTTATTAGCAAACTCTATGAGGGCTTTCATATGTCTTGCACTGAGGAGAGGCTTCCGTCGGGCCACTCTGCCATGAAGGCCTGACTGGGGGAGGGCTGCAGTGATAGTTGACTTTGTGGAACTTTCTCCCATCTCCCTACTGCATCTCTGGAGCTCAGCCACAGTGATCTTGGGGTTCTTCTCTTCTCTTTTTTCTTTGTTCTTCTTCTTCTCTTTTACCAAGGTTCTTCTCCCACGATTGCTCTGTTTGGCTGTATGGCCAGGTCTAGGAAGACGTCTAATGGTCCCAAACTTCTTCCATTTAAGGATTATGGAGGCCACTGTGCTTTTAGGAACCTTGAGTACTGCAGAAATTCTTTTGTAACCTTGGCCAGATCTGTGGTGCCTTGCCACAATTCTGTCTCTGAGCTCCTTGGCCAGTTCCTTTGACCTCATGATTCTCATTTGGTCTGACGTGCACTGTGAGCTGTGAGGTCTTATATAGACAGGTGTGAGCCTTTCCAAATCAAGTCCTATCAGTTTAATTAAAAGCAGCTGGACTCCACTGGAGGAGTAGAACCATCTCAAGTAGGATCACAAGGGAATGGACAGCATGTGACTTAAATATGAGTGTCTGAGCAAAGGGTCTGAATACTTATGACCATGTGATATTTCAGTTCTTTTTTAATAAATATGCAAAAATGTCTACAATTCTGTTTTTTTCAGTCAAGATGGGGTGCAGAGTGTACATTAATGAGAAAAAAATTAACTTTTTTGAATTTACCAATGTCTGCAATGAAACAAAGAGTGAAAAATTTAAAGCGGTCTGAATACTTTCCGTACCCACTGTATGCATAACCATCTCTCCTGGGAGTGAGGTATGTGAAATTGGCCTTCAGGAACTCTAGCCTGGTCTTGAAGGCAAAAACTGTTCACAGTAAAACAGGCATATTTTACACTTCGGTGAATGAGTAGAGGGTACAATGTACTGTAAAATGTTTTATTAGTGGTGGCCAGTAATGGCGTCAATGGTAGGGAAGAGCAGATCGATCAGTGGAGGATTGAGTTGTAGTTGAATTTCCTGAACTTTCACAAGAATTCGAGAATTTTGAGATTCGATTTGCAGTTCACAAAAAAGAAAACTTATCCGACACCATTTCCCACATTGCTGAAGCATCAGAGACAAGAGTGGGCTAATGTCTTATTGTGCTGCCACGCAGGTCTCCACGTAATGCCCTGCATCTTACGGATTATCGTACCTTGAACAGTGGAGGTCAGTACCTGGGTCATTACAGATCAGCGGTTCCTAGTAGAGCATAGTTTGTACTGCAGATACATTTTACATCTCCAGACTCATTGAATAGATCTCTCTTCTGTAGAGTGTAAGCTCTTCCGGTCTTCTGTAGAATTATGGTCAGTGGGGTCTTCTCTTTCTCTCCCCTGCAAAATATAAGCTAATATGATCAACAGGATTTTCTCTTTCTCTTGCCTAACACACGTGCATTTTCCAAGCAATTACTATTTAATTAGTGAATTAATCTTTCCAGTATTGAGGTTTGTGAAAATGTCTTTACCATGAATTGAATTTTTGAGAAAAACTCAGTGAATAAGAATTTCAAAATATTCTCTCATCTCTAGTCAATGGCTATTGCCAGGGTGCAACATTCTCATAGTCCAGTTTCTCTTCCAGATTTACAATCATATAAATGGAAAGGTCTTGACAGCTTCCAATATTGTGACTTTAGTTTTTTTAACCTCACTTGCAATATTTACCCCTCCCTGTTCCTGCACAGCGCCGGCTCCAACCTCTGTTATGTGCACCCCTCTGCTCTGACCAGTGACAGTGCAGAGAGATGGAAGACGGCGACGCTGAGGAGTCCGGAACTTCGGCCAGCGAGGAGAGGGGAGTATTTTTTTTTTGTAATGTATTGGCCAACATATGGGTCCCATACTGTATGGAGTATTATATGGGGCCCATACTGTATGGAGCATTATATGGGGCTCATTCTGTATGGATGTCACGCGCAGTGTAGGAAAGACTAAGTGCAACACGAAGAGATAAGAGGAAGGGAATCAAACACTAGAGAATGGGGGAGTGGAGACCCCTAGACAGAAGACTCAGAGATGTAACACAGACGTCCTCCAGCAACACCAAAAGAGGAAGATAGCTGACTGCTATAGCTCAAAGCCTCAACAGGGAAAATGGAAGTATCACCGGCAACTCCCAGCAGCAGGCTGGGAGTCTATAACACCCGGGTCCAGGTGTGTCAGTTAGAGCCAGAGAACGGTTGCCACTGGGTCAAAGAGTCAGAAGGTGTCTGCAAAAGAGAACTTCTGCAGCCAGATGCAGTGTGACTGTCTGCAGCCTCTGACACACCCATTCTGTATGGAGCAATATATGGTGCCCATTCTGTATGAAGCATTATATGGGGTCCATTATTCTGTATGGAGCATTATATGGAGTCCATTATTCTGCATTGAGCATTATACGGGGTCCATTATTCTGTATGGAGTATTATATGAGGCCCATTATTCTGTATGGAGCATTATATGAGGCCCATTATTCTGTATGGAGCATTATATGGGGCCCATTATTCTGTATGGAGCATTATATGAGGCCCATTATACTGTATGGAGGACTATACTGTCTGGTTTCTGAGCTATTGTAGAATTTTCAATAGATGTCACTCATGTAATGGAAGAAGTAAGTGAATTCTTTGACATTGCACTATAGATATATTTCTTCTCTGTGCATCTTGAATCATAGTATGTGTTAAAGGGGCTCACGAAAACCTGGAGCCAGTCCTGATAACTACCATCATGTTACTGAGTGAAACCCACTGTGCCAAGACTAATTTACAAATAATACCACATATAAGGGAGAAATACAGGCACACCATGACAGGACCACATATTGCCAGCACTACACAGTCATTGCAACTGTACTGATTATTAATAATAACCACAGTGCTTACACTGTATGGAGCATTCATGCATTTGAGGGGTCAGCATAGATCTCATGTGTATGCATACATTAAACAGAAAAAAACAGCTCAAGGGTGACCACTGACATTCAGATGTCTGTGAAACTACATTAACCATGTGTCAGCCTGGGTTTATAACTTACTAATGGAAAATTTAATATTTCCGTTACAAGATTTAGTTTACTAGGCACAATACATGATTTTTTTGCAGTCTGTGATATCTTGACCTGAAGAGTTATAATTACCTTATGTTTGCAGCTTCCAATAATTTAGAAAGTAAATACATTATATAGCAGGGAGAGGATTTTGCATGTAGTTTGTACATAGAAATATGTAAATAATTTTTTTCAGCAGTCATCAGTCACATGTAGGGCCACTTTTAGACAAAGTAGTGCCCTGGGCAAAAAGTTAAAAGTAGGGCCCCAAATACTAACTTGTTGAACCTTCACAGAAACATTTAGGCTGCATGTACATGAGCAGACTTCAGGACATTAAATGAAAAAATTCAAGTTGTTTGGCGCTTGTTTTCCGGCCTCTAGTCTGTACACAGACTGACAAAGAATGATAGGCACGGAACGATTACTAATCTATATATATAATTGTCTAAGGGGTACTTCTGTCTTTCTGTCTGCAACTTCCGTAACGGAAATCCCACGTCGCTGATTGGTCTTGCCAGCTGTCTGTCATGGCTGCCGCGACCAATAAGTGACGGGCACAGTCCGATTAGTCCCTCCCCTGCAGTCAGCGCCCGCATACTCCCCTCCAGTCACCGCAAACACAGGGTTAATGCCAGCGGTAACGGACTGCGTTATGCCGCGGGTAACGCACTCCGTTATCGCTGCTATTAACCCTGTGTGTCCCCAACTTTTTACTATTGATGCTGCCTATGCAGCATCAATAGTAAAAAGATGTAATATTAAAAATAATAAAAAAACAAAAAAACTGCTATTCTCACCTTCCGTAGTCCGCTGAGACGCGTGTGGCTGCCGCCATCTTCCGTTCTCAGAGATACATTGCAAAATTACCCCGAAGACTTAACGGTCTCGCGAGACCGCTAAGTCATCTGGGTAATTTCGCAATGCATCCTGGGAACAGAACATGGCGGCAGCTGTGCGGGCATCGCCAGAGCTTCGCTGGATCCTGGCGGTTGAGTATAGAACTATTTTTTATTTAAATTATTTTTTTTAACAGGGATATGGTGCCCACACTGCTGTATACTATGTGGGCTGCGTTATATACTTCATGGCTGCACTATACTACGTGAGCAGTGTTATATACTACATGTATACTATGTGGGCTGTGTAAGATACTGCGTGGCTGCTATATACTACGTGGCCAGTGTTACATACTATGTGGGCTGTGTTTTGTACTGCGTGGTCTGTGCTATATATTATGTGGCCAGTGTTATATACTGCGTGGCCTGTGTTATATACGTGGGCTGTGTTATATACTGCGTGGCTGCTATATACTGCGTGAGCTGTGTTATATAGTACGTGGGCTGTGTTATATACTGTTTGGGCTGTGTTATATACTGCGTGGTCACTGTTATATATTGCGTGGCCTGTATTAATGCATCGGGTATTCTACAATATGTATGTATGTATACAGCAGCCACATAGTATATAGCACAGGCCACGTAGTATTTGTCTGCTATATACTACATGGCTCCTATATACTATGTGGCCTGTGCTATATACTATGTGGCTGCTATATACATACATACAAACATATTCTAGAATACCCGATGCATTAGAATCGGGCCACCATCTAGTAGATTAATATGTCCCAAATAGTATCATGTTATCGGCACCACATCTGCAGATTGCATTGGGCGATGTGCTGCTAAGAACAATGATCAATCATGAATATTTATGAATATGGATACTACATACACACATTGTGTCTAACACAAACACTGTATATTACGCACACATATGCACTCTGCATGTTACTCACATATATGTATATGCACATAGCACGCACATGTATACACAAAGCAAATATACACGTACAATTATGTATACAGAAAGCACATACGCACATACATGTATGCACAGAGCACATACACATACATATACACTGAGCAAATACATACACACTAGAGATGAGCAAATACATTTGAGTGAAACTGAATTCTACTGGAATGTTACAAAACTCTGCATTCGCCAAAATGCAGGTTTTTTGTCATTCGCTTTTGCACCGATTCAGCAAAATCCATAAATTGGATTCAGCAAAAGTTGTAAGTCTATATATATAATTGTCTAAGGGGTACTTCCGTCTTTCTGTCGGCAACTTCCGTCACGGATATTCATTCGCTGATTGGTCTCGCCAGCTGCCTGTGATGGCTGCCGCGACCAATCAGCGACGGGCACAGTCCGATTAGTCCCTCCCTACTCCCCTGCAGTCACTGCCCGGCGCCCGCTCCATACTCCCCGCAGTCAGTGCCCGGCGCCCGCTCCATACTCCCCGCAGTCACGGCTCACACAGGGTTAATGCCAGCGGTAACGGACTGTGTTATGCCGCGGGTAACTCACTCCGTTACCGCTGCTATTAACCCTGTGTGACCAAGTTTTTACTATTGAGGCTGCTTAAGCAGCCTCAATAGTAAAAACATCTAATGTTTGTTAAAATAACAAATCATTATATACTCAACTTCCGCTGCCTTTCCGACGCTCCGGTGACCGGTCCATGCAAGCGGCAGGTTCCGGTGCTAAGGTTGGTGTGCGACAAGGACCTGCCATGACGTCACGGTCATGTGACCATGACGTCATCACAGGCCCTGCGCGCCTGCGCGAGAAGGACCTGCCATGACGTCACAGTCATGTGACCGTGACGTCATCACAGGCCCTGCGCGCCTGCGCGAGAAGGACCTGCCGTGACGTCACGGTCATGTGACCGCGACGTCATCACACCCTCGGACCGGAAGCTGCCGCCTGAACCGAACACAGGCGACAGAACTACAAGGTGCCCCTCGGAAGGTGAGTATATGTTTATTTTTTATTTTTTAACCTGTGACATACAGTGGGGCAAAAAGGTATTTAGTCATTCAGCAATAGTGCAAGTTCCACCACTTAAAAAGATGAGAGGCGTCTGTAATTTACATCATAGGTAGACCTCAACTATGGGAGACAAACTGAGAAAAAAAAATCCAGAAAATCACATTGTCTGTTTTTTTATCATTTTATTTGCATATTATGGTGGAAAATAAGTATTTGGTCAGAAACAAACAATCAAGATTTCTGGCTCTCACAGACCTGTAACTTCTTCTTTAAGAGTCTCCTCTTTCCTCCACTCATTACCTGTAGTAATGGCTCCTGTTTAAACTTGTTATCAGTATAAAAAGACACCTGTGCACACCCTCAAACAGTCTGACTCCAAACTCCACTATGGTGAAGACCAAAGAGCTGTCAAAGGACACCAGAAACAAAATTGTAGCCCTGCACCAGGCTGGGAAGACTGAATCTGCAATAGCCAACCAGCTTGGAGTGAAGAAATCAACAGTGGGAGCAATAATTAGAAAATGGAAGACATTCAAGACCACTGATAATCTCCCTCAATCTGGGGCTCCACGCAAAATCCCACCCCGTGGGGTCAGAATGATCACAAGAACGGTGAGCAAAAATCCCAGAACCACGCGGGGGGACCTAGTGAATGAACTGCAGAGAGCTGGGACCAATGTAACAAGGCCTACCATAAGTATCACACTACGCCACCATGGACTCAGATCCTGCAGTGCCAGACGTGTCCCACTGCTTAAGCCAGTACATGTCCGGGCCCGTCTGAAGTTTGCTAGAGAGCATTTGGATGATCCAGAGGAGTTTTGGGAGAATGTCCTATGGTCTGATGAAACCAAACTGGAACTGTTTGGTAGAAACACAACTTGTCGTGTTTGGAGGAAAAAGAATACTGAGTTGCATCCATCAAACACCATACCTACTGTAAAGCATGGTGGTGGAAACATCATGCTTTGGGGCTGTTTTGAGTGCAAACCTCCTTCCATCAGCAAGGGCATTGAAGATGAAACGTGGCTGGGTCTTTCAACATGACAATGATCCAAAGCACACCGCCAGGGCAACGAAGGAGTGGCTTCGTAAGAAGCATTTCAAGGTCCTGGAGTGGCCTAGCCAGTCTCCAGATCTCAACCCTATAGAAAACCTTTGGAGGGAGTTGAAAGTCCGTGTTGCCAAGCGAAAAGCCAAAAACATCACTGCTCTAGAGGAGATCTGCATGGAGGAATGGGCCAACATACCAACAACAGTGTGTGGCAACCTTGTGAAGACTTACAGAAAACGTTTGACCTCTGTCATTGCCAACAAAGGATATATTACAAAGTATTGAGATGAAATTTTGTTTCTGACCAAATACTTATTTTCCACCATAATATGCAAATAAAATGATAAAAAAAACAGACAATGTGATTTTCTGGATTTTTTTTTCTCAGTTTGTCTCCCATAGTTGAGGTCTACCTATGATGTAAATTACAGACGCCTCTCATCTTTTTAAGTGGTGGAACTTGCACTATTGCTGAATGACTAAATACTTTTTTGCCCCACTGTACGTGGCTGGGCAATATACTACGTGGCTGGGCAATATACTACGTGGCTCTGTGCTATATACTACGTGGCTCTGTGCTGTATACTACATCACTGGGCAATATACTACGTGGCTCTGTGCTGTATACTACGTCACTGGGCAATATACTACGTCACTGGGCAATATACTACGTAACTGGGCAATATACCACGTAACTGGGCAATATAATACGTGGCTCTGTGCTGTATACTACGTCGCTGTGCAATATACTACGTGGCTCTGTGCTGTATACTACGTAACTGGGCAATATACTACGTAACTGGCCAATATACTACGTGGCTGTGCAATATACTACATAACTGGGCAATATACTACGTGGCTGTGCAATATACTACGTCACTGGGCAATATACTACGTCACTGGGCAATATACTACGTCACTGGGCAATATACTACGTAACTGGGCAATATACTACATCAATGGGCAATATACTACGTCACTGGGCAATATACTACGTCACTGGGCAATATACTACATGGACATGCATATTCTAGAATACCCGATGCGTTAGAATCGGGCCACCATCTAGTTGAACCATAAAAGGCCATTCAAATGTTAAAAAAACAAAAAAAAGACTTTATATTTTATTATGACATCACAGCATGCACCGTGATCTTTGCGGGTGCATGTACAGAAGTCCCCAGGCCGCGTCAAACCCGGTAGTCTGTGCCTAATGTGAGTGGCAGGGATCTGAAAATGTGACGAGGGTCAGATGGGTGATGGTGAAAAGCAGAGAGGCAAGAGAGATGAGCGGTAAGTATAAACTTTTCTTTTATTGTTTCCATTTAACACTTATTTTGCTTTCGGGTATGGAGTGAGAATCCAGTCCATAATAAGGAACTTTCAATTTGTGGAGAACATCTTCACTGTGAATATGTGTGTTAGCAACAACTGTTAGCACAATTATTGGAAAATGAAGAAACACAAAATGACTGTCAATCTTCCTCAGTCTGGGACTCCATGCAAGATCTCACATCGTGGGGTAAGGATGATTCTGAGGAAGGTCAGGAATCAGCTCAGAACTACAAGGGAGGACCTAGTCAATGATCTGAAGAAGGCTGGGGCCGCAGTCTCAAACATTACCATTACTAACGCACCACGCCATCATGGATTAAAATCCTGCAGGGTGTGCAAGGTCCACCTGCTCACTCTAGCACATGTCCAGGCACATTTCAAATTCACTAGTAATGACCATCTGGATGATCCAGAGGAGGCATAGGAAAAGGTCATATGATCAGATGAGACTAAAATAGAACTTTTTGGTAACAACTCCACTCACAGTGTTTGGAGAAAGAAATAGGATGAGTTGAACCCCAAGAACACTGTCCCAACTGTGAAGTATGGTGGGGAAAACATTTTCTGCAAAGGGACAGGACAACTGCGCCATATTGAAGGGAGGATGAACGGGGTCATGTATCGCAAGATTTTGGCCAACGACTTCCTAGAGCATTAAAGATGGGTCGTGGCTGCATCTTCCAGCATGCAAATGACCCGAAAAACACCACCACGACAACTAAAGAGTGGCTCCGTAAGAAGCATTTCAAGGTCCTGGAGTGGCTTAGCCAGTCTCCAGACCTGAACCCAATAGGAACTCTTTCGAGGGAACTAAAACTGAATGTTGCCCAGAGACAGCCCCGAAACCTGAAAGATCTGGAGGAGATCTGTATGGAGGAGTGGGACAAAATCCCCACTGCAGAGTGTGCAAACTTGGTCAAGAACTAGAGGAAACGTCTGACCTCTGTAATTGCAAACAAAGGTTTCTATACCAAATATTAAGTTCTTTTATCCACAGCTTTGTGGTATATGGGTTCCTACACGACATTCATATTCATCAAAATTCCATTAACGTCCACTTGTATTATATTGTCACACGACATTCATATTCATCAAAATTCCATTAACGTCCACTTGTATTATATTGTCAATGGACCCTTATATTTGTCAAGGAACCACTCGTGTTATATGAATTAGACAGACTATATCTCGCTCATGACTTAATTTGCACAGCGTGATTACTGTATGTCCAAGAATAATGCATGCAGTGAACAAGGATGTGATCCTCCATGAGTGGGTAATAGGGTCTCTTTATTCTCTTAGGGTTTTCCATCAACCTCTGTACACCATGCTTCATGTATGAAAAATGGCGGCATTTTGGTCAGTCAGTGAGCACCCCGGCCCCATGCACATGATAAGACAGTTCTAGTCCCAGCCCTAGGTTACAGTTGGTTTCCTCTGTCACACGGCTGCTCTCCATGCAGGAACGGCGTCCTCTGGATGCACCACACGTCACACTTTTTAGAGCCCAACAATGGCAACTTTTTTAATGAAGATGAAGTGGAGATGAAGGTAATAATTCCTGAGCTGTCCCTATTCAAAGATGCTGTTCCATTGGCAACAGCAGCAGCTGAAGCATCAGCTCCCACTCGGCTCCTGGGAGCTGTCTCTGAGAGGGCACTCTCACAGTCCTTGTGCCAGTTCTTGCTGTCTGACAGTCCATTGGTATCTCTGTTCCCCTATTGGGGTATAGCACGCTCCCAACATGTGAGCACCTCCTGCTGCGGGCAAACTTGCTCGGGCTCTACTCCCAGAAACAGGAGCTTCCTGCTTCTTTGACGCTGCTAGTCCAGCCCCCTTTTATTAACCACTTCTGTCCCTAATCTGCACATAGACAACAGATAACATATTGCAGTACACTACAAAGACATAGAATTAAAGGGAACTTCACACAGTACACATTCAGCCATAACACAGTAAACAGTAAACTGTAGTACCATAATAATAATAATAATAATAATAATAATAATAATAATATTTTTTGTTTATATAGCACCAGCATATTCCGCAGCACTTTACATTATAGAGGGGACTTGTACAGACAATAGACATTACAGCATAACAATAAACACAGATCAAAACAGATACCAAGAGGAGTGAGGGCTCTGCTCACATAGCTTACAAACTATGAGGAAAAGGGGAGACACGAGAGGTGGATGGTAACAATTGCATAGTAGACAAATAGACACATAGCTAACTATTAGAGCACCACAGGGGGAACACATGTTCGGCATATACGGAAGGAGGGGGCAGCTGAGGGTCCCCGCCACCTCCTTACAGTCACACCAATATTAGTGATGGGGGAGCACTAAAATGCTCGGGTGCTCGTTGCTCGAGTCGAGCAAACTGGAATGCACGGGTGCTCGACTCGAGCAACGAGCCCAATGCAAGTCTATGGGAAACGTGAGCATTTTTCCGGCGGGTCCCTGGCGGTCTGCAGAGGGACTAGAAATTACAGAAATCGATGTGAACAGTGCTCAAATTACATGGGAACAGCATGGGAAGCATTTCTGACTCCCAGGTCACTGCTGTGAACAATGTTGTCAGAGTCTTACGCCACTTTTACAGACTCACAGTAAAACATACAAAAATGAAACCAAAATGGATGTTCCTGGGAAATATGTTAAGGAACATCCTTTCCAGGGTAATGACTTGTATATAAGGCAAAATAAATAACCAA
Source organism: Ranitomeya variabilis (assembly GCF_051348905.1). Taxonomy (NCBI): domain Eukaryota; kingdom Metazoa; phylum Chordata; class Amphibia; order Anura; family Dendrobatidae; genus Ranitomeya; species Ranitomeya variabilis. Next base: position 657,350,804 of record NC_135234.1, read on the forward strand.
AACCAAAAATTCTCCTCCACACCTTGGGCTATGTTCACACATAGCGTTTTTGATGCATTTTTGAACTTTAGCATTGCTTTCAACCAAGACAAATGCATTCACTGGGAAATGTAATTTTAACATTTTACAACCTTATCTGGCCATGTGGTGTGTGACACATCATCAGACACATCCTGTTTAATTTATGAAGGAGAGACTCTGAAAATCACAAAGCCTATTTTTATAGGGCCATCAGGTGGCCTTTACTATTCTTAAAGGGCCAGCAGTCGGCCCTCACTATTCTTAGAGAGCCATCAGCCGGCTATGCTTTGTTGTTCCCATTACTAAACAGTGGTCTCCTATACTGTTATTGCGTATGCAGTGAGTGGCAAGGCTGCCCAAAATGTAGACACACCCAATACCCCTTGAAGAGACATACAGGAGGGCCTCCTGAACACAATGTTCCCATTATTAGGAACTGGGTCTCCTATACTGTTTGCCTATGCAGTGAATGCAAGGGCTGCTAACAATTTGGAGGCACTCCAATAACCCTTGGAAGAGACATAGAGGAGGGCCTCATGAAAAAAATGTTCCCATTATTAGAAAGTGGGTTTCCCATAGTGTTTGCCTATGCAGTGAAGCAACGGCTGCCAAAAATTTGGAGGAACTCCAATGTCCCTTGGAAGAGATGTGGAGGAGGGCCTCATAAATAATGTTCCCATTAAAAAGGAGTGGGTCTCCTATACTTGTAATGCCCATGCACTAACTGTATGGGCTGACAAATATTTACCCCTGGGGGGTATACATGAACATACTGTATAACAATTTTTTTTACAGGCATCATAAAAACTCTTTTAAAAAAATTATGTGGGTGTTGCATCATGGACAACGGTCACCCTGGTGATATGGTGGTGGAGGATGAGGATGAGGAGAAGGAGAAGGACAACAGCAAATAGCCAAAATCAAGTAGCGTATACCCAGGTGTGGATGTGAAGAGGTGCATGGGAATAGATCTCCCAAAAAAGAGACACTCGATTTGAGTTTATGTTACGTTGCTATCATTCGGTGGTGTTGAGAAGTCTGGCCCAATCCAGCCCTTGTTCATTTTTTAGAAGAGTCAGCATGTCAGCATTTTCAGTTGACAGGCGGATGCGCTTATGAGTTATAATTCCACAAGCGGCACTAAAATCCCACTCTGACAGAATGCTAGCGGCAGGGCAGGCCAGGACCTCCAAGGCGTAGAGAGCCAGTTCATGCCACATGTCCAGCTTGGATACCCAATAATTATAAGGCACATAGGAATCACGGAGGACGTTGATACGGTCAGCAAGGTACTCCCTCAGCATCTTCCCAAACCTTACACTTCTTATGAGAGTATCCCACGCTTCATGGCCTGTGTAATGGGAGGGTCTGAGAAAACTCTCCCAGAACTTTGACAGTGATCCCCTGCCTCTGCTGAATTGGAGTTGTGTCTCTCTCGCCTGTACTCCTTGGTTGTCCAACGAACTGAGACCTCTGCCGACAGCGTTTTCCGATGGGAATTTTTTAAATAATTCCTCAACAACGGCCTTCTGGTACTGCCCCATTTTAGTAGACCTGTCCACCTTGGGAATAAGAGATAGAAAGTTTTTTTTATAGCGTGGGTCTAGAAGTGTCATCAACCAGTAATGACTGTCACCCAAAATTTTGAGAACGCGAGGGTGACGGGAAAGGCAGCATAACAAACTCAGCCATGCATGCCAGACTGCTAACAGGCAAGACTTGTGTCCTCACCAAGAGGACGACTGACCATGCTCTCCTCCTCCTCCTCCCTGTCCTCAAGCCATCCACGCTGAACAAACGGTATGACAGTTGTGCAGGTAGCACTGTCTATAGCGCATGAAACTAGCTCCTGTTTTTCCTCCTCTTCCTCATTGTCACCCAATCCATGTTGGGATGAGATGAGGTTGGGCTGTGTGTAATCACCCTGTATGGTTTCTTGCTCCGCCTGCAATGCATCCTCTTTGATTGTGAGCAAAGAGCATTTCAGAACACAGAAGCGGAACGTTGATCACCGCTCACCATCTTGGTGCAGTCCTCAAAGTTTGGAGGATGGTACATACAGCTCTGGCAAACATTAAGAGACCACTGCAAAATGTTCAGTTTGATTTTTCTCTTTATAGATATATTTTTGAGTAAAATATAAATTGTTCATTTATTTAATAAACTTCTGACAACATGTCTCCGAATTTCCAAGCAATAAATTTTGTATGTTTTTCTGAAAAGGAGAAATGGTCAAAATTAAAAAAAACCAAAAAAACCCAGTGCTTTCAGACCTCGAATAATGCAAAGAAAATGAGTTCATAATCATTTAGAAACCGCAATACTAATGTTTTAACTCAGGAAGAGTTCAGAAATCAATATTTTGTGGAATAACAATTTTTAATCACAGCTTTCTTGCGTCTTGGCATGCTTTCCACCAGTCTTTCACACTGCTTCTGGCGCAAAAATTTAAGCAGTTCTTTGTTTGATGGTTTGTGACTATCCATCATCCTCTTGATTACATTCCTGAGGTTTTCAATGGGGTTTAGGTCTGGAGATTGGGCTGCCCATGACAGGGTTTTGATGTGATCGTCTCTTAATTTTTGCCAGAGCTGTATGTCTCACATCCATGTCCACTCCTGAGGTCTTATGTATGGAGTCTGAACTGAATACTGACAGCCTTGTTGATGCTGGTTGTCAACAACTGCCCTCTTCTGCTCAAAAATCCTTCCCAACATCTGCAGTGTAGAGTTCCAACGTGTGGGGACATCGCACACCAGTCGGTGAGCCGGAAGCTGCAAATGTTGCTGAAACACGGCGGCGGAAGCTGTAGTGGACGTTCTAAAATGGGCATACAGGCGGAGTACTTTGACAAACAGATCCAGCAGCTCAAGGTAGGTTTTGAGAAACTGCTGAACCACGAGGTTAAGCACATGGACCAGACATGGTACATGTGTGAGCTTGCCTCACCTCAGAGCCGCCACCAGGGTCCGGCCATTGTCACACACAACCATACCTGGCTGTAGGTTCAGTGGTGTCAGCCACAGATCTGCCTGCTCTTTCAGAGCTGTCCACAACTCTTCAACACTATGCAGTTTGTCACCTAAGCATATTAGCTTCAGCGCAGCCTGTTGCCGCTTGGCTGAGGCAGACCGCTTGATGTGGTCATTTTGGAGATGTAGGCTGAAGAGGAGGAGGAGAAGGAGGTACAGGAGCTGTAGACTGTAGGGGCAACCCTGCTTGACCTAGGGCCCGCAATCCTCAGCGTCGGGAGGACGTGAACCATCCAAGATCCGACTGGATCCAGGCTTCCACTATATTAATGCAGCGCCCCCACTGTCGCAGGGCCGAGGGGTACCCGGTACCGGGCCTCTGAGTCTCTGCTCTGGGGTTGTCACAGTGGCTAGACCCAGTCCGTGACCCTGCTGAGAGGCGCACAATGAAAGGTGGTGGAATGGTGCTGATGTTATGGTGCGGTGTAGTGCCGGTCGCAGTCAATAACGAGGACACCAGGTTGCAGTCTCTTTACCTCTTTACTGAAGGCTTCTGAGTCCTCAATCTGGAATACGGTTAACAGGGCTGCGCAAGTCCAGCCGGTCCGATGGCACCTCCAGAGTTCCCTTTGCAGGTGGAAATCTGTGCCTACCTTCCTGCGCTTGTGTTGTGGTCCTCCCCTGCTGTGCTTACGGGATAGTACCCCACAACTGTTGTGTCTGTTTCTCGCGTTCCCTCACAACTCGTTCCTGATGTTCTCCCTCTACGTCCCCCTGATCTTACGGTTAGGACGCACCCGTATGACGGGGAGGCTCGGAGCCCTTCCGGGACTCCAGCATCGCCCCACTCCTGTTGTTACCCCCCTGTGTCTTCCTGGGTCTGGGTGAGACAGCCCGCCTGTAACTGACTGTCCTGCCGTAGGTTTGAAGTTTGGCTTGGAGCTCTATACTTCCTCGGCGTTCCGGCCACCGGTTATGCGCCTCAATAGGATGTTGCCTCGTCTTACAGCACGACTCCTACTGGTATTCTCCTTGTTCCGTTGATCTCGTTTCTCACTCAGCACAATAAACCTCGCTTCTTGTCCTTTCTTAGGGTACCGCCGCTATATCGTGCCGGCGCGGTCCCGTAACGTTCTCTCTGTTCGCTAGGCCTCTGTCAGGATCCCACCCCTGACAGGGACCTCTCTGAATCTTCCCCCACAACACCCTCTGCCACAAGGTGTTGCCTGGTTCCAACCCAGTCAGCTTTCTCTCTAACTTCCTGCCTAACCCCCAGTTTTACCAGATTGTGAGGAGTGGCCTACTAAATAGAACCCTTAGCTCCCCCTGGAGGCCAGACTGTGAAATGTATTGGTGTCTGCGGCGGAGCCACAGTACTGCAACGACCAGGACTCTGGGGCGCTGCATTAACCCAGTGTGCCGTCAGTGAGATGTACCGTGCCTGCCCACAAGCACTTGTCCACGTGTCAGTTGTTAGGGGGACTTTCCCAGTAACTCCATTGTTGAGAGCACGGCTAATGTTGTGGGATACGTGCTTGTGTAATGCAGGGATGGCACACCGGGAGAAATAGGGGCGGCTGGGGACCGAGTACCAAGGGACGGCCACCGCCATCAGGTTGCGGAAAGCTTCCTTCTCCACAAGCCTGAAAGGCAACATTTCGAGCGCAAGCAGTTGTGAAATGTGTGAATTTAGTATTGCGGCCTGTGGGGCGTTGGCTGTGTGTTTGTGCTTGCGTTCCAGGGACTGGGGTATGGACAATTGAACACTGCACTGGCACAAAAACATGGACATGCTTGCTGATGGTGCTAGTTGAGTGTGTGCAACGACAGTTGCAGGGCAGGAGGCATCTTCGCATGCACCATGGACAGGGGATTGGCTTGCATCCACAACAGCGAAAGAAGCAGTGATGTTACCCGCAGACACTGGACCCTGGGGTTCGGCCCACAAAGTCGGGTGCTTTGCTGCCATGTGCCTGATCATGCTGGTGGTGATCAGGCTGGTAGTTTTGCTACCCCTGCTGATGCTGGCCTGGCAGGTGGTGCAAATGGCCTTTTTGAGGTTATCGGTAGAGTCTTTAAAAAACAACCAGACTCAGGAAGACTTAACAGTTGTACTGGCAACTTCTGTTGTGTTAGTGTTATGGGGAACAGTTGCCAAACTTCTGTCTGCGGCCACCACACTGCTTCTTCCTACCTGTTGGGGTGCTACCCCTCCCTCCCCTTGTGTGCTGCTGTCCTCACTCTGCATGTCCTCCTGCCAGGTTGGGTCAGTTACTATATAATCCACCACCTCATCTTCCACTTCCGTACCCTGGTTCTCCTCCTGACTTTCTGGCAATTGTATCTCATTATCGTCCACCTCTTGTGACACTTTCTCACAGTCGCCTTCATGTGACGTGGCTGCTCAAATATTTGGGCACCGCTACATGCGATCTCCTCTTGCCCCGCTTCAAGTGGACCGGGCGAGAGGCCCAAATCTATAAATGAAAAAGTGAACAGCTCTTCGGAGTGTCCAAGTGTGGGATCAGTTGTCTCCGGGCACTAGGCATGGTGGGAGGAAGGAGGATCAGGGTGAGGAATATGAGGTCCAGACTCACGGCTTCTGAGACTTGACCGTGTGAAAGACAGGGTGGTGGTGGTGGCAAAGTGACTGGAAGCATTATCCGCTATCCAACCAACAACCTGCTTGACACTGCTCTCGGTTCAATAGTGGTGTGCTGCGGTCTCCTAGTAATTGGGACAGGAAGGTCGGGTGAGAAGATGTGGCACAATTTCAGCTTGCCCATGGCCTCAGCCTCTACATGCACCATCACCTGTCCAGTTCCTCGTCCCTTGCCATGCACCTTGCCCAGTTTAACCCCTTTCTGACATCTGACGTACTATCTCGTCCTTGTGACCCGGGCCCATATGACCATGGATGGGATAGTACGTCATGCTCTTTAATGTGACACTGCGACTTAAGTCATGGTTATTGCATTAAAATTCCGATGCCATCTTACCTGTAGGGAGATGGTGTTGGCATCAGATGGCCTGTCTCCGCCCACCCAACCTCCCGATCACTGTGATTGGCTGTTCAATTCTGAACAGCCAATCGCAGCCTTTCTCATTGTTTCGGCCAGTCAGATTGGCTGAAACAGTAAGGTCCCAGGCTAGGATCGAATACCGATGTATTTGATCATAGGCCAGTGCCTGGCAACTCCAGGCATTGGCCAAAACTGCTCAGGTTGGCGCGATCGACGATCACATCGATCGTGCCAATTGCAGGGCACAGCCGTGGTATTAACCCGCTGTGCCCTGCCGGTACCTGCCTGGATCGGTGCTGTATTAGCACCAATCCTAGGCTGTTGCCTAGGACAGGTTTAGCAAAGCCTGCAGTTGCTGATTGGCGTGATCGATGTAATTGTCGATCGCGCTAATCACAGGGCACAGCAGCGGTGTGACCGCGCTGTGCCCTGCTGGTGACCTGCTTAGGATCAGGGCTGTGAGCTCCGATCCTAGGCCGGTGTCTAGCAACATCTGTGTCACCAGGACCACCTCTGATTGGTGGGATCAATGTGATCATCAATCCCATCAATGACAGGTCACAGTAGCGGTGTGACCACTCTGTGACCTGTCTGTGACCGCACTGCAGGAATCCTACCCACTAGCTGAAGATTCCTGCAGAGCGGTCACACTGCCAGATCTCCTCCTGTTCTGGGCATTGTGGTGCCACAGAAGCCTGTGACACCTCAATTCCTGCTGAAGAAAGAGGACAGAAGAAAGAAGACAAAAGAAAGAAGAGAGACTACAACCGTGTCGATCCCTGATCCCTGCCGATTTCTCTTCATCCACCCCAATCCCCCATCACCCCCTTCCCTTTCCCCCTATTTACCCACCTCTACCCCCATTTGCGCCGCCTCTGTGCGCACATTTAGCAGCCGCCGAGCGTTGATTGGTGACACAGTTCACCGATCAACCCTGATGCTCGCTTTTCTTTTTCACCCCCCTTTGTGCAGCCGAGCATTGATTGGTGATGCAGTTCACCGATCAACACTCGTGCTCTCTTTTCTTTTTCACCCCCTCCGTGCGCACATCCAGCAGCCGCCGAACTTTTCTAAGTGACACAGTTCACTTATCAGAGCTCGTGTCTGCCGTTTTCCTTTTTTCTTCACCCCCCTTGCACCACCCCCGTGCGCACATCCAGCAGATGCCAAACTTTGATAAGTGACACGGTGAACTTGTCAGAGCTCGTGCCTGCAGTTTTCCATTTTTTTCAACCCGCTTTGCACCACCTCTATGCGCACATCCAGCAGCTGCCAAACTTTGATAAGTGACACAGTTAACTTATCAGAGCTCGTGCCTGCAGTTTTCCATTTTTTTCACCTCCCCGTGTTCACATCCAGCAGCTGCTGATCTTTGATAAGTGACGCAGTTCACTTATCAGAGCACGTGCCTGCTGTTTTACACATTTCTTTTGACAGGCAACTTTTTCTCCCTATTTGCTTTTTTCTTTTAGTTTTTTCTTTTCAGACAAGTTTGCACCAATCACTATCCCCCCACGTACAAACATCCAGTTATAAATAAAGTACACACAAAGAATCATATTCACAAAAAAAAGTCCCGCCCGTCACATTTGTCCTAACAGTGCTATTCAGTGGAGGAGGCATATGCTTTCCTTGCCTCTGGCACTGATAGCGAAGGAGAGGATCCCACATTTCTTTACTTTTCGGATTCTTCATCCTCATCCTTTTCCTCTTCCTCTTCCTCCTCGGGTCCTGCAGAAACGCTACGCAGATGCAGCGCCCCAGAGTCCTGGTCGTTGCAGTACTGATGCTCTGCCGCTAAGGGGGGCTATGGTACGTCTGATGGCACTGAAGGGGTTCACCTGACCAGGTATCACAGACACCAATACACTTCACAGTCTGGCCTCCAGGGGGAGCTAAGGGTTCTATGTATTAGGCCACTCCTCACAATCTGGTAAAACTGGGGGTTGGATAGGAAGTTAAGACAGAAGCTGACTGGGAATCGAACAGGCAACACCCTGTGGCAGAGGGTGTTGCGGGGAGAGACTCAGGGGGGTCCCTGTCAGGGGTGGGATCCTGGCAGAGATCTAGCGAACAGAGAGAACGTTACGGGACCGCGCCTGCACTAGATAGCGGCGGTACCCTAAGAAAGGACAAGAAGCGAGGTATATTGTGCTGAGTGAGAAACGAGATCAACGCAACAAGGAGAAATACCAGTAGGAGTCATGCTGTAAGACGAGGCAACATCCTACTGAGGCGCGTAGCCGGTGGCCGGAACGCCGAGGAAGTACTAGGTTCCAAGCAATACTTCAAACCTACGGCAGGACAGTCAGCTATAGGCGGGCTGTCTCACACAAATCACCTACGAAGACACAGGGGGCAACAATAGGAGGAGGGTGACACTAACCCCAGGAAGTCCAGGAAGAGCTCCGAGCCTACCCGTCATACGGGTGCGTCCTAGCCATATCATCTGGGGGACGAAGAAGAACATCAGAATCGAGTTGTGAGGGAAATCGAGAAACAGACACAACAGTTGTGGGGACTATCCCGTGAGCACAGCAGGGGAGGACCGCAACACACAAGCGCTAGAAGGTAGGCACAGATTTCCACCTGCAAAGGGAACTCTGGAGGTGCCATCGGACCGGCCGGACTTGCGCAGCTTGGTTAACCGTATTCCGGACTGAGGATCCTGAAGCCTTCGGTAAAGAGACTGCAACCTGGTGTCCTCGTTATTTACTGTGACCAGCACTGCACCGCACTACCACCACCACCCACACCTTTCATTGGGCGCCCCTCAGCAGGGTCACGGACCGGGTATAGCCACCGTGACAACCCCAGAGCAGAGACCCAGAGGCCCGGTACCGGGTACCCCTCAGCCCTGCGGCAGTGGGGGCGCTACACAGACGTCCCAGGACAGAAGATAAGGCAGCACCCATTCCTGAAGAAGAACCAGTGCACCCCACTGCAGACCCCATATGGACCTGACCCCCACCCTCCCGAAAATTATGAGCCACCGATTTCTGATTTTGTGGCAGCATCAGGAATCAAGTTTGACACCACCGGCCTCTTAGAAATAGACTTTTCAAAGTCTTTTTCTCTGAGGATTTTATTAACCTCATGGTGTGCCAAACTAATTTATATGCTCGTCATTTTTTGGCGCAAAACCCTGGTTCATCATTTTCTAACTGGTCTCCTGTAGACGCAGTTGAAATGATGCAGTTTTGGGGCCTGGTCCTTCATATAGGGATTCTGAAGAAGCCAGAACTTCGGCAATATTGGAGTGTTGATATTTTATAAAACACTCCAGTGTTCCGAATGGTCATGGCCCGGAGGCGTTTTGAGGCTATCCACAGATTCCTGCATTATACCGATAATGCACAGTGTCCCGCACGAGATGACCCCAACTTTGACCGTCTGTTCAAAGTTCGGCCGGTCATCGAACACTTCAACAGAACGTTTGCTGAAGTGTACTTGCCGCAAAGGGACATCTGCGTGGATGAGTCCTTAGTTCATTTTAAGGGAAGTCTCAGATTCCGTCAGTACCTGACCAGCAAGAGGGACAGGTACGGAATCAAACTCTAAAAGCTGTGTGAGAGTACCTCAGGGTACACCCACAGCTTTAGAGCTTACGAAGGAAAGTACACAATGACTGAACCCCCTGAGTGTCGCCCTGTCCTGGGAGTGAGTGAGAAAATTGTGTGGGATTTGGTGCACCCACTGCTGGATAAAGGTTATCACCTCTACACCGATAACTTTTATTCCAGCATCCCACTTTTCAAATCCCTCTCTGCGTGAGGTACCGCAGCCTGCGGTACTGTCCGCAAAAATCAGAGAGGCCTCCCAAAAACGCTACTTGGGCAGATGCTGCGAAAGGGTGATAGAAGGGCCCAATGTAGCAACCACCTGCTGGTCAAGTACAAGGACAAGAGGGATGTCCTTCTCTTGACCACCATACATGGTGATGGCAGCACTGTCAGCACTGTACAAGGTACCTCTACACAGGTCTGCAAACCGGACTGTGTACTGGGGTACAACAAAAACAAGGGGGGCGTTGATCTCTCCAATCAACTCCTCCAACCGTACAGTGCTTGAGAAAGGCCTAGGTGTGGTACAAAAAGCTGGACGTGCTGTCACAATGTGCACACCACACCAATACGTCGTACCTTCAGTTCCAGAAGGTTGTGGTTAAGGCCCTGATATTTGGCACTAAGGAAGGAGCAGGCCCCAGTACTTTCGGAACTGAAGGTGCTCGTATCGTACCAGGTGAGCATTTCCCGGTGGTGGTCCCACCAACTGACAGAAAAGGTAAGCCGCAAAAAAGGTGCCGACTGCGTTTATAAAAGGGGAATACACAAGGACACCATTTATCAATGCGACACCTGCCCCGACAAACCTGGCCTGTGGTATGAAAGATTGCTTCAAATTGTATCACACCTCCATGAACTACTAATTTACTTAGATTTACAGGAAACAGTAGATTAGTTCTAAAAAGGGGGTACATCTAGATAAGTTCCTTGGGGGTCTAGTTTCCAAAATGATGTCAGGGGAGTTTTTTTTTACTGTTTAGGCACATCAGGGGCTCTGCAAATGGAAGCATTCCAAAACGTCACTACTTCCCTTTCAAGCCCCGACATGTGCCCACATTTTTTCCCACATATGGGGGTACCAGGGTACTCAGGACAAATTGGACAACAACAACTTTTGGGGTCCAATTTCTCCTGTTACCCTTGGGAAAATAAAAAATTGGGGACTAAAATATCATTTTTGTGGGCAAAAAATAGGATTTCTTATTTTCACGCACGGGCATTATAAACTTTAGTGAAACACTTGGGGGTTCAAAGTTCACCCCTAGATAAGTTCCTTAGGGGGTCTAGTTTCCAAAATGGGGTCACTTGTGGGGGGTTTCTAGTGTTTAGGCACATCAGAGGCTCTGCAAATGGAACATGACGCCCACAGACCATTCCATTCCGAGCCCCGTGTGCCCAAACAGTAGTTTTCTCCCATGTATGTGGTACCAGCGTACTCAGGACAAATTGGACAACAACTTTTGGGGTCTAATTTCCCTGCTACCCTTGACAAAATAAAAAATTGGAGACAAAAAGATCATTTTTGTGGGCAAAAAATAGGATTTTTTATTTTAATGCCCGGGCATTATAAACTTTAGTGAAACACTTGGGGGTTCAAAGTTCTCTCCACACATCCAGATAAGTTCCTTAGGTAGTCTAGTTTGCAAAATGGGGTCACTTGTGGGGGTTTCCACTGTTTAGGCACATCGGGGGCTCGTGAAATGCGATATGGCATCCAATCTCAATTCCAGTCAATTTTAGTTTGAAAAAGTCAAACAGTGCTCCTTCCCTTCCAAGCTCTGCCGTGCGCCCAAACAGTGGTTCCCCTCCACATATGGGGTATCAGCGTACTCAGGACAAATTGTACAACAACGTTTGGGGTCCAATTTCTCCTGTTGCCCTTGGGAAAATAAAAAATTGGGGACTAAATGATCATGTTTGTGGAAAAAAATATGATTTTTTTTATTTTCACGCATGGGCGTTATAAACTTTAACAAAACACTTGGGGGTTCAAAATGCTCATCACACATCTAGACAAGTTCCTAAGGGGGTTTAGTTTCCAAAAATGGGGGTCACTTGTGGGGGGATCCCACCATTTAGGCACATCAGGGGCTCGCCAAACGCAACATGGCGTCCGATCTCAATTCCAGCCAATTTTGGTTTGAAAAGTCAAACGGCGCTCCTTCACTTCTGAGCCCTGCCACATGCGCCCAAGCAAATGGTTTTCCCCCACATATGGGATATTGGCGTACTCAGGAGAAATTGCACAACAATTTTATCTGTTCATTTTCTTTTATCCTTGAGAAAATAAAAATAAATTGTTGCTAAAAGTTCATTTTTTTGACTAAAAAGTTAAATGTTAATGTTTTCCTTCCACGTTGCTTCTGCTCCTGTGAAACACCTGAAGGGTTAATAAACTTCTTGAATGTGGTTTTGATCAGCTTGAGGGGTGCAGTTTTTAGAATGGTGTAAATTTTGGGTATTTTCTGCCATATAGACCCCTCAAAGTGACCTCAAATGTGAAGTGGTCCCTAAAAAAAAATGGTTTTGTAAATTTTTTTGTAAAAATGAGAAATTGCTGGTCAACTTTTAACCCTTATAACTTCCTAACGAAAAAAAATTTTGGTTCTAAAATTGTGCTGATGTAAAGTATACATGTGGGAAATTTTATTTAATAACTATTTGTGTGACATATTTCTCTGTTTTAAGGGCATAAAAATTCAAAGTTTGAAACTTAAATTTTCTAAATTCTTGCCAAATTTCCGTTTTTTACACAAATAAACGCAAGCTACAGTATATCGAAGAAATTTTACCACTAACGTGAAGTACAATATGTCACGAGAAAACAATCTCATAATCGCCATTTTCGTATATAAGCTTCGGCCACCTCCATCAGGAGCTTATCTACAGCATTCTGTAATGCTGTAGTTAAGCCCCCGATGTAACCTGAATGATAAGAAAAACAAGTTAGATTATACTGCCCTGGGGGGACGGTCTGGTGCGGTCCAGTCCGATGGGCGTCGCGGTCCGGGTCCGGCGCCTCCCATCTTCATGCGATGACGTCCTCTTCCTTGCTTTCTGTCGCAGCTCCTGCGCAGGCGTACTTTATCTGCCCTGTTGAGGGCAGCGCAAAGTACTGTAGTGCTGGGAAATGTCCGAGAAGCCCAGCACCTGCGCACTGCAGTACTTTGCAGTACTCCTTCAAGATTGTTGGTAGATCATTTCCGGTGACTACCTCTTGAAGCTCATCAAGAGAATGCCAAGAGTGTGCAAAGCAGTCATGAAAGCAAAAGATGGCTACTTTGAAGAACCTAGAATATAAGACATTTTCATTTTTTGTTTCACACTTTTTTCTTAAGTATATACTGTAATTCCACATGTGTTAATTCATAGTTTTGATGCCTTCAGAGCGAATTTACAATTTTTATAGTCATGAAAATACAGAAAAATCTTTAAATGAGAAGGTGTGTCCAAACTTTAGCTCTATACTGTATATATATACCGTAGATACTCGAGTATAAGCAGACCCGAGTATAAGCCGAGACCCCTAATTTTGCCCCAAAAAACTCGAGTATAAGCCTAGGGTGGAAAATGCAGCAGTTACCGGTAAATGTCAAAAATAAAAATAGATACCAATAAAAGTAAAATTGAGACATCAGTAGGTTAAGTGTTTTTGAATATCCATATTGAATCAGGAGCCCCATATAATGCTCCATACAGTTCATGATGGGCCCCATAAGATGCTCCATACAAAATATGCCCCATATAATGCTCAATATTAAAATATGCCCCATATAATGCTGCACAAAGGTTAATAATGGCCCCATAAGATGCTCCATAGACACATTTGCCCCATACAATGCTGCATAAAGGTTGATGGCCCAATAAGATGCTCCACACATTATGGCCCAATAAGATGCTCCGCACATTATGCCCCATAAGATGCTCCACACATTATGCCCCATGAGATACTCCACACATTATGCCCCATAAGATGCTCCACACATTATGCCCCATGAGATACTCCACACATTATGCCCCATATGATGCTCCACACATTATGCCCCATAAGATGCTCCATACATTATGCCCCATAAGATGCTCCACACATTATGCCCCATAAGATGCTCCACACATTATGCCCCATAAGATGCTCCACACATTATGGCCCCATGAGATACTCCACACATTATGTCCCATAAGATGCTCCATACATTATGGCTCCATAAGATGCTCAAAACATTATTCCCCATACGATGCTCCATACATTGTGGCCCCATGAGATGCTCCATACATTGTGGCCCCATACGATGCTCCATACATTGTGGCCCCATAAGATGCTCCATACATTGTGGCCCCATAAGATAATCCATACATTGTGACCCCATAAGATGCTCCATACATTGTGGCCCGATACATTGTAGCCCCATACGATGCTCCACACATTTGCCCCATTTGCTGTTGCTGCGATTAAAATAAAAAAATCACATACTCACCTCTCTTCGCTCAGGCCCCCGGCACTTGCGATAGTCACCTTCCTCGTTCCACGCGCCGCTCTGTCTTCCATCCTCTGCACTGATTGTTCAGGCAGAGGGCAGCGCACACACTAATCGCGTCATCGCGCCCTCTGACCTGAACAGTGCAGAGGATGGAAGACAGAGCAGCTCGCAGCGGTGGAACGAGGAAGGTGACTATCGCGCAATACTCACCTCCCCCGATATACTCACCTGCTCCCGGCGCGGTCCCGGGCAGCGTCTCACTGTCAGATGGTCTCCGGGAGCCGGTGGCATCTTCCTGTGTTCAGCGGTCACGTACCGCTCATTAAAGTAATGAATATGCGTCCATATTCATTACTTTAATGAGCAGTACTACGTGACCGCTGAACACAGGAAGAGCTGCCCGGAGACCATGGGACATGCAGGGACAGCGCCAGGAGCAGCTGAGTATGTCACCGCACCACTCCCCCTCACCTGCCGACCCCCCCGCCGACACTGACTCGAGTGTAAGCCGAGAGGGTCACTTTCAGCCCAAAAAAGTGGGCTGAAAATCTCGGCTTATACTCGAGTATATACGGTATATATATATGTGTATATATATATATATATATATATATATATATATACAGTATATACCTATACTATGTGTAGACATTTATTCTATTTATTCTATTGTAAGCTGTCAGTGTGATTTTACTGTTCACCGCACTGAATTACCGGCTTTTTTATAGAACACTGGTGCGTATTTCTCGCAAGTCACACTTATGGTCCGTGTTGTGTGCAAGTTTTTCTCGCACCTATAGACTCATCATTCAAAAACGGAAAGATTATGGCACAACTGCAAACCTACAAGACATGACTGTCCACCTAAACTGACAATCAAATCAAGGAGAGCACTAATTAAAGAAGCAGCTAAGAGTCCCATGTTCACTCTGGAGGAGCTACAGACATCCACAGCTCAGGTGGAAGAACTATTAGTCATGTACTCCACAAATATGACATTTATGGAAGAGTGGCAAGAAGAAAGCCATTTTTTAAAGAAAACCATAAGAAGTCCTGCTTGCAGTTTGAAATAAATCTATGTAGGGGACACAGCTATCATGTGGAAGATGATGATCTGGTAACATGAAAGCAAAGTAGAACTTTTGGGGCTAAATGCAAAATGCTACGTGTGGTGGAAAATTAACACTGCACATTACTCTGATAACAATATCCTCACCATCAAACATGTTGGTGGCAGCATCATGGTGCTTTTCGTTAGCAAGGAAGGGGAGTTTGGTTGATGGGTTGAGCTAACAAAGAGCAATCCTAATACAGGACAATCGTGGAGGAAAATCTGTTAGCAGCTGCAAAACACGAGACTAGGTTCACCATCTAGCAGGACGCTGACCCTAAACAAACTTCCAGAGCTATGGTTTAATGGTTTAGATCAAAGCATATTCATGTGTGTGAATGGTCCAGTCAAAGTCCAGATCTAAATTCCATTAAGAATCTGTGGCAAGTCTTGAAATTTGGTGTTCACAGACACTCACCATCCAATCTCATTGAGCTAGAAGTAGTTTGTAAGGAAGAATGGGCAAACATTTCAGCCTCTAGATGTGCAAAGTTGTTAGAGACTTACCCCAAAAAACTTGCAGCAGTAATTGATATAGCTTTGATAAAGATCTGTTCCAGATCGAAACACTTAGCTTTAATCCCAGAGATTCACCTTCTCTAAGGAGTTTTATTGCTGTATTTCCATGTTGGATCAATAAAGTATGAAGGTTTTTAAGGAGCTGGAACGTCATCATCACCATTTTTTCGTAATATATTATTCCATCGACGACAAAGAGAGCACAGTGCATTTAGGCCATCTACATAACAAATTTTTATTTGTTCACTGCTACCAAATATCACTTTCACCTTCTGTAAGTTTTCATGGACTATGCATACATTACATCAGCAGTTTGTATTTCATAAAAGCTACCAACATTTTATTAGGTGTAGTACACAATCTGACGCCTCCTATGCAAAGAGAATCTCTACTACTTTACACATTTGCATATGAATGGCATAGTTACAGTTCTGCTCAATAGTTTACATATCCAGGCAGAATTTTTGCTTTCTTGGCCTTTTTTTCAGAGAATATGAATGATAATACCAAAACTTTTCCTCCACTCATGGTCAGTGGCTGGGTGAAGCCATTTATTGTCAAACTACTGTGTTTTATCTTTTTAAATCATGACAACCAAAAAGATCCAAATAACCCCGATCAAAAGTTCACATACCCCATTTCTTAATATCATGTATTGCCCTCTCTAACATTAATGACAGCTTGAAGTCTTTTTCTGTGAAAAAAAGGCCAAGACAGCAAACATTCTACCAGGGTATGTAAACTTTTGAGCACAACTGTATGCCAGGAACCACTTTTATGTTATTTTAATGGGTTGTGCACAATTATGCACCATGTACAATAATGCAAACAGTTAAATTACATATTAAATGTCTTATCCCTTAAAGGGATTCTACACCTGTGAAGTTAGTTTTTTTTTTTACTTAAATACATGCATAAGGTTAAAATATTTTTTGCCCTTGGGTTCCGTTAAAATTTTTCCTCAGTTTGCCTTCTATAGCCTCTGTGTTGCATTGTCTATTGCTTGCTACATAGTATGTTAACTCAGAATCCATCGGTGACCTTGTACTGACGGTCTGATGGAAGAGATTGTATCTATCTTTTTCTTAGTTGATTTATGACTACAGATCATATCAAAGTTGAATGTGTAGGGAAACATAAAATGTAAAAGGCAAATTGTGCAAAAATTTTTATTAAATCAATTCCTAATATAAATATATGTATTTGAGGCTAAAGAATTTAAGTAAAAAAAGAAAATGTGGACAACCCCTTTGAAAGTGTTTTCTCATCATAAACATTTATTTGCATATCAGCAGTATATAGCATGAATGCTTGAAAGGTGGGACCCTCACTGTCCCATCACATGGCATAATTCGGTTACTCAGGCCAGCTACTTTTTACATGAATTAATGTCAATCGAGCGGTGGAATGGCTTTGTTTAATTGCACCTCTTTCCTTTGAAGATTATTAGAATAATGGAATAAAGTTAACACTAATTTTGAGTTGCTCTTTTTTATACTGTATTAAATAGAAGCTGAAATAATACAGCATAATTTTGGTAAATGAAAATACAATGGCTTGCAAAAGTATTCAAAGCAGTACTTTGTAGAACCTTCTTTTGCAGCAATTACAGCTGCAAGTCCCTTTGGATAAGTCTTTATGAGCTTTCCACATCTTGTTACTGGGGTTTTTACCTATTCTTCAAGGCAACACTGCTCCAGCATCTTCAAGTTAGATGTTTCCTCTGGTGAACAGCAATCTTCAAGTCTGACCACAGATTCTAAATTGGATTAAGGTTTGGGCTTTGACCAGGCCACTCCAAAACATTTACAGGTTTCCCCTTAAACCACTCAAGCATCGCTTTAGCAGTATTCTTTGGGTCATTGTCTTGTTGGAAGGTGAACCTCCATCCCAGTCTCAAATTACTGACTGACAAACAGGTTTTGCTCAACAATATCCCTGTATTTTGCACCGTCCACCTTCCCCTTGACTTGGACCATTTTTCCTATCCCTGCTGCCAAAAAACATCCCCACAGGATGATGCTGCCACCACATTTCACTGTGTGGATGGAGTTCTTGGAGAGATGAGCTGTGTTGATTTGGCGTCAGACATAGAGTTTACCTTGGTGGCTAAAAAATTCAATTTTGGTCTCATCTGATCACAGCACCTTTTTACAAACATTTTGGAAATCTCCCATATGTCTTTTGGTAAGCTCAAAACAAGCCTTACAATTTTTGAATGTAAGTAAAGGCTTTTTTTCTGCCCACTCGTCCATAAAAGCCACCTCTGTGGAGAGTACGGCTTATTGTGTTCATCTGGACAAATATTCCAGTCTCTACTTGGGAACTCTGCAGCTCCTTCAGGATTACCCTTGGTCTCTGTGATGCCTCTCTGTTTAATGCCGCCCTGGCCTGGCCTGAGTTTTGGTGTGTGGTCCTTTCTTAGCAGGTTTGCAGTGGTACCATATTCCTTCCATTTGTTGATAATGGATTTGATGGTGCTCTGTGTGATCAGAGATTGGGTTTTTTTTTTGTTTTTTTTTATAACCCAACCCTGACTTATTCTTCTCAACAACATTGTCCAACATGCTTGTGTAGCGCCCCCACTGCCGCAGGGCCGAGGGGTACCCGGTACCGGGCCTCTGAGTCTCTGCTCTGGGGTTGTCACGGCGGCTAGGCCCCGGTCCGTGACCCTGCCGTGGGGCGCACAGTGAATAAGATAGATATGGATGATGGTGGTGACGCTGTGGTGGTGCAGTGCAGTAAATAACGAGGACACCAGGTTGCAGTCTCTTTACCTCTTTACTGAAGATCTCTGAGTCCTCAGTCCGGAACACGGTTCACCAGGCTGCGCAAGTCCGGCCGGTCCAATGGCACCTCCAGAGTTCTCTTCACAGGTGGAAATCGGTGCCTTCCTACTAGCGCTATGTGTTGTGGTCCTTCCCTGCTGTGCTTACGGAAAGTCCCCCACAACTGTTGTGTCTGTTTCTTAAGTTCCCTCACAACTCGATTAGATGATGTTCTGCTAATCCTCCGTCCCTCCCTGATGTTCTGGTTGGGACGGCACCCGTTTGACGGGTAGGCTCGGAGCTCTTCCGGGACCCTAGAGTCGCCCCTCTCCACAAGTTGCCCCCCAAGACTGCATAGGTGATTTAGGTTAGACAGCCCGCCTTAAACTGACTGTCCTGCCGCTGTTTGGAGTATTGCTTGAAGCTGAATGTTATGATACTCCCTCGGCGTTCCGGCCACCGGTAGTGCGCCTCAGTAGGATGTTGCTTCGGTCTTACAGCACGACTCCTACTGGTATTTCTCCTTTTGCGTGATCTCGTTTCTCACTCAGCACAATCTATCTCTCTTCTAGTCCTTTCTTGGGCACCGCCGCTACCCGGAGCAGGCACGGTCCCGTTACGTTCGTTCAAGTTGCCAAGCCTCTGTCAGGATCCCACCCCTGACAGAGACCCTACTGTATCTTCCCCCACAACACCCTCTGCCACAAGGTGTTGCCTGGTTCCAACCCAGTCAGCTTTCTCATCTAACTTCCTGCCTGACCCCCAGTTTACCCACTATGGTGGGGAGTGGCCTAATGAATAGCACCCTTAGCTCCCCCCGGAGGCCCAGCTGTGAAATGTATTGGTGTCTGTGATACCTGATCCGATGAACTCCTTCAGTGCCATCAGACGCACCATAGCTCCCCATAGTGGCGGAGCCACAGTACTGCAACGACCAGGACTCTGGGGCGCTGCACTTGGAGATCACTTTGGTCTTCATTATGTTCTTTGGTTATCGGTGCCTCTTGCCTCATGGTTTTGCAGTCTCGATGGCCTTTCAGATAAGGTGTGTATATACTGACAGGCCATTTGACACTGAGATTGCACACAGGTGGACTTCCTTTCACAAAGCATGTGACTTATGAAGGTAAATTCTTGCAGCATAAATTTTTAGGGGCCTCATGGCAAAATGGGTGAACACATTTGCACATAACAATTTTTAGTTATTTAATCCCATCAATTTAATTTATGCCTATATTTTCCTCACTTTACCAACTTAGATTATTTAACGCTGATGCATCACACACCATTGGATTACAAAAATATTTAAACACAAACTGTAATATAGCAAAATAGGTAAAACAACAAGTGGGGGTGAATGCTTTTGCAAGCCACTGTAATTGAAACAACATCAATACAATTTCCAAAGCTATACCATAAATAACTGATGAGACAGAAAACTCATGTAACTGTTATACAGTAGGCTCATCTGGCGAGTTAGATTCTGGTTAGAGTAAGCAACACAGACGGAAGACGTTTGCACAGTTGGCAGGAGTTGATGGATGGAAAGTGGATCAATGAGGATCAGAACAGCAGAATATGCAGGACTGCAGGCAGACAAATGGAGCAAGAAACTAGAAGACAGAGCCAGGAGTGTAGACATTTACATGAACTGTAGATGTGTAGTCAGTCCAGGGTTTGCAGCAAACAATTGGTTAAAAATAGTTGCAGGGAAGAAGGCAGAAGTGAGCAACAGGGTATCTACAGGGTATGTTACGATTCTCATTCTCTCTGCTGGCATCAGGATTCTCTTCAGATTTTTGTGACAAATTTGCATGGTTAAAACGCTGCAAAAACATGAGGTGTGCACATGGCCTTACAGTCCAGAATAATGCGGAAGGAGACAGTAGATTGGGGAACTTGCAGGATCTCCAGTGGTGGGGAGATGGTAGCAGGGTCATTGGAGGCTTTCTTGAAGAGATGGGTTTGAAAGTTCCGTGTGAAGGTTGCCAATGTGGGGCATAATCAAATGTGTTGGGGCACAGAATTCCAGAGGATGGAGGATACTCAGTAGCAGTCTTAAAGGCAATTGGCTGAGGAACGTACAAGTATGGAGAAGGGAAGGAGGACAGGAGAGTACGTGTGAGTAGATATCGAGAGATTAGTTCAGTGATATATGGAGGGGACAGATTTTGTACGGCCTTATAGGTCAATTTTAATAGTTTGAACTGTATTCATTTAGGAATTGGAAGCTAATTAAGGTATTTGTAGAGGGGAGAAGCAGATGAGTAGTGAGTGAGTAGTGTGACAGGGTCACTGGCGCCGTAAGTGAGAGGAGATATATGTTGTAAAGCTTGATATCCTGTGTGATGTGAAACCCATAAGTTTCCCTCCAGCATAATATGTGCTGAAAGTAAACTAGTCATTACCAGGGTCTGGGTTTCATGGTGAGTAGGTGTAAGAGAAGGGCGGGACACCTACTCATCATATCTCCACCTCAAGGGTGTGGTTGGAGGGAGTTAAATGTCCAGCCACTGTTCGGAGGAAGGAAGCCTCCAGGCTGAATCGTCGGTGAGCGCTGCCATGTCTGTTTGTCCCAGAAGACTGGAGCCATACTGGGAAGGACTTTGTATGAACTTTTTATTTTGATTTGTGCTAAAAAGGTTGCTTTTGTGTTACTATTTTGGCTTTATGATTTATGAAGCAATAAACCACCCAGAGACTTTAATATAAAGTGTTCCTGTGTCTACCTCGGGGAGCAGCGGAGTGGGCCAACCTTCCACAGTAGAGAGTGGATTATTCAGGCAGCAGAGTTATGGATGGACTGGAGAGGTGAAAGAGTGTAAGGCCCCTTTTCCACATCAGTTTTTGCCATCAGTTGCAATCTGTCAAATTTTGAAAAAAAGGGATCTGTCGCAGATTGTGACAAACTGATGCGACAGATCCGTTTTTTCAACGGATCCAACTGTGGGTCTGGCTAAAGGATCCTAAAAGAAATGGAGCATGCTCAGTTAAAAAAACCAGAATCCGTCGTCGGATTCCGTCATTTGACGGATCCGGCGCCTATAGGCTTCCATTCTAACAAATGACGGATTTTCGACGGAGACAAAAAATGTTACTTTGACCGTTGTCTCCAGCCACCGGACAGCCAATTTTCCACAGATCCGGCGAACGACGGATGAAGCGTGAGGCCCTCCATCGCAATCCGTCGCTAATACAAGTCTACAAAAAAAGGATGCGGCGGCATCAGTCGCTGGATCCGTTTTTTTCAAAATTTGACGGATTGTGACTGATGGCAAAAAACTGATGTGTGAAAGGGGCCTTAATTGGGAGACAACTGAAGGATTTGCAGTAGTCGAGAAGGGAGATGATGAGGGAATGTACTAACATTTTAGTAGATTCAGGTTTTAGAAATTACGGATTCTGGAAATATTTTTGAGTTGAGAAGGCAAGAGGTGGTAAAGGCTTGGATGTGCGGTTTGAAGGACAGGACAGAGTTCAGGGTTACTCCGAGGCAGTTGACTTCCGGTATAGTGGAAAAGCGTGATATCATTTATTGTAATAATTGTGGGGAGTTGAGTGGGATGGAGGAAAGATGATGAATTCAGTTTTGTTCACATTAAGCTTTAGAAAGGTAGATTTAATTTTCATCAGCGTGTAGGTCATACTGGAATCCAATGCCACCATCATGGGGTTACTGCCCTTAATGGTATATGGAGACCAATGAGCATAAGCAAAGCGGAAGGGCCTGGATCCACCCCGCCCCCCTTTTTTTGCTTTTGCTCACCGGGCCGCAGGGTATAGTAAATAATTGTGCGCCAGTGTGGTGCATATCTCAGCGCAGAGAGCTTTCCTGGAACTCCACAGCTGTCAAAATAGAAAGGCTGAGCAGTTCAAGGGACGCTGCCTCCGCCTTTTGTGTGCTGTGCTGCTGTGTTGGTGACAGCACCTACGTGATGACATCATCGAGTACATGCCAGAATGTACAAGCGCTACTCACCAGGATAGGTGAAGTCTAGATGCGCCTGCAGGGGAACGTGAGAGGTAATTCTGAAAAACTTTTTTTTTTTTTTAAATTAATTAAATGGGTACGGGGGACCAAATGATGAATTGAGGGTGTGGGGCAGGGGACAGTGAATGATGATGCATTCATACAATCATAGAATGTTAGAGTTGGAAGGGACTTCCAGGGTCATCATGACCACCCCCCTGCTCAATGCAGGATTCACTAAATCATCTCAGACAGATGTCTGTCCAGCCTCTGTTTGAAGACTTCCATTGAAGGAGAGCTTACAACTTTCATGGCAGTCTGTTCCACTCATTGATCACCCTCATTGTCGAAGCGTTTTTTCTGATATCTAATCTGTATCTTCCCCCTTTCAGTTTCATTCCATTGCGTCTCGTGTTTTCATGTGCAAATGACAATAAGGATGATCCCTCTACACTGTGACATGCCTTTATATACCACATGCCACAGCTATTAAGTCTCCCCTTGGCATTTTTTGGCAATTTAAACATCGTCACATCCTTTAACTGTTCATCGTAGGACATACTTTGCAGTCCGCTCACCATTCTGGTACCTCTTCTCTGAACTGGCTCCAGTTTTTCAATTTATTTTTTTTAAATGTGCCCAGAACTGGACCCAGTATTCCAGATGAGGCCTGACCAAGGAGGAGTAGAGGGGGATAATTACTGAACGTGATCCAGACTCTATGCCTCTCTTAATACATCCTACACATACATCCATGATTGCCTTTTTTTGCTGCTGCATCACACTGTTGACTCATGTGCAGTCTGTGATCTATTAATATACCCAAGTCTTTTTCACATGTGCTGTTGCTTTGTTCTATTCCTCCCATTCTGTTGATGTAATTTTCATTTTTCTTGCCCTGATGTAGAATCTTGCGTTTTTCCCTGTTAACTACCATTCCATTAGTCACTACCCATTGCCTAAGCTTATCTAGAGCCTTCTGAATCCTCTCTCTGTCTTCCCTAGTGTTAGCTATCCCTACTAGCTTTGCATTGTCGGCAAATTTGTTTAATTTACCTACAGTTCCTTTATCTAGATTATTTATTAAAATGTTGAACAACACTGGGGCCGGGACAGAGCCTTGTGGTACTCCACTTGAACACTCTTCCAACTGGATGTGCAACCATTTATCACCACTCTTTGAGAACGATCACTGAGCCAGTTATGAATCCACCTAACCGTAGCCTTGTCAATCCCTTGGTCATTTTTTCAATAAGGATAGTATGATATACTTTATTAAATGCTTTGCTGAAGATGAGATATACTATATATACCACATTTCCCTGATCCACCAGTCTGCGATTCCTTCATGGAAAGTAATTAAATTAGTCTGGAATTACTTGTTTGCTACAAACCCTTGCTGGCTCTGATTAATTACTGTATTCTTATCCAAGTACTTACATACTGTACATGCTGTTTAATAATTTGTTCAAAGCTCTTTCCTGGTATAGAAGCAAGGCTCACTGGTCTGTAATTTCCTGTCTCCATCTTCTTTCCTTTTTTTGAAGATAGCGCCAAATTTTGCCCTTCTCCAATCTTCTGGGACTTCTCCAATTTTCCAAGATTTTTCAAAGATTCTGGCTAGTGGTTCTGCTAACTCTTTCAGTACCCTAGGATGTATTTCATCTGGACCATGAGATTTATATTCACTTAAATTAGCTAAGTAGGGAAGTAATTGAAGTACGGAAATGCAAATAATGATGAATTGGGGGTGGCGGACAGCAAATGATGAATTGAGGGTGGGGGATGAAGGTCAGCAAATTATATTTTCATGTCATATTAATTGAAAAATTGAAATATCCTGAACAAGGTGGAAATCATAATCAGTTGTTATTTAGGAATAAGGGAAAGTGGATCCTTAAAACAGATGCACAAGGTCCTCTAGGACTTAATGATAGATTAGATATGTCTTTATTTCTCTGATTACAGTAAATATTTTTAACAGCTTTTAACAAATTGTTTGTTGCATATATTAAATGCAGTGATGTATATTACATGTTCACCTTTAAAAAGGAAGCAGTATCACATCAGTGCATGATGTGGACCCTTAGAAGCACTTTTGAGAGCGTGTTACTGCTCTAGTCCAACATAGTCTCCCTGCTCACTTTCTGCCTGCCGATGTGTTTGCACTTCTTGTGGATTATATAATTTTTTTCGCTGCAGAACCTGGTGAGTGCCATATTTCTATTTTCCTGCTTGAGTGACTTTGATTGCACGACGATCAGCTTCTGCACTTGTCTCACCTGCTCCACACGTGATAAGAAAATTATGTTAGCATGTGAAGAGCTAGTGCCAAAAGACCTCTATTCCAATTTTGTATGAAGTTAATTTCTCCATTATAGACATGATTTCAGTGCAGCATACAGGTAGGTTTAGAACGCTACTAATCTCATATTTGGAAGTAAATAGCATGTGGGGACATGACAGGTCCTTTAACCCTTTACCGACATCGGGCGTAATAGTACGCCGATGTCGGTATCCCCCCTTTGGTGTGGGCTCCAGCGGTGAGCCCACATCTTTTGCGGGACATGTCAGCTGTTTTGAACAGTTGACATGTACCCACAGTAGCTGCGGGTGGAATGGCGATCCACCCGCGGCAACTAACTAGTTAAATGCCGCTGTCAAACTAGCGAAAAACGAAAACGCAAAACAAAACAAAAAAAGCTCAGGTCATGAAGGGGTTAAAAACCTGTCATTAGATTCATGTTGCCTGAACCACACACTAAATGAATCTGAACATGGCTGAGCAATTGCAGCCAGTTATGTATTACTCTGAAACACTAGGTAAATTGTGTGTTTAGAGAGGAAGTAGACTAGAACTCTAGTGCCATCTATAGGAAGTAACAATCCTAAAAGTGAATATCGACTCTCTAATGAGCCTTGTCGCATTACTTGGGATGAAAGCCCAAACTTAAATCTCTATTTGAAGATAGCGTATTTTGGGGTACAACCTCTTGTCAGTGTAAAGTGTGAGATCTGGTTTGGCTGGGTGAGAGACGCCTGACCGGGATCCAAGGGGTAACGTTCCTCCTTGCAGAGAGCAACAACTCAATCCTGATGTGGCAGCATTTCAGAGAAAACAGTTGGAAAAGTAACTATAGTGAGAGGTGATGTCAAGTCAAATGATGTCACCAATCAGCTTCACTTCAACCTGCTCCAGTTGATTGATAGGTTTCTCACTATGTACATGTAAAGGAGTGGCGAAGCGATCGCCACCTCCCTTAAAGATCTTACAGTGATCTAATGCATTGCCATGGTTTAAATGTTGTTTTACCTGGTTTGTGGCCAACAACAGTTGGATAGCTGCAGATAGGGTTAACTATTGAGGTCAGCCCATGGTAGGAGGAATTACTTGGGGAAAAAGAACTCAGTTCCTGCTGTTAGCCTGATAGGGAAAAGTATTGACAAAGAAAGGACTTATGGTCTTATGGTCTTAATGTTAGCAGACCTGAATTTAAAGGGGTGTTGTGTACGAAAGAAGGGAGACACTATTTGGATAGCATGTTCTGAAGGAAACAAGTATCAAGTGCCAGAAGGATTCCTTATCTCATGCATTTGGGGCCTACAAACATTATCCATACTAGATAAGAAGAGAAAGTGTAGCCAGACCTAAGGATCATAGAAGGCAACGAAGGCCAGGCTGGGACTTGTGTTATCCTATGGGGAACTGAAGATGCAGTGGCAAAGCAACGGACTCTAGGAACACATAAACTGTAAGTTGAGAATGGATGTGATGGGTCGTAGTGAAACACGAAACAACCCATGCCGCCCTCACAAGTGAAGATGGAGGCTCCCAATGTGATTTCTTTAATGCAACATGTACTGGAAGAAATGTACAGCCACTTGTAGCTGTGAAGCTCCTGTCTCTGGATTGCGCAGATTATGCATTTTCTAAGTGTTGTTGCTATCTAATGTATACAAGTTTCACTAATTCATTTGATAAAGAAAAGTTTATTTTTCTTCTTGCTCATTCATCTTTACTTTCGTCAGGTCCTGGCCTGCCATGTCATGCAACAACATAAGGTCTGCAGTGGAGTTTCACTAGGGTAACAGCACACGCACCCAGCCAAGATCCCCATTTTTCTGTAGGTTGGTGGGGCACGTTACGTACAAATATGGCAGAGACCTGTTAATGCACTGGAGAGTCTTGTCTCTGCTTATGGCCATCTCTTCAAACTATTGAGTGATTGCAGCCATTCATGTTTTACTCTGTAATGCTTTGTCATTTCAGAGAAAACATAGTTTGAAGAGCCAGCCAGGGAACAAAGGCAGAGACTTGTGCATTCCACTATATGGAGGACTATGGGAAGTGCTTTATACTGTATTATGGAGGACTACAAAGTGCATTATACTAAATTGAAGACTATGGGGAGTGCATTATACTGTATGGACTGTGAAGGACTATGGGGGTACATTATACTGCATGGAGGACTATGTGGTGCTCATTAGACTATATGGATGACTATGGGAAGTGCATTATACTATATGGAGGACTATGGAGAGTGCATTATTCGGTATGGAGGACTATGGAGTGCATTATACTTTATGGAGGACTATGGGGAGTGCATTATACTATATGGAGAACTATGGGCAGTGCATTATACTATATGGAGGATTATGGCATGCAATATACTATATGAAGGATTATGGCATTCGATATTCTATATGGAGGATTATGGGGTGCAGTAAATAATATGGAGGACTATGGAACCTACTATACTAAATGGAGACTATTATAATATTTGGCGTGGTGTCCATCATATCATGTGAAGGGCTGTGTGGGGGCCATTATAATGCATGGAGGGCTGTGTGAAGGTCACAGTTGGGGATCATACTGTGTTGGTTACCATATTTTGCTGGGGGGTTAAGGTGGTTTACATTAGGCCATCATACTGTGTGTGTGGAAGATACTGTTGAGAAATTCACTGTGATGGTATCATACTGTGTTTGTGGGGCACCTTTTTTTGCATCTGTGATGCAGTGACCCCTGTTACAGCTAGGGGGCGCTGTGTGTGCTCCTCGGGATATGCATGGAAGCGTATCTGTGGTTATAATGATGGTGAAACAGTGACTGGCAGAATTGTAAATGGTTGATATGTGTCGCAGAGGGAGTCTGCGCTGTAAGCCTGAAGTAATGTTGTTCTTGGACCTGTAGTTCCACAAGTGTTTGTATAGTTGTGAAGGGAGGCTTACAGGGCTAGTTATGAGAGCTGGGCAGGTAAAACTAGCCACACACACCTCCCATCTATGGGAGTGGTTACAACTACATAATGTGACCAGGGTGTGGGTCACATGGTTCCTGTGTATGGACCTGAATGTTCTCTGTAGTGGAGAGTGTGAGATCCTGGACAGCTTGTGTGTTGGGAGGTCCTGTGTGTGGACTGGATCCCTGAATAGCGCATTGTAAGGCCCTGGATCTGAAGACTTGTGTGTTTGGGAGATCCTGGGAGTAGGATCGGATCCCAGATAAAGCGCACTGAGAGACTTGTGTGTTGGACGGTCCTAGGTGGGGACGGACATCCTGAACAGCACACGCAGTGGCCTGTGTTGGAAGTCCTGGGAGTAGAACTTCCTGGAGAGCACATGGGAAGGAGTGTATGCAGAGTCTGCAACGGCACTGCATTGGGGGAGCTACAGCCCGTCTGAGGATCTGGACTAACTAATGTGTGCCTGCCAGGCAAGTTGGTGATCCCAGTTTGGCAGTTTCCCTGGAGGAGAGAGGACTGACAGGAGGTCAAGCGTGTGGAGCAGGAGCTCCAGAAAGGTAACACCTGGGGAGTGAGCTATCATAACAGCAGAGAAGTATCTGCCAGTGGAACAGACTGTTGGTGCTTGTTGTGCTCCATGGACATTGATGAACTGTTCGGCGTACGGTCACCCATGATAACTGGATGAAGTGAAGTCCGGCATGTTTAGTCTCTGTGAGTTAAAGCCGTATATGAAATATCTAAGTCACAGCTGCAACTTAATGTCACCTGTTGGTGCCTATTGTGTTCCATGAAGTGTAATGGACTGTGCATGACCCTGTTTATAATATCATAATAAACCGCATGGACTGTTTTTGTGAGAAAAACGTGCCTGTGTGACTGAGTCCCATTGCTAATCGAGTGTCCCCCAACACATGCAGTAAGCGCTATCTCACATATGGTGAAGAATGCGGGCAACAGTCCAGGAAGCACGTGTGGACGTGATTGCCGTAACTCGGCGGGGTTACAAACATTGCTGTAACTCGGCGGGGTTATGAAGTTTTACTATGGATCGGCGGGTCCACGAAGATTGAAAGCATCTGGCTGTAATTCGGCAGGATTACGAAGATTTGCTGTGGATCGGCGGGTCCACGAAGTTTGTGGTGGAGCCGTGCAGAGCCTTGTGGAAAGGAACTGCAGTTGCAGCAAGAGGTTCCACAGCAGCCAGAGCTGCAGTGGCAGCAGCAGCGGCTTATGATCGACAGCCGGAGGTGCCGGCGGTTTGTGACTGCAGCAGGAGCTGTGGTAGCGCCAGCAGTAGCTGATGAGGTGTCGTGAGAGGACATTGGTCCAGATCGTGCAAACTCTTAAAGGGCAGGGCCGACCCAAAGAGACGGAGGTTTTTTGTACTGTGCGAACTGGTGCCTGAGAGTACCATGGGGAGTGCACGGGGTGTACCCCAGGGAAGGATTGGTGTCCCTAAAAGTCCGGTTGCTAAGCGAGTGTCCCCCAACACATGCAGTAAGCGCTATCTCACACATCATACTTTATGGGTGCAATGAAAGGAGAATCTAGGATTTCAGTAGGAGGAAAATTACTTTGTGAAGGCCCACCAAATATTACTTATTTATTTTTTTGTTCGGGTGGGGGAGGGCAATTAAAACTTCTATCGTGGGGTTCCATGATTTCTACTGTATGTATGCCCCTCATGGGACTCTTGTGAACACCAATTTCTGGCAGTTGTTTATAGAAAACCATGATATGTGCTCTATACAGCAATTATTTGGTATCATAAGAGATCAGATGATGGTAGGTTCAAGTCCCCTAAGGTAACTAACAAATACAGTAAAAAGTGGAAAAAAGGTTTAACAAAAAATCAAAAACTTGAATCACCTTTTTCCTTCATGAAACCCCTTTCCCACCTTAGATATATCCATACATCCCTGTGACCTGGGTCTTATTGACCTGAGACTTATGGATAGGTCCCAGTGATTTTGTGCGCACACGAACTGTGCGTGCACGATCGCCGTCAGGTGTCAGCTGACTTTGACAGCTGACACCAGACACTCAGTTCCAGACACGGTTCCGCACCGCTCCTGGCACTTTAACCCCCTAAATGCTGTGATTGAACTCAATGGCAGCATTTTGGGAGCCGGCAGATGGATGACAGCCCCTCTATCCCTCAATCGGAGACCCCACCATGTCCTAATCGTTGCTGCGGTGACGCGATGTCTTCACGACGACATCCGGGTCACCAGAGCTAGGAAAGTTGTTTGATAATGCTCAGAGCATGATCAACAACTTACCCTGTCAGTGCGGAGCTGACAGTTTCCATAGCATAGGGATGCTGCTGCATCCCCATGCTGTACAACCGGTCAACCTGCCAAAAATGATAGTCCCATAGTGGGACAAAGTAAAATCGTTAAAAAGAAAAAAATTTTAAAAATTGTAAAAATATTTAAAAAAAAAACTAAAAATACATTTTGAAAAAAATTATAAACAATAAAAGTACACATATTTGGTATTGCCCCATCCGCAATCACCCGACCTATGAAACTATCCCACTAGTTAACCCCTTTAGTGAACACCATAAAAAAATAAAAAACAAGGCAAAAAACAATGCTTTATCATCATACCGCGGAACAAAAAGTGGAATAAAATAAAAAAGACAAATATAAATAAACATGGTACCGCTAAAAACAATCTTATCACAAAAAAAAAACCATCATACAACTCCATCAGTGGAAAAATAAAAAAAGTTATAGCTCTGAATAAAACGAAGCAAAAATAATTATTTTCTCTATAAAATAGTTTTCATTGTGTAAAAGCGCCAAAACATGAAAATACGATATAACTGTGGTATCGCTGTAATCATACTGTCCCGAAGAATAAAACTGCCTTAGCAATTTTACCACATGCAGATCAACCAAAAAAAATCCTGTATTGCTGTTTTTTGTTCATTCTGCCTCACAAAAATCGGAATAGAAAGGGTTCGAAAACTGTATGAAAATGCTACCAATAAATACGTCAACTCGTTCCGCAAAAAATAAGCCCTCACATGCCTCTGTCGAATGAAATATGTAAAAATTATAACTCAAGGTATGGTGATGCAAACACTAGTTCTTGCAATAAAAAATAAAGTGTTTTTTAGTGTGTGACAGCAACCAAACATAAAAACCTGAAATAAATCTGGTATCCCTGTAATCACATCGAACCAAAGAATAAAGTCGCCATATCACAGCGTAAAAAATAAATAAAACCAATTCTTCACCTGCTGTTTTGTTCATTCTGCCTCCCAAAGATCACAGTAAGGCTTGACACACATTTATCCTGTCCTCTGCGCTGAGCGCTTATACCGTAAATCTCTGAAATGTGTGATTTAGACGGAACCTCCAGCGGAAGATACTCTATAATGTGACAGATGGAGATATTGTGGATACCATAGGACCTGTGACCTTTGCGATGTCCATCTTTTTAGGATTGCATAAAAGTGCCATCTGCCACAGTTTTGAGCACCTTTGAAAAGAAGGAATCGATCAGCAAAGGAATACCCAGCTCCACTTGTCCTATAAAAGTGTATTTTATTGAAAAATCCTTAAAATGGTAACATTCAGCATAAACGTCACTAGCCCCCAAATGGTGCAATGATGCAAAGATTAAGAACCGCAAGGTTCGAAATGCGTCTGCCCATACACACCACGCCATTTGGGGGCTAGTGACGTTTATGCTTGGTGTTACCTGATTGATTGCTTTTCCTGCTGCACCACAGTTCTCCTTGATCCAGATCCTGGACAAATAATGGGTGAGCTGACTTCCCCTATCTTTTTGTATGTTTCTGAAAAGGACAATGCTGAAAAGAGGCCAAACGAAGTCCAGAATAACTCTTATGCCTCATTATAGTGAATGGATCCCTTGAGAGTGTCATCTGAATCACGTCACTTGGAGATTTAGATGGAAACCCCAAAGTAAGTGCTCAGCGTAGAGTACCGGATAAACGTGATCCTAAATGTTATGTAAAATGTTCCTAACAAAAGCTTCAACTCAATCCACAAAAAAAGCAAGTCCCCACTCAGGGTCATCATCTGTCAATGGAAATATAGGGGGCTTCCACATTACTGGAAATTTCAGCAAATTCTGCGCTCTCAAATCCAAATGCCCGTTCCCGTTGGAGCCCCACAATGTACCTAAACCACATATAGCGTCCATATTTCACATTTCTGTAGTGATGAGAGACCACCTAACTTACGGGTGCATGTCTCCAGAAGCATGAGCTGGGAATAACGTACTGGTCACTACAGCGTATTGGTCACTACAGCGTACTGGTCACTAGTACAGTTTGCAATTTTCACTTGGCAACATCCACTGCTGCTTGTTTCTGAAAAACACCCATGGAGTCAAAATTGTCACTATACCTGTACATAAATTCCCAAAGGGGTATAATTTCATAAATGTGATCACTTGAAGAGGAATTCTGCTTTTCTAGCACTTATGGGCTCTGTATATGGAATCCACAAACTATTCTAGGAAAATCTGCACTCCAGAAGACAAATAGCGCTCCGTTCCTACCGAGTCTTGTCACGTGGCTAAGCAGTACTGTACAGCCATATATGGGGTATTGCCATGTTCAGTAGAAATTGTGGGACAAATTAGGTGCCATTTTTACCCACTTCTTGAGTGAAAATGTAAAATCTGGGGCTAAAACAAAATTTTGGTGGTAAAAATGCAGTTACTTTTTCTTCACAGCCCAAAGGTATAAAATTCTATGACACACACATGGGGTCAATATGATCGCTGCACCCCTAGATGAATTAGTTGAGAGGTGTAGTTTGTAAAATGGGGTCAATTATGGGGGTTCTCCTTTTCTGGCAACTCAGGGGCTCTCCCAGTGTGTCATGGCACCCGCAAACCATAATAGTAAATTCTGCACTATAGTATGGCACTGCATTCCTTGTTAGCTTTGCACTTGCCTGAAAAATATTTCCCGAGTATATGTAGGGTATTGGTGCACTCACGAAAATATGGACCTCAGTTTCTTGTAAAAAAAATCCCCTTCCTATTGCCCCTTAGAAAAATGAAAAACTTGGGGCTAAAACAACATTTTATTGTTAAAAATGTAATTTATTCTTTCTTCACTGCTCAATGGTATGAAATTCTGTGAGGCACATGTGGTGTCAAGTTGAACACTGCACCCCTAGATGAATCTACTGGGGACTGTAGTTTGTAAAATGAGTTCATATATGGGGTTTTCTGTTGTTCTGGCACCTGTAACAACTCTGCCGGCATCACTGCATGGCCTCCCATCCCTCACATACCATCTTACTCACTGCTCCAGGTCATGTTGGGATTTCTGTCTGCTGCCGGCTCCATGTTCTGCGCCTCTTGCTTTCTGCCTGCTCTCTGCATGCTTCCTGGCTGTGTGCATGGGGGGGGGGGGGGGGGTGCGGCGCCAGAACTCTCTGGTTCTTATGGAATCAGGGTGCACCTGTCCAATGTGTTCCTGACCAATTACCAAGAGGCCTCTAGTATTTAGGGCAGCTCCAGCCTGTGGAACTTGCCTGTGCAATGTGTTAACTCAGTTTGTGTCTTGCTCGGTGTTTCTCCTTCTCTGGAGGCTTCACTCCTAGCTTTGCCTTGTACTTGTCTGTCCGCCCTCCAGGAGGCAGAATATCCTGGTCCCTGTATCTTTGTTCCTGTACCATTACCTTGTCTAAACTCTGTCCTACCCCTGTCTCCTTGTCTGTGGCTTCTTTCCCTGCTATGTCCTCTGTCTGCTTGTGCCCTGTACTCTTGCAGCTCTGCCTGCTCAGTACACTTGTGATATTGCCTGTGCGCTGCACTCTTGCAGCTCTGCTTATGCTCCGCACTCTTGTGGCTCTGCCTGCTCAGTACTCTTGTGACTGTCTGTGCTCCATACTCTGGCAGCTCTGCTTATGCTCCGCACTCTTGCGGCTCTGCCTGCTCAGTACTCTTGTGACTGCCTGTGCTCTGTACTCTTGCAGCTCTGCTTATGCTTTGCACTCTTGTGACTCTGCCTGCTCAGTACTCTTGTGACTCTTCCTGTGCTCTGTACTCTTGCAGCTCTGCTTATGCTCTGCACTCTTGCGGCTCTGCCTGCTCAGTACTCTTATGACTCTGCCTGTGCTCGGTACTCTTGCAGCTCTGCTTATGCTCCGCACTCTTGCGGCTCTGCCTGCTCAGTACTCTTGTGACTGTCTGTGCTCCGTACTCTGGCAGCTCTGCTTATGCTCCGCACTCTGCGGCTCTGCCTGCTCAGTACTCTTGTGACTCTGCCTGTGCTCCATACTTTTGCAGCTCTGCTTGTGCTCTGCACTCTTGCGGCTCTGCCTGCTCAGTAGTCTTGTGACTCTGCCTGCTCAGTAGTCTTGTGACTCTGCCTGTGCTCTGTACTCTTGCAACCCTGCTTGTGCTTTGTGCTCTGCACTCTTGCGGCTCAGCTTGCTCTGTACCCTTGTCTCTCTGCCTGCTCTGTACTCTTGCGGCTCTGCCTGTGCTCCGTACTCCTGTGGTTCTGCTTCATTTTGGTTCTGCTGCTGCAGAACCTCTTGCTGCTCTACAGCTCTTATCCGCAGCCTTGCGGTTCTCCTCCTGTGTGAACAGGTCCAAACCTGTTTCTTCATACGCCATTTCTTCCTGTCTGTACCAGTACCTGTATTTGTTGTGTGAACAGGTCTATACCTGTTTCTCCATACACCATTCCTTCCTATCAGTACCAGTACCTGCTGTGTGAACAGGACTCTACCTAATCCATACACCACTCCTACCCAGTGTCTCAGCCGTGCCTGGCTGCCCAGTGTCTCAGCCGTGCCTGACTGCCCACTTGTCCGAGTTTCTGCCGTGCTCATCTGCCAGTCGTGCCTGTCGCCAACACCTGTCCTAGTGTTCCTATTTCCCAAGTGGGATCAGCAGCCACAGCCAGACACCACCCCCTGGAGTAGCACCTGGCAGCTGCCTGCCGCACAAGCCTGACCTCACCATCAGAGGCTCCAGTGAAAACCAAGGCAGCTGTCCTAGTCACGCCCCTTCCTGGGTAGTCTGGTTTGGGGCACAGTGGGTCCACAACCCCCTGGCTCACACCCACCAGTCAGAGCGTGAGCGTGACAGCACCTCTGGGGCTCTGCCAATGTGACATGGCACCCTCAAACCATTCCAGCAAAATCTGAACTCCAATGTGGCGCCTCTTCCCTTCTGAGGTTTGCACCGTGCCTCAAAAGTAGTATTCCCTGTATATGGGCTATCAATGTACTCTGTTGCCCTTATGAAAATGCAAAATTTAAGGCTAAAATAAAATTTTTGTGGGGAAAATGTGATTTTATTTTTTTATTTTTTATTTACACGGCTGAACATTATGAACTTCTGTGAAGCACCTGGGAGTTCAAATTGCTCACCAGACATCTACTTACATTACTTGAGGGGTCTAGTTTCCAAAATGGGGTCACTTGTGGGGGGTTTCCACTGTTTAAGGACATCAGGGGCTCTCCAAATGGGACATGGCGTCCGCTAATGATTCCCACAAATTTTACATTCAAAAAGTTAAATGACTCTCCTTCCCTGCCAAGCCGTGCACCCATACAGTAGTTTTCTCCCACATATGAGGTACCGGTGTAATCAGGACAGATTGCACAACAAATTGTATGGAGCATTTTATCCTGTTACCCTTATGAAAATACAACATTTGGGGCTAAAAACATTTTTGTGGGGAAAATGTGATTTTTATTTTTTTTCTTATTTTCATGGCTCAACGTTATAAACTTCTGTAAAGCACCTGAGGGTTCCATATGCTCACCACAGATCAGTTCCATGAGGGGTCTATTTTCCAAAATGGGGTCACTTGTGGGGGGTTTCCACTGTTTAGGCACATCAGGGGCTCTCAAACGCGACATTGTGTCCGCTAATTTCTCCATCAAATTGTGCATTCAAAAAATCAAACGGCGCTCCTTTCCTTCCAAGCTCTGCCGTGCGCCGAAACAGTGGTTTTCCCCACATATGGGGTATTGGCATGCTCACGAGAAATTGCACAACAAATAAATGCAAGTTATATAAAAAAAAATGTTGCCCCTATCATGAAGTATAAAATGTCACAAAAAACAGTCTTAGAATCAGTGGATCCGTTGAAGCCTTCCAGAGTTATGACTTCATAAAGTTACATTAACATGCAAACCACCTTGGGGGGTAAAGGGATTAAAATAAAGATCTTGGAAAAAAAATACTCATGTGGTATCGCTGTGTGCATAAAAGTCCGATCTATCAAAATTTTAAAATGTAACTTTTTTGAGTTGCGCAAACATTTTACAGCATTTAATTTTAAGCTAGAAATCTGGTAAAAACTGCTTAATGCCTCATTCAGATGTCTGTGAATCTCATATGTATTCTGTGATTTTCATGGATAGAACATGCATCCATTTTAGTCTACTTGCTATTCTTATGTCTGTTTTTTCGCAAGCCAAGTGGTATGCAAAAAAATCACAATAAAATTACCCATACTACTAGTTAGGCCTGTGCAAATCACAAGCAACATGTCATCAGTTTTCAATCTGTGTTTTGTCCATGATCAACAATGTAATGTATAGGAAAAGCATTGTAATTTATTATTATTATTTTTTTTAAATCTAAAACACAAAAGGTCTATGTTTTACGTATGAGGAAAATCACGAATAAGTGAATGAGGCCAAAGTGTTTGTAGAGCCAGTAATGTTTCAGGCTTTAAAATGTGAAAATGTGAAAAAGCAAAGCTGCAGAGCCATCTACTGGTAAAAACAAGGTTTGAAAACCTCATTAGAAGTCACACCTTTTCTGGTTTCTCTTTTCTACTAAATTGCTGCTACTGTAAATTTGAACAACTTACCCTTTCATTAAAACAGTCACATAAGGCAAAACTGACCTGTCAATGTGTATGTTCTGTCAACGAAATTCAGAAACATAAATACACCGATAAATAGGACTGTCTTGTCAATAAAACACTAAAATGCACAACCTCCAATAAAGGGAACTTAGAGAACATATTTACCTGTAGCGTTGCAATGCTTCTTGGCCACCATACTGAAAGTGAGACTGCCAGATGAAAATGAAATTATTTCCTCCTGGCAGCCACCGGCTTTCAGTCATAGAGGTATGCACAGAGCGGTTAGTCACCTCTCAGTATAGGCTGCTGTGAGCACACCTCAGTACTTTCTCAGCTCTCTCTGCAATGTATTTGTTCAGATCGAGATGTCAAGTGCTGGGGCATGCTTACAACAACCACTCACTGTATACTGAGTGACTGTAATCACTCTGTACACACCTTTGTGACTGAAAGCCAGCGGCTGCCAGGAAGAATTAATTTAATTTTCATCTGGTAGTCGCACTTTTAGTATGGCAGCTAAGACGCATTGTAACACTATTTACCTGCTGTGTTTCACGAATATTCAATTCCAGCCTAAACGGTTCACACCAGTGTATAAAAAAAACCCATTAAAATAAGCCAGATTACTTACTGGTAATGCTCTTTTAATGAGTCCACGACAGCACCCACATGAGAGAGATCCGCCCATAGGAACAGGAAACCTACAGAATAAAAGAGGGCGGTCCCCCTCTCCTCCTCAGTTTAGTTTTCAGAGTAGGAGAGGAACCTCAAGGTTTTAGTTCAAATCAACTCAGGAAATGTGAAAATAACTTAAATACTCTATACAACCATCTATCTACCCGTTAGAAAAGGAAGAAACAGTGTATACCTAGGGAGGGTAGTGAATGGGTGCTGTCGTGGACTCATTAAAAGCATTACCGGTAAGTTATCCGGCTTTTTACCCTTCGCCACGACAGCACCCACATGAGAGAACCGTTGTCTAGGTGGGACAATCATGCTAAGGACAGCTCTACCAAAAGTCAAGTCAGAAGACATAGATAGATCGAGTCTATAATGGTTGTAAAAAGTGGATGGTGCTGACCAAGTTGCGGCCTTACATATTAAATCAATTGGCACGTCTGCTTTCTCTGCCCAAGAGGATGCCATGGCTCGTGCCGAATGTGCTTTTATGCCCTCTGGAGGAACTTCGCCTTTTGACGAATAAGCTAAGAAGATAGCTTCTCTGATCCACCGGGATAAGGTAGCTTTTGTGACCCCACGTCTTTTCCTGTGGCCCTGAAAGGAGACAAACAGAGCCCTACTCTGCCTCCAGGCCTGAGATCTTTCTACATAGGTCAGGATGGCCCTTTTAACATCTAAGGTATGGAACTTTTGTTGTTCTGGAGTTACTGGAGTATCAAAAAAGGAAGGGAGAAAAATTTCATGTGACCTATGATAGCTAGATGCGACTTTAGGAAGGTATGAGGGGTCTGGTTTAAGGACTACCCGATCTTGGAAGACTAACAAGAAGGGTGGGTCTACGGAGAGGGCCTGAATGTCGCTGACCCTTCTAGCTGATGTTAAGGCTACTAATAGAGCTACTTTATATGTTAAGATATTTAAGAGTATAGATTCCAGTGGTTCGAATGGGGAATTAGTTAAGGCCTCCAGGACTAGGTCTAAATCCCATGGTGGTAAACGGAGAATATGGACCGGGTTACTTCTCACATGCCTTTATAAATCTGGCGACCCATCTATCTCCTGCCAAATTGCACCCATACAGGGCCCCCAATGCTGAGACCTGCACTCTTAAGGTGTTCACTGATAATTCCAGTTATTTGTAAAAATTCTAGGATGGGTACAAGTGGAGCCTGTCTAATGAAAGGTTCCGTATGAAAATTTAAGAAATTTTTCCACACTCTACTGTATATTAGGGTAGTAGATCTTTTTCTACTCAGCAACAGAGTGTTTACAAGATCCTCAGAAAAGCCTCTTGAACTTAATAGCTGCCTCTTAAATTCCACGCCGTCAAGTGAAGTCCTTTCACTTGCGGATCGAAGAATGGTCCTTGAGATAGTAGCTTCCGGTCTGATGGAAGAATCCATGGGTCGCATAGTGACATGACTTGGAGACGAGAACCACGGTCTCTTCAGCCAAAAGGGTGCGATAAGAATCACCCTTGCTTTTTCCCTCCTGATTTTTCTGAGCACCAGTGGAATTAGTGTCATCAGGGGAAAGGCATACAGTAGATCGAACTTCCAGGGATGCTGAAGTGAGTCCAACATGTCCAGATGGTCTATCATGTTCAGGGAAGCGAACCTTTGGACGTCTGTTCTCTCTGGTAGCGAACAAGTCTATTTGTGGAGTACCACATAATTTTATTATCTTTTTGAATATAAGTTTGTTGAGAGTCCACTCTCCTTGTCGCAGCATGTTTCGGCTGAGAAAGTCTGCCTTTGTGTTTTCTATACCTTTGATATGAAGGGCTGTTAGAGATGAAAGATGGCCTTCTGCTAACTGAAAAATATATGGACATCAGATTTTCTGATCGTGTACCCCCCTGACGGTTCACGAGTGCCACTGTAGTGGAATTGTCTGACAAGATTCTTATATGTGTTCCTCGAATCTGTAGGAGAAAATGATTTAAAGATTACTCAACTGCTTTTAACTCTTTCCAAATAGAAGAGTAGACTGACTCTGCCGGATTCCAGAGATTTTGAGCTAACCTATCCCCCATGTGGGCACCCCAACCCGAGGGGCTAGCATCAGTGGTGATTATTTTGGAAGGCTCTATTATCCAGGGTACTCCTTTAGAGAGGTGATCTATATCTAACCACCAGGCCAGGGATTTTACTACATTCTGGGAAAGAGTTAATTTACTTTCCAGATGGCCCTGCGAACTTTCCTGAACATATAAAATTTCATATTGTTATGGTCTAATATGATACTGGGCCCAAGGAACTGCTGGAATACACGAAGTTAGGGATCCCAGTAAGGACATAGCCTCCCTTGGTGACATGTTTCTTTATTGCCAATGTCACTTTTGATTGTATAGTCAATTTCTTTGACTCTGGGAGGAAGCACCTCTGACTTACGGAGTCTAGATGGAGTCTTAGGAAGGTTTGGAAGGTTTCTGGAACCAATCTGGATTTTTCGAAATTAACGATCCATCCTAACTCCTGCAGGGATGAAATCGTATTAGATAGATGATTTTTACACTGAAAGACAGAATTTCCTACTACTAGAAAATCATCTAGGTTGGGTATTATTAGAGTATCCTGTTGGCGCAGGTAAGCCATCACCTCTAGCATCAGTTTTGTAAAGACGCGAGGGGCCATCGAAAGACCAAAGGGCATTGCCACGTATTGGAAGTGACAAACCTGTCCTGCCAGGTTGACCGCTACCCTCAGGTACGGCTGGTGTTTGGTGTGTATGGGGAGATGATAACAGGCATCTTTTAGGTCTATTCCCGCCATCACATATCTAGGAAACAAAAGTTTGATAGTAGAACCAATGGATTCCATCTTAAAGGTACGGTTAGATAAAAAGGAATTTAATTTCTTGAGATTAATGATGGTTCGGAATGAACCGTCCGGTTTATTGATTAAGAATAAAGGGGAATAAAAACCCCTTCCTTCCTGACCCTTGGGAACTTCTATTAAAACCTTTTTGGATAGTAAAGACAGGATTTCTGATTCAAGAGCCTTTTGTTGTTCTGGTCTTCTAGGCAATGTTACTATAAATGAATCCCAAGGGATTCGTTCAAATTCTAATTTTAACCCGAACTCTATGATGTCAAGAATCCATTGGCTTGATGTTATTAGCTTCCATTTCTGGAAAAAATATTTTAGTCTACCACCAACTTGAGAATTAGCGGTACTTGTTACGCCTTGCGTTATAGGATCCACTAAGCAATGCACCTCTTTGTTTTGTGTCCTTCTCTTCCCAGCGATCTCTTTGGGTCTCAAATGTTTTACTTCTGATAAAGGGGCGTCTTCTAAAGGCTCTCCTGTAAGAAGGAAGAGATTGATTAGGAAATCCCCTCTCTCCTGCTTTGGTTAGAAGATCGTCCAATGTTTTTCCAAAAAGAAACTCACCCTGGCACGGGATTGCACAAAGTTTTGCTTTTGTCTGTGCGTCCCCCTTCCAGCTCTTTAACCAGAGTGCTTGTCGGGCTGTGTTTACTAGGCCGGCTGACCTGGCTGCTAAACGTAGTGAGTCTGCTCATGTATGCGCTAGGAATGCTACAGCTGCCTTTATTAGAGGGATTGTCGGCAGAATTTTTTCTCTGGACGTTTTACCTCTAATCTGCTCTTCCAGCTTATCCACCCAAACTTGTAATGATCTGGCGGTACATGTACTAGATATGGCAGGTTTGAATGCCCCCGTGTTGGCCTCCCACAATCTTTTAACAAGCTTTCTGCTTTACGGTCTAAAGGGTCTGGTAAGACCCCTGAATCCTCCACCGGCAGCACAGATTGTTTTGATGTGGAAGCAACCACAGCATCCACCTTAGGCACTTTAGACCAGGAATTTAGTTCCTCATCACTAAAGGGATAGCGTCTTTTAGAGGATGATGGCAAAAAACCTCGCAGGTTCTGCTTTTCCCATTCCTTCTTAATCAATTCTTTTATAGTTGAAATTACTGGAAAAGTTCTCCGTTTTTTTGGGGCCAACCCAGCAAACATTATGTCCTGTGCAGATTTTGACCCCTTTGTATCAGGGCATCCCATTTTATTTCTGATGGATTTAATTAGATTATCTATGCTACCATCTGGTAGACAAAGACCACCTTCAGCATCAGATGAACTTGACTGGGACCTTGAATTGTCCGAGGACTTTTCCTGCACGTCATTTGAATCTGAGTCTACTGGTGAAAGGGATCTGCTCAGAAGGCGTGTACTGGAACCACTGGTGTGCCCCAAAACCTGCATTTCTTCCCGAATTATAGCTTTTACATCCGCTGGCGTCATTACCCTTTCTTCCTGTAAGGTTAGACTGATGCAGTCGGGGCATAATCTTTTTATATATGAATCCGATAGGAGCTGTGTGCATAGGGCACATTCTTTATGTTTGGACTTGTGTGTCCGTTTCTTAGTCTAAAAGGAGAGGGGAACATAGGAGGAATAGATCAGCATATAGGAGGAGGATTTTAACACTCACCCAGTGAAGCTGAAAGGTACCGGTTCTGGAGGCTGAGTTATAGGTAGATCGTCCTTAACATTCCTCTGTCTGACAGTGGACCGCTTCTCTGTGGGGCGACTGTTATGACCCCAATGGCGAGGGTCTCAGAGATATCAGCAAGTCTGCGAAGTACAAAAAAATCCAGCTCATAGGGCAGTGGTAACTGGGTTGACCATATATCTACTCCTAACGCCAACACTAGAAGTAGCCGGGGAACATGCCTACGTTGGTCGCTAGATGTCTCGCGCCAGCTGGAGGACTAACTACCCCTAGAAGAGGAAAACAAAGACCTCTCTTGCCTCCAGAGAATAGACCCCAAAAGTTGGATACAAGCCCCCCACAAATAATAACGGTGAGGTAAGAGGAAATGACAAACACAGAGATGAACTAGGTTAAGCAAAGAGAGGCCCACTCACTAATAGCAGAATGTAGTAAGATAACTTATATGGTCAACAAAAACCCTACAAAAATCCACACTGGAGATTCAAGAACCCCCGAACCGTCTAACGGCCCGGGGGGAGAACTCCAGCCTCCCTAGAGCTTCCAGCAAGGATAGGATACAGATTATGTACAAGCTGGACAAAAATGCAAACAAAAACAATAACAAAAAGCAAGAAAGCAGACTTAGCTTAATAAAGCAGGAACCAGGATCAGTAGACAAGAGCACTACAGATTAGCTCTGATATCAACGTTGCCAGGCATTGAACTGAAGGTCCAGGGAGCTAATATAGCAACACCCCTGACCTAACGACCCAGGTGAGCATACAAGGGATGAAAGACATACCCAGAGTAAAAACACTAGTAGCCACTAGAGGGAGCCAAAAGGTAAATTCACAACAGGCGACCACCACTTTTAGCGCTTCTGGCGCTTCCCTCCTTGCTGGGAGGATGCTGTTCTGCTGCAGGTAGGTGCGCTTCGTCGGCCGGTGAAGCCATACTGACACACCGGCTCCGACGGCGCCACCATTTTTTAAATCTGGCACCGCATCTCCTGCCTCCCCGGACCCAACCCGGAAGTGCTCCGACTACTTCCGGGTTAGACGCGCCGCTCTCTTCACAGCGCGGCAGCTGCTGCCCTGAAGAGCCAGCTGCTGCAGCGTGCGCACCCTCATGGAGCCGGGCGGCCCACCCCGGACCCGGACCATGGATCGGTGGACAGACGAGGGGGGAGGCGGCAAGCAGGGGCTCCCCCATCGCTGCATCTGGTACCACAGCCCCTGCTGTTCAAACAGATACCACGCAGGCAGATGCATCTGGCCCAGGAATCCTATTCTTACTGCTGGTAACTTGGGATTCCTATAGGAACAGGAAACCTAAAACTGAGGAGGAGAGGGGGACCGCCTCCTTTTATTCTGTAGGTTTCCTGTTCCTATGGGCGGATCCCCTCTCTCATGTGGGTAACATTCAGCGTTTCATCCAGAAAAGTAGGACGATTTTCTTCTCACTTGTCATCAGTGTGCAGTTCATTTTTTTACAGCAGCAGCTGTTAACCTCTTATCGTCCTATGACATACTATTACATCATTTGCCGACTCTCTGTCTTTGATGTGGGCACGCAGACCGAGATTGCATCTTTCCCAGCACATGATAGCAGGGTCGGACTGGGGTGTCTGGGGCATACAGGGGGGATTGACCTTAAGGGCCCACCCTACAGCTATATGCAAATATGTTAGCCATAATCCCTGATATAGTGGAGCATCAACTCTAAAACACAGGTGGCTCCAGCACAGCTACTGTTCACCACAATATCTGGGATGTACAATTACGGTAGTTTGCAGTATAGGGGTTCATTAATGAAAACAAGTTATAACCGATCCAAAAGTTAGGAAGGTGATAACTTATTGATCGGTGGAATCCAATCATTGGAAAGCGCACCGATCGGAAAAATGGGGAACTTTTATCCCTGACAGTACACTTTTATCCCCCTTATAAAATGGAACGACAGGTGGGATATCTGACAGCAGCTCCATTCATCCTCTTTGGGGGCTTTCCGTAAAAGCCAAGTGCAGCCCCTTAGGGAATGAATAAATCAGTGGTTGAGTCTTGCAAGCCGCTCCATACTAATGAGGATAAAAGTTCACATTCTGTAGATCGGTGTAGGTCCCAGTAGTCGGACCCCCACCAATCTATAACCTATCACTTATCCTTTGGCCATGTTAACACACTCTGTATTTGGTCAGTTTTAATCTCTATTGGAAATCTAGAATTTTCCCCTT
The DNA here is from genome assembly GCF_051348905.1 of Ranitomeya variabilis. Taxonomy (NCBI): domain Eukaryota; kingdom Metazoa; phylum Chordata; class Amphibia; order Anura; family Dendrobatidae; genus Ranitomeya; species Ranitomeya variabilis. The sequence goes on from NC_135234.1 coordinate 657,394,695, forward strand.
TTTGATATCAGAGAGAGCAAGTGACCTCCATACCTCCTATATCAAAACCAATAATACCATATACAAGGAACAAATACCACCACACAATGACCAGATCACATACAGTATTACCACCACATTGTGACTGAATAATACCACATACAAGGGACAAATACTGTCACACCATGACCAAACTACATATTACCACCACATAGTGACCGAATACTACAAGACAGATGGTGACTCAAGGGCTGAAGCCCAAGGCCGACATACTGACCACTGGGGGTGGGGAAGGTCTAACAAAGGTGTGATGCTGAATGACACTCAAAACCAACGGAGACGGTTTTCTCAACTGGTTGGGCAAGGTGACATGAGTGCCCAGTCTCGGGGCCCCTGGTTTATGTCAAGTGTTCAACCCTGTTTGAACAGAGGGAGAGGGTATGTGATGCAGTGACCCATGCTGCAGCCAGGGAGCGCTGTGTGGACTCCTCAGGATATGCATGGAGGCTTAACGGGGTTTGTGAAATAGGGTCTGGCATGATTGTAAATGGTATGTGTCGCAGAGGGAGTTTGCGCTGTAAGCCAGTATTGTGGTTCTGAGACCTGTAGTCCCACAAGTATTTGTTTAGTTTAAAGAGAGGCTTACAGGGTTAGTTGGAGAGCTGGGCGGGACTGACTAACCACACACACCTCCCACCTATGGGGGTGGTTACAGCTACATAATGTGACCAGGGTTTGGGTCACATGGTCAGAGTGTCGGGACAGGAATGGTCAGTGTGTAAAGTCCTGGATGACCTGTGTGTTGGAATGTCCTGGAGTGGAATAGATTCCCGGAAGCACCTGGTGTGGCTATGGACTGAAGGCCTGTGTACTGGAAGTGCATGGGACTAGATTTTCTGAATAGCGCACGGAGAGGCCGTATCTGCAGAGCCTGTGATGGCTACTGTGTTGGGGAAGCTATCGTTCCTTCTGCGGGTCTGGATTATCTGAAGTGCCCTGGTCACAAGGACAGTGATCCCAGTAAGGCAGCTTTTCCCTGGTAACCAGGACTGACAGAAGTCAGTGTGTGGAGCTGGAGCTCCTGTAAGGTAACTCCAGATAAAGAGGTTATGGGCAGAGAAGTATCTGCCATTGGAACAGACTGTCGGTGGTTGTTATCTTCCGTGGATGTATATATTAAACTGTTAGCTATGCGGTTTATGATGCCTAAATAAACCAAATAGACTGTTTTTGTGAGAAACCATGCCGGAGTGCTTTAATCCAGTTGCCAAGCGAGTGTCCCCCAACACACTCAGGTAGCACTATCTCACACCTACAAGTGTGTTGTGCACTGCTTCTATTGTGCAAGAGTGTAGCATACTAATTAATATTTTTTCACTAGCTTAATGTGAAACAGCCTGTTGTATCCCTCCTTGTCATTTAGTGCTGTGGTGATATGAACCGGTCTGCAGACCTAAGGTACATTACAAAAAAAATTATAATTTTTCAGTTGCAAAAAGTTAGACAACCTGCCATATCACACTTTGTCATTTTGTTGGGTTAAAATTAAACTGTAGAGGCCTGATCCAGAGGCCACGAAAATTCTTCTATTCCTAGTGTTATACAGTAAGGAGTCTGACTTTCCAATTGTCTGTAGCAAACTTCTTTGTCATACAAGCCTCATACACGCTCAAACAATTCTTTTTTCTGTGACTAACGATACAGCACACCATATTTCAACTTAGAATTTACTTAAATTAAGCTATTTGCAGAGGTGGTGCAGAGTTTAAAATCTAATTTTTTGTTGCTAATACTGTGCTCCTACCACACTATCTGAGCAACATGACTGGGAAAAAGCGAGGCCGTGGTAGAAGTGGAATTAAGCTTGGTGTTCAAGATGTACGTGGGATAGGTGGTAATGTTGTGAAATCACTAGTGCAGCAACGTCACGTCCTATGCAAACACAACTGACAACTTCTGTTACTGGACAGGCTACACCACTACCTTTCTTTGGCAGACGCAGAGTGGTTAGTCTTGTCGATGATGCTGAGAAAGAACATGTACTCAAGTGGACGGCAAGCGTAGCTTCAAGTGGCCTCTCCTCCTCAACATCACACCCAGTACAGTCTACAGAGGTGGCACTCAAATTTCCCTTGCTTCCCCCCCATCCCAACTCTTCAACCGTACAACTGACTGTATGGGACCACAGATGGGTGAGTCTGAAGATAAGCGAGTGTAATCGTTGCTTGGGTTTTCCCGAGCACGCTCGGGTGACCTCCGAGTATTTATGACTGCTCGGAGATTTAGTTTTCATTGCGGCAGCTGAATGATTTACACTAAAACTAAATCTCCAAGCAGTCATAAATACTCAGAGGTCACCCGATCGTGCTCGGGAAAACCCGAGCAACGAGTACACTCGCTCATCACTACTGTTCACACATTCTATGCCATGGTCATCAGAAGTGTACTCAAAAGCTTCGCAGAGTCAAGAGGAGGAAATCTGCACGAATACCCCAAATTTTTTTGCTTGGATCTGGGGCATGATGAAGTAGAGTCCAAACAGCATCCTGACCCTCGTCATCAGATATTAACCCCTGGGGGGAGGTGATCCTGATGAGACTCAGATATCTGAGGCTCACACGGACTGTACTGTGCTGTCAGGGCCAGAAGAGGAGGAGGGTGACTCCAAGGACGAGGAATTTGATAACACACAGGATGATGATAAGGTGTTTGATCCCATTTGGCATGAACATAGAGGCATGCAGCTGAGTAGATCATCTGAGGAGGAAGACGAGGTTACGTTGCGCCATACATTGCAAACACATAGTGATGCAGCCACGACGAGCAATGCATCTTTAGCCACAACTGTGCCTGTAACCAGCAGCTTCCGTGGGTCTGCAGCTCACAGGGGTGGCCAGGGCTGCCTAGCCTGGGCCTTTTTTTGACACAGCAAATGATGAGCCAACTCACGTAATCTACCAGCTTTGCAAAAAAAAACTTGAGGTAAAAAGTGCAATAATTTGACTACTACATGTTTGAACCTTCACAATAGCAATCAACATGCTTTACTGTGGAAATCCAACTGCGCAAAAATGCAGACCAGTGACCTCAACAACCATTGGCTGTCCCATCAATTACATCTGCTTCTTCTTCCTCCTCTGTTACCGTGCCAACTATTGAGATGCAGGTCTTCTAACGCAGAACCTCGGTTTCTTTACCCGCTCCAGTCACGCTGATTGGGAGCCCGCCGTCAGCTGTAACAGAAGCGGACATGCCTGCTGTTTTTGACCAATCTCAGAAAACGAGCACACCAAGTTTCTCAATCCACTGTAACATCTCCGCCTGTATGTCTCTCGTGGTCCAGCAGTTTGTCCGGTTCACGGTACTCAGCCCTCTCTCAGTACTGCAGCCAGCCCACAGTTTCGCAGTTGTGGTTACATAAAATATTGTTTCCTCCTATGCATGAGAAAGCTAAGAGGTTGAACTCCACCATCTCCAATCTGTTGGCCACGGAAATGCTGCCTTTCCTCCTGGTAGATACAGATGGTTTCCAAAAACTGATGGCCTTCGCAGTCCCCCATTACCAATTGCCCAGTCGCCATTACTTTTTTAAGAAAGCTGGGCAGCATGTTGCAGACAACATCAGCCGTTACTTGACTAGATCTCTGTCTGCCAGGGTGCATTTCACCACAAACACTTGGACGAGCAAGCATGGCCAAGGGCGTTACATCTCGCTGACTGGGCACTGGGTGACTCTGGTGGCTGTGGGGACAGGCACTGCTCCACAAGTCTTGGAATCCCCAAGGTTTGCAGGACAAACCTCTACATTTAACACTTCCTCCCCTGCTTCTGCCTCTTCTATCTCCTCTAGGGTCTCCACCTGTGCCCTCAACCTCTGCATTCCAACAGTGCAGAGCGAATCCCCACCACCTCTGTACTGCGCAGCCAGAGATCACCGCAATCAGGCAGTATTTAAATTGATATGCCTTGGACATCACAGTCATACAGCTGAAGAGTTGTGGGCAGCTCTCCAGGCTGAGTTTGATCAATGGCTGTTTCCGCTGAACCTGCATCCAGGGAAGGCCATGTCCGATAATGGGGTGAACCTGGTGGCGGCGCTACGGCGAGGCATGCTCACACATGTTCCTTGCATGGCTCACGTCCTCAACCTGGTGGTACAGTGTTTTCTCCGCCACTATCCTGGCCTGGGTGAGCTGCTTCAGAAAGCACGTAAGCTGTGTGCTTATTTCTGCCATTCGCACCCCTCAGGTAATCGACTTGTATCGATACAGAGGTCTTTGTCCATGCCAGTTAACAGGTTGATTTGTGGTGTGCAGACATGGTGGAATTCCACTCTGCACATGTTGCACAGTGACTGTGGCAGCAGCAACGAGCTCTGACGCAGTAGTGTCATGTCTAGTGTTGAGCGATACCGTCCGATACTTGAAAGTATCGGTATCGGAAAGTATCGGCCGATACCGGCAAAGTATCGGATCCAATCCGATACCGATACCCGATACCAATACAAGTCAATGGGACTCAAGTATCGGACGGTATTCCTGATGGTTCCCAGGGTCTGAAGGAGAGGAAACTCTCCTTCAGGCCCTGGGAACCATATAAATGTGTAAAAGAAAGAATTAAAATAAAAAATATCGCTATACTCACCTGTCCGACGCAGCCGGGACCTCAGCGAGGGAACCGGCAGCGTTGTTTGTTTAAAATTCGCGCTTTTACTTGGTTACGTGAATTCCCGGCTTGTGATTGGTCAGGGCGGCCATGTTGCCGGGACGCGGACCAATCACAGCAAGCCGTGACGAAATTACGTCACGGCTTGCTGTGATTGGTCCGCGTCCCGGCAACATGGCCGCCATTAACCAATCACAAGCCGTGACGTCACGGGAGGCTGGACTTGCGCACTTTTTAAAAAACGCGCGTGTCCAGCCTCCCGTGACGTCACGGCTTGTGATTGGTTAATGGCGTCCATGTTGCCGGGACGCGGACCAATCACAGCAAGCCGTGACGTAATTTCGTCACGGCTTACTGTGATTGGTCCGCGTCCCGGCAACATGGCGCCGTGACCAATCATAAGCCGGGACGTCACTGGAGGCTGGACACGCGCGTTTTTTAAAAAGTGCGCAAGTCCAGCCTCCCGTGACGTCACGGCTTGTGATTGGTTAATGGCGGCCATGTTGCCGGGACGCGGACCAATCACAGCAAGCCGTGACGTAATTTCGTCACGGCTTGCTGTGATTGGTCCGCGTCCCGGCAACATGGCCGCCCTGACCAATCACAAGCCGGGAATTCACGTAACCAAGTAAAAGCGCGAATTTTAAACAAACAACGCTGCCGGTTCCTTCGCTGAGGTCCAGGCTGCGTCGGACAGGTGAGTATAGCGATATTTTTTATTTTAATTCTTTCTTTTACACATTTTTACATTAATGTTGTTTCGATACCGATACCCGATATCACAAAAATATCGGATCTCGGTATCGGAAATTCCGATACAGCAAGTATCGGCCGATACCCGATACTTGCAGCATCGGAATGCTCAACACTAGTCATGTCGTATAGCCTGGGCCAATGCAGTGCTGATGTTGCGCATATCACGTTTACAGAGTGGGCACAGATTAAGGACCTGTGCACCCTTCTGCACAGTTTTGAAATGGCTACTAAGATGGTTAGCGCTGATGACGCCGTCATCAGCATCACTATTCCAGTCATCTATATGCTGGAGCAGACTTTGAATAGCCTGCGGGAGGAGATGGCGGTCCCATAAGAAGAGGAGGAAGCAGAAGAGGATGTGGAAGGGATAACATTGTCTCTAAGCTCAAGACTGTCGTCACACAGGTGGGTGCCAAGGGAGGGTGGATTACTGCTATCAAGGGAGGCTGGTGATAACAGACAAACTTATCGAAGGTGCAAGATCCGAGGAACAAATGGAGGAGGAAGATGTGATGGGCGAGCAACTATCAGATGAAGAGGATAATCCTCCCCTCTCTGTTGTTCATGGTTGGCGGGAGGGGATGGAGATAACAAGCCTCATTGTTACCCAGCCAGCAACACAGCATGGGCTTGGACCTCATGGTAGAACCCAACATATGAGTGCCTTCTTGCTGCACTATCTGCAACTTGATCCCCATATAGTTATGATTAGGAATACTGCTTACTACTGGGTTGCCACTCTGTTAGATCCACATTTTAAAACCAAATTTTGCCAGATAATTCCCGCCCTAGAAAGGGACCAGCGAATGCTAGACTATCGAAACATGGTTTTACACAATGTTAAGAGAGCTTTTCCCCAAAGCAGCAGTGAAGCACACAGTTTGCATCGCAGCTGTAGACTTTCAGCCTCCGGCACGCCAATTCGTCAAGGTCAAAACATTAGCAGCAGCAGCGGAAGTGGAAGAAGCAAATTTTGGGTGTCCTTTGACACTTTTTTTTAGACCAACTCGTGCACCACCACAACAGAGTCCAAGTCTTGCATGTGGTGAACGAATAGAGAGGATGATGCAGGAGTATCTAGAAGTAAATATCAATACCATCAGGGAGGGATTGGACCCTTTCACAATTTGGTCTTCCAAAATAGGTGAGTGGTCTGAGCTCACCTCACACACCTTGGAGGTTTTATTGTGCCCGGCAGCCAGCATTGTCTCAGAACATGTCTTTAGCGCTGCTGGTGGTGTCCTGATGGATAAGTGCAGCCGGCTGACCCCTGAAAGTGTAGACCGCCTAACTTTCATTAAGATGAACAAGTCACGGATCTCAAAGAACTTTTGCATGCCAATCGCAGACTGTAACGACTAGATAATATTGCAATTTTTAGTGTAATGCATTAATGTCACAACTGCACTCTGTGATATCTTTAGTGTGGCTTCTGTGCCTGCTGTGGCTGCTGTTGATGGCAAACCAAATTTGTGGAAATGTGAACAGTCATGGTTGGACTACATCTGCTGGATTAGCTGTAGTGGAAGACGTCTCGGTCCCAATTATACTATTTCTGTTCTCGTGAAAGTTATTCCTCTTCGGTGGTGTCAGGCCCTCATTTTTTTAAATGTGAACACTCCTGGTTGGGTGTCCATCTGCTGGATTGGGTGTAGTGGAAGACCTGTCGGTCCCTATTATACTATTTCTACTGTAGTGATATTGATGCCACTTCTGTGGTGTAAGGCCCACATTTGTTTAACCCCTTTCTGCCATTAGACGTACTATTCCGTCCATGTGACCCGGGCCCTACTTTCCATGGACGGAATAGTACGTCATAGGTTATCGGCCGCGCTCACGGGGGGAGCGCGGCCGATTGCCACCGGGTGTCATCTGATTATTACAGCTGACATCCGGCACTATGTGCCAGGAGCGGTCACGGACCGCTCCCGGCACATTAACCCCTGAAACACTGCGATCAAACATGATTGCAGCGTTCCGGCGGCATAGAGAAGCATCGCGCAGAGAGGGGGCTCCCTGCGTGCTTCCCTGAGACCATTGCTTTGTCTAAATTTAAAAAAAAAACAATAAAAGTACACATATTTAGTTTCGCCGCGTCCGTAACGACCTATAAAACTTTCCCACTAGTTAACCCCTTCAGTGATCACCGTAAAAAAAAAAACGAGGCAAAAAACGCTTTATTATCATACCGCCGAACAAAAAGTGGAATAACACGCGATCAAAAAGACGGATATAAATAAACATGGTACTGCTGAAAACGTCATCTTGTCCCACAAAAAAATGAGCCGCCACACAGCATCATCAGCAAAAAATGAAAAAGTTATAGTCCTCAGAATAAAGCGATGCAAAAATAATTATTTTTTATATAAAATAGATTTTATCGTATAAAAGCGCCAAAACATAAAAAAAATATAAATGAGGTATCGCTGTAATCGTACTGACCTGAAGAATAAAACTGCTTTATCAATTTTATCAAACGTGGAATGGTATAAACGCCCCCCCCAAAAGAAATTCACGAATTGCTGGTTTTTGTTCATTCTGCCTCACAAAAATCGGAATAAAAAGTGATCAAAAAATGTCACGCACCCGAAAATGGTACCAATAAAAACGTTAAAGGGAACCTGTCACCTGAATTTGGGGGGACAGATTTGCGGTCATATGGGCGGGGTTTTGGGGTGTTTGATTCACCCTTTCCTTACCCGCTGGCTGCATGCTGGCCGCAATATTTGATTGAAGTTCATGCTCTGTCCTCCGTAGTACACGCCTACGCAAGGCAATCTTGTCTTGCGCACGCGCAGTATGCTTTGCCCAACTGCAGGCAAAGCCGAAAAGCATTTTTGCTCATGCGCCGGCGCACTATGTCCCGCAACACAGCGAAATACTTCCGGGACATAGTGCACCGGCGCATGCGCACTAATGCTTTTCGGCTTTGCCCGCAGATGGGCAAAGCATACTGCGTGTGCGCAAGGCAAGATTGCCTTGCGCAGGCGTCTACTACGGAGAACAGAGCATGAACTTCAATCAAATATTGCGGCCAGCATGCAGCCAGCGGGTAAGGAAAGGGTGAATCAAACACCCGAAAACCCCGCCCATATGACCACAAACCTGTCCCGCCAAATTCAGGTGACGGGTTCCCTTTAACTCGTCCCGCAAAAAACAAGACCTCTCATGACTCTGCGGACCAAAATATGGAAAAATTATAGCTCTCAAAATGTGGAGACGCAAAAACTATTTTTTGCAATAAATAGCGTCTTTTAGTGTGTGACAGCTGCAATCATAAAAAAATGCTAAATAACCCGCTATAAAAGTAAAAAGTAAATCAAACCCCCCTTCATCACCCCCTTAGTTAGGGAAAAATAATAAAATTTAAAAAATGTATTTATTTCCATTTTCCCATTAGGGTCAGGGTTAGAGTTAGGGTTGGGGCTAAAGTTAGGGTTAGGGCTACAGTTAGGGTAGGATTGGGGCTACAGTTAGGGTTGGGGTTGGAGCTACAGTTAGGATTAGGGTTGGGGATAAAGTTAGGGCTAGGGTTACAGTTAGGGTTGGGGCTACAGTTGGGGTTTGGGTTACAGTTAGGATTAGGGCTACAGTTAGGGTTGGGGTTGGGGCTACAGTTAGGATAAGGGTTGGGGCTGAAGTTAGGGTTAGGATTGGGGCTACAGTTAGGGTTGGGGCTACAGTTAGGGTTGGGGTTGGAGCTACAGTTATGATTAGTTTTGGGGATAAAGTTAGGGTTAGGGTTGGGGATAAAGTTAGGGCTAGGGTTACAGTTAGGGTTGGGGCTACAGTTAGGGTTGGGGCTACAGTTGGGGTTTGGGTTACAGTTAGGATTAGGGCTACAGTTAGGGTTGGGGTTGAGGCTACAGTTAGGATAAGGGTTGGGGCTGAAGTTAGGGTTAGGGTTGGGGCTAAAGTTAGGGTTAGGGTTTGGATTACATTTATGGTTGGGATTAGGGTTAGGGGTGTGGTTAGGGTTATGGTTGGGATTAGGGTTAGGGGTGTGTTGGGGTTAGGGGTGTGGTTGGGATTAGGGTTAGGGTTGGAATTAGGGTTAGGGGTGTGTTTGGGTTAGGATTTCAGTTAGTATTGGGAGGTTTCCACTGTTTAGGCACATCAGGGGCTCTCCAAATGCGACATGGCATCCAATCTCAATTCCAGCCAATTCTGCGTTGAAAAAGTAAAACAGTGCTTCTTCCCTTTCGAGCTCTCTCGTGCACCAAAACAGGGGGTTACCCCAACATATGAGTATCAGCGTACTCAGGACAAATTGGACAACAACTTTTGGGGTCCAATTTCTCTGGTTACCCTTGGGAAAATAAAAATTTGGGGGGCTAAAAAATCATTTTTGTGGGTAAAAAATGATTTTTTATTTTCACGGCTCTGCACTATAAACTGTAGTGAAACACTTGGGGGTTCAAAGTTCTCTGGTTACCCTTGGGAAAATACAAATTTGGGGGGTTAATAAATCATTTTTGTGGGTAAAAAATGATTTTTTATTTTCACGGCTCTGCGCTATAAACTGTAGTGAAACACTTGGGGGTTCAAAGTTCTCACAAAACATCTAGATAAGTTCCTTGGGGGGTCTAGTTTCCAATATGGGATCACTTGTGGGGGGTTTCTACTGTTTAGGTACATCAGGGGCTCTGCAAACGCAATGTGACTCCTGCAGACCATTCCATCTAAGTCTGAATTCCAAACAGCGATCCTTCCCTTCCGAGCTCTGCCATGCACCCAAACGGTGATTCCCCCCCACATATGGGGTATCAACGTACTCAGGATAAATTGGACAACAACTTTTGGGGTATAATTTCGCCTCTTACCCTTGGGAAAATACAAAACTGGGGGCTAAAAAATAATTTTTTGTGGGAAAAAAAAGAATTTGTATTTTCACGGCTCTGCGTTATAAACTGTAGTGAAACACTTGGGGGTTCAAAGTGCTCACCGCACATCTAGATAAGTTCCTTAGGGGGTCTACTTTCCAAAATGGTGTCACTTGTGGGGTTTTCAATGTTTAGGCACATCAGGGGCTCTCCAAACGCGACATGGCGTCCTATCTCAATTCCAGTCAATTTTGCATTGAAAAGTCAAATGGTGCTCCTTCCCTTCTGAGCTCTGCCATGTGCCTAAATAGTGGTTTACCCCCACATATGGGGTATCAGCGTACTCAGAACAAATTGTACAACAACTTTTGGGGTCCAATTTCTCCTATTGGTAAAATAAAACAAATTGGAGCTAAAGTACATTTTTTGTGAAAAAAAAGTTAAATGTTCATTTTTTTTAAACATTCCAAAAATTCCTGTGAAATACCTGAAGGGTTAATAAACTTCTTGAATGTGGTTTTGAGCACCTTGATTTGTGCAGTTTTTAGAATGGTGTCACACTTTGGTATTTTCTATCATATACACCCCTCAAAGTGACTTCAAATGTGATGTAGTCCCTACAAAAAAAATGGTTTTGTAAAGATGAGAAATTGCTGGTCAACTTTTATCCCTTATAAGTCCCTAACAAAAAAAAAATTTTGTTTCCAAAACTTGTGCTGATGTAAAGTAGCATGTGGGAAATGTTACTTATTAAGTACTTTGTGTGACATAACTCTGTGATTTAAGAGCATAAAAATTCAAAGTTGGAAAATTGCGACATTTTCAAGATTTTTGCCAAATTTCTGTTTTTCACATATAAACGCAGGTAATATAAAAAATTTTTTACCACTAACATGAAGTACAATATGTCACGAGAAAACAATGTCAGAATCACTGAGATCCGTTGAAGCGTTCCAGAGTTATAACCTCATAAAGGGACAGTGGTCAGAATTGTAAAAATTGGCCCGGTCATTAACGTGCAAACCACCCTTGGGGGTAAAGGGGTTAAATGTGAACACTCCTGGTTGGGTGTCCATCTGCTGGATTGGGTGTAGTGAAAGACCAGTCAGTTCCAATTTTACTATCATACTGTGGTGAAATTGATGCCACTTTGGTATTGTCTGCCAATAATTTTTGGAAATGTGAACACTCCTGATTGGGTGTCGATCTGTTGGATTGGGTGTAGTGGAAGACCTGTCAGTTCCTATTTTACTATCTATACTATGGTGAAATTGATGCCACTTTGGTATTGTCTGCCAATAATTTTTGAAAATGTGTAGACTCCTGGTTGGGTCTCCTTCATGCGTGTTGCCTGTGCAGTAGGCCTCCGAGACCGTCAGGCCTCCACTTCCTTGGACTCAACTACCCCTGTTACTATCCTTAAATTTTTCTGACAGTGGTAGGCTACAATACTTATGTTTGTGCCACCTGAGTGGCATGAAAGCAGGTAGATGTGTTTCATGTGGTATCAGTGTTCCCAGCAAAGGAGGCCTACATTGATCCCTCACCCACCTCATCTTACGATGACGTTCAATTGAAAGCTGTAAATGCTGTCCCAGACCCTGGATACCTCATGCCTAGCTGATTGCTGCAGTGCCATGCTGCAATTTGTGCTGTGGGTGAATTGAGGCCACTTTCCTGAGGTCTGTCCCTCATTTGATGTGTTTTGGCAGCATTTGGGGCAAAAGGTGTTGTGCATGCGTTTGTTTTTGTCTCCCATTGACTGTAATGGCGTTCGGTTATGTTCGGCAAATATTTGACAAATTAAGGCTACTTTCACACATCAGGTTTTCGCTGTCGGGCTCAATCGGGCTAAATTTCCAATTCCCATGCCATTCCCATGCCATTTCCGGTTTCTGGAAAAAAAGTCCATAGCAACGTTTTTTGTTTCCGGCGAAAAAGCCAGGAAACACCGGATCCGGCGCTTCCGGCTGTTTACTAGAATGGAAGCCGGAAGGTGACGGATCCGGAAAATGACGGATTCCAGTGCCGGATTCTGTTTTTTTAAACTGAGCATGCTCCAAATTTTTTTTATCCAATTATCTGGATATGATAGTCGGATCCATCGAAAAAACGGATCCGTCGCATCAGTTTTTTACAATCTGTGCCGGATCCGTTTTTTCCAACATTTCCTAACTCTAAGGGCTCCTTCTCACTTGCGAGAAATACGTGCGAGTGGAGCGGCCCCCAAGCGCAGGGCAGCGGGGTACTCGGTACCGGGTCTCTCTTGGTTCTGGGGATGTCACGGTGGCCTGACCTGGTCCGTGGCCCTGCTAAGGGGCGCCCAATTAAAGATGTAGGTGACGGTGTAGGTCGCAGTAAATGACGAGGACACAGGGTTGCAGTCTCTTTACCTCTTTACTGAAGGCTTCGGCATCCACAATCCAGAGCACTGCTAACAGGGCTGGCTGAGACCGGCCGGTCCGAAGGCACATCCAGAGTTCCCTTTGCAGGTGGAAATCAGTAGCCTACCTACTAGCGCCTGGGTGTTGTAGTACTTCCCTGCTGAGCACCACGGGATAGTCCTCACAACTGTCGTGTATGTTTCTGTTCTTTCTCTCCGTCCCCCAGATGATATGGATAGGACGCACCCGTATGACGGGGTAGGCCTGGAGTTATTTTATAGGGACCCTAGAGACGCCCCTCTCCCACAATTGCCTCCGTTGTCTTCATTAGGTGTAAAAGGTGAGACAGCCAACCTAAAGTTAACTGCCCTGCCGTTGGTTCAAAGTAATGCGTAGAGTCTATCACTTCCTCGGCATTCCGGCCGCCGGCTACGCGCCTCAGAAGGATGTTGCCGATCTCGGGGCACGACTCTTCCTGGTTCTATCTCCTTTGTGCTGTGATCTCGTTTCTCACTTCTCCACAATATCCTTCGCTTCGTGTCCTTTCTTAAGATGCCGCCGCAATGAGGTACAGGCACGGCTCCGTAACGATCTGTCCTTTGCTAGGCCTCTGTCACCTGGGCAAAACCCAGTCAGCTTCTCTCTAACTTCCTATCCAACCCCCAGTTTTACCAGAGTGTGAGGAGTGGCCTAATACATAGAACCTTTTGCTCCCCCTGGTGGCCAGAGTGTGAAGTGTAATGTGTGACTGTGATACCTGGTCAGGTGAACTCTTTTAGTGCAATCAGACGTACCATCACTCCCCTTAGCGGCAGAGTGACGTTACTGCAACGACCAGGTCTCTGGGGCGCTGCACTCCCCCCCGTTAAATCCAGTACTCCCGGACTGGGAAAGAAGAACAACAATACATGTTAGCAAAAGACATACAAAATTTTGAAATGCTGTAAACAAGTAAATTTTAACAGTGCTTCCCTTTATGGGAGGTGAGGACACTTGAACGTTACAAACAGAAACATATTTACATGGTGTTTAAGATTTTAAATAACACTTATTAAATAACTGACTATAAATAACTATCATTACCCAGCCGGGCATTCTATCTACTAAGTGCAAATTCAGAACAATAATCTAACTCTTCCTTTAAGGGCGTAAGGGCAGGTACCCACTAAAGGCATACTATAAAACACTATAGTACAAATTAACTTTTCTTTATCTTCCTAAGTACAGATTCACCAACCATCTTCTTATGGCTTTCCAGAGCACTCACTAACCCCTACAGGTTCACTTTATTGAAACTCAGTTTTCAACTTTCCTTTGTCCTCAATCTCTAAAGTTCATCATTAAACATTTTCCTATTACTAACTAACTACATACTATTCCTATGTAAACATTATTACCATTTAACTTTCTTAAGGCAACATTATATTTTGGCTAAGTGCAACAATGAACATTCCCTTTAAGAGGGACATCTCAAGTCTCTTTGAGGTAGTGCAAACTATCAAATTGCAAATCTGCGGTAAACAAGAACTTCTGTGCTGTATGCAGGAACAGTATCTTCAAAAAGCTCTTTTCTTTGCAAAACCAGTAGGGAGCACCTTTAAGAAGGTGCGAACTATATACAGCGACAGTTTGTGAATCATTCACCGTCCATGATTCGGCAGTCTTTTAGAACACTGATGAACTTGTGCAAAAACAAACATAAAACAATAGGGATCCCGGGTAAACGAAGGGATCCCTTTAAGAACTAACCCTAGTCGGGTTCAAAGCAGCAAAACAGCAGGAAAACACACAGTTAACTATTTACAGTGGTTCCGGTTCTGAGGTTTATTCTTGCTCTGGCGGCCGTAGCTCCACAGGTAGCAATGGGCGAGGCCATCTGCGGCTACCAGGTGTTGTACCAGGAGCTCCCTCACTCCAGACAGGGGTCTGGGTACCCACAGTTTTGGATCCTGAGATGGCCTGGGCACTAGCCATCATTGCGGTCAATTCTCTAGCCACAACGGTGGCGGTGGTGGCAACGGTGTAGGTCGTAGTTTTGAGGATGGTGCACGTCGGGATAGCAACGGTGGTCTTTGTAGTAACCGTAGCCTGACCACGAGGGGGCGCCACTGCCATGGGAGACACTTTCCTTGGCGCTTCGGGTGAGGGTGCTACTAGGTCTTGCTTTTTGTGCACGTTCAGCGCGAACCAGCCCTTCTCCCCGAAGTGCCTCGTATAGGTGACAATGTCTCCCGGGTGAAGATCCCGGTCCGGGTGGCCTTCTCTGAGGTGGGACTCCACATCTCGTCGGTTTACAAAGACCTCGGCATACAGGTCTGGTTCTTTAATGAAGCCCCAACCCCCACAGAGTCTAAAGGCTATGACGGTTCCCTGCCTGCGCGGGGCCTGGTGGGTGGTGCGGTCCTTGAAGGCCCGGTCCTTCACCGCTAGGTCCCGCTGGTGATGGGCCTCCCGCCCGGGCCTGATACTCCTCCTCCTTTTCCCACCGTTGGTCTAGCTGGGCCTGGTATTCCTCCCAGCTAAGGGCCTCCACCATCTCCCCTTCATGCGTCTTCACCCCGGGGAACCCCATGAAGTCTGACCCTGGGTTCACCCAGCGCCATACAGTCCGCTCAGCATAGACCTCACCCGACACGGTGGTTGGCGAAATCGGGGCCTTGAAGAACTGCTCCATACCCGTGGCCTGATCCCAGGGTGCAAGGCGCTGGAGTCTATGGGTCCCAGGGGGAGGTGGTGCTGCGACGGGGCCTATCAGCAGGTCCTCAGCTGGCGGGGCAGGGTCAGCGTGCTTACCGGCCGGCGCAGCGTCTTCCATCGCGGATGGCTCTGCTGGCGGTGACGTCGGTGGAGACATCGGCAGCAGTACAGGAACTGATGTCGGGAAATCCTCCGCTGGCGTCTCCTGGTATGAGGCCTTGGTTTCCACCCGTAGTTGGAGGAGCTGCTCAATCAATTCCTCCATCTCGATCTGCAGGAGGCCGGTTCCAATAGTGTAGATCTGGCTGCTGTGCTCTTCCGGGTAGCTGGGGGAGTCCTCGGCTTCAACCCCGCATTCTGGGTCTGAGCGACTGGCCATGGCGTCCTCCACGTGGCTCACTTCCTGGTCTTTTTCCTGCTCTCTCCTTTGTGGGCGGTTTCGCTTTCCTTGTCTCTGCCCTCCATTGAGAATCAGGAGGCGGATCTCGGCTGCTGACGGCCACGTCCTCACGGTGCAGAGATATTTAGACTGGGCGGCCATGGTTCTTCGCGCTCTTCAGTCTGTCCAAGCCCACAAATCCACGCCCTTCTTTTTCTCCTGCACTCCTCGTGGCGCTGTAATGGTGGCGGTTTTGGCGGGAATTTTTGGTGGCAAATAGCAATACACAGTCTTGGCAATAAATCACGATTCAAGCACAATTCAGTCACAGTTCCAAGGCACACATGACCTGATTCTTCAGGCTTAAGTAGATCCTGTTCGTGACGCCAAGTTTGGAGCGGCCCCCAAGCGCAGGGCAGCGGGGTACTCAGTACCGGGTCTCTCTCGGTTCTGGGGATGTCATGGTGGCCTGACCCGGTCTGTGGCCCTGCTAAGGGGCGCCCAATTAAAGATGTAGGTGACGGTGTAGGTCGCAGTAAATGACGAGGACACAGGGTTGCAGTCTCTTTACCTCTTTACTGAAGGCTTCGGTATCCGCAATCCAGAGCACTGCTAACAGGGCTGGCTGAGACCGGCCGGTCCGAAGGCACATCCAGAGTTCCCTTTGCAGGTGGAAATCAGTAGCCTACCTACTAGCACCTGGGTGTTGTAGTACTTCCCTGCTGAGCACCACGGGATAGTCCTCACAACTGTAGTGTATGTTCCTGTTCTTTCTCTCTCCGTCGCCCAGATAATATGGATAGGACCCACCCGTATGATGGGGTAGGCCTGGAGTTATTTTATAGGGACCCTAGAGACGCCCCTCTCCCACAATTGCCTCCATTGTCTTCATTAGGTGTAAAAGGTGAGACAGCCAACCTAAAGTTAACTGCCCTGCCGTTGGTTCAAAGTAATGCGTAGAGTCTATTACTTCCTCGGCGTTCCGGCCGCCGGCTACGCACCTCAGTAGGATGTTGCCGATCTCGGGGCACGACTCCTGCTGGTTCTATCGCCTTTGTGCTCTGATCTCATTTCTCACTTCTCCACAATATCCTTCGCTTCGTGTCCTTTCTTAAGATGCCGCCGCAATGAGGTGCAGGCACGGCTCCGTAACAATCTGTCCTTTCGCTAGGCCTCTGTCAGGATCCCACACCTGACAGGGACCCCCCTGAATCTTCCCAAGTAACGCTCTCCTCTCACTAGATGTTACCTGGGCAAAACCCAGTCAGCTTCTCTCTAACTTCCTATCCAACCCCCAGTTTTACCAGAGTGTGAGGAGTGGCCTAATACATAGAACCTTTTGCTCCCCCTGGTGGCCAGAGTGTGAAGTGTAATGTGTGACTGTGATACCTGGTCAGGTGAACTCTTTTAGTGCAATCAGACGTACCATCACTCCCCTTAGCGGCAGAGCGACGTTACTGCAACTACCAGGTCTCTGGGACGCTGCACGAGTCTCGCAGGTTAAAGCCAAGTTCTGGCGCCGGCACTCCAGAGCACAGCAATACATGGAGCTGCATGCTCCGCTTTGGAGTGCCGGAGCCAGAGCTGGGTTTTAACCTGCGAGACTCTGACGTATTTCTCGCAAGTGAGGAGCCCTAATATTAAAAACTTTACCGTTTGTTAAGTGACCAACACTATGCACTTTGCTGTATATTTATTTACTACAGGGTACTAAATCATTATGTTTTTTCTTTGTTTTTTTCTAGTGGCTAGTTTGAACATGCGCTTACAAGCTGCATGCACACCAGTTTATATCCCAGTTAATTCCTTTGTTTTTTTTTCATTCTGTTTGCATCATGTGCATATAAAAGTGTGGCCTGCCTTTCCTTGAGCTGAGCATTATAGTGATGTGGTCTCCCATGGCTGTGTGTTCACTAGTTGGAGCCAGTCCTTCTCAGCCCTTATCCACAGACATGTCACTTGACTTGATGGTAAGGTTTTTAATATTAGAGTTAGAACTGTCCGAATTACGGTCACCGTGCAGTGGTGGGATGGCTTTTGCATTTTTTTTTATAAAAAAAAAACATGTTAACTAAGTACAGTATATTATTTTCATGCACTATGCTGTTTATTTACTGCAGGGTATTTACTCATTATGTTTTTTTCTGTTCAGTGGCTAGTGTGAACATGCGCTACACGCTGCATGCACACCAGTTTATATCCCAGTTCATACCTTTGGGTCATTTATTGAGAAGCGTGAATCAGCGGACAGGTTCCCTTTAAGCTTGCAAAATCACCAGTTCTTTTACATCATATCTCCAGTAGGTGGGGTGTGTGTGTGCGTCGCTTTTCTGGTGAAGACATGGTACCAGGATGCACTTTGGGAAGGGAAGTGTTGGAGGCCGAGGCAGTGTGTTACTGGGAAACTTTTGTTCCTGGCATTCATGTAGAGATTACTTTGACGTGTGCTACCTACCAAGGGTGTACCGTCCAAAGCGAGAGTTCATGCTTTGGGGCTCATGAGCTGGGGGTTGAGGGTGCCAAGTAGCACTACCTCTGAAAATCCCCAACTTGTTGTCACAGATGTAATGGTATTATCTGCTCCCTGCTGAACCATTCCGCCTGTGTGTCTGACAGTGACTTAGCACAGAAGGCACAATGGCGTCATTAGATTGTGCTTCCTGTTGGGCCTGAGTCACGGTCTTCACAGTGAACTGACTGGAGCATACATCAGGGGAACGGCAGATGGTGAATAGTTTGTATTTTTGTCAGTACGTATTAGAGACATGATGCTTTGTGGGGGCATCATAGTGTGTATGTGCTGCATGGATAGTAAACTTACCTTACTGCGTGCGGAGGTCCTCATACTGACTGGAGGCTGTGGGGACCCGCATGCTATGTAGAAGGTTATGGGGGCCTACATATTGCATGTTGGGGCCGTAGAGGATATTATATTGTGTTGAAGCCCTCATACTATATGGGGAGCCTCATTTTCTTTTAGGGGGGGGGGGGGGCGATGGCCACATACTGTGGGGGGGGGGGGGCCTCACACTGCCTGTTGTGCTAGTAATAGAAGCTGTAGGAAACAAGGGAGCGCAAATAGGGTCTTATCCCACGGATTTCAATATCAGTTTTTTACAAAAAACTGCTCACTGCTGGTATTGTAGAATAAAGGCATATGTGTCAGCTGCCGAAGGTCCACGGGTCAAAAGGCGACCGTAACAGAAATGTTCTAGAGGAAATTTGTGGATTGTATCCATGCAGCCAAACAACTCAAATCCAAACATAGTTGAAAACGTACTGGTGGTTTATTCAACGCATTTTGAAGTCTATATGGCTTCTTCAGGAAATACCACAAAAACATGTTTTCATGTTTTTGTGGTATTTCCTGAAGAAGTCATATAGACTTCGAAACGGGTTGACTAAACCACCACTACATTTTCAACTACGTCTGGATTTGAGTTGTTTAGCTGCGTGGACACAATCCACAAATTTCCTCTATAAAATTGCCTGTTGTGAGAACATCAGAATGTGTGTAAGGGCACTCATACTGCATACTGGGTCTGTAGGGAACATCATATTGTGTGTTGGTCCTCATAGTTCATGGGGGGCTGAAGGTGACAAACTGTGTGGGGGCCCTCGTACTTCCTATGGCACCTGTGCATGACATATTATGTGGAGGCCCTCATACTAGCTGTGCGAGACACCATACTGTGTGTGGCACTGTGAAGATCATCATGCTGTGTACAGGGGGCTATGGGACCATCATTTTATATATAGGCTAGCTGTGGAGCCATCATACTGTGTGGGGACCACTTTAGGGGCATCATGCTGTGGGAGGTATTACACTGTTTTTAGGATACTGTGTCAAAATTTATGGGAGGCACTCTGGTGGCAGCATCCTATTTTGCTGGAGGCACTGTGATGTTCTGATACTGTGAAAGTGGGGGGACAGCAGGGTGAAATTGTTGGGGAAATTTACTGTGGCTGTATCATCCAGTATGGGGGGATATTTTTGAGGGCTTTACACTCTATATGGACCATGAAAAGGGGTATAGTAGTGGATGAGAACACTAAGCTGCTTCAGCATTGTCATAATTACTGTGCACTTTCTACAATGTGTCCCTCCCCCAATTTTAAAAACTCAGAGGTATGACCTTACCAAATATCTTATTTTAGGGTGTGTGGTAGAAGGGCCCAATTAGGACTTTTGTTATGGGGCCTCCTGATTTCTATGCATGCCTTTTCTACTTACCTAAACAGTATTGCATGCTCATGGCAACACTATTCTCCAAAAGTGCCCTCTTTCAGCAGGATTAGGTGCCCTGCCACAATAGAAAAGAATGTCCAGCTTCACCGAATCCGTAAAAAAGAGTTTTCTTTATTCACATACTTTTAAGCATAGAGGATACAGACTTCAGCACAAGCCATATGGGTAAGAATCTCAATGCGTTTCTGGAGACTAAGCTCCCTTAATCATGTTGATTAAGGGAGCTTAGTCTCCAGAAACGCGTTGAGATTCTTACCCATATGGCTTGTGCTGAAGTCTGTATCCTCTATGCTTAAAGTATGTGAATAAAGAAAACTCTTTTTTACGGATTCGGTGAAGCTGGACATTCTTTTCTTTTTTGGACTCTATACGTCTGAACACAACGGGTCCGTGCTCCCGAGGATTGGTTTATGCATCACGGGTGAGCTGGTTTATATTCCTGCCCTGCCACAATGCCAAAAATGTTCAAAAAGGACAAGGAGTCTATTTGATCTCAAAATTCCCAAGATCTTAATCTGAAGAGCATTTGCGTGTTTTGCTAGAAAACCACGTCCAATCCATGGAGGTCGCACCTCGAAGCTTGCAAGGCTGATGGCAAACCAGGTTTTCACATATAAATATGGCAGCCTTTGTGAAATTCACTAAGCTGTTTCATAAAACTTTCGTCCCCAGTTTACTATTAAAAAAAATAATTTTTTCTTTACTTTCCCTTCCCAGGCCCAGCGCAGTGTCTCTATTACCGCTGTCTCGTGATTGTCTGCAGATTTGTAAGGCCCCCCTTCACCCATTCTGATGATTCCGGTACTGGAAAAAACAGTACTGGTGAGATCTGTGTGTATGTGCCATCTGTGTGTATGTGCCATCTGTGTGACACGTATGGAATGAAATTCAGCATAGAAATTAGAGTTTTATGTATTAAAAGATGTTCAAAGATAGAAATTGATAGAATATGTCAGTGTGTTATATATAATCAGTGTCTTGCATGTGTACTTTTCTGTACTTGTATTTATTGAATAAATAAATCAGCAAAAAAAAAAATTAGTATTGGGCTCCCTCTTATTTTTACTAACCAGCTGAGGGAAAGCAGACAGCTGGGGACTGGTGTTATTATTCGGGATTTCGCCCCCAGCAGTTTGCCCCCAGCAGTTCGGCCCTGGGTACATTTCGCCCCCGCACATTTCATACCCAGCATTTGGCCCCCAGGATGTTTCGCCCCCACACATTTCACCCCCAGCAGTTTGCCCCTGGGTATGTTTCGCCCCCGCACATTTCACCCCCGCACATTTCATCCCCAGCAGTTCGCCCATTTTGCCCCCGGCAGTTCGCCCCCGGATGTTTCACACCCAGCAGTTCGGCCCCGGATGTTTCGCCCCTCGCAGTTCGTCCCCGGCAGTTCACCCCTGGATGTTTGTACCCTTGTGGTTCATGAATTCCGGTCCGTCATCAATGTTTCACCCCCAGCAGTTCGCCCCCGGCAGTTTGCCTCCAGCAGTTCGCCCCCAGATGTTTGTACCCTAATGGTTCATTAATTCCTGTCCATCATCAATGTTTCACTCCCAGCAGTTCGCCCCCGGCAGTTCGTCCCTGGATGTTTGTACCCTTGTGGTTCATGAATTTCCGTCCGTCATCAATGTTTCGCCCCCAGCAGTTTGCCCCCAGATGTTTGTACCCTTGTGGTTCATGAATTCCCGTTCGTCATCAATGTTTCGCCCCCAGATGTTTGTACCCTTGTGGTTCATGAATTCCCATCCGTCATCAATGTTTTGCCCCCAGCAGTTCACCCCAGGATGTTTGTACCCTTGCGGTTCATGAATTCCCGTCTGTCATCAATGTTTCGCCCCCAGCAGTTCGCGCCTGGCAGTTTTCCCCCAGCAGGTCGTCCCTGGATGTTCGTATCCTTGTGGTTCATGAATTTCCATCCATCATCAATGTTTTGCCCCCAGCAGTTCACCCCCGGATGTTTGTACCCTTGTGGTTCATGAATTCCCGTCCGTCATCAATGTTTCACCCCCAGCAATTCACCCCCGGCAGTTTGCCCCGAGCAGTTCGCCTCAGGATGCTTGTACCCTTGTGGTTCATGAATTCCCATCTGTCATCAATGTTTCACCCCCAGCAGTTCACCCCTGGCAGTTTGCCCCAGATGTTTGTACCCTTATGGTTCATGAATTCCTGTCCATCATCAATGTTTTGCCCCCAGCAGTTTGCCCCGGCAGTTAACCCCCAGATGTTTGTACCCTTGTGGTTCATGAATTCCCATCCGTCATCAATGTTTTGCCCCCGGCCAACAGTTTGCCCCAGATGTTTGTACCCTTGTGGTTCATGAATTCCCATCCGTCATCAATGTTTTGCCCCCGGCCAGCAGCTCGCCCCTGGATGTTTGTACCCTTGTGGTTCATGAATTCCCATCCGTCATCAATGTTTTGCCCCCGGCCAGCAGTTCGCCCCTGGATGTTTGTACCCTTGTGGTTCATGAATTCCCGTCCATCATCAATGTTTTGCCCCCCAGCAGTTCGCCCCCGGATGTTTGTACCCTGTTTTGCCCCCAGAATTTTGTGTTTGGATGTTTCGCCAGTTTGTCCTTGTGGTTCATGAATTCCCGTCCGTCATCAACGTTTCGCCTCCAGCAGTTCGCCCCCGGCAGTTTGCCTCCAGCAGTTCGCCCCCAGATGTTTGTACCCTAATGGTTCATGAATTCCTGTCCATCATCAATGTTTCGCCCCCAGCAGTTTGCCCCCGGCAGTTCGTCCCTGGATGTTTGTACCCTTGTGGTTCATGAATTCCCGTCCGTCATCAATGTTTCGCCCCCAGCAGTTCGCCCCCAGATGTTTGTACCCTTGTAGTTCATGAATTCCCATCCGTCATCAATGTTTTGCCCCCAGCAGCTCACCCCAGGATGTTTGTACCCTTGCGGTTCATGAATTCCCGTCCGTCATCAATGTTTCGCCCCCAGCAGTTCGCGCCCGGCAGTTTGCCCCCAGCATTTCGCCCTGGATGTTTGTACCCTTGTGGTTCATGAATTCCTGTCCATCATCAATGTTTCGCCCCCAGCAGTTTGTCCCTGGATGTTCGTATCCTTGTGGTTCATGAATTCCCGTCCGTCATCAATGTTTCACCCCCAGCAATTCACCCCCGGCAGTTTGCCCCGAGCAGTTCGCCCCAGGATGTTTGTACCCTTGTGGTTCATGAATTCCCATCTGTCATCAATGTTTCACCCCCAGCAGTTCACCCCCGGCAGTTTGCCCCAGATGTTTGTACCCTTATGGTTCATGAATTCCTGTCCATCATCAATATTTTGCCCCCAGCAGTTCGCCCCGGCAGTTAACCCCCAGATGTTTGTACCCTTGTGGTTCATGAATTCCCATCCGTCATCAATGTTTTGCCCCCGGCCAACAGTTTGCCCCAGATGTTTGTACCCTTGTGGTTCATGAATTCCCATCCGTCATCAATGTTTTGCCCCCGGCCAGCAGTTCGCCCCTGGATGTTTGTACCCTTGTGGTTCATAAATTCCCGTCCATCATCAATGTTTTGCCCCCCAGCAGTTCGCCCCCAGATGTTTGTACCCTGTTTTGCCCCCAGAATTTTGTGTTTGGATGTTTCGCCAGTTTGTCCTTGTGGTTCATGAATTCCCGTCCATCATCAATCCACATGCCACAAAAGTACTGTACAGAGTGCTGTCCAGGATGAAGCACATGAGGAGAGGGGGAAGGGGAACTTTCCAGAGGGCTGTGATCGAACAGCCCTGAATGTATCACAGGAAGCCTGAATCCGTCCACAATTTCTGCTACCAAGGGGGCCCGACTTCCTTAGTAACCACTGAAATCCTGCAGCACTTAGAGCCTGCTGCTGTAACTTGGATGGGACTTTTCACACAAAATTAAATAAAATTTAGAAAATATTATATTTAAAAAAAAAAAAATAATAAAGCTGCTGGAAGGGGTTCTCCATTGGAAAAGATCAGTGCCACGGGTATTATATCAAAAGTTTTTTGTTTTTTTTTTAGAGTTACGCTTTAAACATATTGTTCTGCAATGTTGGTTGGTTTGACCAATTATTAACCCCTTCCCGCCGCAGCCTTTTTTCATTTTTGTGGTTTCGTTTTTCGCTCCCCTCCTTCCCAGAGCCATAATTTTTTTTATTTTTCCATCAATATGGTCATGTGAGAGCTTATTTTTTGCGGGACGTGTTGTACTTTTGAATGACACCATTGGTTTTACCATGTCTTGTACTAGAAAACGGGAAAAAAAATTTGCGGTGAAGTTGCAAAAAAAGTGCAATCCCACACTTGTTTTTTGATTGGCTTTTTTGCTAGCTTCACTAAATGCTAAAACTGACCTGCCATTATGATTCTCCAGGTCATTACGAGTTCATAGACACCTAACATGACTGGGTTATTTTTTATCTAAGTGGTGAAAAAAAATTCAAAACTTTGCTTTAAAAAAAAAAAAAAAGGCGCCATTTTCCGATACCCGTAGCGTCTCCATTTTTCAAGATCTGGGGTCAGGTGAGGGCTTATTTTTTGCGTGCCGAGCTGACGTTTTTAATGATACCACATTTGTGCAGATATGTTCTTTTGATCGCCCGTTTATTGCATTTTTATGCAATATCGCGGTGACCAAAAAAACGTAATTCTGGCGCTTTGAATTTTTTTCTCGCTACGCCGTTTAGCGATCAGGTACATCCTTTTTTTTTTATAGATCGAGCAATTCTGAACGCGGCGATACCAAATATGTCTAGGTTTGATTTTTTTATTTTATTTTGGATGGGGTGAAAGGGGGGTGATTTTAACTTTTATATATTTTTTATTTTTTCATATTTTTAAAAACATTTTTTTTTTTTTACTTTTGTCATGCTTCACTAGCCTCCATGGGAGGCTGGAAGCTGGCATAGCCTGATCGGCTCTGCTACATAGCAGCGATCATCAGATCGCTGCTATGTAGCTGAAATGCAGGCTTGCTACGAGCGCCGACCACGGGGCGCTCACAGCAGGCCAGCATGAGTAACTATAGAGGTCTCAAGGACCATCCTGATGCATCTCCGACCCCCGATCATGTGACAGGGGTCGGCGATGAGGTAATTTCCGGCCGCGCGTCCGGAAGCGCCGGTTAAATGCCGCTGTCAGCGTTTGACAGCAGCATTTAAAAGGTTAATAGCGGCGGGTGAATCGCGATTTCACCCGCCGCTATTGCGCGCACATGTCAGCTGTACAAAACAGCTGACATGTCGTGACTTTGATGTGAGCTCACCGCCAGAGCCCACATCAAAGGGGGAGACACGACATGCGCAGTACTAGTACGGGGCATGTCGGGAAGGGGTTAATATTTTTCTGTTTGTAAAGTTACTTATCTAGAAAAGTTTGGAATTAAAAAAAAAACAAAACTGTAACTTGATCACATTTATACATCTTAGACCCAAAATATGATTAGTGAGAAGTGAACCTGCCAAAGTTCAGTTTGGGCAGTTCAATCCCAAACACACAAGAAAATCCGGGTCCGGATTCAGCACCCCCAAACTATCATCTCCATTGAACTCAATGGGTATGGAGACTCTAAGGAGTGGAGGATCTGTCCACCACATCCTCATCACTGACCAGATAGTAAAAAGAAAACACCGGATTACGTACCGGTAATGCTCTTTTATAGAGCCACGAAGGCACCCACTTGAGAGAGGGGATCCGCCCCTAGGAACAGGAAACCCTATGGAGAGATAAAAGGGGCGGTCCCCCTCGCTCCCACAGTTGGGTTACAGAGATTGCGAGGAACCGCCCACCAGATTTAGTAGGCAATTTGATTTCATCATTTATCATTAGTTAACTTAGTATGGCTAACTACAAGAACCAAAAAAAACACCCTTAATCGTGCTTTTATAAAAATAACTTAATAGGGTGGGAAGTAAAGGGGTGCTGTCGTGGCTCTATAAAAGAGCATTACCGGTACGTAATCCGGTGTTTTCTCTTCGCCACGACAGCACCCACTTGAGAGACTTTCAGAGATAGTCATTTGGGAGGGATTACAGTGCTAAGAACTGATCTACCAAAGGACAGGTCAGATGAAGAAGACAAATCCAATCTATAGTGATTATAGAATGTAGTAGGAGAAGCCCAGGTTGCGGCCTTACATATCAGTTCTATTGGAACTTCCGCTCGCTCGGCCCAGGATGATGCTATCGCCCGAGTGGAATGTGCTTTTACAGTCTCAGGCGGGTTCTCCCCTTTGGATGAATAGGCCAGACATATTGCATCCCGAATCCACCGAGATAAGGTACCCTTCATGATTCCATCTCCTTTCCTACGGCCCTGGAAGGAAATAAAGAGAGCCCTGCTCTTCCTCCAGGCGCTAGTTCTGTCTAAATAGGCTAATATGGCTCTCCTCACATCTAAAGTGTGGTATTTTTGTTCTTCCTGATTCATAGGGTTATCATAGAAGGAGGGAAGAAAAATTTCTTGTGACCTATGGAATTTAGTACATACTTTGGGCAAGTAGGAAGGGTCTGTTTTTAGGACAATTCTATCTGGAAATATAGACATAAATGGTGGATCTATCGATAATGCCTGTATGTCACTTACTCTTCTAGCTGATACCAAAGCAACAAGAAGAGCTGTCTTGATGGAGACATGTTTTATGTGAGCTGAATGTAGTGGCTCAAAGGGGTGGTCTGTTAGAGCTTCGAGGACCAAATTAACATCCCAAGGTGGTACATGGGGAATTTGGACTGTCTCTGACCTTTGGCAAGCTGCGATAAACCTAGCTACCCACCTGTCACCTGCAATATCGTGACCATATAAAGCACCAAGCGCAGAAATATGTACTTTTAAGGTACTGACTGCCAGACCTAAATCGCGCCCTTTTCGAAGAAATTCTAGGACCATAGGGATATGAATTTTGTTTGATAGTGCTGTTGGGTAGAGGTTTAAAAATTTTTTCCACACTCTCACAAATGGATGTGGTGGATTTTTTCCTACTTAGTAGCAGAGTGTCAATTACTTTGTTAGAAAACCCTCTCATTTTTAGCAGCTGCCTCTCAAATGCCAGGCTGTCAACCGTAGACCCTTCACCTGAGGGTGGTTGAAGGGGCCTTGATAGAGAAGATCCTGATCCTCTGGAAGGATCCACGGGTCTGAGATTGACATGGCTCTCAGCCAGGAAAACCATGGCCTCTTGGGCCAAAATGGAGCTATTAAGATCACATGAGCTCTGTCTTCCCTTATCTTCCTGATCACCGTTGGAAGAAGTATTAGTGGGGGAAAGGCATATGCTTTCTGGAATGTCCATGGGACTTGCAGAGCATCGAAGATATCTGGATTGTCGGATCGGAACAATGAAGCGAACCTTTTGACTTGTCTGTTGCGTCTCGTCGCAAAAAGGTCTATCTCGGAAGTGGCCCATTTTTTGACTATCATTAAAAAGATACGTCGGCTGAGAACCCACTCTCCTTGGCGGAGAGTGTGGCGGCTGAGAAAATCCGCTTTTGGATTGTCGACTCCTCTCACGTGCAGTGCCGACAAGGATAGGAGGTGCTCCTCTGCTATGGATAGAATGTCGCCGGCTATAGACATGAGAGCTTCTGATCTTGTTCCCCCTTGGTGATTTAAGTATGCCACTGCTGTCATGTTGTCTGAAAGGATTCTTGTATGCTTTCCGTGTAGCTGTGGAAGAAATTTACATATGGCATGATAGATAGCCTTCAGTTCTTTTTTATTAGAAGAATCGTTCGATTCTTCAAGAGACCACAGACCTTGAACTATTTGATCTCCTAAGTGTGCTCCCCAACCACTAGGACTGGCATCGGTAAAGATTGTTCTTGAAGGTTTAACCACCCAGGGAACCCCACTGGTAAAATGACTCTGATCTAACCACCAGGTAAGAGAATTTAACACGTCTGTTGGTAAAGATAACCGACTATCTAACTGGCCCTGTAACCTCTCTTCTTCTTGTAGGATTTTATACTGTAATTTTCTACTATGGTATTGAGCCCAAGGGACAGCCGGGATACATGATGTAAAGGAACCAAGAAGGGACATCCCTTCTCTTAGGGAGATTAGGGGGTTATTAATCACCGAATGTACTTTGTTTATAATTGTTATTTGTTTAGAGTCGGGAAGAAAGCACCTCTGACTTGTGGAATCTAGAATAAGCCCCAGGAATGTTTGACGAGTTGTGGGGGATAATCTGGATTTTTCCCAGTTTACTAACCACCCCAATTTCTGCAGGGACGAAATTGTATCAAGTACTCGTTGATGGCATTGGGAAAAGGAGTTACCCACTATCAAAAGGTCATCTAAATATGGTATTACAAGTGTGTCTTTTAATCTCAAATATGACATTAATTTTGTGAAGACTCTCGGGGCTATCGACAGTCCAAAGGGCATTGCTGTATATTGATAATGCCTTACTTGACCTCCCATCATAACTGCCACCCGAAGATATTGCTGATGTTCGATGAAGATTGGTAGATGATAATACGCATCTTTAAGGTCAAGCACAGCCATAAAGCAATGGGGAAAAAGAAGCTTAATGGTTGATCGTATAGATTCCATTTTAAAGGTTTGGTTTTCTAAGAAGACGTTTAGTCTCTTCAGGTTAATTATTGTTCTAAACGATCCGTCTGGTTTCGGAATCAAAAATAAAGGGGAATAAAAACCCCTTCCTTTTTGATGAAAAGGTACTTCCACTAGTACCCCTTTGGACAGGAGATTTGTTATTTCTTGTTCCAAGGCCTCTTGTTGTGATTGAGAACTTAAGGAAGTCAATAAGAATGAGTCCGGAGGGACTCGGGCAAACTTTAATTTTAGACCCGTAGATATAAGGCTAGTTGCCCACGGATTGGAAGTTATTGTCAGCCATTGTGATGAGAAGAAAGACAACCTACCACCAACGGGTAGATCTGTCCTAACGGGGTTTATCCTCAGGTTTGAATGGACGTTTCCCAAAAAACGCTCCTTTTTGTTTAAAATCTTTATTAGCCCAGCGGTCTTGGTTTTTATAGTCCTTTCTCCTATTAAACATGGGCTTTCGGAACGCTCTCCTGTAGGATGGAAGATAAGTGTTATTGGGGAACCCCTTCTTCCTCTCACCCTCACCTTCGCGGGCAGGGTCCTCTCTCCTACTGTACCAGTTATGACTTGTATTGTTCAAGATTATTGTACTTGTTTTTATTATGTATACCCCTCCTCACTTGTAAAGCGCCATGGAATAAATGGCGCTATAACAATAAATAATAATAATAATAATATTTCATCTAACTTAGTACCAAATAGGTACTCACCCTGGCATGGAAGACCACATAATTTAGACTTTGTTTGGGGATCTCCTTTCCACCCCTTTAGCCATAAGGCTCGATGAGCCGCGTTAGTCAGACCTGCCGATTTGGCCGCTAGTCGTATGGAATCAGCTGAGGAATCCGCTAAAAAGGCTGTAGCTCCCCTAATTAACGGCATGGAAGAGATTAATCTATCTCGGGAAAGGCCGCTTTTTAATCCTTCTTCTAAATCATTCAACCAGACCAACATGGACCTGGCAGTGCATGTGGCTGATATAGCCGGCCTGAAGGCTCCCGTACAGGATTCCCATGCTCTTTTTAGGAGGGTATCCGCCTTCCGGTCCAGCGGGTCTTGCAAGGAGCCGGAATCTTCCACGGGTAGCAAAGATTTCCTAGAAGTGGAGGCCACTGCTGCATCCACCTTCGGGGCTTTTAACCATATGGAGAAATCTTCATCATTAAAGGGATAGCGTCTTTTTGATGAAGACGGTAATCCTCTTTGTCCCTGGCTTTCCCACTCCTTTTTTACTACATTTTTTATTGCTGGAATTACAGGAAAAGAAGGTTTTTTCTTCTCTGACAGGCCTGCAAACATCACGTCCTGTGGGGTTTTATCGGTTTTCGTGTCCTCAATACCCATAGTGTTACAAACTGATCTTACTAAATTATCGATACTGTCTGTGGGAAAGCATGTATCTCACTCATCATCTGAGGAAATGATCTTTTGGGAACCATCTGAATCTTTATCTTCGATATCAGAGGACTGCTCAGACCTAGGGGAATTATATTTTTTCCTACTCTCGGGAATTTTTTCCGAGCTTCGGAAGGCCCGCAATTCTTCTCTAATCATACTCCTTATATCTTCCGACCTTACTGAAGATTCCTCTCGTAAGGTGGATTCGATGCAAGGCTGGCACAGCTTCTTTAAATAATTATCGGGGAGCGGCTGAGAGCATAAAGCACATTGTATGTGTTTGGTTTTCCCCGTTCTTTTTGCCTAAGGAATATAGACAAAGAGGGGAAGTATAATCAGCCTAAAAAGGGTACAGACACACACTCACCCAGTGAGGTTGTTGTTACAATACCGGCTGACGAGGAGAAGACGGAGGCACAGATGGAACCGACCGGCCTGACTTTTTGTCTCTGGCGTTTTTAGAAGACGATCTGTGGCTGCTGCTTGTGCGGCTGCCAGGCGTAATAGCGGTGACTTCGGATGAAGCCATCGCTGGGTCCTGCGGAGATGCCATGATGGACGCCGGAGGATCAGTGCCGGCGTCCTTTTCTAATGGGGGCCGCCATCTTGCTTCCTGCCGCACCCGGAAGTGACCGCTACATCCGGGTCGCGGCCATGCTGTATGCGCCTGCGCACCCACCAGCGTCAGCGCAGTCGCCGTCTCTCCTGAATCACCCCGGAAGTTTGCGATACTGCTTCCGGGGGACAATACACCGGACCCACGCTGCCTGCGCACCATGCGAGATGGCGCCGCAGGATCACCTTACCCCAGCGAGTCGGTCCCTGCAGGTCCGCTGGGTGGATCTTCGTGAGCCAGGCGACTCCCCGGACCCGGCCTCACGGTACCTGCCAGCAGAGGGGGGAAGCTGTCATAGGACCCCCGACGCTGCATCCAGCTTCTGGAGCCCTTGCCGTCCCATAAAGGTAAACTGCGCAAGCGGCATCCAGGCTGGGTATCCTCTTCTCTCCAAGCGTCTCCCGTAGGAACAGGAAACCAACTGTGGGAGCGAGGGGGACCGCCCCTTTTATCTCTCCATAGGGTTTCCTGTTCCTAGGGGCGGATCCCCTCTCTCAAGTGGGTGCTGTCGTGGCGAAGAGAAAATATATATATTGCTACTTACTAGTGATGAGCGAATGTACTCGTTACTCGAGATTTCTCGAGTATGCTCGGGGGTCCTCCGAGTATTTTTTTTAGTGCTCGGAGTTTTAGTTTTTCTTGCCACAGCTGAATGATTTACATCTGATAGCCAGCATAAGTACATGTGGGGGTTGCCTGGTTGCTAGGAAATACTGCTGCTACTTACCCCTTTGCTGAGGTAGCGGCAGACTCGTAGGGTCCTCTTCAGTCCTCTTCCACATTGTGTGAATATGTCATCGTACCCGATGGAATCCCTGACCAAGGGAATCCCTAGCTAGGAATCCTGAAAGGAAGACTCTCCACACAAGTCGGGACCTCAGCAAAGG
The DNA here is from genome assembly GCF_051348905.1 of Ranitomeya variabilis. Taxonomy (NCBI): domain Eukaryota; kingdom Metazoa; phylum Chordata; class Amphibia; order Anura; family Dendrobatidae; genus Ranitomeya; species Ranitomeya variabilis. The sequence goes on from NC_135234.1 coordinate 657,426,079, forward strand.
GGAGAGAAGTGATTTTTATTTTCTCATGAGCAAACTCCGAACATTGCCTGTTTGGGGTTGGTGTGATTGAACCCGAGCAGCCAATGTTCGATACGAACCCTGGACTTTCCAGATCGGGTTTGCTCATCACTAGATACAGTATGATATGTAATAGATGACAAAAAGAAGCCATTAAGTGTAACACCATTAGTACTTGACAGTAAAATGATGGTCACTTGTCTTAGATCAGGGGTGTCAAACTCATATTCACCAAGGGTCACACCAATTTAATGGTTGTCCCCAAAGGGCCATTTGTTACTGAAAGACCGGATGCACACAACCAAGTCCCGTCCAGTGCATGCCCCTATATAAGGCATGTCACAGTGGATCAGCTCTTTACCAAGCGCTGTCATATCTTCCCTGGATCTCACTGAAATCATGGAGAGCTATGGCTGCAGCTTCCACTCACTTGTCATTGGTGCTGAAAGTTGCTGATAAACAGCTGGTTCAATGCAGAATACAACTGGACTCTGTTCTTGTCCTAATCTGAGGAATGGGCATCTATAGAAAAAGGGATCCTGAAGCGAGAATACCACTTTTATCTGCTGCTCCATTCTTTGGTATACTAGTAGAGTGTTCTGTGAGGGCTAATCCCAAAACCCCCCCTTCTGAAGACCTGATAAAGAAGTTCTGTAGAAGCTGGTTAACCACCACTTTAGTTCAGCAAAGCCAGTATCTCAGTTCTGCAGAGATGGTTGGTGGGATTAACCCTGTAGTCAGTCAACAATCCCCCTGCTTCCAGTCATAGCCTGCATTAAAGGGGTATTCTCATGCCGAACAGCAAAATAAGGCAGCATGCTTTCAGCAATCATGTTGCGGTAGGCATGCTGCCGATCTTCCCCTCCTGGTACGTACCTAGAGGTCTTCTGCTCATCTTTGCCTGATCTTCTCCTGGCTGTGTTGGCTGCCGATCGCCATGCTGGATCCGGAGGCCACCACGAGTCCTCTCCTTCTCAGCTTCCTCTTCTTCTGCCTCATCTCATCGTGGCACTGCACATGTGCAGCAGTGTCTTGGTGACAGGAGAGGCATCCTGCCCCCTGGATTGACTGATGAATGGGGCAGGAGTGACATCATGTCAATGAGCAGCCTGGAGACATTTGGCCTCACTGCTGCGGCAGTCATCATGCTTCATGGATCAGTGATCCAGGCAAGATGAAAAGACAGCCAGAGGCATCATGTCTTTATCACAGGAACCGCTAGACTGCACTCCATGACCCAAGGATCTGCAGCTGCGACAGGTAAGTATGTCAGTTTTTTTTTGTTTTAGGGTGATAATACTCCTTTGGCCGGTTTCACACGTCAGTGGCTCCGGTACGTGAGGTGACAGTTTCCTCACGTACCGGAGACACTGACACACGTAGACCCATTAATATCAATGCATCTGTGCAGATGTCATTGATTTTTTACGGACCGTGTCTCCGTGTGCCAAACACGGAGACATGTCAGTGTTCGTGGGAGCGCACGTATTACACGGACCCATTAAAGTCAATGGGTCCGTGTAAAACACGTACCACACACGGAAGTTCTCCGTGTGCAGTCCCTGTGCCGTGCAGGAGACAGCGCTACAGTAAGCCCGGTCCGCCCCACATGGTGCTGAAGCCGCCATTCATATCTTCCCTGCAGCAGCGTTTGCTGTATAGAAGATATGAATAATAGTGTTTAAAAGAAAGATCTATCTGTCCCCCGCCCCCCCACCCCCTGTGCGCCCCCCCGCTGTTCTGAAAATACTCACCCGCCTCCCTCGCATTGTCCTGTCCTGGCCGCACCTTCTACTGTATGCGGTCACGTGGGGCCGCCGATTACAGTCATGAATATGCGGCTCCACCTCCCATAGGGGTGGAGCCACCTATTCATGACTGTAAATGAGCGGCCCCACGTGACCGCATACAGTAGAAGGTGCGGCCAGGACAGGAAGCAGCGACAGCCAATGAGGGAGGCGGGTGAGTATTTTCAAAACAGCGGGGGGACGCACAGGGGGTGGGGGACAGATAGATCTTTCTTTTAAACACTATTATTCATATCTTCTATGCAGCAAACGCTGCTGCATAGAAGATATGAATCGCGGATTCAGCACCAGATGCTGGTACGTGTGGTACCCAGCACGGTGCGTGTGGTACCCAGTGGGCACACGGGCAGCACACGTGTGCCGCAGGTGTGCCACACTGATGTACACCAGAAACGTAGGGGCACACGGACACGGATAATTCTGGTACCGATTGTTTCCGGTACTGGAATTATCTGGACGTGTGAGACTGGCCTTTAAGGCCAGCCAGAAGAGTCACTGGGTGAGCTGCTGAAAAGGCAGCCACAGGAATCCCCAGCAATTGAGGTCCTGTATATTTTACCCCAGGTATGTTCAGCCCTAGATGTTTTGTTCCCTGCATGTTGACCCCAAAAGTTGAGGGTGAAAAATCTGGGTTCAAAATGTTAGGGGCAAAACATCAGATGGTGACACATCCAGGGACAACATGCTGTAGGAGAAACATTCGGGTGCGAATCATCCGGGGGCAAAACATTGATGACGGATGGGAATTCATGAACCACAAGGGTACAAACATCCGGGGGTGAACTGCGGGGGGTGAACTGCCGGGGCCAACGGCTGGGTGCAAAACATCCGGGGACAAACTGTCGGGGGCAAAACATCCGGGGGCGAGCTGCCGGCAGCGAAATGGGCGAACTGCTGGGGGTGAAATGTGCAGGGGTGAAATGTGCGGGTGCGAAACATCCTGGGGGCCAAATGCTGGGGACGAAATGTGCGGGGGCCAAATGTACCCAGGGGCGAACTGCTGGGGGCAAAACATCCTATAACCTATTATTCTGGGGAGTGACCAATATCCATAAAAGTTTCCAGCCTATTAATATCAGCTCACATCTGTCTGCATAGCCTTTGCTGGTTATTAAAAAGGGGGAACCACAATTTATTTATTTATTTTTTTTTTAAATGACATACTGTCAGTATGTTCCGGCAGCCTTACTGAGCGGTCACAATACTGATGCCACAGCTCAGCACAGCATCCTGATGTAGCAAAGTTGGGGATCATCTTGGGATGGACTTTACAGCGGACTACTTTGGATTATTATTTTTGGACTTTTCTCTGTGTTTCTTACTTTTGATTACAGGGTTAGTAATGGGGTGTCTTATAGATGCCTTTCCATTACTAAACCTTGGGATTGATGCCAGCTGACAAACCCAAAACCATTACCTTGCTTGCCAACGCACCAGGGCAAGCAGGAAGAGCCAAGGCTAAGCGCCAGAATTAACACATCTAATGGATGCACCATGTCTGGGGCTACTGGGGGCTGGTGTTATTCGTGTGAGAGGGTCAATATCCATGGCCCCTTCACAGCCTATTAAGATCAGCCTAAAACGGTCTGCCTAGCCTATGAAGGTTATTAAAAATAAAGGGGACCCCACATCATTTTAACTAGTAAACACTACACAGACAGCTGTGAGCTTTTATAAGTAGGCTGGGAACCTTTATGGATATTGACCCCTTCCTTGAATAACACTAGCAGCCTACAGCTGTCTGCTTTACCTCAGCTGGATATTAACCCCTTAACGACTGCTGATATACCTTTTTACCAGCGGCAGTTAAGGGTACTTATTCCTCAGCGCTGCTTTTTAATGGCGCTGAGAAATAAGTTTGTAGAATATGATTTGGGTCGGTTTTTACGGTCTCCAGTCTTGCGATTGCGGTTTTCACCAAATAACGATAATCGCAAAATTTTTTTTTATATTTTTCCATTCATTTCTCCCTGATGATCTGGCATACCAGAGGAGAGAGAATTGGTGTCCCCCGCCCCCGCTCCCTCCAGCATCCTTGGACCCTCTGGCTCCATTTTCCATCCCTCCGTTTAAAGAAGAAAATGGTGGGTGAATGCGCAGTGCGCCTGCCGAGATCTACCAGCCGGGACCTAGCGACAATAGATTTTTCCTATTGGTTAATTTTGATCACTGTGATAGACCCCCATCACAGTGATCAAAATAAAATAAAAAACCTTTGTCACCCGCTAAGGTAAAAATAAAATAAAAATATTTTTTTCCTTCACTTTTTTGCAGTTAGGGGTAGGGTTGGGGCTAGGGTTAGATCTAGGGTTGGGCTAGGATTAGAGCTAGGGTTGTGTTGGGATTAGGGTGGTGTTGGGGTAATGGTTGTGGTTAGGATTAGGGGTGTGTTGGGGTTAGAGTTAGAATAGGGGGGGTTTCCACTGTTTAGGTACATCAGAGGGTCTCCAATTGCGACATGGCACCCCCCATTGATTCCAGCAAATTTTGCATTCAAAAGTCAAACGGTGTTCCCTCCCTTCTGAGCCACGTCATGCACCCAAACAGTGGCTTTCCCCCACATACGGGAAATCGGCATACTCATCTTGTGGTCCATTTTCTCCTGATACCCTTGTGGAAATACAAAAGTTTGGTTCCAAAGTAAATTTTTTGTGAAAAAAGTAAAATATTCATTTTTTTCCTTCCACATTGCTTTAGTTCTTGTGAACCACCTGAAGGGTTAATAAACTTCTTGAATGTGGTTTTGCGCACCATGAGGGGTGCAGTTTTTAGAATGGTGTCACTTTTGGGTATTTTCTGTTATTGATCCCCTAAACTCACTTCAAATGTGAGGAGGTCCCTTAAAAAAAACAAAAAAAACCCAAACAAACATAGTTTTGTAAATTTTGTTGGAAAAATGAGAAATCGCTGGTCAACTTTTAATCCTTATAACGTCCTAAGAAAAAAAAATGCTTGGCTACTTACCGGTAGCGGTGTTTTTTAATACCATGACAGCACCACGAGAGAGGGGATCCACCTTTCAGGGACAGGAAACCTACAGACATAAAAGGGCGACTCCTCTCTCTCTCTCGCATCAGTTGGATTACAGAGCATGAGAGGACCTCCCAGGTTAGTAGTAAAATATTCAACATTTTAGCTACTGTAAATATAAATTTTCACACGTGTAGAAGCTTCAAGCCCTGAAGAGTGCTCACCCACACGTGAAGGGAGGGAACATAAGGCTGCTGTCATGGTATCCGAAAAACACCGCTACCGGTAAGTAGCTAAGCATTTATTCTGTCTCCCATGACAGCACCACAAGAGAATTACAGAGATGTAAAGAACCTATGGAGGGACTACTGCTTCAAGCACCCTTCTCCCAAATGTGAGATCAGAAGAACCACCCAAATCCAGTCTATAATGTTTGAAGAACATGGATGGAGAGGACAAAACAGCTGCCTTACATACAGTGCCTTGTGAAAGTATTCGGCTCCCTGGAACTTTTCAACCTTTTCCCACATATCATGCTTCAAACATAAAGATGCCAAATGTAAATTTTTTTGTGAGGAATCAACAACAAGTGGAACACAATTGTGAAGTTGAACGAAATTTATTGGTTATTTTAAATTTGTGGAAATTCAAAAACTGAAAAGTGGGGCGTGCAATATTATTTGGCCCCTTTAACCCCTTTCTGATATCGGACGTATTATCCCGTCGAGGTGGGGTGGGCCCGTATGACCGATGGGATTGTACGTCCAGTGCGATCGGCCGCGTTCACGGGGGAGCGCGGCCGATCGCGGCCGGGTGTCAGCTATCGCAACTGACATCCGGCACTATGTACCAGGAGCAGTCACGGACCGCCCCCGGCACATTAACCCCCGGCACACTGCGATCAAACATGATCGCAGTGTTCCACCGGTATAGGGAAGCATTGCGCAGGGAGGGGGCTCCCTGCGGGCTTCCCTGAGACCCCCGGAGCAACGCTCCTCCTCCCTGCAGCAGGCCCGGATCCAAGATGGCCGCGGCATCCGGGTCCTGCAGGGAGGTGGCTTCACTGCGCCTGCTCAGAGCAGGCGCCGGGAAGCCTCCAGGAGCTGTGCACGTCAGATCGCCGATCTGACACAGTGCACAGCAAAGTGTCAGATCGGCGATCTTACACTATAACATCATGCCCCCCCGGGGCAATGTTATAGTGTAAAAAAAAAAAATTCACATGTGTAAATATAAATATATATATATATATATATATATTTTATAAAATACATACATTATATATATATATTATATATATATATATATATATATATATATATATATATATATATATATACACACACACTCACTGGCCACTTTATTAGGTACACCTGTCCAACTTCTTGTTAACACTTAATTTCTAATCAGCCAATCACATGGCGGCAACTCAGTGCATTTAGGCATGTAGACATGGTCAAGACAATCTCCTGCAGTTCAAACCAAGCATCAGTATGGGGAAGAAAGGTGATTTGAGTGCCTTTGAACGTGGCATGGTTGTTGGTGCCAGAAGGGCTGGTCTGAGTATTTCAGAAACTGCTGATCTACTGGGATTTTCACGCACAACCATCTCTAGGGTTTACAGAGAATGGTCCGAAAAAGAAAAAAAATCCAGTGAGCGGCAGTTCTGTGGGCGGAAATGCCTTGTTGATGCCAGAGGTCAGAGGAGAATGGGCAGACTGGTTCGAGCTGATAGAAAGGCAACAGTGACTCAAATCGCCACCCGTTACAACCAAGGTAGGCCTAAGAGCATCTCTGAACGCACAGTGCGTCGAACTTTGAGGCAGATGGGCTACAGCAGCAGAAGACCACACCGGGTACCACTCCTTTCAGCTAAGAACAGGAAACTGAGGCTACAATTTGTACAAGCTCATCGAAATTGGACAGTAGAAGATTGGAAAAACGTTGCTTGGTCTGATGAGTCTCGATTTCTGCTGCGACATTCGGATGGTAGGGTCAGAATTTGGCATAAACAACATGAAAGCATGGATCCATCCTGCCTTGTATGGAGCATCTTTGGGATGTGCAGCCGACAAATCTGCGGCAACTGTGTGATGCCATCATGTCAATATGGACCAAAATCTCTGAGGAATGCTTCCAGCACCTTGTTGAATCTATGAACACCGTAAAAAAAAAAAAAAAAGGCAAAAAACAACGCTTTATTATCATACCGCCAAATAAAAAGTGGAATAACACGCGATCAAAAAGACGGATATAAATAACCATAGTACCGCTGAAAACGTCATCTTGTCCCGCAAAAAACGAGCCGCCATACAGCATCATCAAAGAAAAAATAAAAAAGTTATAGTCCTCAGAATAAAGCGATTCAAAAATAATTTTTTCTATAACAGTTTTTATCGTATAAAAGCACCAAAACATAAAAAAATGATATAAATGAGGTATCACTGTAATCGTACTGACCCGAAGAATAAAACTGCTTTATCCATTTTACCAAACGCGGAACGGTATAAACGCCTCCCTCAAAAGAAATTCATGAATAGCTGGTTTTTGGTCATTCTGCCTCACAAAAATCGGAATAAAAAGCGATCAAAATACGTCACGTGCCCGAAAATGTTACAAATAAAAACATCAACTCGTCCCGCAAAAAACAAGACCTCACATGACTCTGTGGACCAAAATATGGAAAAATTATAGCTCTCCAAATGTGGTAAGGCAAAAAATATTTTTTGCAATAAAAAGAGTCTTTCAGTGTGTGATGGCTGCCAATCATAAAAATCCTCTAAAAAACCCGCTATAAAAGTAAATCAAACCCCCCTTCATCACCCCTTAGTTAGCGAAAAATTAAAAAAAATTTATTTATTTTCATTTTCCCATTAGGGCTAGGGTTAGGGCTAGGGTTAAGGCTACAGTTAGGGTTGGGGCTAAAGTTAGGGTTGGGGCTAAAGTTAGGGTTTGGATTACATTTATGGTTGGGATTAGGGTTGGGATTAGAGTTAGGGGTGTGTCAGGGTTAGGGGTGTGGTTAGGGTTACCTTTGGGATTAGGGTTAGGGATGTGTTTGGATTAGGGTTTCAGTTATAATTGGGGGTTTTTCACTGTTTAGGCACATCAGGGGCTCTCCAAACGCGACATGGCGTCCGATCTCAATTCCAGCCAATTCTGTGTTGAAAAAGTAAAACAGTGCTCCTTCCCTTCCGAGCTCTCCCGTGTGCCCAAACAGGGGTTTAACCCAACATATGGGGTATCAGCGTACTCAGGACACATTGGACAACAACTTCTCGGGTCCAATTTCTCCTGTTACCCTTGGGAAAATACAAAACTGGGGGCTAAAAAAATAATTTTTGTGGAAAAAAAAATAATTTTTATTTTTACGGCTCTGCGTTATAAACTGTAGTGAAACACTTGGGGGTTCAAAGTTCTCACAACACATCTAGATAAGTTCCTTGGGGGTCTAGTTTCCAATATGGGGTCACTTTTGGGGGGTTTCAATGTTTAGGCACATCAGTGGCTCTCCAAACGCAACATGGCATCCCTGTTATGATGACCTGGTGGTTAGGAGCACTAGGAATGACCTGATGAGCAAACTAGTAATACAGGACAAGCTCTGGGAAGTGGGAGTTCTGCTGACCGCAACCCCTAATCCTATCACAACAACTAGAAATAGCCGTGGAGCGTACCTGACTCTGCCTAGACGCCTCTTCACAGCCTAAGAGCTAACTACCCCTAAAGATAGAAAATAAGGCCTAACTTGCCTCAGAGAAATTCCCCAAAGAAATAGGCAGCCCCCCACACATATTGACTGTGAGTTAAGATGGAAGTCACAAACACAGGAATGAAATAGGTTTCAGCAAAGGAGGCCAGACTTAACTAAACAGACTTGAGGATAGAAAAGGTATCTTTGCGGTCAGCATAAAAAACTACCAAAAAAACACGCAGAGTGTGCAAAAGCGACCCCACACCGACTCACGGCGTGGAGGTGCCACTCTGTATCCCAGAGCTTCCAGCTAGCCAGGCAGAATCATGAAAGCAAGCTGGACAAAAAACAGTGGTAAACAAATAAGCTAGCAGGGACTTAGCTTTTGCTGGAGTAGACAGGTCATCTGAAAGATCCAAGAGCAAACTGAACCAGTACTAGGACATTGACAGCTGGCATCAAGTAACGATCCAAGTGGAGTTAAATAGAGCAGCCAGCCTAGGACTAAACGAGGTCAGCTGAGGACAGAACCTCAGAACCAGCAGCTCCACTCACAGCCACCAGAGGGAGTCCATGGACAGAACTCGCCGAAGTACCATTCATAACCACCGGAGGGAGTTCGAGAACAGAATTCACAACATATCCCATCTCAATTCCTGTCAATTTTGCATTAACATAGTAACATAGTAACATAGTTAGTAAGGCCGAAAAAAGACATTTGTCCATCCAGTTCAGCCTATATTCCATCATAATAAATCCCCAGATCTACATCCTTCTACAGAACCTAATAATTGTATGATACAATATTGTTCTGCTCCAGGAAGACATCCAGGCCTCTCTTGAACCCCTCGACTGAGTTCGCCATCACCACCTCCTCAGGCAAGCAATTCCAGATTCTCACTGCCCTAACAGTAAAGAATCCTCTTCTATGTTGGTGGAAAAACCTTCTCTCCTCCAGACGCAAAGAATGCCCCCTTGTGCCCGTCACCTTCCTTGGTATAAACAGATCCTCAGCTAGATATTTGTATTGTCCCCTTATATACTTATACATGGTTATTAGATCGCCCCTCAGTCGTCTTTTTTCTAGACTAAATAATCCTAATTTCGCTAATCTATCTGGGTATTGTAGTTCTCCCATCCCCTTTATTAACTTTGTTGCCCTCCTTTGTACTCTCTCTAGTTTCATTATATCCTTCCTGAGCACCGGTGCCCAAAACTGGACACAGTACTCCATGTGCGGTCTAACTAGGGATTTGTACAGAGGCAGTATAATGCTCTCATCATGTGTATCCAGACCTCTTTTAATGCACCCCATGATCCTGTTTGCCTTGGCAGCTGCTGCCTGGCACTGGCTGCTCCAGGTAAGTTTATCATTAACTAGGATCCCCAAGTCCTTCTCCCTGTCAGATTTACCCAGTGGTTTCCCGTTCAGTGTGTAATGGTGATATTGATTCCTTCTTCCCATGTGTATAACCTTACATTTATCATTGTTAAACCTCATCTGCCACCTTTCAGCCCAAGTTTCCAACTTATCCAGATCCATCTGTAGCAGAATACTATCTTCTCTTGTATTAACTGCTTTACATAGTTTTGTATCATCTGCAAATATCAATATTTTACTGTGTAAACCTTCTACCAGATCATTAATGAATATGTTGAAGAGAACAGGTCCCAATACCGACCCCTGCGGTACCCCACTGGTCACAGCGACCCAGTTAGAGACTATACCATTTATAACCACCCTCTGCTTTCTATCACTAAGCCAGTTACTAACCCATTTACACACATTTTCCCCCAGACCAAGCATTCTCATTTTGTGTACCAACCTCTTGTGCGGCACGGTATCAAACGCTTTGGAAAAATCGAGATATACCACGTCCAATGACTCACCGTGGTCTAGCCTATAGCTTACCTCTTCATAAAAACTGATTAGATTGGTTTGACATGAGCGATTTCTCATAAACCCATGCTGATATGGAGTTAAACAGTTATTCTCATTGAGATAATCCAAAATAACATCCTTCAGAAACCCTTCAAATATTTTATCAACAGTAGAGGTTAGACTTACTGGCCTATAATTTCCAGGTTCACTTTTAGAGCCCTTTTTGAATATTGGCACCACATTTGCTATGCGCCAGTCCTGCGGAACAGACCCCGTCGCTATAGAGTCCCTAAAAATAAGAAATAATGGTTTATCTATTACATTACTTAGTTCTCTTAGTACTCGTGGGTGTATGCCATCCGGACCCGGAGATTTATCTATTTTAATCTTATTTAGCCGGTTTCGCACCTCTTCTTGGGTTAGATTGGTGACCCTTAATATAGGGTTTTCATTGTTTCTTGGGATTTCACCTAGCATTTCATTTTCCACCGTGAATACCGTGGAGAAGAAGGTGTTTAATATGTTAGCCTTTTCCTCATCATCTACAACCATTCTTTCCTCACTATTTTTTAAGGGGCCTACATTTTCAGTTTTTATTCTTTTACTATTGATATAGTTGAAGAACAGTTTGGGATTAGTTTTACTCTCCTTAGCAATGTGCTTCTCTGTTTCCTTTTTGGCAGCTTTAATTAGTTTTTTAGATAAAGTATTTTTCTCCCTATAGTTTTTTAGAGCTTCAATGGTGCCATCCTGCTTTAGTAGTGCAAATGCTTTCTTTTTACTGTTAATTGCCTATCTTACTTCTTTGTTTAGCCACATTGGGTTTTTCCTATTTCTAGTGCTTTTATTCCCACAAGGTATAAACCGCTTACAGTGCCTATTTAGGATGTTCTTAAACATTTTCCATTTATTATCTGTATTCTTATTTCTGAGGATATTGTCCCAGTCTACCAGATTAAGGGCATCTCTAAGCTGGTCAAACTTTGCCTTCCTAAAGTTCAGTGTTTTTGTGACTCCCTGACAAGTCCCCCTAGTGAAAGACAGGTGAAACTGTACAATATTGTGGTCGCTATTTCCTAGATGCCCGACCACCTGCAGATTTGTTATTCTGTCAGGTCTATTAGATAGTATTAGGTCTAAAAGTGCTGCTCCTCTGGTTGGATTCTGCACCAATTGTGAAAGATAATTTTTCTTGGTTATTAGCAGAAACCTGTTGCCTTTATGGGTTTCACAGGTTTCTGTTTCCCAGTTAATATCCGGGTAGTTAAAGTCCCCCATAACCAGGACCTCATTATGGGTTGCAGCTTCATTGAAACGTCAAACGGCGCTCCTTCCCTTCCGAGCTCTCCCATACGCCCAAACAGTGGTTTACCTCCACATATGGGGTATCAGCGTACTCAGGACAAATTGTAAAACAAAGTTTGGGGTCCAATTTCTTCTCTTACCCTTGGGAAAATAAAAAATTGGGGGCGAAAAGATCATTTTTGTGAAAAAATGATTTTTTATTATTACGGCTCTGCATTATAAACTTCTGTGAATCACTTAATGGGTCAAAGTGCTCACCACACATCTAGGTAAGTTCCGTAGGGGGGGTCGACTTTCCAAAATGGTGTCACTTGTGGGGGGTTTCAATGTTTAGGCACATCAGGGGCTCTCCAAACGCAACATGGCGTCCCATCTCAATTCCAGTCAATTTTGCATTGAAAAGTCAAATGGCGCTCCTTCGCTTCCGAGCTCTACCATGCGCCCAAACAGTGGTTTACCTCCTCATATGTGGTATCGTCGTACTCAGGACAAATTGTACAACAACTTTTGGGGTTCATTTTCTCCTGTTACCCTTGGTAAAATAAAACAAATTGGAGCTGAAGTAAATTTTCTGTGAAAAAAAGTTAAATGTTCATTTTTATTTAAACATTTCAAAAATTCCTGTGAAACACCTGAAGGGTTAATAAACTTCTTGAATGTGGTTTTGAGCACCTTGAGGGGTGCAGTTTTTAGAATGGTGTCACACTTGGTTATTTCCTATCATATAGACCCCTCAAAATGACTTCAAATGAGATGTGGTCCCTAAAAAAAAAAAATGGTGTTGTAAAAATGAGAAATTGCTGGTCAACTTTTAACCCTTATAACTCCCTAACAAAACAAAAATGTTGGTTCCAAAATTGTGCTGATGTAAAGTAGACATGTGGGAAATGTTACTTATTAAGTATTTTGTGTGACATATCTCTGTGATTTTATTGCATAAAAATTCAAAGTTGGAAAATTGCGAAATTTTCTAAATTTTCCATTTTTTTCACAAATAAACGCAGGTAATATCAAAGAAATTTTATCACTATCATGAAGTACAATATGTCACGAGAAAACAAAGTCAGAATCACCGGGATCCGTTGAAGCGTTCCAGAGTTATAACCTCATAAAGGGACAGTGGTCAGAATTGTAAAAATTGGCCCAGTCATTAACGTGCAAACCACCCTTGGGGGTAAAGGGGTTAAATTAATACTTTGTTGCGCCACCTTTTGCTGCGATTACAGCTGCAAGTCGCTTGGGGTATGTCTATCAGTTTTGTACATCGAGAGACTGAAATTCTTGCCCATTCTTCCTTGGCAAACAGCTTGAGCTCAGTAAGGTTTGATGGAGATCGTTTGTGAACAGCAGTTTTCAGCTAGTTCCACAGATTCTCGATTGGATTCAGGTCTGGACTTTGACTTGGCCATTCTAACACCTGGATACGTTTATTTGTGAACCATTCCATTGTAGATTTTGCTTTATGTTGGGATCATTGTCTTGTTGGAAGACAAATCTCTGTCCCAGTCTCAGGTCTCTTGCAGACTCCAACAGGTTTTCTTCAAGAATGGTCCTGTATTTGACTCCATCCATCTTCCCATCAATTTTAACCATCTTCCCTGTCCCTGCTGAAAAAAAGCAGGCTCAAACCATGATGCTGCCACCACGTTTGACAGTGGGGATGGTGTGTTCAGGGTGATGAGCTGTGTTGCCTTTACGCCAAACATATTGTTTGGCATTGTTGCCAAAAAGTTTGATTTTGGTTTCATCTGACCAGAGCACCTTCTTCCACGTTTGGTATGTCTCCCAGGTGGATTGTTGCAAACTTTAAACACTTTTTATGGGTATCTTTGAGAAATGGCTTTCTTCTTGCCACTCTTCCATAAAGGCCAGATTTGTGCAGTGTACGACTGATTGTTGTCCTATGGACAGACTGTCCCATCTCAGCTGTAGATCTCTGCAGTTCATCCAGTGATCATGAGCCTCTTTTAAGATGAAAGTTTAGAGGGACGGCCGGGTCTTGGTAGATTTGCAGGGGCATGATACTCCTTCCATTTCAATATGATAGCTTGCACAGTGCTCCTTGGGATGTTTAAAGTTTTGGAAATCATTTTGTATCCAAATCCGGCTTTAAACTTCACAACAGTATCACGGACCTGCCTGTTCTGTTCCTTGATCTTCATGCGGTCTGTGCTTCAAACAGAACCCTGAGACTATCACAGAGCAGGTGCATTTATACGGAGACTTGAATACACACAGGTGGATTATATTTATCATCATTAGGCATTTAGGACAACATTGGATCATTCAGAAATCCACAATGAACTTCTGGAGTGAGTTTGCTGCACTGAAAGTAAAGGGGCCGAATAATATTGCACGTCCCACTTTTCAGTTTTTGAATTTCCACAAAAATTTAAAATAACCAATAAATTTTGTTCAACTTCAAAATTGTGTTGCACTTGTTGTTGATTCTTCATCAAAAATGTACATTTGGTATCTTTTTTTTGAAGCATGATATGTGCGTAAAGGTTGAAAAGTTCCAGGGAGCCGAAAACTTTCACAAGGCACTGTATGTCCTCAATCGACATTTCTAACCTCTCCACCCAGGATGTTGCCACGGCTCGGGTGGAGTGAGCCTTTAAGCCCTTCGGAACTGCAGTGCTACTCGCTGTGTATGCCAAATTACCTCCCTAATCCACCCGGCTAAGGTACTTTTTGAGACTCTAAACCCTTTCCTAACCCCCTGAAAGGACACAAATAAGGAGTTTTCCCTACTTCTACCTCAATAGGTTCAAATGGGGCCTCGGTCAATGCTGTCAGCACTAGGTTCAAGTCCCATGGTACCAAGCTCTGCTTAAGGATTGGTCTAGATTTAGCCGCTGCTCTCATAAACCTGGATACCCAGTAATTGCTTGTAAGATCCCAATTATACAGGGCTGCTAATGCAGACACTTGGACTTTAAGAGTGCTCCGCCCCTGAGACTGACAGGAACTTTCTCCAGGTTCTGGCGTAAATCCTAGTCGTGGATGCTTTCCTACTTTTTAGTAAAGCATCTATCCAGCCCCAAGAAAAACCCTTCTACCTCAACAGTGCCCTCTTAAACTCCATGCCGTCAGATGTAGGCTGGACATTTGTGGATGGAAGATCGGACCCTGTAAGAGATCTGGGAGCTCCGGGAGAACCCATGGGTCGGTGACAGACATCTTTCTTAGCCAGGAAAACCATGGTCTTCTAGGCCAGAATGAAACCATCAGAATTATAGATGCCCTGTCTTCCCGTATCTTCCATAGAACTAATGGAATCAAGGCTATCGGGGGGGAAGGCATATGCAAGCCTGAAGTCACATGGGATCAGGAGGGCATCCTCAGCATATGGATCTTCTCTGGGGTTTAAAGAACAAAACCGCCGCACCTTCCTGTTCCCCCTGTTGGCAAACAGATCTATGTCTGGGGACCCCGCATCTGCACAATCTGGTCGAAGATAGTCTGGTTCAACGCCCATTCCCCCTGCCTGAGCTCGCAGCGGCTTAAAGTCGGCTGACATTCTCTTTTCCTTTTATGTGCAGGGATGTTAATGACGGGAGTTTTGGCCATCTGAAAAATACCACCAGTCACCTCCATCAAAGATCCAGATCGTGTTCCCCCCAGGTGGTTGATATAGGCCACAGTTACCTGATTGAATGAGAACACTCTGACATGCCGACCCTGCAGGGATATAAGGAGCTCTCTTAGCGCCCGCTTCACGGCTAACAGCTCCTTCAGATTAGATGACGCCTCCTGCTCCAAAGGTGACCAAACCTCCCCCATATGCTCCCCCCAACCCCTGGGGCTAGCATCTATAGTAATAATTCGGGAGATATGGTTTACCCAGGGAACCCCTTTAGAAAGATTTGACCCTTGTAACCAACGTAGGGAGTTTATGGTAGAGGGGGACAAAATTTCCTCTCGAGGCCTCCTTTCAGCTGACGCGGATTATGTAACAAACTCCCACTGCAGGGCCCTAGTATGAAATTGGGCCCAGCATACAGCCGGATTGCAGGAAGTAAGTGAGCCTAGGAGTGACATTGCCCCAAGGGACATGGATGCATTATTTATAGCTCTCTGCACCAGACACCGATTGCCAACTACCTTTGACTGTGCTAGACGATACTCCTGCACCCCAGGACAAGACCAACAAAACTCCTGCACCCTCAGGGGCTGCAACCGTGACTTTTTGAAATTAATAATCCACCACAATTTTTCTAAAACCGATATTACCACCTCCAATTGAGTCTTGCAGTACTGGAGTGAGTGGCCGATGATTAGAAAGTCGTCCAGATAGGGGAGCACCAGTATGTCCTGCTCATGGAGATGTGCCATCACTACTTTAGTAAATACCTGAGGAGCAATGGCGAGGCCGAACGGAAGGGCTCTAAACTGAAAATGATTTATCACACCTCCCAGGGACACTGCCACTCTAAGATACTGCTGGAATGCCGCATGTATCGGAATGTGATAGTAGGCGTCTTTGAGATCTAATACTACCATGAAGCAATCCTTAAAGAGCAGTTTATTGCTGACCTCACTGACTTCATCTTAAAGGATTGGATTAATAAGAATTTATTCAGACCCCTCAGGTTAATAATGGTCTGAAAGGAACAGTCTGGTTTCTTAATCAGGAAGAGGGGGGAAAAGAACCCTTTAGCTCTTTCTGACACAGCAACGTCTATCAGGACTGGTTTCTGCCATAGTTCCAGGACCTCAGACTTCAAAGCCTGTTGTTCTGCTGGTGAAGAACGAATGGGAGTCAATTTAAAGCTGTCATGAGGCACTTTCAGGAACTCAAACTTAAGACCTGTGCTGATAACACCCTGTATCCACGCACTGTCTGAAATTTTTGACCAGGCAGAAAGCCGAGAGCCTTCCCCCCCACCTGGGCCGGCAGTCATTGGGGCGGTCTCCTGCGATCTCGGGAGGAGCCGAACATATAGCCTCTACCTTTCTTTTTGCTGTCCCATCTAGCTCTAGATGATCTCCTATGGCTGGACCACCTTCTACTGGAGTCACGCCCGTATGAAAGACCCGCTAGGCTAGGGAATCTTTTCTTGCTGTCCCCTGCCCTCTCCAAGAGTTCATCCAATACTGGCCTAAACAGATGTCCTCCTTCACAAGGGATATTGCACAACTTAGACCTGGCCTGAATATCCCAAGCCAGCATTTTAGCCATAGGGCCCTGCATGCAGCACCTTCTTAAATAGCAGTGGCAACTCCCCCTCTTCGGTACTGCCCCTGGTCTAAGCCAGCAGGATCTCCAGATGGTCTGCCCAGTGCCCCCATGCAGGCTGCCCCCCCCCCCCAACAGTTCGTGGGCCTGGGGTCGCGATCTTCAATGTCCTTCCAAAGGTATGTCTGAAGAGGTTCGCCTGTCAGGGACAGGAAACCAACTGATGTGAGAGAGGTGCCGCCCTTTTATGTCTGAAGGTTTCCTGTCCCTGAAGGGCAGACCCCCTCTCTCGTGGTGCTGTCATGGGAGACCCAATAAAATTATGTTTCCAAAATTGTGCTGATGTAAAGTTTCTTAAGAGGTCCCACAGTGGCTGGAAGTAAACTGTATTTACTTTTTAAAGGATAAAAAAAATGGGATTTGTGTTATCCCAGTATTTTGTGCACAGATAACGTACTAGAGGTCAGAGACTGGAATTACACAGCAAAAATCAGTTGTCATATCCTAAAATTATTGAAAAATCTGTTACATAGTTAGCAATATTTTGACAAGACTCCTAATGCAGTGAATCAATCTTCTCACAGGTGACTTCTGTCCTATCACCTTAATATTCTTACTCGAATAGTCTACACACTTCTACCTAGGCGGCATTTACACATCCATTGATGGATAGACTCTCCAGACCAAAATTTGACAGCCTTATACACAATTAAAAAAAAAAAAAAAAAATAGAAATACTGTGTAAAATATAAGAAAACAAGAATGTAATGATTTGGAAATCCTTTAGCCATATTTCATTTACAACAGAACATATTTAAAAATGTCCAAATCATTTAGCAGTTGATAGCAACATTTTTTTAGCATCCCCTCTTTTTACAACAGTCTGGAAATGTATGGGAAATGAGGAGATAGATTGCCGGAGTTTTGGATTAGGAATGATGTCCATTCTTGTCTAACGTAGGATTCTGCACAGTCCAGGGTCGTTTGCCAAATTTTTCTTTTCATAATGTGTGAAATGTTTTTTTATTTGTGAAAGGTCTGGACTGCAGGTGGACAAATTCATCACCCACACTCTTCTGTGAATCCATGCTGTGATGCAGTATGTTGGTTAGTATGGTCTTTGTGAAATGCACAAGACTTTCCCTGATAACGCCTTTTAAGATGTGTACGTTGCCCGTGACATATGCACTAATAACACCTCATATCACAGATGCAGGGTTTTGTACTGTGCACAGATTATAAGCCGGATGGTCCCTCACCTCTCGACTCCGTAGGACATGGGGTCCTTGGTTTCCATAAAGAATTTCACATTTCGATTCCTCAGACTATAGAAGTTCCCCATTTCGCCTCAGTTCATTGTAAATGAGCTTTGATCCAAAAAAGACGGCAGTGTTTCTGGATTGGGTTGATATATGGCTTCTTTGCATGATTTAACTTACATTAGTGGATTGCACAGTGAACTGTGTTCACACAAAATTAATCATGGCCTGCACTCAGACCATGACAAAATTGAGTGAACACCACCTTAGCTTGGTTTCACACAGCACAATCTATGTCTGGAGAAGGTCCAAAATATATTTTAAGTATCAAAAGGTAGAAGATTGATTCACTGTATTTTGCAAGACAAGTCTTTCCAAACTATTGTTAAAGAGTATCATATCTTTATCCTTTATTTATATTTTAGTGCTCTAAATTACAAGAAGATCTGTGGGGGTCCAGGTCCCAGGAGCCTCCTTCACAAGAGGTGTGCAGCTCCTGGACTCATGTGATCACATAGGAGGGTAAGGAATCAAAGCATAGGCTACATAGCCTTCACCTTCTATTAAATCTTTGATCTACTGTGTACATGATCCGGTCACCTGAGCTGCACATCTATTACCGGAGAAAAGTGCATCCACTTTAGAACTGAGGTCTAAGGGGTAAGGTTTCTCCTTGTGGAGAGTGACATACCAGCTCTGTCAAGGTAAGGAGGCTTATTCGCCCTGCAATGCTCCCCACTTTAGAAGATATTTTGCAATAGTCACAAGGCTACTCATAGGGGGGAGTTTAAAGGGAACCTGTCACCAATTTTGACTGATCTTCAATTAAGGCCACCACCTTTCAGGCCTGATATATACAGCATTATAGAATGCTGTATACAAGCCCTGAACCTGGCCTGCAAAAAAATACCTTTTTTTATATTCTCCTACAGAGCGGTCCAGTCTGAAGGGTGTCACTGGTCTTGGACCAGCGCCTTCCTTCTTCCAATGCCATCCTCATTCTTGTGAATGACGCGTCCCTACGTCATCCACGCAATCTCCCCAGAATCGCGCTCCTGCCTATGCACACTTCTCTGCCCTGACTAGGGAAGAGTAAAGTACTGCAGTGTGTAGGCGCCCGGAAAGGTCAAAGAGCCCAGAAGCTTGAACACTGTAGTACTTTATGCTGCCTTAGTCACAGAGAAGTACGCATAGGCAGGAGAGTGATGCCGGGGAGACTATGGATGACATAGGGACGCGTCATCCACACGAAGCAAGAAGGAGGGCGGCATCGCAAGAAGACGGGAGGCGCCAGACCAAGAACATTGACAACCCTCAGACCGACCGCACCGCAGGTCAGTATAATAAGTTTTTTCCTGTTTTGCAGGTGGGGGCTTATATACAGCATTATAGAATACTGTATATATCAGGCCTGAAAGGTGGTGGTCTTATCTCATGATGATCTCTGGTGACAGGTTTGCTTTAGGAGGCTTTTCCCTGGGTTACTTAGCCCTAGCTGTGATGCCCCTCACAGAATTTAAAAAATAAAAATAAAAAAAAGTGGGAGAGGTATAAAAATTATTTTTTTTGCCGTGTGTTACCCATACTGAGATTAAAGAATGTGACATGGGTATATTAGATTTCAAAGTTACTTCCACACAACTGCATTTTAAAAGGTCCATAGTAGAGCTCCAAAAACTCCAGGTATAGCACATAATGGATCATCATGACGCTTTTTGGTTCACATTTAGGCACACAATACAAGATAGGGCATAAAAATAGAGATTTTATTACATGCTCTGTTAGAGGGATTACATATTTTAACATTTCACCATTCAATCCGCCTTGTAGAACCTTAAATACAGCAATGTGCTGAAAAACCATCCAACAGCTGCTCGACCGAAAAAGAAAACCTAATACTTATTGTAGACCCTCGTTTTAAGAAGGTTATATCCCAAACGCACATCCTCACACCATAGAAAGACACACAGGAATGTCCATTATTCTTTCCTTTGCTTTTTTTTAAAAATTATTTAGATAAAAACACGGATGACCGATGCGACAGTGGTTCAGCCATGTTACATGATGTAAAATTTAGTAGGAGTGTTTCCCCTGAGGTCTACTTTGTAACAGTCTTACAGATTCTTGTAGATCACTCACTACCCGAGAGGCAGCATGAAACAAAAGGTCTGAAGATGATCGCTACATATCTCAAATTCAAAAACGAGAGTTATAAAGAGTAAAAAATAGCTCTTTATCTATAGGCTTTTAAAATATCCATATTTAAAAACAGCCAAAAAAAGGCACTGCATGGTTTTCCATTCATTACTTATCTGGAAAAGTCCCTGCTCAGTGACCAAATACTGGCATAATGAGGCCATGGCCATCTTACAGCTGGGTAGTGCCAATGGAATTATAAATAAGGACTTGAATGTTTCTCATACCCTTGCTATAATAAGGCATTGCCTTTGTAGTGTATGGTCAGTAACAGGTTTCACTTACCAAGCACCACTCTCCACGGGCTCAAATACAATGATTATCAAGCCATCAATAGAGACCAAACAGTAAAGCTATTGAGACCAATGTCATCCCCCACCCACCATGGCAGCAGATGGACAAACATCTTTGATTCAAGTCAGTTATTACAAAAAAACTATTACATATAATCTCAGAGTGGCTAAAAAACATCAAGCAATAAAAAGTCCTTTGGCTTTGATATTTTTTTTGTTCCGTCTATGGGTTTTGGGTTAAACCGCGATATGTCGTTACCGGTGATAAGTAGCTGAACGTTTACCTTCTACCCATCATCTGCACAGCGTTTCTGCCATACATGTCTCAGCAATAACAATACCCTGTACGTCACTGGCATTTACATTAAGCAGGGGTATGCACTCAGCACCTGGATAGTAAAGCTTCCATCTTGAACAAATACCGTATAGATGCGTTTCCAGAGAGAGGAGTTGGAATAATGTTTTGTGATGGAATCATACCAAAGAAGCAGGTTTCCAAAAAGTAGTATGTATTGGAAAGGGCACCAAATGCCAGCGACTGCCAACCGTTACCAAGGCAAGTGCATCCAGCTAAATATGCATATAAAAGACATTGGCATGTAGAGTATTAAGGAATCAGTGAAAGACTTGATATATCCCATTTAAGCAGCCCGATCCCTAATTGTGTCAAATTATTTAACTTACTCTAAAAAGTACCTGTGTGTGCCCCTTCAGTTATCAGCATGTTGACATTGCACCCTCTCCGTTCATGATGCAGCCTGACATTAAAACTGATATGAAAGCTAAAACAGTAGTGGAGAACCGAAACCCATAGGTACACGGTACCGTCATTAAAAGAGGACACCGTCTTCTACTAGTGCACCAAAAGTTATGGCAATAGATCCCTGCGTTCATTGCAAACATGCCGCTCGGCATGCAAGCCATTAGGAGTGTAAGCCACAGCTAGATTTGCTTGTTACGGGCAGCTGAATTTTCCCGGAAATTCATATGTGACTTATGAATATCTGTTTTTGTTCCTCTTCCTCTGAGGCCAAAGGCACAGCGAGTGAGAAATTTGAAAAGACAAAAATAAAAGAATATTTAAAGATATAAAAAGTCCCCTGAAAAAAACAAAACAAAACAAAGTCAAGTCAAAGAGTCTTAAGGTGCCCTCAGCTGTCCGAGACTTGCATAAATGTCCTCAGAGTAACTGAGCTCCTCAAAGATTGGGATGAGGCTTAAAAGTTCTGTGTCTCCCATGTCATCAAACCAGGACTGCACGGGAACCTGCAATCAGAAGACTTGTAGTTAATATTCCATGAAGGTGGGACAAGTGATAATGCATTAATATAGTGGGAACATTTAATTAAAAAGATATCTGTCCGCACAAAAGGATTGTTCAAGCCAAGTACAATCGTCCGCCGATGCACCCTTGGCGTGGCCGAGAATTTCAGTTGACGTTCCCACCTTTTTATTTTCCATTCATTGACGGCTCCGACTTTACAGGAGGCATAGAATCAAAGCATTTCCACCATCATATGAAGCTTGTGAAGTCAGAAGTGTTCATAAAGGAAGAAGGGGCGACAGATTAACAACAAGTAGGTGGGAAGGTGTACCGAATTGCTCAGCCACGCCAGGGTGCACCGAGCCCCTGTGCTTGGTTTCAATAGCCATTTTGTGCTCACAGATTCTTTTTTGTATTTTAAGGTTAAAAAATACAGAAATTATATTTAAAAAGATTATATATAATCATCAAGGACCTCTTTGAGGTCCTTGCTGATGGAAAGAGACTGCAAGCAAGTCAATTCCCCTTACAGTTTCTGATACATGAGAATGAGATTAGATTCTGTATCATGCTTCTACCATACAAGTTGCACATCGGAGGTCAAGAATGGCCTTTATCACCTATTGCCATGTGCGTCTATTAGGAATATCTTGTTATTATGACCCATTCAACTTGTGTTTTATGCCAAATTAAAAAGTACATATATACAGATGGCGATAAACCTGACTATATTCCACATAGTACACAAACAAAAGAAAACAGAAGCACTCTGTACCCTAAGATGGATGCAAACATTGCATACATGAAATTTAGACTACATTACTGCTATATAGAATATAGTTAAAAAAGCAAGTTGGCTCAAAGTATGTTATAAATGGATTCCTGTTTTAAGTATGTGCTATACAGCAGTCTAAATTTCAAACATGCAATGTCTGCAGCTGGCCAGCATTTGGCTATATTCCCACATCTGAAACAAGGGATATGTGGCCAAGAGCATGATTGGCAGAGCACAATTTATGGATGCAAATTCCTTGTAGTAATATTAAAAAAATAAATAAATTAAATAAATATATATTCTAATATAATATAATATATATATTAGATGGTGGCCCGATTCGAACGCATCGGGTATTCTAGAATATCTAGGTATGTATATATATAGCAGCCACATAGTATATAGCAGAGGTGTCAAACTGCATTCCTTGAGGGCCGCCAACAGGTCATGTTTTCAGGATTTCTTTGTATTGCACAGGTGATAATTTAATCACCTGCACAGAATGATTCCAGCACCTTGTGGAATGCTAAGGAAATCCTGAAAACATGACCTGTTGGCGGCCCTCGAGGAATGCAGTTTGACACCTCTGGTATATAGCACAGGCCACGTAGTATATAGGAGCCATGTAGTATATAGCAGACAAATAGTACGTGGCCTGTGCTATATACTATGTGGCTGCTATATACATACATACATACATACATACATATTGTAAAATACCCGATGCGTTAATACAGGCCACGCAATATATAACAGTGGCCACGCAGTATATAACACAGCCCATGTACTATATAACACAGCCACGCAGTACAAACACAGCCCACACAGTATACAGTAGTGTGGGCACCATATCCCTGTTTAAAAAAATAATTAAAATAAAAAATAGTTATATACTCACCTGCCGGGATCCAGCGAAGCTCTCGAGATGTGCGCGCGGCTGCCGCCATCTTCCGTTCCCAGGATGCATTGCGAAATTACCCACATGACTTAGCGGTCTCGCGAGACCGCCAAGTCTTCTGGGTAATTTCGCAATGCATCTCTGGGAACGGAAGATGGCGGCAGCCGCGTGCGGCTCGGCGGACTACGGAGGGTGAGAATAGCAGGTTTGTTTGTTTTTTTTTAAATTATTTTTAACATTACATATTTCTACTATTGATGCTGCATAGGCAGCATCAATAGTAAAAAGTTGGGGACACACAGGGTTAATAGCAGTGATAACGGAGTGCGTTACCCGCAGCATAACGTGGTCCGTTACCGCTGGCATTAACCCTGTATTAGTGGTGACTGGAGGGGAGTAGGGAGGGACTAATCGGACTGTGCCCGTCGCTGATTGATCGAGGCAGCCATGACAGGCAGCTGGCGAGACCAATCAGCGACGCGGGATTTCCGTTACGGAAGTTGCGGACAGAAAGACGGAATTACCCCTTAAACAATTATAGTCACGTAACACAGACAGCCACGTAGTATATAGCACAGCTACGTAGTATATAGGAGTCACGTATTATATAGCAGCCACGCAGAAAATAACACAGCCCAAGTACTATATAGCAGTGTGGGCACCATATCCCTGTTTAAAAAGCATTGCGCGCATCGGTGGACAACGGAAGGTGAGAATAGCACGATTATTATTATTTTTTTTAACATTAGATCTTTTTACTATTGATGCTGCATAGGCAGCATCAATAGTAAAAAGTTGGTCACACAGGGTTAATAGCAGCGTTAACGGAGTGCGTTACACCGCGGCATAACACACTCTGTTAATGCTTCTATTAACCCTGTGTGAGCACTGACTGGAGGGGAGTATGGAGCGGGCACTGACTGGACGGAAGTAGGGAGGGGCGAATTCGCAGCTGGACTGTGCCTGTCGCTGCCGGCCGCGACCAATCAGCGACGCGGGATTTCAGTTACAGACAGGCGGAAGTACCCCTTAGATGAAATATTATATTACCGTATATACTCGAGTATACGCCGACCCGAGTATAAGCCGACCCCCCTAATTTTGCCACAAAAAAATGGGAAAACTTATTGACTCGAGTATAAGCCTAGGGTGGAAAATGCAGCAGCTACCGGTGAATTTCAAAAATAAATGCTCCATACCGTTCATTATGGCCCCATAGCTGTGCCATATAGTGCTCTGCACCGTTCATTATTGCCCCATAGCTGTACCATATAGTGCTCTGCACCGTTCATTATTGCCCCATAGCTGTGCCATATAGTGCTCTGCACCGTTCATTATTGCCCCATAGCTGTGCCATATAGTGCTCTGCACCGTTCATTATTGCCCCATAGCTGTGCCATATAGTGCTCTGCACCGTTCATTATTGCCCCATAGCTGTGCCATATAGTGCTCTGCACCGTTCATAATTGCCCTATAGCTGTGCCATATAGTGCTCTGCACCGTTCATTATTGCCCCATAGCTGTGCCATATAGTGCTCTGCACCGTTTATTATTGCCCCATAGCTGTGCCATATAGTGCTCTGCACCTGCACAGTCAGTGCGGAGAGAGAGGGAAGACAGAGCGGCGCCCGACGTGTGGAACGT
Organism: Ranitomeya variabilis; assembly: GCF_051348905.1. Taxonomy (NCBI): domain Eukaryota; kingdom Metazoa; phylum Chordata; class Amphibia; order Anura; family Dendrobatidae; genus Ranitomeya; species Ranitomeya variabilis. The sequence goes on from NC_135234.1 coordinate 657,451,267, forward strand.
GGACAGGTAAATATGCGATACTTACCTGCTCCCGGCGTCCCGCTCCTTCCCCCGGACAGCTGGTCTTCGGTGCCGCAGCCTCTTCCTCTGTCAGCGGTCACCGTTACCGCTGATTAGAGAAATGAATAGGCGGCTGAATTTGGGCTGAAAATCTCGGCTTATACTCGAGTATATACGGTATATAATATGTGTGTGTGTGTGTGTGTGTGTGTGTGTGTGTGTGTGTGTGTGTGTGTGTGTGTGTGTGTGTGTGTGTGTGTGTGTGTGTGTGTGTGTGTGTGTGTGTGTGTGTGTATATATATATATATATATATATATATATATATATATATATATATATATATATATATATATATATACACACACACACACACATATATACATATACACAGATATACACACACACACACACACATACACTAGATGGTGGCCCGATTCTAACGCATCGGGTATTCTAGAATATGTATGTATGTATATAGCAGCCGGTATATAGCACAGGCCACGTAGTATATAGGAGCCATGTAGTATATAGTAGACAAATACTACGTGGCCTGTGCTATATACTATGTGGCTGCTATATACATACATACATACATATTCTAGAATACCCGATGCGTTAATACAGCCCAAACAGTATATAACACAGCCCACGTAGTATATAGCAGCCACGCAGTATATAGCACAGGCGACGTAGTGACGTAGTATATAACACAGCCCACGCAGTATAACGCAGCCCACGCAGTATAACGCAGCCCACGCAGTATAACGCAGCCCACGCAGTATACAGCAGCTATGTAGTATCTAACATTGCCCACATAGTATATAGCACAGCCCACGCAGTATCTAGCAGCCATGTAGTATATAACACAGCCATCATAGAATTTAGCAGTGTGGGCACCATATCCCTGTAAAAAAAAAAAAAAATAATTAAAATAAAAAAATAGTTATATACTCACCTGCAGGGATCCAGCGAAGTCCTGGCAATGCGCGCGCGGCTGCCGCCATCTTCCGTTCCCAGGATGCATTGCGAAATTACCCAGAAGACTTAGCGGTCCCGTGAGACCGCTAAGTCTTCTGGGTAATTTCGCAATGCATCTCTGGGAACGGAAGATGGTGGCGGGCGCGAGCTTATCGTCCGACGACGGAAGGGGAGAATAGCCGTTTTTTTGTTTTTTTATTATTTTTAACATTACATCTTTTTACTATTGATGCCGCATAGGCAGCATCAATAGTAAAAAGTTGGGGACACACAGGGTTAATAGCAGCGGTAACAGAGTGCATTACCCGCGCCATAACGCGGTCCGTTACCGCTGGTATTAACCCTGTGTTTGCGGTGACTGGAGGGGAGCATGCGGGCGCCGGGCACTGACTGCAGGGGAGTAGGGAGGGACTAATCGGACTGTGCCCGTCGCTGATTGGTAGCGGCAGCTATGACAGGCAGCTGGCGAGACCAATCAGCGACGCGGGATTTCCGTGACGGAAGTTGCAGACAGAAAGACAGAAGTACCCCTTAGACAATTATATTACAGATATATATAATTTCTTTTCTTTTTTTTTTTAGGTTTATAGGTTGTGGATTTCCATAAACTGAGAAAGTGGAGCAATAAAAAAAAAAAAAGTTAAAATATATAACCTGTTGGGATAATTGGCATTTTCAGGCAAACATGTAATACAGCAGCATTCATGCTGTAAAAAGAACTTTTTATCACTGTGCTCAAAAGCAGCTTCAGACATCTGCTATTGTTACTGGTTCCCTAGCAACTTGTCCGTATTACCTCGCAATCCAATCTGTCAGCAATATTATTGTGTGGTATTATTTAAAAAAAAGAGAGAGCTTGGAAAATAACAGAATGGCGACCTGTAGCTTCAGAAGTGGAAAACTACGATACCCGCAGAACTGCAGGCAGCCGGCTATACCTTCTCATGCTGAAGGTTACATGATATATGTACTCAGTACTGAGCAGAACTTATGTATACACAGGGCCGTATTTGGCCTTCATGCTGCCCTAGGCACTTTTCGTGGTTGCGCCCCTTACGGACGTCACACACTGAGTCTGTGCACACGACATCTATTTAAGGCAGATGCACTCTGTAAAATGCTTTAAAAAGCGCTCACAAACACTAAAAGAATGAACGCCTGCACTTGCTGTACACAGGTTCAGTCTTTTGAGCGCTTTTTTAACACCTTCAGCTTTTCAAAGTCATCTATGGGAATATGCCCCCCAATCCCAATTCTAAAGTGTCAGCCACCCCCAAATCGCCAGCCTGCATAGCACCAGTCTCCAGGTGCTGGCTGGCAAATTTTAGCCTTGGGGGCAAGCACAGCAGTGGCCCATGAGTAGCGGCCCATCGTTAAAAAGGTTGTCCGATCTTAAGCTTCAAGTCTAAAGTCACTATGTGTGAATTCTCACATCATGTGCACTGTGCGCTGTGAGGATTCTCTAGTGGTGGTGGTGGTGGTGGTGGTGGGATCAGGCAGTTATATGATGCAGGGACAGAACCACCACCAGTACTGTAGATGAATGCAGTGATACAACCACCATCAGTAGATGAATGCAGCAATACAACCACCATCAGTAGATGAATGCAGCAATACAACCACCATCAGTAGATGAATGCAGGGTCAGAACCACCATCAGTAGATGAATGCAGGGTCAGAACCACCACCAGTAGTGTAGATGAATGCAGGGTCAGAACCACCATCAGTAGATGAATGCAGCGATACAACCACCATCAGTAGATGAATGCAGGGTCAGAACCACCATCAGTACTGTAGATGAATGCAGGGTCAGAACCACCATCAGTAGATGAATGCAGCGATACAACCACCATCAGTAGATGAATGCAGGGTCAGAGCCACCATCAGTACTGTAGATGAATGCAGGGTCACAACCATCATCAGTAGATTAATGCAGCGATACAACCACCATCAGTAGATGAATGCAGCACCAGAACCACCATCAGTAGATTAATGCAGTGATACAACCACCATCAGTAGATTAATGCAGCGATACAACCACCATCAGTAGATGAATGCAGCGATAAAACCACCATCAGTAGATGAATGCAGCGATAAAACCACCATCAGTAGATGAATTAAGGGTCAGAACCACCATCAGTAGATGAATGCAGGGTCAGAACCACCATCAGTAGAAGAATGCAGGGTCAGAACCACCATCAGTAGATGAATGAAGGGTCAGAACCACCATCAGTAGATGAATGCAGGGTCATAACCACCATCAGTAGATGAATGCAGCACCATGCTTATTATGGTGGTCAATTTCAGTGTTAGATCAGCCCCATGATACACTTGTATGACATGAACATGTACCTCCCAGTATGTCCTTAACTATGGTAAGGAGATACTGGGAGTTGTTGTTACCTTCATCATCAGACTGTGGACCATACAGGAACCTCACCTACTTATGAGATGTACTAAGCCCATTGGGGCTAAACTTTTTGGGTGTTGGCCAGTGATCCGCAGCCCCTGTCCTCACAGGGCATGATTTTGTATTTTTGTGTGTTTTTTAAATGTTTTTAATATTTTTGTGTGGTTTACATAGTCTAATAAATTTTGATATATTTTTTATGGTGATCCCTGCATGAATGCATGATGGTCACATGTCTGCTCCGTCTAAAGTGCTGCCGGCTTTTGAACGTAGGTGATTCCTCATGTGTTGATTGAACAGTGCGGAATCACTGAGTCCAATATATTGTACGGGTGACATTTATCTGGCGGAGACGGAGCGTCGCCACAAAATAAATAGACATGCTGCAGTCCGTAAAAGACAAGCCGCACATGTGTCTCCGCAGGAAAGCCGGAGGCGTCATTGCATGCATAGTGGAGACGGGATTTCATGAAATCCCATCCACTATGCTGTAACTTCTGGACGCAGTGGGTGTACATAGCGTCCAACACGCAGTGGGTACTAAATGTGGGAACGTACCCACACACTCTCATACACACCGGCACTCAGGAGCGGAGCTGCAGTGTCGGGTATTGACGTGTGAGACTTGTCCGAGTTGCTCGCATATAGACACACACACAATGCTATGCGGCTGCCCTCGTGGACTACTAACACCATAGCCCATTCCCTATACACAGCAAATGACAGATCTCTAATCTTGAGCAGCTCAGCTTCTGCTCCTCATTGGAGCGCTGCTCACCATTCTTCACCCAGGCCGCTGCGTCCCTGCCTCTTCTGCCCTGCTCCACGTTGTCAGCAGCAGCAGAGTGATGAGGTCGCAGCATGATGACCTCATCACTCTGCTGCACGCTAGGCCACGGCACGGGAACAACCGTGATGCTCTGCTCTGTGCCGGATATCATGCAGTCAAATGTATTTGCGTCTCAAAGAGGCGAATACATGTGGATGCATCATGCAAGATCAGGAAGGAGTCTGCCAGCCAGGCTGCAAATTAAGTTTTGGCATCCGCAATCAAAAGTACAGTGCCGATCCTCAGGCGGCCCTGAACAACTGCCTGCCACCCGGCCCAGCCTGCCACTGCCAGCCTCCCCTGTTCCCCAGTATAAAACAGCTCCAGCCTCCCCAGTATATAGCAGCTCCAGCCTCCCCTGTTCCCCAGTATATAGCAGCTCCAGTCTCCCGTTCCCCAGTATATAGCAGCTCCAGCCTCCCCTGTTCCCCAGTATATAGCAGCTCCAGCCTCCCCTGTTCCCCAGTATATAGCAACTCCAGCCTTCCCTGTTCCCCAGTATATAGCAGCACCAGCCTCCCCTGTTCACCATTATATAGCTGCTCCAGACTCCCCCGTCACCAGTATATAGCTGCTCCAGACTCCCCCGTTCACCAGTATATAGCTGCTCCACTCTCCCGTCACCAGTATATAGCTGCTCCAGACTCCCCCGTCACCAGTATATAGCTGCTCCAGACTCCCCAGTCACCAGTACATAGCTGCTCCAGACTCCCCAGTCACCAGTACATAGCTGCTCCAGACTCCCCCGTCACCAGTACATAGCTGCTCCAGACTCTTCCATCACCAGTACATAGCTGCTCCAGACTCCCCCGTCACCAGTATATAGCTGCTCCAGACTCCCCCGTCACCAGTACATAGCTGCTCCAGACTCCCCCGTCACCAGTACATAGCTGCTCCAGACTCTCCCCTGTCACCAAACTCCCCCCCCCCACCCCCATCTTCAGCTCTATGAGCAGTGAAGTTTATCAATGCAGTTTGGAACTTTTGAACTGAAGACTCAACTTTGGGCTGTGTTAGTAATGTGATCCTTCCTTATTTAGCATTGGTGATGCAGCAGATAAATAGAAGCAACGTAGTAACTTCGGTTACTATACCTTTAAGAAGCTTCAAGTTTGTGCACACAATGCCGTGGATAGCTGTAATCTGAGAAGGGGGGAGCGATATGATAAGGTGAAAGCACCGCATGTACAGAGCCACGGACGCTCTGGCTGGTAGCGTCCCTGGAAACCAGGGAAATCCAAGATGGACGGCGGCTACTGGAATGAGTGTGACCTCACAAGGTACGGAGGCCTGGAAATACCAAAAATTCAACCCATTTCATGGGTTGTCTGGCGAAGGGAGGGAGGGAAGGGGAGGTTAAAAAAGTTCTTCTTTGTCTTGGTGCCGCCCCCTGCAGCCTCCCGCCCCTAGGCACGTGCACTCCAGTGCCTAGTGGCAAATACGGCCCTGTGTATACATGCATACATACATATTAGTGCTCAGCATAAATGAGTATAGCCCCTTAGAAAAGATTTTAAGCAGTACCTCACTTAATATAAGAATAATTTCCAAAATTTTGACAAGACTGAGTCTCATAGAACATTTTTAACCCATAACATGAAAGTAAGGTTAATCATAACAATCATTATAAAATCTTCAGTTGTACTCAAATTAGTTGATTTAAAAATGAATACACCCCACATCAAATAACCAGTACATTAGTATTTTGTATGATCCCCAAGGACAGCACCCAGTCTTCTGGAATGGAATGAGCATGTTGTCAACATATTGCAACATCTTTCGTTTTCCATTTTTTTAAGAACGACCTATTTTAGAGCCTGGATGCTGGATGGAGAGTGATGATCAACTTGTCTTTTGAGAATTCCCCATAGGTGTTCAGATCAGGATACACTTGGCCACTGAATCCCTTTCACCCTGTTTTAGATCAGTGTTATTTTGGAAAAGTGCACGTCTACCAAGGGCACAGAGTGATGGAGAATCCTCTTTCAGTATAGAGCAGTACATCTGTGAATTCAAGACATCAATGAAATGTAGCTCTCCAACACCAGCAACACTAATGCAGCCCCCCCACTGCCACCATGTTTCACTTTACAGTTTTCTAAATTGATTTTTCCAAATGCCTGGTGCCTACAGTGAAACATGGTGGGGGCAGTGTCCTTATGTTGGGCTAAAGGACTACTGCTGGTGTACGGTAGCTACTTTTCATTGATGGTGTCAGGAATTCACAGATGTACTTTTCCTAAATTGAAAGAGAAGATTCTCCATCACTCCATGCCCTTAGTAGACGTGTACTTTTCTTACATGACAATGATCCAAAACACACATCTGTGGAATTTCTGAAGAACAGAGTGAAAGAGATTCAGTGGCCTAATGTCTTCTGATCTGAACCCAAAGGAACACCTATGGGGAATTCTGAAGAGACAAGTTGAGCATCACTTTCCATCCAGTATCCAGTGTCTAGAAGAGGTCTTTCTTGAAGAATGGAAAAAGATGTTGTCTTTAAAAATTATGGAGGTCATTCAAAACACTAGATGTAGTAGGCTTTTTTTTATATCTGGAATGTATTCATTTTTGCATCAACTAATTTGAGTAAATATGAAGATTTTGTAATGAAAACTATTTTATTAACCTTACTTTCATGGTAAAGGTTCTAGGAAGCCAGGCTTCTCAAAATGATGGAAATTGTTCTAGTGCTCCGTGAGACACTGAATCAAATCTTACTTTTTCAAAGGAGGTATACTCATTTATGTTATACACTGTATACACACACGAACACAGATACATGAACATTTATGTAAAGTATAAAATATTAGAAAAATATTTAGCAACAAATGTGATGCAAGGCATTTATAGGATCCAAGAATAATGCGTCTTCCAAGATAATCACGTTGGCTTTACGACTTACAGCATTTTCTGGATGGAAGATGTAAGATGCAGGAGAGTTGTCTAAAATGATAGTCTTCTTCAGGTCTCTCCCCAGACGGCTCAAGTCTTTGACGTAGCAACCCTGGTGGAATACACAAGCTTCCCTGAAAAGACGGGATCGGAAGACTCCCTCCTTATCCAAAAGATCAGTCACTGGATCAGCATACTGGGAATAAAGAATAAGTCAATCTTGATAATGAACGTTACGAATCACCAAACAAATGAAAATGTTTTTAAGCGACATTTGGGGAAATCTAATCGTATATGGCACTTCTCATAAGAACCTGGCTAGAATTTTGCATAATCTTGGACTTCAAATTAAATGTGGGTGGGAGAGGAGGAAAGGGAAATGTTAGGAGTACATTTTAGTACTTTGTGGAACAATAATGATGAACCAAGCAAGGTACAACAGAAAAAAGGAATATCTGCATTAAAAGGGAAAAATCTCAGTGGCCATCAGGACAGATGTTTGTTAGAAATATTTTATTCTAGCAGTCGGTTGAAGTGCTGCTTGTCTGTGCAGATATGTAGAGGCTTCTCATTACCTTGGCAAGACTAGCAGTAAAAAGTACACATTCATAGAGCTCTCCCATTCTTTCCAGAAACTCATCCACATAAGGCCTCTTTAGAACATACACCTAAGGAGGAAGAAATGGATACAATAGATTTTTTTCTTCTTCTTTTTACACATACGAAGTAACAACTAGTTGAATAAAGTATAACGTTTGTTACACAGCTGTAATATGCCTAGTCACATGTATTTGTTGATGTGGCACCGTACCCTACACACCACCAGTAACCAACTCCAGGGCCCCACTTTTCAACTACATGCAAATGTGACATTAGCCTCAAATATAAATTTATATAACAAAGAACTGGGTAGATTGTTAAAATTAATAAGATGCCGCCTTTGTCTGTACATAATGATTCAAGTATATAGTGCCAAATACTGCTCATATAAGAGGGTGGTGGATGACTATTGCACAGGGGCCCACCAGAGGATTCTCGCTCAACCGGTGATCCAGTAATATTACATTGCATATGTGTACTTACCGTTACTTCTTTCATTATTTTTAAGCATCACAAACTCGTACATTTTTTGTAATGGACTTCATTACCTTATTTTGCTTCCTTCTCTCTGGAACACTATACTACAGTGCTGCTTCAATGTCAGTTAGTGTTACTTTAGAAGCCCCTTCCAAATTCTGCTCATCAAAAATCCATGCACTAGATTCAGTCTATGTATGGAAATTTCCCGTCTGAGGGTCTTTGTTACCTACCCATACTCAGACAGGGGAACTCCTGCACTCTGTTCCAATATAGGGTACAGATCTTGCTGAGCAGCAATTAAAATCAGCTTCTAAAGGAGCATAAACTGGCATTGAAGCGGCACTGCAGCATGTTTGAGAGAGATGGAAGTAAAATAAAGCAATTTAGTATACGAAAGTTCATTATTGTGCAATAACCAGCGGTTAATTGAAATTTATGTTTGTTTTTTGTTTTGTTTTTTAAAGTTAAGTGCTGTATAGTCTACCCCTAACAATTCCTATGTTGACTGTATGATGCGCCGTACTCCAAAATTGTAAAATATGATCACCCTACCATACAATTAGAAATTACAAAATTGAGCCAACTGTGGTTGTAAAAGAGTAATAAGTAATAATTTTACACAAATTAAACCGTTAAAACAAGCCCTTCTTCAGATGTAACATTACACTCTGTCTTAGGCGGGATATCAGCTGCTTCCTGAAACAAGTAATCAAGAGTAGGCCGCGCTGTGAGGAAACAGCCTATCCTGGATTACTTGAATCGGGCTGCAGCCATGACAGTCTGAGGACTTCACTTGCTCTTCTGAAAACTGATAAAAACATTAAAATGCTTTAATTAAAAAAAAAAAACCAGACGTTTGCCCGCTCACCTGATGAGTGGTCCCCTCAATCTCTACGGGAACGATAAAATCTGCATTGCTAATTGGCTACAAGAAGAAAAAAATAATAATTTAAATGCAAAATAAAGGACATCCTCTAATTTTGATCATTATCAGTGGACACTACCAGTGCATTACTTTGAAAAGGGCAGGAACCATTTAAATTTGCAGTTTTCAAACAGGTCGTACCTTGAAAGAGCTATGAACCAGCGTTTCATCTAGGTCTATCACCATGCATATTTTTCCATTATCTTTTGGTGCTACCTCAGGGAGTAAAGAGGTACCTGGAATCTGAGAAAAAAAAAAATATTTTAACTCACCAGGGCAATAATAATTTGAAAAAAAAATTAAAACGTTTTTTGCAAGATACATAGAACAGCAGCACAATCTGACACCAATCATCTATGGTAAATAATAAGGAGGGGACATAGGAACTATAAAAGTCTAATTGTGCCAACAGGTCTTTGCTCCTGCCCCACCTGCAGAAACATGCATAAAAAAAATTGCCAGAAATTGCTTTTTTATATAGGATATAATAAGTAATAAATATATAATAAATAGGATATAAGAAAAAAAAATTGTACTTTGTATTTTATAATTTCTAAATGTATTCATTGTACACATTTTTCTTTAAAGTGAACCGGCCATCAGGATTTTGCTAAGTAAACTACAGACAGTGTTAGGTTGGCGCTGTTATAGTGATTAAAGTGATAACATGGGTGATGAAATCCGTCTTGTGGTTGTTTAATCTGTATTTGCAGTTTTCAGTTCATGAGATTTTGGTGCTCCGAGGTGGCCCTCTTTAAATTTCCTGCAGAAATTTTTTTTTTTCCTCCAACATGGTGTTGCTGCCATTTTGTTGGAGGGGAAAAAAAAATTGGCTGCAGCAAAATGGCGCCAACAGTGGCACTTGCACAGTAGCATCTATCAGCAAGGGATAGGTGCTACTGCACATGCGCTGCCATTTTGCTGTAGTTATTTAAATAGGAGGCAGATCACTGAAGGATCAGTGACCGGTCATTTAAGTATGAATATGAGAACAGCAGCACAAAACTCCGCCAACAGCCCCGCCCCAAAGCACCACAATCTCATTAACACAAAACTGCAAATACAGATTCAACAACAACCACAAGACGGATTTCATCAATCAAGGTATCATTTTAATCAGTATAACGGTGCCGACCTGACAGTGCCTGAAGTTTACTTAGCAAAATCTTGATGACAGGTTCGCTTTAAAAAAAAAAAAAAGAAATTGTACTGCTAATGTATTAAGGATATATAACATTTGTTGGATTCTAGGCCAAATGTCATCATTTAATAACAGTGCCCATTTTCATGCATGTTTCATTGAAAAGGTGCATGATTCTAAAACTAATGGGACATGTAAAATCTTAAGGTTTTCCCAATAGGCAGCCATTCCTTTCAAAGGGTGTGCTCACTCTAGGTTTCTGCCACACAAGGGGAAAATGCTATTAAGCAGTCCTAAGTTATCCTTCAGTATAAAAATGCCTTTACAAATACAGGAAGACAGCACTTCAATTATCATCGGTCTTCAGTTTATCTACCTGGAAAGGATGAAAGAGTGAGCAGAGCTAGCCGGGATTAGATCCTGCGACCTGCAGGTCACACAGATGCTTCCAGGCAGGAGTCTCAGCTGGCTGAGCACCCTCTTCGGTCCCACTGGCTGAAGCATTAAAAGTGCAGGTGGAAGAAGCTTATTGGTGAAGCTGCATTTCACATATTATTGTCTTGAGATTTTATGAACTATGCACAGAAAATGAAAATGAGAACAAAAATCTGGGGACAGGATCGGAGGTTTAAAAAAAAGAAAATGGAATTACCTAAGAGAAGTAACTTCATTCTGGTATGAGATTCACTGTGATCACGATACGATGCAATAAAACTTATCGGAGTATCGTATGACTGACTTGTCTTAAGAAAATACGACCCAGTATGAAGGTGGTGGGCCATCACTGGTCTCACATGATGCAAAGCCTCTTCGAAACCAGTGTGTTGATATCTGCTGAAGACTTTGGTTTCACTTGGGTGTTTTTTTCACTTTATTAACTTTCATTTTTACTTTCATTTTACTTTTTACTTTCATTTTTACCCTATCAATAGCAACCGTAAGTGATTAGACGCATTTCTCGATATATGGCCTACAAGCGTAAGTGGCAGAAGAGTCTCCGGCTTCAGCTAGAGTCTTTAGAACTTCTCTAGCCTGGCTGTTTCTTTGGTTTTTATTTAGGACTACAACTATATGATGCTCCATGGAAGCAATTTGAAAATACTTTAAAAGTCAGCATCATCTACTGATGGACATTACATTATATATATATATTTTTTTTTTTTTACATAAAAGGCCCCCTCCAACTATTTATGAGCATCACTGGAGTCCTGGGTTAAAATCTCACCAAGGACAACATCTGCAAGGAGTTTGTATGTTCTCCCCGTGTTTGCGTGGGTTTCCTCCGGATTCTCCGGTTTCCACCCACACTCCACAGACATACTGATAGAAGTTATCATCACTGGTAAATTCCCTGTAAAGTGCTGATGGCGCTATATAAGGCTAGTTTCACACTAGCGTTTTGAGGAGCTGCGGACTTCCTCCGTGAAGCCCCACCCTTGGCCGCACCTCCGCCGCTAGCTGCGCCTACTTCTGCATGTGGCGTGCATGCGGCTGGCGTACCTATCTTTAACATTAGGTACACAGGTCGTGCCGCTGTATGCAGATGCTTCCGCATGCATCGTTTTGACGATGCGGAGAAAAAAAAAAAATTGCTACAAGCTGCGTCCTACGATGGTCGCCGCATCGTCAAAACGACACATGTGGAAGCATCCGCATACAGCGGCACGACCTGTATACCTAATGTTAAGGATAGGTACGCAGGCCGCATGCACGCCGCAGGCAGAAGGAGGCGGAGCTAGCGGCGGAGGTGCGGCCAAGGGCGGGGCTTCACGGAGGAAGTCCGCAGCTCCTCAAAACGCTAGTGTGAAACTAGCCTAAGCAAAGCACAATAACAACAACTACGGCTACAGGCCTCACCATCCAACCATCAAAAGTGTATTGGGCTCCCAGTTCATCTATAAAAGGGAGAAAAAGGATTTTGCTACTCTTTCCATAGAAAATACTTGCAGGCTTGTTGAAGCTGAGCATACATATGACGGTGAGGTTGGAAGAGCTAGGCTGTGTGCACACGTGTTTTTTTTGCGGTTTTTCGCTATAAAAATGCATTAAAAACACATACATTATGCATCCCATCATTTAGAATGCATTCCGCAGTTTTTGTGCACATGATGCGTTTTTTTTCCGCGGGAAAAAAAAAACCGCATTGTGATAAAAAACGCAGCACGTTCATTAATTTTGCGGATTTTTGGCGTTTTTCCCGCTATTTAATGCATTGGGAAGCTCCGGAAAAAAAACCACGCAAAAACGCGCAAAAAAAAACACATGCGGATTTCCTGCAGAAAATGTCCGGTTTTACTCAGGAAATTTCTGCAAGAAATCCTGAACGTGTGCACATAGCCTTAGGCTACTTTCACACTAGCGTTGTTGGCTGTACGTTGCAATGCGTCGTTCAGGAGAAAAAACGCATCCTGCAAAGTTGTCCGCAGGATGCGTTTTTTCCCCATAGACTAACATTACCGACGCATTACGACGTATTGCCACACGTCGCAACCGTCTTGCGACGGTTGCGTCGTGTTTTGGCGCACCGCCGCCACAAAAAAAGTTACATGTAACTTTTTTTGTGCGTCGAGACCGCCATTTTCGACCGCGCATGTGCGGCCGAAGCTCCGCCCCCTCCTCCCCGGACCTTACAATGAAGCAGCGGAAGCGTCGTAAGACTGCTTCTCCGCTGCCCACGTTGGGCATTTTCTTCACAGCCCGACGTACCGGCGCAGCGTGATGGCCCCGTACTGACGCTAGTGTGAAAGCAGCCTTAGTTGTGTGGAGGAACGTTTGCAGTCAGGTTCTAGCAACATCATCCACTTGCAGCGCAGTGGGCAAAACAACCATGGTTCCTGCAATATTGTAATCTTGGGGTCTGCATTCAGTATTTTCAAGAATTGGGGCTAGAGCAAAAAAACTTTCCATGTCCAATAAAATATGAACAGAACAGTGCCTGGCTAGAAGACAGCAGCTATAATGGCGTGGGTTGTTGGTCTACCCATCAGTTGTAGAAGTCACCTCCTCACACTTATTCACCTGACTTGGTAGGTGACCTATTAGGAAAGTCAGACTATATTGTATGGAGAAAATGAGATTTCTAAGAGGCTTGCATTTCAGAAGTCCTTTTTAATAAGACATTTCAGTCATTGCACCTAGTGATTGCTAATGGTGTATGAAAGAGATCCAAGAGCCAATGAGATACCTACCTGGTAAAACTGATACTGGAGACATTGGAGTAACTCCGACTGAAAGAAAAGGGGGAAATATGACAAGTAAGCCATCCTATTCTTTACAAGATATGCAACTATTAAGTAGCAAGTTTCCACAAAACACATGAAAAGTACACGTATATCAAATAGTAGGTTAAACTAAATCTGTGGACAATTCACACATTTGGTTATATGGGCCGGATATCTAATGACTTCAGATATCACAATGGTGATAGAGGGCTGCACAACAACCTGTACAAGTAAGGAGGACAAGAAGAGAGTGGGGAATTGGTATAATTGTGGGGGTAGGATGACATAGTAGTGACAGGCAAACATTTATTCGATACAAGGATAATGATACTGTCATATCCAGATAATTCTACAGTCAATCCAACTGGTAATTCCCCATCCATGTTGCCCCTTATTGTAGTGTTACAATTTATAGCTCTATATCAGAGGACACTACGTGGGTACTGAATGTCACATTTGGACGTACCTTTGGGGTAGTCTGTATTTCCTCCTTTTGGGTGGGAGGTTCACCGGTGCCTCCTTGTCGATTGACATTCTGTGCACTGAGGCAACAGAAGAGTGCCTTAAATATACTCCGACTTCTAGGCTTCTTTGGAGAGGACCTGGAGACCAGCCCTGGAAGAAAGGAGACACACACAGTTCAGTATTATTTTCATCAGGGATATAAAATTTCAACAGGTTATTCATTTTTCAACACTAGTGGGGCTTTATGTTTCAGTTCATCAAAAAGGATTGGTAGTTCGTTCTTCAGGATGTTTGGAACAATCTCCCTACTGAGTTCCGTCAAGACTATATGCAAGTGTTCCTAGAAGGATTGATGCCGTTTTGAAGAAAAGGGTGGTCACACAAAATATTGATCTAGATTTGTTTTATTATTCATGCACTTTATATTTTGTTAAGTGGTATAAATTATTAGCACTTCTATTTTCAAAATTATTTGAACTTTGCAGCAATTTTTCCACAGTACTGTAGAACATCCTTGAGGAGGCAAAAAGCCTAGAAATGTGTCAAATACCTAGTCTAGTGTGCCAAATATAAGCGTCACACATATTGTGAAAATGCATGGGATATAGTATAACAATATTGATGCATTTACGATGTTTTGTGTTCATGTTGAAAAGACAAAAGAATACCGTAGATAAATAGTGTCCTTGTCCTATCCATAAACTTGCATCAATTTATTAATATTTTGAATAAAACCTAAAAACAGTCACAAAATCATTAGCGGCATATAAACACTAAGAGGCAGTCAAACTAATGATCCTATTTTACTCCATTAACAGCAAATGAAATAAAACAAGTTTAAATGTACAATGTTCACATTCCTTTTCTGATCATGTCGCCCATTAGTGTATATCAAATAGAAAGATGTTCATCACTGTCAATTGTGGAAAGCACAGGAAAGATTGGCCATGATTAAAAATAAATAAAAATCATGCTAAAATTGAAGCTAAAAATATGTAAATCTGACTTGTTTGCAGACATCTAAATAGGCATTAGGGCTGATCAACAATCCTCTATGTGCAAATGATTATATAGATTATGAGTAGTTATTAGATTCCCGCCAGGAAATAATTTATTAATTTCAGTTGTTCATGAATGAGAGGACCTGAATATAAAAAAAGCAGCACGCACATGCAAGGCTGTGGAGTCAGAGTCAGCAGTCTGTATCCATTTTGGTGGAGTCTGTATAAAATGGACTGACTCTTGACAATATACCATATAATAAATCGGGTACAGTAGTACTTTGCAGGATTGCTGTAAATGTTTTCAGAAGAATTTGGTAAAGTTAGGAAATGTCCTATAAATGTCTGTTCTGTTCCTGATCTAAAGATGTTGGCTTTTAGTGGAGATGAACCTGTGCTGCACTTTACGTATATGCTCAGTAGTGACCAGTGCTGTGGGGTTGTAGAGATGAATCTGTGCTGCACTTTATGTACTTGCTCAGTAGTGACCAGTGCTGTGGAGTTGTAGTGGAGATGAATCTGTGCTGCACTTTATGTACATGCTCATTAGTGACCAGTGCTGTGGAGTTGTAGTGGAGATGAACCTGTGCTGCACTTTACGTATATGCTCAGTAGTGACCAGTGCTGTGGGGTTGTAGAGATGAATCTGTGCTGCACTTTATGTACTTGCTCAGTAGTGACCAGTGCTGTGGAGTTGTAGTGGAGATGAATCTGTGCTGCACTTTATGTACATGCTCATTAGTGACCAGTGCTGTGGAGTTGTAGTGGAGATGAATCTGTGCTGCACTTTACGTATATGCTCAGTAGTGACCAGTGCTGTGGGGTTGTAGAGATGAATCTGTGCTGCACTTTATGTACTTGCTCAGTAGTGACCAGTGCTGTGGAGTTGTAGTGGAGATGAATCTGTGCTGCACTTTATGTTATGTAGTGCTGTGGAGTCGGAAATCAAGGAAATTGAGGAGTCAGAGGTTTGGCTTACCAACTCAACAGCCCTGTGCACATGTCCCTCTTTT
This sequence comes from Ranitomeya variabilis, assembly GCF_051348905.1. Taxonomy (NCBI): domain Eukaryota; kingdom Metazoa; phylum Chordata; class Amphibia; order Anura; family Dendrobatidae; genus Ranitomeya; species Ranitomeya variabilis. The sequence continues at coordinate 657,467,226 of NC_135234.1, forward strand.
GTGCTTCCTCCTGAATATTTTGTAGAGCAGATCTACACATGATTGTCTTATATACCTACAATAGTAAGTACCGTTATTCTTTGCCATGTTCATAAGATTAGTAGAAGGAAGCTGGGGAACAAAAGTGTAAATAGGGTCTTATTTGGTATATGTTCGTAATATTAATAATTTCACAAAATGCCAAGATTCCTAAAGTAGATCTTCTTTAAATGCAAGAATGGCATTGAGAACTTCTAAATGCATCAGTATCAAAATGTATTCCTAGTGCGACAGTCAACCCTGCCAAGATAACCATATGACTGTCCAGAAACCCATGTACTTCATGTGTAATGAGATGCTCCAGGCATGAACTAGTTCAACATGTTCTGTTATTGCAATAAAAAAGTGTTTATTTTACTGTATAAATGCCTTTAAGTTACCTTTATGAGTAATTATTTGTATTGCACAAACTAATGTAATCCAATTCACTAGATGCCATTAACTATGAAAGGAGCTGTGGATTAGGAAGTTTGTTAGCGAGTGGCTGAGGCCACATGGAGTGCTAGGAGAGTCCGTACACAGGAAATGGCTGCTAAAGACAAGCATGAGCAAAGGCAGGTCAGTGCACAGCTAAAGGAAAGCAGAGTACTGGCTTTGCAGGGCCATCTAAAAAGGTAAGATAGGCCTGAAAGGAAATTGAAAAAAGGGCGAATAGCTACAGAAGCAATTACATGAATCTGGTGTAGGTTAGTATTAAACCTACCCACTAAAGGAGGAACCTGAAACAACGGGATAGACAACTTCTGCAAATTGTTTTTAGTTGGTATAAACCAAGCTAGCACTTAGTGTTGATTACCGTCATGGATATGGTTCCTTAAGGGGACTGAAAGCACAGAATGACTATTCAAACCAATTACAGGCGCTCGTTGCTTCATGGCGGGGCCAATCATTTACATACACCTTCCCATCTGCTTGCTTTCCACCTATCTCCACCCTTCTCTGGCCCCATGAACCAGAGTTGTCTATCAAAGAAGGGGGGTGGAGATAAAGGGGAAAACGAAGCCGGTGGGAAGGTGTATTTAAAGGATTGGCCCCGCCGTGAAGCACAGAGCGGCGGGAATTAGTTTGAACAGTCATCCTGTGCTGATAGAGTCCCTTTAAGACCACGTATTGGGGCCACCAACAGTCCCGTCACACATGATGTTATGAGGCTGAAGGTTCAGGCTTTTTTTTACATTAAAGCTATGTGCACACAATGAGTAAATGGATAAAGAAATTTCTGCATCTCTGGGCTGGAAAAATGCAGCTGCAAAAACAAATGTTTTTGCCCTGCATTTTTGGACGGATTTGAGTGAGGTGAATGGTGAAAAACACAGGGCAAAAATGCACAGAGAATTGACATGCTGCAGATTATTTCACGCACCAAGTCTGCAAGTCAAAAATACTCAACGTGTGAATGAGAATTCAGGTTTCTCATTCACTTTGCTGCCATTAGGATTGCTAGCAAATCTGCATCGCAAAACCGCATCAAATCTGCAATGTGTGCACAAGCCCTAAATGTTAGCATATTTTGCCCTCCTTAAAAATAAGCTGCAGCTTGAGGTGTCTGGAAATTGCTTGCTTACCTATTTCCAGAAAGGACCCAGATGCTTGGCAGAGTATGCATGTGTATATGGGAGGTTAGGAGAGATAAAGTACCGTCACACTCAGCGACGCTGCGGCGATATAGACAACGAGCCGACCTAAACTAGATCGCTGGAGCGTCGCTGTTTAGGTCGCTGTAGAGACGTCAAACACAGCAACTCCAGAACGATGCAGGAGCGATCCAGTGACGTAACGGCGACTCACTTCTCGTTCTCGCTGGTTGTTAGCTCCATGTCAAACAGCCGGAGTGTACCGACTGGCTAGAAGGAGACGCTGCGATGCCCCCTATGCTCGTTGCTGGCGTCGTTGCTTTTGATGTCAAACATGACGATACACGCCGACCTGGCGACGAAATAAAGTTCTGGACTTCTAGCTCCGACCAGCGATATCACAGCAGGATCCAGATCGCTGCTGCGTGTCAAAACACAACGAGATCGCTATCCAGGACGCTGCAACGTCACGGATTGTTGTCATTCTCATTGCAAAGTTGCTGAGTGTGACGGTACCTATAGGGGTCTGCTAATTAAGGGTTGCGTCAACAGCTATCTAGTGTGTATGGCCACCTTTAAAAAAAGACCGAGAACTGTCCGAATACATGACAATACTGGTTTGTTTGTGCCAGAGAGACATCTATTGCTTTTCCTACTCAGCCCTGAGCCCACTATTATGGGGCTATTATGGGAATATTGTGCCTTGTTTGTGAATAAAAGACTTGGTTTGCATCAGAAATGTGTGTTTTAAAAACCCACAGAACGAAGTACCAGATATTTGAAGCCCAACTAACCATTCGTGCCATCCAGCACAAGGGCCTATTCTTGGTACTTTCCTAAACAGAAGCTGCAGAATACATAATTACATCATACAAAAATCAAAAGCTCAGCGTACAGGAAATGCCTGGAGGTGAACGCAATTTTCGACTTGAAAACGGTCAATCAAAAGTTCATATCAAAGAATTTCATGCATCAAACAGCCTTAATAGGTCATGGGGAGACAAAACTAATAAGCAAGTTCCTGGACCAACTCCAAGGCTGCTCATTGCTGTTCTGATCCCAGATAACATCTACTGCCTAACCAGAAAAGTGCATTTGCTTAATTGTGCTTAACGTACTTCCTATACTAACTCCAGGATGGTGTTATCTAAGAGGCTTCGATAATGAGCAAATCATGGGACAGAATTATCCTGAAAGATCCACAGGTTCATCATCCGTTCTTTTATTCTGCCACAAATGTCAACAAACAAACTGGATCCTAATATTGTAGTGGGCTTGAAACAATATGTCCAGTCAAACTTATTCGCCTGGCCAGGATTTGGCCACGGGTTCCCCTACCATAACTTGACAGCCTCATACAAGCCTTGGAGGCTATTGAGTTTGGGTCAGGAGTTCTGCAGCCAGACAGTGCATTATGGGTCACACTATGACCTCAAGACGCAAATGTGTGAATTCGTCCATAGATGCTGGAATCCGAGAACTTTCCAACCTGAAGAGGTCAGTTAACTGGTGCATTACTTTGCTACACTTTAGACAGTTACTGCCCGATATGTTGCAGCCACGTAGTCTCAGGATTACTCATGCATGATGAAAAATGCACATAAAAATAAAATTAGAAGGAAATTCAGAAGTAGCCAGTGGTGCTATACAAGGTTACAGGGTCAATACCATCTGGGCTGCAGACCTTCCGGACAGTAGGAAACACTTAGAGAACAGGTGTGAAGTTACCCACAGTTTCCGCTGCAGACAGAGTGATGAACTGAAAAGATAGCAATTACAAGAACTGCTTTTGGCAAATACTTGTGTTTCACGGAAATTACAAAGAGCAAGCGGTCAGACCTGGTGGCTTTATGGTCCTTAAGGCCCCGTCACACATAGCGAGATCGCTAGCGAGATCGCTGCTGAGTCACAAGTTTTGTGACGCAACAGCGACCTCAGTAGCGATTTCGCCATGTGTGACACGTACCAGCGACCAGGCCCCTGCTGCGAGATCGCTGGTCGTGTCGGAATGGCCTGGACCTTTTTTTGGTCGTTGAGGTCCCGCTGACATCGCTGAATCGGTGTGTGTGACACCGATCCAGCGATGTCTTCACTGGTAACCATCGGGTTACTAAGCGCAGGGCCGCGCTTAGTAACCCGATGTTTACCCTGGTTACCAGCGTAAATGTAAAAAAAAACTAACAGTACATACTCACCATCTGATGTCCGTCAGGTCCCTTGCCGTCTGCTTCCTGCTCTGACTGAGTGCCGCCGTACAGTGAGAGCACAGCACAGCAGTGATGTCACCGCTGCGCTCTGCTCTCACTGTACGGCACTCAGAGCAGGAAGCAGACGGCAAGGGACCTGACGGACATCAGATGGTGAGTATGTACTGTTTGTTTTTTTTTACATTTACGCTGGTAACCAGGGTAAACATCGGGTTACTAAGCGCGGCCCTGCGCTTAGTAACCCGATGTTTACCCTGGTTACCAGTGAAGACATCGCTGGATCGGTGTCACACACACCGATTCAGCGATGTCAGCGGGACCTCAACGACCAAAAAAAGGTCCAGGCCATTCCGACACGACCAGCAATCTCGCAGCAGGGGCCTGGTCGCTGGTACGTGTCACACATAGCGAGATCGCTACTGAGGTCGCTGTTGCGTCACAAAACTTGTGACTCAGCAGCGATCTCGCTAGCGATCTCGCTATGTGAGATAGGGCCTTTAGGTCTTGCATCGCAGGTAACAGGTATAGCTAAAAGCATAGGACAGACCTATAAAGCAATAACCCCATGTATGAGCAATAGCAAGAAGACTTCATAGGGTTGATGCATCTTAGGGGGGTGTGGGGAAAGGAAGGTTATGATCTCAATAAAAAAAAAAGTGAAACACTTGTCCTGGAGAAGATCAATCATTGTCATAACGGCGTACCCCAGAAAAGTTGGATAAAAAAGTCTAATAAAAGGACGAATAACTAAATATCCACTAGAAAAAAAAGGTTTTATTCTCCACTAGTATAGACAGACACTAGAACATTATTAATTTCCAAATTTATTAGGATCCATTTACATGGCAGGCGAAGCTGGCGGTAGCAAGCACCAGTCAACAATACAGAAAGCAGATCAGAACTCGTGTATATTTGCACATAATGATCGTAAGGGGTGCATGCAAAAAAAAGGAAAAAAAAAGAAAATGTATATTTCCCTCACTTCCATTATTGGCAACACGTCGGTGTTTGAGTCCCTATGACTTCATGAGGAGTTTGCACCTTAAAAGTTTTCCAGGGGACATATGTGAGAAATAAAACTTACAGTAATTTAGTTTCTGACTTGGGCATGTAAACGAAAATCAGCAGTGAATTATAGTACCAGCCAAGCAGATCAGAAATTACAAAGCTCATCATCATGTTGATAGATTTTTCCACCCATTTCAACAATACAACACAAAACAGCAGATTGGTTAAGTCTACACAAGGATGAACAAACATTTCCAAGTGGGTCTCCAAGTGTTAGGGTACCGTTACACAAAACGATTTACCAATGATCACGACCAGCGATACGACCTGGCCGTGATCGTTGGTAAGTCGTTGTGTGGTCGCTGGGGAGCTGTCACACAGACAGCTCTCCAGCGACCAACGATGCCGAAGTCCCCGGGTAACCAGGGTAAACATCGGGTTACTAAGCGCAGGGCCGCGCTTAGTAACCCGATGTTTACCCTGGTTACCATCGTAAATGTAAAAAAAACAAACCGTACATACTCACATTCCGGTGTCCGTCAGGTCCCCCGGCGTCTGCTTCCCGCACTGACTGAGTGCCGGCCGTAAAGTGAAAGCAGAGCACAGCGGTGGGATTCCCACGCTCGAGTTCATATGAGTTCATCCAGCAGAGGGCGCATCACCGCGACTCAAGGTAACTACAGGACATTCCCCTGCTTTCCATTCATTCCCCGGGGTTTTACAGCCACGAGCACTGCATTAGCAGAGCTCCTGGGTGTGAAATGATTTAACCCCTTCAGATGGATGTACATCGTGGGACGTGACCTGAACAACGGAAGGTATGGGATATTGTTTTTTTATTTTTCCTTTTTTACAGAACGAGGTTCTTCAGGTGGATTAAGAGTCTAATAAAATATTACAACACCCTGTGTCTTTATTTCATTAAAGTACTTTGTAATAATGTGTGTGTTTTATTAACCATTTCGTACTATTGGATTAATAATGGCTAGGTGTCATAATTGACGCCTCTCCATTATTAATCTGGCTTAATGTCACCTTACAATAGCAAGGTGACATTAACCCTTCATTACCCCATATCCCACCGCTACACAGGAGTGGGAAGAGAGAGGCCAAGTGCCAGAATAGAGGCATCTTCCAGATGTGCCTCTTCTGGGGTGGCTGGGAGCAGATGTTTTTAGCCAGGGGGCGGGGTCCTATAACCATGGACCCTCTCTAGGCTATTAATATCTGCTTTCAGTCACTGGCTTTACCACTCTAACGGAGAAAATTGCGCGGGAGCCCACGCCAATTTTTTCCGCAATTTAACCCTTTAATTTAATAGCTAGAGGGCCCAAATTTTGCACATACACACTACTAACATTAGTAGTGTGGAATATGCAAAAAAAAAAGGGGATATGAGATGGTTTGCTGTATGTAAACCATGTCTCATATCATGTCGGGTTTGGGAAGGAGATAGCAAAAGCCGGCAATTGAATTACCGGCTTTTATGTTATCTAGCGCTGAATATTATATATATATATATATATGTTTTAACGAACATTTGAGCACATAAATCCATTAGATGTCGGTTTTGCAAGCCTGCGAGAAAATATCGCAGTACGGATGCCATACGGATTACAGACGGAGGATGCCGTGCGCAAAATACGCTGCCACACCCTGCCTACGGATGACATACGGATCACTATTTTGGGAACATTTCTGCGTATTACGGCTGTAAAAAACGGACCGTATTTTCATACGCTGAGTGTGACGCCGGCCTAAGGCTATATTCACATATGCGTGTGAAAGTTACCAACATTCAGAAGTGGATTGACTATTTTTTTCCTCAGGCATCATCCTAGATGCATCTGTTTTTTCTCACTGAAGCGAGTAGATGTGTTTATAGCTCAGGACACGCTAAAAAAAAAAAAACGTATAACACGGCCGAGTGCTATCTGGGGTTTTATCACATAGCACTCAGCCCAATGTTATACTATGGGGCAGAGCAGATCTGCGATTTTTTTCTCATGGCGATTCGGCATGAGAAAATAAAAAAAAAAAATAAAAAAAAAAAAAATAGAAAAATAAAAATCACAGCATGTTGAGAGTGGATCCACAAATCGAAGCATGCACACCCATTCAAGTCTATGGGCGCATGTAAAATATTGGACAGTACTCGGAGGTCAGATGCATGCAGGCACAGACAATGGATGCGTGCGAGAGCATAGGATCACAGTAAACAGACACTCTGATCAGAGTTTGGTCTGATTGTCATTAGCATAAGCGATTTGATTTTCTCGCTTCTGTGACCACAGCCTCAATAAGACTCCTATGGGTCAGATTGCTGACCGAAAAAAAAGGAACACCACAAGGACAAGTAACACGGATGTATGAATGTAGCCACAAACACAAAAGGAAGAACGGATACTATATGGACATCATATTTAATAAATTGATTGGAGACAGTGGCTGTTAAAAACAGATAATATGGATGTTTAGAAAAAAAACATGCACATGGACATACAGATGAGAATGGTCTCTGGCTGAAAAATGAGTGACTGTCCATATGCTCATCTGAACCCGGCCTTAGATTGAGGTCTCCTCCTTTTGTGTCTGATGAGGTCCCCAAGATGTGCAATCATTCTCCATTTCTGATTTGAATCTGGAAATGACAAAACAACTCCATCCAGGTCTAGGAAGAGGCTCAATACTGAGACCTTTGTGTTAGAAAAAGACGGTCCCCATTAAATGACTAACAAAGACACTAAATTCTGGGAGTAGGAGCTTGAACACGACTAATGATGTGATGATGCTATACATATGTCCATTGTAGTAAGCCTCTAATTATAGGACCACGGCTTCCGTCTCGGGGAGTTTCTACAATTTCTTCTCAATTGTCTTCCTTTAGGCCAATAATGACTTCCTGCCGGGCTTCAGAGCCGTTCATCACTTCTTATGTATCAGCTCATTCTGGATACATTTATTCCCACTCAAAGTAATTAATGAAAAGCAAATGTAGCTGTGTTGTATAAAAGATGTAGCAGTGCTGATGGTGTTAGTGGTCACTCATATGCACCCAAGCACTGCAGCTTTGAAAGGGTTATCTCAATACAATGGGGGATAATTTCTCGATCACTGGGGGGGGGTCTGACTGATTCCAAGAACCAGGGCTCTCAAGACCCCCATGTGAATCAAGCAGTGGTCAATCAAGCAAATTGCAGCTTTAAATCATTCTTATGGGAATGTCGGATATTGCTGGATGCAATCTCTTGGCACAGGATAAGGGACAGCATCCAAACTTGAGAATACCGCTTTACCAGACGTTTTATTACTAACAGCAAACAGGTGTTTTGCTTTACTCACTGTGGAGTCCTTTACCTTCATGGGTCTGTAGGGTCAGTGCATGTGGATAGCTCAGTAGGGTTAGATGTAGTGTCGGACTGGGGAGCGAAGGGCCCACCAGTAACCTCAACTCCAGGGCCCCACTTTCAGCTAGGCGCAAATATGACTTTATTCTCATTCACAAATTTCTATATTAATAATTTGGGTTGATTGTTAAATAAGATGCTTCCTTTACCTGTATTGTTATGAACCTGGTGGTTAGGAGTACCCGGAATGACCTGATGAGTAAACTAGTAATCGGAACAAGCTCTGGGAAAGTGGGAACTCTGCTGACCGCAAACTCTACTCCTATCACACACACTAGAAATAGCCGTGGAGCGTACCTAACTCTCCCTAGACGCCTCTTCACAGCCTAAGAGCTAACTACCCCTAAAGATAGAAATAGAAGCCTAACCTTGCCTCAGAGAAATTCCCCAAAGGTAGCCCCCCACATATATTGACTGTGAGTTAAGAGGAAAGTCAAACACAGGAATGAAACAGGTTTTAGCAAAAGGAGGCCAGACTTCACTAAATAGTCAGAGGATAGAAAAGGGAACTATGCGGTCAGCACAAAAGACTACAAAAAAAACACGCAGAGTAAGCAAAAAGACTCCCCACACCGACTCACGGTGTGTGGAGGTGCCACTCTGCACCCCAGAGCTTCCAGCTAGCAAGGGAATATCATGATAGCAAGCTGGACTAGAAATAAGCAGTACTAAGAAATATATTCAGGAAGCAGTAACAACAATTGAACTAGCAAAGACTTAGCTTCTGCTGGAGTAGACAGGTCCTCAGAGAAGTCCAAGAGAGATCTGAACCAATACTGAACATTGAACGCTGGCATGAAGTAACGATCTGAGTGGAGTTAAATAGGGAAGCCAGCATAGCAATAAACGAGAGCAGCTGACAAAACCAACCTCAGTGACCAGCAGTTCCGCTCAAAGCCACCAGAGGGAGTCCAAGAGCAGAACTAACCAAAGTACCATTCATGACCACAGGAGGGAGTCCGAGAACGGAATTCACAACACTGTATATAGCGAATTAAGTGTATTGTGCCAAGTACTGCTCATATAGGAGGCTGGTGGCCCACTCCTGAACAGTGGCCCAATGGAGGATTCTCCTGTTCTCCTGTGGGACAGTCCGAGCCTGGATTTAGTCATGAGCAAAGAGCACGGCTATTACATCACAATATACATCATCCGCCTCAGACAGACATTGTTAGCGGTACATGTATATTCAACCAGGTTGTAATATCTCAAAAATATCCAGAGCCAAAACCAGGGCTCATACAAGTCCTGATGGCATCCTGGCAAAGCTCTCCAGCTACCAAGATGAGCTGCAATGACCACAATTACCGTATCTCCAGAAAAGTAATGGGTTCTACATGACGAGAGCCATTTTCCTGAAGCAGGACAGGACTAGATACGGATGTTTTCCGGTGCCATGCTGCTTATGAGCGATACAACATGCAGGGAGCAGCTGGAGTACAGAACATTACGTCCGATTCAGTTTCAATTACTGATCTACAGGGCATTACTACAGGAGGTCGGACCCTCCTGGCACATCTGCTTCACACCTAAGCTGACAGAAATGCTAAATGCATCTCTCCATATGCAGCCAGCAGCTGCGCAGAACAAACACCTCGCGGTTCATTGTACGCGGCCAGCCGTGCACCATTACACAGCTTTAGGTCACACTTGCCAACTCTCCAGAAAACCTCCCAAAATGGAGAGATCTCACAGAGGAGTTGGCGAATCATTCAGGTGCATGCTGATTTTTCCCCACAATGTGAATATGCGGTTTTGTAAAATGTCCAATGTCCTATAATTTGTTGTGGATTTCTACACAGAGTAGGAAACTAATCTGGACCGACCTAATCCTGCAATACAATCACTAATATTTATTCCATGGGACAGGAATGTGCCTACAATAATTGGGGGTTGTAGCCAAAGCAGGCAAAATTCATGACAGAAGAAGCAGATACTTTAGGCCAGGGACCTTTTTTGGTCCAAGGGCCATATATTCAGATTGAACCTAACCCATTGGTCACAATCTACTATATAAAATTGTCTAAGGGTCACTTACATCTTTCTGTCTGTCCTTCTTTCTGTCACGGCTATTCATTCGCTGATTGGTCGCGGCAGCCATGACAGGCAAAACAGCCACGACCAATCAGCGACGGGCACAGTCCGGCGGAAAAATGGCCGCTCCTTCCTCCCCGCAGTCAGTACCCGCTCAATACTCCCCTCCAGTCTGCCCTCACACAGGGTTAATGGCAGCGGTAACGGACCGCGTTATGCCGCGGTGTAATGCACTCAGTTACCGCTGCTATTAACCCTGTGTGACCAACTTTTTACTATTCATGCTGCCTATGCAGCATGAATAGTAAAACGATCTAATGTTAAAAATAATTTAAAAAAATAAATAATCGTTATATACTCACCGTCCGTCGGCCCCCGGATCGACAACAGGCCTTTCCCGCTCGCGACGCTCCGGTAACCGGTCCATGCTGCGATCTCGCGAGATGATGACGTAGCGGTCTCGCGAGATGATGACGTAGCGGTCTCGCGAGACCGCTACATCATCATCTCGCGAGACCGCAATGCCCTCTTGAGACCGGAGCGCACGAGCAGCGTCGGTAACCGCTTCGCTTGGATCCGGGGGCTCCGGAAGGTGAGTATATAACTATTTTTTTTTTTTTTTTTTTAACAGGGATATGATGCCCACTTTGCAATATACTACGTGGGCTAGGCAATATACTACATGGGCTGTGCTATATACTACGTGGCTGGGCAATATACTACATGGGCTGGGCAATATACTACGTGGCTGGGCAATATACTACATGGGCTGGGCAATATACTACGTGGCTGGGCAATATACTACATGGGCTGTGCTATATACTACATGGCTTGGCAATATTCTACATGGGCTGTGCTATATACTACATGGGCTGGGCAATACACTACATGGGCTGGGCAATATACTACATGGCTGGGCAATATACTACGTTACTATACTACGTGGGCTGCGCAATATACAACGTGGGCTGCGCAATGTACTACGTGGGCTGCGCAAAGTACTGCGTGGGCTGCGCAATGTACTGCGTGGGCTGCGCAATGTACTGCGTGGGCTGCGCAATGTACTGCGTGGGCTGCGCAATGTACTGCGTGGGCTGCGCAATGTACTGCGTGGGCTGCGCAATGTACTGCGTGGGCTGCGCAATGCACTGCGTGGGCTGCGCAATGTGCGCAATATACTACGTTGGCTGTGCTATACACTACGCATACATATTCTAGAATACCCAAATAGTAAAATATTATAAACATCACTACATAAATACAGCTCTCTGGCAAAAATTAAGAGACCACTGCAAATTGTTCAGTTTGTCTGATTTTTCCCTTTATAGGTATATTTTTGAGTAAAATGTAAATTGTTCTTTTAGTCTATAAACTTCTGACAACATGTCTCTGAATTTCCAAGCAATACATTTTGTATTTTTTTTCTGAAAAGGAGAAATGGTCAAAATTTAAAAAAACAAACCCCCAGTGCTTTCAGACCTCAAATAATGCAAAGAAAACAAAGTTCATAATCATTTAGAAACAACAATACTAATGTTTTAACTCAGGAAGAGTTCAGAAATCAATATTTTGTGGAATAACCATGATTTTTAATCACAGTTTTCATGTGTCTTGGCATGCTTTCCACCAGTCTTTCACACGACTTCTGGTGCAAAAATATAAGCAGTTCTTTCTTTGATGGCTTGTGACTATCCATCATGGCTTGTGACTATCCATCATCCTCCTGATTACATTCCAGAGGTTTTCAATGGGGTTCAGGTCTGGAGATTGGGCTGCCCATGACAAGGTTTTGATGTGGTGCTCTCTTAATTTTTTGCCAGAGCTGTGTATAATAGGCACTTATTACATTTTTAGGACTCCCACCCAACAGAAGATAGAGATGCTCTATCCAGAAAGCAGAATCCATGGCCTCCTCCCTTCTCCATTATAGTTTATGCGAGATGCTGACAGCCCAGTGTGCCCTCCTCCCATAAACGACAATGGTAATGGCAGCACTGGCCGCTTCTTTACTTCATCTACGTCTCACCTGGATGGTGACGTGATCACAAAGTGCACCATTAATAGTTAAACAACATGGAGAATACATATGAGCTGCCCCCAGACACTGTCAGGGATGTCTGTGACCAGATAGGTGGCAGCACAGCAGGGCTCCGAGGGCTGTAGGTTGTGCACCCCTGGTCTCAAGCCTAATTAACATACCTTTTCAGTGCGAGGCAATAGCAATCATTCTAAATATGGCACCAAAGCACAGTGGGTCTGTGTGCAGCTTGAGGTGATAGGCTGCATCGCAGATCGAAGCAAGAGTCATTAATGCAAACACGGTTTCATCTGCAAAATAAGGACTAGTGGACACTGGGATTGAGTGCAGGTGGAGTATCACACGTCTTTTATTGGGCAGCGTGGAGTCCACTGTGCATGCAGATGGCACACTGACCCAAAATACTACTGTCTGAATGAAGGCAAGACAGAATTTAATACATTCTTTAAAACGAGCAGCTGACAAGTCTGATATTGATCCCACAGATCACCAACCAGAAAGATAAAAGGATCACGATAAAGTCCACTGACATAACATGTAAATAACACAAATATGATAGTAACTACACTGCTCAAAAAATAAAGGGAACACTTAAAACTACAGAATATAACTCCAAGTAAATCAAACTTCTGTGAAATCAAACTGTCCGCTTAGGAAGCAATACTGTTTGACAATCAATTTCACATGCTGTTGTGCAAATGGAATAGACAACAGATGGAAATTGGCAATTATCAAGACACACTCAATAAAGGAGTGGTTCTGCAGGTGGGGACCACAGACCACATCTCGATACCAATGCTTTCTGGCTGATGTTTTGGTCACTTTTGAATGTTGGTTGTGCTTTCACACTCGTGGTAGCATGAGATGGACTCTATAACCCACACAAGTGGCTCAGATAGTGCAGCTCATCCAGGATGGCACATCAATGCGAGCTGTGGCAAGAAGGTTTGCTGTGTCTGTCAGCGTAGTGTCCAGAGGCGCTACCAGGAGACAGGGCAGTACACCAGGAGACGTGGAGGGGGCTGTAGGAGGGCAACAACCCAGCAGCAGGACCACTACCTCAGCCTTTGTGCAAGGAGGAACAGGAGGAGCACTTTCAGAGCTCTGCAAAATTACCTCCAGCAGGCCAAAAATGTGCTTGTGTCTGCACAAACGGTTAGAAACAGACTCAATGAGGATGGTCTGAGTGCCCGACGTCCACAGATGGGGGTTGTGCTCATAGCCCAACACCGTGCAGGACGCTTGGCATTTGCCACAGAACACCAGGATGGGCAAATTCACCACTGGCGCTCTGTGCTCTTCACAGTTGAAAGCAGGTTCACACTGAGCACATGTGACAGACGTGACAGAGTCTGGAGACGCCGTGGAGAGCGATCTGCTGCCTGCAACATCCTTCAGCATCACCGGTTTGGCAGTGGGTCAGTAATGGTATGGGGTGGCATTTTTTTGGAGGGCCACACAGCCCTCCAGGTGCTCACCAGAGGTAGCCTGACTGCCATTAGGTACCGAGATGAGATCCTCAGACCCCTTGGGAGGCCATATGCTGGTGCGGTTGGCCCTGGGTTTCTCCTAATGCAGGACAATGCCAGACCTCATATGGCTGGAGTGTGTCAGCAGTTACTGCAAGATATGAAGGCACTGAAGCTATGAACTGGTCCACCCGTTCCCCAGACCTGAATCCAATTGAACACATCTGGGACATCAGGTCTCGCGCCATCCACCAACGTCACGTTGCACCATAGACTGTCCAGGAGTTGGCGGATGCTTTAGTTCAGGTCTGGGAGGAGATCCCTCAGGAGACCATCCGCCGCCTCATCAGGAGCATTCCCAGGCATTGTAGGGAGGTCATACAGGCACGTGGAGGCCACACACACACACACTCCTGAGCATCATTTCCTTGTCTTGAGGCATTTCCACTGAAGTTGGATCAGCCTGTGACTTCATTTTCCACTTTGATTTTGAGCATCATTCCAGCTCCAGACCTCCGTGGGATATTAGTTGTGATTTACGTTGATCATTTTTAGGTTTTATTGTTCTCAACACATTCCACTATGTAATGAATGAAGATTTACAACTGGAATATTTCATTCAGTGATATCTATGATGTGGGATTTTAGTGTTCCTTTTATTTTTTTTTTTGAGCACTGTATAACACGACCATTAGGGAGCAGTCCAACGGCCGACTAAATGGGAGAGATCGGAAAGCATTGCACAGACTGGCCGGCGGCTCTCCCGACCCGAGCACGACAGCTGCATAGAAATACAAAGCTATCACGCTCGGGTCAGGAGAGCCACCGGCGAGTCCACTCACTGTGTTCCGATTTATACGGCTGTCTGGCTGCAATCTTAGAGGCTATAGTTTTGTCTGACTATCCTGCCCGTATTCCATCCGGTAAAAGAATTAGACATGGTTCAGATTAATTTATACTCGTCTGTCCACGTGTTTTATATTGGTGACAGATCTTCGTGATATAAAAGATCATGAACAGCAATAAAAACATTTTATTCGTCAAGACATCTAAAACTACCACGAAGCACATAAACCAGCGAGTCACTTATTTATGTACCATCGTAACGCTACTTATGCTTTATGGGAATGTTCCTTCCTCCATATTTACAGTATGAAGTCTTGCAGATATATTAATACCCAATGCAATAGGAGTTGTCTGACCGCGGTGTGGGAACATCACCGCGACTTTCACATGAATTATCAGAAATCAAGTATAAATTGAGTGCCTAAAGTAATGGCCATGAGGTTTTTGTACAATCTTGTGGCCACTACTAATATCAACTTACACTTACGGTAATTTTATTAAATTTCATACAAAGTTGCCGAGACACTCACAATGTGCGAATGCTGTGACCATTACACACTGTAATATAAGGAACACATTTTCCCAGACCCTTTTTTTTTTAATAGAAAAAAAAATATGTAAGTAAGAGGCAGGTAAGGGCACTTACTTACTATTCTACAATTGCCAACAAAAGATATTTTAGAGCGTCACTGTGGAAAGAAAGCTCAGAATTTTTCTTTATTGCAAATTTATTCTATGAAGTTATAATAATAATAAGAATAATAAAAAGTCTAAAATAAATGTGAAGGGAAGGATCGACTTAGGGCCACAAAGTTATAATGTAGCATGTAGGAGGCAGATGGTGCTTCAATATGTCTTGTGGATCCAGTGTCAGAGAAAAGAGAAGCCGGGCACTTCTCATGCTGTACCCTGGAGGGGCCACCCCGAGAGAGAGGACCCTTGAATTACATGTGCCAAAGATCAACCAGAGGTGAAAGCGAATACATATCCTGTCCGCCGCTAACTTATTCCAGGGTACTGGGATCCGAGCTGTAGCGGTAATAACAATAAATTAGCCTCGTAATAATACAACGCCATTTGCGGGTTTTTACTGCTAAAGAACAAGGACTGAAACGTCTTTGTACAAAATGTACACGGCCCTGAGAGATCCGTTATAAAGCACAGATGAACAGCTATTCATTCAAGATTTTTTTTTAAAAAAAGGCCTTCCTTTTGTTTCTAATTCTACATTTTGAGAAAGTAAGACGCATGCCTGTAAAGAAAAGGAAATACAGAAAATTACCAAGGAAGTGAAACAATGTATTACCAGACGCTGGGCACACCCTGCGGTGATGGTGACAGCAGAGGGCACCATATTGTCTGTGATCCCTTTCTGTACAGCATTTACAAGTTACATTTAGGTATGGATTTGTCATCCATCTGGATAAAGTAAGCTATAGATTTTGTATTTTTCACCCGTCAAAATGAGTCCGAGAAATATGGGTTGCCAACGCTCAACCCCACATAGTGCCAGGGGCAGGGGTGGACATATCATTGGGGCTACACAGGGGGCCAAGAGTTAAGGTGGGCACTTCTACCTCCGAGAAGGTGGAATTGTGCACTATGAACTACAAAAGGCCCATATACTGTTCTGGCACAGGGGCCCCTTCTATCTGTGTCTGTTCCTGCATAGGGCCCTTAGATAACTGGTTATTAGAAAAATTAGTGTGAATGCTTCCCCACACCGATGAGCTCAAATGGGGGAATTCTACCGGCATGGTGGTGTAAACAGGAATCCGCTTCATACACAGACCTGTGTGCACATATGCCTGGTTTGAGCAACATCTGCCCCTTAAGAGTAAAACATTTTTACATTTAGCTAAACACAACACCTGGGACGTATTTAAGAGTGTGGCATACATAGGGTGCCATTTATGTGCCGTTACGATGACACACCGACCTACATAGTCTCCTATACAAGCACCAAATCTAGCTTCACATCGGTCACAGACCTCAAATAACAAACTGGATGACACAGGCAAAAATAAGGGAATAGTCAAGTCAAAGAGGATCGGTCACCTCTCCGGACAGCTATTTTAGCAAATGCTTGTATTCCCCATGAAGCAACAGTTTTGGAGTTTTCCCTCAGACCTCCACAAAACAGTAAGGAAACAGCAGAACAAGACCAGCTCCACTATGGACGGGTGCAAGCTGCAAGCCATCACAAGGCCGACTCCAATCCCCAAAATTAACTCAACTGCAATCAGGTTTCCACAAAGGAGCCTCCGATTGCTTGGCAGAAACAAATGGTAGAAATCATGTAGAGAAAGCGGAGCCCATCCACCAACACCTTCAATTTTGGCTGGGGTTTAGCATGGATAATGCACAGCTGTGGTGAAATATTCTAGATGCATCATTTTAAACTGCTTTTTGGGCCACAAAAACTGCCAATACATTGTGTAATTAAGTTGTCTAAATGTGCTCAGGTTAAAACCAGGCGTACCCAGTGAGTCAAGGAGGACGGGGTCCTCAGCGTCATCGGTGAAATGCACATGTGCCCAAGGCTTCTGGGGGCGTTCAGGGCTCAGGTAACTGCCCCATAGTCCATTACTGCAAACATCTTGGTAACTCTCAAAAAATAAGGAAAAGGGGTTTAAGAATGGGGTGCGGGGGTTACATAGATGCCTCCTATTTTTCCTGTTGAAATTCAATATAGGACAGAAATTAATTTTAAATTAAAATTCCATTTCATTATGGGTAAAAAAAATAAAATAAAATACGACCAGCTACATGTGTACTTTAAATCCACAACTTGCAATTGCTAGAAAGCAAGCTACGGTACTTTTACTGGCAGCCATAATGAGGTCTTATGTCTATGTGCCTGCCAACTTCTACACTGACGAATGAACGGCTGCAGTGTCCACCAGCAGAGGACACCATCAGCGGCGCAGCACGGATCAGAGCTGTCTCCAAAATATATTATTTATTTTCCACATATACACTATATACATACACAGGAGTCTGCATCACTATTGTACAGAGACTGGTGGCAGTGCAAGCAGCCATATGGGCGCCTGTATGTAACGGAAGCACTGCTATGGCAGCATGGGGTCTTTCAGGTTACACACATGCTGGAGCTACAGGAAGCCAATCTTACAGCAGGAGGGACGGCTGCGTCTTGTATATACACAGATCAGCTGTGCGCCATATACCCCTCCATGTCATCCAAAAATAAAACGAGCGTCAACAAAGGAAACCACCAAACTCTAGTGGACAAAGACGATTCATACGGTTATAAATAGGCAGAGAAGACACAGATGACAGAAGAGACAGTAATGATGGGTAAACGCCGCTCCAGGCAGATCCGAGGAGGGAGAGACCTCACGCTTTGTACAGCCTTCCAATGCAGGGGAAAAAACAATAAGCAAAAAACAGGGATGCTGGAGACAATGCATTATAATAGCTGCTTAAAAAGGATTTTGGTAAAAGCAGTATTAAAATAGGGGTTTAAAAATGTGGCTAAAGGCAATAAAATATCAGATCAGTGGCGCCACTGGCGGCTACACAAGTGACCGCTGCAGCCAGTCACCTTGCCAAGAGGTGATGCTTAAGTAGAGAGTACAAGACCACCAAGGTCTGAGGTCGATTGTAGTAGTTACACGGGTGGATGACATCTCCGCTGCACTGATGTCAACAAAGACCGATAGGATGCACCGACGCTGGAGATACCAGGCATCCATCAGGTGGAATCCATTTTTCTTCTTTTCTTTTTTTTTTTAATCATAGACAACTATGAAGATAATTCAGGAATGACAGAATAATAAGTTCAGTATTATGGAGGATGTGATGAGCTTCATGAGAAATGAATATTCCTACAAGATACAGAACGATCCCAAGGTAAAGAGGAGGCAAAGTATGGAGCAGCTGCTATAGCAACCTGACTCCCGCCGGTTAGGGAATGAAGAATCGCTGCGTTCTTTATGTTCCAGACAGACTGTTCTGCATTTAGAACGGCTCATTCACATGGAAATAATAATGATGCTCTAGCTCTTCCATGCTACCAGTCACACATGCAAGTTTTCCTCCTAAAGCTAGGGAAAGAAGATAACTTTGAACTCCGCATAGGTGCCTCCATAATGCCCTCACTGCCACAGGCGCAATGCATTAACTGCTGCGTGGGCACAATGTCATATGCGGGACAATCTGGGAAACCCTGAAGTGTCTGCTGGGCAGTTCGACATGCACATTCGATGTTTATTTTATTAAGGTTTTATATAGACACATGTAGTCAAGAAATAAAAAAAATTAAAAAGTTTACAGCTTTATATAATATATACCGTATATACTCGAGTATAAGCCGAGATTTTCAGCCCAAATTTTTGGGCTGAAAGTGCCCCTCTCGGCTTATACTCGAGTCATGATCGGTGGTGGGGTCGGCGGGTGAGCACTGTCATATACTTACCTGCTTCCGGGGCTCCTGGCGCCCCCCCTGCACGTCCCACTGTCTCCGGGTGCCGCAGCCTCTTCCCCTGAGCGGTCACGTGGGACTGCTCATTAGAGAAATGAATAGGCTGCTCCACCTCCCATAGGGGCGGAGCCGCCTATTCATTTCTCTAATGAAGCGGTGCCGGTGACCGCTGGTAGAGGAAGAGGCTGCGGCACCGAAGACCAGCTGTCCGGGGGAAGGAGAGGGACGCCGGGAGCAGGTAAGTATCGCATATTCACCTGTCCTCGTTCCACACGCCGGGCGCCGCGCCATCTTCCCGGCGTCTCTCCGCTCTGACTGTGCAGGTCAGAGGGCGCGATGACGCATATAGTGTGCGCGCCGCCCTCTGCCTGATCAGTCAGTGCGGAGAGACGCCGGGAAGTTGGAGCCGAGGAGCTGCAAGCAAGAGAGGTGAGTATGTGTTTTTTTTTTTTTTATTGCAGCAGCACAGATTTATGTGGAGCATCTATGGGGCAATGGTGCAGAGCACTATATGGCACAGCTATGGGGCAACGGTGCAGAGCACTATATGGCACAGCTATGGGGCAACGGTGCAGAGCACTATATGGCAAAGCTATGGGGCAACGGTGCACAGCACTATATGGCACAGCTATGGGGCAACGGTGCAGAGCATTATATGGCACAGGTATCTATGGGGCAACGGTGCAGAGCACTATATGGCACAGCTATGGGGCAATGGTGCAGAGCACTATATGGCACAGGTATCTATGGGGCAACGGTGCAGAGCACTATATGGCAAAGCTATGGGGCAACGGTGCAGAGCACTATATGGCACAGCTATGGGGCAACGGTGCAGAGCACTATATGGCACAGCTATGGGGCAACGGTGCAGAGCACTATATGGCACAGCTATGGGGCAACGGTGCAGAGCACTATATGGCACAGCTATGGGGCAACGGTGCAGAGCACTATATGGCACAGCTATGGGGCAACGGTGCAGAGCACTATATGGCACAGCTATGAGGCAACGGTGCAGAGCACTATATGGCACAGCTATGGGGCAACGGTGCAGAGCACTATATGGCACAGCTATGAGGCAACGGTGCAGAGCACTATATGGCACACCTATGGGGCAACGGTGCAGAGCACTATATGGCAAAGCTATGGGGCAACGGTGCAGAGCACTATATGGCACAGCTATGGGGCAATGGTGCAGAGCATTATATATATGGCACAGCTATGAGGCAACGGTGCAGAGCACTATATGGCACAGCTATGAGGCAACGGTGCAGAGCACTATATGGCACAGCTATGGGGCAACGGTGCAGAGCACTATATGGCACAGCTATGGGGCAACGGTGCAGAGCACTATATGGCACAGCTATGAGGCAACGGTGCAGAGCACTATATGGCACAGCTATGGGGCAACGGTGCAGAGCACTATATGGCACACCTATGGGGCAACGGTGCAGAGCACTATATGGCACAGCTATGGGGCAACGGTGCAGAGCACTATATGGCACAGCTATGAGGCAACGGTGCAGAGCACTATATGGCACAGCTATGGGGCAACGGTGCAGAGCACTATATGGCACAGCTATGAGGCAACGGTGCAGAGCACTATATGGCACAGCTATGGGGCAACGGTGCAGAGCACTATATGGCACAGCTATGGGGCAACGGTGCAGAGCACTATATGGCAAAGCTATGGGGCAACGGTGCAGAGCACTATATGGCACAGCTATGGGGCAATGGTGCAGAGCACTATATGGCACAGCTATGGGGCAACGGTGCAGAGCACTATATGGCACAGCTATGGGGCAACGGTGCAGAGCATTATATATATGGCACAGCTATCTATGGGGCAACGGTGCAGAGCATTGTATATATGGCACAGCTTTATGTGGAGTATCTATGGGGCAACGGTGCAGAGCATTGTATATATTGCACAGCTTTATGTGGAGCATCTATGGGGCCATAATGAACGGTGCAGAGCATTATATATGGCACAGCTTTATGTGGAGCATCTATGGGGCCATAATGAATGGTATGGAGTATCGATTTCTAATTTCGAAATTCACCGGTACCTGCTGCATTTTCCACCCTTAGGCTTATACTCGAGTCAATAAGTTTTCCCAGTTTTTTGTGGCAAAATTAGGGGGGTCGGCTTATACTCGGGTCGGCTTATACTCGAGTATATACGGTACCTCTTTTTTTCTCCACTCCCATGAGGCAAGAATGAAAAAGAAATAGGAAAAAAAAACAAAAGTATAAAATCAAAATCAATACCTACCCGATACCATTATGTGCCGGGAGTGAACAAAAACAAACAAAAAAAAAAAAAAAAAACACACACCCCATTTCATACTGTGTAAAGTGCAAAAAGAAGCAATAAAATATATAGATGTCCAAGATTGTAAATAAACCAAATAAAGCTTTACAATAAGTAGTATAAAAGATTAAAAGGGAACCTGTCACCCCCAAAATCTAAAGTGAGCTAAGCCCACCGGCATCAGGGGCTTATCTACAGCATTCTGTAATGCCCCCGATGTATCCTGAAAGATGAGAAAAAGAGGTTAGATTATACTCACCCAGGGCGGTCCCGCTGCGGTGGGCGTCGCGGTCCGATCCGGGGCCTCCCATCTTCATACGACAACATCCTCTTCTTGTCTTCACGCTGTGGCTCCGGCGCAGGTGTACTGTGTCTGCCCTGTTGAGGGCAGAGTAAAGTATTGCAGTGCGCAGGCGCCGGGAAAGGTCAGGGAGGCTCGGCACCTGCGCACTGCAGTACTTTACACTGCCCTCAACAGGGAAGACAAAGTATGCCTGCGCCGGAGTGTGAAGACAAGAAGAGGACGTCATCGTAAGAAGATAGGAGGCCCCGGACCGCGACGCCCATCGCAGCAGGACCCCCCCCCCCCCCAGGTGAGTATAATCTAACCTCTTTTTCTCATCTTTCAGGTTACATCGGGGGCTTATCTACAGCATTACAGAATGCTGTAGATAAGCCCCTGATGCCGGTGGGGTGACAGGTTCCCTTTAATAATTATATATGAACAAATACAAATAGTGCCAGAGTGAATGCTATGAAAAGACATGGATTGATGGCAATATAAATAAATAAAATGGGGTATGAATTGCTCACGTGTTATCGAAACAAAGGGGTTCTGAGAAAGTGACATTCATTTGCCTTTGGCATCCCTTATCTTTTCATGATATTCACTTTAGTAACATTTATTCATCTATTATACTTTTTATTGGAACACTTTAATTTGGTTACATTCACCATTTTGAAATTCTATATATTGCTCACATTCTTTTTACACTTTATATAGCATGAAATGTGTTTATGTTACAGGGTTTGCTGTATTAGGCCTCATTCACACATCCAGGTTTAGAAAAAACGTACGTGAAAAATATGGTACTGGTGTCAGTGTTTGGATTAGAGTGTCACCCGTGTGTTTTTGAAAAAGGTTTATTTGGCGTGCACTCAGCCTGAATACAGGTGAGGTGCTGGTGCAATGGACCAGTGGTCTCAATAGCAGAATAATTGAAATTCACCGCACTCTCATTTGGATTGGTTTCTCATAGGTTTATATTCATTTATTGGGAGCGTAACAGAATATTACAGTATATGCGATAAACAACGTTTCGGCTCAACCAGAGCCTTTGTCACGTGTTCGCTTGAGCAATGCAATATATGCGTATATGTCTATACAGACTCCCTTAGGATGGTGTGGACCTGTGTTGATCCTGAATTAGAGCGGCGCTCCCGCGCTGTGCTCTGGTGCAGCGTGTGCCTGGTCTCACGTTTTGGCCTGTCAATCAGGCTGGTCAGGTCAGATGGGCGTGGTGTCTTCCCCCAGATATTGCGTAGTTTTCCGTTGGTGGCGTAGTGGTGTGCGCATGTCCAAGGTCCCGAATCCTGCACAGGGGTGTGAAAAGAGCAGCGATCTCAGTTATTCCATTGGTGGTCGGTGGGCGCGGCCATCTTGCTTTGACCGCGCGTGTGCAGAAGCGGCGCTCTGCTGGCCGCGGCTTCAGGAAAATGGCCGCCGCGATAGCCATCTGCGCACGCGCGGATGCCCGCGGCCATTTTCCTGAAGCCGCGGCCAGCAGAGCGCCGCTTCTGCGCACGCGCGGTCAAAGCAAGATGGCCGCGCCCACCGACCACCAATGGAATAACGGACATCGCTGCTATTTTCACACCCCCTGTGCAGGATTCGGGACCTTAGACATGCGCACACCACTACGCCACCAACGGAAAACTACGCAATATCTGGGGGAAGACACCACGCCCATCTGACCTGACCAGCCTGATTGACAGGCCAAAACAACTACTTTGGTAACGTATTTCGGCAGCATAGATGGGGAATCGGGGTCCACAAACTATACTATTGTAATGCACAGCTCAGGCCCTATTTAACAGTATTTTTATCTCATACCGAAAAAACGGGGTGATAGGTTCCCTTTAACAGGGTTCTTCCCTACTAGGACAGCCCCTTCTTAAACTAAAATGTAATGCCCTGATAAAATAATGAAGCCTATACTCACCTCTCATGCCGGCGCCGTTCCTGCAGTGTCGGCACTCGCTTTCCCCGCAGCTGTGACACGTGAAGCCAGCAACCAATCAGCGCTGGCATCACTGTCTCCGCCGTCAGACAAACTTAACAAGAAGAGGAAGCCAATAGACCAGCTGCAGCCTGGACGCCCTCTTAATGTTCAGTTTGTCCGAAGGCGGAGACAGTGTCACCAGTGCTGACTGAGCGCCGGGAATCAAGTGTCATTCCACCGCATCACAGCCGCCCGGGACCGCCGACACCGCTGGACGGTGCGAGTATAGGCCTTATTACTGTACATCGAACAGAACTACCACCACTACTAGGACAACCCCTTTAATAAACTAAATTATTTAGTGTGCATGACTAGTTCTATATGGCTACTTTTTTCCCTTTTTCCTAGTGTACCTATCCATGCTTTGAAGTGTGGGTCACTAGCCCGCTCTATAGGTCTTTCTAAGGACATGGTCACACGTTCAGCATTTGGTGAGTTTTTTACATCAGTATTTGTAAGCCAAAACCAGGAGTGGTGATGTGTTTCTATTATACTTTGGTGGCCTTGAAGCAGGGCTTGCTATTCTCCTAGCCCTAGGCATCAAAAAAAAATCTCCACATACACACCACTGCTAGGAGTAGAAACAGCATTTGTCGCGTTAATGGGCTTTTTACATGAAGCTACAGTTACACCGGCAGTTCCGACCCTTTGACGCCAAGATTAGCGCATCGCCATTCATGCTCTCGAAGCAGAGACCACACCAGAAACGCCATCATAAGTCTATGAAATCCATTAAAGCTCTTTTTTGGGATGTGTTGTACAGACGCCGTGTTGCCTCTATAAACACATACCATACTTTCTGCTCACTAAATTCCATAAGTAACCATTATACCACATCAGCAGAAGAGCACCTGCAATTGGTAGATACAAGGAGGTCATTAAAAATAATTGCATTTTGTACCAGTTAGAAGAATGAGGATAATCACAGCTTTGACCCTTTGGCCCATTTTATCTTCCACTTGGCCTGATATTTGAGGTACATGCTAGACGTTAGGTCTTGAGAATTTTCTATTAAGCAAAAAGTATGTTCGATATTCCAAGAATTCCGCAACAAACTTTGCCATGGCAATTTCTTGTTCATTAGCCAGACCTTAAGGGCCTGAATCATTAAGACTGGAATTTTGCATGCCAGTCCTCATGAAACCATCGCTGGAGTAAAACACCTAATTCATTGCTAGGTGTACGCCTCTTAATGAAGCAGACGCATCATACATCTTCTGTGCCCCTCCGACAAACGTTACTTGGAGTACAGGTCTGGAGCAATTTACACCATTAGGGCGCATTCAGATGGCTGTATAAATTGGATGGACTGGCCGCTGCTCTCCTGACCCGAGTGTGATGGCTACATTATTTGTATTATTAAAGTGTCATTTATTCCATGGCGCTTTACATGTGATTAGGGGTATATCTATATATCTATATCTATCTATCAAGTACAATAATCTTAAACAATACAAGTCACAACTGGTACTGGAGGAGAGAGGACCCTGCCCGCAAGGGCTCACAATCTACAAGGGTTGGGTGTGGTGTGTGAAGCGGTGTGGTGGAATGAGGGATACTGCAGGTTGTAGGCATGTCGGAAGAGGTAGGTCTTCAGGTTCCTATGGTAGAAGAGAGTCTGATATGTTGGGGTAAAGCGTTCCAGAGTAGGAGGGATGCACGGGAGAAATCTTGTATGCGATTGTGGGAAGAAGAGATAAGAGGGGAGTAGAGGATATCTTGTGAGAATCTGAGGTTGCTGCATAGAAATACATGAAGCTGTCATGTTCGGGTCGGTAGAGCCACCGGCCAGTCTGTACACTGTCTTCCAAATGCAGTCCGATTTACACAGCTGTCTGAGCCCTTGAATGGCATAGATTTTGATTCATTTGCTGGGCAGGGCCTCACCCCACCCAAGATCCCCCGTTATTGGCGGAGCTGAATGGGGTTGGCATAAAAACACTTAAAAATGGACTACATTTCTGCACAAGAATTTAGCAATATTTCAAGGGGTTTTACACCAGAAAACTGTCAAAAACACCTGGATGAATCTGGCGCTAAATACAAATTTAACAGGGCTGTGGAGACAGTGTCCATTTTGGTGGAGTCGGTCTAAAATAAATAATAAGTTGGGTACAGTAGTACAATGCAGGATGTGCTGTTAAGGTTTTCATAAGAATGTGAGAAAAGTTATGAAATGTCCTAGAAATTTCTGTTCCTGATCTAAGGATCTCAGCTTTTAGTTGAGATGAATCTGTGCTGCACTTTATGTACATGCTCAGTAGTGACCAGTGCTGTGGGGTTGTAGTTGAGATGAATCTGTGCTGCACTTTATGTACATGCTCAGTAGTGACCAGTGCTGTGGAGTAGGAGGCAAGAAAATTGAAGAGTCGGAGGTTTGACTTAGGCTACTTTCACACTAGCGTTTTTTTTCCATACGTCGCAATGCGTCGTTTTGGTGAAAAAACGCATCCTGCAAAGTCGTCTGCAGGATGCGTTTTTCCCCATAGACTAACATTAGCGACGCATTGACACACGTCGCAACCGTCGTGCAACAGTTGCGTCGTGTTGTGGCGGACCGCCGGCAGCAAAAAACGTTACATGTAACTTTTTTGTGCCGACAGTCCGCCATTTCCGACCGCGCATGCGCGGCCGGAACTCTGCCCCCACCTCCCCGCACCTCACAATGGGGCAGCGGATGCGTGGAAAAACAGCATCCGCTGCCCCCGTTGTGCGGCGCTTGCACAGTATGCGTCGGTACGTCGGGCCGACGCAGCGCGATGGCCCCGTACCGACGCTAGTGTGAAAGTAGCCTTACTGACTCCACAACCCGGTGTAACACCCTTAAGTTATGTGAACACAGCTGGAGAGGTACAGTGCCAGCTAGACCTAGCTTGTCAGTAAAAGTTATGATGGCCATATACCAAAACAATAAGGCTACGTTCACATTTGCGTTGTGCGCCGCAGCGTCGGCGCCGCAGCGCACAACGCAAACAAAAACGCGGCAAAACGCACGCTAAAACGCTGCGTTTTGCGCCGCATGCGTCGTTTTTGCCCGCAAGTTGGACGCAAAAAAAATGCAACTTGAAGCGTTTCTTGCGTCCAACGCTTGCGGCCATGCGGCGCAAAACGCAGCACAACGCATGTCCATTCGCCCCCATGTTAAGTATAGGGGCGCATGACGCATGCGGCGCCGCTGCGGCGCCCGACGCTGCGGCGCTGACCGCAAATGTGAACGTAGCCTTAGATCAGTAAACCTCCAGGAGGACAAACATTATCTGACAGTATAGAGCGCAAGACGAACAGAAAAGGTTGTAGGCTCTACCTTAAAACAAACAAATTCTCACACAAGGATTCGTTTAATAGAATAAAGTGACATATCCCCACCCTTTTTTTTTTTTTTTTTAAATATAGCGATACTCCGACAAATCTCCCTCTTCTCTCCTCAGACCCTGGGAGAATATCACCTCCACGAGTTACAACTGCTTTTATGGGTACGGTATATGTCAGGTTAAATGAAGTTCTAGTTAAATGAAGCTTGCATGTGAATATATTTTATTTTATTTTTCCTACTAAGCTGTACTTATCTTAAAAATGTTGCATGTACGGTATGGCATTCTGCCTGATTATACTATTTTTATTTTTATTTATTTTTTAATACCGGTATATAAAATCATTCTGGTGCAAGTCATGTGAATACAAACCAACACACAGAGATAACGCACCAAGCACTAAAACACTTCTCCAAATGACAAGAAGCTGCTTCCTAGAAATAGTTCTTTGGCATCGCCAGATCGTAGACGCCAGCGAGCCCCGGCACATGTCTCCAGTTACCAGACTAGGAAGTTAACCCGTTAGATAAAAAGGCAGATGATGTGCGCAACAGCATTTTACAACACACACAAACAAAAAAACAAAAAAAAAAGCCATCAGGCAGGGAAAGAACACACACACACACACACACACACACACACACACACACACACACACACACACCAGCCTTTATAAAACTATATCCCCAAATTGTACTTATGAATCAATCCCAATGCAATGACTTGTTTCTTGTGGGACATGGTGTACTGTCTCTAAAAAGGCACGTGTGCTGGCGAAGGAGGAAAAAAAGAAAAAAGAAGAAACATTTCTTATGGCTCATTTGTGTAGCATCCGATTTTTGTGGATACATTGCATTATTATCCTTGGATCCTGTATTTGATCGGTATTTTAGAATGCTGATGCATAAATGATGTATAATTACAGGTGACAACATGATAAAAATTGCAGGAGTTTTCTTGATGAAACTCTTTCCCATACGCTTGCCTAAACCCGGCCTTCGTGCTGTATTGTTTTCAATTTACCATTTTATATTTTGGTTAGTAGTTAAATCTAAAAGTGATATTTAGATTTAAAGGGAACCTGCTACCAGGTCATAAGTGGACAGTTCTTGTTCTTATGTTATCCCCATTGCTCCCCTGAGTATTACACTTGTTTTTTTTTTTTAACCCTCCATACAGCCTATTTAGTGCTAGTTTTTTGTGTCTTTACAAGGGGCGGGGCTCACAGGGTATTTATGCAGATCAGGCTAAAGCCACACCTCCTCAGAATCATGTGAGGCACGCACCTTTTTACAGATAGTTAAAAAAAAATTGCAGAAAATAAAGTCCAAATCTCTGGAACTGTATGGTGGCTTTAGACAGAAAAAAAAAAAAGGAAAAAGAACAAATACTCAGAAAAGCAGGAGGGACTAAAATAAGACTAAAAACCTGACAACTTTTGACCCAGTGACAGGTTCACCTTACGGGATGTTAACAGTTAGGCCGGGGTCACACTTGGGAGTGCAATGCGAGAAACTCACGCGAGCCTTCCGTGCACTCTACACCGACTGGCCCTGTAATGCATGGGCATCAAGCACATCACTAGGATTCCTTGTGATACTACCGAAAAGAAGCCCAATTTGATAATTACATATTTATAGTTTAAATAGCAGCATATGAATTGTTAATAGTAAAGATAAGAGGGTTTTTGCCGATGTTCACTGTCGCTCGTCTGACTGTACGCACGGTAGTGGCCATGCACTCAGTGCAGTGATTTTATGGTGGGAGGATAGCAGCCATAGATGCCCAAGGAGACCTTACCATTTACATACACCATATCAATGAGGGTAGTTGTGGTCAAATGTTTCACCTTTAAGGCCAAGTCTCCGGTATATTTCATAATTAAAGGGATAGTAACAAAGTACACTCTATAAACTGTTTTTAGAAGAAGTGGTCTGCTACCTGTGATTCTCCACATTCTAGAACAGCTGGAAATGGTGCCATGCAGGGACTTGGAGTTTCACAACAGCTGCAGAGCCAGAGTCTGTACACTAATGAGATGGGTATTCTCAATATCAGGTCAAAAAAGTACCTAATAATATAGGATCATGCCAAATTATCCTGAAAAGTCACTAGTAAGCCCGAATATCCCACTCAGTGAAAGAATGAACTATTCATTGTGTGAGCAGGTACACGGCAATCCTTCCAGGGTGCGATTCGTGTCAGCGCATGTGTTCTCCACTTCACGTGGCGCTCACCATTCCTGTATTGTGAGGCCAGAGACAAGGGACGATTTACTAAAGCCGCCTGACTTAGCGCAAACTCAGACTAGAAAATCTGAACATCGCACCACAGATTTATCATAGTGCCGGATAACCCAGTGCATTTTTAGACTACAGTCTATATCTATACCATTTGTTGGCTTACTACGGCCCACAAAGTCATGACGAAAATTGGAAGAATGGTTACTTGAAAATCACATCTTAAATTACACCCTTCCCGGTATGTCACGCCTCTTGACACATCAGAAAAACATACGTAACATCTAAAACACATGTGTATTAGCGGTCCATGCTCAGACGTCTGAATGAGCTTTCAATGGGATGATACAGTGAGTAAGGGCCATTTTCAGGTGCTGCAGCTCAGCTCTCATCGAAGTGGATAGGAGCTGAGCCGCAGTACCCAAGAACTGTCATTACACTGTATG
Source organism: Ranitomeya variabilis (assembly GCF_051348905.1). Taxonomy (NCBI): domain Eukaryota; kingdom Metazoa; phylum Chordata; class Amphibia; order Anura; family Dendrobatidae; genus Ranitomeya; species Ranitomeya variabilis. The sequence goes on from NC_135234.1 coordinate 657,496,885, forward strand.
CAGCTGTGCCATTTCAGCCCGATGCAGTGATTACGCTCAGACGGTAGTGGAGATGCAAGCAGTTGGTCGATGCAGGTTCTGGGTGTTGGACACAAACAATCTGATATTGATGATCCAAGGCCATTTTCACACAACAGTTTCCGAGAAGATTGATAACAAGATAAAAGGCAATCTGCTAGATCTCCATTAATTCTCAATTCACTGACATCACATTATCATCATATTTGTATACTCTTCTACAACTAGGCCATGACCCATTAGGCCATGTTTACACGTTCAGTATTTTACCTCAGTATTTTACCTCAGTATTTATAAGGCTAGGTTCACATTGCGCTAGGGGAGTCCGTCTAACGGACACGTTTTTAAGTAGTGAAAACGCAATGTAACGGACATTGTAACGCACCCATAGACTTGCATCGTGACGCATGCCTAAATTGGCATGCGTTTGCCACATTACTTTTTTTTATGACGGACCTTGGAACGCGGCTTGCAGCGTTTTCAGGTCCGGTCAAGCTAACGCAAGACTAACGGAAAGTGTCTATTCTGCCATTGAAGGCTATTGCAAACGCAGCCAGACGCAAATCATGCAAAATTTCTAAATAAAACCATATGTTTGAGTTGCGTTAATGAGGGTGGTCCATGTGGTCATGTGTCAGGAAATATGATTTCACCCACACCCGACACTGACAAAAGAAAAAAAAAAAAAAAAGGAGAACAACTTTATTGACAGTGCCAAACGCAGACAAACGGATGCTTCACGAACGGACATCAGCATAACGCACGTGACAGCGTTTATGTCAACGCAAGCGTCAACGTGAAGCCAAATTTTCAAGAAATTTGGCTCTTTTCTGTACATGCGTTTAACAGTATGTACTTAACGCAATGTGAACCTAGCCATAGCCAAAACCAGGAGAGGAACAATCAGAGGAAAAGTATAATAGAAACACGTCACCACGTCTGTATTTATCACCCACTCCCGGTTTTGGCTTACAAATACTGAGGTAAAATGCTGAACATGTGAACTCGGCCTTAGGATAGGCCATAAGGGTGTGTGCACACACTGCGGATTTTGCTGCGAATCCGCAGCGAATTGGCCGCTGCGGATTTGCAGTTTTCCATGCGTTTATAGTACCATGTAAACCTATGGAAAACAAAATCCGCAGTGCACATGCTGCGGAAAAAAAAATGTGCGGAAACGTAGAGTTGTTTATTCCGCAGCATGTCAATTCTTTGTGCGGACTCCGTAGCGGTTTACACCTGCTCCATAATAGGAATCCGCAAGTGTAAAACCGCAGGTGGAATCCGCTGTAAATCCACAGTAAATCCGCAGGTAAAATGCAGTGCTTTTTACCTGTGGATTTCTCAAAACAGGTGCGGAAAAATCCGCAGAGGTTTCATCTACGTGTGCACATACCCTTAATATCTAAGCAATGGTCAGTCCCCTTTAAGCACTGACATCAATCCAACACTAAAATGTAGATTCATCTTAACAGGCAGAGATTCCTGGTATGTTTTTATTATACAAAACGCTCCTATTCCAGATATATTAGTATATAGCAGGATGTTCTGTGGAGCAGCACACAAGAGCAGTCATAAAACATCCTGCAATTTGGTAACAGACTAAAAGAAATGTCAATTCTCTGAAAACTTTCTTGCTCCATTATCAGAACAATGCAGTACTCTGGAAAAGTCCTCTTGACTTGAAATATCCAGAGAATTTTGCCAGGTGACCTCTTTGGGGTGTTGTTCATGCTGTATTTGCATGAGAATGTTTCCAATTTGCATCTACTCTGATAAGTAACTCCTCCTGGAATTACCCCTTATCAGAGTAGATGACAATTCATCAGAATGCAAATTGGAAGCATTCTCATGCACACACATACGGCGTGAACAACACCCCAAAGAGGTCACCTGGCAAAATTCTCTGGATATTTCAAGTCAAGAGGACAGAACGGGCCAGTGTAGATCTGGTGAGGACTTCTAATGGTGGATTTGGGAATGTAGGGGAAAGTAGCCCAGTTTGGTTGGTATCCCCCCATAACATTGTGATGGCGACAGAATGTCAAATTTTGGAAACTATTCGGTTCTGGTTTTCCTTTGAAATACAAGCTAGACTTATTTTCTGTCAAATGGGCAGAAAAAGTTGTAGAAATGCTTGACATGTTCAAGAAAACAGAAGTTAGAAAATAAAAAAACATCGTCACACAGGAAGTCAAAATTTTATGAAATAATGTGTCCGAGTCATTTCCATTTAGAAATTTTATTATATACACATAGGTTGAAAAAAAATACTCCAAGTTCAACCCTTCTCCATACCGTCTCTGTATGGCTCGTAGGCTCTGCCTACATCCCACCCCTTAATAAGTGGCTGAATATTTACAAGAGAAAACAGGAACAGGTGCCCCCTCCCCCCAATAATAGATGAAGTCAAGAATATTATCTGCCGTCAGGTGTAAGGCTATGTGCACACGTCAGGATTTTGTCAGGATTTTTCCTCAGGTTTTGTAGCCAAAACCAGGAGTGGGTGATAAATGCAGAAGTGGTGCATATGTTTCTATTATACTTTTCCTCTAATTGTTCCACTCCTGGTTTTGGCTACAAATCCTGAGGAAAAATCCTGACAAAATCCTGACGTGTGCACATAGCCTAAAGGTACCTTCACACTAAACGACTTTGCAACGATAACGACAGCGATCCGTGACGTTGCAGCGTCCTGGATAGCGATATCGTTGTTTGACACGCAACAGCGATCTGGATCCTGCTGTGATATCGCTGGTCGTTGCTGAAAGTCCAGAACTTTATTTGGTCGTCAGATCGGCGTGTATCGTCGTGTTTGACAGCAAAAGCAACGATGCCAGCAATGTTTTACAATGGTAACCAGGGTAAATATCGGGTTACTAAGCGCAGGGCCGTGCTTAGTAACCCAATATTTACCCTGGTTACCATTGTAAAAGTTAAAAAAAACAAACAAAAAAACACACTACATACTCACCCTCTGATGTGTGTCACGTCCCCCGGCGTCCGCACTGCTGCTCAGAGCTTCCTGCACTGAATGTGTCAGTGCCGGCCGTAAAGCAAAGCACAGCGGTGACGTCACCGCTGTGCTTTAGGGCCGGCGCTTACACAGTGCAGGGAAGCTGAAGGCGAGGGACGCGACAGACACGGCAATGTAAGTATGTACTGTTTGTTTTTTTTTACATTTACGCTGGTAACCAGGGTAAACATCGGGTTACTAAGCGCGGCCCTGCGCTTAGTAACCCGATGTTTACCCTGATTACCCGGGGACTTCGGCATCGTTGGTCGCTGGAGAGCGGTCTGTGTGACAGCTCTCCAGCGACCACACAGCGACGCTGCAGCGATCGGCATCGTTGTCGATATCGCTGCAGCGTCGCTTAATGTGACGGTACCTTAAGACTAGAAAAACCTAACCTAAGATAATAAAAGCCTAATAGTACAAGAAGACTTAAAGGGACTCTGTCACCCCCTCCAGCCGTTATAAACTAAAAGAGCCACCTTGTGCAGCAGTAATGCTGCATTCTGACAAGGTGGCTCTTTTAGTTATTGGTGCAGTCAAAGCAGAAATAAAGCGTTTTATAATTTCGCAAAAATACCTGTCTTTAGTCCTGGAGGCAGGTCTTAACCCCCCTGCTGCACACGCCACACTGCCGTCACTCAAGGCTTCTTCAGCGCCAGGCGCCGCCCCCTCCGCGATGTTTTCAAATCAAATCCGGCGCCTGCGCCGTTTTGTTCTGCCTGGGGCAGGTGCAGTGAGCGCTGCTCGTCTGACCTCAGATGCAGTCTCGATCAGCTGAAGATACACAAGCTGTAAGGTGGGGGACCTGGGTGAGTGGCTGACACACGCAGTGCGAATGTCCAGGAATCCCAGCCCTGCACTGTGCATAATGCATAACACACTGCGGGGCTGGGATTCACAAGCTGGGCGGCCGCACAGGCGCAGTCTGCAAGACTGCATCTGAGGTCAGATGAGCAGCGCTCACTGCGCCTGCCCCAGGCAGAACAAAACAGCGCAGGCACCGGATTTGATTTGAAACCAGCGCGGAGGGGGCGGCGCCCGGCACCAAAGAAGCCTTGAGTGACGGCAGTGTGGCGTGTGCAGCAGGGGGGTTAAGACCTGCCTCCAGGACTAAAGACAGGCATTTTTGCGAAATTATAAAACGCTTTATTTCTGCTTTGACTGCACCAGTAACTAAAAGAGCCACCTTGTCAGAATGCAGCATTACTGCTGCACAAGGTGGCTTTTAGTTTCTAACGGCTGGAGGGGGTGACAGAGTCCCTTTAAGATATGAAGTGATAAGCCAAGTGACAGATCCCCCCCATAGTAATGTATGGGGTCTCCTATAGGTAGAAGCCCTTTTGTAAATCTGTCCAGTTTTCTGAGGATTAGTGAAAACACTATTCTGGCTGTTGTCACCTGTCACCTAACGTTACTCAAGTGAACAAGCTCATTTACACATGCATTTGTAAAAACAACAGAAATCAATGGTAAGCAAAGGGTACAGCGCGCCAAACGTACACCAGCCGTAACACTTGTCGAAAACATCCCAGATGGTTAATGGCACTGCATTATATAATCCGAACAACAGCTGCACCTGATAAGTGCACATCAAAGCCAACGGCGGCGTGAGCATCAAATCTGTGCAGAACATGGCCCCTTTGGCACAGATCGGTTACTAATTGACACGTTAACCCTTTCCGCTACTAGACATTGGGTACAGCCATCATTGACTGCTCTGCCACCAACGATCATAACACAGGAGTGGGATGTTCTCAGCGACTAGTGGTTGTACATAGACAGCCATCACATGGCTCCCACCAACTAAACAGATGCAAGGAATCCATTTTGAGCTGAGCACAGACCATTTTTTTCCCTCCTTTTCCCCCGCAAACACATATGAACAAATGTGATCAAACCAATTCAAGGGCACTGATAAAACGATCGATCAAGGGACATATTCTGTACGGGGAGCAGTGATCAGGTTATATCTGAGCAGCACGACCACAGAGAGGCGTGAAGTGCAGATACCTGTACGATTCTGGGAAATGGCTGTTTGTTTTGGTAAAAACAGAATAGGAGGTTACTTCTTTGCATAACAACACAGGTGGAGCAAAGTTATTACCTTCATACCCATAAAAGAAAACCCAGCCTGTCACATTGTGTAGCACAACCCACATAGTAGTTGTTATTGTAAGAGCTGTCAAGGAGACTCGGTCACGATCAGTTATTCTCAATGTCTCGTGTTCTGACGGAGACTTAAATATTTTGGTTTCATAAAAAAAAAAAATAAATAAAACAAAATTCAATGAAACAAACACAGATACAGGAACAACCACACACGTAGTACACAAGTACATTGCACACAGATACATTACCATCACCCAAGGCTGATCGTACACACATAGATACAGGGACATTACCATCACCCAAGGCTGATCATACACACATAGATACAGGGACATTACCATCACCCAAGGCGGATCGTACACACATAGATACAGGGACATTACCATCACCCAAGGCGGATCGTACACACATAGTTACAGGGACATTACCATCACCCAAGGCTGATCATACCCACATAGATAGAGGGACATTACCATCACCCAAGGCGGATCGTACACACATAGTTACAGGGACATTACCATCACCCAAGGCTGATCGTACACACATAGATACAGGGACATTACCATCACCCAAGGCTGATCATACACACATAGTTACAGGGACATTACCATCACCCAAGGCTGATCATACACACATAGATACAGGGACATTACCATCACCCAAGGCGGATCGTACACACATAGTTACAGGGACATTACCATCACCCAAGGCTGATCATACACACATAGATACAGGGACATTACCATCACCCAAGGCTGATCGTACACACATAGATACAGGGACATTACCATCACCCAAGGCTGATCGTACACACATAGTTACAGGGACATTACCATCACCCAAGGCTGATCATACCCACATAGATAGAGGGACATTACCATCACCCAAGGCTGATCATACACACATAGATACAGGGACATTACCATCACCCAAGGCTGATCATACACACATAGTTACAGGGACATTACCATCACCCAAGGCTGATCATACACACATAGATAGAGGGACATTACCATCACCCAAGGCTGATCATACACACAGTTACAGGGACATTACCATCACCCAAGGCTGATCATACACACATAGTTACAGGGACATTACCATCACCCAAGGCTGATCGTACACACATAGATACAGGGACATTACCATCACCCAAGGCTGATCATACACACATAGATACAGGGACATTACCATCACCCAAGGCTGATCATACACACATAGTTACAGGGACATTACCATCACCCAAGGCTGATCATACACACATAGATACAGGGAATACAGGGACATTACCATCACCCAAGGCTGATCATACACACATAGATACAGGGACATTACCATCACCCAAGGCTGATCATACACACAGTTACAGGGACATTACCATCACCCAAGGCTGATCATACACACATAGATACAGGTACATTACCATCACCCAAGGCTGATCATACACACATAGATACAGGGAATACAGGGACATTACCATCACCCAAGGCTGATCATACACACATAGATACAGGGACATTACCATCACCCAAGGCTGATCATACACACATAGATACAGGGAATACAGGGACATTACCATCACCCAAGGCTGATCATACACACATAGATACAGGGACATTACCATCACCCAAGGCTGATCATACACACAGTTACAGGGACATTACCATCACCCAAGGCTGATCATACACACATAGATACAGGTACATTACCATCACCCAAGGCTGATCATACACACATAGATACAGGGAATACAGGGACATTACCATCACCCAAGGCTGATCATACACACATAGATACAGGTACATTACCATCACCCAAGGCTGATCATACACACATAGATACAGGTACATTACCATCACCAAGGCTGATCATACACACATAGATACAGGTACATTACCATCACCCAAGGCTGATCATACACACATAGATACAGGTACATTACCATCACCCAAGGCTGATCATACACACATAGTTACAGGTACATTACCATCACCCAAGGCTGATCATACACACATAGATACAGGGAAATTACCATCACCCAAGGCTGATCGTACACACATAGTTACAGGTACATTACCATCACCCAAGGCTGATCATACACACATAGATACAGGGAAATTACCATCACCCAAGGCTGATCGTACACACATAGATACAGGGACATTACCATCACCCAAGGCTGATCATACACACAGTTACAGGGACATTACCATCACCCAAGGCTGATCGTACACACATAGATACAGGGACATTACCATCACCCAAGGCTGATCGTACACATGAAGGGTTTAATCAAGTCTTGAGATATCATTTTTGAAAACCAAAAATCATTTATGGATCATGATTACATTTCTCACCTTTTTTTTCCTCTTTTAATTAATCCTATTTGAAGTCACAATACCCGTCAGTGAACCAATTAGAACTATTTACTAATAATAAAAAAAATATGGGAAGGGGAAACCAACAGTTGAGGCGTCCTCCGACTAAAAGGAAATCCCAAATAGTGCCCCAAAAGAACAGCAAAAAAAACAACAAGGCTGACACCAAAACCAGAGAAATAAGCACCAGTCCAGCTGAAGGCAGCAGTGACAGCAGGAATAACTGTGCATCAGGCGGGGGCTTCCTACCCCAAGAGGAAAGCATTATTTAAACTGAGGGCTGCTCACACCCCTCACCCAGGGAGGGGGCTTCACTTGTTGTCCTCTTCTATAGAACCACGAGAAATACAAGGTTACAGAATGGTTATTAGGCATGTCCCCCATCAGAGCAGGGCAGGAGGTGTGAGCAGTGCGATGAAGTCTGTGCGATAAACAAGCGATCAGATCGCCAGGAATGATCGCACACATCGCCAGTAACGATCGCACACATCGCCAGTAATGATCGCACACATCGCCAGTAATGATCGCACACATCGCCAGTAATGATCGCACACATCGCCAGTAATGATCGCACACATCGCCAGTAATAATCGCACACATCGCCAGTAATAATCGCACACATCGCCAGTAACGATCGCACACATCGCCAGTAATAATCGCACACATCGCCAGTAATAATCGCACACATCGCCAGTAACGATCGCACACATCGCCAGTAATAATCAAACACGTCGCCAGTAATATCGCACAGGCTTACCTTGCTTTGGATGCACCAGAGGCTCTTCTCTCTGCACTTGGGTGATGATACAGCTGCTTTCCATCTAATACTTGCACGGATCCAGTGCTGATCGCGTCTTCCCAGATCTGATCTGCAGATCTCCACCCTAGCGATCTCCCTCCAAGTCCCCGACTGTCTCCCTCTCACTATCCGCTCCTATCCCGCCTAATGCGCTCACAGCGAGGCCGGCAGCGGAGGAGGAAGCCCTGCACAGCACATATAGCGCATACATACACAGGCGGGTCCCAGCCCAAATATCAGAATTGGTTCAACATGGAGAATCCAGACTAAGAGAAGCAAAACAACAGAGGAAATAGGACAGCGGCAGTTTCAAGGTCCCCCCAATACTATAGATAAACAACCTTCCCAGATCTGCCTCTTCTGCGCTGCAAACCCCTCTGGAGCTGCACCCCGGGAACGTAACTTGGCTTACAATTAAAGGCTATGCTCGTCAGAGCGGAGAAAATAAAAGATTTCGTGGAAATTAAGCTTTGTTTTCCTAGAGCAGGGCTGTGCGAGCGGGGAGACTTGAAACCGCTGCTGCCTGGGATTGGCTGGAAGCTCTGTGGGCAGTATAAAAGGGCGGGATTGTACGCTGCAGTGTTTATCTAACGACATTCCAGCGCAGGAGCCCAGTGCAGCTAATGGCTGAGCACAAAGGCGGCAGTGGCGGTGGTGGCAGCGCCGACCTGCTCTGGAGTCACTCCCCGCCTTGTCCTCCTGGTGCACGGCGTCAGCTGCACTGGGCAGAGGGCGTCTAACGCCCAGAGTCCGGGCCATGGCCGACGTCTAGCACCCAGACTTATTATTACACGTCCTGTCTTCTGAGGAGAATGGCTCCTGTCACTCCTCAGTCCTAGGCTGTCCCTAGGTGTACAAGCTGGCCAAGAAAAGTTATAAACACTCATGGTGTGGAAATACCGTAAAATTAGTTTAATTAGGCATCTGTAAAACATGAGACGTGGCTGATTATTACGGTTTCTGCGTTTTATTTTATTCACCTATACCTATATAGCGCTATTAATTCCCCAGCACTTTACATACATTGTCACCACTGTCCCCATGGAGACTCACAATCTAAATTCCCTATCAGTATGTCTTTGGAGTGTGGGAGGAAACCAGACGAAATGCACCCAAACAGGAGGAGAACATAAGCACTCCTTGCAGATGTTGTCCTTGGGATTTGAACCTAGGGCTGCAATGTTAACCACTGAGCCACTCCACTGCGCACCAGATACTTGAACCACATTTCAGTACCCGGAGCGGAGTTGGCGATTTCAGCTACCACACAGAAGCTCCGAATTCAGCTGCACCAAACTAACAACCTTGTAGTGAAAACTACATCATGGTGCTTATGCACAACATCTTGGAATATTGCAAAATGTTTACACAATGCAAAGCTGCGCAAAATTGCTGCGACTTCTGGCATTTTCACACCAGTTTTGGCCAGCTCTGACAAAATAGACAGAACTGCGGCGGGGTGTCTGCCGCACAAACTCATTAAAAGTTGTGACGTACTTTACTCTGGAAATGTTACTCCAGTCCTTGACTGGATTATTATTTCCTGTGAGGCACACGCTGCTGAGGAGATGCTCCCAATTTAGTAAGTAGCATGCGTCTCTTAACGAATTAGGCTACGTTCACATTTGCGTTGTGCGCCGCAGCGTCGGCGCCGCAACGCACAACGCAAACAAAAACGCAGCAAAACGCATGCACAACGCTGCGTTTTGCGCCGCATGCGTCCTTTTTTTGATTGATTTTGGACGCAGCAAAAATGCAACTTGCTGCGTCCTCTGCGCCCGGACGCGTGCGCCGCAGTGACGCGTGCAGCGCAAAACGCAAGTGCGACGCATGTCCATGCGCCCCCATGTTAAATATAGGGGCGCATGACGCATGCGGCGACGCTGCGGCGCAGACCGCAAATGTGAACGTAGACTTAGGGTGTGTTTCCACAGTCAGGAACCATCAGCACTTTAGACCCAGGTTCATCGGTCCTTATAAGATTGTGACCATAGTCAATCATGTTGCATATGCCTCTTCATGAATCAGGAGTGACTGACTCCAGTATGCTGTCTTTTGGCGTAAACAACATTGGTCTTGATGAATTGGGCCCATAATGTATCACTAAGCATATATACTCACCTATAAGCTCCAGCTCTGCACCCAAATACCTGTTCCATTCTGGGCACTCCACCTGGCAGGTTTCTATCTATGAGGCATTGTGATGATGGTCTCTGTACATTGACACTTTTTTGTGCTACAAATAAATCATGTCTTTTAAAGATTTTATAATTGTTGGCTAAACAAAAAAATAACCAAAAACCGCAATAAGGTAATTCACATCAGAAAGAGATGAGCCCAGGAAATATCCCTGGAATAAATGAACACTTTTTACACCATTTTTCAAAAACTATACTCCTTGTGCAGAGGCGTAGCTAGGGTTTCAACTTAGGGGCGGCGAAACATCTGAGTGGGCCCCTAACCAGCTAACCCTGATTACAGTTACGGTTGCACACTCTAATTGTGAATATAGGGGAACCTCAGAATATGACCGCTCTGTTATTGAAAATAAATCTATATACAAAAACTAACATTGATTTTACCGCCATATTGTGATCATATGCAACTTTGATGGTTGCAATACTCTGAGTGCCCCTATAACCATACAGTAATGCTTAAGTGCCCACTTTACATTTTATAATGTCCCATAAGTTCCCTCATGTACTGATCCATTATACACAGTATGGTGAGCTCAAAGCTTCCATATACACAGTATAAGGCCCCCACAGCTCCCCTATACACAGTATGGTGATTCTATAACTCCCCGATACACAGTATGATGTTCTCACTGCTTCTCTTTACACAGTATAATGCTGACAGAGCTCCACTATAGAAAGTATAATGCCCCCCAGAGCTCCCCTATATACAGTGTAATGGGCCAACAGCTCCCATATGCACAATATGCCTTCACAGCTCCCTATACACAGTATGGTGGGTCCACCGCTCCCTTATAAACAGTATGATGGGCCTGCAGCTTCTGTCAAACAGTATGATGTCCCTTAGTTCCCCTGTACACAGTATGAGGGGGCCACAGCTTCCTAATACACAGTATGATGAGCCCATAGCTCCCTTATCACAGTATGATGGGCCCGCAGCTCCCTTATACACAGTATGATGGACCCACAGCTCCCTTATACACAGTATGATGGGCCCACAGCTCCCTTATCACAGTATGATGGGCCCGCAGCTCCCTTATCACAGTATGATGGGCCCGCAGCTCCCTTATCACAGTATGATGGGCCCGCAGCTCCCGTATCACAGTAAGATGAGCCCGCAGCTCCCTTATACACAGTATGATTGGCCCGCAGCTTCCTTATACACAGTATGATGGGCCCGCAGCTTCCTTATACACAGTATGATGGGCCCGCAGCTCCCTTATACACAGTATGATGAGCCCACAGCTCCCTTATCACAGTATGATGGGCCCGCAGCTCCCTTATCACAGTATGATGGGCCCGCAGCTCCCTTATCACAGTATGATGGGCCCGCAGCTCCCTTATCACAGTAAGATGAGCCCGCAGCTCCCTTATACACAGTATGATTGGCCCGCAGCTTCCTTATACACAGTATGATGGGCCCGCAGCTTCCTTATACACAGTATGATGGGCCCGCAGCTCCCTTATACACAATATGATGGGCCCGCAGCTCCCTTATACACAGTATGATGGGCCCGCAGCTCCCTTATACACAGTATGATGGGCCCGCAGCTCCCTTATACACAGTATGATGGGCCCACAGCTTCCTTATACACAGTATGATGGGCCCGCAGCTCCCTTATACACAGTATGATGGGCCCGCAGCTCCCTTATACACAGTATGATGGGCCCGCAGCTCCCTTATACACAGTATGATGGGCCCGCAGCTCCCTTATACACAGTATGATTGGCCCGCAGCTTCCTTATACACAGTATGATGGGCCCACAGCTCCCTTATACACAGTATGATGGGCCCGCAGCTTCCTTATACACAGTATGATGGGCCCGCAGCTCCCTTATACACAGTATGATGGGCCCGCAGCTCCCTTATACACAGTATGATGGGCCCGCAGCTCCCTTATACACAGTATGATGGGCCCGCAGCTTCCTTATACACAGTATGATGGGCCCGCAGCTCCCTTATACACAGTATGATGGGCCCGCAGCTCCCGTATACATAGTATGATGGGCCCGCAGCTCCCTTATACACAATATGATGGGCCCGCAGCTCCCTTATACACAGTATGATGGGCCCGCAGCTCCCGTATACATAGTATGATGGGCCCGCAGCTCCCTTATACACAATATGATGGGCCCGCAGCTCCCTTATACACAGTATGATGGGCCCGCAGCTCCCTGTCATGATTTGGCAGTCTGCAGTCACATAAAGTGACTGCAGACATTTATTCCAAACCTTTATCAACTTTATAGTAATAAATTTGTTATTATTAAATTATTAAAGGGCCACTGTCACCCCCTCCAGCCGTTATAAACTAAAAGAGCCACCTTGTGCAGCAGTAATGCTGCATTCTAACAAGGTGGCTCTTTTAGTTTTAGGTGCATGTATTACCAAAATAAAGCGTTTTATATTTTCGCCAAAATACCTGTCTTTATCCAGGGAGGCGGGTCCTCACCCCCTGCTTGTAACGCCACATTGCCGTCACTCAAATCTTCAGGGGCTCCGGGCCCTGCCCCCTCCGCGCTGTTTACCCATGAAATCCGGTGCCTGCGCTGTGTATCGCTGTTTGGTGTAGGCGCAGTAAGCTCTGGCCGTCTGACGTCACAGCCAGGCTTGCAGACTGCGCATGTGCGGCCGCCCTGCTTGTGAATCCCAGCCCCGCACTGAATGCATAACACACTGCGGGGCTGGGATTACCAAGGTGGGTGGCCGCACTCGCCGCACATGCGCAGTCTGCAAGACTGGCTGTGACGTCAGACGGCCAGAGCTTACTGCGCCTGCACCAAACAGCGATACACAGCGCAGGCGCTGGATTTCCTGGGTAAACAGCGCTGAGGGGACGGTGCCCGGCATTGAGTGACGGCAATGTGGCGTTACAAGCAGGGGGTGAGGACCCGCCTCCCTGGATAAAGACAGGTATTTTGGCGAAAATATAAAACGCTTTATTTTGGTAATACATGCACCTAAAACTAAAAGAGCCACCTTGTTAGAATGCAGCATTACTGCTGCACAAGGTGGCTCTTTTAGTTTATAACGGCTGGAGGGGGGTGACAGTGGCCCTTTAAAGCACCACTATAGCAGGGTTTTTTTCCACCGCCAGAGTGGTGTTTTAAGCACAAGTCCCCTGCCCTGGTCATTTACTCATCCTCCGGCGTATTCACTATTTTGTGGCACTGCTGCAGTGCCGCTGCTCAAACTTGTGAGCGCAGCTTCTGACAGGCCAGAAGTGAGAAGCTATGTCACAAGCGCTCAATGTAAGACTATGAGGCTATGTGACCACGTTGCGGATTCAACGTCAACCACAGGTAAAACGTGCTGTGTTTTACTTGTGTATTTACTGTGGATTTCCTGTGTTTTTTGTGAGGATTTCGCCTGCGTTTTACCACCTGCGGATTCCTATACAGGAGCAGGTGTAAAACGCTGCGGAATCCGCAAAAATAATTGACATGCTGTGAAAAATACAACGCAGCGTTTCTGTGTGGTATTTTCCGCACCATGTGCACTGCGGATTTGGTTTTCTATAGGTTTACATGGTGCTGTACACCGCATGGAAAACTGCTGTGAATCCTCACCATGTGCACATAGCCTGAGAGTGAGAAATAGGCCAGAACGAGGCTCCCACAGACTCACACTGATTAGTGACCTCTGCGCTGCTCCATAAAACACTGGAGCCTCGGACAGGTCACAAACTGCAGGAGACGGAGCCGAGCGGAGACAAAAACAGATGAAAACGCCAGAAGGTGAGTATCAGACAGGGGGCAGGGGACGTGGATATTCAGCACCGCTCCAGCAATGAAATAAAAAAAAACGCTGGAGTGGTGCTGTAAATGTGATGCAGCTCTTGGTTACTGTATGGGGACTTCGTATACTAATACTCATAAAGACCCAGGTGGTATGTATCAAAAGCCCCGTACCCCCCATCTCCAGCCTCCCCAGACAGCAAATATTACATGTGATGGATCACATATAATATCATAACAAAACATTATAATATTCAGCCCCCAGTGACCTGTCCCCCCTCCCCCACTTCAGCCCCAATGCCCCCATCATCTCACATCCACCCCCTCAGTGCCCTGTCCCCCTCACCCACTTTCAGCCCCCACAATACCCCAACGGTCTCACATTCACATCACAGTGACATACCTGAATCTAATAAACCTAATAAGTTCCATCCCCACTTACTGATAAAGTTTGCAGGCAGGATCAGGAAGTGTCTAGGTGAACGGCAAGGTGTGGGCACTAGGACCCAGCGTGCCTGAGCCAATCCCAGCGTGCACAGAGTGAAGACGAAAACTGCAGCCAGGAAAAACTTCATGATCAGGTCAGACGGGCGAAACCATTCACTGCAGGAGGGAGACTGCTGCCGGCCACTGTGCGAGCAGCGTGCAGAGTCTTCCTCAGATGGGAGCAGACATACTGCTCTGCTCCTATGCGGTGTTCTGCCTCCTCACAGTAGTGGCCCTGGCTCCCGGTGGGCCCCTTCATGTGACAGGGCCCGGGGCGATGGCCCCCTCTGCCCCCCCAGTAGCTACTCTACGGTCCTTGTGTAACGTTTTGCAAGCCTTTTAAGAAATGCAATATTTATGACTGCAACAACAAAATTGCATATGTTGTTAAAGGGAACCTGTCAACTGGCTTTCCCCATATAAAATGCGACCACCGCCATAAAGGCCTCTTTTACAGCATACTAGAATGCAATAAAAAAAAATTCCCCAATCCCCAGATCCTAAAAAAGACCTTTTATTATACTCAGACATTGTTGTCCAGGCTGTTGGGCGTCCCTGGTCTTGATCTAGTACTTCCTCTCTTCCTTCAGTCGCCGTCCTCCTTCCCTGCTTCATGTACACGATGCATACAAGGGCATCATAGTGTCCCCCAATTATGCTCCTACGCAAGCGCATTTCTTTCTGCCAAGTGCAGCGCACAGTACTGAAAATGTGCATTCGCTGTGAAAGGCCAAAGTGCCCTGGTGACCCAGAAGTAAAGCTTGTGCATTCCCACTACAGTGCTTTGCTCTGCCCTCGGCAGGCTAAAGAGAAGTGTGCTTGCGCAGGAGCGCAGTTGGGGGGGCACTGTGTGGATGACGTAAGACTCGTCATCCACTTTGAGCAGGGAAGGGGGATGGCAATTGAAGGCCGAGAGGAGGTGTTGCATCAAAACCAGAGACTCGAATTGGACCAGACTGCGCCATCTGTGAGTATAATAAAAGGTCTTTTTTGGCATCTGCAGAGGAGATTGGGGACTTTTTTACCGCATTCTAGTATGCTGTAAAACAGACCTTAACGGTGGTAGGCGTACTTTATATGGCGGAAATTCTGTTGATAGGTTCCTTTTAAGCATTCACTCGACACTGGCAAATTTGTGTGCATATTCATTGACTACAATACCTGCATATCAATATTAACATTTGCAAGCTTGAAAAATAAAGAGATTTTTAATTTTATTATTTATTGCTCATTGCCTAGGTTATCAGCCATTGCTAACAGACTGGTCTCCTAGGCAAGGAACGATGCTCTTGCACGTTTTTATGTAGAGCTTGTAAGTACTGCTCTGAAGCTCGCCGAATTGCTTCAGTGACCTTGTACTCATCCGATGCTGCACATAGGGTGCACAATTCGGGCCTCGCCACAACAGTGCCACTGGTCTGAACTGTTAGTTAATTAAGAGTGCACTCTTTCCTCGATGAGCAAGAAGACAGGGTGTATAAGGACAGACTGCTCTTGTTCGATAACAGGAAAGCCCTTTAATTATACGTTTTGTGAGAATATGTATGATCAGGGACCAGTGTGCATGTGCATTAAAGGGGTATTCCCATCTTCAAAGATGGGAATACCTCTTTAAGTATGATGCAAGCACATAAAAATGTTCCAATAGTAGTTCCCAAAACACAGCAGGCATCAATCATTAACTAAAGTACAGTCGTAGACAAAAAATTTTGAACCGGACACATTTTGGTTTCCACAAAGTCTGTTGCTTCAATTTTTTTCATGCTAGATTGTCTCTCCTTTAAAACGAAAGACATGATATTGCATGCATTCTAACTAATTTGTACATAGGTGAAAAATGTTTATAGTTTTGAAAAGTTACAAAAAACCAAGCAAACAATGGATATTATATGAAATTAATTTACTTATCAGTGGTGTTTGATGACAGAGTGAAGCAAGATTGTAAGATGTGAGGCCTGGCTTAGAAGAAGTTATTTCAGAGGTCTACACTGGGGACGATGAGGGCATCATACAAGCATTTATGTTAACTCAAGGTTAAGGACAGAACGGATTTAAAGGGGACCTGTCACCCCCCCCCCCCCCCCCAGGCGTTTGAAACTAAAAGAGCCACCTTGTGCAGCAGTAATGCTGCATTCTGACAAGGTGGCTCTTTAATTCATTGGTGCTGTAACTGCAGAGGAGGCGGCGCCCGGCGCCAAGAAGACTTGAGTGACGGCTGTGTGGCGTCTGCAGCAGAGGGGGAAAGGCCTGCCTCCTCAGCGCTGTTTTGAAATCAGCCGGCGCGTGCGCTCTTTTGTCATGCCTTGGGCAGGCGCAGTGAGTGCTGCCCGTCCTCTGTCCTCATATGCAGTCTAGCTGACTGCGCCTGTGCGGCCGCCCTGCCTGTGAATCCCAATTTCAAAACAGCGGTGAGGAGGCGGCGCCCGGTGCCAAGAAGACTTGAGTGACAGCTGTGTGGCGTCTGCAGCAGGGGGGGGAAACGCCTGCCTCCAGGACTGAAGAAAGGTATTTGGGACAAATTACAAAACGGATTATTTCTGCAGTTACAGCACCAATAACTAAAAGAGCCACCTTGTCAGAATGCAGCATTACTGCTGCACAAGGTGGCTCTTTTAGTTTCAAACACCTGGGGGGGGGGGGTGACAGGTTCCCTTTAAGAAATATTTGTGAGGTGGAGGCTTGCATGTGTGGTTAAAAGGAAAGGGCTTCAATAAAGTTTATCCTGAGGCAATGGATAATTAGATAACTGAGATCTTGAAAATATAAATCGCAGAGAGATAACATGAATAAGGTTTTGTGTCTTTAGTGTAAAAATGGTATGGAAAGTCCTGGGATTTTCTAAGCTGTCAGGACAAAGTCTTAGGCCGGGTGCCCACGATACAGTGTTGAATGCAGCTAAATCAGCATGTGTTCCCTGAACCGTGCGGATTCACCAAGTCCAATACAATATATAAATGTATATAGATGACATGTCTGGAAAGATGCGCCACATGTCTGTCTCCGCGGGTGAGCCGCGTGCATCTGAGGACGCATAGCGGACATGGGATTTCTTGAAATCCCATCCACTATGCTGTAACATCTGGACGCTGCAATCCATAGCAACTCCGGATCATGGGCACATACCCTTAAGGAATGCCAACAGAGACACACTAAATGTTTAGTTGGTGACAAATGAGGGTATTTCATGTCTGTAGTCTGTTTTTAGGGATTTCACACTGATACTAACAACCAAGCTTTTATCTCAATATCTAATTACTCCTAAGGCAGATGATCTCTTTTATACACTGCTCAAAAAATAAAGGGAACAATAAAATCCCACATCTTAGATATCACTGAATGAAATATTCCAGTTGTAAATCTTTATTCATTACATAGTGGAATGTGTTGAGAATAATAAAACCTAAAAATTATCAGCATAAATCACAACTAATATCCCACGGAGGTCTGCAGTTGGAATGATGCTCAAAATCAAAGTGGAACATGAAGTTACAGGCTGATCCAATTTCAGTGGAAATGCCTCAAGACAAGGAAATGATGCTCAGTAGTATGTGTGGCCTCCACATGCCTGTATGATCTCCTTACAATGCCCGGGCATGCTCCTGATGAGGCGGCACATGGTCTCCTGAGGGATCTCCTCTCAGACCTGGACTAAAGCATCTGCTGCCAACTCCTGGACAGTCTGTGGTGCAACGTGAAGTTGGTGGACGGTGCGAGACATGATGTCCCAGATGTGTTCAATCGGATTCAGGTCTGGGGAACAGGCGGGCCAGTCCATAGCTTTAATGCCATCATCTCACAGGAACTGCTGACACACTCCACCCACATGAGGTCTGGCATTGTCCTGCATTAGGAGGAACCCAAGGCCAAACCAGCATGTGGTCTCACAAGGGGTCTGAGGATCTCATCTCGGTACCTAATAGCAGTCAGTCTACCTCTGGCAAGCACATGGAGGGCTGTGCGGCCTGACAAGGAAATGCCACCCCACACCATTACTGACCCACTGCCAAACCGGTCATGCTGAAGGATGTTGCAGGCAGCAGATCGCTCTCCACGGCGTCTCCAGACTCTGTCACGTCTGTCACATGTGCTCAGTGTGAACCTGCTTTCATCTGTGAAGAGCACAGGGCGCCAGTGGCGTATTTGCCAATCCTAGTGTTCTGTGGCAAATGCCAAGCGTCCTGCACGGTGTTGGGCTGTGAGCACAACCCCCTTCTGTGGACGTCGGGCACTCAGACCATTCTCATGGAGTCGGTTTCTAACCGTTTGTGCAGACACATGCACATTTTTGGCCTGCTGGAGGTCATTTTGCAGGGCTCTGGCAGTGCTCCTCCTGTTCCTCCTTGCACAAAGGCTCAGTTAGCGGTCCTGCTGCTGGGTTGTTGCCCTCCTACGGCCCCCTCCACGTCTCCTGGTGTACTGGCCAGTCTCCTGGTAGCTCCTCCAGCCTCTGGACACGGCGCTGACAGACACAGCAAACCTTCTTGCCACAGCTCGCATTGATGTGCCATCCTGGATGAGCTGCACTACCTGAGCCACTGGTGTGGGTTGTAGAGTCCGTCTCATGCTACCACGAGTGTGAAAGCACAACCAACATTCAAAAGTGACCTTTCTCAGAATTATACTTAACCCATGAGGTGAGATCTTGCATGGAGCCCTAGACCGAGGAAGATTGACAGTCATCTTGTGTTTCTTCCATTTTCTAATAATTGCTGCCTTTTCACCAATCTGCTTGCCTATTGTCCTGTAGCCCATTCCAGCCTTGTGCATGTCTACTATTTTGTCCCTGGTGTCCTTAGACAGCTCTTTGGACTTGGCCATGGTGGAGAGGTTGGAGTGTGTTATGGACTGGTGATTTAGAAGCGACATGCTACTAGCTCTGAGCAGGTGGTAACTATACAGACCGCAGTTCCTGATCTTAACACAACACTAGCAGTAGCCGTGGGATGTTCCTGTCACTCCCTGGACACCTCGTCACAGCCGGAGAACTAGCTACCCCTAAAGGTAGAAACAGGAAAGCTATCTTGCCTCAGAGAAAATCCCCAAAGGATAGGACAGCCCCCCACAAATAATGACTGTGAGAGGAGAGGGAAATGACATATGTAGTATGAAACAAGATTTAGCAAAGGAGGCCACTTCTAGCTAGATAGATAGTACAGGAAAGAACACTGTGCGGTCAGTAATAAAAACTAGAAAAAGTCCACCGCAGAGAAATGCAAAAATCTCCACACCTGACTAAAGGTGTGGAGGGCAAAATCTGCTGCCCAGAGCTTCCAGCTTAGCTGAATAGATCCATACTGATAAGCTGGACAAATGAGCAAAACATAGAATGTGCTGAACAATAAGTCCACAACAAGTGGACTGCAAAAGGACAAGCAAGGACTTATCTTTGCTGAAAGGATCAGAGTGTCAGGGAAATCCAAAAGAGCAATGACCCCAAGCAGGAACAATTGACAACTGGCATTGATTGAGGCATAAGGCCAGACTAAAATAGCCGAGCCAGAAAGACGATCAGTGGAAGCAGCTGCTGATGCTAAATCCAAGAAGCAGCTATACCACTCAGAACCACAGGAGGGAGCCCAAGAGCAGGATTCACAAAAGTGCTACTTACAACCACCGGAGGGAGCCCAAGAGCGGAATTCACAACAGTACCCCCCCCTTGAGGAGGGGTCACCGAACCCTCACCAGAGCCCCCAGGCCGATCAGGACGAGCCAAGTGAAAAGCACGAACCAAATCGGCAGCATGGACATCGGAGGCAACCACCCAAGAATTATCTTCCTGGCCATAACCCTTCCACTTGACAAGATACTGAAGCCTCCGCCTCGAAAAACGAGAATCCCAAATTTTCTCAACCACATATTCCAACTCCCCCTCAACCAACACCGGGGCAGGAGGATCAACAGAGGGAACAACGGGTACCACATATCTCCGCAACAAAGATCTATGGAAAACATTGTGGATGGCAAAAGAGGCAGGAAGGGCCAAACGAAAAGACACTGGATTGATAATCTCAGAAATCTTATAAGGACCAATAAACCGAGGCTTGAACTTAGGGGAAGAAACCTTCATAGGAACATGACGAGAAGATAACCAGACTAAATCCCCCACACGAAGCCGAGGACCAACACACCGACGGCGGTTAGCAAAACGCTGAGCCTTTTCCTGAGACAACGTCAAATTGTCTACCACATGAGTCCAAATCTGCTGTAACCTGTCCATCACAGAATCTACACCAGGACAATCAGAAGGCTCAACCTGCCCTGAAGAAAAACGAGGATGGAAACCAAAATTACAAAAAAAAGGCAAAACCAAAGTAGCCGAACTGGCCCGATTATTAAGGGCAAACTCGGCCAACGGCAAGAAAGCCACCCAATCATCCTGATCAGCAGACACAAAGTGTTATGATCCGGTGGTAGGATCTCAAAACTGACCTGATACATATAACCAGAATGTTAGGACAAGTTCTGGGGATGTGGAAGCTATACTGACCGCAATCCTCATCCTATCCAACACACTAAAGGCAGCCGTGGAGCGTTACCTAAAAACCTAGACGCCTCTTCACAGCCTGAGAAACTGACTGCCCCTAGAGAGAAAGCAAAGACCTCACTTGCCTCAGAGAAATAACCCCAAAGTTATAGACAGTCCCCCACAAATAATAACGGTGAGTTAAGGGGAAAATACAAACGTAGAAATGAAACAGGTTTAGCAAATGAGGCCCGCTAACACTAGATAGACAGAAAATAGATAGTTTTTGTACTGACCGCACAGATTCCTATCAAAAATAAACCACGCAGAGAATACAAGAACCCCCACACCGACTCACGATGTGAGGGGCGCACTCTGCACAACAGAACTAACCAGCAAGCAAAAAATCACATAAAAGCAAGCTGGACTGAACTCATCATATACTGAGAAACGTTTTCAAGGAAATAATGAGCAAAATGAACAAGCAAACTTAGCTTCTCCAGCAGGAGACTGGTCACAAGGAAAATTCAGGAGAGCTCAGAATCAGGACTGAATACACCGACAGCAGGCAACAAATGAAGGTCCAGGTGAGTTAAATAGGCCCAGCATAGAAGGAAATGAAGCGGCTGAGCCCAGCAATATCGCTAAAAACCACTAGAGGGAGCCCAAGAACAAACTCACACAGTACCACTCATGACCACAGGAGGGAGCCCGAGAACGGAATTCACAACAACAAAGCATCTCAAATAGGTTTCCAAGGTTTGATTAGTTCGCTCAGTTTGGCCATTTGTCTGAGGATGGAACGCCGAAGAAAAAGACAAATTAATGCCCATCCTAGCACAAAAGGCCCTCCAAAACCTGGAAACAAACTGGGAACCTCTGTCAGACACAATATTCTCCGGAATGCCATGCAAACGAACAACATGCTGAAAAAACAATGGAACCAAATCAGAGGAGGAAGGCAATTTAGGCAAAGGTACCAAATGGACCATTTTAGAGAACCGGTCACAAACCACCCAGATAACAGACATCCTCTGGGACACAGGAAGATCCGAAATAAAATCCATGGAAATATGCATCCAGGGCCTCTCAGGGACAGGCAAAGGCAAAAGCAACCCACTAGCGCGGGAACAGCAAGGCTTAGCCCGGGCACAAGTCCCACAGGACTGCACAAAAAAACGCACATCCCGCGACAAGGAAGGCCACCAAAAGGACCTAGCAACCAAATCTCTGGTACCAAAAATTCCAGGATGTCCGGCCAACACTGAACAATGGACCTCAGAAATTACCTTACTTGTCCATCTATCAGGAACAAACAGCTTCCCCACAGGACAGCGGTCAGGTTTATCAGCCTGAAATTCTTGAAGCACCCGCCGTAAATCAGGGGAGATGGCAGAAAGAATCACCCCTTCCCTAAGAATGCCAACTGGCTCAAGAACTCCAGGAGAATCAGGCAAAAAACTCCTAGAGAGGGCATCCGCTTTAACATTCTTAGATCCCGGAAGATATGAAACCACAAAATCGAAACAGGAGAAAAACAGGGACCATCGAGCCTGTCTAGGGTTCAGCCGCTTTGCCGACTTGAGGTAAATCAGATTCTTATGATCGGTCAAGACCACAACGCGGTGCTTGGCTCCCTCAAGCCAATGTCGCCACTCCTCAAATGCCCACTTCATGGCCAATAACTCCCGATTGCCGACATCATAATTGCGTTTCGCAGGCGAAAACTTTTGGGAAAAAAAGGCACATGGTTTCATCAAGGAACCATCAGAATTCCTCTGTGACAAAACGGCCCCTGCCCCAATCTCAGAAGCGTCAACCTCAACCTGAAAAGGAAGAGACACATCCGGCTGACGCAAGACAGGGGCAGAAGTAAATCGGCGCTTAAGCTCCTGAAAGGCCTCAACAGCCTCAGAGGACCAATTTGTCACATCAGCGCCTTTCTTCGTCAAATCGGTCAGGGGCTTAACCACACTAGAGAAGCTGGCAATGAAACGGCGATAAAAATTAGCAAAGCCCAAAAATTTCTGAAGGCTCTTCACAGATGTGGGTTGAATCCAGTCATGAATGGCTTGGACCTTAACAGGATCCATTTCTATAGACGAAGGAGAAAAAATAAACCCCAAAAAAGAGACCTTCTGAACTCCAAATAGGCACTTAGACCCCTTCACAAATAGAGCATTATCACAAAGGATCTGGAATACCATCCTGACCTGCTTCACATGAGACTCCCAATCATTGGAAAAAATCAAAATATCATCCAAATACACAATCAAGAATTTATCAAGATAATTGCGGAAAATGTCATGCATGAAGGACTGAAATACAGAAGGAGCATTAGAAAGCCCGAAAGGCATCACCAGGTATTCAAAATGGCCTTCGGGCGTATTAAATGCAGTTTTCCATTCGTCACCCTGTTTAATACGAACAAGATTATATGCCCCTCGAAGGTCAATCTTGGTAAACCAACTAGCCCCCTTAATCCGAGCAAACAAATCAGAGAGCAAAGGTAAGGGGTATTGGAATTTGACCGTGATCTTATTAAGAAGACGATAATCAATACAGGGTCTCAAGGAGCCATCCTTGTTGGCAACAAAAAAGAATCCTAGTGTTCTGTGGCAAATGCCAAGCGTCCTGCACGGTGTTGGGCTGTGAGCACAACCCCCTTCTGTGGACGTCGGGCACTCAGACCATTCTCATGGAGTCGGTTTCTAACCGTTTGTGCAGACACATGCACATTTTTGGCCTGCTGGAGGTCATTTTGCAGGGCTCTGGCAGTGCTCCTCCTGTTCCTCCTTGCACAAAGGCTCAGTTAGCGGTCCTGCTGCTGGGTTGTTGCCCTCCTACGGCCCCCTCCACGTCTCCTGGTGTACTGGCCAGTCTCCTGGTAGCTCCTCCAGCCTCTGGACACGGCGCTGACAGACACAGCAAACCTTCTTGCCACAGCTCGCATTGATGTGCCATCCTGGATGAGCTGCACTACCTGAGCCACTGGTGTGGGTTGTAGAGTCCGTCTCATGCTACCACGAGTGTGAAAGCACAACCAACATTCAAAAGTGACCTTTCTCAGAATTATACTTAACCCATGAGGTGAGATCTTGCATGGAGCCCTAGACCGAGGAAGATTGACAGTCATCTTGTGTTTCTTCCATTTTCTAATAATTGCTGCCTTTTCACCAATCTGCTTGCCTATTGTCCTGTAGCCCATTCCAGCCTTGTGCATGTCTACTATTTTGTCCCTGGTGTCCTTAGACAGCTCTTTGGACTTGGCCATGGTGGAGAGGTTGGAGTGTGTTATGGACTGGTGATTTAGAAGCGACATGCTACTAGCTCTGAGCAGGTGGTAACTATACAGACCGCAGTTCCTGATCTTAACACAACGCTAGCAGTAGCCGTGGGATGTTCCTGTCACTCCCTGGACACCTCGTCACAGCCGGAGAACTAGCTACCCCTAAAGGTAGAAACAGGAAAGCTATCTTGCCTCAGAGAAAATCCCCAAAGGATAGGACAGCCCCCTACAAATAATGACTGTGAGAGGAGAGGGAAATGACATATGTAGTATGAAACAAGATTTAGCAAAGGAGGCCACTTCTAGCTAGATAGATAGTACAGGAAAGAACACTGTGCGGTCAGTAATAAAAACTAGAAAAAGTCCACCGCAGAGAAATGCAAAAATCTCCACACCTGACTAAAGGTGTGGAGGGCAAAATCTGCTGCCCAGAGCTTCCAGCTTAGCTGAATAGATCCATACTGATAAGCTGGACAAATGAGCAAAACATAGAATGTGCTGAACAATAAGTCCACAACAAGTGGACTGCAAAAGGACAAGCAAGGACTTATCTTTGCTGAAAGGATCAGAGTGTCAGGGAAATCCAAAAGAGCAATGACCCCAAGCAGGAACAATTGACAACTGGCATTGATTGAGGCATAAGGCCAGACTAAAATAGCCGAGCCAGAAAGACGATCAGTGGAAGCAGCTGCTGATGCTAAATCCAAGAAGCAGCTATACCACTCAGAACCACAGGAGGGAGCCCAAGAGCAGGATTCACAAAAGTGCTACTTACAACCACCGGAGGGAGCCCAAGAGCGGAATTCACAACAGTACCCCCCCCTTGAGGAGGGGTCACCGAACCCTCACCAGAGCCCCCAGGCCGATCAGGACGAGCCAAGTGAAAAGCACGAACCAAATCGGCAGCATGGACATCGGAGGCAACCACCCAAGAATTATCCTCCTGGCCATAACCCTTCCACTTGACAAGATACTGAAGCCTCCGCCTCGAAAAACGAGAATCCCAAATTTTCTCAACCACATATTCCAACTCCCCCTCAACCAACACCGGGGCAGGAGGATCAACAGAGGGAACAACGGGTACCACATATCTCCGCAACAAAGATCTATGGAAAACATTGTGGATGGCAAAAGAGGCAGGAAGGGCCAAACGAAAAGACACTGGATTGATAATCTCAGAAATCTTATAAGGACCAATAAACCGAGGCTTGAACTTAGGGGAAGAAACCTTCATAGGAACATGACGAGAAGATAACCAGACTAAATCCCCCACACGAAGCCGAGGACCAACACACCGACGGCGGTTAGCAAAACGCTGAGCCTTTTCCTGAGACAACGTCAAATTGTCTACCACATGAGTCCAAATCTGCTGTAACCTGTCCATCACAGAATCTACACCAGGACAATCAGAAGGCTCAACCTGCCCTGAAGAAAAACGAGGATGGAAACCAAAATTACAAAAAAAAGGCAAAACCAAAGTAGCCGAACTGGCCCGATTATTAAGGGCAAACTCGGCCAACGGCAAGAAAGCCACCCAATCATCCTGATCAGCAGACACAAAGTGTTATGATCCGGTGGTAGGATCTCAAAACTGACCTGATACATATAACCAGAATGTTAGGACAAGTTCTGGGGATGTGGAAGCTATACTGACCGCAATCCTCATCCTATCCAACACACTAAAGGCAGCCGTGGAGCGTTACCTAAAAACCTAGACGCCTCTTCACAGCCTGAGAAACTGACTGCCCCTAGAGAGAAAGCAAAGACCTCACTTGCCTCAGAGAAATAACCCCAAAGTTATAGACAGTCCCCCACAAATAATAACGGTGAGTTAAGGGGAAAATACAAACGTAGAAATGAAACAGGTTTAGCAAATGAGGCCCGCTAACACTAGATAGACAGAAAATAGATAGTTTTTGTACTGACCGCACAGATTCCTATCAAAAATAAACCACGCAGAGAATACAAGAACCCCCACACCGACTCACGATGTGAGGGGCGCACTCTGCACAACAGAACTAACCAGCAAGCAAAAAATCACATAAAAGCAAGCTGGACTGAACTCATCATATACTGAGAAACGTTTTCAAGGAAATAATGAGCAAAATGAACAAGCAAACTTAGCTTCTCCAGCAGGAGACTGGTCACAAGGAAAATTCAGGAGAGCTCAGAATCAGGACTGAATACACCGACAGCAGGCAACAAATGAAGGTCCAGGTGAGTTAAATAGGCCCAGCATAGAAGGAAATGAAGCGGCTGAGCCCAGCAATATCGCTAAAAACCACTAGAGGGAGCCCAAGAACAAACTCACACAGTACCACTCATGACCACAGGAGGGAGCCCGAGAACGGAATTCACAACAACAAAGCATCTCAAATAGGTTTCCAAGGTTTGATTAGTTCGCTCAGTTTGGCCATTTGTCTGAGGATGGAACGCCGAAGAAAAAGACAAATTAATGCCCATCCTAGCACAAAAGGCCCTCCAAAACCTGGAAACAAACTGGGAACCTCTGTCAGACACAATATTCTCCGGAATGCCATGCAAACGAACAACATGCTGAAAAAACAATGGAACCAAATCAGAGGAGGAAGGCAATTTAGGCAAAGGTACCAAATGGACCATTTTAGAGAACCGGTCACAAACCACCCAGATAACAGACATCCTCTGGGACACAGGAAGATCCGAAATAAAATCCATGGAAATATGCATCCAGGGCCTCTCAGGGACAGGCAAAGGCAAAAGCAACCCACTAGCGCGGGAACAGCAAGGCTTAGCCCGGGCACAAGTCCCACAGGACTGCACAAAAAAACGCACATCCCGCGACAAGGAAGGCCACCAAAAGGACCTAGCAACCAAATCTCTGGTACCAAAAATTCCAGGATGTCCGGCCAACACTGAACAATGGACCTCAGAAATTACCTTACTTGTCCATCTATCAGGAACAAACAGCTTCCCCACAGGACAGCGGTCAGGTTTATCAGCCTGAAATTCTTGAAGCACCCGCCGTAAATCAGGGGAGATGGCAGAAAGAATCACCCCTTCCCTAAGAATGCCAACTGGCTCAAGAACTCCAGGAGAATCAGGCAAAAAACTCCTAGAGAGGGCATCCGCTTTAACATTCTTAGATCCCGGAAGATATGAAACCACAAAATCGAAACAGGAGAAAAACAGGGACCATCGAGCCTGTCTAGGGTTCAGCCGCTTTGCCGACTTGAGGTAAATCAGATTCTTATGATCGGTCAAGACCACAACGCGGTGCTTGGCTCCCTCAAGCCAATGTCGCCACTCCTCAAATGCCCACTTCATGGCCAATAACTCCCGATTGCCGACATCATAATTGCGTTTCGCAGGCGAAAACTTTTGGGAAAAAAAGGCACATGGTTTCATCAAGGAACCATCAGAATTCCTCTGTGACAAAACGGCCCCTGCCCCAATCTCAGAAGCGTCAACCTCAACCTGAAAAGGAAGAGACACATCCGGCTGACGCAAGACAGGGGCAGAAGTAAATCGGCGCTTAAGCTCCTGAAAGGCCTCAACAGCCTCAGAGGACCAATTTGTCACATCAGCGCCTTTCTTCGTCAAATCGGTCAGGGGCTTAACCACACTAGAGAAGCTGGCAATGAAACGGCGATAAAAATTAGCAAAGCCCAAAAATTTCTGAAGGCTCTTCACAGATGTGGGTTGAATCCAGTCATGAATGGCTTGGACCTTAACAGGATCCATTTCTATAGACGAAGGAGAAAAAATAAACCCCAAAAAAGAGACCTTCTGAACTCCAAATAGGCACTTAGACCCCTTCACAAATAGAGCATTATCACAAAGGATCTGGAATACCATCCTGACCTGCTTCACATGAGACTCCCAATCATTGGAAAAAATCAAAATATCATCCAAATACACAATCAAGAATTTATCAAGATAATTGCGGAAAATGTCATGCATGAAGGACTGAAATACAGAAGGAGCATTAGAAAGCCCGAAAGGCATCACCAGGTATTCAAAATGGCCTTCGGGCGTATTAAATGCAGTTTTCCATTCGTCACCCTGTTTAATACGAACAAGATTATATGCCCCTCGAAGGTCAATCTTGGTAAACCAACTAGCCCCCTTAATCCGAGCAAACAAATCAGAGAGCAAAGGTAAGGGGTATTGGAATTTGACCGTGATCTTATTAAGAAGACGATAATCAATACAGGGTCTCAAGGAGCCATCCTTGTTGGCAACAAAAAAGAATCCCGCTCCCAATGGTGACGAAGACGGCCGAATATGCCCCTTCTCCAAGGACTCCTTAACATAGCTCCGCATGGCGGTATGTTCTGGCACAGACAGGTTGAAAAGTCGGCCCTTAGGGAACTTAGAGCCTGGAATCAAGTCAATAGCACAATCACAGTTCCTATGTGGAGGAAGGGAACTGGACTTGGGCTCATCGAATACATCCTGGAAATCTGACAAAAATTCAGGAACATCAGAAGAGGGGGAAGAGGAAATTGACATTAAAGGAACGTCACTATGTACCCTTTGACAACTCCAACTAGTCACAGACATCGATTTCCAATCCAACACTGGATTGTGTACTTGTAACCATGGAAAACCCAGTACAACAACATGTAAATTATGCAACACCAGAAAGCGACAATCTTCCTGATGTGCTGGAGCCATGCACATAGTCAGCTGAGTCCAATACTGAGGTTTATTCTTGGCCAACGGTGTAGCATCAATACCCCTCAAAGGAATAGGGCTCTGCAAAGGCTGCAAAGAAAAACCACAGCGCCTGGCGAATTCTAAGTCCATTAAGTTCAGGGCAGCGCCTGAATCCACAAATGCCATGACAGAAAAAGATGACAATGAGCAAATCAGGGTCACAGACAGGAGAAACTTAGGCTGTACAGTACTGATGGTAACAGATCTAGCGACCCTCTTAATACGCTTAGGGCAATCAGAAATAGTATGAGCAGAATCACCACAGTAAAAACACAGCCCATTCTGACGTCTGTATCCCCTCTGTTCTGCTCTAGTCAGAATCCTATCACATTGCATAGGCTCAGGACTCTGTTCAGAGGATGCTGCCATATGGTGCACCACTTTGCGCTCGCGCAGGCGCCGATCAATCTGAATGGCTAGAGACATAGATTCGCTCAAACCAACAGGCGTGGGGAACCTCACCATAACATCTTTAAGGGCTTCAGAAAGACCCTTTCTGAAAATTGCTGCCAGAGCATCCTCATTCCATTTAGTGAGCACAGACCATTTTCTAAATTTCTGGCAGTATAATTCTGCCGCTTCCTGACCCTGGCACAGGGCCAACAAGGTTTTTTCCACATGATCCACAGAGTTAGGTTCGTCATACAATAATCCGAGCGATTGAAAAAATGCATCTACATTAAGCAATGCCGGATCCCCTGACTCAAGGGAGAATGCCCAGTCCTGAGGGTCACCACGCAGAAGAGAAATAACTATTTTAACTTGCTGAGTGGGGTCACCAGAGGAACGGGGTTTCAGAGCAAAAAACAATTTGCAGTTATTTTTAAAGTTCAAAAACTTAGATCTTTCCCCGTAAAACAAATCTGGAGTAGGAATTCTAGGCTCTAAGGCTGGAGTCTGAACAACATAATCTTGGATAGTCTGTACTCTTGCAGCAAGCTGATCCACACGAGAAAACAAACCCTGAACATCCATGTCCGTGCCCAAATCCTGAACCACCCAGAGATTAAGAGGAAGGAAAAAGACAAAACAGACTAAAGAAAAAAAAATGGCTCGGAACTCTTTTTCTTTTCCTTCTTTTGAGATGCATTCAACTCATTTTTGGCCAGTTGTACTGTTATGGACTGGTGATTTAGAAGCGACATGCGACTAGCTCTGAGCAGGTGGTAACTATACAGACCGCAGTTCCTGATCTTAACACAACACTAGCAGTAGCCGTGGGATGTTCTTGTCACTCCCTGGACACCTCGTCACAGCCGGAGAACTAGCTACCCCTAAAGGTAGAAACAGGAAAGCTATCTTGCCTCAGAGAAAATCCTCAAAGGATAGGACAGCCCCCCACAAATAATGACTGTGAGAGGAGAGGGAAATGACATACGTAGTATGAAACAAGATTTAGCAAAGGAGGCCACTTCTAGCTAGATAGATAGTACAGGAAAGAACACTGTGCGGTCAGTAATAAAAACTAGAAAAAGTCCACCGCAGAGAAATGCAAAAATCTCCACACCTGACTAAAGGTGTGGAGGGCAAAATCTGCTGCCCAGAGCTTCCAGCTTAGCTGAATAGATCCATACTGATAAGCTGGACAAATGAGCAAAACATAGAATGTGCTGAACAATAAGTCCCCAACAAGTGGACTGCAAAAGGACAAGCAAGGACTTATCTTTGCTGAAAGGATCAGAGTGTCAGGGAAATCCAAAAGAGCAATGACTCTAAGCAGGAACAATTGACAACTGGCATTGATTGAGGCATAAGGCCAGACTAAAATAGCAGAGCCAGAAAGACGATCAGTGGAAGCAGCTGCTGATGCTAAATCCAAGAAGCAGCTATACCACTCAGAACCACAGGAGGGAGCCCAAGAGCAGGATTCACAAAAGTGCTACTTACAACCACCGGAGGGAGCCCAAGAGCGGAATTCACAACAGAGTGTGATTGATTGAGTGTGTGGCAGGTGTCTTTTATACAGGTATCAAGTTCAAACAGGTGCAATTAATACAGGTAATGAGTGCAGAGTAGGAGGGCTTCTTAAAGAAAAATTAACAGTGAGACCCAGATTTCTTGCTGTTTGGTGGGTTATCAAATACTTATTTCATGCAATAAAATGCAATTTAATTTTTAAAAATCATACAATGTGATTTTCTTTTTTTTTATTTGTAGATTGTGTCTCTCACCGTTGAAGTGTACTGTAGCGTGGCTAAAGGTTGGATAGTCGACGGGAGGTATGTATCACAGAGAAGGCTTGTCGCTGTGATGTAACCCGGAGTGTTTTCTGTAATGCACATAAAGCAATAAGGAATTGTTTAGTATATTTGGGTCCGGGTTACGGGTAGCTATGAGAGATGGGAGGGTCTGGCTACCCATATACCTCACCCCTGGGAAAGGGGCATAACCATGCCTATCTATGTTTGTTTCAGGACCTGTGGTGATGTCAGAACCACATGTCTAATCATGTGACAGGTACCTGGGTGTGGTTTCAAGCTACATAATGGAGGTGAAAGTCAGTGAAAAACTATGTTTGGGCTGTGTTGAAGCCGGGTGTGTAACAGACCGTAGTCTGTGTTATTCTGACCGGGGTCAGTGAGAGACTGTGTTTTTTTTTCCTATAAAGCACGTGTGCAAGTGCTTGCTGTGGACCGGCGAGTCCATGTATTTGTTTTTTCCTTCTCTGATCAACTTGCTGTGGCTCGGCGGGGCCATGAAGACTGAAGGCGTCTGGCGGTAACTCGGCGGGGTTACGAAGTTTGCAGTGGATCGGCGGGTCCACGAAGTCCGCGGTGCAGAGCCTTGTGAAGTGTAGCTGCAGTTGCAGCAAAAAGAAAAAAAAAAAGACATTGCTGGTTTAGAGTGTGCAGACTCTTAAAGGGCCAGAGTCACATTGGTGTGCTGTGCGAACTGGGGCCTGAGAGTGCTGTGGGAAGTCCACGGGGTGTACCCTAGAGTGGGGTGGTGTCCCTAAAAGTGGGGTGGAGTCCCAAAACAAAGCGGTGACCATTATGGTTGGCCGAAAAGGGGCTGCGTCTCAAAGGTGGGTGGAGTCCCTAAAAGGGGTGGTGGCCCTAAAGGAGAAAATGGTCCACAAGGCGGCGGCGAATTCGCTGATGAACTGTTGCCGGGTTCAGTGTTCGAACAGCGCATGTTCAGAATATTGTACTGACTTTGCATCTGACAAGATGACACAGAGCTGTTCTGTAGAAGTCAATGGAGTGTGCGTGACTGGACTTCTGGACTCAGGGAGCCTGTTGACGCTGGTGAGCGCCACACTCCCTGTCTATCTGATTCCCGGAAGGAAGATGGAAGTCCACTGCGTTCATGGGGTCACTAGGGATTATCCGGTGTCCAGGGTAATCATTGAGACGCCCACTATTATTACCAGCCATGATGTACCTGTAGTCCCAGACTTGCCATTCCCTGTTGTAATAGGCCAGGACTTTAAAAGGTTTTGGGACTTGTGGGAGGAAAGGGGAGTGTCTGATTGCTCAGAACGGAGTTGGAATGACCCTAAGGGAGCCCCATCACAACAGGCGGCTGTAGTGATTCCGAGTGGTGTGATGTATGAAAAGGAGATAGCGACACCTAAGGTCAATAGTCCAGAGTTACGGGTGACCAGAAGAAAGTGTGGGTCTGACACCTGTTTAAATGGGGACTAGCTGTTCCAGGATGACAGAGTGAGAGGGGGTGACTCCTATTCAGACTGTGACTCGAGCGCAAAGGGAAAAGAGTGCAGTAAGGAGGAGCCGAGTAAAAATCACAGATCTTCATCTCGTCGCGGGGGACACAAAAAGGCGGGACAGGTTACACCCTCTGAGAAGAGAGATGATGAGAAAGAGACAGGCTCAGATACAGATCAGGTTACTGTCTTTGATAAGGAGGTCACTTTACCTCTGACAAATCCCAACACGGAGGTGGGGCTGGAATTAAAACAGACCTGTGATAGTCCCATATCTGCAATGCCCGGAAAGACTGAAGTGGCTCAGTATGAAGGCTCCAGAGTACCTGATGCTGAAGAGATGGAGATCTCTGAAGTTACTAAGTCAAGAGGTACCTAAGAGCGAACAGAAAGAGAGCCCTTCTGAAAATCTAATTAGAGAATTGGTGGTGCGACATGTGCTGGCCAAAAGAGAGCAGGACCATGAGATAGAGCTGCTTAAAGAGACAGTCGAGCAAGAAATGATCCTGAGACTGGCGTTTGAGCACAGAGTGGATGAGCTGGAGAAGGAAGTCTCTGAGCTCAGAGGTCATCTATCAGCGTGTCAAACCATGAATAGGGCCATATTGAAAGATATGGATGTGCTCAGAGTGGCTCAAGAAAAGCATCAGCAGGAGCTTTTCCAGAGAGAGGAAGAGTTCATGCTAAAAGCGGAACAAGACGGTCACCCGGTTGTGGCAGATGTCCGTGAAGATGAGACCCCGCTCTTCAAGACCGTGATTGATGTACCCGAAGAGGTGCAAGAAGCCTGTACCGGTGAAGATGTGCATGAAGCATTTAGAAAGGCAGTAGAGGCATGTAGTGTGCACTGGGCGCCTGAGACTCAGCAATTAGTCATACTGTCGACTAGGGAAGTCACAGTGAAGCGGGTGGCTGTCCTGAGGGATATGCACCTACACTGCCTCCATACAAAACAGAGGATCATTTTGAAGAATGATGAAGCCGTTCGACGTTTGGAGCGTGAAAGGAAAGCTCTTAGTCGGCTGGGCTTAGTAGAAGATACAGTCCAAGTACCCAAAGTTCTGGTGGCGAAAGTCATTGGGAAACTTGGGAGAGTGATGCAGGAGATGGTGGATAAATCCGGTCTGAAGAGACTGAGGATACCGGCTGATGAAGAAGTCCAGGTCATGGGTGAAGATGGGATGGTTCCGTTCCTGGTTGTCGGATCCAGAGAGAGTCTTAGGAATATCCGCATGCTCCTGGAATATCGCATGGCATACCTAAAGGTACCGTCACATTAAGCGACGCTGCAGCGATATCGACAACGATGCCGATTGCTGCAGCGTAGCTGTGTGGTCGCTGGAGAGCTGTCACACAGACAGCTCTCCAGGGACCAACGATGCCGAAGTCCCCGGGTAACCAGGGTAAACATCGGGTTACTAAGCGCAGGGCCGCGCTTAGTAACCCGATGTTTACCCTGGTTACCAGTGTAAATGTAATAAAAAAACAGTACATACTCACTTTCTGATGTCCGTCAGGTCCCTGGCCGTCTGCTTCCCGCACTGACTGTGAGCTCCGGCCGGCCGTAAAGTAAAAGCAGAGCACAGCGGTGACGTCACCGCTGTGCTGTGCTTTACGGCCGGCGCTCAGGCCCTGCGCTTAGTAACCCGATATTTACCCTGGTTACCATTGTAAAACATTGCTGGCATCGTTGCTTTTGCTGTCAAACACAACGATACATGCCAAATAAAGTTCTGGACTTTCAGCAACGACCAGCGATATCACAGCAGGATCCAGATCGCTGCTGCGTGTCAAACACAACGATATCGCTATCCAGGACGCTGCAACGTCACGGATCGCTATCGTTATCGTTGCAAAGTCGTTTAGTGTGAAGGTACCTTTAGGGAGGTAGAACAGCTGAGACTTGAGAGACTGCAAGTTAATAAACAGCTGCCAGAGAGGCGAAGAGGTGCTCTAAAGCCTGGAAGTCCTCAAGCTGAAGTTAACAGAGGATATAGACGTAAAGAGAAGAGCTGCTCTCCGAAGAAAGACAATAGGAGAGATCAACGACCGAGAGAGAACCGAACGTGGTCAGATGGAAGAGCTAGAAATAGTGACTCCTCAGTTAACTCAGGGCTCAGTGACTTAAGCGGGAGATCCTGTAGCAGACGAGATGACAAGGGGTCATCGTTATCAAAGGATGTGACGGAAAGGGATGACGAATACCGACGAAAGGGTTCAATAACAGGCCCTGACTTAGACAGACGGTTTGACTGTCAGGGATGACTGAGAGGGGTCTCTAGTCGGTTTAGGACAAGTGCCAAGCCCCACGGCTTTAGGCAGAGGGGGGAGGTATGTAGCGTGGCTAAAGGTTGGATAGTCGACGGGAGGTATGTATCACAGAGAAGGCTTGTCGCTGTGTTGTAACCCGGAGTGTTTTCTGTAATGCACATAAAGCAATAAGGAATTGTTTAGTATATTTGGGTCCGGGTGACGGGTAGCTATGAGAGATGGGAGGGTCTGGCTACCCATATACCTCACCCCTGGGTAAGGGGCATAACCATGCCTATCTATGTTTGTTTCAGGACCTGTGGTGATGTCAGAACCACATGTCTAATCATGTGACAGGTACCTGGGTGTGGTTTCAGGCTACATAATGGAGGTGTGTTTGGCACATGGCTGTGAGTGTTTGGGAATCCGTCAGTGTGGACAGAGATCCCTGTGTCCAGGCGGGACACTACAGACAGGAGTCTGTGTGTGGAGGAGAAAGCCCCCACAGTGTGTTAAGGCTCCAGGACTGAGCCTGAAGGACTGGTCTCTTGTATTTTCCTTTCCTGAGCTAAAGGCTATTTGTTTACCTGTTGTTCACGCTGTTATGTGATTTATGGAGCAATAAACCCACTTGAACACAGAAGAGAATGTGGCTCCTGTTTCCTCCTACGCACGTGAGCGAGTACAAACCTTACAGTACCTACGATAAAAATTGCAGACATTTCCATTCTTTGTAGGTGGGAAAACTTGCATAATCAGCATTGTATCAAATACTTCTTTTCCACACTGTACATGCCCTGTTGTTAGGTGGCACTTGTGTGGTTTAAAATCTGTTACCACATTACAGTAATGCCACGATCTCGTTGTCACCACTTGTGCACAACAGTATTTTCAGCTACTAACAGCTGGGGGACAAATTGTATGTATAAGAAGGAAAGCAAAATGCTAGTGTGTCAGATGATTGATTAATATTATCATAAATACACTGCAACAAAATACACTGCAACATTATCCACATTGGTCAGATCCCCTATTTAGGAGGCATGTACAGTGGGGAAAATAAGTATTTGATCCCTTGCTGATTTTGTAAGTTTGCCCACTGACAAAAACATGAACAGTCTATAATATTAAGCATAGGTTAATTTTAGCATTGAGAAATATAATATCAAAAATAAAATCCAAAAAATCACATTGTATAAATTATATAAATGAATTTGCATTTTGCAGTGAAAAATAAGTATTTGATCCCTCTGGAAAGCAAGACTTAATACTTAATGGCAAAACCCTTGTTGGCAAGCACAGCAGTCAGACATTTTTTGTAGTTGATGATGAGGTTTGCACACATGTCAGGAGGAATTTTGGTCCACTCTTCTTTTCAGATCATATCTAAATCATTAAGATTTTGAGGCTGTTGCTTGACAACTCGGAACTTCAACTCCCTCCTTTAGTTTTCTATGGGAAAAAGGTCTGGAGACTGGCTAGAAAACTTCATGACCTTAATGTGCCTCTTTTTGAACCACTCCTTTGTTGCCTTGGCTGTATATCTTGAGTCATTGTCTTGCTGGAAGACCCAGCCACGACTCATTTTTAATGTCCTGGTGGAGTGAAGGAGGTTGTAATAATTATAGGGGATAACTCAGGAGACTCTTTGCGTGGAACAAGACAACTACAGGACACAGTTTTATAAGTGGTAAAGTCTATATTATCACACGGTGATTCAAACAGGTGCAGAGAGAAACTCAAGTCCACAACACTTGGTGTAAATATTAAACGCAGCTTAGCAGTCTATAGGAAACTTCAGAGGAAAATGCAATCAAGCAGAAAGTCTATGAAGCACAGTTATTCTTAAGGATACTTGACACAAATAAATCCTTGTCTTAGTCCAAACACAGATAGATAAGCTTAAAAGGCAGTTCAAATCATATCTTAGCTCAACCAGGGAGGCCTGGTTAATAGTCTCAGGTTTTTGCAGAGCAGAAACAGCTTACATGTCCAGCAAATGCAGATGGAAGTAAACACGAGCAGCAGATGAAGGAGGATTACTTGAAACTGGTGTATGCAGCAGGAACTCAGAGCAGAGTAGCAGGATCACCACACAGGTTCACAGGAGCAGGTATATAGCCAGGGAGTAATCAGAGGTCAGGAGCTGGATGCAAGGCAGAATACTCTAGCACAGACTGAAGGCTGGGGTGGATTTTTATAGCAGGAAGACACTGCACATGAGACCAAAGACGCCATCTTGGAAAAGGGCAATAATGCACAAAAGGTAAAAAATGTTCAGAGTCCTGACAGAGGTTGTCACTCAGGATTTTACAGTTCATGGCTCCATCCATTCTCCCATTGATGCGGTAAAGTAGTCCTGTGCCCTTAGCAGAGAAACACCCCCAAAACATAATGTTTCCACCTCCATGCTTGACAGTGGGGACGGTGTTCTTTGGGTCATAGGGAGCATTTCTCTTCCTCCAAACACGGCGAGTTGAGTTAATGCCAAAGAGCTCAATTTTTGTCTCATCTGACAGCAGCACCTTCTCCCAATCACTCAAAGAATCATCCAAGTGTTCAGTGGCAAACTTCAGATGGGCCTGCACATGTGCCTTATTGAGCAGGGGGACCTTGCGGGCACTGCAGGATTTTAAACCTTTACGGCGTAATATGTTACCAATGGTTTTCTTGGTGACTGTGGTCCCGGCTGCCTTGAGATCATTAACAAGTTTCCCCTATGTAGTTTTAGGTTGACTTCCCACCTTCTTTATGATCAAGGATGCCCCACGAGGTGAGATTTGCATGGTGCACCAGATCGATGTCGATTGACAGTCATTTTGCATTTCTTCCATTTTCTTACTATTGCACCAACAGTTGTCTTCTCACCCAGCGTCTTACTTATGGTTTTGTAGCCCATTCCAACTTTGTGCAGGTCTATGATCTTGTCCCTCACATCCTTATGAAGCTCTTTGGTTTTGCCCATGTTGTAGAGGTTAGAGTCTGAGTGATTAATTGAGTCTGTGAACAGGAGTCATTTATAAAGGTGACTATGTAAGACAGCTGTCTTTAATGCAGGTAACGAGTTGATTAGGAGCGTCTAAAGGCCCCGTCTCACTAAGCGATTTACCAACGATCACGACCAGCGATATGACCTGGCCGTGATCGTTGGTTGGTCGCTGGGGAGCTGTCACACAGACCGCTCTCCCCAGCGACCAACGATCAGGGGAACGACTTCGGCATCGTTGAAACTGTCTTCAACGATGCCGAAGTCCCCCTGCAGCACCCGGGTAACCAGGGTAAACATCGGGTTACTAAGCGCAGGGCCGCGCTTAGTAACCCGATGTTTACCCTGGTTACCAAAAAAAACAAACACTACATACTCGCCTTTCGGTGTCCAGGTCCATTGCCGTCTGCTTCCTGCTCTGACTGAGCCGCCGTACACTGAGAGCAGAGCGCAGCGGTGACGTCACTGCTGTGCTCTCACTTCTCACTGTACGGCCGGGAGTCAGTGAGAGCAGGAAGCAGACGGCAAGGGACCTGGACACCGAAAGGCGAGTATGTAGTGTTTGGTTTTTTTTACATTTACGCTGGTAACCAGGGTAAACATCGGGTTACTAAGCGCGGCCCTGCGCTTAGTAACCCGATGTTTACCCTGGTTACCAGTGAAGACATCGCTGGATCGGTGTCACACACACCGATTCAGCAATGTCAGCGGGGCCTCAACGACCAAAAAAAGGTCCAGGCCATTCCGACACGACCAGCGATCTCGCAGCAGGGGCCTGATCGCTGGTACGTGTCACACATAGCGAGATCGCTATGGAGGTCGCTGTTGCGTCACAAAACTTGTGACTCAGCAGCGATCTCGCTAGCGATCTCGCTATGTGAGACGGGGCCTTAACTCGTCTGCAGGAGCCAGAACTCTTAATGGTTGGTAGGGGATCAAATACTTATTTCTCTCTGCAAAATGCAAATCAATTTTTCATATATACTCGAGTAAAAGCTGACCCGAGTATAAGCTGACCCGAGTATAAGCCAAAGCACCTAATTTTGCCACGAAAAACTGGGTAAACTTATTGACTCAAGTATAAGCCGGGTACACATTGTCCCCTCATCCCTATCCTGGTAAGCATGGCTCCCCATCACCTCCTGATATGCATGGCTCCCCATCCCTTCCTTGTGTGCATGGCTCCCCTGTCCCTGTCCTTGCATGCATGGCTCCCCCGCCCCAGTCCTTGTAAGCATGGCTCCCCCGTCCCTATCCTTGTATGCATGGCTCCCCTGTCCCTGTCCTTCTATGCATGGCTCCCCCGTCCCAGTCCTTGTATGCATGGCTACCCCATCCCAGTCCTTGTAAGCCTGGCTCCCCCGTCCTTGTTCTTGTATGCATGGCTCCTTATCCCCTATCCTTGTATACATGGTTCCTATTAAAAAAACATCCTACTTACCTCCCTGCACGCCCTCGCTGCATCTCATCCAGCGCCAGCAGTTCCTCCTGCCGAGTGATCACTCCACGGCTATGGAAGTGGAGAAGCATGAATATTCATTACCTTAATGAGCGGGGCCACGTGATCGCTCGGCCAGAAGAGCTGCTGGCGCGTGAACGAACAAAATGCAGCGAGGGCGCGCAGGGACGCTATATAGGATGTGTGCTGTGCTGGAAGCCGGCGGCTGAGGCTGGAACTGCGCGCTATAATGGAATTGAATATTCACTGCCTGTTCAGTGAATATTCATTTCTCTTTAGCAGCGGGCACAGTTACAGCCGCAGCCGCCGGCTCCTGCCTCTGTGACCCTCTGCTCCACCACTCCCCCTCCCCAGCCGTCTTTCTGGGACAATGACTTGTGTATAAGCCGAGGGGGCATTTTCAGCAAACTCGGCTTATACACCAGTGTATATGGTATATAATTTATACAATGTGATTTTCTGGATTTTATTTTTTATATTCTGTTTCTCAATGTTACAATTAACCTACCCTTAAAATTATAGACCGTTCATGTCTTTGTCAGTGGGCAAATTTACAAAATCAGCAAGGGATCAAATACTTATCCCCCCCACTGTACAAAGGTCATTTTATTATGTCAAACATTTATTGATTTTAGAAAGTCACATATAAACATAATATGGCAATAGCAATAGTTGCAAAACATAAAAACTATTGTTAGATTTATGCATTATTTGCTATAACTCACTCAGTGGTGGATACAGAAATAGCAAGAGGAATGTTGAGTGAATTAAACACTATGTTGAGCCCAAAAATAGTCCCAAGGTGCCCAAATTGTTTCAAATAAGTCCACCTTAGCATTAAGGGTAGCCGTCGGGTACTCCATCCTCCGTATATCAGACATTCTACTAAGTAGATCCTGATAGGAAGTGGGGACCTTCCGCCTCCATTAGAGAGAAATCAGACGCCTTGCAGCTGTTATCAAGTGCAGGTGCAATTTGGAAGAATGTTTCCCCATCCCTTTATGAGCAATATTGAGGTTGAAGATCAGGGGATGCAATGTTACCTCCATGTATAATACCTTCTGAACCAAAATTTTAACTGACTCCCAAAGCCCAAGTAATATGGGACAGGATCAGTAGATATGGAGCAATGTGCCCAGAATCTTGTTAGATATAGCATGTACAACAGGTATGGATTGTGTCAATGGGAGCCTCTAAAACAGGAAGACAAGTAGCCAGGGACACAATGGGTAAGTTTGTTTGACAGTGGGGATGGTGTGTTCAGGGTGATGAGCTGTGTTGCCTTTACGCCAAACATATCGTTTGGCTTGTTGCCACAAAGTTCGATTTTGGTTTCGTCTGACCAGAGCACCTTCTCCCACATGTTTGGTGTGTCTCCGAGGTGGCTTGTTGCAACTTTAAATGACACTTTTATGGATATCTTTGAGAAATGGCTTTCTTCTTGCCACTCTTCCATAAAGGCCAGATTTGTGCAGTGTACGACTGGATGTTGTCCCATGGACAGACTGTCCCACCTCAGCTGTAGATCTCTGCAGTTCATCCAGAGTGATCATGGGCTTCTTGGCTGCATCTCTGATCAGTCTTCTCCTTGTTTGAGATGAAAGTTTAGAGGAACGGCCGGGTCTTGGTATATTTGCAGTGATATGATAATCCTTCCATTTCAATATGATCACTTGCACAATGCTCCTTGGGATGTTTAAAGTTTTGTAAATCATTTTGTATCCAAATCCGGCTTTAAACTTCTCCACAACAGTATCACGGACCTGCCTGTTGTGTTCCTTGGTCTCCATGATGCTCTCTGTGCTTCAAACAGAACCCTGAGACTATCACAGAGCAGGTGCATTTATACAGAGACTTGATTACACACAGGTGGATTATATTTATCATCATTAGGCATTTAGGACAACATTGGATCATTCAGAGATCCACAATGAACTTCTGGAGTGAGTTGGCTGCACTGAAAG
This sequence comes from Ranitomeya variabilis, assembly GCF_051348905.1. Lineage (NCBI taxonomy): Eukaryota > Metazoa > Chordata > Amphibia > Anura > Dendrobatidae > Ranitomeya > Ranitomeya variabilis. The sequence goes on from NC_135234.1 coordinate 657,538,403, forward strand.
TAAAGGGGCCGAATAATATTGCACGCCCCACTTTCAGTTTTTGAATTTCCACAAAAATGTAAAATAACCAATAAATTTCGTTCAACTTCACAATTGTGTTCCACTTGTTGATTCTTCACAAAAAATTTACATTGCGTATCTTTATGTTTAAAGCATGATATGTGGGAAAAAGTTGAAAAGTTCCAGGGGGCCGAATACTTTTGCAAGGCACTGTATGAAGGTCACATTCAGAAATACATGCATGTACATGACTTGGCATGTTATCAATGTGATTATTAATGGTCATCTGAGGAATGATCTGCGGCACTGTATGCAATTGCCGATCAATGGCTTTCCTGATGTGCTCAATGGGACAAGTCCGAAGACACTGCAGGCCATGGTGACATGTTTAGGCCATGCAGACATGGCTTTATCAAGATGAAATGGCTGTACCATTGGTTTCATGACCAGAATCGATGTAATTCTGAACTATTAGTGTAGCTGGAACGAAAACAAAAGGGGTACATCTACCGTGGATTATGCCACTTCACACCATAATCCCAGAGGTGTATCTAGTCTTTCCAGCACCTGGGGCAAAGGATCAGTTTGGCGCCTCCCCCCCAAACCCTCCCCCATTTGAACCTTAACTCTATTGAAACTGTATGACCAAGCCAAGGTACATTCCTGAATCTCCATAATGTTAAAATAGATACCAATAAAAGTAAACTTAATTGGGGGCGTGGCTATGTAGTCCAGGAGAGAGGACGCACCTCAGGAGAGCTCCGGTCATCCTGAACTTAATCCTGCCATAAATCCTCCTGATTTACCGACTGCACCGGCTGGAAAGGTGCTCTTGGACCCCAGGAGACCGGCGACCCCCGGAAGTGGCAGTTTTGGAGCCCAGAGACGCCGGGAGGTGAAGTGGCCTGGACGGGCGGTAAAATCCCTGGGCTGCGGCGGCCATCTTGGGGCGTGTGTTCCAGCACACAGGGACACAGCGCCGGCGGTTACCAGAGCCAGATACATCTCCCCTGGAGGAGGCAGACACCTGCGCTGAAGCGGGAGCGCTGTGGAACGCTGAGATACAGGTGCGGGGTCTGGGGCAGCGGGCGGCACCTGGCGAGACGGCAGCCATCACTGCAGTGCGCTCTCCAGCAGTAAGGAGAGCGGCGCTATACAACAGGACCGCGGTATAACCCAGGAGGTGAACACATCACTGTAATAATAAAGGGGCAGTGCGGTGTGTGCCCTGGAAGATTGGGCCCTGCACCCCCCTTATCTGACAAGCTCCTGTTTGTGCCATAAACTTTGGAGGGATTAACCCCTCCCTCTCTGCTGTACTGCCTGTGGAGGCCGTGGGCTGCTCTGGGGCATAGTGCCTGGTGAATCCTGAGTTACTGCTTCTATATATATCTGACAATCCCCTTATCTGGCTGGTGGTCTCCTGGGATCTATTCCAGAATTTAACTTTGCTGGATCAGCTATTGGAGAATAGACCAGTTATAACTATATGTGTGATCCTTCTGAAGGGTCCTTCTGCTAACCGCCATGCAGCACTCCAAAGGAGCAGGGGCTGCTGAGAAATTAAAGAAATATACCAGAGAAGACACCTCTGATAATGTACGCACTCTCAGAAATAATCCCACGCAGAACCAACGCAAAAGTCGTCCTTCTGACAGTAATGAGGAGGGAGAGCAAGACGAACTGACTCTTAAACAAGCGTCTGAGCAACTGATGCAGGCTATATCCCTCACCAGATCTTCTCTTACTGAGAAAATAGAAGACGTACATACTGAAGTGGGTCGTTTGCGACATGATATGCAAGCTATGAGAGGGCGCATCTCGGAGGTTGAAACAAGAGTGTCTCAGACAGAGGACACCATTACCCCTATGGAAGCTAAGTTGTCAAAAGCCGCCAGGTCTGTGAATGCCTGGAAACAAAAAGCAGACGACCTGGAAAATAGACTGCGCCGTAATAACATTCGAATTATTGGCTTGCTCGGAGGGTCAGCAACCTGAGCAATTCCTAGAGGATTGGCTTAAAACCTCCCTGGGAGATGGATTCTCCTCAACATTTTCTGTGGAGAGGGCCCATAGAGTACCGGCGAGGCCTCTCCCCCCCGGAGCTCTGCCCCGGCCCTTCTCGGCGCGTCTTCTTAACTGCAGAGACAGAGATGCGATACTCCGCCTGGCGAGGCAGAAGGGCCCTATTAAATTCAATAATGCTACTATATCAATTTTCCCGGATTTCTCCATGGAGCTCCAAAAACAGCGAGTTCGATTTGTGGAAGTTAAGAAGCGGCTCAGGGATAAAAACATCATTTATTCCATGCTTTACCCAGCTCGACTCCGTGTTGTCCATGAAGGCTCTTCCCTGTTTTTTACAGATCCGGCGGAGGTAACCGAATGGTTACAAACATACAAGGTGCCTAATGTACCGGACTCCTGAGCAATCTTCCTTATCCAATGGCAATACCAAATGGAGCTCTCCGTACAAGGTGTTGAGCTTATCAACAATACCGAACTCTGATTCCAGTGAGGGTATCCCCTTTTCTATTTGACTGTAGGAGTATAGGATTATACTCCTCCACCATTCGAGCTTTATTTTGTTTGGGTTTTTACACCAGTTTTGACTGTTTGATATGTTTGATAGTCGCCATTGATGGTTCTGTGCTCTGCGTGGTGTTCCTGATCTCTACACGAGCTATGGTGTATAATATTCCTTTTCTCAAGTGTAGATATGGGGTCTGAGATTATATGTATGACTTGGAATATACGGGGTATTACGACCCCCCCGTAAAAAAATCAAGGTATTTTCACAGATTAAGCGATATCATCCCCATGTTGTAGCACTTGTAGAGACACATCTGACCAGGGACACAGCTAAATGTACAGAAAAGCCTTGGGTGCAGTGGTCCCTTCACGCATTCCATACCAGCTATTCAAGAGGGGTCTCTCTGCTAATCCATAGAAATGTTAGATGGGAGGCCAGGGAGGCAAGACGAGATCCCGAAGGTCGCTTTGTTTTTATACACGCCTTTATTAACTCACGGGAATACGTGATATTGTGCGTCTATAACCCACCCCCAGCTAATATATCGGTTCTCCGCATGGCAATGGGATTCTCCCTAAATTATCCTGATGCTAGTATTATTTGTATGGGAGATTTTAACTTAGTCATGGATAGTTCCTTAGATAGACTGAGACTGGATGACGGGATGTCTGGGGGCCCTTCTACTCAATCCTCTTCTCAATTGGCACTGTTTATGAATGGTAGCGGATGGCTGGACCTATGGAGAATACGTCACTCTGAGATAAGGGATTACACTTGTCACTCGTCAACTAGACGGTCTCTATCTCGTATAGACTACATATTTGGATCTAGTGACCTGGCATTATGGGTGGATAGTGTTGAGCATGGCAATAAGGGGATATCGGACCACAGTCCAGTTATTCTTAAACTTAAATATGGTCAGTCAAATAATACTATACCCTGGAAATTGAATCCCTTCTGGCTGAAATTAATAGATTCTAGCGATAGAACAGTGGATTAGCTGAACTGTTTTATCTTTACCCACCCAGACCCCTCAAATCTTAGTCTGTTTTGGGATACTCTAAAAGCATATCTAAGGGGATGTCTGTCTTCCACAATTTCCTGTATTAAAAGGATGACGGCAGGAGAGGATGACGAGATGGAGCGACGGTTGAAGGAATCCGAGACCGCTTATGTAACCAACCAAACTAGTGGCAACAGGGTAGCATGGCTTACTTCCCAAAGGTTATATACCCAACATATAGACACAAAATCAAAACGCAAATTGTTTTTTACCCGTCAATCCTATTTCGAATTGGGGAACCAGGCCAGTAAACTGTTGGCTTTTTTAGTACGCCAACACAACACATCTAATACAGTATTACAGATCCGGGCACTTGATGGTTCATTGGTATCCTCTACTGAGGAGATCCTCCAGTGTTTTTACGATTACTATAAATCTTTATACAAGTCTAGTAGTGGTTTTGGTGTTCCTGAATGTGCAGACTATTTATCGGACATAACATTCCCCTCATTGAGTCCAGCTCAGCAAGCCTTTATGGAGGCTGAGTTCACTTTGGAGGAGGTGGAGCAAGCTATAATGGATATGGCCACCGGGAAGGCCCCTGGACCTGATGGGTTTCCTATTGAGCTGTATAAGAAATATCGGGTTCAACTGGCACCACTTTTATTGAAGGTACTTCGGAGTATATGGGAGGGAGAATTCATGCCTGAAACTGTCATGATCTCAATGGCAAGAGAACATAGCATAAGCATATATAGGAACTAGCTCTTGGAAGATGGGAACTGAGCTGACCATGAACTAAACCTAACGCACAACTAGCAGTGGCCGGGTAGCATGCCTACGTTGATTCTAGATGCCCAGCACCAGCCGGAGGACTAAATAAAGCTAGCAGAGGAAAATATTAGTCCTAGCTCACCTCTAGAGAAATACCCCGAAAGGAGACAGAGGCCCCCCACATGTATTGGCGGTGAGTTGAGATGAAATAACAAACGTAGTATGAAAATAGGTTTAGCAAATTTGAGGTCCACTTACTACATAGCAGAAGACAGAAAGGACACTTTCATGGTCAGCTGAAAACCCTATCAAAAACACCATCCAGAAATTACTTTAAAACTCTGGCATTAACTCATAACACCAGAGTGGCAATTCCTGTTCACAAGAGCTTTCCAGACACAGTAACGAAACTACAGCTGTGAACTGGAACAAAAATGCAAAAACAAACATGGACAAGAGTCCAACTTATCTAGTAGTTGTCTAGGAGCAGGAACAAGCACAGAGAGGCTTCTGATAACATTGTTGACCGGCAAGCAACTAACAGAGCAGCAAGGTTATATAGCGACTCCCACATCTTGATGGGAACAGGTGAACAGAGAAGATGAAGACACAGTTCAATTCCACCAGCAGCCACCGGGGGAGCCCAGAATCCAAATTCACAACAGTACCCCCCCCTCAAGGAGGGGGCACCGAACCCTCACCAGAACCACCAGGGCGATCAGGATGGGCCCTGTGAAAGGCACGAACCAGATCAGAGGCATGAACATCAGATGCATTCACCCAAGAATTATCCTCCTGGCCGTATCCCTTCCACTTGACCAGATACTGGAGTCTCCGTCTGGAAACACGAGAGTCTAAGATTTTCTCCACAACGTACTCCAACTCACCCTCAACCAACACCGGAGCAGGAGGCTCAACGGAAGGCACAACCGGTACCTCATACCTGCGCAATAATGACCGATGAAAAACGTTATGAATAGAAAAGGATGCAGGGAGGTCCAAACGGAAGGAAACAGGGTTAAGAATCTCCAATATCTTATACGGGCCGATGAACCGAGGCTTAAACTTAGGAGAAGAGACCCTCATAGGGACAAAACGAGAAGACAACCACACCAAATCCCCAACACAAAGCCGAGGACCAACACGACGGTGGCGGTTGGCAAAAAGCTGAGTCTTCTCCTGGGACAACCTCAAATTGTCCACCACCTGCCCCCAGATCTGATGCAATCTCTCCACCACAGCATCCACTCCAGGACAATCCGAAGATTCCACCTGACCAGAGGAAAATCGAGGATGAAACCCCGAATTACAGAAAAACGGGGACACCAAAGTGGCAGAGCTGGCCCGATTATTGAGAGCGAACTCCGCCAATGGCAAAAAAGCAACCCAATCATCCTGGTCAGCAGACACAAAACACCTCAGATATGTCTCCAGGGTCTGATTAATCCGCTCGGTCTGGCCATTAGTCTGAGGATGGAAAGCGGACGAAAAAGATAAATCTATGCCCATCCTAGCACAGAATGCCCGCCAAAATCTAGACACGAATTGGGTCCCTCTGTCAGAAACGATATTCTCAGGAATACCATGCAAACGAACAACATTTTGAAAAAACAGAGGAACCAACTCGGAAGAAGAAGGCAACTTGGGCAGAGGAACCAAATGGACCATCTTAGAAAAACGGTCACACACCACCCAGATGACAGACATCTTCTGAGAAACAGGCAGATCTGAAATAAAATCCATCGAGATGTGCGTCCAAGGCCTCTTAGGAATAGGCAAGGGCAACAATAATCCACTAGCCCGAGAACAACAAGGCTTGGCCCGAGCACAAACGTCACAAGACTGCACAAAGCCTCGCACATCTCGTGACAGGGAAGACCACCAGAAGGACCTTGCCACCAAATCCCTGGTACCAAAAATGCCCGGATGACCTGCCAACGCAGAAGAATGAACCTCAGAGATGACTCTACTGGTCCAATCATCAGGAACAAACAGTTTATCAGGTGGGCAACGATCAGGTCTATCCGCCTGAAACTCCTGCAAGGCCCGCCGCAGGTCTGGAGAAACGGCTGACAATACCACTCCATCCTTAAGGATACCTGTGGGCTCAGAGTTACCAGGCGAGTCAGGCTCAAAACTCCTAGAAAGGGCATCCGCCTTAAGATTCTTAGAACCCGGTAGGTATGACACCACAAAATTAAACCGAGAGAAAAATAATGACCAGCGCGCCTGTCTAGGATTCAGGCGCCTGGCGGTCTCAAGATAAATCAAATTTTTGTGGTCAGTCAATACCACCACCTGATGTCTGGCCCCCTCAAGCCAATGGCGCCACTCCTCAAAAGCCCACTTCATGGCCAAAAGCTCCCGATTCCCAACATCATAATTCCGCTCAGCGGGCGAAAATTTACGGGAAAAGAAGGCACAAGGCCTCATCACGGAGCAGTCAGAACTTTTCTGCGACAACACTGCCCCAGCTCCGATCTCAGAAGCGTCGACCTCAACCTGAAAAGGTAGAACAACATCAGGCTGACGCAACACAGGGGCAGAGGAAAAACGGCGCTTAAGCTCCCGAAAGGCCTCCACAGCATCAGGGGACCAATCAGCAACATCAGCACCCTTCTTAGTCAAATCGGTCAATGGCTTAGCAATATCCGAAAAACCAGCAATAAATCGACGATAAAAGTTAGCAAAGCCCAAAAATTTCTGAAGACTCTTAAGAGAAGAGGGCTGCGTCCAATCACAAATGGCTTGAACCTTGACAGGATCCATTTCAATGGAAGAGGGGGAAAAAATATATCCCAAAAAGGAAATCCTCTGTACCCCAAAAACACACTTAGAACCCTTCACACACAAAGAATTAGACCGCAAAACCTGAAAAACCCTCCTGACTTGCTGGACATGAGAGTCCCAGTCATCCGAAAAAATCAGAATATCATCCAGATACACAATCATAAATTTATCCAAATAATCACGAAAAATATCATGCATAAAGGACTGGAAAACTGACGGAGCATTTGAAAGACCAAAAGGCATCACTAAATACTCAAAGTGGCCCTCGGGCGTATTAAATGCGGTTTTCCACTCATCCCCCTGCCTGATTCGCACCAAATTATACACCCCACGAAGGTCAATCTTAGAGAACCACTTGGCCCCCTTTATGCGAGCAAACAAATCAGTCAGCAACGGCAATGGGTATTGATATTTAACAGTGATCTTATTCAAAAGCCGATAATCAATACATGGTCTCAAAGAGCCGTCTTTTTTTGACACAAAGAAAAAACCGGCTCCTAAGGGAGATGACGATGGACGAATATGTCCCTTTTCCAAGGACTCCTTTATATATTCTCGCATAGCAGCATGTTCAGGCACAGACAAATTAAATAAACGACCCTTTGGGTATTTACTACCCGGAATTAAATCTATGGCACAATCGCACTCTCGGTGCGGAGGTAACGAACCAAGCTTGGATTCTTCAAAGACGTCATAATAGTCAGACAGGAACTCAGGAATTTCAGAGGGAATAGATGATGAAATGGAAACCACAGGTACATCCCCATGAGTCCCCTTACATCCCCAGCTCAACACAGACATAGCTCTCCAGTCGAGGACTGGGTTGTGAGATTGCAGCCAAGGCAATCCTAGCACCAAATCATCATGTAGATTATACAACACCAGAAAGCGAATAATCTCCTGGTGATCCGGATTAATACGCATAGTTACTTGTGTCCAGTATTGTGGTTTATTATTAGCCAATGGGGTGGAGTCAATCCCCTTCAGAGGAATAGAAGTCTCCAAAGGCTCTAAATCATACCCACAGCGTTTGGCAAAGGACCAATCCATAAGACTCAAAGCGGCGCCAGAGTCGACATAGGCGTCCGTGGTAATAGATGACAAAGAGCAAATCAGGGTCACAGATAGAATAAACTTAGACGGTAAGGTGCAAATGGAAACAGATTTATCAAGCTTTTTAGTGCGCTTAGAGCATGCTGATATAACATGAGTAGAATCACCACAATAGAAACACAACCCATTTTTCCGTCTAAAATTCTGCCGCTCGCTTCGGGACAGAATTCTATCACACTGCATACTCTCTGGCGACTTCTCAGTGGCCACCGCCAGATGGTGCACTGGTTTGCGCTCCCGCAAACGCCTATCGATCTGAATAGCCATTGTCATGGACTCATTCAGACCCGCAGGCACAGGGAACCCCACCATAACATCCTTAATGGCATCAGAGAGACCCTCTCTGAAAGTCGCCGCCAGGGCGCACTCATTCCACTGAGTAAGCACAGACCATTTACGGAATCTTTGGCAGTAAATTTCCGCTTCATCTTGCCCCTGAGATAGGGACATCAAAGTTTTTTCTGCCTGAAGCTCCAAATGAGGTTCGTCATAAAGCAACCCCAAGGCCAGAAAAAACGCATCCACATTGAGCAACGCAGGATCCCCTGGTGTCAATGAAAAAGCCCAGTCTTGAGGGTCGCCCCGGAGCAAGGAAATCACAATCCTGACCTGCTGTGCAGGGTCTCCGGCAGAGCGAAATTTCAAGGACAAAAATAATTTGCAATTATTTCGAAAATTCTGAAACCCAGATCTATTCCCCGAGAAAAATTCCGGCAAAGGAATTCTCGGCTCAGATACAGGTGCATGACAAACAAAATCTTGCAAATTTTGTACCTTCGTGGCGAGATTATTCAAACCTGCAGTTACACTCTGAAGATCCATTACAAACAGGTGGACACAGAGCCATTCAAGGGTTAAGAGGAGGTAAGAAGCAGCTAGACAGCAATTAAGGGCTAGGCAGCAAAACTCTGAGGGGAAAAAAAAAAAAAAAAAAATTTCCCTTCAACACTTCTTTTTCTCCTGCTTCAGCCCAAACAATTAACACTTTGGAGGCCGGTCAAACTGTCATGATCTCAATGGCAAGAGAACATAGCATAAGCATATATAGGAACTAGCTCTTGGAAGATGGGAACTGAGCTGACCATGAACTAAACCTAACGCACAACTAGCAGTGGCCGGGTAGCATGCCTACGTTGATTCTAGATGCCCAGCACCAGCCGGAGGACTAAATAAAGCTAGCAGAGGAAAATATTAGTCCTAGCTCACCTCTAGAGAAATACCCCGAAAGGAGACAGAGGCCCCCCACATGTATTGGCGGTGAGTTGAGATGAAATAACAAACGTAGTATGAAAATAGGTTTAGCAAATTTGAGGTCCACTTACTACATAGCAGAAGACAGAAAGGACACTTTCATGGTCAGCTGAAAACCCTATCAAAAACACCATCCAGAAATTACTTTAAAACTCTGGCATTAACTCATAACACCAGAGTGGCAATTCCTGTTCACAAGAGCTTTCCAGACACAGTAACGAAACTACAGCTGTGAACTGGAACAAAAATGCAAAAACAAACATGGACAAGAGTCCAACTTATCTAGTAGTTGTCTAGGAGCAGGAACAAGCACAGAGAGGCTTCTGATAACATTGTTGACCGGCAAGCAACTAACAGAGCAGCAAGGTTATATAGCGACTCCCACATCTTGATGGGAACAGGTGAACAGAGAAGATGAAGACACAGTTCAATTCCACCAGCAGCCACCGGGGGAGCCCAGAATCCAAATTCACAACATGAAACATTTTATGATGCAAACATTATTGTACTTAAAAAAGAGGGGAAGGATCCTCTGGAATGTGGATCGTATCGCCCCATATCACTAGTAAACGTAGATTACAAAATTTTCACTAAAATATTGGCCACTAGACTAAATACGCTTATATTAGACCTTATACACCCAGATCAAACTGGCTTTATGCCTGGGAAAAGTACTTCTATCAATATCAGGCGGGTCCAATTAGTGATTCAATATAGCTCTCTAGAGCCGGATAATAGTTGGGCGCTGGCATCGCTGGATACGGCCAAGGCATTCGACTCTCTCGAGTGGCCTTTCCTCTCTGCGTGTCTGCAGAAATATGGTTTTGGAGAGAAATTTATTAGGGGGATAGACGCGCTGTATAAAAATCCCAGGGTGCGTGTAATCGTAAATAACTCCACCTCTGATTCTTTTACCTTACACAGGGGAACCCGTCAGGGATGTCCTCTGTCCCCCGCTCTCTTCGCCCTTGCGATAGAGGCTTTAGCAATACGCATAAGATCCTCCACGGATATCAAGGGAATAAATATTGCGGATCGTGTGGATACCATTGGCCTTTATGCTGATGACATGATAATATTTATGGATAAAATAGAAGAAACTCTACCACAAGTGATAGCGACCATAGATAAATTTAGTAAATTCTCCGGTCTATATATAAACTGGGATAAATCTGCCCTGATGCCTTTATCTCATACTTCGGTTCCCTGTCTCGGGACTCTCACATCGCTGCCTGTGGTTTCCAACTTCAAATATCTAGGTATTCATATGTCTCAATATAGTCGGTTAGACCTACAACATAACATCTATCCACTGTTGGATTTGGTCAAATCTAAATTTATAACCTGGAGTAGACTCCCCCTCTCTGTTGCAGGCCGCATTAACCTAATTAAAATGATACTGCTTCCCAAACTCAATTATTGCTTTCAACATAGTGCTGTACCAATACCCAAGTCATTTTTCGCAAAATTAAATTCCTTAATCACATCCTTTATATGGGGGAAGACCAGGCCCAAACTCAAACTATCTATTCTACAGAGACCAAAAAAGGGGGGTGGGGCGGCTTTACCAGACCTCTATCTGTACTACTTTGCTGGGCAGGCTAAGGCAATAAGTAAGTGGATGCCTAATAGCTCCCTACCTAGTTCCGAGAGTCATTTAATTCATTCTGCCCGGATTGATTGCCCACTGGGATTTTTGGAGATGGAGAAAGTTGGTGGTTGTCGTCTGTTGCCTATGCTCCGACTAGCGAGATTGGTATGGAGACAAATTAAAAGAGTTATTACATTTGTCGATGTCATAGCTGAAATGCCACTGTGGAATAATGGTTATCTACCAAAATTACTAAATCACCCATCCACTGATTTCTGGATCTCCCGTGGTGTTCTCTCAGTGAGCAATATACATGACCAGGGGTTTTTTGTAACCTTTGAACAACTACAGAATAATTACAACATCCCTAGGTCTCAATTCTTCTGGTATTTACAATTAAGGTCAGCTTTCCAATCACACATACGGAATGTAGATATGTAGATACGGGTCGGTCGATCTCTTCTTTACCTTTGATAGGTATCCTCAAATCACAGGGTCCTCAAGGACTCATTTCCTCTCTATATACATATCTACTATCCGTGGGAGATGGGTCTGTCATCTACTCTGTCAAAGGGAAATGGGAGGAACTCCTTCCCGATGTACTGGGAGAGGAATGGGAATATATTCTAGAATCTCCAACTAAAGTTTCCCCTTCAATCAATAATAGGATGACCCAGTTATATATCATATATCAGACCTATTTGACCCCGACGCGACTCTTTAAAATGGGCCGCTTACATTCATCAGATTGCTTACGGTGTCATATGCCTGATGCAGATTTTATTCATATGATTTGGAGGTGCCTTGTAGTTCTTCATTACTGAAGAGAGGTAACGACATTACTAACGTCTTTACTGTCGATCCCTGTCCCGCTCGAACCATTGACCTGTTTGTTCGGGGTGTGGGATACGGAGACTTGGGATCATTATACTGGGATCTTTCTCCGAGAGACGCTCTTTTTGGCACAGAAGGTATTGGCGTTAAGATGGATGGGTGGCTCCCCCGATCCTTAGAGTTTGAATTGATCTGGTGAATTCAATTATCCCATATGAAAGAACAATGTATCAAAATAGAGGATGTCCAGGTAAATTCGAAAAGATATGGGTTGGATGGAATTCCTCTTATCGTACTCTATAGTCTGCACTGACTAGACATCTACATAGAAAGGTGGGCTTGTGGTTTTCGGGGGCATCACTCATAGAGCAGGATTTAAATCTGTTTTTCTTTTGGCGACTCACTGTTAATGGTTAAAGTTGTTAAAGTTGTATGATAGGTATTTTCTTATAAGGAACTAATGATTTAACATGCAAATTCCATTACCTTTGTAACCTCTGGTATGATGATATTTTGCAACTATTTGTATTCCATGGTATAATTAATGATGATAATTGCAAATGTGTGCAATGTTTGTTTATTCTGAACTAATAAACGAATTTTAAAAAAAAAAGTAAACTTAATTGAGACATCAGTAGGTTAAGTGTTTTTGAATATCCATATTGAATAAGGAGCCCCATATAATCCTGCATAAAGGTTAATAATGGCCCCATAAGATGCTCCGTAGACACATTTGCCCAATATAGTGCTGCAGAAACGTTGATTACCCTACCCGTGCCCTCCGCTCTGCTAATGACCTCAGGTTAGCATCCTCAATAATCAGAACCTCCCACACCCGTCTCCAAGACTTTACACGTGCTGCGCCGATTCTTTGGAATGCACTACCCAGGTTAATACTATTAATCCCCAATCCCCACAGTTTTAAGCGTGCCCTAAAAACTCATTTGTTCAGATTGGCCTACCGCCTCAACGCATTAACCTAACTATCCCTGTGTGGCCAATTTAAAAAAAAAAAAAAAAACCAAAAACATAATTTGGTTCCTCGCATCATGTTCTCATACACTTTATGCAGTTAATAGCACTCTGTGTCTGTACTGCTACATACTTAGGCAGTTAACTGGTTCATGCAGCTTTACATGAACACCCGAGCCTTACACTATGGCTGGTCCAAATAATTAAAGCAATTGTTATCATCCACCTCTCATGTCTCCCCTTTTCCTCATAGTTTGTAAGCTTGCGAGCAGGGCCCTCACTCCTCTTGCTATCTGTTTTGATCTGTGTTTATTGTTATGCTGTAATGTCTATTGTCTGTATAAGTCCCCTCTATAATTGTTAAGTGCTGCGGAATATGTTGGCGCTATATAAATAAAAATTATTATTATTATTATTATGGCCCCATAAGATGCTCCATAGAGACATTTGCCCCATATAGTGCTGCACAAACGTTATGGCCCCATAAGATGCTCTATACAGACACTTGCCCCATATAGTGCTGCACAATCATTATGGCCCCATAAGATGCTCTAAACAGATACTTGCCCCATATAGTGTTCCACAAACGTTATGGCCCCATAGATGCTCCATACAGACACTTGCCCCGTTATAGTGCTGCACAAAGGTTATGGCCCCCATATAGTGCTGCACAAACATTGTGGCCCCCATATAGTGCTGCACAAACATTATGGCCCCATATAGTGCTGCACAAACATTATGGCCCCCATATAGTGCTGCACAAACATTATGGCCCCCATATAGTGCTGCACAAACATGGCCCCATATAGTGCTGCACAAACGTGTCCCCATATAGTACTGCACAAACGTTAAGGCCCCCATATAGTGCTGCACAAACATTATGGCCCCCATATAGTGCTGCACAAACATTATGGCCCCCATATAGTGCTGCACAAACATTATGGCCCCCATATAGTGCTGCACAAACATTATGGCCCCCATATACAGTAGTGCTGCACAAACATTATGGCCCCCATATAGTGCTGCACAAACATTATGACCCCCACATAGTGCTGCTCAAACATTATGGCCCCCATATAGTGCTGCACAAAGATTATGGCCCCCATATAGTGCTGAACAAACATTGTGGCCCCCATATAGTGCTGCACAAACATTGTGGCCCCCATATAGTGCTGCACAAACATTATGGCCCCATATAGTGCTGCACAAACATTATGGCCCCATATAGTGCTGCACAATGGTTATGGCCCCCATATAGTGCTGCACAAACGTTATGGCCCCCATATAGTGCTGTACAAACGTTATGGCCCCCATATAATGCTGCACAAATGTTATGGCCCCATAAGATGCCCCATACAGACACTTGCCCCATATGCTGTTGCTGCGATAAAAAAAAAAAAAATCACATACTCACCTCTCCGTCGCTCAGTCCCCCGGCACTTTCAATATTCACCACTCCTCGTTCCAGCCGCCGCTCCATCTTCCGCCTCCTCTGCACTGACGTTTAGGCAGAGGGCGCGCACTAACTACGTCATCTCGCCCTCTGACCTCAGCGTCACTGCAGAAGATGGACCGGCGGCTGGAACGAGGAGCAGGTGAATATCGCGCAGCGCTCCCCTCCCCATATACTCACCTGCTCCTGGCGCGGTGCAGTCTCTGCTTCCCCGGCGCTGCTGCTTCTTCCTGTACAGGGAGGTGGAGCCGCATATTCATTACTGTAATGAGCGGTACCATGTGACCGCTCAGTACAGGAAGAAGCCGGGGCGCCGGGCAGCCAGGGACCTGCAGGGACCGCGCCAGGAGTAGGTGAGTATAATTAGACAGCCCCCGCTCCCCGGCCCTGCCAACCACCTCCTTGGACCGCCGAATCATCAGGCGAACCGCTGGCGCCCCCCTGTCAGCTGCACCCGGGGCACATGCCCCGGCTGGCCCCCCCTGAATACGCCACTGCATAATCCTGGAAAGGGGACTGGTGTGACTTTCCTATGTGAAGAATACATTTTCAGTTATTATTGCATCCATGACAAAAGCAGGAATCCTAGCTAAAGAAGTTAGACCTCCATTGCCTTCTTTCTCTACACCATGATAGGCTTTGAGAGTGGTGGCGCTAGTTCAATGGAACACCTGTAGCTGCACATCTGTCTCGTAGCCCAATGTTGTGGAAGTCCCATCTGATGTGTTGTGTAGACACAATTTGACGGCTTGGCTGATGTTTTCCAATTTAATTTGCAGTACAGAATGGATCAGTCTTGGAACTAGTGGTAAGGATTTTTCTCCAAAGTTTCCCTGTAAGTGAATCTGTAAGACAACCCCTTTGAAGAGCAATTCCAACAAAAATGTATTAATACAATTCTTAACCCCATGGCACATATGGATATAATTGTAAAACTGTGCCGGTGTCTGCATTTTTGAAGCAAAGTCAGGAACTAAGCCCACTCCCCAAGTGGAAGATACCAGTAACAGACATAGCTCCGCTAGCTGTGGTTTAACAATTTAGATGCCGCTGTCAATCACTGAATGCTGCATTTAAATGGAACGATCACTTGTGCGTGCATGCATTGTCTCCCATTGGGCGCTTGTGTAGCAATTGCTTGGTACCAATGGATTACCTTGGACGTCAGGGGTCTTCTAAAGGCCTCCATGACTGCCATCTTGGCACCCTGTATATCCCAGCCATGATGAGACCATCAGTAACACTATATACTGCTGTATCGCAATATATAGAACAAGAGATCACAAAGGATCACAGGTTCAAGTCTGCTAAAGAAGCAACAAAGAGGTGAAATTATTTTAAAAAGTACATTTTATTCTGCTCTGCTACCATTCCAACGTGTACTCAGTTCTACGCGAAAAATTTGGTGAAAGGTCCTCTTTAAAAATAAAGAAATAATAATAATTAACAAAATAACATCTGTCATTGCAAAGTCCATAAAAGACTAATCTAAACAAATTTAAAGGTAATTAATCTGTATAGTAAATGCTGAAATGCTGAAAATAATTAAATATGCCAAAATTGCTGGTTTTCACCCACAAATATAAATAAAGTATCTGGTCTCAGAAAATAACAACAAAAACTAAATTTTTTGTACATACCGGTACTGTACTTTTTTTTTACAACTAAAATAATAAAAAAAAAATGCAAATTTCGTGTTCCAGCATTCATACAAATCTGAAAAATCATACTGAGAATTTCTATTTTACAATGGTTGCTGTAAAACGAAACCCAACAAAAAACAATAGTGAAATAACATTTTTTTTTCACCATTTCACCTCGCTTTGAAACATTTTTTCCCATTTTTTCATTTTCAGTACATTATATAGTAAAATGGGTGACGTCATTTAAAACTGAAACTTGTCCTACAAAAAATAAGCATGCACAAACAAAGATACGATCTAGGTTCAGAATTTAAAAATTGTAAAGTCTTTATTTGTACAATTTAAAATATAAACGGCAACGTTTTTAAATTCTGAAACTGGATCTTACGTTGGTTCAACGTTCAACTCCCATCGGGAGTCCTTAAGGGTGAGCTGAAGATTTTCGCTAACAAAAATAAGCCCTCATTTGGATTAATTCATGAAAAAATAGCAAAGTTGTAGCTCCTGAAAGAAGGAAAGGGCAAAACTGCTCTGAACACTACAAAATTATTTGATTGTGGTTTTCTAAATTTTATTAATGGCGTTGTCGCATGGAAAAAAAACCATTTAGCATCTAATCGTCAAAATAGCTAATAGATGTTTAATTGCTGGTGTTCAGACATCCCCAGATCCCTAAAAATGATCTTGCGTTAATGGAGTAGTACTTACCAACAGGGCAACCACTCGAAAAACTTGAGCTCCATGGAGGTCAATAATCATGGCTGCTTGTGGCTATTCCCAGATCACAATTATTATCCTAATCCATGAGGAATGCTAATTGTAGAATATACAAATGGTCTATCCCCACCCCCCACTTTCATCTACACAGAGGACTTTCCCCTTACACAGGACATTTAGTCAATTGTTAAGCAATATTTCCCTACATGTTGTGCTGTGCATATCATTGCATTTTCCTATAAACCATGAATGGGGCAGTGGCTGACTATGCTCATTCCTCCTTAATTAACATAGGGGACTTTGTAACCCCTGCACTTGTGATCAGTGGGGCCCCCAGCGATCATACATCTATGATTTATCCTGTAGACAGGTGACATGTTGTTTATGAGACAATCCCTTTAGGATCCCTAAAGGCCCCGTCTCACATAGCGAGATCGCTAGCGAGATCGCTGCTGAGTCACTAGTTTTGTGACGCAACAGCGACCTCCATAGCGATCTCGCTATGTGTGACACGTACCAGCGATCAGGCCCCTGCTGCGAGATCGCTGGTCGTGTCGGAATGGCCTGGACCTTTTTTTGGTCGTTGAGGCCCCGCTGACATTGCTGAATCGGTGTGTGTGACACCGATCCAGCGATGTCTTCACTGGTAACCAGGGTAAACATCGGGTTACTAAGCGCAGGGCCGCGCTTAGTAACCCGATGTTTACCCTGGTTACCAGCGTAAATGTAAAAAAAAAAAAACACTACATACTGACCATCTGATGTCCGTCAGGTCCATCGCTGTCTGCTTCCTGCTCTGACTGAGATCCGGCCGTACAGTGAGAGCAGAGCGCAGCAGTGATGTCACCGCTGCGCTCTCGCTGTACGGCGGCTCAGTCAGAGCAGGAAGCAGACGGCAAGGGACCTGACGGACATCAGATGGTGAGTATGTACTGTTTGTTTTTTTTGGTAACCAGGGTAAACATCGGGTTACTAAGCGCGGCCCTGCGCTTAGTAACCCGATGTTTACCCTGGTTACCCGGGTGCTGCAGGGGGACTTCGGCATCGTTGAAGACAGTTTAAACGATGCCGAAGTCGTTCCCCTGATCGTTGGTCGCTGGAGAGAGCTGTCTGTGTGACAGCTCCCCAGCGACCACACAGCGACTTACCAACGATCACGGCCAGGTCGTATCGCTGGTCGTGATCGTTGGTAAATCGCTATGTGAGACGGGGCCTTAAGCTCCGACTTGTATTCCAGTGTCTTCAGGAAGCATTCCATTACCAAGATCTGTATCTTGCATTTCCTAGTCCTTTATTTTAGAGGTTATGTAATTGGAATGTGGTTCATGCAGACAAAGAACTTTAGATAAAAGGATTCTGAATAAATTAAATTAAAGTTGCATTTAAATATTTACAATGGGATTTTTTTTCCTAGAGGATGGTTAGTTATATATATATTTTTTTTACTGCATATTTTATTAATTAAAAAAAAACATACTATGCAGTTGACTTATTAAATGCTGTTCCACCTTACGTATTTTCACAGCCTACATTATTAAAAACCGGTCAATCTGATCACGTCAATGCAGCGTACACCGAACTTGAAGTGAGACGCACCTAGTGTCTATCACACACAAGCTCACCAGTGATTTGAAAGGAAAACATATTTTCCTCCATGATCCTTATGTCCCTTGAGACCTATGTAGTTTCAAGAGAGGCTTGTTATTCGTGGTTGATCTGTAGGAAAGTAAGGTACATTAAACAAAGTATGGTATGTTTCAGGTTTAATAAAGTGGTAAGGTCTGTGTACAAGAGGTTACACACATAGTAGCAGGTCCAACTTTACAAACAAAATAACTAGTAGAAAATGTTTTATCTTTCAGCAAATTATGTCTGTAAGCAGTGTACAAAATATATACGGTCTAATTTAGAATTTTTGACCGTTACACACAGCTTAAAGAAACCTATCAGGTCCACTGGGCCTCTCAAAACACCCCCTAATGATTAAGATCCGTCGTCCAGCAAGAAAATCGTACCTTTCATCTATTATACAATTATTTATGTTTGCAAAAATACCTTCTATTGGCATCACTCATCTATGCAAATTATCCTGAGCTAGTCCGTGGGAACATTGATTTCATGCCCTGGCTATGTAGTCTCTGATCACATCCCCAGGATGAGATTGGCTGTCTCCAATCTGCAGTCACCTAAGACGATGTGGGCAATTTTGAGCATTCACATGACCTTCCTCCTCTCTGGACAGACATAGTGAATTTGGGTGATGTTTCCTGTTTTCATTAGTGCATTGCGCATGACCAGAAAAAGAAGGTCACATAAATACTCAAAATTGTCCACACTATCTTCTTCTTATTTTATTACTGGGTTAGAAGACACTTCTCCATTACTAGCTCCAGGGCTTGATGTCAGTTGTATTTTTGAACACTTCAGAGCTGACATCAAAATCCAAGCCCCATTTCCCCGATTGCTAAAGCACCAGGGCATCGGGAAGAGCCAAGGCAAAGCACCAGAATTGAAGCATCTCGTGCTGTTCCACTTCTGGTTCGGCTGCGGACTTGTGTTTTTAGGCTGGGAAGGGCGAAACAACCATAGACCTTCCCAGACTGATTATATCAGCTCCCAACTGTCTGCTTTACCTTTGCTGGATACAAAAAATGGGGAGGACCTAACATTGCTTTTTTACATTAATCTATTTATTAATTAGATTAATATAACTCTGTACAATAAGCTTCACATGCAAGACACTAAATGGTGCAATTTTATAATGTGTTGTGGGGTTGTGAAATTATCTATATATCTATCTATCTATATCTTTGCACATATTTAACACATAAAAATCAGTACTTTCTTGAATGCATTTTATTCTGGGACCTGTCACGTGGATGATACACACGGATGGTCAACACAAAACAACACAGATAGTAACAGCAGACCGTCTCACGCATCCTTTTTTTTAAGCGGATGTGTGAAGGGTGCCTAATTTAGATTGCTCTATTGTTCATTCACTTTGAATTTTTTTAATTGATAAATATAAACTATTAACACTATTATTTTTTTAAAAGCATTCTGCTACATTTTTTTCCACACCTGCCAAAAACATTTGCACAGTTCTGTATATAGAATTTTATTCTACTAGCCTTTATTGCTATAAAAGAAATAAAAAAAAAAATAAAACTTCCCACACCACCAGCACAGCAGCCAGATAACAATGAACCAATCAATATCCTTTGGCAGTTGTTTCAAACAGTGGAGTCCAGATCAAATTAGTTTTTTCTCCAATGGTCTAGACATTACAGTCCTGATTCCTGATTTATAAGACTATGTTCACACGCTGCGGATTTTGCTGCGGATCCGCAGCTTTTCCGCAGCTGCGGGTCCGCAGCAGTTTCCCAGGCGTTTACAGTACCATGTAAACCTATGGGAAACACAATCCACAGTGCACATGCTGTGGAAAAAACGCACGGAAAAGCAGCGGTTTACATTCCGCAGCATGTCAATTCTTTGTGCGGAATCCGCAGCGGTTTTACACCTGCTCCATAATAGAAAACAGCAGGTGTAAAACCGCAGTAAAGCCATGTTCACACTTTGCGGGTTTTACCGCGGATCCGCAGCTTTTTTGCAGCTGCGGGTCCGCAGCAGTTTCCATTGCGTTTACATTTACATGTAAACCCTATGGAAACAGCAATCCGCTGTGCACATGCTGCGGGAAAAACCGCGCAGAAACGCAGCGGTTTACAACCCGCAGCATGTCACTTCTTTGTGCAGAATCGCTGCGATTCTGCACCCATAGGAATGCATTGATCCGCTAACTTCCCGCATGGGGCTGTGCCCACGATGCGGGAAGTAAGCGGATAATGTGCAGATGGTACCCGGGGTGGAGGAGAGGAGACTCTCCTCCAGGCCCTGGGAACCATATTAGTGTAAAAAAAAGAATTAAAATAAAAAATAATGATATACTCACCTCTCAGCGCTGCACGTGGCTGTCCGGTCTCAGGGTTGCTGTGCGAGCAGGACCTGCGGTGACGTCGCAGTCACATGACCATGATGACGCCGCGGTCACATGACCGTGACGTCACGAAGGTCCTTCTCGCACAGCATCTTTGGAACCGGATCGCCGCGTGCAGCGCCGAGGAGATCGGACGTCAGAGGGTAAGTATAAACCATTTTTTATTATTTTTAACATTACTATTGATGCTTCATATTGCTGCATATGCAGCATCAATAGTATAGGAGTAATCCCGCAGCGGAAACTGGAAGACAAACCGCGATAAATCTGCAGGGATAACCGCAGCGGTTTTGCCCTGCAGATTTATCAAATCCGCTGCAGGAGAACCCGCAGAGCACAGCGCAAAGTGTGCACATAGCCTAATTCCGCAGGAAATCCGCAGGTAAAACACAGTGCCTTTTACCTGCGGTTTTCACAAATCCGCTGCGGAAAAATCCGCAGACCTCAAGAATTCGTGTGCACATACCCTTAATGCAGCTCTGCTCAAAAGGAACAGAAGTGGCAATTTTGAAAATAAGTGTTTATATAAAGTCATCATTTATTTACCTCAAATAGCCTTTTCTAGACAGTAAAATACTTTATTTCATAGCGTTACTTCTTTGTTACTATTTCCACAAAGAATAAAACTGATAAAAGTTTTAAAAGTTAATAATCTTTACCCTTTAAAGACCAGGGATTTTTTTTTTTCATTTTTATGCTTTTGTTTTTTCTCACTTTCTTCCAAGAGTCTTAACTTTTTTAATTTTCCGTTAACATAGATGTATAAGGGCTTGTGTTTTTGCAGGATAAGTTGTAATTTTGAATGATAGCATTAATTTTGCCACACATTCTACTGAAAAACGGAAGTAAACTTCCAAGTGGTACTAAATGGTAAAAAAATGCAATTCCACAATTATGGGCAGCACGGTGGCTCAGTGGATAGCACTGCAGCCTTGCAGCGCTGGGGTCCTGGGTTCAAATCCCAGCAAGGACAACACCTGCAAAGCGTTTGTATGTTCTCTCTGTGTTTGTGTGGGTTTTCTCCGGGTTCTCCGGTTTCCTCCCACATTCCAAAGACATACTGACAGGGATTCTAGATTGTGAGCCCCATCTGGGACAGCGACGACAATGTGTGCAAACTGTAAAGCGCTGCGGAATATGTTAGCGCTATATAAAGATTATTATTATTATGTTTGAGTAATGTTCATATTATTATGTTTGGGTAATGTTCATTAGGTGGTAAAAAATCATCTGGAAACATGATTGTTCAGGTCAGTCCAATTATGGCAATACCAAATATGCATTGATTTATTTATTTAAGTGATTAAAAACAAAAATCAGAATTTTGTAAAACATTTTTGTACAAATTTCATATACCTTACAGTATATATGATGCTTTGATTGCCTATTTTGTAATGTAACTTAGCTCCTGAGCCCCCTCCAAAAACGTGGAACTTTTCTCAGGAGATAAGTAGTTGAAAACTGCATTAAATATGGGTAATAGGTTTTAATTTATAATTATTTCTTGACTGTGTCTACAATAGACAGAAAATAAACATCTTGGTAACTTATTCAATCATTATAACAATAATTATGACTACAGCAAAAATGCCTTTTTTTCTAGTTAAAGAGCAGTAATACAATGGAATCCTTCACTGTTTATTGCCCGGTCTATCAAAGATTAACGAGCCACAGACCTCTATGGTTTTAACATTACCAGGATAGGCTTTTACATACTAGAAGTAAATACGATAATAAAGTTTCTTATTGAGTGACAGAAAGCAGAGATCTCAAAAACTGTGGAAAAATTGCTGCAAAAATTATTTTATAAATGATATTGGTTGCAATCTAAAATTAAGCCTTATTTGCTGAAACCATTGTAGTCATTACATATACAGTAAGAGCAATGTAATGAATTTCCTGATTAGTGACTATCATAACATTTATATCTCCTACACAGACATTTTATTTCATCCTTAATATATCAGATGTTAATAATAGTAACATTTTGATTTTAATCAATAAATGCAGAATTAAGTATTGTTAACAAAGAAAAGAGGAAATGTCTTCTGATTTGCTAACACTATCAAGACCTGTGGGAGAAAATCCGTTGAACACAAGTAATCGGACTTACTTTGATTAATGTTTAACTGCGATAAGAAAACAGATTAATTATGTATTGTACAAATTGTTGCTAGCAGAGAAGTTTACTTTCTTCTGTAATCAGAGAATCAGGGTGTGACTTAGGCTTGTTCAGGAATATGACAACATGTTCAGCCTTTCACGTTCTTCATAATTTACAGACCATCAAGCAAAACTAAGACAAGTTGAAGTTCGTTTGAAACTAAAAATATAGTTAAAAAACACTTTTACTTTTGTAAAAATTTCAAATTATATTGTATCAGGACATAATCAAAGATTATACAACACCCAGTCAGTATTCTGGAGTTGGACTCTTATTTGACACTCACAATTTGATTCAACTAGCTAAACTTTCCAGTTCATTTCTAAATTGGCATTTTAGTTTTCTTGGCAATATTAGCAAATTTGATTTTTTTCACGAAATTTTTTTTTTTTTTGGTGGGGGGCTGATTTTCATTTTTTTTTATACTACATTATTTTCTTTCACTTCTTAACATGTTAAAATTAGTATCCCCAAATTGGTATTAAAACTAAACATTTGTTTAATGCCAACTCAATTTACCTAAAAAAAAAAAAGGGTCCAATTTCTAATTCCAGAAAATTATTGCACTTTTTTTTTTAACTTTAGAAACAGAAAAACAAATTCTATACAAAAATGTTTTTGGAAGTAACTCTCATGTGTAAACCTAGGAAATTCATAGAACACATAATTAAGATATATTGAGGAAGACCATTTTTGTCTTTAATCATTTTGTTTTAGTTATGTTTAGGATTAGTTTACATTTATTAGACTAGATATGTAATTGAGTGGTAAGTAAAATGGACTATAATCTGATTATATTTTCTGTTATTGCCCTGGATATATTTAATAACTTTTCTAACTTTATTGTTTAGAGTAATGTACATAATTTCCCCCAAAAAATGTTATAACTTAAATGGTAAAATAAAAAACAAATCAAGCTATGGCTATGTACAAATGTCCTGTAAATATTTCAGTTTTTTAAATCCATTTTGGGATGACAAGAACATAAATAAAATTATCTAGTATAGGATCTACTCTCTTGAATGGGGATGGGTATGTCTTTTTAATGTCTTCCATTTGACTGCAATCCAGCAACAACCTGTTTTTACAGCGGGATCAAAAAATGCAGTCTGCACAACTTTTCAGTGAGGCTAAAATAAGAACAGGAACTGGATCTATTTTTATTAATTGAATGCTATGGTAGACAATAATAATTTACTGGTATACAGTAATTTTGGTGGCAACGATGTCTAAATGGTTTTATATTAAGTTTCTGGTGCTGATTCAGAATATGACTTCAGTTTTGCCAGATTGGCTCTAGTTTGAGGTATTTGATTACAGCAGAATTTTGGCTTCAAAAAGTAACTTTTATGGCATTGTAAGCGTTCAAATTGAAATACAAAATAATCATATGGGATATTTAATTACCTAAAAGACTATTAAGGAGTCAAAAGACTAAAACACCAAAAGATATTGCATTTGTTATCACTCACAAGTCGCATTGGGGGACTGCATTATTTTCATGGATTAATTATTTAAAAAACTAGAACCAATACAACAAAAGTAATGGGATTTTTTAATACAGCACCCTCAAAATACCCGAAATCCATTCAAAAAACCTTGTCACCTTCCCAAAAATTTTTTGTAAACTTGTGTAATGGATGGTCATCTGTTATGTCATCAACAGTTCAATTTTTTTAAGCACTGCACATGCCCTGAACACTGAATGTGTTCAAAGACACGTTTTGTAAAAAGATATATTACAGATGGAATAAAAACGGATGCAAAAATGGAGACCAAAGTGTGCATCTGTTATTTCTTCAGTTGTAACTGATCTACAGGGTGGGCCATTTATATGGATACACCTGAGTGGGCCATTTATATGGATACACCTAAATAAAATGTGAATGGTTGGTGACATCAACTTCCTGTTTGTTGCACAATAGTATATGGGAGAGGGGAAACTGTTATGATCTGGTGACCTTGGAGCCGCATGAAAACTTTCTCTGGAGTCGGTGGAACCTGTACTGACCGCAAATCCTGAACTAACACCGCAACTAGAAGTAGCCGTGGGGTGTGCCTAACAAACCCTAGACACCTCGACACAGCCGGAGGACTAAATACCCCTATAGATGGAAATAGGAATGCTATCTTGCCTCAGAGCAGACCCCCAAAGGATAGGCAGCCCCCCACGAATAATGACTGTGAGTAGGAGAAGAATAGACACACGCAGGTAGAAAACAGGATTTAGCAAAAGAGGCCACTCTAGCTAAATAGGAAAGGATAGGACAGATTACTAGGCGGTCAGTATTAAAACCCTTCCAAAAATATCCACAACAGATAATACAAAAAGTTCCACAATCTAACTAAAGACATGGAATGTATATCTGCCACTCCAGAGAATCCAACAAGACTGAGAAAATACTGACACAATCTAAGCTGGACAAGAAAACACAAGGAATTGCACTGAATTGTGAAGCACACAGCATGTGTGCCACAGAAAAAAAAAAACAGACACTTATCTTTGCTGATTTGGCAGAAAGACAGGAGGAACCAGGCAGAGGTCCTACACCTCCCAACAACAATTGACAACTGGCAAGGACTAATGAATCCTGCACACCTAAATACCCCAGTCAGAACTGCAATCAGCAGACACACCTGACCAGGACTGCAACCCAGGGACAGCTGCATTACCACCTACTACCACCGGAGGGAACCCAAAAGCAGAATTCAC
Source organism: Ranitomeya variabilis (assembly GCF_051348905.1). Lineage (NCBI taxonomy): Eukaryota > Metazoa > Chordata > Amphibia > Anura > Dendrobatidae > Ranitomeya > Ranitomeya variabilis. The sequence continues at coordinate 657,563,957 of NC_135234.1, forward strand.
AACAGGAAACTTTTCAAAATGGGTGGTGACCATGGTGGCAATTCTGTAGTCAGCCATTTTGGATCTATCTTTATAAATGGCCCACCCAGGTGTACACATATAAATGGCCCACCCTGTAGTTATTTTTCATACGGGATCAATAACAAACGGGTGACAACTGGACATGTGAACAGAGCCTAACCTAAAATCAGCTGTGTATTGTGGACATCACCTTTTGCCATCTAGCACATCACATGATCTTTAATGGCTTCAAACCTTGATGCTAAGCATTGGTCACACTATGCCTGACATGGTATGAAAGCCGTGATATACCTTAGCTGCAAACAGGCAACAAATCCTTATTAGCATGATTGCATATGTGAATGTCTTGTACAGCATCTTAAAGAATCATCATATTATATTATTTTTATAGCACTGTGTACTTACAGTTGCTCATTTTGCCCTTCTACCCAGTTAATTCATCTGTTTTTAATTAGCTTCTCTTTTTAATTAGGTCTATGATATCACATAATTAGAAATTGACTAGCTGATTCCTTTTAAGCTCTGTATAAAAACAGGAGGTCAGTTTTCCCTGTATAAGTGTCACGCTCACGCCCTGATTGGTAGGCGTGAGCTCAGGGGTTTGTGGCCCCACTGTGCCACAAACCAACTACCCTGGAAGGGGCGTGACTATGACAGCTGCCTGGGTTTTCACTGTAGCCTCTGATGGTGAGGTCAGGCTTGTGCAGCAGGCAGCTGCCAGGTGCTACTCCAGGGTGGTGTCTGGCTGTGGCTGCTGATCCCACTTGGAGAAAAGGAACACTAGGACAGGTGCGGGCATCAGGCAGGACTGGCAGAAGAGCACAGCTGAAACTCAGATGAGTAGGCTGGCACGGCTGGGACATAGGGCTGGCAGAGACATGGCAGAGAACACAGGGCTGGCAGAGACACGGCAGAGAACACAGGGCTGGCAGAGACACGGCAGAGAACACAGGGCTGGCAGAGACAGGGCAGAGAACACAGGGCTGGCAGAAACACGGCAGAGAACACAGGGCTGGCAGAAACACGGCAGAGAACACAGGGCTGGCAGAAACATGGCAGAGAACACAGGGCTGGCAGGCACGGCAGAAAACACAGGGCTGGCAGGCACGGCAGAGAACACAGGGCTGGCAGGAAAGGCAGAGACACAGGGCAGGTTGGTGTGGTGTATGAAGGAACAGGTAGGGACCTGTTCACACAGGAGGTGCAGGTATGGATATGTAGCATGAAGGAACAGGTTGGGACCTGTTCACACAGGAGGTGAAGGTAAGGAAACAAGCAGGAAGGAATGAAGTGTGAAGGAACAGGTTGGGACCTGTTCACACAGGAAGAGAACCGCAAGGCTGCGGATAGGAATGGTAGAGCAGCAAGAGTTAGCGTAGCAACAAAAGCTAAGCAGAGCAGAACTGCAAGGAATGCAGAGAGGAGCTGCAGCAAGAGATTTCTGCAGAAGCTAAGCAGAGTGGAGCCACAAGTAATGTGGAGAGAAGCTGCAGCAAGAGATTACTACTGCAGCAGCAGAAGATAAGCAGAGCGGAGCTGCAAGGAATGCGGAGAGGAGCTGCAGCAAGAGATTACTGTAGCAACAGCAGCGGAGCAGAGTAGAACGAAGCAGAACCGCAGGAGTGCGGAGCAAAGGGAAAGCCACAAAGGTACAGAGCAGGCAGAGTCGCAAGAGTGCGGAGCATAAGCAGACCAAGAACACAAGGAAAGACACAACAGGGAAGGAAGCCACAGACAAGGAGACCGAGATAAGACTAAGTTCAGACAAGGTAATGGAACAAGACAAGGAACAAGAACAAAGACACAGGGACCAGGATATTCTGCCTCCTGGAGGGCGGACAAGATCAAGGCAAGAAAACAGAGAAAAGCATCTAGAGAGGGAGAAAAACAGAGCAAGGCCTGGCAAACTCAGAAGCTAAACACAAACAGCTAACACATTGCACAGGCCCAGTCCACTGGGTGGAGCTGCACTAAATACTGGAGGTCTTTGGTAATTGGTCAGGAACAGATTAGACAGGTGCAGGCCCGGCCTGAAAGTATAGGCGAACTAGGCGGGCCGCCTAGGGCGCCGACCCTAAGGGGGCGCCAGAGAAAAAATAGAAAAAATTATAAAAAATCTTTTCAAAAGGCAAAAGGTGTATGGAGCGGAGCTGAATGTGTATGAGGTGTATAGAGCGGAGCCGTGTGTGTATGAGGTGTTCAGAGCAGAGCCGTGTGTATGAGGTGTACGGAGCGGAGTCGTGTGTGTATGAGGTGTATGGAGCGGAGCTAAATGTGTACGGAGTGGAGCCGCGTGTGTACGGAGCGCAGCCGCGTGTGTAGGAGTAGCTATGTGTGTGTACGAAGTATCATGTGCGGCCAATATACAGTATGGAGCATCATGTGTGGTCATTATACAGTATGGAGCATCATGTGTGGCCATTATACAGTATGGAGCATCATGTGTGGCCATTATACAGTATGGAGCATCATGTGTGGCCATTATACAGTATGGAGCATCATGTGTGGCCATTATACAGTATGGAGCATCATGTGTGGCCATTATACAGTATGGAGCATCATTTGTGGCCATTATACAGTATGGAGCACTGTGTGGCCATATTTTTTTGTTTATAATTATTCTTTATGAAACAGTGTGATCAGCAGTGCTAAATGGGTATGGTTGGGACGTGGATATGGGTGTGGCTAGTTATGAATGGGTGTGGTCAGAGGCGTGGCCTAAAATTTGCCGCAGCGCGCTTCACGTGCCGCAAAATTTGTCCCTCTTTCCCATCTTCAAAAGTTGGGAGGTATGTTAAAAGTAGTAGGGGCACAACAAAATAGTTTCGCCTAGGGCGCCGTAATCTCTCGGGCCGGCCCTGGACAGGTGCACCTGATTCCTATAAGAACCAGAGAGTTCAGGCGCCTCCCCCCTATGCACACAGCCAGGAAGCATGCAGAGACACAGAATATGGAGCTGGCAAGAAACAGAAACCACATCATGGCCTGGAGCAGTGGGTAAGATAGTGTGAGAGATGAGAGGCCATGCCGTGATGCCAGCAATGTTGTTACAATAAGTCACTACAAAAGTTCCTGGCAGGGGGAGGATCAGAGCAGTTGGTAAGCAGTTGAAGATTGGAATGATTTCTGCAGGAATAAGATACTTCCTATTTCTACATAGAGCAGAGGAAACAGAAGAATTAGCTGGGTAGAAAGGCAAAGTGAGCAATTGTAAGTACACAGTGCTGTATAATGTGATGATTTCAATACATTAAGAGGATAAAAACTTTGATGGAAGTGCTTCTTTAAATTGTTCATGATTATTTTTCATTAGTGATGCTGGAATTAACCAGCAAGAGGTACATACTATTGCATATAGACATTTAATTATGTGTTCCATATGGTTGTATGTTCAATGAGGAAAATAAGTATTTGATACACTGCTGATTTTGCAAGTTTTCTCACCTACAAAGAATGGAGAGGTCTGTAATTTTTATCGTAGGTACACTTCAACTGTGAGAGACAGAATCCAAAAATTAAAATTAGAAAATCTCATTGTATGATTTTTGTATAATTAAATTGCAGTTTATTTCACGAACTAGGTATTTGATCATCAAGAATTCAGCAAGAATTCTCTCACAGACCCCATAGTTTTTCTTTAAGAAACCCTCCTACTCTGCACTCATTAGCTGTATTAATTGCACCTGTTTGAAGTCAATACCTGTATAAAAGATACCTGTCCACACACTCAATCACACTCCAACCTCTTCACCATGGCCAAGACCAAAGAGCTGTCTAAGGACATCAAGGACAAAATTGTAGACTTGCACAAGGCTGGAATGGGCTTACGGACAGTATGCAAGCAGCATGGTTAGAAGTCAAAAACTGTTGGCACAATTATTAGAAAATGGAAGAAACACAAGATGACTGTCAATCTTCCTCGGTCTGGAGCTCCATGCAAGATCTCACCTCATGGGGTAAGGATGATTCTGAGAAAATTCAGGAATCTGCCCAGAACTACATAGGAGGACCTGGACAATGACCTGAAGAGAGCAGGTACCGCAGTCTCAAACATTACGATTAGTAACACAGTACGCCATCATGGATTAAGATCCTGCGGGGCATGCAAGGTCTCCCTGCTCATGCTAGCACATGTCCAAGCCCATTTGAAGTTTGCCATTGACCATCAGGATGATCCAGAGGAGGCATGGGGGAATGTCATGTAATCAGATGAGACAAAAATCGAACTTTTTGATATCAACTCTACTCGCCATGTTTGGAGGAATAAGAAGGATGAGTAAAATCCCAAGAACACCGTCCCAACCATGAAGCATGGTAGGGAAACATCATACTTTGGAGGTGCTTTTCTGCAATGGGGACAGGATGATTGCACTGTATTGAAGGCAGGAAGGATGGGGTCAAGTATCACAAGATTTTGGCCAACAACTTCCATCCCTCAGTAAGAGGATTGAAGATGGGTCATGGCTGGGTCTTTCAGCATGACATTGACCCAAAACACACAGCCAGGGCTACTAAGCAGTGGCTCTGTAAGAAGCATTTCAAGGTCATGCAGTGGCCTAGCCAGTCTCCAGACCTGAACCGAATAGAAAATCTTTGCAGGGAACTAAACTTCAATGCCAGCGACAGCCCAGAAACCTGAAAGATCTGGATAAGGTCTGTATGGAGGAGTGGGCCAAAATCCCTGCTGCAGTGTGTGCAAATGTGGTTAAGAACTACAGGAAACATCTGACCTCTGAAATTGCAAACAAAAGTTTCTGTACCAAATATTAAGTTCTATTTTTCTATTGTATCAAATACTTTTTTTTCATGCACAAAAATGCAAATTAATAATGTAAAAATCATGCAATGTGATGTTCTGGATTTTTTTTATTAGACTCTGTCAGACTCACAGTTGATGTGCACCTACAATAAAAATTACAGAACTCTCCATTCTTGGACAAGTCACTAGTTTTTACATCTCACACCTTCAAATATGCCTCTTATCTTGAGTCCTATATGAAATCAGTTTTAAGATGGTATTACACTCCAATGAGGCTTCACTCTCTGTTTTCCTCTACAACTCAACTCTGCTGGCACAACTGTGGCCAAAAAGGTTCTTTTATCCATACATTTTGGAGCTGTCCAGTAATCACTTCCACCTGTTCATTTACTTTTCATCTGATCTCTTCTCCACTCCACCAAAAAATAAAACCATCTCCTTCTTTAGCACTACTTTTATTAGATATACATTCTGTTCTATAGACACCAAACATGTCTAGGTTTTTTTTTATCTAAGTGGTGAAAAAAAATTCAAAACTTTGCTAAAAAAAAAGAAAAAATTGTGCAATTTTCCATTACCCATAGCGTCTCCATTTTTCGTGATCTGGGGTTGGGTGGGGGCTTATTTTTTTGCCAAGCTGACACATTTTTAATGATACCATTTTGGTGCAGATACGTTCTTTTGATCCCCGTTATCACATTTTAATGCAATGTCGCGGCGACCAAAAAAACTTAATTCTGGCATTTTTACTTTTTCTCGCTACGCCGTTTAACAATCAGGTTAATCCTTTTTTTCTATTGATCGGGCGATTCTAAAAGCAGCGATACCAAATATGTGTAGGCTTGATTTTTCTTTTATTGTTTTATTTTGAATGGGGCAAAATGGGGGTGAGTTAAACTTTTATTTTTGTTTCAAATTTTTAAAGACTTTTTTTAGTTTTGGCATGCTTCTATAGCCTCCATGGGAGGCTCGAAGCTGCCACAACTTGATTGCCTCTGCTACATAGAGGCGATGCTCAGATCGCCCCTGTGTATTAGAATTACAGCTTTGCTATGAGCACCGACCACAGGGTCGCGCTCATCGCAATCCGGCATCAACAACCATAGTGGTCTGCATGTGACCTCTGGTTGTTATGCTGATGCACCGATGACCCCCAATCATGGCCAGAAGCGCTTGTTAAATGCTGCTGTCAGAGTTTGACAGCGGCATTTAACTAGTCAATAGGTGCGGGCGGGTCACGATTCCACCGGCGCCTATTGTGGGCACATGTCAGCTGTTCAAAACAGCTGATATGTCCCAGCTTTGATTCGGGCTCATCGCCGGAGCCCGCATCAAAGCTGGGGTTCTGCCATCGGCCGTACCGTCTGATGGCAGAAAGGGGTTAATGATTGCAATCCTTGAAATCTGTTGACTACAGCCCTGTATGTTGTGCTGTATTTTATTTTCTGAAGGTTTAATCCCTATGTAGACTTCAATGTTTGTCAGTCTAAAGTATTGTATACACTGTTTGTTGTTAAACACCAAATAAAAAGATATTGTTATAAAAAAAACAATAGGTTGGAAAACTTGCAAAATCGGTAGGGTATCAAATACCATATATACTTGTGTATAAGCCGAGATTTTCAGCACATTTTTTTGTGCTGAAAACGCCCCTCTCGGCTTATACACGAGCTATTGTCCAGAAAGCCGGAGGGGGAGCGGTGGAGCAGCAGCAGGAGCCGGCGGCTGTGACATCATACTCACCCTCCTCGCACTTTCGCTGCACGTCCCTGCATCTCTGTTATCCTGGTGCGGCAGCTCTTCCTGTGCTCAGAAGTCACATGGTACCACTCATTAAGGTAATGAATATGCACACGTCTCCACTCCCATAAGCGTGGAGTGCATATTCATTACCTTAATGAGTGGTATCACGTGACCGCTCAGAACAGGAAGAGCTGCCGCCGCGGGACAACGGAGATGCAGAGACGTGCAGCAACCGCGTGAGGAGGGTGAGTATGATGGGGAGGACACGGAGCCATGCATACAAGGGGGAGGACGAGGGAGGACGCCGAGCCATGCATACAAGGGGGAGGACCCGGAGCCATGCATACAACGGGGAGGACAGAGGAGGATGTCAAGCCATGTATACAACTAAGAGACCGGGGGAGCTACACATAGCAAGACAGTGATGAGGGGACAATGCATACCCGGCTTATACTCGAGTCAATAAGCTTACCCAGTTTCCGTGGCAGAATTAGGTGCATCGGCATATACTCGGGTCTTCTTATACTCCAGTATATACGGTACATATTTTCCCCACTGTACATAGCCAATCAGAATAGAAAATTGTTGTTAGTTTTCTTTTATAGTGGTGCAGCTATAGCGCACCAAGGGCATCTGGTCCCTGCGGTCATCTTGCATTGATTCCTGTTAGCTGCAAAACAGAAAACTTTTTTAGTGACTTTTCAAGTTAAATAGTAAATAGGCGTATTCTAGCTCATTTCTTTGAACGTTTGACCTATCAATTGAATAGCTATGCATTACTCATAACTAGGGATTTTGTTTTTAGACTAATGTCCATGTGAAGTGTTTCACAAAGCTTATCTTCTCTGTACTCCTACACTACAGAAGAATTTGACCCTCTATTCACACTTGGTAATAGTCATGATAGCGAATACTAGGCAATGACTGTGTGATTGCTGAAATTAATTTCTTAGTACCCCAACCGAGTAAGCAAATTATTTTACAGGCCCACCTATAGAGCAGTTTAAAAATTATGAGCTAGTTCCTAGCATTGTTTGGGCAGCCAGTATTGTCCACTATGTTTATTTCAGAGGAAAAAAAGTGATGTTATCTATTGGCACTTTCGAAAGATGTTGCACTTGAAATGGGGCAAACTCTACAGCTTAATTGAAATATGAGGTGTGAAGACACCGTGTTTATTCTTAATTATGCCAGACATATTATTCATTAAGCCCAGGAACATGAGTTATTTGTTCATCTGAGCCTGAACAACAAGAGTCAAAACAAGTGACTCTTGTTGTAGGTTAAATTGATGCTTTTTGATTTGTTGAATGGCTGCTGATTACCTATTGTATCACCACCTACAGCTTATTGTTCTGCAATCCTTGGTGAACAAATGCACAGGTTAATTGAACAATCAATGTTTGTTAATTTGGTGAATGCCTACTGATTACCTATTGTATCAGTCCATGCAGCTTGTTGTTCTGCAAACACTGAAGGACATAATAAGCAGGTTAACTGAAGGACAGCTCTTGGTATGAAAGTGGCCTCTCACCTTCCACATAGAGATTGTAGGGGACTGCAGCCAAGGCACCATGGCTCCAACCAGAGGAATACGAATTTGTTCCTCTGCCCATCACTGAATCCATGAAGACATTTGGAGAATCCGGGTTCAGACAATCAGGTCACCTGGCTATTTACCTACTACTTCTTCTCTGTGGGTGCTGCTCAAAAAAGTGGAGTGCTACTGGTCGGGATAGTTGGCCCTAGAAGCCCCGAAGTCGCAAATGTTCTAATTCCCGGCAACCCAGTGGAAAGGTGAGACTCTGCCATTTGCACCATATTATGTACATACTGTGACTGCACTATATGTTATTGACTGTTGGTGATCCAATAAAGTATCACCCTATTGTTTTACCCTCATCCTATGTTGTCAGAGTGGTATTTTGCCCACGGGGAAGGAGAATGAGCATTCACTGGGATGAGCCCTGGTCCATGCCATCTTTCTAAAGACAGCCAGGCCAGTGGACTAGAGCACCCAATGACCCTCATGACTCCACATAAGGTTTTGGAATACCTCTTGATTCCAATAATAGGATGGTTTACTGTTGGCATGATACAAGACTGATGGTAGCACTTACCTTTTCTTCTCTGGACAATCATTCTTTCAGAAGTTGCAAACAATCTGAAAGGGGCTTTATCAGAGAAACTGGCTGAGACAATCTCTAGTAAGTTGGACTCATCATTTCATGGAGAAATTGATTAACAAATAGATCTACAATTTCTCCTATTACTCCTGTTATTATATAAATGTCTGGCGAAATCTCCTGATAGAACCTCTTCAGACTCACTTCTTTCCAATTTTCTGGAAAATGTTGTGACACTGGAGATCAAAGAAACAAGATCTTTCTACTTTTGAGACAGGTTTTATTTATGCATATCATCTGCTGCGGCCCACAGCCACTTTGCCTGTTATTGGCCACGGGCTCTTTAATTCTGCAGAAGTGCGGGCAGACGGCCGCTCTGTGGCCCGGCGTCGCATCCATCGCTCATTCAACTTATTGGCATCATAGACGCCAATACAGTTGAAAGCAGTGATGGAGGAGAGAGCGTCAGACGTCAGACGCTCCCTGTACTGTACTGTGTGTTGGGGGGAGCTGCACTATACTGTGTATTGAGGGAGCTGCGCCTGCACTATACTGTCTTGGGGGAAGCTGCACTGTACTTTGTGTTGGAGGGAGCTGCACTGTACTGTGTGTTGGGGGTGCTGCACTGTACTGTGTGTGGGGGGAACTGCACTATACTGTGTGTGTGGGGGAGCTGCACTATACTGTGTGTTGGGGAGCTGCACTATAATGAGTATGGGGGAGCTGCACTATACTGTGTATTGGGGAGCTGCGCCTGTACTATACTATTTATTGGGGGAGCTGCGCCTGCACTGTACTGTGTGTTGGGGGAGCTGCACTGTACTGTGTGTTGGGGGAGCTGCACTGTACTGTGTGTGGGGGAACTGCACTATGCTCTGTGTTGGGGAAACTGCACTGTACTGTGTTGGGGAGCTGCGCTATACTGTGTGTTGGGGGAGCTGCACTATAGTGAGTATGAGAGAGCTGCACTATACTGTGTATTGGGGAGCTGTGCCTGCACTATACTATATATTGGGGGAGCTGCACCTGCACTGTACTGTGTGTTGGGGGAGCTGCACTGTACTGTATGTCAGGGGAGCTACACTGTACTGTGTAGGGAACTGCACTATACTGTGTGTATGGGGGAAGCTGCACTATACTGTGTGTTGGGGGAGCTGCACTATACTGTGTATGGGGAGCTGCACTGTACTATGTGTGGAGGGGAGCTGCACTGTACTTTGTGTTGGGGGAGCTGCACTATGCTGTGTATTGGGGGAGCTGTGCCTGCTCTATACTGTGTGTGGGGAGAGCTGCAGTATACTGTGTATTGGGGGAGCTGCACCTGCACTATACTGTGTGGGGGAGCTGACTATACTGTGTATTAGGGGAGCTGCGCCTGCACTACACTGTGTGTGGGGGAGCTGCATTATACTGTGAGTGTGTGGGGGGAGCTGCACTATACTATCTATAGGGGAGCTGCACCTGCACTATACTATGTGTGCGGGAACTGCACTATACTGTGTGTGGGGGGAACAGCTCTATACTGTGTATTGGGGAGCTGCACAAGCACTATACTGTGTGTTGGGGGAGATGCACTATACTGTGTGTGGGTGTGGGGGGAACTGCACTATTCTGTGTGTGGGGGGGTGAGCTGCACTATACTATGTGTGGGGAAACTACAATTTATTTAAATCTTTGAATCAATATAGTTTATTAATTTTTAAGTTACTGTCAGAAAAAAGGTTCCCCATCCCTGTTTTAGAGACTTATGCAAAGTGACTTGCAGCTGTAATAGCTGCAAAAGGACGCTCTACAAAGTACAGACCTTAGGGGGGTGAATAGTTATGCACACTAATGTTTTCAGTTGTTGTTACGGCTTTATTGCGCCAGAAGACCACAGTGTCTGATTTCTCCTACTTCTGCACTGATTAGAAGCACTTCACCTTCATATTAAACTGTGTAAATTTCTTTTAGCAGTGTAGGGGTTAATCTGCTCAGTTGAGAGTTCGTGGAGCATTAAGCTCTCACCTGTGCACTATTAGCCACTCCCATCTCCTATATAATCTGTGTCCTGGCTAGCACTCATTGTCAGAGTAGGGAAGGAGCCAATGGTCCTGGGACACCCGACAACAGAGCCGTGACAGTTGTTTTTTCCTATTTGTTGTTTGCTTCACAATAAAAAGAAAACCAATTGTTCACAGTTGTAGGCATGTTCTTTACATCTACTGATTCCAGGTTGTCAGATGGGAAAATATGAAAAATGTCAAGGGGGAGGGGGAATACTTTCACAAGCCACTGTACCTGACTGACAATTAAAATACTTTATTAACATACTAAAGTTTTTGTGTTTTTTCATCTAACCTTATACTTTCTCATAATCCCCTCACTAATCTTTTATTTATATTAACTATGGTCCCATTACAATGGGTTGCTGTAATTACTGTTTTTCATTACTGCCCTTCCCCATAGATTGCCCTCACAGTTTTGCTTGCATTTTTTCTAACATATTTCCTTATTCAATTCATTGTTTTAACTAGTCATGCCCACAATATATTTGCTTTTTAAATACATTTTTCTACCTGAATTTATTAATATCAGCCTTTCAAAAGTTTTTATCATTCCTATAGAGCATATATAATATATCTATCAGCTTAATAGTATAGAAGATTGCCCAATTGACACAACGATAGAACAGAGAGAAAACACTTTTTTAGGGAGCATCAGGATTGTGTTGCAACGTTTCAGCACAGTGTGATAACGTGGCACTACACAAGGATGTGCCCCATGGTGCCTAATGCCACTTAGGAGCTCACAATTCTATAAAGTCTTTGTATTTACTTCAGCAGTGACCAGTGGCATAACTTGAAACTCATGGGCCCTGATGTGAAAGATCCAACAGGGCACCCAAATATTTTAAATCTTTAATAGCAATAGCCTTTTTCTATAGGACAAAGGGACTTTTAGGGCCCCCAAGGCTCCAGGGCCCGGGTGCGATTGCAACCCCTGCACCTGTTGTAGTTACACCCCTGACACTGTCTACATATATACATCTGATGGGCTGTCACATCCCTGTAGAGGGATCATCATTATTCTCATTTACACATGGAAACACGACAAGCAAAGGAATGAACTGAAAGGTAGAAGATTAGATACTAGAAAAATGTTTTGACGGTGAGGGTGATCAATGAGTGGAACAGGCTGTCACAAGAGGTGGTGCGTTCTCCTTCAATGGAAGTCTTCAAACAGAGGCTGGACAGACCTCTGTCTGAGATTGTTTAGTAAATCCTGCATTGAGCAGGGAGTTGAACACGATGACCCTGGAGGTCCCTTCTAACTCTAATATTCTATAATTCTATGACTGCCTATGTCGTGTGTTTTTCAGTGTGCTGGATCCATTTTAGGCAGTGTCTCAATTGTTACAATTATTGTTGGATCTGTTTTTCTCATAACGAAATGAAACATTCTTTGCTTCTCCTATCCATTAAACGGTAAAATGCAAACAGAGCACAGTCCATGTGTTATCCTTTCTTCATCAGAGGGCATTACCTTGCATTGGCGAGTTTAACACACAACACAGATTAAAGTAGTCTCAGTTTTTTTGTGCAGTCAATAAGTTTGCAAAAAATACAGACATGTGAAAAGGCTTATTAATTGTAATGGGTATGTGATCTATTCCCCAAAATAACAGACAGCACTTGTACTAAAAAACTGATTGAGAGACAGGCTTTAGGCAAAGTTCACATTACATTTTACCTTACGGTCAGTGGCAAATTATTGTCCCCATCATACTGCTTTGTGCGCTGCCATTGGCACTGACATCTTTGGGCACAAAGGATTCCTGGCGCTGCCTTCTGACACATACATGTGCAATGACGTCATCAGATGGCGCAAGCATGGAGCTATGTAGGGGCTCATACTGTATATAGAGAGGCTATGTGGGGGTTCATACTGTATATAGAGAGGCTATGTGGAGGCTCACACTGTATATAGGTAGCTATGCAGGGGCTCACACTGTGTATAGGGAGCCATGTGGGGGTTCATACTATGTATAGAGATGGTATGTGAGGACTCATACTGTATATAGGGAGCTATATGGGCACTCATATTGTTTCTAGGGAGCTATGTGGAGGCTCAGACTATATAGGAGGCTATGTGGGGCTCACGCGGTATATAGGGGCTAAATGTGAACTACGCTCTATATAGGGAGGCTATGTGGGGACAAATACTGTATATAAGAGGCTATGTCGGGCTCAAGCTGTATATAGGGGCTACGTTGGGGCTATGCTCTATATAGGGAGGCTATCTGGGGACAAATACCATATATAGGAGGATATGTGGGGGCTCATACTGTATATAAAGAGGCTATGTGGGGGCTCACACTGTATATAGGGAGCTATGCAGTAGCTCTCACTCTTAGGGAGCCATGTGGGGGTTCATACTGTATGTAAAGATGGTATGTGAGGATTCATACTGTATATAGGGAGCTATATATGATACGATACGATAAGATATTATACACTTTATTGATCCCGAAGTAAATTATGGTATTACAGCAGTGTTACAAAACAGCATTTCAAACATTACAACATTACAAACAGCATTACATAAAGTAATTCATAGAATCATAGAATGGTAGAGTTGGAAGGGACCTCCTGGGTCATCTGGCCCAACTCCCTGCTCAAAGCAGGATTCACTAAATCATCCCAGACAGATGTCTGTCCAGCCTCTGTTTGAAAACTTCCATGGAAGGAGAACTCACCACCTCTCGTGGCAGTCTGTTCCACTCATTGATCACGCTGTCAAAAAGTTTTTTCTAATTTCTAATCTGTGTCTCCTTCCATTCAGTTTCATCCCATTGCTTCTAGTCTTTCCTTGTGCAAAAGAGAATAAAGATGATCCTTCTACAATGTGACAGCCCTTTAGATATTTGTAGACAGATATGATGTCTCCTCTCAGTCTTCTTTTTTGTAAACTAAACATTCCCAAATACTGTAACCGTTCCTCATAGGACATGGTTTGCAGAGCGGTCACCATTCTGGTCACTCTTCTCTGAACTTGCTCCAGTTTGTTGATGTCTTTTTTTAAATGTGGTGCCCAAAACTGGGCACAGTATTCCAGATGAGGTCTGACCAAAGAGGAGTAGAGGGCAATAATGACTTTGCGTGATCTAGACTGTATGCTTCTGTTACTACATCCCAGAATTGCATTTGTCTTTTTTGCTGCTGCATCACACTGTTGACTCATGTTCAGTTTATGATCTATTAGTATAGTATAAGTCTTTCACATGTGCTGTTGCTTAGCCCTACTCCTCCCATTCTGTGTATGCTTTTTCTTTTTTCATTTTTATTGCCCAGATGTAGTACTTTGCATTTTTCCTTGTTAAAAACCATTCTGTTAGTGGCTGCCCACTACTCCAGTTTATTTATATCTTTTTGAATCCTCTCTCTCTTCTCTAGTATTAACTATCCCTCCTAGCTTTGTGTCATCAGCAAATTTAATCAGTGTACCCTCAATTCCTTCATCTAAATCATTGATAAAGATGTTGAACAATACAGGGCCCAGGACAGAACCCTGTGGTACCCCACTTGAGACATTCTTCCAACTGGATGTGCAGCCATTTACAACCACTCTTTGGGTCCGATCACTAAGCCAGTTATGAATCCACCTAACAGTTGCATTGTCCATTCCATAGTTAGTCATTTTTTCAATAAAGATGGTGTGAGATACTTTGTCAAATGCTTTGCTGAAGTCAAGATATACTATCTCTACAGCATTTCCCTGACCCACCGAGTCAGTGATTCTGTCATAGAAGGAAATTATGAATTCTATGATTCTATGACGTTTGTTGAGCTTATTAGTGTCAGCTACTCGCACACTACAGCCCCAGCAAATGATAACAAAAAAGATGGCGCTTCTCCGTATTATACCTCCAATCAAGTTTGCCATCAAGGTGAACCCCCAAATATTTGTAGCTCTTTAAACCATCTCCACCTCCTGGCCAGCAATAGTGATCAGTAAGAGATCATCCTTTTTCCTTCTATAACTCACCACCATCTCCTTGGTTCTCTTCACATTTAGTTCTAGACAGTTAGTCTGGCACCAATCCACAAAGTCAGAAACAACCCTTCTATTCCTCCTCCTCTTCCGTTCCCCCACAATGCCCCCTACAATCACTGAGTCATCTGAGAATTTTTGGAGGTGACAGAGATCTGGTTTATACTGAAAGTCAGCTGTATACAATGTAAAGAGAAAGGGAGACAACACTGTAACCTGAGGAGCTCCAACACAGCTCTGTACACTGCCAGATACCACCTCCCCCATACTTACAAACTGCGACCTGTCCGTCAGGCAGACGTTTATCCATTTCACCATCCCCTCATCTACTGCAATATCAGTCAACTTATTTCGTAGTAAGGGCGGCTGTAAGGTATTGAAAGCACTTGAGAAATCAAAGAACATGGCGTGCACTGCAGTTCCATCATTGTCCAAGAATGATTACTGTATGTAGCAGAGACACTACCGCATCATCCACCCCCAATCTCTGCTGGTACGCAAACTGTAGGGGGTCAGTGTAGGCCCTCACCCTCGGGCACAAGTAGGCAAGTACTATTCTCTCCAATGACTTCATATCATGCAATGTTAAGGCCACTGGACAATAGTCGTGTAGGGAACTCGGAAAAGTGATCTTGGGAACCGGCACCAGGCAGGTGGTCTTCCACAGCATTGGTAATCTCTGCGCATGTGTTGGTGAATCTACAGGGTGGGCCATTTATATGGATACACTTAAGTAAAATGGGAATGGTTGGTGATATTAACTTCCTTTTTGTGACACATTAGTATATGGGAAGGGGAAAACTTTTCAAGATGGGTGGTGACCATTTTATTTAGGTGTATCCACGCTTTGGCCTTGCCTTAAACCCAGTTATCTGCTCCATGCCTGACCACACCTCCATGGAATTGTGTGACAATTTATTTTCTAATTTAATTTGGAACGCCTCACGGCATTCTTAATTTCCCCCTTTAAGTCCCTTTGTATCAGTTTTAGTTTCTTGTATATAGGAGGCTACGTGGGGCTCACGCTGTATATATATATGGTTGCTCATATTGTTTCTATGGAGCTATGTGGAGGCTCAGACTATATAGGGGGCTATGTGGGGCTTACGCAGTATATAGGGGCTACATGGGGACTATAGGAAGGCTATGTGGGGACAAATACTGTATATAGGAGGCTATGTGGGGGTTCATACTGTATATAGAGAGGCTATGTGGGGGCTTACACTGTATATAGGGAGCCATGTGGGGGTTCATACTGTATATAAAGATGGTATGTGAGGACTCATACTGTATATCGGGAGCTATATGGGCACTCATATTGTTGCTATGGAGCTATGTGGAGGCTCAGACTATATAGGGGGCTATGTGGGGCTCACGCGGTATATAGGGGCTACGTGGGGACTATGCTCTTATGCTCTATATTAGGAGGCTATGTGGGGCAAATACTGTATATAGGAGGCTATGTGGGGCTGACGCTATATATAGGGGCTACGTTGGGACTATGCTCTATATAGTGAGGCTATGTGGGGACATATACTGTATATAGGAGGTTATGTGGGGGTTCATACTGTATATAGAGAGGCTATGTGGGACTCATACTGTATATAGGGAGCTATGTGGGAGCTCATACTGTATCTAGGGAGCTACAATGCCTTGCGAAAGTATTCGGCCCCCTGGAACTTTTTAACCTTTTCCCACATATCATGCTTCAAACATAAAGATACCAAATGTAAATTTTTGGTGAAGAATCAACAACAAGTGGAACACAATTGTGAAGTTGAATGAAATTTATTGGTTATTTTACATTTTTGTGGAAATTCAAAAACTGAAAAGTGGGGCGTGCAATATTATTTGGCCCCTTTACTTTCAGTGCAGCAATCTCACTCCCGAAGTTCATTGTGGATCTCTGAATGATCCAATGTTGTCCTAAATGCCTAATGATGATAAATATAATCCACCTGTGTGTAATCAAGTCTCCGTATAAATGCACCTGAGCTGTGATAGTCTCAGAGTTCTGTTTGAAGTATAGACAGCATCATGAAGACCAAGGAACACAACAGGCAGGTCCGTGATACTGTTGTGGAGAAGTTTAAAGCCAGATTTGGATACAAAATGATTTCCAAAACTTTAAACATCCCAAGGAGCACTGTGCAAGCGATCATATTGAAATGGAAGTATCATACCACTGTAAATCTGCCAAGACCTGGCCGTCCTTCTAAACTTTCATCTCAAACAAGGAGAAGACTGATCAGAGATGCAGCCAAGAGGCCCATGATCACTCTGGATGAACTGCAGAGACCTACAGCTGAGGTGGGACAGTCTGTCCATAGGACAACAATCAGTCGTACACTGCACAAATCTGGCCAATTTACATTTGGTATTTTTATGTTTGAAGCATGATATTTGGGAAAATGTTGAAAAGTTCCAGGGGGCCGAATACTTTCGCAAGGCAATGTATGTGGGTGCTTACACTGGTGTGTGGGGGTTTTTGCTATATGTACATGCTGGCCACATAACGTGGAGCCCTGGGGACAGGAGCAGAATGAAATGGCATGGGACCGAGGTATGTGTAGGTTTTTTTCTAACTATGTGTATGGGATGTGCACCTGTTTATGGGAGGCTATATGGGGCTCATGCTGTACATAGAAGGTTATGCTGGGCCTCATACCGTATATAGGGAAGATATGTAGGGGCTCATACTATATATAGGGAGGCTATGTGAAGGCTCATTCTATATATAGAGAGGCTATGTGGAGGCTCACACTGTATATAGGGAGCTATGTGGGGGCCCACACTCTATCTAGGGAGCACACACTGCATTTAGGGAGCTATGTGGGGGCTCACACTATACAACTCTGGCAAAAATTAAGAGACCACCACATCAAAACCCTGTCATGGGCAGCCTAATCTCCAGACCTGAACCCCTTTGAAAACCTCTGGAATGTAATCAAGAGAAAGCATGCCAAGATGCATGAAAGCTGTGATTAAAAATCATGGTTATTCCACAAAATATTGATTTCTGAACACTTACTGAGTTAAAACATTAGTATTGTTGTTTCTAAATGATTATGAACTTGCTTTCTTTGCATTATTTGAGGTCTGAAAGCACTGGATTTCTTTTTTTTAATTTTGACCACTTCTCCTTTTCAGAAAAAAAAATACAAAATTTATTGCTTGGAAATTCGGAGACATGTTGTCAGTAGTTTATAGAATAAGTGAAAAATTTACATTTTCCTCAAAAATATACCTATAAAGAGAAAAATCGGACAAACTGAACATTTTGCAGTTGTCTCTTAATTTTTGCCAGAGCTGTATATAGGGAGATGTGTAATGGTTCATACTGTATATAGGGAGCTACTGTATAAGAGGATGTCAACCAACGGTACTGAATTCTGCTCAATATTAATTAATTGAATTATGGTGCTTGAACCCTCCTAGGTTCAAGCAACATATTGTAATCCGATTTCTTATATTTTATTCTTCTTCTTCTCCGCGTTTTCCGCAATTAATGCGGCCCGAACCGCTCGGCGCAGAGACCCCGTTCATGCGGCGTTTCGAAGGCCTTGGTGGGGACAGGTGTGCTATGACTTTTATAGTCGATCCGATATGTAGATTTTATTTAAATCGCATTTAAAAAAAAAAATTTCCCATAGGAAATAATGGCGAACTTTCCATTACCCCGAACTTGACCTTCCAAAGATGGCAGCTATGCAAATGTACGGTGTCCATTTTAGGACATGATCATTTATCAAAGTCAAACATCAGAATAAAGTGACTATGACACCCTCTCGTCCCGTGTGTGAAAAGTAAGTGCCCCCCCGGCCCCGTGTGTGAAAAGTAAGTGCCCCCCGGCCCCGTGTGTGAAAAGTAAGTGCCCCCCCGGCCCCGTGTGTCAAAAGTAAGTGCCCCCCCCGGCCCCGTGTGTGAAAAGCAAGTGCCCTCCCGGCCCCGTGTGCAAAAGTAAGTGCGCCCCCAGCCCCGTGTGCAAAAGTAAGTGCGCCCCCGGCCCCGTGTGCAAAAGTAAGAACGCCCCCGGCCCCGTGTGCAAAAGTAAGTGCGCCCCCGGCCCCGTGTGCAAAAGTAAGTGCGCCCCCGGCCTCGTGTGCAAAAGTAAGTGCGCCCCCGGCCCCGTGTGCAAAAGTAAGTGCGCCCCCGGCCCCGTGTGCAAAAGTAAGTGCGCCCCCGGCCCCGTGTGCAAAAGTAAGTGCGCCCCCGGCCCCGTGTGCAAAAGTAAGTGCGCCCCCGGCCCCGTGTGCAAAAGTAAGTGCGCCCCCGGCCCCGTGTGCAAAAGTAAGTGCGCCCCCGGCCCCGTGTGCAAAAGTAAGTGCGCCCCCGGCCCCGTGTGTGAAAAGTAAGTGCCCCCCGGCCCCGTGTGTGAAAAGTAAGTGCCCCCCGGCCCCGTGTGTGAAAAGTAAGTGCCCCCCGGCCCCGTGTGTGAAAAGTAAGTTCCGCCCCGTGTGTGAAAAGTAAGTGCCCCCCGGCCCCGTGTGTGAAAAGTAAGTGCCCCCCGGCCCCGTGTGTGAAAAGTAAGTGCCCCCCCGGCCCCGTGTGTGAAAAGTAAGTGACCCACAACTCTGACCTGTATATAGGAGTCTGTATATAGGGGGATGTCTGTATATAGGAGTGGTGTCTGTATTTAGAGGGATGTCTGTATATAGGAGTGGTGTCTGTATATAGGGGAATGTCTGTATATAGGAGTGGTGTCTGTATATAGGGGATTGTCTGTATATAGGAGTGGTGTCTGTATATAGAGGGATGTCTGTATGTAGGAGTGGTGTCTGTATATAGAGGGATGTCTGTATATAGGAGTGATGTCTGTATATAGGGGGATGTCTGTATATAGGAGTGGTGTCTGTATATAGAGGGATGTCTGTATATAAGAGTGGTGTCTGTATATAGAGGGATGTCTGTATATAGGAGTGGTGTCTGTATATAGAGGGATGTCTGTATATAGGAGTGGTGTCTGTATATAGAGGGATGTCTGTATATAAGAGTGGTGTCTGTATATAGGAGTGGTGTCTGTATATAAGAGTGGTGTCTGTATATAGGAGTGGTGTCTGTGTATAGAGTGATGTCTGTATATAGGAGTGGTGTCTGTATATAGGGGGATGTCTCTATATAGGAGTGGTGTCTGTATATAGGGGGATGTCTGTATATAGGAGTGGTGTCTCTATATAGGGGGATGTCTGAATATAGGAGATATGTCTGTATATAGAGGGATGTCAGTATATAGGAGTGGTGTCTGTATTTAGAGGGATGTCTGTATATAGGAGTGGTGTCTGTATATAGAGGGATGTCTGTATGTAGGAGTGGTGTCTGTATATAGAGGGATGTCTGTATATAGGAGTGGTGTCTGTATATAGGGGGATGTCTGTATATAGGAGTGGTGTCTGTATATAGGGAGATGTCTGTATATAGGAGTGGTGTCTGTATATAGAGGGATGTCTGTATATAGGAGTGGTGTCTGTATACAGAGGGATGTCTGTATATAGGAGTGGTGTCTGTATATAGAGGGATGTCTGTATATAAGAATGGTGTCTGTATATAGAGGGATGTTTGTATATAGGAGTGGTGTCTGTATATAGAGGGATGTCTGTATATAGGAGTGGTGTCTGTATATAGAGGGATGTCTGTATATAGGAGTGGTGTCTGTATACAGGGGGATGTCTGTATATAGGAGTGGTGTCTGTATACAGGGGGATGTCTGTATATAGGAGTGGTGTCTGTATGTAGAGGGATGTCTGTATATAGGAGAGATGTCTGTATATAGAGGGATGTCTGTATATAGGAGTGGTGTCTGTATATAGAGGGATGTCTGTATATAGGAAAGGTGCCTGCATATAGGAGTGGTGTCTGTATATAGAGGGATGTCTTTATATAGAAGTGGTGTCTGTATATAGAGGGATGTCTGTATATAGGAGTGGTGTCTGTATACAGAGGGATGTCTGTATATAGGAGTGGTGTCTGTATATAGAGGGATGTCTGTATATAGGAGTGTTGTCTGTATATAGAGGGATGTCTGTATATAGGAGTGGTGTCTGTATATAGAGGGATGTTTGTATATAGGAGTGGTGTCTGTATATAGAGGGATGTCTGTATATAGAGGGATGTCTGTATATAGGAATGGTGTCTGTATATAGGGGGATGTCTGTATATAGGAGTGGTGTCTGTATATAGAGGGATGTCTGTTTATAGGAGAGATGTCTGTATATAGAGGGATGTCTGTATATAGGAGTGGTGTCTGTATATAGAGGGATGTCTGTATATAGGAGAGATGTCTGTATATAGAGGGATGTCTGTATATAGGAGTGGTGTCTGTATATAGGGGGATGTCTGTATATAGGAGTGGTGTCTGTATATAGGGGGATGTCTGTATATAGGAGTGGTGTCTGTATTTAGAGGGATGTCTGTATATAGGAGTGGTGTCTGTATATAGGGGGATGTCTGTATATAGGAGTGGTGTCTGTATATAGAGGGATGTCTGTATATAGGAGTGGTGTCTGTATATAGAGGGATGTCTGTATATAGGAGTGGTGTCTGTATAGAGGGATGTCTGTATATAGGGGTGGTGTCTGTATATAGAGGGATGTCTGTATATAAGAATGGTGTCTGTATATAGAGGGATGTTTGTATATAGGAGTGGTGTCTGTATATAGAGGGATGTCTGTATATAGGAGTGGTGTCTGTATATAGAGGGATGTCTGTATATAGGAGTGGTGGCTGTATATAGAGGGATGTCTATATATAGGAGTGGTGTCTGTATACAGAGGGATGTCTGTATATAGGAGTGGTGTCTGTATATAGGGGGATGTCTGTATATAGGAGTGGTGTCTGTATATAGGGGGATGTCTGTATATAGGAGTGGTGTCTGTATATAGGGGGATGTCTGTATATAGGAGTGGTGTCTGTATACAGGGGGATGTCTGTATATAGGAGTGGTGTCTGTATGTAGAGGGATGTCTGTATATAGGAGAGATGTCTGTATATAGAGGGATGTCTGTATATAGGAGTGGTGTCTGTATATAGAGGGATGTCTGCATATAGGAAAGGTGCCTGCATATAGGAGTGGTGTCTGTATATAGGAGTGTTGTCTGTATATAGAGGGATGTCTTTATATAGAAGTGGTGTCTGTATATAGGGGGATGTCTGTATAAGGGAGAGATGTCTGTATATAGAGGGATGTCTGTATATAGGAGAGATGTCTGTATATAGGAGTGGTGTTGTGAATTTGCGTTTTGCTCCCTCTAGTGGTTACTAGTTTTTTTGACTCTGTTTTTTCTGTCATTCCTTTTATCCGCACCTGGGTCGTTAGTTAGGGGTGTTGCTATATTAGCTCCCTGGACCTTCAGTTCAATGCCTGGCAACGTAGTTATCAGAGCTAGTCTGCTGTGCTCTTGTCTACTGATCCTGGTTCCAGTTATATCAGCTAAGTCTGCCTTTTGCTTTTTGCTATTTGTTTTGGTTTTGTATTTTTGTCCAGCTTGTTCCAAATCTATATCCTGACCTTTGCTGGAAGCTCTAGGGGGGCTGGTGTTCTCCCCCCGGACCGTTAGACGGTTCGGGGGTTCTTGAATTTCCAGTGTGGATTTTGATAGGGTTTTTGTTGACCATATAAGTTACCTTTCTTTATTCTGCTATCAGTAAGCGGGCCTCTCTGTGCTAAACCTGGTTCATTTCTGTGTTTGTCATTTCCTCTTACCTCACCGTCATTATTTGTGGGGGGCTTCTATCCAGCTTTGGGGTCCCCTTCTCTGGAGGCAAGAAAGGTCTTTGTTTTCCTCTACTAGGGGTAGCTAGATTCTCCGGCTGGCGCGTGTCATCTAGAATCAACGTAGGAATGATCCCCGGCTACTTCTAGTGTTGGCGTTAGGAGTAGATATATGGTCAACCCAGTTACCACTGCCCTATGAGCTGGATTTTTGTATTCTGCAGACTTCCACGTTCCTCTGAGACCCTCGCCATTGGGGTCATAACAGTTTGCCAGGCCAGTATTAAATGTTTAATGCATTGCAGAAGAGGGATTATAAGAAAGAAGATTCTGAGTTTTTTTTTTTTTTCTTTTTCCCCTTTACCTCAGAGTGGCTATGCTTGCTGCAGACATGAATGTCCAGACCTTGATTACAAGTGTGGACCAGCTGGCTACTCGTGTGCAGGGCATACAAGACTATGTTATCAGAAATCCTAGGTCAGAACCTAAAATACCGATTCCTGAACTGTTTTCCGGAGACAGGTTTAAGTTTAGGAATTTCGTGAATAATTGTAAATTGTTTTTGTCCCTGAGACCCTGTTCATCTGGAGATTCTGCTCAGCAAGTAAAAATTGTTATTTCGTTCTTACGGGGCGACCCTCAGGATTGGGCTTTTTCGCTGGCGCCAGGAGATCCGGCATTGGCTGATCTTGATGCGTTTTTTCTGGCGCTCGGTTTACTTTATGAGGAACCCAATCTTGAAATTCAGGCAGAAAAGGCCTTGCTGGCTATGTCTCAGGGGCAGGACGAGGCTGAAGTGTATTGCCAAAAATTTCGGAAATGGTCCGTGCTGACACATTGGAACGAGTGTGCACTGGCCGCTAATTTTAGAAATGGCCTTTCTGAAGCCATTAAGAATGTTATGGTGGGTTTTCCCATTCCCACAGGTCTGAATGATACTATGGCACTGGCTATTCAAATTGACCGGCGGTTGCGGGAGCGCAAAACCGCAAATTCCCTCATGGTGTTGTCTGAACAGACACCTAATTCGGTGCAATGTGATAGAAAAACCGCAAATTCCCTCATGGTGTTGTCTGAACAGACACCTGATTTAATGCAATGTGATAGAATCCTGACTAGAAATGAGCGGAAAATTCATAGACGCCAGAATGGCTTGTGCTACTACTGTGGTGATTCTACACATGTTATCTCAGCATGCTCTAAACGCATATCTAAGGTTGTTAGTCCTGTCACCGTTGGTAATTTGCAACCTAAATTTATTCTGTCTGTAACTTTGATTTGCTCACTGTCATCTTATCCTGTCATGGCGTTTGTAGATTCAGGTGCTGCCCTGAGTCTCATGGATCTCTCATTTGCTAAGCGCTGTGGTTTTACTCTTGAACCATTAGAAAATCCTATTCCTCTTAGGGGTATTGATGCTACACCATTGGCAGCAAATAAACCGCAGTATTGGACACAGGTTACCATGTGCATGACTCCTGAACACCGCGAGGTGATACGTTTCCTGGTTTTACATAAAATGCATGATTTGGTTGTTTTAGGGCTGCCATGGTTACAGACCCATAATCCAGTCCTGGACTGGAAGGCTATGTCAGTCTCAAGTTGGGGCTGTCGTGGTATTCATGAGGATTCCCTGCCTGTGTCTATTGCTTCTTCTACGCCTTCGGAAGTTCCGGAGTATTTGTCTGATTATCAGGATGTCTTCAGTGAGTCTGAGTCCAGTGCACTGCCTCCTCATAGGGACTGTGACTGTGCTATAGATTTGATCCCGGGCAGTAAATTTCCTAAGGGAAGACTGTTTAATCTGTCGGTACCTGAACATACCGCTATGCGTTCATATATCAAGGAGTCTCTGGAGAAAGGACATATTCGTCCGTCTTCTTCCCCTCTTGGTGCGGGATTCTTTTTTGTGGCAAAAAAGGACGGATCTTTGAGACCTTGTATTGATTATCGGCTTTTGAATAAGATCACTGTCAAATTTCAGTATCCTTTACCGCTGTTGTCTGACTTGTTTGCCCGGATTAAGGGTGCCAAGTGGTTCACCAAGATAGACCTTCGTGGTGCGTACAACCTTGTGCGCATTAAGCAAGGTGATGAATGGAAAACCGCATTCAATACGCCCGAAGGTCATTTTGAGTACTTAGTGATGCCTTTTGGGCTCTCCAATGCGCCTTCAGTTTTTCAGTCCTTTATGCATGACATTTTCCGGAAGTATCTGGATAAATTTTTGATTGTTTATCTGGATGATATTTTGGTTTTTTCTGATAATTGGGATTCGCATGTGGAGCAGGTCAGGTTGGTCTTTAAAACTTTGCGTGAAAATTCTTTGTTTGTCAAGGGCTCAAAGTGTCTCTTTGGTGTACAGAAGGTTCCCTTTTTGGGGTTCATTTTTTCCCCTTCTGCTGTGGAGATGGACCCAGTCAAGGTCCGAGCTATTCTTGATTGGACTCAGCCCTCGTCAGTTAAGAGTCTTCAGAAGTTCTTGGGCTTCGCTAACTTCTACCGTCGTTTTATCGCTAATTTTTCTAGCATTGTGAAACCTTTGACGGATATGACCAAGAAGGGCTCCGATGTAGCTAACTGGGCTCCTGCTGCCGTGGAGGCTTTCCAGGAGTTGAAACGCCGGTTTACTTCGGCGCCTGTTTTGTGCCAGCCTGACGTCTCACTTCCCTTTCAGGTTGAGGTGGATGCTTCGGAGATTGGGGCAGGGGCCGTTTTGTCGCAGAGAGGCCCTGGTTGCTCTGTTATGAAACCTTGTGCCTTTTTCTCTAGGAAGTTTTCGCCTGCCGAGCGAAATTATGATGTGGGCAATCGGGAGTTGTTGGCCATGAAATGGGCATTTGAGGAGTGGCGTCATTGGCTCGAGGGTGCTAAGCATCGTGTGGTGGTCTTGACTGATCACAAAAATCTGATGTATCTCGAGTCTGCTAAACGCCTTAATCCGAGACAGGCCCGCTGGTCATTGTTTTTCTCCCGCTTTGATTTTGTTGTCTCGTATTTACCAGGTTCAAAGAATGTGAAGGCCGATGCTCTTTCTAGGAGCTTTGTGCCTGATGCTCCTGGAGTCACTGATCCTGTTGGTATTCTTAAAGATGGAGTTATCTTGTCAGCTATTTCTCCGGATCTGCGACGTGTGTTGCAGAGATTTCAGGCTGATAGGCCTGAGTCTTGTCCACCTGACAGACTGTTTGTCCCGGATAAGTGGACCAGCAGAGTCATTTCCGAGGTTCATTCCTCGGTGTTGGCAGGTCACCCGGGAATTTTTGGCACCAGAGATCTGGTGGCCAGGTCCTTTTGGTGGCCTTCCTTGTCAAGGGATGTGCGGTCATTTGTGCAGTCCTGTGGGACTTGTGCTCGAGCTAAGCCTTGCTGTTCTCGTGCCAGCGGTTTGCTCTTGCCCTTGCCTGTCCCGAAGAGACCTTGGACACATATCTCCATGGATTTCATTTCTGATCTTCCGCTATCTCAGGGCATGTCCGTTATCTGGGTGATATGTGATCGCTTCTCCAAGATGGTCCATTTGGTTCCTTTGCCTAAGCTGCCTTCCTCTTCCGATCTGGTTCCTGTGTTTTTCCAGAACGTGGTTCGTTTGCACGGCATCCCTGAGAATATTGTGTCAGACAGAGGATCCCAGTTCGTTTCCAGGTTCTGGCGATCCTTTTGTAGTAGGATGGGCATTGATTTGTCGTTTTCGTCTGCTTTCCATCCTCAGACTAATGGACAGACGGAGCGAACCAATCAGACTTTGGAGGCTTATTTGAGGTGTTTTGTCTCTGCTGATCAGGACGATTGGGTGACATTCTTGCCGTTGGCTGAGTTTGCCCTTAATAATCGGGCTAGTTCCGCCACCTTGGTTTCGCCTTTTTTCTGCAACTCTGGTTTCCATCCTCGCTTTTCTTCGGGTCATGTGGAGCCTTCTGACTGTCCTGGGGTGGATTCTGTGGTGGATAGGTTGCAGCAGATCTGGAATCATGTGGTGGACAACTTGAAGTTGTCACAGGAGAAGGCTCAGCGCTTTGCCAACCGCCGTCGCGGTGTGGGTCCCCGACTACGCGTTGGGGATTTGGTATGGCTTTCTTCCCGCTTTGTTCCTATGAAGGTCTCCTCTCCCAAATTTAAACCTCGTTTTATTGGGCCTTACAAGATATTGGAAATCCTTAATCCTGTATCTTTTCGTCTGGATCTTCCTGTGTCGTTTGCTATTCACAATGTATTTCATAGGTCCTTGTTGCGGCGGTACGTTGTGCCTGTGGTTCCTTCTGCTGAGCCTCCTGCTCCGGTGTTGGTTGAGGGTGAGTTGGAGTACGTGGTGGAGAAGATCTTGGATTCTCGCCTCTCCAGGCGGAGGCTTCAGTACCTGGTCAAGTGGAAGGGCTATGGTCAGGAGGATAATTCCTGGGTGGTCGCCTCTGATGTTCATGCGGCCGATTTAGTTCGTGCCTTTCATGCCGCTCATCCTGATCGCCCTGGTGGTCGTGGTGAGGGTTCGGTGACCCCTCACTAAGGGGGGGGTACTGTTGTGAATTTGCGTTTTGCTCCCTCTAGTGGTTACTAGTTTTTTTGACTCTGGTTTTTCTGTCATTCCTTTTATCCGCACCTGGGTCGTTAGTTAGGGGTGTTGCTATATTAGCTCCCTGGACCTTCAGTTCAATGCCTGGCAACGTAGTTATCAGAGCTAGTCTGCTGTGCTCTTGTCTACTGATCCTGGTTCCAGTTATATCAGCTAAGTCTGCCTTTTGCTGTTTGCTATTTGTTTTGGTTTTGTATTTTTGTCCAGCTTGTTCCAAATCTATATCCTGACCTTTGCTGGAAGCTCTAGGGGGGCTGGTGTTCTCCCCCCGGACCGTTAGACGGTTCGGGGGTTCTTGAATTTCCAGTGTGGATTTTGATAGGGTTTTTGTTGACCATATAAGTTACCTTTCTTTATTCTGCTATCAGTAAGCGGGCCTCTCTGTGCTAAACCTGGTTCATTTCTGTGTTTGTCATTTCCTCTTACCTCACCGTCATTATTTGTGGGGGGCTTCTATCCAGCTTTGGGGTCCCCTTCTCTGGAGGCAAGAAAGGTCTTTGTTTTCCTCTACTAGGGGTAGCTAGATTCTCCGGCTGGCGCGTGTCATCTAGAATCAACGTAGGAATGATCCCCGGCTACTTCTAGTGTTGGCGTTAGGAGTAGATATATGGTCAACCCAGTTACCACTGCCCTATGAGCTGGATTTTTGTATTCTGCAGACTTCCACGTTCCTCTGAGACCCTCGCCATTGGGGTCATAACAGAGTGGTGTCTGTATATAGAAGGATGTCTGTATATTGTAGTGGTGTCTGTATATAGAGGGATGTCTGTATATAGGAGTGGTATCTGTATATAGAGGGATCTCTGTATATGTTAGTGGTGTCTGTATATAGAGGGATGTCTGTATGTAGGAGTTGTGTCTGTATATAGGAGTGGTGTCTGTATATAGGAATGATGTCTGTATATAAGAGGATGTGGCCAAAGTGGCTACCGAGAGACTGTGTGCTCCAAAGTGGCTACCAATATATATAGGGGGATGTCTGTATATAGGAGTGGTGTCTGTATATAGGGGGATATCTGTATATAGGAGTGGTGTCTGTATATAGAGGGATGTCTGTATATAGGAGTGGTGTCTGTATATAGAGGGATGTCTGTATATAGGAGTGTTGTCTGTATATAGAGGGATGTCTGTATATAGGAGTGGTGTCTGTATATAGAGGGATGTTTGTATATAGGAGTGGTGTCTGTATATAGAGGGATGTCTGTATATAGAGGGATGTCTGTATATAGGAGTGGTGTCTGTATATAGGGGGATGTCTGTATATAGGAGTGGTGTCTGTATATAGAGGGATGTCTGTTTATAGGAGAGATGTCTGTATATAGAGGGATGTCTGTATATAGGAGTGGTGTCTGTATATAGAGGGATGTCTGTATATAGGAGAGATGTCTGTATATAGAGGGATGTCTGTATATAGGAGTGGTGTCTGTATATAGAGGGATGTCTGTATATAGGAGTGGTGGCTGTATATAGAGGGATGTCTATATATAGGAGTGGTGTCTGTATACAGAGGGATGTCTGTATATAGGAGTGGTGTCTGTATATAGGGGGATGTCTGTATATAGGAGTGGGGTCTGTATATAGGGGGATGTCTGTATATAGGAGTGGTGTCTGTATATAGGGGGATGTCTGTATATAGGAGTGGTGTCTGTATATAGAGGGATGTCTATATATAGGAGTGGTGTCTGTATATAGAGGTATGTCTGCGTATAAGAGTGGTGTCTGTATATAGAGGGATGTCTGTATATAGGAGTGGTGTCTGTATATAGAGGGATGTCTGTATATAGGAGTGGTGTCTGTATATAGAGGGATGTCTGTATATAGGAGTGGTGTCTGTATATAGGGGGATGTCTGTATATAGGAGTGGTGTCTGTATATAGAGGGATGTCTGTATATAGGAGAGATGTCTGTATATAGAGGGATGTCTGTATATAGGAGTGGTGTCTGTATATAGAGGGATGTCTGTATATAGGAGAGATGTCTGTATATAGAGGGATGTCTGTATATAGGATTGGTGTCTGTATATAGAGGGATGTCTGTATATAGGAGTGGTGTCTGTATACAGAGGGATGTCTGTATATAGGAGTGGTGTCTGTATATAGAGGGATGTCTGTATATAAGAATGGTGTCTGTATATAGAGGGATGTTTGTATATAGGAGTGGTGTCTGTATATAGAGGGATGTCTGTATATAGGAGTGGTGTCTGTATATAGAGGGATGTCTGTATATAGGAGTGGTGTCTGTATATAGAGGGATGTCTGTATATAGGAGTGGTGTCTGTATACAGGGGGATGTCTGTATATAGGAGTGGTGTCTGTATGTAGAGGGATGTCTGTATATAGGAGAGATGTCTGTATATAGAGGGATGTCTGTATATAGGAGTGGTGTCTGTATATAGAGGGATGTCTGTATATAGGAAAGGTGCCTGCATATAGGAGTGGTGTCTGTATATAGGAGTGGTGTCTGTATATAGAGGGATGTCTTTATATAGAAGTGGTGTCTGTATATAGGGGGATGTCTGTATAAGGGAGAGATGTCTGTATATAGAGGGATGTCTGTATATAGGAGAGATGTCTGTATATAGGAGTGGTGTCTGTATATAGAAGGATGTCTGTATATTGTAGTGGTGTCTGTATATAGAGGGATGTCTGTATATAGGAGTGGTATCTGTATATAGAGGGATCTCTGTATATGTTAGTGGTGTCTGTATATAGAGGGATGTCTGTATGTAGGAGTTGTGTCTGTATATAGGAGTGGTGTCTATATAGGAATGATGTCTGTATTTAAGAGGATGTGGCCAAAGTGGCTACCGAGAGACTGTGTGCTCCAAAGTGGCTACCAAGGATTCCTGCATGCCAAAATGGCTACCAAGGGGCCAAAGTTGCTAACAAGGGGCCCCGCACATCAAAGTGGCTACCAAGGGGCCAAATTGGATACCCAGGGGCAGGGCCCTGCATGCCAGACTTGCTCCTGAGGTTCATTGGCAGCTGGCAGCGCTGTTCAAGCACCATGTATTTCCTTCAGGAAATGCCCATCTAGTTAATATTAATATGTTATGCATAGTGCTGTACATAAGGGAACAAAAAAAGTGCTCTGCTATCTCTTTTCATTTGAGTTAATAGATGTGCATCAGAGCAACAGTGTGTTAATCAAATGACTTATCACATGATCTATCAACGGGTGATCATGTGACATGTCACGTGATACATTGGGGATGGGGGGCCCAAGCCTTCAAAACTGCCCGGCCCGTGGCTACTCTTAATCCATCCCTGAGTGGCTCACTTGGGGCTTATGTCCGAACCCTTGCAAAACTGGAAAAAGGCATATGCGCAGACAGTAATGATGCAGACAGTGTACATAATTTTTGGCCATATATGCCTAATGGAGGTGGACACCATGACTATAACCACTGAACATAAGATAAAACGTGATGTGAAAATTTCTTTATGCCTCTTTCAGATGTCTATTTTTTTTCCAGTCAATTTTCAGTGTTTTGATTCAGTTTTACATCTGTGTTTGATAAATGTCAGCTTTTACCATAAGTGATTTTCTTGTATGCTCTCCCCCCCCCCCCCCCAAAAAAAAAAAAATGGCAATGCTTCGTCTACCCATTGCAATGTTACAAATGGACAGCTTAAAGATTGCTCACACGTGGCATCGGTGTGCTGTGTGTGATTTTCACGGACCTACGGTCCGAAAAAAACCCCCAAAAGATGGACATGTGAACAACATTATAGGCAGTAATAGGTAAGTGTTCTTTCTATGATAAACCAGCATACAACAAAAGTCTGAAAGAAGACTTAAACACACTTTCACCTCTTGGCTGCTGAGGGAGAAATGTAGGATTAGATACTGGCCATCTAAATTAAAAGGAGACCTCCTTTATGAAGTCATTATACTCCGCAGACGGCATATGAACAATGGCTGTCTTATTAAGATAACTCCTTATAGTGGTATTATTAAGGACATTCATAAACATAGCCCATTTTGCCAACAAATATCAGTCTGAAATCCACTCACTGATGCATCAAGTGCGTCCGTATATTTGTGACGGATTATAAAAACAAAGAATTGCTTGAATTATGGCAAATGGATATCGGAGGAGGAGATGGTGCAGCCTGACTTCTTTGTACGCTCTTCTGCACAATCTTTGCATTTTCTTATTCTTCTATCTGTCTTTAAATCGAGTGACCGGCTTTATACTAGAGCTAGATGGTAACAGGTGTACAAAAGGAAGCAATGTCTTCACTCAGTGTTAAGCCGTGGCAATGTTTAGTTTCAACAGGTGTAATTATGTCACCTCTAGTGTTTTCAAACTTTTTCTTTGCTGTAGGTAGCTAAAAGTCATATGGGAAACTGGAAGTCATTTCTTAGAAATCTCTCCTCACTTGTATTCTACTTATAGGTCACATTAGGCTGTGGTTTTAGACTATGATGTTGAGTGAATACTGTCAGCTTACATTCCTGTTTTCATTCTTATCTGGTGTGAATGTACCTGTGTATACTGTATAACAATGACTCCAAATTGCTACAGGTACATTTATATCAGCATTAACCTTCTGTTTTTCTTGTACTTTTACATTTCATGATTACCCTAATATGATGAAAATAATTGCCTACTATGTTCTCTCTGTTAGTTTTTTAACTTATATATGATTTACTAAATTAATTTGTAAATACAGCAATAAATGTTAAAGGACACGTGGCTGCCAAACAGCGGATTATCTCCTGAATGAACAAAAAATTGGACAGATTGACATGATACATGACCAATTCTATTTCACCTGGTCTAATGTCAGGAACAGTCAGGTCCCAGTTCATCAAAGCTTTAACAGCAGAAAACTGGCGTAAAAAGCTTTGAAAAGTTGCAAAATTTTGCCGCACACAAGGATGTACAAAAATGTAGCGACTTTTGTTGTTTTTATGCCTTTTTTGCTCAGGTTTTATGAAGTTGGCTAAGCTGGTACTGGACAGTCTGTGGCAAACCCCGTTGTCAAATTCTTGATGAATCAGGTGCCTTTGACTCTACTTTGTCCCCTCATCAAGACCAGCGTCTTGATGAATCTGGGCCTTGGTCTGCTCCTGTGCATTTCAGGCTTTGTTCACATGGGTTAAAATTACGCAGACTTCCTGCATGGAATCTGAAATTTAACCACATTCCACAACATATGCATCTGAATGTGGCTTCAAATGTATTGCAAAACGTTCAGTATATTTCTGGCGCTACACATCAGAAAAATTCTGCCACACAAATAAAAACATGGCATTGGGGTTAATTCTTGTGTCGATCCATGGCACTGCAAGCTTGTAAATCAGTGGCTCATCTGTGGCAGAAATCTAATGGGCTGATCAGATTTCTGCAGTGGATATTACAGATTTATCAGAGCCATGTGAACATACCCTTACATTATCTGCAAAGTGGCATGTAAAAGTCTGGGCAACCCTGGTCAAAATTACTGTTATTGTGAACAGTTAAGCAAGTTGAAGATTAAATGATCTAAAAAAGGCCTAAAGTTAATGATTTATTTTGTATTTTAGGCAAATATATATATATATATATATATATATATATATATATATATATATATATATATATATATATATATATATATATATAGTCTTTTCAACATTTAAATTTTAAAAATTGCAAAAAGGAAAATGGGCCAATGGAAAACTTTGAGAACCCTGCATGGTTAATATTTAGTTAGCACCCTCTTTTAATAGTATCACAGCTTGTAAAGCTTTTTGTAGGAAGACAAGAGTCTTTCAGTTGTTGTTTAAGGGATTTTCATCCTTTTTCCATGTAAAATTCTTCCAGTTCTGTAAGATTCCTCTTTTCCAGACCAAATCTCTGAAGATCTTGTGCATTTTCCTAAACCAGTACTTGGGAATCCAGAGCGGGGAGTTGTGCAGGCTATACAGGATGGAGGACATGAGGCACATGAGGCACATATTCAAAAGATTAGTTCTACTTCTTTGTTTTGACATGTTCTTTGCAACTCTCAGGTCAATAGCACATAGTATGTCTCTATATCTTAGTGCAATATAATCTGAGCAGTACTATTACATTGTTACATGTTATATGCATGTACGTTATAAAAATGTATAAATAAAGATTTACAAAAAAAATTAGTTCTACTCAGAGCCGATACCAGTAATTTCCTCCAATCACTAACTTTATTTCTAGCTTTGAACACCAGTGGACTCAAATTTAGAGAGATATAATTATTAGTTTCTATCGGACTACCCTGCCTCGTGCCCCTGTGAAGCACAGCACTGTCAGAGATGTCCCCATTGCCTCTTACTCTGGCAGATGGGGCTTTGTATACTAGCATTATCCACCTAATATAATTGGGTCCAAAACCCATTTCTTGCATATTGTATCATGGCCCAAATACTGTATATCCCCACTCCACGCTGTTAAATGTCTTGTTGGCATCTAATGAAAGAAAAGATTTGTGCCTAGAATCTGTCTCTGCTGCTTGTAAATTGAGGAACAATCTGCCCTAATCAATGGCTTTTGATTTTGAGGGCGTGAAACCCATCTGATCGGAGTGAACTACTCATGTAATTACTATAC
Source organism: Ranitomeya variabilis (assembly GCF_051348905.1). Taxonomy (NCBI): domain Eukaryota; kingdom Metazoa; phylum Chordata; class Amphibia; order Anura; family Dendrobatidae; genus Ranitomeya; species Ranitomeya variabilis. The sequence continues at coordinate 657,597,494 of NC_135234.1, forward strand.
TCAGGTGTTCTGCCAGGATTTTGGACAATATTTTATTCGATGTCAGCAATCAAATTGGCCTATGTGAGTCAGTTAGCTCTTTATCTTTACCTTCCTTTGGGAAAACCACTACTATCGCCTCATACATAGATTTTGACAATTCCCTTGACAGAAATGCATATTTTATCATACTAGAATAGTGCTGCGATAGTCCCTCCTCAAACACCTTAAAGATTTTTATTGGGAGGCTATCTAACCCCGGGGCTTTGTCATTTGACATTTTCCTTAACCCTTGGTGAATTTCCTGTACGGTGATCGGTCGTTCTACAGTGTCTCTATCCTTATCAGCCAGAGTGGTGAGACCAATCAAAGCTAAAGATTCCATTAGCTCCCTGGGAGTAGAAAACCCTGGAGAAATAGATGCTAGAATAGAATCTATGCAAAATTGCAAGATTTTATAATTTTGAGTACACACATTACCCTCCCTATCTCTTTATCTCTTAACTGGTATATAAATGCATTATCTCGTTGTTCCTGTGGCTAATAACAGTCCATTGGTTTCTCCCTCCTCAAAACATGCTTTTCTTCTCCAATTTATGCTATCTTAATTGCTGTTGAGTCTCTTTTCATTGAGCCCTATTATCTGAGCTGTTATTCAGTATAAATGCTCATTCAGTTATTTGTACCCTATTTTATACCCCCTCCTTCTTTTTACACGCATTCTCCTTTACCATCTCTATTTGTTTTATTAGTATTCCTCTCAGAAAAGCCTTCCTAACATCCTAAATTACATTCAAGGGTGCAGAACCTATGTTAAGGTAAAACAAATTCTGTTAGCTTCACCTTGATATTATCTAGGTTGATAAGTTTGAGCCAAAATGGGTTACGTTTCCAGCCCAAAGGATGTCTAGTTCACATTGGGTCAGTTTGAGCCTGAAATAAGAGAAGTGAGTGGTCTGATTAGGAACTAGGGGCGTATTCGATGTTGAAAAGATGAGACCATAGAGGGGTTACAGAGAATCATACCTAGTTTTGAAAGAGACCGATACTTGGAGAAGACCCTAAAGTCAGGAGCTCTTTCCCTTCAAATATCTATCAGACCCACCTCTTTGATCAGGCGGCTGAAAGGGGACAAATTGTCATCCCCCGCTGGACACTTATCCTTAAAAGGGTTACATATGTTATTAAAGTCACCCATAATTATAATTCAGCCAGTTTTCTATCTTCACTAGTATTCTCTGTAGCGGGATATTTGAATGAGGAGGAGTAACATATATTACCACAATGATGTATTCAAAATGAGACAGTTTACAGCGGACCCCAAGAAATCTGCCCTCGTCATCTCTAAATGAATCTATACAGTTAAAGGGTATGTTCTTTTGTACTAGAAGGTTGACTCCAATGGCATAGTTAGATAGTTAGAATAAACAGAATGAAGACTAAACCCCATTCAGGACCTATGTAGAAGACTAATGGATTCCATGGTCAAGTGCATTTCCTGCAGCCCTATAATAGAGGGATTAATTTTCCCAATGTACTTGAAAATTGACTGCCTCTTGGCGCCGTCTTTAAGGCTGCGAACATTCCATGACATAAATTTTACCATTAGACCCAGACTTTAAGTTCAAAAATAACTTTCAATGTTCCACACACAGTGTAGCATATTTTGTAATTATTTTCCCAACCCAGAAGTCAGAATTAATACATGTATACCAAGGAAACCAAACACCTCACCCCTACCCCAATCTGTTCCCCCCACCATATCCAGTGTAAACCTACCCTTACAAGTACAAAAACATAAAGAATCATTAGTTATGCTCTCTTACTGTAGGAACACAAATAACTCTTTGCAGGTGACTCTATTGCTATAAGGAAAAAAGAAAAATAAATAAATACATGCACAGAACTAAACCACAACTCCAGCATATACATTCATACAATCTTGGACTGTCGAGGAAACCCGGGGCTGCAGAGTGAAAAGCCCAGTAAAATTTTTGCCTCTTCCACCAGAAGATTTAATACATCAGAATTCTTCTTGCAGAGACTCCTTTTAGCTCAAGCCCTTCCAGCTCTCATCCCCTGTTGGATCTGATGCTCCTGTGTGTCCAACTATCTTAAGGCATACATAACGGTGCATAGGGCAACAACTCCTAACTTGGCAGGATAGATCATACAATATTGTATATTGTAATCCTAGTGTTCTAAATCTCCTTTTAATGTCCAGAAACATGGATCTTACTCTGAGCAGCTGCTGAAAAATCCATAAAAAATTAGATCTTCTGCCCAACAAGGCTAATGGTTTGTATCTACCGGGCCTTTCTCAAAATTATTGTGTAATATTTTAATCAGAACAGGCCGTGGAGGATAGCCCATTGGTCTCGGTCTGGTAGGAACCCCATGTGCTTTCTTCACCGGAAATAGATTGGTAAGGACTTCTTTGCCAAAGGTGTCAAAAAGCCATTTTTGGAAAAAGCTGTTTGGGTTCCCCCTCTCAACATTCTCTGGGACTCCAACCAGCCTGAAGTAATTGCATCTTTGGTGATTTTCTAGGTTTTTAACTCTAGCCAACAGATCTGCCACTGCTTGTGTATAATTTTGAACATCTGTATGGACAGGAGGAAGTGCGTCCTCCAGCTCACTGTAATGGCACACGGTGTGTGTGTCACCTGGGGAACCTAGGGGGTGCTTGCAGGGGGCGAGGGAGCGCAGGGAGTATGAGAGCTAAAGCACGCAGTGTGCACAGGACCTGACACTAAACACTATAATTCATAAACGTGTGCACAGCCCGAGAAGGTGCACGGGTACGTTCCCAAACCGTAATCCCAGCCTCCAGTATTATGCTAACTGCAATCAGGAAGGATGCAGCCTAATAACAAGCTGCAGTCGTGGTGGACGCTACAGCAGTGGACGCCGCGACGGCAGCTTGTTATTAGGCTGCATCCTTCCTGATTGCAGTTAGCATAATACTGGAGGCACCTTTGGCATATTTTACAGCCACCTGAATCTATTCTCTATCCCAGCTAACGTTACTGATGAAGGTCTCTTATTGAGACCGAAACGTTTACTGTCTTGGGATACAATAAATTATCCACTCCTCCTCATTGCAAAGTTGAGTGCCGGGTCTGACACTAAACAGTCACATGATTGCAGGGGAGCAGAGCTACCGCACGTGAGGATGGGGACGCAGCTGAGAGAGCGGAATACGAGGCACAAAATGTAAACGTAGTCAAATGGAGAGCCAAGGGTCAAAGAGCGAGGTACCTAGGGATGAGACAGTGAGTGAACCGAGACGAGCCCTGGGGTCAGAGAACCAGGAAGGACAGGGCAGTACAGAGCAGAACACAGAGGCAGAAGTCAGGGGACAAACCAGGTCATACACAGAAAAGCTCACATGCACTTAGGCACAACGATTACAGATGAGTAACCTGAGTCAGCAATCCCTAGCCGAGCAAACGGAAGCATCACCAACAGTGGACCCAGGAACTACCAGCATTAAATAGCCGCCCCAGAACCAAAGAGAGGCAAAGTATCTTAACCCTGACCTGACCAGGACGGAGCCAGAACCACCCCATCCTGAGTCATGACACTCACTTACTCGGTCTCCGACAGCCGTGGTACCTCGCAGCCATCTATGAAGACGGTGCCTAGGGTATATTCTGGGTCAGAGAGTGTGTTACTAGGGAAAATGGCACCAAACTTCTCACCAGGGGAAGGTGGAGAGTGACCACACACTCTCCCTCCTGCTTTCCAGAGGTCGATTCATCGCCTTTCTTTGGAACCTCACATTGTCCCTCCAAGATCCAGTCTTCCTCTGACGATTCCTCATTCAGATAAGACAGGAAAACTGATACCACCGGTGAGCCAGAGCCCTCGGGACTGCTGGGGCGACTGGACGTTCGGGAGCATAGGTATAACGGTGTGGCTGTCTTCAGTCCCCTCTCCTCCTCTCTGCACCCCTCACCAGGATCCAGTCTTAAGATGGCGTAGGTTTTCACTAAAACGTACAGCTGACTGTAGAAACCCAGGGAACACTAGATCCTTCGTCCTTCCCCACCGCTGCAACATGAAGCCCAGCAGTTTCCTCTCACTCCCTGACAAGTTCAGTCCAGGAAGGACAACTTATATTGTGGGGATTCAGACTATGTTTTATTCAGGATGTCAGGAGTTCTGCTTCGGTGCGACCCGCTGAGCTCAGCAGCAAAGCCACGCCCCCCTCATAGGTATATATACTGCTCAAAAATTAAAGAGAACACTTAAACAACACAATGTAACTCCAAGTCAATCACACTTCTGGCAAAATCAACCTGTCCAGTTATGAAGCAACACCGATTGTGATTCAATTTCTCCTGCTGATGTGCAAATGGAACAGGTAGATAATGATAACCAATTAGCAATACAACCCCTATAAAGGAGTGGTTCTCTAGGGGGTGACCACAGACCATTTCTCTTTTTTCATCATTTTTGGCTGTTGCTTTGGTCACTTTTGCATTTTGTCATTGCTCTCACCCCTAGGTAGTGTAGCTCATCCAGCATGGCACATCATTGCAAACTGTGGCAAGAAGGGTAGCTGTGTATGTCAGCACAGTGTCCAGAGCATGAAGCAGATACCAGGAGACAGGCCAGTACACCAGGAGACCTGTAGGGGGCCGTAGGAGGGCAAAAACCCAGCAGCAGGACCGCTATCTCCTCCTTTGGGCAATGAGGAACAGGAGGAGCAGTGCCAGAGCCCTGCAAAATAACCTTCAGCAGGCCACTAACCTCCATGTGCCTGCTCAAACTGTCAGAAACAGGCTCCATGAGGGCGGAATGAAGGCCCAACATTGGTATTTGTCAAATAACACCAAGATTGGCAGATTCTACATTGTCACCCTATGCTCTTCACGAATGAGAGAAGGTTCACAATAAGCACGTGACAGTCGTAACAGGATTTGGAGACGCCGTGGAGAAAGTTCTGTTGCCTGTAGCATCCTCCAGCATGAATGGTTAAGCAGTGGGTCAGTAATAATGTGGGAGGCATTTCTTTCTCTGCTAGCCAGAGGTATCCTGACTGCCATTAGGTACTGGGATGAGATCCTCAGACCCATTGTGAGACCATATGCAGGTGCAGTGGACCCTGGGTTCCTTGTCATGCATGACAGTGCTAGGCCTCATGCGGCTGATGTGTGCCATCAGTTCCTGCATGATGAAGGCATTGATGCTATTGACTGGCCTGCCCATTCCCCAGACCAGAATCCAGTCGACCACATCTGGGACATCATGTCTCATGCCATCCACCAACGCCACGTTGCATCACAGAGTGTCCAGGAGTTCAATGATACTTTAATCCAGGTCTGGGAGGTGATCCCTCAAGAGAACATTGGCCGCCTCATCAGGAGCATGCCCTGGCATTGTAGAGAGGTCATATAGGCTCGTGAAGGCCACACACTCTACTGAGCATCATTTCCTTGTTATGAGGCATTTCCACTGAAGCTGGATCAGCCTGTAATTTGATTTTCCACTTTGATTTTGAGTGTCATTCCAAATCCAGACCTCCATGTGATATTAATTTTGATTTACATTGATCATTTTATATTTTATTGTTCTCAACGCATTATACTATGTATTTAATAAAGATTTGCAACTGGAATATTTCATTCAGTTATATCTAGAATGTCATATTTTATTTTTCGCTTTATTTTTTTGAGCAGTGTATTAGGCTAAGTGAGTTCCAGTCAGGAGATCTATAGCTAGTCTCTGAGATATTAACTCTTGTTATACCCTGCACCTCTAGAAATTCTGCTATCTTATCTTCCTTTCACTTCTGATCTTTCACTAACATTCGGGGATCAATTCATCATTGCTATTTCCTTAGTTTTCTGTTGTATTTTGATCCTTTTTAGTGGCGTTAGTATTTGAGAATTATTCTCTATATTGTCTTGCAACACTTTTTAATTTGTCTTTCTTTTTTAAGTCCTTTTTTATTTTTACTGATAACTTTGCTTATCTAGATGTCTTAGATTACTGAAATGCAACATTCATTTTGTCTCAGTTTTAATGTTGCATATCACTCCATTCTCCCCCTGTAGGAAGGAGTCTGTAGAAGTTGTCAATTTTAGCCACTTTTTAAAAAATGTGCTATTTTTGGTTTTGCTAAACAGTCGCAAAAACTGATCAAAGAAAAACATTTTTTTTCTTTTAGCTATAAATTCATGAACCACGTGCACCATTTTAAAATTTTTTACACAAAACATCAACGTATGCCACAAGACAAAAAAAGAAAAGTGACTTCAATAAATCATAAAATGATGAATCAGGCCCTCGGTATTCTATTAGTATCTAATACTCAAACTTCCCCCATAAAGTCACATTGACATGGTGCAGTCAATTAACATTTTTTTCACTGCAATTACCACAAAGTGATGTCCCAGCTGGACACCTAAAATTATGGATACAATGTTAGAAACCCAACTTTTGGCTGATATTGGGTGGGTACCTGATGTCACAGTAGTAATGATACCCTGTCAAGGAGAGTAGGTCTGCCCTAAGAAGAAGACTGCTTACGTTGTACTCCCATCAGCCAAAGGAAATCAAAGCTTGCCATATACATGACTCATGGTTCATTCAGCAGTTAGTTGCTAACTCTCCTGATTTCTCAATACACATGAACGTTTGGCTTAGCCAAGTGTTCTTGTGGTTTCAAAGCAGCAAAAAGAGAAAACCTGTGCCAAGCAGCACCTTATCTCCAACAGAACAAAAAGATCTGGCAATAAAATTCATACTGCCTGTTCCTTATGGCAGGGTCACAAGACCATTTTCTCTCAATCCGAAAAAAAAATGATCCGATTTTGCTATTCAGTCTCTAATCAGAGGTTGATCAGAGTGGGATCAGCTTTTCTTGGAGGTGGAGAGAAAAAAAGTTTCCCCATCTTCTCCACTCAGTCAGTCCATGAAAATCATGCCACACTCTGAAGTGCTGTCTGATAGTTTCCACGGATCCATAGACTTGCATTGCCGATTTTAATCTGACACTCAGATCAAAATCAGACATGTGTTGGCGATCAATGAGTAGAACAGGCTGCCATAAGAAGGGGTGAGTTCTCGTTCAATGGAAGTCTTCAAATAGAGGCTGGACAGACATCTGTCTGAGATGGGTTAGTGAATCCTGCATTGAGCAGGGTGGTTGGACTCAATGACCCTGGAGGTCCCTTCCAACTCTAACATTCTATGGTTCTATGTTAATGATTTTTCCCTCAGACCACTCAGTCCCTGGGAAAAATCTGACATGTTAACAGCCCCAAATAGAATGAGATGAGTATGAGTGCTATACACCAAATCCATGGATAGAACTTGTACTATTTAAATGGTCGTATGCACGAGCCCTTATTGGGGGCCTCCAATATACAGTACATTAGTCTGTTGGTTCAGTTTTAGTGTTATATGTATGTAGACCTTTACGATCCAATGAGTTGGAGCACTTATGACCTTGTAGGCACACACAAGCCTAGTCAACAAAGGATAAGTCAAGTCTTCCTAGCAAACCAAGTCCACCACCATCCACTGTAACCTTCCGCAGGCACAATATGGTTGTGCTCAGCCTTCTATGTAGATTGGGGCATAAATGAAGAATTCCAGAACTAATATAAAATATCATCTCATGTTTTTCTCCACTTTGTACTTTCCGAATAGTGTTCTATAGAGAATTGTGACGAGCGGACATCCGAGAATGCTTGGGTGCGATCCGAGTAACTTGGGCGTGCTCGAACAATATATTTGAGTCCCCGCGGCTGCATGTATCCCAGCTGTTCGACATCCGCAACACATGCAGGGATGGCCTAACAACCTGTCATGATCCAAATCGGGGTTTGCTTCTTGCTTCTCTTTCCCCGGCCTGGTCATGGAGGGGTTAATCTTTCTGCCTCTCTTTCATTCTTGGGTGGCTATTTATTGGTGCTATTTCTTTTAGCCTTTGTCAGTGATAGTTCTGGTCTTTGGCTAGAGCAAATGATCTGTATACCCTACTTATCCTTCTGCCTCTGACTTCCCGTGTGTGTGTCTGACTTGTTCCCTATCCCTGACATTTGGTGATTTCCCTACAGTGTATGACTCGGCTTGAACTCTGAACTCCGCCTTCGTTTTTTCTGTCTCTGGTACTGCGTTCCACAAATGGCTTTTGACCCTCTGGCTCCTACCTTGACTCCTCTTTCCGTCTCACGTTTTGGATACCGTGCTCCTGTCCAGCTCTGACTTTTGGCTCGTCTCTGACCTCGTGCTTGCTGTGACTACTGGTACTTCATCTCCCTGTTTGTTACTGACTTCGACCTGTCTGAATACTCTGCCGCCTCCTGGTGGCAGCCTGCACTTCTGCACCGAAGTGCTACAAAGTAAGTGCGATCCTTTTTCCCATAACAGCGCCCCCAGGTGGTGGCTAAGCTCAACTGCTCCGCAGTTGCATTGCATTATCACTGACCAACTACATTTTAAAAGGGAGTTCGCACTTTTTTTTCTCTGGCATAGATCCCCTCCATACTCTGGCGGACCAGGTGGCTAACCTTACTCAGACGATGCAGGAATCTGTGGAACACAATTTATAAGGGGGTTATCTAAAATTGTTAAGCCCCTCACTGATTTTAACCGTAAGGGGTCTATTATCAAGAATTGGCCTGCTCCTGCCGCAGTGGCATTTTCGGCGTTAAAGAGGTGTTTCATGTCTGCCCCCGTATTGATTCAACTGGATCCATCTGAACCATTTATTGTAGAGGTGGACACCTCAGAGGTGGGGTGGGGGTGGTATTGTCCCAGGGACCTGCCACTTTAACCAACTTAAGACCTTGTGCCTTGTTCTCGAATAAATTATCTTCTGTTGAAAATAATTAGGTAACAAGAGTTGTTGGCCATTAAATTAGCATTTGAAGAATGGAGGAATTTTTTGGAAGTGGCGGTCCATAGAATCACTGTGATTACAATTCATAAGAATCTGGCTTACATCGAGTCTGTTAAGAGGTTGACACCGAGACAGGCGAGATGGTCACATTTTGTTTCTCATGGTTTCAATTCTCTATTACCTTTCAGCCCGGTTGTAAAAACGTCAAGGCTGATGCCTTATCCCATAGTCTGGACCCAATATCACCCCCGAACCTTCTTCCTCCATTGTTCAGCATGGTGTGGTTGTGGCTGGGGTGTCCTTGGTGTTGGAGCGAGAGATTCATGAGGCTCAGTCTCTTGCTCCTCCATCATTGCCGGTTAATAAGCTCTTTGTGCCCATTCAATTTCATCTCAAGATGAGTTTCCTGATTCTGCCCTGAGTGGACATCCTGGAATCTCGGCTACCTGTAAGGCTGTTTCTAGGTTGTTTCGGTGGTCCTTGTTGGCTTCCAATGTTGTTAAGTTTGTGTCGTCCTGTGATGTATGTGCTCGTGCTAAAAGTTCCAATAGCCGGCCAGAGAATTGGTGCCTTTGCCAATTTCTAATAGACCATGGACTCATCTGTCCATGGATTTTATCACCGATCTTCCTTCTTCTGGTGGTAAAACGGTCATTTGGGTGGTGGTCAGGGCAAGCTACAGGTTTTTGAGGACCCCGGGCAAAGAGTATCAGTGGGCCCCCCGTTTAACACATACCACGATTCATGATGCACAGATACAGCAGAGAAATATAGGTATAGTACAATGCCAGATTTCACTTCTTACATGAGTGATAGCTATTGTAAATTCTACAATACCATACAGCAGAGGGGCTTTATATAAGTCAACCCTTTACATGCCAATTTTTGTGACCTACTCCCTCTTCCTCAGTTACCAGTAGGCATTTTATTGTTAGCTAAACTTGCTGCAAAGAAAAAACTGCATACATTGAATATGACAATTTTTTAATGGAAAACTTTTTAAAGTAGACATTAGAAAGTATTAACGTAGAACATTTGTAAAAGTGCTAAATGTGTAGCATATAGCACAGCCACGTAGTATATAACACAGCCATGTAGTATATAGCACAGCCACGGAGCATATAACTCAGCCCATGTAGTATATAACACAGCCCATGTAGCATATAGCACAGTTACGTAGTATATAGCACAGCCACGTAGTATATAACACAGCCCATGTAGTATACAACACAGCCCATGTAGTATATAACACAGCCCACGTAGCATACAACACAGCCCACGTAGCATATAATACAGCCACGTAGCATATAACACAGCCCACGTAGTATATAACACAGCCACATAGTATATAGCACAGCCCACCTAGTATATAGCATAGCCACGTAGTATATGAGGAAGGAGCTGCTTGCTCCAAAACGCTCGTCGGGGTTTGTGTCCGGTCACCTACGCATCCTGCCTGCTACACTACACCAGGTATGTGCCCATATTGAGCTGCTGTGTACTATTATTTATGACATGGCACTGTTCAAATGATTATCTAGTATAGCAGTCATGGGCCTTCCAACATAAGGGCATATTGCCGTATTGTGGCATGGTGTGTGGGTGTCCTGGCCTTCTTAGCATGACCGACAGGAATGTACGTTTGTTCCCCTATCTTGCATCTTTTACCTATCTGATGGTTTTAACATTTTCTAATAAAGATTGATAGTTTTATGGGAACTCATGGTTGCTTGTGTTTTGTGTTCTGTGGTCTTACTTTCGTTTGGCAGCTGGCCCCTATTGGTCCTGTACGCATATTCATTATCTATTATCTCCATTGTGGTGGATGTATATGTTTAATATATGTAACATGCTTGCTTCAATAATATTATTGTGTAGTATATAACACAGCCACGTAGTATATAGCACAGCCCACCTAGTATATAGCATAGCCACGTAGTATATTATACAGCCATGTAAGCATACACTCACTGGCCACTTTATTAGGTACACCTGTCCAACTTCTTGTTAACACTTAATTTCTAATCAGCCAATCACATGGCGGCAACTCAGTGCATTTAGGCATGTAGACATGGTCAAGACAATCTCCTGCAGTTCAAACCGAGCATCAGTATGGGGAAGAAAGGTGATTTGAGTGCCTTTGAACGTGGCATGGTTGTTGGTGCCAGAAGGGCTGGTCTGAGTATTTCAGAAACTGCTGATCTACTGGGATTTTCACGCACAACCATCTCTAGGGTTTACAGAGAATGGTCCGAAAAAGAAAAAAAATTCAGTGAGCGGCAGTTCTGTGGGCGGAAATGCCTTGTTGATGCCAGAGGTCAGAGGAGAATGGGCAGACTGGTTCGAGCTGATAGAAAGGCAACAGTGACTCAAATCGCCACCCGTTACAACCAAGGTAGGCCTAAGAGCATCTCTGAACGCACAGTGCGTCGAACTTTGAGGCAGATGGGCTACAGCAGCAGAAGACCACACCGGGTACCACTCCTTTCAGCTAAGAACAGGAAACTGAGGCTACAATTTGTACAAGCTCATCGAAATTGGACAGTAGAAGATTGGAAAAACGTTGCTTGGTCTGATGAGTCTCGATTTCTGCTGCGACATTCGGATGGTAGGGTCAGAATTTGGCGTAAACAACATGAAAGCATGGATCCATCCTGCCTTGTATGGAGCATCTTTGGGATGTGCAGCCGACAAATCTGCGGCAACTGTGTGATGCCATCATGTCAATATGGACCAAAATCTCTGAGGAATGCTTCCAGCACCTTGTTGAATCTATGCCACGAAGAATTGAGGCAGTTCTGAAGGCAAAAGGGGGTCCAACCCGTTACTAGCATGGTGTACCTAATAAAGTGGCCGGTGAGTGTATAACACAGCCCACATAGTATATAGCACAGCTGAGCCCACGTAGTACATAGCACAGCCCACGTAGCATATAACACAGCCCATTTAGTATATAGCACAGCCACATAGTATATAGCAGCCACGTAGTATGTAACACAGCCACGTAGTATATAGCACAGCCCACATAGCATATAGCACAGCCACATAGTATATAACACAGCCACATAGTATATAGCAGTGTGGGCACCATATCCCTGTTAAAAAAAGAAATAAAATAAAAAATAGTTATATACTCACCTTCTGGCGGCCCCCAGATCCAGTCCAGGCCTTAGCGATGCTCCCGGCTGCTCCCGTTCCCAGTAATGCCTTGCGAGACAATGACCTGTGATGACGTAGTGGTCTCGCATGATCCTACGTCATCTGGGGTCATTTCGCAAGGCATCACTGGGAACGGAAGCTGCCGGGAGCATCACGAGGATCGGGAAGGCTGCGGGAGCCGCCGGAAGGTGAGAATAGCATGATTTTTTTTTAATTATTTTTAACATTATATCTTTTTACTATTGATGCTGCATAGGCAGCATCAATAGTAAAAAGTTGATCACACTTGTCAAAATGGGCCCCCCGTCTCGCTAGGGCCCCTGCACTTGCCCGGGTGCTGACGCCACCCCTGGTGGTGGTGGACAGATTTAGTAAGCAGGCACATTTTGTAGCTTTGACAGGTCTACCTAATGCAGAGACGTTAGCTAAATTGTTTGTGGAACATGTGGTACGGTTGCATGGTGTGCCTGTGAGTGTGGTTTCTGACAGGGGAGTGCAGTTTGTGTCCAAGTTCTGGAGGGCCTTTTGTAAAAGGTTGGGTATCTGTTTGACCTTTTCTTCAGCATAGAGAGAACCAATCAGTCCTTGGAACAAATCTTGCATTGTTTGACCACTACCCGGTAGGACGACTGGTGTTCCTCTTTGACTGTGGCTGAATTTGCTTTTAACAATCTCATTAATCAGTCCACGGGTACCTCCCCTTTCTTCTGCAATTACGGGTTTCACCCTCATTTTAGGGAGTTTTCCCGACTGGATTCAGGGTGCCCTGGGGCTGATCTAGCTGTGCAACGTTTGGGGGAGGTGTGGCAGGAGGTTCAGAGGAATACTGGGGAGGCTCAGGGGAGGTATAAATTCTTTGCTGACAAAAGGCGAGCTGTGGGACCAGTATTGGGGATAAGGTTTGGTTGTCCACCAGGAATATTAAGTTCCTTCTGCTAAATTGGGGCTCAAGTTCATTGGCCCTTATGAGATTGTGGAGGTGGTCAATCCTGTGGCCTTCCGTTTGCACCTTCCCCTGTCTTTACGAATTCCCAATGTGTTCCATAAGGCTCTTTTGAAACAGTTTGGGTCTTCCTCTGGGGAATCTCCATCTCCTCCGCCATCCATTTCGGTGAATGGCCAAAATGAGTATGAGGTAGAACGGATTGTGGACTCTCACATGGTCCGTCTCTCACTTCAGTATCTGGTCCATTGGAGGGGCTATGGTCCAGAAGACCGGTCCTGGGTTCTGGCACGATCGGTCCATCGGATCGGTTGGTCTGGGCCTTTCATGCTTGGCATCCTGGGAAGCCTGGGGGTCTGGTGGCCCCCCTTTAGAGGAGGGTACTGTCATGATCCAGGTCGGGGTTTGCTTCTTGCTTCTCTTTCCCTGGCCTAGTCATGGAGGGGTTAACCTTTCCACCTCTCTTTGGTTCTTGGGTGGCTATTTATTGGTGCTATTTCTGGTAGCCTTTGTCAGTGATAGTTCTGGTCCTTGGCTAGAGCAGCTGATCCGTATACCCTAGTGATCCTTCTGCCTCTGACTTCCCGTGTGTGTGTGTGTCTGACCTGTTCCCTATCCCTGACTCAGTGTACGTTTAGTGGTTTCCCTACAGTGTATGACTTGACTTTAACGCTGAACTCCGCCTTCTTTTTCTCTGTCTCTGGTACTGCGTTCCCTGACTGGCTTTTGACCCTCTGGCTTGTACCTTGACTCCACTTTCCATCTCACGTTTTGCATACTGCGCTCATGTCCGGCTCTGACTTTTGGCTTGTCTCTGACCTCGTGCTTGATGTGACCTCTGGTACTTCATCTCCCTGTTTGTTGCTGACTTCAGCCTGTCTCACTACTCTTCCATCTCCTGGTGGCAGCCTGCACTTCTGCACCGAAGTGCTACACAGTAAGTGCAACCCTTTTTCCATAACAGCGCCCCCTGGTGGTGGCTGAGCGCAACTGCTCCGCTGATGCATTACACAAACAGGCAATTACTGCATGTGTTGCGGCTGTGTAACAGGCGCGGAGTCTCAAACATATTTTTCGAGCACACCAAAGACTCTCAGAGAGCACGTTGGCTCATCACTAATAGAGAGTCATCAGCCAATTTGACTTTTTTGGAGGGAAAAAAGATTGTGTTGGTGAATTGAATTAGTGGTTCTATTCTGTAGGGAGAGATGATTGTGTGTTACAGCCGGTGTGTGGGAAATATCCTAACCAGCACCATGAAGCTACATTCTAGAATACGTCAGCGTGACCTTTTCCAATGTGTTTTCCCTGCTAGGTTTTAAATAAGACTGAGAAATGATGCCGTGTGTGTCCTGGTAATGTACACGAGCACAGACTTGTGTCACAGAGGAGAGTGCTCAACAAGCCTAAAAATGTCATTCTCGTTTTCCTCCACGGCTCTCCCGTTTAGCAGCGTGCAGCGCGGAGCCCCAGAGCAGAGGTTGCTATGCAACAGTCATGTGACACGACAGGGCACGGTTCCCATTACACAACACGAGAAAGTGAGATGGACGCCAGGAAAAGAATTTGGTGTCTATGTCATTTGGGAGCCAGTCAGCTCTGACACAAAACAAGCTATACACTGTCAGGACTTGCAAATCTAAGCAAGTAATCCTACCAGAGTCTCACAATGTGGAAATTAAGAATGGTGATTTTCTTTCATGTGTACCGAGTGCCTCACCTGAAAGAAAAAGCTTCTCCGTTCTACGTCTAGGGCTGTATAAGATGAACTGTACCTTAAAGAAAATAAAAAATGCAAATCCCTCTTCATTTTCATATTATACCTTTATTTTCCAAGGTTCACCATTTTTATTCAGGTCTTAAAGGGGCAGAGCACTTAAAGTTGGCAGTTAATAAAATATCTACGGCAGTGTAATCTGTGCCCCAGTAGTTTTCATCATTTGCCATCTGTTTCTTTCTGTCTATATCACTGAGCTGATATTGATCTAAAATATGCGCATAATTTTTAAAAAGCAGCATGCGCTCCCTTCATACATTTTGTGGATAGAAAATAAGGGTGGAGGTCTAAGGAAAGTGATTAAAATACGGATGCATCCATACGGGATCCATGTTTGTGCTGTATTATTTATTATATTTATGTCTTACGTAGTTCAATGTCCTGCCCAGAACACAGCCCATCAGTGTTAGGCTACTTTCACACTAGCGTCGGGCTCGGCCCGTCGCTGTGCGTCGGGCCGACGTTCCCGACACTAGCGTTGTCTCCGCCGCACAACGGGGGCAGCGGATGCATTTTTCCAGCGCATCCGCTGCCCCATTGTGAGGTGCGGGGAGGTGGGGGCGGAGTTCCGGCCGCGCATGCGCGGTCGGAAAAGACGTTTACGACGGAGCAAAAAACGTTGCAAGCAACGTTTTTTGCTCCCGACGGTCCGCCACTGCACGACGCATCCATCGCACGACGGGTGCGACGTGTGGCAATCTGTCACAATGCGTCGCTTAATGTTAATGGTGAAAAAACGCATCCTGCAAACACTTTTGCAGGATGCGTTTTTTCGGCAAAACGACGCATTGTGACGGAATGCAGTTAACGCTAGTGTGAAAGTAGCCTTAGTGGTCAGTAATACTGAGATATACTTATAATTATGCAATTTCATCCGTCACACATCTGTATTATGGATGTTTTACCATTTGTCCACTATGTAACTACAGACTTGTGGATCTTCACATCATGCACAGTGGGTGTTGAGGATTCTCCAGTGTCAGCGGTTATATGACAGCAGGTATGCGATATGCACATTCCCGGTTATATTCCAAGTCCAACTACACTGTTTCCGGCCTCACTCAATATATTGTTTCTGCACTGCTACTTAACTTCTTTATGAAATAGCTACCTAGGGTATATACACGCAATCGATTTGTTGCAGAGATTTCAGTCACTATCACATTTAACTACAGTAGATAGAGGTGCGAAAATCTAGGCACATGCTACAGCTAAAACTATGCTCACTATGGAGCAATTTGCAGCAGGTTTCCAAGTGCAAAATGATATTTTTTTCTATTGTGTTTTTTTTCCACAGGAGTCCACACCTAAACAAACTGTTTTTATTTTTTTACGTTTTTACTGTGTTTCCTCTTTTTTTGTTACAGATTTGTTGCAGCATTTATTAATGCCACTTTGCTCGAACTGTTGCATGCAGCAAGTATTCTACACATAAAGAATGCAGCAGAAAACCACAGCATTTATGCTGCATATAAACGTGTTTTCACAACATGTAAGCACAAAGTTTTTCGGAGGTGGAAAAAAGCATCACATTTTTAAAGCATGATTTTCTTCAGAAAATACTTCTTTTTTAGGGTATGTGCACATGGCTTCTTATAGACGCCGGCGTACCTGTATACTTGTCACAGATAATACTGGGGGAATCGCGCAAATCCCAACGCTGCCACCAATTTGTCAGGGAGACGCAACTCTGCTGCCTCCAACCGTCAGGACAATTACACAATTGATTGACGATTAATGTTCGAGGCTGCGGCTGTTTCCACTTCTATGCTGGTTATTGGGGATCTCACAGTGAACGTATGGTATATACACCTTTGACTTCAGCGCATGGAATATATATACAGTATGCCCCAGTACAGTCATTGCCAACCTCCACAATAACAAAAGGAACTACTCTTTGCGACCACCAATCATTTATACAGGCTGATTGGACACCTGTTACAGGTAGCGTATGGCTTCAGGGGTGTGGTTTAAGGAGCAAGATGAGCGGAGATATTATATTTTATATATTAAATTCGGAAAGCTAGTCAGACTTTATAGAAAATATACAAAGATGATACAAAATGGGAGCAAAACAATAAGGTATATACAATCACATAAAAGAAAACCTGTATCATGGAAATGGCTCAGAGCTTAGTGGAGGGAGGTACTCCTTAGGAAAACGGACATAACCCATAGGAATCTGTACCTTCCATGTCTGACAAATGACCAAAACCCAAACTCTCATTTTTATTACAGTGGGAAAAAAGTATTTAGTCTGCCACCAATTGTGCAAGTTCTCCTACTTAAAGGGAACCTGTCACCCCGGTTTTCATTCGGAGATAAAAATACCGCTACATAGGGCATGAGCTGTGCTTTACAAAAGTGTTTTTTTTCTACCCTGATTCCCCACCTAAGCTGCCGAAATTACTTACCAAAGTCGCCGTTTTCGCTTGTCAATCATGCTGGTCTGGTCATATGGGCGTGGTGACAAAGCTGTTTCTTCCCCCAGATCTTGCTTAGGTTGCCGTTGGTGGCGTAGTGGTTTGCGACTGCGCAGTTGACGAAAAACAGCGCGCTCTGCGCTATATCCCTGGTGATCGGTGGGGGCGGCCATCTTCCTGTGGCCGCGCGTGCGCAGTTGGAGCGCTCTGCTGCCCGGGGCTTCAGGAAAATGGCCGTGGGATGCCGCGCGTGCGCAGATGGGGATCGCGGTGGCCATTTTCCTGAAGCAGAGTTCGCATCTCGGCTTCAGGAAAATGGCCGCCGCGATCTCCATCTGTGCACGCGCGGCAGTCCGCGGCCATTTTCCTGAAGCCCCGGGCAGCAGAGCGCTCCAACTGCGCACGCGCGGCCACAGGAAGATGGCCGCCCCCACCGATCACCAGGGATATAGCGCAGAGCGCGCTGTTTTTCGTCACCTGCGCAGTCGCAAACCACTACGCCACCAACGGAAACCTAAGCAAGATCTGGGGGAAGAAACAGCTTTGTCACCACGCCCCTATGACCAGACCAGCATGATTGACAAGCGAAAATGGCGACTTTGGTAAGTAATTTCGGCAGCTTAGGTGGGGAATCAGGGTAGAAAAAAAACACTTTTGTAAAGCACAGCTCATGCCCTATGTAGCGGTATTTTTATCTCCGAATGAAAAACCGGGGTGACAGGTTCCCTTTAAAAAGGTGAGAGAGGCCTGTAATTGTCATCATAGGTAGACCACAACTATGAGAGACAAAATTGAGAAAACAAATCCTGAAAATCACCTTGTCTGATTTGGCCAGATTTATTTAGCATATTATGGTGGAAAATAAGTATCTGGTCACCTAAAAACATGTAAGATTTCTGGCTCTCACAGACCTGTAACTTCTTCTTTAAGAGGCTCCTCTGTCCTCCACTCAGCAGATCTACTGCTGAGGGTTACTATACATTGGGAATGGCACCTGTTTAAACTTGTTATCAGAATAAAAGACACCTGTCCACAACCTGAAACAGTCACCCTCCAAACTCCACTATGGTGAAGACCAAAGAGCTGTCGTAGGACACCAGAAACAAAATTGTAGCCCTGCCCCAGGCTGGGAAGACTGAATCTGCAATAGGCAAGAAGTTTGGTGTGATGAAATCAACTGTGGGAGCTATAATAAGAAAATGGAAGACATACAAGACCACTGATAATCTCCCTCGATCTGGGGCTCCACATAAGATCTCACCCCGTGGGTGAGCAAAAATTCCAAAACCACACAGGTGGACCTAGTGATTGACCTGCATAGAGCTGGACCACCTTAACAAAGGCCACAGGCCTTAACATACTACGCCGCCAGGGACTCAGATCCTGCAGGGCCAGATGTGTCTCCCTGCTTAAGCCAGTACATTTCCGGACCCAACTGAAGTTTGCTAGAGAGCATTTGGATTATCCAGAAGACTATTGGGAGAATGTCATATGGTCTGATGAATCCAAAGTAGAACTGTTTGGTAGAAAAAAAATTTGTCGTGTTTGGAGGAGACAGAATGTTGAGTTGCATCCAAAGAACACCATACATACTGTGAAGCATGGGGGTGCCAGCATCATGCTTTGGAACTGTTTCTCTGCAAAGGAACCTGGACAACTGATCTGTGTACATGAAAGAATGAATAAGGCCATGTATGATGAGATTTTGAGTGCAAACCTCCTTCCATCAGCAAGGGCATTGAAGATGAAACGTGGATGGGTCTTTCAGCATGATAATGATCCCAAGCACACCACCAGGGCAATGAAGGAGTGGCTTCATAAGAAGCATATGAAGGTCCTGGAGTGGCTAATCTCCAGATCTCAACCACATAGAAAACCTTTGGAAGGAGTTGCAAGTCTGTGTTGCCCAGCGGCAGGCCCAAAACATCACTGCTCTAGAGGAGATCTGCATGGAGGAATGGGCCAACATACCACCAACAGTGTGTGCCAACCTTGTGAAGGCTTACAGAAAACGTCTGACCTCTGTCATTGCCAACAAAGGATATAGAACAAAATATTGAGATTAACTTTTGTTAATGACCAAATACTTAGTTTCCACCATAATTTGAAAAACAAATCTTGCCAAATTAAACAAGGTGATTTTCTGGATTTATTTTATCAATTTGGCTCTCATAGTTGTGGTCCACCTATGATGTCAATTACAGGCCTCACTCATCTTTTTATGTGGGAAAACTTGCACAATAGGTTGCTGACTAAATACTTTTTTCCCCACTGTATATCCCACATACCTCCCCTTGGTGAGCTCACACAGGGGCTGGTTGTGGGATGTGCTTGTCACAATACTCTATCAGGATTTCCTGGGGCAATGGGCTCCTTCTCTGTCCCTCAAGCTAGGGGGACCCTAGGCTATCCCTGTTTTCCAGATACCCTGGATGGTGGAGATGCTGGGTCCTTGTGCAGGACTGCAGAGTGATAGGATGGGCTAGAGCAGCAGACAGAGATGCCGGCAGACAAGCACAGGACTGCTGGATCGAATCCTGAGGCATAACAGTGCTAGGTCTTTTAGCAGATTATGAGATCCCCAAGATTCAGGAAATCTTCACCCCTGGAGGTCCCAGATGGGAGATATCATTGTCATGTTTCTTATCACGATTTGACCTTTCTTTAGAGAGAAAACATAGCATGGATAGCATCATCCATCTCACCAATATTATGTTGGAGGAATTCGAATGCACTTACAGTGATGTGAGTGAATGCCTTATGTTGGTGCCTTCACTATGACACCAAAAATATATCTCCCCTAAATACTGAATTGATGCAAATCTCAAAATTCATCTCTGATCACTGGCTTCCGAATGTCTGGAATCATTGCTTTGAACAGAGGAAGCTCTTTCCTCGTAAGTGTACTTCTCTGCCTCTGAATATACGAACCCTAGCCTTGGTGTCTGGTTGTCAGAGCAGATCTTCTGTTGTAATTACCTGGTCATTGCAGAAGGTCCCACTTCAATGAAGGGTGAAGTATCAGCTTCCCTTTCATTTCCACATTTAAAATTAGTTTCTCACTTCCCCAGCTTTCCCATATGTCCAATGTTAGGGTGATATGTCCCCTCTCTGAAGATTTCTTTACGGATTTCAATTTTTTTCTTTGACAATACTGTTTGAGGCAGAAGATGCTTCACAAAACTGCAGTGTTTTTCCTAAAGCTTCTTTTTTGTTGTTCTTAAATAGGCTTTGCTGCCAGCTTCTTTTTTTAATTCTATATAGAAAATGTTGAAGAATGAATGATGAATTAATGATCAGGTCAATTCTTGTAGCCGCTTCACTTTCAAAGTAGAAAAAAAAGACTGTGCTACTCGTTTTGATACTGCTGTGCATAAGTTAATTATTTTTTAACATTTATTGTCCACTTTTTCTGGTGATTTCCAGTTGGAATCCGCATGAAAACGAGGTCTTGTGCACATACCTTTTGTTCCCGCAATTAGTTTTTGGTAAGTTTTTTCATGCTGCGTATTTTCACTGAGTCCAAAACACAGCAGCTTACAGTTACAGCAAAGTGGATGGGATTTATAGAAATCTGATGCCCACTGTACTTATTTTTTTACGCTTTGTAAACTGAACTTTGATGCGTATTTCTGTGTAATCTGCAACATGTCAATTTCTCTTGCGGAGACTCTTTATGTGCAGATTTTTCTTATTTGTAATTGATGCACAGAATCCTCAGGTGAAAAATGCATATGTGACTTTGGTGTGTTTCCGCTATGGAAACTGTGGTATGGCGAGTGGCCATGCGGTTAATGGGCGGTATGTATCACAGAGGTGGTTTGCCCTGTGATAGAAGCCTGGGCTTGTTGTGCTCAGCAGATCTACTGCTGAGGGTTACTATACATTGGGAAGGCTTCCAGGTGACTTGGAGAGATGGGTGGGTCCAGTCACCTACATACCCCACAGGCAACGTGGGGTCTCGGAGGCTTGATCAGCATAGGGCACGGATCCTGGTCCTGACCAATGTAGATGAAACCTGGAGTTTTATTGAGGGGAATCTGGACCTTGCCAGGTGGTGACTGACACCTTGGTGGCGTAGACTTTCTGCCTGAGGCCTGTCACACTGTTTTCAGTGACGTCTCTGGAACAAGTCGGCTCTGTTTTTATCCCTGGCGCCAAATCTGCCTGCTGTTTGGTACGAAGGGCTTTTATATCATGGAAGTCTTTTCTATGGGTCACCTGATCAGATCTAGCACACAAAATTCCTCCCCTGTAAATCTTCCATCACAGTATGGTTCCACTTTATTTTGCCTGGCCAGCAGATGGCAGTCTCTCCTCCTTAATGTCACATCCTGCATGGGCTCTTCAGGGATATCACTGCTTCTTATTATAAGTTAATACCATAAAGTTCTATTTTGGTCTAATCGGATCACATGACCTTCTCCCATGCCTCCTCTGCATCATCCAGATGGTCATTGGTGAACTTCAAACAGGCCTGGACATGTGCTGGCATGAGTAGGGGGACCTTGTGTACCCTGCAGGATTTGAATCCATGACGGCATAGTGTCTTACTAACAGTAATGTTTTAGACTGTCTCTTCATGTCATTGACCAGGTCCTTCCTTGTTGTTCTGGACTGATTCCTGGCCTTTCCCAGAATCTTCCTTACCGCGCGAGGTGAGATCTTGCATGGAGCCCCAGACCGAGGAAGATTAACAGTCATCTTGTGTTTCTTCATTTTCTAATAATGGTGCCAACAGTTGTTGCCTTCTCACCCAGCTTGCCTATTGTCCTGTAACCCATCCCAGCCTTGTACAGATCTACAATTTTGTCCCTGGTGTTCTAAGACAGCTCTTTGGTCTTGGCCATGGTGGAGAGGTTAAAGTGTGATTGATTGAGTGTGTGGCCAGGTGTCTTTTATACAGGTAACGAGTTAAAAAAGGTGAAATTAATACAGGTGATGAATGCAGAGTAGGAGGGCTTCTCAAAGAAAAACTAACAGGTCTGCGAGAGCCAGAATTCTTGCTGGTTGGTAGGTAATCAAATATTTAATTTATGCAATAAAATGCAATTTAATTATTTAAAAATCATATAATGTGATTCTCTAGTTTTTATTTTTAGCTTCTGTCTCTCACTGCTGAAGTGTACTTACCATAGCAATTACAGACCTTTGCATTCTTTGTAGGTGGGAAAACTTGCAAAATCGGCAGTGTATCAAATTCTTATTTTACACATTGTATTTGAAAGCAGTCTAATAATAAATCACAAATTGGTATTAATTGGGAGTGATAAAATGATCATACTGTCTTACTTCTGGACTTTATCGTTTACCTTTCTCTTACAGTAAGAGATTTCTTGGTATTGCATATAACAAAAGTCATATAAAAACACATATTATCAGTATGCTATACATTTTTTATATACATCTAGCGCTACGCAATGCCATTTCATCATGTGTAAATGTTGATGAAATAATAGAATTACTGTAACACAACCATTGGCATAATTTGGCCCCAATGCAAAATCTCCAATAGGACCCTGAACTATCATAGATCTTTAAAATTATTGGTCTTCCTAAAGGGTTCAAGGGGACTTTTGGGCCTTATAAGCTCTATTACCAGGTGAGACTACAAACCATACTTCCACATTAGCTATACCTCTGAAAGCGACCTTAACACTTCCTCATAGGAAAAAAATTGGAATTGTAGAAAATAGAGAGATCCAGCAATAATACTTTTGCTCGTAAGTGGTAAAAGGTCACAGTTTAGGTCTAGCCTTAATTGTCTCTTCTTGGGGCCCTGGCTTCCTATCTATGATCTTCTTCCTTCTTGATGAGCTGCCAAGTAACAAGCGCTGGTATGTATATGTGGTCTGCATTAATACTTTCCAATAATATTCTTTCCTTACATAAACGTGTGTTGTGAAATTGGATTTTGGGCTCCCCCGGTGGCCACTGGTGGAATTGAACTGGTGTGCATCATCCTCTCTGTTCACCTGTTTCCATCAGGATGTGGGAGTCGCTATTTAGCCTTGCTCCTCTGTCACTTCCATGCCGGTCAACATTGTAATCAGAAGCCTTTCTGTGCATGTTCCTGCTGCTAGACAACTCCCAGCTAAGTTGGACTTTAGTCCTTGTTTGTTTTTGCATTTTGTTCCAGTTCACAGCTGTAGTTTCGTTTCTGTGTCTGGAAAGCTCTTGTGATCTGAAATTGCCACTCTGATGTTATGAGTTAATACTAGAGTCTTAAAGTAATTTCAGGATGGTGTTTTGATAGGGTTTTCAGCTGACCATGAAAGTGTCCTTTCTGTCTTCCTGCTATCTAGTAAGCGGACCTCAATTTTGCTAAACCTATTTTCATACTACGTTTGTCATTTCATCTTAAATCACCGCCAATATTTGTGGGGGCCTCTGTCTGCCTTTCGGGGAAATTTCTCTAGAGGTGAGCCAGGACTATATTTTCCTCTGCCAGGATTAGTTAGTCCTCCGGCCGGCGCTGGGCGTCTAGGGATAAAACGCAGGCTACGCTACCCGGCTACTGTTAGTTGTGCGGCAGGTTTAGTTCATGGTCAGTTTAGTTTCCATCCTTCCAAGAGCTAGTTCTTATGTTTGCTGGGCTATGTTCTCTTGCCATTGAGAACCATAACAGTTTGACCGGCCAAAAAGGGTTAAATTAATTGACAGAGAAAGGAGAGAAAAGAGAAGTCTGCTGAAGATTTTTTTTTTTTTTTTTTTTTTCCTTCAGTTCTGAGTGTGCTTGTAATTGAATCTCTTGCAAGTCTGCCTATATTGCAGCCTTTCTCTCTCTCTCTCCTTCTAATCCTGGAATGGCTCTGTGTTCACCTGTTTAAAATGGATATTCAGAGTTTAGCTGCAGGTTTGAATAATCTCACCACGAAAGTTCAAAATTTACAAGATTTTGTTGTTCATGTTCCTGTATCTGAACCTAGAATTCCGTTGCCTGAATTGTTCTCGGGGAATAGATCTTGCTTTCAAAATTTCAAAAATAATTGCAAGTTGTTTTTGTCCCTGAAATCTCGCTCTGCTGGAGATCCTGCTCAGCAGGTCAGGATTGTGATTTCCTTGCTCCGGGGCGACCCTCAGGATTGGGCTTTTGCATTGGCTCCAGGGGATCCTGCGTTGCTCAATGTGGATGCGTTTTTTCTGGCCTTGGGGTTGCTTTATGAGGAACCTCAGTTAGAACTTCAGGCGGAAAAGGCCTTGATGTCCCTATCTCAGGGGCAAGACGAAGCTGAAATATACTGCCAGAAATTCCGTAAATGGGCTGTGCTTACTCAGTGGAATGAGTGCGCCCTGGCGGCGAATTTCAGAGAGGGTCTCTCTGATGCCATTAAGGATGTTATGGTGGGGTTCCCTGTGCCTGCGGGTCTGAATGAGTCCATGACAATGGCCATCCAGATCGATAGGCGTCTGCGGGAGCGCAAACCTGTGCACCATTTGGCGGTGTCTACTGAGAAGACGCCAGAGAATATGCAATGTGATAGAATTCTGTCCAGAAGTGAACGGCAGAATTTTAGACGAAAAAATGGGTTGTGCTTCTATTGCGGTGATTCAACTCATGTTATATCAGCATGCTCTAAGCGTACTAAGAAGCTTGATAAGTCTGTTTCAATTGGCACTTTACAGTCTAAGTTTATTCTATCTGTGACCCTGATTTGTTCTTTATCATCTATTACCGCGGATGCCTATGTCGACTCTGGCGCCGCTTTGAGTCTTATGGATTGGTCCTTTGCCAAACGCTGTGGGTATGATTTGGAGCCTCTTGAAACTCCTATACCCCTGAAGGGGATTGACTCCACCCCATTGGCTAGCAATAAACCACAATACTGGACACAAGTAACTATGCGGATTAATCCGGATCACCAGGAGATTATTCGCTTTCTTGTGCTGTATAACCTACATGATGTGTTGGTGCTTGGATTGCCATGGCTGCAATCTCATAACCCAGTCCTTGACTGGAAAGCTATGTCTGTGTTAAGCTGGGGATGTAAGGGGACGCATGGGGACGTACCTGTGGTTTCCATTTCATCATCTATTCCCTCTGGGATTCCTGAATTCTTGACTGAATATCGTGACGTTTTTGAAGAACCTAAGCTTGGTTCATTACCTCCGCACCGGGAGTGCGATTGTGCCATAGATTTGATTCCGGGTAGTAAATACCCTAAGGGTCGTTTATTTAATCTGTCTGTGCCTGAACATGCTGCTATGCGAGAATATATAAAGGAGTCCTTGGAAAAGGGACATATTCGTCCTTCGTCATCTCCCTTAGGAGCCGGTTTTTTCTTTGTGGCTAAGAAAGATGGCTCTTTGAGGCCGTGCATTGATTATCGGCTTTTGAATAAAATCACGGTTAAATATCAATATCCGTTGCCACTGCTGACTGATTTGTTTGCTCGCATAAAGGGGGCCAAGTGGTTCTCTAAGATAGATCTCCGTGGGGCGTATAATTTGGTGCGAATTAAGCAGGGGGATGAGTGGAAAACCGCATTTAATACGCCCGAGGGCCACTTTGAGTATTTGGTGATGCCTTTTGGTCTTTCAAATGCCCCTTCAGTCTTTCAGTCCTTTATGCATGACATTTTCCGTGATTATTTGGATAAATTTATGATTGTGTATCTGGATGATATTTTGATTTTTTCGGATGACTGGGACTCTCATGTCCAGCAGGTCAGGAGGGTTTTTCAGGTTTTGCGGTCTAATTCCTTGTGTGTGAAGGGTTCTAAGTGCGTTTTTGGGGTTCAAAAGATTTCCTTTTTGGGATATATTTTTTCCCCCTCTTCCATCGAGATGGATCCTGTCAAGGTTCAGGCTATTTGTGATTGGACGCAACCCTCTTCTCTTAAGAGTCTTCAGAAATTTTTGGGCTTTGCTAACTTTTATCGTCGATTTATTGCTGGTTTTTCTGATGTTGTTAAACCATTGACTGATTTGACTAAGAAGGGTGCTGATGTTGCTGATTGGTCCCCTGCTGCTGTGGAGGCCTTTCGGGAGCTTAAGCGCCGCTTTTCTTCCGCCCCTGTGTTGCGTCAGCCTGATGTTGCTCTTCCTTTTCAGGTTGAGGTCGACGCTTCTGAAATTGGAGCTGGGGCGGTTTTGTCGCAGAGAAGTTCCGATTGCTCCGTGATGAGACCTTGTGCTTTTTTCTCGCGTAAATTTTCGCCCGCCGAGCGGAATTATGATGTTGGGAATCGGGAGCTTTTGGCCATGAAGTGGGCTTTTGAGGAGTGGCGTCATTGGCTTGAGGGGGCTAGACATCAGGTGGTGGTATTGACTGACCACAAAAATCTAATTTATCTTGAGTCCGCCAGACGCCTGAATCCTAGACAGGCGCGCTGGTCGTTGTTTTTCTCTCGGTTTAATTTTGTGGTGTCCTACCTGCCGGGTTCTAAGAATGTTAAGGCGGATGCCCTTTCTAGGAGTTTTGAGCCTGACTCCCCTGGTAATTCTGAACCTACAGGTATCCTTAAGGATGGAGTGATATTGTCTGCCGTTTCTCCAGACCTGCGGCGGGCCTTGCAGGAGTTTCAGGCGGATAGACCTGATCGTTGCCCACCTGGTAGACTGTTTGTTCCTGATGATTGGACCAGTAAAGTCATTTCTGAGGTTCATTCTTCTGCATTGGCAGGTCATCCTGGAATCTTTGGTACCAGGGATTTGGTGGCAAGGTCCTTCTGGTGGCCTTCCCTGTCTCGAGATGTGCGAGGCTTCGTGCAGTCTTGTGACGTTTGTGCTCGGGCCAAGCCTTGTTGTTCTCGGGCTAGTGGATTGTTGTTGCCCTTGCCTATCCCGAAGAGGCCCTGGACGCACATTTCGATGGATTTTATTTCGGATCTTCCTGTTTCTCAGAAGATGTCTGTCATCTGGGTGGTGTGTGATCGTTTCTCTAAGATGGTCCATTTGGTTCCCCTGCCTAAGTTGCCTTCTTCTTCCGAGTTGGTTCCTCTGTTTTTTCAAAATGTGGTCCGTTTGCATGGTATTCCGGAGAATATCGTTTCTGACAGAGGTACCCAATTCGTGTCTAGATTTTGGCGAGCATTCTGTGCTAGGATGGGCATAGATTTGTCTTTCTCGTCTGCTTTCCATCCTCAGACTAATGGCCAGACCGAGCGGACGAATCAGACCTTGGAGACATATTTGAGGTGTTTTGTGTCTGCAGATCAGGATGATTGGGTTGCTTTTTTGCCTTTAGCGGAGTTTGCCCTCAATAATCGGGCCAGCTCTGCCACCTTGGTGTCTCCCTTTTTCTGTAATTCGGGGTTTCATCCTCGATTTTCTTCTGGTCAGGTGGAATCTTCGGATTGTCCTGGAGTGGATGCGGTGGTGGAGAGGTTGCATCAGATTTGGGGGCAGGTAGTGGACAATTTGAAGTTGTCCCAGGAGAAGACTCAGCTTTTTGCCAACCGCCGGCGTCGGGTTGGTCCTCGGCTTTGTGTTGGGGACTTGGTGTGGTTGTCTTCTCGTTTTGTCCCTATGAGGGTTTCTTCTCCCAAGTTTAAGCCTCGGTTCATCGGCCCGTACAAGATATTGGAGATTCTTAACCCTGTGTCCTTCCGTTTGGACCTCCCTGCATCTTTTTCTATTCATAATGTTTTTCATCGGTCATTATTGCGCAGGTATGAGGTACCGGTTGTGCCTTCCGTTGAGCCTCCTGCTCCGGTGTTGGTTGAGGGCGAGTTGGAGTACATTGTGGAAAAAATCTTGGACTCCCGTGTTTCCAGACGGAAACTCCAGTATCTGGTCAAATGGAAGGGATACGGTCAGGAGGATAATTCTTGGGTGACTGCCTCTGATGTTCATGCCTCCGATTTGGTCCGTGCCTTTCATAGGGCTCATCCTGATCGCCCTGGTGGTTCTGGTGAGGGTTCGGTGCCCCTTCCTTGAGGGGGGGGTACTGTTGTGAAATTGGATTTTGGGCTCCCCCCGTGGCCACTGGTGGAATTGAACTGGTGTGCATCATCCTCTCTGTTCACCTGTTTCCATCAGGATGTGGGAGTCGCTATTTAGCCTTGCTCCTCTGTCACTTCCATGCCGGTCAACATTGTAATCAGAAGCCTTTCTGTGCATGTTCCTGCTGCTAGACAACTCCCAGCTAAGTTGGACTTTAGTCCTTGTTTGTTTTTGCATTTTGTTCCAGTTCACAGCTGTAGTTTCGTTTCTGTGTCTGGAAAGCTCTTGTGATCTGAAATTGCCACTCTGATGTTATGAGTTAATACTAGAGTCTTAAAGTAATTTCAGGATGGTGTTTTGATAGGGTTTTCAGCTGACCATGAAAGTGTCCTTTCTGTCTTCCTGCTATCTAGTAAGCGGACCTCAATTTTGCTAAACCTATTTTCATACTACGTTTGTCATTTCATCTAAAATCACCGCCAATATTTGTGGGGGCCTCTGTCTGCCTTTCGGGGAAATTTCTCTAGAGGTGAGCCAGGACTATATTTTCCTCTGCCAGGATTAGTTAGTCCTCCGGCCGGCGCTGGGCGTCTAGGGATAAAACGCAGGCTACGCTACCCGGCTACTGTTAGTTGTGCGGCAGGTTTAGTTCATGGTCAGTTTAGTTTCCATCCTTCCAAGAGCTAGTTCTTATGTTTGCTGGGCTATGTTCTCTTGCCATTGAGAACCATAACAAACGTGTATAGATATTCCTTAGGATGAGATACCTATGGCAAACAATTGACTTTATGGAATATATTAGCTTTGGCAAAATTAATATGTGGATATCATCTCTGTGAATTTTTATGTAGCTAACAAAAAAATAAACTACAGTCACTAAATAATATAATAATTATTTAATCCAACATTTCTCCATTATTTTCATCCATTCCCCAACCAGAAGACAGTTCTGTGCGAATCTATAACACACAGACGCCATGTGAGCCCCATACTCCAAGAGTCAAACGTTAATATAGCATCAAGCAGCAGTTTGTCTCCTAAATAGGGAAGCGATAACAAGGGATTGAGTTACACTAACATTCACTTACTGGGGCCTCTTGCAAGCTAGAACAGCTCAAATTTACAGATTATGCAGGGTATGTCTTCCAGTTGTGAAAGAATGCACTTGTGTGCACAGTGAACTGGTTTGGTTCATCTGTGATTCCCTTTGTGAATGAAAAAGGGAATTTCATAACACAATCATGCAATGTATTAAAGGGGTATTCCCATCTCCAAGATCCTATCGCAATATGTAGTAGGTGTAGTAATAATAATAATAATATTAGCAAATACCTTCAAATACCTAAGCCTCTGCAATGCCCTGCACATGGGGTAAGTGACATAGCGAATCAGAAGAACTATACTACATTTCTAATTGGATGTATTTTCTAATATTATCATTATTATTGTTAAACTTACTACAAATTGGGATAGGATATTGGACAAGGGTATATCCATTTAATGTCAAATCAGATTACTATTGCTAAAAGCATTATGACCACAGGCATCAAGAATAGGACACAGTCTGCGTTGTTCCTGTGGTGTTTCAGAGTAAACATACTTTGAAAGTCGTTGGGGTCCAGGCTTCTCAGATTACTCAGTCACAGGCTGGTTCCATGCAGCTTCTCCCAATGTGTGTTTAGGTAGAGACCTATCAGTCCAGGACATTGGGGCGGGGAGAAGTCACTAGGGTCCTACTTCTTAGACTAGTCGTACAAGTTGCATCATTACCTTTGCAAATTATGTTTTCTCCTAAATGCGTAAAACACACGTGGTTCCAATAATGTAAGTCAGAGTCCATGATGTCCATGGTTCGGGCAGCATGAATCTGCTGTTGAGCTCCTTATAACAATTTTTAAAGGGACTATCCCGTAGCTGGAACATATTTTGTAAAAGGGCTCAAAATAGTAAAAAAAAAAAAAATTAACTCTCACTGATCCCATGCTAGTGATTGGCTGAGCAGGAATTTCCAGCAATTTTTTCTGTCAAGATGTGATCAGGATATAGAGACCAGCTGGGATCAGTTAAGCATCATAATGGGAATTGCGGGAAAATTAGTGATGGACAGTATTACCTTATATTCTTTTGAACCTTTTTTTTTTAAAAAAAATTTAATCTGGTAGACTTGTGTTCCTCAACTTCAGTCCTCAGGTCCGATCAATGGATCATGTTTTCAGGATTTCCTTGACATTGTCCAGGTGATGGAATTATTACCTGTGCAATAAGGAAATCAACTATACAGCTCTGGCAAAAATTAAGAGACAACCACATCAAAACCCTGTCATGGGCAGCCCAATCTCCAGACCTGAACTACATTGAGAACCTCTGGAATGTAATCAAGAGGATGATGGATAGTCACAAGCCATCAAACAAAGAAGAACTGCTTACATTTTTGCGCCAGAATCAGTGTGAAAGACTGGTGGAACGCATGCCAAGACGCATGAAAGGTGTGATTAAAAATCATGGTTATTCCACAAAATATTGATTTCTGAATTCTTTCTGAGTTAAAACATTAGTATTGTTGTTTATAAATGATTATGAACTTGTTTTTTTTTGCATTATGTGAGGTCTGAAAGCACTGTGTATGTTTTTTTTATTTTGACGATTTTTCTTTGTCAGAAAAAAATGCTAAATGTATTGCTTGTAAATTCAAGGACATGTTGTCAGAAGTTTATAGAATAAAATAACAATTTACATTTTACTCAAAAATATACCTATAAAGAGAAAAATCAGACAAACTGAACATTTTGCAGTGGTCATCTTTATTTTTGCCAGAGCTGTATATTACTAAGGAAATCCTGAAAACATCTGTTGGCGGGCCTTGAGGACTGGAGTTGAGTATGGTCAATTCATATTCTTCTGTTGGGATCTATTCCTCTTTTTGATAATAATAGAAAATAGAAGGAATCACGGAGAAAGTTCATATCAGACACTAGTGATCAGTAGAGACTGTGGAGGAGGCATCATTATTTGCAGTAAATTTTTCATCTAGAAGTAAAATCATAGCTTGGAGCAACGCTGTTATGGAATGTCTCTCTATAATTATGTAAGCATGGGGAAAGGAGAAGTAGTCCATGTCGGTGACCGTTAGTCTGGAATGTAATCACCTCCGTGGAGGAAAAAAATGTGTTTTTACTTTTTTCTCATCCCCTTCTCCTTAGTTTATTGATAATAGTTTCCTTGCTATGTGATGCACAAAGAAAACATCTAGTTTCCACATGTTGCTAGGTATGGATGCACTTTATGAACCTGTTTGGACTTGTCATCTGGTGGCTGAGACAGGTGGCATCTGCATGATTAATGTGTACACAGCAAGTTATCATTGTGTTCGGTTACTTTGAACAAGAGACCACAGCCATAAGTTAAAAGTTGATGGTTTGGTTTTATTTCTTTTTTAGTGTGTAAATAAGTAAGGGCAATGTATAGATTTTTTTTCCTTTGTTGCTTTGCTTTTTATGGCTGTGTTCAGTAGAAACTAATAGTTTAGTTGGAATGCATTACCGTCCTAGGTTAATACGATTAATCCCCAATCCCCCCAGTTTTAAGCGAGCCCTAAAAACTCATTTGTTCAGACTGGCCTACCGCCTCAATGCATTAACCTAACTATCCCTGTGTGGCCTATTTAAAAAAAAAAAAAAAAAACATAATCAGGTTCCTCTCATCATGTTCTCATACACTTTATGCAGTTAATAGCACTCTGTGTCTGTACTGCTACATACTTAGGCAGTTAACTGGTTCATGCAGCTTTACATGAACACCCGAGCCTTACACTATGGCTGGTCCAAATAACTAAAGCAATTGTTACCATCCACCTCTCGTGTCTCCCCTTTTCCTCATAGTTTGTAAGCTTGCGAGCAGGGCCCTCACTCCTCTTGCTATCTGTTTTGAACTGTGATTTCTGTTATGCTGTAATGTCTATTGTCTGTACAAGTCCCCTCTATAATTTGTAAAGCGCTGCGGAATATGTTGGCGCTATATAAATAAAAATTATTATTATTATTATTATTAATAATTATTATTATTAATAGTGTAACGTGCAGAAAGGTTTCACTAATACCCCCCCAAAAAAATCACAAATGCAACGCCCAATTGGGCAAAAACCATTTATATACTTACTTATTTTGCCCCACAATTGTATATTGGGTAAGCAGAGTTGCTGTGGCCGCACTTTCTGGCCGTAGCCTAAAAATTATCGCACCCAACGTTCAAGCATTTTGTTTGTTCATCCTGTGTTTGCCAGTTTGTTTTGATGAGCCAGTAATCAGGAAAGAGGGTTCCTACAAATGCTCATTCCCAATCAGCTTATCTAAGTGGGTCTTTATATACAGTGGGTACGGAAAGTATTCAGACTCCTTTAAATTTTTCACTCTTTGTTTCATTGCAGCCATTTGGTAAATTCAAAAAAGTTCATTTTTTTCTCATTATTGTACTCTCTGCACCCCATCTTGACTGAAAAAAAAAAAGAAATGTAGAAATTTTTGCAAATGTATTAAAAAAGAAAAACTGAAATATCACATGGTCATAAGTATTCAGAACCTTTGCTCAGTATTGAGTAGAATCACCCCACGGTAGCTCAGTGGTTAGCACTGCAGCCTTGCAGAGCTGGAAATCTGGGTTCAAATCCCACCAAGGACAACATCTGCAAGGAGTCTGTATGTTCTCCCTGTGTTTGCGTGGGTTTCCTCCAGGTACTCTGGTTTCCTCCTACACTCCTGATAGGAATTTTAGATTGTGAGCCCCATCGGGGACAGCGATGATAATGTGTGCAAAACTGTGAAGCGCTGCAGAATATGTTAGCGCTATATAAAAATTATTATTATTATTTTGAGCTAGTACAGCGATGAGTCTTCTTGGGAATGATGCAACAAGTTTTTCACACCTGGATTTGGAGATCCTCTGCCATTCTTCCTTGCAGATCATCTCCAGTTCCGTCAGTTTGGATGGTGAGCGTTGGTGGACAGCCATTTTCAGGCCTCTCCAGAGATGCTCAATTGGGTTTAGGTCAGGGCTCTGGCTGGGCCAGTCAAGAATGGTCACAGAGTTGTTCTGAAGCCACTCCTTTGTTATTTTAGCTGTGTGCTTAGGGTCATTGTCTTGTTAGAAGGTGAACCTTCGGCCAAGTCTGAGGTCCAAAGCACTCTGGAAGAGGTTTTCATCCAGGATATCTCTGTACTTGGCCGCATTCATGTTTCCTTCAATAACAACCAGTTGTCCTGTCCCTGTAGCTGAAAAACACCCCAATAGCATGATGTTTTATGTTTTATAAAACACCACCATGTTTTATTGTTGGGATTGTATTGGGCAGCTGATGAGCAGTGCCTGGTTTTCTCCACACATACCGCTTAGAATTATCACCAAAAAGGTCTATCTTCGTCTCATGATTATTTCTCATAGTCTGGGAGTCCTTCATGTGTTTTTTAGCAAGCTCCAAGCGGGCTTTCATATGTCTTGCAATGAGGGGAGGCTTCCGTCTGGCCACGTTGCCATAATGGCCATACTGGAGGAGGGCTGCAGTGATAGTTGACCTTGTGGAACTTTATCTCATCTCCCTACTGCATCTCAGGAGTTCAGCCACAGTGATCTTGGGGTTCTTCTTTACCTCTCTCACCAAGGCTCTTCTCCCACGATTGCTTAGTTTGGCTGGATGGCCAGGTCTAGGATGACTTCTGGTGGTCCCAAATTTCTTCCATTTAAGGATTATGGAGGCCACTGTGCTCTTAGGAACCTTGAGTACTGCAGAAATTCTTTTGTAACCTTGGCCAGATCTGTGCCTTACCACAATTCTGTCTCTGTGTTCCTTGGCCAGTTCCTTTGACCTCATGATTCTCATTTGGTCTGACATGTACTGTGAGCTGTGAGGTCTTATATAGACAGGTGTGTGCCTTTCCAAATAAAGACCTATCACTTTAATTAAACACAGCTGGCTTCCAATGAAGGAGTTGAACCATCTCAAGGAGGATCACAAGGAAATGGACAGCATGTGACTTATGTGCATATGAGTATCTGAGCAAAGGGTCTGAATACTTATGACCATGTGATATTTCAATTGTTCTTTTTTATAAAATTTGCAAAACATTTCTACATTTCTGTTTTTTTTTCAGTCAAGATGGGGTGCAGAGTGTACATTAATGTGAAAAAATGAACTTTTTTGAATTTACCAAATGGCTGCAATGAAACAAAGAATGAAAAAAATTAAAGGGGTCTGAATACTTTCCGTACCTACTGTATGTGTCATTTAACAGGGTTTTCCCCACTTACAAAAGTTAATTTTTTCACTAGATCTCTGTGCTGAGATAATCTTATAAATGTGCCCCTTCTCTGTACTGTGTAATGACTGTGTCTGATCATAGAAGAATATGGTCTGCTCATACCACAGCTCCTGGGCAGAGGAGGAAGCAATAGAGAGGATACAGACAGGACAGCACGGGATCACATCTGATTCTTTTTGTGAGGCAAAACATTTCCCTGCCTGTTTTTAATCAATTTTTTATCTCAAAGAAATAATCATCTGTGATCCCAGCTGTAATGTCTGGATAGTCTTTTGCTTTCTCCCTTGCAAAACCGACCATAGTTATTGCACACAATGGGGCTAGAGTTACATGACCGTTTTATTCTCATCGGAGAAAAATGATGCAATTATTACCTATCCAAAAACCAATACTGGAAAAACCTGTACCGATGTCATCATTGTTTTAGATCCAAGAAGAAAGAAGGCAGCACTTACCGTTCCGGGCGTTTATCCTAGATTCACAAGCAGGTAAAAGCATTGCGGTGTAGGAGAAGAAGTGGAAACAACGGAGGACTACGGCCGTTTCGCGCTGGAAGTGCTTCCACTGGTCCAAGGTAAAGGGGAGGTGCTGAGGATCCTGTTTAACTAAACATACAAATGGTTCCAGGATAAACTGGATATGCCTCCTTTAACTATTAGAATATACAAATAACATGAAAATACATTACAAAACATACCCAAAATAAAAACTGAGTGTGCCTCCTGGTTAGAGGAACACACTCATATCAAATTTCGCATTAAAACCAATCGGCCATGTGCCCGTGTACACATGATCCATTTGGCCTCCCTCTGCAATAAGCGACTGTGATGGTCCCCTCCCTGTATAGGGAGGTTAACCTTTTCTAGGCCTGCAAAACATTACTCTAGGATTCTCAGCATATACCTCCTGGATATGGTGTATTAGTCTTGTGGAGCCTTTTCCTGAAGTGATTGAATTAAAATGTTCCCTAAAACGTATAGAGTGGTCTAATGGTTCTTCCGATATAAACAACCCTGCATGGACAGAAAATAATGTATATAACAAAATTGGTTTGACATGAGATAAAGTCTTGGACCCTATGGGAAATAGCTCCTATCTGTATGTACTGTGCAGTGAGGGCAAAATGTGCAATTACCGCATTTGTGGTTGCCATTCGGCCCCTAAATTTTGTTAACCAATTGTTAGATTCTGATTGTTAGATTCTGATTTAAGTCGGTTTTGGACTAATAAATCCCTGAGGCTTGTACCCCTCCTGGATGAAATGAGAGGTTTGTGGGCCAAAACATCCTCTAAGTTACTATCTTTCTCCAAGATGTGCCAGTTTTTGTTAATGGCCTACCTAATCTGACTGTCGATCAGACCATATTTGAAGCTGAAGATGAACCACTTACCGCCCCCTGTGATTTCTATTTGCAGAACGTTTGTGCAGTAGCTCGTTCTGCGAATGGGTCCTGACTTTTCTGAGGGCTTGTTCTAATAAGGGTTCACCATAGCCCTTGGCCATGAAGCCCTCGATCTCCTGTAATAAAAATAAAATTAAAAAATAATAATATACCATACCTGTCTGTCGTTCTGTCCCACACCGTAATCCATATCAGGGAGCTAAATAGTTTTCAACCTGGATGGTGCCAAAATGTGACTGTCCAGGCTGAGAACCACTGGTGAATGAGTTGCTGAGAGCGCAGCATCATTCACCAGCGGTGAAATCATCAGTGGCATTTTCCCACGGTACTGAGGTCACCGCAGTTCAGCCCGGCCTCGATGGTGTCACCGCTGGTGAATGATGCTGCGCTCGCAACAGCTCATTCACCAGTGGTTCTCAGCCTGAACAGTCACATCTTGGCTCCGTCCAGGTTGAAAACTAATTATCGACGGACAGGTATGGTATATATTTTTTTAATTTTATTTCTATTACAGGAGATCGTGGGCTTCGGTGGAATTAGGTGTTCCAGTAAGTATAGTTTAATTGAGAATATTAAAGGAGACTGTTTAATTTTTTCAAATAAAGGATTTTATTCTGGCTGTGTCTTAATTTAACATTACAACTATAGGATTAGTAATGGATAAGTGTCTTATAGGCACCTCTCCATTACTAAGCCATAGGCTTGATGTCACCTGACATTACAGAGGTGACATCAATGCCACAAATATGAACCCCACTTGCTACCGCTACAGGGCAAGTGGGAAGAGCCGGGCAAAGCGCCAGAATAGGTGCATCTAATACATGGGCCTTTTCTGGGCAGATGCGGGCTGCTGTTTTTAGGCTTGTGGGGCCTATATCAATGACCCGTTACCAGCCTGAGAATACCAGCCCCAAGCTGTAAGCTATAGCAAGGCTGGTTGTCAAAAATGAGGAGGACCTCATGCGATTTTTTAAAATTATTTATTTAAATAATTAAAAAAAACAGCTTAGGGACCCTTCTATTCTTAACCAACCTTGCTGAAGCTGACAGCTGAGAGTTGCAGCCCCCAGCTGTGAGTTTTGCCTGGTTGGTTCAAGAAAATAGGGTGGCACCCACATCGGCTTTTTTATTGATTTATTTCGTTAGATCACAGGCGGCGACTGTGGAATACCCCGATCATCAGCTCCTGCTGTCACTGTTATTAGCGGCAGCAGGTGTCGGATGATGGGAGTAATTGTCCCAAAAGCCCCCATCTGCTGTCGTCTTTTGGGCTTTATTATAACTCTCATCATTCTCCTCTGCTCGCACCAATTGCCAGCAGAGCAGGGGAGAATGACGAGAGGGTCTTCAGCACCTTCCGCCGGGGAACAGCACTTACAGTAGCTTACGGTGCTGATGCGTGTCACACGGAGGACATCAATGTGTGTTCTCCGTGTGCACATGTGCGAGACGTTTTGCCATCTGTGCTGATGGAAAAAAAATGGACATGTGTAAGTGAGGGGCACACGGACACATGGTCCGTGAAAACACACTGATATGTGCACAGACCCATTCATATGACTGGGTCTACGTACACCGATACATGTGAAAACTGTCACCACACGTACTGCACACACTGACATGTGAAAGAGGCCTTATCAGTGTGTTATCAGTGTGTCATCAGTGTGCCATTAGTGTGTCATCAGTGTGCAATCAGTGTGTTATGAGAGTGCCGTCAGTGTGCTATTAGTGTGTCATTAGTGTGCCATCAGTGTTTGGAATTAGTGTGTCATCCATGTGTGTTATCATTGTTTTGAATCAGTGTGCCATCTGTTTGTTATCAGTGTGCCATCAGTGTGTCAGTGTGTCATTAGTGTGTCATTAGTGTGTCATCAGTGTTTTGGATCAGTGTGCCAGCGTGCCATTAGTGTGTCATTAGTGTGCCATCAGTGTCTCAACAGTGTTTTAGATCAGTGTGCCATCAGTGTGTCATCCGTGTGTCAGTATGTTATCAGTGTGCCATCATTGTTCTTCCTATATTGATAATGAAATAATTAAATTACAAAGCTTCTCCTATACTTTGCAATGTTAAACACGTACAGTACACGTATGGCACACTGATGTCATCCGTGTGCACTACATGTTTTTCACGGACCCATAGACTTGTATTGGCCTTTGCCATCCGTGCTGCCAGAAAAAACAAAGATATCTCTGTATGCTTTGCAAGGACACATGGTTGATGTAAAAACATGGACATGTGCATGGCAGCATAGGTTATAATGGGAACATGTGGTATCCATGAAAAAACAGGGATACCACACGTACCAGAAACACCTACCTGTGAAGGAGGCCTAAGACACACAATAAATGTAGAGCAGCAGGGTGGCTCTGTGGTTAGCGCTGTTGTTTTGCACCGCTGGGGTCCTGGGTTCAAATCCCACCAAGAACAGCATCTGCAAGGAGTCTGTATGTTCTACTCATGTTTGTGTGAGTTTCCTCCGTTTGCTTTGGTTTCTGCCCACACTATTAAGAAGACTGATAGGGAATTTAGATGGTGAGCGCTAATGGGGACAGTGATGAAGATGTCTTTAAAGTGCTGTGGAAAATGATGGCTCTGTATAAGTAAAATGAAGAAATAATAAATGGTGAAAGCAAATAAGGCCTGTTTCACACGTCAGTGTCTCAGGTACATGTAGTGACAGTTTTCTCACGTAGCAGAGACATTGACACATGTAGACCAATTCAAATAAATGGGTCTATGCAGATGTCAGCGTGTTTTGATGGACCGTGTGTCCATGTGCAAAACCCGCAGACATGTCCCACACACTTGCACACGGAGAACAGAAAGAAAAAAGCGATGTGGGGTCGCCCCTATATTTTAAAACCAACCAGACAAAACTCACAGGTGCGGGCTGCTATTCTCAGGCTGGTAATGGGCTATGGATATGGCCCTCCCAGCCTAAAAACAGCAGCCCACAGCTGCCCAGAAAAGGCGCATCTATTAGATGCGCCAATTCTGGAGCTTTGCCCGGTTTTTCCCACTTGCCCTGTATTGGTGGCAAGTGGGGTAATGAGGGGTTAATGTCACCTTCCTATTGTAAGGTGACATTAAGCTGGCTTAGTAATGGAGAGGTGTCAATAAGACACCTATCCATTACTAATCCTACAGTTGTTAAAGGGTTAATCAAACACCACACAGTAAGAAAAAAGTATTTTAATGAAATGGAACAATATACACAGCTTTTACATCTTTACTAGTCTGCCATTCCAAGCAAAGCCCTCAATCTCCTGTAAAAAATGTCAAAATAAAAAAACAACAATATACATGCCATACCTGTTCGGCATACAGTCAGTCCCAAGCAGTAATCCATATCTGGGGGCATTTACAGTTTACAATCGGGAGTGCTGCTAATGTGACCGCTCCTGGCTGTAAACTACTGGGGAATGAATGAAATGCTGGGAGCGGAGCTTCAGTGACTAGCGGTGACGTCACCAAAGGTGCGCTCCCTGCCGGCATGAACTAAGATGAACTCTTCAGCGTGGGAAAATCAACTGGCATTTTCCCACGCTCAAGAGTTCATTTGAGTTCATGCCGTCAGGGAGCGCAGCCTGAGAATAGCAGTCCGCACCTGTGAGTTTTGCTGGGTTGGTTTTAAAATATAGGGGGGCGCCACATCGTTTTTTTCTTTCATTCATTCTCCTCTGCTCGCCGGCCGAGCAGGGGAGAAGTGATGACAGTCAGCTTCAGCACCACATGCAGGGGAACAGCGCTTACTGTAGCGCTGCTTCCCGGCGGGCGTCTGTGTGGTCCCGATGCGGCACACGGGCAGCACACGGTTGCCATACGTGTGCCGCCTGTAGGACACACATGGACACACGGACATGGATATCTCCGGTACCGTGTTTACCGGTACCGGAAATATCAGGATGTGAGAAACCGGCCAAAGACAGTTTTTGACATGTGTATCCTAGTACATTATTATTTATTGCTATAGTGCCATAATAAAAGCAAATACAATAATCAGGAGCAAAGTCAATCAGCTCTTATATGTGTT
Organism: Ranitomeya variabilis; assembly: GCF_051348905.1. Classification (NCBI taxonomy): domain Eukaryota; kingdom Metazoa; phylum Chordata; class Amphibia; order Anura; family Dendrobatidae; genus Ranitomeya; species Ranitomeya variabilis. Next base: position 657,637,267 of record NC_135234.1, read on the forward strand.
AAAATCTACTATATAATTGTCTAAGGGATACTTCCATCTTTCTGTCTGTCTGTTTGTCTGTCTTTCTGTCTGTCTGTCTGTCACGGATAGTCATTGGTCGCGGCCTCTGTCTGTCATGGAATCCAAGTCGCTGATTGGTCTCGCCAGCTGCCTGTCATGGCTGCTGCGACCAATCAGCGACGGCCACAGTCCGATTAGTCTCTCCCTACTCCCCTGCAGTCAGTGCCCGGCACCCGCTCCATACTCCCCGCAGTCACCGCTCACACAGGGTTAATGCCAGCGGTAACGGACCGCGTTATGCCGCGGGTAACTCACTCCGTTACCGCCGCTATTAACCCTGTGTGACCAAGTTTTTACTATTGATGCTGCCAATGCAGCGTCAATAGTAAAAACATCTAATGTTAAAAATAATAAAAAAAATAAAAAATCATTATATACTCACCTTCTGCCGCCTTTACCGCTCCTCTCGATGTTCCGGTGAGCACTGCATGCAAGCGGCAGGTTCCGGTGGCAAGGATGGTATGCGATAAGGACCTGCCATGACACCACGTCATCACACCCTGGGACCGGAAGCTACGGCCTGCGGTCGTCACGGTCATGTGACCGCGACGTCATCACAGGTCCTGCTGTTATGATCCGGTGACTTTGGAGCCGCATGAACTTTCTCTGGAGTAGGTGGAAACTGTACTGACCGCAAAACCTGAACTAACACCGCAACTAGACGTAGCCGTGGGGTGTGCCTAACAAACCCTAGACACCTCGACACAGCCGGAGGACTAAATACCCCTATAGATGGAAATAGGAATACTACCTTGCCTCAGAGCAGAACCCCAAAGGATAGGCAGCCCCCCACGAATATTGACTGTGAGTAGGAGAGGAAAGACACACGCAGGCAGAAAACAGGATTCAGCAAAAGAGGCCACTCTAGCTAAATAGGGAAAGATAGGACAGAATACTAAGCGGTCAGTATTAAAACCCTTCCAAAAATATCCACAGCAGATAATACAAAAAGTTCCACAATCTAACTAAAGACATGGAATGTATATCTGCCACTCCAGAGAATCCAACAAGACTGAGAAAATACTAACACAATCTAAGCGCGACAAAAAAAAACACTGAATAGCTCAGAATTATTAAGCACACAGCATGTGTGCCACAGAAACCAAAACCAGGCACTTATCTTTGCTGATTTGGCAAAAGGCAGAAGGAACCAAACCAGGACCAAAACCTCCCAACAACCATGGACAACTGGCAAGGACTAATGAATCCTGCAAGCCTAAATACCCCAGTCAGAACTGCAATCAGCAGATACACCTGACCAGGACTGCAACTCAGGGACAACTGCATTACCACCTACAACCACCGGAGGGAGCCCAAAAGCAGAATTCAAAACATCCTGCGCTACCGCGACGTCATCACACCCTGGGACCGGAAGCTGCCACCTGCACCCCACACAGGCGACAGAACTACAAGGGGCCCTCGGAAGGTGAGTATATGTTTATTTTTTATTTTTTAACCTGGGACATACGTGGCTGGGCAATATACTACGTAGCTGGGCAATATACTACGTGACTGGCCAATATACTACGTGGCTGGGCAATATACTACGTGGCTCTGTGCTGTATACTATGTCGCTGTGCAATATACTACGTGGCTCTGTGCTGTATACTACGTCACTGGGCAGTATACTACGTCACTGGGCAATATACTACGTGGCTGGGCAATATACTACGTCACTGGGCAATATACTACGTGGCTGGGCAATATACTACGTGGCTGGGCAATATACTACGTGGCTGGGCAATATACTACGTGGCTGGGCAATATACTACGTGACTGGGCAATATACTATGTGGCTGGGCAATATACTACGTGGCTGGGTAATATACTACGTGGGCTGTGCAATATACTACGTAGACATGCATATTCTAGAATACCCGATGCGTTAGAATCGGACCACCATCTAGTAGTAAATAAAGCCCAATCTGTCCTGAAAGATCTACCAGCAAAAAAATGTAAAAACAGTCATACCATTTAACCAACATGATCGTTAATGTGATGTGCTGTTTTAATTTTTCATACATCAACCTTTTCTTTATATAATGTGTATTTAAATAATGTTTCCATAAAAATGTTCCCTGATAAGTTTTTGATTCAGGTTTCCATATTTGCATTGCAGCGCCCCAGAGTCCTGGTCGTTGCAGTAATGTCGTTCTTCCACCAGGGGGAGTGATATTACGTCTGAAGGCACTAAAGGAGATCACTTTACCAGGTATCATAAACCAACAACACACTTCACACTCCAATCCACCAGGGGGAGCTACGCTCCTATCTATTAGGGCACTCCTCACATTAGGGTAAAACTGGTGGGTTGGATAGGAAGTTAGAGAGACGCTGCCTGGGCTTCACCCAGTCAGTTCCTGTCAGGCAGACAGAAGGGAAGGAGGAACATCACAGAGCTGCAGACAGAGAGGTCCCTGACAGGGGTGGGATCCTGTCAGAGGCCTAGCCAGAGAGTCACGGAGCTGCGCCTGCCCCACATGCGGCAGTATCCTAAGAAAGGACACGAAAAGGAATTGTATTGAAGAGAGTGAGGAACGAAGTCATAGCACAAGGAGAGGAAACCAGAAGGAGTTCTGCCCTGTAAAAGGCTGCCTCCTTCTGAGGCGCAGAAGCCGGTGGCCGGAACACCGAGGGAGCAACAGTCTCTAAGCCTTGCTCCAGAGACCGGCAGGACAGTCAATTCCACGTTGGCTGCCCAACCATATACCTAGGAGGCACGGTGGCAACTTGTGGGGGCTTGGGCATCGTAGGGTCCCTGTAAAAAGCCTCAGGCCATCAGTCATATGGGTTTGTCCTAGAAATAGAGCAGCTGACCGACAGCACAACAGATGGGCGGATGCACGTCCTAGTTCCACTGGACCCCCATGGAAAATAACATACCACATAAGAAAGGAAGGACAGCATCCAGTCCAGGTGAAATTGTTCAAAAGCGAATTCCTTTATTAGCCACGGTGCGACGTTTCGACCCAGGTGGGTCTTTATCAAGCATAAAACAAGTTGGTAATGGTGGACTTTTATAGGGAGTGGATTACCATAAACCAATCCCCACAAAGAACCCACCTACATCATAAATATCATAAAAACCATACAAAAATGCACATACATATAGCACATCTTATATACATAACAAATATCAGGGCAGAGTCAAAAAAATCAATACACATATGTCAATATATTATACAAAAACACCCACTGCAGCCTCATTATAAATCCGTCCACATGTCCATAGTGACCATGAACCAATGATTGGGTGTGTTTTATCCAGTGCATCAACATCCTACCTATCAGGTCTAACCTGGTATCACACTCGGACACATGCATGGAAACCACCAATCTGCAACCAATCCATGTCACACCAATCACCCTTAACATCCAAAATGCAGTGCTCACCACATCCACCAATCACACCGCAAGAGTGTGCCATATTTACTAACAATCGCTCCTAGCCAATAGATGAGCCGCTCATACCGGCACCATGTGCACTTCCTCCAATCGATCAGTCGGCCTCAGGAGCTGTAAACCGGTGCCCCACTGCAGCGTGCAAGCGTGCGGACGCGCATAGCTCCGCCCCCAGCTGCGCCATCACTGATGACGCACCATAGTGAGGGAGACAACGCACGCCCACCGCCGCACAGCCGCGCATGCGCTCCGGACCCTTGCCTTACTGCAGCTCGAGCGCTGAATCACCTATCTAAACAGAGGCATAATGTGTACAGCGCTATGAAGAAACGCTTCACTACAATGGAGAGCGCCCCCTGGATGGTCTGTTAAAATAGTTGTATAGTATGTGAACATCAATAGCAGTGGAACACATATGACAGTGGAGTGGTAGAGCATATATTACAATAGGGTTGGTGAATTCATAATCAGGCTGATGGCCTTTATGAGTTGAATGTTACTCGATGGATTTCGTTTAATATATATATCATCTTGCTCACTGGCCTAATTGTGAAACTGTGATCTAATATGCGATTGATTATGAATAATAAAGGAATTCGCTTTTGAACACTTTCACCTGGACTGGATGCTGTCCTTCCTTTCTTATGTGATATGGGTTTGTCCTATCCATACCATCTGGGGGACAGAGAGGAAGAGAAATAACATCTAGAACACTAACATCAACTTGTGAGGACCTCACCAAAAAGCTCAGCAGGGAGGTACTACAACACACAGGCGCTAGAGGAAAGCTACTGATTTCCACCTGGATAAGGGGACTCTGGATTTGCCTTCAGACCGGCCGGACTCTACCTGCCCTGTGGTCAGTACCCTGGACTGTGGATGGACTGAAGCCTTCAGTAAAGGTAAAGAGACTGCAGCATTGTGTCCTCGTTATTCACTGCGCCTTACATTATCCACCATCCACCATCTACACTCTGGGAAGCCCTGGGGATACACTTCACCTGTGGGAAGGTATACCATCTACTGTAGCTGCCATCACATCATCCCCAGCGGACCCCTAAGCAGCGTCGGTCATCCTGACCGAATACCACAGGTGGCGTCACGAACACTATTATCCCATAAACACTCTTTCTTTTATTGGACGCCCCTCAAAGGGCCACGGACCGGGTCAGGCCACCGTGACATCCCCCCGAACCGAAGGACCCGGTACCAAGTACCCCATTGCCCTTACGTGGGGGCGCTCCACCATCAGAATTGAATGGAATTTCCATTTTTCCTTTTCATTTCCATTATTCTTTCAGAAAAGAAGAACGGTCACTTTTCAAGTAAATTGTACCCATGGGTAATTGGTTACTGGGAAAATGATACTTAAAGCAGAGATGGCCTTTAGCTGACAATCCACACAAAAAGAGAAAAAATGTTCCAGCTTCTAATAAAATATAAACTTTCATCCAACATGATAAAATCAGGAAAACTCCTGGAACAGCACCATAACATCATGGAGGCAAGCGACGCGTTTCGACCGGCACAGCGGTCTTTGTCACAGCTGATCTACTTAGTTACACACCTAGTATAAAAAGGAGTCAAGTAGCAATAGAATGGTGAGAAATTGTCACATGACCAAAGGGTCCTGAACGATAAAAATAGACTAATGCATATAATATCAAAAAAGATATAAACGGATACACAAATAAATGGCAACACAATAACCCAACATAATATCATATAAGATTGTAAAAAACTTAGAAAAAACAAAAACAAGACTACATCAAAATAAATTAATAATGGAACATGAGCTCGTTCCTTTTGTTCGGGCCATCCGGAAACCTAGTGCCGAGATTAAATATCCAAAAAGCCTCACGTGTAAGCAGGACTTTGTGCATATCACCCCCACGTGAGGGTTTTTTTATCTTTTCGATACCAGTAACCCTCAAAGAATCTATATTTCGTGAGTGATATTCAATAAAATGTTTATCTGCAAAAGAGATGTTACGGCTGCTGTTTGTAGTACAGGAAATATACAAATGTTCCGATATGCGTTTTTTCAATTTCCTGATAGTGCACACAACATACGCTTTCTTGCATAAAATGCAATCAATTTTATACACCACATACCGTGTATTGCAATTAATGAAGTCTTGTATCTTATATAAATTGCTGTTATAGCCATCACCAAAAGACTTTGTGACAATCAAATGCTTGCATGTGGTGCAGTTAGTCACATTGCACTTATAACTACGGTACACTTAAGCCAAGTATCCCTGCAATGATGAGAAGAGAAAGTATTTGGAGACAATATATTACCTAGCGTAGGCGCTCTTCTGGCTATGATATTGCAGCCATCATATAAAATTTTAGCAAGGGTGGATTCTTCATACAAAATTGGAATTGCCTTATTAATAATGGTTTTAATCATGTTAAATTGTGGACTAAATTGTAGACATACATAAGGTCTGTCCTCAATAATCTTTTTATTATCCTGCTTCAAATGATGTCTTTTGCGCTCCCTGCTAGTACATGCTCGTGGATAAATGAGACTATCTTGATCCTTTTTCTCTACTATAGTTAATGCTCTATTGAGCATCCAGTTAGGATAACCACGTTTATGAAATTTTCTGCATGATTTCATTAGGTTGTCTTTAAGGGCACTGTTGTTATTGCAATTACGTTTTAGCCTGGTGAACTCACCTACAGGGATTGATCTGACAGTGTGCTTCGGGTGAGTGCTATTGGCATGAAGAATGGTGTTGCCTGCTGTTGGTTTGACATATGTCTGTGTAGAAATTAATTGTTTAGAAATACCAGTCAATTCTAAATCTAGAAAAGAAATTTTGGATTCTGCATGAACATATGTAAATTTTAAGTTATAATCATTATCATTAATGTACTCCACAAACTCCCGTATGGCAGACATATCACCCTTCCAGATAATCAATGTATCGTCGATGTATCTGCCATACCAGGAGATAAAAGAAGAGAATCTGTTAGATGTTGAAAATAAAAATTGATACTCCCAATAAGCCATAACCAAATTTGCCAATGATGGTGAAAATTTGGCCCCCATCGCCACACCTGTGCACTGTAAATAATATTCAGAGTCAAAGGAAAAAAAATTGTGAGTTAATAAGAAAAAAGTGACCTGTAAGATGAAACTAATAAGATCATGAGAGTAGGAACTGTATCTGTTCAGATGAAATTGTAGTGCTGACATCGCAATACTGTGTAGAATACACGTATATAAAGACACTATGTCACAGCTCAGCCAAGTGTAATCCAACCGCCACTTTTTGTGTGTCAAGATCTCCAAGACATCTTTTGTGTCTTTAATGCGTCCTGGTGTCCTTAGAACTAGTGGCTGAAGTAAGGAGTCTAACCGCTGACCCATATGTTCATTAGTAGAACCTATACTGGAGACTATAGGTCTCATTGGAGGAAATTGGGCTTGTTTGTGGATTTTAGGTAATCCATACAAAATAGGCATGACAGGGTGTGAAACTTCCACAAATTCCGCCTGTTTCTTAGATAATACTCCTAAAGACACACCCTCCTCTATAACCTTATCGATTTTTTGTTTGAACACCACAGTGGGATCGAGGGATAGTTTTTTATACACTTTTTCATCAGATATTAATTTCATGATTTCATTTTTATAGTCTAGAGAATTCATAATAACAATCACACCCCCTTTATCACTTGTGATGTCCTGAATAGCTTTTCTATGTTTTTTGGATATATTGTTATTAATATTTTCTGATAAACTATTATTTTTCAAGGATTTGAGTTCCCGTTCTACTACCTCCTGAAATTTACTCATGCAATCTGCACGCGATTGTCGTGGATAAAAAAAGGTGTTTTTAACCTTGAAATTCTCTGACTGATTAATGGAATCTACTCGTTCTATATCCTGCCCCTGTAATTCCTGCAAAGTCAACAATGAAACCTGTTCATGAAAATCTAATGCATGAAAAGCATTTTCGATCACACCCTTTTCATCTCTCTGTCCAATGTGGTCTTCAGAGCAAAAATGTTTTTTTATTGTTAATTTCCAGACAAATTTGTTTATGTCCAATATAGTTGAAAATAAATTAAAGTCTTGATCCGGTACAAAGTTCAATCCATATGCCAATAGCCTAAGTTGGTCTTGTGAGAAAGTTTTAGATGATAGGTTAACGACATTTTCCATATTCATCTCATCATGCCTTTTTTGCAGCGGGTCTGCATACCAAAGTTGTTTTCTGTGCTTCCTCCCGCCACGCCTTTTACGTTTTTTGTCCTACTAACTTGTTTGGCAGAGCTACAACCTGTGGACTCATTGAGAGAAATATCAGACATGCTGAGACCATTGTCATCAGAATCGCCCTCACGTGAGCTAAAACTCACATAGCGTTTATTGTGTCTTCTTTTATGATGGGAAAATCTCAAGATAGATCTTGGGGTCCTGTAGGAGAAATCGCCCTCATTCCAATCATAGATTTTGTTAGAGGCATAATCGTCCAAATCTCTTTGGAATTTTCATTTTTTTCTAAGTATGATATCATCCTCTAATGTAATTAGATCATCTTGGATCTTTTTATAATTATCACTATTTTCGATATTAATGCTCATGGTCTTAAGAGTTTCCTTGGAATTATCAATTTCTTTTTGTATGTCCACAAGTTTCGCCGCTTCGTATTTTATAATGAGGCGCATGAGATTCAATGAACAGGTACTTAAAATCTCATTCCATTCTACAGAGAATGAATTACTCCTTTTTTACTCCTTTTTGTGCGGAGTTTCAGTACGTCTCATCAGGACGGAGTTCCGGGCTTCTTCTATTTATTGGTGAGCTGGCTTTTTTTGTCTTTGTTCATATATTTAGCTGACAATACCTGGTCTTCCATTTGAGGTATACATTAAAAAATTTTAAGTAGCTGGAAGTGGAGTGTTCTGTATGTCCTAAATCTGTCCTTGTGACACAAATACTGTGTACAGGGCACACTCCGAACAACAACCCTGGCCTGAGCGCAGAGGTAATATGAGGTCACTTGCCGGGCACTATGCCATGTTTACCCCTTCGGTGCTGTGGCAGTATTACCCTATACTGAACATCCAGGATTACTTTATTTCAGTACAGCATATTTACAATCTAGAACAACAAAAATACATTTGTGTACACCCAGAGTAGACACATTGTTCTATACCATACATACCCCATGTAGAAATACCAATCATTCTGGTTTAGGGTATGTGCACACATTGAGAATTTGCAGCAGATTTTTCTGCATTTTTCCTGTTGGGAGGAAAAGCATTGTGCAAAACCTGCACGTTTTTGACAGGTTTGTACATGCTTTTTTATGCATTTTTACTCTTGTTTTTATTCTCATTCATTAGAATTGGTGAGAAAAAGAGCAAAAATCCTGAAAGAATTGACATGATGCAGTTTTGAAATAATGATGGTTCAAACCTGCAAGGTGAGAATAAGCAGCATGTGCATGAGATTTCAGAAATTTCATTTACTTTGCCGGAACGGTAAAGTGCAACTTTTTTTTTACCCTAAGCACCTACACCCAATATAGAGACATTTCAGTGTAGCTTACTGACATCCACCTAAACCATCTTGCTTCCCCTGCCCCTGCACACCATGATTGACAGCTCTCCTTGCATGCAAACTCATAGTGGGAAAGCTGTCAATCATTGTGTGTGGGTAGCGTAAGTTGGACTCACTGAGGGTCTCTGGGCCCTGGCATTATATAAACAGAAATTACATGGCAATACAGATTACATTCTTTAAAATTTATGGTAAGTATACTATGCTACTCTCTGAAAGGTGGGCTTGACAGGTCCACTTTAACACAACCTCTGCAGGATACTTACAGATTACTTATTTCTGTACAATTACTGTTTATTTACAAAAGATACATGAGAGCAGTTTAGTGCGTCCTCACATTCATCTTACAATAACTTCTCTGATATCTGTGATCAGTGAAGGAAATAGAGAACTGAGCAGTGTTATGACAGCATTGAACTCTGCATCGGAATATGACAATCCTTTGACAACTGTCCTTCTAACGTACTCTTATGGTTCAACACGTTTTTTTTTTTATTACAGCTCGTTATTGACAGGATGCCAATACTGACATAATTCTGTGCAAGGGGACTATATGGGGACATTAATTTGTGTGGGGATCTAATGCTGTGTAAGGGGTCTTACTTGTACTAGACTTTGCATGCACTTCTATCACTCTCTACTCCACATCTATCCCTGCTTGGTTAGCAGTCCCCTTGATTATAGTAGTTGTTTGTATAGCTTTTAATCTTGTTGAATAAAATCTGTTTTATTGGCAATTTAAACTGCTGTTCTTTGTTGTTTATATGATTAATTCAGTTTATTTGCCGCCTTACTTTGATTTACTGGTGTAATTCCGCAGTTACTAATATGGGTAATGTTAGACTGGGATGCCTAGGGCCCACAATTGACATTAATTCTGGGGCTATACCCTACAACTACGTCAAAACATTACATACTGATTTTTAGGTCCCATACACATAAACACATGTATTTTAGCACAAAATGAAATTTAGTAGAAATAAGCTAAAAGCATAATACTAACACAGTTTACTCTTTATAAAAAAGAGCCTTGAGTCAGATTTATTATGCGTCTTAAACACTCTTTGTGCCTAACTAGATAATTTTCAAAAGTTGTGGCTTTGAGAAGGGAGCATGCATGAATATGTGCCAAACTGCACCACGATTGACTTAAAATGAAACCTCATTCTTCAGCTATCCACAAGATGATGAATGCATGTTCACTGGGGACGTGGCTGCTAAGACCCCCACCGATTAAGGGTACCGTCACACAGTGCAATTTTGATCGCTACAACGGCACGATTCGTGACGTTCCAGCGATGCATTTACGATATCGCTGTGTCTGACACGCTACTGCAATCCGGATCCCCGCTGAGAATCGTACGTCGTAGCAGATCGTTTGAAACTTTCTTTCGTCGTCTAGTGTCCCGCTGTGGCGGCATGATTGCATTGTGTGACACAGGTTGTATACGATGTGCGCACAGTAACACAGTAACCAACGGCTTCTACATCGCAAATACGTCATGAAATTATCGCTCCAGCGCCGTGTATTGCAACGTGTGACCGCAGTATACGACGCTGGAGCGATACTTATACGACGCTGCAACGTCACGAATCGTGCCGTCGTAGCGATGAAAATGGCACTGTGTGACGGTACCCTAAGAGAAGATGGTCGTAAAGTACCCCCCCCCCGTGTGAATGGAGCCGTAGTGAACATGTACAATTTCTTCTTGTATTAAAAGAGAAAGGAGCAATGGACACATGATACACATACACAGTGATCATACATTTATCACCTATTCTGTTTTTACCAGAAATATCCTTTAACTTAATATGCACAGGATTTGCCATCAATACCTGATTTGTAATTCCTGGTGGCCTGATGCTACAAACACATGAATGGAGAGGTTTTACACCAATATACAACCCCGATTCCAAAAAGGTTGGTGGGACACTGTTTAAATGTAAAGAAAACGAGAATGTAATGATTTGGAAATGTCTTATAACCATATTTTATTTACAACAGAACATAGAACACAGATCAGAAGTGGAAAGTTAGAAATAGATGGCAGCGACACATCTCGAAAATGTTAGGTCATGGCAATGTCTACCACTGTGTAGCATCTCCTCTTTTTTTTAACAACAGTCTGTAAATGTCTGAAAAGTGAGGAGACCAATTGTTGACGTTTTGGGAGAGGAATTTTGTCCCACTCTTGTCTAATGTGGGATTCTTTGCAGTTTTTTTTTGTTTTGAATTGGTGAAAGGTTTGGACTGCAGGCAATCAGTTCATCACCCGAACCCTTGTTCTGCTAAGCCACATTGTTGTGATGGATGCAGGAAATGGTTTAGCATTGTCTTGCTGATATATGCATTGCCTTCCCTGATATAGACAATGTTTGAATGGGAGAATATTTTATTCTAAAACCTTTATATAATGCTCAGCATTGATACTGCCTTTCAAGGTGTGTAAGCTGCCCATGACATAGGCACTAATGTAAACCCCATGTCAACAGAAATGCAAGCTTTTGAACAGTGAGCTGATAACAAGCTGGATGGTCCCTCTCCTCTTGAGTCTGCAGGACACGGTGTCTGTGCTTTCCATAAAGGATTTCAAATTTTGATTCATCAGCGCACAGAACAGTTTTCCATTATGTCTCAATCCATTTTAATAGAGCTTTGGCATAGACAAGATGGCAGCCTTTCTTGTGTTGATTTTGTTAAAATAAAGTCACTTTTTTACATGATAGATCTGCAGGGTGCATTTGTGGATTTCATAATGAACTGTGTTCAGGGACAATGATTTCTGGAAATATACCTGGGCCCATTCAGTGATTTGCATAACCGATTCATGCAGTGTTGCCTGAGGGCCCTTAGAGCACAATCATACAATATTGACAGTCTGCATTGTGTCACACTAGTTACTACTCACAGACAAGCCAACAGGCTGGCTAATCAAAGGTTCGAGGTAAGGAGCCAGGAGGGTACGTCACAGACAGAAGGGTAATGAATAAATATTTAAAAAAACTGACCGTCACATCCAAACATAGACTAAGTATGAACAGGTGCTGAACCTAGAGTCACCAAATCGTATATAGTCAAATAAATAACGCAGCACACTGTAGCACCAAAACCTGCAAACATGAAACATGAAAATTGAATTGCATTACTGCACTAGAAATATGAAAAATTAAGAAAGTTTAGCGTGCTTTTAATCACAGCAGGACCACTACCCCTCCACAGAGAGAGAGATTTTAGTCAAATACGAGAAATGCCTTATCGTGGCTACAAGGTACACATAAATTGGCCAATTTATGCGCTAAACTTTCTCAATTTTTCATATTTCTAGTGCAGTAATGCAATTCAATTTTCATGTTTCATGTTTGCAGGTTTTGGCACTACAGTGTGGTGCCTTATTTATTTGACAGACAGAAGGGTGACACAAAAGAATAGTCAGGTCACTGTCCAGGGGTTTAAATACTAGAAAGACAGCGGATAAAGCAAGAGGTTAAAGCAAACGGATGGTCAGAATGGGGTCCAAGGTCAGGCAGCAGTAAATCAAAGCACAGCACAGAAGAAAAAAGCAAACATACATCAGTGAGCAAGAAACTACAATTGGCACTAGTCTGTGGCAGAGAGCTGACTAAATAGCCACATAATCACCTGAACAGGAGACACATTGATGAAACTCAAGCAACACCCAAACTCCGATTGGATGGCTAAACTGTCAATCAAGACACTGACAACTCTGCATGCCCAAGCGTCCAATTGGGCAGCTGAGCTGTCCATCAAATATTAACATCTTAGCATGCCCCAGTTCTAGATAGGACAACAGACAGTGATTCACTGCATCCAGACACAGAGAAAGGTGGAATCGTTACAGTACCCCCTCTTCAGGAAACCTATGATGGAAAACCTTAAACAGACAATTGGCTTTTACGGCTTGAGCTGGAAGGCAAGATCTCCCCTCTTATCTGTATCCCTTCCAATGGTTGAGATATTGGAGAGAATTACAGACTTTCTGAGAATCAACAATTTTTTGTACCTCATACTCCAAATTGTCATTGACAGAAACCGGAGGAGGTGAGGATGAGAGAGACAAAACCGAAGGGACAAACCTCTTTAACAGTGATCTGTGGAACACATTCAGGAATGCGAAAAGATGGATGGAGTTTTAATCTAAAAGACACCATATTAACTAACTACAACATTTTATATGGACCAATAAACTTAGGACCCAACTTCGTTGAAGGCACTTGCAATTTAATATTTTGGATGACAACCAAACCTTATCACCTATTTTGAATATGGCATCTGCCAAACATTTGCTATCAGTCTTCCGCTACTCCAATATATTTCTAAACCTACAGACATCCCCAAGTTTCTGTATGGCTAACCTCTACTCCAGGATACTCAGGCCATGTGCACACGTTCAGTATTTTTTGCGTTTTTTTCACATTTTTTCGCTATAAAAACGTGATAAAAATGCGAAAAAACGCTTACATATGCCTCCTATTATTTACAGTGTATTCCGTATTTCTTGTGCAAATGTTGCATTTTTTTCCGCAAAAAAATCGCATCGCGGAAAAAAAAGCAACATGTTCATTAAAAATGCGGAATTGCGGGGATTCTGCACACCTAGGAGTGCATTGATCTGCTTACTTCCCGCACGGGGCTGTGCACACCATGCGGGAAGTAAGCAGATTATGTGCGGTTGGTACCCAGGGTGGAGGAGAGGAGACTCTCCTCCACGGACTGGGCACCATATAATTGGTAAAAAAAAGATTTAAAATAAAAAATAGTGATATACTCACCTTCGATGGCCCCGGAGGCATGCTGCCGCTTCCGTTCCTTTAGATGGTCTGTGTTCAGGACCTGCGATGACGTCGCGGCCTTGTGATTGGTCGCGTGACCGCTCATGTGACCGCTCAGCGACCAATCACAAGCCGCGACGTCATCGAAGGTCCTGAACACACACAGCATCTATAGGAACGGACGCCTGCAGGTGAGTATAACCATTTTTTTTATTTTTTTTATTATTTTTAAACATTCTATCTTTTACTATTGATGCTGCATAGGCAGCATCTATAGTAAAAAATTGGTCACACTTGTCATACACTATGTTTGACAAGTGTGACCAACCTGTCAAATCAGTTTTCCAAGCGATGCTACAGATCGCTTGGAAAACTATAGCATTCTGCAAGCTAATTATGCTTGCAAAATGCTAAAAAAACGGGAAAAAACGCAAAAAAAAAAAATGCGGATTTCTTGCAGAAAATTTCCGGTTTTCTTCAGGAAATTTCTGCAAGAAATCCTGACGTGTGCACATACCCTCAGAACTCATCCTAGAGGACTCACCAAAATGGCGATGAAAACCATAATTACAAAAAAAGGCGAGATTCCAGTAGACCTGGTTAACTTGACTGCTAAACGCGAACTCAGCAAGGGGCAAGAATGAGGACCAATCCTCCTGGTGAGCCGCAACAAAACACCTAAGAATTTGTTCCAATGATTGATTTGTCCTCTCTGTCTGACCGTTGGTTTCAGGTTGTTAAGCGGAGAAAAATTATAAATCTATCCCCAATTTCTTACAAAAAGCTCTCCAGAATTTGGAGACAAATTACACCCCCTATCAGATATAATGTTCAAAGGAATTTCATGCTGTCATACCACATAATTGATAAACAACCTGAAAAGTGTTTCAACTTTGGGTAACCCTGATAAAGGAACAAAATGTGTATGTTTGCTGAATCTGTCAACTACCACCCAAATAACAGTCTTCCCCTTCCAACAAAGGCAGATCTGCAAAAAAATCCATGGAGAAATGAGTCAATGCTTTTTCTGGAATTGGCAATGGAGCCAATCCACCAGCCGGGTGGTTATGACAGACCTTAGTGCATGTGCAAACCTCGGATACAAAATCTTTAATATCATTAAGCATGGATGGCCACCAAAAATATCTAGCAATAGTTTTCTGCGTAGCTAGTCACCCCAGGGTAATGACTCTGTCCTGCAACAGACGTAATCTTAGATATACAGGCACAAATAATTTGGATCCTGGAGTAGCGGAAGGAGCTAACAAATGAATCTCACAGATTTCTGCTTCCAACCATTTATGATGCTTTGCCAGGACTTTACTGCAGCTACCTTGAATTGTTGCTTGTTTGTGAGTTTTTCTGCCTTAAAGGGGTATTCCCATCTACAATATCCTATACCAATATATACTAGGCGTAATAATAATAATAATAATAATATTACCAAACACCTCCAACTAGAAATGTTGTATAGTTTTTCTGATTCACTATGTCTCTTTCCTAATGTGCAGGCATTGCAGGACCATAGGTATCCATGCTTATGATTACTAGCAACTAGCTAACTAACTGCCATTATATTACTGGCCATAACCATGTATACCAAAGGTTCTGCAATGCCTGCACATGAGGAAAGGGACATAGCAAATCAGAAAAACTATACTACATTTCTATTTGGCGGTATTTGCTAATATTATTATTATTACACCTACTACATATTGGCAAAAAAAAGAATTGGAGGGCACCACTAAATGGAAAGGGATACACCCGAGGCCTGTCACAACCAGAGTGAAAACCTAAACAGAAAAGACTACAGACCACATATACAGGGATTACCTAAAATAATTACAATACTTTATTATTGTATTTAATTTATTATTATTTATTTTAGATACAATAGAAAGAAAAAAAAAACACACATATAAAAACATTAAACGTAATAAAATGACATATAACATGCACAAAAATGCTCATAAGAAAACAGACTGAGCCAATATGTTAAATAAGGGAAAAATACATACTGATTTATCCCAAAAATAATATTGATCAGCACACCAACATAGCTCAAAAAGACCCCCTAATTATGCATGGAACATGGAAGATCACATGAACAATAAACTGAGGCAATAGAAAAAATGCAAAAACAGCATAAATAACAACCTACACATAGGTGACGATAGGGAAGTTTGAAATAAGACTCCTATAGAAAAATATAGAAAAGCATCCTGTTTGAATCCAGCTGATTATATCAAAACAAGGTTCAATAAGATCCCATGAAGGAGCATAATGCTGGAATCTAATGTATTCAAATTCAAAATAATGCATAGATGACAGAATATTGTAATTATTTAAGGTGATCCCTGTATATATGGCCTGGAGTCTTTTCTGCTTAGGTTTTCACCTTCTACATATTGGAATAGTATCTTGGAGATGGGAAAAGGCTTTTAAACCCTTAAGCCCTGAGGGTGGTTTGCACGTTAATGACCGGGCCAATTTTTCCAATTCTGACCACGGTCCCTTTATGAGGTTATAACTCTGGAACGCTTCAACGGATCCCTGTGATTCTGACACTGTTTTCTCGAGACATATTGTACTTCATGATAGTGGTAACATTTCTTTGATATTACCTGCGTTTATTTGTGAAAAAAAAGGAAATTTGGCGAAAATTTTGAAAAGTTCGCAATTTTCCAAATTTGAATTTTTATGCCCTTAAATCACAGAGATATGTCACAAAAAATACTTAATAAGTAACATTTCCCACATGTCTACTTTACATCAGAACAATTTTGGAAGCAAAATTTTTTTTTGTTAGGGAGTTATAAGGGTTAAAAGTTCACCAGCAATTTCTCATTTTTACAACACCATTTTTTTTAGGGACCACGTCACATTTGAAGTCATTTTGAGGGGTCTATATGATAGAAAATACCCAAGTGTGACACCATTCTAAAAACTGCATCCCTCAAGGTGCTCAAGACCATATTCAAGAAGTTTATTAACCCTTCAGGTGTTTCACAGGAATTTTTGGAATGTTTAAAAAAAAATGAACATTTAATTTTTTTTCACAAAAAATTTACTTCAGCTCCAATTTGTTTTATTTTACCAAGGGAAACAGGAGAAAATGGACCCCAAAAGTTGTTGTACAATTTGTCCTGAGTACCCTGATACCACATATGTGGGGGTAAACCACTGTTTGGGCGCATGGCAGAGCTTGGAAGGGAAGGAGAGCCATTTAACTTTTTAATGCAAAATTGGCTGGAATTGAGATGGGACGCCATGTTGCGTTTGGAGAGCCCCTGATGTGCCTAAACATTGAAACCCCCCACAAGTGACACCATTTTGGAAAGTAGACCCCCTAAGGAACTTATCTAGATGTGTGGTGAGCACTTTGACCCACCAAGTGCTTCACAGAAGTTTATAATGTAGAGCCATAAAAATAAAAAATAATATTTTTTCACAAAAATGAATTGTCGCCCCTAATTTTTTATTTTCCCAAGGTTACCAGAAGAAATTGTACTGCAAAAGTTGTTGTGCAATTTGTCCTGAGTACGCTGATACCCCATATGTGGGGGTAAACCACTGTTGGGGCGCATGGCAGAGCTCGGAAGGGAAGGAGCGCTGTTTGACTTTTCAATGCAAAATTGTCTGGAATTGAGATGGGATGCCATGTTGCGTTGGGGAGCCCCTGATGTGCCTAAACATTGAAACCCCAGACAAGTGACATCATTTTGGAAAGTAGACCCCCTAAGGATCTTATCTAGATGTGTTGTGAGAACTTTGAACCCCCAAGTATTTCACTACAGTTTATAACACAGAGCCGTGAAAATAAAAAATCATTTTTTTCCTGCAAAAATGTTTTTTTAGCCCCCCAAATTTTTATTTTCCCAAGGGTAACAAAAGAAATTGGACCCCAAAAGTTGTTGTCCAATTTGTCCTGAGTACGCTGATACCCCATATGTGGGGGGGGAACCACCGTTTGGGCACATGGCAGAGCTCGGAAGGGAAGGAGCGCCATTTGGAATGCAGACTTAGATGGATTGGTCTGCAGGGGTGACGTTGCATTTGCAGAGCCCCTGATGTACCTAAACAGTAGAAACCTCCCCACAAGTGACCCCATATTGGAACCTAGACCCCCAAGGAACTTATCTAGATGTGTTGTGAGAACTTTGAACCCCCAAGTATTTCACTACAGTTTATAACGCAGAGCCGTGAAAATAAAAAATCATTTTTTTCCTACAAAAATGTTTTTTTTAGCCCCCCCAATTTTATTTTCCCAAGGGTAACAAGAGAAATTGGACCCTAGAAGTTGTTGTCCAATTTGTCCTGAGTACGCTGATACCCCATATGTTGGGGTAAACCCCTGTTTGGGCGCACGGGAGAGCTCGGAAGGGAAGGAGCACTGTTTTACTTTTTCAACGCAGAATTGGCTGGACTTGAGATCGGAAGCCATGTCGCGTTTGGAGAGCCCTGATGTGCCTAAACAGTGGAAACCCCCAATTCTAACTGAAACCCTGACCCAAATACACTCCTAACCCTAATCCCAACCACACCCGTAACCCCAACTCCAACACACCCCTAACCCTAATCCCAACCATAACCCTAACCACACCCCTAACTCTGACACACCCCTAACCCTAATTCCCACCGTAAATGTAATCCAAACCCTAACCCTAGCCCCAACCCTAACCCTAACCCTAACCCTAGCCTTAACCCTAAACCTAGCCCTAACCCTAGCCCTAACCTAAATGGGAAAATGGAAATAAATACATTTTTATTTTTTTTTTATTTTTCCGTAACTAAGGGGGTGATGAAGGGGGGTTTGATTTACCTTTATAGCATTTTTTTAGCAGATTTTTATGACTGCCAGCCGTCACACACTAAAAAACGCTTTTTATTGCAAATATTTTTTTGCATTACCACATTTTGAGAGCTATAATTTTTCCATATTTTGGTCCACAGAGTCATGTGAGGTCTTGTTTTTTGCGGGACGAGTTGATGTTTTTATTGGTAACATTTTCGGGCACGTGACATTTTTTGATCGCTTTTTATTCTGATTTTTGTGAGGCAGTATGACCAAAAACCAGCTATTCATGAAATTCTTTTGTGGGGGGCATTTATACCGTTCCTCGTTTGATAAAATGGATGAAGCAGTTTTATTCTTCAGGTCAATACGATTACAGCGATACCTCATTTATATCATTTTTTATGTTTTGACGCTTTTATACGATAAAAACTATTTTATAGAAAAAATAATTATTTTTGCATTGCTTTATTCTGAGGATTATAACTTTTTAATTTTTTCACTGATGACACTGTATGGCAGCTCATTTTTTGCGGGACAAGATGACGTTTTCAGCGGTACCATGGTTATTTATATCCGTCTTTTTGATCTCGTGGTATTCCACTTTTTGTTCGGCTGTATGATAATAAAGCTTTGTTTTTTGCCTCTTTTTTTTTTCTTTTACGGTGTTCACTGAAGGGGTTAACTAGTGGGACAGTTTGATAGGTCGGGTCGTTACGGACGCGGCGATACTAAATATGTGTACTTTTATTGTTTTGGTTTTTTTATTTAAAGAAATGTATTTATGGGAATAATATTTTTTTTTCTTTATTTAGGAATTTATTTATTTTTTAAACACATCTAAATATTTTTTTTTTTACTTTATAACATTGCCCCGGGGGGGCATCATGTTATAAGGTCAGATCGCTGATCTGACACTTTGCAGAGCACTGTGTCAGATCAGCGATCTGACGTGCACTGCTCCTGGCTTACCAGCGCCTGCTCTGAGCAGGCGTTTGGTAAGCCACCTCCCTGCAGGACCTGGATGCAGCCCTGTGGCCATTTTGGATCCGAGGCCTGCAGGGAGAAGAAGGTAGGAGACCCTCGGAGCAACACGATCACATCGCATTGCTCCGAGGGTCTCAGGGAAGCATGCAGGAAGCCCCCTCCCTGCGCTGTTATGACCCCAATGGCGAGGGTCTCAGAGATATCAGCAAGTCTGCGAAATACAAAAATCCAGCTCATAGGGCAGTGGTAACTGGGTTGACCATATATCTACTCCTAACGCCAACACTAGAAGTAGCCGGGGAACATGCCTACGTTGGTCGCTAGATGTCTCGCGCCAGCCGGAGGACTAACTACCCCTAGAAGAGGAAAACAAAGACCTCTCTTGCCTCCAGAGAATAGACCCCAAAAGTAGGATACAAGCCCCCCACAAATAATAACGGTGAGGTAAGAGGAAATGACAAACACAGAGATGAACTAGGTTTAGCAAAGAGAGGCCCGCTTACTAATAGCAGAATGTAGTAAGATAACTTATATGGTCAACGAAAACCCTAACAAAATTCCACACTGGAGATTCAAGAACCCCCGAACCGTCTAACGGCCGGGGGGAGAACTCCAGCCTCCCTAGAGCTTCCAGCAAGGAAAGGATACAGATAATGAACAAGCTGGACAAAAATGCAAACAAAAACAAATAGCAAAAAGCAAGAAAGCGGACTTAGCTTAATCACGCAGGAACCAGGATCAGTAGACAAGAGCACTACAGATTAGCTCTGATATCAACGTTGCCAGGCATTGAACTGAAGGTCCAGGGAGCTTATATAGCAACACCCCTGACCTAACGACCCAGGTGAGCATACAAGGGATGATAGACATACCCAGAGTAAAATCACTAGTAGCCACTAGAGGGAGCCAAAAGGTAAATTCACAACAGTACCCCCCCCTTAGTGAGGGGTCACCGAACCCTCACCAAGACCACCAGGGCGATCAGGATGAGCGGCGTGAAAGGCACGAACTAAATCGGCCGCATGCACATCAGAGGCGACCACCCAGGAATTATCCTCCTGACCATAGCCCTTCCACTTGACCAGGTACTGAAGCCTCCGCCTGGAGATACGAGAATCTAAGATCTTCTCCACCACGTACTCCAACTCGCCCTCAACCAACACCGGAGCAGGAGGCTCAGCAGAAGGAACCACAGGCACAACGTACCGCCGCAACAAGGACCTATGAAATACGTTGTGAATGGCAAACGACACCGGAAGATCCAGGCGAAAGGACACAGGATTAAGGATCTCCAATATCCTGTAAGGACCAATGAATCGAGGCTTAAATTTGGGAGAGGAGACCTTCATAGGAACAAATCGAGAAGACAGCCATACCAAATCCCCAACACGAAGTCGGGGACCCACACCGCGGCGGCGGTTGGCAAAACGCTGCGCCTTCTCCTGTGACAACTTCAAGTTGTCCACCACATGATTCCAGATCCGCTGCAACCTATCCACCACAGAATCCACTCCAGGACAGTCAGAAGGCTCCACATGTCCCGAGGAAAAACGAGGATGGAAACCGGAGTTGCAGAAAAATGGCGAAACCAAGGTGGCAGAACTAGCCCGATTATTAAGGGCAAATTCAGCCAACGGCAAGAAGGTCACCCAATCATCCTGATCAGAAGAGACAAAACACCTCAAATACGCCTCCAGAGTCTGATTAGTTCGTTCCGTTTGTCCGTTAGTCTGTGGATGAAAAGCGGAGGAAAACGACAAATCAATACCCATCCTACCACAAAAGGATCGCCAGAACCTGGAAACAAACTGGGATCCTCTGTCCGACACAATATTCTCAGGAATGCCGTGCAAACGAACCACGTTCTGGAAGAACACAGGAACCAGATCAGAAGAGGAAGGCAGCTTAGGCAAAGGAACCAGATGGACCATCTTGGAGAAACGATCACATATCACCCAGATGACAGACATGCCCTTAGACACCGGAAGATCCGAAATGAAATCCATAGAGATGTGTGTCCAAGGTCTCTTCGGGACAGGCAAGGGCAAGAGCAACCCGCTGGCACGAGAACAGCAAGGCTTAGCTCGAGCACAAGTACCACAGGACTGAACAAATGACCGCACATCCCTTGACAAGGAAGGCCACCAAAAGGACCTGGCCACCAGATCTCTGGTGCCAAAAATTCCCGGGTGCCCTGCCAACACTGAGGAATGAACCTCGGAAATGACTCTGCTGGTCCATTTAGCAGGCACAAACAATCTGTCAGGTGGACAAGAGTCAGGCCTACCAGCCTGAAATCTCTGCAACACACGTCGCAGATCTGGAGAAATAGCTGACAAGATAACTCCTTCCTTAAGAATACCCTCAGGTTCAGCGACTCCAGGAGCATCAGGCACAAAGCTCCTAGACAGAGCATCGGCCTTCACATTCTTAGAACCTGGTAAATACGAGACCACAAAGTCAAAACGGGAGAAAAACAATGACCAGCGGGCCTGTCTAGGATTCAGGCGTTTAGCAGACTCGAGATACATCAAATTTTTGTGATCAGTCAAGACCACCACACGATGCTTAGCACCCTCGAGCCAATGACGCCACTCCTCAAATGCCCACTTCATGGCCAACAATTCCCGATTGCCCACATCATAATTTCGCTCTGCCGGCGAAAACTTCCTAGAGAAAAAGGCACAAGGTCTCATAGTAGAGCAACCAGGGCCTCTCTGCGACAAAACGGCCCCTGCCCCAATCTCCGAAGCATCCACCTCAACCTGAAAGGGAAATGAGACGTCAGGCTGGCACAAAACAGGCGCCGAAGTAAACCGGCGTTTCAACTCCTGGAAAGCCTCCACGGCAGCAGGAGCCCAGTTAGCTACATCAGAGCCTTTCTTGGTCATATCCGTCAGCGGTTTAACAACGCTAGAGAAATTTGCGATAAAACGACGGTAGAAGTTAGCAAAACCCAAGAACTTCTGAAGACTCTTAACTGACGAGGGTTGAGTCCAATCATGAATAGCCCGGACCTTGACTGGATCCATCTCCACAGCAGAAGGGGAAAAAATGAACCCCAAAAAGGGAACCTTCTGTACACCAAAGAGACACTTTGAGCCTTTTACAAACAAAGAATTTTCACGCAGAATCTCAAAAACCATCCTGACCTGCTCCACATGCGAGTCCCAATCATCAGAAAAAAACAGAATATCATCCAGATAAACAATCAAAAATTTATCCAGATACTTCCGGAAAATGTCATGCATGAAGGACTGAAAAACTGAAGGTGCATTAGAGAGCCCAAATGGCATCACCAAGTACTCAAAATGACCTTCGGGCGTATTGAATGCGGTTTTCCATTCATCGCCCTGCCTAATGCGCACAAGGTTGTACGCACCACGAAGGTCTATCTTGGTGAACCACTTGGCACCTTTAATCCGGGCAAACAAATCTGACAACAGCGGCAAAGGATACTGAAATTTGACAGTGATCTTATTTAAAAGCCGATAGTCAATACAAGGCCTCAAAGATCCGTCCTTTTTGGCCACAAAAAAGAATCCCGCACCAAGAGGGGAAGAAGAAGGACGGATATGCCCCTTCTCAAGAGACTCCTTGATATATGAACGCATCGCGGTATGTTCAGGTACCGACAGATTAAACAGTCTCCCCTTAGGAAACTTACTGCCAGGAATCAAATCTATTGCACAGTCACATTCCCTATGAGGAGGCAGTGCACTGGACTTAGACTCGCTGAAGACATCCTGATAATCAGACAAATACGCCGGAACTTCCGAAGGCGTAGAAGATGCAATAGACAAGGGCAGGGAATCTCCGTGAATTCCATGGCAGCCCCAGCTTGACACTGACATAGCCTTCCAGTCCAAGACTGGATTATGGGTCTGTAACCATGGCAAACCCAAAACAACCAAATCATGCATTTTATGTAGAACAAGAAAACGTATTACCTCCCGATGTTCGGGAGTCATGCACATGGTAACCTGTGTCCAAAACTGCGGTTTATTTTTTGCCAATGGCGTAGAGTCAATACCCCTAAGAGGGATAGGATTTTCCAATGGCTCAAGCACAAATCCGCAGCGCTTGGCAAATGACAGATCCATAAGGCTCAGGGCAGCACCTGAGTCCACAAATGCCATGACAGGATACGATGACAGTGAGCAAATCAAAGTTACAGATAGAATAAATTTAGGTTGCAAATTACCAATGGCGACCGGACTAACAACCTTAGCAAGACGTTTAGAGCATGCTGAGATAACATGTGTAGAATCACCACAGTAGTAACACAAGCCATTCTGGTGTCTATGAATTTTCCGCTCATTTCTAGTCAGGATTCTATCACATTGCATTAAATCAGGTGCCTGTTCAGACAACACCATGAGAGGATTTGCGGTTTTGCGCTCTCGCAACCGCCGGTCGATTTGAATAGCCAGGGCCATAGAATCATTCAGACCTGTGGGAATGGGAAAACCCACCATCACATTCTTAATGGCTTCAGAAAGGCCATTTCTAAAATTTGCAGCCAATGCACACTCGTTCCACTGGGTCAGCACGGACCATTTCCGAAATTTTTGGCAATACACTTCGGCCTCGTCCTGGCCCTGAGACATCGCCAGCAAGGCTTTTTCTGCCTGAATCTCAAGATTGGGTTCCTCATAAAGCAAACCGAGCGCCAGAAAAAACGCATCAATGTCAGCCAATGCCGGATCTCCTGGCGCCAGCGAGAAGGCCCAATCCTGAGGGTCGCCCCGTAAAAAAGAAATAACAATTTTTACTTGCTGAGCGGAGTCTCCAGATGAACAGGGTCTCAGGGACAAAAACAATTTACAATTATTCCTGAAATTTCTAAATTTAAATCGGTCTCCGGAAAATGGTTCAGGAATCGGTATCTTAGGTTCTGACATAGGATTTCTGATAACATAATCTTGTATGCCCTGCACACGAGCAGCAAGCTGGTCCACACTTGTAATCAAGGTCTGGACATTCATGTCTGCAGCAAACACAAGCCACTCAGAGTTAAAGGGGAAAAGAAAAAAAAATGAGAGAGAGAAAAAAAACCTCAGAACTTTCTTTCTTATAATCCCGCTTCTGCAATGCATTTAACATTTAATACTGGCCTGGCAAACTGTTATGACCCCAATGGCGAGGGTCTCAGAGATATCAGCAAGTCTGCGAAATACAAAAATCCAGCTCATAGGGCAGTGGTAACTGGGTTGACCATATATCTACTCCTAACGCCAACACTAGAAGTAGCCGGGGAACATGCCTACGTTGGTCGCTAGATGTCTCGCGCCAGCCGGAGGACTAACTACCCCTAGAAGAGGAAAACAAAGACCTCTCTTGCCTCCAGAGAATAGACCCCAAAAGTAGGATACAAGCCCCCCACAAATAATAACGGTGAGGTAAGAGGAAATGACAAACACAGAGATGAACTAGGTTTAGCAAAGAGAGGCCCGCTTACTAATAGCAGAATGTAGTAAGATAACTTATATGGTCAACGAAAACCCTAACAAAATTCCACACTGGAGATTCAAGAACCCCCGAACCGTCTAACGGCCGGGGGGAGAACTCCAGCCTCCCTAGAGCTTCCAGCAAGGAAAGGATACAGATAATGAACAAGCTGGACAAAAATGCAAACAAAAACAAATAGCAAAAAGCAAGAAAGCGGACTTAGCTTAATCACGCAGGAACCAGGATCAGTAGACAAGAGCACTACAGATTAGCTCTGATATCAACGTTGCCAGGCATTGAACTGAAGGTCCAGGGAGCTTATATAGCAACACCCCTGACCTAACGACCCAGGTGAGCATACAAGGGATGATAGACATACCCAGAGTAAAATCACTAGTAGCCACTAGAGGGAGCCAAAAGGTAAATTCACAACACTGCGCGGTGCTTCCCTATACCGCCGGAAACTGCAATCATGTTTGATCGCAGTGTGCCGGGGGTTAATGTGCCGGGGACGGTCCGTGACTGCTCCTGGCACATAGTGCCGGATGTCAACTGAGATAGTCAGCTGACACCCGGCCGCGATTGGCCCCCTGTGAGCGCAGCTGATCGCACTGTACGTACTATCCTGTCACTGGGAATTAAGTCCCAGGTCACCTTGACGGGATAGTACGTCCAATGGGATTAAGGGGTTAAGTTTTATCTTAAGTATGTGAAATGCATGCTCGAAGCAGGTTGAGATCTGTCAATTGACTTGGCCATTGCAGAATATTCCACTTCTTTGCCTTAAAAAACTTCTGGGCTGCTATCACATTACGTTCTTGGTCAGGGAGACTCCATTTTGGATTTCTTAATTCAGGCCCAATATATTGTCCAGAGATCTTCCTCCACTCCTGAAGTGGCCCCTACCCTTGGGATAAGTACACAAATCCCCAAACGAACAGAACTTTTGCCAAATGGCCAGAGTATTAGAGGCCACGTGTTCATGAAGGTGAGGAGGAACAGATCTAGGACCCCCTGCTGTCTTTTGTGCAAGGTGGCCAACATCAAAGGAAGCTAGACTGAGTGTCACCAACACCTAGAGATGAATTATGAGAGTACCATGAAAGCATAGACACATGGGCACCGACACCCAGAGATGAATTACAAGAGTACCATGCATCTCAGGAGTGAGTCCAATATACCACCAGAACCCTGGAAGCCCTCTGCACACACCCCAGTGTCTCATATTTCTCTAGCTGTCCTGGATACCGAGCTATCGAGACTGGCTCTCCAGAACCACTTAGCTGACCCAAGTTTGGACTCTCCATATCGATCCAGCTCCAACGAACCCGTTGAGATGTTAGTCGTACCGTTTGGACCTCCCGCTAGGAAGTTATGGCCCACCCTAGATATTGGGAATTATTTCAGCTAGGAGATCAAGGGAGGAGAATTCAGTCCAACCCAGAGGGGCGGTGGCAAATATGGGAGGGGGCGAGCTAGGAGTTAATAGCTAACTTCACACCTTTAGCCTTTGTCATTGTTCTGCCATGAAAGCCACATAATGTCACGTGACCAGAAACTAAGATGGACCAGAAACTAAGAAGGTGCCTGTGGATATGAAACCTTCTCTCCATCCACAAATTATAAGAAATGGTAACGTGACGCATACAGCTAACTGCTATCCCCAACCTGTACCCTACTTTTATCTGTACTTCTGGCTGTAATATCTGTATATTACTCTGTATAGATTTGTATTATCTAGTGCGCCTTTTGGCAATTAAAATATCAATTCATGTTGGGCTGTTCTTTTATCTTGAAACCCAATTTCCCACAACCGTGAGTTTGGCTAGTACTTATATGCTACCTGGGGTTGGTTTCTGACCCAATATATATATGCTTGCTAATGGACTGGGCTTATATCTAACGAGGAACTGGTGGAGGCATACCATTCTGGTGTTATTGAGGGAGCCTGGCAGTGACAGATCAGAGGTTTATATATTTTCCCAGACTGGGACTAGTGAGATATATACCGCCCTCACAGCAGAGTGCCCCGATAATCAGTACGTGACAGGGCAGCTTCTCCGGTGACAACTTATACTAGGCGCAGTTCCCTGACTGACCTTAGGGTAAAGGGGGATAGCTGTAACTGTGTAAGCTCCGTCAAAGATTGGTGATGGTGGGGGGGATATCCATATCCCCTGGCTCTCCTCTCGTGTGTTTTTCTTACACCGTCCAATCAACCCTGCTGCATTTGGTTGAATCTGAGAAGAAAGTATCACCCTGTACACTTCCGAATTCATCTTTCTGCTTCTGTCTTCAGTCACTAGTGACCCAGTGCCATTGGAAGCCATAGCAATACAAAGCATTTATGGAAAGCAGGATGGATGAACACAGAACTTAAACACATGCTAAAAAGGAAGAAAGAAATGTTTATCAAATGGAAAGAGGGAGGCATATCTAAATAAGAATATAATGCTGTCTGCAGAACCTGCAGGGCACGAATCAGATTAACTAAAGCTGACAATGAAGGCTTGCAAGAGACGTCAAAAGCAGTAAAAAAGGATTTTGGGAATATGTCAAAAGTAAAAGAAAAGTCAAAGATGCTATAGGATTTTTACAGAATGAAAATGATGAAATGGTAAGAAAGGATGTTGAGAAGGCCGAACTTTTAAATTCCTATTTTGCATCTGTTTTCTCTTAGAAAGGAAATGTAACATCAATTGATCTTCACTGTCCTATTAAAGGAGTAGAAGAATCCAGGATATCTATAGATAGTGAGGAAACACTTAGCTAACATAAATGAATTCAAGTCTCCAGGACCAAATGAATTACACCCCAGAGTACTGAAGGAAATAGCAGAATAAATTTTTGAACCACTCTCCATAATCTTTGAAAATTCTTGGAGAACAGGAGAAGTCCCAGAAGACTGGAGAAGGGCAAATGTTGTTCCTATCTTCAAAAGGGGAAGAAGGTGGACCCAGGGAACTATAGGCCGGTGAGTCTGACTTCCATACCAGGAAAGATCTTTGAACAAATTATTAAACAACATGCATGTAAGTACCTGGATAAGAATGAAGTGATTAAACAGAGTCAGCATGGGTTTGTAACTAATAAGTCATGTCAGACTAACTTAATTTCCTTCTATGTCAGAATCACTGACTGGGTGGTTCAGGGAAATGCTGTAGATATAGTATATCTTGACTTCAGCAAAGCATTTGACAAAGTGTCTCACACATTGCTTATTGAAAAATTGACTAAGCATGGAATGGACAAGTCAACTGTTAGGTGGATTCATTACTGGCTTAGTGATCGGACCCAAAGAGTGGTTGTAAATGGCTGCACATCCTGTTGGAAGAATGTGTCAAGTGGGGTAGCACAGGGTTCTGTCCTGGGCCCTGTATTGTTCAACATCTTTATCAATGATTTAGATGAAGAAACTAAGGGTACACTAATTAAATTTGCTTAAACTGGAGCAGTGGGCAGCAACTAACAGAATGGTTTTTAAAAAGGAAAAGTGCAAAGTACTACATCTGGGCAATAAAAATTAAAAAAGCATATACAGAATGGGAGGAATAGGGCTAAGCAACAGCACATGAGAAAAAGACTTGGGTATATTAATAGATCATAAACTGAACATGAGTCAACAGTGTGATGCAGCAGCAAAAAAGGCAAATGCAATGGGATGTATTAACAGAAGCATACAGTCTAGATCACGCAAAGTCATTATTGCCCTCTACTCATCTTTGGTCAGACCTCACCTGGAATACAGTGTCCAGTTTTGGGCACCACATTTAAAAAAAAGATATCAACAAACTGGAGCAAGTTCAGAGAAGAGCGGCCAGAATGGTGACCGGTCTGCAAACATGTCCTATGAGGAACGATTACAGGATTTGGGAATGTTTAGCTTGCAAAAATGAAGACTGAGAGGAGACTTAATAGCTGTTTACAAATATCTCACGGGCTGTCACATTGTAGAATGATAATCTTTATTCTCATTTGCACAAGGAAAGACTAGAAGCAATGGGATGAAACTGAATGGGAGGAGACACAGATTAGATATTAGAAAAAACTTTTTGACAGTTAGGGTGATCAATGATGGGAACAGGCTGCCACGAGAGGTGGTGAGTAGGGTTGAGCGAAACGGATTGGACATTTTCAAAAGTCGCCGACTTTCAGCAAAGTCGGGTTTCATGAAACCCGACCCGATCCCACTGTGGAGAGAGAGAGAGAGAGAAAAAAAAAATCCTCATAGACTTGCATTGGGTTTCGTGTTTCGGTCGGCCCCCCGACTTTTCACAATAATCGGCCGATTTCACACGATCCGACTTTCGAGACAGTCGGGTTTCACGAAACCCGACTCGATCCTAAAAAAGCAAAAGTCGCTCAACCCTAGTGGTGAGTTCTCCTTCTATGGAACTTTTCAAGCAGAGGCTGCATCATCTGTCTGGGATGATTTAGTGAATCCTGCTTTGAGCAGGGGGTTGGACCAGATGACCCAGGAGGTCCCTTCCAACTCTATCATTCTATGATTCTATGAACTCCAAGTAAATCAAACTTCTGTGAAATCAAATTGTCCACTTAGGAAGCAACACTGTTTGACAATCAATTTCACATGCTGTTGTGCAAATGGAATAGACAACAGATGGAAATTATTGGCAATTATCAAGACATACACAATAAAGGAGTGGTTCTGCAGGTGGGGACCACAGACCACTTCCCAGTACCAATGCTTTCTGGCTGTTTTGGTCACTTTTGAATGTTGGTTGTGCTTTCTCCCTCGTGGTAGGATTAGAAGGATTCTACAACCCACACAAGTGGCTCAGGTAGTGCAGCTCATCCAGGATGGCACATCAATGTGAGCTGTGGCAAGAAGGTTTGCTGTGTCTGTCAGCGTAGTGTCCAGAGGCTGGAGGCGCTACCAGTAGGCAGGCCAGTATACCAGGAGACATGGAGGGGGCCGTAGGAGGGCAACAACCCAGCAGCAGGACCGCTACCTCGACTCCATGAGGATGGTCTGAATGCCCGACATCCACAGATGGGGGTTGTGCTCACAGCCCAACTCCGTGTGGGACGCTTGGCATTTGCCACAGAACACCAAGATTGGCAAATTCACCACTGGCGCCCTGTGCTCTTCACAGATGAAAGCAGTTTCACACTGAGCACATGTGACAGACGTGACAGAGTCTAGAGACGCCGTGGAGAGCGATCTGCTGCCTGCAACATCCTCCAGTATGACCGTTTTGGCAGTGGGTCAGTAATGGTGTGGGGTGGCATTTCTTTGGAGGGCCGCACAGCCCTCCATGTGCTCGCCAGAGGTAGCCTGACTGCCATTAGGTACCGAGTCGAGATCCTCAGTACCCTTGTGAGACCATATGCAGATAGCCCTGGGTTTCTCCTAATGCAGGACAATGCCACACCTCATGTGGCTGGAGTGTGTCAGCAGTTCCTGCAAGATGAAGGCATTGAAGTTGTGGACTTGCCCGCCCATTCCCCAGACCTGAATCCGATTGAACACATCTGGGACATCATGTCTTGCACCATCAACCAACGTCACGTAGCACCACAGACTGTCCAGGAGTTGGCGGATGAGTTTGGAGCTCCCCCAGACGCAGGGCCATGGGGTACTCGGTACCGGGCTTCTCTGTCTCAGTTCTGGGGTTGTCACGGTGTCTAGACCCGGTCCATGACCCTGCTAAGGGGCGTCCAATAAAAGGTGTAAGTGGTGGTGCGTGGTGCAAGTCGCGATGAATAACGAGGACACAGGGTTGCAGTCTCTTTACCTCTTTACTGAAGGCTTCAAGGTCCTCAATCCGGAGTACGATTAACAGGGCTGTCTGAGACCGGCCGGTCTGATGGCACCTCCAGAGTTCCCTTTGCAGGTGGAAATCTGTGCCTACCTTCTAGCGCCTGTGTGTTGTAGTACTTCCCTGCTGAGCACCACGGGATAGTCCTCACAACTGTTGTGTCTGTTTCTGATGTTCTTTCCCACAACCTATGTCTGTTCTGATGTTCTTCTCCGTCCCCCAGATGATATGGATAGGACGCACCCGTATGACGGATAGGCCTGGAGTTCTTCCGGGACCCTAGTGACTCCCCTCTCCCACAATTGCCCCCTATGTCTTCTTAGGTGATTTAGGTGAGACAGCCAACCTATAATTAACTGTCCTGCCGTTGGTTTGAAATAATGCTTGGAGCCCAATACTTCCTCGGCGTTCCGGCCACCGGCTACGCGCCTCAGTAGGATGTTGCCTCGATCTTACAGCACGACTCCTACTGGTGTTATCTCCTTGTTTGCTTTGATCTCGTTTCTCACTCTCCACAATAAACCTCGCTTCTTGTCCTTTCTTGAGATACCGCCGCGATGTAGTGCAGGCGCGGTTCCTTAACGTTCTTTCCTGTTCGCTAGGCCTCTGTCAGGATCCCACCCCTGACAGGGACCCCCCTGAATCTTCCCCTGCAACACCCTCTGCCACAGGATGTTGCCTGGTTCCAACCCAGTCAGCTTCTGTCCTAGCTTTCTATCTAACCCCCAGTTTTACCAGATTGTGAGGAGTGGCCTAATACATAGCGCCCTTTGCTCCCCCTGAAGGCCAGACTATGAAGTGTATTGGTGTCTGTGATACCTGGTCAGATGAACTCCTTCAGTGCCATCAGACGTACCATCACTCCCCTTAGCAGCGGAGCATGAGTACTGCAACGACCAGGACCCTGGGGCGCTGCACTCCCCCCCGGTTAAATCCAGTACTCCCGGACTGGGAAGAAAACAACAATACATGTCAGTAAAAGACATACAAATTTTGAAATGCAATAAACAAGTAATAAGTGAAAATAACAGTGGTTCCCTTTATAGGAGGTAAGGATTCTTGAACGTTACAAACATGGTTA
Organism: Ranitomeya variabilis; assembly: GCF_051348905.1. Lineage (NCBI taxonomy): Eukaryota > Metazoa > Chordata > Amphibia > Anura > Dendrobatidae > Ranitomeya > Ranitomeya variabilis. The sequence continues at coordinate 657,669,204 of NC_135234.1, forward strand.
AATATCTTAAATAACACACTATAAATAACTCCTATTACCCAACCGGGTATTCTACTGAATGCAAATACTGGACAATAATTTAACTTTGCCTCTAAGGACGTGTAAGCTGAATCCACTAAAGGCCTATGATAAAACTTCTACAATATAAATTAACTTTTCTTTCTAAGTGCAATATTTTATTTTTATTCTCTGATTTGTCTTATGCAGGACCGCCTGTCTATCTGCCCAGGCCTACTGCCTCTCTCTTAGTACCAGATCACTGAGCCATCCCTTTATGGCTCCTAGGAGGACTCATCCACTAACCCCTACGGGTTCACTTCCTGTCCTCAATTTCTAACAACATTATCAAACATTTTCTATGACTAACTAACTACATATAACCTTCCAAGTAAAACATTATTACTGTTCACAAGCAACATTGTATATTAAGTCCAAATGGTGAACATTCCCTTTAAGAGGGAACCAAGTCTCTTTAAGATAGTGCAACTACTCATGTTGCAAGTCCGTGTAGGGCAGGAACTCCGATGCTGTTTCCAGGAACAGTTTCTTCGCAAAGAGTTCTCTATCTTGTAAAACCAGTAGAGGGCACCCTTAAGAGGGTGCAAACTATTTACAGAGCAATTTGTGAACCATTCACCGTCCATGATTTGGTAGTCTTTAGAACAGTAATAACAAAACAAAAAGGCAAAATAGGGATCCCGGGTCAACTAAGGGATCCCTTTAAGAGATAACCCTGGTCAGGTTATAGCAGCAGAAAAACACAAAAAGGACGAACAGTTAACTATTTACATACTCGTGGTTCCGAGGCTTGTCCTCACAGAAGGTTACACTGCATCAATTGGTGACGGACACTCGCCGGCCGGGAAGGCTGCGGTCCTCTGTCCTCAGCGGATGCAGAATCAGTATGATTGGTTGGTCTCCCAGACGCAGTCAGGTCACCCGGCGTCTGGTTTCGAATATCAGCGGTGGTTGCAAGTTCAGTAGCAGCGATGATACACACCGTGGCGACAGTAGTTGCATTGGTCAAATCTGGGTTAGTCGTAGTCGGGACAGCAGGTGGCGCTACGGCCGGCTCACATCGTTGGACGTCTCGAGCGCACCACCCCTGTGCACTCCGGTGGCGAGTGTAGGTCACCTGGTCCTCTTTACATGGTAGCTGATTGTCATATCGATTGCGGGACGGGGTTTTCACGTTGTAGCTGGTAAAGAAGATTTCCGTCGGCAGTCCCGGTTCATGTATAGAGCCCCAACCCCGCTTCGGATGGAAGGCTAATACAGTCCCTTGCTTGACCGAGTTCCTCCTATTATGTTCAGTCTTTGGTCTCTGTACTCTCGGTGGGTCATTTGGTTCTGTCTCTTTTTGTTTTTGCCATTGTCGAATTAAGCATTGCTTATACTGTTCCCAGGTGAGCGCAGCAATGCTGAGGCCCTCCTGCCTGGTCCCATCTGGCCCGATCCGTGGGGTGTCCCACTGGAAGGTCACCCTGTTGTGAATTTGGATTCTGGGCTCCCCCGGTGGCTACTGGTGGAATTGAACTGGTGTCTTCATCTTCTCTGTTCACCTGTTCCCATCAAGATGTGGGAGTCGCTATATAACCTTGCTGCTCTGTTAGTTGCTTGCCGGTCAACAATGTTATCAGAAGCCTCTCTGTGCTTGTTCCTGCTCCTAGACAACTACTAGATAAGTTGGACTTTTGTCCATGTTTGTTTTTGCATTTTGGTTCCAGTTCACAGCTGTAGTTTCGTTACTGTGTCTGGAAAGCTCTTGTGAACAGGAATTGCCACTCTGGTGTTATGAGTTAATGACAGAGTTTTAAAGTAATTTCTGGATGGTGTTTTTGATTAGGGTTTTCAGCTGACCATGAAAGTGTCCTTTCTGTCTTCTGCTATGTAGTAAGTGGACCTCAAATTTGCTAAACCTATTTTCATCCTACGTTTGTTATTTCATCTTAATTCACCGCCAATACATGTGGGGGGCCTCTGTCTCCTTTTGGGGTATTTCTCTAGAGGTGAGCTAGGACTAATATTTTCCTCTGCTAGCATTATTTAGTCCTCCGGCTGGTGCTGGGCATCTAGAATCAACGTAGGCATGCTACCCGGCCACTGCTAGTTGTGTGTTAGGTTTAGTTCATGGTCAGCTCAGTTCCCATCTTCCAAGAGCTAGTTCCTATATATGCTTATGCTATGATCTCTTGCCATTGAGATCATGACAGTTTGACCGGCCCACTAAAGGGTTAAAATCCTTGGCTGAGAAAGGAGAGAAATAAGTAGTCTGCTGATATTTTTTTTTTTTTTTTTTTTCCTCTCCTTTGAATGGCTTTGTGTCCACCTGTTTGTAATGGATCTTCAGAGTGTAACTGCAGGTTTGAATAATCTCGCCACGAAGGTACAAAATTTGCAAGATTTTGTTTGTCATGCACCTGTATCTGAGCCGAGAATTCCTTTGCCGGAATTTTTCTCGGGGAATAGATCTGGGTTTCAGAATTTTCGAAATAATTGCAAATTATTTTTGTCCCTGAAATCTCACTCTGCCGGAGACCCTGCACAGCAGGTCAGGATTGTGATTTCCTTGCTCCGGGGCGACCCTCAAGACTGGGCTTTTTCATTGACACCAGGGGATCCTGCGTTGCTCAATGTGGATGCGTTTTTTCTGGCCTTGGGGTTGCTTTATGACGAACCTCATTTGGAGCTTCAGGCAGAAAAAACTTTGATGTCCCTATCTCAGGGGCAAGATGAAGCGGAAATTTACTGCCAAAGATTCCGTAAATGGTCTGTGCTTACTCAGTGGAATGAGTGCGCCCTGGCGGCGACTTTCAGAGAGGGTCTCTCTGATGCCATTAAGGATGTTATGGTGGGGTTCCCTGTGCCTGCGGGTCTGAATGAGTCCATGACAATGGCTATTCAGATCGATAGGCGTTTGCGGGAGCGCAAACCAGTGCACCATCTGGCGGTGTCCACTGAGAAATCGCCAGAGAGTATGCAGTGTGATAGAATTCTGTCCCGAAGCGAGCGGCAGAATTTTAGACGGAAAAATGGGTTGTGTTTCTATTGTGGTGATTCTACTCATGTTATATCAGCATGCTCTAAGCGCACTAAAAAACTTGGTAAATCTGTTTCCATTTGCACCTTACCGTCTAAGTTTATTTTATCTGTGACCCTGATTTGCTCTTTGTCATCTATTACCACGGACGCCTATGTCGACTCTGGCGCCGCTTTGAGTCTTATGGATTGGTCCTTTGCCAATCGCTGTGGGTATGATTTAGAGCCTTTGGAGACTCCTATTCCTCTGAAGGGGATTGACTCCACCCCATTGGCTAATAATAAACCACAATACTGGACACAAGTAACTATGCGTATTAATCCGGGTCACCAGGAGATTATTCGCTTTTTGGTGCTGTATAATCTACATGATGATTTGGTGCTAGGATTGCCTTGGCTGCAATCTCACAACCCAGTCCTCGACTGGAGAGCTATGTCTGTGTTGAGCTGGGGATGTAAGGGGGCTCATGGGGATGTACCTGTGGTTTCCATTTCATCATCTATTCCCTCTGAAATTCCTGAGTTCCTGTCTGACTATCGTGACGTCTTTGAAGAATCCAAGCTTGGTTCGTTACCTCCGCACCGAGAGTGCGATTGTGCCATAGATTTAATCCCGGGTAGTAAATACCCAAAGGGTCGTTTATTTAATCTGTCTGTGCCTGAACATGCTGCTATGCGAGAATATATAAAGGAGTCCTTGGAAAAGGGACATATTCGTCCATCGTCATCTCCCTTAGGAGCCGGTTTTTTCTTTGTGTCAAAAAAAGACGGCTCTTTGAGACCATGTATTGATTATCGGCTTTTGAATAAAATCACTGTTAAATATCAATACCCATTGCCGTTGCTGACTGATTTGTTTGCTCGCATAAAGGGGGCCAAGTGGTTCTCTAAGATTGACCTTCGTGGGGCGTATAATTTGGTGCGAATCAGGCAGGGGGATGAGTGGAAAACCGCATTTAATACGCCCGAGGGCCACTTTGAGTATTTAGTGATGCCTTTTGGTCTTTCTAATGCTCCGTCAGTTTTCCAGTCCTTTATGCATGATATTTTTCGCGATTATTTGGATAAATTTATGATTGTGTATCTGGATGATATTTAGATTTTTTCGGATGACTGGGACTCTCATGTCCAGCAAGTCAGGAGGGTTTTTCAGGTTTTGCGGTCTAATTCTTTGTGTGTGAAGGGTTCTAAGTGTGTTTTTGGGGTACAGAGGATTTCTTTTTTGGGATATATTTTTTCCCCCTCTTCCATTGAAATGGATCCTGTCAAGGTTCAAGCTATTTGTGATTGGACGCAGCCCTCTTCTCTTAAGAGTCTTCAGAAATTTTTGGGCTTTGCTAACTTTTATCGTCGATTTATTGCTGGTTTTTCGGATATTGCTAAACCATTGACCGATTTGACTAAGAAGGGTGCTGATGTTGCTGATTGGTCCCCTGATGCTGTGGAGGCCTTTCGGGAGCTTAAGCGCCGTTTTTCCTCTGCCCCTGTGTTGCGTCAGCCTGATGTTGCTCTACCTTTTCAGGTTGAGGTCGACGCTTCTGAGATCGGAGCTGGGGCAGTGTTGTCGCAGAAAAGTTCTGACTGCTCCGTGATGAGGCCTTGTGCCTTCTTTTCCCGTAAATTTTCGCCCGCTGAGCGGAATTATGATGTTGGGAATCGGGAGCTTTTGGCCATGAAGTGGGCTTTTGAGGAGTGGCGCCATTGGCTTGAGGGGGCCAGACATCAGGTGGTGGTATTGACTGACCACAAAAATTTGATTTATCTTGAGACCGCCAGGCGCCTGAATCCTAGACAGGCGCGCTGGTCATTATTTTTCTCTCGGTTTAATTTTGTGGTGTCATACCTACCGGGTTCTAAGAATGTTAAGGCGGATGCCCTTTCTAGGAGTTTTGAGCCTGACTCACCTGGTAACTCTGAGCCCACAGGTATCCTTAAGGATGGAGTGGTATTGTCAGCCGTTTCTCCAGACCTGCGGCGGGCCTTGCAGGAGTTTCAGGCGGATAGACCTGATCGTTGCCCACCTGATAAACTGTTTGTTCCTGATGATTGGACCAGTAGAGTCATCTCTGAGGTTCATTCTTCTGCGTTGGCAGGTCATCCTGGCATTTTTGGTACCAGGGATTTGGTGGCAAGGTCCTTCTGGTGGCCTTCCCTGTCACGAGATGTGCGAGGCTTTGTGCAGTCTTGTGACGTTTGTGCTCGGGCCAAGCCTTGTTGTTCTCGGGCTAGTGGATTGTTGTTACCCTTGCCTATCCCGAAGAGGCCTTGGACGCACATCTCGATGGATTTTATTTCAGATCTGCCTGTTTCTCAGAAGATGTCTGTCATCTGGGTGGTGTGTGACCGTTTCTCTAAGATGGTCCATTTGGTTCCTCTGCCCAAGTTGCCTTCTTCTTCCGAGTTGGTTCCTCTGTTTTTTCAAAATGTTGTTCGTTTGCATGGTATTCCTGAGAATATCGTTTCTGACAGAGGGACCCAATTCGTGTCTAGATTTTGGCGGGCATTCTGTGCTAGGATGGGCATAGATTTATCTTTTTCGTCCGCTTTCCATCCTCAGACGAATGGCCAGACCGAGCGGATTAATCAGACCCTGGAGACATATCTGAGGTGTTTTGTGTCTGCTGACCAGGATGATTGGGTTGCTTTTTTGCCATTGGCGGAGTTCGCTCTCAATAATCGGGCCAGCTCTGCCACTTTGGTGTCCCCGTTTTTCTGTAATTCGGGGTTTCATCCTCGATTTTCCTCTGGTCAGGTGGAATCTTCGGATTGTCCTGGAGTGGATGCTGTGGTGGAGAGATTGCATCAGATCTGGGGGCAGGTGGTGGACAATTTGAGGTTGTCCCAGGAGAAGACTCAGCTTTTTGCCAACCGCCACCGTCGTGTTGGTCCTCGGCTTTGTGTTGGGGATTTGGTGTGGTTGTCTTCTCGTTTTGTCCCTATGAGGGTCTCTTCTCCTAAGTTTAAGCCTCGGTTCATTGGCCCGTATAAGATATTGGAGATTCTTAACCCTGTTTCCTTCCGTTTGGACCTCCCTGCATCCTTTTCTATTCATAACGTTTTTCATCGGTCATTGTTGCGCAGGTATGAGGTACCGGTTGTGCCTTCCGTTGAGCCTCCTGCTCCGGTGTTGGTTGAGGGTGAGTTGGAGTACGTTGTGGAGAAAATCTTGGACTCTCGTGTTTCCAGACGGAGACTCCAGTATCTGGTCAAGTGGAAGGGATACGGCCAGGAGGATAATTCTTGGGTGAATGCATCTGATGTTCATGCCTCTGATCTGGTTCGTGCCTTTCATAGGGCCCATCCTGATCGCCCTGGTGGTTCTGGTGAGGGTTCGGTGCCCCCTCCTTGAGGGGGGGGTACTGTTGTGAATTTGGATTCTGGGCTCCCCCGGTGGCTACTGGTGGAATTGAACTGGTGTCTTCATCTTCTCTGTTCACCTGTTCCCATCAAGATGTGGGAGTCGCTATATAACCTTGCTGCTCTGTTAGTTGCTTGCCGGTCAACAATGTTATCAGAAGCCTCTCTGTGCTTGTTCCTGCTCCTAGACAACTACTAGATAAGTTGGACTTTTGTCCATGTTTGTTTTTGCATTTTGGTTCCAGTTCACAGCTGTAGTTTCGTTACTGTGTCTGGAAAGCTCTTGTGAACAGGAATTGCCACTCTGGTGTTATGAGTTAATGACAGAGTTTTAAAGTAATTTCTGGATGGTGTTTTTGATTAGGGTTTTCAGCTGACCATGAAAGTGTCCTTTCTGTCTTCTGCTATGTAGTAAGTGGACCTCAAATTTGCTAAACCTATTTTCATCCTACGTTTGTTATTTCATCTTAATTCACCGCCAATACATGTGGGGGGCCTCTGTCTCCTTTTGGGGTATTTCTCTAGAGGTGAGCTAGGACTAATATTTTCCTCTGCTAGCATTATTTAGTCCTCCGGCTGGTGCTGGGCATCTAGAATCAACGTAGGCATGCTACCCGGCCACTGCTAGTTGTGTGTTAGGTTTAGTTCATGGTCAGCTCAGTTCCCATCTTCCAAGAGCTAGTTCCTATATATGCTTATGCTATGATCTCTTGCCATTGAGATCATGACATCACCCCCTCTGAGCTCACATCTATCGGTTTCCCCATCGTTGTTGGTAGCGGAGGCACCAGCTTCTCCATGGTGCCTGGGGTTAGTATTACTAGCTCAGCGGTGAAAACTCGACTATTGTCGGGCTGGGGAGCGGTCACGGGAGCAGGGTCGGTCAGGAGAGCGGGATCGGTCGGGGGAGCAGGGATGCTTTCCATACCTGCGTCTGATGTGATTCCACCGATGTCGATCGGTTCCGTTAACAAGGACACTGGAATCGGCTGCAGCCCGGACCGCGGTTCTCCCGGGGCGGTCTCCTGACACGGCTCCGACCCCCATTGCTCCGCATCGGCTAGCTCCACATTCATGATAGGCTGACTCGGCTCCACCGCCTGTGGCTCCGAGAGGTCCGGATCCTCCGACTGCGGTGGGTCCGGGTCCATCTCCAGTGGGTGAGGACAGGCCGGGATCGCTCCGCCGTCGCTCTGGGACTTGCTGATCTCCATCCCTGCTCCGGGACCGTCGGTGGCACATGCACGTTGCCCCTCCATTTTCTGAGGGCATTGCTTCTCCTTCCTCTTCACGCCGTTGCAAATCAGGGGGCAGTTCTCCTCTCCTTGGCAGGTCGTCATCTCGCAGCAAGAGTCAGAGGGGGCGGTCGCCACTTTTGGTGCCGCTTGGATAGTCTCCTCCCATGGCATGCCCTTCTTCTTCTTCTGCGCTCCCCGTGGCGCTGCAATGGCGGCGGTTTTGGCGGGAACTTTTGGCGGCAAGTGGCAATCCACAGTCTTTGCAATAAGTCACACTCCAAGCACAATAAATCACAGTTCCAAGGCACACATGACCTGATTCTTCAGGCTTAAGTAGATCCTGTTCATGACGCCAAGTTTGGAGCGCCCCCAGACGCAGGGCCGCGGGGTACTCGGTACCGGGCTTCTCTGTCTCAGTTCTGGGGTTGTCACGGTGGCTAGACCCGGTCCGTGACCCTGCTAAGGGGCGTCCAATGAAAGGTGTAAGTGGTGGTGCGTGGTGCAAGTCGCGATGAATAACGAGGACACAGGGTTGCAGTCTCTTTACCTCTTTACTGAAGGCTTCAAGGTCCTCAATCCAGAGTACGATTAACAGGGCTGTCTGAGACCGGCCGGTCTGATGGCACCTCCAGAGTTCCCTTTGCAGGTGGAAATCTGTGCCTACCTTCTAGCGCCTGTGTGTTGTAGTACTTCCCTGCTGAGCACCACGGGATAGTCCTCACAACTGTTGTGTCTGTTTCTGATGTTCTTTCCCACAACCTATGTCTGTTCTGATGTTCTTCTTCGTCCCCCAGATGATATGGATAGGACGCACCCGTATGACGGGTAGGCCTGGAGTTCTTCCGGGACCCTAGTGATGCCCCTCTCCCACAATTGCCCCCTATGTCTTCTTAGGTGATTTAGGTGAGACAGCCAACCTATAATTAACTGTCCTGCCATTGGTTTGAAGTAATGCTTGGAGCCCAATACTTCCTCGGCGTTCCGGCCACCGGCTATGCGCCTCAGTAGGATGTTGCCTCGATCTTACAGCACGACTCCTACTGGTATTATCTCCTTGTTTGCTTTGATCTCGTTTCTCACTCTCCACAATAAACCTCGCTTCTTGTCCTTTCTTGAGATACCGCCGCGATGTAGTGCAGGCGCGGTTCCTTAACGTTCTTTCCTGTTCGCTAGGCCTCTGTCAGGATCCCACCCCTGACAGGGACCCCCCTGAATCTTCCCCTGCAACACCCTCTGCCACAGGATGTTGCCTGGTTCCAACCCAGTCAGCTTCTGTCCTAACATTCTATCTAACCCCCAGTTTTACCAGATTGTGAGGAGTGGCCTAATACATAGCGCCCTTTGCTCCCCCTGGAGGCCAGACTATGAAGTGTATTGGTGTCTGTGATACCTGGTCAGATGAACTCCTTCAGTGCCATCAGACGTACCATCACTCCCCTTAGCGGCGGAGCATGAGTACTGCAACGACCAGGACCCTGGGGCGCTGCACTTTAGTCCAGGCTTTGGAGGACATCCCTCATAAGACCACCCTTCGCCTCATCAGGAGCATGCCCAGGTGTTGTAGGGAGGTCATACAGGCACGTGGAGGCAACACACACTACTGAGCATCATTTCCTTGTCTTGAGTCATTTCCACTGAAGTTGGATCAGCCTGTAACTTCAATTTCCACTTTGATTTTGAGCATCATTCCAACTCCAGACCTCCGTGGGATATTAGTTGTGATTTACGTTGATTATTTTTAGGTTTTATTGTTCTCAACACATTAAACTATGTAAAGAATAAAGATTTACAACTGGAATTTCATTCAGTGATGTCTATGATGTGGGATTTTAGTGTTCCCTTTATTTTTTTGAGCAGTGTATATTACTTAGTGTAAACATGCCAAGCGAAGAAAATATTAGTGTCAAAATTTGTTCATCCACGTATGAGTCCTGAAAATATGCAATTAATTGGAGATTCGTGTGGTTAAAAATCCCATATTGCAAGAGAAAATAATCATAGTGCTATGGGTTGAGGCAACAGACTGCCAATTCAACAATCCTCTTTTACTTGCCACCAAGAAAAAAAACTTTCTCTAAGTAATCAGAACTTTCTGCTTCCTCGTCGTACGCCAGGATATGTTTTCATTTTTCCAAGAAATCCTGAGACACACAGTGTGAGCTGGGACACCACAGAGTCTGCACAGGAACAAAAAAAAAAGAAATTAAACTGACATGACACAAGACCATTATTTTATGTTCTTGGCCTGACCCCACCCCACCAACATCCTGTGCAGTGCTCTATGGTTGAGATCAAAACTCAACTGGCTAGTGAAGGCTTGAGGCACCCAGTGATGGGAAAGCATCTCTAAGCACTACACTTTCATAGATCTCAAGGTAGTGGGTTTGGAATAGCTCTGGTATTTCCACGTTATTCTCAACTTAACCCATTCATAACCAGGGTATTTATTTAGAACCTAAATTTCAGCTTTTAGAATGCTGCATTCTAAAGATGATTTTATTTTTACTTCTTAGTCTTTCCATTTTTTTTGTTTTTGTAGGACACGTGGGGCTCTCATATTATTTAGAATTTGAGCTAATTTTTGTATGGAAATCCTCCTATTCTCCTCTGTATAAAGATGACAAACATGTTTACGCTGTCAAATCTATAGTGCTGAAGACCAAGACCCTATTGTGGTTCTTCTTTAATCACCATATGAAGTTTTCTGCTGATTAAAATTGGGTGCACAGGGACCAGACTGTGCACGAGGTCTTCTCCTCCATGTCTGTGATTCCCTCCGCTGCCTTCGGTCTCTGAATAACCTCCATTTTATATATAGAATGTAAAAAAACCTCCTCCCCCTATGCCATCATAAAAGACTCTAAAAAAGACAGCAGAAAAACACAACTTGTGCACATACCCGTATAGGGTTTTTTGCAAGTATTTTCTGCTGATTTTGAAGCCTTGCGTAGTGGCGTAACTTTATTAAAAAAGAAAAACCTAAATATCACATCGTCATAAGACCCTTTGCTCAGGCACTCATATTTAAGTAAGTCACATGCTGTCATTTACCTTGTGAACCTCCTTGAGATTGTTCTACTCCTTCATTGGATTCCATCTGTGTTTAATTAAACTGATAGGACTTGATTTGGAAAGGCACACACCTGTCTATATAAGACGTCACAGCTCACAGTGCATGTCAGACCAAATGAGAATCATGAGGTCAAAGGAACTGGCCAAGGAACTCAGAGACAGAATTGTGACAAGGCACAGATCTGGCCAAGGTTATAAAAGAATTTCTCCAGTACTCAAGGTTCCTAAGAGCACAGTGGCCTCCATAATCCTTAAATGGAAGAAGTTTGGGACCACAAGAAGTCATCCTAGACCTGGCCGTCCAGCCAAACTGAGCAATCATGGGAGCAGAGCCTTGCTGAGAGAGGTAAAGAAGAACCCCAAGATCACTGTGGCTGAGCTCCAGAGATGCAGTAGAGAGATGGGAGAAAGTTCCACAAAGTCAACTATCACTGCAGCCCTCCACCAATCGGGCCTTTATGAGAGAGTGCCTCTCCTCAGTGGAAGACATATGAAAGCCCACATAGAGTTTGCTAAAAAACACATGAATGACTTCCAGACTATGAGAAATAAGTTGATGAGACGAAGATCGACCTTTTTGGTGATATTTCTAAGTGGTATGTGTGGAGAAAACCAGGCACTGCTCATCACCTGCCCAATATAATCCCAACAGTGAAACATGGTGGTGGCAGCATCATGCTATGGTGGTGTTTTTCAGCTGCAGGGACAAGATGACTGGTTGTCATGGAAGGAAACATGAATGCGGCCAAGTACAGAGATATCCTGGATGAAAACCTCTTCCAGAGTGCTATGGACCTCAGAATTGGCCAAAGGTTCACCTTCCAACAAGACAATGACCCTAAGCACACAGCTAAAATAACAAAGGAGTGGCTTCAGAACAACTCTGTGACCATTCTTGATTGGCCCAGCCGGAGCCCTGACTTAAACCCTATTGAGGATCTCTGGGGAGACCTGAAAATAGCTGTCCACCAACGTTCACCATCCAACCTGACAGAACTGGAGAGGATCTGCAAGGAAGAATGGAAGAGGATCCCCAAATCCAGGTATGAAAAACTTGTTGCATCATTCCCAAGAAGACTCATGTCTGTACTAGCTCAAAAGGTCCTTCTACTCAATACTGAGCAGAGGGTCTGAATACTTATGACCATGTGTTATTTTGGTTTTTCTTTATTAATACATTTGCAAAAAATTCTACATTTCTGTTTTTTTTCAGTCAAGATGGGGTGCAGAGTGTACACTAATGAGAACAAAATAAACTTTTTTGAATTTACCAAATGGCTGCAATGAAACAAAGAGTGAAAAATTTAAAGAGGTCTGAATACTTTCCGTCCCACTGTATGTGTATATGAAGTCTTTTTGATGAGTGTTGAAGCGGAAACTGTGCAGAAACTATACTTTTTGGGAGTTTTGCATTTTTGAGGAGGATTTGGAGAGTTTCTACATGCACACAGAGTTTTTAAGGAGTTTTTGGAGCAGAAACTGAGCAGAAGTTCTCCAAATCATTCTCAAAAAGTCAAAACTCCTTAAAAACTCTTGGGTTTCCCCTCAGTTTCTAGTTTCTGCTCTGAAAACGCTGCCAAGAAATTACGTGTGCACATAACCTTATAACAAAGCCTATAGGAAAATATCAGAGCATTCTGTTTTGAAAAAAAGGCCACGAGCTCTATAAGTGCCACCAAAACAAACAAATCTCTTGTGTATAAACAGCCGTTTCAATAGTTTGTTCTTAGCTTTACAGTAACAAATGAAGGAAACACTTTTGAAAAAATTAAAGAGACAAAGATAACACCATATAAAATGCTGTGTATGACTCCAGCCTAACTGTAGTTACAAATGAAGCATAAACTGGCGGAGCTACATTTATAAGAATACGCAATAAATAAGCAAGAAAATGTCTACGTTGATGTATTTACGGTTGTTTTTTTCCAGCTTCTTTCCCTCTCCTAAATTTTCCTGCTGTACAATGTTTACATTAAGTTTGGACACAGGCAAGAGTTTCCCTTACTGGGCCCCTCGCTATAATCTGAGGTTGTTTCCTATTGCTGCCACATTGGCTATGCATTCCTGAGCTCTGAGCAACAGCCTTTTTCTCCTTTCCCCGCCCGCCCATGCTCCAGAGGTGAAGGATTTAGTACACAGGAATTAAATTGGGGGTCTCATTGCATATGGTATGAAATCGCAACATGCGCTGTAGTAAGGCCGATATACAATGGTGTGATAACCAGATGCCCGACGGTTATACTGTAATTTCGGCACTTACGGTACAGATGCTACAGTGTGGCGCTGCAGAGTTTACCTTATCACTGTAGCAGAGCTGGATTTGGCACAGCTCATTGTGATATCGTTCTAACTTATCAATCATGATTTACTCTAGGACTGCAAATTAAAGTTATCGCTGTGCGCACCAGAAATATGGTACAAATTCACTACCTCTACATTTAGAAGAGGCGAAGGGGACTAAATAAATAATTATTGATATACATTTTCAATGTGTTTTTCTAGAATCGGTTACATACAGGGCAAGAAAAAATGAAATAATGTTAAAAATGTTCCATTTGAGCTGAGGCCCTACTTTATTTTTCATCCCCATTTTGTGTTTTGAAGGAAACTTTCCAGTTTTCTTCGGAGATTTTGGGAGAGGGTTGCAAATGCTGATCATTTGTAGTCTTGGGAAGGCAGTGGAGCAGGTGGGCTTGTCTGCAAAGTCTGTAGGAAGAATAGAATGTTAGGAATGTGGCGTTTCTTCAAGCCTGTATCCGGTTCATTTCTGTCTTACAGATGGATGGGGAAGGTCAACAAGGGTTGCTGCATTAGTAGCTATGTCCTATTCAACGCACATTCACAGCTAGTCAGAAAAACTACTGAATATAGAAAATGTGCTCGCGTCTACTAACAATTACATACAACATAAGTTTAGAACAACTTTGTAATAAGAACATATATAAAATCCACACTGGCTATACATTATCATGAGAATATTATGTATAACAATTGCATTCAAATTCCTAAGATGTTTTTGTCCTTGCGTTCCTCCAGCAGCCACCACCGAATGTCTGCACTCGATAACGATCAGGTTAGTGGCTAAGCCTACAGAGAAATACATTAATCCGTATTCACACCTGTGATCCTATATAGTTATAAATGGGCTCAATTCCATTTTTTTAACAAATAATACTTGTTGCTGCACTATTAAATAAAATATTCTTCAACTAGAATTCTGTATTCTTTGTCAGCTTCAGTAGACACTGTAACTGATGTGAAGTGGTCACATAATGTACAAAATATATTACCCTTTCAATCATTTATTAATCTACTTTCCATTTACTTTAGAGCTGGATTCACACATGCGGTATTTTTGTTCAATATTTTTTTTTCAGCCAAAGTGAGAAGTTCATTCAAAAAATAAAACAGGAGACATGTAATGCTGTTTCTTTGTCCTTTTTATTACTTTATGGCTTCAACTAAAAAAAATGTATCAGAATTGTATAGTTGTTACTTATGACTTGTATATGAACTGTTGGATTGTAAAGAGCTGCACAATATGTTAGTGCTATATAAAAAAAAATATTATTATTGTATTAATAGAGATGAACTCGTCTAATGGGCAAAAATGATAAGAAAATGAGTCTTTTGATTTTTTTTTAGACTTAAAAATTACACTTAAATAGGGGAATTTATTTGATCTATAAAGTTGTTTGCTTTTTTTCTGCCAGTTTTTCTGCCAGCTGCTTTTGCCATTGATTTGCATTTTGAAAATTGCTTAATACAAGTATGGATGCATTTTAGCATAGAAAACTATGGGTAAAATCTTCATAATTGAATTTAATACACAGGTATAAATGTCTGATATTGAGCAAAGGCATGATGCAAACGGAGCCTGTAAAAACTGATGAATTTTATCAATGGTAAATTTGGATGTGAGAAGAAAGTGATCCATTCATGGGGTCGTCTTCTGCTGAACATAATGGATTATGTTATTGCCCAAACCTGTGCTCATTGCAAGACCTTCCTAGTGAGTGAGTTTCACACTACATTTTGTGCATAAATCATCAAATACATAGGAATCTATTGCAATAAGTAAAAGAATAACAATAAGAACAAAAATAAACACTAATGTTCCAGAATGAAGTCTGAACCATTTTTACTCTAGTGTCATTTTTTACCAGAGGGTTTAAGCTTTACCGTCCATGCGTGTCTTTAATATCCTGTCCTGTGTGGGGTTAGCAAAAATTAGGTCAAGTATTTGATTATCTTCTGTCTAGAAGTGACTTAGAACAAAGCACGGTTCCTAAATGCTTTGATCTCTTATCAGAACAGGAAGCAGTGGTGTAAACATATTTTTTTATGGTGTTTATCCCTCGGATGACCTGTTTCACAATTCCCTCAAAAATATCAGCTGGATTACCTGACAATGCACTTGATTTCTGATGGTCAACCTACTGTAATTGGGTTTTCAAGTGTGGATCATGTACAATATGACATTTGCTGCTTCTTTTTCAATTTTCTTTCCCCAGTTTTAAAGGGAATCCTTTAGTAGTAAAGGTCCTCTAAGCTTGAAATTTCAACTAGTTTATTGCATGCAATTTATTTCTTTCAGATAAAAAAAATAAATGGTCTCACTACCTTTAGCGGTAGGAACTCTATGAGCCTATGTCCGATCCTTTAAATGAGAGTTTAGTCAGATAGTTCCTTATCCTGAAACAGATTTTGGTGGATGGATGTTTGACTTCACTTGACTAATAGTCATTCCCCAAAGCTCGTTTTAAGGGTTGGACTTAGACCTATAGGTTAGCTATAATTGTATTTCTTTATGGCAGAAAGCTAATTTGCTTATCTTTTCCCATGCAGCATTGCAAAAAAAGACTCTACACAGAGCCGATCTCCTTATAGAAACCCAGTCCCACCTCCCTCCTCCAATACACCATCATCACACCAAGTAAATAGTTTCATTATATTTTGTTTGCAAACACACCTATCTCCAAATTGTCATTTTTGCAGACAAGTTTGTCAAGTTTGTCACTATTACAGCTTTAGAAAAAAGATCCTATGCTGTAATAAATGGATGTAATAGATTAAAAAAACTAGACTTTACAGTACACTTCAAATTCACAAGCTTGCGACTCTGATTGTACCTTTTCTGCCATCATGTTCAGTGATCAGATTACATTGCAGGTCTCCTTTTAATGACACACAGGAGAAACGTTGCTTTGAAAATTTCCATTGGGCTAGGAGCATCATTACATTAAAAAAAAATCTATCACAGACTAGAAAATTCAATTTTTTGTAGGTTATTCAGAATAAGATGATGCAACGTTAAGCCACTGTCTCTCCTCTGGTTGTGTAGTCTGCTTTGTGTGGCTCTCACCTAGGTGTTCTGATCAATTTAACCCCTCTTCCCCGCCTTTCTTTGCTCTTGGCGTTTGCCTCCAGGTACTGATTTTTCTTCTGAAATTGTTACTAGTTCCTGTACATACTCCTTGTTAAGACTATTCAACAGCTGACCTCCCAACCTTTAGTCTAAGTGTTAATTCACACCTCAGTGTTTGTCATATGTGTGCTGTCAGTGTTTTCACTGACAGCACACTGACATATTATACTCTCAGGCTATTTACATGTCCTATTTTGTTAGGACTCTCTGGCCAAACTGAACTATTCAATTAAAAAATGGACAGTACATGGAAGATATCCAAGTTGCATCCATGTGTTTTAATTTTTTTCGCTTTCTGGTTGGAGAAGTTTTTTATAAATTCCAGAAAAACTGATGACTCAGAGATGGTAAGAATGAACACTTAGACCAAAAACAAATAAAAAATAGACCATGCACACTGGTGAAATAGTGGACCGGCATTGTTTTTGTGGATGAGAAATAAATGGAAGCGAGAATTCAGCCTAATTTCTTGTGTGCCCCCTGGTATTGTTGCCATCTGACCTTTGACTTGACCTCACCTCAGTTCACTGCTTCAAGAGACAACTGTTTGGAGCTGTGATATTGGTATTACTCTACAAAAAAGATTATATGTTGTGACCACACAGCATTTAATCTTAATTATTCAGACGTCTATTTTCAGTAGGCCAGGAGAAATAGGCTATTGTCTGAATGTTGGCAGGGTCCTCTCTCCTCCTGTACCAGTTGTGACTTGTATTGTTCAAGATTATTGTACTTGTTTTTATTATGTATACCCATCCTCACATGTAAAGCGCCATGGAATAAATGGCGCTATAATAATAAATAATAATAATAATAATAATAATAATAATAATAATATTAAATGTATGTTTTTTCTTCAGTAGGTCAAGAAACATAGACTGTTGTCATATTGTTTGAATGTTAACTCTTGAGTTGTTGTTTGCTGCAGCTTATTGTCTGCTATCTTTGGAGGACAGGGTCAAAGGGTAATTGAACAACTGAAGTTTGCTAATATGTTGATTACCTATTATATAAGTCCAGCTAGTTTGTTGACCTGCAAAACAGAAAGGGACAAACTATGCAGATTGATTAAATACTAAAACAATGAGAGCTAAACTCATCCCACCACCCCCCTGACCTGTGGATGATGACCTGAGCCTAAGATGTGGGTATAAAAAGGGATTTTCTATCCTTCTGCAAAAGGAGACTCTTTACAAAACCACAGCCAGGAATATTCTACAGGATAGCTACCAGTACACCATGGCTTCATCAAGGGGACTTTACAAAACCACAGCCAAGAACACTCTACAAGACAGCTGGCAGGACACAGCTTTGATATTCTACAAGCTGCCAGCTTAAAGACCATGATCCTAGCTGTATGAATACAGATTTGTTCCATTGACCATCACTGAACTCATGGATATGTTGACAGAAGCCAGGAATGGAACCCACCGGTCATCTGGCTTCATGGAGACATTTGTACCCACCAAAAGCGAGATGCTATTGGTGGGCGTAGTCAGCCCTGGAGTCGCAGCAAGTCAGTGGAAGTGTGAAACTCTGTAATTTGGACACACTGACCCCCCGTGTTTCCACATTTGGTAGCAGTAGTGGGATACTACTCAGTCCGGCAAATTTGGGGGAGCTGCAGGGCACTGGTGTACGTAGACACTATCCAAGAGCCCCACAACCAAGGAAGCATATAGACAGACCAAGCAGACCATAGGTCAGGCAAACACAGCAGGTTTGGGAAGCTACTATGTCCAACCCCACCAGCTCGGTCCTGGAAAGAGGATCGGAGTGGATATATAAGTACAACAAGAAACAGCAACTACAGGAGCTGTGCCAGCTCTTGCAGATTGAATGCCAGGACAGTGCCACTCAGCCAGATGTGATCCAGGAACCACAGGATGTTGAGGACGCCATGTGTGGATGCAATGGATTCGAGTTGGATCTTGTCAATTACGTGAAGAGCTCCCTAGGTCAAGCCGAGGACCAGGAGATGGATCGGAATCCTATCAGGTCTGGCTAATTAAGATGGAGGAGCAATGTGATGATACAGTATTTAATCTTAATTATCCAGATGTCTATGTTCAATAGACCAGGAGAAATAGGCTATTGTCTGAATGTTGACAATTGAATTTCTGTGTTTTTCTTCGATTGGTCAAGAAACATAGACTGCTGTCGTATGAATGATAGACTATTGTTTGAAAGTTGTCTCTTGAGTCAAAACCACAGCCAGGAACACTCTACAGCAGGGGTGGGGAACCTCAGGCCCCAGGGCAATTTACGGCCAACAATGACCTTTTATCAGGCCCCCAAGCAGATTCTCAGGGACCGCATTCTTGAGCAAGGAGCTGTATTTTGATCTCTACAAGCTCATTAAATTCTTCTTGCTTTGTTGGCACATACAAGCAGTGTTCACTACTGAACATTGAAGGGCATGCAATGAAAGATTAAGTCCTGAAACCAGTGCCAGAGTCAGGATGTACTTTGTGGGTGGCGTTTGTACAGCCCCCGAAGGATGGTATAAATATCCAAATGGCCCTTGGCAGAAATAAGAATCCCCACCCCTGCTCCACAGGATATCTGCCAGGACACCATGTCTCTCCATCAAGGGGACTTTACAAAACCACAGCCAGGAACACTGTACAGGACAGCTAGCAGGGCACCATGGCTCCATGAAGAGGGCCACAGGTTTGACATTCTACAGGATGCCAAATTAAGGAACACGGCCCTAGCTGGAAGATCTGCTCCATTGACCATCACTGAACCCCTGGATATGTTTGGGAAACCAGGATTGTGACCCACCAGTCACCTGTCTCCATGGTGACGTTCGGATAGGACAGGTTGCGACCCTCTGGTCACCTGGCCAAGTGCCTCAATAGACTGTCAGCTTCCTAAGCTTGTTGTTATCTCCTCTCTGTGTGTCCAACAAAGGCGGGGTGCCACGGGTGGGGGTATTCGGATCTGATTTGCCCTGGTCCATGCGGTCTCGGGCCAGCTGATGAGAGCACCCACAGACCTCAAATCTCTCTACATATGTACTTTAATGTTTGGGTTAATTATCAAATAGTAGCCAGACTCTATATTACAAAGGGACCAAAAATATATAACAACAAGCGGGTTCCCAAATAACTGATGCTAAAATATAACCTTTACTAGTTTATAGCCTAAAAAAAGTGCAACCATATAGTGCTAACAAAAGTGCTGGGTGCAAACATACAAACGAAAGACACATTAAAAGTGTCACCGCCAGAGGATTATATCCGATTACCTATTAATAACCGGTATCCCACAAATACCAAGGAAACATTCTTGGATAAATCACTACGGGACCAAACGGAGAACCAGTCCCGATGTCTCATACACAAATGTATCCATTAAGCCTTAAAGGGAACCTGTCACCCCGTTTTTTGAAGATGAGCTAAAAATAGCGTTAAATAGGGGCAGAGCTGGGCGTTACATTAGTGTCTTTGTGTGCCTTTATTACCCACCTATGCTGCCGAAATACCTTTGTAAAGTCGCCGTTTTCTGCTGTTAATTATCAAAACAGGGTCACCTTCCAATAAGACAATGACCCAAAGCACACAGAGGATAGCAGGGGATCCGCAAATCCAGGTGTGAAAAACTTGTTGCATCATTCCCAAGAAGACTCATGGCTGTACTAGCTCAAAAGGGTCTGAATACTTATGACCATGTGATATTTCAGTTTTTCTTTTTTAATGAATTTGCAAACATTTCTACATTTCTGTTTTTTTTCCAGTCAAGATGGGGTGCAGAGTATACATAAATGAGAAAAAAAAATTAACTTTTTTGAATTTACGAAATGGCTGCAATGAAACAAAGAGTGAAAAATTTAAAGGGGTCTGTTAGGGGTCGAGTACCCACCTCTGCACAGGGGGACTCTCAAACCATCTCCACTGCGGTCTCCCATTTTTCTCCAGCCGCAGTGGAGACGTCGGTCCCAGTGTCTGGCTCAGCCTGATACTGTGCGGATGGTTACTGCTGCCTTTCCAGGCTCAGCCATTGTAGCCAGTACTGGTCAGCGGCGAGCAGACGTCTCTGGGACTAATCCAGCTTTTCCCCTTTTGAGCATGCCCTTTTGAGCAAGATCTCTCATTGGAGGTCGGGGGTCACATGCTCAGGTGGCAGCTCCCATTGGTCCTCTAGGAAGGTCCTGAAGTTGCTCAGGTACTGTAGCAGCTAACATTGGTCCTCTAGGAAGGTCCTGAAGTTGCTGCAGCTATAAAAGGTTCGCATGGCCGCACGGCCATGCGCTAGTATCAGCTTATGTTATGAGCTTTAGCTACTCAGTGGTCTTGTCTGCTTGTGGTCAGGGTCCGGCTGAAATAAGCTACTAGAATACCCGCACCTCCGGTGAGGAGTTTGTATGGTGAATTCAGGGCTGGCGTAAAGCCATTAGAATTCCGGTTCCACCGGAGAGGAGGTGTTGGTGTGCTTGCTACTCCCTGACCACTGATTGCTTTTGCTCTGTTAGGCAGCTGTGTTTCCCTGTGACTCTAACAGGGCACAGTGTTTTCCCTTCTGTTCGACTCTGTGAAGTAACAGAGTTCGCTTCTACCGCCATATTGTGCCACCGTTTGCTAGCAGCAGGTTGGTCTCCTGCATGGTGGACCCCGGGCTGTGAACGCACCAATAATAATATCTAAATATACTCGGTGCGTTCCGCCAGCCCTAACAGGGTCTGAATACTTTCTGTACCTACTGTATATAGTGGCTTAAATGAAGCTATTTATCTCCTACATAGTAGTAATTCACCTGTTTGAATAGCAGTTTGTTTATCACAGTCCAGTTTTCCATTGACAACATTCTTGTGTTATAATTTGTTCAGATCTTCAGCTCATAAATACATCCATAAAAAAAGGATTAAAGAACTTAGTTTTCTTCACAGAAGAAGTGGAATGTCTATGTAATTGTGGAAATAAATAAATGAGTCCTATGCTAACAAGGGTGTGTTTTTAAACTTCAGGAATCCTTTGAGCTAGTCCTCATAAGCAGGGTGGTTCAGGGCAGTTGTAGTTGACAACTCCCTACGACACAGTGCCTCCATCCAATTTTTGCTGGGAACTCTGAAGGGATGCAAAAGGATCTTTCTCTTCGGCTAGGGGTCGAAGGGAGCAAATAAAGTGGCAGGATCCTCCCCTGAGGTAGGCCAAGAGGTAGGCCAAGATACTGTGTCCAGTATACTCTTTTCTGTGCTCTCGAATGGAAGGCTTTCTGTGTTCTGTAATGGAAGCTCACACACATCTTCTTTTAGCCATGTAATACTTCTCTACTCTGTCTCCTTGCTCAGCCAATTAGTATGTAAAGGGAACCTGTCACCCCGTTTTTTCAATATGAGCTAAAAATAGCGTTCACTAATTGTAACCTCTGTGTCCCTGAAGTCTCAGTATGCAAATTTGCATATCGAGACTTCCGGGGCACAGAGGTTACAGTGAAAAACCGACGCATGCGCAATGATGTGCTGTATGCTTTGCCCACAGTTGGGCAAAGCATACTGAGCAGGCGCTAGAGCCAAATCCACTGCACAACTGCAAAAAAAGAGCGCGATCTGTGCTATTCACAGATCAAGTTACGTCTGACACGCCGAGGAGCGGGGGGAGAAACAGCGATTTGGCTAAGCCCATCGTACTGGACGGGGGTGATTGACAGCCGAAAACGGCGGGTTTACTAAGGTATTATGGCAGCAAAGGTGGGGAATCAGGCTATAATAAAGGCACTATTGTAAAGCACAGCTCAGGCCCTATTGAACGCCATTTTTAGCTCATATTGTAAAAACGGGGTGACAGGTTCCCTTTAACTCTGCTACTCCTCCTCTTCCAGGTTGCAAAGAGAAGCAAAGGCTTCTAGGAACTGTAGTCCAGGGCACCGCAGTAAAAGAAGTATTAATGCCATTTTTTCCTGCTTGGCATCAGCCTCAATAACCTTCCCCTACAGGGGCTACATACGGACAGTTGATAGCATTGTTACTATACACAGTGGTAAAGGTCTGCCAGAGCTAAACTCCCTCTTACTACTGAACTCATTCATGATTCATAGAGGTGGTACTTTCTCTTTGATGTTTGAGGGCAGGGATTATAGCAATAAGAACAATTATTTTATTTATATAGCACCAACAAATTTGACAGCACTTGACAATTAAGCGGGAACATATGTTTTTAAAGTGAACCTGTCTTCAGGATTGTGCATAGTAACCTACACACAGTGTCAGGTCGGCGTCGTTATTCTGAATAAAAAGATACCTTGATTGATGAAATCCACTTTGTTGTGTTTCTTAATCTTTATTTTCAGTTTTGTGTTAAAGAGATTCTCGTGCCCTAAGGCGGGGTTCATGTATGTAGTTCTATGATTATATATTCATAATGCAGACTGCTGACAGGTCACTGATCCCTCAGTGAACTGCCCCCTAGTTTGCATAATGAATATACTAATGTGTGTATTTGAAAAAAAGCACGTCACTTAATCAAAATGGCGGCGCCTGTACACTTTCTCTTATCGGTTAGTGCCTATTATCTTCCTGTGTTTCAAAGGGAAAAAAATCACCATCAATAAGGCGGCGTTGGGTGCGCCTGTGTATTAGCATCTATCGTTTTCCGATAAACGCTACTGCGCAAACGCCGCTGCCGGATCCTTGTTGCTGCAGCCCAAAAAAAGTACAATACAACAAAATGGCAGCGGTGCTAGCACAGTAGCATCTCTCGGTATGCTACTGCACAAGCGCCTCCGCCGGCTCCTTGTTGCTGCAGTCAAAAAAATAAATTTACAGTATGACAAAATGGTACCAGAGGCGGCGCATAAATGCGCAGCGTCAAACCCACAGCAACTCCAGATTGTGGGCACATTCATTAAGAGTTTTTCAGTTTTAAAAGTGACTTAAATGTCAGATTCTGGAGATGTTTTTATGATGCAGGTAATCTGAGTGATTGATTGTATATAGGGAATAAAGGAATGTTCTGTGTTAAATATGACCCCAAGGACGTTATGGTTGAACCACCCAAGGCAATTGCAATATCAGTGATAGGTTAGAGTCATCTCACAGTTGCAAGATATCCCGTAATTAGGGGCTCCTTCCCTATCCGTAAAGATAGGAGCGCCCTAGCTATCCCTGCTCTCTGGATTATTTCTGAAGATGAAGATGCCGGGGCCACCTGCCTTACTGAGCTCCTGAATCAGCCCTTATCTGTCCCCTCCCCAACCCAGGGAAGAGAGGAGTTGTAGTGTATGAGAATACACAAACCAGACTAACAAAGGAAGACGTACAGAGGTAAATGAAAATGCCAATCATACAAATAGTGAGTAGAACGACCAAGTAAAGAAGTTTCTTTTCAATCTATAACAAGTGTCTATCTTGGTCTGAGCGCGCTAATGAGCCGTACCTTTCCTTCCTTGCAATTTACACCCTTATGGGTGAGCGGCTGAGTGCAGCACGGTCCCAGCAGACCACCTACCAACCTGTTAGGACCTGTAAGGCGTAGGACCTGCGGTGACATCAGCATCACGTGTCGATCCACATGACAGGTCAACCCCCGAACATGGAAGCGGGGATGGCGAATGGTGCATGGTAAGCACCGCAGGCTCTGCAAACGTGGTTATGCCGGTAGCATAACCATGGCAGGTTAGTGTACTTTGTTCTCAGTCTCCTCCATTTGACCGCCGGGTATCACACCAAGACCGCCTTTTTCTCTCTTTTCCATTTTTGTTTCCAATCACACAGATAGGCACTCACAAACAACAGAGTGGAACAACAGGAAGTAAAGGAAGGAAAAATCAAATAGGAGAGGATGAGAATATGCACACAGACAAATCACCAAGCAACAGTCTTTAGAACAACAATCCAAACACCTCCTCAAACAACCTAACCTCCAGCTCCTTAACCAGTCAGTGTAAAACTAACTCTAGCAATGTTGTAAATCATTAGAAGGAAGAAGTGGCAGCACTCACCGATCTTCAAAGCACAAACCCGTTGAAGCGCTCAAGCAGCGCGAAACGGCCGTCGTTTGAGCTTGTACACTCCTTTGTATATGCACCCCCGAGCCGTGAAGATTTTAATGCAATAAAGATTCATCCGCTTTGAAGATTGGTGAGTGCTGCCACTTCTTCCTTCTAATGATTTACAACAGTGTGTCTTCTGGGCTCGGCACCCGAGATCAGCTGGCCAGCGTCTGCTGACAGCCGGCGTGTTCGCAAGGCTTGGAATTGGATGGTGTGGTCAGCTGTTTTCTGCTTCAGTAACTCTAGCAATGCCTGCTTGCTAGAAGTGACTACCGTATTTTTCGGACTATAAGATGCAATTTTTCCCAAAAACTTTTTTGGGGAAAATAGGGGTGCATCTTATATTCGGAATATACTTACAATTACCGTGGCGGTGGTCCTGGTCCGACTCTGCAGCTTCCCTTCCTAGGCTGGTGCGGCCCTTTGTTGTGGTGGTGGCCTGTTGGGACGGGGGCGGCGGTGGTGTGTAGGGCGGCAGGGCTCCGTCGGCACTTCATGAATGCCGGGAGGCACACACAGATCCATTCCTGCGATGCGGTGGCCTCCGGGAAAATGGCTGCCAGGTGCAGCGCATGCTCAGATTCAGATCTCGACAACAAGATCTCATCTCCCGAGATCTCGTTGCCGAGATCTGAATCTGAACACGTGCTGCTCGGCCATTTTTCTGGAGGCCACCGCATTGCAGGAATGGATCTGCGCAGGCCTCTGGGCATTCACAAAATGCCAGCGAATCCCCACCGCCCCACAGACCACCATGGCCCCCATCCCACAGAGCACCGCCGCCCAACAGGCCACCGCCATCCCACAGGCCACCGCAGCCCCACAGGCCATTGCAACCCCACAAAGCACTGCAGCCCCACAGAGCTCCACAGCCCCACAGAGCCCCACAGCCCCACAGAGCACCTGTCTACCTGCCACACCACAGAGCAGCACCACCGCACCAGCCTGGGATGGGATTTACCAGAGGCCACCGCACCAGCTTGGACCACCGAACAACCCCTGTGACCACTCCTCCACCTGTGCCGAAACCCCTCCCCGGTAAGCTGACTTTGGACTGTAAGATGTACCCCCATTTGACACATTTTTTCCCCCTATTTTCCTTCTGAAAATTTGGGGTGCATCTTATGGTCCGGTGCGTCTTATAGTCCGAAAAAAATACGGTATATATAGCAGAGATGAGTAGCCATCACTGAACAACAGGAAAGTTTCCAGGAGCTCTCAACTGAACAGATTAACCCCTGTAAAGCTAGCAGAAACCTGCACTGTTTAATATGAAGATGAAGTGCTTTTAATCAATGCAGGAGTGCAAGAAATCAGACAGCGCGGACTTCTGGCTTATCTCTGTCATGGTAAACTCATGACAGTTAGTAGAGGGAGGAAACACAAGAAGTTCAGTTTTGGAGAGATTTAGTTTCAGAGGGAGGACATGATGTTAGATACAGCAAACAGACAAACCCTGGTATTTTGCATTAAGGTGGTGGTGAGGTGTATAATTGGGTGTCATCAGGATAGAGACCATACTAGAAACCAAATCTGCTGATGGTTTGTCCAATAGGGGCAGTGTATAGAGAGAAGAGGAGGGGGCCTAGGACTGAACCCTAAGGAACAGTAACAGTAAGGGTAAGAGGAGGGGAAGAAGAGCCAGAAAAATGGCGGTCAGAGAGCTAGGAAGAATCATAGAATCATAGAATGTTAGAGTTGAAAGGGACCTCAAGGGTCATTGTGTCCAATCCCCTGCTCAATGCAGGATTCAATAAACCATCTCAGACAGATGTCTGTCCAGCCTCTGTTTGAAGACTTCAATTGAAGGAGAACTCACCACCTCTCATGGCAACCTGTTCCACTCATTGATCACCCTCACTGTCAAAAAGTTTTTTCGAATATCTAATCTATATTTTCTCCCTATCAGTTTTATTCCATTGCTTCTTGTGTTTCCATGTGCAAATGAGAATAAGGATGATCCCTCTACACTGTGACATACCTTCAGATATTTGTAAACAGCTCTTAAGTCTCCTCTTAGCCTTCTTTTCTGCATGCTAAACATTCCCAAATCCTTTAACCGTTCCTCGTAGGATATACTTTGCAGTCCCCTCACCATCCTGTTAGCTCTTCTCTGAACTTGCTCCAGTTTTTCAATGTTTCTATGCTTCTCTTCACACATCCTAGAATTGTGTTTGCCTTTTCTTCTGCTGCATCATACCGTTGACTCATGTGCAGTCTGTAATCTATTAGTATACCCAAGTCTTTTTCACACGTGCTGTTACTTAGTTATATTCCTCCCATTCTATAGATGTAATTTTCATTTTTCTTGCCCATATGTAGAATCTTGCATTTCTCCCTGTTAAATACCATTTTATTAGTCGCTGCCCATTGTTCAAGCTTATCTAGATCCTCCTTTCTCTAGTGTTAGCTATCCCTCATAGCTTTGCAGGAAGAAAACCAGGAGAGAACAGTGTCCTTCAAGCTGATAGAGCGGAGCATAGTGAGGAGGAGCTTGTAGTCCACAGTATCAAATGATGCAGAGGGATCCAGGAGAAACAGCAGGGAGTAGTGGCCATTAAATTTATCTATCACTAGATCGTTAGATACTTTAATAAGGGTAACTTCAGTAGAAAGTGGAAACCAGATTGTGAAGGGTCAAGA
Source organism: Ranitomeya variabilis (assembly GCF_051348905.1). Taxonomy (NCBI): domain Eukaryota; kingdom Metazoa; phylum Chordata; class Amphibia; order Anura; family Dendrobatidae; genus Ranitomeya; species Ranitomeya variabilis. Next base: position 657,695,973 of record NC_135234.1, read on the forward strand.
AGAGAGTTAGCAGAGAGATAGCGGATTAGAGGAGAGTGGACTAAGGGTTTCAGGAGTTTAGAGATGAATTGAAGATTAGAGACAGGTCTGTATTTAGCAGTGCTGTTTTCATCGAGGGATTTTCTTTTTAGTAAAAAGGTTATAACGCCATTTTTTAATAAAGAGGAAAGGATAATGGAAGTAAGAGAGAGGTTAAATATTTTAGTTATGTGAGGGACTGTATGAGATGTGAGAGAATAGGATCACTGGTGCAGGTTGTAGGGTGAGAAGAAGCGAAGAGCCTGGTAAGTTCTTCTTTGGTAACAGGTTCGAAGGTGGAAAGTGAGATGAGGTGCAGTAGGGAAGGGGATCCAGGCTCTGAGTGGATCGTATTAAAATGTCCTGACAAATATGGTTGATGTGTAAGAGACAATCACTCTAATATAGAATGGGCCACTTAAAAAAATGTTTAGTATTCAGACAATGTTTTATTGCTTCGTGGCTACAATAAATAATTTAGTCATTATGTGGAGTGTCTTTTGGTACAATGTCTAAAGAATGGAGGGTCTTTTCATCCTCTTTAACCCTGCTGTTCTGTTCGGGTCATAGTGACCCAGGAGCAATACAAGTGTATAGTACATGAGAACAGAACAACAGGGTTAATGATGAATCTGTTATGATTGAACTGGTGGTTAGGAGCACTAGAAATGACCAGATGAGCAAACTAGTAATACAGGACGAGCTCTGGGAAGTGGGAGCTCTGCTGACCGCAAGTCCTAATCCTATCAAACAACAACTAGAAATAGCCGTGGAGCATTCCTGACTCTGCCTAGACGCCTCTTCACAGCCTAAGAGCTAACTACCCCTAAAGATAGAAAATACAGCCTACCTTGCCTCAGAGAAATTCCCCAAAGAAATAGGCAGCCCCCACATATATTGACTGTGAGTTAAGATGGAAGTCACAAACACAGAAATGAAACAGGTTTCAGCATAGGAGGCCAGACTTAACTAAACAGACTGAGGATAGAAAAGGTATCTTTGCGGTCAGCATAAAACACTAACAAAAAACCACGCAGAGTGTGCAAAAGAAACCGACTCACGGCGCGGTGGTGCCACTCTGCATCCCAGAGCTTCCAGCTAACAGAACAAAATCATGATAGCAAGCTGGACAAAAACAATGATAACAAATAAGCTAGCAGAAACTTAGCTTTTGCTGAAGTAGACAGGACATCAGAAAGATCCAAGAGAACTGAACCAGTACTAGGACATTGACAGCTGGCATCAAGTAACGATCTGAGTGGAGTTAAATAGAGCAGCCAGCCAAGGCCTCAACGAGATCAGCTGGAGAATGAATCTCAGAACCAGCAGCTCCACTCACAGCCACCAGAGGGAGTCCATGAACAGAACTCGCCGAAGTACCATTCATAACCACAGGAGGGAGCTCGAGAACAGAATTCACAACAGTACCCCCCCCTTGAGGAGGGGTCACCGAACCCTCACCAGAGCCTCCAGGCCGATCCGGACGTGCCAAATGAAAGGCACGAACAAGATCGGCAGCATGAACATCAGAGGCAACCACCCAGGAATTATCCTCCTGACCATAACGTTTCCACTTGACTAGGTACTGAAGTTTCCGTCTCGAAATACGTGAATCCAAAATCTTCTCCACCACATACTCCAACTCCCCCTCAACCAACACCGGGGCAGGAGGATCAACGGAGGGAACCATAGGAGCCACATATCTCCGCAATAACGACCTATGGAACACATTATGGATGGTGAAAGAAGCTGGAAGGTCCAAACGAAATGACACAGGATTAAGAATTTCCAAAATCTTATAAGGACCAATGAAACGAGGCTTAAACTTAGGAGACGAAACCTTCATAGGAACAAAATGAGACGACAACCAAACCAAATCCCCAACACGAAGTCGGGGACCAACACAGCGACGGCGGTTAGCGAAACGTTGAGCCTTCTCCTGGGACAATGTCAAATTGTCCACTACGTGAGTCCAAATTCGCTGCAACCTGTCCACCACAGAATCCACACCAGGACAGTCCGAAGGCTCAACCTGCCCTGAAGAAAAACGAGGGTGGAAACCAGAATTACAGAAAAAAGGCGAAACCAAAGTGGCCGAGCTGGCCCGATTATTAAGGGCGAACTGTCATGATCTCTGCAGGCAGAGATCATAGCAAGCCTATAAAGGGACAAGCTCTCGGAAGATGGAACTATACTGACCATGAACTAAGCCTGCCGCGCAACTAGAAATAGCCAGGTAGCATTTCCTATTTATCGCTAGATGCCCAGCTCTGGCCTAAGACCTAAATAGCTAGCAGAGGGAAATATAAGACCTGGCTCACCTCTAGAGAAATATTCCAAAGAAGACAGTAGCCCCCCACATATAATGACGGTGAGTTCAGATGAAACAACAAACGCAGCAGGAAAATAGTCTTAGCAAATTTGAGGTCCGCTTACTAGATAGCAGAAGACAGATAGTATACTTTCATGGTCAGCAGAAAAACACTAACAAAACACCATCCAGAGATTACCTTAAACTCTGGCATTAACTCATAACGCCAGAGTAGCAATCCCTGATCAACGAGAGCTTTCCAGACACAGTAACAAAACTTCAGCTGTGAACTGGAACAAATAGGCAAAACAAAACATGGACAAAAGTCCAACTTATCTAGTAGTTGTCTAGAAGCAGGAACAAGCACTGAGAGGCATCAGATAACATTGCTGACCGGCAAGAAACCACCAGAGAAATGAGCTTAAATAGCGACACCCACTACTGATGGAACCAGGTGAAACAGGAAAGAGGATGACAAGTCCAATTCCACAAGCGGCCACCGGGGGAGCCCAGAATCCAAATTCACAACAGCGAACTCAGCCAAAGGCAAGAAGGACACCCAATCATCCTGATCAGCAGAAACAAAGCATCTCAGATATGTTTCCAAAGTCTGATTGGTTCGTTCGGCTTGGCCATTTGTCTGAGGATGGAAAGCTGAAGAAAAAGACAAATCAATGCCCATCTTAGCACAAAAGGACCGCCAAAATCTTGAAACAAACTGGGAACCTCTGTCCGACACGATGTTCTCCGGAATGCCATGCAAACGAACCACATGCTGGAAAAACAATGGAACCAAATCAGAGGAGGAAGGCAATTTAGGCAAAGGTACCAAATGGACCATCTTAGAGAAGCGATCACAAACCACCCAGATAACTGACATCCTCTGAGAGACAGGGAGATCCGAAATAAAATCCATGGAAATATGCGTCCAGGGCCTTTTCGGGACCGGCAAGGGGAAAAGCAACCAACTGGCACGAGAACAGCAGGGCTTAGCCCGAGCACAAGTCCCACAGGACTGCACAAAAGAACGCACATCTCGTGACAAGGAAGGCCACCAAAAGGATCTAGCCACCAAATCTCTGGTACCAAAGATTCCAAGATGACCAGCCAACACCAAACAATGAACCTCAGAGATAACTCTACTAGTCCATCTATCAGGGACAAACAGCTTCTCCGCTGGACAACGGTCAGGTCTATCAGCCTGAAACTCCTGCAGCACCCGCCGCAAATCAGGGGAGATGGCAGACAAAATTTCCCCCTCTTTGAGAATACCAGCCGGCTCAGGAACTCCCGGAGAATCAGGCACAAAACTCCTTGAAAGGGCATCAGCCTTCACATTCTTAGAACCCGGAAGGTACGAAACCACAAAATTGAAGCGGGAGAAAAACAGCGACCATCGAGCCTGTCTAGGATTCAACCGCTTGGCAGACTCGAGATAAGTCAGATTCTTGTGATCCGTCAAGACCACCACGCGATGCTTGGCTCCTTCAAGCCAATGTCGCCACTCCTCAAACGCCCACTTCATAGCCAACAACTCTCGATTGCCCACATAATAATTGCGCTCAGCAGGCGAAAACTTTCTAGAAAAGAAAGCACATGGTTTCATCACAGAGCCATCAGAACCTCTTTGAGACAAAACAGCCCCTGCTCCAATCTCAGAAGCATCCACCTCGACCTGAAACGGGAGCGAAACATCTGGCTGACACAACACAGGGGCAGAAGAAAAACGACGCTTCAGCTCCTGAAAAGCCTCAACGGCCGCAGAGGACCAATTGACCACATCAGCACCTTTCTTGGTCAAATCAGTCAATGGTTTAACAACACTAGAAAAATTAGCGATGAAGCGACGGTAAAAATTAGCAAAGCCCAGGAATTTCTGAAGGCTCTTCACAGAAGTAGGCTGAGCCCAATCATAAATGGCCTGAACTTTAACAGGGTCCATCTCGATAGTAGAAGGGGAAAAAATGAAACCCAAAAATGAAACCTTCTGAACTGCAAAGAGACATTTAGACCCCTTCACAAACAAGGAATTAGCACGAAGGACCTGGAACACCATTCTGACCTGCTTCACATGAGACTCCCAATCGTCCGAAAAGACCAAAATATCATCCAAATATACAATCATGAATCTATCCAGGTACTTTCGGAAGATGTCATGCATAAAGGACTGAAACACAGATGGAGCATTAGAAAGCCCGAATGGCATCACCAAGTACTCAAAATGGCCCTCGGGCGTATTAAATGCTGTTTTCCATTCGTCGCCCCGTTTAATACGCACAAGATTATACGCCCCTCGAAGATCTATCTTGGTGAACCAGCTAGCCCCCTTAATCCGAGCAAACAAATCAGACAGTAGCGGCAAAGGGTACTGAAATTTGACGGTGATTTTATTGAGAAGGCGGTAATCTATACAAGGTCTCAGAGAACCATCCTTCTTGGCCACAAAAAAGAACCCTGCTCCCAACGGTGATGACGACGGGCGAATATGCCCTTTCTCCAAGGACTCCTTTATATAACTCCGCATTGCAGCGTGTTCTGGCACAGATAAATTGAACAGTCGGCCCTTCGGAAACTTACTACCAGGAATCAAATTAATAGCACAATCGCAGTCCCTATGAGGAGGTAGGGAACTGGATTTGGGCTCATCAAATACATCCCGGTAATCTGACAAGAACTCAGGGACTTCAGAAGGATGGGAAGACGAAATAGACAACAAACGGACATCCCCATGTACCCCTTGACAACCCCAGCTGGATACAGACATTGATCTCCAATCCAATACTGGATTATGGACCTGTAGCCATGGCAAACCCAAAACGACCACATCATGCAGATTATGCAACACCAAAAAGCGAATATCCTCCTGATGTGCAGGAGCCATGCACATGGTCAATTGAGTCCAGTACTGAGGCTTATTCTTGGCCAAAGGTGTAGCATCAATTCCTCTCAGTGGAATAGAATACTGTAAGGGCTCCAAGAAAAAACCACAGCGCCTGGGCAAACTCCAAGTCCATCAAATTCAGGGCAGCGCCTGAATCCACAAATGCCATAACAGAATAGGATGACAAAGAGCAAATCAGAGTAACGGACAAAAGAAATTTTGGCTGTACCGTACCAATGGTGGCAGACCTAGCGAACCGTTTAGTGCTCTTAGGACAATCAGAGATAGCATGAGTGGAGTCACCACAGTAAAAACACAGCCCATTCTGACGTCTGTACTCTTGCCGTTCAGCTCTGGTCAAGGTCCTGTCACATTGCATAGGCTCAGGCCTCTGCTCAGAAAACACCGCCAAATGGTGCACATTTTTGCGCTCACGTAAGCGTCGATCGATCTGAATGGCCAAGGACATATACTCATTCAGACCAGCAGGCGTGGAGAATCCCACCATAACATCCTTAAGGGCTTCAGAAAGACCCTTTCTGAAAAATGCCGCCAGGGCACATTCATTCCACTGAGTCAGCACAGACCACTTTCTAAACTTCTGACAATATACCTCCGCTTCATCCTGACCCTGACACAAAGCCAGCAAAATTTTCTCTGCCTGATCCACTGAATCTGGTTCATCATAAAGCAATCCAAGCGCCAGAAAAAACGCATCTACATTACGCAATGCAGGATCTCCTGGCACAAGGGAAAATGCCCAGTCTTGAGGGTCGCCACGCAGCAAAGAAATATTGATTTTTACTTGCTGAATGGGGTCACCAGAGGAGCGGGGTTTCAAAGCAAAAAACAGTCTACAATTATTTTTGAAATTCCGGAACTTAGATCTATCCCCAGAAAACAAATCAGGAATTGGAATTCTGAGTTCTAACATCGGGTTTTGAACTACATAATCTTGAATGCCTTGTACCCTTGCAGTGAGTTGATCCACACAAGAGGACAGACCTTGAATGTCCATATCTACACCTGTGTCCTGAACCACCCAGAGATTTAGGAGAAAAGAGAAACAAAACACACTGCAGAGGAAAAAAAAAAAAATGGTCTCAGAACTTCTCTTATCCCTCTATTGAGATGCATTAACACTTTGCTGGCCAGCTGTACTGTTATGATTGAACTGGTGGTTAGGAGCACTAGAAATGACCAGATGAGCAAACTAGTAATACAGGACGAGCTCTGGGAAGTGGGAGCTCTGCTGACCGCAAGTCCTAATCCTATCAAACAACAACTAGAAATAGCCGTGGAGCGTTCCTGACTCTGCCTAGATGCCTCTTCACAGCCTACCTTGCCTCAGAGAAATTCCCCAAAGAAATAGGCAGCCCCCACATATATTGACTGTGAGTTAAGATGGAAGCCACAAACACAGAAATGAAACAGGTTTCAGCATAGGAGGCCAGACTTAACTAAACAGACTGAGGATAGAAAAGGTATCTTTGCGGTCAGCATAAAACACTAACAAAAAACCACGCAGAGTGTGCAAAAGAAACCACCGCACCGACTCACGGCGCGGTGGTGCCACTCTGCATCCCAGAGTTTCCAGCTAACAGAACAAAATCATGATAGCAAGCTGGACAAAAACAATGATAACAAATAAGCTAGCAGAAACTTAGCTTTTGCTGAAGTAGACAGGACATCAGAAAGATCCAAGAGAACTGAACCAGTACTAGGACATTGACAGCTGGCATCAAGTAACGATCTGAGTGGAGTTAAATAGAGCAGCCAGCCAAGGCCTCAACGAGATCAGCTGGAGAATGAATCTCAGAACCAGCAGCTCCACTCACAGCCACCAGAGGGAGTCCATGAACAGAACTCGCCGAAGTACCATTCATAACCACAGGAGGGAGCTCGAGAACAGAATTCACAACAGAATCCTAATAACATCAGCAGCATCATTCATGAATGTGTGATTCTTCACAATTGCACTAGGAGAATGCAACGTTTGATAGTTACTGAGCGCAATGGATTTTTTTTCCTACCTCAGTACTCCATGCTCAGTCAGTTGAGAAGATTTATTTCTTTTCATGTCACAGCCCTGCTCTGGTAGCCTATCAGTATGTGTGCTTACGATGCAGCTCCTCTGTCAGTTGAGACACAGGTATCAGGAGCTGTGTTTCTTTAGACTGCCACCTGTACTGACTCGTAACTAGGATAGGCTGCCTATTGAATTATTATTATTAAATTATTATTTAATCTTGAACCTTTCTTGTGTGATGTAGGATTTTAGTCATCTTTGACAGATTTTTCATTTCATAATATGCCAAATTTTTTTATTGGTGAAAGGTCTGGACTGCAGGTGACCATTCCATCACCAGAACTCTTCTTCTGTGAAGCCATACTGTTGTGATGGTTGCAGGACGGGGTTTAGCATTCTCTTGATAAAATTTTCAGGGCATTCCCTGAAATAGATATTGTCTGGATAGGAGCATATCTTGTTATAAAACCTTTATATAATGCTAAGTATTGATAGTGCCATTCAAGAAGTGTAAGCTGCCCATTCCATAGGCACTAATGAAACTCCATAATGTCAGAGATGTAGGCTTTTTAACTGTGTGCTGATAATAAGCTGAATGTTCCCTCTCCTCTTGAGTCCGCAGGACATGGTATTCATGGTTTCCATAAAGAATAAAGAATCAATTTCTAAATGAGTTAACTTTTTCAACTCAAATAGAAAATTATCTAACTTTGAACTTCTGATCTGTGTTGTATGTTCTGTGGTGAATAACATTACATTCTTGTTTTCTTCATATTTTACACTGTGCCCCAACTGTTTTAGAATTGGGGTTGTACAAAACATTTGGTATATGTCACCATTTTCTGACATCTGCAACTTTTTCATTTTTCCGTTGATGGAGCTGTATGAGGTTTTTTTATTGTGTGGCAAGATTATGATTTTTTTAAACCATTTTAATAATAATAACTTATTTCTATAGCGACAAGATATTCCGCAGCACTTTAAAATTCAGAGGGAATGTGTACTGACAATATTAGACTGTTATGGTCTGGTGGCCTAAAAGCAGCATGAGATGTACTCTGGAGAAGGTGGTACCTGTACTGACCACAGACCCTGAACTTAACACCGCAACTAGAAGTAGCCGTGGAATGTACCTAGCGCTCCCTAGACATCTCGACATAGCCGGAGGACTAATTACCCCTAGAGATAGAAAAGGGAAAACTATCTTGCCTCAGAGAAAATCCAAAAAGGATAGACAGCCCCCCACAAATATTGACTGTGAGAGGAGAGGGAAAAAACATACACAGACTGAAATGAGAATTTAGCAAAGGAGGCCACTTCTAGCTAAATAGAAAGGATAGGACAGAGTACTATGCGGTCAGTATTAAAACACTAGAAAATATCCACCACAGAAAATACAAAGTCTCCACAGCTAACTAAAGATATGGAGGGTATATCTGCATCTCCAGAGATACCAGCTTGGCTAAACAAATCCTTATACAGACCAAGCTGGACAAGACAAAAACATGAAAAAGAACTGAACAATAAGGCCACAGCATGTGGACAGCAAAAATCAAGGCCAGAACTTATCTTTGTTGAAATGAACTGCAAAGCAGAAGAGACCAGGCAGGGATGTGAATCCTCCAGGAACAATGGACAACTGGCACTGACTAAAGGGTGAAGCAAGACTAAATAGCCCAGTCAAAATTGCAAAAAGTGAACACACCTGATAAATGCTGCGATTCAGAGACAGCAGCGCTACCACTTACAACCACCGGAGGGAGCCCAAGAGCAGAATTCACAACAGTAAAAATCAAAACGGGAGAAAAACAGGGACCATCGGGCCTGTCTAGGATTCAGCCGTTTGGCAGACTCGAGATAAATCAGATTCTTATGATCGGTCAAGACCACAATACGGTGCTTGGTCCCCTCAAGCCAATGTCGCCAGTCCTCAAATGCCCACTTCATAGCCAACAACTCACGATTGCCGACATCATAATTGCGTTCCGCAGGCGAAAACTTTCGAGAAAAGAAGGCACACGGTTTCATCAAGGAACCATCAGAATTCCTCTGAGACAAAACGGCCCCTGCCCCAATCTCAGAAGCGTTAACCTCAACCTGAAAAGGAAGAGAAACATCCGGCTGACGCAACACAGGGGCAGAAGTAAATCGGCGTTTAAGCTCCTGAAAGGCAGAAACAGCCGCAGAGGACCAATTCGTCACATCAGCGTCTTTCTTCGTCAAATCGGTCAGGGGTTTAACCACACTGGAGAAGTTGGCAATGAAACGGCGATAAAAATTAGCAAAGCCCAAAAATTTCTGAAGGCTCTTCACGGATGTGGGCTGGATCCAATCATGAATGGCCTGAACCTTAACCGGATCCATTTCTATAGATGAGGGAGAAAAAATGAAGCCTAAAAAAGAAATCTTCTGTACTCCAAAGAGGCACTTAGACCCCTTCACAAACAAGGCATTATCACAAAGGATCTGAAATAAAAAATCAAAATATCATCCAAATATACAATCATGAATTTATCAAGATAATTCCGAAATATATCATGCATGAAGGACTGAAACACAGATGGAGCATTAGAGAGTCCGAATGGCATCACAAGGTATTCAAAATGGCCTTCGGGCGTATTAAACGCAGTTTTCCATTCGTCACCCTGCTTAATACGAACAAGATTATATGCCCCTCGAAGATCAATCTTAGTAAACCAACTAGCCCCCTTAATCCTAGCAAACAGATCAGAAAGCAAAGGCAAAGGGTATTGGAATTTGACCGTGATCTTATTCAAGAGGCGATAATCAATACAGGGTCTCAAGGAGCCATCTTTTTTGGCAACAAAAAAAAAACCTGCTCCCAATGGTGAAGAAGATGGCCGAATATGCCCCTTCTCCAAGGACTCCTTAACATAGCTCCGCATGGCGGTATGTTCTGGCACAGACAGGTTGAAAAGTCGGCCCTTAGGGAACTTACAGCCTGGAATCAAGTCAATAGCACAATCACAGTCCCTATGCGGTGGAAGGGAACTGGACTTGGGCTCATTGAATACATCCTGGAAATCTGACAAAAACTCAGGAATTTCAGAAGAGGGGGAGGAGGCAATTGACATCAAAGGAGCGTCACCATGAACCCCCTGACAACCCCAACTAGTCACAGACATAGATTTCCAATCTAATACCGGATTATGCACCTGCAACCATGGGAAACCCAGCACAATAGCATCATGCAAATTATGCAACACCAGAAAACGACAATCTTCCTGATGGGCTGGCGCCATGCACATGGTCAGCTGTGTCCAAAACTGAGGTTTATTTTTAGCCAACGGTGTAGCATAAATGCCCCTCAAAGGAATTGGACTCTGCAAAGGCTGCAAGGGGAAACCACAACGTCTGGCAAATTCTAAGTCCATTAAGTTTAGAGCGGCGCCTGAATCCAAAAATGCCATGACAGAAAATGACGATAATGAGCAGATCAGGGTCACAGATAACAGAAATTTAGGTTGTACAGTACTGATGGTAACAGAACTAGCGATTCTCTTGGTACGCTTAGGGCAATCAGAAATAACATGAGCAGAATCGCCGCAGTAAAAACACAACCTATTCTGACATCTGAATCCTTGTCGTTCAGCTCTAGACACAATCCTATCACACTGCATAGGCTCAGGACTCCGCTCGGAAGACAATGCCATAGTGTGCACAACTCTGCGCTCGCGCAAGCGCCGATCAATCTGAATGGCCAGAGACATAGAATCACTCAGACCAGCAGGCGTGGGGAACCCCACCATAACATCTTTTTTTTTAAATTCGTTTATTGATTACAGCATGAATCATACATACATTTGCTTATATTCGTTATTATCTATAAGGTACATAAAATTACCACACATAACCATGTCTGGGATATTGCAAAGGTTACAAGCAATGCATGTCAATCATTTGTTCATATCTTATTCAAACTTTAACTACCTTAACTTCTAATGAAACCTCTAAAACTAACATGCTGCCGCTTAAAAGAGAGTTCTAGATAGATTCTGTCCTGTAAGTAGATAATGCCCATGCAATCTTACACCCTTTCCTTGTATAATTGTTAAGTTATGTTAACCTAAACAGTATGGCAAGAGGAGTTCCATCTTCCCCATATCTTCTCAAATTTGGCTGGATTACCTCTATTCTGATATAATGCCTGCTCATACGGAATAATGGAATTTACCAAGTCGACCCATGCTCTAAGGGTTGGGCAAGAACCCCCCATCCATCGCAGAGCCCACACCTTCCGTGCCAAAAACAGAGTCTCCCTCAGAAAAATTCCCGTATGACGATCCCAAGTCTCAGCCTCCCATACTCCAAACAAACATACCAGGGGTTCAAGTGGGACAGGGATCGACACCAGTGATGTCAATAATGTCGTTACCTCATTCCAGAATTGGAAGACAATAGGACATTTCCATATCATGTGGATAAAATCTGCATTGCTAGAATGGCATCTCAGGCAGTCTGATGAATGTAGACGACCCATTTTAAAGAGAGGAATCGGGGTCAGATAGGATTGATATATGATGTATAGTTGTGTCATCCTATTATTAACTGATGGGGAGACTTTAGTTGGGGATTCCAAAATTTCATCCCATTCCTCTTCCAATGTGTCTGGGAGAAGCCGTCCCCATTTCCCCTTAATTGAATCTATGGTGGATCCCTCACCCATGGATAACAGATAGGTGTACAGAGAGGAAATAAGTCCCTGGGGACCCTGCGAATTAAGGATACCTATTAACGGTAAATCTGAGATAGCTCGGCCTGTACCCATATTCCGCATGTGTGACTGGAAGGCTGACCTTAGTTGTAAGTAACGGAAAAATTGAGACTTTGGTACGCTGTAGGTATTTTGTAGCTGTTCAAAGGAGACAAAGATCCCTTGTTTATATAGATTACTCACTGTAAGGACACTGTACGATATCCAGAATTCAGTGGACGGATGACCCAGTAATACCGGAAAATAACTATTATTCCACAATGGCATTTCAGCTGCTATATCAGCAAATCCTGTTACCTTTTTAATTTGCCTCCATATTGATCGTGCTAGTCGGAGCAAAGGAAGTAAATGAGGAACCGCAGTTCTCTCCATCTCCAAAAATCCCAGTGGACAATCAATTTTGGCCGAATACAGAATATGGTGTTCGGAGTTAGGAAGAGTTTTCCCGGGCATCCACATATTCAACATTTTGGTCTGACCCGCTAGGTAATATAAATAGAAGTCTGGCAGGGCCGCCCCACCCCCTTGTTTGGGTCTTTGTAGGGTGGATAATTTAAGCTTAGGCCTAGCCTTTCCCCATATGAAGGATGTAGTAAGGGAATTTAGGGTTGCGAAGAAAGATTTAGGTATTATAACCGCGCTATGTTGAAAACAATAGCTCAATTTTGGGAGTAATATCATCTTTATGAGATTAATACGTCCAGCCACAGATAATGGTAATTTGTCCCAGGTAGCAAATTTGGACTTAACCACATCCAGTAGCGGGAATATATTAAGATGTAAGTCTAGGTGACTACTCTGGGACATATGTATTCCTAGATATTTAAACTGGGAGACAATGGGTAGCAGTGAGAGGGTTTCAAGGCAGGACATTGGGGTATGGGAGAGAGGCATCAGAGCAGATTTTTCCCAATTTATATAAAGGCCAGAAAATTTACTAAATCTATCTATCATCGTTATTACTTTTGGAAATGTGTCTTCCGTTTGATCCATAAACACCACCATATCATCAGCATACAGACCGATGACGTCCACCCTATCAGCGATATGTATCCCTTTAATATCTACAGAAGACCTCATTCGTATTGCCAAGGCCTCTATCGCCAAGGCAAATGAAACTGGGGAGAGAGGGCACCCCTGTTGAGTTCCCCTATGCAAAGAAAACGATGCAGACATTGAGCCATTCACCACCATTCGTGCCCTAGGTTTCGCATATAATGTATCTATCCCTCTCAAAAATTTATTTCCAAACCCATATTTCCGTAAACACGCAATTAAGAAGGGCCATTCGAGGGAGTCAAAAGCCTTGGCTGCGTCTAGCGAAGCCAATGCCCACTTGTTGTCTGGTTCCAAAGAACTATATTGTATGACCGACTGTACCCGCCTGATATTGATAGAAGTGCTTTTCCCAGGCATGAAACCGGTTTGATCCGGGTGTATAAGATCTAATATGATCTTGTTCAATCTAGTAGCTAAAATTTTAGTAAAAATTTTGTAATCCACGTTCACCAAAGAAATTGGTCTATATGATCCACAATCTAAAGGATCCTTCCCCTCCTTCCTGAGTACTACAACATTAGCATCATAAAACGTTTCGGGTACAGATTCCCCCTCCCATATTCCTTTGAGTACTTTCAGCAGTATAGGGGCTAGCTTGTCACGGTATTTCCTATAGAACTCTATGGGAAACCCATCAGGTCCCGGGGCCTTTCCAGTTGCCATGTTAGCTATAGCATGCTCCACCTCTTCCAGAGTAAATTCAGCCTCCATAAGGGCCTGTTGCGATGGACTTAGCGAGGGGAATGTTATATCTGATAAATAATCTAAGCACTCATAAACACCAGAGTCACTGCTAGATTTATATAACGAGGTATAATAGTCATAGAAGCCCTGAAGTATTCCATCAGTAGAGGACACTAAAGAGCCATCAGACACCCGGATCTGCAATATTGTATTGGAGGCGTTGTGTTGGCGTACCAAGAAGGCCAAAAGTGTACTGGCCTGATTCCCTAACTCAAAATAGGATTGGCGAGTGAAAAATAATTTACGCTTTGATTTAACATCTGCGTGTTGGGTATAAAGTCTCTGGGAGGTGAGCCATTCAATTCTATTACTGCTGGACTGATTAGCTATATAAGTGGCCTCTGAATCTTTTAATCTTTGTTCTATCTCCTCATCCTCCTTCGCCGTTGCCCTCTTAATATAGGAGATAGTAGAGGACAGACATCCCCTCAAGTATGCCTTCAGGGTATCCCAAAATAAACCGAGGTTTTGGAGCTCCGAGTGTACTAGAATGAAATTATTTAACTGATCAACCGTCCTGTCACTAGAGTCTATTAATTTTAACCAAAAGGGGTTCAATTTCCAGGACCTACTATTATTGTCGGATCGTCCAAATTTAAGTTTAAGAATAATTGGGCTGTGATCTGAGATCCCCCGGCTACCATGTTCAATACTATCCACCCACAATGCCAATCCACTCGACCCAAATATATAGTCTATTCGAGATAATGATTGTCTAGTGGATGAGTGACAAGTATACCCTCTGATCTCCGGGTGACTCATTCTCCACAGATCCAGCCATCCACTACCATCCATAAATAGTGCCAATTGAGAGGGAGGCTGAGGTAAAGTGTCTCCCGATGTTGCGTCATCCAATCTCAATCTGTCCATGGATTGATTCATAACTAAATTAAAGTCTCCCATGCAGATAACATTGGCTTCCGGGTATTTTAAGGAGAAGGCTAGGGCCATACGGAGAATTGACATACTGGCAGGGGGGGGTTATAGATACATAACAACACGTATTCTCGTGAGTTGATGAATGCATGCACAAAAACAAAGCGACCCTCTGGATCACGTCTCGCCTCCTTGGCCTCCCATCTGACCTCCTTGTGTATTAGTAAAGAGACTCCTCTCGAATAACTGGTGTGGAAGGCGTGTAGGGACCACTGTACCCACGGTTTTTGCATATATCGAGCCGTGTCCCTTGTTAAATGTGTTTCTATCAGTGCTACAATATGGGGGTGGCATCTTTTTATCTGTGAAAATACTTTAATTTTCTTTCTAGGGGTTTTAATGCCTCGGATATTCCAGGTCATACATATAAGTTCAGCTCCCATGTTTACTCTTGAGGGAAGAATTAATACATATCATTATTATTCGGGTGCATTTCAATAGCGTCATATTGGGCAAGGAGTTAGTGTCAGCGGCAGCCTTACTTAATAAACAACCAAAACTGAAACAGAAAACCATGTTAAACAAGAAAACTTGAACAGTAGGGGGGAGTATTTCCATCCTCCCACAGTCAAATTGAAAAGGGGATACCCTCACTGAATTCAGTGTCCGGTATTGTTGACTTTTCCGCACCTATACGGAAAGCTCAATTTTTATTGCCATCAGACAAGGAACCCAGGTTAGGGGTCTTCCACATTCGGTCCTCCATTAGACCGCAACCACTCAATCGCTTCTGCCGGGTCTGTGAAGAACAAGGAGGAGCTATTATGGACGATGCGGAGCCGAGCTGGGTAGAGCATAGAATAGACAATGTTCTTGTCTCTAAGTTGCTTCTTAACATCCACAAATCGTGCACGCTGCTTTTGAAGATCCACGGAAAAATCTGGAAAAATCGATATGGTGGCATTATCGAATTTGATGAGGCCCTTCTAACGCGCCAGACGAAGGGTGGTATCTCTGTCTCTGCAATTAAGAAGACGCGCCAGGAAAGGTCGCGGCGGAGCTCCAGGAGGGAGGGGCCTCGTAGGTACCCTATGGGCTCTTTCCACCGCAAATGTCGAGGAGAATCCATCTCCTAGTGTAGACTTGAGCCATTCCTCTAAAAATTGCTCAGGCCGCTGACCCTCTGACCGCTCCGGGAGACCTATGATTCGGATGTTGTTACGGCGCAGTCTATTTTCCAAATCATCTGCTTTTTGCTTCCAGGCATTTACGGATCCAGCAGCTTTGGTCAATTTGGCCTCCATAGGATTGATAGTGTCTTCTATATGAGACACCCTTGTTTCGACCTCAGAAATACGCCCCCTCATAGTTTGCATGTCATGTCGCAGGCGGCCCACTTCAGTATGCACATCCTCTATTTTCTCCGTAAGAGATGATCTAGTGAGGGATATAGCCTGCATTAACTGCTCCGAAGCCTGTTTGAGAGTCAGTTCTTCCTCCTCCCCTTCCCCAGTACCATCAGAGGGGCGACCCCTGCGTTGAGATGATGTGGAGTTACCTCTGAGGTTGCGTACATTTTCATGAGGGTCGTCCTTAGCAAATTTTTTAAGTTTTTCAGCAGCCGCCGCTCCTCTAGGATGTTGCATGGCGGGTATACACAAGAGGACCTCACAAATTAGTTCCGGAAGTAATTGTAGGCAAGCTGTGCTCCAACTTTATGGTTATAAATGAATCAAGCTCTAACCCCAGGTCTTGTATAGTATTAGATTGTGCTCCAAGGCTCCATAAATTTAAC
This sequence comes from Ranitomeya variabilis, assembly GCF_051348905.1. Classification (NCBI taxonomy): domain Eukaryota; kingdom Metazoa; phylum Chordata; class Amphibia; order Anura; family Dendrobatidae; genus Ranitomeya; species Ranitomeya variabilis. The sequence goes on from NC_135234.1 coordinate 657,712,421, forward strand.
AGGTAATGATAGTGAGGATCGCAGGGTGGTTGTCCAAGTATTTATTTAGGCACACACCGCACCACCTCACTAGTTCCCTAGGCACAGAATTGTCTCTTAGGCAGCACCGCAGGTGCACAAAGCGCCACTCCCTGTGCTGTTAGGGAGCGCGCTATAGTAATGGCCGCCGCTCCCCTCGAGCCCCTCTATCCCTTTCAGGCGTCTTAACTATCGTGCATCAGCACAGTCCTCACCACTGCGATCCTGCCGCCTTCAGCTCCGTTGTGAGGGAAGTCCGGTTCCAGCTGGAGGTGGTGGCGCCGCGTCCTGTGTCCCGGAGCGCGCGCACCGAAGATGGCTGCCGCTCCACGTGTGTCTTCCCAGTGCCTCTGTCCCCGCAGCTTCCTACCACCTCGGATCGCTGCAGCGGCCGTTCAGAGGGTCCGCAAGGTTCCCTGGGGTAAGGGGTTCCAGTTTTTGCCGGTAACGCTTGCCGAAGTACGATAAATGTGGCAGGATAAGAGAAGGATATTTGGAGCTCTCACTCAGTGCGTCCTTCTTCTCCGGCTACATAGCCACGCCCCCGTCACCATAACATCTTTAACGGATTCAGAAAGACCCTTTCTGAAGATTGCCGCCAAGGCATCCTCATTCCATTTAGTCAGTACAGACCATTTTCTAAACTTCTGGCAATATGATTCTGCCGCTTCTTGACCCTGAGACAGCAGCGCTACCACTTACAACCACCGGAGGGAGCCCAAGAGCAGAATTCACAACATAGACATTACAGAGGTACACATGATTCCACACATACCAAGATGAGTGAGGGCCCTACTCGCAAGTTTACAATCTATGCTGAAATTGGGAGACACAAAAGGTAACAAAAGTGCTTGTTATGTAAGGTCCAGCCATCAATATAGCAAATAGGGGCATTGAAATAACACTGCATAAAGCGGTCACCAGCCAGTATCTGTGAAAGTACAGATACAAAGTGCGACTGAGTGCATGGAAGGTGTAGAAACAGATGACAGGAAGGACCTAATTCTGGGACATATTTAGGAAAGGAGAACAGGGACTAGTTACTGTATTTTTCAGACTATAAGACGCACTTTTTTCCCAAAAAAATTTGAGAGGAAAATGGGGGGTGCTTCTTATAATGCGAACGCAGGCTTAACGTTACCAGAGTAACGTTACCAGAGGTGTGGTGATGCTGTGGCTGTGGGAGGTGCGGAGTGCACCTGAGCAGGGTCCCTTCTTCAGGATCCCATCGGCAGAAATGTGGCGACACCACGACCCGGTGTCCACAGTGAGCTGAGCCAAGTGCATCACCGGTTTCCCTGCGTCCATCTTCCTGAAGCCGTGGGCCGCCAAAGGCTTCATGAAAATGGCTGCCGGAGGCTGTGCATGCGCAGATTGAAATCTCGGTGGCACACGGCTTCAGGAAAATGGCAGCCGAGATTTCAGTCTGGGCATGTGTGGCCTTCAGAGGCCATTTTCCTGGAGTCGAGTGCTGGTACTGCCCCTCGTCAGTGCAAAGTGGAGATCTGGTTTGGCTGAGTGAAAGGTGTCTGACCGGGATCCAAGAAGTATCGTTTCTCCTTGCGGAGAGTGACATGTTAAAGGGAACCTGTCACCCCGTTTTTTCGATATGAGATAAAAATATGGTTCAATAGGGCCTGAGCTCAGCTTTATATCAGTACCTTTCATATCCATCGATTCCCCACCTTTGCTGCGAAAATACCTTAGTAATATCTCCGTTTTCGAATGTCAATCACCCCGGTCCGGTCCGATGGGCAGGGCCTAATCGCTGTCTCTCTCCGTTCCTTGGCGTATCAGACATAACTAGATCTGTGAATCGCACAGATCCCGGTCAGTTTCTGCAGTTGCGCATTGAATTAGCATCTCGCGCGTGCACAGTATGCTTTGACCAACTGTGGGCAAAGAATGAAATCATTATTGCGCATGCACCGGCTTTTGACTCTATGCTCTGTGCCCCGGAAGCATAGAAAGACTTCCGGGGCACAGAACGTCAAGGAAAATGCCGGCGCATGCGCAATAATGAGTTGAATGCTTTGCCCACGTTTGGGCAAAACATACTGCGCACGCGCGAGTCGCCACTTGAATGCGCAGGCGCAGAAAACTACGCCAAAGAAAGGAAAGAAGATTCGTAGAGCAAAACCGGAGGTGGGGAGAATCTGCGATTAGGCCCCACCCATTGGACCGGACCGGGGTGATTGACATACGAAAATGGAGAGATTACTAAGGTATTTTCGCAGCAAAGGTGAGGAATCGGGAGATATGAAAGGTACTGATGTAAAGCTGAGCTCAGGCCCTATTGAACCATATTTTTATCTCATATAAAAAAAACGGGGTGACAGGTTCCCTTTAAGCATATCAAGATGAGGAGACTTAAAGCCGCAATGCTCCTCTGGGAAATATGCAAATTGTCTTTTCAGAGAGGAAGAGGACTAGAACTCTAGTGCCACCTATTGGAAGTAGCAATCCTAACAGTCAATGTTGACCCTTTAACGAGCCTTGTCACATGACTTAGGATAAAAGCCAGACCAGAATCTCAATTTGCAGACACTGTGTTTCGGGGTACTGCCCCTCGTCAGTGCAAAGTTTAGATCAAGTGTTTTTAATCAAGACAGGACCCTACCCTTCCACAGAGATGTAGATTTGTAGTCTAAGAGAGGACTCACAGGTTCCCATACAGATGAAGACTTTATTCTAAGTGAGGATGGCATTGATAGGTCCTGGTAAACGAGAAATGCCTTATCGTGGCAACCAGATACACATGAATTGGCCAATTTATGCGCTAAACTTTCAAAATTTTTCGTATTTCTAGTGCAGTAATGCAATTCAATTTTCATGCTTCATGTTTGTAAGTTGTTGCGCTACAGAGTGCTGCTTTATTTATTTTATTGTACATGAGCTGGTGATTCTAGGTTAGTACCTGTTCACATTTAGTCCATGTTTGGATGTGACGGTCAGTTTTTTGCTATTTGTATTCATTAGCTTTCTAAGCACTCCGCCTTTTAGCTTCAGGCGTTTTTAATCAAGACAGGACCCAACCCCTCCACAGAGATGTAGGTTTTTAGTCTAAGAGAGGACTCACAGGTTCCCATACAGATGAAGACTTTATTCTAAGTGAGGATGGCATTGATAGGTCCTGGTAAATGAGAAATGCCTTATTGTGGCTTTCAGGTACACATGAATTGGCCAATTTATGCGCTAAACTTTCTCAATTTTTCATATTTCTAGGGCAGTAATGCAATTCAATTTTCATGTTTGTAAGTTGTTGCGCTACAGAGTGCTGCCTTATTTATTTTATTGTACATGAGTTGGTGACTCTAGGTTAGCACCTGTTCACATTTAGTCCATGTTTGGATGTGACGGTCAGTTTTTTTATATTTGCAGTCATTAAAATAAACAGGGATTTTCATATAAAGCTGCATGATCCAGTCATCAGCCAGTAAGTTTAAAGGGACCTGTCACTGGAAAAAATGCTGTAAACATGCAGATTTGAGGTTAATCTCCAGGTTAACAGTGTTATGATGCTGTCCAGTGCCTGCACACAGCCAAATGCAGTGGTGAGAAAATTATCTTTAATCTCTCTGCTAGCATTCGGTATTCAGTCATAGGGGCGGGGCGCCGCCAATTTAGTCACCGCTCTATACAGTGTGTCTGCTGTAACTGCGCCCCCGCCCTGACTGACACAAGCCACAATGTAAAGCCAGTGTCGGTCACGGCTGGAGGCTCGGTTGCAGCAGCCGCTCTGTATACTCAAAGCGGTGAATGAACCGGCGGCGCCCCTGCCCCTATGACTGAATAACGAATGCTGGCAGGGAGATTAAAGATCATTTTCTCCCACTGCATTCAACTGCGTGCAGGTACCTGGCAGCATAATAACATTGTTAACCTGCAGATTAACCCCATATCTGCAGATTAACAGCGTTACTCCTGGTGACAGGTTCCCTTTAAGTGCAGTTATCGTGTGCCTAGGTGCACATGCAGGGTGTGGAGACAGATAAATAGGATATAGCAGATTCTGAATAATATTTAGAAGGAGGGAATGAGCGAGAGTTAGGTTAGTGAGCTGAGGTGATAGGCTTGCTTAAAGAGCTGTGTTTTTAAAGCACGCTTAAAAACGTGGGGGCTAGATATCAGTTGGATCATCTGGGGTACTGCATTTCAGAGAACTGGTGCAGCACAAGAGAAGTCTTGGAGATGAAGGTGTGAGGTTCAGATAATGATGTTATTCTTAGGTCAGTTGCAGAATGGAAGGCACTAGTAAGGCAATAGACAGAGATGAGGGAGGAAATATAGGGTGGTGCAGATCTGTGGAGAGCTTTGTGGGTGAGAGATATGAGTTTATATTGTATTCTGTAGTAAATTGGGAACCAGTGTAATGGTTGGCACAGGGTAGAGGCACCAGTGAAGGGGCTGGACAGAAATACAACCCTGGTTGCAGCATTCAGAACGGATTGGAGAGGAAAAAGTTTGGTAAGGGGGAGACCTATCAGTAGAGTGTTGCAGTGGTTCAGACAAGAATGAATAAGAGGGACAGTAAAGGTACCGTTACACTAAGCGACGCTCCAGCGATATAGACAACGATCCAACCTAAAACTAGATCGCTGGAGCGTCGCTGTTAGGTCGCTGTAGAGACGTCAAACACAGCAGCTCCAGAACGATGCAGGAGCGATGCAGTGACGTAACGGCGACTCACTTATCGTTCACGCTCCATGTAAAAACATTGCAGGCATCGTTGCTTTTGCTGTCAAACACGACGATACACGCCGATCTGACCACCAAATAAAGGTACCTTCACACTAAACGATATCGCTAGCGATCCGTGACGTTGCAGCGTCCTGGCTAGCGATATCGTTTAGTTTGACACGCAGCAGCGATCAGGATCCTGCTGTGATATCGCTGGTCGTTGAACAAAGTTCAGAACTTTATTTGGTCGTCAGACCGGCGTGTATCGTCATGTTTGACACCAAAAGCAACGATACCAGCGATGTTTTACACTGGTAACCAGGGTAAACATCGGGTTACTAAGCGCAGGGCCGCGCTTAGTAACCCGATGTTTACCCTGGTTACCAGTGTAAAATGTAAAAAAACCAAACTACATACTCACATTCGCGTCCCCCGGCGTCCGCTTCCCACACTGACTGAGCGCCGTAAAGTGAAAGTGAAAGTACAGCACAGCGGTGACCGGCGCTCAGTCAGTGCAGGAAGCGGACGCCGGGGGACGCGAATGTGAGTATGTACTGTTTGGTTTTTTTACATTTTACGCTGGTAACCAGGGTAAACATCGGGTTACTAAGCGCGGCCCTGCGCTTAGCAACCCGACGTTTACCCTGGTTACCCGGGGGCCTCGGCATCGCTGGTCGCTGGAGAGCTGTCTGTGTGACAGCTCTCCAGCGATCAAACAGCGACGCTGCAGCGATCGGCATCGTTGTCGCTATCGCTGCAGCGTCACTTAATGTGAAGGTACCTTAAAGTTCTGGACTTCTAGCTCCCACCAGCGATATCACAGCGGGATCCAGATCGCTGCTGCCTGTCAAACACAACGAGATCGCTATCCAGGACGCTGCAACGTCACGGATCGTTGTCGTTGGAAAGTTGTTTAGTGTGAAGGTACCTTAAGAGTCGCTTATCAGTTTGAATAAGAGCTGAGTGGCAGCACTTGGAACTAATACCTGTAATGAAGAGTATAAAAAGAAATAAGAGCCTCTCGTGCTCTGTTACTTCGCTTATATTCATGTTTATCCTGCCTTTCATTTTAAGTCTTTTTACAGTTCAGTTGGTTGATTGCACCTCTATTGTCATAATATTTCTATAGAATCAACATTATCAACATATTGACAAGTCATAATGTTAAAACGACCAACAAGTGAAGTAAAAAGAATTGATTATTGTGTTACAATAGCAAATGTCGGGGTGAGATGTGTTAGGCAGCAAATTAATAGTCAGATTTGAAGTATATAAATTTTGGAAGCAGGAAAAATGGGCAAACATCTAAGTGACTCTAACAAGAACCAATTTATGATAACTAGATGATTGGGTCAGAGCATCTCCTAAACGGCAACTCTTGTTTGGCCTGGTCTGATGAATCACATTGTTTTTTACATTATGTGGACGTCTGGGTGTGTGTGCATTATTTTCCTAGGAAATAGATGGCATCAGAATGCTCAACGGAAAGAAGCTAAGCCGGCACAAGCATTGTAATGATCTGGGTCTGGCATTTATGTAGATATTAGCATGATTCATAGCAAATTATTGAAGACTAACTACGCCCCTTCAGGGCAATATTATTGCCGAATGGCAGAATAATATGTCCTGCCACAATGAAAAAAATATCCAGGAATGGTTTGAGGATCATGACAAGGAGCTCAAAGTGTTGATTTGCCTTAAAATCTCCCAGATTTCAACATAGTCAAGCATCTGTACAAATCTGTACCTCACCTTGCAACCTATAGGACTCAAAAGGATCTTGTTGTGAACTATATTTCTTGGCTCTCTCTTGTGGTCACTAGCGGTATTACACTTGGATCATCTTTCTCCAGGTTGGTACCCACCTGGTTCGTTAGGCCTTGGGTGTTCCTATTTAGACTTCCTAGAAACTCAGTCTAGTGCCTGGAATCGATGTAGTCAGTCTATGTCTGTTTGCTCCTGGTCTCCTGTTCTTTGCAAGATAAGCTAAGTCCTGCTTTCTTATTTTTGTTTATTCGCTTTGCTTCTATTTTGTTCCAGCTTGTTCATAATGTGATTCCTGATTTTTGCTGGAAGCTCTAGGGGGTTGATATTCTCCCCCCACACCGTTAGTCGGTGCGGGGGTTCTTGGATTTTCAGCGTGGATATTTTTGTAGGGTTTTTGCTGACCGTATAAGTCTTCTTCCTATTTTCTGCTATTAATTAGTGGGCCTCTCTTTGCTAAATCTAGTTCATTCTTACGTTTGTCTTTTCTTCTTACCTCACCGTTATTATTTGTTGGGGGCTTGTATTATAACTTTGGGGTCCTTTCTCTTGAGGCAAGTGAGGTCTTATTTTCTCTGAAAGGGTTAGTTAGTTCTCCGGCTGGTGCGAGACATCTAGAATCAACGTAGGTACGTTCCCCGGCTACTTCTAGTTGTTGTGCTAGGATTAGATATACGGTCAGCCAAGTTACCACCTCCCTATGAGCTGGTTTTTGTGTTTGCGGACTTAGCTGGAACTTCTGAGATCCTCTACCACTAGGATCATAACAGTATTCCAGGCCCAAGGTGAATATTTATTGCATTGCAGAAGCGGGATTAAAAGAAAAGAAGTTCTGAGGTTTTTTTTTTTTTTTTTTCTTCTTCCCTTTTTTCCTCTGAGTGGCTTGAAGCTCTGCTGCAGACATGAATGTTCAGACTCTGATTACTAGTGTGGATCAGCTTGCTGCACGAGTGCAGGGCATTCAGGATTTTGTTATTAGTAGTCCTATGTCAGAGCCTAAGATACCTATTCCTGAGCTTTTCTCTGGTGATCGATTTAAATTTGGGAATTTTAGGAATAATTGTAAATTGTTTCTATCTTTGAGACCGCGTTCGTCTGGAGACTCAGCTCAGCAAGTTAAAATTGTTATCTCTTTCTTGCGTGGCGACCCTCAGGATTGGACTTTTTCATTGGCGCCAGGAGATCCGGCATTGGCAAATATTGATGCGTTTTTTCTGGCGCTCGGATTGCTTTATGAGGAGCCCAATCTTGAAATTCAGGCAGAAAAAGCGTTGCTGGCTATCTCTCAGGGCCAAGATGAGGCTGAAGTGTATTGCCAAAAATTTCGGAAATGGTCCGTGCTTACTCAATGGAATGAGTGTGCTCTGGCCGCAAATTTCAGAAGTGGCCTTTCTGAAGCCATTAAGAATGTGATGGTGGGTTTTCCCATTCCTACAAATCTGAGTGATTCTATGGCTCTGGCCATTCAGATAGATCGGCGTTTGCGGGAGCGTAAATCTGCTAATCCTCTGGCAGTGTTGTCTGAACGGACACCTGACTCAATGCTATGTGATAGAATTCAGACTAGAACTGAACGACAAAATCATAGACGTCAGAATGGGTTGTGTTTTTACTGTGGTGATTCTACACATGTTATCTCAGCATGCTCTAAACGCCTAACAAAGATGGTTAGTCCTGTCGCCATTGGTAATTTGCATCCTAAGTTTATTTTGTCTGTAACTCTAATTTGCTCATTGTCTTCCTACCCTGTAATGGCATTTGTGGATTCAGGTGCTGCCCTGAGTCTTATGGACTTGTCGTTCGCCAAGCGCTGTGGTTTTGTCCTGGAGCCTTTGAAAAATCCTATTCCTCTTAGAGGAATTGATGCTACGCCATTGGCGGAGAATAAACCGCAGTATTGGACACAAGTGACCATGTGTATGACTCCTGAACATCGGGAGGTGATTCGTTTTCTTGTTCTGCATAAAATGAATGATTTGGTCGTTTTAGGTCTGCCATGGTTACAGACCCATAATCCTGTTTTGGATTGGAAGGCAATGTCTGTGTCAAGTTGGGGTTGTCAGGGAATTCATTGAGATTCTCCGCCGGTGTCTATTGCTTCTTCTACTCCTTCTGAAGTTCCAGAGTATTTGTTGGGCTATCAGGATGTATTCAGTGAGTCGAGGTCCAGTGCCCTTCCTCCTCATAGGGACTGTGACTGCGCTATAGATTTGATTCCTGGTAGTAAATTTCCTAAGGGACGATTATTTAATTCATCTGTACCTGAGCATGCCGCAATGCGTTCTTATATAAAGGAGTCTTTGGAGAAGGGACATATTCGTCCATCCTCTTCCCCTCTTGGTGCGGGATTCTTTTTTGTAGCCAAGAAAGACGGGTCTTTGAGACCTTGTATAGACTATCGGCTTCTGAATAAAATCACGGTCAAATTTCAGTATCCTTTGCCACTATTGTCGGACTTGTTTGCTCGGATTAAGGGTGCCAAGTGGTTCACCAAGATAGATCTTCGTGGTGCGTACAACCTTGTGCGCATTAAGCAGGGAGATGAATGGAAAACTGCGTTTAATACGCCCGAAGGTCATTTTGAGTACTTGGTGATGCCTTTTGGGCTTTCTAATGCTCCTTCAGTGTTTCAGTCTTTTATGCATGACATCTTCCGGAAGTATCTAGATAAATTTATGATTGTTTATCTGGATGATATTCTGTTTTTTTCTGATGATTGGGATTCTCATGTAAAGCAGGTCAGGATGGTGTTTCAGGTTTTGCGTGATAATGCTTTGTTTGTGAAGGGCTCAAAGTGTCTCTTTGGAGTGCAGAAGGTTTCCTTTCTGGGTTTCATTTTCTCCCCTTCTACAGTAGAGATGGACCCAGTCAAGGTCCGAGCTATTCATGATTGGACTCAACCCACGTCTGTTAAGAGTCTTCAGAAGTTCTTGGGTTTTGCTAATTTCTACCGTCGTTTTATTGCTAATTTCTCTAGCGTTGTTAAACCTTTGACGGATATGACCAAGAAAGGTTCTGATGTGGCTAATTGGGCTCCGGCAGCCGTGGAGGCTTTCCGGGAGCTGAAGCGCCGGTTTACTTCGGCGCCTGTTTTGTGCCAGCCTGATGTCTCACTTCCCTTTCAGGTTGAAGTGGACGCTTCTGAGATCGGTGCAGGGGCTGTTTTGTCGCAGAAAGGCTCTGGTTGCTCTGTGATGAGACCTTGTGCTTTTTTTTCTAGGAAATTTTCGCCTGCGGAGCGGAACTATGATGTTGGTAATCGGGAGTTGTTGGCCATGAAGTGGGCATTTGAGGAGTGGCGTCATTGGCTCGAGGGAGCTAAGCATCGTGTGGTGGTCTTGACGGATCACAAAAATTTGATGTATCTCGAGTCTGCTAAGCGCCTGAATCCTAGACAGGCTCGTTGGTCGTTGTTTTTCTCCCGTTTTGACTTTGTGGTCTCGTACCTGCCTGGTTCGAAGAATGTGAAGGCCGATGCTCTTTCTAGGAGTTTTGTGCCTGACTCTCCGGGAGTCTCAGAGCCAGCGGGTATTCTTAAAGAGGGAGTAATCTTGTCGGCCATTTCTCCTGATTTGCGTCGTGTGTTGCAGAGATTTCAGGCTGGTAGACCTGACCCTTGCCCACCTGATAGACTGTTTGTTCCTGATAAATGGACCAGCAGAGTTATCTCCGAGGTTCATTCCTCAGTGTTGGCGGGGCATCCTGGGATTTTTGGTACCAGAGATTTGGTGGCTAGGTCCTTTTGGTGGCCTTCCTTGTCGCGGGATGTGCGTTCTTTTGTGCAGTCCTGTGGGATTTGTGCTCGGGCTAAGCCTTGCTGTTCTCGTGCCAGCGGGTTACTTTTGCCCTTGCCCGTCCCGAAGAGGCCCTGGACACACATTTCCATGGATTTCATTTCAGATCTTCCGGTGTCTCAAGGTATGTCTGTCATCTGGGTGGTGTGTGATCGCTTTTCCAAGATGGTCCATTTGGTGCCCTTGCCTAAGTTGCCTTCCTCTTCTGATCTGGTTCCTTTGTTCTTTCAGAATGTGGTTCGCTTGCATGGCATTCCTGAGAATATCGTGTCTGACAGAGGATCCCAGTTTGTGTCCAGATTCTGGCGATCTTTTTGTGCTAAGATGGGCATTGATTTGTCGTTTTCATCTGCCTTTCATCCTCAGACTAATGGCCAAACGGAGCAAACCAATCAGACGCTGGAGGCTTATTTGAGATGTTTTGTTTCTGCGGATCAGGATGATTGGGTGACCTTCTTGCCATTGGCTGAGTTTGCCCTCAATAATCGGGCTAGTTCCGCTACTTTGGTTTCGCCATTTTTCTGCAACTCTGGTTTTCATCCTCGTTTTTCCTCGGGTCATGTTGAACCTTCTGACTGTCCTGGGGTGGATTCCGTGGTGGATAGGTTGCAGCGGATTTGGAATCATGTGGTGGACAACTTGAAGTTGTCACAGGAGAAGGCTCAGCGTTTTGCCAACCGCCGCCGCGGTGTGGGTCCCCGACTTCGTGTTGGGGATTTGGTTTGGTTATCTTCTCGGTATGTCCCTCTGAAGGTTTCCTCTCCTAAGTTTAAGCCTCGCTTTATTGGTCCTTATAAAATTTTGGAAGTCCTTAATCCGGTGTCTTTTCGTTTGGATCTTCCGGTGTCATTTGCCATTCACAATGTGTTCCATAGGTCTCTGTTATGGCAGTACGTTGTACCTGTGGTTCCTGCTGTTGACCCTCCGGCTCCGGTCTTGGTTGAGGGCGAGTTGGAGTACGTGGTGGAGAAGATCTTGGATTCTCGTCTCTCTAGACGGAGGCTTCAGTATCTGGTCAAATGGAAGGGCTATTGTCATGTTCTCAATGGCAAGAGAACATAGCATCAGCATATATAGGAACTAGCTCTTGGAAGATGGGAACTGAGCTGACCATGAACTAAACCTAACGCACAACTAGCAGTGGCCGGGTAGCATGCCTACGTTGATTCTAGATGCCCAGCACCAGCCGGAGGACTAAATAATGCTAGCAGAGGAAAATATTAGTCCTAGCTCACCTCTAGAGAAATACCCCGAAAGGAGACAGAGGCCCCCCACATGTATTGGCGGTGAATTAAGATGAAATAACAAACGTAGTATGAAAATAGGTTTAGCAAATTTGAGGTCCACTTACTACATAGCAGAAGACAGAAAGGACACTTTCATGGTCAGCTGAAAACCCTATCAAAACACCATCCAGAAATTACTTTAAAAATCTGGCATTAACTCATAACACCAGAGTGGCAATTCCTGTTCACAAGAGCTTTCCAGACACAGTAACGAAACTACAGCTGTGAACTGGAACAAAAATGCAAAAACAAACATGGACAAGAGTCCAACTTATCTAGTAGTTGTCTAGGAGCAGGAACAAGCACAGAGAGGCTTCTGATAACATTGTTGACCGGCAAGCAACTAACAGAGCAGCAAGGTTATATAGCGACTCCCACATCTTGATGGGAACAGGTGAACAGAGAAGATGAAGACACCAGTTCAATTCCACCAGTAGCCACCGGGGGAGCCCAGAATCCAAATTCACAACAGTACCCCCCCCTCAAGGAGGGGGCACCGAACCCTCACCAGAACCACCAGGGCGATCAGGATGGGCCCTATGAAAGGCACGAACCAAATCAGAGGCATGAACATCAGAGGCAGTGACCCAAGAATTATCCTCCTGGCCGTATCCCTTCCACTTGACCAGATACTGGAGTCTCCGTCTGGAAACACGAGAGTCTAAGATTTTCTCCACAACGTACTCCAACTCACCCTCAACCAACACCGGAGCAGGAGGCTCAACGGAAGGCACAACCGGTACCTCATACCTGCGCAATAATGACCGATGAAAAACGTTATGAATAGAAAAGGATGCAGGGAGGTCCAAACGGAAGGAAACAGGGTTAAGAATCTCCAATATCTTATACGGGCCGATGAACCGAGGCTTAAACTTAGGAGAAGAGACCCTCATAGGGACAAAACGAGAAGACAACCACACCAAATCCCCAACACAAAGCCGAGGACCAACACGACGGTGGCGGTTGGCAAAAAGCTGAGTCTTCTCCTGGGACAACCTCAAATTGTCCACCACCTGCCCCCAGATCTGATGCAATCTCTCCACCACAGCATCCACTCCAGGACAATCCGAAGATTCCACCTGACCAGAGGAAAATCGAGGATGAAACCCCGAATTACAGAAAAACGGGGACACCAAAGTGGCAGAGCTGGCCCGATTATTGAGAGCGAACTCTGCCAATGGCAAAAAAGCAACCCAATCATCCTGGTCAGCAGACACAAAACACCTCAGATATGTCTCCAGGGTCTGATTAGTCCGCTCGGTCTGGCCATTCGTCTGAGGATGGAAAGCGGACGAAAAAGATAAATCTATGCCCATCCTAGCACAGAATGCCCGCCAAAATCTAGACACGAATTGGGTCCCTCTGTCAGAAATGATATTCTCAGGAATACCATGCAAACGAACAACATTTTGAAAAAACAGAGGAACCAACTCGGAAGAAGAAGGCAACTTGGGCAGAGGAACCAAATGGACCATCTTAGAGAAACGGTCACACACCACCCAGATGACAGACATCTTCTGAGAAACAGGCAGATCTGAAATAAAATCCATCGAGATGTGCGTCCAAGGCCTCTTAGGAATAGGCAAGGGCAACAATAATCCACTAGCCCGAGAACAACAAGGCTTGGCCCGAGCACAAACGTCACAAGACTGCACAAAGCCTCGCACATCTCGTGACAGGGAAGGCCACCAGAAGGACCTTGCCACCAAATCCCTGGTACCAAAAATGCCAGGATGACCTGCCAACGCAGAAGAATGAACCTCAGAGATGACTCTACTGGTCCAATCATCAGGAACAAACAGTTTATCAGGTGGGCAACGATCCGGTCTATCCGCCTGAAACTCCTGCAAGGCCCGCCGCAGGTCTGGAGAAACGGCTGACAATACCACTCCATCCTTAAGGATACCTGTGGGCTCAGAGTTACCAGGCGAGTCAGGCTCAAAACTCCTAGAAAGGGCATCCGCCTTAACATTCTTAGAACCCGGTAGGTATGACACCACAAAATTAAACCGAGAGAAAAATAATGACCAGCGCGCCTGTCTAGGATTCAGGCGCCTGGCGGTCTCAAGATAAATCAAATTTTTGTGGTCAGTCAATACCACCACCTGATGTCTGGCCCCCTCAAGCCAATGGCGCCACTCCTCAAAAGCCCACTTCATGGCCAAAAGCTCCCGATTCCCAACATCATAATTCCGCTCAGCGGGCGAAAATTTACGGGAAAAGAAGGCACAAGGCCTCATCACGGAGCAGTCAGAACTTTTCTGCGACAACACTGCCCCAGCTCCGATCTCAGAAGCGTCGACCTCAACCTGAAAAGGTAGAGCAACATCAGGCTGACGCAACACAGGGGCAGAGGAAAAACGGCGCTTAAGCTCCCGAAAGGCCTCCACAGCGTCAGGGGACCAATCAGCAACATCAGCACCCTTCTTAGTCAAATCGGTCAATGGCTTAGCAATATCCGAAAAACCAGCAATAAATCGACGATAAAAGTTAGCAAAGCCCAAAAATTTCTGAAGACTCTTAAGAGAAGAGGGCTGCGTCCAATCACAAATAGCTTGAACCTTGACAGGATCCATTTCAATGGAAGAGGGAGAAAAAATATATCCCAAAAAGGAAATCCTCTGTACCCCAAAAACACACTTAGAACCCTTCACACACAAAGAATTAGACCGCAAAACCTGGAAAACCCTCCTGACTTGCTGGACATGAGAGTCCCAGTCATCCGAAAAAATCAGAATATCATCCAGATACACAATCATAAATTTATCCAAATAATCGCGAAAAATATCATGCATAAAGGACTGGAAAACTGACGGAGCATTTGAAAGACCAAAAGGCATCACTAAATACTCAAAGTGGCCCTCGGGCGTATTAAATGCGGTTTTGCACTCATCCCCCTGCCTGATTCGCACCAAATTATACGCCCCACGAAGGTCAATCTTAGAGAACCACTTGGCCCCCTTTATGCGAGCAAACAAATCAGTCAGCAACGGCAATGGGTATTGATATTTAACAGTGATTTTGTTCAAAAGCCGATAATCGATACATGGTCTCAAAGAGCCGTCTTTTTTTGACACAAAGAAAAAACCGGCTCCTAAGGGAGATGACGATGGACGAATATGTCCCTTTTCCAAGGACTCCTTTATATATTCTCGCATAGCAGCATGTTCAGGCACAGACAGATTAAACAAACGACCCTTTGGGTATTTACTACCCGGGATTAAATCTATGGCACAATCGCACTCTCGGTGCGGAGGTAACGAACCAAGCTTGGATTCTTCAAAGACGTCACGATAGTCAGACAGGAACTCAGGAATTTCAGAGGGAATAGATGATGAAATGGAAACCACAGGTACATCCCCATGAGCCCCCTTACATCCCCAGCTCAACACAGACATAGCTCTCCAGTCGAGGACTGGGTTGTGAGATTGCAGCCAAGGCAATCCTAGCACCAAATCATCATGTAGATTATACAGCACCAAAAAGCGAATAATCTCCTGGTGATCCGGATTAATACGCATAGTTACTTGTGTCCAGTATTGTGGTTTATTATTAGCCAATGGGGTGGAGTCAATCCCCTTCAGAGGAATAGGAGTCTCCAAAGGCTCTAAATCATACCCACAGCGTTTGGCAAAGGACCAATCCATAAGACTCAAAGCGGCGCCAGAGTCGACATAGGCGTCCGTGGTAATAGATGACAAAGAGCAAATCAGGGTCACAGATAGAATAAACTTAGACGGTAAGGTGCAAATGGAAACAGATTTATCAAGCTTTTTAGTGCGCTTAGAGCATGCTGATATAACATGAGTAGAATCACCACAATAGAAACACAACCCATTTTTCCGTCTAAAATTCTGCCGCTCGCTTCGGGACAGAATTCTATCACACTGCATACTCTCTGGCGACTTCTCAGTGGACACCGCCAGATGGTGCACTGGTTTGCGCTCCCGCAAACGCCTATCGATCTGAATAGCCATTGTCATGGACTCATTCAGACCCGCAGGCACAGGGAACCCCACCATAACATCCTTAATGGCATCAGAGAGACCCTCTCTGAAAGTCGCCGCCAGGGCGCACTCATTCCACTGAGTAAGCACAGACCATTTACGGAATCTTTGGCAGTAAATTTCCGCTTCATCTTGCCCCTGAGATAGGGACATCAAAGTTTTTTCTGCCTGAAGCTCCAAATGAGGTTCGTCATAAAGCAACCCCAAGGCCAGAAAAAACGCATCCACATTGAGCAACGCAGGATCCCCTGGTGTCAATGAAAAAGCCCAGTCTTGAGGGTCGCCCCGGAGCAAGGAAATCACAATCCTGACCTGCTGTGCAGGGTCTCCGGCAGAGCGAAATTTCAGGGACAAAAATAATTTGCAATTATTTCGAAAATTCTGAAACCCAGATCTATTCCCCGAGAAAAATTCCGGCAAAGGAATTCTCGGCTCAGATACAGGTGCATGACAAACAAAGTCTTGCAAATTTTGTACCTTCGTGGCGAGATTATTCAAACCTGCAGTTACACTCTGAAGATCCATTACAAACAGGTGGACACAGAGCCATTCAAAGATTAGAAGGAGAAAAAAAAAAAAAAATCTCAGCAGACTTCTTATTTCTCTCCTTTCTCAGCCAAGGATTTTAACCCTTTAGTGGGCCGGTCAAACTGTCATGTTCTCAATGGCAAGAGAACATAGCATCAGCATATATAGGAACTAGCTCTTGGAAGATGGGAACTGAGCTGACCATGAACTAAACCTAACGCACAACTAGCAGTGGCCGGGTAGCATGCCTACGTTGATTCTAGATGCCCAGCACCAGCCGGAGGACTAAATAATGCTAGCAGAGGAAAATATTAGTCCTAGCTCACCTCTAGAGAAATACCCCGAAAGGAGACAGAGGCCCCCCACATGTATTGGCGGTGAATTAAGATGAAATAACAAACGTAGTATGAAAATAGGTTTAGCAAATTTGAGGTCCACTTACTACATAGCAGAAGACAGAAAGGACACTTTCATGGTCAGCTGAAAACCCTATCAAAACACCATCCAGAAATTACTTTAAAACTCTGGCATTAACTCATAACACCAGAGTGGCAATTCCTGTTCACAAGAGCTTTCCAGACACAGTAACGAAACTACAGCTGTGAACTGGAACAAAAATGCAAAAACAAACATGGACAAGAGTCCAACTTATCTAGTAGTTGTCTAGGAGCAGGAACAAGCACAGAGAGGCTTCTGATAACATTGTTGACCGGCAAGCAACTAACAGAGCAGCAAGGTTATATAGCGACTCCCACATCTTGATGGGAACAGGTGAACAGAGAAGATGAAGACACCAGTTCAATTCCACCAGTAGCCACCGGGGGAGCCCAGAATCCAAATTCACAACAGGCTATGGTCAGGAGGATAATTCCTGGGTGGTCGCCTCTGATGTTCATGCGGCCGATTTGGTGCGTGCCTTTCACGCTGCTCATCCTGATCGCCCTGGTGGTCTTGGTGAGGGTTCGGTGACCCCTCCTTAAAGGGGGGGGTACTGTTGTGAACTATATTTCTTGGCTCCCTCTTGTGGTCACTAGCGGTATTACACTTGGATCATCTTTCTCCAGGTTGGTACCCACCTGGTTCGTTAGGCCTTGGGTGTTCCTATTTAGACTTCCTGGAAACTCAGTCTAGTGCCTGGAATCGATGTAGTCAGTCTATGTCTGTTTACTCCTGGTCTCCTGTTCTTTGCAAGATAAGCTAAGTCCTGCTTTCTTATTTTTGTTTATTCGCTTTGCTTCTATTTTGTTCCAGCTTGTTCATAATGTGATTCCTGATTTTTGCTGGAAGCTCTAGGGGGCTGATATTCTCCCCCCACACCGTTAGTCGGTGCGGGGGTTCTTGGATTTTCAGCGTGGATATTTTTGTAGGGTTTTTGCTGACCGTATAAGTCTTCTTCCTATTTTCTGCTATTAATTAGTGGGCCTCTCTTTGCTAAATCTAGTTCATTCTTACGTTTGTCTTTTCTTCTTACGTCACCGTTATTATTTGTTGGGGGCTTGTATTATAACTTTGGGGTCCTTTCTCTTGAGGCAAGTGAGGTCTTATTTTCTCTGAAAGGGTTAGTTAGTTCTCCGGCTGGTGCGAGACGTCTAGAATCAACGTAGGTACGTTCCCCGGCTACTTCTAGTTGTTGTGCTAGGATTAGATATACGGTCAGCCAAGTTACCACCTCCCTATGAGCTGGTTTTTGTGTTTGCGGACTTAGCTGGAACTTCTGAGATCCTCTACCACTAGGATCATAACAGGATCTGCAGCTAACGACTTTGATGACAAATACCACAGGATACCTTCAGCCTTAATGAGTAACAGCCATTTTGGATCATCAAGAGGACCTACACAGAATTATACAGCAGGTTTTGAGGACATAAAAACTACAGTACTATGGTTTACATTATTGAACTACTCTGATAGATTGCTGACATAGAATTGAGTGACTAAACAGATCTAGGACTGAAAATTCAAAAGGTGAGTTCTGAATAGCTAGTTTTACAGGAATAATTGACCCTGAAACTTCTAATAGTGTGCACGTAGGAAGTCCAAAATGTTATCATTTTTAAGTCACCACACTTTTAGCTAGCAAGTGATGCTTTTTCCTTTGGACCAGCAGCGCAGCACGCCGATACAGTTACATTCTGCGGCAGAGCAGGGAGAATCGACCTCCCTGCTCTGCTACCCAGCTGCAATGGGGCCCCTGAGCAGGCGGGGGGGCCCAGTGCCAGCAGTGGCCCCCCCCCGCCCATGATCGCAAGATCAACTGTATCAGCTGGATGCCGAGACAGCTGACCATATTGATGAGAGAAGGAGCACTATGCTCCCTCTCCCATCATCCCCCTTTCAGCGTCTGACGTCACTGACGCCAACACTGAGAGGAGGTCACAATGACGTCACTACTCGGCGCCCGGTCAGGAGAGGGGGTATTAGACTGTGTATAAGTGAGCATCATACTGATTATAGGGGAGCTGTACATGGGGGGAGACTCAGGACATTATTAAATGTAAAGTGGGCACTTATTGTTATAGGGGAACTCAGGCTACTGTGACTGTCAAAAGAGGCCCACAGGGAAATATTACTTTCTAGGGGGCAAAATGTAGGCACGGTTTTCTAGGGCCCATGCACCCGGTATTACTATATTATAGAGGGTTGCTTTAGAATTTAGAGGGCACATGGTGCCACACAGCAGGTGCAGTAATAGGGACACATACGGCAGCAGCGGCTCAGCATCGCGGTATCAGCAGGATGAGGAGTTTGTGCAGGTTGAGAATAGTCCCATTGGTGACAGTGCTGAAAATGTGAGAAGTGAAATGTGTCTTTGTTGTAATCTCTGCAGCCGAGTCCTGGCTGGAAGAAGTTGTCATGTCGATCTGGGCCACATTGAAAGACGTGAAAAGTAAACAATTCCATCAGAAAGAACGTCAGCGGCAAGTCATTATCTGTAACTTTGCTGTGATCTCTTATATGTTTTGCAGGGCTGGTATTTACCACTGACCATATGGTGGTAGTATCAATGTTGGTCTTTATATAGAAATTATTTTCAGCAACAGCGCGGTCATCTGCTGAGGTCCTCCTCCGCTATTAGGGTGTGTCACCCAGTTATAATCAAGGTTACTGGCTTAGGGGCCCACTGAGAAGTTTTGTCCCCCCAAACCAAAACCCTTAGCTACGCCTCTACTTTGAACCATCACTACTTAGAAGGGTCTCTTGACATGAAAAAGTAAAGGCCAATACAGACACGCTGATAGTCAGGAACAAGCCATTAAACAACCGCTGATCCACCTGTTTAAAGCTGATCGAACATTGTTTAAAAGACGCAATTATGTAACCTCAGCATAAGTGTTAAGTTTCCTATCAGATCCATCGCATGGGCAATGAATCATTACACATTGCCAATTCAAGTTAATGGGCTGTCAGTGTAATACAGTACAAGACAGATTCTAAAGAAAAAGAAACGCTTTTCTGTACCTTCTCTCACTCGGTCAAAATGTTAGGGTCCTAAATACAGACCCTCCCTGTGCTGTTAAATCAGAATTCCCATACGTGAGTATGAAAATGACTTTTCCAAAGTAGACAATCCCATTCATGAAAATGTCTTGAATTTTTCTTTAAATAACAATTTCACGTTGAACACATTTTTGAATGTTAGTGGTGAGGTTTTATAATTTTTCATGCTGCTATTTATACTTTTAAAAAAATCCTGATAAGTTGTAACTTTCTTAATACTAACCTATCACTTCATGTTTGTGTAGGAGACTTTGAGTTTGTGATGTGTACACACAGGCAGGGTAATCTAATTATCATCACAAGCAGGATTGCAATGAAAGGTACACCTTCACTATGAGGGTTCACATGGTCTGTATAAGGAATGCAATGCCAGGACTAATCTTGGGTCTTCTGATCAAACTTTCTGCTCTATGAATCTAAAAGATCAGGTCACGACACTAACCCAGAAAGGGCATTGTGTTCCATATGCGGACTTGGAAATATGCTTGTTCCCTACCTAAGGAAGGAGAAAAATAGGTCTGAACAGCTCCTCTGTTCTTCCTCTCCCTGCACAGTGACCTCTGCACATGACACAGAGTTTGCTCTCACCAATGTCCCCCAGAAGCCAATGAGTGATTTTGAGTCAACGAGTATGCGTCAGTAACTATATTTCTAATTGGTAAAAGAGTAATGCAAACTCTATAAATTGTTAAAAAGGTATTTTACAAACGTTATCCACTATTTATAATGTATAAGCCTTAATTATGCAGACTGGTTTGGGTCAATGACAATAATAATAGTAATACATATGGTTGTGCCTTTACTTTGCTCTGTGACATTCTAAGAAAAATTCATGAAAAAGAATCCACTTGTTCCGCCTGTTCAGCTGGATGCTTTCAAAACTGTTACTATATCTGGACTTGTCATTATATTTCTAGCACAAGTTGTGAGGGCATAAACACATCGTCAAAAAAAAAAGTTGCGGTTACTTGTAATAACCTATGAGACGTTTTTTGAATGAGTTTGAACTGTGACAGCATTTTAATTAAGTCTTCATAATTACTTACCCCAAGGACACACATTACAATAATGGTTTATTCTATTAACATAACACTTTACATTTTTAAAAAACATTTCAGATCCCAGTAGAAGTATTGAAAATTCTGCTACATAAGTTCCACCTTCTATTACATTTCTTTCTTTTCATTACTTTTTATCAATATTATTAGTCTCTTCGGCAATAATTTCACTATTGCAACTGTTACATCTTTCTACATTTAATTGGAAATATTTTTTAAAAATGCAAAAATTTTGTTGTTTCTTTGATTATTTTTGGTTTTTGTATTTTAATTAGCATTTACAATTTAGAACGTACTCGTACATAATGAGAGCGCTTTGGTTTATATATTACATGTTACGTACCATCCAAAGAACTGTCCAAACAGTACAGATAGAAGCAAAGAGAGACAACTACCAGGGCCCTCTCTCCTTTTGTTATATTGTGATTTGTTTGTATGGTTGTAGTCTTTTTCCATGTATACTACATGCCCTGTTGTACGCATAAAGATTATCATTTTTACAAATAATGTAAAAAAAAGTCAAGGAAGTTTCAAAATTATATTGCCCCTTCTGTCTAGATTAGTGTTTTACTATTAGGTTACTATAGTGTTTTATGTTGACTTATGCTCCTTTTTTTGTTTGTGTCATCTAGCAGAGTATTATGCAATACTTGCTAGGCTTGAATGTAGTTTGCGCTATGTCAAATCAAAGAGTTTTCCATCAGATAGGTTGGTGTTGTTGACTATCGGAATGTAAAAGGGAAATTGGAAAACTGATCTTACAGCGGAGATTGTTATGCTAGGTTTTCTAAATATGTATGGCTATATGTTATCCTAGAGCCCTCTGGCAGTGAAGAGGTTAGTCTTTCTGGTTTCCTGTGTCATTCTAGGTCGCCTTTTACTCCCTTCTTTCTCCCTCCTTCCTTCTTCTCCTCCCTAGGCCTCCTTAGCAAACTGCTGCATGCCAATCTGAGGCCACATTGGGGAGAAAGAACATCAGGGGGGAGGGGTGCGGAGGGAGTGAGTACTGGAGCAGAGTGCGTGGGGAGAAATGACATGGGGAGGCATCTTTTCCTGAAAACCATGTGACTTGCCTGGGTTTACATAAATCACAGATTGTTTTTCCCGCCAGCTGCTACAATTTTTAAAGGAATAAGACTCCTGAGATGAAGCCAAGCGCAGAGGACCAGAATAAAGAACTATTTTTCCAATATAGCAGCCGTTCGGGAATCAGTCAGATACTATATTACCAATAGCAAACCGAGTGTATAATGTCTACATTGGCCAAGGGTCTAATTTTTTTTTCTTCTTTTTATGTGTCTCTATAGCAAAGAACAATGTGGCCTCATTCAGATGCCCAGGTTTTTTTTTCGTACTTAGAGACAAATTTATGTATGGCTGTTATGATATAATAAATATTTGTATTGGAGTTGTAAATCCTGGCTACCTTACTTTGAATCTTAGAAGCCAAAATAGGAAAATCATAAATCCCTAAAATGCGTTCAGGTCATCAGAACCACAGGGACAGCAACATGTACAAATTTACACGTGTATGCAGCGTGTGAGGGCAGAGGCGTATCAATAGGGGGTGCTGTACTTGTAGGCACATCTGAGCCCTGATGGCTTATCGGGGCCACTATACCCAGTGACAAGATATATGTCAGCTCACCTTTCCTTGAAGAAAAATTGATTGCACGGACTCCCACTGTGCAGCGAGGACATTTGAAAGAAAAAGAGTTAGGGTACTGTCACACAGTGCAATTTTGATCGCTACGACGGTACGATTCGTGACGTTCTAGCGATATCGTTACGATATCGCTGTGTCTGACACGCTACTGCGATCAGACATCACGCTGAGAATCGTACGTCGTAGCAGATCGTTTGGAACTTTCTTTCGTCGCTTGATCACCCGCTGACATCGCTGGATCGTTGTGTGTGACAGCGATCCAGCGATGTGTTCGCTTGTAACCAGGGTAAACATCGGGTAACTAAGCGCAGGGCCGCGCTTAGTAACCTGATGTTTACCCTGGTTACCAGCGTAAACGTTAAAAAAACAAACAGTACATACTTACATTCCGGTGTCTGTCCTCCGGCGTCTCAGCTTCTCTGCACTGTGAGCGCCTGCCGGCCGGAAAGCGAGCACAGCGGTGA
This sequence comes from Ranitomeya variabilis, assembly GCF_051348905.1. Classification (NCBI taxonomy): domain Eukaryota; kingdom Metazoa; phylum Chordata; class Amphibia; order Anura; family Dendrobatidae; genus Ranitomeya; species Ranitomeya variabilis. Next base: position 657,735,184 of record NC_135234.1, read on the forward strand.
CGTCACCGCTCTGCTTTCCGGCCGCTGTGCTTACACAGTGCAGAGAAGCTGAGACGCTGGGGACAGACACCGGAATGTAAGTATGTACTGTTTGTTTTTTTAACGTTTACGCTGGTAACCAGGGTAAACATCGGGTTACTAAGCGCGGCCCTGCGCTTAGTAACCCGATGTTTACCCTGGTTACCCGGGGACTTCGGCATCGCTCCAGCGCCGTGATTGCAAAGTGTGACCGCAGTCTACGACGCTGGAGCGATAATCATACGACGCTGCGACGTCACGGATCGTGCCGTCGTAGCGACGAAAATTGCACTGTGTGACAGTACCCTAAAGATCAAAGCATCCAAAGAATCTACATTAACCCCTTCACCCCCAAGGGCGGTTTGCACGTTAATGACCAGGCCAATTTTTACAATTCTGACCACTGTCCATTTATGAGGTTATAACTCTAAAACGCTTCAACGGATCTTGGCGATTCTGATATTGTTTTCTCGAGAAATATTGTACTTCATGATAGTGATAAAATTTATTCGATATAATTTGCGTTTATTTGTGAAAAAAATGAGTATTTGGCGAAAATTTTGAAAATTTCACAATTTTCCAACTTTGAATTTTTATGCCCTTAAATCACAGACATATGTCACGCAAAATACTTAATAAGTAACATTTTCCACATGTCTACTTTACATCAGCACAATTTTGGAACCAAAATTTTTTTTTGTGACGGAGTTATAAGGGTTAAAATTTGACCAGCAATTTCTCATTTTTACAACACCATTTTTTTTTAGGGACCACATCTCATTTGAAGTCATTTTGAGGGGTCTATATGATAGAAAATACCCAAGTGTGACACCATTCTAAAAACTGCACCCCTCAAGGTACTAAAAACCACTTTCAAGAAGTTTATTAACCCTTCAGGTGTTTCACAGAAATTTTTGGAATGTTTAAATAAAAATGAACATTTAACTTTTTTTTCACAAAAAAATTATTTCAGCTCCAATTTGTTTTATTTTACCAAGGGTAACAGGAGAAAATAGACCCCAAAATTTGTTGTACAATTTGTCCTGAGTACGCTGATACCCCATATGTTGGGGTAAACCACTGTTTGGGCGCATGGCAGAGCTCGGAGGGAAAGGAGCGCCATTTGACTTTTCAATGCAAAATTGACTGGAATTGAGATGGGACGCCATGTTGCATTTGGAGAGCCCCTGATGTGCCTAAACATTGAAACCCCCCACAAGTGACACCATTTTGGAAAGTAGACCCCCTAAGGATCTTATCTAGATGTGTGGTGAGCACTTTGACCCAACAAGTGCTTCACAGAAGTTTATAATGCAGAGCCGTAAAAATAAAAAATCATATTTTTTCACAAAAATGATCTTTTCGCCCCCAATTTTTTATTTTCCCAAGGGTAAGAGAAGAATTTGGACCCCAAAAATTGTTGTGCAATTTGTCCTGAGTACGCTGATACCCCATATGTGGGTGTAAACCATTGTTTGGGCGCAGGGCAGAGCTCGGAAGGGAAGGAGCGCCATTTGACTTTTCAATGCAAAATTGACTGGAATTGAGATGGGACGCCATGTTGCATTTGGAGAGCCCCTGTTGTGCCTAAACATTGAAACCCCCCACAATGACACCATTTTGGAAAGTAGACCCCCTAAGGATCTTATCTAGATGTGTGTTGAGCACTTTGACCCAACAAGTGCTTCACAGAAGTTTATAATGCAGAGCCGTAAAAATAAAAAATCATATTTTTTCACAAAAATGATTTTTCACCCCCATTTTTTTATTTCCCCAAGGGTAAGAGAAGAAATTAGACCACAAAAGTTGTTGTGCAATTTGTCCTGAGTACGACGATACCCCATATGTGGGGGTAAACCACTGTTTGGGCGCATAGCAGAGCTCGGAAGTGAAGGAGCGCTATTTTACTTTTCAATGCAAAATTGACTGGAATTAAGATGGGATGCCATGTTGCGTTTGGAGAGCCCCTGATGTGCCTAAACATTAAAAACCCCCACAAGTGACATCATTTTGGAAAGTAGACCCCCTAAGGAACTTATCTAGATGTGTTTTGAGAGCTTTGAACCCCCAAGTGTTTCACTACAGTTTATAACGCAGAGCCGTGAAAATAAAAATTATTTTTTTTTTCACAAAAATGATATTTTAGCACCCAGTTTTGTATTTTCACAAGGGTATCAGGATAAATTGGACCCCAAAAGTTGTTGTCCAATTTGTCCTGAGTACGCTGATACCCCATATGTGGGGGGGAACCACTGTTTGGGCGCATGACAGAGCTCGGAAGGGAAGGAGCGCCATTTGGAATGCAGACTTAAATGGATAGGTCTGCAGGCGTCACGTTGCATTTGCAGAGCCCCTGATGTACCCAAACAGTACAAACCCCCCACAAGTGACGCCATATTGGAAACTAGACCCCCCAAGGAACTTATCTAGATGTGGTGTGAGAACTTTGAACCCCCAAGTGTTTCACTACAGTTTACAACGCAGAGCCGTGAAAATAAAAAATCCTTTTTTTCCCACAAAACTTATTTTTTGGCCCCCAGTATTGTATTTTCCCAAGGGTAGCAGGAGAAATTGGACCCCAAAAGATGATGTCCAATTTATCCTGAGTACGCTGATACCTCATATGTTGGGGTAAACCCCTGTTTGGGCACACGGGAGAGCTCTGAAGGGAAAGAGCACTGTTTTCCTTTTTCAACGCAGAATTGGCTGGAATTCAGATCGGATGCCATGTCCCGTTTGGAGAGCCCCTGATGTGCCTAAACAGTGGAAACCCCCCAATTATAACTGAAACCCTAATCCAAACACACCCCTTACCCTAATCCCAACAGTAACCCTAACCACTAGAGTTGAGCGACTTTCATTTTTTTAAGATCGAGTCGGGTTTTGTGAAACCCGATTTTGTCCAGAGTCGAGTCGAGTGCAGTCGGCCGATTATCGCTAAAAGTCGGGGATCGACCGAAACACGAAACCCAATGCAAGTCAATGGGGAAGCATAGTCGGCAGTGAGTGGAGGCCAGGAAAACACCTACAGTGCCCATTTTAATGCCAAAAACATCCATTCTTGTTTCTGAAGCTTGTCAATCTTAATTAACTTTATAATAATAGTTGGGCATAGGGAATTGGGGGTCATTTGGCAAAAGTTGTGGGGGGAGTAGGGCTGGCTCAAGTTTTTCGTGGGCCCAGGAAATGCGGACTACGTCACGGCGGTGTTGCAGGGAAAGGTAAGTATTTCAACGTTGCAAGTGCTGTGATCCTGAGCAAGCAGGGGGGGCCCACTCGTTCGCATTGGCACTGGCACAGGGCCCCTCAAAGTACAGCGGTGTGTTTGCATGGCGGGGGCGCCTCCCACCAGCAGCGACACTTTTGCGTACTCTGAGGGGCCCTGTGCCAGTGACGTCGCCAACGAGTATGCCCCCCCACCTGATGAAGGAACCTGCACTTTCATCTGCACCTTCCTCTCTGTCCCTGTGTAAGGTGGTATAACATGCGGGAAGGGGAACCTTACTTTCAGCAGGGTCAGATTCTGGCTGTGTAGAGTATAAGGGGAATGTAGTGGTCTAGGTCAATGTACCAGCAGACTCATCTAGCAGTGGCTGGGCAATGGGCAGGATGAGGAGGAAACAGATATAGGGCCAAAGAATAAAGTAGGCTAAATGCAGTTCAAAATTGGTAACAGGACTAAACAGGCGGCATTGCTTTGTTCAGTGGAGTAGCAAACCCAAGAGCAGCAGACACTGTTTCAAGGGCCTAACCACACTAGTAGGCCAAATGCAGTTTAATATCTGATAGTATAGGGCGAAAGCCAGAATGTGGAAGCTCAGCTTTGTTCAGTTGAGGACAACACCAGGCAGGGGCAGACAGACACCTTTAGTAGGCCGGAACAGCCAATTTTTTTAAAAAACAGCAGTTAGTAAGAGGCAGAAGGTAGAAGCTCAGCTTTATTCAGTTGAGGACAACACCAGGCAGGGGCAGACCCCTTTAGTAGGCCGGAACAGCCAATTGCATTTTTAAAAATGGTAATTTGGAACTGAAGGTTGAAGCTCAGCTTTATTCAGTTGAGGACAACACCAGGCAGGGGCAGACAGACACCTTTAGTAGGCCGGAACAGCCAATTGCATTTTTAAAAATGGTAATTTGGAACTGAAGGTTGAAGCTCAGCTTTATTCAGTTGAGGACAACACCAGGCAGGGGCAGACAGACACCTTAAGTAGGCCGAAACAGCCAATGGCATTTTTAAAAATGGTAATTTGGAACAGAAGGTTGAAGCACAGCTTTGTTCAGTTGAGGACAACACCAGGCAGGGGCAGACAGACACCTTTAGTAGGCCGGAACAGCCAATTTTTTTAAAAAACAGCAGTTAGTAAGAGGCAGAAGGTAGAAGCTCAGCTTTATTCAGTTGAGGACAACACCAGGCAGGGGCAGACCCCTTTAGTAGGCCGGAACAGCCAATTGCATTTTTAAAAATGGTAATTTGGAACTGAAGGTTGAAGCTCAGCTTTATTCAGTTGAGGACAACACCAGGCAGGGGCAGACAGACACCTTTAGTAGGCCGGAACAGCCAATGGCATTTTTAAAAATGGTAATTTGGAACAGAAGGTTGAAGCACAGCTTTGTTCAGTTGAGGACAACACCAGGCAGGGGCAGACAGACACCTTTAGTAGGCCGGAACAGCCAATTTTTTTTAAAAAACAGCAGTTAGTAAGAGGCAGAAGGTAGAAGCTCAGCTTTATTCAGTTGAGGACAACACCAGGCAGGGGCAGACAGACACCTTTAGTAGGCCGGAACAGCCAATTGCATTTTTAAAAATGGTAATTTGGAACTGAAGGTTGAAGCTCAGCTTTATTCAGTTGAGGACAACACCAGGCAGGGGCAGACAGACACCTTTAGTAGGCCGGAACAGCCAATTGCATTTTTAAAAATGGTAATTTGGAACTGAAGGTTGAAGCTCAGCTTTATTCAGTTGAGGACAACACCAGGCAGGGGCAGACAGACACCTTTAGTAGGCCGGAACAGCCAATTGCATTTTTAAAAATGGTAATTTGGAACTGAAGGTTGAAGCTCAGCTTTATTCAGTTGAGGACAACACCAGGCAGGGGCAGACAGACACCTTTAGTAGGCCGGAACAGCCAATTGCATTTTTAAAAATGGTAATTTGGAACTGAAGGTTGAAGCTCAGCTTTATTCAGTTGAGGACAACACCAGGCAGGGGCAGACAGACACCTTTAGTAGGCCGGAACAGCCAATTGCATTTTTAAAAATGGTAATTTGGAACTGAAGGTTGAAGCTCAGCTTTATTCAGTTGAGGACAACACCAGGCAGGGGCAGACAGACACCTTTAGTAGGCCGGAACAGCCAATGGCATTTTTAAAAATGGTAATTTGGAACAGAAGGTAGAAGCTCAGCTTTATTCAGTTGAGGACAACACCAGGCAGGGGCAGACATTCACCTTTAGTAGGCCGGAACAGCCAATTGCATTTTTAAAAATGGTAATTTGGAACTGAAGGTTGAAGCTCAGCTTTATTCAGTTGAGGACAACACCAGGCAGGGGCAGACAAACACCTTTAGTAGGCCGGAACAGCCAATTGCATTTTTAAAAATGGTAATTTGGAACTGAAGGTTGAAGCTCAGCTTTATTCAGTTGAGGACAACACCAGGCAGGGGCAGACAGACACCTTTAGTAGGCCGGAACAGCCAATTGCATTTTTAAAAATGGTAATTTGGAACTGAAGGTTGAAGCTCAGCTTTATTCAGTTGAGGACAACACCAGGCAGGGGCAGACAGACACCTTTAGTAGGCCGGAACAGCCAATGGCATTTTTAAAAATGGTAATTTGGAACTGAAGGTTGAAGCTCAGCTTTATTCAGTTGAGGACAACACCAGGCAGGGGCAGACCCCTTTAGTAGGCCGGAACAGCCAATTGCATTTTTAAAAATGGTAATTTGGAACAGAAGGTTGAAGCACAGCTTTATTCAGTTGCAGCTTCTTGGCAATAATATAAAGAAGACGAGACAGGACAACACTCGTTGGATGCCATATCTGTGTTTTCACTGGAAAAAAAACTGTCAGTTAACTACTTGTATGAGAAAGTTTTTGTAGCTGGAGGCCACTTTTTGTATTGTACCAGTTTTTTGTTGTATGTTTGGAACTGAAGGTTGAAGCTCAGCTTTATTCAGTTGAGGACAACACCAGGCAGGGGCAGACACCTTTAGAAGGACGGAAAAGCCAATTTTTTTAAAAACAGCAGTTAATCTGAGCCAGAAGGTAGAAGCTCAGCTTTATTCAGTTGAGGCCAACTTGAATTAGGGACTGCAGACAGACTTTGCAGGCTGTCCCTTGTGTGGACCATGCATCCAATACATTAACCCATTGAGCCACAAAGGACACGTAACCTTCCGTGGCCAGGCCTACAGGTCCATGTGTCTGTTGTCAGGTATACCTTTGGACTGACAAATTGACAGAATGCAAGGACAATGCGGTCTTTAACATGCAGGTGGAGGGGTGGGATGGCTTTTCTCGCAAAAGAATTGTCAACTGGGTAGCTCATAGCGTGGTATATCGTAGTTCATCCTGGCTTTATTAATATTAAATTAAATTAAAAAATAGGCTCTATGCACTTTATAATTGGTTCCAGGGGTACACGGGCAGCAGTGGTCTGGTCAGTGGAGGCCTAGTGGAAGGAGGGACCGCAGACAGGCTTCGAAGGCCTAACATAATTAAATTGGGCTGGCTGTAGGCACTTTATTATTAGTTACAGGGGTACACGGGCAGCAGTGGTCTGGTCAGTGGAGGCCTAGTGGAAGGAGGGACCGCAGACAGGCTTCGAAGGCCTAACATAATTAAATTGGGCTGGCTGTAGGCACTTTATTATTAGTTAAAGGGGTACACGGGCAGCAGTGGTCTGGTCAGTGGAGGCCTAGTGGAAGGAGGGACCGCAGACAGGCTTCGAAGGCCTAACATAATTAAATTGGGCTGGCTGTAGGCACTTTATTATTAGTTACAGGGGTACACGGGCAGCAGTGGTCTGGTCAGTGGAGGCCTAGTGGAAGGAGGGACCGCAGACAGGCTTCGAAGGCCTAACATAATTAAATTGGGCTGGCTGTAGGCACTTTATTATTAGTTACAGGGGTACACGGGCAGCAGTGGTCTGGTCAGTGGAGGCCTAGTGGAAGGAGGGACCGCAGACAGGCTTCGAAGGCCTAACATAATTAAATTGGGCTGGCTGTAGGCACTTTATTATTAGTTACAGGGGTACACGGGCAGCAGTGGTCTGGTCAACGGAGGCCGATTGTAATGAGTGTCTGCCAGTTAGTAGTCCAAAACAACAACTAAATGTGAATGTCTCGCATTAAAACAAAACAAAAACACTAAAGGGTGCAATCATTAGGTTCAGGGGTGGGATCCCCTGCGTTGTTTCAGACCTACTAATTTTGCGCAAAGTATTTACTGTGGTAAATAGAGGACACTGCCCCTGACTATGTTAAGTACCATCATACATGTCAGCACAATGGTATTGTCAGTGGCAGGTATGGAAGGATGTCAGCGCATAGACTTAACATTGGTGGAAGTGTGAGAGATAACTGTGGAAGTGGTAGAGCAATGTTTGACCTGGGGGTGGGTGAACTCTCTTGTGGCCGGCGTTACAGGCCCAAGGCCCCTCATGTTACAACAGTGTGTCTGACGTTGGGTGCGCACCACCACCGCCAGAGACACTTTATTGTACTATGAGGAACCCAGTAGCAATGCCGTCGACCAAAAGCGAGTACACCCACCTCTTCAGACAAACAGCAGTCTCACGGGTGCTTGCGCCAAGTCGCGATACCACGGCCCCGTGTGGGGAGTTTGGCCATTTAGGGAGGTGTAAACATGTCGTATGCTGGACAATCAGCTGCAGCAAATTAGACATTAGAAAAGTAATTCACAGTAGTCCACAGGCAAGAGCTTTTCATAGGAAAGCTAGGTGTCGGCCGGGCAAGGTGGGGCAAAAGATTTCGAAATCCAGTTGTGGTTCATTTTAATGAATGTTAGATCGTCAACATTTTGGGTAGCCAGACGAGTCCTTTTTTCGGTTAATATTGAACCTGCAGCACTGAATACTCTTTCTGATAGGACACTTGCTGCCGGGCAAGCAAGCTCCTGCAATGCATATTCTGCCAATTCTGGCCAGGTGTCTAATTTTGATGCCCAGTAATCAAATGGGAATGCCGGTTGAGGGAGAACATCGATAAGGGATGAAAAATAGTTAGTAACCATACTGGACAAATGTTGTCTCCTGTCACTTTCAATTGATGCAGCAGTACCTGTCCTGTCTGCGGTCATAGCAAAATCACTCCACAACCTGGTCAGAAAACCCCTCTGTCCAACGCCACTTCTGATGTGTGCACCCCTAACACTCCTAGTCTGTTGCCCCCTTGAGCTCGTGTGAGAACGATCACGTGCGCTGTGTGCTGGGAATGCCTGAAGCAAACGGTCAACAAGAGTTGATTGTTTGGTTGCTAATATTAGTTCCAAGTTCTCATGTGGCATAATATTTTGCAATTTGCCTTTATAGCGTGGATCAACGAGGCAGGCCAACCAGTAATCGTCATCGTTCATCATTTTCGTTATGCGTGTGTCCCTTTTTAGGATACGTAAGGCATAATCCGCCATGTGGGCCAAAGTTCCAGTTGTCAAATCTCCGGTTGTGATTGGGTGAGGGGCAGTTGCAGGCAAATCTACGTCACTTGTGTCCCTCAAAAAACCAGAACCCGGCCTTGACACGCAACCAATTTCCAGTGCCCCCGGGAAAGGTTCCGCATTAAAAATATACTCATCCCCATCATCCTCCTTGTCCTCCACCTCCTCTTCGCCCGCTACCTCGTCCTGTACACTGCCCTGACCAGACAATGGCTGACTGTCATCAAGGCTTTCCTCTTCCTCTGGTGCAGACGCCTGCTCCTTTATGTGCGTCAAACTTTGCATCAGCAGACGCATTAGGGGGATGCTCATGCTTATTACGGTGTTGTCTGCACTAACCAGCCGTGTGCATTCCTCAAAACACTGAAGGACTTGACACATGTCTTGTATCTTCGACCACTGGACACCTGACAACTCCATGTCTGCCATCCTACTGCCTGCCCGTGTATGTGTATCCTCCCACAAAAACATAACAGCCCGCCTCTGTTGGCACAGTCTCTGAAGCATGTGCAGTGTTGAGTTCCACCTTGTTGCAACGTCTATGATTAGGCGATGCTGGGGAAGGTTCAAAGACCGCTGATAGGTCTGCATACGGCTGGCGTGTACAGGCGAACGTCGGATATGTGAGCAAAGTCCACGCACTTTGAGGAGCAGGTCGGAGAACCCAGGATAAGTTTTCAATAAGCACTGCACCACCAGGTTTAAGGTGTGAGCCAGGCAAGGAATGTGTTTCAGTTGGGAAAGGGAGATGGCAGCCATGAAATTCCTTCCGTTATCACTAACTACCTTGCCTGCCTCAAGATCTACTGTGCCCAGCCACGACTGCGTTTCTTGTTGCAAGAACTCGGACAGAACTTCCGCGGTGTGTCTGTTGTCGCCCAAACACTTCATAGCCAATACAGCCTGCTGACGCTTGCCAGTAGCTGGCCCATAATGGGACAACTGGTGTGCAACAGTGTCATCTGCCGATGGAGTGGTTGGCCGACTGCGGTCTGTGGAAGAGCTGTAGCTTCTGCAGGAGGACGAGGAGGAGGAGGAGGAGGGGGTGCGAACGCCTACAGCCAACTGTTTCCTAGACCGTGGGCTAGGCACAACTGTCCCGAAATTGATGTCCCCTGTGGACCCTGCATCCACCACATTCACCCAGTGTGCCGTGATGGACACATAACGTCCCTGGCCATGCCTACTGGTCCATGCATCTGTAGTCAGGTGCACCTTTGTACTCACAGATTGCCTGAGTGCATGGACGATGCGCTGTTTAACATGCTGGTGCAGGGCTGGGATGGCTTTTCTGGAAAAAAAGTGTCGACTGGGTAGCTCGTATCGTGGTTCAGCGTACTCCATTAGGGCTTTGAAAGCTTCGCTTTCAACTAACCGGTAGGGCATCACCTCTAACGAGATTAGTCTAGCTATGTGGGCGTTAAAACCCTGTGTACGCGGATGCGAGGATAAGTACTTCCTTTTTCTAACCAGAGTCTCATGTAGTGTGAGCTGAACTGGAGAGATGGAGATCGTGGAACTTGCGGGTGTGCCGGTGGACATGGCAGACTGAGAGACGGTTGGAGACGGTATTGTTTCCGCCGGTGCCCTAGATGCAATATTTCCGCCTACAAAACTGGTGATTCCCTGACCCTGACTGCTTTTGGCTGGCAAAGAAACCTGCACAGATACTGCCGGTGGTGCGGAAAATGGTGGCCTTACAGTGACGGAAGGGATGTTGCGTTGATGACTAGCTTCATTGGCCGAGGGTGCTACAACCTTAAGGGACGTTTGGTAGTTAGTCCAGGCTTGAAAATGCATGGTGGTTAAGTGTCTATGCATGCAACTAGTATTGAGACTTTTCAGATTCTGACCTCTGCTTAAGCTAGTAGAACATTTTTGACAGATGACTTTGCGCTGATCAATTGGATGTTGTTTAAAAAAATGCCAGACTGCACTCTTCCTAGCATCGGATCCCTTTTCAGGGATTGCAGACTGAGCTTTAACCGGATGGCAACGCTGTGCTCCAACAGGTTTTGGCTTTGACACGCGTTTTGGGCCAGATAGGGGCCCGGCAGATGGAACCTGTTGCGATGTTGATGCCTGCTGCGGCCCCTCCTCCACCTCCGCTTCTGAACTACTGCTGCCTGCACCCTGTTCCTCCAATGGCTGCCAATCGGGGTCAACAACCGGGTCATCTATTACCTCCTCTTCGAGCTCGTGTGCAACTTCGTCTGTGTCACTGTGTCGGTCTGTGGTATAGCGTTCGTGGCGGGGCAACATAGTCTCATCAGGGTCTGATTGTGGATCTGTACCCTGAGAGGGCAATGTGGTGGTCTGAGTCAAAGGAGCAGCATAGTACTCTGGCTGTGGTTGTGCATCAGTGCACTCCATGTCAGAATCTACTTGTAATGGGCATGGCCTGTTAAGTGTTTCACTTTCTAAGCCAGGGACGGTATGTGTAAAGAGCTCCATGGAGTGACCCGTTGTGTCGCCTGCTGCATCCTTCTCTCTTGTTGTAGTTTTTGCTGAGGAGGACAAGGAAGCGACTTGTCCCTGACCGTGAACATCCACAAGCGACGCGCTGCTTTTACATTTACCAGTTTCAGAAGAGGAGGCAAAAGAGCTAGAGGCTGAGTCTGCAATGTAAGCCAAAACTTGCTGTTGCTGCTCCGGCTTTAAAAGCGTTTTTCCTACTCCCAGAAAAGAGAGCGTTCGAGGCCTTGTGTAGCCAGACGACAAAACTGGCTCCACAGCTCCAGACTTAGGTGGAATATTTTTATCCCCACGACCACCTGATGCTCCACTACCACTACCATCATTACCAGCTGACAATGAACGCCCACGGCCACGACCTCTTGCACCAGACTTCCTCATTGTTTTAAAAAATTAACCAAAGTAACTTTATTTGTTGCTGTCAAACAACTTACACGGTGAGCTATAACTTCAGTATGATTTCTATATCCCTTAACAGGTTGGTGAGACCACAAGGAAAATCAGGCACAATGTTACACACTCTGTTTTCTGTGGCACAAAATCACAGAGATGACACACACGCAGGACTGTCACTCAAGCACTAATGTCAATATTATTCTCCCACCTAATTTTTTTTTTTTTTTTTTTCTCAGGGAGACTTTAGAAACCAAATAAGATAAAATGTTTTTTTCAGGGACAATTTAGAAACCAAATACTAATAAAAAAAGTAAAAAAATAAAATAGCCTTTCTATGGCCCACAATTAGAGAGAGAGAGGTGGCACACCCAGGAGTCAAGACTGGCACACAAGCTGAAAGGGCAATATTACTCTCCCACTGTTTTTTTATGTTTTTTTTTTTTTTTTTCAGGGAGACTTTAGAAACCAAATAATATTAAACAAAGCAAAAAAATAAATAGGCTTTCTATGGCCCACAATTAGAGAGAGAGAGGTGGCACACCCAGGAGTCAAGACTGGCACACAAGCTGAAAGGGCAATATTACTCTCCCACTGTTTTTTTATGTATTTTTTTTTTTCAGGGAGACTTTAGAAACCAAATAATATTAAAAAAAGCAAAAAAAATAAATAGGCTTTCTATGGCCCACAATTAGAGAGAGAGAGGTGGCACACCCAGGAGTCAAGACTGGCACACAAGCTGAAAGGGCAATATTACTCTCCCACTGTTTTTTTATGTATTTTTTTTTTTCAGGGAGACTTTAGAAACCAAATAATATTAAACAAAGCAAAAAAATAAATAGGCTTTCTATGGCCCACAATTAGAGAGAGAGAGGTGGCACACCCAGGAGTCAAGACTGGCACACAAGCTGACAGGGCAATATTACTCTCCCACTGTTTTTTTATGTACTTTTTTTTTTTTTTCAGGGAGACTTTAGAAACCAAATAATATTAAAAAAAGCAAAAAAATAAATAGGCTTTCTATGGCCCACAATTAGAGAGAGAGAGGTGGCACACCCAGGAGTCAAGACTGGCACACAAGCTGAAAGGGCAATATTACTCTCCCACTGTTTTTTTATGTATTTTTTTTTTTCAGGGAGACTTTAGAAACCAAATAATATTAAACAAAGCAAAAAAAATAAATAGGCTTTCTATGGCCCACAATTAGAGAGAGAGAGGTGGCACACCCAGGAGTCAAGACTGGCACACAAGCTGAAAGGGCAATATTACTCTCCCACTGTTTTTTTATGTATTTTTTTTTTCAGGGAGACTTTAGAAACCAAATAATATTAAAAAAAGCAAAAAAATAAATAGGCTTTCTATGGCCCACAATTAGAGAGAGAGAGGTGGCACACCCAGGAGTCAAGACTGGCACACAAGCTGAAAGGGCAATATTACTCTCCCACTGTTTTTTTATGTTTTTTTTTTTTTTTCAGGGAGACTTTAGAAACCAAATATTAAACAAAGCAAAAAAATAAATAGGCTTTCTATGGCCCACAATTAGAGAGAGAGAGGTGGCACACCCAGGAGTCAAGACTGGCACACAAGCTGAAAGGGCAATATTACTCTCCCACTGTTTTTTTATGTATTTTTTTTTTCAGGGAGACTTTAGAAACCAAATAATATTAAAAAAAAGCAAAAAAATAAATAGGCTTTCTATGGCCCACAATTAGAGAGAGAGAGGTGGCACACCCAGGAGTCAAGACTGGCACACAAGCTGAAAGGGCAATATTACTCTCCCACTGTTTTTTTATGTATTTTTTTTTTTCACGGAGACTTTAGAAACCCAATAATATTAAAAAAAACAAAAAAATAAATAGGCTTTGTATGGCCCACTGAATGAGAGATGGCACACACAGGAGTGGCACACAAGCCCTGACTGAGGCCAATATTTTTCTCCCACTGATTGATGTAGTGTTTTTGTGTTGAGGTAGATTTTAGAACACAAATCAAGGAAAAAAATAAATAGGCTTTCTATGGCCCACTCAGTGAGAGATGGCACACACAGGGATGGCACTGTAGCAGAAATGTCAATCTTAATCTTCCACAAAAAAAAAAAAAAAAAAACAGGGACTGTCCTACAATTACTATCTCCCTGCAGTAATGTAAGCCAGGTATGACAGGCAGCAATAGGAGTGGACTGATGCACAAATTAAATAAAAAGTGTGGACAAACAAAAAAGATAGCTGTGCAGAAAGGAAGGAACAAGAGGATATGTGCTTTGAAAAAAGCAGTTGGTTTGCACAGTGGCGTACACACAGCAATACAGCTATCACGGAGCCTTCTAGGGCAGCCCAATGAGCTACAGCGCTGAGGGAAAAAAAAAAATGTAGCTTCCAGTGTCCCTGCACACCGAAGGTGGTGTTGGACAGTGGAAATCGCTACAGCACAAGCGGTTTGGTGGTTAGTGGACCCTGCCTAACGCTATCCCTGCTTCTGACGAAGCGGCAGCAACCTCTCCCTAAGCTCAGATCAGCAGCAGTAAGATGGCGGTCGGCGGGAACGCCCCTTTATAGCCCCTGTGACGCCGCAGACAGCAAGCCAATCACTGCAATGCCCTTCTCTAAGATGGTGGGGACCAGGACCTATGTCATCACGCTGCCCACACTCTGCGTTCACCTTCATTGGCTGAGAAATGGTGCTTTTCGCGTCATTGAAACGCGACTTTGGCGCGAAAGTCGCGTACCGCATGGCCGACAAGCACAGGGGTCGGATCGGGTTTCATGAGACGCCGACTTAGCCAAAAGTCGGCGACTTTTGAAAATGAACGACCCGTTTCGCTCAACCCTACTAACCACTCCTCTAACCCAGACACACCAACCCTATTCCCAACCATAAATGTAATCCAAACCCTAACCCTATCTTTAGCCCCAACCCTAACTGTAGCCCCAACCCTAGCCCCAACCCTAGCCCTAACCCTAGCAATAACCCTAGCCCTATCACTAGCCCTAACACTAGCCGTAACACTAGCCCTAACCCTAGCCCTAACCCTAGCCCTAACCCTAGCCCCAACCCTAGCCCTAACCCTAGCCCTAACCCGAACCCTAGCCCCAACCCTAGCCCTAACCCTAGCCCTAACCCTAGCCCCAACCCTAGCCCTAACCCTAGCCCTAACCCTAGCCCCAACCCTAGCCCTAACCCTAGCCCTAACCCTAGCCCCAACCCTAGCCCTAACCCTAGCCCTAACCCTATCCCTAGCCCTAACCCTTGCCCTAACCCTAACCCTAGCCCTAACTCTAGTCCTAACTCTAGCCCTAACCCTAACCCTAACCCTAACCCTAATGGGAAAATTGAAATAAATACATTTTTTAATTTTTTCATTTTTCCCTAACTAAGGGGGTGATGAAGGGGGGTTTGATTTACTTTTATAGCGGGTTTTTTAGCGGATTTTTATGATTGGCAGCCGTCACACACTGAAAGACGCTTTTCATTGCAAAAAATATTTTTTGCGTTACCACATTTTGAGAGCTGTAATTTTTCCATATTTGAGTCCACAGAGTCATGTGAGATCTTGTTTTTTGCGGGACGAGATGACGTTTTTATTGGTTACATTTTCGGACACGTGACATTTTTTGATCGCTTTTTATTCCGATTTTTGTGAGGTAGAGTGATCAAAAACCAGCTATTCATGAATTTCTTTTGGGGGAGGCGTTTATACCGTTCGCGTTTGGTAAAATTGATAAAGCAGTTTTATTCGTCGAGTCAGTACGATTACAGCGATACCTCATTTATATCATTTTTTTATGTTTTGGCGCTTTTATACGATATAAACTATTTTATAGAAAAAATAATTATTTTGGTATCGCTTTATTCTCAGGACTATAACTTTTTTATTTTTTTGCTGATGATGCTGTATGGTGGCTCGTTTTTTGCGGGACAAGATGACGTTTTCAGCGGTACCATGGTTATTTATATCAGTCTTTTTGATCGCGTGTTATTCCACTTTTTGTTCGGCGGTATGATAATAAAGCGTTGTTTTTTGCCTCGTTTTTTTTTCTTACGGTGTTTACTGAAGGGGTTAACTAGTGGGGCAGTTTTATAGGTTGGGTCGTTAAGGACGCGGCGATACTAAATATGTGTACTTTTATTGTTTTTTTTTATTTTATTTAGCTAAAGAAATGTATTTATGGGAATAATATATATATATTTTTTTCTTTATTTAGGATATTTTTTTTATTTTTTTTTTACACACGTGGGGAATTTTTTTTTAACTTTTTTACTTTGTCCCAGGGGGGGACATCACAGATCATTGATCTGGCAGTGTGCACAGCACTCTGCCAGATCTGCGATCTGCTGTGCAGGGCTGCAGGCTTACCAGCGCCTGCTCTGAGCAGGCACTCGGTAAGCCACCTCCCTCCTTGCAGGACCCGGATGCCGCGGCCATCTTGGATCCGGGACCTGCGGCGAGGAGGGAGGTAGGAGACCCTCGGAGCAACGCGATCACATCGCGTTGCTCCGGGGGTCTCAAGGAAGCCCGCAGGGAGCCCCCTCCCTGCGCGATGCTTCCCTATACCGCCGGTACACCGCGATCATGTTTGATCGCGGTGTGCCGGGGGTTAATGTGCCGGGGGCGGTCCGTGACCGCTCCTGGCACATAGTGCCGGATGTCAGCTGCGATAGTCAGCTGACACCCGGCCGCGATCGGCCGCGCTCCCCCCGTGAGCGCGGCCGATCGGCTATGACGTACTATCCCGTCGAGGGTCAGATAGGCCCAGGTCACCTCGACGGGATAGTACGTCTAAGGTCACAGAGGGGTTAAAAGTGCATATTTATTTCATATGTTTAAAAAGAAGTGTTGAAAATGCATGAAAATAAAATGTAAATTAAAACACACATAGACAAAACAGATGCATTTCGATTTATTCAATCATAATCATTGCTACAAGTGAAGAAAAAAGATTATCTTAGCCGAGGAGGAGTATGTGAGGCCTAATATACTGTATGAAAGGCAATGTGGGACCCATTGTAGTGTATAGCAGGCTTTGTGGGTCCGATTATAACTGTAGGAAATAGTGATGAGCGAATACATTTGGCACTATTCATTACTCGCACGAATAGTACGCTATTCAGGCTATTCGTTACTCGGCGAGTAATTTGGCATTCACCTTGGTATATTGGAGTGACCCGCCCAGCATGTTTAGTGCTTTATTTGCAAGTAATGAACATGCTGGGCTTGCTTGCCAATCACAGTAATGCCGGCTCCATCTTTGGTGTGGCATTACTGTAATTGGCTGGCCTTAAAGCATCATAGGGGAGAATTAATCCCTGCTGGCACCATCTTGTGCACATTGCAACTGGAAACAGTGTAGGGGGAGCGTAGTGTGAGTGTAGGGAGAGCGAAAGCAGCATAAAGGGAGAGTTGTAATTACAAAAAGCTCTTTTAAGAGCTCATGACTATGAAGATTAGTTCTTTGTTAGGTGTAGATAGTGTAGGGAGAGATTTAAAACGAGGGAGGGTGTAAGGCAGGCACCTGCATGTTATCATATCATCAGTGCAAGTACATGCTGCAGATCTCTGCTAGTTTGCATTGTGTTGTATAGTTTAGGAACAGACTGTGGGATTAGGGATAGAAAGGCAGGGTTTTATCCACTACAATAAAATACAAAGCAGCTCTTTTTAGAGCCAAATAATATTAGTACCAGCATATACTAAACAAATTTTTTTGAAGCTACATAATATTCCTTCGTACCAGCATATAAAAAAACTTTTTTACAGCTAAATAATATTTGTCAGTGCCAACATATAGTAACATCCTTTTTAAAAGGTAATTGCTAAATAATATTCCTCACCTATTGCTGAAATAGCAAATATTTATCTAGCAGTTGTGTGACTGGCGCAAAACCTTCTGAGCTATGGAATTGTCACTATTTACCAGTAATTTCCTGAGTCTGCTGTTGGCATGTCTCATAAAGGCGATATACAAAATAAAAAAATTCTATTGCTTAAATAAATAGCATATCTTTAGCAGTTGTGTAACTGTTGCAAACCCAGCAGAGATACACAAACATCACAATTTAGCAGTGGTAATAATTTTCCTTAGTCTGCTGTTGCCATATGTCAGCAAGGCGATATAAAAAAATATTAATTTTCTATTGGTTTAGTAAATAGCGTATATTTATCTAGCAGCTGTGCGACTGGAGCAATCCGTGCAGAGATATGCAAATGTCACAATTTACCAGTGGCAATAATTTTCCTTAGTCTGCTGTTGCCATGTGTCAGCAAGGGGATATAAAAATAATACAAATTTTCTATTGTTAAATAAATAGCATATCTTTATCTCGCAGTTTGTGACTGGCGCAAACCGTGCAGAGATATGAAAATGTCACAATTTACCAGTGGCAATAATTTTCCTTAGTCTGCTGTTGCCCTGTGTCAGCAAGCCGATATAAAAAAGACTAATTTTCTATTGGTTAAATAAATAGCGTATCTTTCTCTATCAGTTGTGGGACTGGAGCAATCCGTGCAGAGATACGCAAACATCACAATTTACCAGTTACAATAATTTTCCTTAGTCTGCTGTTGTCATGTTTCATCAAGGTGATATAAAAAAATACTAATTTTCTATTGGTTAAATAAATAGAGTATCGTTATCTATCAGTTGTGCAACTGGAGCAAAGCCTGCTTAGATACGCAAACGTGACTATTTACCTGTAATTTTCCTGAGTCTGCTGTTGTCGTGTGTAATAAAGCTGATATCTGGAAAAAAAAATAGGCACACATTGCTAGATACAGGGAATTTGTGCATAACACCTCTGTGAGGGTACTTGTGAAAAATAAAGCCAGGACATTTTGTTTTCATAACGCATTCAATATGAAAAAGGGTGACATTCAGGGACATGTATGTGGTGGTGCCCACCAATGCCGTGTGACAGATCAGAAGGTGACTGTATCACTGTATCTTATTCTAGCTTCCTGCCCAAATTTGGTCAGTGCGCTACACCACTGTCGAACCCAGACAAGTGTGAGGATCTTGTGGGTTGGATGTCAGACCAAGGCTCTAGTGTGTTGACAAGCAGCACCACAAAGTCTTCCACACAGTCCAGTCTCAGTAGCCAAGAGGATGGGACTCTGAATCCTCAACCTGGTCCTCCTTCCTCCCTCATCAAGGGTCCCAGGAGACATATGACCCCAACGCTGGCCACTCCGAGGAACTGTTTACATTACCTTGTAATTAGTCAGGCCTCTCAACGTGCACTATTAAAGAGGGTCATGAGGGGGTGGAGTGCAGTGAAGCCCAAACATTTGAGCACCCACGGCCAGGAGTAAGCCACATTGTGGAAGGTCAATTCATGTCTATAGAGGTGGAGGATAATCATGATGCACAGTTGCCATCAGGTCAGCCTAAAATCACAGCTCAGAAGGAGGATTACATTGATGAATTGGAAGACGACATGGTCGATGATGAGGCCACTGATCCAACTTGGCACAGTGGCCCGCCTAGCGAGTACAGCAGTGCAGAGAGGATTGGATCTGTAGCACAAAAATAGGCAAGAAAAGGTAGTGGTTTGACCAGAGGAAGAACTTGGTCTACTGTTGCATAGACTCCCCCCCCCACACACACACACTCGGCTAGATAACTAGCCAAGGGTGCTTTGTTCCCCTGTATGGCAGTTTTTTCTGAAAACCCTTCAGACAAAACTGATGTAATTTGCAGCATCTGCCATACCAATCTAAGAAGAGGCAAGAACACTGCCAACCTGAGCACCACCAGCATGCAAAAGCACATGGCAGCCAAGCACCCCAGTAGGTGGGGGGAACGCCTGGGTACAAAATCTGTGTCTGAGGATGAAACCACTGCCCTTTTCCCTGTGTTACTGCCTTCCCAATCTGCTGTCCAAGAAGCAGGCACTGATGCCTCCTGCCCACAACCTGCAGTTGCACAGACACAACAGTCAGAAACCATGTCCAGTTCATTGTCCCTGCGCAGCGTTCAGATGTTCCTGCCTCAGACATTTCACAGGAAGCAGAAATGTTGATGTTTCGGCTTGGTGGAACTGAGTCTTTCCGTGACCTCTTGGCGGTGGCAGCCCCATGGTACTCGATTTCCAGCCGCAACTATTTTTCCCGGTGTGCCGTCCCCGCATTACATAAGCACGTGTTACGCAATATTAGCCACGCTCTGGTCAACGCAGTCACAGAGAAGGGCCACATAACCACAGACAGACAGATGTTCTTGCAGACAGGGATGCTACATTTCCCTGATGGCACACTGGGTGAATCTGGGGAAGTCTGGGACAGAGTCAGAGGGTGGGATATCATACATTTTACCCACACCAAGAATAGCGGGCCCAACTTCTATCAGGGTTTCAGTATCCTCATATTCCAGTTCCTGTCTCTCCTTCTCCTCATCCTCAGCGGAACTAGCCTCCCCATCACTCCCCAGTTGGGAGGTCTGCAGCACTGCCTTGGCGAAGCGGCAGAATGCTCTGCTGAAGCTCATCTGTTTAGGTGATAAAGCTCACAACGCAGCACAGTTATTGAAAGGGATAAAAGAACAGACCGATCAGTGGCTCTCCCCACTGAACCTCCAATCAGGTCTGGTTGTGTGCAATAATGGGCGTAACTTGGTGGCGGCTTTAAAGTTGGCAAGCTGGTACATGTTCAACACATGGCCCACGTGCTGAACTTGGTTGTGCAGCATGTTTCAAAAACATACCCAGACTTGCCGGACCTACTTGCCATGGTACGCTGTGTCAGCACACAATTGGGAAAGTTAACTCATGCTTTCGCCGGTCTAGCTTCGCTGCAGCGCTAGCGCCAGCAGCTTTAATTTGCATAGTCACCGACTGATTTGTGACCTGCCTACACGCTGGAATTTGACCTTTCATATGTTGGCAAGGCTTAGTGAGCAGCAGAGGGCAGTGTCTGAATTACACATTCTCAATAACCGTCAGAGTAACGCTCAGCCCCCACACTGCAGAGTGGGTGTGGATCACTGACATATGTGAGGTTCTTCAAAACTTTGAGTACTGTACTAAGATGGTGAGCGCTGATGACGCTATTATCAGCGTAACCATCCCCCTGCTCTGTCTGTTAAAACGTTCACTGCAGAATCTCAAAGATGAACTTTGAATGCTCAGCAGGTGGCTATGGAGCTAAATTTTACAGTTGCTGATAATTCACAGCCCAGCCTCACACAATATTCTCAGGCCACATTGGGTGATGACGAGGGACAGGAGGAGGAGGAACATGAGTTTTCAGTCTGCACTACAGAGGGGACTCCCAATCCCAACTTCATGCCTGTCCAGCATGGATGGCCTGAAGAGGAGGAGGAGCAGGAGGCGATGCGTCATGAGGAGGAGAGGATGGTTAGTGTTCTTCCTGGTGAGGACACTGAACGTTTTACTCTTTGTTGTCTGCCACACATGGCACAGTTCATGTCCGGATGCCTTTCCCAAGACCCTCGCATAAAACACATTTTGTCCAACATGAAATACTGGCTGTGCATCTTTCTTGACCTACGGTACAAGGAGAAATGTCCTTCTCTCATGTCAGAGGCAGATGTGCCATTTTCAGTGCATGCATGCCAGAGGCCCGGTGTGAAAGACTTGCTGAAAAGACTGATAGGTCTTTAAGCGTGACAAACATGCAAAAGAATAGTAAATCAGAAAGGGGGCAAATACTTGTTTTCACCACTGTAGGAGGCTATATAGGGCTCATACTGCATTTAAGAGGCTATGTTGGGGTTCATACTGTATAAAGGAGGCTATGTGGGGGCCCATAGGAAGCTATTTGAGGGGGCACATACTGTAAATGGGCGGCTATGTGGGTCTCATGCTGTATGTAGGGGCTATGTGGGGCTCAAGCTGTATATGGGAGGCTATGTGGAGCTCATGATGTATATAGGAGCTATATGGGGCTTATCCTGTATATGGGAGGCTATGTGGGGCTCATGCTGTATATAGGGGCTATGTGAGGCCTATGCTCTATATAGGGAGGCTATGTGGGGACACATACTGTATAAAGGAGGCTATGTGGGGCTCACAATGCATATTGCGAGGCTATGTGGGGATTACACTCTATATAAAGAGGCTATGTGGAACTCATGCTGCATATAGGGAGGGTACGTGGGGCTCATGCTGTTTATAGGGAGGCTATATGAGGGGTCTCATACTGTATTTAGGAGGTGCTGTGAAAGGGCTCATATGTTACATTCAGGGATGTCAGCATACTTAATTCTGCTCAATATTAAGTGATGCAATTAATATGAACATAAAATACCGTAATAATATGTTAATACTAATATTGAACATAATTAATTTCAGCTTATTGGTTCAGCCCACCACAACAGTTACAATATCTTATGTGGCCCCTTGGAAAAATTAATTCCCAACCCCTGCTTTAAACCATCAGCATATTCAGAGGATAATCATTTATATTAAACTTAACATATGATGATCACAAAATATTGCATAGGTCATTATTTTACCAACTATTATATGTATTGCAGCTATACGTAGACAATTAAGACACTGCTTTTGTGACGTTTATTCTGGAGCTACAGTTAGATGTTCACATTCTACAATGAAATATAAAACTGGGGGGATGTTTTTGTTCACTTTTGTTGCAATCATTTTTTAGTTAGTTGTGTTTTGATTTTAAAAAGTTGCATGTTCACATTGTAGCTTTTTTTTATCGTTTTTCCCACAAGCTTCAAAAATACATGAAAGGAGCACAAGTGGAAAACGTGTTTGGAGAAGAAATGCCGCCTCAAAAATTGCTTATAAGGATCTATGGAAATCATCGCATTTTTAAATACACCAAAATAAACATCAAGAAAATAAGTGCGTGAAATACCACATCTATGCAAAATATATAAGGGTCAAGTATTACAGCTAGTGCTAATAACTACAGTGGGTTTACTCATAGAAGATCTCGTCCTTGAAGCACAGCGGGCAGTTGATTCCCTATGGAAGGTTTTGAAAACTTTTTCGCACAGTATGCTATTTAAAAAATCAACCTATTGTCATGCAATATAACGTCACAAATGCAATATTAGGCAAGTTGTCTATTTCCGTTGTGATTATATTGTCATCTGTGATCTCAACTAGAGATGAGCGAACCTCAACTTAAAAGTTCAGAGTTCGCACCGGACAGTTAGTGTCCAATGCTAATTGCCAAACACTGACCTCTCTTAGAAGTCCATTGCAATGTTTGGAGTTCCAGGGGAAGTCCATGAGAGTGAGAGCAAGAGAGAACTTTGAAACAAAGTTTGGGTCGTGTACCAGAACCCGAACTTTCATGGGTCCACTCATCCCTATTTTCAACTTATGTGGTTGATGTAGCTTAAATTTTCAGTAGGTTGTTCAATGACTCGAGGTTAAACTTTCAAAATTATAAGGCCATTAGCCAAACACAGGAGAGTGGGGTTTGGTTTTTAAAATCAGCACACTGTGACTGTCCCTGCAGTCAAACACCCCCACATTCCCACCAGCAGTTGCGACAATGGGCTTCCAAATTTGTATAATATGAGTTATTTGTGTAAGGCCACGTTCACATGTTCAGTATTTGGTGAGTTCTTTACATCAGTATTCGTAAGCCAAGACCAGGAGTGGAACAGTATAATAGAAACACGTCACCACTTCTGCATTTATCACCCACTCCCGGTTTTGACTTACAAACATTGATGTAAAATACTGACTAAATACTGATCATGGCCTAATGGATAAACTGGGAGGTCAGTCTTTTTGACGTTTCTCTACTGAAGATAATAGATAAGAGTCCTGAAAAGAGCACCCACATGTTAGAGATATAGAGTATTCAGGTTCATACTAATTCACAGTAACTTGTTAAGAGATTATGTCCAGTGGGCAATGCGATTATTGGGTTAGCAAGTTGGTTGCAACAGATATCAACTTTCTTACTTACTGCCAAACACAGGAACACAATGAGATTTTGGCTTTATTCACAAGTCTAGTTGTCACGAATTTGTAATGGATCTAGTATTAAAAAAAATAAATCAGTTACAAATGGATGCACACTTTGGTTTCCATTTTGCACCAATTTTTTTATTTATTTGTGGCAGATCTGTTTTTACTGGAGATGTCTCTTAGCACCTTTGTGTTCTGAGCATGTGCAGTGCTTTAAAAAGGATGTGTTAACATATGACAAAAAACTATGACCATCTGTTATGAACTGTTTCCCTTATACTTACTAGATAAATAAAAATGTGTCCAATTGCTATCTATTTATTTGGCTGTACAAAAATGTTGTGAAGTCTACCTTTTTTGATCCAACTAAAAGTCAGATTGGAGTCAAGCGGTAAAGATTTTAGCATACCGTACTTCTGTCTGTGACGGCGGCAACTAGCATGTATCTTCAGCACCGCCACACTCACCACGCGGTTTCACCTCACAGCAGGCCATGATGCTGAACTTGTTTCCTCTTGAACTCCTCTTTGTTCTGCAAAGATTTAAAGGGAACCTGTCACCCCCAAAATCGAAGATAAGGTAAGCCCACCGGCATCAGGGGCTTATCTACAGCATTCTGTAATGCCCCTGATGTATCCTGAAAGATGAGAAAAAGAGGTTAGATTATACTCACCCAGGGGCGGTCCCGCTGCGGTCCAGTCCGATGGGCATCGCGGTCCGTCCCGGGGCCTCTCATCTTCAAAGGATGACGTCCTCTTCTTGTCTTCACGCTGTGCCTCCAGCGCAGGCGTACTTTGTCAGTGAGGGCAGAGCAAAGTACTGCAGTGCGCAGGTGCTGGGCCTCTCTGACCTTTCCCGGCACCTGCGCACTGCAGTACTTTGCTCTGCCCTCAACAGGGCAGACAAAGTATGCCTGCTCCGGAGCCGCAGTGTGAAGACAAGAAGAGGACGTCATCGTAAGAAGATGGGATGCCCTGGGTGAGTATAATCTAACCTCTTTTTCTCATCTTTCAGGATACATCGGGGGCTTATCTACAGCATTACAGAATGCAGTAGATAAGCCCCTGATGCCGGTGGGCTTACCTCATCTTCGATTTTGGGGGTGACAGGTTCCCTTTAATTCCTCAGGAGATAAAGATTTTAGGATATGCTATCAGAACAATGAAAGCAATTGCTACCATTCACCTTTCGGGTCTCCCCAATTTCCTCATAGATTGTAAGCTTGCGAGCAGGGCCCTCATTCTTGGTACAGTGGGGGAAATAAGTATTTGATCCCTTGCTGGTTTTGTAAGTTTGCCCACTGACAAAGGTTAGGTTAATTTTAACATTGAGTGATAGAATATTAAAAATAAAATCCAGAAAATCACATTGTATAAATTCTATAAATTTATTTGCATTTTGCAGTGAAAAATAAGTATTTGATACCTCTGGCAAACAAGACTTAATACTTGGTGGCAAAACCCTTGTTGGCAAGCACAGCAGTCAGACGTTTTTTGTAGTTAATGATGAGGTTTGCGCACATGTCAGGAGGAATTTTGGTCCACTCCTCTTTGCAGATGATCTCTAAATCATTAAGATTTTGAGGCTGTCGCTTGGCTGATCTCTCATCTTCCTCATGATCAAGGATACCCCATGAGTTGCGATTTTGCATGGTGCCCAAGATCGATGTCGATTGACAGTCATTTTGTATTTCTTCCATTTTTATACTATTGCACCAACATTTGTCTCCTTTTCACCCAGCGCCTTACTTATGGTTTTGTAGCCCATTCTTGTCCCAGACATCCTTATAAAGCACTTTGGTCTTGCCCATGTTGTAGAGGTTACAGTCTGACTGATTAATTGAGTCTGTGGACAGCAGTCTTTTATAAAGGCTGATTAGGAGTGTCTTACTGGTCTGTAGGAGCCAGAACTCTTAATGGTTGGTAGGGGATGAAATACTTATTTCTCACTGCAAAATGCAAATAAATTTATAGAATTTATACAATGTGATTTTCTTGATTTCATTTTTGATACTCTATCTCTCAATGCTAAAATTAACCTACCCTTACAATTATAGACTGTTCGTGTCTTTGTCAGTGGGCAAACTTACAAAATCAGCAAGGGATCAAATATTTATTTCCCCTACTGTATCTGTTGATTTATGTGATTATTGTGATGCTGTAATGTCTTCTATTGTCTGTACAATAATGGAAAGTGCTGCGCAATATGCTGTCGCTATAGAAATAAAATTATTATTATTATTCCCCGACCTATCTCTTGACAGGAGGTCCTTCTTTAGGCAGCCCCACCTACCACTTCTTGCTCAAACGTGTTTCCTGCTCTGAGGGCCACGTGCATTTAATCTCCTCTATTAAGCTTCCCGTTAACGACCCAGCCTGTTTATTTGTCCTGCCTGACCTCATCGCTCCTGACCTCGGTTACGTTTTTTGATACTGTGCTTCCTGCCCTGACCTCGAACAAACCGGGGCCTGTCCTGGCATCGTACCTGGCGACTACCTGTGGCAAAACCTAAACTCACCATCAGAGGCTCTCGTGAGCACCAGGCAGTCACTTAGTCACGTCCCTTGAGTGTAAACCTGGTCCCTGGCACAGTGGGTCCAGTGTTACACTGTCCTTTAAATGCATGTATCCTGCGCTGGATAATTTTATTTGTATTTTTGTCATCCCAAAACAGATCTAAAAACAGAAATAACTACTGTACATGTGAACAGAGCCTAAGAAAACATATTCAAATTAGCCTGATAGTATTTAGTGATGATCCAGGATAAGACAAAAGACAAAAACAAACCCCAATACAATGTTTTTACATGCTTGCCTTATGGGTAAGATATCCTATGGGTACAATAAATCTTACTAAACCTTAAATAAATAAATATAAATATATATATATATATATATATATATATATATATATATATATATATATATATATATATATATATATATATATTACATGTAAATGAGCTGTGAAGATCCATAGGCCGGACACAGATCACACAGTGACACAAACACTCCCTGAGAATTTGCCTCCAGAGCTTATCTTAAGGCTGGAGTCACACTGCCATCAATTCTCACGGGCGAGAGAATCGGGGCGATTATGCTAATGGAACTGGGCTCAAACTCTGTCAGAGTGTCAGATAGCCAAGTGTGATCTTACTGTGTGTTATCTTACAAGGAGCACAGGTGCAGAGAAGATGGAGAACTTAATTTCTCCATCTTCTCCATTGTCTTTGCTCATGCACATCAGCCTGCACTCAGATGAAATCAAAGCGAAGTCCGATATCTCACTTGCAGACAGACTCATATGGGTGTGTGTGATCTGATTATCACAGGTGTGCATTGCCCCATAGTATAACATTATTTGTGCCGAGTGGTATCCAATAAAACAACGGATTGCACTCGGCCATGTTATACGCCAGTGTGAGCGAGCCCTAAAGGAAAGAATTTCCAGAGTGAGACATAGAGATCGGGCTGTCAGTCATTACATGTCTCACACTGGTAATGGCCCCTTTCATTTAAAATAAACTCTGAAGGCAGATTTTCATGGAGATCTATGCCCAGTCCATAGATTTTAACAGCTAATTTACATATTTAAAAAATGAGGATTTCTCAGGAATAAAACATCAGATCAGAGATATCAAGGTATCAGGTTTTTCAGCTTCCTATTACCTACACTTCTATATAGATGGCACAAGAGGGCTGATTCTACCCTGAGGTCAGACTCCCCCTGTTTGGTGTGGGCTCCGGCGCTGAGCCCACACCTTTCCGGGCACATGTCAGGCGATATGTACAGCTGATATGTACCCACAACAGCCGAGGGTGGAATCGCGATCCACCTGTGACTGTTAACTAGTTAAATGCCGCTGTCAGTCTCTGACAGCAGCATTTAACTCACGCTTCCGGCAAGCGTGCTTGAAATCCCGCCCATCGGTGACCCTGTCACGTGATCGCGGGTCACCAATGGGTTGGCATGAGAACCAGAGGTCTCCAGCAGACCTTTATGGTTGTCATAGCCAGATTGCTTTGAATCAGCGCTCATAGCAAGTGAAGATTTCTGCTACATACAGGCGATCTGATCATCACCTGTATGTAGCTGAGCCGATCGGACAAGTGCAGCTTCTAGTCTCAGGTATTGGAAAATGGCGCCAGTTTTTTAACAAACTTTGAAATTTTTTGTCATCACTTAAATAAAAAAGAATCTAGACATGTTTGGTGTCTATGAAAGTGTAATGACCTGGAGAATCATAATGTCAGTTTTAGCATTTAGTGAACATGGTAAAACAGAAAACAACATGGGATTGCATTTTTTTTTG
Source organism: Ranitomeya variabilis (assembly GCF_051348905.1). Classification (NCBI taxonomy): domain Eukaryota; kingdom Metazoa; phylum Chordata; class Amphibia; order Anura; family Dendrobatidae; genus Ranitomeya; species Ranitomeya variabilis. The sequence continues at coordinate 657,762,966 of NC_135234.1, forward strand.
CAGTTTCACCAAACTTGAAACTTTTTTCCCATTTTTCAGTACATGATATGTTAAAATCAATGGAGTCGTTCAACAGTTCAACTCGTCCTGAAAAAAAACAAGCCCTTAAATGGCTATTTTGACCAAAAAATAAAAAGTTATTGCTCTGGGAATAAGGGCAGCAAAAAATTAAAATGCAAAAACAAAAATACCTCTGGTCATTAAGGGGTTAACTTTATCACCCGAGACGTATCCATATGTCCCTGTGACCTGATACTTACTGACCTGGAATGTATGGATAAGTCCTGGCAATTGCTGCCGACTGTCAGATGATTCTGACAGCTGACACCCGGCATTCTGTGCCAGGAGTGGCATCATTTTGGGAGCTAGCAGAGGGAAGACAGCCCCTCTGTCCTTGGATTAGGGACCCCGCAACGTCATTCCAGGGTCCTGATCGTAGCTGTGGTGAACCGATGTCGTCATGAACCTCGCACACTCTCTGACTCTATTCAGCCACTGTCCTCCATAGCTTCACTGCATGACACAGACACTGCCACTAGTTTCTACAATGCCGCTCTGGCATCAGCCATTGATTCGGTCACCCCTGTCATTCATAGCAGAGTGTGAAGAATCAATAGACAACCCTGGCACAATAACAAGATGATTTCACTGCACTCAAACAAGCAACACTCGCATTCAAATCAGCTCTCACCTCTGCTAAAAAGGCCTACTTTACAACCCTTGTATCTTCCCTATCCCACAACCCCAAACAGTTGTTCAACACCTTTAACTCCCTCCTCTACCCTCCACTGCCCCCTCCGACTTACCTAATCTCTGCCAAGGACTTTGCCACGCACTTCAAAAATAAGATAGACCAAACAAGGCAAGCCTTTGTTGACAAACCACCACAACCCCTTTGTATGCCAGACCAATGCGCTAACCCCATAACTTCCCTCTCCAAAATCACTGAAGGACAGCTTACTTATCTTCTCTCCAAATCACACCTCACCACTTGTGCACTTGACCCAATCTCATCCCACCTCACCACCACACTAAACCCATCCCTAACCCATCTCTTCAACCTATCACTAACTTCTGGTACCTTCCCTTCTGCTTTCAAACATGCCACCATCACACCCATCCTCAAAAAGCCATCCCTTGACCCGAGCGCTATGTCTAGCTATCGCCCCATATCTTTGCTCCCATTTGCTTCCAAATTACTTGAGCAGCACGTCCACGCTGAACTTTCCTCTCACCTTGCATCTATCTCTCTCTTCAACAACCTACAACAATCTGGCTTTCATCCCCACCATTCCACTGAGACTGCTCTTACGAATGACTTAGTGACAGCCAAAGCTAACAGACAATTCTTTATACTCCTCCTTCTAGACCTGTCCTCTGCCTTCGACACAGTTGACCACTGCCTCCTACTACAGATCCTCTCTTCCTTTGGTGTCAAAGACCTTGCCCTATCCTGGATCTCCTCATACCTTACCAACCGGACATTTAGTGTTTCCTGCTCCCATACTACCTCTTCATCTCGCCCCTTCTCTGTTGGAGTCCCTCAAGGCTCTGTCCTAGGACCCCTTCTCTTCTCAATCTATACCCTTGGCCTGGGACAACTCATAAAGGCCTATGGCTTCCAGTACCACCTGTATGCTGACGACACTCAGATCTACCTCTCTGGCCCAGATGTCACCTCTCTACTGTCCAGAATCCCAGAGTGTCTATCAGCCATATCTTCCTTCCTCAAACTCAATATGGACAAATCTGAACTAATTATCTTTCCTCCATCTCGCACACCTTCCCTACCTGATCTATCTATTACAAAAAATTAATTCATACTTTCCCCTGTCCTGGTAATCCGCTGCCTCAAAGTAGCCATTGACTCTATCCTGTCCTTTAAACCGCACATCCAAGCTCTCGCCACCTCCTGTCGCCTCCAGCTCAAAATGATTGTGCATGCCCTAATCATCTCCCACCTCGACTACTGCAACATCCTCCTCTGTGGCCTACCTTCTAACACTCTCGCACCCCTCCAGTCCATCCTTAACTCTGCTGGCTGACTAATTAATCTCTCTCCTCGCTACACTCCTGCTTCCCCTCTTTGCAAATCCCTTCCTGGCTCCCAATTTCCCAGCATATCCAGTTTAAACTAGTAACACTGACCTACAAAGCCATCCATAACCTTTCTCCTTCGTATATTTCTGAACTAATCTCTCAATATCTTCCCTCACATAATCTCCGGTCCTCCCAAGACCTCCTTCTCTCCTCCACGCTTATTCGCTACTCACCCAATCGCCTCCAAGACTTGTCCTGAATATCCCCCATCATCTGGAATTCTGTGCCCCAACACATCCTGTTATCCACCACATTTGGATCCTTCAAACGGAACCTGAAAACCCACCTCTTCAAAGAAGCTTACAATCTGTAATGACCACATGCCCACCTCAACACCATTGGAGCTACTGCAACCCCTGACCTATTGTCTCCTTCCACACAATCCTGTAGAGTGTAAGCCTGCAAGGGTAGAGTCCTCTTCCCTCTGTATCAGTCTGTCATTGTTAGTTTTGTTTAGTGATATTTGTACAGGTCCTTCTCAAAAAATTAGCATATAGTGTTAAATTTCATTATTTACCATAATGTAATGATTACAATTAAACTTTCATATATTATAGATTCATTATCCACCAACTGAAATTTGTCAGGTCTTTTATTGTTTTAATACTGATGATTTTGGCCTACAACTCCTGATAACCCAAAAAACCTGTCTCAATAAATTAGCATATCAAGAAAAGGTTCTCTAAACGACCTATTACCCTAATCTTCTGAATCAACTAATTAACTCTAAACACATGCAAAAGATACCTGAGGCTTTTAAAAACTCCCTGCCTGGTTCATTACTCAAAACCCCCATCATGGGTAAGACTAGCGACCTGACAGATGTCAAGAAGGCCATTATTGACACCCTCAAGCAAGAGGGTAAGACCCAGAAAGAAATTTCTCAACAAATAGGCTGTTCCCAGAGTGCTGTATCAAGGCACCTCAATGGTAAGTCTGTTGGAAGGAAACAATGTGGCAGAAAACGCTGTACAACGAGAAGAGGTGACCGGACCCTGAGGAAGATTGTGGAGAAGGACCGATTCCAGACCTTGGGGAACCTGAGGAAGCAGTGGACTGAGTCTGGTGTGGAAACATCCAGAGCCACCGTGCACAGGCGTGTGCAGGAAATGGGCTACAGGTGCCGCATTCCCCAGGTAAAGCCACTTTTGAACCAGAAACAGCGGCAGAAGCGCCTGACCTGGGCTACAGAGAAGCAGCACTGGACTGTTGCTAAGTGGTCCCAAGTACTTTTTTCTGATGAAAGCAAATTTTGCATGTCATTCGGAAATCAAGGTGCCAGAGTCTGGAGGAAGACTGGGGAGAAGGAAATGCCAAAATGCCTGAAGTCCAGTGTCAAGTACCCACAGTCAGTGATGGTGTGGGGTGCCATGTCAGCTGCTGGTGTTGGTCCACTGTGTTTCATCAAGGGCAGGGTCAATGCAGCTAGCTATCAGGAGATTTTGGAGCACTTCATGCTTCCTGGCACCTGCTCACAGTGCCAAAACCACTGGTAAATGGTTTACTGACCATGGTATTACTGTGCTCAATTGGCCTGCCAACTCTCCTGACCTGAACCCCATAGAGAATCTGTGGGATATTGTGAAGAGAAAGTTGAGAGACGCAAGACCCAACACTCTGGATGAGCTTAAGGCCGCTATTGAAGCATCCTGGGCCTCCATAACATCTCAGCAGTGTCACAGGCTGATTGCCTCCATGCCACGCCGCATTGAAGCAGTCATTTCTGCCAAAGGATTCCCGACCAAGTATTGAGTGCATAACTGAACATTATTATTTGATGGTTTTTTTGTTTGTTATTAAAAAACACTTTTATTTGATTGGACGGGTGAAATATGCTAATTTATTGAGACAGGTTTTTTGGGTTATCAGGAGTTGTATGCCAAAATCATCAGTATTAAAACAATAAAAGACCTGACAAATTTCAGTTGGTGGATAATGAATCTATAATATATGAAAGTTTAATTGTAATCATTACATTATGGTAAATAATGAAATTTAACACTATATGCTAATTTTTTGAGAAGGACCTGTATTTTGATGTAACCCCGTCTGTAATGTAGAGCACCACAGAATTAATGGTGCTATATAAATAAATTATAATAAATAATAATAAATGAATAAAATCAAGGTCACCAGAGCTAGCAAAGTTGCTTGATCATGCTCAGAGCACAATCAAGCAACTTTGTTTGTCAGTGCAGCGTGGCATAGGAAAGCTCCTGCATCCCTATGCTATACAAGCGATATGTGTGTATATATATATATATATATATATATATATATATATATATACACTGTATATATATATATATATATATATATATATATATATATATATATATATATATATATATATATATATATAGTACCCATGAATACATATTTTTTTAAAACAACAAGCAAAAAAAAGGATATATATTTGGTATAAAAAAGGACATATATTTGGTATTACCGCGACTGGAACGACCCAATCGATAAATCTGTCCTACTAGTTAACCCCTTTAGTGAACACCATAAAAAATAAAAAGCAAAGCAAAAAACAGTGCTTTTACATCATACTGCTGAACAAAAAGTGGAATAAGACGCGATAAAAAAGACAAATATAAATAAGCATGATACCGCTGAAAACCTTATCTTATCCCTCAAAAAAACAAGCTGCCATACAGCTCCATCAGTGGAAAAATTTAAAACTTATAGCTCTCAGAATAAAGCAATACAATAATAATTATTTTTTCTATAAAACAGCTTTTATTGTGTAAAAGCGACAAAACATAAAAAATATGTAAATGGGGTATCACTGTAATCGCACTGACCTAAAGAATAAAACTGCCTCATCAATTTTACCACACGCGGAATGACATTAAAAATTGCTTTTTTTTGTTCATTTTGCCTCTCAAAAATTGGAATAGAAAGCAATTAAAAAATGTCATGTGTCTGAAAATGGTAATAATAATAATAATATCAACTCTTCCAGCAAAAAACAAGACCTCACATGACTCTGTGGGCCCAAAATATGGAAAACTTATTGCTCTCAACATGTGGTGATGCAAAAGCAAGTTTTAGAAATAAAAGCGTTTTTTAGTGTGTAACAGCAGCAAAACATAAAAAAAAGATGTGAATCTGATATTGCTGTAATCACACCAACCCGAAGAATAAAGTCGGCACATTACTTATGCCATACAAGGAATGGCGTAAAAAAAAAACAAAAACAATTCTTCACCTGCTGTTGATTTGTTCATTCTGACTCCCAAAGATCACAGTAAGGTGCACATTTATCCTTTGCTCTGCGCTGAGCGCTTATACCGAGATTTCCATGTAAATCTCTGAAATATGTGATTCATATGGAATCCCTGGAGCAAGATTCCCTATAATGAGGCAGATGGAGGAACTGTGGACGCCATAGGACATGTGATATTGCAGCATCACTGTTTTTAGGATTGCAAAAAGTGCCGTCGGCCACTGTTTTGTGTGCTTCTGAAAAGCAGTTGTTTCTGAGCTTCCTATATAAGCAGGCTTTATCATGTTACTAGCCATAGGTAAGTGTTCACACTAGGCAGTCAGCTCAGGTACCCATCCGTTTTGAGATTACCTTGACGTTTGGTGGATGGGCTCACAATTTTTGGCCAAATATTGTGCTAAGAATCTCATGTGTTTTTTCATAAATTTCACAAGCCATTATGCTATTCACGTTTCATATATTGCACATTTCCTTGCCTTAGCACAGTATGTTTTGAGTGCAGCCATTGATCTATTTGTTATATGACTTTTCTGGTTATGCACCAGTTTACACTATATTATTGTTCAGTCAGTTTCTTATATTTACTTCTGAAAAGAAGGACACAGCTGAACAGAGACCAGATGGAGTCCAGAGTGAGTCTGCTGCCTCATTATAGTGAACGGATCCCTCGGGGGTTTCATCTCAGAGATTTAGATGGAAACCCTGATAATAGTGCTCAGCGTAGAGCGCCGTATAAATGTGATCCCAAACGTTATGCAAAACGTTACTAACAAAAGATTAAACTCAATCCGCAAAAAAAGCAAGTGCCCACTCAGGTCTGTCATCTGTTAACGAAAAAATATAGGGGTTTCCACGTTACTGGTAGCACAAAGGCTCTTGAAAAGCAAAATGGCTCCTCATCCCTAAATTCAGCAAACTCTGCACTCCCAAATCCAAATGCCTCTTCCCTTCTGAGCCCCACAGTGTACCTAAACTACATATAGCATCCACGTTTGACATTTCTGAAGTGATGAGAGCCCACCTAGCTTAAGGGTGCTGGGCATAATATACTGGTGACTGCAACATACTGATCACTACAGTATACCGGTCACTACAACGGCAGTTTACAATTTTCACTCGGCAACATTCATTGCTGCTTGTTTCTGGAAAACACCCATGGAATCAAAATCGTCAATACACCTGTAGATAAAGTTCCAAAGAAGTATAATTTCCAAAATGGGGTGACTTGAGGGGGAAATTCTGCTTGAGGGAGTTCGCAAACTCTTCTAGGAAAATCTCTGCAACCAGGAGGTAAATAACGCTCCATCCCTCCCGAGTCTCTCCGTATGGCTAAGCAGTACTGTACAGCCACATGTGGGATATTGTCATATTCAGTAGAAATTGTGGGACAAATTTTGGTGCTATTTGTAGCCACTTCTTTTGTGTAAATGTAAAATCTGGAGCTAAAGCAAAATTTTGGTGGTAAAAATGTAATTATTTTTTCTTTACTGCCCAATGGTATAAAATTCTGTGACACAATATGGTGTCAATATGATCACTGCACCTGTAGATGAATTCATTGAGAGGTGTGAGAGGTGTAGTTTGTAAATTGGGGTCACTTATGGGGGTTTCTGCTGTTCTGGCAACTCAGGGCCTCTCCCAGTGGGTCTTGGCACCCACAAACCATAACAGTAAAATCTGCACTATAGTATAACGCTCCTTTCCTTCTGAGCTTTGCACTATGCCTGAAAAATATTTCCCAATTACATGTAGGTTATTGTCACACTCAGGTAAAAATGGATTTCAGTTTGTTGTAAAAAATGTTCCTATTTGTCCTTAAAAAAATTAAAACTTGGAGCTAAAACAATATTTTAGTGGTAAAAATATAATTTATTCTTTCTTCACCACTCAATGGTATAAAATTCTGTGAGGCTCATGTGGTGTAAATTTGATCACTGCACCCCTAGATGAATTTTTTGGGGAGTTTGTAAATTGATTTCACATATGAGAGGTTTCTGTGGTTCTGACACCTCAGCTGCAATGCCAATGTGATGTGGCACCCTAAAACCAATCTAGCAAAATCTAAACTCCAATATGGCGCTTCTTCCCTTCTGAGCTTTGCGCTGTGCCTCAAAAGTAAGATTCCCCAACATAAGGGCTATCAGCGGACTCAGGAAAAATTGCACAACAAATTGTATGGTGCAGTTTCTCCTGTTACCCTTGTGGAAATAAAAAATTAGGGCTAAAATAACATTTTTGTGGGGAAAATGTGATTTTTTTTACAGCTCAACCATATAAACTTCTTTGAAGCACCTGGGGGTTCAAGGTGCTCACCACACATCTAAATACATTCCTTGAGGGGTCTAGTTTTCAAAATGGGGTCATTGTGTGGATTTCCCTTGATTAGATTCTAACATTTCAACATATTCATCAGTGTGCCACACCACTGTAGATATTGTTATGGATTCTTCCTGGCGTTCTTTTGATTCCTTTTTAGATCCCCCCCTGATGTGTTTAGCACTAGTGAGGGAAAGCTCTTATTGGCCTTACAGGTGTGCCCAACAGGAGAAATCACTCTTCTTCACATATACAAGTGGATGTAGGCATTGGAGCTGAGCTACTGGGCATGTGGACACTGGATACATTAGGTGGTCATTCTGGGAAGGAATCAAAATGACACCAGACGGAACCATAGCAAATATCTAGAGGCAAGTTCTCTTTTTATGATCCAAATGTGTATGTTTTGCCTGATCTAATAAGCGGAATTCTTATTCAACCATGAAACAACTCATGAAAGCTATTTGATGGAAGGAATTCCTCCAGGTTTGTTTTATGACCCACTCTTGACTTCATAAAAAAATCTACACTCGTGAATCTGTCGTTTTGCTATGTTTCCAACTCTCCTAACTGCGAGCTGCATAAAGCAGTGACATTGACCTTGATGCTAGAGCTTCTTTTTGTTCTACTTACTTGTTTTTTTATTTTTTGGGGGAGGTATTTGCAGCAATTTTCAAAAAACACTGATTGCTGCAGTGCCGGAGTCCTCTTTTTCTTGACATGTGGCTGGCCCTGCCCACCCATAACTGATTGACAGTTTTCTCCTTATACTGTGCATATGGACATATCTGTCAATCAGCAGCTGGAGTACAGGGGGAGCCACAAGTCATGAATATTGAGTACCCTAGCAGCTAGTGAACAGATTGCAGCATGTAGTACAAGTTCCCTAAGGAACTAACAATTAATAAATGCTTTTTTTTATTATTATTATACATGCTCAATGATAATACAAATAATAATGATGATAATGATGCTAATAATAATAATAATAATAATAATAAAAATGCTTAAATTGCCCCTTTTTTCCCAATTCAAATATAAAATTAACTATGTAATGGTATTGTCGCACGTGTAAAAGTCCTCGTCATGAAAACTGAAAATTAATAAACCGAAATGGAAAACCGTGTTAAGAAAAAAAAAATCTAAATGCCAGAATTACAGATTTTTGGTCACGGCACCTCTTACATAGTCATAAAACCACTGTATACAATGGTAATGGTATGAATAAAAACTGCAGCTTGCCAAACCAAAAAACACTCATACAAATCTTTCAACAGAAAAATAATGAAGGTTAGGTGTCATAAAATGGCAACATAAATTAGTTTTTTCTTTGTCAACAAAGTTCAAAAAAATTTCGACCATTAAAATAATAATATAAAAACTTTATAAGTTTGGCATCATTGTAATCATACCGACCTGAAAAGCTCAGGTTGATATGACACGTGTAGCACACAATGAAACCCCCCTAAAAAATGGCAGAATTGCTTTATTTTTGTCACTGTTTCAGACCACTAGAAACTTTGTTCCTGTTTTTCGGGACCTTATATGGCAAAGTGAATGGCGTCATTCAAAACTATAACTCGTTCTGCCAAGAAAACAAGCTAACACAAAAATGAAAAATATATAGCTGTTGGAAGACGGGGAAAAAAATGAAAGCACAAAAATGAAAAATGGCCGGACCTAAAGGGGTTAGATGGTCCCTGCGAGCCAAGGGAGACACCTTTTTTCCTAAAAGTGCCGCAATCCTTACTGATTTCAGCATCTAAGGGGTTAATTGATTGTTAATTTGAAAGTGTGGATATACATTCACATGTTTTTTGGTGTTTGGATGTACCATATACACTTATGCTATTGATATTGATATAAAAATGGAAAGCGCTAATTGTAAATGTTGTAATAATAAGTGTACAAGTAAGAGAGCCGATACACAAATAGGATGCGTCCGACTGCCAAGCCATTTCTTGGTATTTTCATATAACTTTGCTGCTCTCCATAACAACAAGGGTGGTTACGGTATATGTGTAGGGAAAATTCAGTTCTTGGCTGACACCGAGATACAAAATACTCCAGACTAAAATAGAAAATACATTCTTGGAGACTTAACCGCTGGAACATTGGAATGTCGACAATTCCATCTTGATCAGTTTAAATTGCTGTAATAAAGATAATAATCGTTATACCCATTAGAAGTCGTATCAACCAAGGGAACGGATTTCATAAGCAACAACGTTAATCTAACACCCATGAGAAAGAATAAAGGCCGGCCTGAGACTCGGTGCTGCTCTTTGCAAAATTGCCCTTGGTGCCCCTACACCATTGTTGCGTCACTAAGGCTACTTTCACACTAGCGTCGTGCACTGCATGTGGCTATGCGTCGTTTTGCAGAAAAAACGCATCCTGCAAAAGTGCTTGCAGGATGCGTTTTTTTCTCCATAGACTAGCATTAGCGACACAGTGCGACGAAATGCCACACGTCGCAACCGTCGTGCGACGGTTGCGTCGTGTTGCGTCGGACCGTCGGCACAAAAAAAGTTACATGTAACTTTTTTTGTGCGTCCTCAGCGTCTTTTCCGACCGCGCATGCGCGGCCGGAACTCCGCCCCTGCCTCCCCGCACATCACAATGGGGCAGTGGATGCGATGTAAAACTGCATCCGCTGCCCCGTTGTGCGGCGGTTTCACTGCTAGCGTCGGTACGCCGCAACGTCGCATAGCGACGTGCGGTGCACAACGCTAGTGTGAAAGTAGCCTTAGGGTAAGTGCACACGTTGCGGATTCTGCTGCGGATTTTTCCGCAGCGGATTTTCACGCGGTTTCTTCTGCGGATTCCTCTGCTGGTTTTCAACTGCACTTTCCTATTGGTGCAGGTTGAAAACCGCTGCGGAATCTGCAGAAAGAAGTGACATGCTGCAGAAAATAATCCTCTGCGTTTCCGCGCGGATTTTTCCGCAGCATGTGCACAGCGTTTTTTTTTCCCCATAGGTTTACATGGTACTGTAAACTTAGGGAAAACTGCTGCGGATCCGCAGCGTCAAATCCGCTGCGGATCCGCAGCAAAATCCGCAGCGTGTGCAATACCCTTAGTTTCCACAGGAAAAACAGGATGGTTTTTTGGACATAGAGCACTTCTTTCAGAGTATTTTCAGCATTTTTCACCCGTTGACTTGAATGGGTGGTGAAAAAAATGCACCAAAAATGCAGGTATCAGGTTTTGCTGCGTTTTTTGTGCCAAAACCTGATTCTATGGAATAGGACTTTTTTTTAACACTAAACTTTATCAGCATGCACAAGACACGAACCTAGCAAGCCAAACCACCACAAAAAAAAAACGCATCAAAAACACAGCAAAAAACTCAAGAAAGAAGAAGGAAAACATGCATTTTTCGGCAGCTTCTTTTCTGCCAAGATATCAGGTTTTGCTGCAAAAAAAGAAAAAGCTGAAAAAACACCTAGTGTGAACTTACCCTTAGACTTTTAAATCTACAGGAAAAGGTCATAAAAAAGCCGCACCCTGAGCTTACTTCATTTTTAAAAAACATGTGAGACATTGAGTGTTTATATTGCATTTTATAATTGTCCATAGATTTACATGTAACATCTGGACAAAGCACGTTTTGCATAAAAAAAGTGGCAAAAATATGATTAAAGAAAATTTCAAAAAGTGGATTTGTTAAAAGAAAAAATATGAATCCAGCTTAAAATTTCTGTCTACTATATGTGAACAATTTTGGAAGTTTTAAATCACTTTCTAATGTCCATAAACAAGCCCATAGTATCAACAATCTACTTTATGTCCTGGGAGAAGCGAATAAAGGGGACATGCAACAGAATGGAATAAATATTATATTGGGCCCTATGCCAATTTTCAGCTTATTGTATCTATCGGTGCTGCTCTCTTCAGTGCCCCCACTTAGTTATTGACCTGCTGCTTGCTGGAAATTATAAAATAAAAAACTGCCCACTGTGCTGCATGCAGGAAGCTCCTGAGCAACTGCAGGAAGGGAATTGCAGATGGCAGGAGATGGAGTGGTGTCTATGCATGGTCACTGGTATGTTGATATCACCGATTCACCTCTGACAAGACTGTGGTAATGAACGGTGGGGATGAGTGGAGCTGTGGAAGTGTTTGGCAGCAAGTGGTATACAGAGAAGGAGTGAATAACTTGTACCTGACTCAATGTTGCCCCCACTGCAGTTTGGCGGCTGGCACCTTCTAAGCAAAATATGATGCCACAATAGTGTGAAAAAAAAAACACATTGCTACCCTAGAGTAATAACCATTGTCACATTTGCAAAAAAAAAACAAAACACGCGCAGATTGTCCTAAAATGTTCTAGTAATGTTTACTGCACAAAAGAGCAAAAAATGGCAGTTCTGTGGACACAAGTCACAAGACGCATAGTGTAAAGCATATACAGCATTCAAAATAAGATTATAATGCCAACTTGTCATTGTTACAGGAGTAAGAGAAATTAGATCCTGAAACAGGTATATTAACAGTGGCAGCTAAGGGGTTAAACTGCCTCTAAATCAGCAGGCGACCCTCAGTATAAGTCAGACAGATTCCTGATGCTGATTGGGCGAGTATATAGGCAATACTCACCCTATCATCATGAGGTATACAACCGTCATGGAGCACTTAACAGCAATCTGTCATCAGGTTTTTGCTTTGATATCTGAGAGCACTATGAGATAGGGACAATGATTAGGCTGTGTGCTGTTGTTTCAATACAATGAGCGTTTTATCAGCAGGAGATTAACACTACAGGACTACAGCTCCTGTCCATCCTGGTCCAACTCCGCCCTCACCACTGATAAGCAGCTTACTGTAAATATACATTATACACAGAAAGCTGCTAATCTGGGGTGTCTGCTGGGTCAGCTTTCTGAGATCTGCTACATGCTACATCTAAAAACTCTGATTGTATCACAACTGCAGTAATTTAAGCGATACATCATTATACTCAAGGTTTATTTTCCTACATTATGCTGCTCTTAGATGACGTAGCAAAAACCCGGTGAGCTCATGAGAAATGTATTACGCATATAGCGTTAAGAGGTTAAACACTCATAGCCCCAGTCAACTACATGCACAGACTGGGGGGCAGAGAAATCTGTCTTAAAACAGAAGTATATGGTAATGGTGAAAACCATAACATAAAGGACTATTCTTTTGTTTGTTTTGGTGAATAAAAGTTGTTTTTTGTAAAAAAAAACAAAAAAAACAAAACAGGACTGTGGAGATCTCTCACCATCGCCTCGGCTGTAGTCAATGCTCATTTGTGGTCTTCACCTTCTCAACCTGCTGGTGCAGTAACTGTCCATCAACACCCTCTTCCTGCTGAGACCTCCGGCACCATCTTCCCTGACCAATGTTCAACTGGTCCAGAATATTTCCCGAGACCCTCACATATAAGTTTCATATCTGTGCACAGGTGTTCTTCTGACCCAAGCTGCTTTTTCATATCAGCCAAGCTTGTATTCTGACCTGATTGTGTGTGTCCAGGCAAGACTTGAGGTAAACCGTGAAGATTCCTGCTGAATGACGAGATCTTACAATGGTTAGGGATTGATGCAGGACATATATTGTAAAATGTTACCACTTTTTACAATACTCAAAAAGATGTATTTTCTGTATTCAGAATAGTCTGAAAAAATGTATTTAGCAAATTCAATCTTGTAATGTTATATCATTATACCCAAGGCTCAGCCGGTATCTGAAGGAATAAGCATTCACAAGCAGGATTAGAAAAAAAAACTAGAATAAAGTTTCCTGTCATTATACTCGTAACAAAACAACATCACAATGCTCATCCACTCCTACATTCTGCATATTTTCATCTTCTGCTATTCTGGAAATCTAGTTGCACCCGTGGTTTTCTTCTTTTTTTTAGCCATCTGGTTTGCTTTTCTATTTAAAGAAAAACATTTTCATTTTAAGGAGCCTCCTGGTTCTTGTTTTGCTCAAAAGCATAAAGGAAAGAAGACGTTCAGTAAAGTCTGTATGCTGGAAATGAAAGCTAAACGAATCCTCCTATGGGCCCCAGTGTTGGACAGAAAACTAACACACGGATTTCTCAATATCACTGGAGCTTTGCTTTACACTCTAGATGTATTTTATTTATGAGATTGTTAAGTATTTTGGTAGATGGGTTTTCTATTATGATCTACACTGTATAAGACAAGCTAGGCTTGGTGCACGTCAGGAGAACATTGCCTGCCTGACTGCTCGGGGCCAACTGAAAAGTTGGGTGGAGGAAGGATAATGCTATGGGGCTGTTTTTCAGGCTTCGGCCTTGACTACTTAGTTCCAGTCATGGGAATGACATTTTAATGCTTAACCATACTAAAGCATATTGGAAAATTGTACCTTCCAACTTTGTGAGAACAGTTTGTGCGTGGATGTTTTCCGTTCCAGCATGACTGTGCCGTATGTCCAGAGAGCGCATTGGTTTTTCGGAGTTTGGTGTGAAAGAACATGACTGGCCGCACAGATCCCTGACCTCAGCGATATCAAGAATCTTTAGATAGGACTAAAACATATATTGTGAGCCTGACCCTGTCATTCAACTTCAGAATCTGACCTCACAAATGCTCTTCTAGATTAATGGGCAAACATTCCCACAGACACAATCCAAAATCTTGTAGAATTTACATCCACGTACCTGATAGATGATATCTCTCTGATTGAAGTCGTTCCCATCCATTTTGTCTTCATATCGCACAGATGCCAAGATGCAAAATATCTGCCAACACTGCCCCTCTGCAAAATATCCCCCTAATCTAATACTGCCCTCTCCAAACTTTCCTCCATACTGCCCCTCTCAATAAAGTACCCCCACTGCCCCCTTTCACAATTGTCCCCCCATTAGGTGTCCATACAGTAACATTATCCCCTCCCTCCATCCACAGTGATATGACCTTCATTTTCAGCTCTTTCATGGAGCGCTTACTATTGCCCAAGCTGTCTCTCCACTCCTCTGAGGCGCTTCGGTACAAGCAGCAGTGTGATGTCATCAGCAGCGTGCTGACCTCATCATGCTTCTTTACGTCTGGGCCAGGGCTGATGAGCGTTCTTCTGCCCCACTTGTGGGGCCACTGTGTTCAAATGTATTTTGTCTTTCAGACGCGAATACATTTTAATATCGTAAGGGAGCAGCGTCTCCAGGATGACTCCTCAGGCCGCAGAAAACCCTTTGGTGTTGTGCAGACATGGCTTACAGGAATGAAGTATGTTGGTGCGCAGTAAGAAGATGAGGGATAAAACTCTTTGTCAAAAGGTAACGAGAGAAGATTTTGAAAGAATAGGTATGAGGCATTTAAATCTTATACAGAAACTCACTGTCACTATCCATGTTTGGATCTGTGGCAGATCTGGTTTCCCTCTGATTTAAACCTTTTTTCCTTTCTAGTCATTGGGGGTTAATGCAGTTTTCTCCCCCCCCCCCCGGTGGCCACTGGTGTTATTGCATTGCTGCTGGGTCAGCTGATGTTTGTGACCACTCCCACCATCCGTTATAAGGTCACCTGGCGCATCAGCTGACTGTTGGTTATACAGGTCCTTTTAGGAGACCAACCTTGCAGCTCCCTGGTGTCAGCCAAGGCTGGTGTTTGGAGCTCAGTTGCTGTATTATCTGTGTTGTGGAGTCTTCAGCGGCGTGCACAAGCTAAGTTCTGAGTTTTGTTACTTTGTAGTTTGTGCATTCACCTTTTGGTATCGTGTTCCCCTCACTCCCATATTGTTTATTCCTGTTTATTTGCTTTGTGGTGCTGTTTACACTGTTCACCTCCTGGGGTGGGGGTTGGGGGTTTAGTTCAGGGTTTAACAGGAGACAGGGACAGGTCGGTGACTTGGGCCTCCCTACCTTCAAGGGTACCCCCAAGTTAAGGAAAGACAGGGCTTCCCCTAGCCTGAGGGGCAGTTCAGGAGCCCAGATTCCTAATCTCGTGTCTTCCTATTTTTGCCCCGTGACACTCACCTTATCAGTTACAAACATTGTAGACATTGATGCAGTATGTATACATTCTTGTTCTAACATATCAATCACATTTTTGAAAGTATTTCCATAAATTATGGAACATGGCCATTTGGAGTTTGGTCATATACACTAGTTAAAGATAACCTCCAATGTTATGTCTCCAAATACAGTGAGTAGATCAGATAAGATCGCCCAATGTGTTAGTTTTATCTTCTACTTTCAGATTTAAAGAGGATGTTTCACCAGAAAAAGAGGTCCGTTTTTGCTCTTACTTTGTTCCCGCTGCTCTTCTGAGTATCCCATTTTTTTTTTATCCGCCTTTGCAGGTCTAGAGATACAGGTGCATCTAACAAAATCATCAAAAGTTAATTTATTTCAGTTCTTCAATACAAAAAGTAAAACTCATATATTATATGAAGTCATTACAAACAGATTGGTGTTTTTCAAGTGTTTATTTCTGTTAATGTTGATGATTATGGCTTACCGCCAATAAAAAGCCCACAGTCATTATCTCAGTAAATTAGAATACTTTATAACACCAGCTTGAAAAAATGATTTTAAAATCCGAAATGTTGGCCTACTGAAATGTATGTTCAGTAAATGCACTGAATACTTGGTCAGGGATCCTTTTGCATCAATTACTGCATCAATGCGGCGTGGAATGGAGGCGATCAGTCTGTGGCACTGCTGAGGTGTTATGGAAGCCCAGGTTGCTTTGATAGCAGCTTTCAGCTAGTCTGCATGGTTGGGTCTGGTGTCTCTCATCTCACAGATTCTCTATGGGGTTAAGGTCAGGCAAGATTGCTGGCCAATCAAGCACAGTGATAATGTTGTTTTTTAAACCAGGTATTGGTACTTTTGGCAGTGTTGACAGGTGTCAAGTCCTGCTAGAGAATGAAACTTCCATCTCCAATAAGCTTGTCGGCAGAGGAAAGCATGAAGTGCTCTAAAATTTCCCGGTAGATGGCTGTGCTGACTTTGGTCCTGATAAAACACAGTGGACCTACGCAAGCTCCCAAATCCATCATTTATTGTGTATACTTCACCCTAGATCTTGGAAATCAACGTCCCAGAGTCTGGAGGAAGAGTGGAGAGGCACACAATCCAAGCTGCTTAAGGTCTAGTGTGACGTTTCCACAATCACGTAGCCTTTACCTTGATAGACAAAAAGTTAACTTTTTTGTCTCATTTGAACACGGCACCTTCCTCCATACATTTGAGGAGTCTCCTGCGTGTCTTTTGGAAAGCTCAAGTAGCCTCTACGGAGTGTACAGCTTGTTGTGGTCATAAAGACAGATACTCCAGTCTCTGCTTGGAAACTCTGCAGCTCCTTCAGGGTTACCTTTGGTATCTGTGCTGCCTCTCTGATGAATGCTTTCCTTGCCCGGGCTGAAAGTTTTGGTCGGTGGCCCTCTCTTCGAAGGTTTGTTGTAGTATCATATTCTTTCCATTTAATGATAATGGATTTTATGGTGCCCTGGGGGAGCATCAGACATTGTTTTTTTTTATAACCCAACCCTGACTTGTACTTCTCAAAACTTTGTCCCTGACTTGTTTGGAGATCTCCTTGGTCTTCATGGTGTTGTTTGGTTAGTGGTGACTCTTGCTTAATGGTGTTGCAGCCACTGTGGCCTTTCAGAAAAGGTGGTTATATTGTGAGAGACCATGTGACACTTAAATTGCACATAGTGGGGCTTGCTTTCCCTAAGCATGAAGGTAATTGCTTGCACCAGAAATTTTTAGAAAATTCATAGCAAAAGGGGTGAATGCATATGCACATGCCAATTTTTAGTTATATGATCTCACAAACTTAATTTATGCGTATATTTTTCTCACTTCACTTCACCAACTTAGACTATTTCATGCTGATGCATCACACAAAAATCGGATTGCAAAAATATTTTAAGCACATGTTGCAATTTAAAAAAAAACAGGTAACAAGCCATGGGGGTGTGGGCGAATATTTTCGCAAGCCACTGTGCATACAGTCACTTGCCGACTAGATGAAGTGTGCAAATCGCATACTTGCTGTCACATGACCTCTCGCTCCCAACACCACTGAGAGGCTTCTCAAGTCTGTGGTGACATTGAGTGACTGCAGCCTTGTTGACTAAACCCTTTTATCTCTCCAACCCAGTGAATGTGCATCTAGATCTGCTCTTCTGCGCAGGGCTACTCACAAAAGTCTGTATCTGGAGACCTGCACTTCATAGCTGTTTGTTAGACCTGGCGCCAATGCAACAAGCTGGCAGACAGCAAGTAAATCACACATTAGGGGCCTGTGAGCCTCATGTGGCTCCCAAGCCACAGATTGGGGCCCATGGTCTAGTGTGTCAGTGGTAGGTGTGGCAAGTTTCTGACATATGAGTGTAAGATGTCCAAGAAAAGGTAGTAATGAGCAAGCTTCAGTCCCCACTCGCTTCAGCATCCTACAGACAGACAACTCATGTCCCAGTCCTGGTTTGCTGGAGTGTGTGAGGTGCATCACACTTACTTTAGGGCTGCAAACCACTTCTTCTGACTTCAGGAATCACTGGTTCTTGGTATAGGTAGAATGTTACCCTCACTGGCTTCTCTAGCCCTAGGGAATCTTCTCCACCACTAGCAGTATATTTGGAGTGCAATACCTTCTGCCCCATGTAGTCTGAGCCCCTCTTTTCCTGTAGATTCACAGGCTGAGGCTGAGTGCACCTCAGGCCCCCAGCGTCCATCTCGAGGTTTCCCCAGGCTATTAGATGGAATTACATGCAAGGGTATTTTCGGCAATCCACTGCCCCGAGTATTAGGCCCACATTGTCCCTAGCAGCCTTATACCTGAGGCCGTTTCTTGACACACTCCTCTCCACTCACTAACTAATTCTGTCACTTCCTGGATTGCAAATAACTCTCAGCTCCCTTCCCAAACTGGGCTGGCCATTACAGTTAAACCTGTCTCAGCTATCTGCAGCCCCAGTGGGTATCTTCATTTTATAACATGTATAAACATCCAATACAGTTAACCCTGTAGAGTGTCAGGGAGCAAACCATCAGCTTCACCACTCCTACATTCCCCCACACTTTAATGATGGCCGTCCCTGACTATGTCAGACCTTAAAGGAAGAGTTAATGTAGAGATAAGGCATTATAAAATTCTATCAAACTGTTATGATTCCTGGAGTGGACCCACTGGATCGCGGTGATGACCGCTCTCAGGTGAGCTGACAAGGTGAAACCGACCCCTATACAGGGACCATTAGGGGCAAGCCTAGGAGGGAGATACACCACCATAGCTTGTGCCAGAGGCGCGGCTCAAGGACAACAAGGTGAAACAGGGTACTCACCGAGGACCAGACGGGCAGAGCAGCCACAGAGAAAACTCAGGACATGGCAGGGTTCACACAGAGGCTACCGGATCCTGGACGGAGCAGAGCACGCACTGGAAGCATACAGGGACTGAGCAGAGCATGCACACACTGGAAGCATACAGGGACAGAGCAGAGCACGCACACACTAGAATCGTACATGGACTGAGCAGAGCACGCACTGGAAGTGTACAGAGACTGAGCAGAGCATGCACTGGAAGCGTGCAGGGACAGAGCAGAGCACACACACACTGGAAGCGTACAGGGACCTGATGTGCAGAAACCTAAGTGGACCTAGAGGGAGCACAGAAAGGCACAATAATAATCAGGCTCTTCCTCTAGCAGGAAGTGACCTGATATACCCGGAGGCTGCTGCCCAGGCAGGACAGTGCTTCCGGGTCAGTACAACCCGGCATCATAAAGAAGCCGGAAGTGCGCGCGACCGCGACCTAAGCGGCCTGGCGTGCATGCGCGGGGAACAGGATCCCCAGCGTGGCCGAGGACCCAGAAGAGGAGGACGGACGCGGTGAGGGACCCGGGAAGCAAGGTGAGTATCACAGTGCGCCGTAATACAAACATTCTAAAACATCTTATTGCAGGCTGGTCCTGTCGTCTTCTTCCATGTGTGGATCCAGCTCTTCTCAGTTAAGGGCCCTGGAATAGCAAGTGTGACAGTCCATAACCATAAAACTTTTTAGTAGCACCAGTACTTCGCAGTAAGGACCCTGAAAAACAAGTGTCCATTTTATCAACAGGGCTTGTAGGCCAACACAGCCATAGTTTTCCATTGAAACACAGTGCAGGAACGTAGAGTCTCTGTTGTTGAGGATCTTAAAACCCTCTGAGGGCACCAACATCTGCTATTCCAGCGAAAAAAAAGACACAACAGGCGCAACAAAAAGAAAAAAACAAACAGCGGTGAAACCAAACTCAGCCACTTCTAGCCTTTTCAGCCTCAAAAGGGAAAACATGCAACAGTCCTTAAAAACTTCTCAGCAGCATCCAACTCCAACGTTTAGTAATTTAGAAATAATGGACGTTAAATCCTGTACTTCCTTTCTTTTCAAAGCCTTTCCCGGACCTTCCTTCGCTCCTCCATGAAGGCATCCCAGGCAGTGGGAGATGGTGGTCTCCTCCATTTCCAAGGGTCCTCTTCTCAGGCTGTAGCACTTCCGCAGCCCACTTGCGTAGGCTCGTATCAAGTGGCCCTGAACTTTTGGACCATCTGACCCGCTGTGGCCCGGTTTTCCTCTGAAGACCCCAAAATGGTTAGGACTGAGCATCTAGGCCGCAAATCTTAAGCACTAGGTGCCTGTGCCTCGCTAGGACATTTGGCTGAGCTATGGTCCCCGGAGAGTGATTACGATAGGGCTGCAGACAGCTTCTTCTTACTCCAGGAATCCCACTTCTGGAACCAGGGCAACAATCAATCCAGACATTCATTCATTTCATAAAAACAACCAAACTTTTACTTGGCGAATGGCAGTATTTACAGGCAGATATAGAGGATAAGGCCCAACGGGTTGTCATCTTTTCCACAAGTACTGGATACAACTTCAGCCCTGGTTCTCGGTATAGGTAGAATGTCCCTCTCACAACGAGTGTCCCAGTCCCGCTGTGCTGGTGTGTGTGAGGTGCATCACACTTTACGGCTGCAAACCACTTCTTATGACTTCAGGAATCACTGGTTCTTGGTAAAGGTAGAATGTCCCTCTCACTAGCTTCTCTAGCCATAGAGAATCATCTCCACCACTAAAAGTATATTCGGGTTGCAATACCTTCCTCGCCATGTAGTCTGAGTCCATCTTTACCTGTAGCTTCATAGGCTGAGTGCGCCCCAGGCCCCCAACATCCATCTCGAGGTTGCCCCAGGCAATTAGACGGAATCAAATGGAAGGGTATCTTTGGCAATCCACTGCCCCAAGTATTAGGCCCACGTTGTCACTAGCAGCCTCATACCTGAGCCTGCTGCTTGACACCCTGCTCTCCACACACTAACTAACTCTGTCACTTCCTGGACTTGCCACTAACTCTCAGCTCCCCCTCCCAAACTGCGCCGGCCATTACAGTTAACCCTGTATAAACTGCAGCCCCAATGGGTATCATCCTTTTATAACATACATAAACATCAAATACATTTAACCCTTTAGATTGTCATTGAGTAAACCACCAGCTCCACCACTCTTACATGAGTGGCCTGTGCAGAGAAACTGTTCTGTGACTTTGGTGTGTGTCCAGTCTGTAATTAACATGAACTATAGATGTGTGTACTGTATGAATGGTCGGGGTCCTAGATGCCCATTTGGCCCGTTGTCAACTTCTTCCCCTTAGCTAATAGATTATTTGGGAATTAAAACAGTTTGCTTCTCAATAAGCTTCAAATGGACTATGTTTTGCTGGACATTGTTGGACGTAAGTTGTTTTGTTATACCTCATGTCAAAATGCAGTAACCAAACAGTCCTGTGTCTGCTTACAATACATGTCCATAAAGAAAGGCATGTCTTATACATGGAGATCAATGTATACAGTGCCCCGAAATGCACTTTCGATGATCCTAACATCTAACAGTTTTTCACAGCCACATTAAAATTTATCATAGCTTTAGACATAATCAACCATAGGAAGGGCATGTGGCATAATTTTATTAAAGGGATGTCCAGGTTTGACACGAAAGTCTGCAGTCACTATATATGACTGCAGACTTGTGACTCCTCACAGTGCGCACGGAGAATTGAGTGAGGATGCGCACGTCTAGTCGGTGTGTGACCGTAAGTATGCATATTGCAAAGTTTTGGTGACATAACCACCTGCTCCCGGAACCAGAAAATACTGACAGCGTGCTATGCAAGGATTCACAAGTCACACAGTAGCTGCAGACTTTCATGCCAAACCTGGATAAGGCCTTAAACAATGTGCGCTAAAAAACCATGACTGAAAACAAGTGAAAACGGCTGCCAGTGTATGTTTAACTACATGTGTTTCACTCACAAACAGTACATGACCTCTAACAAAGGGAAAAAATAAACCACTGGAGAAGTTCTTTAATTAAATGCAGTGATGTGGCCCGCTCCCCGAGGAGGAACTACAGAGCAGTGATGCGGCCCGCCCCCCGAGGAGGAACTACAGAGCAGTGATGCGGCCTGCCTCCTGAGGAGGAACTACAGAGCAGTGATGCGGCCTGCCTCCCGAGGAGGAACTACAGAGCAGTGATGATGGCCCACCTCCCGAGGAGAAACTACAGAGCAGTGATGCGGCCCAGCTCCCGAGGAGAAACTACAGAGCAGTGATGCCGGAAGGAGAGACATCACAGAGAGAGGGAGTGGAAGTTGGGATATTGCCCTGTCCTTCTGGAGCAGCTCACTCAAATCAGGACTGTCCCACTATGTCCAGGATGGCTGGGAGCTATACGTTTTCCAGGGATTAAGATGTAAGGCCCAACAGAGCCACTGACGCAGGGATCAAACACAATGTGAACCCGACATAAGTTTGGTAAAGTGTTGTGAATTAGACTTCTTGGCTCCCTCTGGTGGTTATTAGTGATATGACTCTGGGATTTTCTTTCCTCAGTTTGCACCCACCTGGGTCGTTAGTCCAGGGGTGTTGCTATATAAACCTCCTGGATCCTTAGTCCAGTGCCTGGCATCGTTGTAATCAGATCCTTTTTGTTTGCTCCTACCTGCTGGTCCTGGTTCGTGCAAAATTAAGCTAAGTCCTGCTTCTTGTTTTTTGGGTTATTTGCTTGCTCTCATTTTTGTCCAGCTTGTACTAAATGTGATTCCTGACCTTGCTGGAAGCTCTAGGGGGCTGGTGTTCTCCCCCCGGGCCGTTAGACGGTTCGGGGGTTCTTGAATATCCAGCGTGGATATTTTTGATAGGGTTTTTGCTGACCATATAAGTTATCTTACTATATTCTGCTATTAGCTAGTGGGCCTCTCTTTGCTAAATACCTATCTCATCCTTACGTTTGTCTTTTCCTCTTACCTCACCGTTATTATTTGTTGGGGGCTTGTATCCAACTTTTGGGGTTTTTTCTCTGGAGGCAAGAAAGGTCTTTCTTTTCCCTTCTAGGGTTAGTTAGTTCTCCGGCTGGCGCGAGACGTCTAGAATCAACATAGGCATGTTCCCCGGCTGCTGGTATTTGTGGTGCTAGGATTAGATATATGGTCAGATCAGTTACCACTGCCCTATGAGCTGGTTTTTGTGTTTGCAGACTTAGAAACTATTTCTGAGACCCTCTGCCATTGGGGTCATAACAGTAAAGGTGCTAATGTAACACCCTAGGTAACCAGTTGTTACAGTAGTATTGCCTTCCTCATGGGGAGGGTGATGCCATGTTTGGAAGCGAGGAAGGATCCCTTTAACAGGTAACCAGCACATGCAACACTGTTCTGACTCCAGGCCAGAAGGGGGAGCTCTGAACCCGGTTTCAGGGGAGCTTTCCTAGATATATATTCTGTTTGTGAGGAGTCTGTTAGAGGGACAGAGGAGAGAGGAAGCAAACAGACAGTCTGGGAGAGGAAAGCTGGAACTGCGCAGACCCGTGGATAAGTAGCTCCTGGAAAGAGAGAGGAACAGAGCAGTCTGTAGGAGACTGAAAGGAGAAGTAAAGAGCTGGAGGGAAGCTGCGACTGAGCTTCCTCCACGCAGAAGCACAGAATTCCGGTAGCCGGAAGACCGAGGCTGTGGGGGCAACTCTATGCCCCACGGCAGAAACCGGCGGACAGGAGATTGCAGGTCGCCTGCCCACCATCAACACCCAAAGGCACAGTAACACATAGAGCCTGGAGTCATCTGATAGACACCTGTAAAAAGGCACTATTACCTGCCATGCGGGTAGTGTCCTACCAATAAGGGGGACAGAGAGAAAAGTGAGGACCTTGTGTGAGGCCTAAGGCAGCAAGGAACTACGACTCAGCACAGAGAGGAAGGCTCCCAACCCCACCTGGCTATGGGGATTCCTGAATCACTTCCAAGCCGGCCGGACCACACCACCACCAGTGATCCGTACCCTGGATTGTGGCTGCCTTACACCAGTAAAAAGGTAAAGAGACTGCAAGCTTGTGTCCTCTAGTTCTTTCTGGCACTACACCATCTTTATCTACTACACCAGGAGCCCTGGGAACCCAGCTTATCCTGTGGGAAGCTATACCATCTCTCAGGGCCGGCGTCAGCACCCGGCGTACCGGGCAACTGCCGGGGCCCTGAACAAATGGGGGGCCCACTGGTTGCCAGGACACCAGGGAGCCCTGGATGCTCCCCCTGCAGCTTCGGCACTACTTGAGCTCAGCCGTCACTTAAACAAACATGGTCGCGCACAATGCACTCTGCAGCTGTAGTAATGACGCGGCCGGGCAGACACACAATCAAAGTTAAAGGCACAGTGCCGGCCCGACCGCATCATTTAGTAGTAGACACCGCTGCAGAGTGCACTGTGTGCGGCCATGTCTGACGGCCATCAAACAGTGCGCCCTCCATAGCCACATGCCAGAGCAGCCTGATGAGCGACAAGCCAGGGGGAGGTGAGTGAGGCTTGTGTCTGTCTGTGTATGTATGTATGATGTGCATATCTGTGTGTATATCAGTGTGTATGACTATATATTTATGTATTTTTGTGTATTTGTCTTTAAATATAAGTATGCACATGTCTGTGTATTGTGTGTGTGCTGTGCATGTCTGTATTGTGCGTGTGTGCATGTCTGAGTACTGTACTGTATGTGTGTATGTCTGCGTACTGTGTGTGTGCATGTCTGCGTACTGCATGTGTGTGCATGTCTGCGTACTGTGTGTGTGTGCATGTCTGCATACTGTATGTGTGTGCATGTCTATGTACTGTAAGTGTGTATGTCTGAGTACTGTGTGTGTGCATGCCTGCTTATTGTATGTTTGTGCATGTCTGCGTACTGTATGTATGTGTATGTTTACGTACTGTATGTGTACATGTCTGCGTAGTGTGTGTGTGTGTGTGTGTGTGTGTGTGCATATCTGCCTATGTGAAAGATGAGGGGGAAGGCTAGGTCCTGTGTAGTATATCTATATTTCTCCTCCGTATCTGTGCATCATGAATCGTGGTATGTGGGCCCACTGAGACTCTTTTGCCCGGGGCCCACAAAAACCTGGAGCCGGCCCTGCCATCTCTGCTGCCATAACATCACCCCAGTGGACCCCTTTAAGCAGCATCGGTTATCCCTGACCGAAAACCACAGGTGGCGGCACGAACATTTTCACTTATAAACTTTATTCCCAATTCACTTTCCCCCTTTTATTGGACGCCCAGGGCCACGGACCGGGTCACTGCCACCGTGACCACATCCCTTTAAGAACCGGCCCGGTTCCGAGTACCCCACAGTCCTAGTGGGCGCTCCACTAATGGACTGGATGGGCTGGTATACAATAAAGTACAAAATAAATGGCAATACCCCAATGTATATGATGGTAATTTTCAGCTTCAGTGCCACTGATGTGTTACGGGGTGCTGTGCCGATGGCTGAGTAGTACAGCGCTCAGGGTGCTGTGTGCCATACATTTTCCTTGTAAACACCTCTCCTAATTGAATAAGTGCTCAATGTGGGGACCCTAATGTATTTTGTGATTTGCAGCCACACAGAAAAAAATTGCACAAGAAATCTAAACAGTAAGATTACGTTCCCACAAGGAGCTTTTGGTGAGTTTTTGATCTTGGAGAATTTCTGCACAATTGCTACACCTATTAATTAGGTAACTTGTGTTTTTTCATTGCATTTTTAATCCTGCAATTTTTTACTCTTTTTAATGTGTCATGTTTTAAATAAAGCTGCTTTCTTTTTGACACTTCCTGATATTTGGCTTTAACAAAACGTTATTGATACAGTCATTACATGTGTTTTTTATGCATTTCCAACACATACACACACTAAAAAAGTGTACATTTTTTAACGACAGATTTTTTTCCTCATGTAATGTAAGTCTATGATAAAAATCTGCAATTAAATTTCAGCGTATCTGCAAGAGGAATTGCCATGTTGCGGATTTGAAACACGTACAGTGGGTCAGTTTACGCTTTAAGACAAAACTCAGTGCCCACAAGATTTCTATAAATCCCATCCACTTTGCTTGAACTGTAGGATATGTGCACACATTAAGTATTTGGTGCAGAAATTTCTGCATTATTTCTGCATCTCTTGGCAGGAAAAACTCTGCAGAAAATAGGTGCATTTTGATGCATTTGATGTATTTTTGGTGCTTTTTTCCCCACTTACTAGTATGGCTGAAATCCGCAGTAAAAATGCTGAAAGAATTGACATACTGCACCAAATTTGTAAGTCACAAACAGCGTCGGACTGGAGCACCTTGGGCCCACCAAAGAAAATCATTCTTGGGGCCCACTATGTAGCTACATAGAAATAAATACAAGACCACCAATTGCGTGGTAAAACACTCTAATATCAGGGTATAATATAAGGTAGTACACATCTTAATTATGTACCAGGGGTTGGGGTAGTCCCCTCATAGAATAAAAAATAGCCCCCCATAGAATATAATGTAGCCCCACTCATAGAATATAATGCAGCCCCCGAGAGAATATAATGTAGCCCCATCATAGGGAAAAATGCAGCCCCCTACAGAATATAATGTTGCACGTTCCGAGTAAACTGTAACCCCATCATAAGGTATAATGCAGGCCCCCTCATAGGGTATAATGTAGCCCCCTCATAGGGTAGAATGCAGCCCTTCTCATATAATATAATACAGCCCCCCACAGAATATAATGTAGCCCCCTCAGAGTAAAAGCAGCCCCACTCATAGGGTATAATGCAGCCCCCTTCATAGGGTATAATACAGCCCCCCACAGAATATAATGTAGCCCCCTCAGAGTAAAAGCAGCCCCACTCATAGGGTATAATGCAGACCCCCTCATAGGGTATAATGCACTCCCCTCATAGAGTACAATGTAGCCCCCTCATAGGGTATAATGCAGCCCCCCACATAATATAATGCAGCCCTCCCACAGAATATAATGTAGCCACCCCCCACAAAAAGAATCCAGCCCCTCAGTCCTACAGTCTTATGGTGACTCACTCACTGACATATATGTGTGTGTGTATATATATATATATATATATATATATATATATATATATATATATATATATATATATATATATATATATATATATATATATATATATATATATATATACACACAGTTGTGCTCAAAAGTTTACATACTCCGGCAGAATTTTTTCTTTCTTGGCCTTTTTCAGAGAATATGAATGATAACACCAAAACTTTTTCTCCACTCATGGTTAGTGGTTGGGTGAAGCCATTTGACACAAATGGGTTTACTAAAGGTAACATCCTCACCTGTGACCTGTTTGCTTGTAATCAGTGTGTGTGCATAAAAGCTGAGGGAGTTTCTGGGATCCTGACAGACTCTTGCACCTTTGATCCAGCCACTAACGTTTCTGGAATGTGAGTCATGGGGAAAGGAAAAGAACTGTCAACTGATCTACGGGAAAAGGTAAATGAACTGTATAAAGCAGGAAAGGGATACAAAAAGATATCCAAGGAATTGATAATGGTAGTCAGCAGCATTGAAACTGTAATTAACAAATTGAAAATCAGGGGCTCTGTAAAATCTAAACCACGGTCAGGTAGACCAACATAAATGTCATCCACAACTGCCAGGAAAATTGTTCGGGATGCAAAGAAAAACCCACAAATAACATCAGCTGAAATACAGGACTCTCTGAGAACTAGTGGTGTGACTGTTTCAAGATGCACAGTAAGGAGGCACTTGAAGAAAAAAGGGCTGCATGGTCGAGTCGCCAGAAGAAAGCCATTACTGCGCAAATGCCACAAAGTATCTCGCCTACGATACACAAGCACAACACAGACAAGCCTAAAAACTTCTGGAACAAGGTAATGTGGAGTGATGAGACCAAATTTTTACTTTTTGTCCACAACCATAAACGCTACATTTGGAGAGAGGTCAACAAGCCTATGATGGAAGGAACACCATTCTTACTATAACGCACAGAGGTGGATTGCTGATGTTTTGAGGATGTGTGAGCTACAAAGGCACAGGAAACTTGGTCAAAGGTGAAGGAAATATGAATGCAGCATGTTATGAGCAAATACTGGAGGAAAATTTGCACTCATCAGCCCGGAAGCTGTGCATGGGACGTACTTGGATGTTCCAACATGACAACGATCAAAAACACAAGGCCAAGTCGACCTGTCATTGGCTACTGCAGGACAAAGTCAAGTTTCTGGAGTGGCCATCTCGGTCTCCTGACCTTAATATCATTGAGCCACTCTGGGGAGATCTCAAGCGTGCAGTTCATGCTAGACAGCCCAGGAATCTACAGGAACTGGAGGCTTTTTGCCAAGAAAGGTGGGCAGCTTT
The DNA here is from genome assembly GCF_051348905.1 of Ranitomeya variabilis. Lineage (NCBI taxonomy): Eukaryota > Metazoa > Chordata > Amphibia > Anura > Dendrobatidae > Ranitomeya > Ranitomeya variabilis. The sequence continues at coordinate 657,791,322 of NC_135234.1, forward strand.
ACCATCTGAGAAAACATAGAACCTGCAGATGCCACTGCTGCTCTATATAACACCACAATAGCTGTAGCTTCTCAATCTGTTGCCCCCTCTCGCACATATCAAAGCTTGCAAAATCAACAGACAGCCCTGGCACACCAGCCTGACCAAAGAACTGAGGCGAGTTTCCAGGGCTGCTGAGCGGAGATGGAAAAGATCCCACTCCAATGAGCACTTCATCGCATTCAAACAGTCCCTCACTACTTTCAAAGCCACACTCGCCACAGCTAAACAAATCTACTTCTCATCTATCATATCCTCCCTGTCTCACAACCCTAAACAGTTATTCAACACCTTCAATTCTCTCCTCCGTTCCCCCAGCACCTCCTCCCTCCCCACTCATCTCAGCTGAAGACTTTGCCTCATTTTTCAAGCAGAAGATTGATATCATCAGAGACAGTTTTGGTCGACAACCCCCAGAGCCCTTCCTCCCAACTGCTCACTCCTCCACCTGCAAAACCAACTTCTCTACCATTACAGAAGATTGACTCTCCACTCTACTCTCAAGATCGCATCTCACCACCTGTGCACTTGACCTGATCCCATCCCACTTCATCCCAAACCTCACCACAGACTTCATCCCAACCCTAACCCATCTCTTCAACCTATCACTAACAACTGGTGTTTTCCCCTCAAGCTTTAAACATGCCTCAATCACACCTATCTTCAAAAGGCCCTCTCTTGACCCATCCTCTGTATCTAGCTATCGCCCTACATAACTTCTCCCCTATGCCTCGAAACAACTACTGGAACATCACATCCATCTCGAACTGTCCTCCCATCTCTCTTCCTGCTCCCTCTTCAACCGCTTACAATCTGGCTTCCGGTCACACCACTCCACTGAAACTGCCCTAACTAAGGTCACCAATGACCTATTAACCACCAAGAGCAAGCGACTCTACTCTGTCCTCCTCCTCCTGGACCTGTCCTCTGCCTTTGACACAGTGGACCATTCCTTCTTACTACAGACCCTCTCATCCCTTGGCATCACAGACTTGGCCCTATCCTGGATCTCGTCATCCAGACATTCAGCGTCTCCCACTCACACCACCTCCTCACCTCGCCCCATATCTGTTGGAGTCCCGCAAGGTTCAGTCCTAGGGCCACTAGTTTTCTCCATTTACACCTTTGGCCTGGGACAGCTCATAGAATCTCACGGTTTTCAGTATCACCTCTATGCCAATGACACACAGATCTACATCTCTGGACCAGATATCACCACCCTACTAACCAGAATCCCTCAATGTCTGTCCGCTATTTCATCCTTCTTCTCTGCTAGATTTCTAAAACGTAACATGGACAAACAGAATTCATCATATTTCTCCCATCTCACGTAACCCCCCCAACAGACCTATCCATTTCAGTAAACGGCTGCCCACTCTTCCCAGTCGCACAAGCTCTCTGCCTCGGGGTAATCCTTGACACTGATCTCTCCTTCAAACCACATATCCAAGCCCTTTACACTTCCTGCTGACTTCAATTCAAAAATATTTCACGAATCTGTACATTCCTAAACCAAGAATCTGCAAAAACCCTAGTCCATGCTCTCATCATCCCACGCCTTGACTACTGCAACCTCCTGCTCTGTGGCCTCCCCTCGAACACTCTCGCACTCCTCCAATCTATTCTAAACTCTGCTGCCCAACTAATCCACCTGTCTCCTCGCTATTCCCCAGCCTCTCCCCTTTGTCAATCCCTTCACTGGATCCCCATTGCCCAGAGACTCCAGTACAAAACCCTAATCATGACATACATAGCCATCCACAACCTGTCTCCTCCATACATCTGTGACCTTGTCTCCCAGTACCTACCTGCACGCAACCTCTGATCTTCACAAGATCTCTCTCTCTCTCTCTATATATATATATATATATATATATAGATATATATATAGATATATAGATATATATATATATATATATATATATATATATATATATCACAAACACATTACTCACCTCTCCTCCTCATTTCCATGCTGATTCCAGCTCTTCTGCGGTATCAGCAGCTGCACTGGCGTCTACCAGGCGATGGAGTGAAGAGGATGATGGGAGAGGGAGCGTCAGATGACGCTCTCTCCTCCATTATTGCTTTCAATTTTATTGGCATCTATGATGCCGATACAGTTGAATGCGGCACGCACTAGGGGCGACTTACGGGCCCCATAACGGCCGTGTGAGCTGGGGGCCCTTTGGGCAGTGGGGGCCCTGGTATGCCAGCCCTGATAGCGGGCAGTGTTAGCTACAGCCTGAGGCTAACACTGCCCAGTATTAAAGAGAAATGCATATTCACTCCTCTCCACGCCCATGGGGTGCGGGGAAGAGTAAGCATTCATTTCTCTTTAGCACCAGGGACAGGCTTTAGCCGCAGTAGCTTGTTTCTGCCTCCTGTCACCCGCTGCTGATCCACTGGCACCAGGTGGGCCTCCCTCACTCATGAGCCCCACAGCAGCTGCGTGGTGTGCCGCTATTAGCGACACGCCACTGGAGCAGTGGAGGCCCTAGGCAGCTGCCGAGTCTGTATGCCAGCAGGTAGGACAGTCCGACTCTGGTCACAAATAAGCAACGTGTGCATGAGACTTATAGATTTTTATTCATTTTGCTGGTATCAGGAAACCTTTCAGGCAGAAAAAAGCAGCAAATCTGCAACTTGTGCACAGGCCTTAGAGCTGTGTGCATACGTTGCATTTTTGCGGTGTATTTTCATTGTAGATTTGTCACAAAACCTGAAAGGTTTCCTGATGCCAGAAAAATGAATGAAAATCTTGAAGTCTAATGCACACATTGCTAATACACATACTGTCATCATATCTCTCATACAACTTTATATCCCAGCGTGGAAGCCATATATTAAAAAATTGTTTGCATATTTTCATATACTGACTATGAAACATTTTTTTGTGTTTCGAGAAGCCAGAGCAATGTTGTAGGGACAATGAGGGTGAATTGAAGAAGGATCAAGTTGGGACAACCATCAGTAGGAACTAGGATGATTATTTTCTCTACTTTTACAAATAATCTCTGTATTTAAAAAAAACAAATATAGTTGAGGGTTGTAGTTGGTGGGTAACTACCACTGTCTAGGACTGGAATGCCCCACTAGATAATTGTGGAGCTGTAACCACTAAGTGGAGAATGGTCACTGTACAGGGATTCCTGGAAAGAAAGGGCCCTCTTGTGGTTACCGTATGAAGTCATCCAAACCATAAGTAACAGGGCATTAAGCTTTCAGTGTTTAGAGATCATTTCACTAAGCATTTAAAATGAATAAACCTATAGTTTAAAGTAATATAGTTTAAAGCAATAAAGTTTATTAGTAATTTCGGACTACCAGCCAGGAGTACAGAAAGCATGTACGAGGGACCATCCTAAAGGAGTACATACATGTACCCTATGTGTATGGCTCATCTAAAGCGTCAGAGGCATAGACTAGTGTGTGTAAGTAAGCTCAGGCGGCCCATACAATTGGGGTCTCTGGATCGTGGCTCCAGGAATTAATTTCTAACTACTGCAAAGTAGCTAATTCCTGATAAATTTCAATTAAAAAAACTCATAAAGAGTAGGGTAATCCTACGCATTTTAAAATGTAATGATTTTTTACAAATGAGTGAGAATGTTTAATTTTGAAATGAGTGTTTATCCTACTCAATCTTTATGTTCGTTTTTGTGCAAACTTATCTGGAATTAATTAAATCAATAAATCCTTTGATGAATTTAAAAAAATGTTGGATTGTGTTTTGGAATTTTGTTTACAAAACTAAGGCTAGGTCCCCACTATGTTTGTGACAAAGTCTGTCGGGCGCATATGCTCAGGTACTATGTGCCTAAGGGTACCGTCACACAGTACCATTTTAATCGCTACGACGGCACGATCCGTGACATCGCAGCGATCGTATGATTATCGCTCCAGCGTCGTAGACTGCGGTCACACGTTGCAATCACGGCGCTGGAGCGATGCCGAAGTCCCCGGGTAACCAGGGTAAACATCGGGTAACTAAGTGCAGGGCCGCGCTTAGTAACCCGATGTTTACCCTGGTTACCAGCGTAAACGTAAAAAAAACAAACAGTACATACTTACATTCCGGTGTCTGTCCCCGGCGTTCTGCTTCTCTCCACTGTGTAAGCGCCATAGCCGAAAAGCAGAGCGGTGACGTCAGACGTCACCGCTGTGCTCGCCTTCCGGCCGGCTGGCGCTCACACAGTGGAGAGAAGCTGAGACGCCGGGGACAGACACCGGAATGTGAGTATGTACTGTTTGTTTTTTTTACGTTTACGCTTGTAACCAGGGTAAACATCGGGTTACTAAGCGCGGCCCTGCGCTTAGTTACCCGATGTTTACCCTGGTTACAAGCGAACACATCGCTGGATCGCTGTCACACACAACGATCCAGCGATGTCAGCGGGTGATCAAGCGACGAAAGAAAGTTCCAAACGATCTGCTACGACGTACGATTCTCAGCAGGGTCCCTGATCGCTGCTGCGTGTCAGACACTGCGATATCGTAACGATATCGCTAGAACGTCACGAATCGTACCGTCGTAGCGATCAAAATGGTACTGTGTGACGGTACCCTAACAGTGGGCACACTCAAGGTAGGTGATGAGTCATCCATCCACCAAAGGGATCCCTTGTAAAGTACCAATGCTGCTTTGTATATGTTTCTCTGTAGCAGCCCTCTATATAGGAAAGCACAGTCTGCTGCATTTTCTTAAACAGTTAAAAAAACGGTATGTAGATGCATACCTACCAGACAGAGGCCAAAAGAACACACTTCTGGTCTGTCTGGTTAATGGGTGCTTATGGGAACATTACAGTATTGTCACAATTCCACACCTCAGTGTGTCTGGAAGGCAGTTATTGACTGCTCAGCTGTCCAATCTGGTGCAGGGACGTGCTCAAGCTGCCAGTATTTTGATTGACAGCTTCGTCGTCCAGTCTGGTTCAGGAGCGTAATGAACTGCCAGTGTTTTGATTGACAGCTCGTCCATCCAATCTGAGACTGGGAGGTGCTGGGCTGTTTTCAAGTGCTCCCTGTCCCAGGTGATTGCCCAGCTACTTAGCTGTGCTCTCCATTCCAGATACATGTCAGACGTAGCGTCAGCTAAGTGTGGTTGGTTCTCTCTGTGCGTAGTGTTTTGATTGATGATCTTTTGCAGCCTACCTGATCTTGGACCTTGTTCTGACCCTCCATCTGTTTAACCCCTTCGCTCGGATCTGCTATCTTTCCAGTATTTTGCCCTAGGGCCGTTACCTGACTACACCTTTATCTCTTCCCTCTGTTTATGATGTACCCTCCTGACTTTTGACCTTGGACTCCTTGACTATTCTGACTCATGGCTTTTCCTTGAGAAGTGACTCAGTGTCCCAAGTATATTTCAGGAAAGCTCCCAAAGTATACTATAAAAAACTCTCAAGAAACTATTTTAAAAAATACTAGCAAATGACACTTCAGATTTACAAAACTCCACAGAAAAAAAAGAGTTTCTTGAAGTGTCGTCTGCTTTAAAAACTGTTTGTTTTTTATCTCCAGAAAAAGACGCAGTGTGATCACACCCTCAGAGTACCATTCCTCTGCTATTCATCTTGCCCATCATAGGTGTGCTGCTGCTGGAGGACATCATGGCAAGAGGAAAAAGCAGGAGAAACTATGCTGGTCAGTGCAAAGTTAGCCGGGAAATTCAATGGCTCTCTGTCACTGCACTCTGAGTGCTGTCTAACTTGCATTTCTCAGGACTGAGACATTGGATTACTGCAAAACATTGCATTTTGCATCACCCATAAATAATCATCAGTCATTGTATAACTTATATATACCCAAAATGATTATATAACAGAATTGACACAGCCAGCAAATACCAAGCTTGCATACTGCAACATTAACAGTAAAAAAAAAAGTCATGGTTCCTAGAATGAAAAGATTGAAAAAAATTATTATTTTTTTTTTTTAAAGTGCAATTATTGTGTAAGTGTATTAAATGTTGTGTAAGTAGTAAATGTGGTCCTTCTAAAGTTTTTTTCTATAGATGAAATAGAGATTGTGTAACAGAAACAATATGCAATAAAATGAGCACAACATGTGGATAAGCAGTGCATCGACCCAGCAAATTAGATAAATACATCAGCTAAAATTATTAGATGGAATAGTATTGGCGGACAGTTAAAAGAGCTGACCCAAAAAGGATCGAACCACTGCTTCCTCAAACACTGTTTGATATTCCCTTAAAACTAAAAATCCATAGAATTTTTTAGTATTATGTACTTTTCTGTACCAGCCTTCCTTTCCCCCTTGTAGTCTAACTAACTTGATATTTGCAAATTTCATATAGGTAGAAACCCCTTTTCTTTCCACAGTGATGTACGGGGGATATCAGAATGTCAGTTAGGTCAACTAAATATTCAGCAATTTTTGAACAAATTTCACATTCCATTGTTTCCAATATACTACAATCCAGATTCAAATGTGCCCTTATAAATGACCTTATAACCTCCAGTTTATTTTTAGGGTAATTTTTTCAGAAAAATGTGATGATGAAAGTAAAATATTTAGAATTGAGAGTCCTCTCATATAAATATTATATATCTAAATATTAATCTAATTAATCTAAATATTTTTCTATCCACTGGCTAACACGGTACCAAGATATACAGTACAGACCAAAAGTTTGGACACACCTTCTCATTTAAGATTTTTCTGTATTTTCATGACTATGAAAATTGTACATTCACACTGAAGGCATCAAAACTATGAATTAACACATGTGGAATTATATACTTAACAAAAAAGTGTGAAACAACTGAAAATATGTCTTAAATTCTAGGTTCTTCAAAGTAGCCACCTTTTACTTTGACTTTCCTGTGTGATGAAAGTGATGATTTTATATTTTTACTTTTTGCACCTGGCATTTATTCTTTCTAAGGGTTTGTCTACATTAACATATAATAATAATAATAATAATAATAATAATAATTTTTGTTTCTATATCACCAACATATTCCGCAGCACTTTACTTTACAGAGGATACATGTACAGACAAAGATGTTACAGAGTAACCCTTGGTTCAACAGATACCAAGAGGCATGAGGACCTGGCTTGCAAACTATAATCTATGAAGAAATAGGAGAGACATGAAAGGTAAATGGCAAAAAGTGCTTGTATTGTACGGTCCAACCATTAATATAATAAATAGGGTATTCATATAATGCTGCATGAACCAGTGACCAACAAGTACTGTGCAAGTACAGAAGAAAGGACTGTGTAATAATTATAGGGGATAACTCAGGAGACTCTATGCGTGGAACAAGACAACTACAGGACACAGTTTTATAAGTGGTAAAGTCTATATTATCACATGGTGATTCAAACAGGTGCAGAGAGAAACTCAAGTCCACAACACTTGGTGTAAATATTAAACGCAGCTTAGCAGTCTATAGGAAACTTCAGAGGAAAATGCACTCAAGCAGAAAGTCTATGAAGCACAGTTATTCTTGAGGAATACTTGACATGAATAAATCCTTGTCTTAGTCCAAACACAGATAGATATGTTTATAAGGCAGTTCAAATAATATCTTAGCTCAACCAGGGAGGCCTGGTTAATAGTCTCAGGTTTTTGCAGAGCAGAAACAGCTTACATGTCCAGCAAATGAGATGGGAGTAAACACGAGCAGCAGATGAAGGAGGATTACTGGAAACTGGTGTATGCAGCAGGAACTCAGAGCAGAGTAGCAGGATCCCCACACAGGTTCACAGGAGCAGGTATATATCCAGGGAGTAACCAGAGTTCAGGAGCTGGATGCAAGGCAGAATACTCTAGCACAGACTGAAGGCTGGGGTAGAGTTTTATAGCAGGAAGACACAGTGCACATGAGACCAAAGACGCCATCTTGGAAAAGGGCAGTAATGCACAAAAGGTAAAAAATGTTCAGAGTCCTGACAGACTGTTAAGTCCATGGAGGGTGTAGAAAAAAAATGCTATGAGAGATCAGATTTAGAAGAAAAATTTGGAAGGGCAGAGCTGAAATAGGTAAGTGAGGTGAGGTGATAGCTAGTCTAAAGAAATGCATTTTTAGGCCACGCTTCAAACTAAGGGTATTGAGAATTAATCAAACTGTCCTGGGTACCGCATTCTAGAGAAGTGGGGCATAATAAGTCTTGGAGATGGAAGAGGGACGTTCAGATTACTGAGGATGTTAGTTTTAGGTCATTAGTGGAACAGAGGGCATGGGTAGGGTGATAGACAGACAGATATGTGGGAGATGTAGGGTGATGCAGAACTGTAGAGAGCGATGAGGGTGAGAGTGATAAGTTTACATTGGACTCTGTAGCGGCTTAGCAACCATAGCTGGCACAGTGTAGAGGCATTGGACCTGGCTGCTGAATTCAGGACGAATTGGAGAGGGGAGAGTTTAGTAAGAGGGAGACTGATTAGTAGAGAGTTGCAGTAGTCCAGATGAGAATGAATAAGAGCAACTGCAAAAGTTTTTGCAGAGTCAAATGTAAGGGAAGGTCAAATTCTAGAGATGGTTTTGAGGTGTAGGTTACATGAGCAAGAGTAAATGACAATATTGGGTTTGGGAAGGTTAGTAGAGGGAGGAAACACAAAAAGTTCACTTTTGACAGATTCAATTTTAGATAGAGGGAGGACATGATGTTAGAGACAGCAGAAAGACAATCACTGGTATTTTTTTTAGCAAAACAGGGGTGATGTCAGGAGACAATGTGTATAACTTAGGTGTCATCAGCATAGACATGTTACTGAATACAGAGAGAAGAGGACTTAACTGAACCCTGAGGAACTTTTAATTCTTTTGCCCTTAAATCAGAAAGTTTTGTTACACAAACTAGTTAATAAATCACATTTCCCACATGTCTACTTTACATCTGCATCATTTATTCAGCAGTTTTTTTTGTTAGGAAGTTAGAAGGGTTTAAAGTAGATCAGCAATTTCTCATTTTTCCAACAAAACTGACAAAATCATTTTTTTAGGGCCCACATCACATTTGAAGTGACTTTTGGGGACCTATATGACAGAAAATACCCAAAAGTGACACCATTCTAAAAACTGTACCCCTCAAAGTACTCAACACCACATTCAAGAAGATTATTAACTATTCGGGTACTTCACAGTAATTAAAGCAATGTGGAAGTAAAAAAATGAACATTTATTTACCTTTTTTTCACAAAAATATTAACTTTAGCTCCAAATTTGTTATTTTCATAAGGGTAACAGGAGAAAATGGATCCTAAAATTTATTGTGCAATTTCTGCTGAGATGTGTAGTAAGCACCTTGAACTTCGTCACAGAAGTTTATAACATAGAGCTGTGAAAAAAAATATCACTTTTTACCTACAAAAATGTACTTTTAGCCCCAATTTTTGCTTATTTTCACAAGGGTAACAGGAGAAAATGGACCACAAAATTTGTTGTACCCCAAATCTGGGGGAATAGTACTATTTGGGCTCATGGCAGGGCTTGCGAGGAAAGAGCAGTATTTGACTTTGAACGCAAAAATAGCTGAAATCGAGAGCGGACGACATGTTGCATTTGGAGAGGCCCTGATGTGCCTAAACAGCAGAAGCCCCCCACAAGTGACCCGATTTTGGAAAATAGACTCATCAAGGAATGTATCTAGATGTGTGGTGAGCACCTTGAACACCGAGGTGCTTCACAGAAGTTTATAACATAGAGCTGGGAAAATACAAAATAACATTTTACCTACAAAAATGTACTTTTAGCCCCAACTTTTTTATTTTCACAGCAGTAACAGGAGAAAATGGACCCCAAAATTTATTGTGTAATTTCTACTGCGTACGCCGATACCCCGTATGTGGGGGAATTTTACTATTTGGCGCACAGCAGGGCTTGGAAGGAAAAGAGCACCGTTTGACTTTTTGAACACAAAAATGTCTGGAATGGAGAGAGGATGCCATGTCATGTTTGGAGAGCTCCTGATGTTCTTAAACAGTGGAAAAACCCCACTAGAGACCCCATTTTGGAAACTAGACCCCTCAAGGAATGTATCTAGATGTGTGGTGAGGACCCTGAAATCCCAGGTACTTTACAGAAGTTTATACTGTAGAGCTGTGAAAATAAAAAAAATCACATTTTACCCACAAAAATGCAATTTTAGCCCCAAGTTTTTTTTTATTTTCACAAGGCTGAGGAGAAAATGGACCCCAAAATTTGTTGTGCAATTTCTCCTGAGTATGCCGATATCCCATATGTGGGAGCATGGCAGGGCTCGGAAAGGAAGAAGAAATGTTTTGGAACGCAGACTTTGATGGAATGGTCTATGGGCATCATGTAGCATTTGGTGAGCCCCCGATGTGCCTTAACTCCCCCAAAAGTTACCCCATTTTGGAAACTACACCCCTCAAGGATTTTATCCAGGGCTATAGTGAGCATTTTGAACAAACAGGTACTACACAGAATTTGATAACATTAGGTCATCATATTTAAAATGTTCATTTTTTTCATGAAAATGTTGATTTAGCCCCAAATTTGTATTTTTTACAATGGATAATAGGACCCCATAATTTGTTGCGCCATTTGTCCCGAACGCGACTATACCTTATATGTGGTGAAAAACTTCTTCTTGGGCACATGGCAGAGCTATGAAAGGAAAAAGCGCTATTTGCCTGGGATAGATTGTGAATGCCATATTGCATTTGAAGAGCCCCTGACATGTGAAAACAGCAGAACTCCTCCACTTTAGAAACTAGACCACTCAAGGAATTCATCTAGGAATGTAGTGAATAAACTCATTGGCGTCTCACAGAATTTTATAACATTGAGACATGTAAATATGACATTTTAGTGGTAAAAAAATAGTATTTTCTGCAGATAAACAAGGGTTAATAGGTGAAAGTAGACCCCACAATTTATTGCACAATTTCTCCCAAATGCGGTGATACCCCATTTGTTGTCAGAAATTGCTGTTAGGCCACACGGCAGAGCTGAGAAGGAAGGAGTGCTCGTTGGCTTTTGAAACACCGATTTTGCTAGAATAGTTTAAGGGCGACATTTGCGGAGCCCCTAAGGTGCCAGAACGGAAAAACCCCCAAAGTGACCCCATTGTAGAAACTGCATCTCTCAGGCTATGTGCACACATTGCGGATTTGGCTGCGGATTCGCAGCTGTTTTCCATGCGGTTTACAGTACCATGTAAACCTATGGAAAACCAAATCCGCAGTGCACATGGTGCGGAAAATACTGCGCGGAAACGCTGCATTGTATTTTCCGCAGCATGTCAATTCTTTGTGCTGATTTTGTGCAGCTTTTTTCACCTGCTCCTCAATAGGAATCCGCAGGTGTGAAATCCACACAAACACCGCAGGAAACCTGCAATAAGTCCGCAGGTAAAACGCAGTGCGTTTTACCTGTGGATTTTGCAGAAACGGTGTGGAAAAATCCACACACAAATCTGCAACGTGGGCACATAGCCTCAATGAATTCATCAATGGCTGCAGTGACTATTTTGTAACATCTACGCCAGTCTTTTCTTTTGGAGAATTGCAAATCTGCCAGTCTAGTGCCCATACATTGTCTCCCCATACAGTGTAGAGCCCCCATACATTGTGCCCAGTGTTATGACCCCAATGGCAGGGGGTCTCAGAGACAATAGCGAAGTCTGCAAACATAAAACCCAGCTCATAGGGCAGTGGTAACTGGGCTGACCATATACCTGAACCTAGCACACAAATAACAGCAGCCGGGGAACGTACCTACGTTGATTCTAGACGTCTCGCGCCAGCCGGAGAACTAACTAACCCTAGCAGGGAAAAGAAAGACCTTTCTTGCCTCCAGAGGAAATACCCCAAAAGGTTGGATACAAGCCCCCAACAAATAATAACGGTGAGGTAAGAAGAAAAGACAAACACAAGAAATGAACTAGGTTTTAGCAAAGAGAGGCCCGCTAACTAGGGTTGAGCGAAACGGGTCGATCATTTTCAAAAGTCGCCGACTTTTGGCTAAGTCGGCGTCTCATGAAACCCGATCCGACCCCTGTGCTTGTCGGCCATGCGGTACGCGACTTTCGCGCCAAAGTCGCGTTTCAATGACGCGAAAAGCGCCATTTCTCAGCCAATGAAGGTGAACGCAGAGTGTGGGCAGCGTGATGACATAGATCCTGGTCCCCACCATCTTAGAGAAGGGCATTGCAGTGATTGGCTTGCTGTCTGCGGCGTCACAGGGGCTATAAAGGGGCGTTCCCGCCGACCGCCATCTTACTGCTGCTGATCTGAGCTTAGGGACAGGTTGCTGCCGCTTCATCAGAAGCAGGGAGAGCGTTAGGCAGGGTCCACTAACCACCAAACCGCTTGTGCTGCAGCGATTTCCACTGTCCAACACCACCTTCGGTGTGCAGGGACTGTGGAAGCTATTTTTTTTTTTTTTTCCCCTCAGCGCTGTAGCTCATTGGGCTGCCCTAGAAGGCTCCGTGATAGCTGTATTGCTGTGTGTACGCCACTGTGGAAACCAACTGCTTTTTTCAAAGCACATATCCTCTTGTTCCTTCCTTTCTGCACAGCTATCTTTTCTGTTTTTCCACACTTTTTATTTAATTTGTGCATCAGTCCACTCCTATTGCTGCCTGCCATACCTGGCTTACATTACTGCAGGGAGATAGTAATTGTAGGACAGTTTTTTTTTTTTTTTTGTTTTTTTTTTTTGTGGGAGATTAAGATTGGCATTTCTGCTACAGTGCCATCCCTGTGTGTGCCATCTCTCACTGAGTGGGCCATAGAAAGCCTATTTATTTTTTCCGTGATTTGTGTTCTAAAATCTACCTCAACACAAAAACAGTACATCAATCAGTGGGAGAAAAATATTGGCCTCAGTCAGGGCTTGTGTGCCACTGCTGTGTGTGCTATCTCTCATTCAGTGGGCTATAGCAAGCCTATTTTTTTTTTTTTTTTTTAATATTATTTGGTTTCTAATTCTCCCTGAAAAAAAAAAAAAAAACCTAAAAAAACAGTGGGAGAATAATATTGCCCTTTCAGCTTGTGTGCCAGTCTTGACTCCTGGGTGTGCCACCTCTCTCCCTCTCATTCAGTGGGCCATAGAAAGCCTATTTATTTTTTTTTTTAAATATTATTGGGTTTCTAAAGTCTCCCTGAAAAAACAAAAAATACATAAAAAAACAGTGGGAGAGTAATATTGCCCTTTCAGCTTGTGTGCCAGTCTTGACTCCTGGGTGTGCCACCTCTCTCCCTTTCATTCAGTGGGCCATAGAAAGCCTATTTATTTTTTCCGTGATTTGTGTTCTAAAATCTACCTCAACACAAAAACACTACATCAATCAGTGGGAGAAAAATATTGGCCTCAGTCAGGGCTTGTGTGCCACTGCTGTGTGTGCTATCTCTCATTCAGTGGGCTATAGCAAGCCTATTTTTTTTTTTTTTTTTTTTTTTAATATTATTTGGTTTCTAAAGTCTCCCTGAAAAAAAAAAAAAAACATAAAAAAACAGTGGGAGAGTAATATTGCCCTTTCAGCTTGTGTGCCAGTCTTGACTCCTGGGTGTGCCACCTCTCTCCCTTTCATTCAGTGGGCCATAGAAAGCCTATTTATTTTTTGGTTTTTTTAATATTATTTGGTTTCTAAAGTCTCCCTGAAAATAAAAAAAAAAAATACATAAAAAAACAGTGGGAGAGTAATATTGCCATTTCAGCTTGTGTGCCAGTCTTGACTCCTGGGTGTGCCACCTCTCTCCCTCTCATTCAGTGGGCCATAGAAAGCCTTGTTTTTTTGTTTTTTTTTTAATATTATTTGGTTTCTAAAGTCTCCCTGAAAATAAAAAAAAAAAACATAAAAAAACAGTGGGAGAGTAATATTGCCATTTCAGCTTGTGTGCCAGTCTTGACTCCTGGGTGTGCCACCTCTCTCTCTAATTGTGGGCCATAGAAAGCCTATTTATTTTTTGGTTTTTTTAATATTATTTGGTTTCTAAAGTCTCCCTGAAAATAAAAAAAAAAAATACATAAAAAAACAGTGGGAGAGTAATATTGCCCTTTCAGCTTGTGTGCCAGTCTTGACTCCTGGGTGTGCCACCTCTCTCCCTTTCATTCAGTGGGCCATAGAAAGCCTATTTATTTTTTGGTTTTTTTAATATTATTTGGTTTCTAAAGTCTCCCTGAAAATAAAAAAAAAAAATACATAAAAAAACAGTGGGAGAGTAATATTGCCATTTCAGCTTGTGTGCCAGTCTTGACTCCTGGGTGTGCCACCTCTCTCCCTCTCATTCAGTGGGCCATAGAAAGCCTTGTTTTTTTGTTTTTTTTTAATATTATTTGGTTTCTAAAGTCTCCCTGAAAATAAAAAAAAAAAACATAAAAAAACAGTGGGAGAGTAATATTGCCATTTCAGCTTGTGTGCCAGTCTTGACTCCTGGGTGTGCCACCTCTCTCTCTAATTGTGGGCCATAGAAAGCCTATTTATTTTTTGGTTTTTTTAATATTATTTGGTTTCTAAAGTCTCCCTGAAAATAAAAAAAAAAAATACATAAAAAAACAGTGGGAGAGTAATATTGCCCTTTCAGCTTGTGTGCCAGTCTTGACTCCTGGGTGTGCCACCTCTCTCCCTTTCATTCAGTGGGCCATAGAAAGCCTATTTATTTTTTGGTTTTTTTAATATTATTTGGTTTCTAAAGTCTCCCTGAAAATAAAAAAAAAAAATACATAAAAAAACAGTGGGAGAGTAATATTGCCATTTCAGCTTGTGTGCCAGTCTTGACTCCTGGGTGTGCCACCTCTGTCCCTCTCATTCAGTGGGCCATAGAAAGCCTTGTTTTTTTTTTTTTTTTTAAATATTATTTGGTTTCTAAAGTCTCCCTGAAAATAAAAAAAAAAAACATAAAAAAACAGTGGGAGAGTAATATTGCCATTTCAGCTTGTGTGCCAGTCTTGACTCCTGGGTGTGCCACCTCTCTCTCTAATTGTGGGCCATAGAAAGCCTTTTTATTTTTTTCCTTCATTTGTGTTTTAAAATCAACCTCAACACAAAAACACTACATCAATCAGTGGGAGAAAAATATTGGCCTCAGTCAGGGCTTGTGTGCCACTCCTGTGCGTGCCATCTCTCATTCAGTGGGCCATAGAAAGCCTTGTTTTTTTGTTTTTTTTTTAAATATTATTTGGTTTCTAAAGTCTCACAGAGAAAAAAAAAAAAATAAATTAGGTGGGAGATTAATATTGACATTAGTGCTTGAGTGACAGTCCTGCGTGTGTGTCATCTCTGTGATTTGGTGTCACAGAAAACAGAGTGTGTAACATTGTGCCTGATTTTCCTTGTGGTCTCACCAACCTGTTAAGGGATATTGAAATCATACTGAAGTTATAGCTCACCGTGTAAGTTGTTTGACAGCAACAAATAAAGTTAGTTTGGTTACGATTTTTAAACAATGAGGAAGTCTGGTGCAAGAGGTCGTCGTGGGCGTTCATTGTCAGCTGGTAATGATGGTAGTGGTAGTGGAGCATCAGGTGGTCGTGGGGATAAAAATATTCCACCTAAGTCTGGAGCTGTGGAGCCAGTTTCGTCGTCAGGCTACACAAGGCCTCGAACGCTCTCTTTTCTGGGAGTAGGAAAACCGCTTTTAAAGGCTGAGCAGCAACAGCAAGTTTTGGCTTACATTGCAGACTCAGCCTCTAGCTCTTTTGCCTCCTCTTCCGAAACTGGTAAATGTAAAAGCAGCGCGTCGCTTGTGGATGTTCACGGTCAGGGACAAGTCGCTTCCTTGTCCTCCTCAGCAAAAACTACAACAAGAGAGAAGGATGCAGCAGGCGACACAACGGGTCACTCCATGGAGCTCTTTACACATACCGTCCCTGGCTTAGAAAGTGAAACATTTAACAGGCCATGCCCATTACAAGTAGATTCTGACATGGAGTGCACTGATGCACAGCCACAGCCAGAGTACTATGCTGCTCCTTTGACTCAGACCACCACATTGCCCTCTCAGGGTACAGATCCACAATCAGACCCTGATGAGACTATGTTGCCCCGCCACGAACGCTATACCACCGACCGACACAGTGACACAGACGAAGTTGCACACGAGCTCGAAGAGGAGGTAATAGATGACCCAGTTATTGACCCCGATTGGCAGCCATTGGGGGAACAGGGTGCAGGCGGCAGTAGTTCAGAAGCGGAGGTGGAGGAGGGGCCGCAGCAGGCATCAACATCGCAACAGGTTCCATCTGCCGGGCCCGTATCTGGCCCAAAACGCGTGTCAAAGCCAAAACCTGTTGGAGGACAGCGTGGCCATCCGGTTAAAGCTCAGTCTGCAATCCCTGAAAAGGGATCCGAGTCTAGGAAGAGTGCAGTCTGGCATTTTTTTAAACAACATCCAACTGATCAGCGCAAAGTCATCTGTCAAAAATGTTCAACTAGCTTAAGCAGAGGTCAGAATCTGAAAAGTCTAAATACTAGTTGCATGCATAGACACTTAACCACCATGCATTTTCAAGCCTGGACTAACTACCAAACGTCCCTTAAGGTTGTAGCACCCTCGGCCAATGAAGCTAGTCAGCAACGCAACATCCCTTCCGTCACTGTAAGGCCACCATTTTCCGCACCACCGGCAGTATCTGTGCAGGTTTCTTTGCCAGCCAAAAGCAGTCAGGGTCAGGGAATCACCAGTTTAGTAGGAGGAAATATTGCATCTAGGGCACCGGCGGAAACAATACCGTCTCCAACCGTCTCTCAGTCTGCCATGTACACCGGCACACCCGAAAGTTCCACGATCTCCTGCTCTCCAGTCCAGCTCACCCTACATGAGACTCTGGTTAGAAAAAGGAAGTACTTATCCTCGCATCCGCGTACACAGGGTTTTAACGCCCACATAGCTAGACTAATCTCGTTAGAGATGATGCCCTACCGTTTAGTTGAAAGCGAAGCTTTTAAAGCCCTGATGGAGTACGCTGAACCACGATACGAGCTACCTAGTCGACACTTTTTTTCCAGAAAAGCCATCCCAGCCCTGCACCAGCATGTTAAACAGCGCATCGTCCATGCACTTAGGCAATCTGTGAGTACAAAGGTGCACCTGACTACAGATGCATGGACCAGTAGGCATGGCCAGGGACGTTATGTGTCCATCACGGCACACTGGGTGAATGTGGTGGATGCAGGGTCCACAGGCGACATCAATTTAGGGACAGTTGTGCCTAGCCCACGGTCTAGGAAACAGTTGGCTGTAGGCGTTCGCACCCCCTCCTCCTCCTCCTCGTCCTCCTGCAGAAGCTACAGCTCTTCCACAGAACGCAGTCGGCCAACCACTCCATCGGCAGATGACACTGTTGCACACCAGTTGTCCCATTATGGGCCAGCTACTGCCAAGCGTCAGCAGGCTGTATTGGCTATGAAGTGTTTGGGCGACAACAGACACACCGCGGAAGTTCTGTCCGAGTTCTTGCAACAAGAAACGCAGTCGTGGCTGGGCACAGTAGATCTTGAGGCAGGCAAGGTAGTGAGTGATAACGGAAGGAATTTCATGGCTGCCATCTCCCTTTCCCAACTGAAACACATTCCTTGCCTGGCTCACACCTTAAACCTGGTGGTGCAGTGCTTATTGAAAACTTATCCTGGGTTCTCCGACCTGCTCCTCAAAGTGCGTGCACTTTGCTCACATATCCGACGTTCGCCTGTACACGCCAGCCGTATGCAGACCTATCAGCGGTCTTTGAACCTTCCCCAGCATCGCCTAATCATAGACGTTGCAACAAGGTGGAACTCAACACTGCACATGCTTCAGAGACTGTGCGAACAGAGGCGTGCTGTTATTTATTTGTGGGAGGATACACGGGCAGGCAGTAGGATGGCAGACATGGAGTTGTCAGGTGTGCAGTGGTCGAAGATACAAGACATGTGTCAAGTCCTTCAGTGTTTTGAGGAATGCACACGGCTGGTTAGTGCAGACAACGCCGTAATAAGCATGAGCATCCCCCTAATGCGTCTGCTGATGCAAAGTTTGACGCACATAAAGGAGCAGGCGTCTGCACCAGAGGAAGAGGGAAGCCTTGATGACAGTCAGCCATTGTCTGGTCAGGGCAGTGTACAGGACGAGGTAGCGGGCGAAGAGGAGGTGGAGGACGAGGAGGATGATGGGGATGAGTATATTTTTAATGCGGAAACTTTCACGGGGGCACAGGAAATTGGTTGCGTGTCACGGCCGGGTTCTGGTTTTTTGAGGGACACAAGTGACGTAGATTTGCCTGCAACTGCCCCTCAACCAATCACAACCGGAGATTTGACAACTGGAACTTTGGCCCACATGGCGGATTATGCCTTACGTATCCTAAAAAGGGACACACGCATTACGAAAATGATGAACGATGACGATTACTGGTTGGCCTGCCTCCTTGATCCACGCTATAAAGGCAAATTGCAAAATATTATGCCACATGAGAACTTGGAACTAATATTAGCAACCAAACAATCAACTCTTGTTGACCGTTTGCTTCAGGCATTCCCAGCACACAGCGCACGTGATCGTTCTCACACAAGCTCCAGGGGGCAGCAGACTAGGAGTGTTAGGGGTGCACACATCAGAAGTGGCGTTGGACAGAGGGGTTTTCTGACCAGGTTGTGGAGTGATTTTGCTATGACCGCAGACAGGACAGGTACTGCTGCATCAATTGAAAGTGACAGGAGACAACATTTGTCCAGTATGGTTACTAACTATTTTTCATCCCTTATCGATGTTCTCCCTCAACCGTCATTCCCATTTGATTACTGGGCCTCCAAATTAGACACCTGGCCAGAATTGGCAGAATATGCATTGCAGGAGCTTGCTTGCCCGGCAGCAAGTGTCCTATCAGAAAGAGTATTCAGTGCTGCAGGTTCAATATTAACCGAAAAAAGGACTCGTCTGGCTACCCAAAATGTTGACGATCTAACATTCATTAAAATGAACCACAACTGGATTTCGAAATCTTTTGCCCCACCTTGCCCGGCCGACACCTAGCTTTCCTATGAAAAGCTCTTGCCTGTGAATTACTTTTCTAATGTCTAATTTGCTGCAGCTGATTGTACAGCATACGACATGTTTACACCTCCCTAAATGGCAAAACTCCCCACACGGGGCCGTGGTATCGCGACTTGGCGCAAGCACCCGTGAGACTGCTGTTTGTCTGAAGAGGTGGGTGTGCTCGCTTTTGGTTGACGGCATTGCTACTGGGTCCCTCATAGTACAATGTAGTGTCTCTGGCGGTGGTGGTGCGCACCCAACGTCAGACACACCGTTGTAACATGAGGGGCCCTGGGGCGGTCCCGCCGGCCTCAAGAGAGTTCCCCCCTACCCCAGCTCAAAATGTGCTCTACCACGTGCAAAATTATGTCGCACAGCTCCACCAATCTTTAGTCTATTCGCTGACATCATTCAATGTCTGGCACTGACAATACAAATTTGTAGACATCTATGATGCAACTTAAAGTAGTCTGTGTCTGTGTCCTATATTGGCACCATTAAATAGTTACTGCCAAATTACAATGTCAGAAACTCAGTAGATGAGCCCACCCCTGTACCTAAGTATGCCACCTTTTTTTTTTGTTTTGGTTGTTTTGCGAGACATTAACATCTATTTATATTTTGGGAGTACTGGGACAGACACTCCTTGCACTACTCCTCCACTCACCACCAAGCTGCCTGTGTATCCATGTAACCGCTGTAAAACTGCCATGAGCCTATTGTTTGTTATTTTAGGCCTTTGATAGCCTGTCTGCGGTCCCTACTTTAAATACTCCTCCACTGACCACCAAGCTGCCTGCCCGTGTATCCATGTAACCGCTGTGAAACTGCCATGAGCCTATTGTTTGTTATGTTAGGCCTTTGATAGCCTGTCTGCGGTCCCTACTTTAAATACTCCTCCAATGACCAGACCACTGCTGCCCGTGTACCCCTGGAACCAATTATAAAGTGCCTACAGCCAGCCCATTTTCTTATGTTAGGCCTTTGAAGCCTGTCTGCGGTCCCTACTTTAAATA
This sequence comes from Ranitomeya variabilis, assembly GCF_051348905.1. Lineage (NCBI taxonomy): Eukaryota > Metazoa > Chordata > Amphibia > Anura > Dendrobatidae > Ranitomeya > Ranitomeya variabilis. Next base: position 657,811,335 of record NC_135234.1, read on the forward strand.
CTCCTCCACTGACCAGACCACTGCTGCCCGTGTACCCCTGGAACCAATTATAAAGTGCCTACAGCCAGCCCATTTTCTTATGTTAGGCCTTTGAAGCCTTTCTGCGGTCCCTACTTTAAATACTCCTCCACTCACCACCACCAAGCTGCCTGCCCGTGTATCCATGTAACCGCTGTGAAACTGCCATGAGCCTATTGTTTGTTATTTTAGGCCTTTGATAGCCTGTCTGCGGTCCCTACTTTAAATACTCCTCCACTCACCACCAAGCTGCCTGTGTATCCATGTAACCGCTGTAAAACTGCCATGAGCCTATTGTTTGTTATTTTAGGCCTTTGATAGCCTGTCTGCGGTCCCTACTTTAAATACTCCTCCACTGACCAGACCACTGCTGCCCGTGTACCCCTGGAACCAATTATAAAGTGCCTACAGCCAGCCCATTTTCTTATGTTAGGCCTTTGAAGCCTGTCTGCGGTCCCTACTTTAAATACTCCTCCACTCACCACCACCAAGCTGCCTGCCCGTGTATCCATGTAACCGCTGTGAAACTGCCATGAGCCTATTGTTTGTTATTTTAGGCCTTTGATAGCCTGTCTGCGGTCCCTACTTTAAATACTCCTCCACTCACCACCAAGCTGCCTGCCCGTGTATCCATGTAACCGCTGTGAAACTGCCATCATGAGCCTATTGTTTGTTATGTTAGGCCTTTGATAGCCTGTCTGCGGTCCCTACTTTAAATACTCCTCCACTGACCAGACCACTGCTGCCCGTGTACCCCTGGAACCAATTATAAAGTGCCTACAGCCAGCCCATTTTCTTATGTTAGGCCTTTGATAGCCTGTCTGCGGTCCCTACTTTAAATACTCCTCCACTCACCACCAAGCTGCCTGCCCGTGTATCCATGTAACCGCTGTGAAACTGCCATCATGAGCCTATTGTTTGTTATGTTAGGCCTTTGATAGCCTGTCTGCGGTCCCTACTTTAAATACTCCTCCACTGACCAGACCACTGCTGCCCGTGTACCCCTGGAACCAATTATAAAGTGCCTACAGCCAGCCCATTTTCTTATGTTAGGCCTTTGAAGCCTGTCTGCGGTCCCTACTTTAAATACTCCTCCACTCACCACCACCAAGCTGCCTGCCCGTGTATCCATGTAACCGCTGTGAAACTGCCATGAGCCTATTGTTTGTTATTTTAGGCCTTTGATAGCCTGTGTGCGGTCCCTACTTTAAATACTCCTCCACTCACCACCAAGCTGCCTGCCCGTGTATCCATGTAACCGCTGTGAAACTGCCATGAGCCTATTGTTTGTTATGTTAGGCCTTTGATAGCCTGTCTGCGGTCCCTACTTTAAATACTCCTCCACTGACCAGACCACTGCTGCCCGTGTACCCCTGGAACCAATTATAAAGTGCCTACAGCCAGCCCATTTTCTTATGTTAGGCCTTTGAAGCCTGTCTGCGGTCCCTACTTTAAATACTCCTCCACTGACCAGACCACTGCTGCCCGTGTACCCCTGGAACCAATTATAAAGTGCCTACAGCCAGCCCATTTTCTTATGTTAGGCCTTTGAAGCCTGTCTGCGGTCCCTACTTTAAATACTCCTCCACTCACCACCACCAAGCTGCCTGCCCGTGTATCCATGTAACCGCTGTGAAACTGCCATGAGCCTATTGTTTGTTATTTTAGGCCTTTGATAGCCTGTGTGCGGTCCCTACTTTAAATACTCCTCCACTCACCACCAAGCTGCCTGCCCGTGTATCCATGTAACCGCTGTGAAACTGCCATGAGCCTATTGTTTGTTATTTTAGGCCTTTGATAGCCTGTGTGCGGTCCCTACTTTAAATACTCCTCCACTGACCAGACCACTGCTGCCCGTGTACCCCTGGAACCAATTATAAAGTGCCTACAGCCAGCCCATTTTCTTATGTTAGGCCTTTGAAGCCTGTCTGCGGTCCCTACTTTAAATACTCCTCCACTGACCAGACCACTGCTGCCCGTGTACCCCTGGAACCAATTATAAAGTGCCTACAGCCAGCCCATTTTCTTATGTTAGGCCTTTGAAGCCTGTCTGCGGTCCCTACTTTAAATACTCCTCCACTGACCAGACCACTGCTGCCCGTGTACCCCTGGAACCAATTATAAAGTGCCTACAGCCAGCCCATTTTCTTATGTTAGGCCTTTGAAGCCTGTCTGCGGTCCCTACTTTAAATACTCCTCCACTCACCACCACCAAGCTGCCTGCCCGTCTATCCATGTAACCGCTGTAAAACTGCAATGAGCCTATTGTTTGTTATTTTAGGCCTTTGATAGCCTGTCTGCGGCCCCTACTTGCAATACTCCTCCACTGACCACAATGCTGCCTGGAGTGCCTGCCTGTGTATCCATGTAACCGATGTAAAACTGCCATGACTGCCTACTGTTTGTTATTTTAGGCCTTTGATAGCCTGTCTGCAGCCCCTACTTGCAATACTCCTCCACTGACCACACCAATGCTGCCCGTGTACCCCTGGAACCTATTTAAAAGTTCATAGAGCCTAGTTATATATTTTATTTACTATTAATAAGGCCATGATGGACTACGCTGTACCACGCTACAAGCTAACCAGTCGACACTTCTTTTGCGAGAAAAGCCATCCCAACCCTCCACCAGCATGTAGAAGACCGCATTGTCCATGCACTCTGGCAATCTGTGAGTACAAAGGTGCACCTGACAACAGACGCATGGACCTGTAGGCATGGCCACGGAAGATTACGTGTCCATTACGGCGCAATGGGTTAATGTGGTGGATGCATGGTCCACAGGGGACAGCCTACTAAGTCTGTCTGCAGTCCCTAATTCAAATTGTGCTCCACTGTCTAAATCGGAACTTCCACCTTCTGGCTTTCGGCCTATAGTATCAGAAATTAAACTGCATTTGGCCTTCAACTTTGGTTAGGGCCTACTAACGGCTTCTGCCCCTCCCTGGTGTTGCCCTCAACTAAATAAAGCTGAGCTTCAACCTTCTGCTCCAAATTACCATTTTGAAAAATGCAATAGGCTTTTCAGGCCTACTAAAGGAGTCTGTCTGTGTGCCCCTCCCTGGTGTTGTCCTCAACTAAATAAAGCTGAGCTTCAACCTTCCGGCTCTCATTATGTGGTTTTAAAAAAAAAAAAGGTGGTTAGGGCCTACTAACGGCTTCTGCCCCTCCCTGGTGTTGTCCTCAACTAAATAAAGCTGAGCTTCAACCTTCCGGCTCTCATTATGTGGTTTTAAAAAAAAAAATGGTGGTTAGGGCCTACTAACGGCTTCTGCCCCTCCCTGGTGTTGTCCTCAACTAAATAAAGCTGAGCTTCAACCTTCCGGCTCTCATTATGTGGTTTTAAAAAAAAAAAAGGTGGTTAGGGCCTACTAACGGCTTCTGCCCCTCCCTGGTGTTGTCCTCAACTAAATAAAGCTGAGCTTCAACCTTCCGGCTCTCATTATGTGGTTTTAAAAAAAAAAAAGGTGGTTAGGGCCTACTAACGGCTTCTGCCCCTCCCTGGTGTTGTCCTCAACTAAATAAAGCTGAGCTTCAACCTTCCGGCTCTCATTATGTGGTTTTAAAAAAAAAAAAGGTGGTTAGGGCCTACTAACGGCTTCTGCCCCTCCCTGGTGTTGTCCTCAACTAAATAAAGCTGAGCTTCAACCTTCCGGCTCTCATTATGTGGTTTTAAAAAAAAAAAAGGTGGTTAGGGCCTACTAACGGCTTCTGCCCCTCCCTGGTGTTGTCCTCAACTAAATAAAGCTGAGCTTCAACCTTCCGGCTCTCATTATGTGGTTTTAAAAAAAAAAAAGGTGGTTAGGGCCTACTAACGGCTTCTGCCCCTCCCTGGTGTTGTCCTCAACTAAATAAAGCTGAGCTTCAACCTTCCGGCTCTCATTATGTGGTTTTAAAAAAAAAAAAGGTGGTTAGGGCCTACTAACGGCTTCTGCCCCTCCCTGGTGTTGTCCTCAACTAAATAAAGCTGAGCTTCAACCTTCCGGCTCTCATTATGTGGTTTTAAAAAAAAAAATGGTGGTTAGGGCCTACTAACGGCTTCTGCCCCTCCCTGGTGTTGTCCTCAACTAAATAAAGCTGAGCTTCAACCTTCCGGCTCTCATTATGTGGTTTTAAAAAAAAAAAAGGTGGTTAGGGCCTACTAACGGCTTCTGCCCCTCCCTGGTGTTGTCCTCAACTAAATAAAGCTGAGCTTCAACCTTCCGGCTCTCATTATGTGGTTTTAAAAAAAAAAATGGTGGTTAGGGCCTACTAACGGCTTCTGCCCCTCCCTGGTGTTGTCCTCAACTAAATAAAGCTGAGCTTCAACCTTCCGGCTCTCATTATGTGGTTTTAAAAAAAAAAATGGTGGTTAGGGCCTACTAACGGCTTCTGCCCCTCCCTGGTGTTGTCCTCAACTAAATAAAGCTGAGCTTCAACCTTCCGGCTCTCATTATGTGGTTTTAAAAAAAAAAAAGGTGGTTAGGGCCTACTAACGGCTTCTGCCCCTCCCTGGTGTTGTCCTCAACTAAATAAAGCTGAGCTTCAACCTTCCGGCTCTCATTATGTGGTTTTAAAAAAAAAAAAGGTGGTTAGGGCCTACTAACGGCTTCTGCCCCTCCCTGGTGTTGTCCTCAACTAAATAAAGCTGAGCTTCAACCTTCCGGCTCTCATTATGTGGTTTTAAAAAAAAAAATGGTGGTTAGGGCCTACTAACGGCTTCTGCCCCTCCCTGGTGTTGTCCTCAACTAAATAAAGCTGAGCTTCAACCTTCCGGCTCTCATTATGTGGTTTTAAAAAAAAAAAAGGTGGTTAGGGCCTACTAACGGCTTCTGCCCCTCCCTGGTGTTGTCCTCAACTAAATAAAGCTGAGCTTCAACCTTCCGGCTCTCATTATGTGGTTTTAAAAAAAAAAAGGTGGTTAGGGCCTACTAACGGCTTCTGCCCCTCCCTGGTGTTGTCCTCAACTAAATAAAGCTGAGCTTCAACCTTCCGGCTCTCATTATGTGGTTTTAAAAAAAAAAAATGGTGGTTAGGGCCTACTAACGGCTTCTGCCCCTCCCTGGTGTTGTCCTCAACTAAATAAAGCTGAGCTTCAACCTTCCGGCTCTCATTAAGTGGTTTTAAAAAAAAAATGGTGGTTAGGGCCTACTAACGGCTTCTGCCCCTCCCTGGTGTTGCCCTCAACTAAATAAAGCTGAGCTTCAACCTTCTGCTCCAAATTACCATTTTAAAAAATGCAATAGGCTTTTCCGGCCTACTAAAGGTGTCTGCCCCTCCCTGGTGTTGTCCTCAACTGAACAAAGCTGAGCTTCCACATTCTGGCTTTCGCCCTATACTATCAGATATTAAACTGCATTTGGCCTACTAGTGTGGTTAGGCCCTTGAAACAGTGTCTGCTGCTCTTGGGTTTGCTACTCCACTGAACAAAGCAATGCCGCCTGTTTAGTCCTGTTACCAATTTTGAACTGCATGTAGCCTACTTTATTCTTTGGCCCTATATCTGTTTCCTCCTCATCCTGCCCATTGCCCAGCCACTGCTAAATGAGTCTGCTGGTACATTGACCGAGACCACTACATTCCCCTTGTACTCTACACAGCCAGAATCTGTCCCTGCTGAAAGTAAGGTTCCCCTTCCCGCATGTTATACCACCTTACACAGGGACAAAGAGGAAGGTGCAGATGAAAGTGCAGGTTCCTTCATCAGGTGGGGGGGCATACTCGTTGGCGACGTCACTGGCACAGGGCCCCTCAGAGTACGCAAAAGTGTCGCTGCTGGTGGGAGGCGCCCCCGCCATGCAAACACACCGCCGTACTTTGAGGGGCCCTGTGCCAGTGGCAATGCGAACGAGTGGGCCCCCCCCCTGCTTGCTCAGGATCACAGCACTTGCAACTTTTAAATAATTACCTTTCCCTGCAACACCGCCGTGACGTAGTCCGCATTTCCTGGGCCCACGAAAAACTTGAGCCGGCCCTACTCCCCCCACAACTTTTGCCAAATGACCCCCAATTCCCTATGCCCAACTATTATTATAAAGTTAATTAAGATTGACAAGCTTCAGAAACAAGAATGGATGTTTTTGGCATTAAAATGGGCACTGTAGGTGTTTTCCTGGCCTCCACTCACTGCCGACTATGCTTCCCCATTGACTTGCATTGGGTTTCGTGTTTCGGTCGATCCCCGACTTTTAGCGATAATCGGCCGACTGCACTCGACTCGACTCTGGACAAAATCGGGTTTCCCAAAACCCTACTCGATCTTAAAAAAATGAAAGTCGCTCAACCCTACCGCTAACTAATAGAAGAATATAGGAAGATAACTTATATGGTCAGCAAAAACCCTCACAAAAACTCCACGCGGAATATTCAAGAACCCCCGAACCGTCTAACGGCACGGGAGGAGAACATCCGCCCCCTAGAGCTTCCAGCAATATAAGGAATCACATTTAGTACAAGCTGGACAAAAATAAGAGCACAGAAAATAACCAAAAACAAGAAAGCAGGACTTAGCTTAATTTTGCAGAGAACCAGGACCAGCAGATAGGAGCAAACAGAAGGATCTGATTACAACGATGCCAGGCACCAGACTGAAAATCCAGGAAGTTCAAATAGCGACACCCCTGGCCTAACAAGGCCAGGTGGATACCAAGCAAGGGAAGGAATATCAAAGTGTCATATCACTAGTGACCACAAGAGGGAGCCAAAAGGTCTAATTCACAACAGTACCCCCCCCTTAAGGAGGGGTCACCGAACCCTCACCAAGACCACCAGGGCGATCAAGATGAGCAACGTGAAAGGCACGAACCAAATCGGCCGCATGCACATCAGAGGCGACCACCCAGGAATTATCCTCCTGACCATAGCCCTTCCACTTGACCAGATACTGAAGCCTCCGCCTGGAGAGACGACAATCCAAGATCTTTTCCACCACGTACTCCAACTCGCCCCCAACCAACACCGGAGCAGGAGGCTCAACAGAAGGAACCACAGGCACAACGTACCGCCGCAACAAAGACCTATGGAACACGTTGTGAATGGCAAACGACACAGGAAGTTCCAAGCGAAAGGACACTGGATTAAGAATTTCCAAAATCTTATAAGGACCGATGAAGCGAGGCTTAAATTTAGGAGAGGAGACCTTCATAGGAACAAAGCGAGAAGACAGCCACACCAAATCCCCAACGCGAAGTCGGGGACCCACACCGCGGCGGCGGTTGGCAAAACGCTGAGCCTTCTCCTGTGACAACTTCAAGTTGTCCACCACATGATCCCAAATCCGCTGCAACCTATCCACCACAGAATCCACCCCAGGACAGTCAGACGGCTCCACATGTCCCGAGGAAAAACGAGGATGGAAACCAGAGTTGCAGAAAAATGGCAAAACCAAGGTAGCGGAACCAGCCCGATTATTAAGGGCAAACTCAGCCAACGGCAAGAAGGTCACCCAATCATCCTGATCTGCAGAAACAAAACATCTCAAATAAGCCTCTAGAGTCTGATTTGTTCGCTCAGTTTGGCCATTAGTCTGAGGATGAAAGGCAGATGAAAACGACAAATCAATGCCCATCTTAGCACAAAAGGATCGCCAGAACCTGGAAACAAACTGGGATCCTCTGTCAGACACGATATTCTCAGGAATGCCGTGCAAACGAACCACATTCTGAAAGAATAACGGAACCAGATCAGAAGAGGAAGGCAGCTTAGGCAAGGGCACCAAATGGACCATCTTGGAAAAGCGATCACATACCACCCAGATGACAGACATGCCCCGAGACACTGGAAGATCCGAAATGAAATCCATGGAAATGTGTGTCCAAGGCCTCTTTGGGACAGGCAAGGGCAAAAGCAACCCGCTGGCACGAGAACAGCAAGGCTTAGCCCGAGCACAAATCCCACAGGACTGCACAAATGACCGCACATCCCGTGACAAGGAAGGCCACCAAAAGGACCTAGCCACCAAATCTCTGGTGCCAAAAATACCCGGATGCCCTGACAACACGGAGGAGTGAACCTCGGAAATGACTCTACTGGTCCATTTATCAGGAACAAACAGTCTGTCAGGTGGACAAGAGTCAGGTCTATCAGCCTGAAATCTCTGCAACACACGTCGCAAATCCGGAGAAATGGCCGACAAGATTACACCCTCTTTAAGAATACCAACTGGCTCTGAGGCTCCAGGAGAGTCAGGCACAAAGCTCCTAGAAAGAGCATCAGCCTTAACATTCTTTGAACCAGGCAGGTACAAGACCACGAAGTCAAAACGGGAGAAAAATAATGACCAACGGGCCTGTCTAGGATTCAGGCGCTTAGCAGACTCGAGATACATCAGATTTTTGTGATCAGTCAAAACCACCACACGATGCTTAGCACCCTCGAGCCAATGACGCCACTCCTCAAATGCCCACTTCATGGCCAACAACTCCCGATTGCCAACATCATAATTCCGCTCAGCAGGCGAAAATTTCCTAGAAAAAAAAGCACATGGTCTCATTACTGAGCAACCAGGGCTTCTCTGCGACAAAACAGCCCCTGCACCGATCTCAGAAGCATCGACTTCAACCTGAAAGGGAAGCGAGACATCAGGCTGACACAAAACAGGCGCCGAAGTAAACCGGCGCTTCAGCTCCTGAAAAGCCTCCACGGCTGCAGGAGCCCAGTTAGCAACATCAGAACCTTTCTTGGTCATATCCGTCAAAGGTTTAACAACGCTAGAAAAATTAGCGATAAAACGATGGTAGAAGTTAGCAAAACCCAAGAACTTCTGAAGACTCTTAACCGACGTGGGCTGAGTCCAATCATGAATAGCTCGGACCTTGACTGGGTCCATCTCCACAGCAGAAGGGGAGAAGATAAAACCCAAAAAGGGAACCTTCTGCACACCAAAGAGACACTTTGAGCCCTTAATAAACAAAGCATTCTCACGCAAAACCTGAAACACCATCCTGACCTGCCTTACATGGGAGTCCCAATCATCAGAAAAAAACAGAATATCATCCAGATAAACAATCATAAATTTATCCAGATACTTCCGGAAGATGTCATGCATAAAGGACTGAAACACTGAAGGAGCATTAGAGAGCCCAAAAGGCATCACCAAGTACTCAAAATGACCTTCGGGCGTATTAAATGCAGTTTTCCATTCATCTCCCTGCTTAATGCGCACAAGGTTGTACGCACCACGAAGGTCTATCTTGGTGAACCACTTGGCACCCTTAATCCGGGCAAACAAGTCCGACAACAGAGGCAAAGGATACTGAAATTTAACAGTGATTTTATTCAGAAGTCGATAGTCTATACAAGGTCTCAAAGATCCGTTCTTCTTGGCCACAAAGAAAAATCCCGCACCAAGAGGGGAAGAGGATGGACGAATATGTCCCTTCTCCAGAGACTCCTTAAAATACAAACGCATTGCGGTATGCTCAGGTACAGACAGATTAAATAATCTTCCCTTAGGAAACTTACTACCTGGAATCAAATCTATAGCGCAGTCACAGTCCCTATGAGGAGGAAGAGCACTGGACCTGGACTCGCTGAATACATCCTGATAATCAGACAAATACTCAGGAACATCCGAAGGAGTAGAGGAAGCAATAGACACCGGCGGGGAATCGCAATGAATTCCCTGACAGCCCCAACTTGACACAGACATAGCCTTCCAATCCAAAACTGGATTGTGAGTTTGTAACCATGGCAGACCCAAAACGACCAAATCATGCATTTTATGCAAAACAAGAAAACGAATCACCTCTCGATGATCAGGAGTCATGCACATGGTCACCTGTGTCCAAAACTGCGGCTTATTCTCCGCCAATGGCGTAGCATCAATACCTCTCAGAGGAATAGGATTAACCAAAGGCTCCAGAACAAAACCACAGCGCTTGGCAAACGACAGATCCATAAGACTCAGGGCAGCACCTGAATCCACAAACGCCATAACAGGATAGGAAGACAATGAGCAAATTAAAGTCACAGACAAAATAAATTTAGGTTGCAAATTACCAATGGCGACCGGACTAACCACCTTTGTTAAGCGTTTAGAGCATGCTGATATAACATGTGTAGAATCACCACAGTAGAAACACAACCCATTCTGACGTCTATGATTTTTCCGTTCAATTCTAGTCTGAACTCTATCACATTGCATTAACTCAGGTGTCTGTTCAGACAACACCACCAGAGGATTAGCGACTTTGCGCTCCCGTAAACGCCGGTCAATTTGAATAGCCAACGCCATGGAATCATTCAGACTTGTAGGAACGGAGAAACCCACCATCACATTCTTAATGGCTTCAGAAAGGCCATTTCTGAAATTTGCGGCCAGAGCACACTCATTCCACTGAGTAAGCACGGACCATTTCCGAAATTTTTGGCAATAAACTTCAGCTTCACCCTGGCCCTGAGAGATAGCCAGCAAAGCTTTTTCTGCCTGAATTTCAAGATTGGGCTCCTCGTATAGCAACCCAAGCGCCAGAAAAAACGCATCAACATCTGCCAAAGCCGGATCGCCTGACGCTAACGAGAAGGCCCAATCCTGAGGGTCGCCCCGTAAGAAAGAGATAACAATTTTTACTTGCTGAGCTGAGTCTCCAGACGAACGAGGTCTCAGAGATAGAAACAATTTACAATTATTCCTGAAATTTCTAAATTTAAATCGGTCTCCAGAGAACAATTCCGGAATAGGTATTTTAGGTTCTGACATAGGACTGCTAGTAACAAAATCTTGAATACTCTGCACACGAGCAGCAAGCTGATCCACACTAGTAATCAAGGTCTGGACATTCATGTCTGCAGCAAGGCTCCAGCCACTCTGAGATAAAGGGGAGGAAAGAAAGGAAAAAAAAAAAAAAAAAACTCAGAATTTCCTTTCTTATAATCCCACTTCTGCAATGCATTAAATATTCACTTAGGGCCTGGCATACTGTTATGACCCCAATGGCAGGGGGTCTCAGAGACAATAGCGAAGTCTGCAAACATAAAACCCAGCTCATAGGGCAGTGGTAACTGGGCTGACCATATACCTGAACCTAGCACACAAATAACAGCAGCCGGGGAACGTACCTACGTTGATTCTAGACGTCTCGCGCCAGCCGGAGAACTAACTAACCCTAGCAGGGAAAAGAAAGACCTTTCTTGCCTCCAGAGGAAATACCCCAAAAGGTTGGATACAAGCCCCCAACAAATAATAACGGTGAGGTAAGAAGAAAAGACAAACGCAAGAAATGAACTAGGTTTTAGCAAAGAGAGGCCCGCTAACTAATAGCAGAATATAGGAAGATAACTTATATGGTCAGCAAAAACCCTCACAAAAACTCCACGCGGAATATTCAAGAACCCCCGAACCGTCTAACGGCACGGGAGGAGAACATCCGCCCCCTAGAGCTTCCAGCAATATAAGGAATCACATTTAGTACAAGCTGGACAAGAATAAGAGCACAGAAAATAACCAAAAACAAGAAAGCAGGACTTAGCTTAATTTTGCAGAGAACCAGGACCAGCAGATAGGAGCAAACAGAAGGATCTGATTACAACGATGCCAGGCACCAGACTGAAAATCCAGGAAGTTCAAATAGCGACACCCCTGGACTAACGAGGCCAGGTGGATACCAAGCAAGGGAAGGAATATCAAAGTGTCATATCACTAGTGACCACAAGAGGGAGCCAAAAGGTCTAATTCACAACAGCCCAGCTTGCGTTTCTGGCGATACGCACCCATAAATTAAGTGCCTTCTCTCCATTGCAATGATACTAAACATGTGGCCCCTTACTATGGCTTAGGCCCAGTGGGGCTGAGAAGGAGGGGAGCAGTTGGATTTGGGAGCGCAGAATTCACTGGATTTTATTTGGGGGGGTGGGAGCCAAGTCATTTTTCCAGAGCTTTTGTTCTACCAGTAACGTGGTGTCCAGTGACAGATCATGGACTTGAGTGGGGGCTGGTTTTGTGCATGATAAATTAGGGTTTTTATTGGTAAGAATGGTAACATTTTGGGTTACATTATATTTTTCGATTGCTTCCAGAACAAGGCTGGGATCATAATCTTGTTCTCTAGGCTAAGCACTTACGTCAGGGTTTCCATGTTTTCTCTTTTTACAGACTAAAAACAATATTTCACAAAAATGAATTTGTTTTTGCATCGTCATATTCTAAGAGCTGCAAATGTTTGCTCTAATGAGCCATATTAGGACATGTTTTTTGGGGAACGGTTTGGCATTTTCATTTATACCATTTTTTTTTCATATGACTTTTTAATAGTTCTTTATTCACTTTTTTGAGTCTTATGATGAAAAAGTTACATTTTTGGCATGATTTTTATTATTTTTTTATGGCGTTAGACAAACAGAATAAATAATGTGCAAGTTTTATAGAGCAGGTCGTTCCGGATGCGGAGATACCAATTATGTGTACTTTTATGGTTTATTTTATCACAATTTGTGTGTGCATTTTAAATTTTATTCCATGTTTTATTTTACTTTTTTTCACTTTTTTACTTATTCCCCCTGTGGGATATGTATAATTTTTAATTTGATCATTGGTCTCATACACTGTTGTACTCATATACACCAATACCTAAAACTCAATTTTATTTCCTCTGATTGTTGTTCTCCTGATTATGGCTACAAATACTGATGTAAAATACTGATCAAATACTGAACGTGTGAACGTGTTCTATTGCTGGATCTTACAGGCCACAGTAGTCTGGGGTCATCACACATGACCACAGGGTACCATGGTAACCATCGGCACCAACGATTCTTATAGCGGGGGGTCTGATTGTTATTATGGGGTCTGGTGGTGACCCCTTTACAACAACTTAAATACCGCTGTCACAATTGACAGCGGTAATTAAGGAGTTACAGTCATGGCCAAAAGTATTGACACCCCTGCAATTCTGTCAGATAATACTCGGTTTCTTCCTAAAAATGATTGCAATCACAAATTCTTTGGTATTATTATCTTCATTTAATTTGTCTTAAATGAAAAAACACAAAAGAGAATGACGCAAAAAGCAAAACATTGATCATTTCACACAAAACTCCAAAAATGGGCCAGACAAAAGTATTGGCACCCTCAGCCTAATAACTGCGACCAACCGCTTCCGGTAACCATCAATGAGTTTCTTACAATGCTCTGCTGGAATTTTAGACCATTCTTCTTTGGCAAACTGCTCCAGGTCCCTGATATTTGAAGGGTGCCTTCTCCAAACTGCCATTTTTAGATCTCTCCACAGGTGTTCTATGGGATTCAGGTCTGGAATCATTGCTGGCCACCTTAGTCTCCGGTGCTTTCTCTCAAACCATTTTCTAGTGCTTTTTGAAGTGTGTTTTGGGTCATTGTCCTGCTGGAAGACCCATGACCTCTGAGGGAGACCCAGCTTTCTCACACTGGGCCCTACATTATGCTGCAAAATTTGTTGGTAGTCTTCAGACTTCATAATGCCATGCACATGGTCAGTCCAGTGCCAGAGGCAGCAAAACAACCCCAAAACATCAGGGAACCTCCGCCATATTTGACTGTAGGGACTGTGTTCTTTTCTTTGAATGCCTCTTTTTTTCTCCTATAAACTCTATGTTGATGACTTTGCCCAAAAAGCTCTACTTTTGTCTATCTGACCAGAGAACATTCTTCCAAAATGTTTTAGGCTTTTCAGGTAGGTTTTGGCAAACTCCAGCCTGGTTTTTTATGTCTGAGGGTTAGAAGTGGGGTCTTCCTGGGTCTCCTACCATACAGTCCCTTTTCATTCAGATGCCGACGGATAGTACGGGTTGACACTGTTGTACCCTGGGACTGCAGGGCAGCTTGAACTTGTTTGGATGTTAGTCGAGGTTCTTTATCCAACATCCGCACAATCTTGCATTGAAATCTCTTGTCAATTTTTCTTTTCCGTCCACATCTAGGGAGGTTAGCCACAGTGCCATGGGCTTTAAACTTCTTGATGACACTGCGCACGGTAGACACAGGAACATTCAGGTCTTTGGAGATGGACTTGTAGCCTTGAGATTGCTCATGCTTCCTCACAATTTGGTTTCTCAAGTCCTCAGACAGTTCTTTGGTCTTCTTTCTTTTCTCCATGCTCGATGTGGTACACGCAAGGACACAGGACAGAGGTTGAGTCAACTTTGATCCATGTCAACTGGCTGCAAGTGTGATTTAGTTATTGCCAACACCTGTTAGGTGCCTCAGGTAAGTTACAGGTGCTGTTAATTACACAAATTAGAGAAGCATCACATGATTTTTCGAACAGTGCCAATACTTTTGTCCACCCCCTTTTTTATGTTTGGTGTGGAATTATATCCAATTTGGCTTTAGGACAATTCTTTTTGTGTTTTTTTCATTTAAGACAAATTAAATGAAGATAATAATACCAAATAATTTGTGTTTGCAATCATTTTCAGGAAGAAACTGAGTATTATCTGACAGAATTGCAGGGGTGTCAATACTTTTGGCCATGACTGTAATTGGCCTCGATTGGTAGCAAAACTGGCTGGTCCAAAACTGCAGGGTGTCAGATGCCATGTTCAGCTGACACCTGTGGGAATCACCGATGCCGGGCGGTGCTATTCCATTATTGCCCATTTTAAAAGGACCCATAATGACCGCCGTTTTATTGCGCATCGGTGGTCATTAAGGGGTTAATGTTTACTTGAATAGTACTGCCAAACTGGGGGAAAAAAATCCTTTATAACATCTTGTACGTTATCACTGTGTTATCTGTGGTGTTACATAGGACTGCAGAAAACATGCTATATTATCTGTACTCAGTTATTACTGTGTTATGTGGTGTTACATAGGACTGCAGGTAACATCTACTACATTATCTGTACTCGGAGAGTTATTACTGCGTTATATGGTGTTACATAGGACTGCAGGTACATATACGGTAGTACATTATCTGTACTCAGAGAGTTATCACTGTGTTACCTGAGATGTTACATAGGACTGCAGGTGACTTCTACATTTGCAGAAAGTCATTTGACTTTAATTGCAGTCATTGTTATTTTTATCATATGGGTGAATAAGAGTAATATAAATTAGTGTGATTGTCAAAAAGAGAGTGGTCTTCACAAAGAAAGTGTGTTTAGCCCAAACATTTTGCCATAAAGTTCTGCATGTATTCCTAATTCTTCCTGAAAGACGTTTTCAAAAGTTGTGAAATATGGCACAGAGGGACCACATACGAGGGATGTTCATTAAAGATTTCCCCTGACCCACTTCTATTTATCACAGGATGCTGAAACTGCATATGTGTAATATATAGAACATATAGAGCCTTCTGTAGAAAGCCATATTAGGATCAAGAAGTGTTTTCAAACCACAATATTAAAACAATAAATTTATTAATTCAACAAATATAAACCATACAATAAAATAGAACAGATTGGTGCCTCAGACCAAGCAAAGAGAGGCCAGCATAGTATAAAGGGACATAAAAATTACTATAAAATGTCTCCACTATATCAAAATGGTCTTTAGGTGATATTAGGGTACATATACACTCAAACAAAATATTGCATATTATCAATCAAAAAAATAATCCGGTATTTGCAAAATATCTATCTGTGTTACTGGTATGGCAAATGTAGGAAACATCAGAACATGTCCACAACTCCCAAGCAAATGCCAGGGGCACGGTTATGGCAACAATAGAAAACACATAGCCCCTACAGTTGTAGTGTTCCTTCACATACCCACGCACACAAGAGCGGCAATGCACCTATTAGTCCACATGTTACCTGGAAACGTGTCCACCAAACAATTCACTGTCAAGTGACAGGCTGGTCCTCCAGACACCAGTCCAGTCTGGAGGACCAGCCTGTCACTTGTGCTCACCACACATCTAGATAAGTTCCCTGGGGGGGGTCTAGTTTCCAAAATGGTGTCACTTGTGGGGAGTTTCCACTGTTTAGGCACATCAGGGGCTCCCCAAACCCGACATGGCGTCCAATCTCAATTCCAGCCAATTCTGCTTTGAAAAAGTCAAAGGGCGCTCCTTCTCTTCTGAGCTCCCAAACAGTGGTTTACCCCCACATACGGGGTATCGGCGTATTCTGGAGAAATTGCACAACACATTTTGTGGTTCGTTTTCCCTTTTTACACTTGTGAAAATAAAAAAAAATTGGTTTTGAAGTAAAATGTTTGTGAAAAATAGTTAAACATTCATTTTTCCTTCCACATTGCTTCAGTTCCTGTGAAGCACGAAAAGGGTTAATTAACTTCTTGAATGTGGTTTTGAGCACCTTGAGGGGTGCAGTTTTTAGAATGGTGTCACTTGTGGGTATTTTCTGTCATATTGACCCCCCAAACACTCACTTCAAATGTGAGGTGGTCCCTAAAAAAAATGTTTTTTCTAAATTTTGTTGGAAAAATTAGAAATCGCTGGTCAACTTTTAACCCTTATAACTTCCTAGAACAAAAAATTGTTTCAAAAATTGTGCTAATGTAAAGTAGACATATGTGAAATGTTATTTATTAACTATTTTGTGCGATATGACTCTCTGCTTTAAGGGCATAAAAATTAAAAGTTTGAAAATTGCAAAATTTTCAAAATTTTCGCCAAATTTCCATTTTTTAAAACCAATAAACGCAAGTCATATCAAAGAAATGTTACCACTATCGTAGAGTACAATATGTCACAAGAAAAGAGTCTCAGAATCCCCGGGATCGGTTGAAGCGTTCTAGAGTTATGACCTCATAAAGTGACACTGGTCAGAATTGTAAAAAATTGGCCCGGTCACGAAGGCAAAAACAGGCTCTGGCGCGAAAGGGTTAATGAACGCCCCTCATAGCTGTCAGATACCTGTTCTTCCCTGCTAGTCTGTAGAGTTTTACCATGCTGCAGACTATAAGGAGCGTCAAGTACTGATCAGTCACTAAATATTTAGAATTCCCATCAAATAACAATTCTGGAGCATCTTTTCTAAGAACTGCATTGTGCTACTCCTTTTCTATTCTGCCTTAAAATGTATGTGTGAATATTTTGACAACCAGCTATTACAATTTTCCAAGTCAAAGTTCTAAGTATAGATGCTCCATAATTGTTGCTTCATGAGGAATTTGAAGATTTACTGTAACAGACTTGTGAGCAGAGATGGCAGCTCCTCTATAAGTCCAGTGACTCACAGATAATGTCTAATTTTATTTATTGTTAAAAAGAAGCTATTGGTCCCTGCTCACACTGATATTTTCCTTTTCATGCTCTTCTAATTTAATCTATGTCTGACCCACAGTGACATCATGTGGCCACAATTAGACATTACATTACTTCATGGTCCTTCCACACAGTGCCATCTAATGTGGAAATAGAAAAATGTTTTATACTCCTCTACAACAGTCGGGTCATTAATACTCCCAGGAGCCATGTATCAGACTGTGACTGTCTTGGAGGGCTGTATCAAAAGACTGAAATTAGTTTTGCTCAATATTAATATTATTATTAACATATTACGGTATTATTTTATATTCAGAATTTTATTGCTTAACCCCTTCCCAACACAGCATATTTATTTTTCCCCCTTTTCCTCCCTTTATTCCAAGAGCTATACATTTTTTTACTTTTCTGCCCACCTAGAGATGTGAGGGCTTTGATTTCGCGGAACGACTTGTGCTTTTGAATGACACCATTTACATTAACACACAGTGTACTGGACATTTTCCGAGACCCGATACATTTTTATTTTTCCATCGATGGAGCTTGGTGATGGCTTATTTTTGGGCGCAAGAAAGAAAATGTTTTTATTGACACAATTTTGGGATAGATATGACGCTTTGATCGCTTGTTGCAGCATTTTTTGTGATATTGCTGCGACTAAAAAAATTTTATTTTGGTGTTTTTATTTTTTTCTGTTTATGGTGTTTATGAATCAATTTAATTATTTTTATATCGTGATAGATCGGACTTTTCTGAACATGTGTGTATTTTTTATCTTTAATGAGGAAAAGGAGGTGATTTGAACTTCTATTTTTTAATTTTTTTCATATTTTTAAAAACATGTTTTATTACTTTTCACCGTATTTATTAGTTCCCTTAAAGAACTTGAAGCTGCAATCATCTGATTGTTTGTGCTATAAACAGCTGTGCTACAGTATTGCTGTACATGGTAAAAATCACGGTCTCTTTTGAAGGCGGGCCACAGGCTTGGTTTCAAGGGAACTCCATAGTGACAAGCACAGAGGTCTTCATTAGACCCCCAGCTGTCATGGCAACCCAATACCACAACATGATCATGACACAGGCATGCCGAAGAGCCCATAGAATGACGCGCCTCAATACCGGAGCACTGTTAGGGTATGTGTCCACGTTCAGGATTGCATCAGGATGTGGTCAGGATTTTTCATCAGTATTTGTAAGCCAAAACCAGGAGTGGAACAATTAGAGGAAAAGTATAATAGAAACATATGCACCACTTCTGCATTTATCACCCACTCCTGGTTTTGGCTTACAAATACTGATGAAAAATCCTGACCAAATCCTGATGCAATCCTGAACGTGGACACATACCCTTAATGTCGCTGCCAGAGTTTTACAGTGGCATTTAACAGGTTAACAAACGCACCACACACAATTGATCTGTGCCACTCGCAATTGTTAACAGCAGGTCCTGGCTGTAACACACACCCATGTGCCTGCTCCAAAAATCTACTTGACCTGTGTCATACATTTATGGGAGCTGTCAGTAAGGGGTTAATCCTGAGCAGAATACCGTGTGTGTGTGTATATATATATATATATATATATATATATATATATATATATATATATATATATATATATATATATATATATATACACAGGGTGAGCCATTTATATGGATACACCTAAATAGAATGGGAATGGTTGGTGATATCAACTGCCTGTTTGTGGCACATTAGTATATGGGTGGGGGGAAACTTTTCAAGATGGGTGGTGACCATGGCGGCCATTTTGAAGTCGGCCATTTTGGATCCAACTTTATTTTGTGTTGGATTGTCAATGCAACCCTCTTCTCCCACTCTTGACACACTGATAGCAACACTGCAGAAGAAATGCTAGCACAGGCTTCCAGTATTTGTAAATACAAATTGATGTCAGCACCCCCCACCACTGTACGAGGTACCTCTACACAGGTCCACAAACCAGACGGTGTCCTGGGGTACAATAAAATATAGGGGGATGTGATCTCTCTGATCAAGTCCTCCAGCTGTACAGTGCCATGCGGAAAGCTAATGTATGGCACAAGATGCTAGCCGTGCATAACGTACAGATGGCAATGTATCTCTTACGTGATATCACGATCTTCAGGCCAGAACGGCACATTCCTTCAATTCAAGGAGTTAGTGATCAAAGTCCTAATATTTGGAAAGTAGGATGGAAAAGGCTTGAGCACTTCTGGAACTGAAGGTGCCCATATCATACCAGTAGATATTTCCCAGGTGAGGTCCTTCAAAGAAAGAAAGGTCGCGAAAAAAGTGCCACATGTGCTACAGAAGGAGGATAAGAAAGGACACCACTAATTAATGCAACACATGCCCCAACAAACCTGGCCTATGTATAAAAGAATGCTTCAAACTCTACCACTCATCCATGGACTACTAAATTTATTTCTGACTTACACAACTTACATATGCCAACTTTATGCACGCTACACAACGCAAATATAATATCAATCCCACTAATTCAAGGGCACTTCATATAAATGCAACAACTAAATCCCACAAAAGATATATGTGAGAACAAGAAGAGATCCCAAAATCATTAAAAAACAGTATTTATTAGTAATTAGTTAAAACACATACATATAAAAAAGCAAAAAAGTACCGGAGGGGACACCATAAAAGACACCACACACACATATGGTACAATCCAGGTATATTGTGTTAATAACCACACCAATAGTACATATGAAGCAATTAAACAAGGGATGCCAAAATCTCTCCAATAAAAATGTCTAAATATAGGGCATAAATATACCACCAACCTATGGAAAATGTAAGATCAAACCCAAATACAAAAGATGGAGGTTATCAATTTACTATAGTTCATAATGGGTAGTCCGGTTACTACCAAACCAAGCACAATGGCTCATGGGTTATACAATCCCCCAAACCTTCATAGGCTAAACCATCTGCAACCACCCATCTAATGCTAAGATCCAATATTGCATCACCCGCTATAATTCCCACATAGTACAGTATAATTACCTGATGCACGTGCTGGTGTCCACGGTGTCCCCTCACCCCGACGTGCGTTTCGCCTCCTGCTTCTTCCAGGGGCATGCCAGGGTGAGGGGCGGCCGTGTTCTTATATGAGAGCCAATTATGAATGCACTGGTAAACGTCGGCACATTGTGTGATGCCCCGCCCCCTATGACGCGCTTCCTTCCGACGCTCAGTGACACGCAAGCTAGCAGCTATGCATGTCAGTGTCAGAGCGTCATTGGGAGCGACCGAGGGCAGGAAAACCAACGCATGCGCTCACCCGGGCAGCCACAAATATCAAAAAAAGGGAAGAAAAGAAAGAGCAAAGCTGATGGGAAAATAATCTGAGAAACATAACCCACAAAAAACGCCACTGACTCTGTGTACCCTGATTCGTCCTGCTGCTTTTGCTGACTGTACCCATATCTGTTTATTCCCCTCTTCCCATCCCGACGCTGTATTCCCCTTTCATATTTGGATTCCCAGGTACCTGACTTGGTTTGGACTCTGACCTGCTGTTGGCTTATCTGCTGCTGACTGGTATTGACCCATTTGGCTTGTTTCTAACTGTTCTGCCTTCCTCCACATTTGATAATGTGTTGATTCCAGCATACAGATAAACCTTCATCCTCTTCCTCAGTGAAGCGTCGAAGTACATTTATAAAACTCGAAGTGTCCATAGATTCTCTTATTATTATTATGAACGGCTCTGATGGACAGACAGGTGAATAGAACTGCCCAACACTTTGCTTCAGTATGGATCTTCCTAGTGCAGTACTAAGTCTGTCGGGTGGCAGATTGGCCCTCTTTGGATTTTGGAACATGCCTCGGAGTTTGCGATATGTAACACAGTTGAAGATGAGTTTGCTCACACTTCTCTTTGCTCTGATTATCCATAGTCCAGCTGCCCGTAGGTTCCCTTCGGTAAACAAACGGCCTTGGCGTCTCACTAAGTCATGATGATGCTGAATGCACAAGGTTGTGACGTGATGATGTCCAGGAATTATTACTGGATTTTTCTCAGATAAAAACAGAACTATAAGGTCCCATAAGAAATAATAGAAGACCAATAGGTAATTAAGGCACACAAACTGTTTATTTAGGACAAAGAAGAGGGAAGCACAAAGTGATAACAGGATGCTAACAACATAAGATGTACAGTACAGAGCAAAAGTTTGGACACACCTTCTCATTTAAAGATTTTTCTGTATTTTCATGACTATGAAAATTGTAAATTCATAGTCATGAAAATACAGAAAAATCTTTAAATGAGAAGGTGTGTCCAAACTTTTGCTCTGTACTGTATATCTGCCAATTACACACGATATAACTAGTGATGAGCGAACGTGCTCGGCACTACTCGTTACTTGCCCGAGTATCAGTGTACTCGGTGTACTCGCCAAGCACCAAGCATTTCCGGGATTATTCAGCGGTAACTGGTGTCTCCACCCAGCATTTTTGGCGGACTTTAGAGACCCAATCACGCTGCAGGGATTGTCTGCCAGGCCATGAAACGCCGCAGCCATCTTTGTTGTGGTCGTGCAGTGATTGGCTTGGCTGCACAGCATCATCCCGAGTATAAGAGATCTGGCGCCGCCCTGCTCGCTGCGTTCAGCTCTGGATTCAGCGAGAGTAGGGAGAGCTGCTGCCAAGATAGGGTCAGAATCGTGGTTTTTATAGTTAGTGTAGGTCTGCAACTGTTAACTCCTTCACCCCCAAGGGTGGTTTGCACGTTAATGACCAGGCCAATTTTTACAATTCTGACCACTGTCCCTTTATAAGGTTATAACTCTGGAACGCTTCAACGGATCTTGGCGATTCTGACATTGTTTTCTCGTGACATATTGTACTTCATGATAGTGATAAAATTTATTCGATATAATTTGCGTTTATTTGTGAAAAGAACGAATATTTGGCGAAAATTTTGAAAATTTCGCAATTTTCCAACTTTGAATTTTTATGCCCTTAAATCACAGACATATGTCACGCAAAATACTTAATAAGTAACATTTCCCACATGTCTACTTTACATCAGCACAATTTTGGAACCAAAATTTTTTTTTGTGACGGAGTTATAAGGGTTAAAAGTTGACCAGCAATTTCTCATTTTTACAACACCATTTTTTTTAGGGACCACATCTCATTTGAAGTCATTTTGAGGGGTCTATATGATAGAAAATACCCAAGTGTGACACCATTCTAAAAACTGCACCCCTCAAAGTACTCAAAACCACTTTCAAGAAGTTTATTAACCCTTCAGGTGTTTCACAGAAATTTTTGGAATGTTTACATAAAAATGAACATTTAACTTTTTTTCACAAAAAAATTATTTCAGCTCCAATTTGATTTATTTTACCAAGGGTAACAGGAGAAAATAGACCCCAAAATTTGTTGTACAATTTGTCCTGAGTACGCTGATACCCCATATGTGGGGGTAAACCACTGTTTGGGCGCATGGCAGAGCTCGGAAGGAAAGGAGCGCCATTTGACTTTTCAATGCAAAATTGACTGGAATTGAGATGGGACGCCATGTTGCATTTGGAGAGCCCCTGATGTGCCTAAACATTGAAACCCCCCACAAGTGACACCATTTTGGAAAGTAGACCCCCTAAGGATCTTATCTAGATGTGTGGTGAGCACTTTGACCCAACAAGTGCTTCACAGAAGTTTATAATGCAGAGCCGTAAAAATAAAAAATCATATTTTTTCACAAAAATGATCTTTTCGCCCCCATTTTTTTATTTTCCCAAGGGTAAGAGAAGAAATTGGACCCCAAAAATTGTTGTGCAATTTGTCCTGAGTACGCTGATACCCCATATGTGGGTGTAAACCATTGTTTGGGCGCAGGGCAGAGCTCGGAAGGGAAGGAGCGCCATTTGACTTTTCAATGCAAAATTGACTGGAATTAAGATGGGATGCCATGTTGCGTTTGGAGAGCCCCTGATGTGCCTAAACATTAAAAACCCCCACAAGTGACATCATTTTGGAAAGTAGACCCCCTAAGGAACTTATCTAGATGTGTTTTGAGAGCTTTGAACCCCCAAGTATTTCACTACAGTTTATAACGCAGAGCCATGAAAATAAAAATTCTTTTTTTGTTCACAAAAATGATTTTTTAGCCCCCAGTTTTGTATTTTCACAAGGGTATCAGGATACATTGGACCCCAAACGTTGTTGTCCAATTTGTCCTGAGTACGCTGATACCCCATATGTGGGGGGGAACCACTGTTTGGGCGCATGACAGAGCTCGGAAGGGAAGGAGTGCCATTTGGAATGCAGACTTAAATGAATTGGTCTGCAGGCGTCACGTTGCATTTGCAGAGCCCCTGATGTACCCAAACAGTACAAACCCCCCACAAGTGACCCCATATTGGAAACTAGACCCCCCAAGGAACTTATCTAGATGTGTTGTGAGAACTTTGAACCCCCAAGTGTTTCACTACAGTTTATAACGCAGAGCCGTGAAAATAAAAATTCTTTTTTTGTTCACAAAAATGATTTTTTAGCCCCCAGTTTTGTATTTTCACAAGGGTATCAGGATACATTGGACCCCAAAAGTTGTTGTCCAATTTGTCCTGAGTACGCTGATACCCCATATGTGGGGGGGAACCACTGTTTGGGCGCATGACAGAGCTCGGAAGGGAAGGAGCGACATTTGGAATGCAGACTTAAATGGATTGGTCTGCAGGCGTCACGTTGCATTTGCAGAGCCCCTGATGTACCCAAACAGTACAAACCCCCCACAAGTGACCCCATATTGGAAACTATACCCCCAAGGAGCTTATCTAGATGTGTTGTGAGAACTTTGAACCCCCAAGTGTTTCACTACAGTTTATAACGCAGAGCCGTGAAAATAAAAATTCTTTTTTTTTTCACAAAAATGATTTTTTAGCCCCCAGTTTTGTATTTTCACAAGGGTATCAGGATAAATTGGACCCCAAAAGTTGTTGTCCAATTTGTCCTGAGTACGCTGATACCCCATATGTGGGGGGGAACCACTGTTTGGGCGCATGACAGAGCTCGGAAGGGAAGGAGCGCTGTTGTGAATTCTGTTTTTGGGCTCCCTCTGGTGGTTACTGGTGGTACTGGCTGACTTTTGTCTTGCACCTGTTTCCTTCAGGAAACTGGGAGTTTCCTATTTAGTCTGGCTTCTCAGTCATTCTAGTGCCGGCAATCAATGTTACCAGAGCACCTCTGTTGCTTGCTACCTGCTCCAAGTCTGCAATTCAGCTAAGTTGGATCTTTGGCATTTTTTGTGTTTGTTTGTCCAGCATGCATTTATATTTCTCTTGTTGCTGGAAGCTCTAGTGATCTGAAATTACTACTCCGGTGTCATGAGTTGATAACGGAGTTAAGGTAATTTCAGGATGGCTGTTTAGGGTTTTGAGGTGACCGCGAAGTCCTCTTTCGTATTTTCTGCTATCTAGTCAGAGGGCCTCTCTTTGCTGAATCTATATTCATACTGCGTACGTGTTTTCCTCTTACCTAACCGTTATTATATGTGGGGGGCTACTATCACTTTTGGGGTTTCCCTGGAGGCAAGCCAGGTCTGTGTATTCCTCTACTAGGGGCAGCTAGATCTCCGGCTGGTGCGAGGTGTCTAGGGATAAAACGTAGGCACACCCCCTGGCTACTATTAGTTGCGTGTTAGGTTCAGCGTCGCGGTCATCTGAGATTCCATCATTCCTAGAGCTAATCCGTTTTTGCCTGAGTCCCTGCCATTGGGAACCATGACAGAGCGCCATTTGGAATGCAGACTTAAATGGATTGGTCTGCAGGCGTCACGTTGCATTTGCAGAGCCCCTGATGTACCCAAACAGTACAAACCCCCCACAAGTGACCCCATATTGGAAACTAGACCCCCCAAGGAACTTATCTAGATGTGTTGTGAGAACTTTGAACCCCCAAGTGTTTCACTACAGTTTACAACGCAGAGCCGTGAAAATAAAAAATCCTTTTTTTCCCACAAAACTTATTTTTTGGCCCCCAGTTTTGTATTTTGCCAAGGGTAGCAGGAGAAATTGGACCCCAAAAGATGATGTCCAATTTGTCCTGAGTACGCTGATACCCCATATGTTGGGGTAAACCCCTGTTTGGGCACACGGGAGAGCTCTGAAGGGAAGGAGCACTGTTTTCCTTTTTCAACGCAGAATTGGCTGGAATTCAGATCGGATGCCATGTCCCGTTTGGAGAGCCCCTGATGTGCCTAAACAGTGGAAACCCCCCAATTATAACTGAAACCCTAATCCAAACACACCCCTTACCCTAATCCCAACAGTAACCCTAACCACTCCTCTAACCCAGACACACCAACCCTATTCCCAACCATAAATGTAATCCTAACCCTATCTTTAGCCCCAACCCTAACTGTAGCCCCAACCCTAGCCCCAACCCTAGCCCTAACCCTAGCAATAACCCTAGCCCTAACCCTAGCCCTAACCCTAGCCCTAACCCTAGCCCTAACCCTAGCCCCAACCCTAGCCCCAACCCTAGCCCCAACCCTAGCCCCAACCCTAGCCCTAACCCTAGCCCTAACCCTAGCCCTAACCCTTGCCCTAACCCTAGCCCTAACTCTAGTCCTAACTCTAGCCCTAACCCTAACCCTAATGGGAAAATGGAAATAAATACATTTTTTAATTTTTTTATTTTTCCCTAACTAAGGGGGTGATGAAGGGGGGTTTGATTTACTTTTATAGCGGGTTTTTTAGCGGATTTTTATGATTGGCAGCCGTCACACACTGAAAGACGTTTTTCATTGCAAAAAATATTTTTTGCGTTACCACATTTTGAGAGCTGTAATTTTTCTATATTTGAGTCCACAGAGTCATGTGAGATCTTGTTTTTTTGCGGGACGAGTTGACGTTTTTATTGGTTACATTTTCGGACACGTGACATTTTTTGATCGCTTTTTATTCCGATTTTTGTGAGGTAGAGTGATCAAAAACCAGCTATTCATTAATTTCTTTTGGGGGAGGCGTTTATACCGTTCCGCGTTTGGTAAAATTGATAAAGCAGTTTTATTCGTCGGGTCAGTATGATTACAACGATATCTCATTTATATCATTTTTTTATGTTTTGGCGCTTTTATACAATAAAAACTATTTTATAGAAAAAATAATTATTTTGGTATCGCTTTATTCTCAGGACTATAACTTTTTTATTTTTTTGCTGATGATGCTGTATGGCAGCTCCTTTTTTGCAGGACAAGATGACGTTTTCAGCGGTACCATGGTTATTTATATCAGTCTTTTTGATTGCGTGTTATTCCACTTTTTGTTCGGCGGTATGATAATAAAGCGTTGTTTTTTGCCTCGTTTTTTTTTTTTTTTTCTTACGGTGTTTACTGAAGGGGTGAACTAGTGGGGCAGTTTTATAGGTTGGGTCGTTACGGACGCGGCGATACTAAATATGTGTACTTTTATTGTTTTTTTTATTTTATTTAGCTAAAGAAATGTATTTATGGGAATAATATATATATTTTTTTTCTTTATTTAGGATATTTTTTTTATTTATTTTTTTACACACATGTGGGGAATTTTTTTTTAACTTTTTTCCTTTGTCCCAGGGGGGGACATTACAGATCATTGATCTGACAGTGTGCACAGCACTCTGTCAGATCGACGATCTGCTGTGCAGGGCTGCAGGCTTACCAGCGCCTGCTCTGAGCAGGCACTCGGTAAGCCACCTCCCTCCCTGCAGGACCCGGATGCCGCGGCCATCTTGGATCCGGGACCTGCGGCGAGGATGGAGGTAGGAGACCCTCGGAGCAACGCGATCACATCGCGTTGCTCCGGGGGTCTCAGGGAAGCCCGCAGGGAGCCCCCTCCCTGCGCGATGCTTCCCTATACCGCCGGTACACCGCGATCATGTTTCATCGCGGTGTGCCGGGGGTTAATGTGCCGGGGGCAGTCCGTGACCGCTCCTGGCACATAGTGCCGGATGTCAGCTGCGATATGCAGCTGACACCCGGCCGCGATCGGCCGCGCTCCCCCCGTGAGCGCGGCCGATCGGCTATGACGTGCTATCCCGTCGAGGGTCAGATAGGCCCAGGTCACCTTGACGGGATAGTACGTCTAAGGTCACAGAGGGGTTAAATCCACAACTCCTGAGAAACCAATAGTCCTTTCATGGGTCCCGATATTGCAGCGCTAGGTAGGCAGGGCACAGCATATCCACATCAGTGCAAGGCCTGCAGGCACTGTATGTGCGTACATTGCTCCCACTGCATCCCTCCCAAAGCTCCATAACTGTCTGCTGCTGCTTCTTTACAATATACCTAGTTGCATTTTTTTTTCCAAAAAATTCACCCGCCCCAAAAAAATATACAGTCTGTTCTGTCAGACTGAGGCCTGTTTAAAAATCATAGTTTGTCAGTCATACGTAGCATAGTTGTTTGTGCTAGCCTTGTGCCACTGTTTTTTTTTTTGTGTGTTATAAATTCACCAAAAAAGGCCTCATATATTTGCGTGCCCCAAGTTAGGGCATTTTAGGCCGTTTTGACACTGTTTTTGCTGTCTGTTACTCTAATTATATACAGCACTATTTTGCATTTAAAAAAAAACAGGCTACATATTTGGCAGTGTGGTATTTCCATGACAGGCCTCATATATCTGCGTGCTCAAAGTCTGGGCATTGTAGGCCGTTTTGCCACTGTTTTTGCTGTCTGCTACTCTACTTATATACAACACTATTTTGCATTTAAAAAAAACAGGCCACATATTTGGCAGTGTGATATTTCCATGACAAGCCTCATATATCTGCGTGCTCCAAGTTTGGGCATTGTAGGCTGGTTTACCACTTTTTTTCCTGTCTGTTACTCTAATTATATACAGCACTATTTTACATTTAAAAAAAAACAGGCCACATATTTGGCAGTGTGATATTTCCGTGACAGGTCTCATATATCTGTGTGCTCCAAGTTTGCCCATTGTAGGCCGGTTTACCACTTTTTTCCTGTCTGTTACTCTAATTATATACAGCACTATTTTGCATTCAGAAATAACACGCCACATATTTGGCAGTCTGATATTTCCGTGACAGGCCTCATATATCTGCGTGCTCCAAGTTTGGGCATTGTAGGCCGGTTTACCACTTTTTTTCCTGTCTGTTACTCTAATTACTTGCAGCACTATTTTGCATTCAGAAAATACAGGCCACATATTTGGCAGTGTGGTATTTCCGTGACAGGCCTCATATATCTGCGTGCTCAAACTTTTGGCATTGTAGGCCGGTTTACCACTTTTTTTCCTGTCTGTTACTCTAATTATATACAGCACTATTTTGTATTTTAAAAAAAAACAGGCCACATATTTGGCAGTGTGATATTTCCATGACAGGCCTCATATATCTGCGTGCTCCAAGTTTGGCCATTGTAGGCCGGTTTCCCACTTTTTTTTCCTGTCTGTTACTCTAATTATATACAGCACTATTTTGCATTCAGAAAATACAGGCCACATATTTGGCAGTGTGATATTTCCGTGACAGGCCTCATAGATCTGCGTGCTCCAAGTTTGGCCATTGTAGGCCGGTTTTCCACTTTTTTTGCTGTCTGTTACTCTACCTATATACAACACTATTTTGCATAAATTAAATTCACAAAAAAAGCCCCCAAAAATAGAACAGAGTCTGTTATGTCAGGCTGAGGCCTGCCTGGTGTCTGTGTTTGAAAAATCGTAGATTTGCAGGCATACTGATCAGATATTATTTCGCTCCTAATAAATACATTGTGTTGAGCTTTTGAAATAGTGCAGTAGTCCATTTAAAATGTGCAAGGCAAGGGGCAAGGGACAGGGAGGTGGACGTGATGCTGATGGTGCATGCAGAGGACAAGGCCATGGCCGAGTTGAAAGTGGGCCACAACAAAGACCCACATCTTCTCGCTTGACCTTCCTGTCCTAGTTTCTAGGGAACTGCAGCACACCACTGTTGAAGCCAGAGCAGTGTGAAACGGTTGTTGGTTGGATAGCGGATAATGCTTCCAGTCACTTAGCCACCACCACCACCACGTCTTCCACACGGTCAAGTCTGAGTAGCCATGAGTGTGGCCCAGATATTCCTCACCCCGTTCCTCCTTCCTCCCACCATGCCAAGTGCCCTGAGGCAACTGATCCTACACTTGGACACTCTGAAAAGCTGTTCAGTTTTCCATTTCAAGATTCCGGACTCTCGGCCGGTCAACTTGAAGTGGGGACAGCTGAGATCGCATGTAGAGATGCCCAAAGCTTTGACCAGCCCCGGTCACACGAAGGCGATGGTGGGAAAGTGTCAGAAGAGGTGGACAATGATGAGACACAATTGCCAGAAAGTCAGGAGGAGGACCAGGGTGCAGATGTGGAAGACGAGGTGGTGGATGACTATCTGACTGACCCAACCTGGCAGGAGGATATGCAGAGCGAGGGCAGCAGCACACATGGGGAAGGAGGCATATCACCCCAACAGGCAGGAAGAAGCAGTGTGGTGGCCACAGACAGAAGGCGTGCATCCTTTCCCCATAACACCAACTTGAGGGAAGTTGCCATTCCAACTGTTAGATCTTCCTGAGTGTGGTTATTTTTTAAAGACTCTGCCGATAACCCCAAACAGACCATTTGCAGCACCTGCCATGCTCGCATCAGCAGGGGTAGCAAAACAACCAACCTGACCACCACCAGCATCAGGCACATGGCAGCAAAGCACCCAACTTTGTGGGCCGAACCCCAGGCTCCAGGACCACTGTCTGCAGGTGACACCACTGCTTCTTCCACTGTTTTGTGTAGAAGCCAATCCCCAGTACACCGTGCATGTGAAGATGCCTCTAGCCCTGCACCTGTTGTTGCCCACAGTCAATCAGCACCATCATCAAGCCCGTCCACGTCCTTGTCCCAGCACAGCCTTCAGTTGTCTATACCCCAGTCTTTAGAACACAAGCAGAAATACCCAGCCAACGCCCCACAGGCCACAGTCCTAAATTCTAACATTTCTCTTCTGCTTGCACTCGAAATGTTGTCTTTTAGCCTAGTTGAAACGGAAGCTTTCCGCAACCTGATGGCGGCGGCAGTCCCAAGGTACTTGGTCCCCAGTCGCCACTATTTCTCCCAGTGTGCCGTACCGGCATTACACCAGCATGTGTCCCACAACATTACCCGTGCCCTCAGCAATGCTGTTTCAGGGAAAGTCCACCTAACCATGGACACGTGGACAAGTGCCTGTGGGCTGTGATGGTACATCTCACTGACAGCACACTGGGTTAACATAGTGGAAGCCGGGACCCAGTCAGACCTTGGGATGGAACACATCCTCCCCATGCCGAGGATTGCTGGCCCTACGTCAATCAGGGTTGCCCCCACAGTCTACAGCTCCTGCACCTCCTTCTCCTCCTTCTCTTCATCCTCAATCTCTGAAATCAACAGTCAGAAGCTTGAAGCACTGCAGCACTGCCTCAGCCAAGCGGCAACAGGCTGTGCTGAGCTAATCTGCATAGGTGACAAACCGCACAATGCAGAAGAGTTGTGGACAGCACTGAAAGAGCAGTCAGATATTTGGATGACACCGCTAAACCTACAGCCAGGCATGGTCATGTGTGACAATGGCCGTAACCTGGTGGCGGCTCTGAGGCAAGGTGAGCTCACACACATACCTTGCTTGGCCCATGTGCTTAACCTCATGGTTCAACATTTTCTGAAAAGCTACCCGGAGCTTCCGGATCTGCTAGTGAAAGTACGCTGTCTGTCTGCCCATTTTAGAAAGTCATCTACAGCTTCAGCCGCCCTTGCCGTGCTTCAGCAGCGTTTGCGGCTTCCAGCTCACCGACTGATGTGTGATGTCCCCATGCGCTGGAACTCTACGCTGCATATGTTGGAAAGGATTTGTGAGCAGAAGAGGGCAGTTGTTGACTACCAACATCAACAAGGCCATCGATATTCAGTTCAGACTCCACAAATAAGACCTCAGGAGTGGACATGGATGTCAGACATATGTACCATCCTCCAAAACTTTGAGGACTGCACCAAGATGGTGAGCGGCGATGACGCCATAATTAGTGTCCCCATCCCGCTTCTCAGCATTCTGAAAACCCCTCTGCTCACAATTAAAGAGGATTCATTGCAGGCAGAGCACGAGGACATGGAGCAAGGAACCATACAGGGGGATTACACTCAGCCCAGCCTCATGTCTTCTCAATGTGGATTGGTGGATTGGTAGGCAATAAGGAGGAGGAGGAGGAAGAACAGGAGCTACTTTCATGCACTATAGACGGTACTACAAGCACAGCTGTTATATTGTCTGTTCAGCGTGGATGGCCTGAGGATAGGGAGAAGGAGGATGAGGAGGAGGAGGAGGACAGCATGGTCAGCCATCCTGTTGGTGAGGACACGGAAGTCTTGCCTGTTAGCAGTCTGGCATGCATGGCTGACTTTATGTTGCACTGCGTTTCACGTGACCCTCGCGTTATAAAAATTTTGGGCGACACTCATTACTGGTTGGTGACACTTCTAGACCCCCGCTACAAGGAGAACTTTCAATCTCTTCTGCCAGAGGCAGAGAGGTGTACTAAAATGTTGCAGTACCAGAGGGCCCTTGTAGCGGAATTACTTAGAAAATTCCCATGTGAGAACGCTGGCAGCAGACGTCAGAGTTTGGTCTACAACCAAGGAGTCCAAGCCAGAGAGACAGAAGTACAATCCAGCTCAGGCAGGGGAACAATGGCAAAGTTCTGGGACAGTTTTCTCAGACCCTCCCATCGTCACGACACAGAGGCAAGGGGTGCTGTCACAAGAAGTGCAATGTTTGGGCAAATGGTGAGGGAGTACCTTGCAGATCATACAAATGTCCTCCGTGATTCCTCTGTGCCTTTTAATTATTGGATATCCAAGCTGGACACATGGCATCAACTGGCTCTCTATGCCTTGGAGATTCTGGCCTGCCCTGCTGCTAGCGTTCTGTCAGAGCGGGTTTTTAGTGCCGCTGGTAGAATCGGGCCACCATCTAGTCTGTTATAATTCTAACGCATCAGGTATTCTAGAATATGCATGTCCACGTAGTATATTGCCCAGCCATGTAGTATATTGCCCAGCGACGTAGTATATTGCCCAGTCACGTAGTATATTGCACAGCGACGTAGTATATTGCCCAGCCACGTAGTATATTGCCCAGCCACGTAGTATATTGCCCAGTCACGTAGTATATTGGCCAGCCACGTAGTATATTGCCCAGCCACGTAGTATATTGCCCAGCCACGTATGTACTATATTGCCCAGCCACGTAGTATATTGCCCAGCCACGTACATAGTATATTGCCCAGCCACATAGTATATTGCACAGCGACAGAGTATACAGCACAGAGCCACGTAGTGTAGACATAAAATAAAAAATAAACATATACTCACCCTCCGAAGGCCCGTTGAAGTCCTGGCCCTGTGTGCGGTGCACGCGTCAGCTTCCGGTCCCAGGGTTGGTATGAGCGCAGGACCTGTGATGACGTCGCGGTCACATGACCGTGACGTCATGGAAGGTCCTCGCGAAGGGCCTGTGATCAAGTCGCGGTCACATGACCATGACGTCATGGAAGGTCCTCCTCGCATACCATCCTTGGCACTGGAACCTGCCGCTTGCATGGAGCGGTCACCGGAGCGTCGCGAGGAGCGGGAAAGGCAGCGGAAGGTGAGTATATAATGATTTTTTATTTTTTTTATTATTTTTAACATTAGATCTTTTTACTATTGATGCTGCATAGGTAGCATGAATAGTAAAAACTTGGTCACACAGAGTTAATAGCGGCGGTAACGGAGTGAGTTACCCGCGGCATAACGCGGTCTGTTACCGCTGGCATTAATCCTGTGTGAGCGGTGACTGGAGGGGAGTATGGAGCGGGCTCCGGGCAGTAGACTTCTGGGGAGTAGGGAGGGACAAATTAGACTGTGGCCATCGCTGATTGGTCGCGGCAGCCATGACAGGCAGCTGGCGAGACCAATCAGCGACTTGGATTCCATGACAGACAGAGGCCGCAACCAATGAATATCCGTGACAGACAGACAGACAGAAAGACAGATGGAAGTGACTCTTAGACAATTATATAGTAGATAAGCACAACTGCCTGTCAACTGAAAATGCTGACAGGCTGACTCTTATAAAAATGAACAAGGGCTGGATTGGGAAAGACTTCTGTACACCACCAAGTGAAAACAGCGAAACATAACCTCAAATACATTCTCTGTTTTGGGGAGGTATATTCTCATGCACCTCTTCACCACCACACATGGGTATACGCTTCCAGATTTGGTCTGTTTGTTCTTATCCTCCTCCTTATCCTCATCCTCATCATCCAGAACCACTAGATGACCAGGGTGAACGTGCTCTGTACTGTTATAGGCTGGTGAATTTTGGGCAACTGGGTTGTGATGGCACTATTTTATTTAGTAGTAAAAGGACCCCCCATTGTGGAATTGTTTGTCAGCTCCTTACTTCTTAACTCTGTCTCATGCAATGTGTCCTTTAACTGCCACTAGATGACCAGGGTGAACCTACTCTGTATGGTGAATTTTGGGCAATGGGGCTGTGATGGCACTATTTTATTTAGTAAAAAAGGACCCCCCATTATGGAATTGTTTGTCAGCTCCCTACTTCTTAACTCTGTCTCATGCAATGTGTCCTTTAACTGCCACTAGATGACCAGGGTGAACGTGCTCTGTACGGTGAATTTTGGGCAAGGGGGCTGTGATGGCACTATTTTATTTAGTAAAAAAAAGGCCCGCACATTGGGGAATTGGGCATTACATTACATTGGGCCTACTTCTTAACTCTGTCTCCTGCAATGTGACCTTTAACCACCACTAGGTGACCAGGGTGAATGTGCTCTGTATGGTGAATTTTGGGCAAGGGGGCTGTGATGGCACTATTTTATTTAGTAAAATAAGAACCCCACATTTGGGAATTGGGCATTACATTGGGCCTACTTCTTAACTCTGTCTCCTGCAATGTCTCCTTTAACTGCCACTAGAACACCAGGGTGTCATGATTCCCAATGGCAGGGACTTAGGCAAAAACGGACTAGCTCTAGGAAGATGGTAACTCAGATGACCGCGATGCTGAACCTAACACACAAATAACAATAGCCGGGGGGCGTGCCTACGTTTTTATCCCTAGACGTCTCGCACCAGCCGGAGATCTAGCTACCCCTAGTAGAGGAATACACAGACCTGACTTGCCTCCAGGGAAACCCCAAAAGTGATAGTAGCCCCCCACATATAATAACGGTTAGGTAAGAGGAAAACACGTACGCAGTATGAATATAGGTTCAGCAAAGAGAGGCCCTCTGACTAGATAGCAGAAAATACAAAAGAGGACTTCGCGGTCACCTCAAAACCCTAATCAGCCATCCTGAAATTACTTTAACTCCGATATCAACTCATGACACCGGAGTAGTAATTTCAGATCACTAGAGCTTCCAGCAGCAAGAGTGTATAAATGCGTGCTGGACAAAACAAACACAAAAATACAAAAGATCCAACTTAGCTGAATTGCAGACTTGGAGCAGGAAGCAAGCAACAGAGGTGCTCTGACAACATTGATTGCCGGCACTAGAATGACTGAGAAGCCAAACTAAATAGGAAACTCCCAATTCCTGATGGGAACAGGTGCACTGGAAACCAAAGACAAAAGTAAGCCAGTACCACCAGTAGCCACCAGAGGGAGCCAAAAACAGAAATCACAACAGTACCCCCCCCCCCTTAAGGAGGGGGCACCGAACCCTCATGAGAACCACCAGGGCGATCTGGATGCGCCCTATGAAAGGCGCGGACCAAATCAGAGGCATGAACATCAGAGGCAGTCACCCAAGAATTATCTTCCTGACCGTATCTCTTCCATTTAACCAAATATTGAAGTCTCCGTCTGGAAACGCGAGAGTCCAAAATCTTTTCCACAACATACTCCAATTCACCCTCCACCAGCACAGGAGCAGGAGGCTCAACAGAAGGAACAACCGGTACCTCGTACCTCCGCAACAACGGCCGATGGAAGACATTATGAATGGCGAAAGATGCTGGTAGGTCCAAACGAAAAGATACAGGATTAAGAATCTCCAAAATCTTATAAGGACCTATGAACCGAGGTTTAAACTTAGGAGAAGAGACCTTCATAGGGACAAAACGAGAAGATAACCACACCAAGTCCCCAACACGAAGACGATGACCCACACGACGATGACAATTAGCAAACTGCTGAGTCTTCTCCTGAGACAACTTCAAATTGTCCACCACATGACTCCAAATCCGGTGCAGTCTATCCACCACAGTATCCACTCCAGGGCAATCCGAAGATTCCACCTGGCCAGATGAAAAACGAGGGTGAAACCCTGAATTGCAAAAGAAAGGAGAAACCAGAGTGGCAGAACTGGCCCGATTATTAAGGGCAAACTCTGCCAACGGCAAAAAGGCGACCCAATCATCCTGATCAGCAGACACAAAACACCTCAAATAAGTCTCCAAGGTCTGATTAGTTCGCTCCGTCTGGCCATTAGTCTGAGGATGGAAAGTGTTGTGAATTTGGTTTTTGGGCTCCCCCGGTGGTCACTGGTGGTACTGGACTTGTGTGCTTCACTTTCTCTGTTCACCTGTTTCCATCAGGATATGGGAGTATCCTATTTAGCCTTGCTGCTCAGTTATTCTAGTGCCGGCCATCAATGTAACCAGAGCCTTTCTGTTGCATGTTCCTGCTTCTAGACTACTATCAGCTAAGTTGGACTCTTAGTCCTAAGTTTGTTTGCATTTTTGTTCCAGTTCACAGTTATGTTATGTTTCTGTAGCTGGAAGCTCTTGTGGGCCGAAATTACCACTCCGGTGTCATGAGTTGACACATGAGTCTTAAAGTAATTTCTGGATGGTATTTTAATAGGGTTTTCAGCTGACCGTGAAGTTCCCTATTGTATCTTCTTACTATCTAGTAAGCGGACCTCGCTTTGCTGAACCTACCTTCATACTGCGTATGTCTTTTCCTCTGAACTCACCGTCAATATATGTGGGGGGCTTCTGTCTCCTTTTTGGGGGAATTTCCCTAGAGGTAAGCCAGGTCTGTTTTTTCCTCTATTAGGGTTAGTTAGTTCTCCGGCTGGCGCTGGGCGTCTAGGGATAAAACGTAGGTACGTCACCCGGCCACTGTTAGTTGTGTGATAGGTTTAGCTCACGGTCAGCTCGAGATTCCATCACCCAAGAGCTAGTCTGTTATTTAAGTTCTCTGACGTTCCCTTGCCATTGGGAACCATGACAGTATGGCCGGCCAAGGGTTAAAACCGTTGGCAGAAGAAAGGAGAGAAAAAGAAGTCTGCAGATTTTTTTTTTTTTTCTTCTGAGCTTGCTCTATAGTTGACTCAGTTGCATTTCTGCTCTAATTGCAGCCTTTGCCTCTCTCTCTCCTTCTAATCCTTGAATGGCTCTGATCTCACCTGATTAAAATGGATCCTCAGAGTTTGGCTACAGGTTTGAATAATCTTGCTACGAAGGTTCAAAATTTACAGGATTTTGTTATTCATGCTCCTATATCTGAACCTAGAATTCCTATACCAGAATTTTTCTCCGGGGATAGATCTCGTTTCCTGAATTTCAAATATAATTGTAAATTATTTCTTTCCCTGAGATCTCGCTCCGCTGGAGATCCCGCACAGCAGGTTAGGATAGTAATTTCCTTGCTGCAGGGTGACCCTCAGGATTGGGCATTTGCGTTGGTACCCGGGGATCCTGCGTTGCTCAATGTGGATGCGTTTTTTCTGGCTTTGGGGTTGCTTTATGAGGAACCTAATTTAGAGATTCAGGCTGAAAAAACCTTGATGGCCCTATCTCAAGGGCAAGATGAAGCTGAAATATACTGCCAAAAATTTCGTAAATGGTCTGTGCTTACTCAGTGGAATGAGTGCGCCCTGGCGGCGAATTTCAGAGAGGGTCTCTCTGATGCCATTAAAGATGTTATGGTGGGGTTCCCTGCACCTACAGCTCTGAATGAGTCCATGACAATGGCTATTCAGATTGATCGGCGTTTGCGGGAGCGCAAACCTGTGCACCATTTGGCGGTGTCTTCTGAGAAGGCTCCAGAAAATATGCAATGTGATAGAATTCTGTCCAGAAGCGAACGGCAGAATTTTAGGTGAAAAAATGGGTTGTGCTTCTATTGTGGTGATTCAACTCATGTTATATCAGCATGCTCTAAACGTACAAAAAAGGTTGATAAGTCTATTTCAATTGGCACTTTACAGTCTAAGTTTATTTTGTCTGTGACCTTGATTTGTTCATTATCGTCAATTACCGCGGATGCCTATGTCGACTCTGGCGCCGCTTTGAGTCTCATGGATTGGTCCTTTGCCAGGCGCTGTGGGTTTGATCTAGAGCCTCTGGAAGTTCCTATACCTCTGAAGGGTATTGACTCTACACCATTGGCTAGTAATAAACCACAATACTGGACACAAGTGACTATGCGTATGAATCCAGACCATCAGGAGACGATTCGCTTCCTTGTGTTGTACAATCTACATGATGTTTTGGTGCTCGGATTGCCATGGTTACAATCTCATAACCCAGTTCTTGACTGGAAAGCAATGTCTGTGTTAAGCTGGGGATGTCAGGGGGCTCATGGGGACGTACCTTTGATTTCCATTTCGTCATCTATTCCCTCTGAGATTCCGGAATTTTTATCTGATTATCGTGATGTTTTTGAGGAGCCTAAGCTTGGTTCACTACCTCCTCACAGAGATTGCGATTGAACCATAGATCTGATTCCGGGCAGTAAATTTCCAAAGGGTCGTTTATTTAATCTGTACCTGAACATGCTGCTATGCGAGAATATATTAAGGAGTCCCTGGAAAAGGGACATATTCGTCCTTCTTCATCTCCCTTAGGAGCCGGTTTTTTCTTTGTATCTAAAAAAGATGGCTCTTTGAGGCCGTGTATTGATTATCGACTCTTGAATAAAATTACAGTCAGATATCAGTATCCTCTGCCACTGCTGACTGATTTGTTTGCTCGAATAAAAGGGGCTAAGTGGTTCTCTAAGATTGATCTCCGTGGGGCGTATAATTTGGTGCGAATTAAGCAGGGGGATGAGTGGAAAACCGCATTTAATACGCCCGAGGGCCATTTTGAGTATTTAGTAATGCCTTTTGGTCTTTCAAATGCCCCTTCAGTCTTTCAGTCCTTTATGCATGACATTTTCCGGGAATATTTGGATAAATTCATGATCGTGTATCTGGATGATATTTAGATTTTTTTGGATGACTGGGATTCTCATGTCCAACAGGTCAGGAGGGTTTTTCAGGTTTTGCGGGCTAATTCCTTGTGTGTGAAGGGTTCTAA
Organism: Ranitomeya variabilis; assembly: GCF_051348905.1. Classification (NCBI taxonomy): domain Eukaryota; kingdom Metazoa; phylum Chordata; class Amphibia; order Anura; family Dendrobatidae; genus Ranitomeya; species Ranitomeya variabilis. The sequence continues at coordinate 657,849,813 of NC_135234.1, forward strand.
GTGTATTTTTGGGGTTCAAAAGATTTCTTTTTTGGGGTACATTTTTTCCCCCTCTTCCATTGAGATGGATCCTGTCAAGGTTCGGGCTATTTGTGATTGGACGCAACCTTCTTCGCTTAAGAGCCTTCAGAAATTTTTGGGCTTTGCTAATTTTTATCGTCGATTTATAACTGGTTTTTCTGATGTTGCTAAACCTTTGACTGATTTGACCAAAAAGGGTGCTGATGTTGCTGATTGGTCCCCTGCTGCTGTGGAGGCCTTTCGGGAGCTTAAGCGCCGCTTTTCTTCCGCCCCTGTGTTGCGTCAGCCTGATGTTACTCTTCCTTTTCAGGTTGAGGTCGATGCTTCCGAGATCGGAGCTGGGGCGGTCTTGTCGCAGAAAAGTTCCGATTGCTCCGTGATGAGACCTTGTGCGTTCTTTTCTCGAAAATTTTCGCCCGCCGAGCGAAATTATGATATTGGTAATCGGGAGCTTTTGGCTATGAAGTGGGCTTTTGAGGAGTGGCGTCATTGGCTTGAGGGGGCTAGACATCAGGTGGTGGTATTGACCGATCACAAGAATTTGATTTATCTTGAGTCTGCCAGGCGCCTGAATCCTAGACAGGCGCGCTGGTCGTTGTTTTTCTCTCGGTTTAATTTTGTGGTCTCATACTTACCAGGTTCTAAAAATGTGAAGGCGGATGCCCTTTCTAGGAGTTTTGAGCCTGATTTCCCTGGTGATTCTGAACCTACAGGTATCCTTAAGGATGGGGTGATATTATCAGCTGTTTCCCCAGACCTGCGACGGGCTTTGCAGGAGTTTCAGGCGGATAGACCTGATCGTTGCCCGCCTGGTAGACTGTTTGTTCCTGATGATTGGACCAGTAGAGTCATCTCGGAGGTTCATTCTTCTGTGTTGGCAGGTCATCCCGGGATCTTTGGTACCAGGGATTTGGTGGCTAGGTCCTTCTGGTGGCCTTCTCTGTCTCGAGATGTACGAGTTTTTGTGCAGTCTTGTGATGTTTGTGCTCGGGCCAAACCTTGTTGTTATCGGGCTAGCGGATTGTTGTTATCTTTGCCTATTCCAAAGAGGCCTTGGACTCACATCTCTATGGATTTTATTTCTGATCTCCCTGTTTCTCAGAAAATGTCTGTCATCTGAGTGGTGTGTGACCGTTTTTCAAAGATGGTTCATTTGGTGCCCTTGCCTAAGTTGCCGTCCTCTTCCGAGTTGGTTCCTCTGTTTTTTCAAAATGTGGTTCGCTTGCATGGTATTCCGGAGAATATCGTTTCTGACAGGGGGACCCAGTTCGTGTCTAGATTTTGGCGGGCGTTCTGTGCTAGGATGGGCATTGATTTGTCTTTTTCGTCTGCGTTCCATCCTCAGACTAATGGCCAGACTGAGCGAACTAATCAGACCTTGGAGACTTATTTGAGGTGTTTTGTGTCTGCGGATCAGGATGACTGGGTTGCCTTTTTGCCGTTGGCGGAGTTTGCCCTCAATAATCGGGCTAGTTCTGCCACTTTGGTTTCTCCTTTCTTTTGCAATTCGGGGTTTCATCCTCGCTTTTCTTCTGGTCAGGTGGAGTCTTCGGATTGTCCTGGAGTGGATACTGTGGTGGATAGGTTGCATCGGATTTGGGGACAGGTGGTGGACAATTTGGAGTTGTCCCAGGAGAAGACTCGGCATTTTGCTAACCGCCGTCGTCGTGTTGGTCCTCGTCTTCGTGTTGGGGACTTGGTGTGGTTGTCTTCTCGTTTTGTCCCTATGAGGGTTTCTTCTCCTAAGTTTAAGCCTCGGTTCATCGGCCCGTATAAGATTTTGGAGATTCTTAACCCTGTGTCCTTTCGATTGGACCTCCCGGCATCTTTTTCTATCCATAATGTCTTCCATCGGTCATTATTGCGCAGGTATGAGGTACCGGTTGTGCCTTCCGTTGAGCCTCCCGCTCCGGTGTTGGTTGAGGGTGAATTGGAGTACGTTGTGGAGAAGATCTTGGACTCCCGTGTTTCCAGACGGAAACTTCAGTATCTGGTCAAGTGGAAGGGCTACGGTCAGGAGGATAATTCTTGGGTGACAGCCTCTGATGTTCATGCCTCTGATTTGGTCCGTGCCTTTCATAGGGCTCATCCTGATCGCCCTGGTGGTTCTTGTGAGGGTTCGGTGCCCCCTCCTTGAGGGGGGGGGGTACTGTTGTGAATTTGGTTTTTGGGCTCCCCCGGTGGTCACTGGTGGTACTGGACTTGTGTGCTTCACTTTCTCTGTTCACCTGTTTCCATCAGGATATGGGAGTATCCTATTTAGCCTTGCTGCTCAGTTATTCTAGTGCCGGCCATCAATGTAACCAGAGCCTTTCTGTTGCATGTTCCTGCTTCTAGACTACTATCAGCTAAGTTGGACTCTTAGTCCTAAGTTTGTTTGCATTTTTGTTCCAGTTCACAGTTATGTTATGTTTCTGTAGCTGGAAGCTCTTGTGGGCCGAAATTACCACTCCGGTGTCATGAGTTGACACATGAGTCTTAAAGTAATTTCTGGATGGTATTTTAATAGGGTTTTCAGCTGACCGTGAAGTTCCCTATTGTATCTTCTTACTATCTAGTAAGCGGACCTCGCTTTGCTGAACCTACCTTCATACTGCGTATGTCTTTTCCTCTGAACTCACCGTCAATATATGTGGGGGGCTTCTGTCTCCTTTTTGGGGGAATTTCCCTAGAGGTAAGCCAGGTCTGTTTTTTCCTCTATTAGGGTTAGTTAGTTCTCCGGCTGGCGCTGGGCGTCTAGGGATAAAACGTAGGTACGTCACCCGGCCACTGTTAGTTGTGTGATAGGTTTAGCTCACGGTCAGCTCGAGATTCCATCACCCAAGAGCTAGTCTGTTATTTAAGTTCTCTGACGTTCCCTTGCCATTGGGAACCATGACAGGAAAGCAGACGAGAAAGATAAATCAATGCCCATCCTGGCACAGAACGCTCGCCAGAACCTAGACACAAATTGAGATCCCCTGTCAGAAACGATGTTTTCCGGGATACCATGTAAACGAACCACATTCTGAAAAAACAAAGGAACCAACTCCGATGAAGAAGGCAATTTGGGCAAGGGTACCAAATGAACCATCTTAGAAAAACGGTCACACACCACCCAAATGACGGACATTTTCTGAGAAACCGGGAGGTCCGAGATAAAGTCCATAGAGATGTGCGTCCACGGCCTCCTCGGAATAGGCAAGGACAACAACAATCCACTAGCCCGAGAACAGCAAGGCTTGGCCCGAGCACAAACATCACAAGACTGTACAAAAGTACGCACATCCCGAGACAGGGAAGGCCACCAGAAGGACCTGGCCACCAAATCTCTGGTACCAAAGATTCCAGGGTGGCCTGCCAACACAAAAGAATGAACCTCCGAGATGACTCTACTGGTCCACTCATCTGGAACAAACAGTCTCCCAGGCGGACAACGATCAGGCCTATCAGTCTGAAACTCCTGCAAAGCACGTCGCAAGTCTGGGGAGACAGCAGACAAAATCACCCCATCCTTAAGGATACCCGTATGCTCAGAATCACCAGAGGAGTCAGGCTCAAAACTCCTAGAAAGGGCATCTGCCTTCACATTTTTCGAACCCGGCAAGTATGAAACTACAAAATTAAACTGGGAGAAAAACAACGACCAGCGCGCCTGTCTAGGATTCAGACGCCTGGCAGACTCAAGGTAAATCAGATTCTTGTGATCAGTCAAGACCACCACCTGATGTCTAGCACCCTCAAGCCAATGACGCCACTCCTCAAATGCCCACTTCATAGCCAAGAGCTCCCGATTACCGACATCATAATTTCGCTCGGCAGGCGAAAACTTTCGAGAGAAGAATGCACATGGTCTCATCACTGAGCAATCGGGACTTCTCTGCGACAAAACCGCCCCCGCTCCAATCTCGGAAGCATCAACCTCGACCTGAAAAGGGAGCGAAACATCAGGCTGGCGCAACACAGGGGCAGAAGAAAAGCGGCGCTTAAGCTCCCGAAAGGCCTCCACAGCCGCAGAGGACCAATTGGCAACATCAGCACCCTTCTTAGTCAAATCAGTCAGAGGCTTAGCAACACTTGAAAACCCAGTTATAAATCGGCGATAGAAATTAGCAAAGCCCAAGAATTTCTGAAGACTCTTCAGGGAAGTAGGCTGCGTCCAATCACAAATGGCCCGAACCTTGACAGGATCCATCTCAATAGAAGAAGGGGAAAAAATGTACCCCAAAAAAGAGATCTTCTGAACCCCAAAAATACACTTTGAACCCTTTACAAACAGAGAATTGGCCCGCAAAACCTGAAAAACCTTCCTAACCTGTTGAACATGCGACTCCCAGTCATCCGAAAAAATCAAAATATCATCCAAATACACAATCATAAATTTATCCAGATATTCACGGAAAATATCGTGCATAAAGGACTGAAAGACTGAAGGGGCATTAGAAAGACCAAAAGGCATTACCAAATACTCAAAATGGCCCTTGGGCGTATTAAATGCAGTTTTCCACTCATCTCCCTGCTTAATCCGCACCAAATTATACGCACCCCGAAGATCAATCTTAGAGAACCACTTTGCCCCTTTAATACGAGCAAACAAATCAGTCAATAGTGGCAAAGGATACTGGTATTTGACTGTAATCTTATTCAACAGGCGATAATCAATACAGGGCCTCAGGGAGCCATCTTTTTTACCCACGAAAAAAAAACCTGCTCCTAAAGGGGATGAGGATGGACGGATATGTCCCTTTTCCAAGGACTCCTTAATATACTCTCGCATAGCAGCATGCTCAGGCACAGACAGATTGAACAAACGACCCTTAGGAAACTTGCTGCCAGGAATTAAGTCTATAGCACAATCGCAATCCCTGTGAGGGGGGAGAGAACTAAGTTTAGGCTCCTCAAAAACATCACAATAGTCAGACAAAAATGCCGGAACTTCAGAGGGAGTAGATGAAGCAATGGAAACCAAAGGTACTTCCCCATGAGCCCCCTGACATCCCCAGCTTAAGACAGACATTGTTTTCCAGTCAAGGGCTGGATTATGAGTTTGCAACCATGGCAATCCAAGCACTAAGACATCATGCAAGTTATGCAACACAAGGAAGCGAATCACCTCCCGATGGTCAGGAGTCATACACATAGTCACTTGTGTCCAGTATTGTGGTTTATTCCTAGCCAATGGTGTGGAGTCGATACCCTTCAAAGGGATAGGAACTTCCAAAGACTCTAGGCTAAACCCACAGCGTCTGGCAAAGGACCAATCCATAAGACTCAAGGAAGCGCCAGAATCCACATAGGCATCCACGGTAATAGATGATAATGAACAAATCAAAGTTACAGACAAAATAAACAGACTGTAAAGTGCCAATTGCAAAAGACTTATCACCCTTTTTTGTGCGTTTAGAGCATGCTGATATAACATGAGCAGAATCACCACAGTAGAAGCACAACCCATTTTTATGCCTATAATTCTGCCGTTCATTTCTGGACAGAATTATATCACATTGCATATTCTCCGGTGCCTGCTCAGAAGACACCGCCAAATGGTGCACAGGTTTGCGCTCCCGTAAACGCCGATCAATCTGAATAGCCATAGTCATGGATTCATTCAGACCTGTGGGCGTAGGAAACCCCACCATGACATCTTTAACGGCGTCAGAGAGACCTTCTCTGAAATTCGCCGCCAGGGCGCACTCATTCCACTGAGTAAGCACAGACCATTTTCGAAATTTTTGACAATATGTCTCAGCTTCATCATGCCCCTGAGAGAGGGCCATCAAGGCTTTTTCAGCCTGAATCTCCAAATTAGGTTCCTCATAGAGCAACCCCAGTGCCAGAAAAAACGCATCCACATTGAGCAGCGCAGGATCCCCTGGTGCCAATGCAAATGCCCAATTCTGGGGGTCACCCCGCAACAAGGAAATAACAATTTTAACCTGCTGAGCGGGGTTTCCAGCGGAGCGAGATCTCAGAGAAAGAAACAATTTACAATTATGCTTAAAATTCAAAAAACGAGATCTATCTCCAGAAAAGAACTCAGGTATAGGAATCTTGGGTTCAGACATAGGAGCATGTATAACAAAGTTTTGGATATTTTGAACTTTAGAGGCAAGAGTATTCAGGTTTGAAGCTAAACTCTGGATATCCATTTCTCAACAGCTGAGATCTGAGCCATTCAGGGATTAAGAGGAGAGGAAAAGGAAAAAAAAAACCAGCAGATTGCAATTATGGCTAGACAGAACTTCTGAGTAAAAAAAAAAAAAAGTGTCAGAAACTTCTTTTTTCTCTCTTTCTTCAGCCAATACCTTTAATACATTTTGGCCGGCAATACTGTCATGATTCCCAATGGCAGGGACTTAGGCAAAAACGGACTAGCTCTAGGAAGATGGTAACTCAGATGACCGCGATGCTGAACCTAACACACAAATAACAATAGCCGGGGGACGTGCCTACGTTTTTATCCCTAGACGTCTCGCACCAGCCGGAGATCTAGCTACCCCTAGTAGAGGAATACACAGACCTGACTTGCCTCCAGGGAAACCCCAAAAGTGATAGTAGCCCCCCACATATAATAACGGTTAGGTAAGAGGAAAACACGTACGCAGTATGAATATAGGTTCAGCAAAGAGAGGCCCTCTGACTAGATAGCAGAAAATACAAAAGAGGACTTCGCGGTCACCTCAAAACCCTAATCAGCCATCCTGAAATTACTTTAACTCCGATATCAACTCATGACACCGGAGTAGTAATTTCAGATCACTAGAGCTTCCAGCAGCAAGAGTGTATAAATGCGTGCTGGACAAAACAAACACAAAAATACAAAAGATCCAACTTAGCTGAATTGCAGACTTGGAGCAGGAAGCAAGCAACAGAGGTGCTCTGATAACATTGATTGCCGGCACTAGAATGACTGAGAAGCCAAACTAAATAGGAAACTCCCAATTCCTGATGGGAACAGGTGCACTGGAAACAAAAGACAAAAGTAAGCCAGTACCACCAGTAGCCACCAGAGGGAGCCAAAAACAGAAATCACAACACCAGGGTTAACGTGCTCTGTACTGTTATAGGCTACTGAATTTTGGGCAACGAGGTTATGATGGGACTAGTTTATTTATTAAAAAAAGGACCCCCATTGGGGAATTGCTTATCAGCTCCCTACTTCTTAACTCTGTCTACTGCAATGTGTCCTTTAACTGCCACTAGCTCACCAGGGTGAACGTGCTCTGTACGGTGAATTTTGGGCAAGGGGGCTGTGATGGCACTATTTTATTTAGTAAAAAAAAGCCTCCCCATTGGGGAAATGTTTGTCAGCTCCCTACTTCTTAACTCTGTCTCCTGTAATGTGTCCTTTTATTTCCACTAGATTAACAGGGTTAATGTGCTCTGTACGGTGAATTTTGGGCAACGGGGCTGTGGTGGCACTATTTTATTTAGTAAAAAAAGGACCCCACATTGGGGAATTGTTTGTCAGCTCATGCCCTCCATTACAAGTCTCAGAGGCCTACACCCCTACATTGGGCCTACTTCTTAAAGCTGTTTCCTGCAATGTATCTTCCTTATCTCTGATGACATGACCTGGGTGAACGTGTTCTGTACTTTTATAGGCCACAGAATTTTGGGCAAGGGGGGCTGTGATGGCAATAGTATATTTTTAAAAAAGGTACCCCCATTGGTGAAACCACATCCTTGTTGGCAAAGACTTCATAACATTTGGGTACCTTAAAGAGCTCACTTGAAAAGCTCCTTTTTGTGTTGCCTGGTTGCTCATATTGGACACAATACACTTCATATAAATTTGATAAAGCAATGCTCAGTAGTTCATTACAAATATTTCTTTGTCGACTATATTAATTTCTCTCCTTGAGAGCCATAACTTTGGCTGCCTCAAATATACAAATGGCGAATATACAAATGGCGATTTGGAATTCAGATTAAAATACTGTATACCGAATGCATTCAGAGTAAAGAGTACCTTGCAGCTCACATATATGCAAAATTTGCGGGTGTAAAGATTAATAATGATGGTACTAAAGTGCATGTGCTAGAAAAGTGGTATACCCACAATACGTCATCAGGCTGAAAGAGAAAAAAGTGGAAGCAATAGTCCCCATACTGCAGAATAGGAGACTTAAGTGCTATGCGGGTAATGAGAATGGGGGAGTGCAAAGCAAAAGCCAGATCACTAGGGTCAGTAAAAACTAGTTATTGCCATGGGCAATATTTACCTGTGTGGTCATAGCAGTGTAGGCAGACACGTGCCCCAACGTGCGTTTCGGATAGAGATCCTTCGTCAGGGAACCTGTTACTTTGGTCATCCAGGATTGCATATATCTTGAACGCTTTGTCCCTGTGGCCTGCTGGGTAGACTTGGACAAGGCAGATTTTTGAACAGGATCTTCCTCCTGTGAGTCCCTTACAGATCTCCGTACATTGAGAGGTGACCACAGGGGTGTCTTCGTCAGTGTTCTTTTGCTTCCCATCATGCTCCTCTTCTTGCGACAATGCTCGTGGAGGTGGTCCAGGGTGCAAGGCTGTGTTGTGATCCGTGCTGCTGCATTCTGCACATTTCACGCTAGCTTCACAGTTCCTGGCGAGATGACAGGTTGTGGCACAGCACTTGAAGCAGATGTTGTTTTTCTTGAAGAAACCTTTGCGATCCTCCAAAGACTTCTCCCTGAAGGCTCTGCATTTCAGTTGAGGATGTGGTTTCCTGTGTAGAGGACACTGCTTACTGACATCTTGAGGTTTGTTCTCTTCTGGAGGGGGATTATTGTGAGGAGGACCTGTGGAAACAATATTAGTTTTGTGGACTGCCACAGGTTCTACTGGGTTTGACATCGGGAGCAGTGGAACATGACAGAGTGAAGTCAAAACTAGGGTCATTTCTGATCCTAGCTTGTTGGGTGACAAATTCCACAAATACAGTGTAAGGAGGGAATGGTACGTTATGAGTTTGCTTATACCGTGAACCATGTGTAACCTACTTTTCTTGCAAGTTGTAAGGGAGTTTCTGTACTACCGGATTGACACCCCTAGCAGTGTCTAAAAATGCCAATCCAGGCAAGTGACCTTCCTTCTGGGCAACCTGTAACTCTATCAATAAATCACTCAATTCTCTAAGCTTCTGATAACCTTTAGGCCCTATCCTAGGGAAAACATAAATTCTTTTGTATAAAGCATTCTCTATGACTTCTATGGACCCATAGCATTCATCAAGTCTTTCCCACACTTTACGTGGACCTATGTGTGGATACTTTATATTAATGTCTCTTAGTCTTTTGGCATGCTCGACCGACTCACTTCCGAGCCACTTTACCAGGAGATCTAATTCCTCACTACTAGAAAGGTCCAGTCCCTGAATGGCGTTCTGGAATGAGGAACGCCATGATCTATAGTTTTCTGCTTTATCAGTGAACTTTACAAGTCCTTTAGTAACCACTTCTCGGCGGGCAAAGAAATTTGCAAAGTCCATGGTGGCTTGGTCAGTGCTGGTACGAGCCGGTGTGTTATAGTTGTAATGGTTAGGACAAGGTTAATGTCCTGTTCTCTCAGGGTTAATGTTGTTAGCCTCTCTTTCAAGATGGGAGGGCTATTTATACTCGCTCCTAACCTGGTATGGTATCCTTGTCAGCTATAGGTTTTCTGCAGTCTGTATGCTTGACCTCTGAAGTGTGTGCTGGCTTGCATATTGTCTTGCTGTCACCTGCTTTATTCGTTTTCCTGGATAACTGACTTCTGGCTGGGCCTCTGACTATTCCCTGACTCTCCCTGTTGGTATCTTGTAATCTCCTGGCTACGACCTCTGCTTGTTTCACTATTCTTTTATGCTTTGCCCCTTCTCTGTTTCCCGGCATGTGGCTCCACCCCCTGACCGCCTCCCACTCTGTCACATGGTCTAAGGTCCTGTTGCTTTACCTGATCACTCTATCTCATGTGTAAGGTCCCGTTGGTGATCATATTAGTTACCTGGTGTCTGGTCCAGCTCTGTTGCTGCTGGGTGCAGTTTCCCCTGCAGCATTAATACCCGGGTATCGTGACACTAGTCATGTCTAATGTGTGGTGTACCACCATACCTGTGAGACGCACGTGGCTTTGGATAGTCTGCGTAGTACCTTTCCTGTGAAGGTGTCTCTTTAAGGCGGGATGGGAGCCGTATCTTCTGCTCAGTGGAATGGTAGCTGTGGTCGACATCTCTATGCTGGGCATCCTCTTGTCTATAGTAGCGAAGTTCGGGGTTGGATCGCTGGTAATCAGCATAGGCTGGTCGGTGTAGTGCATCAGGGCTGTCATGCATGCCAGAATGTTGATGGACGTACTCTGCGACGCGCTGCGCTGAGTCTTGTTGCTCTAGATGTGTTCCAAGGACGTTGCTGCGTCTCTCATCATCAGGATCCTCCATAGTTTCCAAGTACTCTGCCTTAGCTATTGCAGCTGCTGTCTCTTTGCCGCAAGTCTTTCTAGAGATGCTCATAGGCGCGGACTCTCCTCTTCTTTCTCTGCCTGCAAACGTGCAGTTTCTTCTTTATGTTTTGCTTGTCTCATCTTTAGATGCATCTCTTGTTCGGCGAAAGAGAACCTCGCTTTGACCGCTTCTGCTTCGGCACGAGCAACAGCAGCAAACTCTTTTATTGAAGACTTGTTAGAGCCTGCTCATGACCTTGTTTTGAGTGAGGATGTATCGCGTTGAGACATTGTGCGCTTAGCTGCGTACTACTGAGTCTTTTGCGGGGGCGAGCTTCCGCTTGGCGGGAATGGCGTAACACTTCTTGGCGGGCTGCAGTATCGTTCTGTGGGTGTATGGCGGCTGCTGTGATACCCGTATGCGGAGCAGTGTGGGTGTTCGCAGTCTCGCACAGCCTGATCAACTACAGCCTGCGACCGGCTATCAGTTTCACTGAAGGCAGCTAATCTGTTCTTACTGGGGCCTGGACTCTTGTTCCTTGCGGCTGTGTGGCGGCTGCTGTAATACCCGTATGCGGTGCAGCCTAGGTGGTAGCAGTCCCATACAGTCTGTGTAATCACCGCGTGCGACTGGCGGTCCGTTTTTACTGTTCTGCCTTCCTCCACGTATGATGCTGTGTGGATTCCAGCATACAGATAAACCTTCATCCACTTCCTCAGTAAACAAACTGTATAGGTTCTTAAGTTTATATTTATTGAGATGGTGAACGATGAACAACAATAGTAGATCATATTGTGAGATATGCGATATAATGGATGATCAGGTAAAAACTACAAAGGAAATAACAGTGCATCTGTATTTGGCACATTACAGCATGTTACAGGATGAAATAACATGAATAACAGAGATTACAGAGTTAACACAGAACACCGCATAAGACAGATACACAGTTAGCATGGCTATCTTAGGGCTTAGTTCAGGCTGTCAGCATTGTACTACTTTATATAGGCAAGCATCTTTCTGCATACAGAGAAACAGCAATATGAAACAAAGCACAACATGCCTAACTACACATTCTGCTACACAGTGGCTGCATAACTGTTCTAACACAAACATGAAGGTACACTTGTGCCTCACCGGAATCCGCTTATCAAGAGCAATGATCTGCAGGAAGAGAGAGCCAGGAACACGTGTGGGACTCAGAGATCCGGAGGAAAATGGCTACAACTTTCTTGTCCAGGAAACTAAGGGGGCGGTTCCTGTATTCAGGAGCCGAGTGTCATTAGCATATCGCATCTGATGCTCTCGCATCGGATGCAATACACTAGTTTGACCCCGGCCTAATGGTGACAACTGGTACTACATTGTGAATTAACTTGCTGCACATTAATGGGCAGAACACTGACTCTGTGCTTGGTTATTCCTTTGGTACTGCACTACAGACTAATATCGACCTGGCTTGTTTTACTATTCCGCTGCCACCTGTGTTGGCCTTGCCTCCACTCTATTGCCATCTAGTGGAGCTGCATCTACCTACATAGCAGCAGCGTGACAGCTCCTTCCCTTACGAGACCTGCCATGCACCCAAACTGTAGTTTTCCTCCACCTGGGGTATCAGCACACTCAGGAAAAATTGCACAACAAATTTTGCTGACCATATTCTTCTATTACCTCTGAAATAATAAAACATTGGGCTAAAGTAACATTTTTTGTGGAAAAAAGTAAATGTTAATTTTTTCCATCCAAATTGCTTTAATTCCTGTGAAGCACTTAAAGGGTTAATAAACTTCTTGAATGTGGTTTGAGCACTTTTAGGCCATGTTCACACGTTGCGGTTTTTACTGCGGAACTGCAGCGATTTTCTCGCTGCGGGTCCGCTGCAGTTTCCATTGCGTTTACAATAACATGTAAACCTATGGAAACCGCAAACCGCTGTGCACATGCTGCGGGAAAAACCGCGCAGAAATGCAGCGGGTTATATTCCGCAGCATGTCACTTCTTTGTGCAGAACTGCAGCGGTTCTGCACCCATAGACCTCCATTGTGAGGGTCAAACCCGCAGTAAAACCCGCAGATGAAAAAAATATCTGCGGGTTTTCTGCGGGTTTGGTGTAGAAACCGCTGCAGCAGGAAGTGCGGGGAAGCGGGCGGAAGTGCGTGGGCGGAAGTGCGTGGGCGGAGTGTGGCTGTCAGTGTCAGCATGGAGGCATGTATGTGAATGTGTGTATGTGTGTGTGCGTCTGTCTGTGTGTGTGTGTCCCCATGCGACGATAGTGCCACCCAATTGTGCTAAGTCATCGTATGGGACTACTACTCCCATCCGGTATTAGGATGGGAGAGTTGTCCCTGTGTCCGGCGACTTAGCACAATTGTAAGTAACACAAACACACACAATACACATACAATAAACGTAACATACATGACACACAGTACATAGAACATAGAGTATATACTCACCATACAGCACACTGGTACGCGAAGCCCTCGGTCCCCTAGGGAAAAAGTCCAAAAAAAATAAACAAAATCCATACTCCCTGTCCGCAGAATCCAATAACGAGTGTCCCACGCCGATCGCTTGCTCTCCGGCGATACTCTGCCAGGAGCGAAGCTCCTAGCAGTGTATCGCGTACTGTTCCGGAGATCAGCGGCTCCGGCGGCTCTATTTACGGCACTACAGCTGCATGTGAACTTTCCCACGCAGTAGTGCCGTAAAGCGAGAGTACTGGGGTCAATGACAGCCGGTAAACTCTCGCGCATGCGCAGTAACACACCAACAGGAGCCATAGCTCCTGTCAGTGTGTTGCTGCAGCAGTGGAGAGCAGACACATCTCCGGATGTGTCTGTTCTCCATGGCAGATCGTCGTGGGACACTCATTATGGGATTTCTGCGGACAGGGCCAGGTAGGCACAGACAGCTGTGGGTTAATATTCATGGCCTGGGAACAGCCATGGGTATTTTAACCCCTTCCCAGGCCACAAATATTGGCCCACAGCTGTCTGCCTAGCCTTTCTGGCCTAAAAATATAGGGGGACCGTACGCAATTTTTTTTCAGGGCCCCCTATATTTTAGAGCCAGAAAGGCTACGCAGACAGCTGTGGGTTAATATTCCTAGCCTGGGAACAGCCATGGGTATTTTAACCCCTTCCCAGGCCACAAATATTGGCCCACAGCTGTCTGCCTAGCCTTTCTGGCCTAAAAATATAGGGGGACCCTATGTAATTTTTTTGGGTTCCCCATATATATTTTTTTATCTTTTTAATAGGATTAATAATGGATAGGTGTCTTATTGACGCCTCTCCATTATTAACCAGGCTTAATACCACCTTTTTTTTTCCCTACTGCAGTTCAAGCTTTATTTGTGTCAAACACACAGACAATCTGCAGAGAAAACAGCATTAAAAACCGCACTAAAAACCGCATCAAAAAACGCACCAAAAAACGCACCTGCGTTTTCTGCCAAGAGCTGCGGTTTTTAGTGCAGAAAAATCCGCAGGGAAATCTGCAAAGTGTGCACATGGCCTAAGGGGTGCAGTTTTAAGAATGGTGTCACTTTTGGGTATGTTCTGTCACATAGATACCTCAAAGTCACTTCAAATGTGATGTGGTCCCTAAAAATGGTTTTGTAAGTTTTGTTGGAAAAATGGGAAATTGCTGATCAACTTTTAACTCTTCTAACTTCCTAACAAAATAATGTTTAAAAAATTATGCAGATATAAAGGAGACATGTGAAAAATGTTATTTATTAACTATTTTGTGTGACATAACTCTCTGGCTTAAGGCCATAAAAACTAAATGTTTAAAAAATGCGAAATGTTCAATCATTTTCACCAACTTTCCAAAATTTTCACAATTGAACACGTCATATCGAACAAATTTTACCACTATCATGAAGTACAATGCATCACAAAAACAAACTCATAATCACTGGGATCCGTTGAAAAGTTCCAGAGTTATTACCACATAAAGTGACACTCGTCAGAATTGTAAAATTTGGCATGGTGTGGAAGGTAAAAACAGGCTGGGGGTAAAGGGGTGAGTTACGAGTATGAACCCAGTAATGATCACACAGCGCTGCTGTGAGATCAGGACACAGAACAGAACTGAATTTTGTCTCAATACAAATATTTGCATCAGCACTTGTCCTCTCAGGGTATGTGCACACGTAGGTTGGATCTCTGCGCATTTTTCCACACCTGTTTTTGTAAATCTGCAGGTAAACCGCACTGCGGATTACCTGCGGATTCACTGCGGAATTACCGCGGTTTTTGTGCAGATTCCATCTGCCGTTTTACACCTGCAGATTCCTATTATGGAGCAGGTGTAAGCTGCAGCTGAATCCGCACAAAGAATTGACATGCTGCGGAATGTAAACCGCTGCATTTCCGTGCGTTTTTTTCCGCAGCATGTGCACTGCGGATTTTGTATTCCATAGGTTTACATGGTACTGTAAACTCAAGGAAAACAGCTGCAGATCCGCAGCGTTCAAACCGCTGCGGAACCGCAGCAAAATCCGCAGCGTGTGCAAATACCCTCATAATGCTGGCAGCTCTGCTGTAGAACTGTGCCTGATTATAACCAACACAGTACAGCAGAGCTGAATGGAACCTTGTCTCATTAGAAGCACATTTGGGGTATGTGCACACGCTGCGGATTGGTGTGTGGATTTCTCCGCACTGTTTTTGGCAAATCCACAGGTAAACCGCACTGCGGATTTACCACGGATTTACAGCGTTTTTTGTGCGGATTCCACCTGCGGTTTTACCCCTGCGGATTACTACTGAGGAGCAGGTGTAAATCACTGCGGAAGAATTGACATGCTGCGGAAAATACAACGCTGCGTTTCCGCGCGTTTTTTTCTGCAGGATGTGCACTGTGGATTTTGTTTTCCATAGGTTTACATGGTACTGCGGATCCGCAGCGTCATATCCACTGCGGATCCGCAGCAAAATCTGCAGAGTCTGCACATAGCCTTGCAGTTGTCTTCTCACAGAGCTGTCAGCCCTGCTGTATTGCTCTCCCCCCACATTGGCTGCCTGTGAAATGGAAGCTGAGGCACTATGAGAGGAAAATTGGAATACCAAATGTGTCGGTAATGAAACAAACTGCAATTGTGCTGATATACTGTGTTAGCTCTGCTCAACTGTGTTAGTTCTCATCTCACTGCAGAGCTGTTTGTGTTTATCAGAACAGCCTGTTAGTCATTATATATCTCACACTGGTAACACTCCTGTTCAATTATAATAATAAGATCAAGAGGCAGATTCTCAATGTGATCACTGTTCAGCCCATAGATCTTAAAAATAACAAGTCACCATGTTTTTGTAATGTAATGACATCTCTATAATAGTGAAGAATCCTTTAGTGAAAAATCCGTTATGTGGACGTCGGTTAGGCCGGTGTCCCACTTGCAACTGCAATGCGAGAAACTCGCGCTAGTCTCTCTCCTAAATACCCGGCACTGCCGCCAGCGTTTCGGACTGGAGTGTTCAGCTGCAGAGAAATACATGCAGCCACATGCTCCACGGTCCCGAGTGCCGACGGCAGTGCAGGGTATTGAGGCTAGAGACTGGCGCGAGTTTCTCGCATTGCAGTTGCAAGTGGGACACAGGCCTTAATCAGATTTCTATGCGCAAGGGCAATACTGTGGGTAGGGTCTTCTCCTCCTGCCCCTCAGCCTGCCTCTGGCATTTCAATGACAGGTCTGTATACAAACAAAAGAATACAGCAGCACAGCCTGGGAGAGGTATGTCTGATAAAGATTCGCAAAAGAAAGGCCACTTTGTCGTGTGTGATGCGCTCACATGAATTGGTCAATTTGTGCGCTAAGTACCTTCTTTTTTATAAGTATAATCTGCGTAACAAAATGCAGTCCAAAACTCATATGTTCAATGTTTGCAGACATCTTAGCGCTTAGGCTGGTTTCACATTTGCATCTGTGCGCGCAGCGTACGATCCGCATAGATCCGCATTCGTCATGCTTACCTATCTTTAAAATGGTGTGCGTGTGATGCCCCAGGGTACGGTCGGCACAGTGGCATTGCTTTCCTCACGGGGAGAGTGATGTCACGCTTGGAAGCGATGAAGGATAACTCTCACCAGGTAACACAAACATGCAACATGTTCACACTTCAGGTGACTAGGGGGAGCTTTTGATCCTATTTTGGTGATCCAGCTCTCATGGCTCCGCTCACCAAAAAGAGTTGGCTCTTTCCGCTCACAAAACGGCTCTTTTTGGATCCTAAATGGATCCCTATTGAATACATGTTCAGGAGTCCGAAACCCCGCCCACATACTGCTTAAATTCCGCCTACTTGCTATGAACCAATTAAATTGATGAGTGGGTGGAGTTTTGCTCAGGTGGGCGGAGTTACGACTGTCGAAATCCGGGATTTTATGCCCAGTGAGAGCCATTCAGGGATTTTAGTGGCTCTCACTGGTGTGCTGGCTCCCATCGTTCACAGCAGGGAGCCGGCTCTTTGTGAAGGATTGTTCGCGAATGACACATCACTAGTTTGGAGGGAAAAGTTAGTCAGATAGTGCCAGAGAGCAGACTGGAGCAGTCTGAGGCAGGAAGAACGTATGAGGAGCCGTGCAGCCACAAGAAAGTGCTGCAGCTCCAGGACAGAGATAATACCGAAAGCCGAACAGATTGTAGTGAGCGTGTGGGAGAGTGAAGCACAGGAGAAGGAACACCAGTGGACCAGAGCAGTGAATTAGCTACCTCCCTGGCTGGCGCAGATTACCGGTAGCCGAAACACCGAGGTTGTGAGGGACTCTAAGACTGACAGCAGAAACCAGCAGGACAGCTGGATTACACATCACCTGTCCGCCCTAATACCCAAGAGTCACATTGACACATAGAGCCCGGGTCATGATAGAGATCCTGTAAAAAGGGTCGAGTCACCTGCCATACGGGTTTATGTCCCACCTTTATGGAGGACAGAGAGAACTGTGAGGACCTTATCACAAGCCATAGGCAGTAAGGGACTACAATACCACCGTGCTATGAGGAAGGCTTTTAACTCCACCTGGAAAAGGGGACTCTGAAATCGTTTCCAAGCCGGCCGGACCCTGCCTGTACCTGTGATCGTGCCCTGGACTGTGGCTGCCTGAAGTCTTTAGTAAACCAGGTAAAGAGATTGCAAACCTGTGTCCTCGTTCTTCACTGCACCATTCACCATCTTCCATCTACACACTGGGAGCCCTGGGGATACACTTCACCTGTGGGAAGTTATGCCATCTAGCAGCCATAACATCACCCCAGAGGACCCTGTAAAGCAGCGTCGGTCCCCACTGACCGAATACCACAGGTGGCGTTACGAACACGAACTATAATCAATTTCCCCTTTTACATAGTTGCCCAGGGCCACGGACCGGGTCACCACCGTGACATCCCCCTGTGAACACCGGACCCGGTATCGGGGACCCCACGGCCCTGGTGGGCAACTCATACGCATGTTCGCATGCTATTGCGCACGCATGCGTTTTTGTGGTGTGCAGCGGGGAGCGGCGAACGCAACATGTTGCATTTTTTGAAGCGTAAAAAAATCTGTCAAATATGCGCAGGCATGCGCATGAGTCCCTTAAAAACGCATTACTGTCTACAGGAACGCTGCTTACTCAAGGACGTGTGTACGCATTCGTTCGATGTGCTTGCGTTTTTCGGACTGCGCATGTTCAGGAACTCTTATGAGACACACCCATTGAGACACACCCTCCTGGAAATATGGAACGCATGTGCATAAAAAGTGAAAATCATGTAAAAAAGCATGCAAACACTGAAGTTTTTTTGCCGTCATGTGTAAGCTGATGCAGTTAAAAAATGCTGCGTTAGCATGCGTTTTTGCATGCATTTGCGGATGATACGCTGTGCACATAGACGCAAATGTGAAACTAGCCTTACAGAGCGCTGCTGTGTTATTTGGTTTGTATAATATGCAGACATAGCAGCTTGCACCTGTTCACACTTGCGTTATTCTGTCCAGAGTTGCTGGTGAGTTTTACGGTTTTTGTAATGGCAGGCCACTGATTTTTCAAACAGAAGGAAGTGATCTGTGTCTTGTATGAAATTCCGAGCCCGCGCCTCCGTCATTGGTGGTGTCGTAGCTGTTTTCGTTCTGACCCAATGTCAGCTGACAGATCACCAGTGAGACCAAATTGTGGAATTACGCTCGTCATTTTACAAGCGCGCTTGGAGACAAAAAGACACCTCACACATATCCTGTGAGCAAGTCACTTTTATCTGATATATTAAAACCAAGGCAATGTTTTATACCATTTACAACATATGCATTTGGATGTAACTCATGTAGCCCCCACCATCACCCAGGGTCATACTTTATTTACCATAGCCCAGAACATGTTGTGGCTGACTATTGAAAGCATACAGTACATGATAAGAAGTATAGTCTCCTTGAAGAGGAGACCATCAGACTACTGCGTCAACAGATTCTAGTAATTCTAGCAATTAAAGGCAAGAGGCACTTAAAGGCAACCTATTAACCCTTCTATAACAGTGGCACATGCGCAGTCTGGTTTCACAGCTGCTCCTCTGGTATTCAATAAAAAGTTACCGGAGGCGGCACAAGCGCAGCTCGAGATCTCAGCTCAATGACATCGTGCTGACAGGATCTGTGTCAGATCATTTACATATAAGAAAAACGTGGATTTCTCTGGAATAAGGCTGGTTTCACATTTGCGGACGAGGGCATTGCGGAGGGCTGCGTAGTTCCTCCATGAAGCCCCACCCACTGCCGCCTACGTCTGCATACGTCCTGTGTACCCTACCTTTAACATTGGGTACGCAGGCCATGCGGACGTATGTGGATGCCTCCGCATGCGTCGTTTTAACGCTGTGCTGACTGTTGTGAATTCCGTCTGGGCTCCCTCTGGTGGCCTTTAGCGATACTGCAGGTCTGGAGCTGGGCTCAGCTGCCTCATTTCCTGCTATGCTGGTTCCTATTTAACTCCACCTGGACCTTTACTTGTTGCCTGCTGTCGTTGTATTCAGTACTGGTTCTGACCTCTCCTGGATTTCCCTGGTGACCTGTCTCTTTCTGAGAAGCTAAGTCTTGCTAGTTCTTTTTGCTCATTGTTTCCTTGAGAATGTTTCTCAGTATATGATTTGTTCAGTCCAGCTTGCTTATATGTGATTTTTCGCTTGTTGGTAGCTCTGGGGTGCAGAGTGCGCCCCTCACATCGTGAGTCGGTGTGGGGGTTCTTGTACTTTCTGCGTGGATTGTTTTTGATAGTTTTTGTACCGACCGCACAGATCCCTTGCTATTTTCTGTCTATTTAGTGTTAGCGGGCCTCATTTGCTTAAACCTGTTTTTCATTCCTACGTTTGTATTTTCCCTTTAACTCACCGTTATTATTTGTGGGGGGCTGTCTAAACTTTGGGGGTTATTTCTCTGAGGCAAGTGAGGCTTTGCTTTCTCTCTAGGGGTAGCCAGTTTCTCAGACTGTGAAGAGGCGTCTAGGTTTTTAGGTAACGCTCCACGGCTGCCTTTAGTGTGTGTGGATAGGATCAGGATTGCGGTCGGTATAGTTCCCACATCCCCGGAGCTTGTCCAACTATTCAGGTTTACCTATCAGGTCAGTTTGGTGATCCTACCACCGGATCATAACAGTACAGCAGGCCGGTAAAGAGTTAATGCATCGCAAAAGAGGGATAAGAGAAATCCTGAGCTCATTTTTTTTTTTTCCTCTGCAGTGTGTCTAGCCTCTCTGCTCCCCTTAATCTCTGGGTGGTTCAGAATTCAGCTGCAGCTATGGACCTTCAGAGTCTGTCTTCTAGTGTGGATCATCTCACTGCTAGATTACAAGGCATTCAGGATTATGTAGTTCACAGTCCTATGTCAGAGCCTAAGATACCTATTCCTGAGCTGTTCTCCGGAGACAGATCTAGGTTTTTGAACTTTAAAAATAATTGCAAATTATTCCTTTCTCTGAGACATTGTTCCTCTGGTGATCCGGTTCAGCAAGTTAAAATTATTATTTCTTTGTTGCGTGGTGACCCTCAAGATTGGGCATTCTCTCTGGCGCCAGGAGATCCTGCATTGCAAAATGTGGATGCGTTTTTTCTGGCGCTTGGAGTGCTTTATGAGGAACCTAATCTGGTAGACCAAGCAGAAAAGGTTTTGCTGGCTCTCTCCCAGGGTCAGGATGAAGCAGAGGTTTACTGTCAGAAGTTTAGGAAATGGTCTGTGCTCACTCAATGGAATGAGTGTGCCCTGGCAGCGATTTTCAGAAAGGGTCTTTCTGAAGCCATTAAGGATGTTATGGTGGGGTTCCCCACGCCTGCGGGTCTGAATGAGTCAATGTCTTTGGCCATTCAGATTGATCGGCGTTTGCGGGAGCGCAAACCAGTGCACCATCGGGCGGTATTTTCTGAGCAGAAGCCTGAGTCTATGCAATGTGACAGGATTCTGACCAGAATTGAACGGCAAAATCACAGACGTCAGAATGGGTTGTGCTTTTACTGTGGTGATTCTGCTCATGTTATCTCAGATTGTTCTAAGCGCACAAAAAACTTCGCTAAGTCTGTCACCATTGGTACTGTACAACCTAAATTCATTTTGTCTGTTACTTTAATTTGCTCTCTGTCATCCTACTCAGTTATGGCTTTTGTGGATTCAGGTGCCGCCCTGAATTTGATGGATTTGTCCTTTGCCAGGCGCTGTGGTTTTATCTTGGAGCCTTTGCAATTCCCTATTCCACTAAAGGGAATTGATGCCACGCCATTGGCCAAGAATAAACCTCAGTACTGGGCTCAAAAGACCATGTGCATGACTCCTGCACATCAGGAGGTGATTCGCTTTCTTGTGTTACATAATTTGCATGATGTTGTCGTGTTAGGTCTGCCATGGCTGCTGGCTCATAATCCAGTCCTGGATTGGAAAGCAATGTCTGTGTCAAGTTGGGGTTGCCAGGGGATTCATGGCGATGCTCCTTTGGTGTCAATTGCTTCTTCTCCTTCTGAAATCCCTGAATTTTTGTCGGACTACCAGGATGTATTTGATGAGCCCAAGTCCAGTGCCCTACCTCCTCATAGGGATTGTGATTGCGCCATAAATTTGATTCCTGGTAGTAAGTTCCCTAAGGGACGACTTTTTAATTTGTCTGTACCAGAACATGCCGCTATGCGGAGTTATATCAAGGAGTCTTTGGAGAAGGGGCATATTCGCCCGTCTTCGTCCCCTTTGGGTGCGGGGTTCTTTTTTGTGGCCAAGAAGGATGGTTCTCTGAGACCCTGTATAGATTATCGCCTTCTAAATAACATCACGGTCAAATTTCCGTATCCTTTGCCACTGTTGTCCGATCTGTTTGCTCGGATTAGGGGGGCCAGTTGGTTCACCAAGATAGATCTTCGTGGAGCGTATAATCTTGTGCGTATAAAGCAGGGCGATGAATGGAAAACAGCATTTAATACACCCGAAGGCCATTTTGAATACTTGGTGATGCCTTTTGGGCTTTCTAATGCCCCTTCTGTGTTCCAGTCCTTCATGCACGACATCTTCCGAGAGTATCTGGATAGGTTTATGATTGTGTACCTGGATAATATTTTGGTCTTTTCTGATGATTGGGAATCTCATGTGAAGCAGGTCAGGATGGTATTTCAGGTCCTGCGAGCCAATGCCTTGTTTGTGAAGGGCTCTAAATGTCTCTTCGGAGTCCAGAAGGTTTCCTTTTTGGGCTTTATTTTTTCTCCTTCTACCATTGAGATGGATCCAGTCAAGGTCCAGGCTATTCATGACTGGACTCAACCTACATCGGTAAAAAGTCTTCAGAAGTTCTTGGGTTTTGCTAATTTTTACCGTCGCTTCATCACTAATTTTTCCAGTGTGGTTAAGCCTTTGACGGATTTGACCAAAAAGGGTTCTGATGTGACGAATTGGTCTCCTGCGGCCATGGAGGCCTTTCAGGAGCTCAAACGTCGGTTCTCTTCGGCTCCTGTCTTGCGTCAGCCGGATGTCTCTCTACCCTTCCAGGTCGAGGTTGATGCTTCTGAGATTGGAGCAGAGGCTGTCTTGTCACAGAGAAGTTCTGATGGCTCTGTGATGAGGCCATGTGCTTTCTTTTCAAGAAAGTTTTCGCCTGCCGAGCGGAATTATGATGTTGGTAATCGGGAGTTGTTGGCAATGAAGTGGGCATTTGAGGAGTGGCGACATTGGCTTGAGGGAGCCAAACATCGTGTGGTGGTCTTGACGGATCACAAGAATTTGACTTATCTCGAGTCTGCTAAACAGCTAAATCCTAGACAGGCTCGATGGTCGCTGTTTTTCTCCCGTTTCGATTTCGTGGTTTCATACCTTCCGGGTTCGAAGAACGTGAAGGCTGATGCTCTTTCTAGGAGCTTTGTGCCTGACTCTCCGGGAGTTTCTGAACCGGCTGGTGTCCTCAGAGAAGGGGTGATTTTGTCTGCCATCTCCCCTGATTTACGACGGGTACTGCAGGAATTTCAGGCCAATAGACCTGATCGTTGTCCACCGGAGAGACTGTTTGTCCCGGATAGATGGACCAGTAGAGTCATTTCCGAGGTTCATTCTTCGGTGTTGGCGGGTCACCCTGGGATTTTTGGTACCAAGGATTTGGTGGCTAGGTCCTTTTGGTGGCCTTCCTTGTCGCGGGATGTGCGTTCATTTGTGCAGTCCTGTGGGATTTGTGCTCGGGCCAAGCCTTGCTGTTCTCGTGCCAGTGGTTTGCTTTTGCCTTTGCCTGTCCCGAAGAGGCCCTGGACGCATATTTCCATGGATTTTATTTCGGATCTTCCAGTCTCTCAGAAGATGTCTGTTATCTGGGTGGTTTGTGATCATTTTTCTAAAATGGTCCATTTGGTGCCCTTGCCTAAGCTGCCTTCCTCCTCCGATTTGGTTCCACTGTTTTTTCAGAATGTGGTTCGTTTGCATGGTATTCCTGAGAATATTGTGTCTGACAGAGGATCCCAGTTTGTGTCCAGATTTTGGCGGTCCTTTTGTGCTAAGATGGGCATTGAATTATCTTTTTCATCGGCCTTCCATCCTCAGACGAATGGCCAAACCGAACGTACTAATCAGACCTTGGAGACTTATCTGAGATGTTTTGTTTCTGCTGATCAGGATGATTGGGTGACTTTTTTGCCATTGGCTGAGTTCGCCCTCAATAATCGGGCTAGTTCTGCTACTTTGGTTTCGCCTTTTTTTGCAATTCTGGTTTTCATCTTCGTTTTTCCTCAGGTCAGGTTGAGCCTTCTGACTGTCCTGGGGTTGATTCTGTGGTGGATAGGTTGCAGCAGATTTGGAACCACGTGGTGGACAATTTGACGTTGTCACAAGAGAAGGCTCAGCGCTTTGCTAACCGCCGTCGCTGTGTGGGTCCCCGACTTCGTGTGGGGGATTTGGTATGGTTGTCTTCTCGTTATGTTCCGATGAAGGTTTCCTCTCCTAAGTTCAAGCCTCGTTTCATCGGTCCTTATAAGATTTTGGAAATCCTCAACCCTGTGTCATTTCGTTTGGACCTCCCAGCATCATTTGCCATTCACAATGTGTTCCATAGGTCATTGTTGCGGAGATATGTGGTGCCTGTGGTTCCTTCTGTTGATCCTCCTGCTCCGGTCTTGGTCGAGGGAGAATTGGAGTATGTGGTGGAGAAGATCTTGGATTCTCGTGTTTCGAGACGAAGGCTTCAGTACTTAGTTAAATGGAAGGGCTATGGTCAGGAGGATAATTCCTGGGTTGTCGCCTCTGATGTCCATGCGGCCGATTTGGTTCGTGCCTTTCATTCGGCTCGTCCTGATCGGCCTGGGGGCACTGGTGAGGGTTCGGTGACCCCTCCTCAAGAGGGGGGTACTGTTGTGAATTCCGTCTGGGCTCCCTCTGGTGGCCTTTAGCGATACTGCGGGTCTGGAGCTGGGCTCAGCTGCCTCATTTTCTGTTATGCTGGTTCCTATTTAACTCCACCTGGACCTTTACTTGTTGCCTGCTGTCGTTGTATTCAGTACTGGTTCTGACCTCTCCTGGATTTCCCTGGTGACCTGTCTCTTTCTGAGAAGCTAAGTCTTGCTAGTTCTTTTTGCTCATTGTTTCCTTGAAAATGTTTCTCAGTATATGATTTGTTCAGTCCAGCTTGCTTATATGTGATTTTTCACTTGCTGGTAGCTCTGGGGTGCAGAGTGCGCCCCTCACATCGTGAGTCGGTGTGGGGGTTCTTGTACTTTCTGCGTGGATTGTTTTTGATAGTTTTTGTACCGACCGCACAGATCCCTTGCTATTTTCTGTCTATTTAGTGTTAGCGGGCCTCATTTGCTTAAACCTGTTTTTCATTCCTACGTTTGTATTTTCCCCTTAACTCACCGTTATTATTTGTGGGGGGCTGTCTAAACTTTGGGGGTTATTTCTCTGAGGCAAGTGAGGCTTTGCTTTCTCTCTAGGGGTAGCCAGTTTCTCAGGCTGTGAAGAGGCGTCTAGGTTTTTAGGTAACGCTCCACGGCTGCCTTTAGTGTGTGTGGATAGGATCAGGATTGCGGTCGGTATAGTTCCCACATCCCCGGAGCTTGTCCAACTATTCAGGTTTACCTATCAGGTCAGTTTGGTGATCCTACCACCGGATCATAACAGCTGACCGCGACAAAATGCAACATGTTACGTTCAGCGCAGGTCGATGCAGTGGGCGGGGCTTAACAGAGGGACTCCGCCGTCCTCCGCAAAGCCCTCGTCCGCAAATGTGAAACTAGCCTAAGACATCGGATCACATATATCAGGGTGTCACTTTATTCAGCCTCCTATGACCTGTGTGCCCACATAGACGGCTTAGGAGGGACGATCCTACTGACTGATTCCCTTTAATTCCATTTGCCTGTTCCCCTGAATCACGGGGCCACAGCTTCTTCTGATCTGAGGGCCACATTGTCATATTGAATGACTTCCAAGTGCTGCAATAAAACACAAAGGCCCCATTTATTACTGTTTTTTTGGTGTGAATATGCCTTAGGCTGGGGTCACACTTGCGAGTGCAATGCGAGAAACTCACACGAGTCTCTCTCCTCAATAGCAGGCACTCGGGACCGCAGCGTGCGGCTGCATAGAAATACAGGCAACTGAATGCTCCGGTCCCGAGTGCCGGCTATTGATGCGATAGTCTCCTGTGAGTTTCTCGCATTGCACTCGCAAGTGTGAACCCAGCCTAAGCCCTGAAAGGTGGTAGCCGTATCTTATATCGGCCAAAACACTTTAATTTGTGGCTTTTGATTTGTGTCAAATTCATCAAACATTTTTTTTTTTTAGATTTTAAAGGAACCTAGTGTCATGTGGAGCCAGATATGACTGCACCACGCTCCGTGCTCGCCCACCCCTCCTACTGTGCAGTGTGTAAGGCTATGTGCACACGCTGCGGATGCACAGCTGCGGGTCCGCAGCAGCTTTCCATGCGGAGTACAGTACAATGTAAACCTATGGGAAACGAAATCCGCAGTGCCCATGCTGTGGAAAAAAACGCGCAGAAACGCAGCGGTTTACATTCCGCAGCATGTCAATTCTTTGTGCGGATTCCGCTGCGGGTTTACACCTGCTCCAATAGAAAACTGCAGGTGAAAACCCGCAGCGGAATCCGCAATAGAAACCGCGATAAATCCGCAGGATAAACCGCAGCTGTTTTGCCCTGCGGATTTATCAAATCTGCTGCGGAAAAATCTGCAGCCCTCACACATACGTGTGCACATACCCTTAGTCTTCACCCCCCTGACATGGAAAGTATGGTGTGCAGCAGGTGGGGGGCTGCACACACCCCTGCTCCAAATGCAGTGTCGGAGGGCAAGTGTGAACGCAGCCTTATATATTTAGGCTATGTTCACACGCTGCGGATTTTGCTGCGGATCTGCAGCGTTTCCACAGTTGCGGGTCCGCAGCAGTTTCCCATGCGTTTACAGTACAATGTAAAGCTATGGGAAATGCAATCTGCAGTGCACATGCTGCGAAAAAAACGCGCGGAAACGCTGTTTACATTCCGCAGCATGTCAATTCTTTGTGCGGATTCCACAGCGGTTTACACCTGCTCCACAATAGGAATCCACACAAAATCCGCAGGAAATCCCCAGGTACAACACAGCGCCTTTTACCTTCGGTTTTCACAAAGCTGCTGCGGAAAAATCCGCAGACCTCAAGAATACGTGTACACATACCCAAAGGGTTTATTCTCACCTTTCCTAGTGAATTTATACCACAACAAACTTACTATGACTGTATGGCAGTACGTGTCCGCCATTGTCAGTGTGCGCAGGTCTGCGCTCATCTAGGATTTTGTAAATCAGCGTTATTGCTGTGAGTACAGCACTGAGGTGTAAACTGCAAATAAACTGAGGTACAGCACAGGTTGGGTGGTGCTACAGCAAATCAGCACTGTGGGCAGAACTACAAGTCCCAGAGTGCATCAAAAGCGCAGACTGCACATGCGCGGACCGCAGCTGTGATGTTTATGTAATAGGAGGAGGCAGCAGGTGAGGCCTAGCGCGAGCTCACTGTCACAGCGATTCTCATTGGTTACACGTCTGGCCGGGGCGGGGCCTGGTCTCCTGCGGTCACCTCTACTCAGCGGTGTTAGCAAGTGAGCTACATAGCGCATACTGATTGGCTGCGACGTTTTCATGACGTCAGTGGACCCCGTCAGCTGTCTCTTGTCACCCGACTGCGCAGTAGTTTGGCTTCAAGTCTGAGCAGTGCAGACGTGGGCACAGGACGGCCGCCAGGTGGGTGAGGACTGTGTGTACGGGGGGCTGCACACTTACTGTGTGTGTACAGGGGGCTGCACTGACTGCTTCACACTTACTGTGTGTGTACAGGGGGCTGCACTGACGGCTGCACACTTACTGTGTGTGTGTACAGGGGGCTGCACTCTTACTGTGTGTGTACAGGGGGCTGCACTGACGGCTGCACACTTACTGTGTGTGTGTACAGGGGGCTGCACTCTTACTGTGTGTGTACAGGGGGCTGCACTGACGGCTGCACACTTACTGTGTGTGTACAGGGGGCTGCACTGACGGCTGCACACTTGCTGTGTGTGTACAGGGGGCTGCACTGACGGCTGCAGACTTACTGTGTGTGTACAGGGGGCTGCACTGACGGCTGCAGACTTACTGTGTGTGTACAGGGGGCTGCACTGACGGCTGCAGACTTACTGTGTGTGTACAGGGGGCTGCACTGATGGCTGCAGACTTACGGTGTGTGTACAGGGGGCTGCACTGACGGCTGCACACTTACTGTGTGTGTACAGGGGGCTGCACTGACGGCTGCACACTTACTGTGTGTGTACACGGGGCTGCACTGACGGCTGCACACTTACTGTGTGTGTACAGGGGGCTGCACTGACGGCTGCACACTTGCTGTGTGTGTACAGGGGGCTGCACTGACGGCTGCAGACTTACTGTGTGTGTACAGGGGGCTGCACTGACGGCTGCAGACTTACTGTGTGTGTACAGGGGGCTGCACTGACGGCTGCAGACTTACTGTGTGTGTACAGGGGGCTGCACTGATGGCTGCAGACTTACGGTGTGTGTACAGGGGGCTGCACTGACGGCTGCACACTTACTGTGTGTGTACAGGGGGCTGCACTGACGGCTGCACACTTACTGTGTGTGTACACGGGGCTGCACTGACGGCTGCACACTTACTGTGTGTGTACAGGGGGCTGCACTGACGGCTGCACACTTACTGTGTGTGTACACGGGGCTGCACTGACGGCTGCACACTTACTGTGTGTGTACAGGGGGCTGCACTGATGGCTGCACACTTACTGTGTGTGTACAGGGGGCTGCACTGACGGCTGCACACTTACTGTGTGTGTACAGGGGGCTGCACTGACGGCTGTAGACTTACGGTGTGTGTACAGGGGGCTGCACTGACGGCTGCAGACTTACGGTGTATGTACAGGGGGCTGCACACTTACTGTGTGTGTACAGGGGGCTGCACTGACGGCTGCACACTTACTGTGTGTGTACAGGGGGCTGCACTGACGGCTGCACACTTACTGTGTGTGTACAGGGGGCTGCACTGATGGCTGCAGACTTACGGTGTGTGTACAGGGCGCCGGTTATTCCAGCAGGCCAATATACATTGACTTCCGTTTACAGTATAGTAAGTAGCTGACTGGTGCAGGTTATGTCATTTCTGTACTAAGTTACTGCCCTGCATCTGGGAGGACATGCTGGGATCTGTAGTCCTTCTATATCTTCCTTCCGGCAAAACCCTTGTCCCATTGCTGAGTTTCTCCAAAATTTTCATCACCTACTGAGGCTATAGAACAAATTTGACCGCAGCGACCTGGGCATCACATGTGCGTGTGTTATGGTGCTGAAGAGCCTGCGATGGCCGTTGCATTGTTGGTGATTTTGCTGGTACCTGGATGCCGATATTCGCTCCCCGGCACACAATGTGGGGTCCTGGCCCTTGTGGGCGCTCCACTTTAATCTGTGGCTCCTAAGGAGCTGTCCCACTTAGAAGAACACTATTCTGGGCTTCACATCACACGAGTTTGTTTTTCCAGTTTTTCTTTTGTGTGTTTTGGTCAATAAATTCATCTAATTTCAAAAAATAACAATAATGTATGACACTGGCACAGAACGAACCCATCCGTGTGCACGGGCCCTGGTGCCGACTGCGGTTTTACCTTTGTGGGAAGATCTAAACTGATTCTGGAAAGACGCGCCACATGTCCGGTTACGCAGGGCAGCCGGAGGCGGCCCTGCACGCATGGTGGAGATGGGATTTCATGAAATTCCCTCCACTATGCTGAAACATCTGGCCGCAGCGGCTGTACACAGCGTCCAACCTGCAGCGTTTACTGACCGTGAGAACATGCCCTTAGCTCAATCTGGTGGCAGACTCTGTAATGCTCATCATTCTTCTTCGAACAGATTATAAGTTTTTTGGAGTTTTTTGTAGCCCAAAATACATACAGGGGCTGGAACTGTTGCATACTGCACCACATGGCCGCACTCTTAGGCTACGTTCACATTTGCGTTGTGCGCCGCAGCGTCGGCGCCGCAACGCACAACGCAAACAAAAACGCAGTTGCGTTATGAACAAAAAAACGCAGCGTTTTGCGCCGCATGCGCCCCCCCAAAGTCTAGACAATTTTTGCAATTTTTTTGGAAAACGCATGCGTCGTACAACGCACCACGACGCAAGTACTTGCGTCGTCTGCGTTGTCAATGCAAATCAATGGGAAAAAAGGCGCATCGACGACGCAAAAGGCTACGTTCACATTTGCGTTGTGCGCCGCAGCGTCGTCGCCGCACCAAAACGCATGCGTCGTGCGGCCCTATCTTTAACATTGGGGCCGCATGGCGCCGCATGTACATGCGTTGTCATGCGTTTTGGTGCGTCGTACGCCGCATGCGGCGTTAGGGCGCACCTGTCAGGGCGCGGCAAACGCAACATGTTGCATTTTTTTTGCGGCGCCGACTTTTTAAAAAACGCATGCGTCGTGTTTGCGTCGCTTTTGCGTCGTCGATGCGCCTTTTTTCCCATTGATTTGCATTGACAACGCAGACGACGCAAGTACTTGCGTCGTGGTGCGTTGTACGACGCATGCGTTTTCCAAAAAAATTGCAAAAATTGTCTAGACTTTGGGGGGGCGCATGCGGCGCAAAACGCTGCGTTTTTTTGTTCATAACGCAACTGCGTTTTTGTTTGCGTTGTGCGTTGCGGCGCCGACGCTGCGGCGCACAACGCAAATGTGAACGTAGCCAAAGCGACGCAAACACGACGCATGCGTTTTTTAAAAAGTCGGCGCCGCAAAAAAAATGCAACATGTTGCGTTTGCCGCGCCCTGACAGGTGCGCCCTAACGCCGCATGCGGCGTACGACGCACCAAAACGCATGACAACGCATGTACATGCGGCGCCATGCGGCCCCAATGTTAAAGATAGGGCCGCACGACGCATGCGTTTTGGTGCGGCGACGACGCTGCGGCGCACAACGCAAATGTGAACGTAGCCTTAATTCCTTTTTCCCAGCGTCTCAATTTCAGTGGTATCCCGAGGATGTAGATACAGCTTAATATTATGGTGGAATAAGGAGCTGTCTGCTCCCTCTTCCACCATTCAGCCTGTGCATCTGGGTCCCAATGGAGCAGGTGCAGATTGTGCCTGCTGCGCGGAGTCTCAGTCCGCAGAGACTGGAATAGCAGATCAGGGAAACTGGGCTGGGTGAAGCTGTACTTGGGGTCTCATATTGTGTCAGTGGGGCCATAATACTGTGTGGTGGGAAACGGGAGCACCATGATTTGGGCCCCTCTGGAGGATCACACTGTTTCGAGAGCTGTTAATCAAGGTACAAGGGGCTTATAAACAGGGGGCAATATGATTTACTGTTTTGATACATTTTCTAAAAAAAAAACCACCGTAAATTATATGGCTTTTATGAGCTCCTTTTTTATTCTGTCTTGGAGATTTTTTCACAAACTGTATTCCCCCTACTCTTTGTTTTTGTATGTTTGTAGTGCTTTTTGAATATACGAATAAAGATTTTCCTATATATTTTTTTTTGTAATATTGCAAGTATCATTTAGTTTTCTTTATACATGGGTTACCGGTGCTATATATTAGGCCGGCGTCACACTCGGCGTAAGACAATACGGTCCGTTTTTTACGTCCGTACTACGGCCGTAATACGGAGAAATGTTCCCAAAATATTGATCCGTAGTCAGGGTGTGTCAGCGTATTTTGCGCATGGCATCCTCGGTATGTAATCCGTATGGCATCTGTACTGCGAGATTTTCGCGCAGGCTTGCAAAACCGACATCTAATGGATTTATGTGCTCAAATGTTCGGGAAAACATATATACAGTGTATATATATATATATATATATATATATATATATATATATATATATATATATATATATATATATATATATATATATATATATATATATATATATATATATATATATATATATATATATATATATATATATATATATGTCATTGAGACACATATATATATATTCTGTATTTAGATTTCATTCAGCGCGATATCTGTGAACAGCCGGTAATTCAATTACCGGCTTTTCATTTCTCCTGCACAAACCCGACAGGATATGAGACATGGTTTTCATACAGTAAACCATCTCATATCCCCTTTTTTTTTGCATATTCCACACTACTAATGTTAGTAGTGTGTATGTGCAAAATTTCAGCGCTGTAGCTGCTGAAATAAAGGGTTAAATGGCGGAAAAAATTGGCGTGGGCTCCCGCGCAATTTTCTCCGCCAGAATGGTAAAGCCAGTGACTGAGGGCAGATATTAATAGCCAGGAGAGGGTCCATGGTTATTGCCCCCCCCCCGTGGCTAAAAACATCTGCCCCCAGCCACCCCAGAAAAGGCACATCTGGAAGATGCGCCTATTCTGGCACTTGGCCACTCTCTTCCCACTCCCTGTAGCGGTGGGATATGGGGTAATGAAGGGTTAATGCCACCTTGCTATTGGAAGGTGACATTAAGCCAGATTAATAATGGAGAGGCGTCAATTATGACACCTATCCATTATTAATCCAATTGTTGGAAAGGGTTAAAAAACACACACACACATGATTTAAAAGTATTTTAATAAAATAAACACAGCGGTTGTTGTAATAATTTATTGTTCTCTCAATCCATCAGGAACACCCTCGCTTGGAAAAATAATAAACGCACAAGATACATACCTTCTGGTGAACCGTCTCGTCCCACGAAGTAATCCATCTGAAGGGGTTAACTAATATTACAGGCAGGAGCCCTGCTAAATGCAGCTGTGCTCCGTGCCTGTAATCCCCGGGTGCTGAAAGGAAAGCAGTGATCTGTACTTACATTGAGTCGCGGTGATGCGCCCCTGCTGGATGTTCTCATGAACTGCAGCCTGGGAACTTTTTCCCACGCTCCAGGTCATATGAGGACATCCACCAGGGGGCGCATCACCGCGACTGAAGGAAATGTAGGTCAATGACCTACATTTCATTCATTTGCCGGGGATTACAGGCACGGAGCACCGCTGCATTTAGCAGGGCTCCTGCCTGTAATATTAGTTAATCCCTTCAGATGGATTACATCGTGGGACGAGACGGTTCACCAGAAGGTATGTATCTTGTGCGTTTATTATTTTTCCAAGCGAGGGTGTTCCTGATGGATTGAGAGAACAATAAATTATTACACAACCGCTGTGTTTATTTCATTAAAATACTTTTAAATCATGTGTGTGTGTGTTTTTTAACCCTTTCCAACAATTGGATTAATAATGGATAGGTGTCATAATTGACGCCTCTCCATTATTAATCTGGCTTAATGTCACCTTACAATAGCAAGGTGGCATTAACCCTTCATTACCCCATATCCCACCGCTACAGGGAGTGGGAAGAGAGTGGCCAAGTGCCAGAATAGGCGCATCTTCCAGATGTGCCTTTTCTGGGGTGGCTGGGGGCAGATGTTTTTAGCCACGGGGGGGCCAATAACCATGGACCCTCTCCTGGCTATTAATATCTGCCCTCAGTCACTGGCTTTACCATTCTGGCGGAGAAAATTGCGCGGGAGCCCACGCCAATTTTTTCCGCCATTTAACCCTTTATTTCAGCAGCTACAGCGCTGAAATTTTGCACATACACACTACTAACATTAGTAGTGTGGAATATGCAAAAAAAAAAGGGGATATGAGATGGTTTACTGTATGTAAACCATGTCTCATATCCTGTCGGGTTTGTGCAGGAGAAATGAAAAGCCGGCAATTGAATTACCGACTTTTCACTAACACCGCTGCGTATTTCTCGCAAGTCACACTGCAGGTCCGTGTGGAATCCGTATTTTTCTCGCCCCCATAGACTTTCATTAGCGATTTTTTTGCGCAATACGCTGACAAACGCAGCATGCTGCGATTTTGTACGGCCGTAGAAAGCCGTATAATACTGAACCGTAATATACGGCTAATAGGAGCAGCCTCATTGAGAATAATTGTGCCGTATGTAATGCGAGTTTTACGGACGTAGTTTCTGCGCTCTTACGTCCGTAAAACTCGCCAGTGTGACGCCGGCCTTATACACCCCTTCCTTTCTATTTTTGTTTTGGGTAGCATGGTGGCTCAGTGGTTAGCACTTTTGTTTTGCAGTGGTGGGCTCGCATCCCACCAAGGACGACATCTACAAAGAGTCTGTATGTTCTCCCCATGTTTGGGTGGGTTTCCTCCGTGCACTCCAGTTTCCTCCCAGACTGAAAAGACATACTGATAGGGAATCTAGATTGTGAGCCCCAATGGGGACAGTGCCAATGTTTGTAAAGCGTGGTGGAATTAATAGCGCTATATAAATAAATAGTCTACTACTGATGAGAATAAATGTATAATATGTCCTATCCCAATGTGGATTATCAGTAGCAGCCAGATGACCTTCTAAATTCTGCTTGATAATAAGCAATAAAATTACTAATACAAAATAACATGTTAATATTGAGCAGAACTAATTTCGCCCTGTTAATTCGGCCGTCCACATCAGTCGTGGTCTGGTGAAATTTAATTGACCACTCATGGTCAGGACTATAATGACTTCGCAGTTCTAATGTTCTTATAATGTCAGATTAAAATACCTGTCATTTTATATTATGCCAAACATTGTTTTCCAATTTCTGACAATATTGTTAGTTCATGTCCCAGTGTATCTCAACTCCAGTCCTTAAGAGCCACCAACAGGTCAAGTTCTCAGGATTTCCTTAGTATTGCACAAGTGATAATTTCATCACCTGCTCAAGCATTAATTCCATCACCTAAGGAAATCCTGAAAACATGACCTGTTGGTGGGTCTTGAGGACTGAAGGTGAGAAACGCTGTCCTAGACTGTTTGGGGCAAGCAACCTGCCAAAGCATAACCTGCAGGTACAGTCCTAGGAAGTCTGGACAATCCCATTAGTTTGAGTGCACCCTTCCCTGCTCCCAGATTCCTACCCAGGACTAACAATAGAATAAAAGGGTCCTGGCATCAATGCTCTGGTGACAGTTGTACATAGCAGCGCTCTGTCTCCTCGGGATCTGTGCTATCAGGAGCTGGCTCACATCCAGACTGGCGCGGATGGTGACATGAACTTGTCCTCTGCAGCAGTTGTGGGGTGCAGGGCTTTGGTTAGAAATGTGGGACCCCATGAATAGAATTAAAGTGTCATAGTAGCGCTGCATCTTCATGTGGATGTTTGAAGTCTCAGTTTCTTCTCGTCTGTCTCCGCCAGGCTTGTGCACCGCTAATAGGTGCTGTCACACTTCCTGCCTCACTGCGTGTAATCAGGCAGGTCACTTGAGGTTGGTAACTCGTGTGCTGCCAGGCAGGAGGGCAGCGGGATTACAATTCCTTTTGCTTCTCCCTTTTGTCCTTGGTAATTTTGGATGCAGGTTCATTTAGTGTTTGCACGATCAAACCATTCAGTGTTCATCCATGTTTTGCCTTGAAAAAACGTATCTTATCGGTGACATTCTTCCACTAATAATATTAAGGATTACACCCTTCTCTTTCTTTCCTTGAGATGGCTAAAGGAAAATGTACGTAAAAAAACTGTCTGTGTATATGTAATGGCACAAAAGTAAATGCATTTTATTGGGATTGTATGTGATATACTAACATAAAGTAGCAGGTATGTGAAGGGTAATAAAGGAAATGATACAAAGTTTTCTAAATATCTTAAATCCAAACTCCTGCGTGTTTTTTTTTTTTTTTTTTTGTTTTGTTTTTTTTTAATTATTGCAGCAATGGAATCAGGGCTGCTGGCTGGCAAATTTGTTGGCTTGGGGGCAATCACAAAGCAGTGACCGTTTAGTTGTGGGGCCCATCTTTAGCCTGCTCATCTCTGGCCGCTGCATTAAAACAGCAGCACATGTAACAAGCTTTAAATTATGGTGGATAGTACTTATGGTATTTTTCAGACTATAAGACCCACTTTTTTCCTCCAATTATGTGGTGGAAAATGGGGGTGCGACTTATAGTCCGGATGTACCGTTGCGACTTATAGTCCGGATGTACCGTTTCTGGCTGAGGTGAGGACGTGGCAGTGGTGGAGCAGCAGGTCTCAGGACACAGGAGCCGGCTGGCTGGAATGTTACTGGTTTTTTTTGTTTTTTTTTAGGGTTTGCATCAGTTCATGTAAAGAACATGCCTACCACTGTGAACATATTATTTTTTTTTTATTTTTTTTATTGTAACGCAAACAATAACATTCATCTTCCCCTCGACTCAGACAATTTTCCCTGTCCGTGCTGCTGGCAGACATCCCCACAGCTTGATGCAGCCACCACCATGTTTTACTGTGGGGATGATGTTCTTGGGGTGATGAGCTGTGTTGGTTTGGTGCCAGACATTGTTTAGTTCTGACTTAAGAAAATCTGTCTAATGCAGGACAATTATTTGAAAATATTTTTTTCTAAACCAGAGAAAAAGAAAAAAATCTAACCATGCCTAGTATGCAATAGTGTTTACTGTATGGATAATTTACAGTAAATTGCTTTATGGTAGATTTTATGGGATTACTTTTGTCACCAGCTTACTCTTCTTTCCCTCTTAGTCCATACTTCTAAGACCAACTGTACCTTTACTTGTGGTGTGTATATACCCTGAACTGTTAGGCCTCTTTCACATATGCGTCATGTGACGTACCTCGCAATCCGTTGTTTTGGGGAAAAAATGGATCCTGCAAATGTGCCCGCAGGATGCGTTTTTTTTCCCATAGACTTGTATTGCCGATGGATAACAACGTATGGCCATACGTCGCATCCGTCGTGCACTGGATGCGTCGAGATTTGGCGGACCGTTGGCATGAAAAAACGTTCAAGTGAACGTTTTTTCGTACGTCGCGTCCGCTATTTCCTACCGCGCATGCGCGGCCGGAACCCCTGCTCCCTCCTCCCTGGACTTTAGAATGGGCAGCGGATGCGTTGGAAAACTGTTGTATTTAAGTTCTTATTCAATGACTGCCGGAGTAGAGCTTTATATATGTTTATTATAAAGTTTTCACCATATAATAATGGTAACCCAGATGAATAGTATGAGCAGCCATGATATTTTATTTCTTCTTCCACATAGAAATTAAACATGTCTTCAGAAGCATGGACCCCCTCCGAAAGCGACTCCACATCATCGAAGCTGATTAAAAAGTCTAAGGAATCGCCCTTTGTCCCTATAGGTACAGTTTATTGTTTTTTGTTTGTTTGTGTTTGTAGCTTGTTAAATTTATTCTGCTTTTATTAATGGATACCGATGCAAATTAAAGTGAAATCAGATCCGATGATCGTTTAGGGTAGTTTTGTTAGATGCTGGATCGGAGAAGAACTTTGAACACTTTTGTAACGGGGTCTACCAAGCTGGGGTACCTCTTTAGTACCACCCCGTGTTTCAGGAGGTCCACTTTGTCTTTGGCTGGAGTCTGAATGAAGGACGCTCGCTGGAATTCCTTGATTACATGAGAGCATATAAAAGCTGACTGCTTCTCCACGTATTTCCAGTCTCACACACTTTATTCACAGAACACAGAATATATATCACAACTAGTGTTGAGCATTCCGATACCGCAAGTATCGGGTATCGGCCGATATTTGCTGTATCGGAATTCCGATACCGAGTTCCGATATTTTTGTGATATCGGAATCGGAAGTTCCAAGTGTATGGTTCCCAGGGTCTGGAGGAGAGGAGACTCTCCTTCAGGCCCTGGGATCCATATTCATGTAAAAAATAAAGAATTAAAATAAAAAATATGGATATACTCACCCATCCGGCGGCCCCTGGACCTTACCGATGTAACCGGCAGCCTCCGTTCCTAAGAATGAGGAGTTTAGGACCTGCGATGACGTCGCGGCTTGTGATTGGTCGCGTGAGCGGTCACATGACCAATCACAAGCCGCGACGTCATCGAAGGTCCTAAACTCCTCATTCTTAGGAACGGAGGCTGCCGGTTACATCGGTAAGGTCCAGGGGCCGCCGGACGGGTGAGTATATCCATATTTTTTACTTTAATTCTTTATTTTTTACATGAATATGGATCCCAGGGCCTGAAGGAGAGTTTCCTCTCCTTCAGACCCTGGGAACCATCCAGGATACCTTCCGATACTTGTGTCCCATTGACTTGCATTGGTATCGGGTATCGGCGATATCCGATATTTTTTGGATATCGGCCGATACCGATACCTTTGAGTATCGGAAGGTATTGCTCAACACTAATCACAACAGATACAGAGGGCAGGCCCATTCAAATGCGGCAGGCCAGACATACATTACAATAGCCGCAGGTGGCCGGAGCCTGCTGATATTTACTGTGGGAATTACAAAGGTGGGGGAGGTCAGAAGGGGGATAACTTGTCTCCTCTGCCCAGGGGCGCAGCCTGTGGGCTGATGCATTAGGGACATATATCTCACATGGAACCTATTATATATACAAATAACTGCATAACATATTCTGGGTGCTGGGGGATTCTGTAACAACTTTAGTGGTTAGCTTTGGTTTGTACATACGGGCACTCATGTATTAGAGCAGTGTTTCTCAACTCCAGTCCTCAAGAACCCACAACAGGTCATGTTTTCAGGATTTCCTTAGTATTGCATAGGCGATGAAATTATCAGCTGTGCAATACTAAGGAAATCCTGAAAACATGACCTGTTGTGGGATCTTGAGGACTGGAGTTGAGAAACACTGTATTAGAGAATCGTACCCAAGTTGCATAATTGCTCTATTCCCTTGTAGCAGCTCATGCTTGCAAATGGTTAAAATTGTAGAGTGCTTTAAAAAAAGAAAAAAAAAAAAAAGTAACTTTTCAATATATTATTTAAAATCCTCTGTTATTAAATGGAGAAATGAGTGTACTTATAATCTCGTTTCTAAAAGAAACACTTTTAATCACCCGAGGTCTGTGCTGCGGATTACATACACTAAACTAGACAGCGTCTTGTATGTCATTCTTAGCTGCCATCTTCATCATAGGAGCGAGCGTTGTACAATTCTATTGCACTCGCCACCTGCACTGAAGACAGAAGCTTAGCAGCAGAAGCAGGACTTGGCTTAGTATATTGCAGAACACACCTCAGGTGGTCCAAACTGCTACTAGACAGCATAAACCTGTAAGGCTATGTTCACTGGATATTTTTTTCAGGTGTTTTTGAGCTGGTCTGTTCTATAGAATGCCTGAAAAAGTGCTTGCCAGGTTCTTCCTTTTTATTTCTGTTGAAATTCAAATTAATTCTTTATAATAGAAGTTAATAACAAGCCTAAAAATAAAGAAAACAAAAAGTATTTGAGATATCTGGGCGTCTTTTAGGGCATTCTGTAACAGCTTTTGAGACGTTTTTGCATAAAAAAAAATATTAGTGTTACCAGAAAAATATTTAGAATTGAGAGTCCTCAGTGGTTGATACTTTTTAATGGCTAACTGAAAAGATGGTAACAAATTACAAGCTTTCGAGACTACTCAAGTCTCTTCATCAGGCATAGACTAATACAAAATCTGAAGAAACACATACTTATACACAATACAGCAAAAAAAATTGCAATAGATAAGACAAGTGACGTGAAGGAGAACTAGCATTATGGGAGAGGGATAAACAATTGTGGCCATAAATATTGGAACAGTTCATAGATAAGGAGTATGAAAGTTTTATTGTCCTCCGATTGGGGCCTGGTTCTGTGTTGTGATGCCCCCACAAGGTCTGAGAAACAAATTCCTTAATTGATGTAAAAAGACAACTGGCCAACGTTACCAGTGCAGCTTTTGCTAGCAATGGAGGGGCAAAATCCTGGTCTTTCTGACAATTCTGCAGAGCCATCCGTTGATCAAGTGAGTGAAGTCAAGGGGCAGATGTCACCTTTCTTATTCTCTCCGATGGCTATATTGTATTTCAAGGAGATCCTAAAAAAACTAATTCAGCTGATAGGAAGAGGGTTAAGAGATGTGCCACTTGTAGCATTAAATTGCCAGAAGCAAACCGCTATGTATTTCCAAAATAGTTAAGGATGAACATTCCCCTTTCATGGCCAATATAAGAACAATTATTAGCGAGAGAGTCCAAAACACTATATCTGGCCTTGTCTCGTCTTTCTCCCCAGTCTCCACCTAGTTATAAGTGACTAGAGTGAATAGAGTTGAGCAAATTTTTCAAAATTCGGTTCCGATTTATGATTGACAACAAATATTGTTTTTGCAATATTCACCAAACACAGCCGAATGTCATTGGAGTAAATCGGAGTAGAAATGAACAAAGATTACTTTCTGTTAATGATCTTTAAAAACTTTTAAATAAAAATTATAGTTTAAAAAAACAAAAGCATACTGTACACAAAAAGTCGTTTGTGGGTGGGAAGATTGGATAGCAACAAACTATATAAAGTGCCAGTGCTTATATAGGTAGTAACCCAATGCTACATGTCTTCATCTAGATCAGGGGTGGAGAACCTCAGGCCCCCGGGCCATTTACGGCCCTCGATGACCTTTTATCAGGCCCCCGGGCAGATTCCCAGGGTCCGCATTCTTGTGCAGGGAGCTGTATTTTGATTGCTACCAGCTCATTAATATCTTCTTGCTCTGTGAGCAGACACACGCAGTTTTTACTACTAAACACTGAAGGACATGCAATGAAAGATTACGTCCTGATACCAGTGCCAGAGTCAGGATGTACTTTATGGGCAGAGTTTGTACTTCCCCCGAAGGATCGTATAAATATCCAAACGGCCCTTACTAGAAAAAAGATTCCCCACCCCTGATCTAGATAAACCACTAATGTCCATCACTCCATTTATTTATAATCATATCATTGAGACTTGATTCTGGCACTGGTGTCAGGACGTACTTTCATCGCACGTGCCTCAGCATTCAGTAGTGAATACTGTGTGCAAGTGCTCACAGAGCAAGAAGAAATTTGAAGGATTTTCCAGCCCAAGCACTGTGGTCTCTGGGAATCTGCCCGGGGACCAAAGAAAAGGTCATAGCGGGCCATTTACGGCCAGTAGGTCTGAGGTTTCCCACCCCTGCTTTAACTAATCCTCCTTGGATTGGAAGATTCGTGAAAGCTATCCACAGACTTGGGCCCATAATTTAAAGTTCCATCCCTACATGGGATCTCCCCCTAGTCCTGAATGCACTTTATTAAATTCCATATGAGCCTCTGGAGGACGCAAATATAATATCTCTAAACCTGAAGACTGCCTTCCTGGTGGCAATCACAACGGCAAGGCATGTAGAGGAAATTCAGGCCTTGTCCATCAGAGATCCATATCTGAAAGTTCTAGAGGACTCTATCATACTCGAGTTGGATCCAGTGTTCTTGCCTAAAGTAGTGACGAGCTTTCATATGAATCGAAATATCATTTTACCCTCCTTCTGAAAGAACCATAAAAATCAGCAGGAACTTTCCTTTCATTCCTTGTATGCAAGAAGAGCGATTCTATGGTACATGAAAGGTTAGCAAATGGATTCAAACCTCTTCATTCAATTTTGGGGACAGAACAAAGAAAAGAAAACTTCAAGATCTATTCTGGCAAAGTGGATACAATCTGCAATCCGTGTAGCCTACTCCTTCAGTGGAAGTCAAGGTCCATTCAACAAGAGCAATCTCTACTTTATGGACCGATTGAGCACAGGCTTCGGCCGGCGTCACACTGGCGAGTTTTACGGACGTATGAGCACAGAAAATACACCCGTAAAATACCCATTACACACGGCCCAATGATTCCCTATGTCCCAGCTCCTATCAG
The DNA here is from genome assembly GCF_051348905.1 of Ranitomeya variabilis. Lineage (NCBI taxonomy): Eukaryota > Metazoa > Chordata > Amphibia > Anura > Dendrobatidae > Ranitomeya > Ranitomeya variabilis. The sequence goes on from NC_135234.1 coordinate 657,890,915, forward strand.
CCGTATTTTACTCATCCGTAATATACGGTCTTGTACGGCCGTAGAAAATCGCAGCATGCTGCGTTTGTCACCGTATTGCGCAAAAAAAATCGCCAATGAAAGTCTATGGGGGCGAGAAAAATACGGATTACACACGGACCAGCAGTGTGACTTGCGAGAAATACGCAGCAGTGTTCTATAGAAAAGCCGGTAATTCAATTGCCGGCTTTTCATTTCTCCTTCCCAAACCCGACAGGATATGAGACATGGTTTACATACAGTAAACCATCTCATATCCCTTTTTTTTTTTTTTTTGCATATTCCACACTACTAATGTTAGTAGTGTGTATGTGCAAAATTTGGCCGCTGTAGCTTGTAAAATAAAGGGTTAAATCGCGGAAAAAATTGGCGTGGGCTCCCGCGCAATTTTCTCCGCCAGAGTGGTAAAGCCAGTGACTGAGGGCAGATATTAATAGCCTAGAGAGGGTCCATGGTTATTGGCCCCCCCCTTTCTAAAAACATCTGCCCCCAGCCACCCCAGAAAAGGCACATCTGGAAGATGCGCCTATTCTGGCACTTGGCCTCTCTCTTCCCATTCCCGTGTAGCGGTGGGATATGGGGTAATGAAGGGTTAATGTCACCTTGCTATTGTAAGGTGACATTAAGCCAGATTAATAATGGAGAGGCGTCAATTATGACACCTATCCATTATTAATCCAATAGTACGAAATGGTTAATAAAACACACACATTATTACAAAGTATTTTAGTGAAATAAAGACACAGGGTGTTGTAATATTTTATTAGACTCTTAATCCACCTGAAGACCATCGTCCTGAAACAAAGTTAAAAAAACAAACAACAATATTGCATACCTTCCGTCATTATGTCCCACGATGTAAATCCATCTGAAGGGGTTAAATCATTTTACAGCCAGGAGCTGTGCTAATGCAGCTGTGCTCCTGCCTGTAAAACCCCGGGTACTGAATGGAAAGCAGGGTGATCTGTAGTTACCTTGAGTTGCGGTGATGCGCCCTCTGCTGGATGTCCTCATGAACGGAGCCTTGGAAAAGTTCCCACGCTCGAGTTCATATGAGGACATCCAGCAGAGGGCGGCTCAAGGTAACTACAGATCACCCAGCTTTCCATTCAGTACCCGGGATTTTACAGGCACAAGCGAGTGCTTTAGCACAGCTCCTGGCTGTAAAATGATTTAACCCCTTCAGATGGATTTACATCGTGGGACATAACGACGGAAGGTATGGAATATTGTTGTTTGTTTTTTTAACTTTGTTTCAGGACGATGGTCTTCAGGTGGATTAAGAGTCTAATAAAATATTACAACAACATGTGTCTTTATTTCATTAAAATACTTTGTAATCGTGTGTGTGTTTTTATTAACTATTTCGTACTATTGGATTAATAATGGATAGGTGTCATAATTGACGCCTCTCCATTATTAACCTGGCTTAATGTCACCTTACAATAGCAAGGTGACATTAACCCTTCATTACCCCATATCCCACCGCTACACGGGAGTGGGAAGAGAGTGGCCAAGTGCCAGAATAGGCGCATCTTCCAGATGTGCCTTTTCTGGGGTGGCTGGGGGCAGATGTTTGTAGCCAGGGGGGGGTCCTATAACCATGGACCCTCTCTAGGCTATTAATATCTGCCCTCAGTCACTGGCTTTACCGCTCTGGCGGAGAAAATTGCGCGGGAGCCCACGCCAATTTTTTCCGCCATTTAACCCTTTATTTTACAAGCTACAGCGCCCAAATTTTGCACATACACACTACTAACATTAGTAGTGTGGAATATGCAAAAAAAGGATATGAGATGGTTTACTGTATGTAAACCATGTCTCATATCATGTCAGGTTTGGGAAGAAGAAATGAAAGGCCGGCAATTGAACTACCGGCTTTTCACATATATCGCGCTGAATTAAATATAAATACAGAATATATATATATATATATATATATATATATATATATATATATATATATACACACACACACACACACACACACACACACACACACACACACACACACACACACACACACACACACACACACACACACACACACACACACACACACACACACACACATATATATATATATATATATATATATATATATATATATATATATAGTGCCTAAAAGTAGTATTCAACCCCCTGCAGGTTTAATAAGATGCAAATAGGTTAGAGCCTTCAAACAAGAGCAGGATTTATTAACAGATGCATAAATCTTACAAACCAAAAAGTTTTGTTGCTCAGTTAAATTTTAAACATAAAAGTGTGGGTCAATTATTATTCAACCCCTAGGTTTAATATTTTGTGGAATAACCTTTGTTTGTAATTACAGCTAATAATCGTCTTTTATAAGACCTGATCAGGCCGGCACAGGTGTCTGGAGTTATCTTGGCCCACTCCTCCATGCAGATCTTCTCCAAGTTATCTAGGTTCTTTGGGTGTCTCATGTGGACTTTAATCTTGAGCTCCTTCCACAAGTTTTCAATTGGGTTAAGGTCAGGAGACTGACTAGGCCACTGCAACACCTTGATTTTTTGCCTCTTGAACCAGGCCTTGGTTTTCTTGGCTGTGTGCTTTGGGTCGTTGTCTTGTTGGAAGATGAAATGACGACCCATCTTAAGATCCTTGATGGAGGAGCGGAGGTTCTTGGCCAAAATCTCCAGGTAGGCCGTGCTATCCATCTTCCCATGGATGCGGACCAGATGGCCAGGCCCCTTGGCTGAGAAACAGCCCCACAGCATGATGCTGCCACCACCATGCTTGACTGTAGGGATGGTATTCTTGGGGTCGTATGCAGTGCCATCCAGTCTCCAAACGTCACGTGTGGTTGGCACCAAAGATCTCGATCTTGGTCTCATCAGACCAGAGAACCTTGAACCAGTCAGTCTCAGAGTCCTCCAAGTGATCATGAGCAAACTGTAGACGAGCCTTGACATGACGCTTTGAAAGTAAAGGTGTACCTTACGGGCTCGTCTGGAACGGAGACCATTGCGGTGGAGTACGTTACTTATGGTATTGACTGAAACCAATGTCCCCACTGCCATGAGATCTTCCCGGAGCTCCTTCCTTGTTGTCCTTGGGTTAGCCTTGACTCTTCGGACTAGCCTGGCCTCGGCACGGGAGGAAACTTTCAAAGGCTGTCCAGGCCGTGGAAGGCTAACAGTAGTTCCATAAGCCTTCCACTTCGGGATGATGCTCCCAACAGTGGAGACAGGTAGGCCCAACTCCTTGGAAAGGGTTTTGTACCCCTTGCCAGCCTTGTGACCCTCCATGATCTTGTCTCTGATGGCCTTGGAATGCTCCTTTGTCTTTCCCATGTTGACCATGTTTGAGTGCTGTTCACAAGTTTGGGGAGGGTCTTAAATAGTCAGAAAAGGCTGGAAAAAGAGATAATTAATCCAAATATGTGAAGCTCATTGTTCTTTGTGCCTGAACTACTTCTTAATACTTTAGGGGAACCAAACAGAATTCTGGTGGGTTGAGGGGTTGAATAATAAATGACCCTCTGAAAAGACTTTTCACTATTTAAAAAAAAAATAAACAAAGAAATAACATTCTTTTTTGCTGCAGTGCATTTCACACTTCCAGGCTGATCTACAGTCCAAATGTCACAATGCCAAGTTAATTCCAAATGTGTAAACCTGCTAAATCTGCAGGGGGTTGAATACTACTTGTAGGCACTGTGTAATAAATATAAATATATATATATATATATATATATTATACTGTATATATGTTTTAACACGAACATTTGAGCCCATAAATCCATTAGAAGTCGGTTTTGCAAGCCTGCGAAAAAATCTCGCAGTACGGATTGTCAAGGTGAAAATATATTTCTTATATACCTTTTATACTTTTATAAATCTTTATACACTTTTTGTACTGCTATACTTTTATACTGTGAAACAATAAGTTTTTCCTATCTGTTAGTTAATGATTTAAAATGGCTGCCAGGCAGTTTCGTTTCTGGTTTGTGTCTGGAGGGATGAATCATTTCTTTGGAAACGAAACTAAAAGAATGATAAGAAGAGGAGGAATTCACCAGGAGACGTTCGACGAATCAGAGACTGAGCACTAGATGTATGCTGCTTAAACCCCACCCATTGCATTCCCTTTTTAGTACTATGTATTGAAGAATAAAGCACAGTTGCTGCTCAGCTCCTCACTGAGGTGATCGCAAGAGCATCAGCAAAGATTGAATCAGCTACGTGTCTGAATCATTTCTTTTTCCGGTACCAGAAGTTCTGCGCTCACATTACAATTTGGAATGACTGGTGAATGAGGATTAATTGTCGTTATTACGACCCCGACAATTTTGGCGCGACCAACGGGGGGCGTGGCCAGCGATCCGAGACCCTCTGGACCCATGCCTGGATGTCTGTGGATGATACCCGTAGTGGCTGACCTCGAGGACTGATCACCCTCCGTACACGGTAAGTGGCGATCATGTACACTGTATATGTCACACTTGCTAGTGTCTCAGCCGTTATTGGTTTGTCTGTAGTCTCCTTGGGTCCGGGAGGTGAATGATCGAGTGGTGAGATCAAACGTGATCCTGTGCCACGCTCTGAACCAGCAACTGAGAGAATGTCGCATTCTGTGCGATCTCTGTACACCACACCTTCTCCACCGGTCATTGTACTCCATTCAACCATCCTACCTGTGACTATTGTCTAGTAGTGAAGTGGACTGAAAAATTGAGCCAGATTGTAGATTGTGGGGCAGCTTAGAGAAAGGGATAGGAGACGCAGCCTCTGTGATATTGTGCTGACAGGTAAATAAGGCGTTCCGTGAGGGGACCACCTGTCCAGGCAGGTAACTAAGGCGTTCCGTGAGGGGACCACCTGTCTAGTTAGGTAACTTAAGACGTTCCGTGAGGGGACCACCTATATTTTTGTGGAGGGGTCTCATTAGGAGGCTGCCTCCCGACTGTTTGGGATATCGTGGCAGGATAGTCTGTAATCACTGTGTTCAGGTTAGGGACAGGAAATATTGAGCGCGAGGCTCTTTTCCTAGTACGTCGAACGTGAGGCTCCGTACTGTGGAACTCAGCGTTGACGATCGCTGCCAGTGGTTTACTGCAGAAAACCATAGTATCCTGGGAGCCAAGCTGCGTATCTTAAAGCAGAAGAAGTCAGTGCCCCACAAGTTAGATGAGGATGCCGTGGAAGTCAAGACAATGGTCACGGGAGGGCAAGAGACAGTCAAGAAGCTTATCTGCGAGTTGCGCGAAGCTTAAAGAACAAAGGATGAAAATAGGTTGATGGAGAGGAAGGATCAGACAATGTAGAGCCCGTGTTTGGTTATAAAATGCCTTTGAACTGTGATGTTATAGATTGTAAAATGGCCGCCGTGCCACTGATGATGAAAATGCAGTCTCAGCCAGCGCCCTGTAATGACGGCGGAAAGAGATCTCCAGAAGTGTAGGGGTGTCCTGTTTGTGTTGTGCAGAATCCAACCTGGGCGGAGACCTGCCTTGTGTGTGTGTACGGACCGTCCTTGGGGCTCCGCCCAGACCACGGAGGATTATAGGAAAGTTTTGTTGAAATTAAGTCTGAAAACTGCTGCCGTTTGTGACTGTAGAAGATACGGAGCTGTGTGTCAGTGTTGTGTAGTATGGGGGAGGGGCAGCAGCAGACAGCTGCGAGATTTCTTTGTCAGTTTTCCTCTCTTTTCTACTTATCTACGCTACAAGCCGGAGAGAGGGGGGCAAGGTGCTGGGTTTCGTTTCTCCCTCTTGCGCTGTGGATTGCAGTGAAGGTTCTTATCTCCCTGTGTACTAGATGGGAGGGGCTGAGTGAATCCCTGCGCAACTTGCTTGCAATTTTTCCCCTCGGCGCTGCGGGCTACAGAAAGGGGGGGCTATGTATTGCATTCCAAAGTTTTCTCTGTCCTTGGTTTAGTAAAGACAAGGGGTTAAATCACTAGCCCCCACCTTTGCAGCTGCGAGATCAGTGTTTCTTATCTTCATGGGCAAACACCACTGCCCCCTCCTATTGTACATGCAAGTCCAGCTTCACATTCCAATACGCCTTTAACCCCGTATGGGAATTTCATTATCTCCCCAGCCCCGACATGCCAATTCTCAGATCAAGAGCTTGTTTTAATTAGAGTAGATGACAGACCCAATGAATATAGTCTTATAAAATCTATCCCTGTGGGACCTTTCCCTGAAGTTACTGCTCAGTTCGTAATCTTTTCTATATGTTCGGTAAATTTACTGGGGGCAGATTTATTATTACAGTTCTGCTCCAGGATATAATTCCAAGATGATGGTCCTGATAGACACAGATTCTCCCCCAATAATGCCTGTAGAACCAGTAAAAGTGTTTCTCAAACCTGGTGCTCCTTTTCCCCAAGTCCATCAGTACCCTTTGAAACATGATCAGGAGCAGTGTCTCAAGGGGCAAATACAAATGTTATTCGATAATGGTGCCCTGATACCCTGTGTTTCCCCATGTAACACACCCGTGTTTCCCGTTAAAAAAAAAAAAAAGGGGGGCCCATTCATAGTCCAAGAGTGTCAGGCCTACCTTGCCACTTATGGCCCCTTGCATCCAGGAGACGCTATGTCCACCCAAAGAGGGAATTTGCCCTGTGATACAGTGTTACACATTGCAGGCCCCGTATATGATTACAAGACACCCGAGCACTGCCGTACAGTATTGAAGACTGCCTTGCAGACAGAGCTCACCTGCAGGACATGCTACAGGTGTGCTGATTCAGCTTCATGGAGACAAATAGAGACCTGTTGCTTATTACAGCGGCCGCCTGGATAGGGTGGCAAGAGGAAGTCCCTCCTGTATTTGGACCGTGTTGTCTGTCCAGCTGTTGCTACACAAGTCTTCAGAGATTGTTTTGGATCACCCACTGATGGTCCACACCCCACACGATGTACATAGTATACTTAACCAAGTACAACCTGGCCACATGTCCATGGCTGGACAGCTGCGACTTCGGTGTGCTATTCTCATGCCTACTAATGTGATTTTAAAAAGGTGCGCTGTCCTGAACCCCGCTACTCTTCCCCTAGTTCCTATGGATCCAAAGGGGGGAGGAGTAGGTGACATGAGCAAGGACACTTTTTCTTTCTAGAATGGATCCAGAGGAACAAGATTAGGTTTCCAAACCATATGATTGTCTAGAATTGATGTCTCAGGAAACGGCTGGTCTCTAGTGTGCCTATTCTAATGCTGATTTTGAGCTTTTTGTAGATGGATCCCGTCACCAAGATGACCAAGGACGCTACTGTACCAGATATGCTGTGGTCTCAGAACATGAGATAATCAAGGCAGAGTCAATGCAAGCTCATATGTCTGCACAAGCAAACTAGCAGAAGGTAAGACTGTAAATATCTACACTGATTCCAGGTATGCTTTTGGCATTACACACGGTTATGGGCCTATCTGGAGAGCCAGGGCTTTCCTGACAGCAAATGGCCACCCCTTTAAAGGGAACCTGTCACCACGTTTTTGGAAGATGGGATAAAAATAGCGTTAAATAGGGGCAGAGGTGGGCGTTACATTAGTGTGTGTGTTATGCGTTTATTACCCACCTAAGTTGCCGAAATAACTTTGCAAAGTCTCCGTTTTCGCCTGTCAATCAGGCTGGTCAGGTCGCATGGGCGTTGTCTTCCCCCAGATTTGGCGTAGTTTTCCGTTGGTGGCGTAGTGGTGTGCGCATGCCCAAAGTCCGGAATCCTCTTCCAGGGGATTTAAAATAGCGCGGTGTTCGTTATTGCATTGGTGATCGGTGGGCGCGGCCATCTTCCTTTGGCCGCGCGTGCGCAGAAGCGGCGCTCTGCTGGCCGCGGCTTCAGGAAAATGGCCGCCGCGATATCCATCTGCGCACGCGCGGCATCCCGCGGCCATTTTCCTGAAGCCGCGGCCAGCAGAGCGCCGCTTCTGCGCACGCGCGGCCAAAGGAAGATGGCCGCGCCCACCGATCACCAATGCAATAACGAACACCGCGCTATTTTAAATCCCCTGGAAGAGGATTCCGGACTTTGGGCATGCGCACACCACTACGCCACCAACGGAAAACTACGCCAAATCTGGGTGAAGACACCACGCCCATGTGACCTGACCAGCCTGATTGACAGGCGAAAACGGAGACTTTGCAAAGTTATTTCGGCAACTTAGGTGGGTAATAAACGCATAACACACACACTAATGTAACGCCCACCTCTGCCCCTATTTAACGCTATTTTTATCCCATCTTCCAAAAACATGGTGACAGGTTCCCTTTAAACGTGCTGAGGCAGTCCAGCAACTTATGAATGCACTACAGCTTCCCACCCAGTCAGGCATCTTAAAGGTAAAGGCACATAGCAAAGGCACTGATGGACGGACAAAGGGTAAGCACTGGCAGACCAGGCTGCCAAGAAAGCAGCAAGCACTCCTGTAGCCTCTCAAGTACATCACCTAGACACCCCACCATCTCCACTTGTGTTGAAAGACATCTTAGCCCGGTTACAAGAACAGGCAAGTAAGGAGGAGAGAAATAGGTGGCAAAAGATAGGGGCTTGCTCTGATACCGTTACCGGACTATGGGGGAGGGGTGAAAAGGTCTGCCTACCACAGGTACTGTACCCAATGATGGCACAGGTTCTGCACGGGAATGTGCACCACTCGAAGACGGCCATGTGTGACACCCTACAGAAACAATGGATTGCCCCCGAGTTTTCCACCTGCGCAGAAAGGCAGGTACAGAGCTGCATGATATGTGCCACACATAATCAGGGTAGGACAGTGAAAACCCCATCCAAACACACTCCCCGGCCCCTTTACCCATTCCAGAGACTGCAGATTGATTAAATTCAGTTACCCAGGGTAGGGACGTATGAGTATGTGTTGGTCTGCATTGATTTATTTTCAGGTTGGCCAGAAGCCTACCCAGTTGCCAAAGCTACGGCTAAGACAACGGCGAAGAAACTGATGGCTGAGATCATATGCAGGTATGGAGTTCCTGAAGTCATTGAAAGCGACCGGAGTTCCCATTTTACTGGAGAGATCATGTCAGAGGTAATGGCAGCACTGGGGGTAAGTCAAGCATTGCATACTCCATCCGCAGAGCAGTGGAAAAGTGGAGAGACTAAATGGAACTCTTAAGCTTAAAATCCAGAAGGCAATGGCAGAGACTGGTAAACCATGGACAGAATGCCTTCCTCTGGCTTTGTTTTCAGTAAGATATACCCCAAACAGGAAGACAGGACTGTCACCGTATGAGATTCTGTTTGGCAGGAGCCCCAATCTTGAATGTTTCTTTCCACAACAGTTGTAGCTCAAGTACCAGGACTTGACTAGCTATGTGCAGGCCTTACATGGACACCTTGCCAAAGTGCATTTAACTGTCTTCAGTTCTCTTCCAGACCCAGACAAGGTTCCTGGACACCATCCCTTTGTGCCAGGAGACCTGGTGTATGTGAAAAAGTTTGTGCGTAGAGATTGTCTCCAGCCGAGATTTGAAGGACTTCACACGGTGATCCTGGTCACCCCCACTGCAGTAAAACTTGAAGGAAAGAGCACCTGGATCCACGCTTCACACTGTAAAAGAGACCGAACCAGTGTTTAGTCACAGTAGTGACTGAAGGGAAATGTTGCTGTTGTTTTTGATCCTGGAACTGAGGGCTATCCTCGCCCCTACCTCTTTGGTCCCTATTGTAAAAATAAGAATTCTGGTTCCATTATTCTCTGGGTAAACCTGACAGCCCCGGCAAATATCTGGCGATTTGATTTTTGTGATGTAGTCAAGTGCCCCGAGACTGAACGGGTTGTAGAGGGGATCATCCAGTTTTATATGTGTGTTACCAGAAATGACAACAATAACCGTTATTATTGGTCAGATGCTGCCTGGAATACAGGAGATGATTGGGGATATAAATCTAGTGAAGCCATGTTCCCAAGGATGGGACGGGTAGGAGTCTCCGTGAGAAAATGCATCTAACAGCCCTTCTGCAACCACTTAGGGGCTGTAAATGGGGTAAAAGTTGTCACCCCCTCCTCCTGAATCTTGAAAGCCCCCAATCTGCTGATCTGCAGACGTTTGTACTGGGAAAATATTATAATTATGTATTTAATAGTGGATACCATGGGAATTTAGGCCATATACAGCTCCAGGATATTAGTTTCAGACCAACCAAGGCCCCTGTTACCAGTACACCTAAAACAGGCCCAGGTGAGCGTTTGCAAAATATAGTCAATGAAGTGATACCCATTCCAGGTCTCAGTTGGCAAGAGGTTTTCTCCATAGAAACACAAACAGCCCCAAGGAAAAACCTATGGTTAGAATGGGTGAGATACAATGTAAAAGTCCAGAACATCTCTGTAGGATGTATTGCTTGTGCTGCTGCGAATACACACCTATACACACATGGACTGCTTTTCCCTGATGACAACATCACTGCCTGTGTCATGAATCTGTTGAAAGGTTTGAAGTCCACTGATTGCCCAGATTATGTCCCACTAATTTATAAGGAACCTAGACTAAAGGTCCCAGGAGAAGTAACCGTATTAGCTGACAATTACACCTGCTATAATTCCCACAACACCACAGGTACACCAGTAGGGATCTTCGAGACAGGTTTCTGCAAAGAGAACAGTTCTCTAGATACTGATTTGCTAATTAAACATACACAATATATGTACACCAAAGATACCTGATGAACCTACCAGAAAGAGGAGAAGTCTCGATCAGCTCCACATGAGTTGTGAAGAAGATCCACTAGTATATATTGATGCCATTGGAGTGCCAAGGGGGGTGCCTGACCAGTTTAAAGCCCAGAACCAGATTTATGCCGGCTTTGCTTCTATAATCCCATAGGTGCAGATTAATAAAAATGTTGAATGGATCAATTATATATATTACAGTGAACAAAGATTTGTCAATTATAGCTGTGATGCCTTCCAGGGTATAGTTGAGGATTTGGGCCCTAACACTTGTATGACCCGTGCTGCAACCCGACCTAAGAGAATTACACTGAATCCTGTCCAGACAAGATCACATGCAGTGATATAAGAAGCTGACACAGGATTGTGGTTGGTGGATAGTGGGGACATTAACTTTTAGGAGTAGGCTGACAGTAATCCTTTTGGGAAGGAGCTGTAGACCAGCATGTCATGTCGCCCCCACCACCAGAGAACCAACCACATCAGGTAGGGTAAGACAGATACAGGAGTATTATCCCTGGAGGCCCTCTGACTAGCTAGCTACGCAAAAAACATTTGGCTGACCCTGAGAACCAACCTTTCTCATTTTACAGACGAATAATGACAATATGATAGATGTATAAGTGCACCTAGGCAGGCCTAGGTAGTTAGTGAGCACAAAAACAGGTGACGTGCTAGGACGCAAATTAAGATCTTCTACAGATGTGACAAAGGAGAGAGTGTAGAGCTATACGTTGGACGGTTACAGCTGAAATAGGAAGACATGGAGTACAGTCCCATAAACCCACTTGATGTTAGAGTATTGGTAAATACATTCATTGACGGTACGAAATATAGACAGCCAGACCTGAATGGCGAAATGTAGATCCAAAAGACCTGAAGGTTTCTAAAGAAGTTGAACAAATTAGGACAATAAGACGACGTGTCATGTATGCTGGAGCAGACACATCTTTCTTCTCCAGTTGGTTAGGTGGGATCAAGGGATTCCTTCAATAAGTTTGTTTAGTACTGATTGCTCTCCTTATAATTGAATCGATAATCCTCTGTTGTGTTATTCCCTTGTATAAAAAGGTTATTGCCAAAGCAACTCCGACTGGCACCTTCCTCAATCAAGAAGTAGACCCACCAGAGTACAATGGTACTGATCCAGGGAAGATCCCGAAGTATATTCCTCTTAAGAGAATAGACAAAATCCCCCATTCTCAGATGATGCTAGGAGATCTAGTTTAGGGACAGTGGGAGAACTCCATGTGAGGTTAGTGAAGGGTTCAGCTGCCTGGAGGCCTCTCGCTAGGGGAGAGTTTCTGAGGTGTCTGGATGAAGAAATCCACCTCCCCTTTTCCCATCACATGGACAGTCTCGAAGGATCTTTCTTTAAGGGAAAAACTTAGTGTTTAGGGGGGATTGTCAAGGTGAAAATATATTTCTTATATACCTTTTATACTTTTATAAATCTTTATACACTTTTTGTACTGCTATACTTTTATACTGTGAAACAATAAGTTTTTCCTATCTGTTAGTTAATGATTTAAAATGGCTGCCAGGCAGTTTCGTTTCTGGTTTGTGTCTGGAGGGATGAATCATTTCTTTGGAAACGAAACTAAAAGAATGATAAGAAGAGGAGGAATTCACCAGGAGACGTTCGACGAATCAGAGACTGAGCACTAGATGTATGCTGCTTAAACCCCACCCATTGCATTCCCTTTTTAGTACTATGTATTGAAGAATAAAGCACAGTTGCTGCTCAGCTCCTCACTGAGGTGATCGCAAGAGCATCAGCAAAGATTGAATCAGCTACGTGTCTGAATCATTTCTTTTTCCGGTACCAGAAGTTCTGCGCTCACATTACAATTTGGAATGACTGGTGAATGAGGATTAATTGTCGTTATTACGACCCCGACAGGATTACATACGGAGGATGCCATGCGCAAAATACGCTGACACACCCTGCCTACGGATGACATACGGATCACTATTTTGGGGACTTTTCTGCGTATTACGGCCGTAAAAAACGGACCGTATTTACATACGCTGAGTGTGACGCCGACCTTTAGTGGACCAAATCTGCAGAGCAGCCATGTGGTCAAGTCTAAACACCTTCAATAAAAGATTGCACTCTATCGTGCTAAAGCATGTCAATGTGAAATATATGAAATATTAATAGCAATACGGCTTTTGAATATCAGTGACAGCAGACTAAGCCTGATGGAAGAAGTAGTCTCTGACAGACAGTCTTACCGGCGGTAGCGTTACCGCCAATGTGAACTACCGCATCGGTGTTTCCCACGCTGTCACACAGATGACAGCTTGGGAAACACCATAGGAAGCTGGAAAAATGCAAATAAAACCTCGGCAAATCTGCAAACATTCTTATACCTGTGTTTTTGCTGTGGATTTGACTGACTCAGTTGAAGTCAATGGGTGAAAAACGCTGCAGAAACGCACAAAGAATTGACAAGCTGCAGAAAAAAAGCACTGCAAATACGCACGGATAATTACTGCTCATCTACACAACACTTCAGGATTGTCATTGACTTGCATACATCCCATAGCGTTTTTGTCCCATTTCCACACGGAAAAAAAAAACGCCGCAAAAAGGCATCAAAAACGCACTGTGTGCACATAGCCTTAATCAACTACAGATTGGTGCTTTTTTTCAGACTGATTTCTTGGTGCAGTTTTTCATTAGGTGTGACTCATGTCAGTAGCTTGCACTATTTGCAATAGAGATGTGTTGTTTTCATACTTACACGTTTTGATTTTTTTTAAATTATTGTTGTTTGTTGTTTTTTTATTTGTAAATCTAAAAGTAATAGGCTTGTGGCATCTTCCATCGTGTTCTAGGGCACAATATTCCTGTTCAGCATTGCATCTACAGCGGATCAGATCAGTCGTGTGGCTTTGCTTTGGATACATAGCTTCTTACTGAGAATTGAGTAGATAATCTGAATATGAAACGTATAATTGTCCTCTGATTATAGTCTTTGAATCCAGCCTTTCAACTTCACCATTGTTAATATACACTGGACAGATTTTCTCATCTTTCCTACTTAGAAAAAGATAATAATGGACAAATCTAATTACCACTGAGCACAGCCGGCCTGTAAAATGGCAGTGCCATCGGTTATATGAATTAATCTAATCATGTCCAACAAGGTTTATCCTGATCGTTTTGAAATGAATGACGATGACATCTGCACTCATCTGATTATCTCATTTTAAGGTCTAACCTGATTTATGGGCTTGTAGTATCAATAGATGAGCAGTTGGCAGACACTGTTGGTGCCATCATACCAGGGTACGATCAGGCTATTTAACTGATTCAAATGATTGTACCTGAGCATTTTATGTTCTTTGATTCTCACCCTCCATGATTGAAATTCATTTTTTCCAGTCTTATACCCTTTTGCACTACCGCATTTCACATGATGAAGCTGGTGTCCAATGTGGTCAGCGCCATTTTAGACAGTCAGGTCAAAAAGTTTAGGATTCCCAAACGGCTGTATTTTGCCAATGCCTGACCGTCCTTACGATTCCTGATGTGTATCACCTCATTAGTGTCAATTACTAGCGATGAACGTACGTGCCGGTGTGAGGGTGATCTCTTAAAGTGAGATCTATATGATTGCTTGTACCTGACCAAATATAAGCGGAGTGCTAGCTTTGAGGCCCAGAATGTATCAAATTCACAAAGACGATACACACAGCCTCTCTGTGATGGCTTATTCACAACTGGTTTATTCTGAACAAAGGAACATACTAAAAACACAGGAAATGGGGGAGGTCGCACAACTTCAGAATAGTTAGTGTCACTCTGGTTCATTCCAAGCTTCATTTCCAAATATGGGGTATTCAGTTTCTTTGTCCAATATTCAGTAACGTCTTCACATTCCAGAAGTTCCTTCCAGTGTGCTGCTGATCAGGAAATAGACTCCATTTTGCTACACAATATCTGAACTGACTTATATAAGGTTTAATAATTGATTTCATTAGACATTTTCTCCTTCACACCGGAATAAGACGTTAATCGAGCTTACCCGTGTGCTAATTGTGTGTCTTCGGCGTGCTCGAAAAATCCGTTTGAGTTTGCGCAGCTGCATGTCTTGGCTGTTCGACAGCCACAAGACATTCAGGGATTGTCTGTTTGTTAGACAGTCCCTGCATGTGTTGCAGCTGTCAAACAGCCGAGACATGCAGCTGCGGGGCTCGTACATATTATTCAAGCACGCCCAACTTACTTGGTTATCTCACAAGCATGCTCGGATTACACCTCATCTGACCACGTTCGCTCATCACTATCAATTACACATGGGTCCAAAAACATACAAAAGCAAACAAGTCTCCAGATCCTCACCCCACCCACCCATATCCATAAGAATTCATATTGAAAAGTTTCCTTTTAATTGTTCACGTATGTGCGACTTATCTTAGCCTTTCTGAACCAGGGTTGTCAGGTGCTGCTATTAGCTTTACTATGACAAGGTTTTGACAGACCTACTAAAGAGTACATGAGGACACTGTTCTGCAGATATACTGTATGTCGTGGCGACAGGGCAGTTGGATGATTAAATGTACTGAAATAGCCCGGTTATCTGCCCGATAAGTGTGACTAAAATATGGCACGTATCCAGTCCGCATGTGACTACCAGAGACCGGCTCGTGGTGTCTGACGTCCTCTATCTGAAGAGATTGAGAACAGACCAAACTAAATGGAAAATCTGGTATTTTGCTCTTTGCACAAATGCAGGGGAAGTTTTGTCACATAAAGTAACGAACGGTCCAAATAAAAATAATTGTCCTTTTTGTAAACCATTTTACAGATGAATATATAAGCCAAAACAGTAAAAACACTGATCAGTGAAGTGAACAATCTATTATTAATAAATATTAATAGTAATAAAGGCCCCTGTTAAGGAGTGGGATATATGAATCCGCAAGCAAAAATTCAAGTTACTTGACACTTCAGTTAATTGTTCAGAATAAACTGTCGCATGTGTACATGAGGAATAACACCATTTCTGTCATTATTGCATTGGTTTCCCCATTTTCACCAGTTTTACCCTCTGCGGGCTCTATCTCTAATTTCTATTAGTCCCTGAGCTAGTGATTGTAGATTATCGGCGGTCTGCTACACACAGCAGCAGCACACAGATATAGATGGATTCCTGCTCTTCTTTTCTCTGCAGCACTCAAGACAGAAGCAGTAGTGAAGACATTATACATGACTACTGAGCAGTGTAGTTGTGAATCCAGCACTGAAGTGGAATACATTTATTACAAGCTGCAGTATGATCTCTCCATGCCTCATCCCCTCTCCATAGTTTAATAGGAGCTATAACCTGTTGCTTTTCTCACAAACAAATGGCATTGTGGGTTATAAAAAAGCTAGCAATAGAGAATGTAGAGCTAGTTAAGTTAAGCTTGATGAACTTGTGTTTTTTTTCAACCTACCTATATACCATAACTATGTAGCAAATTATATTTTTGTATGCAATTTCTTTAGAAAGAAAAAATCTGTTCAAAATGCCCTTGAAAATAAATGTGCAAGAAGCAATGTATTTAATGATGCAATATTAATATTAGTAATATATAATTTTATTTCTAAGTCATTGTTGATACATTTGTACAAGCTCTGACCCCATACCTCCAACTTCACTTCCTCACCTCTTGATAGTACATTTCCAAATTTCTTATTGTAAAAACATTTTTGATAATCATCAAAACTGTGCAATAGTTACTGTAATGTGAAAAATACAATAGAATGTGTGAGTTATTCAGAACATACCTTCACTAGAACACTTTCTGTAAAACATAGAACGTTTTATACACTGAATTCTTTACTTTGACTGTAATAAAACCCGATGGCTCATGTTTACTGCTTCAGTAGCATGCATACATACATGTATATACGTTTAAAGGTCAGGATCCTAAGCTTTGTTTCATTCTTTTTCCTTTACTTTTGCACCTGTAAGGCTCAGGTCAAATTCGATCCAGTGCTATCAGATGTAAATGGAAACTGAGGGACCCCTGTTATTATTGTGGGGTCTGTCTAGTTTCCATTTGGTGTTAATTTTAGAACAGAGAGCAGTAGGCACAACTTTTTCTTCAGTTGTAAAAAAATAAATAAAAAAAGAAAGCCAACAATTACTGGCCCCCGGACTGGTTCCATTTTCATCACTTAGTAAATGGGTCCATTTTGGACCAAACAGGTTGTCTCTGACTACAATCTGATAGAGCCCTGACATGGATCCAGTATCGCATTGTGCTTTCCAGGGTAAGCTGAAGCCACGGATGTGAGTAGACGACGATCGGGTCACTGATACCAACTATGATTCTGATGCATTCAATGTGTCTTCGTTTCTTTGTGGCTGACGACACGCTTGTTTATGAGGATATGTCTACAGAGGAATCTGGTCTCTCACAATTTAATGCACCCACACAATATGAATGTTGTTTCCCCTTTCCTTGTAGGGATGGCCGGTTTCTTGGCAGTGGTGGCTTATGGGCTTTACAGAATCCGCAGTCGTGGGGACCAGAAGATGTCGGTACATCTCATTCACATGAGAGTTGGTGCCCAAGGATTCATTGTCGGTGCTATGACCTTTGGTAGGCAAACATTAAATTGACTAAACTTTTTTAATGTTCTCAGTTAACTTTTATTATGCAAGGTTGAAATTGAAAGGTGTTTGGAGACCCTATTCAACATCACTGTGTAGAGAAGCGGATGTCTGTATTACAGGATCACCAGAACGATCTGTCATACTGCTGAATTAAGTGGGTAGACAAGGCTGATCGACGTTTGTTATAGCTTGGTTAGACAGACAGCGTTTACTATACGCATGGAACAGTTAGCAATAACTGGCGCTGTGCGCATAGACCGCCATCGTTCTATGAAAAACAGACCTTGTTTACACAGGATGATGTGCTGCAGAGAATAGCTAGCAGTCTGTGTGTGTGTGTGTGTGTATGTATATATACATGCATAAATGCATGCATACATGCATGCATGCATGCATACATACATACATACATACATACATACATACAGTACAGACCAAGAGTTTGGACACACCTTCTCATTTAAAGATTTTCTCTGATCGCCCATGACGGCACCACGGAGAGAGGGGATCCGCCCACCAAGGACAGGAAACCTACAGATAAAAAGACGGTACCACTCTCCTGCATCAGTTGGTTTCCTGTCCTTGATGGGAGACCTACGGACTTACCAGATCGACGTTGGAATTCCGGGGCCAACCAGTCCGACTCAGGCAGCTGGGGTCCCTCTGCCTCGGCTAGGGTGGTGACCCGAAGCGCCACCGCTGGGGGCTAGTGGGCCTCTAGGGTGTGCGGGGGAGGTGACAAGGAGTTCGCGGTCACCTCCCCAGGTAAGATGCAGCAGCGGCAACATCCAGGGGGGTCCCTCTGTGGTTGCGGGAGGTGCGGCGCGGCCCTCCCCAAACAAGCGTCAGTCTGCACACTGCACCGCCATCGGGCGTGCAGAGCCGCGCGGTAGGGTCTGCATAGGACCGGGGGTGCCGGTCAGCAGCGACATATCTGCACTCCGGGGCCATCTTGAAAACTGGCGCATGCCCGGGATTACGCTGGTCTCGCGAGGTGGCGGCGCTTCCGCGCAGGCGCCGGCGGGGTTGCCACTCGGGCGCATAGACATCTGCGCAGGCGCCGCAAATGCTCGACTGCGCAGGCGCCGGCGTTCGGCGCTCCTCGACGTCGGCCGGGCGCTACTGCGCAGGCGCCGCAAGAAGCTCGACTGCGCAGGCGCCGGCGTTCGGCGCTCCTCGCCGTCGGCCGGACGCTACTGCGCAGGCGCAAAAAAAAAAAAAAAAAAAAAAGGCAGAGCGGCGGGAAGCTTTAAATGAGTCAAGTTGCATCCTCCCAGTGGCTCTGCAAATATATCGGCAAGAGCCACTAGTCGCCGCAACACCAGCGCAGTAAGCGTTATTAGGGCAGCGACCGCAGACCAGCAGCAGTATGAGCGACCCGGCATCACCCGTGCCAGAATCTCCTCCACCTATAGCATCGCCGCAGCAGCAGCAAAAGAGGCGACAGCAGAAAGGACACCAGCAAAGAACGCCAAAGGTCCCAGTACAGTAAGGATTCCAGTACGGCGTCGGGGAAAAAGCCAGAGGCAGAGAATCCCCAACCGGTATTTATGGGTCCTGGAGGTGGTAAGTTGATCTTCGTGAAAGTTAGAGACAGTAAGATTATTATTTGTCTCTTTTAGGGGAGGAAAAGCGCATGTAAAACGAAGCATAAAATCTGTGCCATCTGTAGTGAGGATCTTCCACCCACCTGGGAGAAGAGGCTATGTAACACTTGCATACAACATACAGTATCCGAGAGCCTGCCCGGGTTTGCAACTGATCTAAAAAACCTGATTAAAGAGCAAGTGGAAGACACCTTTAGATCCCTAAAAAGGGGAAAAAAACGGAGAAGGACCAGACACAGGTCCCCGTCTCCAGTCTCAAAATCTGACAGCGATAGTGCGAGTTCAGTATCCTCCAACTCTTCCTCCTCATCTTCTTCATCCGCTTCTTCCTCAGGGGGGCACAACTGTTTTCCACTAGAGGACACCGATGGCCTCATAAAGGCAGTGAGGAGTACTATGGGGCTAATAGACTCCCACCCTAAAAAATCGGTACAAGACATCATGTTTGGGGGCCTAGAACAAAAAAAGAGAAGAGCTTTTCCACTTAACGACGCAATTGCAGCTTTAATTAAAAAAGAATGGAAAAAACCCATGAAAAAGACTCTTAACTCCAAAAAGGAAATACCCCTTCGAGGATGAATCCTGCTCCTTTTGGGAGAGAGCCCCCAAATTAGATGTAGCAATAGCTAAAGCGTCCAAAAAATTCGCCCTTCCGTTTGAAGACATGGGGGTCCTAAAAGACTCTATGGACAAAAAAGCGGATGCCTTCCTCAAAGGCTCTTGGGAGGCAGCGGGAGGAGGTCTGAAACCTGCAGTAGCAGCTGCATGTACATCTCGCTCCCTAATGATCTGGTTGAGTCAGCTAGAGGGTCAATTAAAGGGCAAAACTTCCCGAGACTCGATATTGAATACTTTACCAGTAATGAGGGGGGCTGCGGCTTTCCTGGCTGACGCCTCGGCCGACTCCATCAGACTAGCCGCCAGATCAGCAGCATTTGCTAATGCAGCCAGGCGCGCCCTCTGGCTTAAAAACTGGCCAGGCGACCTGCAGACAAAAACAAAACTGTGTACCATCCCCTGCGAAGGAGAATTCTTGTTCGGTTCTACCTTAGACGACATCTTGGAAAAAGCAGGGGACAAGAAAAAGTCCTTTCCCTCTCTGGGTCTCCCCTCTTACCGGAAGCCCTTTCGGAACAAGAGGTTTTTCCGTAAGAACCCGGGGAAAAGCCAGGGAAAATGGGAGGATAAGAGGACCAAAAATAAGGGGTTTATCTTCAACAAAAACCCCAGTGATAACAAGAAACCTCCACAATGAAGATTCGCCCCAGGTGGGAGGGAGATTATCTCTCTTTCTCCCAGCCTGGAAGAGAATTACCTCCAGTCAATGGATACTGAACATCATAGAATCGGGACTGAGGTTAACATTCAAAAGATGCCCCCGCCCCTCTTTTACGATGACATCTACAAGATCTTCGGCAGAAGAGCAGTTGGCACTAGAGAAAGAGGTCATTGGGTTAGTAAAAAAGGGGGTACTCCTGGAGGTTCCCCCTCAAGAAAGAGGGCAAGGGTACTATTCCCCTTTATTTCTGAGGAAAAAACCGGACGGTTCCTTCAGGACCATTATAAATCTGAAGAACCTAAACGATTACCTAGAGGTTCAAGCGTTCAAAATGGAAACAATAAAATCATCCATCAAGATGCTGTTTCCTCAATGCTTCATGGTGGTCCTAGACCTAAAGGACGCATATTATCATGTCCCAATACACAAGGACCACCAGAAATTCCTCAGGATGGCGGTTCACATCAGGGGAGTCCTAAGTCACTTCCAGTTCTCAGCCCTACCATTTGGTCTAGCCATAGCCCCGAGAGTTTTCACAAAACTGATCGCGGAGGTAATGGCTCACCTCAGGAAAGAAAATACCTTGATTGTACCATATCTGGACGATTTCTTGGTGATAGGCTCCTCCCCGCAACATTGCGAGAGTCGGCTGGCGATAGTAATTCATTCCCTAAAGGAATTGGGTTGGCTGATAAACATAGGAAAATCCAGACTAATGCCTTCTCAGGTCCAGGAGTACCTAGGCCTCACTCTAGACTCCAAAAAAATGGAATGTCGGCTCCCGGAGAACAAAATACAGAAACTGAAAAGTTTAGTGTCAAGAGTTCAATCTCTTCCCTCCATAACACTCCGTCAGGGTATGTCCCTCTTAGGCTCCATGACCTCTTGCATCCCCGCGGTACAGTGGGCCCAATTACACTCAAGAGATCTCCAATGGCAGATATTGTCAGAGCAAATCCATCTAGGAGGGCATTTAGACGGGCTGTTAACTCTATCTCCTCGCACCAATCACTCTTTAACATGGTGGAAATCGCAGGAAAATCTTTCCCAGGGAATCCCATGGGTAATTCAGATCTCGAAAGTCCTGACCACGGACGCAAGCCCCTCAGGATGGGGGGCCAATCTGGGCGATCTAGTAGCCCAGGGCATTTGGCCTCCGTGTCTAGCAAACGAATCCTCCAATATGAAGGAACTTCTTGCGGTCAAATTTGCCCTTCAGGAATTCCGAGTGGTAGTATCTTACCTAAATCACCAAGGGGGCACCCGTTCCAAAAATCTAATGGAAGTGACCAACTCAATCTTACAAATAGCTGAGAGAAACCTCCTATCCCTAACAAGCCTACACATAAAGGGAGTAGACAATTACAAAGCAGACTTCCTCAGTCGGTCCAGCCTAAAACAGGGAGAATGGGAACTAAATCAGGCGATATTTACCCAGATCACGGAAAAATGGGGTGTTCCCAAAATAGATCTCTTTAGATCTCTTTTTGTTTAGAGTCATCTAAACAAAAAAGTAGCCTCCTTCTGCTCCCTGTCTCCTCTGGGGAACCCAGTAGTTGTGGACGCTTTCCTGATGTCTTGGAGTCACCACCTGGTCTATGCCTTCCCTCCCCTTATTCTGATTCCAGCAGTGCTGAGGAAGATTCGGGAGGACGGGGCGCTGGTCATCTTAATTGCCCCGTTCTGGCCGAAGAGACCTTGGTTCTCATGGATGAGGAAGATGTCAATATCCGACCCTTGGGTATTACCAGATCTCCAGGATCTATTGTCGCAGGGCCCGGTCTGTCATCCACGAGTCAAGAACTTGCACTTGACAGCTTGGCTCTTGAGAGGAAACTATTAGAAAGCAGGGGGTTCTCCCCGGGGTTAATTTCAACTTTGTTACAAAGTAGGAAGCCGGTTACAACAAAACAGTACGGCAAAATATGGAAAAAGTTTCTGTCCTCATCAGGTACAAAAATAGGGAAAGAAATTACCCTTAATTCCATATTAGAGTTCCTACAAAACGGGTTGCAGATGGGGTTAGCCACTAGTACCCTAAAAGTTCACGTGGCGGCATTGGGAGCCCTATTTAATTTTGACAGCTGCAAATAGATGGGTCTCTAGATTCATCAGGGCAGCAGGAAGATCGAGGCCTCTTCTGGTAAAAACTGTTCCTCAATGGGACTTAAACCTGGTCCTTAAAGCCCTGACTAGTCCACCATTTGAACCATTACACGAAACTTCAATAAAAAACCTATCTCTCAAAACCGCTCTGTTAGTTGCCCTCACTTCTGCCCGTAGGGTTAGCGACTTACAGGCTCTCTCAGTTAATCCTCCTTACACACAATTTCTAGAGGATAGAGTCATTTTGAAAACAGACCCAGCATATCTCCCGAAAGTGGCTTCGAAATTTCACAGGTCTCAAGAGATATCTCTCCCATCCTTCTGTCCCAATCCTACAAATAAGGAGGAGCAAACATTACATACATTGGATGTAAAAAGATGTCTCTTACATTACCTAGAAGTCACTAGAGAGAGTAGGGAGGATTCCTCTCTGTTTGTGTGTTTCCAGGGTCCCCGGAAGGGGAAAAAAGCATCTAAAGCCACCATAGCAAGATGGATTACGGACGCCATCAGTCTTTCATACTCGGCAAGTGGGATGTCCGTTCCAGGGGAGGTTAAGGCTCACTCGACAAGGGCAGTGGCAACTTCCTGGGCGGAGAAGGCCGGAGCCTCCATAGACAAGATATGTAGAGCTGCTACCTGGTCCTCACCATCCACATTCTATAGGCACTATAGATTGGACCTAATCTCCTCTTCAGATCTTACCTTCGGTAAAAGGGTTCTGGAAGCGGTGGTCCCTCCCTGAATGTACTATCTATGCAATTCTCTCCGTGGTGCCGTCATGGGCGATCAGAGAAAAATATAGTTCTTACCGATAACGGTATTTCTCTGAGCCCATGACGGCACCCGTACATTCCCTCCCTTCACTTGTGGGTGCTCACATCAAAATAGTGCCATAGTCTATTCATAGTTTTAAAGTCACGCGGTATCTCGTTATACTAAACAGATAAAATTAACAAATGTTTTAGTAGTCTCCCATCATTCTCTATGTAAAACAACTGATGCAGGAGAGTGGTACCGCCTTTTTATCTGTAGGTTTCCTGTCCTTGGTGGGCGGATCCCCTCTCTCCGTGGTTCCGTCATGGGCTCAGAGAAATGCCGTTATCGGTAAGAACTATATTTTTTCGAATTAACATATGTGGAATTATATACTTAACAAAAAAGTGTGAAACAACTGAAATTATGTCTTATATTCTAGGTTCTTCAAAGTAGTCACCTTTTGCTTTGATGACTGCTTTGCACACTCTTGGCATTCTCTTGATGAGCTTCAAGAGGTAGTCACCGGGAATTGTCTTCCAACAATCTTGAAGGAGTTCCCAGAGATGCTTAGCACTTGTTGGCTCTTTTGCCTTCACTCGGCGGTCAAGCTCACCCCAAACCATCTCGATTGAGTTCAGGTCTAATGACTATGGAGGCCAGGTCATCTGGCGTAGCACCCCATCACTCTCCTTCTTGGTCAAATAGCCCTTACACAGCCTGGAGGTGTGTTTGGGGTCATTGTCCTGTTGAAAAATAAATGTTGGTCCAACTAAACGCAAACCGGATGGAATAGCATGCCGCTGCAAGATGCTGTGGTAGCCATGCTGGTTCAGTATGCCTTCAATTTTGAATAAATCCTCAAGTGTCACCAGCAAAGCACCCCCACACCATCACACCACCTCCTCCATGCTTCACGGTGGGAACCAGGCATGTAGAGTCCATCCGTTCACCTTTTCTGCGTCGCACAAAGACACAGTGGTTGGAACCAAATATCTCAAATTTGGACTCATCAGACCAAAGCACAGATTTCCACTGGTCTAATGTCCATTCCTTGTGTTCTTTAGCCAAAACAAGTATCTTCTGCTTGTTGCCTGTCCTTAGCAGTGGTTTCCTAGCAGCTATTTTATCATGAAGGCCTGCTCCACAATGTCTCCTCTTAACAGTTGTTGTAGAGATGTGTCTGCTGATAGAACTCTGTGTGGCATTGACCTGGTCTCTAAGCTGAGCTGCTGTTAACCTGCGATTTCTGAGGCTGGTGACTCGGATAGACTTATCCTCAGAAGCAGAGGTGACTCTTGGTCTTCCTCTCCTGGGGCGGTCCTCATGTGAGCCAGTTTCTTTGTAGCGCTTGATTGTTTCTGCAACTGCACTTGGGGACACTTTTTCAAAGTTTTCCCAATTTTTCGGACTGACTGACCTTCATTTCTTAAAGTAATGATGGCCATTCGTTTTTCTTTACTTAGCTGCTTTTTTCTTTCCATAATACAAATTATAACAGTTTATTCAGTAGGACTATCAGCTGTGTATCCACCAGACTTCTGCACAACACAACTGATGGTCCCAACCTCATTTATAAGGCAAGAAATCCCACTTATTAAACCTGACAGGGCACACCTGTGAAGTGAAAACCATTCCAGGTGAATACCTCTTGAAGCTCATCAAGAGAATGCCAAGAGTGTGCAAAGCAGTCATCAAAGCAAAAGGTGGCTACTTTGAAGAACCTAGAATATAAGACATAATTTAAGTTGTTTCACACTTTTTTGTTAAGTATATAATTCCACATGTGACTGTACAATTTTCATAGTCATGAAAAAAACAGTAAAATCTTTAAATGAGGTGTGTCCAAACTTTTGGTCTGCACTGTGTGTATATATGTGTGTGTATATATATATATATATATTATTATATTCAATTTAGCAGGTAAAAGTTGTAGCTGAGGAGCTTTTCTGCTGGAAAGAGAATGAATGTATGGTAATAGAAACGATGATGCATGTGTGAACTGAAACTGTGCTAGAAGAAACACTTGGATCCGTTAAATAATAATGGTACCGTTGATGTAGTTGGAGCAGTATTTGACAGTGTAATGGTCAGCACTGCTGTCTTGCGTTTGTATTTCTCCGCCTTTGTGTAGCTTTCTTCCCGGCGGTCCGTTGCATTCTCACATTCCAAATCATTGGTTTCTTAGCCTCCTATAGAATTAGACTAGGTTCACTCTTGCAAAGCTTTGTCATTTTTGCTGGAAGAAAACTCTCCCTACCAGAAACCAAAAAGACCCCATTACAGTGAATGGGGTCCCTGTGGCACATTTGGGTAAGCTGGATACATTTTTCCTTGCTTGAGCTTGTAGAGCAGAACGCTGGTGTGAACCTAGCCTTAGGATAATTAGATTGAGCCTCATTTCCTGTTTCTTATTTATTGTCAGCATATCCTGCAGCGCTAGAGAAGGATATAGCCAGATCCGGCACAGCGCTACATTTCGGTATGTTTATAATTCTTTCCCTTTTTCTGATTTAGGTGTAATTTATTCCATGTACAAGGAATACATCAAGCCTCAATTTGAAAATCATTCTGAAAAATGAGGAATGACGTAGAAGCAGAAGCTGCCGGGAACATAAGTGTCGTCGTAGACCTGTCTGGTAATCGACCTCGGGTCCTGGACAAGTTGACCAGTATTGTTTTGTCACTAGCTAAATGACCTTTACTTTGTTATAACACCACGTTTTGGTAGTTTCATTGACTGTGATGATTATGTGCCCGTAAATCATTTGTTTTTACAGTTATCGCTACAGTTTGACTGGAAATTCATGAAGCAAAAAAATACTTCCAGTAATAGTGGTGGATGGGGTGCACTACATCAGCACAACATACTGTAATTGTCAGCTGTAATTTATTTCTCTGCTGATTTATAGAAACCTAAGACATACAGAATACATGGCCTTTTCTATACATACGTTCGTTCGTACATACGTACGTACGTTCGTTCGTTCATTTTGCCTGGAGCGTGTAATAATTCAGACTCCTTTCCAAGCTTTGCCAAGTTCAGTCACTTTCCTCTACTGTGAGTCCTCCGTGCCTCTTTGTAAAAGTGAACAGAAGTCCAAGGCCAGGGTCACACTTGCGAGTGCAATGCGAGAAACTCGCGCATCAATACTCGGCACTCGGGACCGGAGCATTCAGCTACATAGAAATACGTGCAGCCGCACACTCCGGTCCCGAGTGCCCGTGGCAGTGCCGGGTATTGAGGCAAGAGACTCGTGCGAGTTTCTCGCATTGCACTCGCAAGTGTGATCCCGGCCTAATAGTCTTACTGGTCTCTGGTCAGAAATGTTTCTGAATGTGGCCCAAGACGTTGACTATTCCTTGGTGGCTCTTGTGTAGCTGAGCATGTTCTACATGAGTTGCTAAGTCCTCTGAATACTGTATCCCACCTAGTAGAAGAATTGCTGATCTAGTTAGGGAACACAAAAGCACAATATTGAGGCATCTTCAGCCTTAACTTCATAAATGTAATCAGTTGATTGTCTTTATTTTCCATGCCTGCATAACACCAGCATTTCAGCATGTGTTCGATTTCAGCAAAATCCTTTAGTCACCCATTTTTCTTCTTCTTCCTTAGGCTACTTTTACACATCAGGTTTTTTGCATCAGGCACAATCTGGCGAATTTTAAAAAAAGGATCTGTTTTTTTATCCCCCGTATCTGTTTTTTTTTCAGAGTTGTATAAGCGCCGGATTGTGCCTGATGTCCAACCTTTCATCCATTTTTTTAGCGAATCCGTCAAAAATTAGTTTTCCGTCGGAAGGAGAAAACGTCCAGAGCAACGTTTTTTCTGTCTGGCGGAAAACCGCACAACGACTGATACGGCCAAAAGCGTATAAGACGCAGGTAGAAATGGCCAAATCCGCCGGATCCAGTTTGTAACAGAAATCATGCATTTTCTCTCTTCTCTTTCTTTTTTTTTTTTTTTTTTTCTCTTTCTTTCTCTCTTCCCCGGTGAAAAAGAAAAATGAATCCAGCAGAAAAAGTGGATTCATCACATCAGTTTTTCACTATTTGCGACGGATCCGTTTTTTATAAAATTAGCCGGATTGTGCCTGAAACAAAAAAAACTTGATGAGTGAAAGTTGCCTTACATGGGTGATAACCACTGTGGTTTTGTCCATTTTTAATCTCTGGATTCTGAACACATGGGAGATCACTGTGGCGTATGTGATAGAGACGGCCCTCCCTGATTTAGCCACCCAGGACAGAAGGGCCAGGTGCTTGTTTCCTTCCTCTACACCAGCGTTTCTCAACTCCAAGACTCACCAACAGGTCAAGTTTTCAGGATATCCTTAGTATTGCACAGGTGATAATTTCATCACCCGCTCAAGCATTAATTCCATCACCTGTGCAATGCTAAGGAAATCCTGAAAACATGGTGGGTCTTGAGGACCAGAGTTGAGAAACACTGCTCTACACCACGTCCACTACCGTTAACAACACTGTTGTTGTAAATTGTAACAGTGAGTCTTGCACAAGTATCACCACCCAGTTGTAAAGGGAATGAGACCAACCAGGGTTGTGCACCCCTCTCTCCAAAGTGGCCAAACGCTGCCATAGGCCCACCCCTGCAGTGGAAGCACTCCTTGGTTTTTTACATTCTTGAGGTTTTTTTTTTACTGCAGTAAATGCAGCCAGTCAGTTTTGGGTTTAGATTGTTCATTAATCTATCAACATGTCACACTAAATTGGCTTGTTCAAAGTGGCAAAGGATCGTCCGATCATCGTACCTTACACAGTTAATCTTGACAAGCCAGGAAAACCAAACTTAGAGGGGTTGTCCACTACTAGGACAGCCTCTTCTTGAACTATATTAGAAAACCTGTACTCCCCTCCCGTGCTGGAGCCGTTCCAGCGATATCACACTCGCGGTCCCAGAGCTCTGACACATGGTGCCCAATCAGCGCTGGCATCACTGTCCCTGCCTTCGTACAGATTGAACATGAAGAGGAAGCCATGGCTGCAGCTAATCTGACTTCCTTTTCATGTTTGGCCCATACAAAGGTGGGGACAGTAACGCCAATGCTAATTGGGAACCGGTCACCACGCCTCATTCCACCGCACCAGAGCTCCGGAACCGCAAGTGCCAACACCGCAGGAACGACGCAAGCACGGGATGTGAGTATAGGTTTTTTATTTTATCGGGGTCAAACCTTTTCGTTCAAGAAGAGGTTGTCCTAGGGGTGGACAACCCATTTAACAGATCTCATCTTAGTCTGCCATCCGCCTTAACATATAATTCCCAAATAGTGATCAATCTAAGGTGCCAAAATTGATCTTATGTATGTGTAGCTTTACTTCTGACTGTGTAATGCAGAGGTGGGGAACCTCAGGCTGTGTACGACCCTCCATGACTTTTTATCCAGCCCCCAGGGCAGATTCTTGGGAAACACGATGCTTGGACCAGCCTCTATATTTTGACGGCCGCCAGATCATTCATCTCTTCTTTCTCCGTAAGCACATGCACGCAGTGTTCACTACTGAACGTTGAGGCGCGAGCAATGAAAGATTACGTCCTGACACCAGTACCATGTCAGGACGTATTTGTGGGCGGAGTTAGCGCGTGATTTGTACGGCCCCCGAAAGATGGTATGAACCCGATTTAATGGCATAGTCTAGGTGTACTAATTAGCATAGTGCCAATTTTTTTGCTCACCAGTTTTCTTAATGCAACATAGAATGCATCACACATTCATCATCTGGTCTGCAAACATATCCACGAGTGTGAGGCTGGCGCACCAAGGTGCCATGCTCTGCCATGTGTGTATTGTACATCACCAGCCCCAGTGCAGTGGTATGCATCAGGTGCTGGCCGTTCTAGTCCTTTCATGCCAGTGGGTGACGTTTAATGCAAAAAGTGAATTCTATTTCTATAAATTACTTTCATGGTTTCTTAGTAAATTTATACTGTGTGACAAAATGCACTTGGTGGTCTCATTCTGTACAGTGCAACCAATAAATGCCAGTGCTGGTTGTCGGAGGCCGAATTTTCCAGTAGAGTATATTTTTTTATATCTGTCCTCAAGTTTAAGGACGGGCACCGCATTATTCCACTAAGTGAACGTCCGCTGCATGTGTGAATGGGATCATTGCCTTGTGGATACAGACCTGGTATACCTTGTCTAATATCAGATTTAAAGTTAAAAATCCCAAACGATGTGGACATTCTTTTCTCTTTATGTATTACTAAATGCCTTTCTTTATTTGCTGTCAGCTACTTTTGGACACAGTAATCCAATAGGATGAATCAGAAAACTTATAACACTTAGGAGACTACTTTCTATGGTGCGTTAATTCATGTTATGAACTATTCTCAGCTCTCCCACATCTTCATGTGAACCTTTTATACATAGATCGTCCTTGGATGTGTTTTCACTGTATAATTTGTATTTCAGTGTACAATAAAACACTTATTTGGCGACATGTATATGTCTTAATACATATTTACATAGATGTGTGTCATGTACAAGAACACTATGCGGACCCTCTGAAGTCCAATAGTTCATCATAATGTACCATTCCACCTGCTTGGAGGTAAAAGTTGTCCCCTTACCTAATGGGCCACTGTGCGACTGCACAGGTGTCACCAATGGTATGTCCGCCCCTACACTACCTAAGGCAGTGTTCCCCGACTACAGTCCTCAAAAGCCACCAACAGGCCATGTTTTCAGAATTTCCTTAGTATTGCCCAGGTGAAAATTGCAGTACCCGCACAGGCAATAATTCCCCTTGTGCAATAGTAAGGAAATCCTGAAAACATGACTTGTTGGTGAGTCTGGAGGACTGGAGTTGGGGAACAGTAACCAAAGGTTTTGTTTGGCACTGAACCAAATTGAAATGATGCACTTAATTAGTGTGTCAATTTTCCTTTGCCACATGGGTTCTGAGCATATAATGCACCAGTTCTAGTCAGTTAATCCTCATCACAACACTGTTAACATGGATGTTTTTTTTTCTCATCTTATGAATAGGGGGAGATGTAGCAAAATAAATACAAAGTGGTGCAGTTGTCTTGTGCTAATAGAGATCCCATGTCTTTCTGTGTACTTTTAGTGTAATTGGTGCTCGCCAAGATCCAGAAACCTGGGTTGTATTAATTGGGAGACCTCATTTTGAAGAACTGCTATAGACATATTGGATCCTGGTTTGAAGTACCGTATATACTCGAGTATAAGCCGACCCGAGTATAAGCCGAGACCCCTAATTTTGCCACAAAAAACTGGGAAAACTTAATGACTCGAGTATAAGCCTAGGGTGGAAAATGCAGCAGCTACCGGTAAATAGATACCAATAAAAGTAAAATTGATTGAGACATCAGTAGGTTAAATGTTTTTAAATATCCATATTGAATCAGGAGCCCCATATAATGCTCCATACAGTTCATGATGGGCCCCATAAGATGCTCCATATTAAAATATGCCCTATATAATGCTCCACAAATGCTGATTATGGCCGCATAAGATGCTCCATAGACTATTATGCCCCATATGCTGTTGCTGCTATTTAATAAAAAAAAATTACATACTCTCCTCTCGTCGCTCAGGCCCCCGGCACTTGCTATAGTCACCTGTTCCCCGTTCCACCGCCGACCGCCACTGTGTCTTCCTCGTCCTCTGCACTGACCAGGCAGAGGGCAGCGCGCACACTAATCGCGTCATCGCGCCCTCTGACCTGAGCGTTACTGCAGAGGACTCGGAAGACGGAGTGGACGGTGGATCGAGGGACAGGTGAATATCGCGCACTGTCCCCGTCATACTCACCTGCTCCTGGCATGGTCCCTGGTTTTCCGGGTGCTGACTGCTTCTTCCTGTATTGAGAGGTCACATAGTACCGCTCATTACAGTAATGAATATGCGGCTCCACCCCTATGGGAGTGGAGATGGGTCCATATTCATTACTGTAATGAGCGGTACCATGTGACCGCTCAATACAGGAAGAAGCTGTCAGCGCCGGGGAACCAGGGACGTGCAGGGAACGCGCCAGGAGCAGGTGAGTATGATTAGACAGCTGCCGCTCCCCCTCCCCTGCCGACCCCTGGGAATGACTCGAGTATAAGCCAAGAGGGGCAATTTCAGCCTAAAAAAATGGGCTGAAATTCTCGGCTTATACTCGAGAATATACGGTAATTGCAATTGGGGTTCTGGGCTCCTGTTTCTGACTGATTTATTTAGTAGAATGAATCATAATGGCCACTGCTGAGTGTCTGAGAATAAATAATTCTGGGTGTCTATATGTGTACGTATATATGTATACATTATACATTCTTCCAGGCATTGGGATTTTTTAAATATATCTTGTCACCTATTTTGGTTCTTTCTCCCCCAAAACACCATGTTGCATTGCTTAACTACTACTATATATGGAAAATTGCATATACATACACATATATATTATGCGCAATTTTCCGAGACCTGTAGCAGCTCAATTTTTCAGGATATGGGGCTGGGTGAGAGCTTATTTTTTGCACTCCGAGCTGACTGATTTTAGGGGAGCTATGATCTTTTGATTACCTATATATGTATATCTGCATACTCGTAATGACCTGAAGAATCACATTGGCAAGTCAGTCTTAGTATTTGGTGAACATGGTATAAAGAAAAAAAACTGGAATTGCATTTTTTTTTTTGCAATTTTACCCCAGTTGGAATTTTTTGCCCGTTTTCCAGTATACACTATATGGTAAAATCAGTGATGTCGTTCAAAAGTACAACTAGTCCCGCAAAAAACAAGTCCTCAAGTTTCATATATTGATTAAAAAAAAAGCTATCTCTCTGGGAATAAGGGGAGCAAAAAACGAAAATGGAAAAAACTGAAAATCCCAAGGTGGTGAAGGGGTTAAATATATATATATATATATATATATATATATATATATATATATATATATATATATATATATATAAGGGTTTTTTTTGGTCCCCCTCCCAAAAAAAACTTGACATGACTGGAGCGTTTTATAGACATTACTTTATATAATTTATTATCTTTTTGCATGTTATCAGTGTGAAAAAAATGGGTATCTAAGATTCCAGGCCTCACTAAACCTGACTGATGACTGAGTTACTAGGAAAATCTGAATTTTGACTATTCCAAGCTGAATATATTTAAAGGGGTTGCCCACTACTGAATAATGCCTTCTTAAGAGTTACACTGCCCCAAATAAAATAAAAGCGCATACCTTCTGATCCAGGCACCATACCAGTAATGTGAGTGCTGTCTCCCTGCGCTCATGTTATACTATGCCCAGGGCTGCGGAGTCAGTAAGCCAAACCTCCAACTCCTCAATTTCCCTGACTCCGACTCCCTCATACATGGCTCATCTTTAAGTGATACATTTACTGTAGTAAAATGGTAATATCAGGCTTTTAATCACCATTTTGATACAATGATCTGGCTGTTTAGAGAGAACATAAAATATATTTACTGGAATACAACTGTAGAACATAAAACTTTATTAAATTGTAAATATGTAATACACTATGCTGTAAGTGGGAAAAACCAGTTTGCAACAAAAATGTACTGAGTAACTTTTGTGCAGTCTATGAATTTGTTCTGAGAAATAGTATCGCCTCAAGCAGATCCTCCTTCATACATGACCTAAAATCTGATCTAATTATTTTAAGGCTAGAGAAGTACTTGCCCTAAAGGCAATCTGTCACCCATTTTTTGTGATGTGATGTAAAAATATTCAATTTAGTGACACTTAAGCATTATAGCAGTACTTTTAGTACCCCCTGACTCCCACCTTTGATGCATAAATACCGTTTTTTAGCTCTCCCGCGGTGTATGTAAATCTCCTCAGTCTAGTCCAATGGGCGTGGCTTATTCTCCTTCCCTCCCCCCCACTCCTCGGCTTGCTGTACGTATTGTGATCTGTGAATATCACAGATCCCGTAGAGTTGCTGTGTGTGCGCATTGAAATGGCCTCTCGCGCGTGCGCAGTATGCTTTGCCCAAGTGCGGGCGAAGCCGAAAAGCATTAGTGCACATGCGCCGGAAGTACTATGTCCCGGAAGTCTTTCGCTGTGTCCCGGGACATAGTTCACCCGCGCATGCGTACTAATGCTTTTCGGCTTTGCCCGCAGTTGGGCAAAGCATACTGCGCTGGAGGCAATTTGAAGGTCACTGATGGACTGTAGCCTACACACTTCCGTCATATGGAACAGATTTGTTTGACAGAAATGTGATGGCCAGGACTGTGGAGCCGGAGTTGGAGTCGGTGTAAAACGGGCCAACTCCTAAAATCTATAATAAATTGGGTACACATGTCCAATGCAGTATGTGCTCCAAATATAGGAATTTGGGAAAGTTATGAAATGTCTTATAAATGTCCTGTTCCTGATCTAAGGATCTCAGCTTTTAGTTTGAGCTGAATCTGTGCTTCACTGTATGCTCAGTAGTGACCAATACTGTGGAGATGGAGTTGAGATGAATCTGTGCTGCACTTTATGTATATGCTCAGTAGTGACCAGTGCTGTGGAGATGGAGTTGAGATGAATCTGTGCTGCACTTTATGTATATGCTCAGTAGTGACCAGTGCTGTGGAGATGGAGTTGAGATGAATCTGTGCTGCACTTTATGTACATGCTCAGTAGTGACCAGTGCTGTGGAGATGGAGTTGAGATGAATCTGTGCAACACTTCATGTACATGCTCAGTAGTGAGGCAGAGCTGTGGAGTCTGAGTCACAGATCGGAGGTTTGGCTTACTTACTCCACAGGCTTGGTGAGGGCTGCAGACCATAATCGCCTGCTGGGGGCCGTATCGCTCTGTAATTAAATTTTTCTACCAGTGAGATGTAAAGGTACCTTCACACTAAACAACTTTCCAACGAGAACGACAACGATCCGTGACGTTGTAGCGTCCTGGATAGCGATCTCGTTGAGTTTGACACGCAGCAGCGATCTGGATCCCGCTGTGATATCGCTGGTCGGAGCTGGAAGTCCAGAAATTTATTTGGTCGTCAGATCGGCGTGTATCGTCATGTTTGACAGCAAAAGCAACAATGCCAGCAATGTTTTTACATGGAGCGTGAACGAGAAGTGAGTCGCCGTTATGTCACTGGATCGCTCCTGCATCGTTCTGGAGCTGCTGTGTTTGACGTCTCTACAGCGACCTAAACAGCGACGCTCCAGCGATCTAGTTTAGGTCGGATCGTTGTCTATATCGCTGGAGCGTCACTTAGTGTAACGGTACCTTAAGAACACCCCCCAATTAAAAGTGACATTTTACTGTTTGTATATTATTACACACGTTGAATGCACTGATAAATATTTAGATGTCAAGGAGCTTGCAGCTTATATCTATGGGGATACAGATTGTAGATTCTGTACACCTAACAGGCTTATACAATATCTGCACTATCCGGGGGACAGTGCACCTTAAATTAATTGCTTGTAAGGAAATAATTTATTAAAAATGTATGATGCTATAGGTGCAGTTTCTATGGCTTCACCTGTCTAATATGTATTAATAATTGGCTCGAAGACTGTTCATTATTGTATTAATTTGTGCTTTTAGCCTTGGCATTACAAAAAGTAATACTGACCCAGCTTTAAATTACCCAAATACTTTGTATCTCAGCAGGTTGTGTTTTAGTTTGTTTTGTTTGATTTGTTGACTTATTAAATATACTATTAGCACACATGACGTTGTCGCAATCTTTATCTCCTGTATCCATTGTTGATTTGTAAGAAAACCAGTACAAAACACAACTTCATTTTTATAGTCACTTTTATTAATAACACTTTAATTTTCCCTCATTAAACAGAATTTCCTTGTCAGCTAATATATGAAAGGCACATTGAGGACCCACTGTTTCCTCTAGTGGATAACACAAATCGTCTAACAACATGGAAGGTTTCAACGTGATACAAAACGCTTCTAATGAGGACAGTTATTTCCAAAAAACCACATTGGACTTCATTTTAAAAGTGCAAAAAGTTTAGCTGCAAGTGAAGGACTTCTAATGCTGTTGGTGTCCTCTCAACTATTAAGACCAATTCCATTGCTAGATCAGAGCTCCTCAGATGTATCCTTCTAATGAATATTTACCACAATTACTTTGAGCTATGGTACAGAGTTGGATCGTGGTTTAAGAGAGCAAACTGTGGCAAAACTGCAGATACTCTTCCCCACAATTGTGACTACATGTTTTCGAACAGATCTTTCTAGGAAATGACCCTAAAACTGGAAACCCATGCTTATGACACCGCTTTGGAGAGAAAAAAAAAACAGAAGAGGTTTTCCATGTTTTTTTTTTTCAATACTGTGTTCTTAGCCATAAAAGAAGTTCTGTCGTCTCTCTTCTCCATTAACTTTGGTTTGTGTTATTCCTCCTGAATATTTCTGAATAAATTGACAACTAGGCGTCATCATTCCCCTTAAGAGAGGGCGTGTCCTGCACAGTGTACCACTGATTGGACAGTGTGCTAACACCCAATTTTCGATTTATGCATTATTTTCTTGGGAGGAATAATAAAGTAACGGAACAATGAAGTGGAGAAATCCAGAATTATTTCATGAGCCAGTATTTATTTACTGAAATAGACAGGGGGAGGCAACCGGTATATTTTAAAGTTACTTGGAAAGTCCAGCAAAAAACGTACAACACAAAGGTTAGAACTAAAAAATAATATAAAAGTAATATTGCAGTTAAGACTTGCATCAAGCGTAATTTTGGTCAGAAGGTCCAAGTGCTGGACATAATGATTTTCTTCTCTTAATATATGACAGAGCAGAGTTAGGGTATGTGCACAAGACATATTTTCCAGGGGGGTTTTAAGTGCTACAAAAAAAAAAAATTTAAAAAGAATAACACCATACACAGCAATTGCAAAATCACTTTTGTTTCTTCTTTTAGCCGCTTCACAACTTTCAAAGACTGAAGAAGTTAAAAAGTGACCTGACAAATCTTCGCGACTTTTTGGAAAAGCTAACACTATTTTAGATTAAAAAAAAGATCATGCTTTAGGTTAAAAAAACAAAAAACAAAACACTGCTGGCATTTTGCTAAAGCTTCTTCTGGCTCAAAAATGATGCAGGTAATCTGGCATCTCAAAGACATTGTGTGCACATATCTTTACTGTGTATCGGTGGCTCCAGCCATGGGCAACTCAGCGCTTCTTTGCATTAAAGAGGCTGTCAAGGATTTAGGTTAGTTCATCAAGATCAGATCAGTGTGGGACCGACATTAATATGCGATGACCTGCTCCAGTGATTGCCAGATATAAGAATTTTTGGTTGCAGAATAAAGCCGCCACGTAGATTTAGTGGCCACTTCTAAGCCCTGCAGTTTATCTCCCATTCAAGTTCAGGCAATAAGGCGCAGCAAGAGGGAACAGTTACAGGGAACAACGGTACATACGGGGAGAAGATGGGAGTCTGCTCGATGATGGGAGAGAGTCTGATGTATTGGGCTGGCAAGTTCTAGAATACGGGGGGGGGGATACATGGAAGACATTTTGGTGACACAGGTGCAGATTGCAGATGACAAGACTGGAATAAAACACGTGAGGGGGTTATGGCAAAAATGAATAGAGGGGATGTAATAAGTAAGTAATGGCGAGCCTAATGTGTCTACTCTGGACTTTAAATTTGCTAAACAATAGGTGCCAGTGCTATTATGTAATACTGGGACCACATCTTGCTATCAATTTTCAAATACTAAATTCCTAACGAAAGCGTTCTATAGTCCTAATAAATAAAGGACGTAAAACCTGTGGGATGTACCATTGACCATTGATGTACACTAGTGATGAGCGAATATACTCGTTACTCGAGATTTCCCGAGCATTTTTTAGTGCTCAGAAATTTCGTTTTTCTTGCCGCAGCTGAGTGATTTACATCTGTTAGCCAGCATAAGTACATGTGGGGGTTCCCTAGCAACCAGGCAACCCCCACATGTACTTGTGCTGGCTAACAGATGTAAATCATTCAGCTGCGGCAAGAAAAACTAAATTTCTGAGCACTAAAAAATACTCGGAGGACACCCGAGCGTGCTCGGGAAATATCGAGTAACGAGTATATTCGCTCATCACTAATGTACACCTGATCTTTGGGGAAAGGGATATAGATATATATTTTTTAAAATCTTAAAATACTTGTGAGGCCTTATTCACATGTCCAGGTTTTTTGCATATTTGCTATACATTTACTTATTTTTTATCAGACAGCACATTGGTGCAATAATGTCCTTTTTTGCAAATCGATGGTCCACATAAAAAAAACAGACACGTGTGAGTTTGGTCTAATTCGCAGACCAAACTCCTACATCCTGCAGAACACACCTGACATCTGTGTTACAAACATGGACATGTGAATCTGACCTTAAACAATGAAATTCAAGAAAATGTGAATGTATCAAATGCACAAACAAATAATTTACATTTCTGTTTTAAAATCATTCTATGCTGCTGTGCATAGCTGGTTACATAATTTCGGCTTTAACACTGTTCTGTCTATTGCGGGAGTCGATCAGGATCATGCAGCTTCTTTATTCAAGTAAAAGAACAAAACAAGGAATCTGGCAGACCTATTGTAGGTCACTTAGATCTGTTAAATAAGAGCACCATATCCATCATTGTGCTTTTAAAAATGGAAGCCAGATCCATTTGAACAGAGAAATATAGTTAAAGGGAACCTGTCACCCCCAAAATCGAGGGTGAGTTATGCCCACCGGCATCAGGGGCTTATCTACAGCATTCTGTAATGCTGTAGATAAGCCCCCGATGTAACCTGAAAGATGAGAAAAACAGGTTAGATTATATTCACCCAGGGGTGGTCCCGCTGCTGGTCCGATGGGTGTCGCGGTCCGGTCCGGGGCCTCCCATCTTCACTTCATAGGATGACGTCCTCTTCTTGTCTTCAAGCTGTGGCTCCGGCACAGGCGTACTTTGTCTGCCCTTTTGAGGGCAGAGCAAAGTACTGCAGTGCGCAGGCGCCGGGCCTCTCTGACCTTTCCCGGTGCCTGCGCACTGCAGTACTTTGCTCTGCCCTCAACAGGGCAGACACAGTACACCTGCGCCGCAGCCGCAGCGTGAAGACCAGAAGAGGACGTCATCCTATGAAGATGGGAGGCCCCAGACTGGACCGCGACGCCCATCGGATCGGACCGCCCGCCCGCCCAGGTGAGTATAATCTAACCTCTTTTTCTCATCTTTTAGGATACATTGGGGGCTTAGCTACAGCATTCTGTAATGCTGTAGATAAGCCCCTGATGCCGGTGGGCTTAGCTCACCGTCTACTTTGGGGGTGACAGGTTCCCTTTAATGGGAAAGCACTGATGAAGGCATGTGGAGAGAATTATATCTTCAAGTCAAATATCCACAGCTGCATAAAAAAATGTATATTGTAGTCCATTGATTTAATGGTCATGATCTTTGCAGTATGATCTTAGCATTTGAAACGTGAAAGTTAAAGGGATATTTCAGTTTTTTTTGTTATGTAAGAAGAATTGTATAAATCAATAATGGTTTAAAATCTTGAGCAGAATTGTGTACGCCATGGATATAACATGGCGTCATTCTTACCATTCCCTATATGTAGTGTTCCAACTAGCATTCAGTTCCAAGAGGAATGTGCTTGATGTACATGTAAGAAATATTGGCCAACAGAGACCAGACAATGGTTTAACAACTAATTTTCTGGTATAAGTAAAGTATATACGCGGAATTTTAAATCATGTATATTAGAAAATTTTTATTTTCTATTTTATATAAAATCAAAACTGAAATTTGCCTCTATGTACATTTCTAATATGCACTTGGAGGTATAGCTTCTCCCACAATCGGTGTAAGAGAGATGATGTAACTTCGAGCATAACTGGATCTACACAGCATTCTGCCCCTAAGAGCTGACGATCTAGTCTTACAGCGCATGTCCTGACTTCCATATCACAGAATCACTCTTCCCATAAGAAAGAGATGACTCAATTGAAATAAAATCTTTCACTTCACATTTAACAGTCATAATACATATAGATGATTACAAGGCACAGAGAGAAAATTCCCCACACAGGCAGCACCGTTATTTGGGGTCTGTTCCCCGGTCCGTGCAGCACTTGTAAGACACGGGCTGCATCTCTACGACCGCACCCATACAGTCCACCTAAACGGCTTTAGTTTTGATCTGTCTTGATCTCCGTACGTATTTTAACCATCTTGGAAACGGTGATAAGAATGTTGCCTACGGCAAAAAAATGAAAAAATATCTGCAGAAAAATTAAGTTGTAAGGAAAATATCTACTTAATGGTGCATTGATCTTTTTCCATCCACAACTCCGTTATATTCCAGCAGTTGACACAAAACAGTAAATCTGTCCATAATGTAATGAAGTTGGCCAAGCAGCCTCCCGTCCGAAGACTATTTCCATAATCCACGTGTCTACAGTAAGACACATAGTTGCTTCTGACAACCATTTAGGCGATGGTTTTCATTTACCGTACATCAATCTTCATGTGCAGATTGTCAGGTGAAATGACTGGGTGGCTGCTGGGTAACCCCACTTAGTTCGTCAGTTTCTTCTATTCTGCCTCAATTTGTACTGATCACACTAATTTCTACTATTCACTATTATGGTAAAAACAATTAAAACTTCATTAGCGGCATGGCCCTTCTTGCCACTCTACACAAACATACTCCAATTCTCAGTGGCTGTCATCTGGATGAAGGCTTACCTTTTCTATAAAATAGTGACAATATGACAGTTCGCTACGGACTCTGATCATTAAGAAAGTGCTAAAAAAATCTATAATAAATATAACTAGAGTTGTGTTGATGGTCGTGTTCACTATTATGCTCTTCTTTTTGTTCCTAAACTGTGACATGGCACCTCATAGTTGCTGAGTTCTCCTAGATTGGGTCTACAGGAGATGAAGATCTTCAGAGTCGGGGTGAGTATGCCATGTGACCCCCATCATCATCGGGAGGAGGGAAGGTCTTCCTTCTCCATATTGTTTAGTAAGAAAAGCTCAGGAAAGGTGTTCAACCCCAGGTTATACTAAAATAGAAGAAACGAAACATGAGAAATTACACAAGAAAACAAAAGAATGTACTTTTATACATATGACTGAAAGTAGCAGTTCATGAGGGGCTACAGAAAACTGGAGGGTACATGAATATGGACCCAAGATGGATAACATTTACACTTAGAGGATTCTAGTCGAATGTACGTAAAAAAATTCTCTATAGTCTCTTGGTCCATTAACAGTACCCAGAGGGGAAACATGTAAAAGGAAGCTGGGGCCAGGCGCATACGGCTCTGGCTACAACTTTTAGGCTATGTGCACATTTTTCACCCGTCTATACAGGCTGTAGGTTGGCGAGTAGAGGAAGGAGAGTAAGGCTATGTTCACACGATGCGGTTTTTGCTGCGGATCCGCAGACGTTTTCCATGCAGGGTACAGTATAATGTAACCCTATGGAAAACGAAATCCGCTGTGCCGACGATCCTTTTTTCCGCTAGAAAATCCGCGCTGATTTTCTGCGGAAAAAAAGAAGTACCATGTCA
This sequence comes from Ranitomeya variabilis, assembly GCF_051348905.1. Classification (NCBI taxonomy): domain Eukaryota; kingdom Metazoa; phylum Chordata; class Amphibia; order Anura; family Dendrobatidae; genus Ranitomeya; species Ranitomeya variabilis. The sequence continues at coordinate 657,931,520 of NC_135234.1, forward strand.
ATTCTTTCTGTGGATTCCGCTGCGGGTTTCCACCTGCCCCAATAGGAAAGTGCAGTTGGAAACCGCAGTAGAAACAGGACCAAAAACCGCAGTGGAGATGCACCGCGGATTTCCACTGCGGGTTCTCAAAATCAGGACCTGAAAAATCCGCAGGCAAAAAAGGATCGTGTGAACATGGCCGAAAGGGGTAAATACACATTAAATAGGTCATGGATGAACGCTCGTTTGGACAACCGCTATCTCTCCCGACACAATTGATGAAGCCACAATGTGTTTTCAATGGGTAGAGAAAGTCGATGCCGTCTTATAAAGCGCTGGAATTCTACTTGGCCGATCCTTCTCTCCCCTTACATCATCTTATGGGGGAGAATCCGGTGCGCCCCCTCCCCCAGACACATTATAAGGTTAGTCAACAAGATTTGGACAACTTTAATGTGTATTGGGAGCCTTTACGAATGACTGCAGGGACTGGCTATACAGGATTTAATCATCTGCAACCCATGACACAAAGAATCTGAATACACAACATGGTAAGATAGTTTTAAGATTATTTGCAAAGTTGCTTTATTTTACATTTTAGATGATTGTAAAATTGCACATCGCTTTTAAGGTAATATTTTATTTATATTATTGCAAGTTTGAGAACTAAAATAGCATAACAGTACAAAAATGTCAAGATGCAGTAGTCATGTGTATACATGTACTTACACCGTCCACTGCCACTATTTGTAATGAAAGCTTGTAAAACAGTAAAAACATCACATATTCATAGGATGGCAACATACAATTATAGCATAAACACTAGAATAGGTAAGATCAGCCCACACCCACCCCTTACAATGCTTTTTAAGGCCCTCATACACATAAGAACCCAACACCCATGACGTGTATGGTGACTTCCTGACTCTCCAGTCACATGATGTTGAGGCAAATGAGGATTGGGCAGGTGAAATTTAAAAGCTCAATGTTTATTCTCCCTGGAAATACGTGACCACCAGTTGTGTCTGGCCACAGCGTTCCCCTCTCTGGCCTCTAAAAATACATAAATGCTCTCCTGGCTTGAGCGTTCATGTGTATGTGGGAGTATGGAAAGGTAGCTGTCGACAGAACACACAGTAAGTTTACAAGGATTGGACATGTTCAAATCAAACGTGCGCGACCCTTTGAGTGTTGGTGGAGAGCCAAGTCACGTCCCATAAACAATAGATGGCCGGGCTAATCCTTAAAACCAGGGCTGTGGAGTCAGTGTCCATTTTGGTGGAGTCGGTATAAAATATATAATAAATTGTGCTTGGTAGTTCAGTGCAGTATTGGCTGTAATTTTTTTTTCATAAGAATTTGGGAAAGTTATGAAATATCTTCTAAATGTCGGTTGCTCCGAGGCGGATTGACTGGGTGGAGGCGTTAGATGTCCTGTGCAGGATGGAGGAGATGAGGGCTTTTGATGACAGGTCGGGTGTCAGCTGGTATGCGGTGTGGCATCCGTGGATTCAATTTAAAGAGGATCAACATTTACAACTCTGGATAACTCAAGATACATTGCCCCGTCTCCTATAGTGGAAAATTTGCCAGGCCTTAGGTTACTGAAGTCCTATTACTAGTACTGATCTCCGTTCTTTTCTTTGCTCTTCTTTCTTTTTCTTAACACTCTCTTTTACTCTTTATTATGTTTTTCTTGCCCATTTGGCCCATTTTACCTCTTCTCATGATATATGCAATTAAAACATATATATTGTTGTAGGATCAATCTTGGTGGTGGCGGTACTGCTGATGAGGAGGAAGAGGGTTAAATGTTGTTTTTTCTTCTTTTTCTTTATTAATGTGAATGGTTACAATTATGTTTGTGAATATTACCTTTTTGCTCAATAAAAATATATTGAACAATAAATGTCTGTTCTGTTCCCGATCTAAGGATCAGGGCTTTTAGCTGAGATGAAAATGTGCTGCACTTTATGTACATGCTCAGTAGTGACCAGTGCTGTGTAGTCGGACTTGAGATGAATCTGTGCTGCACTTTGTGTACATGCTCAGTAGTGACCAGTGCTGTGGAGTCAGAGGTGAGATGAATCTGTGCTGCACTTTATGTACATGCTCAGTAGTGACCAGTGCTGTGTAGTCGGACTTGAGATGAATCTGTGCTGCACTTTATGTACATGCTCAGTAGTGAAGCAATGCTGTGGAGTCGGAGTTGAGATGAAAATGTGCTGCACTTTCTGTACATGCTCAGTAGTGAGGCAATGCTGTGGAGTCGGAGTTGGGATGAATCTTTGCTGCACTTGACCAGTGCTGTCTAGTCGGAGTTGAGATGAACCTGTGCTGCACTTTCTGTACATGCTCAGTAGTGAGGCAATGCTGTGGAGTCGGAGTTGAGATGAATCTGTGCTGCACTTTCTGTACATGCTCAGTAGTGAGGCAATGCTGTGGAGTTGGAGTTGAGATGAATCTGTGCTGCACTTTCTGTACATGCTCAGTAGTGAGGCAATGCTGTGGAGTCGGAGTTGAGATGAATCTGTGCTGCACTTTATGTACATGCTCAGTAGTGACCAGTGCTGTGTAGTCGGACTTGAGATGAATCTGTGCTGCACTTTGTGTACATGCTCAGTAGTGACCAGTGCTGTGGAGTCAGAGGTGAGATGAATCTGTGCTGCACTTTATGTACATGCTCAGTAGTGACCAGTGCTGTGTAGTCGGACTTGAGATGAATCTGTGCTGCACTTTATGTACATGCTCAGTAGTGAAGCAATGCTGTGGAGTCGGAGTTGAGATGAAAATGTGCTGCACTTTCTGTACATGCTCAGTAGTGAGGCAATGCTGTGGAGTCGGAGTTGGGATGAATCTTTGCTGCACTTGACCAGTGCTGTCTAGTCGGAGTTGAGATGAATCTGTGCTGCACTTTATGTACATGCTCAGTAGTGACCAGTGCTGTGTAGTCGGAGTTGAGATGAATCTGTGCTGCACTTTCTGTACATGCTCAGTAGTGAGGCAATGCTGTGGAGTTGGAGTTGAGATGAATCTGTGCTGCACTTTCTGTACATGCTCAGTAGTGAGGCAATGCTGTGGAGTCGGAGTTGAGATGAATCTGTGCTGCACTTTATGTACATGCTCAGTAGTGACCAGTGCTGTGTAGTCGGACTTGAGATGAATCTGTGCTGCACTTTATGTACATGCTCAGTAGTGAAGCAATGCTGTGGAGTCGGAGTTGAGATGAAAATGTGCTGCACTTTCTGTACATGCTCAGTAGTGAGGCAATGCTGTGGAGTCGGAGTTGGGATGAATCTTTGCTGCACTTGACCAGTGCTGTCTAGTCGGAGTTGAGATGAATCTGTGCTGCACTTTATGTACATGCTCAGTAGTGACCAGTGCTGTGTAGTCGGAGTTGAGATGAATCTGTGCTGCACTTTATGTACATGCTCAGTAGTGACCAGTGCTGTGGAGTCGGAGTTGAGATGAATCTGTGCTGCACTTTCTGTACATGCTCAGTAGTGATCAGTGCTGTGGAGTTGAGATGAATCTGTGCTGCACTTTCTGTACATGCTCAGTAGTGAGGCAGTGCTGTGGAGAGGGAGTTGAGATAAATCTGTGCTGCTCTTTCTGTACATGATCAGTATGTACATGTTTTCTTAGAAAATGATCGCGTCATTATGTTTGAACCTAATGACCAGTGAAGGAATTATTGAAAGAGGCGCTAACCTGGAATATTCAGAATTGGAGAACGTTGTTCTAGATGAAATGGAAGGGGTCATGTTATGTGAGGAGCTGAAGACACTACTATAGTGGAAATTAGCATGAGATGACTGCCAACATTTATATAGCCACCTGCTGAAGAGAGGTATTCACATAGTTCCCACTTATTACATTTTTGGAGTGACGTGAATTATGCCAATAAAGTGATTTAAGGAGAACAGCTTCATAAAATGGAACACAACCTACATGTATCTGTGTATAAACCGAATCAGAACAGTCCGAGTGGTATCGTGACCAGCACCTTCCTGGAGCGGATCCCAATAACACACAATGGATTTTGTGTCTCTGAACTCATGAGTTCTATATAGAAACAGACGCACAGTGGTAGACAATTTGATCATCAGGGCTGATGCAGAGGGTTTTATTCCTCACTTGTTACAGAGCAGATCCAGCTGGAGATTTGGGACACTGGTAAGGAGAAATTTATTTTTCCCGGCATCCAAGTTCATTTTTAAACCAATATTTTGTCACCACACTCTGTAAACAATAGCTCAAGGAATCTAGTGTTTTCACGCTCACTACAGCGACACTGTCTATGAGAAATGGCTGGCAGTAGGTACAGTCACATGATCAAATGTCAACAACACAACCCCAAAATTATGCTGGCAACATTCTTAAAGGAAATCTGTCGTCAAGTTTTTGCTGCGTCTTCTGAGAGCAGCATAATGTAAGAGCAGAGACCCTGATTCCAACAATGTATCACTTAGATTGTTGGGAGCAGCTGTTATGACACAATCAGTTCTTTGATGTAGGATGGAGAAAAGTTGAGAAAGCTAACCCCATTCACACCACAGCTTTCTGTCTATTGACAGTGAGCTGCTTATCACAGGAGGGGGCGTGGCTGGATGACTTGGCAGGAGACATCTAGCCAGGGCAATGATAATATCCTAGTGATAAAACCTTCACTGTAAGTAAACAGAAAACAGCCTGAGAAGGAACACAGCAGTGTCTTAACCCTTACCTCATATGGAGTTTCGATTACAGGGCAAAAACATGCTGACAGATTCCCTTTAATGTGATCTTTATTTAATGTTCTGTGCAGTAGTTTTTCATTCTCAGTTGTAGGATTTTATCAAAGATCTGAGTTTGATATCGTGGTCAAAACATGAACAACACATCGTGTGTAAACACACGGGGGGGCATTCTAGATAATAAGTACACCCCAAAGAATACTATCCTTTATTAAATCATACCATAGAACCAGACAAGACACATAAGAGATTGCAGACATTTATTAATCTAAACTATCTGTATATCAAACAGATTATGAATCCACATTGGGTAATATCTAGACACTCAGGAGACATGGACAGAGGTTGAAGGTCAAGAAAGCAGCTGATTCGTACATTGCCTATATATGGCTTCCTTGTGAACTTTTAGTAGTGCCGTCCATTCTTCGCCTTCTCTGATACTGAGCATTGCAGTACTGTCCCATTGTAAATATTTAAAGGGATTGTCCATGTACCATCCTTTGGATAGCAAAATGTGGATAACTTGGCACTCCAGAGTACTTTGCAAGATGAATAATTTTATTTAATGCAGGCAAGCCATAGAAATAAGCGTTTCGTTCATACTGGCCTTCCTTACTCAGTATAGTGGATTTCAAGAGGACTAAAGTATGAGGCAACGCTGCGGAAGGGCAGTAAACTCTGCGCCTGTGGAGAGGGGTTTCTAGCCTTGGGATAGGTCCTCAATATCTGATTGGAGGGGGTGCAACACCAGCCCCTCTCACCCATCAGCAGCTCCCGATGTCAGCCAGATGTGCCCAGTTGTGAAGCTGCAAATCACAGTTTCGTCAAAGCTTCTTATTCTAATCAATAGGGGCAATGTGCAGTACCACAGCCACAACACCATTTATGGAGCTGTGCGGCTCCGCAACAGAGCACGAAAAAAGCTGATCGGAAGGGTCTCCGGGTATCGTACCCCCACCAATCAGATCATAACCTATCCTGAGGCCAGGTTCACATTGCATCAATGGCAATACGCTGACGGCATCCGTTATACAGCGGCTCCAACGCTATGTAATGGATGCGTTAGCGCACCCATTGACTGCCACTATGTAGCGCATCGCTAATGCATGTCATAATTGGCATGCGTTAGCGATGTGCCGTCATTCTGTGACGGACCCTCGGACGCGGGCTGCAGCGTTTCCGGGTCCATCACCAATTGCACAGATGGAGCATCTGCGCGATCGCATAACGCAATCTTTACAAGGCACTAGTGTTGGTGCAGTCCGTTTAACACATGCGTTGAACGGACTGCAGCAACGCAATGTGAACCCTGCCTTAGAATAGCCCAGTGATGTAAAAGTCCTGGACAACTCCTATAAGCAACCCATGAAGAAGACTAACACAAATGGTCCTTTTAATTTTCCTGGTTTTGGTTTTCAGAGCCTCGGAAATTAAAGAAGCACTCCTCCTCCCATCAGTTTATATCCTCTTAATATATTGCAGTCATCATATTACATAGCACTGAGTACTTACAATTGCCCATTTTGCCTTTCTATCCAGCTTATTATTCTCTTTTCTCTGCTCTATGTAGTAACATGAAGTCTCTTTTCCCTGCATCCACAATTCCCCTTTTCAACTCCTGACCCAGCACCACTGCCAGAGACTTTTGCAGTGACTCATGAATCATGCAGAAGAAAAATGACCTCCTATTTCTACATAGTGCTTAGATGGATTCAGCTAGTCATTTTTTAACCTTGTGATATCATAAACATAATGTAAAAGAATAATAAGCTGGGTAGAACGGCAAAATGAGCAATTGTAAATACACAGTGCTGTTTAATATGATGATCGCAATATATTGATGGGAGGATGAGTGCTTCTTTAAGTTTATAGGACTGCACTATATGTGCTGACTTCAAAGTATATACATTTTATTGATTAGGTCTTTGAAATTAAAAGAAATCTGTCATATCCAGAAAAGCTATTTACCTGCAGATAGAGTGGTAATCTACAAATAGTGTTTAAATCCTGTGGAGCCGGCTTCGTGAAGTAGCAGCTATGGGGAGAAAGTTTTTATTCTCCCTGCAGCTGCTCCCTTCCAGTCATAGGGGCGGTGCGGGGAACGGTTGCAGCCAGTGCTCTCTAGATAGAGTGCAGCTGTAATGACTGCCAGCACTTTCATTGACCGCTCGTCTGCAGTGCGTATCTGCAGAGGAGTCTGTCAGTGTGCCGAGGAGCGATTACAGCACACTCACTGTGTAGTACGCGGTGACTAACAGCACCCTGCACTGCCCCAATGACTGGAAGTAAACAGCTGCACAGAGAATAAAACTTAAAGGGTCTCTGTCAGCACAGAAGGACTGTTTAAACCAAGCACAGGCGCTCGGTACTTCTCGGAGGGGTCAATTATTTAAATACACCTTATCACCTGCTTGTGTTTCCTCTCCCCCCCTCTATTCTTTGATTGACAGCTCTGGCCTCATAGGGCCAGAGAAGGGAGAATACAGAAGGAAGACAAGTAGGTGGGAAGGAATATTTAAATGATTGGCCCCGCTGTGAAGCACCGAGCGCCTGTACTTTGTTGGAACTGCGATTCTGTGATGTCCCTTTAAAGTGACTCTGTTATCACAGAATGATTTGGTGTGGCCAAACATTTAATTGCACCTTCCCACCGACTTGTTTGCCCTCCATCTTTTCTTTGATTGACAGCACTGGCTTTACAGAGCCAGACAAGGGTGAAGAGAAGAGGAGAAACAAGTACTGTTGGTGGGAAGGTGTAGTCAGAGGACCTTTTAGCAACTTTGTCATGTTGAGCTGGGCGCACGATGTAATAATAGTGGCTGCAGAGCGGTATTATGGCTTACTGATTGCTGTGTAAGTTACCGACCTCATCTATGGTCTATCAATGGTTTCCAGGCTCTTAGGCAGGGAGTCTGTTGTGAACATTCATGGCGTTCAGCAGTAGATTTTTACTTTTAAATAATTTGCTCCACTTCAGTTTCTGATTTTGTTTCCTTTGTTGTGCAGTAGATGCGAGGCTGACAGGTCGCTCAGCATTAGATTTAGCTTCATTTTATACATCAGAAACTCTTAAACCTGAGAATTTGTTCACTACTGTTGATGACTGTGAATGTCCAAGTAATTGGTAAATCTCCTTGAGAAGCTGCTGCAAAATCTAATAGTTATACTAGGAAGCAAACAAAACAAGGTTTTCTAGTGAATTCTGTAAAATGATGTTTCTACATTGGGACTACTGTGGAAACCGTTTCACTACATGTTTGGTTACATGGTAAAATCAGTCTTACTAAAACTTCTCATTCACTCACACGTCTTCGTTTGTACATGGGAAACTGCCTAGAAAATTGTTTAAAAAAATCTATTGTGAGAATTGTTTTTTTTCCAGTATATTATACTGGTATACAGTGCAGTATGGGGGGGGGGGGGGGGGGAAACCCTGTTGAAACCAACTCTCAATTCCCGCCCCTTCCACGCTTACATCTTTGTCGAGCTAGAACCAAGGCATTTGGCATATGCAACGGAATTAAACCACTGCTCATCACCTGTTCATGGCCAATCTGTAACTCCAAGAAGGCCATCTGTGGTAGACAGGTAGCATTAGGGTATGACTCCACGGTACGGATGGGCGGCGGTATCGCCGCAGCGGCGAAGCCGCTCGGCACTAAGCCCCGCCCCCTTAATGGGACGCGATCATGCCGGGTGTGTTAACTCTTCACATCCGGGATGATCGCTCTGTCCCATAGGGCCCTGTGATATGCCTTGCGAGGACGCTGCGTCCCCGCAAGGTGTACGGACATGCTGCGATCTGAAAAGACGCGCAGCATGTCCGTAGTCGCAGGGCCGCCGCGTGCGGGTTTCCACGCATAGTGGAGACGGGATTTCATCAAATCCCCTCCACTATGCTGGAACATCTGGACACTGCTTGTTTGACGCTGCAGCTCTGCGCAGCATCAAACAAGCAGCGTTTCCTGACCGTGGAAACATACCCTAAGGGTATGTGTCCACGTTCAGGATTGCATCAGGATTTGGTCAGGATTTTACGTCAGTATTTGTAAGCCAAAACCAGGAGTGGGTGATAAATGCAGAAGTGGAGCATATGTTTCTATTATACTTTTCCTCTAATTGTTCCACTCCTGGTTTTGGCTACAAATACTGATGAAAAATCCTGACCAAATCCTGATGCAATCCTGAACGTGGACACATACCCTTACACAGCACCTTTGTTCACTGCTAGGACAACCCTTTCTTAAACTAGATATTCAGCCTCGATAAAATAATACAGCCTATACTCCCTTCTCGCGGTCTCATGGTGTTGGCACTCGCTCTCCGCGGGGCTGTGATGCGGTGGAATGAGACATGATGCCCAATCAGCGCTGGCATCACTGGGTCCACCTTCGTACAAACTGAACATGAAGAGGAAGCCAGGGATCAGCTGCAGCCCGGACGTCCTCTTCATTTTCAGTTTGTCTGAAGGCTGAGAGTGACGCCAGCACTGATTGACACATGATGCCCGGTGCCATTCTACTGCATCACAGCCCCAGGACCGCAAATGTCGAGAATGCTGGAATGGAACCGGCGTGGGAGGAGAGCATAGGCTTTATTATTTTATAGGGCTGGACATTTAGTCTAAGAGGGGGTTATCCTAGAAGTGGATAAACCCCTTTAAAGGAAGTCTGTCAGCACAAAATGACTGTTCACACCAAGCAAAGGTGCTCACTTAGTGTGGCCTAACAGCTCAGTGCACCTTTCCACCTACTTGTTTTCCCTCTATTTCCACCATACTCTTCCTTAAGTGACTGCCCTTCTCTGGGTCTATAACGCCAGTGCTAAGATAAATGGAAAACCTGTAGGTGGGAAGGTGCACTCACCGGTCTGGCCATGCCAAGAGTGCGCCGAGTGCCTGTGCTTGGCCTAAACGGTAATTTGTTCTGGCAGACTACCTAGGTGTAGTAGATAAGTGATGTATAGGAAATTAAGGTGTATAGCAAGGGGCAAAGTGATGGCGTACCCTAGAAAGTGTAATTCACCCAATGTTGAAACTGGCAAGACTGATCACTTTAGCCCTCGCTGGTTGCTAGGACAAAGTGGCAAGTCCGTTTCCTATAAAGGATCTCATTGATTGAACACTCACGGCATAGCAAAGTTATACGTCATCAAGGTCTATAATGAAAGAACTAATCATCCTTCTGAAGTTCTGTAAAGTGGATCTGTCAGGTCTCCTATTTTTTTTTTCAAGCATTTAAGTGAAGCTTTTCAAAAATAAATAGTGTCTGTGATAGAAGTGATTATTTTATTTCTATATCTCCAACCTAATCTGCAGAGCAGTACAGAGATTGCCATATCTTGTATTAGTCCCTGTCCCCACCGGGGCTCACAATCTACATTCAGTATGCTTCTGAAGTGTGGGAAGACACCTAAACAAGGAGAACATACAAACTCCTCAGGTCTCAGACAGTACAGAAAACTGAGGAGCTCATGAATGTATAGTTTTTCCACCTTCATTCAGCAGGAATCCCGTGTCCTGCACACCCTACATCCCCAAATACAGCGATTCACAGCTCCCTCTATATACAGAGAAAGCCAAGCATTGCTCTCAACTACTTCCAGAAGTTCCTTAGACAAGGAATGGAGCGAAGGTCAAGCATTTGGCCCTCCGACTCGCTGAATGATGGGGACAGAGCCCTGACAATTGCTGGATGTCCCTGCATCACAACCTCAGCGATCAGCAAGTTGACCTCTGTTCTATGAATAAGGGATAAAGCATTATTCCGAAAATAGAAAGTATAATCATAGAACAATATATATGTCCCAAGTTTAGCTGTTCTCTATCCTATGCTGCATCCGACAAGATAGTATAGAATGGTAGGAGACAAAAAAAAGCACAAATAGGGTCTTATCCCCAGGATTGTTTCCAATCAATTATGAGAAAACTGCTCACCTGGTGGTACACAGTAAAAGCGTGTAGTTGTCAGCTGCTGCAGATCCACAGGTCGGCGATGCGACCTCTCAGAACCGTTATAATAGATAAATGTGGATAAAATCCGCGCTGCTGTGACAAATGATGACTCCAGATATAGTTATAAGATGTTCGGGTGGTTTATTCAACGCGTTTCGAAGCTCATGGCTTCTTCAGGAAGTTTCCACAGAAAGATAGGTATCTTTCTGTGGAAACTTCCTGAAGAAGCCATGAGCTTCGAAATGCATTGAATAAACCACCCAAACACCTTATAACTATATCTGGATTCATCATTTGTCACAGCAGCGCGGATTTTATCCACATTTATCTATTATAACGGTATCCGACAAGATGGTATAGAAGAGCCGACAGATCCATAGCAGGTGAAGCCAAAGTCATGCTGCTAACTGCTATGGCCAGAAGCATACTTCTCTTCTACATGTGTTATAAGTCCATACCCAGAGATTAGAAACCCGGTCAATATTCAAGACTAATGTCATCTATAGGCCGCAGGGTGGCTCAGTGGTTAGCACTGTTTTGCAGCGCTGAAGTCAAATCCCAGCAAGGACAACATCTGCAAGGAGTTTGTATGTTCTCCCCGTGTTTGTGTGGGTTTCCTCCGGGTTCTCCGGTTTCCTCCCACATTCCAAAGACATACTGATAGGAAATCTAGATTGTGAGCCCCAATGGGGACAGTGATATCTGTAGAACGCTGTGGAATTAATGGCGCTATATAACTGAGTAAAATAAATATACTAGCAGATGTGACTGGTTGTTATAGGAAGACTTTATGTAGGTCTGTGCTTAAATAAATCACACCAAGCCCGCTACTCCTGATCTGCAGTCCTTTATTGAGAGATTCAGGATCATTTACGTCAGGGAGACTTTAGACGAGTCTTGTGTTAGTTTTCTATTGCATTACGGCTCAATCAATAGATGTCCTAATTTAGCCTAACGCACATACATACAGGACAATACATCAATGACTGTGGGGATTAGAAGGTCAAGTTATGATTCACAGATATATCATTACAAAGATTTAAACAATGGAGAAAAAAAAACAATTTGAAAATTAAATCACACAAACGAGATTAGAAATTCTGAAAACCAGTGGGTGTCAGGTAATTAAAAAAAAAAAAAAAGAAAAACCGCAACCAGCAGAGCAAGTCCAATTTGGTGTCAGGGTGGTCTCACATGCTCTAAAATCCCATATAAATTGAAATACCCGACAAATTTATTCTTCAAATAAAAATATTTCTATTTGAAGAATACATTTGCCGGATGTTTCAGTTTATATGTAACCATTGGGTATCATGCACAAGTCGCCTTAAAAGAGTTTTCCCAAAAGTGTAAGTTATCTTATATCCATTCGGTGGAATGTGGATTACTTGCTGATATTTGGGGGTCACATCAATAGAGAAAAAAAAGGAATCTACAAATCCCCATTTTGAAGGGACCAAAGGGGCGCATGCGGGACCTCTGCTCCATTCACTGGCTGGGAGACTGCTGGACAAAGCCAAGTACAGGGCCAGCTCATTCTGGAGCTCCATTACAGTAAAGACAAAGCTCTGCAGCACCGGGACCTCCAACGATCAGAAAATTATACTCTATCCTATGGATAAAGGGAGAACTTGCAATTTTGGGAATACCCCTTTAGTTAAATTAGGAACCTTGCACAGCACTTGCTGGGGCTTTGGGTGGCTGCCTCAGTATCTGTACAAAACCTTCTGTAATATCTTTATTTAAAGGGGTATGATATGGATAAAGGGAGAACTTGCAATTTTGAGAATACCCCTTTAGTTAAATTAGGAACCTTGCACAGCACTTGCTGGGGCTTTGGGTGGCTGCCTCAATATCTGTACAAAACCTTCTGTAATATCTTTATTTAAAGGGGTACGAGTAAACAGGAAAAGGAAGTTTTGTAACCCCACAATCATTGAAAAAAAACAAACAACATCCAGTGAGAAAACACCGTGATGTGCACGACCATTGAAGTGTGCCGCTCTGACCTGTTGCTTGCAGTAGGCTACAGAGCCCCCCTTTCCCAGGATGGCAAAATAAACAATCCTACAACCTTGACCCTTAGCCTGACGTCAGGGACACCTCTCGGGGGAACAATTTCCTGAGCAAGGCCAAGGTCAGGTTCCCACAGATGAGTACTTGGAGAGTTCATGATATTGTACATTTTCTGAACCTATTAGGTTACTTGCATTTTAGACACTGCAGTTTTTGTCTCTTGCTGATGTGTCACATTTTAATATAAGCGGTTTGTTTTTTTACTTTTAGTAAAAATGTTCCTGTTCTGATACAATCTTATAAATGTGCCCCTGCTGTGTACTGTGTAATGGCTGTGTCTGATCATACCACAGCTCCTGGGCAGGGGGGATACAAGAGAGAGTATACAGACAGGACAGCAGGCGAGGGCAATGTTTTACCTCAAAGAAAGTCAGCTGTGATCCCCTGCTGTCCTGTCTATCCTCTCTGTTGCTGTCTCCCCGACCCAGGAGCTGTGGTATGATCAGACCATGTCCCTGCACTGTCAGACAGACAGTACACAGCAGGGGCACATTTATAAGATTATCTCAGCACAGGAACATTTTTTTTCAACATATCCAATTGTGGAAATTATGCCAAGATCTGTTGATTCAAATTAACTTTTTTCGTGGGGACATTCCTTTAAGGACGCACCGGTTTCTTTCATCTAACGCGCATCTTTTTCTGGCTTTTTTTCGTTTGTTTTTTTCGTCATATTCATTCAGCGGTGCGAATGTTCAGGCCAATTCTTTTAACCACTTTACTCTTTTTGAATCCTGAAGTTGTTAAAAGAAGCTCAAAAAGACAGAACAAATGCGCGGCAAGTTGTTTTTACATTTCAAGGAATGTATGTTTCATTCTTCAAGTGCTTTTTCAGGCACTGATCAGGCGGGATCCACCTGAAAAAGAGGTGAGGTGCAAATACCCTTTGTGGAACTGAAGCTTAACACTGAGTGACGGTGCTAATGGCTATACTGTATAAGTAGTTCCATAGTCCAATGGGAGAGTGACAGAATCCATCCGCCTCCTTAGAGACAGTCATTACAGGCCAATTTAAAAGGAAATTCCACAGTCTTCAATTTCTTGACAGCTTTCGAATATCTTTCAATATCCAAGTGCCGGAGCAATCTGTATACCGTTTAAAGATGCTCTCTGTTTTGGAAATGTCTAAGTAACTGAAAAGTCCAAGTAAAGTTCACATATCACCACAAAAGTTAGAATTCCCCTTTAAAAAAAAGCCATCTCTCTCACATTTGGTCAAGACACTAGGTCCCATGTAGAATAATACTTAAAAAAAAAAAAAAAAAACAGTTTCCCTATCTTCTAAGGTGGCCATATACATTAAAAGGGAACCAACTGACCATCTAATGAGTGGTGGAAACAACACTATGTTGACGGAAAGAAGGATCAGGCATACTAGATTCCAACATGCCCAGTCGTTTGACCTCGGTGGGAGAGAAGCTGCTGCTGGACACCTCTGGCAGTGGCTTCTTCGCTGTTCCCATTGATAACACATGCTCACTTAGCTGACCATACATGTGTATTGGGGGCATGTGTTGTCCAGACAAATAGCTTATGTGTATGGCCGTCTTTAGAAAGGGAGCTAGTTCTGCTGCAGAACTGCAATATTTTCATGACTGCACCTGTTTCAGTTACATGCTGCCCTAAAATTAGCAATATCCGTAATCGGTGGGCAATGGGCAGCTATCGGGCTTTCACAGTCCTGGGGCATATGAACAGCCGTGGTCGGATTGGCTATAAAACTGCTGTCAGAAGTGAAGATACAGTAAGTTATTAGCGCTTTCTTGATGTATTCTGGATTTTCCACAGCATAAAAAAGTATAAATGAGAACGTCAGATGCAGCACGTGTCCGTCAGTTATCAGTAAGGTGCATAAGCTTTAATGGAAATTGTATCGGAATATTTGAGGGACTAAAAACAAATAGCAGCACACAGGAGGATCTGCAACCAACGTTCAGCACGCATCAATTAGGTAAAAAAGTGTTAAATAAGAAAACAGTAAGAAAAGCGTACAACCATGATTTATAACGTACATATCATCCTCTGTGCAAATTGCACATACATTTTGCCATGTTCACACAGTAAACCATAGAAACACACTGGCTCTGATGGCCACTTGCCATGTCCAGAATAGACGTCATTCCCTTAATTAATAGAGAAAGCAGGTTGATCTTCGGCAAGCATTATTTGATGGATGCTTACCGTCTGGCCACATTCGAGGAACTTCACGCCCAAGGCAACCAAACATTGCCACGTCTGTGTGCAGAATGAAAAATCACAGTATTAGAACACAAAAATATACCAATATCTGCAATCTGTGACACAACAGGCGCTACCTGGGGATACCGCACACGTGACAGGCGCCTAAACGGGCAGCCAGACAAATCCGAAGACAAAGTACCTAGGAATAGGCTGGTTTTGGGGGATTCATCTGGCTACTAGAGAGTCACAGGGTCTTGAAATGACCTTACTGGTTTAAAAAGCATACATAGTTTGATGCAGGCATGTAAAGATTATTGACTCTCCATTCATGTGGGATATGGTCATTACCTTTCAGAGAGTAAAAGGCTGCCCCAGTTATATGCTGTACTAAACAATAAGAGAGTGCTCCTGTCTCAGATATTTATGGCAATGGTGGAGGGTAACCCAAATTATCTCCAAAATGTTGGGGGAGAATGAAGAGTTATCAGTCCATGACACATTTATCAAACATTTATAACACATCATTGGAAAACGTATTTAAAAAATACCCTTCACCAGTTTTAGTACAGTGTGTCTGTAAAGTCATGGTGCACTTTTGACCAGTCACAGGATCCATTTATAGTTTACATTTTGGAGGAAAGTTCAGTGTGTTCTGTGGCTCGCTAAATTTGAATCCATGACCAAAGTGCTACATGAATATCGCCGCATTTATAATGAAGCGCCACCACATAGAAATAACATTACTCGGTGGGATAAGCAGTTGAAGGAAACCGACAGTTTGGTGGAGAAACCCCGTTCTGGTAGGCCATCAGTCAGTGACGATTCTGTAGAGACTACACGGGATAGTCACCTAAGGAGCCCTAAAAAAAATCTGTGTGTGCGACAATTACACCTAAGCAAGACTACAGTTCATAAGGTGTTAAAGAAACGGTTTTACCGGATACAAATTGAGGCTGTTGAATGCTATCAAACCGGCAGATAAACCCAAACGATGCGCGTTTGCTACAGATATGCTTCATGAGATCAACAATGATGCAAGATTTTTGCAGAAGATTGTGTTTAGCGATGAGGCCTTCCATATCTGTGGACATGTTCATCGCCATAACGTCCGAATATTGGCTGCTGAACATCCTCATGCCTATGTGGAGTACGAATGTAACACCCCTAAAGTAAACATGTGGTGTGGCCTGATGCATGATAAGGCGATGGGCCCTTTTTTTTTTTTTGTCACGGAGCGATTTGTGACGGCAAACACATATCTTGACATGTTGGAATTGTATGCAGTGCCACAATTTCCAGAAGTTGTCATCTTTTAACAGAACAGCGGTCCTCCACACTACACCACCATTCTTCGTCAGTTTCTGGATAGAACATTCCCCCGGCGGTGGATAGGCAGGGGTTCTGTCAAGCCACGGCCACCACGATCCCCAGATCTGACACCCTTAGACTTATACTTTTGGGGTTATGTGAAGCAACATGTGCACATTGAACGTATCAACGACAATCACTTAAAACAGAAAATCAGACATTATTCACTCTGTTACACCAGACGTCCTTACCCGTGTGTGGCAAGAACTTCACTATCGTTTGGATGTGTGTAGGGCAACAAATGGAGCCCACATCAAACTGCACTGAATAGGTATGAAACTGGGAGTGTTTTTCTTTTATATGGAGCAGATTTTACATTTCTATCACTTTTTGTTGCTTTCCAGTGACTGGTCAATAGTGCACCATGACTTTACAGACACATTGTATATTAAACTGACCACATTATGGGATAATGTCTGGAGAGCTGAATAACCATAGTTTTATTCTTTAACTTCTGCTCTCCATTGCAGAGATATTAGATTGTAAAGTTTAGGTTATCATTTCTGATAAGTCCAAGGGGGTTTTACCACAGGATCCTTTTTTTGGCAGGGGGCAGAAATATGTCCCAAGAAGGTCAGAAGCTTCCTTTTACTGTGAGATGTAATGATAGACAGCACTGCTCCCTGCAGCTACTGTGTAGAGTACAGTACAGCTGAGAGCGATTACAAACACCTCCAGCTTTCATCTAAAGGCAGTCAGTGTGGGGGGAGTACAGTAGAGCAGAGCGGGATTCCAAACTTCCAGATTTCCTCTCATGATAGTGTGTGAGGAGCATTCGGCAAAGTTAACAGTGGTGTGAGATGAGAGCTACAAGTGGTATTTGTAAGGACACGCCCTATACTTCACAGTAGCTGCAGAGATCAGGGCTGAAAGCAAGGCGGTCCATCATTAAATATCACAAGAGAACAACTGCTCTTCTAGCTTTCTGGGGGGGTGTCCTACTTTCTCCTACATGACAACTCCTGCTTATGACTGGTCAATGTCATGCAGGGAACAAAGTTCACCCCCCACAGAAGAGTTTCTGGTAGCGCTCCCCTGGACGTAGCATAAATTATAATCTAAACTTTACAAGTTAATAGCATTTATTCTTTAGTTTCTCCTATTCATTGTATAGGTAAGTTTTATTCAGCTCTGCAGCCACTATTCCATGATGTGGCCAGTTAAAACACCTCAGACAGTTATGGCATTTCCGGTTTTCTATAAATAAAAAGGAAATAAATTCTGCACTCCATCTTTATTGCTCACTGATTGCAGTAAAATGTGGTCGGCACGTGAAGCCAATGATTTATTTCACGTTATCCTTACCAAATTGTGTCATGACACATTAAGGTAATGTCAACCAGTATTTATACAAATGACAGCATTGAGTAGGCCTAATGCTGGTCCCAAGAATGGGCCAGCCACAAAGTCTTGCCCACGCTCCATTAAAATCTGTCTAAACAGATGGTCAGGGGTAAAAGTAAGACATATGTTCCAAGACATGTCCACACTAACCCTTCGCGACTGGATATCAAATACAAGTCATATGGATGCAGGGAGACATATAACTGAGCTCGGACCAAACTTGGCAGGTGCCACCTATGATACACAGCGGGCACATGCCTGTAACAGCAGAGACTAGAGCTAGCACGGATCGCTGCTGTTTTATCCATTTAGATGTGGCTGCCAATCATTGACAATAGCATGTAAATAGCTGGGTTGCTTGGTGCACGTGTAAAAGATACATTTTCCCCTCGTCAGTGATGTGATTATGGGATGTTCATTGGCTGCTATGGTAACCTAAGTTTACTGAAGGCTCTCGTCACTGCCATTTTGGTCCTCCTATGAACGCCGGTTAGTCACTGGGCTTCATAAGAGAACTTCAATCCTACAATATAACTGCAATACCATATTGCAATATATAAAACAAGTGATAAAACAATTGCAGGTGCCCTATGGGAACTTGAAAAAAAAAAATCATAAAAAAATAAATAAAAAAAGTTTTCAATCACCCCTCTTTTTCAAGTTCAAAAACTAAAAGAAATTTGGTATCACCAAGTCCATAAAAGTCCAACAAAAAAATATAAATTTAAGCTGTACAGTAAAAGCCTAATATGAAAAAAAAATAAATTTGAAAACCCAGAATCGCTGCTTTTATGGGACCCGCATTTCACACCCATTAAAAAGGAATGGCGACTTTTTTTAATTTCTTTTTTTATTACAAACGTTCTAACATTTAACCAGTAATTATATATATATATATATATATATATATATATATATATTTTTTTTTTTAAACCTTATACATATTGATGTAAATTGTACCGACCTGAAGAATAAAGTTGCCATGTCATTTTTTTCCCACATAATGAAGGACAAAATTAAAACAAAATAAATATTAGTTTAATCGCGTTTTTCTTTTGTATTTGTTTTACCGTTTTACTCTACTTTGAATTTTTTACCCTGTTTTATTTCAGTACACTTGTACGGTAGAATAAACAAGTAGTTTATTAATAAATAAAATCATTCAAAACTACAAGGCGTCCGGAAAAAAAACAAGCCCAACCATGGTCATATCGACAGGAAAAAAATGTGGAGGGAAAAAACGAAAGGGCAAAACCAGAAACCTACCTGGTCGTGAAGGGTTAAAATGACAGTGAAAAACTAAATTCAGTCATCCCTTTACCACAGAACCCATTTACTCTGCCTTTCTGAGACCTCAAATGCTACAGTGATTCTTACCTATACTGATTTTTTAAGATGGTGAGAATAAGTGTCAATAAGTAAAGACATACAGATGAATACAATCACCTTGCCCCCAACCACGCCGGTCTGCACTAAACAGTATGCAGAAGGATTAGATTCGCTCTCATCATCAGATTTTGATAAATCACAAAGAATGACGTAAGATTGAAAAGCAAAAGGTCACATGATGAATAGCAATAGCACTTACCAAATATCCCACAAAACATAGATAGGCAACGGACAAGACGGCGGCTCCCACATAAAATGCTATGTGACCAAGAGAAGACACGTACACCACCACAAAGTATATGTTTATGCTGCATACTAGAAGTATAAGGACACCGCCAGCAATCTTCCATCCCCTGTAGACAGAAAAGGGTCATCAATTAATCAGTATGGGGTAAGATCAGAAAAAAAAAATATATATATATATACACACAGACTCAGTGATATTGTTAATAGGGTACTTTCATTATAATTAAGAAAATGGAAAATAAAGCCTATAAAACACACGTGTGTGTGTGTGTGTGTGTGTGTGTGTGTGTGTGTGTGTGTGTGTGTGTGTGTGTGTGTGTGTGTGTGGGTGTGTGTGTATATATATATATATATAGTTTATACACACACATGAATTAACACATGTGGAATTATATGCTTAATAAAAAAGTGTGAAACAACTGAAATTGTGTCTTATATTCTAGGTTCTTCAAAGTAGCCACCTTTTGCTTTGATGACTGCTTTGCACACTCTTGGCATTCTCTTGATGAGCTTCAAGAGGTAGTCACCGGGAATGGTTTTCACTTCACAGGTGTGCCCTGTCAGGTTTAATAAGTGGGATTTCTTGCCTTATAAATGGCGTTGGGACCATCAGTTGTGTTGTGCAGAAGTCTGGTGGATACACAGCTGATAGCCCTATTGAATAGACTGTTAGAATTTGTATTATGGCAAGAAAAAAGCAGCCAAGTAAAGAAAAACGAGTGGCCATCATTAAGGTCAGTCAGTCCGAAAAATTGGCAAAACTTTGAAAAAGTGTCCCCAACTGCAGTGGTAAAAACCATCAAGTGCTACAAAGAAACTGGCTCACATGAGGACCGCCCCAGGAAAGGAAGACCAAGAGTCACCTCTGCTTCTGAGGATAAGTTTATCCGAGTCACCAGCCTCAGAAATCGCAGGTTAACTGCAGCTCAGATTAGAGACCAGGTCAATGCCACACAGAGTTCTAGCAGCAGACACATCTCTACAACAACTGTTAAGAGCAGGCCTTCATGGTAAAATAGCTGCTAGGAAACCACTGCTAAGGACAGGCAACAAGCAGAAGAGACTTGTTTGGGCTAAAGAACACAAGGAATGGACATTAGACCAGTGGAAATCTGTGCTTTGGTCTGATAAGTCCAAATTTGAGATCTTTGGTTGCAACACAGAAAAGTTGATCGGATGGACTCTACATGCTTGGTTCCCACCGTGAAGCATGGAGGAGGAGGTGTGATGGTGTGGGGGTGCTTTGCTGGTGACAATGTTGGGGATTTATTCAAAATTGAAGGCATACTGAACCAGCATGGCTACCACAGCATCTTGCAGCGGCATGCTATTCCATCCGGTTTGCGTTTAGTTGGACCATCATTTATTTTTCAACAGGACAATGACCCCATACACACCTCCAGGCTGTGTAAGGGCTATTTGACCAAGACGGAGGGTGCTACGCCAGTTGATCTGGCCTCCACAGTGGTTTGTGAGCTGGACCGCAGAGTGAAGGCAAAAGGGCCAACAAGTGCTAAGCATCTCTGGGAACTCCTTCAAGATTGTTGGAAGACCATTCCCGGTGACTACCTCTTGAAGCTCATCAAGAGAATGCCAAGAGTGTGCAAAGCAGTCATCAAAGCAAAAGGCGGCTACTTTGAAGAACCTAGAATATAAGACATATTTTCAGTTGTTTCACACTTTTTTGTTAAGTATATAATTCCACATGTGTTAATTCATAGTTTTGATGCCTTCAGCGTGAATGTACAATTTTCATAGTCATGTAAATACAGAAAAATCTTTAAATGAGAATGTGTGTCCAAACTTTTGGTCTGTACTATATATAGTACACATATATAATTGGAGAGACATCATCCTGTATAAAGTGTACAAGATCCTTTAGGTTAAAAAAGAAAAAAATATATACTACAGTAGTAAACATTAAGGATGGACATATAGGTGGATCTGCACTTAGCAATATATTATACTAGCTATTGAACCCGTTCTACGCCCGGGTGGCGAGCATTTATATTGGTATATGGTCTCCATCCTGGTATGTGCTGCTCCCATCTTGCTCTCCCATCCTGTCATGTGCTGCTCCATCCTGCGCCCCCATCCTGTCATGTGCTGCTCCATTCTGCATCCCCATCCTGTCATGTGCTCCCATCCTGCGCCCCCATCCTGTCATGTGCTGCTCCATCCTGCATCCCCATCCTGTCATGTGCTCCCATCCTGCGCCCCCATCCTGTCATGTGCTGCTCCATCCTGCATCCCCATCCTGTCATGTGCTGTTCCATCCTGCGACCCCATCCTGTCATGTGCTGTTCCATCCTGCGCCCCCAACCTATCATGTGCTGCTCCATCCTGCGTCTCCATCCTGTCATGTGCTCCCATCCTGCGCCCCATCCTGTGATATGCTGCTCCATCCTACACCCCCATCCTGTCATGTGTGTGCGCCCCCATTCTGTCATGTGCTGCTCCCATCCAGTCATGTGCTCCCATCCTGCGCCCCATCCAGTCATGTGCTCCCATCCTGCGCCCCATCCAGTCATGTGCTCCCATCCTGCGCCCCATCCAGTCATGTGCTCCCATCCTGCGCCCCATCCAGTCATGTGCTCCCATCCTGCGCCCCATCCAGTCATGTGCTCCCATCCTGCGCCCCATCCAGTCATGTGCTCCCATCCTGCGCCCCATCCAGTCATGTGCTCCCATCCTGCACCCCCATCCTGTCATGTGCTCCCATCCTGCACCCCCATCCTGTCATGTGTGCGCAATAATTCTGTCATGTGCTGCTCCCATCCTGCGCCCCCATTCTGTCATGTGCTGCTCCCATCCTGCGCCCCCATTCTGTCATGTGCTGCTCCCATCCTGCGCCCCCATTCTGTCATGTGCTGCTCCCATCCTGCGCCCCCATTCTGTTGTAATGTGCTGCACCCATTCTGCCTGTTCCCATTCTGCCATATGTTGCTCTCATCTTTCTCTCTCCGGCTGTGCTGATTGCCGGCGGCTGTGCGTGGCTGTGCTGAGTGCCGGTGGCTGTGCTGAGTGCCGGCGGCTGTGCTGATTGCCGACGGCTGTGCGCGGCTGTGCTGAGTGCCGGCGGCTGTGCTGAGTGCCGGCGGCTGTGCTGAGTGCCGGCGGCTGTGCTGAGTGCCGGCGGCTGTGCTGAGTGCCGGCGGCTGTGCTGAGTGCCGGCGGCTGTGCTGAGTGCCGGCGGCTGTGCTGAGTGCCGGCGGCTGTGCTGAGTGCCGGCGGCTGTGCTGAGTGCCGGCGGCTGTGCTGAGTGCCGGCGGCTGTGCTGAGTGCCGGCGGCTGTGCTGAGTGCCGGCGGCTGTGCGTGGCGGTGCTGAGAGTGCGGGCGGCTGTGCGTGGCGGTGCTGAGTGCGGGCGGCTGTGCGTGGCAGTGCTGAGAGTGCGGGCGGCTGTGCGTGGCGGTGCTGAGAGTGCGGGTGGCTGTGCGTGGCGGTGCTGAGAGTGCGGGCGGCTGTGCGTGGCGGTGCTGAGAGTGCGGGCGGCTGTGCGTGGCGGTGCTGAGAGCGCGGGCGGCTGTGTGTGGCGGTGCTGAGAGCGCGGGCGGCTGTGCGTGGCGGTGCTGAGAGTGCGGGCGGCTGTGCGTGGCGATGCTGAGAGTGCGGGCGGCTGTGCGTGGCGGTGCCGAGAGTGCGGGCGGCTGTGCGTGGCGGTGCTGAGAGTGCGGGCGGCTGTGCGTGGCGGTGCTGAGAGTGCGGGCGGCTGTGCGTGGCGGTGCTGAGAGTGCGGGCGGCTGTGCGTGGCGGTGGTGAGTGCGGGCGGCTGTGCGTGGTGGTGCTGGGTGCCGAGTGCTGGGGGCCTGAGCAAGCGGGGACACCGGCGCGCTGTGGGGGTCAGGTGCCGGAGTCGCCGCTAGCTCAGGCCCCCGGCACTTGCTATATTTACCTGTCCCCCGTTCCATTGATGCGCGCCTCTCTGTCTTCCGGGATCCTCTGCCTGTGACTGTTCAGTCAGAGGGCGGCGCGCATTAAGCGCGTCATCGCGCCCTCTGAACTGAACGTCGCAGGCAGAGGAGGAGGACGGAGCAGCGCGCAGCAGTGGAACGGACGACAGGTAAATATAACATACTCACCCTCCTGGCTCGTCCCTGCTCCCTCCGTTGGAGATCGCGGTGTGCGTTCAGTGCTTACGCATACCGCGATCTCCTGGGAGCGTCACTCTGTGGGGTCCAGACTGCGCCGGCGCTTGCGCAGTCTATAAAGGCTTCGGACAGAGTGACGCTCCCAGTGTTATATTATAGATTGTTATTTAACGGCCTTCAGCTCGATCTCGAGGAACGATGTTTGAATGAATGAACGCTCTGTAGGAAGATCGATCTTGTATAAGCCTAGATAGGTCCACCAGAGTCTTCTCCGCTGTTATCTTGATTGTATTAAGCCTTTTTCCTGCTATTCTTCCAACCACGCTGTCCTTCTCCAGTGATTGCAGTTTTCGGATGATGTGTCCAAAGTAGGCAAGTTGTAGCACTTGGTGATCCATGCTTTGTGTGACATGTCTGGCTTGATCTGTTCCAAGATTGATTTGTCGGTTATCAATACCATGTATCGCAAGAACATCCTTCTCCTTCAAAAGGCGTTGATAGTTCGGTCTGTTCTGTCTGTGTCTAGGTTTTACATCCATAATACTACAGAAAAGACTACACTGTGTGTGTGAGCTGTATCTTAGTCGCCAGTAAAGTGTTCCTCGATTTGAAGAACTTGTACAGTGACTTCACTCTTAATTTGCCCGGAGCTATTTTACTATTGACTACTGGTGTCGTTGCTGCATCTTGAGTGATCATTGATCCGGGTAGGTTGAAGTCCTTTACAACTTCGAGTTTGTCACTGTCCATCTCAAATGTGCCCTGGTCGTGCCTGGCAATAGTAAATACCTTTGTCTTCTTTGTATTGAGTACGAGTCCCATATTTGAGCTTTCCATCTTCACACTCTGTAATAAGTCCTTCATTCCATCTACACTTCTTGCCATCAATGTTGTATCGTCTGTGTATATAAGATTGTTGAGGATTCATTCAGCAATTTTGATTCCTTCTTTTTCCGCAAGTCAACCCTTCCTGAAAATAGCTTCTGCATATAAACTGAAGTGAACAGGTAACAGGATGTAGCCTTCTCTGATGCTTCGTTCTACTTTTAACTATGCCATGTCCCGTTAGGACTGTTGCTTCTTGGTCGATTTAAAGGTTCCTAAAGAGGCTGATAAGATGGTTCGGCACACACATATCCTTCACGGCAGAGGTGTCAAACTGCATTCCTCGAGGGCCGCCAACAGGTCATGTTTTCAGGATTTCCTTGTATTGCACAGGTGATAATTTAATCACCTGCACAGAATGATTCCAGCACCTTGTGGAATGCTAAGGAAATCCTGAAAACATGACCTGTTGGCGGCCCTTGAGGAATGCAGTTTGACACCTCTGCTTCATGGTATTCTAAAGTTTCTGGAGATCCACACAGTCTAGGGCTTTACTGTAGTCAAAGAAAAATAGATCTCCTTGCATTCTTTGGCCTTTTTCATTATCCATCTAATGTTAGCAATTACATCTCTTGTTCCTCTGCCTTTTCTAAATCCTGCTTGCTCCTCTGTCTGCTTTTTGTCAAAGTAAGGCTGTAGTCATCTTTGTAGGATATTCAGTAGCATTTTGCTGTCCTGAGGTATGAGCACAATAGTCCAATAGCTTTTCCACAGTCGGAAGCATCTCCCTTTGTTGGAATAGGAATAAACACGGATCTTGTCCAGTCCTTGGGCCATTTACCGGTTGTCCATATCTGTTGACACAGGCGTGAGGACATCAACTGTTGGTTCAGAAGACTTTATTAGCTCTAATAGAATATGGTCACATCCAGGAGCTTGTTTTTTGACAGAAGCTTTATCTCAATAACGACTTAGTCTTTCAAGATGTTTGGTTACCTATCATTTCCAGTCTCAGTTTCTTCCAGTATCATCGAGTCGTTCTTGTAGAGGTGCTCTGTTTTGGCTCAGTTGGTTTCCATTGGCTTCTTTGAACATTCTCACTCTTGGTTGAGACTTACGACATATCTCTTTGATCTTTCGGTATGCCTTCCTGGTCTTGCCCTTCAGATGTTCACTTTCTATCTCTATACTTATCTTTTGATAATAAAGTTCTCCGTCTCCTCAAATGGCTCTCTTTAGTCTTTTACTGATGTTGTCCGAGTCCTGCCTGTTACCTTTTGCCATTCGTCTTTCTTAGATGATCTTTAGGGTCTCTTCTGTTAACCTTGGCTGTGGGGAGCCTCTTCTGCCTCTTGTTTATTTTATTACTGAAAAAGCCAGAAAGACTTGTCTTCATTGGCGTCCATAATCCATCAAGCTTTCTTTCATCGGTGTCCAGTGATATCAATCTGTTGTGCAGACTGTTCCAAAAACTCTCAGGTATGTTGGTGAAATCTTAGTTGGAAACGACCTGTTGTCTAGTCCGTTTGCACAACTTGACGGTAATCTTTGCTTTCAAAAGTTCATGATCAGTTTCACAGTCAGCTCCTGGCCTTGTTTTTCTGGTAATGATCGACAATCTCCAACTTTAGCAATATATAGCGTATAATTTTAGTAGTTCTACGTAAAAGCAGTCAGCACTTAATGAGAACAATGTCCTTCCCAATATTCAGTCCCAGGACTGAAGCACAGTAGACCTGACAGATCCAATTTTAAAGGGCTGCACTGTGTGCAACTGATGGAAGAAGGAAGCAATGCATTCCCAATCTCAAACAACCTCTTGAACGTGACAATGTTGTGGATTTAAGCTGGAGTCACACTAAACGACTTACCAACGATCACGACCAGCGATACGACCTGGTCGTGATCGTTGGTAAGTCGTTGTGTGGTCGCTGGGGAGCTGTCAGACAGCTCTCTCCAGCGACCAACGATCAGGGGAACGACTTCGGCATCGTTGAAACTGTCTTCAACGATGCCGAAGTCCCCCTGCAGCACCCGGGTAACCAGGGTAAACATCGGGTTACTAAGTGCAGGGCCGCGCTTAGTAACCCGATATTTACCATGGTTACCATTGTAAAAGTAAAAAAAAACCAAAAAACCACTACATACTCACATTCTGATGTCTGTCACGTCCCCCGCCGGCGTCCACAGGGTTAAAACTGCTTTCGGCAAGAGCGCTGCTAATGCACGCGCTGCTGCCGAGAGCTTCCCTGCACTGAATGTGTCAGCGCCGGCAGTAACAGCGGTGACGTCACCGCTGTGCTCTGCTTTACGGCCGGCGCTGACACAGTCAGTGCAGGGAAGCTCTCGGCAGAGAGCAGCGTTAGCAGCGCTCCTGCCGAAAGCAGTTTTAACCCTGTGGACGCCGGGGAACGTGACAGACATCAGAATGTGAGTATGTACTGGTTTTTTTTTTACTTTTACAATGGCAACCAGGGTAAATATCGGGTTACTAAGCGCGGCCCTGCACTTAGTAACCCGATATTTACCCTGGTTACAAGTGAACACATTGCTGGATCGGCGTCACACACGCCGATCCAGCGATGACAGCGGGTGATCAGCGACCAAAAAATGGTCCTGATCATTCCCCAACGACCAACAATCTCCCAGCAGGGGCCTGATCGTTGGTCGCTGTCACACATAACGAGATCGTTAGCGGGATCGTTGCTACGTCACCAAAAGTGTGACGTTGCAACGATATCGTTAACGATATCGTTGTGTGACTCAGCCTTTAGTTGTGAAGATGGTGCAGATTTGCCATATATTTCACAATTTGCATTAGTTTAATATATGCCTCAACAGCCATAGCAGAAATTTACATGCCCTGGATTTCAAATCTGCAGCACACGAAAATTAAATTTGTTAAAAATGTGTTTCACCGCTTCATTAATAAATCAGATTTTTTTTTTGCAAGCAATATACCCAAAAGGGAACATATACTTTTAAGCTCCTATTTAACCAAGTGTTTCAATACTCACTCTCCATCTACTGAATATGCAGGCTGCTGTAGTATGGCATCTGTTAGCATTGAAGGGGTTTTCCCATCTTTAAGGTTTTTTTTCTTACCAAACGCTTGGTATGCGTAAAGATATGTTCACACAGTGCTTTTTTGGATTGTATTTTCCACATTAAAAAAAAACAAAAAAAAAACAGTGCTGGCAGAAAAAACACTGTGCATGAAAAATCGCATAAAAATGGAGTGTAGTGCAAGATGGCCCAGGAATCTCACAGAACTGGAAGAATTATCCAAAAGGAAAAATGGATGAAAATCCCTCAAACAAGAATTGAAAGACTCCTGCCCGGCTAAGCGTTTACAAGCTGTGCCACTTTCAAAAGGGGGTGCTACTAGGTACTAACCATGCAGGGTGCCCAAACTATTGCATTGACCCATTTTCATAATTTTTAAAAGATAAAAAATTTTATTTGCCTAAAATACAAAGGAAATGTGTCATCTTTAACATTAAGCCTTTTAGAGATCATTTTATCTTCAACTTGCTTACTGTTCTAAGTAACAGTAATTTTGACCTGGGATGTCCATGGGATGTCCATGTACAATCAATTGAATGGGAAAATATTGCAGCAAAAATGTTGAAAGAAGAATCGACATGCTGCAGTTTACAACATAAAAAAAATGAACCACTGCTCAAATAAAACAATGGGAAAAAAAGTATATGAATGAGGTTTTCACAAATCTCATCTATTTTGATACTACTGTAAACCACTGCATTTTCTCCCCCTGCACTGAAAAAAATACAGCAAAAACATAACGCGTGATCAAGCCCTAACAGTAGCAACCTGAGCCTTACTTACTCCCTTGCTAGTAAGAAAAAAAAAATTATAAAAAGGGAAACCCATCTGCTGCCCAAACCACGGGCAGTAGGTATAAGAGCCCTGCTGTACGACTGCACGATTTGTCTGTTGAGACACCAGGACCGATCGCGCTGCTCCAGGTGATTGACAGGTCTCTCCCTAAATATACAAGTGGGAGAGACCTGTCAATCAACAACAGCAGTGCGAGAAGAAGCCTGCCCCGGACTAGTATCATGTCTGGCTATGGTCCCCGGTTGAATCTTGAAACAATGTCTTTTGACAGAAAATAAAAATAAACCTGTAATCGAGCAGCCAGGCTATGATTCCCGCAGTTAGGGCAGCATGAATAAGCTGCCAGGTTCCCTTTAAAATGGTGGAAAACTCCTGCAAATTAGCTCAAATTTTGGACTCAAAATCTGTTGACACAGATCAAGCAGAAATAAAGACCTTGCAATCTCCAATTTGATGGCAATCTTTACACTATCTACACAGACATTTTTCTCCAAATTATACTAATACACAGCAAACATCAACAAAAACTATTTTCATACTTACAATCCATTTGCAAAGTCGTTCATCACGGGACGAAGACTGGTGAAGGTCAGAACCGGTATTAAGGCAAATGGAAGCTGAAATAAAATGAGGAAAAAAAATTTAAGAAACACCCAGATATAATGATGTAGTTTCATTTAGGAGGCAGGAACAACTATGGGGTATATCAGTTTCAGGAAGAGAAAAAAAAATTGTAAAAGAAAAAGGTCTTTTAATATAGATTATTTATTATTGCCTCAATGTTTTCAAGATCTCTGCTTACTGTCCATAACGGTTTTCTGCTATAAATTAAAAAAAAAATAAAAATTTGACACGGGTGGTGCAGATTACAGTTCCATATTTTGTGTGTGTGTGTGTGTGTGTGTGTGTGTGTGTGTGTGTGTGTGTGTGTGTGTGTGTGTGTGTGTCAGATCTGAGCCTTCCAATAAGCCGTGCACCCGTATGTATCCCTGGAAGCCGTGCACCCGAATGTAACCCCGGGAGCCGTGCACCCGTATGTAACCCCGGGAGCCGTGCACCCGTATGTATCCGTGGAAGCCGTGCACCCGAATGTAACCCCAGGAGCCGCGCACCCGTATGTAACCCCGGGAGCCATGCACCCGTGTGCACCCGTATGTAACCCTGGAAGCCGTGCACCCGTATGTATCCGTGGAAGCCGTACACCCGTATGTAACCCCAGGAGCCGTGCACCCGTTATGTATCCCTGGAAGCCGTGCACCCATATGTAGCCACAGGAACCGTGCACCCGTATGTATCCCTGGAAGCCGTGCACCCGTATGTAACCCCAGGAGCCATGCACCCGTTATGTATCCCTGGAAGCCGTGCACCCGTATGTAGCCACAGGAGCCGTGCACCCGTGTGTATCCCTGGAAGCCGTGCACCCGTGTGTATCCCTGGAAGCCGTGCACCCGTGTGTATCCCTGGAAGCCGTGCACCCGTGTGTATCCCTGGAAGCCGTGCACCCGTGTGTATCCCTGGAAGCCGTGCACCCGTGTGTATCCCTGGAAGCCGTGCACCCGTGTGTATCCCTGGAAGCCGTGCACCCGTGTGTATCCCTGGAAGCCGTGCACCCGTGTGTATCCCTGGAAGCCGTGCACCCGTGTGTATCCCTGGAAGCCGTGCACCCGTGTGTATCCCTGGAAGCCGTGCACCCGTGTGTATCCCTGGAAGCCGTGCACCCGTGTGTATCCCTGGAAGCCGTGCACCCGTGTGTATCCCTGGAAGCCGTGCACCCGTGTGTATCCCTGGAAGCCGTGCACCCGTGTGTATCCCTGGAAGCCGTGCACCCGTGTGTATCCCTGGAAGCCGTGCACCCGTGTGTATCCCTGGAAGCCGTGCACCCGTGTGTATCCCTGGAAGCCGTGCACCCGTGTGTATCCCTGGAAGCCGTGCACCCGTGTGTATCCCTGGAAGCCGTGCACCCGTGTGTATCCCTGGAAGCCGGGCACCCGTGTGTATCCCTGGAAGCCGGGCACCCGTGTGTATCCCTGGAAGCCGGGCACCCGTGTGTATCCCTGGAAGCCGTGCACCCAAATTTTCAACTAAAGTATGAAGATCCAAAGTATATTGGATTTTTTTTTGTTTTGCTGAATTTGGTATACCCACTTAGGAATCACCTTTCCAAGCAATCTTACAAAAAAAAAAAAAAACAGCTCAAAAAGTAGTAGTTCACTATTTATATTGAGAATGTCACCTAGTATTGAATCATTTTTAAAAATTAGGAATATTTCTTCAGGAAGATTGTAGCCAATGTAGTAAACATCATGTGATCCAGTAATTTGCTTCTGGCGACTAATTTAAGATTAGCAAAACTCCCAGAATGTAGAGGACACAAGATGACGTATGTAAGTCTGAGACCTGAGCACACTGCCAGGTACACGGAGCAGCACAGACGCCGTCTCACCTGTAGACTCTGAAGGACGTTGAGGAAATCATTCATCCCCGTTAGGTGTTCAACGTCTTGGAAAATGGCAACAAGTAAAGTGGGAGTTATTGCTATAGATCGGGTAAGGATCACCCTGGCGAATCGGGACCACTTCAAGTTCAGGAAACCCTATGAAACAAAAAGCAGAAAAATATATTAGTAATATATGAGGAATAAAACAAATGGTCACTAAACTACCTCTATGGGACGCAGGAATTGGCACCACGTGCTACCTCTCCTGCCACCCATGGCACTGCAGATTGTAGCCAGAGGCTCAGCTGCAAAACACTAAAGGTACCTTCACACTGAACAACTTAACAACGATATCGCTAGCGATCCGTGACGTTGCAGTGTCCTGGATAGCGATATCGTTGTGTTTGACACGCAGCAGCGATCAGGATCCTGCTGTGACATCGTTGGTCGGAGCTAGAAGGCCAGCACCTTATTTCGTCGCTGGATCTCCCGCTGACATCGCTGAATCGGTGTGTGTGACACCGATCCAGCGATGTCTTCACTGGTAACCAGGGTAAACATCAGGTTACTAAGCGCAGGGCCGCCGGCATTCTGCTTCCCTGCACTGTGTCATCGCCGGCTGGCCGTAAAGCAGAGCACAGCGGTGACGTCACCGCTCTGCTTTACGGCCGGCGCTTACACAGTGCAGGGAAGCAGAACGCCGGGGGACGCGACAGACATCGGAATGTAAGTACGGTATGTAGTGTTTGGGTTTTTTTACATTTACACTGGTAACCAGAGTAAACATCGGGTTACTAAGCGCGGCCCTGCGCTTAGTAACCCGATGTTTACTCTGGTTACCCGGGGACTTCGGCATCGTTGGTCGCTGGAGAGCTGTCTGTGTGACAGCTCTCCAGCGACCACACAGCGACGCTGCAGCGATCGGCATCGTTGTCTAGATCGCTGCAGCGTCGCTAAATGTGACGGTACCTTCACTTAAAAGGGTCCTATACATCAAAACGCCCTGGGACAACACCTTTGGGTAAGAATGGGTTGTATTCTTAAATGCACATAAGATCATAGCTGGTCTCAATTGTTCCTTTGGAGATAACTGAAATGTCCATAGGTGACGTCTGAGCCCCTTAAGGTACCGTCACACTAAGCGACGCTGCAGCGATACAGACAACGATGCCGATCGCTGCAGCGTCGCTGTTTGGTCGCTGGAGAGCTGTCACACAGACCGCTCTCCAGCGACCAACGATGCCGAGGTCCCTGGGTAACCAGGGTAAACAACGGGTTGCTAAGCGCAGGGCCGCGCTTAGTAACCCGATGTTTACCCTGGTTACCAGTGTAAAATGTAAAAAAACAAACAGTACATACTCACCTTCGCATCCCCCGGCGTCCGCTTCCTGCACTGACTGAGTGCCGGCCCTAACAGCAGAGCGGTGACGTCACCGCTGTGCTGTGCTTTCACTTTACGGCCAGCGCTCAGTCAGTGCAGGAAGCGGACGGCGGGGGACGCGAAGGTGAGTATGTACTGTTTGTTTTTTTACATTTTACACTGGTAACCAGGGTAAACATCGGGTTACTAAGCGCGGCCCTGCGCTTAGTAACCCGATATTTACCCTGGTTACCATTGTAAAACATCGCTGGTATCGTTGCTTTTGCTGTCAAACACAACGATACACGGCGATCTGACGACCGAATAAAGTTCTGAACTTTAATCAACGACCAGCGACATCACAGCAGGATCCTGATCGCTGCTGCGTGTCAAACACAACGATATCGCTATCCAGGACGCTGCATCATCACGATCGCTAGCGATATCGTCTAGTGTGACGGTACCTTTAGTGGCAGTACGTATCCTTTATCTTATACTTCCTTATCTTTCCAGATTGTTCTTTGACTGTTTCTGTAAATAGTTTACAGTGACTATTTCACCTCCATTGTTAGAAGTAGTAATGACAGAATTAATATTTTAAAACGATATTCATCACTTTCTGATCTTTGGTGGTTGCCGGTGGGGGCATATCCAACAGATATTCACCAGGTGACTTTCAGTGTTCGTACATGCAAGTAAGAAACAAAAAACACCCTACCCCATGTGACGTTGGCACCACTTATACCTCTTCAGTGCCAAAAGATCAAAATGTGTTCTGCCAAATGAAAAAGGAATGCAAGGAAAGCCACTGACTTACCTCCATGACAAACTGTCCAGAGTAAGTGCCAGTCATAGTAGAACTTTGACCTGCAGCCAATATCCCCACGGCCCAAATATACAGAGCAGCCGGTCCAAAGTAGCACCCTAAAACGACACCCTACAACAGAAGACAACACAGGTAAATCCCCCCGCAGTGCCAGGAACACGCCGAGCCCGGATACATGGTACACAGTCTTGCTCAGAAGACCATTTACATCCACCCAGAAGGATAGTTTGGCTTTTAGGGGGGCTCTCTAAGTAAAATGATTTCACAAACAGAGAACTTGAGTGGATCTCAAGCTTCATCTGAAGCTATGGACTTTTTTTGTGGCAAATGTGTCATAATATATGTCCCACCGCCTGCAAATGTAAAACACAAACCTTGCGATGACAGTGGCCAACTCCATGACCGTGGACAAATCCGAATTCATTGCAGGATCATATTGTTAAGTTAGGGTCACATAAGCGTATATTCTCTCATCTGAAAGAATTGGGTCGATGTGTGGATCAGCGTGTGATTCAATTCTCTCGTCAGAGGAGAGAGAAGAGAAAAAAAAATTCTTAATTTTCTCCGTTTGTTCAGTGCACAGAAATTGGACTTCACTTAGATGTCATCCGAGTGCAGTCTGATGATTTCCATAAACTCATTGACTTGCATGGCCAACTGCGATCAAAATTAAATGGCCCCATAGAATTATATTGGGCCGAGTATGATCTGATGTTTTGTCAGATCGCACTTGGACCAAAAATACGTCCATGTGCACAAGCCCTTAGGCTATGTCCACACATTAGGAAATCTGTCAGGACTCATCTTAGCTTTATAGATCTAGAGCCCAGTGTCAGGCACCGACTCCTCTATGGCGTCTGACCTGATGGCGCCACATATAGGCGGCTATTATACTAGACAATGCTGGGCTCTGTCCACAGCCTTGAAAACATAAAGCGGACTCACAGATTAGTCACCTACAGATGGCAAAAAAATAACTAGTTCAGCCTCATGGAAAAAAGCTATTTGCAGCCTAGATTTTCCCGGTGATGACATGAAGACTTGCTGGATTTCTAGAAGGGGGATCAGTACCTTTCAGAAAATACCAAACTACATGCGGTGCAATTATGATGCAATTGAAAAAGTGTTATAAACAAGTGCGCTCCACCTGTAGGGTACAATCCCGCTGAATGAGATAGGTGGAACAATCTTACAATAATGGCATAATCAGGGAAATTCAGCGACATGTCAGTACACGTACAGGAGTACATTATACTCACCCCCTTGTAAATATCAACTTTCAAAGGGTCTGTATTGTTGGGAAATAGGTCACTCTGCCCACCGCTGGTCTGGTTAAAGCACTGCGCATGCTTTGAAAGGAATAGGGAATAAAAAGTAAATCTACCAACTGCATCTATTTTTTTAGGAATAAGGTCAATATTTCAAGAACAGCTGCATATTCCAATAAGCAGTAAATTGTAAAAAGTCTGGTTACAAGCTCTGTTTGACAATATTCAACTATGAAGATGGGAAAAAACAATTTAAAGGGAATCTGTGAGCAAGTTTTTGCTACCTCATCTTAAATCCACAAGATGTAGAGAAAGAAACCCCGAATCCAACAATGTATCACTCTACTGGGTGCTGCCATTCTGACACAATCGGAACTTTTAGATTGACCAATGCAGCAGAGCCGAGAAAGCTAACCCCGCCCACACCAGGTTCTCTATGTACATACACTATAGACAGTGAGCTGCTTATCACAGGAGGGGGCGGAGTCGGACGATTGCCTGCATGCCAACTAGTCACAGCAATCATGATCACCAGGTGATAAAACCTTCACTGTAAGTAAACAACAGCACACAGCCGGACATGTGACATCCTTGAATTCAGTGTTTCAACCCCTACCTCATGCTGTCCTCATATTACATAGCAAAAATATGCTGACAGATTCCCTTTAAACCCCATTAAGGGTCGCACTATTTTTGGTCCTTTTTAGATCACATAAAATAATTTTTTCATGTCAGCATTCAGGAATTTTACAACCGTGCATTAACACTGAAACTTCTACTCATTTTTGTTTAATAATAAAAAAGTTGTAGTTTCTACATGTACCATTTTGCGGTATTTATTTTAGAGGGAACCTTTTGATACACGCTGCCCAAACCACATGCAGCATGAATCAGAACCTGGTTGCAGTGTGGTATATATTTTTCTCTGCAACGCTCTACCATAGTTTCAAGAGCCGCCGGGGTCGACAGGAAAAGACTAGAGTTCTCCCTGCATAACGCCTTCACCCGGTATAACGCAGTCCGTTAACGCCGCCATTAATTCCTATGTCGGACGCATCGCTAGCAGTGTGCCGTCATGGAGTATAGTATAGGAGGGATTTTCAAATTAGGTTTGGTCTGACACGATGGAGCATTTCAGGGCCCAACATCCCTGGCAACAATCACGCAGCGGGGCTCTAATTCGTGCCCGTGGTTTGGGTAGCATTAATAAACTAATGCCATGCTCACATATGACAGCACTGTACATAATATGCACATAGCAGCTGTATAGTCACATCCTCTCCCCCAGTACAGCGCAGCCGAGCTCTCGCTGATCCGGGCAGTCGGAGCACCGCTGTGTATGACAGTCGTCCTCGGACTGCTCACTGCAGAGGCACAATCCCCTGGACATTACGGGGCAAGCACTGCCTGAGGCCTGCGATGTCATGTCACTTCAGAGTAAGAAACTATGCATTCTGCATCTCAACAACTTAATGGATTTAACCCATTCCTCACATAAGTCATACAGGACTACATAATAGTTTACATCACATATATAACTAAGTGCTGCAGGCTCTGGCGGGCACTGCTCCGTCTCCACATTACCGGCTAGTGGGACGGAGGCGAAGCACTGCCTTCTCACAACACACATAGGCCTTACCACTTCAGCATTAGTCTTTCCAAAGAAGGCCTCGGCAAACACGGCCACCACAAAGACATTGATGAGGAAAGACACAAATAGGGCAATGGTCGACTCGATGAAGAAATACTTATTGGCCTCCTTCACTTCTTTCTTGTTGGAACGATTTATTTCTCTGGACTGGAAGAAAGAAAAGCCTTAGTTTATAGCTTTATAATGGTGGATAAAACACAAGAAAGCAAAACTGACCAAGAAACAAGAGCAACATCCAGTGTACGGGACTTTAGTGGACACTATACTGAAAGTGGCTGTACAGTAACACCAGCTAGTCAGGGCAAGAGTAATTACCTTCTCCTGTCTAAATGAGACCTTTAATAGCCAGGGGTTTCTGACAAGAGTTTGCCCCCTCAGTGCAGATGGGGATCGGCATTTTTGGTATATACTTGAATAGCTGCACTGCTCATTTAAAAACATCTATATACACAAATATAGAGAGAGAGCACGAGCGAGAGAAAGAGCACGAGCGAGAGAGAGAGAGAAAGAGCACGAGCGAGAGAGCACGAGCGAGAGAAAGAGCACGAGCGAGAGAAAGAGAAAGAGCACGAGCGAGAGAGAAAGAGCACGAGAGAGAAAGAGCACGAGAGAGAGAGAGAGAAAGAGCACGAGCGAGAGAGAGCACGAGCGAGAGAAAGAGCACGAGCGAGAGAAAGAGAAAGAGCACGAGCGAGAGAGAAAGAGCACGAGAGAGAGCACGAGCGAGAGAGAGCACGAGCGAGAGAAAGAGCACGAGCGAGAGAGAGAGAGCACGAGAGAGAGAGAAAGAAAGAGCACGAGAGAGAGAGAAAGAAAGAGCACGAGCGAGAGAGAGAAAGAGCACGAGCGAGAGAGAAAGAGCACGAGAAAGAGCACGAGCGAGAGAGAGCATGAGCGAGAGAGCACGAGCGAGAGAGCACGAGCGAGAGAGAGAAAGAGCACGAGAGAGAGAGAGAAAGCACGAGCGAGAGAGAGAAAGCACGAGCGAGAGAGAGAGAGAAAGAGCACGAGCGAGAGAGAGAGAAAGAGCACGAGAGAGAGAGAGAGCACGAGCGAGAGAGAGAGAGAAAGAGCACGAGAGAGAGAGAGAGAGCACGAGAGAGAGAGAGAGAGAGCACGAGAGAGAGAGAGAGAAAGAGCACGAGCGAGAGAGCACGAGCGAGAGAAAGAGCACGAGCGAGAGAAAGAGAAAGAGCACGAGCGAGAGAAAGAGAAAGAGCACGAGCGAGAGAGAAAGAGCACGAGAGAGAGAGAAAGCACGAGAGAGAGAGAAAGAGCACGAGCGAGAGAGAGCACGAGCGAGAGAAAGCACGAGCGAGAGAAAGAGAAAGAGCACGAGCGAGAGAGAAAGAGCACGAGAGAAAGAGCACGAGCGAGAGAGAGCACGAGCGAGAGAGCACGAGCGAGAGAGAGCACGAGCGAGAGAGCACGAGCGAGAGAGAGAAAGAGCACGAGAGAGAGAGAGAAAGCACGAGCGAGAGAGAGAGAGAAAGAGCACGAGCGAGAGAGAGAGAAAGAGCACGAGAGAGAGAGAGAGAGAGCACGAGCGAGAGAGAGAGAGAAAGAGCACGAGCGAGAGAGAGAGAAAGAGCACGAGCGAGAGAAAGAGCACGAGCGAGAGAGAAAGAGCACGAGCGAGAGAGAAAGAGCACGAGCGAGAGAGAAAGAGCACGAGCGAGAGAGAAAGAGCACGAGCGAGAGAGAACGAGCACGAGCGAGAGAGAAAGAGCACGAGCGAGAGAGAAAGAGCACGAGCGAGAGAGAAAGAGCACGAGCGAGAGAGAAAGAGCACGAGCGAGAGAGAAAGAGCACGAGCGAGAGAGAAAGAGCACGAGCGAGAGAGAAAGAGCACGAGCGAGAGAGAAAGAGCACGAGCGAGAGAGAAAGAGCACGAGCGAGAGAGAAAGCGCACGAGCGAGAGAGAAAGAGCACGAGCGAGAGAGAATGAGCACGAGCGAGAGAGAATGAGCACGAGCGAGAGAGAATGAGCACGAGCGAGAGAGAAAGAGCACGAGCGAGAGAGCACGAGCGAGAGAGAGAGCACAAGCGAGAGAAAGAGCACAAGCGAGAGAAAGAGCACAAGCGAGAGAAAGAGCACAAGCGAGAGAAAGAGCACGAGCGAGAGAGCACGAGCGAGAGAGAAAGAGCACGAGCGAGAGAGAAAGAGCACGAGCGAGAGAGAAAGAGCACGAGCGAGAGAAATAGCACGAGCGAGAGAAATAGCACGAGCGAGAGAGAGAAAGAGCACGAGCGAGAGAGAGAAAGAGCACGAGCGAGAGAGAGAAAGAGCACGAGCGAGAGAGAGAAAGAGCACGAGCGAGAGAGAGAAAGAGCACGAGCGAGAGAGAGAGAGCACGAGCGAGAGAAAGAGCACGAGCGAGAGAGAGAAAGAGCACGAGCGAGAGAGAGAAAGAGCACGAGCAAGAGAGAAAGAGCACGAGCGAGAGAGAGCACGAGCGAGAGAGAGAAAGAGCACGAGCGAGAGAGAGAGAGCACGAGCGAGAGAGAGAAAGAGCACGAGCGAGAGAGAAAGAGCACGAGCGAGAGAGAGAGCACGAGCGAGAGAGAGCACGAGCGAGAGAGAGAAAGAGCACGAGCGAGAGCACGAGAGTGAGAGACAGCAGAGAGCGAGAACGAGCGATCGAGACACAGAGAGAAAGAGAAAGACACACACACCCAGAGAGACAGAGACAATCAGAGATAGTGCTGCATTGAGCTGGTTATGTGATAAAACATGGGATTTATAGCGGAGCATAGAGGAATAACGCAGAATGAGAGCAAGGAATCAATGTGGGGGCTCAAGAAAAAAAAAAAAAACAGGTTGAAATACATAGCAGTACACTGCTTACACAGGAAGAGTGCAGCGTGTGATGGATAACCAAATAACATTTAAAAAACATAAACTTTTATTCCGCTGCTTATTGTTCCAGGATATGAATCACAGACACGTGAACCATTTACAGCAAATGACAAATATAAATGTTAAGAAAACATTTGTGTATTTAGACATTACCTTGACCAGGGCTGAATGTAAGTACATATTGTGAGGCATAATGACAGCGCCGACAATGCCCACTGCTTGCTCAAGTTGAGGGGTCCCACAGCCTTCACAGTAAGGAAAAAACATGCCTTTAAGAAGTTGTCCTTGGTCTGGGCCGACTCGTACATACTACAAAAAAAAAAAGTCAACAGTAAACGGGACCAAGCTACTTTTGGAACAAGTTGCATTTTTCAATGCCATCATTTTAGGGTACAACAGTTGTTATTGATTAGTTAATTCGATTTCTCCTAGGAGGTAAAATCAGTTGTGACTGGCACTGTATAGCCTTATTAATGGGAACCTGTCAGGTGATGCATGTTGCCTACTCCGTGGGCCTCATGTACCAGGCGCTGGCTGGCCACATATGCTCGCTCCTGAGGCGCTGCGGCACTTCAGAGAATAACATGCATTTAATAGCCGCCAGGGACGGAGCCGCGCTGCATACTAGTCACACAGGCGGATCCCCGGTGACTTCTCCCTGCCCGCTGACTGTGACTGACAAGTCTCTATACACACAAGTAGGCAGAGACGCCGCAGTGCTACACGG
Organism: Ranitomeya variabilis; assembly: GCF_051348905.1. Lineage (NCBI taxonomy): Eukaryota > Metazoa > Chordata > Amphibia > Anura > Dendrobatidae > Ranitomeya > Ranitomeya variabilis. Next base: position 657,970,697 of record NC_135234.1, read on the forward strand.
CAAGAGGAACATGAACGAGACTCGTTATAAATGCTCATTTCACAATTCTGTTTAGATTTGTTTTATTATACGCACTGTTCAATAGGCTTCTGTAGGTGAGAGGCCCAGAAGCCATGGTTAGGCCTTCAGATGCCATAGCAATGGCATTGGCAGCTCAAAACTGCGCTGGAGAATGATCAGTTGACAGAGACCGCTATAACTACTGTAGTTAAAGAGATAGCTGCCCAGATCTGGTGCGCCCACCCTGCTCACTCTATCCTGCAGTCCGACCTTGCAGACTTGTACCCTAAGGCCACACAACCCCTTTAAGTAATTTAATTTCTAGAATGAAAACAATGGATTAGCAGCAGTCGGATTTTTTTTGCAGGAAAGTTATTTTTATAAATTTACTAGTTTAAGCTAAGTAGGCCCAGGTTCACATCAGTAATTGTACAACCTACCTCATATCCAAACGTTATCGCCATGATTGTAATCAGTAAGCCAAAAAAGGCTTCCAATTTCCTCAAACCTGCAAATAAACATTTAGCAAAAAAAACAGTAATATATCTTTCAAGATATAAATCAGTTGTAATTACACATTTACAGAAAGGTCAATACAAAGCCAAGTAATAACACATCAGGATCAATTCTTAACACAATGGGCCAAAAGGTGATGTCCTGAATATATAAGCACTGGAAATAAGCAGTGTCCCTGTAGTGGTCTCCTACATTGGTAACAGGGGTTGTGGTCACAATAAAGGACTTATCTGGAGGGAAACCCTACAGAAATACCAGAACAGCAAAGTGAATGAAGGCTGAAAAAGAACAAAACAAAGCCAAATTGTTTCTCATGTTCTCTGGCCCTTCCTCAGTAATGGTAGCCTGATCCCCCACTGCAGCAGTCACGTGAGGATCCACCATCACTGCAGGCCAAGGTAGAGAGGCAAAGGACCAGCTACCATGGACAGGCCACGGGAGCAGAGTATACAGCTTGAGTATTAACACATTGCTATTTTTGCGAACCCAAATAGGAAGAAGATCAACACCATGTACCGTGCACAGAATTAGGGAAAAATTATACAAAACTTTTTTTTTTAATTTCCTGCAAGAGTAAAAGTACTGCATATTGCGAAGAGGAGATGGTATCCACCTAGATGTAGATGGCATAAGGAACATCAGCCACATAAGTCTCAGGCAGACTGGTTGGGGGGCACAGAGGATGGCTCCGGTCACTCCGTGATCATTCAAGACATGGAAAATATCATTTTTCTACAAACTAAAGTGTGCGGCAGCCACTGTGTGCACAGATGTATGGAAATACTGAATATGTGAATTGTAAACTGCATTGCTGCTATACAGACTAGACTTCTAAAATGAAAGTACTTGGGCATACAAACTGGCCAGTTTCTGTGCCCATCAGTTGCAGCCTGTTTTTGAATGGGACCAGAACCATTTCCATCACACGTAAGTTGAAGGGTAAAAAGAAGCACAAACTTAAAAATATCTTTTGGGTAAGGCTGCGTCCCCACAGTCAGTAATCTGCAGCGCTTTGGACACAGCACATGTCCGCTCCATCCAAAGTGCTGCTGGCTTTTATCCGCAGGGGATTCCGCATGTGTTAATTGAATCGTGCAGAATCACCACATCCTATACATTGGAACGGTGATATTTATCTTGTGGATAGTGTCTCCGCAAGATAAATAGACATGCTGCATTCTGGAAAGACGCGCCGCATGTCCGTCTCCACAGGGAAGCCGCAGGCGTCCCTGCACGCATAGTGGAGATAGGATTTCTTGAAATCCCATCCACTATGCTGTAACATCTGGCCTCTGTGGGTTGGATGTACACAGCGTCCAACCCGCAGCGTTTACTGACCGTGGGAACATACCCTGTCTTTTTCAAGGGGGTCAATTCTGAAACCTGCTTGAAAATCCACCTTAAAAAAAAAAAAAAACGCAAAAAAAATTGAACATGCGCATTTTATTGTCAAAACATGATGCTGTGCTTATGTTCAGTGTTTTGGAAATCTTCTAAATGCTTCAGGTGTCAAAAGACACAAAGTGGTAAAAAGAAGTATAATCTTCTGGTAGGCTCACTTCAAGACTATGGGAATAAAGGAAAAAAGACAGGAGAACCAAAAGAGCCAGAAGTTTCCTAAAGAGAGTTCCACTTTAAAAAAAAACAACAACAAAAAAAAAGGAGATTTTTGTGTACTCACCGTAAAATCTTTTTCTCCGAGCCAATCATTGGGGGACACAGGACCATGGGTGTTATGCTGCTGCCACTAGGAGGATGCTAAGTAAACAGAAAGATTAACTCCTCCTCTGCAGTATACACCCCTTCACTGGCTACAATTCAACCAGTTCGGTAGTAAAGCAGTAGGAGCATGAACAAATGACAAACTATGTCAAAACCAAGGAAGTAACAACAAGCCAAAACAAGGCTAACAGGGTGGGTGCTGTGTCCCCCAATGATTGGCTCGGAGAAAAAGATTTTACGATGAGTACACAAAAATCTCCTTTTCTCCTACGCCTCATTGGGGGACACTGGACCATGGGACGTACAAAAGCAGTCCCTGGGTGGGGAGCAATATGCTAATATGTGTACCATGTACCACTGGCTTGCGGCTAAGGAACTGCCGCTTGCAGAATGCGCCTGCCAAGGGCGGCGTCTGCAGAAGAGAGAATGAATGTGGTAATGCTTGGTAAAAGTGTGCAAACTGGACCATGTCGCAGCCTTGCAGACCTGCAGTGCTGACGCCTGGTGCCGAACGGCCCACGAGGCGCCCACCGACCGGGTAGAATGGGCCTTGATCCCAGCTGGGATAGGAACGCCTTTGGCACGATAGGATTCTTCAATGGCCGAAAGAATCCATTTAGCTAGAGTAGCTTGGGAAGCGGGAGAACCCTTCCTTGGCCCCTCTGGAAGTACAAACAGGACATCCGACGTGCGGAAGGGAGCCGTCCGCGAGACGTACCGACGAAGAGCCCTGACCACATCAAGAGTGTGCAGAGCCTTTTGAATGCGATGGACTGGTGCCGGACAGAACGAAGGTAGAACAATCTCCTCATTGAGGTGGAAAGAAGATACAACCTTGGTCAGAAAAGCGGGAGAGGTCCTCAATACTGCCTTGTCCGGATGAAAATTTAGAAACGGAGGGCGGCAGGAGAGTGCAGCCAACTCCGAAACCCATCTGATGGACGTAATGGCCACTAGGAAAACTACCTTCCAGGAGAGGAAGGTCAGGGAAACGTCCTGTAGCGGTTCGAAGGGAGTCTCCTGGAGAGCTCCGAGAACTAAATTAAGATCCCACGGATCCAAGGGCATTTTGTAGGGAGGCGCCACGTGGGAGACTCCCTGGAAAGTCTTCACCGGCAACCTATTGGCAATCTTTCGCTGGAAAAGGACTGACAATGCTGAAACCTGACCCTTTAGAGAGCTAAGGGCAAGTCCCGACTCTAGTCCAGACTGAAGAAACTCCAGTATGGTAGGGATAGAAAATACCAGAGGAGATCGCCCCTGTGCGTCGCACCATGAGAAAAAAAATTCGCCAGGTACGGTGGTAACTGCGCATGGAAACAGGTTTCCTAGCCCTGATCATGGAGGAAGACACCTTGGGAGTGAAACCCGCTTGGCCTAGAATCCAGGATTCAACGGCCAGGCCGTCAAAGACAGGGCCCCTGAGTTCTGGTGGTTAATCGGGCCCTGTGAGAGAAGATCCACGCGATCTGAAGACGCCAGGGGGCGTCGGCGACCAGCTGAACCAGTTCCGCGTACCATGCCCGACGCGGCCAGTCCGGTGCGACGAGAATCACTGGTACCCCCTCTGCCCTGATCTTCTTGATGACCCTCGGTAGCAGGGGAAGAGGGGGAAAAATGTACGGGAGGCGGAACTGGTGCCAAGGCAAGACCAGGGCGTCTGCTCCGATGGCCCGTGGGTCGAGTGACCGAGCAAAGAACTGTGGAACCTTGTTGTTCAACCTGGATGCCATGAGATCCACATCCGGGGTCCCCCAGCGAAGACAGATCTGCTGGAAAACCTCCGGATGAAGGGACCACTCGCCCGAGGCGAGGCCCTGGCGGCTGAGGAAGTCCGCCGCCCAATTCTCCACCCCTGGAATGTGGATCGCCGAGATGGGCGAATGATTGGATTCCGCCCAGTGCAGGATGTGGGACACCTCGAGCATAGCCGTCTTGCTGCGGGTTCCCCCTTGACGGTTGATGTACGCCACGGCCGTGGCGTTGTCGGATTGAATTCTGACTGGGTGACCCGCCAGAAGGTGGTGAAACTGGAACAATGCTACTCTGATAGCTCGTATCTCCAGGAGATTGATGGGAAGTCGAGACTCTCGAGCTGACCACCGCCCCTGAGCTGTGTGGTGGTTGAAAACCGCCCCCCAGCCTATGAGGCTGGCATCGGTGGTCACCACCAGCCACTGCACAGGGAGAAAAGATCTTCCCTGGGTTAGGGAGGACTTCCACGTCCACCACCTGAGGGTCTTTCTGACCCGTGGGGGCAGGATGAAGCGGCGGTCGAGGGAGGACGGATTGCCGTCCCACGCCGACAGTAGCGCATGCTGGAGAGGACGGAGGTGAAATTGCGCAAATGGAACCGCTTCCATGGCAGCTACCATCTGCCCGAGAACGCGCATGCAGAATCGGATGGAGTGGGAGACTGGACGGGAAAGACTCTGAGCTCCCTGCTGCAAGGCCAAGGCCTTGTCTTGAGGAAGGATGACCAGACCGCGGGAAGTATCCAGAGTCATCCCCAGAAAAGAGATCCCATGAGCCGGAATCGGAGAGGATTTCTCCAAGTTTATCTTCCAACCCAGGCGAGAAAGAGTATCCACCGTGAGAGCGACGGACTCTACGCAGGCTGGGTAAGAAGGACCTTTTATCAGTAGGTCGTCCAGGTACAGAAGTACCACCACTCCCCTGGAATGAAGAACGGCCATGGCAGCCGCCATGACCTTCGTGAAGACCCTGGGAGCGGTGGCGAGACCGAAAGGCAAGGCCACAAATTGGAAGTGCTCTCCGCGACATGCGAAGCGGAGGAACTGTTGATGCGGAGGAAAAATTGGGATGTGGAGGTAAGCATCCTTGATGTCTATGGACGCCAGGAATTCTCCTTTTTCCATGGACGCGACCACAGATCGGAGGAATTCCATCCTGAAGTGACGGATTTTTACAAATTTGTTTAGCAGTTTTAGGTCCAGGATCGGACGGAGCGATCCGTCCTTCTTTGGGACCACGAATAGGTTCGAGTAGAACCCTTTGAACCTTTGGTCTAGGGGAACCGGAATGATGACTCCGTCCCCTTGAAGTGCCCGTATGGCCTGAAGAAGAGCTGTTGACTTTGATTTTGGAGGGCAAGACTGGAAGAAGCGCGTCGGATGGGGGGAAGAAAGTTCTATTTTGTATCCGGTGGATACCAGTTCCCTGACCCATTCGTCAGAAACGACTGAGAGCCAGGCCTGGCGGAACAAAAGTAAACGCCCTCCTACCCTGTTGGTGCCCCCCCGGAAGCCGCAAGGAGTCATTGCGTGGAGGATCTATGGGATGTGGATCCCTTAGACCCGGGTGGTCTCGGTCTCCAATTACAGTTAGGTCTGTAAGAGACCTGGGAGCCTCGGCCACCGCGCGGGCCTTGCCCTGATGAGGAGGTAGAGGGAGTGGAAGACCAGTTGGTATTGTTACGAAAAGGCCGAAATCGGGATTGTTGTTGATAACGAAACAGCCGGGTAGGCTTTTGTTGGGGAAGAAATTTACTTTTTCCCCCGGTGGCATCCGAGATCATTTGGTCTAGCTTTTCTCCAACCAAACGACCAGCCTGGTAGGGCAGAGATGTCAAAGAGCGCTTGGAGGCCGAATCTGCTCGCCAATCCCTGAGCCACAGGGCTCTTCTAATGGAGATTGCATTCGCGGCTACCTGTGCCGCGCAATTGGCTGCGTCTATTGAGGCATTGACTACGAAGTCCCCAGCCTGGGCTATCTGGTTAGCCAGGTTGACCGCTTCTGGAGGTAAGTCTCTAACTTGCATGGTCGTGGAAAGCGACTCGGCCCAAGCGACCATAGCCTTAGCCACCCAGGAGGCAGCAAAGGATGGGAAGAGGGAGGCTCCTGTGGCCTCGAAGACGGAGCGAGCCAGATAATCAATCTGGCGGTCAGAGGGGTTCTTAACAGAGGAGCCGTCTGAGAGATAGGATGGTTTTGGAAGCGAGGTGTGACACAGCAGGGTCAACTGAGGGGGACTGCAGCCAGTCCTTGATTAGGTCCTGAGAAAAAGGATATTTGGCCTCTATGGCCTTTTGACCCATGAAGCGTTTATCGGGACGATCCCTATGTTTTTGTACTATTTCCTTGAACTCAGGATGAGTGACAAAAAACTTTTGGACACGTTTAGTCTTTTTGAACGACACCACGTGTTCGGGGGTAGGTACGGATTCCTCGTTCACCTTCAGGGTCTGGTTAACCGCCTCTATGAGAGAGTCGAGTGTCTCTTGAGAGGGGGAGAAATCCTGAATGTAGGAATCGTCGGACTCGTATTCAGAATCGTTCGGGTTGTCTGGAGAAAGGGACCGGGAAGCGGAGGTCGCAGACGCTGAAAAACCAACTGGCCCGTGGTCAGGGGATGAAACATGGACCCGTTTTCTGGAACCCCGAAAAGGAGGAGATAGAGTACGCCCCCCAGCTGGTGGACGGATCCGTACCGTCGCCCGAATCCACCACGGCTGACCTGAAGGGGGGCCCCGGAGGGAATCAACCGCCCTAACTAGTAAATCCATAGATCGTGTCAGAGAAGCTGCCCACTCAGGGAAACTAGGCTCCACAGGGTTGGCGGCGGCAACGGTTATCGGCGGGAGGCGGCTGCACAGAGGCCGGGACACAATCCGCACACAAAGGACTAGTGTGAGCTCGGGGCAGGGCCGCATTGCAAGTGGCACATACAGTGAAAAATACTGTGTGCTTCTTGTTACCCCTTTTAGTCTCCTTGGATTGAGACATAGTGTCTTTGGAGACAGAGCGGGCAGTATACGCAGGGAAGGGGTTAAGCTTTCTTGAAGCAGCTTACCCACGGTCCTGTGCCTGTGTCCCCGGGGAGGAATTAGCCGTGGCAGTTCTCTGGAGTGCTTGGACGCATGGGCTCCTTGCAGGGAGAGGGAACAATATGGCCCCCGAGGTCTGCAGGGCGCTTCTCGTCCCAGACGAGAAGCGCCGATATAGGGGGCGGGGTTACGGCCGTGGGAGGGATCTGCCCACTGCGGCCTACTCCGCTGAAAAGCCGGGGGCTAAATTTTCGGCCTGCCCGGCAATGCGCGGCGGCGGCCGCAACAATGCGACGCTAACCGCCGCAGTCTCCCGACCGCCGGCGCCTCTCCCCAGGGACTCTGCCGCTAAATAGGGACCACTGCGGCCTACTCCGGCTGAAAAACCGGGGGCTAAATTTCCGGCCTGCCCGACGGGCAAGAGATCCGGAGCGCAGGAGGAACTCCTGTGTACTCAGAGTGTGGCCTCCATGGCTGCCGATGCAGGTCCCCCTGTCCCTGCGCGCTCCATCCATCCTCGGATCCTCTTCTGGAACTGGTACGTTCCCTTTGTGCAATGCCGTGTAAAGTGGGCCTTGTATGTCGGGCCCCCGGAGAGGTACAGTAGAGCAGGCTCTATGTACTCACCGTCTTGTAGGGGGAAGGGAGATCGGGACCAAAGATGGCAGACCGTCACCCCAGAAAAGAATTGGCGTGCTCCATCGTCGCAGGAGAGGGACGGGGAGGTATACTCGCCGTGCTCGCCTGTTGCTGGTTCGGGGGAGAGCGGGCCCTATAAAAGGGATCTGTCGCCCCCTTCACTCCGTTGAAAAAAAAAAAAAAAATTTATGGAAAAATTAAAATTAAAATAAGAAAATTGGGGTCTGAAAAAAAGACCCAAGTGCCTCCTACAGACACTAAGCAAGAACTGGTTGAATTGTAGCCAGTGAAGGGGTGTATACTGCAGAGGAGGAGTTAATCTTTGTTTACTTAGTGTCCTCCTAGTGGCAGCAGCATAACACCCATGGTCCTGTGTCCCCCAATGAGGCGTAGGAGAAAACAAACGATTTGGTGGGTTTTACAGAGTTTAAATTTCACTTGAGGTGTGGTCACACTGAGGGTTTTTTAAGAGTTTTTGCATCAGAAACTCTAAAGTCATCCTTAAAATTGAGAATTTCAGACCACTTTCCACCCCAAAAACTCAGTAAAAACACTCAGTGTGAACACAGCCTTAACAACCTTAGACTGTTGGGAGGAGCGCTCAGCCAGCTGAGGAAGGCACTGTCTTAGGGATGTATTAGAGCCACAGTTTGCACATGTTCACACTAGCTTCAATAGGAGAAACTGGGGAGTTTTTTGTTTTGTCATTTTTCTACTATATGTCAGACTGCAGCAGTGACAGGAGAACACATTTAGACAGGTGGCACCAGTTTAGTAGGAAGGGTCTCTGGATGCGTCTGTACAACGAGATGGAGCAGAGCTCAACTGTATTTCCATATTAAAATGCTCCAAGAGATGGAAAGATTTATACAGGACACATTTGGAACCTCCAAGTCTTATTCTTGTACTCACCGTACTTATCCAGAAAAAGGAAGAAAAAAGTGTCCACGATTGTAATCAGTACTCCTCCCCACAATGGAATTCTGGAGACAGAAGACAAGAAGGCGTCAGATAATCTCTTAAGTGTCCGACTTCCACCTGGAACATGTGAGCATTGCCAATACCTGCATTTCTTCCACAAACAGTCATTAAATGAGGAATGAAAAACGAGCCTCCAGCCTCCATTATTACTAGACACTAATCAGAACAGTAGTCACAATGTGTCCGCATGAGTACAGACATTGCTCTTCTGTCATTAAAACGCAAGTGGGTACTATTATTCTTATCACACATGTTGCGCCATTCATATTTCCCATATACTAGTGATTTTAGTCGCATGGTGGACATCATCGGGTTGTTTGAGGCGGGCTCTCCCGCTGCTGTCAACTTGTTTAATTCTGCTGTCAATCTCTGACAGCGTCACCTGACATGCACCAGCGGGGGGCACGTTGTGCCACTCTCCCATCGGCACGCCCACGATGTGATCACGGAGCACCGTTGGGTTGTTATGACCGCCGGGGGTCTGCTGATGACCCCCTGTGCCTGTTATTATGATCCTCCTGTGAAAGGATGCATTCATGACTTTTTTTTTTTTGCAATTTCAATGCACTTGGAAGCTTTTCCTGTTTTCCAGTACACTATGTGGTAGAATGAATGGTGGCATTCAAAAGTACAACTCGCCCCAGAAAATACAAACCCTCAAACAGTTAAATTGATGGAAAAATAAAAACATTGCGCAGCTTGGAAGAAATGGAAGAAAAAAACATACGGAAAAAGGAAAAAAAAAAAAATCACCATGTCATGGAGGGGTTAAATTGCAGGTTAATAGCATTCCTCACAGAAGCCTCCAGCTTTCAGTCATCAAGGTGCAACTTCAGTCACTGCTCAGTACATAGTGAGTGGCAGCTGTAACGGCACCCCGACACTGACTGACAGCCGCCTCTGTACTGATACACAACTGAGCTGGCTGTCAGTCAATGCCGGGACACGCTTACAGCCACCGCTCACCAACTACCGAGCAGTGACTGAAAGCCAGAGGCTGCCGGGAGGTATAAAGTTAATTCCCCCTCTGCAGCCAAGCTTTCAGTGCGACAGCCGCACGGCTTTAGAACTCCATTAACCTGCACATTTACCCCACATCTGCAGGTTAATAGTTTTTTTGGACATGACAGGTTCCCTTTAAGGGCACAATGTATATAGTATTGATTAAGAAAGCGTAGTAGTAACTTACATTCCTACAGACAGAAGGTTGATGGCAATAGCGGAGCCAATGACCTCTTGCATATCAGATCCAATGATAGCCATCTCTACCATAAGCCACAAGATTATGCGGGGGACCTAAGAAAACATAACAGGGTGCATGTCACGTGCCAGCAGTAAGAGCACACATCACACAGGAAGGACTATTGAAGGGAAAATGGGGAGAATGAAGAGAAAGAACGCACCTTTGGATACTGCCTGTTGCACACCTCTGCTAAGTGAAGACCGGTCACTACTCCTAACCTGGCTGCCAGGCGCTGCAGCAGGAGGCCGATAATGGTGGCACTCAGAAGGACCCACAGAAGCTGGGAAAGAGAACACAAACTCTATATAGTGTGTAGATTATAAAGTAACCGGGGACGGACTATTAGGGGAACTCAAGACTGCAACAGAGTTAGTACATAAAAACAAGTTTATCAATGGGGTCAGCCACTAGAGATGAGCCAATGTGTTCGGAAAACAATCGCCAAACCCGAATGTGCCATATTCGCACCATATTCGTGACGAACTTATGGTTGATGATCGTTTCCGAACATAACTGCTCATCTGTCCACCCATTAACTCCAATGGTGTCCGGCGAATACTGAAAATACGGCGATGGTAATCCGAATGGAATATTGAAATATTCACTCATCTCTATTGGCCACCTCTGGGACATTTTTTTTCTTCTTTATTAAATGCATATACTTTGGGCCAAAAATCATTTTTCAATTGGGTTTCACTAAAAATTTTGCAACGTTTTGCTTTTTCAGGCTCATTATTTCCCTGCATTTTCAGCGTTAAAGGGAACCTGTCACCTCCCCCAGGCGTTTTTAACTAAAAGAGCCACCTTGTGCAGCAGTAATGCTGCATTCTGACAAGGTGGCTCTTTTAGTTCTGGGTGCTGTAACTACAGAAATAATCAGTTTTGTAATTTGTCCTAAATACTTTTCTTCAGTCAAGGAGGCAGGCGTTTCCCCCCTGAGCGGACATCCCCTTTAAGTAAAAACTATAGATTATTATTCAGTCCAGAGCCACCTGACCAACTGTGTACACAAGTCAAAGGACGTCAAATTTTAAGTGTCTGCCAATTTGAAAGTGACTGCTTCATTCATTAAGGAAGATTACTAACAAAACAGGAAAGCTTGATTTGATAACCCTATAAAAATCCAGAATTTATCAAGTAGTATTTTAACCGAGTGTCTTCTGCACTAGTGATCACACATAACTGAACAATCACATTGTAACAACAATTAACACATTACGAACTAAAGACAAGTATTCACCTTGAAACCGGCTACAGAACCGGACTGTAAATCAGACTCAATGTTTCCTGGATCCAGATAGGCAATGCTCATCAAGAAGCCGGGGCCAGTGAAGGCCCAGAGCTTCCGAAAACTGAACCAGGAGTGCTGCAAAGAGAAGAAAAGAAATTACAGGTGAGAAGCCGCATACATCATTGCACATAGACCAAGTAAATAAAACTAAAAGTACAAAGATTTCTTTTTAATACATACTATACATATACTTGATTGTCAAGTTGCAACATTTGTGTTGTTTTTCACATCAAACAATCTTTGCATCTTTATTTTCTTAAGTCTATGCCATAGGCGTCTGCTTTATCAGGGATTTTCACCATTCACTGATTTTAATCACAAACATATTCCAGTCCCCCCTGAGTAATTCTAAATATGCCAGAAATTTTTGATACATTTTTGTGACAGTTTGCGAAATGTGAAACTTTTGAGCCAAGTTGTTACAACAATGAAAAAAAAAAAAAAAGTAAAACTCTCAAAAACGTCACCTAATATCACAAGAAAATATAAATGACTTACCGTATATACTCGAGTATAAGCCGACCCGAGTATAAGCCGACCCCCCTAATTTTGCCACAAAAAACTGGGAAAAACTGGGAAAACTAGCTCTGCCATATATAGTGCTCTGCACCGTTGCCCCATAGCTGTGCCATATATATAGTGCTCTGCACCGTTGCCCCATAGCTGTGCCATATAGTGCTCTGCACCATTGCCCCATAGCTGTGCCATATAGTGCTCTGCACCATTGCCCCATAGCTGTGCCATATAGTGCTCTGCACCATTGCCCCATAGCTGTGCCATATAGTGCTCTGCACCGTTGTCTCATAGCTGTGCCATATAGTGCTCTGCACCGTTGTCCCATAGCTGTGCCATATAGTGCTCTGCACCATTGCCCCATAGCTGTGCCATATAGTGCTCTGCACCATTGCCCCATAGCTGTGCCATATAGTGCTCTGCACCGTTGTCTCATAGCTGTGCCATATAGTGCTCTGCACCGTTGTCCCATAGCTGTGCCATATAGTGCTCTGCACCGTTGCCCCATAGCTGTGCCATATAGTGCTCTGCACCGTTGTCCCATAGCTGTGCCATATAATGCTCTGCACCATTGCCCCATAGCTGTGCCATATAGTGCTCTGCACCGTTGCCCCATAGCTGTGCCATATAGTGCTCTGCACTGTTGCCCCATAGCTGTGCCATATAGTGCTCTGCACCGTTGCCCCATAGCTGTGCCATATAGTGCTCTGCACCGTTGCCCCATAGCTGTGCCATATAGTGCTCTGCACCATTGCCCCATAGCTGTGCCATATAGTGCTCTGCACCATTATTGCCCCATAGCTGTGCCATATAGTGCTCTGCACCGTTGCCCCATAGCTGTGCCATATAGTGCTCTGCACTGTTGCCCCATAGCTGTGCCATATAGTGCTCTGCACCGTTGCCCCATAGCTGTGCCATATAGTGCTCTGCACCATTGCCCCATAGCTGTGCCATATAGTGCTCTGCACCATTGCCCCATAGCTGTGCCATATAGTGCTCTGCACCATTGCCCCATAGCTGTGCCATATAGTGCTCTGCACCATTATTGCCCCATAGCTGTGCCATATAGTGCTCTGCACCGTTGCCCCATAGCTGTGCCATATAGTGCTCTGCACCATTGCCCCATAGATGCTCCACATAAATATGTGCTGCTGCTGCCGCTGCAATAAAAAAAACAAAAACACATACTCACCTGTCTTGCTTGCAGCTCCTCGGCGCCATCTTCCCGGCGTCTCTCCGCACTGACTGATCAGGCAGAGGGCGGCGCACACACTATATGCGTCATCGCGCCCTCTGCCTGCAGTCAGTGCAGACTGCAGAGAGACGCCGGGAAGATGGCGCCGACGCCCGGCGTGTGGAACCAGGACAGGTGAATATGCGATACTTACCTGCTCCCGGCGTCCCGCTCCTTCCCCCTGCCTGTCTTCGGTGCCGCAGCCTCTTTCTCTGTCAGCGGTCACCGGCACCGCTTCATTAGAGAAATGAATAGGCGGCTCCGCCCCTATGGGGGGCGGAGCAGCCTATTCATTTCTCTAATGAGCGGTCCCACGTGACAGCTCAGGGGAAGAGGCTGCGGCACCCGGAGACAGTGGGACGTGCAGGGGGGGCGCCAGGAGCCCCGGAAGCAGGTAAGTATATGACAGTGCTCACCCGCCGACCCCACCACCGATCATGACTCGAGTATAAGCCGAGGGGGCACTTTCAGCCCAAAAATTTGGGCTGAAAATCTTGGCTTATACTCGAGTATATACGGTAATCCACCCCCCACAAATGATGAATGAAGATTTTAATGTACATTTATTTTGTCCTCATACATAGCAAACAGAAGTTGCCTGAAGCCACCAATTCTGACCATAATGACCGACTGTCAGCTGCTTCAAGTTTCGTTTTGACCAATGGCCGAATGTTTGTTAGCTCAAAATAACAAATGGGAATATTGGATTTTTTCGGACAAACAATCACTGGCTGTATCATCAGCTGAAAATGCAACATGGCTGATGCAGTCGAAGATGGGTTTTTCACCAGTTGATGCACAACCCATACCTGTGTAAGGAGTCAGGGTTATTTTAATGTTCACAAAAACTTGTTGGCTTGGAGACCGACCACTGCTGCTAGACGGCATAAGCTACACTTCTTACAAACTCACAACAGCTCATTTACACATAAGAATTAAGACCTTAGACCACAGATATCAAGGTATAGTTTTCTTCAGCATTCTATGACCTACATGACCATATAGACGGCTTAGGAGAGTCGATCTCATAAATTCCCCATAAGGCTATGTGCACACATTCAGGATTTACTACGATTTTTTTTTCACTTTTTTGTTTCTTTTTTGGCAGAAAAAAAATGTTTAAAAAAACGCATACATAAGCATCCCATAATTTTTAATGCATTCCGCAATTTTTGTGCACATGCTGCGTTTTTTTTTCCGCGAAAAAAACGCATCGTGGTAAAAAAAAAAAAATGCAGCATGTTCATTAATTTTGTGGATATTTCGAGCATTTGCCGCTATGTTATTGCATTGGGAAGCTCCGGAAAACACAAAAAATCCGGAAAAAAAAAAAAACGCTTGCGGATTTTTTGCAGAAAAAGTCCGGTTTTGTTCAGGAAAATTCTGCAGACATTCCTGAACGTGTGCACATAGCCTAAACGTTACGGAGAAATTTGCTAATAAAGTTTAGATTCCATTTTCCCCTTCAACCAAGGGATGGGGGCATTAGACATTTGTCTCTGGGGTGAGTAGTTTTTCCCCTGCATGATGGTGCCCAATCATTGAAAGAATTAAAAAAAAAAAAAAAAGAAGAGGTCACCAGAGAATCCCTGAGCCGGTTTTCTCCTTTGAGCTATATAATGAGGCACAACACTGGTCTCCTGTGATCTTTGCAACACCTGTGTTGAGTAGTGTGTCACTACAAACACCTCTAGCAGTTTTTATCTCACAGTGCTCAGTGTGGGTGGGAAAAGGGAGTAGAGCAGAGCTGACAGTGCTGGGAGATGAAAGCTGCAAGAGGTATTTGCAATGACACATTGCAGCTATTGTGTACAGTAGAGCAGAGCTGAGCTAAAGGAGGACAGCAGTTCTGCATGTCATTATATGCCTAACACAGAGAAGCCTGATCTAAGCTTTTCTAGGGGAGTTCCCCCCCCCCCCTCCTCCTTGATTGACACCTCCTTCTCCTGAAAAAGAACAGGCTCCCAACAGACATCTCACCGACTTTCCCTTGGCTGAAGGGGTTATTAAAACCTAAACTTTAAAAGCCAATATCTCTTCAACAGAGATGAAAAAAAACCTCAGCTCTGCAGCCACTACTCCATGATGTGGCCAGTTTTACATGTTAAGGGCCTCTTTAAACTCGCCTCTGTTTTGCACATATCACCTTCAATTGTCATTGAAGCCGTCATGCTGTACTTTCAGTGCCCCTGGTTAATTATGCACGCACCGTGCAGTTTCTCTCCGCTAGTTTCCTGCCAGAATGGTCTGCTGTTTTTAGAATGGACATACAGTATATTGCACTTATAGAACACGCTGTGCACGCCCTGCTCCTGTACAGAGCCCCGCCAGGGTACGCCCTGCTCCTGTACAGTGCCCTGCCAGGGCACGCCCTGCTCCTGTACAGTGCCCCGCCAGGGCACGCCCTGCTCCTGTACAGTACCCTGCTGTGCAAGCCCTGCTCCCTGTACAGTACCCCGCTGTGCACGCCCTGCTCCTGTACAGTACCCTGCCTAGCTGATTTTATCTTCTGCCATCTACATCAGTATAGCTGACTGCAAAGTTTTATATCGTTATTAGATTGTTTCCAGCTCAATTGTCATGCCCTTATCCACAATGAAGCTTGTAATTAACAGGCAGTGCAGAGCTGATCCGTGTTTGTTGCCTGTAGAATGCAGCTCAGTGATATGAGACTACAAATGCTATGTCGCTGCATGTGGTAGAGGATTATCTTCTGCCATATGAATTAAGAGAAGCATTTGCAGTTTGAGATCACAGAGCTCTCTGTTGCAGGCAACAAGCAAAGCTCATCTTGTATCTCAGATCTGCACTTAACAGTTAATACAATCTTGATTGTGGAGAAGTACCGGAGAGGTCAGTTCTGTTAGAAATCAGCTTCAATTATGTAAAACAACTCAGGCAGGTATACTGATGTAGATGACAGAACATAAACTTGGTCAGAAGGGGTACTGTACAGGAGTAGAGAGTGCACAGGAGGTAAAGGAGAATGCTACACTTCATTACCTTGATGACTCAGAGAGAGGGGGGTAGTCAGGAGTACACAGGAGAGGGGAGAGGGGTCTGCAGCACTAGGGAGAAGCAAATACTGTTGGGAAATGTAGTAGGACTACCCATTCTGCTATGTAAAGCTGGATGCACAGAGGGGCAAATAGAGATAAAAACAATACAAAGGTACAAGAAACAAACTTGTTGGGTATGTAGTAACAATAACTATGCATTTACTGTGCTCTGTGAAAATTAATGTTATTAACTCTTTAAAACAAGTACAATGAAAATTATTATTGATGTCTATGTATTCCCTGAGCCACTTACCGCCTCATCTTCTGGGATAGGTATTTTCTCATCAAAATAGCTTGTAAATGGTTCACCCTCAATGATTGGCTGGATACTTGAGTCACTGACGTCTGGTTTTGCATCATGGTCTGCTGATTCACTTTCTAGGAAGTATAATTATTTATTAAGGCTAAGAGCCAATTTCATGCTATTTATTTTAATTAATTGTATTTACAGAATCAAATGAAAAATCACAAAAACAAAACTTCATATACAATTGACTTATTCCTTCTTGTTGTGTTTTTATGGAATTGTCCATTGAGCAATTATCAAATCTGGACAACACAACAGAATGAAGCCCATCAGTTGCTTGCTGCAAATCGGATATTGAGGGAAGAATATGAAGGCTGCCACTGCCATGATTAGCCTATCTTGCTTTTTATAGTAGCCCTCCATCCTGATGGAGTGAGGGACCCCATGTATGATGTCGCAATACAAGTCAAAGGGCATGTATGCGTACTCAAGCCACGGCCTTGACTGACAAGCTGGCCGGGCGTGACCAATCAGCGAAGCGTGGTTCAAATCCTGCGCCAATTCGCGGCCGGACTGCGCCTGTCGCTGATTGGTTGCGCCCGGCCAGCTTGTCAGCAAAGGCCGTGGCTTGTGTACGCATACATGCCCTTTGACACATACACACACACACACACACACACACACACACACACACACACACACACACACACACACACACACACCGTATATTTACTATTATTAGTTTAATCAAAGTTTTCCTTATATCTTTGATGAACTATAAAATTTTAGTTGAAAAGGAAAAGACAATTAAGTCATTTTGCTTTCAATCTTATGCAGCTGTAGTCTGACATGGAGAAGCTGTGCTGTGTAATAGTCTTACAATGTGCAGCCATTTGTAACGGAAAACTGCTATCTAGAGCCTGCAAGGTGTGCCTGGGGTGATCGCGCTGTGTCAGGACAGTGTCAGGACAGATAGGCGGAGAACACCCTGCTTATTGCCTTTGTAGCTCTTGCTCGTCACTGATAACACTCACCAAGGATTGTCAGCTCACAAGCTTGCAAGGTGGTTTTTCAGCACTGGGTGCAGCAGCTTCTTGGTCCCTAGGACAACCTGCCTCACACAGAAGCAACCTCTGACAATGGATACCAGGAGCTTGCCCCAGTGGTGAAGCGATGCTGGTCTTCAGGATTAAGGGATTTAGGATTTCATGTAGCAGAAATGGTGTAAACATGCCCAGATGATATCCATGCTAACCTCCCATAGGTATGATTAGGGTAAGGCCCAAACTGAAATAATCAGTGACTGGCCAGAACAACAACTTACCATCCAGATTTCGGTAACTCTGCTCAGACATGGTGGCACTGGTTACGGGCGACTCGCTTTCTTTTGAATAGGTCACATTGACTGTAATAGAAAACAGCAAGATATTAGTATAATATAATTTCCTATAAAACATGATGTTTACACCCTGACGGGTTTGTGGCAAGTTACTAAGTTATAGATTGGTCATAACGTACAGACTGCTGGGGGCCACATCAATCC
Source organism: Ranitomeya variabilis (assembly GCF_051348905.1). Taxonomy (NCBI): domain Eukaryota; kingdom Metazoa; phylum Chordata; class Amphibia; order Anura; family Dendrobatidae; genus Ranitomeya; species Ranitomeya variabilis. Next base: position 657,988,472 of record NC_135234.1, read on the forward strand.
CCCAATCAGGTAACGGAGCAGCGGTGAAGCACATGTGCCACAGCTCCATTCATTGTCTAAAGGACGAGCAGATATGGCCAAACAAAGCGCCCCGCTACCTGCGTAATCACAGACAGATCCATGGGGCAGTGGTGCACATGCTCACTATTCAGACATGGCTCCCTGCTACCTGCGTCATCCCACAGACAGATCCATGGAGCAGTGGTGCACATGCTCACTAGTCAGACAGAGCTCCCTGCTACCTGCGTCATCCCACAGACAGATCCATGGAGCAGTGGTGCACATGCTCACTATTCAGACAGAGCCCCGCTATCTGCGTCATCACAGACAGATCCATGCAGCAGTGGTGCACATGCTCACTATTCAGACATGGCTCCCTGCGTCATCCCACAGACAGATCCATGGAGCAGTGGTGCACATGCTCACTATTCAGACAGAGCTACCTGCGTCATCCCACAGACAGATCCATGGAGCAGTGGTGCACATGCTCACTAGTCAGACAGAGCTCCCTGCTACCTGCGTCATCCCACAGACAGATCCATGGAGCAGTGGTGCACATGCTCACTATTCAGACAGAGCCCCGCTATCTGCGTCATCACAGACAGATCCATGCAGCAGTGGTGCACATGCTCACTATTCAGACATGGCTCCCTGCGTCATCCCACAGACAGATCCATGGAGCAGTGGTGCACATGCTCACTATTCAGACAGAGCTACCTGCGTCATCCCACAGACAGATCCATGGAGCAGTGGTGCACATGCTCACTATTCAGACAGAGCGCCCCGCTACCTGTGTCATCCCACAGACAGATCCATGCAGCAGTGGTGCACATGCTCACTATTCAGACAGAGCCCCGCTACATGCGTCATCACAGACAGATCCATGGAGCAGTGGTGCACATGCTCACTATTCAGACAGAGCTACCTGCTACTTGCATCATCCCACAGACAGATCCATGCAGCAATGGTGCATATGCTCACTATTCAGACCAGGCTCTGCAGGGCCCTTTTCTCGTGATTGGAGAGGGCACTAGCAATATGCCACTGATCTCCTATTCTATATATATCTACATAATTCAATATACTTTGTCAAGACACATTAAAAAGGATGTTCCACTTTATTTGCTGTCTGAACAATCATTATCACACTGGAATCATCCAATGTCACCTTCTATGGTCAAATATGCAAAACCCTTAGGCTAGGTTCACATTGCGTTAGTGGGTGATCGCTAACGGACAGTGTTGCACGGCGAAAATGTCGCAATTAACGCCGTGCAACGGGTCCGTTAGCGCACCCATTGACAGCAATGTAAATTTCGCCTGCAGCGCATCACTAGCGCGTGCCTTTTTCGGCTCGCGCTAGTGATGTGCCGTTCTTCTGTGACGCGCCTCGGACGCTGCTTGCAGCGTCCGCGGCGCGCCCGAGGTCCGTTCGCCGCTCTCGCAGATCGGGGATCTGCGAGAGCGGGGACGTTAACGCGACCCCTGAACGCGGCCCCTAAATAAACATTGCGTTAGCGCAATCCGCTAGCGCTAAACGGATTGCCCTAACACAATGTGAACCTAGCCTTAGGCCGGCGTCACACTCAGCGTAGGGAAATACGGTCCGTATTTTACAGGCGTAATACGCAGAAATTATCCCAAAACAGTGATCCGTACGTCATCCGAAGGCAGGGTGTGGCAGCGTATTTTACGCATGTCATCCTCCGTATGTAATCCGTATGGCATCCGTACAGCGAGATTTTCTCGCCGGCTTGCAAAATGGACATAGAATGGATCCATGGGCTCAAATATTCGTGAAAACATATACAGTTATATATATATATATATATATTTATCAGTGAGACACATATATGTGCATATATTTATATTTAATACAGCGCTAGATAGCAGAAAAGCCGGTAATTCAATTGCCGGCTTTTACTATCTCCTTCCCAAACCCGAAAGGATATGTATGAGACATGGTTTACATACAGTAAACCTTTTCATATCCCTTTTTTTTTTGCATATTCCTCACTACTAATGTTAGTAGAGTGTGTGTGAAAAATTTGGTGGCTCTAGCTGTTAAAATAAAGAGTTAAATCGCGGAATAAACTGGCATGGGCTCCAGCGCAATTTTCTCCGCCAGAGTGGGAAAGCCAGTGACTGAGGGCAGATATTAATAGCCTAGAGAGGGTCCATGGTTATTGGCCCCCCCTGGCTAAAAACACCTACCCCAGCCACCCCAGAAAAGGCACATCTGGAAGATGCGCCTATTCTGGCACTTGGCCACTCTCTTCCCACTCCCGTGTAGCGGTGGGATATCGGGTAATAAAGGGTTAATGCCACCTTGCTATTGTAAGGTGACATTAAGCCTGGTTAGTAATGGAGAGATGTCAATAAGACACCTATCCATTATTAATCCAATAGTAGTAAATGGTTAATAAAACACAAACATTAGGAAAAAAGTATTTTAATGAAATAAAGACACAGGGTGTTGTAATAGTTTATTATACTCTTAATCCAAATGATGACCCTCCTTCTGTAAAAAAGGAAAAATAAAAAAAAAACAATATCCCATACCTTTCCGCCGTTACAGTCATGTCCCGCGATGTAAACCCATCTGAAGGGGTTAAATAATTTTACGAGCAGGAGCCTGCTAATGCAGCTGTGCTCCTGACTGCAAAATCTGGGGAATGAATTGAAAGCAGGGGAACGTAGCTACCTAGACTTGCGGTGCTGCGCCCCCTGCTGGCATAACCTCATATGTAGTACTCAAGCGTGAGAAAATATTCATAAAAATTCCCCTCAGTCACTGACTTTCCCACTCTGGCGGAGAAAATTGCGCGGGAGCCCACGCCAGTTTTTTCCGCGATTTAACTCTTTATTTTAACAGCTAGAGCCACCAAATCTTGCGCACACACACACACACACACACACACACACACACTACTAACAGTAGTGAGGAATATGCAAAAAAAAAAAAAAAAAAGGGATATGAGAAGGTTTACTGTATGTAAACCATTGTCTCATATCATGTCGGGTTTGGGAAGGAGATAGCAAAAGCCGGCAATTGAATTACCGGCTTTTCTGCTATCTAGCGCTGTATGAAAATATAATAATTTTATCTGTTCTATTCTAACCTGTCGGTGTGATTTTACTGTACACCGCACTGAATTACCGGCTTTTCTCTACAACACCTCTGCGTATTTCTTGCAAGTCACACTGATGGTCCGTGTGTAATCCATATTTTTCTCGCCCCCATAGACTTTCATTGGCAGATTTTTTGCGCAATACGCTGACAAAGGCAGCAAGCTGCGATTTTCTACGCTCGTAAAATACGGCTGAGAAATATACGGCAGATAGGAGCTTCCCCATAGAAAATCATTGGTCCGTGTGCAATGCGTAGTTTTTGCGCCTCTCATACGTCCGTAAAACTCTCTAGTGTGACCCCGGCCTTACTGGAAAACGCACAAGAACAAATATTAAGGAGCAGGTGTAATAGCTGTGCTAAAGCTAAGCTGAACGGAGGTTATCATTTTAGCAATATGGGTTTCCTGGGTAATAGAATATTAGAGTGTAAAACAGAACAAGAGTATAATACAGAAACATTTACCCTCAGTAATGAATATTATTAGAGGAGTTTCCCAGAGCGGACCGCACTCCCTTCACTGCCCACCCCGGAACAGTGCTGTCCATACACTTGTGGCTGTGCCAGGTACTGCAGCTCACTCCCTGACCAGGACTGAGCTCCCGGGAGCTTGTGTGCCAGAAACAACCACAACCTGCTGTGCCCAAGAAACCTGATGTGAGATTGCATACTGCTTTTTTATGTGTCGTACAGAAGGTGACATCCATGGACAACCACGACCACCTCCCATTTAGTCACTGACACCTTCTTATGTAGAATGGAGCATATTGTGGATACAACTGAACCAAAACTGTAAGATGAATTTGTATTGTCCAGAATATAGACGTGTAAATTACAGTCAGGTTACACTTCCTACCTTTTCTATGAAGGATTGCCCTTATACACCTCTACTTTTATTTACCTCCATGTTTATGAAAAGGCTCATCTATATGTACCATTTATCAAACGATAATTAGCAGTGTAACTGGACCACATGTCATGTATAAAAATGGATGCTGTTTTTTCTGCCCAAATCCTATAGAATAAGGGTTTTTTCTTAAAAAGTTATTTCTGTCTTCATAAAAATGTACTGTCAGATAGTGCTTGGAAATAATAAGCAGAAAAATATAAAATTGCTTGTAACATTTTCAGCCGTTCTTGAGGTATTAGCACATTTTCTTTTGCTTACAGCTCGTTGCCTTGGAGACCGACCAGTGATTCTAGTTAGCGGAACACGTGCAGTTTTCTATTAAGTATGTAAGCGCTGTTTTATAGCTGGCCAGCTTCAGCAGCAGGGCGCTTACAAGCTAGACGGCAGCAGTGGTCGGTCTCCTTAGCAATAATTCTGTAAACAAAAGAGAAGGGAATATCTCAAGAACGGCTCCAAATTCTCACAAGTAAATTGGAAAAGTTCTTGTTTTTACAAACATCAATCAACAAAATCCATCTATGAAGACGGGAATAATACTAACGACCTGAATTGTATTAGTCACAAGGCAATGCCTGCACCTCTCTTGTTCTGAGTTACGCAGAAATGATAATGACTGATTGTTATGGGAAAGGAAACTGGAACCTAAGGCTATGTGCACACGACAGGATTTTGTCAGGATTTTGTCAGGATTTTGTCAGGATTTGTAGCCAAAACCAGGAGTGGAACAATGAGGAAAAGTATAATAGAAACATATGCACCAATTCTGCATTTATCACCCACTCCTGGTTTTGGCTACAAAACCTGATGAAAAAGCCTGACAAACTCCTGACAAAATCCTGACGTGTGCACATAGCCTTAAAATCACTTTCTATTATATAATAATGACATTCAGCTGTGGTGAACAGCAGGCGCTGGTGAAGTGCTCGTCACCACGTCCCGTCACTCCATAGAGACCCCTGTATTAGTAAAGAATGGTACATGGCATAATGCAGGTTAGTGATTAACATTCTCGAGGGAGGAGAAAGCTAAATAATCCTCTTACCCTGCACTTTCCTGTTTTATAAAATTGCAAAATGTGCCAATGACTTAGATGTTTACCAATCAAGCAGAAAGCACTTCCTTAAAGTAACAGACAGCAATATACACAGCACCTGCAACAGGGGGAATCGTAGAGATAGCGGGATCAAATCGCAGGAGTCCGGTCCATTAGCCGGGTCAGTGGTCTGTGACCACTGGACGGGAGCCCTGCGAGTCTCCGCGTACCTCCTGCCATTCCCAGTCCTTCTTTTGATTACCGGGATGGTACAACATCATATTGTGCGGCAATGAGGACGTCGCTAAGCCTGGCTAATCAAAGGAACAACCGGGGAGGTAAGTGGAGACCCGTAGGGCTCCCGTCCAGTGGTCATGATTACTGACCCGGCTGGTGGACCGTCATCCTTGCTATCATTCTCCCATCTCTACTAGATCAGCAAGAGTTGACTGCGTGCATCTATTAACAGGTACGTGTCCACACAAGATCATATCTACTATATAAGGAACTACATCACCTGCTAATCCAGATACAGGACTGAAAGAAATCTTACTGAGGTCCAGGAGCCAGAAATGGCATATGCGGGAAATACAAGAGTAACAGCCACTTTTACATTTTTTTTCCCACCAATAAGATCAATAGTACGCATGAAAATAAAAGACTTTGTAATATATCGTATCAGAGAAATCTGCTTCTTTCTCCTCCAGGACTGATCATTCATTCTCAGTTTATGGGTAAAATCTGTCTTCAGTGAAGACAAACTCCCTATTACAGAGGTAAGAGATGACAGTCGGTGCTCATAATGTTCTATGGAGAACAATGTGTCACCCCTAGCTCCTCCCTCCATAGAATCTTAGAAGCACCAACTGCCACCTCTGTAATGAGAACATCTATCTTCAGTGACGACAGAATTCACCCATGAATTGAGAGTGAACAGTCAGGGCGGAGAAGAGAAAGAAGCAGGTTTCTCTGATGAAATATTACAAAGTTGCTTATTTTCATGAATAAAATAAATTTCTCAAATATAAATTAAAGCCTGATTGAATGTTATGAGTTCTGTATGGAGTTTCTACAATCAATCAATCATTCAGCAAATTCAGCATGTATTGAGATCCTGGTTTCAGCACAGTATTTGCCCCAAGTCCAAAACAGTCACGCTGTCTGCTGCCTCTGCCATACCCTGCAGCCATGATACTGGTAAAATACCACCACCACTGTAGTCGCAGAAATGCCGCACACATCATCACACCCTGCAAAGCGCTAAATTATTATTATTTTTTTTTTTTTAAACCCACACTTATCTAGGATGTCTACGAATGCAGAGTGCAGAATGTTGTACTGCAGTTCCCAGGATTTCATACGGTAACACTGCTGCACAGAAACAATACGGGCCATCTGCACATCACATGTACAGCTGCAGAAATATCGCTGTACGGCCATGTGCGCACAGTATTTTGAGGTGGTTAAAAAAAAATGACATGTTTTCTAGTAGAACCACTTCAGGGATCACGCATTCTTGGAGAGTTTTTGAAGGCGTTTTCTGGTTTCTTAGGCTACGTTAACATTTGCGTTGTGCGCCGCAGCGTCGGCGCAGAAACGCACAACGCAAACAAAAACGCAGCAAAACGCATGCACAACGCTGCGTTTTGCGCTGCATGCGTCCTTTTTTTCATTGATTTTGGACGCAGCAAAAATGCAACTTGCTGCGTCCTCTGCGCCCGGACGCAGGCGCCGCAGGGACGCATGCAGCGCAAAACGCAAGTGCGACGCATGTCCATGCGCCCCCATGTTAAATATAGGGGCGCATGACGCATGCGGCGACGCTGCTGCGCCCGACGCTGCGGCGCCGACCGCAAATGTGAACGTAGACTAACGTGTTTTTTTAAGCATATTTCAATACCGTAATTTTTGCCAGTCTTGATTAAACAGGGCCTAGTTTGGAGCATTTTCTATCACAGGAGGCTTCATAAAAGTGACACGCACAAGTGGAAGAAAAATGCGCAAAAGACTGAACATATGACCCAGCAAAGTGGGTTTACAATAGAAATAAGCAGGGTAAGTCTTTCAAAAGTTTTTTTGAGCAATTTCTAAGGCAGGATGTGTGCACATACCCTTGTAGTAAAAAAAAAAAAAAAAAAAAAAGAAGGGAAAAAGGATCAGATTAATTATGACCTAGGCTGGAAACTGCGCCAGAGACCAAGGGACTGCGCCATAGCGTTTGACACAGGAGGCTGCCAGGATGGACGACGAGATACAGTTGGGTCCAGATATATTTGGACAGTGATCGAATCTTCACGATTTCAGCTCTGCAAGGACATTATTTTATGTAGACTTTAAGGTTTACTTAACCCCTTAGTGACTGGGCTAAATGTTTGACATCTGACAAGTCTCCCTTTATGTGGTAATAGCTCTGGAACGCTTCAACAGATTATTATTATTATTTATTATTATTTTTTCCATGACGCTTTACATGTGAGGAGGGGTATACATAATAAAAACAAGTACAATAATCTTGAACAATACAAGTCACAACTGGAACAGGAGGAGAGAGGACCCTGCCCGCGAGGGCTCACAATCTACAAGGGATGGGTGAGAATACAGTAGGTGAGGATAGAGCTGGTCATGCAGTGGTTTGGTGGATCGGTGGTTACTGCAGGTTGTAGGCTTGTCGGAAGAGGTGGGTCTTCAGGTTCTTTTTGAAGGTTTCGATGGTAGGTGAGTCTGATATGTTGTGGTAGAGAGTTCCAGAGTAGGGGGGATACGTGAGAGAAATCTTGTATCCCAGTGATATCATATCACAATGCCCAAACTGGCCAGCGGCTCTACTGACCCGAGTGTACAAGCATGTATTTCTATACTGCTGTCACACGTGGGTCAGGAGAGCCGTCGGCGATCATCACTCGTGTTATACGGCTGTCTGACTATGCCCTTGGGATATGAATACCATCAAATTAAAGCTGCACTTTAAGCCCATGTTTATTATATACCTATATCTTGAATAGGTTTTGGTAAACAGCTAGAATTCCAAAACCTGTGACACTGTCCAAATAATTCTGGACCTTACTGTATTTTACTGTATTACAGTTGGCCAAAAAAAAGGATAAAAATATTAGCAATTGTCAAAAATCAGATACTACTGTAATTTTCCTCCATTACATATGCGGTTGTTAGCGCAAGGAATGCGACAAAAAAACGCATTACTATCTATGGGAACGCATACGTACACATGTCTTTGCGTACGCATGCGTTTGATGCGCTTGCGTACTTCGGACTGCGCATGCCCATTAAAAACACACCCTCCTGGAAATATCAAATGCATGCGCATAAAAAGCGCAGAAACATGTAAAAACGCATGCAAACGCTGCGTCAGCAATGCATGTGACTGAAGGTGTGGCATCCTTCATCCCTGCACCTTAGGCTGTGTTCACATTTCAAATTGTCAGTTTTGTTAGAAACAAAAAATGGAATTCATGTGCAAAACTGATACAAATGGAAGCCGAAGGACCCCAGAGAGTTATGGGATCCATTTTGTCTGCTTGTGTGACCGCATACAGTAGAAGGTGCGGCCAGGACAGGAAGCAGCGACAGCCAACGAGGGAAGCGGGTGAGTATTTTCAGAACAGCGGGGGGGCGCACAGGGGGTGGGGGGGCGCACAGGGGGTGGGAGGGCGGGGGACAGATAGATCTTTCTTTTAAACACTATTATTCATATCTTCTATGCAGCAAACGCTGCTGCAGGGAAGATATGAATGGCGGCTTCAGCACCATGTGGGGGGGACAGCACTTACTGTAGCGCTGTCTCCTGCACGCCACAGGGACTGCACACGGAGACCGTCCGTGTGTGGTCCGTCTTTTACACGGACCCATTGACTTTAATGGGTGCTCCCACGAACACTGACATGTCTCCGTGTTTGGCACACGGAGACACGGTCCGCAAAAAATCAATGACATCTGCACAGATGCATTGATTTTTATGGGTCTACGTGTGTCAGTGTCTCCGGTACGTGAGGAAACTGTCACCTCACGTACCGGAGCCACTGACGTGTGAAACCGGCCTAAGGTGCAGGGATGAAGGATGCCACACCTTCAGTCACATGCATTGCTGACATCTTAAATAAAGAAATAAGAAACAATGAAGCTCCTTAGAAGAGGTTAGAAGAGGCTAATTCACCATTATCACACAAGCTCTGGCACATGCTGGCTGTGTAACCTGCCCTCGTGATACATTCCCAAGTTATGTATGAAGTTTGCACATTGATGTGCCGGATTTCCACATTACAAAGTGTTTTATGAATAGGTCAAACAATCCGCGGTTTCTCTAACTCCCATTCATTCCAAAGAGGCCGGCTGAGCGAGGATCCCACAGGCCTTCAATGTGAAAAACCCAGAATAAACAGCAGCAGTGTACGGCCAGTCATACATATAGGACAGCCCAAGATTTCCTCCGATCACCCAAGGATGTGTATGTCTATGGGTAGAGGAGAAGACCTCCTGCACCTCCGATCAGGAAGATGACGTGTCAGATGTGCTGAAACCCAAAGCTTGATCCATCCAACATCAGAAGTAGGAGAACAGTAGGATCAAGTATAGAGATCACCAAAAGCCACATTGGCATTTCATTTTCCCTGTATGACGAGGAGCTGCCCCATCCACAGACTCATTATCTCCTCCTGACAGTAGATCTCCTGCCGGATCACCAAATATTCACTTTATCTGTGACCTGCAAGAAGTAACTGAATGTCTTCCTCCCAGACAGCAAAGATTAGGTAAGGAACAGCTGACACTAAAGGCCCCGGCACACATAGCGATTTACCAACGATCACGACCAGCGATACGACCTGGCCGTGATCGTTGGTAAGTCGCTGTGTGGTCGCTGGGGAGCTGTCACACAGACAGCTCTCTCCAGCGACCAACGATCAGGGGAACGACTTCGGCATCGTTGAAACTGTCTTCAACGATGCCGAAGTCCCCCTGCAGCACCCGGGTAACCAGGGTAAACATCGGGTTACTAAGCGCAGGGCCGCGCTTAGTAACCCGATGTTTACCCTGGTTACCAAAAAAAACAAACAGTACATACTCACCATCTGATGTCCGTCAGGTCCCTTGCCGTCTGCTTCCTGCTCTGACTGAGTGCCGCCGTACAGTGAGAGCAGAGCGCAGCGGTGACGTCACTGCTGTGCTGTGCTCTCACTGTACGGCGGCACTCAGTCAGAGCAGGAAGCAGACGGCAAGGGACCTGACGGACATCAGATGGTGAGTATGTACTGTTTGTTTTTTTTTTACATTTACGCTGGTAACCAGGGTAAAACATCGGGTTACTAAGCGCGGCCCTGCGCTTAGTAACCCGATGTTTACCCTGGTTACCAGTGAAGACATCGCTGGATCGGTGTCACACACACCGATTCAGCGATGTCAGCGGGACCTCAACGACCAAAAAACGGCCCAGGCCATTCCTACACGACCAGCGATCTCACAGCAGGGGCCTGGTCGCTGGTACGTGTCACACATAGCGAGATCGCTACTGAGGTCGCTGTTGCGTCACAAAACTTGTGACTCAGCAGCGATCTCGCTAGCGATCTCGCTATGTGTGACGGGGCCTTTAGGAGCCATCCAAACAAGCTAATCCTCCCAAACCCTCTCCCCACACTTCGACTAGACAAATCTACGGGTTCTCAGTGGGGAGCAGGGTAGTAGGCTGTGTTCACATGTCCACTTGAAATGGATCTAGTGCTAAGCACAACAGACGTGGTCTACCGTTTTCCAGCCGTCTTCGGTTTCACTTGTCACTGATCCATGTCTTACTAGAGGCGTCTCTGAACACCTTTAATAGTCTAAGCATGTGCAGTGCTAGAAAACAGACGACCGTACGTTATTATCAGTGTCCCATAGCCTTCAATGTTAAATAAAACCTGATCCAGTTAGTGTCCGGTTTTTTGGGTGAGGTTTGAACAGAAAAATATTGTGTAGATTACATTTTTGGTTCCTGCTAAAAAACGTATAGCAAACAACTCACAACACTTCCGTTCCCATTCAAATAAATGGATCTTGTTTGTGTATTTTATTTCTATTTATTTGAATCTAAAACGGATATAAAAATAGAAATAACCACTGACCGTGTGAACACAGCCTAAACCGCTGCCAGACACCTAAAGTGGCATATCCCCCATCATTATAAAGATCAGGTATGTTGAAATCAAACATGTCCAACTCTTCTTTCCGACACAACATCTGAAGTTGGACTAGAACTAGATCACCCTCATATTACATTAGAAATTCTCCAAGAAATCTAAAATTTGACTGTAGTTCAGCACATACTTAGGGCTATAAAAACCATTCATAAAGGCCAGAAAATAATCTCCATAGGAAGACTGCGAACAAGTAGACGACCTTGTGTCGCCCTTTACTATACAATATTGCAATATCTCTGCACCCAGTACTTCAGAGCACGTTACTACTCCTGATGTGACTGCGACTACTCGCTTTGTTTCTTTATGGCGACTCTTCATGTGTTTATACCTAGAAAAACTTAAAGCAAATTTGGTAACAGTAAACTATAGTAATAAATGGCTCCTCATAGGTGTGCTGTTATCTGTAGTGCAAATACAGAGCGGTTATCGGTTGTGCAAATACACATATAATGACCTGCCCGATAATCCAGGACCTGGGCTGAAAGTGGTGGCCAAGTACTGACGTCAGCAAGAAAATGGGATTTACTCCATAGCAAAAAAAAGTTAAAGGCTTTTACAAGAAAATGATTTTAGTCCAAAGGCTTGTAGACGTAAAAAAAAAAAAAAGTGAGATGTACTGTACTCCCCTACCACGGGCCCAATGCTGCGTCTACGTCACTGTCCAGATCTCTGACAGGAATCTGTGGTGACGTCACTATTACAGCACAAGTGACCGCTGCTGCCAATCACTAAAACGGTGATGCCAAGGTAGGCGTGATATCACCATTGCAAAGATCGGGGACAGCATGAGAGTGGCAGCCCTGGGTCTGCTGTGGGAGTGTATATTCTTTTTATGAATTCTTCAGCTTTCAAGATCTCTGCTTGCTGCCATTCAATGCGGTTGTCAGTTTCCTACCAGCGATGGTCACACAAGTGATTACATCTTAGAAGACATGGCCTCGTATTCACGTCATGTAGCTGTAATCCGCTCTGCAAACAGTGAGGTTTCCTATTAACCTCTACATGACCAGCCGTTTTCGTTTTTGCTCCTTCTCATTTCAGTGACCATAATGTTTTCATTTCATTTTTTACTAATGTGACTATGAGGCGTTGTTTCACGTTTCAGCGCTGTTTAGGGCTAGATAAAAATTAATCTCAATTACAGCTAAGGCTAAGTTCACATTGCGTTAATGGGTTAACGCTAACGGACTGCGTTGCACGGCAAACATGTTGCAATTAACGCCGTGCAACGGGTCCATTAGTGCACCCATTGACAGCAATGTGATTTTTGGATGTAGCGCATCGCTAGCGCATGCCATTTTCGGCACGCGCTAGCGATGTGCCGTTCTTTTGTGACAGAGGTCCATTCCTCGCTAGCGCAGATCGGGGATCCGCGCTAGCGGAGACGCCGAACACGGACCCTAGAGAAACATTGCGTTAGCGCAATCCGCTAGCGCTATGCGCTTAACGGATTGCCCTAACGCAATGTGAACCTAGCCTAAGCAAAATGATTGGCAAGACGCTGTTGCAGTGGCCACGTCTGTAGTCAGTGGCTGCCAGACCAGAGCTCTGTGAACCCCTCCAACCTGCCGGTATCACTGATGCTTCTCATAGGAAGCCAACTGAAATCATACAGGTCGTGTTCAGCGTGGACAATAGAGGCTCGGGTGCGTCTGAAATGCGTAGCTACATTTGTGGTCATAACTGGAATCCAAATGGTTTAATAAAGTTTTCTAATTATTTATTTATATAGTACCATTAATTCCATGGTGCTGTACATGAGAAAGGGTTACGTACAGAGTTATAGATATCGTTTACAGTAAACAAATTTACAATGGCAGACTAGTACAGAGGGGAGAGGACCCTGTCCTTGTGGACTTACATTCTACGGGATAATGGGGAAGAGACAGAAGGTCGGGGTGCGGCAGCTCTGGTGGTGGTGATGAGGCGGCAGCTCGGGTGGTGATGAGGCGGCAGCTCGGGTGGTTGGTGGGGCGGCAGCTCGGGTGGTTGGTGGGGCGGCAGCTCGGGTGGTTGGTGGGGCGGCAGCTCGGGTGGTTGGTGGGGCGGCAGCTCGGGTGGTTGGTGGGGCGGCAGCTCGGGTGGTTGGTGGGGCGGCAGCTCGGGTGGTTGGTGGGGCGGCAGCTCGGGTGGTTGGTGGGGCGGCAGCTCGGGTGGTTGGTGGGGCGGCAGCTCGGGTGGTTGGTGGGGCGGCAGCTCGGGTGGTTGGTGGGGCGGCAGCTCGGGTGGTTGGTGGGGCGGCAGCTCAGGTGGTCGGTGACATGGCGGCAGCTCGGGTGGTTGGTGGGGCGGCAGAATGGTTATTACAGGCTGTAGGCTTTCTTGAAGAGATGGGTTTTCAGGTTCCGTCTGAAGGATCCGAGGGTGGTGGATAATCGGACGTGTTGAGGCATGGAATTCCAGAGGATGGGGGATATTCGGGAGAAATCTTGGAGGCGGTTGTGTGAGGAACGAATAAGTGTGGAGGAGAGTAGGAGGTCTTGGGAGGATCAGAGATTACGCGAGGGAAGATAGTGGGAGATTAGTTCAGAGATATAGGGAGGGGACAGGTTGTGGATGGCATTGTAGATCAGTGTTAGTAGTTTGAAATGGATTTGTTGGGGAATTGCAGAGGGGAGAAACAGGGGAGTAGCGAGGAGAGAGGTAGATTAGCTGGGCAGCAAAGTTGAGGGCAGACTGGAGCGGTGCAAGAGAGTTAGCGGGGAGGCCACAGAGGAGGGTGTTGCAGTAATCGAGGTGGGAGATGATGAGGGCAAGCACAAGTTTTAGTAGATTGTGGGCTGAGGAAGGGACAGATTGTGGCAATATTTTTGAGTTGGAGGCGACAGGAGGTGGCAAGAGTTTGGACGTGCGGTTTGAAGGACAGGGCAGAGTCGAGAGTTACCCCGAGGCAGCGGATTTCAGGTGCGGGAGAGAGCGTGATGCCGTTTACCATAATAGATAGATCAGGTAGGGGGAAACGTGAGATGGGGGAAAGATGATGAGTTCGGTTTTGTCTACATAGAGTTTTAGAAAGCGAGAGGTGAAGAAGGAGGATATGGCTGATAGACACTCCGGGATTCTGGAGAGCAGAGAGGTGACATCTGGGCCAGAGAGGTAGATCTGAGTGTCGTCTGCATACAGGTGGTACTGGAAGCCATGGGACTTTATGAGTTGTCCTAGGCCAAGTGTATAGATGGAAAAAAATAGGGGCCCTAGGACAGAGCCTTGAGGGACTCCAGCAGAAAGAGGGTGGGATGAGGAGGTAGTGTGGGAGGGGGAAATGCTAAAAGTGCGGTCGGAAAGGTATGAGGCAATCCAGGACAGGGCAAGGTCTTTGATGCCAAGGGAAGAAAGAATCTGTAGCAGTAGGCAGTGATTAACTGTGTCGAAAGCAGAGGACAGGTCAAGAAGGAGGAGTATGGAGAACTGTCTGTTAGCTTTGGCTGTGAGTAAGTCATTAGTAATTTTTGTCAGGGCAGTTAATAAAGTCAAGGGTTTATTTTTTTTAACCAGAAAGTGGAAACAAATATATTTTCTTACATCCAGGTAAATGCCTGCCCCTGTAACACTTGGATGACTGAGGCCCACTGTTTAGAATATGGTAAGGAAGGTCCAGACATTTTTTTTAAAGAAATTGTTTAAATGAGTTTTGTGCTTTAAAATAGTGATGGTATCTAGTGGGGATCTGACTCCAAGAACTCAACAAAGAAAGACTGAGTGAAGGACTGCAGTCCCTTTATGCACAGTGCCCCAATGTTCATGGCCTGTCTCAGTACTGCAGCTCACCCTCGTTCACTTGAATATGGCGGGGCTAACGCTGTGGATACATCCCGTGCATGGGAGAACTGTATCAGTGACATACAGGACAGCAGACAGATCATAGACCAATAAATCTGATGTGTCACCTCTCCTGAAAGAAGCCACTTGGGCAAGAATCTAGTGCAGGGCACCGGCCTCCCACCAGTGAGACATACTGACAGGTTTCTACGTGCCAGAAATTTTCAATTAAAAAGAAACCCCCGAATCAGTGTCAGCAAATTGAGATTCTGGTTTGGCTTTTATCCTAAGTCATGTGACAAGGCTCGTTAAAGGGTGGACATTGACTGTTAGGATAGCTACTTCCAATAGGAGGCACTAGAGTTCTAGTTCTCTTCCTCTCTGAAGAGACAATTTGCATATTTCCCAGAGGAGCATTGCGGCTTTAAGTCTCCTCACCTCGACATGCTTATCATGTCACTCTCCACAAGGAGAAATGATACTTCTTGGATCCCATTAAAAAGAACACACTTTACAAACGTACGGTACTTCAGTGGCGGATTACACAGTACTTGGTATTACCACCAAAAATGGAGACTTTGCACAGAGCACTGGCACAGTACCGACCCCTGGGGTCCCCCCCCCCAGATGCAGCACTGCCTCTTTGCTCCTCTGGTTTTTGTTGATTGTCAATGTGATGTCACCACTGCAACCAATCAGAGCTTAGTGGCCCTACCTAACAAGAGAGTGATTGGCTGCACAGGTGTCAATGTGATCTTACCACTGCAGTCAATCAACTAAGACCAGAGCAGCAGCAGAGAGGCAGCGCTGGACCTGGGGAGGA
Source organism: Ranitomeya variabilis (assembly GCF_051348905.1). NCBI lineage: Eukaryota > Metazoa > Chordata > Amphibia > Anura > Dendrobatidae > Ranitomeya > Ranitomeya variabilis. The sequence goes on from NC_135234.1 coordinate 658,004,315, forward strand.
CGAGTACATTGGTGTGGGACTTTGGAGTGAACATCTTTCAGGCAGGACGACCCTGTTACCTCTATGAACGGTTCTGCTCCCCTCCGCGCTGTTAGTTCTGTAGAATAATTCAGTGATAGGAACAAAAATCTGAAAGTAACGTCAGAAGCCACGACGGGCACAGACCTCGCTCAGCGGGCACAGACCTTGCTCAGCGGGCACAGACCTCGCTCAGCGGGCACAGACCTCGCTCAGCGGGCACAGACCTCGCTCAGCGGGCACAGACCTCGCTCAGCGGGCACAGACCTCGCTCAGCGGGCACAGACCTCACTCAGCGGGCACAGACCTCACTCAGCGGGCACAGACCTCACTCAGCGGGCACAGACCTCGCTCAGCGGGCACAGACCTCGCTCAGCGGGCACAGACCTCGCCCAGCGGGCACAGACCTCACTCAGCGGGCACAGACCTCACTCAGCGGGCACAGACCTCACTCAGCGGGCACAGACCTCACTCAGCGGGCACAGACCTTGCCCAGCGGGCACCAATCTCCCGCCGGAGGATTTGGCTGAATCTCTGCTACTGATCTTTGTGCCTCTGATCCCTGCAGCACATTCAGGGATGGATTTTTAGCAATAAAAATAAAACTGCTTGAAAAAAAACAAAAAAAACAGAGCTACAATAAACATGGATAAGAACATCCTGGCAGTGGGATTGCCCCTCAGGACAAGTAGCCACATGATCCAGCGGCTGCTCAGTGACATTACAGCAGCAAATGAGAAAACTCCGGACATGCTGGGGGTTGTAGTTCCACAACAGCTGGAGCCCTCTCTGACCCGATGATGCGGCTTTACACAGCTCAGGCTCTCGGCACAACATCTGAGGTCGGAAGCAGGACAGATGCCACCAAGCGCACGAGACAAGGGCACCGGTAATAGGCGCCTCCTCCATACAATCACCAGTGCAACCGGGAGCCACTCTCCGCCATCCCCGCTGCCTACCTGCCCCGCAGGAACACTCCAACCACCGCCGGACACTCACACGGTCACCTCGCAGCGTCCATGGCACACAGTCCGTCTGCAAATAGTCCCGCCCACAGTGACGTGTCCGGAAGGATCGGCACCACGTTACCTGAAGGAGAAGCCCTCTGCTGTCGAGCTCTGGTAGTGCAGGCAGTGACGCGGCCGGCGTCGTTGTCTAGTGCTACTGCTGCCCCTGACAGCGACATATATCTAAGCATACACGTTTCCTATTACCGTACCTTGTATTTGTTTAGTTTGATCCCCCACAACCCCCTACCACACAGAATGATCCCCCCTACTTCACAGTATGATGCCCCTACCACACAGTATGATGCCCCCTACCACACAGTATGATCCCCCTACCACACAATATGATGCCCCTACCACACAGTATGATGCCCCCTACCACACAGTATGATGCCCCTACCACACAGTATGATCCCCCCTACCACACAGTATGATGCCCCTACCACACAGTATGATCCCCCTACCTCACAGTATGATGCCCCTACCTCACAGTATGATCCCCCTACCACACAGAATGATCCCCCCTACTTCACAGTATGATGCCCCTACCACACAGTATGATCCCCCTACCACACAGTATGATGCCCCTACCTCACAGTATGATGCCCCTACCACACAGTATGATCCCCCTACCACACAGTATGATGCCCCTACCTCACAGTATGATGCCCCTACCACACAGTATGATCCCCCTACCTCACAGTATGATCCCCCTACCACACAATGATCCCCCCTACTTCACAGTATGATGCCCCTACCTCACAGTATGATGCCCCTACCACACAGTATGATCCCCCTACCACACAGTATGATGCCCCTACCACACAATATGATGCCCCTACCACACAGTATGATGCCCCCTACCACACAGTATGATGCCCCTACCACACAGTATGATGCCCCTACCACACAGTATGATGCCCCTACCACACAGTATGATGCCCCCTACCACACAGTATGATCCCCCTACCACACAGTATGATGCCCCCTACCACACAGTATGATCCCCCTACCACACAATATGATGCCCCTACCTCACAGTATGATGCCCCTACCACACAGTATGATGCCCCCTACCACACAGTATGATGCCCCTACCACACAGTATGATCCCCCTACCACACAGTATGATCCCCCTACCACACAGTATGATGCCCCTACCACACAGTATGATGCCCCCTACCACACAGTATGATGCCCCTACCACACAGTATGATGCCCCCTACCACACAGTATGATCCCCCTACCACACAGTATGATGCCCCTACCACACAGTATGATCCCCCTACCTCACAGTATGATCCCCCTACCACACAGAATGATCCCCCCTACTTCACAGTATGATGCCCCTACCTCACAGTATGATGCCCCTACCACACAGTATGATCCCCCTACCACACAGTATGATGCCCCTACCACACAATATGATCCCCCTACCACACAATATGATGCCCCTACCTCACAGTATGATGCCCCTACCACACAGTATGATGCCCCCTACCACACAGTATGATGCCCCTACCACACAGTATGATGCCCCTACCACACAGTATGATCCCCCTACCTCACAGTATATGCCCCCTACAGCACAGTATGATGCCCCCTACAACACAGTACGATGCCCCCTACCACACAGTACGATGCCCCCTACCACACAGTATGATGCCCCTACCACACAGTATGATGCCCCTACCACACAGTATGATGCCCCCTAACACACAGTATGATGCCCCCTAACACACAGTATGATCCCCCACCACACAGTATGATCCCCCTACCACACAGTATGATTTCCCTACCACACAATATGATGCCCCTACCACACAGTATGATAATAATAATAATAATAATCTTTATTTATATAGCGCCAACATATTCCGCAGCGCTTTACAGTTTAACAGTTTCAAACACAACAGTCATAAGTAACAATGTTAACAATACAGTAATAAAGCAGAATAAAACAAAGTACGACGACCCTGCTCGTGAGAGCTTACAATCTACAGTAAAGGTCGGGAGATACAAAGTACAGGTGTGTATTTACAATGATGTATTTACAATGATGGTCCAGCCATCTTCAGGGAGTGGGGGGTAGGTGGAGATAGTGAATGGGCTACACACACACAAACATAAAATGAGTTTGATTAGGGAACGTGATAGGCCGCTCTGAACAAATGTGTTTTGAGGGAGCGCCTAAAACTATGCAAATTGTGGTTCTAATATCTTGCTCCCCCTACCACACAGTATGATCCCCCTACCTCACAGTATGATGCCCCCACCACACAGTATGATGCCCCTACCACACAGTATGATCCCCCTAACACACAGTGTGATGCCCCTACCACACAGTATGATCCCCCTACCTCACAGTATGATCCCCCCTACTTCACAGTATGATCCCCCTACCTCACAGTATGATGCCCCCACCACACAGTATGATGCCCCCACCACACAGTATGATGCCCCTACCACACAGTATGATCCCCCTACCTCACAGTATGATGCCCCCACCACACAGTATGATGCCCCTACCACACAGTATGATCCCCCTACCACACAGTATGATGCCCCCACCACACAGTATGATGCCCCTACCACACAGTATGATCCCCCTACCACACAGTATGATCCCCCTAACACACAGTGTGATGCCCCCACCACACAGTATGATGCCCCCACCACACAGTATGATGCCCCTACCACACAGTATGATCCCCCTACCTCACAGTATGATGCCCCCACCACACAGTATGATGCCCCTACCACACAGTATGATCCCCCTACCACACAGTATGATCCCCCTACCACACAGTATGATCCCCCTAACACACAGTGTGATGCCCCCACCACACAGTATGATGCCCCTACCACACAGTATGATCCCCCTACCACACAGTATGATCCCCCTAACACACAGTGTGATGCCCCTACCACACAGTATGATCCCCCTACCTCACAGTATGATCCCCCTACCTCACAGTATGATCCCCCTACCACACAGTATGATGCCCCTACCACACAGTATGATCCCCCTAACACACAGTGTGATGCCCCTACCACACAGTATGATCCCCCTACCACACAGTATGATCCCCCTACCTCACAGTATGATCCCCCTACCACACAGTATGATGCCCCCACCACACAGTATGATGCCCCTACCACACAGTATGATCCCCCTACCACACAGTATGATCCCCCTACCACACAGTATGATGCCCCCACCACACAGTATGATGCCCCTACCACACAGTATGATCCCCCTACCACACAGTATGATCCCCCTACCTCACAGTATGATCCCCCTACCACACAGTATGATGCCCCTACCACACAGTATGATGCCCCTACCACACAGTATGATGCCCCTACCACACAGTATGATCCCCCTACCACACAGTATGATCCCCCTAACACAGAGTGTGATGCCCCTACCACACAGTATGATCCCCCTACCACACAGTATGATCCCCCTAACACAGAGTGTGATGCCCCTACCACACAGTATGATCCCCCTACCTCACAGTGTGATCCCCCTTTCACACAGTATGATGCCCCTACCCGGATGTCCCCTACCACACAGTATGATGCGGCCCCTACCCGGATGTCCCCTACCACACAGTATGATGCCCCTACAGTCTCCCCATTCAATATGATGTCCCCTTAGTGTGTAAATGCACACATGGCTATAGTCTACTCCTTGTCTCTGCTTCCAGGCACAAAACCTGTAGGTCCCAGCAGGGCCTTCAGTCTCTACATGGCTTTGGGACATGATGGTTCCATCCAGGTCCACCATAAGGGCGCAGTCAGATGGTCGTACAAGTCAGACCAAAAGCGGACCGCAGTACACAGACTGGCCGGCGGCTCTCCTGACCTGAGCGTGACAGCTCCAGAGAAATATATGAAGCGGTCACGCTTAGGTCAGGAGAGCCGCAGGCCAGTCCGTGCATTGCTGTCCGATTTCTGTCCGATTTGGTCGGCCGCCTTGACTGCGCCCTTGTATTCAGTTGTATATGAATTCTGAGGATATACTGTAGATACAGCTGAAGTCGGGAGATGCTCCAGACCTCATGGGATAACTCCCTAAATTTGGTGGGACAGTTCAGCTGCATCTAGGACGGTTAGGAGGTACACGGAAATACACGTCAGCTTTTATTACAAGAGTATATCTGCAGGAGATGTAAAGTCTGCTATAATCTGTGAGATCTACAGGAATTGGATGTGGACTTCATCGTTTACATTGCAAGGAGAGGAATTTGTTGTAAAAATACACAGCATGCTACAGATAGAAAATCCTCACCTGTCAATTTCCGCATGGATTTAGCAGATTTTTTAGGCAGCGTGTGGACGAGTTTTGGTGAAATCTCATCAACTTTGTTGCTGTAAAACACTGTGAATTTTCTGTTTCGGTAACGCCGCAGCCTGTCGATCCCATGGGAACATATCCTATGGAGGGCCGCTCCTGTCTGTCTGCACTGAGAATAAACCCAGGGGTACAGCATGTGCAATCTGAGCGTAGTGTCTGAGAGTACAATGCGATTTCTCTCACCTAGCATCCGTATGACATCTGTATGCAATGCGTTTTTAACATTAGCTTTTACATGCAGTAAGGCTATGTAGACACGTTGCGTAAAATTTCTGCACCTCTTGGCAGGAAAACACAGCTTTAAAAAATGCGCGTTTTTAATGCGTTTTTGCCTGATTTGAGTGAGGTCAGTGGTGAAAAACGCAGGGCAAAAATGCACAGAGAATTGACACGCTGCATATTATTTTCTACACCAAATCTGCAAGTCAAATATACTCAACCTGTGCATGACACTTCAGGTTTCTCATTCGCTTTGCTGACATCAGGATTTCTTCAGGTTTATCTAGAAAATCTGCATGGGAAAAAATGCACCATATGTGCAACGTGTGCACACAGCCAAATTCTCTGTCATTTCAAGCTAGTTTACCAATAAAGCAATCTTATATACAGATATAGATAAATATACTGCATGTCAGTGAGATATTAAATCAGTGCAGTGTGTGTGTAGTTTACTGTACATGTATTTAGCTCATAATTAAATAAATAAAATAATAAAAAATGTGTAGGGTCCCCCTAATTTTTAATAACAAGCTAAGGTAAAGATGACAGCTGTGGGCTGATGTTTATTGTCTGGGAAGGGGTAATAAACATGGAGCTTTCCAAGCTATTAATATAAGCTCACAGATGTCTATTTAGCCTTTACTGGTTATTAATAAGGGGTGACCCCCCAAAAATGATGTAGGGTCCCCCCTATAATTTATAACCAGCAAAGGCTAGGCAGACAGCTGCAGGCTGATATTAATAGCCTAGGAAGGGGTTATAGCTATTGGCCCCCTCCCAGACTACGAACATCAGCCTCAGCTGCTCCAGAAATGGCATGTCCTGGTGAGGTGGCAAGTGGTGTAATAATATTGGGGTTGATGTCAGCTTTGTAATGTAAGCTGACATCAAGCCCAGGGGTTAGTAATGGAGAGGCATCTATAAGACACCCCATTACTGACCCCATAGTCAAATTTTTATAAAGGCACAGACCTAGTAAAGTGCTTTATTTGAAAGAAACACACAAAGTCCTTAATTTGAAAAAAAAATACTCTCCTACCCTCTTTTTCACATTTATTACTATATAAATAAAAATAATAAAACATCATATTCCTCACCTGTCCACAGATAAGACCTATGTGATGCTGTCCCACAAAGAACTCCAGCTCTGCCACATGCGGGTGGTTTGTTGTGAGGTGGCATGATATGGCCCCTCAGAAAGCCTTCTGGGAACACACTGAGATAGGATTGTGATTATGCTCCTGCAGACAGTGTTTAGCGCTGATGTGAATTAGGTTACTGGAGTTCATAGCCAATGAACCCCGGTCATCTTAATGACATCACCACTACCATTAGTGGTTATTAATGATAGGGGGACCCCACGTCATTTTATGGGTCACCCTATGTTAATAACCAGTAAAGGCTAAGTAGACAGCTGTGAGCTGATAATAATAGCCTGGGAACCTCCATGTTTATTACCCCCTTCCTAGACTATAAACATCAGCCCCCAGCTGTCGGCTTTCTTCAGCTGGTTAAGAAAAATTAGGGGGACCTCACATAATTTTTTCTTTTATTTATTTTTTTAACTGTGATAAAATGCTATTAACATGCAGAATAACCCTATATCCGCAGGTAAATAGCATTCTTTCCCATTACAGGCTCCCATTAAAGGACCTATTCTGCAGTACATGGCCTCTGCCACTAAACAGGCTGATGGAGTGTCGGTGTTCCACTCTATTCACGGATTACATCAGAACGCTGCCGAAGATAGTAACAGCTGATTGCTCGGATGCTGGGGGTCAGACTCCTACAAATCTTATATTGATGTCTTATCCTTATTAATTTAATTTGCCCAGAGAACCCCCTTTAATTAATGTGACAGCTCCTTTAATATGAAAACATGTAAAAGCTCCACCTAGTGGCAGTTTCAGGCAGCCATATCAGTAATTCAATATCTACATAGTGGATTTGGAGCCCTGTATCAAAAGAATGGAGCTCCGCACAGTTTATTATGATTGCAGTTAATATGGGGACATTTACTTTAAGCTTCATTTACATAAAACTGGAACCCCCTCCCCACCCCCGCTTCTAAAATAGTTTTAAGTACCTTATAAAGTATGTAGGTCAGAAGAGAAACTTTTTTAGACTTTGAAATCTTTTGTTACATCTATTCTTATGGAATGTTTGCTCTGTTACCGAGCACAGTCCCTGACCCTTTTCTGGAGGACTGCACTTGTATTTTAAGAATGCACCTGTGCACATACCTACCCTACTTTTATAAGGAAGGCTAATAAGGGGCTCATAATTTAATCTAATCGAGATGCATATTTCCTATTGTATTCCACTGACGCCTTCCAGATCACTGTAATAAAGCTGCATCTGCTATATATATATATATATATATATATATATATATATATATATATATATATACAGTTAGGTCCATATATATTTGGACAGAGACAACATTTTTCTCATTTTGGTTATAGACATTACCACAATGAATTTTAAACAAAACAATTCAGATGCAGTTGAAGTTCAGACTTTCAGCTTTCATTTGAGGGTATCCACATTAAAATTGGATGAAGGGTTTAGGAGTCTCAGCTCCTTAATATGTGCCACCCTGTTTTTAAAGGGACCAAAAGTAATTGGACAGATTCAATAATTTTAAATGAAATGTTCATTTTTAATACTTGGTTGAAAACCCTTTGTTGGCAATGACTGCCTGAAGTCTTGAACTCATGGACATCACCAGACGCTGTGTTTCCTCCTTTTTGATGCTCTACCAGGCCTTCACTGCGGTGGTTTTCAGTTGCTGTTTGTTTGTGGGCCTTTCTGTCTGAAGTTTAGTCTTTAACAAGTGAAATACATGATTAATTGGGTTGAGATCAGGTGACTGACTTGGCCATTCAGGAATATTCCACTTCTTTGCTTTAATAAACTCCTGGGTTGCTTTGCCTTTATGTTTTGGGCCATTGTCCATCTGTAGTATGAAACGACGACCAATCAGTTTGGCTGCATTTGGCTGGATCTGAGCACACAGTATGGCTCTGAATACCTCAGAATTCATTCTGCTGCTTCTGTCCTGTGTCACATCATCAATAAACACTAGTGACCCAGTACCACTGGCAGCCATGCATGCCCAAGCCATCACATTGCCTCCGCCGTGTTTTACAGATGATGTGGTATGCTTTGGATCATGAGCTGTACTACGCCTTCGCCATACTTTTCTCTTTCCATCATTCTGGTAGAGGTTGATCTTGGTTTCATCTGTCCAAAGAATGTTCTTCCAGAACTGTGCTGGCTTTTTTAGATGTTTTTTAGCACAGTCCAGTCTAGCCTTTTTATTCTTGATGCTTATGAGTGGCTTGCACCGTGCAGTGAACCCGCTGTATTTACTTTCATGCAGTCTTCTCTTTATGGTAGATTTGGATATTGATACGCCGACCTCCTGGAGAGTGTTGGTCACTTGGTTGGCTGTTGTGAAGAGGTTTCTCTTCACCATGGAGATTATTCTGCGATCATCCACCACTGTTGTCTTCCGTGGGCGCCCAGGTCTTTTTGCATTGATGAGTTCACCAGTGCTTTCTTTCTTTCTCAGGATGTACCAAACTGTAGATTTTGCCACTCCTAATATTGTAGCAAATTCTTGGATAGGTTTTTTCTGTTTTCGCAGCGTAAGGATGGCTTGTTTCACCTGCATGGAGAGCTCCTTTGACCGTATGTTTACATCACAGCAAAACCTTCCAAATGCAAGCACCACACGTCAAATCAACTCCAGGCCTTTTATCTGCTTAATTAAGAATGATATAACGAAGGGATTGCCCACACCCGTCCATGAAATAGCCTTGGAGTCAATTGTCCAATTACTTTTGGTCCCTTTAAAAACAGGGTGGCACATGTTAAGGAGCTGAAACTCCTAAACCCTTCATCCAATTTTAATGTGGATACCCTCAAATGAAAGCTGAAAGTCTGAACTTCAACTGTATCTGAATTGTTTTGTTTAAAATTCATTGTGGTAATGTCTATAACCAAAATTAGAAAAATGTTGTCTCTGTCCAAATATATATGGACCTAACTGTATATATATATATATATATATATATATAGTTATATATAGTTATACATATATGTATATATATATATATATATATATATAGCTATATATATATATATATCTGCGACAGCAGGGAATTTGCTCCAGTAATTGTGCACCATTAATTGTGCCCTCAATACAGGCAGATATTTATTCTGCAGCAGGACAACATCCTGTGGCATAACTAGAGTCTAATGGGCCCCAGTGTAAAATTTGGACCTGGGCCCAAACCAGTACGTTGTTTTTGTTTCCTGTAACATTCCAGATCTTATAAAGACATATTTGTCTTCCCCCAAATAACCACAAAAAAACTGCTGATAAATTCTATACATCTCATAGAACAAATGGCAATAAAATAATTTTCTAAGTAATACTTCTATATAGTAGTCATATAGTTACCAAATAATAAATATTATAATATTGTTATTGAACGAGTCTGCTATACCTGGACTGATATACCAATAATAAACTTCATAAAGGGGATAAATACCGCAACACCATGAATGGACCACATATTACCTCTCCATAGTAACCAAATATTGCCACATACAAGGACATTATTAAAGAAAGGGATCGGGATGAGTGACATTATTAAAGAATCATGCTCATCTTGGACCCCTTTAATAATGCCCCAATGTTGGCGTCTTTTTTAATAATGTCCCCCAACCTGTAATAATGCCACCTTTCTCGCTTCTTTATTTAATAATGTCCCCCATTCTGGCCCTCGTCCTTTAATAATTTCCCCCGCCCCTGGCCCACAATCTATAAAGAAGTACTCATATCAAAGTTTTTATCCTCTTAATATATTGCAAACATCATATTTTCCCTTTCTACCCTGCTAATTCTTCTCTATTCCATTATGACTTCACATGATGAAAAACTGACTATCTGCATCCGTCTAAGCTCTATGTAGAAACAGGAGGTCAATTTTCCCTGCATTAGTCGTGAGTCACTGCAAAAGTCCCTGGCAATGAGAGTAGTGGAGCAGCTGGATCAGGAGTAAGAGGGGAATGATAAATGCAGAAGCAAGAGACTTCCTGTTTCTCTATAGAGGAGAGAAAGAGAAGAATTAGTTGGGTAGAAAGGCAAAATGAGCAATTGTAAGTACACAGGGATATATAATGTGAAGACTGCAATATATTAAGAGGATAAAAAACTTTCATGGGAAGAGAGCTTCTTTCATAATGTCTCCCATCCTGGCCTCTGTCTTTAATAATTTCCCCCGTGCTAACCCCCATTCTTTAACCCCTTTCTGACCTCGGACGGGATAGTACGTCCGAGGTCAGAACCCCCGCTTTGATGCGGGCTCCGGCTGTGAGCCCGCATCAAAGCCAGGATATGTCAGGTTTTTTGAACAGCTGACATTTTCCCTGCAATAGCGACGGGTGGAATCGCGATCCACCCGCCGCTATTAACTAGTTAAATGCTAGTGTCAAACGCTGACAGCGGCATTTAACCAGCGCTTCTGGCCATCGGGCCGGAAATTAGTGCATCGCCGTCCCCCGTCACATGATTGGGGGGGCAGTGATGCGTCTGCATAGTAACCATAGAGGTCCTTGAGACCTCTATGGTGGTTGCTGATGCCGGATTGCAGTGAGCGCCACCCTGTGGTTGGTGCTCATAGCAATGCAGGAATTAAGCTACATAAGAGCGATCTGATGATCACGAAAAATGGAGACGCTAAGGGTATCGGAAAATGGCGCAATTTTTTTTTTTTAGCAAAGTTTGAAATTTTTTTTCACCACTTAGATAAAAGAGAACCTAGACATGTTTGGTGTCTGTGAACTCGTAATGACCTGGAGAATCATAATGGCAGGTCAGTTTTAGGATTTAGTGAACCTAGTAAAAAAGCCAAACAAAAAACAAGTGTGGGATTGCACTTTTTTTGCAATTTCACCACACTTGAAATTTTTTTTCGTATTTTCTACTACACGACATGGTAAAACCAATGATATCGTTCAAAAGAACAACTCGTTTCGCAAAAAATAAGCCCTCACATGGCCATATTGACAGAAAAATAAAAAAGTTATGGCTCTAGGAAAGATGAACATTGGGCGTATATGTCTGGAAGTGTCACCGAGGTGTACTTCAGAGGTGTACTTCAAAATATCACTTGAGTCCTATGGAACGGGTGTATACCAAAAATCTGATTTCTTTTTTTGAAAAATGTATGAAAGCACATCGTTAATATGATGTAACTGTATCCTTACTCTAGATATTAGCTTTCTAAAAACTTACCGAGTTCACACGGATGGGATTCAGCCTTTTTTCCTCCCATCGTTGTTCCCTAAGGTAGGCTCTCCATCAACTGACTTAGGTCCTCGGCTACTATTTCAAGCACTGAAATAATCCCTCCCTTCAGATAAGCACCCTTCATTCTCGGAATCATTGGTTGGCATTTTCCCCAGAAATTTTAAAAAAAGTCACAGAGAAGTGGATAAAAACTTGTGCAAACAAATTTGAGTGATTTTTCCAGTGATAAAAATCTAGACTGTAAAAACGACATTTTTACAGACTAATTAAAAAATCAATTCCCCAGCCTGAACACGAGCCAGGCAAAAAAAAAAAAACTTTATTAAATACCAAGTATATTACTATTTCTTCCTTCCTTCATGTTGCATTGAACTATGAACCAGAGAATTATTAAAGTCACCTGATACACAAATTGCTATTGCCTACACCAGCAAAATACAATCAGAAGACATTATTATTACTATAAGAATTTAAAACTTTTTTTTAGCTATAAGTTTATTTTTGTGCCACTCACTCCAAAAAGAAATACATTTATCATTCTTCATCTGTCTCCAATTTGACTGTAACGTGTTTAATCCTTTTATGAAGGCAAAGGAATGTCACTAAGGCTAGGATAACACCACCGTTTTTCTTTTATCTGAGAAAATTAGTCAAATTATGCTAATCACACACTGATCACGCTCCGATCATTTGATCAGAGAGTGATCCGATTTTTTTCAAATTAAAATTTAAAAAAATCACGATCTTCTCCATTCTGTCAGTCTTTGAAAATTGGACTGCACTTGGATGTCATCTGAGTATAGTCCAATTTTTTCCATAGACCCATTGACATGAATGGCCAAGTGCGATAATCGGATGCAACTTGTGCATGCTGAGATTTTCTTCCTCTGGCCAACTTAGAGGAAAAAATCGGACACGTGTACAGGCCGATAGAATAACATGGGGATGAGAGCGATCTGTCAAAAGAATGGATAGCACTCATTAATTTTTTACGGTTGTTGCATGAGCCCTAAATATTATATATTTATATTTATTGTAATAAAATTTATTCATTTAAATGTTATTCTCTAAAAGCATCATTTGTGGCTCGTATGTATAATTTTTGCTTTTTTGAAGTATATATATACAGTCATATGAAAAAGTTTAGGCACCCCTATTAATCTTAAGCTTAATGTTCTATAAAAATGATTTTTTTTGCAACAGCTATTTCAGTTTCATATATCTAATAACTGTTGGACACAGTAATGTTTCTGCCTTGAAATGAGGTTTATTGTACTAACAGAAAATGTGCAATCTGCATTCAAACAAAATTTGACAGGTGCATAAGTATGGGCACCCTTATCATTTTCTTGTTTTAAATACTCCTACCTACTTTTTACTGACTTACTAAAGCACTTTTTTTGGTTTTGTAACCTCATTGAGCTTTGAACTTCATAGCCAGGTGTATGCAATCATGAGAAAAGCTACTTAAAGTGGCCACTTGCAAGTTGTTCTCCTGTTTGAATCTCCTCCGAAGAGTGGCATCATGGGCTCCTCAAAACAACTGTCAAATGATCTGAAAACAAAGATTATTCAACATAGTTGTTCAGGGGAAGGATACAAAAAGCTGTCTCAGAGATTTAACCTGTCAATTTCCACTGTGAGGAGCATAGTAAGGAAATGGAAGAACACAGGTACAGTTCTTGTTAAGGCCAGAAGTGGCAGGCCAAGAAAAACATCAGAAAGGCAGAGAAGAAGAATGGTGAGATCAGTCAAGGACAATCCTCAGGCCACCTCCAGAGATCTGCAGCATCAACTTGCTGCAGATGGTGTCACTGTGCATCGGTCAACTATACAACGCACTTTGCACAAGGAGAAGCTGTATGGGAGAGTGATGCGAAAGAAGCCTTTTCTGCAAGCACGCCACAAACAGAGTCGGCTGAGGTATGCAAAAGCACATTTGGAGAAGCCAACTTCTTTTTGGAAGAAGGTCCTGTGGACTCATGAAACCAAGATTGAGTTGTTTGGTAATCCAAAAAGGCGTTATGCATGGCGGCAAAAAAACACAGTGCGTTGTATAGTTGACTAATGCACAGTGACACCATCTGCAGCAAGTTGATGCTGCAGCTCTCTGGAGATGGTCTGAGGATTGTCCTTGACTGATTTCACCATTCTTCTTCTCTGCCTTTCTGATGTTTTTCTTGTCCTGCCACTTATGGCCTTAACAAGTACTGTACCTGTGTTCTTCCATTTCCTTACTATGTTCCTCACAGTGGAAATTGACAGGTTAAACCTCTGAGAAAGCTTTTTGTATCCTTCCCCTGAACAACTATGTTGAATAATCTTTGTTTTCAGATCATTTGACAGTTGTTTTGAAGAGCCCATGATGCCACTCTTCAGAGGAGATTCAAACAGGAGAACAACTTGCAAGTGGCCACTTTAAGTAGCTTTTCTCATGATTGCATACACCTGGCTATGAAGTTCAAAGCTCAATGAGGTTACAAAACCAAAAAAAGTGCTTTAGTAAGTCAGTAAAAAGTAGGTAGGCGTATTTAAAACAAGAAAATGATAAGGGTGCCCATACTTATGCACCTGTCAAATTTTGTTTGAATGCAGATTGCACATTTTCTGTTAGTACAATAAACCTCATTTCAAGGCAGAAACATTACTGTGTCCAACAGTTATTAGATATATGAAACTGAAATAGCTGTTGCAAAAAAAACAATTTTTATACAACATTAAGCTTAAGATTAATAGGGGTGCCCAAACTTTTTCATATGACTGTATATGATTGAGTTCACGTTTTGGTGTTTATTAGTAAATATAAGTTAGTAGCCATTAGTGATGAGCAACGTGCTTGGATAAGGTGTTATTCGAGCATGCTCGTGTACTAACCGAGTGTCTTTGGCGTCCTCAAAAAATATGTTTGAGTCCCCGCAGCTGCATGTCTCACGGCTGTTCGACAGCCTCGACGCATTTAGGGATTGCCTTACAAACTTCAATCCTTTTTCCAATAGGTGGCGCTAGAGTTCAATTCCTCTTCCTCTCTGAATAGACAATTTGTATATTTAACCCCTCTCTGCCATCCGACGTACTATTCCGTCCATGTGACCTGGGACTTAATTCCCATGGACGGAATAGTACATCACATGCAATCAGCCGCGCTGACGGGGGGAGCGTGGCCGATCACGGCCGGGAGTCAGCTGATTATCACAGCTGACTAAGTGCCAGGAGTAGTCTCGGACCGTCACGACTGGTCCCGGCACTTTAACCCCTGGAACACTGCGATCAAACAAGATCGCAGCGTTCCGGGGGCATGGCGAAGCAGTGGCTCCTTGCGTGCTTCCCTGAGCCCCTCAGAACAACGTGATGTGATCGTGTTCTTCCGAGGGTCTCCTCCGTCCTCCTCCCTGCAGGCCCCCGGATCCAAGATGGCCGTGGGGTCCCTCCGAGTCCTGCAGGGATGTGGCTTGTCAGTGCCTGCTCAGAGCAGGACCCGAGAAGCCTCCTTCACTGCCTGTCAGATCGCTGGGACAATCCTGTCCCAGCGACCACCCTGGGACAATGTAAAAAAGTTTAAAAAAAAAAATTATACTGTATAAAAAAAAATTTTTTTTTTAATTCCTAAATAAAGAAAAGAAAATATATATATTGTTCCAATAAATACATTTCTTTGTGTAAATAAAAAAAAATAAAAGTACACATATTTAGTATCGCCGTGTCCGTAACGACCCGACCTACGAGGCAAAAAACAATGCGTTATCTTCATACCACCGAACAAAAAGTGGAATAACACGCGATCAAAAAGACAGATATAAATAACCATGGTACCGCTGAAAACGTCATCTTGTCCTGCAAAAAACGAGCTGCCATACAGCATCATAAGCAAAAAAATAAAAAAGTTATAGCACTCAGAATAAAGCGATGCAAAAATAATTATTTTTTATATAAAATAGTTTTTATTGTATAAAAGCGCCAAAACATAAAAAATGATATAAATGAGGTATCGCTGTAATCGTACTGACCCGAAGAATAAAACTGCCTTATCAATTTTACCACACGCGGAACAGTATAATCGCCCCACCCAAAAGAAATTCATGAATTGCTGGTTTTTGTTCATTCTGCCTCTCAAAAATTGTCATAAAAAGCGATCAAAAAATGTCATGGGCCCGAAAATGGTACCAATAAAAACGTAAACTCATCCCGCAAAAAACAAGACCTCACATGACTCTGTGGGCCAAAATCTGGAAAAATTATAGCTCTCAAAATGTGGTGATGCAAAAACGATTTTTTGCAATAAAAAGCGTCTTTTAGCATGTGACAGCTGCCAAACATAAAAACCCGCTATAAAAACCCACTATAAATAGTAAATCAAACCCCCCTTTATCACCCCCTTAGTTAGGGAAAAATTATAAAATAAAAAACATGTATTTATTTCCATTTTCCCATTAGGGTTAGAGTTGGGGCTAAAGTTAGGGTTAGGGTTGGGGCTAATGTAAGGGTTAGGGTTTGGGTTAGGGGTGTGTCAGGGTTAGGGATGTGGTTAGAGTTGGGATTAGGGTTAGGGGTGTGTTGGGGTTAGGGTTGGAGTTAGAATTAAGGGGTTTCCACTGTTTAGGCACATCAGGGGCTCTCCAAACGCAACATGGTGTCCGATCTCACTTCCAGCCAATTGTGCGTCGAAAAAGTCAAACATTGCTCCTTCCCTTCTGAGCTCTCCCGGGCGCCCAAACAGTGGTTTACCCCCACATATGGGGTATCCGCGTACTCAGGACAAATTGTACAACAACTTTTGTGGTCCATTTTCTCCTGTTACCCTTGTGAAAATAAAAATTTATGGAGAAAAGATCGTTTTTGTGAAAAAAAAAAATGATTTTTTTACTTTTACGGCTCTACATTATAAACTTCTGTGAAGCACTTGGGGGTTCAAACTGCTCACCACACATCTAGATAAGTTCCTTAGGGGCTCTACTTTCCAAAATGGTGTGCCCAAACAGTGGTCCCCCCCTCCCCCCACATATGGGGTATCTGCATACTCAGGACAAATTGCACAATACCTTTTGGGGTCCAATTTCTCCTGTTACCCTTGTGAAAATAAAAACAATTTGGATCTGAAGTAATTTTTTTGTGAAAAAAACTTAAATGTTCATTTTTTTTTTAAACATTCCAAAAATTCCTGTGAAGCACCTGAAGGGTTAATAAACTTCTTGAATGTGGTTTTTGAGCACCTTCAGGGGTGCAGTTTTTAGAATGATGTCACATTTGGTTATTTTCTATCATATAGACCCCTCAAAGTGACTTCAAATGTGATGTGGTCCCTAAAAAAAATGGTGGTGTAAAAATGAGAAATCGCTGGTCAATTTTTAACCCTTATAACTCCCTAACCAAAAAAAATTTGGTTCCAAAATTGTGCTGATGTAAAGTAGACATGTGGGAAATGTTACTTATTAAGTATTTTGTGTGACATATGTGTGTGATTTAAGGGCACGAAAATTCAAATTTGGAAAATTGTGAACATGGGGTTCCTGGGAAGGCGGGGGAGCTGGGGAGCGTCGGAGCTGGGGAGCATCTAAACAGCGCAGTGCGCATGCCCAGGAACCCCAGCCCCGCACTGTGCATAATGAATAACAGTGCGGGGCGGGGGATTCAGCAACAGTGTGGCCGCACTGACAATGAACACTGCGCAGGCCCCAGGCAGGCACGCACAGCGCAGGCGCCGGATTTCAGACGATAACAGCGCTCAGGGGGCGGGGAACATCGGCCCTGAAGAGAAGAGTGACGGCAGTTGGGGGATTCATACAGGACGATTCGGACCGCCTCCAGATACAATATCTGGTATGTGTGGACAATTTTTAAAACGCTTTTTTGAGGTAATAAATGAATCAAAAACTAAAAGAGCCACCTTGTTAGACTGCAGCATTACTGCTGCACAAGGTGGCTCTTTTAGTTTATAACGGCTGGGGGGGGGTGACAGTGGCCCTTTAATGGTGCCCTCTTGCTTCCAGTTACATCAGTAATGCAATGGATCCGTTTTGGACGTTAATCTGTTTTGTCTGTTCCTAAAAATGGAATGACCAAACACAAGTATGAATATAGCCTTTTACAAGGCTTATAATGCTAACCTAGGCCATGGCCTCGGGCGCAGCACTCAGGGGGCGTATACACATAAGAAATAACAAACAAATAATTGCAAATTTTTCAGTATTACCATATTTTGAAAAAGGCCATACAAAATGCAGTTTTTCACATTTATATCCACATACATTAAATATATTGTGCGGTACATTTACTTTGACCATCTCTACAGCTTGCACTGTCTTGCTCAGTCACAGGCAAAAAGCATTTGCTATTTCTCACACACTCCTCGTAAACCACATGTTAAAGGAAAATTCCAGATTTGGCGTTACAATAGTGATTACAAGTGATTAATTATGCTCATATCGCTTGACTTCTGTATATCTACTGCCATGACTGTATGAAAGTGTTGGCACCCTTCAAATTGTTCCATAAAATCAAGTATTTCTCCTAAAAAATTGTTGCAGTTACACATGTTTATTTCCTTTGTGTGTATTGGAACAACTAAAAAAAATAAATAACAGAGAAATAAAGGAAAATTGGACATCATTTCACACAACACCCCCAAAATGGGCAGGACAAAATTGTTGACACCTTTCCAAAATTGTTGGTAAACAACTTTGCTTCAAGCATGTGATGCTTGTTCAAATTCACCTGTGGAAAGTAACAGTTGTTGGCAATATGAAAATCACACCTGAAATCAGATAAAAAGGGGAGAAATTTACTCTATCTTTGCATTGTGTCTCTGAACAATGGCCATCACAAAACAAAGTGATTTAAAATTAATTTCTCACTCCTCTGATATGATCTAGCATATCAGAGAAGAGAGAAATGGGATCCCCCAAGTCCCCTGATACCCCAGGCCCTCCTGATCTTTTCCCTGGCCCTCCGCTTCAATTTCCTGGAAAAAGTGTTCCCTCCGAGATCTGCCGGCTGGTATCTGGCAACAATAGGGAATTTTTCTTATTGGTTCCTTTTGATCACTGTCATAGACCCTATCGCAGTGTTCAAAATAGAAAAAAAAATAGTAAATCAAATCCCCTTTTATCACCTAGTAAGTTAGAAAAAGAATTATAAAATAAAAAAATAGTATTTTTTTCCATTGTTTGCATTTAGGGTTAGGGTTGGTGTTGGAGCTGTGGTTAGAGTTGTGTTAGGGTTGGGATTAGAATTTGGGTTTTTTTCAAAAGTAACAAAGAAATGATGACGATATGTTGGCTAGTTTTGAGTTGAAGTTCTCCCTACTCGAGTTTGCTTCGGGTGCTCAAGTATGCACGGAGTATCGTGGATCCCCGCATGGGCAGGGACTCAAGCATGTCTCTCGAGCACCGTGTCATTTGGTGCATACCCGAGCACCAGATGCAAACTGGAGTAACGAGCACTTGCACTCAACCCTAATGACAACAATATCACAACCTAATGTTATCAAATTCTGTGTTGTACCAGTTCAAAATACTCACTATTCCTCTGGATAAAATCCTTGAGGTGTTTGGTTTCCAAAATGGGGTCACCTGAATTTCTCCTGTTTTGGCACAACAGAGACTCTCCAAACGCGACATGGCGTCCGCTCTCGATTTCAGCCAATTTTGCGTTCAAAAAGTCAAATGGTGCTCCTTCCCTTCAAAGCAATGCTATGCACATAAACAGTGGATTTCCCCCACATATGGTGCATCAGCGTACTCAGAAGAAAGTGCACAACAAATTTTGTAGTTCATTTTCTCCTGTTACCCTTGTGAAAATTAAAAAAGTTTGGGTCTAAAGTAAATTTTTTGTGAAAAAAGTTAAATGTAATTTTTTTCTTCCACATTGCTTCAGTTCTCGAGAAGCAACTGATGGGTTAATAAACTTCTTGAATGTGGTTTTGAGCACCTTGAGGGGTGCAGATTTTAGAATGGTGTCACTTTTGGGTACTTTCTGTCATATAGACCCCCAAAGTAACTTCAAATGTGACGTGATCTAAAAAAAAATGGTTTTATAAATTTTGTTGGAAAAATTAGAAATAGCTGGTCAACTTCCCTTCTAACTTCCTTTCAAAAAATATATACTGTATATGCGTCCAAAATTGTGCTGATGGAAAGTAGACATACAGGAAATGTTATTTATGAACAATTTTGTGACATATCTCTCTGATTAGAGGGGAAAAAAATTAAAAGCTTGAAATTTTTTTTAATTTTTGCCAAATTTCAGTTTTTTTCATAAAGTCATATCGAATACATTTTACGACTATCATGAAGTACAAAATGTCATGAAAAAAACAGTCTCATAATCAGTGGGATCCGTTGAAGCTTTTGTTAGGTGTCAAGTTCCCGCTGCTGCACAGGGGGAATTTCGAACCATGTCCTCTGCGGTCTCCCTTTCTTTCTCAGCCGCACGGAATCCTGCTCAGCAGAGACGTCGTTCCAAGAATCTTCCTCAGGCTGATACTGTGCATCTGGTTACTGCTGTTGTGCCAGGTCCAGCTATTGTAATCAGCATTAGTCAGCAGCGAGCAGACGCTCCTGGGACTAAGGGTACCGTCTCACAGTGGCACTTTGGTCGCTACGACGGCACGATCCGTGACGTTCCAGCGATTTACATACGATCTCGCTGTGTCTAACACGCTACTGCGATCAGGGACCCCGCTGAGAATCGTACGTCGTAGCAGATCGTTTGAAACTTTCTTTCGTCGCTGGATCACCCGCTGTCATCGCTGGATCGTTGTGTGTGACACCGATCCAGCGATGTGTTCACTTGTAACCAGGGTAAATATCGGGTTACCGCGCTTAGTAACCCGATGTTTACCCTGGTTACCATTGTAAATGTAAAAAAAAAAAAACACTACATACTTACATTCCGGTGTCTGCCACGTCCCTCGCCGTCAGCTTCCCGCACTGACTGTGAGTGCCGGCCGTAAAGTAAAAGCAGAGCACAGCGGTGACGTCACCGCTGTGCTGTGCTTTACGGCCGGCACTGACACAGTCAGTGCGGGAAGCTGACGGCGAGGGACGTGGCAGACACCGGAATGTAAGTATGTAGTGTTTTTTTTTTTTTACATTTACAATGGTAACCAGGGTAAACATCGGGTTACTAAGCGCGGCCCTGTGCTTAGTAACCCGATGTTTACCCTGGTTACCCGGGGACTTCGGCATCGTTGGTCGCTGGAGAGCTGTCTGTGTGACAGCTCTCCAGCGACCACACAAGGACTTACAAACGATCACGGCCAGGTCGTATCGCTGGTGGTGATCGTTGGTAAATCGTTTAGTGTAACGATACCCTTAGTCCTGCTTTTTGCCTACTGAGCATGCCTGTGAGATGACCTGTCATTGGTGGTCGGAGGTCACATGCCCAGGTCCTCAAGCCGTCCTCATTGGTCCACTGGCAAGGTCCCGGAAGGCTGCCAAAGGTTCGCATGGCCGGCCATGTGCTAGTATAATCCAAAATCGTGGTGTGTGTGGATGCGAGTATGTTACTGGTGAAAGCTCCTAATTATCCCTTTCCTTAGCATTGTTGTCTGAGTCTGGGTGTTCGGAGCTAGTACAGCGCCAGTTAGTGCATACCAGCACAGTGCACGATTACCAGCGTCAACTAGTGGCGTTCGCCAGTGCGACACCGTGCGCAGTGAGTGCGCTTTATTCCCCTAGTCAGGGTGGTAAGTGTGGTTCGCCAGCGCGACGCTGTGCGCACTCAGTGCGCTAAATTTATTAGTTAGTTTTGTCTATACATCGCAGGTGCGACACCGTACGCGTAGTGGGTCTATGTAGAGGGACTCTAACCCCGCGTCCTTGGGGCTGAGTTCTGTGACTGTACACTAGCGCTCATTCTGCTGTGCCCTGTGAGGCTAACCAAGGTACGGCATTCACATTCTACGGTACTGCGGGTCTGTGAGGCATCAGAGTCCGTCTCAGTACATACTGAGTGACGTTAACCCGTATGTGTTCTTTACTATACCGCCATATAGTATCCGCCATTACCGAGCAGCAGTTTACATCTCTGCACGGTGCCCACCTGACTGCAAACGCACCTTATTATCATCCTTTTATTATTTGGTGCATTCCGCCAGCCCTAACAGCGTTTGAGAGTTATTACCACATAAAGTGACAGTGGTCAGAATTGTTTCGGTCACTAAAGGGTTAAAGAAGAACTTGAGAAAAGGTCCGTTCTTTGCAAATATTTTGGCGAAAAATTTGGTGCTGTTCCAAAATTCTGATTGCTGACTTCTCCTAAACTTGACGAAGCGGGAAGAAATCTGCTTTTGATTTTCAAAGATGATCTGGAACCTGTTTTACGCAATGAACTTGTCCATCTGAAATCTCACATAACTGATTGTAACACTGGAGCTAAAAAACCCTTAGCACTTTGCAAGAGACTATAAGAAAAAGGACTACAAAGAGATTATCCAATGTTGACATTTTATTAAGAATTTTTGTCTGCACGCCAGGGACAAATTCCTCAGCTGAAAGGTCTTTCTTATCTGAAAAGAATCAAGGATCATTTAAGATCTACGATGTAGCAAAATATGCTGAATGCCCTTGCACTGTTTTACATTAAAGCAGATTTAACAAGATCTATCAACTTCAATGAAATAATTAAAGCGTTTTCATCGAGAAAAGCGCAAAGGAAGAAATTCTAGTAGGTATTTAAGACGACTTGAAGAAATTTGATGGGAAGTTTTTCTGTAGGTGTTAATGTTATGCATTTCATACTGTAGATAATCTAATTTTGAATAGAAAAATGTGGCTTAAAGATTGTATTAAGTGCTTATATGTTTAAAAAATAAATTATTACATATTTAATTGAAAATAATCAATATTTTGAGGGGAGAGGGGGCACAGAATTATGTGCTTTGACCTAGGGTGTAGAAATGTGTAAATCCAGCCATTCGTAGAGGTCTTAAGGTGCAAAAAAAATGAGAAACTCCCTACAAGTGAATCCATTTTGGAAACTAAACCTCTTATGGAATTAATTTAGCGATGTCCTTTTGGAGTGACAGATCCTTAATAAAAGTGTACAACATTACTGGGCCAAAACAGCAGAATTCCCCCCAACCCCTAAAAGTGACCACATTCTGGAAACTATGCTCTTCAAGAAATTCATCTAGGGGTGTGATGAGCATTTTGAACCCACAAGTCCTTCACAGAAATTTAGGTTTACTTTTTTTGTTCCCCTTGTTAATTGTTCCCCTTAAACAAGGATAGCAGGATGAAATGGATCACCCAATTTGTAAAGCAATTTCTCCTGAGTAAACTGACACTCCATATGTGGCTGGAAACTACTGTTTGTGCACTCAGCAGGGCTCGAAAGGGAAGAACCATGATTATTGGCTATTGGAGCACAAATTGGCAGCGATAGTTTGTGGGTGCCACTCGCAGAGCCCCCGAGGTGCCGTAGCAACAGACAACCCCCAAAGTGACCGCATTTTGTAAACTACACCCATCATGCAATTCATGTAGCGGTATCATGAGCATTTTTATCCCACAGATGTTTCACCGATTTCTTTACCATTGGGCTGAGTGAAAATTAAAAATTACATTTGTTTCAATGAGAAGTAGATTTATCTCAAAATGTTTCATCTTTCCCACAGCTAAAAAGAGAAAAGTACCCCACAAATGATTATGTTATCTCCTTAGAACGGCAGTACTTTGTATATGGTCAAACACTACTGTTTGGGCACATGGCAGTGCTCGGAAGAGAGGAAGCACCATTTGGCTTTTGGGACACAGAGTTTCCTGGAGTAGTTTGTGGGCACATTTGTAGACCCCTTAAACTGGCAAAACAACACAGATCTTCAGAAAGTGACCCCATTATGAAAATTACTTTCAAAGTAGTGGCTATATTGACTATTTCTAGAAATTAGTGCTCATTGGTTGTTGCGGAATTAAAATTGCAAAGATGCCATTTTAGTGCTCAGTACACAGTGCCCAGTTGGTGATACATGGTGCCCAGTTTTTGCTTTTAGACAAATGCGCCCCATAAATTGTTGAACAAGTTGTCCATTATTTAATAATTGATGACCCACCGCATTGAGATTTGAGGAGGTCCGACACCTCAATAGATCCGATTAAAACTTCTCTTTGTAATGCATTTCCAAGTCAATTCCAAGGTATAATCAGTAGTATCTTGTCACTGCGCAATATGCATAGTGGCCGTGTACATTACTCAATATATCCAGGCTCTCAGTCCCCACAGCCTCCGTTTCCTCTTCAACACTGTCTCATGTTGTGTCACCCAACGTCCCCAGCATGATACTTGCCCCCAGCAGACTGCAGGCCAAACGTACCCTGCATCCTGCTGTATTTAGTAATGGCCGTTGGCCGTTGGCTCCATATTACGCCACAGCTGTCACCAGTACCGGGCTCCTGAGGATGTCTGTACTTTTATCAGTGTAGCAGACAATGCGCCCCACCGCCAGACCAGCCCATCTAACAATTTCCAGAATTGCCCCATATCCAGTCCAACCCTGCTTCATGGTCATGTCGAGATAGATGGCACAAGACCCCTGAGCCCAATTACTGGCTGCAGTGGTCACATACTGTTGATGTGACTTCAATAATACAGCCATGTCAAAAAATATTATTTTGTTACATCTTTTTGGACATTTTAAGTTTTAAACACCTGGCCATTTTCCTGTTATTCTTTATAATGGCAGAACATGTTTTGTATTGTGTCAATCGTGTATACGTGTGTCAGCCCAGACCGCTTAAGCTTTTCTGCTGAGTTTACTGGCAGAGCAGCATAAAGCGCTGCCAAAGGTTTGAAAACTCATGCTGAAATCGGCATAACACATGGCACACATAGACTTCACATGTAGATTATTTACTGCTTACCTGTCATCGAGTCTAACCAGTGAGTCCACATGAATAATACAAAAACAAACATAATTTTGTACAATATTAATCAGATGCCAAGAACATAAAACACTGCTTAGTCTTTCCAAATCCACTCTTAAAGCAGTTTTCTTAGTTTTTTTTATATGGCTGAGAACTAATAGGGAGATAGTTGCGGACTACTGTTCTGCTCTGCGCTGATCTCCGCCAGGTCAGCACATTGAAGGACCACCCTTACCAGCAATTTTGCAGCTTTCGGTGATGTCACGTGGCCAGAGAAGCTTCTTCTTCCACTCTGTAGAGGAGCCGGCTGTCAATCAGTATGACGTTGGCATTGACGCCCCATCGACAGAGCAGACTAGAAGAGGCAGCGCTGCTCTGTTGTTTTGAGGTCAAATGAAGCAACAGAATCGTCATCAGAGCAGTCCGTGAATGATCTGATCTGGCAGAAATTGTCGCCAGGCAGGTAATTTGCAACTTTGCAACTACCAGCCTGTAAGTTCTTATGGAAAAATAAGCAAAATCCTGGATAAACCCTTTAAAGGCAATGCAAACAAATATGTATAGTCTATTTTGTACAGAAACTGCCATATTGGCTTAGAACTGTGATAATCAGTTCCAGAGTACGTTTTTTATCAGCCAAGAAGACAAAAGAAATTACTGTAAAAAAATAATTGTAATTGGTTTGCCACTGCTGTTAAACATCGGGAGGTGAGCAGTGCCGGTGGCGTTGTATCTACATATACCTGCCGGAACGTGCAGAGAATTGGCAGGAATTGTGCACCTGTCCTATATCTGGTGAACAGGGTTCTTGCACAAAGCCTGATGATTATTGTACATGCATTCTGGCTGCTGTGTTTATACGTGGCTGCACTCTTTGTATAGTGAGCGATGACGGTACTGGATCCCTGAACTGATCCTAATAATGGGAGCCAGCAGCGGCAGGGAGAATAAAACTTATGTTTCTCACTATCATCACTCTTTCAGTAGATGTCGGCTAATCAGGGTTTAAATGCTACTAGGAGAAAAAAAAATGCATCAACTCACCCCAATTAAAGTTTGGAAATTCCAGTTTGGGCTTCACCTTAGACCTCCTTCACACGTCCTGGTGATTGCTGTACAGGAAAATCCAGTACTGGTGAGACCCGTGGTCCGTGTGCCATCTGTATGTACGTATGTGACACCCGTGTGTCCATTTGCTGTCCGTGTTTCACATCTGTGTACCGTCCACGTGTAGTCCGTGTGAGCCTGGATGTCATTTACAAGGGTGGATCTATATCTAATTGAAAGAGCTAATTTATGGCACATGAGCGGTTTGATTTAATATATGATCAACTGACCATATGATGGGATTATTTTACTAGCATATGACCAAAAGAGATTATACAATGTCTAATTCTGTATTCTACCAACTATAAGGGTATGTGCACACGTTGCAAATTTGTCTGCAGAATTTTCTGCACAGAATCTGCATCTCTTGGCAGAAAATGCAGGTAAAAATCCGCACGGTTATGATGCGTTTTTGCTGCGGTTTTGACGCGTTTTTTTTGTGCGGATTTTCATGTGGATTTGTCTGCGTTTTTGTAACCTAAATAAAGATTTATTATTTAACAAAAAACAAAGAATTGTGATGTTATTTCTTTGTCCAACCTCTTATTTTACATACTCCATTGAAGAATAATGTTTACACACACACACACACACACACACACACACACAGACAGACAGATATAGACAAACAGATAGATGATAGATAGATAATAGTTAGATATGATAGATAGATAGATAGATAGTACCAAGACCGATGTTTAGTAATTAACTTAATAAAATGGTACATAAATAGTTAAATAAAGACACACACACACACACACACACACACAATCTGCACGCAATATCTTTAATGTAAAAAAAAAAAAAAGGGGAAAAAATGACGTGGGCTCCCACACAATTTTCTGCACCAGAGAGGGAAAGCCAACAGCTGGGAGCCGATGTTTCTGGCCTGGGAAGGGGTTAATACCCATGGAGCTTCCCAGGCTATGAATCTCAGCCCGCAGCTGTATATTTAGCCTTTACTGGATATTAAAATAGGGGACCCCCAAAAAACAATGACGTGGGGTCCCCCTATAATTAATAGCCAAAAAAAGGCTATGCAGACAGCTGCGGGTTGATATTCATAGCCTAGAGAGGGGCCAGAGATATTGTCCCCCCTGGCTATAAATACCAGCCCCCAGCTGCCCCAGAAATGGCGCATCTGGAAGATGCATCCATTCCGGCACTTAGACTCTCTCTTCCCAGTGGCATATGGGGTAATAAGGGGTTAATATCACCTTTGACTGTAAGGTGACATTAAGCACGGTTAGTACTGGAGAGGCGTCAATAAGATACTTATCCATTACTAATCCTATAGTAGTGAAAGAGCTAAATAAAGACACAGCCAGAAAAATGTATTTTAATATTCTTAATTTCACCATACTCACAACCACGCCTAATTCTCCGAAGCCATCGATCACCTGCAAAAAATAAACCAACTGTATACTCCCTGTTCTGACGTAGTTCAATTAATAACGAGTGTCCCATGACGATCTCCCCTATAGAACAGTGACATAGGGTGATGTCACTGCTCTATAGGTCTCCCACGATGCACTGACAGAAGATAATGGCTCCTGCAGTGCATCGCTGAAGAGGTTACCTGAGTTCAGGCTGAGTTTACGGCAATGCTGTGTGGGAATTTTCTCACACAGTGCTGCCGGTAAGAGAATGAACGCGGGTGACCTCTCTCCCAGCAGCGGCGGAAGGGATACATCGCGGAGGATTACCTCCGCCTGTCAGTTCATCGCGGAGGCCCTGTAGCGCACTGACATGGCCCGATGTCACTGTTCTACTTGGAAGATCATTGTGGGACACTCATTATTAACTGGACTACGGCGGAAAGGTACGTATAGGTTGGTTTATTATGTTATTTTTATTACAGGTGATCGAGGGCTTTGGGGACTAGGTGATTGGTGAGTATGTACTGTGTTATATGTTGTATGAAATGTCTGTAATGTATGTCCTGTATGTCTGCTCTATGGTCTGTATTATTTTATTTTTTTTTTACTACTGAACACATGCATTGTCTGATGGGACTACTTTCCCATCATCAGCAATGCTGTCACTGTGAGCATTCATAGCCAGATGGGAGCAGAAATCCCATCAGACAATGGCTGCTTACACGGACCCGCACAGACAGGGACACGCGCATGCACACAGACCCACACATATACCCAGACCCCTGCACACAGACACGCACACAGCCTCCGCCCACACACTTCCTTCCTCCCGATCTGCAGCATTTCTTGCATCCACATCCGCAGCAAATCTGCAGATATTTTTTACCCCTGGGGTTTTGTTGTGGATGTGCCTGACTCAATGGAAGTCAGTGGGTGCAGAAACACTGCAGATCCGCAAAAAATAATTGACATGCTGCGGAAAATAAAACGCTGTATGAAACGCATGTATGCAACAATTCTTCATTTCACATAAAATAACATTGGTAATGCACCACACTGCGGATTTGATGCAATTCCGGGCATCCAAAAACGCTGCGGAGCAGCATCAAAACTCGCAACGTGTGCACATAGCCTAAGAGGATTTGCTAAACTGTATCAGTTATCTGTTTATTGATTTTGTTTACCTATCAATTATAATCATAATGTTGCCATCTATATACAGACAGCGCTGTGGAATATGTTAGCGCCGTATAAAGATAATTATTATTATTGTAATGACCAGTGACATGTCACCAGTGTTCAAGAACTTTATTGTTCGTAACGCATATGGTTCTTCTTATACATCACCCCCTAATTTCATATTTGCAATGTTGTCTGAGACATCCTAATTGATGTAGTACCATTTTAAAAGTAATTCTTCCAAATAAAGCCAAATGAAAGATTTTCATCAACACCCTGGTGTGTCAGCTGGATCCATGTTCACACTGTTCAAGTTGCCACGTGCTGTGCAGCAGCAGGATTCTTGTGCTCCTGTCCTGTCCTGGACTGAAATTATGCATCATGGGGGAGCTGATTTTTCATTTATTCACACCAAAACATTGATATACTCTATTATCTATTCTCACTGTCCCATCTACTGAATATCTAATCACTCCACAGTCACCAATAGGGCCTTACAGGGCCAGCAGGGAGAGCCGACGACGAGCGGGGGCACCATTGGGCAAAGTCGTAAGTATGGTTTAATTGAGATTATTAAAGGAATCTGTGTAATTTTTTCAATTAAAGGACTTTATTCTTGATGTCTGTGTTTTCATACAATGTGACTATGGAGTTAATAATGGGGGGGTCTTATTGACACCTCTCCATTACTAACATCGTGGCTTGATGTCACCAGACAATACAAAGGTGGCATCAACCCCCCAACTATCACCCCACTTGCCACCTCTACAGGGCAAGTGGGAAGATCTGGGCAAAGCGCCAGAATTGCCGCATCTAATAGATGTACCTTTTCTGGGCGGCTGCAGGCTGCTAATTTTAGGTTGGGAGGGCAATATCCATGACCGCTTATCAGCCTGAGAATACCAGCCCCAGCTTGAGAGCTTTTTTTATTATTATTTATTTAATAAAATAAAAACTACGGCGTGCAGAACCCTCTATTCTTGATAACTAGCCTTGCTCAAGCTGACAGCTGAGGGTTGCAGCCTCCAGCTGTGAGTTTTGCCTGGCTGGTTATCAAAAATAGGGGGAACCCACGCCGTTTTTTTTCAATTATTTATTAACAGTGCAGAAGTGGCTGATGAATACTCCCATCCGCCGCTCCTGCTCTCGCTGTTATTAGCGGCAACAGCTATCGGATAATGGGAGCAGTTGTCCTGTCAGTTGATACCAATGACCAGAAGTAAACTTTATACCTCCGATCACAGCTGAGCACTCATGATGTCTTTTGCCAGCGTGGCAACTGCGGCTCTCTGACCAGCCGGGATGCTTTCACTGCCGATCAGAAGCAGTGTTTGCCGTGCTGCCATGCACATGACAGCGCGACAAACCCCCGGTGTTCGGGCAGCCGAACCCGAACAGTAACACGGACTTCCTGGTGAAGTCTGTGTTCGGTGTCCGTGCCCGAACAGTAGGTGTTCGGTACTGACGCCAAACTTTACTGTTCAGCTTCTCCCATCTCTAGTGCTGTGTTCACATTTTGTTTAATATTTTTAATTAATTGAAATAAAAGAGATATTTTAACCAAAAATATAAAAGTCTACGTTGATCCGTGTGACCCATACCGGTGCCTAGGAAAAGCAGTACAGTTCATGCTGTTCCCAGGCTCCGGGTGCCGAAGGCAGCTCTCATCATTGTTCCTTGATCTCCCTGAGATCAATGTGGCCAGACAAACATAATGGGAGTTGTATTCAGCAGCAGCTGCTGTGTCCCTCCTGTGTAAAATAAAGAATTAAATAAAAAATGTTGTGGACTCCCACATCATTTTCATAACCAGCAGAGGAAAAGTACAGAGCTGGGAGCTGATGTTAATAATCTGGGAAAAGGGACAATATCCCAAAAGATGTTTGCTTAGCCTTTCTTGGTGAATTTACGGGGGTCCCCAGAAAAAAAATGACGTTGGGTCCCCCTATAAATTTAAACTAGCAAAGGCTAAACAGACAGCTGTGGGTTGATATAAAAACCCTGGGAAGGGGCCAGAGATATTGCTCCCCCCCAAGCTACCAACATCAGGCCTCATCCACCCCAGAAATGGCGCATCTTATGGAAGATTCTCACAGTGCTAGCGGTGATCTCATTGATCTGACTGTGCCCTTATTGATATACTTTATAACATTACATATAATTGATTTATTACCATGTACCTGTTTACAGTCATATCACTGGCACTTTGACGTTTTTGCTATTTTGATTTTCAAATGTTTTTAACCCCTTCCCGACCTTTGACGCCACGTAGGCGTCATGAAAGTCGGTGCCAATCCGACCCATGACGCCTATGTGGCGTCATGGAATGATCACGTCCCTGCAGATCGGGTGAAAGGGTTAACTCCTATTTCACCCGATCTGCAGGGACAGGGGGAGTTGTACTTCAGCCCAGGGGGGATGGCTTTGCCCCCACGTGGCTACGATCGCTCTGATTGGCTGTTGAAAGTTCAACAGCCAATCAGAGCAATTTGCAATATTTCACCTATGAAAATGGTGAAATATTGCAATCCAGCCATGGCCGATGCTGCAATAGCATCGGCCATGGCTGGAAATCATGTTCTGCCCCCCCCCCACTGCCCCCGATCTCCTCCCCAGTCCTCCGTTCTGTCCGGTACCCCCCTCCGTCCCCCTGTCCACTCCCCCGTGCTCCTGTCCGCTCCCCCCGTCCTCCGATCCCCCCCCCTGTGCTCCGATCCACCCCCCCACTACCCCCTCATACTTACCGAGCCTCCCGAAGTTGGTCCGTCTTCTCCCTGGGCGCCGCCATCTTCCAAAATGGCGGGCGCATGCGCAGTGCGCCCGCCGAATCTGCCGGCCGGCAGATTCATTACAAAGTACATTTTGATCGCTGTGGTAGGTTCTATCACAGCGATCATAATAAAAAAATAATAAATAACCCCCCCCCCTTTATCACCCCCATAGGTAGGGACAATAATAAAATAAGGAAAATATATTTTTTTTCTTTTTCCACTAGGGTTAGGGTTAGAACTAGGGTTAGAACTAGGGGTAGGGTTAGGGTTAGGGGTAGGGGTAGGGTTAGGGTTATGGTATGTGCACACAGTGTGGATTTGGCCGCGGATCCGCAGCGGATTGGCCGCGGATTGGCCGCTGCGAATTCGTAGCAGTTTTCCATCAGGTTTACAGTACCATGTACACCTATGGAAAACCAAATCCGCTGTGCCCATGGTGCGGAAAATTCCGTGCAGAAACACTGCGTTGTATTTTCCGCAGCATGTCAATTCTTTGTGAGGATTCCGCAGCGTTTTACACCTGTTCCTCAATAGGAATCCACAGGTGAAATCCGCACAAAAATACACTGGAAATCTGCTGTAAATCCGCAGGTAAAACGCAGTGGCTTTTACCTGCAGATTTTTTAAAAATCGTGCGGAAAAATCTCACACGAATCCGCAACGTGGGCACATAGCCTTAGTGTTAGGGTTGGAATTAGAGTTAGGGTTGGAATTAGGGCTAGGGTTGGAAATAGGGTTAAGATTAGGCTTGTGGTTAGGGCTACGGATAGGGTTAGGGGTGTGTTGGGGTTACAGTTGTGGTTAGGGTTAGGATTAGGGTTAGGGTTGGGATTAGGGTTAGGATTAGGGTTAGGGTTGGAATTAGGGTTACGGGTGTGTTGGGGTTAGGGTTGTGGTTAGGGGTGTGTTGGGGTTAGGGTTGTAATTAGGGTTATGGCTACAGTTGGGATTAGGATTAGGGGTGTGTTGGGGTTAGTGTTGAAGTTAGAATTGAGGGGTTTCCACTGTTTAGGCACATCAGGGGTCTCCAAACGCAACATGGCGCCACCATTGATTCCAGCCAATCTTGCGTTCAAAAAGTCAAATGGTGCTCCCTCCCTTCGAAGCCCCGACGTGCGCCCAAACAGTGGTGTACCCCCACATTTGGGGTACCAGCGTACTCAGGACAAACTGGGCAACAACTGTTGGGGTCCAATTTCTCCTGTTACCCTTGCAAAAATAAAAAATTACTTGCTAAAACATAATTTTTGAGGAAAGAACAATTATTTTTTGTTTTCACGGCTCTGCGTTATTAACTTCTGTGAAGCACTTGGGGGTTGAAAGTGCTCACCACACATCTAGATAAGATCCTTCGGGGGTCTAGTTTCCAAAATGGGGTCACTTGTGGGGTGTTTCTACTATTTAGGCACATCAGGGGCTCTGCAAATGCAACGTGATGCCCGCAGACCATTCCATCAAAGTCTGCATTTCAAATGTCACTACTTCCCTTCCGAGCCCTGACGTGTGCCCAAACAGTGGTTTACCCCCACATATGGGGTACCAGCACACTCACAACAAACTGGGCAACAAATATTGGGGCCCAATTTCTCCTGTTACCCTTGTGAAAATAAAAAATTGCTTGCTAAAACATCTTTTTTGAGGAAAGAAAAATGATTTTTTATTTTCACGGCCCTGCGTTGTAAACTTCTGTGAAGCTCTTGGGGGTTGAACGTGCTCACCACACATCTAGATAAGTTCCTTGGGGGGTCTAGTTTCCAAAATGGGGTCACTTGTGGGGTGTTTCTACTATTTAGGCACATCAGGGGCTCTGCAAATGCAACGTGATGCCCGCAGACCATTCCATCAAAGTCTGCATTTCAAATGTCACTACTTCCCTTCCGAGCCCTGACGTGCGCCCAAACAGTGGTTTACCCCCACATATGGGGTACCAGCACACTCACAACAAACTGGGCAACAAATATTGGGGCCCAATTTCTCCTGTTACCCTTATGAAAATAAAAAATTGCTTGCTAAAACATCTTTTTTGAGGAAAGAAAAATGATTTTTTATTTTCACGGCACTGCGTTGTAAACTTCTGTGAAGCTCTTGGGGGTTGAACGTGCTCACCACACATCTAGATAAGTTCCTTGGGGGGTCTAGTTTCCAAAATGGGGTCACTTGTGGGGGGTTTCTACTGTTTAGGCATATCAGGGGCTCTGCAAACGTAACATGATACCCGCAGACCATTCCATCAAAGTCTGCATTCCAAAACGTCACTACTTCCCTTCCGAGCCCCGGCATGTGCCCAAACAGTGGTTTACCCCCACATATGGGGTATCAGCGTACTCAGGAGAAACTGGACAACAACTTTTGGGGTCAAATTTCTCCTGTTACCCTTGCAAAAATAAAAAATTACTTGCTAAAACATAATTTTTGAGGAAAGAACAATTATTTTTTATTTTCACAGCTCTGCGTTATTAACTTCTGTGAAGCACTTGGGGGTTGAAAGTGCTCACCACACATCTAGATAAGATCCTTCGGGGGTCTAGTTTCCAAAATGGGGTCACTTGTGGGGTGTTTCTACTATTTAGGCACATCAGGGGCTCTGCAAATGCAACGTGATGCCTGCAGACCATTCCATCAAAGTCTGCATTTCAAATGTCACTACTTCCCTTCCGAGCCCTGACGTGTGCCCAAACAGTGGTTTACCCCCACATATGGGGTACCAGCACACTCACAACAAACTGGGCAACAAATATTGGGGCCCAATTTCTCCTGTTACCCTTGTGAAAATAAAAAATTGCTTGCTAAAACATCTTTTTTGAGGAAAGAAAAATGATTTTTTATTTTCACGGCCCTGCGTTGTAAACTTCTGTGAAGCTCTTGGGGGTTGAACGTGCTCACCACACATCTAGATAAGTTCCTTGGGGGGTCTAGTTTCCAAAATGGGGTCACTTGTGGGGTGTTTCTACTATTTAGGCACATCAGGGGCTCTGCAAATGCAACGTGATGCCCGCAGACCATTCCATCAAAGTCTGCATTTCAAATGTCACTACTTCCCTTCCGAGCCCTGACGTGTGCCCAAACAGTGGTTTACCCCCACATATGGGGTACCAGCACACTCACAACAAACTGGGCAACAAATATTGGGGCCCAATTTCTCCTGTTACCCTTGTGAAAATAAAAAATTGCTTGCTAAAACATCTTTTTTGAGGAAAGAAAAATGATTTTTTATTTTCACGGCCCTGCGTTGTAAACTTCTGTGAAGCTCTTGGGGGTTGAACGTGCTCACCACACATCTAGATAAGTTCCTTGGGGGGTCTAGTTTCCAAAATGGGGTCACTTGTGGGGTGTTTCTACTATTTAGGCACATCAGGGGCTCTGCAAATGCAACGTGATGCCCGCAGACCATTCCATCAAAGTCTGCATTTCAAATGTCACTACTTCCCTTCCGAGCCCTGACGTGCGCCCAAACAGTGGTTTACCCCCACATATGGGGTACCAGCACACTCACAACAAACTGGGCAACAAATATTGGGGCCCAATTTCTCCTGTTACCCTTGTGAAAATAAAAAATTGCTTGCTAAAACATCTTTTTTGAGGAAAGAAAAATGATTTTTTATTTTCACGGCACTGCGTTGTAAACTTCTGTGAAGCTCTTGGGGGTTGAACGTGCTCACCACACATCTAGATAAGTTCCTTGGGGGGTCTAGTTTCCAAAATGGGGTCACTTGTGGGGGGTTTCTACTGTTTAGGCATATCAGGGGCTCTGCAAACGTAACATGATGCCCGCAGACCATTCCATCAAAGTCTGCATTCCAAAACGTCACTACTTCCCTTCCGAGCCCCGGCATGTGCCCAAACAGTGGTTTACCCCCACATATGGGGTATCAGCGTACTCAGAAGAAACTGGACAACAACTTTTGGGGTCAAATTTCTCCTGTTACCCTTGCAAAAATAAAAAATTCTGGGCTAAAAAAATATTTTTGAGGAAAGGAAACACATTTATTATTTTCACGGCTCTGCGTTATAAACTTCTGTGAAGCACTTGGGGGTTCAAAGTGCTCACCACTCATCTAGATAAGTTCCCTTGGGGGTCTAGTTTCCAAAATGGAGTCACTTATGGGGAGTTCCTACTGTTTAGGCACATCAGGGGCTCTGCAAACGCAACCTGACGCCCGCAGAGCATTCCATCAAAGTCTGCATTTCAAAACGTCACTACTTCCCTTCCAAACCCCGACGTGTGCCAAAACAGTGGTTTACCCCCACATATGGGGTATCAGCGTACTGAGGAGAAACTGGACAACAACTTTTGGGGTCCAATTTCTCCTGTTACCCTTGGGAAAATAAAAAATTGTGGGCTAAAAAATCATTTTTGAGAAAAGAAAAATTATTTTTTATTTTCATGGCTCTGCGTTATAAACTTCTGTGAAGCACTTGGGGGTTCAAAGTGCTCACTATGCTTCTAGATAAGTTCCTTGGGGGGTCTAGTTTCCAAAATGGGGTCACTTGTGCGGTAGCTCCAATATTTAGGCACACAGGGGCTCTCCAAACGCAACATGGTGTCCGCTAATGATTGGAGCTAATTTTCCATTCAAAAAGCCAAATGGAGTGCCTTCCCTTCCGAGCCCTGCAGTGCGCCCAAACAGTGGTTTACCCCCACATATGGGGTATCATCGTACTCAGGACAAACTGGACAACACCATTTGGGGTCCAATTTCTCCTATTACCCTTGGGAAAATAAAAAATTCTGGGCTAAAAGTCATTTTTGAGGAAAGAAAAATTATTTTTTATTTTGACGGCTCTGCGTTATAAACTTCTGTGAAGCACCTGGGGGTTATAAGTGCTCACTATGCATCTAGATAAGTTCCATGGGGGGTCTAGTTTCCAAAATGGGGTCACTTGTAGGGGAGCTCCAATATTTAGGCACACAGGGGCTCTCCAAACGCGACATGGTGTCCGCTAACGATTGGAGCTAATTTTCCATTCAAAAAGTCAAATGGCACGCCTCCCCTTCCGAGCCTTGCCGTGCACCCAAACAGTGGTTTACCCCCACATATGAGGTATCGGCGTACTCAGGAGATATTGACCAACAAATTTTAGGATCCATTTTATCCTGTTGCCCATGTGAAAATGAAAAAATTGAGGCTAAAAGAAATTTTGTGTGAAAAAAAAGTACTTTTTCATTTTTACGGATCAATTTGTGAAGCACCTGGGGGTTTAAAGTGCTCACTATGCTTCTAGATAAGTTCCTTGGGGGGTCTAGTTTCCAAAATGGGGTCACTTGTGGGGGAGCTCCAATGTTTAGGCACACAGGGGCTCTCCAAACGTGACATGGTGTCTGCTAGCGATGGAGATAATTTTTCATTCAAAAAGTCAAATGGCGCTCCTTCCCTTCCGAGCCTTACCATGTGCCCAAACAGTGGTTTACCCCCACATGTGAGGTATCGGTGTACTCAGGAGAAATTGTCCAACAAATTTTAGGATTGATTTTATCCTGTTGCCCATGTGAAAATGAAAAAACTGAGGCTAAAATAATTTTTTTGTGAAAAAAAGTACTGTTTCATTTTTACGGATCAATTTGTGAAGCACCTGGGGGTTTAAAGTGCTCACTATGCTTCTAGATAAGTTCCTTGGGGGGTCTAGTTTCCAAAATGGGGTCACTTGTGGGGGAGCTCCAATGTTTAGGCACACGGGGGCTCTCCAAACGCGACATGGTGTCCGCTAAAGATTGGAGCCAATTTTTCATTGAAAAAGTCAAATGGCGCTCCTTCCCTTCCGAGCCCTGCCGTGCGCCCAAACAGTGGTTTACCCCCACATATGAGGTATCAGCGTACTCAGGACAAATTGGACAACAACGTTCGTGGTCCAGTTTCTCCTTTTACCCTTGGGAAAATAAAAAATGTTTTGCTAAAAGATCATTTTTGTGACTAAAAAGTTAAATGTTCATTTTTTACTTCCATGTTGCTTCTGCTGCTGTGAAACACCTGAAGGGTTAATAAACTTATTGAATGTGGTTTTGAGCACCTTGAGGGGTGCAGTTTTTAGAATGGTGTCACTTTTGGGTATTTTCAGCCATATAGAACCCTCAAACTGACTTCAAATGTGAGGTGGTCCCTAAAAAAAATGGTTTTGTAAATTTTGTTGTAAAAATGAGAAATCACTGGTCAAATTTTAACCCTTATAACTTCCTAGTAAAAAAAAAATTTGTTTCCAAAATTGTGCTGATGTAAAGTAGACATGTGGGAAATGTTATTTATTAACTATTTTGTGTCACATAACTCTCTGGTTTAAAAGAATAAAAATTCAAAATGTGAAAATTGTGAAATTTTCAAAATTTTTGCCAAATTTCCATTTTTTTCACAAATAAACTCAGAAATTATCGACCTAAATTTACCACTAACATGAAGCCCAATATGTCACGAAAAAACAATCTCAGAATCGCTAGGATCCGTTGAAGCGTTCCTGAGTTATTACCTCATAAAGGGACACTGGTCAGAATTGCAAAAAACGGCAAGGTCATTAAGGCCAAAATAGGCTGGGTCATGAAGGGGTTAATGATTTTAGGTTGTAAGGAACTGTGCATGGCCCAGTTTATGCTGCATAAAAATAAACCGCATGGACTGTTTGTGTGAGAAATCCATTCCTGTGTGCCTGAATATCGCAGCCAAGTGAGTGTCACCCAACACACTCAGTAAGCGCTATCTCACACTAGAATGTGGTAATTTGGTGTTCTCTTTATTTTTTGAGCAGCTCGTGACCTAGTTTAGACGTCTGTATTTTTAGTCTTTGTGTTGTCCATGTACCCTGAAATTATCTATCTTCAAGTTTAGCACAGTGATCAATTGCAATGGCAGGTCATCCCCCACATACGCACTTGTATTGTATAACCCTGGTGCCCCCAGCATGACCTTGTAAATGGTAAAGAAAGATGGAGGGGTTAAACATTTAAAGAGATTTTTTTATATATATTCCCCTTATTTACCAACTTATAAAATAAAACGGTGACATCAAAATTTTTGGGATAATTGTGACCACAGCAGCCTTTATTAAAAAAACATACCATAATAAAACATCAAATAATAAGTAACCATAACTTGCTGGGAGGGATCCTTGAAGCTCCCAAAATCTGGTGATTACCAAACATAAAAAATGAACATAAAATATACCATCAATTACTCCCAGCCGTTACCCCACTGGCTCGGGAGCACCATAACCACAAGGGTTCCAATGTTTACTTGAACTTCCTGGGGATCCGACAATTCATTGCCGTAACTCCCCTCCACATTTCACCAGATCCAGAACCATATTAACTCCAAATTGAGGAATCCATATCCCAATGGATCCCCAGACTAATTTATAACCAACTTCAAGGACCCCCAACCGCCAAAGAGCCACCATGACCCAAAAAATTCCCTTAAAATCCACGCCAAAATATACCAAAGAACCATAAAGGGTGGGCAGGCGGGACCAAACTTGACCACAGTGAGCGGGAACTGAGGGGGCCCCACCCATACCCTGGCCATATAAATGACCCAAAAAAAGTACCACCCCACTAAATGATGCCCCACTAACTCGAACCCATTGTCATGACAGCCTCCGCGCATGCCGTGGGGGTGTAGGTCGGCTCTGCTCCGGCCTTTTCTTTCTGAGTAGATAGGCACGGTGTCTCAGGACCTGGAACTCCTCTGATCTCCTCAGGATGAAAGGGCTTTAAAGCAAGTAAAAAAATCTCCGAAAACTTCATGTGTCGTGGCTCTGCTGGTGCTTATGTCCGAAGCAAATTAGAATTCGGGAGAATGTCCATCTGTCCATTCACAGTACTGATGCAGATGGAGTCACACTATGCTCTGTCATATATAATTTTCAGCCATACACACCTTGTTGAGGTGGGCAGCAATATGTAGACTTTTTGTGACTGCTGAATTGTACAGCATGTGGTGGCAACACTATCACGATTCACCGGTATTCTCAGTGCGAGCGGGGGGTCACAAGCATGCGATGTGCTTGCGGTCATGTGCCTTTCTAGATTCAGCTGGCTTCTCTCAATTCACTTTTATTGAGAGAAGCCCAATACATCTAGTCGACACATGACTGCAAGTATGCAAATCGCATGCACGAGGTCATGTGATCACTTTCTTGCATCAGGGAATTGTAATAGCGTGCACACCACAAGGAGTCACGATCCGTCAGTCACATCAGTTAATGTATTCGAGTTCCAAACCTGCACAACCCCTTTATGAAGTAATACTATCCCCCATGGCCCTGGCAGTCACCCAAGGCATACAGTTAAATCTATTCCATATTGGCGAATTTACACTGATTAAAATAAACTGTTATTACAGTAATAAATTGGCTACAGAATTGGAGTCCTCATTGGATACTTAATAGGGCTACCAATGTAGTGGAACATAAAAATCGGCATGATCTTATCACTCCTAAACATGTATCCCAACTGAGGTTTAACGAAGTTAAAAAATTGGTTTTATCCTTACGATTTAGCCATCAATTCAAATACATTAAAGCTCTGATCCATCAACATCTCCCTATTCTATATGAAGATCCTATCCTGTCTCATTTATTGTAATTTGGTTGCCAGATTATTCTGACTCATGGGTATGTAGAACGCAGTGGTGCCTGGATAGACCTTTCCCTTTGGGCGCTTCCGTATTGACCTGTACTCACGTTCATACCGATTAATCAGACAGCTTAACTCAGCCACGTTCTCATGTAAGAAGACTCCAGGAAAAGAGGATTGCTTTAACTGAAATTCTTGTATTATGATGAAAGTAGCAGGTAAAAAGGAATATTCAACAGAGGACATGTAGTAGGATGCATACAGATGGAGGAATGATGACAAAATGGAGAATAAGGGCGTGAACAAACATACATCACAGGACTACAGTGAGAGAGTTGGGACAAATACAGGGAAAAGCAAACTTCTGCCTAGAAAGAAGGATAGAACACAAGCAATGCAAACATTGAATGATTTCCCAAGTCGTGAGACATGACACTCCCCGTCTGAAATCCTTGGATTTCACGATGTCCGTAATTCTTCGAAGTCGTTCGAACCTGAAAAACAAGAGGAAGAAAACATGCATGCAATAATAAACATCAAAGATTTTAAAGTCCAAACTCGTTGTTGTTGACCCGTAGATCAAACCGAAAGATAAGTCCAAATATATTAAACCCATCTTCAGATTGGGAAAGCCGCAAACATGCCAACTCTTCCACCAACCCAGAATCCAATGGGAATGTTAACAGTTCAATAAACTGGAGAATAAAGAGGAATGCTCCCCGCCGTGAGCAACGTCCAGGAGCATGTTCAGTTCATGTGATGTCCTCCTTTCGTAGAAGCAGCACGAGTTCAGTGACCGGGCGGAAGAAGGTTCGGGTAGAGCCCCCTTTTGTCACCTTAACTTCTACCTTACGAGTCTTTCCGTCCTCACTGGGTAAGACCTTGGTAATAAGTCCCATTGGCCAGTCATTATGATGAGCCTCTTTATCCTTTAAGAGAACAAGGTCTCCTTCTTGGAGATTGGGACTGGGCGTCTGCCATTTGTGACGGTTTTGAAGCAAGTGCAAATATTCGGTCTTCCAGCGATGCCAAAACACATTAGCCAGGTGTTGAACTTGTCGCCACTGACGTTTGTAAATGTCCTTGTTATCGAAATTCCCAGGTGGGACTGTAGCGGCTCCAATCTTCTGTGTAAGGAGTGTAGCTGGAGTAAGTATCGTTGGAGCATCGGGGTCGGATGATACTGGAACCAAAGGTCTAGCATTTATTATGGCTGACACTTCTGCGAGGAAGGTGACCAGAACT
This sequence comes from Ranitomeya variabilis, assembly GCF_051348905.1. Taxonomy (NCBI): domain Eukaryota; kingdom Metazoa; phylum Chordata; class Amphibia; order Anura; family Dendrobatidae; genus Ranitomeya; species Ranitomeya variabilis. Next base: position 658,045,348 of record NC_135234.1, read on the forward strand.
TCATGAGTAAGGGGAAGTTTATGGTCCAGCAACATGGAGTCAAGGATTCTTCGTGCAACACCAATTATGCATTCCCAAGATCCACCCATGTGTGAAGAGTGTGGAGGGTTAAATACCCAAGTGCATCCATTGTCGGACAAGAAATTGTCAAACTGCAGTTCCTTGCAGGCTCCTACAAAATTTGTGCCGCAGTCGGACCGGAGTTGCTTGGCAGGTCCCCGGATGGAAAAGAATCTTCTTAGGGCATTGATGAAGCTGGAGGTATCCATGGATTCAATAACCTCGATGTGAACTGCACGGATACTGAGACAGGTGAATAGGACAGCCCATCGCTTACTGTTCGCGGCTCCTCCACGGGTTTTCCTGGTAACAACCGACCATGGCCCGAAGACGTCTACACCAACATATGAAAACGGTTGGTCCATGCTCAGTCGATCTGCTGGGAGGTTCGCCATTTGTTGTTGTTGGTGTTTTCCTCGTAACCTTCGACACTTGACACATCTATGGAGAACTGAAGAGACGCACCTCTTCATTCCCATGATCCACAAGCCAGCAGACTTGATGGCACCTTCAGTAAGATGTCTGCCTTGGTGCTGTACTCGTTCGTGATAGTGCCGAATCAACAGAGTAGTGACGTGATGTCGACCTGGAATGATGATAGGGTTCTGCTCCTTATCGTATAAGTCTGATTTACTTAAACGTCCTCCCACTCTTAGAAACTTGAGATGATCGACTACTGGATTCAAGTCGAGTAGAGTGCTGTTTTTGGACACGCTGACTCCCTTGGTAATACTGCCAATCTCATGTGAATATTCTTCTTGTTGCACACACCTGATGATAACTTGTTCAGCATGGTCTATGTCGTCGGCAGTAAGACGACTCTTACACACGTGCCAACCATGGCACCCTGAGGGCTTGTCCTTTGTAAAACAGCGCGCAATGTGAATGAGACGAGCTACAGTTCGTACAACGGAGGACCAGCTTGAAAAGCGTTCAAAACGATGAGACTTCAAACCTTGCCTAGATGTCATTGAAGTATAGTGAGCAGAGATAGTTTGTCTTATCTCCTTGTCAGATTCCGGTTCCACCAGCTCATAAGCATTTTTGGTGTTGTTCGCACAGAAATCTTCGTACAGGAGACTGGGAGGCGTCAACCACATGTTGTCACCAAGCTTAGAAGCAGCTGCGAGTCTTGTACCTCGGTCGGCTGGGTTTAAATCGGTGGAGATGTGATGCCACTGCTCAGGGGTAGAAAAACTTCTGATGCGCTCTACTCTGTTGCTCACATATGTATAGAACTGCTTTGTTTGGTTGTGAATGTACCCGAGTACCACCCTGCTGTCAGTGTAGAAGGTAAAGGAATCAATTGTAATGTCCATTTCGTCTTGTACAACTTCAGCAATTTCTACTGCCAATACCACAGCGCAAAGCTCGAGTCTGGGTACAGAGTGTGCAGGCTTTGGAGTTAATTTGGCTTTACCCAGGATGAAACCACAGTGTACCTTGTTAGTTCCTAAGGTCATCAGATAAGCTACTGCGGCTATGGCTTCTGTAGATGTGTCAGAGAAAATATGGACTTCTCTTCTGATTGCAGTCAAAGGTGATCTTGGAGAATAACAACGTGGGACTTGGAGTTGCTCTAAGAACTTCAGAGACTTCTTCCACGCCTCCCACCTTTGCTGTTTCTGAGTTGGGAGCGGGGTGTCCCAATCCGTGTTCTCGGCCATAAGCTGTCTTAATAGTATCTTGCCTTGAATAGTGATGGGTGCTACAAACCCGAGAGGATCATAGATGCTATTTATGACAGATAGGACTCCTCGTTTGGTAAAGGGTTTGTCATAGGGTGACACTTGGAAAGTGAAGGTGTCCCGTTTGATATCCCACAGTAGACCAAGGCTGCGCTGTGTTGGAGGAACATCGGAACCCAAGTTGAGGTCCTTTAGGTTTGTGGCATGGTCTTCAGATGGAAACGCGTTCATTACCTCTTGACTGTTAGAGATAATCTTGTGGAGTCTGAGGTTTGATGTGGATAGCATTTCCTGTGTCCTGGAGAGTAGGTCAATTGCATCTTCGCTTGTGGGCAAGGACTTGAGCCTATCGTCCACGTAGAAGTTCTTCTCTACAAATTGCCGAGCATCGGAACCGTACTCTCTCTCACCTTCCTGGGCTGTCCGTCTCAGTCCATAGATCGCCACAGCAGGTGAGGGACTGTTGCCGAAGACATGGACCTTCATCCGGTAGTCTATGACCTGATTGTTGACATTGTTGTCTTTGTGCCATAGGAACCTAAGATAGTTTCTGTTGTCTTCTTTCACAATGAAGCAATGAAACATCTGCTGAATGTCGGCCATTATGGCAACAGGTTCTTGTCTGAAGCGGATCAATACTCCAAGGAGGCTGTTGTTCAGGTTGGGCCCAGTTAGGAGCAGGTTATTGAGAGAGAGGCCTTCAAACTGAGCACTGGAGTCAAACACCACTCTGATCTGATTAGGCTTGCGAGGGTGATAGACACCAAAGGATGGAAGATACCAACATTCTTCTCCCTCCCTCAGTGGTGGTGCAGGTTCAGCATGATTTCTGTCAAAGATGTTCTGCATAAAGTCAATTAAATGCTTCTCCATCTCTGGTTTCCTCTTTAGGGTACGCTTTAAGGATGAGAACCTTGCAGTTGCTTGCTGCAAGTTGTTCGGCAACCTCACTCTTGGGAAACGAAAGGGTAAAGGAGCTACCCAACTGTTGGAGTCGTCTTGAACAAATTCTTTATCCATAACCTTTATAAATTCTTTATCTTCCCTTGTGGGTGCCAACTTGTTGTCATTACTTGTGGAATCGAACACTGATGACCCGAGGTTTTCTTCCCAGGACTGGAGCGTGTTCATGTTGTTGAAGGTTTCCTGTTGCCACTTGGTGTTGCTCACTTTCTCTTTCACCCAGTAGTGATGTGGGCATGGTTGGAAATGAGTGCTGCGACCATTTGACAAGATGTGTGTTTTGTAAGAGGAGATGTTGTTAGGTCTCTTCATCTTATGTATGCAAACATTGCCTATGATTACCCAGCCTAGATCTAAGCGTTGGGCAAATGGTGCATCGTGTGGTCCGTTAATTTGCTGACGCACCTTGTGCAGCCGGAGAATGTCTCTGCCAAGCAGAATCAGGATATCTGCACTGTTGTTGAGGGCTGGTATCTTGTTTGCTATCCCCTTGAGATGTTGGTGATGAAGAGCAGCCTCTGGCGTTGGGATCTCTTCTCGATTGGATGGAATCTGGTTGCACTCGACCAGTGTGGGTAACGGTATCTCGACGGTGTTCTCGAGAGATGTCGCTGTAAGACCACTGGCCCTTCTCCCATAAACCTCTGTAACACCACTGCAGGTACCTAAGGTGTAAGGGTAAGCATTTCCCTTTAAGTTAAACATATCAAAGAGTTCTGACCTTGAAAGTGATCGGTTGCTCTGATCATCCAGAAGGACGTACACCTTTACGGCTTTCTCTGGGTGACCGTTGGGATATACGTTCACCAGGCAAATCTTCGCACAGGACTTGTCCCAGAGGTCTTCTCCGCAGACTTCTGTGCATGAAGAAGATATTGTGGTATGGCTTGCAGTTTGAGCTGCGACCTCCCCGCCATGGCTCGTGGTGGGGGAAGGAGTAAGTGTAGCATCGGGACGCAATGGGTGGAGTGCTTGTACGTGGTCCTCACTGTCACACTCCATGCACTTAATTGTAGTTTTGCAGTCTTTAGCAAGGTGTTCAGTAGAAGCACAACATCTGTAGCATACCCCGAACTTCTTTAGAAGCTCCTTGCGTTCTAGGAGCGGTTTCTTCCTGAAGCCGATGCACTTTTTTAAGGGATGTGGCTTCTTGTGGATGGGACACTCACGATTTGGGTTCTCTATCTTTTCACCCTTGTTACTCTTGCCTGGGGCTGATGTTGGTAAGGGAAGAATATCCGTCTTCTTCACTGACACTGGACCCCTGCGGTTTCTGTCATTCAAGCGTGCGCTCACGTATTTAGAAGGAGGTGAAGCTGGGCCACTGGATTCTTCGTAGGAAAAGCTTGGGTCGTTCTTACACTCTGCGACGTTTTTTATAAACTCACAGAAGTAGGAGAACGGAGTAAATGACACTTGATGGTCCTTCTTGTATTTTGACCCTAGTGTAGTCCACCTTTCTTGTACGTTGTATGGTAGCTTGGAGATAATGGGATTTACTCCACGAGCAGTGTCCAGATAGCTGAGGCCAGGTAGGTGGGTGTCTGCCTTGGCCAGCTGGAGCTCTAACAGCAAGTCACTGAGCTCTAGGAACTTTGAACTGTCCTTGCTTGATATCTTTGGAAAACTCTGTAGACGCTTGAACAGTGCATCCTCTATGGCTTCTGGACTGCCAAAGTTTTTCTCTAGTCTTTCACATGCAGCCATGAGACCAGCCATTGGATTACTGATATGTACAGACCTGGGTCTCTTGACACGCTCTGTGGATTGTGGTCCTAGCCATCTGATTAGCAGGTCCAGCTCTTCGGCAGCAGTGATGCCGAGGTCACTAGTTACGGTTCTAAAGGCATTTTTCCAACCTCTGTAATTTTCAGGTTGGTCGTCAAACCTTGTGAGACCGGTTTTAGTAAGTTCGCGGTGAATCATGTACCTTGCGAAGTCGGACATGTCTGTTCTTTCTGACTTAGGATGCACGAATGTGGGCTGAGCGGTGTTGTACATAGGAGTGGAGACGTCTTGGCCTTGAAACGTGGGTAAGTATGGAGTGGCATATGCATTTAGTCCAGCAACCGGTTTGGTGGGTATAGTCTTTGCTACATGCGGAGCTGGCACTGTGCGGTTGTCGGGAGTATAATGACCTGCCGGTATATTGGGTTGCGTGTAGATAATAGCCTGTGGAGTTTGATGAGATGCAGGGTCTTGGCGCATACCGGAATACGAAGGAAGTTCAAGTTTGGGAGCATTGTACTGACCTTGAGTGTAGGGTTCTGTAAGTGGATCGGCATCCTGGTGCCCTGGAGAAGCATGAACGCCATCAGGAGTGTTAGTGATGATCTGCGGTTCGCCATTTTGGCTTAGCACGTAGTCTCTTGTGCGTTCAATAGGGTCCTCTGCCTCCATTTCACACAAACTGATGCTGTCTCTTTGACTCCCACTGATAGCTCGCTCCAGGATCCTTAACTCCGCCATGGCTGTTGCGTGCTCACATTCCTTCTCCAGAGCTTCCTTGCGTGCTGCATCCGCATCCATTTCTGCTCTCTTTTGTGCTGTGGCTGCATCCATTTCTGCTTTCTTTTGTGCTGCGGCTGCATCCATTTCTGCTCTCTTTTGTGCTGTGGCTGCATCCATTTCTGCTCTCCTTTGCGCAAAGGCTGCTTGTATCTTAGACGTTTCTGCCTTAGCACGTGCCCTTATAAGCTGCTGGCTGAGAGTGGAATATTTTGATGAACTTGACCTAGATGAGCGTTTTGAGTGCTTAGACGATTTGGATGAGCGAGATGATGCATCTGGTGTCCGTGCAATTTTAGCCTCTATCTTTGTCTTAATGTCGCGTACGGTGTAGTCTCTTTCAGAATTAAGCTGCTGGAAACTTTGCAATTCTTTTAAAGTCTCTGGCAGATTCAGTTTCTTCAGGAGAATAATGTATTGGTCAGTCTTCTCCATATACCTTTGGTATGCTGTGCATAATTGTTCTAGGGCTCCCTCAAGTGGTAACTCATGAGAAGCAGGCCTTGATACAGTGTCTATGTGACTCAGCACTTTCTCCCATAGTGAAGACACATCACTATATACAACACATTTTTCAGTCTCTAAATTCTCCATGACTTTCCATGTAGGTTTGACTGTACGTTTTCCCCTTTCACTAGCTGGTGGATGGGGATCTGGGTCTCTTTCCTGTGTTTGTAAGTCTGGTAGGGACATTGTATACCTCGCTTCAGACATGATTTGTTTGCAGGCAGGAAGAGTGGATGATGAGGGTTATACTTCTCACTGTTTATCTGCAGTGTGTGCTTCTATGCACGCTGGGGTCTGGCTGGGAACTGGGTTACTGTGTATCTGGGAAATGTCCTTTTCGACTGAGGTTCAGCACAGACCTTGAGTTACTGTCTCTGAAGGCAGGCTATTCCTTTTTACTATTCTGACTCATGGGTATGTAGAACGCAGTGGTGCCTGGATAGACCTTTCCCTTTGGGCGCCTCCGTATTGACCTGTACTCACGTTCATACCGATTAATCAGACAGCTTAACTCAGCCACGTTCTCATGTAAGAAGACTCCAGGAAAAGAGGATTGCTTTAACTGAAATTCTTGTATTATGATGAAAGTAGCAGGTAAAAAGGAATATTCAACAGAGGACATGTAGTAGGATGCATACAGATGGAGGAATGATGACAAAATGGAGAATAAGGGCGTGAACAAACATACATCACAGGACTACAGTGAGAGAGTTGGGACAAATACAGGGAAAAGCAAACTTCTGCCTAGAAAGAAGGATAGAACACAAGCAATGCAAACATTGAATGATTTCCCAAGTCGTGAGACATGACACAGGTTGTAACCCAAAAAATATACCTCTCTAGGTCATATTCTTTCTCCAAGTTTGTTTTATTTCAATAAACAGCATAAAACTTGGTTAGATTTTTTAGAAGTAACAGAAGAAAATGGAGCACACTAATTGTTGTGCAATGTCTCCTACACGAGGATACTCCATATGTGGTCAGAAACTCTAGTTTGGGCACACAGCAGGGCTTGGAAAGGGGAGGAGGGAAGGAGCCCTATATGATTTTTGGAGTGCAAAATTATCTGGAATAGATTGCTGACACCATGTTGCATTTGGAGAGCCGCCAAAGTTCTAAACAGCAGAAACTCCCAAAAGTTACCCCATTTTGAGAACTACACCTCTCAAAAATTCCTCTACGGGTGTCATGAGCATTTTAAACACATAGGTATTTCACAGAATTGTATAACAATGGGCTATGAAAATGAAAGATTAGATTTTTCCATTAAACTGTTGTCTTAACCCCATTTTTTAATTTCAAAAGGGCTAATAGAAGAAAATGGGCCACAAAATTTGTTGTGTAATGTCTACTTTTCATGAGGATCCAAGGGGTAACTTTTCTCTTTGCGGAGAGCGACATGTCAAGCATGCCAATGTGAGGAGACTTTCAAGTGGGACATATGCAAATTATCTCTTCAAAGAGGAAGAGGACTAGAACTCTAGTGCCACCTATAGGAAGTAACAATCCTAAAAGTCCTAAATTGCTACTTCCTATAGCTGGCTCTAGAGTTCTAGTCCTCTTCCTCTTTGAAGATACAATTTGTCTACTTGTTAGGCAAAGTGCAAAGCTCAGAAGGGAAGGAGCACCATATCAGTGTGTAGATTTGCCTGGAATTGTTTGAAAGTACCATGTCACATTAGCAGAGCTTCTGATGTGTCAAGACAGTATGACCCCCCATAAGTAACAACATTTTGCCAACTATACCTCTAAATTAAAACTTCTAGCTGTGCTGTGAGCATATTGACACCATATGTGTTTCACAAAATTTTAGACAATTAAGCGTGGAAAAAAGAACTACATTTTACAACTGTAATGTTATTTTGATCACACATATTACATTTTCACAAGTGGAAATAGGCAGGATCAATATTAGACAAAATGGGGCCCTGAGAAAAAGTTTAAAGTGCTAACATATTGCTTAATCAGACAGAAACATTTCAGTTGTATTTGCATGCACTGAGTTCAGGCTGTTAAAAGATCGAGATCGACAATATTGAAGTAGTTCGATGCTTGTTTCCCGGGCCACTTTACATCAGCTGAGGAAAAATGATGGGAAAAGAACAATCACTAGTAGATCAATCTGTCAACATACGGTATCATGCTATCAGCAGCATACCTGCAGTGTTCACCAGGTGATGTGCTGCTGAGAACAATGATTTCTGCTCCGGCATAAACAAGCCAATCACTCGATGAATAGGCTTCATTTTGCTCATTTAGTATAATGCACACCCCATATTCCTCCATTTAGTATAAGGTGGCCCATAGTCCCATAGTCCTCCATATAGTATAATACACTCCCCATAGTCCTCCATGTAGTATAATGCACTCCCCATATTCCTCCATATAGTATAATACACTCCCCATATTTCTCCATATAGTATAATACACTTCCCATAGTCCTCAATATGGTCTAATGCATCCCATAGCCCTCCACATGGTATAATGAACCCACTAGTCTTACATATAGTACAATGCATCCCATAATCCTCCATACAGTATAATGCATTCCCCATAGTCCTCCAGATAGTATAATATGCTTCCCTTAGTCTTCAATATAGAATAATGCATCCCATAGTCCTCCATAATGTATAATGCACCCCCATAGTCCTTCATATAGTACAATGCCCTCCCAATAGTATAATGCATTCTATAATCCTTCATATCTATAATGAATTCCCCATAATCTGCCATACTGTATAATGCATTCCCATAGTATAATGCAGCCCCCATATAGTATAATGCACTCCCAGTAGGCCTCAATTGAGTATAATACAGCCCTCATATAGTACTCAAAGTATAATGCAGCCCCCATATAGTACACATTGTATAATGCACTCTCCATAATTTTTGATAGAGTATAACACAGCCCCCATAGAGTATAACGCAACCCCTATAGAGTATAAAGCAGCCTCCGTAGAGTATAATGTAGACCCATAGAATATAACGCAGACCCAACAGAGTATAATGCAGCCCCCGTATAGTATAATGTGGCCCAAACAGTACAATGCGGCCCCATAAAGTATAATGCAGCCCCATAGAGTACATTGGGGGCAAGGAGAACAGAGCTGTTCCAGAGCCTTTGTGCTACCAGTAATGTAGAAGCCCCCTATATTTCAGTTAACAGACGACGTACCTGAGTGGGGACTTGCTGTCATGTTTCTGGATGGGAATTCCTTGTTGGGTTTTTGTCAGTGATAGTTCTGTCCTCGGCTGAGCAGCTGACCTTGCTACACTTGTGTATACCATTTGTTCCTGTATGCTTGTCCTGTGTATGATCCAGTTTGTCCTTTGTTTTGTGCCTGAGCTCTGATTCTGTAAATCTGCTATTCTCTGGTTTCGGATCTCTGGTTTGCCCTCTAATTACCCTCCTTGTCTGTGCCCTTGGTTACTGCGTGCCTGCCCGGTTTACTGACTTCGGCTTGTATTTTGACCATCCTTCAGTCTGTGCCCTCGGAGACTGCTTTACCCTCTGGCTACCATACCCGGCATGTCTGACCTCTCTTTTTCCCTCTCTCCCGACTCCGTTGGCTCTCACTCGCATTTTTACTTTCCCTTGCATGGAGGTTAGCTCCACCTCCTGCCACTCCCCCAGTGGTCATGTGTGTCAGGTCCTGTTTAGTGCAGCGTGTTCTCAGCAGCAGTTGCACGCTTTTGTTTGTTACTACCGTCTCCCCAGTCACTTACTTTAGTGTCCATTCCGTGGGCACTATCTGTGTGTCCGTCACAACAACGCGTGTGTGTGCCGTCACACTTGCTTTTTGTCGGTTCAGTAGAAGCTATTGCTATTATTGGTGACATTTTGGGATACAGAACATGTTGGATCAGTTCACATTTATCCTGTGCTTAACGCTGAGCACTTACTTTGGAGATTCCATCTAAATCTGCAAAATATGTGATTCGGCTTAATCCCACTCACGATAATGAGGCAGCAGAGCTACTCTGGACTCTGGGTGGCTTCTTTTGGGCAGTACCCGGCTTTTAAGAAGTGCACAAAACTGTGGTCGACCTCACTTTTGTGCATGCCTAAAAAGATGGACACCGCGGGATCATTGGCCAGACGGTGTCCACAGCGCCTCCATCTGCCTCATTATAGCGAATCTTCTGCCGGGGGATCTGTCTGAAGCTCTCAGCGTAGAGCAAAGGATAAATGTGAGCCGAGCCTTACTGCGATCTTTGGGAGGCAGAATGAACAAATCGACAGTGGGTGAAGAATTGGTTTTATTTATTTTTTACGCTGTTCCTCATGTGGTAATAGTGATTAGACGACTTTAGTCTTCAGGTCAGTGCAATTTCAGCTATACCAGATTTATATATTTTTTTTAATGTTTGGCTGCTTAAGAGATATAGCTTTTCTATATTTCTGCTGACAGAGTCATGTGAGGGCTTGTTTTTTGTGGGATGAGATTGAGCTTTTAAAATTAAAAATATTAAAGGAGTTGTCAGCGTTTGTTACGTTATATAAGTGAACTGAGTAAGGCCATGCACGTCTAGTTGGAATGTTGCCAGCAGCATGCATATCGTAAACTTGTGGACACATGATGACCCACTCTCACCACCAGTACTGGAGAATCCTGATAGTGTGTGGTGCACATGCTTTGAGGATTCAGACATTTGCAGTTACATGCTATTAAATGACTGCTGACTGGCTTCAAATAACTGGTCTGTGGTCTTTTAAAGGTGGTGATTGTCCAGTATAAATGCACCCCTAAATCAGGGTAATGTTGGTTGACATCTTCTCTGACTGCAAATGGTCTCATCCTCTTCTTCTTCATCTCATCCAGATGCCATGGTGACGTTGGACAACCACAGCTTGTCTCTGCAGACGTCCCTCTTCTTTGTTCCTCCACAGCACATCCTGACACCTTGCCCTTAAAAATAAAAGTGTCATTATAATTATGACTAGATAAAAAAAGCCTTATGCTGTGCACCTTAATAAATATTTGCCCAACTGTGCTCCCTGCCCAAAAAAGTGACCCACACACTGTCCCTGTTATGGTACATGGCCTCCACACTGTCCACTTTATATACTACTAGATGGAGGACCAATGCTATCGCATCAGGAGGGCGGTAATGTCGCGATGGGGGCAGGCTTTGCAGCGTTGAGAATCTCTCCCCCCATGTGCTCACCCACCTATCCACTCTCTCTTTCCCCATGTGCTGACTTCTCCCGTCTGTGCTCTCTTCTTTGACCTGTCTACCCCATGTACTATGCGCTCCTCCTGTACAAAGATGGCGACGGTCAGTGAATCATTCGGCTGATCCCGGCGGCGGCGTGTTCGCGACGGTGTTCCACTGGTGGTACAGCTCAAGAGGCTGCGTACGGTGTACACAGTGTGTGTGTGTGTGTGGTGCATACGGCGTATACAGTGTGTGTGTGTGTGTGTGTGTGGTGCGACGGTGTTCCGCTGGTAGTACCGCTCAAGAGGCTGGAACCACCAGCAGTTTCCATATTGAGACACCCATCACTTGGGTGTCCCAATATGGAGGTCGGTGAACTTCCGCTGCTTGGAATTCTGGGATCTGGACACATCTGAACGGTACAGGATGTGAAGACATTACAAGGTAAGTATATATTAAGATAACCACCATCCCTCCCTCATTAACTGTGGCCACCACACTGTCTTTACGTATAAACAATATCCGTCAAATCATCTCCCCTTAACAACTATGGTTTATTCACTGTCCAAACTACACAATGTACCAGCAATATGAACTATGGCTTTCACCCTGTCCCCTCCCCACGCTGCCCCATCTCCATACTGTGCTCCCTTTTCACACTGTCCAACCTCCATAATGTGCCCTCACGCTGTCCTTCACATACTGCTCCCCATCCTCAAACTGACCTTCCTATTGTATACTGCCTCCCATACTTTGCCCTCACTTTATAATCTGAGTGAACACCCCTATTCCCCCTCCAACCGTTCAAGATAAAAGACTCTTGCATCTTAAGTTCAATTGTAGAGCACTTACCTTCTCTTTCGTCTTCACGTCCTTTGTGGTGCTCTATCACGCACAGCCTGCACCCCCATGCAACCCTCTATCTCACATAGCCTGTACCCCATGCACGCCCCTCTTACAGTCTGCACCCCTATATCTCACACACCCTGCACACCTCTACTCACAGCCTGTTCCCCCACGTACCCATCTCAGTCTGCACCCCATCTCACTAACTCGCATACACAGCACCACAATATCTCACACACCGTGCACCCCTCTATCCAACACATCTTGCACCCCCATGCACTCCTCTATCCCACACACCCTGGACCCCCATATCCCACATAGCCTGCACCCCTGTATCACACAGCCTGTAATCCCAAGCACCCCTCTCACAGTCTGCACCGGTATATATCTCACCGCTATATCTCACTAAGTCAAGCATCTTGCACTCCCTCACAGCCTTCTGTGTAACGTAACCTGCACCTCTCTATCTCAGGCACCGGGCACTCCAATGCACCCATCACACACACCCTGTACCCCAATACATACCTCTATCCCACACACCATGCACCCCCATATCCCACATAGCCTGCACCTCTCTACCTCACAGCAGCCTGTACCCTCACACACCTCTCTTGCAGTCAGCACTCCTCTATCTCACACCTTGCACCCCCATATCCCACACACCTTGCACCCCTCTATCTCACACAACCTGCACCCCCACGCACCCTCTGTCCCACACATCCTGCACGCCTCTATCTCACACTCCCTTCACTCTTCTATCTCACAGCCTGTATTCCTACTCTCCCTTCTCACAGTCTGCACCTCTCTATCTCACTAACTCAAGTACCCTGTACCTAATCACACCCCTCTAACGCACCCTGCACCCCCTCGCACCCCTCTATCTCACACACCCTGCACCCATGCACACACCTCTATCCCACACACCCTGGATTCCCATATCCCACATAGCCGGAACCCCTCAATCTCACAGCCTGTACCCTCCACGTACACTTCTCACAGTTTGTACCACTCTATTTCACTAACTCAAGCACCCTGCACCCCTCTATCTCATGCACCCTGCACCCCCTCTTCTATCTCACACACCTGCACCCTCTCGCACCCCTGTATATCACGCACCCTGCATGCCCCGCACACCTTTATCTAACGCACCCTGCACCCCCTTGCATCCCTCTATCTCATGTGAGTCGCCCGCCAGGGCCGTGGGGTACCCGGTACCGGGTCCGGTGTTCACAGGGGGGATGTCACGGTTGCGACCCGGTCCGTGGCCCTGGGCGCCCATGTAAAAGGGAAATTGAATAAAGTTTATGTTCGTGACGCAACCTGTGGTATTCGGTCAGTGAGGACCGACGTTGCTTTAAGGGGTCCTCTGGGGTCATGTTATGGCAGCTATATGGTATAACTTCCCACAGGTGAAGTATATCCCCAGGGCTCCCGGTGTGTAGATAGAAGATGGTGAATGGTGCAGTAAAGAATGAGGACACGTGTTTGCAGTCTCTTTACCTGGTTTACTGAAGACTTCGGAAAGCCACAGTCCAGGGCACCAGATCAGGTACAGGCAGGGTCCGACCGGCTTGGAAGCGAATCCAGAGTTCCCCTTTACCAGGTGGAGTTAAAAGCCTTCCTCTAGCGCGGTGGTGTTGTAGTCCTTTACTGCCTATGGCTTCTGATAAGGTCCTCACATTTCTTCTCTGTCCCCCATATAGGATAGGACTCAAACCCGTATGACAGGTGACTTGAGCCTTTTTACAGGGTCTCTATCATGACCCGGGCTCTATGCGTCACTGTGCCTCCTGGGTATTGAGGCGGATAGGTAACTTGCAGTTCAGCTGTCCTGCCGGTCTCTGCTGTAACAACAAAAAAGCGTGTGCACAGCTCTATATAATGGTGCCCAGGTAGGTTCCAAAACCTTAGTGATACGTATAATAAAACCTGGCACTCAACCTTTATAAAAGTGTTTTTTTTATTCCAAGTGAAAGTGCAGTAACAGCAAAACGTTTCGGTCATAAACACATGACCTTCATCAGTTACGTATGGTGATTGATGGTGAGATAAGTGTTTGCTCTGTTTAACAACCTGTAATGCTTAATGCCCTTTAAAGGAAGGCACTGATTATCGCGTTTCCGCGCGTTTTTTTTCTGCAGCATGTGCACTGCGGATTTCATTTCCCTAAGCTTTACATGGTACTGTAAATGCATGGGAAACCGCTGCGGATCCGCAGCTGCATAAACGCTGCGGATCCGCGTGCACATACCCTAAAAGGCAGCTCCCCATAGACTAACAGATCTTAAAAGTGGATGGCATTTCTCTAACCTCGTTCACACTGTGCTTTTTGTAACATTGTGTAATCAGACCTGCATTGCGTTTTTCAAACTTTTGAATTCAAATGTTGAAATATTTTCTTATCTCTATTACCCATCGGTTGCCCCCATTTCCCCCAGACTGTGTCCAGCGATCAGTTTCTTCATTTTCTAAACAGGACATTACATTTATCTTCTTTGATTCTCTTCTGAAAAGAGCTTGACTCAACTAGATCTGGGCTAAAAAGTCATTGTGGGTAAGCCCAACGCAGCAGCCCATGAGTCAGAGTTGTACAGTTATGGCTGCTCGGTGACCACAAAGTGCAATTTGGTTTATAAAAGATTGACGATGGTGATTAAACAGATAAAGAAGGAAAATATCTGTAAGTCAGCAGTTTAGAGGTTTAGACTGTATGGCAAAAAAGACACACCTGTAGATGTGAATGCTGACACGTCTAATATCAGTAATGTTATGTGGGCTAAGGTGCAGGTGCTCAACTTTACACAGTCACCGCAGGAGAAAATCAACTTCATATTAATAAAACGTTTTATTATCAGCTGTACATTGCATAAAGGTTATTGTGACCTGGGCGCCATATTGGCACACAGAATGTGGTAATTGGAGTGGAAGTCCATTTAGGCCCCCTCTATATCATTATATTAGGAAAACAAGGAACGAAGAACAGACCAAAACAGTCCCCACTACAGAAGATGGTGAGTACTAGAAATACCTTATTGAAACCAGGTAATAACAAGGGTGACAGAATAATGATAAAAGTTACTTGTAAAAGAAAAAAAAAAAAAAAATATATATATATATATATATATATACAGTATATATATATATATATATATACAGTATATATATATATATATATATATATATATATATATATATATATATATATATATATATATATATATATATATATATATAAGGACGCACGCCCAGGATGGTAAAGTCGTTCTGGAAGAAGAGCCAAAAAGGCTAGCACAATATAGCTATAGTCATCGTAGCAGTAGATACAATAAAGTGCATAGCCAAATCAAAACAGTAGCATATAGATGCAATAAAGATAAATAAGGTGCAAGTGCAGTAAGTCAGTGTATGTTAACCCCTTAGTGACAGAGCCAAATTTTTGAAATCTGACCAGTGTCATTTTATGTGGTAATAACTCTGCAACGCTTCAACACATCCCAGTGATTTTGAGACTGTTTTTTCATGACACATTATACTTTATGATAATGGTAAATTTAGGTCAATATGTTTTGTGTTTATTTATAAAAAGTATCAAAAATTGTAGAAAAATGTTAAAAAAATGTGCATTTTTCTAAATTTGAATGATTATCTCTAATCCAGATGGTCATACCACAGCAAACCATTAATAAATAACATTTCCTACATGTCGGCTTTACATCAGCACCATTTGTAAAATGTTATTTTGTTTTGTTAGCATTTTATGAGGTTTAAAAATGTAGAATCAATTTTTCATATTTTCAAGGAAATTTACAAAATTTCTTTTTTTAAGGACTTATCCATGTTTGAAGTGACTTTAGGGGTCCTATATATTAGAAACCCCCCAAAAGTGATACCATTTTAAAAACAGCACCCCCTGACATATTGAAAACTGCTGTCAGTTAGTTTGTTAACCCTTCAGGTGCTTTTCAGGAATTAATGCAAAGTGACATGACAGAAATGAAAATGTGTATTTTTACCACATAAATGCCTCTAACTTCTGAACAGATTACTAGAGCCGTCTGACTCTAAGGCCACTATTTGGTTGTGAATTGCCATGGCAAACATCAGGACCACACAATCATGATCTGAGGGCACCAATTTGGATAAAGAGGAAGAAGCCACACTCTGTTGACCATTTATAATGATGCAGTCACTATTGACAGCAGCATCTAAGGGGTTAAACAGATTTGGATGGTGCAAACACTGATCGTGGCTGATACAGCAAGTTGTCAGCTATAGTGTACAGCCGACAGCTGCTGGATTGTCACCTGTATGGGGAGGATATTCTCTTATATCTCAGGTCAGTTAAAAGACGTATTGGCTGTCATTAAGGGGTTAAACAACTTAGGAGAGGTCCATATGTTATAGGTATAGAGACATTAGAAAAAAATATTTATGTGAGACAGTGCTCATATTGTAATGGACCTATTATAGTGAGTCACCTAATAGTGTAAGCCATAATGTAATAGAATAATAAGAACAGTAGACATACGCTTACGCCTTCATCTCACATATATATTTTTTCTAATATCTCTATACCTATAACATATGGACCTCTCCTAAGTTGTTTAACATACACTGACTTACTGCTCTTACTCAATAAAGTATTTCTTGTAATCACCATCTTTTGTACTGGGACTGTTTTGGTCGGTTCGTCATTCCTTTTTTTCCTCATGTATTTTTACAGACTGTCCCCTTAACCTAATACAGTCCGGTCTGTTGGGTTACACTATTTACAATATAGATTATATTTAACACTTATGTATATCCATCAATAGACCCATTGCTTTTCCCTTGTCTCTTATATTAGACAGATTTTTATTTGAATTGCCCTATGCAGTGGTATAGGGTAAAGTACTGCGAAACACAGCTTTTGCTGGTGGCAGCAGCTGATCGCTGGTGGTAAGAGAGGCTGGATTTCATATATAGATCTTTGAATTGCAATGGGTAAAATTCCTCAAGAAAAAGAGCAAAATATCACAAAAAAGAGTAAGACTACCCAATGGTATGAGAGGATTCATCCACCAATGCACACCTCAATGTACGTTTCGCCAACGGCTTCATCTGGGGTGACAAAGTTGTTGGCAAATCGCACTTCAGGTGTGCATTGGTGAGTTTATCTTATCATACCACTGGGAATTTATACTCTTTTTTCTGATATTTTCTCTACCCCTGAACTTTTTTTGTTTGTAATTTATTTTGCTAACCTTATTTTGGTCTTTGGCATATATGTATAAAGGGACTTAAAATACTTTCATGAACTTCTTGTTTCTTTACTGATTTTCTATAGCCATCACAAAGGTATGTTACGATTTGGTGTACAATGTATAGATGAATTATCTGTACTTAACTGAAGTCACCCACCAGGCAGGTTTAAGTGAGATTGTTTCTGCAAGATGCATTAGTGATATTTTTGTTATCCTAATAAAGAGATCTTATGTTTATTCCATTGTGTGTAAAAATACATGTAAAATAAAAACCAGATTTTAAAAACAGGCCATTTTCCGATGACACATTCCCTTTTAAATGGTTTTCATCATTCTACATCTGGAAAGGTGCCCTTATCCTGTTGAGAAAAAGAAAACATTTTGAAAAACAATTCAGAAGCAAAACTATTTGAAAAGCCACAAAATGTTTTGCTGCACCAAGAATGTGTGATTCTTGGAGGTTTTCTCCAGTTTCAAGTAGCTCTTCCAAAATTGGCGGAGCTGGGGACGTGATAGGATGAGCGTCGCAACACCACCCATCAAATTCATCAATACTGCTGTTGTTTCTTATGCCAGAAATGTTATCCCAGTCCCTGACTGGAGTAACATTTCTGGAGAGGTGCACACCACTGGTAAGATGCACTGAATTCTTTAAGTGGAATCAGAGGCGTAGCTAGGGTTTTGGCTCAGGGGGGCCCAATCTTCTGAGTGGGCCCCTAACCAGGTAACCTTGATTACAACTCGGTGATGCGCCCTAATACTGGAGGAGAACCTCAGCAGATGACAGCGATGTTACTGAAAATAATCTACTATATAATTGTCTAAGGGTCACTTCCGTCTTTCTGTCTGTCCTTCTGTCTGTCCTTATTTCTGTCCCGGATATTCATTCGCTGATTGGTCTCGGCAGCTGCCTGTCATAGCTGCCGCGACCAATCAGCGATGGCCACAGTCCGATTAGTCCCTCCCTACTCCCCTGCAGTCAGTGCCAGCTCCATACTCCCCGCAGTCACCACTCACACAGGGTTAATGCCAGCGGTAACGGACCGCGTTATGCCGCGTGTAACTCACTCCGTTACCGCCGCTATTAACCCTGTGTCACCAAGTCTTTACTATTGACGCTGCCTATGCAGCGTCAATAGTAAAAGGATCTAATGTTAAAAATAATAAAAAAAAAAAAAATTATTATATACTCACCTTTCCCGCTCTTTGCGAAGCTCCGGTGACCTCTCCATGCAAGTGGCAGGTTCCGGTGCCAACGATGGTACGGGAGAAGGACCTGCCATGACGTCACGGTCATGTGACCGCGACGTCATCACACCCTGGGACCGGAAGCTGCCGCCTGCACCGCGCACAGGCGACAGAACTACAAGGCGCCCTCGGATCGGAAGGTGAGTATGTTTATTTTTTATTTTTTAACCTGTGACATACGTGGCTGGGCAATATAATATATTATGTCTTACAGCTGACGTCCTTTCTGATGGAGTCGTCACTTTTCCCGTCTTTTCCATCTGGCCCAGACCGACATGACAACTTCTTCCAGCTACAACTCGTCTGCAGAGAAAACAACAAAGGCACATTTCACTTCTCACATTCCAGCCATCACCATCTATTCCCAACCTGCAGAAACTCCTCATCCTGCTGATACCCCAATACTGAGCCGCTGCTGCCGTATGTGTCTCTATTACTGCCCCTGATACCCTAATATTGAGCCGCTGCTGCCGTATGTGTCCTTATTACTGCACCTGATACCCCAATACTGAGCCACTGCTGCCGTATGTGACCCTATTACTGCCCCTGATACCCCAATACTGAGCCGCTACTGCCGTATGTGTCCCTATTACTGCACCTGATACCCAATACTGAGCCACTGCTGCCGTATGTGACCCTATTACTGCACCTGATACCCCAATACTGAGCCACTGCTGCCATATGTGTCCCTATTACTGCACCTGATACCCCAATACTGAGCTGCTGCTGCCGTATGTGTCCCTATTACTGCCCCTGCTGTGTGGTTCTCTGTGCCCTCTAAATTCTAAAGCACCCTCTATAATATAGTAATGCCGGGTGCAAGTGCCCTAGAAAACAGTGCCCATATTTTGCCCCCTAGAAAGTAATATTGTCCTGTGTGCCCCTTTGATAGTCACAGTAACCTGAGTTCCCCTATAACAATAAGTGCCCACTTTACATTTAATAATGTCCCGAGTCTCCATTTAAAGCTCCACTATACACAGTATAATGCCCCTCACTGTATAGTACCACTCACACAGTATACTGACCCCTTAGTAGCCTCCAAACTGTTTGATTGCTCCAACACTGTACAAAGGCCCCACACTGTATGATGCCCCTCTAGATAGCCTCTATATAGTATAATGCACCCCCCATAGGCAGACTCTATAGCACAAGGCAGCACCCATAGGCAGACTCTGTAGTATAAAGCAGCACCCCTATAGGCAGACCCTGAAGTATAGGACAGCACCCCTATAGGGAGACCGTGTAGTATAAGGTAGCACCCCTATAGGCAGACCCTGTACTATAAGGCAGCACCCCCATAGGCAGACCCTGTACTATAAGGCTGCACCCCTACAGGCAGACCCTGTAGTATAAGACAGTACCCCCATAGGCAGACCCTGTAGTATAAGGCAGACCCCGTAGTATAAGGCAGACCCCTCATAGGCAGACCCTGTAGTATTAGGCAGACCCTGTTATATTAGGCAGACCCCCCCATAGGTAGACCCTGTAGTATTAGGCAGACCCCCCCCATAGGCAGTGTTAGGTGTCAAGTTCCCGCCTCTGCACAAGGGGAATCTCGAACCATCTCCACTGCGGTCTCCCATTCTTCTCCAGCCGCAGTGGAGTCTGCTCAGCGGAGACGTCGGTCCCAGCGTCTAGCTCAGGCTGATACTGGACGACTGGTTACTACGGCCCTTCCAGGCTCTGTCCTTGTAGCCAGCAATGTTCAGCAGTGAGCAGGTCTTTCTGGGACTAAGGCTACTTTCACATTAGCGCCGTGCACTGCTATGCGTCGTTTTGTAGGAAAAACGCATCCTGCAAAAGTGCTTGCAGGATGCGTTTTTTCTACATAGACTTGCATTAGCGACGCAGGGCGAAGCATTGACACACGTCGCAACCGTCGTGCGACGGTTGCGTCGGACCGTCTCCACCAAAAAATGTTGCATGTAACGTTTTTTGGTGCGTCATGCCCGTCTTTTCTGACCACGCATGCGCGGCCGGAACTCCGCCCCCGCCTCCCCGCACCTCACAATGGGGCAGCGGATGCGTTGAAAAACAGCATCCGCTGCCCCCGTTGTGCGGCGCTTTCACTGCTAGTGTCGGTACGTCGTAACGATGCAATTCGTCGTGCGTCGTACGACGCTAGTGTGAAAGTAGCCTTAGTTCTGCTTTTCACATACTGAGCATGCCCAGGGTAAAATCTCTCATTGGAGATCAAGGGTCACATGCTTAGATACTGCAGCAAATCCCATTGGTCCTCTAGGAAGGTCCTGAAGGTGCTCAACTTCTGTGGCAGCCTCCCATTGGTCCTTCTGGGAAGGTCCTGTACTTGCTGCAGCTATAAAAGGTTCGCATGACCGCACGGCCATGCGCTAGTGTATACTTGAAATTGTGTGTGTGTTGATGTGTGTAAATCGCTCATTAATCATCCCCTCCCTTGTGTATGACTGCTCGTGTAAGGTGGATGTTTGCTATCTAGCGCCCGACAGAGCCATCAGTACTAAACACACGATACATCGTCAATTGCTGTGACTGCCAGTGCGGCGCCGTGCGCTATTAGAGCGCTTTCCTATCCCAAGTCTGGGTGGTTAGTGGCGTCCGCCAAAGCAGCACCGCACGCACTCTTGTGCATTTAAATTATATTTTCAGTTACGCTGACACCCCAGTTGCGGTGTTGAGCGCAAGTGGTCTGAACGTACTCTAATCCTGTGTCTTGGGATAGAGTCCTGAGACTCCTTGCTTGCGCTCTTGGTGCGGTACCGCAGCCCTGTGACGCAACAGGGTATGCTTCCTTCACACAGGGTGAAGTTAACCCGTGTATCTACATTGTACTGCCATATAGTCCGTCATTACTCAGCAGCAGGTTCCATCTCTGCAAGGTGGACCCCGGGCAGCGAACGCACCTTATACCATCTCTCTTATAATTTGGTGCGTTCCGCTAGCCCTAACAGGCAGACCCTGTAGTATTAGGCAGACCACCCATAGGCAGACCCTGTAGTATTAGGCAGATCCCCCCCATAGGCAGATTCTGTAGTATAAGGCAGCACCCCTTAAAAAAATAAATACTCACCTCTTCTTCCTAGTTCCTGCTCTGAGCTCCGGCGCCGGGCAGTGACTCATTGCGCCCTCTGTCAGTGTCGCCGACTTCAGACGCTGACAGGGGGATGATGGGGGAAGGAGCGCAGTGCTCCTTCCCTCATCATTGCGGTCAGCTGTATCGGCTAAATGCTGGTACAGCTGACCCTGTGATGACAGGCGGGGGACCCACTGCTTGCACCGGACCCTCCCGCCTGCTCAGGGGCTCCATAGCGGCAGTGCAGGGACATCGATTCTCCCTGCTCTGCAGCAGAATGTAACTATCAGCGCACTGCACGTGCCGATACAGTTACAGTAGCATAGTTCCGGGTGGGCCCGCTCAGAGCACCGGCCCCGGGGCGCCCGCACCCCCTGCCCCCCGGTAGCTACGCTACTGAGTGGAATGCATCTCTTAATTCATTCAGAGCATGTATTTCCTGCATGTCCTTCATTAAGACTGGCGTACAAAATTTAATAGTCTTAATAAAGTCAGGGCTACTGTATTTTCAAGCAGCCAATCGTGCATGGACCACTCTATGAATTGTCTATTGAAGTGTTAATGACAGTGCAGGGCTCGTCCATCATTGCCAACTCCATAAATCTGGATTGACGCACCAGGGAACATCTACAACTGGCAGCTCAATTCATTCCTTCTTGGCCACTATCCTGCAACCAATGGAGAATGTGCCGCATTAGTCTCCTATTCCAGCAGGACTCACACCAACCCATGATTTATCACCTATCCAGTTGGCAGGTCATTTTCCTTGTAGACTGGAATACCCCATTAATACAGTGATTCATATTAACATTTCCATTAGAGATGGAATATTCCATTACAAATACAGAACATATTGTGTTTTAAGGCTATTTCCAGCCAAGACATTAATGGAACGTCCACAGGATGTGTCATAAATGTCTGAGAGATGCAGATTCCATCTCTGAGTTCTGCACACATGTGGAGAACGGTAAGGGAATAACCTACAGATCTCTGAGATTCCAACTGCTGGACCCCCAGCGATCTAAGGAACCAGGCTCTGCAGCCTTGTCTTGAATGAAGCAAGGGTGCGCACACTTGACCTCCACTCCATTTGTTGTCTAAGGAACTGCTTGAGAAAGCAAGGTCCTGTACTCAGCCATTTCCGGCAGTCCCATTGACAATGAATGACGTGGACACCATAAATGCTCACCTTCGCCTGATTCTTGGGATAGGTCTCACCCCCATGGTCAGACTCTAATTGTAATAGAAAGCTGTTAGAAGACATATGGGGCTTGGACGGATGGGTCAGAATGCCCATGCAGACCCCTGTTCACCCCCAAAAACGAATACAAAGAGCACCAGACTTGGACCATGGAATAATGGAAGAAGGTGGCCTGGTCATATTTCCATTACATCATGTGAATGACTGAGTGCATGTGTGTTGCTTACCTGGGGGAAGAGATGGCATAATGATGTGCTACTGGAAAAAGGCAAGAAAGCGAAGGCAGTGTGGTGCTCCGGGCAATGTTCTGCAGTCACAGCGTTGGCGTTCATGTAGATGTTACTTTGACATGGATCAGCTATCTAAATATTGATGCAGACGGAGTACACCCCTTCATGAGAACAATATCATCTAATAGCAATTTAAAAAATCATGCAAGTACAAGGGGGAATTCCTCATTACCTCAACACCGACTTATGGCGTCAAAATGTCTTAAAAATTTGGTGCAATGGGCTTATCATTAGCTCAATAATTGGCAAATAGTAAAACGCATTTCTTACTTTAAATCCATGAGTAATACAGTGTGAACATAGCATGGGCTTTACAGCATCTGGACACACATTTCATTACAATATTATATGATTCTTGTTTTCCTTTTGTGATAAGGAAGTGTCACCACCTGGTGGCAAGAAATACATACTGTTTGGCACCATCTATATTCGAAGAGTACTATCGGATTTTTTATCGGACCGATGTTACTCAATGGAGCAGTGCTGATGACCAATTTTTTTAACTGACACAGTCTGTTAGTGAAAATAATCGCAGCATGCAGTGATTTAGCTCCAGTACGATTTCCGCACTCTGACACAATGGAGAAGATGGAGGAATTTTGCTCTCCATCTTCTCCTCTGTATATTCCGATTCTCTCAAATGAGAGAATCTGAATACACTGTGAGAAGATGGAGAGCAAAATTTCTGACGCTCGGATCAAACTCTGATCATGGATTGATTGAAATGTCAATAACATAATTGACCCGAATCTCTCAATGAGACAATCAACAGTCGTGTGATCCTGCCCTAAGACCACGGCCATGTAACTGACATTCTCTCATCTGAGAGAATTGGGACGATAATGCCAATCACACTCTGATAACGCTATGGTCAGGGTCTGATCATGGTGCGATCTGATTTTTCCGGATGTGGAGGAGATGGGAAAAAAATGTCTCCATCTTTTCCATTTTGTCAGTACGTGAAAATCAGATGACACCAGGTCCACATTTTTTCATGGACCCATTGACTTACATGGCCAAGTTCGATCCGATTTACTGATGCAAGGCATACATGCTGTAACTTTTACCATAGACAGACTCGGTCTGAGCAAAAAAAATCAGACATGTGCACGACCCCATAGAATAACATTGGTCTGAGTGCAATTCGATGTTTTGTCAGATCGCACTAGGGCCGAAAGTAAAGTCGTGTGTACGAACCCTGTATGAATTAGTTTTGTTTTTCTTTTGCTATATTACCAATCCTGGTATGGTTTTCTATCCGCAGTTTCTATGGAGCGCTATGGCCCGTGTGCTATTGCCCATGAGAACTCATTATGCTATCGCACGCAGCGGGTTATATGTGGCCATCATGTCTGCCACGTGCAGGTCCCAGAGAGCAGCAATCACATGGTACACGTGACTTCCCCTGGATAAAAATTAGACATGGGGGTTCTGCCCAAATACAAGTGTGTGGCTCGGACCAGATCCTGACTGAGTGTAACACGAGACCCCTTGGTTAGACGCCGTTATCCGAGCCCCTCATGATGGGCACTGCTGCTCTCCTGCTAGGATCTTCCTTGGTTGGTTTATCAGTGGGAGATTTCGAGACAAAACGCCAAGTGGGAAACAGAGAAACATGAAACAAATATGGGATTTCCCAGACATCGGCCCTTTTCTTGAGCCAGGAGCATTTTTATTAAGAGTGCAGAATAATCTAGGAGCGGCTTCTTCTTTAAACTTTTTCTTCTATAAACTTGTATCTGAATAAAAAAAATAACCCCCCCCCCCAAAAAAAAAACCACATTAAAGTTTGTTGTTCTTTTTTACAAACCCCCAACCCAAAAAGCACCCACCAAATGAGCAGGGAGCGGAGGAACAGAAATGACAATGGAACATGGCTCTGTGAAGGCAGAAGGCCGAAGACCTCAGCCGGCCAGAGAGAGTCCATTTATGGACCGTGATACACGGACCGGCACCGGGTCCGGCCGCCCAAACTCCACAGCCTGGTTGGCTTATGTGAAGGTGACGAGTTTGGCCCAGGAGACCCCGAGGCCACTCCGCACTCCACAGCTGGGGCACGGACCGCGCTTCATGGCCATCTGGATGGGAAACGGAGGAATCACCGTCAGGGGGCATTGGTGACAGCAGGACAGGGCCCAAAGCGTGACTGAGCTGATGGAAGCCAAAGGGGGACGATGGCGGCAGAGCCACAACCTGCTGCTTCCAGGTGAAGGGCAGAATCACTTTCTGGGGCCTTCCCCAACCGGCACCTCATTTATCTAATACAATGGAACCCAAATATTCAGTGCAGACAATGTGTCCTGGGGTTTTCTCATTGTGTTTATTTCAGTTGCAGAATGAACAGTCATATTGCCAGCAGCAGTGAAGAGTACGGCGGCCGTAAGGTGTCAAAAAGTATCTACTCAAACCGAAAAATACACGTGTCTGTCCTCCATAAGCACAAGCTGAGGTCTGACAGCTCCAGCACACGAGACATCACGTGCTCGTGACATCATCAAAGGTCCTTTAGCTTAGTACGAGCAGTGTGTAGATTGGGCTCGTGCCCTCAACAAACATGGCTGCCCAGAGCAGTCATCACGTGATGTGACCACCGCACACGTGACCCTTGCGCTCTCGACCTTGTAAGTAGCTGCTGACAGATGCGGCTTCTCCTCCTAGAACATGGCGCTGTGCAGGACAGGGACGTGCCGGCTGCTGCTGGACGGAGGGGGCCGGCGCCTGAGGAAATGCCTAGTAATGCTGTGAGTATGAGAGGACGGGCGCTGCCACCTGCCGGGCACAGCCACCTGCCGGGCACAGCCACCTGCCGGGCACAGCCACCTGCCAGGCACAGTCCGCAGGAGCTGCCATCACTGACATGGCCGGCAGTTACACGTGCAGTGACTGGTACAGCCCGGAGCCGGCTGCCATCTCCGCAGGCACCGGAGACCCGGGATCTGACCCCTGTGGCCGCGGTCCGCCCTGCAGTTTGGGGGAAATCCATAGAGAATGTGTGGTGGTAGAACAGCGGCCTTTTTAATCTAATTTTTGCATTTTTTCCCCCACTTTACTGACATTTAACAGCGCTGCCCATCTGATGGAGGCCATGCCTGGTATTTCACCTCTGACCAATTTTCTGAATAGAACCAAGCTGCAGTGATGGGAAAGTCAGAGCGAAATGAGGCTGCGGTGCTCCAGGACCGGGACCACTGATGGAATCAGCCGACCGGGGGTGTCGGGGTGCTGAGGGCCAGCGTCACAGCTACTGCTGGTTATAGCTCCTTCCCCTTCATGACGTACTATTATGTCATGGTGCCGGGGTTGTGTGGGTAGCGATTTGGGTCATGTGCATTTTTGGCCTCCCATATATGTACTGCAACATGACCGCGAGGTGCCGATGGGTTTCCCTGGCTGCCGCCGTTGGGTTACTGAATGCCTCGCGTAGCTGCCATCTTAGGCTTCATATATACAGGAATACTGCAGTATATAGAACAAATAATCTCAGGTTAAAGTGCCCTAAAGGAATTGAAAAAGAAAAAGGTTTTACAAATCTTAAGTCTGAATGCACCCCTCTTTCTCCAGTTTATAAATAAAAAGTTTATACGAAGGAGGGGAGGAAAAACCCACACAAAAAAATCTGCAGTGGAACGTGTGAACCAATATGGGGGTGTGAACGATGGAATGTTTGTGAGATGATGGTGTGTGACGGGGGAGAATCCTGATGTTTTGGATTAATGAGAGATGAACCCCAGGCAGAGGTGTCCGGCCGCTGCTTCCTGCCCTCTCCCTGGTGACCACACATGCGCCCTCAGCCGACCCGAGCATGCACGTGTATGGGGACGCGGGATGAGTACCTGTCAGCCGAACTTCACGTACAATGATCTGATCATTATTAGGACGCGGCCCTCAGACATTTTATATAATTTATTCTGTAGAAATCGGACTGGCCGGCGGCTCTTCCGACCCAAGTGTGACAGCTGCATAAGAATACATGAAGCTCTCACGCTCGGCCCGGAGAGCCGCCAGCCAGTCCGAGCACTGTGGTCCGACCTCGGCCCGATTTATATGGCCGTCTGACTGAGCTCCTTTTGTAGCAAGTAACATTTGCTGCCATTGCCCACATTTCAGAATGAGAATTGTTTTGTCGGCTGCCATTGATAATAATACTAATATACACGTGTATGGGTCGTCAGTGCAGGTTTAGCCTCACATTGCCGGCTGAAGACTAGATGATGTGCAGAAGTCACAGCCACCTTCTTCTGTCTCCCCAGGTACCAGCCCTGCCACTTGTCGACTAACCAGAAGCCACAAGGCGTGCTCTCTCTGATCACTTCCAAAGCCAAACACCTCAATACAAGATATGAGCACTTTTTGGAAAGAAAGTTTCCTAACTTTTATATTTTGTACTCCACTTTTATGAAAGGTAAGTGTGGTGTGGACAATGGATGAATTGGATGGCCAACAGCTATTCATGCTGACCCCAATATACACATTTCTGTTGGGCAGCTGGGAGTAAGCTGTCGGCAGACACACTGGCATCAGGGTAGCTCTCCTAAGAGCATAAGAATTAGTGTTATTATGTGATATGTCTGATCCTTAATTCTGGCCACATCGTCTGTCGGGGAGGTCAGCACCCCCCCTTCACATAAGATGGTTGGACTGTATAGATATGAGATTAATAATCAGTGTCCAACCAAAGTTCTCTTAGATAAGAGACATTTAGAATATTACATTGTAAGTGTCTGAATGTTCCCACTCCACGTAGAAGGACAAGGGGTGGGCTCAAGCATTGGCCATTTATGACACTGGATTATTGCCTCATGCTGATCTCCCAATAAAAGCACTTTATATTGGCGTCATGTGGTTTGGATGCTTCTGCTGCTTTACAAAGCATTGAATACTGTGCATTATAAATCAGGTGACTTGTGTCGCACTGCGTAAAAGAGACTGATGTCTGAATTGTGGCCTTATACATTGTGCCTAATTCTGTATAGGCCTCTTTCAGATGTCTGTATTTTTCACATATGCAAAAATAAATGGTACCCGTGTCCTCAGTGTGCAGTCCAAGTGTCCATTATTACCATCAGTGTGTCATCAGTGTACGGGGTCCGTGTGTCCATTATTACCAGCGGTGTGTCATCAGTGTACATATATATGTGTGTGTGTGTATATATATATATATATATATATATATATATATATATATATATATATATATACACACTCACTCACTCACTCATGAAATATATTGTAAATGAATAAATACAAGAAAAAAGGTGACTGCTACACAAGGAAGTGAATGGCAGACCATCTGGGGTACTAGTAATATAAAACACCAGTTTGGAAATCAAAACAATAAAAGAATGTACAGTTAGGTCCATATATATTTGGACAGAGACAACATTTTTCTAATTTTGGTTATAGACATTACCACAATGAATTCTAAACAAAACAATTTAGATGCAGTTGAAGTTCAGACTTTCAGCTTTCATTTGAGGGTATCCACATTAAAATTGGATGAAGGGTTTAGGAGTTTCAGCTCCTTAACATGTGCCACCCTGTTTTTAAAGGGACCAAAAGTAATTGGACAATTGACTCCAAGGCTATTTCATGGACAGGTGTGGGCAATCCCTTCGTTATGTCATTCTCAATTAAGCAGATAAAAGGCCTGGAGTTGATTTGAGGTGTGGTGCTTGCATTTGGAAGGTTTTGCTGTGAAGTAAACATGCGGTCAAAGGAGCTCTCCATGAAGGTGAAACAAGCCATCCTTAAGCTGTGAAAACAGAAAAAACCCATCCGAGAAATTGCTACAATATTAGGAGTGGCAAAATCTACAGTTTGGTACATCCTGAGAAAGAAAGAAAGCACTGGTGAACTCATCAATGCAAAAAGACCTGGGCGCCCACGGAAGACAACAGTGGTGGAGGATAGAAGAATAATCTCCATGGTGAAGAGAAACCTCTTCACAACAGCCAACCAAGTGACCAACACTCTCCAGGAGGTCGGCGTATCAATATCCAAATCTACCATAAAGAGAAGACTGCATGAAAGTAAATACAGAGGGTTCACTGCACGGTGCAGCCACTCATAAGCATCAAGAATAAAAAGGCTAGACTGGACTTTGCTAAAAAACATCTAAAAAAGCCAGCACAGTTCTGGAAGAACATTCTTTGGACAGATGAAACCAAGATCAACCTCTACCAGAATGATGGAAAGAGAAAAGTATGGCGAAGGCGTAGTACAGGTCATGATCCAAAGCATACCACATCATCTGTAAAACACGGCGGAGGCAATGTGATGGCTTGGGCATGCATGGCTGCCAGTGGCACTGGGTCACTAGTGTTTATTGATGATGTGACACAGGACAGAAGCAGCCGAATGAATTCTGAGGTATTCAGAGCCATACTGTGTGCTCAGATCCAGCCAAATGCAGCAAAACTGATTGGCCGTCGTTTCATCCTACAGATAGACAATGACCCAAAACATAAAACCAAAGCAACCCAGGAGTTTATTAAAGCAAAGAAGTGGGATATTCTTGAATGGCCAAGTCAGTCACCTGATCTGAACCCAATTGAGCAGCATTTCACTTGTTAAAGACTAAACTTCAGACAGAAAGGCCCACAAACAAACAGCAACTGAAGACCACCGCAGTGAAGGCCTGGCAGAGCATCAAAAAGGAGGAAACACAGCGTCTGGTGATGTCCATGAGTTCAAGACTTCAGGCAGTCATTGCCAACAAAGGATTTTCAACCAAGTACTAGAAATGAACATTTTATTTACAATTATTTAATCTGTCCAATTACTTTTGGTCCCTTTAAAAACAGGGTGGCACATATTAAGGAGCTGAAACTCCTAAACCTTTCATCCAATTTTAATGTGGATACCCTCAAATGAAAGCTGAAAGTCTGAACTTCAACTGCATCTGAATTGTTTTGTTTAAAATTCATTGTGGTAATGTCTATAACCAAAATTAGAAAAATGTTGTCTCTGTCCAAATATATATGGACCTAACTGTATATTTCAATATAAAGATTAAAGCCAAGACATATGAATGTATATAAAAGAATGCCTTTATTTATTTTTTTGGCAAATGGAACTTCATAATGTGCCTGTACTTGGAAAGATTATTTAAAAATAAATATATTTTTTAACAATAACTTGATAACCGGACGGACAAAAATAAAAAAAATTAATTCATAAAAATTCATGTAGGACTTGGACCCCAATAGGCACAAAATACCCTCATATATCTAATGTATAAGTATATAACTACGTGCAAAAAAAGAGATTGTGCAAAAATGCAAAAGGGTGCAAACATGCGAGAAAATAAATATATAAATTATACCTAAATTATATCAGATCTATAAGAGGCTACATAGGACAATAGGCGGACGGCACCTCACCTGACGATGAGTATTGACCTGGATTCACATGTGTCAAACTCTGCAGTATATCTTCTGTAGAATACGATAGTGATGTATCGGCTATAGAATTATTGCGTGCATTAGCACTCGCTGGTATTTGTCATTTGGCATCAGGCTGATGTGGGATATATGATCTGGTCCATAGAGTGTTTATCAGAACACTGCATCAGTTGTGTTTTGTTTGGCAGACATCATTGATTTCAATGGGTGTAAATATGTCCCATAGTCTAGGTGGATGGTAATTGCAGAAACCTATGCGAAAGGACACTTGTTATAATACAGACTACGTGTGCATACTGCATTTTATTTCCATCAATAGCCTATTACATGTTCTCCAATTGTTTTTATTGCACGGTGTTGGGATTTAGGACTCCCTATGTTTAGGTGGATTTATGTATAGTGTACAGGGGTACCTTTAGTACATGATTGTGTGGGTAGAGGGACCCATTGGTATTTTAGGGTCAATTTAGGGACCCCAGGGTCAGCCGCCGTTGAGCGGGGGCGCTATAACGCTTCCCCTAGGGCGCCAACCCCCGCTGGTAGGCAGACTTCAGCATAGACTCTATTCGGGGAATGTTCCTCCCCCACACTAGTTTTTTCACGGTGTGTTTTTCGATTGTGGTTTGGTGCAGCCACAGGTTGGTGGCATTTTAACAAAATTTAATAAATATTCTTCTTTTGGGTTTTATATGATTCCTTATAAATTAGTACCCCATTCTACATATTTAATTTAAAATCCCAATAGGCACAAAATACCCTCATATATCTAATGTATAAGTATATAACTACGTGCAAAAACAGAGATGGTGCAAAAATGCGAAAAAATTAATATATAAATTATACCTAAATTATATCAGATATATAATAAGGTGCAGATGCGATGCAGTGAATAATTGCAATCAAATAAATCCAATTAAGGTAAAGTGATGTAGGTAATATACCTATCCCACATGTGCTATATACCAAAAACAAGGTATATGAAGAACTGTGATGTATATCTTATACTATTAAGAGTAAAAAAAAGGGGGGCTAATGTATATCTCATACCAATGAGGGTAAAGCCTTAATCAAAGATAAGGTGGTAAAAATATATATGCCAATGTCCTACGTGATAAGTGCACCAATAACAGGGTAAATGAAAATGGTACTATATACCTGCAACGTCCGTCCCTCCAAGTACAGCACACCCCGACGCGCGTTTCGGATAAATCCTTCATCGTTTCTCCATTCTGGATCATCAGGAGGCTGGATAATGATACTGCATGCTGATTGATTCAATCTCCTTTTATGCAAAAAGCGGCCCATCATGCCTTAGATTCACTTCCTTAGATCACTAGAGCTGCCCGATGTCTAGCTTCCTTTTTCATTAAATCACTGACCTTAGTCTTCCCTAAAATGGAGACCTGACCCTTGTATGAACAGAAAATGCCGCCAGTCTCCTCCTTGGTAGTTCCGCTGCTGTATCCCCTATGCCGCACCTGATACCATGCAAACCAAACCGGAAGTGAGTCATACATTGATATGTAACAAGCGCCCCTAATAGAGCACACCAAAAATATATGTTCATGGGCAGTAACGTCCTAGCTGGAACACAGTAGGCCGCTAACTACGGTTACATGAAAAAAAGAAGAGAATCAGTATACGGTCATTATTACCATCAGTGTACGGTCCGTGTGTCCATTATTACCAGCTGTGTGTCATCGGTGTACGGTCCGTGTGTCCATAATTACCATCAGTGTGTCATCGGTGTACGGTCCGTGTGTCCATTATTACCATCAGTATGTCATCAGTGTACGGTCCATGTGTCAATTATTACTATCAGTGTGTCATCGGTGTACCGTCCGTGTGTCCATTATTACCAGCTGTGTGTCATCGGTGTACGGTCCGTGTGTCCATTATTACCATCAGTGTGTCATCGGTGTACGGTCCGTGTGTCCATTATTACTATCAGTGTGTCATCAGTGTACGGTCCGTGTGTCCATTATTACCAGCGGTGTGTCATCAGTGTACGGTCCATGTGTCCATTGTTACCATCAGTGTGTCATCGGTGTACGGTCTGTGTGTCCATTATTACCAGCGGTGTGTCATCGGTGTACGGTCCGTGCGTCCATTATTACCATCTGTGTGTCATTGGTGTATGGTCCATGTGTCCATTGTTACTATCAGTGTGTCATCGGTGTACGGTCTGTGTGTCCATTATTACCATCAGTGTGTCATCGGTGTACGGTCCGTGTCCATTATTACCAGCTGTGTGTCATCGGTGTACGGTCCGTGTGTCCATTATTACCATCAGTGTGTCATCGGTGTACGGTCCGTGTGTCCATTATTACTATCAGTGTGTCATCGGTGTACGGTCCGTGTGTCCATTATTACCATCTGTGTGTCATTGGTGTATGGTCCATGTGTCCATTGTTACCATCAGTGTGTCATCGGTGTACGGTCTGTGTCCATTATTACCATCACTGTGTCATCAGTGTACGGTCCGTGTCCATTATTACCAGCTGTGTGTCATCGGTGTACGGTCCGTGTGTCCATTATTACCATCAGTGTGTCATCGGTGTACGGTCCGTGTGTCCATTATTACTATCAGTGTGTCATCGGTGTACGGTCCGTGTGTCCATTATTACCAGCGGTGTGTCATCAGTGTACGGTCCATGTGTCCATTATTACCATCAGTGTGTCATCAGTGTACGGTCCATGTGTCCATCATTACCATCTGTGTGTCATTGGTGTACGGTCCATGTGTCCATTATTACCATCTGTGTGTCATTGGTGTACGGTCCATGTGTCCATTGTTACCATTAGTGTTTCATCGGTGTACGGTCCGTGTGTCCATTATTACCATCAGTGTGTCATCAGTGTACGGTCCGTGTGTCCATTATTACCATCTGTGTGTCATTGGTGTACGGTCCATGTGTCCATTGTTACCATCAGTGTGTCATCGGTGTACGGTCTGTGTGTCCATTATTACCAGCGGTGTGTCATCGGTGTACGGTCCGTGTGTCCATTATTACCATCTGTGTGTCATTGGTGTATGGTCCATGTGTCCATTGTTACCATCAGTGTGTCATCGGTGTACGGTCTGTGTCCATTATTACCATCAGTGTGTCATCAGTGTACGGTCCGTGTCCATTATTACCATCAGTGTGTCATCGGTGTACGGTCTGTGTGTCCATTATTACCATCAGTGTCATCGGTGTACGGTTGGAATGATTTGGTGTGCATGCGGCATGTAAGGCCATGTTCACATTGGCCACTAACCAGACAAAACCCAAGATAAAACCACCATAAAGCAAATACCCTGCAGTGAATAAATAGCAATAGTGTATGAAAATTATATGAGGAGCTTAGTTAACATAATTTTAATAAAAAAACAAAACAAAAACGTATAAGCCATCCCACCACGTCATGGTGACCCTATTCAGGACGGTCCTAACCTCAAATATTAAAACCTTACCATTTGTCTAGTGACGTGCATGTGGATAAGAACTGAGACCTGGATAATGGACACCCAGGCATGGAGAACTACATGAATGCAATGTCTGGCTCAAAGAAAAGGCAGGCCACTAGGTACAAACCAACCGAAACAGAAAACCCAGAGAGATGAACTGGAATATAAGTTGGTATCATGCAGCGTGAAGGCGCAAGTTCACACTGGCCACTAAACAGGCAAAACCCAAGATAAAAACATAAGGTTTTAATACTAGAGGTTGACTGTCCCGGATAGGGTCACCGTGACACAGTGGCTTGTACTTTTTTTTTTTTTTAATCAAATTTTAATCAAAATGATGTTAACTAAGCACGCTATACTATTTTCATGCACTATTGGTGTTTACTTATTTACTGCAGGGCATTTATTTATGTTTTTCTTTGGGTTATGTACCACTAAATATCAGCTTTGGCACCCCTTGGCCGGTGATTCCTGCTGGAAAAGACTAAATCTTTTGCTATCTACATGTTGCAGGACTGCGAATGTTGTTGATGGACGGAAAAGAAGTCAGGCAGATAAGAGGGAAGATGACAAGTCAGGGTCTACAGTATCACCAGCTGCCTTACAGGGAGATGGAAAAACTGCGACAGGTGCGTTCATATACTGAATATTAGCATTTATTGCCAGTATTTGGCAGAATGGTTCTTGCTACAAATGAATCAGGACATTCAATGATTCAAGATCTGAACATTTGGCTACAAACTTGCCTTATCTGGATAAAATGCCCCTCATGTAAATCTACAGATGCTGATACCTTTTAGTGTTATCCATCTGGTTTAAGACTGAGAGACATAAAGGGGTTGTTCACCTTTAAGAACCCTTTCTTTCACCTAAAAGCATGTACTTTGGGCTATAAATAATTTTTGCTATTGGTTTCATTAAACATTTTGCCTGTTTGGCTTTTACAGTCTCGTAGTTTTCCTGCACGTTCTACATTGATGTGCTGATAAATCAGGTGAGAGGAGCTCAGAAGAGACAGATAAGTGATTGCCAGGCCGCCATAGCGGCTTACTGACACAATCTCCGTTAACTCATTCTGCAGCCAGTAATACAGTGCATCACATAGGCTATAAAAGGCAGATTGTGCAAACGTTTTAATGAAACCCAATTGCAAAAATGATTACGTGCATTTAAAAGAGCCATCATTTTATTTTTGTATTCAATAAGTCAATAGTACACATAGAAATAAGAAAATGTGTAACATATTTTATAAGCGAAATCTGCTTCTTTCTCCTCCCGGACTGATCTTTCTCAATTCACGGGTAAAATCTGTATTCAGTGAAGACAGAATATTTCCCATTCCTGAGATGACAGATGGTGCTCATAAAGCTGTATGGAGGAGCTAATGGCGGACACAGACGTTCTGAGCAAGTGTTCCTGAACTGACAGGTACAGTTCTCCGTAGAATATTAAGAGCACCAACTGTCATCTATCTCAGTAATGGGAAAATCTGTCTTCATTGAATACCTGTCAATTGAGAATGAATGGTCAGTCCAGGAGGAGAAAGAATAATATATTACAAAGTTTCTTATTTTCATGTGTACTATTGATTTATGGACAAAAAATTACAATGACTGTTACTTATTAACAGAAAAAATGTTCCGCTATCCAGGTTACTGATGATGTGTCCCTCCACATATATGGCAATGACTACACTTTTCTTCCTGTATATGTCCAAGTTGAAACTTGATGTGCAAAGATGGCCCAACTACTGGCCTCCCAATCCTTCCACCATAAATAATGACGGGGAAGAGTCGGGAGGCCCTCCTGTATATAATCGGCCAGTCCAGCCAACACGGGTAGGATTGGCAGGCTTCCCCTTATGTGTAAGTGTTCCTTTACGGTAGGAGATGTCCATAGATTGGTCATGTTGTATTCAGCATGCTCATTCTTTGTTTCCACTGGACATAAGTAGTGTCTGGCAGCTGCTTTCTCCAAAGTCCCCATTAAGAACACGATACCTCCGATTCATCAAAGCTTTCACAGCAAGTCTTGAAACGCTGCAAAATTTATGTTATGTAAAAATGTAGCTTCTTTTGCAGTTTTCATGTTAGATAGGAGTCTGAACAGGCCATCAAATAAATAAAAATGCCAAGGTTTTGTAGGCCAGAAATGCTACTCCAGTCACTGATGGGAGTAGCATTTCTGGCTCGGCTCATGCCACTTAGAAGAGGCAGCAAATTCGTTAAGCCGCTTGTACATCTTAATGAATTCAGCGCCTTGTACTCCAGCAAGATTGGCGTATGGCGAGCGTGTGCTACACCAGTCTTTTACAGACATTATCATCACTGTCCCCTTTAGGGCTCACAATCTAGGTTTCCTATCCGTATGATGTCTTTGGAGTGTGGGAGGAAACCGGAGAACCCGGAGGAAACCCACGCAAACACGAGGAGAACATACAGACTCCTTGTAGATGTTGTCCTTGGTGGGATTTGATCCCAGGAGCCCAGCGCTGCAGGTCTTCGGTGTTAACCACTGAGCCACCCTGCTGTCCATAAGTATTGATGACTCGGCTCCTATATGTGGAAGCGGGGTTAGTAGCTGTATGTCACACACACAATTCGCTGTCAGCCATAGATAGGTGTATGAGCACTTACATAGATGTGGGGACCATGAGCTGTGAAAATGCCAACTACGATATGTCACTGCAAGAGATGGTGGTCATATAAGTGATGCCGCCCCTGTGTGAATGACGCCTGACGGAATGGCATAGCTAGTCATTTGTTATATACAGCTGAAGAGAAAAATGTTATTTTATCCCAGCTTTTTGCAAACCGCTTTTGTATGTTCTCTCCGAATAGCCTTTGTCTGTCTCCCATAGTTCAGAAGAGATATTATTAAAGCAACGCCGGTGATGATCATTTCTATTCCACCATTTGCCAACTATCTGGTGTTTGTGTTAATGTAAGTATAACGCGCAGATGTTTAAATTCAGTGTATAGAAGAGCGCTGTATGGTGGGCTCGTGTCAGGGGCAAAAGCTCAATAATTGCAGTTCTTGATTACTATCACTAGGGAAATATGGTTGCTTTGTCCCTGGGGGGCTTCTTGCTGCAGAAGAGACTGTCCTCTCTGGTAGATTTATTTCTCTTTTCAGCCCAACGCGAATGGAACAAGGAAATGAAAGACCTGTTTGTTTTTTTTTTTGGCTGAATTTCTACATGAATGTTTGTTTCTTTTCTCTAGATACTGAAATGTTGTACAATGACATATGCATATTTTTTTTCTTGTTGTTGTGTTCTTATCATGTATTTGTAAATTTGGATTAAGGGAAAAATGTAACATTTGGATGGCATATTTTTATCTTTTTTGTGTGTGTTTTCCCTAGGTATTTTTTTCCTAGACAATTGCTGATCCGATACTTTTGGACTCCAAAACAGCAGGAGGAATTCTTGGAGATTTATCATAACAAGCGGAAAGATGTTTATGAAGACGTGTTAGACAGTCTGTTAGAATGTCTGAACTCTGTGCCTGAGCAGACTCTGCAGGATCAGATTCGCCAAGTGGTCGCGCAGGTAAGGTTTATTATTATTATTATTATTATTATTATTATTATTATTATTATTATTTATTTATATAGTACCATTAATTCCATGGTGCTGTACATGAGAAAGGGCTTACGTACAGAGTTATAGATATCGCTTACAGTAAACAAATTTACGATGACAAACTGGTGCAGAGGGGAGAGGACTCTGTCCTTGCGGACTTACATTCTACGGGGTAATAGGGAAGACACAGAAGGTCGGGGGTGCGGCAGCTCTGGTGGTGGTGAGGCGGCAGCTCGGGTGGTTGGTGAGGCGGCAGCTCGGGTGGTGGTGAGGTGGCAGAATAGTTATTGCAGGCTGTAGTTTTTCCTGAAGAGATTGGTTTTCAGGTTCCGTCTGAAGGATCCGAGGGTGGTGGATAATCGGACGTGTTGAGACGTGGAGTTCCAGAGGATGGGGGATATTCGGGAGAAATCTTGGAGGCGGTTGTGTGAGGAACGAATTAGTGTGGAAGAGAGTAGGAGGTCTTGGGAGGATTGAAGATTATGTGAGGGAAGATATTGGGAGATTAGTTCAGAGATATAGGGAGGGGACAGGTTGTGGATGGCTTTGTAGATCTGTGTTAGTAGTTTGAATTGGATTCGTTGGGGACTTGGGAGCCAGTGGAGGGATTTGCAGAGGGGAGAAGCAGGGGAGTAGCGAGGAGAGAGGTAGATTAGCTGGGCAGCAAAGTTGAGGGCAGACTGGAGCGGTGCAAGAGAGTTACCGGGGAGGCCACAGAGGAGGGTGTTGCAGTAATCGAGGCGGGAGATGATGAGGGCATGCACAAGAAGGTCGAGAAGGAGGAGGATGGAGAACTGTCTGTTAGCTTTGGCTGTGAGTAAGTCATTAGTAATTTTGGTCAGGGTAGTTTCGGTGGAGTGGTGAGGGCGGAAGCCAGATTGAAGGGTTAAGGAATAATGTTCACGCATGAGCAAGGCCAAAGTATTTGTGATCTTGCAGGCAGTTCATCACTTAGTAGCTCATTTTAAGATTTTTATCAGATTGCATAGTGTCCCGATGGTGCTGGGGAAACACGCACAAGGAAAATGCCAGCTCCCCTGTGCCTTAGTATCGGGGTATGGAGGTGGTGGGAGCACTTGTAACTTGGACAGTAGTGTTTGGCACAGCTGATCTTCCAATACTTTGCTTTACATCAGATTTTGGGCTGAATTAATGTCTCTTCACTTACGGAGCCGCCAGGTCTCTTTGCACTGTGTGTGCGCACTTCAGTCATCTTTGATCAGGCCCTTTCTGTTATTTTGAAGCCTCCTCCCTTCTTACCTTCAAGTTCACTATTACACTTGTGTTTTTATGTTTAATCTGGTTTTTATTGAAAAGAACTTCAAAACAAACAAGGAACAAAGGATTCAACAACATAAAAAGTATTGAGTACAAAAAGAAATCTCATGTACAACTGTATATCAAGACCTGTAACCAACAAGTCCCGAAATAGTATAACTTTCAGGTCAAAATCATTTTCAATCAAGTCCAACAAGATCTGAAAAGGAAAAAAATAAAAAACCGAGGCGGATGTAGGTATCCCCTGTCCAGCGAGATTGTATGACCTTTGGTGATACATATGAGGTATCCTCTGAAAGAGAGCGACCCAAACGAGGAGCTAGGTCACTCCAAGTAATAATGGTATAAACACGAACGGAAAGAATGAGACTAAGGGTACTGTCACACAGTGCCATTTTGATCGCTACGACGGCACGATCCGTGACGTCGCAGCGTCGTATGATTATCGCTCCAGCGTCGTAGACTGCGGTCACACGTTGCAATCACGGCGCTGGAGCGATGCCGAAGTCCCCGGGTAACCAGGGTAAACATCGGGTTACTAAGCGCAGGGCCGCGCTTAGTAACCCGATGTTTACCCTGGTTACCAGCGTAAACGTAAAAAAACCAAACAGTACATACTCACATTCCGGTGTCTGTCCCCCGGCGTCTCAGCTTCTCTGCACTGTGTAAGCACAGCGGCCGGAAAGCAGAGCGGTGACGTCAGACGTCACCGCTGTGCTCGCTTTCTGGCTGGCCGGCGCTCACAGTGCAGAGAAGCTGAGACGCCGGGGGACAGACACCGGAATGTGAGTGTGTACTGTTTGGTTTTTTTACGTTTACGCTGGTAACCACGGTAAACATCGGGTTACTAAGCGCGGCCCTGCGCTTAGTTACCCGATGTTTACCCTGGTTACAAGCGAACACATCGCTGGATCGCTGTCACACACAACGATCCAGCGATGTCAGCGGGAGATCAAGCGACGAAAGAAAGTTCCATACGATCTGCTACGACGTACGATTCTCAGCAGGGTCCCTGATCGCTGCTGCGTGTCAGACACTGCGATATCGTAACGATATCGCTAGAACGTCACGAATCGTACCGTCGTAGCGATCAAAATGGCACTGTGTGACAGTACCCTAAGAAGAGGAATATGGGGGAGGAGAGAGGATGAAAAAAAAGGGGGGAGGGGAAGGAACCATGGAGTCTGATATAGAAGGGGGCAACTTGCACCCCTATATTGACGTCCATCTAACCCGTATTGTTCAATCTATCTTCCTTATGACTTAGAAAAGAGGGATTGAAGGTCCTGAGAGTCCATAAACAAAATCCAAGGACTCCAGACCTGCAGATATTTCTCCATTGAACCGTTAACCTCAGCAGACAATTCCTCCATACTTTGAAGGCTGGTCATCTCCTTGACCCATTCAGACACATTAGGAGATTGGGAGGATTTCCAATGTCTCGGGATCACAGTGCGCGCAGCAGTTAAGCAGAATCTTAGGAGCCCCTTTTTCTGGAAGCGAAACGAGCCCGGGAGGATAGATAATAAACCACCTGGGGGGAGTTGGTCACCAAATGACCTAATGGCTTGATAAGCGGAAAAGACAGTATCCCAAAATGGCTTAATAAGCTTACATCCCCACCAAATGTATAGCATGGTACCTCTCTCTACTCCACAACGCCAGCACCTATCTCAGACGGAGGGAAAAGCGGCATGTAAGACATCAGGACAGCGATACCACCTGGTGAGAATTTTGTGATTCTTTTCCTGTGCGGCACAGGCAATAGAGAATTTTATGTGAATATACGAACGCCTTCCTCCACTCCGCCTCCGATATAGCAACTCCCAACTCACCCCGCCACCTCTCCACATACTTGGGGAACTTGTCTTTGGTATTTTGGTTCAAAAGAGCATATATTAAGGAGACAGCATGTGCAGGCGGCGACCCCAACAGGAAAAGCTTTTCAAACGGCGTAGGAAGGGAGGAGTATGAGCCTGCGCCCTCTGGAGACGAGAGGAAGGATTTTAGTTGGAGGTATTCCAACCAATCAGAAGGGCCCCCTCCCTCTAACGGCTGCACTGATTCGAAAGCGGGCATGGCCGAACCCTTGAGGACATGAAAGCATCTGGTATTGTCCCCTCTCTCCCCCCCAAGAAAACGATCCCTCTCCACCCCCGGGGGAAACTCCGGATTAGAGAAGAGAGGCGTAAGCGGTCCAGTGCCTAAGGACAGAGAGCCTCTGCGGGTCTCCAGATCCCATCCTCTAAGTGTATCTTTAAGGAGGTCAGCTTCAGAACTGAATTGACCTCTACTTTTAGGGCTGATCCAGGGAAGGTTACTTGAGCTATCTTGTTCTATTCCCACCCATTGTTTGTCTGAACTGTGGTACTGCCAGTCTAGCATGCGTGTCAATAGCGCTGCTCTGTGATACAATTTGAAATTCGGAAGACCCGCGCCGCCTGAGCCTTTGTGCCTATATAAAGTACCCATGCCGATTTGGGGACTACCACCCGCCCACACACAAATCTCAAGATGGCTGATTGGATTCTGGAAAAGAAAGAAGGAGGAGGAATTCGAGGAACTGTCTGGAAAATATACAGGAAACAAGGAAGTACATCCATTTTTATCGCATTTATACGGCCGAACCATGAGAGCTTCCGCTTATCATAGCTACCTAAGTCTTTCAAGGTCTTATCCAAAAGGGGTTGGAAGTTTAAAGAATATAGTTTAGTATGATCTGTCGGGATGGTTACTCCCAAGTATCTTAATGCTGTTTCCTGCCATTTAAAGGGAAAATTATCTTTAAGATGTTGAACTTCATCTCTAGATAAAGTTATATTAAGGGCCTCGGATTTAGAATAATTCACTTTAAAATTACTAAGATGGCCAAATGTCTCAAATTCTTTGACTATGGAGGGGAAGGAAATGCGAGGCTGTGATATAAACATGAGAAGGTCATCTGCATATAAGGCCGATTTACACTGACCTACCCCAACTAGAATACCGTGAATGCTGGGGTTCTTTCTAATGGCTATTGGCAGATGTTCCATTATCAATACATACAAGAGAGGGGACAGAGGACACCCCTGCCGTGTACCGTTGTTGATGTGGATAGGGGAGGACGGGAACCCATTAACCCTAACCCTAGCTGTAGGGCCCCTATATAGAGAGAGAATCTTCTCAATAAATTTGGTGCCCAGGCCCAATAGGTGCAAGGAAGCCGACATGAAGCTCCAACTGACCCGGTCGAAGGCCTTCTCTGCGTCAACCGAAAGCAAACACAACGGGAGTGATCTGGACCTCGCCCGAGCCATCAGGAGAAGAGTTTTATACGTATTATCGCTGGCATCTCGGCCCTTGACAAACCCTACTTGATCTGTATGAATAACCCCGGGTAACAAAGGTGCCAACCTATTAGCCAGGGCCTTCGAAAATATTTTGATGTCCACATTAATCAAAGAGATGGGCCTATAATTGGAAATTAACAATGGATCTTTCCCTGGTTTTGGTAAAACGCTGATGTGGGCCTCCAGGGACTGGGGCATGAATGGGGATCCCTCGGACACAGAACTTAAGACTTTTGTTAGGAAAGGGACAAGCTGTTCGCTAAATACCTTATAAAATTTTGGTGTGAACCCATCAGGCCGCCCTGGGCTCTTTCCCACAGGATTTGATTTAATAATGGCAGAAATCTCTTCCTCTGAAAAGTCCTCCTCCAGAGAGTCTGCGAGTTCAGGATGGACAGCTGGAAGGGTGTTTTGTCTGATATAGTCGTTTATTTTAAGGTGAAGAGATGAAGCTGACATGTCCCTGAATTGCCCCTTAATATTATAAACGTCACTATAATAAGCTCGAAAGGATTCGGTAATTTGGGTTGGATCCTGTGTGCGGGCCCCCCCGATCTGCATGATTTGTGGGATATAACTAAATAGTGTCCCTTCTGGGATGTAGCACCCTAGCCAATGCCCTGCCACATTTATCCGCATGTTCATACATAAATCGATGGAATCTGATTTTTTGACGGGAATATTTTTGATCCAGTAGGACCCTAAGCTCCTCCCTTGCTTTTAACAGGTCTGTGTACACAGAAGAGGATAAAGATTGTTTATGTGAGGATTCCAATGTATTAATCTGCTGGAGCAGACTGGAAATTAGAGAGGCCCTTTCTTTTTTCAATCTAGAGCCATGCTTTAATCAAAAGACCCCTTATAACACACTCAAGTGTTTCCCACTGGTTAGGAAGGGACGTCTGGTCATGTTCATGGATTTCTAGAAATTCTGAGATAGACTTCCTAATCTCCAAAGTGCATAGAGGGTTTAAGTAAGTTATCGTTGAGACGCCATGTCCATGGTCGATGAAGGCCATTTGGTGGGATAAGATGGAGAAACACCGGAGCATGGTCCGACCAGGCAATGTGACCAATAGAAGCCTGGGCTTGC
The DNA here is from genome assembly GCF_051348905.1 of Ranitomeya variabilis. Lineage (NCBI taxonomy): Eukaryota > Metazoa > Chordata > Amphibia > Anura > Dendrobatidae > Ranitomeya > Ranitomeya variabilis. The sequence goes on from NC_135234.1 coordinate 658,088,257, forward strand.
CAGGTCAGGGCATGCTGGCTTATTAACAGCATATCTATGCGGCTGTATGAAGAGTGAGTCGGGGAGTAATACGTATAGTCCCTATCCGTAGGATGCAGGACTCTCCAGGCGTAGGTTCTGAATCCTACGTTTAAAAGCATTGATACGTCTACGGGGCAGGAAATGACGCTGAGATGAAGTATCCACCTCCGGATGCAATCAGAGTCCCCTCCCTGAAATCCGACAGGAGCGACAGAATAGCGGAACAAGCTAAAGTCGGATCTTTATTGGGTAGGTACCAATTAGCTATGGTGAATACCATTGAGTTAATGCGAAGTTTTAGGAGAATGTACCTGCCTTCTGGGTCAATCCTAGAATCCAGGACTGAATGGACCAATGACTTATGTAGGGCTATTGAGACCCCTTTTGACTTTGAGTCGGGGTTAGGGCTGTGAAACCAAGAGCAATAATATCGATCCTTCAGGGTGGGGAGACAGCCAGCCTTGAAATGAGTCTCTTGGAGCAGGAGGATGTGAGTCCGCTTTTTATGCATATCATACAAGATCTGGGACCTTTTCTGAGGGACATTTATCCCTCGGGCGTTGATGGATCCTATGTTAATCCGTTCCATGGTAATGGTAAAGTACTTTATAAACAGAGGAGGAATAGGGAGAGAAAGAAGAAAAAGAGAAGCAAGAAGAAAAAAAAAAAAAGGGGAAAAAAAGGAAAATCAACAAATAAATAAAAAAAAAAAATTTATGGGAGGGGGAGGAAAGAAGAAGGGACAGAAGCAGACACAGGAGTGAGTAGAGGGAAGAGAAAGGAAAATATAAAAGATGAGTCAGCAGGGGAGAGAAAAAAAATGTAAGGGAAGAAAACATACAAACGTACTAACTAGGTTAGATACAAAAGAACATGTACCAAAGGATGTGCGAAGTGCACAAGTATTGTTGGGAAAATTGTTTAACGTCCAACAATGTGACGTGAATTCCCGGTGGGGACTATGCTTTCCATAGAGGGGCTCCCCTCACCAGGCCGAGACGACACCAGAGCTAAAACTGCCCCCTAAATGCCACCGCCCCCCCGTGTAAAAACCAAGGAGAACAGAGTATAGTCAAATAATCAGAATATAAGCCCCAGGACCCTCCCTCGCCCAAGACTATTATTAACCTGTTATCTATGTCTAGGGAAGGGGGAGAAGGTCAACAAGTCCCAGGGTAAAGAAAACCTTAATAACCTGATGCTGGTTACAAATAAAGATAACTGGAGCAACATTCCACAATCAGTATCTGAAAGCAAAACATGGACACATATTATTGCATATCAGAATAGTGCATTAATTTTGAAAGGAAATCAACCCCAGACCACAGATCTCAAGGAGGAGGGAAAGATTCCCGCCCCCTCCTGCCCCAGCGTTGGTTTAACCCGCCAAAGGCCTCCACTGGAATAGTAGGCCAGTCCATAATTTCAATCCGAGGGAGGTTCAAGGTTGATGTAAATGATGCAATGTCCGATGGGGACCTGAGGATATGCATGCGGCCCGCATGACGGACCTGCAAACGGAATGGAAACCCCCAGCTATACGGCAAGTTATGATCTCAAAGCAAATCCAAGAGAGGTCTCAATGCTCTTCTTCTTTGCAAAGTAAGGCGGGACAGGTCCGGTAGGATTAGAATCTTTGATCCTTGGAATAGAGCAAAGGATCCATCTCTGAGCCTCTGCAGGATGGCTTCTTTTTGTACATAGTGATGAATGCGGCATATCACGTCCCGTGGACGGTCTGGGTCAGATGCTCTGGGGCCAAGTGCTCTATGAGCTCTGTCCAATTCAATCTCCTTCTCAGGAGGCTCACCCAGAATTCTGTTGAAAATGCATTGCAATGTGTGAGAAAGATCTTTAGATTCTACTGACTCAGGTAGACCCCGTATCCTCAGATTATTGCGCCTTCCCCTGTTTTCTGCATCATTCTGGGCTTCTATCAGGTAGTGAAGCTGGCTGGAGTATATGTCTAGTGACTTCTGATGAGAAAGCATGTTCCTTTCAATATCTTGGATTCTGTTAGTATGGTCCTGGACCTGAGTATCTACTTGTTTAACTTCAGTGCGCAGAGTATTCAATTCTGACCTGCAAGCCTGCTCCAGCCGTGTTATGTATGTCTCCATGTCCTCTCTTGTAGGAATAGCTGTTAGCCTGGTTCGTAGCTGAGTCAGCTCTGCTACAACTCCTGAGGCTTGTATGGCAGAGGAATGTGTGTCCCTTCCCCAGGGATGAGCAGGAGAAGCAGCAGTCTCCTCCAAAGGGGAATTAGCTCCTGCTGCACCGCTGGGGATTGTAGTGCACCCTGGTGAAAGTGAGGGGGGAGGCAGTTCCTCAGAACACCCTTTCTGCCTCTGGGTCTCATCAAGGGTTAACCCCCACCCAGATTCTGCATGCCATGTCTGAGTCTGGCTAGAATGACCAGCTGCCATCAGTGTACCTTGTGCGTCCATGTCTGTGCTGTACCAGTCCTGGTCATCATTCATGGTGAAGGGAGACAGCAGCCCATCCCCCTGTGCTGTGCTCACAGGCTGCTTAGACGACCTCGTTTGAACTCTTGCAGCACTGAGTGATGGTATGGGAGCTGGAGTCTGTACAAGATCACGCTCTCCTTCTCTGGCTCTCACCTCGCTCTCCTGTAGCCCCAAGGCAGCTGCATAGCTGGAGGGGGCGGCGGCCATGTTTTTGCAACCCTTACTGGCCGGGGTTCCCAGAAGAAAGTTCTGTATGCCTCTGTTGCTGGATGAGAGGCTCTTGGATCTGCTGTAGGCTGATCTCCCCTTTCTCCTACAGCTCATGTTCTAAGCAAAACGCCCCTGGGAGTTCACAATCGGCTGATTCTCGGCCCGGAGAAGAGAGCTGAGGTGAAGTGTGTCCTCACTCCTCCATAGCCAGGCCACGCCCCCTAGACTTGTGTTTTTATATCAGAATTTGTAACTAGAGTTGAGTGTTTCCGAACACAGTCAATCACCAAATCCGCCATATCGATAACCTATTTGTGCTGAATTTATGTTTGACGATTGTTTCCAAACATGTTTGCTCATTTCTACTCCGATTGACTCCAATGGCGTTCGGCTGTGTTTGGCGAATATTGCAAAAACCATATTCGCCAGCGAACGTAATCCGAATATAGAATTAAGCGAATTTTTCAATTTGTAACCCTAAAATGCAAAAAAAAAAAGAAAATTGGCAATCTGTGTTCTGACCATTCTCCCTGTATGTTCTATTTTTGGTTTTGCCTCACAGGTCCTGATACAAGACACAGACCTGAAAACTTCCGTGTGAAAGTGGCTTTATTGTTATTTTTGGCTTGTACATGTTGTTTTCTCCTGCCCATAGCTCATTTTTTTTATTTTTTTTTTAAATTCTAGGTACAGCAAGGAATTCACCCAAAGGTCACAGATATTCAGGAGGTCAGAGCAGCTTTTTCAGGTCCACCTTTGTGCCTCAAAAGTCTTCATGTCCAGCAAATGGTAAGAAAAATAGTGTAGAAGGTTTTTTTTTTTTCCTTATCTAAACCCCAAATTATTACATTACATAATGTATATATAAAGGTTTTCTCCAGAGGGGTGACGTAAATTTAAAGGGCTTATCAAGGACTGCTTTATTTATTTTATTTTTTTTAATATGGGCCTAGGAACTAACAGGCAAGTAGTTACTAACTAGCCAACTACCTGACTGCTGTGCCCGGCGCCGATCTCTGCCGGCACAAGGCAGTCATAGACTGCATCTACCGGCTATTCAGCTGCTTCTGATGGCGTCACATTGACAGAGCAGCGGCTTCTGATGGCGTCACATTGACAGAGCAGCGGCTTCTGATGGCGTCACATTGACAGAGCAGCGGCTTGTTTTCCGCTCTGCACTGTTGACAGAGCATGACTGCTGATGTCATGCTGATTGACAGCCGGCTCTCCACTGCCTAAATGCAGGAAGTTGGCTGCCAATCAGCATGACGTCAATAGGAGTGATATGTTAGGCACAGAATGGTCAAAACCAAATTCTGTGCTACGTGGTAGAAGAGGCCCCCTGCAGCGTTCCCATATCGGCTCCTTTACAACAGCCCTGATAGATGTCATTCTGACCAAAACGTTGTCCTGTTTCATGTACAGATATCCTTTGCTGCACTAATAAATCACGTTTGATTAATTTGGAAGTACATTTGTGCCGTTGTGCTTATATATTATATTATAATCAGCGTGACATCTATAATCTGCATAACATTAGTTTCCCACACAAGCACATTTATCGCTCAGTCAAATGAATGTTATATAAAATGTTATATCTTAATTCTAGGGTTCTTGGCTAACGCTAGATCCATGGGATGTGACATAGTCCTGTAGCCATAGTATTGTCACACAGAGGTGCCCAGAAATGTGGCTGTAATAAGACCCCTGTCTCCATGCATTGTATTAGGCTTACATCCATTTACATGAATGGCCTAATGATAGCGCCACATTTACCCTGCAGCGGCCCATCAAGAGCAGTGTGTGCCTAGCCGCGGTTAGTGACGCCTGAGCCTCTTCTATTAGCTGAGGTTTTTTATGCAATTTCCCAATTTTTATAATTAAAAAAGCCTCTGAAAATAGATCTGTACGTTTTAAACAAAGATCATCAAAAAAAAATCTATGAAACAATGTATTAAATTTGTCGTCTTTTATTGCGCAAATGAAACCTGCAAAAATTGCATCCATAGAGCCTAAGGGTATGTACACACTTAGGTTTTTTTTTTTTTTTTAAGTTTTTACAGTGGAAACTGCGCCAACTCTCTACAAAACCTCCTCAAAAACATCCTAAGGCACTTGAAGTTTGTGCTCAGTTTCCTCTCCAAAATTCAGCCAATAGACTGGGTGTGCATGAAGCATAAAATTATGTTAGCAGTAAGTTGGTTTTTTTTGTTTTTTTTTTAATAATCTAGGCATTTTGAAGCAGTAGCTGCTTCAGGAAACACTCCTTTTTGGGGGGCTGGTTTTGAAAGAGTTTTTTTTTTTTTTGCAGCCTTTTGATTGGCTGCTGCCTAGTTTGGAGAGGTTTTCTTTGGATTCCACCTTTTTAAAAAAAAAAAAAAAAAGTGACATGCACCTTCCTTTCCCCCACTCTACCCCAAGGAGTTCAAGGGGGGAAAGCGCAGATGACTCTTCATACTAACAGCAAAGTGGATTTGCCATAAAAAAATTAAAAAAATTGAAGAGTCTTGCAAGAGTTTTTGAGGAGGATTTTGCAGCTGGTGTGCTCCAAAAAGGATCCTCAAAAAATCTGTGTGAACATACCCTTTGGGTCATTTCACATGCAGCATTGTTTTTCTTAACACAACTGCAGTTTTTTGTGCAGTTTTTTTTCCACTAAAGTCAGAGGTGGATTCAAAAGGAATGGGAAATATAAAGGAAGGACTTAAACATCAAAAACTGCAGAGACTCCATTCTAAAAGACTACCTACAAATAAACTAATAAACTGAAGCATATGCCAAGTAAAAAATCAAATTTTTTTTATTTAACAAATATTGACACATGAGTAAGGAAAATAATTTTCCCATATAGCTCTATTTAGATGCCCATATAGCTTATGGCTCTATGTAAAAACCTTTATGGCGCCTCACTACTCTTTTTGGTCATATCCATACTAAAAGAGCTATGCATGTAACCAGGGGTCCAGAATTAGAAAAATGTGGCTACATTTTATCCAGAAGCGGTGCTGCACCTTTCGTGGTGCGGTCATGTTGTCACCTCTTGTACAGCCCCCATGAAGCCCATTACTGCTTTAACTTTTTTTCCCCAGAAACAGCTTTTTTTTTTTTTACTATAAGCATATTAGGAATTCTCCAATGTTATTATCTAGTGATAAGCGATCGCGCACAGATAAGGTATTATCCGAGCATCCTTGGGGTCTAACAGAGTATTTTTGGCATGTGCAAAAAATGTGTTTGACATCCAGCCTTGGGAACTCGAACATCATAGAATCATAGAATGCCTCGAGTTGGAAGGGACCTCCTGGGTCATCGTGTCCAACCCCTTGCTCAATGCAGAATTCACTAAACCATCTCAGACAGATGTCTGTCCAGCCTCTGTTTGAAGACTTCCATTGAGGGAGATCTCACCACCTCTCGTGGCAGCCTGTTCCACTCATTGATCACCTTCACTGTCGTGTTTCCATGAAAATGTGTTTGGAGCTCACTGAAGTCCCTCAGATAACACATGAGCATGCTCTCATAACACCGTATCCAAGCACGTTCGCTCATCACTATTAGTAAGATTTCCTTCTATCCTTCTGCTTCTTCAGTTGTCACCGTTCCTTTATTGTGCCGGTCAGGCCTCGGAAAAGCCCTGTAGATGGAGACTGGATGGCAGCACATGGAGCCCCTGAGTTTCTATTTTTCAGATCTACATGTGCTGCCGTATGGTGTCTCCTTTCAACCTTGTATTACAGGAGTAATCTTCCCAAACAATGCTTCAAGGTCAGAATATCTCTGTAGGACAGCATCTGGCAGAAAAATGACATACAGTATTTTATTTTGTTTGATATAGAGAAAAATGACTTCCATATAAAATTGGAGGCAAAAATGGGTACAATGGGGCCCATAGACATATTAGGGTTATAATCGTCTCTCGTATATTTCCTGAGATCTCGCCATTGTCTTGCTCTACTATACTGCGGCCTCTGTTTCGCTCAGTGTAGCACATCAGGCGGTTTTCCTAAGGGGCCACAAAACCTGCATTGTTAGGGGGCTCTGGTAGAGTCCTGAGAAGTAGTGTCCTGTGCCGTTCTCTAATACAGTCCTTTGTCTGTGCAGAGAGCTTTGAGCCGTCTCATGTTCCTGACCCCGCACCTTCCAGCGTTTTTCCTTCAGCGTCGGCTCAGGTCGCACATTTTTGAAATTCATCACCTGGACAGTGCCCTGCTCCAATGTGGAGTGCGAGAACTCAGCGACGAGGAAATTAAGAAGGTGAGATGTGAAATAACAGATATCAATTCTTATTTTATAGTTCATTAAATTCCCTCTGGAAGTGTTGGGACTGGAAGAGATCACTGACGCAGAAAAAAAATTCTATAATTTTTTTCTTTACAATGGGGGATGGACAGAAATGCCTGAATTTCCCATCTCATAGCACAACCCAACCAAAATAACCTTTTTTACTTTTCTTGGTTTTACGGCCCATTCCTGGGGTTATTTGTGGCGCTGATTCAGAAAATGTCATTGCATAGAATGGACCGCACTAGCTCTAGTTTCTTACATGTGGTTGAATTGTCTAAAATTTTAGTCTGTTCTTTAGAAGATCTGTTCTGCAGAATTGGGAGGTCATAATAAGTAACATGGGAAATCTATGTATTTTAATCACCCACATTTTTTGTGTATCTTTTGTTTTGCAGCTATGACGACCTTCCTTTTCTATAATGTATACTGGCATAAAAATGTAGAGCTTAATTGTAACCCACCCACCTATCTGAGAGTTATCATACGGGTCTACTTTCAATTTTGTTTTGTTTCCCTCCTCTTTTTTTTTATTTTTAATTAAAATATCCAGGGTTTTTTTTTTTTTTTGGAGGAGCAGAATGAAAAGTGGTATATGTTTGTTTTTTTAAAAACTAGATCTAATAGGGGAAAATTCATGCCATTTTATGACTCAAATATTCCCAGAAACAGGTCTAACATTTGAGGCAGCAAAATTTGTGTTGGTCAGTGATAATGGGGCATATGTGTTTTTGGTTCTTTTTATCTCTTTTTATTGAATATTATCCAACATAACAAGGTTACATTATAGAACAAACATTATTTCTCATTGCTCATTAAATACTCCATGACACACATGTCAGGCACCAAATATCACGTTTTATCACAACAGAATATTCCTCATCACCTGGGGATTAATGGAAGTCAAAAAAGAATCAAACCAAGGCTTCCATACCTTATTACATTTTTCAGGACAGTATCTATTTTTATATACCACCCTCTCATAGGAAGCAGCAGTATTTACCATAATGACCCAGCATGAACTTTGTGGGGGTCTTCTATCTATTCATCTCATGGCGATAGCCTTCCAAGCCAAAAACAATGTTTCCCTGAGGAGAGAGCGAGGATAATGAACCAGGTCTCCTCATCAAGGATTCCTAATGAATACACCTTAAAGCAGATTGGTACAGGGGTTGGATTATCGCGATGAGGATAGCCATGACCTCTTTCTAGAAGTCTGCAATAAGAGCGCAGTACCACATCAGGTGTATAAAATCTGCCGCCTCTTCCCCACACTTATGGCAATCTGCGATGGTGGATCTACCATTTTATATAACCTGCTAGGAGTCAGGTAGCATTGATGGACTATATATATATATATATATATAATTGCCTGTGAAACCTACTGTGGGGATGTCAAGGCCTCGCTCCAATCCTCTGATAGGTTATTACTGTCTTCCCTTTGCCCTCAACCATGAATGATGATGAGGAGCATCTCCTGCTTAGTAACTTGGTGTATAAAAAGGAGACCAACCCCTTTTGGTCCCTAGATTTTTTTTTATATCCCAATCGGGGTTTGAGGCTGAGAGAATTTCCACACATTTCTGGGAACTGGGTATTTAGGACATGCCTTAGTTGGTTACCTAAAAAAAGCATTTCTGAGGGCTTGATAGGGCTGTTGACATTGGTCAAAAGAAACAAGAAGACCCTGGATATTTACCTGTGCCAGTGTCTTGACCCCTAAGTTCAACCAAAACTGAGCATCGTATATTGTGAAGGCTCGAACAGTATGCGGCATATATTTGATGTTCTCGCATGATCTTTGGATCGAGCTGTACACATGAAATCAATGTTGGCAAATTGCTATTTCTGCCTATTCCACCTTAAAAAAAAAAAAAAAAAAAAAAATGTAGATTGGCCGAGTTTACATTACAGAATTAATAGAGAAGCATCTGCACTACTAAGGAAAGTGCCGTAGTAGGATCCCACACCATGAAGTAATACAAAATAAACTAGGCACTCAACTTAAGGATGAATTTTTTTACTTTTAATGTAGTCAAGGCAAAACGTTTCGGCTGCATTTGTCCTTTATCAATTACTACAGAACAGAAAAAAAAAATCATTATTAAATTCATAATGAGAACAACAAAAATAAAGTATGTACAGAGATGGGTAATATTGGTCCGGGTCAGATAAATGTAATAGTACCAACATATAGAGGTCCGAAATACAATGCTCAACTTTATATCTCATTATATCAGTTAAAGGAGGAAAGAAGAAGAAACATACCAAACTATACAGGAGTGTCAGGGATTCATGGGAATCCTGGGGATTTTAGTGAGGCACGTCTCTATGGTGGAAAACAGATATAATTGCTATTATATGGTCAATAAGGGACAAATTCCCTATAGTGGGAAAGTGATATGTAAGATTGCCTACCGGTATGGTCAGTTTCACAAGAGTATGGGGCGTGTAAAGAGGAAAAACCCCAATGGTAAGCCTTTACTACATTAAAAGTCAAAAAATTCATCCTTATTATTTTGTATTACTACATTGCAGAATTGTCAGGCATTTCTACCAATATTCCCCCCTCTAGATCTTCTATCGGGACATTTGATAGGCCCCATACTCACGACATAATTTGCCAAACATATCGGGATTGATGACTTTTCTCTTGTGTATGGTCGGCTTTAAAGGCATTTCTTCATTGCAGTGTTATATATAGATATGCTGTAAGTAATCAGTGGGGTATCCATCCCTGGGTCTCACCAACTCCAGCAATGGTCAGCTGTGGTCCCATTTTTGCAATGGCCGAGCAGGCTGTGCATGCATGGCGTCTTCCTTTCTTATATGAATGAGAATTACAGAAACCACCACATAGCAGAAGACGTCATTTTCATTTCCCCAACACTCATGTAGCTTGCCATAGTTTTATGTATTTAGTCTTAGCATGTATGACTCAGACAGACAAACAGAAGTTCGGTGGCGGATCCTTTTCACCTAAATACCCTTTTATCTATAACTAGCTGTTTCCAGCCAGCTAACGCTCGGCATGCTCTTTGCTATCTAATTAACGCTGCTAGTGATTAAACTAAAGTAAATAATGACAACATTCAATAACGTTTACACAGGTGGTAAATTAACATAAAATGAAGTTAATAACAATAATAATTAAAAATCATCATAATACTAGTACATTTTATTCTCAGTGTAAAATCAAAAGCAAACTGGATTTGTGTGGTAATGTGTGAGGACGCAGCCTCGTGTGGTAATGTGTGGGGACGCAGCCTCATGTGGTAATGTGTGGGGACGCAGCCTCATGTGGTAATGTGTGGGGACGGAGCGTCGTGTGGTAATTTGGTGGGGGGGCGGGATTGTGTGTGGTAATGTGAGGGGACGCAGCCTCATGTGGTAATGTGTGGGGACGCAGCCTCGTATGGTAATGTGTGGGGACGGAGCGTCGTGTGGTAATGTGTGAGGACGGAGCCTCGTATGGTAATGTGGGGGGACGGAGCGTCGTGTGGTAATATGGTGGGGGTGCGGGATTGTGTGTGGTAATGTGAGGGGACGGAGCCTCGTGTGGGAATGTGTGAGGACGGAGCCTCGTATGGTAATGTGTGGGGACGGAGCGTCGTGTGGTAATGTGTGAGGACGGAGACTCGTATGGTAATGTGGGGGGACGGAGCGTCGTGTGGTAATATGGTGGGGGGGCGGGATTGTGTGTGGTAATGTGGTGGGGGGCGGGATTATGTGTGGTAATGTGGTGGGGGGCGGGATTATGTGTGGTAATGTGGTGGGGGCGGGATTATGTGTGGTAATGGGGGGCGGGAATATGTGTGTTAATGTGGTGGGGGGGCGGGATTGTGTGGTAATGTGGTGGGGGCGGGATTATGTGTGGTAATGTGGGTGGATTGTGTGTGGTAATGTGGGGGGCGGGATTATGTGTGGTAATGTGGGGGGCGGGATTATGTGTGGTAATGTGGTGGGGGGGCGGGATTGTGTGTGGTAATGTGGGGGCGGGATTATGTGTGGTAATGTGGGGGGATTGTGTGTGGTAATGTGGTGGGGGGGCGGGATTGTGTGTGGTAATGTGGTGGGGGCGGGATTTTGTGTAATAATGGGGTGGGGGGTGGGATTATGTGTGGTGATGTGTGGGAGGCGGAGCTACTCTGCAGGGGGTGGGATTAGCGAGCCATCACGATGCTATATATATATATATATATGTATGTATGTGTATATATATATATATATATATATATATATATATATATATATATATATATATATGTATGTGTATGTGTATATATATATATATATATATATATATATATATGTGTGTGTATGTATATATATATATATATATATATATATATATATATATATATATATATATATATATATATATATATATATATATGTGTATATATATACCGTATTTTCTGGTGTATAAGACGACCCCCAACTTTTCCATATAAAATATGGAATTTGGGATATGCCCGCTGTATGAGACGGGGGGTCATCTTATACGCCCAGTCATCTTATACGGCGTGTGGTTCCCAGGGTCTGAAGGAGAGGAGACTCTCCTTCAGGCCCTGGGATCCATATTCATGTTAAAAATAAAGAATAAAAATAAAAAATATGTATATACTCACCCCTCCGAGAAGCCTGGCTGTCACTGCTGCAAGCGTCTGCCTCCATTCCTAAGAATGGCAGAGCATGAAGGACCCTCGATGACGTCGCAGTCCTGTGATTGGTCCGTGACCGGTCACCTGACCGTGACGTCATCGAAGGTCCTTCACGCTCTGCAATTCTTAGGAACGGAGGCAGACGCTTGCAGCGGTGACAGCCAGGCTTCTCGGAGGGGTGAGTATATACATATTTTTTATTTTTATTCTTTATTTTATACATGAATATGGATCCCAGGGCCTGAAGGAGAGTTTCCTCTCCTTCAGACCCTGGGAACATCCAGGATCGCTCCCTGCACATGCCGTACCTGGCGTATAAGACGACCCCCGACTTTTGGGACAATTTTTAGGGGTTAAAAAGTCGTCTTATGCGCCGGAAAATACGGTAGATTGGCAAATTGAGCGCCTTATGTAATATAAGAAATACTCATTGATGGTAGCACATCGCACTGTGTAGCCCATGAGATGCGCTGCTCGCAATATGCAAACTGTATGGGAATAAACGATCATTTATGCAGAAGTCTGTCAGCATACAGTTTGCATTGGCCGGGGTAAAAGAGTCGCGTGCCAATCGGCTCTCAGATTGAGCCCTCGTTAATTGATTTCTTTGCTTTTCAGGCTTGTTATATCAGAGGGCTAAATTCCACTCACCTCAGTACAGAAGACTGTAGAAAATGGTTAAATTGCTGGATACAGCTATCAGAAAAATTGAAAGGTAAAACCTGTTAACCATCTAACCATTTTGGGGGATTTTTAAGTGAATGTATAACTTTGGTAGAATTACCGTGTATACTAGAAAGTTACCTTTACAAGCTGGAGCAATTCGGGTAATATGAGGCAAAAAAGATTTCCTTCAGCATCTTTGTCCAGTGACCTCTGTAATCTATCGATGGCGGAGTGCTCTGGTGACGGGCATGAGCACAGTACAATGGCGGAGTTCCCTGGTGACAGGCATGAGCACAGCACAATGGCGGAGTGCTCTGGTGACGGGCATGAGCACAGTACAATGGCGGAGTTCCCTGGTGACAGGCATGAGCACAGCAAAATAGCGGTGTGCTCTGGTGACGGCCATGAGCATAGCACAATGGCGGAGTTCCCTGGTGACGGGCATGAGCACAGCAAAATATTATTTATTATTTATTTATTATTATTTATTTATATAGCACCATTGATTCCATGGTGCTGTGCATGAGAAGGGGTTACATACAAGTTACAGATATCACTTACAGTAAACAAACTAACAATGACAGACTGATACAGAGGGGCGAGGACCCTGCCCTTGCGGGCTAAAGGTACCTTCACACGAAACGACTCTACAACGAGAACGACAACGATCTGATCGCTGCAGCGTCGCTGTTTACATCGCTGTAGAGATGTCAAACACAGCAGCTCCAGAACGACGCAGGAGCGATCCTGTGACGTAGCGGTGACGCACTTATCGTTCTCACAGGTCGTTAGCTCCATGTTTAACATTGCTGGCATCGTTGCTTTTGCTGTCAAACACGACGATACACGCCGATCTGACGACCAAATAAAGTTCTGGACTTCTAGCTCCGACCAGCGATATCACAGCAGGATCCAGATCGCTGCTGCGTGTCAAACACAACGATATCGCTATCCAGGACGCTGCAACGTCACGGATCGTTGTCGTTCTCGTTGTAAAGTCGTTTCGTGTGAAGGTACCTTTACATTCTGCAGGATTATGGGGAAGGAGACAGTAGGTTGGGGGTTGCAGGAGCTCCGGTGTTGGTGAGGCGGTAGCTTCGGTAGTGATGAGGAGGCAGCGGGGTCAGTGCAGGCTGTAGGCTTTCCTGAAGAGATGAGTTTTCAGGTTCCGTCTGAAGGATCTGAATGTGGTTGATAGTCGGACGTGTTGGGGCAGAGAATTCCAGAGGATGGGGGATATTCGGGAGAAGTCTTGGAGGCGATTGGATGAGGAGCGAATAAGTGTGGAGGAGAGAAGGAGGTCTTGGGAGGACCGGAGATTACGTGAGGGAAGATATCGGGAGATTAGTTCAGAGATATATGGAGGAGACAGGTTATGGATGGCTTTGTAGGTCAGTATTAGTAATTTGAACTGGATACGCTGAAGGAATGGGAGCCAGTGAAGAGATTTGCAGAGGGGGGAAGCGGAGGAGTAGCGAGGAGAGAGATGGATTAGTCGGGCAGCAGAGTTAAGGATGGACTGGAGAGGTGCAAGGGTGTTAGCAGGGAGGCCGCAGAAAAGGATGTTGCAGTAGTCAAGGCGTGAGATGATGAGGGCATGCACAAGCATTTTAGTAGATTGAAGGTTGAGGAAAAGGACGGATTCTGGAGATATTTTTGAGCTGTAGGCGACAGGAGGTGGAAAGAGCTTGGATGTGCGGTTTGAAGGACAGGGCAGAGTCGAAGGTTACTCCGAGGCAGCTGACTTCTGGTACGGGGGAAAGCATTATGTCATTGATTGCGATAGATAGGTCAGGTAAGGAAGATCTGTGGGATGGAGGAAAGATGATGAGTTCAGATTTGTCCACATTGAGTTTGAGGAAGCGAGAGGAGAAGGAGGAGGATATGGCTGATAGGCACTCTGGCCCAGACGTCACCGCTCTGCTGTCCAGAATCCCTGAGAGGTAGATCTGAGTGTCATCAGCATAGAGGTGGTACTGGAATCCATGGGACTTTGAGTTGTCCCAAGCCAAGTGTATAGATTGAGAAGAGTAGGGGTCCTAGAACAGAGCCTTGGTGGACTCCAACAGAGAGAGGGTGGGATGAGGAGGTAGTGTGGGACTGGGAGACGCTGAATGTGCGGTTGGAAAGGTACGAGGCGATCCAGGATAGGGCGAGGTCTTTGATGCCAAAGGAGGAGAGGATCTGTAGTAGGAGGCAGTGGTCAACTGTGTCGAAAGCAGAGGACAGGTCTAGAAGGAGGAGTACAGAGTATTGTCCAGTAGCTTTGGCGGTAAGTAGGTCGTTAGTGATTTTGGTCAGGGCAGTCTCAGTTGAGTGATGGGGGCGGAAACCAGATTGTAGATTGTCGAACAACGAGTTAGATGAGAGGTGGGAGGAAAGTTCAGCAAGGACGTGCTGCTCCAGGAGTTTGGAAGCGAATGGTAGCAGCTGCATCTTCATTCCTACTGGTAGTATTCAGGGTTCAGTCACGGGGGTGGCACCGGCGCGGTTTTAGTCTCCGCTCAGTGTGTAGAGTGCAGCAGCTGTAACCATGTCCTGGCACTGACTGACAACTGGCCCTAATGCTGAGCTGCTGTCAGTCAGTGCGGGGGATGAGGTTACAGCTGCCGCTCTCTATAAACAGATCGGTGACTAAAACCGCACCAGTGCCGCCCCCGTGACTGAACCCTGAATACTACCGGTAGGAATAAAGTTAATTTCCTCCTGGCAGCGGGGTTCTAATTACGGGCGACTGGCAGGTTCAGAACGCTCTTAACCCCAAATCTGCAGGTTAATAACGGGGTTTTTTTTCACATGATGGGTTCCCTTTAACCACCCAAGACCATAAATATTTATATTTTGCACAGTGAATGGTGTTGAGTAGAGTTGGTGTTAAACATTTCGCAGGACTGAGTACAGTAGCCATGTGAGTAATCTGTGGTTGCTGGACAGGAGTCCTTAGAACTGTCTGCTACCTCCCATCGTTCATGGGTCTTCTTCTGATTAGCCGGCCTGGTGCAATGTCATGCACATGTGATGGCCACGTTCACACATTCAGTAGTCGGTCAGTATTTTACCTCAGTATTTGTAAGCTAAAACCAGGAGTGGGTGATAAATACAGAAGTGGTGCATATGTTTCTATTATACTTTTCCTCTGATTGTTCCACTCTTGATTCTGGCTTACAAATACTGAGGTAAAAAACTGACCAAATACTGAGCATGTGAACATGGCCTAAATGAAGAGTCAACAATGACTGGGAAAAACCTTTTTAACATTGAATACGTGTTGTGACCAATGGGACATGGCAGTCATTTTAGTTGTATCACAGAGGTAACGATTACTGTAAACTTTTCTGGATCATATTGATTATTGTTCTAACCAAATTGAGGCTGTGTGTTCAGCTGAACAATTTGCTGGATCCAGAGGTGTAGTTAGGGGTTCATCTCAGGGGACACATCTGAGTGGTCATCTAACCAAGGTAAACATGTTTACAACCATGGTGGCGTTCTGTACTTGTGGGTATAGAGGAACCTCCTGATGTTACTGGCGAATAACTATATCAAGGCTGATATTATAATGGCAGATATCAGTGCTGCAGAACATGTAAGAGACTACAGTACAGTTACAGACAGTGACTTACAGATGATGTTCTTTGTGATGGAGGAGTTCACTTTTTCCGTCTTTTCCATCTGGATCAGACCGACATGACAACTTCTCCGGCCAGAGATTACAACAAAGGCACATCTGACTTCTTGCATTTCAGGCACTATCCCCATCTATCCCCAACCTGCACAAATTTCTTATTCCACTGATACCCCCTCAATGCTGATCCGCTGCTGCCGGATAAAAAAAAAGTCGCACACAGACCCCCACGCAATATGATAGCCCCCCAAATCCCCAATACATTATAATCTACCTCACACAGTGTGATTTCCCACAGGTCCAAACATAGAAAATAATGTCCCCAACAGCTCTACACACTTTATGATCTCCCATGATTACGCACAGCATGATGCTCCCACAGTATGATCCACCCATAGCCCCCCACACACATCATGATGGACCCACACTGTATAAGGCCCCCACACATTGTATGATCCCCACATAGTACTTGTAGTAGGGACAGTGGGTGCATCATACTGACAAGGTAAAAAAACACCAAATATTTACATAACCCCCGATATTGGTGAGTCCGCTGGCACTGTAAGAGTCATGGACTTTGACGTTCTGTAGGCCGCAGGCCTAAAATCACCTCCGGTATGCAGAGCAGAGGCTGGTAGAGCAGGGAGACCATGTTTCTCCGCTTTACTGCAAGGCTGAACTGTATGGGTGCTCTTGACATGCCGATACTGTTGGAGGCTGTCGCTCTGGGTGGGTCTCTCTCTGTGAATCTGCGGAGCCTCCTACCCACTCCCTGTAAGCTTTTTGGCATTTTTTAACCATTTAGGGCCATTTTCTATCAGTGTTCTGGACCAGATATTGATCAGTGTTTAGTCAGCACTTCCATTTTTGCCATCGGGTTTTCTCGTATGCAACTATTGGGGGTTTTTCAAGCTTCTCCTAAGAAACAGTCAGGGATAGACAAACAATTTGATGTCATCCATGTGCTATCCAAGATTTTCACGGGCCCATAGACTTTCATGGTTGCGTTTGATCCGTGACTTGGATCTAAAACACTGAAACTGTTAGACTGTATTTTTTTTTGCAATAAACATACACAGTGTCAAAAACTCATCTTGGGCACTTAACCCAAGGCTTTATACTGCTATCATCCTAAGTATTTACTTCTGTGTACTTTCTTTTCCAGAGTCTGAGGCATCGCTATTATTGCACAGCATGGTCCTACTCTCTGCCAACTACCTCCAGTCCGTAGAGAAGTGAATGTGAAGTAATAGACAGTAGGCTCCGACTTCTATTCTGCCTCGTCTTACCAGCTCTGGGCCCGAGGACTTGGTGTCCTGAACACTTGTAAAGCATGCACTATTGAAAGGTCCCTTTCTTTCAGGACTTAGTGGGTTATGTAAACCGTCCTTTTCTCAGAAGACTTGTTTCGCACCAGTATGTTTTAAAGTCTTTTGTGTGAAATAATTCCTATCCTGGAGAAATGTGGAAAAAACAAAGTGGTCATATTGGGGCCATATCATTAAGGAAGAATGTAGCCCTGAAGATACCCCTGCCTTTTTATGTACATTTATAGTGGTTATCTAGGATAAGGAAAAAAGAAAAAAAAGATCTGCTTTTATTATTCATGTGAATGTCTGCAATCCCAGACAGCACCCTTGAATACCAGTGGCGCTGTTTCAATCTAAAAAAGACACGTTTTTTTTTTAATTGCTAAAGAACTCATTTAAAGAGGACCTTTAATTCCTTGCAACATGTTATTTTAGTGGCTACTTGTATTCCCAGATGAAGTAACTATTCTGGATCTTCTTATGCTGTTCTTTTCCTCTGCCGGTTCTCTTAGAAATGTATGAATCGTTCAACATTACATAAGTTTAATAACTAATTCAGACACATGGTTGTGTAGAAACGACTGCCAGAGCTAAAACTGCAGCCCAGGACCTCGGGGGAAGGATCAGCTGGAGTCAGCAGTTGGTGGGCGTGTCCCTGCATAATTTGATTGGTCAGTGTCAGACACTTTCAGGACACACCCCTTTTACAAGGGGGAATAGTAACACCCAGTTGTCACATTATTCAGGAATAACAGAGTAACAGCACAAAATTCAACAGTTTTAAGAAAAGATTTTATAGAATTGTTATTTAATGAGGAATACAACTATTTACTAAAACAGATGTTCGGTGACACGTCCTCTTTAGGAAAGGACCAATTTGCTTTGTAGGTGCTGGTAATGTACTGTTATAAGAGTATGCTACTGAAAAAATGTATGATGGGTCTGTATGTTTTACCGTTCATTAGATGGAGGTATTATATAGTACTGTTTAATTTGTACTCAACTGTGTATTGAACCATTTTGACCATTCAGCAGAGGCAGTGGGAGTTTCCAGATCCTGCAGCTTCTTCCCTGTAGGCACTTTCTGCAAACCACTTGTGTACAAAATTGTATTTTTTATTTGTGTTTTTATCTATTCACAATTTGCTTGTATATATTTTACTTCTTTGTTCATGCAGTGGAACTGTAAGTATAAAAATGATAAAGGAGCTTTTAAGACGAATACTATTATTTTGTAAGCTTCTTTTCATTTAATTGTAACATTTGATTGTGGTTTTTTTTTTTTTTTTTTTTTTTTTTTTGGGGGGGGGGGGGGGCTGGGGGTGTTTCAAGTTTCTGTGGTGAATTGTAAAGTTTGATCTGTGAAAGCCATAATGCAGGCATTATGGGGATGTGTCAAAAATGATCATTAAAATGTATCTTAGTCCAGAGCCTCTCACATAGCCAAATCAGATCTCATACTTTGCACTGACGAGGGGCAATACCCAGATACCCAGAAACTGAGATTCTGATTTGGCTTTTGTCCTAAGTCACATTTCAAGGCTCGTTAGAGGGTCATTAGTGACTTGTAGGTGGAGCTATAGAGTTCTGAAGAGGCAATATACATATTCACACAAACATCTCATGTTAAGTCCCCTTGAAAGGAAAATTAGTCCGTTGTCCCTGATATTTCTTTTTAGTTATTAGTTGTATTAGCCATGAAATAATGATGATGCTTGGGCAACTTTTCCTAGAATTGTGTTTTGATACTCCTCTTATGTCTTCTGGAACACATTCACAACTGCGTATTACAACTCCATTTTTAAATGATGTTTCCTTAGTGTGGCACTGTCACCACCGTGTGATCATTGTCAACCGGACATCTCCCTACAAACAATGTTCTGTCAATTCATTGATTTACAGGAATAACGGAGGGATATCACAGCATAGAGTTCTACAAAAAGATTCCAGAATTGTTACTTTATAGGACATACAAGCAATGACTAGTGGCCCCATAAGCATTAGATGACAGTCAGATAAATATGACAATTATTTGATTTGTATTGGTCCTCCTGACAGATTATGTTGGGGAAGATGAGGATCGGGTATGTGAAGTGACCATGTCATCCTTTCTGCCTTCAGAGTTTGTGAAGCTGTAGTCCCCTGCACTTCTGTAGCTCTGAGATCCCTTTAATAGGAATGCGAATTGTCTCTTAAAGAAAGTTTTGGAGTCTTCTGCGGGTTCTTTTAAGCCAATCATTTCAGCAACATGTACAGCCAGGTCCTTGCTGGTATGCCTGGATCAATTGGAAAGCCAGCTAAAAAATAAAGCCGCAAGGGAAAATATCCTAACCGCTATCCCTGTGATGCACAGGGCAGCAATGTGGTCCTCACCTTGCACCTTCTACAGGTGGGATTTGGGGTCTTCTGCTGATTTTTCCTTTGGGAGAAAGGTTCTACAAGCTGTAGTTCCATCATAAGTTTAAAGTTTCTCTGTGGCTGCTGTCATGGGTGATAGGAAAAGACGGAGTTACTTACCAGTAATGGGATTCTCCACAACCAATCACAGCACCCTTATGTTCCCTCAAGTCACTGGGAGTGGGTGATCTCTTTGTATGTGAATCCATCACCGTGAAGGAAACAGTTATGGCCAAAAGTGTTGGCACCCTTGAAATTGTTCAAGAAAATTAAATATTTCTTCCAGAAAATTATTGCAATTACACATATTTTGTTATACACGTTTATTTCCTTTGTGTGTATTGGGACAATACAAAAAAAGGCAAATTGAACATAGTTTCGCACAAAACCCCAAAAATGGGACGGATAAAATTGTTGGCACCCTCAGCATAACATTTGATTGCATATTTTTTTTAAATAAATAACTGCAATCAATTGCTTCCTATAATCATCAACAAGCTTCTTATAAATCTCAACTAGAATTTTGGACCAGTCTTCTTCTGCAAACTGCTACAGGCCTCTCATATTTGAAGGACGCCTTCTCCCATTAGCAATTTCAAGATCTGTCCACAGTTGTTCAATGGGATTTTGATCCAGATTCATTGCTGGCCATGTCCGAACTCTTCAGCACTTTGTTTCCATCTATTTCTGGGGGCTGGAAGAACCATGACCTAAGATACAAATCCAGCTTTCTGACACTGGCCACTACATTGTGACCCAAAATCCTTTAGTAATCTTCAGATTTCATGATGTACACAGTCAAGGCACCCAGTGCCAGAGGTAGCAAAACAACCCCAAAACATCTTTGATCCTCTACCATATTTGACTGTAGGTACTGTGTTCTTTTCTTTGTATGCCTCATTCTGTTTCCGGTAAAAAGTAGAATTATGTGCCTTATCACAAAGCTCAGTGTTGGTCTCATCTGTCCACAAGACCTTTTCCCCAGAAGGATTTTGGCTTACTCGCATACAATTTGGCAAACTGCAGTCTAACTTTTTTTATGTCTGTGTCAGCAGTGGGGTCCACCTGGGATTCCCGCCATAGCGTTCATTTACCGTAATTCTCCGATTGAATAGTTTGCACTGACACTGATACTGATACAGCCTGAGCCTGCAGGACAGCTTGAATTTTTTTCGAACTTGATTGGAACTGCTTATCCACGATCCGGACTATCCTACTTTTCAACCTTTCATCAGTTTTTTTTTTTCCGCTGTCCATGTCCAGAGAGATTAGCTACAATGTCATGAGTTGTAAACTTCTTGATTATGTTGCGTACCGTGGACAAAGGAACATCAAGATGTCTGGAGATGGACTTGTACCCTTGAGATTGTTAATTTTTCACCAACTTTGGTTCTCAGATAGTTCTCTTCTCTTTCTGTTCTCTATTCTTAGTGTGGCACATGCAGACACACAATGCAAAGATTGAGTCAACTTCTCTTCTTTCCTGGTTTCAGGTGTGATTTTCATATTGCCCACACCAGTTACTTACCGCAGGTGAGTTTGAATGAGTATCACGTTTGAAACAAAGTTGTTTTCCAAAATTTTCAGTAAAGTGCCAACAATTTTGTCTGGCCCATCTTTGGGTTTGGGGTTGTGTGTGAAATTACCGTATTTTGCGGTTTATAAGATACAAACCAAATTTTTAGGAGAAAAAAAGGAAAAACATTTTTTAATAAAATGGTGGTGCTTCTTACAATCCAGGCGTCTTATTGCTAAGGCTACGTTCACATTTGCGTTGTGCGCCGCAGCGTCGGCGCCGCAACGCACAACGCAAACAAAAACGCTGCAAAACGCATGCACAACGCTGCGTTTTGCGCCGCATGTGTCCTTTTTTTCATTGATTTTGGACGCAGCAAAAATGCAACTTGCTGCGTCCTCTGCGCCCGGACGCGGGCGCCGCAGGGATGCATGCGGCGCAAAACGCAAGTGCGACGCATGTCCATGCGCCCCCATGTTAAATATAGGGGCGCATGACGCATGCGGCGACGCTGCGGCGCCGACCGCAAATGTGAACGTAGCCTTATCGGGGTGGTGGCTGCGGTGAAGTGGGGTCCCAGGGTCGCTGCTGGTGTTCGGTGGTGCAGGCCGCAGCGGAGCAGGGTGATCGGTGGTGCGGGGGTACTGCCGACATTTTTGGAAAGCCCAGAGCCCCCACACTGTTTACTATGCGGTGGACTTTTGGAAAATGGCTGCCGAGGCGGCGCAGATGGAGATCTTGGAGCTGAGATCTCATCTCCCGAGATTTCCATCTGCGCCGCATACGCGGCTATTTTCCTGGAGACATCGCGTAGAGGCAGGCACAGATGGAGATCTCTGCTTTCCTCCATCTGCGCCAGGAAGAGCTGGAAGCCGGACCCTGGAAGAAGAATAGCAGCTGCCATATGCCGCCACAGGGCTACTGCTCGCCGCTGTACCACCACCGCAGGACCACCGCAGGACCACCACAACACCCCCAGCTCCGGGCCGCATCATCGGTAAGAACAGTGTTCTTCTTATAAGATGCACCCCCATTTTCCCCCTAATTTTGGGGATCATAAAAGTGCGTCTTATAATCCAAAAAATACGATATGTCCAATTTGCCTTTGTTTTCGTGTTGTTCCAAAGAACACAATGGAAATAAACTTATCTATAACAAAATATGTGTAATTGAATACTTTTCTGGGAGAAATACTTCATTTTCTGGAACAATTTCAAGGGTGCCAACACTTTTGGCAATGACTAGTGTTTTTTTTTTTTTTTTTTAAAGAAGAAAGGGGGGGAGGGGATACTGGTGTATATTAACCCCTTCACCCCCAAGGGTGGTTTGCACGTTAATGACCAGGCCAATTTTTACAATTCTGACCACTGTCCCTTTATGAGGTTATAACTCTGGAACGCTTCAACGGATCTTGGCGATTCTGACATTGTTTTCTCGTGACATATTGTACTTCATGAGAGTGGTAAAATTTCTTCGATATAACTTGCGTTTATTTGTGAAAAAAAACGAATATTTGGCGAAAATTTTGAAAATTTCGCAATTTTCCAACTTTGAATTTTGCCCTTAAATCACAGACATATGTCACGCAAAATACTTAATAAGTAACATTTCCCACATGTCTACTGTACATCAGCACAATTTTGGAACCAAAATTTTTTTTTGTGACGGAGTTATAAGGGTTAAAAGTTGACCAGCAATTTCTCATTTTTACAACACCATTTTTTTTTAGGGACCACATCTCATTTGAAGTCATTTTGAGGGGTCTATATGATAGAAAATACCCAAGTGTGACACCATTCTAAAAACTGCACCCCTCAAGGTACTCAAAACCACTTTCAAGAAGTTTATTAACCCTTCAGGTGTTTCACAGGAATTTTTGGAATGTTTAAATAAAAATGAACATTTAACTTTTTTTCACACAAAATTTATTTCAGATCCAATTTGTTTTATTTTACCAAGGGTAACAGGAGAAAATAGACCCCAAAATTTGTTGTACAATTTGTCCTGAGTACGCTGATACCCCATATGTGGGGGTAAACCACTGTTTGGGCGCATGGCAGAGCTCGGAAGGAAAGGAGCGCCATTTGACTTTTCAATGCAAAATTGACTGGAATTGAGATGGAATGCCATGTTGCGTTTGGAGAGCCCTTGATGTGCCTAAACATTAAAAACCCCCACAAGTGACACCATTTTGGAAAGTAGACCCC
Organism: Ranitomeya variabilis; assembly: GCF_051348905.1. Classification (NCBI taxonomy): domain Eukaryota; kingdom Metazoa; phylum Chordata; class Amphibia; order Anura; family Dendrobatidae; genus Ranitomeya; species Ranitomeya variabilis. Next base: position 658,111,622 of record NC_135234.1, read on the forward strand.
CTAAGGAACTTATCTAGATGTGTTTTGAGAGCTTTGAACCCCCAAGTGTTTCACTACAGTTTATAACGCAGAGCCATGAAAATAAAAATTCTTTTTTTTTTTCACAAAAATGATTTTTTAGCCCCCAGTTTTGTATTTTCACAAGGGTATCAGGATAAATTGGAAGCCAAAAGTTGTTGTCCAATTTGTCCTGAGTACGCTGATACCCCATATGTGGGGGGGAACCACTGTTTGGGCGCATGACAGAGCTCGGAAGGGAAGGAGCGCCATTTGGAATGCAGACTTAAATGGATTGGTCTGCAGGCGTCACGTTGCATTTGCAGAGCCCCTGATGTACCCAAACAGTACAAACCCCCCACAAGTGACCCCATATCGGAAACTAGACCCCCCAAGGAACTTATCTAGATGTGTTGTGAGAACTTTGAACCCCCAAGTGTTTCACTACAGTTTACAACGCAGAGCCGTGAAAATAAAAAATCCTTTTTTTCCCACAAAACTTATTTTTTGGCCCCCAGTTTTGTATTTTCCCAAGGGTAGCAGGAGAAATTGGACCCCAAAAGATGATGTCCAATTTGTCCTGAGTACGCTGATACCCCATATGTTGGGGTAAACCCCTGTTTGGGCACACGGGAGAGCTCGGAAGGGAAGGAGCACTGTTTTCCTTTTTCAACGCAGAATTGGCTGGAATTCAGATCGGATGCCATGTCCCGTTTGGAGAGCCCCTGATGTGCCTAACCAGTGGAAACCCCCCAATTATAACTGAAACCCTAATCCAAACACACCCCTAACCCTAATCCCAACAGTAACCCTAACCACTCCTCTAACCCAGACACACCCAACCCTATTCCCAACCGTAAATGTAATCCAAACCCTAACCCTATCTTTAGCCCCAACCCTAACTGTAGCCCCAACCCTAGCCCCAACCCTAACCCTAGCCCTAACCCTAGCAATAACCCTAGCCCTATCACTAGCCCTATCACTAGCCCTATCACTAGCCGTAACACTAGCCGTAACCCTAACCCTAGCCCCAACCCTAGCCCTAACCCTAGCCCTAACTCTAGTCCTAACTCTAGCCCTAACCCTAACGGGAAAATGGAAATAAATACATTTTTTTATTTTTCCCTAACTAAGGGGGTGATGAAGGGGGGTTTGATTTACTTTTATAGCGGGTTTTTTAGCGGATTTTTATGATTGGCAGCCGTCACACACTGAAAGACGCTTTTCATTGCAAAAAATATTTTTTGCGTTACCACATTTTGAGAGCTATAATTTTTCCATATTTGAGTCCACAGAGTCATGTGAGATCTTGTTTTTTGCGGGACGAGTTGACGTTTTTATTGGTAACATTTTCTGACACGTGACATTTTTTGATCGCTTTTTATTCCGATTTTTGTGAGGCAGAGTGATCAAAAACCAGCTATTCATGAATTTCTTTTGGGGGAGGCGTTTATACCGTTCCGCGTTTGGTAAAATTGATAAAGCAGTTTTATTCGTCGGGTCAGTACGATTACAGCGATATCTCATTTATATCATTTCTTTTATGTTTTGGCACTTTTATACGATAACTATTTTATAGAAAAAATAATTATTTTGGTATCGCTTTATTCTCAGGACTATAACGTTTTTTCATTTTTTTGCTGATGATGCTGTATGGCGGCTCATTTTTTGCGGGACAAGATGACGTTTTCAGCGGTACCATGGTTATTTATATCAGTCTTTTTTTATCGCGTGTTATTCCACTTTTTGTTCGGCAGTATGATAATAAAGCGTTGTTTTTTGCCTCGTTTTTTTTTTTTTTTTCTTACGGTGTTTACTGAAGGGGTTAACTAGTGGGGCAGTTTTATAGGTTGGGTCGTTACGGACGCGGCGATGCTAAATATGTGTACTTTTATTGTTTTGTTTTTTTTATTTAGCTAAAGAAATGTATTTATGGGAATAATAAATATCTTTTTTTTTTTATTTATTTAGGATTTATTTTTTTTTTACACACGTGGAGAATTTTTTTTAAACTTTTTTACTTTGTCCCGGGGGGGACATTACAGATCGGTGATCTGACAGTGTGCACAGCACTCTGTCAGATCTGCGATCTGCTGTGCAGGGCTGCAGGCTTACCAGCGCCTGCTCTGAGCAGGCACTCTGTAAGCCACCTCCTTCCCTGCAGGACCCGGATGCCGCGGCCATCTTGGATCCGGGACCTGCGGCGAGGAGGGAGGTAGGAGACCCTCGGAGCAACGCGATCACATCGCGTTGCTCCGGGGGTCTCAGGGAAGCCCGCAGGGAAGCCCCCTCCCTGCGCGATGCTTCCCTATTCCGCCGGTACACCGCGATCATGTGCCGGGGGCGGTCCGTGACCGCTCCTGGCACATAGTGCCGGATGTCAGCTGCGATATGCAGCTGACACCCGGCCGCGATCGGCCGCGCTCCCCCCGTGAGCGCGGCCGATCGCGTATGACGTACTATCCCGTCGGTGGTCATACGGGCCCACCCCACCTCGACGGGATAGTACGTCTAATGTCAGAAAGGGGTTAATATTAAGGAGTGTCCTCATGATCTGTAAACCAACTGATGCACTGGAGAGAATACACCACTTTATTCTGTAGGTTTCCTGTCCTTTTTTGTATTTGAACGGTGGATCACTAGTGATGAGCGATTATACTCGTTACTCGAGATTTCTCGAGCACGCTCAGGGTCCTCCGAGTATATTTTAGTGCTCGGAGATTTAGTTTTTCTTGCTACAGCTGAATGATTTACATCTGTTAGCCAGCATAATTACATGTGGGGATTCCGTAGCAACCAGGCAACCCCCACATGTACTTATGCTGGCTAACAGATGTAAATCATTCAGCTGCGGTGATGAAAACTAAATCTCCGAGCACTAAAAAATACTCAGAGGACACCTGAGCATGCTCGAGAAATCTCGAGTAACGAGTATATTCGCTCATCACTACTCTTTACCGGAAAGTAAGTCCATTTTTTCATCAGTGTTTGGATTTTTTTTTTGCATTTCTTAAGCTTCTCATATTAAACAAATGTGAAAATTGGACAGCATACGGATGCAAGAAGGATGCTATCTGAGTGCTGTGCAAGTTTTTCATGGACCTATAGGCTTGACTCGATTGATTTTAGACTGGCATTGAAACCATACAAGTCTCCCCTCGGTCCGCAAAAAATATCAACATGCTCATAGACTATAATGGTCAAGAGTTTGGTCCGTGAAATCGTAGATAGAACTTGAATGTGAATCACAAACCCTAACCTCAGGCCTAACGGGTGCACTCCCATGTTCAGGTGGATTTTAGTGCAATTTTTTGAATCTAAAGTTAAGAACCGATAATGGAGGACTGTCTTGTATAAAAGGAAGACACACTTCTATTTTTTATTTTTTTTTAATCAACTTGTGGCTTTGGATCTAAAACCATGAACGTGTGAACACACCCATAGGGTACCGTCTCACTATACGATTTACCAACGATCACGACCTGCGATACGACCTGGCCGTGATCGTTGGTAAGTCGTTGTGTGGTCGCTGGGGAGCTGTCACACAGACCGCTCTCCAGCGACCAACAATGCCGAGGTTCGCTGGTAACCAGGGTAAACATCGGGTTACTAAGCGCAGGGCCGCGCTTAGTAACCCGATGTTTACCGTGGTTACCAGCGTAAAAGTAAAAAAAAACAAACAGTACATACTGACCATCTGATGTCCGTCAGGTCCCTTGCCGTCTGCTTCCTGCTCTGACTGAGTGCAGCCGTACAGTGAGAGCAGAGCGCAGCAGTGACGTCACCGCTGTGATCTGCTCTCACTTTCCGGCCGGCAGACAGACAGAGCGGGAAGCAGACGGCAAGGGACCTGACGGACATCAGATGGTGAGTATGTACGGTTTGTTTTTTTTTACTTTTACGCTGGTAACCAGGGTAAACATCGGGTTACTAAGCGCGGCCCTGCGCTTAGTAACCCGATGTTTACCCTGGTTACCAGCGAACGCATCGCTGGATCGCTGTCACACACAACAATCCAGCGATGACAGCGGGAGATCCAGCGACGAAAGAAAGTTTCAAACGATGTGCTACGACGTACGATTCTCAGCAGGGTGTCTGATCGCAGTAGCGTGTCAGACACTGCGAGATCGTAACGATATCGCTAGAACGTCACGGATCGTGCCATCGTAGCGATAAAAATGCCACTGTGTGACGGTACCCTTACTCCACAGTGATTATCACAACCTTGATAGGATCACACAATGACTTGTATAGTATGGGATCTCCATCTCAATCAGAGCAGAGAGTTGCTGCAAAAAGCTCTTTCCACTAGTGGAGAGCTGTACGCTGATGTCAGTAGTTAAAGACTCTCCTCATGATGTCCTGCACTGAAAAACAGAACAATAGTTATACAGCAGGTAACAAGTCTTCATGGTGTAATTTCCATATTGTCACCATGTTAACTGCATAATTAAACCACATTTTTCTGGGTAGTTTTGTATTAAGGGGAATCTGGTTTTTGCTACCTCATCTGAGAGCAGCATAATGTAGGAGCAGAGACCCCGAGTCCAGTGATGTATTACTTAGATTACTGGGTGCAGCAGTTGTGATACAATCGTAGTTCTTAGATGTAGAATGCAGCAGAGCTGAGAAAGCTAACCCTGCCCACGCCAGCTTATATGTACATTGTCTATAGACAACTAGTCTCAGCAGTGATAATGTCCTAGTGATCAAACCTTCATTGTAAGTAAACAGCACACAGATTAAGTGATACATCATTGAATTTAATGTTTTAACCCCTAACTCTTGCTGCCCTCAGATTACATAGCTAAAACCTGCTGACAAATTCCCTCTAAATATTTTTACAGCACCAATACGTGTGTCCTGTTTTGCCTTATTTTTTTCTCAGACTTCATACAGATTTTTTTTTTCTTCTGAATTAACAGGTATAACAAACGAGAAAATAAATTATAGTGAGTTTTATAAGATGATTTTTTTTTCACAGTTTTTCTCTCCTTGAAGAAGTGGTGTAGCTGTGAGGGTGTAAAGGTAGCAGCTGAGCCCCTAATATCTGCATAAGTCTCATTGGAAAACACCAGTACTATAAAGGGCACATTTTAGGTGGGGACCCTGTTACAGGTGTGGCAGCGGGGGCCAGAAGCTATAAGTGATGCATTTGCTTTGACTCCTAGAGAAATGAAAACATGCAATATCGCCGGAGCCCGTGTACATAATGTCCCTTTTTTTTAAATCCCATACTCCGTTTATTTCTGCCGATTGCAGGATTGTCTGGCCAAATCCACAGAGCTATAGTGAAGTAATCGGTTATACAATATAACGGGCATGCTGTCATATCGACATCTGTAGAGAAGCATATGGTTAAAAGCAAGCACGACCAGGCGGCATCACTGCTTTGATCATAATTTTTTATTTATTTTTACATTTAAATATTCTCTTAAATACAGAATTGTCACATTTCAGAAATCCTAGAAACTCAAATGAGACAGCGCGGGAAACATGGCAAGCTTTGAATTTTACACTGAAATGATAAATTTTGTGTACAGTTTGAAAAGAAAAAAAAAAAGCAGATTAGAGGGATGAAGAATGGGTTACACAAGCCGGGAAGATTCGATTACGCTAACACTACAAAATGGAAAAAGTTGTGACGTCCGAGTGTTAAATGCATTAAATAATATCTCCCACAAGGTGGCGACATGTATCACGTCCATCACATCGGAATACACAGACTAATCGTAAGCTCAGCAGGAGATCCACGCGATACAGACACCTGGCGAGTAACCAAAAATCAGAAAACACCCTAACGACATCAACCCAATGGAATGGACTCTTGAAATTCTATGGAAGTAGTCTGTACACGTCTGACCACCCTGCCCTGTTTAGAGCTCACAGCACCAATAGAGAATCATTGTAGTGTGGTCATAGCGTAGTATTGGTTTCCAAGTATACGTCTGTCTTTACATCTCCTTCTTGCAATACCTAGCAAAGCCTATACAGTAGAAGATTCTTGCACGCTGCCCTAGCAACACATTATTCTTTGTGCAAGTTGTGTCTCAATTCCTATTTATTATGCTTATATAGCGCCATCATACACTGCAGCGCTTTACAGACATTATAATCTCAATCTTTTATAGCTCATTTACAACAACTTTGTTTGCTTAGTTTCATTCTGTTAATACAACAAAAGAATTCAACTTTAGTAACAGCTATTTCAAGTATAAGTCAGGCACGCTGCGTCCCGGTCGGCCGAGACCCCGGACAGGTGGGTAGAAGCCATGACTGGAGGCTGGATTTCACCAAAGAATTTTGCAAGAAGGTTTAAACCCTTGAAATTCCAGAAAAACAAAGATATGTTGCCAATCTAAGGATGGCACATGGGGAGAAGAGAAAGATTATTATGGTGGGGTCTCCTCTAGATTTAGCCATTTTGGATTGGCCAAGGTGCGACCATTTGTTGGATTGTCATCCATAAAGCATTACTAATGTAATCGAAAGACCAAAACAGCCCATGACAACTTTTTTTTTTACCAAAAGAATCCTAATAATGTCTATGTGAAAAACCCGACTTGGTGTTCGTATGTTCAGTCGTTTGAGCACTTCAGGCTTTTCCAAAACATCTGGTAGAAGAAAAGAAAGAGCACATCAATTTTTCTAAGCGGCTTCTGCCAGAAAATGTTCCAAGCTAGGCATCGTCTAATCAAAAAGCGGCAAAAAAAAAAAATGCAGGAAAAAAAAAAGGAAGCCAAAAAAATTTAAAAAAAATGCTCAAAGGAGGGGTTTGGTGAAGAGGTTTCCACTAGAAAAATTGTAGTATTTTAATGCTAGAAAGAAAAACAAACCATTATCTTATCTGGTGAGGAAACCTACAGCCAGACTGGAAATCACAGTCCATACACAGACATGTAACAGCCGCCTAGGAGAATAAACAATGGCACTAAGGGAAATGGGCCGAAGGTTTGCACAAGCCATGAAAACATAGAGAAATGCAGACATGGTATAAGGCTATGGTCACACGTTGCGTTTTTGCAGTGGTTTTTTCTGCAGGTAAAACTCTCTTGAGTCAGCTACAAAAAAAAACAACAAGTTTTGCTACGTTTTTGTTCTCTTGTGCATGCTGATGAAGCTTAGTGCCCCGTCAAAAATCATGATGCAACTTTCTTTTTTGCACCAAAACCTGATACCTGTGGTTTTTTGCTGCATTTTTGCACTTACCCATTGTTTCCTATGGGTGAAAAAACGCAAATATGCAGAAAAAAACCCAATGTGTGAACATAGCCTTACGGTACTGTCACACAGTGGCACTTTGGTGGCTACAACGGCACGATCCGTGACGTTCCAGCGATATAGTTACGATATCGCTGTGTCTGACACGCTACTGCGATCAGGGACCCTGCTGAGAATCGTACGTCGTAGCAGATCGTTTGAAACGTTATTTCGTCGTCTAGTGTCCCGCTGTGGCGGCATGATCGCAGCGTGTAACAAAGGTGTGCACGATATTCCCAATGTCCCGTATGACTTCTACATCGCAACTACGTCATGAAATTATCGCTCCAGCGCCGTGCATTGCAAAGTGTGACCGCAGTCTACGACGCTGGAGTGATAATCAAGCGACGCTGCAACGTCACGGATCGTGCCGTCGGAGCGATCAAAGTGCCACTGTGTGACAGTACCCTTATTCTAATAAATCAATATTACCTTGCAGAAAATGGAGATCGAGAGGATTCTTTTTAGTGTTAATACACTGATGTCTTGGATGAAGTAATATAAAGATTTTGCGTGCACAGTTGATGATATAATACTACTTTTACGCTATCCAACCCCATTTAGCACAATTAAAACATTTGTTTTTTTGTTCCCAAAAAATTGATATATTGGGCAATAGCATGCACCAGGGCACTAAGGCCCTTCTCTTCTGCCACCCAGTACCCACCTAACATGACGCCATGCATTGTCAGGGTATACATTCCTCATCCTCAGCTCTAAGAATAAAAACAAACTCTAGAAACAACTCGCCATTTACTTTCTGCCAGTGTCTGAAATCAGCAGCTGATATGGCGTGAAGCATTAGTAAGTAGTGATGAGCGAGTGTTCTCCTTGCTCAGATTTTTCCCGAGCATGCTCAGGTGACCACCGAGTATTTATGACTGCTCGGAGATTTAGTTTTCATCACAGCAGCTGAATGATTTACAGCTACTAGACAGCTTGATTACATGTGGGAATTCCCTAGCAGCCAGGCAACCCCCACATGTAATCAACCTGGCCAATAGCTGTAAATCATTCAGCTGCCAGCGATGAAAACTAAATCTCCGAGCAGTTACAAATACTCGGAGGTCACCTGAGCAACGAGTGCACTCGCTTATCACTATTAGTAAGTACTAAGCAATAGTCATCTGACTCAGGCACTTGTAAGGTTTCTTGGGTCTATCCTAAATACTCACTCTCCCTTTTATTGATTGATCCAAAATGGATGTAACTTGTTAACTTGTAGTCCTGTAGAAAACCGCGCGTGCACAAGGACACGCTTACACAGACCGTAAACTACTCTGTGCACAATATCAGCTGTGCTTAACGGTTCAAGTAAAGTGGATGTAACTTAATGAAAACCACGAGCGTCAGGGGACATTGTGCGACTAACGAAAGATCGGGAACATTCCCAGAAAGAAGGAACCATCTTCATATGAACGAGATCCTTTGTCCGGATTTTGGAAGAACAAAATATCAAAACACGGCCAACTACATCGCAAACACCATTTGGCTAAAATGATGAAATGATCATTTTCACCCGATCATCGCTTTGGTTCGAATGTGTATGTGGGCGACAGTAAAACTGGGATTTATCTTGTACATATCTGGACTACAGCCGTAAATTGTAGTGAATGTGAATTCCATCGGCTCGGCATTGTGCGGCACAATGGTTTTCTGGTCAGCACGCTGTTGCCTTCTCACTATCCAGATGGTTCATATAACTCAACTCGTCTCTATTCTTACAAGACATAACTGCCATTTTCCTTAAAGGGAACCTGTCGAAGGTGAGCTAAGCCCACCGGCACCAGGGGCTTATCTACAGCATTCTGGAATGCTGTAGATCAGAGGTGTCAAACTGCATTCCTCGAGGGCCGCCAACAGGTCATGTTTTCAGGATTTCCTTGTATTGCACAGGTGATAATTTAATCACCTGCACAGAATGATTCCAGCACCTTGTGGAATGCTAAGGAAATCCTGAAAACATGACCTGTTGGCGGCCCTCGAGGAATGCAGTTTGACACCTCTGCTGTAGATAAGCCCCCAATGTATCCTGAAAGATGAGAAAAAGAGGTTAGATTACACTCACCCAGGTCCGGTCCGGGGCCTGCCATCTTCTTACAATGACATCCTCTTCTTGTCTTCATGCCGCAGCTCCGGCGCAGGCGTACTTTGTCTGCCCTGTTGAGGGCAGAGCAAAGTACTGCTGTGCGCAGGCGCCGGGCCTCGCTGACCTTTCCCGGCGCCTGCGCACTGCAGTACTTTACGCTGCCCTCAGCAGGGCAAACAAAGTACGCCTGCGCCGGAGCTGCGGCATGAAGACAAGAAGAGGACGTCATTGTAAGACGATGGGAGGCCCCGGACCAGACCGCGATGCCTATCGGATCGGACCGCCCCCCCAGGTGAGTATAATATAACCTCTTTTTCTCATCTTTCAGGATACATCGGGGGCTTATCTACAGCATTCCAGAATGCTGTAGATAAGCCCCTGATGCTGGTGGGCTTAGCTCACCTTCGATTTTGGGGATGACAGGTTCCCTTTAAAGGCACAATGTGATCTACGTAGAGCGGCGGCTCACAGAAGCTTCATTACAGCCCACTGTATGGCACAAATGCAATTCTGTATTTTACCACCACCAGCTGGAATGACGTGGAGCCGAATCATCGAACTACCTACCTAGTCCCTGTAATGCTGAGCGGTCATGTCTGATGGCAGAGATCATCATCACTTTTACCGAAAGGAAAACCTGGGTGTCCTCCATTGTGTAAAGCAGAACACAACAACATATCCAGAATTTGCTAGTGCATTTGCACCAGTTATTTACACCTCCGCGGACGTACCTAGTGTAACCAGCGTCCTACATGATATATGGAACCAGCGTTCTACGTCCACAAAGGTTTGGCCTGCACTTAGCGTTTACAGAGTACAGTATATTAGGAGCCAGTTTTCTACAATTTTATTAGTAAAAAGCCAAAATAGTTAATAAGGGATGACTTGAATGGGTATGAGCGACACCATTTTGGAAATAAATACAACATTTCTTCAACTCAGGACAACTCCTTTAAAAGGCCCAGTCATACTAACTATACCAAATGATTTTTTTTTTTAAATAACCAAAACTAACAATTTGGATCTTTTAGATTTCATATAAAAAACCTGGATCTTTCGGACAGACATATATCATTTCAGCACCGTAGACTTTATAGTACATTTTATGGCAACAACGGGTAAAGAATGATAAACTATAGAATGCGAGTGTGAACGGAGTCCTTACGATGTTTAAAAGGAATAAAATGGCTTTGGCAAAAACAGGAACCGTGACGCCAAGGTGGACAGAGCCTTAGTCTAGTTGTTAAATAATTGTACGCTACATGTGAAGTGACAGGTACCACGGGGCCAGCCGCCAGCTACACAGGGCATATCACCAGTAGGTGTGTCATACCTTCCAAATTGTAAAATGATTAACTAAAAGGGGTTGTACAGAGTTGGTAAGTACCTCCCTATCCATAGGATAAAGGTTAACTTCCTGATCACGGGGGTCCGACCACTGAGACCCCAACTGATCCTAAGACCCAGGGGCCCCATATGAATGGAACATTGGTTGATCATGCGCACCTCTACTCCATTCATTCCCTATGAGCCCACCCTAGATAGCCCAGCACAGTGTCCGCAGGGAGTTCTGGCCCTTCCATTAAAAATGAATGAATGAATGAAACAACAGTGCGCATGAGCGATCATCGCTTCATTCACACGAGATCTTCAGAGCCCTGGTTCTCATGATCAGGGGAAGGCTCAGCGGTTAGAACCCCAGTGATCAGAAAGATATCCCCTTATCCTATGGATGGAGGATCACTTCCAAACTTTCTGTAACCCCTTTAATTTGAAATAGTAGAGTGCTGTGTACTTCATAACATTTGTAGCTTGATACCCTTTTTAACCAAAGTGACCCTCTACTACCAGCCTTGGATGGAGCTGTTTGTTGCTGGATGTCATGGGCTTTGTTGTGGTATTATTGTGGAACCTGAGCCGTGGGAATATCGGCTAATGTAGTGATCTCAAACTTGCTCCTGTGGTTCCAAAACTGCAACGCTAGCATTTTATGGGAGTCTTAGGGCCAGATTCGGGATTACATTTGTGGCTGGTTTTCATCTGAACGCCTTATTCTTTTAATTGGTGCCATTTTTAAGCTCCATTTTCTAGGCGCTCACCTTTGTTTTTATTTTTTTTATGTACATCATTGTGGGTAGAATTTGGGGTTTCGAGATGTTTTTTTTAAAAAAAGTTGCAAAAATTTTTGTGCAAGTGTACTCCCAGTCCTCGCCAGGAGTGATTTTAGTTACGCCTGAAATTTGTGCGCAAACATTTTTGAGGAACGTATCACTCTTTAGCTCAAAAAGTCATAAGAGATTTAAGGCAAAAAAATAAAAAGAAAAAATTTGATTTTGTGCAAAATTTACGAACCGTGTGAACCATTTTGAAGAAAAAAAAACAACAAAGAATGCATGAATGCTAGAAGACAAAAAAGAAAGGTGTCTTAAAAAAAACACAAGTGATGAATCAGTCCAGTAGTTTCTCAACAGCTGGAGAGCCGCAGGTTAGAGACGACTGTTGTAGTGGACCAGTGTCCTGAGTACAAGTGCAATAAATTTGGCTGCTTTTCTGCTCTCGCTCAACAATATCTTTTCCCATAGAGAATGTGACAATCTAGTAAAGGGAATCTGCAGATTGTATGGAGCAGAACTCACTGTGTCACATAAAACCCTACGTATCTGTAGCTAGCAGCGGCTAATACAGATGTATGGCCGTCACCGACTATCGGGACAGCTCAGTGTCAGTGCCGAGTCTTGGAATCTCCTATAATATCTGTGTGAACGAGTACAATCATCATTATGACTACAAAATCTGTGACTTATGGAAACCAAGGAATAGCTTGTGAGATGCACCTATGGACTACAGCCATAGAACAATGGTCTATAAGTGCAGAATGTCACCTAGTTCTAGAAGACGAACACAAGGAGGACATTTTCATTTGCTTTCTTTGTAAACTCCTAATTTGTCTTTGCCTCCCCCACACTGCAAATAAAAATAGCGATCTCCTAAAGCCACAATTAAGCTTCCCAGAATACATTAGGAAGCTGATTTAAATTACGGTACTTTCTTGCCAAATCTTCAGAAAATACTTTAAAAAAAAAAAATGCATCTTTTGCTAAGTGTGGCCATTTAGGTTTTATAATCTATTTTTTGCCCATGACCATCTCCTTTATTCAATATTTCCATAAACATCACTTGCAAATGGGAGCATGGAGCCCCACGGGAAATACGGACATAGCGCAGACAAGAATGATGTAATACATGATCATTGACAATAACACTACGTTGTTTGGAGGCCGCATCAAGTGCTCAAAAAATGGCCATGCATCTGGAGAACCAATGTAATAGCGGTATATAACCAGAGGACACTGAAGACAGGACTGCCAAGAGCAGGATTGGATGGGGCGAAGCGGGACACAAATGTCAAAGAAATTCTGGGGAACTTTTATTTTTATTTTTCAGCTGTGGCCTAAAAGTTAATAGTTAATGATCTGACAGCAGCGTTTGTAACCCTTATCTTTCTTCTTCTGAACCATCTTCTAAGCTGATTTTTGACCAAACTTCAACTATGAAGAGGTCAGGAATCAGCTTAGAAGAAAGCAGCTTACTGATGGATTCACTGTCAACTCCTTCCGCTATGTCCGGTAGTGATACATCCAGGCTTTAGAAACGATTCAACATTTTTAGAAATGAAACCTAACTGTACAATTTAGTTTCAGTCAAAAATGTATATACGTAAAGGGAACTTGTCTCCAAAGGTTTTGCTATTCCATCTGAGCGTAGCATCATATAGAGGCAGAAGACCCTGATTATAGCAATGTGTCACTTACTGAGCAGTTTGCAGTCATTTTGATAAAATCCCAGCTTTCTCTGCTGCAGACTCAGCAGTGCACTACATGCTGTGCTCTGTATAACCCCGCCCACACCACTGATTGGCAGCTTTCTGCTCAGGAACAGTACGCAGAAAGCTGCCAATTGGTGGTGGGGGCGGGGTTATACACAGCTCGTGAATATGCTGGACTACCTGGCAGAAGGTTCACTAGTCCTCTAATGATAATCTCAAGCTGATAAAACAATTATTATATCAAAACTACAGCAAGCAGCCCACTAAGTGACACATTTCTGGAATCAGAGTCTGTCTCTACATTATGCTGCTCTCAGATAAGGTGGTAAAAACCTGAAGACAGATTTATTTTAAGTAAAAAAAAAATTGCCCACAAAGGTATACATACACTTTAAAGAGAAGCCTGACCCTGGAGCGTTCCAGACAGATGATAACAGGAGCATTCATTAATGCACCGCTTGCATCATTAAATACTTCACACTCCTTTCTGTATGCAACTACCAAAACTAGTCTCTAGTTACAGGTGCATTTCTCACTTCTTTGGGAAGATTATAATTTAGTGTCGGACAATTGAAATTGAATTTAGTGTATACTAAAACGGAATCTGACACCAGGTTTTTGCTATCTAATCAGAGAGTGGCATAATGTAGAGACAGAGACCCTGATTCCAGCAATGTATCATTACTGAGCTGCTTGTTGTAGTTTTGATAAAACCACTGTTTTATCAGCAGGAGATTTTTACTGGAAGACTACTTGTTCTGATAACAGTTAGTCCAACCACACACCCCCAGAGCTCAGCATTCAGAGAACTGCTAGATCTACAGCAGAGAAAACAGTTTTTTCATTAAAACTGCAGCACCCAGTAAATTAAAGTAATACATTGCTGCAATCAGGGTCTCTGACCCTACATCATGCTGCTTTCAGATGTGGTAGCAAAACCCTACTGACAGATTCTTTTAAAGGGTTATAATAGAAAATGAATTATGCAGAAAATAATTGAACAAAAAAAGTGTACATTGCGCTTCAGATGCCAGGTTATTTTCTGGTGGGTATAGATTATTATATGACAGTGAAATGTGCATATCCCTAATTTTATGATATAAATAAATGTAACCACGGAAGCATAAGACGGACACAACACCTTAGACATCTTGCTAAGGCGTCCGTTACTTATATCAGAAAATGTTGACGTGACTTTAGCCTATTAGTTTAGTTACGGCAGGTCACGTGAATAGTTTCCAGCACCCCCTACACCCTGGGGGGAGCTCAGTAGGAGCATGGCAATGTGCACCTGACAAACGATAACCTGGGCTGTTATGGAAATGCCAGAAAAGATAACAAGCAACGCAAAAAATATGTTAAAACCGCAAATACAGAAGCACAATGCCTGACAAATGTAGGTGACATTTTTCCATTGAGCTGAAGTTTTCTTTTAAAAGACAACACATGAACTAGTAGGAGAATTGGGACCTGACCTGATATGACCTGACCCAATGCGAACGCTTCAGGATCAATTACATAAATAGTTTTTCCTATACGAATATTTTTCCCATGTATTGCAATTCCCCAAAGTCTCTCTCGCACCCCAGCACTGCTTCAGCGCAGTGATATACTTTACAATGCACCAAATTCCCACATTGTACATTTAATAATGATTTTTAGAGTAGGCTAAAAAATATCAAAAACATAAGTTTTTAAGTCTAAAAGAAACACACTAAGACCGAGATCTGTACCAGCCTAGCGGTAGGTGGCAACCTTTTATTAGCCAGTTTTAAACCAACCTGTTAGATCAGACTTATTAGACTAGAATGTCAGTTTGTTTGTTTTTTTTTTTGTTTTTTTTAATTCCGCCATTAAATCTAAGCCGATAAGTTGGACGACAGCGAGAACCACAATCTGCGGCACATTAAATTCCATGGCAATGGCTTCTTACTTTTAAACGTTTGCCAAAATAAAAAATCAAAACAGGTTGATCAATAATATCTGGAAATAAATATTCTGTATCTCTCCAAATTTTATAATTTAAACACAATAATTAAATGTAAAAACCTAATTAATTTAAAAAAAAAAGGGCTCTATACATACTGCTTGTTTACACATAGGCACCAACCCCTGGGGTCACTGCTTGAAATAGATACCATAGATCCACACGGATAAAAGACTACCACGTTGGAGAGAAATTGTCCCTTTAAATCGTCCAGGTGGAAAGATTAGCAGCTTTATTAAGTTGAGGAGAGTCCTGTAGGTTAGTTCTGTTTTTAAAGACTTGCCTTGAAGTTAAAGTGCATCTGCACCGGGACGTGAAAATATTAATAAAATAAAATAAAAGAAGGCAGCTCAGCTCTCCAGACTTTGAGATTTCACGCTAACCCTACTCCATAGCACTGTACTACAGGGGCAAGTTAGCTCTTCGTCACACATTAGGTTCCTATAAGTGTGTAGAGACTCAAAGCGGCAACAAAGGGCTCCAGGAAAGAATAGATCCTAAAAGTCAGAAGCAGGTAGCAGAACCATATTTTACCTCCACTGACCAAAATCTGTACGGCTGCTAGTTTGCAAATAGTGTTTTACATGATGGCAATCAGATGTGATCCACCTAAAATCACCTGGGGGAAAATATTGCAATGAAACCCAGTAAAATGGTAAAAGTCACCCCTATTAACCAAACCAGTTCAAAGCCATGTATATCGAAAACTTCTATTGGCTTGTTCAAAAGGTTGCTTAAAGGGTACTTACAAAAGTCATAATTGCGTAACTGAAGAAAAGAATTGGGCATGGGTCTTTTTTTCGTCTCACGAATGGATTGTTTTTTTTATCTCATAATAAAAATGGACCTTAGTAAAGGAGGACAAATCCTGTATAAATAGATTTCTTTCACAGGTGCGCATAGGGTAGTAAGACAAGGGAGGAATGGGATTATAAGTGGAGGGGGAAAGTTGGGAGCGGCTTGTGCAAAATGTTTCCGAAAAGTGTCAGGCGGTCAGGGTATTTTCTGCAGAAAACGGCTGGCCTGACCAGGAGGTTTGGCTTTCAGGATCTTCTCGCAGCTTCCCCCCTTCACTGTAGCAGGTGACTAATGGATTGTTAGTCTGAGATGCCAAGTCAGAGGAATTGCCCCCAGACTCAGAGGGTGGGTCCACCTCTTTAGAGCATGGGGTCAATATAGTGCAAACCTCATTGTTAATCTTTACAGAGTCACCTGGTTCGGTGGCCTCAGAGTGAACAGAATCTGTCACTTCTGACCCTGTGTCTAATCCTGTTGAATTGTGATCATAAATGGACACCACACTTCCATCAGAGTAATCCGGTGGTGTGGCTGGTCTCCCAGAGTCCTCATCGGTATAGCAGAGGACCGAAGAACTAGAAGACAACAAAACAGGATTTATGGAGGAATGGCAGGCGGATGGTGGCAGTGAGATAGGAGACTCCAGAAGACATACATCTAGAGACTCCACGCTGGAGTCAAGACTGAGACTAGACGCCTCATCACCCTCATCCAGGAGCCTCTGGCGTTCCTCCGCACTTTGCAGGTGTCTGACAGCAGCTTCGTTCTCCAAGTGATAGTTCTCAGCAATGAATTCATGGAAATCCTGCGTCTCCTGGTGAGGATGGACAGCAAGAGAGGCATGAGGAAGCTCCTCTTCAAGGGGTGGAGGTCGTGGCTGCTGGTGCTTATTTTCCAGCTCAAGTTTCATGATAGTGTGTAGATAATGGGTCCGTACACGTATAGGGTTAAATTCTATCCTGCCAGCTATATTACTGCAGCCGTCCCGAGAACAACCACATGGAAAGGACATACGATCCACCTATTAGTGTGAGAACACCAGGGAAGAGACAAAGGAAGGAATTGTGTAAGAAAACCTGCACATCAACAAGGAATGCTCCTTTAATAACGTGACTATATAATATACAGCAAGGGATTTCAGTTTATAAAAAAATATATATATATACAACCTATATTGTAAAAATAAACTAAACATTTTATTTTTTAGCACCAAGAAATATGACACAATGTATGACAATGTGAAAAAATAGGTCTATTTCTAAATGACATAGGGCCACTTGTGTCTTTGAGAAATCAAAATTCAAGTTTTACTTCTGATTACAGTTTTGAAAAAAAAAAAAAAAAAGTCAAATTGCTATAGAAAACTGAGAAACCTTCCATGAAGCCATGTTTATTGAGGTATTAATGATGCCAAATGGGGGCTGGAGAGTCAAGGACAAACACAGTGTTATTCCTCACCTGACATTTGATCCCAGCTTGACTGCATGGACAAGCCTCGGGATCGCAGAAGAGTCGACAATCACACCCACATTCCTCTCTAGAGAGTCGGATGGCTCGGAGTTCTTGCTTCTCTTCAGCATCTATACGATGTACACCAGCTGCTCGGAGCAAAGCTCTGCGCCTCTTTGTAGGCAATGGCTGAAGGAAGAAGTAATCGTCTACTTCAACATTGTCTACATCTATATCTTCATCTGAAACATCCTCCAAGGTGAGGCCTTCAGCTTCTTCTGATTCTACGGTACCATTTTTTGTTAACTGAAGATAAAAAAAAACACAAAAAAAAAGGAATAAATATTGTGAATAAAATGGTGTTAAAAAAAAGACATTTCCGGGCACCTTACAACAGTTTATTAATCTCCCATACAGACGCCAAACATGTGGCCAAAGACTGTGAGGATGTAGCAGAGAATGATCAAATTTATAAGAGAAGTGGAAAAAAATATATTAAAGGTATATTCACACACATTCTTACCACACAACAAGCAAGTGCACCGGGCTGTTTCCGCAAAGTCCTATTAACTTAAATGCAGATACAGTTAGGTCCAGAAATATTTAGACACTGACTAGTTTTGGCATAGCAGTTTACCAAAACATATGCAAGATACAGTTGTATAATCAATATGGACTTAAAGTGCAGACTCTCATCTTTAACTAGAGAGCATTCACATCCTAATCGGAATAAGGGTTTAGGAATTTCAG
The DNA here is from genome assembly GCF_051348905.1 of Ranitomeya variabilis. Taxonomy (NCBI): domain Eukaryota; kingdom Metazoa; phylum Chordata; class Amphibia; order Anura; family Dendrobatidae; genus Ranitomeya; species Ranitomeya variabilis. The sequence goes on from NC_135234.1 coordinate 658,129,778, forward strand.
CTCTAATATGTAGCTACCTCTGTTTAAATGGGCCCAAAGTAATTGGACAATTATCTCAAAAGCTCTTTAACGGACTGCATTGGCTATTCACTCGTTAATCTATCATCAATTAAACAAGCAAAAGGTCAGGAGCAGATTCCAGGTGTGGCATTTGCAAGCTGTTGCTGTGAACCCACAACATGGGGTCAAAGGTCCTCTCAGTGGAAGAGAATGGACCATCATTAGGCTGAAAAAGAAAAAAAAAGATGAAATCCATCAGAGAGACAGCAGAAATGTTAGGAATGGGCAAATCAACAGTTTGATACTTTCTGCAAAAAAAAAAAAAAAGCGTACTGGTGAACGTGGGAACTCAAAAAGGCCTGGAAATCCATGGGAGACAACAGTGGTGGTTGATCGCAGAAGCCTTTTCATGGTGAAGAAAACCCCCTTCAGGACATCAACCCAAGTGAAGAACACTGAAGGAAGTAGGTGTTTCAGTATCAAAGTCTACCATATTGAGAAGACTTTATGAGACTTTATGAGAGCAAATACAGAGGATTCACCACAAGGTGCAAACCATTAATCAGCCATAAAAATAAAAAGACTAGATTGGACTTTGCAAAAAAAACATCTAAAGAAGACAGCTAGTTCTGGAAAGCATTTTTTGGACAGATTAAACTAAGATCAACCTGTACCAGAATGATGAAAAGAAGAAAGTATGGAGAAGGCTTGAAATGGCTCATGATCCAAACCACACCACATCCTCTGGTGGAGGCAGTGTGACAGTGTGATGACATGGGCATGACTGGCTTCCACTGGGTCACTAATGTTTATTGATGATGTGACTGAAGACAGAAGCGGCCAGATGAATTGTGAAGTGTACAGGGAAATACGCTTTGCTCAGATTCAACCAAATGAAGCAAGGTTGATCGGAAGGCGATTCACAGTACAATGACCCACAACATACTGCGAGAGCAATCCATGAGTTTTTTAAGGCAAAGAAGTTGAATATTCTGCAATGGCTGAGTCATTCACCAGATCTCAAACCCATCGAGCAGCATTTCACATGCTTAAAGGGAATCTGTCACCTCATTTTGGCCCTATAAACTGCAGCCACCGCCATCAGGGGCTTATCTACAGCATTCTGTAATGCTGTAGATAAGCCCCCCCTCCCATGTAACCTGAAAGATAAGAAAAACAATTATACTCACCCAGGGGCGGTCCTGGTTTGGTTCCGATGGGCGTCGCATCTTCATATGATGTCGTCCTCTTCCTTGCTTCTGTTGCGGCTCCTGCGCAGGCGTACTGATTTGCCCTGTTGAGGGCAGCGTAAAGTACTGCAGTGCGCAGGTGCCGGTCCTCTCTGACCTTTCCCAGCGCCTGCGCACTGCAGTATTTTGCTCTGCCCTCAACAGGGTAGTGAATTACGCCTGTGCAGAAGCCGTGACAGAAGCAAGGAAGAGGATGTCATCGCATGAAGATGGGATGCGCCGGACCGCCCCTGGGTAAGTATAATCTAACTTGTTTTTCTTATCTTTCAGGTTACATTGGGGGCTTATCTACAACATTACAAAATGCTGTAGAGAAGCCCCTAATGGCGGTGGCCGCAGTTTATAGAGCCAAAATCAGGTGGCAGATTCACTTTAAGACAGAAAGACCCACAAACAAGCAACAATTGAAGTCAGCTGCAGTAAAGGCCTGGCAAAGCATCACAAAAAGAAGAAACTCAGCATTTGGTGACTTCCATGGCTTCTAAACATCAAGCAGTTGTTGCCTTGCAAAGGATTCTGCAAAGTATTAAAATGAACATTTTATTTATGGTAAAGTTCATTTGACCAATTACTTTTGAGCTTCTGAGGAAGCTTTGTGCAATTCCTAAATGTTTGACAGGATATTTCTCTTCAAACCCTTTAATTAATCTTAAAGTCTACACTTCAATTGCATCGCAGTTGTTTCATTTTAAATAAAAAAAATTAATAGCATGCAGAGCCCAAATCACAAAGATTCGGTCACTGTCCAAATATTTCTGGACCCAACTGTAAGTGCGCACATGCATAGCCTGGAGATCCTCATCTTCCTTCTATTATGGTCATCGCTGTCTACCTTGGATTCTAGAACAGGGTTTGCAACCTTAGATCTCCATAGCATCTGAGCGATTAGCTAGAAATGTCTTTGGTCAGGATACCGTTTTAATCTGCAGTTTATGGTGTGTCTGTGTGTATACATTTACATACACTGACCATAAATAGGGTAACAATATTTTGAACTTTTGGCTTTCATGCTCCATCTCACCATCGACTACAGTTCCGAACATAAATTTGACTTGCAACTATTTAGCATATGGTTAGTTATACAGATTCTTTTCATGTCACTGCATTGTTACTGTTTTGCTCCTAAAAATCTAAATGTAATTTTTTATTATTTTGTTAGTATTTTGTAAATCGACCTTTGGCTTCCACCACTGCGAGAATCCTTATGGGCATGCTGTCGTCCAGATTCGGGCATGTCTCGACCGAAATCTGATTCCAAGTTGGTGCATACTGGTTGACTCACTTCGGGAATGTATATAGCTTCTTCTTCAACTCTACCCAAAAGTGTTTGATTGGGTTGAGGTCTCGGTACTGTGGGTGCAAATCCAGCACCTCTGTTTCAAGGTCGTTGAACTATTTCTTCGCCAATTTCGATGTATGCTTCGGGTCATTGTCCTGCTGTAATACTGTATCGTCCTTTTCATACCCATAATACTCGAGTGTACTGAGTAACTGGTCTTGTAGGATACTTACATATAGCTCAGCATTGAGACCACCATCAATCCTGGTCAAGTATCCAAAGCCTTTGGCCTTTAGCTGTGAAACAACCGCATATCATCAGGCTTCCTGAACTGTATCTGACAGTTCCCTCAATTTCTCAAACCATTAGCCATTTTTTCCCTTGTTTCTTCTAGACCCATTTGTACTGAGTTTACTCTACTGACTTTTGTCTCATCACTCCAAGTCACCCGTTTCCAATCTTCTACTGTCCACTTTTTTCTCTTTTTTTGCAAATTCGAGCCAATGATTCTTATGATGATATTGAAGTCAAGGCTTCTTTACTTTTTTTCAGGCACCATTCCAGACTTGTGTAACGTGTGAGATATGGACGTTTGTCGCACCAGAACGGATAGACCTAGTGATGAGCCAACTTGTTGCCTCCAATATTTTGCCTGGATGTCCACATCTTGACTTTTGAATGGATGGACTGACTTCATTTTGTGTTTTTCCAACTGTCATGGCACTCACATGATGCAGTTTGGCAATTTTCTTGGCCGAGAAACCTCTATTGATGAGCTGGAAGATGTGGTTTCTCTTTACTTGGGAAATCTTCTTCATGGCTGCTCCTCGATTCTAACCAGTAACCGTGTGCTTGGGAATCCACCTAATAATTCATTGAGATACTAGGGAATGTGAGAACAGGTTGCATTTTGTAGTACTCAGGAAGAAAAATATTTTTCCAAAAGCAGGAGCAAAACCGTAACAATGCAGTGACATGACAAGAATCTGCATAACTAATCATATGCTAAATAGTAGCAAGTCAAATTTATGTATGAGATAGCCAAGATGATTTTCTATAAAATGATGGTAGTCTCACGTTCTAAGAAGTAATGGATGGTGAGATGTGAAGCCTGAAGTCAAAGGTTCAGAACATTGTTATCCTTTTGCTCGTCAGTGTACATATGTGCACATGTACACATGATATACTGTATGTATATATATATATATATATATATATATATATATATATATATACACACTGTATATACACAGTACAGACCAAAAGTTTGGACACACCTCATTTAAAGATTTTTCTGTATTTTCATGACTATGAAAATTGTAAATTCACACTGAAGGCATCAAAACTATGAATTAACACATGTGGAATTATATACTTAACAAAAAAGTGTGAAACAACTGAAAATATGTCTTATATTCTAGGTTCTTCAAAGTAGCCACCTTTTGCTTTGATGACTGCTTTGCACACTCTTGGCATTCTCTTGATGAGCTTCAAGAGGTAGTCACCGGTAATGGTCTTCCAACAATCTTGAAGGAGTTCCCAGAGATGCTTAGCACTTGTTGGCCCTTTTGCCTTCACTCTGCGGTCCAGCTCACCCCAAACCATCTCAATTAGGTTAATGTCTGGTGACTGTGGAGGCCAGGTCATCTGGCGTAGCACCCCATCACTCTCCTTCTTGGTCAAATAGCCCTTACACAGCCTGGAGGTGTGTTTGGGGTCATTGTCCTGTTGAAAAATAAATGATGGTCCAACTACACGCAAGCCGGATGGAATAGCATGCCGCTGCAAGATGCTGTGGTAGCCATGCTGGTTCAGTATGCCTTCAATTTTGAATAAATTCCCAACAGTGTCACCAGCAAAGCAGCCCCACACCATCACACTTCCTCCTCCATGCTTCACGGTGGGAACCAGGCATGTAGAGCCCATCCATTCACCTTTTCTGCGTCGCACAAAGACACCGCGGTTGGAACCAAAGATCTCAAATTTGGACTCATCAGACCAAAGAACAGATTTCCACTGGTCTAATGTCAATTCCTTGTGTTCTTTAGCCCAAACAAGTCTCTTCTGCTTGTTGCCTGTCCTTAGCAGTGGTTTCCTAGCAGCTATTTTACCATGAAGGCCTGCTGCACAAAGTCTCCTCTTAAGAGTTGTTGTAGAGATGTGTCTGCTGCTAGAACTCTGTGTGGCATTGACCTGGTCTCTAATCTGAGCTGCTGTTAACCTGCGATTTCTGAGGCTGGTGACTCGGATAAACTTATCCTCAGAAGCAGAGGTGACTCTTGGTCTTCCTTTCCTGGGGCGGTCCTCATGTGAGCCAGTTTCTTTGTAGCGCTTGATGGTTTTTGCCACTGCACTTGGGGACACTTTCAAAGTTTTTCCAATTTTTCGGACTGACTGACCTTCTTTTCTTAAAGTAATGATGGCCACTACTTTTTCTTTACTTAGCTGCTTTTTCTTGCCATAATACAAATTCTAACAGTCTATTCAGTAGGACTATCAGCTGTGTATCCACCAGACTTCTGCTCAACACACAACTGATGGTCCCAACCCCATTTATAAGGCAATAAATCCCACTTATTAAACCTGTCAGGGCACACCTGTGAAGTGAAAACCATTCCTGGTGTCTACCTCTTGAAGCTCATCAAGAGAATGCCAAGAGTGTGCAAAGCAGTCATCAAAGCAAAAGGTGGCTACTTTGAAGAACCTAGAATATAAGACATAATTTCAGTTGTTTCTCACTTTTTTTGTTAATGGTCATTTTCTTATAGTCATGAAAATACAGAAAAATCTTTAAATGAGAAGGTGTGACCAAACTTTTGACATATATATATATATATATATATATATATATATATATATATATATATATATATATATATATATATATATATATACATACAGTTAGGTCCATATATATTTGGACAGAGACAACATTTTTCCAATTTTGGTTATAAACATTACCACAATGAATTTTAAACAAAACAATTCAGATGCAGTTGAAGTTCAGACTTTCAGCTTTCATTTGAGGGTATCCACATTAAAATTGGATGAAGAGTTTAGGAGTTTCAACTCCTTAACATGTGCCACCCTGTTTTTAAAGGGACCAAAAGTAATTGGACAGATTCAATAATTTTAAATAAAATGTTCATTTCTAGTACTTGGTTGAAAACCCTCTGTTGGCAATGACTGCCTGAAGTCTTGAACTCATGGACATCACCAGACGCGGTGTTTCCTCCTTTTTGATGCTCTGCCAGGCCTTCACTGCGGTGGTTTTCAGTTGCTGTTTGTTTGTGGGCCTTTCTGTCTGAAGTTTAGTCTTTAACAAGTGAAATGCATGCTCAATTGGGTTGAGATCAGGTGACTGACTTGGCCATTCAAGAATATTCCACTTCTTTGATTTAATAAACTCCTGGGTTGCTTTGGCTTTAATAATAATAATAATAATCTTTATTTTTTATATAGCGCTAACATATTACGCAGCGCTTTACAGTTTGCACACATTGTCATCGCTGTCCCCGATGGGGCTCACAATCTAAATTACCTATCAGTATGTCTTTGAAATGTGGGAGGAAACCGGAGTGCCCGGAGGAAACCCACGCAAACACGGAGAGAACATACAAACTCTTTGCAGATGTTGTCCAAGGTGGGATTAGAACCCAGGACTCCAGCGCTGCAAGGCTGCTGTGCTAACCACTGCGCCACCGTGCTGCCTTTATGTTTTGGGTCATTGTCCATCTGTAGTATGAAACGACGACCAATCAGTTTGGCTGCATTTGGCTGGATCTGAGCACACAGTATGGCTCTGAATACCTCAGAATTCATTCGGCTGTTTCTGTCCTGTGTCACATCATCAATAAACATTAGTGACCCAATACCACTGGCAGCCATGCATGCCCAAGCCATCACACTGCCTCCGCCGTGTTTTACAGATGATGTGGTATGCTTTGGGTCATGAGCTGTACCACGCCTTTGCCATGCTTTTCTCTTTCCATCATTCTGGTAGAGGTTGATCTTGGTTTCATCTGTCCAAAGAATGTTCTTCCAGAACTGTGCTGGCTTTTTTAGATTTTTTTTTAGCAAAGTCCAGTCTAGCCTTTTTATTCTTGACACTTATGAGTGGCTTGCACCGTGCAGTGAACCCTCTGTATTTACTTTCATGCAGTCTTCTCTTTATGGTAGATTTGGATATTGATATGCCGACCTCCTGGAGGGTGTTGTTCACTTGGTTGGCTGTTGTGAATGGATTTCTCCTCACCATGGAGATTATTCTGCGATCATCCACCACTGTTGTCTTCCGTGGGCGCCCAGGTCTTTTTGCATTGATGAGTTCACCAGTGCTTTCTTTCTTTCTCAGGATGTACCAAACTGTAGATTTTGCCACTCCTAATATTGTAGCAATTTCTCGGATGGGTTTTTTCTGTTTTCGCAGCTTAAGGATGGCTTGATTCACCTGCAAGGAGAGCTCCTTTGACCGCATGTTTACTTCACAGCAAAACCTTCCAAATGCAAGCACCACACCTCAAATCAACTCCAGGCCTTTTATCTGCTTAATTGAGAATGACATAACGAAGGGATTGCCCACACCTGCCCATGAAATAGCCTTGGAGTCAATTGTCCAATTACTTTTGGTCCCTTTAAAAACAGGGTGGCACATGTTAAGGAGTTGAAACTCCTAAACCCTTCATCCGATTTTAATGTGGATACCCTCAAATGAAAGCTGAAAGTCTGAACTTCAACTGCATCTGAATTGTTTTGTTTAAAATTCATTGTGGTAATGTCTGTAACCAAAATTAGAAAAATGTTGTCTCTGTCCAAATATATATGGACCTAACTGTATATATATATATATATATATATATATATATATATATATATATATATATATATATATATATAAAATGTGTGGTTTATGTCCTAACTTAAATCTGGCAAGCTGTAGGCGTTTAAGAGACTACCCACCAATATATACATATCAGCGAGGAGTCTCCTAAAAGCCTACAGCTTGCCAGATTTGGGTGAAAACATCAACCACACATCAATTTAGAAAAGATTGTTACATCATCCTACTGAATCTAACCTGATCACTGGTCCAAAAGAGTTTAGAAACTTCTGCTGTCAAACTTTCATGTTGTTCAGAGGATGGGAGTGCCTGGTGTCTGTGTTTATTTTCTCTCATAAGTAACTTGGTTGTAAAATAAGGGACTTTTCATTTAGACCCTATTTGCTTGAAGACAATTATTAATACAGCGATATGTTTGAAGCCTCACCCAAATCCGTTTCCATTCAAAGTATATTATAAAAAAAGAAGGTGGTGAATTTACAACCTTTCTATAAAATTAAGTATGGTCTCAATGGATCCAATATATTTAAAAAGTGCTCGCTAAAAGGGCAAGGATGTCAGCAACAGACTAAGTCTCCATAGGGACATTTCATCATGCACACCTTAGGGAATGAAGAGAACCTGAAGGTAGTGGAGATGCATGATGCAAGTGTAATATTCCAAGTATAATCAATCTGGGAAGCACATTAATTTAACCAGTTTAGAGGTACAAATTCTGCAAATAACATTGAGTAGCCTGCACTTGATATTAACCCAGAAACATACTGGTAAACTACTCCATCCTCCGTATATTGTCTACTAGTAGAACACCGTTGCTAACTTGTGAGTGGGCGAACAGTGCAGTAGTGTAAACCATACACACTCAGTGAGATTTCCTAGTCTTTTCAATATTGATAAAACACCACAACTGCCTAATCTGTGAAAGGAATCTAGTCAACTAAACTTCTAGAAGGAAGAGGAGCATTCTAAGTGCAGACAAGATACATGTCCCAAAGGCAGTGTTCAGAAGAACAGGTAGGTCTTGACTGGATTGGAATGCTGAGGTTACCCTCATTCACCCCCTTTGTCTAGTTTTGCTTATAGTTACTGTACATTTTGAGGAGTACTATGAGGATATTTAATGTTACCCTTTGTAAACTTTGAGACTAATTTAAAGTTTTGTCAAATTTACTGCATATTACATTTTCCTATATGAATCCACTGAAAAGGAGTACAAGGAGATGAAGTGTTCTATCTAGAGAACGTGTCTTATGGTCAGATGAGGCTGTAAACTTTGAAATGGCTGCAATCTGTACATGTGCCATGTGAACATATCAGGTCCTTGATGCAGAACATTAATTTATTAATGAAATCTGGCATCACTAGGTTGGCATCACAGAAAACACCAGTGACCCACCTTCATCTTCCTTGTGTGAAGTTTCTCCTCCTTTAGGTGCGCACGCAGGATTTCCCGATGTGTCACCTCTTGTTCCTGGGCAAACTCACACAGTGTGTACTTTCGTACAGAATTGTGATGCTGGGCCATTCCCAAGGAGCTACCGCCCTGGCTTGGCACACTGGTGAATCCTTGGCGACGTGAGAAGTAATAGACAGTGACCTGGTCAAAACGGACATTCTTTTGTCTCAGAAGTTTCTGTCGCTTCAGGATGGATGTTGCTAAAATAAAATAAATACCGGTAGTTTAAAATTACTTAAATATCTTTTATAACATATAAAAATCACTGTAACGTTTCCTATCACTTCTAGATAAAATAAATTTAAGATCCAGACAGAACGCTCTTGGTTTTCATCTATGGATGAATGATGTGCACGGTTGACTATGAGAAAAGCATTCACATGAATGGAGAGGATAAAAAAAAGTAGGTACGGTAAGTTAAAGGACTATTTGACGACATTTATGGGAATAGTTTTGCACACAAAATGAAGGACTAACAGTGCTACTGACAGGTTACATTGCTGGACTGGTGTATGTGCCAGACAATATACCATTCTAGAAATTTTGATTATCCTCAAACTTTTCTTCTTATACCGATCCTGTCCTTCATGGACAGTAATTGCTAGTTATCTTCCATTTTTTCTAAAAAAAAAATATTATCATCCTTCCTAAGCCATCTATATGGGCATGTAGGTCACAGAAAATTGACTAAATGAGTACCTTGATATCTTCAATCTGATATTTTATTCTAGAGATAGCAATGTTTTTCTTAATATGTAAATTAGCTGTTAAGATCTATAGATCTATAGATCCTAACTTAAAAATCGCATCTGACGAACAAGCAATTTGCTAATTCATCGGGTGATTTCCAACCTTCTTAGACAAGCTGTTAATCGGGACAATCGGAACGCTAGCTCCAAGATGATCAATCTGTCTAAATAGGCATTATGTCTATGAGAATAAAACAATCCAGTTACACCGCCCAATAGCATTCCCGAAAATAACATACGGATAAGTTCAGTGGTGGTAGGAGCATTAATGCTGTCACAGCTATCGGCACTGTCGCTGTTTGAGATCTCATCATCAGAATCTTTTGATGTAGAAATTGGCGAGCCAGCATCTACTTCTTCAAATTTTCTTTTCAGGCTTCTGCTCGTCACAGCATCCATTTGTTTCAGAGTTTTCCTGACAGAAAGAAATGATAGAAATGTGTAAGAAAGATAAAAAGAAGTGCACTGGAATTCTGGTGGTCTATAGGGCTCCTCAAACATTTTTTTTAAGCCAACTAATTGGTGATGGATTAGGCAGCATTGCTAGGTGCCTTTACAAATTACGGCATTGTCAACATCAAAGCCAGGGCTCTCAGCAGCTTACAGCAAAGCATCCTTATCAAGCTCGTCGGCAAATTGCAATTAATGGCTGGCACACAAAATGTCAGGGAACTGAAGGCACAGTACACATTTCCTGTCATGAATAGAAACCGTCGTCATGAGATTGTGAGAAAGTCATGGGGGGGGGGGGACAAATGAAGCCACCGACAGATCTATCCTCAGTGCCATCAATTAGACAAAATCATGAAATATCAGCAGTCAGCCTAGATCTATAGTCTGTCATCCTACAGTCTAGGGTCACACGACCATATTTTCTCTCATCCAAGATCACGCTCCCGATCACAATCAGACGTGGAAAGATGGAAAAATAAAATGCTCCATTCCGTTAATCTGTGAAAGTCCGTCTGCCCTTTGATGTCATCCAAGTGTGGTCCAATATTTTTCACAGACCCATAGACTTGCCTGGCGGAATGCAATCCGATATATGGATGCAAATCGGGCATGTTGCGATTTCTTCTTCACACAGAAGTCCGAGGAAAAAATTGGACATGTGAATGGCCTCATAGAAAACAATTGGATCTTAGTGTGGTCCAATGTTTTGTTGGATCACAAATGGACTGAAAGTACGGTAGTCTGGACAAAACTTTTGGGCTCCCATACACATTATTTTGCTGTTGTATGAATAATCGCTCGTCCAATGCCTATTTCTCCCAACCTTTCGGGTGGGAGGTCCTGTTTTCTCTGGGAGTGATTTGCTGCCAGCTTATCTAAACCCTGAAAGAAAATTATCGCGTGTTGAGATTCAACACATGGGATCCTTTTCTCACCACACATCTGTCCGAGGAGAAATGAGAAACCCCTATATGCATTAGACTTTTGGCCAATCTACCCAATATTGGTGGGTTCAGCCCATTTTATTGTAATGTGTTTGCAGACCTTTAAAGTGCATTTACACCTGCCGACCACAGGCATCAAACGACGGTCAATTGTCTATACACAGGACAATCAGAGATCATTTAATGGCCTGTTTAGACAGGCAAACCACAACTCTATGCCCACAGAAAAATTGTTAACACAATCACTCGTCTAAGGCTACTTTCACACTAGCGTTGTGCACTGCACGTCGCTATGCATCGTTTTGTAGAAAAAACACATCCTGCAAAAGTGCTTGCAGGATGCGTTTTTTTCTCCATAGACTTGCATTAGCGACACAGTGCGACGCATTGCCACACGTCGCAACCGTCGGTCCGTCGCCACCAAAAAACGTTGCATGTAACTTTTTTGGTGCGTCGAGACCGTCCTTTCCAACCGCGCATGCGCGGCCGGAACTCCGCCCCCGCCTCCCCGCACATCACAATGGGGCAGCGGATGCGTTGAAAAACAGCATCCGTTGCCCCCGTCGTGCGGCGCTTTCACTGCTTGCGTCGGTACGTCGCAACGACGCAATTCGTCGTGCGTCGTACGATGCTAGTGTGGAAGTAGCCTAAATGAGCCTGTATAAGAGATGCAAACAGCTGGATAGATTGCCTAAAGGATGGGTACTATCTGGAAGGCAAGTCATTTATCCATTGATTATTATAATGGAGGTGGTAACTAGAGATGAGCGAATTTGATTGGGTCCCTGCTTATTCGGCAAGCTATAGCGCTTACCAAGGGACCCGGATACATGGAGCGCACGCCGGCTGATCAGCTGTTCGGCTCCGCAGCTGCATTTGTCGCAGCTGTGTCAGTCACAACACACAGGCTCTCCATGCATGTGTTGTGACTGTCACACAGTCGCGGCACATGCAGCTGCGGAGCCGAACAGCCGGCGCGCCCCATGTATCCGGGTTCCGCCTGTAGCTTATTCAGTAAGCGCTATAGCTTGCCGAATAAGCAGGGACAAGATCAAATTGGCTCATCTCTAATAACCACTAAACTAAATTGACAATAAAATAAGTTTTGTGCTTTTTTAAAGACTCTTTTACACAGAGAATAAATATTAGGGAAAGAATGATTGTAAATACAATTAATTATTGTACTTCTTAACAATTTATTGAATTAACATTTTAAAAGAAATGTTCACGCTAGGTTTTCTAGACCAATTACATGTTTAGACATACAAATACTGCACAGTACCACAAATGTGCATGATGGTAATGGTCCTGGGAACCAAATGGTTGGCACATAATCTAAAGGTAGGTTGGCACATAATCTAAAGGTATCCATTAATTAATACTGAATACATACTGGGTAGAGTAAAACTGGTAGAAGTGTAGGTCAATGAAAATGAAAGTGCTCATTCAAAAGTCTCCAAATAAAGCCATTGTTCTTGCTTTCCAATGATGCAGCTTTAGCTGAGTGCAGGCATTAGAGCATTTCCTACAAATAATTTTTTTGCAACATATTTCGGGATAATGTCAGCTTAAAGGGAATCTGTCTGCGGAATTCCATCACCCAAACTATTTACATGCACATTTAGCTCTTTCAAAGACAAGCTCAACAATACCTTTTACATGGCCAGTCTGTTCCTCCATTACTGAGAAATCAGCTATTGATTTAATATGCAAATGAAGCTGAAAAACTGAAGCCTCTGTCACACCAGCTCTAGTCCCCACCATGTGCTGTCACTCCAGCTCCATTCACCACCATGTGCTACCGCCTCCTGCTTGACTGATGGCTCCTTTGCCTGACGTCATACAATACAGAAGCTGTTGGCCAAGGAAGATGAGGCGGTGCAGGACAGGGAATAGACCTGGAGTGACAGAGGCTTCAGATCTACGAATAGTTCTTCAGCCTTATTTGTATATTAATTCAAACACGGATTTCTCAGTAATGGAGGAACGGAAAGGCTGGACTTGTCTTTGAAAGAGCTAGCTTGTGTGTGAAATAATGCTGTCAGATTCCCTTGAATCTTACTTATTAATTAGTTTGAATATAGACTGACAAACCATAGAACGATCTGATCAGCTCAACAATTGAACTTCCCTGGGGCCAAATATGACCCATTCTCCTACCTTTGCTTTAATAACACTGTGGTTTTCCTATGCTAAAATCTATTTCTGTATTTATTAAGTGCCTTGAGTCTCCTCTATTCAGATCCTTTGTAACTTCTTATGTGTAAGTACATCCTGAAGTACGGGAAAATGCTGCAGATTTTTCATCCCAATTTCCTGACAAAAAAAAAATCCACAGGGACATACAATAGAAACAAAGTGGATGAGCTCTGTACAAATGTCATCCACACACACTGCAGGTCAATTTTTTTTTTTTTCGTACAAAATCAATGCAAATTGGATTATTGAATCCAAAGGACGTCAGATGTTATCACAGGAACGAAAAGTGCAACAAATTCTCAATCCGATCTATTAATTCTGATGAGGAGGTTAAACAATTCTAATTGTTGCAATTTTTTCTGCAGAACACCTGTAAACCCACAGGTGTGGACAAGCATAACCCTAAAATACTTTTTTTTTAATTTAATATTTTAATCCGGCTCATTTCTTTGGTTTTGCTGTCGTTTCTTGTACTTTGTACAAACAGAAGCAGGTGTTGGAACATTCGGACCTGGGTCTTGCTCTGCCCTTATCTATATTGAGTTCGGCTGCCACAAGGTGAAATTTTAATACTATAGATAGGACCGTTATGATTGGGTACACCTTGTTGTGACAAGATGGATTTTACGTTTTGATCAAAATAGTGTTAACTAAGTATCCTATGTTATCTACATGTACTATTACCATTTACTTACTATGGGGCATATGCTTATTTTGTATTTTTTTCTCTGGTTTTTACCTTTTTAATCTAAATTATAACAGTACAATCACTTTCTCCCCCCTTTAATGGCGGTGCTTGGTCCCTTGCCAATTCATGTCTTTCAGCCTCCAGTAATGATATGTAACGTTACTGCTACATCCAAATATAGGCTGCAATGATCACGTGTTGCGACACTATTGTTGTGGGAAAAACTGCGTAGCAAGAAGCGCAATGAGGTCTTATGTGACGATAAAGGACAATAAGGTGGCGGGAATGGCTCACCTGGTATACTTGTGTATCACACAACAAATATCAAGCTTAAATTTGTCAGCTGCTGCAGTCCCATGGGTTAAAAAGACATTGAAATGCCAGCAGAGAACCAATAGGTGGGTCGTCTGCGTTGCTGATGGAGATCTGAAAGTAGACTTGAGGTGGGTTCGTTATCAACGCAACGCGTTTCGAAGGCATCAGACGACTTCATCAGGATCTAACCATATACCATATCAATGATATATAGGTTGAAAAAAAAACCTCCGGTCCATCGAGTTGAACCTTCCTCCACCAATTATGATGCACCAGGAGAACTGATCAGTCATGTCTTACAGTATAAAATAAAGAGACCGATATGAGGATATGTGTATATATGCAGAATAATATATGGTCCACATAGTGTATAGCTACCAGCCCTGAATACAGGCCCTGATGGAGCAATCTTTCTGCTCGGTTCATTGCAGATATCTGCCTGTGTTATAGGAAAGCAGCTGCAACACTGGGAATAGAAAAACTCGCCTCCCATCTAGTCATTTGGCTTGGTTGCCAAGGCAACAGTCTTCCGTTTGGAAAGTCAGAATAGAGAGACACCAGGATGGATGTGAGGAGATCGGCCTGCCCTGACAATAGCAGCTCTGCTCGTTTCGTCTGATTCTCGGATATCTCCAACATATGTTACTTAGGCTGGGTTCACACACAAACAGTGCTCTCCGCTGAGAACCGCGTTGGGGTGTGTTAGAATCCCCGACAGGGTCATTCGCGGAGTCACTGGACAATGTCTGACCTCCATCCTGCCAGTACTCGTCTTTTTCTGACAGCCACAAAAACCTGATCTGTCACGTTTGTGCAGGTCTACTCTTAAAAAAAAAGATGGATTGCCGAGATGAAGATAGACAGTGTCCAAAGTGGAAAAAACAAGGTAGGAAATGGAGCTCACAATGCAGTAGGGCAATCAAACACACCGAGACCTTCCATAGGTGGGTGCCAATACTGCTGGTGGAGCACATCCATCAAATTATAAATAAAATAAAAAAAAAAACATTACTGAAAATTCATTTTAAATTTTCAATAAAGGTTTTTTATTTTTATAGTAATTTGATGGATGAGCCAGTTTTCTCCTATACCGAATTTCCAGAGTCCAAAGTGACCACGTCGGCTTCACTGAAATGAATGGCTGTGGGGTTTCCAGGGCATCCTGTTTGGATTCTGACAGAAACCCTGATGTAGTGCTCAGCGGAGAGCGCTGTATTAATGTGAACATAACATTAGATATATTCCAAAATATATATATATGTTTGAACCAAGACTAAACCCTACTACATTACCACCTGTCCTATTGACTGCACTATTCACAGGTCCTTTTGTATGTAAATATGTTGACTCATGCCGGATGCCGACAAAAACATGAATTTTGCCATTTCTCATTTCCTCAGTTAGCAATTTAAAACACTAAATCACTGAGGACTCAATTTAACAACATGCAATGATCTTTTTTCCTGAATTAAATTATTGTAATGGACATTATCCAAGTGGCCAGGTATAGAAAAGTATCAATTTCACTGACCTACCGAAAACTCTACCATCAAGAGCATCTTATACTCCTCAGCTACTATAATGATCTAGTCCTCAAGTCTACCACAGGTCAAAGGGTTTGTGTCTTGGTATTTCTTCAGGAGCACACCGCTCCTCTGCCTCTGGGCTTCCTGTTAGTTGGAGGATGGCGCATTGAAGAGTGCTCTCCTTGCTAATGTAACCGGCCGCTCTGTGACTGCAGGGTGGCCAGTAACCCAGTAAATGTGCAGTACACTATACAATAAAAAAAAAAAAATCTCCATTCTTGAGAAACGAGATTTGGTTGACGTCAAACATACTACTATTTATTTCTCTATCTAACATTTTCTATAACAATGCAAGAGACATTCTAGTTCTGCCATTGGCTTCTCCTCAATGCTTAAATTAAGGAACAAACTATGGCAGGAAAACAAGGACCAATAAAATGTTCTTTATGGGGTTGTTCAGGTACATCACAAAAGTCTGCAGTCACTATGTGACTGCAGACTTATGAATCCCTATATCGCAAGTTATGAGGATTCTCCGGTGCCAAGACCACAAGTATGCAATATGTAGACTCCAGCTACATTCCAACTAGAAGTGTGTGGCCTCATGCAATTCACTGGTATTGACTGAGACTGCACACGTTTAGTCGGAATGTGACTAGGAGCATGCATATCGTATGCAGTCACATAACCGGTGCCAATCTCTCCGCTGGCACTGGAGAATGATTATAGTGCGGACTGCAAGCAATGTGAGAATTCATAAGTCTGCATTCACATAGACTTGCAACCCTTTCAGCGATGCAATAAAACATACATTTTTTTAATACTTTTCAGACCACTAGAGTCCTTACTTGTATTAATACTTCTTAGAACATATCACAATATTCCTCATTCTACATTTAGCCAACACAATAACCTGCCCCTGAAGCCTTCTCTCATTACAACACATGAACTTAAAGGAAACCTGTCACCCCCAAAATCGAAGGTGAGCTAAGCCCACCAGCATCAGGGGCTTATCTACAGCATTCTGGAATGCTGTAGATAAGCCCCCGATGTAACCTGAAAGATGAGAAAAAGAGGTTAGATTATACTCACCCAGGGGCGGTCCCGGTCTGGTTCTGGTCCGATGGGTGTCACAGTCCGGTCCGTAACCTCCCATCTTCTTACGATGACGTCCTCTTCTTGTATTCACGCTGCGGCTCCGGCGCAGGCGTACTCTGTCTGCCCTGTTGAGGTCAGAGCTAAGTACTGCAGTGCACAGGCGTCGGGCCTCTCGGACCTTTCCCGGCGCCTGTGCACTGCAGTACTTTGCTCTGCCCTCAACAGTGCAGACAGAGTATGCCTGCACCGGAGCGTGAATACAAGAAGAAGACATCATCGTAAGAAAATGGGAGGCCCCGGACCGGACCGTGACGCCCATCGGACCAGAACCAGACTGGGACCGCCCCTGGGTGAGTATAATCTAACCTCTTTTTCTCATCTTTCAGGTTACATCGGGGGCTTATCTACAGCATTCCAGAATGCTGTAGATAAGCCCCTGATGCTGGTGGGCTTAGCACACCTTCGATTGTGGAGGTGACAGGTTCCCTTTAAGAGGGTAACAGACATACTTCAGATATTCAGGTCTTGAATATGCATGGTCCTAGGTGTCACCCTGTGTACATTAACCCCTTAGTGACCACCAATACATTTTTTTACTGACCTGCGATAAAAGAGACAAGCATCACCCAATAGGTGACAATCCAGCAGCTGTACACTATAGCTGACAACTTGATGCATCAGCCACGATCAGTGTTGGCACCCATTATGGTTGTTTAACCCCTTAATTGCTGCTGTTAATAGTGACTTCGGCATATACAGTGGGAGAAATAAGTATTTGATCCATTGCTGATTTTGTAAGTTTGCCCAATGACAAAGACATGAACAGTCTATAATTTTAAAGATTACCTGTCACCAGTTTTGGCCGATATAACTTGCAGCCATCACCTTTCAGGGCTGATATACAGCATTTTATAATGCTGTATATCTGCCCCCAACCAGACCTGCAAGAGAAGAAAAATAACTTTTATTATACTCGCCTGTGGGGCGGTCTGGTCCGATGGGTGTCGCTGGTTTTGGTCCTGCACCTCCCTTCTTCTTGCGATGCTGCCCTCCTGCTTGTTTTGTGTGGTAGACGCGTCTTCTCGGCACAGCGCAGGCATACTTCTCTGCTCTGTTGATGGCAGAGCATAATACTGCAGTGCGTAGGTGCCGGGAAAGGTCAAAGAGCCCCGGCACCTGCGCACTGCAGTAATTTGCTCTGTCCTTGACAGGGAAGAGAAGTACGGCTGCGCAGGAGCGCTGTGCTGAGGAGACTGTGTGGATAACAAAGGGACGCGTCATCCACATGAAGCAAGCAGGAGGACGGGGATAGTAACAAGAAGTGAGGCACCGGACCAAGACCAGCGACGCCCATCGGTCCGGACCTCCCCACAGGTGAGTATAATAAAACATATTTTTCTTTTCTTACAGGTCGGGTTGGGGGCAGATATACAGCATTATAGAATACTGTATATCAGCCCTGAAAGATGATGGCCGTATCTTATATTGGCCAAAACTGGTGACAGGTTCCCTTTAAGGGTAGGTTAATTTTAACAATGAGAGATAGAATATCATAAAATTAAATCCAGAAAATCACATTGTATAAATTATGTACATTAATTTGCATTTTGCAGTGAGAAATAAGTATCTGATCCCCTACCAATGATTAAGAGTTCCGGCTCCTACAGACCAGTTAGACGCTCCTAATCAACTCGTTACCTGCATTAAAGACAGCGGTCTTACATAGTCATCTTTATAAAAGACTCCTGTCCACAGACTCAATCAATCAGACTCTAACCTACAACATGGGCAAGACCAAAGAGCTTTATAATGATGTCAGGGACAAGATCATAGACCTGCACAAAGCTGGAATGGGCTACAAAACCACAATTAAGGCGCTGGGTGAAAAGGAGACAATAGTAAGAAAATGGAAGAAATACAAAATGACTGTCAATCGACATCGATCTGGGGCACCATGCAAAAATCTCACCTAGTGAGGTATCCTTGATCATTAGGAAGGTGAGAGATCAACCTAAAACTACACAGTGGGAACTTGTTATTGATCTCAAGGCAGCTGGAACCACAGTCACCAAGAAACCCATTGCTAACACATTATGCCGTAAAGGTTTAAAATCCTGCAGTGCCCGCAAGGTCCCCCTGCTCAAGAAGGCACATGTGCAGGCCCGTCTGAAGTTTGCCAATGAACACCTGGATGATTCCGTGAGTCATTGGGAGAAGGTGCTGTGGTCAGTGGTGAGATGAGACAAAAATTGAGCTCTTTGGCATTAACTCAACTCGCCGTGTTTGGAGGAAGAGAAATGCTGCCTATGACCCAAAAAACACGGTCCCCTCTGTCAAGCATGGAGGTAGAAACATTATTTTTTTGGGGGTGTTTCTCTGCTAAAGGCACAGGACTACTTCACCGCATCAATGGGAGAATGGATGGAGCCATGTACCATAAAATCCTGACTTAAAACCTCCTTCCCTCCACAGGACATTAAAAATGGGTCGTGGCTGGGTCTTCCAGCAAGACAATGACTCAAAACACACAGCCAAGGCAACAAAGGAGTGGCTCAAAAAGAAGCACATTAAGATCATGGAGTGACCTAGCCAGTCCCCAGACCGTAATCCCATAGAAAACTTATGGAGGGAGTTGAAGCTCCGAGCTGCCAAGCGACAGCCTCAAAATATTAATGATTTAGAGATGATCTGCAAAGAGGAGTGGACCAAAATTCCTCCTGACATGTGCGCAAAGCTTATCATCAAGTACAAAAAAATTCTGACTGCTGTGCTTCCCAACAAGGGTTTTGCCACCAAGTATTAAGTCTTGTTTGCCAGAGGGATCAAATACTTATTTCTCACTGCAAAACGCAAATAAATTGATACAATGTGATTTTCTGGATTTTATTTTTGATATTCTATCACTCAATGTTAAAATTAACTTAACCTTAAAATTATAGACTGTTCATGTCCTTGTCAGGCTACGTTCACATTTGCGTTGTTGGGTGCAGCGTCGGCGACGCAAACAACAACGCATGTACACAACGCAGCGTTTTGCGACGCATGCGTTGTCATAAGATCCTACAGATCGGGAATTTCGGCGCAGGAAAAAAATGCTACAAGTAGCGTCCCCTGCGCCCTGTCTTGTGCGTCTATATGACGCATGCGTCGTAAAACGCAGTACAACGCATACCGGCGCATGTCCATGCGTCCCCCATGTTAAAGATAGGGGCGCATGACGCATGCGTCGGTATGCGTCGACGACGCTGCGCCCAACAACGCAAATGTGAACGTAGCCTCAGTGGGCAAACTTACAAAACCAGCAAGGGATCAAATACTTATTTCCCCCACTGTAGATGGTTAACAGAGTGTGGGGGCTTCCTCTTTAATCCCATAGGCACCCCGAAATCTTGATCGTGTGGTCCTGATGTTTGCCATGGCAGTTCACGGCCAAATAATGGCCTTCGCGTCTGCCGGCTATAGCGACCTGTTTAGAAGTTATCAAAATTTAGGTGGCAAAAATAAACTTTTTCATTCCTGTCATACTGCCACTTTGCAGTATTTCCTCATAAGCATCTGAAGTGTTGATGAACTACCTGAAAGCAATTTTGAATACGTTGAGGTGTGCGGATTCTAAAATGGTATCACTTTTGGGGCTTTTTCCAATATACAGGGTGGTCCAAAAGTAGGTGGACAGTATATGTAATATGGTTATGAAGGGGGAGATTTATCAAACATGTTTTTTGGGGTTCAAAGTTCTCACCACACATCTAGATAAGTTTCTTGGGGGGTCTAGTTTCCAAAATGGGGTCACTTGTGGGGGTTTTCTACTGTTTAGGCACTTCAGGGGCTTTGCAAACGCAACATGACGCCTGCAGACCATTCTATCAAAGTCTGCTTTCCAAAACATCACTACTTCTCTTCCGAGCTCCGACGTGTCCCCAAACAGTGGTTTACCCCCACATATGGGGTATCAGCATACTCAGGACAAACTGGGCAACAACTTTTGCACAACCACTTTCTCCTTTTACCCTTGGGAAAATAAAAAAAATTGTTGCTAAAAGATCATTTTTGTGACTAAAAAGTTAAATGTTCATTTTTTTCTTCCATGTTGCTTCTGCTGCTGCGAAACACCTGAAGGGTTAATAAACTTCTTGAATGTGGTTTTGAGCACCTTGAGGGGTGCAGTTTTTAGAATGGTGTCACTTTAGGGCATTTTCAGCCATATAGAACCCTCAAATTGACTTCAAATGTGAGGTGGTCCCTAAAAAAATGGTTTTGTAAATGTTGTAAAAATGAGAAATCGCTGGTCAACTTTTAACCCTTATAACTTCAAAACAAAAAAAAAATTGTTTCCAAAATTGTGCTGGTGTAAAGTAGACATGTGGGAAATGTTATTTATTAACTATTTTTGTGTCAGATAACTCTCTGGTTTAACAGAATAAAAATTAAAAATAAATAATAATAATAATAATAAATCAAAATAAATATTATTTTCTGTCCACCTACTTTTGGACCACCCTGTGTATAGGATCCCCAAAGTCACTTAAAAACTGAACAGGTCCCTAAAAAAAATACTTTTTGTACACTTCCTTTAAAAAATGAAAAATTTCGGCTACATTTTTAAACCTTCTAAAATGCTAACAAAATAAAGCGACATTTTACAAATGGTCCTGACCTAAAGTAGGCATGAGGGAAATGTATTTTATTATTGATTTTGTCTGATATGACCATCTGGATTAAAGGGATAATCATTCAAAGTTTGAAAACTGCATATTTTTGTAACATTTCTCCTATGTTTTATAAATAATTGCAAAACATATCAACCTCAATTTACCATTATCAAACTATTATGTGTCAGGAAAAAAAAAAACAACAAATCTCAAAATCAACGATTTAAAAGAAAAAAATGGCCCGGTCCCTAAAGAGTTAGTACAAATTAAAGCCTACCTAGGACAAGGCATAGCACCCAGGGAACATTGTTCCTTCTCAGCTGTACATCTGAAGCAGAAATGGACATAGCCCTCAGAGATCAGAAATCTAATCTAAAAGCTATCTCGTATGAGGAGACCTTTCCATCCATGGCCAGGAGATCCCAGATTCTTGACTTCCGCCCTCAATTTCTTTGAGAATAGGGTGACCTATGAAACAATCCTGCCCACTTTTGCTCCCCGGTGTTGCAGTACCAGTGGGGAAGCGAAATCTAGCCAATTTCTGATCTGTGGGGCCCAAAAGGATTATTTTGTGTAAGTGACACTTGGTATTACCGTGGTATAAGATCAATGATGTACAACCATGCCATACTGTCATTCACATATACAATGAGATATACTATTCCAAGGGCCCATTCCTTTCGCACATCGGCTTCCGTTTTATTTTGCTTTTTTTCATCCTAAGCGTCACCATAGATTTGTGTTGTAAAACCTGAAGTTTCTTTTCTATTGACCAACAGGTACATTGACAATTTATTTGGCTTCTTGGTAAGTTTATGCTTTTCTTTCCAATCTCTCCCATTTTTAAAGGTCTATGTTATGTTTTGTCTTTTGTATATGATATTACTAAGGGAACCACCTGTCACCTTGAAAAATGTCATTTTCCTGCAGATATAGGAGTAATCTCCAGGTACAAAGCATTTAAATCCTGTTTAGCTGGATTACCGGGAACAGCGCTGGCTGGGAGAAAATTCTGTTTTATTGTCCTGGCCGCCATTGGCTTCCAGTCATAGGAGTGGCGCAGGGAGCAATTTCCAGCAGTCATCGCTCACCTTTCAGCGAGTGCAGGTGTAATCACTCCCCAGCACTTTGATTATGTGTGTAGAGCCGGTCTGGAATCAAAATGATGGGGCGTGATTACTGAAAAGTGAGCCACGACTGCCTGAAATTGCTCCCTGCACCGATCCCATGACTGCAAACCAGTGGCTGCAGGGAGGATAAGACATTGTTTTTCCCTGCTCTCCTGCCGCTTATTTGTCCCTTGTAAAAAAAAAAAAGAAAAGAAATAAAAAATTTAATGTATAAAAAATTGACTTTTTTTCCCATTAGTCATTCTTTTTTTAATCCAGTTTTATTTAAAGGGAACTCGTCATCATCACCTTTAAGAACAAAAGAAAAATATAAATATATGCCATGAATTATGTAACTGTAATTCCATGGAAAAAAATCCACCAAAAGCAGCATATAAAGTGTTTGGTTAGAGCGCAGCATGGAGACGCTTGTGTCACATTTGTTTATTCCGCACAGAAGCGATTTGTACGATTTACTTATACATTTGCATTTGTTTTTCATTTGTACTTTATGTCCCGGTTCTCCAGTCGGCTGGTAGTTACTCTGCAAAGTATTACAGGGTCATAAACATTGGGAACATCGAACGGATATATCTAGTTTGGAATGTAAGCAATGTCTGAAGTTGCCAAACCTTATTTTGCTAAATTGCATAATCTGAATAATCGTGTCCCGCTAGTATTTCCTATGAATAGTAGTCAGATTTGAACTTTGCAGAACTTCTCTTGAAGAATTCAGTAATAAATCAATAATGACAGCTGTGGGACAGCCGTAAAGGCTTCTCTCAATTCACTTCTTTAGTTAAAAGTCAAATGAGTCTAGTCGGCATGTAAATGCAAGCGTGGAAATCGCATACGCGTGGTCACGTGACCACCCATTGCATCAGGAATATTGGCCTGGATAACCTTTTTAAAGATAATGCGTCATCAGGAAATGACTGTTTAAATCATGTTTTTATGTTAAATGTATGGAACTTGGTAACATAAAAAAAAAATTACCAAACATTTTAAAATCTATAATAAAAAATAATTTGAAATGTTGCAATGTTCACACTGGCCACTGGAGCTTAATAAGCCCAAGTCCTTTTCTTTCAGGAAATTCACATGTACATTAGCAGCAACAAACTGATTCAGAACCAATCTTTTGTATTAAAGCATGTAATGAGCGTGTTCAAAGGTCACTGTGAAAGGAGGGGAGTCTGTGACATCGCCTATTGCGAACGGTGGAGCCTGTGTTTTCAGCTGTGTATAGAGTAGCGTTCCCTATTATTGTAATTCTGCTTTTGATGAGGGGACTGCTGAAATCTTCTGTAAAAAAAAAATCAATTAACTATGAGTCCAAACCAGCCCAAATGGCCAATGTTAAAATTGCAAGATTTATTTAATTAAAATTATATTAAAAAAACCAAAAAACACAAAAAGTTGATTAAACGCCTTCATGAATGTGGACTCACAGGGGTCACTGGGTGCTCTCATCTGCTGGCCCGAGACCGCATGGACCAGGGCTCATCCCACTGAACGTTCGCTCTCCTTTCTCAGTGAGCAGAATACAACTCCGACAACACAGGGTGAGGGTAAAACAAGTGCAGCAATACTTTATTGAACCAAACAGACAATAAACATATAGAACAGTCCCAGCAAAATATCCAAGATGGTGCAAAATTACAGAGTCTCACCCTTCCGCTGACTCGCCGGGATTATAGCAGCTGCGACTCCGTGGCTTCCAGGGCAGACAACCCCCACGTGCAACACCCACATAGAGGAGGTAACGACAAGTTTAGGAAGCTGACCAGATGGTCACAACCTGGCTTCTCCGAATGTCTCCATGGAGCCAAAATGACCGGTGGGTCCCAATCCTGGCTTCCCCAAACGTTTCCATTGGTTCAGTGATTGTCAATGGAGCAGATCTGTATTCTTTCAACCAGTGCTGTGGTCCCCTAAGCTGACATTCTATAGAATGTCAAATCTGTGTCCCTTGTGATGGAGCCATGATGTCCTGACTGCTAATCCATAGAGTGTTCCTGGCTGTGGTTCTGTGAAGAGTCTTTGCTTCTCCTTAAAGAAAGATATAAATCCTTTTTTTACACCCACATCTGTGTTTCAGGTTATAATACAGAGGTCAGGGGGCAGGTGGAATGAGTTTATCTCTCATTGTTTGAGTATTTAATCAATTTGCATAGTTTTTTTTCCATAGTTTAGCAAGTCATCAAGCCACAGGGTCCCACACAATGGTCAATCAACATATTATCAAATATTGATTGTTCAATGACCCTGTTTTGCAAAGATAGCAAACAATAAGCTGTACGAGCTGATATAATAGCTGTCTACAGATATCTGAAGGGCTGTCACAGTGTAGAGGGATCATCATTATTCTCATTTGCACATGGAAACACGAGAAGCAATGGAATAAAACTGAAAGGGAAAATATACAGATTAGATATTAGAAAAAAAAAAACTTTGTGACAGTGAGGGTGATCAATGAGTGGAACGGGCTGTCACAAGAGGTGGCGAGTTCTCATTCAATGGAAGTCTTCAAAACAGAGATGGTTTAGTGCAGTGTTTCTCAACTCCAGTCCTCAAGACCCACCAACAGGCCAAGTTTTCAGGATTTCCATAGGTGACGGAGTTAATGCTGAAGCAGGTGATGAAATTATCACCTGTGAAATACTAAGAGATCCTGAAAACTTGACCTGTTGGTGGGTCTTGAGGACCAGAGTTGAGAAACACTGGTTTAGTGAATCCTACATTGAGCAGGGGGTTGGACACGATGACCCTTGAGGTCCCTTCCAACTCTAACATTCTATGATTCTATGATAAGAGGCAAACAGCAACCATTCAAAAATATCAAGTTTCAACTTTTAAGACTTATTTGACAACAGTCTATGGTTCTTGACCAACTAAAATAGACGTCGGGACAATTAAGATTAAATGCTGTGTCGTCACAATGACCTTGAGGTTTTAGATTTTTTCCGCTTTTGTTCTGTCCTCCCCTTATTCCAAGAACCATAACTTTATTTTTCCATCCCCATAACCATATAAAGACTTTTTTTTGCATGACAAGTTGTTGTTTTGAATTACATCATCCATTGTATCATCTGATGCACTGGAAAGCAGGAATAAAATTCCAACTGTGATGAAATTGCAAAAAAAAAGTGCAATTCCACAAATTTTTTTTTCTATTTACCAAGTTTACTATATGGTAAAACTGAAATGGAAATCGAATTCTCCAGGTCAATACAAGTACGCAGATACTAAGTACGTATAGCTTTTTTAATTTAAGTGGTTGAAAAAAACCCGTAACATTTTCAGTTTTCGGGATCTGGGGCTGTGTGAGGGCTCATTTTTTGCACCCTGAGCTGACAATTTTACTGATACCATTTTGGGGTAGAAACAATGTTTTGATTGCCTCTTATTGCAATGTTGTGGTGGCCAAAAAAACGCAACTGGCCACAGGCCGGCATTCTCAGGAGGATCATAATGACAGGCACGGAGGTCATCAGTAGACCCCTGGCTGTACCTTGTGATCACGTTACGGGTTCGCCAATGGGCGGGATGAATGACATGCTTCCGGTTGGCGCATGTTAAACCCCGATGTCAGCGATTGACAGTGGGATTTATCTGGTTAACAAGCTGCAGGGGGGGCAGGTTCCACTCCCCAGCAGCTGTTAAAGGCACATGATGACTGATTAAATCAACCACCATGTGCGAGGAAAGATGCGGGCTCGTCACGAGAGCCCGATTCAAAGGCAGGGACATGACCTTTGAAGTAAATGTATGTCAAAGGCTGTGAAGGGATAAAAGAATAGGATATTTTCTGATGATACATTCTCTTTAAGTAGTTCTACTCTCTATAAAAGTGTTTGAGAAATCTAAGAAAACCACACATTTCTATCAGTACATTTGGATTTCCTAAATTACATAAGCAAATGTAAGCGACCGCTTCTCACATTAATATGGGCCTGGTGTACATCCCCGTGGCATAAGCACCTGCAGGTGGTAAGCAGACGAGGCCTATGGGAGCTGGGTGAGGACTGACCATCTGCTTACCATTAGAAACCGTCCATATTCCAGCTCATTACACCATCACTTAGCTAGCTGGTTACACTTCCTAATACATTTTCCAAGTATCACTAGATATACAGTCACCAGATAAGCCGAACACACGTGATAAGAGAAAACCGTCTATGTGCAAAATATGTACATTAAGGTGTGGACATCTCATCACAGCGCCCCCACAATATCCCCAATTCCTCAAAATAAAGGTTTGGGAATGTCCTGACTACTTAAGTCTTTTTATATCCTATTGATTTCTTTCTGAAATATTGCAATCACCAATGTGGGTAACAGATGGCAGTGTCCAAAGATAGAAAACACTAATGTTTGCCACAGACCCAGAATGACATTTACCGTACTTGATTGCTTCCTCTTTCCAGCTCTCTGACTCTGCTCAGACATCACTACCGTTTTTGCATTGTCATTAACCAGACACATCAGGATAAACAGAAGTGTTTGCACTACCCAAACGGGAAAGTGTGCAGTGCATGTAAAGAAGCCCTCCGCCCATCACAACGTGTATCCTCTCATTATACTGCAGTCATCAGATTATACAGCACTGTGTTCTTACAATTGCTCATTTTGCCTTTCTACCCAGTTAATTATTCTCTTTTCCATTAGGTCTATGACATCACATGATTAAAAGGGAACTGGTCACCAGTATTGTCACTTATAAACTACTAGATGGTGGCCCGATTCTAACGCATCGGGTATTCTAGAATATGTATGTAGTTTATTTATGAAGTTTTCAGAATAATGCAGAATAATGCCCATCACCTTCACCTTTAAGATCATAAGAAAGGGGATCCTGCAGTCCCTTTATTTCCTCAGACATGCATCTGCAAACCTCAGAAAACGTTTTACACTTGTCCCGTGCTGCGTGTAAATTGCGTGGTCGGGTCAGATGGGTGTTTGCAGATTATGATCATCGCCGACTTGGTCCCCTCAAATGTCACCTCTTCTAACTGCGTATAAGTGGATGATATCTCTCCGTCTCTACATGGATGACAGAGAGATGTCATTCACATACGTGCAGTTAGAAGTTTGGGCAGCATGGTGGCTCAGTGGTTAGCACTGCAGCCTTGCAGCACTGGGGTCTTTGGGTTCAAATCCCACCAAGGACAACATCTTCATGGAGTTTGTATGTTCTCCCTGTGTTTGGGTGGGCTTCCTCCGGGTTCTCCAGTTTAATCCCACACTCCAAAGACATACTGATAGGGAATCTACATTGTGAGTCCCAATGGGGACAGTGATGATATCAGTAAAGCGCTGTCAAGTTAATGGCGCTATATAAGTGAAGAGGCGGTGTGTCACGGGACCAGGGCAGAGCTGATGAGAGTATGTAAACACCCATTTGACCAGACTGCTCAATTTACATACAGGGCAAAAATAAAACACTTTTTCTGAAGTATGCAGGGGCACGTCTGAGAATATGAAGAGGTTACAGGAACCCCATTCTTATGATATTAAAGGTGATGGACATACGTTATAAGTGGCAAAACTGGTGGCAGGTTCCCTTTAAAAACCGACTAGCTAAATCCTTCTAAGCTCTATGTAGAAACAGGAGGTCAGTTTTCCTAATGAGTCATAAGTCGCTGCAAAAGTCCATGGCAGGGGGAGGATCGGGGGGCAGCCCGCTGACGCTAGCAGACACTTCAACTGGATGTGCGTCCTCGGATTCAGTTGAAGAGTATTGTTCCACACAGACCCATTGGGTGTGTTCATGGCAATACACGCTGCAGGCCAAAAGTTGATGTCAGCGTGAAGGTACCTGGGTCTGCATGGCAGTGAAGTCAGCTGCCGGCTTCAGAAGATGGCATACAGCAGGGGAGCAAAGGGAAGGTTTAAAAAAAATTAATAAATAAATAGATCAGTGAGCACACAGAGGCTATACCACATGGCTGACTATGGGTTGTGCATTAAACCATAGAGGACTATGGCCTGTGCATTATACTATATGAAGGTCTTTGAGCTGTGCATTATTTCATATTAAAGCACATGGGCTGTGTATTATGCTAATATGGAGGAATGTCGGCTGTGCATTATACTGTATGGAGGTCTATGGGCTGTGAATTATGCATGGAGGTGCATTATACTATATGGAGGAGTATGGGGAGCGCATTATACTATATGAAGGATTATGGGTTGTGCATTATATTATATGAAGGATATGGGCTGTGTATTATACTAATATGGAGGGCAATGAGCTGTGCATTATGTATGGAGATACATTATACTATAAGGAGGACTATGGGGAGTGCATTATACTTCTGCTATGGGGCTTCTATGTACACCACCGGTGAGAATAATAGTTTATTTTTTTCTATTCATTAAATAACAGCGAACTCAAACTATCCAAAGAAAACCAGTCATAAGTCCGAGTAAATGCAAAATATACAAACTTTATTAATCACAAACAGGTGAAAACATGACAGATAAGAACGCGCGGCACAATCTGCGCATGTCGAGTTGTATTTTGATCGCGCTGTGCCCTCAGAGCTTCACTTCCGGTCCTATGTATCGTGGTGCCATTACCTATGGAATGCATGGGGCCCGTGTACTTCCAGTGGTGTGTGACCATGTGAACTGACGTCCAGTGATTAAGATGCTCTGCAGGGTGGGTACGATTTGTTTTTTTTTGCCCTATATATATTGGACCCGTTAGTACATTTGCATACCCCTTGAGAAAGGCATTTGCCGAAACGCGCGTCGGGGTGGACGGGGGGTGGGCTGCCTGCAGACTCTGCTTCTCTACAGCTGGCCGGTATGTATACCTTTGTGGGTTTGTTCTTGCTGCATACACTTATCTGTAGCATACATAAATACGCAGACATATGAACTAACCTACTACTACTTTGTACTGTGTACGGTCATTCTTTGTATGTATTGGTTTATACTAGAGGCACCTACCCCTGCCCTGTTTTGTACGTGCTATGGGTGGCACGGGGATTGTTCTTATCTGTCATGTTTTCACCTGTTTGTGATTAATAAAGTTTGTATATTTTGCATTTACTCGGACTTATGACTGTGGTTTTCTTTGGATAGTTTGAGTTCTATATTCATGCAGTTTGTCCACTATGGTCCCATTTTGGTCCCATTTATCTATTGGTAACTAATCCCTTATTGGGAATATAACTATGTTGGTGACTGTTTTATTTCCCACGAAATACCTATGGTTAATCTTGTTTACTGTGTTATGCACAGGTTGCGTGGATATCAGCATGGACTACAGAGCCAAGGAACGTACCTGGCTTGATCAAATGGATCAGGAGTTTAATGGCAGTGGGATGGATGTGCAGCAACCAGTGGTTTCTAAATGGGATGACAGATTACAATCCATTAAAACTATGCTACTGAAGCGCTCTCGCTTGTGGTGGAACAGATTATTTCTACAAAAATATATTAAAAATAAGATGGTCCCTAGGGGACTTAGGGTGAGAGTCATCCCATCCTTTTCTATAGATGATATAGCCTTTACTACACAATGGGAGGAGGCGTGTACCCTCTGTTCCACCACACTTATGCAGTTGCTAATTAATTTCAATACTGGTATTATTGCTGAATTGGATAAAACAATTGATTCCATGCAGGCTGAAGTGAAGACTGGCTGTCCTCCCGCTAAATTGCAACAATTTGAATGTGATCTAGATAAGTCTATGGACTCTTTGGCAAAGAAAATCCAAGATTCCCAGGTATCCAAGTTCAGTAGAGATACTAAAGATTACCAAACTAAAAGGGTTTACCTATGGAAAACGAAGGTGAATCAACAATTGGATAGAGCAACATCCAATACTTCCCTATCATCTCTGAGTGGACGATCGGATTTGTCCTCAGTATCGGCATCCGTGACTGGCGGTGGTGATATTAAATTACGAGATCATGCCTACCACCCCTATAGGAGGAATAATATGGCCTCTAATAGAACGAAGAGAGATAATAAGGTGATTAATCTTAGTAATCACATACTTTCTGATACTGATGTTCAATTACTGGAGAGGGGTCTATCTTTTTCTCCGACGTCCAATTTTGATCTATTTTCTACTATTAAGGATCTTCATCTTTTTGCTCGTCATTGCTGTTTAGGAGATATCATTTTAACAATGAATTACATCTATTATTCCCAACAGAGGAAGAACAGAATGCGCTGAGAATTCTGGAAGAGCTGGCAGTGGAACATGAGCACGATGGAGGTAAGATTCCTCCATCTATCCGCCCCTGCTCCAGCAGGTTCCCCCCATTATCCTCTTGTACCAACATAGATACGTTTGTCCGGGTGGTGACGGAGGATCTTGGTAACATCCAAAATTCTTTTTCAAGGGATAATCTATCTAAGGCTGAAAGGAATAGACTGCAGTTTCTTAAAAATCTTCCTGATGTGGTTATAACACCAGCGGACAAAGGTGGTAACGGTGTCCTGTGGCCCGTGGATATGTACGAGAGGGAGGCATTCAGACAGTTGGATAACAATGTCTGTTATAAAAAACTAACATACAATCCCCTCTCTGCCTTCACTGCACAATTGGACTCCATTATCCAGCGGGCCTTACGGGACGACGTTATCACCAAAGATCTGGCGTCAGCCTTGATAGTTAAGGAACCAACTATACCAACATTGTATTTACTCCCTAAGATACATAAAGGCCTCCAGTCCCCGCCCGGCAGACCAATTATTTCAGGTGGGGGTAACCTGCTGGAGCATGTTAATAGGTGGATAGATTTTCATCTCAAGCCACTTGTAACTAGCCTTCCGTCCTTCCTCAAGGACACTGGGGATCTTCTGCGTAGGGTCAACGGATTGTGCTTAGAGGGTGGCACTCCATTGGTTTCAGCAGACGTTGTCTCTTTATACCAATATCAGACACAAAGATGGTATTCGTGCCGTAAAATTTTATCTGGAAACTTCATCACTTTCCATGGGTATGAGATCGCTTCTGCTGGAACTTCTGGAGCTCACCCTCACCCACAATTTCTTTGTGTTTAAGGGGTCCTTCTACCTACAGCTCCAGGGGACCGCCATGGGAGCGGCCTTTGCGCCCGCCTATGCCGGTCTTTTCCTGGGGCTGTGGGAGAGGGACCTCCCCCTGTCAGATGAACAGGGATCAATCGACCGTGTCCCACTTTGGACACGGTATATTGATGACAACTTCTTCATCTGGCAGGGCACATCCGTTAACCTTGGACACTTTATGTTTCTCCTGAACAGCAACGACCGTAATATTCATCTTACGTTTGTATTTGATACTCAATCTATTGATTTTTTGGACGTGACGATTAAGAGAGACCCTATGGGTATCTTGAATACGGATATCTTCTGTAAAAAAACATCTTCTAATACCCTTCTACATGCTACTTCAGGACACCCGAGGCATATGATAAGATCAATTCCGGTGGGGCAGTTCCTTCGCCGCAGACGGATTTGTTCCACCAACGGGGATTTTGAAAAAAGAGCTGAGGAGTTGCGGGTACGATTCAGGGAATGTGGATATAGCGGTAGATCCATTAAAAAAGCATACCTGAGAGCCAAACATACCTCACGTGAAAATCTTGTATATGGGGCTCCTGATCGCCTGACTGGCGACGGTAATGTCAAAATGAGGTTCATTACTACCTTCAGTTCGCAATCTGATCAGATACGCCAGATACTGGAAAAAGCATGGCCTATATTAATGGTGGACCCTACCATTAAAAAATTCCTCCCAGATCGACCCTCCGTGACATTTAGACGTGCCAGAAACCTTCGGGATCATTTGGTTCGTAGTCACCATGTGAACCAGCACCCTCTGACCTTCTTATATAGATTTACACCTAGGTCTGGACGTAGTCCGTGTGGCCATTGTGTCGCCTGTCCCAACGTGGAAAGCTGCAGCTTATTTTCCAACTCTAAGGGCACCAAGGTATACTCTATCAGACAACACATTACGTGTACTACACGATATGTGATATACTATGCTACATGTCCCTGCGGACTTATTTATGTAGGCCTTACCACTCGCCAACTAAAGGTCTGCATTAGGGAACACATGGCCTCTGGCCACACGGATGGATCTCTACTTAAAACTTTACCCAGACACTTCAAGGATTTTCATGGATGCAATGCGGCGCTTCTAAGGGTCAGGGGGATAGATGCTTTAAAAATCATATTAGGGGTGGTCAACTTTCTAAAAGGCTGGGTATGCTTGAGACGCAGTGGATATGGCATCTTCAGACTGTCCAGCCTGAGGGCTTGAACGAGAACATTTCTTTTGCCCCATTTTTGTAATCCACTGGTTGCTGTTCTATTCTTCGTGCACACTCCCGCATGTGCTGTATTTTATGTGATTTTAATGGGTTTTATCTTTTTCTAGTACTAGTGATTGTGGCACTTAAGGATGGGTGACTTTTTCTGGTAAACACTTCGGGAGGACACTGACCTCCATTAACCATTGTCAAGATTGTTGGAAGATGACGTTGCTACCAACATCAGGTCACATAGGTTGAAGTACAACATTGGGACTATACGCAATGGGATGTCAACTGTGAAAGATGTACACCACCTCCCGTTTTTATGGACTATACTTGATATACACTAGTTTACACTAGGTTTGTTGGTGACTGTTTTGTTTCCCACGAAATACCTATGATTAAATAACAGCGGCAGAATATGGGACATACCAGGATGGGGCCAAGGATGAGAGGCATATACATATATATATTTTCAGGATGGGGGGAGCCCGGTCTAAATCTTGCACAGGGGCCCCATCAGACTCTAGTTATGGCAATGTGGGAACCCCTTTAAATTGACAGGGATTTGAATACACAAGTACGGTTTTCTCTTATCACTTAGAGAATTTGTGGCCTGTCTTTAAGATGAAGGAGGTATTAATATCAACAAGAAAACATCAAACAGAAAACAATGAGAGAAGCCCAGAATATTGGCATTTAACCCATGAACGTGACAATCCGGGATGTGTTTTGCTCTCGTGATGCCGGCAGCTATAGCAGATGGGGGAGAATTAACAAATGATATAACAGTAAGTGACTGGATCCAGGACAACAGCCCGGCATGGCCTGGCATCACCGGCAACAGATTACACTGTAGGTGGACTGCGGAAGTGCCATGATCCATGAGCCTGAGCACACACAAGGTACCACGACAACTACGGATGGGTCATACAAGAATACCGCTTCAGCCATAACTAAACATGCGGCTCACCTATGTGGATGACGTACACGTTCTATCACTCACGATTTTAGTGAGGAGAAAATAAAAAGACACGTTGCTA
Source organism: Ranitomeya variabilis (assembly GCF_051348905.1). Taxonomy (NCBI): domain Eukaryota; kingdom Metazoa; phylum Chordata; class Amphibia; order Anura; family Dendrobatidae; genus Ranitomeya; species Ranitomeya variabilis. The sequence goes on from NC_135234.1 coordinate 658,163,648, forward strand.
GGCAACATGAAACTGACTTTTACAAGGAAATGGCAGAGAAAGCTGCCTGGGAATTCGTGACCGTGTATTTCCCATACTAAATAACATGCTTTATGCTCTTTATCATCTAAATGAGCAATTCAAGCAAGTTATCAATGTATGGTGCAATATGTTGTTTATAGAGATACATTTCTGATATATCTAGACGTCTACTAATTTATTATACCAACTTAGAGTTAATCCCGTCTCCATAGATGGTTATTTTTGGATCGTGCTTGCAAAGATAAGCGCTTTGGCAATTTACTGCTTATTAAAATATGCAACTGTTCTTGAGATATTCATTTTTTTAAATTTAAAGCTCGTAACCTAGGAGACCGACCACTGCTGCTGTCGAGCTTATAAGCACTGCACTGAAGCGAGCCAGGCTTAGGAGGTAACTGTGCACTAGCGATACTGGCCAGCTTCAAAATAGTGTTTACAAGATCAACAGAAATAAGCTTGTAAGCACTGACCATGCTCTGCTGTCTATGAGCGGTGGTTGATCTCCAAGGCAATGAGAAGTAAACAAAAGCGTTCTCAAAAGTGACTGAAAATTGTAACAATTAGTAAATTGCAAAATTGCTTGCATTTACACGCACGATCCGGCAATACCATTAATTATATATACATTTATAAAGATGGGAATGACCCTTTAAGTGGATTGTCAGATCTCATTTAAAGGGGTTGTCTGTGACTGCAGACTTGTGAATCCTCACATCACGCGCACTGCACGCTGTAAGGATTCTCCGCTGCGGTCATGTGGCAAGTAAGCAAAATGCACACTTCTAGCCACATTCTGACTAATGATTGTGGCCTCGTTCAATGCAAGTGTATTGACTGAGGCCAGAATCAGTCTAGCCGGAATGTAGCCGGGGCTATGCATATTGTATACTTTGCGTCGGCACCAGAGAATCCTAACAGTGCGCAGTGTGCGCGATGTGAGGATTCACAAATCTGCAGTCACATAGCGTGACTGCAGACTTGTAGTTTACGACCAGACAACCTCTTTAAATGAGATGACAATCCACGTAAAGGGTCATTCCATCTACATAAATGTACCGTATGTATAAAGGTGTTGCCAGATTGTGCTGGTCTATACAAGTAATGTAACAATTTACAGCTTATTCAAATTTGTAACCGGTTTTGATAGATTAACACTTTTGTTCACAGCTCGTTGCTTTGGAGACCGACCACCACTGCTAGCACATGTGCAGTGCTAACTAGCTCTTTCCTAGTCAGCTTGTAAGCACTGTTTGGAAACTGAGCAGGATTGTTGGAGCATGCGGTTATCTCCTACTTCTGGCCTGCTGCAGGTGGTCGGTGTCGTAGGCAATGAGCTATCAAAGGAAAAGTGTTAATAGCTAAAGAACAACTGTAAATTTGCATAAGCCGCAAATTGCAAAACTGAGGTTTTTTCTAGCATTATTTGACAATATCCATCTGTGGAAACAGGAATAAACGTAACCCAAGTTTCACGCCACAATCTTGATTCCTTGATAAGCAATTTCCAATCTTCTCCGAAGTTCTGATTTTTCTCACGTGTCCCGCTAGACTTTGTGTATACCCCACATGCCCAAAGACCACCATTGTCCAAGTGTATATTAACTTTTTTTTTTTTTTTGGGGGGGGGGGGGGGGAGAAGCCAATACGCTTGGCAGCTATGCTTTTTTTTAAAAATGTCTAGTTGTACAAATGCTGTTCATAGTGAAGCTGCCCTTGTATAGATCTCACCAATCTAGCATTGTGACAGAATGACAATAGTGACAGCTGCAGCAGGCACTCCCATTGCCCTAGTTGACTTTTGTTGGCCATGAATGGATCTATTGACTCGTTTTATCTTCCTCCTGTGATTAATTTCTACATTTAAAGCAACAATGAAAAATGGCAGTTAATCTAAAATGTGTATGGAGCTTTTTCGCCAGAGGACTAGAAAACAAAAGTCCCCGGAATAGAACATTTATAATCGTTTCTAAAATAAAACGTGAGAAAGGCATTGAAACAAATGACAAAGCCTTGATATATTAAGCCAGACTTGCCTGCTTGTTTCTCGGGAACTGAACATGCAGAGGAAGAGTCTGGCAGAAAGGCACGATGCAGAACCCGCGCTCTGCTGGCAATCTCCAGGCTGACTGCGAGGAGCCATCATGGACTCAGATCACCTCTATGGAGAGATCACAGGTCCATGCGAACCACAGCCCAAAGCCACCAGTGACCCCAAAAACTTCCTATATGAAACCTCCAAGAATGAGCCAATAACCCTTTAAGTGCCAGGATTTTTTTGCGGTTTTGTTTTTTCGTTGCCTTCTTTGCAAGAGCCATCATTTTGTTTTATTTTTCCATTGACATGTGTAAGGGCTTGTTTTTGCAGGACAAGTTGTAATTTTTAATTGCACCATTCAGTTTACCTTATAATGTACTAAACCTTGAGGAAAAAAATAATGTAAAAATTAGATGAAATGGTGAAGGAATTAGTGATGAGCGAGTATACTCGTTGCTCGGGGTTTTCCCGAGCACGCCCGTGTGGTCTCCGAGTATTTGTGACTGCTCGGAGATTTAGTTTTTGTTGACGCAGCTGCATGATTTACAGCTATTAGCCAGCCTGAGTACATGTGGGGGTTGCCTGCTTGCTAGGGAATCCCCACGTGTATTCAAGCTGGCTAGCAGCTGTAAATCATGCAGCTGAGGCGATGAAAACTAAATCTCCGAGCAGTCACAAATACTCGGAGATCACCTGAGCGTACTCTGGAAAACCCGAGCAACGAGTATATTCGCTCATCACTAGAAGGAATAAATGCTATTCCACCATTGTTCTTTTGTTTTGTTTTTTCACAGTGTTCATTGTGCGGTAAAAATTACCTGGAAATATGATTGTCCAGGTCAGTCCAATTACGGCCATTCCAAACTTGCATAGATTTTTTAAAATTAGTTATTTAAGTAATAAAAACAAATTCAGAATCTCGCCCAAAAGCTTTGCATAGTCATTTTCCAAGACCCGTAACATCATTTTTTTCTGTTTATGAGACTGAGGGTTTATTTTTGTACAGTGAGTCATTTTCACTGATATTTTTGTGCATATATGGTGCTTTTATTGCTTATTATTACATTTTTTAGGGATGTAAAGTGTTAAAAGAAAAGAATTTTTTTTTTGTTTTTTTTCATCTTTACAACATTTACCGATCAGGTTACTTATTGTCATATACTAACAGATCGGTCTTTTACAAATGTTGTGATATCAAATGTTTATTTTTACCGGTATTTTTACTCAGTAGTGTGTGTGGCCTCCACGTGCCTGTATGACCTCCCTACAACGCTTGGGCATGCTCCTGATGAGGGGGCGGATGGTCTCCTGAGGGATCTCCTCCCAGACCTGGACTAAAGCATCTGCCAATTCCTGGACAGTCTGTGGTCCAACATGACGTTGGTGGATGGTGCGAGACATGATGTCCCAGATGTGTTCAATCGGATTCAGGTCTGAGGAACGGGTGGGCCAGTCCATAGCTTCAATGCCTTCATCTTGCAGGAACTGCTGACACACTCCAGCCACATGAGGTCTGGCATTGTCCTGCATTAGGAGGAACCCAGGGCCAACCGCACCAGCATTTGGTCTCACAAGGGGTCTGGGGATCTCATCTCGGTACCTAATGGCAGTCAGGCTACCTCTGGTTAGCACATGGATGGATGTGCGACCCTCCAAAGAAATGCCACCATTAGGGTATGTGCACATGATGCGGAAAACGCTGCGGATCCGCGTTTCCGCAGCAGTTTCCCATGAGTTTACATTACAATGTAAACCTACGGGAAACAAAAAACGCTGTGCACATGCTGCAGAAAAAAACACGCGGAAACGCAGCGGTTTACATTCCGCAGCATGTCACTTCTTTCTGCGGATTCCGCAGCGGTTTTACAGCTGCTCCAATAGAAAACCGCAGTTGTAAAACCGCAGTGAAATCCGCAGAAAAACTGCAGTAAATCCGCGATAAATCTGCAGCAAAAACGCAGCATTTTTGCCCTGCAGATTTATCAAATCCGCAGTGGACCATTCTATGTGTGCACATAGCCTTACTGACCCACTGCCAAACTGGTCATGTTGAAGGATGTTGCAGGCAGCAGATTGCTCTCCACGGCGTCTCCAGACGTCTGTCACATGTGCTCAGTGTGAGCCTGTTTTCATCTGTGAAGAGCACAGTGGCGAATTTGCCAATTCTGGTGTTCTGTGGCAAATGCCAAGCATCCTGCAAGGTGTTGGGCTGTAAGCACAACCCCCATCTGTGGATGTCGGGCACTCAAACCAGCCTCAAGAAGTCGGTTGTGCAGACACATGCACATTTGTGGCCTGCTGGAGGTCATTTTGCAGGGCTCTGGCCGTGTTCCTCCTTGCACAAAGGCTGAGGTAGCGCTCCTGCTGCTAGGTTGTTGTCCTCCTACGGCCCCTTCCACGTCTCCTGGTGTACTGGCCTGTCTCCTGGTAGTGCCTCCAGCCTCCGGACACTACGCTGACAGACACAGCAAACCTTCTTGCCACAGCTCGCATTGATGTGCCATCCTGGATGAGCTGCATTACCTGAGCCACTTGTGGGGGCTGTAGAGTCCGTCTCATGCTACCACGAGTGTGAAAGCACAACCAACATTCAAAAGTGACCAAAACATCAGCCAGAAAGCATTGGTACTGAGATGTGGTCTGTGGTCTCCATCTGCAGAACCACTCCTTTATTGAGTGTGTCTTGATAATTGCCAATAATTTCCATCTGTTGCCTATTCCATTTGCACAACAGCATGTGAAATTGATTGTCAAGGAGTGTAGCTTCCTAAGTGGACAGTTTGATTTCACAGAAGTTTGATTTACTTGGAGTTATATTCTGTTGTTTAAGGCTGGGTTCACATTGCGCTAACAGCAGCCCGTTCAACACATGCGTTAAACGGGCTGCATTAACACAAGTGCCGACATGCCAAATCGCTAGCGCAGATAGAGCTAACAGATGCTCTATCTGCGCTAGCGGTGACGGACCCGGAAACGCTGCAGCCCGTGTCCCAGGGTCCGTCACTCAATGACGGCACATCGCTAGTGCACGCCCATTGTGCGTTCGACATAGGGCTTAATGGCGGCGTTAACAAACTGCATTACACCACGTTATAACGTAGTCCGTCTAACGGACTGCCAAAACGTTATGTGAACCCAGCCTAAGTGTTCCCTTTATTTTTTTTCAGCAATATATATATATATATATATATATATATATATATATATATATATATATATATCAGATACCTGCCTCAGGAGCAGGAAGCTCCACTCCGGATCCCTCTCTACACCAGAGGGCCCCTTCCCAATAAATGAATACAAGGTCCTTTCGTAGGAATGGGTTAACATGGAAGCCTAACAATTCAATGACCTCACAAGACCAGAGCAATGTATGAAAAACAGTGTGTAATACACATATTATGAAATGCTACTTATGTCAGCAAAAGAAGAGTTCTCAGGAAAAAGTTTCCATCTAGGACAGGGAAGCTTTGCAATGTTCTGTCATGGTCATGTGAGGATCAGTTACTGCAAAAATGCAGCACCAGGAAGCATGTTCTAGTTGTTGTACTTCTAAGAACGTCTTTGTCACGTCATAAAGAAGACCTTTCACCAGTTTGAGCATGTTAATCTGGCCACCTTATGGAATAGTGGCTGCAGAGCTGAGTAACACTTATATTTTTACATTTATCATCTCCACTGTGGAGATATTGGCTTGTAAAGCCTATGTTAAAATTTATAAGCCCAAGTAAGAGTTACCAGAGATTCTTTTCTGAGAGAGTGTACTGTTCCCTTTGCCTGATGCCAACCAATCATAAGCAGGTGGCGTCATGCAGAAAGCATGTCCGTAGAGAAGCTTAGAGCAGGCTTTCTTCTGTGTGAGACGTGATGACAAAATAGCCTTTTCTCCTATGTGATCTCTACAGAAGCACGTGTAGCAGTGCTAAGTGTGATTATATAAAAGCATCCAGCTCTATTGACAGTGTGGGGAATGGGATGGGGTACTGACTTGAGATGGCAGTGTTTGTAATCACACTCCGCTTTGCTCTAAACACTGACTGCTGTGGGCTCATAGAGGTGTTTGTAATTATACTTCGCTTTTATATAGTAGTTGTATAGATCGGGCGGAGAGCAGGGCTGTGTATCATCTCACAGGATAAGTAATGTAGTTCTGATATTCTGTGTTTTTCCCCTGCATAACACCTCCTGCTTATGATCGGTTAGTATAATGCAGGGGCAAAGTACACGCCACCAGAGATGGATCTGTTGTAACTCCCCTTGATTTACAAATTATAATATAAACTTTATAAGACAATATCTCTGCAAAGAAGATGAGAAATTAAATAAGAACTATGTTTTACTCAGCTCTGCAGCCACTATTCTATGAGGTGTCCCATTTTATATGCTCAAACTGGTGAAAGGTCCTCACTAAAGGGAACCTGCCTGGATCGGGCAGCATGTAGGTACCAGACCCCGGCTGTATGATATCAGCCAGGTATGTTTGACCGAGAGTTTCAGGGAGAAACATTTTAAAAGCCGCCACTTCTCCCCGCCAGCTCCTCTGGAGTGACAGGTCATCCTGCATGTATAAGGCAAGACCTGTCATTCCAGGGTAGCGGGTGTGGAGAAGCCGCTGGGGACGCGCCTGTCCAAAAAGTCATCCAAGTTTATTGGTCCCTGGTAGCTTTTAAAATGTTTTTCTCTGCATTGCCGCAGTGTGCCAGATACATGCTTCCTGTGGATAGGACAGCATGTATCAGCTACAAAATTCCCTTAAACTCACTCTATATGAATAAACAAAATGTCTTCCAAGCAGAAATAACCTGACCGACTTTACATAACTACACTGAAGAACCCATTAAGACATACATTTAGTCTGCACCTAAAAATGTATCCAGTTTTATCGTATACTGCCACAGCAATTAATTATTAGTGCATAATATGATGTATTGTTGAGTCAGAAAAGAAGCAATAGGACCTCAGTCAATTTACTGCAATTTGATTAACACGTTTAAAAAAATAGAAACCGGTTATCAGTGAGCAACGCATCTTTACATACCGCTCTCCAATAACACAAAAATAGTGAGTATAATTGTCTCCATTGATTAACCTCTTAAAATGTAAAGTAGAGCATATTGGAAGAAGGGCGCATTCAGGCGTCCATATAAATCAGTCTGAGATCGGACCGCAATGCACGGACTGCCTGAGGGTCTCCTGACCAGAGTGTAATATCTCCATTAAAATATATGAACCCGTCACGTTCAGGTCGGGAGACCAGCAGCTAGTTTATGCAACGAGAAACGATATCGGACCCATTTATACAGATGTCTGAGTGCATCAGAACAACGAGGGGAAACAAGTAGGAGTATTTGTAAGGGGGTGCATTATGTCCTTGCATTTTTCTTGTCCGTCCTGGTACCGTATGTTATAATATATGTTATTGTATAATGGTATGTTTTACCTTTGACTACTGCTATTGTGTATGTTTCATAATGTACATATTTATTACTGCTGCTTTGTATAAGATGTTCATTGTTTGTTATAGGGAAAGTGTAGTACCCACGTTTTGCCACAAAATGGGGTACATTACAGTTTTAGATATAGCACTGTAAATAGTTAATATAGGAGGGGTCACTATGGTTAAGACAGGAGGACTTATTGATTATAGTCAGTTGGGACCAGGGAGCACGTACCGTCCAGAAGGGCTTATAGGCCTGGGGACGAGGCAGTGACACCGCAACATTCAAGTGTAAGCACAGCCATCCAGGACCAGTGGGGAAGACTAAAACCGTGGCAACAGTAATAACATTGACAGGGAGTGAAGAAGTTGGAGCTTCGTTGTGGTCACAGCAGAACAGATGTGCAGAACACTCATGTTGAGTAATACTTCGTGGGTTGATGCCCTCGAATCCGGGGCTAAATGGACAAGGAAACTCCCAATAGGAGTAGGGCTGAACAGGAAAGACACTGAGGAGCCGTATGATACGGACCGACCCGGGAACTTGCTTAGTGACAAAGGGAAGAGTGCAGGGAAAGTGGAAGAGTGCTGCTTGAAACATGGTATTAATGCCGTTATGGCAATGGAAGTGCTGTGTCCTGAAGTCAGTAAAGTTATTCAGTTAAAAGCTGCAATGGACTGTGTCTAAATTAATGTGAAGCCGATTACAGCAACACAGAGAAGATCCTGACGGCACAGTGAGAGAAGACACAGGTATGCAGAGTAATGGACACTATATATGTGATGGGAGGCCAGGGCGGCACTGATATACAAAAATCCTCGGCTATGACTGCAGCCCTGACTGTCCCCCATTATATTGACAGACTATAGGATATGTTGCCACTTTGAGTCCTATTGTATGAAACTTATTGTGGGCCCCATCGGGGACAGTGATGATAATGTGTGCAAACTGTAAAGCGCTGCGGAATATGTTAATGCTATATAAAAATAAATATTTATCATGTAATATATGTTTTATTTTATTTATACCATTATATAGAAAAGTGTAGTCTACTATGTCATTACATACCTTCTTAAGATACACCAACTATCCGGCCTAATAGAAGCCAAAAGGACAAAGGTGTACGGGTAAAGGCAAGGTAATAATGATTATGTTCACAGATCAGTGGGGCTACAATTTGAGACATTCCAACTAACTGTGTGTGATTATACCTGACACAGGTTCCTCCCAGCTTCAGCTTCCCATCTCACAGGTGGACAAGGTTACAATACAGCAGAGCTCTGAGAGCTGCAGAAAATGTGTTTGTAAGGAGACAAAGTTCAGTTCTACTGTTCGATGTTCATTACATGTCTCACACTGTTAACACCTCCTTTAATATAAAATAATCTCTGGAGGCAGATTCTGAGGAAGAGCCATGTTCGGCCCAGAGCCCTCAACAGCTCATTTGCATATAATAAAAATGTGGATTTCTCTGGAATAAGACATCAGATTGCAGATATCAAGGTATCATTTTACTCAGCTTCCTATGACCTACATGCCCACATAGGTAGGTTAGGAGGTTTGATCCTACTGACAGATTCCCTTTAAGGGCAAGACAGATGTGTATATAGTCAGCTGAAGACCGTTGTGCCTAGATGTCATTAACCCACTGCTGATAAACTATCGTCTCAAGATATATTAAACCCTTGTCAGAAATAGTCATCACTTTTTACAAGTTACATTTCATACAGCTCTGATTTATTACTTGTAGGAACATTCCAGAACATCCGCTCATAACTAATTTGCATAGTGTTGGCTTGTAAACGCATCAACAGCTTCCTCTGAGCCAAATCCCATTTAATTACCCATCTCCTCATTTATTCTAAGCAAGTGCATCCAACTCTTTGATCCGGATCCTCATTGTGACCAGGAAATTATCTGCCAAGGGGATGACTCTGCAGGGCTGCTCATCAGTGCGCTGTGCCAAGTATGACATCAGCAGCCAGTGACCACGGAGAAGAAATCATTGTCTCTGCACGGTATCTTTAGGTCAATGAAAAATATCTTGCCAATATTTTTTACATTTTCACAGTCAATAAAAATTTTGCAATTTTATATGAAGCATAACCTAAGCATTATACCACCTTGCCACATGTTTTTTAACCCCTCCACGACCTATGACGTATAGATACATCATAGGTCGTGTCCCGGCATTTGATGCGGACTCCGGTGCTGAGCCCGCATCTTTTCCGGCACATTACAGGTGATTTGATTAGTTGTCATGTGCCTGTAACGGCCGCGGTTGGAATAAAGATCCACCCGCGGCTGTTAACATGTTAAATGTCACTGTCGATTTCTGACAGCGGCATTTAATGCACGCTTACAGGAACCATGTCACAAATCCCACTTATTGGCGCCCCTGTCACATGATTGCTGGGCAACGATGGGTTGGCATGACAACCGGATGTCTGCAGAAGTCTCCCGTGCTTGTTATTGCAGATCTCCTATGGACGGCAGCCTGTGGCCGGCGTTCATAAGAGATGATGATTTTGCCACACATGACAGGGCTGGAGCCCTGCTATGTGTAGCACAAGTGATCAAATGATTGCAGCTTCAAGTCTCCTAAGGGGACTATTGTAGCAATTAGAAAGTAGAAAAAAAAAAAAGGTTAAAAATATTTACAAATAAATGTTAAAAATGTAAACATTCAAATCACCCCCCTTTTGCTCCATTCAAAATAAAGCAATTAAAAAAAAAATCAAAAATACACATTTGATACTGATCAGAAACGCCATCAAAATATAAAAACAATTACCCCTGTAAACTTTGGATATGATGACATTCTGTAATTATTTGTATCCGGTGGTATAATTGATAATGATAAATGCAAATGTGTGCATTGTTTGTTTATTCTGGAATAAATAAACGAATTAAAAAAAAAATAAAATATAAAAACAATTAGATCAGTCAATGGCATGAGAAAAATAATCAAAATGCCAGAATTACGGTGTTTGGCCACGGCAGCATTGTAATAAAAAACAGTAACAGGGGACCAAATCATCATATCTACCCCAAAAATAGTATCATTACAAATATCAACTCATCGTGCCCCAAAAAAAAAAAAAGCCCTCACCCAGTCCCAGATCCCTAAAAATGGAAATGGTACAAGGTCTTGAAAAATGGCGCTTTTTTTTTTACATTTGATTTTACAACCTTTTTTTTTTTTTAACCACTTAAATAAAAAAGAACCTAGACATGTTTAGTGTCTATGGACTCGTAATGACCCTGAGAATCATAATGGCAGGTCAGTTTTATCATTTAATGAACATGCTTAAAAAAAAAAAAAGAAAATTGTAGCATTGCACTTTTTTGCAGTTTCACAGCATTTGGAATGTTTTCTTCCGTTTCCTAGTGCATTATACGATAAAACAAAACAAAACAAAAACGCTAAATACCAAGGTCGTGAAGGTGTTATATGACTTATCAATCCTAGAATATGCTTAAGAAAACTATCTTTAGCCATTATTCCAAGAAAATGTGTGTTTAAAATTGACAACTGACCATCACCTTTCCCATTGTAGATTGATCGAATGTCTAATGATACATCCCATTGAATGGGTAATGGCAACCTCAAGTTTTACATTTATTCAAACACTTTCAGGTGGAATAATAGCAGAATAGCAAAAGCTTTATGAAAATATATACAAATGGTTATTTAAAGGGAAATATAAAGTATTTACTGAACATAATTGACAGCTCCCAGTAAGAGAAACAAAAACATCTTGTAAATATACCTTTTATTATGTTGATTAACAATAATAAAATGATAAATGATATACCAAAGCACGCTTTCCTGACAACTTAGGGCTCTTCATCAGACATGGAATAACAAAGAGCAGAGATATGGCATAATAAATGGGTATTTAAAAAAATAAAAATAAAAAAAAAATATGAGCTTGGAGAATAAGGTCCCAGTCATTACATCACTCCAGACCGTCTTTAGCGCAGACTTGAGTTGTTCCAGAAATGTTGCCACTTTTCCAATCTTTTTATGCCAGAAGCTTTGATGAATCTGGTCCTATATCTTTAATTAGTTTAGATAAGTGGTGTGAAAGTTTTACTGTTCCAAAATTGATTTAAGCTCAGAGACATGATGCCTCACTATCTCTGAGCCAGGTTCCTCAGATGTTGCAGTACCGTAAACAGATGTAGTCCTGTGTGGAGTGTATCAAAGACTGGCAAATTTGTAAGTAGTCTTCAAAACTTGCTTGTTAATTTATTTTTTTTTTGTTAGCTATTAACAGGTTTATGGACAAACTTATTATTTTCCCATTTCTGAGGCTAGGGTCACACTGGCACAAAATAAAAGTTGACAGATTCATCCAGATATGTCATTTGTCATCTGTATGGCATTTGTTTTTATACAGCAACAATTAAAAAATGTACAAGACCAAATACAATTTCCCATGTTAAAGAATAGCAATGCATCTAAAAATCAGATGCCATACCAATACTCCATAAGGAATCATTCTTTTTTACGCACCCATAGACTTGAATAGACAAGACTCATACGACACACGACAGTAGCCAATGCATTCAGCCCCACTGATTCACACTGGTCCATTTTCCACAGATGTCACTTGGACCAAAAATATGGTGGTGTGAACGATCCCTAACTAAAAGCAATCTATGGTTTGTTTTTTTTAACTGACTTAGTCTACGTTCACATTAGCGTTCGGCGCCGCAGCGTCGCCGCATGCGTCATGCGCCCCTATATTTAACATGGGGGCGCATGGACATGCGCTGTGCTGCGTTTTGCGACGCATGCGTTTTTTTGGCCGCAAGCGTTGGGCGCAGAGAACGCAGCAAGTTGCATTTTTTTTGCGTCCAACTTTCGGCGAAAAAGGACGCATGCGTCGCAAAACGCAGCGTTTTAGCATGCGTTTTGTTGCGTTTTTGTTTGCGTTGTGCATTGCGTCGCCGACGCAGCGGCGCACAACGCAAATGTGAACGTAGCCTAATACAGGTACCGAAACAATTTTTTTATTTCTTTTTTAACTAAAGATGGACATGTCAGAACTGATGCCAAATCCTCCTGAAGAGCAGCACAGAATGACGGCAGATTGATGAGCTAGAACACAGTCGACAAATAGAAGTAGCCATCAATCAACGGTAAGTGGGGTGAAAGTGGGTAAACTCTGATCTCAAATGATAAAAGACCAAACTGTAAAGATTAATGCTGCTACATAAAACATTCAGCAGCAGCAAATGGATCACCCATGGTTGGGCTGGCCTCCGGTAGGGCAAGGTTTGCATATGTCAATGGAACCAATGAGACCCATTAGGTTTGATAGTGGACAATCCCACTTTCCCATGGGATTATTTCCCCCCCTACGAATTACTGACATACAGCCTTGTGTATGCACTAACACCTGCAGAATTGATTCTTAACACAGAAGGTGGGACCAACATTTCCAGTTCAAAACTGTCTAAATAAATCAATAAAGGTCTCAGTCACAATGTGTGATTGCAATTGATTGACTGTATAAAAACTATACATTTGAAGTTTTTGAGTACAACCCATGGGGTGCCACTGATCTCCCAACTAAAAACCTCCATGATCTGTATGACCTATAAGGCTACGCTCACACACATACAGGGCTCTCTGCTGAGCATCTTCAGGGTTTCCATCGGAATCCCCCAAAAAACAAAGATTCCAACAGGACCATTCACTGTCATAAAGCCAACGGTGTCACTTTGGATGCTGTCTGGCAGTGTATACAACATGCACAAAACCATGGTCTACCACAATTTTGTGCAGGCCTGAAAAAGACTAACACTGCCATGACTGTTCCTGGATAGTGTCCAAAGTGACTCTGCAGGGCTCATAAGTGAATGGCTCCATCAATTCAATAGCTTTATTCATAAATCACAAAACAAATGACCATCCAGATCTACTAGGTGGTGGTCAGGGTTCAATACAACTAAATAAAATGTATATATTTAAAGTTCAAACCCTCAATGTTAAAGGCAGTATAATCCAAGGAAGAGGTGACTAAGCAGTCAACTATAGATCTATGCAACATTTATACAAACCCCATGCTCAGACTCAGAAAAGCGTAACCAACACAGACCTGGTGCATATTTCACAGTTTCACCGTCTGCTTTTTCAGGGGGTTCAGCTGAATAAAATGTATTAATCTCCAATAGAAACAATGGTAGATTTGAGCAATGCAGTTTTGCAACATTTTCAACCGAGGCTTGTAAAGGGTTAAATTAAAAACACTAATCATGAATTTTATGAGAAGAGTGCAGGGAACTTTTAAGAGTAAGGGTTAACCAAGGACATGTGCGTAATAACCTGCTGTAGAAATACGCTCCGCTCCGGTATCCCACAGCCGAGGATAAAGTTTCACTCCTGACTCAATAACATCCTGTCTTTTCATCCCTTTCATGGCCTCCATGACACATACCTTCTCATTTTCTACAGGTTTCCAAGCTCCTTGCCTGTGATGTTGACAACTGATTGTAGGTCAGAAGCAAAATCACAGCCTTTGCACAAATGGGGGAGCTTTAATATTGCAACTTCTGAAGTTTTAATATTTTTGGAGGGTTTTTTTCCTTCCTTTTTTAGGTAACAACATTATGAATAACAGAATTCATTCTCAAATCTGTAAGTATAAATGCTGCCTTTCTAAAAAGAGAGAGAGAAAAAAAAGGTTGTCCTTGCATCATCCTTGTCCTTATGGTGCACTATTACTTGTGCGCCCTTTGCCTTTTTAGCTGCACCAATTTTAGTAAACATTTACTTCAGGAAACTACTCTTCAAATCTACTTTTAACACAAAAAGGTCCCGGAGAAAGCCCAATTGCCCTGTAGTTAGAGCCACACATGCCCAGATATTGCATGGGAATCTCATCTGCACTATCGCACGTTCCTTCGCTGCCTCATTGCCGTAAACTGAACTTACATAAGAAAAGGAATGATACAAAACACATGGAATGATCGCTACACAAAGTACGGTAATTACAGATACAATTTGGGTGGGAATGCAAATTATTAATTACCAATTGCTTTATAGAGGGCAGGCATGAATTGTCCAAAGTACCGTATGTGCAAACTGTCTCATTTTTTCCTAATGTTCAGAAGCCATATTGCTCTTTACAGAGGGCCTGTCAGCAGCTCAAAAGTGTCTTGTTTGTCCCTTATTTTATTCCTCCCCAAATATTTTTTTCTCTTTAAATATACCATAATGTTGCAAATATATTTTTGTTTAGTGCACACAGTATACTTATTTTTTTTGGTCATTACCAAGGGGCACATTGGATGGTACAGTTGTCAAGACAAATCAGCCAACGCTCAGTGAGTGGGTCTAATCCAACACCAGTGCATGGTTCTTATTGGGTATGGGACGGCTGCCTAAGCAACTGTGCAGCCAATTTACAACAGAAGCCAGAATGAGCAGCACAGTATGCCTCGATAATCCCTTTAAGATGCGCATCATTGCTGTACATGTGTTTATCATCTCTTCGACAGGGTCAAGGTTTGCATTTGAGCCTTTTATTAAAGAGGTTGTCCACTACTTTTTCATTGATGATCTATCCAAAAGGATAGGTCATCAATGTCTGATCAATTGGGGTCCGACACCTGGGCCAATCAGCTGTTCTTGGTGTTAGGGGCCGCTGATTGGAAATACTTGCTTGCAGTCATCAAAGAAAAAGTAGAGGACAACCTCTTTAAGTGCCAAGTTGACCATCATTATTCTAGTGCAAGTGTCACGCTGGTGGATTGTGGACCTAATGTGCCACGGGCTTTCCTTACCTGTAGGGTAAGCAGCTACCTAGTATTCACTAAAGCGCCTAATGGTGGAGTTAGGCTTGAGCTGCAGGTAGCCGCCGGGTACCACTCCTAGGGCAGGCCCCGGTACTGCAGAAGCTGACTCCAAGGGTCAGAATAGCAGAAACTGACTGAGTCCAAGGCAGGACAGGATAGAGATGGTAATGAAGTAGACACTGGTTCAGAAGGAACTGGTACAGGCAGCGTGGATTCCAGGTACCACAGGAGCGGTTTCAGGATTGTCTCAGACGAATGCTGGAAAGAAGAACTGGTACGGATGCATGTTTAACTGGACTGGTACAGGAACCTAGTAACAAACTGGCAGACTGACTAACTACTTGAGCTTTGAGAAAGAACAAGCTGTTGTTCGAAACGTGTAATCTGTTACTCACTATCATGTGAGTTCATCCTACTGGACTTCATGTTTTATTCACAATTTGGAATTTTTTTGGAAGCTGGATTTTCCTCTTTTTTGCTACATTTGTTCCACACGATGACTAACTACAATTGTTGCTCAGGCATCTCCAACAGGTGGAGGGGCTTTAAGTATTAAGTGCCTCCCATTTATGGACTGGGGACACATTAGGAGTGTGTGCGCTGTCTCTATAAGAGACAGAAGTGCACGTATGCCCTAATGCCCTAAGCACTCTGCCAGACAATGGGACCTGGAAGGCGAAGCAGGAGATGCAGCAGGATGGCCTGGGCGCTGAGTAAGTCGGCATCCCTGCCGGCTGGGAGGAGCAGAGGCATGCAGGGGTGCTGGTGTTACAACACGCAGCAGATGTTATTACCACACATCGGGTTCAATGTAAATGAAAGTACACAATTAGCTGATAATCATATAGCCACTTTATTATGGATCAATAACCTGTAAATAATTGATTTTTACTTAAAAATTGTAAAACTGCAACTCAAACTACTGCAGTCTGCTCCGGTGAGAGTAATATGTCCACGTCATATGAGAGGAAAAAAAAAAAAAAAACTGTTGCAAATTCTATTGCGGATTTTACATTCTTAGCCTATGTGCACACGTTGCGGATTGGGGTGCAGAATTTTCTGCACAAAATCCGCATCTCCTGGCAGAAAACGCAGGTGCAGATTTGACGTGTTTTTTAATGCGGATTTTGTGCGTTTTTGTTGCGGATTTCATGCGTTTTTTACCCCTGCGGATTTCTATAATGGAAGGGTGCAGAAACGCTGCAGATCTGCACAAAAGTAGTGACATGCTACTTCTTTTGTTCCGCAGCGTTTTTCATGCGGAATTTTCCGCACCATTAGCACAGCATTTTTTTTTTTCCTATTGATTTACATTGTACTGTAAATCACTTTATCTGCAGCGTTTCTGCGCGGAAAAAAACGCTGCGGATCCGCACTAAATCCGCATCGTGTGCACACAGCCTAAGTTGCAAAATTTGGAGAAAGAATTAACTTGCTGTGGATTTAAAAATCCTTTGCAAGTGTCAATAATGCAAATTACCATAAAATAACTACTTTATTATTGGGGTTCCCCACTGCTGCTCACCCACTTATCTCACATTTTGTCTGCAAGGTTTTAAATATTTGTATTTAATAAAGTATATAGTTTATGGTAATTTGCATTACTACATTTTGTACTGGCACTTTTTTTTTGTCTTGGTTGCATTTGTTGTTTCGGTGCCCATCATGGCCCTAGGATTAGAACTTCTTGTTGATTAAAAAATCCACAGGAAACCTGTAATGTGTGAACAAGCCCTAGAACTCAATTACAGAATGACACCACTTGTAGAAATGGTAGGGCAAAATAATAGGTTCAGCAAAATGAAATCAGGCCCCGGGGTGTGACGTGCTGTTATGGCCCTCGCTCTGCTTAGTAACTTGTAGTCTATGTATATCTTTGTCTGATCTACTGTATTGGTGTGTAGCAAAAAAAAAGGAAAAACAAAAAAAAACTTGCATTATATGGACTAGCTTATATCTGCTGCAGGATATTAGGTCAGATGTTTTTATTATTACATTGTCTTTACCTGATATACTCACTTCTTTGCTAATAAACTCTTTGAATAAAACCAGAGATGCAAAACGCATCACCACAAGGTGAGCAAAATATCAAACGCTGCTCTGCTGCATCTGTAAAAAAACGCAAAAAGAAACACCTTTTATGCACATTAATTGATATATAAAGAATTTATCACTTATAATGGGTGTCACGGGCAGAGCAGAGCCACAACCCTGATACTCCCAAAGACACTACACTACAAGACATACACAGCCACTTACTAACAAACAACCATGCTGAAAGGTTAATGTGTCACTGTCTAGGAGGCGGCTCAGTAGAAACTGGTGACTCCTCTGCCCTGTTCTGCCCACATGATGACATGGTTAGCATTTCGTAATCCCTATGGATGAGACGATCACTAAAAAGTCTGTGGAGAAATGGAGTTATTTATATTGGATTCTGTTACAACCAGAAATTAATCACAGAAGACCTTTCACTGGATTTTTTAAAAAACTTTCTAGTAGCTCCTTCAATTGCTGCTGTTCCACTGATTTGGGAACAGTTTATCTATGCCCCTCCATTCCAAGGTTAAGCCCCCAGTAATAAAGAATGCCCAAATTTTCACTTCAACCAACTGGGCATATACCACAGAACTTCTCTGTAGAACTTTGCTTTTTCACCCTTATAACACAGGCCAATCAAAACATCATAGAGGGGAAAAAGCAAACACCCACCGAGATCACAGCTGCAGCCTGACTCAGTGACTCTCCTGACAAAGAGATTTGTATCATGTGATCACAGTGAGAACTCCAATCGCCATGTCCCTTCTTGCTATCGTAGCACAGGAGAGCCTGTAACACGATTTGGTACAGGGCCACGGCTATGCACCACTGTTGCTCTCCTGTGCTGCAATAGAAGGAAAGGATGTGGGTAATGCAGAGTTCTTAGCATTTTCACGCAAGGAAAACTCATCCCAGGAAAACACACTGAGCCAGGCTGCAGCTGTCACCTCAGTGGGCGTTTGCTTTCCCCCCCCTCTATATGACGCAGCCATGATTTGATTGGCCAGCATCACTACAGGAGAAAAATAAAACACTTGCAGAGAAGTTTTGTTATACAAGTAGTTGGTTGAAAGGAACAGAAGTGCCCAAAAGATAAATTATTACTGAAAAACACAACTTTGGAACAGAGGGGGCATAAAAAAAAATTATACAAAAAAACACTGTTCCAGAATTATTGGAGTGGAGCAGCAGAAATTGGTGGAAGTACTGAGTTTACATGAAAAAGTCAAGAGGTACCATATTAGAAATCTTAGAGCTGGCATGGCTACATGGCACATGCCACTTCATTGAACTTCTAAAAAGAATTATGTTCTAGAATCTAGGCTGCCAAAAGCCTCCTAACAGCATGTTCAAATGTGATGCAGCAAGTGAAATAAAACAATATTAGTAATCTATGTTTATGGATGTTGAAAGTTAACTTATAACAGCACCATAGAGTAAAACTGGCTACATTACAACTAACCTGACAGCCTTGAAGGGCTAGGAACAGAGGCTGCAAGCACGTCCCATAGGTGATGAAATGCAGACTATATAGTCAGAAATGACAGTCTATGGGAGTCAGGATATATCTACCTCACAGAAAAGCTGCCTACACAAGGAAAAATACGAAACAATAATTAGGCATTTTCTTGGTTTTAAAACAGGTCCTTGATGGAAAATTCTTCTTTATTAATTGTGCTATCTCCAATAAGAAAAAAATCTCCAGAATCTGACCTTTTCCTTTTCTCACCTTTAAGCAGGAAAAACTCTTACCGAGCCTCTTATTAATTCTTGTCTTAACTACTACGACTCTCTGATAGGTCTCCCCCTTACCAAACTTTCTCCTCTCCAATCAGTCCTGAATGCAGCAATCAGAACAGTATTTGTCCAGCCCCTACACCGATGCTTCCAACCTGTGCCAGCCATTAGACTAGTGAGCAATCCACATAAACTTATTACTTACCCACAACTCTCCACAGATCTGAACCACCTTATATCTCCTCCCTCATCTCTATATTCCTACATGTGCCCTGCGTTCTGCAACTGATCTAAGACTAACATCCTCCATAATCTGAACCTCCCACTTCTTTCTCCAAAGACTTCTGTGTGTTGCGCCAGTTTTTGGGGAATGCTCTAGCCCAGAAAATCCTATTAGTACCTATCCCCAACATTTTTAAGTGTGATTTAAAAACACATCTCTTTGGACAGACCCCATCACCTCACTTCACTTATTTATCCTCTGTTCCACCTTGTAATTTTTCCTCAGAATCTGCTCCCTTATTCATCTGTCTCCACATCATCCATGCACCGAATAGCACTTGGTTACTGCACTTACACAGATACCGGCTTATGACCGGATCCTGCAGCTTTATATCATATATGACAAATGCGTTCTATGTATTGTGTCTGCCCCCATCTCTATAGAATATAAGCAGGGTCCTCACTCCTGTAACAGTTGAACTATGTGTTGGACATTGTCTTTATATGTCATGTCAGACTAACTTAATTTCCTTCTATGACAGAATCACTGACTGGGTGGATCAAGGAAATGCTGTAGATATAGTATATCTTGACTTCAGCAAAGCATTTGACAAAGTATCTCACACAATCCTTATTGGAAAAATGACTAAGTATAGAATGGACAAGGCAACTGTTAGGTGGATTCATAACTGGCTTAGTGATCGGACCCAAGAGTGGTCGTAAATGGCTGCACATCCAGTTGGAAGAATGTCTCAAGTGGGGTACCACAGGGTTCTGTCCTGGGCCCTGTATTGTTCAACATATTTATCAATGATTTAGATGAAGAAATTGAGGGTACACTAACTATATTTGCTGATGACACAAAGCTAGGAGGGATAGCTAATACTAGAGAAGAGAGAGACAGGAAAAATGCAAAGTATTACATTTGGGCAATAAAAATGAAAAAATCATTTACAGAATGGGAGGCATAGGGCTAAGCAACAGCACATGTGAAAAAGACTTGGGTATACTAATAGATAAACTGAACATGAGTCAACAGTGTGACGCAGCAGCAAAAAAGGCAAATACAATTCTGGGATGTATTAACAGAAGCATACAGTCTATATCACGCAAAGTCATTATTGCCCTCTACTCCTCTTTGGTCAGACCTCATCTGGAATGCTGTGCCCAGTTTTGAGCACCACATTTTAAAAAAGACATCAACAAACTGGAGCAAGTTCAGAGAAGAGCCACCAGAATGGTGACCGCTCTGCAAACCATGTCCTATGAGGAACGGTTGCAGGATTTGGGAATGTTTAGCTTGCAAAAAAGAAGACTGAGAGGAGACTTAATAGCTGTCTACAAATATCTCAAGGGCTGTCACAATGTAGAAGGATCATCTTTATTCTCATTTGCACAAGGAAAGACTAGAAGCAATGGGATGGAACTGAATGGAAGGAGACACAGATTAGAAATTAGAAAAAACTTTTTGACAAGGTGATTAGTGAGTGGAACAGGGTGCCACGAGAGGTGGTGAGTTCTCCATCCATGGAAGTTTTCAAACAGAGGCTGGACAGACATCTGTCTGGGATGATTTAGTGAATCCTGCTTTGAGCAGGGGGTTGGACCAGATGACCCAGGAGGTCCCTTCCAACTCCACCATTCTATGATTCTATGTCCAGCTCAATTGTAAAGTGCTGTGGAGTATGTTGGTGCTTACATAGAGAATTATAATCCTAAGGACTCCTTCATGCAAATCTGCATTGCGATCGTTATCGGATATACTGTGAATTATTCTGTGTGCAAAAATAATTTCCAATGAAGAAATAATTCTGCAGACGCACAGGTAAGTTGAATACTGACAGTGGTGCAGACTAGCAATACGTAAAAAAAGGCGCAAAAATGACATGGGAATACAATGGTGCCTTTGTCTTCTTTCTCTTTCAATCTACTTGATATTAAGGCTACAAAACTGAGGGATTTTCCAGAATCTGCTCTGTATGAGGCCCCATGCACATGTGAGTATTTGGTGAGTTTTTACCTCAGTATTTGTCAGCCAAAGTCAGGAGTGGGTGATAAATGCAGAAGTGGTGACATGTTTCTATTTCACTTTTCGTCTAATTGTTCCATTGCTGGGTTTGACTTACAAATACTGAGGTATAAAAAATAAATAAATCACCAAATACTCAACATGTGAATGTGGCCTGAGCCTCTTAGCTGTGGTATTAACCCCTTACCGACATCGGACGTACTATCCCGTCCGATGTCGGCTCCCCTGCTTTGCTGCAGGGCTCCGCGGTGAGCCCGCATCAAAGCCGGGACATGTCAGCTGTTTTGAACAGCTGACATGTGCCCGCAATAGCGGCGGGTGAAATCGCGATTCACCCGCCGCTATTAACTAGTTAAATGCCGCTGTCAAACGCAGACAGCGGCATTTAACTACTGCATCCTGCCGGGCGGCCGGAAATGAGGTCATCGCCGACCCCGTCACATGATCGGGGGTCGGCGATGTGTCAGGACAGTAACCATAGAGGTCCTTGAGACCTCTATGGTTACTGATCGCCTGTAGCTGTGAGCGCCACCCTGTGGTCGGCGCTCACAGCACACCTGATTTTCTGCTACATAGCAGCGAACAGCAGATCGCTGCTATGTAGCAGAGGCGATCGTGCTGTGCCTGCTTCTAGCCTCCCATGGATGCTACTGAAGCATGGCAAAAGTTTAAAAAAAAAGTTAAAAAAAGTGAAAAAATAAAAAAAAAAATATATAAAAGTTTAAATCACCCCCCTTTCGCCCCAATCAAAATAAATCAATAAAAAAAAAAATCAAATCTACACATATTTGGTATCACCACGTTCAGAATCGCCCGATCTATCAATGAAAAAAAAAGCATTAACCAGATCGCTAAACGGCGTAACGAGAAAAAAAATCGAAATGCCAGAATTACGTTTTTTTGGTCGCCGCGACATTGCATTAAAATGCTATAACGGGCGATCAAAAGAACGTATCTGCACCGAATTGGAATCATTAAAAACGCCAGCTCGGCACGCAAAAAATAAGCCCTCAACCGACCCCAGATCATGAAAAATGGAGACGCTACGAGTATCGGAAAATGGCGCAATTTGTTTTATTTTATTTTTTTTTTAGCAAAGTTTGGAATTTTTTTTCACCACTTAGGTAAAAAATAACCTAGTCATGTTAGGTGTCTATGAACTCGTAATGACCTGGAGAATCATGATGGCAGGTCAGTTTTAGCATTTAGTGAACCTAGCAAAAAAGCCAAGCAAAAAACAAGTGTGGGATTGCACTTTTTTTGCAATTTCACCGCACATGGAATTTTTTTTCCCGTTTTCTAGTACACGACATGGTAAAACCAATGATGTCGTTCAAAAGTACAACTCGTCCCGCAAAAAATAAGCCCTCACATGGCCAAATTGACAGAAAAATTTAAAAGTTATGGCTCTGGGAAGGAGGGGAGTGAAAAACGAACACGGAAAAACGAAAAATCCCACGGTCATGAAGGGGTTAATGTAAGGACACGTGTACATGTTGAGTATTTGGTAAGTTTTTTTACCTCAGTATTTGCAAGTCAAAAACCAGGAGAGGAACAATACATCTGTATTTTTCACCCACTCCTGGTTTTGACTTACAAATACTGAGGTAAAAAACTCACCAAATACTCAATGTGTGCACGTGGCCTTACTGTACTAGAGTGGTAGAAAAGATTTTTATGAAATCTAATCTGCACCTTGTGAAGAAAATCTGTATGGGAAATTGAACAGCGTTGCAGATTAGATATTCACAACCTGTCCTGTCAATTTGCTGTTGTTTTTCAATGTGGATTTCACCTCTGACCAGACTATGAATGATAAACCCCACTAACAAGATGAATCTTTATTAGGTATATGCTAAAAGTATCAAATCACTAAAAACAATTGTGGACTGGCCCTAAGGCTATGTGCACACGTTCAGGATTTCTTGCAGAAAATTCCTGAGAATTCCGGACATTTTCTGCAAGAAATCCGAAAGAAAACCGCATGCGTTTTTGCCGCGGTTTTGCCGCGTTTTTGCCGCGGTTTTTTCCGGACACTTCCCAATGCATTTTGGAGTGGGAAATCCGCAAAAAAACAGCAAAATTAATGAACATGCTGCGTTTTTTACCGCGATGCGTTTTTACCGCGGAAAAAAACGCATCATGTGTACAAAAAGTGCAGAATTCATTAAAAATGATAGGATGCATAATATAAGCAGATTATTTGCGGTTTTATAGCGTTTTTATAGGGAAAAAACGCGAAAAAAACGCGAATAATCTGCAACGTGTGAACACAGCCTAAGGAAGCTAACATAGCATCAATATTTTAAAATATTTCCAAACCACACTGCTCAAAAAAATAAAGAGAACACTAAAATACCTAGACATCCTAGACATCACTGAATGAAATATTCTAGTTGCAAATCTGTATTGATCTGGAATGTGTTGAGAACAATAAAACATAAAAATGATCAATGTAACTCAAAATTAATATCCCATGGAAATCTGGATTTGGAATGATACTCAAAATCAAAGTGGAAAATCAAACTACAGGCTGATCCAATTTCAGTGGAAATGCCTCCAGACAAGGAAGTGATGCTCGGTAGTGTGTGTGGCCTCCACGTGCCTGTATGACCTCCCTACAATGCCTGGGCATGGTCCTGATGAGGCAAGTGGATGTTCTCATGAGGGATCTCCTCCCAGACCTGGATTAAATCATCAGTCAACTCCTGGACAGTTTGTGGTGAAATGTGGCGTTAGTGGATGGAATGAGACATGATGCACCAGATTTGCTCGATTGGACTCAGGTCTGGGGAATGGGAAAGCCAGTCCATATCATCAATGCCTACATCATGCAGGAACTGCTGACACACTTTAGCCACATGATGCCTAGCATTGTCATGCATGAGAAAGAACCCAGGGCCCACTGCACCTGCATATGGTCTCACAATGGGTCCGAGGATCTCGTCCCGGTACCAAATGACAGTCAGGGTACATCTGGCTAGAACATGGAGTGCTGTGCAGCCCTCCAAAGAAATGCCACCCCACACCACTACTGACCCACTGCCAAACCGGTCATGCTGGAGAATGTTGCAGACAGCAGAATGTCTGCTCAGTGTGAACCTGCTCTCATCCGTGAGGAGCACAGAGCGCCAATGTCCAATCTGCCAATCTTGGTGTTCTCTGGCAAATGCCATTCGCATTGTGAGCTCTAAGCACAATACCCACTTGTGGAAGGCGAGCCCTCATACTAACCTCATGGAGTCTGTTTCTGACAGTTTGTGCAGACACATGGATGTTAGTGGCCTCCTGGAAGTCATTTTGCAGGGCTCTGGCACTGCTCCTTCTGTTCCTCCTTGCACAAAGGAGGAGGTAGAGGTTCTGCTGCTGGGTTGTTGACCTACGATCCTCTCCACATCTCCTGGTGTACAGGCCTGTCTACTGGCATCTGCTCCATGCTCTGGACACTGTGCTGACAGACACAGCTACCCTTCTTGCCACAGCTCGCATTGATGTGCCAACCTGGATGAGCTGCACTACATGAGCAACTTCTGCGGGATGGCTACTGTACCTCTAGGGGTGAGAAAAACAAAAAAAAGGCTAAAGTGACCAAAACAACAGCCAAAAAGGATGAGAACAGAGAAATGGTCTGGGGTCACCCTCTACAGAACCACTACTTTATAGGGATTGTATTGCTAATTGCCTATCATTTCTACCTGTTGTCTGCTCAATTTGCACAACAGCAGGAGAAATGGATTCACAATCAGTGTTGCTTCATAACTTGACAGGTTGATTTACAGAAGTGTGATTGACTTGGAGTTACATTGTGTTGTCTAAGTGTTCTCTATTTTTGAGCAGTGTATTGGACAAAAACGTGTCAGTTAACTGCTGATATATAGAGAACTCGTGCAATTATGAAGGAATGAAAGCAGAGCCATATAAACAGACCTAGAGTATAGTCACAATTAATCACTGTCCCTCATTTACAGATATGGTAGACCCCAAAACTGAGCACAAGATCCATTAAAACAATAGGACCATTTTTTCAAATGAATAATATACCCCAAAAAATAGCATGCAAGCGAATGCCACATAGGGAACATACAGCAATAATCTGAAATACCATAAATACAACAACCGTCAATTGGATCACTGCCTCACTGAAATTAAACAGTCCCGTAATGTCCCCATTCCCCAGCACCAGATGGGGATATATTACCGTACTAATATTACCCTGGATGGAGGAAAGCAAGATTTATTACATGACCAATATTTCTAATGATACCGGTGGCCTGCTGGGGTAAGTGACGGAGTCAGCGACTTTGTGCTCCATCACAACTCTTAACAGTATGGGTGCCTTCAGAACACAGACTTTGTAAACAACGTAGCAGACAAGGCAGCCCATGACCAGACAGGCCCTTCTGGCATTTGCCAGATGGCCAGACCGGTCCTGGCGCCCATTGAATGCGCGCTCACGACCTATCATGTGGCCATTGCCTCACAGCGGCTCTAGAGCATGCGCACATGTGAAAAGAAAACACCCAGATTCAGTGTGCGTGCCAGGGGGCCGATGGGCAGTGCACAATCGCGGGATTTCTGACGCTGTTGCCGTAACGTCCGACCAGTCACGGCAATCAATCACAATGCGGCGGGCGTGAATGATTTTGAACAGGACCATGACTGACCGTAACTGAAGCAGTAAATAGTGCCTCCCCAATGCCAGAAACGAAAGGTATGTGATGCAATCTACTAATGATATAAAGTGGTTTTGCATGTATATACTGGGAGCTTTCCTGTGAGAAAACACACTGGGGGCATTATAAAACACAAAAAGGACATGACAGGTTCCCTTTAATGTATAGCTAATAAAGATTCAGCTTTTAATAGGGCTTATTTTTCGCAGTTTGGTCATTTTGGCCCCCTATAGTCCTACCTTTTCCTGTTTTTTGAGCGATTTCCCCTTTGCCATGCAGAGCCCAACAACAGCAGAGTTTGCACCATTTCTAGAAAATCTGCACCATATCCAACCTGTGTGGACACAGACATATTGTCTAGCCACTGCTTAACCAAGGCTATGTTACGTAGAACAAGCCTTGCCGATGGCAGTTTTGCAGACATTTCACCAAAAGTAAACAAATTGTGTGGTTTCTCATAGAAAAAGATCAATGGCTTCAGGATCGAGTTCCGATGTGATAATACATATCTTGCTCCGTGATCACTGCCCGTCAGGTGTCATGAAAAAGCATGTGTTGTATTATTTATTATTATAGCGTCATTTATTCCGTGGTGCTTTACATGTGCGAAGGGGTATACATAGAAAACGAGTACAATAATCTTGAACAAAACGAGTCACCAACTAGTACAGGAGAAGGGAAGATCCTGCCCGCGAGGGCTCACAACCTACAAATGTGTATATATTTTACATATATTTTACTCACTTATACAGCGCCATCATATTCCACAGCGCTTTCCAGATTATCACTGACTCCATTGGGGCTCACAATATAGTTTCTCTATCAGTATGTATTTGGAGTGTGGGAGGAAATCGGAGAAACCACTCATTTTGACTGTTACGATAAAGTTAGAAAAAATTCCAACTTTTCAAATTGGCATCAAATTAACCTTAAATTTGCAGTAATGTCTTATTGTGTGATGGATCCAAATTTTCATTCATTTTTAGTCTGTGTGTCTGGTTTTATAAGTATGGCATTTTCTCATATGCAAAAAAAAAATTCCAAGCCTCTCCAACCCATTATACGAGAAAAAAAAAAGGACAGTACTCGAGAGCCAAGAGAATGAAATCAGAGAACTGTGAACTTTCACGTGAACTGGTACATCAAAAATTTGTGCTCACTTCCTCCAAAAAAAAAAAGAAAAAAAAAAAGGGAGGTGTGAACATGCCCTACAACAAGTATGTGCTGCATCTGTGCAAAACATGAAATGCTGAATGAGGCCCAACATGTGGACTCGGCCCTGGAACGCACAATGCCAGCAGACAACAGGGGAGCAGTTCAGTTCAATTCCAGAAGAATATAATTTGAGGTCACATCTTACACGGACCAATGGTGAAGCAAAAACGGGGAACAAATGTAAATGCATCAGATGGTAAATCCGATATGGGATTCCAAGAAGTATATTTTCTTAGTAAAATTAAATATGAGAAAGACAAAATTTCAATCTAAATTTCCATTGAACTTGCTACAAAAGAGGACTGTGCTGTGAAGACACTCGGCCTTGGGAGACCTTACTAAGCCAAGACGTCTTTGTGGAGAATTGGTTGGTATAGGCAACTGTGCACTGGTTTTAGTCTCCTGTCTTGTTTCGGTCGGTCTTTGATAAATGCATGCAAATTTTTTTTTTAGATATTTTACAAAATATTCAGCTTAAATATTCTTTACCATATTGTACGGCATGTTCTTCGCCCACTATTACCAGCCTTGTACTGGCACCAGACATGTAGTGACCTAATCGTTTCCCATGGCACCGACAGATTCAGCGGCAATCAGTCTGCAATGCCGAATTATCTATCCAAAACCAATACCGACAGAACTGATGAGAAGGCCTCAGCATAGTCAATTAATCAAAAATTCTATGAAGTGGCGCACATGGCGCCATACCAACCATTCAGCAGGCACTGAGGCTTCTGTAATGAGGATTTATTATCTCCACAGAGAAGGGACATGTTGTAAATGCCCTGCAGGTAGAAGTTATTACTTACTGGGATGTGCCGTACCTAGAAGTGGTCAAGGAACAGGAATCAGCACAATCCATATATTCTGGGAGGAGGGACGCACATCACATGGCGGTAGTGAAAATGTCCTCTCACATCCTATACATCTAATCCTTGGCAAGCTTCCCAGACATATCTCACATTCCAGAAGAATAGGATTTGAGGCCACATCTTACAAGGACCACTGGTCAAGCAGAAACCGGTAACAATTGCTGCTCCCAATGCCAGAAGAGGTGAGAACTGTAGCTTAAAATAGACCCCCAAATCCTACAAATATGGTAACGCTGATGTGGGATTCCAAGAAGTCCATTTTCTTAGTAAAAAATAAATACTAAAATGAGGATTTGTGCTGTGTAGACGCTCGGCCTTGGTGGCCCTCACAGAGCAAAAAAGCCAAGATGTATTGGTGAGAAGGAGATGTATTCTGTAAGAGATAATCGCTTTCTCTGGATCTAGTATTCCATCAGGAGAAAACATTTCCCAAAATTATAAGTACGGTATATAACTATCACCTAGTAGATTCATAAAAGGGACGTGTCGGACCCCTACATCTCAAAGAACAAACTGAAGAAAATACTGAATGCTCCAGACAATAAAAAAGACATTTGTAGGAAGCTCCTACCACATCCTGTATGTCACCGTGTCAGTCCTACAATTAAAAGGGTCCCCCTGTGGGCCTGGTTACACACAGAACTGTAGTAATACAGGGGGGGGGGGGGGTCAGAAACCGGTCATATAACCTGGAGGGCTTCATTCCCCAGAATAGGCCTGGTCAACATTACAGGATTTCATCAATGAGGTAACCGCTGCAAAGTAATCATTTCAATCAACAAACGACTTCACTTACAAGAGGCAGGCAGCCATTGCTCAAGAAGTTCTGCAGCAGCTGATATATAACCACATTGCACCAATATGATCTTACATCTCTAAATGAAATCACAATATGAAATGTCATACATGAGCAATGCACAAGATCTGACCGAGCAGAAGATATATGATCACTAGATGGGATGTTGTGGCAGAAATAGCAGATGTACAATCCTGATATGTCATCCAGAGAAGCTGCACACAACCAACCATCACACACCACAGCCAAGCATCACACAACCAAGCATCACACACCACAGCCAAGCATCACACAACAACCATCACACACCACAACCAACCATCACACCACAACCATCACACACCACAGCCAAGCATCACACAACAACCAACCATCACACACCACAACCAACCATCACACCACAACCATCACACACCACAGCCAAGCATCACACAACAACCAACCATCACACACCACAACCAACCATCACACCACAACCATCACACACCACAGCCAAGCATCACACAACAACCAACCATCACACATCCAACCATCACACACCACAACCAACCATCACACACCACAGCCAAGCATCAACCACAACCAACCATCAATCACACAATAACCAACACACCACAACCAAGCATCACACCACAACACAACCATCACACAGTGCAAGCATCACACATTCAGGCATCACACCACACCACAACACATCCATCACACAGTTCAAGCATCACACCACAACACATCACACATTCAGGCATCACGCGACAACCATCACACATTCAGGCATCACACCACAACCATCACACATCCAGGCATCACAACACAACCATCACACATACATGCATTACACCACAACCATCACACATCCAGGCATCACACCACAACCATCACACATCCAGGCATCACACCACAACCATCACACATCCAGGCATCACAACACAACCATCACACATACATGCATTACACCACAACCATCACACATCACACCACGACCATCACACATCCAGGCATAACACACAACCATCACACATTCAGGCATCACACCACAAGCTGGAGCCCAGCCCCGCATTCCACACTGGGATTTAAAGCCCAGTCCTTCCCGGAGCAGATCACACACACAACACATGGACATCACCTACTTTTTAAGGCGAGCTTCCTTCTAGTCTGGTGATCGCCGGATCCGCTTGGTGATCTGATGTTGTTTATTTTCCTCTTTTTTTTTTAAAGGGCAAGTCCTGGTGAGTGTAGATGAGGGGGTGGGGATGTGTCCCTTTAGGGGGTTTATGCAGCACACGACTCACGACCCGATCTGATAGAAGGGTGTGTGGCAGATCGGGGGTGACAGTGACTGGATGACAACAGCATTGGTTATTAGGGAGTTCAGGCGAAGCCGGGGCGGAAGGGGTCGGTGCATTAAATCGTAAGGTCGAGAACCGCGTAATAAGCGGCGGGGGCCGGAGCTGCCGCCGATCGCACAAATGTCATCTCCTCGTCGGTGTCCTGTACGCTGAGGATGGGGACAGTCCTGCTGAGCAGATCAGTCACACAGCAAAGGGCGTTTATTGGTTTATTGCTGCTGCTGCACAGGAGATGATGGATTTGTTTTCCCACGTCCCAGGTTCACCTCAAAAGTAAAGTATCCGGGGAAAGCGGCCACGTTCTGCCCTATCCGCCCCGGCTCCGTACATCGGTAACAATGGGCTGAGAACGTTACAATGCGTCCACTTATAGGCATTGTGACGTCACACGACGGCCCGAGGCTCACTGGGAAATGTAGTCCAGAGTGCGCAAGGGACGATGGGAGATGCTGCAGTGTGTGGGAGGGGTCAAGGGTTACGAGGCGGTTGTGAGAGGATTGCGACCACGAAGTCCCTTCTGGGGCGTCACATAGTGACGGGACTGTGCGGGCCGCAGATACCGGGGCGCACAGAGAGCAACCGGCAGTTACAGTGGCGGACTTCAGCTGTTCTCCTAGACAGGGGCGTTGTCATAGCGCCGAACGGCCGGAGATCTCGCGTTGTTTGGCCGCGGGCTGGTTATGTGGTTGCTGTGAAGAAATCTCCATCTTTTGTGTTGAGTAGTGATGGGAAATCTAGTTCATTTTGGTGATTAGTTCACCATGAACTAGTTCACTGAAAAGATTAGTTCAAAAGATTAGTTCATTTAGTTCATTTAGTTCAGTATTGCTCTGGATTCTGCTGAGAAGAGATGGATCAGTTCTAGTTCGTTACACAGAAGCTGTGGCTCCAAGGATGAGTTATAGTTTTGTTAAAATGATCAGAAATAGTTAATACATCTGATCATTACATAAAAAACTCTTGTTAAAGGGGTACTCAGTCTGGAGAAAAAAAATTCTAAAGTTATTTATTCAAGTTAGTAATTTCTTTTTTTTCTTTGTGAAATATTCAAGCCTCCCAGTGCGCAGTGTATTATCTGCACACATTATGGTCACTTGCAGTGTCTCTGGTATTGAGCACTGAGCAGGCAGACAGTATTCATTTCACACCACTGCAATAGGTTACAAAAGGAAGAGATGTGGTGAAACTACACAGAACTACAGATTTACCAAGCTGCCTTAGGGTATGTGCACACGTTCAGGTTTATTCGCGGTTTTTTCGCCTTTTTTCGCAATAAAAACGCTATAAAAACTCATTAAAAACGCATACATTATGCATCCTATCATTTAGAATGCATTCTGCGTGGTTTGTGCACATGGTGCGTTTTTTTCCGCGGAAAAAACGCATCGCGGTAAAAAAAGCAGCATGTTCATTAATTTTGCGTTTTTTTTGCGTTTTTCCAGCTATTCTATGCATTGGGAAAAAACGCACAAAAAACGCGTCAAAATCGCGGTAAAAACGCATGCAGATTTCTGGCAGAAATGTCCGGTTTTTGTCAGGAAAATTTCTGCCAGAAATCCTGATGTGTGCACATACCCTTACAGTAAATGGATCTTTTGCTGCCCATAGCAACCAATCACAGCTCAGATTTCACTTGCCAGAGCACTGCACTACTGCAGTATCAGAAAGCTGACCTGTGATTGGTTGCTATGGGGCAAAGAAAATCTTCCTATTAGACAGCCTGATAATTCTCCACCCTAGCTCCTGTGAGGAGCTGATAGGAAATGCATCATGTCATGTGACCTGTGAACTAAATGAACTATATCAACTGCTGAACTAGATGTTCTGTTGAGAATGACTCAGGACAGCCTAGTTCAACGTGATGCATCTCCCTGAGCCCAGCAGCAGTTCCCCCTGTATTAGTGTAGAGTACTGACTAATAATGATTGTGTATGAGGGAGCTGAGAAGCCGTTCAGCATCCTGAGAACAGAACAGGAGCCAGTGGTAAAGATTGTAGCAAGGCTGATCCTGTACAGGAGGCTGATCTTATCATAAAGACTGGTGAGGGGCATGAACCACACCACAGAATCACTCTCTCATACACACATGAGCTGTGTCTGTCTACTGTACAATTTCAGTTTTTATTATTACTATTATATTTGTATTTGATGTGTGGTATAGTGTTTACTACCTTCTTTTCCAGCATCAGGAGCTATAAAGAGCAAGTGTGAGACCAGGGATCTTCAGTGTGAGGAGCTGTATGAGGGATCACTCTCTGTCTCCTCCCACTTGCTGTTTAGTTCATAATGAACTAATCTCTGTCAGGATGGTGAACTAGATGAACTAGTTCACTCTGAAGATTAGTTCATTTTGAACTACTCACTCACGAACTACCCTTCACTAGTGTTGAGGCAGCGGCATTGTCACGTGACATATAGATCTGCGGATGTGGCGGTCATGGAAAAGGCAGGGAGACCCCTCAGTCACTCAGTGTGGCGGCGGCGAGGAGCGGGCCAGTGCCGGGCGCTGCTGGCTGACACTATGGCGGCTGCTGCTGGGCTTTACCGCCAGCTAGAAAAGGGCAGAGAGAAGCGATTATCTGCTGGACGTGACCGGGGGCGGTACAGGGAGCAATCACCTCCACGGGGGGCGGTACAGGGAGCAATCACCTACACGGGGGGCCGTACAGGGGGCAATCACCTACACGGGGGGCCGTACAGGGAGCAATCACCTCCACGGGGGGCGGTACAGGGAGCAATCACCTCCACGGGGGGCGGTACAGGGAGCAATCACCTCCACGGGGGCCGGTACAGGGAGCAATCACCTACACGGGGGGCGGTACAGGGAGCAATCACCTCCACGGGGGGCGGTACAGGGAGCAATCACCTCCACGGGGGCCGGTACAGGGAGCAATCACCTACACGGGGGGCGGTACAGGGAGCAATCACCTACGGGGGGGCGGTACAGGGGGCAATCACCTACACGGGGGGGCGGTACAGGGAGCAATCACCTACACGGGGGCGGTACAGGGAGCAATCACCTACACGGGGGGCGGTACAGGGAGCAATCACCTACACGGGGGGCGGTACAGGGAGCAATCACCTACACGGGGGGCGGTACAGGGAGCAATCACCTACACGGGGGCCGGTACAGGGAGCAATCACCTACACGGGGGGCGGTACAGGGGGCAATCACCTACACGGGAGGCGGTACAGGGAGCAATCACCTACACGGGGGGCGGTACAGGGAGCAATCACCTACACGGGGGGCGGTACAGGGAGCAATCACCTACACGGGGGGCGGTACAGGGAGCAATCACCTACACGGGGGGCGGTACAGGGAGCAATCACCTACACGGGGGGCGGTACAGGGAGCAATCACCTACACGGGGGGCGGTACAGGGAGCAATCACCTACACGGGGGGCCGTACAGGGAGCAATCACCTACACGGGGGGCCGTACAGGGGGCAATCACCTACACGGGGGGCGGTACAGGGAGCAATCACCTCCACGGGGGGCGGTACAGGGAGCAATCACCTACACGGGGGGCCGTACAGGGGGCAATCACCTACACGGGGGGCGGTACACGAAGCAATTACCTACACAGGGGTCTGCTGGGAGCGGTACAGGGAGCAATCACCTACACGGGGGGCCGTACAGGGGGCAATCACCTACACGGGGGGCGGTACAGGGAGCAATCACCTACACGGGGGGCGGTACAGGGAGCAATCACCTACACGGGGGCCGGTACAGGGAGCAATCACCTACACGGGGGGCGGTACAGGGAGCAATCACCTACACGGGGGGCCGTACAGGGGGCAATCACCTACACGGGGGGCGGTACAGGGAGCAATCACCTACACGGGGGGCGGTACAGGGAGCAATCACCTACACGGGGGGCGGTACAGGGAGCAATCACCTACACGGGGGGCCGTACAGGGAGCAATCACCTACACGGGGGGCGGTACAGGGAGCAATCACCTACACGGGGGGCGGTACAGGGAGCAATCACCTACACGGGGGGCCGTACAGGGGGCAATCACCTACACGGGGGGTGGTACAGGGAGCAATCACCTCCACGGGGGGCGGTACAGGGGGCAATCACCTACACGGGGGGCGGTACACGAAGCAATTACCTACACAGGGGTCTGCTGGGAGCGGTACAGGGAGCAATCACCTACACGGGGGGCCGTACAGGGGGCAATCACCTACACGGGGGGCGGTACAGGGAGCAATCACCTACACGGGGGGCGGTACAGGGAGCAATCACCTACACAGGAGGCCGTACAGGGGGCAATCACCTACACGGGAGGCCGTACAGGGGGCAATCACCTACACGGGAGGCCGTACAGGGGGCAATCACCTACACGGGGGGCGGTACAGGGGGCAATCACCTCCACGGGGGGCGGTACAGGGAGCAATCACCTACACGGGAGGCCGTACAGGGGGCAATCACCTCCACGGGGGGCGGTACAGGGAGCAATCACCTCCACGGGGGGCGGTACAGGGAGCAATCACCTACACGGGGGGCGGTACACGAAGCAATTACCTACACAGGGGTCTGCTGGGAGCGGTACAGGTGAAATCAATGCTTTATTATCATACCCCTGAACAAAAAGTGGAATAAGGCTTCTTTCACACTGGCGTTAACTGCAATACGTCGCAATGCGTCGTTTTGCTGAAAAAACGCATCCTGCAAAAGTGCTTGCAGGATGCGTTTTTTCTGCATTGACTAACATTAGCGACGCATTGCCACACGTCGCAACCGTCGTGCGACGGTTGCACCGTGCTGTGGCGGACCGTCGGGACCAAAAAACGTTACGTGTAACGTTTTTTGCTCCCGACGGTCCGCTTTTTCCGACCGCGCATGCGCGGCCGGAACTCCGCCCCCACCTCCCCGCACCTCACAATGGGGCAGCGGATGCGCTGGAAAAATACATCCGCTGCCCCCGTTGTGCGGCGGGGACAACGCTAGCGTCGGGGACCTCGGCCCGACGCTAGTGTGAAAGTAGCCTAAAACATGATCAAAAAGACATATAAATAATCATGGTACCGCTAAAAAACATCATCTTGTCCAGCAAAAAACAAGCTGCCATATACAGCTCCATCAGTGGAAAAATAAATTTAGGCTATGTGCACACGTAGAAAGGTCCACTGCGGATTTGATAAATCTGCAGGGCATAAGCACTGCTTCTTTCCTGCGGATTTACAGCAGTTTTTGTGCGGATTCTACTGCAGTTTTACCTGCGGTTTTCTATTATGGAGCAGGTGTAAAACCGCTGCGGAATCCGCACAAAGAATTGACATGCTGCGGAATGTGAACCGCTGCGTTTCTGAGCATTTTTTTCAGCAGCATGTGCATTGCGGATTGCGTTTCCCATAGGTTTACATTGTACTGTAAACGCATGAGAAACTGCTGCGGAAAATGCGGATCCGCAGCGCGTGTACATAGCCTTTTAGCTCTCAGAATAAAGTGATGCAAAAACATTAAAAAAAATGGTATCAATGCAATATCGCTGTAGTAGTACTTACCCAAATAAAGCTGCCTTATCAATTTTGCCACACGCAGAATGTTATAACCCCCCCCCCCACAACAAATAAAATCCTGAATTGCTGGTTTTGTTCATCCTGCTGCCCAAAAATTAGTATAGAAGTGGACAAAAAAATGTCACGGGTGTCTAAAAATGGCACCAACAAAAATGTCATCCCACAAAAACTAGCCCTCATATAACTGTGAGCCAAAATATGGTAAAATTATAACAAAATGTGGTGATGCAAAAAAATAAATAATTTACGCAATAAAAAAGTGTCTTTTAGTGTGTCACCGCAGCCAAATATATAAAAACCTGATATAAATCTGGTATCGCTGTAATCGCCCCGACCCGAAGAATAAAGTTGCATAATCACATACCGCACAAGAAAAAGCGTAAAAAATAAACAAATTTTTCACATTGATTTTTTCATTCTGCTTTCCAATGATTGCAAAACTACTAGGGTGGGATACCAGCCAGTCCCCCACATAATCACCATCACAATACTGGTATATACAATATATTGGGACTAAATAAGGACTAGACAGGACATAACTGCATGGGATATGAAAAACATACTAGAGAAGACACAGTCGAAAAAGTCCAATGTACAAAATGTAAACTTTATTAGATAAAAACATAAAAGATGGAAATAAGGTGCTAAACAACAGTGCAAAAAAGATCTCCGTGCGCATCCACAGCACGATGACATGAAACGGGGGGAAGGCAGCCCTATATCACAGCTAACATATCATGTAATGGTAAATAAATATATATAGTATATCATACGGAGTATGCATTGAAAACAGTTCCCATATCTGCAGATAGAAGTGCAAATCTCAAACAGTGTAGACATATAAGGACTGTTGCTGTAAATACATACATACCGCGTTAAACTGTAAGCCTGAGATGGAAGAACGTGCCACCCCCCGTCTCCCCCGACGCGCGTTTCGGCGGGTGCCTTTCTCAAGGGGTATGTGGACGAATTACTGGATCCCTTATATGTGCTCATACATAAGTGTGAATAGTATGCACCTGTGTACAAGTAGTGCAAGGTGCCTTGATCGCATGGTCGCAATCACCTGGGAACACCGGGGCCCCATGTGGCCCAGGTGAATAGACACCGCGATACAAAGCACCGGAAGAACGCTGCAGAGTGTAAGGCAAAAGGGCCCACCCCTATAGACATGCGTAATGAATATCAGCACGGCCATATTAGATGTGGCACATAAGGAATGTATTGCGCGGCCATCTTATCGGTGGCAAACATGCGCAGTGTGTAACGGCGCGGCCATATTACAGAGGGCAAATAAAGAATATGCCGAAACGCCATCTTTACGGTGGCAAACATGCGCACACCAGTGTAATTCACACACAGCGGCCAGTGGCCACATCACCAAATATCTGCCTGGTTCGCTGGACGGGTAAGCTTGCGGCAAATAGACAGTCCACATGGAAGGCCATAGATACAAGAGGTGAGTATACAAGAACATATGGCCGTATATAGCATGTGCCAAAAAAGGCCAATGCTGAAACGGCCAAATATGCACCAATACAGCGTAATCCATAATAAAGAAACACAAAAAAACCTGTATACAAACAACAGAATGGGCAGAAATAACTACAAGAAAAAATATGCAAAAAAAGAAATGGTGGAATAATAAACATGAAAAAGCCAAAAAAGAATGGACATACAAATAACAATGGACATAAAGAGGCCCATAACAAAATACACAGGTGCATAATAAAACATAATGGTAAATATGGCATATAACAAGAAAAAGGGAACACTGCAAAATGGCATAAAATCATGAGGATATTTATACATACAAATGGAAATAAACGTCTCAATCACCAATCCTGTAGTTAAATATAATAAGCAATCAGATTTTGCCAGCTACACTACATAATTAATTATCCACTATTGGTATACAAAGTATATAAATAGTCCAAAGTATATACAGGTGTAGCTAGCTTCCTGGTCATAGGGACAAATATGGCGAAGAATATGTTCATGAAGATATCCACAAAACTCTTTAAGGTCCATGCATACGAAATGCTCAGATCAATGAATGTAGATCCTCATATATGCCAAAAACAGTACTAAAAAGAGAGAATAAAAGTAACGTTAAAAACCACATAAAAGAACAACAACATGCGGAGACCCGCACAAAAGATCAAGGAATCCAATGATTGCAGTAAGGCTCAGTGAACACTTATCCTGCATTCTGTGCTGAGCGCTTGCACTGGGATTTCCGTGTAAATCTCAAATACATGATTCAGATGGAACTTTCAACGGAAGATTCCCTATAATGAGGCAGATGGAGGCGCTGTGGACGTTGTCTGACCTGTGATCCGACGGTGTCAATCTTTAGGACTGCATAAAAGCCATCGGCCACAGTTTTGTGCAGTTCTGTAAAGTAGTACACCTCTGAACAGAGATCAGACGGAGTTCAGAGTAACTATACTATGGAAACCTCGGGGGTGTCATCTGAATCACATAACTCAGAAATTTAGATGGAGACCCCAACGTAAGAGCTCAGCATAGAGCAATGGATAAATGTGATCCCAAACGTTATTTAACACCTTAATGATCGGAGCTTTTTTTTTCAGTTTTTTGCTTTCATTTTTTGCTCCCCTCCTTCCTAAAGCCATAACTTTTTATTTTTTTGTCAATATGGCCATGTGAGGGTTATTTTTTTTGCGGGATGAGTTGTACTATTGAACGACAACATTGGTTTTACCATATAGAGTACTAGAAAACAGGAACAAAATTCCAAGTGCGGTGAAATTGCAAAAAAAAGTGCTATCCCACACTTGTTTTTTGTTTGGCTTTTTTGCTAGGTTCACTAAATGCTAAAACGGACCTGCCATTATGATTCACCAGGTCATTACGAGTTCATAGATAAAAAAGAACCTAGACATCTTTGGTGTCTAAGTGGTGAAAAAAAATTCCAAAGTTTGCTAAAAAAAAAAGAAAAATAGTTTGGGCAATTCTGAACGCAGCAATACGCAGAAATATGTGCATGTTTGATTTTTTTAATTGTTTTATTTTGAATGGGGCGAAAGGGGGTGATTTGAACTTTTATATATTTTATTCATATTTTTAAAAACATTTTTATTTTTTTATTTTTGCTATGCTTCAATAGCCTCCATGGGAGGCTAGAAGCTGGCATAGCCCGATCGACTCTGCTACATAGGGGCGATGCTCAGATCGCTGACCACTGGGTGGCGCTCATAGCAATTTGGCATTAACAACGACAGAGGTCTGCTGGAGACCTCTGGTTGTTATGGCGACATACCGATGACCCCAGATCACATGACGGAGGTCACCGATGCGCGCATTTCCAGCCCGATGGC
The DNA here is from genome assembly GCF_051348905.1 of Ranitomeya variabilis. Taxonomy (NCBI): domain Eukaryota; kingdom Metazoa; phylum Chordata; class Amphibia; order Anura; family Dendrobatidae; genus Ranitomeya; species Ranitomeya variabilis. Next base: position 658,202,754 of record NC_135234.1, read on the forward strand.
TAGAAGCACTTGTTAATATGTGCGGGCAGATCACGATTCCGCCCTGCCTATTGCGGGCACATGACAGCTGACATGTCCGGGCTTTGATGCGGGCTCACTGCCGGAGCCCACATCAAAGCGGGGGTACTGCCATTGGACGTACTATTCCATCAGATGGCAGAATGGGGTTAAAATGTTCCCAATAAAAGATTCAACTCAATCCATAAAAAAAAGCAAGTCCCCACTCAGGTCTGTCGTTAATGGAAAAATAGGAGGCTTCCACGTTACTGATAGTGCAAAGGCTCTGGAAAAGTGAAATGGCTCCTCACCCTCCACAAGAAATTCAGCAAATTCTCAGCTCCCAAATCCAAATGCTCCCTTCGTTTTGAGCCCCACAGTGTACCTAAACCACATATAGCGTCCACATGTTTAGCATTTCTGAAGTGATGAGAGCCCACCTAACCTACGGGGGCATGTCTCCAGAAGTACTGGCTGTGCATAATGTATTGGTGACTACAATGTACTGGTCACTACTGGGTCACTACAATGGCAGTTTGCAATTTTCACTCGGCAACATTCATTGCTACTTGTTTCTGGAAAATACCCATGGAGCCAAAATTGGCACTACACCTGTAGATAAATTCCCAAAGGGGTATAATTTCCAAAATGGGGTCACTTGATTGGGGATTCTGCTCTTCTAGCAATTGGGGACTCTGTATATGGAGTTCGTAAACTGTTCTAGGATAAGCTGCGCTCCAGGAAGCAAATAGCGCTCCATTCCTCCTGGGTCTCTCCGGTCTTCAAAAAGGGGAAGAAGGTGGACCCAGGAAACTATAGGCCGGTGAGTCTGACGTCTATACCAGAAAAGATCCTTGAACAAATTATTAAACAACATGTATGTAAGTACCTGGATAAGAATGAAGTGATTAACCAGAGTCAGCATGGGTTTGTAACTAATAAGTCATGTCAGACTAACTTAATTTCCTTCTATGACAGAATTACTGACTGGGTGGATCAGGGAAATGCTGTAGATACAGTATATATTGACTTCAGCAAAGTATTTGACAAAGTATCACACAATCCTTATTGAAAAAAATGACTAAGTATGGAATGGATAAGGCAACTGTTAGGTGGATTCATAACTGGCTTATTGATCGGACCCAAAGAGTGGTTGTAAATGGCTGCACATCCAGTTAGAAGAATGTCTCAAGTGGGGTACCACAGGGTTCTGTCCTGGGCCCTGCATTGTTCAACATCTTTATCAATGATTTATATGAAGGAATTGAGGGTACACTGATTAAATTTGCTGATGACACAAAGCTAGGAGGGATAGCTAATACTAGAGAAGAGAGAGAGGATTCAAAAATATCTAAATAAACTGGAGCAGTGGGCAACAACTAACAATGGTTTTTAACAAGGAAAAATGCGAAGTACTACATGTGGGCAATAAAAATGAAAAAGGCATATACAGAATGGGAGGAATAGGGCTAAGCAACAGCACACGTGAAGAAGACTTGGGTATACTAATAGATCACAGACTGAACATGAGTCAACAGTGTGATGCAGCAGCAAAAAAGGCAAATACAATTCTGGGATGTATTAACAGAAGCATGCAGTCTAGATCACGTGAAGTCATTATTGCTAATAGATCATGAACTGAACATGAGTCGAACATCGGTTGACTCATGTTCAGTTTATGATCTATTAGTATACCCAAGACTTTTTCACATGTGCTATTGCTTAGCCCTATTCCTCCCATTCTGTAAATGATTTTTTCATTTTTATTGCCCAGATGTAGTACTTTGCAGCAGGAAAAAAGGCAAATGCAATTCTGGGATGTATTAACAGAAGCATAGTCTAGATCATGCAAAGTCATTATTGCCCTCTACTCCTCTTTGGTCAAACCTCATCTGGAATACGGTGTCCAGTTTTGGGCACCACATTTTAAAAAAAGACATCAACAAACTGGAGCAAGTTCAGAAAGAGCGACCAGAATGGTTACTGGTCTGCAAACCATATCCTATGAGGAAAGGTTACGGGATTTGGGAATATTTAGTCTGCAAAAAAGAAGACCGAGAGGAGACTTAATAGCCGTCCACAAATATCTCAAGGGCTGTCACATTGTAGAAGGATCGTCTTCATTCTCATTTGCACATGGAAAGACTAGAAGAAATGGGATCAAACTGAATGGGAGGAGACACAGATTAGATATGAGAAAAAACGTTTTGACAGGGTGATCAATGAGGGGTACAGGCTGCCATGAGAGGTGGAGAGTTCTTCAATGGAAGTCTTCAAACAGAGGCTGGATAGACCTGTGTCTGGGATGATTTAGTGAATCCTGAGTTGAGCAGGGGGTTGGACCAGATGACCCAGGAGGTCCCTTCCAACTCCACCATTCTATGGCTAAGTAGTACTGTACAACCACATATGGGGTATTGCCACATTCAGTAGAAATTGCGGGACACATTATGGTGCCATTTTTACCCACTTGTGTAAAAATGTAAAATCTGGGGCTAAAACAAAATTTTGGTGGTAAAACCTTAGCTATTTTTTCTTCACTGACAAATGGTATAAAATTTGGTGACATCTACAGTGTCAATATGATCACTGCGCCCCTAGATGAGTTCATTGAGAGGTGTAGTGTGTAAAATGGGGTCACTTATGGGGCATTCTGCTGTTCTGGCACCTCATGGGCTCTCCCACTGGGTCATGGCACCTGCAAACCATAACAGAAAAGTCTGCACTATAATATGGAGCTCCTTCCCTGCTGAGCCCTGTAGTGCACCCAAACCGTGGTTTTCTCCCTTACATGTGGTAACGGTATGCTCAGGAGAAATTACACAACAAATTTTGGGGTTAATTTTAACCTGTTACTCTTGTCAAAATAAAAAAATGGATCTGAAGTAAATTTTTTGTGAAAAAAAGTTAAATGTTCATTTTTTTCACACATTCCAAAAATTCCTGTGAAGCACATGAAGGGTTCATAAACTTCTTGAATGTGCAGGGGTGCAGTTTTTACAATGGTGTCACTTTTGAGTATTTTCTATCATATAGACCCCTCAAAGTGACTTCAAATGTGAGGTGGTCCCTAAGAAAATGGTTTTGTAAATTTTCATGGAAAAATTAAAAATCGCTGGTCAACTTTTAACCCTTATAACTTCCTAAAAAAAATTAATAAAAATTTGTTACAAAAAGGTGCTGATGTTAAGTAGACATGTGGGAAATGTTATTTATTAACTACTTTGTGTTACATAGCTCTGTGATTTAAGGGCATAAAAATACAAAGTTTGAAAATTGCTAAATTTTTGGCCAAATTTCCGATTTTTTTCACAAATAAACGCAAGTCATATCGAAGAACTTTTACCACCTGGTCCTTAACATGCAAAGCACCTTCGGGGTTAAACTGCTTGTCTTCCCAATACAGTGAGCTAACAAATTATATATATTTTATTTAAGTGGTAACAAAAAATCCAAAGTTTAGACCCGTACCATCTCCATTTTTCGGAATCTGGGTCCGGGTGAGGGCTTATTTTTTGCACGTTGATCTGACATTTTTATTGCTACCATTTAGGTGTACAAATGATTTTTTTTTTAGATTGCCTGTTATTGCTATGTTGTAGGGACCAAAAATGTAATTCTGACGGTTTCATTTTTTTTTCTCTATGCCGTTTACCGATTGGATTCTTTTTATATATTGATAGATCGGGAGATTTTGAACGCGGCGACACCAAATATGTGTATTTTTTTTGTTTGTTCAAATCACCCCATTCAAAATAAAACATTTATATATATTTATATAGCAGAAATGCTCATCAACTAGGAGCGCCGACCACTGTGCGTAGCTCATAGCGATCCAGCAATGACCACCACAGGAGTCTCCTGCAGACCCTGGGTTGTCATGCCAACCTATCGGCGACCCACGGTCATGTGACACAGGTGCCGATGGGTGGGGTTAAAGACGCGCTTCCTGCGCATGCATGTTCAATGCCGCTTGCCAGAGTTGGTTAAAGAAAAAATGGTGTGCACTAGGATTTTTTAGATGGCGAGGTGCTGGTGTAATGGACTAACAAAGTCCGTAGCATTCAAAATAAATAGTATACACCGCACACTCTAGGGGTATCAATTGCAAATGTAGTGAAATTTATTTTACAGTGCTTCAAACATAATATTCAACAGTGCAGAAGGCGACCAGAGGTTAAACTCGACGTTTCGACTCTTCCCGAGTCTTTATCAAGTGGTCGCTTGAAAAAATCAAAATCAATGTAAATAACAACATAACAGAAAAAATACATAAAAAGGAGCGCATAAGAAAATATAAAGCAACCCAGAGAAAAATATTTACATGCATGGCAGACAATTGGAACCAACAGCAATTTTTTTATAAAAAAGGGGTAAGGTTCCTAGCAGAAAGAGTAATGTAAGGGTGGTATGCTAGATGTCAAAGACATAGATAGTAGGATATATTAAAAAGGCCCCGGATATTGGGGTCTTGGACAAATGAGGCTGATGTGAGAATAGTATACCATAAGAGAGAGTAAGGAATAGAAATAGTTTGATAGCAAGCTCTGGTACAGTCCAATAGATATATGCATTCACCAAGTTCTCCTGGTACCGCTGTGCCACATGTAGTATCAAATCTATTGCCATAAATGTTTGTGGCCAGCAAGCTATCGAAACAAAAACAAGTTACTTATGAGTCACGTAAATTGTTTCATAGTCCACGTCCCTACGCGTTTCACCCCTTCCTGATATAGGGGCTCATCATGGGACCATCAATAGAGGCAAAGCCATAGTGGCCTAAAGTGCATGTTGGGTGCTCACCTGAGCAGGTTGGGTGCAGGCACAACTCCTATGAACGCCCGATGGTGTCAGTTGCTGCAGACTTGTGGCGGGGAAGGATGGGATGATCTCTTCTGGGATAGTTGCCCAATTTGGACGATAAAACTATATCAGGCTGCGCTGCTGTAATGAAGATTAGGGCCAAGATGAGCTGAATAGCTTTTATTTCCATAACGCGCTTCAATATTGGACTAGCGTCTTTTTCAAATGAGAAAAATTGATGCAATTTGTTGTCATTAAAAAAATACAACACACAGCCCAGTGAGTGACACATCACTGCCATCAGATTATATAACAATCTGGTGACAGATGGTCTTTGGTTATACATATGCTAAAAAAAAATAGCCACCTGACATTGGCCATGGCTTGGTTCGCATAGATTGCTAGATTTATTGCATTGGCTCATGTGGTCAGGTCAATCTGTCATACTTCTTTAACGTCCAATGATGGATGTATCCGACATTGGACGCCTCCCGCTGTTTGGTGCGGGCTCTGGTGATGAGTCAGTACCTTTTCCGGCACCATCTGATCAGCTGTCATGTGCCCCTAACAGCCACGGGTGGAATCGCGATCAGTTAACATGTTAAATGCCGCTGTCCAACTCTGGCAAGCAAAATAAATAGTATACACCGCACACTCTAGGGGTATCAATTGCAAATGTAGTGAAATTTATTTTACAGTGCTTCAAACATAATATTCAACAGTCAAGACAGAGATTGATGGCATTGGAAGACATGTCCGATTTGTCCAACAAGTCCTTTGTTGCAAGAATCCCTTTGTCATGGGAGATAGACGTATATAAACTATTAACGTCTAGTGTGACTAAAAGGCTATGTGTGGGTACTTGTCGGATTTGGTTAATAATCGCCAGAAATTGGTTTGTATCTAGAAGGAAGGATCTTGTTCCTTTGGTCAAGGGTGTTATGATCTTTTCGAGAAAGACAGAGAGAGGTGAGAAGATGGAGTCTGTGGAGGCCACGATCGGCCTCCCTAGGGGATTATTGAGGGACTTATGAATTTTAGGTAAGATGTAAAAGACTGGAGTGATCGGGTGAAGGTTTTTGAGAAAAGTTGCTGTTTTGGAATCTATGGTCCTGTTATCCAGGTATGCCGTGGTGAGATCCTGTATTAATTGTGAAATTCTGGGGGTGCGGTCCCTAGATATGATCTTATAGGTGTCCGTATCTGACAGTTGTTGGAGGACTTCATTGTGGTATTGACACCGATCCATCACGACAATGGCGCCCCCTTTGTCGGCCGGTTTAATAATTATCCTTTTGTTGGATCGTAAGGACGTGAGTGCTTGTTTCTCATCAAGGGTGAGATTGGTATGTGTAGGGAAAAAGCCTAATTTCTGTTGTGTGAGGGATTTGATGTCACGATCAACAAAAGAAATGAAAGTTTCTGTTGCGTGGTAGGAAAGTGGAGGTGAAAAAGTACTAGTATTCCGTAAATTTAAAGCAGAGATAGATAATTCAGATACAGTCTCAGTAGTGGTGGATCTGCCAGGTCTGGCGGAGGCTCCTGTGCCAAAATGAGTTTTAAGTCTGATGGTTTTGTAGAACCGATGCAAGTCTTTTTCCATCTGAAATGAGTCCCATCTTGGGGTAGGGCAAAAAGATAATCCTTTTTGCAGTACAGATAGTTCGGCAGGGGATAGGGAGTAGCTGGAAATGTTCATCACCAGGTTAGGTGGCTTACCAGGCTGCGCGTCACCATTCTTTCTCCGCGCCCGTCGGATTGGTCTCCGTGATAGTATCCTCCCCTGCGTCCTTTCGCTAAAAAAGGCGGCCTGGTTGAGCCTGCAGATGAATCGCTGCCAGAGCTGTGTGAGTCGAACCTTCTTTGCGTAGGGCGTCGTCGCCAGGGTGTGTATGTGGTGGAATCGCTCCATCTATAGACTCGATTGTTGAGATAGTCCTCGTTGTCCCTTTAGAACTTCTGTCTTTTACGGTCTTGGAGGTTTTTTTTGATGCTCGGCGATGATTCTGTCCGTTTTCTCTTTAAGGGTAGTCCATTTGGTAGTAGAGAGGGTCGCCGCTAGTTGTGTCTCAATAGCCTGGATATTCTTTTTAGTGTCAGAGATTTCCTTCTGGAGGTACTCCACAGTAACAATAATAATGTCTAATGAGCACTTATTTAAAATTTTCTGATATTTGTCGCAAAACTCCTGGTTATCTGCAAATAGGGTGGGTCGTAAGTGACTCCTTAAGCCCCTAGGAATTTTGTTTTGGCGGTGGTACTCAGCCAAAGCGCTACAGTGTAGGTCATACGAAACCAGTTTGCGTTTGGTTTTCTCGTAATCCCTAGTTCTCAAGTCAGCTACCGGTATCTTAAGGAATTCAGTGGAGCTTGTGACTTGGGATAATATGCTGGAGCTGGTGGCTAAGTCATAGGCAAAAGTGTCAGTTGACATTTGGGTATCCTGTGCAGCAACCAAGATAATAAATTAGTTAAAGAAAAAATGGTGTGCACTAGGATTTTTTAGATGGCGAGGTGCTGGTGTAATGGACTAAGAAAGTCCGTAGCATTCAAAATAAATAGTATACACCGCACACTCTAGGGGTATCAATTGCAAATGTAGTGAAATATATTTTACAGTGCAGAAGGCGACCAGAGGTTAAACTCGACGTTTCGACTCTTCCCGAGTCTTTATCAAGTGGTCGCAGTCTTGTTTCCATACTAGACTGTCTAGGTCTGAACACTAGCTTTCCGCGGCTTTATCTACTTCATACACCTGCGCAGGCGCCCAGGACACTCACAGCTACTGTAGCAGTTCAACACAAGCGCTGGGCTTATTGCCCATTGCTTAGCAACCCCTCCAGCAATCATGCGCTTGCGCAGCTCTGTGTCCAGCACGACAGGACTTCCAGTGCCGGGTGACGCACTTCCGGTACCGCGGGTCCCGGCGCGCACATATACTGGGGGTTGTACCTCTGGGACAGCATGCCACTCACAGCTAGGCGCAGGAGCGCCGCTCAGACCACCACACCGCCAGGTAAACCCCCCACCACGCTGCCGCTCTGACCCATTATATTGCGCACACAAACAACTAATAGGACGCATTGATTTTTAGATCCCACTATCGAAGGCTCAGTTAAGCCTATCAGCCTACCCGCGTTACCCCATACATAAGGTATCCTGCTGTACAGTGTATGTTTTTATTCCTCTCAATTGACCTGCAGCCTTTGTAACACGTTCCATTTTCCACAGAAAGCCTATACTCCTCGGGGAGATCTTCCCTCAGCGTACCTATATTCATGTGCCAAGGTAATATTTAATCCGCTTTTTCAGGTCACACTATTGATTCTTACCCAACCTATGTTTGTTTACCATCCCTAGACCCTAGTACCCAGGGCCTCCTACCATATCTTACTCTCTCTTATGGTATACTATTCTCACATCAGCCTCATTTGTCCAAGACCCCAATATCCGGGGCCTTTTTACTATATCCTACTATCTATGTCTTTGACATCTAGCATACCACCCTTACATTACTCTTTCTGCTAGGAACCTTACCCCTTTTTTATAAAAAAAAATGCTGTTGGTTCCAATTGTCTGCCATGCATGTAAATATGTTTCTCTGGGTTGCTTTATATTTTCTTATGCGCTCCTTTTTATGTATTTTTTCTATTATGTTGTTATTTACATTGATTTTGATTTTTTCAAGCGACCACTTGATAAAGACTCGGGAAGAGTCGCAACGTCGAGTTTAACCTCTGGTCGCCTTCTGCACTGTTGAATATTATGTTTGAAGCACTGTAAAATAAATTTCACTACATTTGCAATTGATACCCCTAGAGTGTGCGGTGTATACTATTTATTTTGCTTGCCAGAGTTGGACAGCGGCATTTAACATGTTAACTGATCGCGATTCCACCCGTGGCTGTTAGGGGCACATGACAGCTGATCAGATGGTGCCGGAAAAGGTACTGACTCATCACCGGAGCCCGCACCAAACAGCGGGAGGCATCCAATGTCGGATACATCAGTCATTGGACGTTAAAGAAGTATGACAGATTGACCTGACCACATGAGCCAATGCAATAAATCTAGCAATCTATGCGAACCAAGCCATGGCCAATGTCAGGTGGCCATTTCTTTTTAGCATATGTATAACCAAAGACCATCTGTCACCAGATTGTTATATAATCTAATGGCAGTGATGTGTCACTCACTGGGCTGTGTGTTGTATTTTTTTAATGACAACAAATTGCATCAATTTTTCTCATTTGAAAAAGACGCTAGTCCAATATTGAAGCGCGTTATGGAAATAAAAGCTATTCAGCTCATCTTGGCCCTTATCTTCATTACAGCAGCGCAGCCGGATATAGTTTTATCGTCCAAATTGGGCAACTATCCCAGAAGAGATCATCCCATCCTTCCCCGCCACAAGTCTGCAGCAACTGACACCATCGGGCGTTCATAGGAGTTGTGCCTGCACCCAACCTGCTCAGGTGAGCACCCAACATGCACTTTAGGCCACTATGGCTTTGCCTCTATTGATGGTCCCATGATGAGCCCCTATATCAGGAAGGGGTGAAACGCGTAGGGACGTGGACTATGAAACAATTTACGTGACTCATAAGTAACTTGTTTTTGTTTCGATAGCTTGCTGGCCACAAACATTTATGGCAATAGATTTGATACTACATGTGGCACAGCGGTACCAGGAGAACTTGGTGAATGCATATATCTATTGGACTGTACCAGAGCTTGCTATGAAACTATTTCTATTCCTTTGGCTCACAATTTACTAAAGAGTAGATCTGGATGTTAATTTGAAATTAGAGGACAATCTACTATATAATTGTCTAAGGGTCACTTCCTTCTATCTGTCTGTCACGGATATTCATTGGTCGCAGCCTCTGTCTGTCATGGAATCCAAGTCGCTGATTGGTCTCGCCAGCTGCCTGTCATGGCTGCCGCGACCAATCAGCGACGGCAACAGTCTGATTAGTCCCTCCCTACTCCCGGGCAGTCAGTGCCCGGCGCCTGCTCCATACTCCCCTCCAGTCACCGCTCACACAGGGTTAATGCCAGCGGTAATGGACCGCGTTATGCCGCGGATAACTCACTCCGTTACCGCCATTAACCCTGTGTGACCAAGTTTTTTTTACTATTCATGCTGCCTATGCAGCATCAATAGTAAAAAGTTCTAATGTTAAAAATAATTTAAAAAATAAAATAAAAATCATATACTCACCTTCCACCGCCTTTCCCGCTCCTCGCGACGCTCCGGTGACAGCTCCATGCAAGCGGCAGGTTCCGGTGCCAAGGATGGTATGCGAGAAGGACCTTCCATGACGTCACGGTCATGTGACCTGTTGTGAATTCCACTCTTGGGCTCCCTCCGGCGGTTGTAAGTGGCACTTTTGTGAGTTCTGCTCTTGGGCTCCCTCCGGTGGATTTAAGTGGAACTGCTGCTCCTTGGATTTAGCAGTCAGCAGCTGCTTCCACTGATCGTCTATTCTGGCTCGACTATTTTTCCTGGCTCTATCCTTCAGCTAGTGCCAGTTGTCAATGGTTCCTGCTTGGATTCACATCTCTCTTGGATTTCCCTGATGTTCTGACCAGTTCAGCAAAGATAAGTCCTTGCTTTGTTCTTTGCAGTCCACATTTTGTGGACTTTATCGTTCAGCACTTTCTATGTTTTTTCTTGTCCAGCTTGTCAGTATGGATTTATTAAGTTAAGCTGGAAGCTCTGGGAAGCAGATTTACCCTCCACACCTTTAGTCAGGTGTGGAGATTTTTGTAAACTCTGTGGTGGATTTTTCTAGTTTTTAATACTGACCGCACAGTATTCTGTCCTATTCTATCTATCTAGCTAGAGTGGCCTCCTTTGCTTCATCCTGGTTTCATTCTGCGTATGTCATTTCCCTCTCCACTCACAGTCAATATTTGTGGGGGGCTGTAATTCCTTTGGGGATTTTCTCTGAGGCAAGATAGCTTTCCTGTTTCTATCTTTAGGGGTAGTTAGTCCTCCGGCTGTGATGAGGTGTCTTGGGAGTGACAGGAACATCCCACGGCTACTTCTAGTGTTGTGTTAAGATCAGGAACTGCGGTCAGTACATGTACCACCTCCAGAGCTCGTCCCATGTTGCTCCTAAACCACCAGTTCATAACAGTACAACTGGCCAGAAATGAATTAAATGCATCTCAAAAGAAGGAAAAAAAAGTTCTGAGTCATTTTTTTTTCTGCAATCTGTTTTGTCTTTTTTTTCCTCTTAATCTCTGGGTGGTTCAGGATTTTGGCGCTGGCATGGATGTTCAGGGTTTGTTTTCTCGTGTGGATCAACTTGCTACAAGAGTACAGAGTATCCAAGATTATCTTGTCCAGACTCCGGCTTTAGAGCCTAAAATTCCTACTCCTGATTTGTTTTTTGGGGATAGATCCAAGTTTTTGAACTTTAAAAATAACTGCAAATTGTTTTTTGCTTTGAAACCCCGTTCCTCTGGTGATCCCATTCAGCAGGTTAAAATTGTCATCTCTCTGCTGCGTGGTGACCCTCAGGACTGGGCATTCTCCCTTGAATCAGGGGATCCGGCATTGCTGAATGTAGATGCATTTTTTCAAGTGCTCGGATTATTGTATGACGAACCTAATTCTGTGGATCATGCAGAAAAAACCCTGTTGGCCTTGTGTCAGGGTCAGGAAGCGGCAGAAGTATACTGCCAGAAATTTAGAAAATGGTCTGTGCTCACTAAATGGAATGAGGATGCTCTGGCAGCAATTTTCAGAAAGGGTCTTTCTGAAGCCCTTAAAGATGTTATGGTGGGGTTCCCCACACCGGCTGGTTTGAGCGAATCTATGTCTCTAGCCATTCAGATTGATCGGCGTCTGCGCGAGCGCAAAGTTGTGCACCATATGGCGGTATCCTCTGAGCAGAGTCCTGAGCCTATGCAATGTGATAGGATTTTGACTAGAGCAGAACGGCAGGGATTCAGACGCCAGAATAGGCTGTTTTACTGTGGTGATTCTGCTCATGTTATTTCTGATTGCCCTAAGCGTACTAAGAGGGTTGCTAGTTCTGTTACCATCAGTACTGTACAGCCTAAATTTCTCTTATCTGTGACCCTGATTTGCTCATTATCGTCCTTTTCTGTCATGGCATTTGTGGATTCAGGCGCTGCCCTGAACTTGATGGACTTGGAATTCGCCAGGCGCTGTGGTTTTTCCTTGCAGCCTTTGCAGAGCCCTATTCCTTTGAGGGGGATTGATGCTACACCATTGGCCAAGAATAAACCTCAGTATTGGACTCAGCTGACCATGTGCATGGCTCCAGCACATCAGGAAGATTGCCGTTTTCTGGTGTTGCATAACTTGCATGATGTTGTTGTACTGGGTTTTCCATGGTTACAGGAACATAATCCGGTGCTGGATTGGAAATCTATGTCTGTGACTAGTTGGGGTTGTCAAGGGGTACATTGTGACGTTCCTTTGATGTCAATTTCCTCTTCCCCCTCTTCTGAAGTCCCTGAGTTTTTGTCGGATTTCCAGGATGTATTTGATGAGCCCAAGTCCAGTTCCCTTCCTCCACATAGGGACTGTGATTGTGCTATTTACTTGATTCCTGGCTGTAAGTTCCCTAAGGGCCGACTTTTCAATCTGTCTGTGCCAGAGCATGCCGCCATGCGGAGTTATGTCAAGGAGTCTTTGGAGAAGGGGCATATTCGGCCGTCCTCGTCACCATTGGGAGCGGGATTCTTTTTTGTTGCCAAGAAGGATGGCTCCTTGAGACCCTGTATTGATTATCGCCTTCTTAATAAGATCACGGTCAAATTCCAATACCCTTTACCTTTGCTTTCTGATTTGTTTGCTCGGATTAAGGGGGCTAGTTGGTTTACTAAGATTGACCTTCGAGGGGCATATAATCTTGTTCGTATTAAACAGGGTGACGAATAGAAAACTGCATTTAATATGCCCGAAGGCCATTTTGAATACCTTGTGATGCCTTTCGGGCTTTCTAATGCTCCTTCTGTATTTCAGTCCTTCATGCATGATATTTTCCGCAATTATCTTGATAAATTCATGATTGTGTATTTGGATGATATTTTGATTTTTTCCGATGATTGGGAGTCTCATGTGAAGCAGGTCAGGATGGTATTCCAGATCCTTCGTGATAATGCTTTATTTGTGAAGGGGTCTAAGTGCCTATTTGGAGTTCAGAAGGTCTCTTTTTTGGGTTTTATTTTTTCTCCCTCGTCTATAGAAATGGATCCTGTTAAGGTCCAAGCCATTCATGATTGGATTCAACCCACATCGGTGAAGAGCCTTCAGAAATTTTTGGGCTTTGCTAATTTTTATCGCCGTTTCATTGCCAACTTTTCCAGTGTGGTTAAGCCCCTGACTGATTTGACGAAGAAAGGCGCTGATGTGACGAATTGGTCCTCTGCGGCTGTTGAGGCCTTTCAGGAGCTTAAACGCCGATTTACTTCTGCCCCTGTGTTGCGTCAGCCAGATGTTTCTCTTCCTTTTCAGGTTGAGGTTGACGCTTCTGAGATTGGGGCAGGGGCCGTTTTGTCTCAGAGGAATTCTGATGGTTCTTTGATGAAACCGTGTGCCTTTTTTTCCAGAAAGTTTTCGCCTGCGGAGCGCAATTATGACGTTGGCAATCGGGAGTTGTTGGCTATGAAGTGGGCATTTGAGGAGTGGCGACATTGGCTTGAGGGAGCCAAGCACCGCGTTGTGGTCTTGACCGATCATAAGAATCTGATTTACCTCGAGTCGGCCAAGCGGCTGAACCCTAGACAGGCTCTATGTTCCCTATTTTTCTCCCGTTTTGATTTTGTGGTCTCGTATCTTCCGGGATCTAAGAATGTTAAGGCTGATGCCCTCTCTAGGAGTTTTTTGCCTGATTCTCCTGGATTCCTTGAGCCGGTTGGCATTCTTAAAGAAGGGGTGATTCTTTCTGCCATCTCCCCTGATTTGCGGCGGGTGCTTCAGGAATTTCAGGCTGATAAACCTGACCGCTGTCCAGTGGGGAAGCGGTTTGTTCCTGATAGATGGACTAGTAAGGTAATTTCTGAGGTTCATTGCTCAGTGTTGGCTGGTCATCCTGGGATTTTTGGTACCAGAGATTTGGTTGCTAGGTCCTTTTGGTGGCCTTCCTTGTCGCGGGATGTGCGTTCTTTTGTGCAGTCCTGTGGGACTTGTGCCCGGGCCAAGCCTTGCTGTTCCCGCGCTAGTGGGTTGCTTTTGCCTTTGCCAGTCCCCGAGAGTCCCTGGACGCATATTTCCATGGATTTTATTTCGGATCTTCCGGTTTCCCAGAAGATGTCTGTTATCTGGGTGGTTTGTGACCAGTTCTCTAAAATGGCCCATTTGGTACCTTTGCCTAAATTGCCTTCCTCCTCTGATTTGGTTCGTTTTTTCAGCATGTGGTTCGTTTGCATGGCATTCCGGAGAATATTGTGTCTGACAGAGGTTCCCAGTTTGTTTCTAGGTTTTGGCGGGCCTTTTGTGCTAGGATGGGTATTGATTTGTCTTTTTCTTCGGCGTTTCATCCTCAGACAAATGGCCAAACTGAGCGAACTAATCAGACCTTGGAAACCTATTTGAGATGCTTTGTGTCTGCTGATCAGGATGATTGGGTGGCTTTCTTGCCGTTGGCCGAGTTTGCCCTTAATAATCGGGCTAGTTCGGCTACTTTGGTTTCGCCTTTCTTTTGTAATTTTGGTTTTCATCCTCGTTTTTCTTCGGGGCAGGTTGAGCCTTCTGATTGTCCTGGTGTGGATTCTGTGGTGGACAGGTTGCAGCAGATTTGGACTCATGTGGTAGACAATTTGACGTTGTCTCAGGAAAAGGCTCAACGTTTTGCTAACCGCCGTCGGTGTGTTGGTCCCCGGCTTCGGGTGGGGGATTTAGTCTGGTTATCTTCTCGTCATGTTCCTATGAAGGTTTCTTCCCCTAAGTTCAAACCTCTGTTTATTGGTCCTTATAAGATTTCTGAGATTATCAATCCGGTATCTTTTCGTTTGGCCCTTCCAGCCTCTTTTGCCATCCATAATGTTTTCCATAGATCTTTGTTGCGGAGATATGTGGTGCCCGTTGTTCCCTCTGTTGATCCTCCTGCCCCGGTGTTGGTTGATGGGGAGTTGGAATATGTGGTGGAGAAAATTTTGGATTCTCGTTTTTCGAGGCGGAGGCTTCAGTATCTTGTCAAGTGGAAGGGTTATGGCCAGGAGGATAATTCTTGGGTTGTTGCTTCCGATGTCCAGTCCGCCGATTTGGTTCGTGCCTTTCACTTGGCTCGTCCTGATCGGCCTGGGGGCTCTGGTGTGGGTTCGGTGACCCCTCCTCAAGGGGGGGTACTGTTGTGAATTCCGCTCTTGGGCTCCCTCCGGTGTTTGTAAGTGGCACTTTTGTGAGTTCTGCTCTTGGGCTCCCTCCGGTGGATTTAAGTGGAACTGCTGCTCCTTGGATTTAGCAGTCAGCAGCTGCTTCCACTGATCGTCTATTCTGGCTCTTTATCCTGGCTCTATCCTTCAGCTAGTGCCAGTTGTCAATGGTTCCTGCTTGGATTCAC
Organism: Ranitomeya variabilis; assembly: GCF_051348905.1. Classification (NCBI taxonomy): domain Eukaryota; kingdom Metazoa; phylum Chordata; class Amphibia; order Anura; family Dendrobatidae; genus Ranitomeya; species Ranitomeya variabilis. The sequence goes on from NC_135234.1 coordinate 658,218,101, forward strand.
ATCTCTCTTGGATTTCCCTGATGTTCTGACCAGTTCAGCAAAGATAAGCCCTTGCTTTGTTCTTTGCAGTCCACATTTTGTGGACTTTATCGTTCAGCACTTTCTATGTTTTTTCTTGTCCAGCTTGTCAGTATGGATTTATTCAGTTAAGCTGGAAGCAGATTTACCCTCCACACCTTTAGTCAGGTGTGGAGATTTTTGTAAACTCTGTGGTGGATTTTTCTAGTTTTTAATACTGACCGCACAATATTCTATCTATCTAGCTAGAGTGGCCTCCTTTGCTTCATCCTGGTTTCATTCTGCGTATGTCATTTCCCTCTCCACTCACAGTCAATATTTGTGGGGGGCTGTAATTCCTTTGGGGATTTTCTCTGAGGCAAGATAGCTTTCCTGTTTCTATCTTTAGGGGTAGTTAGTCCTCCGGCTGTGATTAGGTGTCTAGGGAGTGACAGGAACATCCCCCGGCCACTTCTAGTGTTGTGTTAAGATCAGGAACTGCGGTCAGTACAGGTACCACCTCCTCCAGAGCTCGTCCCATGTTGCTCCTAAACCACCAGTTCATAACAGTGACCGCGACGTGATCACAGGCCCTGCGAGAAGGACCTTCCATGACGTCACGGTCATGTGACCGCGACGTCATCACAGGTCCTACGCTCATACCAACCCTGGGACCGGAAGCCGACGCGTGCACCGCACACAGGGCCAGGACTTCAACGGGCCTTCGGAGGGTGAGTATATGTTTATTTTAAGTCTGTATACTACGTGGCTGGGCAATACACTACGTACGTGGCTGGGCAATACACTACGTGGACATGCATCGTCTAGAATACCCGATGCGTTAGAATCGGGCCACCATCTAGTATATACATAGTCATTTTGGATCTGCTCTTTTTCTTTAGTCATGCTAATGACAGTTACAGCATGAGCCTTTAATATGAGGGCAATTTGTAGTCCTTTGAATGGACACTGTTTGGCAACTCCCAATAAACTCTAGTAAATACTAGAGGGTTTATTTCTATCTTAGGAGAGGCTATTTTATACATTGTTATAGCCAAAGGTATTAGCTATTTGTGTGCATGGTGGTGGGTTTTGGGTTGGGTAGCTGACAGGGCCTTCAGGAATAGAAGGGACAGCCATCGCGGAGTGGGGGCGCCGTGTCGAACTTAGGGTGCCAACCTCCACTGTCAGGAAGGTACAGCGTGTGTAGGACTTTATTAGGGCCACATTAGGTTTGTGTACCATTATCTTTAATCTGGCAATTTCCAGATAAGTACCCTTGTACCGATACCCAATTTCAGTTTGGTGATGGAAATTTATGTATTTGCCTAGTGTTGATCACTTGGTCTTTTTAAATATTTATGAATAAAAAATGCTTTTAGGGTTTTGTTTTTCTGTGGTTTAGTTTGTTTTTTTTTGAGCACCCAATTTGCTCAGGTGAGCACCTCCCTTTTACTTTCCTTGTACCTAAAAGGCCATCACCCGATTGTCTTGTGTGCTTTTGTTCCTCTAATTTTGAAAAATATGGATACTTAGTAACCTTTTTTTTAATTATTTCTAATTATTTACTTACTGCAGAGTATCTACCTTTTTTTTTTTTTTTAAACTTTTTACTTTAGATCGTTTATGGTCACAGTGTGAGGGTATGTGCACACGCTGCAGATCCGCAGCAGTTTTCCATGAGTTTACAGTACCATGTAAACTTATAGAAAACAAAATCCGCAGTGCACATGCTGCGGAAAACAAGGCGCGGAAACGTTGCATTTATTCCGCAGCATGTCAAGTCTTTGTGCGGATTCCGCAGCGGTTTACACCTGCTCCATGATAGGAATCCGTAGGTGTAAGGGTACATTCACACAGGACTTTTTTGCTGCGTTTTTTTATGCTAATTTTCAGCTGCTTTTTACAGTACCAGCAAAGCCTATGAGATTTCAGAAATCTCATGCACACACATTGGGTTTTTGTTTGATCAGTATTTTCTGCTTTGCTGCGTTTTTTGGACATAGGGCATGTCACTTCTTTCAGCGTTTGTGCTGCGTTTTTGCAGCGTTTTTTGACCCATTGACTTGAATGGGTGATGGAAAAAACGCTGCAAAAACGCATGTAGCATTATTTGCTGCGTTTTTTGTGCAGAAAAATCATGGCCAGCAGGAAGTGATCTCACAGCCAAGAGCTTAGGGGTGTGGTTAGTGAGGTGTGAAGATCCATTGTGAGCCATTGTGAGGTGTGAAGAGCCATTGTGAGGTGTCCTGATTGTGATCTATTGTGAGGGAGTTCCTGGTAGTGAGGTGTGAAGAGCCATTGTGAGCCATTGTGAGGTGTGAAGAGCCATTGTGAGGTGTCCTGACTGTGATCTATTGTGAGGGAGTTTCTGGTAGTGAGGTGTTAGCCATGTCTTGGTATAGGAGGATGAGCATTAATGTTTCCCAACTAATTATGGAGGTAATATTTTTTTTAATTTGTGATATATCTATCTATCCGATTGTTTGCAATGGTACACTTTGCGATGCTCATGTGCTGTTATGTACATGTTCATGTGTTCTGCATGTGTATGTTTGTATCTTCCTTGTCATGAATGTTGGCTTCATTTCATCTTGCATTTGGTAATTACTTTTTCATTTATTTTTCCAAGGTGGATGCCTGTAATTTGGGATGTAGCTTGCCCAAACTACAGTGATCGTCAAAAAAAGGCCGATGCATGGCATGTAATTCGCCGTAAATTGTTCCCCCGCTGGGATGAAGGCGATGCTAAGCTCCACTGGGGTCACTCAACTTTATTATCATGCACAAAAACAAAAAAACGCACCAAAACCGCACAAAAACCGCATCTATTATAAGCAGCTGAAAATTGGCATAAAAAACGCAGCAAAAATACGCAGCAAAAAAGTCCTGTGTGAACTTACCCAAAAAACGCACCAAATACGCACCAAAAAAACGCACCTAAATTAGCATTAAAAAACGCAGCAAAAATACGCAGCAAAAAAGTCCTGTGTGAACTTACCCTAAAACCGCAGGTGAAATCTGCACAAAAAACGCAAAAAAAAACACGGTAAATCTGCGGTAATTCTGCAGTGCAGATTAACTGCGGATTTACCAAAATCGGTCCGTAAAAATCTGCAGAGTAATCCGCAGCGTGTGGACATAGTATAAGTGAATGTGTAGGCGCACATTCAGGCTAACAGGTGTGCTGGCCCTCATTTTTGCTTATGTGTATAGCATGGAACACACGTGTCATGTAGTCTTAATCAATGACAGCCAATCCTAAACCTATAAATTAATCATTGCTACCAAGACTAAAACAACCATCCATTTATTATGAACTTCAATAGACAGTATTCCTTCTTGCTCCTACTCACATGTGATAAACACAATTACACCATATTTTTGTGCTTGTGACATGTTAAGCAAGTCGTTAAATGACCCCCACAAAAATTGTTGCTCGGAAAATTATTTGAAATAAATGAACAGACTTCTCTACACCTTCACTTACACCCATCGTGTTCTACGCTGAATCGGGACGGAAACCGTGAGAAGAAATAAAGGACACCTTTTGTTAGAGAAGGATGTGGGGATTGTTGAAATGCCAGCAGGTGTTTTTATTAGAGGTATTCACCATCCCACAAGACTTGCAGAGCGCCACAGATGCCTCCAGAAAGAGGAGCCAATCTCATGGAAATTATGTGCAACAATGAGAAACACAGAAAAAAAAAAAAGTTTACAAAAACAAGGCTGAAATTAAAAAAAGTTCCACAGACCAGAGATCCAATAGAATGATATCAGAATGAATGGTGGCTTCGAGATGGGGCTGATAAGGTGATACAATGACTATATAATGGATCGGTCACTGACCGTGTGCCAAAGTCTCATCAATCCCGACAAGCCGGAGCATGCAGGAATCGGAGGGGTAAAGGGTGAAGACAACTGGTAGGACTGATCGTGAAGATGACATATTATAGGCATTGAAAGTAATTCATCTGATCAGTATGCAGAAGTGTACCTGTTAAACATCTCCATCAATGGCAGTCCATTAAAAAAAAAAAAAGTATAAAAGACAAGTAAAAATCTGAGGGCTTGATAACGAACAGCTGGGGAAGATGGCTGGTGTTACAAAAAGCATCATACAAAAAGACACATGCTACATAAAAAAAATACTAACCCCCTTAACCATCTAGGTAAGACAGTATAGTTTGATGGGGTAACCAATATACACAAATATGCTTCAAGAATATTGTATCCACATCTTCCAGCAGCCGGCAAGACAAGCTTAAAATGCTTTTTGTATTCTTAAGTATAAAATGATGGCAGCCAATGCAGTGGTATGGCCAGAGCATACACCATCCAAGTTCACGTTAAGTAGAACGGCTCGTTCTTGTGCAGAGAAAACCCGCTCCATGAGAAATGCAAGCAGTCCGAAGCTCAATCACTGCAGTAAGCTCTTTGTCTCATCGAATGGACGCGATTTGCGTCTGCACAAGCTGGAGCAGCGTCACCGTCTGAATATGGAAGAAGCGAGGGTCAAGTGGTCTGCCAGAATGTGGCGACTCGCTGAAGATGCAATTGTCTCTAGTGCATTCAAGTCTTGTGAGCCCATGGGGGAGCGCTGAGAGACTGGTTATCGGTCTTCAGTGATGACGGGACAAGGTGGATCTTGTGCAGAACCTTATTTTAAAATGATGTGGTAGGTATCGGTCTCAGCTGTAACAAAACAAGAAAAAAAAGTCAGGAACTGGATGCAGTAGTGGCCATTATCATATTGATCACTTTTACAACGTTACTGAATTCATTTCCGTAATGTTTAAGGGGTCAGAGCTACATCAATTTCATATCCAGCATTTCTCACCGTGCCGCAATGTAAAGGGCTATTCCAATGGTGTTAGCCACAAGATATACAGGGCTGTTCTAGTGATGGATGCGAGACCCATGTGAACATGATCCTGTCAACATGCTACAATTGGACCAATTGGGTCAATCCTATTAAAATGTGAATTTACAGCGGTCATAGAAATGACGACAGAATACAAGGTGGCCGTACAGAATAAGTGGGTTCGTAGTTGGACATTTAATGATCAATCTAGTGAATGAACGTTTCACCGACACAGCCACAATCGCATTTCAGTACCGTAAACTAGTTCAATGAGTTCAATGACACCGGGCGAAGGGCAGCATCTTTTTTAAATCCTGTCCACAACATTTGGACGACATGATCGAGACTGTTGAGTTTTCCATTTGAAGCCCCCCGAAAAAAAACAGGATTCAAATGTGCCCCTGATGGAGCATATAATAATAATAATGATAGTTCAGTTTTGGAAGTGTCAGTCTTATTTTTTTTTATCCAAAAACAATGGTGTGATTTACCACTGTCAACTATTGAAAAGGAGGTCACCTACTAGTGGCAGATGCAGTGACAGAGGTAATTGTCGAAGGCATCTGTATAATGAGACATCTACAGTGGTCCAGAAAGCGGAGGCTCGCTGCATGACATTTCCAGGGCCAGGCCATTAACTAACCATCTAAAGTTTATTGCCACCTTTAACCTTTTTGTAACTAGTGAAGGGGAAAGGAGCGACTTGGGTGATGTTTTTATTCTAAACTGGGAGATCCAAAACAAAATTGTGTGATTTTTTTATTTGATAATGTGCCTTTAACTTGACCCTAAATCATCATTTATGGGATATGATGGCGCTATATAAGAAAAGCATAATAATTGGAAAATATTTCAAATGTCACAATTCTTGTAGACAGTGAGCCCTCGTGGGCAGGATCCTCTCTCCTCCTGTACCAGTCATGACTTGTATAGTGTAAGATTACTGTACTCATTTTTATTATGTATACCCCTCCTCACATGTAAAGCGCCGTGGAATAAATGGTGCTATAATAATAATCTATATATATATATTCGTCTAAGGTCCACTTCCTTCTGTTTGTCTGTCTGCCACGGAAATCCCGCGTCGCTGATTGGTCCCGGCCGGCTGGGCGCGACAGGCAGAGTCCGGCTGCAAATTGGCCCCTCCCTACTCCCCTCTAGTCAGCGCCCACATAGCGTTTTAGCAGTCCGTTAACGCTGCCATTAACCCTGTAAGTGTGACCAACTTTTTACTATTGATGCTGCCTATGCAGCATCAATAGTAAAAACATATAATGTTAAAAATAATAAAAAAAAACCCAAAACATTATATTCTCACCTTCCGGCGTCCGCAGCAGCCTTTCCCACTCCTCGCGATGCTCCGGTCCCAAGAATGCATTGCGGCAATGACCCCAGATGACGTAGCGGTCTCACGAGACCGCTACATTATCACGGGTTATTGCTGCAAGGCATTACTGGGAACAGAGCGTCGCGAGGAGCATCGCTAAAGGCCTGGGCTGGATCCGGGGGCCGCTGGAAGGGGAGTATATAACCTTTTTATTTTAAATTCTTTTTTTTTTTTTTTTTTTTTTAACAGGGATATGGTGCCCACACTGCTATACAGGTCCTTCTCAAAAAATTAGCATATAGTGTTAAATTTCATTATTTACCATAATGTAATGATTACAATTAAACTTTCATATATTATAGATTCATTATCCACCAACTGAAATTTGTCAGGTCTTTTATTGTTTTAATACTGATGATTTTGGCCTACAACTCCTGATAACCCAAAAAACCTGTCTCAATAAATTAGCATATTTCACCCGTCCAATCAAATAAAAGTGTTTTTTAATAACAAACAAAAAAACCATCAAATAATAATGTTCAGTTATGCACTCAATACTTGGTCGGGAATCCTTTGGCAGAAATGACTGCTTCAATGCGGCGTGGCATGGAGGCAATCAGCCTGTGACACTGCTGAGATGTTATGGAGGCCCAGGATGCTTCAATAGCGGCCTTAAGCTCATCCAGAGTGTTGGGTCTTGCGTCTCTCAACTTTCTCTTCACAATATCCCACAGATTCTCTATGGGGTTCAGGTCAGGAGAGTTGGCAGGCCAATTGAGCACAGTAATACCATGGTCAGTAAACCATTTACCAGTGGTTTTGGCACTGTGAGCAGGTGCCAGGTCGTGCTGAAAAATGAAATCTTCATCTCCATAAAGCATTTCAGCCGATGGAAGCATGAAGTGCTCCAAAATCTCCTGATAGCTAGCTGCATTGACCCTTCCCTTGATGAAACACAGTGGACCAACACCAGCAGCTGACATGGCACCCCACACCATCACTGATTGTGGGTACTTGACACTGGACTTCAGGCATTTTGGCATTTCCTTCTCCCCAGTCTTCCTCCAGACTCTGGCACCTTGATTTCCGAATGACATGCAAAATTTGCTTTCATCAGAAAAAAGTACCAGGTCAGGCGCTTCTGCCGCTGTTTATGGTTCAAAAGTGGCTTTACCTGGGGAATGCGGCACCTGTAGCCCATTTCCTGCACACGCCTGTGCACGGTGGCTCTGGATGTTTCCACACCAGACTCAGTCCACTGCTTCCTCAGGTTCCCCAAGGTCTGGAATCGGTCCTTCTCCACAATCTTCCTCAGGGTCCGGTCACCTCTTCTCGTTGTACAGCGTTTTCTGCCACATTGTTTCCTTCCAACAGACTTACCATTGAGGTGCCTTGATACAGCACTCTGGGAACAGCCTATTTGTTGAGAAATTTCTTTCTGGGTCTTACCCTCTTGCTTGAGGGTGTCAATGATGGCCTTCTTGACATCTGTCAGGTCGCTAGTCTTACCCATGATGGGGGTTTTGAGTAATGAACCAGGCAGGGAGTTTTTAAAAGCCTCAGGTATCTTTTGCATGTGTTTAGAGTTAATTAGTTGATTCAGAAGATTAGGGTAATAGGTCGTTTAGAGAACCTTTTCTTGATATGCTAATTTATTGAGACAGGTTTTTTGGGTTATCAGGAGTTGTAGGCCAAAATCATCAGTATTAAAACAATAAAAGACCTGACAAATTTCAGTTGGTTGATAATGAATCTATAATATATGAAAGTTTAATTGTAATCATTACATTATGGTAAATAATGACATTTAACACTATATGCTAATTTTTTGAGAAGGACCTGTATACTATGTGGGCTGTGTTATAAACACTGCATGGGCTGTGTTATATACTGAGTGGGCTGTGCTATATACGTGGGCTGTGCTATATACTACATGGGCTGTTATATACTGCATGGGCTGTGCTATATACTGCGTGGGCTGTGCTATATACTACGTGGGCTGTGTTATATGCTACGTGGGCTGTGTTATATGCTACGTGGGCTGTGTTATATGCTACGTGGGCTGTGTTATATGCTACGTGGGCTGTGTTATATGCTACGTGGGCTGTGTTATATGCTACGTGGGCTGTGTTATATGCTACGTGGGCTGTGTTATATGCTACGTGGGCTGTGTTATATGCTACGTGGGCTGTGTTATATGCTACGTGGGCTGTGTTATATGCTACGTGGGCTGTGAGACTTTCGCCCGGGGCCCTCAAAAATCTGGAGCTGGCCCTGGCTTTACTGATTGTTCGCTGCCGGGCACGACCAATCAGGGACAGACGCAGTCCGGCCGCGAATTGGTGCGGGATTTGAACCATGCTTCGCTAATTGGTCGCGCCCGGCCAGCCGAATCCTGTGTATTCATTGCATTATTCTGAAATCTTCATAAATAAACTACATACATATTCTAGAATACCCGATGCGTTAGAATCGTGCCACCATCTAGTCTACTATATAATTGTCTAATTCTGTCTGTCTGTAATGGAAATCCCACATCGCCGATTGGTCGCGCCAGTAGCCCGCGACCAATCAGCGACAGGCGCAGTCTGGCCGCGAATTGGCAAGGGATTTGACACACGCTTCACTGATTGATTGGTTGCGCCTCAGCGATATTGGGCGGGATTTAAACCACTACATACATATTCTAGAATACCCGATGCGTTACAATCAGGCCACCATCTAGTAAATAATAATTTGCTAAAAATTGTACTCCTGTACTCCAGTACCCCAGTGGAGTGCAAAATCTGTAATTTTATTTTTCTGCAGTCGGAGACCACTGTGACATTCTAAGGGTATGTGCACACGTAGAATAGTCCACTGCGGATTTTTCCGCAGCGGATTTACCGCGGTTTTTGTGCGGATTCCACTGCGGTTTTACACCTGTGGTTTTCTATTATGGAGCAGGTGTAAAACCGCTGCGGAATCCGCACAAAGAATTGACATGCTGCGGAATGTAAACCGCTGCGTTTCCGCACGTTTTTTTCCGCAGCATGTGCACTGCGGATTTCGTTTCCCATAGGTTTACATTGTACTGTAAACGCATGGGAAACTGCTGCGGATCCGCAGCTGCGGAAACGCTGCGGATCCGCCGCAAAATCCGCAGCGTGTGAACATACCCTAAAGGATAATGTGACTTTCTACAACAAAAAGATGCAAAGAGGTGAAAGAAACTCGTGTGTGCCATTCTGAATAACTTGGTGCAAAAAACAGTAACAAATCACAAGAAAGAAAAAAACAAACGTAAAGATCAATTGAAGGCCTAAATAATATGCAATATGTAATCATGGAAGCCAATTGGTTTATAGGAACATTCCTGGAATCAAGGGAGCAAATTGATTAACGTTAGTATCCCTTGTAGCAATGAAGGGGTGTCCGGCCTGCCGAGTGTAATCCCATAACCTTCCACGACAACCTTTCTGTCAAAACACAAGATCTTGCACCTTTAATTAAAGCCATTATGTCTCACAGTTAGCATGTCACTTACTGATCGGTAACATTAATACAGCCGTTACCGATACAAGTTATAAGGGCCATACACAAACTTTGAGTACACAGCATAGCTCTGTTATAGAGAGTAAAACCTCTTTACATGTACTATACGATATGAGAAAATGAATGTACACAGAATTTTTCTTTTGCATTAAGATGACTGTATAAATAGTGACATACTAATGGCAGGAGAAGCTAAAAACTGCACTGGTAAGATGTGATTGTGAATATCATCTTGCAGGCAATACCCCAAGATACAGCACCAGAAAAATAAGGACTGCCATTCCAAAAATGACCACTAGAAGTCTACTACAGCAATGATATTACACCTGCACCCTTACAGAGTTGATGTTAACCCCTTCCACTACTTCCGACAACCAGTTTTATTGTATACTGTATTTCTGTGTGTGTAAATTGCAGTAGTTTATGGCTAGTCCGCTTTATAGTCACGTATAGTCACGTATTCAACGCTGGAATAAATGCTGATACTGGCAAAAGGTAAAAAGGCGCCTTCTAAGAACTACAATACGGAGAGTTGTGTAAACAGCAGGAAATGCATCATAATAATGCATAAATGATCGTTCCTAATCAAGTGCTCAGCTACAACATTCACACAGGTCGCTGCCCTACCTTTCATTGTGTCCAACACAAAGAATGACTCGTCCGGAAAATTTTGAATCATCTATTAGAAAAGTAAAAGTAACGTTAAAGACAGAAACATGAGTACGGTACCTCCTCATGGGGAGGCACTGATTGTACATGTACAGTAAAAATTACAATCACTCAGCACCCCCCCATATTGCAAATTAGGTTTATTAGGAAAGGCACAAACTTTCTGCTGTTTGAAACAGATGAAAGAAACGAGAACAACTGAATTGCTTCACCACAAACAAGTGGCTTCTCCGAATACAGCACGACATTACCGACTACTACAACTCAGATGTATTCAACCCCCTGAATAGAATCCTACTATATAATTGTCTAAGGGGTACTTCCATCTGTCTGTCCCGGATATTCATTGGTCGCGGCCTCTGTCTGTCATGGAATCCAAGTCGCTGATTGATCGTGGCAAAACGCCGAGAAGAAAATGGCCGCTCCTTACTCCCCGCACTCACTGCCCGGCGCCCGCCTACACCCCTCCGGTCACCGCTTACACAGGGTTAATGCCGGCGGTAACGGACCGCGTTATGCAGCGGGTAACGAACTCCGTTACCGCTGCTATTAACCCTGTGTGACCAAGTTTTTGACTATTGACGCAGCCTATGCAGTGTCAATAGTAAAAACATCTGTTAAAAATAATTAAAAAAATAAAAAATGATTATATACTCACCTACGCCGCCTTTCCCGCTCCTCGCGCTGCAAGCGGCACGTTCCGGTGGCACGGATGGTCTGGCAGAAGGACCTGCCATGACGTCACGGTCATGTGACCGCGACGTCATCACAAGTCCTGCGCGCCTGCGCGTAAAGGACCTGCCGTGACGTCACGGTCATGTGATCGCGACACGGTCACGTGACGTCATCACACCCTGGGACCGGAAGCTGCCGCCTGCACCCCACACAGGCGACAGAGCTACAACGCGCCTGCGGAAGGTGAGTATATGTTTATTTTTTTAACCTGTGTCATACATGGCTGGGCAATATACTACGTGACTGGCCAATATACTACGTGGCTCTGTGCTGTATACTACGTCACTGGGCAATATACTACGTGGCTGGGCAATATACTACGTCACTGGGCAATGTACAATGTAACTGGGCAATATACTACGTCACTGGGCAATATACTACGTGGCTGGGCAATATACTACGCGGACATACATATTCTAAAATACCCGATGCGTTAGAATCGGGCCACCATTGCTTCACCACAAACAATAAGTGGCTTCTCCGAATACAGCACGACATTACCGACTACTGCAACTCAGATTTATTCAACCCCCTGAATAGAATCTACTATATAATTGTCTAAGGGTCACTTCCGTCTGTCTGTCCTTCTGTCTGTCTTTCTGTCTGTCACGGATATTCATTGGTCGCGGCCTGTCTGTCTGTCATGGAATCCAAGTCGCTGATTGGTCGTGGCAAAACACCCACGACCATTGCCACGACCAATCAGCGACGGGCACAGTCCGGTGGCAAAATGGCCGCTCTTTCCTCCCCGCAGTCAGTGCCCGCTCCATGCTCCCCTCCAGTCAGCCCTCACACAGGGTTAATGCCAGTGTTACCGGAGTGCGGTGTAACGCACTCCAGTTACGCAGTTATTAACCGTGTGACCAAATTTTTACTATTGATGCTGCGTATGCAGCATCAATAGTAAAAAGATCTAATGTTACAAAGAATAATAATAATAATAATAAAAAAAAGAAGGTTATTCTCACCCTCCGACGTTGCCCGCTGTCCTCGGCAGTGCAAGCGGCAGGTTCCGGTGTCAAGGATGCTATGCGAGAAGGACCTTCCATGACGTCACGGTCATGTGACCGCGACGTCATCACAGGTCCTGCGCTCATACCAACCCTGGGACCGTAAGCTGCCGCGTGCACCGCACACAGGGCCAGGACGTCAAGGGGCCTTCGGAAGGTGAGTATATGTTTATTTTTTATTTTAAGTCTTTTTTTAACCACGCATATAGTGCCCACATTGCTATATACTACGTGGGCTGTGTTACATACTGCGTGGGCTCTGTTATATACTACATCTCTGTGCTATATTCTAACGTGGCTATGTTATATACTGCGTGGCTGCTATATACTGCGTGGGCTGTGTTATATATTACGTGGCTAGTGTTATATACTGCGGGGGCTGTGCTATATACTGTGTGGCTGCTATGTACTGCGTGGGCTGTGCTATATGTTACGTGGCCAGTGTTATATACTGCGGGGGCTGTGCTATATACTGCGTGGCTGCTATGTACTGCATGGGCTGTGCTATATATTACGTGGCCAGTGTTATATACTGCGGGGGCTGTGCTATATACTGCGTGGGCTGTGCTATATATTACGCGGCCAGTGTTATATACTACGTCGCCTGTGTTATATACTGCGTGGCTGCTATATACTGCGTGGCCACTGTTATATACTGCGTGGCCACTGTTATATACTGCGTGGCCTGTATTAACGCAGCGGGTATTCTACAATATTTATGTATGTATGTATATAGCAGCCACATAGTATATAGCACAGGCCACGTAGTATTTGTCTGCTATATACTACATGGCTCCTATATACTACATGGCCTGTGCTATATACTATGTGGCTGCTATATACATACATACATATTCTAGAATACCCGATGCGTTAGAATCGGGCCACCATCTAGTCCCCCATAACAGCACATGTTGGTCTGATTAATAATTCAGGGGTTCGTAAGGGTAAGTTCACACTGGGTGTTTTTTTTTTTTTTTTTGCTGCGTTTTTTTTTTTATGCCAATTTTCCGCTGCTTTTTACAGTACCAGCAAAGCCTATGAGATTTCAGAAGTCTCATGCACACACATTGGTTTTTTGTCATCAGGATTTTGTGCTTTGCAGCTTTTTTTTTTTTTTTTTTCATACAGCATGTCACTTTTTTCAGCGTTTTTTACCCATTGACTTGAATGGATGGTGAAAAATACGCTGCAAATACGCAGATTGACTTTTCTTGCAGCTTATGTGCCGGATGTGACGTCAGTCAGCTCCGCTACATCTAGATGGCAGGCTGCATGCTGCGTCCATATAGCATGTCATCCAGCAGAGCAGACCCAAACCCCATTCACTTAAATGGGGGGCCCAACAATACAGTGTTTGACACAGTCACATGCATGAAACCATCCCCGGTTAGAGAGCCACGGTTCCCACGCTGTCAAAAGACAGCGGGAGTCAAAAGACAGCAGGAGCGCTGAGCTGTGATCGGAGGTATGCAGTTTACCTCCGGTCACTGGTGTCAGCTGAGGGGACTACCGTTTCTCATCATCCGACACCTGCTATTGTTAATAACAGTGAGAGCAGAAGCGGCTGATAGGAGTATTCATCTGCTGCTAATAAATAATAATGAAAAAAAAAAAAAAAAAAACCTGGGTGGTTTCCCCCCTATTTTTAATAACCAGCCAGGCAAATCTCACAGCTGGGGGAGGAAACCTGTTGGTGAATTCTGTTCTTGGGCTCCATTCTGTGGTTGTGAATGGTATTTTTGGGAGTTCTGCTCTTGGGCTCCCTCTGGTGGTTTCTAGTGGAACCTAGCAGCTGCTTTCACTAATCGGTTCCCTGGCCTTGTTATTTAACTGGGCTCTAGTCTGTAGTGGATGCCAGCTGTCAATGTTTTCCTGTTGGATTCAGTTTTCTCCTGGAAGTTCTCTGTTGGCCAGTCCATTTCAGCTTAAGATAAGTTCCGTTAAAGTTATGTCTCTTTTGTCCAGCTGGTCATTATGAAATATTCTGGCTAGTTGGAAGCTCTGGGGTGCAGATTTGCTCCTCCACACCGTGAGTCGGTGTGGAGGCTATTTTTGTAAACTCTGCGTGTTTTTTTGTAGTTTGTTATACTGACCGCACAGTATCCTTTTCTATCTCTGTCTTTTTAGATAGTATTGGCCTCCTTTGCTAAAATCTATTTTCATTTCCGAGTTTGTCATTTCCCTCTCCACTCACCGTCAATATTTGTGGGGGGCTATCTTTCCTTTTGGGGGTTTCTCTGAGGCGAGATAGTTTTCCGTTTCCATCTTCAGGGGTAGTTAGTTCTTAGGCTGTGACGAGGCGTCTAGGCAGAGTCAGGAACGCTCCACGGCTATTTCTAGTGTTGGTGCTAGGAGTAGGGATTGCGGTCAGTAAAGCTTTCACCTCCTCAGAGCTTGTCCATGTTTTGTTTTACCCACCAGGTCATCTCAGTGCCGCTCCGTAACCACCAGGTCATAACAGAAACCCTCAGCTGTCAGCTTCAGCAAGGCTGGTTATCAAGTATAGAGGGGTCCTCATACCGTATTTTTTAATTATTTAAATAATGTAAAAAAAACAGCATGGGGTCCCCCCCATTTTGACAGCCAGCCTTGCTAAAGCAGAAAGCTGAGGGCTGGTATTCTCAGGCTGGTAAGGGGCCATGGATATTGCCCCAACTCCGGCCTAAAAATAGCAGCCCGCAGCCGCCCAGAAAAGGCACATCTATTAGATGCAACAATTCTGGAGCTTTGCCCGGCTTTTCCCACTTGCCCTGTAGTCGTGGCAAGTGGGGTTCATATTTGTGCAGTTGATGTCACCTTTGTATTGTCCGATGACATCAAGCCCCGAGGTTAGTAATGGAGAGGCGTCAATAAGACTCCTCCCATTAATAACCCCATAGTCACATTGTAAGAAAACACACACACACACACACACACACACACACACACACACACACACACACGCACACACACCAAGAATAAAGTCCTTTAATTGAAAGAATGACACAGATTCCTTAAATAATCTCAATTAAACCATACTTACGACCTCGCCTAATTCCACTGAAGCCCTCATTCTCCTGTAATAAACCAAAAATAAACAACAATATCCCTCACCTCTCCGTCGTTCTGTCCCACGCCGTAATCCATGTCTGGGGATAATTATTTTTCAACCTGGACTGTGCCAAGATGCTTGCAGCCTCAGTGACTAGCGGTGACGTCACTCAGGCTCCGTTCCAGCCGGGATGAACTGCGGTGACCTCGATGAGATCCCCGCTAGCATCGTGAGAGTAGGTTACTGAGCACAATCCCACTGACAGGTTCCCTTTAAGGAAGAGTTCATTGCTTTGAATATTCCTAGAGATACAGTTGGAATTATAATTTACAGGTACAAAAGGTAAAGAAACCGTGGCTACACTATACCTAGACGTGGCAGACTGAGGTCGAAGACCTGTACCAAGATTTAATGTCGACAGACACTGCGATTTCAGTTTTCACAGTTAGGCTGGCTGTAGATCAGTATTTTTTGCCATCCAAAAAAATTGGATCAGTTACGCAAATGACACTGATCAAAGAGTTGATCAGAGTGTGAGCATAGTGTGATCCGATACTCTTGGATGACCAGACAAAATCGGACTGTTCTCAGATATCATTCGAGTGCAGTCCTATCGATCCAACAGACTCATTGACTTGCATGGCTGAAAGCGATCTGAAGACTTCAGCTCAAACTCGAGCATGCAGCGATTTTTTTCCTCAGGTGGAGGGGGGTGAATTGGACATGGGCACAATCCTATAGAATAACATTAGTTCAAGTGTGATCCAATGTTTTGTCAGCTCGCACTCAGATAATACAGTCGTTTGCATGAGCCCCAAGTCACATACTAAACAAGGAAGGTCTATAAGCCTGAACTGGAGGGCATACCTCTGGTAACCCAAAGGGACAAGATAATCTGCTTCAATGTGCTCAAAACCACTTAGGCTATGTGCCCACGTTCCGGATGTAGCAGCGCTTTGGATGCAGCGTACTTTAGCTGCGATCTATTGAACGCAGGTAAGTCCTCATGTGTTTACTGAATCATGCGGATTTACCGTGATCAATTCATTCTATTCATGCAATGTCTGTTGCGGAGACTAGCGTCTCCAGAAGAGAAATTGACATGCTGCGAACTTGAAAAATGTGCCGCATGTCAGTTTCTGCAGGGGATCCACAGATGCACAGTCGCATAGTGGACATGGGATTTCTACAAATTCCATCCACTATACTGTAACATCTGCCACTGCGGGTTTGACGCTGCAGAAATACGCACAGAAATTCCTGAATGTGGGAACGTACCCTAAAGAAGCCAGAGAAGTTTTGCGACTTTTTTCTGTAAAGCAATGAAACCAAAGTCGACCTTCTTTGACCTGCAGCTATGTCTGTAGGAAGAAGATTGAAGTATATGCCAGTGAGAAAGGAACTACAATTCCTCAGGCATACTGCCAGGATCTGGTGTCTGGCCATACAGTGGGGAAAATAAGTATTTGATACTGATGCAGATTTTGCATGTTTTCCCACCTACAAAGAATGGAGAGATCTGTAATTTTTATCGTAGATACAATTCAATTGTGAGAGACAGAATCTAAAAATAAAAAAACAGAAAATCACAGTGTATGATTTTTTAAATAATTAAACTGCATTTTATTGCATAAAGTAAGTATTTCATCACCTACCAACCAGCAAGAATTCTGGCAGGCCTGTTTTTCTTTAAAAAACCCTCCTACTCTGCACTCATTACCTGTATAAACGACACCTGTCCACACAATCAATCTCACTCCAACCTCTACACCATGGCCAAGACCAAAGGGGACACCGGTGACAAAATTCTACGCCTGCACAAGGTTGGGATGGGCTAGGCAATCAGCTTGGTGAGAAGGCAACAACTGGTGCAATAACAAAATGGATGAAACACAAGATGACTGTCAATCTTATGCTGCCTGGGGCTCCATGCAAGATCTTACCTCATAGGGTATGGATGATTCTGAGAAAGGTCAAGAATGAGCACAGAACTACACAGGAAGACCTGGTCAATGATGTGAAGAGAGCTGGGACCACAATCTCAAACATTATTATTAGTAACACACTACGCTGTCAAAAATTACAATCATGCAGGACACACAAGGTCCCTCTACTCACACCAGCACATGTCCAGGCCCATTTGAAGTTCGCCAATGACCATCTGGATGATCCAGAGGAGGCATGGGAGAAGGTCATGTGGTCAGATGAGACCAAAATAGAACTTTTTGTTATCACTGCACTGTGTGAGTAGAGGAAGAAGGATGAGCACAATCCCAAGAACACCGTCCCACCCGTGAAGCATGGTGGGGAAACATCATACTTTGGGAGTGCTTTTCTGCCAAGGGGATAGGATAACTGCATCGTATTGAAGGGAGTATGGTTGGGGTCATGTATTGTAAGATTTTGGCCAACAATATCCTTTCCTCAGTAAGAGTATTGAAGAGGCGTCATGGCTGGGTTTTCCAGCATGACAATGACACGAAACACACAACCAGGGCTACTAAGGAGTGGCTCTGTAAGAAGCATTTCAAGGTCCTGGAGAGGCCTAGCCAGTCTCCAGACCTGAACCCAATAGAACATCTTCTTTGGAGGGAACTGAATGTTGCCCAGCAACAGCCCCTGAAACCTGAAAGATCTAGAGAAGGTCTGTATGGCGGAGTGGGCCAAAATCCCAGCTGCAGTGTGTGCAAACTTGTCAAGGACTACAGAAAACATCTGACTTCTGTAATTGCAAACAAAGGTTTCTATACGAAACATTACATTCTGTTTTTCTATTGTATCAAATACTTATTTCATGCAATAAAATGCAATTTAGTTATGTAAAAATCATACAATGTGATTTTCTGGTTTTCATTTTTGGATGCAGTCTCTTACAGTTGAAGTGTACCTATGAGAAAAATTACATACCTCTCCATTCTTTGTAGATGGAAAAACTTCAAAACTTCACTGCAAAATCGGCAGTGTATCAAATACTTGTTTTCCCCACTGTATCACATTTGCAGGACAAAAATAAAGCAGCTACTAGTTTACTCGATTTACAATGTATAAAAACTGCTTCTATTAAACAAAAAGGGTGATGGTGGGGAAGATTGAAAACAATTCGTGGCTGAACCAATAATGTACTGATGATTAGGTGAGAAAAAGGAGTGAATACATGGGAGACACATATAGCTAGAAAAGGGAATAAATATATATACCGTAAGTAAACACAACAGTGTAAATATGATGTCACAGGCAGGCACAGCAAGAAATTATGTTACGACTGCATGAATAGGTAAAAAATGGAAATTTATATGAATCTGTAGTACAAGAGCATGGAAACGCCTAAAACACGAAGACTGAGCAGCACATGATTGGGAAGTAAAAAAGAAAGAAAAAAAAAAAATGGAAAGGTTCGCATTTTGCTATTGGCTTCGAAGCACATCATTGGTTGACCCACTAATTGTTTTTGATTATTTTTGCTTCCTGCACAGTGTTTATTGTTTTTTGCCTTTGTGTTCTTGTGAGAAGTGACGCATTCTTTACTCAAGAGGAGCGGGATAGTGCGGGATCCCAGAGAGCGGCAGTAGGCGAGTTTTAATACACACACTGATATTTAATGAAAAAAAAAAAAAAAAAATTAGTCATAGGAGGGCTTCTTTAAATTCAGCTGCCTGAAATTGCCAGCTGCATCTAGACCAGAGGTGTCAAACTGCATTCCTCGAGGGCCGCCAACAGGTCATGTTTTCAGGATTTCCTTAGCATTCCACAAGGTGCTGGAATCATTCTGTGCAGGTGATTAAATTATCACCTGTGCAATACAAGGAAATCCTGAAAACATGACCTGTTGGCGGCCCTCGAGGAATGCAGTTTGACACCTCTGATCTAGACAGATGCCGGTTATGTAACAGCCAGCATCTACTATACATGGAGTGGGCTCAGCTCCTGAGTTCCCAGCACACACAGACCCAACCTCAGATAGATTTCCATCCTTTTGTGAAAAAGGGGTTAAAAGTGGCATTTTGTGTTGATTTGGGAGAAACCATTTGTTATACTAGATGTGTTGAAGTAATTCAATAATGTATATGATTGGTTATTGCAAGAAGCAGAAAGTTTGCTAATTTTGCTGTTTGTAAAAATGGTTGAATGATTGTCATTCCAAATATACATTCTATTGGACTGCTGGAGGTAGCCGAGCACTGTACTAGGCGATCTCCCATGGACATGAATGGAGCAGAGTTGGATATGCTCAATCCTCCGCTGCATTCATACGAGACTATTCATAGCCACATTTCTTGGGATCAGTGGGGGGTCCCAGTGGTCAGATGCCCAGCGATTGGGAAGTTATCCCCAAAACTATAGACAGGGAATAACTACAAAACTATGCACACAAACCATTTTAATCCAAGCAAAATACTCAAATCTAAAAGATTACTAAAGATTAGCTCTGCAACAAATTACCTGTTACTAAGATGTAGAAGAGATAAGGCCTAGGAAGTGCACTAGAGATTTTATAGCAGCCACTTAAGGATGAGGGAGTAGCCTGTATAATTCAGCGCTCTTACGTACTAACCTCATAAATCAGACATATTAGCAGCGTTTACAGCCATAAAAGACCTTCAAACTAGACGCTTTTTGGCCGGGCTATTAAAAGGCAGACGTGCTGCATTGTACTGAATGCGCGAGTAAGGGTCAAGGTCAAGAAGAATTCATTTACAGACTACAGGGAAACAGTTTTAAATGGTGTTTGTTTTGTCTTCCTGTAAATGCACAGAGATAAGACTACATAAAGATAAGGACGTTCAGTACTAGTCTCACGAGTACGGCTAACCACATGAACGAATAGGACAGCTGTACTGCATAGATTCTGATTTAAAGAGTATCTAAACATTAGCTACAAAATTGTATATGGTGTTGTCCCTTTAACTTTCTGCAGATCGATGGAGGTCTGGGTCTGGAGACCCACATCTAACAATCAAAAATCCCCTATATAGGTGGTACATATTAATATGGCATAAGAGGAAAAACAAAACAAAAACACCAATAGCAAAGATTATAACAAAGCACCAGATCGAAGCTTGTGTCACAAAGAAGGAAAAAAGTGACCCAAAAATGTGAAATAAATGAGTTATGGATGTCTAACTGACCAGCAGTACAAAAATGAACCCAGGTACACAATAGTGTGGGAAAGCCTCTTTAAATGACAAGTGACAACACCGATTGCCAGGAGTCGGTATCAGTCCTGAGAAACGCCTGGTTTTAGGCGCGTTGGCGAAGTGCTGCTCCCTACTGAGATTACAGAAATGCTGTATCTGAGTGACCAACCTCATCACTGATGAGAACATGAATGCCCGTGGGCCCCTGTTTGTAGACCTGGTTAATTTGATGAGGACAAATGTTGAAAAGTTGGGCAAGCTTTTCAGTTAATTCCATATTTGTCAGGTCTTCCAGGAAGATGGCATGATACACTGTGAAAGAAAAAAAAAGTATGCTGAGCGAATATACTTTGCACTAATCAAATGCACCAAGCATAATATATATACCACCATTCACTAGAGGGAAAATTGTGCACACCCACGGGCGAGTACTGCCCAACCTCAATCAGAGCGGTAACTACACCATCAAAACTTATTCAGTAGTTACCATAAAAAGCACTATTTCCTTGCTCTCCGTTTTCAGGTTTCTGCTGCGGATGCTCCCTTGACTGCTGCGACTCCTGGCATACATAAATTGTGAGCCTTGGCCGTACCACCCTAATGGAATGGGCAGAGAGAAAGAGAAATTAAAGAGTATATAAATATATCTATATATCTATTTGTCTAAGGGTCACTTCCGTCTGTCCTTCTGTCTGTCTGTCACGGATATTCATTGGTCGTGGCCTCTGTCTGTCATGGAATCCAAGTCGATGATTGGTCTCGCCAGCTGCCTGTCATGGCTGCCGCGACCAATCAGCGACGGCCACAGTCCAATTAGTCCCTCCCTGCTCCCCTGCAGTCAGTGCCCGGCGCCCGCTCCATACTCCCCGCAGTCACCGCTCACACAGGGTTAATGCCAGCGGTAACGGACCACGTTATGCCGCGGGTAACTCAGTCCATTACCGCCGCTATTAACCCTGTGTCACCAAGTATTTACTATTGATGCTGCCTATGCAGCGTTAATAGTAAAAATATCTAATGATAAAAATAATAAAAAACATAAAAAATCATTATATACTCACCTTCCGCCGCCTTTCCCGCTCCTCGCGACGCTCCGGTGACCGCTCCATGCAAGCGGTAGGTTCCGGTGGCAAGGATGGTCTGCGAGAAGGACCTTCCATGACGTCACGGTCATGTGACCACGACGTCATCACAGGTCCTGTGCGAGAAGGACCTGCCATGACGTCACGGTCATGTGACTGCGACGTCATCACACCCTGGGACCGGAAGCTGCCGCCTGCACCGCACACAGACGACAGAACTACAAGGGGCCCTCGGAAGGTGAGTATATGTTTATTTTTTATTTTTTAACCTGTGACATACGTGGCTGGGCAATATACTACGTAGCTGGGCAATATACTACGTGGCTCTGTGCTGTATACTACGTGGCTCTGTGCTGTATACTATGTCACTGGGCAATATACTACGTAACTGGCCAATATACTACGTCGCTGGGCAATATACTACGTCACTGGGCAATATACTATGTGGTTGGGCAATATACTACGTCACTGGGCAATATACTAGGTGGCTGGGCAATATACCACGTGGACATGCATATTCTAGAATACCCGATGCGTTAGAATCGGGCCACCATCGTGTTCGTGTGTGTGTGTGTGTGTGTGTGTGTGTGTGTGTGTGTGTGTGTGTGTGTGTGTGTGTGTGTGCGTATGTATATATGTATATATATATATACACATACACATACACATTAAAAGCAAAGATAAGCAGCTTTGTACAGTATTTTAATATCGTATGCCCTTTTTACAAGATATCAGTTCCCCCCACAGCCGTTTCCTGCACTGCTCACACAAAAATGGGTAAGATCTGTTTTTACTGAGGGATCATATTACAACTGCTGCCTATAAAAGTTTATGTAGATGAGAGGGGGAGAAGCTGGAGGCAGATACATAGAGAAGCTGCTGCAGCTTCTAGTCATTAGAGCATGCAGGGGTGAAAGTGATCATATAAAAGGCCCAAGATATCAAGGGGAATGAGCAATTAGCAAAATAAGGATGTTTAAGCGCTGTGGTCCCATTAGGGTTAACCAGACAACTCATCCATACTCGCAGTTGTGTCTGGTACTGCAGCTCACCCCCAATTGTTCTGATGATTGTAAAGGATATGGTTTTCTGGGGGTAAAAGGTTGGTGGCCTATTAATGTACCATGAGACTGAACAAGACTTCACCCACCAAAATTTGTAAAAAAAAAAAAAAAAAAAAAAAAGCTGCTGATTGGTGGGCTTCAAACATTAGAACAACAATAGGGTAGAGTAAAAAAATATAGGTGTACAGGAGAAATACGCAATGTGATTCTAAAGCCAAGGACATCAGCTCACCTCCCTTTCAGTGCATTGAAGAGCCGGATACCATCAGCAGGTCCACAAATCTGAATAACATCATCCCTAGTTAACTTTAATAAATCTGCACCTGAAACAAATACAAATGGTTATGTTGGCTTAGCATCATCAGCAACTATAAACTTGGTCTAATCATACAACTTAATTGGTGAAGGTACAGGAGCCATCATCTATAAAACCTATATAGGAACATCCGAAAAGTAACAAAAAAAAAAAAAAAGTCAAGGGAGAACTATGCTGCCGCTGGGTTAGATTATGTGCAGGCGATGATTTCCACTAGTGCCATTGTGAAGTACACTGCTAATTTAGTTAGGAGATATTAGGATATTTTAGATCTTTCAATTATTCCAGATCCCAAGCTCGTGTTTCTTATATTTCAACAAAAGGTTGTCCAATGAAAAATACTGTGGACTTGTCAAACCCCTTTGAAATAAAAATCTGGAAGAATAAATCACACACACACCTTAAACTGTATTGTGTGATGTGGAGCTCTCTGCCTCTACATTTGGGTATGTTCAAGAGTGACAAAAAATATAAATTATTATTAGTGCGGATTCCATGCAGATTTGAGTGTGGAATTTACCCTTCACATTGTTATGACGTACAGTTAAAAAAATCATATGGTGGTACAGTATTAGCCAGAAAAATCGATGTAAATACTTTTATGCCCAAAAATAAAAAAAGTATTTTAGAAGTGATACCTTTATTGGCTAACCCCAAAACACCAAGGTTACTTACCACTATCCAGTTTTTCCAGAACCCATGACAGCACACCTGAGAGAGGAATCCGCCCAGCAAGGACAGGAAACCTACTGAAACAAAAGGGCGGTACCTTTCTCCAGCTTCAGTTGGGTTACAGAGCATGAGAGGACCTCCAGGTTAATTTACACACTTAACCAACACCACAATATAAAACACCCAAACTATAGTGCACACCCATAAGGTGTAAAAGGGGGGGGGGGAATATACGGGTGATGTCATTTTAACATTGGTGTTTTCCCTTCACCCATGACCACGCACATGATAGGTTTCTGGAGAACTTGAAACACGTTAGGGAGGGACCATCGCTTGCAGCACCCTTCTGCCAAAGGTTAAGTCAGCAGAGGAGGATAGAACCAATCTAGTTCCTAAAAGAAGGTAGATGGTGAGGACCAGGTGGCGGCCTTACAAATTTGATCAATCGATACCTTCGCTTTCTGCGCCCAGGAGGTCGCCACGGCTCTGGTGGAATGAGCCTTGATGCCGTCAGGGATCGGAGCACCACTAGCAGAGTAAGCTAAACTGATGGCATCTATAATCCCTCTGGCAATGGTACTTTTTGTTATCCCGTAACCCTTCCTATGACCCTGGAAGGCTACAAACAGGGACTGGGCTTTCCTGCACTGGCTAGTCATGGACATACATTGTAACAGAGCCCTTCTAACGTAAAAATTATGAAACTTCATCTCCCCTGAATTCTTAGGGTTATTACAGAAGGGGGGTAGGACAGTATCTTGACTTCAATGAAATCTCAACACTACCTTAGAAAGATAAGCCGGATCAGATCTGAACACGAATATCCTCATAAATTTGAATAGAAGAAAGATTTATAGAAAGGCCCTGTAATTACTCACCCTACAGGCTGATGTCAGAGACACTAATGTGATTACCTTGGGTGTAAGATACTTTGCTGACAATTCCTTCATGGGTTCAAACGGTTCTCTGGTCAAAGCTTCTAGTACCAGGTTCAGGTCCCATGGGGGAGCCCTTGGGATTGGGACTGGTCTGGACCTATGACAGGATTTTATGAATCTTCCTATCCAAGTATTACCTGCAAGGTTACAATTATACAATGTGCCCAAAGCCGATACCTGGACCTTAAGGGTACTAGTAGCCAACCCCAGTTCAAACCCTGTCTGAAGGAACTCTAGGATGTGACAGATTGGAGGCTTTTGACCCAACGGCTTCCCTAAAAGCTAGAAGAATTTTTTCCATGTCCTGCCGTAAATTTTCGTTGTTAGGTTTTTCTACATTTAGGTAAGGTGGAAACTAACTCTGGCAAAACTCCCGTTACTAAGTACTGCCCTTTCAAATTCCATGCTGCTAGATGGAAGCCCTTTACTTGAGTGTGGAATATTGGCCCCTGCATAAGAAGGTCTGGGATCTCCAGCAGGATCCATGGATCTCAGGGTATGTGCACACGTCCGGATTTCTTGCAGAAATTTCCTGAAGAAAACCGGAAATTTTTTGCAAGAAATCCGCATATTTTTT
This sequence comes from Ranitomeya variabilis, assembly GCF_051348905.1. Lineage (NCBI taxonomy): Eukaryota > Metazoa > Chordata > Amphibia > Anura > Dendrobatidae > Ranitomeya > Ranitomeya variabilis. Next base: position 658,243,055 of record NC_135234.1, read on the forward strand.
TTGCTTTTTTTTAGCATTCTGCAAGCGTAATTAGCTTGCAGAATGCTAAAGTTTTCCAAGCGATCTGTAGCATCGCTTGGAAAACTGACTGACAAGTTGGTCACACTTGTCAAACATACTGTTTGACAAGTGTGACCAACTTTTTACTATAGATGCTGCTTATGCAGCATCTATAGTAAAAGAATGTTTAAAAATAATTAAAAAAAAATTAAAAAATGGTTATACTCACCCTCTGCAGACAGCCAATCTCCTCAGCGGCGTCCGTTCCTATAGATGCCGGTGTAGTTCAGGACCTTCGATGACGTTGCGGCTTGTGATTGGTCGCGTGAGTCACATGAGCGGTCACGCGACCAATCACAAGACAGCGACGTCATCACAGGTCCTGAACCACACCATCTATAGGAACGGAAGAGGGAGCATGCACCGGAGAGGCGGGAACACTTTGGGGGCCATCAGAGGGTGAGTATATCACTATTTTTTATTTTAATTCTTTTTTTTTTACCAATTATATGGTGCCCAGTCCGTGGAGGAGAGTCTCCTCTCCTCCACCCTGGGTACCAACCGCACATAATCTGCTTACTTCCCGCATGGTGTGCACAGCCCCGTGCAGGAAGTAAGCAGATCAATGCACTCCTAGGTGTGCGGAATCCCCACAATTCCGCATTTTTAATGAACATGTTGCTTTTTTTTCCGTGATGTGATTTTTTCGCGGAAAAAAATGCAACATTTGCACAAAAAAAATGAGGGATACCCTGTAAATAGGAGGCATATGTAAGCGTTTTTTTCGCGTTTTTATAGCGAAAAATCCTGAACGTGTGCACATGGCCTCACAGACACATTGCTCCTTTCTGACAAAAGGACCATGGTTTTCCCTGCTAAGGACAATCATAATCACTCTTGCCTGATCCTCCCTTATCTTTTTCACGACTGCTGGAACCATCGTTATTGGAGGGAAGGCGTAACCATTTCTGAAGTCCCAGGGAATCTGGAGGGAGTCTACTGCAAATGGGTTTTCCCTGGGGTCTAGTGAACAGAACCTTTTTACCTTGCTGTTGTGTCTGTTGGCATACAAATCTATCTCCGGCAACCACAGACAAACTATCTGCTGAAACACCCTGAGGTTTAGGGCCCATTCCCCGTTTCAGCTTGTTATGGCTTAAAAAGTCTGTCTTAACTTTTTCCGCTCCCCTTATGTGTAGTGCTGTAAAGGGAAAAAAGATGCTGCTCTGCTATCTGTAGGAGGTTGTTTGCTGCTTCCATTAGGGAGTGGGACCTTGTTCTCCCCTGATGGTTGATATACGCCACCGTGGTTCGGTTGTCTAACATAATGCGAACCTGGCGACCCAGGAGGAGAGGAAGAAAGCTTTCTAGAGACCTTTCCACAGCCCACAATTCTTTTAAATTTGACGATCTACCCTTCTCGGAAAGTGTCCAAGACCCCTGAATTGCATGACCCTCAGGTGTGCCCCCCCAACCTGAGATGCTCGCGTCTGTCGTAATTATGTTGTCTACTGGCCTCACCCATGGAACCCCTGATGTTAAATTTACCGTGCCCATCATCTGAGGGAGTTTCTGACCTCTGTAGAAAAATCTACCTTCCCTTCCAAACACTCTTTTAGTGATCTCTGTGCAGACAGGACTTCCCACTGCAGCTACCTGCTGTGGAATTGGGCCCATCTGACTGCTGGAATGCAGAAAGTTAGGGTTCCCAACAGGGACATCTCTGGAAGCTCTATGGCTGCCGAGGTCAGGTTCAACTCCTTTTCTACCTTGTCCTCAGGCAAGAAACAAGTCTGCAGCTCAGAGTTCAGTACAAGGCCCAAGAAGATTTGCACGCTTAGGGGTTGCAGCCTTGATTTTTGAGTGTTCGCCATCCAGCCCAGATCTTGAAAAACTACTGTAACCTCCAACTGCGTACCGGAGTGGTCCTTCGATCTTCCTACTATGAGAAAGTCGTCCAGATAAGGAGCAATGACTGTGTTCCGGATGCGCAAGAAGGCTCTGCTATCAACTTGGTGAACACTCTTGGAGCTATTGACAACCAAAAAGGAAGAGCTTGAAATTGAAAATGTCCGACTTCTCCTTGAATGTATAGGGCCACTCTTAGATATTTCTGGTGGTCCAGATGGATCGGGATGTGATAGTAAGAATTCTTTAAGTCGACCACCACCATAAAACAATTCTGATGACGTTTTATGGCCGTACTCACAGACTCCATCTTGAAGGTGTGATTCTTTATCCAGCGATTGAGACCCTTCATATTTATGATGGTCCTGAATGAACCATCTGGCTTTTTTATCAAGAAGAGGGGGGAATAAAATCCCCCCCCTTTTTTTTTTCTTTTTGGTTTGCACAAAACCTTGCGTAGAACCTGTTTCTCTTCTAGGCCCAAGATTCTCTGTCTCTAGGGCAAGTTGTTCTCTGGCTGATCTTCTGATTACAAATGACTGTCGCGGCAGATGATAGAATTCTATTTTCAGGCCTTCCCTTACTATATCCAGGACCCAGGTGCTGGTGGAGATGAGGAATGAAGAGGGAAAGCCTCCCCCAGACTGCTGGTCTGGTGTCATTGCAAGGACTTCTTGGAAGTGGAGGAAAGACTGCCAAACATGAATTCGGACTCCCTTTTACTTTTACCTTCCCACTCCCTTCTCTCTCTCCCGGAGGATGTCCCCTACTAAATTTTTTCCACCGAAAGGAAGACCTTCCTGAGAACCCGGAAAAGCCCTTCTTCCTGTCACCGGCTTTTTCCAGGATGTCGTGCAGCTTTTTCCCAAACAAAAATTGCCCATCACATGGTATGGAACACAACTAGTTCTTTGACTACACACACAGATCTCCCGAAGAGCCCTTGAGTCACAAGGCCTGTCTTGCTGTGTTCGATAAACCGGGAGACCTAGCTGCTAGCCTCACAGAGTCAGCGGACGTGTCTGCTAAGAATGCTGCAGCTCCGTGCAACAGAGGCTTGTTGGACAAGATTCTATCTCTTGGTGTTTTGGACCTAAGCTGTTCCTCCAGCTGTTGTAGCCAAATCATAAGGGAACCTGCAGTACAAGTTTCAGCGATTGCCGGTTTCAGACCTCCCGCTTCCTATGTGTGCCTTAGATAAGTGTCTGCCTTATCTAATGGGTCCCTGAGTACTCCTGAATCTTCAAAGGGTAGTGCTGACTTCTTCGATGACCTTGGCACAGCACCATCAATCCTAGGGACCTTATCCCATAAGTCTGCATCCTTTTCCTCAAATCCTTTTTGAGAATGAGGGTAAAGCACCAGTTTTCTCTGATCTCCTCCACTCTCTGCTAATGAGAGCCTGGACCTTAGCATTGACCGGGAAGGTGTGTTTCTTATTTTCTTCTAACCCTCCAATCATCACATCCTCAAGAGACTTAACTGCTTTCTCCACTTTTAGGCCCATAGTTGTTCTAATGACTTTAAGCAGCGTATTCACTTCCTCCCCCAGAAAGCACGGTCTGCTCCCTGTGTCACTGTCCGAGGAGGAGGATGAGGACTCAGTTATGCATTGTTTTTCCGATGATTTTGGAGAGGAGTCAGTTAGAAGAGACCTCCCTGAGTTTGTCTTCCCTTTCCCTTTTTTTTTTTTTTTTAAACAAGGTTTTAAGGGAGCCCTCCACTTCGGATCTCATAACGGACCGAAGGCTTGCTGCAAAGTCAGGGGTCTCCTCATTAATGGTCCTGTGGATGCAGTCAGAGCAGAGGCTCTTCTTCCAGTCCACCGCTAGCAAGTTTTTGCATAGCGCACACTCCTTGTTCCTCTTCTTAGCGCTAGCTTTCCTAGGCCTCCCCTAGTGATTTAAACAAATAAAGGGGCCAACTAAAAAAAGGTGACATTCACGAAGATCACTCACCACCCGCTGTCACTTAAAAGTACTGGATTCGGAGGTTGTGGTGGGACATGTACCACATCTTCTCTGGACACCGAGGAATCTAGAGATGCTCTAGTACTCTGACTGGGATGGCAGCTGCTCCTGCCACTCAAACGGCTGCCTCCCTTCTGCCCACGTTGATAGTGGGCTGTTGGCTGCTGCTGCCTTGGTCCTGCTCTGCTGCTCGCTCTTATGAAGGGGTAGTAAGCACCATCTTGTGGAGCTTCCTTTCCGGTCCCAACGATTGCCCTTCCTCTCCTCCACAAAAGTCGACCGGGCACACTGTCCAGAGTGTTTCTGATGGCGACGCGTAGGGCGCCGCCATATTCTTCCAGCATGCCCCCTGACGTCACTCGTGCACACCTATACCCAGCGTGCCTTGAGCCCTTGACGTCAGCGGTGCACACCACTTCTGGATGTGCGTCCCGGTCTCTCTACCGCACTGTGACCAGCGGAGAGCAGGTACGGGGAGAGCGGCAGGAGGAGGGCGGTGCAGCGGTCAGAGCCAGTACTGAGCTGATTGTGCCGCTAGCCCCGCACGTACGTACACCAAGCCTCCAGGGGACACGTGGACGGCACTTCCAGTCACATGAAGACCGGAGCCACAGGTATGCAGCCTGTTTTTCCGCCAGGACAGGCCTACTTCCTTTTTTCTCTTCACTGCAGATTTCAGCACGAGGATTCCATAAAAGGCAGGAAACCAACTAAAGCGGGGGAGAGGTACGGCCCTTTTACTTCAGTAGGTTTCCTGTCCTAGCTGGGCGGATTCCTCTCTCAGGTGTGCTGTCATGAATGAAGGGGAAAAATTATTTTGCCAGCTTTCAGAGCAAAGAGGACCATCAGGCCTGATGGAGCCTCTGTGCTCTGAAGGCTGGCAAAATAATTTTTCTGTTTAGCTAATAAAAGGTATCAGCCCTAGAATACTGGTGTCATTTTTGGGCATAGAAGTATTTACATCGACCCTTCACATTGCAAAGGGTGAAATCCACATATAAAATTGACATGCTGTGGCTCTGAAATTCCACACAAATTGTTTGCAATGTGTGGATGAGATTTTTGAGATTTCATTCATTATGCTGATAATGTAATTGAAGATTTTTCAATTCCCAATTCTGGATGGAAAAGCCGCACAGTGTGAACAAGCCCTCACAGGAAAAGGTAATTGACCTATACTTGTGACAAATCAAACAACCTACCAATTATCTGCATTGCAAGACCCAATTCAGATTTTGGTAGGTGGGAGATAGGTGAACATGGCCCAGTAGAGCAATAATTGTGCCATGTTGGTGAATACTAATACACATCTGAGACATACAGTGTGTAAAAAGTATTTAGTCAGCCACCAATTGTGCAAGTTCTCCCACTTAAAAAGATGAGAGAGGCCTGTAATTTACATCATAAGTAGACCACAACTATGAGAGTCAAAATGAGAAAACAAATCCAGAAATTCACCTTGTCTGATTTGGCAAGATTTATTTAGCATATTATGGTGGAAAATAAGTATTTGGTCACCTAAAAACATGTAGGATTTCTGGCTCTCACAGACCTGTAACAACTTCTTTAAGAGGCTCCTCTGTCCTCCACTCATTACCTGTAGTAAATGGCACCTGTTTGAATGTGTTATCAGTATAAAAGACACCTGTCCACAACCTCAAACAGTCACACTCCAAACTCCACTACGGTGAAGACCAAAGAGCTGTCGAAGGACACCAGAAATAAAATTGTTGCACTGCACCAGGCTGGGAAGACTGAATCTGCAATAGGTAAGCAGCTTGGTGTGATGAAATCAACTGTGGGAGCAATAATAAGAAAATGGAAGACATACAAGACCACGCCTTGATCTGGGGCTCCACACAAGATCTCACCCCGTGGGGTCAAAATGATCACAAGAACGGTGAGTAAAAATCCCAGAACCACAAGGGGGAACCTAATGAATGACCTGCATAGAGCTGGGACCACTGTAACAAAGGCTACCATCAGTAACACACTACGCCTCCAGGGACTCAGATCCTGCAGTGCCAGACGTGTCCCCCTGCTTAAGCCAGTACATGTCTGGGCCCATCTGAAGTTTGCGAGAGAGCATTTGGATTATCCAGAAGAGTATTGGGAGAATGTCACATGGTCTGATGAAACCAAAGTAGAACTGTTTGGTAGAAGCAAAACTTCTCGTGTTTGGAGGAGACAGAATGCTGAGTTGCATCCAAAGAAAACCATACCCACTGTGAAGCATGGGGGTGGCAACATCATGCTTTGGGGCTGTTTCTCTGCAAAGGGACCATGATGGCCCCATTCTTTCATGTACATGGATCAGTCAAGTATCATGAAATTTTGAGTGCAAACCTCCTTCCATCAGCAAGGGCATTGAAGATGAAACGTCTATGAGTCTTTCGGCATGATAATGATCCCAAGCACACCGCCAGGGCACGAAGGAGTGGCTTTGTAAGAAGCATATGAAGGTCCTGGAGTGGCCTAGCCAGTCTCCAGATCTTAACCCCATAGAAAACCTTTGGAGGGAGTTGAAAGTCCATGATGCCCAGTGACAGGCCCAAAACATCACTGCTCTAGAAAAGATCTGCATGGAGGAATGGGCCATCATACCACCAACAGTGTGTGCCAACCTTGTGAAGGCTTACAGAAAACGTCTAACCTCTGTCATTGCCAACAAAGGATATATAACAAAATATTGAAATGAACTTTTGTTAATGATCAAATACTTATTTTCCTCCATAATTTGAAAAATACATTTTGCCAAATCAGGCAAGGTGATTTTCTGGATTTGTTTTCTCATTTTTGACTCTCATAGTTGTGGTCTATCTATGATGTCAATTACAGGCCTCTCTCATCTTTTTAAGTGTGAGAACTTGCACAATTGGTGGCTGACTAAATACTTTTTTTCCCCACTGTATTCATGCATATTATAATCCTCCATGCTTTTAGCACAGAAGGCACCTCAAGTCCAGGAAGATAGCTCAGACATTCACTGCAGGTGAGCTTCTGACCATATAGAGGGCTAAACTTGGGCAAAAGATGACTTCCTCTCTATAAAAGTGGCCACAAAGTTGTGTAGAAAACATCTGGAAGCAAAGTAAAATTGTAATTTTCTGTAGAACAGCACAATATCACTGCAGCAAAAATGATATTAACCAGCCAACCTATGCCTGGTCAGGGATTTTCACAAAAATACAACAATAAAGCGCCGTGCTTTGTGAAGCTTAACACAGTAATTAAACAAGAGAATATAAAAGTCTAGAAGTGTAGAAAGATTTGGTTGGATCTGCTAAGCTGGATAGCTCTGTAATTCTGTATACTTCTAAGGCCGCATTCACACATCTGCGGTATAGACTGCAATGCACAGAGCGGCCGCACGTCTCCTGACCCAGACCTGGCTGCCTTATATATGCCTATGAGGCTGTAGAGTTCAGGTTGGGAGACCCACGGCTGGGCCATGAATTACGGGCTGTGACACGCGGATGGATAAGTGCAGTGTTGGTAAAAAAAAGCTGAGCACAAAAAAAAACAAACAGCTGTCGCGATATTAGAGAAAACCTTTTGAAGACAATAAGGCTATACAGGAGCAAAAGTAGATATGCTAAATATGCAGGTGCCTACTGGATGCTGGCTTTTAAGAAAAGTGCTAGAAAATTTATAAAGCACAGGAAAAAAAAATTCTATATACTTTTCCAACAATATTTAATATCCTGGCACCACCATCAGGACACTTGCATTACTTCTTTAGGAGTGCACCATTTTCAATGGGGTTCCTGACATGAACACTGCAGCCAGTATTTCTTACACTCATACAAAATGTGAACGCTGCAGCCGATCAATGTCCACTGATTGGGAGCATCATATGAGCGCTGTGGCCCATCAGTGGACGCTAATCTGCTGTAGCTTGACTGGCAGTAGGCTATCGTGAGGGCCCATGTGTAGATCATAGCAGACCAATAGGGGCTGCAATGCCCATATGGAGGGGGAGGATCAATATTACTTTATATTTTTTTCACCTCTGAGTCCATTAATAATCGTCCAGTAATGGATAAATGGATATATATATATATATATATATATATATATATATATATATATATATATATATATATATATATATATATATATATATATATATATATATATATATTCGCCCATATTAAGAACCAGCATCGGCTTAACATTACGTAAGCCATGACACACAGGAGCCGCTTCGGGTCACCGTATAGAGCATCTCCAGCTTGAGGATCGGTTCAGTATTTGCCCTACCACCCCCATGAAGTAGTTTTTTTATGCTCAGCCTTTTTCACCCATATGGGACAGAAGTATACACAAGTGTATGGAGCTGGTCAGGAAGAGAAAGTAGGTTGCAGGTTGAGGGAATGTGAAACAGCACTGCATTAACACTTTTCCTCCTAGGGAGTTACCTGAGAAATTTGTGAATAGCCGCGAGAATGCAGCAAATCTATTTCTATGTAGCCACTGTTGTGCCTCCTGAGGGGTTGATGTAGGCAAGAGGTTCTACAAGAGAAATGCATAAAGAGAGCTCCACAAAACTCCATTCTATACATTATGTAACAAATCAGTGTCTCACTGAGAAGGGCATTTCCTCTTCTAGAAGACTGTTTAACCTGCAGAGAGGTTCTTGTGTGTGCCGTCACACCTTCACTGGTTCTCACTAAATGTCATATACAACATGTGTCCATTAATCCATATTCGTATATACACACACACAGGTGAGCAAACCAAAACCCCACCGGCCCTAAACAATGCACGTGTCGTCAAGGCCAAGTATGTAGCTACACACCTTCTGGACATGTGCCTGCTTCTGTGGACAGATTCTGCCTACATGGCAGACCGCACTTCTTCTTACACATGAACGGTACTAGGGCAGGAGGACAGCCGATTTGCTCATTATGTTATGCCTGTTCACTGAGCAAGTGTCAGACCTTTAATAAAGCCAGCCTTGGCCATATGAAGGAACTGCTGCCCATTTTATCTGTGGATTTGCACAGATAAAATCCAGAGGAACACAGTAAAAAGCAAACCGATGAGATGTTACAGAACTTTCCCGTGCAGAATTTGTCCCCGCAGTGCAGGTTTTAACATCCGCAGCATGCAAATTATGTCAAATTTTGCCACGGACTTTAATAAATAATATACAATCAAATCTGCAAGTAATCTAGTGCTGCTGATTACCTGCAATACGAAGCAAGTACTCTCCCTCCCCAGGAGATTTGTCTTTGAGGTTCTTGCAGAAATAGTCTGCAGCGTATCCAACACATGTGGACCCCATAAAAGTTATACACTACTTCTACATCACTTTAATTTAGCCATAAAATGGACCTTAACCCAAACGAGTGATAATGCAACAAACACATACTGCAATATAGTGTGCCTATAAATAAAGGTGGATAGGCAGTATTACAACCTCTCACTCATAAGATCGGCATTCCACAATGGGGGAAAACTCAACCGAACATTTAAAATAAAATAATTTAAATAAAAACATTTGTTATAATAAAATTAGACAAATGCTTTATAATAATTAAAAAGGACCTTTCAGTACATTTTTCGTGTTGAACTGGTCACAAGATGTAACAGTGGCTGTAGAGTGGGATCATTTATTTTATTTTCGCCTTTCCATTGCAGACATATTAACAAGCAAAGTATTTGGCACCTAGTAAGTTAACACCCACTTGGGCTTACCCGTTATCGGATGGCTTTCTCCCTGTATCACACAGACCAATCATACGCAGGCAGCAACACAGCAGAAATAGAACCAGAACAGGTTTCTCAGTGTGTGAAGTAATCACTCTTGTCTGCTGTACTCAAGTAACTTTTACTCGCTCTGTAGGAAGAGCAGATACATTGCAGAAAAAATGTTAGTTGCTTGAGCACAGCAGACATGAGTGTGATTACATCTCACACACACTGAGCAAACATGCTCTAAGCTATAGGTGTGTTCTTTTTCTGCTGTGTGGCTGCATGCTTATGATTGGTCAGAATCATACAGGGAGAAGTAATACACACCTCCAGTGAAAGCCATCTGCCAACACCCACTTGGGCTTTACAAAACACTAACTCATTAGGTGTCAAATGCTACTCCGCAAATAAAAAAATAAATAAATAAAAAAAAGGGTTTATGTCACTCTTCACCCACTATTACATATGGTGTCTAATTCAACATGAAAAAATTGGTGAAATGGAGTGAAATCTTTAAATGGAGTAGACAGCGATCTGTCCACTGGTTTGATGCACTAAGAAACCACTTAATTTTCCCCAATACTCTATAGATTGTAAGCTTGTATGTATGTTTTGTATATGTTATATGCATGTAACTCTTTCCAATGTAGAAAGCACTGGAAATAATGGTGCTTACTAGCTAATATTTTTGTTAAAGCATCAGCAAGCAGACATATCTGTTCAGAACTATTCTGGGAAGCCACCCTTCCAATACAACTCACAGCCCGATCGTAATGGATTCATCCTCACTAGCCTAAGACCAATATCCCATTTCTGGGCCTCGCAAACAGAGTAAAGGTACCGTCACACTCAGCGACGCTGCAGCGATATAGACAACGAGCCGATGGCTGCAGCGTCGCTGTTTAGGTCGCTGTAGAGACGTCAAACACAGCAGCTCCAGAGCGATGCAGGAGCGATTCTGTGACGTAGCGGTGGCTCACTTATCGTTCTCGCAGGTCGTTAGCTCCATGTAAAACATTGCTGGCATCGTTGCTTTTGCTGTCAAACACGACGATACACACCGATCTGACGACCAAATAAAGTTCTGGACTTCTAGCTCCGACCAGCGATATCACAGCGGGATCCAGATCGCTGCTGCGTGTCAAACACAACGAGATCGCTATCCAGGACGCTGCAACGTCACGGATCGTTGTCGTTCTCGTTGTAAAGTTGTTTAGTGTGAAGGTACCTTAAGGAATGGCCACAGGTCTCCTGATACCAACTCAGTAGCCTCATAGGCATATATGGAGCTGCTGAGATCGGGTCAGGAGACCTGCAGCCAGCCCGTGCATACCGGTCTGTACTTGGACTGTGAAACAGGAATGTGTGAAACCGGTTTACGATTGTAATGTAATTCTATAAGACCTACACAACGGTGCTTCTAGACAAGTTGGGTTCTGATGGCAAAAGTGTGGTATTACAGATCTCATCAAAACTGTATTTCACCAACCATAGGTGCTGTGTAACAGGGTGGCCATGACACAATCTAAGGCCTAGTCGAATATTAGTCAAATACGTACCTGAGTAGGGGTTATCGGTGAACTTACATCAATGATGGGTGCAGGGGGCTCAGGTTGGTGATTTGGCGAACCATTACTGGAAAACAAGGAAGAAATTATCCTTATGGATCATTAAACCTAGATACCTTCTTCATAAAAATTGACTATACTCAAAAAAAAATAATAAACAGTGCAAGCAGAAAATCACTGTCTTTTCAATGGCTCTATTGCCATCCCAAAACCACCCATACATTAGGTACTGTGGAATATTTGTCATAGAGGGAACATCCACATGACTTATCCTTAGAGGTCTTCAATATCAGATTAATGGGGGTCCTGGATATCAACCCCCACCAATCCAGGGGGTTCCTGCAGCAGCTAGTACAGCGTATGGAGCCAGGACACCCCTGGTTCTGCAGCTCAGCTCACATTCACTTTAATGGGTGCTTTATGAAAGTCAGCTTATTTGTACGACAGCTCACAATGACTGACCTACAACTCCTCTATATGGTACTTGTAATGGTGACTATTTAACACAATTCATAATAGAGTCTAAGCACGTGATTGTAACAATCTCAAGGACCAGCAACATAGAAATGAAAAATTAATAAAAAGCAATTTAATTTTACTGGATTCCATGAAGTGTAAGATATATGTGGTCTTGTGTGGCTGCTATATACAGTAGATTGCTTTTTATTTTTTTTTTACGGAATGTGGAAGGGGGGGGGGGGGGGTCAAGGAAGAGAAATAATTTTTTCTCATACCATTAAGGGTATTCACGCTTGAGAACTCAGGGCCAAGAAAAATGGTTTGCAATTGATTACCTATAAAGGGGAATCTGATGGAATCTGCCAAAGACTTGAACACCAGGGTTACCCTTTATAGATACTAAATTGTGTGAGGACTATGGCAAGTTGTAAAACCAGGGGATCAGCAATTGTTATATCACGATAATAACAGCTGCTGGTTATAACATGGAAGTCCATCTCCTGCTACTTTTCCTACCCAGTTTTCTATGGAATATGCAACATTGTTAAGAAAAATGTCCCAATTCTATATAGCAACCCTGTATTATTATTATTATTATTTATTGTTATAGCGCCATTTATTCCATGGCGCTTTACAAGTGAGGAGGGGTATACATAATAAAAACAAGTACAATAATCTTAAACAATACAAGTCATAACTGGTACAGGAGGAGTGAGGACCCTGCCCGCGAGGGCTTACAATCTACAAGGGATGGGTGAGAATACAGTAGGTGAGGATAGAGCTGATCGTGCAGCGGTTGGTTGATCGGTGGTTACTGCAGGTTGTAGGCTTGTCGGAAGAGGTGGGTCTTCAGATTCTTTTTGAAGATTCTGATGGTGGGCGAGAGTCTGATGTGTTGTGGTAGAAGGTTCCAGAGTAGGGGTGATATGCGAGAGAAATCTTGTATACGATTGTGGGAAGAGGAGATAAGAGGGGAGTAGAGAAGGAGATCTTGTGAGGATCGGAGGTTGCGTGTAGGTAAGTACCGGGAGACGAGGTCACAGATGTAAGGAGGAGACAGGTTGTGGATGGCTTTGTATGTCATCGTTAGGGTTTTGTACTGTAGTCTCTGGGTAATGGGGAGCCAGTGAAGGGATTGACAGAGGGGAGAGGCCGGAGAATAGCGGGGGGACAGGTGGATTAGTCGGGCAGCAGAGTTTAGAATAGATTGGAGGGGTGCGAGAGTGTTCGAGGGGAGGCCACAGAGCAGGAGGTTGCAGTAGTCGAGGCAAGAGATGATGAGGGCATGGACTAGGGTTTTTGCAGATTCTTGGTATCCAAATCATAACTGGACCGGGGGTGAGCCATGTACCCCAGCACTCCCACTCTTGGTCAATTATTTTATCTAGTTGTGGGGGAAAAAGCCAGCGATTCCTACCTAGCTACAAAGTAAAGGCTACTATACGTGTGGGCACACAATTACTTCATCATTTATTTCATCCCGAAACACTGGGGTGAAACATCGCACCTACATGTTCAAGGATTCGAATGTGGGAGTCCTCCAAATAGAGTAGCTTACTGGATTCTACATTATTGATCCCAAATTATCTGAATAGTTTATTGGACATAGTAGCTTTTTTTTTTTTTTTTTTTTTTTTTTTTTTACACACCATGTGTTTCTCCTCCACCTCTCCTCCGCATGTTGATATTGTTGCCACACTTATGGTTTTAATTCTGTATTTGTCTATTTTACTTATTCCAAGATGCACACCTGTCCCTTACCTCCGTTTAGTATGGGAAAGTGTTGCTGCTAGGAATGATCAATAAATTTAGCATTTCCCCGTATGTTCAGATTTATTAAGATTTTTGTCGAACATTTCAATGTTAATGAAGGGTGTAGTGGTGAAAAAGACGCTAAATTCATTAAAAGGGTTTGTTCGTCCTTAGGGTACAAGAATGCAATCACTATATAGTGGTGTGAAAAAGTGTTTGCCCCCTCCATGATTTCCTATTTTGAACGTTTGTCACACTTAAAATGTTGCAGATCAAAAACATATTTAAATATTAGACACAGATAACACAAGTAAACATAAAATGCAGTTTTTAAATGAAGGGGAAAAGAAATTCAAACCTACAAATCCCTTTGTGAAAAAGTGATTCCCACCCCCACTTAAAAATAATTTAGCAGTGGTTTATCAGATCTTTTGGAAGCAGAGTTTAAATTCCCTAGCCACACGCAGGTCTGATTACTGCCACACCTGCTGTTTATCAAGAAATCACTTAAATAGGACCAGCCTGACAAAGTGAAGTAGACCAAAAGGTCCTGAAAACATCATTCTGCAATCCAAGTCATTGAGATCTATCTGTCTGGAAAGAAATTATAAAGCCATTTCTATAGCTTTCGGGCTCCAACTAACCACAATCAAAGCTATTATCCACAAATGGCAAAAAGTGGAGCAGTGGTCAAACTTCTCAGGAATGGCTGGCCAACCAAAATTATCACAAGAGCGCAGTGATGACTCATCCAAGAGGTCACAAAAGACCATACAACAATATCCAATGAACTGAAATTTTCACTTGCTTCAGTTAAGGTCAGTGTTCATGATTCCACCATAAGAAAGATACTGGTAAAAATGGCCTGCATGGCAGAGTTCCAAGACGAAAACCACTGCTGAGCAATAAGAACATAAAGACTCGTCTCAGTTTTGCCATAAAACATCTTGATGATCCCCAAGACTTTGGGAAAATACTGTGTGGACTGATGAGACAAAACTTTTTGGAAGGTGTATGCACCATTACAACTGGCGTAGAAGTAAGACAGCATTTTAGAAAAGGAACATCATACCAACAGTAAAATATGGTGGTTGTAGTGTGATGGTCTGGGGCTGTTTTGTTGCTTCAAGAGCTGGAAGTCTTGCTGTGGTAAATGGAAACATGAATTCTGCTGTCTATCAAAAAATCCTGAAGGAGAATATCTGGCCATCTGTTCATGACCTCAAGATGACGTACACTTGGGTTATGCAGCAGGATAATGATCCAAAACACACCAGCAAGTCCACCTCTGAATGGTTTATCAAACAAAATTAAGACAATAGAGTGGCCTAGTCAAAGTCCTGACTTTAATCCGATTGAGACAGCATGACCTTAGAAAGGTGTTTCATGCTCAGAAACCCTCCAATGTGGCTGAATTACAATAATTCTGCAAAGATTTGTGGGCCAAAATTCCTCTAGGGTGTTGTAAAAGACTCATTGCCAGTTATCACAAACGTTTGATGTTGCTGCTAAGGGTGGCCCAACCAGTTATTAGGTTTAGGGGCAATCACTTTTTCACACAGGGCCCTATAGGTTTGAATTTCTTTTTCCCTTAATAATAAAGACCTACATTTAAAACGTGCATTCTATGTTTATGTGTGTTATCTTTGTCTAATATTTAAATTTGTTTAGTGATACGAAACATTTACAGTAAGTGTGACAAACATGCAAAAGATTTGGAAATCAAGAAGAGGACAAACACTGTATGTGATTGCAGATTTAAATCCTCAGTGTGCACTGCGCACTAAGGATTCCCCGATGCAAGTCGTCCGTAAATATGCGATTTGAATACATGCAGTCATGTGCCAACGAGAAATGCACAGCCTCGCTCAAACCAAGTGTATTGAGTGAGGCTGGACAAATCTACTCGAAATGTGGCCAGGTATGCAAATTGCATGCTTGCAATCACGACTGCCTGCTCCTAGAACATTGTGAGGATTCACAAGTCACATAGGGCACAAATTCAGTCAGTCATTCACTCTAAGGCTAGGCTAGGGATGCACGGCAATTAATGAGTGAGGTATTCATCTGAAATACAACTAGTCAGTGACTAGGGTAACAATAGTGACATAAGTTACACCACTAAAACGGTGTTAACTAAAGATGAATTCGCTGGGCGCCACACCCCATTCACTGTGGAAGCGCCAAAAGTAGCAACATTTTTTGGGGCATCTCCACATTGCCAAAAATTTTGCAACCTTTTAAAGTGCTTTACGACTCTAAACAGTGATTAATCCGGTCCTGTGTACATTAAGAGCTCAGTGTTCTACCTCAAAACGAGCAAGTGTATTCTGTGTCTTGTGATGGTACACTGTTACACTTTTAAAGGAGAAATGATTAAAGACAAACTTTGAAAGGATATCTGCAACACTGAGCACAGCGCTGATCCCGCTCGTTCTTCTATTCCAGGCTGCAGCTCTGGATGAAGCTGTAAATCAACATTTTCAACTACATAGATGCATTTAGTCATATGTAGAATGGAAGAAGGAGAAAACTTACCCTTCACTAATTGTAAAACTATTGTGCGAACTGTTGAATCCAGGGGAGGGAGCATTGGGGACATATGTGATCTCAGGCCACGGCGAGCACTAAAAAACACAAAGATCCAGTAGAAACGATCACAACTGAAGCCATGGAGTCATCTGCGGCCATTCAGCCAGAACCTTCATTGTGTACTTCCATAGCATATACATCTGTCCTGGTAATGTGATGTGATGTAGAGGACACACCTGTATTCTCTGGAAGTACACACTGTTCACACTAAATGACAAAAAGTAGAGATCCTGAAAATCATGAAGAATTAAGAGAGAAAAGATACTGAAACCTTGTAAATACAATTTTAATGTTTATAGCTGCTGAGATGTATTTAGGAGCTAGGAAAGAACAGTGACAATTTAACAACTGCATAGGAAACATTGTAATAATCCTTTCACCTCTGTTAAAATGGTGGTCTCATAGGAGGGCTGATATTTCTCCTTCTCTTGTGGCGTTCGCTTTTCCATCTTTTCCCTGTCCGTTTTCTGTTTTCG
This sequence comes from Ranitomeya variabilis, assembly GCF_051348905.1. NCBI lineage: Eukaryota > Metazoa > Chordata > Amphibia > Anura > Dendrobatidae > Ranitomeya > Ranitomeya variabilis. The sequence goes on from NC_135234.1 coordinate 658,259,480, forward strand.
GTCTGCTCCTTTAGGCTACAAGAGTATTAAAAACACAAAATACTATTTTACTGCTGTTTAATTGTACGTTACAGTGATGCTATTCCAGAGATGGTCATTGATCATGATGGGCGAACCAGAACACTGACTTCTCCTGGAAGTCCGCGTTACCGGTTGGGTTCGGCAGCCCAAATAAAGCTTGCAGCACAGTCAGTCAGTCAACAAGCTTTTCCGATGTGGGCACTTTCGGCCTCATCACAGCCATGCCAAATATTAACACTATTTTGATCAAATAAGCATAAAAGCCATTACGACAAGGTGTATCCATCGGGATGGCCTTACAATCTCTAATATTAAAACCTTAACACACATACTATTGCATATAGCTACAAGGGCTGCTTCGAAAGCAAGGACTTATTTGTGCTGACCTACAACATCGGAGCTGATGGTGGTGTGTTAATAAAGGTTAAACCTTCCCGCTGACATCCTGATAATTTCATTGTAGTCAGACAGATAGCATCGGATCGCCAGTTTACCAAAATGGCACCTGGCATACAAAACAGAAGTGCACCCACCGAGCTCCACTGACGCTGGAAGGTCTATAGAGACAATATAGTGGATGTGAGGTGCACAGTGAGGCGGTGGGTGATGTTCTTCAACACTGGTGAAAAACAAGCCATGTCCCGGCATCCCGCAGACCTCTCAAAATTAAGAGCTCCTTGATCAGCTCACCCGTACAAATCGGCGGATTATAACCTGCGTACAGAGATTAATGCTGGCTTTAATGTATTGAAAAAGATGTTGGCAATGTTTGGTATTGCAAAACGTGCCAGGTAGGTCCTGCTACTGCTTAAACTGGAACCGAAAGAGCATCAAATGCAAATCTATGAGCACCTGATGGACAGATGAGCACACTGCACATTGGGCTGGATTGTCCTACCACATCTGCCATATAGTCCGGATTTGGCGCCTTCAAACTTCCAACTCGTTGGGCCAATGAAAGTTGGATTACGGGCGTAACAACTCCCAGACAATAAAGCTGTCATCGCCAGTGTAAAAGATAGTGGCTTGCCTCTGCTGGCTCAGATTTTTACGAGCACGGCATGCAGACTCTTGTTCAACGTTGGTAAAAACAGTTTATGTCGCTGAAATCTTACTCAACTGTCTTGTAGTGTCCATTTAAGTAAAAAGGAGGCATTCATTTCGGATCAACCCTCATAGCCATACAATGGCTGTATCTGTGATATACGTGGTACAATCTCTTCGTACATAAAATGATGTAGGTTGGAGTACAGCAACATAGTGATCACATTTGTAAGCTCAATGGTTAAAACCATTTCCAAAGCAGGTCCACGGTGCTAAACAAGCAACTAAATTAACAGGCAGGCTTTACATTAATAACTCCAGCCAGCATGCCTAATGAATTCCTCAAGGAACTGCGAACATTGTCCTTGACCCAAGGTCGCACAAAAGAAATATCTTAGTCTTAAAATTAAGACTCACACGCAGAAAGTCCTTAAAGGCATACACACTTGTGTTACAGTCTTCTACGAATGTGAAGTGAAAATATAATTACTACTACACAAGTTGAACTCGTGCATGCCCTTGGCATGGCGGTATTAAAACTGAAGATTTTCATTAAATGAGTGATGTTCTGGTTAATCTTAAAAGAAATGAAAAAAACATTAAACAGATGTGAATACAACCGAAAATGCAGCCTGGTCTGTAAACATGAACAGTTTTTTCCACAAAGTATGTCACAGCCTTTGGAGCGGAACCGCTGTGAACTAAAATTTGTTTAACCTTCTCTATTACACACTACCCCAATTATTCAATTTTTGTACTTGTATAATTAATTCCAGGATCTCTATTTTTTTCCTTTCCAAGCTGCAATATTGTTTTAAAAATTATATATGTGGAATCCATTTAGTTCATGCAGCTCAGAGAGCGGAACAAGGAAGGCCAGAGTCGCTGATCTAAAAGGGAACCTGCCAGTTGATTCATGCTGCCCAAGCCACAGGCAGCGTGAATCAGAGCCTGCCCAAGATTGTAGCACCACAGGCAGCGTGAATCAGAGCCTGACCACGATTGTACCGCCACAGGCAGCATCAATCAGAGCCTGGCCACGATTGTATCGCCACATGCAGCATCAGAGCCTGACCACGATTGCATCGCCACATGCAGCATCAGAGCCTGACCACGATTGTAGCACCACAGGCAGCAAGGATCAGAGCCTGGCCACGATTGTATTGCCACAGGCAGCATGGATCAGAGCCTGACCACGATTGTATCGCCACATGCAGCAGCCACGATTGTATCGCCACATGCAGCATCAGAGCCTGACCACGATTGTAGCGCCACAGGCAGCATCAATCAGAGCCTGACCACGATTGTAGCGCCACAGGCAGCAAGGATCAGAGCCTGGCCACGATTGTATTGCCACAGGCAGCATCAATCGGAGCCTGACCACGATTGTACCGCCACAGGCAGCATCAATCAGAGCCTGGCCACGATTGTATCGCCACATGCAGCATCAGAGCCTGACCACGATTGTAGCGCCACAGGAAGCAAGGATCAGAGCCTGGCCACGATTGTATTGCCACAGGCAGCATCAATCAGAGCCTGACCACGATTGTAGCGCCACAGGAAGCAAGGATCAGAGCCTGGCCACGATTGTATTGCCACAGGCAGCATCAATCAGAGCCTGACCACGATTGTACCGCCACAGGCAGCATCAATCAGAGCCTAGCCACGATTGTATCGCCAAATGCAGCATCAGAGCCTGACCACGATTGTATCGCCACAGGCAGCATCAGAGCCTGACAGCGATTGATGCTGCCTGTGGCGGTACAATCAGAGCCTGACCACGATTCTAGCGACACAAGCAGCATGGATCACAGCCTGGCCACGATTGTAGCGACACAGGCAGCATGAATCAGGGCCTGGGCATGATTGTAGCACCATAGGCAGCATGAATCAGGGCCTGGGCATGATTGTAGCGCCACAAGCAGCATTAATCAGAGCCTGGCCAAGATTGTAGCGCCTCAGGCAGCATCAATCAGAGCCTGACCACGATGGTATCACCACAGGCAGCATGGATCACAGCCTGGCCACAATTGTAGCGCCACAGGCAGCATGGATCACAGCCTGGCCACGATTGTAGCGCCACAGGCAGCATGGATCACAGCCTGGCCACGAACGTAGCCAGGTAGATTTTCTCTCTGAAACGCTCCAAGGTTTCATAGAAAAGAAAAGCGCTGGGAGAAGCCATTGGGGCCAGTTCGTCAAACTAGCTGAATAACCGTTCTCTTCCAATGGTGTACATAGGTAGAGACCTGTCATTTGCCAGCTGCAGGAAGAAGCCGGTAAGTCGCACTGGACAAGTCAGTTCTCTCCTTTTGTCCCCCGCCATCTTCCAGACCATAGCATTTCAGATAAACACATACCTGGCTTCAATTGTGCAGCTAGGCTCAGATTCATGCTGCCCCTGGTTTGGGCAGCATTAATAGAGTGACTGGTGACAGACTTACTACTGTAATGCCTATACACTCAAATCAGAATTTTACTCATTGAGCAAAACATATGAAACGTGAACCTAAACTTATCGACCGGACTTCACAACATGCGTCAAGTTTAACAAAATGTTTACCTTAAAAAAAATAAATAAATAAAAAACAGCGGCTAGATCCAGTCTCCCCTCAAGCTTTTCCCAATCTCAATGTGATGAATGGAGCCCTCACTACCACCAGTGAACAGGGGTACAGAGGTCTATATCACAGCAGATATAGGAGGTTAATATGGGATATGTTCACACTGAATCCAACTGACTCGCAAACATATATTAGCCTATGTTCCCACAATGAGCTTTTCATGTTGCAGATTTTCTGCACCCATTAAGTAAAATATGTTACTTGCATTTTTTTCCCAAAAATACGCAAAGTAAAAAATTCATTGTGGGAACGTGGCCTTAAAGAGGTTCTTACTGTGGATTTTGAAGCCGATCTGCTTCAAAATCCAGTGTTAAGAAAAAAAAAATCCATGCCAACATACTCCAAGGATGGAGTCACACATCTGGGAACCACAGACTGTGCTTGGATGACAAAACCTGTCCTCACCGGTGGGTCTCCTGACCTGAGCCAATTGCCTTATAAACATCAGGAAGAGAGCTCAAGTCAGGAGACCCTGCAGTTGGGCGGAGTCTTCCGATCCAAGACCGGGCTCTACTTCATGGATGGGTTCACATTTTATGTATTTGCTTTACACTCCGGCCTTTATAGGATGAAAAACAGAAATACTAATCCACTTAAGACTGCTTGTTCCCAAGCCCACTTGGACAGTCATACATTTATCAGCGATGGTCTTTATTCCGCTCGGGCAGTCATACATATACCAGTGATGGTCTTTATTCTGCTCGGGCAGTAATACATATACCGGTGATGGTCTTTATTCCGCTCGGGTAGTCATACATATACCAGTGATGGTCTTTATTCCGCTCAGGCAGTAATACATATTCCAGTGATGGTCTTTATTCCACTCGGGCAGTAATACATATTCCAGTGATGGTCTTTATTCCTCTCGGGCAGTCATACATATACCAGCGATGGTCTGTAGTCAGTCATTTGCTCTTTTATTAAACATTACATATAGTTAACAAGTACATTTTACCAACAACGGTTGATTTTAATGTCCAAAGCCCGTGAATAGTTTTCCAAAAACTGCAGATTAATTCTACAGCACACCTCATTATGTTGCCAGTTTGCCATCGATTTCTTCCAATGCAAAACAATACCACAGCAGCATCAGTGGAAAAATCCACAAGACACCTGAATTTGAGGTCTTCAAAAACTAAAGGCTGAGTCACACATAACGATATCGTTGCAACGTCACGCTTTTGGTGACGTAGCAACGATCCCGCTAACGATCTCGTTATGTGTGACAGCGACCAACGATCAGGCCCCTGCTGGGAGATCGTTGGTCGTTGGGGAATGATCAGGACCTTTTTTGGTCGCTGATCACCCGCTGTCATCGCTGGATCGGCGTGTGTGACGCCGATCCAGCGATGTGTTCACTTGTAACCAGGGTAAATATCGGGTTACTAAGCGCAGGGCCGTGCTTAGTAACCCGATATTTACCCTGGTTACCATTGTAAAAGTTAAAAAAAAAAAACAGTACATACTCACATTCTGATGTCTGTCACGTCCCCCGGCGTCCACAGGGTTAAAACTGCTTTCGGCAGGAGCGCTGCTAAAGCACGCGCTGCTGCAGAGGGCTTCCTGCACTGACTGTCAGCGCCGGCCGTAAAGCAGAGCACAGCGGTGAAGTCACCGCTATTACTGCCGGCGCTGACACATTCAGTGCAGGGAAGCTCTTGGCAGCAGCGCGTGCATTAGCAGCGCTCCTGCCGAAAGCAGTTTTAACCCTGTGGACGCCGGTGGGGGACGTGACCGACATCAGAATGTGAGTATGTAGTGTTTTTTTTTTTTTTTTACTTTTACAATGGTAACCAGGGTAAATATCGGGTTACTAAGCGCGGCCCTGCACTTAGTAACCCGATGTTTACCCTGGTTACCCGGGTGCTGCAGGGGGACTTCGGCATCGTTGAAGACAGTTTCAACGATGCCGAAGTCGTTCCCCTGATCGTTGGTCGCTGGAGAGAGCTGTCTGTGTGACAGCTCCCCAGCGACCACACAACGACTTAGCAACGATCACGGCCAGGTCGTATCGCTGGTCGTGATCGTTGGTAAGTCATTTAGTGTGACTTAGGCTTAACAGTGAAAGACAAACACGGTACGATGACATCAGCTGGTGGGAGACGGTGCGATGAGCCCTTACTCCTGTACGGGGCCATTGTTCTAAATATGTGATGGATAAGAGTCAAATTATTACAATTTACTACAAGCCAGAAGTAGCTGAAGGTTCGCAACTGGAGAATTGCCATTTACATGTAAATGAAGGGAAACCACCTGAGGCACAAAAAGCCCAAGATTGACATAAAGAGTCTTTGTGGGAGAGTAGCAGTCAAACCAGTTGTGGCCCTGTACATGAGTGAAATTCCTAGAATGAGCCTTTGTGTGTTTCTGCAATGAACAATGATGATAATTGAGTAAATAAACATGATCGGAGTTTATAGGCGTAGGCCAAGGAGGCACATAGTAATTAACTTTTTTTTTCCCTTTGACTACAAAAATTTACAGGGACCCAACCCCCCTTGTGCAAAATCATGCAAAGTCTTATCACTGACGTAACCCCCCTCCACCTCATCACCCTTTATTGCAGCAGAAACCAAAGATTATGTGCCCCAAGAGATGAATGTATGATCCATATATACAGTATTACTGGTTTTTATTTTTGCAAAACTTGTCATTTGCAAATCACTACTATTCTTAAATAGGAGACAGCCATCAGGTCCTCTATACTACCCTAACCTGAGGCAGCACAGGACAGGGGTGGGCAACTACCGTGACTGCAGATATAGAAAGTGTAATGCATTGGTGAATTTAAAAAAATAAATAAAAAAAAAATAAAATAAAAAAATAGTAAATTGATAACTAACCCAGCACATATGTCATTTGGGTACTGCAGATACAAAAAAACCCATGAAAAATAATTGCATACGATTCCTGTCTACTTTAAGTTGAAGAATGTTGAATAACTGAGATTACACAAATACACACACACATATAAATATATATGTGTGTGTGTGTGTGTGTGTGTGTGTGTGTGTGTGCGTGCGTGCGTGCGTGCGTGCGTGCGTGCGTGCGTGCGTGCGCATATAAATAATACACACATTTTTATTTTATTTTTTTTAAATGGGTATACATGGCTGGCAACTTAGACACTTTCTCACCGTGAGAACACTTCCCCATTATAAGTATGTGAATCATTTGCGAAATGGATGCATGCAGATATTGGATCAGCGCTGTCATTTACGTGTCCTGGAATCAGCAGACATGAATTGTAGCAGAGATGGGAATGTTCCCTACAGTAGCTGCAGGCTACAAAAACCAACATACCTTGAACACTTTGATCTGACAGCTGGCCGAGTGCAGTTGCTCTGTATATTCTCCATTCTCATTCTCTTTAAAAGTATCAATTTGGATTCGGAAAGGTACACCCTTCTCGCCCCCGTGTTTCCGCATGGTAAATTCTGTACTAATGCAATGAACCTGAAAACATAATGCAGGAAATCCAGTAAGATATAACGTAATTATTCATTGATAGAGTGCGCCGTTTTGCAAACTAGTCAGAATTACACTTTTCCTTGCATATCAAAATATTCTGATTTTTCCCCCCCCCCCAATCTTAGATGTACCCATTTCGCCACGATTTTTAGATTGTTAAAACTGAGCAAGCAACCCATCGCCGGATGCAAAAGATATGAGAAATGTGAGCTCAATGCTTCCTGATGTCCGGAAGTTTTTTTCCTATGACCGACATCTACTATCTATCCATACTGACCCATGTCTCATTGTTAGGGGCCCTGCATCAATCACCAGAACGGGAATCCTAATCCTCCATTCTTACTCAGTGTGGTCAGAACTAATGATGAGTGAGTATACTCGTTGCTCGGTTTTTCCAGAGCACGCTCGGGTGGTCTCCGATTATTTGTAAGTGCTCGGAGATTTAGTTTTCGTCGCCGCAGCTAGATGATTTACAGCTGCTACACAGCTTGAATACATGTGGGGATTCCCTAGAAACCAGACAACCCCCACATGTACTCAGGCTGGCTAGCAGCTGTAAATCATGCAGCTGCATCAACAAAAACTAAATCTCCGAGCAGTTACAAATACTCGGAGACCACCCGGGCGTGCTCGGGAAAACCCGAGCAACGAGTATACTCGCTCATCACTAGTCAGGACCAAATGGAGCAGCATGGGTGCAAAGGACCTCTAACACGTCATTCATAGGATCGAGATGGAGTAAAGCCCTCAGACAGAGGTCATGAGCAGACATGCTGCTCTGTACTGCTGACCGCAATTATATTTTATCTGCACAGAACGATCGTGGTGACTATTGTTCTGTGTACACTGTGTGGATGGCAAAAAGAAGTGAAAGGGACGGGATTAAGGGAGCACACGCACACTGGATAAAATTCAATCAGAATGGCTAATTCTGACCATGACGGGTGATCTTCAGCTGATACATACTGCCTTTTGCTGTATACAATTACATATATTGGTTGAGTGTTACTTATTTCAGCTGCTAAACACTGGCTGAATGAGACAGTAAAAAACCAAGCCTGTTTTCATCTAATGTGGTATCAATCAAGTGTGGTATGCATAAGCCAGCAACGCAGCAGGAATCCCCCCTTACCTGTATAAAGATAGACGTCCTCTTGGAAGGATCCCAGAGAAATTCTACAGTGTTGAGCTGAGTTGGATTTGCTCTTGGGTCAATAATACCCACAGACATGGGGATATCTAGAAATGTTAGAAGTAGAAAGGGAAGAGATATTTTGCAAAGAGGCACAAAAACAATAATTTTTGGTACGCACGCCTCAAAATAAAGGGTCTGCAGGTCCCATAATGATATATTCCTAAACAGCGGTACTCCAGTCTACCCGCCGTGCAAGGAACGGCAATAGAGCAACATTCATTGACTGTAGCTGTGCAGCACAATGGGAGAATGAGAGAACCACTGTGCAAGGGGGAAAATGCGAGAGATCCCCGCTCCTTGTGCAGGTCCCAATCAATGTTATTATGCCCAGGACTACATCAGAGACCCCATCACAGTTTTTGCAGAATTGACAAGAAAAATAATGCTGCATGTACCCCTTGGCTTTTTGGTCAAGATCAGCTGTTAGACCAAAACGAAATAATTTACAAATCCATAGAAACCAGGATCCACCACTGCATTGTAATAAACAAGAACCTTAACACAGATGTGAACAGCGCCAATGTAAAGCTGTGGATCGTCAGAATGAGGAAGTCTGTGATTGGTAAGTATATTCACAAACTTATCCTACAGTACACACACACCGACACAGGTTTAATCAAAATAATATTGGGATTGCTTCTTTAATGTCATGTGTTTCCAAAGAATGAGCAGCTGCATGCAAGCCTTACATCACCAAGCACAATGCCAAATTTCAGCTGGACTGATGTAAAGCATATTGCCACTGGACATGGAGAAGAAATGTGGATGGCTGAGTCGCTCTTCTGTCTGGCACGATCATGGATGAGTCTGGGTTTGATGAATATCAGGAGAATGTTACCTGCCTGACTGCATGATGCCAATTGCAAAATTTGGCAGAAAAGTGATAATACTATGGGGTTGTTTTTCACAGGTTGGATTAGACCCCTTTAATACAGGGAATGGAAATCTTAATGTTTCAGAATACCAAGAGATTTTGGAAAAAATGAGTTTACAACTTTGTGGGAACAGTTTGGATAAGTCAATTTTTTGCTCCCGGCATGACTGTGCCCCCAGTGAAAAAAAAGCAAGGTCCATAAAAGCATGGATGGGCGAGCTTCACAATGAAGAACTTGACTGGCCGCACAGAGTCCTGGGCCCAACACCATTGAGCACATTTGGGATAAACTAAAATGGAAATTATGAGCTGGGACCTCGCGTCCTTCGGTGCCTGACCTCACAAATGCTCTTTTGGATGATTGGGCAAAAATTCCAGTAGACAAACTGCTAAATCTTGTAGAAAGTCTTTCCAGTATAGTGTAAGCTGTTCTAGCTGTGACCACCACCTCAATGCCTATGAATATAGACAGGAATGCCATCGCTTCTGTAGTGTAATGTGTGGGTCCCAAATACTTATGTCCAGACAGTATGTTGTGGCCCTGCTTTTGTATCGTTAGTCATCGTATTACCAATATCAAGTATTCTGTCTCCAGGTCTGTTCCACCGCCATCCTTCCAGCTGCTGGTGCTCCGTGTACTGCAGTCGCCGGTCATGAAACACGACTCGAAATATGCTCTACAAGGGGAGAAACGAGGAAACTACCTGAAGAGGTACATGATCCTAAGCAATGGGCATACTACTACTTCTCTTATACGAGACATAGGACATATCTCTGACCACACCCAATACAAGACTATTGTCTGATACTAAGACACACACTGTCTGCTTATCGGAGGAGTCACTTATGGAGACATTAAATGTGGCAATCCTCTGCCTAAAGTTACAATTATGACTACCTTCCAATAATGTATCTGGAGAACAGCTCTTTCCTTATGTCTAGTCATATACCCATCAGCTCCTATATAATAGGATGTGCAGGACTAAAGTGGAAGTTATGTGGAGTGTAACCAGATACATATCTATACATCCAGACAAAAGGAATGACAACGACAGGCCTCTTACCTTGACTAGTTTACCAGTCAACTCTGGCAATTCTCCTAGTTTTCTATTGTCTAACATCCTGATTTCATAGGATTGGCCTGTAGGAAATAAGTGGTTATTGGGATTATTATAAAAAACAGCAATTATGGACATCTGCTCAGGATCACTCAAAAGCACAGTTGAACAAAAAGATTTGCAGACCCCTGGCCTAGCGGCCATGTGAGTATTCCATGGCTACCAGGCTAGAGCCCGGATCCAGCTCCTACCTGCCGACATTCCTGGCGCTTCTTCTGACCAGTAGGCCTGGTGCGTTGTGTTGCAATGAGGACCATGCCTATAGTATAATAATCAAGTGCCGGCAGGTAGAAGGGCTGTAGTCTGACAGCCATGGAACACGCACATGGCTCCTAGCACAGGGTCCCACATCTTTTTTAGCTTAGCTCTACTGAAGTTTTATTACAGAAAGGCTACAGCTACGCTGGTGATGCCACATGGTGAAGCCGTGGTCACACGTGCACTACCCCTGAAACCACACCAATGATTGTACATGGAACACTTTGCCTGTGAATTGGCGATAAATGTAATTAGGACTAAGTCCCTATAAATCCACATGACTTTATACGGCATACAAAGAGGAAATTTCTAAAATCCACGTTTAAAATTCACTTTCATAGGACTATTAAATACTTTTTAGTGGCATTGGTTCTGGGGGCACGCAAAGCTTGTTACGGTTTTCCTGCATACTTTCGAGTTGTTCACAAGCTTCCCGCTGCCCCCAGAATGGATTCTTAGTTTTGGAGGGGCCCTAGAGAATGTGTAATATATTGTAGACTTTCACTAGCATGCTACTACATTCTTGTAGAGGAATCCACCACTTTTGCACGTAGCCTTGGGCTCCCAGATAGATTAGGTTTGCCTGCGGTGACTTCGTGCACGCAACCCTACATAGAAAACACATGTCAACACTTAACTGCCGTCCTCCAAGGTAGAGGTAATGAACGAGTACAACAGGAGCAGGGGTGAGCTCCCCACACTGGGGAGGAGGAGAGCTAATAATTCATGCACAGAAGAATTCATGTTTACACATAATGGCTTACAGACGTGATCCCCCAGAAGGGAAGAATGTGACAGCTCCTGATGGAGATATCGTCCATCATAATATATGTGCACATACGGCTGACTCTGCTGGTTTGCAAGTAACTCATTAGCCAATCATGAACCCACCCATAAGTTCTTTTTCACATAAGCAATTGTTTTTGTTCAGCAGTCTTACACTGTTAGTAAGCCAACAAAAATGCTAATTTGTGGTATTTTTCTTTGCTACATTTTAATATGCATTTGTTTCTGGCTTCTCCAAGCGATTTATAAAGGAGATTAAGAAGAAAAAAAAAAAACACCTAAGACAAAATGTTACAATAGGCTGGAGCATTTCTCATCAAAAACGTACTATAGTGTCCAATGCTTGAAGGCCCATCCTTAAGATAGGTGAATATCATCAGTTTCCTGCCCTGGCCGGATGTGCTCAGTTGCAGAGCAGCACCGCTCTGTGAATTGTATAGTGGCGGTGTCCAGATGCTGCACATACACCTCTTAGTTATGCAAGTAGGGGGTGGATCTGCAGTACCCGACCGCAACCATTATGCAGTTGACGGCGCTGTGCTGCTCCAGATCTCTAACATCCAGTCACATCAAGCACATCTGATTGGTGGGGGTGCCAAGTGTCACACCCCACACACATCACATATTGATGACCTAGCCTAAAGGTAGGCCATCAATATAAAAGCCTCAGAAAACCCCTTTAAAGTTGTAAAGAGTTTGCGGGTAATAAAAAAACCTTTGCAATTTGTTACTAAACTGTACTTGTTATTAAAAATCCTCTTTTTCTCAATCAAGAACAGAAGGATACTTAAATTCCACAGATTTGTGAGCGCTGCCTAGATTCCCTGCAGTCTATTAGAAGTGACCAGTCTCCTAGGAAAGGAGTGCAGCTCTTGCAAGCTGTTTGCTGTGGAGCTTGCAAGTGCTGCTTTGAAGCAGACCGAAACATTGGATCCCTGCAGCCTAAGTGCTCCTCAAAGCTGCCTCTAGCATTGTAGTAGCATTGGGGAGCACGCAGTTTGGACCAGCAACTCATTCTTGCAAGCAGGCCAAATTGTCAAACATCAGCGGAGAGCCAATCCACAAGCTGTGAGGCAGGAGATGAGTGTGCTCCTTAATAATGCAAGTCAGAAAACCCCTTTAAAAAAATTGTACAGTTCACCAAGAATGTAGTTCAATCAGAAATATAACAAGATAGTATAAAAGCCAAACTTATTCTTAAAGGGAATCTGTCAGTGGAATCAACCCTCCTAAGCCATCTAGATAGACATGTATGTCATAGAAGGCGAAATACAATGATACCTTGATATCTGAGGTCTTATTCCAGGCTATGAGGAGGATGCTGCGTCCAGAGCTTATTTTATATGAAGGGAGGGTTACCAGAGTGAGACAAGTAACAAACACAGAACAGGAGAAATTAAATTTGTCTTCTTGCTAACATTTTTTACAGCTCTCTTGAGCCCTGCTCAGGGGCATACATAGCAGTCATGGGGTACCACAACCGAAGTAACAGGAATATGATGCCCACATTGCGATATACTGCGTGGGCTGGGCGATATACTGCGTGGGCTGCGCTATACACTACGTGCGTGGGCTGCGTTATACACTACGTGCGTGGGCTGCGTTATACACTACGTGCGTGGGCTGCGTTATACACTACGTGCGTGGGCTGCATTATACACTACGTGGCTGTGTTATATGCTATGTGGGCTGTTATATACTACGTGGCTGTGCTATATACTAGGTGGCTGTGCTATATACTACGTGGCTGTGCTATATACTACGTGGCTGTGCTATATACTACGTGGCTGTGCTATGTACTACGTGGCTGTGCTATATACTACGTGGCTGTGCTATGTACTACGTGGCTGTGCTATGTACTACGTGGGCTGTTATATACTACGTGGCCGGCCGCGAACAATCAGTGACAGGCGCAGTCCGAATCCTGTGTATTCAATGTACTATTCTAAAATCTTCATAAATAAACTACATACATATTCTAGAATACCCGATGCGTTAGAATCGGGCTACCATCTAGTCATTTAGAAACAACAATACTAATGTTTTAACTCAGGGCGAGTTCAGAAATCAATATTTTTTGGAATAACCATGATTTTTATTCACAGCTTTCATGTGTCTTGGCATGCTTTCCACCAGTCGTTCACAATGCTTTTGGGTGACCTTATGCCACTCCTGGTACTAAAATTTAAGCAGTTCTTCTTTGTTTGATGGCTTGTGATTATCCATCTTCCACTTGATTACATTCCAGAGGTTTTTAATGGGGTTCAGGTCTGGAGATTGGGCTGGCTATGACAGGGATTTGATGTGGTGGTCCTTCATCCACACCTTGATTGACCTAGCTGTGTGGCATGGCACATTGTCCTACTGGAAAAACCAGTCCTCAAGAGTTGGGGAACATTGCCTGAGCAGAAGGAAATCAACTGTTTTTCTAGGATAACCTTATATGCGGTTTGATTCATACATCCTTCGCAAAGATTAACCTACCCAATTCCAGCACTATTTTTTGAGTGCTAGGCAGCTTACACTATAATTCACCCCCCATAGTCCTCAATATACTATAATGCACTCCTCCCTCATAGTCCTCCATACAGTATAATGCACTCCCCCATAGTCCTCTATACAGTATAATGAGCTCCCCCATTGTCATCGTTACAGTATAATGCACTCCCCCCCATAGTCCTGCATATAGTATAATGCACTCCCCCATAGTCCTCAATATAGTATAATGCAGTGCATAGTGCTCCATATAGGATAATGCACTCCGCATAGTCCTCCATATAGTATAATGCACCCCCCATGGTCCTCCATATAGCATAATTCAGTCCAAAAGTCCCCCATATAGTATAATGACTCACGTAGTCCTCTATATAGTATAATGCATCCTCATAGTACTCCATACAGTATAATGCACCCCCCATAGTATAATCCACCTCCATATATAATGCACTGTCCATAATCACTTCATGTTAGTGTAATAGACAGCCCATATCCTTTATATAATGCACAGCCCATAATCATCCATGTAGTAGTATGGCCAACGTGTACTGATTTAAACAAAAAAACAAAACTCACCTCTCCTCGATCTCCCGCTGCTCTGTTCTCGGCAGGGAGCATACTGAAGCTGTATCTGCAATGCCAATACAGTTGAAAGTGCGATGCTGGCAGGGAGGCACGGTGTCTGAGCTGGCCCCCCATGACTCACAGGCCCCATAGCAGCCGTGTGGTTTGTCGCCATTGGCGGCACGCCACTGGCTTTGCTGTACTGTAAAAATATTGCAGCCCTGTCTGCCTGAGAAATGGAAGCTGAAGCTGAGAGGACCCTGCAGATGTGTCAGGTATAATCACACACAGCTCTGCAGGGAGATCAGAAAGCGGCCATCACATATTCCACTGGTAATTCTTCATGTAAAATCTCTGGAGGCAGAGTTATCTTCCAGGCATTGACATTCCCAGAGCCTGGAAGAGGTAACTTATATAAAGTGATAAAAGCTGATTTATCCTCATCAAGGAATCTGATGAGACACACAGGTACCACTCTCCTCAGCAGTCTATAACCTGTATACCCATATTAATAGCTTAGATTATTACCACATTTGACCAGATTCCCTTTATAAAGGTTGTATCAGAGTATGCCGTTTTTACTAGTAAAAGGTGAAACGAATACTGGAAAATAGGACAATTTTCTATAACTCAAAAAAATATAAAAGTATATAAATCTATATATTTGCTGACACGGTGTTCATCACGTGGCAATTATGCAGTTAAAGTAATGCTAGCCCCTGAAGTCACCTTGATTGAGATAGGTTAGGGTCTCTTCGTGAAGCTTCACAGCGGGGGAGGTAGCCGTACACAGCACGTACTGGAAAGGAAGGATCTTGTTTTCATTCTCTGAAGGCAGACTTGACTCTTCTTGCTTGAAGATAGGCAGGGCGAGTACATCACTGGAAGAAAGCAGACAAGATGACTGTAGAGCAAGTGATCACTGAAGATACAGGAAAACCGCACACATGTCAGGGGTAAGGAAGCGGTCAGACCTTTCTAAGACAGGTAACTGGACCTCCGCAGAACTGGAGTTAGCCAGCCCCGGCGCTTATCAACTGGGAAAGTTACAGCTGTAATGGGGGAAGGTGGTAAAAAAAAAAAAAAAAAAACCACTGTACATAGCTTTATGGCTACAGCCACACATCAGTTTTATGTCCATGTTACATCAGGTTTTTTTCAGCCATTTGTGAAAAAACTGAAGCGGATAAACTGTGTGAAGTTTATCCATTGACTATTAATGGTTCAGTTAAAATAGAATGACAAACAGAAAACTGAAGGCCACAGTATGTCTTTCATGATTCATCTGTTTTTAGACAAATTCCAATAGACTTTAATAGCTGATCCAATCTGATCCGCAATATGGATGAGAATAGGACATGCTCTGTCTCAGGCTGCCGTCACACGATCAGTATTTGGTCAGTATTTTACATCAGTATTTGTAAGCCAAAACCAGGAGTGGGTGATAAATGCAGAAGTGGTGCATATGTTTCTAGTATACTTTTCCTCTAATTGTTCCACTCCTGGTTTTGGCTTACAAATACTGATGTAAAATACTGACCAAATACTGATAGTGTGACGGCAGCCTCACAGTCCAAAGACACATCCATTTTTAAAAGGGAAGTGTGTATGGAGCAATGAAACCCTATGGGTCAGTGTGTTGTCTGGGAAAAGAAAACTGGACAGCAGTTGGGTACAATAGAAGTGTGAATGTAGCCTTAAAAATACCAATCCAAGAACAAAGAAGATTAGCAAATTGCAAACTTTTTTTTTTTTTTTTTAATTAAACCCAAGATTTTTTAGTTGCATTCGTAGTTTTCTCTTGGGAAGTAATCGGCCTCCATACAAATACTCATCACTGAGGTATAGGCCCACATTACAATGAAGCCGGGATCACACGCATGCATGGCGATGTGCGGCCAGAACTTCGCCTCACAAGCTTATGTCCTAGTACGGCTCTTTAGGCTGGATTCACACGTCCATGTAACATGGTACAATACAGCCTGGCCACAGGTCCCCTAACCTGGAATCTACAGCCAGCTGATAGAAGTATGAGAACTACTTGTAGGGTCAGCCATGTGGCATTTTACATACATCATGGTACCTGCTACATTAACTCATAAGGCCCTATTGGGTCTTTATAACAGGTAACTTTTGGAATGCCCCCATACACAATAGACCACCATTGTCTGAACCCACCAACATCGGGTTTGGACAACAGTCTAATGTTTATGGAGGAGCCACCTGACTCTTCCCCGGAAGATGATTGGGGGAGGAATAAATATTCTGCATATCCGATTTTGCATTGCTGATCTTTTTGCACTTTAAGAGATAACCCACCACCTACAAGCCCCAAATGCTCAAGAACTGCCCTGAAGCACCTGGATCCTTCATGAGCATTTGCACATGGAGGGGCTGGGTGCTTCTGCCCGCTGACTAGCGCTTCAGACCAGTCTTTTGAGGAATCTCAGGACCAGGACACAGTTTTGAAGGAAAAAATAAATAAGAATGGGGTGAGGATATAAGAGGAGGGATGTACTAAATTTGACATAACACGTTATGCAAGTGCACTTAAGAATAGATGTGCCGTGGTACACACAGAACGTCATGCTGGCCGCTGTTCATGGCGCGGCTTGATACCCCACAATGAGAGCCTTTCAAACAAAAAGATATTACATTTGTCTGCAACTGCATGGAGTTGCCCTAGCGAATTGTGCCGCCAAAACTAAACAAAAGATCAATCAGAACAAACCGTGTGTGACTGGCCGGCTATTAGCGAGGCGGCCCACACCAAGACGCAGATCTGCATGGAAAGAACTTTGAGCTTTGAAGATGTAGCTGCGGGCAGATGATAAATGAGAGTGGAACAGATGCAAATTGTCCATGTCCAACAACAAAAACACAAATATCCAGCAAGACACAGGAGCCGCCATTAAACTCTCATCCTACCACTCATCTGCCAGACAACGGAACAAATCTCTGTGCTCGGGATCTGTAGAACAGGCTCCGTCTGCAGCGCAGCAGGCTATGGTTCACCAAACATACTACCATCAAAATATATTGCACGGTCAACAGGTTTTGTTTTACCATTGCAGCCTTATAGGGGACCCTAGGACTATAAAGTGGGACACGTCACAGCTTTTTGTTAGAAGTATATGTCCGGAGTTTCTTCTGGTGTAGATCACCAACATATGCCCTTATAAATGAGAACAGAGCTGCAAAGCCCATATAAATATAAAATAAAGTTGGCCGAACCAGCCATTATGAGAGTAGCAGCTAATTTTATGTGTATGGTGGTATTATGGTTGCCCTGACTATCCTTATAGAGGAGTGTTCCTCAACGCCAAATCCAAAGGCCCTCGACAGATCATGTTTTCAAGATTTCTTTAGCATAGCACAGGTATCACTCCATCCTCCTCAACACATTTGCTGGGGGCCTCGAGACCAGGAGCTGAGGATCACATGTAAAGCGCCATGGAATAAATGGCGCTATAACAATAAATAATAATAATAACTCAGCTATAGATATAGATAACGACATTGCAAAGAAGGCATGAGCATACATTTAAGAGGTGTTACATTTCATGGCAACCCTGCCTGTGATAATGAACCAACTGAACAGAGATTTATTAAAAAAAAAAAAAAAAAAAAAAAAAAAAAGTGTACTAGTCCAAAAGTACACTTTTTTTAAACACAGATTATGATCTGAAAATTAAAAAAAACATTTTTTTAAAAACGGCAAGGTTGAGAACCTTTGGTGCAATTTGATGGTCCCGAGGTCTGCAGTCTGACATTGCTGCCAACATTGCACACAGACATTGGCAACTCCACAGCAGACAGTGCAAGGCCTCATGGAGGGTCATCCAAATCTGTTATTTAGCTGATAACACAGACTGGTTCACTGCAGGAAACTCATCTGCAGCCCCTGTTATTTTATAACAGTCTGAACTAAGCAACTAATGATCAGAGAAAAATCTCTGCATTCCCCATCTACAAGGTGAGCAGCAGGAGAAGCTACAATGGCCGAGGAACATGAATGCAGATCAATAAGGGTGATTTCACATTGTGTTTAGGCACCCGTTCAGTGGCCCCATCAGGGCTTACGTCTGAACCCCACGAAAAAACGGGATTCGGATGTATGCGCCAACTGGGCCATAGACTTTTCCTGTCAACAGAGCGAACGTGTGCTCTGCCGTGCATAATTTTTGGGCATATACGCCTACTGGAGGCGAACACCCAGACTGAGTCTACTACATCTGAGCATCCGCCTAAAGTAGGCGAATAACACTCAAAAGTAGATGGCAGAGGGCACGTTCACTCTGTCGGCACAATTATAGTCTATTGCCCCCTCGATGCGTAGGTCAGAATCTCGTTTTTCAGGGGGATCGGTCATAAGCCCCCGGAGGGGCCACTGAACGGGTGCCTAAACACAATGTTAAATCACCCTAAGCCCCACATTAGTGACTTCAAAAAGGTACCAGGTAGAGATGGGTCATTCACCCCGAATAGCCAAATGTGACTGAAGTACGTTCCTCCAAACATGAATGTGCACATCTGGGCGTTAGTCACCGGACTGCCTCGAAACACACAACTGGAAGTACAAGTGGCACAACTGGTGTACGTACGTCACGTACCAAAAGCAATTGCATCTGTGTTGCAAACTTTGTGAGTGTGATTCAAGCATTTCTATGAAAGCATCTGTGGTGTAATCGTTAATAAAACTCAAGCAGACATGTAGCCAAAGAACAAAAAGCATCCCAACCTGTAATAAGGCTAGGTTCACATTGCGTTAATGTGTGCACACTAACGGACAGCGTTGCACGGCGAAAATGTCGCAATTAACGCCGTGCAACGGGTCCGTTAGCGTGCCCATTGACAGCAATGTAAATTTCTCCTGCAGCGCATCACTAGCGCGTGCCTTTTTCGGCTCGCGCTAGTGATGTGCCGTTCTTCTGTGACGCGCCTCGGACGCTGCTTGCAGCGTCCGCGGCGCGCCCGAGGTCCGTTCCCCGCTCTCGCAGATCAGGGATCTGCGAGAGTGGGGACGTTAACGCGACCCCAAACACGGCCCCTAAATAAACATTGCGTTAGCGCAATCCGCTAGCGCTAGCGCTAAACGGATTGCCCTAACGCAATGTGAACCTAGTTAAACACAAAAAAGAAAGGCTCCTCTGTAAAAACCTTCAATCATGCCAGGACATTATCAGAGCGCCATACACCGACACCCACCAATCGATAGATGAAGAGGTCATATCCCCTTTACTGTAGAGTCTGTAGTCAGTATCTCCTATTCGGCCCAATGAGACTGCATGAGAAGGAAACTGCAGAATCTCACCTAATCAACTGGAACCATGTTGATAAGTTTGGGAACTAGAATAAATTGAGAGATCAATAAAAAAGACCAGATATGGCCAATTCAAAGGAACGTGGATTTCCCCGATGCTCAGATATTAAGGACTTGCACAAGGCCAACAGCTATTAAAGACTACATTCCTCTCTACCTGCATCTAATCACCAGGATGAATTGTTGATGCAGGATAAAAACCAACAAAGTATAGACGCAACCTGCGTAGCACGGACCTGCGCACATTTGGGACACAGATCCTTTATCAGCCGCTGTAATGAGTGTCCGGATCGTATAATGCAGTGGAAGCCTAATGGTGTGTTCACTTGGTGAATTTGTAGGACTTGTGTGTTTTTATTGAGAGGGTGCGGAGGGGAAAAAAATACAGTTAACCCCATTCCCCAACATTGGACATATCCATACCCTATGGTCGACTGGTACTTACCGACCTATGACGTATGTGTACGTCATGGCGATTTTGCATGCACAGAGGATGTGAGCGTGATTGTCGCTGGGTGTCAGCTGACACCCGGCACTTTAACCCACTAATTAGTACGATCGATATCAATCGCAGGGGTCTGGAAAAGAGAAATCTCTCCTCGCCCTCCCTAAAAGAAATTCATCAAATTCTGTGCTCCCAAATCCAAAATGCCCCCCCTCCCTTCTGAGCCCCATTTAGAGTCCACATGTTTGGCATTCCTGTAGTGATGAGAGACCGCCTAATTTACGGCGTGTGCATGTCACCAGAAGCAAAAGCTAGGCATAACATACTGGTCACTACAATGTACTGGTCACTACAACGGCGGTTTGCAATTTTCACTCAGCAACATCCACTGCTGCCTGTTTCTGGAAAACAACCATGGAGTCAAAATCGTCACTACACCTGTAGATAAAATACCCAAAGGGGCATAACTTCCAAAATGGGGTCACTTGGGGGGGGGGGGGGGATTCTGCTCATTTAGCACTTAACATTTGGGTTTTAACCTTTGGGTTTTTCCATTCTGTTTGCATCACGTGCATATAAAGGTGTGGCCTGCCTTTCCTTGAACTGGGCATTATATTGATGTGCTCTTGCATGGCTGTGTGTGCACTAGCTGGACCAGTCCTTCTCAGCCCTTATCCACATGCATGCCACTTGACAAACGCTAAGGTTTTGGTATTATGCAAATTGCCTCTTCTGAGAAAAAGAGGACTTAAACTCTACAGCGCCACCTATTGGAAGTAGCGATCCTACAAGTCACAATCAACCCTTTAACGAGTCGTGCAATATGACTTAGGATAAAAGCCAAATCAGTATCTCAATTCGCAGACACGGTGTTTCGGGCTGTTGGCCCTCGTCAGTGCGAAGCATGAGAACTGATTTGGCTAGGTGAGAGGCTCTGGACATGGGGTCTAAGGGGTATCGTTTCTCCTTATGGAGAGTGACATACCATCTCTGGCTTGTCAATGTAAGGAGGCTTATTTGCCGTACAATGCTCCTCTGGGAATTTAAATATGCAAATTGCCTCTTCTGAGAAAAAGAGGACTTAAACTCTACAGCGCCACCTATTGGAAGTAGCGATCCTACAAGTCACAATTGGTATTAGAATTAGGACTGTCCCAATTACGGTCACCGTGAAGTGGTGGGATGGCTTTTGCATTTTTTAGATTAAAAAAAATAAATAAATCATGTTAACTAAGTACCGTATATTATTTTCATGCACTATGCTGTTTATTTACTGCAGGGTATTTCGTCATTATGTTTCTGTCTTTGTCTTTTCAGTGGCTAGTGTGAACATGTGCTTACACGCTGCATTCACAGCAGTCTATACCTCTCTGGGGGTATGAACATAAGGATGAATGACCTCGGGGAGATCAAAACATCCAACACCGCGGAGACACCATCACGTGTTTCTTAACGCAGTGATCCAGAACACTGCCCCCATCCCTTATGGGAAATATGCAAATGCATGTAGAAAAGCTGCGGAAACACCATCACGTGTTTCTCAACGCAAGCAATGAATAGCCAGGCCTTTCACCGGGAAGGAACAACCACGGGAAGGGCAGCATCCAATAAAGGAAAACCACCTATGCCAAAACATGGTATCCATCCACAGACAGCTGTTTCAGGGTATTTGCCCCTCATCAGTGTGGAGTAGGAAACTGGCTATTAGGAGCAGTGCCTAGTGAAAAGACTATAAACATAAGGATGAATGACCTCGGGGAGATGAAAACATCCAACACCGCGGAGACACCATCACGTGTTTCTCAACGCAGTGATCCAGAACACTGCCCCCATCCCTTAAAGGGACTCTGTCACCCCCCTCCAGCCGTTAGAAACTAAAAGAGCCACCTTGTGCAGCAGTAATGCTGCATTCTGACAAGGTGGCTCTTTTAGTTACTGGTGCAGTCAAAGCAGAAATAAAGCGTTTTATAATTTCGCAAAAATACCTGTCTTTAGCCCTGGAGGCAGGTCTTAACCCCCCTGCTGCACACGCCACACTGCCGTCACTCAAGGCTTCTTCAGCGCGGGGCGCCGCCCCCTCCGCGCTGGTTTCAAATCAAATCCGGTGCCTGCGCTGTTTTGTTCTGCCTGGGGCAGGCGCAGTGAGCGCTGCCCGTCTGACCTCAGATGCAGTCTCGTAGACTGCGCCTGTGCGGCCACCCAGCTTGTGAATCCCAGCCCCGGAGTGTGTTATGCATTATGCACAGTGCGGGGCTATTAAGTGACACTGGTCAGCACTGTACTGGTCATGGAGGTGCAAACAGCCTTCGTGGGTGAAGGGATTAATAGACTGTTGGCATGAAGAACAAATTTAACCCACAGGCAGAATTAGGGGTCCTAAATTTAGACAGCATTTAACCTCCTAAATGAGAAAGGCAGAACTGCACTAAATCTACCATAGTGGTACACAGCGCATGATTAATTTGGTGCATCTTGCTGGACCTGTCCAAATCAGGTTTCATTTTTTCTTTGCATAATATGTATGCAGTTGGAATTAGCAATAGAAACAGCCTGTGTGATAGGGATTTAACCTCTGGAACTCTTCAATCCCAGTGATTTTCAGACTTTTTTCATGGCACATTATAATTTATGATCATGGTAAATTTAGGTTGAAATGTTTTGTGTTTATTTACAAAAAAATTATCAGAAATTTGAGGAAAAAGTGAAAAAATTTGCAAATTTCAAACTTTGAATGATTATCCTTTCAATCCAGATAGTCATACCACAGAAAAACATTAATAAATAACATTTCCCACGTGTCTTCTTTAAATCAGCACAATTTCTAAAATGTTATTTTATTTTGTTAGCATTTTAGGAGGTTTAAAAATGGAGCAGCAATTTTTCATTTTTTCAAGGAAAGTTACAAAATGTATTTCTTTAGGGAGCTGTTTGAATAAACTTTGGGGATCCTATATATTGGAAACCCCCAGAAAATTCTACCATTTTAAAAACAGCACCCTGACATATTGAAAACTGCAGTCAGGTAGTTTATTAACCCTTGTAGCAATTTTCAGGAATTCATGCAAAGTGACATGTCAGGAAGGAAAAAGTGTATTTTCTCCACCTAAATGCTGCTAACTTCTGAACAGGTTACTAGAGCTGGCAGACTCTAAGACTGGGTTCACATACCGTTTCAGCAGTCCATGAGACGAACTGCGTTACACCGCGGCATAACACAGTCCGATAACGCTGCCATTTAGCTCTATTTAAGGCGCATTGCTAGCGCACGCCCATATGGGCATGCGCTAGCGATGTGCAGTCATTGAGTGACGGACCCTGGGACGCGGGCTGCAGCGTTTCCGGGTCCGTCACTGTTAGCGCAGATAGAGCATCTGCTAGCTCTCTATCTGCGCTAGCGCGATGGATTGTCGGCACTTGCATTAACGCATGTGTTGAACGGGCTGCTGTAAACGCAATGTGAACCTAGCCTAAGGCCGCTATTTGGCCGTGAATTGCCATGGCAAACATCAGGACCACACAATCATGATCTGAGGGCACCAAATGGGATAAAGAGGGATCCCTCACACTCTTAACCATTTACATGATGTAGTCACTACTGACAGCAGCATCTAAGGGGTTAAACAGATTTGGACGGTGCAAACACTGATCGTGGCTTATGCTGCAAATTGTCAGCTATAGTGGACAGCCGACAGCTGCTGGATTGTCACCTGTATGGGGAGGCTATTCTCTTATCTCACGTCAGTAAAAAGACGTATTGGCGGTCATTAAGGGGTTAAACAAGTGTTGACTCAATCCAGTGGTCTCCAATGGACTAAAAGTGATGTTTTATAACCCAGGGAAATATCTTTTATGGTCCAGTGGAGACCATCAGAGCGGGAAAGCTAAAATATAGTTTCCTTTCTTTTATCAAGATGACTTTGCGCTATATGCCAGGAAACCCATATAGAACACTACAATAGAAACCGCTCAGTGGCCACAAGGACTTCTATTCTCTGAAACATCAATGAATAGGGAACTGTAGTTTTCCTGAATGTTGATGAAGTGGGACCCCCACCCACACAAATATGTATTTGATACACTGCCGAATTTGCAAGTTTTCCCACCTACAAAGAAAAGAGAGATCTGTCATTTTTTTTTATCATAGGTACATTTCAATTTTGAGAGACAGAATCTAAAAAAAAAAAAAATCCAGAAAAAGCACATTGCATGATTTTTAAATCATTAATTTGCATTTAATTGCATGAAGTATTTGATACAATAGAAAACCAGAACCTATTATTTGGTACAGAAACCTTAGATTGCAATTACAGAGATCAGATATTTCCTGTAGTTCTTGTCCAAGTTTGCCCACACTGCAGCAGGGATTTGGCCCACTCCTCCATACAGATGTTCTCCAGATCTCTCAGGTTTCAATGCTGTTGATGGATAACATTGAGTTTCAGCTCCCTCCAAAGATTTTTTTTATTGGTTCAGGTCTAGAGACTGGCTAGGCCACTCCAGGACCTTGAAATGCTACTTACAGAGCCACTCCTTCGTTGCCCCGGCTGCCCCGTTTTTCTGGTCATTCTCGTGCTGGGAAGACCCAACCACGACCCATGTTCAATGCTCTCGTTGAAGCAAGGAGGTTGTTGGCCAAAATCTTGAGATACTTGACCTCATCCATCCTTTCCCTTTCTCAAAATCATCCTTACTCCACAAGGTGGGATCTTGCATGGAGCCCCAGAACGAGGAAGTTTGACATTCATCTTGTGTTTCTTCCATTTTCTAATAATCGTGCCAACAGTTGTTGCCTTCTCACCACGCTGCTTGCCTATTGTCCTGTAACCCATCCCAGCCTTGTGCAGGTCTACAATTTTGTCCTTGGTGTCCTTAGACAGCTCTTTGGTCTTGGCCATGGTGGAGAGGTTGGAGTATGATTGAGTGTGTGGCAGGTGTCTTTTATACAGGTAACGAGTTCAAACAGGTGCAATTAATACAGATAATGAGTGCAGAGTAGGAGGGCTTCTTAAAGAAATACTAACAGGTCTGTGAGAGCCAGAATTCTTGCTGGTTGGTAGGTGATTAAATACTTATTTCATGCAGTAAAACATAATTACTAAAAAAAAAAAAAAAACCCACTGTTGTTATAGCATATACTGTAAGATCAGAATACTCTCAAACTGTATTGTGGCTTAGAGAGTGGTACAATATAAAGCTAGACTTACGGTACATTAGACGGCTGTTGGAAGAATTATTGCATTGGGGGTCAAAAAATGGACATGCCATCTTCCCCGACGATCGGTTGGTCGGAACTCCCACGCTACATTGTCAGCCAAACCAGTCAATTTCATCCAACTTTTGGTAAGGCAACCATATACATTAGACTATGTGACCCCATACACATAAGATTAACCCCTTTCTGCCATCGGATGGAATAGTACGTCCTATGGCACAACCCCCGCTTTGATGCGGGCTCCGGCGGTGAGCCCTCATCAAAGCTGGGACATGTCAGCTGTTTTCAACAGCTGACATGTGCCCGCAATAGGCGCGGGCGGAATCGCGATCCACCCGCACCTATTAACTAGTTAAATGCCGCTGTCAAAATCTGAGAGCGCACAAGAAACGGTAAAGAGAGGGGCGCAATAGCGCAGTTTACTGTACGGTAACATTCTCACCTTTACACGTTGTGAGTATGCACAACACGTATAGCAAGTATGATATGAGGGCTGCAGATGGCACCGGAATCAGGCAAGGGAATCAGAGTTCAGAAGAGTTGCATACCTTATGCAGGGCTATACAACTACACGTTTCGTGGACGTCCTTGTCCACTTCCTCAGGCACATAGCCAATCCATAATAGGGGTTGTAGTTGTGATAGATAGCCACCTCCAATAGTTTGATGGCTTATCAAACAGATTATCAGCAGCAGCTTTATGCTGGGACAGTCTTTTCTATGATTGAATAATACATATGCTTTAATATAGTAAAGCATAGGATTTGCTGGAACACGGTTATCCGGCATTGTAATGAATAATTATCAGACAGTATTCCAGGATAAGGTGCTTTTTTGTTAAGCACTATTGTGCAAAAGTTTGTGGAAAAATGCTGCAAAGTCTATTTGTATCAGTTAAAAAAATGCAAAGTGATCAAACAATTCAGAAATCTAGATCAAAATTTGGTGTTACCACCCTTTGCCTTCGCAACAGCATCAACTCTTCTAGGTAAACTTGCACACAGTTTTTGAAGGAACTCGGCAGGTAAGTTGTTCAAACATCATGGGGAACTAACCACAGATCTTGTATGGATGTAGATTTGAGTAAATCCTTCTGTCTCTTCATACAATCCCACATAGTCGATGATGTTGACATCTACTGATCAGAGAAGACTGGCAATCATGCAATACCATCCGGGAGGCATCAGAGTCGTTCCACCTTAATTCTTCAGCGGGACAACAACCCCAAACAGTCAAATTCATTAAAGGTAAGGTACCGCGTTTGTAGATCATTAATAAAAAACTGTAACGTAGCATAACATGCTGCTATAACCAAGTTTTAAATGCATGTGAAACAGATTTCGTGTGTTATATGTGTTTAAAGAAGGAACTGGGGGCTGACATCTTGGTTTTGCAGCAGTAGCAGGGCACTAACAGTGTCATTTTACAGCACCCCATGGACATAGGAGATAATAGACCGGCGCTGACCCTATCTAACATTGAAGAGGCATTAGCAGTGAGCTGGGCACGCCTCTGTGGGCTGCACAACTCACTGCTGTAGGTGTGACTAGCAGCCATTTTATTATAGCCCAGTGCTCTCTGCCCAGATACACTTACTCTCTATCACAGGAGCTCCATTCCCAGCCTGCAGAGAGAGGTGACACCTGACATCTCTCTCAGCCATACAATGTATCTCTCCCCTCCCTCCACAATGCCTGGCCATTCACTGCAGACCTGGAGCTCCTTCTTATCTTACTGAGGGATGAGTCACAGACCGCTCTGCACAGACAATGCTGCTCCATACACACCACATAAACTAACTGTGCTTCTGATGCAGTAACTGCTGGTGATAGCAGGTCACAGGGCAGTCACACACAAAATGGCTCTGCCCTGTGATGCTGCTCTTCATTCTGCCCCAGGGATATTAGACCACCCAAAAGGGGAGGGAAATGCTGATGTCAGCAGTTACTGCCCAGATTTTCCAGCTAACAGTAAAGCTGGTAAGTCTTACTATAGCTGCTTGAGGTCTAAAACGGAAAATGCTCCCGCTAGTGGTCAATATATATATTTGTAAGAAAATATATAATATTTTTCATATAGAAATGTTTGCAAGCAGTGCAAACATTGCATTAATACATTTTATTTACTATTTTAAGCTTAATTTCACAAAAAAAAAAACTACAATAAAACTGGTGGCACCTTCCCTTTAAAGGAAACCTATCACCAGTTTTTTTTGTGTATGAACAAATACCACCGCCTTCATCAGCGCTTGTGCTGCATTCCACAAAGTTGTATATTATCCAAGCTCCCCCAGTATAACTACCAAAAAAACTGTAAGCAAACCCAGATGGCCCAGTCCAATGGGCATCTAGTCATTGCTGCAGCATCTGTCCATCCATCGCCGTCCTCCCGCTTTGATCGATGTGAATGACATGTCCTCCGCACAGCCAAACAAAATCTCGCGCCTGCACAGGGACATCACCAGCTCATGCAGGTGCACTTTGCGCAGTTATGTTTTATGCTCTGCCCGCAGTGGGGAAGAGTAAAGTGCACCTGCGCAAGCCAGCGATGTCCCTGTTTAGATGATAGATTTTGTTCAGCTTTGTAGATGACTCAGAACACATAAAAGCCGGGGGATGGCGATTAGCGGCACAGAAAAGTGACACGCCGCAGCAATGACGCCTTTCGGACCGGATCGTTTAGATTTGCCTTCAGTGTGGGAGCAATTCAAAAGGTTTTTTGGGGGTCACACAGGGAGAGTCAGGAGAAAATATACAACTTTGTGGAATGCAGCACATGCGTGAGTAAGGTGGTGGTATTTGTTCATACAAGAAAAACCTGGTGACAGGTTTCCTTTGAGAACCATCTTAAGCATAAAGAAAAACAATAAGTCCTGGAAGTGATGATATGACCCCGCCGAGCCCTCATCTCAAGAGTCCGTGTGGGATTATATGAGAAGACAAAGATTTGCCAAGCTTCCATCCACAAATCTGGGGTTAGTTCGCCAACACATTAGGAACAACCTTTCTACCGAGTTAAGTCAAAATTTCTGAGCAAGTGCACCTAGAAGAATTGATGCTGTTTTGAAGGTCAAAATGATGGTCACAGCAAATATTGATATCATTTAGATTTATTTATTCGCTCGCTCCATTTTGTTATTTGAAGAAAAATAAATAAAAGCAAACTTTTTTTTTTTTGTAAACATTCTCACTTTTTAGCATTTTTTCCCACACCTAAAACTTTTGTACAGTACTGTAAATATCAGCATCACAATTTAAGCTACACAGACTGGTTTTTGTCTCCAATCTATAGATTCCGGAGTATTCCCCACCTGACAAAGGCTCAGAATTGGAGACCGAATTGTTATGTTGATATCTATGATAAAAGGAGCGTCTTAATCTTGGAGGATCATCCATTCAAAGGCCGGATAGAAACCCTTTTTTTTTTTTTTTTTTTTACTTTCATTTATGGAAGCACAAGCTACTCCATGGCTCACATACAACATTTCTTTCCCCAGCACTACACTTTTGTTTTACAAAATACAGTTTGTTTAAAAACAAAGAAATGCAAAATGTCTAACCGGAGTAACAAGTCTGAATGTTCCAGATGGCTGACACGACATGGAAGGAACATCTGTACCGTAAACAGAAAATTGACAACAAGAACCAAAACAAGCGATTGTTTCCATAACACACCTGATGAAATCACACTATGTAGATATGCGCTAAGGAAAGCTTTCTCGCCATCAGAAAGGTCTACATAGTCTGGTCCAATGGACGGCTCGATAAGCTGGCTCCACAATTTACAGTTGGATATTCACATGAGATGCAAGAAATAGTTACTAAAACCAGCACATGGGCTGATGGCACAATTTGACCCCAATGGGTACAATTTTATACAGGCTTAGTACCCTTATGGAGGTTTGGGAAAACTGCTGCCAGATGGTCTGGTGCCACTTATCTCCAGAGAAGGCTATCCCAGCCCCCACATACAGACTGTTATCTTTCTATTAGATTGAAAATGTGTGTGTTGTCCTCCTGCTGAACATACACAAAGTCCTTGAAGACTTGCTGTCCTTTTCACCCTCAAATTTAAAGCCCTGCAGAATATGATGGCGCAATGTAACATTATTATTGTCCCCTTTATGAGGACACATTAGACCATTACCAAGAATGTATGCATTTCTAGTAATTTCTCGTATGATTTTTAGAAAAATTAGTCTTCCAGGTAATTTTTCAAAGACATACTGACATCATTCACCAGTGTCAGAGCTGCCAAAGTTCTGCACAACTTCCCTTATACGGTAAGTTGAATAATCAATCACTGGAATAATGATAAGCTGAAATACAAGCACGTAGGACATAAGTGAACATACTCTTAATATCAATAGCCAATATGGGTCCAAATCCAAAACATAACATGCTGTCTAAACTGATCTAACGGTAGAGTCATTAAAAAGATCTATCAAGTGCGTCACTAAAGCTTGAGTCAAAGCCTCCTCTTTTCTCGCACTCCTATTGGGGTCATACATGCTAGAAAGAAAAAACAGTGTATACAACAGATGCCCCCCAACACCTGGCAAATACAACAGCAAACCATTACCTAAGATGCAGCAAGGGTAAAATCTGATTCATGTCCTAAATACAGAGCTGAACGGTCACTAATATCTCTAGGATATTAAAGTGTTTTTGCCATAAGAATGAAAAAAATGCAAAAGTACAACTTCAGTATTCCTAGACCAGAGAATAAAACAAATGTATTAGCACACTAGCCAGTTACCGACAAACTACACATCCACCATTGTCTTAGGTCGATTCAGCAATGTTGCACTGGCCTTCACAATCGCCACATCCAAGCACCCTGCGACTTCATCTGAAGCCACATCAGGACTCTGGCAGCTCCAGGATCTGATGGACAACGCTTCACCAAAACAATGGAGTCCACATCCGAGGATACGCTGGCCTGCGTCTGGACACAGCCTGATAACCGCTTAAGGTACCTTCACACTAAACAACTTTCCAACGAGAACGACAACGATCCGTGACGTTGCAGCGTCCTGGATAGCGATCTCGTTGTGTTTGACACGCAGCAGCGATCTGGATCCCGCTGTTATATCGCTGGTCGGAGCTAGAAGTCCAGAACTTTATTTGGTCGTCAGATCGGCGTGTATCGGCGTGTTTGACAGCAAAAGCAACGATACCAGCAATGTTTCTTCATGGAGCGAACAACCAGCGAGAACGATAAGTACGTCACTGGATCGCTCCTGCATCGTTCTGCTGTTGCCGGTGTCTGACGTCTCCTAGCGACCTAAACAGCGACGCTGCAGCGATCGGCTCGTTGTTTATATCGCTGCAGCGTCGCTTAATGTGACGGTACCTTTAGACATCTGCTGTCTCACCAATGGACACCACTCTGAACATCTGAAATGTGTAGATAACACTTGGCTAGATACTGTCTTATTGTCATACATACAGAGCAAACAGAATTTAAAAAAAAAAGTTCACATGTGAATCTCACCGATACACAGACCGAACTGGCTGCAGCACCGAATTGTAGACCTACAGCAACTGAAGAACCACAACTTCCAGCATACCGTGAAAGACATCAATTTGTAGAAAAGGTGGCGCTCTACACTGTGGTCTGCTCATTCTTTAAAGAAACAGGACAGCTGCATCAGTTACATCCATTCCATCTCCTATAATGGAAGCCAACCTGCTATATCGGGCCCCCGACTTGTCTAACGATATATCTGCTGCAACACATCACACGTTGAAAAAAAAAAAAAAAATTGGAGCAAAAAAAAAAAAAAAAAAAAAAGAAGTATGAAATGGCCTCAAAAAGATACTACAGTTATTAATAGGTTAGGTGCTCAATGACCTTCACTCAGTCTTCAGGTTGATGAGGGTGGGCACGGGCAATTATGAAAGTGACGACTGCACATATTTTTCTAGGCCATGAGCAAGCATAGCTATTAATTACAGTCTGATGAGCACTTCACAGATGGGGACAGTCATCCGAATGCAGAACGGATAATAATAAACTTCCATAGTAACGAAGACCAATGTATGGAATGCATAAGGGTTGTGTGTTCTCTAGGATCCATCCAGCGCCCCCCCACATAATCACCTCGGCAAAAGATTCAGGATCTGCAGAAGCCAACAGATGCCTCAAGACGTTCTACTGTTAATTCTACCAAGAAAGCGCTCTCAGATGGAAACCACTGGTATGACAAACTTTTTATGACCTAAGGGAGCCTTGGCCCCGGCTACAGAAACGTCACCACAGCTGTAGTGCTGCACTGGAGCTCGGCGTTCAAAGAAAAAGTGGATCTGAACTTTCTTGTAACCAGATATACAAAGGACAATGATGGCATCACAGATCTGTGACATCACTGATCAAAGCCGATAAGGAGTTATGCTGAAATCGGAGCAACGCAAACTCCACCAGTCAGCGAGACATGGGTCGCTTCCAATTTGCTTTGTACGCACTGAAAACGTTTATGCAATGAAAAAAAACAAACAAAACTGCACTTATACATTATAGAGACCTGCGAAGCCCCCACTAATTACGGTAATAAAACATGAAGGTGATAAGGTCAATTTCACACATCCAGGTTTCATGGTCTAAGAACAGACTGGCTGGGATGTCCACACCTGCGCTAAACAGCCTCAGTTATGCCTATAAACATGATTCTTCATCCCTGTGGAATCAGGTTTCTACATGAACAATAAATAGGACAAATACAGTTTGCTATATCAATTGTTCGGGATAGTGAAAAACACGACATCCAGATGGTGACCTGCATGTGATCGCTAATTGTAGACCCTATGACTTATGGAAGGCCAATCTAGAACATGGATCAAAGCAGGACATGCTGAGATTGTCTCTATACAGGTCATTGGCCAGTGTAGAAAATACCTGTAATTACCACATTGTATGCAAATAAGAATCGATGCAGACAGAACACTGAGGTTTATGAACCAAAGAAATTATACTGAGATAAGGTAAAAAATAAATAAATACAAATAATAATATTGGGATAAAAGTTGCCTTTATTGCAAAACATAGGGCTTATGGTTGCACTAAAGGCGCTCACGGAAAATGCAAAAATTGTACAAACCATGTAAAATGGTGAATGAGTAATAAAGACACAACAACATATATCCACTAACAAATTAATAATGGAGAGTATGACCCAATAAAAAAAGTAAAAGGCGCCAACAGTAAAAAGGATCAAGAAAATGTCATTTCTGCAGGACTGTGTTGGAAATATAAGAAACAAAAGGAGACACAGGATTTTGGGGGATGCGGGTTATAGATTCAGGTAACTATATTACATAGAATAACTGCATCAATTCAGACAAAAAATTCAAAGATATCAAAATAAAGATACAAAAAGCATAAATATTTAGTCTTAGCCAGGAGCATTACAATGATCACTCCTCTCAATCTATACCAAGAATCCAAAAAATAGTGGACAATTAAATACTTTTTACCAAAAAATGAGTACAGAGTACTCACAGACCACCATACTACACAAAGTAAAATCAATAAAGTTTATTGAAAAAAACATTAGTTAAAAAATACATCATACTATGTGAGGATATATAGAAAAGGACTCAGTCTAAATTCCATACCAAGCAGCAATTATAACTATAATATTGAACATTATTGATGAAAAATATGTCTCTGTGCTAAAGCTCATAAAAAATCCTTTAAGGCAGATAAATAATATATAATACCCGGATAGATAGAGCTAAAAAACACCATAAAAAGTACAAAAAGCCATTGGAAATGTTCACTATCAATGCTTACCCATCATAAGTGCCGCTATGGGAACGCCCCGACGCGCGTTTCGCAACTCACGTGCTTTCTTTTTGACACTCCTCTTGAGAAAGCATGATGTAGTATGATGTATTTTTTAACTAATGTTTTTTTCAATAAACTTTATTGATTTTACTTTGTGTAGTATGGTGGTCTGTGAGTACTCTGTACTCATTTTTTGGTAAAAAATTCAAAGAGTTGTGTGGACTCAGATAATGTGAATATCTATCCAGGATCGTTATATAATAAAGCATATCGGACACTGTGTCCAACCTTCTTCCCAGAGCCATAACCTTTTGTATTTTTCTGTCAATATGGCCGTACGAGGACTTGTTTTTTTGTGGGACAAGTTATACTTTTGAATGACACCATTGGATTTACCATATAGTGTATACTGGAAAACGGAAAAAAAAAAAAATCCAAGTGCAGTGAAATTGCAAAAAAAAGTGCAATTCCACAAGTGTATTTTGGGTTTATTTTTTACCATGTTCACTAACTGCTAAAACTGACCTGCCATTATGAGTCTCCAGGTCATTACGAGTTCGCAGATACCAAACATGTATAGAATCTTGTTTATTTAAGTGGTAAAAAAAAAATACAGCCATTTTCTGAGACCTGTAGCGTCTCCATTATTTGGGATGTGGGGCCAGGTGAGGGGTAATTTTTTTGCGCGCTGAGCTAACGTTGTTGTGGATACCATTTTAGGTTACATACGATGTTTTGATCGCCTGTTATTGCAATGCTGCAGCGCCCAAAAAACGTAATTCTGGCATTTTGATTTTTCTCATTATCATTAAGGTACCGTCACATTAAGCGACGCTGCAGCGATAGCGACAACGATGCCGATCGCTGCAGCGTCGCTGTTTGATCGCTGGAGAGCTGTCACACAGACCGCTCTCCAGCGACCAACGATGCCGAGGTCCCCGGGTAACCAGGGTAAACATCGGGTTGCTAAGCGCAGGGCCGCGCTTAGTAACCCGATGTTTACCCTGGTTACCAGCGTAAAAGTAAAAAAAACAAACAGTACATGCTCACCTGCGCGTCTCCCAGCGTCTGCTTCCTGACACTGACTGAGCTCCGGCCCTAACAGCACAGCGGTGACGTCACCGCTGTGCTTTCACTTTCACTTTAGGGCCGGATCTCAGTCAGAGCAGGAAGCAGACGCTGGGAGACGCGCAGGTGAGCATGTACTGTTTGTTTTTTTTACTTTTACGCTGGTAACCAGGGTAAACATCGGGTTACTAAGCGCGGCCCTGCGCTTAGTAACCCGATGTTTACCCTTGTTACCAGTGTAAAACATCGCTGGTATCGTTGCTTTTGGTGTCAAACACAACGATACACGGCGATCGGACGACCAAATAAAGTTCTGGACTTTATTCAGCGACCAGCGACATCACAGCAGGATCCTGATCGCTGCTGCGTGTCAAACTAAACGATATCGCTAGCGAGGACGCTGCAACGTCACGGATCGCTAGCGATATCGTTTAGTGTGACGGTACCTTTACACCGTTTACCAATCAGATTAATTATTTTTATATTTTGATAGATCGGGCGTTTCTGAATGCAGCGATACCAAATATGTATTTTTTTAATGGTTTTATTTTGAATGGGGCAAAAGGGAGGGCGATTTCAACTTATAGTTTTAAAAACATTTTTCATTCATTTTTTACTGGCTTCAGTAGTCTCCTTAGGAGAGTTGAAGCTGTGATCATCTGACTGATTATGCCACACAGAGCTTCAGCCCTGCTATATGTAGCAAAGATTATCATTTATGAATGCCAACCACAGGGTGGTGTTCATAGCAGATCAGCAATGTCAAGCACAGGGGTCTTCTGCAGACCTCCGGTTGTCATGCCACTCCATCAGCGCCCTGCAATATGACAGGGGCGCTGATGGGTGTAGTTTGTGATGTGCTTCAGGTGCGATCATGTTAAATGCTGCTGTCAGGGATTGACAGAAGCGGGTGGATCAAATCAGCTGTCATGTGCCGGAAGAGATGCAGGATCAGCGCATGAGCCTGCATCAAAGGGTGAGACACGACCTATGCCGTATAAATACATGTCGTAGGTCATGAAGGGGTTAATAATATTCTGTTTTGTATGAAATGGTCTTAAAAGCATATGTGGTGATGATAGCAGGGAAATTGTTGCATTAAAACTTAATTTTTTTCTCTAAAATCAGGTATGGGAAACCTTTTTTTCTGCCAAAGGTCATTTGGAAATTTAAAACAAATTATGAACTGCTTTTCCAGGATTGCATCGTCGGTCTGAAGCACAGTCTACTCTCTGCAGTATGTTTTTAAATAACATACCTCAGCAGTAAGGCTTGAACACTGATACATATGTCACTGCCTGTCTTCTCAAAGTGAGAAATTCAGCAAGGCTTATGTAACCATTTATAGAACTCAAGCAATGAGAGATGCAGACTGCTGTATACACATCGCATAGGAGACACGAACTGCTGTATACACATCGCATAGGAGGCAAGATTGCTGTATACACATTGCATAGGACGCAGATTGCTGTATACACATTGCATAGGACGCAGATTGCTGTATACACATTGCATAGGACGCAGATTGCTGTATACACATCACATAGACACGGACTGCTCTTTACACATCGCATAGGAGTCATGGACTGCTGAATACATATCCTATAGGAGAAAGGAACTGCTGAATACACATCTCATAGGAGACATCGCATAGGAGACAAACTGCTGTATACACATCGCATAGGAGACACGGACTGCTGTATACATGCCATGCAATTTAATTTATATGCTTTAGGCTTTGCACACATTAAGTATTTGGTGCAGAAGTTTTTGTACCAAATTTGCATCTCTTGGCAGGAACAACACAGTGTACAATAAGTACTATGTGTGGGCTCAGAAGACAGTCGCCCATAAACATCAATGAAATTTACCACAAAAAGTAGCAGCATTCAATCAGCATATGTCTGGTGTATTATCAGCCATGTCCTAGAACCCAAAATGTCACACAGTAACTATTTTATATTAGCTCACGGGGGCACACAGGCAAATTGATCTTTCTAGAAGATTGAACAGTTGCAGGTACAATGTCCAATTTTCAGTAAATCACTCTTAAGCGATACATTCTATTTCATATATTGCCCCATGAATAGCAGGGTTGGACTAAATGTGGAAGCCTGTGACTAGACAATATGCCTATAAGCATTGCTACTGGTAATTTCAGCTTTTTGGCACGTATACCAGGGTAACTAATAATTTAAAGAGGTTGTTCAGTGAAAACAAGTTATCACCTATACTTAAGAAAGGCGATAATATACTGATCAGTGGACATCCTAATACTAAGACCAGCACCTATCAGGGAATTTTTTACCCAAATTACAAACTGGCACAGTAGGTAGGATGCCAAACCGGAGCTACATTCATTCTCTATTGGGCTGTTGAAAAACACTGAACACAGCGCCATAAGGAGTGAAAGGAGTGCAGGTCGCACATGCACACTTCCGCTCCATTCTGACTTTGTGGTTCCCTGTGGTTGAACCCAACAGGCCAACGAGAAATCACTTATTTTAACCAGAAAACCCCTTTGAATCATATCTGACCACTCTTTCAGATTACTAGTATTTAGTTTCTTCAGGACCCCTGTTTGGACCATGTATACTTGGAGCTTCTAGGTCTATATAGAAAAACACTCCTTCACCACTCACATCATACATATCTTCCAGTAGGAAGACTACACTGCTTATGTGCCAGTAATGGCAGCCAGACATACTGGTCATCCAGTGCTGTGGAGTTGAAGTTGGTGTCCATTTTTGAGGAGTTGGTATAAAATGGAGAGACTCCTAAAATATATAATAAATTGGGTAGAGTAGTACAATGCAGGATGTGCTGAATAATTTTTCATAAGAATTTGGGAAAATTAGGAAATGTCCTATAAATGTCTGTTCTGCTCCTGATCTATGGATCTTGGCTTTTAGTGGAGATGAATCTATGCTGCTCTTCATATACATGCTCTGTAGTGAGGCAGTGCTGTGGAGACGTAGTTCAGATGAATCTGTGCTGCACTATATGCACATGCTCAGTAGTGACCAGTGCTGTGAAGTCGTAGATGAGATGAATCTGTGCTACACTTTTTGTACATGCTCAGTAGTGAGGCTGTGCTGTGGAGTTGACGTTCAGATGAATCTGTGCAGCACTATATGCACATGCTCAGTAGTGATCAGTGCTGTGGAGACGTAGTTCAGATGAATCTGTGCAGCACTATATGCACATGCTCAGTAGTGATCAGTGCTGTGGAGACGTAGTTCAAATGAATCTGTGCTGCACTTTATGTCCATGCTCAGTAGTGAGGCAGTGATGTGGAGTCGGAGGTGAGATGAATCTGTGCTGCTCTTTATGTCCATGCTCAGTAATGACCAGTGCTGTGGAGACGTAGTTCAGATGAATCTGTGCTACACTATATGCACATGCTCAGTAGTGATCAGTGCTGTGAAGTCGCAGATGAGATGAATCTGTGCTACACTTTATGTACATGCTCAGTAGTGAGGCAGTGCTGTAGAGACGTAGTTCAGATGAATCTGTGCTGCACTTTATGTACGTGCTCAGTAGTGACCAGTGCTGTGGAGTCGGAGGTGAGATGAATCTGTGCTGCACTATATGCACATGCTCAGTAGTGAAGCTCCTCCAGTGCCGGAGTCAGGCTATACATCATCCCGTACTGTACAAATCTGTAATTCTTAAAGAGGTTGCCAGAGACTTAAAATTGATGTCTTATCCTTAGAATAGGACATCAATATCTGATCAGTTGGGTGACAACAACCAACACTCCCACCAATCAGCTATTCTCAGTGGCAGCCAATGTGCTCAGTTCCAGCCTCTGCAGCCAGGTAGGGCCAGGATGGTAGGGTCTACTAGGAAGAGAGGTGCCGGCTCTGTATGTCCCTTTAGGCTACTTTTATATACCCAGTAACAGTATATTTCATGCTTTTTGTGTGTTTTGGGGAGTTCCCCCTTACTAATAGCAAAGCAATAAAGGGTTAACTTACCTGGGTATTTAGTTGTCCACCTATGCCTGTAGGATGTGCAAAAAGCAAACAGTCTATGGGGCAGATTTATCAGAATTTATGAGAAGGTAAAGGGGCGATATGACTTATTACCAAGCAAGTAACTGCTGACATGGCCTTAGCGTTCTCAGGAAACATCTCATGGAGCACTCGTTCCTACAAAAGATCTTTAATCCTAAATTCTTATAAACATCTGGACAAAGCCGTAATGGCCCCTGGGAGACTCAGAAAAAGGGCCCTAGTGCAAGAATAGCAGAGGGGCCCTATGCAGTCCTATAGTTCATCATGCGCCAGTGATATGGCCAATAAAGTACACGTGGCTGTGCTGGCAGGACCATCATTCACCTGAACACCGGTCACTGCTTCACTGGTGGGTAAAGCGTAAATCTACCTTCTCTTATCTAGGTTTATGGACGTCACCTTGCAGGAGATAATAAACATATGATTGTTAGGAGTCCGACTGCTGAGACCCCTCAAACTCCCCTCTGCTAGTGGAGTGGTAGTCTGTACAGAGCCCCCTGGACAGATGGGGGTCGCGGCAGTAACCCCCTATATAACCCTTGTGGAATACGACCCGGCACCTCTGCGGAGGTGTCAGGGGTCCCTGCACTAAGGGCGCAGAGCAGTGCGCAGTGTGTGCTGCGGAACATGACCCGGCACCTCTGCGGAGGTGTCAGGGGTCCCTGCACTAAGGGCGCAGAGCAGTGCGCAGTGTGTGCTGCGGAACATGACCCGGCACCTCTGCGGAGGTGTCAGGGGACCCTGCACTAAGGGCGCAGAGCAGTGCCCAGTGTGTGCTGCGGAATATGACCCGGCACCTCTGCGGAGGTGTCAGGGGTCCCTGCACTAAGGGCACAGAGCAGTGTGTGCTGCGGAACATGACCCGGCACCTCTGCGGAGGTGTCAGGGGTCCCTGCACTGAGGGCGCAGAGCAGTGCGCAGTGTGTGCTGCGGAATATGACCCGGCACCTCTGCGGAGGTGTCAGGGGACCCTGCACTAAGGGCGCAGAGCAGTGCGCAGTGTGTGCTGTGGAACATGACCCGGCACCTCTGCGGAGGTGTCAGGGGACCCTGCACTAACGGCGCAGAGCAGTGCGCAGTGTGTGCTGCGGAATACGACCCGGCACCTCTGCGGAGGTGTCAGGGGACCCTGCACTGAGGGCGCAGAGCAGTGCGCAGTGTGTGCTGCGGAATATGACCCGGCACCTCTGCGGAGGTGTCAGGGGTCCCTGCACTAAGGGCGCAGAGCAGTGTGTGCTGTGGAACATGACCCGGCACCTCTGCGGAGGTGTCAGGGGACCCTGCACTAAGGGCGCAGAGCAGTGCGCAGTGTGTGCTGAGGAATATGACCCGGCACCTCTGCGGAGGTGTCAGGGGTCCCTGCACTAAGGGCGCAGAGCAGTGCCCAGTGTGTGCTGCGGAATATGACCCGGCACCTCTGCGGAGGTGTCAGGGGACCCTGCACTAAGGGCGCAGAGCAGTGCGCAGTGTGTGCTG
The DNA here is from genome assembly GCF_051348905.1 of Ranitomeya variabilis. Taxonomy (NCBI): domain Eukaryota; kingdom Metazoa; phylum Chordata; class Amphibia; order Anura; family Dendrobatidae; genus Ranitomeya; species Ranitomeya variabilis. The sequence goes on from NC_135234.1 coordinate 658,299,261, forward strand.
AGGAATATGACCCGGCACCTCTGCGGAGGTGTCAGGGGTCCCTGCACTAAGGGCACAGAGCAGTGCGCAGTGTGTGCTGCGGAACATGACCCGGCACCTCTGCGGAGGTGTCAGGGGTCCCTGCACTAAGGGCGCAGAGCAGTGCGCAGTGTGTGCTGCGGAACATGACCCGGCACCTCTGCGGAGGTGTCAGGGGTCCCTGCACTAAGGGCGCAGAGCAGTGCCCAGTGTGTGCTGCGGAACATGACCCGGCACCTCTGCGGAGGTGTCAGGGGTCCCTGCACTAAGGGCGCAGAGCAGTGCCCAGTGTGTGCTGCGGAATATGACCCGGCACCTCTGCGGAGGTGTCAGGGGACCCTGCACTAAGGGCGCAGAGCAGTGCCCAGTGTGTGCTGCGGAATATGACCCGGCACCTCTGCGGAGGTGTCAGGGGTCCCTGCACTAAGGGCGCAGAGCAGTGCACAGTGTGTGCTGCGGAATATGACCTGGCACCTCTGCGGAGGTGTCAGGGGTCCCTGCACTAAGGGCGCAGAGCAGTGCCCAGTGTGTGCTGCGGAACATGACCCGGCACCTCTGCGGAGGTGTCAGGGGTCCCTGCACTAAGGGCGCAGAGCAGTGCCCAGTGTGTGCTGCGGAATATGACCCGGCACCTCTGCGGAGGTGTCAGGGGACCCTGCACTAAGGGCGCAGAGCAGTGCCCAGTGTGTGCTGCGGAATATGACCCGGCACCTCTGCGGAGGTGTCAGGGGTCCCTGCACTAAGGGCGCAGAGCAGTGCGTGCTGCCCCCTGCCGCTCCTCACAGGCGGGGCCTCCCCGCACTCACCTCATGCTGTAGGCGGCGGCACCCAGCTCCTGCCCAATCCCAGACAGGCTGGCATCGAAGTCCTGCACCAGCCCGGACTCGATCACCTCGTCCGCCAGCGGCAGCTTCAGTGCCCAGGCCATTCTCGCAGGAGGTCACAGTAAACGTCCCAGTGATGAGCGGTGCGGATGTGCGGCCCCCGGCAGCCTCCTGACTAGTGTGCCGGCCCCCGGTGACGGACGCTGAGGCAGGACATGCCAGGGCTGAGGCGGAGCACGAAGCAGGTGCGGACGAGTCCTAGGAGATCATGGTGGGCGCTGGGGGAGGCATCACAAGGAGAGCTGCAATGTGCTCCTGAAGCAGCAGCCGCCCCGGTGGACTGCGCTCCCTGCACAGCGCATGGACAGGTACGGGGCCCCTCCGCCGGGCGGCCGGCTTCCTCTGCGCCGACTCCCTCAGGACACGGGTGACAAGCTGCCGAACCGACTCAACAAGGCAACATGGAGGAAAGAGCAGGAGCAGCAGCGGCGGCCGACGACACGACGCACAGCGTGACGTCAGCAGACCACGCCTTCTACTCGGCAGCCAGCCACCAATCAGGAGCTTGTCACGAACATCCCCAGGAGAAGCCGCAGCGCTCCGTACTACAGGCGGCAGGCAGTGGGCGGAGCTAACAGGCGGAACTTACCTCTGATAGGCTGCCTGGGAGCTTGAGTAGCCCGGTGTGACGTCATTGCGTGTCACACGGGAAGTTATTACATAAGGCGCCTCCTGCCTCCTCCAGCTGGCAGCGCCGCGGTCTAGACGCCGCTCCATATGTCACCCAGGGCCGGCCAGTGCCACCTCTTGGCTGTTACCGAGGGTGCATGCGGCTCGGTGTTTGTACTGATCTTAGGTCATTTTTCTGCCGTCGATAACGTTACTGAACGGAAATCACTGCAACCGGGAGCAGAAAGGAAATCCCGAACTGTTCACCGAGCAGCCGATGGCGGCGCTGACCTAGTGTGACCTCTGCACAGCTCCACGCTCAGACAAGCGGCACCTGGTGCACCGGCAGCTGCTCATCCGGCAGGGACCAGCTGGCCAGCACCAGGGGATAGGGAAGACCACCTCTACATGATAGAGTGATGGGGTTCAGTAGAACAACTACGGGATGGCGGCAGTGAGGAGCGAGATGGCGGAGACCGTCCACCATGAAGTATTGGGAGCCAATAGAGGGATTATCAGAGGGGAGAAGAGGAGGAGTAGCGAGGAGAGATGTGGATTATTCGGAGAACGGCGTTAATGGCCGACTGGAGAGGTGCGAGCGTGTTAGCAGGGAGGCTACTGCAGTAGTTGAGGCGGGAGATGATGAGGGCATGCAATAACAGTTTACTTGATTGAGGGTTCAGAAAAGGACAGATTTTGGAAGGATTGTTTGACTTGGAGGAGGCAAGAGCTTGGATGTGTGGTTTGAAGACGGCAGGATCAAGGGTTGCTTTGAGGCAGGGGACTTCCTGCACAAGGAAAAAGTGTGATGTCATTTTATCGTGATGAATAGAGCAGATAGAGGATGTAGGCGCGATAGAGGAACAACGATGAGTTCCGTTCCACAATAAGTTTTAGGAAGCGTGGAGAAGGAGGCTATGGCTGATACACCCTGGGAGTCTGGACAGCAGAAAGTAGATCTGAGTGTCATCAGCGTATAGATGGTCCTGGAAGCCATGGGACTTTATGAGTTGCCAAAGGTAGAGATGGAGACAAGTACGGGTTTCAGGTCACAACAATAGGTCCTTCAAGAGTGCCATCTTAGCCACCATTGATGTGGAATTCCTATATTGAAACAGCCGACGTGGAGATGGACTATCCATCTGCCAAATGTTTCTTGAAGCTAATGGGATCCCTTCTGAGTGTATTAAGACTCCCCGGATTTATCCTCACAAATAACTTTTTCTCTTTTGGTAAGGCGTTATAGCTACCGCATCAGATCTGCTATGGGCAGCAGAGTGGCACCCCAGTATGCCAACCTTTTCATGGCTAAACTGGAAAATGACTTTTTAGCCTTCTGCGCCATGAAACCCTAGGCCTAGTTCTGTTACATCGATGACATCTTAATAATCTGATCTGAGTCTGAACAAGAACTAAAATTCTATGACAAATTCAATACATTTCATCCCACCATAAGCTTAACATTGTATCACTCAAAAACGGAAAACAACTTTCTTGTTACCACCATAAAAATTCAAAATGGTTCAATCCAGACATCGGTGTGTCGGAAACCAATTGACCATCCCACATACCGCAGATGAGACCGCTTCCTCTCGAAACACATTAAAAAGTCTATAATCAACAACCAATCCCTTAGGTATGTCAATGAAGATAAAGGGGCACCAGTTTTATAACTTTAATATGTCTAATTTCCTGGATTTCTTGATAATCGTCTTATTAGGATTTCTATTGTGGTGCTATGCTTAAAGGGAACCTGTCACCTGAATTTGGCGGGTCCTTTTTTAGGTCATATGGGCAGTGTTTTCGGGTCTTTTATTAACCCCTTTTTTTCCCACTGGCCGCACGCTGGTCGCAAAATTGACTTGATGTTGATTCGGTTTCGCAAAAACAAAAAGACCCAAAAACGCCGCCCATATGACCCAAAAAAGGACCCGCCAAATTCAGCTGACAGGTTCCCTTTAAAGTTAGATTTCAGAAAGGCAGATTTTAAGGGACTCAAAAAGGGAATTGAGTCTACTCTACTCTACTCCAATGGCTGGATATCCTTAAGGACAACAAGGTCCAGGAAGGATGGGAAATCTTGAAAAATTAGATTTTCAAAGCACAATCGTTAACAATTCCAAAAAGAGGGAAGAATATGAAGCATTTAAGGAAACCAGGATGGATGAACTCAGAACTTAAACACATGCTAAAAAGGAAGAAAGAAATGTTTATCAACTGGAAAGGGAGGCATATCTAAAGAAGAATATAATGCTGTCTGCAGAACCTGCAGGGCAAGAATCAGATTATCTAAAGCTGACAATGAATTAAGGCTTGTAAGAGACGTCAAAAGCAATAAAAAAGGATTTTGGGGATATGTCAAAAGTAAAAGAAAAGTCAAAGATGCTATAGGATTTTTAAAGGATGAAAATGATGAAATGGTAAGAAAGGATGTTGAGAAGGCCGAACCTTTAAATTCCTGTTTTGCATCTGTTTTCTCTCAGAAAGGAAATGTAACATCAGCTGATCTTCACTGTCCTATTAAAGGAATAGAAAAATCCAGGATATTTATAAACAGATAGTGAGGAAACACTTAGCTAACATAAATGAATTCAGGTCTGCAGGTCCAGATGAATTACACCCCAGAGTACTGAAGGAGATAGCAGAAGAAATTTTTGAACCACTCTCAATAATCTTTGAAAATTCTTGGAGAACAGGAGAAGGCCCAGAAGACTGGAGAAGAGCAAATGTTTTTCCTATCTTCAAAAAGGGGAAGAAGGTGGACCCAGGGAACTAAAGGCCGGTGAGTCTGACTTCCATACCAGGAAAGATCTTTGAACAAATTATTAAACAACATGTATGTAAGTACCTGGATAAGAATGAAGTGATTAACCAGAGTCAGCATGGGTTTGTAACTAATAAGTCATGTCAGACTAACTTAATTTCCTTCTATGACAGAATCACTGACTGGGTGGATCAGGGAAGTGCTGTAGATATAGTATATCTTGACTTCAGCAAAGCATTTGACAAAGTATTACACACCTTCCTTATTGAAAAAATGACTGAGTTTGGAATGGACAAGGCAACTGTTAGGTGGATTCATAACTGGCTTATTGATCGGACTCAAAGAGTGGTAATAAATGGCTGCACATCCAGTTGGAAGAATGTCTCAGGTGGGGTACCACAGGGTTCTGTCCTGGGCCCTGTATTGTTCAACATGTTTATCAATGATTTAGATGAAGGAATTGAGGGTACACTGATTAAATTTGCTGATGACAAAGCTAGGAGGGATAGCTAATACTACAGAAGAGAGAGATGATTCAAAAAGATATAAATAAACTGGAGCAGCGGGCAGCAACTAACAGAATGGTTTTTAACAAGGAAAAAGCAAAGTACTACATCTGGGCAATAAAAATGAAAAAGCATATACAGAATTGGAGGAATAGGGCTAAGCAACAGCACATGTGATAACGACTTGGGTATACTAATAGATCATAAACTGAACATGAGTCAGCAGTGTGATGCAGCAGCAAAAAAGGCAAATACAATTCTGGGATGCATTAACAGAAGCATACAGTCTAGAACACGTGAAGTCATTATTGCCCTCTACTCCTTTGGTCAGACCTCATCTGGAATACTGTGTCCAGTTTTGGGCACTACATTTGAAAAAGACATCAACAAACTGGAGCAAGTTCAGAGAAAAGCGACAAGAATGGTGACCGGTCTGCAAACTATGTCCTATGAGAAATGGTTACAGGATTTGGGAATGTTTAGCTTGCAAAAAAGAAGACTGAGAGGAGACTTAATAGCTGTCTACAAATATCTCAAGGACTGTCACATTGTAGAAGGATCATCTTTATTCTCATTTGCACAAGGAAAGACTAGAAGCAATGGGATGAAACTGAATGAGAGGAGACACAGATTAGATATTAGAAAAAACTTTTTGACAGGGTGATCAATGAGTGGAACAGACTGCCATGAGAGGTGGTGAGGTCTCCTTCCACGGAAGTCTTCAAACAGAGGCTGGACAGAGATCTGTCTGGGATGATTTAGTGAATCCTGTTTGAGCAGGGGGTTGGACCAGATGACCCAGGAGGTCCCTTCCAACTCTACCATTCTATGATTGTAAGTGCATATAATGTCCAGAAAAGAGAAACGAAAAAAGCAGTACTCATCCGATCTTTTGTTGGCTAAAAGTCCTTTCATTCATTCAAATGTACATATCCATAAAAGTGCGGTGGTGCAGGTACAAGGGAAGTGAGTGCTGCTTTTTCATTTCTCTTTTCTGGAAATCCTTTAGAAATGGGATGAACACAACCCATCTTAAAAAGACATTTTGAAAAGGGTTTGGGAATTCAAACTCAGGGCCGGACTGGCCATAGGGCACTTCTGGCAAATGCCAGAAGGGCCGGTGCCAGTGGTGGGCCGCTCAATCCGCCGCCCCCGCCGTCGCATTCAACTATACCGGCGTATAGACGCCGGTACAGTTGAATGCAATGATGGAGGAGAGAGCGTCTACAGACGCTCCTCTCCCATCATTCCCCGCTCTGCCTCTGACACTGCGGGTGCGCGATGATGTCATATCATCGCGCACCTGCTGTGTCCCGGGCAGACTGCAGCTGCTGAGACAGGAGCAGGAACCAGGAAGCAACGCTGGGCACGAGGAGAGGTGAGGAGAGTTTTTTTTTTTTCTGGACTGTGGGGCCATTCTCGGAGGAGGTGAGGGGAGGAAGAGAAGAGATGTGGGCTGTATATAGTTCTCTGTGGGCTGTGCTCTGTGCTGTATACTGCTGTGGGCTGTATATAGTACTCTGTGGGCTGTGCTCTGTGCTGTATACTGCTGTGGGCTGTATATAGTTCTCTGTGGGCTGTGCTCTGTGCTGTATACTACTGTGGGCTGTATATAGTTCTCTGTGGGCTGTACTCTGTGCTGTATACTGCTGTGGGCTGTATATAGCTCTCTGTGGGCTGTGCTCTGTGCTGTATACTGCTGTGGGCTGTATATAGTTCTCTGTGGGCTGTACTCTGCTGTATACTACTGTGGGCTGTATATAGTTCTCTGTGGGCTGTGCTCTGTGCTGTATACTACTGTGTGCTCTGTGCTATATATAGTACTCTGTGGGCTGTGCTCTGTGCTGTATACTACTGTGGGTTGTATATAGCTCTCTGTGGGCTGTACTCTGTGCTGTATACTACTGTGGGCTGTATATAGTTCTCTGTGGGCTGTGCTCTGTGCTGTATACTGCTGTGTGCTCTGTGCTATATATAGTACTCTGTGGGCTGTGCTCTGTGCTGTATACTACTGTGGGTTGTATATAGCTCTCTGTGGGCTGTACTCTGTGCTGTATACTACTGTGGGCTGTATATAGCTCTCTGTAGGCTGTGCTCTGTGCTGTATACTACTGTGTGCTCTGTGCTATATATAGTACTCTGTGGGCTGTGCTCTGTGCTGTATACTGCTGTGGGCTGTATATAGTTCTCTGTGGGCTGTGCTCTGTGCTGTATACTACTGTGGGCTGTATATAGCTCTCTGTGGGCTGTGCTCTGTGCTGTATACTACTGTGTGCTCTGTGCTATATATAGTACTCTGTGGGCTGTGCTCTGTGCTGTATACTACTGTGTGCTATATATAGTTCTCTGGGCTGTGCTCTGTGCTGTATACTGCTGTGGGCTGTATATAGTTCTCTGTGGGCTGTGCTCTGTGCTGTATACTGCTGTGGGCTGTATATAGTTCTCTGTGGGCTGTGCTCTGTGCTGTATACTACTGTGGGCTGTATATAGTACTCTGTGGGCTGTGCTCTGTGCTGTATACTGCTGTGGGCTGTATATAGCTCTCTGTGGGCTGTGCTCTGTGCTGTATACTACTGTGGGCTGTATATAGCTCTCTGTGGGCTGTGCTCTGTGCTGTATACTACTGTGTGCTCTGTGCTATATATAGTTCTCTGTGGGCTGTGCTCTGTGCTGTATACTGCTGTGGGCTGTATATAGTCCTCTGTGGGCTGTGCTCTGTGCTGTATACTGCTGTGGGCTGTATATAGTTCTCTGTGGGCTGTGCTCTGTGCTGTATACTACTGTGGGCTGTATATAGCTCTCTGTGGGCTGTGCTCTGTGCTGTATACTACTGTGGGCTGTATATAGTTCTCTGTGGGCTGTGCTCTGTGCTGTATACTGCTGTGGGCTGTATATAGCTCTCTGTGGGCTGTGCTCTGTGCTGTATACTACTGTGTGCTCTGTGCTATATATAGTTCTCTGTGGGCTGTGCTCTGTGCTGTATACTGCTGTGGGCTGTATATAGCTCTCTGTGGGCTGTGCTCTGTGCTGTATACTACTGTGTGCTCTGTGCTATATATAGTTCTCTGTGGGCTGTGCTCTGTGCTGTATACTGCTGTGGGCTGTATATAGTTCTCTGTGGGCTGTGCTCTGTGCTGTATACTACTGTGGGCTGTATATAGTTCTCTGTGGGCTGTGCTCTGTGCTGTATACTGCTGTGGGCTGTATATAGCTCTCTGTGGGCTGTGCTCTGTGCTGTATACTACTGTGTGCTCTGTGCTATATATAGTTCTCTGTGGGCTGTGCTCTGTGCTGTATACTGCTGTGGGCTGTATATAGTTCTCTGTGGGCTGTGCTCTGTGCTGTATACTGCTGTGGGCTGTATATAGTTCTCTGTGGGCTGTGCTCTGTGCTGTATACTACTGTGGGCTGTATATAGCTCTCTGTGGGCTGTGCTCTGTGCTGTATACTACTGTGGGCTGTATATAGTTCTCTGTGGGCTGTGCTCTGTGCTGTATACTGCTGTGGGCTGTATATAGCTCTCTGTGGGCTGTGCTCTGTGCTGTATACTACTGTGTGCTCTGTGCTATATATAGTTCTCTGTGGGCTGTGCTCTGTGCTGTATACTGCTGTGGGCTGTATATAGCTCTCTGTGGGCTGTGCTCTGTGCTGTATACTACTGTGTGCTCTGTGCTATATATAGTTCTCTGTGGGCTGTGCTCTGTGCTGTATACTGCTGTGGGCTGTATATAGTTCTCTGTGGGCTGTGCTCTGTGCTGTATACTGCTGTGGGCTGTATATAGTTCTCTGTGGGCTGTGCTCTGTGCTGTATACTGCTGTGGGCTGTATATAGTTCTCTGTGGGCTGTGCTCTGTGCTGTATACTACTGTGGGCTGTATATAGTTCTCTGTGGGCTGTGCTCTGTGCTGTATACTGCTGTGGGCTGTATATAGCTCTCTGTGGGCTGTGCTCTGTGCTGTATACTACTGTGTGCTCTGTGCTATATATAGTTCTCTGTGGGCTGTGCTCTGTGCTGTATACTGCTGTGGGCTGTATATAGTTCTCTGTGGGCTGTGCTCTGTGCTGTATACTGCTGTGGGCTGTATATAGTTCTCTGTGGGCTGTGCTCTGTGCTGTATACTGCTGTGGGCTGTATATAGTTCTCTGTGGGCTGTGCTCTGTGCTGTATACTACTGTGGGCTGTATATAGTTATCTGTGGGCTGTGCTCTGTGCTGTATGCTACTGTGGGCTGTATATAGTTCTCTGTGGGCTGTGCTCTGTGCTGTATATAGTTCTCTGTGGGCTGTGCTCTGTGCTGTATACTACTGTGGGCTGTATATAATATAAACATACCACCGAGAACCACAATAATTTTTCTCTCCTATACCCATGCATGGTATAACATAGGAAATTCAATATTCGTATAGGAGAACAGATAAAGTAACTAAGGACACTCCAAAAGCATGCATATAAACTGGAGACACAATACGGAGTTAAAGTCCCATTTTAAGATTATAAAATACAATTTTTATTAGTCAATTTGTACATAACAATAAATAACAGCACATGACTGAAAAACAGTAAGAAGACCATCATAGAACACTGAAAAAAAGGCAGCAGTGAAACTCACTAGGACCATGGCAGTATAACTCATAAAGTGCTAATAGTGCATATTACCGGTAAAAGAGAGCCCACTATATTACCTCACTAGTGTGAGTGGATGTCTCTGGACCCCACAAGGGAATCCATTGGCCCAATCAGCTCATATATAATCCAGCATAGTAGGCATCATTCTTACCCATAAAAAGGCCGGTCCTAGGGGGATCACCGCCGCAGTGGCACTGCCCCCTGAAGAAGCAAGCCGACGCGAAACGTGCGTTGGGGCTGCGGCGGTGATCCCCCTAGGACCGGCCTTTTTATGGGTAAGAATGATGCCTACTATGCTGGATTATATATGAGCTGATTGGGCCAATGGATTCCCTTGTGGGGTCCAGAGACATCCACTCACACTAGTGAGGTAATATAGTGGGCTCTCTTTTACCGGTAATATGCACTATTAGCACTTTATGAGTTATACTGCCATGGTCCTAGTGAGTTTCACTGCTGCCTTTTTTTCAGTGTTCTATGATGGTCTTCTTACTGTTTTTCAGTCATGTGCTGTTATTTATTGTTATGTACAAATTGACTAATAAAAATTGTATTTTATAATCTTAAAATGGGACTTTAACTCCGTATTGTGTCTCCAGTTTATGTGGGCTGTATATAGTTATCTGTGGGCTGTGCTCTGTGCTGTATGCTACTGTGGGCTGTATATAGTTCTCTGTGGGCTGTGCTCTGTGCTGTATATAGTTCTCTGTGGGCTGTGCTCTGTGCTGTATACTACTGTGGGCTGTATATAGTTCTCTGTGGGCTGTGCTGTATATAGTACTCTGTGGGCTGTGCTGTATATAGTACTCTGTGGGCTGTGCTGTATATAGTACTCTGTGGGCTGTGCTGTATATAGTACTCTGTGGGCTGTGCTGTATATAGTACTCTGTGGGCTGTGCTGTATATAGTACTCTGTGGGCTGTGCTGTATATAGTACTCTCTGGGCTGTGCTGTATATAGTACTCTCTGGGCTGTGCTGTATATAGTACTCTCTGGGCTGTGCTTTATATAGTACTCTGGGCTGTGCTGTATATAGTACTCTGGGCTGTGCTTTATATAGTTCTCTGTGGGCTGTGCTGTATATAGTTCTCTGTGGGCTGTGCTGTATATAGTTCTCTGTGGGCTGTGCTGTATATATTACTTTGTGGGCTGTGCTGTATATATTACTTTGTGGGCTGTGCTGTATATATTACTCTGTGGGCTGTGCTGTATACTACTGTGTGGACTGTGCTGTATACTTCTATGTGGGCTGTGCTGTATACTACTGTGTGGTCTGTGCTGTATACTACTGTGTGGTCTGTGCTGAATACTGCTGTGTGGGCTGTGTTATCTACTACGCGAGCTGTGCTATAGTATGCAGGCTGTGCTGTATACTATGCGGTTTGTGCTATATAATATGCGGGCTTTGCTATATACTATGGGGAGTATATTATATTCTATGGGAGAGGCCATGTTATGTACTATGTGGCTGTGTTATATACTATTGTGGGGGTATATTATATTCTATGGGGGAGGCTGCGTTATATACTATGGGGGGCTGCATTATATTCTATGGGGGGCTACATTATATATTATGGGGAGGTGGGCTGTATTATATTCTATGGGAGTTACATACTCTGGGGTGGCTGCATTATACTCTGTGGGGTGGCTGCATTATACTCTGGGGTGGCTGCATTATACTCTGGGGTGGCTGCATTATACTCTGGGGTGGCTGCATTATACTATATGTGGGCTGCATTATACTGTATCGAGGACTATGGGGAATACGTTATACTATATGAAGAACTATGGGGTGCATTATACTATGGGAAGTGAATTGTACTACATGGATGACTGTGGCGGTGCATTATACTATATGGAGCACTATGAGGATTGTATTATGCTATATGGAGGACTATGAGGATTGTATTATGCTATATGGAGGACTATGAGGAGTGTATTATACTATGTGGAGGACTGAGCAGTGTATTTTAATATATGGAGGACTATAGGGAGTGTATTATACTATATGGAGGACTATGGAGCACATTATAATATATGGAGGACTATGGGGTGTATTTTACTAAACAAGTAAAATGCTGCATATTCGGATTGTTTTTGCTGGAACAAAAAGCCTTGTTGTCAGCAGCACATTGCCAGTGTAAACTGTAGATGTGCTGCTGAAAACATGATACTGTATGGTGATCTATTAGTGATCGTTCTGTCTCATCATTATTCCTCAGCTGGTGGAAAGAGGCCGGGAAACAAGCGTTGAACAACTTCAGTATTGTCGATCAAACTCGTTTAGCGGCCTGAACTCAGCGCACGTAAATACAACAGAAAGGCTTCTGTGTGATGTGCAATATGTTAGCATTTGGGGACCCATTTTAAACTTTGCCTAGGGCCCCACTTTGCCTAAAACCGGCCCTGCCTACAAGTGTACAAAGATATTATACAGTCACCATGTGACAAGTGGGCCTGTGTAACTTCAAATGCCAGGGCTGAATTTTAGTCCCAGTCCGGCCCTGTTCAAACTTATTAGCATCTTTGATACCCTCTGCAATGGACGAAGTCTATTAGGATTTATGACTCACTATGAAATCTGAGTACTCTGCTCCAGAGACAGTGAGGGCATCAGGCCTCTGATCTTACATGGATATTGGGACTATAAAAAATTCACACGACTAATCTAATCCATTGAGGATTAATTCTCTAAGCTCAGTTTGTTTACTTAAATGTCCATTTATTATGACACGCCTCTGCACATAACATCATTTATTTTTTGTTAGCCAGTAAAATATATCATAACTACAAGATTATCTTGTTTTTCCCACTGAGAGCAATCTTTTTTTCAACTAGCTAACAGGGTACCAAACCCTTTTTTTCTTTTCATGAAAGTCTTCTGCAGATATGAGGGAGGTTGGATGGGGGCAGATGAGGGAGTTAAAAGTGTTGAATAACTGGGGGTTTGGGTTGTGGGATAAAGAGTATATGATGATTGTGAAGTTGTCTTGATTAGCTGAGTTGAGGGCCGACAGTGAAGTCATCTAATGAGTGCCGTTCCTTTCAGCGGTTCCTTTCAGCGGTTCTTCGCAACCCTAGACACTTGCCGAAGCTTTTTAGTGAGGTTGTTGTGCGAGAGTTGTCTATTCATTTGTCATACTCTGCCATGCACAAGAGGGACAACATAGTCAATATCTGATGTGAGTTTGGCTTTGTAGAAGAAGGTAGCACTGTGTTGTGGAGTGAAGATATGGAGGACAGCAGTAGAATAGAGGTATAAAGTGTGCAAGGCTTCTGCGGAGGGGGGGGTTAGTTGCTGGACATGGGGGGTAGGCGAGGAGGAAGGGGATAAGAAAGTGCTTATATGGTGGTCAGATGGGGGAGATGTTAGGTTTGATAGGAAAGGCGGATGAAGATAGGGTTTAATATAAAAGCAAACAATTCCAGCAGCAGGAAAATCTGGTAAAATCCAATATTTTATTAGAAAAGGTATATAAAACTCAAAAAGCAACATCCCACCACCACCTTCAACCATTAAAAAGTTATTCAGACGTGTTTCGGACGCATGTCCTTAGTCATTGCAATAAACCGAATAAAAAAGGGCTTATTTTGTCATATCCTGGACACGACAGCTGACTTAATCAGACCAACTGCTGAGGAGATTCCATGCACAGGGGAGGCATGATTAGGTGGAGTTGTTATTCGTAATGATAGATCACATCTTGTCTTACATTCATACCTGTAGGAAATCAAGTTCTAAGTCCATATATATTTGGACAGAGACAAAATTTTTCTAATTTTGGTTCTAGACATTACCACAATGAATTTTAAACAAAACAATTCAGATGCAGTTGAAGTTCAGACTTTCAGCTTTCATTTGAGGGTATCCACATTAAAATTGGATGAAGGGTTTAGGAGTTTCAGCTCCTTAACATGTGCCACCCTGTTTTTAAAGGGACCAAAAGTAATTGGACAATTGACTCCAAGGCTATTTCATGGACAGGTGTGGGCAATCCTTTCGTTATGTCATTCTCAATTAAGCAGGTAAAAGCCCTGGAGTTGATTTGAGGTGTGGTGCTTGCATTTGGAAGGTTTTGCTGTGAAGTAAACATGCGGTCAAAGGAGCTCTCCAAGCAGGTGAAACAAGCCATCCTTAAGCTGTGAAAACAGAAAAAAACATCCGAGAAATTGCTATAATATTAGGAGTGGCAAAATCTACAGTTTGGTACATCACGAGAAAGAAAGAAAGCACTGGTGAACTCATCAATGCAAAAAGACCTGGGCGCCCACGGAAGACAACAGTGGTGGATGATCGCAGAATAATCTCCATGGTGAAGAGAAACCCCTTCACAACAGCCAACCAAGTGACCAACACTCTCCAGGAGGTCGGCGTATCAATATCAAAATCTACCATAAAGAGAAGACTGCATGAAAGTAAATACAGAGGGTTCACTGCACGGTGCAAGCCACTCATAAGCATCAAGAAGAAAAAGGCTAAAAAACATCTAAAAAAGCCAGCACAGTTCTGGAAGAACATTCTTTGGACAGATGAAACCAAGATCAACCTCTACCAGAATGATGGAAAGAGAAAAGTATGGCGAAGGCGTGGTACAGCTCATGATCCAAAGCATACCACATCATCTGTAAAACACGGCGGAGGCAGTGTGATGGCTTGGGCATGCATGGCTGCCAGTGGCACTGGGTCACTAGTGTTTATTGATGATGTGACACAGGACAGAAGCAGCCGAATGAATTCTGAGGTATTCAGAGCCATACTGTGTGCTCAGATCCAGCCAAATGCAGCCAAACTGATTGGTCGTCGTTTCATACTACAGATGGACGAAGACCCAAAACATAAAGCCAAAGCAACCCAGGAGATTATTAAAGCAAAGAAGTGGAATATTCTTGAATGGCCAAGTCAGTCACCTGATCTCAACCCAATTGAGCATGCATTTCACTTGTTAAAGACTAAACTTCAGACAGAAAGGCCCACAAACAAACAGCAACTGAAAACCACCGCAGTGAAGGCCTGGCAGAGCATCAAAAAGGAGGAAACACCGCGTCTGGTGATGTCCATGAGTTCAAGACTTCAGGCAGTCATTGCCAGCCAAGGGTTTTCAACCAAGTACTAAAAATGAACATTTTATTTAAAATTATTGAATCTGTCCAATTACTTTTGGTCCCTTTAAAAACAGGGTGGCACATGTTAAGGAGCTGAAACTCCTAAACCCTTCATCCAATTTTAATGTGGATACCCTCAAATTAAAGCTGAAAGTCTGAACTTCAACTGCATCTGAATCGTTTTGTTTAAAATTCATTGTGGTAATGTCTATAACCAAAATTAGAAAAATGTTGTTTCTGTCCATATATATATGGACGTAACTGTATGTTGCAGAATGCTTAGACACAGCCGAGCTTTTAAACAGCAGTTTATTAACGTCATCTGATAAATGCCCATGGATTGTGAATTTTAGTGGGCCAGTCGTTATGCTCACATACTGAAAATTACCATGCATACATGTGATTAGGCAAGCTACATGTGTTGTATTGCAATTGACATGCATATATATCATAAGTTTTATTGGTCACTGAGGAAGAAACATTTTGTGTTCTGCGCGTCTCAGGTCCGCTCCGGCGCCTCCTATCTTCATTCCATGACGTCCTCTTCTGGTCTTCGCGCCGCTACTCCGGCGCAGGCGTACTTTGTCTGCCCTGTTGAGGGCAGAGCAAAGTACTGCAGTGCGCAGGCGCCGGTAAGGTCAGAGAGGCCTGGCGCCTGCACACTGCAGTACTTTGCTCTGCCCTCAACAGGGCAAAGTACGCCTGCACCGAAGGCGCGGAGACCAGAAGAGGACGTCATGGAATGAAGATAGGAGGCGCCGGAGCGGACCTGAGAAGCCCATTTGAAAGCGGACCAGCAGCGGGACCGCCCAGGTGAGTATATTATAACCTCTTTTTCTCCTCTTTCAGGTAACATCGGGGGCTTATCTACAGCATTACAGAATGCTGTAGATAAGCCCCTGATGACGGTGAGCTTACCTCACCATTGATTTTGGGGGTGACAGGTTCCCTTTAATGATAGCTCCAAATTGTGGACACAAACGTAACTTGGTTATTCTCAGATTTTTTTTAATCTATTTTTGGCAACTTTTTATCTTCCAACATATTTTCTCATATTTTTCCACTAATTATGCTTTCTGCTCTTTCTAATGTCCAGTGGATAATAACATGCTGGTAATCTATTCTTTGCCGCTTGTACAGAGGTATA
Source organism: Ranitomeya variabilis (assembly GCF_051348905.1). NCBI lineage: Eukaryota > Metazoa > Chordata > Amphibia > Anura > Dendrobatidae > Ranitomeya > Ranitomeya variabilis. Next base: position 658,314,919 of record NC_135234.1, read on the forward strand.
ACTAGGGTTTTGGTTCAGGTGGAGGGCGGGCAAAACCTCTGAGTGGGCCCCTAAGCAGGTATCCCTGATTACAACTACGGTATTGCACCCTATTAGTAGAGGAGAACCTCAGCAGATGACCGCACTGTTACTGAAAATAATCTCTACACAAAGACCAACATTGATATTACTGCCATATGGTGGTAGATATCAATCCTGAGGAACATGCAATAGACTTAAGTACAGTTACAGATAGTGATTTATAGCTTGTGTACTTTCTGATGGAATCGTTCACTTTTCCCGTCTTTTTCATCTGGCCCAGACCGACAAGGCAACTTCTCCAGACAGGACTCGTCTGCTGAGAATAAAACAAAGACACATCTGACTTCTCACATTTCCGGCATCGTCCCCATCTATTCCCAACCTGCACAAACTGCTCATCCTGCTGATTCCCTTTTAACATGTAAAGCGCCATGGAATAAATGGTGCTATAAAAAGTGTATAATAATAATACCCTAAAGCTAAGCAGCTGCTGCCATCTATTTCCCTATTACTGCACCTACTGTGTGCTACTGTGTTCCATCTAAATGGTAAAACAATGTTTCAGAATATAGTAATGCCGTTTACAAGTGCGCTAGAAAACAGTGCCCACATTTTGCCCCCAGAAAGTAATAATGCCCTCTGTGAGCCCGTTTGACAGTCACAATAACCTGAGTTCCCCTATATCAATAAGGGCCTGCTTAACATTTAATAATGTGCCGAGTCTACCCCCATACAGCTCCCCTCTACATAGTTGTCAGGACTCTGAACATTTTTTATTACATTTTTGTGCATTACTGCCCTTTTCCAAGATGGCGTCTTTGGTCTCATGTGCACTATGTCTTCCTGCTATAAAACTATACCCCAGCCTTCAGTCTGTGCTAGAGTATTCTGCCTTGCATCCAGCTCCTGACCTCTGGTGACTCCCTGGCTATATACCTGCTCCTGTGAACCTGTGGGGTTATCCTGCTACTCTGCTCTGAGTTTCTGCTGCATACACCAGTTCCAGTAATCCTCCTTCATCTGCTGCTCGTGTTTGCTTCCATCTGCATTTGCTGGACATGTAAGCTGTTGCTTTTCTGCAAGAACCTGAGACTATTACCCAGACCTCCCTGGTTGAGCTAAGATATTTGAACTGCCTTCTAAGCATATCTATCTGTGTTTTGGACTAAGCAAGGACTTATTTGTGTCAAGTATCCTCAAGAATAATTGTGCTTCATAGACTTTCTGCGTGATTGCATTTTCCTCTGAAGTTTCCTATAGACTGCTGAGCTGCATTTGATATTTGCACCAAGTGTTGTGGACTTGAGTTTCTCTCTGCACCTGTTTGAGTCACCGTGTGATAATATAGACTTTACCACTTATACAACTGTGTCCTGTAGTTGTCTTGTTCCACGCAAAGAGTCTCCTGAGTTACCCCTATAATTATTACAATAGTATAATGCTCTCTTAAACATAGTATAGTGCCCCCCCTCACTGTATAGTACCCCCGCACAGTATACTGACCCCTTAGTAGCCCCAACCTGTTTGGCTGCAACACTGTACAGAGACACCACATTATATCCGACACTGTATGATGATGCCCTTCTCATTGTAATCCCCACACTGTATGATGGCCCCCTAGATAGCCTCCATATAGTATAATGCACCACATAGTTCTCAATATAGTATAATGCACTCCCCATAAGCAGACTCTATATAGTATAATGCACTCCCCATAGGCCTCCATATAGTAAAATGCACCCCCATAGGTAGACTCTATAGTATAATGCAATCCCCATAGGCTTCTATATAGTATAATGCACTCCCCATAAGTCTATATATAGTATAATGCACTCCCATATGCCTCTATAATATATTGCACTCCCCATAGGTCTCTATATAGCACAGTATAATGCACTCCCTATTGGCAGACTCTATATAGTATAATGCACTACCCATAGGCAGACTACATCTGGGCAAGATAAATGAAGAAACCAAGATTAAAGTCCAGCTCCAGGTAAAACCAATGCAATTATTTTAAAAATAGATTTTTTAAAATACATCCTTGTTGTGAAAACATAGGTGGGGGAGAGGGAAAGGGCAACGCGTTTCAAACGTGACTCCAGCGTTCTTTGTCAGATGTGACAAAGAACGCCGGAGTCACGTTCGAAACACGTTACCCTTCCCCCCCACCTTTCTATTTTTTCACGACAAGGATGTATTTTTAAAATCTATTTTGTAAATAAACACATTGGTTTTACCTACAGCTGGACTTTCCTCTTGGTTTCCACAGTTTCTACATCTGGTCAAGACGACACCTGAGCTCCACACATGAACTGTGGCAGGTTAGCTGGCTTTTCTTTTTTGCAAGAAAAACGAAAATTACATCTACAGAATGGGAGGAATAGAATTAATCAACAGCACGTCTAAAAAAGATCTGTGTATACTAATAGATCACAGACCGCACATGAGTCAACGGTGTGATGCAGTAGCAAAAAAGACAAACATAGTTCTAGAATGTATTAAGAGAAGCATAGAGTCTAGATCACGTGAAGTCATTATTGCCCTCTACTTCTTGGTCAGGCCTCATCTGGAATACTGTGTCTAGTTCTGGACACCACATTTTAAAAAAGACATTGAAAAACTGGAGCAAGTTCAGAGAAGAGCTACCAGGATGGTGAGCGGACTGAAAACTGTGTCCTACGAGAAACAGCTAAAGGATTTGGGAATGCTTAGCTTGCAAAAAAAGGCTAAGAGGAGACTAAATAGTTGTCTACAAATACCTGAATTGATGTCACAGTATAGAAGGATCATCCTTATGCTCATCACATGGAACCACGAGAAGCAATGGGATGAAACTGAAAGGGAGAAGATACAGATTAGATATTAGAAAAAACTTTTTGACAGTGAGGGTGATCAAGGAGTGGAACAGGCTGTCACAAGAGATGGTGAGTTTTCCTTCAATGGAAATCTTCAAACAGAGGCCGGACAGATATCTCAGATGGCTTAGTGAATCCTGCGCTGTATTGAATGGGATTGGACACGATGACCCTGGAGGTCCCTTCCAATTCTAACATTTTATGATTATATGACTCTAATTAATATAGTGCACTCCTCATAGGCCTCCATACAGTATAATGCACTCCCCCCAAAAAAAATAAAAATACACTACTCACCTCCTCCTTGTTCCCCTGCTGCTCCGAGCAGCCGTACATCTCAGGACAGCGAGCAACAGGTAATGACGTCATCACGCCCGCTCATCAGTAACATCAGACGCAGAGGGGGAATGGTGGGAGAGGGAGCATGTTGCTCCCCATCTCAGCATTGCTTTCAACTGTATTACTATCCAGCCAATACAGTTGAACTTGGGATGAAGGGCAGGGGACCTGTGCTGACACCAGGCCTCCCCCTCTTGCTCAAGGATCCCATAGCGGTCGGTTGGCAATGCAGGGAAATCAAGCCCCCCTACTCTGTCGCAGAGTGAACCGTATGGGCATGCTGCGTATGCCCATACAGTTATAGTAGCGTAGCTCCGGGTGGACCCCTCAGCACGGGGACCTTTGCCTCCCTTCACCTGGTAGCTACGCTTCTAATTCCTTTTCATACTGCCTTTCTAAAGTACAGTTCTGTTTGTGTCTTAGAATTCACCAACAGGGATATTATTCACTACTTTTTTATTATGACAAGAGGTGGCATCAAGGATTGTGTTGGTTGCTGTCTCTTTCCTATAAGGGGGAATAATAACTCTCATATTATGATCAAAAGTGAGAGAAATGTCTAAAAAACTGTTATTTTCCTGAACATTTTGAGTAAATTTAGATTTAAATTATAATTTATGTATGACAGAAATATGGATGCAAATGACCCCAGTCCTTCCCATATCAGGAGCAGGTCATCAATGAAGCGACTATACCACCTGATATGGGAGGAGAAGGAATTAGCCTCTGAAAAAAAGAAAAAAATATTCCCAATAAGACATGAAAATGTTTGCTGTAGAGGTGGAGAAGCCCTTTTTCATTGATGCTCTTTGTCGTAATTAAAAATCCCCATTAAACAAAAAATAATTATGGCGTAATAAAAACTCAGTAGCCATAAATAAATTGTTGGTTTTATGGTAGATACTTACTATATTTTTGTAAATGATAACGTAAATCTGTAATAGCTAATTCGTGATTAATGGATGGGTATAGAGCTATTACGACATGTCATCCATTTACCATTTTTTGCCACTTGGTTTTATCTACAGTGACCACCACATGTTTTGTGTGTCTAATAAAACCAGAAAGGTTCACTACCAAAGGTTGCAGTTAAAGATTGACCCAGATGCTCAATTTCTCATCTAAACTCCCTATCCCTGCAACAATTGGTCTAAGGGCGGGAACACATTTTTGTAGGTTTTAGTCAAAGAATGAAAATCAGATGATGGGGAATTCAACATAAAGGTCCCGTGATTTTTTTTTTATCAAAGGCCTCCCATATTAAGACACTCCGACAGCACCTGCAAAAGTTTTTTCTTTAAATAGTAATTGGATTACTGTTCAATCTACAATACACTTTTTGATCGTTAAGCTTTAGTAAATTCAATTTTTCATACAGCGTAGCATTCAAAATAACAACTGATCCTCCCTTATCAACCTTTCTAACAAGAAGGTCTATTATATTTTCAGTTCTTTTCAAGTTTTGTTGTTCTGATGGTATACGATTATGGGAGCCATGAGCCATGATGTTGTGTTTTAGTCCTCCTTTTTAAAGAAGTTGTCCACTACTATAACTTTTTTTTTTTCATACATAAATCTTGCTATTATGTGCCACTGAAAACATCTACTGTGTTTATTTTAGCAATATTACCTTTTATCATGCTGTAGCAGCACATCTTTAGTGCTGGATGCTGCTCTCATGGGGTTAATCGAAAACTTCCTTTCTCCTGAGTTAGGGTATGTGTCCACGTTCAGGAAACGCTGCGTTTTTTACGCAGCGCTGAGCCGCAGCGTCAAACACGCAGCGTCCAGATGTTACAGCATAGTGGAGGGGATTTAATGAAACGCACATGCGTTACGTTTTTTCAGAACGCAGCATGTTGCTACAATGAGCAAAACACGCAGGCACACCGCAGGTGACCTGCCAGTGACCTCAGGTGCATTTTTGGTCAGGATTTTACCTGCATAAAATCCTGACCAAAGCCTGAAGCAAACCTGAACGTGGACACATACCCTTATTGTGCTCTAATACTACAAGTTCCATGATGCATTGCACTGCTACTAAGCACGAACCTACCACACCCAAACCCCTCCCTCCTGTCTTCAAAAAGATTTGTGATGTCATTTCTGTCCAACCTCCTCTTTTACATTTGTCCAACCGACACTCCATTACACACAGATAGATAGATAGATAGATAGATAGATAGATAACAAATAGATAGATGAATACATACAGATGTATCTATATATCTATGTCTATTTCCATAGATATGTCCATATCCATGTTTCTAAACCCCTTCACCCCTGGAGTTTTTTTTCTTTATCGCTCCCCTCCATTCCAGAGCCATAATTTTTCCATCAATATGGCCATGTGAGGGTTTATCTTTTGCAGGACAAGTTCTACGTTTGAACGACACCATTGGTTTTACCATGTCGTGTAACAGAAAATGTGAAAAAAATTCAAAGTGCAATGAAATTGCAAAAAAAGTGCAATCCCACAGTTGTTTTTTGCTTGGCTTTTTGGCTAGGTTCACTAAATGCTAAGGCTGTGTGCACACGTTGCAGATTTGATTGCAGATCCGCAGCGTTTTTTGCCGCACAGAATTGCATCAAATCCGCAGTGTAGTGCACAACCAATGTAAGTCTATGGGAGCCGCAGACTTGTGCACATGCTGCGGAAAAAGCCGCACCGAAACACAGCTTTTTTTTCCGCAGCATGTCACTTCTTTTGTGTGGAACTGCAGCGTTTCTGCACCCTTAGGCCTTGTTCACACTATCCTTTTTTTGCTGCGGATTTTTCAGCTGCGGATTTGGAAAAACCGCAGTGCAAAACCGCGGTGGTTTTCACTGCGGTTTTTTGTGCGGTTTCTACTGCGGATTCCACTGCGAGTTTCCAACTGCACTTTCCTATTGGTGCAGGTGGAAAACCGCTGCGGAATCCGCAGAAAGAATTGACATGCTACTTCTTTTTTTCCGCAGAAAATCCGCACTGATTTTCAAGCGGAAAAACGCAAAGTGGGCACAGCGGATTTTGTTTTCCATAGGGTAACATTGTACTGTACCCTGCATGGAAAACGGCTGCGGATCCGCAACTGCAAATCCGCTGCGGATCCGCAGCAAAAACCGCAAAGTGTGAACATAGCCTTAGGGTATGTTTCCACGTTCAGGAAACGCTGCGTTTTTGACGCAGCGTTGAGCAGCATGCATAAAAAACACAGCGTCCAGATGTTACAGCATAGTGGAGGGGATTTCATGAAATCCTGTCTCCACTATGCAGTAAAAGACGCATGCGGCACACCCGAGAAAACTCACATGCGGCATGTCTTTAAAAAAAAAAGCAGCATGTCCTTACATTGCAGAAAAAACGCAGGTGACCTGCCAGTGACCTCAGGTGCAGATTTGGTCAGGATTTTACCTGCATAAAATCCTGACCAAATCCTGAAGCAATCTTGAACGTGGACACATACCCTTAGACTTTCATTGAGTCGGGCACATCCGCAGCAAAACCACAGATGTAAAAAAGATCTGCAGTTTTGCTGCAGATGTGGGTCCGAGAAACGCTGCAGTTCGGGAGGAGGGAAGTGTGTGGGCGGAATGTGGGCGGTGACTGTGTGCGTGTATGTGTGTGCTGGGTCTGCGGGCTGTTCGGATGTGTGCGGGACTGTTCGTGTGTGTGCGGGGCTGTTCGGGTGTGTGCGGGACTGTTCGGGTGTGTGCGGGGCTTTTTGGGTGGGTGCCTGGCTGTTCGGGTGTGTGCGGGACTGTTCGGGTGTGTGCGGGGCTGTGCGGGGGGTCTTTTGGGGTGTGTATGCAGGCATCATCCGATGGGACTACAAGTACGCAGCATCCAATCTGCAGCTCATTCGGATGTAATCCAGACAGTGGACACACACCCTACGCTATCCATACATCTATCAATAGATATATCTATCCAGATATATCTATAGATAGATATATGAATAGATAGATGTATGCATCTATAGATCTATCTATATGTAGCTCTGTCTATCCATTTCATCTATCATCTATCTGTCTATCTGTCTATGTGTGTAATGGAGTGTGGGTTGAACAAATGTAAAAGAGGAGGTTGGACAATAATGACATCACAAATCTTTTTTTTTGTTCAATAATACATCTTTATTTAGCTTTCAAAAACGCACCAAAACGCATAAAAACCACGCAAAAAAATGCACCAAAAGCAAATTAAAAAATGCATCAAAACTGCGCAAAAACGCACCAAAAATTGCACAAAAAAACTGCATCAAAACCGAACCAAAAACTGCATCAAAACCGCACCAAAAACTGCATCAAAAACGCACAAAAACCGCACCAAAAACTGCATAAAAAACGCACCAAAAACTGCATCAAAACCACACCAAAAACTGCATCAAAACCGCACCAAAATTGCATCCATACTGCACCAAAACCACATCAAAAACTGCATCAAAACTGCACCAAAAACTGCATCAAAACCGCACCAAAAACTGCATAAAAAATGCATCAAAACGGCACGAAAAACTGCATGAAAAAAACGCACAAAAACCCGCACCAAGAACTGCATCAAAACCGCACAAAAACTGCATCAAAAACGCATCAAAACTGCACCAAAAACTACATCAAAACCGCACCAAAGACGGCATGAAAACCGCACCAAAAACTGCATCAAAACTGCACCAAAAACTGCATCAAAACCGCACCAAAAACTGCATCAAAACTGCACCAAAACTGCAAAACTGCGCCAGGTTTTGATGCTGTTTTTGGTGCGGTTTTTGCACGGTTTTGATGCAGTTTTTGGAAATAAATAAACGGAAAATGTGCATGATTTGAATGGAAACATGCATGAAAAAACGGATGTGTGAAAGCAGCCATATATATGGATAGATACATCTATGTATCTATAGATATATCTATCTATAAATATATCTATAGATAGATATATCCATAGATATATAATAGAAAGGCCAATGTTTCTAAGGCTACTTTCACACTTGCGTTTTTAGCAATCCGTCTTTTGGGGAAAAAAACGGATCCTGCAAATGTTCTTGCAGGATGCGTTTTTTTACCCATAGACTTGTATTAGTGGCAGATCGCGACGGATGGCCACACGTTGCGTCCGTCGTGCAACGTGTTTTGGTGGACCGTTGGCACGAAAAAACGTTCAAGTGACCTTTTTTTTTCCTTCGCGTCCACCATTTTCTACCGCGCATGCGCGGCCAAAACTCCGCCCCTCCTCCCCGGACTTCAGAATGGGCAGCGGATGTGTTGAAAAACTGCATCCGCTGCCCACGTCGTGCACAAATTTCACAACGTGCGTCGGTACGTAGGCCCGACGCATAGTGATGGACCCGTACCTACGCAAGTATGAAAGAGGCCTTAATGAGCGTTTAATTTAATAAAAAAAGGAAAAAAAATGGCGTGGGCTCCCACGCAATTTTCTGCACCAGAGGGGGAAAGCCGACGGCCGGGGGCCAATATTTGTAGCCTGCTATGAATATCAGCCCGCAGCTGTCTGTGTTGCCTTTACTGGCTATTAAAATAGGGGGACCCCCCCAAAAAAATGACGTGGGGTCCCCCTATATTTTATAGCCAGAAAAGCTACGCAGACAGCTGCGAGCTGATATTCACAGCCTAGAGAGGGGCCATGGATATTGGTCCCCCCCGGCTACAAATACTAGTCCGCAGCTGCCCCAGAAATGGCGCATCTGTAAGATGCACCAATTCCGGCACTTAGCCCCTCTCTTCCCACTCCCATGTAGCGGTGGGATATGGGGCAATAAGGGGTTAATGTCACCTTGCTACCGTAAGGTGACATTAAGCCGGGTTAATAACGGAGAGGCGTCAATAAGACGCCTATCCATTATTAATCCAATACTAGTAAATGGTTAATAAATCACACACATTAGGAAAAAAGTATTTTAATATTCTTAATTTAACCATACTTACCATACTTCAGCGCCTGCAAAAAAACGTAAAATAATAAACCGTATACTACCTGTCCGCCGTAGTCCAATTAATAACGAGTGTCCCACGATGATCTCCCCTATAAAACAGTGACATCAGGTGATGTCACTGCTCTATAGGACCCTCAGTGACACACTGACAGGAGACAATGGCTCCTGCAGTGCATCACTGAAGAGGTTACTATAGTTCAAAGTCTTACTTTATGGCAATTGCTGTGTGGGAAAATTTCTCACACAGCAATGCCATAAGTGAGACTAGGGACTATTTTCTCACAGGGGCGTAGGAATACATTGTGAGGAATACATTGTGGAAGGATACCTTCCATCATTGTATTCCTGTAGCCCCTGGTGAGTGGTCGCATCAGCTGATGCTCCTGCTCTCCACGGGAGATCGTCGAGGGACACTTGTTTTAATTGGATTTCTGTGGATCAGGGAGTATAGTGTTTGTTTATTATTTTAATATTTTTTACAGATGACACTGGCTTCGGGGATCAAGGTGACAAGTGATGGTGAGTATGTACTCTATGTTATATGTACTGTATGTCTATATGTATGTCGTATGTATGTACTGTATGTATGTATGTACTGTATGTGGCATGTTGCATGTCGCATGTCACATGATGCATGTCGTCGCATGGTGCATGTCGCATGTCGTCGCATGTCGTCACATGTTGCATGACATTGCATGTCACATGATGCATGTCATCGTATGTCGCATGCTGCATGTCATGGCATGTTGCATGTTGTCGCATGTCACATGTTGCATGTCGTCGCAAGTCATCGCATGTCGCACGTCATCGCATGTCGCATGCTGCATGTCGCATGTCATCGCATGTTGCATGTCATTGCATGTCGCATGTCAGTGCATGTCGTATGTTGCATGTTGGTCACATGTCGCATGTCATTGCATGGTGCATGTCACATGGTGCATGTCGTCGCATGTCACATGTCGCATGTTGTCACATGTCGCATGTCATCGCATGGTGCATCTCGCATGGTGCATGTCACATTTTGCATCTCGTCGCATGTTGCATGCTGCATGTCATCGCATGGTGCATGTCATCGCATGTTGTCACATGTCGCATGTCGTATGTTGCATGTCGCATGTTGTCACATGTCACATGATGTCACATGGTGCATGTTGTATGTATGTATGTACTGTATATGCGTGTATGTTTTTTTTTTACATTCAACACATTAGCCGGATGATGGGACTACTACTGTCCCATCATTGGCTAATGAGTCACTCACCGTCACTGTAGCAGGCAGAGCCCGATGGGACGTGTAGTCCCATCGGACGATGCCTGCACACAGAGACACACAGCAATGACCTCCCTCCGCAGCAGACCCCAGCACCGCCCGCACATCCCGGCGCTGGCACACAGACTCCCGGCGCCGGCACACAGACCCCCAGCGCCGGCACACAGACCCCCGGCACCGGCACACAGACCCCCGGCACCGGCACGCAGACCCCCAGCGCCGGCACGCAGACCCCCGCGCTCGCATATCACATCGTGATCGGACGTACACATCCCTGCCTAGCCCCGCCCGCCCCCAGCACAGCCCTGCAGCTCCCAGCCCCGCCCACAGCCCAGTCACTCTTGATGAGTGACCGCTGACTGTGAGGCTGGCTCACGCCTGCTGCTGACGTCACGTAAATTTCCAGAGTCTGGAAATTGACGTGACGTCGGCGGAAATAAGCGGCGGCTGCAGCCTGGGGGTCACGTGACCCAGACTCAGCCGCCGGAATAACGCCGCTCACAGGCGAAAACGGCAACGGAAGGTATTTGCACAGTTCATTAGGGGCCCCGGGGGGATACATTGGGGGGTTAATTGAAAGTAGTGGACAACCCCTTTAATTCCAACAATTTTTCTTCAATGGTTTCTTGAAAAATGTCCTGTATAGGTGGATGAGACACAACAGGGAAGTAGTAAGGATTTTTTAGTGGGAATCACTGGCTAATGTCTTAAGTTCAAAAAGAGCACTTTGTTTGGCAAATGTCCCAATTTTGGCTGTTGTTTAATGTACATTAATGTGGGAGGCTGTGTAGAACCACTGAGTAAGACCAAAGGATGAAGCAAGGAACAGGAGTTTGAAGACTGCCAACTGGTGGGTATCAGTGGGGATGTTGAAGTTACCCATGATGGTGGGAATGTCAGCAGAGAGAAACTGTAGAAGTCAGGTGGAAAAGTGGTCAATAAAGGTAGTGGCTGGGCTTGGGAGTTGGTATATGAGGGCCACTTTGAGGGAGAGTAGATACGGACAGAGTGCACTTCAATTTAGGGAGGATAGAGGTGGGATTGGGTTGAAGATGCAGTTGTTGGAGAGTGGAAGATCCACTCCTCCACCATGTCTATTGCCAGGACGAGGAGTGTTGGAGAAATAAAGGCCACCATAACACAGCACAGCAGGTGAAACCATGGCAGCCATGTTTCAGTGAGGCCCAGGAAAGATAGTGTTAGAGAGGTAAAGAGGTCATGGATGACGTGCAGTTATTGCAGACGGAACAGGCTTTCCAAAGTATTTCAGAGAAAGAAAGCGGCAGAGTGGGGTCAAATAAATGGATTTTATGTTACAGAGATTGCGGTAGTTTCTAGTACAGTAGGTAGGGAGTGATAGAAGGGAGAATTAATGGGGCGAGTATGAGCTGTGAAGGTCCGGGATTGGGAGATACAGGTGCTTCTCACAAAATTAGAATATCATCAAAAAGTTAATTTATTTAACTTCTTCAATACAAAAAGTGAAACATATATTATCTCAGTAAATTAGAATACTTTATAACACTAGCTTGAAAAATGATTTTAAAATCCGAAATGTTGGCCTACTGAAATGTATGTGCAGCACCCCAGGGTCCTGTTCGTTGCAGTAATGTCATTTTCCTCTAAGGGAGAGTGATATTACTTTTGGAGGCAAAGAAGGACAACTGCATCCAGGTATCACAAACATGCAACACATTTCACACTCCAGGCCACCCCTCCTAGCTCTGCTCCTATTTATTAGGTCACTCCCCACAGTGGTAAAACTGGTTGCTTGTAGGGAAAGTTAGTTAGTTGCTGGCTGAGCTCTGCTCAGGGAGTTGGTCCCTGACAGGGGTGGGATCCTGTCAGAGATCGAGGGAGAAGGACACGGAGCTGTGCATGCCCTAAGAGCTGCAGCTTCCAGAAAGAGACATTGAAGGAGAATTGTATTGCAGAGAGGGTGAAAAGAAGTCGTAGCAAAGGAGTGGACACCAGGAGGGGACCAGCCCTACACAGGCTGCCTCCTTCTGAGGCGCAGGATCTGGGTAGCCGGAACACCGAGGGAGCAACGACCCTTTATGCTTTGCTCCAGAGACCGGCAGGACAGCTAATTTCACGTTACCTGTCTACCCTACACCCAGGAGGCAAGGTGGCACCCCTTAGAGGCTGGGGCATGATAGAGTCCCTATAAACCGCCTCAAGCCACTAGTCATACAGGTTTGTCCTATCCTATCATGGGGACAGAGAGAAAGACAGAACATCTACATCAGTTGCAAGGACCTTATGAGAAGCTTAGCAGTAAGGGACTACAACACCACTGCGCTAGAGGAAGGCTACTGATTTCCACCTGGACAAGGGGACTCTGGATTTGCCTCCAAACCGGCCAAACTCTGTCTGCCCTGTGATCTGGTGCTCTGGACAGTGGATGCTGAAGCCTTCAGTAAAGGTAAAGAGACTGCAACCTTGTGTCCTCGTTCTTCACTGCGCCTCTCACCATCCACCATCTACACACCGGGAAGCCCTGGGGATATACTTCACCTGTGGGAAGGTATACCATCTAGCTGCCATAGCATCACCCCAGCGGACCCCTTAAAGCAGCGTCGGTCACCCTGACCGAATACCACAGGTGGCGTTACGAACACAAACTTTATCCCTTTAAAGACCTTTCCCTTTTACACGGATGTCCCAGGGCCATGGACCGGGTCAGCCACCGTGACATCCCCCTGTGAACCAAAGGACCCGGTACCGAGTACCCAACGGCCCCATGGCTCCATATGTTCAGTAAATGCACTCAATATTTGGTTGGGGCACCTTTTGCATCAATTACTGCATCAATGCGGTGTGGCATGGAGGCGATCAGCCTGTGGCACTACTGAGGTGTTATGGAAGCCCAGGTTGCTTGATAGCAGCCTTCAACTCGTCTGCATTGTTCGGTCTGGTGTCTCTCATCTTCCTCTTGACAATACCTCATAGATTCTCTATGGGGTTAAGGTCAGGCGAGTTTACTGGCCAATCCAGCACAGTGATATTGTTGTTTTTAAACCAGGTATTGGTACTTTTGGCAGTGTGGACAGGTGCCAAGTCCAGATGGAGAATGAAATTTCCATCTCCAAAAAGCTTGTCGGCAGAGGGAAGCATAAAGTGCTAAAAAATTTCCTGGTAGACGGATGTGCTGACTTTGGTCTTGATAAAACACAGTGGACCTACACCAGCAGATGACATGGCTCTCCAAACCATCACTGATTGTGAAAACTTCACACTACACCTCCAGCAGCTTGGATTGTGGCCTCTCCACTCTTCCTCCAGACTCTGGGACCCTGATTTCCAAATGAAATGCAAAATTTACTTTAATCTGAAAACACCTTGGACCACTGAGCAACAGTCCAGTTATTTTTCTCCTTGGCCCAGGTAAGACACTTCTGGCATTGTCTATTGGTCATGAGTGGCCTGACACAAGGAATGCAACACTTGTAGCCCATGTCCTGGATACCTCTGTGTGTGGAGGCTCTGGAAGCAATGACTCCAGCAGCAGTCCACTCCTTGTAAATCTCGCACAAGTGCAGGGCGCAGAGACGGGATTCCGGCGTCACAACTGACACTGACATGCATGAGAAGGGGGTGGTACTCAAATTAACAGAGTTTTCTTCCAAGCACCGCATGCCCCGAAGCCTGGAAGAACTAATTAACATAAACGATTAAAACTCTATTTCTCCTAAACTATGAGGCATACAGGCAAGTCTATTTTAACAATTATCTCACCTGTATGCCCATAGTAATAGCTTAAAAGCTTCTCGGCGGCTGACAGATTCCCTTTTAATTTATACACCTTTAGGCTATGTGCACACGTTCAGGTTTTTTCGCGTTTTTTTCACGCTAAAAACGCTATAAAAACTCATGAAAAACGCATGCATTATGCATTCTATCATTTAGAATGCATTCTGCAGGTTTTGTGCACATGGATGCGTTTTTTTTCCGCGGTATAAAAATGAGCATGTTCAATAATTTTGCGGATTTTCTGCGTTTTTCCCGCAATTCTATGCATCTGGGAAAAAACGCACAAAAAACGCGTAAAAAAACGCATGCGGATTTCTGGCAGAAATTTCCGTTTTTTTGTCAGGAAAATTTCTGCAAGAAATCCTGACGTGTGCACATACCCTTACATTGTACATGGATGCTGCCAGGTGTGAACAGAAAGGAGGAGTCGCAGGGAGAGAAGGACACACAATCAAAGGACGGGGTAGAGACAGAAGTAAATTAGAAAAGTGCTAATTTGCTAGTTACACAGCAGAGGATAGAAACATGAGACTGACCCAAAATAGACAGACATACTGGTGTGAGTTGGGATCAATGGGATTGATGGCTATTGTATTCAGAAAACAGGAAGCATACCAAAATATACATAAAAGTGTGAATTGAGATCAATAAGGCATTACTAAACAGATTGGTAGATCTGACAAGGCTAATCATATAATAGCAGGACTATACAGCCACTCTGACTTGGATTTTCAAAGTAAGAACACCAGTCACATCAGGTTCAGCATTAGAGCCGGCTGTCAGTGAGTGCGGGGGGAGGGGCGAGGTTACAGCAGCCGCTTTCTATCCACAGAGCGGTGACTGATTCCATACTGGCGCCACCCCTGTGACTGAAAGAGCGAGCCTGCCGGGAGGAATAAAGTTCATTTTATCCCAGCAGCGGTGTTGTAAGTTGTGGGCGCCCGCATGGTGTCACAGCGCTGTTAACCTGCAGATTAGCACCATATCTTCATGTTAATAGCGTTATTTTACCTGATAGATTCCCTTTAAACTTTCTGCCCATTTACTTGCATTCTGTACAATAGGGGTGCCAACTGTCGAGACTTTCTGAGAGTGTTCATAAAAAAAAAGAGCAATTTTTTCAGTGTCTGTCAAAAAGGATCCATCTGTGATATTGTTAAAGCTGGGGAAGCATGTGCAGATTATTGGGATTAAAGTTACCATAATTTTACAGAGATGTTATAGATATGAATGGGAGTTATGGAGGAGGCCAGGCATATCCGCTCCAGGCTGTTTCTGTAGCTCCATCTCCAGTGGTCCGAGTTATTCCTTTGTAAACCATAAAAGACAGATATTGGAAAAACTTTCATAATTGTACTAATTTATTATGTTTGTCCGTTGTGTCCTAATGTCCGATTTTATTTTATAAATTGTCCAAAAAAACTAAAAAATGAAGCTGGCCCTAATTACTGGTGAGCTTGTAATGGAGGGTGGGTGGAGTAAGATATATTCCCCGTATAGTGTGTACATGATAGCAGGCAGACGGGGCGCTCTCGGCACTTATTTTTCTTTTTGGGTATGTTTAAATTCAAATTTTTTTTATATGGATTTTGAAGAACATGAAAAACTCGTACTGTTTTTTTTCTAAAAGGTATATTTAAAACAGGATTTGAATGGCTTGCTTAGGAAGGCGAACCAGAGTTTAATGCGCACTGTATGCACAGAATATCATCACTATTGGCCGCACAACTCCTGTCTACAGAGGACGGTGTTCTGCTGGGAACGATGATTTTAATTATTTTATTCCAGCCACAATGTGTGAACGCAGCCTTAAACAGGTTGCTAATTGACAAACAAGTTTTCTAATGAATGCTCATTCCCGGTTGTCGGCTTGTCGGATTGGGCTTTAATCCTGGTACATTCAATTGCAATTAATGTCTGGATCCTATTCCTCAACAGGGCAGACAAATGTAGGCAGCAACAGGTTAGGGTCTAGTTGTTTCCTGTTTTAAATGTTAATTTGACCAAAAAAAAAAAAAACACACAGTGCCTTTCAACAGGATGCAAAAACTTTGTGTGAACAGAGCCTTAGTGCTTCTGGGTGCTCACATTGTGGCTATTTCTCTGCTGCTTAGAAGGACATTGTTGCACGGTCAGGATGGCATCCTTGCACAAAAAAAGAAACACCAATACAAATACTGGATCATGTTTGTGACGATGTGAAGAGAACCAAAACGAATGAATGTGTAAGATGGCCCGGGTCTGACTCCACCACCAATAGTCATGACACAGTATGACGCGTATATGGAGACCTCTCCATTACGGAAAGTACAGACGTGGTCCGGCTGCATCAGCAGATATGGGCATTTTATCAGCAAGTCTGTCTCTACCAAGCTGGGAAATTGGGAAGAACTGGTCATTCCGGAAAATCATGTCTTTTGGGAAAAATTCCTTACATTGCAACTATAGCTTCAATCCATAGAAAAATGAGCGGTGTAGAATTTAGGCTCTGTTCACATGTCCGGTACTGATCAGCTAGACCAGATCCAGCAGCAATCCGTTGGCAAAAAGTTGTGCAGTCTGTTTTTTTTTTTTTTTAAATTGATCTCTGCTGGATCTGTTCTTTCAACATTGAAGTCTATGGAAAACAGATCCGTTAATTAGCCATCCGTTTTCCTTTCATTTGTACTTACTGCTCAAGTAAGCAAAAAAACGGATCCGTTACTGGATACAGTGAGCAAAAGCAGATCCATTATGAATAAAAGAAAAACAGATGGCTGATTAACGGATCAGTTTTCCATAGATTTGCCGAAATGCGTGAACCCCATATTAGAATCCCTCTCTAGCAAGCTATAAAATGTAACTTTTATTATTAATTGTATTTAAAATGCATCTGGGGATATTATTAAAGTATTGTTCCTAATCTGTCAGTAATTTATTGATTTCAAGGTATTCACCTAGATTATTTCAGTTGATGACACCCCAGGGTGCCATCACTTATTGAGCACAAGAAGATAAGTCCTATTACAGCACAAGTCTCCCCAGCATGTTTCTCCGCATATGCGGCTTCATCAGGGGATGGGACACTGGCATGAATGGCTGCCGGCCAGACACCCCACCTATACATAGCCACTGTATGTATACTCACAACCAATGGGAATCTTTGTATTAAGAGTGCAGGAAATGACCAAAAAACATGATGCTACCAATCCTAGCTGCCAAGAGGATCAACCAATCACATCATATCGAAATCTGATGTAAAAGGCTTAACGATACGCCAAAAGTCCAATTGAAAGATCCACAGTCCCCGATGCTCCAACGCGGTGCAATCATCAATATTATCATGATGACGCAGCGTCTTCTGATTGGATGTAGCAGCAACCGCGTCATGATGGCGCTCAGCACTCTGATTTACTAGCATGCTCCACTTAGCAAGTTCGGTTATATCACATTAGCGTCTGTCATTTTGATTGGTCGGTTATTACGTTATACATATAAACACTGCAATAATAAAGTCTATATATCCTGTTCACTTGTGGAAGTGTTATTTGTTAATAAACCTCCAATAAAAATGCCGCATTTTAATTAATCCAGTCTAATGATAAAGTAAATATTACTAACATGCTTATATTAGTAAAGCAGATGTTAATTACTGACAAGGATTATGCACTAAATTGATACTTCAAAGACAAAATAGGTTTTAAGGTGCATGAAATAAAACATTAAAACCATATCCCCAAAATTTGCATACAAATATATATAATATACAAAACTCCCTAAAGAATTCACAAAAGTTTAACTATATCTACAATCCTGTTATCTGTATATACAGCACTGATATTTGCAAAAAAGCGCCGTATGAGAATCCCTCATTCAGACCATCTGGACTAAGGGTACCCAATCGGTAAATCCAGTTAGCGTCTTCTCTCATCACGAGTTGGTCTAGTGTACTGTAGCACCGGCGTCTCTGACATCTGCCCGTCTTCCCCAGCAGAGACGCTGACTTACTGCCGCAGTCTCCATTCCTCACTTCCTGCTTTGGCTGCTGATGCCCGGGGTGCGCGCACTGCGCTCAGATCCCCAGGCACTGTGCTTAGGCCACACACACGCGCGCTGTCCCGTCCTCTTAAAGGGACAGCATGCGCTATCCTAAAAATTCCCCAGCCAATGGCTGGGAGCCACTCATTATTTAAAGCACGTCCACCTGAAGGGAAGTGCCTGTGCAACGTTGTAAGTTTGTTCCTAAACACTCGTTAGTTCTCAGGTCCCAGTGCCTGTCTATCAACTGTGCCTGCCCACTTGTCTATCAGCCATGCCCGCCTGCCTATCAGCTGGTCAAGTCTGCACCTGCCAGAGCTCACCTCTATGTCAGCCGGTCCTACTGCAGCTGCCAGAGCTCATCTGTACATCAGCTGGTCCCATCTGCATCCGTGGATCCCATGCTTTTGCAGCGCTTGCCTGAATCTACTGGACCTTCCTTCAGGCTGTCCCAACTACCTGTCCCTAGGGGGTCAGTTGCCATCTACCCAAGGTCAGTACTGGTGTTGCACTTGGTCCACCTCCTTTATCTCTCCTCGGATCACGGTATCGTATGCCAGTGTATCCGAGGTCAGATCAGGTGAGACTCTTAGTTACACCCCTCCAGGCTTTCCTTAGGACCCATCACAGTGGTTCCCCCACCCAATCCGTTACAATTACATTTTCTCTGTTGAGAGTATATTTTTGAATGCCCCTACATTGAAGTGTCATGACTGTTTCTGATGGAACCAATATGTTGCAACATTTGTCTCCTAAATTGTTAACTAATTTTGCCAACATACATAAAAGTACAAGGACATTTGGCTGTATAGACAATACCTTATGAGGTACAATTTATGAAGTCTTTAATAGCAAAAGTTTTGCATTGTTTCGGACAATTGTTTACATAGTTACATAGTTACTTAGTTATTAAGGTTGAAGGAAGACTTCAAATCCATCTAGTTCAACCCATAGCCTAACCTAACATGCCCTAACATGTTGATCCAGAGGAAGGCAAAAAAAACCATGTGGCAAAGAGTAAGCTCCACTTTGGGGAAAAAAATTCCTTCCCAACTCCACATACGGCAATCAGACTAGTTCCCTGGATCAACGCCTTATCAAGGAATCTAGTGTATATACCCTGTAACATTATACTTTTCCAGAAAGGTATCCAGTCCCCTCTTAAATTTAAGTAATGAATCACTCATTACAACATCATACAGCAGAGAGTTCCATAGTCTTACTGCTCTTACAGTAA
This sequence comes from Ranitomeya variabilis, assembly GCF_051348905.1. Classification (NCBI taxonomy): domain Eukaryota; kingdom Metazoa; phylum Chordata; class Amphibia; order Anura; family Dendrobatidae; genus Ranitomeya; species Ranitomeya variabilis. The sequence continues at coordinate 658,334,344 of NC_135234.1, forward strand.
AGAATCCGCATCTGTTATTATGCTTAAACCTTTTTTCCTCCAGACGTAGAGGATGCCCCCTTGTCCCTGTCTCAGGTCTATGATTAAAAAGATCATCAGAAAGGGCTTTGTACTGTCCCCTCATATATTTATACATTAAAATAAGATCACCCCTTAGCCTTCGTTTTTCCAAACTAAATAGCCCCAAGTGTAATAACCTATCTTGGTATTGCAGACCCCCCCAGTCCTCTAATAACCTTGGTCGCTCTTCTCTGCACCCGCTCCAGTTCAGCTATGTCTTTCTTATACACCGGAGACCAGAACTGTGCACAGTATTCTAAGTGTGGTCGAACTAGTGACTTGTATAGAGGTAAAATTATGTTCTCCTCATGAGCATCTATGCCTCTTTTAATACATCCCATTATTTTATTTGCCTTTGTAGCAGCTGCCTGACACTGGCCACTGAATATGAGTTTGTCATCCACCCATACTCCCAGGTCTTTTTCATTGACGGTTTTGCCCAGAGTTTTAGAATTAAGCACATAGTTATACATCTTATTACTTCTACCCAAGTGCATGACCTTACATTTATCCCCATTAAAGCTCATTTGCCATTTATCAGCCCAAGCTTCTAGTTTACATAAATCATCCTGTAATATAAAATTGTCCTCCCCTGTATTGATTACCCTGCAGAGTTTAGTGTCATCTGCAAATATTGAAATTCTACTCTGAATGCCCCCTACAAGGTCATTAATAAATATGTTACTTGTTAGAATAAAGTTACATGCCTTATAATGACCACATCTAAAGCATCCTGTGGTTTTATTTGTTAACCAATTGTCACTTTGTCTCATTGTGTCATGCTGCTGCAATGCAGGTAGGTGCAGGCTTCACTAGATGGCAGTAGAGAGGAAGCAGGTCTGCACCTAACAGAGCTAACCTGCAGTGCAACAGTGAGGCTACCACAGGTGGCAGCAGAATAGTCAAAACAAGCAGGGCCAAATCCTAGACTGTAGCGCAGTACCAAATGAAAAAGCAAACTCGAGGTCAGAGACAAGCCAGAGGGCCAGTAGCAGTCAGGAACGGATAAGACAAATGACAGAAACAGGTCAGGATACACGGCAAGTCAAACCGGGGAGTCAGCACAGCAAAGGGAAACACTGAGTCAAGATGGGAACAGGGGAAAACAGACACGTGTTCAGACAGTAAACTCAGCAGGACAAAACGGAGCAATCAGAGTCAGCTTACAGTAGCACTAGGCAGAAACTATAACTAACATGATCTGCAGGACACAGCGGGGCTAAATAGCAAACCTGAGATCAGACTGAGGCTGAGAAAAGTTAACCCCTGACATGATTAGACCAGGAAAAGGGAAGACAGGACTCAAAACCCGGTCTGGATCATGACAATCATTTGTAAAAACTGTCTCAGCACCAGCATATTTCATAGATTTGGTCCTCTTCGATACGTGATGCTGGGATATTGGGTAATTTTATTTCTCAAATTATTGTCCTCCTGTAGGAGCTGCCAGTGTTTAGTCAGTATTTTCCTGACTTCAGATGCTCCTTGATCATAAGTACCAATGCATCTGATATATTGTTCACCTTCAGTTTGTAAATAGATTTATTTTTTTATTTGCAAAAGCTGGTTACTCTGTCTATGTACAGCACGGTGAAAAGCCTTTTTGAGAGGTTTACAAGGATACCCTCTCTCTTTGAACCGTTTAAATAGACCAGAACATTCATCTAGAAAATATTCATCTCTCAAGCAATTTTGTCTCACTCTCAAATATTGCTCAACTGGGATACCTTTCTTGAGAGTTGGTGGATGGAAGCTGTCCCAATGTGGGAGGCTATTGGTTGAGGTTTTCTTTCTGTAAGTTTTTGTTTGGATATCTCCAGTCTCATCAATCCAGATGGCGAGGTCTAGAAAAATGAGTCTGACATTTATCTCATGGGTAAACCTCAAACACAGTTCCTTGTTATTAAGAATGTGGATACAATCAAAGAAACGAGATTTATAGCCTTCCCAAAAACTCAAAATGGTATCAATAAATATGCCCAAAGTAACATGTGACTAGTATAAAATGAAAAATCCTCACTAAACACAAATTGACCCTCCCACCAACCCAGGAATAGATTGGCATATGAGAGGGTACATACCGTCCCCATAGCAGTACCCGAGTTGGTGAAAAAATAAATTGTACTCCAAAACAAATCTAGTGTGAGTACAAAAGAATTGTGTTCGTGTTACCATGTGATTTTAAGAAACATTCTACCGCCTGCATGCTGAGATTGTGCTTCATGCTACTATATAGCATTTCTACATCCAAACTGCCTATAAATGTATAATCCAGTACTGAAAGATTTAGTAATTTGCATACAATGTCCTCAGTGTCTTCTAAAGAAGAGGAGAGTGTACAAATGAAAGGCTGAATGATTTTGTCCACATATATACTAGCTTTTTCTTTTAAGCACTCATTCCCCGAGACAATTGATCTCTCTGGAGGGTTGATTTTATTCTTATGCACCTTGGGTAGTGCATAAAAGGTTGCGATAGTAGGATGTTTATTAAAGGATACATATATATAGATCCGCACTAAAAAGATCTTCCACTTTTCATTTTTCCAATAAGTTTTTGAGTTTGCTCAAATGTCGTGGCGTAGGATCTGTTTTCAATTTTTCGTATGTATTTGAGTCAGACAGAATCCGTTCTACCATTTGAATGATAAAACTCCCTATCCAAGACAACAACGTTTCCTCCCGCTGTTATAACTGTACTAGATGGTGGCCCGATTCTAACGCATCGGGTATTCTAGAATATGTATGCGTAGTGTATAGTACAGCCCACGAAGTACATTGCGCAGACCACGTAGTATATTGCGCAGCCCACGCAGTACATTGCGCAGCCCACGCAGTACATTGCGCAGCCCACGCAGTACATTGCGCAGCCAACGCAGTACATTGCGCAGCCAACGCAGTACATTGCGCAGCCAACGCAGTACATTGCGCAGCCAACGCAGTACATTGCGCAGCCAACGCAGTACATTGCGCAGCCCACGTAGTATATTGCGCAGCCAAAGCAGTACATTGCGCAGCCCACGTAGTATATTGCGCAGCCAAAGCAGTACATTGCGCAGCCCACGTAGTATATTGCGCAGCCCACATAGTATATTGCGCAGCCCATAGTATATTGCGCAGCCCACATAGTATATTGCACAGCCCACGTAGTATATCGCCCAGTCACGTAGTATATCGCCCAGTCACGTAGTATATCGCCCAGTCACGTAGTATATTGCACAGCCCACGTAGTATATTGCTCAGTGACGTAGTATATTGCCCAGCCACGTAGTATATTGCACAGCCCACGTTGTATATTGCCCAGTCACGTAGTATATTGCCCAGTCACATAGTATATTGCACAGCCCACGTAGTATATTGCCCAGTCACGTAGTATATTGCCCAGTCACGTAGTATATTGCCCAGTCACGTAGTATATTGCACCGCCCACGTAGTATATTGCCCAGCCACGTAGTATATTGCACATCCCACGTTGTATATTGCCCAGTCACGTAGTATATTGCCCAGTCACGTAGTATATTGCACAGCCCACGTAGTATATTGCACAGCCCACGCAGTATATTGCCCAGTGACGTAGTATATTGCCCAGCCACGTAGTATATTGCACAGCCCAAGTAGTATATTGCCCAGCCACGTAGTATATTGCACAGTCACATAGCATATTGCCCAGTCACGTAGTATATTGCCCAGTCACGTAGTATATTGCCCAGCCACGTAGTATATTGCCCAGGTACGTAGTATATTGGACAGCCACGTAGTATATTGCACAGCCCACGTAGTATATTGCACAGCAACGTAGTATATTGCCCAGTCACGTAGTATATTGCCCAGCCACGTAGTATATTGCCCAGTCACATAGTATATTGCCCAGTCACGTAGTATATTGCCCAGCCACGTAGTATATTGTCAGCCACGTAGTATATTTCCCAGCCACGTAGTATATTGCACAGCCCACGTAGTATATTGCCCAGCCACGTAGTATATTGCCCAGTCACGTAGTATATTGCCCAGTCACGTAGTATATTGCCCAGTCACGTAGTATATTGCCCAGCCACGTAGTATATTGCACAGCCACGTAGTATATTGCACAGCCACGTAGTACATTGCCCAGCTACATAGTATATTGCACAGCAACGGAGTATACAGCACAGAGCCACATAGTATACAGAGTTAAAATAAAAATAAACATATACTCACCCTCCGAAGGCCCGTTGAAGTCCTGGCCCTGTGCGTGGTGCAGGCATCAGCTTCCAGTCCCAGGGTGTGATGAGGTCGCAGTCACATGACTGTGACGTCATGGCAGGTCCTTCTCGCGCAGGACCTGTGATGACATCGCGGTCACATGACCGTGATGACCGCAGGCGGCAGCTTCCGGTCCCAGGATGGTATGCCAGAAGGACCTTCCATGACGTCACGGTCATGTGACAGCGACATCATGGAAGGTCCTTCTCGCAGGGCCTGTGATCACGTCGCGGTCACCGTAGCGTCGCTAGGAGCGCGAAAGGCGTCGGATGGTGAGTATAGCAGGTTTTTTTTTTTTTTTAAATTATTTTTAACATGACATATTTTTACTATTGATTCTGCATAGGCAGCATCAATAGTAAATAGTTGGGGACACACAGGGTTAATAGCAGCGGTAATGGAGTGCGTTACACCGCGGCCCGTTACCGCTGCCATTAACCCTGTGTGAGAGGTGACTGGAGGGGAAGGGGATTATGGAGCGGGTGCCGGGCAGTGACTGTAAGGGAGGGACTAATCGGACTGTGCCCGTCGCTGATTGGTCGCGGCAGCCATGACAGGCAGCTGCCGAGACCAATCAGCAACTTGGATTCCATGACAGACAGAGGCCACGACCAATGAATATCCGCGACAGACAGAAAGACAGACAAACAGAAGTAACCCTTAGACCAGGGCTCCCCAACCTGTAGCTCGGGAGCCACATGTGGCTCGCGGTCCCATGAATTGTGGCTCGCGACTGTCTGCCAGCTTGATGCATTAGGTCCAGGTCTTGTAAACAGGTATCAAGAGCATATCTCAAAATGGTGAATTTTGTGAGTAGCCCTGCATAGAATTGCAGATATGGATGCATATTTACTGGTCTTAGGGGTTTAGAGATGTTTTAGGTATGGTACGCTGGAAGTTTGTACTACCTGTTACAGAAGGTGCTCAAAGCTGGATGTGACAGTGTGTTGGGAGAATACTGAATGGGGGTATTGTGGGAAGCCCTGGATCTCAGTGTACTGCTCTGGAGTGATTTCTGTGGAAAAGCTTTGGTTATCATTATACCTGTAATGGGGGCTTTGGTTGACACTACTTTGAAGGGGGTGAGAGCTGGAAGTGGCTTGCGACCCTCTCTCAGTGCTGAATGTGGCTCGCAACCCTCTCTTTAAGCTGAATGTAGCTCTCAAGGTCAGAAAGGTTGGGGACCACTGCCTTAGACAATTATATAGTAGATGTTATATTTAGGGAAAGTGTGTTACCCCGGGTAGGCCACTAGATGATGCACAATGTAAAAGGTGAGCATTGCCTTGGATGGGCCACTAGATGGGGAACTATAGGACATAGTATAGAAATAGTTAAACATAGGAGGAGCACGGTGGCATAAGACAGGAGGAACTTCCTGATAGTTCTCAATCGGGGCGAGGGTGCCCATTAGCTCAGCAGGGGGCAAAACCGTGCCAGGCAACGTTAACAAGGCACAGAACCCAGCAGATATTTGGGACCTGGATTGTCTCAGGAGGCAGGCAGGCTGGCAGTGCAGTTAAGTGGGTCTGCAGTTGCTGGTAGAAGAAAGCTAAGCAGTACGGTCAGGTCGCTCATCATGTGGCAGATGATTGCATGGGCTGAAGCCCAGGTGAAGCAGCTGTTGAGGGAACTTTCACATGAGGCAAGCAAACTGAACAGAGAGGATACTGAGGGATCAAAAGGTACAGTCCGTCTCAGAAGTGAGCTTAGCGGTAGAAAGAGAGGGAAAGGGACAGAAGAGGAGTTTATTGCTGTATACCCTGATGATACTGTGAAGAATATTCTCATGCTGTGCACAAGCCCTAGTAAAGAAGTTCTTAAAGTTAATGCTGGAATGGACTGTTACTCTGTTTATTCCAAAGTGGATCCAGAAGGCCTCCTGACACGTGCTGAGGTCCCTGAAGGAGCTGGAGAAGATGCTGCAGGCAGTGTCGGACTGGGGTGCCAAGGGCCCACCAGTAACATTGACTTTGGGGGCCCACTTTTCACCTGCATACAAAAATTGCAAGATCCTGGTTCTCAAATTTACCTATATCTCTATATAATAATGGTTAATGAATGATGAGATGCTGCTTTTTTTCTGTACAGAGAGAATCAAGTGAATTATGACAAGTACTGCCCATACAGTAAGGTTGGGGGCCTAGATCTGCACAGGGGCCCACCGGGGGATTCCCCTGTGGGCCAGTCCGAGCCTGGCTGCCGGTATGCTGCGTGATGGGCAGCGTGTTTATGTGAGGTCAGGGCACACTGTTACAAATGCTGGTGGCCACAACTACTGTCCCAGTCTTCCCTCACAGGTACATAAAGAGTTAAATAAAGACAAACACACACAAAATCTGCGTTAGATCGGGGTCACATTTGTGAGAAACTCGCACGAGCCTCGCACCTCAATACCTGGCACTCGGACCGGAGCATTCAGCTGCATAGAAATACATGCAGCCGCACACTCCGGTCCCAAGTGCAGGCAGCAGTGCCGGGTATTGAGGTGCGAGACTCATGAGAGTTTCTCGCAAGTGTGACCCCGGCCTTAAACGCAATCTGTTTAATTAAAAAAGAAAATGGTGTGGGCTCCCGCGCAATTTTCTGCGCCAGAGAGGGAAAGCCAGTGACTGGGGGCCGATGTTTATAGCCTAGGAAGGGGTTATTACCCATGGATCTTCCCAGGCTATGAATATCAGCCCGCAGCTGTATATTTAGGCTTTACTGGCTATTAAAAGAGGGGGACCTTCCCCCCCCAAAAAAAAACCGACGTGGGGGTCCCCCTATAATTAATAGCCAGAAAAGGCTATGCAGACCGCTGCGGGCTGATATTAAAGGTATGTGCACACATTGCGGATTTGGCTGTGGATCCACAGCGGATTTGACGGTGCGGATTGGCAGCAGTTTTCCATGCGTTGTACAGTACCATGTAAACCTATGGAAAACCAAATCCGCAGTGCACATGCTGTGGAAAATTCTTCGCGGAAACGCTGTGGTTTATTTTCCGCAGCATGTCAATTCTTTGTGCGGATTCCGCTGTGTTTTACACCTGTTCCATAATTGGAATCCGCAGGTGTGAAAACACAGGTGAAATCCGCAGGTAATACGCAGGGCGTTTTACCTGCAGATTTTTCAGAATCCGCATGGAAAAAACCACAATGGAATCCGCAACATGTGCACATACCCTAATAGCCTAGGAAGGGACCATGGATATTGGCCCCCCCCGGCTACAAACACCAGCATACAGCTGCCCCAGAAAAGATGCGCCAATTCTGGCACTTAGCCTCTCTCTTCCTACTGCCCTGTAGCGGTGGCATATGTGGTAATAGGGGGTTAATGTCACCTTTGTATTGTAAGGTGACATCAAGCCGGCTTAGTAATGGGGAGGTCTCAATAAGACACCTATCCATTACTAATACTATAGATGTTAAAGGGTTAAATAAAGACACAGCCAGAATAAGGTATTTTAATGAAATAAAACAGAACAGTTTTGCCATCTTTAGTGATATGCCTAATTCCTGCGAAGCCCTCGTTCTCCTGTAAGAAAGAAAAAATAATAAACCAACACAAATACTCCCTGGTCCGACGCAGCCCATTTAATAATGACTGTCCCACGGTGATCTCCCCTAAAGAGCTGTCACATCAGCTGTGACAGCTCTATAGGGCCTCCAGTGACACACTGACAACATACAATGGCTCCTGCAGTGTTATCCCTGAGGGTTCAATGAGTTCAGTCTCTCACTTTACGGCACTGCTGCATGAGATTTTTTATCACGCAGCGGTGCCGCAAGTGACAGTATGAATTCTGCTGAACTCGGCAGAGGGATACAGTGCGGAGGATTACCTGCCATCATTGTATCAACGGAGCCCCTGGAGAGCGGTCACATCTGCCAATGTGACAGCTCTCCACGGGAGATCGTCCTGGGACACTCGTTATTAAATGGATTACATCGGATCAGGGAGTATACTGTTGGTTTATTATTATTATTATTATTTTTTTTTTACAGGTGAGGGCTTCGGGTACTAGGTGTGTGGTGAGTATGTACTGTATGTTGCATGTACTGTATGTGTATATGTGTTTTTTTTTTTACACAGTAGCCGGATAATGGGACTACTACTGTCCCATCATCCGGCTAGCTGTCACTGTAGCAGGCATAGCTGGATGGGACTAGTAGTCCCATAGGACGATGCCTGCCTACATACAGACCCTCACTCTCACACACACAGCCCCACACACACCTGCAGACCCACACACACACAGATACACACAAACACCCGCACACAGACACGCACATCTTCCCCGCACACAGTCTCCGCCCACACACTCTTCCTCCTCCCGATCTGCAGCGTTTCTCGCACCCAACTCCACAGGAAAACCGCAGATCTTTTTAAACCTGCGGATTTGCCTGACAAATTGGTAATTAATCTGTGCAGAAACGCTGCAGATCCACAAAAAATTGTCATGCCGCGGAAAATAAAACGCTGCAAATCCGCGCATTTTTTTCCGCAGCATGTGCACACCAATTGTCAATTTCCCATAGATTAACATTGCTTGTGCACTACACTGCGGATTTGATGCAATCCCGCGCGTCCAAAAACACTCCGGAAACGCATCAAAATCTGCAACGTGTGCACATAGCCTGATTGTTTTTAGTACATAAGGATGGCAATAATACTGTAAAAATCTATTTTATGGCGGCAGCAGCAGATTCTGATTGACAAAGTAATTGAGCACCTGTGTTTTTCATTTACATGCTATTATAAAAGCAAAGATATTACCTTGAACACTTAGTGACAAATTTTCATTAACCCCTTCACCCCAAAGCCTGTTTTCACCTAAGTGACACGGCCAATTTTTACAATTCTGACCACTGTCACTTTATGAGGTCATAACTCTGAAACGCTTCAACGGATCCTGGTGATTCTGAGATTGTTTTCTCGTGACATATTGTACTTTATGATAGTGGTAACACTTCTTCGATATGACTTGCATTTATTTGTGAAAAAAACTGAAATTTGTCGAAAATTATGAAAATTTAGCAATTTTCAAATTTTTCGTTTTTATGCCCTTAAATTAGAGAGTTATATCACATAATATAGTTAATAAACAACATTTCCCACATGTCTGCTTTACATCAGCACAATTTTAGAAACATAATTTTTTTTTGTTAGGGAGTTATAAGGGTTAAAAGTTGACCAGCGATTTCTCATTTTTGCAACAAAATTTGCAAAACCATTTTTTTTACGGACCACCTCACACTTGAAGTGACTTTGAGGGGTCTATATGACAGAAAATGTCCAAAAGTGACACCATTCTAAAAACTGCACCCCTCAAGGTACTCTAAACCACATTCAAAAAGTTTATTAACCCTTCAGGTGCTTCACAGGAATTTTTGGAATGTTTAAAAAAAATTGAACATTTAACTTTTTTTTCACAAAATTTTTACTTCAGATCCAATTTGTTTTATTTTACCAAGGGTAACAGGAGAAATTGGACCAAAAAAGTTGTTGTACAATTTGTCCTGAGTACGCCGATACCCCACATATTGGGGTAAACCATTGATTGGGCACATGGCAGAGCTCGGAAGGGAAGGAGCGCCATTTGACTTTTCAATGCAAAATTGGCTGGAATTGAGATCGGAACCCATGTCGTGTTTGGAGAGCCCCTGACGTGCCTAAACAGTGGAAACCCCCACAAGTGACACCATTTTGGAAAGTAGACCCTCTAAGGAACTAATCTAGATGTGTGGTGAGCACTTTGAACCTCCAAGTGCTTCACAAAAGTTTATAATGTGGAGCCGTAAAAAAAAATTAATATTAATTTTCACAAAAAATGATATTTTTGCCCCAAATTTTTTATTTTCCCAAGGGTAGCAGGATAAATTGGACCCCAAAAGTTGTTGTGCAATTTGTCCTGAGTACGCTGATACTTCATATATGGGGATAAACCACTGTTTGGGCGCATGGCAGAGCTCGGAAGGGAAGGAGCGCCATTTGACTTTTCAATGCAAAATTGGCTGGAATTGAGATCGGAACCCATGTCGTGTTTGGAGAGCCCCTGACGTGCCTAAACAGTGGAAACCCCCACAAGTGACACCATTTTGGAAAGTAGACCCTCTAAGGAACTAATCTAGATGTGTGGTGAGCACTTTGAACCTCCAAGTGCTTCACAGAAGTTTATAATGTGGAGCCGTAAAAAAAAATTAATATTAATTTTCACAAAAAATGATATTTTTGCCCCAAATTTTTTATTTTCCCAAGGGTAGCAGGATAAATTGGACCCCAAAAGTTGTTGTGCAATTTGTCCTGAGTACGCTGATACTTCATATATGGAGATAAACCACTGTTTGGGCGCATGGCAGAGCTCGGAAGGGAAGGAGCGCCATTTGACTTTTCAATGCAAAATTGGCTGGAATTGAGATCGGAACCCATGTCGTGTTTGGAGAGCCCCTGACGTGCCTAAACAGTGGAAACCCCCAGAAGTGACACCATTTTGGAAAGTAGACCCTCTAAGGAACTAATCTAGATGTGTGGTGAGCACTTTGAACCTCCAAGTGCTTCACAGAAGTTTATAATGTAGAGCCGTAAAAAAAAAATAATATTAATTTTCACAAAAAATGATATTTTTGCCCCAAATTTTTTATTTTCCCAAGGGTAGCAGGATAAATTGGACCCCAAAAGTTGTTGTGCAATTTGTCCTGAGTACGCTGATACTTCATATATGGGGATAAACCAATGTTTGGGCGCATGGCAGAGCTCGGAAGGGAAGGAGCGCCATTTGACTTTTCAATGCAAAATTGACTGGAATTGAGATCGGAACCCATGTCGTGTTTGGAGAGCCCCTGACGTGCCTAAACAGTGGAAACCCCCACAAGTGACACCATTTTGGAAAGAAGACCCCCTAAGGAACTTATTTAGATGTGTGGTGAGCACTTTTAACCCCCAGTTGTTTCACTAAAGTTTAGAATGTAGCGCTGTGAAAATCAAAAAATCATTTTTTCTTTCCACAAAATGATGTTTTAGCCCGCAATTTTTTTTCCCCCAAGGGTAACAGGAGAAATTGGACCACAAAAGTTATTGTCCAATTTGTCCTGAGTACGCTGATACCCCATACATTGGGGGGAACCACTGTTTGGGCGCACGGCAGAGCTCGGAAGGGAAGGAGCGCCGTTTGAAATGCAGACTTAGATGGATTGGTCTGCAGGTGTCATGTTGCATTTGCAGAGCCCCTGATGTACCTAAACAGTAGAAACCCCCCACAAGTGACCCCATATTGGAAACTAGACCCCCCACGGAACTTATCTAGATGTGTTGTGAGAACTTTGAACCAACAAGTGTTTCACTACAGTTTATCACGCAGAGCCATGAAAATAAAAAATATTTTTTTTTCCACGAAAATTATATTTTAGCCCCCACATTTTTATTTTCCCAAGGGTAACAGGAGAAATTGGACAACAAAAGTTGTTGTCCAATTTGTCCTGAGTACGCTGATACTTCATATATGGGGATAAACCACTGTTTGGGCGCACGGCAGAGCTCGGAAGGGAAGGAGCGCCGTTTGAAATGCAGACTTAGATGGATTGGTCTGCAGGTGTCATGTTGCATTTGCAGAGCCCCTGATGTACCTAAACAGTAGAAACCCCCCACAAGTGACCCCATATTGGAAACTAGACCCCCCACGGAACTTATCTAGATGTGTTGTGAGAACTTTGAACCCCCAAGTGCTTCACTACAGTTTATAACGCAGAGCCGCGAAAATAAAAAATATATTTTTTTCCACGAAAATTATATTTTAGCCCCCATGTTTTTATTTTCCCAAGGGTAAGGCTGGTTTCACACTTGCGTTTTTATCTGCATGCGTTTTTTTAAAAAACGCATGTGTGAAAAAACGCATGTAATCGCGGTAAAACGCATGCGTTTTTATAGAAAAACACAAGAAAACAAGAAAAAAACAAAAAACCCTAACCCTACCCCTAACCCTACCCCTACCCCTAACATGAAATACGTGGCACTGAAATACGTGGCACTGAAATACGTTTATATACGTATATACGTATATAAGTGCCACGATATTTCAGTGGCCACGTATATAAGTGCCACGTATATAAGTGCCACGTATATAAGTGCCATGTATTTCATGTACATGCCACGTATATAAGTGCCACATATAAGTGCCACGTATTTAAGTGCCACGTATTTAAGTGCCACGTATTTCACGTAAATGCCACGATATTTCAGTGCCACGTATTTCACTGAAATATCGTGGCACTTAAATACGTGGCACTGAAATATCGTGGCACTGAAATACGTGGCACTGAAATACGTGGCACTGAAATACGTGGCACTATGACTGTCAGAAAATGTTCATTAAACGGTTAGGGGTGAGTTTAGGGGTAGGGTTAGGGTTTGGATCCCTTTATCACCTTGATGGTGGTGGGTGACTTTTCAGTGTGTGTTCTGGTTTTTTTCTATAAAAACGCATGCGTTTTTAACGCAAACAAACGCGTTGAGATCGGACGCCATGTCGCGTTTGGAGAGCCCCTGATGTGCCTAAACAGTGAAAACTCCCCAATTCTAACTGAAACCCTAACCCCAACCCTAACCCTAGTCCTAACCCTAGCGCTACTTTCACACTAGCGTTTTTTTGCATACGTCGCAATGCGTCGTTTTGGCGAAAAAACGCATCCTGCAAAGTAATCTGCAGGATGCGTTTTTTCCCCATAGACTAACATTAGCGACGTATTGACACACGTCGCAAGCGTCGTGCGACGGTTGCGTCGTGTTGTGGCGGACCGCCGGCAGCAAAAAATGTTACATGTAACTTTTTTTGTGCCGACGGTCCACCATTTCCGACCGCGCATGCGCGGCTGGAACTCTGCCCCCACCTCCCCGCACCTCACAATGGGGCAGCGGATGCGTGGAAAAACAGCATCCGCTGCCCCCGTTGTGCGGCGCTTGCACAGTATGCGTCGGTATGTCGGGCCGACGCAGCGCGACGGCCCCGTACCGACGCTAGTGTGAAAGTAGCCTAACGGGAAAATGGAAATAAATATATTTTTTAAAATTTTATTATTTTTCCTAACTAAGGGGGTGATGAAGGGGGATTTGATTTACTTATATAGCGTTTTTTGGGCGGATTTTTATGGTTGGCAGCCGTCACACACTAAAAGACGCTTTTTATTGCAAAAAATAGTTTTTGCATCACCACATTTTGAGAGCTATAATTTTTCCAGATTTTGGTCCACAGAGTCATGTGAGATCTTGTTTTTTGCGGGACGAGTTGACGTTTTTGCTGGTACCATTTTCGGGTACATGACATTTTTTGATCGCTTTTTATTCCGATTTTTGGGAGGCGGAATGAACAAAAACCAGCAATTCCTGAAATTCTTTTAGGGGGTGCGTTTATACCGTTCCGCGTTTGGTAAAAAGGATAAAGCAGTTTTATTCTTCGGGTCAGTACGATTACAGCGATACCTCATTTATGTAATTTTTTTATGTTTTGGCGCTTTTACACAATAAAAACTATTTTATATAAAAAAATAATTGTTTTTGCATCGCTTTATTCTGAGAGCTATAACTTTTTTATTTTTCTGCTGATGATGCTGTATGGCGGCTTTTTTTTTGCGGGACAAGATGACGTTTTCAGCGGTACCATGGTTATTTATATCCGTCTTTTTGATCGCGTGTTATTCCACTTTTTGTTTGGCGGTATGAGAATAAAGCGTTGTTTTTTGCCTCGTTGTTTTTTTTTTTTTTTTACGGTGTTCACTGAAGGGGTTAACTAGTGATATAGTTTTATAGGTGGGGTCGTTACGGACGCGGCGATACTAAATATGTGTACTTTTATTGTGTGGTGTTTTTTTTATTTAGATAAAGAAATGTATTTATGGGAATATATTTATTTTTTTTTTCTTTATTTAGGAATTTTTTTTTTTTTTTTTTACACATGTGGAAAAATTTTTTTTTTACTTTTTTACTTTGTCCCAGGAGGGGACATCACAGATCGGTGATCAGACAGTGTGCACAGCACTCTGTCTGATCACCGATGTGACAGGCACGTTCCACAGGCTTGCCGGCGCCTGCTATGAGGATTCTCAGCAGACGCCGGCAAGCAGGGTCATCTTATGACCCGGAAGGAGTCCCGCGGCCATCTTGGATCCGGGGACTCCTTCCAGGTCACCGGAGCAGCGCGATCTCATCGCGCTGCTCCGGTGGGAGAGCGCAGGGAGCCCCCGTCCCTGCGCGATCCCCCTCTATGCCGCTGTCACTATTGACAGCGGCATCAGAGGGGTTAAATGCCCGCGATCGGCGACAGCGCCGATCGTGGGCATTGCTGCGGGGTGTCAGCTGTCATATACAGCTGACACCCGCACCCGATCACCGCGGCGCTCAGCGTGAGACCGCGGTGATCGGGGCGCCGTACTAGTACTGCGGCTGGCACTAATGCAGTGTCGGCAGCGCCGTACTAGTACGGCGCATGGCACGAAGGGGTTAAAGATAAAAGAAAATCAAAACAATTGAAAAAAATTATAAAATCACTGAATACATAAATGTCGCTAGAAATGAGTAAGGGAATTCTCTGAAATTCCAAAAATTTAGCCAATAACAAATGTGGTTATACTTACCTTATACATCCGGAATGCTGACACTCTGGTTCTCATCCCTCGTTTTTGTTTACTTAGCTGCAGTTTTTATGTTGTGTATGCATGTAAAATAAACAAAAAATGGTTGCACTCTGTAGTGCTAAATCATGTCAATATGAAATATATGAAATATGAATAGCATGAACAGCATGTGGTGGATTTTAAATACAGCAGGATCCTACCTACCCATAAAATCAGACTTTGATGAGAGGTATTCACATGAACCCAGGAATTCAGACTTCAATCTTAGGGAGGTATTCACACTAGACACGTTAGAACCCAGCAGATTTGAGACCACCTTGTCCTTGGTTGTTGGGCATGCATGAATTAGCCAAATTATGTGCTAAGCGTCTCATTTTTTTCTAGTATCCAGAAGAAGTATTGCTATTCATATATTCATATTGACATGCTTTAGCACTACAGTGTGCAACTTTTTGTTAATTGTCTATGGAGATGGCTGCTCCTAGTTTACACCTGTTCACACTAGCTTGGAAGCGCCAGTCAGTCTTTTGTTAACTGTATATGCATGTGACCGCTGCAGCCAATCACTGATCTCAGTTCTGTACAGTACGAGACCGCCAGTTGCCAGTGATGGCCATGGTCACGTGTAGATAGGCATGTCATCACTGCAGTCAAGTAAACAAAAGCCAACGAGAACATTAGAGCAGATGAGTACGAGTCCTTTTATCATAAGCTCTTGGCCAAATTTTGTATGAATTTGGAAAGTCCATTTAAATTTCTTTCCACTGGCATTTGATGTAATCTTCTACACATTCTTGCTATTTTATATTCATACACATGCTATGTATACACATTTGCATCATTAACTAGAGTTAGGCATATCGACTCGCGGGATTCTGGTCCATTGGCCAGGTCAGTAGTCTTGGCCATAGGATGGGAGGCTTGCAAATTTCTTACCTTCAAGAGTCTTCGATGCAGCATTTGATTAATTAAGCTTGTGCGTCAACATCTGTGCGTGACACTGCAATGATAACTTTGGGCCAGCCCGGCTGATCAAAAGCCACACAGACGATCCCAAAAAGTAAAAGATTCACGACCCTCCGTGCAGTGGTCGAAGTCTAATGACGTGGCCAATGGACCGGAGTCCCATGAATTGATCTGCTCAACTCATTATTAAAAATGAAATTATTATTTTTTTAAAATCTAATTGTTTTACATTTAAAGGCCAAGTGCGCAAACAAAACCTAATCATAGAGCCAGGTGTTTTCCCTTCTATCTGGCCCTGTGGTTATCAAGAAGTGGAAGCAGAAGGAGTAGAGTAAAGCCGTCCATACACATTAGATTGCTGTCGGAGCACTCGTTCGATCGACGGCTCAAAAAGGACATGCACAATTGACATCTCTCCCGGCCATCAGTCGGCTACCGTCCCCATACACTAAGACAGTCAGCCGAACTCGTCAATATCAGCGGTTTCAGCCAACATTAGTCTAACTAGAATGAAGGCCTTAACACACGACTGGAGAATCGGGCTAAACACAGTGGGGCAGATTTTTCAATACTTCTTAAACCGTGCAAACTTAGACTAGACAGTCTTAAACTGTGTCACATTTATCTAATTGGCTCATGCTATTAGACAAGTTAATCTTAACATTAGATTTATCAAAGTTCACACCACTTTTTCTTTGCCATACTTTATACCCTTTCCCAAATCTCCTCCAGGGTATATTTGTAGTCTGCAACAATTTAGACCCACAGATACAGTGGGGCAAAAAAGTATTTAGTCAGTCAGCAATAGTGCAAGTTCCACCACTTAAAAAGATGAGAGGCGTCTGTAATTTACATCATAGGTAGACCTCAACTATGGAAGACAAACTGAGAAAAAAAAAATCCAGAAAATCACATTGTCTGTTTTTTTATAATTTTATTTGCATATTCTGGTGGAAAATAAGTATTTGGTCAGAAACAAAATTTCATCTCAATACTTTGTAATATATCCTTTGTTGGCAATGACAGAGGTTAAACGTTTTCTGTAAGTCTTCACAAGGTTGCCACACACTCTTGTTGGTATGTTGGCCCATTCCTCCATGCAGATCTCCTCTAGAGCAGTGATGTTTTTGGCTTTTCGCTTGGCAACACGGACTTTCAACTCCCTCCAAAGGTTTTCTATAGGGTTGAGATCTGGAGACTGGCTAGGCCACTCCAGGACCTTGAAATGCTTCTTACGAAGCCACTCCTTCGTTGCCCTGGCGGTGTGCTTTGGATCATTGTCATGTTGAAAGACCCAGCCACGTTTCATCTTCAATGCCCTTGCTGATGGAAGGAGGTTTGCACTCAAAATCTCACGATACATGGCCCCATTCATTCTTTCATGTACCCGGATCAGTCGTCCTGGCCCCTTTGCAGAGAAACAGCCCCAAAGCATGATGTTTCCACCACCATGCTTTACAGTAGGTATAGTGTTTGATGGATGCAACTCAGTATTCTTTTTCCTCCAAACACGACAAGTTGTGTTTCTACCAAACAGTTCCAGTTTGGTTTCATCAGACCATAGGACATTCTCCCAAAACTCCTCTGGATCATCCAAATGCTCTCTAGCAAACTTCAGACGGGCCCGGACATGTACTGGCTTAGGCAGTGGGACACGTCTGGCACTGCAGGATCTGAGTCCATGGTGGCGTAGTGTGTTACTTATGGTAGGCCTTGTTGCATTGGTCCCAGCTCTCTGCAGTTCATTCACTAGGTCCCCCCGCGTGGTTCTGGGATTTTTGCTCACCGTTCTTGTGATCATTCTGACCCCACGGGGTGGGATTTTGCGTGGAGCCCCAGATCGAGGGAGATTATCAGTGGTCTTGAATGTCTTCCATTTTCTAATTATTGCTCCCACTGTTGATTTCTTCACTCCAAGCTGGTTGGCTATTGCAGATTCAGTCTTCCCAGCCTGGTGCAGGGCTACAATTTTGTTTCTGGTGTCCTTTGACAGCTCTTTGGTCTTCACCATAGTGGAGTTTGGAGTCAGACTGTTTGAGGGTGTGCACAGGTGTCTTTTTATACTGATAACAAGTTTAAACAGGTGCCATTACTACAGGTAATGAGTGGAGGAAAGAGGAGACTCTTAAAGAAGAAGTTACAGGTCTGTGAGAGCCAGAAATCTTGATTGTTTGTTTCTGACCAAATACTTATTTTCCACCAGAATATGCAAATAAAATGATAAAAAAACAGACAATGTGATTTTCTGGATTTTTTTTTCTCAGTTTGTCTCCCATAGTTGAGGTCTACCTATGATGTAAATTACAGACGCCTCTCATCTTTTTAAGTGGTGGAACTTGCACTATTTCTGACTGACTAAATACTTTTTTGCCCCACTGTAAGTATAGGAGCTGTATACACAAAACAGTAGGATACTAAAAATCAAACTAACTGCTTCATTTTCTTGTCTATTTTAGCACTAGAGCAACAACTTGGTTGCAAAATGTGAATACAGTGCCTTGAAAAACTGTTCATACACATTGAACTCCTCACATTTTTTTAAGTTGCATTCACAAAACTAAATGTATTTGATTGTGATTTTATGTGATATCAAGAGTAAGTAGAAAGTATTTGTGAAGTGTAAAAGAAATAATAAATGGTTTTCTAAATATTTTAAAAATATCAATCTGAAAATTGTGCATTTGTATTCAGTCACTCTGAGTCAATACTTTATAGGACCACTTTTCCCGGAAATTACTACTGAAAGTTTTCTTTGGTATGTCTCTACCAACTTTGCACATCTAGAAGCTGAAAATTTTGCCTATTCTTCCTTTTCAAATCCCCTCCATCTCAGTGAGATTGGACAGAGGCATCTATGAACAGCAATTTTCAAGATTTGCCACCGATTCTCACTGGGATTTAGGTCTGGACTGTGCCTGAACCATTCACACACACATGAATATGTTTGGATCTAAACCATTCTATTGTACTGTAGTTCTGGCAGTATGTATGGGGGTGTTGTCCTGCTGTATTGCCCTGTATTTAGCTCCATCATTCTTCCCATCAACTCTGACTAGCTATCCTGTCACTGCTGAAGAAAAGCTTCCCCACAGGATGTTGCTGCCACCACCATGTTTGACGGTGAGTATGGCATTTTCAGGGTGATGTGCAGTGTTTGTTTTCTACAATACACAGCGTTTTGCATTTAGCTGTAAAAGTTTTACATTTAATCTCACCTGATCAAAGCAAGGTGCTCTCATCAGAGGAAACCAAACTAGAATTGTTGTTGCAAAATGCAAAACACTATCTGTGGTGGAAATCTAAAACTGCACATCACCCTGAAAACACCACCCCCACCCCAAACATGGAGGTGACAGCATCATTCTGTGGTAATGCTTTTCTACAGAAGGGACAAGGAAGTTAGTCAGAGATTATGGGAAGATGAATGGAGCTAAATACAAGGCAATACTGGAGGAAAACCTTTTAGGCTGCCAAAGACTT
Organism: Ranitomeya variabilis; assembly: GCF_051348905.1. Classification (NCBI taxonomy): domain Eukaryota; kingdom Metazoa; phylum Chordata; class Amphibia; order Anura; family Dendrobatidae; genus Ranitomeya; species Ranitomeya variabilis. Next base: position 658,353,698 of record NC_135234.1, read on the forward strand.
GAGACTGGGGTATAGGTTTACCTTCCAGCAGGACACCGACCGTAGGTCTGCAAAGCTGGTAGAGACATACACCAAAAGACTTGCAGCAGAATTGCAGCAAAAAGTGATCCTACAAAGTATTGACTCAGGAGTGCTGAATAAAAATGCACGTCACAAATTTCAGATTTATATATTTTTTATACTTTTTAAATAAAAATTCAGAAAACCCTGTATAATTTCCTTTACACTTCACAGATACTTGTGATGGTATATCACATAAAATCCCAAAAAAATAAAATACACTTAGGTTTTATGAAGCAACCTGAAAAAAATGTGGAAAAGTTCATGGGGTAGGAACACTTTTTTAAGGAGCTGGGTTATATATATATACACACATATGCTGTATATATTATGGTAAATATGTTCAATTTCTATTCAAAGAGTATATGTCAGCAGGTTGTTATGTATTCTGAGAGCAGCATGATGTAGGGAGCGAAGTCTTAAATCCACTGATGTGTCACCTACTGAGCTGCGTGTTGAGGCTTCAATAAATCACTGTTATATCAGCAGATTATCACTACAGGGCTAGGTGTCTTATGCCTCCTAGTCAACTGCTTGTGTAACCCTGCCCCCACCACTTTCAATATACGGTGTACACAGAAAGCTACCAATCACTGGCGTGGGTTGGTTTACATGCAGCTCAGCATTTTGAACATTGCTAGGTCACTAGCAGCGAAAAAAAGTGATTGTAACAAATTGACAGCATGCAGACCAGCAAGTGAGATATTGCTAGAATCAGGATTTATACCCCTACATCATGCTGCTCTCAGATTACACAGCAAAACCTGCTGACGGATTCTCTAAGGAAATATTCTATGTATTTATATGGTAAAGTTCAAGGACAAGTAAAAATATAAATGAAAAAAAAAACACAACAAAACATCTCTAAAGTTGCACTATTTTTCTTTTTATATATAAAACATTATATTAACATATTCGGAAACACATGAGTTCTTGTGAGATTGCAAAATAACCACCAGATGATGTTAAAAGTCTCTTGTGAACAGTCTTCTTCACGTCTGGTGCTAATAAATAAAACTGTCCAATAAATCTTAACATTGTGATGTCATGTAACAATCTCGAATAATAAAGAAACTGCGCAACCATAGCACACGGGAAATGTAAACAGTTTAGTGACATGCTTCATCTTCAAATATTTGTTAAAGCTGTAAATGTGCATTGATAGCTGATACCTTATATATCTGAAAAATAGGAGATATCTATGTCTCTAGCTTTATAGATTGGGAACTCTTATTTTTCCATCACATATATCCTATTTTTCAATCCTTGGTATATGGATAAACTTTATGGCCTATAGCGCACACTGCAAATATAACTGAATTATTCTAACTCTACGCCAATGCTGCACTGGAAGAAGTCTCAGGAGTTTCGGAATAAATACAAGATTTAGCACTATGAACATTATTTTCTATAAAAGCAAGACTTTAAAAAGACATTGGTATGGATAATGCATATAAATAAATCTCAGAAAGAGCCATATATGTAAAAAATGGTGGAAAGATATATCTCATGGTACCTCTTAAAGGGGTTGGCCAGTGAAAAGTAAATATGTCTGAATCAACAAAGCAGTTGCACAGATTAATTTAAAGGGGATTATCTAGTGAAAACATATTACCGCCTATCCACTGGATAGGTGATCATTTGCTGATCAGTGGAGGTCTGACCTATGGGACCTACACAGATCAGCAGACCGCCCTTCCATTCATTATTCAATCTCTATCAGGACACCGGAAAAAGCAGAGCAGCGCATGGCAGCCCCAATAGGAAGTAAATGCAGCAGCAGTTAAGCATGAGAACTGCTGCTCCATGCTAATGGGGATAAAAGTGCCCCGTTACATGGATTGGTGAAGGCTGGGGAAGCATAGCTGGGGAAACCGTGTTCATATAATTCAGGGGCCGGGAAACTCCGGCCATTTACAGCCCATGATATCATTTCCTAGCGCCACCAGACAGCTTGCTTCATTGCATGTGCTGCTGTGTGAGTGCTCACAGTGTAAGGAGGAATGAATGGGCCAGAAAAACTGGGCCACTGGACCTTATATTCCTCCTTACACTGCAAGCAGCATTTACTGCTGAACACTACCACGTGTGCAATGAAAGTTTATGTCCAGATGCTAGCCAGTGCAAGTGTCAGGACCTTCTTTGAAGGCAGAATTACTAAGCTCTGCGCTCACGTCCCGATAACTGAGGCAGCAGTTGCAGCGAAGTGCCTTCTATGAGATGTATATGCTCCAGCCCCAGTGTCTCTCGTGATGTAAATGCTCCAGCCCCAGTGTCTCCTATGTATTATATATTCACTTCCTCAGTGTCTCCTATGTTATTTATATACAGCAGAGTCAGTGTCTATGTGGTGCATATACACCAGTCCAGTGTCTCCTATGTGATGTATACAGCACACCTCTTACTGCTTGAGTTCTATAAATGTAACATGAGCAGTGATGAATTTCCCATTTTGAGGAGACTTGCAGTGTAATATGCCCGCTGCTGATGTTATAAATTTTCAAATGGTCCTTGGCAGAAAAAAAGGTTTCCCACCCCTGATATAATTATCATATTCTGCAAAGTCCTTTCTTTTTATTTAAATAAAGGAGAACATAGAGTCAAAAATACCAACCAATTAAGCAAAAAAGTTTTTTATTAAATACTCAATAAATATATGATCATATCATTATGAATTACATGGGTCTCATACAGTACATCTGTGAATAAATCCAAAATGACCCCTTTGTGGCCGTGGTTGGAACGTGACTTGGACACACTCATGGGTAATTATTACCTTTATTAAAATGTATGTATATATATATATATATATATATATATATATATATATATATATATAAAAGAATGATGGGCATGTGAAGCAACTTACATGGTGGTGTTGTCATTTAAGCAGGAGCAACGGTGGTTGCAATCTGTTAAAGCTGTCCCACACGTCCAGATAATTCCGGTACTGGAAAATTCGGTACCGGAATTATCCGTGTCCGTGTGCCCCTACGTTTCTTGTGTACATCAGTGTGGCACACTTGCGGCACACGTGTGCCGCCCGTGTGCCCACTGGGTACCACACGCACCGTGCTGGGTACCACACGTACGAGCATCTGGTGCTGAATCCGCGATTCATATGTTCCCTGCAGCAGCGTTTGCTGCAGAGAAAATATGAATAATAGTGTTTAAAATAAAGATCTATGTGTCCAAAGCCCCCCCACCCCCTGTGCGCCCCCCCCCCCCCCCCCCGCTGTTCAGAAAATACTCACCCGCTGCCTCGTTGGCTGTCGGTGCTTCCTGGTCTGGCCGCGGCTTCCACTGTATGCAGTCACGTGGGGCCGCTCATTTACACTCATGAATAGGCGGCTCCACCCCTATGGGAGGTGGAGCCACATATTCATGAGTCTAATCGGCGGTCCCACGTGACCGCATACAGTAGAAGGGGCGGCGGCACAGAACACTGCGAGGGAGGCGGGTGAGTGTTTTCTGAACAGCGGGGGGGGGCGCACAGGGGGTGGGGGGGCGGCGGACACATAGATCTTTATTTTAAACACTATTATTCATATTTTCTCTGCAGCAAACGCTGCTGCAGAGAAGATATGAATGGCGGCTTCAGCACCATGTGGGGGGGACAGCGCTTACTGTAGCGCTGTCTCCTGCACGCACACGGACTGCAGACGGACAACGTCCGTGTGCGGTCCATGTTTTACACGGACCCATTGACTTTAATGGGTCCGTGTAATACGTGCGCTCCCACGAACACTGACATGTCTCCGTGTTTGGCACACGGAGACACGGTCCGCAAAAAATCAATGACATCTGCCCAGATGCATTTATTTTTATGGGTCTACGTGTGTCAGTGTCTCCGGTACGCGAGGAAACTGTCACCTCACGTACCGGAGCCACTGACGTGTGAAACCGGCCTTACACTGTATTGACTAGGCACATCATCACCTGTTTAGATCTGCTATATGGAACACAGATGCTCAGCGTTCTGCCTCGCACGTTCCTTTCCTTGGTGATTTAAATACGCATTTTGGATTTATTCACAGATGTACTGTATGAGACCCATGTAATTCATAATGATATGATCATATATTTATTGAGTATTTAATAAAAAACTTTTTTGCTTAATTCTTTGGTATTTTTGACTCTATGTTCTCCTTTATTTAAATTGATCGATGAGTCACCATTTTGCATGGGAATATTATACTTTCTGGTGTTATTAAGATTAAAATCCTTTCTTTTTATGCAGCAATTTACACTTATGATGTTAAATTCAGTTCAGAGCATTTTGAGCATTTGTAACATGAAAATCCACAAAAGATGGTAAGGCCCAGATATCAGTCACGGTCTGTTTTAGAAGTACTGTTTTAAATGACCATCTGAGAGACAACTACATTAGGAGAAACTGATAAATTCAGATAGTGATATCCTCTAAAACACCAAGGTAAACATTCTAGTGAAACAATTGGCAGCTTCAGTCCTTTCCTTTTTATAGCTATCTTAATCAGTGGTTGTAAAGCGGTTCATGCTCACTTCCACTATTCATCTCTGACACATGTCATTTCTTAGTATATGAAGGACATGGTGCAAAACCATAAGATTTTCAAGGTAAAAAGCTGAATTTTTATTCCAAATTAAACTGCATGCACATAGATTAAAGCCTGATTCAGGGTTACCCTCACACACACTTATGCTACTGAAGAAATCTGTTTGGGCAAAACCATAGGCCAGGCTTACTGATCAGCGTACCAAGCACTTGTTTTACACCTATTAGTGCTCGTTTATTACACAATTTGTGAGAATTTGGAATAAGGGTATGTGTCCACGTTCAGGATTGCATCAGGATTTGGTCAGGATTTTCCATCAGTATTTGTAAGCCAAAACCAGGAGTGGGTGATAAATGCAGAAGTGGTGCATATGTTTCTGTTAGGGTATGTCTCCACGTTCAGGATCGCATCAGGATTTGGTCAGGATTTTCCATCAGTATTTGTAAGCCAAAACCAGGAGTGGAACAATCAGAGGAAAAGTATAATAGAAGCATATGCTCCACTTTTGCATTTATCACCCACGCCTGGTTTTGGCTTACAAATACTGATGGAAAATCCTGACCAAATCCTGATGCAATCCTGAACGTGGACACATACCCTTATACTTTTCCTCTAATTGTTCCACTCCTGGTTTTGGCTTACAAATACTGATGAAAAATCCTGACCAAATCCTGATGCAATCCTGAACGTGGGACACATACCCTAAAGGTTTTGTTTTTACCCAGAAAATTTGGTGGATTTGCACTATGCCCTTCATTGGATAGTGTGTATAGATGGGAACTGACTGATTCACAACTACTGATCAAAACAACTATAGAAAAGAACAGAACTGCGCAAAACCAGTTAATTTACACTGAATATTTCCCTTAGGCTATGTTTCCACGGTCCGGAGGGGCGGCGTTATTGCCGCAGCGGCGAAGCCGCTCGGCGCTAAGCCCCGCCCCCTTAATGGGACGCGATCATGCCGGATGTGTTAACTCGTCACATCCGGGATGATCGCTCGCTCCCATAGGGCCCTGTGTTATGCCTTGCGGGGACGCTGCGTCCCCGCAAGGTGTACGGGCATGCTGCGATCTGAAAAGACGCGCATGTCCGGAGTCGCAGGGCCGACGCGTGCGGGTTTCCACGCATAGTGGACACGGGATTTCATAAAATCCCCTCCACTATGCAGGAACATCTGGACGCTGCTTGTTTGACGCTGCAGCGCTGCGCAGCGTCAAACAAGCAGCGTTTCCTGAACGTGGAAACATACCCTTAGTCTTTAGGGGTGGTAAGCCAAGAATGGATCTAGAAGGAGATCATTATATGGATGTCTGAGTTTTTTAACCACTTCACCCCCGGAGCTTTTTTCGTGTTTTCGTTTTCGTTTTTCGCTTCCCTTATTTCCAGAGCCATAACTTTTTTATATTTCCATCAATATGGCCATGTGAGGGCTTATTTTTTGCGGGACGAGTTGTACTTTTGAACGATACCATTGGTTTTACCATGTTGTGTAACAGAAAACGGGAAAAAAATTCTAAGTGCGATGAAATTTGCAAAAACAGTGCAATCTCACACTTGTTTTTTGTTTGGCTTTTTTGCTAGCTTCACTAAATGCTAAAACTGAGCTGCCAATATGATTCTCCAGGTCAGTACGAGTTCATAGACACCAAACATGTCTAGGTTCTCTTTTATCTAAGTGGTGAAAAAAAATTCCAAAGTTTGCTAAAAGAAAAAATTGCGCAATTTTCCGATAACGGTAGCGTCTCCATTTTTTGTGATCTGGGGTCGGGTGAGGGCTTATTTTTTGCGTGCCGAGCTGACGTTTTTAATGATACCATTTCGGTGCAGATACGTTCTTTTGATCGCCCGTTATTGCATTTTAATGCAATTTTGAGGCAACCAAAAAAAAGTAATTTTGGCGGTTTGATTTTTTCTCTCGCTACGCCATTTAGCGATCAGGTTAATCCTTTATTTTTATTGATAGATCGGGTGATTCTGAACGCGGCGATACCAAATATGTGTAGGTTTGATTTTTTTTTGTTTGTTTTATTTTGATTGGGGCGAAAGGGGGGTTATTTGAACTTTTATATATTTTTTATTTTTTTAATATTTTTAAACACCTTTTTTTTTTTTTATTTTGGCATGCTTCAATAGCCTCCATAGGAGGCTAGAAGCTGGCACTACACGATCGGCTCTGCTACATAGAAGTGAAGCACAGATCACCTCTATGTAGCAGAAATGCAGGTGTGCTTTGAACGCCGACCACAGGGTGGCGCTCAAAGCAATCTGCCATCAACAACCATAGAGGTCTCAAGGAGACCTCTGGTTGTTATGGCAATGCACCGATGATCCCCGATCATGTGACGGGGGTCAGCGGTGCGAGCACTCCCGGCTGCGCGGCCAGGAGCGCTAGTTAAATGCCGCTGTCAGCGCTTGACAGCGGCATTTAACTAGTTAATGGGTGCGGGCGGATCGCGATTCCACTCGCGCTCATTGCGCACACATGTCAGCTGTACAAAACAGCTGACATGTCGCGGCTTTGAGGTGGGCTCACCGCCGGAGCCCACCTCAAAGCGGGGGTTCTGCCAGCTGACGTACTATTCCGTCAGCTGGCAGAAAGGGGTTAATGTAATAGTATAAATGTAGAGAATTAGAATACTGTTTAAAATCAGGACTAACACTGCCTCCATCAAATTTACAGATCTATGCAACATATATGAGAAGTTAGTTTCTAAAACTAATGGGGCCATTGTGTGTAGATTTAAGCCACAAACAACTTCTTTAAGTTGAGTACCTGTCGTTTTTTCTACTAAGTAGAAAAGTAAAATAAATACATAAAAGTAGACATAAAATCAAATAACTGGAATATACCATAAAATCTAAAGCATTAAAATATGAATGAGTAACACATAGAATGAGGAGGTTTCTGGTATAAAAATGGACTTGGATCAGGAGTACACATACAATGAGCTTAACGTGGAACTCCACGTAATCACAAATGAACTTCAGCAACATTAATGGGTTAATATTGTCAAAGAAGACCACAAGTGTAGTCCAACAACAGAAGAAATCAGTCTGGCTTCATGGTTACACAGAGTACGTTAAATGTGCGTAATATCACCAGAAAGATCGGGCTGCGATGGCCTTTACCTTCTGTAATACAGTATAAAAACATGAGGCAAGGATTAAAATGGCGAAAACAGCCGGCTATAATATGGATTAAGCATATATACAGCCACAAAAGTGCTTGAGAGATGAGTGAAAGAGGGCTCTTCCACTGCCATATGTGGAGAGGATGAAGTGCTGGCGACAAGGTGGTGGTAGGGCGTTTGGTTCATCACCTTCTAGGGGATCTGAAAGACGTTCAGCTTACTGGTGTTTTTCAGAGTCTGGCGCCTATTACAAAACCACACCCTCACCACCTCACGGTCATAGTTTAATTCCTTAGCAATATCTGTGATTTCCTGGCCAGTGGGCAGTGCATTCTTCTCAAAGTAAATATTAAGGGCCTCCACAGCTTGGGGAGTAAAAGATGTGCGTCTTTTTCGCTTCTTCGATGGCTCTCCACCTACAAATTCCATCAAATTTTGTTGTCCCTCCAGGTTCCTCATTTCTGCCTCATTTAACCATTTCTCCAGTACCGGCTTCAGCTTCTGAGCACTCTTCGGTGTTATGTCTAGCTTCTCAAACCTATGGAAGAAATACAATGAATAAATATACAGTACTGTGCAAACATTTTAGGCAGGTTTGTAAAAAATGCTGTAAAGTGAGAATGTTTTGAAAAATAGAAGTGTTAATGGTTTATTTCTATTAATTAGCAAAACAAAAAAAGTGAATGAACAAAAGAGAAATCTAAAATCAAATCAATATTTGCCGTGACCAGACTTTGCCTGCAAAACAGAATACATTCTCCTAGGTACACTTGTATAAATATAAGTGTATGACTTAACCAAACAAGTGAGAATGATCATAATTTTCATATGAAGGCTAAAACATAGCAATTAATTTAGACAAACAGTAGCGTAGAAGGTTTAAAACTGTGAAAGGAGCAGCTATACTCTTACTAAAGGGGAGGTTGTGGAAGATAGTTTCAGGTCATACACCATAGCAAGACTGAGCTAGTTATAGTGCATTAGCAAGGTCTCTTCCTGACAAAGATTTGAACGCAGACTAGGGTTTCAAGATGTGCAGTTCAGGCTCTTTTGAAGATGCACCAAGAAATTGGCAATGTTGAGGACTGTAGACGTGGTGGTCAGCCAAAGAAACTTAGCGCAGCAGATACAACAAAGATCATGCTTATCTGTCTTCAAAATCAGATGTCCAGCAGTGCCATCAGCGCAAACCTAGAAGAAACCAGTGGAACCCAGCTACTCCCCAGGTTGTTCAGAGAAGACTGGCCAAAAATGGTCTTCATGAAAAATTGCAGCCAAAAAGTCATACCTTCGACATGGAGACCAGACCAAGCACCTAAGTATGAAACATGGAGTGTTGAAAAAAGCTCTAGGTGCTTTTGACAGATGAGGTAAAATTTTAGGCTATAGCAAAAAGCAGTTTGATCACCGAAGAAAAGGAAGCAGGGACAAGCCATTGTTAGTAAAACGCACAAGAAACCTATCAGTGGGAACATGGTCCTACATGCTAACAGCAGCCACCCTAAACATACAATTAAATCAATACCTGTAGGGGAATACACGAGATTAAGAAGAAACTGCAGTAGAATAGAGGACAGAAACAGAGAATTCAGAGAATTAGAAAATATATTAATAGCAAGAAAATACCCTAAATGGACTCTGAAAAGGGCAGAAAAAATAGTCAGTGAAAAAGAAAGAGAAGCAATGTTAGCACCAAAAAAACATAATTTAAGAGATAGACATAATAAGAAACCATTTATTTGCCTACAGTATAGCCCGCAGTTTAATGAAATAAAACAAATAATTAATAAACGTTTATCGATCTTATATGAAGACACCACGTTGTTGAATATATTAGAGGAAGGTATAAATGTTGTTTCAAGGAGGGCTCCTACTGTGGGGAATTTAGTCTCCCCAGGTTTGTTTTGTTCTGACACTAAATCTACTACATGGCTGGAAACGAAGGGTTTCTATAGGTGTGGCACAACATCGTGCAGCACGTGTGAACATGCACATACAGGTCCTTCTCAAAAAATTAGCATATAGTGTAAAATTTCATTATTTACCATAATGTAATGATTACAATTAAACTTTCATATATTATAGATTCATTATCCACCAACTGAAATTTGTCAGGTCTTTTATTGTTTTAATACTGATGATTTTGGCATACAACTCCTGATAACCCAAAAAACCTGTCTCAATAAATTAGCATATTTCACCCGTCCAATCAAATAAAAGTGTTTTTTAATAACAAACAAAAAAACCATCAAATAATAATGTTCAGTTATGCACTCAATACTTGGTCGGGAATCCTTTGGCAGAAATGACTGCTTCAATGCGGCGTGGCATGGAGGCAATCAGCCTGTGACACTGCTGAGATGTTATGGAGGCCCAGGATGCTTCAATAGCGGCCTTAAGCTCATCCAGAGTGTTGGGTCTTGCGTCTCTCAACTTTCTCTTCACAATATCCCACAGATTCTCTATGGGGTTCAGGTCAGGAGAGTTGGCAGGCCAATTGAGCACAGTAATACCATGGTCAGTAAACCATTTACCAGTGGTTTTGGCACTGTGAGCAGGTGCCAGGTCGTGCTGAAAAATGAAATCTTCATCTCCATAAAGCATTTCAGCATTTCCCCAGGTCAAGCCACTTTTGAACCATAAACAGCGGCAGAAGCGCCTGACCTGGGCTACAGAGAAGCAGCACTGGACTGTTGCTAAGTGGTCCCAAGTACTTTTTTCTGATGAAAGCAAATTTTGCATGTCATTCGGAAATCAAGGTGCCAGAGTCTGGAGGAAGACTGGGGAGAAGGAAATGCCAAAATGCCTGAAGTCCAGTGTCAAGTACCCACAGTCAGTGATGGTGTGGGGTGCCATGTCAGCTGCTGGTATGGTCCACTGTGTTTCATCAAGGGCAGGGTCAATGCAGCTAGCTATCAGGAGATTTTGGAGCACTTCATGCTTCCATCGGCTGAAATGCTTTATGGAGATGAAGATTTCATTTTTCAGCACGACCTGGCACCTGCTCACAGTGCCAAAACCACTGGTAAATGGTTTACTGACCATGGTATTACTGTGCTCAATTGGCCTGCCAACTCTCCTGACCTGAACCCCATAGAGAATCTGTGGGATATTGTGAAGAGAAAGTTGAGAGACGCAAGACCCAACACTCTGGATGAGCTTAAGGCCGCTATTGAAGCATCCTGGGCCTCCATAACATCTCAGCAGTGTCACAGGCTGATTGCCTCCATGCCACGCCGCATTGAAGCAGTCATTTCTGCCAAAGGATTCCCGACCAAGTATTGAGTGCATAACTGAACATTATTATTTGATGGTTTTTTTGTTTGTTATTAAAAAACACTTTTATTTGATTGGACGGGTGAAATATGCTAATTTATTGAGACAGGTTTTTTGGGTTATCAGGAGTTGTATGCCAAAATCATCAGTATTAAAACAATAAAAGACCTGACAAATTTCAGTTGGTGGATAATGAATCTATAATATATGAAAGTTTAATTGTAATCATTACATTATGGTAAATAATGAAATTTTACACTATATGCTAATTTTTTGAGAAGGACCTGTATAGGTAAAACCTTTTCTGATAACTCAAATGACACGGTTTATGATATCAGACAATTTATAAATTGCCACACTACTAATGTTGTATATAAAATAGATTGTGATTTGTGCAATTTGACTTACATAGGCTGCACCACTAGAAAATTGAAAACGCGCATATCTGAACATATGAGAGACACCTTGAAAGGTAGTAATAGTAATAGAAATATTTCAATGGTAGCCAAACATTTTATTACATTTCATGCAGGAAATTTGTCCGCAATGAAGGTTCAAGGAATAGAACAGGTAAAAAAACCATTGCGCGGAGGAGACACAAAAAGACGTCTTCTGACTAAAGAAGCCTATTGGATTTACAACTTGCATACGAGACATCCAAAAGGCCTGAATAGGAAAGTCATAGTTACTCACCGATAACGGTGTTTCTCGGAGCCCATGACAGCACTACGGAGAGAGGGGATCCGCCCTTCAGGGACATGAAACCTACAGATAAAAGGGCGGTACCTCTCCCTCGCATCAGTTGGTTTACAGAGCATCGGAGGACCTCCAGGTTAGTTTACAACAGAGAAAATACCATATTATAACATTTCTTAAAAAAGGAACCCCGTGCCTAAATTGTAATATATAAACTATATAAATCATATGTAATTAAAGGTGCTCACCGCACTCGTGATGGGAGGGAATAAGCGAGTGCTGTCATGGGCTCCGAGAAACACCGTTATCGGTGAGTAACTATGACTTTCTCGGTCCCCCATGACAGCACTACGGAGAGAATTGCAGAGACTAAGCTTAGGGAGGGACCACCGCCTCAAGAACCCTTCGACCGAAGGTCAGGTCAGACACAGAGGCTAGATTTAATCTATAGTGCCTAAAAAAGGTTGACGGTGATGACCAGGTGGCCGCCTTACAGATCTGTTCTATTGATACCTCTGACCTCTCAGCCCATGAGGTAGCTACTGCTCTTGTGGAATGCGCTCTTATACCGTCCGGGATCGCATTCCCCGTGGATGAATATGCCAACGCTATTGCCTCTTTTATCCACCTTGCCAAAGTACCTTTAGATGCCCGGAATCCTTTTCTGGGACCCTGAAAACAGACAAACAGAGAGCCTTCCTTCCTATACTCCCTGGTGGAATCTAGGTATTGGACTAGGCATCTTCTGACATCTAGATTATGGAAGTTCTGATCTTTCTCATTTCTAGGGTTCGGGCAGAAGGACGGCAGGGATATTTCCTGTGACCTATGGAATTTTGACGCCACTTTTGGCAAATAGGCCGGGTCAGGTCTTAGAGTGACTCTATCATCCATGATTTTTGTAAAGGGGGGGTTAGAGGACAGGGCTTGAATGTCGCTTATCCTACGCGCAGATGTTAAGGCTACCAGAAGAATGGTCTTAAGAGATAGTATTTTAATGGGAATCATGTCTATTGGTTCAAATGGAGGACCAGATAATGCTGAGAGGACTAAATTTAAGTCCCATGGGGGCATTTTTTGGGTAACTACAGGTTTTGCTCTTGTTACCGCTTTAATTAATCTTATTATCCATGGGTTGGCTGCAATATTCTGGTTATAGAGTGCACCCAGGGCTGCTATCTGCACTTTAAGAGTACTAACCGCTAACCCTTGTTCCAGACCTTTTTGTAGGAACTCAAGTATTTTATTAATTGAGGGTCCCTCCTGGATTTTAACTTTGGATACAGACAAGAATTTTTTCCATGTTTTCCCATATATTTTAGTAGTAATAGGTTTTCTACATTTTAATAATGTTGCAACCAAGTTGTCTGAAAAGCCTCTTTTTATTAATAGTTCCCGTTCAAAAGCCAGGCTGTCAAATGCAAGTTCGTCTCCTGTGGGTGGAAGATCGGTCCTTGCTGTAGTAGGTCTGGCAAATGCGGTAGAACCCATGGGTCTGAGACCGATAGCATCCTTAGCCAGGAAAACCATGTCCTTTTTGGCCAGAATGGGGCAATAAGGATCATTTTTGTTTTGTCCTCTCTGACCTTCCGAATGACTGCCGGAATCAGAATGGTTGGTGGAAAAGCATATGTTAGTTTGTGTGTCCATGGAATCAGAAAGGCATCCAGAGCCTGGGGATTCCCTTCCGGGCTTAGAGAACAAAATTTGCTTACTTTTTTGTTTTTGCAATTGGCGAACAAGTCTATTGTTGGGGTTCCCCACATTCTCGTGATCTGGTTGTAGACAGACTGATTCAGGGACCACTCGCCTTGTCTCAACTGAGTTCGACTCAGGTAATCTGCTTTCTTGTTTTTTGAACCTTGAATATGCAGTGCAGAAAGGGATAGTAGATTTGTTTCTGCAAGGCTGAAAATTTTGGCGGAGGAATTCATCAGTAACCGAGACCTTGTTCCTCCCTGGTGATTTATATAGGCTACTGTCACTATATTGTCCGAGAGAATTCGGACATCATGTCCCCGAATGTAGGTAAGGAATGATAGAAGAGCCTGATGCACCGCCCAGAGTTCTTTTTGATTTGAGGATGCTGACAGTTTCTGAATTGACCAGTTGCCCTGAGCCACTTTGTCTGCCATGTGGGCCCCCCACCCCCTGGGACTTGCATCGGTTGTTATCACCCGAGATATTTTTGGTACCCAAGGAATCCCTTTTGAAATATTCTGGTTCTTTCCCCACCAGAGAAGGGAATGAATAACGGAGGAATTTAGAATGACCCTGCTTTCCAAATTGTTTTTTAATATTAACTGCCATTCTAGTATGTGCCACTGAAGCTCCCTTGTGTGGAATTGTGCAAAGGGTATCGCCGGCAGGCATGAAGATAGAGACCCCAGCAGTGACATTGCCCTCCTTAGAGTCATGGAGGGGTTTTGCAGTGTTTGTGCTATCATGGTTAATATTTTGTCTTTTTTGGGGCCCGGGAGTCGGCATTCTTGAACCTGGGAGTCTAACGTCAGCCCTAGGAACTCCTGCACTTGAGAGGGTTCCAACTTTGATTTTTTTATATTTATGAGCCAACCCAAGTCCGTTAGAATAGTCATTACTCGGTCTCTCTGTTCTCTGCAACTTTGAGCCGAGTCGCTGGCAATAAGAAAATCGTCCAAGTAAGGGACTATGATAATGTTTTGTTCCCTTATGTGGGCCATCATCTCCGCTACTATTTTTGTGAATATCCGCGGAGCAATAGAAATCCCGAACGGGAGGGCCCTGTACTGGAAGTTTCTTATTTTTCCCTTTATGGACACCGCCATCCTGAGAAATTTTTGAGATTGTTCGTGGATGGGCACATGGTAATATGCGTCGGTTAGGTCTATCACAACCATGTAGCAATTTGGAAAAATAATTTTTATTGTAGATTTTATTGTTTCCATTTTGAACTTGTGATTTCTTACATAATTGTTTAGATTTCTTAAGTTTATAATTGTCCGAAAGGACCCGTCGGGTTTCGGTACTAGAAACAGAGGGGAAAAAAAACCCTTCCTCCATTTCTTGAGGAGAGATCTCCTGAATCTCGGCTTTCTGCAGTAGGGAAATAATTTCTTTCTCCAATGCCGCTTGTTCTGCTGCCGAAGACCTCGTCTTTGTCACTACCGTAATTCCGGGGGGGGGGGGGGGAGAAAGGAAACCTATTTTTAGACCAGATTGTATGAGTCTTAAAATCCAGGTGTTGTTGGATATTTTTTCCCAGGCAGGAAGAAATGAGGTGAGCCTTCCCCCCACCGTAGGGAAAATGTCATTTGGAGGGTTTTTTATCACGGGAGGTATTGCCAAAGAGGTAACCTCTATCTCGCCTTCTCCCTTCTTCCCATTTATTCTGTTCTCTGGGAGGTCTCCGACGAAAAAATTTACGGTTCCGAAAGGACTGTTTAAATGGGGCTGGCCCCAGATTTGGAAACCCCTTCTTTTTGTCTCCTGCTTTCTGGAGGATGTCATCCAGGGTTTCCCCAAATAAAAAATTTCCCTCACATGGGATAGAACACAATTTCAACTTTGTTTGGAGATCCCCTGGCAAGCTCTTAAGCCATAGGGTCCTTCTGGCTGCGTTGGAGAGGGCAGCGGCCTTGGATGTTAAACGTACTGAGTCCGCTGAGGAGTCCGCTAGGAATGCTGCTGCTGCTCTAATTGCAGGGATTGAGTCTAGCAATTTACTTCTGGGTGACCCGTCCTTGATCTGGCTTTCCAGCTGGTCAACCCACACCATCAAAGACCTGGAGGTGCAGGTCGCTGCGACTGCAGGTCTCAAGCTACCCCCAGCCGATTCCCAAGCCCCTTTAAGAAAGGTATCTGCTTTCTTGTCTAAGGGGTCTTTGAGGGTACCCATATCCTCAAACGGGAGCGCAAATTTTTTCAAGGCTTTGGCCACTGCTACGTCTAATTTGGGTGCCTTGTCCCAAGAAGTGGACGCCTCGTCATTGAAGGGATACTTTCTTTTAAGCGAGGGTACTGAAGAATTTCTCCTGTCCGGTTTTTCACATTCTTTTTTGATCAATGTCTGGACATTGGAATTTAACGGAAAAGCTCTCCGCTTTTTCTGTCCCAGACCTCCGAACATAATATCTTGAGCCGTTTTATCGGGTCTGGGATCCTCGACCCCCATAGTGGCTCTGACGGCTTTAACTAAAGCGTCCACTTCCTCTAGTGGGAAGCAATGACGGCCCGAATCTTCATCGGAGGAAGATAGGGAGGATTTGGAATCGTCAGAGTCCACGTCCTCAGACGAGGATCGGACAGAGTGAGAATATACCGTCTCCTTCACCTTTTCCTTCCCTTTTTTGGAAGATAACAGGGCATTCTGAACTTCAGATCTAATTATAGTTTTAAGTTCAGATGCGAAGTCAGGGGTTTCTTCACATAATAAACGCTGAATGCAAGATTTACAAAGCTTTTTTCTCCAGGTTACCGGCAAAGCTTTGTTACAGGTGGGGCAGACCCTATTTTTCTTTTTCTCCAGGCTCTTCTTACCCTAGTAAGGGAGAAGAGGGAGCCCTATTATAAAAAATGTATACTTTCACGGAGATCACTCACCATTCGGATGTGGAGGCAGGTACCGGTTCTGGAGGAGGGCCCGGGTCTGGCAGTGGAGCCTCTTGAGGAGGGGAGTTAGTCCCTGCAGCAGATCTGCTGCGCTGTGTAGATCGACTGCTTGATTCACTTCTTCTGGAGCTCTTTGGGTCCCCCTTCTTATGGTGCTGCTGCCTGGGCTGCAGCTGCTGTGGATCGCTGTCCTCCATGGTTAAAGGGAGATAGTGCGACAACTATGAGTGCAACATCTCCCTTTTTTGAATTCGGCGCCACCCCCGGTGTTCTGCCTCACTTCCGGTCCTGCGCACATCCCAGGGAGAGGAGAGATTACCGCGCATGCGCGCGGAGATGACCCGGAAGTTAACGCCGCATTTCCGGAGCGGCGGCCATCTTTCTTCACCCGGAGCGTGCAGCGGTCGGCACAGGAGCTCCGGGTGACCAGCGCCCCTTCCTCCCTCAGAGTCTGGCGGCGGCCTCTCCCCCGCACACCCTGAAGAACCCGTTGGTTCCAGCGGTGGTGGCTTCGGGTGCCGGACAAGCCGCGGCAGGAGCCTCCTCGCTGCCGGAACCCGACTGTCTGGTCCCGGTCCACTGGATACGATGTCTTCGTGCAGGTACTGCCGAAAAGAGGTTCCCCGTCAGGGACAGGAAACCAACTGATGCGAGGGAGAGGTACCGCCCTTTTATCTGTAGGTTTCCTGTCCCTGAAGGGCGGATCCCCTCTCTCCGTAGTGCTGTCATGGGGGACCGAGAAAAATGAGCTGTTGTATCACTATTTGTACATTTTTATTGCTATGCTTTTGTACTGTGTTGTTTATATATATATTTTTTAATATTGTGCAGTATAAATGTTTGACAAATGCCCAATGAAATCAAATGGGGGCGTTTTTTTTTTTTGTTCATCACCAGGTGGACTAATTAACTATGTAAGAACAGAAGTAATGCCATATATAAAGACTCACAGATGAGGGTGAGTTCAAGCTGTGAAAAAGATCATATTAGATCGAAACGCGTTGCTTGTTTTTCTGTATCCACTGTAACTACATCCACTTTACACAAGGACTTTGCATTTTTAATGGACAAAATAAAGAATTGGAAATTTTAAAAGGAGCTGGAACTACTAACTTTTTTTCACACATTGGATTGAAGACACGTTGGATCAGGACGGGTTCCGTGCACCTGTGAAGCGAATCGGTGAGCTGGCTGAGGCTTCGCCTCATATTTATTTATTTACTTTATATTGATCACCGAAGAGCTGGTCAGTGGTACAATAATGAGTGTTTGCAGACAACAGTTCAATATGGTGGAGGTTCATTGAAAGCCTAGGGCTAAATTTCAGCAAATGGAGTTTGCCAAGATTGTGACCTGAATGCTGAGAAATACAGGCAGATATTTATCCATCATACAATGCCATCAGGAAGGCTTCTGATTGGCTCTATGTTGGGGTTGTCCTACTGTAGAATACATTTGGAGCAAATGCCATTAAAGAGGTTGTCTGATCCCGAAATCCATATATTTTTTTTTAGCTATCCTGTGCTGTATTGTAATATATAAAACCCCTATACATTTTGTTTTTACCTTTCCTTTCTCTTCTTCTCTACCTGCAACCAGTTTGTTTACATTCTCCTCTCTCAGACCAGGCAGCTTCATGGGCTTTTTTTAAGCTCACAGCTCAATGTCCCGCACCACCCGCTAGCATCTGCCCCAGCACTGACCTCTATCATTCATTCCAGCATTGGAAGTGACAGAAGAGCAATCCCTGTCCTCTCATATGCCCATAGTAATATACGGTATAACACGTATGTTAGCCCACACTCAAACCTCAGCTGCTGCAGAACCTCATAATACACACTTCAGCTGCTGCAGAAAATCATAACACATCTTAGCTGTTATCGTTGCATTAAATTGATAGAATGGCTTTTATTTCCACATTGAGCCATTACCAGTGATCTGGAGATAGCAGTATGTAATATAGAACACTGAGGCTTCCAGTGTTATTTTGCCACACAATAAGGTACCTGACAGACGATTCCTACTGCACGACCCCCCGGGAGCAGAAAGCAGAAATCAGACATTGGTTCTATTATTGCAGTCATGCAGATTCTGTTGCGTTTCAGATAAAACGTCCATTTAATATCCAGTCGGCGACTGATGACTAGCCCAAGACTCCTGTCACCTGCGGCTTCTCCTTTTATCTCCTAGACTGACATTTGTCCCCTGTGTTTGTAATTCTGTCACTTAACACTGACAAGCCGAATCCTAAAAGGTGTGTAATATGCGCTCTGTTAGGATTTTGCTCTACTTGCTGATTCCAGCGATCGTCACGTGATTACTCACATGTGACATGAGACTGATGTCTCCTACTGCTTCTCCAAATTGAAAATTAGAACAATGAAAGAAGCAGCAGATGTCAGAAGGCACATGACCACAAGTCAGCGAATCACTTGTAAGCGATCACGTGACGACCACTGGAATCAACAAGTAGAACAAAACCCTATCAGAGTGCATATTACATACCTTTAAAACTTAATGGAGACTAAAGAAAACAGATATATGATCATATTAATATCTACAAATAATTACATTTTATTCAGAAATAAACAGATCGAGATATAAGCAGTCGATATGTAACAAAAGGCTGAAGGAGGTGCACATCATGTTGAAAGATCAATGTAAAATGAAAAGTTTAAGGAATGAAAAAAAAAAAAAGGGGGAAGGGAAGATGCGGTCAGATAATTTGATTATATGTGTAGTCTACAGTAGGTACGGAAAGTATTCAGACCCCTTTAAAATTTTCACTGTTTCATTGCAGCGATTTGGTAAATTGAAAAAAGTTCTTTTTTTTCACATTAATGTACAGTGGGGAAAAAAGTATTTAGTCAGCCACCAATTTTGCAAGTTCTCCCACTTAAAAAGATAAGAGAGGCCTGTAATTGACATCATAGATAGACCACAACTATGAGAGTCAAAATGAGAAAACAAATCCAGAAAATCACCTTGTCTGATTTGGCAAGATTTATTTACCAAATTATGGAGGACAATAAGTATTTGGTCATTAACAAAAGTTCATCTCAATACATTGATATACCGTATATACTCGAGTATAAGCCGAGATTTTCAGCCCACTTTTTTGGGCTGAAAGTGACCCTCTCGGCTTATACTCGAGTCAGTGTCGGTGTGGGGTCGGCGGGTGAGGGGGAGCGGCGGCTGTGATATACTCACCTGTTCCTGGCGCGGTCCCTGCATGTCCCATGGTCTCCGGGCAGCTCTTCCTGTGTTCAGCGTTCACGTGGTACCGCTCATTACAGTAATGAATATGCACGCATATTCATTACTGTAATGAGCAGTACGTGACCGCTGAACACAGGAAGATGCCGCCGGCTCCCGGAGACCATCTGACAGTGAGACGCTGCCAGGGGACCGCGCCGGGAGCAGATGAGTATATCAGGGGAGGGGGAGCATTGCGCGATAGTCACCTTCCTCGTTCCATCGCTGCGCGCTGCTCTGTCTTCCGTCCTCTGACGGAAGCGATTAGTGTGCGCGCCGCCCTCTGCCTGAACGGTCAGTGCAGATGGAAGACAGAGCAGCGCGCAGTGATGGAACGTGGAAGGTGACTATCGCAAGTGCCGGGGGCCTGAGTGAAGAGAGGTGAGTATGTGATTTTTTTTTTATTTTAATCGCAGCAACAGCAAATGGGGCAAATGTATGGAGCATCTTATGGGGCATATATGAGGAGCATCTTATGGGGCATATATGAGGAGCATCTTATGGGGCATATATGAGGAGCATCTTATGGGGCATATATGAGGAGCATCTTATGGGGCATATGTGTGGAGCATCTCATGGGGCCCCTAATGTGTGGAGCATCTCATGGGGCCATAATGTGTGGAGCATCTTATGGGGCCATAATGTGTGGAGCATCTTATGGGGCCATCAACCTTTATGCAGCATTGTATGGGGCAAATGTTTCTATGGAGCATCTTATGGGGCCATTATTAACCTTTGTGCAGCATTATATGGGGTATATTTTAATATGGAGCATCTTATGGGGCCCATCATGAACTGTATGGAGCATTATATGGGGCTCCTGATTCAATATGGATATTCAAAAACACAACCTACTGATGTCTCAATTAATTTTACTTTTATTGGTATCTATTTTTACTTTTGACATTTACCGGTAGCTGCTGCATTTCCTACCCTAGGCTTATACTCGAGTCAATAAGTTTTCCCAGTTTTTTGTGGCAAAATTAGGGGGGTCGGCTTATACTCGGGTCGGCTTATACTCGAGTATATACGGTATATCCTTTGTTGGCAATGACAGAAGTCAAACGCTTTCTGTAAGTCTTCAAAAGGCACACATTGTTGGTGGTATGTTGGCCCATTCCTCCATGCAGATTTCCTCTAGAGCAGTGATGTTTTGGGCCTGTCGCTGGGCAACACGTACTTTCAACTCCCTCCGCGGGTTTTCTATGGAGTTGAGATCTGGAGACTGGCTAGGCCACTCCAGGACCTTCATATGCTTCTTACGAAGCCACTCCTTCATTGCCCTGGCGGTGTGCTTGGGATCATTATCATGCTGAAAGACCCATCCACGTTTCATCTTCAATGCCCTTGCTGATGGAAGGAGGTTTGCACTCAAAATCTTAATTGCCCTGGTCACCTTTGCAGAGATTGCACTCTATCGTGCCAAAGCATGTCTAATAAGAAATACATGAAATATGAATAGCAAAATGGCTTTTGAACATTAGGAAAAATATTTATGAGACGCTTTGCACAAAATTTGGCCAAATAGTGTGAGCCCATCAACCATCGTCAAGGTGGCCTCATTAATCTGATGGGTCCTTGACCTCCCTGTCCAAAAGTGGACACTTACCTAAGGCTAATGTCTGAATGCATGGGTGAATGTGGACACCTCTCTCTGTAAAGCCTACATATATGGGTTGGCCAAATGTGATTAGATATAATTAAAAACCACATGGTGAAGGGAGGAGTGCTCAGTCAGTAAGCTAACATAGAAATGACAGAGAAATGACTGTCCACATTCACCCATGCATTCAGACATTAGCCTTAGGGAAGTGTCCACATTTGGACAGGGAGGTCAGGGGCTCATCAGATTAATGAGGCCACCTTGACGATGGTTGATGGGCTCACACTATTTGGCCAAATTTTGTGCATAGCGTCTCAAATATTTTTTTTGCTATTCATATTTCATGTAGTTCATATTAGACATGCTTTGGCACGGTAGAGTGCAACCTTTTTTTGTATATTGTATATGGAGGTAGCTGCTCCTGGTATGCACCTATTCACATTAGTTTGGATGTGCCAGTCATTTTTCTGTCACACCTTTGCAGAGAAACAGACCCACAGCATGATGCTTCCAGCCCCATGCTTCACAGTACGTATGGTGTTTTGGGATGCAACTCAGCATTCTGTCTCCTCCAAACACGACGAGTTTTGTTTCTACCAAACAGTTCTACTTTGGTTTCATCAGACCATATGACATTCTCCCAATATTCTTATGGATAAACAAAATGCTCTCTAGAAAACTTCAGACGGGCCCGGACATGTACTGGCTTAAGCGGGGGGACAAGTCTGGCACTGCAGGATCTGAGTCCCTGGCGGCACAGTGCTTTACTGATGGTAGCCTTTATTACGGTGGTCCTAGCTCTATGAAAGGTCATTAACTAGGTCACCCCGTGTGGTTCTGGGATTTTTGATCACCATTCTTGTGATCATTTAGACCCCACGGGGTGAAACCTTACGTGGAGACCCAGATCGAGGGAGATATCAGTGGTCTTGTATGTCTTCCATTTTCTTTTAATTGCTCTCACAGTTCATTTCATCACACCAAGTTGCTTGCCTATTGCAGATTCAGTCTTCCCAGCCTGGTGTGGGGCTACAATTTTGTTTCTGGTGTCCTTCGACAGCTGTTTGGTCTTCACCATAGTGGAGATTGGAGTGTGATTGTTTGAGGTTGTGGACAGGTGTCTTTTATACTGATAAAAAGTTAAAAGAGATGCCATTACTACAGGTAATGAGTGGAGGACAGAGGAGCCTCTTAAAGAAGAAGTTACAGGTCTGAGAGAGCCAGAAATCTTGCATGTTTTTAGGTGACCAAATTCTTATTTTACACCATAATTTGCAAAATAAATCTTGCCAAATCAGACAAGGTGATTTTCTGGATTTGTTTTCTCATTTTGACTCTCATAGTTGCGGTGTACCCATGATGTCAAATGAGAATCATGAGGTCAAAGGAACTGGCCAAGGAGCTCAGAGACAATTGTGGCAAGGCACAGATCTGGCCAAGGTTACAACAGAATTTTTGCAGTACTCAAGGTTCCTAAGAGCACAGTGGCCTCCATAATCCTTAAATGGAAGAAGTTTGGGACCACCTGAAGTCTTCCTAGACAATCCCAACAGTGAAACATGGTGGTGGCAGCATCATGCTATGGGGTGTTTTTCAGCTGCAGGGACAGGACGACTGGTTGTCATTGAAGGAAACATGAATGTGGCCAAGTACAGAGATATCCTGGATGAAAACCTATTCCAGAGTACTCTGGACCTCAAACTTGGCTGAAGGTTCACCTTCCAACAAGACAATGACCCTAAGCACACAGCTAAAATAACAAAGGAGTGACTTCAGAACAACTCTGTGACCATTCTTGACTGGCCCAGCCAGATCCCTGAACTAAACCCAATTGAGCATCTCTCGAGAGGTCTGAAAATGGCTGTCCACCAACATTCACCATCCAACCTGATGGAACTGGAGAGGATCTGCAAGGAAGAATGACAGAGGATCCCCAAATCCTGGTGTGAAAAACTTGTTGCATCATTCCCAAGAAGACTCATGGCTGTACTAGCTCAAAAGGGTGCTTCTACTCAATACTGAGCAAAGGGTCTAAATACTTATGACCATGTGATATTTCAGTTTTTCTTTTAATAAATTTGCAAAAATAACTACATTTCTGTTTGTTTTTTTTCAGTCAAGACGGGATTCAGAGTGTACATTAATGAGAAAAAAATGAACTTTTTTGAATTTACCAAATGGCTGAAATGAAACAGAGTGAAAAATGTAAAGGGGTATGAATGCTTTCCGTACACACTGTATGTGTTACTTGGCCATACATATAGCATGCACAAAAATGAAACAAAAAAATGCAAAAATAATAATTGCATAAATAACATACATGTCCTAGTATGCTGAACAGGCATGATTGGTCTAGTCGAAGTATCCACGCAATATCATGACTTGTGCAAATCAAATATGGTAGAGGAGTAAATGTATATCTTAACCTGTAGCTTGGACCTGTGTGAACAGCAACATCCACGATATGACCCCACCCAGACGCGTATCGGGGTGGGAGCGCATCGTGGATGCTGCTGTATACAGGCTAAGGTATATATTCCCCCTCTTCCATATTCTAGCGTAATACAATATTTAGTCCTTCATTGTGATATCCATATTGGTAGATCACTAATCTGATTAGGATCCATCTGTACCTTACCATATGGGGATTATCATATTAAATGGATTAGCATACTAGGACTGATTTGTACTTGCACTTTAATATATCCACTGCTCAAAAAATAAGGAGAACACAAACACAATATAACTCCAAGTCAATCACACTTCTGTGAACTCAACCTGTCCAGTTATGAAGCAACATGGATTGTGAACCAGTTTCTCCTGCTGTTGTGCAAATGGAACAGAAAACAGGTAAAAATGATAGGCAATTAGCAAGACAACCCCTATAAAGGAGTGCTTTTGTGGGGGTTGACCACAGACCATTTCTCTGTTCTCAACCTTTTTGGCTGTTTTGGTCACTTTGCATTTTGTCATTGCTCTCGACCCTAGAGATACTGTACAGTAGCATGAGGCGATGTCTACAACCACCAGAAGTTGCTCAGGTAGTGCAGCTTATCCAGGGTGGCACAGATGGAAATCTGTGCGAGCTGTGGCAAGCAGGGTAGCGGTGTCTGTCAGCACAGTGTCCAGAGCATGGAGCAGATACCAGGACACAGGACAGTACATCAGTAGACGCAGAGTGGGCCGTAGGAGGGCAACAACCCAGAGCAGGACCGCTACCTACTCCTTTGGGTAAGGAGGAACAGGAGGAGCAGTGCCAAAGGCCTGCAAAAATGACCTCCAGCAGGTCACTAACATCCATGTGACTGTCAGAAACGGAGTCCATGAGGGTGGTTTGAGGGCCCGACATCCACAACTGGGTATTGTCCTTACAACCCAACCCCATGCAGTGCAATTGGCATTTGCCAGAGAACAACAAGATTGGCAGATTCAGCATTGGCGACCTGTACTCTTCACGGATGAAAGCAGGTTCACAGTGAGCACATGTTACTGAGTCTGGAGACGCTGTGGAGAACATTTTGCTGCCTGCAACATCCTCCAGCATGACCGGTTTGGCAGTGGGTTAGTAATGGTGTGGGAAGGCATTTCTTTGGAGGTCCACACAGCCCTCCATGTGCTAAGCAGAGGTATCGTGAATGCCATTAGGTACTGGGGATGAGATCCTCAGACTTATTGTGAGACCATATGCAGGTGCACTGGGTCCTGGCTTCTGTCATGATCCAGTCTGGAGTTTTTTTTCTGTTATTTCCTTTCTGGACTGGTCATGTGGGGGTTAACACCCTCTGCCTCGTTTTGGAGCTGGCTGGGCTATTTCAGTCTTCTGCAGTCTGCTGGCCAGGGTCAGTGATAGTTTACGCTTCCAGGCTAGAGCAGCTGACCCTTATACCCTGGTGAACCTCCTGCCTTTGACTTCCCGTATTTGTGTGTGACCCATTCCCTATCCCTGACACAGTGTTCGTCTGGTGGTTTTCCTTACAGTGTATGACTCGGCCTGATCTCTGAACCCCGCCTCTTGCTTTCTGTCTCTGATACCTCGTTCCCCGACCGGCTTTGACTTCTGGCTTGTACCCCGACTTCGTCTCATGGCTCACGTTTTGGACACTGTGCTCCCGTTTGGCTCTGACTTCATGCATGCTGTGACCTCTGGTACCTCTGCTCCTGACAGTTTCTGACTCGTCTGACCATTCTTTCGTTACCTGTGACACCTGTGCGGCTGCTCAGTGTTGCTACGCTATTAGTGTGCAACCGTTCTTCCCTCACCAGCACCCCCTGGTGGAGGTTGGGCTAAACTGTGCTGCAGCCGCATCACAGCTTCCTTATGATGCATGACAATGCTAGGCCTCATGTGGCTGAAAATGTGTCAGCAGTTCCTGCATGATGAAAGCATTGATGCTATGGACTGGCCTGCCCGTTCACCAGACCTGAATCCAATCGAGCACATCTGGGACATGATGTCTTGTTTCATCCACCAACACCACGTTGCAGACTGTACAGAAGTGGACTGATGCTTTGAGGTCTGGGAAGAGATCCCTCAGCAGAACATCTGCTGCCTTGTCAGGAGCATGCCCAGGTGTTGTAGGGAGGTCATACACACTACTGAGCATAATTTCCTAGTCTTGAGGCATTTCCATTGAAGTTGGATCAGCCTGTAATTTGATTTTCCACTTTGATTTTGAGTATCATTCCAAATCCAGAAGTTCATGGGATATTATTTATATTGATATTTTTTATGTTTTATTGTTCTCAACGCATTCCACTATGTAATGAATACAAATTTGTAACTGGAATATTTCTTTCAGTGATATCTATGATGTGGTATTTTAGTGTTCTCTTTATTTTTTTGAGCAGTGTATATTGTGGCAATTCCAGCAAGGCTAGGGTTGAATCCTAGCTCAGCAAGCTTGGTGTTCATCTAAGTCAGTCTGTTGGGGGGAGCCGAGCAGACTGGATGTGTCTTGAGGTTGAAGAGAGAAATGTGCCAGAATCTTTTTGAAAAGAGTCTGTACAGGCAATGTGCACTAAACCTCACGTATCAGTATTTGGTAAGGATGAGAGCAGATTTCTTTGATTAAAATGGGGTGAGCAAAGCAGTGTCTGAAGTAATCAGGGTCTATACTGTTTAGTTAGCACCTGGACAAGGCTACGATTTTGCTTTTTGGGTGCTGTGCAACCTGTGGAAAGCAATAAAAACCTCATGTGTTTGCATTGGCTATGTGACTGCTACCTCATGCCTACCAGAGCGAGTGAATTCCTACAATATGTATGTACACTGTGTGCAGAATTATTAGGCAAGTTGTATTTTGAAGAGAGATTTGACGGGCTCTGAAAAGTCCAAAATTGTGAGAATTGTGAGATGTCTTGCAGAGGGATGCAGCAGTCTTGAAATTGCCAAACTTTTGCAGCGTGACCACCGAACAATCAAGTGTTTCATGGCAAATAGCCAACAGGATCGCAAGAAGCGTGTTGGGCAAAAAAGGCGTAAAATAACTGCCCATGAATTGAGGAAAATCAAGCGTGAAGCTGCCAAAATGCCATTTGCCACCAGTTTTGCCATATTTCAGAGCTGCAGCGAAACTGAAGTAACAAAAAGCACAAGGTGTGCGATACTCAGGGACATGGCCAAGGTAAGGAAGGCTGAAAATTGACCACCTTTGAACAAGAAACATAAGATAAAACGACAAGACTAGGCCAAGAAATATCTTAAGACTGACTTTTCAAAGGTTTTATGGACTGATGAAATGAGAGTGACTCTTGATGGACCAGACGGATGGGCCAGAGTCTGGATCAGTAAAGGGCAGAGAGCAACACTCCGAGGTGGGGTACTGGTATGGGCTGGTATCATCAAAGATGAACTTGTGGGACCTTTTCGGGTTGAGGATGGAGTGAAGCTCAACTCCCAGACCTACTGCCAGTTTCTGGAAGACAACTTCTTGAAGCAGTGGTACAGGAAGAAGTCGGTATCATTCAAGAAAATCATGATTTTCATGCAGGACAATGCTCCATCACATGCCTCCAACTACTCCACAGCGTGGCTGGCCAGTAAAGGTCTCAAAGAAGAAAAAATAATGACATGGCCCCCTTGTTCACCTGATCTGAACCCCATAGAGAACCTGTGGTCCCTCATAAAATGTGAGATCTACAGGAAGGGAAAACAGTACACCTCTCGGAACAGTGTCTGGGAGGCTGTGGTGGCTGCTGCACGCAATGTTGATCGTAAACAGATCAAGCAACTGACAGAATCTATGGATGGAAGGCTGTTGAGTGTCATCATAAAGAAAGGTGGCTATATTGGTCACTAATTTTTTTGGGTTTTGTTTTTGCATGTCAGAAATGTTTATTTCTAAATTTTGGGCAGTTATATTGGTTTACCTGGTGAAAATAAACAAGTAAGATGGGAATATATTTGGTTTTTATTAAGTTGCCTAATAATTCTGCACAGTAATAGTTACCTGCACAAGCAGATATCTTCCTAAGATAGCCAAATCTAAAGAAAAAAAACCCCACTCCAACTCCCAAAAATAATAAGCTTTGATATTTATGAGTCTCTTGGGTTGATTGAGAACATAGTTGTTGATCAATAATAAAAATAATCCTCTAAAATACAACTTGCCTAATAATTCTGCACACAGTGTACAGTTATGGCTTGAAGTCTTGGCACCCTTGAAATTTTGAAGTACGTCTTCCAGAAAACTATTGCAATTACACATGTTTTATTATACACAAACTTATTTCCTTTATCGTGTTGTTCAAATACACACAAAAAAGCAAACTGGATATAATTTCACACAAAACCCCCAAAATGGACTGGAAAAAATTGTTGGCACCTTTTCAAAATTCTGGGTAAACAACTTTATTTCAAGCATATGATGGTCATTCAAACTCACATGTGCCAAGTAACAGGTGTGGGCAACATGAAAATCACACCTGAAACCAGATAAAAAGAGAAGTTGACAGAATCTTTGATTTTTGTGTCTGTGTGTGCCACAATAAACATGGAGAATAGAAAGAGGAGAAGAGAACTGCCTGAGGACTTGAGAACTAAAATTGCTGAAAAATATTAACAATCTCAAGGTTACAAGTCCATCTCCAGAGATCTTTATGTTAATTTGTCCATGGTGCGCAATATTAACCAAGGAATTTACAATCCATGGTACTGTAGCTAATCTCCCTGGACATGGATGGCAGAGAAAAATTGAAGAAAGGTTGCAACACAGGATAGTCTAGATGGTGGATAAGCAGCCCTCATCAAGTTCCAAAGAAATTCAAGCTGTCCTGCAGGCTCAGAGTGCATCTGTGTCAGTGCAAATGATCTGTCCTCTAGACGGAGTGTGAGCAGTTCCTCCAGAATCAGGAGAGAGCTGGTTATATGCCCAAGTGTGGTAGCTAGGCAACGGTGCACAACGCTGACAGGGAATATATTACTATCAGCATTCTGCAACCCAGGTTCACACACAGAATAGGAAAAAAAACCTGGACAACCCCTTTAAGAGTTATATTCAGGGTAAAGAAGAACAGAATCCTGATCTCAATATCATTAAGCCTGTCCATGATTACTTGATTAAACTGAAGGATCTGTTCAAGCTTACATCCACAGAAGATCTGTGGTTAGTTTTCCAAGATGTTTGGAACAACCTCCCTGCTGAGTTTCTTCAAAAACTGCGTAAAAGTGTACTTAGAAGAATTGATGCAGCTTTGAAGGCAAAGGGCAGTCAAACCAAATATTACTTTAATTTAGATTTCTCTTTTGATCAATTGCTTTGCATTTTGTGAACTGATAAAAATAAACTATTAACACTTCTATTTTTTAAAGCATATTTATTTTGCAGCCTTTTTTCTACATCTGCTTAATACCTTTGCGCAGGATTGCACTTTAGTGATCCAAGCTGAATGTATTAAATTCAACCAAAGAAAAGGGTAGGATGATACTATACAGAGTATACAATTGTAATTGTATTAACAGCAATAGTTTAATATATTAGGATTAGCTCCTTCACTTTAGGTCAGAAATCGGTAGCAGCCTGAATTCCATATTTAACAATACTATTATATATTATAATAATATTCTGTTTTCATTTTTCCATCAACAGTCATATGAGGGCTTGTTTTTTGGCGGACGAGTTGTAAATCATTAGTAACACCATTCACTTTACCATAAAATGTACTGAAAAATGGGAAAAAAATTTCCAAATGCAGCAAAATGGTCAAAAAACGTGATTCCGCCATTGTTTTTTTTTTTTTTTTTTAAAGATATTCATTGTGCAGTATCAGATTCTCTAAGTAAGTATGATTTGGAGACCTGTATGCTTTTTATTTTTTCAACGATGAAGCTTGCTGAGGGCTTATTTTTACTCATTGCGAGTTGAACACGAGACCATAAGTAAGGATGGCAGCCATGGGAGCCTTCAGCCCGATTACCCACCGACACCCAGCAATTGCGTCAACTAAATGCTGCTCTCAGTCAGAGCTCAGACCGGAATCCAAATCAAAATCTGAGGGTTGACGTAAAGAGGGCGCTGTGACTTGAGATGCCCTAGCAATCTAAGATTTGGAACACTACTGCAAGGAACAGTGGACAAAGATTGCCAATTCTAGTGACATGCTCAAGACTACACCGGATGTGTAAAAATTAACAAATTCATTAATACTCAACTTTTGCCACCTGCCTGGTTCCATCACAGGCCATTCCGTGGTTCGCACCGGTGCAGGAAGTGTATGAGTCACTGTTCAACCAACCATTAGACCACTGTGGCCTGTGACTGCAGTGGTCAGGTAATAAAAGAAAGAACCTGGCACTCAACTTAATGCTTGTGAGATTTTAATCGTAGTAGCCAAAACGTTTCGGTCCTATATCTGGACCTTCATCAGTTACGTACTATGATGAAAAAAGTAAATGACTGTAGTGTCATATAAGGCACAGCATGGTCTGCGTCTGGTATTTGCGCAGATAGGTTTAGGCACACAGAATGGACTTATTCACGCTGATAGGTGCTGTGCTTGTGTCCAGACACAGTATCCCAGCTTGTCTGGACACAAGCACAGCACCTATCAGCGTGAATAAGTTTTGGCTACTACGATTAAAATCTCACAAGCATTAAGTTGAGTGCCAGGTTCTTTCTTTTAGTATCACATGGTGTGGGAACCTACCTGGGCACCACCAGTAGTAGTGCACACGGCTTTATCTTTGCAGTGGTCAGGTAGCTTTCAATTGTCCCATTAGAAAAACTACCGATGACGCAGGGGCGGACACAGACAGCTTGGGGCCCCTGTGTCTGGCCCCCCCCCCCTTTTAAGGCAACAAAGCTATATATATATATAATACGCGCGCACACACACACACACTAAGGGACTGTGCTATACATAAGTAGGTACACTTTATAGTAAGGGACTGTGTTAGACATAATAGTCGACAATAACGTTTCCTCCACCTTTCCCTGTTCCTAAATCCATTATAAATCCCCTTCCTCCCATCCCAATCCCCCACACCCCTCATTGTCCTCCTCACCCAGAATCCCATTATTGCCCTCTCCCTCACCTCCATGATTGCCCTCTTCACGACCTCCATTATTGCTTTCTCCCCACCACCCCATTATTGCCCATTTCACCAGCTCCATCATTGCCTCCTCCCCATCACCCCATCATTGTCCTTTCCACTGCCACCATCATTGCCTTCTCCCCCACCACCCCATCATTACCCATTTCACCACCTCCATCATTTCCTCCTCCCCCTCCACCCCCATTATTGCCCATTCACCACCTCCATCATTTCCTCCTCCCCATCACCCATCATTGCCCTCTCCATCAATCCAATCGTTGCTTTCCGCCCCATCATCCCCAGCATTGCTCTCTGTCAATCCAATCATTGCCTTCTGCCCCATCCCCCCATCATTGCCCTCTCTGTCAACCCAATCAATGCTTTCTTCCACATCATTGCCCTCTCTGTCAACCCAATCATTGCCTTCTGCCCCATCACCACCTCATTGCCTCTCCTCCACCTACACAGACACACACAGCACAATTCACCTCTCTGCATACACACACACACACACACACACACACACACACACCACTATTCACCTCTCTGCATACACACACACACAGCACCATTCACCTCTCTGCATACACAGACACACCTCACCTCACCTCTGCACATGGTATTCTGAAGCACACCATCACTGGCAGCTTCCTGTCTCGCACAGCTGCGACGCTGAATGATGATGTAATTCAGCCACTGTTGTGTGAGCCATAAAGCTCCAGATCCAGGCTGGTGGGCATGCTGGGACTTCTGCTCCCTCAGGTATATGGTGCCAGTATATGGTCTGTCCCCCCAGTTATACAGCAGACATCTCGTCCTCGTTGCTTCATATCCGAATTCCCACCACCTCGGGGACGGACACCCGCTCCTTACCTGCACCGGACTACGCGCCTGGCACCTGGGGGCCCCGGTTGTGCTTGTGGTTGCCAGGTGTCGGGAGCAGCCGTGCAAATGGGCCTCTAAATTTCCCGGGATCTTGTGGCCCCGCCCCCCACAATGCGCGGAGGATTGTGGAAGGATCGTTCAGTCAGCACTCGCACTGCAGCAAGAAAAGGTGGGAAGTGAGAGCGAGATGGATCCATTCCCTGCAGCTCTGCTCCCATTCTCTGTTGCAGGTAGCGGAGCTGCAGGGATTGCTCCCTGCCCGCCGCACATGAGGGCGATCTGGCTAGGGGCCCCCGGAGACTTGGAGCCAGATAAACTGGCCAGATAGCCCTCATTAATAGCTGCCCTGCAGGGGCCCCCCGGAGCCTCTGGGCCCCAGTGCAGCCGCACCGGTTGTACCGGCGGTATGTCCGCCCATGCGATGACGTGCTGCTCGAGTCCCTTGACCGCTGCAGCTAATCACAGACAACAGCAGTCTGGCAACTGGTTGAGGTGAAGTCTCCTCTTTCTGTGGTTGTGCGGTCCTTGCAGTGGCCTCGCTGGATCTCGGTGGGGACTGGTAGGTGAGTATTAATAAGCATGTTATAGTTTTAGGTGATTTGTTTTACATATCCGGTCCTCCATTTACGCTTTTTCTACTGGCCACAGCTGGCAGCCAGAAAGTTATGAAATGGGACATACTGATTGTCCAGCTCGTCTGCAATGTTAGAGCCTGTCCCTGTTTGGTGCAGCTGTTTGGGCAGCACGCATCACCCACGAGATTGGCTTTAAATCTGTTTCGATGGATGTTACTATTTAGGCTACGCCCACATATTCCAGAACTCGAGCCAAAAAAATCTGCAGTGTATTTTGCCACAAATTTTGCGACAAAATATTTTACGTGCAGTTTTTTCCATGCATTTCTCCCTTTACTTTGCTAAGGGTGAAATCAGTGGTATAAGACTACAGAAAAAATTGATTTGAATCTATGTCAGTTTCAGTGTGGAAATGATTTGGCAGTGTATAGATGAGATTTATTAAATAGTCATCCACTTTGCTGATACAATATATGCCTACAGTATATGTGTGAACATATCCTAAAGAGAGGGACATTGTTATCAGTCCTACTGCAGTAGCAAAGCAATATTGAGCTTTATTGTATGGCGAGAATTGTAGACAAAAAGTCATGTATGTGGGAGTAATTATACATAATCACAGCTAGGAAGGAGAAGGCAATGAGTCAACAAATTATTATAGTGATAACCATAGTAACTGCTGACAATAGCGCTCACTTTACATTGTTCAATACATGGGACATTTCAAATTATTGACTGCTGTGAACTTCAGTACTTGGGTGCATATTAATGGGGTAACTACATACAAGGATCAGTGCGCCTCATTTATCAAAACGGTCTTAAAGAGTATCTATACTGCCAATACTGACCAAACAATCATGGCTTTAGGTTTTTGTTTTTTTTCAGTACGAGTTAAACAAGGATGAATTCAAACAGATCTGTCTAAAAGCGGGATTTATACTCTATCGCCTGTTCATCGTTCTGTGCACATGAAAGTGCAGACTGTCCAGTTAAAGTGGTTGTTTGGTCTTCTACTAAAAGTCTGATGTCACTTTACAAGTATGTAACTACTAGATGAAGGTCTAATGCTATCGCATCGGGAGGGCGGTAATGTCACGATGGGGGCAGGCATGCGGCACTGTTGTTGCCTAATGGCATCCTGTGATAAACTAATGACTTTTGCATCAGGGGACTCGTGCTTGACGCCTAAGCTTATATGCATTGTTTTTGTCCCAGCGATGCTTTTGCTCTTCAAGAGTCTCATTTGCCCTTTGTTGTCTTCGACGTTGTGCCTTTGCTGCTTTCCTTTCATTGTCAATGGCGTACTTTTTATGAGGAGCCATGTTGGCATTGATATTTGCTTTTAAAGGGGTTTTCCCACCAACAAAAGTTCATTTTAAAAATTGTCTGTGTCTGACCGTGGCAGGGGAGGAAGCAAAAGACAATACTGACGTTACAGCAGGAGATCGCAGGGGATACATTTTGTGAGGTAAAATATTTTTTAAAAAGTCGGTGAAATATTTTACCTCACAAAATGAATCCTCTGTGATCCCATGCTGTAATGTCAGTATAGTCTTTTGCTTCCTCCCCTGCCCAGGAGATGTGGCATGCTCCTTACACGGTCAGACACAGTCAATTTTTAAAATGAACTTTCGTTCGTGGGAAAACCCTTTAATGTGACCGGCTTCCTCTGCCTGTAGACACGTCGCACATCTGCCACCGGGATCAGCCGAATGATTCACTGCACCTGTGCGTAATTCGGCCAGGCGCAGCAAACCAGACCACCTCCATCTTTGTGCAGACAGGTAGCAGCCGTCACATTAAAACTGCACATGCACTCCTCCTGTACAAAGATGGCGGCAGTCAGAGAATCATTCGGCTGATCCCGGCGGCAGCGTGTTCGCGACGGTGTTCCGCTAGTGGTACCTCGCAAGAGGCTGCGTGAGTGTGTGGTGTGACGGTGTTCCGCTGGTGGTACCACGCAATAGGTTAGTACCAGCAGCAGTTTCCCTATTGAGACACCCATCACTTGGGTGTCCCAATATGGCGGTCGGTGAACTTCCTCCGCTTGGAATTCTGGGATACGGTGACATCTGGACAGAACAGGAAATTAAAACATTACAAGGCAATTATATAAATAGACTAGATGGTGGCCCGATTCTAACGCATTGGGTATTCTAGAATATGTAGGTATTTATGAAGTTTTCAGAATAATGCAATTTATACACAGAATTCGGCCGGCTGGGCATGACCAATTAGCGAAGCGTGGTTCAAATTCCGCGCCAATTCGCGGCCGGACTGCGCCTGTCGCTGATTGGTCACGCCCAGCCGGCCGCAAACAATCAGTGAAGCCAGGGCCGGCTCCAGGTTTTTGAGGGCCCCTCGGGCTAAAGAGTCTCAGTGGGCCACCCTCTTTAACACATACCACGATTCATGATGCACAGATACAGCAGAGAAATATACCACAGCCAAGTAGCATATAACACAGCCCACGCAGCATATAGCACAGCCACGTAGCATATAGCACAGCCCACGTAGCATATAACACAGCCACGTAGTATATAGCACAGCCCATGTAGTATATAGCACAGCCCATGTAATATATAGCACAGCCCACGCAGTGTATAACACAGACCACGTAGTATATAGCACAGCCCACGTAGTATATAACACAGCCCACGCAGTGTATAACAGCCCACGTAGTATATAGCACAGCCCACGTAGTATATAACAGAGTCCACGTAGTATATAACACAGCCACGTAGTATATAGCACAGCCACGTAGTATACAGCACAGCCACGTAGTATATAGCACAGCCCATAGTATATAGCACAGCTCACACAGTATATAACACAGCCACGTAATATATTACGTGGCTGGGCAATATACTACGTGGCTGTGTTATATACTGTGTGAGCTGTGCTATATACTATGGGCTGTGCTATATACTACGTGGCTGTGCTGTATACTACGTGGCTGTGCTATATACTACGTGGCTGTGTTATATACTACGTGGACTCTGTTATATACTACGTGGGCTGTGCTATATACTACGTGGGCTGTTATACACTGCGTGGGCTGTGTTATATACTACGTGGGCTGTGCTATATACTACGTGGCTGGGCAATATACTGCACAGCCCACGTAATATATAGCAGAGACACAGTATATAACACAGCTCATGCAGTATATAACACAGCCCACGTAGTATATAGCACAGCGATGTAGTATATAGCACAGCCCACGTAGTATATAGCTTAGAGACATAGTATATAACACAGCCCACTCAGTATATAACACAGCCCATGTAGTATATAACACAGCCCACGTAGTATATAGCAACGTGGGCAACCTTATCCCTGTTAAAAAAAAAGAATTAAAATAAAAAATAGTTATATACTCACCTTCCGGCGGCCCCCGGATCCAGGCGAGGCGTTTAGCGATGCTCCTCGCGACGCTCCGGTCCCAAGAATGCATTGTGGTCTCGCGAGATAATGACATAGCGGTCTCGGGATACCGCTAAGTCATCATCTCGCGAGACCGCAATGCATGGCCCGGAGCGTCACGAGGAGCGGGAAAGGCGCCGGAAGGTGAGTATATAATGATTTTCCTTTTTTTTAAATTATTTTTAACATTAGATCTTTTTACTATTGATGCTGCATAGGCAGCATCAATAGTAAAAAGTTGGTCACACAGGGTTAATAGCAGCGTTAACGGACTGCGTTACACCGTGGCATTACGCGGTGTAACACAGCCATTAACCCTGTGTGAGCGCTGACTGGAGGGGGCCCTGACAGAGTAGGAAGGGGCGAATTCGCGGCCGGACTGTGCCCGTCGCTGAATCAGCGACGCGGGATTTCCGTGACAGACAGACAAACAGACAGAAGTGCCCCTTAGACGATTATATATATATATAGATAGGCTTCTGAATCCTCACAGCGCGAGCGATACTGCTGTCGAGAGCAGGAAGTCACGTGGCAGCAAGTATGTAATTTGCATACTTCCAGCCACATTCCAACTAAATGTACTAGGCCTCATGCAATTCATTTGAATTGAGCGAGACTGAGCAGGCCTAGACTGCACGTAACCACGCGTGCAAATAACATACTTGAAATCACATGACTGAACTCTCTCGCTGGCACCGTAGAATCCTAATAGAGTGTGGCGCAAACGCTGCAAGGATTAGGAAGTCTACAGTGACAGTGAGTGCAGAGTTTTATCAGAAGACCGGACAACCCCATTAGAAACAATCGTTCAGTGAGCATAGAGGAACATGTTCTCTGCAGCACATCAACTGGTTACACAGGATGATGTGCTGCCCAGAACATTGACTTTTAAGGTACTTTAAAAATCATTTCACCCGATGACTGTTTTGCTCGTATGTGGGGTAATTGCTAGCACGTTCAGACACGCTGATAATCGGGAACCCCAAGAGTTACGAGAATGGAAGCAGCATATTCTATCATTTAGTCCTGTCTGCCTCCTGTAGGACATTTTTTGTTTTTCATATGCATTTGATCTAGGACAAGTTCTCACTATTACAAACGACCAGTGATATATCCAGATTCCATTTAAAAAACTAATGTCACTATAAGGTATGTGCACATGTTGCAGATTTCCTGCGGATCCACAGCGTTTTTTTCTGCTCAGAAATGCTGCAGATCCACAAGTGATTTACAGTACAATGTAAATAAATGGTAAAAAAAATTAAAAAAAAATGCTCTGCTAATGGTGCGGAAAAATCCGCACAGAAAACGCAGCAGATTAAAAAAAAGGAGCATGTCAATTCTTTTGGCGGATCTGCTGCATTTTTGCACCCATTCCATAATAGAAATCCGCAGGGGTAAAAAAAAAGATAAAATCCGCAAAAAAAAAAACGCACAAAAAACGCGCAATTTCTGACCTGCGTTTTCTGCCAAGAAATGCAGAATCTGCACAGAAAATTCCACAGTCAAATCCGCAATGTGTGCATATAGCCTAAGGCTACGTGCACAAGTTCAGCATTTGATAAGTTTTTAACCTCAGTATTTGTAAGTTAAAGCCAGGAGAGGAACAATCAGAGTAAAAGTGTAATAAATGCAGAAGTGGTGACGTTTCTATCACCCACTCCTGATTTTGGCTTATAAAATAATAAGGTAAAAAACTCATCAAATACTGCTCTTGTGCATGTGGCCTTATTGTGACATTCACTGTGAAAAAAGAAATGTTATCTGCAAGAATTAGCGCGATAAGGCTGCTTGAGTAGATGTGATGTCATCCAGCTACTCAGTGGGGGAGCTCAAAACTAATTCAAGCAAAGAATGAAGCATTAGTCCAGGTTATTAAATCAGGTCACCAAGTACCAGAAAACAAAATATCTGTATTATACATTGAAATCTTTGCCAATGAACCTTGAACCTTACCGACAGATGGCCGATTGACTGTATGCAGGTCCTTCAGTGGCTGTCAGTGCTTGACCCACCTGCGTCTGTGTCAGACCAAGAGATAAACGCCGGATCTTAAAATCCTTGGCAAATTCACGGATTTCTTCCAAGTTTATTCCATCTTCATCGTAGTTTCCAGAGTGCGGCTCTGAACATAGAGAATATTTTTTAATCCTTACCCTGCCAAGAATGTTATAAATCTTGCAGAAAAACACTAGTCGCCCGTAAAATGTATGGGCTTAAATCTTGGTATCATATTGTAGCCCATATTAAAGCACTAATGATACCAGACATGTGCAATATTTGAGTTGTAGCACTCGTTTTAAGTTGGGGAGTAGCATGAATAGTTATGAATAGTTTTTCTTCCTGATTCTGTGAATGGGTAAGGAGGGATAACCTACAAGCGACATCTGCAATAATAAGCACAGCCTTTTCTGTCATCTCTCCTTTGTACAGCCACCAATGAGGGAGTAAGTGTCATGGGGATACCGAGACAGAGAGGGGCTGTCACGCACTCCTGCGCTGGTTAGAAGTGCTTCACCATTGAATTAAACAGTGCAGTTTTTTTCCTTGCTAGCAGTGCAAGGTTTAATCTGTTCAGGTGAAGCTGCTGGAGCTTTCCTACTAGGATTGTCTTAGATGTTCAGTTTTGGCCACTCCAGTCTGCTATATATGCTCACCTCTGGCACTTAGGGTTTGCCAGTGTAAGTTCTTACTGCCTGGTGCAAAAGATGGAGGTGTAGTTCGTGGTTGGAGTTGTTTAGAGATAGCTAAGGCTTCTTTCACACTTCCGTTTTTACAATCTGCACAGGAAAATGTTGAAAAGACGGATTCTGTGCA
This sequence comes from Ranitomeya variabilis, assembly GCF_051348905.1. Taxonomy (NCBI): domain Eukaryota; kingdom Metazoa; phylum Chordata; class Amphibia; order Anura; family Dendrobatidae; genus Ranitomeya; species Ranitomeya variabilis. Next base: position 658,392,085 of record NC_135234.1, read on the forward strand.
GACTGTAAAAAACGGGTGCACTGGGCCCGTTTTTCTGACGAACCTGTCGAGGCTATGTGCACCTGTTGTGTATGCATACATACACATACACAACACAACCCAGGTTAAAAATAATAATAAAAAAACCCGCAATATTTCTACCTTCCGGCGTCCCGCGCAGCTTTACCGATGCTCCTGGCAGCTCCCGTTCCCAGTAATGCCTTCCGTGCAATGACCTCTGATGATGTCGCGGTCTCGCGACGTCATCGGGTCATTTTGCAATGCATTACTGGGAACGCCAGCTGCCAGGACCATCGCGAGAATCGGTAACGCTGCGCGGGACGCCGGAAGGTAAGAATATTGCGATTTTTTTTTTTAATTATTATTATTTTTAACATTATATCTTGTTACTATTGATGCTGCATAGGCAGCATCAATAGTAAAAAGAGAGAGGGAGCGAGAGAGAATTTCCCTGACTGGAAATTCTTCCACGCATGCTCAGTTTCAAAAGACAGAACCCGTCGCTGGATTCCTGCTTTTGACAGTCAGCGATGGATCCTGCGTCCATAGGCTTCCATTATAGCCAACGACGGGCAGCGCAGGATCCGTCGCAGAGCGATTTTCCGACATACAAAAAAAAAGTTCCTCTGTGCGTTGTCCCCGCCCGACAGACAGCAATTTTCCGACGGATCCAGTGCACGACGGATGAAACGGATGGCCATCCGTCACAATCCGTCGCCAATACAAGTCTATGAGAAAAAACAGGATCCAGCAGAAAAATTTGCTGGATCCTGTTTTTTAAAAAAATCGGTGGATTTCGACGGGAGCTCAAAGACATAAGTGTGAAAGAGGCCTTAGGAGAGTGTTGCTTGGAGTTTTGTCTATGGGCACATCCTTATCCTCTCCTATTTGTTTTTTCCTTCCTTAACTCCCTTGTGTCCCACTCTGTTGTTTGGTGTGTGTATTTTGTATGGCTGGCATATTCATTTATCCCTGTCCGTCTTGCCTTGTTTGTTTGATTAGTGTGTTCCCATACACTTCAGCTCCCCACTACCCTGGGTGGGGGAGGGGACAGATCAGGGAAGATATAGCAAGGCATGAGAATCCAGTGTCTCTACCTTCAAGAGTAATCCGGGGAACAGGGACCTGTTAAGGACCCAAAGTTCCAACACCTTTGTGACACTGGCCCATACCTTTTTGATCCATTATGGATCTGGTCACTGTTATCGCAGGGCAACTGTAGAAATTCAGCCTAGAGGTGGAAGACTTATTTTGCAGCACCCCAACATTTCAGGTTTAGGGCCCATAGTTCTCAGGCAACCCCTTTTGGAGCCCAAGATCGCTTTACCAGATAGGTTTTCTGTGGGTCGGGATAAGTTTGTTGTTGTCAGGGAGGCTTGTAAACTTTATTTTAAAGGGAACCTGTCACCAGTTTTGTGACATAGCTAAAAATATCACCTTATTCAGTGTCTGCGCTGCATTCCCTAAATCCTTACACTGTGTTCCAAATTATTATGCAAATAATATTTCCTCATATTTTCTCTAAATTACCTATCTGAATTGCAGTCATTGTTATTTTCCAGTCATCTACTATTCTAGTATAATTGCAATGTTTTGGAACAAACTGCCTATGAAAACAGTATCTTTTTTAAAAAAATAAACACTCAAAATGCATGTTCCAAATTATTATGCACAGCAGTGTTTTCAACCTTTTTTATTTTATTTTGAACAAAAAAATGGTCAATTGTGAAGTTATAAGCATTATCAGCTTATTAAAAATGAAATCAAACCGTTTTCAAGTGAAAACTTTATTCTAGGTGATGTTACATTTGCACATAGGACCCCTTGTTTGAAAGAAGCTTCTGGACTCTCTCGTCCATTGAATTTGTCAGTTTTGGGATGGTTTCTGCTTCAATTGTTTTGCATGTGGACAGAATACCCTCCCAGAGCTGTTGCTTAGATGTGAATTGCCTCCCGCCATCACAGACACTCCTTTTGATGATGCTCCAGAGGTTCTCAAAGGGGTTGAGGTCAGGGGAAGATGGTGGCCACACCATAAGTTTGTCCTCTTTTATGCCCATAGCAGCCAGAGATGCAGGTGTGTTTTTTGCAGCATGAGACGGTGCATTATCATGCATGAAAATGATCTTGCTGCGGAAAGCACGGTTCTTCCTCTTGAACCATGGCAGGAAGTGTTTTTAGAAACTCCACATAGATTATGGAGTTCATCTTTACCCCTTCAGGGATCATAAAGGGGCCAACAATCTCTCTCCCCATGATTCCAGCCCAAAACATTACTTTACCTCCTCCTTGTTGGCGCCTTAGCCGTGTTTTTATGGGGTGTCCATCAACCAGCCAGCCTCCAGTCCATCCATCTGGACCATCGAGCGTTGCACGGCACTCATCGGTGAACAAAACAGTTTGGAAGTCAGTCTTCATGTATCGTTTGGCCCACTGGAGCTGTTTCTGCTTGTGTGCAGTGGATAGAGGTGGTTGACAGGATGGCTTACGCACCTCTGAAGGACCCTGCATCTTGTTGTTCTGGGGACGTTGGAGGCACCAGCAGCTTCAAAAACTTGTCTGCTGCTATGACAAGGCATTTTTGCAGCTGCTCTTTTAACCTTACGCAATTGCCTGTTGGAAAGGGTCCTCAATTTTTCCTTATCAGCACGCACACGTGTGTGCTGGGAATCAGCTACATACTTCTTGATTGTGCGATGATCACGATGAAGTGTCTTGGCAATGTTGATTGTAGTCATGCCTTTGTGAGGGTGATCTCTTAAAGGGAGATCTATATGATTGCTTGTACCTGACCAAATATAAGCTGAGTGCTAGCTTTGAGGCCCAGAATGTATCAAATTCACAGAGACGATACACACACTCCTCACTCAGTGATGGCTTATTCACAACCAGTTTATTCTAACAAAGGAAGATAGTAAAAACAGGAAATGGGGGAGGTCGCACAACTTCAGAATAGTCAGTCACTCTGATTGGTTCATTCCAAATATGGGGTATTCAGTTTCTTCACTCCTGCATTCCAAAGATTAGACCGTTTCAAGAATCTTCAAGACAGTTTCAAAGACACAATCGGCCATCTTGTTACATTATATCTGAACTGACTTATATAAGGTTTAATAATTGATTTCATTAGACATTTTCTCCTTCACACCTTTACCTAAATACTCCACAATTTGTTGCTTCTCAGCAGCCGACACATCCTTTTTCTTTCCCATTTTGGCCAAAAATGTAGGCTGCTTAATAATGTGGAACAGCCTTCTTAAGTAGTCTTGCCTTTATTTGGACACACCTGCCAAACTAATTTGCACAGGTATCTGCAATTGCTTTCAGTGATATAAAGAGCCCTGACACACATCACCATCAATGAGTTTAAATGACAAACAAAAAAATTCTAACCTTATCACTCCTAAACTCTTTCTGCATAATAATTTGGAACACAATGTATATAACCCCCTGACTCTCCCTGTATACCCATGAAAAATCTTTTTGAACCCCTTTCCGACATTGGGCACATTAGTACGCCGATGTCGGACCCCCCTGTCCGGTGCGGACTCCAGCGCTGAGCCCGCACCTTTCCGGGCGAATGACAGCTGATATATACAGCTGACATGTGCCCGCAATAGCCGCTGGTGGAATCGCGACTCACCCACGGCTGTTAACTAGTTAAATGCCGCTGTCAAGCACTGACAGCAGCATTTAACTTGCACATCTGGCAAGAGCGCCGGAAATCCCACCCATCGGTGACCTCATCACATGATCGCAGGTCACCGATGGGTTGGCAGACCTCTATGGTTGTCACTGCCGGATTGCTATAAGCGCCACGTGGTGGCTCATACCAAGAGAGCATTTTTGCTACATACAGGCGATCTGATCATTGCGTATATGTAGGAGAGCCGATCAAAGTACTACAGCTTCTAGTCTCCTATGGGGAGACTATTGAAGCATACAAAAAGTAAAAGAAAATGTTTTTAAAAATATTAAAAAAAAGATTAAAAAATATAAAAGTTCAAAACACCACCCTTTCGACCAATTCAAAATAAAACAATAACAAAAAAAAACAAAAACATACACATTTGGTATTGCCGCGTTCAGAATCACCCGATCAATATAAAAAAAAAAAAGAAGCCAATCGCTAAATGGCGTAATGTTAAAAAAAAAAATTTAAAACGCCAGAATTAGTTGTTTTTTTTTTTTGGGTCACCACAACGGGCGATCAAAAGATTGTATCTACACCAAATTGGTATAATTAAAAACATCAGCTTGTCACGCAAGAAAATAAGCCCTCACCTAACCAGAGATCACGAAAAATGGAGATGCTATGGGTATTGGAAAATGGCGCAACTTTTTTTTTTTTTTTTCACCTCTTAAATAAAAAAAGAACCTAGACATGTTTGGTGTCTCTGAACTTGTAATGACCTGGAGAAACATAATTGCAGGTAGTTTTAGCATTTAGCGAACATGGTAAAAAAAACTGTGGGATTGCACTTTTTTTTTTACATTTCAACGCACTTGGTTTTTCCAGTTTTCCAGTACACTATATGTTAAAACCAACGAAGACGTTAAAAGGTACAACTTGTCCGGCAAAAAACAAGCCCTCACGTGGCCACTTTGACCAAAAAATAAAAAAAGATATGGCTCTGGGAAGAAGGGGAGCAAAAAATGAAAATGCAAAAACTAAAATTCCTAAGGTCGTTCAGGGGTTAATTTCTTCCACGCTGTAGGATAATCTTCTTCGTCCGGTCCGATGGGTGTTGCTTCTGGCCTCTCCATCCCTCCCTCCGGCTGCTGCTCGCCGTCCCACTTCTTTAATTGATGTGGAATATGATCCACATCTGTGCGACATCTCACGCCTGCTTGGACATATTGCGTATTGCGCCTGCACTGTATGCTTTGCCCAACTGCGGGCAAAGAATGAAAGCAGAAGTGTGCATGCCCCGCACACGCATTTCTGGCTCATACAGCAACTACTTCCATGTACCAGAAATACGTTTGCTGGCACATGCACACTTCTATCTTCTGGGATGGAGCGGCCCGAAGCAACACTCATCAGACAGGACCGAAAAGATTACCATACAGCGCAGGAGAAATTAATAAGGTTCTACGAGGGTATAAAGGGGGGGTTAGGGAGTTATTTCAGCCTTTGTGGACAGTGGGACAGGTTTTAATCTGACTGACGCCCGGTTTGTCCAGGACCAGGTTCTCAAGCCACAAACTGTCTAGACCAATACCCATAATCGCCATTGACTCTGCACCCTGGAGTATACCCCAGGGGTATTTTATTAATGTCATTCAAATTATACATCTGCAGCTGGGTCATTTCATGGTAGCTTACATTACAACACAATATAGTAACTTACCTTACAAAGATGATGCTAAGTTACTATACAATAAGTTTAATCCATTTGATGGTAACTTACTGTAATGTAAGTTACCATCAGCTTAGTAACGAAAGTTACGATACTGTGCGGTAACGCAAGTTATCTATATTTCTTGTAATAAAAACTGTTGCTTTTAACTTGAGAGGTTAAAATAAATTTTTTAAAGTTACTGGGACTATGGTGTTTTAATACAATAAAAATAGTGCTTCTCCCCTGTTTACTAGAACAGATAATTTGGCAGACTCATGAAGGACAATTGCCTTTCCTTTTTTTGTAACGTAAGTTACCAAGTAATAAAGTTAAATACAAAATGCAGTGTTATTATTGAAAAATCAAACTGTGTTGAAATCTATTGAAAATAGTTTAATGTACAATATACATTCAATCCTTTTTGTGCCTGCCTTCAAAGAACAGTCTGTAGCCAGTTTTTGGCTTGTGAAAGTAACGCAAGTTACCATGGAATGACCCAGGTAGGGGCCATGCACACAGAGTTAATTGATTGCTATGTGATACAGGGCTTGCCCCCTCCTGAGGTTCTTGGACTACCTTTGCTTACTCTGCACAATCCCGTAGTGGCCTGGCCGACTCGGGAGGTGGTAAGATGGAGCGAGTACTGTTATGAACACTGCTTGGGTACCTGGCTAGCTAGGGTGGATACTCAGTCTTTGCCGGAATACCTGACTTCAGGGATGTGTTTTTAGTATATGGTTGTCAAGAACTCCCTCCTCATTGACATTATGATTGCGCCAGTAATCTTATTGCAGGGGCCAAGCTGCCTAAGAGCAGGTTATATATTATTTCTGGTCCAGAGAGGCAGGCCATGAAGGACTATAACGCAAAAAGTCTGGCAAATGGCCATATCAGACCTTCTTCATCTCCCGTTGCAGCGGTTTTTTTCTTTAAGAAAAAATATGGGTGTTACGCACCCCTGCCTAGATTTTTACATATAGGATTGGATCATGGTCCGGGATCCATATCCTCTCCCTCTCAGTCCGGACTTCTTTAACCAGATAGTCAGGGCAAAATGGTTTTCTAAATGGGATCTCAGGAAGACATATAATCTTATTCGAATTAAAAAGAGGGATGGGTGGAAGACAGTCTTTAATACACCTGAGGGACACTAAGAAAACTTTGTGATGACATTTGAGTTGACTAATGCTCCCACCATTTTTCAGCACTTTGTAAATGACAATTTTAGTCACCTGGCAGGTAGGTTTGTGGTGGTCTATCTTGATGACGTATTGATTTATTCGTCTGACCTCGAGTCACATCAGGTATATGTCAGGTAGGACTTACAGATACTCAGAGACAATTTGTCTAACCAGAGAAATGTATGTTCTCAGTTCAGGAGATCCTTTTCTGGGTTATTAGTTACTGTCCACTGGTTTTCGCATGGATCCAGCGAAAATCAGGAAGGTACTGGATTGAGATCATCCAGGATTTAATGGGAAGCTGTCACCTTGTTTTTAGCTAGTAAACTGGTCCCAGTGTGCTGATAGTGATGCAATGTGTCAAAGAAAAGCTTGAAGTATTAGATTTAAAAAACACTTTATATAATTAGATGATTCCCTCATATTCCTTTTCTTTCAGTCATAGGGGTGGCGACTATCTTTTCAGTCACGGATCATTCGGTGTACTTTTGAAATTAGGCACGCCCACATTATTTTGAGTGCCGTGACTTGCCCGAAGCACATTGCACCACTAACAGCACCCTGGAATCAGTTTCATAGCTAACAACGAGGTGACAGGTTCCGTTTATTGGGTTTACATAGGTTTTTAGGTTTCGACAACTACTACCGTAAGTTCATCAAAAACTTTTTGGTAGTGGTCAAACCTCTGACGGATATGACGAGGAAAGGGACGGCCTTTTCCAAATGGTCCAGTCTGGCCAGTGAGGCATTTGATACCTTAAAGAAATGTTTCGCTTCTGTGCTGCTTCTTATACATCCTGACATAACTCAGCCATTCATTGTAGAGGTTCAGGAATCTGAAGTGGGGGTGGGGGCTGTATTGCACGGCGCATCTCCAAGTAAATGGCATCCGTGTGCATACTTTTCAAAGAAACTGTCGTCCGCTGAGAAAAACTATGACATTGGTAATAGGGAACTCTTGGCAATAAAGTGGGCTTTTAAAGAGAAATTGTGAAGTTAGTTATGGGCTTCATACGGATGTTGTTTCTGACCGGGGGATGGAGGGGTAATTTTGGAAAGCATTTTATGCTCGTTTGGGGATCCATCTTTCATTTTCTTCAGCCTTTCATCCACAGTCTAATAGGCAAACTGAACGTGTAAACCAAAGAGCATTTCACTTTGTTTGTTCACCCACTTTTAGGACTCAATGTGTTTCACTGATCTCTACTCAAAAAATACATTGCGTCCAATTAGGGCGTAACAAGTCCTCTAATTAAGGTGGGGGAGGTACTTTTTCTGGCATAATTTTTGTAGAATATGTGATATGCACATGTAGATATAGACATAAGGCATGTATGGATTCTACACATTCGGAGTTTTAATTTGCAGAAAATCAACCTTTGCATGGGTCAGACTTCTAGCTCCAAATATGACTTTTTAAGCATATTTACAAAATTATTGTATTTTAATGCAAAATGGCATGAGGGCTACTGTGAGTGTAAAATGCTGTGATCTGAGTTATCTACAGTCCTAGTTATTGCCTTGGTTCGGTAGCTGTCAATCAAAGTCATTCCATAAACAGTTGATTGCATGATGTAAACGGATTTGTCCATATGAACTAAGTAGCATGAATATTTAAGCAGTAAGGCACAGCTGTCAGCACCTGACATTTACAGCAGGACTTGAATGGGCTATAGAGATGAGGCTGACTAGTCTCAACTATGTAGCAAGCACATCGGTAGATAACATGGTCTACTTACTTGACACAAGCTGGCTCACAGTTGGGGGCTCTGGACAGCTGACATGGACTTGGCTAGAAGTAGACGTGTTGGCTGGAGATGGATTTGTGACAACCACTGTTGGCTGTGTTATGGTAGGAGCAGGTTGGATTTGCTGAACAGGCTAAAATTGAAAAAAAAAAAAAACGTAAGGAAAACATGTTCTTGATCAAAGGAATTTTATGTAGATATTCCTCATACTGTGATTAGAGATGAAAAAATATATATTCCAGTGGACCTAAATTCTCTTTAAATTTTCCAAAAATTCATATTCTCCACAATACAGACTGTGAATTCAGCATAATAACGGCTAGCCACAGCTGCAATTTTGATGTACAGCAGAGAGCCTGCAAACTGTTAAAAAAAAAAATTCAATTCACCACTCTTCTGACCTCCTGCCATCCCCAAAGCATGGTCTGCCGCATCTGTTTTCCCATTTCCCTGTCATTCTCATTCTATTTGGCTTCAGTCTCGACCAGGCCTTAGACTAAGCATGCAGGCCTGGCTGAAAAGAATGCGCAAAACGGGGGAAAGGAAGAGACAGGCATCCGAAAGCTGGGCTACAGGAATGGCTGGACAGTTACGAACTATATTGTTTTAATGATATGGGTTCTGGAGAGACCCCACAGCATAAAAAGAGACTTTCAATCTGCAGAGAATAATTTCTCTGTGAATTTAATTTTCTTGTAAATTTGGCAAATTGAAATCTTGGCAGATCTGCTCATCTCTGATAGTAATCCTTGCAATGTCTTATAAAGTACCATAATTGTGTTCCTAATGCAATGTTTAGAATGTCTATAAGATCACCTGCTGTGAGTTACTACGAACACGGAATTAAAAATTGGTAACTGTTGAATGTTTGTGTTACCAGCACAGCTAACCCTATCTTCTGCGAGACAGCAGTAGAAATCTCTTCTGTCCTGAAATCTAACAGTTAAGTAAGTGGCGGATTATAATGAAGGCAATCTGGGCGGTAGCCCAGAGCCCAGTGGTGTGGGGGGAGACAGATGGGGCAGGATGGGGAGATCATATGGGGCAGAATGGATACTCATGAGGGCAGGATGGGAGAACATATGGCTGAAGCCAGGAATGAGACACACAGCGGCTAGGATGGGGAATATTATTACCATGGGGGCTAATTAAGGGATATTATTACTGCAGTGATGTATTTTATTTTGTTGAGTATACTGTTTTAAATGGGGGAGGGGAGGTCCTGTTACTGTGCAGAGTGAGACTATGTCGCCTTTTTTTCTTCATGTGGTGTAATGTAGAAGTTGGGAAAAATTAAGTAATGTGTTCTGCAAGCGGAGCTCGAGATAACTGTGTTATTTCCTACAGAGACAAGTCCTGGCTGGAAGAAGTGATGGCGGTCTGTCCTGGATGAAAGATGAAAAACAAAAATGAAGGACTTCATCTAGAGACGTCACTGGTAAATCAGTGTGTTATCTATACACTGACACTATACACTGTATACTATATACAGAGGTCCTGTGTATAATGTCACCAATGATCACTGTATTACCTATACACTATATACAGAGCTCCTGTGTATAATATCACCAGTGATCACTGTATTACCTGTACACAGACACTGCATAAGTACAGATCTCCTGTGTATAATGGCACTTAGGCCGGGGACACACTTAACGTATAAAAAAACGGTCTGTTTTTCACGGCCGAGAATCGCACAAATGTTTCAAAAACAGTGATCCGTGTGCAGTGCGAGGATGCAATTTCCTCGCATCAAATGATCCGTGTGACATCCGTGTGACATCCGTATGGCATCCGTATGCCGAGATTTTCTCGCAAGCTTGCAAAACCGACATCTAATGGATTTATGTGCTCAAATGTTCGGGAAAACATATATACAGTATATATATATATATATATATATATATATATATATATATATATATATATATATATATATATATATATATATATATATGTCATTGAGACACATATATATATATATTCTGTATTTATATTTCATTCAGCGCGATATCTGTGAAAAGCCGGTAATTCAATTGCCGGCTTTGCATTTCTCCTTCACAAACCCGACAGGATATGAGACATGGTTTTCATACAGTAAACCATCTCATATTCCCATTTTTTTTGCATATTCCACACTACTAATGTTAGTAGTGTGTATGTGCAAAATTTGGCCGCTGTAGCTGCTCAAATAAAGGGTTAAATGGCGGAAAAAATTGGCGTGGGCTCCCGCGCAATTTTCTCCGCCAGAGCGGTAAAGCCAGTGACTGAGGGCAGATATTAATAGCCAGGAGAGGGTCCATGGTTATTGGCCCCCCCTGGCTACAAACATCTGCCCCCAGCCACCCCAGAAAAGGCACATCTGGAAGATGCGCCTATTCTGGCACTTGGCCACTCTCTTCCCACTCCCTGTAGCGGTGGGATATGGGGTAATGAAGGGTTAATGCCACCTTGCTATTGTAAGGTGACATTAAGCCAGATTAATAATGGAGAGGCGTCAATTATGTCACCTATCCATTATTAATCCAATTGTTTGAAAGGGTTAAAAAACACACACACACATGATTAAAAAGTATTTTAATGAAATAAACACAGCGGTTGTTTTAATATTTTATTGCTCTCTCATTCCATTTTCAGACCCTCGCTTGGCAAAACAATAAACACACAATATACATACCCTCTCTGATGAACTGTCACGTCCCACGAAGTAATCCATCTGAAGGGGTTAACTAATATTACAGGCAGAGCTGCGATAATCCACTCGCTCGTGCCTGTAATCCCCGGGTGCTGAAAGGAAAGCTGGATCTGTACTTACATTCAGTCGCGGTGATGCGCCCCTGCTGGATGTTCTCATGAACTGCAGCCTGGGAACTTTTTCCCACGCTCCAGGTCATATGAGGACATCCACCAGGGGGCGCATCACCGCGACTGAAGGAAATGTAGGTCAATGACCTATAGTTACCTTCAGTCGCGGTGATGCGCCCCCTGGTGGATGTCCTCATATGACCTGGAGCCTGGGGAAAAGTTCCCAGGCTGCAGTTCATGAGAACATCCAGCAGGGGCGCATCACCGCGACTGAATGTAAGTACACATCACTGCTTTCCTTTCAGCACCCGGGGATTACAGGCACGAGCGAGTGGATTATCGCAGCTCTGCCTGTAATATTAGTTAACCCCTTCAGATGGATTACTTCGTGGGACGTGACAGTTCATCAGAGAGGGTATGTATATTGTGTGTTTATTGTTTTGCCAAGCGAGGGTCTGAAAATGGAATGAGAGAGCAATAAAATATTAAAACAACCGCTGTGTTTATTTCATTAAAATACTTTTTAATCATGTGTGTGTGTGTGTTTTTTAACCCTTTCAAACAATTGGATTAATAATGGATAGGTGACATAATTGACGCCTCTCCATTATTAACCTGGCTTAATGTCACCTTACAATAGCAAGGTGGCATTAACCCTTCATTACCCCATATCCCACCGCTACAGGGAGTGGGAAGAGAGTGGCCAAGTGCCAGAATAGGCGCATCTTCCAGATGTGCCTTTTCTGGGGTGGCTGGGGGCAGATGTTTTTAGCCACGGGGGGGCCAATAACCATGGACCCTCTCCTGGCTATTAATATCTGCCCTCAGTCACTGGCTTTACCGCTCTGGCGGAGAAAATTGCGCGGGAGCCCACGCCAATTTTTTCCGCCATTTAACCCTTTATTTGAGCAGCTACAGCGGCCAAATTTTGCACATACACACTACTAACATTAGTAGTGTGGAATATGCAAAAAAAAGGGGATATGAGATGGTTTACTGTATGTAAACCATGTCTCATATCCTGTCGGGTTTGTGAAGGAGAAATGCAAAGCCGGCAATTGAATTACCGGCTTTTCTATAGAACACCGCTGCGTATTTCTCGCAATGCACACGCATGGTCCGTGTGTAATCCGATTTTTTCTCGCACCCATAGACTTGCATTGGCGAGTCTCGGCCGAGATACGCTGACAATCGCAGCCTGCTGCGAGTTCCCTCGGATCCGAAATACGGTGGAGAAAATATCGGATGATGGGAGCTGCACCATAGATTAACATTGGGCCGAGTGCTATGCGATTTTTTATCGCATAGCACTCGTCCGTATTACGGTCTAGTGTGACCCCGGCCTTATAGTGATAGTATTGTGTTTTGTTTTGTTGTTTATTACTGATCAGTATTGTAGTATTCAGTCACTATGTGGTGGTAATATGTGGTCTGGACATGGTGTGGTGGTATTTGTTTCTTGTATGTGATATTATTTGGTCACTGGTGGTAATATGTGGTCTGGTCATGGGGTTGTGGTATTTCTTCCTTGTATGTGATATTATTCGATCACTGTGGTGGTAATATGTGGTGTGGACATGGTGTAGTGGTATTTGTTCCTTGTAAGTGATATTATTGGTCATTTTAAAAATTGAAAAACAAATAAAAATATACCTAAATTGTATTGGATAGTTTAACAAATATTTAATAGGTTACAGTAGAGTAGGACCCGGCCAAGTGTGTCTACAGTGTTATGGTGGTGGCTTAAAAAATCTTTTGGCCAAAACAAAAGCTGCCGGCTATGTGTGATCTGGTGATGGGAACTGTTAATGTGTGATAGGTGAGAAGTGGAGTTTTTCCAAGAGAGAGCAGTGGGACTGTGGACAGTTCGAGGGGTGGAGGCGGAGCTGGGGTGGAGCCTGGGCGGAGTCTCAAGGGGGCCCCGAAAATTTTGCCTCTGTGGGGGGCCCACAGAGTCTGAACAGCCCGAGGCCCTGGCTACCCTTAATCCACCCCTGTGTACGAGTGCTATCCGTTTTTCTTTTTTCAAGGATAGCACACATAGCTATGACTGTATGGGGCTGTTCACGTCAGATTTTTTCCTTGGATCGAGCGGTCTGTGCAAAATCACGGAGACATGTAAGATATTGATCCGAATGTTGGATCAAAATTGGCAATGCAAATTTCTGGATGGGTAAAAATAAACAAAAACGTAACATCAGACAGCACTTGGATGCCGTTCGTGTGCAGTCTATTTCTCACTGACAGAGAAGAGGCTGAGAAACTTTTTTTTACTCATCAGTGAAAAACACATGTAAATCACTGATGAAACGAAGTTAGTTTTTCTTGTACGTAAAAAAAAAAAAACCTGACTTATGAATGAGGCTTTACTTCGAAGATTCACAAACACTCGGTTTCTACCTCATAACTGTTAACAAAAATGTTTCCATTTAAATGATAGTGAACAGACACCAGACAACCCATTTAAAGAGAATTTCTATTTTGTGTTCATGATTGTAGGGGATGTCAATTCACCTAAGCTATTTTTTTTTTTTTTTTAATCAAATTATTTTTATTAAAACAAAACCACTTTAAATACAGTTTTCCTTTTTTTCCTAACAGGATGTTCAATACATAGCAATGCTTGACTTAAAGGATACCGGCAAATTCCACTGACAGAAAGTGCCAAGGAAAAAAGAGCTACTTTTTCTGCACCCACTGGTCACTAACAATTCACCCAGGTGCCTTTTGGCCTACACGGGCCCCAGCAATGTTTCAGCATTATGGACACGATACTCCGAGCCCATACTCTGTATGCTTCAGCCTATCTTGATGATGTGATAATATACAGTGGGAACTGGGAGTCCCACCTTAACAAGCTACAAGCTGTGGTGGGATTCATTAAGACCGGCAGGGCTAACAGAAAACCCCAAGAAATGCACAATCGGCTTAGAAGAAGCCAAGTATTTGGGGTACACCATTGGACGAGGTCTAATTAAACCTCAGTTAAAGAACACTGAAGTCATACAGAACTGGCCTAGACCTCTGAATAAAAAGTAGGAACAGGTGTTTTGGGGGATTGCAGGGTATTACAGGAGGTTCTTACCAAAGTTCGCATCTATTGCAACCTTTGATACAGACCTCACAAATGGGAAGAGCTCTGTAATGGTTGAATGACACCAGAGGCAGAAAGAGTTTCAGTCACGGAAAGAAGCCCTATCTATGTTCCTAACCAATGGTAGTCTGTCCAGATTTTCAAAAACCCTTTACTGTGCAAACTGATACTTTAGACAATGAGGTAGGGTCAGTTTTGTCATGGGTGATTGATGGGGAAGAGCACCCTGTGTTGTATAAGGCTGGAAACTAAAAGATCATGAGAAAAAAAGTATGCAGCCGTGGAAAAAGTGGCCTTGGCCATAAACTGGGCTCTTGACGCTCTAAGGTACTATCTGCTGGGAAGAGAGTTTCACCTTGTCAGTGACCATGCACAATTGAAATGGAAGCAGAATAACTGGGAAAAGAATTGTAGGGTGATACGGCGGTTTCTGGCCCTCTAACCTTTTAGGTTTACAATTCAGCACCGCACCAGCAGCCTCCATTGGAATGTTTAAGGGTCATCATGTACTCATTGTCTGATGAACTATAGTGCTCAACCCCACAGACTTTTGCATAAGGGTTGGAAATGTAATGTATTGCTGGGTATGGCAGGATTAAATCCTAGCACTACAGGTCCTGATGAGCTGCACCTGGCTAGCTGTACATATAACCAGGCTAGGTGTTCACCTTAGTCTCTCAGCCTAGGGAGGGAGAAATGCCACATTTCTCTGAGAGGAGACTGCACAGGCAGTGTGCTTCAAAACTGCAAGTGTCAGTGGTTGCTATAGACCAGACCGAGGCAGTCAAAGGGCTGAAACAGTGGCCCACGGGAACATAGTGTCCTGCCAATCTGCCGTTTTTTTGCCACTGCGGTCACAGCTTTACATATCCTCGAGATGCAGACAGTGGTGAATACATTGGTGGAGGAGGAGCTGCTAGCCTCTTTTTCCACCAATTAGGGTGTGAGACAGCTGAAGAGATGATGTCATTTCACCACGTCAGCTGTGCACTGCGGGTAGTTATTGCACCGGGGTAACGGGAGCAAAGTGAGTATGCGGTGTTTTTTTTTCATGTGTATGGGATGTTTGTACTTGCATAGCAGGCTATGTGGGGGCTCATGTTGTATATAGGGAGGCTATGTGGGTCTCACTCCTTATATGGGAGGCTATGTGGGGGCTCATCTAATATATAAAGCTGAGTGTGGGTGGGTGAGTGTGTGTGTGTGTGTGTGTGTGTGTGTGTGTGTGTGTGTGTGTGTGTGCATGTCCGGGATTGACATCTGCACCGTCGCAGCTACAGCCACAAAATTTTGCACAGTAACACGTCTGAACCCCGAGAGCGTCATAGGCTATGTTGTGAGGCGAAATTTTAACCCCGCGCTTTCCAATTCACCAAACAATTTTGCCCCTATCTATATAATGGGGAAAAAGTGAAAGGAAAAGTGTTGGAGGCAAATTGACAGCTGCCAGATGTGAACAAGGGGGACTTAAAGAATGAGAGCGATGGCGCCAAAGAGTATATACCGTACAGTTGCTAAGATGGGGCCCCGACATGGGATACTCACCACACACGGGGATATGAACACACAAACTACCACGTGCTTGAACACATATACCACCCTCAGCACACATTTCACCACACATACACCAACCTCGCCACATAAAAGTCGAAACACAAAAGTCACCGCTCAAAACTCGCCAAGCGCAAAATTCGCCACATGCAAAACTAGGCTCAAGCAAAACTTGCCACAAGCGCAAAACTCACCTCATGGAAAACTCGCCACACGCAAAACTTGCACACGTGGAAAAATTGCCACATGCACAAAAGTTGCAACACATGCAAAAGTTGCCTCACACAAAACTTGCACATACTCAAAATGCACCACACATAAAACTCGCCATGCGCAAAACTTGCTGCACACAACTTGCTACACTAACCTGTCACATGCAACTCAACAGACAAAAAGTTGCTACACGCATGTCACCACACGCAACTCAACACACACAACTTGCCACATGAAACTCGCCCTAAAACACACAGAAGTCTGGTATTATCCTTCAAAAATAAAAATATGATAAATAAGCAGACAAACTACAAGAGCAACAAATGTACCATATAGGAAATATGGCAGATGTCAGTCACATGACCTGTCTATTATGTGTATGTGTGAGCTAATATATACTGCCAGGGGGGAGGGCTTCCTGTTGGCTGGGGATTTATCAGGCTGCCAATTTAGCTTACAAATACTGAGGTAAAAATACTGACCAAATAACGTGTGAACAACGTCTAATACAGGAGGAGATGACATACAGGTACATACTATATACAGGGGAGATGACACACAGGTATATACAATATACAGGAGGAGATGACTTACAGGTATATACTATATACAGGAGGAGATGACATACAGGTATATACTATATACAGAAGAGATGACATACAGGTATATACTATATATAAGGGAGATGACAAACATGTATATACTGAAGGGAAAATGAGAGGTGTGAGTTGAAAATGAGAGGTGTGAGGTGAAAATGAAAAGGTGTGAGTGCAAAATGAGAGGCGTGAGGGAAAATAGAGGAGTGATCGGAAAATGACAGATGTGAGGTCGAAATGACATGTGTTAGGGGGGAATGAGAGGAGTGAGGGGGAAAATAAGAGGAGTGAGGGGGAAAATGAGAGATGTGAGGGGGAAAATGAGAGATGTGAGGGGGAAAATGAGAGGCGTGATGGGAAAATGAGAGAAGTGAGGTGCTATAACTAACCACAGATGTTTACTATGCCCAGGCAACACCGGGCTCTTCAGCTAGTGCTGTATATAGGAGGATATGTGGGGGCTCATACAGTATATAAGGCTCTGTGTGTGGGTTCATACGTTATATAAGAGAGCCATGAGCGGGCTCATACGGCATATAGGGGGATGTATGCATACTTAATTCTGCTCAATATTAAGTGAATCATTTATTATTAATACAAAATAATTATAATTAATATGTTAACATTGAGCAGAATTCATTTCAGCCTATTGGTTCAGCCCTCCACAACTGTCACTGTCTTTCATGTGGCCCCTTGGGAAAATGAATTGGGCACCCCTGCTATAGACAATAGCGGTTTTGTGTCACTGGACTGGGACTAGCTAAACTGTGTCTGAGTAGCCAGGGTTCACATTGTGTATTTAGCACCTGGACAAGGCTAGGGATTTTACATTTATGGTTTTGTTTTTCTGTGCTGTGCAACCAATGAAAGTAAACTGACGCCACATCAGTTTAAACTTAATGTGACTTCCAGAGTCCTTAATGGGGGCCACAAGAAGACCACACAATACCTTTTAAGGTGATCCTGCATGACGGTTACATCACCACAACCTATGGACAAGATACATTTGTGATAACCCTGGGATTAGTTCAAGGACCTTTCTCCATTGTTCCAAAGAAATATCTCCAAGCTCCACTTCCATATAGACTTCACCTCCATTGTATCTGTCCTAATCTGAATCAACAATAGTTGTTTGTTTACTCACTTATATTTTTAAACCGGCCTTCGGCTTGATTCATGGCAACTTGTTTATTTGAAAATAGATCTGTTAAATTAGCCCTCTTAGCGTTTAGAGTCCAAGGAGGCGATAGCATCAATGACTGAATGTTCTCAAATTATTACAGGTGGATAGTTTATTTTGAGAGGTAAAGGAGTCTTAAGCAGGTATTGATAAACGCTTGGGGGATAGACTTTCCATTTTTTTTGCTTTTTCCTGCCCTTCTTCTATAACTTTTTTATTTTTCCGTCAATATAGCCTTTTGTTTTTTGGGGGCGAGTTGTACTTTTGAATGGAACCATTTATTTTACAATATAATGTACTGGAAAATGGTAAAAAAAAATTACAAGCGTAGTGAAATTGCAATAGCATTTCCATTTTTCAGGATCTAGTGTGGTGTGACGGCTTATTTTTTGAAGACCTGAGCTAATATTTTTATTGATACCATTTTGTGGTAGATATAATGTTCCAATTGCCTTTTACTGCATTTCACTGCAATATTGCGGCAGCGAAAAAAGCGTAATTTTTTTTCTCATTATGCTGTCTACAAATTAGATTCATTTATTTAATATTTTGATAGATCGGATATTTCTGAAAGCAGCAATAACCCATATGTGTTTTATTAGTGTTTTATTTCCAATGGGGCAAAAGATTTGAACTTTAGTGTTTAGTGTTTTTTTTCTTTTTTTTTACTTTTTTATATTTTAAACTTCTTTTTTTTAATTTAAAGTACCACTCCAGCATTTTTTTTGCACTGCTGGAGTGATGCTTTAAATGTAATTCCAGTGCCTGATACTTACATTCCACCATTTCAGAGTTTTCGCAGCCGCTCCTGCTGGTCTCAGGCAAATAGTGACGTGCCCGCAGCTTCAGTACTTCGTGGAGCTGTGCGGAGGTAACTTTGCAATACAAGTCTATGAAAGCCTCGTTCTGGCTCTTAGACTCTTGCGACATAGCTTCTGACTTCCAGCCAATCAGAAACTGAGCTCTTAAGATGGTGCCGCGGGGACCGAAGCAGCACCGAAAAAATTGTGAAGATGCCGTAGGGTGAGCAAATCATCAGGAGAAAGGGGCATATATTTAAAGCGCCACTCCAGCACTGAAAAAACAGAAACGCTGGAGTCATGCTTTGATAGTCCACTCAGGAGACTTGAAGCTGCAATCATCCACTTGCTTGTGCTATACATAACAGGGCTAGTAAAAATCACAATCTTCTATGAACACCGGCCATGAGCCGACGTTCACAGGGGTATCGTAATGACAGAAATGGGGGACTTCTGCTGACCCTCAACTCAGGACAAGCCATCGGCGCTCTGCAATCTTTTTAATTGAAATAATTCAGGTAAAATTAGGTTATTCTGGACTGGAGTAAATTTGGTAGAACCCTTCACCTCTAGCATACTTTTTCTGCTGTCCCATACCGTGTACATAATAGCTAAGGAGAAGAATCTAAACCTGTAACCCAATGGTAATCATCTAAGCCATTTTTACTATCATTCAGAAATATAAAGCCACCTGGCCCATACGAAACTGGGATTTGGAGATTATCTGACTTTTATGAGAGAGTTTTCTAGTCACGTGATTGTAAAATTCATGGCACATGTTTAATGTTCCTGCTGTCGAGAGGGAGCAGGTCCGATGCCTGGCTGTCAGACAGACAGGGAACCCGCACACAGCCCACCATACAGTATAATGAGGCTACATACAGTATAATGGCCCCCACAGCTATCCACACTGTATAATGGCCCCCAATAGCCCTCAAAACAGTATAATGCACACGCCATAGTCATCCATACAGTATAATGCACAGCCCGTAGACCTCCGTAAAGTATAATGCACACCCCAAAGTCCTCCATACAGTGTAATGCACCCTCATAGTCATCCATATAGTATAATGCACACCCCATAGTCTTCCACTGCTTTGGGGCACATCACGTACGATGGTATTACATACACAGCTCTGGTATGGTAGTGTATGCTTCCTTCAGAGGCGACACAGTACCACAGTAGAGGTGTGTCAGTGATCATGACACAGCAGGGTGATAATTACTCTGCTGTGCTCTGAACACTGGGGTCACAGCAGTGATCAGCAGCCTGGTAATCTACTACTAACTGCAGGCTGCTGATCACCGCTGATGATAATCACCTCACCCCGGACCTCCGCTCTCTACGCCTCCTCCCTCCGGCAGCTCCTGTTTGCTACAACAAAATCTCCTCCCACAACTGTGACTTGGACAGCCCAGTAGGCGTGCCCAGGTCACAGCTCGAGGGAGCCACAATGCAGGAGATGGGGTCGGATGGCGACTGTAGACTCTTATACCTAGGGGCTGCCATATTTAAGGTGTGTAATGATAGTTAAACACCATCAAAAGCAAAATGGTATCCCCCAGTGGCTGAAGAAAAATAATCATAAATAAACAACAAATTAAAACAGAGAATTTAATTTTGAATTAAAAATAATTCATTATCTAATCAATATTTATCACCACAAAAATAAAAATCGTGGCACCTTCCCATTATGAGGTCCACGCCTCATAATGAATTAGGAGCACCTGACAAGTGACATGTGCCTCGCCACAAATATTACTGCAGCTAGAAACTGGAGTAAGGAACCCCACAGCTCGTCAGGAATTAGATAAGCGGTGGAGTCACACAACCGCCGCGCCCCATCACACTGCAGCTCCACCTATTTTGGCTGGGATAAATTGGAATGAAAAACGCAGCATTTTTGCACAACTCCGTGCTGTGCAAACATTTTTCAACTTTTCAAAATTTACGCAAAACATTGTGGCATAATCTGTGTGATGAATTGGGGATTATTTAATTCTAAAATAATGTAAATGACCACACGCTTTGCAGGTACTGGCAGTCTGTGTACTTGTATCTCTACATATAGTATTACCTGATGTTCAGTTTTAGCTGGTAGGTCTTGTGAGGCTTGTTTCCGTATCGCTGCTGGCTGGATGGCTTGGCTGGCCAGAGTGGCTATTATCTGTCCTTGGGCATTTAATAAAAGCTGGGGGGTTACAGCTTGCACAACATTCGGTGCTGGTACAGCAGCAGTTGCAGCACCTGCAGTGATCCCTGGCGAATTCAACAACCATGGGAGAGCGCCGATAACCTACAAGGAAGATAGAAAGATCACAAATATTTGACAGAAAACATCATTTTGTAAGAGACTTGTAATATTAGATTGAATTTATGTAATTTTCTGGCACAGTAAGCTATTTGTAGGAGAGTAGTAGTATACCTATAGCAGTAGCCCATTATAAAATGCCAAAACAAGCATTTAAAGTGAACTCCCAAGCGATGAGATAAATGTACGGTACTTTTTGGACTATATCATACACCTCAGTTTTAGACCTCAGGACACAGTAAAAATATATTTCCTATTAATTAAAATTTCTTATAACTCTGCACCACACACAGCAATACTGCACTAAGGCCATGTTCACATGGTCAGAATTTCATCAGTGTTTGTAAGCCAAAACCAGGAGAGGGTGAAAAATGCAGAAGTGGTGACGTGTTTCTATTATACTTTTCCTCTGATTGTTCCACTCCTGGTTTTGGCTTACAAATACGGATATAAAATACTGACCAAATACAGAACGTGTGAATGTGGCCTTACACTATTTATACACACATACCACTCTGCAGTGCACACACAGCTCTGCTGCACTAACAGTACATACTGTATACACACAACTCTGCAGCACACAGCACTGTTGCACTATCAGTACATAATAATAATAATATACATACAGTTGTGTGAAAAAGTGTTTGCCCCTTCCTGATTTCATATTCTTTTGCATATTTGTCACACTTAAATGTTTCAGATCACCAAACAGATTTAAATATTAGACAAAGATAACACAAGTAAACACAAAATGCCATATATAAATGAAGGTCTTTATTATTAAAGGGAACCTGTCCCCCCCCCCCTGGCATTTTTAACTAAAAGAGCCACCTTCTGCAGCACTAATAGTGCATTCTGTGAAGGTGGCTCTTTTTTGGGGGTCCCTTCCAATGCTGCAATATCACTTTTTATAATTTGCCCGCCATACCTTTAGTCTGTCTGGGGGACACGTTTTTCCCCCCGGACACAAACGCCTCCCAGCCATCACTCAGCCTCTCCGTGCGCTGGGTGCCACCTCCTCTGCCTTCATTAACGTCCCCGGCACCTGCGCTGTAAGTTCCTTCTTCGGGCATGCGCAGTTTGTTCTGCCCTTCGACTCACATCACAAGATGGGAACTTGC
Organism: Ranitomeya variabilis; assembly: GCF_051348905.1. Classification (NCBI taxonomy): domain Eukaryota; kingdom Metazoa; phylum Chordata; class Amphibia; order Anura; family Dendrobatidae; genus Ranitomeya; species Ranitomeya variabilis. The sequence continues at coordinate 658,414,031 of NC_135234.1, forward strand.
AGCGCAGGCGCCAGGGACGTTAATGAAGGCAGAGGAGGTGGCACCCGGCGCACGGAGGGGCTGAGTGATGGCTGGGAGGCGTTTGTGTCCGGGGGGAAAAGACGTGCCCACCAGACAGACTAAAGGTATGGCGGGCAAATTATAAAAAGTGATAATGCAGCGTTGATGGGGACCCCAAAATAAGAGCCACCTTCACAGAATGCAGCATTAGTGCTGCACAAGATGGCTCTTTTAGTTAAAAACGCTGGGGGGGGAAAGGTTCCCTTTAAGGGGAAAAAAATCCAACCCTACAGGGCCCTGTGTAAAAAAGTGATTGCCCCCTAAACCTAATAGCTGGTTGCGCCACCCTTAGCAGCAACAACCGCAATCAAGCGTTTGCGATAGCTGGCAATGAGTCTTTCATAACGTTTTGGAGGAATTTCGGCCCACTCATCTTTGCAGAATTGTTGTAATTTAGCCACATTAGAGGGTTTCCGAGCATGAAACGCTTTTTAAGGTCATGCCATAGCATCTCAATCGGATTAAGGTCAAGACTTTTACTAGGCCACTCCAAAGTCTTAATTTTGTTTTTCTTAAGCTATTCAGAGGTGGACTTGCTGGTGTGTTTTGGATCACTGTCCTACTGCATAACCCAAGGGCACTTCAGCTTGAGGTCATGAACAGATGGCCGGATATTATCCTTCAGAATTTTTTGATAGACAGTAAAATTCATGGTTCCATTTACCACAGCAAGACTTCCGGGTCCTGAAGCAGCAAAAGAGCCCCAGACCATCACACTACCACCACATTTTACTGTTGGTATGCTGTTCCTTTTCTGAAATGCTGTCTTATTTCTACGACAGATGTAATGGTACATAAACCTTCCAAAAAGTTCAACTTTTGTCTCGTCAGTCCACACAGTATTCTCCCAAAAGTCTTTGGGATCATCAAGATGTTTTCTGGCAAAACGGAAATGAACCTTTATGTTCTTATTCCTCAGCAGTGGTTTTCTTCTTGGAACTCTGCCATGCAGGCCATTTTTGCTCAGCCTCTTTCTTATGTGGTGTCAAACACTGACCTTAACAGAGGCAAGTCCCAAAGCTTTAGAAATGGCTTTATAATCTTTCCAGACTGATAGATCTTAATTATTTGGTTTCTCATTTTTTCCAGAATTTCTTTAGATCGCGGCATGTCATCTAGCTTTTGGGGACCTTTTGGTCTACTTCACTTTGTCAGGCAGGTCCTATTTAAGTGATTTCTTGACTGAACAGGTGTGGCAGTAATAAGGCCTGCGTTTGGCTAGGGAATTTAAACTTGGCTTCCCAAAAATGTGATAAACCACAGTTAATTTATGTTTTAAGGGGGAGGGCAATCACTTTTTCACACAGGGCCCTGTAGGTTTGGATTTCCTTTTCCCGTAATAATAAAGACCTTTACTTAAAAACTGTATTTTGTGCTTACTTGTGTTATCTTTGTCTAATGTTTAAATTTGTTTGGTGATCTGAAACATTTAAGTGTGACAAACATGTAAAAGAATAGAAAATCAGAAAGGGGCAAACACTTTTTCACACAACTGTATCCAACTCTGCTGCACTAACAGGACATATATGCTCAACTCTGCAGAGCACCTACAGCATTGCTGCACTAATGGTACATATATACACACCAACTCTTCACCACACATAGCACTTCTACACGAACAATACATATACACACACAACTCTGCTGCACATACAGAACTGCTGCACATACAGAACTGCTGCACTAGCAGTACACATCCCACTTGGATATTAACCACGAGTAGTTTAGTACCAGGTAGCAAGTTTATTTCTTTCCCACGTGACTGATAATATAACTAATACACTGGAAGGTCCTTCAGCACCAGTGTTCAGTGTGTGCTCAGCTGCTTCAAGACCTGCAGCGTAGTGAGGATTGTGCTGATCCCATACCGCTGTAGTGATGTGCCGATTTAACTTCCTCTCCTGCATCTGACAGATCAGTGTCAGACACGAGGGGAGAGAACTGTGCTCTCAATGATCATGAATGCCGTTAATATGTGCACACTTCTGGAAACTACCTCTGGGTTAGAAGATGCACTCTCTATTTAGCGAAGAATTTTTTTTTTTTGCTGCAAATTGTGTCTTGTAGTCAGAAAAATATGGTAATTAAATGCCATTCTGAGTCTTAGCATGGTCCTTCTTAGGCTACTTTCACACATCAGGTTTTTGCCGTCATGCAGAATCCGGCGAATTTTGAAAAAAACGGATCAGTTTTTTTTTCCGCCGGATCCGTTTTTTTCTCATAGAGTTGTATTAGCGCCGGATTGTGCCTGATGGCCACATGTTTCATCGGTTTTTTGACAGATCCCTCAAATATTATTTTTGCGGTGGACGGAGAAAACGTACAGAGGAATGTTTTTTTCTGTCCGTCGAAAAAAAATGCACAGCGACGGTTCCGGCGATAAACGGATGAAACGTGAGGTGAAATGAGTGAATCCAGCTACCGATTCCGGAGTGTCTCCATTCTGGAGAGTCTTTCTCTCTCTCCTTTCCCTGGAACAGGAAGTCCAAACTCTATGCCCGGTAAACAAAAACGGATCCAGCCAAAAAACAGATCCAGCGCATCAGTTTTTCACAATTTGCACCAGATCAATTGTTTAAAAATTTGCCAGATTATGCCTGATGGCAAAAAACTGATGTGTGAAAGTAGGTTTAAATTTTTACACGTACATTCAAATAATGGAATTGGAAAAGTAAAGTCACAGCAGTACTTGCCTGGCCCTGAGCATTGGTTATTATCTGGCTAGTGATGCCCTGTACTCCAGGAATAGCATTAGCAATAATCGGAGCAGCAGCCAGGGAGTTCAGCAGCTGGGTTTGCCCTCCTATTGATGCAGCACTGATCTAGAAATAGACAAGAAGAAAAAAAAAAACAATCATTTTGAAAAAAACAAACAAACAAAAAAAACAATCAAATTTCTGTAATTGGGGAAAGATGACATGTGATTATCGATTTGGTCATTTGGTTCTACACAGTGCGAATTGTAGTCATTTTTATGCGGTGCTGCAAAACTACTCTGAGACAAATTGGAAGACTGCTTTGTGTGTCCTTGTAAAAAGAATTTTAAGTTGCCAGATAATCACACCATGTGGACCAACATGGAAAAGATTCTGCATAAAGCAGGAAATCTAACACAGGGGCTGATTGTTCTAACGTTAAAACAGTAGTCCCTTTGCTATAAAAAGAAACTGGCCACAGTTTAATACTTTAGAGCAGAGGTCCCCAAACTTTCTGACCTTTGAGAGCCACTTACTCCAGTAATGTGCCACTTACTGAGCTGCTATTTGTAGGTTCAATAAAATAGGTGTGTTTTATCAACAGGGATATACACAGAACAAAATGATACTAGGGTTTATAATGGTAGAAAATGACAAAACTATATTTATTAAAATACAAACAACTCAAGTGAAGGGAGAATGTGTGTCACGAAACTAACACACATAATGATACATTGCAAGAGTATGGACGAGCAAAAGAATAGAGAGGTAGCTATGAGGTATTGGTCTCTCCCACACTGAGAGCACACGGTGCTCAAGAGTATATTAAATATTCAATATCAATGGGGGTTTTAGTATCTCACCTCTACTGCGCCCTATATAAATGCCAAATCCGCCCCGACGCACGTTTCAGACCTTCCTGAAACCCCTGAAGGGGCCCATGAAGAAGGAAGGTCCGAAACGCGCGCCGGGGCAGACGCACAGGGATAGCGGTGTGGACTGTGCTCCTGACTGCCTTTGATTGCCGGTAAATGACTATTACCTTTTGGATTAATTTTGTGGTCAATTCAGCTGAATAATTGTCTGTGATACTATATTGGATTTGGCATTTATATAGGGTGCAGTAGAGGTGAGATACTAATAAACCCCCATTGATATTGAATATATAATATACTCTTGAGCACCGTGTGCTCTCAGTGTGGAAGAAGCCAGGGCGAAACGTACGTTGAGGCGAGGAGGGTCTCCGCGGCAGTTCTCGGCATCCACGCGGACATTGTCATTCTTGTGCAGCATCCCGACAGGTAATATGATGGTGGTTTTGTGCTATTGAGCAGAGACTGTGTGCCATGTGTGGTCTATGGTTTTTCCAGGCCCATTGATGTTGATGATTTAGATACACAGCGTTATTTACCTTCATCTACATTGTTGATAATGGTATGTTGGTCTTGAGTGACATATGCCAGCGTGGTCTTTTTTCAGCTCTAGGCTATTTCTATATAGGTGGAATTGTTTTCTATATATTACCCCTATAGAATGGATTAAGATATATATACTATATTATGGGGTATTTATTCAATGCCATAGCGGAGCTGTATACTTACCATCTTTGATCAAGCATATTGCCATACTGTCTGGAGCCCCTCCTGTTGAATGTCTTTATGATAATGTATTTTTGTCAGTTATCTTTTAAATAATCTTTAATAAATATTGATGATTTTAATAATATGGTTCGCTTCTTTTGACTACTTAATAGTAAGTCTTTTTTTGTGAGTATACATTATGGACCCTAGTATCATTTTGTTCTGTGTATATCCCTGGTAGGGTATATATAGTCCTAGCTTTCTATACACATGGCCCTGATAATTGATCAGGATTGATTGTTATAATATGTGGTTGTGTTATATAAGATATTGCTATGTGTTTTATCAACAGGAGATTATCACTAGAAGACAAGTTATCCCATGCCATGTAGTGCACATGCTCTATAGAACTCTGCTGTCGCCACACAGGGATAGACAGCTTTCTGCCTCTGCACGGTGCACACAGAAAGCTGCCAATCAGTGGTGTTGGCAGGGTTATGCAGAGTTCTTCTAGCTGTGTAGCAGAGAACAGACTGATTATTAGCAAAATGACAGCAAGCAGCCCAGTAAGTGATACATCATGGATTCAGCGACCCCTTCTCTATATCATGCTACTCTCAGACTACATAGAAAAAACCTGCTGACAGATTCCCTTTAAAATAATCATTACTTTCATCATAAAGGCTCTGGTGCTCCAGCATGGTCACTCCACTATTCCTCCATATTTCCCCCCAAGGTTGCAGCAGTGATGCCTCATCTATAACAAATGATCGCTGCAGCCAATCACTGGTCTCAGCGGTTCGGTGACTTGGCTTGACTGCTGAGGCCACTATTTGGCTGCAAAGATCAGATATTATAAATTAACACTATTTTAAAGATTTATTTTTTTACACAGACAATTCATTTAATGTGTTGCACAAACATATAGCCAAGCTGTTTGTAGAAACAAAGGTCACTGAGGGGAGCGCTCTGCGGCTGCGCTCTGCGGGTATGCTCTGCGTGTTCCAAAACTGTTCTCTGGCAGCCAGTGTTACGTTCTCAGGAATTTGTGCTACAAAAGTTCTTTTTATGGGAGCAGACCAGGTGGTTTACCAGTCATTCCCTACTCATATGTTTGATCCCTGGTTTTGTGATGCTCTGCCCAAGTCATCTAGTCATTTTAACCCTTGGCATAGTGGCTAGCTCAGATCTTCCCTTGCAAATTTTTCAGCTTCCAACAGATCAGCCTCACGAACTGAGTGTTCACTTGCCGCCTAATACATCCCAACCCTTAACTATTTTGTAGAAAATACTTTGCTATGCAAAATATTCAACCAAATAAAAAATAAGAAGAGACAGTACGCTGATACAAATGGATGTGTGATTCTTTAACCAGTTCAGGACCGGGCCACTTTCCACTGATCCTCAGCGGGGAAATTTTCCAGGATTTTTTTGTTCATGTGGTTTAAAGAGCAGCAAATAATTTTCTTATACAAATATTCAACTGGCTTTTGTGATTAGTGAAGCCTAATTTTTATATTATTTTCATACTTTTTTTCTTTCTCTCCAATACCGCGCATTGTTGTCGTATCTGTAGTAATTATTTTTATATATCAATCACATTTTTGTTTTTTCCGACAGAGGCAGGATGTCACGGGGTTACCGCAACGGAGCGGAGCCAGAAGACCGCAGCGTCTGGTTGCTCTTATTCAGCCGCTAAGAAGAAGCACTTCTTCGTTGTATTAAACGTGTTTATTTATTCCAGCAGAACAGGGGTTAATTCGGCCATGTTGGAAATCCCCGTGTTCAGCTGTGCTCGGTTAGACAATCCTTTTCCCTATAAAATCTGGGCTCTATTACCTAGTCCTTGTCAGAGTTAGCACTTGCTTCATCAAAAAAGGAGGGAGAGAAGTTGGTGTGAGAAGGAGTGCTGGAGGAGTTCTCCAGCGACCAACGATGCCGAAGTCACCGGGTAACCAGGGTAAACATCGGGTTACTAAGCGCAGGGCCGCGCTTAGTAACCCAATGTTTACCCTGGTTACCATTGTAAATGTAAAAAAAAACCAGTACATACTCACCTTCTGATGTCCGTCAGGTCCCTGGCCGTCTGCTTCCCGCACTGACTGTGAGCTCCGGCCGGCCGTAAAGTAAAAGCAGAGCACAGCGGTGACGTCACCGCTGTGCTGTGCTTTACGGCCGGCCGGCGCTCACAGTCAGTGTGGGAAGCAGACGGCCAGGGACCTGACGGACATCAGAAGGTGAGTATGTACTGTTTTTTTTTTACATTTACAATGGTAACCAGGGTAAACATCGGGTTACTAAGCGCGGCCCTGCGCTTAGTAACCCGATATTTACCCTGGTTACCATTGTAAAACATTGCTGGCATCGTTGCTTTTGCTGTCAAACACGACGATACACGCCGATCTGACGACCAAATAAAGTTCTGGACTTTCAGCAATGACCAGCAATATCACAGCAGGATCCAGATCGCTGCTGCGTGTCAAACACGATATCGCTATCCAGGACGCTGCAACGTCACGGATCGCTATCGTTATCGTTGGAAATTCGTTTAGTGTGAGGGTACCTTTAGAAGCGACTGTTTGGTTTGTACACTTGATAATCCCTTATCTTTCCCTGATTTGCTTTCTTCCCCATCCTGCACACCCTGGTGGATTCCTCTGTTATATATGAGTGAATATTTTTGTGTGTGGAGTTTTCAGTTTCCTCTTGTCTTTTTTGCCCTGTTTGTCGGATATGTGTACTGCGGTGCACAATAGTGACCTGTTATGATCTGGTGGCCTAAGAGCAGCATGAGACGTACTCTGGAGAAGGTGGTACCTGTACTGACCGCAGACCCTGAACTTAAAACCACAACTAGAAGTAGCCGTGGAATGTACCTAGCACTCCCTGGACATCTCGACACAGCCGGAGGACTAATTACCCCTAGAGATAGAAAAGGGAAAACTATCTTGCCTCAGAGAAAATTCCCAAAGGACAGACAGCCCCCCACAAATATTGACTGTGAGAGGAGAGGGAAAAAACATACACAGACTGAAATCAGAATTTAGCAAAGGAGGCCACTTCTAGCTAAATAGAAAGGATAGGACAGAGTACTATGCGGTCAGTATTAAAAACACTAGAAAATATCCACCACAGAAAATACAAAAACTCCACAGCTAACTAAAGGAGCCCCTGGTCCCAGGTGACTCGACAGCTGTGTCGTGACACAACGCTAGGAACAGCAATTTGGATTAACAAATATATATCTTTCTCCGTTTATTTTACACAATGTGCTCCCATAAGATCATAACAAATCTTTGGGGAAACTTTCAAAATTTAAATATTTAAATATTTCTTAATTTAATTTTCCCGTAACTTGGGCTGGTATATTAGCCCCATTTATAGTGAGAATGTATAATCCTGGCTGCAGACCCGACTTGTTCTTCTAGGATCCAGCAGCTTCTGCTCACTCCCTAAACAAAGAGATCACATTATCACTGGGTCCTGAGAAAGAAGCACTATCAGTACTTCCTAATACTGTACAGGCAATCAAGAAGGTAATAAACCCACTGTGCCTTCTTAATGCTACGAGGAGTCCGGCTGTGTCTGACAGCCAGCATTCCGCTTCTACTGCATCAATATCTTGTGTAGAATGCCACTGAAGAGTATAATGCAAACTTCCCAGATGTTTAAGTCTATGGGCAGTCTCGAAGTAGTTAACAAACAAGCGAAAAATAAAGGAAGGAAAAACGGAAGAAAATATATAGAGGGCCATGCCTAAGAAAATGTAAATGCTCTAAATAATCTAAAATAGTTAATTATTTGGGTGCCTTTCTAGTATACAAATTAGTAGAAAAAAAAAGAAAACTAGTTCAGAACTAACAAGCACACTAACAAATTTCAGAGGAGAAATAATTAATTAGTATACATTTTGTTATTTAAAAAAAATCCCCTCAACACTCCAAACATTAAATGCATTACTGGAAAATTGTGCATAAAGAAAAAAATAATGCAGTCTTTGTGCAGGCATAACGGCCAAGAGGTTTAAATGCAATTATAGGGTGACTGCTGTAAATATCTGAATCAGCATTCAATCAGTTTAAGCAACCCTGGAAGTGAGGAAAGGGAGTTTTCCATAGTGCAATGGTCACACTTTCAACAAGCATGGAGATTCAATGGAGGCCCTTGATTATATGAATGAATAACAGCCGTCATTAGGTGCCAATAAGAAGGCGATAGTTCACACTATGCACTCAATCAGTGGAATGATGAATTTCTGCTGTTTACTAAACAGTTCATGCAGGGAAATTAAACTTTTAACAGAGGTCCTGTCAAGGAAATCATCAAATTCCTGACTGAATTCACAGATCACAGCCTTCCTTGTTCCATCATCTCATGTAAGATAAGAGGAGGCTGAGCTGTTCACTCACCTATTCAGGAACCTTCACTTGTAAACTCCTTAGGGTGCTTTCACATTGCGTTCTGGCACCCTTTCGTTGGTCACATGGGGACTTGCGTCCAAACCTCTCCGTAAGACTCTATTTTGGCATAGGCGCCGACGGGGCCAAAAACTATAATGGTGCTGACAGACCCAACGTGTGCTCTGCTGGAAGTGTATGGCTACAGTAGGCGGATACTCAGACGCAGTCATCTGGGTGTCCGTCTCCAGTAGGTGTACACGTCCGAAAATTCTGCAAAACAGAGCGCACGTTCACTCTGTCAGCACCGTTATAGTCTGTGTCGAAGGATAAGCCTGAATCCCGTTTTGTGGGGGGAGTTCGGACGTAAGCCCCGTCGGGACCAACCAACGGGTGCCAGAATGCAGTGTGAAAGCACTAATCATACTATTCCTTGCCTATCATTTCATGTAAGATAAAAGGAGGCTCGCTGGTGCAGTCTGATAATCATAAAGTTTTAGACAATCATTCAGCAAGGGGCCATTCTCCAAAGGCAAACACCATTCAATGGTCCTCTGACAATGGTGGTCAGTGCATCTAATTAGCGGAAGTCAGCACATGTAAACCCCAGTGGCATCACACAGAGGACATTGGTCCATTCAGACTTTCACAAAATGTGTATCCAATAGTGACTGATCACATATCTCAACTACCTAAAGGGACCAATACCATAAAAATTGCACTAATATAAATTAATGACACAAAATAAATTAATAGGAAAAGTAAACATGAAAGAAAAATAAAAAAGAAAATTATAAATTATATATTTCTGAAGAAACAATGTTTCAACTTTTTTCTTTTTTTTACAAAAAGCAACCAAATTTAATCTCAAAATGTAATCCATGCGGTACAAGTGTTTTCAATGTGTTTCCAATTGGCTTCCTTTTGCACATCAGTTCCTTTTGCAATAGAGGTTCTGTCCATATCTCCACCCCTGCAGCTTTTTTGTAATAGATAAATAGTCATAAAGCAAAAAGCCAACAGCTTTTTATCATGGATTATGTATAAAGTGTGAGGCAAGAGGTTAATTTATCATCCCCTTTTCTAATGAGTCTCGTATGTTCTGATATTCTGAAAATTCTTGCCTGTAAGGATTGCGTCGTCTTGCCCTCATACATCTTATCACATGGACACCTGAGGATATTGACCACCATAGTAATTTACAACTTAAAAATGTTTTGATTAAAAAAATGTTATTTGTCCAGAGGAATCAGCAAAGGTATTGGATGTCGTAACATAATCACTAGAGATGAGAGAACGTACTCAGACAAGGTGTTATCTGAGCATGCTCGAGTGCCAACAGTCCCCGCGGCTGCATGTCTCACGGCTGTAACAGCCACAACACTTGCAGGGATTATCTGTTTGATTGCCTGTTATTTTAATAAATAGTTTTCATGTCCTGCTTGAAAATTATAAAATTATTGAAATTATTTTTCTTCATTAATTTTAAAATATCCTATAGAAATGTGTGCATCTTAAAAATTTGGAAAGCTGGCATTTTTTAGATTCAGGATTTACATACTTACAATTGCTGGATTAAAAGTGAAGCTTGCAGGCTGAACAGTAAGATGTGTCGGAGGGTCTGCTTTGGCTAAGTTGCTGGACACCATGGCTGTTTGGGCCTGTAGAGTTGTTGGGACTTGTAGTGCCGCCTGTGGCTGTACGGCGGCCTGTAGTGCAGCTTGGGCCTGGACTGCTGGCTGTGCCTGATAAATAGCCTGGAGGGCTGGGCCTGCCTGAACGGGGGTTTGTAGGGCAGTATTTAGGAGTGGGGCTGCTGTAAAAAACAGGTGAAATAAAAGAAATAACACAAATGCATCTCTATTAGCAAGGAACGGAAAAAGACTAATGAACCGGTTTCATGAAAAAACGCCATTAACCTACAGATATGGGGTTAAACTGCAGGTTAATAACAATTTGACACTGCCCAACGCCTGCACTTAGATCCTTGCTGAACTATATTGTTGCTGGTACAGTCACGGGGGCGGAGCTACCGCTGATTCAGTCACCGTTCTGTGTACAGAGAGCAGCGGCTGTAACCGCTCCCCCGGCATTGTCTGACAGCCCGCCTGTCTGTCAAGGTTGGGGAGTCGTGGTTGCAGCCACCACTCTCTATACACAGAACGGTGACAGAACCCACGCCAGAACCACTCCCGTGACGGAAACTGGAATGCTACCTGGAGGAATAAAGTTAATTTCCTCCCACCAAGTGCGGGCGCTGGACACGTTTGGAACGCTATTAGCCTGCAGATTAACCCCATATCTGCAGGTTAATAGTGTTTTTTTTTTTTCACATGACAGGATCACTTTAAATATAAAAATTATTGTCCAAGACTGACAAATAAATTCCACTAAAAGTTGCATATACGGTAATTTGGGGCAACATATGCACCATAACGTACTACGTCACCTACATCATCCTCATAACAACCAAGCACTAGTGTAAGTTTACAGGGCAGGATTATCGGGAACCTGATAGCGTCTCCAGGGCCCTAAGCCGCCACCACACATTTATTGTTATCTGTATACCCTACCTAACTAATCCTTTTAATGCCCTTATTGATTTTAACATATTACAAAAAACTAATTTATAACTTTGGTGGTGATATGCAAATTAGCGGGTGACGAGTAGTGGGGATGCCGTTTTCTAATCGTCCCACTAATCCTGTTATCATACCTCTGTAGGTGAGAGTAACATGATTTACAAGAGCAGCATTACCGCCAGCAATCTCTTGCCTCGATGACAAAGTGCGAGTGGGATATACACACCTCGGGGAAAACCACACTCACACTAATTAGGAAATCACCACCAGAGCTTTAAAATAGTTTTATTTTTTTTTAAATGCAATAAGACAATATGAAGGACTTGCGAGGAAGAGTATGAAGATAGCAAGAAATATATGGTGGCAATTCGGGGGAGATGCGAACTCGGCTTCAGGATAATGGCAGCCGCGATCTCCATCTGCGCACGCGTGGCATCCCGCAGCCATTTTCCTGAACCCCCGTGAAGCAGAGCACTCCATCTGCGCACTCTCGGCCTCAGGAAGATGGCCGCCCCACCGATAACCAGGGGAATAGCACAGATCGCGCTCTTTTTCGGCCGTTGCGCAGTGCATTCGGCAGCTGCGCATGCGCGAACCACTACACCAATGCCGGGAAGATAAGCAAGAGGTGGGAGAGAAACAGCGATTTAACCACGCCCTTTTGACCAGACCAACGTGATTGACAGGCGAAAACGGCGACTTTTGTAAGGTATTTCGGCAGCATAGGTGGACAAAAAATACACTATTGTAAAGCACAGCTCAGGCCCTATTTAACGGTATTTTTATCTCATACTGAAAAAAAGGGGTGACAGGTTCCCTTTAAAGATCTTGTACAAGAAAATTCAAAAGTCGAAATAAAAAACATAATGAGGAGCAATAGGCCCCAAGTCTTCTTACCTTGCAAGTTTGCTAGAGGCAGTTTGAACATTCCACCAGCAGGTGGAGCAGCTGCTAATCCTGGAATAGTGGCTAGAGTTGTGGTGGGGAAGTTCCAGAGAGCGAGACCCTGCTGGCCGCTCATTTGACCAGGAATAGTGATGGGGATGAGAACAGGTTGGGTGACTGTCCCTGTGGGGGCCATCACGCCTGTGAAAAGTGTTGCTAAGTTTTCCTGAGTGAAGACCTTAAAACAAAAATAGTTTAATTTTATATTTCATTAGGAAATCTTTGCTGAAAATGACATTTATTATAAATAAAACTGTATTCAAGTCATTAAAATTCATGGCTTAAATTGATTTGAACAAAAACGTCTCATAGAAATATAAATCCTGGATTTTTAAATCTTTGTTGTCCTATTCAAATGATGATATGAAGAAGAAATCTAAAGCCAAAATGAATTGAATCATAAAGCCGAGGTAGCACATACTGCACTGTGATGTCCAATGGTGTAGCATTTCTACAGAATTCTGTCACTGACCACTACAACCTTTTTTCCCCCTTGGGCATATCAGTATATGCACATTTTTATAGGTTTGAAGGATCCAGATTATACACACTTACCTCTAATAAGTGTCATAGGAGCTTGGACCGATGTCAATTGTTTTGCAGTGAAGCTACACAGGTCAAAAGGAGTTTTCTAATTTTGATACAAAAACACAAAAACCGTCCCCCCAGTCTGGAGTGGTGATCACCTCCATACAAGTATATGTACAGCAGACTTCTAAGGCCTCATTCAGATGTCCGAGGCACGTACGTGATCTATCCATGTTTTTCATGGCTAGGACATGTACCTGTTACAGTCTATGGGGCTGTTCACATGTCTGCTTTTTTCTTGCGGAGAATGGCCCACAAAAATCACAGAGACACATTCTCTTTTCATCCAAGTCATGGATCAAAATGACCCATATAAGCCTATGTGCTTGAGAACCATGGACATCACATGGATGGAACCAGTATACGATCCGTAATTAACACTGGAATGGATAGAAGCTTTACAATATTCTTCTTTCTTTATCGCCGAAAGTCGTTAATGAAACACTGATGGTAAAACGGACACTGATGGAACGCTCACCCAGAACACTGATTAACAATGCTTTTTACGTAACATATGGAGGTCTGAATGAGGTCTAAGCAGGAGTTTGCTGTATTCCCTTTACTTTAAGGGGAACTTGGCAATCCTTACCTACAGATATAGTGGAGCAGCGGCTGCAGGGAGGAAAAGGATGACTCTCTCCCAGTCATCGGGGCGGTGCAGGTTGCAGTCACAGCTCATTACAATGACAGTGTGGCTGTAATCACTCCCTTGTGCTTTCAGTGACAGCTCGCTCTGCATACAAATGCTGCACAAACACACTGCAGAGCAGGCTGTCAATCTAAGTGAAGGGGAGTGATTACAGACATGCTCTCTATGGTGAGCAATGACTGCTCCCCCAGCTCCACCCCAATGAAAGGAAACGAGTAACTGCACAGAGAATAAAACATAATTTTCTCCCCTGTAGCAGCTGCTCCAGTAAGCCGGTTACATAGGATTTATGTGCAGGTAAATAGTGTTTCTGAACATAACAGGTTCCCTTTAAATGGTCATTACCATTATAGACATTCATGGCATATGCACAGGATATACCAAAAAAGTTTAATCAGTGCTGGTTTCGTCACTTCTAAAGGAAAAACCCACAAATTATTGATCGGTGAAGTAGTAACAAGATTAGTCAGACAGGCCATCGTTGCAGGACTGGTGCTTGTTTAAATTCCTGCAACGATGTTGTCCCCCACGAACCACGTCACCACTATAGCCAATCAATGGCCTTAAAAATACATTGCCGAGTCCAGTGATTGACTGCAATGGTCACGTGGGTAGTCAGGCATGTTATTGCTGTAGTACAGTATACAAAGCTGGAGCAGTGGTGTGGAGATATAACAGGCAAGTATTGGGCCTTTCATATATTTATGGTTTCTCCCCATCATTGACCCTATTTTTTTCTGTGATTGAAAAAACTTTTTTCTAAGCTCTGTATAGGTTTTTGGCTTTTGGATAAAAAAAAAAAAAAACTTAACCAATCTGGATAGTCTCATGTACTTTCATCAAACAATTAGGTATTCCCCCTAATAGAAGTCTTGAAAATGGTGAGGAAATTATACACTGTCCTGTTTACTCACATATTATAAAGTGGCTGAAGAGGTTCCCCGGACCTTTATGTACCTAAGATAAACCAACCTTAAGCACATCAGATGTTTCACCTTGCGGCTTCTGGAGCACAGCGCTATTTCCCTATGGCAGTACTCTGTACTGTGCCTGAACTCATGGCCTGTCTTTCGACACTTGCGCAGAGTGATCATGCGCCATCCACAGCACAAGCCAACAAGTGCTTATGGGAAGTGTAGTTTATGAGCATGAAACATCGATCATATTTCACCTCAAGCACAACTGCCAGGTTCAGATATTGACTGCACTCAGCGCATACTAAAGGGCAAAATAAATCTACAACAATAAGAAGGATCTTGGAACATAAATAAAGGGGTACAGTGGGTTCCTCAAAAAATAGTCGCTTGTGGGAAAACCCATTTAATCATAATGTCCATAAAATCCCTCTCTTGTGCATCAATACATAAAGATGCTATGTTCCCTAACATAATGTTTTATGACCTACCAATATCAGGCCGCACAGTTACCATACATACAATCAATATGTCTCCTTATAAACTACTAGGGGAAAATGTTTATACCTCACCTGGGGGGCAGTCTGTAAAGCAAAAGATGCAAGGGTCGCCTGAGGATGGTTTGCGGCATGAGTGAAAAGTGTTGGCAGAGAAGGAGCGACCAGTCCGGCTGAAGATTTCACTTCACATCCAAAGGGGAAAACAACAAAAATATAAGGAAAAACAAACATTACCAATCTGATGACACATTTATACTTAGAACAAGTGGAAATAGAGGACAAATTCGGAATAGCCGGCTGGGACTGTGTCTTGGTGGACCAGGGCATCTCACCTCCTGGCACCCAAACACTGACAGGTCTCTCCCCATATACACACATAGAGAGACCTGTCAGTCTAGGTGAACAGGGAATGGAGAAACAATCGCGGACCAGTCCCTTGGATTAGTCATCAGAAATGTTTAGTCCTTCCCAGAAGCATGATTATGGTGCCAGAAGTTCAGGCAACATTAATCTGGTCTCCCTTTAAAATTCAACTGGAAATGCATTTGCCTGCAATATTGATCCACTAACAAGTTCAGATTATATAGAAATATTATCCGGGGTCTGAATGTGACCTGGAGGGAACACCAAATCAAAATATACCCGAATAAGGCTATGTTCACACAAAGGTGTTTTTATCAGCTTTTTTGTGCTAATTTTCAGCTGCGTTTTGGGCCATGTTCACACTTTGCGGTTTTAACCGCGGAACCGCGGCGATTTTGATGCTGTGGGTCCGCAGCAGTTTCCATAGCGTTTCCATTTACATGTAAACCCTATGGAAACCGCTGTGCACATGCTGCGGGAAAAACCGCGCAGAAACGCAGCGGTTTAAAACCCGCAGCATGTCACTTCTTTGTGCAGAATCGCTGCGATTCTGCACCCATAGGAATGCATTGAACCGCTTACTTCCCGCATGGGGCTGTGCCCACGTTGCGGGAAGTAAGCGGTTAATGTGCGGGTGGTACCCGGGGTGGAGGAGAGGAGACTCTCCTCCAGGCCCTGGGAACCATATTTGGTGTAAAAAAAAGAATAAAAAAAAAAAATGATGCTATACTCACCTCTCAGCGCTGCACGCGGCCGGCCGGTCAGAGTTGCTGTGCGAACAGGACCTGCGGTGACGTCGCGGTCACATGACCGTGATGACGCCCGGGTCACATGACCGTGACGTCACGAAGGTCCTTCTCGCACAGCATCTTTGGAACCGGAGCGCCGCGTGCAGCGCCCAGGAGATCCGGACATCAGAGGGTGAGTATAACCAATTTTTATTATTTTTATCATTACTATTGATGCTGCATATTGCTGTATATGCAGCATCAATAGTATAGGAGTAATCCCGCAGCGGAAACCGCGGAACAAACCGCGATAAATCTGCAGGGATAACCGCAGCGGTTTTGCCCTGCAGATTTTCAATTCCGCTGCGGGAGAACCCGCAGAGCACACCGCAAAGTGTGAACGTGGCCTTATAGTACCAGCAAAGTCTATGAGATTTCAAAAATCTCATGCACACAGCTTTTTTTTGTGTGCAATCAGCGCGAGCAGGGAACTATGTTGAGAGTTTAATTCAACTGTTAACAGTGAGAGCAGGCGGCAGCTGATAGGAGTATTCATCAGCCGCCGCCCGAGCAATAAATAAATACATTTTTATCTTTCTGAAATTACATGGGGTTACCCTGTATTTTTGATAACCAGCCAGGCAAAACTCACAGCTGTGGGCTGCAACCCTCATTGTGAGAAAAAGTCACTGAGTTCACAGCAGGGTTGTAGCCAACAGCTGTGAGTTTTACCTGTCTGGTTATCAAAAATGTAGGGAACCCCCACGTAAATTACAAAAAAAAAAAAAGGATTTTTTAATAGTATGGCCACCTTTTCTCGCTGTTAACAGTTGAATACAAAGCTCAACATTTCCCCCTGCTCGCGCTGATTGCAGTGCGAGCAGGGGACAGTGATGTGAGTTGTCTTTAGCAACTGGCACCGGGGAACAGCGTGAACTGTACCACTGATTTCCAGGCGCTGGTACGTGACACACAGATGTCATTCATGTGTTATCAGAGTGCAGGACATCTTGCAACCCATGCTGCTGTTTAAAAAAAAAAAAAAAAAAAATAAGTACCTGTCAGCGTGTTTTGCCCACGGACACATGGTCCCTAGAAACACACTGACGTGCACGGACCCATTAACTTGAATGGGTCTGTGTGTGTGTCTACGGCTACGGGAAATAAACTGCAAAGTTTCCACACTAAATTTTCCGCAGCATGTGCACTGTGGATTTGGTTTTCCATACATTTACATGGTACTGTACAACGCATGGAAAACTGCTGCGAATCCGCAGCATCAAATCCGCTGCTGATCCGCAGCCCAATCTGCAGCGTGTGAACATACCCTGAAGGTTCCTCCCTCCATCGTAAACACTGTGCTCTGTCCTTATTATTTATTTTTTTAACCCCATAAACAGGGCGATAGCTATTCTTGACAGTCTCGTATGGTGACCCTCTGCAAAACCAGATGAGTGCATATGTCTACTTGTGGTCTTCTACATTATTAGGAAACTGTAATATACAACTGTAAAAGTGAAGTTCTTAGATTGACAAACTATTTCCGAATTTCACTAGATCCATACCTACAGACTCTGCACTTGAATTCTCCGCTTGGCATAGGACCGGCTCCCTTGTCAAATTATTAGTGACTGAAGGTTCAGATACTGGAGGGTCCAAGGCCTTTCCAGACTCTTCAGGTTGTGTTGGGTTATCCACACCTACTTCTAACACCCTAATAGTCTCATGACCGGACATCACAATCACCTGCAAGGTAAAGAGGAGCGTGGTGACAAATTCTCAAACACACATAACCGAATGCAACAAACTATTAATAATGGCATAATTCTCATACATGATACAGGCAGCCTTCCTGACAGCTAACATCTTGTGCATTCATAGGCAATAAAATATGTTTCCAATGTAACTTTCTATATATTGGATGATTAAAATCTGAATTCGTAAAATTGTGAACCGAAAGGATATCACCATTTGTAAGCTCCTAGAATGAGAGAAATGTGTACATTGGACTTGTGTGTTATCAACATTTCTTTTATCATTGAGCTATTTTAATCGCTTAGTGACAGAGACAATTTTGTCCTTAATGACAAGCCAATTTTTACAATTTTGACCACTGTCACTTTATGAGGTTATAGCTGAGGAACGCTTCAACAGATCCCACTGATTCGGAGTCTGTTTTTTAGTGACACATTTGTACTCCATGTTCGTTGTAAAATTTCTTCAATATGACTTGTGTTTATTTCTGAAAAAAGTGTAAATTTGGCAAAAATTTTGAAAATTTAGCAATTTTCAAACTTGTAATTTTTGTGCCCTTAATTCAGAGAGTCATATCGCACAAAATAGTTAATAAATAACATTTCCACCATGTCTACTTTACATCAGCACAATTTTGGAAACATAATTTTTTTTTGTTAGGAAATAATAAGGGTTAAAAAGTTGACAAGCCATTTCTCATTTTTCCAACAAAATTTACAAAACCACAACTTGCCTTGGCTGCTATCAATGAGGTTATTAATGGTTGTCTGAGGAATGTTCTGCCATGTTGAATGCCCTTGGGCAAATCCTCAAGAGCCACTGCTGGCAGCTCCATTTGCAATTGCTTATCAATGACAATCCAGGTGTGCACGGCTCCTGGGACATGTTGGTGAAATGGCTATACCACCTGTTTGTTCCAAGATTGATCCATTCTGTACTTCAAGTGAAATTGGACATCACATGCCAAGCCTAAAGCATCTACGCAAACCATCAAAAGGTGGTCGCACGACATTGGGCTACGAGCCAAACATTTAGTTACAGGTGTTCCATTGAATTCATGGAACCGATTTCAAAGGTGATCATGGTGCAGAGCAAAATGCCAATGGAGGGCTATCATCTTCAGTGAGGAGTCCCGCTTTTGACTTGGACACAATGATAGCTGGAGATTAGTCTGGAGACCACTTGAGCCTCACATTAATGAGGCCTTCATGAGCAAACATCACATCGGTCCTACTACTGGGATTATGGTGTGGCCTAATATATGGTACCTAGACCCCTCTTGTCTTCATTCCAGGTACGCAAACAAATTGGCGCTATATTGATTTAGCTGTGGACCCACAGCTACGGCCTCCAAAGTTTCTCCAAAGTTTGCCGTCAGCAATTCCGGGCAGCATGTTGTTCGTGTTACTGTAAGCAGCTTGCGTGACCTAAATCTGCTACTATGGCCTGCAGCCTCTCCGGACTTGTCTCCCATCATGTATATCAGGGAATGTCATCGATCGCGATGATTTGCATACTAAAGTGCATTCAGCATGGCAGAATATTCGTCAACCATTAATAACCTCATTGATAGCAGCCAAGGCGTATGATGGATCCTAAAAGGTGTGAAATTGATATTATTTATTATGAATATAATATTATTACCTGTTCATTGACTGTAGGTGGTGAATCATGTTTTTTGACAGTAGCAGTATCCATTGTGGTTATTAGTGTCCCTCACGCCTCCTGCATGCTGAGAAACAAATGTGTTAATCAGAATACCAGCCTACATTAACCAAGAACAGTATTGTCAACGGCAAGCAAAAGGGCATATATCCTACTTGTTTCCCCACTGCAGGGTGCACACGTGCATTCAACAGATTAAAAGAAGCAAAATAACTTTCAGTAGCTGACATGAAACTATTAGGATGTGTTTACAGAGAGTTCTCAGAGAAGAAACTCTCCAAACTTGTGGCTTTTTAACGCCTCTTGCTTTGTGGAGAGTTTGTACTAAAAAAAAACTCAGGAAAAAAGCCCCTTAAATTTGTGAACACACCATTACAATCAATTACAAAAAGATTTTTTTATAGAAAAACCCACTAACTTGAGGTTCTGCCCCATGTTTACATCGTGGGAATGTTATAGGTATTGTAGGATGGTTTAGGTGTGAGTTCACACACCCAAGTCCTCATCAAATTACCTGACACTTCACATACAGAGGAAAAGAAATGTGCACGCTATGGCTTTTATAATCTGCAGAACACTCATGGTTTAACCCCTTAATGACCATCGAGACATCTTTTTACTGACCTGAGATACAAGAGACTAGCATCCCTATACAGGTGACAATCCAGCACCTGTCAGTCTCTGCACTATAGCTGACAACTTGCTGCATCAGCCACAATCAGCGTTGACACCGTCCATATCTGTTTAACCCCTTAGATGCTGCTGTCAATAGTGACTACATCATATAAATGGTTAACAGAGTGTGGGGGCTTCCTATTTAACCCCATCGGTACCCTGAGGTCATGATTGTGTAGTCCTGATGTTTGCTAACAGCAGTTTTCAATATGTCAGGATGTGTGTGTGTTTGGTACTGTTTTTAAAATAGTATCACCTTTGGAGGTTTTCCAATATATAGGGCCCCCAAAGTTACATGAAATCTGGATTTCAAAAAAAAAAAAGTTAGTAAATTTCCTTGAAAAAAAAAAAAAAAGGAAATTACTGCTACCTTTTTTTTTTTTTTTTTTAAACGTCCTAAAAGGCTAACAAAATAAAATAACATTTTACAAATGGTGCTGATGTAAAAAAGGCATGAGGGAAATGTTATTTATTAATGTTCTTGTGTGGTATGACTATATGGTTTAAAGGGATAATCATTCAAAGTTTTAAAATTGCAAATTTTTTAAAACTTCTCAAAATTCTGATTTTTTTTTTTTTTTTTAAGAAACACAAAACATATTAAATGTACCATTATCATAAATTAAAAATGTGCTCTGAAAAAAACAATCTCAAAATCAATGGGATCCGTTGAAGCGTTTCAGAGTTATTACCACATAAAGTAACAAATGGTCACATTTAAAAAATTTGGCCTGGTCACTGAGGGGTTAAAGTGGAATCAACACAAAAATGAATGACAGTGGAGGTAATCTACAAGAGGATCCACTGGCACATATCTGGCAGAATACTTCTTGTACTTCTGCCACGGATTCTTTGAGAAAAGGAATTTTAGAATCGGTTAAGGATCTAGTTAAAGCAAATGCCCCGACACCAGTATGAACCTAGCTTAAAGGGGTTGTTCACCTTTACAATGATGTACTGATGATACCTGGTACCCCCGCGATCATCTGTTATCACAGCTCTGGCAGACTAATGTAAAAGGCAGAATAGCACAGCTCCATTTATTGTGTAGAAGCCATTCTTGTGTCCCGCAGCTCAGCTCCTATTAAAGTGAATGGAATCAGAGCTGCGGTTTCTGATCACTTCAGAGTGTGCTAACTTTGGTGATCCAGCTCTGCACACAGTTTACATCCTGCCACCAGAGGTGATATCAGAAGATTGGCCTAAGGTTAGGTTATCACTATTGTTATAGTGGAAAACCCCTTTAATATTAGAAAATGCTATGTTGTCATAATACACAATGTAACTTCTCACGAAATATCAGCAGGTAAGGTTTTCCCAACACGTAGAATAGATTAAACTGGTGTACTATTCTGCCAGGAAAGGTCAAAACGACTCAGACACCAGACAGAACCAAATCAATACAATATCACCGGATCAAATCTCTGGATCCTTTGAAGATGAAACTTGTGACCTATATAAAAGTGTGAACAGAACCCAAGATGGATCCCACAAAAGGATTGCAGTATTTGTGGAAAACAATGAGCAAGATGTATCAATCAGATGTGTACTTCTTCAATGAAGAGAACATGACAAGTTACCCTTACTTAGTGATCCTCAGTACTTGATGTAACTTGTGCAGTTTCCGGTTGATGATCGGATTCTGTAATATCCATTTCACCGCAAAGAATTGAATATCACAACTGCAAATAGACATAAAAAAGTAAAAAATGTTAATAAAATATCTCCAGAGTACGTGGTTAGTTATAAGTAGTCTGAATGCGGTATGAGGAGTTGTGAAGGAATTAGCTCCTGACTCATGGGGCTTTTGCCTTCACCTGGATCAACATGTTAGGTTATAGGTTGAACTTGATGGACTTCTGTCTACTCTCAATCTAAAAAACTACAACACTAAGAAACGGTGTACACTTTCAGTCAAGTTTTGTTTAGAATTAGGCTGGGATCACACACAGCGAGTTACGGCCGAGTCTCGCAGGTTAAAACCAAGCTCTGGCACCGGCACTCCAGAGCGGAGCGTGCAACCGCACAGCAATACATGGAGCCGCACGCTCCGCTCCGGAGTGCCGGTGCCAGAGCTGGGTTTTAACCTGCGAGACTCGGCCGTATCTCGCTGTAGTGTGACTCCGGCTTAAGACCTCATTCAGATGTCAGTTCCCCTCATACAAGTGCTGTTTCTCGTACCTATGAAACTATGGGGCTGTTCACGTCAGATTTTTTTTCCCTCAGACTGAGTGGTCTGTGCAAAATCTCAGAGACATATCCGATATTAATCCCTGTGTCACATCAAAATTGGAAATGCAAGTCCATGATATATAAAAAAAAAATAGACTGCACTTGGATGCTATATGTGTGTTGTCCATTATTCACACACTGATGGGGAAAAAAATGGTTTCTCCTATCAGAGAAAAATTGATGAAACTTGGATGTCAATCTGATGAAAATTTCGGGTGAAACCTGGTCTGTTTTTCTCAAACGTGAAATAAAAACTTGAAGTCTGAATGAGGCCTAATCAACACTAACGTAATGCTGAAGGAATTTCCAACTGGAACAATCCTACTCGGTATTAAAACCTAGTAATAATCACAATCATTACTTAGGCGGCTGTAACTGTTAATTATATGAAGAGCATACGTGTTGTGTCAAACTTTTATAACCTTCTATTAATGCAACTTAGTGCCTCACTCCTACAGCATATTGTCTTATACGCTCTTAGGCTATGTTCCCGCTACGAATATTTGGTGACTTTTGATGTTGCAGATTTTTTTGCAGCATTTCTGCACTCATTTGGTAAATTACGTGCATGTTTTACATGCGTTTTTATTCTATATTTGACGCTTTGTTTTTTATTCTCTTTTTGGCATGTAATGCTATAAATAATGGTTCACTCATTGCTGTGTATATAATATCGCTCAGATTCTCAGCCAGAAAAGTTTAGCAAATGTCATGCGTATGTGATTCCGTATATCATGCGAGTGTGCGCTTTTTTTTTTCTTGCCTAGCATCCAAGTGTAATGCGTTTTTAACATTATCTTTTATACAGTATAACAACTCTATGTAAATTAAATCTATTTGTCATAAATAATAAAGCAATCTTATATAAGGATATAGATAGATGATAGAAATATATTATACACGTGGTCAAAATTGTTGGTACCCCTTGTGTAATGACAGAAAAACCTACAATGGTCACAGAAATAACTTGAATCTGACAAAAGTAATAAATAAATAAATCTATGAAAATGAACAAATGAAAGTCAGACATTGCTTTTCAACCATGCTTCCAGAGAATTTAAAGGGAACCTGTCCCCCCCCAGGCGTTTTTAACTAAAAGAGCCACCTTGTGCAGCACTAATGCTGCATTCTGTCAAGGTGGCTCTTTTAGTTCGGGTCTCTGCCAACACTGAAATAATAGTTTTTAGAATTTGCCCCTCATACTTGCAGTTTGTCACGGGGGCATGTCTTTTCTCCCGTGACACAAACGCCTCCCAGCCATCAATCAGGGCTTCCGTTCGCCGCCTCCATTTTCTTCCTGAATGTCCCCGGCGCCTGCGCTGTAAGTTCCCATCATGTGATGGAGTCGAAGGGCAGCGCAAACTGCGCATGCCAGAAAAAAACAAACTTACAGCGCAGGCGCCGGGGACGTTCAGGAAGGTAATGGATGCGGAGCCTGGCACACAGAAGCCCTGAGTGATGGCTGGGAGGCGTTTGTGTCAGGGGAGAAAAGACATGCCCCCCCTGACAAACTG
This sequence comes from Ranitomeya variabilis, assembly GCF_051348905.1. Taxonomy (NCBI): domain Eukaryota; kingdom Metazoa; phylum Chordata; class Amphibia; order Anura; family Dendrobatidae; genus Ranitomeya; species Ranitomeya variabilis. The sequence continues at coordinate 658,437,874 of NC_135234.1, forward strand.
CAGGTATGAGGGGCAAATTCTAATAATAATAATAATAATAATAATTTTATTTATATAGCGCCAACATATTCCGCAGCGCTTTACAACTTATAGAGGGGACTTATACAGACAACAGACATTACAGCATAACAGAAATCACAGTTCAAAACAGATACCAGGAGGAATGAGGGCCCTGCTGCTCGCAAGCTTACAATCTATGAGGAAAAGGGGAGACACAAGAGGTGGATGGTAACAATTGCTTTAGTTATTTGGACCAGCCATAGTGTAAGGCTCGGGTGTTCATGTAAAGCTGCATGAACCAGTTAACTGCCTAAGTATGTAACAGTACAGACACAGAGGCTATTAACTGCATAAAGTGTATGAGAACATGATGGAGGAACGTGATTATGTTGTTGTTTTTTATTAATAGGCCACACAGGGATAATTAGGTTAATGCGTTGAGGCGGTAGGCCAATCTGAACAATTCTAAAAACTATTTCAGCTTTGGCAGGGACCCGAACTAAAAGAGCCACCTTGACAGAATGCAGCATTAGTGCTGCACAAGTGGGCTCTTTTAGTTAAAAACGCCTGGGGGGGGGGGGGGTGACAGGTTCCCTTCAAAAAATAAAACTCACGAAATAGGCCTGGACAGAAATTATGGTACCCTAAACTTAATATTTTGTTGCACAACCTTTTGAGGCAATCACTGCAATCAAACGATTCCTGTAACGGTCAATGAGATTTCTGCACCTCTCGACAGGTATTGTGGCCCACTGCTCCAGTTGTCTCGTGTTTGAAAGTTGCCTTTTCCAGGCGGCATGTTTCAGCTCTTTCCAAAGATGCTCAATAGGATTTAGGTCAGGGCTCATAGGAGGCCACTTCAGAATAGTCCAATGTTTTCCTCCTCTTAGCCATTCTTGGGTGTTTTAGCTGTGTGTTTTGGGTTATTATCCTGTGCAAGACCCATGACCTATGACTGAGACCAAGCTTTCTGACACTGGGCAGAACATTTCTTTCTAGAATCTCTTGATAGTCTTGAGATTTCATTGTACCCTGCACAGATTCTAGACGCCCTGTGCCAGATAAAGCAAAGCAGCCCAAGGACATAACAGAGCCTCCTCCATGTTTGACAATAGGGACAGTGTTCTTTTCTTGATATGCTTCATTTTTCCGTCTCTGAACATAGAGCTGATGTGCCTTGCCAAAAAGTTCCATTTTTATCTCATCTGTCTATAGGACATTCACCCAGAAGGTTTGTGGCTTGTCAACATGTAGTTTCACAAATTCCAATCTGGCTTTTTTATGATTATTTTTCAACAATGGTGTCCTCCTTGGTCGTCTCCCATGAAGTCCACTTTGGCTCATACAGTGACGGAAGGTGCGATCTGACACTGATGTTCCTTGAGCTTGGAGTTCACCTTTAATCTGTTTAGAAGTTTTTCTGGGCTCTTTTGTTACCATTCATATTATCTGTCTCTTTGATTTGTTATCAATTTTCCTCCTGCAGCCACGTCCAGGGAGGTTGGCTATAGTCCCATGGATCTTACATTTCTGAATAATATGTGCAACTGTAGTCACAGGAACATCAAGCTGCTTGAAGATGGTCTTATAACTTTTACCTTTAACATGTTTGTCTATAATTTTCTTTCTAATCTCCTGAGACAACTCTTTCCTTCACTTCCTCTGGTCCATGTTGAGTGTGATACACACCATGTCACCAAACAGCACAGTGAGTATCTGTAGACCTATATACAGGCCCACTCACTGATTCCAAGACTGTAGACACCTGTGATGCTGGTTAGTGAACACACCGTGATTTAACACGTCCCTTTTGTCACATTATTTTCAGGGGTACCATCATTTCTGTCCAGGCCTATTTCATGAGTTTTATTTTTTTTTAAATTCTGTGGAAGCAAGGATGAAAAGCAATGTCTGTCTTTCATTTGTTCATCTTCATAGATTTTTTTTATTATTACTTTTGTCAGATTCTAGTTATTTCTGTGACCATTGTGTTTTTTTTTGTCATTAAACGAGGGGTACCAACAATTTTGCCCACATGTGTATATTAAGAGGATAGCAATTTTGATGGGAGTGCTTCTTTTAAACTAAATATATTTAACCCCTTTCTGCCAGCTGACAGAATGGTGCTTCAGCTGGCAGTATCCCCCGCTTTGAGGTGGGCTCCGGCGGTGAGCCCACCTCAAGGCTGCTTTTTTTTTGCGTTTTCAACAGCTGACATGTGTGCGCAATGGGCGAGAGCGGAATCGCGATCCGCCTGTGCCCATTAACTAGTTAAATGCCGCTGTCAAAGTCTGACAGCGGCATTTAACATGCGCTCCCAACCGCGCGGCCGGAAGAGCTCGCACCGCTGACCCCCGTCACATGATCAGGGGTCTTCGGTGCGTCGCAATCACAACCAGAGGTCTCCTTGACACCTCTATGGTTGTTGATGGCAAATTGCTATAAGCGCCACCCTGTGGTCGGCGCTCATAGCAAGCCTGCAATTCTGCTGCATAGAGGTGATCTGTGCATCACCTCTATGTAGCAGAGGTGATCGAGTAGTGCATGCTTCTAGCCTCCCATGGAGGCTATTGAGGCATGGCAAAATTGAAAAAAGAAAGTGTTTAAAAATATAAAAAAATAAATAAAAAAAATATAAAAGTTCAAATCACCATCCTTTCGCCCCAATCAAAATAAAAAAAACCAAACTTATACATATTTGGTATCGCCGGGTTCAGAATCGGCCGATCAATAAAAAAAAAAAAGGATTAACCTGATCGCTAAACGGTGTAGCAAGAAAAAAAAATCAAAATGCCAAAATTACATTTTTTTGGTCGCTGCGACATTGCATTAAAATGTAATAACGGGCGATCAAAAGAACGTATCTGCACCAAGATGGTATCATTAAAAACAGTCAGCTCGGCACGCAAAAAATAAGCCCTCACCCGACCCCAGATCACGAAAAATGGAGACGCTACCGTTATTGGAAAATTGCGCCAAATTTATTTATTTTTTTTAGCAAACTTTAGAATTTTTTTTACCACTTAGATAAAAGAGAACCTAGACACTCATAATGACGTGGAGAATCAAAATGGCAGGTTAGTTTTTGAATTTAGTGAACCTAGCAAAAAAGGCAAACAAAAAACAAGTGTAGGATTGCACTTTTTTTGCAATTTCATCACACTTGGATTTTTTTTTCCCGTTTTGTTACACGACATGGTAAAACCAATGGTATCGTTCAAAAGTACAACTCGTCCCACAAAAAATAAGTCCCCACATGGCCATATTGACGAAATAATAAAAAAAATTATGGCTCTGGAAAGAAAGGGAGCGAAAAACTAAAAAAGCTCCGGAGGTGAAGGGGTTTAGTATTCACATCCGCATCAATGAGGAAAGCATCTAAGGTAGCAACTAGCTGTCATCACTGCATCAATATTCACAGTCATTTGTTATGCATATGTTTATTTTGTAGAATAAATATTCTAAATACTGCAAAGCAAAAGTGCTCATTGTGAGATGTGCTCATCTTCTGTGCTCCTGAAGCTGTTAATTCCATTAGTGCTGCACTCGTGTTATTTTTACTTCATTGGCATCCTGAATCACCAGCTTGGATGACATTCAGATCCTAATTATTGCATGCATACATTTCACCTATTGTATACTGTAGCAGCACATGTACAACGTTACCTAGGGAACAGCTCTAAAGGATGTTACTTTTCCCCAGCATATATTAGACTAAGGGGTGTTTATCTTCTATTATACTAGCAATGCACAAAACACAAAATGCCATCTGTTAATATCTGCCCAAATAAGTTTATGAAGGATAATAATTTCTGACATATGTAAGGCCTTGTTCAAATTGTATTTTTATGATGCATGTGGGTTTATGCCTAAATCCTCCTAAAAATGGCTGGTGACCCCCTGACAGCAGTGACAGAGTTCTAGGGAGCTCTGTTCGTGTTTTCTTTTCTCTGAAAGCGTCATCATTGTGGTCTGAAAAGTTTCTTTGCCCGTCTGAAAACAGACACTTTCAGTTAGGGCTCCTTCTCACTTGCGAGCAACTCGGATGAGTCTCGCATGGTTAAAACCCGGCTCTGCACCCTTCACTCAGATCGGAGCGTGTGGCCGCAGAGGAATACATGCAGCCGCAAACTCCGCTCCTCTGTGCCGGCAGCAGCGCCGGGGTATTGCCGTGCGAGACTCATCCGAGTCTCGCACAAGTGAGAAGGAGCCCTTAAAGCAATCCTGTCAGCAGGATTTCGCTAAGTAAACTACCGGCATTGTCAGTTTGGCAGTGGTGAACTGATTAAAATGATACCTAGGGTGAAGAAATCCATCTTGTGGCTTTTGTGTAATCATTGTTAGAAGTTTTCGGTTAATGAGATGCCCGTGCTCTGGGGCAGGACTGTAGGCAGAGCCTTATCTTTCTGCTCTAAGCCAGAGAAACCAAGGAGAGACCTGCCCACAGGCCGCCTCCAAGAACAAACATGTTCCTCATCATAGAGACTAAGAGAGAGACAGACTGTTTGTGCTTTGGGGTGGCCTGTTGGGTCTTTCCTTGGTTTCTCTGGCTTAGAGCAGAAAGCTAAGACTGCCTACAGTCCAGCTCCGAAGCACACACATCTCATTAACTGAAAACTTCTAACACGGATTACACAAGACGGATTTCTTTACCCCGGGTATCATTTTAATTGGTTTAACAGCGCCAACCTGACAGTGTCAGTAGTTTACTTAGCAAAATCCTTCTAATAGGTTCGCTTTCAAAAACACAAAAGAAGATAATTTGCAATCCAATTGTGTAATTGCAGTTGATTGCCCTGTTGTGCGCTTGTCTGAATTCTGTTTTTAGGGGGATTTAGAAGCAACCCCGAATGTACTAAAGAAATGCAGTGTAAATAGGGCCTAAGATTTTCATCTTCCATCTGATCAACTGAAAAATATAGTAAGTCAACATAAAGATAAAAAAAGTCTATGCCAGCTGGCTTACTGAAAATAGACGTCTGGATAATTAAGGTTAAATGCTGTGTCATCACAGTGGGCGAGGAGCCACGGCGCTTTTCCAGAGCCTTTGTGGTACCAGTAATGTGGAAGCTCCTTAAATTTCCAATGAGATGACAGACCTGAGTGGGTACTTACTTTTTTTGTGGATTGAGTAGAATGTTTTATTGTGAACATTTTACATAACATTTTGGATCACAATTATCCCGTAATCTATTTACTCTCTTAGCATTTTTCGTGTTTTGCTGCCTCACATCCTGGAATTTCATTTTTTTTTTTTGAGGGTTTGCATCAGTTCATGTAAAGAACATGCCTACAACTGTGAACATTTGGTTTTCTTTTTATTGTGAAGCAAACAACAAATATTACAAAATAACTGAAAACTTCAGTGTGCATCTCTATTCACCCCCTAAAGTCAGTACTTTGTAGAGCCTCCTTTTGTGGCAATTACAGCTGAAAGTCGCTTTGGATCAGTCTATGAGCTTTCCACTGGGAATTTTGCCCATTCCTCAAGGAAAAACTGCTCCAGCTCCTTAAGTTAGATGGTTTCCTCTGGTGAACAGCAATCTTCAAGTCTGAGCACAGATTTTCAATTGGATTAACGTCTAGGCTTTGACTAGGCCACTCCAGAACATTTACGCGTTTCCCCTTTAACCACTTGAGTGTTGCTTTAGCAGTATGCTTTGGGTCATTGTCTTGTTGGAAGGTGAACCTCCGTCCCAGTCTCAAATCACTGACAGACAAACAGGTTTGGCTCAAGAATATCCCTATATTTCCCACCATTCATCTTCCCCTCAACTCTGACCATTTTTCCTGTCCCTGCTGCCGAAAAACAACCTCATAGCATGAGGCTGCCACCACCATGCCTCACTATGGGATGGTGTTATTGGGTTGATAAGCTGTGTTGGTTTGGCACCAGACAAAGTTTACTTTGGTTGCCAAAAAGTTCAATTTTGGTCTCATCTGACAACATTACCTTCCTCTATACATTTTGGGAGTCTCCACATGTCTTTTGGCAAAATCAAAACAAGCATTACAATTTTTGTGTGTAAGTAAAGGCTTTTTTCTGCCCAGTCTTCCATAAAGGCCACCTCTATGGAGTTTGGTCATATGGACAGGTACTACAGTCTCTGCTTGGGAACTCTACAGCTCCATCAGGGTTACCTTTGGTCTCTGTGCTGCCTCTCTGATTAATTCCCTCCTTGCCCACGCTGAGAGTTTTGATGGGCCTACTAAGGCTTTCAGGTTGCTGTAGGAAGCTGCCAGATATATAGTTGTGCTCAAAAGTTTACATACCCAGGCAGAATTTTTGCTTTCTTGGCCTTTTTTCAGAGAATATGAGTGATAACACCAAAACTTTTTCTCCACTCATGGTTAGTGGTTGGGTGAAGCCATTTATTGCCAAACTACTGTGTTTTCTCTTTTAAAAAGATAATGACAACCCAAAACATCCAAATGATCTCGATCAAAAGTTTACATACGCCATTTCTTTGTACCGTGTATTGCCCCTTCTAACATCAACGACAGCTTGAAGTCTTTAGTGGTAGTTGTGGATGAGGTTCTTTATTTTCTCACATGGTAAAGCTGCCCACTCTTCTTGGCAAAATGCCTCTAGTTCCTGTAAGTTCCTCGGCTGTCTAGCATGAACTGTGCACTTGAGATTTCCCCAGAGTGGCTCAATGATATTGAGGTCAGGAAACTGAGATGGCCACTCCAGAACCTTCATTTTGTTCTGCTCTAGCCAATGACAGGTCGACTTAGCCTTGTGTTTTGGATCACTCATGTTGGAACGTCCAAGTACGTCCCATGTGCAGCTTCCGGGCTGATGATTGCAAATGCCACACAGTATCTTGGCTACAATATGCAAAACAACACAGAGACAAGCCTCAAAACTTCCGGAACAAGGTAATTTGGAATGATGAGACCAAAATTGAACTTTTTGGCCACAACCATAGACGCTACATTTGGAGATAGGCCTTGTTGACCTATGATGAAAGGAACACCATTCCTACTGTAAAGCACGGAGGTGGATAGCTGATGTTTTGGGGACGTGTGAGCTACGAAGGCACGGGAAACTTAGTCAAAGTTGAAGGAAAGATGAATGCAGCACGTTATCAGCAAATACTGGAAATAAATTTGCAATCATCAGCCCGGAAGCTGAAAATAACAAAAGGAATGTACTAAACCTGTGTCACGGAAATGTCTCAGAGGTTAGCAGAGGGAAGGTACTCATTATGAAAACAGAAAGAACTAGAGCAAGCTGTACCTTCCAGGTCTGACAAGTGACAAAAACACCAATGCAGCTTTTTATTAGATCATGGTTACACCCACATATCTCCCCCTTGGTGAGCTCATATGAGAGCTGGTTGTGCGATGTGCTAGGTCTTTTAGAAGATTATGAGATACCCAACTTTCAGCATATCTTCGCTCCTGGAAGTCCCAGGAAGGTGATATCATGGTCACATTTCCTATCATGATTTTACCTTTCTATAGAGATGAAGCATGGAAAGGATAGCATCATCCATCTGGCCGATATAAAGTTGGAGGTGTTAGAATGGCGTTGCGGTGATGTGAGTGAATACGCTATGTTCGTCCCTTCGCTACAGCGCAAAAAATCTCTCTCTTAGAATCATCATCACTGACCATTAGCTCCAGAAAGTCAGAGATGCTGCCTCTGTTCAAAGGAGTTTTTTGACTCAGAAGTGTACGTCTTCGCCTCAGAGTATTTGAATCCTAGCCTTTTTGGCTATATGACAAAGTCACTGGGAAAGTGCTGGAGGGGAGATTCACTGAGTTTCACTGAGGCTATTAGCTTCTGTGATTTAAAACTCAGAGGTTTGATCCAGCACACTATGCGTTGAGAGGGGTTAATCGGCCATTTTAAGGGCTGGGTTTTGTGGACAACCATAGAGCAGGTTGGAGGTTGTCCACCTTAGGCTGGTTTCACACTTGCGTTTTGATCTGCAGCGTTTTTTTAAAAAAACGCATGTGGTGAAAAAACGCATGTAAACGCGGCAAAACGCCGCGTTTAGACGCATGCGTTTTTGCATGCAGAAAAAAAAAGCGCGGCGTTTTGCCACGTTTACATGCATTTTTTCATGCGTTTGCGTTTTTTAAATGCATGCTGATAAGTGTGTGACAGCTGCCAATCATCAAAATCAACTAGAAAACCAACTATAAATAGAAATAGCTAGGGTTAGGGTTATGGATAGGGTTAGGGTTAGGATCCCTAGGGTTAGGGGTAGCTTTTTATTAGAATGTCCTGGTCACCAGGTCACTGATAAGCCACCCCCCACCATCAAGGTGATAAAGGGATCCAAACCCTAACCCTAACCCTAACCCTGACAAGCCACCCCCCACCATCAAGGTGATAAAGGGATCCAAACCCTAACCCTAACCCTGACAAGCCACCCCCCACCATCAAGGTGATAAAGGGATCCTAACCCTACCCCTAGGGATCTATAGGAATTGGCTATTATGTTGACCTGGTGACCAGGACATTCTTCTAATAAAAAGCTTTGTTCAATGTGGACACCCCAAGATATACGGTATTGCTATAGAGTACTAAAAATATAAGCTCGTAGAGTATTGACTGTCATATAGGGTTAGGGTTTGTATCCCTTTATCACCTTGATGGTGGGGGTGGCTTGTCAGGGTTAGGGTTAGGGTTTTCTTGTTTTTTGTGGTTAGGGTTTTCTTGTTTTTTCTTGTGTTTTTCTATAAAAACGCATGCGTTTTTAACGCAAGCAAATGCATGTGCTTAAAAACGCATGCGTTTACATAGACAGCAATGCATTTTTTTGCCGCGAATAAACACATGCGTTTTTTTGCGGCAAAAAAACGCCGCTAGAAATTACTACAGGTTGCATTTCTGCAACTAAACGCACGCGTCAAAAAACGCATGCGTTGCCGAAAACGCGTCAAAACGCATGCACAAAAACGCATGCGTTTTTAATGTTAAGTATAGATAAAAAAAGCATGCGTTGTTTAGCGCTAAAACGCAGCGTCCAAAAACGCAAGTGTGAAACCAGCCTTATCTCTACTCCAAAGTGCGATCTGGGGTTTAAATAGTAGGCCTCCTAAGGCATTAAGTGTTCAATGAGTCTGGAGAAGCTAACTCCAGAGAAGTGTTTGTACTACCCTGAAGTGTGTGGTTTTATTTTGCTAATCTTGAAAACAGGGAAAGTGTGGGCAACGTTCCCAGGAAATACGTGTGAATGCTACATGGGGTACTGCATGTGCTGGGTGAAGGCGGCCACAAGCCAGCAAACAACGTCAGGCAAAACAAAATAGAGGACCTGATTGAACATGACCATGATTTAGACATACAGTGGGTACAGAAAGTATTCATACCCCTTTACATTTTTCACTCTTTGTTTCATTGCAGCCATTTGGTAAATTCAAAAAAGTTCATTTTTTCTCATTATTGTACACTCTGCACCCCATCCTGACTAAAAAAAAACAAATTCAGTAATTTTTGCAAATTTATAAAAACAGAAAAACTGAAATATCACATGGTCCTAAGTATTCAGACCCTTTGCTCAGTATTGAGTAGAAGAACCCTCTCGAGCTAGTTCAGCCATGAGTCTTCTTGGGAATGATGCAACAAGTTTTCCACACCTGGATTTGGGGATCCTCTGCCATTCTTCCTTGCAGATCCTCTCCAGTTCCATCAGGTTGGATGGTGAACGTTGGTGGACAGCCATTTTCAGGTCTCCCCAGAGATGCTCAATTGGGTTTAGGTCAAGGCTCTGGCTGGGCCAGTCAAGAATGGTCACAGAGTTGTTCTGAAGCCACTCCATTGTCATTTTAGCTGTGTGCTTAGGGTCACTGTCTTGTTGGAAGGCGAACCTTCGGCCAAGTCTTAGGTCCAGAGCACTCTGGAAGAGGTTTTCATACAGGATATCTCTGTACTTGGCCACATTCATATTTCCTTCAATGATAACCAGTCGTCCTTTCCCTGCAGCTGAAAAACACCCCCATAGCATGAGGCTGCCACCTCCATGTTTTACTGTTGGGATTGTATTGGGCAGGTGATGAGCAGTGCCTGGTTTTCTCCACACATACCGCTTAGAATTATCACCAAAAAGGTCTATCTTCGTCTCATCAGACCAGAGAGTCTTATTTCTCATAATCTGGGAGTCCTTGTGTTTTTTAACAAACTCTATGTGGGCTTTCACGTCAGGCCACTCTGCCATAAAGGCCTGACTGGTGGAGGGCTGCAGTGACAGTTGACTTTGTGGAACTTTCTCCCATCTCCCTACTGCATCTCTGGAGCTCAGCCACAGTGATTTTGGGGTTCTTTACCTCTCTCACCAAGGTTCTTCTCCCATTATTGCTCAGTTTGGCTGGACAGACAGGTCTAGGAAGACTTCTGGTGGTCCCAAACTTCTTCCATTTAAGGAATATGGAGGCCACTGTGCTCTTAGGAACCATGAGTAGTGCAGAAATTCTTTTGCAACCTTGGCCAGATCTGTGCCTTGCCACATTTCTGTCTTTGAGCTCCTTGGCCAGTTCCTTTGATCTCATGATTCTCATTTGCTCTGACATGCACTGTGAGCTGTGAGGTCTTAGGGTACTGTCACACAGTCACACTTTGGACGCTACGACGGCACGATCCGTGACGTCGCAGCGTTGTATGAGTATCGCTCCAGCGTCGTAGACTGCGGTCACACGTTGCAATCACGGCGCTGGAGCGATGCCGAAGTCCCCGGGTAAACATCGGGTTACTAAGCGCAGGGCCGCGCTTAGTAACCCGATGTTTACCCTGGTTACCAGCGTAAACGTAAAAAAAAACAAACACTACATACTTACATTCCGGTGTCTGTCCCCCGGCGTTCTGCTTCTCTCCACTGTGTAAGCAGCAGAGCCGGAAAGCACAGCGGTGACGTCACCGCGTCACCGCTGTGCTCGCTTTCCGGCCGGCAGGCGCTCACAGTGCAGAGAAGCTGAGACGCCGGGGGACAGACACCGGAATGTGAGTATGTACTGTTTGTTTTTTTTACGTTTACGCTGGTAACCAGGGTAAACATCGGGTTACTAAGCGCGGCCCTGCGCTTAGTTACCCGATGTTTACCCTGGTTACAAGCGAACACATCGCTGGATCGCTGTCACACACAACGATCCAGCGATGTCAGCGGGTGATCAAGCGACGAAAGAAAGTTCCAAACGATCTGCTATGACGTACGATTCTCAGCAGGGTCCCTGATCGCTGCTGCGTGTCAGACACAGCGATATCGTATGGATATCGCTGGAACGTCACGGATCGTACCGTCGTAGCGATCAAAGTGTGACTGTGTGACAGTACCCTTATATAGACAGGTGTGTGCCTTTCCAAATCAAGTCCTATCAGTTTAATTACACACAGCAGGACTCCAATGAAGGAGTAGAACCATCTCAAGTAGGATCACAAAAAATGAACTTTTTTGAATTTACCAAATGGCTGCAATTAAACAAAGAGTAAGGCTGGTTTCACATTTGCGTCTGTGCGTGCAGCGTTTGATCCGCATACATCCACATGCGTGATGCGTATATATATTTAACATGGTGTACACATGCGTTGTTTCGCGGTGTGTGGCTCGGGGCGGCGAACGCAACATGTTGCATTTTTGGAAGCGTCAAATATGCGCATGAGGATGAGTATGTTAAAAAAACGCATTACAGTCTATGGAAACGCATGTGTACGGATGTCCTTGCGTACGCATGAGTTCAATGCACTTGCGTACTTCGGATTGCGCATGTCGTGGAACTGATTGAGACATGCCCTCCTGGAAATATTGAACGCATTTGCATAAAAAATGCATACAAACGCATGCACACCCAACTTTTTTGCCGTCATGCGTAAGCAGATGCGGATAAATAAAAGCTGCGTAAACATGCGTTTTGGCATGCATTTGCGTATGCAGATGCGCTGCGCACATACGCAAATGTGAACTTAGCCTAAAAAAGTTAAAGGGGTCTGAATACTTTCCGTACCCACTGTATGTCTCTATTGTGAGGGCACTGGACATTTTGCCATCAACTGTCCTAATAAAAGGACCATAGCCTTCACAAATGTGAGGACTGAAAGCGATTTAGACCTCTTTGAACGGCCAGACCCAGTTCTGCAGACCATCTCGTACGTAATGCAAGATTAAGGCAAAGAGCAGTCACCATCATCTTATTTTGTCGTTCCCACAAAGGTCATAATTGGGAGCCAAAAAATACAATGCTCTGCCATGTTAGATTTTGGAGCAGGAGGGAATTTCATGGACTTACAAGTTGCACTTGACAATAGCATTGCAAGTAGGACTAAATCCATGCCCATTGATATGGAAACGGTGGATATATCACCTTTATCGTCATGAAGCAGTTAGTTTTCATCTTATTTCATCTCCAAAATTTCCAGTTATTCTAGGAATTCCCTGATTTTCAATTCATAACCCATCTATCAACTGGGCATCAGGGACCATTACCTTTCCTTCTGAGCACTGTAAGAACAAATTCTGCTTTCAAACAAATTCATATTTCTGAGATTTCTCATCAGAGTGATGATAAACTACTGCCTCAGTACCAGCAGGTCAGTGAGGTCTGCATTAAGAAGAAAGTCTATCAACTGAGTCCTCATTGTCCTTATGACCCATTGAATTACTTCCTGGCGCGTCCATTCTATTTGGACAAATTTACAATCTTTCTGAGCCAGAATTAAAAGTATTAAAGGAATACCTAGACAAAAATTTAGAGAAAGGCCTTATTCAACCTTCTTTGCCAGCTGGAGCACTCTTGTTTTTTTGTAGAAAAGAAGGACTCAACTCTGTAGCCATGTATTGATTATAGAGAAATCAATAAAATCACCATTAGGAATCGATACCCACTCCCCTAGTTGCTGGAGAAACTGCGTTCTGCCAGACTTTTACCATACTCGATCTGTGATGGGCTTATAATCTCATATGAATCCGCTTGGGAGATGAGTGGAAATCCCCCTTTAGAACTACTGTAGATAAGGACATTTTGAATATCTGGTTATGCCTTTCGGCCTTAGCAACGCCCCTGCCACCGTTAAGCACTTTACCAATGATGTTTTCCGAGATTTTTTGGATCAATTTGTTATTGTTATCGCTATGACATTTTTAGATTTTCAGATACCCTGGAGGATCATCGCAGACATGTCTATTTAGTCCTGGAACGTCTACTAGAAACCATCTCTATATTAAACTCAAAAAATGTGAATTTGAACAAACCAGAACTCAATTTCTGGGATATATCATCTCCCCAGAAGGTCTGAGCATGGATCCCAGTAAGATCAGAGCGGTACTTGACGGGCCTACCCCAAGAAATGTAAAAGACGTTCAGCGCTTTATAGGATTTGCAAATTTCTATAGAAGATTCAATAAAAACTTTTCAAAAATAATCTTACCAATTACTTCACTCACAAAGAAAACAAGTGTTTTTTTGGTCTCCAGAAGCACAAATGGCGTTTGACAAACTAAGGACACTTTTTACTTCCACACCATTATTTGTCCATCCAAACCCTGAACTGCCGTTTTTGTTGAAGTAGATGCCTCAGACTCTGTAGTGGGAGCCGTTTTTTCACAGCGAGTTGGGGACAAAATGCAGCTTCATCCATGTGCATTTCTTTCTCATACCACGTCAGCTGCAGACAAGAACTATGACATAAGGAATAAGGAACTGTCAGCCATTAACCCCTTTCTGCCAGCTGACGGAATAGTATGTCAGCTGGCAAAACCCCCGCTTTGAGGTGGGCTCTGGCTCTTTTGTACAGCTGACATGTGTGCGTAATGAGCGCGAGCGGAATCGCGATCAGACCGCGCCCATTAACTAGTTAAATGCCGCTGTCAAACGCTGACAGCGGCATTTAACCAGCGCTCACGGCCGCGCGGCCGGAGGTGTTCACACCGCTGACCCCCGTCACATGATTGGGGGTCATCGGTGCATTGCCATAACAACCACAGAGCTCCTTGAGACCTCTATGGTTGTTGATGGCTGATTGCTTTGAGCGCCACCCTGTGGTCGGCATTCAAAGCAACCCTGCATTTCTGCTACATAGAGGTGATCTGTGCTTCACCTCTATGTAGCAGAGGCGATCGTGTAGTGCATGCTTCTAGCATGCCAAAATTAAAAAAATATATATATATATGTTCAAATCACCCCACTTTCACCACAATGAAAATAAAACAATAAAAAAAAACCCCAAACCTACACATATTTGGTATCGCCGCGTTCAGAATCACCCGATCTATCAATAAAAACAAAGGATTAACCTGATCGCTAAATGGCGTAGCGAGAAAAAAAATCAAAAACGCCAAAATTATGTTTTTTTGGTCTCCGCAACATTGCATTAAAATGCAATAATGGGCGATCAAAATAATGTATCTGCACCAAAATGGTATCATTAAAAACGCCAGCTCGGCACACAAAAAATAAGCCCTCACCCGACCCCAGATCTCGAAAATTGGAGACGCTACAGGTATGGGAAAATGGCGCAATATTTTTTTTTTTTTTTTTTTAGCAAACTTTGGAATTTTTTATACCACTTAGATAAAAGAGAACCTAGACATGTTTGGTGTCTATGAACTCGTAATGACCTGGAAAATCATAATGGAGGTTAGTTTTAGCATTTGGTGAACCTAGCAAAAAAGGCAAAACAGAAAACAAGTGTGAGATTGCACTTTTTTTGCAATTTCACCGCACTTGGATTTTTTTTTCCCGTTTTCTGCTACACGGCATGGTAAAACCAATGGTATCGTTCAAAAGTACATCTGGTCTCGCAAAAAAATAAGCCCTCACATGGCCATACTGACAGAAAAATATAAAAAAGTTATGGCTCTGGGAAGGAGGGGAGCGAAAAACGAAAAAAGCTCAGGGGGTGAAGGGGTTAAAGTTGCCTTCTCTGAATGGAGACATCTTTTGGAATCATCCGGTGACTGTTCTTACTGACCACAAAAATTCAGAATTTATCCGCACAGCTAAGAGGTTATCTGCAAGACAAGTACGTTGGGCCTTATTTTTCTCCAGGTTTAATTTTATAATTTCTTATCAGCCTGGTTCAAGAAATGGCAAGGCTGATCCTCTGTCCAGGATTTTTGTTGAACCTGGACTGCAGAAGAGGTCTAGCACTGACTATACCATTCTACATCCAAAACACTTTTTGGGAATACTGGACTCCAAAGAATATTTGACGAAAATTAAAGAGGGATACCAAACTGACTTCTTTCTTAAAGGGAACCTGTCACTCCGTTTTTTCCGTATGAGATAAAAATACTGTTAAATAGGGCCTGAGCTGTGCATTACAATAGTGTATTTTGTGGACCCCGATTCCCCACCTATGCTGCCGAAATACGTTACCAAAGTCGCCGTTTTCGCCTGTCAATCAGGCTGGTCTGGTCAGATGGGCGTGGTGACATCGCTGTTTCTTCCCCCAGATCTTGCTTAGTTTTCCGTTGGTGGTGTAGTGGTTTGCGCATGCCCAAGTCCCGAATCCACTGCACAGGGGAGGGAAAAGAGCGCGATCTGCGCTATTCCCCTTGTGATCGGTGGGGGCGGCCATCTTCCTGTGGCCGCGCGTGCGCAGATGGAGCGCTCTGCTGCCCGGGGCTTCAGGAAAATGGCTGCGGGATGCCGCGCGTGCGCAGATGGAGATCACGGCGGCCATTTTCCTGAAGCCGAGATGCGAACTCCGCGGCGGCCATTTTCCTGAAGCAGAGTTCGCATCTCGGCTTCAGGAAAATGGCCGCCGTGATCTCCATCTGCGCACGCGCGGCATCCTGCGGCCATTTTCCTGAAGCCCCGGGCAGCAGAGCGCTCCATCTGCGCACGCGCGGCCACAGGAAGATGGCCGCCCCCACCAATCACCAGGGGAATAGCGCAGATCGCGCTCTTTTCCCTCCCCTGTGCAGTGGATTCGGGACTTGGGCATGCGCAAACCACTACGCCACCAACGGAAAACTAAGCAAGATCTGGGGGAAGAAACAGCGATGTCACCACGCCCATCTGACCAGACCAGCCTGATTGACAGGCGAAAACGGCGACTTTGGTAACGTATTTCGGCAGCATAGGTGGGGAATCGGGGTCCACAAAATACACTATTGTAATGCACAGCTCAGGCCCTATTTAACAGTATTTTTATCTCATACGGAAAAAACGGGGTGACCATTCTTATAAAGACATTGATCTTTCCTTTAAGGAGGGATTTTGGATGGAGAACCACTAAATATATGTCTCCGAATCTGCTTGACTTGAAGTCCTCAAACGTGTCCATGATTCTAAACTTATAGGACACCCTGGAGTAATGAAAACGCAAGAACTACTACTGCATTCTTTTTGGTGGCCTAATTGTAGGAAGGATGTGAGAAAAAATGTTTCTTCCTGTTTAACAAACGCACGGAAAAAGACGCCACAATCTTCTCCTCTAGGACTTCTTCAGCCTCTTCTAGTTCCATCTAGGCCTTGGGGATCAATCTGAATTGATTTTACCTTCCTCCCTCAAAAGAAATGACTTATCCTTGTTGTGGTGGATCGGCTCCCAAAGATGGCCCATTTTATTCCGACTAAAGGAATAACTACCGCTGAACATACCACAGAATTAGTGGTCAAAGAGGATCTCAATTTGCAGACACTGTTTCGGGGTACTGCCCCTCGTCAGTGCAAATTGAGATTCTGGTTTGGCTATTACCCTAAGTCATCTGACAAGGCTCGTTAAAGGGTCGACATTGACTGTTAGGATTGCTACTTTCAATAGGTGGCACTAGAGTTCTAGTCCTCTTCCTTTCTGAAGAGACAATTTGCATATTTCCCAGAGGAGCACTGCGGCTTTAAGACTCCTCACCTCGACATGCTTATCATGTCACTCTCTGCAAGGAGAAACGATACCTCTTGGATCCCGGTCAGACGCCTCTCAATCAGCCAAACCAAACCAGATCTCCACTTTGCACTGACGAGGGGCAGTACCCCGAAACACAGTGTCTGCAAATTGAGATTCTGGTTTGGCTATTATCCTAAGTTATGTGACAAGGCTCGTTAAAGGGTCGACATTGACTGTTAGGATTGCTACTTTCAATAGGTGGCACTAGAGTTCTAGTCCTCTTCCTTTCTGAAGAGACAATTTGCATATTTCCCAGAGGAGCACTGCGGCTTTAAGACTCCTCACCTCGACATGCTTATCATGTCATTCTCTGCAAGGAGAAACGATACCTCTTGGATCCCGGTCAGACGCCTCTCAATCAGCCAAACCAAACCAGATCTCCACTTTGCACTGACGAGGGGCAGTACCCCGAAACACAGTGTCTGCAAATTGAGATTCTGGTTTGGCTATTATCCTAAGTTATGTGACAAGGCTCGTTAAAGGGTCGACATTGACTGTTAGGATTGCTACTTCCAATAAGTGGCACTAGAGTTCTAGTCCTCTTCCTCTCTGAAGAGACAATTTGCAAACAGACTTACAGAAAGCAAAAAAAAAACTAACGGAGACGTTACAAAAGGCACAAGAAGATTATAAAGAAACAGAAGATAAACGTTGCAAAGCTCCTCCTACCCTTCAGGTTGGTGACAAGGTTTGGCTTTCTACCAAAAATACAAAAAAGACAAAATTTCTGCACAAATTAACCCAGTTGCTTCCCGTTTAAAACTTCCTAGCTGCCTGAAAATTCACCCTGTGTTTCTTGTATCCTTACTCCAGCTATTCAATGAGAACCCTTTTCCATGAATAACTCAGCCACCTTCTCCACCAGAAAAAGTCCATGGTGAAGAAGAGTACATCGTGGATGAAATTCTGGACTCTAGAAAATTTAAAGGGAGACTATGGACCAGAAGATAATTCATGGGAGCCAGAGGGCAACGTCCATGCACCCAGGCTTACAAGAGCTTTTCATCTAAGACATCCAGATAAGCCAGTGCCTGAGATGTCCAGAGACCATCCTGGAAGGAGGGGAGTACTGTCAGGATTCGAACCTAGCAGCTCTTGTGCACCAGTCGGCAGCTCTTCCTTCTGAGCTATTCAGCTCACCAAACAGTTCCGTGCTTATCCAAATACTTAAAGGGAACCTGTCACCCCTAAAATCGAAGGTGAGCTAAGCCCACCAGCATCACGGGCTTATCTACAGCATTCTGTAATGCTGTAGATAAGCCCCGATGTATCCTGAAAGATGATGCTGTCATATACCGACCACCGGGCTCAGCCACTGCCTTCATTGACCAATTCTCCACCTGGCTTCTTCACTTTCTCTCTGCTGACATCCCCACCATCATAATGAGTGACTTTAATATCCCTACTGACACCAGCCAGCCAGCAGCCTCCAAGCTCCTGGCCCTTACTTCATCCTTTGGACTTACTCAGTGGTCCTCCACAGCCATCCACACAGACGGACATACACTAGACCTCATCTTCACCCGCCTCTGTTCCTTATATAATCTCACAACCTCTCCCTTCCCCCTATCTGACTACCATCTCCTCACCTTCTCATCCTTGCCCTCCTCACCCACCCCCCATGTCCAGCCACTACCATATCCTCGCAGAAACCTCAAACACCTAGACATTCACAGACTCTCAGACTCTCTTCTACCCCTGTCCTCCATATCTTCACTCCACGACACGGACAGCGCCACCGCTTTCTATAACTCCACCCTCACATCAGCCATAGACTCAGTCGCCCCTCTCATGCATGGCAAAGTGCGACAAATCAATAGGCAACCCTGGCACAACAATCTCACCAAAAAACTTTGACAAGCATCCAGGGTCACGGAGTGGCATTGGAAGAAAACACGCCTGCCAGACGACTTCACTGCTTTCAAACAAGCTACACTTGCCTTCAAACTAGCCCTCACCTCTGCTAAACAGACCTATTTCACAAACCTTGTATCTTCATTATCTTACAACTCAAAACAAATGTTTAGGATATTTAACTCTCTCCTCCGCCTACCACTGCCAACCCCAACTCCCCTCATCTCCTCTGAGGACTTTGCCACCTACTTCAAAAACAAGATCGACCAAACAAGGCAAACCTTTACTGTTCCATCACTTCAACCATTCCATATACCAGACCTCTGCCCTTCACTTATAACCTCCCTCTCCAACATCACTGAAAGAGAGCTTTCTCACCTCCTTTCCAAATCACACCTCACCACCTGTGCACTTGACCCCATCCCGTCCCACCTGCTCCCCAACTTCACTAACATGCTCATTCCAGCCCTAACCCATCTCTTCAACCTATCGCTATCTTCTGGTACCGTCCCCTCTGCCTTCAAACATGCCACCATCACACCCATCCTCAAAAAAACTAACCTTGACCCAACTGCTATGCCCAGCTATTGCCCCATATCACTGCTCCCGTTTGCTTCAAAACTCCTTGAGCAGCATGTCCAAGCTCAACTTTCCTCCCACCTCATCTAACTCTCTCCTTGACAGCCTCCAATCTGGCTTCCACCACTCCACCGAAACTGCCCTGACCAAAATTACTAATGACTTACAGCCAATGCTAACAGACAGTTCTCCATCCTCCTCCTTCTCGACCTGTCCTCTGCCTTCGACACAGTCGACCACTGACTACTGCTACAGATTCTTTCTTCACTTGGCATCAAAGACCTTGCCCTGTCCTGGATTGCCTCATACCTTTCCGATTACACATTTAAAGTTTCTCGCTCCCACACTACCGCCTCATCCCACCCTCTCCCTGTTGGAGTCCCTCAAGGCTCTGTCATGGGGCCCCTACTTTTTTTCCATCTATACCCATGGTCTAGGACAACTCAAAGTTCCATGGCTTTCAGTACCACCTGTATGCAGACGACACGCAGATCTACCTCTCTGGCCCAGATGTCACCTCTCTGCTGTCCTGAATCCCGGAGTGTCTAGCAGCCATATCCTCCTTCACCTCTCGCTTCCTAAAACTCAACGTAGACATAACTAAACTCATCATTTTTCTCCCCATCTCGCGTATCCCTCTACCTGATCTATCTATTATAAACGGCATCACGCTCTCTAATGCACCTGAAATCCGCTGCCTCGGGGTAACTCTCAACTCAGTCCTGTCTTTCAAACCGCACGTCCAAACTCTTGCCACCTCCTGTCGCCTCCAATTCAAAAATATTGCCAGAATCCATCCCTCCCTCAGCCCACAATCTACTAAAACTCCTGTGCATGCCCCCATCATCTCCTGCCTCGAATACTGCAACGCCCTCCTCTGTGGCCTCCCCGCTGACTCTCTTGCACCACTCCAGTCTGTCCTCAACTCTGCTGCCCGGCTAATCCACCTCTCTCCTCACTACTCCCCTGGTTCTCCACTCTGCAAATCCCACCACTGGCTCCCAATTCCCCAACGAATCCTGTTCAAAATACTAACATTTATCTACAAAGCCATCCACAACCTGTCCCCTCCCTAAATCTCTGAACTAATCTCCCAATATCTTGCCTCAAGTAATCTTCGATCCTCCCAAGACCTGCTACTCTCTTCCACACTTATTCGTTCCTCACACAACCGCCTCCAAGATTTCTCCCGAATATCCCCCATCCCCTGGAATTCCACGCCTCAAAAAGTCCGATTATCCACAACCCTCGGATCCTTCAGACGGAACCTGAAAACCCATCTCTTCAGGAAAGCCTACAGCCTGCAATAGCCATTCTGCCACCTAACCACCACCACCCGAGCTGCTGTACCCTCGACCTTCTGCCTCTTCCCCATTATCCCGTAGAATGTAAGTCCGCAAAGACAAGGTTCTCTCCCCTCTGTACCAGTCTGTCATTGTAAATTTGTTTACTGTAAACGATATCTATAACCCTGTAAGTAACCCCTTTCTCATGTACAGCACCATGGAATTAATGGTGCTATATAAATAAATAATAATAATGTGACAAAATCACTGGCAAAGTGCTGGAGAGGAGATACATTTCACTGAGGCTATTAGCGTCTGTGATTTAAAACCCAAAAGTTTGCTCCAGCACACTATATTTGAGAGGGGTTAATTGGCAATTTTAAGGGCAGGGTTTTTGTGGACAACCATAGACCAGGTGGGAGGTTGTCCACCTTATCTCTACCCCAGAGTGTGATCTGAGGTTTAGATAGTCAGCCTCCTGAGGCATTCAGTGTGTCTGGAGAGGCTAACTCCAGAGAAGTGTTTGTGCTATCCTGAACCGTGTGTTTTTTTTTTGCTAACCCTGAGAACAGGGGGAAGTGCAGGCAGCATTCCCAGAAAACTCGCGTGAATGCTACAAGAGGTACTGCATGCCCTGGGTGATGGCGGCGACAAGCCACCAAACCACGTCAGGCAAAATGGAGGACCTGTGTTTTTTTGCTAACCCTGAGCGTGCGGACCCCTGCTACCACAAGGACTATGCTTTGTGCTACCACTTTGTTTAGCTCTCCTGTTTTTGCCCAAAGGGCCATGTTTATTTTTACTTCATCATGGTTTATGCCGCATGTATAATAAACCAGTGAAGATCTTAAATAGAGTGTGTTCCCGTGTCTACCTCAAAGTACAGCTGAGGGAGCCGATTTACCACAGTTGGTTTTCATCAGATTCCTTGTTGTTATTATCTGTTCATGACAGGAGGCCCTACTTCAATGAAGGTTGAAGTGTCACCTATTTCTCACTTCCCCAGTTATAATTAAAGGGGTAGTCCGGTCCAAATCAAGTCTGCAGTCAATCTGTTTGATTGCAGACTTGCAGCGCATGTGGGGAATCGCCAGTTTCTGAGCCAGGAACAGAGGGTATGTATGCATTATACATACTACAAGCCAGAGCCCAACTAGAGAGCGTGGCCTTACTCCATAGAGGTGTATGAAAGTGAGGCCACACCCACTGGCAGGAAGTATGTATAATTCATACATACTCTCCGATCCCGGCTCAGACACTGGTGATTCCTCGGAATGCACAGTGTGTGCACTGAGGGGATTCATAAGTCTGCAAACAGATTGACTTTAAACTTATCGATTTGGACCAGAAAACCCCTTTAATCATATATGTCCAATGTGAGAATATGTCCTCTCCCTGGAGATGTCTTTATGGATTTTACAATTTGTCTGTACAACAATTGTCATGTAAGAAAAGTGTATGTCTACTAAGGGCACAGAGTGATGGTAACCCCTTCTCTTTGAAGAAGAGCAGTACATCTGTGAATTCTTTGTACTTCTGACCTGTTGCGGCACCATAAAGTTTTGAAGCCATCAGTTTGACAAGAAAAAAAATTCTTGGTCTCATCATTACAGAGTATAGAGTCCCACTAGTTTTCATATTATTCAGCATCAGACATGGCAGATTAACCCCTTAGTGACAGAGCCAATTTGGTACTTAATGACCGAGCCAATTTTTACAATTCTGACCAGTCACTTTATGAGGTTATAGTTCTGGAACGCTTCAACGAATCCCACTGATTCGGAGTTTGTTTTTTCAAGACATATTGTACTACATGTTAGTGGTAAAATGTCTTCGATATGACTTGCGTTTATTTACGAAGAAAACGGAAATTTGGCAAAAATTTTGAAAATTTTGCAATTTTTAAACTTTTAATTTTTGTGACCTTAAATCAGAGAGTCATATAGTACAAAATAGTTAGTAAATAACATTTGCCACATGTCTACTTTACATCAGCACAATTTTGGAAACATAATTTTTTTTTTTTGTTAGGACGTTATAAGGGTTAAAAGTTGACCAGCGAGTTCTCATTTTTCCAGCAAAATTTACAAAACCATTTTTTTAGGGACCCTCTGACATTTGAAGTGAGTTTGGGGGTCAATATAACAGAATATACCAAAAAGTGACACCATTCTAAATACTGCACCCCTCGAGGTGCGCAAAACCACATTCAAGAAGTTTATTGACCCTTCAAGTGCTTTACAAAAAAAAACTAAAGCAATGTGGAAGGAAATAATGAACATTTTACTTCTTTTTTTTCACAAAAAAATTACTTTGGAACCAATTTTTTTTATTTTCACAAGGGTATCCAGTGAAAATGGACCACAAAATATGTTGTGCAATTTCTCCCAAGTACGCCAATACCCCGTATGTGGGGGAAAGCCACTGTTGGCCACATGGCAGGACTCAGAAGGGAGGGAGCACTGTTTGACTTTTTGAACGCAAAATTGGCTGGAATCAATGGCGGGCGCCATGTCGCGTTTAGAGACCCCCTGATGTACCTGAACAGTGGAAACCCCCCAATTCTAACTCCAAACCTATCACAGCAATGAATTCCAACCCTAACCCCAAAACCACAACCCTAACCCCAACCCTAGCACCAACCCTAGCTCTAACACCAATCCTAGCCCCGACCCTGACCCTAACGGAAAAATGGAAATAAATACTTTATTAGACTTACTTTTTTAAAAATGTTGATCACTGTGATAAGGTTTATCACAGTGATCAAAATGAAACAATAGGAGAAAATGCCTATTGTTGCTGGGTGCCGGCCGGCAGATCTCTGCGGGCGCACTGCCATTTTCTTCCTGAAAGATGCCAAGGGTTGGGGGACATGGCAGGTACTGCGGGATGTTTGGGGGACCCCATTTCTATCTTATCTGATGTGCTAGATCATATCAGAAAAGAGAGAAATAAATAGGAAATTGGATTTTTTTTTGTGGTCGCCATTATTGCGTGAATAACGGTGATCGCAACACTGGGGTCTGTAAAACCCGACCTGAATCACGTTCTCTGGCGTCTCACCTACCCCCGGTAGCTGAGAACCTGGAAATTTCCAGACACTGGGGGGCACTATCCACTTAATTCTCAGCGGCATTAAAAAGAGATGCTGAGGCATAAGTACCCTTAACTGCAGCCGGTGGTTTATTGGGGTTAAAGGAGGATTTTTTGTGAATATGATTTAGAAAAATACTATCAATCTCAAGGTTACAAGTCCATTTCCAGATATGTTGGTGTTCTTTTGTCCATGGTGTGCAACATAATCAAGGAGTTTACAACCCATAGCACTGGAGTTAAATCTCCTTGATTGTGGACAGCAGAGAAAAATTGATGAAAGGTTGCAATGCACGATGGCAGATAAGCAGCCCCAGTCAAGTTCCAAAGGAATTCAAGCTGTCCTGCAGGCTCAGCGTGCACCAGTGTAAGCGCAAACTCTCCGGCGATATTTGAATGAATAGAGACCCAGGAGGACCCCACTGCTGACACACAGACATGACAAAGCTAGACTGCAATTTGCCTAAATCCTTCTGGGAAAGCGTCTTGTGGACAGATGATACCAAGATAAAGATTTCTAGTAAAGCACATCATTCTACTGTTTACCAAAAACTAAATGAGGCCTACAAAGAAAAATAACAGTACCTACAGTCAAATATGGTGGAGGTTCAAAGATGTTTTTTGGTTGTTTTGCTGCCTCTGGCACTAAGTGGCTTGACTCTGCAAGGTATCATGAAATCTGAAGATTACCAACGGATTTTAGGTCGCAATGTAGTGCCAGAAAGCTGGGTTTGTGTCTTAGGTCATGGGTCTTCCAGCAGGACAATGACCCCCCAACAGACTTTAAGAAGTTCCCAGAAATAGATAGAAAGTGCTGAAGTGGCCAGCAATGAGTCCAGATCTAAATCCCATTGAACACCTGTGGAGGGAGTACTTAACCTATTCGCGACCTGCGCCATAATAGTACAGCGCAGGTCTCTTCTCTCCCTTTGATGTGGGCTCAGGCGGTGAGCCCACATCTTTTCCGGCACATGTCAGCTGTTTTGAACAGCTGGTCATCGATGGGTTGGCATCACAACTAGAGGTTTCCTGGAGACCTCTAAGATTGTCACTGCCGGCTTGCTGTGAGCGCCACCCGGTGGTCGGTGCTCATAGGAAGTGAGGAATTCCACTACATACAGGTGATCTGATCATCGCCTGTATGTAGCAGAGCTGATCGGGTTATGGCAGCTTCCAGTCTCCAATGGAGACTATTGAAACATGGAAAAATAAAAAAATGTTTTAAAAAATATAAAAAAAATATATAAAAGTTTAAATCACGCCCCATTCAAAATAAATCAATAAATTAAAAAAAAATCAGACATACACATATTTGGTGTAGCAGAGTTCAGAATCACGCGATCTATCAATAAAAAAAAGGAATAACCTGATCGCTAAACGGCTTAACGGCTCCAGAATTACGATTTTTTTAGTCGCCACTATATTGCATTAACGGGCGATCATAAGATCGTATCTGCACGAAAATGGTATCCATAAAAACGTCAGCTTGGTACGCAAAAAATAAGCCCTCACCCAACCTGAGATCACGAAAAATGGAGACGCTACGGGTCTCGGAAAATGTCGCAATTTTTTTTTTTGTTGTTTACAAACTTTGGATTTTTTTTTCACCACTTAAATAAAAAAGAACCTAGACATGCTTGGTGTCTATGAACCCGTAATGACCTGGTGAATCATAATGACAGGTCAGGTTTAGCACTTAGTGAACATGGTATAAAAAATGTAAAATATTTGTGGAATTGCACTTTTTTTTGCAATTTCACCGCACTTGGAATTTTTTTCCCCATTTTTAAGTACACAATATTGTAAAACCGATGGTGTGTTCAAAAGTACAACTTGTCCTGCAAAAAACAAGCCCTAACATGGCCATATTAATGGAAAAATAAAAAGATTATGGCTGTGGGAAGAAGGGGAGCGAAACTGGAACGCAAAAACAAAAAAGGGCAAGATCTCAAAGGGGTTAAAATTGCTGTTGGGAGAAGGCACCCTTCAAATATAAGAGACCTGGAGCAGTTTGCAAAATGAGAATGGTCCATAATTCCAGTTGAGAGGTGTAAAAAGCTTGTTGATGGTTATGGGAAGCGATTGATTGAAGTTATTAAGTTGAGGGTGCCAACAATTTTGTCCAGACCATTTCTGGAGTTGTGTGTGAAATTATGTCGAATTTACCTCTTTTTTCGCTGTTTTTTTGTGTTTTTCCAATACACAAGAAGGAAATAAAAGTGTATAACGAAAAGTTTGTAATTGCAGTTTTCTGTGAGAAATACTTCATTTTCTGGAACAAATTTCAAGGGTGCCAACACTCGAATCTATAACTCTTTGTGTGTGCATATCATTTGTACACAGGAAAAAAATGGTAATACTCCAGACGTGGGATAATGTAAAAACTGTGGTCTTTATTTACCCATGTATGTGTAACGTTTCAGCTCTTCAAACCATGAACGCTTCTCAAGACATGAATGAGGATCACAGTTTGCTGTATGTACAGTTAGGTCCATATATATTTGGACAGAGACAACATTTTTCTAATTTTGGTTCTAGACATTACCACAATGAATTTTAAACTCCTAAACCCTTCATCCAATTTTAATGTGGATACCCTCAAATGAAAGCTGAAAGTCTGAACTTCAACTGCATCTGAGTCGTTTTGTTTAAAATTCATTGTGGTAATGTCTAGAACCAAAATTAGAATAATGTGGTCTCTGTCCAAATATATATGGACCTAACTGTATGTGGAGGATACTGGGTAGGTACGCTGAGGCTTGCACCCATTTGCCACATCAGTTTTTTGTTTTTTTTTATCTCTACCAGCTTTGCACATCTAGGAGGCTGAAATATTTGCCCATTTTTATTTGCAAACTAGCTCTAGCTCAGTGAGATTTGATGGTGAGCGTCTGAACAGCAATTTCAAGTCTTGCCACAGATTCTCAGTGGGATTCAGGTCTGGACTTTGACTGGGCCATTCACACACATGAATATGCTTTCATCTAAAACACTTTATACCTCTTGCAATATGTTTAGTGTCATTGTACTGCTGAAAAGTGAACCTAGGCCCCAGTCTCAAATCTTTTGCAGCCTCTACATTTGTCCTGTATTTCATACCAATCATCTTCCCATCAACTCTGACCAGATTCCCTGTCCCTGCTGAAGAAACGTATGCCTACACCATGATGCCACCACCATATATGAGGGTGGGGATGTTATCAGGGTGATGTGCAGTATTTGTTTTCTGCAACACAGAGTTTTGTATTTAATCCAAAAAGTTCTACTTTGGTCTCATTTGACCAGAGCACCTTCTTCCACATGTTAGTTGTGTCCCCTACATGGCTTTTTTTGCAAACTGTAAACAGGACTTCTCATGGCTTGCTTTCAAAAATGCCTTTCTCCTAAAACACTCTTGTAAAAAGGCCAGATTTCTGGAGTATACAACTTATAGCCGTCTTGTCGACAGATTCTCCCAACTAAGCTGTGGATCTCTGTAGCTCCTTCAGAGTGACCAGTCTGTTGGCTGCTTCTCTAATTAGTGCTCTACTTGCTTGGGATGTCAGTTTAGGTGGAAGGCATGTGCCATGCTACATCCATTTTTGGATGATGAATTGAATTTTCTCCATGAAATGTTCAAAGCCTGTGCTATTTTTATTTTTTTAATAACCTAACTCTGCTATAACGTTCTCCACAACTTTCTCGCTGACCTGTCTGGTGTGTTCCTTGGCTTTCATGATGCTATTTGATCACTAATGTTTTCAAACCAAGGCTTTCTCAGAACAACTGTAGTTATCCAGAGAATAAATTTCACGGGGGAAAGGGGGGGGGGGGGGGGATTTCAATTAACTATTTATGTGACTTCTGGAGACAATTGCTCACTAAGGATTATATTAAGGGGTATCAAACTGCAGTGAGCTGAATACAAATGCATGTCCCAATTTTCAGATCTACAGTATATCTTTAACCCCTTTATGACTCAGCCTATTTTGACCTTAATGACCTGGCCGTTTTATGAGGTAATAACTCAGGAACGCTTCAACGGATCCTAGCGGTTCTGAGATTGTTTTTTCGTGACATATTGGGCTTCATGTTAGTGGTAAATTTAGGTCGATAATTTTTGTGTTTATTTGTGAAAAAAATGGAAATTTGGCGAAAATTTCGCAATTTTCAAATTTTGAATTTTTATTCTGTTAAACGAGAGAGTTATGTGACACAAAATAGTTAATAAATAACATTTCCCACATGTTTACTTTACATCAGCACAATTTTGGAAACAAAATTTTTTTTTGCTAAGAAGTTATAAGGACTAGAAGTTGACCAGCGATTTCTCATTTTTACAACGAAATTTACAAAACCATTTTTTTTTTTTTAGGAACCACCTCACATTTGAAGTCAATTTGAGGGGTCTATATGGCTGAAAATACCCAAAAGTGACACCATTCTAAAAACTGCACCCCTCAAGCTGCTCAAAACCACATTCAAGAAGTTTATTAACCCTTCAGGTGCTTCACAGCAGCAGAAGCAACATGGAAGTAAAAAATGAACATTTAACTTTTTAGTCACAAAAATGATCTTTTAGCAACAATTTTTTTTTATTTTCCCAAGGGTAAAAGAAGGAACTGGACCCCAAAAGTTATTGTACAATTTGTCCTGAGTACGCCAATACCCCATATGTGGGGAGGAACCACTGTTTGGGCGCACGACAGGGCTCGGAAGGGAAGGAGCGCCATTTGACTTTTTGTTTGAAAAATTGGCTCCAATCTTTAGCGGACACCATGTCGCGTTTGGAGAGCCCCTGTGTGCCTAAACATTGGAGCTCGCCCACAAGTGACCCCATTTTGGAAACTAACCCTCCCCAAGGAGCTTATCTAGATGCATAGTGAGCACTTTGAACCCCCAGGTGCTTCCCAAATTGATCTGTAAAAATGAAAAAGTACTTCTTTTTTTTTTTCACTAAAAAATTCTTTTAGCCTCAATTTTTTCATTTTCACATGGGCAACAGGATAAAATGGATCCTAAAATGTGTTGGGCAATTTCTCCTGAGTACACCGATACCTCATATGTGGTCACAAATCACTGTTTGTGCAAACGGCAAGGCTCGGAAGGGAAGGAGCGCCATTTGACTTTTTGAATGAAAAATTAGCTCCAATCGTTAGCGGACACCATGTCGCGTTTGGAGAGCCTCTGTGTGCCTAAACATTGGAGATCCCTCACAAGTGACTCCATTTTAGAAACTAGACCCCCCAAGGAACTTATCTAGCTGGATAGTGAGCACTTTGAACCCCCAGGTGCTTCACAAATTGATCCGTAAAAATGAAAAACTACCTTTATTTCACAAAAAAAATTTTAGCCTCAATTTGTTCATTTCCACATGGGCAACAGGATAAAAGGGATCCTAAAATTTATTGGGCAATTTCTCCTGAGTACACTGATACCTCACATGTGGGGGTAAACCACTGGGCACACGGCAGGACTCGGAAGGGAAGGAGCGCCATTTAACTTTTTGAATGAAAAATTAGCTCCAATCATTAGCGGACACCATGTCGCGTTTGGAGAGCCCCTGTGTGCCTAAACAGTAGAAACCCCCCACAAGTGACCCCATTTTGGAAACTAGAGCCCCCAAGGAACTTATCTAGATGTGTGGTGAGCACTTTGATCCCCAAACTGCTTCACAGAAATTTATAACGCAGAGCCGTGAAAATAAAAAATCTTTTTTTTTTTTCCACAAAAATAAGTTTTTAGCCCCCCATTTTTTTATTTTCCCAAGGGTAACAGGAGAAATTAGACCCCCAAAGTTGTTGTGCAAATTTTCCTGAGTACGGCGATAACCCATATGTTTGGGTAAACCACTGTTTGGGCGCACGTTGGGGCTCGGAAGGGAGGGAGCACCATTTGACTTTTTGAACGCAACATTGGCTGAAAATCAATGGTGGCGCCATGTCGCGCTTGGAGACCCCTGATGTGCCTAAACAGTGGAAACCCGTCAATTCTAACTCCAACACTAGCCCCAACACACCCCTAACCCTAACCACAACACACCTCGAACCCTAATCTTAACCCTATTTCCAACCCTAACCCTAATTCCAACCCTACTCCTAAGGCTATGTGCCCACGCTGCGGATTCGTGTGAGGATTTATCCGCACAGTTTTTGAAAAATCCGCAGGTAAAGCGCACTGCGTTTTTCCTGCGGATTTACCACGGATTTCCAGTGCTTTTTGTGCGGATTTCACCTGCAGATTCCTATTGAGGAACAGGTGTAAAACGCTGCGGAATCCGCACAAAGAATTGAGTGCAGAAAATACAACGCAACATTTCCACGTGGTATTTTCCGCATCATGGGCACAGCGGATTCGGTTTTACATAGGTTTACATGGTACTGTAAACGTGATAGTAAACTGCTACGAATCTGCAGTGGCCAATCCATTTTGGAAGATGGCGGCGCCCATGGAGCAGACGGACGGACACTGGGAGGGACACCGGAGGTCGGTAAGTATGAGGGGGGGGGGGGAAAATCGGACAGCGGGGGGGGAGATCAGATTGCGGGGGGAGCGGACAGGA
This sequence comes from Ranitomeya variabilis, assembly GCF_051348905.1. Taxonomy (NCBI): domain Eukaryota; kingdom Metazoa; phylum Chordata; class Amphibia; order Anura; family Dendrobatidae; genus Ranitomeya; species Ranitomeya variabilis. The sequence continues at coordinate 658,468,064 of NC_135234.1, forward strand.
GGAGCGGAGGACAGCAGATGACAGGACAGAGGGCGGTGGGGAGATCGATGGCGGGGGGCAGATCGCGATCTCCAGCCATGGCTAATGCTATTGCAGCATCGGCCATGGCTGGATTGTAATATTTCACCAATTTTCATTGGTGAAATATTACTATCGCTTTGATTGAAAGTGAAACGTCACTGTCAACAGCCAATCAGAGCGATCATAGCCACAGGGGGGGCGAAGCCACCCCCCCCCTGGGCTCAAGTACCACTCCCCCTGTCCCTGCAGGTCGGGTGAAATTACAGTTAACCCTTTCACCCGGCCTGCAGGAGCGCGATCCGACCATGACGCATATGCTGCATCACAGGTCGGATTGGCACAGGTTTTCATGACACATACGCTGCGTCAAAGGTCGGGAAGGGGTTAAAATAATTAAAAAACCTGTAATGCTGGCGTACCTGAATGGTTCCCCTTCTTCCCCTCTGCAATGACTGAGATATGCTCACTGCCACTTGGCGGCTTTCCCTGCCACGGCTCCCAGGTCTCAGTGCCCGCGCTTATGGTGCAGGTCTCCCGGCAATGCGCTTAGGGAGCACGCAGTCCCCGTTTCTTAAAGGGGCAGCACGAGTGCTTCACAATGTCGCCAGGTTATAGCTGGGAGGTACTGGATATTTAAGGCACCCTCCCCCATAGGGAGGTGCCTGAGCAACTTCAGTACCAAGTGTGTCTTCAGCTTACTAGCTAGTTATCAACTTCCTGACACTGAATTCGTTTTGTGACCCAGTACCTGAGTATATCCCCTATCCCTGAATCCTCCCTACTAACCATAACCTGAACCAGTACAGTCTGGACCCGAACCTGATCTTAAACCGTTCTGTCAGAACCAGCACCAGTGTCATCTGAACACAACCAGTGTCCAAACTACTAGTGATTCAGATCCTGTCCTGCCTGACACTCCAAGTCTGTACCTCCATCCCTGACATCTGGGGTCAGTTGCTGCAGTTCCAGGAACTGCCCTGGAGTGCTACCTGGCGGCTACTTGGGATCAAGCCTAACCTCCCCATCGGAGGCTCTAGTAAAGACCAGGTAGCCGCTCAGTTACGCACAGCCAGGGTAAGTCCAGTTCGTGGTGCAGTGGGTCCACACCCACCAGCGTGACAAAACCACATATCATTTCCTTTACATTTCACAAATACTACTTTGTGTTTGTATATCACATAAAGCACATTTAAAGTTTGTGGGTGTAACGTGAGACAATGTGGAAAGGTTCACCATGGGATATGAAACATTTTTCAATGCACTGTATGTATGTATAAATAAAGCATAAGAATGTTTTAAAATTAAGGGAGAAGTGACATCAAGCCAACTTAGTAATGGAGGTGTCAATATGACACCCATCCTTACTAATCCTATAGATGTTAAAGGGTTAAATAAACACACAGCCAGAATAAAGTATTTTAATTTAATAAAACACTAAACACATTTTTCCCATCTTTATTGTACGCCTAATTCTGGCGACGCACTCGATCTCCTGCAAAAAAAGTAAATAAAATAAACCATCACAAATACTCCCTGGTCCGACGTAGTCCATTTAGTAATAACTGTCCCACAACGATCTCCCTAATAGAGCTGTAACATCAGGATATGTGACCGCTCTACAGGGCCTCCAGTGACACACTGACAGGAGACAACGGCTCCTGCAGTGTTATCATTGAGGGTTCAATGGAGTTCATGTTCTCACTTTTTCGGCACTGCTGTGTGACAATTTTCTCACACAGCGTTGCCGGTGACAGCATGAACTCCAGTGACCTCCGACGGCGGAGTGATCCACTGCAAGAGGATACCTGCCATCAGTGTATCACCGAAGCCCCTGGAGAGCGGTCGCATCTGCCGATGTGACAGCTCTACACGGGAGATCGTCGTGGGACACTTGTTAATAAATGGATTACATCGGAACAGGAAGTATACTGTTGGTTTATTATTTTATTTTTTACAGGTGATAAAGGGTATCAGGGAGTAGCTGTATAGCCGGATGGGACTAGTAGTCCCATCGGATGATGCCTGCCTACATACAGACCCGCACACACACACACCCGCACATCTGCTCCGCACACACAGTCTCTGCCCACATACTCTTCCTCCTCCCAATCTGCAGCGTTTCTAGCAGGCAACTCCGCAGCAAAACCGCAAATCTTTTTAAACCTGTGGTTTTGCTACAGATTTGCCTGACTCCATGGTAGTCAAGGGTTCAGAAACGCTGCCGATCCGCAAAAAGAATTGACATGCTGAGGAAAATACAACTCTGCAAATCTGTGCGTATTTTTCCGCAGCATGTGCACACCAATTCTCAATTTCCCATTGACTAACATTGGTGGTGCACTACACTGCTGATTTGATGCAATTCCACGCGTCCAAAGACGCTGCGGAAACGCCTCAAAATCCGCAATGTGCGCACATAGCCTTAGAATTGCTGCAATCCTACAGGGTTTACGTTTCTTCTGCAGAAGAGCCGGCCACAAATTAGACTTGTGCAGTCATTTAAATTTGCTGTTCTTTGTGCCTAGTGCTTCACCTTCCTGAGAAAAATAATGATGAATTAACAAACAAGAGACATTGAGGAGTCCAAAAAAGATAGATTGCCTGATCCTCTGGACCCCATACACTACTCCAGCTCTCAAAATCTTGACGGTATCTCTTGGAGGCTTGTACAACAAGGATATCAGGAACTACTGATATGCAATTGCAAGATTTTCCTGATAGCCTACTCCATAATATTGTCAAAATATTCAGACCATAGTACATCTGGCTACGCTCATGTGTTCCTGTCTTGCAAAGTTAGTGATATTAGGATCTAAATGGCTTTGCAGAGAGGTCGATAATAGTTGCTTACTCTGGCATATCAGGCATGTAACTTGTACTGTTGGGGGGCAACACATGTCTGCAAATTAAGATTCTGGTTTGGCTTTTAACCCAAGTCATGTGGCAAAGAACCTTCAGAATTTGAAGAATGTTTGTGTGGTAGAATGGGCTAAAAACACACCTGAGCAATGCATGCGACTAGCTTCTGCATACAGGAGGTAAGTTGATGCAGTCATGACCAACAAAGGCTTTTGTAGGAAGTATTAAATAAATTTCATTAAGCGTGTTCAATACTTTTTCGCTGTGTCATTTCTCATTATTACACATAAGTTAATTTATTGACAGTTATCGTTTTATTTCTTTGCCTGCATGGATTGGATGGGTTGTTACCAGCATCTGGTGAGAATTTCATGCCAATAGCATTTTTAAAAATATATTAACTTAGAAACTTACTAATTTAACACACTGCATCTATATGCAACCCTTCAAATCCACGCACATTTTAATTTCTGTTTTCGTTCTCTTTTTAATCTTTGTAGAATGCTTGTCAATGAAGGTTAGACTTATGGGAGAAGTTATGAGGAGTTGTCCACTGTGTTTTCATGTATGTTCTTATGTACACCCAGGGCTGCCACTAGGAATTTCGGGGCCCCATACTGGCAAAATTTTGGGGGCCCTCTTGAGACTCTGCCCAGGCTCCACACCAGCCCCCCCTCCACCCCTCGAACTGTCCATGGTCCCACCACTCTGTCTTGGAAAAACTCCACTTCTCACCAATCACACATTAAGGGTACCGTCACACAGTGCCATTTTCATCGCTACGACGGTACGATTCGTGACGTTCTAGCGATATCGTTACGATATCGCAGTGTCTGACACGCAGCAGCGATCAGGGACCCTGCTGAGAATCGTACGTCGTAGCAGATCGTATGGAACTTTCTTTCGTCGCTTGATCACCCGCTGACATCGCTGGATCGTTGTGTGTGACAGCGATCCAGCGATGTGTTCGCTTGTAACCAGGGTAAACATCGGGTAACTAAGCGCAGGGCCGCGCTTAGTAACCCGATGTTTACCCTGGTTACCAGCGTAAACGTAAAAAAAACAAACAGTACATACTCACATTCCGGTGTCTGTCCTCCGGCGTCTCAGCTTCTCTGCACTGTGAGCGCCGGCCAGCCGGAAAGCGAGCACAGCGGTGACGCGGTGACGTCACCGCTGTGCTTTCCGGCTATGGCGCTTACACAGTGGAGAGAAGCAGAACGCCGGGGGACAGACACCGGAATGTGAGTATGTACTGTTTGTTTTTTTTACGTTTACGCTGGTAACCAGGGTAAACATCGGGTTACTAAGCGCAGCCCTGTGCTTAGTAACCTGATGTTTACCCTGGTTACCCGGGGACTTCGGCATCGCTCCAGCGCCGTGATTGCACAGTGTGACCGCAGTCTACGACGCTGGAGCGATAATCATACGACGCTGCGACGTCACGAATCGTGCCGTCGTAGCGATCAAAATTGCACTGTGAGACAGTACCCTAACAGTTCCCATTACCAGATCACACATAGCCAGCAGCTTTTGTTTTGGCCAAAAGATTTTTTAAGACGCCATCACAACAAGGTAGACCCTTTTGGCCGAGCACTACTCTACACTAACCTATTAACAATTTGTTAAAATATCCAATGCAATTTAGGTATTTTTAAAATGACAAGGGACAAATACCACCGTACCATGAACAGACACCATATTACAACCACATACAGACCTATGATACCACATACAAGGAACAAAGACCGCCACATCATGTCCAGACCACATATTACCACCACAGTGACCGAAGAATACCACATACAAGGAATAAACACCACCACACCATGACCAGACCACATATTACCACCATATAGTGACCAAATAATAGCACACACAAGGAACAAATACCGCCACACCATGGCCGGACAACATATCACCACCACATAGAGACTGAATACAATACTCATCATTAATAAAACAAAAGCCACAATACTAATTTATCTATATAATTGTCTAAGGGGTGCTTCCGTCTGTCTGTTGCGGAAATCCCACGTTGCTGATTGGTCACGGCCGGCCGGGACCAATCAGCGACAGGCTTAGTCCGGCCGCGAATTGGCCCCTCCCTACTCTCCTCAAGTCAGTGCCCCCTCCCTACTCCCCTCCAGTCAGTGCCAGTGTGTCGCCCCATCCCGGACCAACTTTTTACTATTAATGCTGCCTATGCAGCATCAATAGTAAAAAGATATAATGTTAAAAATAGTAAAAAAAATAAAAAATTGTGCTATTCTCACGTTCAGTCGTCCACCGATGCGTGCGAGACCGCTAAGTCATCTGGGTAATTTCGTAATGCATCACTGGGAATGGAAGCTGGCGGTAGCATCGCGGGCATCGGGACAGCTTCGGTGGATGCTGGAGGGTGAGTATATAACTATTTTTTATTTTAATTTTTTTTTTTTAACAGGGATATGGTGCCCACACTGCTATATACTGCGTGGGCTGTGTTATATACTGTGTGGGCTGTGTTATATACTGCGTGGGCTGTGTTATATACTGCCTGGCTGCTATATACTACATGGGCTGTGTTATATATTATGTGGGCTATGCTATATATTACGTGGGCTGTGTTATATACTACATGGCTGCTATATACTACGTGGCTGTGCTATATACTACGTGGCTGTGCTATATACTACGTGGCTGTGCTATATACTACGTGGCTGTCTGTGTTACGTGGGCTGTGCTATATACTATGTGGCTGCTATATACTATGTGGCTGTGCTATATACTACATGGCTGTGCTAAGCGCGACGTACATACATACATACATACATACATACATACATACATATTCTAGAATACCCGATGCGTTAGAATCGGGCAACCATCTAGTATCACTATAAGTGCCATTATACACAGGAGATCTGTACTTGGTATGCAGTGTCTGTGTACAGGTATTACAGTGATCACCGGTGACATTATACACAGGAGCTCTGTATATAGTGTCAGTGTACAGGTAATACAGTGATCACCAGTGACATTATACACACGAGAACTGTATATATTGTACAGGTAATACAGTGATCAATGACATTATACACAGGAGCTCTGTATATAGTGTCAGTGTAAAGGTAATACAGTGATCACTGGTGACATTGTACACAGGACCGCTGTATATAGTATACAGTGTATAGTGTCAGTGTAGAGGTAACACAATGACTCACCAGTGATGTCTCTAGGTGAAGTCCTTCATCTTTGCTTTTCATTTTCATCCAGCACAGACCTCCATCACTTCTTCCAGCCAGCTCTCGTCTCTACAGGAAATAACAGTTATCTAGAGCTCTGCTTGCAAAACACATTACTTATTTTTTTCCCAAACTCTAAACTACATCAGATGAAGAAAAAAAAAGGTGACAGTGTCGCTGTGCACAGTAACAGGACCACCTCCCTCATTTAAAACAGTACCCTAAAAAAATAAAATAAATGCATCACTGCAGTAATAATGTCCCTTAATTAGCCTCTATGGTAATAATATCCCCCATCCTGGCCCCCGTGTGTCTCATTCCTGGCTCCAGCCATGTCTTCAATCCTGCCTCATCTGTCCCTTGATCCTGCCCCATCTGTCCCATGATCCTGCCCCATCTGTCTCCATTCTGCCCCCTGTCTCCATTCTGCCCCCTGTCTCCATTCTGCCCCCTGTCTCCATACTGCCCTCTGTGTCTCCACCCTGCCCCCCGTGTCTCCATCCTGCTCCTTTTCTCCATTCTGTGCTGGGCAGGAGGGAGACACATAGTCCATGTGTCTCCATCCTGCTGGTGAAACACATTGCGGCTTGCCGCTTTTAATAATAATAATAATAATAATAAATAAATAAAAAATCTCTCCTTACCTGGTCGCGCTCCAGAAGCGAAGATCCCTCCTGGCCAGTAGCGTAGCTACCGGGGGGGCAGAGGGGGCCATCGCCCCGGGCCCCGTGCTCTGAGGGGGCCCACCGGGAGCTACGCTACTGTAACTGCATCGGCGCGCGCAACACGCCGATGCAGTTACATTCTGCGGCAGAGCAGGGAAAATCGATCTCCCTGCTCTGCCACTATGGGGCCCCTGAGCAGGTGGGGGGGCCCAGTGCCAGCAGTGGGCCCCCCGCCCGTCATCGCATGGTGAGCTGTATCCGCATCTAGCTGCACTCCTCCCATCGTCTCCCACATGTCTGACAGCAGGCGCGATGACGTCACCGCCCAGCGCCCGCTGTCAGATGAGCGGGAGCAGGAAGCACCGCTGGAACAAGTTGTTAGAGAGGTGAGTATTCACTGTGTTTTTATGGGGGTTGCCTTATTCTACAGTATCTGCCTATAAGGGGGGGGGGGGGGGAGTGCTGCCTTATATACACGATCTGCCCCTGGGGGGGGGGGGCTGGGAGTGCTGCCTTATATACAGGACCTGCCTATGGGGGGGGGGGGGGGGGGAGTGCTGCCTTATATACAGGATCTGCCTATGGGGGGGGGAGTGCTGCCTTATTCTACAGTATCTGCCTATAAGGGGGGGGGGGGGGGAGTGCTGCCTTATATACAGGATATGCCTATAGGGAGGAGTACTGCCTTATTCTACAGGATCTGCCTATTGGGGGGGGGGGGGGGGAGTGCTGCCTTATATACAGGATCTGCCTATAGGCGGGAGTGCTGCCTTATTCTACAGTATTTGCCTATAGGGGGGAGTGCTGCCTTATATACAGGATCTGCCTATAGGGGGGGGGAATGCTGCTTTATTCTACAGGATCTGCCTATAGGGGGGGGAGTGCTGCCTTATATACAGGATCTGCCTATAGGGGGGAGTGCTGCCTTATATACAGGATCTGCCTATAGGGGGGTAGTTGTTGTGAATTAGACTTTTTTGGCTCCCTCTTGTGGTCACTAGTGATATGACTCTGGGATTGTCTTTCCTCAGTTTGGCACCCACCTGGGTCGTTAGTCCAGGGGTGTTGCTATATAAACTTCCTGAATTCTCAGTCTGGTGCCTGGCATCGTTGTAATCAGTTCCTTTCTGTTTGCTCCTGTCTGCTGGTCCTGGTTCTTGCAAAATTAACCCCTTAAGCCCGTATGACGTACTATACCGTCGAGGTGGGGTGGGCCTTAATTCCCGGTGACGGGATAGTACGTCATACGCGATCGGCCGCGCTCACGGGGGGAGCGTGGCCGATCGCGGCCGGGTGTCGGCTGCATATCGCAGCTGACATCCGGCACTATGTGCCAGGAGCGGTCACGGACCGCCCCCGGCACATTAACCCCCGGCACACCGCGATCAAACATGATCGCGGTGTACCGGCGGTACAGGGAAGCATCGCGCAGGGAGGGGGCTCCCTGCGTGCTTCCCTGAGACGATCGGTACAAGGTGATGTACTCACCTCGTACCGAACGTCTTCTCCCTGCAGGCCCCGGATCCAAAATGGCCGAGGGGCTGTATCCGGGTCCTGCAGGGAGCACTTCCGGGTCGGAGCAGGCTGCAGATGAAAGCTGTAGCCTGCTCCGATGAAAGTATGATCGCCGATCTGATAGAGTGCTGTGCACACTATCAGATCTGCGATCTGTGATGTCCCCCCCTGGGACAAAGTAAAAAAGTAAAAAAAAATTTCCACATGTGTAAAAAAAAAAAATAATTCCTAAATAAATAATAATAAAAAAAAAAATATTATTCCCATAAATACATTTCTTTATCTAAAAAAAACAAACAAAAACAATAAAAGTACACATATTTAGTATCGCCGCGTCCGTAACGACCCAACCTATAAAACTGGCCCACTAGTTAACCCCTTCAGTAAACACCGTAAAAAAAAAAAAAACGAGGCAAAAAACAACGCTTTATTACCATACCGCCGAACAAAAAGTGGAATAACACGCGATCAAAAAGACGGATATAAATAACCATGTTACCGCTGAAAACGTCATCTTGTCCCGCAAAAAACGAGCCGCCATACAGCATCATCAGCAAAAAAATAAAAGTTACAGTCCTCAGAATAAAGCGATGCCAAAATAATTATTTTTTTCTATAAAATAGTTTTTATCGTATAAAAGCGTCAAAACATTAAAAAATGATATAAATGAGGTATCGCTGTAATCGTACTGACCCGACGAATAAAACTGCTTTATCAATTTTACCAAGCGCAGAACGGTATAAACGCCTCTCCCAAAAGAAATTCATGAATAGCTGGTTTTTGGTTATTCTGCCTCACAAAAATCGGAATAAAAAGTGATAAAAAATGGTCACGTGTCCGAAAATGTTACCAATAAAAACGTCAACTCGTCCCGCAAGAAACAAGACCTCACATGACTCTGTGGACCAAAATGTGGAAAAATTATAGGTCTCAAAATGTGGAGACGCAAAAACTTTTTTGCTATAAAAAGCGTCTTTTAGTCTGGTTTCACACTTGCGTTTTTATCTGCATGCGTTTTTTTAAAAAACCGCATGTGTGAAAAAATGCATGTAAACGCGGTAAAACGCATGCGTTTTTATAGAAAAACACAAGAAAACAAGAAAAAAACTAAAAACCCTAACCCTACCCCTAACCCTACCCTTAACCTGAAATACGTGGCACTGAAATACGTGGCACTGAAATATACGTTTATATACGTATATACGTATATAAGTGCCACGATATTTCAGTGGCCACGTATATAAGTGCCACGTATTTAAGTGCCACGTATTTAAGTGCCACGTATTTAAGTGCCACGTATTTCAGTGCCACGTATTTCAGTGCCACGTATTTAAGTGCCACGTATTTACGTGCCACGTATTTACGTGCCACGTATTTACGTGCCACGTATTTACGTGCCACGTATTTTTCAGTGCCTGAAATACGTGGCACTGAAATACGTGGCACTGAAATATCGTGGCACTGAAATATCGTGGCACTGAAATATCGTGGCACTGAAGTATTTACGTGCCACGTATTTTTCAGTGCCTGAAATACGTGGCACTGAAATACGTGGCACTGAAATATCGTGGCACTGAAATATCGTGGCACTGAAATATCGTGGCACTTAAATACGTGGCACTTAAATACGTGGCACTTAAATACGTGGCACTTAAATACGTGGCACTTAAATACGTGGCACTTATGACTGTCAGAAAATGTTCAGTAAACGGTTAGGGGTGAGGTTAGGGGTAGGGTTTCAGGTAGAATTGGGGGGTTTCCACTGTTCAGGCACATCAGGGGCTCTCCAAACGCGACATGGCGTCCAATCTCAATTCCAGCCAATTCTGCGTTGAAAAAGTAAAACAGTGCTCCTTCCCTTCCGAGCTCTCCCGTGCGTCCAAAAAGGGGTTTACCCCAACATATGGGGTATCAGCGTACTAGGGACAAATTGAACAACAACTTCTGGGGTCCAAGTTCTCTTGTTATCCTTGGGAAAATAAAAATTTGGGGGGCTAAAAATCATTTTTGTGGGAAAAAAAATATGTTTTATTTTCACTGTAGTGAAACACTTGGGGGTTCAAAGTTCTCACAACACATCTAGATAAGTTCCTTGGGAGGTCTAGTTTCCAATATGGGGTCACTTGTGGGGGGTTTGTACTATTTGGGTACATCAGGGGCTCTGCAAATGCAACGTGACGCCTGCAGACCAATCCATTTAAGTCTGCATTCCAAATGGCGCTCCTTCCCTTCCGAGCTCTGTCATGCGCCCAAACAGTGGTTCCCCCCCACATAGGGGGTATCAGCGTACTCAGGACAAATTGGACAACAACTTTTAGGGTCCAATTTATCCTGATACCCTTGTGAAAATACAAAACTGGGGGCTAAAAAATCATTTTTGTGAAAAAAAAAATAATTTTTATTTTCACGGCTCTGCGTTATAAACTGTAGTGAAACACTTGGGGGTTCAAAGCTCTCAAAACACATCTAGATAAGTTCCTTAGGGGGTCTACTTTCCAAAATGGTGTCACTTGTGGGGGGGTTTAATGTTTAGGCACATCAGGGGCTCTCCAAACGCAACATGGCATCCCATCTTAATTCCAGTCAATTTTGCATTGAAAAGTAAAATAGCGCTTCTTCCCTTCTGAGCTCTGCTATGCGCCCAAACAATGGTTTACACCCACATATGGGGTATCGTCGTACTCAGGACAAATTGCACAACAACTTTTGTGGTCTAATTTCTTCTCTTACCCTTGGGGAAATAAAAAAATGGGGGTGAAAAGATCATTTTTGTGAAAAAATATGATTTTTTATTTTTACGGCTCTGCATTATAAACTTCTGTGAAGCACTTGTTGGTTGTTGGATCAAAGTGCTCAACACACATCTAGATAAGTTCCTTAAGGGGTCTACTTTCCAAAATGGTGTCACTCGTGGGGGGTTTCAATGTTTAGGCACATTAGGGGCTCTCCAAACGCAACATGGCGTCCCATCTCAATTCCAGTCAATTTTGCATTGAAAAGTCAAATGGCGCTCCTTCCCTTCCGAGCTCTGCCCTGCGCCCAAACAATGGTTTACACCCACATATGGGGTATCAGCGTACTCAGGACAAATTGCACAACAATTTTTGGGGTCCAATTTCTTCTCTCACCCTTGGGAAAATAAAAAATTGGGGGTGAAAAGATCATTTTTGTGAAAAAATATGATTTATTTTTACGGCTCTGCATTATAAACTTCTGTAAAGCACTTGTTGGGTCAAAGTGCTCACCACACATCTAGATAAGTTCCTTAGGGGGTCTACTTTCCAAAATGGTGTCACTTGTTAGGGGTTTCAATGTTTAGGCACATCAGGGGCTCTCCAAATGCAACATGGCGTCCCATCTCAATTCCAGTCAATTTTGAATTGAAAAGTCAAATGGCGCTCCTTTGCTTCCAAGCTCTGCCATGCGCCCAAACTGTGGTTTACCCCCACATATGGGGTATCAGCGTACTCAGGACAAATTGTACAACAACTTTTGGGGTCTATTTTCTCCTGTTACCCTTGGTAAAATAAAACAAATTGGAGCGGAAATAAATTTTGTGTGAAAAAAAGTTAAATGTTCATTTTTATTTAAACATTCCAAAAATTCCTGTGAAACACCTGAAGGGTTAATAAACTTCTTGAAAGTGGTTTTGAGTACCTTGAGGGGTGCAGTTTTTAGAATGGTGTCACACTTGGGTATTTTCTATCATATAGACCCGTCAAAATGACTTCAAATGAGATGTGGTCCCTAAAAAAAAATGGTGTTGTAAAAATGAGAAATTGCTGGTCAACTTTTAACTCGGTCACAAAAAAAAATTTTGGTTCCAAAATTGTGCTGATGTAAAGTAGACATGTGGGAAATGGTATTTATTAAGTATTTTGTGTGACATATGTCTGTGATTTAAGGGCATAAAAATTCAAAGTTGGAAAATTGCGAAATTTTCAAAATTTTCGCCAAATATTCGTTTTTTTTAAAAATAAACGCAAGTTATATCGAAGAAATTTTACCACTATCATGAAGTACAATATGTCACGAGAAAACAATGTCAGAATCGCCAAGATCCGTTGAAGCGTTCCAGAGTTATAACCTCATAAAGGGACAGTGGTCAGAATTGTAAAAATTGGCCTGGTCATTAACGTGCAAACCACCCTCGGGGCTTAAGGGGTTAAGCTAAGTCCTGCTTCTTTGTTTTTTGGTTATTTGCATTGTTTTTTTTTTTGTCCAGCTTGTACTAAATGTGATTCCTGATTTTGCTGGAAGCTCTAGGGGGCTGGTATTCTCCCCCCGGGCCGTTAGACGGTTTGGGGGTTCTTGAATATCCAGCGTGGAAATTTTGATAGGGTTTTTGCTGACCGTATAAGTCATCTTACTATATTCTGCTATTAGTCAGTGGGCCTCTCTTTGCTAAATACCTAGTTCATTCTTACGTTTGTCTTTTCTTCTTACCTCACCGTTATTATTTGTTGGGGGCTTGTATCCAACTTTTGGGGTCTTTTCTCTGGAGGCAAGAAAGGTCTATCTTTTCCCTTCTAGGGTTAGTTAGTTCTCCGGCTGGCGCGAGACGTCTAGAACCAACGTAGGCACGTTCCCCGGCTGCTGCTATTTGTGGTGCTAGGATTAGATATACGGTTAGCCCAGTTACCACTGCCCTATGAGCTGTTTTTTTGTGTTTGCAGACTTGGTATTTACTTTTGAGACCCTCTGCCATTGGGGTCATAACAGGTAGTGTTGCCTTATATACAGGATCTGCCTATAGGGGGGAGTGCTGCCTTATATACAGGATCTGCCTATAGGGGGGGAATGCTGCTTTATTCTACAGGATCTGCCTATAGGGGGGGGGGGGGGGAGTGCTGCCTTATATACAGGATCTGCCTATAGGGGGGAATGCTGCTTCATTCTACAGGATCTGCCTATAGGGGGGGGGGGGGGGAGTGCTGCCTTATATACAGGATCTGCCTATAGGGGGGTAGTGCTGCCTTATATACAGGATCTGCCTATAGGGGTAGAGTGCTGCCTTATTCTACAGTATCTGCCTATAGGGGGGAGAGCTGCCTTATATACAGGATCTGCCTATGGGGGGGGGGGGGGGGAGTGCTGCCTTATATACAGGATCTGCCTATGTGGGGGAGTGCTGCCTTATTCTACAGGATCTGCCTTTGGGGGGTGCTGCCTTATTCTACTGGATCTGCCATTGGGGGGGGTGCTGCCTTATTCTACAGGATCTGCCTATGGGGGGTGCTGCCTTATACTACAGGGTCTGCCTATAGGGGTGCTGCCTTGTGCTATATTGAGGACTATCTGGCACATTATACTATATGGAGGTTATCTATGGGGCCATCATACAGTGTGGGGATTACAGTGTTGGAGACATCAAACAGTTTGAAGGCTACTAAGGGGTCAGTATACTGTGTGGGTGGTACTATACAGTTAGGGGGCATTATACTGTGTATAGGGGAGCTGTACAGGGGGAAGACTCAGGACGTTATTAAATGTAAAGTGGGCACTTATTGTAATAGGGGAACTCAGGTTACTGTGACTATCAAAGGGGCACACAGAGGGCATTATTACTTTCTAGGGGGCAAACTGTGGGCTCTGTTTTCTATGGCACTTGCACCCGGCATTACTATATTATAGAGGGGTGCTTTAGAATTTAGAGGGTACAGAGAACCACAGAGTTGGTGCAGTAATAGGGTCACATACAGCAGCAGAGGCTCAGCATCGGGGTATCAGGTGAAGTAATAGGGACACATATGGCAGCAGCGGCTCTGTATCGGGGTATCAGGTGCAGTAATAGGGACACATGGCAGCAGCGGCTCAGTATTGGGGTATCAGGTACATTAATAGGGACACATACGGCAGCAGCGGCTCAGTATCAGAGTATCAGGTGCAGTAATAGGGACACATGGCAGCAGCGGCTCAGTATTGGGGTATCGGGGCAGTAATAGGGACACATGGCAGCAACGGCTCAGTATTGGGGTATCTGGGCAGTAATAGGGACACATACGGCAGCAGCGGCTCAGTGTCGGGGTATCAGGTGCAGTAATAGGGACACATGGCAGCAGCGGCTCAGTATTGGGGTATCAGGGGCAGTAATAGGGACACATATGGCAGCAGCGGCTCAGTGTCAGGGTATCAGGTGCAGTAATAGGGACACATGGCAGCAGCGGCTCAGTATTGGGGCATCAGGTGCAGTAATAGGGACACATACGGCAGCAGCGGCTCAGTATTGGGGTATCAGGTGCAGTAATCCATATGGCAGCAGCGGCTCAGTATTGGGGTATCAGGTGCAGTAATAGGGACACATACAGTAGTAGCGGCTCAGTATCGGGGTATCGGGGGCAGTAATAGGGACACATACGGCAGCAGCGGCTCAGTATTGGGGTATCAGGGGCAGTAATAGGGACACATACGGCAGCAGCGGCTCAGTATTGGGGTATCAGGGGCAGTAATAGGGACACATATGGCAGCAGAGGCTCAGTATTGAGGTATCAGCAGGATGAGGAGTTTGTGCAGGTTGGAAATAGATTGTGATGGCTGGAATGTGAGAAGTGAAACGTGTCTTTGTTGTTTTCTCTGCAGACGAGTTGTAGCTGGAAGAAGTTGTTATGTCGGTCTGGGCCAGATGGAAAAGACGGGAAAAGTGACGATTCCATCATAAAGAACATCAACGGTAAGTCATTATCTATAACTGTGCTGTGATCTCTTATATGTTGTGTAGGACTGGTATCTACCACTGACCATATGGCGGTAATATCCATTTTGGTCGTTATATAGAGATTATCTTCAGTAACAGCGCTGTCATCTGCTGAGGTTCTCCTCCACTATTAGGGGGCGTCATCGAGTTGTAATCAAGGTTACCTGGTTAGGGGCCCACTCAGAAGCTTCGCCCCCCCTGGACCAAAACCCTAGCTACGCCTCTGCTCCTGGCGTTTCAAGAGTGCACTCGCCGGCGAATGACAATGACGTCATATGCCAGCGCCATGCGCGATGACGTCAGCTGCCAGCCTGATTGGCTGGGCTTTAACTATTGCCCTGTCTCGGACGCAGGTTCAGTTAATGCATCTGCAGAATCCCCTCTGCCCATCGGGCCCCACGCTAGTCAGGGCAGTAATACCCTGATGGCGGCCCTGTGTACACCTCTTCATGTATTTGGATTAAAAAGGCCCAGTGCGATCAAAACTTCTTACTTTTGTATGTGGCAACCAATAAAGAAGTTCCTTGAAGAATGTCCGATGCCTTGGACTTTTTTTGACTTTTAGTGATCTGGCAATATTGTGTGGAGTTGCACTAAGACTGCACAGATCACGGAGTGATACATGCAGGGCTGTGGAGTTGGTAAGGCTTACCTTAGACTCTTCAATTTCCAACTCCACAGCACTACCTCACTAATGATTTACTAAAAGCCCAGATCCTTAGATCAGGAACAGAACAGACATTTATGGGACATTTTCTAACTTTCCCAAATTCTTATGAAAACATTTACAGCACGAACTGCACTGAAATACTGAACCAATTTTATTTATTATACCGTATATTTCAGATAAGACGCACTTTTTCCCAAAAATTTTTTTTGGGAAAATGGGGGTGCATCTTATAACGTGGATATACCTTACCGGCTGTGGTGGAGCAGGGTCCCAGCTGGAGAAGGCAAGAGTGGAGCGTTGCTGAAGGCCACAGGCTGGGATGAGCGGCTTGATTCTGTGCAAGGCATCATGAAATCTGAAGATTACCAACGGATTTTCACAATGTAGTGCAAAGTGTCAGAAAGCTGGTTTTGCGTCCTAGGTCATGGGTCTCCCAGCAGAACAATGACCCCCAATATACTTTAAGAAGTACCCAGAAATAGATGGAAACAAAGTGAGCACTGAGATCTCATCTCCTGAGATTTTGGTGCAGAGGTTTCCATCTGCGCATGCGCCGCCCCCGGCAGCCATTTTCCCGGAGTCCACCGCATAGTAAACCATGTAAGTACGGGGCTCTGGGTTTTTACAACATGTCAGCAGAGCACTCGCACCACCGAACACCCGCAGCGGCGCACATCCAAACGTCCCCTTCATCCCAGCCTGCAGCAACGTCCCACTCTTGCCTCCTCCAGCAGTGACCCTGGGACCCCACTTCACCGCAGCCACCACTAAAAATTTGGGATGTGTCTTATAATCCGCAAAATACGGTATATTTTAGGAGTCGGTCCATTTTATACCAACTCCACCAAAATGAACACTGACTTCCCGACTCAATTAGACTAAAGTTTCCAGTTGGATATGATCGATTTTTTTTCTTTGAAATAATTGGCCAGATCGTCAGCACTGAGGTTGGCGATAGAGGCCTGCAATTTGACACTTTTCACTTCAGTGCTAAATAACCATAGAGGTTTTTTTTAATAGTAAAGTAGTGAACTAGGCTTGTTTGAAGAGGTGAAGGACAGAGTTGTAAATTTTAAGCATAAACTTAAATAATGGGTAAAATCTTTGGCAAAAAAGGGATATTCTTCACAGATGTCCGGCACATCTAGAGCATTGCTGGAGAAATGTGTGTGCCAGGGTTGCCGCCATATGTTGTTCTCTATATAGGGGGTTCCGCTTCATCAAGGGTGCTTTACAGTATTTTTTTTTTTCTTGAAATGTTTCAAAGCTGAGCCTGGGCATGAGAGGGAGAAGATTGGGGCCAACTATGAATTCAAATTCTTCATACCTTGCTGGGTATTAATTTCACTTATATTTCTATAAGTGTGGTAAGTAGGGGTGTCCTGAGCGGGGTGAAAGCTCCTGACAGAGAAAGAAAGAAGGTTGTGGTCAGAAAGCGGAAGAGCAAAGTTAGTAAAATCATGCAATGAGCAGAGTGGAAGAAGACCAGGTCCAGTGTAATCCCATCTTTATGTGTAGGAGAGTTAGTAAACTGTGAAAGGCTGAAAGATGAGGTTAGAGATAGAAGATAAGTGTGGCAGATGAGGATAATGGATTATCAATAGGGATTTTAATGTCCTCCATGACGAGATTGGGAATATCACAGGATAGAAAGTGAGGAAACCAGGCGGCAAAGTGATCCAGAAACTGGTGGGATGAGCTCCGAGTGTGGCATACCACTGCCTCTCGCAGGTAGAAGTGGTGGAAAAGTCTGACATGATGGTGTGGACCTCAAAAGAAGAGAAGATAATTGAGGGTATTGGGGTGATGACCTGAAAGTGCAATTTGATGAAAGAAGTAGACCAATATCTCCACCTTGGCTGTTCTCGGGTTTAGGGGTATATGAAAAATGTAAGCCACCATACTAGAGAGCAGCAACAGTACTGATGTCTGCAGGAACAAGGTTTCAGTAAGAGCCAGAAGGTTGAGAATTTTAAAGGAAAAAGTAATGGATGTAGTTGAGTTTATTACACACTGATTGGGCAACATGGTGGTGGCTGGACACGACCACGGTAGGAAGAAAGGAAGTATGTATACTGTAGCTCTATTTTCCAGAACGCAAGCAGTTTCAGAAGATGTACAGTATACACAGCTTTATCTAATTATTTTGGGCCACTATCCTGTCATATATAGGCCACTACTAATACAATAAAGCTGTATTTACCTTGTAACTATAGGGTGAGGGGACTCTGCTGACCCTGTCCCAAGCCACACAACAAAGCTGAAATCTGAGCTGCAGAAAAGAGGAAGTGCCCTAGAAACAAGTGGCAGTATTTTTATGTGGACAGTAACATAACAAAATAAAAACGTTAAACAAGATTATGTTTTCCCTACAACTAGTGATGAGCGAATATACTCGTTACTCGAGATTTCTCGAGCATGCTCGGGGGTCCTCCGAGTATTTTTTAGTGCTCGGAGATTTAGTTTTTCTTGCCGCAGCTGAATGATTTACATCTGTTAGCCAGCATAAGTACATGTGGGGATTCCCTAGCAACCAGGCAACCCCCACATGTACTTATGCTGCCTAACAGATGTAAATCATTCAGCTGCAGCAAGAAAAACTAAATCTCCGAGCACTAAAAAATACTCGGAGGACCCCCGAGCGTGCTCGAGAAATCTCGAGTAACGAGTATATTCGCTCATCACTAGCTACAACATCAAACTGTCTTGAAAATTCTCTAATTATGACACCATCGATATCACAAGAGCCAAGTCTCACTTTTACTCTATTTTTAAATAATAATCAGACTGCAAAGTAAAAAAAGCTCCATTGGCAAAGAAAACCTGGTTTGCTATTTACCACAAACCTTCAGGGTTTTAATAATTACAGGAGAAAGAGTCCAGCCTTCTTTATTACACCCTATAAAAGCTACACTTAATCCAGAGCTCACACACAGACATCATCTAGTAAAATACCAAATGCCAAGACTTTAATTAATTGAAATGGGGCTTGTAAACATCTTTTTAATATTGTTTCAGAAAATCCCATGGTCTGCTTAGACAAAAGCATACATTAAAGAAGTGCTGTAATGTCAGTGAGAGCAAGTTGTAAATGCAGTATAGGCATGCACAGTGCCAGCGCACATCAGCATTTCACAGAGCAGACTCCAAGTTGTCTGTCAAGCATGGTTACAGTGTGAGACTTGTAAGTAGCATGCTAATGATAGCTCAGCCCTTCAGGAATACATAATCAGACCTCAGGCACACAGCAGAGGACTCCTCTCACCCTCCCAACCTCCCAAGAGCACATAATTTATAGCTCACTTTGCAGACCTCTCCCCACATCCTCCACCACCACTCCCCCTCAGTGTTAACGCCTGTTTCCCTACATAATGCTCCACACGTAAGGGTGCCAACAACCTAGGCACCCTTAATATCGGGCCAAGGACAGGCTTCCAGAATCTGATTCCCAGTGTACAAGTCACTGGGTTATTTTTCTTTATGCATATTGGCGACTTAGTGTTTACAACCATTGTGCTCTTCGTTCAAACTCCACAAGGATGTTACGACATTAAAAGGATTGTACACTCACCTCATATTCCAAAAGCACAGGGAGGGCATGAAAATATTGGCCCTAGCACAGGGGCACAGCTAGGGAGTATAATAATAATAATAATAATAATAATCTTTATTTATGTAGCGCCAACATATTCCGCAGCGCTTTACAGTTTCAAACACAAGAGTCATAAGTAACAACGTTAACAATAAAATAATTAAAATGAAGTAAGACGACCCTGCTCGTGAGAGATTACAATCTACAATGAGGTGGGGGAGATACAAAGCACAGGTGTGCATTTACAATGATGTATTTACAATGATGGTCCAGCCATCTTCAGGGGGTGGGGGGTAGGTGGAGTATCTGGGGAACATGCCATGGGGACGTCAGCATGCCGGTTTGCCATTGCCAGGGTATTTAGGGTCTTTCATGCTAAATTCGGCAGCGCCTTCGTATCTGGAGCTTCTACCTAAATCCCTGAAAAATGTAGTCTGCCATGTTTTTGTGAACAGGCAGACCATGCGAAATACGTGCAGAGAACAAAGTTTCATCACTTGGGCTCAGATTGCCTTATTTAATGGCTTTGCCAGGGGCACAACTGGTTTGGTTGTTTGGGATTCAGATGGAAGTCCTAGATGTAGACACATTGTCTTGGTGTGTACCTTAGCTCCGAAGACCAAATTATGAGTCCCATGGTGTGTTGTGAACAAATGCATTTCACGTTTGCTTTGTTCGGGCTATGTACAAGGCTATTTGAGTTAGGTCCATCAGCCACGTCAATAATCTGTGGTCTCAGGACGGGAGCCCTGAGAAGCCACCTTTTACCTGCTGGCATCCATGGCTCTTCTTCTGATTAGCCTGCCTGGTGTAACATCATCATTGTGGTATGATACACATGCGATGTCGCACCAGACAGGTTAATCAAAAGAAGGGCTGTGGATGCCGGGAGGTTGGAAGCGATTCTCAAGACTTCTGTCCAGCAACCACCGGTACATGACTCCTGGAAAGGGTCCTAAGACCCGAAGAGCACCAACTCAAGTCATCCTTCACTATGAACTTTAATGCAAGGCCTCATTTAGACAAGTGATTTTTCTTGTGTATAAAAACACTGTTCATTTTTCATCGGTATTTTGGATGTGAATTTCACCAGTGTTTGTTCCGTGTGTCAGATTTTACCATCAGTGTTTTTCACTGATGATGAAAACAAACTGTAAAGCTTCTCCTATCCATTAGGCCATGTTCACGTTTGTTATGGTCAGTACTTAAAATCAGTACTTCTAAGCCAAAAATTCAGAAGTGGTGCTGTGTTTCTGTCCTACCTTTTCTGATTGTTTCTACTCCTGATTTTGACTTACACTCATGTAAAATCCTGACCAACTACTCATGTGTGAACCAGGCCTTACAATGTTCATCACGGACCGCACACAGATACCATTATTGTAATTATATTCCGTGAGCCCAATCAAGAACGGATTTGTTGCATACTACCTGGTCCACAAAAAAACAAACCACAGACTTGTGACAGCGCCATAGGCTAGAATGGGTCCCTCAGTGAAAAGCAACGCTAGACCCGTTCATGACCCATGGACGTCTGAATGAGGCCGTATATATATATATATATATATATATATATATATATATATATATATATATATATATATATATATATATATATATATATAATCCTTTTTTTACTGGATCTTGCAGAATTAAAGATCATAGTCCAGCAGTCTGGTATCACATACTTTTACGGGGGCAATAGATTACTGAGGCCGAAAAGGCATTTTGTGCCCCATCTCTGGCAGTAGAGCCCCATGGGAGTTTTGCAGTAAACATAAGGCTAAAAAAAAAACCATGGTGTTGACGTTGGTCACCCACACTATTCAGATGCACAAAGTATGATGGGCCCACGACTACAGAGGGCACATAGTACTGCATACCCACATTCCTATGTAATCTAAAAAGGGAACTATAATGTCAACCAGAACTAAAAGAGTTAACTGCGGAGACCCCCTTACGGCTGCTCTGCAGGTCAGAGTGCGCACTGCGAGCAATGCCGGCAAAACCCTGTGACGTGACCTGCTTAGGGGAGGGAAAATAGTGCGCCACATAACGCTAGTATCCATCCGCGCCCCGGCTGCCGGGCGCTTTTTTTTCCATTACTTGTGTTCTAGCCCCCGCCCCTCCTCATCACTTCTCCCCCGTGTCCTGCAGTCACAACACGACCCATGCAAAACGGCGGCCTGTGCTCCCCGCCCCCCCTTATCATAAATATATAAATTATGCTAATTAACAACATTGCATATTAATAAAAACACAACTGAAAAAACCCCAATTTCTGAGAAAACCGTTTCCAGCGCACTGGTAATAAGCCGCCAACCCCTGTGTGCTAGAGAATGACTCACCCGTCAGGCGGCTCCGGGCGGCGGGGTTACTACGCGTCTGCCTTTGTGGCGGTCTCACAGCTCCGGTGACCCGGGACGGCTCATTATAAATTCCCGTCACAGCGGCGCACTTGTAGCCGGGGCTCCGCACAATGGGGCATTTGCATGAATAACGAGGGCTCGGTGCAGGGACACCGCTTATTAATATGTAATCATCCCTCCCGGTCTGGTGCGGGCACCGGCGGCGGCAGGAGGCTCCGGCGCTCTAATGTTACACACGGAAATACACAAATCCGCCGTCTCCTCTTATAAAGTTGAATGCAGTTTTTACATGAACATTTTTTTGCAGCTGCGTCATGAACATAATATATGCAGGACGAGCGCTGCATACTGAGGCTGAATATGGAGTGGCTGGGGGAGTGCTGCTCCTCTTAAAGAGCCCAGGCACCCATTTCTAATGCAGTCACTGCCTGCGTGACAGAAAACACTCAATTTACCAGGTTTTAGGCTACTTTCACACTAGCGTCGTGCACTGCACGTCGCTATGCGTCGTTTTGCAGAAAAAACGCATCATGTAAAAGTGCTTGCAGGATGCGTTTTTTCTCCATAGACTTTTATTAGCGACGCATTGCCACACGTCGCAACCGTCATGCGACGGTTGCGTCGGACCATCGCCACCAAAAAACGTTGCTTGTAACGTTTTTTGTTGTGTTGTCTGCAGCATTTCCGACCGCGCATGCGCGGCTGGAACTCCGCCCCCGCACCTCACAATGGGGCAGCGGATGCGTTGGAAAACTGCATCCGCTGCCCCCGTTGTGCGGCGCATTCACAGCTAGTGTCAGTGCACCGCAACGTCGCATAGCGACGTGCAGTGCACGACGGTAGTGTGAAAGTAGCCTCAGGAGTCTTTTCAACACATGCCTGAAAAATCGCTCAAAGGTTACGTGCACACAACGTCTTTTTCAAGCGGGCGACCCCTCCGTGTTTTTCAAGAGGTAGACGCTTCAGGCAAGAGTTTTTTCCCCTGAAGTATACTTTTAGGTAATTTTTTCCTCAGCACCTTTTTTAACCTCTGGCAGTGCTTTTTTATTTATTATTATTATTATTATTTATGTGGCATCTTTTGTTTTTTAACTATTCAATAATGAAGAATCTTCTAGCGTTTTTTTTAGCAAATCATTCAAAGCAGACACCAGGTGTCTTTTTAGCTTTCTTATTGACGTGTAAAGTTCAGAGCCGAGAATACCTGAAGAATGGTCAGGTCACTTTTAAGGGCGTTGTCTACTACTCAGACAACCCCTTCTCAATCACTATGTTTCCCCCTAATTAAATAATAACACCTATACTCACCTCTCTTCTGCAGGCGCTGTTCCAGCAGTGTCGGCATCAGCTCTCCCTTCAACTAAGGGCGTTTAGTCATAGGGGTAGGTCGGAGCCAGCTCGCTCTGAAGCTAAGGACGTCCAGTCAAAGGGGTGGATCGGCGCCAGTTCGCTCTGAAACTAAGGGCGTTTGGTCATAAGGGTGGATCGGCGCCAGCTCGCTGTGAAGCTAAGGGCGTCCAGTCATAGGGGTGGGTCGGTGCCAGCTCGCTCTGCAACTAAGGGCGTCCAGTCATAGAGGTGGGTCGGTGCCAGCTTGCTCTGAAACTAAGGGCGTCCAGTCATAGGGGTGGGTCGGCGCCAGCTCGCTCTGAAACTAAGGGTGTCCAGTCATAGGGGTGGGTCGGCACCAGCTCGCTCTGAAGCTAAGGGCGTCCAGTCAAAGGGGTGGATCGGTGCCAGTTCGCTCTGAAACTAAGGGCGTTTGGTCATAAGGGTGGATCGGCGCCAGCTCGCTGTGAAGCTAAGGGCGTCCAGTCATAGGGGTGGGTCGGTGCCTGCTCGCTCTGCAACTAAGGGCGTCCAGTCATAGGGGTGGGACGGCGCCAGCTCGCTCTGAAACTAAGGGTGTCCAGTCATAGGGGTGGGTCGGCGCCAGCTCGCTCTGAAACTAAGGGTGTCCAGTCATAGGGGTGGGTCGGTGCCAGCTCGCTCTGCAACTAAGAGCGTCCAGTCATAGGGGTGGGATGGCGCCAGCTCGCTCTGAAACTAAGGGTGTCCAGTCATAGGAGTGGGTCGGCACCAGCTCGCTCTGAAGCTAAGGACGTCCAGTCAAAGGGGTGGATCGGCGCCAGTTCGCTCTGATACTACACTGTGTTCCAAATTATTATGCAAATTGGATTTAAGTGTCATAAAGATTTAATTGTTTTGTTTTTCAAATAAACTTGTGGATGGTATTATGTCTCAGGGTTCAATGGATCACTGAAATCAATCTTAAACACATGTGATAATTAGTTTTCCAGGTGATTCTAATTAAGGGAAAGCTACTTAAAAATGATGTTCCACATTATTAAGCAGGCCACAAGTTTCAAGCAATATGGGAAATGAAAAGGATCTCTCTGCTGCTGCGGACAAGGTATGAAAACATTAGTTATTTCACGAAAACTTAAGAGTGATCATCATACTGTGAAGACATTTGTGACTGAAACAGAGCACAGACAGAGTTCATGCAGATAAAGGCATAATGAGGAAAGTTTCAGCCAGACAAATTCATTGGATTAAGAGAGCAGCTGGCAAAATACCATTGCAAAGCAGCAAACGGTTATTTGAAGCTGCTGGTGCCTCTGGAGTCCCTTGAACCTCAAGGTGTAGGATCCTTCAAAGGCTTGCTGTGGTGCATAAACCTACTATTCGGCCACCCCTAAACAGTGTTCACAAGCAGAAACGGTTGCAGTGGGCCCACACATACATGACTAAATTTTCAAACAGTCTTGTTTACTGATGAGTGTCAAGTAACCCTGGATGGTCCAGATGGATGGAGTAGTGGAGGTTGGTGGATGGGCACCATGTCCCAACAAGGCTGCGACGTCAGCAAGGAGGTGGAGGAGTCATGTTTTGGGCCAGAATCATGGGGAAACAGCGGGTAGGGCCCTTAAAGGTTCCTGAAGGTGTGAAAATTACCTCTGCAAAGTACAGTATATAGAGTTTCTGACTGACAACTTTCTTCCATGGTATAAATAGCAGAAACGTGCCTTCAGGAGAAAAATCATCTTCATGCATGACAATGCACCATCTCGTGCTGTAAATAATACCTCTGAGTCATTGGCTGCTATGGGCAGATAAACTAATGGTGTGGCCACCATCTTCCCCTGACCTCAACCCTATAGAGAACCTTTGGAGTATCATCAAGCAAAAGATCTATGAGGGTGGGAGGCAGTTCACATCAAAACAGCAGCTCTGGGAGGCTATTCTGACTTCATGCAAAGAAATACAAGCAGAAACTCTCCAAAACTCACAAGTTCAATGGATGCAAGAATTGTGAAGGTGATATCAAAGAAGGTTTCCTATGTTAACATGTAACTTGGTCTGTTAGGATGTTTTGGAGTTAAATAGCTTTTTTGTTCAGTGAATGTGACCTCCTAATGCTGCAAATTCCGCAAATGAGCATTTTCAGTTCTTTAAAACATATCAAATGTTTAGAAATTCTATTGTGCCTAATAATTTGGAACAGTGCATTTTGAGTTTTTATTCATTTTGGAGATTATACTGTTATCATTGGGAAGTTTCTTCAATAAAATTTGATGTATACTCTAACGGGTGATGACTTTTATTAGACTGACTGTTATTTGCACCGACCATTTAGGAAAATCCGAGAAAAATGTCATTTGCATAATAAATTGGAACATGGTGTAAGGGCGTTTGGTCATAGGGGTGGATCTGCGCCAGCTCGCTCTGAAGCTAAGGGCGTCCAGTCATAGGGGTGGGTTGGTGCCAGCTCACTCTGAAACTAAGGGTGTCTAGTCATAGGGGTGGGTCGGCACCAGCTCTCCCTGCAGCTAAACAGCCTCCGGCTTTCAGTCATAGGGGTGGGTCGGCACTGGCTCTTCCTGCAGCTAAAGGCTTTCAGTTATAAGGGTGGGTCGGCGCTGGCTTTCCCTGCAGCTAAGGGCTTTAAGTCATAGAGGTGGGTCTGCGCTGGCTCTCCTTGCAACTAAGGGCATTCAGTCATTGGGGTGGGTCGGCGCTGGCTCTCCCTGCAACTAAGGGCGTTGGTGGGTCAGCGCTGGCTCTCCCTGCAGCTAAAGGGCTTTAAGTCATAGAGGTGGGTCTGCGCTGGCTCTCCCTGCAACTAAGGGCGTTCAGTCATTGGGGTGGGTCGGCGCCGACTCTCCCTGCAACTGAGGATGTTCAGTAATAGGCAGGGCCGGACTGGCCATCTGGCAATTCTGGCAAATGCCAGAAGGGCCTGTCTGGTCGTGGGCCACCTTCTCTGCTACATTGTTATCAAAATCTGCATCCTCAAGATGCCCATACTGTTAACATTAACAGTTGTTATGGAGCACAAAGTCGCTGGCTCCGTCACTTACCCCAGCAGGCCAAGGGCATCCCTTCTGCCTGCGACCTGCCGGATCCCAGCACCAACAGGGGTCATTTGTAGTGCAATGATGTCACTGCATTGCACCGTCAGCTTCCACTGCGAGAATGGATAGAAGGGAAGTTACACACTGTGCTGCTGAGGTGTCTGGATTAGGTGAGTATATAGATTTTTTTTTATTTTTGGGGGATTGTGAACTGGATCATCATAGTATATAAGGGGCTGTGGGGTGGACCACCATACTATGTGTATGTGTACTGTTAGGGGGACCATAATACTACATAGGGGCTGTTCTGAGGACCATCATACTATAAACTCATCTCTCTCACCCACAAAGCTCTCCACAGTTCTGCACCACCTTATATCTCCTCTCTCATCTCTGTCTATCGCCCTACACGTGCCCTCCGTTCTACAAATGACCTAAGACTAGCATCTCCCATAATCCGAACCTCGCACCTCTGTCTCCAAGACTTCTCTCGTGCTGCGCCAGCTCTCTGGAATGCACTTCCCCAGACGATCAGGCTGATACCTAGTCCCGACCTATTCAAGCGCGCTTTAAAAACCCATCTCTTCAAACAAGCCTACCACATCAACTACTCAGTAAACTAACTTTGCCCTGTTCCCTCCTTCCAAATATTACTCTGAATCTGCACCCTACTATTCATCTGTCTCCACACCCTCCATGCACACGATAACTGCACTTGATACTTGACTATTGCACTTAAACACACAGGCTGATGACCGGATCATGCAGCTTTATATGAAAATCCGTATTTATTATAATTGCCAAACCTGAAATAACAAGCACTTTTCACCTATTGTGTCCCGCCATTTCCGTGTAGATTGTAAGCTTGCGAGCAGGGACCTCACTCCTAATGTCACTGTTTAAATTGCCTTAACTTGTATTTAATTTATTGTCTGTACATGTCCCCGCGTAATTGTAAAGTGCTGCGGAATATGTTGGCGCTATATAAATAAAAAGTATTATTATTAAAAATTATTATTATTATGGAGGACTGAGAGGTGGACCGTCATACTATGTAGGGGCTATGAGATGAACCATCATACAATATGGGGGATGTTGGGGGTATTATTATACTACGCAGGAGCTGTGGGGTGTACCATCATACTATATAGGGGTCTGTTGGAGGGACAGTCATACTACACTGCTCAAAAAAATAAAGGGAACACTTAAACAACAGAATATAACTCCAAGTAAATCAAACTTCTGTGAAATCAAACTGTCCACTTAAGAAGCAACACTGTTTGACAATCAATTTCACATGCTGTTGTGGAAATGGAATAGACAACTGATGGAAATTATTGGCAATTATCAAGACACACTCAATAAAGGAGTGGTTCTGCAGGTGGGGACCACAGACCACATCTCAGTACCAATGCTTTCTGGCTGATGTTTTGGTCACTTTTGAATGTTGGTTGTGCTTTCACACTCGTGGTAGCATGAGACAGACTCTACAACCCACTCAAGTGGCTCAGGTAGTGCAGTGCTATGATCTGGTGGCCCAGGAGCAGCATTGGACGTACTCTGGAGAAGGTGGTATCTATACTGACCGCGGACCCTGAACTTAACACCGCAACTAGAAGTAGCCGTGGGATGTACCTACTGATCCTAGACACCTCGACACAGCCGGAGGACTAATTAACCCTATAGATAGAAAAGGGAAAACTATCTTGCCTCAGAGAAAATTCCCAAAGGATAGGCAGCCCCCCACAAATATTGACTGTGAGAGGAGAGGAAAAAACATACACAGGCTGAAAACAGGATTTAGCAAAGGAGGCCAATCTAGTTACCGTATTTTCCGGCGTATAAGACGATCCCCCAACTTTACCAGTTAAAATATAAAATCTTCTTAAAAGTCGGGGGTCTTCTTATACACCCTATGTCGTCTTATAGGGCCGGTGAATATGTGCCTTTTGGGGGGGGGGGGAGTGATCCTGATGACGACGAGGGGGCGTCTCACAGGAAAGTGAGTATCACCCATTACCTTATCGTAGCGCTGCAGCATGGGGTCTCTGTGCTGGGAGCGGCGGCTGCTGTGCGGCGGCTCCTCTTCTGCAGTGTGGGGCCTCTGTGCTGTGGGGTGGCGGCGGCGGCGTATCTTTATGCAGTCGGGGCTCCTCCGGCATCTCCTTAAAGCCTGGAGGCCCCGCCGGCAACTCCATCGGTGCAATGCGGGGGCCTCCGGGAAAATGGCCGCTGCTCAGATTCAGATCTCCTCCTGAGATCTCGGGAGACGAGATCTGAATCTGAGCAGCTGCCATTTTCCCGGAGGCAGCTCAATAGGTGCGATGCAGTGGCCTCCGGGAAAATGGCCGCTGGGGGCTGCGCATGCTCAGATTCAGATCTCGTCCCGAAATCTCGGGACACGAGATCTGAATCTGAGCAGCGGCCATTTTCCCGGAGGCACCGATGGAGTTGCCGGCGGGGCCTCCAGGCTTTAAGGAGATGCCGGAGGAGCCCCGACTGCATGAAGATACGCCGCCGCCGCCCCACAGCACCAGAGGCCCCACACTGCAGAAGAGGAGCCGCCTCCCCACAGCACTGCAGCCACCGCTCCCAGCACAGAGACCCCACGCTGCAGCGCTACGATAAGGTAATGGGGGATACTCACTTTCCTGTGAGACGCCCCCTCGTCGTCATCAGGACCACTCCCCCCCCACCCACCATATACACCCGGCGTACAAGGCGATTCCCGGCGTATAAGACGACCCCCGACTTTTAAGAAGATTTTCAGGGGTTAAAAAGTCGTCTTATACGCCGGAAAATACGGTAAATAGGAAAGATAGGACAGTGAACTATGCGGTCAGTATTAAAATACTAGGAAATTTATCACCACAGAAAATACAAAAATCTCCACATCTAACTAAAGATATGGAGGGTATATCTGCCTCTCCAGAGATTCCAGCTTGACTGCATAAATCCTTACACAGATTAAGCTGGACAAGAAAAAACATGAAACACACTGAACAATGAGGCCCACAACATGTGGGCTGCAAACCAGCAGAACTTATCTTGGTGAAAAGACCAGGAAACAGGAGAAACCATGAAGGGATGTGAATCCTCCAGAATACAATGGATAACTGGCACTGACCAAAGGGTGAGGCCAGACTAAATAGCCCAGTCCAGAGTGGACACACCTGATAACTGCTGTGAAGGACAGACAGCAGCGCTACCACTTATAACCACCGGAGGGAGCCCAAGAACAGAATTCACAACAGTGCAGCTCATCCAGGATGGCACATCAATGTGAGCTGTGGCAAGAAGGTTTGCCGTGTCTGTCAGCGTAGTGTCCAGAGGCTGGAGGCACTACCAGGAGACAGGCCAGGACACCAGGAGACATGGAGGGGGCCGTAGGAGGGCAAAAACCCAGCAGCAGGACCGCTACCTCAGCCTTTGTGCAAGGAGGAACAGGAGGAGCACTGCCATAGCCCTGCAAAATGACCTCCAGCAGGCCACAAATGTGCGTGTGTCTGCACAAACGGGTAGAAACCGACTCCATGAGAATGGTCTGAGTGCCAGATGTCCACAGATGGGGGCTGTGCTCAGCGCCCAACACCGTGAAGGACGCTTGGCATTTGCCACAGAACACCAGGATTGGCAAATTCGCCACTGGCGCCCTGTACTCTTCACAGATGAAAGCAGGTTCACACTGAGCACATGTGACAGACGTGACAGAGTCTGGAGACGCCATGGAAAGCGATCTGCTGCCTGCAGCATCCTTCAGCATGACCGGTTTGGCCGGTGGGTCAGTAATGGTGTGGGGTGGCATTTCTTTGGAGGGCCACAGAGCCCTCCATGTGCTCGCCAGAGGTAGCCTGACTGCCATTAGGTACCGAGATGAGATCCTCAGACCCCTTGTGAGACCATATGCTGGTGCGGTTGGCCCTGGGTTTCTCCTAATTCAGGACAATGCCAGTCCTCATGTGGCTGTAGTGTGTTAGCAGTTCCTGCAAGATGAAGGCATTGAAGCTATGGACTGACCCGATCGTTCCCCAGACCTGAATCTGATTGAACACATCTGGGACATCATGTCTCGCACCATCCACCAACGTCACATTGCACAACAGACTGTTCAGAAGTTAGCGGATGCTTTAGTCCAGGTCTGAGAGGAGATCCCTCAGGAGACCATCCGCCTTCTCATCAGGAGCATTCCCAGGCATTGTAGTGAGGCACGTGGAGGCCACATATACACTACTGAGCATCATTTCCTTGTCTTGAGGCATTTACACTGAAGTTGGATAGGCCTGTAACTTCATTTTCCACTTTGATTTTGAGCATCATTCCAACTCCAGACCTCTGTGGGATATTAGTTGTGATTTACGTTGATAATTTTTAGGTTTAATTGTTCTCAACACATTCCACTATGTAATGAGTAAAGAATTACAACTGAAATATTTCATTCAGTGACATCTAGGATGTGGGATTTTAGTGTTCCCTTTATTTTTTTGAGCAGTGTATATATATATATACATATATATATATATATATATATATATATATATATATATATATATATATATATATATATATATATATATATATATATATATATACTAGTTGGCCCGTGCAAAATTTTCGCACCCTGGTTGTCGGGGGCGCAGGCAATTTCAGGAAAATCAAGCAGGTCAAATGTAAATGTATTTAATGACATGATGAACACAGAGAGGTATGTGTCTCACTGACATATATATATATATATATATATATATATATATATGTATATATATATATATATACATACAGTCTACATACATATATAGACTGTATATATGTTTTCACGAATATTTGAGCCCATGGATCCATTATATGTCCATTTTGCAAGCCGGCGAGAAAATCTCGCCATACGGATGTCACACGGATGCATACATGCGAGAAAATCACATCCTCGCACTGCACACGGATGACATACGGATCACTGTTCAGGGAACATTTCTGCGATTCTCGTCCGTGTAAAACGGGCTGATTTTTATGTACGTTGTGTGTGACTCCAGCCTAAAGGAGATTCTCCAACATTAAACATAATGGTATTTTACTTATTGATCAGAAGGGGTCTGATTGTCAGGACCTTGCAAAAGAACAGGGGCAGCAGCATTTTTTTCCCCTCCACAGCAGCACTGCCATCAATCTGCAGTGTAGGGAAGTGCAACACAGCCCTATGTATGTGAACGGAGCAGCTCCCTGTACAGCAGTGCCACTTTGACAGTAAAAATGATGAAGGAGAATTGACCCCGTAACTGAGCGTATTTACACCATTGTATAATAATTGGGAATATCCCTTTAAAAAAAAAACAGTAATATCTGCAGATTATTTTACCTTTTATTTTCCCTACGGTTGGATTTTTTTTTTTTTCAATTTTTGCAAGGTTGTTTCCATTAATTTCTCCCATTGGGAAACAATGTACAGTCTGAGTTATCTCAATGCTGCAGTTTTTTACTTGGAACCAGAGGTGAATCCAGGTCACCAATAAGCTGCAACCTTAGAAGGAAGATAGACTTTTCAATGACTGTCCAATAAAGCGGAAAATCTGATGGTTCAGAACCTGTCCGATCCCTTTTAGGCTGCATTCATTTATATCTTCAGTTTTAAAGCTGAAGTCTGAAACAGGTAAAGTTTTACTTTTATTCTACTTCCACATATGTAGCAAATATTTTATATGTACCTGCCTGAAATTAATTGGGAAGGAGTTCGGCAAGCTGGAAAGCCCCCAAGGCAAATGTTAGGATTTATTTCAGCTTTGTGGTAGTGAGCTTTGTGGTAGTGTGGTGCCACCTGCAGGTCATTTTTCCTTACTGCAAGTTTATGAAAATTAATGTTTAAAGTGTTTTTGTGATTACATTGTGGATGTGTGGTTTGTTTGGCTGTTTTCTTGCTGAAGGGGGCAAGTTTACCTTTCAAATGATGTATCATTTGTGTGTGTTGCTGCAGTATGAACGGAGATACAAAGTAATCACTGAAAAAGTGTGTTTTGAAATATAGAAGGATATACAGTACAGACTAAAAGTTTAGACACACCTTCTCATTTAAAGATTTTTCTGCATTTTCATGACTATTAAAATTGTACATTCAAACTGAAGGCATCAAAACTATGAATTAACACATGTGGAATTATATACGTAAAGAGGTTGTCCACTACTTTCAATTAACCCCCCAATGTATCCCCCCGGGGCCCCTAATGAATTGTGTAAATACCTTCCGTTGTTGTTTTCGCCTGTGAGCGGCGCTATTCCGGCGGCTGAGTTCGGGTCACGTGACCCCCAGGCTGCAGCCGGCCCTAATTTCCGCCGACGTCACGTCAATTTCCAGACTCTGGAAATTGACGTGACGTCAGCAGCAGGCGTGACCCAGCCTCACAGTCAGCGGTCACTCATCAAGAGTGACTGGGCTGTGGGCGGCGCTGGGGGCTGCAGGGCTGTGCTGGGGGCGAGCGGGGCTGTGCTGGGTGTAATGGATGGGTGGGGCTGTGCTGTGATGTGCGGGCACGGGGGGTCTGCGTGGTTGCGCCGGGCAGTGCGGCGACACCGGGCGGTGCTGCTGCGCTGGGATGTGCGGGCGCCGGGCGGTGCTGGGGTCTGCGGTTGTGTGCGGTGGGTCTGCTGGCCGTGCTGGAGTCTGCTTCGGGCGGGGGCTGTCATTGGTGTGTGTGTTGTGAATTAGACTTTTTTGGCTTCCTCTTGTGGTCACTAGTGATATGACTCTGGGATTGTCTTTCCTCAGTTTGGCACCCACCTGGGTCGTTAGTCCAGGGGTGTTGCTATATGAACTTCCTGAATTCTCAGTCTGGTGCCTGGCATCGTTGTAATCAGTTCTTTCTGTTTGCTCCTGTCTGCTGGTCCGGGTTCTTGCAAAATTAAGCTAAGTCTTGCTTCCTTGTATTTTGGTTATTTGCATTGCTATTATTTTTGTCCAGCTTGTACTAAATGTGATTCCTGATTTTGCTGGAAGCTCTAGGGGGCTGGTATTCTCCCCCCGGGCCGTTAGACGGTTCGGGGGTTCTTGAATATCCAGCGTGGAAATTTTGATAGGGTTTTTGCGGACCGTATAAGTCATCTTACTATATTCTGCTATTAGTCAGTGGGCCTCTCTTTGCTAAATACCTAGTTCATTCTTACGTTTGTCTTTTCTTCTTACCTCACCGTTATTATTTGTTGGGGGCTTGTATCCAACTTTTGGGGGCTTTTCTCTGGAGGCAAGAAAGGTCTATCTTTTCCCTTCTAGGGTTAGTTAGTTCTCCGGCTGGCGCGAGACGTCTAGAACCAACGTAGGCACGTTCCCCGGCTGCTGCTATTTGTGGTGCTAGGATTAGATATACGGTCAGCCCAGTTACCACTGCCCTATGAGCTGTTTTTTTGTGTTTGCAGACTTGGTATTTATTTCTGAGACCCTCTGCCATTGGGGTCATAACAGTATGCCAGGCCAACATTGAATGTTTAATGCATTGCAGAAGTGGGATAATAGGAAAGGAAATTCTGAGTTTTTTTTTTTTTTTTCCTCTCTTTCTTCCTCCCCTTTACCTCTGAGTGGCGTATGCTTGCTGCAGACATGAATGTCCAGACTTTGATTACAGGTGTGGATCAGCTTGCTGTTCGTGTGCAGAGCATACAAGATTTTGTTACCAGTAGTCCAATGTCTGAACCTAAAATACCTATTCCTGAACTGTTCTCTGGAGACCGATTTAAGTTTAGGAACTTCAGGAATAATTGTAAATTGTTTCTATCTCTGAGACCCCGTTCGTCTGGAGACTCAGCTCAGCAAGTTAAAATTGTGATCTCTTTCTTGCGGGGCGACCCTCAGGATTGGGCTTTCTCGCTAGCGCCAGGAGATCCGGCATTGGCGAATATTGATGCGTTTTTTCTGGCGCTCGGATTGCTTTACGAGGAACCCAATCTTGAAATTCAGGCAGAAAAAGCCTTGCTGGCTATTTCTCAGGGCCAGGATGAAGCTGAAGTGTATTGCCAAAAATTTCGGAAATGGTCCGTGCTTACTCAGTGGAATGAGTGTGCTCTGGCCGCAAATTTAAGAAATGGCCTTTCTGAAGCCATTAAGAATGTGATGGTGGGTTTCTCCATTCCTACAAGTCTGAATGATTCCATGGCGCTGGCTATTCAAATTGATCGGCGTTTGCGGGAGCGCAAAACTGCTAATCCTCTGGTGGTGTTGTCTGAACAGACACCTGATTTAATGCAATGTGATAGAATTCAGACTAGAAATGAATGGAAAAATCATAGACGTCAGAATTGGTTGTGTTTTTACTGTGGTGATTCTACACATGTTATATCAGCATGCTCTAAACGCCTAACAAGGGTTGTTAGCCCTGTCGCCATTGGTAATTTGCAACCTAAATTTATTTTGTCTGTGACTTTAATTTGCTCATTGTCTTCCTACCCTGTTATGGCGTTTGTGGATTCAGGTGCTGCCCTAAGTCTTATGGATCTGTCATTTGCCAGGCGCTGTGGTTTTGTTCTTGAGCCATTGGTAAATCCTATCCCTCTTAGAGGTATTGATGCTACGCCATTGGCGGAAAATAAACCGCAGTTTTGGACACAGGTAACCATGTGCATGACTCCTGAACATCGGGAGGTGATTCGTTTTCTTGTTCTGCATAAAATGCATGATTTGGTCGTTTTGGGTCTACCATGGTTACAGACCCATAATCCAGTCTTGGATTGGAAGGCAATGTCAGTGTCAAGTTGGGGCTGTCAGGGAATTCATGGTGATTCCCCGCCGGTGTCTATTGCTTCCTCTACTCCTTCGGAAGTTCCTGAGTTTCAGGATGTATTCAGCGAGTCCAGGTCCAGTGCTCTGCCTCCTCATAGGGACTGTGACTGCGCTATAGATTTGATTCCAGGTAGTAAATTTCCTAAGGGAAGACTATTTAATCTGTCTGTACCTGAGCATGCCGCAATGCGTTCGTATATCAAGGAGTCTCTGGAGAAGGGGCATATCCGTCCATCCTCTTCCCCTCTTGGTGCGGGATTCTTTTTTGTGGCCAAGAAGGACGGATCTTTGAGACCTTGTATTGACTATCGGCTTCTGAATAAAATCACTGTTAAATTTCAGTATCCTTTGCCTCTGTTGTCGGACTTGTTTGCCCGGATTAAAGGTGCCAAGTGGTTCACCAAGATAGATCTTCGTGGTGCGTACAACCTTGTGCGCATTAAGCAAGGAGATGAATGGAAGACAGCATTTAATACGCCCGAAGGTCATTTTGAGTACTTGGTGATGCCTTTTGGGCTCTCTAATGCTCCGTCAGTGTTTCAGTCCTTTATGCATGATATTTTCCGGAAGTATCTGGATAAATTTATGATTGTTTATCTGGATGATATTCTGTTTTTTTCTGATGATTGGGACTCGCATGTAGAGCAGGTCAGGATGGTGTTTCAGGTCTTGCGTGAGAATGCTTTGTTTGTTAAGGGCTCAAAGTGTCTCTTTGGAGTACAGAAGGTTCCCTTTTTGGGTTTTATTTTTTCCCCTTCTGCGGTGGAGATGGACCCAGTCAAGGTCCGAGCTATTCATGATTGGACTCAACCCACGTCAGTTAAGAGTCTTCAGAAGTTCTTGGGTTTTGCTAACTTCTACCGTCGTTTTATCGCTAATTTTTCTAGCGTTGTTAAACCTTTGACGGATATGACCAAGAAAGGTTCTGATGTTGCTAACTGGGCTCCTGCAGCCGTGGAAGCTTTCCAAGAGTTGAAGCGCCGGTTTACTTCAGCGCCTGTTTTGTGCCAGCCTGATGTCTCACTTCCCTTTCAGGTTGAAGTGGATGCTTCTGAGATTGGGGCAGGGGCCGTTTTGTCGCAGAGAGGCCCTGGTTGCTCTGTAATGAGACCATGTGCTTTTTTCTCTAGGAAGTTTTCGCCTGCTGAGCGGAATTATGATGTTGGCAATCGGGAGTTGCTGGCCATGAAGTGGGCATTTGAGGAGTGGCGTCATTGGCTCGAGGGTGCTAAGCATCGTGTGGTGGTCTTGACTGATCACAAAAATCTGATGTATCTCGAGTCTGCTAAACGCCTGAATCCTAGACAGGCCCGTTGGTCATTGTTTTTCTCCCGTTTTGACTTTGTGGTCTCGTATTTACCAGGTTCAAAGAATGTGAAGGCTGATGCTCTTTCAAGGAGCTTTGTGCCTCACTCTCCTGGAGTCGCAGAACCAGTTGGTATTCTTAAAGGGGGAGTAATCTTGTCAGCCATTTCTCCGGATTTGCGACGTGTGTTGCAGAGATTTCAGGCTGGTAGACCTGACTCTTGTCCACCTGACAGACTGTTTGTTCCTGATAAGTGGACCAGCAGAGTCATTTCCGAGGTTCATTCCTCGGTGTTGGCAGGGCATCCGGGAATTTTTGGCACCAGAGATTTGGTGGCTAGGTCCTTTTGGTGGCCTTCCTTGTCACGGGATGTGCGGTCATTTGTGTAGTCCTGTGGGACTTGTGCTCGAGCTAAGCCTTGCTGTTCTCGTGCCAGCGGCTTGCTCTTGCCCTTGCCTGTCCCGAAGAGGCCTTGGACACACATTTCCATGGATTTCATTTCAGATCTTCCGGTGTCTCAGGGCATGTCTGTCATCTGGGTGGTATGTGATCGCTTTTCCAAGATGGTCCATTTGGTATCTTTGCCTAAGCTGCCTTCCTCTTCCGATCTGGTTCCTTTGTTCTTTCAGAATGTGGTTCGTTTACACGGCATTCCTGAGAATATCGTGTCTGACAGAGGATCCCAGTTTGTTTCCAGGTTCTGGCGATCCTTTTGTGCTAAGATGGGCATTGATTTGTCGTTTTCGTCTGCCTTTCATCCTCAGACTAATGGACAAACGGAGCGAACTAATCAGACTCTGGAGGCTTATTTGAGGTGTTTTGTTTCTGCAGATCAGGATGATTGGGTGACCTTCTTGCCGTTGGCTGAGTTTGCCCTTAATAATCGGGCTAGTTCCGCTACTTTGGTTTCGCCATTTTTCTGCAACTCTGGTTTCCATCCTCGTTTTTCCTCGGGACATGTGGAGCCTTCTGACTGTCCTGGGGTAGATTCTGTGGTGGATAGGTTGCAGCAGATTTGGAATCATGTGGTGGACAACTTGAAGTTGTCACAGGAGAAGGCTCAGCGTTTTGCCAACCGCCGCCGCGGTGTGGGTCCCCGACTTCGTGTTGGGGATTTGGTATGGCTGTCTTCTCGATTTGTTCCTATGAAGGTCTCCTCTCCTAAATTTAAGCCTCGCTTCATCGGTCCTTACAAGATATTGGAAATCCTTAATCCTGTGTCCTTTCGCTTGGATCTTCCGGTGTCGTTTGCCATTCACAACGTGTTCCATAGGTCTTTGTTGCGGCGGTACGTTGTACCTGTGGTTCCTTCTGTTGAGCCTCCTGCTCCGGTGTTGGTTGAGGGCGAGTTGGAGTACGTGGTGGAGAAGATCTTGGATTCTCGTCTCTCCAGGCGGAGGCTTCAGTATCTGGTCAAGTGGAAGGGCTATGGTCAGGAGGATAATTCCTGGGTGGTTGCCTCTGATGTGCATGCGGCCGATTTAGTTCGTGCCTTTCACGCTGCTCATCCTGATCGCCCTGGTGGTCTTGGTGAGGGTTCGGTGACCCCTCCTTAAAGGGGGGGTACTGTTGTGAATTAGACTTTTTTGGCTCCCTCTTGTGGTCACTAGTGATATGACTCTGGGATTGTCTTTCCTCAGTTTGGCACCCACCTGGGTCGTTAGTCCAGGGGTGTTGCTATATGAACTTCCTGAATTCTCAGTCTGGTGCCTGGCATCGTTGTAATCAGTTCTTTCTGTTTGCTCCTGTCTGCTGGTCCGGGTTCTTGCAAAATTAAGCTAAGTCTTGCTTCCTTGTTTTTTGGTTATTTGCATTGCTGTTATTTTTGTCCAGCTTGTACTAAATGTGATTCCTGATTTTGCTGGAAGCTCTAGGGGGCTGGTATTCTCCCCCCGGGCCGTTAGACGGTTCGGGGGTTCTTGAATATCCAGCGTGGAAATTTTGATAGGGTTTTTGCTGACCGTATAAGTCATCTTACTATATTCTGCTATTAGTCAGTGGGCCTCTCTTTGCTAAATACCTAGTTCATTCTTACGTTTGTCTTTTCTTCTTACCTCACCGTTATTATTTGTTGGGGGCTTGTATCCAACTTTTGGGGTCTTTTCTCTGGAGGCAAGAAAGGTCTATCTTTTCCCTTCTAGGGTTAGTTAGTTCTCCGGCTGGCGCGAGACGTCTAGAACCAACGTAGGCACGTTCCCCGGCTGCTGCTATTTGTGGTGCTAGGATTAGATATACGGTCAGCCCAGTTACCACTGCCCTATGAGCTGGTTTTTTGTGTTTGCAGACTTGGTATTTATTTCTGAGACCCTCTGCCATTGGGGTCATAACATGTGTGTGTCTTTGTGTGCAGGCATTGTCCGATGGGACTACAAGTCCCATCGGGCTATGCCTGCTACAGTGGCAGTGATTGACACATTAGCCAATGATGGGACAGTAGTAGTCCCATCATCCGGCTAATGTGCTGAATGTAAAAAAAAACCATACACACATATACAGACATACAACATACACCATGCGACATGCAACATGTGACGTGCAACATGCGTCATGCGACATGTGACAACATGCGACATGCAACATGAGACAACATGCGTCATGTAACATGCGACATGCAACATGTGACAACATGTGACATGCGACATGCAACATGTGACAACATGCGACATGCAGCATGCGACATGCGATATGCAGCATGTGACATGCGCCATGC
This sequence comes from Ranitomeya variabilis, assembly GCF_051348905.1. NCBI lineage: Eukaryota > Metazoa > Chordata > Amphibia > Anura > Dendrobatidae > Ranitomeya > Ranitomeya variabilis. Next base: position 658,506,802 of record NC_135234.1, read on the forward strand.
GACATGTGACGACATGCAGCATGAGACATGTGACAACATGCGACATGCAGCATGAGAAAAGCGGCGACATGTGACAAAATGCAGCATGCGAAAAGCGACACCACGCGACATGCGACATGCGACGACATGCAGCATGCGACATGTGACGACATGTGACGACATGCGATGACATGCGCCATGCGATATGCAGCATGCGATATGCAGCATGCGACAACATGTGACATGCGATATGCAGCATGCGACATGCAACATGTGACAACATGCGACATGCATCATGCGACGACATGTGGCGGCATGCGAAATGCAGAATGCGACAACATGCAGCATGCGACATGCAGCATGCGACATACAGTACATACATACAGTACATACATACAGTACATACATACATTACATACATATAGATATATAGTACATTAAACATAGAGTACATACTCACCATCACTTGTCACTTTGATCCCCAAAGCCAGTGTCACCTGTAAAAAATATTAAAATAATAAACAAACAGTATATACTCCCTGATCCGCAGATATCCAATTAAAACGAGTGTCCCACGACGATCTACCGTGGAGAGCAGCAGCATCAGCTGATGCGACCGCTCTCCAGGGGCTCCAGGAATACAATGATGGAAGGTATCCTTCCACAATGTATTCCCCACAATGTATTCCTATGCCCCTGTGAGAAGATAGTCCCTAGTCTCACTTTTGGCATTGCTGTGTGAGAAAGTTCCCACGCAGCTTTTGCCATAAAGTGAGACCAGTGAACTACAGTAACCTCTCAGTGATGCATTGCAGGAGCCATTGTCTCCTCTCAGTGTGTCACTGGAGGTCCTATAGAGCAGTGACATCACCCAATGTCACTGTTCTATAGGGGAGATCGTCGTGGGAAACTCGTTATTAATTGGACTACGGCGGACAGGTAGTATACGGTTTATTATTTTTAATTTTTTGCAGGTGATCGAGTATGGTAAGCATGGTTAAATTAAGAATATTAAAATACTTTTTTCTGGCTGTGTCTTTATTTTTTTTAACTCTTTCACTACTCTTGGATTAATAATGGATAGGCGTCTTATTGATTGCCTCATACCCCTGCTTTGAGTGCCCACCACGTTTTCGGAGGGACACCTTGTAAATTTCCCCTGATGAGTCTGTATAACGAAACGCGTAGGGAAATGGTTTCTTTATTCTGGGGCTAAGCAAAAATCCTTTTGGCAGCGTGGGTGGGTGATTGTGTGGCCGGAATGTGCCCCCCCTCCCGGATGCAGCGCCAATAGTGAGCGGTCCTTTCCCTTATCAAAGAAAGAGAATTTTGAGGTGAGATCGTTCCAATTGCATTTATTCATCACCACTACTGTGTTTCTATCCCATCTAAAGGTATTGGTAATATGAGACATGCGATGGTTGATGGTTCTTGTTTGGTGATTCTCATATTTATGAGAATCTTTTTTTCCCCTATGATATTGACAAAGTGAAATAGAGGTACAAAACCTCGGGGATTATTGTAGTTTTTCATTCCAATGAATGTGATTTTCTTGTGAGTCCGTTTTTGTGTGTTTATATGGGTACATTATACCATTTTTAAACCTATTTATTAAAAGTTATATTTTAGTATTAGTCACACCCTGCTTGTATTTACAATTTGGACTGGTGGATTCATTTTTTGTTCCATTATTAACCCGGCTTAATGTCACCTTACAATAGCAAGGTGACATTAACCCCTTATTACCCCATATCCCAACGCTACTCGGGAGTGGGAAGAGAGGGGCTAAGTGCCGGAATTGGCGCATCTTACAGATGCGCCATTTCTGGGGCGGCTGCAGACTGGTATTTGTAGCCGGAGTGGGGGCCAATATCCATGGCCCCTCTCTAGGCTATGAATATCAGCCCGCAGCTGTCTGCGTAGCCTTTCTGACTATAAAATATAGGGGGACCCCCCGTCGGCTTTCCCCCTCTGGCACAGAAAATTGCGCGGAAGCCCACACCACTTTTTTGTTTCATTTTTCTTTAACTGAGACATATTATTCATTAACCCCTTTCTGCCAGCTGACGGAATAGTACGTCAGCTGGCAGTATCCTCCGCTTTGAGGTGGGCTTCGGCGGTGAGCCCACTTCAAAGTCGCAACATGTCAGCTGTTTTCAATAAAAAAAAAAAATTACATGATCGCTAAACGACGTAGCGAGAAAAAAAAATCAAAAGCCAAAATTATGTTTTTTTGGTCGCCGCGACATTGCATTAAAATACAATAACGGGCGATCAAAAGAACGTATCTGCACAAAAGTGGTATCATTAAAAACGTCAGCTCAGCACACAAAAGATTAGCCCTCACCCAACCCGATATCTCAGAAAATATAGACGCTACGGGTATCGGAAAATGGCGCAATTATTTTATTTAATTTTTATAGCAAAGTTTGGAATTTTTTTTCACCACTTAGATAAAAAATAACCTAGACATGTTTGGTGTCTATGAACTCGTAATGACCTGGAGAATCATAATGGCAGGTCAGTTTTAGGCTGTGTGCACACGTTGCAGATTTGGGTGCAGAATTTTCTGCACAAAATCTGCATCTCCTTGCAGAAAACACAGCTTTGATGTGTTTTTTAGCAGTTTTGATGCGTTTTTGGTGCGGTTTTGAGGTTATGTGCACACGTTGCAGATTTGACTGTATAATTTTCTGTGCAGATTTTGCATTTCTTGGCAGAAAACGCAGGTCAGAATCTGTGCCTTTTTTTGGTATGTGCACACGTTGCAGATTTTTGTGCAGATTTCTTCCTTTTTTTTACCCCTGCAGAATTTCTATTATAGAATGGGTGCAGAAACGCAGATCTGCACAAAAGAATTGACATGGTCCTTTTTTGAATCTGCTGCGTTTTCCATGCAGATTTTTCCACACCATCAGCACAGCATTTTTTTTTTGCCATTGATTTACATTGTAAATCACTTGCAGATCTGCAGCGTTTCTGCGCGGAAAAAAAAGCTGCATATCTGCAGGAAATCCGCAACGTGTGCACATAACCTGATTCAGTTTTTGCTGCAGTATTTGGTGCATTTTTTGCGCGTTTTTGATGCGTTTTTATGCAGTTTTTGGTCCGGTATTGGTGCACTTTTTGCGCGGTTGTGATGCAGTTTTGATGCGTTTTTGATGCAGTTTTTGGGGTGGTTTTTATGCAGTTTTTGATGCGTTTTTGATGCAGTTTTTGATGCGTTTTTTTGCGCGGTTTTGATGCATTTTTTAATTCGTTTTTGGTGCATTTTTTGCGGGGTTTTGATTCAGGTTTTGATGCGTTTTTTATGTAGTTTTTGGTCCGGTTTTTGGTGCGTTTCTTGCAAGGCTTTGATGCAGTTTTTGGTGCAGTTTTGATGTGTTTTTGATGCAGTTTTTTGTCCAACCTCCTCTTTTACATTTGTCCAACCCACACTCAATTACACACACAGATAGACAGATAGATGATAGATGAAATGGATAGACAGATCTACATATAGATAGATCTATAGACGCATACATCTAGCTATTCATATATCTATCTATAGATATATCTGGATAGATATATCTATTGATAGATGTATGGATAGTGTAGGGTGCGTGTCCACTGTCTGGATTACATCCGAATTAGCTGCAGATTGGATGCTGCGTACTTGTAGTCCCATCGGATGATGCTTGCACACACCAAAAGACACCGCACAGCCCCGCACACACCCGAACAGTCCCGCACACACCCGAACAGCCCCGCACACACCCAAAAATCCCCGCACACACCCGATCAGCCCGGCACACACCCGAATAGTCCCGCACACACCCGAACAGCCCCGCACACACCCTAACAGTCCCGCGCACACCTGTACAGTCCCGCACACACCCGCACAGCACCGCACACACCCGAACAGTCCCGCACACATCCAAACAGCCCCGCAGACCTCGCCCGCACACACATTCACGCACACAGTCACCGCCCACACACTTCCCTCCTCCCGAACTTCAGAGTTTCTCGGACCCACATCTGCAACAAAACTGCAGATCTTTTTTACATCTGCGGTTTTGCTGCGGATGTGCCAGACTCAATGCAAGTCTAAGAATGCAGAAACGCTGCAGTTCGGCACAAAAGAAGTGACATGCTGCGGAAAAAAAAAGCTGCGTTTTGGTGCGGCTTTTTCCGCAGCATGTGCACAACAAGTCTGCGCCTCCCATAGACTTACATTGGTTGTGCACTACACTGCAGATTTCATGCAATTCTGTGCAGCAAAAAACGCTGCGGATCTGTAATCAAATCCGCAACGTGTGCACACAGCCTTAGCATTTAGTGAACCTAGCAAAAAAGCCAAGCAAAAAACAAGTGTGGGATTGCACTTTTTTTTGCTATTTCATCGCACTTTGATTTTTTTTCACATTTTCTGTTACACGACATGGTAAAACCAATGGTGTCGTTCAAAAGTAGAACTTGTCCCGCAAAAGATAAGCCCTCACATGGCCATATTGACGGAAAAATTATGGCTCTGGAAAGGGGAGCGATAAACGAAAAAAGCTCCAGGGGTGAAAGGGTTTAGAAACATGGATATGGACATATCTATGGAAATAGACATAGATATATAGATACATATCTATCTTGTTCTGTCTTCATACACGTTGATACGGTGTGTGATCCAACATACAGCATAAACCACTTCTGTCTTCCAAAATAAGCAGACTGTTCTCTGTAGTCTAACTTGTTTATTGGTAACAGGTATTGAAATGCGGTAAAACTATAAGAATATAAATGATACGTATAAGTATTGAGCCAAATAACAATACAGCTGATACTTTACAACTAATAGAAAAGTATACAGGATGATGCAACTTCTACATATAACTACATACAGCAAGTGACTGATAATAGATTTCCTAAGTACTAGCTGCTATGCAATAAATCACATTCAGTAGAACACTATATTGCAAGAACAGGGATAGCAATCTTACCGGATAAACTAACCAGGGTGGCAAGTAAGTGAAGTAGTTCCAACACATCAGATAACACGAGTGTACAGGAAAATACACAGAGAGAAAATGGGGGATTTCCCTATCCCATGATACCTTGGTGCAACCCAGAATGCAACACTCTGATTATTACTGAAAAACATAGGTAATAAATTTAACCACCACTGGGTGGTGCTATAACACAGCAAAAAACCAAACTATATTACTGAACCTTATGTCCTTTTAGAAAGGACAGAACACTCCCCGCTTGGTATCAACCGATGCCACACACAGCTCTTTTGGCGAAAACAGTAAGACAAGTTCCGCAACTGGTCTGATGAATTAAACGAACGAGGGCACGAACAAGCAAATTCCAAGTTGAGAACCTGTTGAAACTGTGGGATTTGAGGTGATTGTCTTTAGTCACCGTAAGTAGAACGGATACCTGAGGGCGGATTTCCTCATCTGCCTCTGGATCTACCAGTTCAAAGATGTTTGACTCGTCCACGTATGGCGTCGAACGGTGTAAGAATGTAGGGCCAGTAGACCAGGTTGTGTCCCTAAGGTGTCTTGCTTCAACGGATCTGGTTGCGTGGTCCGCCGGATTGTGGTGCGTGGACACATAGTGCCACTGTTTAGGGTCGGTGGATCTCCTGATCCTTAGCACCCGATTGCTGACATAGACATAAAAGTGACGCGTTTCATTGCCAATGTACCCCAACACTACCTTGCTGTCTGTGTAGAACTCGACTTCCTTGACCTCCAGGTCCATCTCTGTCGAGATAAGCTCAGCTAACTCTACTGCTAGCACAGCTGCACAGAGTTCCAGTCTGGGTACTGTGTGTTCACGGAGTGGGGCCAGTTTTGTCTGGCTTATAACAAGCCTTACGTGGCATTGTTCATCGATGTCGGTAGTTTTCAAATATGCCACTGCTGCAATTGCTTTGGTTGAGGCATTGCAGAAGATACAAAGCCTTTGCATCTTGATTTCTGTAGATGGCACAGAAGCATATGGTCGTGCCACATAGAGACTTGACAGGGCTTCTAAAGAGTTCTTCCATCTCACCCACAAGTCTCTTTTCTCGCTGGGAAGCGGATTATCCCAATCGGACATCTCTTGGGTGAAGTCTCTCAACATCATTTTACCTTGGATAGTTACAGGGGTTACAAATCCCAGAGGATCGTACAAGCTGTTTACAAAGGATAGGACGCCTCTACGCGTGAAGGGTTTCTCTTCTTCACTGATCTGGAAGGTGAATGCATCCTTTTTCAAATCCCAGAGTAAACCCAGGCTCCGCTGCATGGGAAGGGAGTCCGTGCTTAAATCCAAGTCTTTTAAATCGGTTGAGTAATCTTGAGAGGGAAAGGCTGCCATTAGTTTTTGGCTGCTGGAAGCAATTTTGTGCAACCTCAAATTGGATGAAGCAAGCATTTCTTGTGCCCTTTTCAGGAGACTGACTGCCGACTCATCTGTGGGTGTGGATTTCAGGCAGTCATCTACGTAGAAATCCTTTTCCACAAACGATCTTACATCCGATCCATACTTTGCTTCACCCTCTCTGGCTGAATGTCTAAGGCCATAGATAGCGACAGCAGGGGAAGGGCTGTTCCCGAAGATGTGTACCTTCATACGATATTCCACGATGTCCTTGTAGGGGTCATTATCGCGGTACCAGAAGAACCTCAAGTAGTTTCTGTGTTCTTCTTTAACAAGGAAGCAGTGAAACATCTGTTGTATGTCGGCCATAAATGCTACTGCATCTTTGCGGAAACGAAGAAGTACTCCCAGAAGTCTGTTGTTGAGGTCTGGACAAGACAGGAAGACATTGTTTAAAGAAACACCTTCGTATCTGGCACTTGAGTCAAATACCACTCTTATCTGACCTGGTTTCTTCGGATGATACACGCCGAAAATAGGTAAGTACCAACATTCCTCGGAATCTTGAAGTACAGGTGCAATTTCCGCGTGGCCACTCTGGAATATTCTCTCCATGAAGGCAAAGAAGTGTTCTCTTGTTTCTGGTGCCTTCTGCAGTTTGCGTGAAAGGGAGACAAATCGACTGTACACAAGTTCTCTGTTGTTGGATAAGCGTTGCCTCTGTGGTTTGAATGGTAAAGGTGCGACCCAACTCTTTGATTTATCTCTATCTCTCGCTCCATTATGTCCAAGAACAGTCTGTCCTCTATGGACGTTGCTACCTGGTTGTCTTCTCTTGTCCTATGGAAAACTGTGCACCCTATATGATCTTGCTCACCATCGCATGCATGGTCTTCACAGGAAGGATCAGCTAACGGACAAGGTGGAGGGGTGTGGTGCGGCAATTCTTTAATCAGGAAACTGCTCTCGCATGGCTGGAAGAGAGACGGACGTCCATTCTCGAGGGTACTGGTGAGCATGCTGTTGACTGATGTCGGCCTGTGTGCTCCACCCAAACAGACGTCTCCCACAATGACCCATCCTAGGTCAAGTCTCTGAGCATATGGGGCGTTTTTGTGGGCCGTTAATCTGTCCTCTAGCCTTGAAGTATGTCTCTTCCGAGGAGTAAGACGATAGGAGCTCCTTGGTCAAGCTCTGGTATCAGGTGAGCTATACATCTCAAGCGGGTGTGATGAGCTGCTACCTCTGGTGTAGGTATATCAGACCTGTTGTCGGGAATCTGGTTGCACTCCAGTATTGATGGCAAGGATAAGCAGGTTTGACCGTCCATAGACTCTACTTTGAATCCGGTCGCTTCTCTCCCCGCAGTCTCGACAGTACCTGCACATGTCTTCAAGGAGTACGGAGAGCCGGGACCAGCAATGTTGAAGGTGTCGAAGAGAAAGGACTTAGCTAGAGACCTGTTGCTCTGATCGTCCAAGATTGCATATACCTTGATTGCCTTATCCCGTTGGCTCGCTGGGAATACTCTGACAAGACAGATCTTTGAGCAGGATCTTCCTGCTACGAGTTCCTTGCAGATCTCTGTACACTGAGAAGTGACCACTGGGGTGTCCATGTCAGTGTCCATCTGTTTTTCAGCAGTCTCTTCTAATCGCGACAATACCCCTGAGGGTGGTCCAGGATGTAAGGTCGTGTTGTGCTCCACACTACTACATTCTGTGCATTTCACACTGGTTTCACAGTTCTTGGAGAAGTGTGAGGTCGTCACGCAGCATCTGAAGCATATCTTGTTTTCCTTTAGGAAACTCTTATGGTCTTCTAGAGACTTCTCCCTGAAGGCTCTACATTTTAGTAGAGGATGAGGTTTCTTGTGTAGGGGGCAGTGTTTGCTGAGATCCTGCGGTTTGTCCTCTTCTGGAGAGGACTTACTTGCCCTGTAAAGAAAACCTGTGGAGGTAACATTAGTTTTGTGTACTGCCACTGGTGTTTTACTGGGCTTTACACCAGAGGCAGTGGTACATGACATAGTGAAATCGAAACTGGGGTCATTTCTAACTTTAGCCTGCTGAGCAACAAAGTCTACAAACACCCTGAAAGGAGGAAATGGTACCTTATGAGCCTGTTTGTAACGGGACCCGTGACTGACCCACTTTTCTTGTAAGTTGTAAGGGAGCTTTTGGACAATCGGGTTGACACCTCTGGCAGTGTCCAGGAATGCCAACCCTGGTAGGTCACCTTCTGCCTGAGCAGCATGTACCTCCATTAACAAGTCGCTCAGTTCCCTGAGCTTTTGATAACCCTTATTTGCTATCTTGGGGAAATCATCAATTCTTTTATACAAAGCATTTTCTATAGCTTCTATTGACCCATAACATTCTTCGAGTCTCTCCCACACCATGCGAAGTCCTGTGTGTGGGTACTTTATGTTAATGTTCCTGATTCTTTTGGCGTGTTCAGCTGACTCGCTCCCAAGCCACTTAACCAGTAGATCTAACTCTTCACTACTGGAAAGATGCAAGTCTCTGATGGCATTCTGGAAAGAGGCTCGCCATGCTCTGTAGCTTTCAGCTCGATCAGTGAACTTTACAAGTCCCTTGGTCACCAGCTCCTGGCGGGTAAAGAACCTTGCAAAGTTCATAGTGGCTGAGTCAGTGCCAACATGAGCTGGTGTGCTGTTGTCATGCGGTGTGTGTGGTGCACCCTCATACCTGGTAGGAGCTTCTGGCTTAGGAAAGTCTGTATAAAACCGTTCCGAAGCGAAGGGTGTCCCTGTCAGTCTGGGAGGAGGCCGTACCTTCTGTTCTGTAAGACGGTAGTGGTGGTCGACGTCGTTTCGCAGTATACCTTCCTGCTTCCAGTACGGTGTTTGGAGGAAAGATCTCTGGTAATCTGTATAGGCTGGTTGGTGTAACGGATCAGAGTTGTCTTCTATTCTGGGATGTTGGTGGACGTATTCTGAGATGCGTTGAGCAGGGTCCTGGCGATCAAGGTCTGGTCCACGTACATCGCTGTCACGCTCAGATTCAGGAAACTCCACGGCTTCTAAGAACTCAGCTTTGGCTATTGCGGCTGCTGCTTCTTTTTCAGCGGAAAGCCTTTCTAAGGTCGCTCGCAGGCATGCTGTATCTGCGTCTCTATCGGCTTGCAGGCGGGCTCTTTCTGCTTCTTGCTCTGTTTGCAGGCGGGCTCTTTCTGCTTCTTGGCGGGCTCTTTCTGCTTCTCTATCTGCTTGCAGGCGAGCTCTTTCTGCTTCTTGCTCTGCTTGTCTTAACTTTAACTGCATCTCTTGTGCAGCGAAGGAGGATCTTACTTTCGCCGCCTCAGCTTCTGCTCGGGCGAGGGTGACAGACCTTTTCGAAGAAGACTTGCTAGAGCGGCTTGTTTGGGACCTCGTCCTGAGTGAAGATGCTCGACTTGCAGACATTTTGTGTCCGTTTGCAGGCTGTAGGACGTCTCAGAGCGGGTAGGGATGACTTCAGCGTGGACTGAGACGTGACGTGCTTGTTGGGGGCTGCACTCTCGGTACTTGTGACTGTATGGCGGCCGCTGCGGTATCTGCAGGCAGTGCGCTTTGGTACAAGCGGCTCCGTAAGTGTTATTTGCTATCGCTGGCGTCTAGCCTCCTTTTACTGTCATCCCAGCGTCTAGCATCCGTTTTACTGTTCTGTCTTCATACACGTTGATACGGTGTGTGATCCAACATACAGCATAAACCACTTCTGTCTTCCAAAATAAGCAGACTGTTCTCTGTAGTCTAACTTGTTTATTGGTAACAGGTATTGAAATGCGGTAAAACTATAAGAATATAAATGATACGTATAAGTATTGAGCCAAATAACAATACAGCTGATACTTTACAACTAATAGAAAAGTATACAGGATGATGCAACTTCTACATATAACTACATACAGCAAGTGACTGATAATAGATTTCCTAAGTACTAGCTGTTATGCAATAAATCACATTCAGTAGAACACTATATTGCAAGAACAGGGATAGCAATCTTACCGGATAAACTAACCAGGGTGGCAAGTAAGTGAAGTAGTTCCAACACATCAGATAACACGAGTGTACAGGAAAATACACAGAGAGAAAATGGGGGATTTCCCTATCCCATGATACCTTGGTGCAACCCAGAATGCAACACTCTGATTATTACTGAAAAACACAGGTAATAAATTTAACCACCACTGGGTGGTGCTATAACACAGCAAAAAACCAAAACTATATTACTGAACCTTATGTCCTTTTAGAAAGGACAGAACATATCTATCTATCTATCTATCTATCTATCTATCTATCTATCTACCTATCTATCTATCTATCTATCTATCTGTAATGGAGTGTGGGTTGGACAAATGTAAAAGAGGAGGTTGGACAGAAATGACATCACAAATATTTTTGAAGATAGAGGAAGGAGATGAGGGAGGGGTTTGGGTGTGTTTTGGAGTGGGTGTCTAGGTTTGGGCTTAGTGGCCAGTGCAATGCATCATGGAACTTGTAGTATTAGAGCACAATAACTCAGGAGAAAGGAAGTTGTCGATTAACCCCATGAGAGCTGGATCCAGCACTGAAGATGTGCTGCTACAGCATGATAAAAGGTAATATTGCTAAAATAAACACAGTGGATGTTTTCAGTGGCACATAATAGCAAGATTTATGAAAAAAAAAATTATTATAGTGGACAACTTCTTTAACAAAAAAGTGTGAAACAACTGAAAATATGTCTTATATTCTAGGTTCTTCAAAGTAGCCACCTTTTGCTTTGATGACTGCTTTGCACACTCTTGGCATTCTTTTGATGAGCTTAAAGAGGTAGTCACCGGGTATGGTTTTCACTTCACAAGTGTGCCCTGTCAGGTTTAATAAGTGGGATTTCTTGCCTTATAAATGGTGTTGGGACCATCAGTTGTGTTGTGCAGAAGTCTGGTGGATACACAGCTGACAGTCCTACTGAATAGACTGTTAGAATTTGTATTATGGCAAGAAAAAAGCAGCTAAATAAAGAAAAACGAGTGGCCATCATTACTTTAAAAAATGAAGGTCAGTCATTCCGAAAAATTGGGAAAACTTTGAAAGTGTCCCCAAGTGCAGTGGCAAAAACCATCAAGCGCTACAAAGAAACTGGCTCACATGAGGACCGCCCCAGGAAAGGAAGACCAAGAGTCACCTCTGCTTCTGAGGATAAGTTTATCCGAGTCACCAGCCTCAGAAATCGCAGGTTAACAGCAGATCAGATTAGAGACCAGATCAATGCCACACAGAGTTCTAGCAGCAGACACATCTCTACAACAACTGTTAAGTGGAGACTTTGTGTAGCAGGCCTTCATGGTAAAATAGCTGCTAGGAAACCACTGCTAAGGACAGGCAACAAGCATAAGAGACTTATTTGGGCAAAAGAACACAAGGAATGGACATTAGACCAGTGGAATTCTGTGCTTTGGTCTGATGAGTCCAAATTTGAGATCTTTGGTTCCAACCACCGTGTCTTCGTGCGACGCAGAAAAGGTGAACTTTACATGCCTGGTTCCCACCGTGAAGCATGGAGGAGGAGGTGTGATGGTGTGGGGGTGCTTTGCTGGTGACACTGATGGGGATTTATTCAAAATTGAAGGCATACTGAAAGAGCATGGCTACCACAGCATCTTGTAGCGGCATGCTATTCCATCCGGTTTGCGTTTAGTTGGACCATCATTTATTTTTTAACAGGACAATTACCCCAAACACACCTCCAGGCTGTGTAAGGGCTATTTGACCAAGAAGGAGAGTGATGGGGTGGTATGCCAGATGACCTGCCTCCACAGTCACCGACCTGTACCAAATCGAGATGGTTTGGGGTGAGCTGGACCGCAGGGTGAAGGCAAAAGGGCAAACAAGTGCTAACCATCTCTGGGAACTCCTTCAAGATTGTTGGAAGACCATTTCAGGTGACTACCTCTTGAAGCTCATCAAGAGAATGCCAAGAGTGTGCAAAGCAGTCATGAAAGCAAAAGGTGGCTACTATACAGTATATTTGATTTAGTGCAGTTCAGACTGTTTTTTTGTGTGTTTTCAAAAATAATTAAAAGGATAAGCATGATATTTTATCGTCATGAATAGTTTGTTTCTCTATAATTTAGAACACACAAGAAATCACGCATTGTACAGATATGGGTAACTATTTTTTTGTTATAACTCATTGACATTTTTAATGTATTCAACAAAAATCTAGTTTTTTTTTAAATATATTTCTGTTCACTGTACAGACGCTAGGTAAAGAACATTGCATACTTATACATTATACATGAGGCCCTTCCAGGCATAATAGCCGGTGTGCATATTCATCAGTCTGGCATACCTAATTCATGAGGGCCTCACAAACAGTTAGTGATACAGCTGTTGCCTGTGTGTAGAATACATTTTTACTTGTATTAACATAATAACTAACAATCCTCCATATATATGGACATACTTGTATTTTTCCATCAAAATAATAAAAATGAGACAATGTAATTGGATTGTATTGTGTCATGAATCCCAATGGCTAGGGATAGCAAGGGACAAGCAAAGTAATACAAAATATCGGACGAGCTCTAGGGTGATGGAACCTGGGCTGACCGCTGCCCTACGCCTGACAAACGCAACTAGAGATAGCCAGGGAGCGTGCCTACGTTGGTTCTAGACGCCACGCACCAGCCTAAGAGCTAACTAGTACTGCAGAGAAAATAAGACCTCACTTGCCTCCAGAGGAATGAACCCCAAAAGGTATAGTTGCCCCCCACATGTATTGACGGTGAAATGAGAGGAAGGCACACACATAGAGATGATATATATAGGTTCAGCAAATTGAGGCCCGCTGTAAACTAGAAAGCAGAACGATACAAAAGGGGTCTGAGCGGTCAGCAAAAAACCCTAATCAAAAAACCATCCTGAGATTACAAGAACCCATGTGCCAACTCATGGCACATGGGGAGAACCTCAGTCCACTAGAGCTACCAGCTAGCATAGAGACATAATAAGCAAGCTGGACAAAAAACCAAACAACTGAAAATCAGCACTTAGCTTATCCTGAAAGATCTGGGAGCAGGTAGGCAGGAACCAAACAGAGCACATCTGAATACATTGATAGCCGGCAAGGGAATGACAGAAAGGCCAGGTAAAATAGGAAACACCCAGCCTCTGATGGACAGGTGGAAACCAAAGGCCGCAACCCACCAAAGTCACCCAGTACCAGCAGTAACCACCAGAGGGAGCCCACAAACAGAATCCACAACAGTACCCCCCCCTTGAGGAGGGGTCACCGAACCCTCACGAGAACCCCCAGGGCGATCAGGGTGAGCTCTATGGAAGGCGCGGACCAAATCAGTCGCATGAACATCGGAGGCGACCACCCAGGAATTATCCTCCTGACCATAACCCTTCCACTTAACCAAATACTGGAGTTTGCGTCTGGAAACACGAGAATCCAAGATCTTCTCAACAACATACTCCAATTCTCCCTCCACCAGCACCGGAGCAGGAGGCTCAACCGAAGGAACAACGGGCACCTCATACCTCCGCAACAACGACCGATGGAACACATTATGAATAGCAAACGATGCTGGGAGATCCAAACGAAAAGATACAGGGTTAAGAATCTCCGAGATCCTATAAGGATCGATGAACCGAGGCTTGAACTTAGGAGAAGAGACCTTCATAGGGACAAAACGAGAAGACAACCACACCAAATCCCCAACAAGAAGTCGGGGACCCACGCGGCGACGGCGATTAGCAAACTGCTGAGTCTTCTCCTGAGATAACTTCAAATTGTCCACCACCTGATTCCAAATCTGATGTAGCCTGTCCACCACCACGTCCACTCCAGGACAATCCGAAGACTCCACCTGACCAGAGGAAAAACGAGGATGAAACCCCGAATTACAAAAAAAAGGAGAGACCAACGTGGCAGAACTAGCCCGATTATTAAGAGCAAATTCGGCCAGCGGCAAAAAAGCAACCCAGTCATCTTGATCAGCAGAAACAAAACACCTCAAATAAGTTTCCAAGGTCTGATTAGTTCGCTCCGTCTGGCCATTCGTCTGAGGATGGAATGCAGACGAGAAAGACAAATCAATGCCCATCTTGGCACAAAACGTCCGCCAAAATCTAGACACAAACTGGGATCCCCTGTCAGAAGCGATATTCTCCGGAATCCCATGCAAACGAACCACGTTCTGAAAAAATAAAGGGACCAACTCAGAGGAGGAAGCCAACTTAGGCAAGGGCACCAAATGAACCATCTTAGAAAAGCGGTCACACACCACCCAGATAACGGACATTTTCTGTGAAACCGGGAGATCAGAAATAAAATCCATGGAAATGTGCGTCCAAGGCCTCTTCGGGATGGGCAAGGATAACAACAACCCACTGGCCCGAGAACAGCAAGGCTTAGCTCGAGCACACACTTCACAAGACTGCACAAAGGTACGCACATCCCTAGACAAGGAAGGCCACCAAAAAGACCTGGCCACCAAGTCTCTAGTACCAAATATTCCAGGATGACCAGCCAACACAGAAGAATGGACCTCGGAGATGACTCTACTGGTCCAATCATCCGGAACAAACAGTCTTTCTGGTGGACAACGATCCGGTTTATCCACCTGAAACTCCTGCAATGCACGTCGCAAGTCTGGGGATACGGCGGACAATATTACCCCATCCCTAAGGATACCAGTAGGCCCAGAGTCTCCAGGAGAGTCAGGCACAAAACTCCTGGAAAGAGCATCTGCCTTCACATTCTTTGAACCTGGCAGGTATGAAACCACGAAATTGAAACGAGAAAAAAAACAACGACCAACGAGCCTGTCTAGGATTCAAACGCCTGGCAGACTCAAGGTAAATGAGATTCTTGTGATCAGTCAAGACCACCACACGATGTTTAGCACCCTCAAGCCAATGACGCCACTCCTCAAATGCCCACTTCATGGCCAAAAGCTCCCGATTACCCACATCATAATTGCGCTCGGCGGGCGAGAATTTTCTAGAGAAGAATGCACATGGCTTCATCACCGAGCCATTAGAACTTCTCTGTGACAAAACCGCCCCCGCTCCAATCTCGGAAGCATCAACCTCAACCTGAAAAGGAAGTGAAACATCTGGTTGACACAACACAGGAGCAGAAGAAAACCGGCGCTTAAGTTCCTGAAAGGCCTCCATGGCCGCAGGAGACCAATCAGCAACATCAGCACCCTTTTTAGTCAAATCAGTCAAAGGTTTAACAATACTGGAAAAATTAGCAATGAACCGACGATAAAAATTAGCAAACCCCAAGAACTTCTGAAGGCTCTTAACAGATGTAGGTTGTGTCCAGTCACAAATCGCCTGAACCTTGACGGGATCCATCTCAATAGTAGAAGGAGAAAAAATGTACCCCAAAAAAGAAATCTTCTGGACTCCGAAGAGACACTTTGAGCCCTTCACAAACAGAGAATTGGCCCGCAGAACCTGAAACACCTTCCTGACCTGTAAAACATGAGACTCCCAGTCATCAGAAAACACCAAAATATCATCCAAATACACAATCATAAACTTACCCAGATATTCACGGAAAATATTGTGCATAAAGGACTGAAAGACTGACGGAGCATTGGAGAGTCCAAAAGGCATTACCAAATACTCAAAATGGCCCTCAGGTGTATTAAATGCGGTTTTCCACTCGTCACCCTGTTTTATCCGCACCAGATTATACGCACCGCGAAGATCTATCTTAGTGAACCACCTAGCCCCCTTAATGCGAGCAAACAAATCAGTCAATAATGGCAGTGGATACTGATATTTGACTGTAATCTTATTCAGAAGGCGATAATCTATACAAGGCCTCAGGGAACCATCTTTTTTTGCCACGAAAAAAAACCCTGCTCCCAGAGGGGACGAAGATGGACGAATATGTCCCTTTTCCAAGGACTCCTTAATATAATTCCGCATAGCAGTATGCTCTGGCAGTGACAGATTAAATAAACGACCCTTAGGGAACTTACTGCCAGGAATCAATTCTATTGCACAGTCACAATCTCTATGAGGAGGGAGCGAATTGAGCTTAGGCTCCTCAAAAACATCCCTATAGTCAGACAAAAACGCAGGGATCTCAGAAGGAGTAGATGAAGCGATTGAAATCGGAGGTGCATAATCATGAACCCCCTGACATCCCCAGCTTAACACAGACATTGTTTTCCAGTCCAGGACAGGATTATGAGTTTGTAACCATGGCAGACCAAGCACTAGTACATCATGTAAATTATACAGTACAAGGAAGCGAATCACCTCCTGATGAACGGGAGTCATGCGCATGGTCACTTGTGTCCAATACTGCGGCTTATTCATAGCCAATGGTGTAGAGTCAATTCCCTTCAGAGGGATAGGAACTTCCAGAGGCTCCAGACTAAAACCGCAGCGTTTAGCAAATGACCAATCCATAAGACTCAGGGCAGCGCCTGAATCCACATAGGCATCGACGGAAATGGAAGACAGTGAAAAAATCAGAGTCACAGACAAAATGAACTTAGGCTGCAGAGTACCAATGGCAAAAGATTTATCAACCCTTTTTGTGCGTTTAGAGCATGCTGATATAACATGAGCTGAATCACCACAATAAAAACACAATCCATTTTTCCGCCTATAATTTTGCCGTTCACTTCTGGACTGAATTCTATCACATTGCATAGTCTCAGGTGCCTGTTCAGAAGACACCGCCAACTGGTGCACGGGTTTGCGCTCCCGTAAACGCCGATCAATCTGAATGGCCATAGCCATCGACTCATTCAGACCTGTAGGCGTAGGGAACCCCACCATAATATCCTTAATGGCCTCGGAAAGACCATTTCTGAAGTTAGCAGCCAGGGCGCACTCATTCCACTGAGTAAGCACCGACCATTTCCGAAATTTTTGACAATATATTTCCGCTTCATCATGCCCCTGAGAGAGGGCTAATAAAGCCTTTTCAGCCTGAATCTCCAGGTTGGGTTCCTCATAGAGCAATCCCAATGCCAGAAAAAACGCATCCACATTGAGCAATGCAGGATCCCCTGGTGCCAATGCAAATGCCCAATTCTGAGGGTCGCCCCGCAGGAAAGATATTACAATCTTGACCTGTTGAGCAGGGTCTCCAGAGGAGCGAGATTTTAAAGAAAGAAACAATTTACAATTGTTCCTGAAATTCAGGAAGGTAGATCTATCTCCAGAAAAGAACTCTGGAATAGGAATTCTAGGTTCAGACATGGGAGTGTGAACAACAAAATCCTGTATGTTTTTAACTTTTGCCGCGAGATTACTCAGTCTGGAAGCCAAACTCTGGACATCCATGTTAAACAGCTAATATCAGAGCCATTCAAGGGTTAAGAGGAGGTAAGAAGCAGCTAGACAGCAATTAAGGGCTAGGCAGCAAAACTCTGAAGGAAAAAAAAAAAAAAAAATTTCCCTTAAACACTTCTTTTTCTCCTGCTTCAGCCCAAACAATTAACACTTTGTGGGCCGGCTATACTGTCATGAATCCCAATGGCTAGGGATAGCAAGGGACAAGCAAAGTAATACAAAATATCGGACGAGCTCTAGGGTGATGGAACCTGGGCTGACCGCTGCCCTACGCCTGACAAACGCAACTAGAGATAGCCAGGGAGCGTGCCTACGTTGGTTCTAGAGCCACGCACCAGCCTAAGAGCTAACTAGTACTGCAGAGAAAATAAGACCTCACTTGCCTCCAGAGGAATGAACCCCAAAAGGTATAGTTGCCCCCCACATGTATTGACGGTGAAATGAGAGGAAGGCACACACATAGAGATGATATATATAGGTTCAGCAAATTGAGGCCCGCTGTAAACTAGAAAGCAGAACGATACAAAAGGGGTCTGAGCGGTCAGCAAAAAACCCTAATCAAAAAACCATCCTGAGATTACAAGAACCCATGTGCCAACTCATGGCACATGGGGAGAACCTCAGTCCACTAGAGCTACCAGCTAGCATAGAGACATAATAAGCAAGCTGGACAAAAAACCAAACAACTGAAAATCAGCACTTAGCTTATCCTGAAAGATCTGGGAGCAGGTAGGCAGGAACCAAACAGAGCACATCTGAATACATTGATAGCCGGCAAGGGAATGACAGAAAGGCCAGGTAAAATAGGAAACACCCAGCCTCTGATGGACAGGTGGAAACCAAAGGCTGCAACCCACCAAAGTCACCCAGTACCAGCAGTAACCACCAGAGGGAGCCCACAAACAGAATCCACAACAGTATTGACTCTATCAATACTGATTGTTGTCAAGAAAATTATGTTTGAGCCAGATGCACAGCTATGGATTTAGTACAGAGGAGCGGATCGTTGTCTGAGAGGGTTCCCCAAAGTGGGGCATATTTTGAACTATGGAGGAGCACCATAATCACAGGGGGTATCAGGGTGACCGTAGCAGAACACAGGGACCAAGACGAATATTACCTCCATACAGTGCACATATAGTGGTAGATACCACCCTAACGTTGATTACAATACAGTTATATAGGAAAGATACATATCTTGGTACCGTGTTAGCCAGTAGAAAGAAAAATATTTAGAACTGAGAGTCCTCAGTGGTTGATACCTTTCAATGGCTAACTGAAAAGATGGTAAATTGCAAGATTTCGAGACTACTCAGGTCCCTTCATCAGGCATAGACTAATACAAATTCTGAAGAATCACATATTTATGCACAATACAGCCCAGAAATAATGCCATAGATAAGACAGGTGACGTGAAGCAGAACTACCATTATGTGAGAGTGATAAACAGTTGTGTCCATAAATATTGGAACAGTTCATAGATGAGGAGTGTGAATGTTTTATTGTCCTCTGATTGGAGTCTGGTTCTGTGTTATGATGCCTCCACACGGTCTGAGGAGCAAATTCCTTAATTGATGTCTTTCTCTATAGCTTTTCTCAGCATGCTCTTCAGTGTCTTGTTAAATCTCTCAACAAGGCCATCTGACTGGGGATGGTACACCGAGGTCCTCAACTGGGAGATTTTCAGGGCTTTGCATAACTCCCTCATCACCTTGCTCATGAAAGGTGTCCCCTGGTCAGTCAGGATCTCCTTCGGCAGACCTGTCCGGGAAAAGACATGGACCAACTCGCGGGCTATACTCTTCGAGGAAGAATTTCTCAAGGGAATTGCCTCAGGATAGCGTGTGGCATAGTCCAGGATGACTAATATATACTGATGGCCCCGGGCTGATTTAACTAAGGGACCAACCAAGTCCATGGCAATTCTCTCGAACGGCACCTCAATAATGGGGAGTGGCACAAGGGGGTTCCAGAAATGAGGAGTGGGAGCAGTTAGCTGACATGTAGGGCAGGACCTGCAATAGTTCACTATTTCCCGGTGACACCCAGGCCAATAGAACCTCTGCACAACCCGTTCCTGCGTTTTTCCACCCCTAGGTGTCCACCCAAGATGTGTGAATGGGCCATGTCCAACACCTTCCGTCTATATGGACCCGGCACTACCAACTGGTCTACCAACTCCTCCCTTATTTTCGTGACCCGGTACAACAACTCCCCACTCATCAGAAAATGGGGAAATCTTGTGTCTGCCCCCTGCTCCTGTACCACCCCATCAATAACTGTGACATTATTAAAGGCTTCCCTCAGAGTGGGGTCCCTACGTTGGGCAGTCCCAAAATTTTCACCGGTTACCTCTAACTCCATAATGTCAGATGCAGGGGACACTTCCTCCTCATCCCCAACCAGAACACAAAAAGGAAACCTGTCTGTCTCTGGGTGTGGCGACACCCTACCAGGGTTCATTGGTTCCCTACTCTTGCTAGGGAGCTCAGAACCTTTTCCCCACAAATCCCAAAACAAACAGAAATCCCGGCCAATAATTATAGGGTGCAACAAGTCCTGCACGACGCCGACTATGTGGGACTCAGTGCCACATGCCATTTCAATGTCCACCCTGGCCAAAGGGTAGTCCTTTGCATCACCATGTATGCACCGCACTCCGACCTTCTTTCCCGGGAGCAGGTGGAGAGGAAAAGTGGCCCTCACCAGGGTCACTAGGCTCCCCGAGTCTAACAGTGCCGTGACTGCTCGACCGTTCACCTTTACGGGACACGCTTGGGCGGAGAGTTCACACTGCAGGCTGGATATGCATAGTATGAACAACGGCGTCCCATGTTGCAGTCCATCTGCTCAGTGGTCTGGGAACAACGGGCAGCTATATGTCCTGGCCCGTGGCACCTCCAACAAATAATATCACCCGTAGGGACCTTGGACACCACCTCCCCCGCCCTTTGTGACCTTGGACGCGCCACCCCTTTTTGGGACTCCGCTCCCTTCTGGGACCCCCAGTACGGCATGGGTTGTCTCCCGGAGGAGCCTTCCAACCCTTGGTATCTCTCGACCAGTCCGATCAGTTCGTCGGCATTCTGGGGATCACCCTGGGCAACCCAAGTCTGTATGGACCTCGGGAGGGAATGCACAAACCGATCCATCATCACTCGTTCCACCATCTGTGCAGGTGTACATGACTCTGGCTGCAGCCATTTCTGGACCAGGTGCAACAGATCAAACATTTGAGAGCGAGGCGGTTTGTCCCGGTGATAGGCCCAGCTGTGAACTCGCTGTGCCCTGACAGTCAGTGTCACCCCCAAACGTGCGAGAATCTCGACTTTCAATTTGTGATACTCTTTGGCATCCTGCAAGGTCAAATCATAGTACGCCTTCTGGGGTTCTCCCGTCAGGTATGGCGCCAGTACCTCTGCCCATTGCTCTGGCGGGAGTTTTTCCCTCTCAGCGACCCTCTCAAACACCGTCAGGAAGGCCTCAACATCATCCCCGGGGGTCATTTTCTGCAATGCGCGTCTTACCTTCTTCCGGACGTGGGTGTCATCAGCCAAACCTGGGGTTGGGGCACTCATCTTGCCCTGGATGGCGGTTGCCAGAAGCTGCAACTGCTGCCGTTGCTCCTGCTGGTGCTGTTGCATCTGCTGCCGTTGCTCCTGCTGGCTCTGCCGTTGCTCCTGCTGGCTCTGTTGTATCTGCTGTTGGCTCTGTTGTATCTGCTGCATCAACAGCCTGTTGGTCTCTTGCTGCCGTTGCTCCTGCTGTGACTGCAACTGGACCAAGTGTTTTAGCAGGTCCTCCATTTTCCCAGGCAATGCTTGCTGGCTTACAACAGACTTGACCCAGGAAATCCAATAATAGACTTACGTCTCCACTGGGAACGCTACCCGCATTCTCCACCAATTGTAGGGATTTCACTCACTCAGGTGCGACGGCTGACACTCAGGAGGCACGTTCCTTTAAAAGTTCACAGGGTTTATTATTTCATAAACCGCATGGCAAAATAACAGCAAACAAATAGCCTTTAGTTCAGGAAAAGGAAAACAAAGTGTCCAGTCCACCAGGCTCAGTCCTGTGTTGTGAATTCCGCTCTTGGGCTCCCTCCGGTGGTTATAAGTAGCATTTTTGTGAGTTCTGCTCTTGGGCTCCCTCCTGTGGTTTTGAGTGGTATGGCTGCTTCTTGGATTTAGCATCAGCAGCTGTTTTCACTGATCGTCTTTCTGGCTCTGCTATATTAGTCTGGCCTTTTCCCTAATTCAATGCCAGTTGGCAATTGTTGAGCTTGGAGTCATGGCTTTCTGAGGATTTCCCTGTCACTCTGACCATTTCAGCAAAGCTAAGTCCTTGCTTGTCTTTTTGCAGTTCACTTGTTGTGGACTTTGTTGTTTAGCACTTTCTATGTTTTGCTCATTTGTCCAGCTTATCAGTATGTATCTAGTCAGCTAAGCTGGAATCTCTGGGCAGCAGAGTTTGCCCTCCACACCTTTAGTCAGGTGTGGAGATTTTTGCATTTCTCTGCGGTGGACTTTTTCTAGTTTTTATTACTGACCGCACAGTGTTCTGTCCTGTACTAATTCTTTCTAGCTAGTAGTGGCCTCCTTTGCTAAATCTTGTTTCATACTACGTATGTCATTTCCTTCTCCTCTCACAGTCATTATTTGTGGGGGGCTGTCCTATCCTTTGGGGATTTTCTCTGAGGCAAGATAGCTTTCCTGCTTCTTCCTTTAGGGGTAGCTAGATCTCCGGCTGTGACGAGGTGTCCAGGGAGTGACAGGAACATCCCACGGCTACTGCTAGTGTCTGTGTTAAGATCAGGAACTGCGGTCGGTATAGTTACCACCTGCTCAGAGCTAGTCGCATGTCGCTCCTTAATCACCAGACCATAACAGTACAACTGGCCAAAAATGAGCTGAATGCATCTCAAAAGAAGGAAAAGAAAAAGAGTTCTGAGCCATTTTTTTTTTCTTTAGTCTGTTTTGTCTTTTTCCTTCCTCTTAATCTCTGGGTGATTCAGGATTTGGATGCGGGCATGGATGTTCAGGGGTTGTTTTCTCGTGTGGATCAGCTTGCTGCAAGAGTACAGAGTATTCAAGATTATGTTGTTCAGACTCCGGCCTTAGAGCCTAGAATTCCTACTCCAGATTTGTTTTACGGGGATAGATCTAAGTTTTTGAACTTTAAAAATAACTGCAAATTGTTTTTTGCTCTGAAACCCCGTTCCTCTGGTGACCCCATTCAGCAAGTAAAAATAGTTATTTCTTTGCTGCGTGGTGACCCTCAGGACTGGGCATTCTCCCTTGAGTCAGGGGATCCGGCATTGCTTAATGTAGATGCATTTTTTCAATCGCTTGGATTATTGTATGACGAACCTAACTCTGTAGAGCATGCTGAGAAAACACTGTTGGCCCTGTGTCAGGGTCAGGAAGCGGCAGAATTATACTGCCAGAAATTTAGAAAATGGTCTGTGCTCACTAAGGCTACGTTCACATTAGCGTTAAGCTAATGTGCGTCGGGTTTGCGTCGGCGACGCAGCGGCGACGCATGCGTCATGCGCCCCTATACTTAACATGGGGGACGCATGCGTTTTTTTTTGTTGCGTTGTGCAACACTTGCGTCTTTTTTGCCGCAAGCGTCGGACCAAGAAAACGCAACAAGTTGCATTTTTCTTGCGTCCGATTTTCGGCAAAAACCGACGCATGCGTCTCAAAACGCAGCGTTTTTGCGTGCGTTTTGACGCATTTTTGCGTGCGTTGTGCGTTGCGTCGCCGACGCAACGGCGCACAACGCTAGTGTGAACGTAGCCTAAATGGAATGAGGACGCTCTGGCATCAATTTTCAGAAAGGGTCTTTCTGAAGCCCTTAAAGATGTTATGGTGAGGTTCCCCACGCCTGTTGGTTTGAGCGAATCTATGTCTTTGACCATTCAGATTGATCGGCGCCTGCGCGAACGCAAAGTGGTGCACCATATGGCAGAAACCTCGGAGCAGAGTCCTGAGCCCATGCAATGTGATAGGATTTTGACTAGAGCGGAACAGAGGGGATACAGACGTCAGAATGGGCTGTGTTTTTACTGTGGGGATTCTGCTCATGCTATTTCTGATTGCCCTAAGCGTATTAAGAGGGTCGCTAGATCTGTTACCATTAGTACTGTGCAGCCTAAGTTTCTCCTGTCTGTGACCCTGATTTGCTCATTGTCATCTTTTTCTGTCATGGCATTTGTGGATTCGGGCGCTGCTCTGAACTTAATGGACTTAGAATTCGCTAGGCGCTGTGGTTTTTCTTTGCAGCCTTTGCAGAGTCCCATACCCTTAAGGGGTATTGATGCTACACCGTTGGCCAAGAATAAACCTCAGTATTGGACTCAGCTGACTATGTGCATGGCTCCAGCACATCAGGAAGATTGCCGTTTTCTGGTGTTGCATAATTTACATGATGTTGTTGTACTGGGTTTCCCATGGTTACAAGTACACAATCCAGTGCTGGATTGGAAATCAATGTCTGTGACTAGTTGGGGTTGTCAAGGGGTACATAGTGACGTTCCTTTAATGTCAATTTCCTCTTCCCCCTCTTCTGATGTTCCTGAATTTTTGTCAGATTTCCAGGATGTATTTGATGAGCCCAAGTCCAGTTCCCTTCCTCCACATAGGGACTGTGATTGTGCTATTGACTTGATTCCTGGCTGTAAGTTCCCTAAGGGCTGACTTTTCAACCTGTCTGTGCCTGAACATACCGCCATGCGGAGCTATGTAAAGGAGTCTTTAGAGAAGGGGCATATTCGGCCGTCTTCGTCACCATTGGGAGCGGGATTCTTTTTTGTTGCCAAGAAGGATGGCTCCTTGAGACCCTGTATTGATTATCGCCTTCTTAATAAGATCACGGTCAAATTCCAATACCATCTACCTTTGCTCTCTGATTTGTTTGCTCGTATTAAGGGGGCTAGTTGGTTTACCAAGATTGACCTTCGAGGGGCATATAATCTTGTTCGTATTAAACAGGGTGACGAATGGAAAACTGCATTTAATACGCCCGAAGGCCATTTTGAATACCTGGTGATGCCTTTCGGGCTTTCTAATGCTCCTTCTGTATTTCAGTCCTTTATGCATGATATTTTCCGCAATTATCTTGACAAATTCTTGATTGTGTATTTGCATGATATTTTGATTTTTTCCAATGATTGGGAGTCTCATGTGAAGCAGGTCAGGATGGTATTCCAGATCCTTCGCGATAATGCTCTATTTGTGAAGGGGTCTAAGTGCCTATTTGGAGTTCAGAAGGTCTCTTTTTTGGGGTTTATTTTTTCTCCTTCGTCTATAGAAATGGATCCTGTTAAGGTCCAAGCCATTCATGACTGGATTCAACCCACATCTGTGAAGAGCCTTCAGAAATTTTTGGGCTTTGCAAATTTTTATCGCCGTTTCATTGCCAACTTCTCTAGTGTGGTTAAACCCCTGACCGATTTGACGAAGAAAGGCGCTGATGTGACTAATTGGTCCTCTGAGGCTGTTGAGGCCTTTCAGGAGCTTAAACGCCGATTTACTTCTGCCCCTGTCTTGCGTCAGCCGGATGTTTCTCTTCCTTTTCAGGTTGAGGTTGACGCTTCTGAGATTGGGGCAGGGGCCGTTTTGTCACAGAGGAATTCTGATGGTTCCTTGATGAAGCCATGTGCCTTCTTTTCCCAAAAGTTTTCGCCTGCGGAACGCAATTATGATGTCGGCAATCGGGAGTTGTTGGCTATGAAGTGGGCATTTGAGGAGTGGCGACATTGGCTTGAGGGAGCCAAGCACCGCATTGTGGTCTTGACCGATCATAAGAATCTGATTTACCTCGAGTCGGCCAAGCGGCTGAACCCTAGACAGGCTCGGTGGTCCCTGTTTTTCTCCCGTTTTGATTTTGTGGTCTCATATCTTCCAGGATCTAAGAATGTTAAAGCGGATGCCCTCTCTAGGAGTTTTTTGCCTGATTCTCCTGGAGTCCTTGAGCCGGTTGGCATTCTTAGGGAAGGGGTGATTCTGTCTGCCATCTCCCCTGATTTGCGGCGGGCGCTTCAGGAATTTCAGGCTGATAAACCTGACCGCTGTCCTGTGGGGAAGCTGTTTGTTCCTGATAGATGGACAAGTAAGGTAATTTCTGAGGTCCATTGTTCTGTGCTGGCCGGTCATCCTGGGATTTTTAGTACCAGAGATTTGGTTGCTAGGTCCTTTTGGTGGCCTTCCTTGTCGCGGGATGTGCGTTCTTTTGTGCAGTCCTGTGGGATTTGTGCCCGGGCTAAGCCTTGCTGTTCCCGCGCTAGTGGGTTGCTTTTGCCTTTGCCTGTCCCGGAGAGGCCTAGGATGCATATTTCCATGGATTTTATTTCGGATCTACCTGTGTCCCAGAGGATGTCTGTTATCTGGATGGTTTGTGACCAGTTCTCTAAAATGGTCCATTTGGTACCTTTGCCTAAATTGCCTTCCTCCTCTGATTTGGTTCCATTATTTTTTCAGTATGTGGTTCGTTTGCATGGCATTCCAGAGAATATTGTGTCTGACAGAGGTTCCCAGTTTGTTTCCAGGTTTTGGCGGGCCTTTTGTGCTAAGATGGGCATTAATTTGTCTTTTTCTTCGGCGTTCCATCCTCAGACAAATGGCCAAACTGAGCGAACTAACCAAACCTTGGAAACCTATTTGAGATGCTTTGTGTCTGCTGATCAGGATGATTGGGTGGCTTTCTTGCCGTTGGCCGAGTTTGCCCTTAATAATCGGGCCAGTTCGGCTACTTTGGTTTCGCCTTTCTTTTGTAATTTTGGTTTCCATCCTCGTTTTTCTTCAGGGCAGGTTGAGCCTTCTGATTGTCCTGGTGTAGATTCCGTGATGGACAGGTTACAGCAGATTTGGACTCATGTGGTAGACAATTTGACGTTGTGTCAGGAAAAGGCTCAGCGTTTTGCTAACCGCCGTCGGTGTGTTGGTCCTCGGCTTCGTGTGGGGGATTTGGTCTGGTTATCCTCTCGTCATGTTCCTATGAAGGTTTCTTCCCCTAAGTTCAAGCCTCGGTTTATTGGTCCTTATAAGATTTCTGAGATTATCAATCCAGTGTCTTTTCGTTTGGCCCTTCCAGCCTCTTTTGCCATCCACAATGTTTTCCATAGATCTTTGTTGCGGAGATATGTGGTACCCGTTGTTCCATCTGTTGATCCTCCTGCCCCGGTGTTGGTTGAGGGGGAGTTGGAATATGTGGTTGAGAAAATTTTGGATTCTCGTTTTTCGAGGCGGAGGCTTCAGTATCTTGTCAAGTGGAAGGGTTATGGCCAGGAGGATAATTCTTGGGTGGTTGCCTCCGATGTCCATGCCGCCGATTTGGTTCGTGCTTTTCGTTTGGCTCGCCTGATCGGCCTGGGGGCTCTGGTGAGGGTTCGGTGACCCCTCCTCAAGGGGGGGGTACTGTTGTGAATTCCGCTCTTGGGCTCCCTCCGGTGGTTATAAGTAGCATTTTTGTGAGTTCTGCTCTTGGGCTCCCTCCTGTGGTTTTGAGTGGTATGGCTGCTTCTTGGATTTAGCATCAGCAGCTGTTTTCACTGATCGTCTTTCTGGCTCTGCTATATTAGTCTGGCCTTTTCCCTAATTCAATGCCAGTTGGCAATTGTTGAGCTTGGAGTCATGGCTTTCTGAGGATTTCCCTGTCACTCTGACCATTTCAGCAAAGCTAAGTCCTTGCTTGTCTTTTTGCAGTTCACTTGTTGTGGACTTTGTTGTTTAGCACTTTCTATGTTTTGCTCATTTGTCCAGCTTATCAGTATGTATCTAGTCAGCTAAGCTGGAATCTCTGGGCAGCAGAGTTTGCCCTCCACACCTTTAGTCAGGTGTGGAGATTTTTGCATTTCTCTGCGGTGGACTTTTTCTAGTTTTTATTACTGACCGCACAGTGTTCTGTCCTGTACTAATTCTTTCTAGCTAGTAGTGGCCTCCTTTGCTAAATCTTGTTTCATACTACGTATGTCATTTCCTTCTCCTCTCACAGTCATTATTTGTGGGGGGCTGTCCTATCCTTTGGGGATTTTCTCTGAGGCAAGATAGCTTTCCTGCTTCTTCCTTTAGGGGTAGCTAGATCTCCGGCTGTGACGAGGTGTCCAGGGAGTGACAGGAACATCCCACGGCTACTGCTAGTGTCTGTGTTAAGATCAGGAACTGCGGTCGGTATAGTTACCACCTGCTCAGAGCTAGTCGCATGTCGCTCCTTAATCACCAGACCATAACAGTCCTGTAGCCTTAACACACTCAGGAGGGTTTCACCTCCACACATATCTACTGTGTTAAGCATTAGCCTGTCTTATATAGAGCTAACCACACCCAGTAACCCATCACATGATTAGCCATGTGGTCTGACATCACCACAGGTCCTGAAACACATACATCTACATGGTTATGTGCAACAAAGAAATACTCTGGGCTACATTACAGCAACAAGCCACCTATGCGACACATATCTCCCGTCGACTACACACCCTTTAGCCATGCTACAATGTCTACAAGTTGAAGGTGAAGAGGCTTTTTGAGGGTTGGTGTGCTTTGACCCTCATGGCCAAGTGGGCCTGTAATTTCTGAGGAGGCTGAACTTTTCTTTTTATTTTATTTTTTGTTGCGCCCTTTTCTGCTGGATCAAGGACACCAACATGGGTATTGGACTGTTGTTGATGTGCTGGACTACGTTTTACCTCAGTTCTGGGCTCCTTGCCAAGAAGGACCAAGGTCCCTATTCCATTTAATGTTTGAAACCTGAAAAGGGGTAATGTCATGGTTCTCAACACACAGAGAACATAGTTGAGCATACAAAAAGGACTAGCTCTTGGAAGATGGGAACTCGAGCTGACCGTGAGCTAAACCTATCACAACAACTGAAAGTGGCCGGGTAGCGTGCCTACGTTTTATCCCTAGACGCCCAGCGCCAGCCGGAGAACTGACTGACCCTAGCAGAGGAAAATACAGACCTGGCTCACCTCTAGAGAAATTTTCCCCAAAAGGCGGACAGTAGCCCCCACAAATATTGTCGGTGATATTAGAGGAAATTGACATACGAAGTATGAAAATAGGTTTAGCAAAATTGAGGTCCGCTTACTAGATAGAAGGAAGACAGAAAAGGGGACTTCACGGCCAGTTGAAAACCCTATTCAAAATTCCATCCTGAAATTACTTTAGAACTCTAATATCAACTCCTGACACCAGAGTGGCAATTTCAGTTCACAAGAGCTTCCAGTCTCAGAAATATTCAAACACAGAACTGGAACAAAAATGCAAACAAACTTAGGACAAAAATCCAACTTAGCTGAAAGTAGTCTAGGAGCAGGAACATGCAACAGAAATGCTTCTGGTAACATTGTTGGCCGGCATAGAAATGACTGAGGAGCAAGGCTAAATAGAAACTCCCACATCCTGATGGAAACAGGTGAACAGAGGAGATGACAAACCCACGTTCAGTACCACCAGTGACCACCGGGGGAGCCCAGAAACCAAATTCACAACAGTACCCCCCCCTCAAGGAGGGGGCACCGAACCCTCACCAGAACCACCAGGGCGATCAGGATGAGCCCTATGAAAGGCACGGACCAAATCGGAGGCATGGACATCAGAGGCTGTCACCCAAGAATTATCCTCCTGACTGTAGCCCTTCCACTTGACCAAATACTGAAGTCTCCGTCTGGAAACACGGGAGTCCAAGATCTTCTCCACAACGTACTCCAACTCACCCTCAACCAACACCGGAGCAGGAGGCTCAACGGAAGGCACAACAGGTACCTCATACCTGCGCAACAATGACCGATGGAAGATATTATGAATAGAAAAAGATGCAGGGAGGTCCAAACGAAAGGACACAGGGTTAAGAATCTCCAATATCTTGTACGGGCCGATGAACCGAGGCTTAAACTTAGGAGAAGAAACCTTCATAGGGACAAACCGAGAAGATAACCACACCAAATCCCCAACACAAAGACGAGGACCAACACGACGACGGCGGTTGGCAAAATGCTGAGTCTTCTCCTGGGACAACTTCAAATTGTCCACCACCTGCCCCCAAATCTGATGCAACCTCTCCACCACAGCATCCACTCCAGGACAATCCGAAGGCTCCACCTGACCGGAAGAGAAACGAGGATGAAACCCCGAATTACAGAAGAAAGGAGAAACCAAAGTGGCAGAACTAGCCCGATTATTGAGGGCAAACTCCGCCAAGGGCAAGAAGGCAACCCAATCATCCTGATCCGCAGAGACAAAACACCTCAAATAAGTCTCCAAGGTCTGATTAGTTCGCTCGGTCTGGCCATTAGTCTGAGGATGGAAAGCAGACGAAAAAGACAAATCAATGCCCATCCTAGCACAGAACGCTCGCCAAAATCTAGACACGAATTGGGTCCCCCTGTCAGAAACGATATTCTCCGGAATACCATGCAAGCGAACCACATTTTGAAAAAACAGAGGAACCAACTCGGATGAGGAAGGCAACTTAGGCAAGGGAACCAAATGGACCATCTTAGAGAAACGGTCACACACCACCCAGATGACAGACATCTTCTGAGAAACAGGGAGATCAGAAATAAAATCCATCGAGATGTGAGTCCAAGGCCTCTTCGGAATAGGCAAGGGCAACAACAATCCACTAGCCCGAGAACAACAAGGCTTGGCCCGAGCACAAACATCACAAGACTGCACAAAACCTCGCACATCTCGTGACAGGGAAGGCCACCAGAAGGACCTAGCCACCAACTCCCTGGTACCAAAGATTCCAGGATGCCCTGCCAACGCAGAAGAATGGACCTCCGAGATGACTCTACTGGTCCAATCATCAGGAACAAACATTCTACCAGGCGGGCAACGATCAGGTCTATCCGCCTGAAACTCCTGCAAGGCCCGTCGCAGGTCTGGGGAAACAGCAGACAAAATCACTCCCTCCTTAAGGATACCCGTAGGTTCAGAATTACCAGGAGAATCAGGCTCAAAACTCCTAGAAAGGGCATCCGCCTTCACATTTTTAGAACCTGGTAGGTATGAAACCACAAAATTAAACCGAGAGAAAAATAACGACCAGCGCGCCTGTCTAGGATTCAGGCGCCTGGCAGACTCAAGATAAATCAAATTCTTGTGGTCGGTCAATACCACCACCTGATGTCTAGCCCCCTCAAGCCAATGACGCCATTCCTCAAAAGCCCACTTCATAGCCAAGAGTTCACGATTACCAATATCATAATTTCGCTCCGCGGGCGAAAATTTACGAGAAAAGAACGCGCAAGGTCTCATCACGGAGCAGTCGGAACTTTTCTGCGACAAAACCGCCCCAGCTCCAATCTCTGAAGCGTCGACCTCAACCTGAAAAGGAAGAGTAACATCAGGCTGACGCAATACAGGGGCGGAAGAAAAGCGGCGCTTAAGCTCCCGAAAGGCCTCCACAGCAGCAGGGGACCAATCAGCAACATCAGCACCCTTCTTAGTCAAATCAGTCAGTGGTTTAGCAACATCAGAAAACCCAGTTATAAATCGACGGTCGAAATTAGCAAAGCCCAAGAATTTCTGAAGGCTCTTAAGAGAAGAGGGTTGCGTCCAATCGCAAATAGCCTGAACCTTGACAGGATCCATCTCAATGGAAGAGGGGGAAAAAATATACCCCAAAAAAGAAATCTTTTGAACCCCAAAAATGCACTTAGAACCCTTTACACACAAGGAATTAGAGCGCAAAACCTGAAAAACCTTCCTGACCTGCTGGACATGAGAGTCCCAGTCATCCGAAAAAATCAAAATATCATCCAAATACACAATCATAAATTTATCCAAATATTCACGGAAAATGTCATGCATAAAGGACTGAAAGACCGAAGGGGCATTTGAAAGACCAAAAGGCATTACTAAATACTCAAAATGACCCTCAGGCGTATTAAATGCGGTTTTCCACTCGTCCCCCTGCTTAATTCGCACTAAATTATACGCCCCACGAAGATCAATCTTAGAGAACCACTTGGCCCCCTTTATGCGAGCAAACAAATCAGTAAGCAATGGCAAAGGGTACTGATATTTAATCGTGATTTTATTCAAAAGCCGATAATCAATACACGGCCTCAAAGAGCCATCCTTTTTAGATACAAAGAAAAAGCCGGCTCCTAAAGGAGATGACGAAGGACGAATATGTCCCTTTTCCAAGGACTCCTTAATATATTCACGCATAGCAGCATGTTCAGGCACAGACAGATTAAATAAACGACCTTTTGGAAACTTACTGCCCGGAATCAGATCTATTGTACAATCGCAATCTCTGTGCGGAGGTAGTGAACCAAGTTTAGGCTCCTCAAAAACGTCACGATAATCAGATAAGAATTCCGGAATCTCAGAGGGAACAGATGACGAAATGGCAACCAAAGGTACGTCCCCATGAGTCCCCTGACATTCCCAGCTTAACACAGACATTGCTTTCCAGTCGAGGACTGGGTTATGAGATTGCAGCCATGGCAATCCAAGCACCAAAACATCATGTAGATTATACAATACAAGAAAGCGAATAATCTCCTGGTGATCCGGATTAATACGCATAGTCACTTGTGTCCAGTATTGTGGTTTATTACTAGCCAATGGCGTGGAGTCAATACCCTTCAGAGGTATAGGAACTTCCAAAGGCTCTAAATCATAACCACAGCATTTGGCAAAGGACCAATCCATAAGACTCAAAGCGGCGCCAGAGTCGACATAAGCGTCCGCGGTAATTGACGATAAAGAGCAAATCAGGGTCACAGATAGAATAAACTTAGACTGTAAAGTGCTGATTGAAACAGACTTATCAACCTTCTTTGTACGTTTAGAGCATGCTGATATAACATGAGTTGCATCACCACAATAGAAGCATAACCCATTTTTTCGCCTAAAGTTCTGCCGTTCGCTTCTAGACAGAATTCTATCACATTGCATATTCTCTGGCGCCTTCTCAGTAGACACCGCCAAATGGTGCACAGGTTTGCGCTCCCGCAAACGCCGATCAATCTGAATAGCCATTGTCATGGACTCATTCAGACCTGCAGGCACAGGGAACCCCACCATAACATCCTTAATGGCATCAGAGAGACCCTCTCTGAAAATCGCCGCCAGGGCGCACTCATTCCACTGAGTAAGCACAGACCACTTATGAAATTTTTGGCAGTATATTTCCGCCTCATCTGTACCCTGGGACAGGGCCATCAAGGCTTTTTCAGCCTGAATCTCTAAATGGGGTTCCTCATAGAGCAACCCCAAAGCCAGAAAAAACGCATCCACACTGAGCAACGCAGGATCCCCTGGTGCCAAAGCAAATGCCCAATCCTGAGGGTCGCCCCGGAGTAAGGAAATCACAATCCTGACCTGCTGTGCAGGATCTCCAGCGGAGCGAGATCTCAGAGACAAAAACAATTTACAATTATGTTTGAAATTCTGAAAGCGAGATCTATCCCCGGAGAAAAATTCAGGTAAAGGGATTCTAGGTTCAGATATTGGAGCATGAATAACAAAATCCTGCAAACCTTGAACCTCATTAGCGAGATTACTCAAACCAGTAGCTAAACTCTGAGGATCCATTTTAATCAGGTGAGATCAGAGCCATTCAAGGATTAGAAGGAGAGAGAGACGAAGGCTGCAGTATAAGCAGAGAAGCAAACTCAGGGGGAAAAAAAAAAAAAAAAAAAATTCTCTGCAGACTTCTAATTCTCTCCTTTCTTCAGCCAATTATTTTAACCCTTGGCCGGCCAAACTGTCATGGTTCTCAACACACAGAGAACATAGTTGAGCATACAAAAAGGACTAGCTCTTGGAAGATGGGAACTCGAGCTGACCGTGAGCTAAACCTATCACAACAACTGAAAGTGGCCGGGTAGCGTGCCTACGTTTTATCCCTAGACGCCCAGCGCCAGCCGGAGAACTGACTGACCCTAGCAGAGGAAAATACAGACCTGGCTCACCTCTAGAGAAATTTTCCCCAAAAGGCGGACAGTAGCCCCCACAAATATTGTCGGTGATATTAGAGGAAATTAACATACGAAGTATGAAAATAGGTTTAGCAAAATTGAGGTCCGCTTACTAGATAGAAGGAAGACAGAAAAGGGGACTTCACGGCCAGTTGAAAACCCTATTCAAAATTCCATCCTGAAATTACTTTAGAACTCTAATATCAACTCATGACACCAGAGTGGCAATTTCAGTTCACAAGAGCTTCCAGTCTCAGAAATATTCAAACACAGAGAACTGGAACAAAAATGCAAACAAACTTAGGACAAAAATCCAACTTAGCTGAAAGTAGTCTAGGAGCAGGAACATGCAACAGAAATGCTTCTGGTAACATTGTTGGCCGGCATAGAAATGACTGAGGAGCAAGGCTAAATAGAAACTCCCACATCCTGATGGAAACAGGTGAACAGAGGAGATGACAAACCCACGTTCAGTACCACCAGTGACCACCGGGGGAGCCCAGAAACCAAATTCACAACAGGGTAAGCGGCAAACTCCTATAAAGCACACGCACACTCAGGGGTACTGTGGTAGGTTGTATAGGGACACGGAAGTAACCACTAGCCTGTCCTGTCTCTTATACTTCCATAAAATAATAAACAAGATGCTGTATGCTGCCTTTGTCTGCATACAGTGTACCAAGAAGGATGTACCATTATTGAGAGATTGCCATCTGCTGGCCAGCCGAAATCAAGCGGAATCAAAGTGTGCTTTAAGATTTGCAGGGGGAGTGGCCTTGGGTACTGGATTGGATCAGGTAACCCACAGGAAGGACTTCCCAGATACAAAAGCACTGCGAGCCCAACCAAAAGGAGATTTGGTGCCAGGGAATAGAGCGGAGTAGACGTGCTCCAGAGACACTGCAGAGACCAACGTGACAGGCCTCAGAGAGAAGTCTGTGTCACCCAGGTGCCGGTCACTACCTAGCAAGGTCCGGATTCGCCGGAGGATATCCACAAATACCGCTTACGCTGGTCAGATCCAGGATCTGTGCCCTGTGCTGGTCAAGCCCCCAAGGCCCGACTATGCCTGTCAAGAGCTGAGGCCCTGTCCTCTCTTCCCCGAGCCTGAGAGACTTCCGATGACAGTCAAGCCAAGAATAACCATGCGGAGACTGTGACAGGAGAAGCATGCCTGCGATTGTGGAGGAACAGCACAAGTGAGCAGGGCCGTCACTTCCTGCAATCACCTATAGTACCGAGTCGGCTGGGACTAAGGGTACCGTCACACATTGAAATTTTCATCGCTGCGACGGCACGATTCGTGTTGTGGATTCTGTTTGCGGGCTCCCTCTGGTGGTTACTGCTGGTACTGGGTGACTTTGGTGGGTTGCGGCCTTTGGTTTCCATCTGTCCATCAGAGGCTGGGTGTTTCCTATTTTACCTGGCCTTTCTGTCATTTCCCTTGCCGGCTATCAATGTGTTCAGATGTGCTCTGTTTGGTTCCTGCCTACCTGCTCCCAGATCTTTCAGGATAAGCTAAGTGCTGATTTTCAGTTGTTTGCTTTTTTGTCCAGCTTGCTTAGAATGTCTCTTTGTTAGCTGGTTGCTCTAGTGGACTGAGGTTCTCCCCATGTGCCATGAGTTGGCACATGGGTTCTTGTAATCTCAGGATGGTTTTTTTGATTAGGGTTTTTTGCTGACCGCTCAGTCCCCTTTTGTGTCATTCTGCTTTCTTGTTTTCAGCGGGCCTCTATTTGCTAAAGCTATATACATCATCTCTATGTGTGTGCCTTCCTCTCATTTCACCGTCAATACATGTGGGGGGCAACTATATCTTTGGGGTTAATTCCTCTGGAGGCAAGTGAGGTCTTTATTTTCTCTGCAGTACTAGTTAGCTCTTAGGCTGGTGCGTGGCGTCTAGAACCAACGTAGGCACGCTCCCTGGCTATCTCTAGTTGCGTTTGTCAGGCGTAGGGCAGCGGTCAGCCCAGGTTCCATCACCCTAGAGCTCGTCCGATATTTATTATACTTTGCTAATCCTGTGCTATCCCTAGCCATTGGGGATTCATGACAGTATAGCCGGCCCACAAGGTGTTAGTTGTTTGGGCTGAAGCAGGAGAAATAGAAGTGTTCAAGGGAAATATTTTTTTTTTTTCCTTCAGAGTTTTGCTGCCTAGCCCTTGATTGCTGTCTAGCTGCTTCTTACCTCCTCTTAACCCTTGAGTGGCACTGATCTTAGCTGTTTATCATGGATGTCCAGAGTTTGGCTTCCAGCCTGAGTAATCTCGCGGCAAAGGTTCAAAACATACAGGATTTCGTTGTTCACACTCCCATGTCTGAACCTAGAATTCCTATTCCAGAGTGTTTTTCTGGAGATAGATCTACCTTCCTGAATTTCAGGAACAATTGTAAATTGTTTCTCTCTTTAAAATCTCGCTCCTCTGGAGACCCTGCTCAACAGGTCAAGATTGTTATATCGTTCCTACGGGGCGACCCTCAGAATTGGGCATTTGCATTGGCACCAGGGGATCCTGCATTGCTCAGTGTGGATGCGTTTTTTCTGGCATTGGGATTGCTCTATGAGGAACCTAACCTAGAGATTCAGGCTGAAAAGGCTTTATTAGCCCTCTCTCAGGGGCATGATGAAGCGGAAATATATTGTCAGAAATTTCGGAAATGGTCGGTGCTTACTCAGTGGAATGAGTGCGCCCTGGCTGCAAACTTCAGAAATGGTCTTTCTGAGGCCATTAAGGATATTATGGTGGGGTTCCCTGCGCCTACAGGTCTGAATGAGTCTATGGCTATGGCCATTCAGATTGATCGGCGTTTACGGGAGCGCAAACCCGTGCACCAGTTGGCGGTGTCTTCTGAACAGGCACCTGAGACTATGCAATGTGATAGAATTCAGTCCAGAAGTGAACGGCAAAATTATAGGCGGAAAAATGGTTTGTGTTTTTATTGTGGTGATTCAGCTCATGTTATATCAGCATGCTCTAAACGCACCAAAAGGGTTGATAAATCTTTTGCCATTGATACTCTGCAGTCTAAGTTCATTTTGTCTGTGACTCTGATTTTTTCACTGTCTTCCATTTCCGTCGATGCCTATGTGGATTCAGGCGCTGCCCTGAGTCTTATGGATTGGTCATTTGCTAAACGCTGCGGTTTTAGTCTAGAGCCTCTGGAAGTTCCTATTCCTCTGAAAGGAATTGATTCTACACCATTGGCTATGAATAAACCGCAGTATTGGACACAAGTGACCATGCGCATGACTCCCGTTCATCAGGAGGTGATTCGCTTCCTTGTACTGTATAATTTACATGATGTACTAGTGCTTGGTCTGCCATGGTTACAAACTCATAATCCTGTCCTGGACTGGAAAACAATGTCTGTGCTAAGCTGGGGATGTCAGGGGGTTCATGATGATGCACCTCCGATTTCTATCGCTTCATCTACTCCTTCGGAGATCCCTGCGTTTTTGTCGGATTATAGGGATGTTTTTGAGGAGCCTAAGCTCAATTCGCTCCCTCCCCATAGAGAGTGTGACTGTGCTATAGAATTGATTCCTGGCAGTAAGTTCCCTAAGGGTCGTTTATTTAATCTGTCACTGCCAGAGCATACTGCTATGCGGAATTATATTAAGGAGTCCTTGGAAAAGGGACATATTCGTCCATCTTCGTCCCCTCTGGGAGCAGGTTTTTTTTTCGTGGCAAAAAAAGATGGTTCCCTGAGGCCTTGTATAGATTATCGCCTTCTGAATAAGATTACAGTCAAATACCAGTATCCATTGCCGTTATTTACTGATTTGTTTGCTCGCATTAAGGGGGCTAGGTGGTTCACTAAAATAGATCTTCGTGGTGCGTATAATCTGGTGCGGATAAAACAGGGTGATGAGTGGAAAACCGCATTTAATACGCCTGAGGGCCATTTTGAGTATTTGGTAATGCCTTTTGGACTCTCCAATGCTCCGTCAGTCTTTCAGTCCTTTATGCACAATATTTTCCGTGAATATCTGGATAAGTTTATGATTGTGTATTTGGATGATATTTTGGTGTTTTCTGATGACTGGGAGTCTCATGTTCTACAGGTCAGGAAGGTGTTTCAGGTTTTGCGGGCCAATTCTCTGTTTGTGAAGGGCTCAAAGTGTCTCTTCGGAGTCCAGAAGATTTCTTTTTTGGGGTACATTTTTTCTCCTTCTACTATTGAGATGGATCCCGTTAAGGTTCAGGCTATTTGTGACTGGACACAACCTACATCTGTTAAGAGCCTTCAGAAGTTCTTGGGGTTTGCTAATTTTTATCGTCGGTTCATTGCTAATTTTTCCAGTATTGTTAAACCTTTGACTGATTTGACTAAAAAGGGTGCTGATGTTGCTGATTGGTCTCCTACGGCCGTGGAGGCCTTTCGGGAACTTAAGCGCCGGTTTTCTTCTGCTCCTGTGTTGTGTCAACCAGATGTTTCACTTCCTTTCCAGGTGGAGGTTGATGCTTCCGAGATTGGAGCGGGGGCGGTTTTGTCACAGAGAAGTTCTAATGGCTCGGTGATGAAGCCATGTGCTTTCTTCTCTAGAAAATTCTCGCCCGCCGAGCGCAATTATGATGTGGGTAATCGGGAGCTTTTGGCCATGAAGTGGGCATTTGAGGAGTGGCGTCATTGGCTTGAGGGTGCTAAACATCGCGTGGTGGTCTTGACTGATCACAAGAATCTCATTTACCTTGAGTCTGCCAGGCGTTTGAATCCTAGACAGGCTCGTTGGTCGTTATTTTTTTCTCGTTTCAATTTCGTGGTTTCATACCTGCCAGGTTCAAAGAATGTGAAGGCAGATGCTCTTTCCAGGAGTTTTGTGCCTGACTCTCCTGGAGACACTGGGCCTGCTGGTATCCTTAGGGATGGGGTAATATTGTCCGCCATATCCCCAGACTTGCGACGCGCATTGCAGGAGTTTCAGGTGGATAAACCGGATCGATGTCCACCAGAAAGACTGTTTGTTCCGGATGATTGGACCAGTAGAGTCATCTCCGAGGTCCATTCTTCTGTGTTGGCTGGTCATCCTGGAATATTTGGTACAAGAGACTTGGTGGCCAGGTCTTTTTGGTGGCCTTCCTTGTCTAGGGATGTGCGTACCTTTGTGCAGTCTTGTGAAGTGTGTGCTCGAGCTAAGCCTTGCTGTTCACGGGCTAGTGGGTTGTTGTTATCCTTGCCCATCCCGAAGAGGCCTTGGACGCACATTTCCATGGATTTTATTTCTGATCTCCCGGTTTCACAGAAAATGTCCGTTATCTGGGTTGTGTGTGACCGCTTTTCTAAGATGGTTCATTTGGTGCCCTTGCCTAAGTTGCCCTCCTCCTCTGAGTTGGTTCCTTTGTTTTTTCAGAACGTGGTTCGTTTGCATGGGATTCCGGAGAATATCGTTTCTGACAGGGGATCCCAGTTTGTGTCTAGATTTTGGCGGACGTTTTGTGCCAAGATGGGCATTGATTTGTCTTTCTCGTCTGCATTCCATCCTCAGACGAATGGCCAGACGGAGCGAACTAATCAGACCTTGGAAACTTATTTGAGGTGTTTTGTTTCTGCTGATCAGGATGACTGGGTTGCTTTTTTGCCACTGGCCGAATTTGCTCTTAATAATCGGGCTAGTTCGGCCACGTTGGTCTCTCCTTTTTTTTGTAATTCGGGGTTTCATCCTCGTATTTCCTCTGGTCAGGTGGAGTCTTCGGATTGTCCTGGAGTGGACGTGGTGGTGGACAGGCTACATCACATTTGGAATCAGGTGGTGGACAATTTGAAGTTATCTCAGGAGAAGACTCAGCAGTTTGCTAATCGCCGTCGCCGCGTGGGCCCCTGACTTTTTGTTGGGGACTTGGTGTGGTTGTCTTCTCGTTTTGTCCCTATGAAGGTCTCTTCTCCTAAGTTCAAGCCTCGGTT
This sequence comes from Ranitomeya variabilis, assembly GCF_051348905.1. NCBI lineage: Eukaryota > Metazoa > Chordata > Amphibia > Anura > Dendrobatidae > Ranitomeya > Ranitomeya variabilis. The sequence goes on from NC_135234.1 coordinate 658,546,305, forward strand.
CATCGGTCCTTATAGGATCTCGGAGATTCTTAACCCTGTATCTTTCCGTTTGGATCTCCCAGCATCGTTCGCTATTCATAATGTGTTCCATCGGTCGTTGTTGCGGAGGTATGAGGTGCCTGTTGTTCCTTCGGTCGAGCCTCCTGCTCCGGTGCTGGTGGAGGGAGAATTGGAGTATGTTGTTGAAAAGATCTTGGATTCTCGTGTTTCCAGACGCAAACTCCAGTATTTGGTTAAGTGGAAGGGTTATGGTCAGGAGGACAATTCCTGGGTGGTCGCCTCCGATGTTCATGCGACTGATTTGGTTCGCGCCTTCCATAGAGCTCACCCTGATCGCCCTGGGGGTTCTCGTGAGGGTTCGGTGACCCCTCCTCAAGGGGGGGTACTGTTGTGGATTCTGTTTGCGGGCTCCCTCTGGTGGTTACTGCTGGTACTGGGTGACTTTGGTGGGTTGCGGCCTTTGGTTTCCATCTGTCCATCAGAGGCTGGGTGTTTCCTATTTTACCTGGCCTTTCTGTCATTTCCCTTGCCGGCTATCAATGTGTTCAGATGTGCTCTGTTTGGTTCCTGCCTACCTGCTCCCAGATCTTTCAGGATAAGCTAAGTGCTGATTTTCAGTTGTTTGCTTTTTTGTCCAGCTTGCTTAGAATGTCTCTTTGTTAGCTGGTTGCTCTAGTGGACTGAGGTTCTCCCCATGTGCCATGAGTTGGCACATGGGTTCTTGTAATCTCAGGATGGTTTTTTTGATTAGGGTTTTTTGCTGACCGCTCAGTCCCCTTTTGTGTCATTCTGCTTTCTAGTTTTCAGCGGGCCTCTATTTGCTAAAGCTATATACATCATCTCTATGTGTGTGCCTTCCTCTCATTTCACCGTCAATACATGTGGGGGGCAACTATATCTTTGGGGTTAATTCCTCTGGAGGCAAGTGAGGTCTTTGTTTCCTCTGCAGTACTAGTTAGCTCTTAGGCTGGTGCGTGGCGTCTAGAACCAACGTAGGCACGCTCCCTGGCTATCTCTAGTTGCGTTTGTCAGGCGTAGGGCAGCGGTCAGCCCAGGTTCCATCACCCTAGAGCTCGTCCGATATTTATTATACTTTGCTAATCCTGTGCTATCCCTAGCCATTGGGGATTCATGACAGATTCGTGACGTCGCAGCGTCGTATGATCATCGCTCCAGCGTCGTAGACTGCGGTCACACGTTGCAATCACGGCGCTGGAGCGATGCCGAAGTCCCCGGGTAACCAGGGTAAACATCGGGTAACTAAGCGCAGGGCCGCTCTTAGTAACCCGATGTTTACCCTGGTTACCAGCGTAAACGTAAAAAAACAAACAGTACATACTCACCCGTCGGTGTCCTTCAGGTCCCTTGCCGTCTGCTTCCTGCTCTGAGTGCAGCCGTACAGTGAGAGCAGAGCGCAGCACCGCTGCGCTCTGCTCTCACTTTCCGGCCGGCACTCAGAGCAGGAAGCAGACGGCAAGGGACCTGAAGGACACCGATGGGTGAGTATGTACTGTTTGTTTTTTTACGTTTACGCTGGTAACCAGGGTAAACATCGGGTTACTAAGCGCGGCCCTGCGCTTAGTTACCCGATGTTTACCCTGGTTACAAGCGAAGACATCGCTGGATCGCTGTCACACACAACGATCCAGCGATGTCAGCGGGTGATCAAGCGACGAAAGAAAGTTCCAAACGATCTGCTACGACGTACGATTCTCAGCAGGGTGTCTGATCGCAGTAGCGTGTCAGACACAGCGATATCGTAACGATATCGCTAGAACGTCACGAATCGTAACGTCGTAGCGATGGAAATTTCAATGTGTGACGGTACCCTAAGATTACAGGTTGGCAGGGGGCCAGTTGGTGCGTGGAAGACTCAACGGGCTTTGATAGACTACGTCAAGAAGAGACTTGGGGCCTAGTGGGAATACCCAGTGACCCCCGGCCCCACCCCAGAACTTTGAGAGGGAACATCACTGGGCACACCACTTTTGTGAAAAGGACATTAACGTTAAATAGTGAAAGACTTTCTTGGTTATTCTAAACTTATTGTTCATTTTACTGTTGATTTGCATAGTTACTAACACTAATTCTTTAAAGTTACTGTTGGATATAAATAGCATTATATCAACACCTGACTGTTCCCGCCTCTTGATCTCTGTTTGTTGCATCCAGACACCTGCATTACAACGGTATAGGGCACCCTGTGTGCTATTGTAGAGGAGAAGACCAGGCTGTGGGTGCCGACAAGGCACCAGGTCCGGAACTGCTGGGGCCGGGCCTACTGTTGCAGGGAGGAAGGAGATTGAGGATGGAGCAGACCCTTGACCTGTGTAGAGGGGGCATGGTGAGCCAGGAAAGTATAAGAGGGTTTGAGCAGGAAGAGAAATGGGCTTCCCACCAGAGAGAGAAATCAGGAGGGTTCAGCGCTGAGCTGCGCATAGATATAGGCTGCACAGCATTGATTGCAGCCGGGTGCACCAAGGACTCTCAGATCTCATCGGGCGTGTGGAGCCACATACGCTGAGTGGAGGATTGCAGGGAATTACTCCCTGCTGTACTGCATCATAAAGGACTAGGGGCTCAGCGGGTCAGACCGGTGACCGCCTGCTGCCTCCAGAAGTGAGACCGACTTATGGGGACCGACTTGTTATGCGGGGAAGCCGGAAGAACTCAACACCGGCCTCAGCCGGCAGGCAGTCGTTCAACCCAGAAAGAGCGGAAGACATTCGAGTTATTTTAAGTGCAATTGTGAAGATAAGTGCAGTTATCTTTCCATTTGTACTCCTCAGCTTTCACTGTGTTTATTTCCTGTTTGCTCCCTGTGAGGAGGTTACCCTGTACCTATTAGGCTACGTTCACATTTGCGGTGTGCGCCGCAGCGTCGGGCGCCGCAGCGTCGCCGCATGCGTCATGCGCCCCTATATTTAACATGGGGGCGCATGGACATGCGTCGCACTTGCGTTTTGCGCCGCATGCGTCGCTGCGGCGCCCGCGTCTGGGCGCAGAGGACGCAGCAAGTTGCATTTTTGCTGCGTCCAAAATCAATTAAAAAAAGGACGCATGCGGCGCAAAACGCAGCGTTGTGCATGCGTTTTGCTGCGTTTTTGTTTGCGTTGTGCGCTGCGGCGCACAACGCAAATGTGAACGTAGCCTTACAAGTAATCGTTTCCCCCTGTTAAGGTACCGTCACACTTATTAGCGACGCTGCAGCGATACAGACAACGATCCCGATCGCTGCAGCGTCGCTGTTTGGTCGCTGGAGAGCTGTCACACAGACAGCTCTCCAGCGACCGACGATGTCGAGGTCCCCGGGTAACCAGGGTAAACATCGGGTTACTAAGCGCATGGCCGCGCTTAGTAACCCGATGTTTACCCTGGTTACCAGCGTAAAAGTAAAAAAAAACAAACACTACATACTTACCTTCCGCTGTCTGTCCCCCGGCGTTCTGCTTCTCTGCACTGTGTAAGCACAGCGGCCGGAAAGCAGAGCGGTGACGTCACCGCTGTGCCCTGCTTTCCGGCTGGCACTTACACAGTGCAGAGAAGCACAGCGCCGGGGGACAGACAGTGGAATGTATAAGTATGTAGTGTTTTTTTTTTTTTACTTTTATGCTGGTAACCAAGGTAAATATCGGGTTACTAAGCGCGGCCCTGCGCTTAGTAACCCGATGTTTACCCTGGTTACCAGTGAAGACATCGCTGGATCGGTGTCGCACACACCGATCCAGCGATGTCTGCGGGAGATCCAGCGACGAAATAAGGTGCTGGCCTCCTAGCTCCGACCAACGACATCACAGCAGGATCCAGATCGCGGCTGCGTGTCAAACACAACGATATCGCTATCCAGGACGCTGCAACGTCACGGATTGCTAGCGATATCGTTGTTAAGTTGTTCAGTGTGAAGGTACCTTTAACCCTTGCTCTGTGCCTCTATGTCACTGCATCCTAGTACCTGTGTTACACTATGCCAAGCACTGCACATGTTGGGGGCCCACCTGTTGCCTTGTGGGACAGTCCACACATGTATAAGTATTACAGGTTCTCCTCCTGCTTTAGTCAGTTCAGCTTTCCTCATAGACTGAGCAGAGCTCCAGTCCATACAATAGCTTCTGAAGGAGGAGCATGTGGCCTGATCAGTGCATCAGCCTCCTCCAATAGAAAAACACCTCAAATGGGAAAGCTGCTGTTTTATTGGAGGAGGCTAATGAACAGGTCCGGTCACATGCTACGATGCCAGCAGCCATTTTATTGAATGGATAGTTGTACAGTCTGTGAGGAAGGTGGCACTATCAAGTGCATGACAAGAACCTGTAATACTATTATAATAATAAGTGTACACAAATTCCCTTAGTTGTATCAGTGTACTAGGGATGCCGATATAAGTAGAGCTTGCCTAGAGGTGTGTTCTGGTCCCTAACATACACGTAGGGACAATGTATTTTGATGCCCTAGGAAGATGAAGCCAATGGTTCCCCCCTAATGAACCCTCTGCCTCCAAATAAAGGAATGGGTCAGAGATTCAAGGTAAAAGGTCTCCTAAGCTCCCCTCCTCCCACTCTGATGACCACTTCCCCTAGAATTGTTACTTTTTCCACCAAAAAATACCAGCATAAGTAAAAAAAAGTAGTGCATTTTAGGGGTGAGGCTCAAAAGAGAGTGTATTTGCAAAATTAGATAATCATTCATTGTTTAACCATGTTTCAATTAAGGTGACCAACTCATGGAAACTAGACAGACCCCACTGTAAATAAAGGGATACGTCTGATGGTTTTTACTTCTGTCATGCCACAAATACAGTTTGCAACAAAACTGATGGTGGTTCTGGTGCCACATATCTGTACAGATAGTGGTTCTGGTGACATGGTTCTTTTGCTGCATTCAGGTAGTGATGGTTGTGGTTGTGCTATTGTTGTATTCATCACTTGCATGACTTGCATAGATGTGGTCACAAGACGACTAGTCTTATCTGGCTTCTCTCAATAGAAGTGAATTGAGAAAACCCAAACTCATCTAGTTGGCACCTGTCAGCATGTATGCAAATTGTATAAATATAGTCATGTGATCATAGCTCCCAACCGTCCCTCATTGTGCGGGATTGTCCCGCATTTGATGCTTTTCCCTGCTGTCCTGCCCGGGACACTCTGCTCCCGCAAACAACACAGGAGAATTAGCCGTCACACACCCCCTTGCATTAAGCCACGCCCCTTCCCCATGTTCCTGAGTCTTACTCTTAGGGCTTCCTGTGGCATGAAGGAGGCGCTGCCAGCGCTGGGCACGGGGTCATGATCCGCAGGACACGGACGTGGCGAGGAGGACGAGGAGCTCAGCTGGATGTTGTGCAGGACAGGATGAGCAGGCACACCGACCCTCATGCCCCCGGTGTGTGCGGTGCCAGGTAGGTGCCAGCAGGATAATGAGCTGGAGTGGGCGTGCTCGGTGGCCATGTGCTGCAGCAGGCAGCTTGTTGCTCTGCTTGTAACAAAGGAAACTAGTTCTCACCGTGCAGAGAAATGTCTCCAGATTTACTGATCTGCACCTAGTGAGGCTTTGTGCTGTCGCTGCCCCTCCATCACTGCCAGGGAAGCAACACATGCCCTGGTGAGGGCACCCGCAGGTGAGCGCATGCAGCACTGGCACAGGGCTCACACACCCCCTTCTCTGGAGAGAAGCACGTGCCCTGGTGATGCACTGCCTGTTATGTGTGGGGTCAGGAGGTGTTTACAGTGTGAATGTAGCAGAGCCGTTTGTGTACGAGGTGTACGGAGCGGAGCCGTGTGTGTACGAGGTGTACGGAGCGGAGCCGTGTGTGTACGAGGTGTATGGAGCGGAGTCGTGTGTGTACGAGGTGTATGAAGCGGAGCCGTGTGTGTACGAGGTGTACGGAGCGGAGCCGTGTGTGTACGAGGTGTACGGAGCGGAGCCGTGTGTGTACGAGGTGTACGGAGCAGAGCCATGTGTGTACGAGGTGTACGGAGCGGAGATGTGTGTGTACGAGGTGTACGGAGCGGAGCCGTGTCTGTACGAGGTGTATGGAGCGGAGCCGTGTGTGTACGAGGTGTATGGAGCGGAGCCATGTGTGTATGGAGCGGAGCCGTGTGTGTACGAGGTGTATGGAGCGGAGCCGTGTGTACGAGGTGTACGGAGCGGAGCCGTGTGTGTACGAGGTGTACGGAGCGGAGCCGTGTGTGTACGAGGTGTATGGAGCGGAGCCGTGTGAGTATGGAGCGGAGCCGTGTGTGTACGAGGTGTATGGAGCGGAGCCGTGTGTATGAGGTGTACGGAGCGGAGCCGTATGTATGAGGTGTACGGAGCGGAGCCGTGTGTATAAGGTGCACAGAGCGGAGTCGTGTGTGTATGAGGTGTATGGAGCGGCGCTAAATGTGTACGAGGTGTACAGAGCGGAGCTGAATGTGTACGAGGTGTACGGAGCAGAGCTGAGTGTGTACGGAGCGGAGCTGAGTGTGTACGAGTCGTACGGAGCGGAGCCGTGTGTATAAGGTGTATGGAGCGGAGCCGTGTGTGTACGAGGTGTACGGAGCGGAACCGTGTGTGTACGAGGTGTACGGAGCGGAGCCGTGTGTGTACGAGGTGTACGGAGCAGAGCCATGTGTGTACGAGGTGTACGGAGCGGAGACGTGTGTGTACGAGGTGTACGGAGCGGAGCTGTGTCTGTACGAGGTGTATGGAGCGGAGCCGTGTGTGTACGAGGTGTATGGAGCGGAGCCGTGTGTGTATGGAGCGGAGCCGTGTGTGTACGAGGTGTATGGAGCGGAGCCGTGTGTACGAGGTGTACGGAGCGGAGCCGTGTGTGTACGAGGTGCACGGAGCGGAGCCGTGTGTGTACGAGGTGTATGGAGCGGAGCCGTGTGTGTATGGAGCGGAGCCGTGTGTGTACGAGGTGTATGGAGCGGAGCCGTGTGTATGAGGTGTACGGAGCGGAGCCGTGTGTATGAGGTGTACGGAGCGGAGCCGTGTGTATAAGGTGTACAGAGCGGAGTCGTGTGTGTATGAGGTGTATGGAGCAGCGCTAAATGTGTACGAGCTGTACGGAGCGGAGCTGAATGTGTACAAGGTGTACGGAGCGGAGCTGAATGTGTACGGAGCGGAGCTGAGTGTGTACGAGTTGTACGGAGCGGAGCCGTGTGTATAAGGTGTACGGAGTGGAGTCGTGTGTGTATGAGGTGTATGGAGTGGAGCGTGTGTGTACGGAGCGCAGCCGCGTGTGTAGGAGTAGCTATGTGCGGCCAATATACAGTATGGAGCATCATGTGCGGCCATTATACAGTATGGAGCATCATGTGCGGCCAATATACAGTATGGAGCATCATGTGCGGTCATTATACAGTATGGAGCATCATGTGCGGTCATTATACAGTATGAAGCATCATGTGTGGCCATTATACAGTATGGAGCCCTGTGTGGCCATATTTTTTTGTTTATAATTATTCTTTATGAAAGTGTGATCAGCAGTGCTAAATGGGTGTGGTTGGGACGTGGATATGGGTGTGGCTAGTTATGAATGGGTGTGGTCAGAGGCGTGGCCTAAAATTTGCCGCGGCGCACCTCAGACGCTGCTTGCAGCGTCCGAGGTCCGCCCCTCGCTAGTGCAGATCGGGGATCTACGCTAGCGGGGACGCCGAACGCAGACCCTAAACAAACATTGCGTTAGCGCAATCCGCTAGCGCTATGCGCTTAACGGATTGCCCTAACGCAATGTGAACCTAGCCTTAGAGAGCAGTCTGTCATAGGACAGAGAAGCAGACAGTTCGTCCCAGACAGCAGACAGTGCAGACTATCAGGGGACCTGAAGAGAGCAGACGGCAGTGAGTGCCAGGAAGTCTGAAGGAGCGTGTAGTCCGAGGAACTACAGCTCCTGGAGCAAGGAAACAGAAAGCTCAAACAGCTTGTAGAAAGAGAGCAGGAGGGAGAAAGCACAGGAGAGAAACACCAGTGGAGCAGAGCTGAGAAGAGGCTACCTCCCTGGCTAGTGCAGATTCCGGTAGCCGGAAGACCGTGGCCGTGCTGAACTCTATAATGGCATAGCAGAAACCGTCAGGACAGCTGGATTGTACATCACCTGTCCACATTTATACCCAGGAGACACAGTGATAATTATAGGGCCCGAGTCATCCTCGAGACCCTGTAAAAAAGCCCTGTTCACCTGTCATACGGGTTGTGTCATAACCTTCATGGGGGAACGAGGCTGAAGTTGGTTTCTTATTCGTTCAGTTTCTTATTCGGAGCTGAAGTTGGTTTCTTATTCGTCAGTTTCTTATTCGGCAATTTTTTCTTTTCTGTTTTTTATAGGTTTAACAACCGAAAATAATCATCACAATAATAAAACACAATGCAGTGAGGAGCCCTGATGTGAATACGCTTAAAAACGGCTACAAAAACAATAAAACTGGCACAAAAATGGGCATCAAAGTGGGCACCAAAGAGCGCTGAAGAAAGGGTTAAATGCCTTTGGGCCCCTGATCTCACATGGCTGACATATAGAAAAAGGCGCTCCACATCCAAACCAGTTATTTCCAGCCTGGCCCAAATGGGTTCTGGGCACCAGAACTGGCATCAAAGTGGGCAAACAGCCCATTTTCACAGATTTGAATAAGTAACTGATGTTTTTAAGGGGTTAAATGCCTTTGGGCCACTAATACGACACTTAAAATACACAGACAGTGATGCCCTGCATCAAACTCAGGTCTCTCCAGCCTGGCCCAAATGAGTTCTGGGCACCAGAACTGGCATCAAAGTGGGAAAACAGCCCATTTTCACAGATTTGAATAAGTAACTGATGTTTTTAAGGGGTTAAATGCCTTTGGGCCACTGATCTGACACGTAAAATACACAGACAGTGATGCCCTGCATCAAACCCAGGTCTCTCTATCCTGGCCCAAATGGGTTCTGGGCACCAGAACTGGCATCAAAGTGGGCAAACAGCCCATTTTCACAGATTTGAATAAGTAACTGATGTTTTTAAGGGGTTAAATGCCTTTGGGCCACTAATACGACACTTAAAATACACAGACAGTGATACCCTGCATCAAACCCAGGTCTCTCCAGCCTGGCCCAAATGGGTTCTGGGCACCAGAACTGGCATCAAAGTGGGCAAACAGCCCATTTTCACAGATTTGAATAAGTAACTGATGTTTTTAAGGGGTTAAATGCCTTTGGGCCACTAATACGACACTTAAAATACACAGACAGTGATACCCTGCATCAAACCCAGGTCTCTCTATCCTGGCCCAAATGGGTTCTGGGCACCAGAACTGGCATCAAAGTGGGCAAACAGCCAATTTTCACAGATTTGAATAAGTAACTGATGTTTTTAAGGGGTTAAATGCCTTTGGGCCACTAATACGACACTTAAAATACACAGACAGTGATACCCTGCATCAAACCCAGGTCTCTCCAGCCTGGCCCAAATGGGTTCTGGGCACCAGAACTGGCATCAAAGTGGGCAAACAGCCCATTTTCACAGATTTGAATAAGTAACTGATGTTTTTAAGGGGTTAAATGCCTTTGGGCCACTGATCTGACACGTAAAATACACAGACAGTGATGCCCTGCATCAAACCCAGGTCTCTCTATCCTGGCCCAAATGGGTTCTGGGCACCAGAACTGGCATCAAAGTGGGCAAACAGCCCATTTTCACAGATTTGAATAAGTAACTGATGTTTTTAAGGGGTTAAATGCCTTTGGGCCACTAATACGACACTTAAAATACACAGACAGTGATACCCTGCATCAAACCCAGGTCTCTCTATCCTGGCCCAAATGGGTTCTGGGCACCAGAACTGGCATCAAAGTGGGCAAACAGCCCATTTTCACAGATTTGAATAAGTAACTGATGTTTTTAAGGGGTTAAATGCCTTTGGGCCACTAATACGACACTTAAAATACACAGACAGTGATACCCTGCATCAAACCCAGGTCTCTCCAGCCTGGCCCAAATGGGTTCTGGGCACCAGAACTGGCATCAAAGTGGGCAAACAGCCCATTTTCACAGATTTGAATAAGTAACTGATGTTTTTAAGGGGTTAAATGCCTTTGGGCCACTAATACGACACTTAAAATACACAGACAGTGATGCCCTGCATCAAACCCAGGTCTCTCCAGCCTGGCCCAAATGGGTTCTGGGCACCAGAACTGGCATCAAAGTGGGCAATCAGCCCATTTTCACAGATTTGAATAAGTAACTGATGTTTTTAAGGGGTTAAATGCCTTTGGGCCACTGATCTGACACGTAAAATACACAGACAGTGATGCCCTGCATCAAACCCAGGTCTCTCTATCCTGGCCCAAATGGGTTCTGGGCACCAGAACTGGCATCAAAGTGGGCAAACAGCCCATTTTCACAGATTTGAATAAGTAACTGATGTTTTTAAGGGGTTAAATGCCTTTGGGCCACTAATACGACACTTAAAATACACAGACAGTGATGCCCTGCATCAAACGCAGGTCTCTCCAGCCTGGCCCAAATGGGTTCTGGGCACCAGAACTGGCATCAAAGTGGGCAAACAGCCCATTTTCACAGATTTGAATAAGTAACTGATGTTTTTAAGGGGTTAAATGCCTTTGGGCCACTGATCTGACACGTAAAATACACAGACAGTGATGCCCTGCATCAAACCCAGGTCTCTCTATCCTGGCCCAAATGGGTTCTGGGCACCAGAACTGGCATCAAAGTGGGCAAACAGCCCATTTTCACAGATTTGAATAAGTAACTGATGTTTTTAAGGGGTTAAATGCCTTTGGGCCACTAATACGACACTTAAAATACACAGACAGTGATGCCCTGCATCAAACCCAGGTCTCTCCAGCCTGGCCCAAATGGGTTCTGGGCACCAGAACTGGCATCAAAGTGGGCAATCAGCCCATTTTCACAGATTTGAATAAGTAACTGATGTTTTTAAGGGGTTAAATGCCTTTGGGCCACTGATCTGACACTTAAAATACACAGACAGTGATGCCCTGCATCAAACCCAGGTCCCTTCAGCCTGGCCCAAATGGGTTCTGGGCACCAGAACTGGCATCAAAGTGGGCAAACAGCCCATTTTCACAGATTTGAATAAGTAACTGATGTTTTTAAGGGGTTAAATGCCTTTGGGCCACTAATACGACACTTAAAATACACAGACAGTGATGCCCTGCATCAAACCCACGTCCCTCCAGCCTGGCCCAAATGGGTTCTGGGCATCAGAACTGGAATCAAAGTAGGCAAACAGCCCATTTTCACAGATTTGAATAAGTAATTTATGTTTTTAAGGGGTTAAATGCCTTTGGGCCACTGATACGACACTTAAAATTCACAGAAAGTCATGCCCTGCATCAAACCCAGGTCCCTTCAGCCTGGCCCAAATGGGTTCTGGGCACAAGAACTGGCATCAAAGTGGGCAAACAGCCCATTTTCACAGATTTGAATAAGTAACTGATGTTTTTAAGGGGTTAAATGCCTTTGGGCCACTAATACGACACTTAAAATACACAGACAGTGATGCCCTGCATCAAACCCAGGTCTCTCCAGCCTGGCCCAAATGGGTTCTGGGCACCAGAACTGGCATCAAAATGGGCAATCAGCCCATTTTCACAGATTTGAATACGTAACTGATGTTTTTAAGGGGTTAAATGCCTTTGGGCCACTGATCTGACACTTAAAATACACAGACAGTGATGCCCTGCATCAAACCCAGGTCTCTCCAGCCTGGCCCAAATGGGTTCTGGGCACCAGAACTGGCATCAAAGTGGGCAATCAGCCCATTTTCACAGATTTGAATAAGTAACTGATGTTTTTAAGGGGTTAAATGCCTTTGGGCCACTGATCTGACACTTAAAATACACAGACAGTGATGCCCTGCATCAAACCCAGGTCCCTTCAGCCTGGCCCAAATTGGTTCTGGGCACCAGAACTGGCATCAAAGTGGGCAAACAGCCCATTTTCACAGATTTGAATAAGTAACTGATGTTTTTAAGGGGTTAAATGCCTTTGGGCCACTAATACGACACTTAAAATACACAGACAGTGATGCCCTGCATCAAACGCAGGTCTCTCCAGCCTGGCCCAAATGGGTTCTGGGCACCAGAACTGGCATCAAAGTGGGCAAACAGCCCATTTTCACAGATTTGAATAAGTAACTGATGTTTTTAAGGGGTTAAATGCCTTTAGGCCACTGATCTGACACTTAGAATACACAGACAGTGATGCCCTGCATCAAACCCAGGTCTCTCCAGCCTGGCGCAAATGGGTTCTGGGCACCAGAACTGGCATCAAAGTGGGCAAACAGCCCATTTTCACAGATTTGAATAAGTAACTGATGTTTTTAAGGGGTTAAATGCCTTTGGGCCACTAATACGACACTTAAAATACACAGAAAGTGATGCCCTGTATCAAACCCAGGTCTCTCCAGCCTGGCCCAAATGGGTTCTGGGCACCAGAACTGGCATCAAAATGGGCAATCAGCCCATTTTCACAGATTTGAATAAGTAACTGATGTTTTTAAGGGGTTAAATGCCTTTGGGCCACTGATCTGACACTTAAAATACACAGACAGTGATGCCCTGCATCAAACCCAGGTCTCTCCAGCCTGGCCCAAATGGGTTCTGGGCACCAGAACTGGCATCAAAGTGGGCAATCAGCCCATTTTCACAGATTTGAATAAGTAACTGATGTTTTTAAGGGGTTAAATGCCTTTGGGCCACTGATCTGACACTTAAAATACACAGACAGTGATGCCCTGCATCAAACCCAGGTCCCTTCAGCCTGGCCCAAATTGGTTCTGGGCACCAGAACTGGCATCAAAGTGGGCAAACAGCCCATTTTCACAGATTTGAATAAGTAACTGATGTTTTTAAGGGGTTAAATGCCTTTGGGCCACTAATACGACACTTAAAATACACAGACAGTGATGCCCTGCATCAAACCCAGGTCTCTCCAGCCTGGCCCAAATGGGTTCTGGGCACCAGAACTGGCATCAAAGTGGGCAAACAGCCCATTTTCACAGATTTGAATAAGTAACTGATGTTTTTAAGGGGTTAAATGCCTTTAGGCCACTGATCTGACACTTAGAATACACAGACAGTGATGCCCTGCATCAAACCCAGGTCTCTCCAGCCTGGCCCAAATGGGTTCTGGGCACCAGAACTGGCATCAAAGTGGGCAAACAGCCCATTTTCACAGATTTGAATAAGTAACTGATGTTTTTAAGGGGTTAAATGCCTTTGGGCCACTAATACGACACTTAAAATACACAGACAGTGATGCCCTGCATCAAACCCAGGTCTCTCCAGCCTGGCCCAAATGGGTTCTGGGCACCAGAACTGGCATCAAAGTGGGCAAACAGCCCATTTTCACAGATTTGAATAAGTAACTGATGTTTTTAAGGGGTTAAATGCCTTTGGGCCACTAATACGACACTTAAAATACACAGACACTGATGCCCTGCATCAAACCCAGGTCTCTCCAGCCTGGCCCAAATGGGTTCTGGGCACGAGAACTGGCATCAAAGTGGGCAAACAGCCCATTTTCACAGATTTGAATACGTAACTTATGTTTTTAAGGGGTTAAATGCCTTTGGGCCAGTGATACGACACTTAAAATACACAGAAAGTGATGCCCTGCATCAAACCCAGGTCTCTCCAGCCTGGCCCAAATGGGTTCTGGGCACAAGAACTGGCATCAAAGTGGGCAAATATAGTGGGTTGGTGTCGGGAATGCCTTGGTTACAGCATCAAAACCCTGTTATTAACTGGGTTACTGAGGAAATTGTTCAATGGTCCTTATCTAAGTCCTTGAAGTCTGTATCTGTGTTGTCTGTCGGTCTGGAAGCTATTCCGGAGTATCTGAAGGTCTTTGAAGACGTGTTCTCTGAAAGCGAGGCTGAGGTTCTACCGCCACATCCATCTTTTAAGGTACCGTCACACTAAACGATATCGCTAGCGATCCGTGACGTTGCAGCGTCCTGGCTAGCGATATCGTTTAGTTTGACACGCAGCAGCGATCAGGATCCTGCTGTGATATCGCTGGTCGTTGAACAAAGTTCAGAACTTTATTTGGTCGTCAGACCGGCGTGTATCGTCGTGTTTGACACCAAAAGCAACGATACCAGCGATGTTTTACACTGGTAACCAGGGTAAACATCGGGTTACTAAGCGCAGGGCCGCGCTTAGTAACCCGATGTTTACCCTGGTTACCAGTGTAAAATGTAAAAAAAAAAAACAGTACATACTCACCTTCGCGTCCCCCGGCGTCCGCTTCCCACACTGACTGAGCGCCGTAAAGTGAAAGTGAAAGTACAGCGGTGACGTCACCGCTCTGCTGTTAGGGCCAGCGCTCAGTCAGTGCAGGAAGCGGACGCCGGGGGACGCGAATGTAAGTATGTACTGTTTGTTTTTTTTACATTTTACGCTGGTAACCAGGGTAAACATCGGGTTACTAAGCGCGGCCCTGCGCTTAGTAACCCGATGTTTACCTTGGTTAACCAGGGACCTCGGCATCGTTGGTCGCTGGAGAGAGGTCTGTGTGACAGCTCTCCAGCGATCAAACAGCGACGCTGCAGCGTCGCTTAGTGTGACGGTACCTTTAATTGTGCCATCAATTTAATCTGTCTTGTCCTGAGCGGCTGGCATTGAAGGAGTATATTGCCGAGAGTCTTCGTAAGGGGCATATCCGCCCTTATGTTTCTCCTGTGGCAGCTGGCTTTTTCTTTGTAAAGAAAAAAGATGGTGGTTTGAGTCCTTGCCTCGACTTTCGGGAACTCAACAAAATCACTGTGAGAAACACTTACCCACTTCCTCTCATTCCTGACTTGTGTAACCAGTTGTCTGGGGCCAAATGATTTTCAAAGTTGGATTTGTGGGGAGCCTATAATTGGATAAGTGTTTGAGAGGCAGACGAGTGGAAGATGGCGTTTCTCACGTGCGAAGTTCTTTTTGAGAATCTTTTTACGTCCTTTGGGCTAAGAAACACCCCTGGCCATTTTTCAAAATTTTATTAATATTGTGTTTGCTGATGTGATCGGTCACTTTGCGATTATTTACCTTGACGACATCTTGGTTTACTCCCCTGACAGTGAAACCCATTTTCACTATTCGCGTACTGTCCTTCATAGACTCAGGGAAAAACTACTTTTTTCAAAATTTGAAATGTTAATTTTTTGTACAGGAGTTATCATTTTTGGGTTTGATTGTTTCCAATGAGGGGTTTCACATGGATCCCAAGAAGGTGCAGGCTATTAGTGATTGGGTTCAGCCCCGTGACTTGAAGGGTTTGCAACTAGTGATGAGCGAGTATACTCGTTACTTGGGTTTTCCCGAGCACACTCGGGTGGTCTCCAAGTATTTATGTCTGATCAGAGATTCAGTTTTCCTTGCCGCAGCTGCATGATTTACAGCTACTAGACAGCTTGATTACATGTGGGGATTCCCTGGCAAACAGGCAACCCCCACATGTACTCAGGCTGGCTAGCAGCCATACATTATGCAGCTGCATCAACAAAAACTAAATCTCTGAGCAGTCACAAATACTCGGGAGACCACCCGAGCGTGCTCGGGAAAGCCCGAGCAACGAGTATACTCGCTCATCACTATTTGCAACGCTTCTTTGGGTTTGCAAACTACTATCGAAAGTTCAAGTGTTTTTTGCAGGTAGTTAATAGTGATGAGCGAATATACTTGTTGCTCGGGAAATCTCCGAGTATTTGTGACTGCTCAGAGATTTAGTTTTTGTTGACGCAGCTGCATGATTTATGGCAATTATGGCACGTAGCCTCTCTCTTCCCACTGCCCTGTAGCGGTGGCAATGGGGTAATAGTTGGGTGGTTGATGTGACCTTTGAATTGTAAGGTCACATCAAGCCCGGCTTAGTAATGGAGAGGTGTCAATAAGACAGCTATCCATTACTAATCCTATAGTTGTTAGAGGTTCAATAAAGACACAGCCAGAATAAAGTATTTTAATGAAATAAAACAATAAACACATTTTGCCATCTTTATTATTCAGCTAATCCATGAGACACCCTCGATCTCCTGTAATGAATAAAAAAAACAAACAACAATATACCTGTCCGTCGTTCTGTCTCACGCAGTAATCCATATCTGGGGAAAATACAGTTTGCAACCAGGACTGTGCTAAGATGCTACCAGCCCAGCTGCAAACTACTGAGGAATGAGGAGATGCTGCCAGCGCAGCTACAGAGACTAGCGGTGAAGTCACTGAGTCTACCCTCCCTGCTTGCCTGACCCGCGCTGAATTCTGGAGCGTGGGAAAATGCCAGTTCATTTTCCCACGCTGCAGAGTTCATTGCAGTTCAAGCCGGAAGGGAGGGCAGACTGTGACATCAGCACTAGTCTCTGTAGCTGTGCTGGCAGCATCTCCTCATTCCTCAGTAGTTTGCAGCCATGGCGGTTGCATTTCAGCACCGCTCCTAGTTGCAAACTGTATTTTCCCCAGATATTGATTACTGCGTGGGACAGAACGACTGACAGGTATGGTATATTGTTGGTTTTTTTTTTGGTTTTTTTTTAATTACAGGAGAACAAGGGCGTTGTATGTATTAGCTGCATAATAAGGATGAAAAACTGTGTTTAGTGTTTTATTTCATTAAAAGACTTTATCCTGGCTGCGTCTTTATTGAACCTGTAACAACTATAGGATTAGCAATGGATGGGTGTCTTCTTGACACTTCTCCATTACTAAGCCGGGCTTGATGTGACCTTACAATATAAAGGTCACATCAACCCCCAAACTATTACCCCATATACCACCGATACAGGGCAGCGGGAAGAGAGAGGCTAAGTGCTGAAATTGGTGAATCTTAAAAATGCGACATTTCTGGGGAGGCTGAGAGCTAGTGTTTGTAGCCATGAGGGGTCAATATCCATGGCCCCTTCCTAGGCTATGAATATCAGCCCGCAGCTGTCTGCATAGCTTTTTCTGGAATTTAATTATAAGGGTACCCCATGTCATTTTTGGGGGGCCACCCTATTTTAATAGCCAGTAAACACTAAAAATACAGCTGTGGGC
The DNA here is from genome assembly GCF_051348905.1 of Ranitomeya variabilis. Classification (NCBI taxonomy): domain Eukaryota; kingdom Metazoa; phylum Chordata; class Amphibia; order Anura; family Dendrobatidae; genus Ranitomeya; species Ranitomeya variabilis. Next base: position 658,563,324 of record NC_135234.1, read on the forward strand.
TCATATTCATAGCCTGGGGAGATCCATGGGTATTAACCCCTTCTTAGGCTATAAACATTGGCCTCCAGTCGCTGGCTTTCCCTCTCTGGATTGGAAAATTATGCGGGAGCCCGCAACATTTTTCCCCCCCAAAATAATCTTTTATTAATTACATACATGTCCTCTAATTTGCACACACACTATACTAATTGTATTGATCACTGACATATACAGTACATATCTAACTATTCTGCATCTACTTAGTGTATGTAAACCATGTCTTCTATCCTGTCGCCTCCAGCAGTGATTTTAGAGAGGCTGACAAATGAATTACCGGCTATTCTTCTATGTATCTCTCTCTGCAATATAAAGACTATATATACAGTGTATGTATATATATATATATATATATATATATATATATATATATATATATATATATAACCATATGCAAGAAGAAAGAGAAGGCACTCACCGATCTAAATTTCCCAACTTTATTTCATCTTAATGTTAAAAAAATTCCATGGCCGGGGGAGTGAGGAGCGGAGTTCTTGTGAGCAGGGATAGACGACGGCCGTTTGTGCTTGCGCTTCCACGGGTCAGTATTTTTTTAACATGAAGATGAAATAAAGTTGGGAATTTTAGATCGGTGAGTGCCTTCTCTTTCTTCTTGCATATGGTCATGGATTTTCGTGTATTTTCAGAAGAGCACCTATGATCTTGATGCATGGCTGATGCTAGGACTATTATTCATTAATACCTGAACCCGAAATTTTTGGATAACCTCGTTTCACAGACAGTGCCGTTCGTTTTTGGTCTTCTTAGATATATATATATATATATATATATATATATATATATATATATATATACATACACACACCCACTAGCTATTGAACCTGTTCTACGCCCGGGTGGCGAGCATTTATATTGGTATATGGTCTCCATCCTGGTATGCGCCTCTTCCATCCTGCCCCCTAATCTTGTCATGTGCTGCTACCATCTTGCACCCCCATCCTGTCATACGCTGCTCCCATCTTGCGCCCCCTTCCTGTCATGTGTAGCCCCATCCTGCGCCCTCATCCTGTTTTGTGCGCCTCCATCTTGTCATGTGCTACTCTTTTCCTGTGCCCTCATCCTGTCATGTGCTGCTCCCATCCTGCGCCCCCATCCTGTCATGTGCTGCTCCCATCCTGCGCCCCCATTCTGTAATGTGCTGCTCCCATCCTGTGCCCCCATTCTGTCATATGCTACTCCCATCCTGCGCCCCCATTCTGTCATGTGCTACTCCCATCCTGCGCCCCCATTCTGTCATGTGCTGCAACCATTCTGCGCCCCCATTGTCATGTGCTGCTCCCATCCTGTGCCCCCATTCTGTCATGTGCTGCTCCCATCCTGCGCCCCATTCTGTAATGTGCTGCACCCATTCTGCGCCCCCATTCTGTCATGTGCTGCTCCCATCGTTGATGGCCCCCATAAGATGCTCCATAGCATAATATGCTGCTGCGATTTAAAAAAAAAAAAGACAGACTCACCTCTCGTCGCTGGGCGCCGAGTGCCTAAGCAGGCGGGAACACCAGCGCACTATGGGGGTCAGGTGCTGGAGTCGCCGCTGGCTAAGGCCCCCGGTGTAACAGCGTGTCCCTCCCCCGGCCTGTGTCCCTGGACTGCTATGTAATCAGGCTTGAGTCAACAACCAGAAGGGGGAGCTTTCCCTCATGGAGGGATGGATCCCAGGACACAGAACAATAGACTCATGTAATATCCACAACTTCAAAGAAAAACAAGGCTGCACAGCCAATAAATGTGTCAGCTTGATTACCTTGTAGTGAAAAATAGGAGAGCCTGTTCCTCTCAACGGCGGTGCTCGCATTAAGATAAGCAACAGTCCATACCATGTAAACAAAAGAGAATTGCGGCAGCACTCACCGAAGATGCGTGGTCCAAATCCTTTATTTAAGAACACTTACAGTGAAGGTGACATGCTGACGGCACGGGGGAGCAGGAGAAACAAGGAGGTGAGCAGGAAAAAAGACGACGGCCGTTTCACGCCTGATGTGGACCTGTTGAAGCGCCACATCAGGCGTGAAACGGCCGTCGTCTTTTTTCCTGCTCACCTCCTTGTTTCTCCTGCTCCCCCGTGCCGTCAGCATGTCACCTTCACTGTAAGTGTTCTTAAATAAAGGATTTGGACCACGCATCTTCGGTGAGTGCTGCCGCAATTCTCTTTTGTTTACACAATAGACTCATGTGTTGGCTGATTCAATTGTGTGGTGACTTGCGAAGGGCTGGGATCGTATGCTGAGGCGAGATCCTGGTGCCCGTGTGTGGAGGGTTAAAAGCTGCCACGTGGAATGGTGTTGTGTCCCTCATCTGTTGGATCCAGTAAACCCATCCCAGGATTATTTATCTTTTCCCTGGCTTCGGATTGCCAGGTGGCGCCCCCGGATCTGCTCCCTTTGTGTGGACTCATTGTAGACTAATTACGGACGCTGCAGAATTACTTTGATTTGTGTTGTCCCAGTTCCCTGTTCCGATAAATTTTATTGGATTGATTACTGGCGTGGTGTCTCTTCCTGCTCTGTCGCATGCCCCGTCACACCCGGCACTTGCGATATTCACCTGTCCCTGTTCCACCGCCACGCGCCACTCTGTCATCCGTGTCCTCTGGCTGTGACTGTTGAGGCAGGGGGCGCGCACTGACCACGCCATCGCGCCCTATGACCTGAACGTCACAGCCAGAGGATGCGGAAGACCCGGCGGTGGAACGGGGACAGGTGAATATAGCATGGCTCACCCTCCCCCTTCATACTCACCCTCCTGGTGCGTCTCTGCTTCTCCGTTGGAGATCGCGGTATGCGTTCAGTGCTTACTCATACCGCGATCTCCTGGGCCACAATCCTCCTCCCCGGATGCGTCACACTGTGAGATCCAAACTGTGCAGACGCGTCGCGCTTGCGCAGTCTATAAAGGCTTTGGACAGAGTGACGCTATCAGCGTTATATTATATATATATATATACATATATATATACTGTATATATATATATATATGTATACACACACACACACACACCACACATTTATTCTATGTGTATATCTCTATTCTATCGTAATCTAACCTGTCACTCTGATTAAAATGTACGTGGCTGATCATTTGCCGGCTTTTAATCTATCTATCTATCTAGAATATATATATACATTTTGAAGAATATTACGTTTTAAAACTATGTGTAAATGATTAATAACATTTCTGTATGTAAAATCTCATGTTAAAATCGCACTGCAGTCGGATGTAGATCGGGTGTTAGGTGTGAGAAGTCAGATTGTACTCGCACAAAAAACGCCTGACACTCACATGACACTTGCATTGCACTCGTCAGACTTTCCTGCAATAAATAGAACCGATTTTTAAATCGCTAGTGTGTCTCCAGCCTGTGTATGTAATAGTGGTGTGAGATCAGTGGCCAAGGTCATTTAACCCCTTAAAATTCAGTTACTTATTCAAATCATTAAAATCAATGCCAACTTTGATGCCAATTCTCACGGCCAGAACCCATTTGGGAAAAGCTAAAGTGACATGAATTTCATGCAGGGCATCAAAATGCATGTAATAATGGTGTCAGATCAGTGGCCCAAAGTCATTTAACCTCTTAAAAAATCACTTACTTATTCAAATATGTGAAAATGGGCTGTTTGCCCACTTTGATGCCAGTTCTGATGCCCAGTACCCATTTGGGCCAGGCTAAAGGGACCTGGGTTTGATGCAGGGTATCACTATCTGTGTATCTTAAGTGTCAGATCAGTGGCCCAAAGGCATTTAACCCCTTAAAGACATCAGTTACTTATTCAAATCTGCGAGAATGGGCTGTTTGCCCAGTTTGATGCCAATTCTGGTGCCCAGAACGCATTTGGGCCAGGCTGGAGGAACCTTGGTTTGATGCAGGGCGTCACTGTCTGTGTATTTTAAGTGCTGTATCAGTGGCCCAAAGGCATTTAACCCCTTAAAAACATCAGTTACTTATTCAAATCTGCGAAAATGGGCTGTTTGCCTAAATTGATGCCAGTTCTGGTGCCCAGAACCCATTTGGGCCAGGCTGAAGGGACCTGGATTTGATGCAGGGCATCACTTTCTGTGTATTTTAAGTGTCAGATCAGTGGCCCAAAGGCATTTAACCCCTTTAAAACATCAGTTACTTATTCAAATCTGCGAAAATGGGCTGTTTGCCTAAATTGATGCCAGTTCTGATGCCCAGAAAACATTTGGGCCAGGCTGAAGGGACCTGGATTTGATGCAGGGCATTACTTCCTGTGTATTTTAAGTGTCAGATCAGTGGCCCAAAGGCATTTAACCCCTTTAAAATATCAGTTACTTATTCAAATCCGTGAAAATGGGCTGTTTACCCACTTTGATGCCAGTTCTGATGCCCAGAACCCATTTGGGCCAGGCTGAAGAGACCTGTTTTTGATGTGGGGCTCCCTGTTTTATATGGATGCACTGTGGTATCAGTGGCCCAAAGGCATTTAACCCCTTAAAAACATCAGTTACTTATTCAAATCTGTGAAAATGGGCTGTTTGCCCACTTTGATGCCAGTTCTGGTGCCCAGAACCCATTTGGGCCAGGCTGGAAATAACTGGTTTGGATGTGGGGTACCCTGTTCTATATGTCTGCAGTGTGAGATCAGTGGCCCAAAGGCATTTAACCCTTTCTTCAGCGCTCTTTGGTGTCCACTTTGATGCCTATTTTTGTGCCAGTTTTATTGTTTTTGTAGCCGTTTTTAAGCGTATTCACATCAGGGCTCCTCACTGCATTGTGTTTTATTATTGTGATGATTATTTTTGGTTGTTAAACCTATAAAAAACAGAAAAGAAAAAATTGCCGAATAAGAAACTGACAAATAAGAAACCAACTTCAGCTCCGAATAAGAAACCAACTTCAGCCTCGTCATGGGGGACAGAGAGGAACTGTGAGGACCTTATGTGAAGCCTAGGCTTAGGCAGTAAGGGACCACATCACCACCGCACTTGGAGGAAGGCTTTTATCTCCACCTGGTGAAGAACTCTAATTTTTTAGGTTAGTCAAGTAAGAGAAGGTCCTTAAAAAACTTCTCATTATTTCAACATTCAGCAGAATATAGTCAGCAGTTGATAAAGGCGCCATCTAGTGGATCAAAAGTATAAAACTGGAAGCAAAATATTCTGACTGCTCCATTGTAATTCCTCCCAGTACTCACAGAGCAATAACACATTTTGCAGCACTGTACCGATAAAACTCATAGACGAGCCAACGGACCTGAAATACTGTTTGCAAAGTATGCGAGTTAGACTCTGATCACAATTTGTCATTGCCAATGTCAGGTTACATTAATATGTCAGATTAAAATCCAACATGTACAGTGGTTGTAAAAGGATTAGTCCTATCGTATGACAATGGGGCTAATCCTCATTTTAAAACTTTACAAATTTTAGAGTCTGTTTAGGATTTCTGTCATGGAAAATAGAGTTGATACATACCTTTTGTTATCCCCTTCACCCTCCAGCCTGTTTTCACCTTCCTGACTAATTTTGTCCAATTCTGACCATTTTCACTTTATGAGGTAATAACTCTGGAACTCTTCAACGGATCCCAGTAATTCTGTGACTGTTTTTTTTGTGGCATGTTGTACTTCATATTAGTGGTATATATAGGTCGATATGATTTGCGTTTATTTATGAAAATATCGAAATTTTGACAAAAATTTGCAAATGTTTCAATTTTCAAACTTTAACTTTCTATGCTATTAAACCAGAGATTTACGCCACACAAAATAGTTAACAAATGCCATTTCCCACATGTCTACTTTACATCAGCACAATTTTTGAAACATATTTTTCGCTAGGAATCTAGGGGTTAAAAGTTTATCAGCAATTTCACATTTTTCCAACAAAATTAACAAAAACAATTTTTTTTAGAAATCACATCACATTTGAAGTGACTTTGAGGGGCCTATGTGACAGAAAATATCCAAAAGTGACATCATTTTAAAAACTGCACCCTTCAAGGTGCTCAAAACCACATTCAAGAAGTTTCTTAATGCTTCAGGTGCTCTATGGGTAATAAAGCAACGTGGAAGGAAAAAATGAAAATGTTACTTTTTCCAACCAAAATATTGATTTAGCTTTAAATTTAGCATTTTCTAAAGGGTAACAGGAGAAAATGGAGCATACAATTTGTTGCTACGTTTCTCCTGAGTACGCTGATACCTCGTATGTGGTGGAAAACTACTGTTTGGGCGCATGGCAGGGCTCAGAAGGGAAGGAGCGCCTTTCTACTTTTGGAGCGTGAAATTGGCTGGAATCAATATGTCAGATGCCAGAGCCCCTGATGTGCCTTGACAGTAGAAACCCCCCCACAAGTGACCCCATTTTGGAAAATACACCACTGTTGTGAAATTGGATTTTGGGCTCCCCCGGTGGCCACTGGTGGAATTGAACTGGTGTGCATCATCCTCTCTGTTCACCTGTTTCCATCAGGATGTGGGAGTCGCTATTTAGCCTTGCTCCTCTGTCACTTCCATGCCGGTCAACATTGTAATCAGAAGCCTTTCTGTGCATGTTCCTGCTGCTAGACAACTCCCAGCTAAGTTGGACTTAGTCCTTGTTTGTTTTTGCATTTTGTTCCAGTTCACAGCTGTAGTTTCGTTTCTGTGTCTGGAAAGCTCTTGTGATCTGAAATTGCCACTCTGATGTTATGAGTTAATACTAGAGTCTTAAAGTAATTTCAGGATGGTATTTTGATAGGGTTTTCAGCTGACCATGAAAGTGCCCTTTCTGTCTTCCTGCTATCTAGTAAGCGGACCTCAATTTTGCTAAACCTATTTTCATACTACGTTTGTCATTTCATCTAAAATCACCGCCAATATTTGTGGGGGCCTCTGTCTGCCTTTCGGGGAAATTTCTCTAGAGGTGAGCCAGGACTATATTTTCCTCTGCCAGGATTAGTTAGTCCTCCGGCCGGCGCTGGGCGTCTAGGGATAAAACGCAGGCTACGCTACCCGGCTACTGTTAGTTGTGCGGCAGGTTTAGTTCATGGTCAGTTTAGTTTCCATCCTTCCAAGAGCTAGTTCTTATGTTTGCTGGGCTATGTTCTCTTGCCATTGAGAACCATAACAGTTTGACCGGCCTAAAAGGGTTAAATTAATTGACAGAGAAAGGAGAGAAAAGAGAAGTCTGCTGAAGATTTTTTTTTTTTTTTTTTTTTTCTCAGTTCTGAGTGTGCTTGTAATTGAATCTCTTGCAAGTCTGCCTATATTGCAGCCTTTCTCTCTCTCTCTCCTTCTAATCCTGGAATGGCTCTGTGTTCACCTGTTTAAAATGGATATTCAGAGTTTAGCTGCAGGTTTGAATAATCTCACCACGAAAGTTCAAAACTTACAAGATTTTGTTGTTCATGTTCCTATATCTGAACCTAGAATTCCTTTGCCTGAATTTTTCTCGGGGAATAGATCTTGCTTTCAAAATTTCAAAAATAATTGCAAGTTGTTTTTGTCCCTGAAATCTCGCTCTGCTGGAGATCCTGCTCAGCAGGTCAGGATTGTGATTTCTTTGCTCCGGGGCGACCCTCAGGATTGGGCTTTTGCATTGGCTCCAGGGGATCCTGCGTTGCTCAATGTGGATGCGTTTTTTCTGGCCTTGGGGTTGCTTTATGAGGAACCTCAGTTAGAACTTCAGGCGGAAAAGGCCTTGATGTCCCTATCTCAGGGGCAAGACGAAGCTGAAATATACTGCCAGAAATTCCGTAAATGGGCTGTGCTTACTCAGTGGAATGAGTGCGCCCTGGCGGCGAATTTCAGAGAGGGTCTCTCTGATGCCATTAAGGATGTTATGGTGGGGTTCCCTGTGCCTGCGGGTCTGAATGAGTCCATGACAATGGCTATCCAGATCGATAGGCGTCTGCGGGAGCGCAAACCTGTGCACCATTTGGCGGTGTCTACTGAGAAGACGCCAGAGAATATGCAATGTGATAGAATTCTGTCCAGAAGTGAACGGCAGAATTTTAGACGAAAAAATGGGTTGTGCTTCTATTGCGGTGATTCAACTCATGTTATATCAGCATGCTCTAAGCGTACTAAGAAGCTTGATAAGTCTGTTTCAATTGGCACTTTACAGTCTAAGTTTATTCTATCTGTGACCCTGATTTGTTCTTTATCATCTATTACCGCGGATGCCTATGTCGACTCTGGCGCCGCTTTGAGTCTTATGGATTGGTCCTTTGTCAAACGCTGTGGGTATGATTTGGAGCCTCTTGAAACTCCTATACCCCTGAAGGGGATTGACTCCACCCCATTGGCTAGCAATAAACCACAATACTGGACACAAGTAACTATGCGGATTAATCCGGATCACCAGGAGATTATTCGCTTTCTTGTGCTGTATAACCTACATGATGTGTTGGTGCTTGGATTGCCATGGCTGCAATCTCATAACCCAGTCCTTGACTGGAAAGCTATGTCTGTGTTAAGCTGGGGATGTAAGGGGACGCATGGGGACGTACCTGTGGTTTCCATTTCATCATCTATTCCCTCTGAGATTCCTGAATTCTTGACTGAATATCGTGACGTTTTTGAAGAACCTAAGCTTGGTTCATTACCTCCGCACCGGGAGTGCGATTGTGCCATAGATTTGATTCCGGGTAGTAAATACCCTAAGGGTCGTTTATTTAATCTGTCTGTGCCTGAACATGCTGCTATGCGAGAATATATAAAGGAGTCCTTGGAAAAGGGACATATTCGTCCTTCGTCATCTCCCTTAGGAGCCGGTTTTTTCTTTGTGGCTAAGAAAGATGGCTCTTTGAGGCCGTGCATTGATTATCGGCTTTTGAATAAAATCACGGTTAAATATCAATATCCGTTGCCACTGCTGACTGATTTGTTTGCTCGCATAAAGGGGGCCAAGTGGTTCTCTAAGATAGATCTTCGTGGGGCGTATAATTTGGTGCGAATTAAGCAGGGGGATGAGTGGAAAACCGCATTTAATACGCCCGAGGGCCACTTTGAGTATTTGGTGATGCCTTTTGGTCTTTCAAATGCCCCTTCAGTCTTTCAGTCCTTTATGCATGACATTTTCCGTGATTATTTGGATAAATTTATGATTGTGTATCTGGATGATATTTTGATTTTTTCGGATGACTGGGACTCTCATGTCCAGCAGGTCAGGAGGGTTTTTCAGGTTTTGCGGTCTAATTCCTTGTGTGTGAAGGGTTCTAAGTGCGTTTTTGGGGTTCAAAAGATTTCCTTTTTGGGATATATTTTTTCCCCCTCTTCCATCGAGATGGATCCTGTCAAGGTTCAGGCTATTTGTGATTGGACGCAACCCTCTTCTCTTAAGAGTCTTCAGAAATTTTTGGGCTTTGCTAACTTTTATCGTCGATTTATTGCTGGTTTTTCTGATGTTGTTAAACCATTGACTGATTTGACTAAGAAGGGTGCTGATGTTGCTGATTGGTCCCCTGCTGCTGTGGAGGCCTTTCGGGAGCTTAAGCGCCGCTTTTCTTCCGCCCCTGTGTTGCGTCAGCCTGATGTTGCTCTTCCTTTTCAGGTTGAGGTCGACGCTTCTGAAATCGGAGCTGGGGCGGTTTTGTCGCAGAGAAGTTCCGATTACTCCGTGATGAGACCTTGTGCTTTTTTCTCGCGTAAATTTTCGCCCGCCGAGCGGAATTATGATGTTGGGAATCGGGAGCTTTTGGCCATGAAGTGGGCTTTTGAGGAGTGGCGTCATTGGCTTGAGGGGGCTAGACATCAGGTGGTGGTATTGACTGACCACAAAAATCTAATTTATCTTGAGTCCGCCAGACGCCTGAATCCTAGACAGGCGCGCTGGTCGTTGTTTTTCTCTCAGTTTAATTTTGTGGTGTCCTACCTGCCGGGTTCTAAGAATGTTAAGGCGGATGCCCTTTCTAGGAGTTTTGAGCCTGACTCCCCTGGTAATTCTGAACCTACAGGTATCCTTAAGGATGGAGTGATATTGTCTGCCGTTTCTCCAGACCTGCGGCGGGCCTTGCAGGAGTTTCAGGCGGATAGACCTGATCGTTGCCCACCTGGTAGACTGTTTGTTCCTGATGATTGGACCAGTAAAGTCATTTCTGAGGTTCATTCTTCTGCGTTGGCAGGTCATCCTGGAATCTTTGGTACCAGGGATTTGGTGGCAAGGTCCTTCTGGTGGCCTTCCCTGTCTCGAGATGTGCGAGGCTTCGTGCAGTCTTGTGACGTTTGTGCTCGGGCCAAGCCTTGTTGTTCTCGGGCTAGTGGATTGTTGTTGCCCTTGCCTATCCCGAAGAGGCCCTGGACGCACATCTCGATGGATTTTATTTCGGATCTTCCTGTTTCTCAGAAGATGTCTGTCATCTGGGTGGTGTGTGATCGTTTCTCTAAGATGGTCCATTTGGTTCCCCTGCCTAAGTTGCCTTCTTCTTCCGAGTTGGTTCCTCTGTTTTTTCAAAATGTGGTCCGTTTGCATGGTATTCCGGAGAATATCGTTTCTGACAGAGGTACCCAATTCGTGTCTAGATTTTGGCGAGCATTCTGTGCTAGGATGGGCATAGATTTGTCTTTCTCGTCTGCTTTCCATCCTCAGACTAATGGCCAGACCGAGCGGACGAATCAGACCTTGGAGACATATTTGAGGTGTTTTGTGTCTGCAGATCAGGATGATTGGGTTGCTTTTTTGCCTTTAGCGGAGTTTGCCCTCAATAATCGGGCCAGCTCTGCCACCTTGGTGTCTCCCTTTTTCTGTAATTCGGGGTTTCATCCTCGATTTTCTTCTGGTCAGGTGGAATCTTCGGATTGTCCTGGAGTGGATGCTGTGGTGGAGAGGTTGCATCAGATTTGGGGGCAGGTAGTGGACAATTTGAAGTTGTCCCAGGAGAAGACTCAGCTTTTTGCCAACCGCCGGCGTCGGGTTGGTCCTCGGCTTTCTGTTGGGGACTTGGTGTGGTTGTCTTCTCGTTTTGTCCCTATGAGGGTTTCTTCTCCCAAGTTTAAGCCTCGGTTCATCGGCCCGTACAAGATATTGGAGATTCTTAACCCTGTGTCCTTCCGTTTGGACCTCCCTGCATCTTTTTCTATTCATAATGTTTTTCATCGGTCATTATTGCGCAGATATGAGGTACCGGTTGTGCCTTCCGTTGAGCCTCCTGCTCCGGTGTTGGTTGAGGGCGAGTTGGAGTACGTTGTGGAAAAAATCTTGGACTCCCGTGTTTCCAGACGGAAACTCCAGTATCTGGTCAAATGGAAGGGATACGGTCAGGAGGATAATTCTTGGGTGACTGCCTCTGATGTTCATGCCTCCGATTTGGTCCGTGCCTTTCATAGGGCTCATCCTGATCGCCCTGGTGGTTCTGGTGAGGGTTCGGTGCCCCCTCCTTGAGGGGGGGGGTACTGTTGTGAAATTGGATTTTGGGCTCCCCCGGTGGCCACTGGTGGAATTGAACTGGTGTGCATCATCCTCTCTGTTCACCTGTTTCCATCAGGATGTGGGAGTCGCTATTTAGCCTTGCTCCTCTGTCACTTCCATGCCGGTCAACATTGTAATCAGAAGCCTTTCTGTGCATGTTCCTGCTGCTAGACAACTCCCAGCTAAGTTGGACTTAGTCCTTGTTTGTTTTTGCATTTTGTTCCAGTTCACAGCTGTAGTTTCGTTTCTGTGTCTGGAAAGCTCTTGTGATCTGAAATTGCCACTCTGATGTTATGAGTTAATACTAGAGTCTTAAAGTAATTTCAGGATGGTATTTTGATAGGGTTTTCAGCTGACCATGAAAGTGCCCTTTCTGTCTTCCTGCTATCTAGTAAGCGGACCTCAATTTTGCTAAACCTATTTTCATACTACGTTTGTCATTTCATCTAAAATCACCGCCAATATTTGTGGGGGCCTCTGTCTGCCTTTTGGGGAAATTTCTCTAGAGGTGAGCCAGGACTATATTTTCCTCTGCCAGGATTAGTTAGTCCTCCGGCCGGCGCTGGGCGTCTAGGGATAAAACGCAGGCTACGCTACCCGGCTACTGTTAGTTGTGCGGCAGGTTTAGTTCATGGTCAGTTTAGTTTCCATCCTTCCAAGAGCTAGTTCTTATGTTTGCTGGGCTATGTTCTCTTGCCATTGAGAACCATAACACACCACTTAAGCAACTTATCTAGACGTCTGATGAGCATTTTAAACCCACAGGTGCGTCACAGAATTTTATAACGCTGAGTCATGAAAATGAAAAAATACATTTTCCCTGCAGAAATGTTGCTTTAGCTCCAGATTTTTCCTTTTTACAAGGGTAGTAGGAGGAAATGGGCCCAAAATATGTTTCGCGATTTCTCCTGAGTATGTCGATACCCTACATATGGTGGAGAACTACTGTTTGGGCGCATGGCAGGGCTCGGAAGGGAAGGAGCGCCAATTGAATTCTGAAGTACAATTTTTGCTGCAATACATGTTACTTAATAGCAGAAATAAGGCCACAAGTGACCCTATTTTGGAAACTACACCTCTTGAGAAATTCATCTAGGGGTGTAATGATAATTTTTAACAGTCAGGCAATTCACAGAATTGTATAACATTAGGCTAAGTCAATGGAAAATTTCAATTTTTTCACTAAAATTTTTAATTTTCAAAAGGGAAAATAGGAGAAAATGGACCATACAATTTGTTATATGCAATTTTCTTCTGAGTGCGCCAATACCCCCTTTGTGGTAAAAAAAAAACTACTTTTGAAGCTCAGTGGTTAGCTCATAAAGGAAGAAGCGCCATATTAGAGTTCAGATTTTTCGCTGGAATGGTTTGAGGGTGCCATGTCAAATTGGCAGAGCCCCTGAGGTGCCAGAAGAGCCGAAACCCCCATGAGGGACCCTATTTTACAAACAAAACTAACCTCTCAATGAATTCTCAATGAATTCATCTAGGGGTGCAGTGATCATATTGGCACCACATGTGCCTCACAGAATTGCATACCATTGGGCAGTGAAGAAAGAATAATTACACTTTTACCACTAAAATGTTGTTTAAACCCCAATTTTTTTTATTTTTATAAGGGCTAATAGGAAAAAATAGACCTCAGTTTGTTCTGCCATTTGTCTTGAGTGCACCAATACCCTACATGTAATCGGGAACTACTTTTCAGGCACAGTGCAAAGCTCAGAAGTGAAGGAGCTCCATATTATAGTGCAGATTTTTCTGTTATGGTTTGCAGGTGCCATGACCCACTGTGAGAGCCCCTGAGGTGCCAGAACAACAGAACCCCCACATAAGTGACCCATTTTACAAACTACACTCATCAATGAATTAATCTAAGGGAGCAGTGATCATATTGACATCTCTTTTAGTTTTTGATTCATTTATTACCTCAATAAAGCGTTTTAAAAATTGGCCACAAATACCAGATATTGTATCTGGAGGCGGTCCGAATCGTCCTCTATCAATCTCCCAACTGTCGTCACTCTTCTCTTCAGGGGCGATGGTCGCCGCCCCCTTCGCGCTGTTGCTTCTTAAATCCGGCGCCTGCGCTGTGCGTGCCTGCCTGGGGCCTGCGCAGTGTTCATTGTCAGTCACAGCTCAGATGCAGGGTGCCTGACTGCGCCTGTGCGGGCAGTGCGGCCACCCTGTTGCTGAATACCCGCCCCGCACTGTGTTATTCATTATGCACAGTGCGGGGCTGGGGTTCCTGGGAAGGCGGGGGAGCGTCTGAGCTGGGGGAGCGTCTGAGCTGGGGGAGCGTCTGAGCTGGGTAGCGTCTGAGCTGGGGAGTGTCTAAACAGCGCAGTGCGCATGCCCAGGAATGCCAGCCCCGCACTGTGCATAATGAATAACACAGTGCGGGGCGGGGATTCAGCAACAGGGTGGCCGCACTGCCCGCACAGGCGCAGTCAGGCACCGTGCGTCTGAGCTGTGACTGACAATGAAGACTGCGCCTGCCCCAGGCAGGCACGCACAGCTCAGGCGCCGGATTTAAGAAGAAATACCGCGAAGGGGGCGGCGACCATCGCCCCTGAAGAGAAGAGTGACGGCCGTTGGGAGATTCATAGAGGACGATTCGGACCGCCTCCAGGTACAATATCTGGTATTTGTGGCCAATTTTTAAAACGCTTTATTGAGGTAATAAATGAATCAAAAACTAAAAGAGCCACCTTGTTAGACTGCAGCATTACTGCTGCACAAGGTGGCTCTTTTAGTTTATAACGGCTGGAGGGGGTGACAGTGGCCCTTTAAAGGTTGTGTCTGTGACCCCAGCAATAAAGGTGTGGCTGTGTGACAGTTTGTGCGTCCCTACACCAACTGGGTGTGTGTTGTGTCTCCAACACTGCAGCATTGAAGGGGTGTGTGCGCGTGTGTTTATGTGTGTGTGTTGAGGTCAGTGTGTATATGTGTGTGTTGAGGTGAGTATACATGTATATATTTGTATGGCTGCAGTCACACTATCAGTATTTGGTCAGTATTTCTCATCAGTATTTGTAAGACAACACCAGGAGTGGGTGATAAATACAGAAATGGTGACGTGTTTCTATTATACTTTTCCTATGATTGTTCCTCACCTGGTTTTGGCTTATAAATACTGAGGTAAAATACTGACCAAATACTGCTAGTGTGACGGCAGCCTATGTGTGAGTTGAGGTGTACATGTCCCCTGAAATCCAACAGTAAAGTGCTGTGTGTGTGTGTGGCCCCTGCACTGAAGGAGTGTGTGTATGTGTGTTTGTGTGACCCCAGCAATAAAAAAGGGATGTGTGTGTGGCCCCAGTAATAAAGGGGTGGCTGTGTGATGGTTTGTGTGTCCCTGCACTAATGGGGTGTGTGTTTGTGTGCCCAGCACTGCAGGGGTATGTGCACTTGTGTTTATGTGTTGAGATGAGTGTGTGTGTGTGTGTGTGTATGCTGTGTGTGTCGTGTCTCTGTGTATGTATGTATGTTGTGTGTTTTGTGTGTCTATGTGTATGTTGTGTGTTCTGTATGTGTATGTTGTGTGTGTTTGTGTGTATGTTGTGTGTTGAGGTGAGTATACATGTATATGTTTGTATGTGTGTTGAGGTGTACATGTCCCCTGAAATGCAGCAGTAAAGGGCAGTGTGTATGGCCCCTGCACTGAAGGGGTGTGTGTGTGTGTTTGTGTGACCCCAGCAATAAAAAAGGGATGTGTGTGTGACCCCCACTAATACAGGGGTGGCTGTGTGATGGTTTGTGTGTCCCTGCACTAATGGGGTGTGTTTGTGTACCCCGCACTGAAGGGGTGTGTGCACTTGTGTTTATGTGTTGAGGTGAGTGTGTGTGTGTGTATGTATGCTGTGTGTGTCTCTGAGTATGCTGAGTGTGTATGTGTGTATCTCTGTGTGCGTATGTATGTGTGTTGTGTGTGCCGTGTCTGTGTATGTTGTGTGTCTATGTGTATGTTGTGTATATGTATGTGTGTTGTGTATGTTGTGTGTTGGCGTGAGCATACATGTATATGTTTGAATGTGTGTGTTGAGATGTACATGTCCCCTGAAATGCAGCAGTTAAGGGCTGTGTGTGTATGTCTGTGTGACCCCAGCAATAAAAAAGGGATTTGTGTGTGACCCCAGTAATAAAGGGGTGGCTGTGTGATGGTTTGTGTGTCCCTGCACTAATGGGGTGTGTGTTTGTGTGCCCAGCACTGCAGCACTGAAGGTGTATGTGCACTTGTGTTTATGTGTTGAGGTGAGTGTATGTATGTATATTGTGTGTGTCTGTGTATGTTGTGTATGTATGTGTGTTGTGTGTGTCTGTGGTGTGTGTGTACGTATGTGTGTTGTGTATGTCGTGTGTCAATGTATGTTGTGTGTGTATGTATGTGTTTTGTGTGTCTATGTGTATGTTGTGTGTTCTGTGTGTGTATATTATGTGTGTCTGTGTGTAAGTTGTGTGTTGGAGTGAGTATACATGTATATGTTTGTATGTGTGTTGAGGTGTACATGTTCCCTGAAACGCAGCAGTAAAGGGCTGTGTGTGTGGCCCCTGCACTGAAGGGGTGTGTGTGTATGTGTGTTTGTGTGACCCCAGCAATAAAAAAGGATGTGTGTGTGTGACCCCAGAAATAAAGGGGTGGCTGTGTGATGGTTTGTGTGTCCCTGCACTAATGGGGTGTGTGTTTGTGTGCCCAGTACTGCAGCACTGAAGGGATGTGTGCACTTGTGTTTAGGTGAGTGTGTGTATGTATGTATTTATGTTGTGTGTGTCTCTGTGTATGTTGTGTATGTATGTATGTGTGTTGTGTGTGCCTGTGTGTGTATGTATGTGTGTTGTGTATGCCGTGTGTCAATGTATGTTGTGTGTGTATGTATGTGTGTTGTGTGTCTATGTGTATGTTGTGTGTTCTGCGTGTGTATATTGTGTGTGTAAGTTGTGTGTTTGAGTGAGTATACATGTATATGTTTGTATGTGTGTTGAGGTGTACATGTCCCCTGATATGCAGAAGTAAAGGGCTGTGTGTGTGGCCCCTGCACTGAAGGGGTGTGTGTATGTCTGCTTGTGTGACCCCAGCTATAAAAAAGGGATGTGTGTGTGTGACCCCAGTAATAAAGGGGTGGCTGTGTGATGACCCCAGCTATAAAAAAGGGATGTGTGTGTGTGACCCCAGTAATAAAGGGGTGGCTGTGTGATGGTTTGTGTGTCCCTGCACTAATGGGGTGTGTGTTTGTGTGCCCAGCACTTTAGCACTGAAGGGGTATGTGCACTTGTGTTTATCTGTTGAGATGAGTGTGTATGTATGCATGTTGTGTGCATCTTTGTATATGTTGTGTATGTATGTGTGTTGTGTGTGTATGTGTGTCGTGTCTCTGTGCATGTATGTTGTGTGTTTTGTGTGTCTATGTGTATGTTGTGTGTTTAGGTGAGTATACATGTATATGTTTGTATGTGTGTGTTGAGGTGTACATGTCCCCTGAAATGCAGCAGTAAAGAGCTGTGTGTGTGGCCCCTGAACTGAAGGGGTGTGTGTATGTGTGTTTGTGTGACCCAGCAATAAAAGGGATGTGTGTGACCCTACAATTAAAGGGGTGGCTGTGCGATGGTTTGTGTGTCCCTGCACTATTGGGGTGTGTGTTTGTGTGCCCAGTACTGCAGCACTGAAGGGGTGTGTGCAATTGTGTTTATGTGTTGAGGTGAGTGTGTGTGTATGTATGTTGTGTGTATGTATGTGTGTGTTTTGTGTCTATATGTATGTTGTGCGTTCTGTATGTTTGTGTGTATGTTGTGTGTATCTGTGTGTATGTTGTGTGTTGAGGTGAGTGTGCATGTGTGTGCGTTTGTGTGTATATTTGTGCGAGTGTTCACATATGTGTTAAAGGTAACCTGTCACTTCATTTCAGGCCCCTAATCTCCCAGCACCTTGGTGGTGATGTCATTCCCAGGGCCCTTAAAGGGGTTATTTGGGACTTGGATTGATGACCTATCTGTAAGATAGATCGTCAGTATGAGATTGGTGGGGTCCGACACCTGGCACCCCCACGATCAGCTGAAATCTGCTGTGGCAGTAGCAGATACATGATAAGCATACATGATCGGCCGCTGCCTCTGGTCTATAAGATGCACATAATATTTAGCAAGATTTTTGTTGTTAAAAAGTGCATCATATAGTCTAGAAAATACAGTTAGTGACAGTCACACTATATCTAAGAAATGCACCTTAACCCCTAACATCTTATGCTGGACTGTGTCCGCAATAAGTCGGCTCCCCACCTTTCATGCAGGCCTGCACGCTGAACACCATCTTTATTGGCAGATGATGGCTGTGTTATTCAGCCATCATATGCCTCTATCAGCGGCGGGTGGTGCGAAGATCCACCCACTGCTGTAAACCTGTTAAATCCCGCAGTCAATATGTGATAGCTGCATTTAATGCGCGCGGACAGGGGGACGCGCCGTTCTATCCCATCGGCGCACCCGTGACGTGACTGCAGAGGATCCCTGTGACTGTCACCACTGTACTCCTGTGAAAGCTGCCTGTGGCTGCTGTTTATTGGAGATTGTGATTTCTGCTATATATAGCGATGCTGTATGTAGCACAAGCAATCAGATGATGGCAGGTTCAAGTCCCCTAAGGGGACTAACAAATACAGTGAAAAGTAAAAAATGTTTTAAAAAATATGAAAAAAATAAAAGTTCAAATCACCCATTTTCCCCCATTAAAATTTTAGAAACATAAAAAAATAAAAAAAATACACATATGTGATATTGCTGCATTCTTAAAATGAGATCTATCAAAATATAAAATAAATCAGTCCGATCGGTAAACGGCCTAACTAGAAAATAAAATAAAACTCCAGAACTACATTCTTTCGGCCATTGCAACAAGAGAAAAAAATATATAATAAGTGATTAAAACATCGTATATATCCCAATATAATATGAATATAAACAACGGTTCGGGTGCAAAAAAGATCTCACACAGCCCCATTCCTGAAAATTTTAAATGTTACGCCTCTTCGGAAGGAAAAAACGGAAGCGCAAAACTGAAAAATCACCTGGTCTTTAAGAGGTTAAAAGGGTTTTATCATATTGTGTGATAATAACATGAAGCTTTACTACCTCCGGCTGCTCCAGTTCCGACTCTTCACTGCTGCCTCTGATCTTTAGTCACTGGCTTCAGGGGCGACATCATGACTGCAGTTCTGCAGCCAATCACTTGGCTCAATGGCCCGTGCCGGCAGAGCTTCTAAGCTCAGTGACTGGCTGCAGAAGTGATTTGTGCTGTAGTTGAGCCATCACCGCTGCAGCCTGTCAAAATAGACCCCAGGTAGTGCTGAAGATCCAGAGCTGGAGCAGCAGGGAGAAAGTAAAGCTCTGTGTGTTTTTTTCCACCAATGGTAACCTCCTATATAGTTAAACAAGACCTTCCTGTAAAGACAGATAATGAATTATTACCTACCAGCCTCGTTAGCTCTTAGACACATTTGGCTAATTTCACCTCTTCGTTGGAAGCCCTATTAGGAGCCTCCATCGCTGATTTTATCATATAGGACGAGTGCTCAGCTGACAGCTATTTGGCCGCTGTTCACATGACGTAACCCAATGTTATATACAGCAATATGCAGCAGGACACGAGATCCAGGGAAATATCCGATCGCCAGCAATGGGGTCAGGAAGGAATTTTTTTCCCCCCTGAAGCAGAGCTCTTTGGGGGGTTTTCTTTGCCTTTCTCTGGATCTTTGGGTCCCAGTGGCTCTCACATGGTCCCCAATGACCGTAGCTCGTTCTGTGGTCTCCATCGGGGCCAATCTGAGAGTCACTGTGACCATAGTTTAATTTCTTAGAGGGCCAGTAATATTTTCATTACAATGTTGCATATTGCTATTCCAATAAAAAAAATTATATATAAATATATTGTGTTGTGTGTTTTTTCCTGGATTTCACCTCACACTGTGACAATGATTTGAATGATCGCTACTGCCCTGAATACTCCACAACTAGACCTGGAAGAATAGGGGGACCAATACACAGAGCAGACGTCATAATGTCAACTCCGGTACCAAAATACATTACAGTTGTTATAGGGCTCAGTCTGTGCTGGAGGCACTAACATCGTATACAGTACGTCCTACACAAAACACTACAGAGAGAAGACTGAAGACCGGGACACAGAGCCGCAGGACACAGAAGACACAGGGTCTTGTGTAAAAATTAAAAACAGAGGAAAGATGTTCTACAAGTAGCCGGGGGGCTCCAGGACCAAACCAGGAGGGAGGCCTCAGTCATCAGTGGCCACTGTTCCCATGGTATGGCCACATTTACCAACCGTTCTGCAGCCACTTTACCTGTGTCCAACTCCTCCATCGGTCCTTGCAGTTATAAGGCCACTACTGAAATTCTTTCCTGACTATATACAGACACATAGGTACAAACCAGGTATGCCACCATCACCCTACACAACCAGAGTCCTGTTTCGGACTAGCAGCCTTTACAATTCAAGTTTAAGTGGGCTTAAACAGGGGCCTGTATCTATAAGAGAACCATGTGCTTGCAACTTGGAACAGCAGTAATACAGTAACACCAGATTAATATTCTTCGGGCACAGAGGTGAACATGCAGAGAACCTTCTCAGAAAGGAGAACTGGACTCTGACATTCCCTAAGCAATAAGTACTCACACAATTGGAGGGACAAATTGCGAGCCCTTGCTGCACCATGGTGTGTGTCCAGTGGTGGCCACTCTTAAGGTACCTTCACATTAAGCGACGCTGCAGCGATAGCGACAACGATGCCGATCGCTGCAGCGTCGCTGTTTGATCGCTGGAGAGCTGTCACACAGACAGCTCTCCAGCGACCAACGATGCCGAGGCCCCCGGATAACCAGGGTAAACAACGGGTTGCTAAGCGCGCGGCCGCGCTTAGTAACCCGATGTTTACCCTGGTTACCAGCGTAAAATGTAAAAAAAACAAACAGTACATACTTACATTCGCGTCCCCCGGCGTCCGCTTCCTGCACTGACTGAGCGCCGGCCCTAACAGCAGAGCGGTGACGTCACCGCTGTGCTGTACTTTCACTTTCACTTTACGGCGCTCAGTCAGTGTGGGAAGCGGACGCCGGGGGACGCGAAGGTGAGTATGTACTGTTTGTTTTTTTTACATTTTACACTGGTAACCAGGGTAAACATCGGGTTACTAAGCGCGGCCCTGCGCTTAGTAACCCGATGTTTACCCTGGTTACCAGTGTAAAACATCGCTGGTATCGTTGCTTTTGGTGTCAAACACGACGATACACGGCGATCTGACGACCAAATAAAGTTCTGAACTTTGTTCAACGACCAGCGATATCACAGCAGGATCCTGATCGCTGCTGCGTGTCAAACTAAACGATATCGCTAGCCAGGACGCTGCAACGTCACGGATCGCTAGCGATATCGTTTAGTGTGAAGGTACCTTTAGTCTACTGTAAGTTGACTCTTCAGATTGCATGGCGATAAAGAATCTGAAGGCAACATACCTTCATAAGACCACAATACCCTGAATTGTGAAGAACACAGTAATATTTTCCATACAATTCTACTGTGTTATATTCAGGATTTTTTTTTAAGTTCGGTCCTTAGAAGATCTAAAATGAGGTCGATACAACATCACGTGAACAAGAACACATTAACGAATTATACTGGGTCATCATTTACAGTTGTGTTCAAAAGTTTACATACCCCAGTAGAATTTTTGCTTTCTTGGCCTTCTTTCAGACAATATGAATGATAACACCAAAACGTTTCCTCCACTGATGGTTAGTGGTTGGGTGAAGCCATTTATTGTCAAACTACTGTGTTTTCTCTTTTTAAATCATAATCACAACCCAAAACATCCAAATAATTGACAGCCCCATAGAGAATGAAAGAATAAAGAAAAAAAATGGGACAACACCAAACTCAGTGGCTGAGTGCTCATGTATGCTGGGTAAGTTGTGCGACTCCAGGCACAACACTGAGAATGGCTAGCAAGTTCTCTCTGATGGCTGCTGCTCTACCTGCCGGATTTCATCCAAGGATCCAGAAAGAACAACGGGGGGTAAGAGAAGCGGGGGCTCTGTATAGCGCTGCCACAGGTACGGAACGAATATGTACCACTGCAGGTAGTAGCGTAGCTACCGGGGGCAGAGGGGCGGTCGCCCAGGGCCCCGAGGGGGCCCACCCGGAGCTACGCTACTGTAACTGTACCGGCATGCACAGCGTGCCGATACAGTAATGCGGCCCCTGAGCAGGTGAGGGGGGGGGGGGGCGGTGCCAGCAGTAGCTTACAAATACTGATGTGAAATACAGACCAAATACTGAACATGTGAACATGTGAACGTGGCCTAACTATAATGGGTGCACTAAAGGTTCGGGAGCCTACGTTCAGTATTTGGTCAGTATTTTACCTCAGTATTTGTAAGCCAAAACCAGGAGTGGAACAATTAGAGGAAAAGTATAATAGAAACATATGCACCACTTCTGTATTTATCACCCACTCCTGATTTTGGCTTACAAATAATGAGGTAAAAAACTCACCAAATACTCAACGTGTGCACGTGGCCTAACTATAAAGGGTGCACCTGGGCCCAGGATCCTTAGGAGGCCGCAGTGGTCAGTGTGACCCATGTGCAGCGGCTGTCTGATGGAGATTTTGCACTGGGCTTGCGAGTTTTGTTGCATGTATTGCCACTAGAGAGGATGCGAATTGATTTGTAGGAACGTCGTCTAGCAGCCATGTCAGTAACCTGTGGCTGACGGACAGGTGTCCTGTGCACCGGCTCCAACTTGTCGGCTTCTGCAGCTCTTTTTCTGATTAGCTTGTCTGGTGCGCAACATCACATGTGCTCCACACTGCAACAAAATCGTCGCCAGACCGGCTAATCACAAGAGGATGCCATTGGGTAAGTAGCAGTGGGCAGGGATCCTGCCCGGTGGAATCACACCATCTCTATTGGCAACCTCTATGGTAAAAAGAAAAATATGAGGCAGACAGATACTGTAGACAAATGAATAAAGGAAGACAGAAAGATCAGTGTGAGACAACACAGATCAGTGTGAGACAGACAGATCAGTGTGAGACAGACAGATCAGTGTGAGACAGACAGATCAGTGTGAGACAGGCAGATCAGTGTGAGACAGACAGATCAGTGTGAGACAGGCAGATCAGTGTGAGACAACACAGATCAGTGTGAGACAGACAGAACAGTGTGAGACAACACAGATCAGTGTGAGACAGACAGATCAGTGTGAGAGACAGATCAGTGTGAGACAGGCAGATCAGTGTGAGACAGACAGATCAGTGTGAGACAACACAGATCAATGTGAGACAGACAGATCAGTGTGAGACAGGCAGATCAGTGTGAGACAGGCAGATCAGTGTGAGACAGACAGATCAGTGTGAGACAGGCAGATCAGTGTGAGACAACACAGATCAGTGTGAGACAGGCAAATCAGTGTGAGACAACACAGATCAGTGTGAGACAGGCAAATCAGTGTGAGACAGACAGATCAGTGTGAGACAGGCAAATCAGTGTGAGACAGGCAAATCAGTGTGAGACAGGCAAATCAGTGTGAGACAGGCAGATCAGTGTGACAGACAGATCAGTGTGAGACAGACAGATCAGTGTAACAGACAGATCAGTATGAGACAGACAGATCAGTATGAGACAGACAGATCAGTGTGAGACAGACAGATCAGTGTGAGACAGACAGATCAGTGTGAGACAACACAGATCAGTGTGAGACAGACAAATCAGTGTGAGACAACACAGATCAGTGTGGGACAGACAGACTTGACAGATCAGTGTGAGACAGTCAGATCAGTATGAGACAACACAGATCAGTGTGAGACAGACAGATCAGTGTGAGACAACACAGATCAGTGTGAGACAGACAGATCAGTGTGAGACAGACAGATCAGTGTGAGACAGGCAGATCAGTGTGAGACAGGCAGATCAGTGTGAGACAGGCAGATCAGTGTGAGACAGACAGATCAGTGTGAGACAGGCAGATCAGTGTGAGACAACACAGATCAGTGTGAGACAGACAGATCAGTGTGAGACAGGCAAATCAGTGTGAGACAGGCAAATCAGTGTGAGACAGGCAAATCAGTGTGAGACAGGCAGATCAGTGTGACAGACAGATCAGTGTGACAGACAGATCAGTGTGAGACAGACAGATCAGTGTAACAGACAGATCAGTATGAGACAGACAGATCAGTATGAGACAGACAGATCAGTGTGAGACAGACAGATCAGTGTGAGACAGACAGATCAGTGTGAGACAACACAGATCAGTGTGAGACAGACAAATCAGTGTGAGACAACACAGATCAGTGTGGGACAGACAGACTTGACAGATCAGTGTGAGACAGTCAGATCAGTATGAGACAACACAGATCAGTGTGAGACAGACAGATCAGTGTGAGACAACACAGATCAGTGTGAGACAGACAGATCACTGTGAGACAGGCAGATCAGTGTGAGACAACACAGATCAGTGTGAGACAGACAGATCAGTGTGAGACAGGCAGATCAGTGTGAGACAGGCAGATCAGTGTGAGACAGGCAGATCAGTGTGAGACAGACAGATCAGTGTGAGACAGACAGATCACTGTGAGATAGGCAGATCAGTGTGAGACAGACAGATCAGTGTGAGACAGACAGATCAGTGTGAGACAGGCAAATCAGTGTGAGACAGGCAGATCAGTGTGAGACAGGCAGATCAGTGTGAGACAGACAGATCAGTGTGAGACAGATCAGTGTGACAGACAGATCAGTGTGACAGACAGATCAGTATGAGACAGACAGATCAGTGTGAGACAGACAGATCAGTGTGAGACAGACAGATCAGTGTGAGACAACACAGATCAGTGTGAGACAGACTAGTGTGAGACAGACTTGACAGATCAGTGTGAGACAGTCAGATCAGTATGAGACAACACAGATCAGTGTGAGACAGACAGATCAGTATGAGACAGACAGATCAGTGTGAGACAGACAGATCAGTGTGAGACAACACAGATCAGTGTGAGACAGACTAGTGTGAGACAGACTTGACAGATCAGTGTGAGACAGTCAGATCAGTATGAGACAACACAGATCAGTGTGAGACAGACAGATCAGTGTGAGACAACACAGATCAGTGTGAGACAACACAGATCAGTGTGAGACAGACAGATCAGTGTGAGACAGACAGATCAGTGTGAGACAACACAGATCAGTGTGAGACAGAACAGATCAGTGTGAGACAGACAGATCACTGTGAAATAGGCAGATCAGTGTGAGACAGACAGATCAGTGTGAGACAGACAGATCAGTGTGAGACAGGCAAATCAGTGTGAGACAGGCAGATCAGTGTGAGACAGGCAGATCAGTGTGAGACAGACAGATCAGTGTGAGACAGACAGATCACTGTGAGATAGGCAGATCAGTGTGAGACAGACAGATCAGTGTGAGACAGAGAGATCAGTGTGAGACAACACAGATCAGTGTGAGACAGACTAGTGTGAGACAGACTTGACAGATCAGTGTGAGACAGTCAGATCAGTATGAGACAACACAGATCAGTGTGAGACAGACAGATCAGTATGAGACAGACAGATCAGTGTGAGACAACACAGATCAGTGTGAGAGACTAGTGTGAGACAGACTTGACAGATCAGTGTGAGACAGTCAGATCAGTATGAGACAACACAGATCAGTGTGAGACAGACAGATCAGTGTGAGACAACACAGATCAGTGTGAGACAGACAGATCAGTGTGAGACAGACAGATCAGTGTGAGACAACACAGATCAGTGTGAGACAGACAGATCACTGTGAGATAGGCAGATCAGTGTGAGACAGACAGATCAGTGTGAGACAGACAGATCAGTGTGAGACAGGCAAATCAGTGTGAGACAGGCAGATCAGTGTGAGACAGGCAGATCAGTGTGAGACAGACAGATCAGTGTGAGACAGGCAGATCAGTGTGAGACAGACAGATCAGTGTGAGACAGATCAGTGTGACAGACAGATCAGTGTGACAGACAGATCAGTGTGACAGACAGATCAGTATGAGACAGACAGATCAGTATGAGACAGACAGATCAGTGTGAGACAGGCAGATCAGTGTGAGACAGGCAGATCAGTGTGAGACAGACAGATCAGTGTGAGACAGATCAGTGTGACAGACAGATCAGTGTGACAGACAGATCAGTATGAGACAGACAGATCAGTGTGAGACAGACAGATCAGTGTGAGACAGACAGATCAGTGTGAGACAACACAGATCAGTGTGAGACAGACTAGTGTGAGACAGACTTGACAGATCAGTGTGAGACAGTCAGATCAGTATGAGACAACACAGATCAGTGTGAGACAGACAGATCAGTATGAGACAGACAGATCAGTGTGAGACAGACAGATCAGTGTGAGACAGACAGATCAGTGTGAGACAGACAGATCAGTGTGAGACAACACAGATCAGTGTGAGACAGACTAGTGTGAGACAGACTTGACAGATCAGTGTGAGACAGTCAGATCAGTATGAGACAACACAGATCAGTGTGAGACAGACAGATCAGTGTGAGACAGACAGATCAGTGTGAGACAGGCAAATCAGTGTGAGACAGGCAGATCAGTGTGAGACAGGCAGATCAGTGTGAGACAGGCAGATCAGTGTGAGACAGACAGATCAGTGTGAGACAGACTTGACAGATCAGTGTGAGACAGACAGATCAGTGTGAGACAGGCAGATCAGTGTGAGACAGATCAGTGTGATACAGACAGATCAGTGTGAGACAGACAGATCAGTGTGAGACAGACAGATCAGTGTGAGACAGACAGAACAGTGTGAGACAGGCAAATCAGTGTGAGACAGGCAGATCAGTGTGAGACAGGCAGATCAGTGTGAGACAGACAGATCACTGTGAGATAGGCAGATCAGTGTGAGACAGACAGATCAGTGACACAGACAGATCAGTGTGAGACAGGCAAATCAGTGTGAGACAGGCAGATCAGTGTGAGACAGGCAGATCAGTGTGAGACAGACAGATCAGTGTGAGACAGATCAGTGTGACAGACAGATCAGTGTGACAAACAGATCAGTATGAGACAGACAGATCAGTATGAGACAGACAGATCAGTGTGAGACAGACAGATCAGTGTGAGACAGACAGATCAGTGTGAGACAACACAGATCAGTGTGAGACAGACTAGTGTGAGACAGACTTGACAGATCAGTGTGAGACAGTCAGATCAGTATGAGACAACACAGATCAGTGTGAGACAGACAGATCAGTATGAGACAGACAGATGAGTGTGAGACAGACAGATCAGTGTGAGACAGACAGATCAGTGTGAGACAGACAGATCAGTGTGAGACAACACAGATCAGTGTGAGACAGACTAGTGTGAGACAGACTTGACAGATCAGTGTGAGACAGTCAGATCAGTGTGAGACAGGCAGATCAGTGTGAGACAGGCAGATCAGTGTGAGACAGACAGATCAGTGTGAGACAGGCAGATCAGTGTGAGACAACACAGATCAGTGTGAGACAGACAGATCAGTGTGAGACAGGCAAATCAGTGTGAGACAGGCAGATCAGTGTGAGACAGGCAGATCAGTGTGAGACAGGCAGATCAGTGTGAGACAGACAGATCAGTGTGAGACAGACAGATCAGTGTGAGACAGACTTGACAGATCAGTGTGAGACAGACAGATCAGTGTGAGACAGGCAGATCAGTGTGAGACAGACAGATCAGTGTGAGACAGACAGATCAGTATGAGACAGGCAGATGAGTGTGAGACAGACAGATCAGTGTGAGACAGACAGATCAGTGTGAGACAGATCAGTGTGAGACAGGCAGATCAGTGTGAGACAGATAGATCAGTGTGAGACAGACAGATCAGTGTGAGACAGGCAGATCAGTGTGAGACAGATAGATCAGTGTGAGACAGGCAGATCAGTGTGAGACAGGCAGATCAGTGTGAGACAGGCAGATCAGTGTGAGACAGATAGATCAGTGTGAGACAGACAGATCAGTGTGAGACAGACAGATCAGTATGAGACAGGCAGATGAGTGTGAGACAGACAGATGAGTGTGAGACAGACAGATCAGTGTGAGACAGATCAGTGTGATACAGACAGATCAGTGTGAGACAGGCAGATCAGTGTGAGACAGATAGATCAGTGTGAGACAGACAGATCAGTGTGAGACAGGCAGATCAGTGTGAGACAGGCAGATCAGTGTGAGACAGATAGATCAGTGTGAGACAGGCAGATCAGTGTGAGACAGGCAGATCAGTGTGAGACAGGCAGATCAGTGTGAGACAGATAGATCAGTGTGAGACAGGCAGATCAGTGTGAGACAGGCAGATCAGTGTGAGACAGGCAGATCAGTGTGAGACAGATAGATCAGTGTGAGACAGACAGACCAGTGTGAGACAGACTTGACAGACCAGTGTGAGACAAATCTACTAAACAATGCCCATACGACGACATGCTGATTGTGCGGAGCTGCGGGAGTGCCGCCAGGGGGCGCTGCTCTCGGAGGTACATGTATGTAGTCACCTCCGTGCAGAGCGCACACAACACAATAAGGAAGTGGAGAGAAGCGGAAGTAGAATCATCCTCAACAACAACACGGAAAACCCAGACTGTGCACGGCACCGGCGACATGAACAACAAGGGTGAGTCTGCCGCTTCCCGGGCGCTGCGGGGAGGGGGAGGCGGGGACGGAGGCTCCGTACAGGGCGCTGCTGCCGTGTGATTGCGGGGTGCGCACCTCGTCCAGTCACCTGCGCACAGGCCTGGGAGCCCATCCCAGCAGCAGGTACCATCATGCTTTGCGATTAACCCCTTACGCGAAGGTATGACTTGCTAATGTTGGGAATGATAGGTGTCTATGTCTGGCCGACGGGGGACTACAAGTCGCAGCTCCCCTGCCACATAATCGGGCTCATTTTGTGGGTGGGGGAAGGACGCCCCCACAGAATATTTCCCGTCCGCCAGTCAGAGGGCTAGTTCTGGGCCCGGCCGCTTTGTCTTTCTAGTGTTTGGCATGGTGCCAGTTCCTGGTGGCCAGTCAGGGCCCCCGTGTGGACAGACGCGGTACTGCATGCTCTGCGCGCACAGCCCTTTGGATGTAGTCGGGACGCGGTGGGTGTTCTGCTGATTTGCAACCAATTAAAGTGGCATGACCATTTACTGCTCTGTGTGCTGGTACACTGTACGCAGGGAAAGACGTTTATCAGTCAGTGCCATGCCCATACCACCAACCTATGGGTAGGTGCCCCGGAGTAAATAGTATAGTGAGCTGAGGAGCAGGGAGCCGGTGTGTACAGGGCTCTATCAGTGTAATATCAGCCCTGGCTGCAGTCAGCCTCACATGTATATGACTCTGCTGAGACGAGAGTCCACGTAGTGTCATTAACCCTACCTGTGTCAGGTGCCTCCTGCCGTCACTGACTTGTCATGTGCTGTGTCATGCAGGCGGCTCACATTACCACACGTTAATTACACAGACTGTTGTGTAACAAGATAAATATTTTTTCATTCCTGTTGTACTCCGCACCTGTCACCTGATGTGCTAGCCGGCATTAGATCGCCTCATTGCTAGGGACGTGTTAGTAGGAAATGTTCTTCCACATCAGTGATCTGCAACCTGTGGCAAAACTAAGACTATTGTGTTGTGATGGCTGAGGGCATGTTGGGAGTTGTAGTTTTATAACAGCTGAAGATACACGTTTGGAACTACCGAAAATGGGGACTGGCAGAAGAATGTGGCAATGGTGGCCAATCCTCTACGTACCAGGTCACTTGGCGTATCGACATTCAAGTAGCTACGTTTGTGGCTTGTGAAAGTATTTACCCTCCTGGCTTTTTACCTACTTTGTTACGTTACCTCTTGTGTTTTAAATATTTTTGTATTTGTTTCTGTGTGATGCATCTGTACTAAATAGTATGTAGGGAGAAAAATATAGGCCTAAATTAAATTTATGGGATCAAATAACAAAAAATAGACATGTGCATATATATATTCCTCGCCTTATTCTATGAAGCCCCTAAAAATTCTGGTGCATCAATTACCTTCATAATTCACATGTTTAATGAAAGGAAGTCCACCTGTGTGCAATCTGTGTCACCTGGTCTGTCAGTATATGCACTTTACCTTATCTGAAAAGCCACAGATGCGCAACACCATTAACAAGAGGCACCACTAACCAAACAACATCATGGAGATCTCCAAACAAGTCAGGGACAAAGATGTTGGTTTATTTAAAATAAATTAAAAAAATAAATATATTTATTGCACACTCCCAATCTCTGATGATCCCCATTCCCGAGCACCATCAAATGCAAAGAACATGGTACCACAACAAACCTGCCACGAGAGGGCCCCCATCAAAACTCTCAGCGTGGGCAAGTAGGGCATTAATCAGAGAGGCAGCACAGGGACCAAAGGTAACCCTGAAGGAGCTGCAGAGTTCCCAAGCAGAGACTGGAGTATCTGTCCACTATAAGCCATACATTGCATAGAGGTGGTCTTTATGGAAGAGTGGGCAGAAAAAAAACCTTTTACTTGCGCACAAAAATTGTAAGACTCGTTTTTTGAGTTTGCCAAAAGAAATGTGGGAGACTTCCTAAATGTATAAAGGAAGGTGCTGTGGTCAGATGAGACCAAAATTGAACTTTTTAGACACCAAGGGAAACACTGTCTGGCACCAAACCAACACAGCTCATCACCCCAAGAACTCCATCCACACAGTGAACCGTGGTGGCAGCGTCATGCTGTGGGGATGTATTTCGTCAGCAGGGACACGGAAAATGGTCTGAGTAGAGGGGAAGATGGATGGTGCGAAATACATAATCTTTAGCAAAACTTGTTTCAGTCTGTCTGTAATTTGAGACTGGGACAGAGGTTCACCTTCCAACAAGACAATGACCCAAAGCATACTGCTAAAGCAGCACTCGAGTGGTTTAAGGGGAATGTTCTGGATTGACCTGGTCAAAGCCCAGACCTTAATCCAATTGAGAATCTGTGATCAGACTTGGAAGATCTCTGGTGAACAGCAGAAACCATCTAACATAAAGGAGCAGTGTTGCCTTGAGGAATGGGCAAAAATCCCAGTGGCAAAAGGAGGCTCTACAAAGTACTGACTTTAGGGGGTGAATAGTTATGCACACTGAAGTTTTCAGTTATTTGTTTGCTTCACAAAAAGAAAGCCAAATGTTCACAGTTGTAGGCATGTTTTTCACATGAATGATGCAAACCCTAAAAAAAAAAAAAACCCTGAAATTCCAAGTTCTGAGGTAGAAAAATATGAAAAATGCCAAGGGGTCAAATACTTTTGCAAGTCAGGCCGGCGTGACACTGGCGAGTTTTACGGATGTATGAGCGCAGAAAATACACCTGTAAAATACGCATAACACACGGCCCAATGATTCTCTATGGCCCAGCTCCTATCAGCCGTATTTTACGGATCCGTATTATATGGTCTTCTACGGCCGTACAAAATCGCAGCATGCTGCGTTTGTCACCGTATTGCGCAAAAAAAATCGCCAATGAAAGTCTATGGGGGCGAGAAAAATACGGATTACACACGGACCAGCAGTGTGACTTGCGAGAAATACGCAGCAGTGTTCTATAGAAAAGCCGGTAATTCAATTGCCGGCTTTTCATTTCTCCTTCCCAAACCCGACATGATATGAGACATGGTTTACATACAGTAAACCATCTCATATCCCTTTTTTTTTTTTTTTTTTTTTTTTTTTGCATATTCCACACTATTAATGTTAGTAGTGTGTATGTGCAAAATGTGGGCGCTGTAGCTTGTAAAATAAAGGGTTAAATGGTGGAAAAAATTGGCGTGGGCTCCCGTGCAATTTTCTCCGCCAGAGTGGTAAAGCCAGTGACTGAGGGCAGATATTAATAGCCTAGAGAGGGTCCATGGTTATTGCTCCCCCCCCCCCCCCGGCTACAAACATCTGCCCCCAGCCACCCCAGAAAAGGCACATCTGGAAGATGCGCCTATTCTGGCACTTGGCCACTCTCTTCCCACTCCCGTGTAGCGGTGGGATATGGGGTAATGAAGGGTTAATGTCACCTTGCTATTGTAAGGTGACATTAAGCCAGATTAATAATGGAGAGGCGTCAATTATGACACCTATCCATTATTAATCCAATAGTATGAAATGGTTAATAAAACACACACACATTATTACAAAGTCCTTTAATGAAATAAAGACACAGGGTGTTGTAATATTTTATTATTCTCTTAATCAAGCTGAAGACCCTCGTTCTGTAAAAATAAAAAATCAACAATATCCCATACCTTCCGATGATCAGTCACGTCCCACGAAGTAAATCCATCTGAAGGGGTTAAATCATTTTACAGCCAGGAGCTGTGCTAAAGCACTGCTCGTGGCTGTAAAACCCCCGGGAATGAATGGATTGCAGGGGAATGACCTGTAGTTACCTTGAGTTGCGGTGATGCTCCCTCTGCTGGATGTCCTCATATGAACTCGAGCGTGGGAACTTTTACCAGGCTCCAGTTCATGAGGACATCCAGCAGAGGGCGCATCACCGCCACTCAAGGTAACTACAGGACATTCCCCTGCTTTCCATTCATTCCCGGGGGTTTTACAGCCAGGAGCACTGCTTTAGCACAGCTCCTGGCTGTAAAATGATTTAACCCCTTCAGATGGATTTACTTTGTGGGACTTGACCTGAGCGTCGGAAGGTATGAGATATTGTTGTTTTTTTATTTTTCCTTTGTTACAGAACGAGGATCTTCAGGTGGATTACCAGTATAATAAAATATTACAACAACCTGTGTCTTTATTTTCCCTTCCCCCATGACTGCACACCTGAGAGAGGGGATCCGCCCAGTCAGGACAGGAAACCCTACTGAAAATAAAAGGGCGGTACCTCTCTGTCGCTTCAGTTGGGTTTCCTGTCCTGACAGGGACCCTTGTGCTGAACACGGCGGTTCGACTTACCCAGGTCCCGTCCCGGCGTGGAAGAACAGGCAGCCCCTGTGCGTCGGAGGTTCGGGTCCTGGAGGCGCCGTCCGCAGGTCCCCCGGGTCGCTGCGTCCGTGCGGGCGTTGTGCAGCATGGTTGGAGGACCGAGTTCCTTCCATGGCTGCCACGCCGCTCTCCCCTCTCTGCCGGCTTCCAGGCGCGGCAGCCGCTTCCGGGTCGCTCGTCTGACGTCACACGCCAGGCACGCTGGGAATGGGCCTGCCCGTGTGACGTCAGAGGCAGGCGCCGGATCCAAGATGGCGGCGCCCATGAAGAAACGCCGGCCGGTGAAAAAAGGACTCCGGCGGCATGGCAGAGAAGGGGAGGGGCCACTATTGGGCACCGAAGGAGGCGGGGAGTGCAGTGGTCCCCTCATAAAAGGGTGCTGGACCACAGAAGACACGCTCATGTTCAACACTTCACCATGGAAGTAGGACAACAGGAGCAGCAGCAGCAGCCGCCTTCACAGCAGCAGCAGGAGCTCTCACCAGATGCCTTGTCGAGTCACCAGCATACCAGGAGCAGCCGCTCAAGTGGTAGGAACAGTGGTCGTTCTGTCCGGCAAGATTCGTCGGCGTCCAGGAGGGACGCTTCACGTGCATCGGTCCAGCCTCCATAATCGGTACCCTTGATTTTCGGTGGTGGTGAGTGATCTACGTGGATGTATCCCTTATGGTAACAGGGTCCATTTTCTCTGTTTTGATCACTAGGGGTCCAGGAAAGCTAGCGGTAAAACAAAGAACCGAGAGTGTGCCCTTTGTAAAGACCCGCTTGCAGTTCAGTATCAGAAGGATCTCTGTGCTGACTGCATTAGTAAGACGATACAAGAGGAGACCCCTAATTTCGCCACTAGCCTTAAAGCCATAATACAGGCTGAAATAAGACTCCTTGAAATTGGCCCTTAACGAACCGAGAGGGAGAAGCCGTAAGGCGTCTACAGAGTCGGATGCCTCTCAGAGACAGGGGAGTCCTAAAACATCCCGATCTCCCTCTACTTCCCCGGCCTCGGTCCACTCTTAAGGTTCCTCCTCGGACAGTGATTCAGGAGGTCGTCCATGCTTTCCAACTGAGGACGTAGACAAATTAGTCAAAGCAGTTAGGTCTGCAATGGGTCTTAAAGAGGAGAAGACACCTAGGTCACTAGAAGATGTCATGTTTGGTGGCTTAGAAGAGAGGAGGAAACGCACGTTTCCGGTTAATACAAAAATAAAAGCATTAATTGAGAGAGAGTGGAAAAGACCTGAAAAAATGGGTTCTTTACCCTCTTCATCCAAAAGGAGATATCCCTTTGAGGATAAAGACTCTGAACCCTGGGAAAAGGTCCCAAAAATTGACGGAGCAGTAGCCAAATGTCTAAAAAGATCATCCCTTCCATTAGAAGACTCGGGTGTTCTTAGAGACCCGCTTGATAAAAAAGCAGATGGTTTTCTGAGGCATATCTGGGAAGCCTCAGCGGGGGGCCTGAAGCCAGCGATTGCTGGAACATGTACGGCTCGTGCTCTAATGGTCTGGCTACAGCAGATAGAGGATCAGCTAAGGGACAAAGTACCCAGAACTGACATCCTTGCCAATATATCCTTAGTGCAAGGAGCAGCAGCCTTTTTAGCAGACTCTTCTGCGGATTCCGCAAGACTAACCGCCAGAGCAGCGAGCTTGTCTAATGCGGCAAGAAGAGCCCTTTGGCTCAAAGGTTGTCCGGGGGATTTGCCATCTAAACACAAGCTGTGCTCCATTCCATGTGACGGCCAACTTCTCTTTGGGGAAAAAACTTGAAGAGATCCTGGAACATGCAGGAGATAAAGAGTCTTTCCCAATATCCCTAAAGATTCCAAAAAAACTTTTTTTTGGAGGAGAAGATATAATAGAGGTCGCCCCCCAGGGGAGAGAAAAAACTGGGACTTTAGGGATAAGAGAGGATCGGGCTATATGTTTAAAGGGCCCTCTACATCGGCAAAAAAATCCCCCCAATGACATTACGCCAGAAGTGGGAGGAAGACTCTCCCTCTTCTTTCCGGCCTGGGTAAATATCTCCCCCAGTACCTGGGTCATAAATATTATCAGAGACGGCCTCAAAATAAAATTCATCTGTCCACCCAGACGAAACTTTATAATAACTCCCCGAAGAAAGTCCCAGCAGGAACAATCTGCCCTAGAAACCGAAGTCTTGGGACTTATCCACAAAAAGGTTCTTCAGGAGGTCCCGGTTCGGGAGGAAGGAGACGGGTTTTACTCCCCCCTCTTCTTAATCCAAAAACCGGATGGTTCTTGGAGAACTATTATAAACCTAAGAAAACTCAACCAATCTATAGAGAACTACTCTTTCAAGATGGAGTCTATAAATACGACCATAAAACTTCTTTTCCAACACTGCTTCATGGCAGTAATAGACTTGAAGGATGCATATTACCATATACCAATACATCCGGAATATCAGAAATACTTGAGAGTAGCTCTCTATATTCAGAATCAGGTAAAGCATTATCAATACACAGCCCTTCCGTTCGGTCTGTCTACAGCTCCCAGGGTTTTCACCAAGGTAATGGTGGAAGTAATGTCGTACCTCCGGTCCCGGGATGTAGTCATCGTCCCATATCTGGACGATTTCCTTGTAATAGGAAGGTCAGAGTCCCACTGCACTCATCAAGTATCAGTAGTAACATCAACTCTAGTGGAGTTGGGCTGGTTAATAAATATCCCCAAGTCAAGACTACTGCCAGTAAAATTACAGTCCTTCCTGGGGTTAATACTGGACTCCGAACGTCAGCTCTGCCTCCTTCCAGAAAACAAAGTAGACAAGATAATAAACCTGGCCAGTACAGCAATACGCCAGCCAACAATGACTCTCAAGCGATGTCCCTACTAGGCTCGTTAACATCGTGTATTCCGGCGGTAGGATGGGCACAATTCCACCTAAGACAACTACAGTGGGAAGTTCTCTCAGCTCAAAAACTGTTAAGAGGGCATTTAGAAGGAAATCTATGTCTCTCTCTGGGCGTAAGGGATTCCCTAGTTTGGTGGACGGTGAAAAACCACCTGACAATGGGGGTCCGGTGGAAAAATCCGGTCATAGACATCATCACGACCGACGCAAGCGGTACAGGTTGGAGGGCTCACCTGAGGTCTCACTCTGTACAAGGAACCTGGTCCATACGAGAGAAAAACTATGGATCAAACGAAAAAGAGCTATGGGCAGTGGAGAAATCCCTAAGACATTTTCTTCCTTTACTTCGGGGTCGCCATACTCGAATCCTGACGGACAATCGAGCAGTGGTGGCGTATGTCAATCATCAGGGGGGGACGAGATCCAAAGGCCTCATGAATGCATCAAGTCTACTCTTTCAACTAGCAGAACAACACCTGTCATCTCTGTCGGCGTTGCACATCAAAGGCATAGAAAACACTCAAGCGGACTTCCTGAGTCGCAGAGGCTTAAGGCAGGGGGAATGGTCCTTAAACCCCCAGATATTTCAACAAATAGTCCAAGCCTGGGGCACACCAGAGATAGACTTGTTTGCCAACTCTCACAACAGAAAAGTCAGAAAGTTCTGCTCCTTGAATCCAAGAGAACATCCCTTCACAGTAGATGCTCTACTGATACCCTGGAAGTTTTCTCTGGCCTACGCGTTCCCCCCCCGATAGTGATGATTCCAGCTGTGATCCGGAAGATCAGAGAGGATCAGGCAAAAATCATCTTCATAGCTCCTTTTTGGCCAAGGAGACCATGGTTCTCCCTTCTAAGGCAGATGTCGGTAACGGACCCATGGATTCTGCCAGAGGTTCCGGACCTGCTAACCCAGGGCCCAGTAACCCACTCTCAGGTGAAGGGCTTCCATCTCGCAGCCTGGAGTTTGAGAGGGCGTTACTAAGTCGCCAAGGATTCTCACCAGGGTTAATCTCCACCCTGTTGAAAAGCAGAAAACCCATAACCTCTAGGATCTATGGTAGGACATGGAAAAAAATGTCTTGAATTCCTGAGTGAACCTTTGGGGGAGGTGGCTCCAGTAGGTTCTATCCTAGAGTTTCTGCAAGCAGGATTACATCTTGGGTTAGCAACCAGCACCCTTAAAGTTCAGGTTTCAGCCTTGGGGGCCCTATATAATTGTAATCTTGCCTCAAATAGATGGGTCTCACGATTCATAAAATCTTGTAGTAGATCTCGGCCGGTCGTTATCCCAAAAATCCCTGTGATCTAAATTTAGTCCTAGAAGCCCTAACTAAACAGCCTTTTGAGCCCTTGCAGGAATTATCACCTAAGTTGCTTACCCTTAAAACAGTTTTACTAGTAGCCTTAACATCGGCACGTAGGGTAAGTGACTTACAGGCCCTGTCAATATGCCCTCCTTGTACTCAGGTTTTTGATGACAGGATTGTTCTAAGACCAGACCCGGCTTATCTCCCCAAGGTGGTTCAAAAGTTCCATAGGAGTCAAGAGATTACTTTACCATCATTCTGTAGTAATCCTAAAAATCCAGGGGAACTAAAGTTCCACATGTTAGATGTGAGAAGGTCTATGTTACAATACATATCTATGACTAGTCAGTGGAGGAAAGACCAAACCCTATTCATAGCCTTTCAGGGTAGCAAAAGAGGGTGTGGGGTAGCTAAAAGTACTATTGCCAGATGGATTAGGGAGGCCATTAGTTTATCCTACTCTGCGGGTGGCACTCCGGTTCCCGAAGGCATCAAGGCTCACTCCACCAGAGCCGTGGCTACCTCCTGGGCAGAAAAGGCTGAGGTATCAATTGATCAAAATTTGCAAGGCCGCTACCTGGTCCTCACCCTCAACTTTTTTCAAGCACTACCAGCTAGAT
This sequence comes from Ranitomeya variabilis, assembly GCF_051348905.1. Taxonomy (NCBI): domain Eukaryota; kingdom Metazoa; phylum Chordata; class Amphibia; order Anura; family Dendrobatidae; genus Ranitomeya; species Ranitomeya variabilis. The sequence continues at coordinate 658,600,573 of NC_135234.1, forward strand.
CTTTCTTCCTCTGCTGACCTAACCTTTGGTAGAAGGGTGCTACAAGCGGTGGTCCCTCCCTAAGGTTTCATTCTACAAAAGTCTCTCAGGTGTGCCGTCATGGGGGAAGGGAAAACACCAAGGTTACTTACTGGTAGCTGTTTTTTCCGGAACCCATGACGGCACCCGTATATTCCCCCCCTTTATCACCCCTTCGGTGTGCACTATTGTTTTGGGTGTGTTTAGTTAATATAATGTGGTGTTGGATTGCCATGTGTACTAACCAGGGGGGCCTCTCATGCTCTTAAAACCAACTGAAGCGACAGAGAGGTACCGCCCTTTTATTTTCAGTAGGGTTTCCTGTCCTGACTGGGCGGATCCCCTCTCTCAGGTGTGCCGTCATGGGTTCCGGAAAAACCGGCTACCAGTAAGTAACCTTGGTGTTTCATTAAAATACTTGTAAAGAATGTGTGTGTTTTATTAACCATTTCGTACTATTGGATTAATAATGGATATGTGTCATAATTGACGCCTCTCCATTATTATTCTGGCTTAATGTCACCTTACAATAGCAAGGTGACATTAACCCTTCATTACCCCATATCCCACTGCTACACGGGAGTGGGAAGAGAGTGGCCAAGTGCCAGAATAGGTGCATCTTCCAGATGTGCCTTTTCTGGGGTGGCTGGGGGCAGATGTTTTTAGCCAGGGGGGGGGGGGGGGGTGTTGTGAATTCTGCTCTTGGGCTCCCTCCGGTGGTTGTTGGTGGTAGTGCAGTTGTCTTGGGGCTGTAATCCGGGCAGGTGTTTCTGCTGATTGCAGCTCTATTAGGTATTTAGGTGTGCAGGATCCATGAGTCTGTGCCAGTTGTCCATTGTACTTGGAGGGATTGCATCTCTCTCTGGCTCCTCATGCCCTGCTGCAAATTCAGCTAAGATAAGTGTCTGGTTTTTTGTCTTTGTGCACACATGCAGTGTGCTTTGCAATTCAGTGCAATTTATTGTGTTTTTGTCCAGCTTAGACTTTGTTTGGATTTTTCAGTCATGCTGGATTCTCAGGAGATGCAGATATACTTTCTATGTCTTTAGTTAGATGTGGAATATTTGTATTATCTGCTGTGGATGTTTTTAGGATTTTAATACTGACCGCTTAGAATTCTGTCCTATCCTTTTCTATTTAGCTAGAAGTGCCTCTTTTGCTAAATCCTGTTTTTCTGCCTGCGTGTGTCTTTCCTCTTATACTCACAGTCAATATTTGTGGGGGGCTGCCTATCCTTTGGGGTTCTGCTCTGAGGCAAGATAGAATTCCCATTTCCATCTATAGGGGTATTTAGTCCTCCGGCTGTGTCGAGATGTCTAGGACGTGTTAGGTACATCCCACGGCTACTTCTAGTTGCGGTGTTAGATTAGGGTTTGCAGTCAGTACAGGTACCACCTACTCCTGAGAAAGTCTCTCATGCAGCTCCAAGGTCACCAGATCATAACAGGGGGGCCAATAACCATGGACCCTCTCTAGGCTATTAATATCTGCCCTCAGTCACTGGCTTTACCACTCTGGTGGAGAAAATTGTGCGGGAGCCTACGCCAATTTTTTTCCGCCATTTAACCCTTTATTTTACAAGCTAGAGCGCCCACATTTTGCACATACACACTACTAACAGTAGTGTGGAATATGCAAAAAAAGGGATATGAGATGGTTTACTGTATGTAAACCATGTCTCATATCATGTCGGGTTTGGGAAGGAGAAATGAAAAGCCGGCAATTGAATTACTGGCTTTTCACATATCTCGCGCTGAATTAAATATAAATACAGAAAATATATATATATATATGTGTGTGTGTGTGTTTTACCGAACATTTGAGCACATAAATCCATTAGATGTCGGTTTTGCAAGCCTGAGAGAAAATCTCGCAGTACGGATGCCATACGGATTACATACGGAGGATGCCATGCGCAAAATACGCTGATACACCCTGCCTACGGATGACATACGGATCACTATTTTGGGAACATTTCTGCGTATTACGGCCGTAATAAACGGACCGTATTTACATACGCTGAGTGTGACGCCGGCCTTACTGTAATTCTCTGCATTGTAGTAAAGGGATGCTGTCGGCACAGAATGACTGTTCAAACCAAGTCCGACCACTCGGTGCATCATGGCGTGGCCAATCATTCAACTGCACCTTCCCACCTGCTTGTCTTCCCTCTTCTCTGGCTCTATGAAGCCAGACCTGTCAGACAGAGAGGAGGGTGGGAAGGCGTAGCTGTGATCGGCCCCGCCATGATGCACGAGTGGCTGGTCCTGGCTTGAACAGTCATTCTGTGCTAATAGTCCCTTTAAGGTCGTCCCAACAGTCTTTGCATATATAGATAGCACAAGCAAATAAAATAAACATTGCAATATATCTGATCAGAGCAATAGGCTTCTTTCTCCGCTTTTGAGACACATTCCTCCTCCCCCTTTGCCTCTTGATCTTTCACTCAGAAAATCAGCTGAAATCATTCTTGCTCAAGACCAGAGTAACTGCCTGTTCACTGAGAAATCAATTACATGCTGCCTCTGGAAGTCTATAGAGATTGGAGGGGCAGGATGAAAGGCTGACAGTGTTGTTGTTTCTAGTAACTGTTTCTCTCATCTCAGTGCAGGATTCACCACTACACTGCTAAGTATTGCTGTACTGTCCTCCACGCTGCAGCTGTTGCTTCTGAACATATAGAATATATGCAATATAGATAGACAGGATTGCGAGAAACTTTGGAATCTCTTCAACTTTTTTAAAACTTTTTTTTTTTTTTAACTATTGGAAGAGTTAAATCATCTGTCCCAATTCACAGATCAAAACCCTGTCTGATGATGGCACACGAGTGACTGGTTACTCTTAGGCTTTCTTAGGACTAGTTCAGACATTAGTGATTTTTTTTTCGTATCTAATAAATGGTCCCAGCCTGATCAGTGCGTTTGATTAGTCTCCTCAGGTTGGTTAGGGTGTCAGGTTTTACCATCAGTTTCATCAGATTTTTTCCGATGGGGGGGGGGGGGGAAAGACTGGATATTCCTCAAGCTTCTCCTATTAAACAGTCCTTTGAAAAATGGTCAGCACATGGATGTCATAAGTGCTGCCATTTTTTTTTCTTTTTTTTTCTTTTTTTTTCTTTTCACTAATCCATAGATGTGGCAGTTATTTTTGTTTTACACTTGGATCCGTATCATGGACAAGTCTCCTTTGCTTTCGTGTGCACCACTTGGTCCAAGGGGAAAAAAAACCCTACCCCATAGATTACAACGGCCTAAAAAACAAAACAAAACACTTTTAAGTTTCCAAAGTTTTTTTTTGAATGGCTGTAGGTTATTTTGGGGGAGCTGAATTAGAAAATCCCATTTCTTTTGCTGAAAAGGCTCTAGTATTTGAGATAATGAATCCATGAAAATAACACATCCCCCAATGTATGATAACAAATGCAATAGCTTTTGATGTTTTGACGCTTTAACAGTGTCTTAGGTAATGAAATATCCCATATTATTTTGTAGGTTTACAATGCTGTAAAAGCGACTTTCTGAAGCCAGAATTTTTATTGTAATTAACTCTCCAATATCTCAAACTAGAGACAATCTGGAAAAACCGAAGTCCTATTCTAAATAGGCACCATAAACTTAATATAAAAGTGTTTTATAAATCACTAGCAGTGTAATCATAGCACTTGTACCTATCTGTGAAAAAGGATATCGCTCGTAAAAAGTGCCGTGTGAATTAGCTCTTTGTCCCATTCACCGATCACCAGGTCCCGCTGCCACGTGCCTGTTTTCCTGACTGACGCAGGGAAGAACACTAGCACTCTGTAGATCAGCTACGTGAATGCTAGGCGGCAGTGATTGTCTACTTATTATCACTATCCATAATTGTGTGCTGTCTGCTACTTTATAAGTACGGTAGACTAAAATATCAGATGTGTAGGTGCGGAGCCTCCAGGAAATTGGGCCTGACAGCTCTGAACATGGCCTCTAATATATGTTTGATCCATTGTGTAGCTGACACACGGTGGATACTTGCACATCTGTGGACATCTGTGGCAGTGTGGATGTATCACTTCCATCTGTGTGCAGTGGGGGAATTCAGAAACTCGTGTGTTTTCTGGCTGCCAGGGATTTGCACATTTGTGAATCTCACGTAATTTCATTTTATAGATTTATTTTTCATTCCACTTTTATCTAGATATGTGCCATATATAAATCTGTTATACGATATCTGGACTGTGGTATAGAACGGTTGTGTACATGGAAACAGTGATTTCTTCTATTACGTAAGAAAGTCTTCTGTAAACTGAAATTTACCAACTTGCTGCATTACATAGGCTGCCAATATTCATGTCCTCATTTCACATAAGCAGAAGATGGTGGCAGAGTGCCAGGGGCCATATGCCATATTCCGCCACTTCCTGCCCTGCATCCATGGCTGTGGAGTCCGTATTCCCAGCACTGGCTTATGTCACACTGCAGGCATATCTAACACTGCTGGTGCCTTCTCTACAAGGATCCCACATCCAGAGACAAAGCTGCTCCATCCAGCGTGTATTTCATCCCCGTCCTCTGGCGGAAGAGCTGACTCTGCAGTTCCCGACAATTATTTTTCTGCTGCGTCGCTAACATGAGATGGTGATTCCATGCTGCTTGCAGTTGTGCCGAACAAGACGTTGCCCATAGGGACCTGCAGGAAAACAAGCCCTCGGGGGGGAAGCAGGGAAAGTTTCTATGCATACAGCAATCTAACAACAACCCTCTTGTACTAATATTCTACACAATGCGTCAGCCAGGACTGATGAGAGGAACTGCTGCAACATTATACTAGTCAGCGCAGTGCGTGTATTCGTATACAGAGAAAGAGTTTAGATTACCAGCCTCCGACCCGCAAATCTGCTCCCAGGCCTGCAACAGATGAATAGTGTTAGATACAGCTCACCCCTGCTTGATGTGCGTGCGTTCATCCAACCTGCAACTGATAAGTGCAAGTGCATGGACAAAGCTCCAGACGTACTTTATAAAATACAATATTAGTTTCAAGTACAGCACACGGTGGTTAAAGAATGTAATAATCTTTATAATACATTTATTTAGAATATAGAAAGTACAGAAGTTTTTCTGATGTTTTTCAAATCAATCAACTATGTTAAAGAATGGCTTGAAAAGCGTCGAACACTTTAAAGGGACTGTCAGCACAGTGACCTTTCAAACAAAGTGCAGGCGCACAGTGCTTAATGGCGCGACCAATCATTTAAATGCACCTTCCCACCTGCTTGTTTTCTATCTCCACTTTTCTCTGGCTTTATGAAGCCAGAGCTGTCAAAGAGTTGGGATGGAGATAGAGGGGAAAACCAAGCAGGTGAGAAGGTGTATATAAATGGCCCCGCCATGAATCACTGAGCGGCAGGACTTAGGTTGATCAGTCGTCCTGTGCTGACAGTCTCTTTACTGGATTTACGATAAAAATTATTGGATTTTAAACCATCATGTGCTGGACTTCATACTATTATTGGACTTATACTACACATTTACACAATGTAGGAATAAAGGGGTGGTCCGTACCTATAATGAAACAGGACATCATCAGGTGGCGGCACTGTGGTTACATACCACCGCTTATGTCGCTGCCATTCCATAATGATGTCCTATTTTAGGGGGCAAGTGGGAGTTATAGAAGTTGCTGGGAAGTAACTGTAGGGCTATTCACCTAAGACATTCTGAAACTCCTCTCAAATAAACTGATATATAAGGATAATGGTAGAAAATTTTGTAATAAAGCAAATGACAAGTGGCTGAGGCTTAAAGGCAAATATTTATAACGTGCATTATAGGTCTCTGCCCACCCATTTAACGGGAACCTGTCTGCAGGACAGCTCAGTAACCTACAGTGTCAGGTCGGCGCCGTTATACTGATTACAATGATATCTGGGTTGATGATATCCGTCTTGTGGTTGTTTAATCTTTACTTTCAGTCTTAAGGCCCCGTCTCACATAGCGAGATCGCTAGCGAGATCGCTGCTGAGTCACAAGTTTTGTGACGCAACAGCGACCTCCATAGCGATCTCGCTATGTGTGACACGTACCAGCGATCAGGCCCCTGCTGCGAGATCGCTGGTCGTGTCGGAATGGCCTGGACCTTTTTTTGGTCGTTGAGGCCCCGCTGACATTGCTGAATCGGTGTGTGTGACACCGATCCAGCGATGTCTTCACTGGTAACCAGGGTAAACATCGGGTTACTAAGCGCAGGGCCGCGCTTAGTAACCCGATGTTTACCCTGGTTACCAGCGTAAATGTAAAAAAAAACAAACAGTACATACTTGCCTTCTGATGTCCGTCAGGTCCCTTGCCGTCTGCTTCCTGCTCTCACTGACTCCCGGCCGTACAGTGAGAAGTGAGAGCACAGCAGTGACGTCACCGCTGCGCTCTGCTCTCAGTGTACGGCGGCTCAGTCAGAGCAGGAAGCGGACGGCAAGGGACCTGGACACCGAAAGGCGAGTATGTACTGTTTGTTTTTTTTGGTAACCAGGGTAAACATCGGGTTACTAAGCGCGGCCCTGCGCTTAGTAACCCGATGTTTACCCTGGTTACCCGGGTGCTGCAGGGGGACTTCGGCATCGTTGAAGACAGTTTCAACGATGCCGAACTCGTTCCCCTGATCGTTGGTCGCTGGGGAGAGCGGTCTGTGTGACAGCTCCCCAGCGACCACACAGCGACTTACCAACGATCACGGCCAGGTCGTATCGCTGGTCGTGATCGTTGGTAAATCGCTAAGTGAGACGGGGCCTTTACGTTAATGCTATGCTCGTGCTCCGGGGCGGCCTGTGGGGGTCTTCATGTGGTGCTCTGATTAGGTATTTACCAGAATGGCTTCTGACAGGTCACTAATCCCTCACTGACCTGCCTCCTATTTTACATACTGATTATATGTACATACTGGAAAAATAAACCCTTCTGCAGGCAGGTGCTAGCTGTGAGGCAGGCGCTGCAGCATGATCGCATGTGTAATGTGTGTAATGTGTGTGTGTGTGTATAATTAAAAAAAAAAATCCATTTGAAAATGGCACCCGCCTCGCCTGCGCAGTAGCAGCTATTGGTGTATATAGAGGTGATCTGATTTTGTTTTGTTTGTTTTTTTCTCTAGCAGTAGCTGCTATCGGATCACCTCTATATACACCGATGGCTGCTACTGCGCAGGCGAGGCGGGCGCCATTTTCAAATGGAATTTTTTTTTTTTTTTTTTGAATATCAGGATAATCTCAACCATATTAATTATATATACACATGCGATTGTGCTGCCATGGCCAGAGCCTGCCTGCAGAACCACAAGATGGATTTCATCAACCAAGGTATCATTGTAATCAGTATAACGACACCGTCTTGACAGTGTCTGTAGGTTACTGTGCATAATCCTGCTGACGGGCTCCCTTTAAATAATGCATCAAACCTAAAAGTTTGTCATATCTGGGCAACCTTTTTTCATTCTTTTTAGGGAACTTCTCTACTACTGTAATAGTAAGTAGCTGCAAAGTGTGGCACACTCACTTTATTGCGGCTGCTATATACAATGGATTGCAAAAGTATTGTCACTTTTTGTGTCTTCCCAACCTGGAATTTTTTTTTTTTTTTTTTTTTGACGGTTTGCATTATTAGATGTAAAGAACACGCCTACAACTGTGAACATTTTGGTTTTCTTTTAATTGTAAAGCAAACAGCATTTTATTTAATTTATTTTACTCATTTATATAGCGCCATTAATTCCACAGCGCTTTACAAACATTATTGGCACTGTCCCCATTGGGGCTCACAATCTAGATTTCCTATCAGTATGTCTTTGGAGTGTGGGAGGAAACCGGAGAACCAGGGGGAAACCCACGCAAACACGAGGAAAACATACAAACTCCTTGCAGATGTTGTCCTTGGTGGGATTTGAACCCAGGACCCCAGCGCTGCAGTGCTAACTACTGACCCACCGTGCTGCCCCTAGTACAAAATAACTGAAAACTTCAGTGTGCATAACTATTCACCCCTTAAAGTCAGTACTTTGTAGAGCCTCCTTTTTGCTGCAACTACAGCTGCCAATCGGTTTGGTTAAACAGCCCCCCAGTGAGAATAAATGAGAAGACACTGCGGGGCTGGGATTCACAGGCAGGGCGGCTACACAGGCGCAGTCAGCTAGACTGCATATGAGGACAGAGGACGGGCAGCACTCACTGCGCCTGCCCAAGGCATGAGAAAAGAGCACAGGCGCCGGCTCATTTCAAAACAGCGATGAGGAGGCGGCGCCAAGAAGACTTGAGTGACTGCTGTGTGACGTCTGCAGCAGCGGGGAAACCCCAGCCTCCTTAACTGAAGAAAGGTATTTGGGACAAATTACAAAACGGATTATTTCGGCAGTTACAGCACCAATAGCTAAAAGAGCCACCTTGTCAGAATGCAGCATTACTGCTGCACAATGTGGCTCTTTTAGTTAAAAACGCCTGGGGGGGGGGGGGGTGACAGGCTCCCTTTAAGGCTCTGAGCTTTCCACACCTTGCCGCTTGAATTTTTGCCCATTCCTCAAAGCAAAACTGCTTCAGCTCCTTCAAGTTAGCTGGTTAGATGGTTTCGTATGGTGAACAGCAATCCTGAAGTATCACCACAGATTCTCAGTTGGATTAAGGTCTGGGCTTTGATTAGGCCACTCCAAAACATTTACACGTTTCCCCTTAAACCACTCAAGTGTTGCTTTAGCAGTATGCTTTGGGTCATTGTCTTGTTGGAAGGTGAACCTCCGTCTGAGTCTCAAATTACTAACAGACTTGAAACAGGTTTTGCTCAAGACAGTGCGAAATACAGACATAATCTATCTTCCTCTTGACTCGGTCTATTTTCCCTGTCCCTGCTGCCATAAAACATGCCCAGAGCATGATGCTGCCACCACCATGTTATTGGGGTGATGAGCTGTGTTGGTTTGGCGCCAGAAATGGCGTTTACCTTGGTGGCCAAAAAGTTCAATTATGGTGTCATCTGACCACAGCACCTTCTTCCATACATTTGGGGAGTCTCCGACATGTCTTTTGGCAAACTCAAAACGAGCCTTACAATTTGTGTAAGTAAAGGTGTTTTTCTGGCCACACTTCCATAAAGGCCACCTCTATGAAGTGTATGGCCTATTATAGTTGTATGGACAGATACTCTTGTCTCTGCTTGGGAACTCTGCAGCTCCTTCAGACTGTGTGCACACGATGCAGATTTGGTGCAGAACTGCAGCAGATTTTTCTGCAGCAGAAACGCTGCAGATCTGCACTGTGATTTACAGTACAATGTAAATCATTGTGGGAAAAAAAAAAAAAAAAAAAGCTGTGCAGAACAATCCACGCAGAAACACTGCAGATTTCAAAGAAGTGCAGGTCACTTCTTTTGTGCGTTTCTACAGCGTTTCTGCACCCCTCCATTAATAGAAATCTGCAGTGGTAAAATCTGCACAAAATCCGCATTAAAAAACGCACTAAAACCGCATAAAAAACGCACCTGCGGATTCTGCCAGGAGATTTAGTGCAGAAAATTCTGCACCACATTTCCTACGTGTGCACATAGCCTCAGGGTTACATTTTTGGTCTCTGTGTTGCCTCCCTGATTAATACCCTACTTACCTGGGCTGAGAGTTTTGGTGGGTCACTGCCCTGTTGGTCTTGCAGCGCTGGAGTCCTAATGACCGCCATTGGCAGCACGCTGGCTCTGTGGATAGCACTGTTGATTTGCAGAGACGGTTCTTGTTTTTAATTTTATAGAGGTTGTGCACTACCTTAGTATTGATAGTCTATCCTTATGATGGAGTTCATCAATGTCTAATTGGCCACTGCCTGACACCCAGCACCTTCATCAATTAGCTGTCATTGTTTGTAGTGCCCACCGGCTGCAAACACTCGCAGAGCTGGCCGTCTTCTGGTAGTGGCTGCTGAAGGGTAATACGCATCCGCCTCTTTTTCATTTGAATAGAAGGCGGATGTGCAGTACCAAGGCTCGGCCGCCACCACAAGACAGCCAGCTCTGCAAGTGAGTATTGCCGGCCACTGGTATCGAACTCTGGATGATCAGACATTGCTGATTTCTCCTAAGGATAGGTCATCAATGCTCAAGTAGTAGACAACCTCTTTAACTAAGCGCATCATCTGCAAGGAGTTAGTATGTTTTCCCTGTGTTTGCATGGGTTTCCTCTGAGCGCTCCAGATTCCTCGCACATGAAAAATATACTAAGGAGTTAACAACCTCCTCTTACTGGCACCAGCCTGCAGAACAAAATAATAAAAAAGATGCCTTCTTACCTTTCAGACCTAGTTAAAGGGAACCTGTCACCCCCCCCCCCCCCCAGTCGTTTCAAACTAAAAGAGCCACCTTGTGCAGCAGTAATGCTGCATTCTGACAAGGTGGCTCTTTTAGTTCTGGGTGCTGTAACTAGGGAAATAATCAGTTTTATAATTTGTCTGAAAAATACCTGGTCCTCAGTCAAGTAGGCCGGCGTTTCCCCCCTGCTTCAGACAGCACACAGCTGTCACTCACATCTTCTTGGCGCCGGGCGCCGCCTCCTCACCGCTGTTTTCAAAATAGCCGGCGCCTGCGCTCTTTTCCCCTGCCTGGTGCAGGCTCAGTGAACGCTGGCCTTCTTTCCTCATATGCAGCCCAGCTGACTGCGCCTGCGCGGCCGCCCTGCCTGTGATTCCCAGCCCCGCAATGTGAATAAATCATAAGTCACTGCATCCTTTGCAGGATGCGTTTTTTTCTCCAAAACGACGCATTGCGACGTCCTTCACACAATGCTAGTGTGAAAGAAGCCAAAGTCAAACCTCCAACTCCTCAATTTCCATGACTCCGACTCTACGAAAATGGGCTTCAACTCCACAACTTCGACTCCACAGCCCTGCATGCACACACATGCTGCCTTTGAGGTGGAAGCTGAAGATTTGCGAAAAGACAACTGCAAAGATGCTTGTTGTGTTTGTAAATGTGACAAGGTTCACCTCTGCTATTGTGTGTTGGTTTTGACCAGTCACATCTCTGCAGGATAGCTGCCAGCACTGAGGACAACTGTACATGGAAATATGTTAAGGTACCTTCACACTGAACAACTTAATAACGATAGCGATCTGTGACGTTGCAGCGTCCTGGATAGCGATATCGTTGTGTTTGACACGCAGCAGCGATCAGGATCCTGCTGTGACATCGTTGGTCGGAGCTAGAAGGCCAGCACCTTATTTCGTCGCTGGATCACCCGCTGACATCGCTGGATCGGCGTGTGTGACGCGGATTCAGCGATGTCTTCACTGGTAACCAGGGTAAATATCGGGTTACTAAGCGCAGGGCCGCGCTTAGTAACCCGATATTTACCCTGGTTACCATTGTAAATGTAAAAAAAAACACTACATACTTACATTCCAGTGTCTGTCGCGTCCCCCGGCGTTCTGCTTCCCTGCACTGTGTCAGCGCCTGCCGGCCGTAAAGCAGAGCACAGCGGTGACGTCACCGCTCTGCTTTAGGGCCGGCGCTTACACAGTGCAGGGAAGCGGACGCCGGGGGACCCGACAGACACCGGAATGTAAGTATGTAGTGTTTGTTTTTGCGGCCCTGCGCTTAGTAACCCGATGTTTACCCTGGTTACCCGGGGACTTCTGCATCGTTGGTCGCTGGAGAGCTGTCTGTGTGACAGCTCTCCAGCAACCACACAGCGACGCTGCAGCGATCGGCATCGTTGTCTATATCGCTGCAGCGTCGCTTAATGTGACGGTACCTTTAGTTCTGTGTTAGCTCTGATCTCGCTGCAGAGCCGAGTGTGATTATGAGAGCAGACTGTCAGTCATTACTCAGGGAGATCTGTGTCCGGCCCATAGATATTAAGAACTCATCATATACAAGATGAATATGGATTTGTCTGGAGTAAGGCATCGGATCGCAGATATCAAGGCATCACTTTATTCAACTTTCTATGACCTAAACTGCTTAGGAGAGTCATACAAAGCAGAATTGATATATCAACACAATAGAGAAATGATGCAGTCTTCCCTGGGCTAAAGCGCATTTACAGTGGGCTACTAACACAAAATGCAAAACTGTTCTGTGTTTGATGAATCAAAATGGTTGTTTTTTTTTTTTTTTTGTATAAGCCTTGAAATAGTGTTCTGTGGACTTAGACTCGATGGTCGCTCTTATCTGCCCATAGGGAGGATTTTGAACTCTGATCATGTGGGGCTGCATTAGTGCCAGTGGTGTGAGCAACTTGCACCTGTTGAAAGGCGTTCTGAATACTCAGCACTATATAGTGTTTAGAGCAACATATGCTCCATCCAGGCAACGTCTAGATCAGGGAAAGCCTTGCGTATTTCAGCCAGAAAATGTGAAACCGCACACTGCTTCCATATTGCAACATTCACAGCGTACCTACTTTTTCTGGAATTGGTGTGGTAGATTGTGAGCGTTATTTGGGACCGGACTGTTGTAAATGGTGACACTATCTGTGCGGCGCTGCAGATTATGTTGGTGCTGTGTAAAAACTGACAATGATCTCCACAGTCGGCGTGCCAGTGTATTACATGGCAGCGTTCATTAATGGTCACCGTGTAATGAAAGTATTGGTCAGAAACGCCTGCTTTGTGATATTTCTGTTTCCTGTGTATTGACACCCTCCTTTTTACTTCTCCCTCTGTCCTTCCTCTACAGAACAATACCCAACTCCTCCAGCCTACCCAACCCAGGCTCCCAATACTCAGTCTGCCTACCCACCAGCAGCCATGCATCTCTCTCAAGCTCCCCAGTACACAGACGCTCCTCCTGCTTATTCTGAGGTATAGTATAATAGAACCTGATATGTTTTGTTGTCTAGCCGAATCCATTTAAGTAAAAAAAAAAAAAATTATCAAAATTTTTTTTTCTCCAATGTATTTGTACAAGTCGTAGATTTTTATGGGCAGAGTTGTTGTTATTCCATGATTGTGTTAATGATACCCTTATTCTGTGGCACTAGTGATTTGTCTGTCTAGCTATGTAAGGGCTAGGTTTTTCTGCATTTTTATTAGCACCAGGACTATTTAATTTTCTGGGGGAGGAAAGATGACCCCCCCAAAAAACAAAAAAAAAATAGAAAACAGCAATTCTGGACTTTTTTTTCTTTTTTCTTTTCCCGTTTACAGTGTGGGATAAATAACGGCATGCGGTTTTCAGGCCTACTTGATCTGACATTGGACTTGGAGATACAGCTCCATGCTTCCTCAGGAGCTTTCTGACCCCATGGGATATTGTGTAAGGGCTATTTTGGCCTTAATGACCTTGCCGTTTTTTGCAATTCTGACCAGTGTCCCTTTATGAGGTAATAACTCAGGAACGCTTCAACGGATCCTAGCGATTCTGAGATTGTTTTTTCGTGACATATTGGGCTTCATGTTAGTGGTAAATTTAGGTCGATAATTTCTGAGTTTATTTGTGAAAAAAACGGAAATTTGGCAAAAATTTTGAAAATTTCGCAATTTTCACATTTTGAATTTTTATTCTGTTAAACCAGAGAGTTATGTGACACAAAATAGTTAATAAATAACATTTCCCACATGTCTACTTTACATCAGCACAATTTTGGAAACAAATTTTTTTTTTGCTAGGAAGTTATAAGGGTTAAAATTTGACCAGTGATTTCTCATTTTTACAACAAAATTTACAAAACCATTTTTTTTAGGGACCACCTCACATTTGAAGTCAGTTTGAGGGTTCTATATGGCTGAAAATACCCAAAAGTGACACCATTCTAAAAACTGCACCCCTCAAGGTGCTCAAAACCACATTCAAGAAGTTTATTAACCCTTCAGGTGTTTCACAGCAGCAGAAGCAACATGGAAGTAAAAAATGAACATTTAACTTTTTAGTCACAAAAATGATCTTTTAGCAACAATTTTTTATTTTCCCAAGGGTAAAAGGAGAAACTGGACCAAGGACGTTGTTGTCCAATTTGTCCTGAGTACGCTGATACCTCATATGTGGGGGTAAACCACTGTTTGGGCGCACGGCAGGGCTCGGAAGGGAAGGAGCGCCATTTGACTTTTTCAATGAAAAATTGGCTCCACTCTTTAGCGGACACCATGTCGCGTTTGGAGAATCCCCGTGTGCCTAAATATTGGAGCTCCCCGACAAGTGACCCCATTTTGGAAACTAGACCCCCCAAGGAACTTATCTAGATGCATAGTGAGCACTTAAACCCCCAGGTGCTTCACAAATTGATCCGTAAAAATGAAAAAGTACTTTTTTTTTTCACAAAAAAATTATTTTAGCCTCAATTTTTTCATTTTCACATGGGCAACAGGATAAAATGGATCCTAAGTTTTGTTGGGCAATTTCTCCTGAGTACACCGATACCTCACATGTGGGGGTAAACCACTGTTTGGGCACATGGTAAGGCTCGGAAGGGAAGGAGCGCCATTTGACTTTTTGAATGAAAATTATCTCCATCGTTAGCGGACACCATGTCGCGTTTGGAAAGCCCCTGTGTGCCTAAACATTGGAGCTCCCCTACAAGTGACCCCATTTTGGAAACTAGACCCCCCAAGGAACTTATCTAGATGCATAGTGAGCACTTAAACCCCCAGGTGCTTCACAGAAGTTTATAACGCAGAGCCGTCAAAATAAAAAATAATTTTTCTTTCCTCAAAAATGATTTTTAGCCCAGAATTTTTTATTTTCCCAAGGGTAACAGGAGAAATTGGACCCCAAAAGTTGTTGTCCAGTTTCTCCTGAGTACGCTGATACCCCATATGTGGGGGTAAACCACTGTTTGGGCACATGCCGGGGCTCGGAAGGGAAGTAGTGACGTTTTGGAATGCAGACTTTGATGGAATGGTCTGCGGGCATCATGCTACGTTTGCAGAGCCCCTGTGTGCCTAAACAGTAGAAACCCCCCAAAAGTGACCCCATTTTGGAAACTAGACCCCCCAAGGAACTTATCTAGATGTGTGGTGAGCACGTTCAACCCCCAAGAGCTTCACAGAAGTTTACAACGCAGAGCCGTGAAAATAAAAAATCATTTTTCTTTCCTCAAAAAAGATGTTTTAGCAAGCAATTTTTTATTTTCACAAGGGTAACAGGAGAAATTGGACCACAATATTTGTTGCCCAGTTTGTTGTGAGTACGCTGGTACCCCATATGTGGGGGTAAACCACTGTTTGGGCACACGTCAGGGCTCGGAAGGGAAGTAGTGACATTTGAAATGCAGACTTTGATGGAATGATCTGCGGGCATCACGTTGCATTTGCAGAGCCCCTGATGTGCCTAAATAGTAGAAACACCCCACAAGTGAGCCGTGAAAATAAAAATTGTTCTTTCCTCAAAAATTATGTTTTAGCAAGTAATTTTTTATTTTTGCAAGGGTAACAGGAGAAATTGGACCACAACAGTTGTTGCCCAGATTGTCCTGAGTACGCTGGTACCTCAAATGTGGGGGTACACCACTGTTTGGGCGCACGTCGGGGCTTAGAAGGGAGGGAGCACCATTTGACTTTTTGAACGCAAGATTGGCTGGAATCAATGGTGGCGCCATGTTGCGTTTGGAGACCCCTGATGTGCCTAAACAGTGGAAACCCCTCAATTCTAACTTCAACACTAACCCCAACACACCCCTAATCCTAATCCCAACTGTAGCCATAACCCTAATCACAACCCTAACCCCAACACACCCCTAACCACAACCCTAACCCCAACACACCCGTAACCCTAATTCCAACCCTATCCGTAACCCTAACCACAAGCCTAATCTTAACCCTATTTCCAACCCTAGCCCTAATTCCAACCATAACTCTAATTCCAACCCTAACCCTAAGGCTATGTGCCCACGTTGCGGATTCGTGTGAGATTTTTCCGCACGATTTTTGAAAAATCTGCAGGTAAAAGGCACTGCGTTTTACCTGCGGATTTCCAGTGTTTTTTTTGTGCGGATTTCACCTGCGGATACCTATTGAGGAACAGGTGTAAAACGCTGCGGAATCCGCACAAAGAATTGACATGCTGCGGAAAATCCACGCAGCGTTTCTGCACGGAATTTTCCGCACCATGGGAACAGCGGATTTGGTTTTCCATAGGTGTACATGGTACTGTAAACCTGATGGAAAACTGCTACGAATTCGCAGCGGCCAATCCGCTGCGGATCCGCGGCCAAATCCGCACTGTGTGCACATGCCATAACCCTAACCCTACCCCCAACCCTACCCCTAGTTCTAGTTCTAACCCTAGTTCTAACCCTAACCCTAGTGGAAAAAAATATATATATATTTTCTTTATTTTATTATTGTCCCTACCTATGGGGGTGATAAAGGGGGGGGTTTATTTATTATTTTTTTATTTTGATCGCTGTGATAGAACCTACCACAGCGATCAAAATGTACTTTGCCGGCCGGCAGATTCGGCGGGCGCACTGCGCATGCGCCCGCCATTTTGGAAGATGGCGGCGCCCAGGGAGAAGAGGGACCGACTTCGGGAGGCTCGGTAAGTATGAGGGGGTGGTGGGGGGGGTGGATCGGAGCACAGGGGGGGGAGCGAAGGACCGGGGGAGCGGACAGGAGCACGGGGGAGCGGACAGGGGGACGGAGGGGGGTACCGGACAGAACGGAGGACTGGGGAGGAGATCGGGGGCGGTGGGGGGGGGGGGGGCAGATCATGATTTCCAGCCATGGCAGATGCTATTGCAGCATCGGCCATGGCTGGATTGCAATATTTCACCATTTTCATAGGTGAAATATTGCAAATTGCTCTGATTGGCTGTTGCACTTTCAACAGCCAATCAGAGCGATCGTAGCCACGTGGGGGCAAAGCCACCCCCCCTGGGCTGAAGTACAACTCCCCCTCTCCCTGCAGATCGGGTAAAATAGGAGTTAACCCTTTCACCCGATCTGCAGGGACGCGATCATTCCATGACGCCACATAGGCGTCATGGGTCGGATTGGCACCGACTTTCATGATGCCTACGTGGCGTCAAAGGTCGGGAAGGGGTTAATTAAAATAGGACCCGTACATAATACTTGCTGGACATCAGGGGTGTGTAGTTGTGACTGATGTCAGATTGCGTGGCAAACTATCTACATTACATTGTAATAAGCCACCTTTTTCTTTGGAGCCAAATTGTACAACTAGATGACATCAGCAATGCCGTTTCTACATAACGCGTGTTAAAAATGAATGACTCTTGTTGCATAATATCTGAGTGTAGCAGCGAGCCTGTGAGCTTATGACCGATATCCATGCCTATTGCTGTGTTAATGCTTCGTTGATCTGGTTAAATCTCTCCTTTCTTTCTGTTATGTTTGTGCAGCAATGACCACTATCGCCGTGGTTATAGTGGCTAAATCATAACCTAAAAGTCACTATTTATTTTGCCAGCATGAAATAAGATGGGAACGAATTATTTTCTTCATGGGTCACATGACCTTTTTTTAAAAAAAAATAAATAAATAAAATAAAAATAAATTTCCCTATACTCGACTCAATAATACACACTTGGCTCCTGCAGTTTTCCAGGTCTTTGTCTTGCACGTGCCCCCATCACTTAGTAGTGAAGCCAGTAGTTGGCCCCCGACAGCAGGGGCCACTGATATCGGCAGCTTCTAACCAAAGATTGGATAAAAAGATGATTTATTTATTTTTGTTCAGATAATATTTATTAATAATTGTATTTGTTGATGATGACAGAAATATTTGTATGTTTTTTTTTTTATCTCCATGTTATAACAAAACTCTGTACTGAAACAGATGTGGCAATTGATGTCGTAGTTTTCTATAGGATTGTTCCCATTCTTCTGGTGCAGCAGTTGTTGCCCTGGACTTTTCAAGGAACCAGATAAGAAAACGCCACATGTTAAGGGGAACCTGTCGGCCCAATTTTGTAATGTATAGTAAAGACATGGCTGTAATGGCACTGTCATACTGGTTACAATGTTACCTTTGGTAATCGGCTTTGTGGTTCTTTAATCACCATTTGTCGTGTACTGCTAATTAGATTTGGGTGCACAGGGGCCGGACTGTGCATGGGGCCTTCTCCTCCCCATCTGTGACTCCCCGGCCCCCTCTGCCTGCTTCCTCCTATGTGAAGGGGGATTTCAAACAGAGGAGGCAGGTTACTACAAAAAAAAAGAAAAAAAAAAAAAAAAAGCAGTGACCTGTTGCATAAAGACTGGAGGCAGGGGGAGGGGAGGGGAAACACCGAACCGTAAACCGAAGAAACCTTAGAGATGAAGGGCATGTAGAAAATGGCACAGTATGTACCCGGTGTGAACAAAGCTCAAGAGGTATATGCACACTGTGTCACAGCTGTCTTTTCAAGGTTTATATGAACTTGCAACCTTCACAGGAATCCGTTACACAAGAAATATTAATATAAAGTTACATGACACAAGTCCTATGTAAAACATCAGCCAATACCCCCCCCCCCCTCCATTTCTCTTATACATGATTTGATACTACTTGCTTGTTGATGGAATATGTGATGTCTTGTTAAATGCTATTCCTGTCTGTTTTTTCTCTTCTGTGCAGCTGTATCGCCAAGGATATGTTCACTCAGCTGCTGCTGCCAACATGGCTGCTATGTCTGCAGCTTACCCAGGAACGTCCATGTATCTGCCTATGGCTCAGACGATGCCAGTTGGACCCATGACTTCCTCTCTTCCCATGGCTTACTACCCCATTGGCCCAGTGTATCCCCCAGGTTCCACACTCCTAGTTGAAGGTGGATATGATGCTGGTGCAAGGTTTGGTGCAGGAAGTTCAGCAAGTGTGCCAGTAAGTTTTCTGCATAATGAATGTATGAATAGAAGTTAGGACGGGCCTGCACTAGTTTTCTGCTGCCATTGCTGTTGCTGTGTTTTAGTTATTTATTTTTTAATCTTTGTTTTCTCACATGATGCAAGTAGCGGTGTTGCTGGAACCGTAAGGCTGTGTGCACACGTTGCAGATTTTTCGCGTTTTTTTCCGCTATAAAACCGCAAAAAAAAAGCATACATTATGCATCCCATCATTTAGAATGAATTTCGCAATTTTTGTGCACATGATGCGTTTTTTCCGCGAAAAAAACACATCGTGGTAAAAAACACAGCATGTTCATTAATTTTGCGGATTTTCCATTATAGAATGCATTGGGAAATGTCTGGAAAAGTCCGCAAGAAAAAAAACTCGCAAAAAACGCATGCAGATTTCTTGCAGAAAATGTCCAGTTTTTCTCAGGAAATGTCTTCAAGAAATCCTGAACGTGTGCACATAGCCTAATGCTGCAAACCACTTAAAGAGGTTTTCCCACAAACAAGTAAATTTTAGTCAGAATCTTTATTATTTAAGTTCCACAATTGGATGTGTTTTAAAAAATTTTTTTATTAATGTGCCCTTGCTGTGTACTGTGTAATTAAACTGAAATAAATGAACTGGAGTATAAGTTGGTATGCATGCAAAATAGGAGCATGTTCACACTGGTCAAAGCCGATGATGGAAACCAAGCAATAGTGTATATAAATACATAGGGTACTTGGTAAACACCGTTTTTGATTTAAAAAAAAAAAATAAATGAAATAAGTCATCCCACCAGCGTCAGTGTACCCAAATTCAGGATGGTCTTATCCTCTAGTAACCTCTCTTTTGCAGGCATACCAACTTTAAAAGTAAATGATGACGCAAACAAATTTTTATTTATTTTCTTTTTTTCTTTTTTTTACCTTTTACAATTTATGAAGTGATTACATTTTTTTGCGTTTGGGATCCCCATATTTGGATTGAACTGGAGAATCGTGTTACTTATGTCATTCTTTACCACACAATAAACGCTACAAAAACTCCAAAAAACAAAGGCAAAATTGCAGAACTTTTTTATTTGCCATTTCACTGGATTGTAATTTTTTTTTTCCTTCATTTTCCATTTCATTAGCTTGTAAAAAAAAAATAATAATTTGTGGTGTTATTCAAAACTACTCCTTGTCCTGCAGCCAACCAGCCCTCATACGGCTATGTCAGCTGAAAAGTAAAAAGACGTTACGACGCTTAAAAAAGGGATGAAAAAAATGAAAATTGTCTGGGGTTAGAAGTGGTTAAAGGTTTAGGATATAAAATTCATGGCCACAGTCAGGAGAAGGAAAGGGCTCGTGAGCGCCACCTCCCATTTATTGCAGTACTCCACACTGCCTGGCCCAGGTCTGGGGATGAGCTGCAGCACCACACGCGGCGTCACTGGTCAGCAGCTGCAGTGAAGTAAAATAAGGCAAATGCTTCACTGGCAGTAATCTACCAAAAATAAAATGTGACCGTATCCTAAAGCCGGTAGCCGCTGAGTGTTAGTTTGGCCGTCTATGTTGGTAATTATCCACATTCTTTAACTAGAATTTAAGAATGACTCGAAACGCGTCAGCACAGAATGACTGTCCAAACCAAGTACAGGCGTGCGGGGCTTCACAACGTGGCAGAATGTTTAAATACACCTCCCCACCTGCTTGGCTGCTTTCTATCTCTCCCCTTCTCTGATTCGATGAAGCAAGATCTGTCAATCAAATAAGAGGTGAAGAATGGAGATAGATGGAAATCGAGCAGGTGTGAAGGTGTATATAAATGCTGGCTCCGCTATGAGGCACTTTGTTGACTTGGTTTGACCAGTCATCCTGTGCAGATGGAGCCCCCTTTTAAAGGGCCTGTCACATGTGATCTGTGGGCAACGTGTGTATGCCTGTGAGTCCAGTGGGTGCTCATACTAGTGATTGACAGCTATCAGTGCATGCACAGTTATATGGAGAAGGCTGTCAATCACTCTTTAGGACCGCCCACTGGATTCGTATACATACAGACACCAGGGATTTCAATAAAATAGAATGTATCCCCCACAATAATGTATATCAATCAGATCATCCATTCCTACCTGCAGATCAGATATCATTTTTATCATGACAGGTGCCCTTTAAATCTGATGCACGTCTGTTTACAATCTGTACAGTTTTTGATGATTTTGGTTCTTCTCTTTCAGCCTCCACCTCCTGGCTGCCCTCCCAACGCAGCTCAGCTGGCTGCCATGCAAGGTGCCAACGTCATAGTCACACAGAGAAGAGGCAACTACTTTATGGGGGGCTCAGACGGAGGTTATACCATGTGGTGAGGAGGATCCGCAGGCACCAAAGGGGGGGGGTATAAAGTAACAAAATGAGAATACAAGCGGGCTAATAATTTTGTACAAGGATTGACATCTCTGCGTGAGCACTCCCCACAATGCTCTGCTTTAGAATATTAACCCAGGATTGAAGTTTAGAAACAAGGCTGTGGGATGTCTGCTTGGTGCTTCGTACTCCTGCTGGAAATCCTTTATACAGAGGAAAAAAAATTGTAAAAAATATAAAAAATAAAAAATAAAAAAAAAAGCTTTACATCCCTTTCTACCACTTCCTACCTCCCACTCACTTCTCTTCACCCTTTTATTATAATTAAACGTGCTGATAGGATCTTTGTATTAGGAAGGGGTATAAAAGAATTCCACTTTGAAGGTAACTTGGAGCTCAGCAGGTTGTTTGGCTTTGTTGCTAAGACAATTTATTTTCTGCAATATCTATAGAAAAGGACGTATATATTTTGGAGCGAAAGTAATTTACACAAAGCGTTTATCGCATCCATGTTGTTTTTTTCAGACTGTCAAGTGCCTGGACGGTACCACAAAATGACTCCTTGTAGACATGGCTGCTACATCTTGTGCAGTTGTAACA
The DNA here is from genome assembly GCF_051348905.1 of Ranitomeya variabilis. Taxonomy (NCBI): domain Eukaryota; kingdom Metazoa; phylum Chordata; class Amphibia; order Anura; family Dendrobatidae; genus Ranitomeya; species Ranitomeya variabilis. Next base: position 658,622,288 of record NC_135234.1, read on the forward strand.
TTTAGGTCTGTGCGGACATTATGGACTGTCGTAGTCTCTCCAGACATTTGCTGCTTTGGTCAGTAGATGGCGTAGGACCACTGTACACTTGCGGAGGTCGGGTTTTTATTTCATACCGTCTATTATTTCAGCGTCCAGCCGTGGTCCCTGGGTATGATGGTCGTTCTTTTCACACATTTTTTGTAATGTTGTAAATGTTGGTATTAGACATTTTCAGAAAACAAAACAAAAACGCTGTAGTTACGGTCAAGGAAGTACACTGCCTTGTAGGAGCTGAAGGATGATCAGCAGCTCCAAAGCTTCTGAGAACAGGCAGTGAATGGCTCTTGGGTCCAGTACTGATAAATTCCAGTACTCTAGCATTACCAGTACCTGCATTATCCGAGTGCTGCTTTCATGTCTGATCTTGCAAGTTCACTATCAGAGAAAAGACAATAATCTGATTAGAAGAATTTTACCTTTTGAGCTTTGATACATTTTATATAGAGATGAATGGGGAAAAAGTAGCATGACAGCTGTTATTTTATTGAAGTCCTCTCGCAGCCGTATAAACCTCATTCCTAAGGGCTCACGCAGCTTTGAAACTTGTGTGACGTCCCAAATCTCTACTCGGTGTGTAAATTAGTCAGTGTGGACCTCACTTATTTTATCAATACGGCACATTTACACTTCATTTTGCCATTTTCATAGGCGGCATACATCGGGGGATTATTCTTGCATACCTCCCACAGACGTCACGGCATGCTTATACAGTGCTATCTATAACCCATAAGCTCCCATAGGAAAGTATGCAGCACAGAATCCTTTTTTTTTTTTTTTTTTTTTTTTGATGCCTCTGTTTGGAATTGTATGATGAGTTCCTCTATTCCATACAGAATGTTATACCAATGTAGTTGAGCCCAAAATGACACATTCTTGGCTTTTGTCTGGCAAAGGGGGATATGTATGAAATCTCTTGGTGCATACAGCAGATGCAGCATCAGCTGTGCTACATCATTGCCCTATGCCTAAAGTCCTGACATTATATTATTACAGAACCTAATAGACCTCGTTTGCAGGAGGTCCGCTCTATTCATCCCTTTATATCCGTAGATACATTTCTTGTTGTTCCTGCTATTGAGGATTGAAGTGTCTGGGAACCATGAATCAATGTCTCCAAGCATTGTGAAATGGCAATGAGTAATCGCCACCGATATTGGGTATGTAGGTCGACATCTTAGAAGTATGACATGGGTTAAAGACGCCACATGGAATTATACCCGCTCCAGTATTATTACTCGTCCTTTTCTATATATAAATGTTCACTAGTGATGAGCGGATGTGCTCGTATAAGGTGTTATCTAAGCATGCTCATGCTTCAGCGTGCTTGAATACTACGTTGGAGTCCCCGTGGCTGCTTGTCTCGTGGCTTCAACAGCCGCAACACATGCAGGGACCACCTAACAAACAGGGATTCACGGCATGTGTTGTGGCTGTTGCAGCCGCGGGGACTCAAACGTATTATTCGAGCCGAAGATGCACGAGCACTTTATGCACACACGCTCGCTCATCACTAGCGCTCACCTCTCTGAGGATTGTTCTTCCAAACGGAGTTCCCAAAAAAGTCATGATATCTTCTGAATGCAATAAGAGTTAAATGTTTATAATGTCAGTGAATGGGTCTTCATATATCAAGATAATTTTTTTTTTTTTAAAGCAGAAAATATACTTATTGTTTGAAAGCCCATTCACGTCCTAAGCACCTCAAATGATGTTATAAATGATTATTCTTTATTTTAGAGGGACACTATCCTAAAGATTGGCCAAAGCTATATGGCACAGCATTGTAACCGAGTAAAGACACCATCATTTTGGCTGTACAAAGGAAAACTCTCGCACAGGCTGTCAGTTGCTTGAATTCTCTTCATAGAAGCCATAGTTTGTTTGCAGTTCCAGTTTCTGAAAAACTGGTACTGACCTATCCATGCTTAACCCTATTAAACTCGGAAAAAAACCCCATCTTTACTGTTAGTGTCCCTTTAAATGAGTATCCTGTGAGAGATTTCAGGGATCCAGTTCAGTTCCCGTGTTGAGTACGTGGTCAGTTAGCTGCTTGTTGAAGTCACTTTATTGTTCTGCAAGTTCCTGCTGTTCCAAAGATCTCGCGTTTTGGTTTCCATTTCGTTTTGCTCAGAAGCAATAGGCAGAGTTTCTGTTCTTCAAGGTTCATCCGACATTCGAAGCGATGAGTGCGGCCTGAGTGATCTTCAGCATCGGCTGCACGCATCTCGAGCAAGGCCCAGTCACTCCATACTGTGCGTGTTGGCTGTTATTATGACTGATATGCTAAAGGGCATTTAACAGTCCATATGTTTAATACACTGTGGTGCACTTGTGGATTTTTTTATATATATATCTATATACTAAAAACAAATGTAGAAGAAGAAAAAATTATTTTGAAGATTTGAATAAACTGATGAAACTGAAATAAACATCGTAAATGAAAATCTCCAAATGGTCTCCGTTGTCATTTTTTTTTTTTTTTTTATTCTTTTTCGGAAACTACAGGACCTCTACAGTTAGTACTAAGGCGAGGTTCACACTAGCATTCTGAGGTTTGTTTTTCTGTTCCATGATAGGAAATGAAGAGCGTTACATATGCGGGAAATGTAATGGTTACATGAAGACAGGGCTGTGGAGTCGGTAAGGCCGGCGTCACACTTGGCGTAAGACAATACGCCACGTATTATACGTCCGTACTACGGCCGTAATACGGAGAAATGTTCCCAAAATAGTGATCCGTAGTCAGGGTGTGTCAGCGTATTTTGCGCATGGCATCCTCCGTATGTAATCCGTATGGCATCCGTACTGCGAGATTTTCGCGCAGGCTTGCAAAACCGACATCTAATGGATTTATGTGCTCAAATGTTCGGGAAAACATATATACAGTGTATATATATATATATATATAGATATAGATATAGATATAGATATATAGATATATATATATATATAGATATATATAGATATATAGATAGATATATATATATATATATAGATATATAGATAGATATATCTATATATATAGATATATAGATAGATATATCTATATATATAGATATATATATATATATAGATATATATGTCATTGTGACACATATATATATATTCTGTATTTAGATTTCAATCAGCGCGATATCTGTGAACAGCCGGTAATTCAATTGCCGGCTTTTCATTTCTCCTGCACAAACCCGACAGGATATGAGACATGGTTTACATACAGTAAACCATCTCATATCCCCCTTTTTTTTGCATATTCCACACTACTAATGTTAGTAGTGTGTATGTGCAAAATTTCAGCGCTGTAGCTGCTAAAATAAAGGGTTAAATGGCGGAAAAAATTGGCGTGGGCTCCCGCGCAATTTTCTCCGCCAGAGTGGTAAAGCCAGTGACTGAGGGCAGATATTAATAGCCAGGAGAGGGTCCATGGTTATTGGCCCCCCCGTGGCTACAAACATCTGCCCCCAGCCACCCCAGAAAAGGCACATCTGGAAGATGCGCCTATTCTGGCACTTGGCCACTCTCTTCCCACTCCCTGTAGCCGTGGGATATGGGGTAATGAAGGGTTAATGCCACCTTGCTATTGGAAGGTGACATTAAGCCAGATTAATGATGGAGAGGCGTCAATTATGACACCTATCCATTATTAATCCAATTGTAGGAAAGGGTTAAAAAACACACACACATGATTGAAAAGTATTTTAATGAAATAAACACAGCGGTTGTTGTAATAATTTATTGTTCTCTCAAATCCATTTACAGTCCCTCGCTTGGCAACATAATAAACGCACAAGATACATACCTTCTGATGTACTGTCAGGTCCAACGATGTAATCCATCTGAAGGGGTTAACTAATATTACAGGCAGGAGCCCTGCTATAATGCAGCTGTGCTCCGTGCTTGTAATTCCCCTGCGAATGAATGAAATGTAGGTCATTGACCTACATTTCATTCATTCGCGGTGAGGCGCCCTCTGGTGGATGTTCTCATGAACTGCAGCCTGGGAACTTTTTCCCACGCTCCAGGTCATATGAGGACATCCACCAGGGGGCGCATCACCGCGAATGAATGAAATGTAGGTCAATGACCTACATTTCATTCATTCGCAGGGGAATTACAAGCACGAGCACAGCTGCATTATAGCAGGGCTCCTGCCTGTAATATTAGTTAACCCCTTCAGATGGATTACATCGTTGGACCTGACAGTACATCAGAAGGTATGTATCTTGTGCGTTTGTTATGTTGCCAAGCGAGGGACTGCAAATGGATTTGAGAGAACAATAAATTATTACAACAACCGCTGTGTTTATTTCATTAAAATACTTTTCAATCATGTGTGTGTGTGTTTTTTAACCCTTTCCTACAATTGGATTAATAATGGATAGGTGTCATAATTGATGCCTCTCCATTATTAATCTGGCTTAATGTCACCTTCCAATAGCAAGGTGGCATTAACCCTTCATTACCCCATATCCCACCGCTACAGGGAGTGGGAAGAGAGTGGCCAAGTGCCAGAATAGGCGCATCTTCCAGATGTGCCTTTTCTGGGGTGGCTGGGGGCAGATGTTTTTAGCCACGGGGGGGCCAATAACCATGGACCCTCTCCTGGCTATTAATATCTGCCCTCAGTCACTGGCTTTACCGCTCTGGCGGAGAAAATTGCGCGGGAGCCCACGCCAATTTTTTCCGCCATTTAACCCTTTATTTTAGCAGCTACAGCGCTGAAATTTTGCACATACACACTACTAACATTAGTAGTGTGGAATATGCAAAAAAAGGGGGATATGAGATGGTTTACTGTATGTAAACCATGTCTCATATCCTGTCGGGTTTGTGCAGGAGAAATGAAAAGCCGGCAATTGAATTACCGACTTTTCACTAACACCGCTGCGTATTTCTCGCAAGTCACACTGCTGGTCCGTGTGGAATCCGTATTTTTCTCGCCCCCATAGACTTTCATTGGCGATTTTTTTGCGCAGTACGCTGACAAACGCAGCATGCTGCGATTTTGTACGGCCGTAGAAAGCCGTATAATACTGAACCGTAATATACGGCTAATAGGAGCAGCCCCATTGAGAATAATTGTGCCGTATGTTATGCGAGTTTTACTGACGTAGTTTCTGCGCTCTTACGTCCGTAAAACTCGCCAGTGTGACGCCGGCCTAAGCCAAACCTCCGACTCCTCAATTTCCATGACTCCGACTCCACCAAAATGGACTCTGACTCCACAGCGCTGCATGATGGACACTACTTTAATCGGTGTAATGGGTCAGTTGGGTTTGCATTAAGATGTCTGTCATATTTTTTTTTTTTTTTCTCTCCCCAAAAAGTGCAGCATGCTTCATGATGACATCCGGGTCACCAGAGATAGCAAAGTTGCGTGATCATGCTCTGAGCATAATAAGAAACTGTCAGTGCTGTGCTGGCCATTTACATAGCATAGGGATACTACTGCATCCCCATGCTATACAAGCGATCAGCCTGTAAAAAATGATAGTCCCATAGTGGAACAAAGTATAAAAGTTAAATAAAAAAAAAGTTTGTCTTTTTTAAAATAATTTTTAAAAATCCAACTATATTGTACTTATAAATATTTTTATGAAAAAAATGATTACCGTACTTTTATTTAATCTATGAAACTGTCCCACTAGTTAACCTCTTTAGTGAACACTATAAAAAAAAAAAAAAAAAAATGAACAAAGGAAAAAAAAAATGCTTTGTCATCATACCGCTGAACAAAACGTGGAGTAAAACTTGATCAAAAAGACGAATAGAAATAAACCTAGTACCTCAGAAAAAGGCATCTTGTCCCATACAAAATAAGCCATGATACAGCTCCATCAGCGGAAAAATTAAAAAGGTTATAGTTTCTCAGAATAAAGTGATGCAAAAATAATCTTTTTTTTTCTATAAAATTGTTTTTGTGTAAAAACGCCAAAACACAACAAAATATAACACTGGTATCGCTGTAATCGTACTGACCCAAATAATAAGGAAGTTTTATCCATTTTTACCTGGTTTTTGTTCATTCTGCCTCCCAAAATTGGAATAGAAAGTGATTACAAAACATCATGTGTCTGCAAATGGTTCTAATAGAACGTCAACTCGTCCCGCAAAACACAAGCCCTCACATGATTCTGTGGGCTGACATATTGGAAAAATTATAGCTCTCAAAATATGATGCAAAAACTAGTCGGCAGCCAAACAAAACATTTAGTGTGTGACGGCAGCCAAACATAAAAACCCAATATAAATCTGGTGTCGCTGTAATCGCACCGACCCCAAGAATAAAGTCGCCTAATCACTTATACTGCAGGAGGAATGGTGTAAAAATAAATAAAAAAACAATTCTTCACATGTTGCTTTGTTCATTCTGCCTCCCAAAAATCACAGTAAAGCTTGGCACACATTTATACTGCTCTCTGTGCTGAGTGCTTACACCAGGGTTTCTGTGTAAATCTCTGAAATGTGTGATTCAGACGGAAACCCCAGCGGAAAATTCCCTGTAATGAGGCAGATGGAGGCACTGTGGATGCTGAATGACCTGTGATCCGGCGCTGTCCGTCTTTTTAGGCATGCATAAAAGTGCAGTTTGACACAGTTTTGTGCTCCTCTGAAAAGAAAGACATCACTGAACAGAGACCAGATGGAGTCCAGAGTAACTCTGCTGCCTCATTATAGTGAATGGATCCCTCGGAGGTTTCATATGAATTGTCATTCAGAGATTTAGCTGGAAACCCCAAAGTAAGTGGTCAGCGTAGAGCGCCAGATAAATGTGATCCCAAACGTTATGTAAAATGTTACCAATAAAAGCTTTTTTTTTGTGGATTGAGTTGAAGCAAGTCCCCATTCAGGTCTGTCATCTGTTAATGGAAATATAGGGGGCTTGCACCTTACTGGTAGCACAAAGTCTCTGGAAAAGCAAAATGGCTCCTCACCCCTCAAAAGAATTTCAGCAAATTCTGCCTTCCAAATGCCTCCCTCATTTCTGAACCCCACAGTGTACCTAAACCACATTTAGCGTCCACATGTTTAGCATTTCTGAAGCGATGAGAGCCCACCTAACTTAGGGAGCATGCCTCCAGAAGCATGAGCTGGGCAAAACGTACTAGTGATTGCAACGTACTGGTCACTACAACGGCAGTTTGCAATTTTCAATCTGCAATATTCATTGCTGCTTGTTTCTGGAAAGCACCCATGGAATCAAAATTGTCACTACACCTGTAGATTAATTCCCAAAGGGATATAATTTTCAAAATGGGGTGACTTGAGGGGAGATTTTGCTCCTCTAGCAATTAGGGACTCTGTATATGGAGTCCGCAAACTCGTCTAGGAACATATGTTCTCCAAGAGGCAAATAGCGCTCCGTTCCTCCCGAGTCTCCATACGGCTAAGCAGTACTGTACAGGCACATATGGGGTATAGCCACATTCAGCAGAAATTGTGGGACAAATTATGGTGCCATATTTATCCACTTCTTGTGTGAAAATGTAAAATCTGGGGCCAAAACGAAATTTTGGTGTTTAAAAAATTCAATTATTTTTTCTTCACTGCGCAATGGTATAAAATTCTGTGACACAATATGGTGTCAATATGATCATTGTACCCCTAGATGAATTTATAGAGGGGTGTAGTTTGTAAAATAGGGTCACTTATGGGGGGATCTGCTGTTCTGGCAACTCGGGCTGATACTGCACGGGTCCCGGTGGCGCCATCTTACTAGAGGAAAAAAAAAGCCTCCAAGATGGCGGCGTCTACGCGGTATCATATGTGAGCGATTGCCAATAGATGCTACTGCGCAGGCGGCGCCATTTTGGAGGAGGCAACATTTTTTTTTCTACAGCAAGATGGCATCGCCTGCGCAGTAGCAGCTATTGTATCGCCGATAGCTTCTACTGTGCAGGCGTGGCCGGTGCCATTTTGAGACTTTTTATTAATTCATTTATAGCATGAAATAAAAGAATGAACTGCACATTACACATGCGATCATACTGCAGCGGTGGGGGCGGGATTGTGTGTGGTAATGTGGTCGGGGGGCGGGATTGTGTGTGGTAATGTGGTCGGGGGGCGGGATTGTGTGTGGTAATGTGGTCGGGGGGCGGGATTGTGTGTGGTAATGTGGTCGGGGGGCGGGATTGTGTGTGGTAATGTGGTCGGGGGGTGGGATTGTGTGTGGTAATGTGGTCGGGGGGCGGGATTGTGTGTGGTAATGTGGGGGGCGGAGCTACTGTGCAGGGGGCGGGATTAGCGAGTAATCATGATGATATATATATATATATATATACCAGGACTCCTACAGGACTTAATGTGAGGCAGGACTTGATACTGCAGTATACATAAGACAAGTGTGACATAAGTGCTCTATGTGTTATATGCTCGCTGTTTTTGGTTGTCTCTCATTTGCTTCCTCACAGGTGCTCTAATTACTTCACCAAGGCCATTGGTTCATGACTTTCTGAGGCAGCCAGCTTTTATATATTAGGATGGTTCTAACAATTGTGTTATAACCATGAGTAAGGCGATCTAGCCGAAATGTGTTGGTTTCAGCACCATCCAAAGGCCCAGTTTTCTGTTTTTATATGCTTCAATAAGGCTACGTTCACATTTGCGGTGTGCGCCGCCGCAGCGTCGCCGCATGCGTCATGCGCCCCTATATTTAACATGGGGGCGCATGGACATGCGTCACACTTGCGTTTTGCGCCGCATGCGTCCCTGCGGCGCCCGCAGCAAGTTGCATTTTTGCTGCGTCAAAAATCAATGAAAAAAAGGACGCATGCGGCGCAAAACGCAGCGTTGTGCATGCGTTTTGCTGCGTTTTTGTTTGCGTTGTGCGTTGCGGCGCCGACGCAGCGGCGCACAACGCAAATGTGAACGTAGCCTAACATTTTTTTTTTATGGTACTTCACCTGCCACCTCGCTGGACATTTTTTTTCCCCTGCTTAGGATAGCTTTGTAATCCCATGGATAGGAAGGCAGAAAGTACCGAAGAAGTTCTTGGAATCTGGGAACCCCTTCACGCCAAAGCCTGTTTTCACCTTCCTGACCAGATTTTTAAATTCTGACCAGTGTCGCTTCGTGTGGTAATAGCTCTAGAAAGCTTCAATTTACCCAGGCAAAGTACCAGTGAGATTGTGTATTTATTTTTTTGTAAATAAAGATTTATTAAATAGGAAGAAACTCCCCTCCCGTGCTTGCGCCGTTCCAACGGTGTCGACACGTCACGCCGGCGCCGAATCAGACAGTGTCACTGTCTCTGCCTTCGGGCAAATCGAACATGAAGAGGAAGTCCGGGCTGAAGCTGATCTTGGATTTCCTCTTCCTGCTCAAATTGACAGAGCCGTAATGCCAGCACTGATTGGGTGCCGGTGTCACAACACTACTGGAACTGTGCCAGCAGGGGAGGCGAGTATAGGCTTTAGGCCGGGGTCACACTTGCGAGTGCAATGCGAGAAACTCGCATCAATACCCGACACTACCGCCGGTACTTGGGACCGGAGCATTCAGCTGCATAGGAATACATACAGCCGCACACTCCGGTCCCGAGTGCTGGGTATTGAGGCAAGAGACTCGCGTGAGTTTCTCATATTGCACTCGCAAGTGTGACCCCTTATTATTTTATCAGGGCCAAGCCAGGGGTATGACAAGTTGTCCAACAAGGAAATCCAATTTTTTATTTTTTTTTTGCTAGTCTGTGGTGTATTGCAATGTGAAACACCCTTATTTTTTTGGGGGGGGGTACTTTTCGTTCCTCTGAAATGTCACTTGTTAGCCTGCATCCAGTTTGCATGCTTTGTTCTTGGTTAGGCTTTTTTTGCAACCAAACCTGTGATGCTTTTGACTATCCAGTGGTAACACCGCTTTTGAAGTTATAATTGGTGATGCGTGCAATACTTGAGTAAATATTTCAATCCACACAAAGAAATCGCACCATAGATGTTCATAAATTAAGTTGTGTGTAATTGTGTCATTAAGTTTTGAACACGTGAAGAAAGAGGTGCAAAAATCCACAGAAAGTCATAATGCCAGCTGAAATCTATCAGTAATTAAAAGGTAATCCTGCCTCTTAGCTATGTTCACATGTTGTGTTTTTGCAGTGTTTTTTTAAACAAAGTTTAAGCTGCATACAAAAAGCAGGTTTTGCTGCGTTTTTGTCAGGGTACAAATATGTGTCTTTTGTGCAATGTGAAAGTTTAGTACGTAAAAAAACAAAAAATTCAACTTGATCAGATTTTGTCACCAAAAACACAGCAAAACTTGATACCTGTGGGTTTTTTTTGCAGCGTTTTCGCATTACCTGTTGCAATGGGTGAAAACCGATGAAAAGTGACATTTTGCAAAAAAAAAAAAAAAATCTGATTACTTGAGGTTTCTGACATCTCAGATTTTGCTGGTACTGTGAAACGTAGCTGAAAATTTGCATAACAATGCAACATGTGAACATAGCCTTAGTGTAAAGTAATATAAGCTGGTTCAATTTCTGGCTTATTCAAAGGTATCTTATAACCTAGGTGCCACACAAGCAATGTTTCATGATGGGTAACAAGTGAGCTGTCTCAAGACCTTCGCAACCTTGTTGCAAAACTTGATGGCATTGGTTACAGAAGACTTTCTAAACTATTGAAGGTTGAGCACCATAGGGCTATAATTGGAAGTGGAAAGTACATTATGTCACCATAAACCAGCCAGTGGAAGTCTGCAAGTTACTGGTGACTTTTTAATCACATCTGACTGCCTTACTGAAGCAGTGAACTTATATTCTCCCTGCAGCTGCTCTTCCAGCTGTCAGTGCTTGCTACACAATAAGCATGCTGTGATATAACCTTGTAGTCTCCTGCAGTCACTTACGCTGCCAGACACTGCTGAAAAGTAACGTACTGGTAGATTATCGCTATATCTGCAGGTAAATAGTGTTTTTTTGTAGCAGACAGGTTCCTTTTAAAACAAGGGACTTTGTCAACTCAAAATAAACCTGTTTAAAAAATACAGGCGCTGGTTGCATCATGGTGGGGCCAAGCATTTAACCCCTTCACCCCCAAGGGTGGTTTGCACGTTAATGACCGGGCCAATTTTTACAATTCTGACCACTGTCCCTTTATGAGGCTATAACTCTGGAACGCTTTGACGGATCTTGGCGATTCTGACATTGTTTTCTCGTGACATATTGTACTTCATGTTAGTGGTAAAATTTATTCGATATAACTTGCGTTTATTTGTGAAAAAAATGGAAATTTGGCGAAAATTTTGAAAATTTTGCAATTTTCCAACTTTGAATTTTTATGCCCTTAAATCACAGACATATGTCACGCAAAATACTTAATAAGTAACATTTCCCACATGTCTACTTTACATCAGTACAATTTTGGAACCAAAATTTTTTTTTGTGACGGAGTTATAAGGGTTAAAAGTTGACCAGCAATTTCTCATTTTTACAACACCATTTTTTTTTAGGGACCACATCTCATTTGAAGTCATTTTGAGGGGTCTATATGATAGAAAATACCCAAGTGTGACACCATTCTAAAAACTGCACCCCTCAAGGTGCTCAAAACCACATTCAAGAAGTTTATTAACCCTTCAGGTGTTTCACAGGAATTTTTGGAATGTTTAAATAAAAATGAACATTTAACTTTTTTTCACACAAAATTTATTTCAGCTCCAATTTGTTTTATTTTACCAAGGGTAACAGGAGAAAATGGACCCCCAAAGTTGTTGTACAATTTGTCCTGAGTACGCTGATACCCCATATGTGGGGGTAAACCACTGTTTGGGCGTATGGCAGAGCTCGGAAGGAAAGGAGCGCCATTTGACTTTTCAATGCAAAATTGACTGGAATTGAGATGGGACGCCATGTTGCGTTTGGAGAGCCCCTGATGTGCCTAAACACTGAAACCCCCTACAAGTGACATCATTTTGGAAAGTAGACCCCCTAAGGAACTTATCTTGATGTGTGGTGAGCACTTTGACCCACCAAGTGCTTCACAGAAGTTTATAATGCAGAGCCGTAAAAATAAAAAATCATATTGTTTCACAAAAATGATCTTTTCGCCCCCAATTTTTTATTTTCCCAAGGGTAAGAGAAGAAATTGGACCCCAAAAAATGTTGTGCAATTTGTCCTGAGTACGATGATACCCCATATGTGGGTGTAAACCATTGTTTGGGCGCATGGCAGAGCTTGGAAGGGAAGGAGCGCCATTTGACTTTTCAATGCAAAATTGACTGGAATTGAGATGGGACGCCATGTTGCGTTTGGAGAGCCCCTGATGTGCCTAAACATTGAAACTCCCTACAAGTGACACCATTTTGGAAAGTAGACCCCCTAAGGAACTTATCTAGATGTGTGGTGAGCACTTTGACCCACCAAGTGCTTCACAGAAGTTTATAATGCAGAGCCGTAAAAATAAAAAATCATATTTTTTCACAAAAATGATCTTTTCGCCCCCAATTTTTTATTTTCCCAAGGGTAAGAGAAGAAATTGGACCCCAAAAAATGTTGGCCAATTTGTCCTGAGTACGATGATACCCCATATGTGGGTGTAAACCATTGTTTGGGCGCATGGCAGAGCTTGGAAGGGAAGGAGCGCCATTTGACTTTTCAATGCAAAATTGACTGGAATTGAGATGGGATGCCATGTTGCGTTTGGAGAGCCCCTGATGTGCCTAAACATTGAAACTCCCTACAAGTGACACCATTTTGGAAAGTAGACCCCCTAAGGAACTTATCTAGATGTGTGGTGAGCACTTTGACCCACCAAGTGCTTCACAGAAGTTTATAATGCAGAGCCGTAAAAATAAAAAATCATATTTTTTCACAAAAATGATCTTTTCGCCCCCAATTTTTTATTTTCCCAAGGGTAAGAGAAGAAATTGGACCCCAAAAAATGTTGTGCAATTTGTCCTGAGTACGATGATACCCCATATGTGGGTGTAAACCATTGTTTGGGCGCATGGCAGAGCTTGGAAGGGAAGGAGCGCCATTTGACTTTTCAATGCAAAATTGACTGGAATTGAGATGGGACGCCATGTTGCGTTTGGAGAGCCCCTGATGTGCCTAAACATTGAAACTCCCTACAAGTGACACCATTTTGGAAAGTAGACCCCCTAAGGAACTTATCTAGATGTGTGGTGAGCACTTTGACCCACCAAGTGCTTCACAGAAGTTTATAATGCAGAGCCGTAAAAATAAAAAATCATATTTTTTCACAAAAATGATCTTTTCGCCCCCAATTTTTTATTTTCCCAAGGGTAAGAGAAGAAATTGGACCCCAAAAAATGTTGGCCAATTTGTCCTGAGTACGCTGATACCCCATATGTGGGTGTAAACCATTGTTTGGGCGCATGGCAGAGCTTGGAAGGGAAGGAGCGCCATTTGACTTTTCAATGCAAAATTGACTGGAATTGAGATGGGACGCCATGTTGCGTTTGGAGAGCCCCTGATGTGCCTAAACATTGAAACTCCCTACAAGTGACACCATTTTGGAAAGTAGACCCCCTAAGGATCTTATCTAGATGTGTTTTGAGAGCTTTGAACCCCCAAGTGTTTCACTACAGATTATAACGCAGAGCCGTGAAAATAATTTTTATTTTTTTTCTCAAAAATGATTTTTTTAGCACCCAGCTTTGTATTTTTACAAGGGTAACAGAATAAATTGGACCCCAAAATTTGTTTTCCAATTTGTCCTGAGTACGCTGATACCCCATATGTGGGGGGGAACCACTGTTTGGGCGCATGACAGAGCTCGGAAGGGAAGGAGCGCCATTTGGAATGCAGACTTAAATGGATTGGTCAGCAGCCGTCACGTTGCATTTGCAGAGCCCCTGATGTACCCAAACAGTACAAACCCCCCACAAGTGACCCCATATTGGAAACTAGACCTCCCAAGGAACTTATCTAGATGTGTTTTGAGAACTTTGAACCCCCAAGTGTTTCACTAAAGTTTATAGCGCAAAGCCGTGAAAATAAAAATTCTTTTTTTTTTTCACAAAAATGATTTTTTAGCCCCCAGTTTTGTATTTTTACAAGGGTAACAGGATAAATTAGACCCCAAAAGTTGTTGTCCAATTTGTCCTGAGTACGCTGATACCCCATATGTGGGGGGGAACCACTGTTTGGGTGCATGACAGAGCTCGGAAGGGAAGGAGCGCCATTTGGAATGCAGCCTTAAATAGATTGGTCTGCAGGCGTCACGTTGCATTTGCAGAGCCCCTGATGTACCCAAACAGTACAAACCCCCCACAAGTGACCCCATATTGGAAACTAGACCTCCCAAGGAACTTATCTAGATGTGTTGTGAGAACTTTGAACCCCCAAGTGTTTCACTACAGTTTATAACGCAGAGCCGTGAAAATAAAACATCTTTTTTTTCCCACAAAAATGATTTTTAGCCCCCCAAATTTTTATTTTCCTAAGGATAACAAGAGAACTTGGACCCCAGAAGTTGTTGTTCAATTTGTCCCGAGTACGCTGATAACACATATGTTGGGGTAAACCCCTTTTTGGGCGCACGGGAGAGCTCGGAAGGGAAGGAGCACTGTTTTACTTTTTCAACGCAGAATTGGCTGGAATTGAGATTGGACGCCATGTCGCGCTTGGAGAGCCCCTGATGTGCCTGGACAGTGGAAACTCCCCAATTCTACCTGAAACCCTAACCCAAACACACCCCTAACCCTAATCCCAACGGTAACCCTAACCACACCCCTAGCCCTGACACACCCATAATTCTAATCCCAACCCTAATCCAAACGTAAATGTAATCCTAACCCTAACTTTACCTCCAACCCTAGCCCTAACCCTAACCCTACCCCTCACCCTAACCCTAAACGTGACTGAAATACGTGTCACTAAAATACGTGTCACTAAAATACGTGGCACTGAAATACGTGGCACTGAAATACGTGGCACTGAAATACGTGGCACTGAAATACGTGGCACTGAAATACGTGGCACTGAAATACGTGATACGTGGCACTTAAATACGTGGCACTGAAACACGTGGCACTGAAATACGTGATACGTGGCACTGAAATACGTGGCACTGAAATACGTGGCACTGAAATACGTGGCACTGAAATACGTGGCACTGAAATACGTGGCACTGAAACACGTGGCACTGAAACACGTGGCACTGAAACACGTGGCACTGAAACACGTGGCACTGAAATACGTGGCACTAAAATACGTGGCACTGAAATACGTGGCACTGAAATATGTGGCACTGAAATACGTGGCACTGAAATACGTGGCACTGAAACACGTGGCACTGAAATACGTGATACGTGGCACTGAAATATGTGGCACTGAAATACGTGGCACTTAAATACGTGGCACTGAAATATGTGATACGTGGCACTGAAATACGTGGCACTGAAATACGTGGCACTGAAATACGTGGCACTGAAATACGTGGCACTGAAATACGTGGCACTGAAATATGTGATACGTGGCACTTAAATACGTGGCACTGAAACACGTGGCACTGAAACACGTGGCACTGAAATACGTGGCACTGAAATACGTGGCACTGAAATACGTGGCACTGAAATACGTGGCACTGAAATACGTGGCACTGAAATACGTGGTACTAAAATATGTGGCACTGAAATACGTGATACGTGGCACTGAAATACGTGGCACTGAAACACGTGGCACTGAAATACGTGGCACAGAAATACGTGGCACTGAAATACGTGGCACTGAAATACGTGGCACTGAAATACGTGGCACTATGACTGTCAGAAAATGTTCATTAAACGGTTAGGGGTGAGGTTAGGGGTAGAGTTAGGGTTAGGGTTTGGATCCCTTTATCACCTTGATGGTGGTGGGTGGCTTTTCAGTGTGTTTTCTGTTTTTTTTCGATAAAAATGCATGCGTTTTTAACGCAAACAAACGCATGTGCTTAAAAACGCAAGAAAATACTGCAGGTTGTATTTCTGAAAATGAACGCATGCAGAAAAAAACCGCATGCGTTTGAAAACGCGACCAAACGCGTACAAAAAAACCGCATGCGTTTTCAATGTCAAATATAGGGAAAAAACGCATGCGGTTTTTTGTGCAAAAAACGCTGCAGACAAAAACGCAAGTGTGAAACCAGCGACGCTTTTTATAGCAAAAAAGTTTTTGCGTCTCCACATTTTGAGACCTATAATTTTTCCACATTTTGCTCCACAGAGTCATGTGAGGTCTTGTTTTTTGCGGGACGAGTTGACGTTTTTATTGGTAACATTTTCGGACACGTGACCATTTTTGATCGCTTTTTATTCCGATTTTT
The DNA here is from genome assembly GCF_051348905.1 of Ranitomeya variabilis. NCBI lineage: Eukaryota > Metazoa > Chordata > Amphibia > Anura > Dendrobatidae > Ranitomeya > Ranitomeya variabilis. The sequence goes on from NC_135234.1 coordinate 658,638,593, forward strand.
GTGAGGCAGAATGACCAAAAACCTGCTATTCATGAATTTCTTTTGGGAGAGGCGTTTATACCGTTCCGCGTTTGGTAAAATTGATAAAGCAGTTTTATTCGTCGGGTCAGTACGATTACAGCGATATCTCATTTATATCATTTTTTTATGTTTTGGCGCTTTTATACGATAAAAACTAAAATATAGAAAAAATAATTATTTTGGTATCGCTTTATTCTCAGGACTATAACTTTTTTATTTTTTTGCTGATGATGCTGTATGGCGGCTTTTTTTTTGCGGGACAAGATGACGTTTTCAGCGGTACCATGGATATTTATATCAGTCTTTTTGATCGTGTGTTATTCCACTTTTTGTTCGGCGGTATGGTAATAAAGCGTTGTTTTTTGCCTCGTTTTTTTTTTTTTTTTCTTACGGTGTTTACTGAAGGGGTTAACTAGTGGGGCAGTTTTATAGGTTGGGTCGTTACGGACGCGGCGATACTAAATATGTGTACTTTTATTGTTTTGTTTTTTTTATTTAGATAAAGAAATGTATTTATGGGAATAATATATTTTTTTTTATTATTTATTTAGGAATTTATTTTTTATTTTTTTTTACACATGTGGAAAAATTTTTTTTTTACTTTTTTACTTTGTCCCAGGGGGGGACATCACAGATCATTGATCTGGCAGTGTGCACAGCACTCTGCCAGATCGACGATCTGCTGTGCAGGGCTGCAGGCTTTCCAAGTGTCTGCTCTGAGCAGACACTCGGTAAGCCACCTCCCTCCCTGCAGGACCCGGATGCCGCGGCCATCTTGGATCCGGGACCTGCGGCGAGGAGGGAGGTAGGAGACCCTCAGAGCAACGCGATCACATCGCGTTGCTCCGGGGGTCTCAGGGAAGCCCGCAGGGAGCCCCCTCCCTGCGCGATGCTTCCCTATACCGCCGGTACACTGCGATCATGTTTGATCGCGGTGTGCCGGGGGTTAATGTGCCGGGGGCGGTCCGTGACCGCTCCTGGCACATAGTGCCGGATGTCAGCTGCGATATGCAGCTGACACCCGGCCGCGATCGGCCGCGCTCCCCCCGTGAGCGCCGCTGATCGATGATGACGTACTATCCCGTCGGCGGTCATACGGGCCCACCCCACCTCGACGGGATAGTACGTCAAATGTCGGGAAGGGGTTAAAGGGACTCTGTCACCTGAATTTGGAGGGAACAATTTTCAGCCATAGAGGCGGGGTTTTCGGCTGTTTGATTCACCCTTTCCTTACCCGCTGGCTGCATGCTGGCTGCAATATTGGATTGAAGTTCATTCTCTGTCCTCCGTAGTACACGCCTGCGCAAGGCAAGATTGGTACACCACATTAGAAGTGACGCAGCTGAAAGTACCTGGTATCTTGTAGTCCTGATGTGAATTGGGGATCTTTATCTTGTCCGTGGTCATTATAAATGGACAGGTTTTACATTTTTTCTGGTTGCAAGGAAAGGTTCCTGCAGCTGTTGGAGAGGACAGGGAGCTCTTGACAATGATGCTTCTTAGATTTGGGGGCTGCCTAAAACACAGTAGTGGGGGGTCTGGAAACATGGATTGTAAGCGGGCATCTTTTTGCAGTAAAGGTTGTAATTTCCGTGCAGCTCCCCTTAGCACCTCCAGATTTGGATTGTAGGTAACTACTAGAGGCACCCGGTTATTTTCTTCTTTAGCTTTGTTATGTAGCAGGTGATTCCTTGATATTCTGGTGGCTCTTGTGATCTGATTTTCAATTGTTCTTGGATGGTAGCCCTGATTCAAAAAGGTCTTTCTGAGGCGACCAAGGTGTTCATCTCTATCCATTGGGTTGGAACATATACGATTGTATCTGATGGCTTGGCTGTAGACGAGTTTTTTATGTGTTTTGGATGGAAACTGTCCCATTTAAGGTATGTTGGACGGTCGATTGGCTTCTGATACAGGGATGTCTCTATTTTATTGTTCTGCAGCTTAATGATGGTGTCCAAAAAGTTAATTTCAGTGCAGGAGTAGTTGAGTGTCAAGTTGATGGTGGGATGAAATTGATTAAACTGTTCATGGAACGTCTTTAGCTGTGGTTCAGACTCCGTCCAGATGATTAAAATGTCATCAATGTAGCGGTAGTACGCCAGAGGCCTGATGGGACATGAGGACAAAAAGTCGCTTTCAAGCTTGGCCATGAAAAGATTTGCATACTGTGGGGCCATTTTACTTCCCATTGCTGTGCCAGTCTTCTGTAGATATATCTTCTTGTCAAACTCAAAGTAATTGTGGGTGAGGATGAATTTTATAAGTTTCACCACAGAATTTGCATCAGTCCCTGTGTTTTCCAGGAAGAATTTGCAGGCATTTAATCCATCCTGGTGTGGGATATTGGAGTACAAAGATTCCACATCCATGGTGGCCAGGATGGTTCCTTCTGGTAGAGGACCTATTGCTGATAGTTTATTCAATAGGTCAGTTGTGTCCTGAATGAAGCTGGGTGTATCTTTTACCAGGGGTTTAAGAATACCCTCTACCCATCCAGATACCTGCTCAGTAAGGGTACCCACACATGAAATAATTGGTCTTCCTGGGTTTCCAGATTTGTGGATTTTGGGAAGCATGTAGAATGTCCCTGTTCTTGGACTTTCTGGTATCAGGTCATTGGCTCTTATGGATACGTCGGGCAGACAAGATACCAACTTGTTTAGTTCCTTGTAATAGTCCTGTGTAGGATCCGACTCCAATTTTTTGTAGTAGCGTGTGTCCATAAGTTGTCTGTTTGCTTCCCTCATATAGTCTGATGTGTTCATCATGACTATTGCACCACCCTTGTCAGCAGGTTTGATGATGATTTCTTTGTTGGTTTTCAGAGACTGTATGGCCTTTCTCTCCTGGGCACTGATGTTGGATACTAGTCTCCTGTTAGTATCTATGATGGTGGATTTTATCAAATGTCTGAAGGAGTCTATATAGTTATCCAAATGAGGGTTGCATCCCGGTGGAGGTGTCCAGTCTGACCTCTTCTTTGTTGTTAGGATCCCTTTTCCTTCAGTCCAGGTGGGTTCTGAATCTTCTGTATCATTGAAATATTCCCTCAGACGCAGTCTCCTGAAAAAATGTTCCATATCACTGCAGAGTTCAGTTTTATCCAGGGCCTTAGTAGGACAAAATGAGAGTCCTCTGGAAAGCACGGCCAGCTCCACTTTGTTGGGTTTATAATCTGAGAGATTAATGACACAGTTATTTGTGCCTGGAATGGTTGTCCAAGTTGTCAGGTTTAGGCTTTGTTTTGTATCTGTTTGCATAGAGTCCTGAATTGAGGCACAATCTGTGCAGTTTCTTTTCCTTGTTATGAATTAGATGGGTCCGTAGTTTGTTGTAATATTGTTGTAATTTTTGCTCTGTGTCTTCTGTAAGTGTTTTCCTCAGGGTTTCAAATTGCCCTTGGACTTTACTCTTTATGCTGTAGCAGACATGCAAAAGATGATTCCTTAAAGGGCCACTGTCACCCCCTCCAGCCGTTATAAACTAAAAGAGCCACCTTGTGCAGCAGTAATGGTGCAGTCTAACAAGGTGGCTCTTTTAGTTTTTGATTCATTTATTACCTCAATAAAGCGTTTTAAAAATTGGCCACACATACCAGATATTGTACCAGGAGGCGGTCCGAAGCGTCCTGTATGAATCCCCCAACTGCCGTCACTCTTCTCTTCAGGGCCGATGGTACCCGCCCCCTTCGCGTTGTTGCTTCTTAAATCCGGCGCCTGCGCTGTGCGTGCCTGCCTGGGGCCTGCGCAGTGTTCTTTGTCAGTCACATCTCAGATGCCGGGTGCCTGACTGCGCCTGTGCGGGCAGTGCGGCCGCCCTGTTACTGAATCCCCGCCCCGCACTGTTATTCATTATGCACAGTGCGGGGCTGGCATTCCTGGGCATGCGCACTGCGCTGTGCAGACGCTCCCCCATCTCGGACGCTCTCCCATCTCTGACGCTCCCCCGCCTTCCCAGAAACCCCAGCCCCGCACTGTGCATAATGAATAACACAGTGCGGGGCGGGGATTCAGTAACAGGGCGCAGTCAGGCACCCGGCATCTGAGATGTGACTGACAAAGAACACTGCGCAGGCCCCAGGCAGGCACGCACAGCGCAGGCGCCGGATTTAAGAAGCAACAACGCGAAGGGGGCGGGTACCATCGGCCCTGAAGAGAAGAGTGACGGCAGTTGGGGGATTCATACAGGACGCTTCAGACCGCCTCCTGGTACAATATCTGGTATGTGTGGCCAATTTTTAAAACGCTTTATTGAGGTAATAAATAAATCAAAAACTAAAAGAGCCACCTTGTTAGACTGCAGCATTACCGCTGCACAAGGTGGCTCTTTTAGTTTATAACGGCTGGAGGGGGTGACAGTGGCCCTTTAATCTCTCAGAAGTCCTGTGACACAGGTTCTGTGCATAATGGGTGTTGTAGGTATGAAGAATTGGGTTTGTAAGCCAGAGTCCTTTGGGAATTAGATTCTCCTTTTTCTCTTCGCCACGACAGCACCCACTGAGAGAGGGGATCCGCCCCTAGGAACAGGAAACCCTACGGAGAGATAAAAGGGGCGGTCCCCCTCGCTCCCACAGTTTGGTTTCCTGTTCCTATGGGAATCCACGGAGAAGAGGATGCCTAGCCTGGATGCCGCTTGCGCAGTTTACCTGAGAGGACGGCAAGGGCTCCAGAGCTGGATGCAGCGTCGGGGGTTCCTTTTTCAGCTTCCCCCCTCTGCTGGCAGGCGCCGTGAGGCCAGAACTATGGGAGTTACTGGCTCATGGAGGTCCACCCGGAGAACGTCTGCGGGACCAAGCGCGACATATGAGGACCGCTGGGTAAGCTCTGGCAGCGTGGAGGTCCATTGTTTCCCCGGGAGGATTGCGGTATCCTCCGGGGTGAGGGAGGAGACAGACGGCACCTGCGCTGATTCCGGTGGCAGCGCAGGCGCATAATGCAGGGCCGCGACCCGGAAGTGGTTAGCACTTCCGGGTTCAACCGGAAGAAGATGGCGGCCCCCATATGAAAAGGACGCCGGCGCATTGCCCCGGCGTCCACAATGGATTCATCGCAGATCCCTGCGATGCTTTCTGTAGAAGACACCGCCGCATCTACCCCACGTACACGTGGCAGCAGCAGTCGCTCTAAGCAGAGCGGATCCTCAAGGAAAAAGTCGGACCAGGCTGGTCCTCCGCCCCGGTCTCCCCCTCGTCAATCGGTACTGTTAAAGCTTCACTGGGGTAAGTGTGCATCTACCCGCATAGGCTGACTATTGTTCCCTTTTCCTTCTACACACCTTAGGGAAAGAAAACTGAAAAAACGAAACACAAACAGTGTGCGTTATGTCTCCAGCCCCTCCCGGATAGTTACAAAAAGAGGCTTTGTAAGTTATGTATTGATTCCACCTTGCGGGAGGAAACCTCAGTTAAATCAGAGGACATCAGACTTTTAATCAGACAAGAGTTACAAGCCTTACATAGTTTAGATAAAGAACCGCGTGCCAAGGGTAAAAGAGGATACGAATCCCCTATATCTGATCCATCCTCTGACGTGGAGAAAGCAGACTCTGATATTTCCCACGAATATGTATCCTCTGATGAAGACCAGGATACATGCTTTCCCACCGACAGTATTGACAATCTTGTCAGGTCCGTGTGTAATACGATGGGCATCGAGGATTCTAAAGTCCCCAGAACACAGCAGGATATTATGTTTGCCGGCTTATCGGAAAAGAAAAGGCCTTCTTTTCCGGTGATAGCAGCAATAAAAACTTTAGTTAAAAAAGAGTGGGAAAGCCAGGGCCAAAGAGGATTACCTCCGTCCTCAAAAAGACGGTATCCCTTCAATGATGAAGAGTTTTCGACATGGACAAAAGCACCAAAAGTGGACGCTGCGGTAGCATCCACATCCAAAAAATCCTTGCTACCTGTGGAGGATTCAGGCTCATTACAAGACCCGTTAGACCGTAAAGCCGACTCACTATTAAAAAGAGCCTGGGAGTCGTGTACGGGAGCCTTCAGGCCATCTATCTCCGCTACTTGCACCGCCAGGTCCATGTTGGTCTGGCTGAGTGACTTGGAGGAAGGACTTAAAAATGGTCTTTCTAGAGACAAACTGTTGTCCTCTATACCCTTAATTAGAGGGGCTACAGCTTTCCTGGCGGATTCATCTGCCGACTCTATACGCCTGGCGGCCAAATCGGCAGGTCTCACAAATGCGGCACGTAGAGCCCTATGGCTTAAGGGCTGGAAAGGCGATCCCCAAACGAAGTCCAAATTATGTGGCCTCCCATGTCAGGGTGAGTACCTGTTTGGTACCAAACTGGACGAAATCTTAACTAAGGCGGGAGAAAGAAAGAAGGGCTTCCCTAATAATAATAATTACCTTCCATTCTATAGGAAAGCATTCCGGAAGCCCATATTTAATAAAAGAAAAGATTTTAAAAACCAAGATCGCTGGACCCCTAGAGACACCAAACAGAGGGGTGCATTCTTTGGGAAGCGCCCTTTTAAAACTGAAGACAAGCCCCGTTAGGGCAGATCTACCTGTGGGGGGTAGATTATCCTCCTTCTCAAACTAATGGAGAAGAATAACATCGAACGTTTGGGCAAATAGTCTCGTCACCTCTGGCTTAAAGTTAAAATTTGCCCGAGTCCCTTCGGACTCATTTCTATTGACTTCTTTAAAGTCACAGTCTCAACAGGAGGCATTACAGCAAGAAGTAATGAATCTTCTATCCAAAGGAGTTTTGGTGGAGGTTCCATTTCTTCAGCAGGGGAAAGGGTTCTATTCCCCGCTATTTCTAATTACAAAACCTGATGGATCATTCAGAACCATCATAAATCTCAAAAAACTGAACACCTTCTTAGAAAATCAAACCTTTAAAATGGAATCTATTCGATCCACCGTAAAACTCCTGTTTCCCCATTGCTTTATGGCGGTTCTGGACTTGAAAGATGCGTATTACCATCTGCCAATCTTTAAAGAACATCAACAGTTTCTCCGCGTAGCGGTTGTGTTGAATGGATGTATCCGGCACTTTCAGTATACGGCAATGCCCTTTGGACTATCAATTGCTCCAAGGGTGTTCACTAAACTAATGTCAGAGGTCATGTCATATCTAAGATTAAAAGACACCCTCATAATCCCATACCTAGACGACCTTCTAGTAGTGGGAAAATCCCCCTCACAATGTCAGCAAAGATTATGTCATATGATTTCATCCTTGCAGGACTTAGGATGGTTAATAAATTGGGAAAAATCTAGGCTGATCCCGACTACTTGGCAGGTATTTTTGGGAATTATATTAGATTCTGTAAGTCAAAAATGTTTTCTCCCGGAAACTAAACAAATAACAGTTAGGAATAAAGTTCAGTCTATACTAGATAAACCTATAATTTCCCTCCGGGAAGGCATGTCCTTACTTGGCTCCTTCACGTCATGTATCCCAGCGGTTCTATGGGCCCAGTTCCACTCGAGGTGCTTACAGTATACAATTTTACATGAGGAGATAAAATTACAAGGGCGATTAGACGGTAAAATTTCCCTTTCTAATGACGTAATCCAATCCCTAACCTGGTGGCTACAATCAGATCATCTAGTTAGCGGGGTTCCCTGGGAGGTTAAACCCTCAAACATAATATTTACGGATGCCAGCCCTCATGGTTGGGGGGCACACTTGGGGGACCAGGTTGTCCAAGGGCTGTGGTCGGTTACGGAATTAGACGACTCATCTAATAAAAAGGAACTAAAAGCCATCTATCATGCCCTATGTGAATTCCTCCCACAGTTGCACGGAACACATACCAGGGTACTCTCAGACAACATGACATCAGTGGCTTACGTCAACCATCAAGGCGGAACGAGATCAGGCACTCTCATGTCTATAACAGAAAATATCTTGACTATGGCCGAAAATCATCTTCTGTCCTTATCAGCACTTCATGTCCGAGGGATAGACAACACAAAAGCAGACTTTCTCAGTCGTCATACCCTCCATCAGGGGGAGTGGGTGTTAAATCGTCGGATATTCAAAATGATAACTATAAAATGGGGTATGCCCGACATAGATCTCTTCGCTACAAGAGACAACAGGCAAGTAAAAACATTCGCCTCAATGTTCCGAACCGACAACCCCGATATTCTCGACGCCCTCCAGATTCCGTGGACGTTTCAGAAAGCATATGCCTTTCCCCCGATGGTTCTTCTTCCAACGGTAATCAGGAAGATAAGAGAGGACAGAGCGAATATAATCTTAATTGCCCCGTTCTGGCCAAAGAGACCATGGTTTTCCCTGCTCAGAGCCATGTCCATCTCGGATCCATGGATTCTCCCACAGAATCAAGATCTGCTTTTCCAGGGGCCCTTCAACCACCCTCATGTGAAGGGTCTACGGTTGACAGCCTGGGATTTGAGAGGCAGCTATTAAAGCTAAGGGGCTTCTCTGATAAAGTAATTGATACCCTATTGCTGAGTAGGAAAAGATCCACTACATCAATCTATGTAAAAGTATGGAAGAAATTTTTAAGCCTCTATCCCTCAGCCCTGTCAAAGGAAATTCCAGTCTCTATTATTCTTGAATTTCTTCAAAGAGGACGTGATTTAGGCCTTTCAGTTAATACCTTAAGAGTGCAAATTTCTGCGTTAGGGGCTTTGTATAGTCACAACGTTGCAGGAGATAGGTGGATATCCAGATTCATTTCAGCCTGCCAGAGGGCAGAACCAGTCCATATTCCCCACTCACCTCCTTGGGATGTTAATCTGGTCCTTGAAGCCTTAACAGATCACCCATTTGAGCCTCTACATTCTGCTCACATTAAACATGTCTCCCTCAAGACTGCTCTTCTTGTAGCCTTAGTGTCGGCAAGAAGGGTAAGTGACATACAGGCACTATCAGTAGATCCTCCATTTATGTCAATATTGCCAGATAGGATTGTCCTGAAAACAGACCCTTCCTACTTACCTAAAATGTGTACTAAATTCCATAGATCTCAAGAAATTCTTCTTCCTACCTTCTATAATAATCCTACAAATCAGGAAGAAGAAAAGTACCATACTTTAGATGTGAGAAGGGCTGTGATAACCTATCTAGACAGGACTAGTCCCTGGAGGAAGAGCAGGGCTCTCTTTGTTTCCTTCCAGGGTCAAAGGAAAGGAGCTGGTGTTACAAAAGGCACATTATCCCGATGGATTCGGGAGGCGATATACCTGGCCTATTCGTCTAAAGGGGAAGATCCACCTAAGACTGTAAAGGCACACTCCACCCGGGCGATAGCATCATCCTGGGCAGAGCGAGGGGAGGTTCCAATAGAACTCATATGTAAGGCCGCAACCTGGTCGTCTCCTACTACCTTCTATAGTCACTATAGACTAGATTTATCTGCCTCCACTGACTTGTGTTTCGGTAGATCAGTTCTTAACACGATAATCCCCCCCCAAATAACTATCTCTGAAAGTCTCTCAGTGGGTGCTGTCGTGGCGAAGAGAAAACACCGGATTACGTACCGGTAATGCTCTTTTATAGAGCCACGACAGCACCCCTTCACTTCCCTCCTTTATATATTAGTTTGCATATGAGCACTATTAAGGGTGATTTGGTTCTTGTAAATATACGTAATTTAGTTAAGATGAAATGTTAATATAGAATGACATACTAAAACTGGTGGGCGGTTCCTCGCAATCTCTGTAACCCAAACTGTGGGAGCGAGGGGGACCGCCCCTTTTATCTCTCCGTAGGGTTTCCTGTTCCTAGGGGCGGATCCCCTCTCTCAGTGGGTGCTGTCGTGGCTCTATAAAAGAGCATTACCGGTACGTAATCCGGTGTTTTGCATGTAGATAGGAAAAAAATTTCGCTGTCCATTTGTGCACGTTTCTTCAGTCTATCGGTAAGTAACTCTGCTTTTGTCAGTCCCCCATGACGGCACCACGGAGAGAATTACAGAGATTTCTAACTTAGGGAAGGACCACAGCCTGAAGAACCCTTCTGTTTGTTTTAAGTTTCTTTTTATTAGTTTTACACAAATAACAGATAGGTACATGGTAACATGCGGATTTGAGATACATCAGTATGACATTTAACCCAACCTCGGGAAGGCTAGTTCAATAATAACATGTAACATTAGTGATGAACATGTAGATAAACATGTGGATAAACATAAGATTACAGTAAGATGCAATCATTAAGAAAGTACAGACTTGAAGTCTTGTGACTTCCCGAAGGCTAGATCAGAAACCAAAAACAACTCCACATTAAAGCGACATTTAACCAATACACACATACTGTAAATAGAAAGAAAGAAAGAAGAGGAGAAAGGGGGTAGGGGATAGATTCACTAGAAGGGGAGGGTTCGGCTTATCGTAAAATAGGTGCAAGGGATTTAGAGAGGGGACATCGACACGTTCCCTTCTGGATTAGGAAGAGATCCAAACCTCTAAAGAGATTTCTAATTGTTAATGAGAGCCAAATACTCATCACTAGATCTGAAAGATTTCCAGGGGGCCCATGTTGTGTAGAATTTCTCTTGTGAGAAAAAAGTGAAAGCAGAAATTTCTTCTATATAGTATAACTGGTCCACTTTGTTGACCCAATCCGAAATGCTCGGGCAGTTTTTAGTCAACCAGTGGACTGGGACAAGAAGCTTAGCTGCTGATAGAAGGAAAGCCAACAGGGATTTATTTTTATATTTCGAGTTGTCCCCCTTCCAGTTTAAAAAAAATGAGTGTCAGGGAGGGTGGATGTAGTAATTTGCATATTTTAGTTATATGTTTTAATACTTCTTTCCAAAAAGTTTGTAGTATTTCACAAGACCACCACATATGCAAAAAAGTACCAACGTCTTTAGTACATCTCCAACAGGTTGGTGAGGAATTAGGATACCAAAGATGAGATAGAGTTGGGGTAGTGTACCATCTAGTGACTATTTTATACGAATTTTCCTGTACTCTTATACAACTAGATGGGCTATGCAAATTTTTGTAAATTTGATCTACCTCCCAGTCCTGAAATTCAATATCAAGGTCTTTTTCCCAGTTATGTATGTAAGCTCGTTTAAGTGGGGTCTGAAGAACCCTTCTTCCGAAGGTTAAGGGTATGTGTCCACGTTCAGGATTGCTTCAGGATTTGGTCAGGATTTTATGCAGGTAAAATCCTGACCAAATCTGCACCTGAGGTCACTGGCAGGTCACCTGCGTTGTCCTTGAGTTTTTTCTGCAATGTAAATACATGCTGCGTTCTTAAAAGACGCGCCGCATGTGAGTTTTCTCGGGTGTGCCGCATGCGTCTTTTACTGCATAGTGGAGACAGGATTTCATGAAATCCCCTCCACTATGCTGTAACATCTTGACACTGCGTTTTTTATGCATGCTGCTCAACGCTGCGTCAAAAACGCAGTGTTTCCTGAAAGTGGACACATACCCTAAGACAGACGAAGAGTCTAGGTCTAGGCAATAGTGCCTGAAAAAGGTAGAAGGTGATGACCAGGTGGCTGCCTTACAGATTTGTTCTATTGATACCTCCGACCTTTCAGCCCAGGAGGTCGCCATAGCCCTTGTGGAATGACCTTTCAGCCCCTCTGGAATGATATTTCCACTGGATGAGTAGGCCAAGGCTATCGCATTTGTTATCCATCTCGCTTTAGTACCCTTCCTTCCTACACCTCTGGGTGGACTCTAGGTACTGAACCAGACATCTCCTTACATCTAATGTGTGAAATTTTTCTTCTTCCCAATTAGGATTTGAGCAAAAGAAAGGAAGGAATATCTCTTGGGACCTATGGAATCGAGATGCTACCTTTGGTAGGTAGGCTTGGTCAGGTTTTAGGATAACCCTATCATCCAGAATTTTTGTGAAGGGAGGACCTGCAGACAAGGCTTGGAGATCACTTACCATCCAGGCTGACATTAGGGCTATCAGGAGGGCAGTTTTAAGGGATACGATTTTAAGAGGGATTGACTCTCTAGGCTCAAATGGAGGATCTGTTAAGAGCTGATAGAACTAGATTTAAATCCCAAGGTGGTAGTTTTTGAATAGCTAGTGGTTTAGACCTGGCGGCGGCCCTGATAAATCATGCTACCCAAGGGTTGCTCGCTATATTTTCATAATAAAATGCTCCTAGGGCTGCTGCCTGTACCTTTTAAGGTACTTACTGCCAGGCCAAGTTCTAGTCCCTTCTGTAGAAACTCCATGATCTCAGTAATTGAGACCCCATCCTGTACTCTTACTCCTGAAGTGGACAGGAATTTTCTCCAGGTTTTGCCATAGATTTTTGTGGTGACTGTTTTCCTACTCTTCATTAGCATAGAGACTAATTTATCTGAAAACCCTCTTTCCTTCAACAGCGCCCCTTCAAATTCCATGCTGTTAAAGGGAACCTGTCACCCCCAAAACCGAAGAAGAGCTAAGCCCACCGGCATCAGGGGCTTACCTACAGCATTCTCTTTCCCCTCGGCAACAATCCATTTTGCTGCTCAATGCACTTCCAAAAAGCTTTGGTATCATGTCCTAGGGTCACATAGATGTACTATTGTACATGGATGGGGGTGTTATTGTTGTTTTTATTCAAGTTTGTGCTTTGGTGATAATAAAGTGGTTTTTGATATTTTCTGTACCTCGGGTGTGCACTTTCTACATACGCATTAGTCTTTCCTCCAGTTATAGCTCCCACTTTCGTCATCTGAGGAAGAGGGAGAAGAGTCTGGTATCTCTGAATCCCTACCCCGAGCTAGAGGAATCGGACTGGGAATATATGGTACTACAGTTTCCTTCCTCTTGACCTTATCCTTTTCTCTGAGGGACCTAAACGCACTCTCGACCTCCGACTTGATTGCGGATCTCCGCTCAGAGGCGAATTCTGGGATTTCCTCGCAAAGAACTTGTCCTATACAGGAGTTGCAAAGTTTCTTATTCCAGGACTCTGGCAAGAGTTTTTCACACATGGTGCAGGACCTGTGCTTTGTTTTTCCCGAAGTTTTCCTTCCCTAATAAAAAGGAAGAGAGGGGACCCCAATTACAGCAGTGAACTTTCACAAAGATCACTCATCAATCGGCTGAAGCCGCAGGTACCAGTTCCGGAGGAGGGGTAGGATCCTGCAAAGGGCATTTCGGAGACGGCGATTGGTTCACCACACTGGAATTTTTGTTGCGTTGTGTGGAATGGCTACAGGATCGACCACTCCGATTGTCTGTAGAAGAGCGCTTCCTCTGCATATCAGTTTTCTGTCACTGGTGGTGGCGCTGGTGCAGTTGTTGCTGGAGCTGCTGGTCACTGTCCTCCATGGTTATACACCGGGGACTGCATGAAGCAAGGAGCTCCACTACTCACCACCCTTTTAAACTTGCTGCAGACTTATTTCTGGCCCCTCCCCCTCCTGCAGCCACATCGCTGGGGGAGTGTTTTCCCTGCGCATCTGGAAGTGCCGCTTGTAGTTCTGGAGCGGCAACCATCTTGGTCCTTCAGGGCGCACACACCGCACAAGCGCCCGCCCCGAAACCGGAAGTCCTTTGTAATTTCTGTCATGGCGGCCATCTTGGTACACATCAGGGCACACGCTGTCCACGTGCACCTGCCAGGCCCCGGAAGCCCCTGCATCCTCTCCGGAGCAGCAGCCACGCTTCCCCCCCGCTCACCCTGCAGGACCCTCGGTCCCAGTGGTGGCAGCCTCGGGTACCGCACCAGCCGTGGCCTCCCCGCTGCCAGAACCCAGATTGGCCGGCCCCGGGAATCGTTATTCAGATGGCGTCTTCTTCTAGGTACCGACACTGAAGGGATCCCTGTCAGGGTCAGGAAACCAACTGATGTGGGGGAGAGGTACCGCCCTTTTCTTCTGTAGGTTCCCTGTCCCCGAAGGGCAGATCCCCTCTCTTTGCGGTGCTGTCATGGGGAACTGAGAAATAGAGGACACCCGAATTTGGAAACTACACCCCTCACGAACTTTATCCAGGGGTATAGTGAGCACTTTGAACCCCCAGGTACTACACAGAATTGTACAGTAGGTATTCCTATTGAGAAAAATACCCCCCCCCCCCTCAAATTTTTCACTTTTGCAATAGGAAACATGAAAAGTGTTACCCACTTTGTTCTGAGGATGGTTGATCCACCACATGTAGTTCTGTTCGTACAGCGACAATAGCTATAAATTTGGCAATAATGGATTGCAGACACTACGTCCCATTTGCAGAAACTCCCCCCCCCCCCCCCCCCCCGGAGAACCAAAATGGCAGAAACCCCCCCACAAGTGATCCCAGTTTGGAATCTAGACCCATCAAGGAATTCATCTAGAGCTGTGTTGAACCTATAGGTTCTTCACAAAACTTTTTAAAGTTTAGATGTGAAATACTCAAGCTACTTACCAGGTAGCGGTGTTTTTCAGGAGTCCATGACAGCACTAACGAGAGAGGGGATCCGCCCTTCAGGGACAGGAAACCTACAGAGATAAAAGGGCGGCACCTCTCTCCCGCATCAGTTGGATTACAGAGCATGAGAGGACCTCCATTGATTAGTAACACATAAATATCTTAACACATTTCACCTTGTGACTAACAATTTTCAGAAAATTAACCTACATGAGAATATACTTATCGTGATGAAACCCATACCAGTAGAAAGGGAGGGAATATAGGAGTGCTGTCATGGACTCCTGAAAAACACCGCTACCTGGTAAGTAGCTTGAGTATTTATTCAGTCGTCATGACAGCACTAACGAGAGAATTACAGAGAAAAGAGTATTAGGGTGGGATTACTGCTTCCAGCACCCTTCTACCAAATGTGAGATCGTTGGAGCTACCAAGATCTAATCTATAATGATTCAAGAAAGTAGACGGAGATGACCATGTGGCCGCCTTACATATGTCCTCAATTGACACCTCCGATCTCTCTGCCCAGGAAGATGCCATGGCACGAGTGGAATGAGCCTTCACGCCTTCCGGGACTTCTAGGCCACCTGCTGAATAAGCCAGAGAAATTGCCTCCCTAATCCATCTACTTAAGGTGTTTTTGGATACTCTAAACCCTTTCTTGACTCCCTGATAGGATATAAACAGGGAATTATCTTTTTTCCAGGGATCTGTTAAAGAAATATATTTAAGAAGGCATCTTTTGACATCCAATGTATGGAGTTTGAGTTCCTTTGGGTTTTTAGGATTAGGACAAAAGGTGGGGAGATTTATCTCCTGGAGTCTGTGGAACTTAGACGCTACTTTTGGGAGATAGAGGGGATCAGTTCTTAATACTACTCTATCTTCTCTAATCTGCATATATGGAGTCAGTCTAGAGAGGGCCTGTAAATCACTAACTCTTCTAGCCGACGTAAGAGCAATCAAAAGAGCTGTTTTTAAGGACAGGATCTTTATAGATGCAGATTCTAAAGGTTCAAAGGGGGGTTCCGTTAACGCTGAGAGGACTAAGTTTAAGTCCCACGGGGCTAGTTTTTTCTTAAAGGGAACCTGTCACCACGTTTTTGGAAGATGGGATAAAAATAGCGTTAAATAGTGGCAGAGGTGGGCGTTACATTAGTGTGTGTGTTATGCGTTTATTACCCACCTAAGTTGCCGAAATAACTTTGCAAAGTCTCCGTTTTCGCCTGTCAATCAGGCTGGTCAGGTCGCATGGGCGTTGTCTTCCCCCAGATTTGGCGTAGTTTTCCGTTGGTGGCGTAGTGGTGTGCGCATGCCCAAAGTCCGGAATCCTCTTCCAGGGGATTTAAAATAGCGCGGTGTTCGTTATTGCATTGGTGATCGGTGGGCGCGGCCATCTTCCTTTGGCCGCGCGTGCGCAGAAGCGGCGCTCTGCTGGCCGCGGCTTCAGGAAAATGGCCGCCGCGATATCCATCTGCGCACGCGCGGCATCCCGCGGCCATTTTCCTGAAGCCGCGGCCAGCAGAGCGCCGCTTCTGCGCACGCGCGGCCAAAGGAAGATGGCCGCGCCCACCGATCACCAATGCAATAACGAACACCGCGCTATTTTAAATCCCCTGGAAGAGGATTCCGGACTTTGGGCATGCGCACACCACTACGCCACCAACGGAAAACTACGCCAAATCTGGGTGAAGACACCACGCCCATGTGACCTGACCAGCCTGATTGACAGGCGAAAACGGAGACTTTGCAAAGTTATTTCGGCAACTTAGGTGGGTAATAAACGCATAACACACACACTAATGTAACGCCCACCTCTGCCCCTATTTAACGCTATTTTTATCCCATCTTCCAAAAACGTGGTGACAGGTTCCCTTTAACGATGGGTCTTGATCTAGCCGCCGCTTTAATAAAACGAGCAATCCAATAATTTTTAGCTAACCCACAATTATACAGCGCCCCCAAGGCTGAAACCTGGACTCTAAGGGTGCTTGTAGCTAGCCCCATCTCGAGACCTTTCTGCAGGAACTCCAAGATCTTTGGAATATTAGCTTTCTGACTGATAACCGCTCCTGAGACCGAAAGGAATTTTCTCCAGATTCTTACATAAATATTTGTTGTGGAGTTTTTTCTGCTTTTTAATAGGGTATTAATAAGTCCCTCTGAAAAACCCTTTTTCCTTAGTAATGACCCTTCAAATCCCACGCCGTCAGATGTAAACTGGCCACTCGTGGATGGAAGATCGGACCCTGTGAGAGGAGGTCTGGGAGTTCTGGGAGAATCCACGGTTGAGAAATGGACATTTTCCTCAGCCAAGGAAACCACGGCCTCTTGGGCCAGAACGGCGCTATCAAAATTACATGGGCTTTGTCCTCCCGAATCTTCCTGAGGACTATCGGGATCAAGTTCAACAGGGGAAAGGCGTAGGCTATTTCGAAGTGCCAAGGAATCAGGAGAGCATCCACCGCCACCGGATTGTCTCTGGGGTTTAGGGAACAAAATCGACGACATTTTTTGTTTTCTTTGTTGGCGAAGAGGTCTATCTGTGGGTATCCCCAACGATGGGTGATCTGATCGAAGATGACCTGATTGAGCACCCAATCTCCTTGCCCGAGCTTTCTGCGACTTAGAAAGTCGGCTACAACGTTGTGTTTCCCTTTTA
Source organism: Ranitomeya variabilis (assembly GCF_051348905.1). Classification (NCBI taxonomy): domain Eukaryota; kingdom Metazoa; phylum Chordata; class Amphibia; order Anura; family Dendrobatidae; genus Ranitomeya; species Ranitomeya variabilis. Next base: position 658,655,607 of record NC_135234.1, read on the forward strand.
TGTGCAGTGATGTGAGTGACCGCAGATGATTCTCGGCTATCTGTAAGATACGACCCGATACCTCCATTAAGGACCTGGATCGGGTTCCCCCTTGGTGGTTAATGTAAGCTACTGTTACCTGATTGTCTGAGAATAGTCTGACGTGATGGTCCTGTAAGGATATAAGGAAATGTCTCAGAGCTCGTTCTACGGCTAACAACTCTTTGAGGTTAGATGACAAGTTCTGTTCGGAGGGTGACCAAACCCCCTGGACCCACATCTCGCCCATATGTGCCCCCCAACCCGTGGGACTAGCATCTGTGGTTAATACTCGCGATATGTGGTTTATCCAGGGAACCCCCTTACGCAGGTTTGGAGCGTGTAACCACCAACGTAAGGACTGAATAGTGGAATCCGACAAGGAAAGAGAACTATCCAAGTGACCCTCTAACAGACGAGTGTTGTACAGAACCTCCCACTGTAGGACCCTGGTGTGGTACTGGGCCCAACGTACTGCCGGGATACACGACGTGAGTGAGCCTAACAGTGACATTGCTCCCCTCAATGTTATTACCGGATTAGCAATCACTAAGAATCTGTCGTTGGATTTTTTCCAACTTAACGTCCGGTAGACGGCATTCTTGTAACCTCGAGTCCAATATGAGACCCAGGAATTCTTGAACCTCTAGAGGCTCCAACCGCGATTTTTTGAAATTGATTATCCACCCCAACCTTTGCAAGGCTGCAATTACTTTGTGTAGTTGGGACGTGCAGTGTGATTCAGAGTTTCCTATTATTAATAGGTCATCGAGATATGGAACTATGAGAATATCCTGCTCATGGAGATGCGCCATAACCTCCACCATTATTTTAGTGAACACCCGAGGGGCCACCGCGACACCAAAGGGGAGTGCCTTGTATTGGAAGTGTCTTATCGATTCCCCTAAGAGGACTGCAACTCTTAAATAACACTGGTGGTCTACGTGTATGGGGACGTGATAATATGCGTCTTTCAGATCTAAGACGACCATAAAACACCCGCCAAACAATAACTTTATTGCAGACTTGACCGACTCCATTTTAAATGACGGGATCCACAAAAACCTATTTAGGCCCTTAAGGTTTATAATTGTGCGAAAGGTATTATCTGGTTTCTTAATCAAGAAGAGGGGAGAATAGAATCCTTTACCCCTTTGTACTTCAGGAACCTCCACCAAAACGCCTTTCTGTTGGAGTTCCTGGACCTCAGTCTCTAATGCCAGCTGTTCTGTGGAGGAAGAACGCATTGGTGTTACTAGAAACCTGTCGACAGGAGTGAATTGAAAGTCAAACTTTAGTCCAGACTCAACAATGTTCAGGACCCACGGGCTATTGGAAATAATACGCCATGACGGATAGAAGGCTAGAAGCCTGCCTCCTACCCGGTCCGCCAGTCATTGTGGCTTCCTGTTGTCTCTAAAGGAATTAAACATGTAGCCTCTACCTTTCTTTTTATTGGCGTCATATCTGGATCTTTCTCTATTTGGTCTTGTTCGATCAAACCACCTCCTATTAGTGCCTCTTCTGTAAGTGGGCCTACCCAGGTAGGGAAACCGTTTCTTACTGTCTCCCGCTTTCTCTAATAATTCGTCCAGGACCGGACCGAATAAGTGCTCTCCCACGCACGGAATGTTGCATAATTTGGATCTGGCCTGCATGTCTCCTTGCCAACATTTCAGCCAGATTGCTCTACGGGCTGAATTAGAGAGCGCGGCCGACCTAGCCGCCAATTTAACTGAGTCCGCTGAAGCATCAGCAAGGTAAGCCGCAGCCCCCTGAATCATAGAGAGGGAGGATAATATTTCATCTCTCGGGGTTTTATTCTTCAGCTGACCCTCCAGGCTATCCAACCACACCATCATAGAGCGTGCCGTGCAGGTGGCAGCAATTGATGGTCTGAGAGCCCCTGCTGAAGTTTCCCAGGCTCCCTTGAGAAACACATCTGCTCTCCTGTCCAGTGGGTCCTTTAAAGTCCCCAGATCCTCAAACGGTAGAGAGGATTTTTTAGAAGCCTTGGCTACAGCAGCATCAAGCTTCGGGGCTTTATCCCACGTGGCCGATGCGGACTCTTCGAACGGATACTTCCGTTTAAAGGATGGAGGAAGAGAACCTTTTCTTTCCGGTTTTTTCCATTCTCTGGAAATTAGGGCGCTAACTTTCTCCACCACCGGAAAGCATCGGCGGGATTTACGGTCCAGACCTCTGAACATGACATCCTGCATGGATTTCTCTGGCGGCGTCTGCTCAATTCCAATTGTATTATTTACCGCTTTAACGAGGCGGTCTATGCGGTCAAAAGAAAAACAAGAATGTTCGTATTCAGAGCCCGAGGAGGATCCTGATGAGAGAGAGGCTTCCGACTTCAGATCTCCTAAGTCACTCTCGTGTGAACTTGGGGATCCAGGGTCTGTTATTTTAGACCCCCTATTATGAGATTGAGATCTTGTAGAGCTTCTAATCTCTTGTCTAACAATCTGTCTTAGACTAGAAGCGAAATCTGGTGTCTCTTCCGCTATTAGACGCTGGATACACGGACCACATAGTCTTTTAACGTACTCGTCAGGGAGAGGAATACCACATTCTGCACATTCCTTGTGTTTGGATTTAGAGGACCGCTTTTTTCCCTGATGTAAAAAAGGGAATAAGGAGGGACACCAATCACTAAGTGAACTTTCACGATGATCACTTACCCCTACAGTGTCCAAGTGGTACCGAAGATTGCGGGGGGACCCTCTCCACCGAAGCAATATCCATCCGGCTTGAGGACTTTCCGGCTTTAGCAGATTGATCAGCTCTACCTCCAGGACGACTACTGCCACTAGAACGTCGCTGGGTGTTCGCTGCAAGGGGCTTCTCCAGGGTTTGAGACTGTTGCTCAGAAGGCAACGGATCCTGCTCCTGAGACTCCATTGTAACAATGGATATGAAGCATGGAGCACCCATCACTGAATCCTTAAGTAGCCGGCCCCCTAAAGGTACCTCCCCCTAATGGGGGACAGCCGGCCAATCCCGGTGAACTGCCTGGTACAACAGAGCATGTGGGAGGCCCCTCCCCCCCCGGGACCCCCGCCAATGACACTCACATTGTCAGCCAGGAGGCCACGCCGTAACCACTAAACGAAAAAACGCCCCCCCCCCCCGCACTCTATCCAGGGAACCCGATGGGTGCCGCCATGTTTTTTACCGGTGCTACGCACTGCGCATGCGCCGGGTGTCATTACATGCTGCCGTACAAAGCCCCGCCCCCGCGTCACTTCTGGTGCGCCGCTTCCGGGACGCCGAACGCGGCGCTCGTGCCGCATAGAACGCTGGCGCCCGTGCCGCATAGAATGCTGGCGCCCGTGCCGCATAGAATGCTGGCGCCATCTACACCGCCGCAGCCACGCACTAGAGGGGAAGCGCTAGCGCTGCCGAATATCGGAGCCTGCAGCAAGGGCACCGCTTTATCCCGTGTCGCCGATGCGACATGCCGGCCAGGGGGACCACCACCAGAGGGAGCATCTAATCGGCGATCGTGGATCAGGAGGGCCTCCCACACAATACTTACCCGTACCAGGCGATGGGACACCACTCGAGACAGCGCTCCCCCTGAAGGCTGCTCCTGCCGTGCTGCTGCCTGCCCCCACAGCCCTCTGTGGTGCGGCACATCCAGCATCGCGAACTACACCGGGGAAGGGGCCATCCCGCCTCCAGGATCGGTGAGTCGGACCTGGGTCACTTTTTTCTTCACCTTCTTCCAAAGGCCTCTGCAAGGTCCCCTGTCAGGGACAGGAAACCAACTGATGCGGGAGAGAGGTGCCGCCCTTTTATCTCTGTAGGTTTCCTGTCCCTGAAGGGCGGATCCCCTCTCTCGTTAGTGCTGTCATGACGACTGAATAAAACAAGTGTTACATTTCTGCTAAAATGTTCCGTTTACGCCAAATTTGTAATTTTTGCAGTGGGAGAACATGTACCCTGTAAATTGGTAACGATATTTCTCCCACACAATATACTTTTCCCCATATATGGTCAAAACTGCTGTTTTGGCACATGACAGGGATCAGAAAGGCAAGAGCACCATCTGATTTTTTTTTTTTTTTTGAGCGCAAGTTTGTCTGGAATAGATTACAGATACTATGCTACGTTTGCAGAGCAATACATACAAGGCTTTTTTTTCCTGGAGAAGTGCAAATATGCAAGTTTAGTGCCCCATGTATTGTGCTTCTGGCAACATACACCCTGTAAATTGTTATTTGGGCTCTCCCCACTACAGTAATGCCAAACGTGGCTGCTTACTGCAGTTTAGGCACAGTGGGGCATTGGATTTACGAGTGCAGATTGCACTGGATTGCATTTGGGGTGTGGGAGACATGTTGCTTTTCCAGAGTCTTTGTTCTACCAGTAGCCCCTGTATTTCCATTGACAGATGTGAGTGGGGAATGTTTTGTGCAGGATAAATTTGTTTTTATTGGTTACAGTTGGGGTACATATTTTTTGATTGCTTCCTGAATATGGCCGTGATCACAGTGTTCTATGCTGAGCACTTATGTAAGTCAGGGTTTCCATGTAAATACGATTCAGACACCATCCCTCCCAATGGAACCACCCATCATAATGGCGCAGATGGAATCACAGTAGCATATGGCATCCACTGGGATATGGTAGCGAGACTTGGCTCCAGCTCCAATCCTATCGCAGCGCAGGTGCCTATGAGACAATGTAATTTCTCCATCTCCATTGCCTGTATGCCAATATATTGGGCCGCACTGGTATGACATCCGAGTCCTATGTTTCACATTTGTCTGGGAACTTCAACAAAATGTTCATTATGCAAATCCACTTTAAAGGTTGTTACCTGATGAATTTTTGGTAAGTGTATTTTTTGGTGTGTCAAGAAGTTAAAAATCTCTATAAATTCCATCCACTTTGCTGGAACTAAAAGCAACTTTTCAATATAAACAGTGTAAAGTGACCTGTGGCGAGTTTGAAATCCAGAATATGTCAATTTCTCTTGCAGGTACACCAAATAGTGTGTTGACTTCTTACAAATGACATTAGATGTGGAAAAGGCTCCCTCCCCCCCCCCACAAAAACTATGTTCCCATGACCATGGTGAGCAAGGGTGTGTAGACAGGGAGACCTCAGGCCTAGTTATGAGCACACGTGCCCACCACTTGATCAAGCAGGGGGTGCATGTTATACTCGATAAAGTAAGACCTGATAACGCAATGTGGCCGGCCAGTCACAGTAGTGCCTGTAGCCAACATGGCTACAGCATTACTGTGTATGGCCGATAATCACCACACGTTCATTGGCGGTCTAACATCCCAAGCAAGCAGGGTAGGGATTCTAGAATGGCGCTTCAGCGCCCATGAACCTCAATCGAAAATTGAGCATGCTTGCTTATCACTGCTCATGTCACCTGTCCCACTCACCTTAATGATCAGGACTAACCCTTTACTACACATGTTCCAGGGACTAACTGCAGTGAACAGGAGAGGTTAAGATAAGAGCTCATTCATACTTCTGCAAGCTGTATACGGAGTCAATTTTTCACCATGGACTGGTGTGCAGACGTTTGCTGCATACTACAATGAATGATCTCAACATACAGCAGATTTCCCATGCAATACAGTAGTATATTCTGCAGCAAACTCTGGTCAGCGAGTGAAAGGCTCAATGACAAGTGTAAAGATTGCAGAAAGCTGACATTTCTGCATAAAGATCCCATTTTATGAAGTCAGGACCTGTAGCAGGCCACATTACAGATCTGTCATGTGTTACTGCAGTGTAACGTGAGCACAAAATAGGCAAAAAGTTAGTTTTATTTAAAAAAAGCAGGCAGAAAACATTAGAAAAATTTAGGCTCTAGCACTACAAATTAGTCATCTGTTTAGAAACAAGTAAGGATATAAACTTCTGTAACAAATTAAATATTTAAATACATTAAGAAAAAAAAATACAAAAAAAAGGCTGTGATATTCACATCTGTAACTGTGTATGGTGCAAAAATAAGACCAAAACCTAAATGAGGATAAGCGTGGTATGATGTGTTAAAGCACCCCAAAAATATAAATAAAATACAACACTCCATTGTTTTAGTCCTTTCGGGAGGGAAAAAAAAAAAAAAAAAAAATTATATGCAGTGCGGAAAGAAGTTATACCATATAAATAGGGAATTCATTGAGTCCATTACTTCTGGTGAACACTGGAAGCAGATCACATTAAGTACTCCTGCTTTTCTTCCTCCGGGTCATTGTTCGTTTGTAAGGGCTTTTCTGCCTCCTCTTCCTCGGCTGGCTCGTTGGTCTGGTAGCTGCCCTTGTGTTTGTACAGGTAGAATGCAACCAGCGCCAGCACGATCAGCAGTGTCAGGACCACCGCGCAAATTACTCCTAGAAGGAAAACCGAGAGCAGCAGTGAATTTAGAGGGCCCCGCTTGTTAAAGGCTAGGTGTTCATTACTACAGAGTGGGGAAGAAAAAGCAAATACCATAGTTCTTATTTCATTTTTAACTGTCAGGCTACTTAGGACTTGTGTAAATTTAGTGCTTTAGAAATAGGACAGCAAGCTTCCAAGTTCCACTTGTATTAGGTGAGGGCCATAGTAATACATGCACATTTTTGATCCTATATAATTTAGGGTTCCTTAAGGGGGAATCTGTTAGATTTTAGCCACGTTATCCAAGAGCAGTATGATGTAGTGATAGATTGCCATTGTCAGGGTCTCGTACTATTCTGTAAACTGTCATTTTGACCATTACTTTTCTGCTGCAGATCTAGCAGTGTTTTGAATGCTGTGCCCTGTGTAACTCCAACACCGATTGGCAGCTGTCTGCACTGCATAGGCAGAAAGCCATCCGTGTTATACAAAGGGGAGGACTATATGGCACAAAAGACCTAGTGATACAAATCCGTTTTATCAGCAGATTTGAATACAGCCCATTAAGTGACACCTTTCTGGAGTCAGCCTCTACATCATGCTGCCCTCAGATTAAATAGCAAAAACTAAGGCTATGTGCACATGTTGCGGATTTGGTTGAGGATCTGCAGCGGATTTGGCCCTGCGGATCCGCAGCAGTTTTCCACGAGGTGTACAGTACCATGTAAACCTATGGAAAACCAAATCCGCAGTGCACATGCTGCGGAAAATACCACACAGAAACGGTTTAATTTTCTGCAGCATGTCAATTCTTTGAGCGGATTCCACAGTGTTTTACACCTATTCCATTATAGGAATCTGCAGGTGTAAAACCGCAGGTAAAACGCAGGGTGTTTTACCTGTGGATTCTGCAGAATCCACAACGTGTGCACATACCCTTAAAGGGAAAAACAAAAAAACAAACTTGCTGACAGTCTCTTTAAAGGCTGTGCACAGCTACATCGTAATGACTGAGTAAAGATATTGCCATGGGTTGAATAACCACTAGGGATGAGCGAATAGCTTCGGAAAACTCCTTGTCTGAATAGCTGCCTCGGGAACCCGGATGCCTGGAGCACTTCTGATAATCAGCTGTTCGGCTCCGCAGCTGCATGTGACAGTCAACACATGCATGGACAGCCTGTGTGTTGGGTTCTCCATGCAAGTGTTATGACTGACACACCTGTGACACATGGGAGACGCCGAAGGGCTGATCGGGAGCACTCCAGGTATCTGGGTTCCCAATGCAACTATTCGGATAAGGAGTTATCCAAAGCTATTCGCTCATCCCTAGTAACCACCCTTTTGGAGATTGAGTAAGCGACTCATCTCAGCGTGCTGGCATATAGCTAGGTTCTCTAAAGGCTGAGTCACACATAACGATATCGTTGCAACGTCACGCTTTTGGTGACGTAGCAACGATCCCGCTAACGATCTTGTTATGTGTGATAGCGACCAACGATCAGGCCCCTGCTGGGAGATCGTTGGGGAATGATCAGGAACATTTTTTGGTCGCTGATCACCCGCTGTCATCGCTGATCGGCGTGTGTGACGCCGATCCAGCGATGTGTTCACTTGTAACCAGGGTAAATATCGGGTTACTAAGCGCAGGTCTGCGCTTAGTAACCCGATATTTACCCTGGTTACCATTGTAAAAGTAAAAAAAAAAACAAAAAAAACATAAAACAGTACATACTCACATTCTGATGTCTGTCACGTCCCCTGCCGGCATCCACAGGGTTAAAACTGCTTTCAGCAGGAGCGCTGCTAATGCACGCGCTGCTGCCGAGAGCTTCCCTGCACTGAGTGTCAGCGCCGGCCGTAAAGCAGAGCACAGCGGTTCATTCAGTGCAGGGAAGCTCTCGGCAGCAGCGCGTGCATTAGTAGCGCTCTTGGCGAAAGCAGTTTTAACCCTGTGGATGCCGGCAGGGGACGTGACACATCAGAATGTGAGTATGTACTGTTTTTTTTTTTTTTTTTACTTTTACAATGGTAACCAGGGTAAATATCGGGTTACTAAGCGCGGCCCTGCACTTAGTAACCCGATGTTTACCCTGGTTACCCGGGTGCTGCAGGGGGACTTCGGCATCGTTGAAGACAGTTTCAACGATGCCGGAGTCGTTCCCCTGATCGTTGGTCGCTGGAGAGAGCTGTCTGTGTGACAGCTCCCCAGCGACCACACAACGACTTACCAACGATCACGGCCAGGTCGTATCGCTGGTAAGTCGTTTAGTGTGAATCCAGCTTAAGCCATCCATTGATCCTGATAATGAAGGTATACAGAGATACAGTCCCTTTAGTTCTCTTCACAGGGTCAAGGGAGGATTTTTTTTTTTTTTTTTTTTTTTTTTAAACCCTACATTGTCATCTCCTGTCCAGTGGAGGAAGCATATGGGCTTACAAACAGGACAGCATGGAATCACAGGTGACTGAGGTAAAGACATTTCCACCACAAATTGTAAACCAGTTTAACCTCACAGAAGGGATCAGCTGCAATCCCATCCTCAGGTCCTCCCTCCCAGGAGCTGTGGTATGATCAGACAGCACACATTTATAAGATTCTCAGCACAAGAATTTTGATTTTTGAACACATTTAATGTGGAATTTCCTTTTCTTTCAAAAGCTATTGTTTTAAGATGAATTTTGTTTGTGGGAAAATACAAATATAACTACCGGTAGGTCCATCTTATTCTAGTAGTGGAAAACAAAGTATCACATTACCTGCAATCACAGCTTTATCAGCCTTGTCTGTGTCAGCCGGAGAGCTTGTGGTATCATTTATGAATGGAAAAGTTTGTGCTAAGTAGAAACAAAAATAATAAAATAAAAGTTAAGTTAGAAAACTAGGTTACACATAAGAAGCAGATCAGCTACATTACAAAGATCAGAAACTTTCTTGTGGGTTTGTGTTTGTCAATACTCAAGGCAAACAAAAACACAAGTTGTACGTAATGAATCATTTGTTCGAGCCTCCCAACATGTACAATATTTAGCACCAAGGTACCAATGGACCTGCCAACATCAAACACTTGTGGGCAATCTGCATGTGTAAAAGGTCTCCAATTCTCCACCTTTGGTGATTTGCATAAATGCATACAATCCCCACAATAATCCCAGGGTTGTATCACTGTCTGCATGGTGTCATTTTGATTAATGCTGCAAAAAAAAACCAAAAAAAAAAACCACCACAATACATTCAAGGACAATCTGGTCTGTAGTCATGCCTCCTCCAGTCGAAGGTGTAGTTTGTATTGAGGATATCTTACAGATTTATATTTTTCAAAAAATGAATTTACTGTAACTTACTTTCAGAAGTCACTGTGGTTAGAAGCCCCATAATTAGATGTACTAGACTTCCTCCAATAGTTATATACGGTAGTTAATCCTAAAATGAGGAAAAAATAAAAAATAAATAAATAAAATAAATCATCAACTGTAAAATTCAAGATTGTTTCACTTTGGATTTTTACAACACAATGTGCAAATGCTAAAGTCACAGGAGGTGAACGAGTTGATTTCAGGACTGGAGGCAGAGTTTACAGTCATCTTACAGATTCCCTGTCTCCTGGCATTTAGAAGGCGCACCAATCATCTACATCCAAGTTAATCAGCACCAATCCTGACGTTTACATAGAACTTTTCAACCTCACCTTATTAAGGTTAATGGGTGGGGTTTACAAAAAAAATCTGGGCCATCAATGTTGATTTCCAGTTAGGAGTTTGCTCAGACATTAGTTATTGGCATAACTCACTGGTCAAGATCACATTAATGATCTGTGAATTGACGACAGTCAAATTTGTGCCCATATAGTCATGCTTAGCTGACGGTCAGTCGGACATCGATAGAAAAAAGCATTCCTGCAGGTAGCTGCTCATCATTTGTGTTTATGAAGACAGAATGAGTGAGAATGTAGCAGTATTCAGTAGGGGGCATAACGGTTTACAAGGTGATTAAACATTAGATCAATACTAGCCAAACCCAGTTTGTTACATGAGTTTTTTTTTTTTTTTATTTAACTTGGTCCATGAAGTTCAAGCTTTCTTCACTAATCATTAATTTCTCAAAGCAGAAATGTCAGATGTCGCAATACAAACTGCATAAGTTACAGAAGGAAGTCCCCAAAACTCAACTTAAGCTACTTGCACAGTAAGGGTGTGTGTCCACGGTCAGTAAACGCTGCTTGTTTGACGCTGCGCAGAGCTGCAGCGTCAAACACGCAGCATCCAGATGTTCCAGCATAGTGGAGGGGATTTTATGAAATCCCGTGTCCACTATGCATGGAAACACGCACGCGGCGGCCCTGCGACTACGGACATGCTGCGCGTCTTTTCAGATCGCAGCATGTCCGTACACCTTGCGGGGACGCAGCGTCCCCACAAGGCATAACACAGGGCCCTATGGGAGGGGGGCGATGATCCCGGATGTGTACAGTTAACACATCCGGCATCATCGCGTCCCAGAAGGGGGCGGGGCTTCGCCGCTCCGGCGATACCGCCGGCCATCCTGAACGTGGACACGCAGCCTTAAACTTGTCAGAAAGGTTTAACACAAAAAAAAACCTAATTTTCCCTTCATTGACAGCCATCACTATTGAAGAGCAGGCGGTGCCCAGATTAACCCCCTTGCTCTACATGTGTGCTGACTACAGGAGCGCACCCCTTCCTTGCCTATAGAAGTGTAGCAAGCCGCTGTCCCAGAGGAATTTTCCAAGTGTGCACTCCAGCCCCCTGATTAATACCAGAACACTTCCCCCTGAAAAACTAAGCTAGTGATAACATTACAGTGAGGATTTTAAGGGTATGTGTCCACGTTCAGGATTGCATCAGGATTTGGTCAGGAGTTTACATCAGTATTTGTAAGCCAAAACCAGGAGTGGGTGATAAATGCAGAAGTGGTGCACTGCATATGTTTCTGTTATACTTTTCCTCTAATTGTTACACTCCTGGTTTTGGCTTACAAATACTGATGGAAAATCCTGACCAAATCCTGATGCAATCCTGAAAGTGGACACATACCCTTAGAGGGGCCAAGTTCCCTAGATGACTTTGCAAGAATTTTCAGGGAGGGATGACAGACTCCCTTAAATATATTCTGATCATTTACAAATCCAGACTGGTTGCTCAATCTTAAGAAGAACTGTAGCTAGGATCCAAGGGGTAAAGTTTTTCCTTGCTGAGAGTGACAAGCCAAGCCTGGCATGCCAATGTGAGGAGACTTCTAGCAAGAACTCCATTCATAAGACCCTCTTAATATCAGGCTGGTGACCTTTCAAGACAGACAGGGGCTGTCAATTTACACCAGCTTTAAGTTCTATGAAGTGTACATCTCCCTTTCACTTGATGTTGCCAGATTTCACAGTAAAAGATAGATCAGACCATGCAGCTTAATATGAAGACCCTCAATTATGGCTGGACCGTACATAACAAGCACATTCCACCTTTTGTGTCTCCCTACTTCCTTGGAGTATGTTCCCTCAATACAAAGCACTGCTATTCCTGACTTATCGTACAATACAAGCACAGTGGATGGGATTTATAGAAATCCCATGACCACGGTGTTCTATTTGACGCCGTATAAACTCACCTGCGGCGTGGGTTTACAAGCTGCAGCATGTCCATTTCTGTGGTGCATAAAGCTACTCTCTGCAACAGAAGTTTCCACAGTATACAATATTGATGTGGTAAATCCACATTGTTCTGGGAACACACGTGGATTTACCTGTGTGATTCGAAAGCAGCGAAAATATACAACGCCCAGAGCACTGCTATGTCCTGATCATGGGAACATAGCCTTACAGATTGTAAGCAGGGCCATCACTCCTCTTGTAACTGTTGCATGAATCATCATCATGTCCTCAGGCAAAGGGGCACAAGATGCTGACAGACACCACCTTTAATCTATGTGTGCATGATACATGTCCCATATTACATGAAATGTTGAAATGCAAGTCACTTGGTACTGAACTTACAGTATGACTTGACCAATTGTATACCTATACAGTGGCATATTGTAGGAGGTATATAGTGGGGGAAGTAGTGAAGAGTCTCCTCTGCTCACTTTCATACAACCTATTGGCTCCTTATAGGACACTCAGACAGTGCAGATACCCAGAGTCAGTAAGCAGGTGTACTATTCAAGCCAAACCATAGTAAAAAGCTTGCACTCATCTTCAGTGTTCGTAAAAGACTTCAAATTTCTTATTACTTCATTGAATGTTTATATTCAGTAGATAATGCAAACCATAGTATATCCACAATATCAACGCATTTCACCCCTATGTATATAGCACGTTTTTAGTCGTGGAATGAACAACTTTAATATGAGAAATCCTCGAGGTGTTATCCAATTATGGGTGGATCGTAACCGGTTTTCACAAGAGCCAGAACAATCTCACTTGTATGACACGTATTCAATATTATGCCAACACTTCTTATCAAATGAAACATGATTGTTTTGAAGCAGATACCAGTTTTACGGCATTGTTAGTACTGTGTATTGATTAGACAAAAGAAAAAAAAATATGTATAACTAGTGTATTTTTCCCCAGGATGATGCAGCTGTGGCGGGCTGTGCTCCAGGGCAGTGGCTCTATGCTCCGTGGGGGCTCAGCCGGCATTTCTTCAAAGGTCGGAGACCCCCGTTCATCCGTTAATGCCATGTTGCGGTGGCCTCCGGGAACATGGCTGCCAGATACTCAGATTCAAATCTCGGCAACCAGATCTTGTTGCCGAGATCTGAATCTGAGCATGTGCTGACCCCGGCCCAGCGTCCATGTTCCCGGAGGCCACCACAACATGGCAGGGGCCTACGGGCTTTGCCGAAATGGTAAATCAATGGGGTTAAAAAATAGCTGTGCAGAAAAAGCAGTGCGGAATTGCTGTGGATTTGACAGTAGTGCATGTCACTTCTTTTGTGCGCATCTGCAGCGTTTCCTCACCCCTCCATGTTAAAAATCCGCATCAATTCTGCATAAAAACCGTGGCTGCGGATTCTGCCAGGAGATGCGGATTTTGTGCAGAAAATTCTGCACCTCTTTTCTTACGTGTGCACATACCCTCACACGGTCTCTGAAGGATCCACCATTACCTCATCCCCTGTAATGGAGCAGGTAACTGCCCAGGAGATGTGGTATGCTCCTTACATGGTCAGACACAATTTTTAAAATGAACTTTTGTTTGTGGGAAAACCCCTTCCCGACATGTGACGGTATAGTACGTCACATGTCGGGACCCCCGCTTTGATGTGCGCTCCGGCGGTGAGCGCACATCAAAGTCGCGACATGTCAGCTGTTTTTTACAGCTAACATGTGCGCGCAATAGCGGCGGGTGAAATCGCGATCACCCGCCGCTATTAACTAGTTAAATGCCGCTGTCAAACGCAGACAGCGGCATTTAACTACCGCATCCGGCCGTGCGGCCGGATATGAGCGCATCGCCGACCCCCGTCACATGATCGGGGGTCGGCGATGCTTGTACATTGTAACCATAGAGGTCCTGGAGACCTCTATGGTTACTGATCGCCGGTGGCTGTGAGCGCCACCCTGTGGTCGGCGCTCACAGCACACCTGCATTTTAGCTACATAACAGCGATCTGATGATCGCTGCTATGTAGCAGAGCCGATCGGGCTGTGCCTGCTTCTAGCCTCCCATGGAGGCTATAGAAGCATGGTAAAAGTTAAAAAAAAAAAAAAGTAAAAAAAAAATGTGAAAAAAATAAAAAAAAATATAAAAGTTTAAATCACCCCCCTTTCGCCCCAATCAAAATAAATCAATAAAAAAAAACCCCAACCTACACATATTTGGTATCGCCGCGTTCAGAATCGCCCGATCTATCAATAAAAAAAAAAGCATTAACCTGATTGCTAAACGGCGTAATGAGAAAAAAAAAATCGAAACGCCAGATTTACGTTTTTTTGGTCGCCACGACATTGCATTAAAATGCAATAACGGGCGATCAAAAGAACGTATCTGCACCAAAATGCTATCATTAAAAATGACAGCTCGGCACGCAAAAAATAAGCCCTCACCTGACCCCAGATCACGAAAAATGGCGCAATTTTGTTTTGTTTTTTGCAAAGTTTGGAATTTTTTTTCACCACTTAGGTGAAAAATAACCTAGTCATGTTAGGCGTCTATGAACTCGTACTGACCTGGAGAATCATAATGGCAGGTTAGTTTTAGCATTTAGTGAACCTAGCAAAATAGGCAAGCAAAAAACAAGTGTGGGATTGCACTTTTTTTGCAATTTCACTGCACTTGGAATTTTTTTCCCGTTTTCTAGTACACGACATGGTAAAACCAATGATGTCGTTCAAAAGTACAACTCGTCCCGCAAAAAATAAGCCCTCACATGGCCAAATTGATGGAAAAATAAGAAAGTTATGGCTCTGGGAAGGAGGGGAGCGAAAAACGAAAACAGCTCCGGGGGTGAAGGGGTTAATGTGACCGGCTTCCTCTGCCTGTAGACATGTCACATCTGCCACCGGGATCAGCCGAATGATTCACTGCACGGAATTTGCGCAGGCGCAGTAAATCAGACCGCCGCCATCATTGTGCAGATAGCGGCGGTCACATTAAAACTGCGCATGCGCTCCACCTGTACAAAGATGGCTGAAGTCAGTGAATCATTCGACTGATCCCGGTGGCAGTGTGTTCACGACAGTGTTCAGCTGGTGGTACCGCGCAAGAGGCTGCATACGGCGTATAGTGTGGTGCATACGGCGTATACAGCGTGTGTTGCAACGGTGTTCCACTGGTGGTCCGCGCAAGAGGCTGGTACCACCAGCAGTTCCCATATTAAGACACCCATCACTTGGGTGTCCCAATATGGTGGTCGGTGAACTTCCACCGCTTGGAATTCTGGGATCCAGACGGAACAGGATGAGATAGAGATAGTATAGATATAGATAGAGATAGATATAGATATAGATATAGATATAAAGCTACACCTACCGATTTAGCACTACTATAATGCAGCAGTTTTCTAGGTAATTTCCTAGAATGCAGGATTGTATAACTCACCCCAGTAAATGAGCGCACAGCACTATGGGAATGGGCTCTGGGGAGCAGAGTCTAGTTATAAGCACAAGTCATGTGACCCTGAAGGTGCGCATCCCACCTAAGACCACCTTACAGAGGCAGTGCCTGCCTAAGCGACCAATCAGATCACAGTTCTCATAGAACTAAAGAAAAACCGACTATAAGAGTAGCACTAGCATTGGCTGCAGTGCATAGTCCCAGAAAGAGCCCCCGTAGTATTTTGCCCCACGCAGGCCTATGTAGAGATTGGTGGCTCTTGCCCACGGTCCTGCAGTCCCGGATATATGTACATTATACATACAGATACACTGCGCCACCTTCACTCAGGATCCTACGAGCGTCTGTCACCTCCGAGCAGCCGGTCCGCCGCCCACCTGGTCAGGAGCAGAAGAAAGCGATGCGGAAGCTTCCCGCCACTACTCACCTGTAATGTCCACCCCGGCTCCCGGCACCGAGCAGCTGCTAATGAGGACAGGTGCAGAGCTGCGCTATATCCCGCCACACCCAGCGCCGCCCAGTAACCCTTCATTGTCTGCGCCTGCCGGTCCATTACATCACCCGTAGTGTCCCGCAGGGAGTGCGCTGAGCCCGGTGCACGGGGAAACACTGACGTGTATACAGATAATATACTACCGATACACACGGAGCTCGGCTGTGTTCACACGTTGCTTTTTTGCTGCGCTTGCAGGCAAGAGCGCCACTTTTTCTGCCCTTTTTTATTTTTGTAATACTGGACAAAGGCCTGTACTGTACATTATGGCATACGTGTCACCCGTGCCATGCCCACTGGACGAAAGCCTGTACATTATGGCATACGTGTCACCCGTGTCATGCCCACTGGACGAAAGCCTGTACATTATGGCATACGTGTCACCCGTGTCATGCCCACTGGACGAAAGCCTGTACATTATGGCATACGTGTCACCCGTGCCATGCCCACTGGACAAAAGCCTGTACATTATGGCATACGTGTCACCCGTGCCATGCCCACTGGACGAAGGCCTGTACATTATGGCATACGTGTGGCGCATGCCACAGCTTGCAGCGTTTTTATGCCAGTCTGTGGCGTAAATGCATTAATATGTCAGTTAACAGTGTTTTATCAGCAAGAAGCAATCGAATCTATGGATCTGTAAAAATGATGTTGGCAGCACAATGAAATGGCATCAGGGTGCAGTCCGTGATTAGCATGGTAATGGCGACGGGTACATGTCCACTTTCAGGATGGCCGGCGGTTTGGACGGAGCGGCAAACTTGCTCCGCCCAATGCTCTGCCCCCTTCTGGAGACGCGATGATGCCTGATGTGTTCATTGCTCACATCCGGCATCATCGCACCCCGCACATAGGGTCCTGTGATTTACCTTGCGGCGGCGCAGCGTCGCCGCAAGGTAAACGGACACGCTGCGATCTTAAAAGACGAGCCACATGTCCGGAATCGCAGGGCCGCCGGGTGCATGTTACCACGCATAGTGGAGACGGGATTTCATAAAATCCCCTCCACTATGCTGTAACATCTGGACGCTGCGTGTTTGACGCTGCGGCACTGCGCAGCGTCAAACACGCAGCGTTTCCTGAACGTGGAAACATACCCTAAGAAGAGCTTTACAATTTGTTTTTTCATACATGAAAATCACTGATGCTAAAAACTGACATGTTTCCACGGTCAGGAAACGCTGCGTGTTTGACGTTACTTACAGCCACAGCGTCCAGATGTTCCTGCATAGTGGAGGGGATTTCATGAAATCCCGTCTCCACTATACACTAAAAGACGCAGGCGGCAGACCCACTTAAACGGACATCGTCTTTCCAGAATGTCTGTTTCCAGCATGTCTGTTTACAGTGCGACGACGCTCCGTCGCCGCACCTTAAAATTCCCATAGATAATCATGGCCACACAAGGCCCATTCATACAAATAAATAGACACTACAAATAATATGTGGGAAAAATGGCCGTGTCTTTTATTTTTGAGTTACTCAAAATTCCATCACAAACATATTGATCTTAAAATTTAACTCATATAATAACCATAAGTTTAAACCTTTATAAAACCAATCCACCCGTAAGGGCGATTTTCCTCACAAAATAAAGATGACACGACAAGGGGAGGAGGTGCCGAATAAAGGGAGGGAGGGTGGGATCTTCAGTTTCTTCACTTTCACCGACGTCTGAGGTGAAAATTCAAACTCCAGGGCTTTTATATTGTTGGAAAAAAACCGCCAAAGCCCAGATTGACCAATAGGAAGCTCTTATTTGAGCGCCTGAATTTCATTAAAAACCAGATTAAACCGCTTCTGGCGAGAAAACACCAAAGCTTACCTCAAATACCACAGTAACCAACCATAACATTAAAACTGACTCCCAATTTTCCTTCAGGGCCTGTGAGGCCATGAGACCCCCCCTATAATTTTGCTATTATTGACGGGGGAGGGCTAACATGGCCACACAAGGCCCATTCATACAAATAAATAGACACTACAAATAATATGTGGGAAAAATGGCCGTGTCTTTTATTTTTGAGTTACTCAAAATTCCATCACAAACATATTGATCTTAAAATTTAACTCATATAATAACCATAAGTTTAAACCTTTATAAAACCAATCCACCCGTAAGGGCGATTTTCCACATGCCAGGGTTCAAGGAAACCTGGCCCTTCCACTAGCACACAGCCATTTCTCCACCATTGTTTGAAGGTTTAAGTTGAAAATATCTAAACCTATTTCTGACAAATGAACTAAATCACGCCTGTAAAGGCCCGGCAAAAAACCTTCCAAGTCCTCATGCCTAAAAGAGAAGCTATTAATCATGGGAAGGAATTTTGACATTGTTCGGTTAACCCTTTTCCGAATCTTCTCTATAAACGAAAGTTCAACACTGTTCCATAGCAACCTCGGAATGATCTCCGAAAAAACAAAAGTAGAACAAGGAGAAAACTGTTTGAAAAATATGAAATCTGATCTAAACAAAGCTAATAAATCCAACGTTTTGCTTTTCCCGAGATCATTTCCTCCTAAATGGAAGATTACCAGGTCCGGGGAAGGAAACCTAGAAAAACATTTTTTAAACTCCACTGGAAGATCGTACTAGGACATCCCTCTTAAGCTGTGCCAAAAAATTTGAACAAAATCATGACTAAAAGAAAGATTCTCAGAATAAAAACGTAGTCTAGCTCTCTTCTGAGCCCAAAAAACATATGAGTCTCCAAGGATCCATACAGTCTTGTAACCTGAAAGTAAAATCAAATTTAGTTATCATATAAATCATGTCTCACATATAATTTGAATCTACCCGATTCCCATCTTCCCAGCCGCATAATCTGAGAGTCTTGTAGGCCAGCTCTAGCCGCCTCTGTTGCCGCTCCTATGCGAAAAGAGTGAGAAGTAAATCTTAAATGATCTTTTTTTAATATTTGCAAGCATTTTTTAAAAACTGCATTAAACTGGAAAACGGTTGCGGGGCTTCCGTCCGAATGAACAAACAATGGTCCTGCCATAATAGGCCTAACACTCAACCATTTTTTAATACTCATCACTGGACAAAATTCTTTACCCGGTAAGGCATCAATTTTCAACCTAACACCCCTGCCGGATTGGTCTGTCTTGGATCTTCTTACAAAAAGAAATAGGTGAGAATCCAAAACAGAAACATCAGAAACCATTAAACCCGATAAATTATCTTTCTTAACTGATACCAGTTCCCCGACTCTTAAAGCTCCAAAAAACGCTAAAGAAAATGCTGCTGAAAACAACGATGCCTCAAAGGAATTAATACAAACGCTCTGAAGGGATACACAAAGATCCCCTAAGAGCGGAAGGGAAATCGGGCGTCTAGTATCTGGTTTAAAATTGGTTCGTCTAAACCCCTTCAAAAACTGTTTAATAGGGAACGTACCTGTTAGCGGAGTTTTACCAAACAATTTAAAAAAGAAAGATACCCCAGCCAAGGATTTTGCAACTGCAGAATAAGATAACCCTTTTTTGCAAAGAAATTCAGCAAATCGCAAACCGGAAATGGGACTGGAGAGGCTATAATCAAAATTATTCGAATTGCAAAAATTAATCCATTGCTGCCATGCGGCTGAATAGTCAGCCCATGATCTTGATGATAACGAATTTTCAATAAAATGCGGAATTAACTCAAAACCATGTCCCAAAGCTCCTGTGGGCAAGGCGTCGGGTCCATATCTGCTGTGGGTACCTGTTGGTAAAAAATTTCCCACTGTTGATGGCACAGAGAATCCGATATTGATTCTAAACTATTCTTACCCAATTTGGCTTTCAACCATATATTTAAATTAAGACATAACAGCACTAACTGCCTCAGAATTTTCATGGCCCAGGGGTTTTTTGAAGTAAGTGTATTAATCCCGAATAAAACGCCTTTGTTGTTTGACAAAATTATGATCCTATTATCTCTCATTAAATGACCCCACAAATAGAGACCTGAAAAAATAGAAAATAGTTCCAAAACCATAGTATTACCAGTCAAATTGCTATGAATCCAAGAATCTGGCCATCTGTGAGACACCCAATGAGAAGAAAAAAGGATACCAAAACCCGTATCAGGATCGCAAGAAAAAGCAAAATTGAGAGTATCAGCCAAAACAAAATCCGATTGCCAACAAGATTTACCGTTGTAATTCGACAAAAATGCACGCCAAATTTTGGCATCTTCTCTCAAATCTGACGTGACTCTGATATGCGAATTAGGAGAAGAAATTCCTATAGTAGAGTTATAAAGACGCCTAGAGAAAACTCTTCCCATCGGGATCACACGAAGAGCAAAGTTTAGCAGGCCCAGCAATGATTGCATGTCTTTCAAAATTACCTTTTCTTTGGTCAAAAATTTGTCCAAAGAATTCATCAATTTGATAATCTTATCCTCAGGAAGTCTACATTCCATCTCAACTGAATCGAGTGTAATACCCAAAAAATCGATCACATTTGTAGGTAAGCAGGTCTTGTCGATCGCTAATGGAACCCCAAACTTTTTACACATGGCTATGAAGCAATTCAATGCATCCAGACAAGCATTCGATGAAGCAGGACCGATAAACAAGAAATCATCCAGGTAGTGTAGAATTCCAGCGTCCTGCAAGCTGTATTCAACTACCCAGTGGAGAAAAGAAGAAAAACTCTCAAAATAATAGCAGGAAAGGGAAAAACCCATGGGTAAACACATATCGAAGAAAAATTGGTTATCGAATTGAAAACCCAGGGAATTGAACCCTAATGGATGCACAGGGAGCAACCGAAATGCAGACTTAATGTCGGATTTTGCCATCAGTGACAACCTGCCAAATTTTTTAAGAAGATCTACTGCCGAGTCGAAAGAAGAATAAGAAACAGAACATAGGGATTTATCCACTTCATCATTCAGTGATGAACCAGGAGGATAAGATAAATGATGAATCATGTGAAAACTCCCCGATTCTTTCTTTGGTACAATCCCTAAGGGAGAAATCCGAAAATTCTCAAATGGGGGGGAAGAAAAGGGGCCCGCTATTCTACCCAAACCCAATTCCTCCAAAATCTTTTTTCTAGCAACTTCGTGTTGCGAATAGAGAGATGCCAGATTTTTTACCAACACGCAACCCGGGCCTTTAAATTGAGGGACCTCAAAGCCGTAACAGAAACCATTAAATAATAAATTACTGATCGTTTTGTTTGGGTAAATGTTTAGCCACCATAGCATTTCTGATAGTCTCACCGGGGTCTGCGCCTTTTGACATTGTATCCCTAGAAGCTGTTTGGGGAATTTGTTTCCGGAAACACTTGGAACCAGGGTGTTGGTTCCCACAAAAGGAGCACTCGTGCCGAAACCTGCACGAGTTGCCCCATTTGCATGTGGAATCATTGAATGCAAAACAGACCCCTTTTTTTGGAAAACTAGCATTTGGTTGTTTATTAGGGTATTGTCTTTGTGGAAGCATCAGGTTAATCCACAAACCTACGTCCTTTACACCCCAAGAAATATTGGGGTGTACTGCTAATTTTTGTCTGAACGCTTCATCATAATGGAACCAGGCAAGGCCTCCAAAATTGCGGAAGGCCTCCAAAATGATGTCTATGTGCTGAAAGAGCTTGCTACATAAATTGGGATACTTCTCCCCTAAAACCGCTGCGTAAATACAAAACGCCTGAAGCCAGTTATTGAAGGACTTCAATGGGCCACGTTTAGTATCATCTTCAGTTTTTAAGTCCTTATCGGACCTAAATGAATGCTCTTTCCGAGGGAGTAAAGAAAATAAATCAACATAGCTGTTATTCCAAATGAGCTCTTTAACCGCAGAGCTCAAATGGAATCCAAGGGGGGTAATTTCACATGTCAGAGCCTCCTTGTATGGGTTCTGATGTATAGGGATAACCTCATGGTTAATGGGTGGCAAAGTACTAGCAGAATTACTAAAAGAATCCCCTAAAGACTCTGCCAGCACACTCTTAATTAAATCCCTAAGCTGGTTAGGATGCACAGACAGGGGCATAACATTCATCTCACCCCTTCTGGACGATCCTCCTCTCTGCAACCGGTCCTCTGAACAGCCTGCGCTCAAGCCTTGTACAGAAGGCGAACGCAGCTGGGATTCATCTGGAGCTGTGGATGCTGGTTCTTCTTCCGGATCTTCTGTTTGAATGCAGGTCGACGTCGCAGCCTGTTTCAAAGAAGGAGGAGAGGCTGGCAGCGCCGCTGACACCCTATAAGATGAAGCCGCTGCAGCGCTTTTACGGCTGTTAGCGGGAGGGCGTCTCCTGGCGTTTTGCTGTGATGGCGCCGCCTTCTCCTGGCGCTGTGAATCCCGAACCGGACTCCGGGATTTGCTAGCAGCTGGGCGGCGTGACCTCTTACGAATATCCGGTGCGCTGTCACTGTGACATGGAGACGGAAGGGGCGGCGATAAGGTCCTCTGCGGCGTCTTCCTTCTGGAGCGGTTAGCTGAAATCACCGCTGGGCTCATTTCAATTACCGGAGGCTGTAACTGAGAGCTCGGTAACGGGGAACTTGCGCTGACACTCTGAGGAGCAGGTAAGGGATTGAAAGCTAAACAGCTTTTCAGCCATTCAGCTCCGTCTTCTCTGTTGGCTCGTGACAGAAGCTGTTGTAAAAGATCCTCCATGCTGTATCTTCAGTTTCTTCACTTTCACCGACGTCTGAGGTGAAAATTCAAACTCCAGGGCTTTTATATTGTTGGAAAAAAACCGCCAAAGCCCAGATTGACCAATAGGAAGCTCTTATTTGAGCGCCTGAATTTCATTAAAAACCAGATTAAACCGCTTCTGGCGAGAAAACACCAAAGCTTACCTCAAATACCACAGTAACCAACCATAACATTAAAACTGACTCCCAATTTTCCTTCAGGGCCTGTGAGGCCATGAGACCCCCCCTATAATTTTGCTATTATTGACGGGGGAGGGCTAACATTAGATGCGGTAAACCCATATCTAATGATTAGTCACATGCGTAGTAACTGTGTAAACGCAGCTTACTACGCATGTCTACTAATTTAAGGTCATACCTGTCACCGCTGGAAGTCCGCATCCACTGCAGTTCTCGCGATAACAGCATACCGCGAGAACTGCCGTGCACATGACCAGGGGTTATCTCCGGTCACCCTAGGTTGGTTCTCACGGTCAGCTGACCGCGAGAGCTAGAGTAGGTGATCGCCAGAGAGTTATCTCCGGTGGTCATCTACAAGCTCGGCTATGTCTCGATGTCAGGCATCCAGATGTAGCAGAGCTGGACTCGTCGTGGGACACTCGTGTTATTAAGGACTGCGTTGGACCAGAGAGTATACTGTTGTTTTATTTTTTTTTCAGAAGATTGATGGCTTCGCTTGAATTACCAGTGTAATAAAGATGGCAAAACTGTGTGGTGTTTTATTTCATTAAAATTCTTTATTCTGCATGCGTGTGTTTTATTAACCCTTTACCAACTATAGGATAAGTAATAGTAGGAGTCTTATTGACGCCTCTCCATTACTAAGCCGGCTTAATGTCACCTTACAAAGGTGATATTAAGCCATTATTACCCCATATGCCACCACTACAGGACAGTGGGAAGAATCATAGAATGGCAGAGTGGGAAGGAACCTCCTGCTCAAAGCAGGATTCACTAAATCATCCCAGACATGTCTGACCTGACTCTGAAGACTTCCATTGAAAGAGAACTCACCACCTCTTGTGGCAGCTTGTTCCACTCATTGATCACCCTAACTGTCATTAAGTTTTTTCTAATATCTAGTCTGTATCTTCTCACATTCTTTTTCATCCCATTTCTTCTAGTCTTTCCTTGTGCAAATGAAAAAAAAGATGATCCTTCTACAATGTGACAGCCCTTGAGATATTTGTAGACAGCTATTAACTCTCCTCTCAGTCTTCTTTTTTGCAAGCTAAACATTCCCAAATCCTGTAAACGTTCCTCATAAGACATGGTTTGCAGACCGGTCACCATTCTGGTCGCTCTTCTCTGAACTTGCTCCAGTTTGTTGATGTCTTTTTTAAAATGTGGTGCCCAAAACTGGACACTATTCCAGGTGAGGTCTGACCAAAGAGAAGTAGAAGGCAATAATGACTTTCTGTGATCTAGGCTGTATGCTTCTGTTAATACATCCCAGAACTGTATTTGCCTTTTTTGCTGCTGCATCACACTGTTGACTCATGTTCAGTCTGTGATCTATTACTATACCCGTCTTTTTCACATGTGCTGTTGCTTAGCCCTATTCCTCCCATTCTATATATGCTTTATTCATTTTTATTGCCCAGATGTAGTACTTTGCATTTTTCCCTGTTAAAAATCATTCTGTTAGTTGCTGCCCACTGCTCCAGTTTATTTATATCTTTTTGAATCCTCTCTCGCTGTTCTCTAATATTAGCTATCCCTTCTAGCTTTGTGTCATCAGCAAATTTAATCAGTTTACCTGCAATTCCTTCATCTAAATCATTGATAAAGATGTTGAACAATACAGGGCCCAGGACAGAACCCTGTGGTACCCCGCTTGAGACATTCTTCCAACTGGATGTGCAGCCATTTACAACCAAACTTTGGGTCCGATCACTAAGCCAGTTATGAATCCACCTAACAGTTGCCTTGTCCATTCCATACTTAGTCATTTTTTCAATAAGGATTGTGTGAGATACTTTGTCAAATGCTTTGCTGAAGTCAAGATATACTATATCTACAGCATCTACAGCATTTCCCTGATTCACTCAGTCAGTGATTCTGTCATAGAAGGAAATTAAGTTAGTCTGACATGACATATTAGTTACAAACCCATGCTGACTCTGTTTAATCACTTCATTCTTACCCAGGTACTTACATACATGTTGTTTAATAATTTGTTCAAAGATCTTTCCTGGTATAGACGTCAGACTCACCGGCCTATAGTTCCCTGGGTCTACCTTCTTCCCCTTTTTGAAGATAGGAACAACATTTGCTCTTCTCCAGTCTACTGGGACTTCTGTTCTCCAAGAATTTTCAAAGATTATGGAGAGTGGTTCAAAATTATCTTCTATCTCCTTCAGTACTCATCTGGACCTGGAGACTTGAATTCATTTTATAGATATCTGTTTATAGATATCCTGGATTCTTCTATTCCCTTAATAGGACAGTGAAAATCAGTTGATGTTACATGCAAAATAGGAATTTAAAAGTTCGGCCTTCTCAACATCCTTTTTTCCTATTTCATCATTTCCATCCTGTAAAAATCCTATAGCATCTTTGACTTTTCTTTTACTTTTGACATATTCCCAAAATCCTTTTTTATTCCTTTTGATTTCTCTTGCACTACATACTCACCTTCGCGTCCCCCGCCGTCCGCTTCCTGCACTGACTGAGCGCCGGCCCTAACAGCAGAGCGGTGACGTCACCGCTGTGCTGTGCTTTCACTTTACGGCCGGCGCTCAGTCAGTGCAGGAAGCGGACGGCGGGGGACGCGAAGGTGAGTATGCACTGTTTGTTTTTTTACATTTTACACTGGTAACCAGGGTAAACATCGGGTTACTAAGCGCGGCCCTGCACTTAGTAACCCGATATTTACCCTGGTTACCATTGTAAAACATCGCTGGCATCGTTGCTTTTGGTGTCAAACACAACGATACACGGCGATCTGACGACCAAATAAAGTTCTGAACTTTAATCAACGACCAGCGATATCACAGCAGGATCCTGATCGCTGCTGCGTGTCAAACACAACGATATCGCTATCCAGGACGCTGCAACGTCACGGATCGCTAGCAATATCGTTTAGTGTGACGGTACCTTTACCCAAACAGTTTCCACAGAACACCCAGTCTCTGAAGCTTCAATCTCTGTGCAGATATACGCTGAGGCTAAGTGCCAGAATTGGAGCATCGTCAGGGCCGGCGTTAGGGGCAGGCAGACTAGGCAGCTGCCTAGGGCCCCCGCTGCCCTAGGGGCCCCCAGCCAGTGGTGGACATACTGCTGATGGCACTGCTCCGGGGCCCAGAGGTGGAGGGGGGCCCCTGCAGGCAGGCCCGGTATCATGCAGGATCGGGTCCCTCTCACTCCCTCCTGTAATCATGGAACACCGAGTGCCGTGGAGAGAGTGGGGCGCGAAGTGCAGGAGATCAAAAAGGGGGCGTGTCATGCAGTGAGAGACGCTGGCCAATGAACGCTTTCCTCACTAGACTGAGGAGAGCGCTCACTGGCTGCCGTCTGTCCCCCTGCATGGAGCGTCCCAATGGTGAGTGCTCACCTACAGTCAGGGGCCCCGGCTGCACAGCACATAGAGACATCAGTGGAGGCAGAGCAGGACTTACAGGGGATCTTCTGCTCCCTCCACTGTTCTAATCAGAACAGGCTGCAGCGTCTCCTCACAGAGAAGAGATGGGGGAGAAGGCTCACTGTACGGGACAACACGGCAGCACCAGGGGGCTGATATTAGTCCTGCCTGCTCTGTGCCCCATCCCCCACAGTAGTGGGTTCTGCAGCCCTCTCCAGCTGAACTATGTGACCTCATCCAGGGCTCCTCTGATCACCTGTGAGCTGATATCACAGATTAGTATGTGTGTATGTATATGCTTGTATGTGTATGTATGTGTGCATCTGTGTATGTCTGTGTATCTATGTGTATGTTTCTATCTGTGTGTGTATCTGTATATATGTACGGTATATGTGTGTATGTATGGTATATTTGTATGGCTGTGTGTATGCATGTACAGTATGTGTATGTACAGTATATGTATGTGTATCTGTATGTGCAATAAATTTGTATGTATATAGCATATATGTATGTTTATGTGCATGTACATACAGTATGTGTATGTATATGTGTGTGCGGTATGTTTATACTATATGTGTATATACTGTGTGTATGTACGGTACATGTATGTTTATCTGTATGTACGGTATATGTGTGTATGCACGGTATATCTATGTACGGTATGTGTATGTATGTCCGGTATACTGTATTTATGTGTATTTGTGTGTATGTATGGTATATGTATGTACGGTATGTGTATACAATATGTGTATATAACTATGTGTGTATGTACAGTATGTGTGTATGTACATTACGTGTATATGTATGTACGGTATATGTATGTGTATCTGTGTGTATGTACGGTATGTGTGTGAATGTACGGTATATGCATGTGTGTATGTACGGTATGTGTATGTATGACGGTATATGTGTATCTGTGTATGTATGGTATATGTATGTGTTTGCATATACTGTATTTATATGTGTATCTGTATGTACGGTATATGTGTGTATGTTTGTACAGTATATGTAGAGCAGATACCAGACATATCGTGGTTATGTAATCTACTAGATGGTGGCCCGATTCTAACGCATCGGATATTCTAGAATATGTATGTATGTGTGTATATATCAGCCACATAGTATATAGCAGACACGCAGTATATAACACAGGCCACGCAGTATATAACACAGCCCACGCAGTATATAACACAACCCACGCAGTATATAACACAGCCTACGCAGTATATTACACAGCCCACGCAGTATATAACACAGCCCACGCAGTATATAACACAGCCCACGCAGTATATAATACAGGCCACGCAGTATATAACAGTGGCCACGCAGTGTATAACACAGCCCACGCAGTATATAACACTGTTCACGTAGTATATAACACTGCCCTCGTAGTATACAGCAGCCACGCAGTATATAACACAGCCCACGTAATATATAGCACAGCCCACGTAGTGTATAACAGCCCACGCAGTATATAACACTGGCCACGTAGTATATAGCAGCCACACAGTATATAACACAGCCCACGTAGTATATAGCAGTGTGGGCACCATATCCATGTTAAAAAAATAATTAAAATAAAAAATAGTTATATACTCACCTCCGGCGTCCAGCGAAGCTGTCCCAATGCACGCGCTGCTGCCGCCAGCTTCCTTCCCAGAGATGCATTGCAAAATTACGACTTGCGAGACCGCAAGTCTTCTGGGTAATTTCGCAATGCATCTCTGGGAACGGAAGCTGGCGGCAGCTGCTCGCGCATTGGTGGATGACGAAAGGTGAGAATAGCAGGTTTTTTGTTTTTTTATTATTCTTAACATTAGATCTTTTTACTATTTCTGTGTGATGTGCAATATGTAGGAATTTGGGGCCCCATTTTAAACTTTTGCCTAGGGCCCCACTTTGCCTAAAACCGGCCCTGCGCATTGTACAGATGCGCCCATTCTGGGGCGGCTGGGGGCTGGTATTTTTGGCCCCGGGAGGGGGCATTATCCATGGCCCCTTTCTAGGCTATGAATCTCAGCCTTTCTGGCTATTAATTATAGGGGGACCCCACATAATTTTTTTGGGGGGTCCCCCTATTTTAGTAGCCAGTAAAGGCTAAATATACAGCTGTGGTATGAGACTGGGACAAGGGGAATAGCGCAATGGCAGATAATAAACTTTTCAATTCCTCTGGTCTTACAACATAATGAGTTTCTACTATCTGCAGAAGTCCCATTGGGTCAGACAATGAATAGAGTAGTGATGCACATGCTCAACCTATTCTCTTCCTAGATAAAGCTCTATAAAACCCCACCCATTCTCAGGATTGTGGGGATCCCAGAAGTTGAACTCCTAGTAATTTATCACTACATCTATGGATTGGTAATACCTTAACGATTTGGTTCAAACTCGTTAAAGTTCATGTTTTGAAATAAGTTTCAGTTGTCAGTAGATGAAACAACAACTGAAGTGGTTTGTTTGCAGGGGTTAAAGAAAAATACATAGAGTGCAATTCAAATGCATAACATTTATACTGTAGATTGTGGTGGATCTATAGGGCTCGTTTCAATGAGCATATTATATGTATGTATGCGTTCTGTGTTAAATCACATAGCACATGGACCAACGTTATTTAATAGGGTTGTTCAAGTGACAGCTGTTCACAAGCACCGAGTGTTTGTGTGAAAAAAAATCTTTAAAGAAAAGAAAAATAAACCAGCTCACCCGTGATGCATTAGTTGAGCTTCGGGAGCACGGACCCGCTGTGTCCAAACGTGTAAAGTCCAAAAGAAGAAAAAAAGAAAAGATTAAGGGAACTCAGTCTCCAGAAACGCGTTGAGATTCACACCCACATGGTTTGTGCTGAAGTTTGTATCCTCTATGTTACAAGTTTGTGAATAAAGAAATTTTATCTTCGGTGGAGCTGGACATTTTTCTTCTTGTAAAAAAAAAATCGCAGCATGCAATATTCTCTTCTGTATTTTGGATGAGACTTGCCCATTCAAGTCTATGGGTGCACAAATAAAATTGGATCCTATACTGATCATCAGCATAGCGTTTGCTTTTTACTGATAATTTCAATTCTTAACATAATTTACGGATGAAAAGCGAACGATTTTTCAAGTGCTCATCTGAGCTCGGCCTTAGGCATCTATAACACCAAAGTTTCCAGGCAGCAAATTGTTTTATTTCTTGTAGGTCTGTAATACCACATTTGATTTAATAGAAAATTAGTGGCTGTGAACATTACAGTTGTTAATGTAACATACATTTTAGAGATCACTTGAGCATCTTATCACAATATAAATATGAAAAACGCATGAAATAAAATACAAGGGCCCATGCATGATGGTTTGGATTTTCAAACTAGGTAGTGCGACTGCATTTTACAGTATATTTTGGTTTATTGTGTTTTAGGTTATAGTTTGATATGAGACTCAATGCTTATTGGTTTACAACCACTTTATGCTGTAGTTTATTACACTGTTTTTGACACATGAACACTTCGAAAGATATACAGTGGGTGCGGAAAGTATTCAGATCCCTTTACATTTTTCACTCTTTCATTGCAGCCATTTGGTAAATTGAAAAAAGTTAATTTTTTTCTCATTAATGTACACTCTGCACCCCATCTTGACTGAAAAAAAACAGAAATGTAGTAATTTTTGAAAATTTAATAAAAAAGAAAAACTGAAATATCACTTGGTCGTAAGTATTCAGAACCTTTGCTCAGTATTGAGTAGAAGCACCTTTTGAGCTAGTACAGCCATGAGTCTTCTTGGGAATGATGCAACAAGTTTTTCACACCTGGATTTGGGGATCCTCTGCCATTCTTCCTTGCAGATCCTCTCCAGTTCCATCAGGTTGGATGGCGAACATTGGTGGACAGCCATTTTCAGGTCTCTCCAGAGATGCTCAATTGGGTTTAGGTCAGGGCTCTGGCTGGGCCAGTCAAGAATGGTCACAGAGTTGTTCTGAAGCCACTCCTTTGTTATTTTAGCTGTGTGCTTAGGATCATTGTCTTTTTGGAACGTGAACCTTCGGCCAAGTCTGAGATCCAGAGCACTCTGGAAGAGGTTTTCATCCAGGATATCTCTGTACTTGGATGCATTCATGTTTCCTTCAATGACAACCAGTGATCCTGTCCTTGCAGCTGAAAAACACCCACAAAGCATGATGCTGCCACCACCATGTTTCACTATTGGGATTGTATTGGGCATATGATGAGCAGTGCCCGGTTTTCTCCACACATACCACTTAGAATTATCACCTGTCACGGGGAGACTAGGTGAGCGAGAGCTAAAACCCCGGGCCCCTGCAGTTTCCCTCAGACTAGGGAAATCCTGACTGACCCTCTACCTGGAGTTTACACTGATGGTGTGCATGTCCAGGCCTCGAACCTCACCCTGACTCCTGTTTTAACCCTAGGCTGATACCTCCGCCCTCCACCCAGTGAAGAGGTAATATTCCAATACCCACAGTTAGCACAGACAAGGATAAAGGAAAATATACACCACGCCGCAGTCACTCAGGAATACACTATAAATGTGCAGGGCAAAATAAATACAAATATAGGAAGGAGTAAATAAGACAGAGGAAAATACACCACCAGCAACGAATCTCCAACAACCAGCTCTCCACTCCAGACTGAGATAACAACACACAAGACAGAAGCTATAATCGGCGACGCCCAATGAACAGGAGAACTATTTAAAGGCCATGGGAATGGCCCAGCTTCCAATCTGAGGATTAGGTAAATTAACCCCGGAACAGCTAGATAAAATCTAGCAGACGCCAATGAGCACATAGTGGTCAAAAGCAGAATTACCGCTGTCTGTCGAACGACCTGGTCTGAACAGCGTCCGACATGACATCACCAAAGAGGTCTATTCATCTCATCAGACCAGAGAATCTTATTTATCACAGTCTGGGAGTCCTTTATGTGTTTTTTAGCCAACTCTATACAGGCTTTCATATGTCTTGCACTGAGGAGAAGCTTCCGTTGGGCCACTCTGCCATAAAGGCCCAACTGGTGGAGGGCTGCAGTGATAGTTGACTTTGTGGAACATTCTACCATCTCCCTTCTTCATCTCTGGAGCTCAGCCACAGTGATCTTGGGGTTCTTTACCTCTCACCAAGGCTCTTCCATGATTGCTCAGTTTGGCTGGATGGCCAAGTCTAGGAGGACTTCTGGTGGTCCCAAACCTCTTCCATTTAAGGATTATCGAGGCCACTGTGCTCTTAGGAACCTTGAGTACTGCAGAAATTCTGTTGTAACTAGTGATGAGCGAGTGTACTCTTTGATCGGGTTTTCCAGAGCACACTCGGGTGGTCTCCGAGGATTTATGACTGCTCAGAGATTAAGTTTAAATCGCCTCAGCAGCATGATTTACAGCTATTAGCCAGCTTGATTACATGTGGGGATTACCTAGCAACCAGGCAACCCCCACATGTACTCAGCCTGGCTAATAGCTGTAAATTATTCAGCTGCCGTGATGAAAACTAAATCTCCGAACACTAACAAATACTTGGAGGTCACCCGAGATGCATTTAGACTTGATTACACACAGGTGGATTATATTTATCATCATTAGGCATTTAGAAGAACATTGGATCATTCAGAGATCCACAATGAACTTCTGGAGTGAGTTTGCTGCACTGAAAGTAAAGGGGCTGAATTGTTGCTGATTCTTCACCAAAAATTTACATTTGGTATCTTTATGTTTGAAGCATGATATGTGGGAAAAAGTTGAAAAGTTCCAGGGGGCCGAATACTTTCGCAGGGCACTGTATATTGTCATCTTTTACATTTTCAATATTACAAAAAATAAAATGGCCCAATGCAAATGTGCACCCTTCATGATTAGTACCTAGTATTGGAAAATTCTTCTAATTCTGTGAGATTCCTGAGTCATCTTGCATGCACTGCTATTTTGAGGTTCTAGCCACAGATTTTCAATGATGTTCAGATCCGAGGACTATGAGGGCCATTGTTAGGGGTCGAGTTCTCTCCTCTGCACAGGGGGAATCTCGGGCCATCTTCGCTGTGGTCTCCCATTCTTCTGCCGCAGTGGAGCTGCTCAGCGGAGACATTGGTCCCAGCGTCTCGCTCAGTCTGACTCTGTGCTAAGAGATACTGCTGCCTTTCCTGCTCCTGCCATTGAAGTCGGTGCTGGGCAGCGGCGAGCAGATGCTTCTGGGTCTAAGTCCTGCTTTGCTCGTTCTGAGCATGCCCAGAGTAAGATCTCTCAGTGGAGATCGAGGGTCACATGATCTGATACTGCAGCTAAGGTCATTGGCTCCTTCAGGAAGGTCCTGTAGGTGCTCACGCTCTGGTGTAGCTTCTCATTGGTCCTTCTAGGAAGGTCCTGTATGTGCTGCAGCTATTTAAGGTTCGCATGACCACACGGCCATGCGCTAGTATTGTTCTTTGTTAAGTGCTTTGCGCCAGTGTGGTCACAAGAGTATGTGTTCAGGGACCCGGCTGAAATAAGCCCCTAGAATGCTGGCACCTCCGGCGAGGAGTTTTGTGTGCATGCATGACCACTGACTGCTCTCTGTGTGGGCAGTTAGCCTGTGCCTCTGTGAAGCCTAACAGGGCACAGTGCTTTTCTTTCACGACTACTCGGTGAAGTAACTGAGTTAGTCCATACCGCCATATCGTGCCGCCGTTGCTAGCAGCAGGTACTCCTGCACGGTGGACCCTGGGCTGCGAACGCACCAATATCAATAAAAACATCTCTATTTATTCGGTGCGTTCCGCTAGCCGTAACAGCCATTGTAAAACTTTCAGCTTGTGCCTTTTGAGGTAGTCTGTTGTGGATTCTGGTGTGTGTTTAGGATCATTATCCATTTGTACAAGCCATCCTCTTTTCAACTTCAGGTTTTTTTTTTTACAGATGGTATTATGTTTTGCATCAAGAATTTGTTGAAATTTTATTGAATCCATTCATCCCTCTACTCATAAAATGTTCCTTGTGCCATTGGCTGTAATACAGCCCCAAAGCATGATTTACTCACCCCCCATGCTTAATGGTTGGAGAGATGTTGGAGACTTAATTCATTATATACAGAACAAAGGAAGAATCTTATTAATTTAACAATCAACCCAGTTTATTGCTATAAAAATTTGTGAATGAGGATAATATATTTGCATTTAGCTGAAGTTAATGTTACTGGTGGGCCCTCGGGACCCCAGTCCAACACTGGTCACACCTTTTAAATTACTTTATTACAGTTTTCAGCATAAATGAGCACACCACCTTTGAAAAGTAAGATTTTAATCAATATCTCATTGAACACAAGAACAATTTCCAAAATTTTGAAAAGGCAAGAGTTTCTTAGAACTTTTTCTACCAATATCATAAAAGTATGGTTAATGATAAAACTTTCATTAAAAATCTTCTGTTTTACTCAAATGAAAACTAAAATGAATACACACCACATTAAAAACTACTTAATCTAATATTTTGCATGATTCCCCCCATGGGTTTTAATTACAGCATCAAGTCTTCTAGGCATGTAATGAGCAAGTTGCGACATATTGCAAAATCTATCTTTTCCATTCTTTATGACCTCTTTTTGAGGCTGGATGAAGTGTGATGCTCAACTTGTCTCTTCTGAATTCCCTTTATGAATTTGATTGGGTTAGGATCATGAAATATACAGTACGCTCCACCCTGATGTTAACTTTGGTGGACGGCCTGGATTTCTCTGTGAGATGGTTGCATTTCCATCTTTGTTACATTTTTGTATCACTTTTCTTACAGTATTCTGATAGTAAATATCAGAATAAATAATAATTCTTCCCAGACTCCAAAAATGACTGACAAAGACTAGGACCACAAATGTACACAAATAATAGGGCTAAACAATATGTGAATAACAGGACAATACACAGTGGTAATACCAAGACTAAACAAATAATGTTCAGACAACAGTATGAAATGACAAATAATAGTGTGTAAACTACTGTAGTAACTAATGTTCAAATATACAGGTAAAAATAGTAATGTCATACAGTGTACAAATAAACGAGACATACCAACACATGTTAACCTACAGTGGGGGTAATAAGTATTTGACCCCTTGCTGATTTTGTAAGTTTGCCCACTGACAAAGACATGAACAGTCTATAATTTTAAGGGTAGGTTAATTTTAACAAGGAGAAATAGAATATCAAAAATAAAATCCAGAAAATCACATTGTATAAATTATATAAATTTATTTGCATTTTTCAGTGAGAAATAAGTATTTGATCCCTCGGGCAAACTAGAGTTAATACTTGGGGGCAAAACCCTTGTTGGCAAGCACAGCAGTCAGACTTTTTTGTAGCTGATGATGAGGTTTGTGCACATGTCAGAAGGAATTTTGGTTCACTCCTCTTTGCACATCATCTCTAAATCATTAAGATTTTGAGGCTGTCGCTTGGCAACTCGGAGCAAGGGATCAAATACTTATTTCCCCCACTGTATGTCACAATGGCAAAAAAAGAGTGATCCTAGAGATCATTATGTTTGTAGATGCCAGATTGTGTGGTGTTTTAGAATTATTTTTCCTATTTTCTCTTTTGGGATTAATAATCTCCCCATTTAGCTTGTGATATTATCAACATATGTATGGTCTATTTTTCTGTAACTTTCTATGGACATGACATTATATATTGAGTAGGATGTACATTATGTATATGTCATGGAGTTTCCGCAACAGAACAGTGCCAGAAGACCGCAGCGTCTGATGGCTCCTGCTTCGCTGCTGAGAAGAAGCACTTCTCCGGGGTATTAAATGTGTTTGTTTTCTTTCAGCAGTACAGAGGTTAATTGGCCATGTGGAAATCCCTGCATTCAGCTGTGCTTGGTTAGCCACTCCTCTCTATAAAAGCTAGGCCTTCTGGCCAGGTCCTTGTCTGAGTTAGCACTTGCTACATAGATCTGGAGAGTGAGGAGCTGGTGTTTGGAGAGCTGGAGAAGTTTATTGTGCCACTGTTGCCTGTTACCTATTTTACAAAAAGAGGTAGTGATGGTTGGCGTCTATATGCTCCAATCTTGAAAGAGAGGTTGCTGACGCTCAGGGTGACGCCCCTACTACCTGTCCACTTGGTAAACTGTTTGTACCGGTCAATCTCCATCTTAGAATCCTTAGCGAACATCATGATACGGTGCTGGCTGGACATCTGGGGAATAAGGCCAACGCGGCTCTACTTAGTGTTTTTGGTGGCCAGTTGCTTATAAAGATGTTCGGGAGTATGTGGCCACCTGCAATATCTGTGCGCAATCTAAGACCTCACATACTCATCCATCAGGGGCTCTCCAACCATTGGAGATTCCCAGCAGACCTTGGACTCATTTGTAGGTCGATTTTATTACGGATCTACCTGTGTCTGCAGGGAACACTTTAATCCTGGTAGTGGTGGACAGGTTCAGTAAAATGTCTCATTTTATTGCTTTGCCAGCTTTGCCTAATGCCAAAACTCTGGCGCAAATCTTCATCAGGGAAATAATCAGACTGCATGGGATTCCTACCGATATTGTTTCGGATGGGGGGTGCAGTTTATCTCCAAATTCTGGAGGGCGTTTTGCACCCGTCTGGGGATCCATTTGTCTTTTTCTTCAGATTTTCACCCACAATCTAACGGGCAGACTGAATGGGTTAATCAGAATTTAGAGACATATCTTAGATGTTTTGTGTCTGAGAATCAGGAGGACTAGGTGACCTACTTACAGTTGGCTGAATTTGCAGGGCATATGTGTTCCATCCGCAGTTTAGTTTGTTCAATGCTGATCGCCCTTCTGGTTTACCAGAGGAGGAACGGTTTTCTTCTATTTCTCCTATATGGCAGGGGGTGATTAATAATTTGCAAAAGATGGGTTCCAAACTTAAGAGTGTGGCTGATCGGACACTTTGGTGGGTCCGGACCTGTGTGTTGGTGACTTGGTATGGCTGTCCTCAAGGATCATTAAGATGAAGGTTCCGTCTTGGAAATTGGGTCCCAGGTTTGTTGGTCCTTATAAGATCTTAGCCATCGTCAATCCGGTAGCATTCCGCCTTGCCCTGCCACCTACTTTTAAAATCCATAATGTTTTTCATGATTCACTTCTTAAGAAGTATGTGGCATCTGCAGGACCTTCACCTCTGCCACCTTCTCCTGTCGTTATCGATGGTAATCTGGAGTTCCAGAGAGCAAAGGTCTTAGACTCTCGTCTTGTCCGTCGGTCACTTCAATACATGGTACATTGGAAGGAGAACGGTCCTGAGGAGATGATGTGGGTTCCTGCTTCTGACGTCCATGCGGCCAGATTGGTCAGGGTCTTTCGTGTGGCACACCCAGATAAACCAGGCCCTGAGGTTCCGGAGGTCCCTCGTAGAAGGGGGGGTACTGTCACGGCGTTTCCATGACAGAGCAGTGCCAGAAGACTTCAGTGTCTGATGGCTCCTGCTTCGCAGCTGAGAAAAAGCACTTCTCTGGTTAATTAAATGTGTTTTTTTTCTTTCAGCAGGACAGGGGTTAATCGGCCATGTGAAAATACCTGCATTCAGCCGTGCTCGGTTAGCCACTTCTCTCTCCTATCTCTCCTAGGCCTTCTGGCCAGGTCCTTGTCTGAGTTAGCACTTGCTGCATAGATCTAGAGAGTGAGGAACTGGTGTTTGGAGAGCTGGAGGAGTTTATTGTGCGACAGTTGCTTGGTTTGTACGCTTGGAAATTCCTCATCCTTACCTGCCTTCCTCAGGCTTACCACCCGAGCCTTACACTATGGCTGGTCCAAACAATGAAAGCAATTGTTACCATCCACCTCTCGTGTCTGCCCTTTTTCCTCATAGATTGTAAGCTTGCGAGCAGAGCCCTCACTCCTCTTGGTATCTATTTTGAACTGTGATTTTTGTTATGCTGCAATGTCTATTGTCTGTAAAAATCCCCTTTATATTTTGTAAAGCGCTGAGGAATATGTTGGCGCTATATAAATAAAATTATTATTATTATTAGGGTTGGGATTAGGGTTAGGGGTGTGGTGGGGTTAGGGTTGTGATTAGGGTTATGGTTATGGTTGTCATTAGTGTTAGGGATGTGTTGGGGTTAGGGTTGGAGTTAGAATTGGGGGGTTTCCACTGTTTAGGTACATCAGGGGATCTCCAAACGCGACATGGCGCCACCATTGATCCAGCCAATTTTGCGTTCATAAAGTCAAATGGTGCTCTCTCCCTTCTGAGCTCTGCCGTGCGCCCAAGCAGTCGTTTACCCCCACATATGGGGAATCAGCGTACTCAGGACAAATTGGACAACTTTTGTGGTCCAATTTCTCCTGTTACCCTTGAGAAAATAAAAAATTGGGGGTTAAAAAATCATTGTTGTGGGAAAAAAAATGATTTTTTATTTTCACAGCTCTGCGTTATAAACTTCTGGGAAGCACTTGGGCATTCAAAGTGCTCACCACACATCTAGATAAGCTCCTTGGGGGGTCTAGTTTCCAAAATGGGGTCACTTGTGGGGGGTTTCTACTGTTTAGGCACATCAAGGGCTCTGCAAATGCAACATGACGCCCGCAGACCATTCCATCAAAGTCTGTATTCCAAAATATCACTACTTCCCTTCCAAGCCTCGACATGTGCCTAAACAGTAGTTTTCTGACACATATTGGGTATCAGCGTACTCAGGACAGATTGGACAACTTTTGGGGTCCAATTTCTCCTGTTACCCTTGGGAAAATAAAAAATTTCGGGCTAAATAATCATTTTTGTGGAAAAAAAATATTTTTTATTTTCATGGCTCTGCGTTATGAACTTTAGTGATACACTTGAGGGTTCAAAGTTCACACAACACATCTAGATAAGTTCCTTTGGAGGTCTAGTTTCCAAAATGGGGTCACTTGTGGGGGGTTTCTACTGTTTAGGCATATCAGGAGCTGTGCAACGCAAAATGACGCCTGCAGACCATTTTATCAAAGTCTGCATTCCAAAACTGCGCTCCTTCCCTTCCGAGCTCTGCCATGCACCCAAACAGTGGTACCCCCACATTACGGGTATCAGAGTACTCAGGACGAATTGCAGAATAACTTTTATGGTCCAATTTCTCCTGTTACCCTTGTGAAAGTAAACATTTTGGGGTGAAAAATCATTTTTGTGGAAAAAATATAATTTTTTATTTTCACGGCTCTACGTTAAAAACTTCTGTGAAGCACATGGGAGTTCATAGTGCTCACCACACATCTAGATAAGCTCCTGGGGGGGGTCTAGTTTCCAAAATGGGGGCAATTGTGGGGGTTTCTAGTGTTTTGGTACATCAGGGGCCCTGCAAACGCAACATGACGCCCGCAGACCATTCCATCAAAGTCTGCATTTTAAAATATCACTACTTCCCTTCCGAGCCCAGTGGTCCCCCTCATATGGAGGGACAAACTGGACAACAACTTTTGGGGTCTAATTTCTCTTATTACCCTTGTGAAAATAAAAATTTGGGAGTGAAAAGATCATTTTGGTGGAAAAAATGCAATTTTTTATGTTTATGGCTCTACTTTATAAACTTCTGTGAAGCACTTGGGGATTCAAAGTGCTCACCACACATCTAGATAAGTTCCTTAAGGGGTCTAATTTCCAAAATGGTGTCACTTGTGGGGGTTTCCACTGTTTAGGCATATCAGGGGCTCTCCAAACGCGACATGGCGTCCGATCTCAATTCCAGCCAATTCTGCATTGAAAAAGTCAAACGGTGCTCCTTCCCTTCCAAGCTTTGCCGTGCACACAAACAGTGGTTTACCCCCACATATGGGGTATCGGCGTATTCAGAAGAAATTGCACAACAAATTTTGTGGTTTATTTTCTCTTTTACACTTGTGAAATTAAAAAAAATGGTTCTGAAGTAAAATGTTTGTAAAAAAAAGTTAAATGTTAATTTTTTCCTTCCACATTGCTTCAGTTCCTGTAAAGCACGTAAAGGGTTAATAAACTTCTTGAATGTGGTTTTGAGCACCTTGATGGGTGCAGTTTTTAGAATGGTTTCACTTTTGGGTATTTTCTGTCATGTACATCCCTCAAAGATACTTTAAATGTGATGTGGTCCTAAAAAAAAATGGTTTTGTAAATTTTGTTTTAAAAAGGAGAAATCGCAGGTCAACTTTTAACCCTTATAACTCCCTAACAAAAAAAAAAATTTGTTTCCAAAATTGTGCTGATGTAAAGTAGACATGTGGGAAATGTGATTTATTAACTATTTTGTGTGACATATCTCTCTGATTTAAGGGCATAAAAATTCAAAGTTTGAAAATTGCAAAATTTAAAATTTTTTCGCTATATTTCCATTTTTTTCATAAATAAACACAAGTAATATCAAATATATTTTACCATGATCATGAAGTACAATATGTCACGAAAAAACATTCTCAGAATAAGCGGGATCCGTTAACGCGTTCCAGAGTTATAACCTCATAAAGTGTCAGTGGTCAGAATTGTAAAAATTGGCCTGGTCATTAACCCCTTCGCGACATGCGCCGTACTAGTACTGCGCTGCCGGCACTGCATTAGTGCCAGCCGCAGTACTAGTACGGCGCTCCGATCACCGCGGTCTCGCGCTGAGCACCGCGGTGATCGGGTGCGGGTGTCAGCTGTATATGACAGCTGACACCCCGCAGCAATGCCCACGATCGGCGCTGTCGCCGATTGCGGGCATTTAACCCCTCTGATGCCGCTGTCAATAGTGACAGCGGCATAGAGGGGGATCGCGCAGGGACGGGGGCTCCCTGCGCTCTCCCACCGGAGCAACGCGATGAGATCGCGCTGCTCCGGTGACCTGGAAGGAGTCCCCGGATCCAAGATGGCCGCGGGACTCCTTCCGGGTCATGAGATGACCCTGCTTGCCGGCGTCTGCTGAGAATTCCTCATAGCAGGCGCCGGCAAGCCTCTGCAATGTGCCTGTCACATCGGTGATCTGACAGAGTGCTGTGCACACTGTCAGATCACCGATCTGTGATGTCCCCCCCTGGGACAAAGTAAAAAAGTAAAAAAAAATTTTTTCCACATGTGTAAAAAAAAAATACTAAATAAAGAAAAAAAAAAAAAAAAATTCCCATAAATACTTTTCTTTATCTAAATTAAAAAAAATCACACAATAAAAGTACACATATTTAGTATCGCCGCGTCCGTAACTACCCCACCTATAAAACTATATCACTAGTTAACCCCTTCAGTGAACATCGTAAAAAAAAAAAAAAAAAACGAGGCAAAAAACAACGCTTTATTCTCATACCGCCAAACAAAAAGTGGAATAACACGCGATCAAAAAGACGGATATAAATAACCATGGTACCGCTGAAAACGTCATCTTGTCCCGCAAAAAAGAAGCCGCCATACAGCATCATTAGCAGAAAAATAAAAAAGTTATAGTCCTCAGAATAAAGCGATGCAAAAACAATTATTTTTTTATATAAAATAGTTTTTATTGTGTAAAAGCGCCAAAACATAAAAAAATTACATAAATGAGGTATCGCTGTAATCGTACTGACCCGAAGCATAAAACTGCTTTATCCTTTTTACCAAACGTGGAACGGTATAAACGCCCCCCCTAAAAGAATTTCAGGAATTGCTGGTTTTTGTTCATTCCGCCTCCCAAAAATCAGAATAAAAAGCGATCAAAAAATGTCATGTACCCAAAAATGGTACCAATAAAAACGTCAACTCGTCCTGCAAAAAACAAGACCTCACATGACTCTGTGGACCAAAATATGGAAAAATTATAGCTCTCAAAATGTGGTGATGCAAAAACTATTTTTTGCAATAAAAAGCGTCTTTTAGTGTGTGACAGCTGCCAACCATAAAAATCCGCCCAAAAAACGCTATAAAAGTAAATCAAACCCTCCTTCATCACCCCCTTCGTTAGGGAAAAATAATAAAATTTAAAAAAATATATTTATTTCCATTTTTCCGTTAGGCTACTTTCACACTAGCGTCGGTACGGGGCTGTCGCGCTGCGTCGGCCCGACATACCGACGCATACTGTGCAAGCGCCGCACAACGGGGGCAGCGGATGCTGTTTTTCCACGCATCCGCTGCCCCATTGTGAGGTGCGGGGAGATGGGAGCGGAGTTCCAGCCGCGCATGCGCGGTCGGAAATGGTGGACCGTCGGCACAAAAAAAGTTACATGTAACATTTTTTGCTGCCGGCGGTCCGCCACAACACGACGCAACCGTCGCACGACGCTTGCGACGTGTGTCAATACGTCGCTAATGTTAGTCTATGGGGAAAAAACGCATCCTGCAGATTACTTTGCAGGATGCGTTTTTTCGCCAAAATGACGCATTGCGATGTATGCAAAAAAATGCTAGTGTGAAAGTAGCGCTAGGATTAGGACTAGGGTTAGGGCTAGGGTTAGGGCTGGGGTTAGGGTTGGGGTTAAGGTTTCAGTTAGAATTGGGGAGTTTTCACTGTTTAGGCACATCAGGGGCTCTCCAAACGCGACATGGCGTCCGATCTCAACGCGTTTGTTTGCGTTAAAAACGCATGCGTTTTTATAGAAAAAAACCAGAACACACACTGAAAAGTCACCCACCACCATCAAGGTGATAAAGGGATCCAAACCCTAACCCTACCCCTAAACTCACCCCTAACCGTTTAATGAACATTTTCTGACAGTCATAGTGCCACGTATTTCAGTGCCACGTATTTCAGTGCCACGTATTTCAGTGCCACGTATTTCAGTGCCACGTCTTTCAGTGCCACGATATTTCAGTGCCACGTATTTCAGTGCCATGCATTTAAGTGCCACGATATTTCAGTGAAATACGTGGCACTGAAATATCGTGGCATTTACGTGAAATACGTGGCACTTATATACGTGGCACTTATATACGTGGCACTTATATACGTGGCACTTATATACGTGGCCACTGAAATATCGTGGCACTTATATACGTATATACGTATATAAACGTATTTCAGTGCCACGTATTTCAGTGCCACGTATTTCAGGTTAGGGTTAGGGGTAGGGTTATTTGGTTTTTTCTTGTTTTCTTGTGTTTTTCTATAAAAACGCATGCGTCTAAAAAACGCATGCGTTTTACCGGGTTTACATGCGTTTTTTCACACATGCGTTTTTTTAAAAAACGCATGCAGATAAAAACGCAAGTGTGAAACCAGCCTTTCCCTTGGGAAAATAAAAACATGGGGGCTAAAATATAATTTTCGTGGAAAAAAATATATTTTTTATTTTCGCGGCTCTGCGTTATAAACTGTAGTGAAGCACTTGGGGGTTCAAAGTTCTCACAACACATCTAGATAAGTTCCGTGGGGGGTCTAGTTTCCAATATGGGGTCACTTGTGGGGGGTTTCTACTGTTTAGGTACATCAGGGGCTCTGCAAATGCAACATGACACCTGCAGACCAATCCATCTAAGTCTGCATTTCAAACGGCGCTCCTTCCCTTCCGAGCTCTGCCGTGCGCACAAACAGTGGTTCCCCCCCATATATGGGGTATCAGCGTACTCAGGACAAATTGGACAATAACTTTTGTGGTCCAATTTCTCCTGTTACCCTTGGGAAAATAAAAACGTGGGGGCTAAAATATAATTTTCGTGGAAAAAAAAATATTTTTTATTTTCACGGCTCTGCGTGATAAACTGTAGTGAAACACTTGTTGGTTCAAAGTTCTCACAACACATCTAGATAAGTTCTGTGGGGGGTCTAGTTTCCAATATGGGGTCACTTGTGGGGGGTTTCTACTGTTTAGGTACATCAGGGGCTCTGCAAATGCAACATGACACCTGCAGACCAATCCATCTAAGTCTGCATTTCAAACGGCGCTCCTTCCCTTCCGAGCTCTGCCGTGCGCCCAAACAGTGGTTCCCCCCAATGTATGGGGTATCAGCGTACTCAGGACAAATTGGACAATAACTTTTGTGGTCCAATTTCTCCTGTTACCCTTGGGGAAAAAAAAATTGCGGGCTAAAACATCATTTTGTGGAAAGAAAAAATGATTTTTTAATTTTCACAGCGTTACATTCTAAACTTTAGTGAAACAACTGGGGGTTAAAAGTGCTCACCACACATCTAGATAAGTTCCTTAGGGGGTCTTCTTTCCAAAATGGTGTCACTTGTGGGGGGTTTCCACTGTTTAGGCACGTCAGGGGCTCTCCAAACACGACATGGGTTCCGATCTCAATTCCAGCCAATTTTGCATTGAAAAGTCAAATGGTGCTCCTTCCCTTCCGAGCTCTGCCATGTGCCCAAACAGTGGTTTATCCCCACATATGAAGTATCAGCGTACTCAGGACAAATTGCACAACAACTTTTGGGGTCCAATTTATCCTGCTACCCTTGGGAAAATAAAAAATTTGGGTCAAAAAGATCATTTTTTGAGAAAATTAATATTAATTTTTTTTTACGGCTCTACATTATAAACTTCTGTGAAGCACTTGGAGGTTCAAAGTGCTCACCACACATCTAGATTAGTTCCTTAGAGGGTCTACTTTCCAAAATGGTGTCACTTGTGGGGGTTTCCACTGTTTAGGCACGTCAGGGGCTCTCCAAACACGACATGGGTTCCGATCTCAATTCCAGCCAATTTTGCATTGAAAAGTCAAATGGTGCTCCTTCCCTTCCGAGCTCTGCCATGCGCCCAAACAGTGGTTTATCCCCATATATGAAGTATCAGCGTACTCAGGACAAATTGCACAACAACTTTTGGGGTCCAATTTATCCTGCTACCCTTGGGAAAATAAAAAATTTGGGTCAAAAAGATCATTTTTTGTGAAAATTAATATTAATTTTTTTTTACGGCTCTACATTATAAACTTCTGTGAAGCACTTGGAGGTTCAAAGTGCTCACCACACATCTAGATTAGTTCCTTAGAGGGTCTACTTTCCAAAATGGTGTCACTTGTGGGGGTTTCCACTGTTTAGGCACGTCAGGGGCTCTCCAAACACGACATGGTTTCTGATCTCAATTCCAGCCAATTTTGCATTGAAAAGTCAAATGGCGCTCCTTCCCTTCCGAGCTCTGCCATGTGCCCAATCAATGGTTTACCCCAACATGTGGGGTATCGGCGTACTCAGGACAAATTGTACAACAACTTTTTTGGTCCAATTTCTCCTGTTACCCTTGGTAAAATAAAACAAATTGGATCTGAAGTAAAAATTTTGTGAAAAAAAAGTTAAATGTTCAATTTTTTTTAAACATTCCAAAAATTCCTGTGAAGCACCTGAAGGGTTAATAAACTTTTTGAATGTGGTTTTGAGTACCTTGAGGGGTGCAGTTTTTGGAATGGTGTCACTTTTGGGCATTTTCTGTCATATAGACCCCTCAAAGTCACTTCAAGTGTGAGGTGGTCCGTAAAAAAAATGGTTTAGCAAATTTTGTTGCAAAAATGAGAAATCGCTGGTCAACTTTTAACCCTTATAACTCCCTAAGAAAAAAAAATATGTTTCCAAAATTGTGCTGATGTAAAGCAGACATGTGGGAAATGTTGTTTATTAACTATATTATGTGATATAACTCTCT
This sequence comes from Ranitomeya variabilis, assembly GCF_051348905.1. NCBI lineage: Eukaryota > Metazoa > Chordata > Amphibia > Anura > Dendrobatidae > Ranitomeya > Ranitomeya variabilis. The sequence continues at coordinate 658,700,264 of NC_135234.1, forward strand.
AATTTAAGGGCATAAAAACGAAAAATTTGAAAATTGCTAAATTTTCATAATTTTCGACAAATTTCTGTTTTTTTCACAAATAAATGCAAGTCATATCGAAGAAGTTTTACCACTGTCATAAAGTACAATATGTCACGAGAAAACAATCTCAGAATCACCAGGATCCGTTGAAGCGTTTCAGAGTTATGACCTCATAAAGTGACAGTGGTCAGAATTGTAAAAATTGGCCGTGTCACTTAGGTGAAAACAGGCTTTGGGGTGAAGGGGTTAAACTGCAAATTGGCTCCGCCACTAAGGGGTTAAACAGTAGATATAAAAAGTCTACACACCCCTGTTAAAATGCCAGGTTTTGACAGGTAAAAAAATCACACCAAGAATAATAATTTCAGAACTTTTTCTACCTTAAAGGGAACCTATCACCCCGTTTTTTTCGGTATGACATAAAAATACTGTTAAATAGGGCCTGAGCTGTGCATTACAATAGTGTAGTTTGTGGACCCCGATTCCCCACCTATGCTGCCGAAATACGTTACCAAAGTAGTCGTTTTCGCCTGTCAATCAGGCTGGTCAGGTCAGATGGGCGTGGTGTCTTCCCCCAGATATTGCGTAGTTTTCCGTTGGTGGCGTAGTGGTGTGCGCATGTCCAAGGTCCCGAATCCTGCACAGGGGTGTGAAAATAGCAGCGATGTCCGTTATTCCATTGGTGGTCGGTGGGCGCGGCCATCTTGCTTTGACCGCGCGTGCGCAGAAGCGGCGCTCTGCTGGCCGCGGCTTCAGGAAAATGGCCGCGGGCATCCGCGCGTGCGCAGATGGCTATCGCGGCGTCCATTTTCCTGAAGCCGCGGCCAGCAGAGCGCCGCTTCTGCGCACGCGCGGTCAAAGCAAGATGGCCGCGCCCACCGACCACCAATGGAATAACGGACATCGCTGCTATTTTCACACCCCTGTGCAGGATTCGGGACCTTGGACATGCGCACACCACTACGCCACCAACGGAAAACTACGCAATATCTGGGGGAAGACACCACGCCCATCTGACCTGACCAGCCTGATTGACAGGCGAAAACGACTACTTTGGTAACGTATTTCGGCAGCATAGGTGGGGAATCGGGGTCCACAAACTACACTATTGTAATGCACAGCTCAGGCCCTATTTAACAGTATTTTTATCTCATACCGAAAAAAACGGGGTGATAGGTTCCCTTTAAGTCTCACCCATAATCTGTACAAATCCATTGAGAAACAATATTTTGCCACGTAACCTATGCCACAGCCAAAGTAGCTGTTTAGTTCTTGCCATATCCAGACATCATGAGTCAGCCATACCTTCACTACTCTAGACATTTAGGTTTAGGTCAAATTCACACATTCACAAGTCAGTTAGCATACTTCATAGGTTGACTTCATAGGCCCAATTTGGAAAGTCCATATATGAGACGCGTTTTTCAGACTAGTGTTATGGAAATATTAGGGTTGGATAAATATATCCCTGTGTGTGCTGTGGCCGCTCCCAATTAGACTGAGTATTTTGAGCGCTCATCAAGAATGGACTGTACACAACTGTGACAGAACAACATTCCATCAATACTAAATTTTATTGTACATACATAGTTTTATATTTTCACATAGAAAGGAGTGGTTAGGGGTTGTCAGGGGTGGTCAGTTAATTATCATATTGTCTAGCTCCTCTGTCATTGGTTATCTAAACATATATGGAATATTGTGATTAATGCTCATATGACTGCTGATCAAGCAACTAAACTCGAGTTCTCTGTCTAGGACGAAGATGACATTTGATCAGCAGTCACCAAACATCTGACACTCTTCTGCTTTTAGGGGTGGAAAACCCCATATGATCTGTCTGGGTTATATTAGTTCAGTTTGTGTCAGCCATTTTAAACCATTTAGTATAATGTATATATTAGCTGTGAGCATATAAGTATATATTTGATTATAGAGGAGTATACATGCAAGTGAGATCTACATGATATATATATTTCTATCACAAGCCCCCCTTAGATATCACTTGCCCTAATCCTAGCCTCCTGTCCCAAAGCGCTGCAACTCTTTTGTGCTGTTGGCGAACTGACACAAGCCTAACGCCTGTGCCCCACTCCATACAGACTTTTCGCAAATGGGCGGTCAGGAGATCTGTCCCTAACGGGGGTTCGTTGCAATCAGTCTCTTAGTCAATAGCATGTGTAGTGAGCGATGTGTAGTCTTTATCAGGTAGGTCATCTGTTCAGTCAGGCAGGGCATCCACGACATCATTCTGGCTTGGGTGTCATCTTCTGGTAGGGGAGCTTTCTTGCCATGCGATGAGTGGATCCAAGTGGGTCTTCCATCCAGTTTCACAGAGTTTGGTGTCATCAGCAGCACTTGAGCAGGATCATCAAATCTGGGATCGAGTGGTGTTCTCCTTACAAGCTTTTTCACCAACACCCAGTCTCCTGGCTTCTAGGAGTGCATACCGGACACTGAATCTGGATCTGGCAATGAAGAAAAAAACTCGAGAATGGATGTTAGCAAGTTTCTTGGAGATTTCAATTACATAAGCAGACAAAGTATCACATTACATAGTCAGCTGCTGAGGGAAAAGATACCCCTAACCTGGGACTAGACACAAACAAAATTTCATATGGTGACAGCTTTTCTGGGCCTCTGGGAGTGTGCCTAACACTGAGTAGTGTGATTGGGAGTGTGTAGGCCCAAGTCTGACCCTACTGCTGACTAGATCTCTCATGTGAGGTTTGCTGTGAATGCGGGTCCCTGGTCACTCTCTATCACTTCTGGGACCCCTGTCATGATCTCTGCAGGCAGAGATCATAGCAAGCCTATAGAGGGACAAGCTCTCGGAAGATGGAACTATACTGACCATGAACTAAGCCTGCCGCGCAACTAGAAATAGCCAGGTAGCATTTCCTATTTATCGCTAGATGCCCAGCTCTGGCCTAAGACCTAAATAGCTAGCAGAGGGAAATATAAGACCTGGCTCACCTCTAGAGAAATATTCCAAAGAAGACAGTAGCCCCCCACATATAATGACGGTGAGTTCAGATGAAACAACAAACGCAGCAGGAAAATAGTCTTAGCAAATTTGAGGTCCGCTTACTAGATAGCAGAAGACAGATAGTATACTTTCATGGTCAGCAGAAAAACACTAACAAAACACCATCCAGAGATTACCTTAAACTCTGGCATTAACTCATAACGCCAGAGTAGCAATCCCTGATCAACGAGAGCTTTCCAGACACAGTAACAAAACTTCAGCTGTGAACTGGAACAAATAGGCAAAACAAAACATGGACAAAAGTCCAACTTATCTAGTAGTAGTCTAGAAGCAGGAACAAGCACTGAGAGGCATCAGATAACATTGTTGACCGGCAAGAAACCACCAGAGAAATGAGCTTAAATAGCGACACCCACTACTGATGGAACCAGGTGAAACAGGAAAGAGGATGACAAGTCCAATTCCACAAGCGGCCACCGGGGGAGCCCAGAATCCAAATTCACAACAGTACCCCCCCCTCAAGGAGGGGGCACCGAACCCTCACCAGATCCACCAGGGCGACCAGGATGAGCCCTATGGAAGGCACGAACAAGATCAGAAGCATGAACATCAGATGCATTGACCCAAGAATTATCCTCCTGGCCGTAACCCTTCCAGTTGACCAGATACTGGAGTCTCCGTCTGGAAACACGAGAGTCCAAAATTTTCTCCACAACGTACTCCAACTCACCCTCAACCAACACCGGAGCAGGAGGCTCAACTGAAGGTACCACAGGTACCTCATACCTGCGCAATAACGACCGATGAAAAACGTTATGAATGGAAAAGGACGCAGGGAGGTCCAAACGGAAAGAAACAGGATTAAGAATCTCCAATATTCTATAAGGGCCGATGAACCGAGGTTTAAACTTAGGAGAAGAGACCCTCATAGGGACAAAACGAGAAGACAACCACACCAAATCTCCAACACAAAGCCGAGAACCAACACGACGATGACGGTTGGCAAAACGCTGAGTCTTCTCCTGGGACAACTTCAAATTGTCCATAACCTGCCCCCAGATGTGATGCAATCTCTCCACCACCGCATCCACTCCAGGACAATCCGAGGATTCCACCTGACCGGAGGAAAATCGAGGGTGAAACCCCGAATTACAGAAAAACGGGGACACCAAGGTGGAAGAGCTGGCCCGATTATTGAGGGCGAACTCTGCCAATGGCAAAAAAGCAACCCAATCATCCTGGTCAGCAGAGACAAAACACCTCAGATATGTCTCCAGGGTCAGATTAGTCCGCTCGGTCTGGCCATTAGTCTGAGGGTGAAAAGCAGATGAAAAAGACAAATCTATGCCCATCCTAGCACAGAATGCCCGCCAAAATCTAGACACAAATTGGGTACCTCTGTCAGAAACAATATTCTCAGGAATACCGTGCAATCGGACAACATTCTGAAAAAACAGAGGAACCAACTCAGAAGAAGAAGGCAACTTGGGCAGAGGAACCAAATGGACCATTTTAGAGAAACGGTCACAGACCACCCAGATGACAGACATCTTCTGGGAAACAGGCAGATCTGAAATAAAATCCATCGAGATGTGTGTCCAAGGCCTCTTAGGAATAGGCAAGGGCAACAGCAGTCCGCTAGCCCGAGAACTACAAGACTTGGCCCGAGCACAAACGTCACATGACTGCACAAAGACTCGCACATCTCGTGACAGGGAAGGCCACCAGAAGGATCTTGCCACCAAATCCCTGGTACCAAAAATTCCGGGATGACCTGCCAATGCAGAAGAATGTACCTCAGAGATGACTCTGCTGGTCCAATCATCCGGAACAAACAGTCTATCAGGCGGACAACGATCCGGTCTATCCGCCTGAAACTCTTGCAAGGACCGCCGCAGATCAGGAGAAACGGCCGACAAAATTACTCCCTCCCTAAGGATACCTGTGGGTTCAGAATTACCAGGAGAGTCCGGGTCAAAACTCCTAGAAAGGGCATCTGCCTTAACATTCTTAGAACCCGGTAGGTATGACACCACAAAATTAAAGCGAGAAAAAAATAAAGACCAGCGCGCCTGTCTAGGATTCAGGCGTCTGGCAGTCTCAAGATAAATCAAATTTTTGTGGTCAGTCAATACCACCACCTGATGCCTAGCCCCCTCGAGCCAATGGCGCCACTCCTCAAACGCCCACTTCATGGCCAAAAGCTCCCGATTCCCAACATCATAATTCCGCTCTGCGGGCGAAAATTTGCGAGAAAAGAAGGCACAAGGCCTAATGACGGAGCAGTCGGAACCTTTCTGCGACAACACTGCCCCAGCTCCGATCTCCGAAGCGTCAACCTCAACCTGAAAAGGCAGATTCACATCAGGCTGACGCAACACAGGGGCAGAGGCAAAACGGCGCTTAAGCTCCTGAAAGGCCTCTACAGCATGAGGGGACCAATTAGCAACATCAGCGCCTTGTCTGGTCAAATCAGTCAGTGGTTTAACGACATCCGAAAAACCAGCAATAAATCGGCGGTAAAAGTTGGCAAAGCCCAAAAATCTCTGAAGACCCTTAAGAGAGGAGGGCTGAGTCCAGTCACAAATAGCTTGCACCTTGACGGGATCCATCTCAATGGAAGAGGGAGAAAAAATATACCCCAAAAAGGAAATTTTCTGGACCCCAAAAACGCACTTAGACCCCTTCACACATAAAGAATTAGACCGCAGAACCTGAAAAACTCTCCTGACCTGCTGGACATGAGAGTCCCAGTCATCAGAAAAAATCAGAATATCATCCAGATATATTATCATAAATTTATCCAGAAAATCGCGGAAAATATCATGCATAAAAGACTGGAAAACTGAAGGGGCATTAGAAAGACTAAAAGGCATGACCAAATACTCAAAGTGGCCCTCGGGCGTATTAAATGCGGTCTTCCACTCATCCCCCTGCCTGATCCGCACCAAATTATACGCCCCACGAAGATCAATTTTAGAGAACCACTTAGCACCCTCTATACGAGCAAACAAATCAGTAAGCAATGGCAATGGGTATTGATACTTAACAGTGATCTTATTCAGAAGCCGATAATCAATACATGGTCTCAAAGAGCCGTCTTTTTTTGAGACAAAGAAAAACCCAGCTCCCAAGGGAGAAGAAGATGGACGAATATGTCCCTTTTCCAAAGACTCCTTTATATATTCCCGCATAGCAGCATGTTCCGGCACAGACAGATTAAACAAACGACCCTTGGGATATTTACAACCCGGTATCAAATCTATGGCACAATCGCACTCACGGTGCGGAGGTAACGACCCAAGCTTGGGTTCGTCAAAGACATCTTGATAATCAGAGAGGAACTCAGGGACTTCAGAGGGAATGGACGACGAAATAGAAACCAAAGGTAAGTCCCCATGAATACCCTTACATCCCCAGCTCAACACAGACATTGCTCTCCAGTCCAAGACTGGGTTGTGAGACTGCAACCATGGCAATCCCAGTACCAAATCGTCATGTAAATTATACAGCACCAGGAAACGAATAATCTCCTGGTGATCCGGATTGATACGCATGGTTACTTGTGTCCAGTATTGTGGTTTATTATTAGCCAATGGGGTGGAGTCAATCCCCTTCAGAGGAATAAGAGTCTCCAAAGGCTCTAAATCAAAACCACAACGATTGGCAAAGGACCAATCCATAAGACTCAGAGCGGCGCCAGAGTCAACATAGGCGTCCGTGGCAATGGATGACAAAGAGCAAATCAGGGTTACAGACAAAATAAACTTAGACTGAATGGTGCCAATGGAAACAGACTTATCAAGCTTCTTTGTACGCCTAGAGCATGCTGATATAACATGAGTAGAATCCCCACAATAGAAACACAATCCATTCTTCCGTCTAAAATTCTGTCGCTCGCTCCTGGACAGAATTCTATCACACTGTATACTTTCTGGCGTCTTTTCCATAGACACCGCCAGATGGTGCACCGGTTTGCGCTCCCGCAGACGCCTATCAATCTGAATAGCCATTGTCATGGACTCATTCAGACCTGCAGGCACAGGGAACCCCACCATAACATCCTTAACGGCATCAGAGAGACCTTCTCTGAAAGTTGCCGCCAAGGCGCACTCATTCCACTGAGTAAGCACAGACCATTTACGGAATTTTTGGCAGAAAACTTCAGCTTCGTCTTGCCCCTGAGATAGTGCCATCAAAGTTTTTTCTGCCTGAAGTTCCAAATGAGGTTCCTCATAAAGCAAGCCCAAGGCCAGAAAAAACGCATCCACATCGCGTAACGCAGGATCCCCTGCTGGCAATGAGAAGGCCCAATCTTGAGGGTCACCCCTGAGCAAGGAAATCACAATCCTAACCTGCTGAGCAGGGTCTCCAGCTGAACGAGACTTCAGGGACAAATAAAGCTTACAATTATTTCGGAAATTCTGGAAGCTAGCTCTATTCCCTGTGAAGAACTCCGGCAAAGGAATTCTCGGCTCAGATACCGGAGCATGTACCACAAAATCTTGTAAATTTTGTACTTTCGTGATGAGATTATTCAAACCCGCAGTTACACTCTGGAGATCCATTATTGTCAGGTGCACACAGAGCCATACAGAGATTAGGAGGAGAGAGAGAAAAAAGACTGCAGCAAGGCAGACTGGAGGGAAAAAAAAAAAAAAAATTCCAGCAGACTTCTTATAACTCTCCTTTCTCAACCTGGGTCTTTAACACTTTATTGGCCGGTCAAACTATCATGATCTCTGCAGGCAGAGATCATAGCAAGCCTATAGAGGGACAAGCTCTCGGAAGATGGAACTATACTGACCATGAACTAAGCCTGCCGCGCAACTAGAAATAGCCAGGTAGCATTTCCTATTTATCGCTAGATGCCCAGCTCTGGCCTAAGACCTAAATAGCTAGCAGAGGGAAATATAAGACCTGGCTCACCTCTAGAGAAATATTCCAAAGAAGACAGTAGCCCCCCACATATAATGACGGTGAGTTCAGATGAAACAACAAACGCAGCAGGAAAATAGTCTTAGCAAATTTGAGGTCCGCTTACTAGATAGCAGAAGACAGATAGTATACTTTCATGGTCAGCAGAAAAACACTAACAAAACACCATCCAGAGATTACCTTAAACTCTGGCATTAACTCATAACGCCAGAGTAGCAATCCCTGATCAACGAGAGCTTTCCAGACACAGTAACAAAACTTCAGCTGTGAACTGGAACAAATAGGCAAAACAAAACATGGACAAAAGTCCAACTTATCTAGTAGTAGTCTAGAAGCAGGAACAAGCACTGAGAGGCATCAGATAACATTGTTGACCGGCAAGAAACCACCAGAGAAATGAGCTTAAATAGCGACACCCACTACTGATGGAACCAGGTGAAACAGGAAAGAGGATGACAAGTCCAATTCCACAAGCGGCCACCGGGGGAGCCCAGAATCCAAATTCACAACAGACCCCATAGCTGCATATCTCGTCTCTGAGAGTAGCTTCTTTGCTGACTGGTTCTTCGCTGGGAAAGCTTCTGGCTGTCATCTTGAGAACATGTCCACGGCCACAAGGGCATATTCGAATTCTCCACTTGGCGGCATCTGGATGTGGTCTATCTGGATCCTTTGGAAGGGGGTACAGTGGTCTGGCAAGTTGATGTGTGGGAACTTTCTTCATTCTTCCAGGGTTGCATTTGCCACAGGTCAGACAGCTGTTTATGAACTTGGCTGTTAGGGTGGAGATTTCTGGAGCGAACCAGTAAGCACCAATCGGATCATTCATCTGTGTCTTTAATCTGTGCGTGGGCCCATGTGCCCACTGGACCACCATAGGGTACATGCTTCGGGGTAAACAGGGTTTGTAGTCCATTTAGTATACCCTTCCTTCTTCATGTGTTGCTCACTTCTGCATCCAGCATTCCTTCTTGTCCTTTGGGGCTTGCTCTTGCAACTTTTTTGAGCAGATCCCAGGATGTCATCTTGTCAGGTTTCCTGTCTTCAGCCGTCCTGTAGTAGCCGTCCGGCTCTACGACCTCTTCCACTTGTCCATATTGTCTTTCCTTGACTGTTTCTTTGGCTGCCATATCTGCCATGTTGTTGCCTCGTGCCCCTACTGTGTTCAGTTTTCCATGCGCTTTGACTTTTAGCATTGTCACCACTTTTGGAAGTTGAAGTGTGTTCAGCAGGTCCTTAATGGCTCCATTGATGCTTCACGGTTGTTCCGCTTGCTGTGAGGAAGTCCCTTGCAGCCCAGATGGGTCCGAAGTCGTGTGCTATGCCATGCAAGTACCTTGAATCGGTAAACATTTTCTCAGTCTTGTCTTCTGCCATCTGGTAGGCCTTCATCAGCGCTATCAGTTCTGCTTCCTGGGCTGACAGACTGGGCGGCAGACTTCTGGACCACAGGATCTCTTGATTGCTGGTCGCTGCACCTCCCGTGTGGAATCTTCCTTCATCATCTGCAAATCTGGAGCCATCCACATAGAGGATCAACTCTGGGTTGGTCAGTGGCTCTTCTGCCACCTTGGGTAGTCCTGCTGTTTCCTGTTGCATGATGCTGAAGCAATCATGGACATCCGTCCGGAGCAAATTCAGATCCCTGCAGAAGGTATCATGCAGATTTTGATCAGACTTTTTATCTGAGGATCCGTATCTGTATCCCCCCTTGGGAGTGGGAGTAGAGTGGGCGGATTGAGGACTGTGCATTTGGAGATGGTGACATTGTTGGGCAGGAGTAGAGAGCACTGGAGGCGAAGATGCCTGGCGGTGGAGAGATGTTTTAGCTGGGTTTGGTTGAGGATTGCTGAGATGTCATGCAGAGCCAGGATTTCCAATGGTTTTTCCACTGATGTCAGTAGTCCTGTCCAGGAGGGCGTGTGCTGCAACTGCTGCTCTCATGCGGGAGGAAGAGGCTTCCCTTGCAACTGGATCCAGGCAAGCTGAAAAGTAGTCCGAAAGTCTCTGCTTTCCCCCCTGAGGCTGTGTCAGGACTCCAGTAGCAAGGCCTTCTCTTCTCATCAAGTAGAGACGGAATGGCTTCTTGTAGTCAGATAGGCCTAGTGCTGGCGCTGAGACTACAGAGCCTTTTAACTTCTTGAACGAACTGAAGGCCACATCTGTCTGGAGGAACGGGGTCACACTGACGTATTCACACAGAGGCTGCATTAGGACGGAAGCATCAGGGGTCCAGGCTCTGCAATATGAAACTAGACCAAGGAGGGCCTGTAGCACCTTTGGAGTTGTCGGAGGGACCATCTTCTCCACTGTGGTCTTCCGGTCATCTGTCAGGTGTTTCGCCTGGTGAGCAATACAGTGTCTCTGGAACGTAACTTGCTTCAGACACCACTGGACTTTGTTCTTTGAGATCTTGCAATGCTGCTCCGCCAGGTAGAGTAGGAGATACAAGGAATGGGCTTTACACGTGTCAAAGTCAACTGCACAAAGGAGTAGATTGTCCATGTATTGTAGCAGGGTTACTTCTGCTTGTTCTGTGACTCAGTTGGTGAGAACTGTGGACATTGCTTTGGTGAACTGTGAAGGGCTGTTCTGGGCCCACTGTGGCATCACTGTCCATGTGTGGTGTCCCCCCTGGTGCATTATGGCAAACAGGAACTGGTCTTCCGGATGAGGGGGAACACTGAAGAAAACATTAGCCAGGTTGTTCACTGTGAACACTTTTGCTGTGGCAGGCACATTCGAGAGCAGAGTGTGCGGATTCGGCATAATTGCAGTTTCAAACACTGTGGTGTCATTCACAGCTCTCAGGTTATATACCATTCTGAACTTGGCTGGCTCTCCTTTTACAGTCTTTTTCTTGACGGGGAAAAGCGGGGTATTGCAAGGCGATTTGCGAGGAACAATGATTCCTATTTCCAGGTAGACCTTCAGTTGGTCAGAGGAAGCTTGACTCTAGGCCTGGCCTGGGCCTTACGAGGGTACGGGGTACATGGCTTGAGTGACACCCGTACTGGGGCAACTTGAGGTTTTCTCACGTGCTGGGGTCCCTTAGACCATAGACTTTCTGGTACTATGTCCAGTACCTCCTTGAGTAGGCCTCATTGGTTGGTTAATGTTCTTGTAGGGCCGCCAGCATGACTCTTCTTGGGTCAGGGATGAAGAAAGTGTCACTGTCCCATCTTCCTGGAACACTGTGGTTGCCTTCAGCTTCTGCAGTAGGTTCGCTCCCAGCAGGTTGAGTGGCAGGTCCTTTACACCACAAACTGGGACAGGATAGAGTGTCCTGGCTGAGTGCACACGCTCAGTGGCTTTGTAAGCTGAGAATGTCTGACTTGACCATCAATGCCCATGCGAGACACAGAGGATTCTGATAGGCAGGTGGGATGAGCGAGTTCCACAGGTGTCATCACACTTCTGGCTGCACCACTTTGGATCTGACAACGCCATCCACTTTTAAAGGTAATTTGAGGTACTGGTCTTGCAGATGAAGTTTTACATGTCAGGAGCGTAGTGTCTTGCGGACCTGGCTTGCTTGCCTCTGTCCTATGGACGGGGTACTTCACTGCTTTCTGCACTTCCTCCTTGACCTGTTTCTCTGGACCAACTCTTGGGTTGCATGGGTCCAGTCTCTTCGGGGGCGTGAGTGCTTTGCACTGGTTCTGGAAATGGCCAAACTTGCCACAGATGTAACCCTTGACACTTCTTCTGTCTTTGTAGGGTGGTTGGGCTTCCAGGTCAGTGGTCACCATGAGAGGGGCTGTCTTCTGCACCCCTGGTTGTGACTCAATCCCTTGATGGGTACTGCAGCGGCAGCGGGGTCCGGCCTGCTGATTGATGCTGCGGTGGTAAGATGGGGCCTGCAGGTGCATTCGTGACGAGGCCCGGGGGTGCCATGAGACCGGCGGCTGCATCCAACCCAAGGTCTTGGGGCATTACAGGGGCTGTGGCTGCATCTGCCATCACTTCTTCCCCCTGCTCCGACATAGCTTCTCCCCTTTGCTAACCTTATTGAGGTCGGTGTCTCCTCTCTGGAGTCTGCAGCGGTTCTTCCGGTGTGTCGATCGGCACTTTGTAGCGTCTTCACCTCTGGCTTCCCTTCTGTTGTTCTCAGCAGCATGTCACCCTTTTCCTTCTTTGTGCTCTTTTGTGGTGCTATAACGGCAGCTTTGGTGACAATTGGCATTGAACAGTCTCCTAGGCGCACATAAAACATTTTGCTGGGTCAGTCCACTGCTATTGACCTGTTCCTAGGCCTAGCCACTATCAGTGGTTTCCTGATTGGCTGTCTCAGTCCATGCACAAAGGCCTGTGTATCTGGTCATGAATGGTGAAGCCCAAGTCTTGGAATACTTGCATTACTCTGCAATGAAACTTCTTTACAGACTCTGTCTTATCTTGGCTCATGTCATGGCTTGTCCTGCCAATCTGCCTTTGGCCCACTCTCTGAGCTGTTCAATTAGCTGTGGCCCTGACTCCCAAGCGTGTATGTCTGATTCTGCTGGAAGTTTGAATTGTTCCTTCATGATTGGCCAGAGTGCATCACCTGCTTCTATTTTCATTCATGGCCCAGAGATCATTCCAGCTGGCTGCATATGTTTGCTGCTTCTGCTACTTTCTTCGGTAAAATGGCATCCCTGGGTCTGGACTATTGTCACCTGACTTGAAGTGCAGTGCACATAGTGTAATGGTGGTGCCTCTATCTGCCCTTGCATTCTTGGTGCCTGTGGGTTTCTTTTCTAGTACTAGACAGCATGTATGATGTTCCCTCTTCATCTTCATCAGAGGAATAGTTGTGATAGCTTGTACCGGGGTCATACACTGGCTGATTTTGGACTTAGAAGTTGCTTTTTTGTGTGAGGATGTCTCCCCCCTTGCTGAAGCTATGATGGATTAGGATTATAGTTTCATGTTGGTGTGAATGTGGATGTAGGCAGCTCTGACCGGTGCTGAAGCTGTACATTATCAATACATGGTGATATCAAAGTTCATGTAAAACCTTAAGGGTTACAATATTGTTGACTGTGAAATGAGGTAACGGAGGATCTGTCAGTGAGCTCGTTCTGATATCACTCCTCCCCCCTCTGCACCCAGGGCTGAGCTGCCTGCTGCCTGATGTCTCTGGGGCTGCCCACTGTAGGGGGGGCTTTCACCTTCTCTCCCCGATATCACAACTGGCAATGGCTGGACTGTGCTAGGGACACCTTGTGCTGTAAGCACCATACTGTTTGAATTGGGCGTTGGCCCAGCCGGCAACACGGAGGAAAAAAGAGGAAGAAGAAGGAGGAGGGGGTGATGAGTGAGACAAAGGAATAGTAGGAGGGGAGAGAGAATGTGGAGAGAGAGAGAGAGGGAGGAGAAGAGAGGAGTGGAGAAGGAGGGGAAGAGAGAGAGAGAGAGGATAAGAGAGGAGTGGAGAAAGAGGGGAAGAGAGAGAGAGAAAAAATGTGGAGGAAGAGGAAAGGAGAGAGAGAGAGAGAGAGAGAGTGCGGAGAGAAAAGACTGACAGAGGAAAAAGAGGATAGATGAGAACAACAAGAATAATAGAGGAGCAATTATGCCTTCTCCCTGTAGGGAGAGACGGGGCGCACCACATACTGTGCAAAAATAACTACCTATACCATGGATTCTGCTAAAAGCAGACTGCGCAGATTCTCCCGTCTCATACCCACAAAAATCACTTCCTGATTTGCTCACATAACTTTCTGTTCCACCTAAACGATGTAAGCTCTGCTGCCACTTCATACCATGTATTAGTTTTCAGCAATCTAACATCAGCTAACTTCCCCTATTTTCCTTTCTACGTCATGCCACTCCGCAGCTTGAAGTCTGCCATTCTAATGAATTTCACGTACTTTATACCTTCCAAAAATCTTCACATACTTAACACCTTCGTATTCTGTCACTATCTAGGGGCTGTTTTCTCATCAGGAAGTAAAAAGACTTTCCTGTTGCTCGGCCACTCTATTCCCCATAGCAAAAGCAAAAAATGAAAAAACACACAAAAATGAAAAAAAAAAAAAACAGTACTAAGAAAAAGAAAAAACTTCTAAAAATGAGTATATAAAACTCTAAAAAAAAAAAAAAAAAACGATAAGAAAAACCGTCAAAAACTTAGTTCACAACCAAAAACTCAAAACTTTGATACAAGAGGAAAAAAATTTTTTTTCAAAAATAAAATAAATAAAAAAAAAAAAAGGTAAAGAGATTGAAGATTGAGGAAAACTTAATTAAAAACTTTAAAATGCCGCAAAAAGAAAGACCCTTTAAGAGAGTAAAAAAAAAAAAAAAATTAATAATTAAAACGGCTTTTCTCTTTTTTTTTTTTTTCCTTTATAATCTCTGCGCTCAAATGCAGTCAGAGACACACTTCCTCTTTTTAATCCGTCGCTGTATGCCATTGCCATAATATCAAATGTCACTAAAATCACATTTCTGAAAACACTTAGGTCACATCAAAAAAGGATGGATACAATTTAACTTCTTCACAAAAAGCTACACATAGCCAGCATTGCAAAAGAAAAAGGAAAAAAAAAAAAACAGATATGACAGTGTGATTTACAATGCATATCTCTCCTCTCAGCTGAAAAAGAGGAAGTTCATGAAAGAAGGAAAAAAAAACCCAAAACTTTCTTTTCACTATTTCATGCTTCTTAAAGCGGCAATAGTACATGACACAAACAGACACAGATAGACAATCCGAGAGACACCCTTTTAAATTCTGTGACACATGCAGGTTGCGCTGGGAACAGACTACTGCCAATCGCACTGGACGCACCTGCGCCCGGGTTCTACCACCCCGGTCCGGACGTCCTGACTGGATCGCCGGCACTACGGGAATCTGCAGTAGCCCCTCTAAGTTATCACTACCCGTGCCTGGATCATGGGACCACCTGCCCCGGAACTCTGCGTGTTCCTCCTATGCACGGGAATCCTGCAATAACTTATCGAGCGATTTGAACTCCTGCGGTCTGTTTCTCAGCAACCACAAACAAAAGTCACTTTTTCCTTCCTCTCTCGGATTTTACACAAACACATACACGGTCCACAGCAGACACCTCCCAGGGTGGATTCGTGGCTACGGATTTTTTTACACTACCTGGGAATTTGTGACCACATCTTACCGGCAAGAAGCATAGACAAGGACTGGGCACAGGGGACTTTCAGGTAAGATGATAACATTTTCTTACCTTACTTATGGAGCTGCGCAGTCTCCTGCCCCTGTGCCAGGCCACGCTACAACTTCCGTATCTCCGGTAAGAAGGATCACGTGCTTTTCATCCGGGCCTCGCTGTTGGGCGCCATTCTGTTATGGAAATATTAGGGTTGGATAAATATATCCCTGTGTGTGCTGTGGCCGCTCCCAATTAGACTGAGTATTTTGAGCGCTCATCAAGAATGGACTGTACACAACTGTGACAGAACAACATTCCATCAATACTAAATTTTATTGTACATACATAGTTTTATATTTTCACATAGAAAGGAGTGGTTAGGGGTTGTCAGGGGTGGTCAGTTAATTATCATATTGTCTAGCTCCTCTGTCATTGGTTATCTAAACATATATGGAATATTGTGATTAATGCTCATATGACTGCTGATCAAGCAACTAAACTCGAGTTCTCTGTCTAGGACGAAGATGACATTTGATCAGCAGTCACCAAACATCTGACACTCTTCTGCTTTTAGGGGTGGAAAACCCCATATGATCTGTCTGGGTTATATTAGTTCAGTTTGTGTCAGCCATTTTAAACCATTTAGTATAATGTATATATTAGCTGTGAGCATATAAGTATATATTTGATTATAGAGGAGTATACATGCAAGTGAGATCTACATGATATATATATTTCTATCACACTAGCTGTAGGTTTCCTGATCCGCACTAACAGCCTCGAATACATGTATAATACCTGGTAGTTCATGTCAGGAAACCCGCAACCTAAGGCTGCTTGCCATGATCAGGAATATCAGCATTTTGGACGCAGCACATTTGCTCTGCATCCAAAACGCTGCATTCTACAGGGTGGGCCATGTATATGGATACACCTAAATAAAATGGGAACGGTTGGTGATATTTCAATGCAAGACACCCTACAGTACGCAAGAAAACTGTCACCATTCCCATGTTATTTAGGTGTATCCATATAAATGGCCCACCCAAAAAAGTTTGCCCCATCACTGAACATCATGTTCTGTGTAAACTGAGGGTCCTGTTCCAATTTTTATTTTGCCTATTCTGAAAATTCAGCGCGCCAATCTGGGTCATCCTCGTTGAGATGCTGCAGCAGCTGGATTTTGTAAGAGTGTCATTTGTGAGTAGCTAATATCTGCCGAATGGATGTTCGACTGATGCCAGATCGGCGCTCTGAATTTGCAGAATGGGCAAAACAAAAATTGGAACAGGACCCTCACTTTACACAGAACTTTATGTTCAGTGATGAGACAAACTTTTTTGGGTGGGGCATTTATATGGATACACCTAAATAACGTGGGAATGGTGACAGTTTTCTTGCGTAGAGTGTCTTGCATTGAAATCTGATGCAATGACCCGGGTACTGCATTCACCAGACAGCAACACAATTTCTATCCGCTCCTCACATGTTAACCTCTGTGACATGTCAATGGCGATAAACAGAGAAACTTGTAAATAACTTATGAAAGAATAAAGTTACGTTAATACCAAGCACACCATTGTTTTTCTTGTGAAATTCTCAATAAGTTTGATGTGTCACATGACCCTCTTCCCATTAGAAAAAATAAAGTTAGATCCAAAATGCTCGACTTCAAAATGGCCACCGTGGTCCCACCCATCTTGATAAGTTTTCCGCCTCCCATATACTAATGTGCCACAAACAGGAAGTTGATATCGCCAACCATTCCCATTTTATTTAGGTATATCCATATACATTGCCCACCCTGTATATTAGAAGCACATTGGATGGGATTTATAGAAATCCCAAGCTCATTGTGCTTCTATTTACCGCTGCGTAAACTCACCCACACTACGGGTATGCGAGCAACAGCATGTCAATTCCTGTAGTGGAGATGCTGCGGATTTTGACCAGTTGAATGTCATTACATGCGGTGAACCTGCATGTACTGACAAACAAGTGCAGCAATTAGAACACAGTGTTTTGGACGCAGCTAAAATATGCTGCTTCCAAAATTCTGCTATTCCTGATCGTGGGAACGTAGCCTAAGAAGTACCTTATATACTCATGTATAAGCCGAGATTTTCAGCACTTTTTTTGGGCTGAAAACGCCCCCTCGGCTTATACACGAGTCATTGTCCAGAAAGCCGGCGGGGGAGTGGTGGAGCAGCATCAGGAGCCGGCTAAATGAAGACATCATACTCATCCTCCTCGCGCCGTCGCTGCATTTCTGTCCCTGCATCTCCGTCCCGGCACCAGCAGCTTTTCCTGTGCTCAGCGGTCACATGGTACCACTCATTAAGGTAATGAATATGCATGTGTCTCCACTCCCATAGGCATGGAGCGCATATTCATTATCTTAATGAGCGGTACCATGTGATTGCTCAGCACAGGAAGCGCTGCCGCGCTGGGACAATGGAGATGCAGCAACGGTGCAAGCTGTTTCAGTAGGGGGAGGTGTGAGCCATGCATACAATGATGGGACGGGGGTGAGCCATGCATACAACAGGAGGAGCCACATATGCCAGGACAGGACGGGGATGAGCCACACATAGCAGGACAGGACGGGGATCAACACATTCCAGGACAGGATGGGGGAGCCACACATACCAGGACAGGATGGGGGAGCCACACATACCAGGACAGGACGGGGGAGCCACACATAGCAGGACAGGACGGGGGAGCCACATACCAGGACAGGACGGGGAGCCATACATATCATGACAGGATGGGGGGAGCCACATAGCAGGACAGGATGGGGGGAGCCACATACCAGGACAGGATGGGGGAGCCATACATAGCAGGACAGGATGGGGGGAGCCACATACCAGGACAGGATGGGGGGAGCCACATACCAGGACGGGACGGGGGAGCCATACATAGCAGGACAGGACGGGGGGACCCATACATACCAGGACAGGATGGGGAGCCATGCATACCAGGACAAAACTGGGGAGCCACATACCAGGATAACGACAGGGGAAGCCACGCATACCAGGACAGCGACGGAGGGAGCCACGCATAGCAGGACAGGGATGAGGGGACAATGCATACCCGGCTTATACTCGAGTCAATAAGCTTACCCAGTTTTCTGTGGCAAAATGAGGTGCCTCGGCTCATACTCGAGTATATACGGTACATTATGCTACATTACATATGTGCATACATTCAAGGTCAGGTGTATGCTCACTGTTCTGGACATCACAGGTTAAGTGATACTTTTTAAATCATTGTGAGCCCCAGCACATCAGTAACGTGATAGGAAGCAGGGTGCACTCAAGCCGTATATAGAATTTAATTTAGGGCGTGCAGAGCCAAGTCCAATAATGTATAACTGGAGAAAGGAAGGAAGAAATGGACTACAAAAAGGCTCGCACAACCATGTATATTACGAAAATACAAAAAATATATTTATTCAAAACACCACAACACAACAAATAAAAACATTAAAAACACGCAATATCTTGTATACATCACCCACATACAATTATATAAATCAAAGTAGGTGAAAGAAAGCCCCCAAGTATCTGTATCACAAATATCATGTCACGGACTCAATCAAACATTAGGTACAATATCTCAAAATGTCATAACGGCTGAAGAGCCCCCATAAATATAATCATACCTAGTAGCAAAACCACCCCTAAGTAGGATCTGGATGAATAGATGAACCATAATAGGGTATGAACCTATAGAGATTTACAGGGTGATGCAGCGCCAAATAGTCAATCTATGTGGCTGAATAGCAGAACGAACAAAGTCGTCACCCAAACCTAAATCAACCATAAGGTCTTACATGAGAGTCCAAGTCAGCTGTCCGGCATGTGAATACAGAAAAATCGGGTGATGGACAGACACCCCACGCGTATCGCCGCCGCAGCGGCTTCCCCTGACGAAGCCGCTGCGGCGGCGATACGCGTGGGGTGTCTGTCCATCACCCGATTTTTCTGTATCCACATGCCGGACAGCTGACTTGGACTCTCATGTAAGACCTTATGGTTGATTTAGGTTTGGGTGACGACTTTGTTCGTTCTGCTATTCAGCCACATAGATTGACTATTTGGCGCTGCATCACCCTGTAAATCTCTATAGATTCATACCCTATTATGGTTCATCTATTCATCCAGATCCTACTTAGGGGTGGTTTTGCTACTAGGTATGATTATATTTATGGGGGCTCTTCAGCCGTTATGACATTTTGAGATATTGTACCTAATGTTTGATTGAGTCCGTGACATGATATTTGTGATACAGATACTTGGGGGCTTTCTTTCTCCTACTTTGATTTATATAATTGTATGTGGGTGATGTATACAAGATATTGCGTGTTTTTAATGTTTTTATTTGTTGTGTTGTGGTGTTTTGAATAAATATATTTTTTGTATTTTCGCAATATACATGGTTGTGCGAGCCTTTTTGTAGTCCATTTCTTCCTTCCTTTCCCCAGCACATCAGCTGACATGTGCCCCTAGCAGTCACGGGTGGAATCGTGATCCACCTGCGGCTGTTAACATGTTAAATGCCACTGTCAATCTCTGAGCGCGTCACAAACCATCGGCGCATATGTCACATGTTCATGGGTTGCCGATGGGTTGGCATTGATGGCTAGCTATGAGCGCCGCCTAGTGGCCGGCGCTCATAGTTGATGAGGATTTAGCTGCAGCCCTGCTATGTGTAGTACAGACGATCGGAAGATCACAGCTTCTATTCTCCCATGTAGACTATTGAAGCCAGTAAAAAAAAAAAGCTTTTAAAAGTATTTAATTTTTTTTAAATATAAATATATAAATGTAAAGATTATATCTACACTAGAATGGTATCAATAAAAATGTCAGCGCAGCACGCAAAAAAATAAGCTCTCAACCAGCCCTTAACAAAAAGTTAAGCAGTATTTAAGAGACAAGCTGTAAGAATAGAAGATCAGAATATGGAGAACGTGTGCAGCGTTTATCCTCTAAAACAAATATTCTTTCTAAGTAATGTGAGAAACAAACTAAACTGTGTCTTCTTTACACAATAAATATCACTTCAATAAACCACAGTGCCAAATAATATATGAAATAACATAGGTTTTTAGGGTGTGTTTCTGATACCTGGCTGTGTACTCAACACACATCATCTGCCTTTAACCAACAAGTTTACTTCTATAAAATTGGATTTAGCATATTAAAAATCACTTTAGAAACATTTTAAAGGCCCCTAAACAAGACCAAGTGCAATTTGTCCTCTATCTAATATGTAGATATTTGTTCTCACAGTTGTGCAGAGAATGGTAGTTCTCTGTGGAAACCTTAATCTAACCCTTGTCCCAACTCTGGATAACTCCACAGAGAAAGACTCACTATCTTTCTTTCAACAATCTTTTTATTGAGGGAAAATATAACAGATGAACAGAAAAGAAAAAAACATTATATCCAGTAGACATGAAGGGAGAAAACATTAAGAGGAGTCACACATAATTGGTTATTGGGAACAAACTCTAAAACGGAACCTCAACAGGGAACCCTTAGTAAGGCCAAATACAATAAACAAGAGGCGTGTTAGGTGACTCGGATATGATCATTAGGTCAAGATGTATGGAAGAAATGAGAATAGATAGATGAAAAGAGAGAGATGGGAGGAGAAAGTAGAGAAGGGAAAACAAGAGGTGGAGAGAAGAGAGAGAATCTGGTAAGAGGAGGGATCCGATGAAGAGCCATCCGGGAAAAGAGTGATTATTGGATAGGTCTATTAATTAGACGCCACCAGTGTCTAAAATTTCATGTGGGAACCCAGGGCTGGATCGGAATTGGATCCATGGTTCCCATATATTACGAAAGGAATTGAGTGATTCTTGTGTGCTGGCTACCAATTCTGCTATATGATATAGCAAGTCAGTTTTCTCAAGAACTTGTTTTTTTAGTGGAGGTGAAAGACTCACTATTATACTCAGCAATTAAGATGGTGACACGTACCTTTCTTCAGCTTCAATTATGTGATCCATGGCACCTTTCGCATTCATCTGCTAGAGACTACTCCTTTTTTTTCTTATTCTCACAACACATGTAGTCGAATCGATTATATGTTGGTGCAGCATCATGCATTATCATAGCAACCAGAAACAGATATTGTCAGCATCCTTTGATCGGATCATGCCCCTGTGTTTTGTTCTCTTTCTATCTCATCACTCTCCAAACCAATCTGGTCTTGGAAGTTAAACTTTTTTTTATTAGACCCAATATGCACTCAAAATATAATAAACATTGTCAAAAATTTCACGCAAAATCACAACACAGATGTCACATCACAAACAATAAAATGGGAAGACCTAAAATTTACACTTAGAGAATGTTTTATTAGACAAGGTTCATGCTTTTGGGAAACTAAACATACTGAAAAGGAACGTGTTTCAATAACCGTTTATTTCTGTTACATTCTGTCCTTTCTTTTCTGTAAATTCGTATGGGAAAACATCTAAGCTCAGAGACCCTAATTAGAACCAACCTAGGTCTTCGAGACTGTAGGAAACAATTTATAGCAGTGTTACATACTCGAGTCTTAGACTTTTTCCATAACTCCCTGAAGTCCCACGCCATCACACCCACCACTTCTCCATTTGCAAAAAAACACTTAATTTTATTACCTTGGCTTATCTTTAGGAGGCATCATCCCATCTTTCCCATCCACAAATGTCCTGCTGTAACATATCTTAAAGGGAACCTGTCACCCCCCCCCAGTCGTTTCAAACTAAAAGAGCCACCTTGTGCAGCAGTAATGCTGCATTCTGACAAGGTGGCTCTTTTAGTTCTGGGTGCTGTAACTAGGGAAATAATCAGTTTTATAATTTGTCCGAAGTACCTGGTCCTCAGTCAAGTGGGCCGGCGTTTCCCCCCTGCTTCAGACAGCACACAGCTGTCACTCACATCTTCTTGGCGCCGGGCGCCTTCTCCTCCTCACCGCTGTTTTCAAAAGTAGCCGGCGCCTGCGCTCTTTTCCCCTGCCTGATGCAGGCGCAGTGAGCGCTGCCCGTCTTTCCTCATATGCAGTCCAGCTGACTGCGCCTGCGCGACCGCCCTGCTTGTGAATCCCAGCCCCGCAATGTGAATAAATCATAAGTCACTGCGGGGCTGGGAATCACAAGCAGGGCGGCCGCGCAGGCGCAGTCAGCTGGACTGCATATGAGGAAAGACGGGCTCACTGCGCCTGCACCAGGCAGGGGATAAGAGCGCAGGCGCCGGCTACTTTTGAAAACAGCGGTGAGGAGGAGGCGGCGCCCGGCGCCAAGAAGATGTGAGCGACAGCTGTGTGCTGTCTGAAGCAGGGGGGAAACGCCGGCCTACATGACTGAGGACCAGGTATTTCGGACAAATTATAAAACTGATTATTTCTCTAGTTACAGCACCCAGAACTAAAAGAGCCACCTTGTCAGAATGCAGCATTACTGCTCCTCTTCCTTGCTGCTGTCACGGCTCCTGCGCAGGCGTAATTCTCTGCCCTGTTGAGGGCAGAACAAAGTACTGCAGTGCGCAGGTGTCGGGAAAGCTCAGAGAGGTCCGGCTCCTGCGCAGTGCAGTACTTTACGCTGCCCTCAACAGGGCAAATCAGTACACCTGCACAGAAGCCTCAACAGAAGCAAGGAGGATGACGACATCATATGAACATGGGAGGCGCCGGACCCGGACCTGTGACGCCCATTGGACCGGACCGCACCGGACCGCCCCTGGGTGAGTATAATCTAACTTGGTTTTCTTATCTTTCAGGTTACATCAGAGGCTTATCTACAGCATTACAGAATGCTGTAGATAAGCCCCTAATGACGGTGGCCGCAGTTTATAGGGCCAAAATTAGGTGACAGATTCCCTTTAACACTCTTAGTTCAGTCATTCATTTGTAATCCTGCCTGATGAAGGAGCCACTGTACTCTGAAAACTTGCACATATATTTTTTTCTGGTTAGCCAATAAAGGTATCCCTCCTAGACTACTTTTGTCTGCTATGAGCATAACAGTATTTACATCGATTTTTCTGGCTAACACCATACCACAATTTTATTCTTATTGTACATCATAAATCTCTGAAAAAAACTCTGGGATCAGATGTCTCAATATATGTGATTAAGGGCCCTCACCATTCTACCCTCGTCCTCCAGGATCCATGACTTTTCTCTCAGAACTACATGTACCTAATTTACAACATATCAAACCATTTTCGCCGGGTGATTCAGCAATTTATTAAGCTGTAATAAATATGAACCCATTAATGTCACGCATTTCCTGTTGAAGAAATCTCTGTTTCCTTTAGACAGATTATTTAATAGCAACTTAACACCACCAAGAGCAGTATTTGATCATATGCACTTTTAACACTTTTTTTTCTCTGTTAAGAAAGACATACATTTACAAGGAGACCTTTCAGATTTTGAAAGCCAATGAGTGTTGTCCTCCCCTCCCACACACTCCATACTCTTGCTTTTTGGATATCTCATCAATCAAGCATCAACAGGATATCCTCCCGCTTCACCTGGGAAAATGAACTTGACAAATCACTTGACGAATCACAATGGTATAAGCGATTTACGCTTCTCCATAAAGCCTCAATTGCGAACAAAGCCCAAGAGACATCTTTATTACATCGTTGGTATCCCAATGTTGGAAGCGTATGAGAACAGAAGGGCAGATGACTCATATACGGTGGTGCTGCCCACCAGCACAGCAATTTTGGGCTTAAAGGGGTTGTCCGGTCCAAATCGATAAAAAATAGCAGGGAGGCTTCCGGCATATTGTTGATTGGTATCTATGTCATCCTTTGGGCAAGTGTAAGGACTTAAAGGGGTTGTCCAGTCCAAATCAATAAGTTTAAAGTCACTCTGTGTGACTCCAGACTTATGAATCCCCCCAGTGCATGCATTGTGTGCTGCGGGGGGTTCGCCTGTTTCTGACTCGGGACTGGAGGGTATTTGTGTGTTATATATTCTCTCGGCCAGTGGGTGCAGCCTCCCTTCCATTCACTTGTACAAGTGTATAGACCAAGACCACACCCACTAGACGGGCCTTGCCCAGGAATATGTATAACTATATAGCAGTCAACAATATGCCGGAAGCCTTACTGCTATTTTTCATTCAGTTAAGCATTCCCAAATATAAAAAATCACTTGAGAGTTGCTTGATTCAGGCAGCAAAAAACATAATTCCCCATCACTGGAAAAGTAGTAATTCTCCCACCCATGAAGGATGCTTTTCCAAAATGTCCCCTCTTAGTAGAATGGAGGAACTTATAGCCTCCACCCAAGTCACTAAAGAGAGATGTTATAAAATATAGAGGATAGAATTTCAAAAAACAGACTCATATCACCTTTCAACTTCAACTTTTCAACTTCTCATTTCACCTTTCACTTAATGCTTTTTTGCTGCATTTTTCCCTTTTTTTTTTTAAAGCGTTTTTGGTGTGCCTTTTTTTTGTGAAGAAATGCAGGGATTCCACACTAAAAAATACAATTATGTTTTTTACTTGTGTTTTGTTACGGACTCCACATTGAAGCCTGTAGGTAAAACCTGCTCCGTATTGCAGTTACTATAAGTGCACAGTAGG
This sequence comes from Ranitomeya variabilis, assembly GCF_051348905.1. Classification (NCBI taxonomy): domain Eukaryota; kingdom Metazoa; phylum Chordata; class Amphibia; order Anura; family Dendrobatidae; genus Ranitomeya; species Ranitomeya variabilis. The sequence goes on from NC_135234.1 coordinate 658,724,932, forward strand.
TATCAGTTTTCATAAAATCACATTCACTTTGCTTGAACAATACGCGGGACTGTAGCCTAACACACAAGTTTTAAGTTACTGAAACAAAGTGCATCAAAAGTGAAATAATGTTCCATCATATTGTTACATTTGATTGACATAACTGGACAGCCTCCAAGAAATACCACTTACAAGCGATGCAATATATGGCCTAATTAAATGAGAATAATGTTTTATACTCTCCATTCTGCCTTTCAGCTCTTTTCAGGTAAATGGAGCAAAGCAGTGATACCACTCACTGTCTATTGAGAGGAGTGTCACAGAGGAGCCACTTGCTTTCTGTTTTAGCAATGTTGGCAGGAGGCAGAGTTTGCTAGATGATGCCACACAGTCCAACTTCCCTCTGTCCATCTGCTTTATATTATATGGCTCACTGGTGGACACAGACAGGAGAGGAACAAAATATGGGCTCTTTGCAGTCCAATAGTTCATCATGTACAATTCCACCTACGTTGGAGGTTGAAATGGGCTCCCTTACCCAATGGGCTCCTGATATGGCTAGTTTTGAGGAAGAGGAATAGCAATGTACTGTCTGTACTGGCCGTCTTATTGCAGTCTGTGTCATACAAAGCCTGAGCCAGCAGTCTTCAAGTAATCAAGAACTAGTTCATAGAATCAGAGAATGTTAGAGTTGGAAGGGACCTCGAGGGTCATCGTGTCCAACCCCCTGCTCAACGCAGGATTCACTAACCCATCTCAGACAGATGTCTGTCCAGCCTCTGTTTGAAGACTTCCATTGATAGTGATACTTAGTGATACTTAGATCTGGTATGGCTGTGGATCTCCATGGAAGAGTCCTTCTCTCAATCCTATGTGGTGAAGTCACTGATCCATCACAAGATTTCATATCTGTTCACTATTTCCTCTCAGTGTAAGAATTCTAGATTGCTTATTTTGCCTGTTGTAACTTTTTATAACTGTTTCTAAAATTACAATAATTTCTTTTTGCTGTGCACATCAAAGAGCAGAATCTTGTAATCAGAACGCAATCTTACTGTAGTACGTACCTTAGGAGCTGTTCAAGAGCAGGATAAGTCTTGCCTTAATTGTTCCGGGATTTCTGAGAATTTTCAATAGCGAGGTTAATGCTTACATAGCTTAAGGCGTTTCCTTACTCTTGACTTTCCAGTTTAACTACATGTGCAATTTGGAGCACTCCATGATTGAGGTTAGTCATTTCATTCATTAGAATAATAATCCATAAAATGCAATAAAAATGAGTCATGTACTTAACAGAGCTGGACTGGAACTGAAAATCAGCCCTGACATTGGAGAACACACAGGTCCAACAGCTTTGCAATGAATGTGAAAAAGATTTGTGCATTTCTGGATTTCCATTGAACCAAGTATATACATCCCATTTATAGAATACTAACTGCGGTAAAGTAGAGTGACACTCTGCTAAATGTAAATGGTTGCATTGCGGTTATATTGATAACCTATCCTTTAGATAGATAAGCAATATCAGATCGGTGAGGATTTCACGCCCGGCAGTGCCACCAATCAACAATACTCAGTGTCAGTGGTGGCCAGATACTGGCAGATGTTGAGATGAAAAGCACAGCTCCATCAGCCGTGTAGTGGTCACTGCCGGGTGCTGCACATCTTGCCCTATTCGAATACATAGTGGTGGATCTGCAGTGGCCAACAATGGCCACTACACAGTTGATGGAGCTCTGCTTTTCAGCTCGTCAACTGCTAACATACAGCCGCTGTCACAACCGAGAACAGCTGATCCATGGGCTGGTCAGAAGTCAGACTGCCACCAATTTGATATATTTCTATTAAGGCAATCAATATAATAGAGGAACAACCTTTTAATTGCACAATTTAGATTGTTCCTAATGGGAAGCAGGACCATATTTGTAAGGCTGTGTTCACATGTTGCTGCCTACTATGTTTATTCATACTTGTTTTTTTAGCAGTAAGCTGAGCCATACCATCAGATAGACCAATAGAACACTCTTTCTGCCACTGTCTTCATCCCACTAAAATCAAGCACTTGTTGATTAAAAAAATGGCTCTTAGAATATGAAAAAATATTTATATATATATATATACGGTAAATGTTTTTTGAAAAATAGAATTCTATCATAAAAAGTTTTGAAAGTGTCCAAAAAGACCAAATCTAACACTGACCCCCCTCCCAAGATGGACTTACTGTTTTTTTTTAGATACTTTGACTCTTGAAGAATGGAATAAAATGCAATCATGTACCCCAAAATAGTAATAATAATAAAACTATGACTTGTCTTGGGAGAAGAATCAATATAACAAAAACTCAGTATTACAATAGAATTTTTTTTTTAAATAATAAAAATGTGTATTCTATTACAAAAAGGTATTTTAATTTAATTGTTTATATAGTCATTTATTTTGAGCTGGTTATATTGATATCATTAGTTGAATTCAGTGTCAGTCTTTACTGCTATTAATGGAATTATATTCCTTATTTCATATATGTATAATTTAATTAGCAATTTGCAGTTCCATGTAAAATGACTGTTTCAGTACATTGACAAATATTATACTATGGAGTGGGAGGTCACTAGACTTTGATTGTTTGTTTATATATTACCCTTTTCTGATTCTGTTTGGTCTCTTACTCGCGTAGCAGTAAATATAATATCTCTATAGGATAGATTGGTGCCCCCCTACTAGGCACTCTGTTATAGCTTATATGTTAAAGTAATGTTAGTCCGAATTAATATGAATAACATCGACTTAAAGTGCATTAACCCTATATACAGACACCATTTGATAATTGATCTCAAATAATGTAGCAAAAACCTGGTGCCAGATTCCCTTTAACTTCTTTTTTTATTTTCCATTTTTGCACTTAATTTTTCTATCCTCTTCTTCCAAGGGGAAGAACTTTGAGTTGTACTTGATGCAATTCTGTCATTGTTTTTTTTCATTAATTTTATTTACAGCTTCATTATATGGTAACAATGCCCTTGCATTGTGATTCTACAGGTCAGTACGATTACATTGACACCAAACATACAGGGTTTTTTTTGTTTAAGTTGTGAAAAAAATTAGAAATTTTATTTTTTGCCCATGTCCCAATATTCTGAGAGCCATAATATTTTCAGTTTTCGGTTGATGGGGCTGTGTGAGGGATGTTTTATTGATACCAATTTGGGATAGATACGATGTTTTGATCGTATTGAATTCCTTTAAAAAGCACAAGGGTCTACAGCAGACCTCTGTGTATCGTGGCAATCCATCGGCGCCTCGCTGCCACATCGGAGGTGTGCCGATGGGTGGTTAGAAAAGCGCTCTCCCATGAGGTGTGCTGTAAATGCTCTCGTCACAGATTGTCTGTGGCATTTAACAAGATAACAGCCGCAGGTGGAGCTCTGCTCCATGCATGTCTATTAGGGGCAGATGATTGCTGAGTAATACAGTCATCATTTGCCAGCAAAGATACAAGCTCAGTCCCTGTGCCCACATCAATGTAATTAAGCCAGCATATGACACGTCTGTACGTCGTATGTCGGTAAGGGGTTAAAGTGAAGCGGTTTCATGCCTTTAGTTTTACCTGCAGTCCTATGGTAGTAGCTGTGCCATATGACAAAATCTGCTCTGTAACAGCTGTATACTGATCAAAAAAGGCTCCAAATACATGTACGTATTAGGCTTCTTTCACACTTGCGTCGGTACATGGCCGTCGCTAAGCGTCGGTGCAACGTAATGACGCACGTTGTGAAAATTTTGCAGTCCGGGGAGGTGGGGGCGGAGTTCCAGCCACGCATACGCGGTAGGAAATGGCGGACGCGACGTACGAAAAAACGTTCCCTTGAACGTTTTTTCATGCCGACGGTCCGCCAAAAGACGACGGATCCAGTGCACGACAGACGCGACTTATGGCCATGCGTCGCGATCCGTCGGCAATACAAGTCTATGGGCAAAAGACACATCCTGCGGGCACATTTGCAGGATTCGTTTTTTTCCCCAAAACGACGCATTGCGACAGATTCCAAACGACGCAAGTGTGAAAGTAGCCTCAAGGTGAATGTGTAAATGCATCTGTCCCTTGGGAAGTCTACATTATTCACGTGATATATTGTACGTTATAAGGTGCACTGAAGGGATAGCAATATCAGGAGAAAGGAAACATATACCCCAACCAGCCGGTCCTCTATTTCTTCTACATGCCAACATTTTTGTCCAGACTTGATGGTCTGTGAATTATTTGTGCCGCTCCTGTACATTTAAAAGGTTTATGTCCGCACCCTGTAATAAATTGTGAAGGTGGATTTATGGTGAAAAGGCTGAAAATAATGGCACATCTGCTTTCCTGTTATTTGCTTCCTCTGTTGGATGTGCTGTAGTTTATTCTCGCTCAGCTCACAAAACAAGTTCATTAACTAAGAATTTGTACAGAAATTTACACCTAAAGCACCAGACACGTACGTACCAAACTTCAGGCACCTGATCACAAGCATTCAAGTGCAGAGTTAATTGCCTGCTACTGTAGGTGATGAATTGCCAAAATGAAAAATTTGGCTTTAACCCCTTAGTGACCGAACCAATTTTGACCTTAATGACCAAGCCAAATTTTGCAATTCTGACCACTTTCACTTTATGAAGTTATAGCTCTGGAACTCTTCAACGAATCCCACTGTCCCAATGTTTTTTTGTGACATATTGTACTTCATGTTTGTGGTAAAATTTCTTCGATATGACTTTCATTTATTTATGAAAAAAATGGAAATTTGGCAAAAATTTAGAAAATGTTGCAATTTTTTGAAACATTTAATTTTGTGCCTTTAAATCAGAGAGTCATATTACACAGGATAGTTAATACATAACATTTCCTACATGTCAACTTTACATCAGCACAATTTTGGAAGCATAATTTTTTTTTGTTAGGATGCCATAAGGGTTAAAAGTTGGCCAGCGATTGCTCATTTACAAAATCTAGAATTTTACAATTTACAAAATCTATTTTTAGGTACAACATCACATTTTAAGTGACTTTGAGGGGCCTATATGAAAGAAAATACACCAAAGTGACATCATTCTAAAAACTGCACCCCTCAAGGTGCTCAAAATCACATTCAAGAAGTTTATTAACCCTCCAGGTGCTTCACAAGAACTAAAGCAATATGGAAGGAAAAAATGAACATTTTACTTTTTTCACAAAAAATTACTTCAGATCCAAACTTTTTTATTTTTACAAGGGTATCAGGAGAAAATAGACCACAAAATTTGTTGTGCAATTTCTACTGAGTACGCTGATACCCCGTATGTGGGGGAAAGCCACTGTTTGGGCATATGGCAGGGCTCAGAAGGGAGGGAGCGCCATGTCACCTAAACAGTGGGAACACCCTAATTCTTTCTCCAACCTTAACACAGCTCTTACCCCAACCCTAACACCAACACACCCATAACCCTAATCTCAACCCGAACCACAAGCATAACCCTAACCACAACCATAACCCTAACCACCACCCTAACCCCAACCTAACCTCAACTGTATCACCAACACAACCCTAACCCTAGCCCCAACCCTAACCCAAACCTCAACCCTAACCCTAGCTCTAGCCTCAACCCTATCCCTAGCCCCAACCCTGACCCTAACGCAAAGAATGGAAAGAATAATTTTATTTTATTATTTTTACCTAAGGGGGTGATAAAGGGGGGTTGATTTACTATTTTTTTATTTTGTCACTGTGATAGACTCTATCACAGTGATCAAAATGAACCAATAGGAAAAATCTCCTATTGTTGCCGGGTACCGGTCGGCAGATCTCGGCGGGCGCACTGCACATGCGCCAGCCGTTTACTTCCAGGAAGAAGATGCTGAGGGTCGGGGTACCGACCCGGAGGGTCTGGGGATGGCAGATGTACCTGGGGGACTCGGGATACCCAATATCTCTCTCCTCTGTTATGCTAGATCATATTAGAGGAGAGAGAAATGAATGAGAAATCAGTGTTTTAAATTTTTTTATTTTATTCTGTGAATAATGGCGATCACGTGACTGGGGATGGTAAAACCGACCTGAATCATGTTGTCTGGGGTCTCAGCTACCCCCGGCAGCTGAGTCGCCAGAGACTTTCTGACACTAAGAGGTGCTATACCCTTATATCTCAGTGCCATTAAAAAGGGGTGCTGAGGAATAAGGCCCCTTAACTGCCACCGTTAAAAGGCGTATCGTCGTTAAGAGGTTAATGCTTCATTCAGACGTCTGTTTTTCAGGTACGAGTTCTTGCGGTAATTTTCATGGCTAGAACCCATGATAGTTTATTTGGCTGTTCACATGTCTGTGAAAAAACAATTTTTAGCATTTTTTATGCTAGTCACAGATCAAACTCACCCTTTCAAGTTTATGAGTCTGTAAAAACTCGGACGGTACACTGATGCTATCTGTGTTCTGTCCATTTGTTACTGACTGATAGAAGTTTGGGAAACCTCCGTCAGTGTTTTGTTGAAACACTGATGGTAAAATCTGACACTCTGACCAAGCACTGATAGAAATCTGATCAAAAATATTGATCAAAATTAACCTTTTTTTTGCATACGCAAAGAAACACTGACATCTGCATGAGGCCTGAATAAATATAGGCCTCCCATCTTTTTTCTTGGATCATAGCATTATACCCCTAAACTGACATATTATAAAGCTTTGCCTGAAGAAACTATGATGGAAAGGATGGAAACTAATGAAAACTGACAGGTTCTACTGAGTTTCAGGTTTTACGAAAATAATAGCAAAATTTCTGTTTTTTGGCTACCACACGGCAGTGAAAACCTGATTAGAAATGTAATACATGTGAATATAGCCCAAGGTCCACTGTAATTTATTATAGAAATATCTTGCAATATGGTAACAATCAGATATACTGTATGTTGTTATTTTTCTGAGAAATTTACACCCAAATTTGTTTGTAACAGTTTATTAACAGTAAGTTCATTATACAAAATGCTGCATGGTCACATCACACAAAAATTATAAGAATTAATGCAAGTAAACAATAGACAATATAAAACGTATATTATGAACTTAATGGATCCAAATGACTAAGCAATAACCAAAAGCAATACCAACAGTCAGACTGAAAGATGAGATTGAACGCTGTGTAATGAAGGAGATGGGAGCAACTATTGGAGTAGCTGGCTCCAACATTAGTAACTGCCCTCCTGTTGGCACCTGAATTTACAGGTGAGTTATCAACTGGTCTTCACCACCTGCATAAGATAAAAAAATAAAGAAATGAAAATATACGATGTTTTACACTTATTCTGCATCAACACATTTGGTTAACACACATTCATTTTTGTATTACTGCTATGTGATCACAGCAATATTTTGGAATATAAACTAAAAAAAATAAAACAATTAGCAGAATTTGTTGTTTTCCTTCTATTATTTTACATTTTTAATGTTTATATTTTAGTTCATTTTCCAGAATATTGGTGTTTTGGGATCACTGAAAAGTTGTGCAAAGACTTGTTAACACATTTGTGAATTTACATGGATGAATCAATGCCACTTTTTACCTTTTTTAAAATGTTGTCATCATATTGGTTTCCCCTCGGTCTTTGGTGGTTACTATAGACTTGCTAGAAAAATATTTAGAACTGAGATTCCTCAGTGGTTGATACCTTTTAATGGCTAACTGAAAAGATGGTAACAAATTGCAAGCTTTGCTAAGCAGTTGTGCATTTTTTGAGATTCTGCATGTGGGATACTGACTTAATAAAATTTGTTACTTTATTTATTATTAATTATTTTATTAGTTCAAACCTCATGTTTGGCCCTGTTAAAATAAAAAAAAGTTTAAACTCACCCCCCCGTGCTGGCACAGTTTCAGCGGTGTCAGCACTTGCCTTCCTGAGATTCATGTGAGGTTGTGTTGACACGTGAGCCATGCGCCCAATAAGCTCTGGTGTCACTGTCTCCGCCTTCTGACGTGTCAGGAATTGACAGAAAGTGAGCAGCCAGCCGCAGCCCTGACTTTCTCTTGATTACTTACACATCTGAAGGTGGGGACAGAGACGTGACGTGATCCCTGGGAACGCCAGTGGCAACACTGATGTAACTGTGCCAACACCAGAGGTCAGTGTAAACTTTTCTAACAGGGCCAAACATGGGGAATGAGAAGGGGTTGTCCAAGAAGTGGACATCCCATTTAATATTATTGGGGAATGGAAAACACAGCAATTTTGTATTCTTTTCAGGATTTGTTTTACAGCATTCACGGTCATGTACAGATGTACAGTTCCTCTCAAATTTGACTTCTCAACCTTTAAAACTGAGTAGATGAAAAATACTGCATGGGGCAAGGGTAGGTTTGCTGTATGATATCGCCCTGTAATTAAGCAATCTAGCATACCTGATTCACTTTGGAGCTTTCCAGTTATTTTGTCAGATGTATCATTAGTTAGATTTTGCTTCACGTTATCGATTGGGCATGGTGAGCTGGGATGTATCACAGATGAAGAAGACTCATCACTTGGCTTGTTCACCTCATCAGTTGGACATGGTTGGAGGGGATTTGGTACAGAAGAATAAGGTTCATCACTTTGCTTCTTGTCTTCTTCAGCTGGGTATGGTTGGCACGGATTTAATACAACAGAACAAGTTTCATCACTTTGCTTCTCTTCATCGGCTGGGCGTGGTTGGCACAGATTTGGCATGGAAGAAGGTTCATCGCTTATCTTCTTCACTTCATCAGCTGGACAGGATTGGCAGGGATTTGGAACATCAGAAGAAGTTTCATCACTTGACTTCTTCAGTTCATCAGCTGAACATGGTTGACATGGATTTGATACAGCAGAAAAAGTTTCATCACTTGTTTTTTTCACTTTATCAGTCGGACATGGTTGGCTGTGACTTGGGACTGAAGAATGTTGTTTTTTTTGTTTTTCAGAATCATTGTCTTCAGATATATTTTCACATTTTACAGGCACTTCTTTACTTAGACCCTCCATTCCAACACTGTGTTGATCACTCCATATTTTGTCCTCAACACCCTCTTTGATACCTTCTCTGGCACTATCGTTTTCCTTTCTAGTCTCTGATTCCACTAAGCCTCTCTTGCAACAATCAATAACATTTTCTTGTGTATGGTCTATACCTTTCTGATCCCCATATTCCATATCCTCAGTGACCAGTTGCTTATTGTTCCTTTTATGTCCCTTTTCTTCTCTAATTATTTCAGTAGAGTGGCCTGGAATATCAAGGGTTGTCTTGTCTTTAGTTCCATTGTGTGTAAAGTTATTAATATTTTCAGATTTTACATTTTCTGATATCCTTTCATCTAATACCATTTGATGTTTCTGAGCCATTTCCTTTGGATCACAACTTGAGTCATTTCCTGTTTTAGCAATCTCCCAGTCTTCAATATCTTTAGGTGTATCATTTTGTACAAATTCCTCTGTGTTCTGACTTGTTGATTCTTCTAAGTGTTCAACATTTGGAATAATTTGTGATTCCTCGCAAGTAATTTCCTCGGTTGAAGAATTGTCTTCTTCTGTGTTGGAGTCTTGGGTTTCATTTAAAGTTGAAGATATAGGATTGGTCTCAGATCTTCCATCTAAGGAACCTTTTTCAGTAACTGGAATGCTTGTCCCTGGGTCTATTGAAGCCATGAAAAAGGAACTGGAAGAACTTATTGGTGATGAGATCAGCAGAGAATTTCTTTTACTGAAAATAAGAAATGGGTACAGTAATAATTGGGATGCCACATAAAATAAAAGCATAAAAACAAACACATTCTAAATGCTTAAAGAAACCCTGAATTATCCTAGAACTATTAAAAAGAAAACATGCAAGACGCTCCTAAAATAATTAAACAAGGCTAGGGCTACATGGCAACGTGTTGCGCGACACTGAAATTACAATGACATATTGTAACATTGAATATAATGATTTATTATGGTGTCGCATTGACTCGAGACCTGCAACACAAAGTTGCATATGTTTCCAAATGTCTTGGATTTTCTGTAGCTGGTCGGAAGTCGCAAATGACACACTTTTCATAAACTTCAATACACTTTGACTGTGACTTGTGACTTGATTGCAACTTTACTGTTTTATTTACAGCAAAATCAGAGCTTTATATTAGTAGGCCAACAGCAAGTCACAGACAAGTTGCACAAATGTTTCTGCTGGGTGACTTTTCAGAGACTATAAAGGTCTGCTGGAGACCTCTGGGTGTCATGCTAACTCATTTGTGACCCACGAACATGTGACGGGGTCACCGATGGGTGGGATTTCCAGTGCGCTTCCCGGAAGTGCGAGTTAAATACCACTGTCAGAGATTGACGTCTGCATTTAACTAGTTAACAGCCGTGGGTGGATCGTGATTCCACCTGCGGATGTTGCGGGCACATATCAGCTGTATATATCAGCTGATGTGCCTGGAAAGGTGCAGCTCAGCACCGGAGCCCGCACCAAACAGGGAGTCTGACATTGGCGTGCTATTACGCCCGATGTCGGAAAGGGGCTAAACATATGCGGCTGTTAAACTGGATGTACAGCAGCAGAGAGAAAATTAAGTTACATTCTCCCTGCAGTTGCTTGGTCTAGTAGGCGGTTCTTGGGACTGTGAGCAGTCAACGCTGTCAACACAGGGCAGTCTAATCACGCCCACTAATCCTCAACTGACATCCTGCTCAGTAGCGTGTGTATGTGCTGATCAGGATGTCAGACAACACGTAGTTGGTGTGATTTCTGTGCTGTCACTGTGTAGAGATATCTGCCTCCCACTTGACTAGAACCGAGCATCTGCAGGGGGAATAGAACTCCATTTTCTCCCTGCAGTTGAACATTCAGACTGCTGCATATGTTTATAATCACATTTATCTGCAGACTAGCACTATTGCTGCACGTATATCATTTTTAAAACAGTTATCTGCATGTATGTGAGCATTTAAGTGATGCTTGTCTGCTATTTTTTTCTCCAGTACTTGCTGCTTATTTTTTTTTATTTCTGCTCTATTAGGTCAGAGCTGTGACCTGTGACTACAGTTTAGCTACAGTACTTACAGAGTCTAAAGTAGTCAGAGATTCAGCTCCTGCTTCCTGATTGGTTCCTGCTGCTCCAGCCTCCTTACATTACCTTGTCTGATTGGCTGCTGTGTATACATACTGTAAAGGCTCACCAGGAAGTAGAGTATATGAGGTCATTAATGTTAATGCAGAATGATTTAAAAGGACTTATTACTAAGCCACTAAGATAGGTGAACATCAGGGAATTACTGCATGTGTACAAAGCTAAGTGAGCCTTAGTGAGGGGAAACCTGGTGAGTCACTTTAATGCAATGTTTATCCTTATTTGGCCACACTAACTTCAAGAGTCATAATTTTATGTGTTATACTATGTAAACTAAACGTACCTTTTGACTCCTTTAACAACAAAGACTTTGCTGGAATGTTGTTTCTCTAGCTTACTCATAACGTCATATAGGTCATGGTTGAGCTAGAGGGAGGATAAGAGAGATTCAGAAATTAATTGCTGTGACCTGATTGCTGTTGGCAGACAAAAAGCCTCATGTAAAATGTACACTCAAAAAAATGTGGAGGCAATATTTTATAGGAGATTATAGTATAAAGGCCATATATCATAAGAGGAACAGTGTGAGGGACATATGTTCTGCAGGGAGCACTGTAAGAGAGATCAAGATACACTTGGCTACTAACTTACTTTTATCCTGAAATGCAACAAATACACTGCCGTGTAAAAGTTTAGGGTCATTTAGAAATTTCCTAATTTTTGAAAGAAAAGCACAGTTTTTTGCAATGAAGCTAACATTAAATGATTCAGAAATACACTCTATACATTGTGAATGTGGTAAATGATTATTCTAGCTGCAAACGTCTGGTTTGTAATGGAATATCTTCATAGGTGTATAGAGGCCCATTTCCAACAGCCATCACTCCAGTGTTCTTATGGTACTTTGTGTTTGCTAACTGTGTTAGAAGGCTATTGGATGGTTAGAATACCCTTGAAAACCCTTGTGCAAGTATGTTAGCACAGTTGAAAACAGTTTGGATGATTAGAGAAGCTATAAACCTGACCTTCTTTTGACCTAGGTGAGAATCTGGAGCATTCTATTTGTTGGTTACATTAAACTCTCAAAATGGCCAGAAAAAAGAACTTTCTTGTGAAACTCAACAGTCTATTCTTGTTCTTAGAAATGAAGGCTATTCCATGGGAGAAATTGCCAAGAAACTGAAGATTTCCTACAACGGTGTGTACTACGCCCTTCAGAGGAGAGCACAAACAGGCTCTAACCAGAGTAGAAAGAAAAGTGGCAGGCCCCGCTGCACAACTGAGCAACAAGACAAGTACAATAGAGTCTGTAGTTTGAGAAATTGACGCCTCACAGGTCCTCAACTGGCAGCTTCATTAAATAGTACACGAAAAACGCCAGTGTCAACGTCTACAGTGAAGAGGCGACTCTGGGATGCTGGCCTTCAGGGAAGAGTGGTGGAGCGCCCCCGTAGGGCTGTGGGGTACTTGGTACCGGGTCCTTTCGGTTCTCAAGGCGGATGTCACGGTGGCTGACCCGGTCCGTGGCCCTAGGGACGTCCATTGAAATAAGGGGGGAAAGGTCTTTAAAGGGACATGTTCGTGACGCCACCTGTGGTATTCGGTCAGGATGACTGACGCTGCTTAGGGGTCCGCTGGGTTGATATTATGGCAGCTAGATGGTATACCTTCCCACAGGTGAAGTATGTCCCCAGGGCTTCCCAGTGTGTGTAGATGGTGTGAGGCGCAATGAAGAACGAGGACACAAGGTTGCAGTCTCTTTACCTTTTACTGAAGGCTTCAGCATCCACAGTCCAGAGCACCAGATCACAGGGCAGACAGAGTCCGGCCGGTCCATTGAGCTGTTGTGGGAGCAGCTTGACCATATGGTACGCAAAAAGTGCCCATCAAGCCAAACCAACTTGTTTGAGGGGTTTCTGGAAGCATGGGGTGAAATTTCTCCAGATTACCTCAGCAAATTAACTGCTAGAATGCCAAAGGTCTGCAATGCTGTAAGTGCTGCAAAGGGAGGCTTCTTTGACAAAGCAAAGTTTGAAGGAGAAAATTATTATTTCAAATAAAAATCTTTTTTTCGAACCTTTTCAATGTCTGGACTAGATTTTACATTCATTTGGCAACTCATTTGATTAATAAAAGTATGAATTTTCATGGAAAGCACAAAATTGTCTGGGTGACCCCAAAATTTTGAACGGTAGTGTATGTGTATTGGATCTTGTCTTGTTGAGCACAGTTACAGCCGCCGTCTCAATACATAGAGTAGTGACTGAAATCACACTGCCCACGTGACTGAAGCCTGAGCATTACCGGGAGGAATAAAGTTTGTTTCTTCCCGGCAACGGGGGTCTTAAATGCTGCTGACGGCCATATTCAGAATGTTATTAAAATGAAAATTATCCCCACATCTGCAGCGTTTTTTCATGCGACTGGCCCTTTAAAAATCATGCAGGTCATACAGTGGCTCAGTCATTAACACTGTAGCCTTGCAGCGCTAGGATCCTGGGTTCCAATCCCACCAAGGACAACATCTGCAAGGAGTTTGTTTGTTCTCCCTGTGTTTGGGTGGGTTTCCGCTGTGTCCTCTTGTTTCCTCCCTGCCTTTCTAAGACATGGGGATAGTGCCACTGGTTTCTGTAAAGCGCTGCAGAATTAATGGCGCTATAAAAGTGAGCAAAATAAATACAAAATACTAGATGTAATTTTTTTACGTGGGGTATATTTATTTTTGCATCAATTAATTTGAGTAAAACCGAAGATTTTATCATGAAAAATATATTATTAACCTTATTTTCACATTGTTCAGTGAGCTATTGATTAAAATCTTACATTTCAAAGAGGGTGTACTAATTTATGTTGAGCATGCTGGGAGATAATAGCAAAGGAGGATAAGAGAATGCTAGACTTTGATGTGATAGAAGAGTCAAAAAGTGGATGGTCGAGTCCCATCTTCTTCTGGCTGAAGTCCGACGGCGAGTGGTGATTTTCTAATGACTACCGCAGGCTGAACGAATTGTCCAGTTTTGATGTGTATCTGATGCCCCGCATGGATGAACCCATTGAGAGACTTGGACCCACGAGGTGCATTACAACCATTGACCTGACAAAGGGCTACTGGCATATGCCCACATCCCAGAGTGCCAAGGAAAAGACGGCCTTCTTGATGCCGGATGGGTGTCTCCAGTACACTAGAATGCCCTACGGACTGCAGGGGGCCCCATCTACCTTCCATAGGGCTATGGATCGGATCTTGCTGCCACATAAGAATTATGCCGCAGCCTACCTTGATGACATTGTGGTCTTCAGCCCTGATTGGAGTAGTCATCTACCAAAGGTACAGGTGATCCTGCATGCATTAGGAAAAGCTGGGTTCACCTTAAATCCAAAAAAGTTTGCCATAGGGGATTAAGAGGTCAAGTACTTTGGCTACGTCGTTAGGAGAGGCGAAATTAAGCCACAGTTAAACAAGATTGAGGCAATTCAGAAGTGTCCGCAACCACTTTTCAAGAAGAAAGTGAGGGCGTTTCTTGCAATTGTGGTGCATTAGCGGTGGTTTATACTAAGTTTCACCATAATTGCTGCACCATTAATGGATCTCCTTAAGGGCACTAAGTTGATGATGATTAAATGGACTACTGACACAAAGATGGCGTTTCAAGAGCTGGAGCGGGATCTGTGTAAACATCCGGTTCTGGTTGCATCAGACTTTACCAAAGAATTTGTGGTCCAAACAGATACTTCAGAAGTCGGGTTGGGTGCCGTGCTGTCTCAGGAAATAAATGGGGAAGAGCATCCTATCCTGTATCTGAGCCGGAAACTCTCTGCCTGCGAGAAAAATTATGCTATTGTCGAGAAGGAGTGCTTAGTCATAAAATGGGCTGTGGATACACTGAAATATTACCTACTAGGCCAAAAGTTCAAACTAGTGTCAGACCATGACCCTCTGAGATCGTTAAGAGAAAAGAAGGGTAAGAATACCTGGGTGACTAGGTGGTTCTTAGCCCTTCAAGATTTCAGTTTCCACGTAGAGCATTGACCAGGCAAGTTACATGGTAAGGCGGATGCTCTCTCCCAAATCCCCTGTTTGGTGTCTGAAGGTGTTAAAACTCCTGGCTTTGGGGCCAAGGGGAATGGGATATGTGACAGGGTCACTGGCACTGTATGTGAGGGGAGATATGTGTCACGAAGATTACTTTCTTCCGTGATCCAGAAACCAATACTTTTCTCTCCAGCATGCTATGTGCTGAAAGGGTTAATCAGCCATGATAAGCGACGGTGTCCTAGAAAATAAAAATCCTTGAGGTCCCTCATATCCCCCCTCCCTTTTTTCTTTTCTCTAGCATTTGTCATGAGGAGACAGGAGCTAGCACTCACAATCTGCCTTTTTGTAAAATGGCAGTGCACAAGGAGATGTGAAGCAGCTTAATTAAAATACAAGGATTCCTCTTTATGTTCAGGTGGCTGAAGAGGATGTGTATTGTCCACAGAGAGAGAGAGAGAGAGAGAGACAGGAAAAGTCTTATTAGATTTTGAATGAATCAAAAATCTCGCACCCTTTACAAATAGCTATGGTCACTGCAGTTACAATGAGAGGGCAGACAGTATGTCTCCGGGAGAAAATATAGAATATGGAAATTTCAATACATCTGATATTATTGAGATGTACATTTTCAGCACCATGATAACTATTTATAAATATACATATTTTCTCTTCATTATAACCCCTACCAAAAGGCCCCAAATCCATACGGGCCATATTGCCGCCAGCAGCTAGGCCTTGTTAGGTTTCTAAGCATAGATAAAATCCTGATACAAAAGATGACATCAGTTTCAAACTTCTGTGATCGCACTATGAGGAGTTATAGCATAAATTGTGATTTCCTAAGAATCATAAAGGGCTGAGACCAGCCCACAACCAGGCCCATGTGATGTCATCACAGGGGGTTTGTGGGTGATAGTCAGGGTCTGATAAAAGATCAATCCCAATTTTGGTCTGGATTTGTGTAGAGAGTTACATATCATGTATGCAGGGACCCCATTTATTGATAGCCAAATCGAAGCGCTCTCCTTTGGCTAAGTGCTCCTGTTAATACCTTTTATTTTATGTAACTGTATATGCTATATTGTTTTGTCCCCCTTGTAAAATCTTTTGTATATTTTTCTTAAACACTGCCTCCCTTTGGATTAAATATACAATTTAATAGTTCTGTTCCTTCTCTTCTGTAATCTACGAAGTGATAAGTTACCATCGGTGTCCAATCGACCGAGACAGATTGGTGGTTGGCTGTGGTTATTGGAGAGTAGCAGTGACCGTATCGGGGTGTATACACATATTCCATGTGTACGAATTCGGCCTAGTAGTACGAACAGCCTGCGGCCTTCTCCGTTGATCACCGGCTAATCGTGTCTTTGTCCGGATGAAAGGGGACAGCAGAGAGATGTTCGCTCCAAGGATCGCAGCGGGTGATACCCGTGACCTTCCCAGCTTATGATATCAGGAATTTATAGGGTTAAGAAAGTCTTGACAAATTAAATTACCGGACAGTTGGGATTTTTGGTGAGAAGGTCAGAGACACCTACTTACCATATCTCCACCTCAAGGCAGTGGCTGGGGAGTTAAATGTTTAACCACTCTTTTTTTTTTCTTCTTTTGTGTGTTTGAAAAGGAAAGATTCCAGATGTGGCTCCAGGAGGACCTGAGGACTTTGTGTGTTATCTGCAGGTGAATCCTGCAGGAAAAAGGACTCTATTGAACTTTATCCTTGTCTTGTTTTGCCATTCGGCCAGAAAGGCCACATTTACCTTGTTCAACCCTGCTATGGTTTATGCTGTGCTTTAATAAACCAGCAGGTGATTTACCACAAGAAGCGTTCCTGTGTTCACCCCGGCAAGCACGTGTGCCGATCTCTTAAGTATCAGCACAAGTGACCACCGGCCCCAGCAGGAAGCAGGTGGCTGACAGTGCGTGCTACTGAAGAGGTATGGATACTCACCGAGATCTCTGATGAACACACAGTGAGTATTCCGGCAGCTGTGCTCTGCTTGTGAGCAACGTATGATGTCCCTGCTATGCGCTGCTTACAAGCATTAACCCCTTCCTGACATCTGACGTACTATCCCGTCGAGGTGGGGTGGGCCCGTATGACCACCGACGGGATAGTACGTCATACGCGATCGGCCGCGCTCACGGGGGGATCGCGGCCGATCGCGGCCGGGTGTCAGCTGCATATCGCAGCTGACATCCGGCACTATGTGCCAGGAGCGGTCACGGACCGCCCCCGGCACATTAACCCCCGGCACACCGCGATCAAACATGATCCTGCGGGCTTCCCTGAGACCCCCGGAGCAACGCGATGTGATCGCGTTGCTCCGAGGGTCTCCTACCTCCCTCCTCGCCGCAGGTCCCGGATCCAAGATGGCCGCGGCATCCGGGTCCTGCAGGGAGGGAGGTGGCTTACCGAGTGTCTGCTCAGAGCAGACACTTGGTAAGCCTGCAGCCCTGCACAGCAGATCGCAGATCTGGCAGAGTGCTGTGCACACTGCCAGATCAATGATCTGTGATGTCCCCCCCTGGGACAAAGTAAAAAAGTTAAAAAAAAATTCCCCACATGTGTAAAAAAATAAATCAAAAAATATACTAAATAAAGAAAAAAAAAATATATTATTCCCATAAATACATTTCTTTTGCTAAATAAAATAAAAAAAACAATAAAAATACACATATTTAGTATCGCCGCGTCCGTAACGACCCAACCTATAAAACTGCCCCACTAGTTAACCCCTTCAGTAAACACCGTAAGAAAAAAAAAAAAAAAAACGAGGCAAAAAACAACGCTTTATTATCATACCGCCGAACAAAAAGTGGAATAACACGCAATCAAAAAGACATATAAATAACCATGGTACCGCTGAAAACGTCATCTTGTCCCGCAAAAAACGAGCCGCCATACAGCATCATCAGCAAAAAAATAAAAAAGTTATAGTCCTGAGAATAAAGCGATACCAAAATAATTTTTTTTTCTATAAAATAGTTTTTATCGTATAAAAGCGCCAAAACATAAAAAAAAGATATAAATGAGGTATCGCTGTAATCGTACTGACCCGACGAATAAAACTGCTTTATCAATTTTACCAAACGCGGAACGGTATAAACGCCTTCCCCAAAAGAAATTCATGAATAGCTGGTTTTTGATCACTCTGCCTCACAAAAATCGGAATAAAAAGCGATCAAAAAATGTCACGTGTCCGAAAATGTTACCAATAAAAACGTCAACTCGTCCCACAAAAAACAAGATCTCACATGACTCTGTGGACTCAAATATGGAAAAATTACAGCTCTCAAAATGTGGTAACGCAAAAAATATTTTTTGCAATGAAAAGCGTCTTTCAGTGTGTGACGGCTGCCAATCATAAAAATCTGCTAAAAAACCCGCTATAAAAGTAAATCAAACCCCCCTTCATCACCCCCTTAGTTAGGGAACAATTAAAAAATTAAAAAATGTATTTATTTCCATTTTCCCATTAGGGTTAGGGCTAGAGTTAGGACTAGAGTTAGGACTAGAGTTAGGACTAGAGTTAGGACTAGAGTTAGGGTTAGGGTTAGGGTTAGGGCAAGGGTTAGGGCTAGGGTTAGGGTTGGGGCTAGGGTTGGGGCTAGGGTTAGGGTTAGGGCTAGGGTTGGGGCTAGGGTTGGGGCTAGGGTTAGGGCTAGGGTTACGGCTAGTGTTACGGCTAGTGTTAGGGCTAGTGATAGGGCTAGGGTTATTGCTAGGGTTAGGGCTAGGGTTAGGGCTAGGGTTGGGGCTAGGGTTGGGGCTAGGGTTGGGGCTACAGTTAGGGTTGGGGCTAAAGTTAGGGTTAGGGTTTGGATTACATTTACGGTTGGGAATAGGGTTGGGTGTGTCTGGGTTAGAGGAGTGGTTAGGGTTACTGTTGGGATTAGGGTAAGGGGTGTGTTTGGATTAGGGTTTCAGTTATAATTGGGGGGTTTCCACTGTTTAGGCACATCAGGGGCTCTCCAAACGGGACATGGCATCCGATCTGAATTCCAGCCAATTCTGTGTTGAAAAAGGAAAACAGTGCTCCTTCCCTTCAGAGCTCTCCCGTGTGCCCAAACAGGGGTTTACCCCAACATATGGGGTATCAGCGTACTCAGGACAAATTGGACATCATCTTTTGGGGTCCAAGTTCTCCTGCTACCCTTGGGAAAATACAAAACTGGGGGCCAAAAAATAAGTTTTGTGGGAAAAAAAAGATTTTTTATTTTCACGGCTCTGCGTTGTAAACTGTAGTGAAACACTTGGGGGTTCAAAGTTCTCACAACACATCTAGATAAGTTCCTTGGGGGGTCTAGTTTCCGATATGGGGTCACTTGTGGGGGGTTTGTACTGTTTGGGTACATCAAGGGCTCTGCAAATGCAACATGACGCCTGCAGACCAATCCATTTAAGTCTGCATTCCAAATGGCGCTCCTTCCCTTCCGAGCTCTGTCATGCGTCCCAACAGGGTTCCCCCCCACATATGGGGTATCAGCGTACTCAGGACAAATTGGACAACAACTATTGAGGTCCAATTTATCCTGATACCCTTGTGAAAATACAAAACTGGGGGCTAAAAATCATTTTTGTGAAAAAAAAAAGAATTTTTATTTTCATGGCTCTGTGTTATAAACTGTAGTGAAACACTTGGGGGTTCAAAGTTCTCACAACACATCTAGATAAGTTCCTTGGAGGGTCTAGTTTCCGATATGGGGTCACTTGTGGGGGGTTTGTACTGTTTGGGTACATCAGGGGCTCTGCAAATGCAACGTGACGCCTGCAGACCAATCCATTTAAGTCTGCATTCCAAATGGTGCTCCTTCCCTTCCGAGCTCTGTCATGCGCCCAAACAGTGGTTCCTCCCCACATATGGGGTATCAGCGTACTCAGGACAAATTGGACAACTTTTGGGGTCCAATTTATCCTGATACCCTTGTGAAAATACAAAACTGGGGGCTAAAAATCATTTTTATGAAAAAAAAAAGAATTTTTATTTTCACGGCTCTGCGTTATAAACTGTAGTGAAACACTTGGGGGTTCAAAGCTCTCAAAACACATCTAGATAAGTTCCTTAGGGGGTCTACTTTCCAAAATGGTGTCACTTGTGGGTTTTTTTAATGTTTAGGCACATCAGGGGCTCTCCAAACGCAACATGGCATCCCATCTTAATTCCAGTCAATTTTGCATTGAAAAGTAAAATAGCACTCCTTCCCTTCCGAGCTCTGCTATGCGCCCAAACAGTGATTTACCCCCACATATGGGGTATCGTCGTACTCAGGACAAATTGCACAACAACTTTTGTGGTCTAATTTCTTCTCTTACCCTTGGGGAAATAAAAAAATGGGGGCGAAAAGATAATTTTTGTGAAAAAATATGATTTTTTATTTTTACGGCTCTGCATTATAAACTTCTGTGAAGCACTTGTTGGGTCAAATTGCTCAACACACATCTAGATAAGTTCCTTAAGGGGTCTACTTTCCAAAATGGTGTCACTTGTACAGGGTTTCAATGTTTAGGCACATCAGGGGCTCTCCAAACGCAACATGGCGTCCCATCTCAATTCCAGTCAATTTTGCATTGAAAAGTCAAATGGCGCTCCTTCCCTTCCGAGCTCTGCCCTGCGCCCAAACAATGGTTTACACCCACATATGGGGTATCAGTGTACTCAGGACAAATTGCACAACAATTTTTCGGGTCCAATTTCTTCTCTTACCCTTGGGAAAATAAAAAATTGGGGGCGAAAAGATCATTTTTGTGAAAAAATATGATTTTTTATTTTTACGGCTCTGCATTATAAACTTCTGTGAAGCACTTGTTGGGTCAAAGTGCTCACCACACATCTAGATAAGATCCTTAGGGGGTCTACTTTCCAAAATGGTGTCACTTGTGGGGGGTTTCAATGTTTAGGCACATCAGGGGCTCTCCAAATGCAACATGGCGTCCCATCTCAATTCCAGTCAATTTTGCATTGAAAAGTCAAATGGCACTCCTTTCCTTCCGAGCTCTGCCATGCGCCCAAACAGTGGCTTACCCCCACATATGGGGTATCAGCGTACTCAGGACAAATTGTACAACAAATTTTGGGGTCTATTTTCTCCTGTTACACTTGGTAAAATAAAACAAATTGGAGCTGAAATAAATTTTGTGTGACAAAAAGTTAAATGTTCATTTTTATTTAAACATTCCAAAAATTCCTGTGAAACACCTGAAGGGTTAATAAACTTTTTGAAAGTGGTTTTGAGTACCTTGAGGGGTGCAGTTTTTAGAATGGTGTCACACTTGGGTATTTTCTATCATATAGACCCCTCAAAATGACTTCAAATGAGATGTGGTCCCTAAAAAAAAATGGTGTTGTAAAAATGAGAAATTGCTGGTCAACTTTTAACCCTTATAACTCCGTCACAAAAAAAAATTTTGGTTCCAAAATTGTGCTGATGTAAAGTAGACATGTGGGAAATGTTACTTATTAAGTATTTTGCGTGACATATGTCTGTGATTTAAGGGCATAAAAATTAAAAGTTGGAAAATTGCGAAATTTTCAAAATTTTTGCCAAATATTCGTTTTTTTCACAAATAAACGCAAGTTATATCGAATAAATTTTACCACTATCGTGAAGTACAATATGTCACGAGAAAACAATGTCTGAATCGCCAAGATCCGTTGAAGCGTTCCAGAGTTATAACCTCATAAAGGGACAGTGGTCAGAATTGTAAAAATTGGCCCGGTCATTAACGTGCAAACCACCCTTGGGGGTGAAGGGGTTAAGCAGCTGCTGGCACCGGAGCAGGACGCTGCGACTGCGAGGGAGCGGAGGAAGGTAAGAGTAAAGGTTTTTTTTTAAATCTTTTCTGATGAGGCCATGGATACCAGAACTGGGATGGGGCAAATCATACCAGCAAGGGGATGGGGCCAATCAATCATACCAGGATTGCAGGAAGAAATGAATATTCATTGCCCTCCATGCCCATGGGCGTGGAATGCAGTGCATATTCATTTCTCTTTAGCAGCGGGCACAGGAGTTAGCCTGAGCCACCGGCTCCTGCCTCTGTGACCCGCTGCTCCTCCGATACCACTCCCCCACCTCCCCACCACAGCCAGAGCCAATATATCCTGACTATAAGACGCACCCCCTATTTTCCTCCACATTTTGGGAGGAAAAAAGTGCATCTTATAGTCCGAAAAATATGGTATTTACCAGGACAAATAGGTTAAAGAGAAGCCCTGTAGTACGACAAATCGATCATCAAGTGGAAGTCAGGGCTGTAGCTGATCTCTCACTGAAACGGCGCCGGCATGAGAGGCGAGTATAAGCTTTTTTATTTTATCTGTGCCATACATTTAGATCAAGAAGGGGTTATCCTCGTAGTGGAGAACACCTTTAAATACACTGAATAAAAACTGCTAGCCATGGTGTAGATTGCCTTTAATAGAAACAAATGTGGTGCAAGCATCCCAGTGTTACACAGCTATTAAAGATTATGCAAGCAGTTCCCCTTTAATAATTCCATATAACATGTTTTGCTATTTAAACATTTCTGTAGAAATCATGCCACTTACCTTACTCATTTCCTTGTAGAAAACGTCTCTAAGATTGGAAATATTCTGGAAAATGGTCACATAACACCCAATTCGACTGTCAGAACACATAAGATCAGTGTGAATTAAGAACAATTACAGTTGGACAGCAATTCAGTAATATGCAGACGAAAAATCAAACCACCTTTTAAATTTAATTACACAAATGAAATGTTTAACTAAACATAATGTGTCCAACTTTGGGAACAATTTTCTTTTTTTACTTAATAATTTAGGGCTACAAATCAATTTAAAAAAAAAATTAGCTTTCATTAAAAATTTAGCACTGTTTTTGCCCTTTATTATTTCGGTGTTGTACTGTGCTGGCTGCTGAATAAGTTAACTGAGAATCCATCAGTGAGCTTTTTCTGACAGTCTGACAGGAGACTTTATTATTATTACTCTTTTATCTGTCTTTTTCTGAGCTCCTCTCATTAGATTTAGGACCACAGACCACAAGAAAGTTGAATGTGTTGAGAAACAAAGATCCTGTAAAATCCAAACGGTGTAAGATTTGCAATGAAACCCAACTGCAATAATTATTTTAAACCCCAAATAAATGCATTAAAGTAAAAAATAAAAATCCCCAAAGGTGGCAGCTAATAGGGAGTACTCTCAAGGTGAAAACAAAATTTATACAAAGGCATTGAATGGATAGGAGACACCATCTGCAGAGACTGTGTTCTTTCAATGACAATAAAAGAGGGAATACTGACATGCTCTGAAGACCAGCACTTCACGAGAATCCCTTTTCCACTGAAGGCATCTGAGAAAGCAGCCACAGAGTCTATGGTAGCCCCATGCTGGCTATTATTTGTGAGCAGAATTGCTTTGGCTATTTCAGATTGTGGAGTATTATTATGAAAGTAATGGTTGTCTACGAGGCCACTAGATGGCAGCAGTGATATTATAAAAAGAATACTAATATAACTTTTCATGAACTGGAATTTAATTTTACTCATAATGAGATTACATTGTGATATTCAGATTGTGCTTGACGGACTACAGTTTACCTTAGTCACTTTGTATAGCCCTAAAGCTGGCATTGGCAGGGGATCATTGTGTCTAGGGGGATCTTAGAGGGGTTTGCTGGTCAGTCGTGTGACTGGCAGATATCTCAGCTTATCCTAATAACATGCCAATTTGGACTCCCTTTTGGAAGCTGGAAAAATTTTCCCCCATTTTGCTTTTATAGCAGGGTTAAAAAAGGTGCCTATTTTGATAGTCATCACTTTGCTTGATGTTAACAGTACGCCATTAATCCTACAAGCATTCTAACATACAGCTTGCCAAGCTCTCCAGCACGACCAAGGGCCTCTTTGGTTCATTTTCAACATTCTTCAGTTACGGTTGGCTGTCATAGCCAGCATCATCTTTATCATCATTTTCACTCTGCTTCACTCATCACTGCCTGTGCCAGGTATATGTCTCACTCCATATCATTCCACTTGCTGCTACTCCACCTCCAAGTCCTGCAGCATATAACATCGACATTGAGAGTCCTCAACAGACACAAGACAGTGATGAACAGGTGCAAGTTGCTATTTTTCCTCCATGCCCTATTATATTCCAATGCATGTTTTTCCAGGATAAATATTAGCAGGATTACCAATGTCTGATCTTTAAGAAACCTACGATCCATTTTGACTACTGCATGATGTAGTCGGTCCCTGATTTACACTGCTCGTACAGATGTTGCAAGATATACAGCAAACCAATGGCGCGCTGGTAGGCTGTTTAGTTTTCGCAAAGCCAGGAGGTTGTGCTTTGCCACATAGGATCGTTTGAAATGACCAGACACTTTCCACCACCTTCCACAAGCATTTATATTTGTGAAAGAAATGTTTGACAATTAAATTCAGGACATGGGTCATACAAGGAGCGGAAGTTACTTTATCCCACAATAAGGCAGCCGTTTGGTTGCATGCCTATATACAGGCCCATTCACTGATTCCAAGATTGTAGACACCTGTGATGCTATTTAGTCGACATGCCTTGATTTAACATGTCCCTTTTGTCACATTATTTTCAGGGGTACCATCATTTCTGTCCAGGCCTATTTCAGGAGTTTTATTTTATTTTTTATTCTGTGGAAGCATGGTTGAAAAGTAATGTCTGACTTTCATTTGTTCATTTTCATAGATCTTTTATTAATTATTACTTTTGTCAGATCAAGTTATTTCTGTGACCATTGTGGGTTTTGCTGTCATTAAACGAGATGTACCAACAATTTTGACCAATTTTGACCACGTGTGTACAACCTTTTTGCTTTATACCTTACAAGGGCTGCTCTCAAGCTGCCTCTGATTACAGTATGGGATAGCGCTCAGTTCAGACTAGCAGGTCAGCCAAGTTGCTGGCCCAAATTGTTAATATGCATTAGTTCACTGCCCCCAACTGCTCCTGAAGAAAGTAGAAAACCCCTTGTACCTGGCGTAGAGAACTGGAAGCTCTTCTCTTAATTCTTTGTTCAAATCTTCAAATATCATCTGAGCTTTATTAAAGTCCTCTTCTGCCTAAGTGAAATATTGTTTTACTTTAATAATAAACTAACATTTTATTGGCACATACAAGCCACAAGTAAAAACACTGCCGACATAAAACATCCACGCTTTGCCTATCTCATGTGAATGGCCTGCTTTATACACACAATTAGTAACAGACCTAAGGCTTATAAATTACAGGTATTCAGTTTAGTTCTAGTTTGTATATGGGATATTACTCCACGCTGTGTGAAGTAATGTACATGTGATTTATGTGCAATATATGTATATTTGTATGTCTAGCTCACCATAAATGATGGCTGTGAAATTTGTTTGCTGTGTAGGGGAAACGTGGTCACCAGTAGATAAAAACTTCAAGGATAAATTTATAAATGTATGCCTCTTGCTGAAATAATTGAAAAATAAAAATGGTCACATCCCACATTAAACTATACCTGCAATTTTGACATAACTACCTACTGTAAAATTGCCCAAAATTGTCCCATACTGTGAAGCCTCTAAACTGGAAGACCAATGGACTGTGCTTCATATATGCTGCCCTGCAGTGCGCTTGTGGCACAGAGAGAACCAATGCCACCAGACCAAATAGCTTTAGTTGTAAGCTTCAATCTATAGTGACTGATTGGCACGTGCTCACCTTTGCAATCTTGGCCTCATCTTTCTTCTTAGCACTTTGCAGTGCCTCCAGGTGGTGTCTGGCACTGTCATAATCCACCAGTTTTCTCCCTCGTTTAGCAATTCTTTCCTGTACAGTTTATAATACAATATATTATTACCAGAGTTGAATTATCGCTAGCCATTTAGTCCATTAAAGATAACAGTATGGTAAGTTAAAATTGAATATTTTCACATGTTAATGTCCATTATCATTATGGGTGAAGTGTACCTCCAGGAAAAACCTTACAGTGCTGCTGCAGGCCTCCTCATTCTCTACTATATGATTATTAATTCTGCACCATACATTTGAGATATAACTTGGGGGGTTAGATTTTGTAATATATATATATATATATATAAGGCATCGTGATTACTCGCTAATCCCGCCCCCTGCACAGTAGCTCTGCCCCCCACCACATTACCACACACAATCCCGCCCCCCCACCACATTACCACACACAATCCCACCCCCACCACATTACCACACACAATCCCGCCCCCCACCACATTACCACACGCAATCCCGCCCCCACCCCATTACCACACACAATCCTGCCCCCCACCACATTACCACACGCAATCCTGCCCACCCACCACATCACCACACATAATCGCGCCCCCCACCACATCACCACACATAATCCCACCTGCCCACCACATCACCACACATAATAAAGCCTGCCCACCACATCACCACCACAATCCCGCCCACCCACCACATTACCACACACTATCCCGCCCCCCACCACATTACCACACACGATCCCGCCCCCCACCACATTACCACACACAATCCCGCCCACCCACCACATCACCACACATAATCGCGCCCCCACCACATCACCACACATAATCCCGCCCGTCCACCACATCACCACACATAATAAAGCCCGCCCACCACATCACCACACACAATAAATCACCACACACAATCCCGCCCGCCCACCACATCACCACACATAATCCCGCCCCCCCACCACATCACCACACATAATCGCGCCCCCCACCACATCACCACACATAATCTTGCCCCCACCACATCACCACAGATAATCCCGCCCCCCCCCACATTACCACACACAATCCCGCCCCCCACATCACCACACACAATCCCGCCCCCCCACATCACCACACACAATCCAGCCCCCCCACCACATCACCACACATAATCCCGCCCGCCCACCACATCACCGCACATAATCCCGCCCCCCACCACATCACCACAGATAATCCTGCCCCACCACATTACCACACACAATCCCGCCCCCACCACATTACCACAGATAATCCCGCCCCCCAGCACATCACCACACATAATCCCGCCCCCCACCACATTACCACAGATAATCCCGCCCCCCCACCACATTACCACACATAATCCTGCCCCCACCACATTACCACACAAAATCCCACCCCCCACCACATTACCACACACAATCCCGCCCTTCCAACACATCACCACATAATCCCGCCCCCCATCACATCACCACACATAATCGCGCCCCCCACCACATCACCACACATAATCCCACCTGCCCACCACATCACCACACATAATAAAGCCTGCCCACCACATCACCACACACAATCCCGCCCACCCACCACATTACCACACACTATCCCGCCCCCCACCACATTACCACACACGATCCCGCCCCCCACCACATTACCACACACAATCCCGCCCACCCACCACATCACCACACATAATCGCGCCCCCACCACATCACCACACATAATCCCGCCCGCCCACCACATCACCACACATAATAAAGCCCGCCCACCACATCACCACACACAATAAATCACCACACACAATCCCGCCCACCCACCACATCACCACACATAATCCCGCCCCCCCACCACATCACCACACATAATCGCGCCCCCCACCACATCACCACACATAATCTTGCCCCCACCACATCACCACAGATAATCCCGCCCCCCACCACATTACCACACACAATCCCGCCCCCCACATCACCACACACAATCCCGCCCCCCCACATCACCACACACAATCCAGCCCCCCCACCACATCACCACACATAATCCCGCCCGCCCACCACATCACCGCACATAATCCCGCCCCCCACCACATCACCACAGATAATCCTGCCCCACCACATTACCACACACAATCCCGCCCCCACCACATTACCACAGATAATCCCGCCCCCCAGCACATCACCACACATAATCCCGCCCCCCACCACATTACCACAGATAATCCCGCCCCCCCACCACATTACCACACATAATCCTGCCCCCACCACATTACCACACAAAATCCCACCCCCCACCACATTACCACACACAATCCCGCCCTTCCAACACATCACCACATAATCCCGCCCCCCATCACATCACCACACATAATCTCGTCCCCCACCACATCACCACACATAATTACTCCCCCCACCACATCACTACACATAATCCCGCCCCTCACCACATTACCACACATAATCCCGCCCCCCACCACATCACCACACATAATCCCGCCCCCACCACATCACCACACATAATCCCGCCCCCCCACATTACCACAGATAATAACGCCCCCCCACCACATTACCACACATAATCCCGCCCCCACCACATTACCACATAATCCTGACCCCCACCACATTACCACACATAATCCCGCCCCTTCACATTACCACACGAGGCTCCGTCCCCCACACATTACCACACGAGGCTCCGTCCCCACACATTACCACACGAGGCTCCGTCCCCCACACATTACCACACGAGGCTCCGTCCCCACACATTACCACACGAGGCTCCGTCCCTCACACATTACCACACGAGGCTCCATCCCCACACATTACCACACGTTAATTTACCACCTGCGTAAGCGCTATTGAATGTTGTCATTATTTACTTCAGTTTAATTACCAGCAGCGTTAATTAGATAGCAATGAGCGTGCCGAGTGTTAGCTGGCTGGAAACACCTAGTATATATATATATATATATATATATATATATATATATATATATATATACTGTATATATACATTTATGTATATATATCTGTGGATATGATCATGTTAAGTGTAGCAGAAAGACATTTTTTAATAGCCCAAAAATCCATCTATATAGTTTGTTGGCTATATATATGTTGGCTAACATATTTTCAGAATTAAGTTATATTTTAATAATGCATCTCCCAAAACTGTTTAATCAATACTGTATTATATCACCTTCATTTCAGAGAACTGAGACATGTAATTCTCCATAATGTGGACAGCCTGGTCAGCTAATTTTTCCTCATAATCATTCCAGAGAAGGTCATTGTTCTAAAAACAAATCATAAAAAAGCTAAGTTTTCATTAAGGTGAAATGATTTACACAAGTGAAAATAATATATTTCTGGTTTAATTAATAGATAATGCAACTAGAAATAAAATTGGAAAGAGTTCCCTCTTCTGACCTCGGGGAACCAGTTTTTCAACATGACAACGCCAGGCCGCATGTTTTTTGTGCTCCTGTGAGCATCCTGCATGGCCTAAATGTGCTACCATGGCCTGCAGCCCCTTCGGACTAACCTCATTGATAGCAGCCCAGGCATGTTATTATTTGCCTTCTTTGGCTCGATCTCGAGCCATGGTGACTTGATGGATGAACACTCTATAGGAAGATTAGTCTTGTGGAAGCCTAGATAGATCCACTAGGGTCTTCTCTGCTGTTATCTTGATAGTATAATGCCATCAGTTGCTGGTCTTCCTCTTCGTCTTGTTTCTTCTATTATTCTGACCATGTTGTCCTCCAGTGATTGATCTCTACATATGATATGTCCAAAGTAGGCACGTCGTAGCTTCATGATCCATGCTTTGAGTGATATGTCTAGCTTGATTTGTTCCAAAATTGATTTGTTTGTTATTCTTGCCATTCATGTTATTGATAAGATCCTTCTCCAGCACCACATTTCGAAGGCGTTAATTCTTTTTTTGTCTTATTTATCATCCAGGTTTTGAACCCTGTTACCACTGTAAGAGTCATGTCGGTCTGGTAGTCGGGGGCAGGTATATCTCGCCCAGGTATTTGTCCTATGTGAATTAGGCCGCTCAGTATCTTCAGGATACCGAGGGGTTAATAAGTGCAGGAATAAAGGCTGACCAGCTGGAGGTTTCAGGTGTCAGCCTGGGGCACACAGATTGCCTGTCTGTGTGAGACAAACGTGAGTGAGAGCGGTGCTCAAGGACTGTGTGTTGTTAGCTGGGTGGGAGAAGCCCCCCCCAGTTGTTAGATAGCAGCTTATTTGTTTAGTTAGTGCCGGACAGGCTAGGATTTATTTTTATGTTTTGTTTTTTCCTATGTTGCTTTCACGTTAATAAATCTGACCTGAGGTCAGTCATCTTGGAAACCTGCTGTCGCCTCAGATTCAATGCACAAACCACGTGACCTTTGACCCCAGCAAAGGCGATCCCGGAGTGTTTTGTCACATTGTGGTGGAGAATGCGGGCATCGCGTGGCACAGGCGACAGTATGGAAGACGTGGTGAAAGCCCTAGTACAGTCCACTGCCGCACAGCAGCAGGCCACTGCCGCACAGCATGA
Source organism: Ranitomeya variabilis (assembly GCF_051348905.1). NCBI lineage: Eukaryota > Metazoa > Chordata > Amphibia > Anura > Dendrobatidae > Ranitomeya > Ranitomeya variabilis. The sequence continues at coordinate 658,755,315 of NC_135234.1, forward strand.
AGCTAATCGCTTGATGGCCGCACAGCTGAAGGAGTTATTGGACATGACGGTTGCAGACCGCCAGCTTCTCCAACAGGTGGCGCAGCGCCTGGTGAGCATGCCTGAGGTAGACCCGGAAGCAGAGTCCAGAAGGATCCATGTGAGTCGGTACTGGCAAAAGTTGACTGCAGAAGATGACGTCGAGGCATACCTGACAACGTTTGAGCGGACGGCGCTGAGGGAGAAGTGTCCGAAGGCACGATGGGCCGATTTGATTGCTCCGTTTCTCTCCGGCGAGGCCCAAAAAGCTTACCATGACTTGGACCCGGAAGTCGCTCAGGACTTTGAGAAGCTGAAAGTTGAGATCCTGGCCCGGCTAGGTGTGACGACGGCTGTCCGTGCGCAGAGGGTACACCAGTGGACATACCAGCCTGATAAACCGCCGCGGTCTCAGATGTTCGACCTGATCTACTTGACAAAGAAATGGCTGCAACCCGAGGTACTGACAACCCCAGAAATAATCCAGCGGGTTGTCCTGGACAAGTACCTGAGAGTGCTACCTCCAGCGCTGAAAAGGTGGGTAAGCCAAGGAAATCCCACGACAGCGGATCAACTTGTGGAGTTGGTCGAGCGTTATTCCGTGGCAGAAGGACTTCCCGACGAAACCGCTAGCACCCGGTCTGTGCCTTCTCCTCGTGGAACCGGTAAGACTGTTCCAGCGACTGCGGGTGAAGGAAAATCGCCCAAAACTGTGGGGGAGGAACCCGGGACTGCTCGCACTCCGAGACCGAGAGTATGGGACGGTGGTCTCAGTAGGGGGCCTGTTAGGTGTTTCCGTTGCCATGAGAAGGGCCATGTTTCTGCGAATAGTCCTGTTACCACTGAACCTATGCAGTGCGATGTTATAGACTCTAAGAAACGCATGTCTTTGGTTACACGGCTGGTGAATGTGAATGCGGGCCAAAATGATATAGCAAAACACCTGTGTGAATTATCTGTTGATGGGAAAAGTGTTATGGCATTACTAGACTCTGGAAGTGTGGTGACTCTGGTGAAAGCTAGTCTGGTGGCACTTCCGTCTGGTTCGTCTGACAAATTCTCTGTAACGTGTGTGCATGGTGACACCTGCTCGTACCTAACAGCGGTCATACCGATTTCCACTCCCTATGGGTCTGTGCAACACAAAGTGGGACTCGTTCCCGCATTGTTACATGATATAATCCTGGGTAGGGATTTTCCCCATTTCTGGCAGTTATGGGAGAATCAGTTGCTCCTTCACGGTAGCTGTGAACCTTCCCCCATGCCATCTGGAGGTCCCGAGTTCCTAGACGGGACCCCACAGGAAGATGATGCTGGGGAGGTTATTGAATCTAACCTTCAGTTCCCCTTCTCAGTTATGGCGGGGGAAACTGAGGAAACTGAGGAAACTCAGCGAGAGGCGGAGGCAGACAGCCATCCAGCACCCTGCCTACCCGATTTGGGAGTCCAGTTGGATGACTTCCACAGCGAGCAAATGAGAGATCCTACCCTGACTCAGGCTAGGAAAAATGTAAAAATGATAGATGGGGTACCCGTAGAACCTGACACTAGGCTAGCGTACCCGTACATGGTTCTTGAAAATGATTTACTCTACCAGGTAGAGAAAAAAGGGGAAGATATTGTGCAACAGTTAGTGGTACCCAAACCTTATCGGCGGAAGGTACTGGACCTGGCCCACGGACATGTAATGGGGGGACATCTGGGGGTACAGAAAACCACAGAAAGGATATCGCATTGTTTTGTGTGGCCCGGAATACATAATGATGTGCGTAATTATTGTGAGTCCTGTCCAGAGTGCCAAGTCTCTGCGCCTAAAACTCGGTTCTGTAGCCCTTTGGTACCCCTCCCTATCATTGGGGTCCCTTTTGAGAGAATTGGGATGGATCTGGTTGGGCCCCTTCCCCGGTCCGCACGTGGGCATCAACATATCCTCGTCATCATGGACTATGCCACTCGTTACCCAGAAGCCATCCCTTTGAGTAACACTGCTACCAAAACGATCGCCAAAGAGTTGGTACAAGTGTTTAGTCGGGTGGGAATTCCAAAACAGATTCTCACCGACCAGGGGACTCCCTTTATGTCAAGGGTGATGAAGGAGCTCTGCAGGCTCTTACAAATAGACCAGTTGCGTACGTCTGTCTATCACCCTCAAACAGATGGGTTGGTTGAGCGGTTCAATAAAACCTTAAAACAGATGCTCCGGAAGGCGATAGACAAAGATGGGAAGAACTGGGATTACTTGTTACCCTATTTGCTGTTTGCCATTAGGGAAGTTCCCCAGTCTTCCACAGGGTTCTCGCCTTTCGAGCTATTATACGCCCGTCGTCCCCGTGGACTGTTGGACGTCGCAAAAGAAACCTGGGAAGGTCAAGTCACTCACTTTAAAACGGTGATAGACCATGTAACGCAAATGCAGGACCGTATTGCTGCTGTCATGCCCGTTGTTAGGGAACATATGTTACAGGCCCAGGGAGCCCAGAGGCTAAGTTATGATAGAGGCGCCAAGGTCCGTACGTTTGCACCCGGGGATAGGGTGTTGATCCTAATCCCTACGGTGGATAGTAAATTTCTGGCGAAATGGCAGGGCCCCTTTGAGGTCATGGAACGAGTTGGAGAAGTGAACTATAAAGTGCACCAGCCTGGTAAGAGAAAACCAGAACAGATTTATCATGTGAATCTGATAAAACCCTGGAAAGACCGCGCTGCCCTAACAGCGGATCTGCCCCGTCCGGTTTGCTCACCTACCGTACCGGAGGTGCAGATTGCCGAGACTCTCTCTGAACGACAAAAATCTGAGGTTAAGCAGTTTTTGTTACAGAACCAACAGTTTTTCTCGGAAAAACCTGGCCAGACTAGGCTAGTGAAACATGAGTTTGTCACAGAGCCTGGTGTCACAGTTCATGTGAAGTCATACCGGATTCCGGAAGCACGCCGTGAAGCCGTCTCCCGGGAGGTGAAGGCAATGTTGGACTTAGGAGTCATTGAAGAGTCGCACAGCGCCTGGTCCAGTCCAATTGTGTTGATACCTAAGCCGGATGGCTCTATACGGTTTTGCAATGACTTTAGGAAACTGAATGCGGTTTCTAAATTTGATGCCTACCCTATGCCCCGGGTCGATGAGTTAATCGATCGGCTGGGTAAAGCCCGATACATTACGACCCTGGACCTAACAAAGGGGTACTGGCAGATCCCTCTGGCCGAGGCGGCCAGAGAGAAGACGGCATTTGCTACACCGGAAGGGCTGTTCCAGTATATCTACATGCCGTTTGGACTTCACGGAGCCCCAGCAACGTTCCAGAGATTGATGGATCGAGTCTTGAGGCCCCACAGGCAGTACGCTTCTGCCTACCTAGACGGCATCATAATTTACAGCGTGGACTGGGAAGCTCACCTCCGGAACGTACAGGCGGTGATTGATGACCTGAGAGACGCAGGCTTAACGGCGAATCCCAAGAAATGTCACATCGGCCTTGAAGAAGCCCGATACTTGGGCTACGTGATTGGCAGAGGAGTGGTTAAACCCCAGATCGACAAAATACAGGCAATTCAGGGCTGGCCGCAACCAGTGAACAAGAAACAAGTTCAAGCTTTCCTGGGCATTGCCGGCTATTATCGCCGGTTCATACCCAACTTTGCGGCCATGGCTACCCCCTTGACGGATCTTACCAAAGGAAGGGATTCCGTCATGGTAAAATGGTCCTCAGCGGCTGAAGAGGCCTTCCACAGTCTGAAACGGGCTTTGGGCTCTCAGCCCGTACTAGTGACTCCTGATTTCAGCAGCGAGTTTGTGGTGCAAACTGATACTTCTGATACTGGTGTCGGAGCTGTACTTTCCCAGGTAAGGGACGGAGTCGAACACCCGGTTCTCTACCTCAGTCGGAAACTGAATGTACATGAGCAGAGGTATGCCGTGATTGAAAAAGAGTGCCTAGCCATCAAATGGGCTCTCGACTCCCTCAAATATTACCTGGCAGGTAGGAAGTTTAGGCTGGTCACGGACCATGCCCCTCTCAAGTGGATGCATCTCCACAAGGACCGTAATAGTCGGGTAACCCGGTGGTTCCTTGCCCTGCAGGCTTACTCTTTCACGGTGGAGCACCGCCCCGGGTGCAGATGGGGAACGCTGATGCCCTGTCCCGAGTACACTGTTTGGAGAGTATTCTTGCTCGACCTGAGTGGTCTGAGCAGGGGGGGAGGATATGTAAGAGTCATGTCGGTCTGGTAGTCGGGGGCAGGTATATCTCGCCCAGGTATTTGTCCTATGTGAATTAGGCCGCTCAGTATCTTCAGGATACCGAGGGGTTAATAAGTGCAGGAATAAAGGCTGACCAGCTGGAGGTTTCAGGTGTCAGCCTGGGGCACACAGATTGCCTGTCTGTGTGAGACAAACGTGAGTGAGAGCGGTGCTCAAGGACTGTGTGTTGTTAGCTGGGTGGGAGAAGCCCCCCCAGTTGTTAGATAGCAGCTTATTTGTTTAGTTAGTGCCGGACAGGCTAGCATTTATTTTTATGTTTTGTTTTTTTCCTATGTTGCTTTCACGTTAATAAATCTGACCTGAGGTCAGTCATCTTGGAAACCTGCTGTCGCCTCAGATTCAATGCACAAACCACGTGACCTTTGACCCCAGCAAAGGCGATCCCGGAGTGTTTTGTCACACCACAGAAAAGACCAAACTATGTACAAGCCTTGTCTTCGTCGCCAGTGAAATGTTCTTCGATTTTAAGACCTTGTCCAGTGACGTTATTGTTGATTTGCCCATAACTTTTCTACAATTGACTTCCAGTGTCATTGTTGTATTTCGAGTTATCATAGATCTAAGTAGGTTGAAGTTCTTCACAACTTCCAGTTGTCACTGTGCATCTCCAATGTGTCCTGGTCGTACCTGGAAGTAGTCAGTATCTTTGTCTCCTTTGTGTTGAGTCGCAGTCCTATGTTCAGACTTTCCATCTTGACTTACCGTAATAAGTCCTTCATTCCATCTTTGCTTGTTGCTATCAATGTTGTATGATGTGCGTATTTAAGATTGTTGATGACTTGTCCAGCAATTTTGATTCCTTCTTCTTTTTTGACATGTCCAACATTCTTAAAAAAGCTTCTGCACATAAATTGAAGTGAAATGGTGACAGGCTGCAGCGTTGTCTGACACCTCACTCTATTTTGAACCATGCGGTGTCGTTGAGTTCCATTCTGACTGATGCTTCCTGGTCGATGTTAAGGTTACCAATGAGGCTGATCAGATAGTTCTGCACACCCATATACTTCATGGTATCTCAAAGTTTCTGGGAATCAACACTGTTGAAGGTGTCCAAAGTATGCGGGTATTACTTGCCGTGGCGCATCATGCTTTTTAGTAAATAAATTGAGATGTTTTGGAAATGTTGTTTCCATTTTTTCATTCTTTGCATATCATTAGCTTTAAGAATTATTGATTGAATACCTTAAAGGAAAGCAATTCTATTTGCAGACATTCTCAGGCTACAAGCATATTTACCTCTACAATTGCTTGAAGGCCTTCATGTCCATTCCAGTCTGGTCTGTAAATGACTTGAAGAGTTTCTGATAATCTTTTAGAACTTTCATGCATTGCTAAAATAAAAAGGTTGTCACATGTTCTAGTTATTTTCTCTACAATAAGTAGCAATTTTCATAAATTGTATCAACATAAAAATCCTAATATCCAAGAAGTGGGGACCTGTGGAATACAGTATGTCTGTCAGAATGAATGGATGAAAATGGGGGATATTCCCCATAAATTCAGAGGTTAATGGTAAGCATTTTACACAAAATGTCTTATTTTTTAAAGAGGACCTTTTATTTACTAAAAAAAAAATTGCGTTAAATACATTTTAAAAATCTGTGAGCTCCCCTGATTCTGCCAGTGCAGAGATATTCACATTTGTTTGTACTGCTGCACATTACATGAAATCTCTGCAGTCCAACTGGGTGTTTGTGTGGCACCCCAGGAGTTCGGGTACCACAGTAGTGCTTCCTTCCTCTTGGGGAGGGTAGTGCTATGTCCGGAGACAAGTGGGATTCCCTTTGGTAGGTTTACACACACACAACACCTTCCAATTCCAGGCCAGGAGGGGGAGCTCAGAACCCTGTTTTAGGGCAGCTTCCCTCAATAAAGATCCTGGTTTGGAGGCGGAGAGAGTTTCAGTTTGTAGTAGGAGTCTGTGTGCAAGGACAGACAGGAGTGGAGCACAGAGGGAAGTGAGAGCCCCAAGAGGCCACGAGCAGGCCTCTGAAGGGCTTAAGCGCAAGGAGCCGGGAAGCAGGGGCCCGAGGCTCACATGGACTCTACGACACGGAGCAGAACCGGAGGGCATTGTATTACTAAAACTTTGCCTACAATTACCTGTGGCACAGCAGCACTTAGGAGCCCGGAGTCACCAAGAACGGACCCCAGTACCTACGGCCCAAGCTGCCTGCCATACAGGTACCTGTCCTAGGACAGCAGAACGATTAAAGACCTTGTTGAGACACTTAGTGGCAGCAGGGACTTAGAGACAGAAAGCGCAGAGTGGTAGGCTCCCACCTGACTTACCTAGGGGAACTTGCTTGTCTCTGGACTGCCTGGACTTCTCTGCCTGCCCTGTGGTCTGGTGCCCTGGACTGTGGCTGCTGAAACCAACAGTAAACAAGGTAAAGAGACTGCAATCCCGTGTCCTCGTTCTTCTCTGCACCTCTCACCATACCACCATCTACACACCGGGAGCCTTGGGGATATACTTCACCTGTGGGAAGATATACCATCTAGCTGCCATAACATCACCCAGCGGACCCCTTAAAGCAGCGTCGGTCACCCTAACCGAATACCACAGGTGGCGTCACGAACACAAACTTTATTTCCCTTTAAAGACCTTTTCCCTTTTACATGGGTGCCCAAGGGCCACGGACCGGGTCGCCATCGTGACATCCCCCTGTGAAGTACCGGACCCGGCACCGAGTACCCCTTGCCCTGGACGGGGCAACCCATCTCTTCACAGTCTTCTCTGGGGGCATGTGCTTTCACTCCTCCCTTCCAGATTGTCACACCAGGGCAGGGGGATGCCCAGTGTGCAACGCAAAAGGAGGAGCTGAGGGAACAGGAAAAGGAAAGCTCTGATGATAGCAAGAAAGGGAAGATGGTGACCCCTCAACACTCATCCTATGCTGAAACCTGCGCTACCTTTTGCCCTAGACGGGTTCCTCCCCCCTTTGCAAGGTCACCTGTCTAAGCCCTGACTTACCCAGCACTTTGACGCCTGCAGGACAGTAAGACACTAGTCTTACTACTATCGTAAAAACAAAACAGGGAATGAGACAGATAGGGGAAAAACACACAAACAAATAGAAATCCACAAATTTCAAAGAAACACAGCAGTTTCTCCAAAACACCTTATCCAGAGACGTCAGGCACAGGATAGTAATTCTATTGCTGGCAAGGGATGAAGCCAGGAGTGGGTTTAAATAACGAAAGGGGTATTGATCCTATTGAGCATCAGCTGAGACAAAAGCCAAATGGAATCTCTGCAGATTTATACAAGGAACCTTTAACTCCTTCCATACCATAAGAAACAATAAAACTGCACCACTCATGTTAATGGTCGCACAGACTCCAAAGAGGACCTGTGATCAGCTAATCTTTGTGATTTTCTGATCCCAGATGCACCACAGGTCCCAGTAGGTTGTGACACATTCGTGACACAGATGCTCAGCATCATCTGAGACGGTTATACTGCTTCATCAACTATGGAGCTGTGATTGACTACACCTTGAGGGAAGAATAAAAAAGGCACAACCTCAGAAAAGACTGAAGAAATTGGACTGCAAAGTAGAGATTTCACATAGTGCGCTCCAAAAGAAATATATCTACTATGGAGCGACACAGTGCAAAATGGAAAAAAGTGGCAGATTCATGAGTCCAGGGATTTTTACAAGGCATTTAACTACATTTTTTTAAGAAGTGACATCTTCTCTTTAATAACGCAATGTGTAAAATAAGCATCTAATAATACTAGTAGCATGTGTGACGTGAACCTGACCAAGTGCAATATTTACAGTGTTAATGTACCTGTCTTACCTTTTACAGCAGTGAAACCCGCCTTTAAATCCTTATACAACCTGTTACCTTCATTCTGAAACAAAATAAGCAATGAGAAACAATTTTACTGACTATAAAATCACAATTAAAATAAATATCTTGATCTGATGGTCAAAGATTCCTTTCCCCACAGCCATTCCCCTTTTCTGTTTTTACTTTCTTCAGTTCTGTGGAGTTACCTGCTGCTTGTTAAAATCATACGCACACTGCTCAAATAGCTCATCCTTGGTTTCTATTGTTCTTCCCAACTTTTGTAAAACCTAAGTAGAGAATAAAATAAAATAAATTGTCTGTGATTCCATATAACAACATTGCATTTTTAATGAAGAAAGCAGAAAAATCCAGCTCACAGATGAAGTCGAAAAAAGTGCATTTTATTTTCCAAGGTACATGAAGCAAAGATTAAAAATGTGTGTTCACAAAAAAGAGAGTACAGGCATCCTTTGACGCATTTCGAGCGACATGCGCTCTTTGCATTTTTAACCCCTTTGCTCTTCAGCTATTTTTCACTTTTGTCTTTTCGTTTGCTTTCTGTCCTTTTTTCAAGTCATAACTTTTTTTTGTTTTTTTCCATCAACATAGCTGCAGAGGGCTTGTATTTTGTGTGGCGAGCTGTAGTTTTGAATGAATTTAATGAAAAATGGGAGGAAAATTCTAAAAAGGATGACATGGTGAAAAAAATGCAATTCTGCCATTGCTTTTTAGGTTTAGTTTCATAACGTATATTGCTGTAAAACCATAATCATGATTCTCCAGGTGAGTATGATTACGACAAGACCAAATTTTCATAGATTTTTTTTTAAGTGACAACAAAGTATTTAAAAAAAAAATTGGTTTCGTGTTACCATTTCCAGAGACCCATAATGTTCTTATTTTCCTATCGACTGTTCTGTGTGAGGGCTTAATTTTTGCAAGGTGAACTGACAGTTTTGTTGATATCAATTTTGGGTACAAGCTACAAACAATTTTTTATTGCATTTCTTGAGTGGTATGTTGTAGAATTTTTATATTTTTTTATTTTGTAATATTTTTTAATACCTGTTGGACTTGAAAGTGCGCACATTCAAATATGATATACAGTACAATACCATAGTATTGCAATTTATACTGAAAATCACAGTCTCCTATGAAGCTCATCCTGAGAAGTATAAGGATGGCAGCATCGGAGGCCTTCCGCAAGCCCCTGGCTGCCATTGTAATCGATCGGTGCCCAGCGACCATATGAAGAGGGGACCATTGTTAACTTTGGAATACAAGCACCGACAACTGCACAATTTACACAACACACTCAACTCTGACCACTGCTGAAGTACCTTGGGCCCACCAGAGAAAATAATTCTTGGGGCCCATTAGGTAGCTAAATAGAAATAATACAAGACCACCATTTGTGTGGTACCATATGCTAATATCATGCTGTAATATAAAAACACAGTGATTCACATTTATAAAAAATGTCTTAATTTGATACAATACTAATTGATACCGCGCTAAGGTGATACAGACCATACACTTAAATACACTGTAACTTGATAGACAACACGCACTTAAGAACACCATTAGTTGTGTGCTAATGTGCTAGCTGTCCAACTTCCCGATACACTCCAGATACCGCCGACACTGCGGTCACTCGCAAAAACAACTGTGCCATGCGCTATCAGGATCTAAAAATGAATGCTGTGTATAGCTCTTACCATATGTTGTCTTGTACGAATTCCTGGTAGATGCTCCGCAAATGCTAGTAGCTGGTGCAGGGGTAGGCTAGCGCTAGCCAGTAGCGGGTGGGTGAGCAAGTGTACACTGATCGACCGCGACCAGTGTGTGGTGCAGAAACTCAGTGCAGCGCCAGGAAACGTCCCGGCCGGAGACGTCCCTGGTTGCACTACAAAAAAATGGCCGCCGCTGCCAAGCAGCGTGTGACGTCACGGGCACGGAGTCTCGCTGAGACCAAAAAGCTAACCAACGCGTTTCGAAGGATAAGCGTCCTTCTTCCTCAGGGAAGGCTGACTTTGTAATGTAGCAAGCATCAGAAGCCCTTTCCACACCCAGGCAACCCTGCAATCACATACATGAACATTAATTTGCCGTAAGGGGTTAATGATTATGGTATGTCATGTGCTTGGTAGATAAACTGAAGGTTAAGTCAGGAAATGTATTTTTTTTCTAAACTGTGCTGTATGAATTTCATAGATAACTGCTAGAACAAAAAGCAATAAACGATATAAATATTTCCTGCTACTGCTATGTAGCATATAGACAGGGGGTTCACAAGCTTTTACTGTCTTCATACTTTCTTAATGAAAGCAAATGTGGAGAGTGAAGCAAAGGACGTGCAATCCTCTTGTGCATTATTGGTGGTAAAAAAGTGCTTGACTCCCAGTATATATGGGGTGTGGATGGGTTGGCGCATGGAGTCAGTATTGGTCTGTACTAGTGAAGAGTGAGTATGCTCGTGACTCAAGTTTCTCTGAGCATGCTCGGGTGGTCTCTGAGTATTTCGGTGTGCTCGGAGATTTAGTTTATGTCGACACAGCTGCATGATTTGTGGCTGCAAAACAGCCTGAACACATGTGGGGATTCCCTAACAACCCCCACATGTATTCAAGCTGTCTAGCAGCCGCAAATCATGCAGCTTTGTTGACATAAACTAAAGCATACTCGCTCATCACTAGTCTGGACCTATCTTTTATGTTTTTTTGTCTCCTCTTCCTCCACTCTATAATAATTGTTTGAGAAATTCTTGTTTTGTAGCTGTATAGTACGTACACTTCCTGTTGTGTTGCCCTTTTTGTACCTTTTTAGGATTAGCAGGAAGTTACAACCACAATATCACACTTAAGGCAGCAACATTTTCACAACTGAATTTTGCAGACCCAAGTAGCCATGAGCAAAGCAGTGGGACGTACAGAAAGAGCCGTTCTCATAGCACAACCTAGTTATGATACAGGACATGATAATTTTTAGTGCAGTCTGGTAAGGTTACGGGGTTAAACATATGGCATTACATCAGTTCTGGTTACAGCTGACAATAAGAAAGTTATACGCCTCAACCACATATAGAAATAACAACAATATCATTACCTAAAATATAGAGAAAACTCAGAGGTGCCCAGTGACCGCAACACAATTGCATAATTACTTCACAAAATTGATCAGCTACTACTGGTCCTAAGCTACACCATGCAACTTAGTATCTTGCCAGCATAGTACTCGCTATTAGTGATGAGCGAGTGTACTCGTTGCTCGGGTTTTCCCGAGCACGCTCAGGAGACCTCCAAGTATTTGCAAGTGCTCGGAGATTAAGTTTTCATCGCAGAAGCTGAATGATTTACAGCCAGTAGCGTAGCTACTGGGGGGGCAAAGGGGGCCATCGCCCCGGGCCCAGTCACATGGAGGGGCCCACTCAGAGCCGCGGTCGCTTTAGTCATTAAGCAATAAGCGGCCGCGGCTCTCTGATGTTTCAGAGTACAGGAGGAGGCAGGCAGGAGCGCAAGCTGCAGCGTCGCCCCGGGCCTTGTAACATGATGCAGGAGGGGCCCACCCGGGCCCACTCACCCATCCAGAGCCGCGGCTGCTTCAGTGTTAGGCTACTTTCACACTAGCGTTTTTTGCAATCCATCGCAATGCGTCGTTTGGCCGAAAAAACGCATCCTGCAAAAGTGCTTGCAGGATGCGTTTTTTCCCCATAGACTAACATTAAGCGACTTATTGCGACGTATTGACACACGTCGCAACCGTCGTGTTGTGGCGGACCGTCGGCACAAAAAAACGCTACATGTAACGTGTGGAACTCCGCCCCCACCTTCCCGCACTTCCCCGCACCTCACAATGGGGCGGCGGATGCGCTGGAAAAATGCATCCGCTGCCCCCGTTGTGCGGCGCAGAGAACGCTAGCGTCGGTAACCTCGGCCCGACGCACTGCGACGGGCCGAGCCCGACGCTAGTGTGAAAGTAGCCTTAAGCAACAAGCGGCCGCGGCTCTCTGCAGTCCAGATATGGCGATGCGCTGCTGCCTGGTCTCCGCTAGGCTGGAGATTCTGCACGCTGCACAGCAGCCAATAACAGAGTCTCACTGCGAGCGCACGGTGCGGGCAGGAGCTGGAGTGCTGCAAACCTGATAACATCTTGACAGGCTGGCAGCGCTGCAGATAGCTCCGCCTCCACCCCAGGTCTGCTGCTCCTATTGGTCCGCTGTTCTCAGGTCCTAGTCAGCACTCAGCAGCATCTCTTATTGTGCCAGGAGCCCAAGATAGTGCCTGGCCTGCCACCTGGACAAACTGACGGATGGGAGAGAGAGACAGGAGTCAGGAGGACAGACATTTTCATACATGTAAGGGCTGCTGACTGAGAAACAGTGCAATGTTTGACTTCTTTTAAATAAATTAAAGCACAAATGACACGGCACATGATGTTAGTAATGCTACTGTGGGAGTGGGGTGAATGTTAGGGGGAGTTGAGTTAGGGTAGTGGGGGGTGGGTGGCGCTGTAGGGGCCTGCCTGCTGTATTTCTTTTCATGGAGTATTATTATCTAATAGTTGTCTGGGTGGAGGTAGGGGGCGTATTATATTTACAGCTGTTAGGCTATGTCTCCACGTTCAGAATTCCCTGCGCTTTGGATGCAGCAAATACCCCGCTCCGCCAAAAGCGCTGCCCCCTGCTGTACGCGCGGTGATTCTGCCTGTGTTCATTGAACACAGGCGGAATCACCGCATCGTATTCATAGACTGGTTTATTCATCTTGTGGAGATGAAGCATCTTCACAAGATAAACAGATATGCTGCGGTCTATAAAAATGCGCCGCATGTCCGGTTACGCAGGTCTGCCACCTGCGTGTTTGTGCGCATAGTGGAGACGGGATTTCATAAAATCCCATCCACTATGCTGTAACATCTGGACGCTGTGGATTGGATGCTGCAGCTGTACGCAGCGTCCAATCCGCAGCAAATCCGGAAGGTTTCATGACCATGGAAACACAGCCTTGGTATAGCAAGCCCTCATACAATAACCATGGCTCTAGCTGCACTTTATTTAAAGGGATTGTCTGATCTCATGCTGCAAGTTTGCTATGTGGCTGTAAAATTGTGACCCTTCACATCTCACATACTAAGGATTCGCCATTACCCATATCGACAAGTATGCGATTTGCTTACTCCTGGCCATGTTCTAACTGTGCAGCCTCAATAAGGCCTCTTTCACACGTCCGTTTATTTCCAATACCAGAAAAAACGGTACCAGACATATCCATGTCCGTGTGTGTATTACGTGCGGCACACATGTAACTGAGATGCCCACAATAGTGTTTAAAACCACCATAAGGCTGTGTGCACACGTTGCAGATTTTTCGCGGTTTTTTCGCCTTTTTTGCGCTATAAAAATGTGAAAAAAACGCATACATTATGCATCCCATCATTTAGAATGCATTCCGCAATTTTTGTGCACATGATGCGTTTTTTTCTGCAAAAAAAGCATTGCAGTAAAAAACGCAGCATGTTCATTAATTTTGTGGATTTTTTGCGGATTTCCCACTATATTATTGCATTGGGAACCTTCGGAAAAATCTGCAAAAAAACCGCACCAAAAACTCTGTAAAAACGTGCAAAAAACACATTCAGATTTCTTGCAGAAAATGTCCTGTTTTGCTCAGGAAATTTCTGCAAGAAATCCTGAACATGTGCACATAGCCTAATTATGTAAACAAACGTTACTCGGGTTAAGGGGCCCACTCAGATGTGTTTCGCCCCCCCTAGCCTGAACCCTTAGCTATGCCTCTGTTTACAGCTATTAGCCAGCTTGATTATATGTGAGGATCCCCTAGCAATCAGGCAACCCCCACATGTACATAGCCTGGCTCATAGCTGTAAATCATTCAGCTGAGGCAATCTCTGAACCCTAACAAATACTCGGAGGTCACCCGAGCGTGCTCGGGAAAACCCGAGCAACGAGTATATTCGCTTATCACTACTCGCTATCAAAGATTATAGTCACTGCTGTGTTAGGGCGCATGAGGCCGTCTGGCTCCAGTTTGAATTGATTAATGCTTATTTTTCATAAACCACCAGCAATTTATCCCTTTTTAACCTACCCGACGAACCACTTTAGTTTTACAGACTCGTCATTTTTACTACAGAAAACATATCAAATTCATGATGAGCAGTGGTATTTCTTACGCCATAAATCTTACTCCAGTCCCTGACTGGAATAAAATTTGGGGTGAGGGGCATGCTTCTTGCGCCTCGTCTAATTCATTAAGAGGTAAACACCTCCTAATGGTTCAAGCATCTTGATGAATCCCAACCAGTAGCGTAGCTACCAGGGGGCAGAGTGGGTGGTGGCCTCGGGCCCTGCGCTCTGAGAGGCCTAACAGAGCTATGCTACTGTTAACTGTATATGCGTGCAGTTGGAGCGCCCCCACACCGCCGCAGGGCCGAGGGGTACCCGGAGCCGGGCCTCTAGGTCTCAGTCCTGGGGTTGTCACGGTAGCTAGACCCGGTCCGTGGCCCTGTCTGTCAGTGGGGGACGTCCGGTGCAATAAGTGATGTTGTAGCGGTGCAGTTGTGGGGTGCAGGTCGCGGTAAATAACGAGGACACCAGGTTGCAGTCTCTTTACCTCTTTACTGAAGCTCTCTGGGTCCTCAGTCCGGAATACGGCTCACCAGGCTGCGCAAGTCCGGCCGGTCCAATGGCACTTCCAGAGCTCTCCTTGCAGGTGGAAATCGGTGCCTTCCTTCTAGCGCTATGTGTTGCAGTCCTTCCCTGCTGTGCTTACGGAAAGTACCCCACAACTGTTGTGTCTGTTTCTCGTGTTCCCTCACAACAACTTAATTCGCAATGATCTTCCTCGTCCCTCCAGATACTATGGTAGGAACGCACCCGTATGACGGGGAGGCTCGGAGATCTTCCGGGACTCTA
This sequence comes from Ranitomeya variabilis, assembly GCF_051348905.1. NCBI lineage: Eukaryota > Metazoa > Chordata > Amphibia > Anura > Dendrobatidae > Ranitomeya > Ranitomeya variabilis. The sequence goes on from NC_135234.1 coordinate 658,770,326, forward strand.
TCTGCGCCCCTCTCCTGTTGGTACCCCCCTTTGCCTTCCTGGGTGATGCGTGAGACAGTCCGCCTCAAGCTAACTGCCCTGCCGTAGGTCTGAGGTATGGCTTGAAACTCTTTACCTCCTCGGCGTTCCGGCCACCGGTAGTGCGCCTCAGTAAGGTGCTGCCTCTTTCAGCACAACCCTCACTGGTATCTCCTTTCGCTTGATTTCGTTTCTCACTCAGCACAATCTATCTCGCTTCTTAGTCCTTCCTTGGGCACCGCCGCTATGCTGAGCAGGCACGGTCCCTTTACGTTCTTTCCATGCCAAGCCTCTGCCAGGATCCCACCCCTGGCAGAGACCCTACAGTCTCTCCCTTCACAACACCCTCTGCCACCAGGTGTTGCTCCGTTCAATCCCGTCAGCGTTCTCTCTCTAACTTCCTGCCTGACCCCCAGTTTACCCACTATGGTGGGGAGTGGCCTAATGAATAGCACCCTTAGCTCCCCCCGGAGGCCCAGCTGTGAAATGTATTGGTGACTGTGATACCTGCTCAGAGAACTCCTTCCGTGCCATCGAACGCAGCATGGCCCCCCTTAGTGGCTGAACCATGCTACTGCAACGACCAGGACTCTGGGGCGCTGCACTCCCCCCTGGTTAAACACAGTACTCCGGGACTGGGAAGAAAAACAACAATACAGGTTAGCAAAAAGACATACAATTTTGTTGAGTGCAAATAACAATAAGTATACTTAAGTAGGCTTCCCTTTATGGGAGGTGAGGACACTTGTAACGTTACAAACATAATTAACCTTATAATTTACAGAGTATAAATAACTTCTGTTACCCAACCGGGTATTCTATTTAGTGCAATTTTTGAAATAATAACTTAACATTGCCTTTAAGAAACTCACACTCTTAGTCTATCAAAGGCCTTCCTATAATCACATTATAAGGCATTTCAACTTTTCATTCTCCTTCTTGTGAACCTGCAGGACCGCCTGTCCCTACGGCACCAGGCCTACTGCCTCTCCTTTCTTCTACAGGACCGCCCTGTTCAGCCAGGGCCTACTGCCTTTCGCTACTATACACAGTATAGACATAACATTCCTTTCGGTTGAAGAACTCTGAGCCAGCTCTACTCGGCCCCTTTAAGGACTCACTCTCTAACCCCTACGGGTTCACTCTCTGTCCTTAGCAATAAAGTAACTTTTCAATGGGGACGCAGGGTTTACCTTCTATCCTCACCCTCATTATTACTTCTCTTACTTTCAACTATGCAGACCTCTACTTCTACCCCTACGGGCTCTCTGCATCTTTCCTGTCTTCAAAACATTATTCAAATTTCACATTTTAACAAATTCAACACATATAACTTAGCATGTAAAACAGTTACATTTCTTTTCAAGGCATCATTATGGCATTACTGTTCTGCAACAGTATCTCTCTCAAGTTCAGTTTCTCACATCCCCTTTAAGAGGAGACCAAGTCTTTCTAAGATAGCTTGTCTCCTCAGCCTACCGGCCCATGCAAAGGTTCCGGCATGGTATCTTCGCAAAGTGTCTTTAACTAGAACCGGTAGGAAAGGTATCTTCGCAAAGTGTCTTTGGCTCAAACAAATAGGACAAATATCTTCGCAAAGTGTCTTTGGCTAAAACCAGTAGGGAGCACCTTTAAGAAGGTGCAAACTATTTACAAGGGAAGTTCGAATCATGCACAGTCCATGATTTCTGCAGTTTGTATAACTTTTGTGCAACAACTTCAGAAAAGGAAAACAAACAAAGAGGATCCCGGGTCAACAGAGGGATCCATTAACCCTGGGCGGGTTTAGCAGCAACTTAAAGGAATAAAAGACAAACAGTAACTATTTACATTTTCATGGTATCGAGGTTTATTCTTTTTCAGGCGGCTCGGGCTCCTGCCCCCCAGCCACCGTGGTGCCAGCGTCCGCGGTTCGAACGTGAAGATGAACTCGACTGGCCAACTCGGTGGCCGCAACCAGGCGCACCGTTGCGATGGTGACAAGATCGGGTGCTCCTGGGACCAGGTCCGAGGCGGTAAGGGTCGCGGCTCCAGACATACACCGCCGAACATTCCGTGCATACCACCCGAGCGGGTTCTGGTGGCGGCTGTAGGTCACCGAATCCCCCTTTTGCAATGGTTCTCCACTTCGGCCACAGCAGGGAGCCCTCACGTTACAATGCGCGACAAAAACGTCAGTATCCAATCCTGGCTCGTGTATGAGGCCCCACCCTCTTCTTGCATGGTAGGCCAACACAGTGCCCCGCCTTGTCACGTCTCTGTCATCCCATGCCGGGGGGGGTTGTTGTACTTTCGATGAGCCCATCGACTCAGCTCCTTTCCGTCCTTTCCACTGCATAATCAAGCACTGTCTATATTGTTCCCATGTAAGCACCGCAAGAGTGGACCCGTTCTCCCGGGACCCATCTGCTCTAAACCAGGGGGTGTCCCACCGAAGAACTACTCCATCTAAGCTCACATCTACAGGCTCCCCCACTCCAGTCGACAGCGGTGGCACCATCCTCCCCAGGTCATCGGGGGATAGCACCATTAGCCCTGCCGTGATAAGTCGCTCCCTACTGCGATAGAGGTGGGTCATGGAAGCGGGCTCGCGGAGGGGAGCAGGGACGTCGGCCATACCTGCGCCTAATGTGGTTCCATCGGTGTCGCTCTGGTCCGTTAACGAGGACGCTGGAGTCTGCTGCAGCCCGGACCGGGGCTCCTCCAATGGGATGCTCGGATTCGGCTCCGCTGGCTGTGGTTCCTCCTCCTCTAACTTCGAGGTCGGGATTGGTGGACGTAACTCCGCTGTCGGATCCGCAGGCCTCCGGTCCATCTCCGGTGAAGAAAGGCAGGCCTGAACCGCTTCTTCCTCGCTCAGGCACTCGCCGTTCATCATTGCTGCCTGATAGTCGGTGGCAGTGCATGCACCTAGCTCCGCCATTTCTCCGAGGTCGGGCTTCTCCGTCACCCGCTTCTCGCCGTTGCATATCAAGGGGTGTTTCTCTTCTGCTTTGGGGCAGGTCATTCCTCTGCAGCCAGAAGTGCAAGGGGCGGTAGCCATTTCTCGCGCCACACTGGGAGTCTCCGCCCATAACACGCCCTCCTTCCCCTTGGGTGTAGCAATGGCGGCGCCTTTTGGCGGGAACTTTTGGCGGCTAATGGCGCAGCACAGTCTTACAATAAAGTACGGTCCAAGCACAGTAAATCACAGTCTCTAGGCACACATGACCTGATTCTTCAGGCTTAAGTAGATCCTGTTCGTGACGCCAAGTTGGAGCGCCCCCACACCGCCGCAGGGCCGAGGGGTACCCGGAGCCGGGCCTCTAGGTCTCAGTCCTGGGGTTGTCACGGTAGCTAGACCCGGTCCGTGGCCCTGTCTGTCAGTGGGGGACGTCCGGTGCAATAAGTGATGTTGTAGCGGTGCAGTTGTGGGGTGCAGGTCGCGGTAAATAACGAGGACACCAGGTTGCAGTCTCTTTACCTCTTTACTGAAGCTCTCTGGGTCCTCAGTCCGGAATACGGCTCACCAGGCTGCGCAAGTCCGGCCGGTCCAATGGCACTTCCAGAGCTCTCCTTGCAGGTGGAAATCGGTGCCTTCCTTCTAGCGCTATGTGTTGCAGTCCTTCCCTGCTGTGCTTACGGAAAGTACCCCACAACTGTTGTGTCTGTTTCTCGTGTTCCCTCACAACAACTTAATTCGCAATGATCTTCCTCGTCCCTCCAGATACTATGGTAGGAACGCACCCGTATGACGGGGAGGCTCGGAGATCTTCCGGGACTCTATCTGCGCCCCTCTCCTGTTGGTACCCCCCTTTGCCTTCCTGGGTGATGCGTGAGACAGTCCGCCTCAAGCTAACTGCCCTGCCGTAGGTCTGAGGTATGGCTTGAAACTCTTTACCTCCTCGGCGTTCCGGCCACCGGTAGTGCGCCTCAGTAAGGTGCTGCCTCTTTCAGCACAACCCTCACTGGTATCTCCTTTCGCTTGATTTCGTTTCTCACTCAGCACAATCTATCTCGCTTCTTAGTCCTTCCTTGGGCACCGCCGCTATGCTGAGCAGGCACGGTCCCTTTACGTTCTTTCCATGCCAAGCCTCTGCCAGGATCCCACCCCTGGCAGAGACCCTACAGTCTCTCCCTTCACAACACCCTCTGCCACCAGGTGTTGCTCCGTTCAATCCCGTCAGCGTTCTCTCTCTAACTTCCTGCCTGACCCCCAGTTTACCCACTATGGTGGGGAGTGGCCTAATGAATAGCACCCTTAGCTCCCCCCGGAGGCCCAGCTGTGAAATGTATTGGTGACTGTGATACCTGCTCAGAGAACTCCTTCCGTGCCATCGAACGCAGCATGGCCCCCCTTAGTGGCTGAACCATGCTACTGCAACGACCAGGACTCTGGGGCGCTGCACATACACAGTTACAATCTGTGACAGAGCAGAGAGACTTGATCACTGCTTGGCTGCTATGGGGCCCCTGAGCAGGTGCCAGTGGTGGTGCCAGTGCTGGGCTCTCGGCCGTCATCGCACGTTCACCTGTATTGGCTGGTTGCCAATACATTTGAAAGCACTGATGAGACAGGAAGTGTCATGCTACATCTGCCATCATCCCCCTCTCAGTGTCTGATGCAGACAATGACAGCGGGTGTGGTGATGTCATTGCTTGGCACCTGCTTGTCCTGAGATGAGAGGGTGCTCATAGTATAGAGAGTCTGTCTAAGGGGCTGCATTATACTGTAGAGTCCTATGGGGAGTGCATTATGCTCTAGAGGCCTATTGGGGTACATTATACAGCACACTATATAGTGCAGGGGTCTCAAACTGCATTCCTCGAGGGCCTCAAACCATCCGTATTTTCAAGATTTCCTTAGCATTGCACAAGGTGCTGTAATCATTATGTGTGTAGATGATTAAAGTATCACCTGTGCAGTACAAAGAAATCCTGAAAACATGACCTGTTTACAGCCTGTGAGGAATGCAGTTTGAGACCTCTGATACAGAGTCTGCCTATGGGGGTGTATTATACTATATAGAGTCTCCCTATGGGGAGTTCATTATACTATATAGAGTATGCCTATAAGGGTGCATTATACTACATAGAGGCTGACTATGGAGAGTGCATTATACCACATAGTCTGCCTATGGGGAGTGCATTATACTGTAGAGAGTGTGCCTATGGAGGGTGCATTATACTCTATAGAGTATGCCTAAGGGGAGTGCATTATACTATATAGAGTGTGCATATGGGAGTGCAATATACTATATAGTCTGCCTGTGGGTTGTATTATACATATAGAGTCAGCCTATCGGTGGTGCTTTTTCCTGTATAGAGTCTGCCTATGGGGAGTGCATTATACTTTATAGAGTCTGCTTATGGGTTGCATTATACTATAGTCTCCCTATGGGGAGTGCATTTTAGAATATAGGGTCTACCTATGGGGAGTGCATTACACTATGTAGGGTCTGCCTATGAAGAGTACATTATACTGTATAGAGGCCTATGAGGGTGCTTTATACTATATAGAGTATGACTATGGGGTGCATTATTCTGTATAGAATCTGACTATTGGGGTGCTTTATACTATAGAGGCCTATGGGGAGTGCATTATACTGTATGTAGACCTATGGGGGTGCATTATAGTGTATGGAGGCCTATGGGGAGTGCATTATACTATACAAGCCTATGGGGGTGCTTTATACTAATTGGAGGTCTATGGAGAGTGCATTATATTTTATGGAGGTCTATGGGGAGTGCATTTTACCATATAGAGGCCTATGGGGAGTGCATTATACTATATAGAGGCCTATGGAGAGGCCTATGGGGAGTGGGAGCTACTAAGGGGTCAGTATACTGCGGGAGGATTACAGTGAGGGAACCACATACAGTGTGGGAGATAATGTAGGGTCTTTGTACAGTGTTGGAGCCAAACAGCTTGGGGGCTACTAAGGGGTAAGTATAGTGTGTGGTGGTACTATACAGTATGGGGTCATTATACTACATGGAGGCCTATGGAGAGTGCATTATATTATATGGAGGTCTATGGGGAGTGCATTTTACCATATAGAGGCCTATGGGGAGTGCATTATACTATATAGAGGCCTATGGAGAGGCCTATGGGGAGTGGGGGCTACTAAGGGGTCAGTATACTGCGGGAGGATTACAGTGAGGGAACCACATACAGTGTGGGAGATAATGTAGGGTCTTTGTACAGTGTTGGAGCCAAACAGCTTGGGGGCTACTAAGGGGTAAGTATACTGTGTGGCGGTACTATACAGTATGGGGTCATTATACTACATGGAGGCCTATGGAGAGTGCATTATATTATATGGAGGTCTATGGGGAGTGCATTTTACCATATAGAGGCCTATGGGGAGTGCATTATACTATATAGAGGCCTATGGAGAGGCCTATGGGGAGTGGGGGCTACTAAGGGGTCAGTATACTGCGGGAGGATTACAGTGAGGGAACCACATACAGTGTGGGAGATAATGAAGGGTTTTTGTACAGTGTTGGAGCCAAACAGCTTGGGGGCTACTAAGGGGTAAGTATACTGTGTGGCGGTACTATACAGTATGGGGTCATTATACTACATGGAGGCCTATGGGGAGTGCATTATAATATATAGAGTCTGCCTATGGTGGTGCATTATAGTATATAGAGGCCTATGGGGAGTACATTATACTATATTGAGGACTATCTGGTGCAATATACGATATTGAGGCTATTTAGGGGGCCATCATACAGTGTGGGGATTTCAGTGAGGGGGCCATCATACAGTGCAGGAGATAATGTGGTGTCTTTGTACAGTGTTGGAGCCATCAAACAGCTTGGGGCTTACTAAGGGGTCAGTATACTGTGTGAGGGTACTATACAGTGTGGGGGCATTATATTATGTATAAGAGAACATCATCCAGTGTATAGGAGAGAAGTACATGAGGAGACTCGGGACATTAGTAAATGTTAAATGGAACCTGTCACCTGAATTTGACGGGACCAGTTTTGGGTCATATGGGCGAGGTTTTCGGGTGTTTCATTCACCCTTTCCTTACCCGCTGGCTGCATGCTGGCTGCAATATTGGATTGAAGTTCATTCTCTGTCCTCCGGAGTACACGCCTGCGCAAGGCAATATTGCACTTTAAGAGGGCAATTATTGTTATAAAAGAACTCAGGTTATTGTGACTATCAAAGGGGCACACAGAGAGAATTATTACTTTCTAGGGGGCAAAATGTGGGCACTGTTTTCTGGTGAACTTGGACACGACATTACTATATTCTGTAGATTTGTTTTACCATGTAGAGGGCACACAGAACCACACAGTAGGTGCAGTAATATAGACACATACGGCAGCAGCGGCTCAGCATTGGGGTATCAGCAGGATTAGGAGTTTGTACAGGTTGGGGATAGATGGGGATGGTGGACGAAATGTGAAGTCAGATGTGTCCTGACTCGAGAATTTGTGTCATGACAGTCTGAGCCAGATGGAAAAGGCGGGAAAATTGAACAGTTCCATCAAAAAGAACATCATCTGTAAGTCACCATCTGCAACTGTACTGTAATCTATTACATGTTCTGCAGGACTTGCATCTACCGCTATATGGTCACAAAATGGGGATAATATCAGTGTTGGTCTTCGTATAGAGATTTATTTTAGTAGCAGCTCTGGCATCTGCTGAGGTTCCCCTATAACTATCATTAGGGTGTGCCACCACAGTTGTAATCCGGGTTACCTGGCAGTTAGGGGCCCACTCTGAAGTTTTGCCCGTTCTGAACCAAAACCATAGCTATGCTTCTGATCCCAGCCATTGTTCCTGGTTGCCTTGAAATGCTAATATTACAGATGGGGGAATTTCACTGTAAATTATGGAGCATTACTAACATTAATGAGCATTTTAGTAGATGTATGCAATTATTTGGTTGCATTTTATCTCGCACCTCTACAGTTTCAACATGTGGACATTACCACCAAGAACGCATACTATTTTATTCCTATCAAGGATACACATTCAGTTTTTCCCCACTAGGATACTCATTAATTTTTTTTCTGTCATTGCATTTGACCTGAATATTGCACACTGACTAGCATGTTTGGAATTAGGAGGCTAGTAGATATTGGACTTTTGGGTACATGTTTGGCAGGTATTGTATAGGAACATCTCTTGCACTGCTTGGGAATTTCTCTGGTACTCTATAGGGACAGCCTCAGTAGTAAACAGGGCATTGCAGGCACTGCATAGAGTGATCTTTGAAACATCATGGAGTCATCTCACATACTTATTGGGAATATCTTTGGAACATTATGAGGCATCTCATGTTATCCATAGGGGGCACTTTATTGGAAAATCTCTGGCACTGTTTAAATCTCTGGAACTGTATCGAGACATCGCTATCATTAGATGATGACATATCTGGCACAGTATAGGGGCTTTTTGGAGGGTCTGTGTAGTAGGCACTCTTGTGGGACCAGTGGCAGACCAGTGGATGTGTGCTGCTACTCCACCGTGCCATTGTGCTGGGGCTTTTTATGTGCTATCTGGGTTATAATCATTGTCACAGTTATACAAGTCTACTCACCAACAACAGATGCAGAGGAGAAAGATATTGAACTATTCTATCAAGCTCTAAGAGGAAATCGACAAGACATCAAAACAAAACTGACTATCATTGGAGAGTGGACTGTGGCAAACATGGAACCATTGTTGGAAACTTTGGACTTGAACGAAACGAGGCTGAAGGAAGATGCACTGGCTTTTGTACGGTAAATCAACTGTTCATCATGAACACCTTCTTCCGAATTTATAAACTAATACTCTGCATACATACATGGACATCACTGAATGGGGCCTATAAAAATCAGATTGACTATACGTGTTCGCCAAAGAGGCAGGTCGTTGATTATTACCATGAAAATAAGGCCAGTCAATGACTGAGGAACCGATCATTAACTTTTGACATCAAACATTAGAGTCAAAGTTTTTTCGAATGGTCTGCACAACCGATTTACATTACTGGACATGGATGAAAGAAAGAAATCCTGAGGAATTATGAACACATATAAAGACTATTATTAGTGGATAAGCCAGTAAGACCATAAACAGGAGGCAGAAGAGAACCCAGCAGCCATGTTTAATAGAAGAGACCCTAAAGATCAATTAAGAAAGACGAATTGCAAAAACAATAGGTTATAAGAAGGACACAAACAACATCAGTTAAAGACTAAAGAGAGCTATTCGAGCAGACAAAGAACTTTATTTCAAAAAGATATGTACAGAGATAGAAAGAGAACACATGAGGGGCAAGGCCAGGAAGGCACACCGAAAAATCAGAGTTCCAACCAAGTGTGCTTATTGAAAGACTTCAACGAGAACAAGCAAACTGAGCCAGAAGAGATCAAGGAAAGATGGAAAGAGTACACAAAGCACCTATAAAAAAACTACTCAGGAAAAAACAGAAGGAACATGGTGAGGAGGAAGACTAGCATCAAGGTGGCTTCATGCTATCAAGATAATAGTGGAGAAGACCCTGGTGGATCTATATAAACCTGTACAAGATCGATCTTTCTACAGAGCATTCATGCATCAAGTCGAAGAGGCTCTTCTCTATCTTCTTCCTCTGCAAATCTCTGCAGTTGAGCAGGGACTCAGGGCCTTCATCCAGTCAGCACAGTTGACATTTTTTATGTAAAAAGCCCAGCAGGCAGCAGGTCAATAATTACACTGAAGGGACTGGCACCTATAGATGCTAATATGACATTTATTGCACATCTAGTGTCTTTTTGTTCAGTGCTCTCTTTTTGTACAATATCCATTTATTGTGCCTTTGCTGTTCTTTTTGCCCAATTGCCATTTATTACCACTTTATTACTCTTCGTATTAATCAAGCAATAAAAGGCAAATGTGTACCAAAGGGAGGGGGCACTGGTACTAAATAAGTATTAGGAACTAATTAGATATGAATAAATGTTAGTTGGTCTCAATAGGTTAAATGAACATATGAAATTAATTCACAGGGGTTATAGAAATTCCCATGGAATGATGAAAGGAATGAATGTGCATGGTTATACTACCATTATGCTACCATTCATTCCCCACCTGGATGCAGGGGGGACACCTCCTCATATGGCACAATGGTTTATGGACCTGTGACCTCAATATAGATGTCAGAGGTGGGAGCCATGACATTTAGAGAATATCTTGATGACATCTTTTTCTTAAAAATATTTTTTTCTTATGTGGTATTTCCTGATGAAGGAGTTCTTTGAAACTCAGAAACACGTTGAATAAAGACCACTTTTAATAATACCTTTGGACTACATGATTCACCAGCGCAGAATTTGATCACGTTCTCCTACACTGTATTCTCAATGGCAGGTCCCTTGTGGATCTGCGGCAGCGAATCTCTCTAATGCTTGTCTTAAGCTACGTCTGGTGAGTGCTTTTACCTTGCATTTACTGCTTAATCTCGGATAAAACCCTATTGCGCTATTTTCCTCCAATAGTTTTTATAATAAATGAGTAAGTTGGAATTTCCCATGTAAATAATAATCTTTATTTTTATATAGCGCTATCATATTCCGCAGCTCTTTACAGTTTGCACATATTATGCTGCCCCACTTACACATACCAAAGCTCGCAAAATCAACAGACAGCCCTGGCACACCAGCCTGACCAAAGAACTGAGGCGAGCTTCCAGGGCTGCTGAGCGCAGATGGAACAGATCCCACTCCAACGAGCACTTCATCGCATTCAAACAGTCCCTCACTACTTTCAAGACCACACTCGCCACAGCTAAACAAACCTACTTCTCATCTCTCATATCCTCCCTGTCTCACAACCCTAAACAGTTATTCAACACCTTCAACTCTCTCCTCCGTCCCCCAGCACCTCCTCCCTCCCCACTTATCTCAGCTGAAGACTTTGCCTCATTTTTCAAGCAGAAGATTTATAACATCAGAGACAGTTTTGGTCAACAACCCCCAGAGCTCTTCCTCCCGACTTCCCAGCCCTCCACCTTCAAATCCAACTTCTCCACAATTACAGAAGATCAACTCTCCACTCTACTCTCAAGATCGCATCTCACCACCTGCGCACTTGACCCGCTCCCATCCCACTTCATCCCAAACCTCACCAAAGTCTTCATCCCAACCCTAACCCATCTCTTCAACCTATCACTAACAACTGGTGTTTTCCCCTCAAGCTTTAAACATGCCTCAATCACACCTATCCTCAAAAAGCCCTCTCTTGACCCATCCTCTGTATCTAGCTATCGCCCTATATCACTTCTCCCTTATGCCTCCAAACTACTGGAACAACACGTCTACCTTGAACTGTCCTCCCATCTCTCTTCTTGCTCCCTCTTTGACCGCTTACAATCTGGCTTCTGGTCACACCACTCCACTGAAACCGCCCTAACTAAGGTCACCAATGACCTCTTAACCGCCAAGAGCAAGCGACACTACTCTGTCCTCCTCCTCCTCGACCTGTCGGCTGCCTTTGACACAGTGGACCATTCCCTATTATTACAGACCCTCTCATCCCTTGGCATCACAGACTTGGCCCTATCCTGGATCTCATCATACCTAACAGACCGGACATTCAGCGTCTCCCACTCACACACCACCTCCTCACCTCGCCCCCTATCTGTCAGAGTCCCACAAGGTTCAGTCCTTGGGCCCCTGCTCTTCTCCATTTACACCTTTGGCCTGGGACAGCTCATAGAATCTCATGGCTTCCAGTATCACCTCTATGCTGATGACACACAGATCTACATCTCTGAACCAGATATCACCTCCCTACTAACCAGAATCCCTCAATGTCTGTCCACTATTTCATCCTTCTTCTCCGCTAGATTTCTGAAACTTAGCATGGACAAAACAGAATTCATCATCTTTCCCCCATCTCACGTGACCCCCCCAACAAACCTATCCATTACAGTGCATGGCTGCCCACTCTCCCCAGTCCCACAAGCTCGCTGCCTCGGGGTAATCCTTGACGCTGATCTCTCCTTCAAACCACATATCCAACCCCTTTCCACTTCCTGCCGACTTCAACTCAAAAATATTTCAAGAATCCGTAGATTCCTCAACCAAGAATCAGAAAAAACCCTAGTCCATGCCCTCATCATCTCTCGCCTTGACTACTGCAACCTCCTGCTCTGTGGCCTCCCCTCTAACACTCTCGCACCCCTCCAATCTATTCTAAACTCTGCTGCCCGACTAATCCACCTGTCCCCCCGCTATTCCCCGGCCTCTCCCCTCTGTCAATCCCTTCACTGGCTCCCCATTGCCCAGAGACTCCAATACAAAACCCTAACCATGACATACAAAGCCATCCACAACCTGTCTCCTCCATACATCTGTGACCTCGTCTCCCGGTACTAACCTACACGCAACCTCCGATCCTCACAAGATCTCCTTCTCTACTCCCCTCTTATCTCCTCTTCCCACAATCGTATACAAGATTTCTCTCGCGTATCACCCCTACTCTGGAACCCTCTACCACAACACATCAGACTCTCGCCTACCATCGAAACCTTCAAAAAGAACCTGAAGACCCACCTCTTCCGACAAGCCTACAACCTGCAGTAACCACCGATCGACCAACCCGCTGCATGACCAGCTCTATCCTCACCTACTGTATTCTCATCCATCCCTTGTAGATTGTGAGCCTTGGCGGACAGGGTACTCTCTCCTCCTGTACCAGTTATGACTTGTATTGTTTAAGATTATTGTACTTGTTTTTATTATGTATACCCCTCCTCACATGTAAAGCGCCATGGAATAAATGGCGCTATAACAATAAATAATAATAATAATATTATCATCACTGTCCCTGATGGGGCTCACAATCTAAATTCCCTATCAGTATGTCTTTGGAATGTGGGAGGAAACCAGAGAACCCGGAGGAAAGCCACGCAAACACGGGGAGAAAATACAAACTCCTTGCAGATGTTGTCCTTGGTTGGATTTGAACCCAGGACCCCAGTGCTGAAAGGCTGCAGTGCTAACCACTGAGAAATGGGCACTAGTGGGTTAATGATTCACACACAGCTGTGCATTAATAGACATTGAATATTACTAAAAAAAGGAATTCATGTATTGCACTGCTAGGAATACATATGTGCTATTTATAGGAACATTACTACTGTATGGCTTTATTAAGGGTTGTGTATGGAAACTAATAAGAATACAATTTATATGTGCACAATATGGCACTAATAGAGTGTTGTGTCTGTATACACTCAAACAAATCAAAGTAAAGACAAGAATTAACCTGAGCATCAAGGCAGCCGGACAAGGAATGATAAGTGAATTAAGCTCCCATACCCATTTGACTAAAGTCGCCTGAAACCAGGTTCAGCTGATGGATTGATGTGTGTGAATGCGCAGAGTTACTGATGGTAGGGAGAGATGTTGATCGGGCATGTACGATTTTGGACTGCTGATCACATTCGTGTCCCGGAGATGAGCTGTCAGCCAGCATGTCAATCCGTAGCTTTCCCACAGAGAGCAGAGGAGCGCTCCTGTGTATGGGAGAGTCGGCTAGGATGGCTGTTGACTGAACGATTGACCAAAGTATCATTTGGTGACAGCCACCTAATGTGTATGACCAGCCATAAATGCTAAGTAAAGCTTTTGGCAACTGGCAGTTTGAGGGCATTGTATGCACAGATAGGCCATATTTTCTACTTTTCAACCCTTGTATTGATTCCTTTATAAAACCTTGGAAAACTTCAGTGAGAGCATTACAATTTTTCAGAAATTATTTAATACAAATCTGTGTAGCATTTCTGTGTATGGGAATGCTGCAACTGATATGTTATAAGCATAAAAATGGGCAAGCAACAAACGTACAGATACCCGCCATTCTTATAAGCACCAAATTATGTGTAGACGACTGGGTCAGGGTATCATCAAAAGTTGTATAAATCAAAACTACGTCCTTGCAGACTGGGGAAAAAAACATTTTGCCTTTTCATCCGGACACCTCACATCTGCGGCACTGCTAGTTTCCTTACTGGGCCTCCTGATGAACCGCTAATATGGGGAAACGCGTCGAGGCTGGAGCTAAGTAGGGGTTAAAATCCCTGATGTGTGTTTTGTTCAATGGTCAGAAACTATTATAAACATATCTGGTTGTTCCTGACTGAAATATATAGATATTATGTGATCCACTCTTGATTAATAGACTCTACCTTTGGGGGGAGAATATTAATGCTGTTATGGCTTTACAGTTGAACTGCTACCCTCGCACCTCATAGAAAGCATCTGCTTAAGGAATTTTTTAGGTGTTTTTTCTGTGGTTGGTTATATGTTTTTTTTTATTAGTGTATCAAACTATAAGATAATTGTTGACTGATATTAAGATAGGAGTGGATTGGTGCATAATCTGTTTGACATTTATTATTTCTATCCATTCATCTCTTTACTATGCCTACTGTATTCCCGCCAATACTTGAATAGGGGCTATTAGGGCTAATCTGGGACAGCCGTCGCTGAGTGGGGCGCCAAAACAATCGTATCTCCTAGGGTGCCAACCTCCACTGTTAGGAAGGGTTAGCAGGCAATTGTAGGGATATTTGGACAGGTTATTTCTTCTTGTGTTAATATTGCTTCACACTGGGAAAGTGTATTTTAATGACATTGAAATAAAAGAATATTTTAAGGGATTATATATGTTTTCACTATCACCAGAAGTTGTAGGTGTCAGAAGTGTCCACACAGTCAATCAGATCTTTTGTTTTATTTTGAACCTTGCTTTGATGGAAAGAAATCTGGATTCTGATTGTTTGCTTTGGACAAGACGTACTTCACATTTAAGGTCCGATGTATTAGTAGAGATTAGAGTGAGCATGTTGTCCATACACAAACATAAGTGACAAAACAATTCTCCCTACAGCAGTTGTGAAATTTAATTTGGTAATTATTAAATGTAAATTATACATTCACAGCACATTTAATTACACCTATTTGTAGCACTTTAGAAGCTCAAACATAGTTATTGGACATAAGGAAATTCATGGTAATGATACAGCTACATAAAATACGTGAGCAATAACGTATAATAATAGTGCTGTTACATTGTATAACACAGACTGTGTGTTACCCAGGGCAAATAGCAGAACATTACTGTGTGCAATGTGGATCATAGATAACATGATCAATCGATCTATTGATAGAAGGAAAGATGATAGATAGATAGATAGATAGATAGATAGATGAAAGAGATAGAGGATAGATAGATGATAGATAGATAGATAACAGATAGATAATGTAGAGATAGATAATAGATAGATGAAATAGATAGATAGAGGATAGATAGATAGATAGATAGATAGATAGATAGATAGATAGATACTATAGATAGATAAGCTCGCTAGGGCAGGGTCCTCACCCCTCTGTATCAGTCTGTCATTGTTAGTTTGATTACTGTAAGTGATATCTGTAATTTGTATGTAACCCCTTCTCATGTACAGCACCATGGAATCAATGGTGCTATATAAATATATAATAATAATAATAATGATAGATAGATAATAGATAAAGAAAAGAAAAGAAAAAGCAGCACAGGAAGATAGCTTTCCTGGGTACCGTGCCTCCAAGGCAATGACCAAACCTCCACATACAGACAGAAAACAAAGGCAGCACACCAGTTCAGGGTGAACAGAAAGGCTCAAAATCCTGAGCCAAAACTTTGCCATTTTGAGCAATTAAATAACCACATTTTTTCACCCTGAACTGGTGTGCTGCCTTTGTTTTTTGTCTGTAGATAATAGATAGATAGATGATAGATAGATGGATAGATAGATAGATAGATAGATAGATAGATAGATAGATATGATAGATATAGATAGATAGATAGATAGATAGATAGATAGATAGATAGATAGATAGATAGATAGATATTCTGAAAAAAGAGGCAGCACTCCTGTATTTTAAAAAATACAAAAGGGACTTTAATAGCCCTGGTGGCGTGACTATGTTTCGGCTGCAATGAGCCTTTCTTGTTTTGCCCTAGATAGATAGAAGATAGATAGATAATAGGTGAGAGATAGATTACAATACCTTTTCTTGTGCCCGGGAGAATCTCTTCTGGACATTTTTGGCAAACACTCCTGCACCTCCTTGCTTAGTTTCTGCCATGGCTGTTTGACAGCATATGTGGTTTCCTAATTCTGTGAGGGGATGTTTGCAGTTGATGAAGTGTCAGCTCCGCCTAAATTTGACATCTTCCGCTGTAAGGTTTCTAAAGCCACTTCACTTTTTTTCCTTCTGATTTGCACTAAGTCTCTTTACAGGAATCAGGATCGTGCAGAGACTAAAACTACATTCCGCTTAATAATATGCAAAGCCCCATGTTGTGCAATGTAGCAAAACCAGTACTACCTTTAGGAGATTTGTATCCAGCCTCATAGTAAATGTCACCCTATTGTGAAATATTGTAATATTCTCCAGTGTGTGGTAAGATTTATAAAGTATCTCTGCGTGTCCTAACATCTCAGTGAATGGTAGTGCCCCTTTCCTGTTTTGCTGCAGTTTTACATTGTTGATTCTTTATTTGCTCCTATATGTGCTAGATAGCTATGCAGCAAAATTCATCATTTAATGAACATAGTGTGGTCAGCTAAAGACCCATCCTGTGCCCTGTATGTAAAATATTACCTAAAGTTAGAACAGTGGGACCGATGTACTAAAACAGTCTAATTCCTAATGTAAACCTACAGGCCAATTCATCATTTGCATTTTTCACTTTTCTTATTTTGTCTTGTGGTTTTCATTGACATTTTTATCACAAATTCATCAAAATTACGTACACAGTTCATGAATTTTGCACATAGTAAAAAAAAATCTTTTATTCTATCTTTAATAGTTTTACGACACAAAAAAATGCCTTTACATTTTTTACATGTATATTGCAAAAATTGGTAAAAAGTTTGAATACATAGAATGAATCCAGAGGTGACGAATTTATATTTTTGACAAATTTTTAGACTTTTTGAAAAGTCGCAAATGATGATGAATCGTGTGAAAACATATGAAAACAGTGAACCCTGACCACAGTGATGAAAAAAAAGGGGAAAACATCAAAAACTTGACAAAAAAACAGGTGCAGATTAGTGATGAGTGAGTATGCTCATTACTCGAGATTTCCCGAGCATGCTCGGGTGATCTCCAAGTATTTTGACGTGCTCGGAGATTTAGTTTTTGTCGATGCAGCTGCATGATTTGCGGCTGCTAGACAGCTTGAATACATGTGGGGATTGTCAGTTTGTTTGCAATACCCACATGTATTCAAGCTGTCTAGCAGTCACAAATCATGCAGCTGCATCGACAAAAACTAAATCTCCGAGCACGTCAAAATACTCGGAGATCACCTGAGCATGCTCAGGAAATCTCGAGTAACGAGCATACTCACTCATCACTAGTGCAGATGCAATAATGATTTGGGCCTTTAGACTAGAAAATCTTAAAATGTGCCAAATTTATCATAGTGGTTCATGCTGTTTAACCCCTTAGTGACATGAGGTGTCTTCCTTCTGTGTAATTTGCTGTCCACTGACTGATTTCAAATGTAGTCCATGTGTAGCGGCAGAGACTCCGGGATGGACTACAAGAAGTGGGTCCAGGTTTTCAAAATCTCTGCCCCTGCTGTCTTCTCTGTCATACTGCATGCAGAGATTAGAGATGAAGGCTTTCAGTTCCAGGTAGGCAAGCCATTGGACGATTGCTGGTACAATGCATTCTGGGAAGTGAGGGAAAGAAAGTTTCAGCTGTTATAGTGCTGGCAGAATGATGATGAAGTGGAACTATCCACTAAAAAGAGCATAAAAAGCTATTTAACATGTTCTCTAGCTGATTGCAGCACGTTTTGTGAGAAATGAGAAGTAAAACATTAGAAATAAAAAAAAAATCGAGAACCCTAACGGTATGTGCATGTGCTCAGTAGTTGCATCAGATTTTTAGATAAGGCAGAGCTTGCTGATCACTATGATAAGACTGTTTTCTCTTAAATATATTTATTAAAATCTACAGTAAGTATCTGATTTTTACAAGATTGAAGTTCCTTATATGAAAGTCTACATGGTTAAGCTTCAGCTTTGGTGTGATGGACACCCTTTCAGGCTTACAATTTTGCCCTAAAATTTTTGCCATAAAAACTGATCTAAAGTAATCCAACCTGGCTGAACATAATAAGGCAAAAGTGTATAAATGCATGCCCCAAATCTGTTATCCAGCTTGAGTCGCTGTGATAAATTTGGTACTTCGAGTGTTGTCTAAAATTAAGACACTGTTAGGCTGGGTTCACATTGCGTTAGGGCAATCCGTTTAGCACTAGCGGATTGCGCTAATGCAATGTATTTGTAGGGGCCGCGTTTAGGGGTCGCGCTAACGTCCCCGCTCTCGCAGATCCCCGATCTGCGAGAGCGGGGAACGGACCTCGGGTGCGCCGCGGATGCTGCAAGCAGCGTCCGAGGTGCGTCACAAAAGAACGGCACATCGCTAGCACGAGCCGAAAAAGGCAATTATTGAGAAGCTGGGAAGCTAAGTGTTTCAATCTGATGATCTTACCCTCTGCTTGCTATCCGCTATAGCTTCATTTTTATATCAGACTATACACTACTGGCCAATACCATAGGACTAAAAGACTGCACTAACTATGCTATTGAGGCTCATAATGGACCTGTTTTTCCTGTGATTGAGATGGGCCGTGTGTGTATAGTTCTGGTATATATATTTTGAACCATTTTATATTGGACTATTACTCCCCTTGCTATTATCTGTCCCATGTGTATCAAAATACTTTGGACAAGATTGGGGATTTTTATATAATTGTTCGGTGTACCTAATTTTTGTTGCTTTTCTCTCCACACTATATTTCATCTCTTTATATTAATCCATTGTTTTCCCACCTGTAGTGTATAGGTGGTTGATAGGGTGAGCAGTGGATAGCCGCCGTTGAGTGGGGGCGCCAAAATCGACTCTATCAGGGTGCCAACCTCCACTGTTAGGCAGGGAGAGCAGCAAAGTGTAGGGATATCGTGAGGATAGGTTCACACCTCTTTTGATCCTGTTTTTGATTTTGTCTTTTCGCTTTATGTCACTGGGATTTTTGAAATTTTAAGATATATTTAATAAAGTATTTTTAAAGGGACTACATGTTCACACAGTTATAAATGCATGCCCCAAATCTGTCATCCAGCTTGAGTCGCTGTGATAAATTTGGTACTTCGAGTGTTGTCTAAAATTAAGACACTGTTAGGCTGGGTTCACATTGCGTTAGGGCAATCCGTTTAGCACTAGCGGATTGCGCTAATGCAATGTATTTGTAGGGGCCGCGTTTAGGGGTCGCGCTAACGTCCCCGCTCTCGCAGATCCCCGATCTGCGAGAGCGGGGAACGGACCTCGGGTGCGCCGCGGATGCTGCAAGCAGCGTCCGAGGTGCGTCACAAAAGAACGGCACATCGCTAGCACGAGCCGAAAAAGGCACGCGCTAGCGATGCGCTTCAGGCTGAAACAACATTGCTGTCAATGGGTGAGCTAACGGACCCGTTGCACGGCGTTAATTGCGACATTTTCGCCGTGCAACGCTGTCCGTTAGCGACCACCCACTAACGCAATGTGAACCTAGCCTTAGAAATTCTGTCTACCTGTTTTGTCCAAAGGTATTTTCCTTTAATGATAGGTGAGCTCAGACAGAAAAGGATGGAGAAGAATTGGTAAAAGAAAATGCTGTTGGTATGAAATACATTTTCATAGTCCTGAACCTTGTGAGATATCGCACCAGAGCATTAAATTGTAGTAGAATCATGTAGTAATGCCATCAGCGCCTTCTCCTGAAATCTGAACTTACAATGACTGCATGAATCATACAGATGAATGGGAGCGGTCGAGTAACTCCTAAGCCAGTCGTGCTTAGAAGGAACCTGTTGTGTCCTCAAACTCTATTAATCTGCAGGATAATTATGTTCCAATATTGTCTGGCCACCATCTGTGCAGAGTGAGCTGTCAATCAAAGTGCTGGGGTGTGATTACAGCCTCCGCTCACTCTGTACAGAATAGTTGTAAGCAGGTTGCAGGATGCAGTGACGCAATGGAGGCAGAGCAAGGGTTAACAGATTAACAATTTAATTTGGTACAATAAAGAGGCTCCTCGCAGGGAGATAATAGTTAAATTGAAAGGGAAAGTTATACTGTAACAGTCCAATTATCAAACTTATCTGTTGTGAATTGGGTTTCTGGGCTCCCCCGGTGGTCACTGGTGGTACTGAACTTGTGTGCTTCATCTCCTCTGTTCACCTGTTTCCATCAGGATGTGGGAGTTTTCTATTTAACCTTGCTCCTCAGTCATTTCTATGCCGGCCAACAATGTTACCAGAAGCCTTTCTGTTGCATGTTCCTGCTCCTAGACTACTATCAGCTAAGTTGGACTTGTAGTCCTAAGTTTGTTTTGCATTTTTGTTCCAGTTCTCTGTGTTTGAATATTTCTGAGGCTGGAAGCTCTTGTGAGCTGAAATTGCCACTCTAGTGTCATGAGTTGATATTAGAGTCTTAAAGTAATTTCAGGATGGTGTTTTGAAAAGGGTTTTCAGCTGACTGTGAAGTTCCCTTTTCTGTCTTCCTACTATCTAGTAAGCGGACCTCAATTTGCTAAACCTATCTTCATACTTCGTATGTCAATTTCCTCTAAAATCACCGACAATATATGTGGGGGCTACTGTCTGCCTTTTGGGGAAAATTTCTCTAGAGGTAAGCCAGGTCTGTATTTTCCTCTGCTAGGGTCAGGCAGTCCTCCGGCTGGCGCTGGGCGTCTAGGGATAAAACGTAGGCACGCTACCCGGCCACTGTTAGTTGTGCGGTAGGTTTAGCTCACAGTCAGCTCGAGTTCCCATCTTCCAAGAGCTAGTCCTTTTGTATGCTTTACTACGGTCTCTTGCCATTGAGAACCACGACAGTTTGGCCGGCCAAGGGTTAAAATAATTGGCAGAAGAAAGGAGAGAAAAGAAGTCTGCAGAGAATTTTTTTTTTTTTTCCTGAGTTTGCTCATTAGTTGATTCACTTGCATCTCTGCTTACTGCAGCCTTCGTCTCTCTCTCCTTCTAATCCTTGAATGGTTCTGATTTCACCTGATAAAAATGGATCAGCAGAGTTTAGCTACAGGTTTGAATAATCTCGCTATGAAGGTTCAAAGTTTACAGGATTTTGTAATTCATGCTCCTATATCTGAACCTAGAATTCCTTTACCTGAATTTTTCTCCGGGGATAGATCTCGCTTCCAGAATTTCAAACATAATTGTAAATTATTTTTGTCTCTGAGATCTCGCTCCGCTGGAGATCCTGCACAGCAGGTCAGGATTGTAATTTCCTTGCTCCGGGGCGACCCTCAGGATTGGGCATTTGCTTTGGCACCAGGGGATCCTGCGTTGCTCAATGTGGATGCGTTTTTCCTGGCATTGGGGTTGCTTTATGAGGAACCTCATTTAGAGATTCAGGCTGAAAAAGCCTTGATGGCCCTGTCTCAGGGGCAAGATGAGGCTGAAATATACTGCCAAAAATTTTGTAAGTGGTCTGTGCTTACTCAGTGGAATGAGTGCGCCCTGGCGGCGAATTTCAGAGAGGGTCTCTCTGATGCCATTAAAGATGTTATGGTGGGGTTCCCTGTGCCTACAGGTCTGAATGAGTCCATGACAATGGCCATTCAGATTGATCGGCGTTTGCGGGAGCGCAAACCTGTGCACCATTTGGCGGTGTCTACTGAGAAGGCGCCAGAGATTATGCAATGTGATAGAATTCTGTCCAGAAGCGAACGACAGAATTTTAGGCGAAAAAATGGGTTATGCTTCTATTGTGGTGATTCAACTCATGTTATATCAGCATGCTCTAAACGTACTAAGAAGGTTGATAAGTCTGTTTCAATTGGCACTTTACAGTCTAAGTTTATTCTGTCTGTGACCCTGATTTGCTCTTTATCATCTATTACCGCGGACGCCTATGTCGACTCTGGCGCCGCTTTGAGTCTTATGGATTGGTCCTTTGCCAAACGCTGTGGGTTTAATTTAGAGTCTCTGGAAGTTCCTATACCTCTGAAGGGTATTGACTCCACGCCATTGGCTAGTAATAAACCACAATACTGGACACAAGTAACTATGCGTATTAATCCGGATCACCAGGAGATTATTCGCTTCCTTGTGTTGTATAATCTACATGATGTGTTGGTGCTTGGATTGCCATGGCTGCAATCTCATAACCCAGTCCTCGACTGGAAAGCAATGTCTGTGTTAAGCTGGGGATGTCAGGGGACTCATGGGGACGTACCTTTGGTTTCCATTTCGTCATCTATTCCCTCTGAGATTCCGGAATTTTTATCTGATTATCGTGACGTTTTTGAGGAGCCTAAACTTGGTTCACTACCTCCGCACAGAGATTGCGATTGTACTATAGATCTGATTCCGGGCAGTAAGTTTCCAAAGGGTCGTTTATTTAATCTATCTGTGCCTGAACATGCTGCTATGCGGGAATATATTAAGGAGTCCTTGGAAAAGGGACATATTCGTCCTTCGTCATCTCCCTTAGGAGCCGGTTTTTTCTTTGTATCTAAAAAAGATGGCTCTTTGAGGCCGTGTATTGATTATCGGCTTTTGAATAAAATCACGGTTAAATATCGGTATCCTTTGCCACTGCTTACTGATTTGTTTGCTCGAATAAAGGGGGCCAAGTGGTTCTCTAAGATTGATCTTCGTGGGGCGTATAATTTAGTGCGAATTAAGCAGGGGGATGAGTGGAAAACCGCATTTAATACGCCTGAGGGCCATTTTGAGTATTTAGTAATGCCTTTTGGTCTTTCAAATGCCCCTTCAGTCTTTCAGTCTTTTATGCATGACATTTTCCGTGAATATTTGGATAAATTTATGATTGTGTATCTGGATGATATTTTGATTTTTTCGGATGACTGGGACTCTCATGTCCAACAAGTCAGGAGGGTTTTTCAGGTTTTGCGCTCTAATTCCTTGTGTGTAAAGGGTTCTAAGTGTGTTTTTGGGGTTCAAAAGATTTCGTTTTTGGGGTACATTTTTTCCCCCTCTTCCATTGAGATGGACCCTGTCAAGGTTCAGGCTATTTGTGATTGGACGCAACCCTCTTCTCTTAAGAGCCTTCAGAAGTTTTTGGGCTTTGCTAATTTTTATCGTCGATTTATAACTGGTTTTTCTGATGTTGCTAAGCCGTTGACTGATTTGACTAAGAAGGGTGCTGATGTTGCTGATTGCTCCCCTGCTGCTGTGGAGGCCTTTCGGGAGCTTAAGCGCCGCTTTTCTTCCGCCCCTGTATTGCGTCAGCCTGATGTTACTCTTCCTTTTCAGGTTGAGGTCGACGCTTCAGAAATCGGAGCTGGGGCGGTTTTGTCGCAGAAAAGTTCCGACTGCTCCGTGATGAGACCTTGCGCGTTCTTTTCTCGTAAATTTTCGCCCGCTGAGCGAAATTATGATATTGGTAATCGGGAGCTCTTGGCTATGAAGTGGGCTTTTGAGGAGTGGCGTCATTGGCTTGAGGGGGCTAGACATCAGGTGGTGGTATTGACCGACCACAAGAATTTGATTTATCTTGAGTCTGCCAGGCGCCTGAATCCTAGACAAGCGCGCTGGTCGTTATTTTTCTCTCGGTTTAATTTTGTGGTTTCTTACCTACCGGGTTCTAAAAATGTGAAGGCGGATGCCCTTTCTAGGAGTTTTGAGCCTGATTCCCCTGGTAATTCTGAACCTACAGGTATCCTTAAGGATGGGGTGATATTATCTGCTGTTTCCCCAGACTTGCGACGGGTCTTGCAGGAGTTTCAGGCGGATAGACCTGATCGTTGCCCGCCTGGTAGACTGTTTGTTCCGGATGATTGGACCAGTAGAGTCATCTCGGAGGTCCATTCTTCTGCGTTAGCTGGTCATCCTGGAATCTTTGGTACCAGGGATTTGGTGGCTAGGTCCTTCTGGTGGCCTTCCCTGTCGCGAGATGTGCGAGGTTTTGTGCAGTCTTGTGATGTTTGTGCTCAGGCCAAGCCTTGTTGTTCTCGGGCTAGTGGATTGTTGTTATCTTTGCCTATTCCGAAGAGGCCTTGGACTCACATCTCCATGGATTTTATTTCTGATCTCCCTGTTTCTCAGAAGATGTCTGTCATCTGGGTGGTGTGTGACCGTTTCTCTAAGATGGTCCATTTGGTCCCCTTGCCTAAATTGCCTTCCTCATCCGAGCTGGTTCCTCTGTTTTTTCAAAATGTGGTTCGCTTGCATGGTATTCCGGAGAATATAGTTTCTGACAGGGGAACTCAATTCGTGTCTAGATTTTGGCGAGCATTCTGTGCTAGGATGGGCATTGATTTGTCTTTTTCGTCTGCTTTCCATCCTCAGACTAATGGCCAGACCGAGCGAACTAATCAGACCTTGGAGACTTATTTGAGGTGTTTTGTGTCTGCGGATCAGGATGATTGGGTTGCCTTTTTGCCCTTGGCGGAGTTTGCCCTCAATAATCGGGCTAGTTCTGCCACCTTGGTTTCTCCTTTCTTCTGTAATTCGGGGTTTCATCCTCGTTTCTCTTCCGGTCAGGTGGAGTCTTCGGATTGTCCTGGAGTGGATGCTGTGGTGGAGAGGTTGCATCAGATTTGGGGGCATGTGGTGGACAATTTGAAGTTGTCCCAGGAGAAGACTCAGCAGTTTGCCAACCGCCGTTGTCGTGTTGGTCCTTGTCTTTGTGTTGGGGACTTGGTGTGGTTGTCTTCTCGGTTTCTTCTCCTAAGTTTAAGCCTCGGTTCATCGGCCCGTACAAGATATTGGAGATTCTTAACCCTGTGTCCTTTCGTTTGGACCTCCCTGCATCTTTTTCTATTCATAATGTCTTCCATCGGTCATTGTTGCGCAGGTATGAGGTACCGGTTGTGCCTTCCGTTGAGCCTCCTGCTCCGGTGTTGGTTGAGGGTGAGTTGGAGTACGTTGTCGAGAAGATCTTGGACTCCCGTGTTTCCGGACGGAGACTTCAGTATCTGGTCAAGTGGAAGGGCTACGGTCAGGAGGATAATTCTTGGGTGACAGCCTCTGATGTTCATGCCTCCGATTTGGTCCGTGCCTTTCATAGGGCTCATCCTGATCGCCCTGGTGGTTCTGGTGAGGGTTCGGTGCCCCCTCCTTGAGGGGGGGGGTACTGTTGTGAATTGGGTTTCTGGGCTCCCCCGGTGGTCACTGGTGGTACTGAACTTGTGTGCTTCATCTCCTCTGTTCACCTGTTTCCATCAGGATGTGGGAGTTTTCTATTTAACCTTGCTCCTCAGTCATTTCTATGCCGGCCAACAATGTTACCAGAAGCCTTTCTGTTGCATGTTCCTGCTCCTAGACTACTATCAGCTAAGTTGGACTTGTAGTCCTAAGTTTGTTTTGCATTTTTGTTCCAGTTCTCTGTGTTTGAATATTTCTGAGGCTGGAAGCTCTTGTGAGCTGAAATTGCCACTCTAGTGTCATGAGTTGATATTAGAGTCTTAAAGTAATTTCAGGATGGTGTTTTGAAAAGGGTTTTCAGCTGACTGTGAAGTTCCCTTTTCTGTCTTCCTACTATCTAGTAAGCGGACCTCAATTTGCTAAACCTATCTTCATACTTCGTATGTCAATTTCCTCTAAAATCACCGACAATATATGTGGGGGCTACTGTCTGCCTTTTGGGGAAAATTTCTCTAGAGGTAAGCCAGGTCTGTATTTTCCTCTGCTAGGGTCAGGCAGTCCTCCGGCTGGCGCTGGGCGTCTAGGGATAAAACGTAGGCACGCTACCCGGCCACTGTTAGTTGTGCGGTAGGTTTAGCTCACAGTCAGCTCGAGTTCCCATCTTCCAAGAGCTAGTCCTTTTGTATGCTTTACTACGGTCTCTTGCCATTGAGAACCATGACACTTATCGTGTTCTTAGGTTCCACAGCCGCAGGTGACCAGTACCAGCAACGGCCAGTGTAGTGTCCCAAAACTAACAGTCCAACATCTGGCAGCAACGGGTGGTCTCTGGTTTTACTTGTTGAGCCCCTAGTCCATAAGTCTGTGCAGCTAAAGTAAAGAGAGCTGCAGAGATCCCGGTATCAAACGTGGGCTGATGCGCGCTGTCCAGCAGGGGGGACCACAACTTAATGTCCTGTAACCGGATCACGTTCTCCTGCACAAGCATGGTCTTACCCTCGTCCGAGCACATGGTGCTTCCCACCCTCAATACCCCGCTGATGTGTCCAGGAGGAGTCGACCACAATGCGTCGAGGCGCTGCCGCTCTTGGTGCGGAGTGCGCTGCTCACCCTCCTGCACTCTCCCTGATGGCGTGAAACTGACTGCAGCTTTGCGTGCTTTCAGCTCTGTATTCTGCCTAGACACCCCTCTCTTCCTGGGTTATGGGGCATGTCCAGTCCCCTATTTCTTCCCCCAGGCAACATGGGACGTAGCATCGACAGTTCCGGACCTTGCTCAATACAGGTACCCGCAGCCCGGTCTTCCTTCTTGCACTCTCCCTCTCCTTTAGCTCGCCATTCCACGGTTCGAGATTTCCTTCAGTAGACATTGACACTCTTCCATTTCTCGAACAATCCATTGCCAAATAAACCGTTCTTGGTCATAACGAGTGGGAGATATTCCAGCACCACTCTGCTCTGTACGGCATAATTCAGGTTGAGTGGTAGAGTCGGGCTGGGTGGTAGAAGATGAGATCACATCCGGTTCCAATGTAGCAGCCATGTCTGCAGTTTTGGGCCGATGTACTTCCCTTGGACTGGTGGTCGGTGGACTATCCAAGTTTGAGAATGAGGCCAGTGCTTCTTCCTCATCACAGTCAAGAATCGTGGGAGTGAGCGTTTCAGTGGCACCTGGCCCTCTCTCCTCTTCCTGTGACAGGCAAGGATGCAACATGCTACGGTGGACTACTCTTCTCCCTTGGGTTGAACTTCATACACTGGCCCATTGGATCCAACTCAGCGTTTCACTCGATACAGAGTCTTTTCCCATCGATGTTCTAACTTGCCCCGAGATCGCTTGTCTCGAACTAACACTTAATGTCCTGTAACCGGCTCACGTTCTCCTGCACAAGCACAGCCTTACCCTCGTCTGAGCGCACGGCGCTTCCTGATCTCAATATGGAGCGCCCCCAGACGCAGGGCTGCGGGGTACTCGGTACCGGGCCTCTCTGTCTCAGTTCTGGGGTCGTCACGGTGGCTAGACCCGGTCCATGACCCTGCTAAGGGGCGTCCAATGAAAGTTGTAGGTGGTGGTGCGTGGTGCAGGTCGCGATGAATAATGTGGACACAGGGTTGCAGTCTCTTTACCTCTTTACTGAAGGCTTCAGGGTCCTCAATCCACAGTACGGTTAACAGGGCTGTCTGAGACCGGCCGGTCCGATGTCACCTCCAGAGTTCCCTTTGCAGGTGGAAATCAGTGCTTACCTTCTAGCGCCTGTGTGTTGTAGTACTTCCCTGCTGAGCACCACGGGATAGTCCTCACAACTGTTGTGTCTGTTTCTGATGTTCTTTCCCACAACTTATGTCTGTTCTGATGTTCTTCTCCGTCCCCCAGATGATATGGATAGGACGCACCCGTATGACGGGTAGGCCTGGAGTTCTTCTGGGACCCTAGTGATGCCCCTCTCCCACAGTTGCCCCCTATGTCTGCTTAGGTGATTTAGGTGAGACAGCCAACCTATAATTAACTGTCCTGCCGTTGGTTTGAAGTATTGCTTGGAGCCAGATACTTCCTCGGCGTTCCGGCCACCGGCTACGCGCCTCAGTAGGATGTTGCCTCGATCTTACAGCACGACTCCTACAGGTGTTATCTCCTTTTTGCTTTGATCTCGTTTCTCACTCTCCACAATAAACCTCGCTTCTTGTCCTTTCTTGAGATACCACCGCGATGTAGTGCAAGCGCGGTTCCTTAACGTTCTTTTCTGTTCGCTAGGCATCTGTCAGGATCCCACCCCTGACAGGGACCCCCCTGAATCTTCCCCTGCAACACCCTCTGCCACAGGATGTTGCCTGGTTCCAACCCAGTCAGCTTCTGACTAACTTTCTATCCAACCCCCAGTTTTACTAAATTGTGAGGAGTGGCCTAATACATAGCGCCCTTAGCTCCCCCTGGAGGCCAGACTTTGAAGTGTATTGGTGTCTCTGATACCTGGTCAGGTGAACTCCTTCAGTGCCATCAGACGTACCATCACTCCCCTTAGTGGCGGAGCATCAGTACTGCAACGACCAGGTCTCTGGGGCGCTGCACTCCTCCCCAGTTAAATCCAGTACTCCCGGACTGGGAAGAAAACAACAATACATATCAGCAAAAGACATACAAATTTTGGAAATGCAATAAACAAGTAAATTTGAACAGAGCTTCCCTTTATGGGAGGTGAGGACACTTGAACGTTACAAACATGGTTAAATATCTTAAATAACACACTATAAATAACTCCTATTACCCAACCGGGTATTCTACTGAGTGCAAATGCTGAACAATAACTTAACTTTGCCTCTGAGGAAGTGTAAGCTGAATCCACTAAAGGCCTATGATAAAACTCCTAAAATATAAATTAACTTTTCTTCATTTTTCTCTTTTAAGTACAATATTTTCTTTTTATTCTCTGATTTGTCTCATGCAGGACCGCCTGTCTATCTGCCCAGGCCTACTGCCTCTTTCTTAGTACAGGATCACTGAGCCATCTCTTTATGGCTCCTAAGAGGACTCACCCACTAACCCCTACGGGTTCACTTTCCTGTCCTCATTCTCTAGCACATTATTAAACATTTTCTATAATTAACTAACTGGCTACATATAACTTTTCTATGTAAAACATTATTTCTATTTACTCTTCTTTAAGGCAATGCTATATATTGATTGTAACTAGCCAACATTCCCTTTAAGAGGGAACCAAGTCTCTTTAAGGTAGTGCAACTACTCATGTTGCAAGTCCGTGTAAGGCAGGAACTCCGATGCTGTTTCCAGGAACAGTTTCTTCGCAAAGAGTTCTCTTCCTTGTAAAACCAGTAGAGGGCACCCTTAAGAGGGTGCGAACTATTTACAGAGCAGTATGTGAACCATTCACCGTCCATGATTCGGCAGTCTTTTCCAAATAGGAGGTTTAAAGGAGCAAAGAGGGAAAACAAAACAAAAAATAAAAGTAATAGGGATCCCGGGTAAACAAAGGGACCCCTTTAAGAACAACCCTGGTCGGGTTTAAAGCAGCAAAAAGCAGGGAAACAAACAATTAACTATTTACATACTCGTGGTTCCGAGGTTTAGTTGGACGGCTTCCAGGGCTGCCTGTGTGTTGTAGTACTTCCCTGCTGAGCACCACGGGATAGTCCTCACAACTGTTGTGTCTGTTTCTGATGTTCTTTCCCACAACTTATGTCTATTCTGATGTTCTTCTCCGTCCCTCAGATGATATGGACAGGACGCACCCGTATGACGGGTAGGCCTGGAGTTCTTCCGGGACCCTAGTGATGCCCCTCTCCCACAGTTGCCCCCTATGTCTGCTTAGGTGATTTAGGTGAGACAGCCAACCTATAATTAACTGTCCTGTCGTTGGTTTGAAGTATTGCTTGGAGCCAGATACTTCCTCAGCGTTCCGGCCACCGGCTACGCGCCTCAGTAGGATGTTGCCTCGATCTTACAGCACGACTCCTACTGGTGTAATCTCCTTTTTGCTTTGATCTCGTTTCTCACTCTCCACAATAAACCTCGCTTCTTGTCCTTTCTTGAGATACCGCCGCGATGTAGTGCAGTCGCGGTTCTTTAACGTTCTTTTCTGTTCGCTAGGCCTCTGTCAGGATCCCACCCCTGACAGGGACCCCCTGAATCTTCCCCTGCAACACCCTCTGCCACAGGATGTTGCCTGGTTCCAACCCAGTCAGCTTCTGACTAACTTTCTATCCAACCCCCAGTTTTACCAAATTGTGAGGAGTGGCCTAATACATAGCGCCCTTAGCTCCCCCTGGAGGCCAGACTTTGAAGTGTATTGGTGTCTGTGATACCTGGTCAGGTGAACTCCTTCAGTGCCATCAGACGTACCATCACTCCCCTTAGTGGCGGAGCATCAGTACTGCAACGACCAGGACTCTGGGGCGCTGCAAATACCCCTGTGAAGTGTCCAGGAGGTCTCGACCGCAATGCATCGCGGCACTACTGCTACTGCTACAGGCCACTCCTTTGTCTATGCTGGCTGAAGCTATGATGTCATAGTTCAACCAGTCAAAGGTCCGCTGCAGTTTGTGATAGTGATGGAATAATGCTTATTATTGTATTTATTGCAACAACTACTATTTACTTCTGTTTAACCCCTTCACCCGAAGCCTTTTACAATTCTGACCAGTGTCACTTTATGTGGTAATAACTCTGGAACGCCTTAACGGATCCCAGTGACTATGAGAATGTTTTTTTCGTGACATATTGTACTTTGTGATAGTGGTAAAATTTATTGCCAGATTTGCCCGATGGCACGTCCAACCCTGCACATCACCCTAGGTAATGCACCCTGTAATTGAAAATAAGCTACAGTAGAAGGCATATTCTTATGCACATCAGTGTCCAGCACATAGTTCTGAACAGCTCATTTACATAGAAAAACGAGTATTCCCCTGGAATAAGACATCGAATCGTAGATATCAAGGTATTATTTTATTCTCCTTCCTATGACCTACATGCCTATATAGATGGCTTAGGAGGGTTGATCCTACTGACAGATTCCCTTTAAAGTAAGTTCACAATCCTCATTATATTGTGTAATCTTTTGACATATTTGCTTGAAAGGACATTTATTTTCTTCTATTTCTTAGGCTATGTGCACACGTTGCGGATTGGCGTGCAGAATTTTCCGCACAAAATCTGCATCTCCTGGCAGAAAACATAGGTGCGGATTTTATGCGGATTTTGTGCGTTTTTTACCCCTGCGGATTTCTATAATGGAAGGGGTCAGAAACGGTGCAGTTCCGCTACTTCTTTTGATCCGCAGCGGATTTCTTGCGGATTTTTCCGCACCATTATAACAGCCTTTTTTTTTTCTATTGATTTACATTGTACTGTAAATCACATTGTGGAACTGCAGCGTTTCTGCACGGAAAAATCCGCTGCGGATCTGCACTAAATCCGCATGTGTGCACTGCACACAGCCTTATTGCTTCTTATTTATTTATAGAGGACCTTTTGCCAATTTAAAAATGTTAAACAGGCCACATCATAGAATAGTGGCTGCAGACCTGAGTAAAATGTTGTTAATATTTTTTAAGTTGTCTGCTAATTAGCTTGTAAAGTTTAGGTTATAATTTGTTATAGTTCAACTGGGCATTACCAGAGATTCTTCTCTGGAGTCACGTACTTCTTTTCCTGCATGAGGTTGACCAAAGCCAGCAGGGTCATGCAGGGGAGAAAAGAACAGGCCCTCTATTCCTCACTGATCTCTGTAACTACTGTATTTAAATGTAGTAGAGTTGAGTTATGTATTACTACAAACACATCCAGATCTCATCTCATGGCAGTCAGTGTGGGTGACAGCTGACAGTACCATGAGATAAGATATGGAAGTGTTTGTTTTGTTACATAACAGCTTAGCTGAATCTCTACACAGTAACTGCAGAGATCAGAGAGAAGGGTATGTTATTTTCTCCCCTGCATGATACTGCCGGTTTATTATTGGTCATCCTCATGCAGGAGAAGAATTATACGCCCCCAAAGAAGAAACACCCACTTGAAATTAGCATAAATTTTATTCTAAATTGTACACCCTAATATCTCCACAATAGAAAGGAGAAATTAAAAAATAAAAACTATGGTTTACTTTGCTCTGCAGCCACTATTCCATGAACTGGCCAGTTTAACAGGCTCAAACTGGTGAAACATTCTCTTTAATGATGAAGAATCCTGCAACTGGCTACTATTTACATTTATGTCAATTGTGAGGCAGTGACTCATGTTACAGGTAGGAGTC
Organism: Ranitomeya variabilis; assembly: GCF_051348905.1. NCBI lineage: Eukaryota > Metazoa > Chordata > Amphibia > Anura > Dendrobatidae > Ranitomeya > Ranitomeya variabilis. The sequence continues at coordinate 658,802,274 of NC_135234.1, forward strand.
GCTGTGTGTTCTCCCCAGGTTGTGCATGGAGACAGATGAAGTCCATAGGTGTGCATGGCAGTCACAGATTTCCGGTCCGGGTTTTCCATGTGGCTGAAAGCCACAGGTTTGTTTGGTAAAAACGCTACAGTAAGGGGTATGGGTGTGTCAGGTGTCAGGTGCAATGTCAGTGTCAGTTTGGTGTGTGCTGTTGTGCAGAGCAGAGGCCTGCAGAGCACTGGCTGTGTGTGTGAAGCAGCACAGGCCAACGGAGCCAGAAGCTATGGCAGCTGAATAGCCTGGCACCCGCAGCGTATACAGCGATGCAAGTTGTCCATGGTATCTCGTCTCGAATGTGGACAGTCCTGTGCCTGAAGGTGAACCGCAGGTGGATGTCCTGTGCCCGAAAGAGGACTGGCATGTGTAACGATTGCAAACAGGTGGATATGGTGCCTGTCTGCTATCCGGAGGATATCCTGGGCTGTGTACGGCTGTGTGAGTAAAGAGTTTGTGATACAGCGGTGCAGGACACCCACAGGAACTAGTCAGAGGAGGACTGGTGTGTGTAATGTCTGCAACATGTGAAGCTGTGTTTGAAGACTAATATGGCGTGCGGTCGCCCCACGGATACTGGACAAGGAGAGGTCCGGCGTGTTTAGGGACTGCAATCTAAAAGCCATATGATGTGTAGTGCTATGAAACGGGCACTGACACGAGATGCAACTGTGTGTATTGAGCTTTGATGATATATACTATAAAATGCTATGCACCTTTATGTGTAAAGTAACACATTAAAGAGACTTTTGTGTTTGAACTTTGTGGGTCACTGCCTCTTCACTGCATACGGTGCTACCACAGCATCACATATGGTGGAGAATGAGGGCAGTGTAAACTGAGGCATAACCCAAAGCGTGCTGCATAGCATTGTGCAAATCTGCTGGAAATGTTTTTTCAAGGCAGCTTGCTGTGGCTCGGCGGGGCCACAAAGATTGAAGGCTTCTGGCGGTAACTCGTGGGGTTACGAAGATTTACTGTGGATTGGCAGTCCATGAAGTCTGCATTGTAGAGGAGCTGCAGTTGCAGCAAGAGGTTCTGCCACAGCAGGAGCTGCAGTGGAAGCAGCAGAGAATGTGCTTATGTGCTTTCTCAGGCATAGAACAAGAAAATGTTGAGATACCTGCCATAGGGGTCACCAAATTAGGGTCAGAGTGTAATCCTGATAGGCTCCCCCTAGAGGTATTGGCAGGAGAGACTGAAAATGTTGTTTTGGGCGGGGATGTCACAGGGTCATACGGATGCCCTGTCTTGCGCCCATACGGGGTAACAAGTGTTCAACCTCACAGGTATAAACAGTTGGGGAGGATATGTGAGGCAGTGACTCATGTCACAGGTAGGGGTCGCTGTGTGTTCTTCCCAGGTTGTGCATGGAGACGGATGGAGTCCATAGGTGTGCATGGCAGTCACGGATTTCCGGTGCGGGTTTTCCATGTGGCTTAAAGCCACAGGTTTTTTGTTATAAACCCTACAGTAAGGGGTATGGGTGTGTCAGGTGTCAGGTGCAACATCAGTGTCAGTCTGGTATGTGCTGATGTGCAGAGCAGAGGCCTGCAGAGAGCTGGCTGAGTGCATGGAGGCACAGGCCAGCGGAGCCAGCACCGAGGGCAGCTGAATAGCCTGGCACCCGCAGCGTATACAGCAATGCAAGTCGTCCATGGTATCTGGTCTCGTATGAGGACAGTCCTGTGCCTGAAGGTGAACCGAAGGTGGATGTCCTGTGCCCAAAAGAGTTAGATGTGGACAGTCATGTGCCCAGAAGTGTACCAGAGGTGGATGTCCTGCGCCTGAAAGAGGACTGACATGTGTAACGATTGCAAACAGGTGGATATGGTGCCCGGCTGCTATCCAGAGGATATCCTGGGCTGTGTACGGCTGTGTGAGTAAAGAGTCTGTGATACAGCGGTGCAGGACACCCACAGGAACTAGTCAGAGGAGGACTGGCATTTGTAGTGTCTGAAACATGTGAAGCTGTGTTTGGAGACTGTAATATGGCGTGTGGTCGCCCCACGGATACTGGACAAGGAGAGGTCTGGCGTGTTTTGGGACTGCAATCTAAAAGCCATATGATGTGTAGTGCTATGAAACGGGCACTGACATGAGATGCAACTGTATGTATTGAACTTTGATGACATGTACTATAAAATGCTATGCACCTTTATGTGTGAAGTAACACATTAAAGAGACCTTTGTGTTTGAACTTTGCGGGTCACTGCCTCTTCACTGCATACGGTGCTACCGCAGCATTACACAATGCTAAAAAAAAACTAGAAAACCTAAGTGACACACAAAGACATGAGAGGAATTAAAAATAACTTTTAATTTACGTTATAAACACGTTTTTGAGACATCACAGCAGCTGCCTCTTCATCATTTTTAGTTGGCATTGATATTCTGAAACAAATGAAAGAGAAGAATGAGATGCTCATTAGTAAACAAATGAATATACAAATAAAACTTTCTCATTGTATAACAAGATCTTTTTTTTCCTCGACTTGGTTAAGACTGTTTATTAGCAGCCACACAAACTATTCAAACACATATGTTATCTGTCCTAGAATGGTGGACTGGAGGAATGTTAACCATTGGTTATCATGACTGCCCGACAAAATTGAGCAAAATTGTCCTTTGGTGTCCCCAACCCCAAGGTTTTTGTTTTACAAATCCAGGGAAAATGCATGGTCAGGAGGCTATCTTTTTATCTCAGGAAAACTGATTTAGAATATGTGCACACAACAACATTTTTCAGTTAGATTGTGCCTGGATCCTGCTTGAATAAACACTAAAAATACTGACATCATGAGTGGCATCACTAATCTGAGTCTAGAGGGGTGATGCGGCTTCAGTGAGGTGAGCCAGCTGGTGCCCTTTGTGACTAAAGAGGTCACACATAGCTAAGACTAGCCATGTTGAAATCATTGAAGACCTGTAGACATTCCATAAAGGTTCATATGGTAATATGGCTCAATAGTATAGTGCCACCCTTCCTCCACATATTGCTGTATAGGCTTTGTCAGATGCCCTATGTGTGAGGATGTGTAGAAACATTGTGAGCACAGTTATGGGGTGGTGCTAAAGTTAGGTTCCCAGACCGTAGGTATAGTAAATATAAACCTAGCACTCAGCTTAAAGGCGTAGAAGGAGAATTTATTGCAGTACACAGAAAACGTTTCGGTTCATACGGAACCTTCAGTTAAACGGAAGACCGTAACGTGTGGTACAAAAGGCTGTAATGAGCATGTCGATGGGGCAAACGTGCCACCAGACGCGGAGTCCACCGCAAGTCACAGCCTTTTGTACCACATGTTACGGTCTTCCATTTAACTTAAGAAGGTTCCGTATGAACCGAAAGGTTTTCTGTGTACTGCAATAAATTCTCCTACGCATTTAAGCTGAGTGCTAGGTTTATATTTACTACTAGCTGAAGAGCCCGGCGTTGCCTGGGCATAGTAAATATCTGTGGTTAGTTATAGCACCTCACTTCTCTTATTTTCCCATCACGCCTCTCATTTTCCCCATCACATCTTTCATTTTCCCCCTCACATCTCTCATTTTCTCATATGAAAAGAAAAGAAAAAGCAAGGCCAAATAGAATGGGGATCACCAGACTATATAAATAAGTGCAATAAATACATCTTTATTCAGGTGTAACACTGGACAAAAAACACATTTAAAAACATCTAAAATCAGTTTAGAAACAACAGTGCCTACAATAAGGCGTGTGCCTATGAATAAACAAGGGGAGAAATGGAAAAGATATGATATGGGTGTGCAAAACAACAAAAATCCTCAGGATCCTATATGGACAGCATATATAAAACACATCCCTCAATAGAGAAATCACATATAGCCTCTAAGAATCACTGGTAGAACAAAGATATTAGTTGTATAAATGCATAGGCAAAGAATATATACAATATATTGGATAACAGAAAGGAGGACTGCTATCAATCCACAGTGTGTAGCAAATAGTGAATATATATAACTGAATACCACTCAAACATATGACAAAAGCTCAGGTGGTTCAGTATTCAAAGCATACACACATCAATGCCCACTAAAGCTGCTGCACTCCAAATAGGCCAGTCAACTACATGCAAAAGTATACACACCCATAGTCTCCCCACGAGCTCAAGAGCCGGAGGGTATAATAACCCAATATTAAAAATATATAGGCACAGCAAGGATGAACAAATACCCGACGCGTGTCGCCACTAGCGTGGCTTCATCAGGGGTATGATTTACGGTCATCATGACCGTAAATCATACCCCTGATGAAGCCACGCTAGTGGCGACACGCGTCGGGTATTTGTTCATCCTTGCTGTGCCTATATATTTTTAATATTGGGTTATTATACCCTCCGGCTCTTGAGCTCGTGGGGAGACTATGGGTGTGTATACTTTTGCATGTAGTTGACTGGCCTATTTGGAGTGCAGCAGCTTTAGTGGGCATTGATGTGTGTATGCTTTGAATACTGAACCACCTGAGCTTTTGTCATATGTTTGAGTGGTATTCAGTTATATATATTCACTATTTGCTACACACTGTGGATTGATAGCAGTCCTCCTTTCTGTTATCCAATATATTGTATATATTCTTTGCCTATGCATTTATACAACTAATATCTTTGTTCTACCAGTGATTCTTAGAGGCTATATGTGATTTCTCTATTGAGGGATGTGTTTTATATATGCTGTCCATATAGGATCCTGAGGATTTTTGTTGTTTTGCACACCCATATCATATCTTTTCCATTTCTCCCCTTGTTTATTCATAGGCACACGCCTTATTGTAGGCACTGTTGTTTCTAAACTGATTTTAGATGTTTTTAAATGTGTTTTTTGTCCAGTGTTACACCTGAATAAAGATGTATTTATTGCACTTATTTATATAGTCTGGTGATCCCCATTCTATTTGGCCTTGCTTTTTCTTTTCTTTTCATATGTCTTCTTCTTAGGTCAAGGTTGGATCCCAGTGTTCTATTTATTCTATGGTGCCCCCTCATTATATTATCTCTCATTTTCTCCCTCACACCTCTCATTTTCCCCCTCACTCCTCTTATTTTCCCCCTCACTCCTCTCATTCCCCCCTAACACTTGTCATTTCGACCTCACATCTGTCATTTTCCGATCACTCCACTATTTTCCCTCACTCCTCTCATTTTGCACTCACACCTTTTCATTTTCACCTCACACCTCTCATTTTCACCTCAGTATATACATGTTTGTCATCTCCCTTATATATAGTATACACCTGTATGTCATCTCCTGTATATAGTATATACCTGTATGTCATCTCCCCTGTATATAGTATATACCTGCTGTGTGTCATCTTCCCTGTATATAGTATATACCTGTATGTCATCTCCTCCTATATATAGTATATACCTGTATGTAATCTCCTCCTGTATATAGTATATACCTGTGTGTCATCTCACCTATATATATTATATATCTGTGTGTCATCTCCTCCTGTATATAGTATATACCTGTATGTCATCTCCTCCTATACATAGCATATACCTGTATGTCATCTCCTCCTGTATATACTATATACCTGTAGGTAATCTGCTCCTGTATATAGTATATACCTGTGTGTCATCTCTCCTGTATATACTATATATCTGTGTGTCATCTCCTCCTGTATATAGTATATACCTGTGTGTCATCTCCCCTGTAAATAGTATATATCTGTATGTCATCTCCTCCTGTATTAGACCTCGTTCACACGTTATTTGGTTAGTATTTTTACCTCAGTATTTGTAAGCTAAATTCGCAGCCTGATAAATCCCCAGCCAACAGTAAGCCCACCCCCTGGCAGTATATATTAGCTCACACATACACATAATAGACAGGTCATGTGACTGACAGCTGCCGTATTTCCTATATGGTACATTTGTTGCTCTTGTAGATTGTCTGCTTATTAATCAGATTTTTATTTTTGAAGGATAATACCAGACTTGTGTGTGTTTTAGGGCGAGTTTCGTGTGTCAAGTTGTGTGTGTTGAGTTGCGTGTGGCGACATGCATGTAGCGACTTTTGTGAGATGAGTTTTGTGTGGCGACATGCGTGTAGCAACTTTTTGTGTCGAGTTGCATGTGACAGGTTAGTGTAGCAAGTTGTGTGCAGCAAGTTTTGCGCATGGCGAGTTTTGCGCGTGGCGAGTTTTATGTGTGGTGCCTTTTGAGTATGTGCAAGTTTTGTGTGAGGCAACTCTTGCATGTGTTTCAACTTTTGTGCATGTGGCAATTTTTCCGCGTGTGCAAGTTTTGCGTGTGGCGAGTTTTCCATGAGGTGAGTTTTGCACGTGTGGCGAGTTTTGCATGTGGAGAGTTTTGCGCGTGGCGAGTTTTGAGCGGCGACTTTTGTGTTTCGACTTTTATGTGGCGAGGTTGGTGTATGTGTGGTGAAATGTGCGCTGAGGGTGGTATATGTGTTCGAGCACGTGGTAGTGTGTGGCGCATTTTGTGTGTGTGTTCATATCCCCGTGGTGGTGTGGTGATTATCCCATGTCGGGGCCCCACCTTAGCAACTGTACGGTATATACTCTTTGGCGCCATCGCTCTCATTCTTTAAGTCCCCCTTGTTCACATCTGGCAGCTGTTAATTTGCCTCCAACACTTTTCCTTTCATTTTTTCCCCATTATGTAGATAGGGGCAAAATTGTTTGGTGAATTGGAAAGCGCAGGGTTAAAATTTCACCTCACAACATAGCCTATGACGCTCTCGGGGTCCAGACGTGTGACTGTGCAAAATTTTGTGGCTGTAGCTGCGACGGTTCAGATGCCAATCCCGGACATACACACATACACACATACACACATTCAGCTTTATATATTAGATGTGTGAGGATGTCCTCCTTTTGAAGCAATGTTACTCAGCAAGTAGTATACGTCAGCACTGTATGGTGTGTGATGGGCATATGTAATACAAAAAAAAAAAGCCAGAACCTTTGAACGCCTGTCTATCAAATTCATGGTATACAGGTTCCTGTATTGTAACCTATTATGGTATAGAACAAAAAGGAACGTGTAATACATGAGTTCATGAGGCCTATATTTCCACTGATAAAACCTCCACAAGTCACCAAGGATGTCCAAGCTTGAAATTATTGATTGGATTCATGAACTAGAAGACTTTTATTGTAAATTGTAAACTTACATCAAAGATCCATCCAATGTAGGCAGAAACCCTGGTGAAGACCGTTGGTTTAAGGTAGGCATTGCACCCAAGAGATGACACAAAACTGGTCACACCATGAACTTCATAATAACCACTTCCTACTTGGCAATTGAGGGGGCCGCCAGAGTCGCCCTAAAATAACACAGTGAAGTTTACATTACTCAGATGATTAAAGTGTATCTTTTTTTCATACATCTGTAATACCTGTAAATATTGTATATGTTAGCAGAAACTGTCATCTTCCTTACCATCCAGCAGCATGTAGTTTCCCTTTCCTTGCCTGTTTGTGAACAGTCAGAAACAACTTCATGCACGTATGAGAGGGGAGAACCAGATATCTATGTGTTGCTCTACATAAGTATTCACAGTCCAAAATTATATATATCTCATGTATTGGTTATCTGAACTTCAAATAAAATGTAGTATTAGATATTGGTTGATGAATTTTTACTATGATATTGAACACTTACAACATATCACTGATGGAGCAGATACCATGTTCAGTGTTGTGGAGTGAGTGCACACTGCTCCCCGTGACATACCGCTACTGCATTAGAAGTCCCTCCTGCTAGATGGCGAAAGTCTGGAGCGGCAGGGCAAAATCTTGCAGCAGTGGCGCAACAGAGTGATCAGAGGGAATAGATACATTAGACAAAGGTTTTTAGAAACTAAATTGTATTGTATTGTGACTTTTTGGATGAGTTGTCACTTTATGCATGTAGTCATTATGGCAATACGGATATTTTTGGGAAGAATCCCAGGATCCTTATGTAGTTTCTTAGAGGAACCTGACAGGTCCCCCATGTCCTCCAACCCACCAGCATTTGTGTATTGGTTGCTAAATTAATGGTACCTGCCTAAACATTCCTTTACGGACGGAGACATACTTGTGATTTTAAAATCGGTACGAGTTTGTTCCTGTAAAGTCACATGAATGTTATGCAAGTGTCGTGCATTTTTTATGGGAGTACAACCCAATTTTTTACACCTAGCATCCGATTTACATTCAATTGCTATCCTATTGCAATGCGATATTAACATGAGCTTTTACATAGAGCAATGCTCTATCTCATTTATACATCGTTTTCAAAAGAAATATTCTTCAAAACACATACGTATATACAGCTCTGGCAAAAATTAAGAGACCACTGCAAAATGTTCAGTCTGTCTGATTTTTCTCTTTATAGGTATATTTTTGAGTAAAATGTAAATTGTTCATTTATTCTATAAACTTCTGACAACATGTCTCCGAATTTCCAAGCAATAAATTTTGTATGTTTTTTCTGAAAAGGAGAAATGTTCAAAATTTAAAAAAAAAACCCAGTGCATTCAGACCTCAAATAATGCAAAGAAAACAAGTTCATAATTATTTAGAAACAACAATACTAATGTTTTAACTCAGGAAGAGTTCAGAAATCAATATTTTGTGGAATTACCATGATTTTTAATCACAGCTTTCATGTGTCTTGGCATGCTTTCCACCAGTCTTTCACACTGCTTCTGGCTCAAAAATGTAAGCAGTTCTTCATTGTTTGATGGCTTGTGACTATCCATCATCCTCTTGATTACATTCCAGAGGTTTTCAATGGGGTTCAGGTCTGGAGATTGGGCTGCCCATGACAGGGTTTTGATGTGGTGGTCACTTATTTTTTGCCAGAGCTGTATATACACTCACCGGCCACTTTATTAGGTACACCATGCTAGTAACGGGTTGGACCCCTTTTGCCTTCAGAACTGCCTCAATTCTTCGTGGCATAGATTCAACAAGGTGCTGGAAGCATTCCTCAGAGATTTTGGTCCATATTGACATGATGGCATTACACAGTTGCCGCAGATTTGTCGGCTGCACATCCCAAAGATGCTCCATACAAGGCAGGATGGATCCATGCTTTCATGTTGTTTACGCCAAATTCTGACCCTACCATCCGAATGTCGCAGCAGAAATCGAGACTCATCAGACCAAGCAACGTTTTTCCAATCTTCTACTGTCCAATTTCGATGAGCTTGTACAAATTGTAGCCTCAGTTTCCTGTTCTTAGCTGAAAGGAGTGGTACCCGGTGTGGTCTTCTGCTGCTGTAGCCCATCTGCCTCAAAGTTCGACGCACTGTGCGTTCAGAGATGCTCTTAGGCCTACCTTGGTTGTAACGGGTGGCGATTTGAGTCACTGTTGCCTTTCTATCAGCTCGAACCAGTCTGCCCATTCTCCTCTGACCTCTGGCATCAACAAGGCATTTCCGCCCACAGAACTGCCGCTCACTGGATTTTTTTTCTTTTTCGGACCATTCTCTGTAAACCCTAGAGATGGTTGTGCGCGAAAATCCCAGTAGATCAGCAGTTTCTGAAATACTCAGGCCAGCCCTTCTGGCACCAACAACCATGCCACGTTCAAAGGCACTCAAATCACCTTTCTTCCCCATACTGATGCTCGGTTTGAACTGCAGGAGATTGTCTTGACCATGTCTACATGCCTAAATGCACTGAGTTGCCGCCATGTGATTGGCTGATTAGAAATTAAGTGTTAACAAGAAGTTGGACAGGTGTACCTAATAAAGTGGCCAGTGAGTGTATATACAGGGAGAGTTGAAAAACCAACAATTCATTTGCCGCATATAGTAAAATCACGTCAGGATCCGACAGGATAGATAGATTACATACAGTAAATACACATAGACTAGATAGATATATAGATGTCAGTGATGCCATTTTTTCAGAAAAAAAATAATTTAATAATCAAATACATGTACAGTAAGCTGCATGCACACTGTACTAATTGTATATGTCACTGACATCTACCGTGTATTTCTATTTATTCTATGTGTATTAACTGTATGTAATCCATCTATTCTATACTATCGGCTCCTGCAGTGATTTTACTGTATGCGGCTGCTGAATTACCGGCTTATCTATCTATCTATCTATCTATCTATCTATCTATCTATCTATCTATCTATCTATCTATCTATCTATCTATCTATTATATATATATATATATATATATATATATATATATATATATATATACAGTATACAGTATATATACATATACACTCACCGGCCACTTTATTAGGTACACCATGCTAGTAACGGGTTGGACCCCTTTTGCCTTCAGAACTGCCTCAATTCTTCGTGGCATAGATTCAACAAGGTGCTGGAAGCATTCCTCAGAGATTTTGGTCCATATTGACATGATGGCATCACACAGTTGCCGCAGATTTGTCGGCTGCACATCCCAAAGATGCTCCATACAAGGCAGGATGGATCCATGCTTTCATGTTGTTTACGCCAAATTCTGACCCTACCATCCGAATGTCGCAGCAGAAATCGAGACTCATCAGACCAAGCAACGTTTTTCCAATCTTCTACTGTCCAATTTCGATGAGCTTGTACAAATTGTAGCCTCAGTTTCCTGTTCTTAGCTGAAAGGAGTGGTACCCAGTGTGGTCTTCTGCTGCTGTAGCCCATCTGCCTCAAAGTTCGACACACTGTGCGTTCAGAGATGCTCTTAGGCCTACCTTGGTTGTGACGGGTGGCGATTTGAGTCACTGTTGCCTTTCTATCAGCTCGAACCAGTCTGCCCATTCTCCTCTGACCTCTGGCATCAACAAGGCATTTCCGCCCACAGAACTGCCGCTCACTGGATTTTTTTTCTTTTTCGGACCATTCTCTGTAAACCCTAGAGATGGTTGTGCGTGAAAATCCCAGTAGATCAGCAGTTTCTGAAATACTCAGACCAGCCCTTCTGGCACCAACAACCATGCCACGTTCAAAGGCACTCAAATCACCTTTCTTCCCCATACTGATGCTCGGTTTGAACTGCAGGAGATTGTCTTGACCATGTCTACATGCCTAAATGCACTGAGTTGCCGCCATGTGATTGGCTGATTAGAAATTAAGTGTTAACAAGAAGTTGGACAGGTGTACCTAATAAAGTGGCCAGTGAGTGTATATGCCACTGACATCTTTCTGTCTATCTATTCTATGTGTATATATCTTTTCTATCTATTCTATCCTGTTGGGTCCCAATGTGATTTTACTGTACGAGGCTGCTGAATTGCAGCTTTCAAAGGAGATCGGTGTGTCAAAATTGGACAGCGATCGCAGGGTCCGAGTGTTGTACAGTTTTTTTTCTCTCGCACCCATTGCATTCTATTGCTGAATGTGATCCGATTTACAATCGCAGCATGCTGCACATTTTTTCATGATCCGATCTGTAAAAAAAATCGCAGATGAACTTACAATGAAAGAATAACATTGGTCCTAACGGTGTTCCTCTTAGTGATCCTTATAGGATCATTTAATCGGTCGGTGACTCTGCGCCTATAAAATGCTTATTGGTATTGTTGAGATTATACAATTGTTTTTTCTCACTTTATATATTAGATTGATCCACTGTAGATATTTTACAAGGAATGGACAATCAGTGTGTTTCCAGGGGTTAACATTTACATACCCGACTCACCATTCGGTAACATTTCCCCTTTAATCACACCATGGTTACGATATAGATAACCAGTGGAGTGATGTTTGGCTGACACATGCGCAGTAAGAGTTATTTGCATCTCGCCCGGCCGATGCGCTCCGAAGACCGGATATCCGCTCTCGGCTTTTTTTCATAAACCGGAAGTACGTTACTTTCACATTGTAGTGCGCACTACGTAAAGATGGATGCACACAGACAGGTAGTAATGACGGTATTCTGTCAGGAGTATGGTATGCAGTTTTGCACAATGCCCATTCCTACTCCGCTGATGATTAAGAGACACAAAAGGCGTTGTGAGTAGTGTTGAGCGATACCGTCCGATACTTGAAAGTATCGGTATCGGAAAGTATCGGCCGATACCGGCAAAGTATCGGATCCAATCCGATACCGATACCCGATACCAATACAAGTCAATGGGACTCAAGTATCGGACGGTATTCCTGATGGTTCCCAGGGTCTGAAGGAGAGGAAACTCTCCTTCAGGCCCTGGGATCCATATTAATGTGTAAAAGAAAGAATTAAAATAAAAAATATTGCTATACTCACCTCTCCGACGCAGCCTGGAGCTTACCGAGGGAACCGGCAGCGTTGTTTGCTTAAAATTTGCGCGTTTCCTTCCTTACGTGAAGTCCCGGCTTGTGATTGGTCGCGTGCCGCCCATGTGGCCGCGACGCGACCAATCACAGCAAGCCGTGACGTAATTTCAGGTCCTTCAGGATTTTAAAATTACGTCACGGCTTGCTGTGATTGGTCGCGTCGCGGCCACATGGGCGACGCGACCAATCACAAGCCGTGACGTCACGGGAGGCAGGACAAGCGCGCAATTTAAAATGCGCGCGTGTCCAGCCTCCCGTGACGTCACGGCTTGTGATTGGTCGCGTCGCCCATGTGACCGCGACGCGACCAATCACAAAGCCGGAACGTAATTTTAAAATCCTGAAGGACCTGAAATTACGTCACGGCTTGCTGTGATTGGTCGCGTCGCGGCCACATGGGCGGCACGCGACCAATCACAAGCCGGGACTTCACGTAAGGAAGGAAACGCTCGAATTTTAAGCAAACAACGCTGCCGGTTCCCTCGGTGAGGTCCAGGCTGCGTCGGAGAGGTGAGTATAGCAATATTTTTTATTTTAATTCTTTATTTTACACATTAATGTTGTTTCGATACCGATACCCGATACCACAAAAATATCGGATCTCGGTATCGGAATTCCGATACAGCAAATATCGGCCGATACCCGATACTTGCGGTATCGGAATGCTCAACACTAGTTGTGAGGACTTCTGAGGAAGGACAGCCACTTACAAAAAAGGGCAATTAAAATATGTACTAAATCATCTCCTCCATCAGAGATGCCACTTTTGTGATGTCTGCAAATAATTTTTGGAAATGTGAACACTCCTGGTTGGGTCTCCTTCATGCGTGTTGCCTGTAGCAATAGGTCTCCGAGACCGTCAAGCTTCCACTTCCTTGGACTCAACTACCCGTGTTACTATCTGGGGGCGGCGCATGCTCAGATTGAGATCTCGACCATTTTCCCGGAGGCCACCGCATCACAGCAATGGATGTGCAGGGGCTCCGGGCTTTCAAAAAATGTCGACAGTGCCCCCGCACCACGAGCACCGCCAAACCTGCTGCACCAGTCTGGGATGAGAGTCATATCGCTGGAACAGCAAACACCCCCTGTGACCACACTCCACCAGCGCTGCCGATCCCCCTGGTTAGCTGAATTCAGACTGTAAGACAGACAACCATTTGACACATTCATTTTTTTCCCTATTTTCTTCTGAAAATTTGAGGTGCATCTTATGGCCCAGTGCGTCTTATAGTCCGAAAAATACGGTATTTCATAGTAAATACATGTCTTCACTAGAATAGACGTCAGGATAGATATTAGTCTGGGTTAACAATTTTTACTGTGAAATATGCATTTGTTATGATATGAATTTATACCATAATTGTAAAACATTTATATACATAATAAAAGAATGAAATATCTTACAAAGCATCCAGAGTGGATTCCATTGCCTCCAGCACACACCATGGTGTTCTTGACTGTGCTCCCCCAGTAGGAGTTGGTAGAGCAAACTTCATGTGACACCACAGGCAGCGGGGCCTGCTGAAGGATGGGTGCAACAGATCCATATGCTGTAATGCAAAGATTAACTCCATCAATTGTCCATAAGGCTGACAGCCCCAAACGGATACACTGCAACTAACACAGCAGTGGGGTGACTGGAGCCAAGAGGAGCCATGCTGCATAAATTTTCATTATGCAAGTTATAGTTGGATAAGACTACTCAATCCCATTAGCCGTCTCTTGCCGATACAACCTAACAACGTAAGCATTGGACCAAACTTACTGTCAGTGTAGCCCCATCCAGTAACAACGCATGGATGACCATTGGGAAGGATAGCACCGTCACCAGGTAGATAGGCAAGCTGGACAACTTGATTAAGAACAGCATGAGAAGCCAAACGGAGCACTGCAATATCAAAGCTACAAAGAAAATATGACAGCCGTGCTTAGGCCCGGTGAGTTTATGTGTGTCCAACTGACATGAAAGAATCATATAGAGAGATGTTCATGAACTCATATGACAAGTTTGTTTTTCAAAGGGTATTAGAGGGAACAAGGGGATCTGCAATCTTGGACCTAATTCTTACCAACAAGGAGGAAATGGTTGATTAAGTAAAGGTGGCTGGGAATTTAGGAGGCAGAAATCATGATATCCTTGAATTTTGAATTACAAGAGGAGGAAGACCTGCAAGGACTCAGTCTTTAAGGTTGGACTTCAGAAAGGCACATTTTAGTGGACTCAGAAAGAGGGTAGGACAGATCCAAGGACTGGATGTTCTAAAGGACAGAAATATCCAAGAAGGATATTTGATTTTGCTAAATCAAATTCTCACTGCTCAATCAGTAATAATCCCCCCAAAAGAAGGAAGAATTGAAAGCACTTAAAGAGACCAGGATGGATGAACACAGACCTTAATCACGTGTTAAAAAGGAAGAAAGAAATGTAAATCAAATGGAAAGATGGGGGCATATGTAAAGAAGAATATAATGCTGTTTGCAGGGCAAGTCTTAGAAGAGCTAAAGCCAGTAGTGAAGTAAGGCTTGCAAGGTAGACCAAAAGCAGTAAAAAAGGGTTTTGGGGGTATGTCAAAAGCAAAAGAAAAGTCAAAGATGCTACAGGATTTTTACAGGATGAAAAGGGTGAAGTGGTTAAAAATAATGTTGAGAAGGACAAACTCTTAAATTCCTATTTTGCCTTTGTGTTCTCTAAGAAAGCAATTGTAACATCTATTGATCTTCACGGCATCATCGAAGGAATAAACTAATCCACACTATCCATAAACAGAGAGATGGTGAGGAAATACTTAGCTAATTTCCATGAATTTAAATCTCCTGGTCCAGGTGAATTACATCCTAGGGTACTGAAAGAGTTAGCAGGGGAAATAGCAGAAGCAATAGTCAGAATCTTTAAAAAATCCTGGAGAACAAGCGAAGTCCCAGAAGACTGGAGAAGGGCAAATGTTGTTCCTATCTTCAAAAAAGGAAAGAAGACGGCTCAAGGAAATTACAGGCCAGTGAGCCTCACTTCTATACCAGGAAATATATTTGAACATATTATTAAACAGCATGTATTTACTGTAAGTGTAAGTACTTGGATAAGAATACAGTAATTAATCAGACCCAGCATGGGTTTGTAGCAAACAAGTCATGACTAATCTAATTTCCTTCAATGATGGAATCACTGACTGGGTGTCATGATTCCCAATGGCAGGGACATAGGCAAAAACAGGACTAGCTCTAGGAAGATGGAATCTAAGCTGACCGCGATGCTGAACCTAACGCACAACTACCAGTGGCCGGGGAACGTACCTGCGTTTTATCCCTAGACGTCTCGCACCAGCCGGAGATCTAGCTACCCCTACTAGAGGAAACACAGACCTGGCTTGCCTCCAGAGAAAACCCCAAAGTAATAGTAGCCCCCAACATATAATGACGGTTAGTTAAGAAGAAAACACATACGCAGTATGAATACAGGTTCAGCAAAGAGAGGCCCACTAACTAGATAGCAGAAAATACAAAAGTGGACTTCGCGGTCAACTCAAAACCCTACAAAATACCATCCTGAAATGACTTTAAACTCCGGTATCAACTCATGACACCGGAGTGGTCATTTCAGTTCACTAGAGCTTCCAGCAGCAAGATTAATATAAATGCACGCTGGACAAAAGGTACAAATGATCAAACTTATCTGACTCAGCAGACTTGGAGCAGGTAGCAAGTAACAGAGGAGCTCTGGTAACATTGATAGCCGGCAAGTAAATGAGTGAGAAGCCAGACTATATAGGAAACTCCCATTTCCTGATGGGAACAGGTGCACTGGAGATAGAAGACAGAAGTCAACCAGTACCACCAGTAGCCACCAGAGGGAGCCCACAAACAGAATTCACAACACTGGGTGGATCAGGGAAATGCGGTAGATATAGTATATCTCGACTTCAGCAAAGCATTTGATAAAGTATCTCATACTATTCTTATTGAAAAAATGACCAAGTATGGGATTGACAAGGCTACGGTTAGGTGGATTTATGACTGGCTCAGTGATTGTACTCAAAGAATGGTAATAAATGGTTGCACATCCAATTGGAAAAGTGTTTTAAGTGGGGTATCACAAGGCTCTGTCCTGACCCTAGTGTTGTTCAACATTTTTTATAAATGATCTAGATAAGGGAACTGAATATAAACTAATCAAGTTCGTAGATGATGCAAAGCTAGGAGGGATAGCTAACACTAGAGAAGACAGAGAAAGGATTTATAAGGATCTAAATATGCTTGAACAATGGACAGCGACTAATAGAATGGTATTTAACAGGGAGAAATGCAAGATTCTTCATCTGGGCAAGAAAAGCGAAAATTTCATCTAGAGCCTTAGAATGTATAGGTTGACTACTCATCTAAGCTTGACATTATCCATACCCAGCAGCTAGATTGTTTGCGTCCCATCCGGAATGGTAGATCACTTTATCCACACCAATAACCTGCTCAGTACCGTCACCTTGGTACAGATTGTGATCTCCAAGACCCACACGAAAAGTTGCTGACCTAATAGATAAATATGGGTGAAAACATGGTTTACAAATAGATACTTTATAGCAACAAAACTATTGTTAAAGCAACAAAACTCACCAGTCTACACAGTGAGCAGCTGTCAACACCCAGTTAGTACGGATCAGACTGCCCCCACAGGTGTGGTACCAATAACCACCAGAAAGATACTGCAGAGTAACCTTATGAAAAATACATGGATATGGAAAGTCATCACATTATCTAAATATCATACTGTTTGGCATTGCAGCCAGTTTTAGCCTATATGGCAAATCTTTTTTGTTTTATTCATTTTTTTTGCCATTTTCCATGAGCCTTAACTTTTTTTTGGCACCATAGACATACAAGGGATTGTTATTTATGGGATGAGTTGTGTTTGTCAATGACAACATTTTGGGGTATATGTAACTTATTAGCAAACTTTTATTAAGTTTTCATTGAATGGAATATAGACAAAACAGCAATTCTGCCAGTTATCTTTTTGCTTTTTAAAATTTTTGCTATTTTTTGTGCTGCTTTGTACAATCATAATAACCTCAAGAAAGAGAAAATGCAAGCCGAAAAATAGTAAAGTCATTTTTATTGCATTATAAAACAGAAAAGACACAAAATACACACATAATAATATTGAAACTTGGTATACAGTGTGTACGGAAAGTATTCAGACCCCGGTAAATTTTTTCACTCTTTGTTTCATTGCAGCCATTTGGTAAATTCAAAAAAGTTCATTTTTTTCACATTAATGTACACTCTGCACCTCATCTTGACTGAAAAAAACAGAAATGTAGTTCCACTCCTACATTGGAGTCTAGCTGTGTTTAATTAAACTGATAGGACTTGATTTGGAAAGGCACACACCTGTCTATGTAAGACCTCACAGCTCACTGTGCATGTCAGACCAAATGAGAATCATGAAGTCAAAGGAACTGGCCAAAGAGCTCAGAGACAGAATTGTGGCAGGGCACAGATCTGTCCAAGGTTACAACTAGTGTTGAGCGATACCATCCGATACTTAAAAGTATCGGTATCGGAAAGTATCGGCCGATACCGGCAAAGTATCGGATCTAATCCGATACCGATACCCGATACCAATACAAGTCAATGGGACTCATGTATCGGACGGTATTCCTGATGGTTCCCAGGGTCTGAAGGAGAGGAAACTCTAATTCAGGCCCTGGGAACCATATTAATGTGTAAAATAAAGAATTAAAATAAAAAATATTGCTATACTCACCTCTCCGACGCAGCCTGGACCTCACCGAGGGAACCGGCAGCGTTCTTTGCTTAAAATGCGCGCTTTTCCTTCCGTGACGTCACGGCTTCTGATTGGTCGCGTGCCGCCCATGTGGCCGCGACGCGACCAATCACAGCAAGCCGTGACGTAATTTTCAGGTCCTTCCAGGCATTCAGTATTTTAAAATTACGTTCCGGCTTTGTGATTGGTCGCGTCGCGGTCACATGGGCGACGCGACCAATCACAAGCCGTGACGTCACGGGAGGCAGGAGACGCGCGCATTTTTAAAATTACGTCACGGCTTGTGATTGGTCGCGTCGCCCATGTGACCGCGACGCGACCAATCACAAAGCCGGAACGTAATTTTAAAATACTGAATGCCTAGAAGGACCTGAAAATTACGTCACGGCTTGCTGTGATTGGTCGCGTCGCGGCCACATGGGCGGCACGCGACCAATCAGAAGCTGTGACGTCACGGAAGGAAGGAAAAGCGCGCATTTTAAGCAAAGAACGCTGCCGGTTCCCTCGGTGAGGTCCAGGCTGCGTCGGAGAGGTGAGTATAGCAATATTTTTTATTTTAATTCTTTATTTTACACATTAATGTTGTTTCGATACCGATACCCGATACCACAAAAGTATCGGATCTCGGTATCGGAATTCCGATACAGCAAATATCGGCCGATACCCGATACTTGCGGTATCGGAATGCTCAACACTAGTTACAACAGAATTTATGCAGTACTCAAGGTTCCTAGGTGCACAGTGGCCTCCATAATTCTTAAATGGAAGAAGTGTGGGACCACCAGAAGTCTTCCTAGACCTGGCTGTCCAGCTAAACTGAGCAATCGTGGGAGAAGAGTCTTGGTGAGAGAGGTAAAGAAGAACCCCAAGATCACTGTGGCTGAACTCCTGAGATGCAGTAGGGAGATGGGAGAAAGTTTCGCAAAGTCAACTATCACTCCACCAGTCGGGCCTTTAAGGCAGAGCAGCCTGACGGAAGCCTCTCCTCAGTGCAAGACATACAGTATGAAAGCCTGCATAGAGTTTGCTAAAAAACACATGAAGGACTCCCAGACTATGAGAAATAAGATTTTCTGGTCTGATGAGATGAAAATAGACCTTTTTGGTGATAATTCTAAGTGGTATGTGTGGAGAAAACCAGGCACTGCTCATCACCTGCCCAATACAATCCCAACAGTGAAACATGGTGGTGGCAGCATCATGCTATTGGGTGTTTTTCAGCTGCAGGGACAGGATGACTGGTTGTCATTGAAGGAAGCATGAATGCGGCCAAGTACAGAGATATCCTGGATGAAAACCTCTTCAAGAGTGCTCTGGATCTCAGACTTGGCCGAAGGTTCACCTTCCAACAAGACAATGACCCTAAGCACACAGCTAAAATAACAAAGGAGTGGCTTCAGAACAACTCTGTGACCATTCTTGACTGGCCCAGCCAGAGCCCTGACCTAAACCCAATTGAGCATCTCTGGAGAGACCTGAAAATGGCTGTCCACCAATGTTGGCCATCCAACCAGATGGAACTGGAGAGGATCTGCAAGGAAGAATGGCAGAGGATCCCCAATCCAGGTGTGAAAAACTTGTTGCATCATTCCCAAGAAGACTCATGGCTGTACTAGCTCAAAAGGGTGGTTCTACTCAATATTATTATTATTATTATTTATTTATATAGCACCATTAATTCCATGGTGCTGTACATGAGAAAGGGGTTACATACAGGGTTATAGATATCATTTACAGTAAACAGGTTTACAGTGACACACTGGTACAGAGGGGAGAGAACCCTGTCCTTGCGGACTTACATTCTATGAGATACTGAGCAAAGGGTCTGAATACTTATGACCATGTGATATTTCAGTTTTTCTTTTTTAATAAATTAGCAAAAATTACTACATTTCTGTTTTTGTTCAGTCAAGATGGGGTGCAGAGGGTACATTAATGAAAAAAAATGAACTTTTTTGAATTTACCAAATGGCTGCAATGAAACAAAGAGTGAAAAATGTAACGGGGTATGAATACTTTCCATACCCACTGATTATAAAACAATGAACTAATCGTAGCAAAACTCCTGTAGTATATAAATATCCTGAATATATCAAAATGTATAATTAAATATTAAAGGTCACATGCCTTACACATTCATATATAGGCAAATTTTAATCGGTAAGTATAGCACGCCGTTTTACCTTTTTTGTAGGCACAAATCATGCATCCACAGGGACTCGAACATAATATACGAGCACGCCCAGATGCTCGGACAACACCCGAAAATGCTCAGATAAGATGTTATCCAAGCACGTACTCTCATCACTAACTCCTTATCCATGAGACACTACAGTCCACAGGGTAGCTTAATTGAATGAAATGTGATTTTAGATTTAATTTCCTAATTATGACTTTTTTGGAGGGAGGAAAAACTATTTCAATTGTCACCTTAGGAAGAAGAAGCAGCCTTTATCTTGCTTGTCAGTGTTTACAGCCTACCACAACCTTCTTCCATTGGGTTATTAATATATACTGTATTTGTTTGCTTACATATAGTCTTTATATTCTGCAGTGCTTTACAGACATCATTGTTCCTATTGGGACTCACGATTTAAATTGCCTATCAGTATGTCAGAGTGACCTTCTATTTTATAACCTTAAATTCAGTGAT
Source organism: Ranitomeya variabilis (assembly GCF_051348905.1). Taxonomy (NCBI): domain Eukaryota; kingdom Metazoa; phylum Chordata; class Amphibia; order Anura; family Dendrobatidae; genus Ranitomeya; species Ranitomeya variabilis. The sequence continues at coordinate 658,823,001 of NC_135234.1, forward strand.
AGAATCGACAGTTACCTGCCAAGGCCAACTGTTTTTAACAACATCCGTTCCTCCTACAACACGTCCATTCTTGTCTGCAAAGTCTTCTTGACACTGACCTGAGAAAATAGAGATTGTCTACATTTAATTTTGACTAAATGTAAATGTTCTTTCAATGAAAAAGAAACAACATAAAGCAATTCCAAGACTATGCTGCCTTTAATGTATATTTTCTATAAAATTTCCAATATATTGTGATCAAAGATGTGAATCTATTAGATACTATTTCAATGTAGACAACAGACATAGTTCTAAAGCGTCTTATTTCTATCAATCTACACCTACGAATTCTATTTGAATTTGACATTGAATCCTTTGTGAATTCTGAAATGATACAGCGTTACCGTAACTTTACATCTAACTGTCGTCCTAAGGAAAATGAGATATTCTAATGCATTGTGTTATATAACAATATATACTGAATGTATGTTATAGTGATCTATATGTAAATAGCTAATGTGTCAGCATAGAAAAGATATAGATTTTGTCAGTCTGATACCCAATATAAACTTTTTCATAGAACAAAATATTCCTAAATAAAATGTCCTCGTCCTTCTGAAGACACTATTTGTATTATTAACTCCTTAGTGACAGAGCCACTTTGGTACTTAATGACCAAGCTAATTTTTACAATTCTGACCACTTTCACGTTATGAGGTTATAGCTCTGGAACGCTTCAACGGATCCTGGTGATTCTGAGACTGTTTTTTCGTTACATATTGTACTTCATGATAGAGGTAAAACATTATTTATATGACTTGCATTTATTTATAAAAAAATGGAAATTTGGCAAAAACTTTGAAAATGTACCAATTTTCAAACTTTTAATTTTTGTGCCCTTAAATCAAAGAGTCATATTGCACAAAATAGTTAATAAATAAGATTTTCTACTTTACATCAGCACAATTTTGGAAACATATTATTTTTTTGTTAGGACGTTATAAGGGTTAAAAGTTGACCATCGATTTCTCATTTTTCCAGCAAAATTTACAAAACCATTTTTTTAGGGACCACCTCACATTTGAAGTGAGATTGAGGGTCAATATAACAGAAAATACCCAAAAGTTACACCATTCTAAAAACTGCACCCCTCAAGGTGCGCAAAACCACATTCAAGAAGTTTATCAACCCTTCAGGAGACTTTTTGAATACAAAATTGGCTGGAATCAATGGCAGGTGCCATGTCGTGTTTGGAGACCCCCTGATGTACCTAAACAGTGGAAACCCCCACAATTCTAACTCCATCCCTAACACAGCCCTAACCCCTACCCTATCCCCAACACACCCCTAACCCTAATTCCAACCCTAACCATAACCCTAACAACAACCCTAACACCAACACCTTGTCGGGAAGGAATTTTTTTCCCCATGGTGGAGTTACTCTTTGCCACATGGTTTTTTTTTGCCTTCCTCTGGATCAACATGTTAGGGCATGTTAGGTTAGGCTATGGGTTGAACTAGATGGACTTAAAGTCTTCCTTCAACCTCAATAACTATGTAACTATGTAACTATGTAACACCACCCTAACCACAACACCACAACCCTAACCCCAACACAACCCTAGCCTCAACCCTAACCCTAGCCCCAACCATAACCCTAGCCCTTGCTCTAACCCTAGCCCCAACCCTATCCCTAGCCCAACCCTAACAATAGCTCTAACCCCAACCCTATTCCTAGCCCCAACCCTAACCCTAGCCTAACCCTATCCCTAGCCTAACCCTATCCCTAGCTCTAACCCCAACCCTATTCCTAGCCCCAACCCTAACCCTAGCCCAATCCTAACCCTAGCCTAACCCTATCCCTAGCTCTAACCCCAACTCTATCCTAGCCCCAACCCTAACTATAACCCCAACCCTAACCCAAGCCCCAACCCTAATCCTAATGGAAATTATTTTTATCTTATTATTTTTACCTAACTAAGGGGGTGATGAAGGGGGGTTTGATTTACAATTTTTTTAAATTTTGATCACTGTGATAGGGTCTATCACAGTGATCAAAATGAACCAATAGGAAAAATCTCCTATTGTTGCCAGGTGCTGGCCGGCAGATCTCAGCGGGCGCACTGCACATGCACCCACCATTTTCTTCCCGGAAGAAGACGCTAAGGGACGAGGAACAGGACCGGGGGATGCAGGAGGTGCCAGAGGTAGCAGGAGGCTTGAGTGACTCCATTTCTCTCTCCTCTGATGTGCTGGATCATATCAGAAGAGAGATAAATAAATGGGAAATCTGCCTCTTTTTTTTTGCGGTTGCCGTTATTTGTTGAATAACGGCGATCTCAACACTTGGTACTGTAAAACCCGACCCGAATCATGTTTTTTGGGGTCTTGGCTACAGGAGATTTTCTGACCCTGGGGGGCACTATAACCTTATTTCTCAGCGCTGTTAAAAAGCAGCGCTGAGGAAAAAGTACCCTAAACTGCCACCGTTAAAGGTGTATCAGCGGTTGTTAAGCGGTTAATAGATATAGGAGACTGTGAATAAAGAGGGAATGTAGGGATATGTGTACACAACATCGTTAAGATGCCGACGCATGCACATCGCATTTGAAGCAGCAGACACTTTGGGAAAATGCTGGCAGTGTTTTCCCTGAAGAGTCTTTTCTGGCGTCCTACTGGATGTCTTTTGGCGACTTCCAAGCAAAAGCAGAGTAATAGACCAATCACTTCTTTTAGCTGCTTCATGATTTTCAAAGCCTGAAATGGTTAAATGAATTACAAAAGACAGGACACATACACAGCAAGATAGTTTGACATTGCAATACATATATGCAGTTCTGTTTTTTTTAGCCTTTTTTCACTTGTGTTCCAGGCCAGCCAGAATCCAAATAATAAAGACTTTTAATGTACATACTCTAAGAATGATCAGAAGTGGGGACAAGATCAAGAACGGGCTCGGTAAAACGTATTCACTAGGCATGCCAGACTTTGTAGCCGGCATAAATACCTTTACAATAAAAAACGGATTCTCACCTAAATTAATTTACTTAAAATAAAGCGCTATGGCAGATATACTGGAATGCTGAACGCTACGGCTGCCCCCTATCTACCCTTAGATTAATGATGGTTAAACCTTTAGCCACATTAGTGGCAAGAGATGTGCCACCTTATACCTTGTGTAGCATGCAATACATGTATGTCCACAGCGAACAGTGCCACTCATTGCTCAGACTGGCATTGTGCTGAGGGCAGTGGTGGCAGAAGTCAAGCTTTGCAAGCCTTTCGCAGCATGGAAGACATTAATCTAATGATCAGTGCAAAGTCCATATCTACAAATAGCCAGTAAGTGTTACAAAGCAGACTGGATAATACTCATCTATAACAGTACCTGGAGAATTTGACTATGCTAAGAAGATAAAAGGGGTTGTCCCACAAACAAAGTTCATTTTAATCAATTGATCTTATAATAATAATAATAATTTCCACATTTTAAAGTGCTAAAAAATGTTCCTGTGCTGAGATAATCACATAAATGGGCCTCTGTTGTGTACTATGTAATGACTGTGTCTGGGACATGGTCTGATCATACCACATCTCCTGGGCCGGGGGTGGGGGAATAAAAAAGTATACAGATATTAGAGCATGGGATCACAAATATCTTTCTTTGAGGTAACACATTTTTTAAAAACATGTAGGGAAAAGCTTTACCTCACCAAAAGAATCAGCTGTGATCCCCAGCTGTAATGTCTGTATACACTCTTGCTTCCTCCCCTGCCCAGGAGCTGTGGTATGATCAGACCATCTTCCTGTACGATCAGACACAGCCATTACACAGCAGGGGCACATTTATAAGATTATCTCAGCACAGGCACATTTTTTCTAAACACATCCAATTGTGGAAATTATTATTATTCAAAGATGTATTAATTAAAATTAATTTTAAATTTAATTTTGTTCGTGGGAAAACCCTTTTAGGTTTATCTCCTTTGTATAATACTATAAAAGAAATCTTACCAAGGAGAACAAGAGAAGCTAGTAACAGAAGACGAAACATTTTGCGGCTTGTGTCTGTAAAATGCTGTATGTCATAGGAGAGCCTGTATTTATAAGGAAGTAGCTCTATACTATAACTAATGAGAACATTTGCAGGTGTCCCTAATGGTGTATTTGATCTTTGACTGTTACTTTTTTTAGATCATCTCACAAACCTTGACAATCATGAGAAATGTTAGGAACAGTATACATAGAAGCAGTGAGAAATTACTGTATACATAGCTGGCTGCCATAATAAACTTGTTTACCTACTTTGGCCAACTATTTGGTCTAAAGCAGCTAAAACTTCAATTTGTATCCTGTATAAAGAAAATCAATACAAGATTCTCATATTTTGGTATCATACTCCAGAACTCCTAAATAAAATGAATCCAGAATTCCAAATGTCTACTTGCACTATGGGTTCCCTGTTGCTACTTTACCACTTATCTTCCGGTCATGTGCTAATTTAGATTCTGGGAAATAGTCAAGTCCTTTGGTGCCTCCCTTTAATTTTTCCCTAGTGACAAATCTCCCCTTCCCAGAGAGAAAGTAACTGTAATGCATAGTGTTGTTAAGGTGGTCTGCCCAGCAACATACGGTAGGAACAGGCATAGTTAAAGTTTGCGACTAGCACGTAATGGGAGGGACAAGTCCCAGTATAAAGGGATTGCTTCCTAGTCAGATAGGGAAGTACCGTAACCAAGGTCAAGTTCAAGGGCAGTGGACTCCTAGTGCCAGCAAGAACCTATCATTCGGGTCAGTGGGAGGCCTGTTTGGAATCCCTTTCAGACATTTTTACAACATACGGAGCTCAAGGCTCGATACAGGTACTACAAATAAATTCAAAAAGTAGGCATAGAAATGCAGCACTCACCCATATCCTTTGAATTTTAAAGTCCTTTATTCCACACACATGGACATCATTCTTCGCAGTGAGCAGGTAAAAACAGGAGTTAAAACAGGGGAGAAGAGAAACAACGAACTACGGCCGTTTTGCATCTTAACTGACACTTCTATGGACTTGTAGAAGTTGTATATGGACAGCCATACCAATATTTGCAGATCAAAAAGTTGATGCCTCTTTACTCCTCTACAGGTACTGCGAATAGTGCCTTATCTTCTGGCATACAGGGGACGATGGATGGGGAAGATTTTGGATGTACTGAAGAACTGAACATGAAATCCCTGGGCCTGATAGAACCAGAAAATGTAGGGATAGTCCAGGAGGAGTTGTTGCCCAATACTGTGTGTTACAATCTGATGAACTTGAACTGTGTCTAGTAAATGTTTGGTTGATAAAACAAACTGGGTGTCCCCTGAGCAGGGCCGGCATTAGGGGCAGCCAGCCCAGGCATCTCCACCAGGGGCCCCCAGCCAGCCACTGTACTATACTGTGTGTGGGGGCTGCATTATACTGTGTGTGGGGAGGCTGCACTATACTGTGTGTGTGGGGAGGCTGCACTATACTGGGTGTGGGGAGGCTGCATTATACTATGTGTGGGAGGGCTGCACTACACTGTGTGTGGGGGGCTGGACTATACTGTGTGTTGAGAGGCTGCACTATACTGTGTTTGGGGGCTGCACTATACTGTGCGTGGGAAAACTGCACTGTACTGCATGTGGGGGCTTCACTATACTATGTGGGGCCTTCACTATGCTGTGTGAGGGCTGCACTATATAGTGTGTGGGGCTGCACTTACTGTGTGTGGGGAGGCTGCACTATACTGCGTGTGGGGATGCTGCACTATACTGTGTGGGGGGGTTGCACTATACTGCGTGTGGGCAGGCTGCACTGTACTGTGTGTGTGTGTTTGTGTAGGCGACTGAATTATACTGTGGGGGCTGAATTATACTCTGACGGGGCTGCATTATACTCTGGTGGGGCTGCATTATACTGTGTGTGTGGGGGGCTGCATTATACTCTGTGGGGGCTGCATTATACTCTGAGGGGGCTGCATTAAACTCCGAGGGGGGCTGTATTATACTCTATCAAGGACCATGGGGAGTGAATTATACAATATGTACTATATGGGACCTGCATTATACTGTATCGAATACTATTTGTACCAGGGCAAATGCCAGAAGGGCCTGTCTGATTATGGGCCGCCTTGCCTGCTATGTTGTTAACAGAATCGGTGTTCTCAAGATACCCATACTGTTAAGAGTTGTGATGGAGCACAAAGTTGCTGACTCCATCACTTACCCCAGCAGGCCACGGGTAGTATTAGAAATATTGGTCTTGTAGTAAATCTTGCTTTCCTCCATCCAGGGTAATATTAGTAATATATCCCATCTGGTTAATGGGGACGGGACAACATGGGACTGTGTGATTTAAATTGCCAGGGCTGAATATCAGCCCCAGTCCGTACCTGATTTGTACCCATCATTCTTCTTCAGCCAGAGTAAAGAGGCCGGGAAACAAGCGTTGAACGATTTCATTATTGACGATCAAGCTCGTTTAACGGCCTTGTCTCTGCGCATTTTAATACAACAGAAATGTTTGTGTGATGGTGCAATATGTGAGCATTTGAGGCCCCACTTTAAACTTTTGCCCAGGGCCCCACTTTATCTAAAACCGGCTCTGCGCCCTGAGTTATGTGCGGCAGCTCCTGAATATGGAGGCAAGGAGACAGAGGAGACCTGCGGCTTACAAGTGAGTGAGAGATACACCCCACACAAGACAGCACATTGAGACTGGGACACAATTTTCCTGTAATGTGCCAGGGAGTTATGGAGCAGTAGCTCATGAATGGCTACCAACCTCTTGCACCTTGCATTAGGGAGATGGGCAAAAACTCCTCTAAACTACTTTTGCGCTTTTTACCCGCAGCCGGATGTTTGCTAGTTTGTTGCTGGAAGCAGGTCTCTCCTCCTTTACATCAAGAATGGGCAGCACGGTGGCGCAGTGGTTAGCACAGCAGCCTTGCAGCGCTGGAGTCCTGGGTTCTAATCCCACCTTGGACAACATCTGCAAAGAGTTTGTATGTTCTCTCTGTGTTTGCATGGGTTTCCTCCGGGCACTCCGGTTTCCTCCCACATTTCAAAGACATACTGATAGGTAATTTAGATTGTGAGCCCCATCGGGGACAGCGATGACAATGTGTGCAAACTGTAAAGCGCTGCGTAATATGTTAGCGCTATATAAAAATAAAGATTATTAAGAATAACTTGGACAAATTTGTGATATTCGCCATGATGTTCGTCCTTCGTAGTCGAAGATGACCATGACTTCAGGGTTAGAAGATAATTAGTAGTTATGGGTCCGGAGGTGGCTGATGAGTCCAATCCGGGCCCTGAAGGTTCGCCCACATACTTGACATAAGGAAGCAGATGTGGTCAGTACACCAGGTTCTACTTGTGCCTTGCAGACAGCACGCTTTCTTTTTGCGTCAAAGATTTTCCTATCTTCAGCTGCACGTGCTCCTGAGGTGATCCTGCCCTGCAAACCAGGATGATCCAGGGCAAGCTCTTCCCATTCATTGGTGTTGACTTCCAGGTTTTTAAGAGACACCTTAAGGCAGTCTTTATAGCGCTTCTTCTGTCCCCCAACTGCTCGCTTTCCTTGGTACAGTTCTCCGTACAGCAGTTGTTTCGGTAGTCGGCTGTTAGGCATTCTGATCAAGTGTCCAGCCCACCTGGTTTGGACTTTCAGCAGGAGAGTGTAAACGCTGCAGAACTGTTATGACCCCAATGGCAGAGGGTCTCAGGAATTAATACCAAGTCTGCAAACACAAAAAATCAGCTCATAGGGCAGTGGTAACTGGGCTGACCATATATCTAATCCTAGCACCACAAATAGCAGCAGCCGGGGAATGTGCCTACGTTGGTTCTAGACGTCTCGCGCCAGCCGGAGAACTAACTAACCCTAGAAGGGAAAAAGAAAGACCTTTCTTGCCTCCAGAGAAAAGACCCCAAAAGTTGGATACAAGCCCCCAACAAATAATAACGGTGAGGTAAGAGGAAAAGACAAACATAAGAATGAGCTAGGTATTTAGCAAAGAGAGGCCCACTAGCTAATAGCAGAATATAGTAAGATAACTTATATGGTCAGCAAAAACCCTATTAAAATATCCACGCTGGATATTCAAGAACGCCCGAACCGTCTAACGGCCGGGGGGAGAACACCAGCCCCCTAGAGCTTCCAGCAAGGTCAGAAATCACATTTAGTACAAGCTGGACAAAAATAGTAGCAAAGCAAGTAACTCAAAAAACAAAGAAGCAAGACTTAGCTTAATTTTGCAAGAGCCAGGACCAGCAGACAGGAGCAACAGAAGGATCTGATTACAACGATGCCAGGCACTGGACTAAGGATCCAGGAAGTTAATATAGCGACACCCCTGGACTAACGACCCAGGTGAGTGCCAAACAGAAAAAAGACAATCCCAGAGTCATACCACTAGTGACCACAAGAGGGAGCCAAAAAGTCTAATTCACAACAGTACCCCCCCTTAAGGAGGGGTCACCGAACCCTCACCAAGACCACCAGGGCGATCAGGATGAGCAGCGTGAAAGGCACGAACTAAATCGGCCGCATGCACATCAGAGGCAATCACCCAGGAATTATCCTCCTGACCATAGCCCTTCCACTTGACCAGATACTGAAGCCTCCGCCTGGAGAGACGAGAATCCAAGATCTTCTCCACCACGTACTCCAACTCGCCCTCAACCAACACCGGAGCAGGAGGCTCAACAGAAGGAACCACAGATACAACGTACCGCCGCAACAAAGACCTATGGAACACGTTGTGAATGGCAAACGACACAGGAAGATCCAAGCGAAAGGACACAGGATTAAGGATTTCCAATATCCTGTAAGGACCGATGAAGCGAGGCTTAAATTTAGGAGAGGAGACCTTCATAGGAACAAATCGAGAAGACAGCCACACCAAATCCCCAACACGAAGTCGGGGACCCACACCGCGGCGGCGGTTGGCAAAACGCTGAGCCTTCTCTTGTGACAACTTTAAGTTGTCCACCACATGATTCCAGATGTGCTGCAACCTATCCACCACAGAATCTACCCCAGGACAGTCAGAAGGCTCCACATGTCCCGAGGAAAAACGAGGATGGAAACCAGAGTTGCAGAAAAATGGCGAAACCAATGTAGCGGAACTAGCCCGATTATTAAGGGCAAACTCAGCCAACGGCAAGAAGGTCACCCAATCATCCTGATCCGCAGAAACAAAACACCTCAAATAAGCCTCCAGAGTCTGATTAGTTCGCTCCGTTTGTCCATTAGTCTGAGGATGAAAGGCAGACGAAAACGACAACTCAATGCCCATCCTAGCACAAAAGGATCGCCAGAACCTGGAAACAAACTGGGATCCTCTGTCAGACACAATATTCTCAGGAATGCCGTGTAAACGAACCACATTCTGAAAGAACACAGGCACCAGATCGGAAGAGGAAGGCAGCTTAGGCAAAGGTACCAAATGGACAGAAAAACGATCACATACCACCCAGATGACAGACATGCCCTGAGACACCGGGAGATCTGAAATGAAATCCATTGAAATGTGTGTCCAAGGCCTCTTCGGGACAGGCAAGGGCAAGAGCAACCCGCTGGCACGCGAACAGCAAGGCTTAGCTCGAGCACAAGTCCCACAGGACTGCACAAACGACCGCACATCCCATGACAAGGAAGGCCACCAAAAGGACCTAGCCACCAGATCTCTGGTGCCAAAAATTCCCGGATGCCCTGCCAACACCGAGGAATGAACCTCGGAAATGACCCTGCTGGTCCACTTATCAGGAACAAACAGTCTGTCAGGTGGACAAGAGTCAGGTCTACCAGCCTGAAATCTCTGCAACACACGTCGCAAATCTGGAGAAATGGCTGACAAGATAACTCCCGCTTTAAGAATACCAACTGGTTCTGCGACTCCCGGAGAGTCAGGCACAAAGCTCCTTGAAAGAGCATCAGCCTTCACATTCTTTGAACCTGGTAAATACGAGACCACAAAGTCAAAACGGGAGAAAAACAATGACCAGCGGGCCTGTCTAGGATTCAGGCGTTTAGCAGACTCGAGATACATCAAATTTTTGTGATCAGTCAAGACCACCACACGATGCTTAGCACCCTCGAGCCAATGACGCCACTCCTCAAATGCCCACTTCATGGCCAACAACTCCCGATTGCCAACATCATAATTCCGCTCAGCAGGCGAAAACTTTCTCGAGAAAAAGGCACAAGGTCTCATCACAGAGCAACCAGGGCCTCTCTGCGACAAAACGGCCCCTGCCCCAATCTCAGAAGCATCCACTTCAACCTGAAAGGGAAGTGAGACATCAGGCTGGCACAAAATAGGCGCCGAAGTAAACCGGCGCTTCAACTCCTGGAAAGCCTCCACGGCTGCAGGAGCCCAGTTAGCAACATCAGAACCTTTCTTGGTCATATCCGTCAAAGGTTTAGCAATGCTAGAAAAATTAGCAATAAAACGACGGTAGAAGTTAGCAAAACCCAAGAACTTCTGAAGACTCTTAACTGACGTGGGTTGAGTCCAATCATGAATAGCACGGACCTTGACTGGGTCCATCTCCACCGCAGAAGGGGAAAAAATAAACCCCAAAAAGGGAACCTTCTGTACTCCAAAGAGACACTTTGAGCCCTTAACAAATAAAGCATTCTCACGCAAAACCTGAAACACCATCCTGACCTGCTCTACATGCGAGTCCCAGTCATCAGAAAAAAACAGAATATCATCCAGATAAACGATCATAAATTTATCCAGATACTTCCGGAAAATATTATGCATAAAGGACTGAAACACTGAAGGAGCATTAGAGAGCCCAAAAGGCATCACCAAGTACTCAAAATGACCTTCGGGCGTATTAAACGCGGTTTTCCATTCATCTCCTCGCTTAATGCGCACAAGGTTGTACGCACCACGAAGATCTATCTTGGTGAACCACTTGGCACCTTTAATTCAGGCAAACAAGTCTGACAACAGAGGCAAAGGATACTGAAATTTAACAGTGATTTTATTCAAAAGCCGATAGTCAATACAAGGTCTCAAAGATCCGTCCTTCTTGGCCACAAAAAAGAATCCCGCACCAAGAGGGGAAGAGGAAGGACGGATATGCCCCTTCTCCAGAGATTCCTTGATATACGAACGCATTGCGGTATGCTCAGGTACAGACAGATTAAATAGTCTTCCCTTAGGAAATTTGCTACCTGGAATCAAATCTATGGCACAGTCACAGTCCCTATGAGGAGGCAGAACACTGGACCTGGACTCGCTGAACACATCCTGATAATCAGACAAATACTCAGGAACTTCCGAAGGAGTAGAGGAAGCAATAGACACCGGCGGAGAATCACCATGAATACCCTGACAGCCCCAACTTGACACAGACATTGCCTTCCAATCCAAGACTGGATTATGAGTCTGTAACCATGGCAAACCCAAAACGACCAAATCATGCATTTTATGCAGAACAAGAAAACGAATCACCTCCCGATGTTCAGGAGTCATGCACATGGTTACCTGTGTCCAAAACTGCGGTTTATTTTCCGCCAATGGCGTAGCATCAATACCCCTCAGAGGGATAGGATTAACCAACGGCTCAAGAACAAAACCACAGCGCTTGGCAAATGACAGATCCATAAGACTCAGGGCAGCACCTGAATCCACAAACGCCATAACAGGGTAAGAGGACAATGAGCAAATTAAAGTCACAGACAAAATAAATGTAGGTTGCAAATTACCAATGGCGACAGGACTAACAACCCTTGTTAGGCGTTTAGAGCATACTGATATAACATGTGTAGAATCACCACAGTAAAAACACAACCCATTCTGACGTCTATGATTTTTCCGTTCATTTCTAGTCTGAATTCTATCACATTGCATTAAGTCAGGTGTCTGTTCAGACAACACCACCAGAGGATTAGCAGTTTTGCGCTCCCGCAAACGCCAATCAATTTGAATAGCCAACGCCATGGAATCATTCAGACTTGTAGGAATGGAGAAACCCACCATCACATTCTTAATGGCTTCAGAAAGGCCATTTCTGAAATTTGCGGCCAGAGCACACTCATTCCACTGAGTAAGCACGGACCATTTCCGAAATTTTTGGCAATACACTTCAGCTTCATCCTGGCCCTGAGAAATAGCCAGCAAGGCTTTTTCTGCCTGAATTTCAAGATTGGGTTCCTCGTAAAGCAATCCGAGCGCCAGAAAAAACGCATCAATATTCGCCAATGCCGGATCTCCTGGCGCTAGCGAGAAAGCCCAATCCTGAGGGTCGCCCCGCAAGAAAGAGATAACAATTTTAACTTGCTGAGCTGAGTCTCCAGACGAACGGGGCCTCAGAGATAGAAACAATTTACAATTATTCCTGAAATTCCTAAACTTAAATCGATCTCCAGAGAACAGTTCAGGAATAGGTATTTTAGGTTCAGACATTGGACTACTGGTAACAAAATCTTGTATGCCCTGCACACGAGCAGCAAGCTGATCCACACTTGTAATCAAAGTCTGGACATTCATGTCTGCAGCAAGCATAAGCCACTCAGAGGTAAAGGGGAGGAAGAAAGAGAGGAAAAAAAAAAAAAAACTCAGAATTTCCTTTCTTATTATCCCACTTCTGCAATGCATTAAACATTCAATGTTGGCCTGGCATACTGTTATGACCCCAATGGCAGAGGGTCTCAGAAATAAATACTAAGTCTGCAAACACAAAAAACCAGCTCATAGGGCAGTGGTAACTGGGCTGACCGTATATCTAATCCTAGCACCACAAATAGCAGCAGCCGGGGAACGTGCCTACGTTGGTTCTAGACGTCTCGCGCCAGCCGGAGAACTAACTAACCCTAGAAGGGAAAAGATAGACCTTTCTTGCCTCCAGAGAAAAGACCCCAAAAGTTGGATACAAGCCCCCAACAAATAATAACGGTGAGGTAAGAAGAAAAGACAAACGTAAGAATTAACTAGGTATTTAGCAAAGAGAGGCCCACTGACTAACAGCAGAATATAGTAAGATGACTTATACGGTCAGCAAAAACCCTATCAAAATTTCCACGCTGGATATTCAAGAACCCCCGAACCGTCTAACGGCCCGGGGGGAGAATACCAGCCCCCTAGAGCTTCCAGCAAAATCAGGAATCACATTTAGTACAAGCTGGACAAAAAATAAGAGCAATTCAAATAACCAAAAGACAAGGAAGCAGGACTTAGCTTAATTTTGCAAGAACCCGGACCAGCAGACAGGAGCAAACAGAAAGAACTGATTACAACGATGCCAGGCACCAGACTGAGAATTCAGGAAGTTCATATAGCAACACCCCTGGACTAACGACCCAGGTGGGTGACAAACTGAGGAAAGACAATCCCAGAGTCATATCACTAGTGACCACAAGAGGGAGCCAAAAAAGTCTAATTCACAACAACTCCCCCAGCTACCCGGAAGGGCACCGTAGCCAAGCCTTCACCGCCGATGCTGATTTCCTGCAGGCCGGAATGGAGGAGTTGATCGACCAGCTGTCATGTCGGACGCTGTTCATACTAGGGCATTCGACAGACAGCGGTAATTCCGCTTTTGTCCACTATGCGCTCAGTGGCGTCAGCTAGATTTTATCTATCTGGTCCAGGGTTAATTTAGCTGGTGCTCGGATTGGAAGCTGGGCCACGCCCACTGCCTTTAAATAGTTCTTCTGAACATTGGGCGTCACCGATTATAGCTTCTGTCTTGTGCTTGGTTATCTCGGTCTGGAGTGGTGAGCTAGGAGTTGGAGTATCGTATCTGGTGGTGTATTTCCCTTTGTCTTATTTTCTCCTTCCTATATTTGCATTTGTTTTGCCCTGAGCATTTATAGTGTATTCCTGTGTGACTGCGGCGTGGTGCATATTTTCCGATATCCTTGTCTGTGCTAACTGTGGGTATTGGTGTATGGTCTCTTTACTGGGTGGTGGGTTGTGGTTTCAACCTAGGGTTGAAACAGGAGATAGGGTGGGGGTGGAGGCCCAAACATGCACACCATCAGTGTAAACTCTGGGAGAGGGTCAGTCAGGATTTCCCTAGTCTGAGGGAAATTGCAGGGGCCCGGGTTATTAGCTCTTGCCTACCTAGGCTTCCCGTGACACCAGCTCCTGCAAATGCGGGTAAACACCAAGGTCGCATACCGGACGACACCTGCAGAGTATTCCTCGATGCCAACACCGCTCCCTATGCCGCTACAGGAGCCGCTGCCAACACCGTCGCGGACGCCGCTGCCAGCAGAGCCAGCCGGCATCGAGGACACCGCTGCGGCAGGTAAGAAAGCCGACCCTGCCCCGGTGACCGAAGGACTGCTGATAGGCCCCGTAGCAGCGCCACCTGCTGCCCTAACTACGACTAACTCTGAACTGACAAGTCCTAATGCTACCACCACTGTGTGCATTATTGCCGCTACTGAACTTGCTACCAAAACTGACATTCGAATTCAGACCCCTGGTGACCTGGCCGCACCTGAGAGACGAACCACTGATACTGACACAGCATCGGATGAGGACACGGAATCGAAGCTTTCCCGGTCAGGAAGCGTCTGCTACCGACTGATGCCTTGCAACCTACAATGAGAATAAACCTCGGAACCACGAGTATGTAAATAGTTAACTGTTTGTTTGTCTGCTGTTTTGCTGCTAAAACCCGACTAGGGTTAGTTCTTAAAGGGATCCCTTTGTTGACCTGGGATCCCTGTTGTTTTATGTTTTTGCACAAGTTTTCCACGTTTATCAAAGACTGCCGAATCATGGACGGTGAATGATTCACAAACTGTTGTTGTATATAGTTTGCACCTTCTTAAAGGTGCCCCCTACTGGTTTTACAAAAAGAAGAGCTTTTTGAAGAGACTGTTCCTGGATACAGCGCAGAAGTTCTTGTTTACCACAGACTTGCAAATTGATAGTTTGCACTACCTCAAAGAGACATGAGATGTCCCTCTTAAAGGGAATGTTCATTGTTGCAATAAGCCGAAATACACCTTTTACACCTAATGAAGACAACGGAGGCAATTGTGGGAGAGGGGCGTCTCTAGGGTCCCTATAAAATAACTCCAGGCCTACCCCGTCATACGGGTGCGTCCTATCCATATCATCTGGGGGACGGAGAGAGAAAGAACAGAAACATACACAACAGTTGTGAGGACTATCCCGTGGTGCTCAGTAGGGAAGTACTACAACACCCAGGCGCTAGTAGGTAGGCTACTGATTTCCAGCTGCAAAGGGAACTCTGGATGTGCCTTCGGACCGGCCGGTCTCAGCCAGCCCTGTTAACAGTGCTCTGGATTGCGGATGCCGAAGCCTTCAGTAAAGAGGTAAAGAGACTGCAACCCTGTGTCCTCGTTATTTTCTGCGACCTACACCGTCATCTACATCATTAATTGGACGCCACTTAGCAGGGCCACGGACCGGGTCAGGCCATCATGACATCCCCAGAACCGAGAGAGAGACCCGGTACCGAGTACCCCGCTGCCCTGTGCTTGGGGGCGCTCCACTTATCTTTAATGTCATCCTGGTTAGTCATCGTGGGAGCATAGGCACTGATCAGAGTTGCGTGTTTCTTGTTTGTAAGTGGGAGCTGAAATGTCATCAGACGGTCGTTGATGCCCTCTGGAAGCCTGGTAAGTTTACGAACAAGATGAATTTTGATAGCAAATCCCACGCCTGCTTCTCGTTTTTTAGTGCTGCCTCGAATACTCCAGAAGAACGTATATCCACCACTATACTCTCTCAATTGACCCTTAGGCTACGTTCACATTTGCGTTGTGCGCCGCAGCGTCGGCGCCGCAGCGCACAACGCAAACAAAAACGCGGCAAAACGCACGCTAAAACGCTGCGTTTTGCGCCGCATGCGTCCTTTTTGGCCGAAAGTTGGACGCAAAAAAAATGCAACTTGAAGCGTTTCTTGCGTCCAACGCTTGCGGCCATGCGGCGCAAAACGCAGCACAACGCATGTCCATGCGCCCCCATGTTAAATATAGGGGCGCATGACGCATGCGGCGCCGCTGCGGCGCCCGACGCTGCGGCGCTGACCGCAAATGTGAACGTAGCCTTATCTGCCAGGCGTGTTTCGCTGAGAGCTGCTATATCAACCTTGTAACTAGCTCCCTAGCAACCAATGCCATTCTTCTCTCTGGCCTGTCTGCCTTAGTATTATCCAGCAGAGTTCTCACATTCCATGTGCCAAGGTTGAGCACCATCATTTTCTTTTTCTTTATTGTGTGTCGACCGCTGTATGGGAAACTCGCCAGCTGCGGTAGGCTGGCCAGGTGAAATGAAGCAGACTATGTTTTAGGCACCTTTTCTAGCCCTGTCCTCGATTGAGGTGAGCAGAGTGATCCTGAACAGGACTGCTCAGACACCCAGGAGGCTGCCAAACTCCACTCCTGCTTCTGTCCAGTGGGGAGCGTCCATATGGCCTGGGCCGCCTGCGTGCAGGTTCGTGACTACAGCTTCCAGTGACTCCACACCTGCTGCTTTGCCACTCTCCCATCGCCACAGGACTTTAGATACACAGTGGTTGAAGTCATGACTTGCGATATTTGCCATATGGAACATCGGACTGCCACAGTGGAGGGTGCTCAATCTTTCGATTTCTACATGTTTATTTTGCTACACTGCATTGTATTTTTGAATTGTTCTGTCTGTTAACTCTGCATAATCTTAAATAAAAATTAGAGTATGTGCACATGTAGGTGGGATGTCTGCGGATTTTTCCGCACCTGTTTTTGTAAATCCGCAGGTAAACCGCACTGCGGATTACCTGCGGATTACCTGCGTAATTACCGCGGATTTACCGCAGTTTTAGTGCGGATTCCACCTGCGGTTTTACACCTGCGGATTCCTATTATGGGACAGGTGTAAACTGCAGCAGAATCCACACAAAGAATTGACATGCTGCGGAATGTAAACCGCGGCGTTTCCGGGTGTTTTTTTCCACAGCATGTGCACTGCTGATTTTGTTTTCCATAGGTTTACATGGTACTGTAAACTCATGGAAAACAGCTGCAGATCCGCAGTGGTTTGACGCAGCAAAATCCGCAGCGTGTGCATATACCCTCACAGTTACAAAAAACTTGTTTTTCTTCTAATATTGTGGATTTTCTAGTTTATTTTGATATACTGAAGTGTGTATGAACAGTAGTCAAAGGGGACTGTACACATATTCAGTAAACTTTCAACCTGAATTTTCCTGGCAAATAATATACTCACCTACCACCGCTCTCTCCGGTGTCCAGCACTGGTCTTCTGCTCTTCTGAATAGCGTCACCGCTCTGCAGACTTGTCCAGGTCATGCTGCGCTCTGTGTGACCCAAAAGTGACTTTTACAGTGTAAGCCTATGGAGCATCAGAATGAGTCTGCATGTGTTCTCCTCATTTTTGCCTGGGTTTCCTCCCACAGTCCAAAAGATATACTGATAGGGAAATTGGAACATGAGCTCCTTTTGGGACAGTAGTGATAATGTCTGTAAAGTGCTGTGAAATTAATGGCGCTATTGGAGCGCCCCACTAGGACCTTGGGGTACTTGGGCCAGGTCCGGTGGTCATTAAAGGGGTGGTCACGGTGCCAGCGACCCGGTTTGTGGCCCTGGGCATCCAAGTAAAAGGGAAGGTCTTTAAAGGGGTTAGTTGAATAAAGAGTGTTCGTGACTAGGGTTGAGCGACTTTTGCTTTCTTAGGATCGAGTTGGGTTTTGTGAAACCCGACCTTCTCGAAAGTCGGATCGCGTGAAATCGGCCGATTCTACTGTAAAGTCGGGTTCCGGACCGGAACACGAAACCCAATGCAAGTCAATGTGGACTATATTTTTTTTTAATATTTTTTTTCTCTCTCTCTCTCTCTCTCTCTCTCTCTCTCTCTCTCTCTCTCCCCTCCGTGCAAAGCATATGTTGTGTTTGACTGCGGAAATCACTGCAGCCCAAACGGTAATGTGGCTCTATGACGCCGCAGAAACCAGACCGGAACCTATGTCATCACGCTGCCCACACTCCTTAATTGGCTGAAAAAATGGCAGGGAAGGCGTCATACAAAACGCGACTTTGGCGCCAAGATCGCCGACCACGTGGCCGATCCCACGCTGGAGTCGGGTCGGGTTTCACGAAACCCGACTTTGCCAAAAGTCGGCGACTTTTGAAAATGAACGATCCGTTTCGCTCAACCCTATTCGTGACGCCACCTGTTGTACTGCTTAAAGGAGTCCACTGGGAATGATGGTACTGCAGCAGGGATGGTATGGCTTCCCACAGGTGAAGCTGAATCCCCAGGGCTCCCAGTGTAATAGGCAAAGATGGTGTGGTGCCAGAAAGAATCAGAAGACACAAGGTTCCAGTCTCTTTACCTTTTACTGGTGGTTTTCGGCCACAGTCCAAGGTACCGGTAACAGGTGATGGTGAGGTCCGGTCGTTCTGGAAGCGATTATGGATCCCCCATTCAGGTGAGGTTGGAATCCTTCCTCCCTGCGCAAGGTGAGTCCCTTGCTGCCTATGGCTCCACACAAAGTCCTCTCTCTCTGTCCTAAGACAGTACCCGCATGGCAGGCAACGCAAGCCTTTTAACAGGTGTCTCTAATTATGACTCCGGGCTCTATATGTTGCTGTGCCTTCGGGTGTGGGTGCGGACAGATTATCTGAAATCTTCTGCCCTCTGGTTTCTGTTCTGGGGCATAAAGTCCCACACAGTCTCGGACTCCCAGAGGAATGTTCCTACGCTTCCGAGTGGAGAGAGCTCAATCGCAGCTCCCCTCCAGCTCTTTACTTCTCCTATGTTTCTTCTCCTCTCGCACGTCCTACAGACACAACTCCACTCTGGTCAGGAGCTGCAGCACTACATGGCTGCATGTCTCCAGCTCTCCTGCTCACTCCACTTTCCTCCAATAGACTGTCTCCTACCGACTACTCTAACTCCTCCTCCAAGCCAGAACATATATCTAGGGAAGCTCCCCTGAAACCCGATTCAGAGCTCCCCCTTCTGGCCTGGAATCAGAACATGTTGCATGTATGTGCTACATGTTAAAGGGATCCTCCTCGTTTCCAGGCATGGCATCACCCTCCCCGACAGGAAGGCAACACCACTGTAACAACTGGCTTCCTGGGGTGTTACACTGTATGAGCGAGTAAATAAAAGCAGCATATTGGTCAGACCACAGGGGGCCCTAGAGGTGAGGGGGCCCATTTCCAAAGAGGGGCTATATACTGTTGTTGCACAGGGTTGTTCTTCTGCCTGTGGCCCCCACTGAGTTTATGTGCATTGGAAAGTCAGTTGAGATGGCTGTCGGCCGAGTGATTGGTCGATGCATAGTTTGGCCAACAGCCTTCTAATGTTTTGTGGCCACCCTTAGGAGGTCTTAAGGAGCATTTTGTAGTGCCAGGTTATAATAAAGGTACTAAGAGAGAACATAAATGCACAAAAGCTGTGTATCTCAAGCATACTCAAGATATGGTTTTCATGATTGTCTTCCTTTCTGAGCTTTTCACTAATAACTCTGGTTGCGTCATTTATGCTATGCCATGCTAAAACAAATTATCTGACATTTGACATTAGGTTGTGTAACTTGGATTTAGATTTTTTTCTGTAATGCCTTAGTGTATATATAGATATATTAATTGTAAGGCTGCAGTAGCATCGTACACAGTGAAAAGACAGTGACCCACAAAGTTCAAACACAAAGTCTCTTAAATGTGTTTCCTCACAGCATTAAAGTCCAATTCACACACAAATGCATATAACTTCAGTGTTTATTATCAGTGTTCAGTTCACACCAGTTCATAGCAATACATATGATATGGCTTTAGATTTACAGTACCTAAACAGGCCAGACTTCCCTTGTCTAGTTTCCCTGGGTGACCGCACACCATATTACAGTGTCCATATACACAGCCTCATATGTTGCAGACACTACACATGCCAGCCCCCTCCGACTAGTTCCCGTGGGTGTCCTGCATCACTGTATCACAGTCTCTTACAGTCTCTTTACTCAAACAGCCGTACACAGCCCAGGATGTCATCCGGATAGCAGCCAGGCACCAAATCCACCTATTTGCAATCGTTACACATGCTAGTCCTCTTTCGGGCACAGGACATCCACCTCCAGGCCCAGGACTTTCCACATCCGACTCCTTCGGGCACAGGACATGAACCCCTGGGCACAGGACTGTCCACAACCGAGACTACTACCATGGATGACTTGCATCGCTGTATACGCTGCGGGTGCCAGGCTATTCAGCTGCCCTGGGTGCTGGCTCCGCTGGCCTGTGCCTCCATGCACTCAGCCAGCGCTCTGCAGGCCTCTGCTCTGCACACCAGCACACACCAGACTGAGGACGGGGTCACACTAGAGAGAAATATGGACGAGGGAGAGGCGCAAAAACAACGCATTGCACACGAACCAATGTTTCTCTATGGGGCAGCTTCCATCAGCCGTATATTTCTCGGCCTATTTTACGAGCTGAGAAAAATGCAGCATGCTGCGATTGTCAGCGTATTCCCATAAAAATACGCCAATGAAAGTCTATGGGGCGAGAAAAATATGGATTACACACAGACCACACATCTGCCTTGCGAGAAATACGCACCTGTGTTCTATAGAAAAGTCGGCAATTCAGTGCCGTGTACAGTAAAATTACACTGACAGGTTAGAATAGAATAGATAAAATAAATGTCTACACATAGAATAGGTATATATATATATATATATATATATATATATATATATATATATATACAGTGGGGCAAAAAAGTATTTAGTCAGTCAGCAATAGTGCAAGTTCCACCACTTAAAAAGATGAGAGGCGTCTGTAATTTACATCATAGGTAGACCTCAACTATGGGAGACAAACTGAGAAAAAAAAATCCAGAAAATCACATTGTCTGTTTTTTTATCATTTTATTTGCATATTATGGTGGAAAATAAGTATTTGGTCAGAAACAAAATTTCATCTCAATACTTTGTAATATATCCTTTGTTGGCAATGACAGAGGTCAAACGTTTTCTGTAAGTCTTCACAAGGTTGCCACACACTGTTGTTGGTATGTTGGCCCATTCCTCCATGCAGATCTCCTCTAGAGCAGTGATGTTTTTGGCTTTTCGCTTGGCAACACGGACTTTCAACTCCCTCCAAAGGTTTTCTATAGGGTTGAGATCTGGAGACTGGCTAGGCCACTCCAGGACCTTGAAATGCTTCTTACGAAGCCACTCCTTCGTTGCCCTGGCGGTGTGCTTTGGATCATTGTCATGTTGAAAGACCCAGCCACGTTTCATCTTCAATGCCCTTGCTGATGGAAGGAGGTTTGCACTCAAAATCTCACGATACATGGCCCCATTCATTCTTTCATGTACCCGGATCAGTCATCCTGGCCCCTTTGCAGAGAAACAGCCCCAAAGCATGATGTTTCCACCACCATGCTTTACAGTAGGTATGGTGTTTGATGGATGCAACTCAGTATTCTTTTTCCTCCAAACACGACAAGTTGTGTTTCTACCAAACAGTTCCAGTTTGGTTTCATCAGACCATAGGACATTCTCCCAAAACTCCTCTGGATCATCCAAATGCTCTCTAGCAAACTTCAGACGGGCCCGGACATGTACTGGCTTAAGCAGTGGGACACGTCTGGCACTGCAGGATCTGAGTCCATGGTGGCGTAGTGTGTTACTTATGGTAGGCCTTGTTACATTGGTCCCAGCTCTCTGCAGTTCATTCACTAGGTCCCCCCGCGTGGTTCTGGGATTTTTGCTCACCGTTCTTGTGATCATTCTGACCCCACGGGGTGGGATTTTGCGTGGAGCCCCAGATCGAGGGAGATTATCAGTGGTCTTGAATGTCTTCCATTTTCTAATTATTGCTCCCACTTTTGATTTCTTCACTCCAAGCTGGTTGGCTATTGCAGATTCAGTCTTCCCAGCCTGGTGCAGGGCTACAATTTTGTTTCTGGTGTCCTTTGACAGCTCTTTGGTCTTCACCATAGTGGAGTTTGGAGTCAGACTGTTTGAGGGTGTGCACAGGTGTCTTTTTATACTGATAACAAGTTTAAACAGGTGCCATTACTACAGGTAATGAGTGGAGGAAAGAGGAGACTCTTAAAGAAGAAGTTACAGGTCTGTGAGAGCCAGAAATCTTGATTGTTTGTTTCTGACCAAATACTTATTTTCCACCATAATATGCAAAGAAAATGATAAAAAAACAGACAATGTGATTTTCTGGATTTTTTTTTTTCTCAGTTTGTCTCCCATAGTTGAGGTCTACCTATGATGTAAATTACAGACGCCTCTCATCTTTTTAAGTGGTGGAACTTGCACTATTGCTGACTGACTAAATACTTTTTTGCCCCACTGTATATGTCATTGACACACATATACGGTATATATATATTTATATTTAATACATAGCATAAAAGCCGGTAATTCAATTGCCGGCTTTTGCTAACTCCTTACCAAACCCGACAGGATATGAGACATGGTTTACATGCAGTAAACCATTTATATCCACTATATTTTTACATATTCCTCACTAATAATGTTAGTAGTGTGTGTGTACAAAATTTGGGAGCTCTAGGTGTTAAAATACAGGGTTAAATCACGTAAAAATCTGGCGTGGACTCTCGCGCAATTTTCTCCGCCAGAGTGGGAAAGCCAGTGACTGAGGGGAGATATTAATAGCCTAGAGAGGGACCCCTGGCTAAAAACATCTGCCCCCAGCCACCCCAGAAAAGGCACATCTGTATGATGCGCCTATTCAGGCACTTAGCCTCTCTCTTCCCACTCCCCTGTAGCGGTGGGATATGGGGTAGTAAGGGGTTAATGCCACCTTGCTATTGTAAGGTGACATTAAGCCTGGTTAGGCTAGTTTCACATTTGCGTTCGAATCCGCAGCGTTTAATCCGCATCCGCAAGGCAGGAAAAAACGCATAGAAACACATACAAACGCAACGTTTTTTAGACGCATGCAGGAACGCATGCGGTTAATAAAATGTCGCGTTTTCACGCTTTTCCATGCGTTTTATCATGCGTTTGCGCTTTTTGTATGCATGGTGGAAAATTTACAGGAGAAAAATCTAGATAACCAGACACCGCCAATGGGACTACAGATGGCGTGTATTATGGGATCTCTATATATAGACCCTAGGACTGCTGAAATCTTAACAGTGTGCTACTGTATCCTGTGTCATGATGGATCTTCGCATGGAGAGCTTTTATTTCAACCTGGATTTAAGCATCAAGCTGTTTTTTGCCTGTGCATTTGCTTGGGAGCAACACAGGAATCGCGAAAGATGGAGGACACGGCGTAGGCGTTTTTGGCGACACCCCATTATCGAACTACGTGAGAGCCGTGGAGCCTATCACACGCGGTATGGTGAGCTTAATGCCAACCCGGACAAATTCCCGGAATATACAAGGATGTCGCAAGACTCTTTCTGGGATTTGCTTGCTCGTGTCCAAGGAGCCATCCGGAAACAGGACACCCAGCTCCGTAGAGCGATTCCACCAGAGGAACGTCTGCTGGTTACATTAAGGTACGTAACAATTCTAAACAAATGCCAGTGCTAATTTTGGGTGTTCTGACATGTATTCTTTGTATTTTCCTTTATGTATTTAGCAGAACAACACCATAAATAGAATTGATTGTAATTTTTTTTTAAATTTATTTTCTTCCAGATTTCTGGCAACCGGAGAGAGTTTATCATCCCTCCACTTCCAATACCGGCTTGGAATTTCCACCCTGTCCGGAATAGTTGTGGACACCTGCCAGGCTTTGTGGAATGTTCTCCGGGATGAGTTTATACCCCTACCCACCGCGGACATGTGGATTGAAATAGCTGAAAAATTCTGGAGTGTGTGTGATTTCCCCAACTGTTTGGGAGCGGTGGATGGAATGCACATCCGCATTATCAAACCAGCCAGAACAGAATCGGAGTACTTCAACTATAAAAAATATTTTTCTGTTGTGCTCATGGCAATAGCAGATGCGGACTGTCGCTTCATCGCCGTGGACATTGGAGCTTTTGCCCGTGGCAACGATTCCCAGACTTTCAAGAACTCGGATATGGGGCGCCGTGTGTATGGCAAAAATTTAAATTTTCCACGGCCACGACCTCTCCCCAACACTCAAGGTCCACCGATGTCATTTGTTATGGTTGGGATGAGGCCTTTCAGATGTGTGAAAACCTACTGAAGCCATATTCCAGTCGGGACTTGAACCACACTAAAAAGATCTTTAACTACAGACTGACCAGGGCCCGAAGAACAGTAGAGTGTACCTTTGGGATTCTAGTCTCAAAATGGTGCATTCTTGCAACAGCCATTAATCTAAAAATGGAGAGAGTCGACGAGGTGGTCAAAGCCTGTGTGGTTCTCCACAATTACATAATGGCTAAGGAGCGACCCAACATTGAACTGGATGAAACAGTTGGAAACCCATTGCCAGATTACCAGCATCACCCGCTGAAGTTGGCCACACGTGGGACCAATTTGCTGCCTTTTTTGATTCAGATATTTGACGTGTGTCATGGCAGGACAATGTTGTGTAAATGTCCTGTTGGAATTTGGTCTGTACCAGTTATTTTTTTAAATGTTACTAATATTTGTTGTTAACCCCGTCATGACCCAGCCTATTTTGGCCTTAATGACCTTGCCGTTTTTTGCAATTCTGACCAGTGTCCCTTTATGAGGTAATAACTCAGGAACGCTTCAACGGATCCTAGCGATTCTGAGATTGTTTTTTCGTGACATATTGAGCTTCATGTTAGTGGTAAATTTAGGTCGATAATTTCTGAGTTTATTTGTGAAAAAAACGGATATTTGGCGAAAATTTTGAAAATTTCGCAATTTTCACATTTTGAATTTTTATTCTGTTAAACCAGAGAGTTATGTGACACAAAATAGTTAATAAATAACGTTTCCCACATGTCTACTTTACATCAGCACAATTTTGGAAACAAATTTTTTTGTTGCTAGGAAGTTATAAGGGTTAAAATTTGACCAGTGATTTCCCATTTTTACAACAAAATTTACAAAACCATTTTTTTTAGGGACCACCTCACATTTGAAGTCAGTTTGAGGGTTCTATATGGCTGAAAATACCCAAAAGTGACACCATTCTAAAAACTGCACCCCTCAAGGTGCTCAAAACCACATTCAAGAAGTTTATTAACCCTTCAGGTGTTTCACAGCAGCAGAAGCAACATGGAAGGAAAAAATGAACATTTAACTTTTTAGTCACAAAAATGATCTTTTAGCAACAATTTTTTTATTTTCCCAAGGGTAAAAGGAGAAACTGGACCATGAACGATGTTGTCCAATTTGTCCTGAGTACGCTGATACCTCATATGTGGGGGTAAACCACTGTTTGGGCATACGGCAGGGCTTGGAAGGAAAGGAGCGCCATTTGACTTTTTGAATGAAAAATTGGCTCCAATCTTTAGCGGACACCATGTCGCGTTTGGAGAGCCCCCGTGTGCCTAAACATTGGAGCTCCCCCACAAGTGACCGCATTTTGGAAACTAGACCCCCCAAGGAACTTATCTAGAAGCATAGTGAGCACTTTAAACCCCCAGGTGCTTCACAAATTGATCCGTAAAAATGAAACAGTACTTTTTTTTCACAAAAAAATTATTTTAGCCTCAATTTTTTCATTTTCACATGGGCAACAGGATAAAATAGATCATAAAATTTGTTGGACAATTTCTCCTGAGTACACTGATACCTCACATGTGGGGGTAAACCACTGTTTGGGCACATGGTAAGGCTCAGAAGGGAAGGAGCGCCATTTGACTTTTTGAATGAAAAATTATCTCCATCGCTAGCAGAGACCATGTCACGTTTGGAGAGCCCCTGTGTGCCTAAACATTGGAGCGCTCCCACAAGTGACCCCATTTTGGAAACTAGACCCCCCAAGGAACTTATCTAGAAGCATAGTGAGCACTTTAAACTCTCAGGTGCTTCACAAATTGATCCGTAAAAATGAAAAAGTACTTTTTTTTCACACAAAATTTCTTTTAGCCTCAATTTTTTCATTTTCACATGGGCAACAGGATAAAATGGATCCTAAAATTTGTTGGGCAATTTCTGCTGAGTACGTTGATACCTCATATGTGGGGGTAAACCACTGTTTGGGTGCACGACAAGGCTCGGAAGGGGAGGCGTGCCATTTGACTTTTTGAATGGAAAATTAGCTCCAATCGTTAGCGGACACCATGTCGCGTTTGGAGAGCCCCTGTGTGCTTAAACATTGGAGCTCCCCTACAAGTGACCCCATTTTGGAAACTAGACCCCCCAAGGAACTTATCTAGATGCATAGTGAGCACTTATAACCCCCAGGTGCTTCACAGAAGTTTATAACGCAGAGCCGTGAAAATAAAAAATAATTTTTCTTTCCTCAAAAATGATTTTTAGCCCAGGATTTTTTAATTTTCCAAGGGTAATAGGAGAAATTGGACCGCAAATGTTGTTGTCCAGTTTGTCCTGAGTACGATGATACCCCATATGTGGGGGTAAACCACTGTTTGGGCACACGGCAGGGCTCGGAAGGGAAGGCACGCCATTTGGCTTTTTGAATGGAAAATTAGCTCCAATCATTAGCGGACACCATGTCACGTTTGGAGAGCCCCTGTGTGCCTAAACATTGGAGCTCCCGCACAAGTGACCCCATTTTGGAAACTAGACCTCCCAAGGAACTAATCTAGATGTGTGGTGAGCACTTTGAACCCCCAAGTGCTTCGCAGAAGTTTATAACGCAGAGCCGTGAAAATAATAAATGTGTTTCCTTTCCTCAAAAATATTTTTTTAGCCCAGAATTTTTTATTTTTGCAAGGGTAACAGGAGAAATTGGACCCCAAAAGTTGTTGTCCAGTTTCTCCTGAGTACGCTGATACCCCATATGTGGGGGTAAACCACTGTTTGGGCACATGCCGGGGCTCGGAAGGGAAGTAGTGACGTTTTGGAATGCAGACTTTGATGGAATGGTCTGCGGGCGTCACGTTGCATTTGCAGAGCCCCTGATGTGCCTAAACAGTAGAAACACCCCACAAGTGACCCCATTTTGGAAACTAGACCCCCCAAGGAACTTATCTAGATGTGTGATGAGCACGTTCAACCCCCAAGTGCTTCACAGAAGTTTACAACGCAGAGCCGTGAAAATAAAAAATAATTTTTCTTTCCTCAAAAAAGATGTTTTAGCAAGCAATTTTTTATTTTCACAAGGGTAACAGGAGAAATTGGGCCCCAATGTTTGTTGCCCAGTTTATTGTGAGTACAGTGATACCCCATATGTGGGGGTAAACCACTGTTTGGGTGCACGTCAGGGCTCGGAAGGGAAGTAGTGACATTTGAAATGCAGACTTTGATGGAATGGTCTGCGGGCGTCACGTTGCATTTGCAGAGCCCCTGATGTGCCTAAACAGTAGAAACACCCCACAAGTGACCCCATTTTAGAAACTAGACCCCCCAAGGAACTTATCTAGATGTGTGATGAGCACGTTCAACCCCCAAGTGCTTCACAGAAGTTTACAACGCAGAGCCGTGAAAATAAAAAATCATTCTTCTTTCCTCAAAAATTATGTCTTAGCAAGTAATTTTTTATTTTTGCAAGGGTAACAGGAGAAATTGGACCCTAACAGTTGTTGCCCAGTTTGTCCTGAGTACGCTGGTACCCCAAATGTGGGGGTAAACCACTGTTTGGGCACACGTCGGGGCTTGGAAGGGAGGGAGCACCATTTGACTTTTTGAATGCAAGATTGGCTGGAATCAATGGTGGCGCCATGTTGCGTTTGGAGACCCCTGATGTGCCTAAACAGTGGAAACCCCTCATTTCTAACTTCAACACTAACCCCAACACACCCCTAATCCTAATCCCAACTGTAGCCATAACCCTAATCCCAACCCTAACCCCAACACACCCCTAACCACAACCCTAACCCCAACACACCCGTAACCCTAATTCCAACCCTAATCCTAACCCTAATCCCAACCCTAACCCTAATCCCAACCCTAACCACAACTGTAACCCCAACACACCCCTAACCCTATCCGTAACCCTAACCACAAGCCTAATCTTAACCCTATTTCCAACCCTAGCCCTAATTCCAACCCTAACCCTAAGGGTATGTGCCCACGTAGCGGATTCGTGTGAGATTTTTCCGCACGACTTTTGAAAAATCTGCAAGTAAAAGGCACTGCGTTTTACCTGCAGATTTACAGCAGATTTCCAGTGTTTTTTTGTGCGGATTTCACCTGCGGATTCCTATTGAGGAACAGGTGTAAAACGCTGCGGAATCCGCACAAAGAATTGACATGCTGTGGAAAATACAACGCAGCGTTTCTGCATGGAATTTTCCGCACCATGGGCACAGCGGATTTGGTTTTCCAAAGGTGTACACGGTACTGTAAACCTGATGGAAAACTGCTACGAATTTGCAGCGGCCAATCCGCGGCCAATCCGCTGCGGATCCGCGGCCAATCCACTGCGGATCCGCGGCCAATCCGCTGCGGATCCGCGGCCAATCCGCTGCGGATCCGCGGCCAATCCGCTGCAGATACGCGGCCAATCCGCTGCGGATCCGCGGCCAATCCGCTGCGGATCCGCGGCCAATCCGCTGCGGATCCACATCCAATCCGCTGCGGATCCGCGGCCAATCCGCTGCGGATCCGCGGCCAATCCGCTGCGGATCCGCGGCCAATCCGCTGCGG
This sequence comes from Ranitomeya variabilis, assembly GCF_051348905.1. Taxonomy (NCBI): domain Eukaryota; kingdom Metazoa; phylum Chordata; class Amphibia; order Anura; family Dendrobatidae; genus Ranitomeya; species Ranitomeya variabilis. The sequence continues at coordinate 658,851,672 of NC_135234.1, forward strand.
ATCCGCATCCAATCCGCTGCGGATCCGCGGCCAATCCGCTGCGGATCCGCGGCCAATCCGCTGCGGATCCGCGGCCAATCCGCTGCGGATCCGCGGCCAATCCGCTGCGGATCCGCGGCCAATCCGCTGCGGATCCGCATCCAATCCGCTGCGGATCCGCGGCCAATCCGCTGCGGATCCGCGGCCAATCCGCTGCGGATCCGCGGCCAATCCGCTGCGGATCCGCGGCCAATCCGCTGCGGATCCGCATCCAATCCGCTGCGGATCCGCGGCCAATCCGCTGCGGATCCGCGGCCAATCCGCTGCGGATCCGCAGCCAAATCCGCACATGCCATAACCCTACCCCTAACCCTAACCCTACCCCTAACCCTAACCCTACCCGTAACCCTAACCCTAGTTCTAACCCTAACCCTAGTTCTAACCCTAACCCTAGTGGAAAAAAAAATATATATATTTTCTTTATTTTATTATTATCCCTATCTATGGGGGTGATAAAGGGGGGGGTTTATTTATTATTTTTTTTATTTTGATCGCTGTGGTAGAACCTACCACAGCGATCAAAATGTACCTGTAAGGAATCTGCCGGCGGGCGTACTGAGCATGCGCCCGCCATTTTGGAAGATGGCGGCGCCCAGCGAGGAGACGGCCGGACACCGGGAGGATCGGTAAGTATGAAGGGGTGGGGGGGGGGTGGATCTGAGCACAGGGGGGGTGATCGGAGCACAGGGGGGAGCAGACAGCAGGACGGGGGAGCGGACAGCAGGACGGGGGAGCGGGCAGGAGCTCGGGGCAGCGCAGCACAGGACGGAGGGGACCGGACCCCATAACGGAGGACTGGGGGGGCGATCGGTGGGGTGGGGGGGGCTCACATCAGTATTTCCAGCCATGGCCGATGATATTGCAGCATCGGCCATGGCTGGATTGTAATATTTCACCTGTTTTTTAGGTGAAATATTACAAATCGCTCTGATTGGCAGTTTCACTTTCAACAGCCAATCAGAGCGATCGTAGCCACGGGAGGGTGTAGCCACCCCCCCTGGGCTGAAGCACCACTCCCCCTGTCTCTGCAGATCGGGTGAGATTGGAGTTAACCCTTTCACCCGATCTGCAGGAGCGCGATCATTCCATGACGCATACGCTGCGTCATAGGTCGCATTGGCACCGACTTTCATGACGCAGCGTATGCGTCAAAGGTCGTGAAGGGGTTAATAAACTTTTTTTTTTGGTATCTTGACCGTGTCTCCTATGTATTTCCTCTACCAACCAAGGCTGCTGTCACACTAGCAGTATTTGGTCAGTATTTTATATCAGTATTTGTAAGCCAAAACCAGGAGTGGGTGATAAATGCAGAAGTGGTGCATATGTTTATATTATACTTTTCCTCTAATTGTTCCACTCCTGGTTTTGGCTTACAAATACTGATGTAAAATACTGACCACATACTGCTAGTGTGACGGCAGCCAGGTTGTTAGTGGTAAGGTTGTTAACGTCATTGCGTCCTGATTCTGTTCTGTTGACCTCATTGCGTCTTGATTCTGTTCTGCAGTATCTATTGGACGCAGACTGAAGAGACGATGGCTGTTTAATACAAAACAGATCTATACTCATCAAGTCAGGTATCAGAAATAATGAATTCATGATGCACATATAACATTCACTATTTCTGACACATGTCCAGGTGAGCATAGATATGCCTTGTATGACCGCCATCGTCCCTTCACTTTGTGTGAAATAGATTACGTACACAGAAGAGAAAATGGAGGTTATACAAGGCAGTTCTCTACACACCGGTTCAGGAATCCTAACTAATTAGTTTTTGGACACATGACCTGTTGAGTATAGTTCTGCATTGTATTGCCACCATTTTCTCTTCAGTCTTCAACACTAGTCACAGACTAAGCAGAACGAAGAGATTATGGAGAAAATACAAGTATAAATTTTTTGTCCCACCTCATATCTCTATACTACAGACACACAAAGCTGCAGTGTTGTACTTGTTAACTACTGGAGCTATGATGTGGCCAAAAAATAAAGTGTGCGGTGCAGTGTTTTATTTGGCGCACGGTGTGTGTTGCCGGAGGCTAAATACACAATTAACCACAAATAATTGGGGGCAAAAAACAATAGTATTTATTTTATTACAAACAAAATCTTTATTTAACCGTGCCTTGTTGGGGTAGAGTGATGGAAATGGGGGGTGTGTAGCTGTGAGGCCTGGCTAAGTGTGGACGACGCAGGGGTGGCATGAGAAGGGGCAATTAAACTAGTGGGGTCTGGTAGTTCGGGGATGGGGCTTGACACATGAGATACCTGAGATGCACTGGAAGGGTGAGACAAACCTGACATTACAGACACACTGCGAGGTGTGGGGGAAGGAATACTGATAGTACGCATTTTTTAATTTTTTTTCCCTTTCTGGGATCGACGTGTTCTGGGAAGCCTCGGTGGGCTCATTTGTCGCAGTATGGTCGTGGTGGGTGACCTGTCAGGGTCCGGCTGCACTGTGCTTGTAGAGCATGCAGCCATGCCAGAGTCCATAGTGCTCTTAGAGCGTGGAGCCATGGCAGAGTCCATAGTGCTCGTAGAGCGTGCAGCCATGCCAGAGTCCATAGTGCTCGTAGAGCATGCAGCCATGCCAGAGTCCATAGTGCTCGTAGAGCGGAAGGCCATGCCAGGGTCCATTGTGCTCATAAAGTGGGCAGCCATATCAGAGTCCATAGTGCTCGTAGAGCGGAAGGCCATGCCAGGGTCCATTGTGCTCGTAGAGCGGAAGGCCAAGCCTGGGTCCTGCTGCATCGTGGTGGTGGTAGAGCGGAAGGCCATGCCTGGGTCCTGCTGCATCGTGGTGGTGGTGGAGCGGAAGGCCATGCCAGGGTCCTGCTGCTGCATGGTGGCGGCAGTGGAGGAAGTCCAAGCAGGAGCAGCAGTTGTCATGGTGGTGGCGGTGGGCTGTCCAACAGCACTCGGCATGGTGGTGGTGCTGTAGTGGTGTCCGGCAGTGCTAGGAATGGAGGTGGCCGTGCAGTGGTATGCAGCAGAGGTCCGCATTGAGGTAAAGCGTGACAGTGTAGGCACAGGTGGATATGCCACCACTGTCTGCTGAAAATACTGACTCTGCTGCATATCCTGCACGTAAGAAGCATTGCAGGCCTGCATGACACTAAGCTGGAGATCAGGAGTAAGGTGTTCCGACATGCCCTGCTCAATTTGGTTAAAAAAATGATGTGCTGGCCTCTGGAGGTCGGCTTTTTCTTGGTCAAGGCTTTTGGTGACCTCCTTGATACGTGTATTCATATGGCTAATGGCAGTATCCAGTCGGTCACCCAAAGCCTTGAGTCCATCGTGAAAAACCGCGCTCAAGTGCAAAAACTCGGGCATGAGTGACCTGTCCGATGCCCTCTGCCGCTGCCGGGAGGAGCCCCCAAAAAAAGGAGCAGAGGCAGAGGACTGGGAAAGGGGAACACCTGATGGACCAGCTTCCTGGTCTCCAGTTAGTGTGGCAGGCCCACTTGCTGCAGCGCTGCAGGATGGCTGGGACGGGTCCGTGGCTGTCTGACGAAGGACCGCTCCAGAACCTGGGTCAATAGTGCTGCTCCATGTGCTGTGAAAAAAGGAAAAAAAATTAATACCATAAACTAAAAAAACGCCAACTCCTATTGAATAGAAACATACAGATTATGGCAATACAACACAACCTAATATACAGGAAAAATACATTCCCTGGGCAAGGACCTATCTTAAAAATGCCAGAATGCGGTGGTATTTATACTTTCGGATCCTTGCTCCAGAACCACTGGGAACACGGCTCTCTTGACGCTGGTCCTTGTTGAAGCGGTCCTTCATCGAACACCAAAGTGTTTTGACTTTGAGCACTGGTGAAAAAACAAAAAATATTTGTTAGACAATGGACTTTTGGCCGTGCTCACACAACTGTGTGTGATGACAAACTCTCAAATTTTGCACACACACACTACTAACATTATTAGTGAGGAATATGTAAAAATATAACGGATATGAAATGGTTTACTGTATGTAAACCATGTCTTATATCCTGTCAGGTTTGGTAAGGAGTTAGCGAAAGCCGACAATTGAATTACAGGCTTTGATGCTATCTAGCTCTGTATTAAATATATATATAATATATATACTATATATATGTTTTCACGAATATTTGAGCCCATGGATCCATTATATGTCCATTTTGCAAGGTTGCGAGAAAAAAACATTTTACGGATGCCATATGGAGGTTTACATGCGCAAAATACGCAGCCACACCTTGCCTACGGATGACATACGGATCACTGTTCAGGGAACATTTCTGCATATTTGGTTCATAAGAAACGGACCGTATTTTTATGCATTATGTCTGACCCCGGCCTGATACTGACTTGCACCTGACACCCCCATACCTCTTACTGCAGGGCTTTTAACACACACACAAACCTGTGGACTTCAGCCACATGGAAAACCCGGATCGGAAATCCGTGACTCCCATGCACACCTATGGACTTCATCCGTCTGCATGCACATTCTGGGGAGAAGACACAACGACCCCTACCTGTGACATGAGTCACTGCCTCACATACTATTTATTTGGTTTATTATTTGGCCAAAACTGTTTACCGAAAATTGTTATGTCCTCGGCCATGCACAACCAATCTCTTATTGAAAAAAAAGGAGTTATTCTTGTTGTCTTTGTCATGTACGAACTGTATAAGTTCACAAATTATGTAGAGTTCTTCCCGCAAAATTAAGCCCTCACACAATTCTTTCAACGGAAAAATTAAAATTTTAGGGATTGTGGAATGCGACTCCACAAAAATATTTATTTTTTTCTTCAAAACTCTTTTTTATTCTGCACAAATCGTTAACATTATAAATCTGTATAAACTTGTTTTCACAATAATTTGTATCATATTAGATTATTTAGACTGCTTAGTGAATGCTATAAACCCCAAAAAAAGGTAAAATGGCAAGATGTAGAGTGAGAGCACACGCTATCAGCAATAAAAGACCCGAATAAGACCAAAGAACATGGTAAAGAAATGCATCTTTATTGAAAAACAAAAGATTAAAAGAAAAGTGTGCACAACAAAATAACAGGGAGATAGCTGGTATTGTAGTATCGGAAGTGTACATATAAGGCATATGGAATATCAATATATATATAGACAGGATTTAGAGCCAGATCGGAACTTTGCAAATCTTCTAATTCCTGATGCCTCATCTGATTAATTGGTCTCCATGACATGAGTCACCAGGGATGCCACAGGCAGCATAAGCTTCTTAGTGCACTGGTCCAGGGGTCACAGACTTCTGACATGGCCGATTGACCAGAGTTCTGCAAATTGTTTTTGCGCCACTCTATGATGAGGGCTGAGAAGACCCATTTGAATGAATACTATGGCAGCACCCCAACAAAAAAGTGGATATGTAGAGCACTTGGTACTTCACCACCACATCTGATATGAGTTTCATTCAAGGTGCTTTCTTCAGGCTGCCGTCACACTAAGGCTGGGTGTCCACGTTCAGGATGGCCGGGGGTATCGCCGGAGCGGCGAAGCCGCTCGGCGCTAAGCCCCACCCCCTTCTGGGACGCGATGATGCCGGATGTGTTAACTGTACACATCCGGGATCATCGCACCCCTCCCATAGGGCCCTGTGTTATGCCTTGCGGGGACGCTGCGTCCCCGCAAGGTGAACGGACATGCTGCGATCTGAAAAGACGCGCAGCATGTCCGGAGTCGCAGGCCCGCCGCGTGCGGGTTTCCACGCATTTCAAAAAATCCCCTCCACTATGCTGGAACATCTGGACGCTGCGTGTTTGACGCTGCAGCTCTGCGCAGCGTCAAACAAGCAGCGTTTACTGACCGTGGACACACACCCTATCAGTATTTGGTCAGTATTTTACATCAGTATTTGTAAGCCAAAACCAGGAGTGGGTGATAAATGCAGAAGTGGTGCATATGTTTCTATTATACTTTTCCTCTATTTGTTCCACTCCTGGTTTTGGCTTACAAATACTGATGTAAAATACTGACCAAATACTGCTAGTGTGACGGCAGCCTCAGGGGGCTGAAGTACGGCTGGTCAATAAGGTGTTAAAATCAATACTACCAAAAAAATCAAACAATGGTTATATTTTACATTAGGTGAATGTACTGCTACAAACGCTAAAAGAAAACTATTGTTACTTAGTATTAAGAATAATGTTTTTAGATAATTCACAGATTACAAAATCAGAGACGGGACTGTTGGATTGTATGAAAATATCTTTCTAATGTCGTGGTATCTGTCTGTGCTACAGCATGTACAGAGACAACTATGGTACAGGTAATATATACATGTGTGTCATGCATTATAGCGCTTATGGTTTATAAACTATGTAATATTGTTCTGTATGCTATCTGGACTTCTAGGAGTTTATGGAAGCACAACGTCCCTTGTAAGCCCGTGTAAAATCGCTATAACTATAACTTCACCAAGGATAAAATATTGGCAAGTGACCTTGTGGCTATCACAAAATGTTTGACACTGTAGCTTGTGACCTTTTTGTCCCTAAGGGCCCCTTTCCACTTGCGAGAGAAAAAACGGTCCGATTAATGGACCGAAAAAACGGAGGAAAATCATGCAAGTGTCATGCAAGTGTCATGCGATTTTTTTATCGCAACATCCGTATGACATCCGTATTGCTGTCCGATTTTTACGCACCGGTGTCCTTTGAAAAGCCGGTAATTCAGTGCGGTGTACAGTAAAATCACACTGACAGGTTAGAATAGAATAGATATATACACATAGAATGTGTATATATACATACAGTATATATATATGTCAGTGAGACACCTATATATGTATATTTATATTTAATGCAGCACTAGATAACATTGATCCGAGTGCAATCCGATTTTTTATCAGATTGCACTCGTCCGTTTTCCTCGCAAGTGGAAAGGGGCCCTTAGAAAGGCATTGAATGGTTGTGATTTTAACATAATTTTTCAATGAATTGCTGCCTATGTTGCATTACAATGGAGTTGTAACATTATTAAACCTGTCCAAAGTACAGATCAGTTCTGTAATGTTATCAAATGATTCTGCAATAAAATACAATATTGCATAATGGTAAACAGGAAAAGAAGTAACAACAAAATCTGAGAACCAATGAGAATGCTAGTAAGGTCATAGAACACACACATTACTAAGATGAAGATCTTAGGAGTGTCAAAATGTGGACATGCCAGACACTCTCAAAATATATACTTGATAGACAGTGTATCACAGCACAAGGGGTAGAATACATCAGGAATAAAAAAAATTGAAAATTCTTATATAAAGTGCAAAATGCAAACATAGATATCTTCCTGGTTATGTTCAATCCCATTAATTGGGCACATTAATTACCACTGTTCAGTACTGGTCAGCCACGTCATAGATCCCTTGACGCACGTTTCACGTTAGCTTCCTCTGAAGGATTTACAGAAAACTGAGCTGGCTGTCACAGGTCCTTACGTTTGAGAGTGTCTGGCATGTCCACATTTTGACACTCCTTTTCACATGAGTTTATGTGCTAAATGTAAGATTTTTATGAGGTAAGGATTTTAAGCACGGCATGTCTTTACTAGCAGTCCAAATTATTGGTATACACACTAGGTGGCAATATACTACCTGGTTTGGAGTGCAAAGAAAATGATAATGCAAAATTACTCCTAGTGTTTGTAAGGATACTGAAAATCTTTTGATATGACCATGTCTGTTTTAATTCCTTGATGACAATTCAATATTGGTTTGCATGTAAATTCCCTTTTTCACATTATGCATTTTTTTTTCCTCCTTTCTATGTTGCTAGCCTTGCTCTGGGCATAAAATATTGTACTTAATTCAGTTTTGAAATTCCCTTGTACCATAAATCTTTACAGTGGGTACGGAAAGTATTCAGATCCCTTTAAATTTTTCACTCTTTGTTTCATTGCAGCCATTTAGTAAATTCAAAAAAGTTCATTTTGTTTCTTATTAATGTACACTCTGCACCACATCTTGACTGAAAAAAAAACCCTGAAATGTAGAAATTTTTGCATATTTATTAAAAAAGAAAAACTGAAATATCATATGATCATAATAAGTATTCAGACCCTTTGCTCAGACACTCATATTTAAGTCACATGCTGTCCATGTCCTTGTGATCCTCCTTGAGATGTTCTACTCTTTCTTTGGAGTCCAGCTGTGTTTAATTAAACGATAGGACTTGATTTGGGAAGGCACACACCTGTCTATATAAGATCTCACAGCTCACAGTGCATGTCAGACCAAATGAGAATCATGAGGTCAAAGGAACTGGCCAATGAGCTCAGAGACAGAATTGTGGCAAGGCACAGATCTGACCAAGGTTACAACCAGGGCCGGACTGGGACTGAAATTCAGCCCTGGCATTTTTAAGAACACAGGCCCACATCTTGTAACTTCTGTAATCTTGCTCTCTAGATAGTTTAAAGGGAATCTGTCACCCCATTTTTGGCCTGTAAGCTGCGGTCACCACCATCAGGGGCTTATCTACAGCATTCTGTAATGCTGCAGATAAGCCCCCATGTAACCTGAAAGATAAGAAAAACAAGTTAAGGCCCCGTCACACATAGCGATTTACCAACGATCACGACCAGCGATACGACCTGGCCGTGATCGTTGGTAAGTCGCTGTGTGGTCTCTGGGGAGCTGTCACACAGACAGCTCTCTCCAGCGACCAACGATCAGGGGAACGACTTCGGCATCATTGAAACTGTCTTCAACGATGCCGAAGTCCCCCTGCAGCACCCGGGTAACCAGGGTAAACATCGGGTTACTAAGCGCAGGGCCGCGCTTAGTAACCCGATGTTTACCCTGGTTACCAAAAAAAACAAACAGTACATACTCACCATCTGATGTCCGTCAGGTCCCTTGCCATCTGCTTCCTGCTCTGACTGAGTGCCGCCGTACAGTGAGAGCAGAGCACAGCGATGACGTCACCGCTGTGCTGTGCTTTCACTTTACGGCCGGCAGTCAGTCAGAGCAGGAAGCAGACGGCGAGGGACCTGACGGACATCAGATGGTAAATATGTACTGTTTTTTTTTTTTTACATTTACGCTGGTAACCAGGGTAAACATCGGGTTACTAAGCGCGGCCCTGCGCTTAGTAACCCGATGTTTACCCTAGTTACCAGTGAAGACATCGCTGGATCGGTGTCACACACACCGATTCAGCGATGTCAGCGGGACCTCAACGACCAAAAAAAGGTCCAGGCCATTCCGACACGACCAGCGATCTCGCAGCAGGGGCCTGATCGCTGGTACGTGTCACACATAGCGAGATCGCTACTGAGGTCGCTGTTGCGTCACAAAACTTGTGACTCAGCAGTGATCTCGCTAGCGATCTCGCTATGTGTGACGGGGCCTTTAGATTAAACTCACACAGTGGTGGTCCCCATGCGGTCCGGTCCAATGGGTGTTGCGGTCTGGTCCGGCGACTCCTATCTTCATGCAATGACGTCCTCTTCTTTGCTTTCTGTTGCGGCTCCGGCGCAGGCGTACTTTATCTCCCTGTTGAGGGCAAAGCAAAGTACTGCAGTGTGCAGGCGCTGGGCCTCTCTGACCTTTCCCGACTCCTGCGTACTGCAGTACTTTGCTCTGCCCTCAATAGGGCAGGTATATCTGTGCTGTTCCATGTACGTTGTTATATTTTACTCTGCTGCCACCCAATGGCCTTTTTCAGCATGGCAGCTTGTTATTCATTAATTCTTGTGGGCATGTCTTTCACTTCCGGTTCAGGGGTCAAGTCTTCTCTTCCTCTGGCAGCCATTTCATTTTCAGTTTACATGCTGTTGTGAGAGGACATGCTTGAACCGGGCTTAGGAAGGCATCAGTCTTTCGACCTCTTGCTGCTCACACTTGCAGTCATACTTGGTGCTACATCTTACTGTAAGTTGTCTACACCTGCATTTCTGGAGAAAGTACTGTATTACCAGTTATACGCTGTATGTCTAGATTCACAAATAAAGAAGTCTGGTTTGCACAATCCCTGGCGTGCATCATCTCTCTGGATGCCAAACAGCATTGGTACTGTCTGCCTCATATCAAGGAAATACTGAAGGTACGATTCTCTCACAACCCTTATTAATCAAAGACACCTCGATTCGCCTCATGTGGGGACAGAGCAGTTGAAAGACTGCCTTGAAGCCCGGCCAGAATCATCCTTATATCCCTAGCCATGTGCCCACACTCTGCCTGCTCACATACTGCAGCCCTGCTCTGCTAAGAAATCTCCTGCAGCGTCACCTCAGACCGCATTGTGAATAAAGACTCTGTATATTATACCACATGCTGCAGATTGTCGTACTGCAGAACCCCACAATTCTCCAAAAACACCTTGGGAATCTTATCAGGGGGTCGCAACTAATGCCCAAAAAGAACCTTATGCAGTTCCCCAATGCTGAAACAGAGCAAATACAACCCGATACTGTCCATTATGAAGACCGGGAAGCATAGCCCGCTTCCGCAGCAGACCCAGATGCACGACCAGTACACTCCATCAAGCCAACATTAAAGGTCCTCGAGAATTACCATTCCACAAGGGATGAGTTCAATGACAACCTGGATGACCTATGGGAACGAGTTGCCTCCCTCATGTCAAGCGTCCAACGCCACAAAGATGATGCAGTGAGTTTACAGGACACTATAAGACAGCTAGACGCGGCCCACGGCAGATAGAAGAGACTGTCCGCAAAGTACGCAGCCTTCCTAAAAGACTCTAAAATCGACAAAGCCCTATCAAAGTTAAGCAAGGCAGATTCCACAGACAGAGAAAGGGACGCCGCCATGCAAGATGCCAAAGATAAAGCGGAGCTTCGTATCGCCCATCTGCAAGAAACTAGATCGCACAGGTCAGCCTCATCTAAACACTATGTTCGGACATACAAATCATCCTGCTCAAGAACTTCAGCCCTCAGCGACAGAATTATAGATGCCCATTAAAAACGCAGAGCGACCCAAACTAAAATGTTCATACACAGAAAAGAAAGCAAAAGCAGAGGCCCGAGCAAAGATTCTTGAAGCAGAGGCAAAAGCAGAAGCCAGAAAAGCAGAAGCAGAGGCCCGAGCAAAGATTCTTCAAGCAGAAGCAGAGGCAAAAGCAGAAGCCAGGAAAGCAGAAAGAGAGGCTTGAGGAAAGTTTCTTCAAACAGAAATGGAGGAAGAAATCACGCTAGCTGAAGTAAAAATACTCGAGCAAGCATTGAAGCAAAACCTCGACCCGATTTGCCTGCCACCACAGGAAGAAGACGACCCAGCTGTTCGTACCAGCGACTACATGCAGAAACAGATACCTGCAGCGCACACCTTCCCCAGCGACGTTCAACCCAACATTGCAGAAACGTCCAAGTCAGCCCAACCTATGGTGCCAGTATCGCCCACAGCCCCTACAGAGACCCAAGACCAATGTCGTGATGCACCCCCTCAGGAGCAGTCATCACTGCAAGACAACCACAAGGCACACTCCAGCCTGCCTCCACAGTTCAAGCAGCAGTCGTCAGAATTTCCAGAGGTTAAACCACAGCTCAGTGACATCTTTCTACCCGGGAACAATTCACCCTTCCACGCCACACAGCTTATACGCCCAAGGGGCACCACAAGCTAATACGGTAACAAGGAGTGAAGGATCAGACATGTCCGAGTTTGCCAGGTTCATGGTGAGCAGAGAGCTAATCAGCACTAGCCTCTCAAAATTCGACGACCATGCAGAGAACTACAGAGCCTGGAAAACAACCTTCAAGGCCACCATTGCTGATCTCAACCTATCCAGGGAGCAGGAGCTCGACCTCATGGTAAAAGGGTTGGGTCCTGAATCCACAAATCGTATTAAGAGTCTTAGGACTGTCTATGTGGGGCAAGCTGAAGCAGGTCTCGCAGCTGCCTGGCTGAGCCTCGAAAGAACCTACGGCAGCGCTGAAGCCATAGAAAAGTCCCTATTCAAGAGACTGCAGAATGTTCCAAGGATCAACCTTAAGGAAGCCCACAAGCTTCTGGACTTAAGTGACCTGCTTATGGAGCTGGAACTTGCTAAAAGAGACCCTCGTCTGTCTGGACACTTCCCATGGGGTGAACCCAATGATCTCAAAGCTGCCACATAGTCTGCAAGAGAAGTGGGCAGTGTGCATCTCCAGGTATAAAAGGTCACATGACGTCACCTTTCCTCCGTTCATTCAGTTCTGCAAGTTCATTGACAAACAAGCCCAAATGAGGAACGACCCGAGCCTCGACTTCCTGGAGTCCAACACTGCAGCTCCAGCAACACCTTCATCAAGGTATGAAAGCGTCACACATAGACGCAAGGACTCGAGGAACAGTCTAAGCATCAGAAAGACTAACCTGCCATCACCTGTAGTACCTGCCGATAAGCAGTACACTATTCCGTCGAGGGATAAGTCTTTCAATCGTGAGTGTCCCATTCGCAATAGACCACACTCACTGAACAAATGTAGAGGCTTCAGGTCGAAAACCATGCAGGAGCGCAAGAAAATCCTCAGCGAACTTGGGGTATGTTTCAAGTGCTGCGCTTCATCAGAACACATGGCCAAGGACTGTAAATCTGCCATTAAGTGTGAAGAGTGTCACAGCGACAGACACCCATCAGCCTTGCACCCAGCCTCAGCCACCAGCGATCTAGCAGTCGCAGTTACCTCTAGTCCCGCTACAAGCCATGGCGGGGAGCCACAGAATCATGCCAAGTCCACCACAGCTGTTTCCTGCTCATGCTCAGAGGTATGTGGGGAGAATCAAAGTGCTAAATGCTGTGCCAGGATATGCCTAATCAGAGTTTATTCAGAAGGGCAACCAGAGAAGGCAGTAAAAATGTATGCCATCATTGACGATCAGAGCAATCGATCTCTAGCTGGACCTAAGTTCTTTGAAGCCTTTAGAATCAAGGGACCAGCAATGCCCTACACTCTGAATACTTGCTCAGGGCGCATAGAGACTAGCGGCAGAAGAGCACAAGGTTTTATTGCTTCTCCTGTCAATGGAGACGTAGAAATATCCCTACCTATTCAAATGCGATCAAATACCAGACCAAAGAGATGAGATCCCTACCCCAGAAGCTGCTTTCCACCAACCACACTTAAGGCACCTAGCCAGCGTTATTCCACCTTTGGACACAGATGCTGAAATCCTACTTCTGCTCGGCAGAGATAATTTAAGGATACATAAGGTCCGCCAGCAGTGTAATGGTCCTGACTATGCCCCCTACGCCCAGAGACTTGACTTGGGGTGGGTAGTCATAGGAAATGTATGTTTGGACCGAACAGGAGTCCATTGCTTTAAGACCTACGTACGCCGGGACGGGCGCACTACTTTCTGCAAACCATGTCCTCATCACTGAGGTGAAGGAAAAGCTTCCAGATCCTGTACAGCTGCCTGATGTTATCCCATCTCCCTATGCAGACGACTTGGGAAGATTGGTGTTTCGTACCACTAAGGATGACAACAAAGTAGCCCCAAAGAACAAAAAGACAGCGCCACAATGGATGGTGAAAAAATAGGAGCTTACATTTATTCTGCCTCCTGTAGCGACGTTTCGGTCAACAGACCTTTATCAAGCACTGATAAAGGTCTGTTGACCGAAATGTCGCTACAGGAGGCAGAATAAATGTAAGCTCCTATTTTTTCACCATCCATTGTGGCGCTGTCTTTTTGTTCTTTGTGGTCTTGATACTGGCCGGGATGGGCTCCCTGGTTTTGGACGTGCGCCCTTGTGTCCGCTGAGACCTTCAATTTATGTATGAAAGGGTGCAGTTTTGACTTTCTTTTGTTTTAACAAAGTAGCCCCGTCTATGGAAGACAAGGAATTTGTGAGGGTATTGGACAATGAGTTCCTTAAGGATGAGACTAATCACTGGGTTTTTCCCCTACCTTTCTGAGCTACTAGGGTAAGGCTCCCGAACAATCGTGAACAAGCCTTGTCCAGATTCAATTCTCTCCAGCACACACTAAGCAATAAACCGGAGATGAAAGAACACATCGTCACCTTTATGGGCAAAATATTCCATAACAACCATGCGGAGCCAGCACCTCCCTTAAAGGAAAACAAGGAGTGCTTGTACCTACCCTCATTTGGAGTATATCACCCGAGGAAACCTAAGAAAATTAGAGTTGTCTTTGATTCAAGCGCCAAACATCAAGGCGTATCTCTCAATGATGTCCTCCTCACAGGTCCTAATCTGACAAACAACCTAGTAGGAGTGTTGATGAGATTCAGGAAAGAGCCAATTGCCATCACCACCGACATTGAACAGATGCTCCACTGTTTCATAGTCAGAGAGGACCACGGGAATTTTCTCAGGTTCCTGTGGTACAAGGACAATGACCCCAGCAAAGAGATGGTGGAGTATTGCACGCGGTTGCACGTATTCGGGAACAGCCCTTCACCCGCAGTGGCAACATCTGGCCTGCGGAGAACCGCACTAGAAGGAGAGTCCGAGTAAGACTTCTACGTAGATGATGGACTAAAATCTCTACCCACAGAAGAAGCGGCAACTTAAAAGGACCCAACGTATGCTGTATCGAGCTAAGCTTAGACTGCACAAAATTGCTTCAAACAGCACAGCTGTCATGAGAGCCTCTGAGTCAAGTGACCACGCACCTGGATTCAAGGAAATAGACCTGGGACCAGACCGTCCGCCTGTGCAGAGAAGCTTAGGCCTGAGGTGGAACCTGTCAGCTGACACCTTCCGTTTCAAAATCAACTGTGCAGACAAACCATTCACTAAACGTGGTGTCCTGTCAGTGGTAAATAGCCTATATGACCCACTGGGATTCGTAGCACCAATTACCATACAAGGTAAATCCCTTCTGAGACAGCTTTCTGAAACTGTCAAGGACTGGGATGCCCCACTACCTCCTGATAAGGAACCAAAATGGGAAACCTGGAAGCAGTCTTTGTGTGCCTTGGATAAAATCCATATACCGAGATGTTACGCCGGAATCTCACTTGCTGCTAGCACTAGGACAGAACTCCATGTGTTCTCGGATGCATCCACGGTGGCCATTGCAGCTGTTGCCTACCTGAAGGTGACGGGATCCGACAATCAAGATCATGTTGGTTTCGTTTTCGGCAAGGCTAAGTTGGCTCCCAAGCCTGACCACACTATTCCCAGGCTTGAACTCTGTGGGACCGTGCATGCAGTAGAACTCGCAGACTTTATACAGCATGAGCTGGATATTGACATCAAGCCAATTCAGGATCAACTGGCAGAGAGAGGTTGCACCTGGATCTTCAATCCTCCGCATAGTTCTCACATGGGAGGTTCCTGGGAAAGGATGATCGGGATCTCACGCAACATCTTGAACTCTATGCTTATGGACATGAACTCTTCAAGACTTACCAATGAGACCTTGGTTGCTCTTCTGGCTGAAGTTTCTGCCATAATCAACTCTAGACCCCTTGTCCCAGTGTCAATGGATCCTGAAATGCCAACTATTCTTACGCCAGCTACTCTTCTTACCCAAAAGATTGGGAACCCGCTAACAGTCAGTGGAGAGTTTACTCACGCAAACTCCTACCAGAAGCAGTGGAAACGCGTACAGTACCTTGCCAATTACTTCTGGAACTGGTGGAGAAAGGAGTACCTTGTGGTTCTGCAAGGAAGAAGAAAATGGCAACAGAGTAAACCGAACTTGAAAGAAGGAGACATTGTGTTAATGAAGGAACAACAAGCTCAAAGGAATGACTGGCCTATGGGAATCATTACAAAGACTTTCCCTAGTGAAGACGGTAAGGTCCGTAAGGTGGAGCTGAAAGTCCTTAGGAAAGGTAAACCTAAGATATTTCAGAGGCCAATCCACGAGCTCATATTGGTACTACTAATTGAGGACATTCCGGTAGGATAAACCATGAACAGAACTCTGCTATAGTACTTGCCCATCGGATTACAGTTGGGTCGGAGATAGTTTGGCCTAGTGCGGCTTCTCCGATCCGAAGATGGGTTTTCCTTTGGATATCTCAGGAACTGACTTAAATTAATGTCTCATCTTATTTAAAGTTGTTGTTATTGCTTTGCATGCATGTTTGGTTTCATTTTCTAGGTTGGTGGACTTTATTTCAAGGACATTAATATAGTGAAATCCCTTACGGAATTTCAGATGGGGAGTGTGCTGTTCCATGTATGTTGTTATATTTTACTTTGCTGCCACCCAATGGCCTTTTTCAGCATGGCAGCTTGTTATTCATTAATTCTTGTGGGCATGTCTTTCACTTCCGGTTCAGGGGTCAAGTCTTCTCTTCCTCTGGCAGCCATTTCATTTTCAGTTTACATGCTGTTGTGAGAGGACACGCTTGAACCGGGCTTAGGAAGGCATCAGTCTTTCGACCTCTTGCTGCTCACACTCGCAGTCATACTTGGTGCTACATTTTACTGTACCTTGTCTACACCTGCATTTCTGGAGAAAGTACTGTATTAACAGTTATACGCTGTATGAACAGATTTACAAATAAAGAAGTCTGGATTGCACAATCCCTGGTGTGAATCATCTCTCCGGACGCTGAACAGCATTGGTCCTGTCTGCCTCATATCGAGGAAATACTGAAGGTACGATTCTCTCACAACCCTTATTAATCAACGACACCGGCATTCCCCTCATGTGGGGACAGAACAATATCGCTATGAGAACAATACCAAATCACACGTAAATTATGTGAAAATTGCTGCATTTTAAAAGGATGCGTCATTTTAAGAAAAAGGTAGATGGAGGCATATGACCACCCCACCTACCCCACAAAAAAAGCAGATTGAGAAAAAAAAGTGTTTAAAGCTATTTAGAAATTTATAGGGAACCTGTCACCAGTTTTTGAATCTCTCATCAAATGTCACCACTGTTATCTGCTCTGAGCTGCATTACACGAATGTGTATATTGAGCCCTGTATAGCCCCCAAACCATCTTGTGTGTGCGTGCAGCGCCCCAGAGTCCTGGTCGTTGCAGTAATGTCGCTCTTCCACCAGGGGGAGTGATATTACGTCTGATGGTACTAAAGGAGTTCACCTTACCAGGTATCACAGTCACACACTACACTTCACACTCCAGTCCACCAGGGGGAGCAAAGGTTCTATCTATTAGGGCACTCCTCACACACGGGTAAAACTGGTGGGTTGGATAGGAAGTTAGTCAGAAGCTACCTGGGTTCGACCCAGAGAGGACCTGTCAGACAGACAGGGGGAAAAGAGGAACATCTGAGCTGCAGACAGAAGGTCCCTGTCAGGGGTGGGATCCTGACAGAGACATAGCACGAGTGAGAACGTTACGGAGCTGCGCCTGCACCTATTGCGGCAGCATCCTAAGAAAGGACAAGAAGCGGATTGTATTGTGGAGAGTGAGCAACGAGATCACAGCACAAGGTGATAATACCGGGAGGAGACCTGCCCCAAGATCGGCAGCCTCCTTCTGAGGCGCGTAGCCGGTGGCCTGAACACCGAGGGAGTAATTGACTCTACGCATTACTTCAGAAATTGGCAGGACAGTCAATTCCAAGTTGGCTGCCCAACCTTAATACCTAAGAAGACACGGAGGCAAATGTTATGATCCCAATGGCAGAGGATCTCTGATATTCTGGCAAGATAGCAAAAATATAAATACTGCTCTAGGGAGGTGGAAACTGGGCTAACCGCATACCTGATCCTGACACAAACAACTAAAAGTAGCCGGTGAACGTGCCTACGTTGGTTCTAGACGTCTCGAGCCAGCCGGAGAACTGACTACCCCTAGAGGGAAAAAATAAGACCTCGCTTGCCTCCAGAGAAATTGAACCCCAAAGATATAGAAAGCCCCCAACAAATAATAATGGTGAGGCAAGAGGAAAACACAAACGTAGAGATGAACTAGATTCAGCAAAGTGAGGCCCAATAGTCTAGATAGCAGAAAATAGATAGTGGACTATGCGGTTAGCAGAAAACCCTACAAAACATCCATGCTGAACATTCAAGAACCCCCACACCGACTGACGGTGTGGAGGGAGAATATCAGCCCCCTAGAGCTTCCAGCGAGTCAAAAATCAAATGTAAAGCAAGCTGGACAAAAACACTGAATAATGCAAACGATCCAAATTGTACAAAACAGACTTAGCTTTTCTTGCATGAGGCAGACTGAAAGGAATCCGGAGGAGACCAAATAGGTCTGGATACAACGATGCCAGGCAAGAGACTGAGTCCAGAGGAGACTCAAATAGGAAACACCCGCTGCTTAACGACACAGCTGGAGCTCAGGCCTGCAACAAGACATACCTAACACAATACCGTTAGTGACCACCAGAGGGAGCCCAGAAACACAGTTCACAACAGTAACCCCCCCTTGAGGAGGGGTCACCGAACCCTCACCAAGACCCCCAGGGCAATCAGGATGAGCAGCGTGAAAGGCATGAACCAAATCAGCCGCATGAACATCAGAGGCGACAACCCAGGAATTATCCTCCTGACCATAGCCTTTCCACTTAACTAAATACTGGAGTTTCCGTCTAGAGATACGAGAATCCAGAATCTTCTCCACCACGTACTCCAACTCGCCCTCAACCAAAACCGGGGCAGGAGGCTCAACAGCAGGAACCATAGGCACCACGTACCGCCGCAACAAGGACCTATGGAACACATTATGAATAGCAAAAGACGCTGGAAGGTCCAAGCGAAAAGACACCGGGTTAAGGATTTCCAAAATCTTATAAGGACCGATAAAGCGAGGCTTGAACTTAGGAGAGGAGACTTTCAAAGGAACATGCCGAGAAGACAACCAAACCAAATCCCCAACACGAAGTCGGGGACCCACACCGCGGCGGCGGTTGGCAAACCGCTGGGCCTTGTCTTGTGACAATTTCAAATTGTCCACCACATGGTTCCAAATCCGCTGCAACCTATCCACCACAGAATCAACCCCAGGACAGTCAGAAGGTTCAACCTGACCCGAGGAGAAACGAGGATGAAAACCAGAGTTGCAGAAAAAGGGTGAAACCAAGGTGGCAGAACTAGCCCGATTATTAAGGGCAAACTCGGCCAGTGGCAAAAAGGTAACCCAGTCGTCCTGATCAGCAGAAACAAAACATCTCAAATAAGTCTCTAACGTCTGATTAGTTCGCTCGGTCTGGCCATTAGTCTGAGGATGAAAAGCCGACGAAAAAGACAAATCAATACCCATCTTAGCACAAAAGGATCGCCAGAATCTGGACACAAACTGGGATCCTCTGTCAGATACAATATTCTCAGGGATGCCATGCAAACGAACCACATTCTGAAAGAACAAAGGAACCAAATCAGAGGAGGAAGGCA
This sequence comes from Ranitomeya variabilis, assembly GCF_051348905.1. Taxonomy (NCBI): domain Eukaryota; kingdom Metazoa; phylum Chordata; class Amphibia; order Anura; family Dendrobatidae; genus Ranitomeya; species Ranitomeya variabilis. Next base: position 658,870,992 of record NC_135234.1, read on the forward strand.
ACTTAGGCAAGGGCACCAAATGGACCATTTTAGAAAAACGATCGCACACCACCCAGATGACAGACATCTTCCGAGACACCGGAAGATCCGAAATGAAATCCATGGAAATGTGCGTCCAAGGCCTCTTTGGGATAGGCAAGGGCAAAAGCAACCCGCTGGCACGAGAACAGCAAGGCTTAGCCCGAGCACAAATCCCACAGGACTGCACAAAAGAACGCACATCCCGCGACAAGGAAGGCCACCAAAAGGACCTGGCCACCAAATCTCTGGTACCAAAAATTCCAGGATGTCCCGCCAACACCGAAGAATGAACCTCAGAAATAACTCTGTTGGTCCATCCATCAGGGACAAACAATCTCTCTGGTGGACAACGATCAGGCCTATCAGCCTGAAATTTTTGCAGCCCTCGTCGCAAATCTGGGGAAATGGCAGACAAAATTACTCCCTCTCTGAGAATACCAGCCGGCTCAGAGACTCCCAGAGAATCAGGCACAAAACTCCTAGAAAGTGCATCAGCCTTCACGTTCTTCGAACCAGGCAGGTACGAGACCACAAAGTCAAAACGGGAGAAAAACAACGACCAACGGGCCTGTCTAGGATTCAGGCGCTTGGCAGACTCGAGGTAAATCAGATTTTTATGATCAGTCAAGACCACCACACGATGTCTAGCTCCCTCGAGCCAATGTCGCCACTCCTCAAATGCCCACTTCATGGCCAACAACTCCCGATTACCAACATCGTAGTTCCGCTCAGCAGGCGAAAATTTCCTTGAAAAGAAGGCGCATGGCTTCATCACGAAGCCATCAGAACTTTTTTGCGACAAAACAGCCCCTGCACCAATTTCAGAAGCATCAACTTCAACCTGGAAGGGAAGAGAGACATCCGGCTGGCACAAGACTGGCGCTGAAGTAAACCGACGCTTCAGCTCCCGAAAGGCCTCCACGGCCGCGGGAGACCAATTCGCAACATCAGAACCCTTCTTGGTCATATCCGTCAAAGGTTTAACCACGCTAGAGAAATTAGCGATAAAACGACGGTAAAAATTAGCAAAGCCCAAGAACTTCTGCAGGCTCTTAACAGACGTGGGCTGAGTCCAGTCATGAATGGCACGGACCTTAACTGGGTCCATCTCCATAGTAGAAGGGGAAAAAATAAAACCCAAAAAAGAAACCTTCTGTACCCCAAAGATACATTTTGAGCCCTTCACAAATAGAGCATTCTCCCACAAAACCTGAAACACCATCCTGACCTGGTTCACATGGGACTCCCAATCATCAGAAAAAACCAAAATATCATCCAGATAAATAATCATAAATTTATCCAGATATTTCCGGAAGATGTCATGCATGAAGGACTGAAACACAGAAGGATCATTAGATAATCCGAAAGGCATCACCAGGTACTCAAAATGACCATCAGGTGTATTAAATGCCGTTTTCCATTCATCTCCCTGCTTTATGCGCACAAGGTTATACGCACCACGAAGATCTATCTTGGTGAACCAACTGGATCCCTTAATCCGAGCAAACAAATCAGACAACAATGGCAAAGGATACTGAAATTTAACAGTGATCTTATTCAGAAGACGATAATCAATACAAGGTCTCAGAGACCCGTCTTTCTTGCCCACAAAAAAGAATCCTGCACCAAGAGGGGACGAGGATGGGCGAATATGTCCCTTCTCCAAAGACTCCTTTATATAACTCCGCATCGCGGCATGCTCTGGCACAGATAAATTAAAGAGTCGTCCCTTAGGAAACTTACTACCAGGAATCAAATCTATAGCACAATCACAGTCCCTATGAGGAGGAAGGGCACTGGACCTGGCCTCATTAAATACATCCTGAAAGTCTGACAAAAACTCAGGGATCTCAGAAGGAGTAGAAGAAGCAATAGACACCAATGGAGAATCGCCATGAATCCCCTGACACCCCCAACTAGACACAGTCATAGCTTTCCAATCTAAAACTGGATTATGGGCCTGTAACCATGGCAGACCCAAAACGACAACATCATGCATTTTATGCAGTACCAGAAAACGAATCACCTCCTGATGTACAGGAGTCATGCACATGGTCACCTGCGTCCAATACTGAGGTTTATTCTCCGCCAATGGCGTAGAATCAATTCCTCTAAGAGGAATAGGATTTTCCAAAGGCTCCAGGACAAAACCGCAGCGCTTCGCAAACGAAAAATCCATCAGACTTAAAGCAGCACCAGAATCCACAAAAGCCATAACTGAGTAAGAAGATAATGGACAAATTAAAGTCACAGACAAAATAAACTTAGGCTGAAAAGTACCAATGGCGACAGGATTAACTTTTTTCTTTAAACGTTTAGAGCATGCTGAGATAACATGTGTTGAATCACCACAGTAGAAACACAACCCATTTTGACGTCTATGATTTTGTCGCTCGGCTCTGGTCAGAATTCTGTCACATTGCATAGAATCAGGTGACCGTTCAGACAGCACCGCCAAAGGATTATCAGATTTGCGCTCCCGCAAACGTCGATCAATTTGAATAGCTAGAGCCATTGAATCATTTAGACCTGTAGGGATAGGAAACCCCACCATCACATCTTTAATGGCTTCAGAAAGACCATTTCTGAAATTTGCGGCCACTGCACACTCATTCCATTGAGTAAGCACGGACCATTTCCGAAATTTTTGGCAATATACCTCAGCTTCGTCCTGACCCTGAGAGATAACCAGCAACATTTTTTCAGCCTGATTTTCAAGATTAGGCTCCTCATAAAGCAAACCAAGTGCCAGAAAAAACGCATCAACATTCACCAATGCAGGATCTCCTGGCGCCAGAGAGAAGGCCCAATCCTGAGGGTCGCCGCGCAAGAAGGAAATAACAATCTTAACTTGCTGAGCGGAATCACCAGAGGAACGAGGTTTCAGAGACAGAAACAATTTACAATTATTCCTAAAATTCAGGAATTTAGATCTATCTCCAAAAAACGGCTCAGGAATAGGTATTTTTGGTTCAGACATAGGGCTATGGATAACAAAATCCTGAATGCTTTGCACCCTAGCAGCAAGCTGATCCACACTAGAAGTCAGAGTCTGGACATTCATATCTGCAGCAGAGTTTCAGCCACTCAGAGAAAAAGGGGATGGAAGAAGCTAGGCAAACTGCAGCAAAAAAACCCCAAAAAACTCAGAACTTCTTTTTAATCCCGCTTCGGCAATGCATTAAACATTTTCTTTTAGGCCTGGCATTCTGTTATGATCCCAATGGCAGAGGATCTCTGATATTCCGGCAAGATAGCAAAAATATAAATACTGCTCTAGGGAGGTGGAAACTGGGCTAACCGCATACCTGATCCTGACACAAACAACTAAAAGTAGCCGGTGAACGTGCCTACGTTGGTTCTAGACGTCTCGAGCCAGCCGGAGAACTGACTACCCCTAGAGGGAAAAAATAAGACCTCGCTTGCCTCCAGAGAAATTGAACCCCAAAGATATAGAAAGCCCCCAACAAATAATAACGGTGAGGCAAGAGGAAAACACAAACGTAGAGATGAACTAGATTCAGCAAAGTGAGGCCCAATAGTCTAGATAGCAGAAAATAGATAGTGGACTATGCGGTTAGCAGAAAACCCTACAAAACATCCATGCTGAACATTCAAGAACCCCCACACCGACTGACGGTGTGGAGGGAGAATATCAGCCCCCTAGAGCTTCCAGCGAGTCAAAAATCAAATGTAAAGCAAGCTGGACAAAAACACTGAATAATGCAAACGATCCAAATTGTACAAAACAGACTTAGCTTTTCTTGCATGAGGCAGACTGAAAGGAATCCGGAGGAGACCAAATAGGTCTGGATACAACGATGCCAGGCAAGAGACTGAGTCCAGAGGAGACTCAAATAGGAAACACCCGCTGCGTAACGATACAGCTGGAGCTCAGGCCTGCAACAAGACATACCTAACACAATACCGTTAGTGACCACCAGAGGGAGCCCAGAAACACAGTTCACAACAGGCAAAATTGTGGGAGAGGGGCGACACTAGGGTCCCTATAAAATAGCTCCAGGCCTACCCCGTCATACGGGTTGTCCTATCCATACCATCTGGGGGACAGAGAGAGATAACATCAGAGACATCTACGAAAGTGGTGAGGACTATCCCGTGGTGCTCAGCAGGGAGGTACTACAACACGCAGGCGCTAGTAGGAAGGCTACTGATTTCCACTTGGATAAGGGAACTCTGAATGTGCCTTCGGACCGGCCGGATTCCACCTGCCCTGTGAACGGTACTCTGGACTGGGGTCACTGAAGTCTTCAGTAAAAGGTAAAGAGACTGCAACCCTTGTGTCCTCGCTATTTACCGCGCTTTACGCCATCACCATCTACACTTCTGGGAAGCCCTGGGGACATACTTCACCTGTGGGAAGGTACACTATCTAGCTGCCATAACATCACCCCCAGCGGACCCCTCAGCAGCGTCGGTCACCCTGACCAAATACCACAAGTGGCGTCACGAACACCGTACAAACTACACCTTTAATTGGACGTCCCTCAAAAGGGCCACAGACCGGGTCAGGCCACCGTGACATCTCCAGAACTGAGAAGAACCCGGTACCGAGTACCCCATTGGCCTTAACGTTGGTGGCGCTCCATGCGCCTCCTCTCTGCTCCTAATCACCGTCCTCCGGGTCTGATTGGTGTGGATGACTCATCCTGCGTCATCTACATAGTGCAACGAAATCTTACGCCTGTGCAGTAGCATCGCCGACCAGTCTACTTTGCTCTGAGGGTGGAGCAAGGCACATTATTGGATATGTGGCAAAAGATGTAATTCTAGCACCAGTGAAAGTGCGCCTGCGCGGGAAGGCGATGCTACTGTGCAGGCGTAAGATTTTGTTGTGCTATGTGGATGACAAGTCATCCATATTTATCAGAGCCGAAGGACGACACTAAAGGTACCTTCACACTGAACAACTTAAGAACGATAACGATAGCGATCCGTGACGTTGCAGCGTCCTGGATAGCGATCTCGTTGTGTTTGACACGCAGCAGCGATCAGGATCCTGCTGTGACATCGTTGGTCGGAGCTAGAAGGCCAGCACCTTATTTCGTCGCTGGATGTCCCGCAGACATCGCTGAGTCGGCGTGTGTGACGCCGATTCAGCGATGTCTTCACTGGTAACCAAGGTAAACATCGGGTTACTAAGCGCAGGGCCGCGCTTAGTAACCCGATATTTACCCTGGTTACCAGTGTAAATGTAAAAAAACCCAAACACTACATACTTTCATTCCCGTGCCTGTCGCGTCCCCCGGCGTCCGCTTCCCTGCACTGTGTCAGCGCCGGCCGGCCATAAAGCAGAGCACAGCGGTGACGTCACCGCTCTGCTTTAGGGCCGGCGCTTACACAGTGCAGGGAAACGGACGCCGGGGGACGCGACAGACACGGGAATGTAAGTATGTAGTGTTTGTTTTTTTTTACATTTACACTGGTAAAACCAGGGTAAACATCGGGTTACTAAGCGCGGCCCTGCGCTTAGTAACCCGATGTTTACCCTGGTTACGCGGGGACTTCGGCATCGTTGGTCGCTGGAGAGCTGTCTGTGTGACAGCTCTCCAGCGACCACACAACGACGAAACAGCGACGCTGCAGCGATCGGCATCGTTGTCTATATCGCTGCAGCGTCGCTTAATGTGACGGTACCTTTAGGAGCAGAAAGGAGGAGCACGGACCACAGAGATGACGCCCGACCAGCCTCAGTTAAATAAAGTGTGGGAGCAACTCAAACGTTTTGTTTGGGGGTAAACAGGGGGTCAGGAGTCAATATACGGTGTAATGCAGCACAGAGGAGATAAAGGTGGTGGCATTTGTTGAAAGACTCAAACACTGGTGACAAGTTCCCTTTAAAAAAGACTTTGGTTTACACAAAACTGCAACACAGGGCAGTAAAATGCAAGTTAAAGAAATTAAGGGTGGGCAACCTGGGGGTTACAGTACATACACAAACATACAGTGCATGTATGTATATATATATATATATATATATATATATATATATATATATATATATGTATATATATATATATATACACACATACATACACAAACACTTCATAAACAGACACATAAGGTGCATATATATACATATATAGATATATATACACAGTACATATATATACATATACTCAAACTACAGACACATGACTTGCACATATACACACTTTTACACATTTAGCATACACCTATATACTCACTCCTTTCTGCAGGCAGCTGGATTTCTTCATCTGACGATACTTCCTAGGAGCAGGGGATTTCAGGTCCGTTGCTAGGGCAGTGGTTGCATACATCGGCCTGAGTCCTCCTCTCTAAGCCCTGCATCCTCCAGCACTGACCCTCTCTAAGCCCTGCATCCTCCAGCACTGACCCTCTCTAAGCCCTGTATCCTCCAGCACTGACCCTCTCTAAGCCCTGCATCCTCCAGCACTGACCCTCTCTAAGCCCTGCATCCTCCAGCACTGACCCTCTCTAAGCCCTGCATCCTCCAGCACTGACCCTCTCTAAGCCCTGCATCCTCCAGCACTGATCCTCTCTAAGCCCTGCATCCTCCAGAACTGACCCTCTCTAAGCCCTGCATCCTCTAGCACTGACCCTCTCTAAGCCCTGCATCCTCCAGCACTGACCCTCTCTAAGCCCTGCATCCTCCAGCACTGATCCTCTCTAAGCCCTGCATCCTCCAGAACTGACCCTCTCTAAGCCCTGTGTCCTCCAGCACTGACCCTCTCTAAGCCCTGCATCCTCCAGCACTGACCCTCTCTAAGCCCTGCATCCTACAGCACTGACCCTCTCTAAGCCCTGCATCCTCTAGCACTGACCCTCTCTAAGCCCTGCATCCTCCAGCACTGACCCTCTCTAAGCCCTGCATCCTCCAGAACTGACCCTCTCTAAGCCCTGCGTCCTCCAGCACTGACCCTCTCTAAGCCCTGCATCCTCCAGCACTGACCCTCTCTAAGCCCTGCATCCTCCAGCACTGACCCTCTCTAAGCCCTGCATCCTCTAGCACTGATCCTCTCTAAGCCCTGCATCCTCCAGCACTGACCCTCTCTAAGCCCTGCATCCTCTAGCACTGACCCTCTCTAAGCCCTGCATCCTCTAGCACTGATCCTCTCTAAGCCCTGCATCCTCCAGCACTGACGCTCTCTCAGCCCTGCATCCTCCAGCACTGATACAGCAGAGGAGGGAACGCTGCAGCTGCTACTGGAGGCGCTCAGTGCTGGAATCTTCCATAGTCTTTTTCTCCTCAGAGCACTGGCCCCGCCCACCTCCTCTCATTGGTTTCTGTAGCTCCCCTGCTTGATTTCATTGGCTGGGTGCTACAGACAGCAGCAGTGGTGAAGATGTGGATCTTGCATGGCCTCCAGGAGAGGTATGTATGTAAATTATCCCCGAGCACTGCTCCTGCTCACATGAAAAGACCATTTGAGGCCACGCCTCCTTCCCTGCTTCTGAGCGGCTCCTGTCACCACATCAAAGGGGCTTCTGCAGAGGGAGCGGCCCACGGCAGGGGGCGGCCCCTCTGGCAAATGCCAGAACTGCCCAATGGCCAGTCCGGCCCTGGCTATACATGTCCTTCTGGAGATCAACCAAGTTGGAGAAAGAGCTTGCTGGGTTCTGTGGTGCTTCTGTTGAATTCTGTCATTTGGTGCCTTACTCTGCTGTGCGGTGCATTGCAGCAGACAAAGCTAAGTGTTGTTTTGTGTCTCCTTTTCCCCTGGTGTTTGTCTTACCTTACCTCATGTTGTATTAGTGCAATGGTGGGACCAGTGCTCTCACCTGCCAGTTCCCTACTTAGGGATAGGTGCAGGGCAAGTGAGGGACTAGGTATCCTGGTCAGCGACGGGTTGAAAGAACCTGTATAGGGACAGTAGTAAGAGTAGGGCTCATCCTTAGGTGAGTGCAGGAGGTGTTCATTCCCCGTTCCCTACCGACAGGGCTCACCGTTGTTAGGGCCAACACACCCCTAACTCTAATCCCAACTCTAACCATAACCGTAATCACAACCCTAACCCCAACACACCCCTAACCCCAACACACAACCAACCCTAATCCCAACCATAACCCTAATCCCAACCCTAACCCCAACACACAACCAACCCTAATCCCAACCATAACCCTAACCACAATCCTAACCCTAACCTCAACACACCCCTAACCCTAATTTTAACCCTAATTCCAACCCTAACCCTAATTCCAACCCTAACTCTATTTCTAGCCCTAACCCTAAGGCTATGTGCCCACGTTATGGATTCGTGTGCGGATTTTTCTGCACCGTTTTTTAAAAATCCGCAGGTAAAACGCACTGCATTAATTAGTGCTAATTCTAACACTAATCGCAACCCTAACCCTAGCCCTAACCCTAGCCCTAACTGCAGCATCGGCCATGGCTGGATTGTAATATTTCACCAAATTTCATATGTGAAATATTACAAATTGCTCTTATTGGCTGTTGCACTTTCAACAGCCAATCAGAGCAATTGTAGCCACGTGGGGGCAAAGCCACCCCCCCTGGGCTAAAGTACCAGTCCCCCTGTCCCTGCAGATTAGGTGAAATTGGAGTTAACCCTTTCACCTGATCTGCAGGGACGCGATCCCTCCATGACGCCACATAGGCATCACAGGTCGGATTGGCACCGACTTTCATGACGCCTACGTGGCGTCACAGGTCGGGAAGGGGTTAAAAGGGTTGTCCAGGTTTGTGATGAGTCTGCAGTCATTCTATGTAACTGTAGACTTCTGAATTCTCACAGTGCACACTGCACGCTGTTATGATCGTCTCGTATCAGTGATTTACATGAAAATGAACTGAGCGAGGCTGGGCATGTCTAGTCGGAATGTGACCAGAAGTATACAAATCACACACTTGTGCTGAGAAACCTAAAAGTATGCAGTGCATTAGTTGTGAGAATTCAGAAGACTGCAATGTCAGGATTCAGCTCTGCAGGTTCCAGTAGTCGTCACATGGACACGTCACTCAGACGTGATTTTCATACGTATGTGTTGTGAATTCCGCTCTTGGGCTCCCTCCGGTGGTTGTAAGTAGCACTTCTGTGAATTCTGCTCTTGGGCTCCCTCCTGTGGTTTTGAGTGGTATAGCTGCTTCTTGGATTTAGTATCAGCAGCTGCTTCCACTGATCTTCTTTCTGCTCGGCTGTTTTAGTCTGGCTTTATCCCTCAATCAATGCCAGTTGCCAATTGTTCTTGCCTGGAGGCACGGCTCTTGGATTTCCCTGACTCTCTGACCCATTCAGCAAAGTTAAGTCCTTGCTTGTCCTTTTGCAGTCCACTTGTTGTGGACTTATTGTTCAGCACATTTATGTTTTGTTCATTTGTCCAGCTTATCAGTATGTATCTATTTAGCTAAGCTGGAAGCTCTGGGCTGCAGATTTTGCCCTCCACACCTTTAGTCAGGTGTGGAGATTTTTGCATATCTCTGCGGTGGACTTTTTCTAGTTTTTATTACTGACCGCACAGTGTTTCTTTCCTTACTGTCTATCTAGCTAGAATTGGCCTCCTTTGCTAAATCTTGTTTCATACTATGTATGTCATTTCCTTCTCCTCTCACAGCCAATATTTGTGGGGGGCTGTCCTATCCTTTGGGGATTTTCTCTGAGGCAAGATAGCTTTCCTATTTCTACCTTTAGGGGTAGCTAGTTCTCCGGCTGTGACGAGATGTCCAGGGAGTGACAGGAACATTCCACGGCTACTGCTAGTGTTGTGTTAAGATCAGGGACTGCGGTCTGTATAGTTACCACCTGCCCAGAGCTAGTCGCATGTCGCTCCTAAATTACCAGTCCCTAACACTTATGGTCCTGTGACAACAAGCTTCTCTTCCTGCTTCTCTGTTTTTCACTGATCATTGTGAGCATTAAGGAGAGCAGCTCGTTAGTACATGACTAAGTGTGCAAATTGCATGTGGAGCGCCCGCCAGGGCCTAGGGGATACGCCGTACCGGGCCCGGTTCTTAAGGGGATGTGTCACGGTGGCAATGGCCCGGTCCGTGACCCTGGGTGTCCAAATTAAAGGGAAGGTCTTTAAAGGGATTTTTAGGAATAAGAATGTTCGTGACACCACCTGTGGTATTCGGTCAGGGGTGACCGACCCTGCTTAAAGGGGTCCTCTGGGGAGTGATGGCACTGCAGCAAAGATGGTATGGCTTCCCACAGGTGAAGCTTGGTCCCCAGGGCTAACGGTGTAGTAGATAAAGATGGTGTATGTAATGCCAGAAAGAACTAGAGGACACAAAGTTGCAGTCTCTTTACCTTTTTACTGGTGTAAGGCAGCCACAGTCCAGGGTACCGGATCACAGGTGCTGATGTGGTTGGGCCAGCTTGGAAGCGATTCAGGAATCCCCCTAGCCAGGTGCGAATGGGAGCCTTCTTCTCTGCGCTGCGTTGTAGTCCCTGGCTGCCTTAGGCCTCACACAAAGTCCTCACTTTCTCTCTGTCTCCCTTTAGGTAGGACACTGTTGTGAATTTACCTTTTGGCTCCCTCTAGTGGCTACTAGTGATTTGACTCTGGGTATGTCATTCATCCCTTGTATGCTCACCTGGGTCGTTAGGTCAGGGGTGTTGCTATATAAGCTCCCTGGACCTTCAGTTCAATGCCTGGCAACGTTGATATCAGAGCTAATCTGTAGTGCTCTTGTCTACTGATCCTGGTTCCTGCTTGATTAAGCTAAGTCTGCTTTCTTGCTTTTTGCTATTTGTTTTTGTTTGCATTTTTGTCCAGCTTGTATATAATCTGTTTCCTGACCTTGCTGGAAGCTCTAGGGCGGCTGGTGTTCTCCCCCCGGGCCGTTAGACGGTTCGGGGGTTCTTGAATCTCCAGCGTGGATTTTGATAGGGTTTTTGTTGACCATATAAGTTATCTTACTACATTCTGCTATTAGTAAGTGGGCCTCTCTTTGCTAAAACCTAGTTCATCTCTGTGTTTGTCATTTCCTCTTACCTCACCGTTATTATTTGTGGGGGGCTTGTATCCTACTTTTGGGGTCTTTTCTCTGGAGGCAAGAGAGGTCTTTGTTTTCCTCTTCTAGGGGTAGTTAGCTCTCCGGCTGGCGCGAGACATCTAGCGACCAACGTAGGCATGTTCCCCGGCTACTTCTAGTGTTGGCGTTAGGAGTAGATATATGGTCAACCCAGTTACCACTGCCCTATGAGCTCGATTTTTGTGCTTCGCAGACTTGCTGATATCTCTGAGACCCTCGCCATTGGGGTCATAACAGTTTGCCAGGCCCGTATAAAAAGTTAAATGCATTGCAGAAGCGGGATTATAAGAAAGAAAGTTCTGAGTTGTTTTTTTCTCTCTCTCTCATTTTATTTTTTCTTTTCCCCTTTACCTCTGAGTGGCTTGTGTTTGCTGCAGACATGAATGTCCAGACCTTGATTACAAGTGTGGACCAGCTTGCTGCTCGTGTGCAGGGCATACAAGATTATGTTATCAGAAATCCTGTGTCAGAACCTAAGATATCGATTCCTGAACCGTTTTCCGGAGACCGATTTAAATTTAGAAATTTCAGGAATAATTGTAAATTGTTTTTGTCCCTGAGACCCTGTTCATCTGGAGACTCCGCTCAGCAAGTAAAAATTGTTATTTCTTTTTTACGGGGCGACCCTCAGGATTGGGCCTTCTCGCTGGCGCCAGGAGATCCGGCATTGGCTGACATTGATGCGTTTTTTCTGGCGCTCGGTTTGCTTTATGAGGAACCCAATCTTGAGATTCAGGCAGAAAAAGCCTTGCTGGCGATGTCTCAGGGCCAGGACGAGGCTGAAGTGTATTGCCAAAAATTTCGGAAATGGTCCGTGCTGACCCAGTGGAACGAGTGTGCATTGGCTGCAAATTTTAGAAATGGCCTTTCTGAAGCCATTAAGAATGTGATGGTGGGTTTTCCCATTCCCACAGGTCTGAATGATTCTATGGCCCTGGCTATTCAAATCGACCGGCGGTTGCGGGAGCGCAAAACCGCAAATCCCCTCATGGTGTTGTCTGAACAGGCACCTGATTTAATGCAATGTGATAGAATCCTGACTAGAAATGAGCGGAAAATTCATAGACGCCAGAATGGCTTGTGTTACTACTGTGGTGATTCTACACATGTTATCTCAGCATGCTCTAAACGTCTTACTAAGGTTGTTAGTCCGGTCGCCATTGGTAATTTGCAACCTAAATTTATTCTATCTGTAACTTTGATTTGCTCACTGTCATCGTATCCTGTCATGGCGTTTGTGGACTCAGGTGCTGCCCTGAGCCTTATGGATCTGTCATTTGCTAAGCGCTGCGGATTTGTTCTTGAGCCATTGGAAAATCCTATCCCTCTTAGGGGTATTGATTCTACGCCATTGGCAAAAAATAAACCGCAGTTTTGGACACAGGTTACCATGTGCATGACTCCCGAACATCGGGAGGTAATACGTTTTCTTGTTCTGCATAAAATGCATGATTTGGTTGTTTTGGGTTTGCCATGGTTACAGACCCATAATCCAGTCTTGGACTGGAAGGCTATGTCAGTGTCAAGTTGGGGCTGCCATGGAATTCATGGAGATTCCCTGCCCTTGTCTATTGCTTCTTCTACGCCTTCGGAAGTTCCGGCGTATTTGTCTGATTATCAGGATGTCTTCAGCGAGTCTAAGTCCAGTGCACTGCCTCCTCATAGGGAATGTGACTGTGCAATAGATTTGATTCCTGGCAGTAAGTTTCCTAAGGGGAGACTGTTTAATCTGTCGGTACCTGAACATACCGCGATGCGTTCATATATCAAGGAGTCTCTTGAGAAGGGGCATATCCGTCCTTCTTCTTCCCCTCTTGGTGCGGGATTCTTTTTTGTGGCCAAAAAGGACGGATCTTTGAGGCCTTGTATTGACTATCGGCTTTTAAATAAGATCACTGTCAAATTTCAGTATCCTTTGCCGCTGTTGTCAGATTTGTTTGCCCGGATTAAAGGTGCCAAGTGGTTCACCAAGATAGACCTTCGTGGTGCGTACAACCTTGTGCGCATTACGCAGGGCGATGAATGGAAAACCGCATTCAATACGCCCGAAGGTCATTTTGAGTACTTGGTGATGCCATTTGGGCTCTCTAATGCCCCTTCAGTTTTTCAGTCCTTCATGCATGACATTTTCCGGAAGTATCTGGATAAATTTTTGATTGTTTATCTGGATGATATTCTGGTTTTTTCTGATGATTGGGACTCACATGTGGAGCAGGTCAGGATGGTTTTTGAGATTCTGCGTGAAAATTCTTTGTTTGTAAAAGGCTCAAAGTGCCTCTTTGGTGTACAGAAGGTTCCCTTTTTGGGGTTCATTTTTTCCCCTTCTGCTGTGGAGATGGATCCAGTCAAGGTCCGAGCTATTCATGATTGGACTCAACCCTCGTCACTTAAGAGTCTTCAGAAGTTCTTGGGTTTTGCTAACTTCTACCGTCGTTTTATCGCAAATTTCTCTAGCGTTGTTAAACCGCTGACGGATATGACCAAGAAAGGCTCTGATGTAGCTAACTGGGCTCCTGCTGCCGTGGAGGCTTTCCAGGAGTTGAAACGCCGGTTTACTTCGGCGCCTGTTTTGTGCCAGCCTGACGTCTCACTTCCCTTTCAGGTTGAGGTGGATGCTTCGGAGATTGGGGCAGGGGCCGTTTTGTCACAGAGAGGCCCTGGTTGCTCTACTATGAGGCCTTGTGCCTTTTTCTCTAGGAAGTTTTCGCCGGCAGAGCGAAATTATGATGTGGGCAATCGGGAGTTGTTGGCCATGAAGTGGGCATTTGAGGAGTGGCGTCATTGGCTCGAGGGTGCTAAGCATCGTGTGGTGGTCTTGACTGATCACAAAAATCTGATGTATCTCGAGTCTGCTAAACGCCTGAATCCTAGACAGGCCCGCTGGTCATTGTTTTTCTCCCGTTTTGACTTTGTGGTCTCGTATTTACCAGGTTCTAAGAATGTGAAGGCCGATGCTCTGTCTAGGAGCTTTGTGCCTGATGCTCCTGGAGTCACTGAACCTGTGGGTATTCTTAAGGAAGGAGTTATCGTGTCTGCTATTTCTCCAGATCTGCGACGTGTGTTACAGAGATTTCAGGCTGGTAGGCCTGACTCTTGTCCACCTGACAGATTGTTTGTGCCTGTTAGATGGACCAGCAGAGTCATTTCCGAGGTTCATTCCTCGGTGTTGGCAGGGCACCCGGGAATTTTTGGCACCAGAGATCTGGTGGCCAGGTCCTTTTGGTGGCCTTCCTTGTCAAGGGATGTGCGGTCATTTGTGCAGTCCTGTGGTACTTGTGCTCGAGCTAAGCCTTGCTGCTCTCGTGCCAGCGGGTTGCTCTTGCCCTTGCCTGTCCCGAAGAGACCTTGGACACACATCTCTATGGATTTCATTTCTGATCTTCCGGTGTCTCAGGGCATGTCTGTCATCTGGGTGATATGTGATCGTTTCTCCAAGATGGTCCATTTGGTTCCTTTGCCTAAGCTGCCCTCCTCTTCTGATCTGGTTCCTGTGTTCTTCCAGAACGTGGTTCGTTTGCACGGCATTCCTGAGAATATTGTGTCGGACAGAGGATCCCAGTTTGTTTCCAGGTTCTGGCGATCCTTTTGTGGTAGGATGGGCATTGAGTTGTCGTTTTCATCCGCTTTCCATCCCCAGACTAACGGACAAACGGAGCGAACTAATCAGACTCTGGAGGCTTATTTGAGGTGTTTTGTCTCTTCTGATCAGGATGATTGGGTGACCTTCTTGCCGTTGGCTGAGTTTGCCCTTAATAATCGGGCTAGTTCCGCCACCTTGGTTTCGCCATTTTTCTGCAACTCTGGTTTCCATCCTCGCTTTTCCTCGGGACATGTGGAGCCTTCTGACTGTCCTGGGGTGGATTCCGTGGTGGATAGGTTGCAGCGGATCTGGAGTCATGTGGTGGACAACTTGAAGTTGTCACAGGAGAAGGCTCAGCGTTTTGCCAACCGCCGCCGCGGTGTGGGTCCCCGACTTCGCGTTGGGGATTTGGTATGGCTGTCTTCTCGATTTGTTCCTATGAAGGTCTCCTCTCCCAAATTTAAGCCTCGCTTCATTGGTCCTTACAAGATATTGGAAATCATTAATCCTGTATCCTTTCGCCTGGATCTTCCGGTGTCGTTTGCCATCCACAACGTATTTCATAGGTCCTTGTTGCGGCGGTACGTTGTGCCTGTGGTTCCTTCTGCTGAGCCTCCTGCTCCGGTGTTGGTTGAGGGCGAGTTGGAGTACGTGGTGGAGAAGATCTTAGATTCTCGTCTCTCCAGGCGGAGGCTTCAGTACCTGGTCAAGTGGAAGGGCTATGGTCAGGAGGATAACTCCTGGGTGGTCGCCTCTGATGTGCATGCGGCCGATTTGGTTTGTGCCTTTCACACCGCTCATCCTGATCGCCCTGGTGGTCTTGGTGAGGGTTCGGTGACCCCTCACTAAGGGGGGGGGGTACTGTTGTGAATTTACCTTTTGGCTCCCTCTAGTGGCTACTAGTGATTTGACTCTGGGTATGTCATTCATCCCTTGTATGCTCACCTGGGTCGTTAGGTCAGGGGTGTTGCTATATAAGCTCCCTGGACCTTCAGTTCAATGCCTGGCAACGTTGATATCAGAGCTAATCTGTAGTGCTCTTGTCTACTGATCCTGGTTCCTGCTTGATTAAGCTAAGTCTGCTTTCTTGCTTTTTGCTATTTGTTTTTGTTTGCATTTTTGTCCAGCTTGTATATAATCTGTTTCCTGACCTTGCTGGAAGCTCTAGGGCGGCTGGTGTTCTCCCCCCGGGCCGTTAGACGGTTCGGGGGTTCTTGAATCTCCAGCGTGGATTTTGATAGGGTTTTTGTTGACCATATAAGTTATCTTACTACATTCTGCTATTAGTAAGTGGGCCTCTCTTTGCTAAAACCTAGTTCATCTCTGTGTTTGTCATTTCCTCTTACCTCACCGTTATTATTTGTGGGGGGCTTGTATCCTACTTTTGGGGTATTTTCTCTGGAGGCAAGAGAGGTCTTTGTTTTCCTCTTCTAGGGGTAGTTAGCTCTCCGGCTGGCGCGAGACATCTAGCGACCAACGTAGGCATGTTCCCCGGCTACTTCTAGTGTTGGCGTTAGGAGTAGATATATGGTCAACCCAGTTACCACTGCCCTATGAGCTCGATTTTTGTGCTTCGCAGACTTGCTGATATCTCTGAGACCCTCGCCATTGGGGTCATAACAGGACACTACCCGCATGGCAGGTAACATGAGCCTTTTTACAGGTGTCTCTCGTGATGACTGCTGACTCTGTGTTACTGTGCCTTCCTGGTGTTAAAGATGGACAGGTGACCTGCAATCTCCTGTCTGCCGATTTCTGCCGTGGGGCATAAAGTTACCGCCACAACCGTGGTCTTCAGGTCACCGATTTCTGCGCTTCAGCGTGGAGGAAGCTCAGTCGCAGCTTCCCTCCAGCTTTTTACTCTCCTTTGCTTCTCTTCCCTGTCAGTTTCCTACAGACTGCTCTGTCTTTCTCTCATTCCAGGAGCTGCAGAACCACGGGTCTGCATGGCCTCAGCTTTCCTCTCTGACTTTCTCTGTCTGACTCCTCTCTCCTCTGTCCCTCTGACAGACTGACTAACTCCTCCTCCAAGCCAGAATATATATCTAGGGAAGCTCCACTGAAACCGGGTTCAGAGCCTCCCCTTCTGGCCATGAGTCAGAACAGTGTTGCATGTGCTGAATACAAGGCTTAAAGGGAACCTGTCACCCCCCTCAGGCGTTTGTAACTAAAAGAGCCATAATCGTCCCCGGGGCCTGTGTTGTAAGTACAAAGGGCAGCGCAACTGCGTACGCCCGAAAAAAAAAAACTTAATGCGCAGGCGCCGGGGACGATAATGAAGATAGAGGAGGTGGCGCCCGGCGCGCACAGGCCCGGAGTGACGGCTGTGCTGCATCTGATTAGGAAGGAAAGACCCGCCTCCCTGGCGATTTCAGGGTATGAGGGGGCACATTTTATAAGTGATTATTTCAGCGTGTGCAGGGATCATAACTAAAAGAGCCACCTTGTCAGAATGCAGCATTGGTGCTGCACAAGGTGGCTCTTTTAGTTACAAACGCCTGATGGGGTGACAGGTTCCCTTTAAGTGGCCTCCTCTCTGGACCGCTTTTTTGGCTAAGCCAAATGGGTTTTTCTTCTCGGTCACTTTAAGACAAACTCTTTAGTGCAAAAAACAATAAAGAGTTTCTTCATCGGTTTCATGTAAAACCAGTAGAAAGCACCTTAAGAAGTGCTAACTATTTACAATGGAAAGTTTGTGAACCATTCACTGTCCATGGCCTCAGTGTCTTTTCAAACAAATTAACTTTTAAACTTCAGTAGTCTTTTTAAACTTTCAGCAATTATCGTAACATTCAGAAACTGTCTATTTCCTCTGCCAGGGTAGCTCCTGGTGGTTGCTACTCCCTGACCGGGAAAACTCAGGATCGTACCTCTCAATTTGTATGGCATACTAGGGCACATTGGCTGGTTCCACCAGGGGGTCTGGGTGGACTGGTGGCATTTAGTAACTGGCCTGGCCTGCTGCTGCTCCTCCGAAAGCTGATGCTGCAGCCTTGTCTGCATGATTTAACTGTTTCTGCACTTTAACACACTTTTTGCAATCCAGAGCATACCACCTTTTGTCACCGATATGGCGGTATATGTCACTCTATCTCCCGGGTAAAGGTCTCTGTCAGGGTGTCCTTCCATTAAGTGGGATTCAATGTCTCTCCGGTTGACAAAGATCTTGTTTATCATCCCGGATTCTTTAATGAAACCCAAGCCTCTCTTTCGTTTGAAGACCACTACTTCCCCCTGCCGTAGTGGTCCCCTTTCTGCCCGAGGGATTTTGTGAGTTCGGGCCTCTGCCTGCAGGTTCCTCTCCTCATATTCTGCCTGCCGAGCCAGGGATTGCTGTTTCTCCTGCTCCTCTCACCATCTGCAGTGCTCCCGCCATGTCATGATGGGGATTTCCCCTTGGAGCACTATCATGTCCTCCTCCGCGGGTCCTTCTTCAAACACCATGGGTTCAGTATAGCTATCCCGGAACCCACTGGTTGGAACTAGCAGGGCTGTCATCTGGTCCAAGCTGCCATCCCTCCGATCCCAGTGTAGTTGACGACCTGCTCCTCCGGACCTTGGAGTTGGCGGGGTCGGTAAGGGGCCCACCAGGGTGTCGTCTGGCGCAGGGGTTGCTGTGGGACTTGAGGCCGGGGTACTCTCGGTGTACGGTGACATTTCACCAATGGACCCAAAACCCTGGTCGGGTGTGTACAGCGGTGGGAGTGACCTAGGCCTAGCCGTTGGGCCTTCCACTGCCAGGGTCAGGGTAGCACCCCTCAACTTTTCTTCCAGAGTGCCGGATCTTCTTTCCCGCTCCGGACAAGGTTGCTGGTGCTCGCCCGGTAAGGTTTCGCCTCTTTCCACCCGGCCACAGCCTCCAGCTGCATCCGCACGAGCTGCCGGGTAAGTTCCTCCACTTCCTTACGCAGGAGGTCCGGATCCTATGTCGGTGGCTGGTACAGTCCTTGCGAGTCCCGGCTGGGGGAGTCCTCCTGCTCCACCCCATGCTCCGCTGCTTGCTCACCTCCCTCCGCCATGCTGCTTTCCGGCACTTCCTCCTCGGTCTGGTTTCCCGCGATTTCTCTCCACCACCCTTGTCTTCGTGGGCGGTTCTTTCTCTTCTTCCCGCCATCCCCGACCAGGACGGACTTCTCTCGTTGATGGGCATGGTTCTCTCACATAGTAGTATTGCTGAGGGGCGGCCATAGCTGTTCCTCCAGGCTCCACCCACGACAACATGCCCTTCTCCTCCTGCGCGCCACATACTGCGGTAATGGCGGCAGTTTTGGTGGCAATTAACAGTTCAATAGTCTCTCAATAAAGCATAGTCTCATAGGTGCACAAGACCCATTTTAATGGGTCGGTCCATCCTGTTTGTGACGCCAAGATTTTGAGCGCCCGCCAGGGCCTAGTGGATACTCGGTACCGGGTCCGGTTCTTAAGGGGATGTGTCACATTGGCAGTGCCCCAGTCCGTGGCCCTGGGCATCCAAATTAAAGGGAAGGTCTTTAAGGGGTTGTTAGAAATAAGAATGTTCGTGACGCCAACTGTGGTATTCGGTCAGGGGTGACCGCTGCTTAAAGGGGTCCTCTGGGGAGTGATGGCACTGCAGCAAAGATGGCATGGCTTCCCACAGGTGAAGCTGGGTCCCCAGGGCTCCCGATGTAATAGATAAAAATGGTGTAATGCCAGAAAGAACACAAGGTTGCAGTCTCTTTACCTTTTTACTGGTGTAAGGCAGCCACAGTCGAGGGTACGGATCACTGGTGCTGGTGTGGTCCGGCTGGCTTGGAAGCGATTCAGGAATCCCCCCTAGCCAGGTTGAATGGAAGCCTTCCTCTCTACTCTGCGTTGTAGTCCTTTGCTGCCTTAGGCCTCACACAATGTCCTCACTTTTTCTTTCTGTCCCCTTTAGGTAGGACACTACCAGCATGGCAGGAAACTCGAGCCTTTTTACAGGTGTCTCTCGTGATGACTCCGGGCTCTATGTGTAACAGTGCCTTCAGGTGTTAATGGTGGACAGGCAACCTACAAGCTCCTGTCCACCATTATTTTGGCATGGGGGGGGCATTTGAAAGTTCGCACCAGGACCCATAACTTTGAAGTTATGCCACTGGAATGCACTGTATATTCCAGAACAAACTACTGATAGCTGAATGTGTTACGGCACAGCTTGTGCTTAAGTTTCCAGTTCTACTAATTATATTAGTATATAACTATTACAGTTTTCCTGGTCACCAGAACTACCACTCATGAATGGGAGCCTGCACTGTGAAAACCAGGAAGTAAGGAGAGTGTACAGATACAGCATCTGAGCTGCGCAGAAACCTCTATGAGCTGTTTAAGAGACAGCTTAAAGGTACCCCCTGAAGCTTGAAATAATAGACTATGTACTACACATAAATGAATAAAACTCATTTTTTTTGCTGGTTCTTTATTAGCATGTTGTTTTGATTCAAATCAATACAGGTAAATATGTTTTGCTGTTGATGGTAGGTTTTGCTCTGAAGACAAGACTGAATGATGCTCTCCAATTAGATGTTCTTAAAGAAAAAAAAGTTAGGAAATATGTAAAGATAAATACTTTAATTACATAGCTTTAAGGCTATGTGCACATGTTGCAGATTTGGGTGCAGAATTTTCTGCACCAAATCTGCATCTCCTGGCAGAATCCACAGCTGCGTTTTTGATTAGTTTTTTGCGCGGTTTTGATGCGTTTTTTGTGCTGATTTTATGCAGTTTTTGCCACTGCGGATTTCTATTAATGGAGGGGTGCAGAAATGCTGCAGAAACGCACAAAAGAAGTGACATGCACTTCTTTGAAATCGGCAGAGTTTCTGCGCGGATTTTTATGCACTATGTGCACAGCTTTTTTTTTATTTTACATTGATTTACATTGTACTGTAAATCACAGTGCAGATCTGCAGCGTTTCTGCAGCAGAAAAAAATGCTGCAGATCTGCACTAAATCTGCACTAAATCTGCATCGTGTGCACACAGACTTAAAGTGGTTTTCCGAAATCTAATAGCCAACAGAACATGTACTGTCTAACTATCTAATTCTAAGAGATAAGCGCTTTTGTATTTTACAAGAATTAAAAATATCCTACTATTACTTCTCTATACTAACTTCCTGTTTTTACACTTTCAAAGATGTTTTGTTTAAGTCTCCCAGAATGCTCTGTTGTACCTCAGACAGAACATCGTCAAGGGGCTGCGATTACCCCACTCTAAAATAGTATGTCATCAAGTGTATGGCGCTGTGGTTATTCCCCCAGCTGCTTTTTCTGCCTTGAAATGGGACAACATCATCAGTGACTTCAGTTTCAAAGGCTAGTCGGTTATCTGTTGTACTAACCATGTGCGGGTTGTTACTTCCAACAGATGGTCAGTACGCTCTTCCCACTAACGCTTTTTCCCTTTCAATGTGCAGTGATAGCATGCTCCATTGCTACTTTCTCACTTCTCTTTAGAAATGGGTGAACCCCTGGATGTTCGGGTCCAGTGGGTTCAGCCGAACTGTTAAATAAAAGTTTGCTCTGCTTTGGATTCCAGAACAGTATCCGAACCCAAACTCTGACCCCATTCACTGGAATGGAGGCCCAAAACATCCAGTACTTGCCTCTGATTGGCAGTAAAATCATTACCGCCGCTCAGACAGCTGCGGTTCCCAAGCTGTCAAATGACAGAGTGAGCCTGCAGCTGTGACCGGAGGATAAAAGTTTACCTGTGGTCACTGGCATCGGCTGATGGAATTACTACTACACAGCGAGATCTGGTGACGGCTTATAGGAGTATTCGTCAGTCGATGCCTATGCTCTAAATAAATCATTCAAAGAAAAAAACGGCGTGGGCCCTTTACCAGCCTAAGAAAACAAGGCCCCACCCCCAGCTGTCTGCTTTAGCTTGGCTGGTTGTCAAAAATGGAAAGGACATCACACCGTTGTTTATAATTAATTATTTATTTAAATAATTTTAATAAACGGCCTGGGGACCCCTCTATTCTTGATAACTAGCTTTGCTAAAGCTGACAACTGAGAGTTGCAACCCACATGGGAACTGCGGCTGTCTGACCAGCGGTAATGATCTAACCCCTGATCAGAGGCAGTGTTAATGTTCTGGACCGTGTGTTTCTTGCTCTGTCATGTGCATTCCTGGTGAAGTCCATATTCGAGGTCCGTGCCTGAACAGTAGATGTTCGGTACGGACCCCAAAATTTACTGTTCGAGTTTGCCCATCTCTAGCGGTGACCAGTGCACATTGAAAAGGAGAGAGCAAGGAGAGGATACTGAGCATGCAACCCGCACATGCTCAGTACAACAAGAGACCAGAACAACCCTTGAATTGGATATCACTGATGCAGAAAAAGCAGATGATCATGTGGAGAATGACCCACCATTATCCTCTTGATGACACTCTGCTTCATGGTGAGGAAAGAATAGGGTGAGTGACTGCCCCCGTCCCAGCCCATTGGGTCATTCTTTTTGAAGTTCCACAATGCATACTGTAAGGGTACGTTCCCATGGTCAGTAAACTCTGCGGGTTGGATGCTATGTACATCCGCAGCATCAAACCCGCAGCGGCCAGATGTTACAGCATAGTGGATGGGATTACATGAAATCTCATCTCCACTATGCGTCCCGAGAAGCCTCCGGCTGCCCTGTAGAAACGGACATGTTGCGCGTCTTTCCAGACCACAGCATGTAAATTTATGTAGCGGAGACACTCCGTCTCCACTGCATAAATTACCCATTCACTATCATTAGATGCGTTAAAACCGCATTATCTTCTTAGTCACATGTGTATTAAGTGCAAAAACACAGCTTACTAAGCATGTGTACTAATTTAAATAATGTCTTACCTTGTTTCAGCCGGAAGTTCGTGTACACTGCAGTTCTTGCGATGAGCTGAGCTGACCGTGAGAACTGCCGTGCACATGACCACCGGGGTTATCTCTGGTCACTAGCCAAGTTCTCACGGTCAGCTGACCGCGACAACTGCAGTGCACGGTCCCCAGCGGTCACGAGTTATCTCCGGTGATGATCTCCGCTGTGTCTGAATGTCAGGCTGAATGATGGCATAATGCCACCGTTCAGCCAAGGCATCCAGGTGTAGGAGAGCTGGACTCGTCGGCGGACAGATATGGTATTCTACTGCTTTTTTAGTTTTATTTCTCTTACAGGAGAATTAGGGCATTGGTGGAACAGGAGATGCAGTAAGTATGGATTAATGAAGCTTATTAATGAAGTCTGTGTGGTTATTTCAATTAAACAACTTTATTCTGGCCATATCTTTATTTACCATGTAACTATAGGATTAGCAATGGAGAGATGTCTTATAGACACCTCTCCATTACTAAGCCGTGGGCTTGATGTCACTGGACAATACCAAGGTGACATCAACCCCACAAATATTACCCCACGCTGGGTTTTTTTTGGGAGCGGATCCTGCTATTTTTGCTAACCATCCAAGGTAAGCTGACTGCTGCGGCCTGGAATTATGAGGCTGGTTAGGTTCATGTATATTGGATCCTTACCAGCCTGAAATACCAGTCCCAGTAGTCTGCTTCACTCTGGCTAGTGAACAAACATAGCGGGACCCCACACTATTTTTTTTTTTAATTATTTATTTATTAAAAAAGGAGAGTACCTCTCTCTGTGCTTCCCTTCACTTCCTGTGTCATGTTTTTCGGTCTGTGTCACAAGAGTCACCATTATTTAAATTGGTACACATGCGTAGTAAGCTGCACTCCTGCACTTACCGTATTTTTCGGACTATAAGACGCACCGGACCATAAGGCGCACCCCAAATTTGGGGTGAAAATTGCAGAAAAAAAGATTTTTTATAAGATGGGGGTCCGTCTTATTGTCCGAATTTACAGTATCTTACCTGAGGGCTGGCGGTGGCAGAGCAGGGTCACAGGAGGCATGGTGTCGGCAGAGGTGGGGTGATGCGGTACGGCGTGCACCTGAGCAGGGTCCCTTCCTGCTTAGGTGGGCGACGCCACGGCCTGGTGTCCATGGGAGGGTTGCAGCAGTGGTTACCGGCAGAGGTGCTGGGATGAGGAGGCGCAGTGAGAGGTATGGCGTGAGAGGGGTCCCTTTCCCCGGTGAGGTGATGCAGCAGCCCGGTAAGCAGCAGAGCCGGGTGAATCCTGTTGTTATCGGTGGTGGCAGCCATCTTCCTGAGGCCGCGCGTGCGCAGATGAAGCGCTCTGCTTCCCGGGGCTTCAGGAAAATGGCCGTGGGAGGCCGCGCGTGCGCAGATGGAGATCGCGGTGGCCATTTTCATGAAGCCGAGTTCGCAGATTTAGATCTTGGCTTCAGGAAAATGGCCGCCGCGATCTCCATCTGCGCACGTGCGGCCTCCCGCGGCCATTTTCCTGAAGCCCCGGGAAGCAGAGCGCTCCATCTGCGCACGCGCGGCCTCAGGAAGATGGCCGCCACCACCGATAACAACAGGATTCACCCGGCTCCGCTGCTTACCGGGCTGCTGCATCACCTCACCGGGGAAAGGGACCCCGCTCACTGCGCCTCCTCTGCCGCCACACCTCTGCCGCCGCACCTCTGCCACCTCACCTCTGCCGCCACGGTAAGCCTGCATTGCGACTATTAGACGCACCCCCCATTTTCCCCCCTTTTTTTGGGGGGAAAAAGTGCGTCTTGTAGTCCGAACAATATGGTAATACGCATGTGATTAGGAAGATAATGCGGTTTTACCGCATCTAATGATAGTGAATGGGTAAATTACAGCTACATAAATAGACATGCTGCGGTCTGGAAAGATGCGCCACATGTCCGTCTCTGCGAGTGAGCCGTGGGCATTGATGCACGCATAGTGGGCATGCGATTTCTCGAAATCCCATCCACTATGCTGTAACAGCTGGATGCTGCAGGTTGAACGCTGCAGACGCAGCATTGAACCCGCAGTGTTTACTGACTGTGGGAACATACTCCAATATATTTGCAAACAGGAAATCACTTTTTTTCCATCACAGAAGCCAACTTTCAATTAGCTTTATTTCAAGTGACAAAAAAATGCATGCAATGAAAAAACGCATATAAAACGCATGCGGAAAAATGTATAAAAAACACATAAAAAAAGCAGGTGACCTGCCAGTGACCTCAGATTCAGATTTGGTGCAGATTTCACCTGCGTCAAATCCTGAGTAAATAGCAAGCCATTCCTGATCGTGTGCACATACCCTAAGGCCTCTTTCACACTAGCGTCGTGCACTGCACGTCGCTATGCGTCGTTTTGCAGAAAAAACGCATCCTGCAAAATTGCTTGCAGGATGCGTTTTTTCTCCATAGACTTTTATTAGCGACGCAGTGCGACGCATTGCTACACGTCGCAACCGTCGTGCGACGGTTGCGTCGTGTTGCGTCGGACCGTTGCCACCAAAAAACGTTGCATGTAACGTTTTTTGGTGCGTTGTCTGCAGCATTTCCGACCGCGCATGCGCGGCCGGAACTCCGCCCCGCCTCCCCGCACCTCACAATGGGGCAGCGGATGCGTTGAAAAACAGCATCCGCTGCCCCCATTGTGCGGCGCTTCCACATTATGCGTCGGTGCGCCGCAACGTTGCATTGCGACGTGCAGTGCACGACGCTAATGTGAAAGTAGCCTATGACTCACGTGAACCGCCATTGAAAATTTTAAAACATGAAGTAGGTGTAGAGAGGGAGTAGTAGGTGTAGAGTGTATGTATATTACAAAACTTCTTCATTTTTAGAATTACAGTACATATATGACATTTAGTATTAAGTTGGCTATTTGGTTTTTGACTACCCCTTTAAGTTTTCTATTTATTGGTCTACATGAATAGTCCTTAAAGGACAAGATTGGATTGTGCAGGCATGTACTACGGAGGACAGAGAATGAACTTCAATCCAAAATTGCAGCCAGCATGCAGCCAGCGGGTAAGGAAAGGGTGAATCAAACACCCGAAAACCCCGCCTCTATGGCTGAAAATTGTTCCCTCCAAATTCAGGTGATAGAGTACTTTAAAAGGAATTTGTCAGTAAGATCACCCTCCACATACCCCCAAACCGCACACATGGGTATAAAGGTTTTTGTAATGTAAATCCGTCTACACTTTTATATGTTCTATCTCTTGTTGGATTTTTCAAGAAATTTGAGATTTAATATATATGTAAATCGAGTTTTTAGCACTCTGGACATGTCCGGGCCCATTTGAAATTTGCGAATGACCATCTGGATGATCCAGAGGAGGCATGGGAGAAGGTCATGTGGTCAGATGAGAACAAAATAGAACTTTCTGGTATCAACTCTACTTGCTGTGTTTGGAGGAAGAAGACGGATGAGTACAACCCCAAGAACACCGTCCAACCTGTGAAGCATAATACGTTGGGGGTGCTTTTCTGCAAAGGGGACAAGACTAGTGATGAGCAAATATACTCGGCACTAGTGTTGAGCATTCCGATACCGCAAGTATCAGGTATCGGCCGATATTTGCTGTATCGGAATTCCGATACCGAGATCCGATACTTTTGTGGTATCGGGTATCGGTATCGAAACAACATTAATGTAAAAATGTGTAAAAGAGAGAATTAAAATAAAAAATATTGCTATACTCACCTCTCCGACGCAGCCTGCACCTTACCGAGGGAAGCGGCAGCGTTCTTTGTTTAAAATTCGCGCTTTTCTTTCCTTACGTGAAGTCCCGGCTTTGTGATTGGTTGCGTCGCAGTCACATGGGCGACGCAACCAATCACAGCAAGCCGTGACATAATTTCAGGTCCTTAAGGATTTTAAAATTACGTCCCGGCTTTGTGATTGGTTGCGTCGCAGTCACATGGGCAACGCAACCAATCACAAGCCGTGACGTCACGGGAGGCTGGACACGCGCGCATTTTAAAATGCGCGCTTGTCCAGCCTCCCGTGACGTCCCGGCTTGTGATTGGTTGCGTCGCGATCAACCAATCACAAGCCGGGAGGCTGGACACGCGCGCATTTTAAAATGCGCGCTTGTCCAACCTCCCGTGACGTCCCGGCTTGTGATTGGTTGCTTCGCGATCAACCAATCACAAGCCGGGAGGCTGGACACGCGCGCATTTTAAAATGCGCGCGTGTCCAGCCTCCCGTGACGTCATGGCTTGTGATTGGTTGCGTCGCCCATGTGACTGCGACGCAACCAATCACAAAGCCGGGACGTAATTTTAAAATCCTTAAGGACCTGAAATTACGTCACGGCTTGCTGTGATTGGTTGCGTCCCCCATGTGACTGCAACGCAACCAATCACAAAGCCGGGACTTCACGTAAGGAAAGAAAAGCGCGAATTTTAAACAAAGAACGCTGCCGCTTCCCTCGGTAAGGTGCAGGCTGCGTCGGAGAGGTGAGTATAGCAATATTTTTTATTTTAATTCTCTCTTTTACACATTAATATGGATCCCAGGGCCTGAAGGAGAGTTTCCTCTCCTTCAGACCCTGAGAACCATCAGGAATACCGTCCGATACTTGAGTCCCATTGACTTGTATTGGTATCGGGTATCGGTATCGGATTGGATCCGATACTTTGCCGGTATCGGCCGATACTTTCCGATACCGATACTTTCAAGTATCGGACGGTATCGCTCAACACTACTCGTCACTCGAGATTTCTCGAACATGCTCGAGGATCCGCCGAGTATTTTTTACTGCTCGGAAATTTAGTTTTTATTGCCGCAGCTGAATGATTTACATCTGTTAGCCAGCACAAGTACATGTGGGGAGTCCCTAGCAACCAGGCAACCCCCACATGTACTTATGCTGGCTAACAGATGTAAATCATTCAGCTGCGGCAAGAAAAACTAAATCTCCGAGCACTAAAAAAATACTCGGAGGACCCCTGAGCATGCTCGAGAAATCTCGAGTAACGAGTATATTCGCTCATCACTAGACAAGACCACTGCACCGTATTAAAGGGAGGAAGGATGGTGTCATTTATTTTTGCCAACACCTCCTTTCCTCTAAGAGCATTGACGATATTGTCATGCTGGAAGAACCAGCCACGACTTGACGTGAAACACACAGCGATGGCAACTAAGGAGTGGCTCTGTAAGAAGCATTTCAAGGTCCTGGACAGGCCTAGCCAGTCTCCAGACCCCTAACCCACTAGAAAATCTTTGGAGAGAGCTGAAAATCAGTGTTGCCCAGCAACAGCCCCGAAACCTGAATGGAGGAGTGGGATAAAATCCCTGCGCAGTGTGTGCAAACTTGGTCAAATACTAGAGGAAACATCTGACCTTTGTAATTGAAAACAAAGGATTCTGTACCAAATATTAAGTTCTGTTTTTGTATTGTATAAAATACTTATTTCATGCAATAAAATGCAAATCAATTATGTAAAAATTAGTGATGAGTGAGTGTACTCGTTTCTCGGGTTTTCCCGAGCACGCTCGGGTGACCTCCGAGTATTTGTAACTTGCTCGGAGATTTAATTTTTCTCCCCTCAGTTGCATGATTTACGGCTTCCAGATACGCTGAATACATGTGAGGAATACCTGTTTGTTAGGGAATTCCCACATGTATTCAGCGTATCTGGAAGCCGTAAATCATGCTTCAACTGAGGGGATGAAAACTATATCTCCGAGCAATAAGAAATATTCGGAGGTCACCCAAGCGTGCTCAGGAAAACCCGAGCAACGAGTGCACTCGCTCATCACTAGTAAAAATCATACAATGTGGTTTTCTGGATTTTTTATATATTTTTTGCATTCTGTCTCCCACAGTTGAAGTGTACCTGAGTCGCCCGCAGGGCAGTGGGGTACTCGGTACCGGGTCCGGTCGCAAGGGGGATGCATACCTCCCAACCGTCCCGGATCCCGCGGGACTGTCCTGATTTTGACAGCCAGCCCCGGGATCCCGGGCGGGACACTAATGTCCCGTGCCTAGGGCAGGGACAATGCAGGGGGCAGCACCTGAGTAGCTTAGGTTTGTGGCTGTTTTTTTTTTTTCTTATACATGCTGGGTCTCCTCCCGACCGATCCCGCCCCCACCCCCCCCCCGCCCCCTGTGTGTGCGGCGCTGCCACGCTGAGGAAGAGAGCCAGCAGCGATCAAGATGAGAGGTCAGCGACTCACTTCCTCCTGTGTGTGCACGGAGCTCCGGCGTCTCCTGCTCTTAGCTGCTATCCCGGCAGAGAAGGAGAGACGGGGGAGGTGCCGGGACAGTGCAGAGCTGTGAGCAGCCGGAGAAACTGAAGAGCTGCACATGGACAGATCAGCCGCCCCTGCACCACAGAGGAGATTGTGTGTGTGTGATGTGTGTGTGATGTGTGTGTGTGTGTGAGATGTGTGATGCTGCATTTGTGTGTGTGTCATGTGTGTATGAGGTATCTGGTGTGTGTGATGGCTGGGTGTGTGTGTGTGATGGCTGGGTGTGTGTGTGTGATGACTGCGTGTGTGTGTGATGACTGCGTGTGTGTGTGATGGCTGTGTGTGTGTGTGTGATGGCTGCGTGTGTGTGTGATGACTGCGTGTGTGTGTGATGGCTGTGTGTGTGTGTGATGGCTGCATGTGTGATGCATTTGTGTCAAAGCTGCATGTGTTTGTGAGCTGCGTTTGTGATGCTGCGTGTGTATGTGTGATACTGTGTGTGTGATGCTGCATGTGTGTGAGCTGCGTGCCTGTATGTCATTATACAGTATGGAGAACTGTGGCCATAATACAGTATGGAGCATCATGTGGGGTCATTATACAGTATGGAGCATCATGTGCAGTCATTATACAGTATGGAGGATCATGTGCGGTCATTATACAATATGGAGCATCATGTGCAGCCAGTATACAGTATGGAGCATCATGTGTGGTCATTATACAATATGGAGCATCATGTGCAGTCATTATACAGTATGGAGCATCATGTGCAGCCAGTATACAGTATGGAGCATCATGTGCGGTCATTATACAATATGGAGCATCATGTGTGGTCATTATACAGTATGGAGCATCATGTGCGGTCATTATACAGTATGGAGCATCATGTGCGGCCATTATACAGTATGGAGCATCATGTGCAGTCATTATACAGTATGGAGCATCATGTGCGGTCATTATACAGTATGGAGCATCATGTGCGGCCAGTATACAGTATGGAGCATCATGTGCGGTCATTATACAGTATGGAGCATCATGTGCGGTCATTATACAATATGGAGCATCATGTGTGGCCATTATACAGTATGGAGCATCATGTGTGTTCATTATACAGTATGGAGCATCATGTGCAGCCAGTATACAGTATGGAGCATCATGTGCGGTCATTATACAATATGGAGCATCATGTGCAGTCATTATACAGTATGGAGCATCATGTGCAGCCAGTATACAGTATGGAGCATCATGTGCGGTCATTATACAATATGGAGCATCATGTGCGGTCATTATACAGTATGGAGCATCATGTGCGTTCATTATACAGTATGGAGCATCATGTGCGGCCATTATACAGTATGCATGCGGTCATTATACAGTATGGAGCATCATGTGCGGCCATTATACAGTATGGAGCATCATGTGCGGTCATTATACAGTATGGAGCATCATGTGCGGTCATTATACAGTATGGAGCATCATGTGCGGCCATTATACAGTATGCATGCGGTCATTATACAGTATGGAGCGTCATGTGTGTTCATTATACAGTATGGAGCGTCATGTGTGGCCATTATACAGTATGGGGCATCATGTGTGGTCATTATACAGTATGGAGCACTGTGTGGCCATATTTTTTTGTTTATAACTATTGTATATGAAACAGTGTGATCAGCAGTGCTAAATGGGTGTGCTTGGGACGTGGATATGGGTGTGACTAATTATGAATGGGTGTGGTCAGAGGCGTGGCCTAAAATTTGTCGCGGCGCGCTTCGCGCGCCGCAAACTTTCTCCCTTTTTCCCATCTTCAAAAGTTGGGAGGTATGGGGATGTCACAGTGGCTGCGACCCGGTCCGTGGCCCTGGGCCCCAACGTTAAAGGGTACGGTCTTTAAAGGGGAAATGTTCAAATGTTTGTTGTGACGCCACCTCTGGAGTTCGGACAATAGTGGGACTGTCGCTGCATTAAAGGGGTCCACAGGGGGATGTTGCGGCAGCACAGGTGTCACACTTCCCACAGGTGAAGCGGGGTCCCCTGGGGTCCTATAGTGTGTGGCAGAAATGATGGTATGTGCCGGTGAATAAATGGAGGAGACAAGTTGTAAGTCTTTACCTGGTTTACTGTAGGTTGCTGGCCACAGTCCAGGGTACCAGGCACGGGTGATCTGGCCGGCTCAGAGGCAAAAGAGGGTTCCCTTCTCCAGTAGAGGTCCGTGAGCTTTTTCAACTAGCGCCATTAAAGGTGAGGTCCCTGCTGCCTGACGCTTCCTACAGGGTCCTCCAGTTTCCCCCCGTCCTGGGATAGGTACCTGCATGACAGGCCGCTTGAGCCTTTTTACAGGGACTCTAACATGCCCCGGGCTCCTCAGGTGCTGCTGCGTCTCGGGCGTGGTGCGCGCAGGTAATGTGTAGTGTCGTGCCCTCTGGTTCTGCTCTGTGTCTTAGAGTCCCACAAAAGCATCGGGCTCCCGGTTCCTGGCTACTGTGCTTCAGCTCTGAGGGTGCCCTGCCACAGTTACCCTCTGAGCTCTGTTCCTCTCCTATGCTCCTTCCCTTCCGGCTACTCCACATACAACCCTTCCAGGTTATCTGTCCTTCCAGAGGCTGTAGCTCCCTCATGGCTGCCAGGCCTCTCTGTCTGCACTCAGTTCCAGACTTCCTTCTACTTCAGTGTCTCTGAACAACTAACTCGCTCTTCCTGCAGGTCAGGACACATAAAGCCGAGAAACTCCCCTGAATCCAGGTCCTGAGCTCCCCCTCCTGGCTTGGATTCAGAATGTGTTGCATTTGTGCAGGGCCATATTTGCCACTAGGCACTTGAGGGCATGTGCCTAGGGTGCCAGGATGTTTGGGGGGGAGGCACCTGAGCAAGTTTTTTTCTTTTTTTTTTTAAGTCCGGGGTCCTCACCTTCTTGAAGACATCATACTCACCCTCCTCCAGTGGTGCCTGCAACTCCGATGGTCTCTGTGCCGGCAGCTCTTCCTGTTCTTAGTGGTCATGTGGTACCACTCATTAAGGTGATGAAAATGGACGCGACTCCACTCCCATAGGTGTGAAGCGCATATTCATTACTTTAATGAGTGGTACCATGTGACCGCACAACACTGGAAGGAGCTGCAGGCCCCGGGACGAAGCGGGGAAGTGCAGAGACCGCGCCAGGAGGAGTATAATGGGGGAGGGTGAGCCTTGCGATATTCACCTGTCCCTGTTCCATCGCTGCGCTGTGTCTCCCGCATCCTCTGGCTGTGACGTTAAGGTCAGAGAGCGTGATGATGTGTTTACTGCATGCCCTTGCCTGAACAGTCACTGCAGAGACCCGGAAGACACAGCGGCGCGCAGCGGTGGAATAGGGACAGGTGAATATCGCAAGTGTCAGGGGCCTTAGCCAGCATCTGGCCCCCATAGCGCGCCGGTATTCCCACCTGCTCAGGACACTGACACCTGGCCAGGTGAGTATGTTATATTTTTTAAATCTCAGCAGCAGCAGCATACGGGGTATATTATTCTATGGAGCATCTTATGGGGCCATCATTAATCTTTAATGCAGCATTATATGGGGCATATTTTAACATGGAGCATCTTATTTTTTTCTATGGAGTATCTTATGGGCCCACCATGAACTTCATGGAGTATTATATGGGGTGTATTTTGTATGGAGCATCTTATGGGGCCCATCATGAACTTTATGGAGCATTATATGGGGCGTATTTTGTATGGAGCATCTTATGGGGCTCCTGATTCAATATGGATATTCAAAAACATTAAACCTACTGATGTCTCCATTAATTTTACTTTTATTGGTATCTATTTTTATTTTTGAAATTTACCAGTAGCTGCTGCATTTCCCACCCTAGGCTTATACTTGAGTCAATAAGTTTTCCCATTTTTTTTGTGGCAAAATTAGGGGTCTCGTTAGGAGCAATAAAAGGAAATGTCCAGGTTTGCAATGAGTCTGCAGTCTTTTTGACTGCAGACTTCTGAATTCTCACAGTGCGCACTGCACACTGTCAGGATCCTCTCACGTGGCCTCACTCAATGAAAATGAACTGGGTGAGGCCGGGCACGTCTAGTCGGAGTGTAGTCAGAAGTATACAATTCACATGCTTGTGCTGACATGACTGTCCACCAGCAAGGGAGAATCCTAAAAGTGTGCAGTGCATTAGTAACTTGTGAGAATTCAGAAGCCTGCGATGCCAGGATTCAGCTCTGCAGGTTCCAGTAGTCGTCACATGGACACTTCACTCATATGCGATTTTCATACTTGTGGTCCTGTGACAACAAGCTTCTCTTCCTGCTTCTCTCAGTTTTTCACTAAACATTGAGAGTATTAGGGAGTGGAGCTTGTGGGTACATGACTAAGTGTCCAAATCACATATGTCCTTGGGAGGGGGGGCGCCAAACTGAATTCTAGGACTGGGTCCCAGAAACCCTAGATACACCTCTGCCGGTATGCTACTGCGAGAGGCGATTACCGGGCCCGGTGGAGGCATGTCTGGGCACAGTGCAGCACAGGCAGTGAGGCAGGGACTGAGGGTGTGCGCAGAGAGAGAATGGAGACCCGGATACTGCCCATCTCAGTCTACGCCATAGCCTGGAACCCTCATTATCTTAGGAATATGTTAGTTAATAAATTGTTTTTCTAAAGCTTTATAGTGTAGCTTTAGGTCAGAGAGGGATGGTTAGGGATGAGCTAGCAAGGTGCAGGGACAGGTACTGATGGCTACTTGCGGACATGTGCAGCACTTGCGGTTTTGCACATGTGGTGAGACAAAAAAACACTGCTAGCAGCATTTTTTTCCATTGCTGTAAGTACCGCATTTTCCGGATCGCGGCAAAATCTCAAGTGCCGCACATGTCTGCAAGTCCCATAGTGAATGAATGAGGCCAAATGCAGTGTTGCTGTATGTGATCCATTACACGGCAGATGCGGAAAAACTGACAGATCAGCTGCAAAAGACTACTTTCACATCAGCGTTTTTTTTACAAAGTCACTGCTGATAGAGTCATACTCACCAATGGGGGAGGCAGCACTAAAAGTGCCTAGGGCAGCAGAAACTCTAAATACGGCCCTGCATGTGTGTGCCTTACCTGGTGAAGAGAACTCCATTGCCTCTGAGTATGAAATTACCTTCCCCGAAAGAAAAGCAACATCACTGCAGCAACCGGCCACCTGGGGTGCTGCATACCTATTATAAAAATCACAGACCTCTCCATTCTTTGTAGGAGGTAAAACTTGCAAAATCAGCAGTGTATTAAATACTTATTTTTCACAATATATGCATATACTGATATTCTTGAATATATGAGGTTAATTCCACCTATGTCTTGTGATCACATTTGTAGTTTACGTTATTTTAAATTCACCTGCAAATCCTGGGTAATATAATTAGAAACATTCATTTCCAACACTTACGCTGTTGATCCAGGAAATATAAGAAGAGACTTTGGTAAATACGGATGGTTTCTGGTAGTAATTGCACCCGAGAGAAGATCCAAAGCTGACAATACCATGGACCTCGTAGACACCACCGACAGCACAGTTGAGGGGTCCACCAGAATCACCCTGATATATAAATTATAACACAGATTACAAAGTATGTGATACCATCAATGTCTGCTCTGATGGACTATCTATAAATACATTTAAACAAAGCACAATATATGACTGCATGTGTCCTCATGTCAGTCATGTATTTAATTTTATGTTTAGAATGATGGGAAAAATGATATGAGAGTGATGTCAAACATTGTAAGAAGATACAACTTACATTGCAGGAAGACTTGACTCCGTCTCCACCAGCGCAGACCATGCTGGTCTTGACAGTGCTGCCCCACCAATTGCTGAGAGAGCAGGTTGAGTGGCCAACAACAGGCAGAGTAGCTTGCTGGAGAATAGCAGCAAGAGATCCACCAGCTGAAAAAAGTAGCATTATTAGATGGGTAGGCTTTTATTATAATCACTATAAACACTGTTGATACTACATGCAATTGACATTTTAGAGCGGCACCATACTTGATAACTCTCCCCTAATGTCCTTGGAGGCTCTCAGTATAAGGCCAGTCTCACACGTCCAGATAATTTCGGTACCGGAAAAATCGGTACCGGAGTTATCCGTGTCTGTGTGTCAATGTGCTCACGTGGCACATCAGTGTGGCACACGTGCGGCAGCCGTGTGCTGCCCGTGTGCCGACTGAGGACCACACGGACCGTGCAGGAGACAGCGCTAGAGTTAAGCGCTGTCCCTCCTGCGTGTGGTGCTGAAGCCGGCATTCATTCCTTCTCCCCAGCAGCGTTCGCTAGAGAGAAGGAATGAATCAAGGTTTTTTTTAATTTTTTGTGTGTTTAAAATAAAGTTCCTGGTCACCTACCGCCTCCCACCCCCTGTGCGCCCGCCCGCTTGCATTAAAATACTCACCCAGCTCCCACGATGCTTCCTCTCAGCGCTGGCAGCTTGTCCTGTGTGAGCGGTCACGTGGTACCGCTCATTACAGTGATGAATATGCGGCTCCACCCCTATAGGTGACCTGGAACCTTATTTTAAACACAAGAAAATTAAAAAAACTTGATTTTTCATTCCTTCTCTCCAGCGAACGCTGCTGGGGAGAAGGAATGAATGCCGGCTTCAGCACCACACGCAGGGGGGACAGCGCTTACTGTAGCGCTGTTTCTCCTGCGGCGGTACGTGCACACGGAGAAGAGTGCACACTGTTCTCCGTGTGCACGTGTGCGGGACGCTTTGCGGACCGTGCTGCCAGAGAAAAATGGACATGTCTCCGTGTTTTGCACACGGACACACGGTCCGCGAAAAATCACTGTCATGTGCAGAGACACATTGATTTTAATGTGTCTACGTGTGTCAGTGTCTCCGGTACGTGAGGAAACTGTCACCACACGTTCTGGAGCCACTGTCGTGTGAAACAGGCCTAAGAGATGGCTTTCCAAAAAAATTTGCAATTCTCCCTGGTCACAAATGACTCCCAAAGCCTCTCACAACTACCCTTCCAGGATGCCCTATCATCAGATTTAACCCAGATGTTGAAACCCACATTCAGGGAGCAGGTAACAGTTTGTGAAAGTGTAAAGGAGTGGAGGAGCTGTTTACACCACCCCCTTGAGGATCTTTTTGTAGTATAATGCATTAACATACTGTATGTTGTGTCTTGTTTTATCTGCTCCGTGGCCTGCAGCACTTAGTTAGTCTGCTGATGGGGTTAACGGTTAGGTCTCATATTGTCTTATATTGGGCTCATGTGTCATAAAAATCACACGAGAGCCCAGGGAACATGAGTGTGGACACCGGTGAAATTCAGCCTGCATGAGAGGGGAGTATAAGCTTTTTGATTTTTATCGGGGCCAAGTGTGGGGTATGAGAAGAGGTTGTCCAAGTAGTGGTAAATTATTTAAAGACCAGTTCATCAGTTTAGATGTTTATTTTTAAGTCACTTTTTTTTTTTGTCTTGTGGCAACTGCTGAGGTTTTTTGCTGTGTGCATTCCGTCTGGTGTGGAGAATGGTCACATCATCACTGATGTGATTAATCTCCAAACCATCTGGATCATCGTGGGGCAGATATGGATTATCTTTTCGTCTTACAGTTGAGCAATATGGTGTTTTTTTTTTAAATAATGAATTTTATCTTACCGTGTCTTTACTACAATCTTACTATGGGGTTAGTAATGGGGGTTTCTTATAGGTGCCTCTCCATTACTAACCTGTGGACTTCATGTCAGCTGACATTACAAAGCTGGCATCAACCTCACAGCTATTACCCCACTTGCCACAGCACCAGGGCGAGTGGGAAGAGCTGGGAAAAATATCAGAATTGGCGCATCAAATAGATGTGCCTTTTCTGGGGCGGATGCGGGCTGCTATTTTTATGCTGGAAGACGGCTAATATCCATTGCCCCTTCCCAGTCTGAGAATACCAGCCCCAGCTGGTTGCCAAAAATGGGGGTGACTCTACGATGTTTGTGACCTCTGAGACCTCAATGCGATTGAAAGTCCTGGTCTATAGTGAAGAGGCCAGGGATGCACTGCGCAACGTTGGGAAAAAGGAGGACTGGATGGTGGACAGCGAGCAGAGGGGTGGCCGTAGTTCAGACCTCATCTGGAATACTGTGTCCAGTTCAGGGGGCCACATTTTAAAAAAGATGTTGAAAAACTGGAGCAAGTTCAGAGAAGAGCTACCAGGATAGTGAGTGGACTGCAAACTATGTTCTACGAGGAACGGTTGAAAGAGCTGGGAATGTTTAGCTTTCAAAAGAGAAGGTTAAGACTTAATGGCTGTCTACAAATGTCTGAAGGGATATCACCATGTAGAGGGATCATGCTTATTCTCATTTGCACATGGACAAGCGAGAAGCAATGGGATGAAACTAAAAGGAAGAAGATACAGATTATATATTAGAAAAAACTTTTTGATAGTGAGGTTGATCAATGAGTAGAACAGGCTGAGAGGTGGTGAGTTCTCCTTCAATGGAAGTCTTTAAACAGAGGTTGGACAGACTGAGATGGTTTAGTGAATCCTGCATTGAGCAGGGGGATGGACACAATGACTCTGGAGGTCTCTTCCAACTCTAACATTTTATGATACTATGTTCGCAAGTCAGGTATTGCCTATACAGTATATGAATCTATTACTATCCCCATTAGCATGCAATGCAAACTTTGTAATGTAAATTCATGCAGAAATTTGCAAAGTGTTTGGCGCTCTAAGTCCATTTAGCAAACCTACTACATGTTGTTCATGATATGATGTTGCATTTAGTAAAGGTGTCCTTTTGTATACAACACATCAGTTAGTATTCATTATCAGATTATTTGGTACAGCAGAATTAAACTTTCTGGAAGAGATTTCACAGGTAGAACTTACTGCTGAGTCTTCCCCATCCGGTAACAACACAGTTGTAGTTGTGGGCCAGGGTAGCGCCACTTGCTGGCAGTGCAGCCACTTTCACGTAACTGTTCAGGGAAGCACTGGAGGCCAGCCATAGGATAGCAATATCATACCTGTATAGAAAGAAAATAAATATATTTAGGACCGTAGTAATTTATGAGAGTTCTGGTAACTAAATTACACTTGTTATAGAAAAGAAAGAAAGTTTACAGACAATGTCATATCTTGTGATAGCACTGTAGCCTTGCAGTATTGAGGTCCCCAGTTCAAATCCAACCAAGGACAACATCTGCAAAGAGTTTGCATGTTCTCATGTTTGCTTGGGTTTCCTCCCACACTCCAGGGGCAGTACCCCGAAACACAGTGTCTGCAAATTGAGATTCTGGTTTGGCTTTTATCCTAAGTCATGTGACAAGGCTCGTTAAAGGGTGGACATTGACTGTTAGGATTGCTACTTCCAATAGGTGGCACTAGAGTTCTAGTTCTCTTCCTCTCTGAAGAGACAATTTGCATATTTCCCAGAGGAGCATTGCGGCTTTAAGTCTCCTCACCTCGACATGCTTAACATGTCACTCTCCGCAAGGAGAAATGATACTTCTTGGATCCCTCCCACACTCCAAAAACATACTGATAGGAAATTTAGATTGTGAGCCCTAATGGGGACAGTGATGATATCCGTAAAGAGATGTGAAAATTAATGGTGCTATATAAGTGAGTAAAATATATAAAAATACTATGGGTATTGTAATAGAATTATTAGTCATAACTTGTTGAACAGCCATGTTAGACCTAGCAGATATCTTGGACAAACTGTAGTCAGCTAACTTTGCAGCTAATGAGGCAGGTCTGGGAGCTTTACTCAGAGAGGAGACCTAGTATGACATCAGTGACATTAGTAGGTATGGATGGAGTCCATAAAGGTTAATCGGAACAGCTGCAGGGGTCCATGATAGGTAAAAAATAGTATTATATGGTAGTGAGTAGTTTTTATGTTGAATTGAGATAGAAACCAGGACAATAGGGATGTAATTATTTTAAGAATTATATGAGTAATGACATTAACTAAAAAAAATAAAATAATAAAGGGGAGGGGGTCTCATGGCATCATAGGCCTGAAATAAATGGTTCTTATTCAAGTTGCATAGCGTTTAAGCACTGAGAGAAATTGGGGTCAAATAAAGGTCAGCAAGTTAGCTGTGGCACCTGCCACGATCTGTGTAAACCGGTATTAACCAGTTTCTTGGCGCTCTTTTTTAAACATTTTTATTGGTGGAAGTGGAAATTGACAGGTGATTTTAATATATTTAAACCCCGTTTTGCTGTGAATTCTAAGTCCAAGTACCTTAGAGAAGAAGACATTTAGTAGATTTGCCTTTCCCTCATCCTCTTCTAACATTTCACCCATACTTTTTTATGTAGTTGAAGAATATTTTATTCCCCCACTGAACACAAGGATCAGGCAATTGAATTCCACCTGAATGCAAAGTCTATTGTATGGTGCCTATGAGAGAACTGCTGTTTTGTTTGGTGGTCGAAAAATCTGTTTAAAGTAAATGGGAGACGGGTAGAAAAATTGTTTGACTTAGTCATAGAGCAACGACCCATAATATTAAACCAAGCCTTAAATGACTGTACTGAATTTTTGTGAGGTAGTTCATTTTTTAATACATCTCTGCTTATTTAAAACAATGTCTCTTAAATACCCACTTAGAGACGACCACCATACACGTACAGCAGCTGTGCACTATCAATGTATGGATCGGGCTCAGGAGCTGAACCCGCTCCATGCAAGGTTACCTGCTATTTTATGTATCCAGCACCCGACAGTGTCTGAGTTACTTAGTAACTGAGCTGATTGGCACTAGCTTCTATGGCATCACTGTAATCTTCTAAGGTGGGTATTTCCAACAAATCTGCAGCTCATCATGAATCAAGTCAGTGATGTAGGAGTTTAGCAGGCTGATTTACTCATGATACAGCAGAAACGTTCCCTCCTTTGATAAAACAAGCAGGGAAATGTATTCTTCCTCACAGAAAGGAGAAGCTGCAAGCCCCATGTGTTGTCTGCATACATAAAACAGTACAAAGCAGGGACACTTTTATATTATTATTTCAGCATGGGAATATTTTTTAAACACACATAATAGTAGAACTTATTTTATTCCAAAATCAATGAACATTTACCCCTTTAAATAATAATGAAAAAAATTACTTGGTGCCATAGTAATCTTTCTGACCTAGAAAATCATGGTGCCAGGTCATTTTTACAGCACAATGAATGCCATAAAAGCAAAACTCCAAAAATGCTAGATGACGTTGGCTTACCCAGCAGCAACATTGTTGGTGTTCCAGTTTGAGTGTTTTCTGATGGAAGAAACTGAAATATACTGTTCAGTGCCATCATTACTATTAATATTGTGATCTCCCAGGACCACTCGGAAAGAAACATTTCTGTTGAAGAAGAAGAATTATATTTTGTCAGTTACACTTTTATAGTCACATTTTAAAAATTAAAGATAGATTGCTAAGAGACGCTTTGGTAACCTCCATCCGATATTATTTGGGTAGGAAAAAAACAGGTTAAAACAGGCATAAGGATGTACAATGGATGGAAAACATACAATCACACAGATGACATTTTTTTTTATTCGAAGTGTAAAATAAACATTTAAAATTCATATAAAATTTAAGGGTTAAACCCTTTTTACCTGTCCACACAATGAGCAGCTGTCATCACTCGATTAGCGCGGATCAAGGAGGCCCCACAAGTGTGGTACCAATAACCACCAGACAAATACTGAAGAGAAACCTAGAAAAAGGCAATACAAATAATAAATTCCCTCTTTTGGCTAAGAAAATAACTTCTAATGTAGCCGTTAAATAAACTAGGTTCTTATATAGACAAAAGTAGACAGTTGATGTATTCTTATGAACATTGTGCCAACACTTCTACCGAAAAAAAGATTGGCGTATTTATATTTAAATACTTTTCCAACTCTCATTTTATCTGTTCAATAAAGCATGCCAATGTACTGTGCTGTGTCCATGGATGTAACTCATTGCAATGGGAACTGCAATTTCTGTAGTGATTATTTTTTTTCTGCAGTGTGTAAATGAGATGTCATCCACTTTGCTGGTACTGTAAGGGTATGTGTCCACGTTCAGGATTGCATCAGGATTTGGTCAGGATTTTTCATCAGTATTTGTAAGCCAAAACCAGGAGTGGGTGATAAATGCAAAAGTGGTGCATATGTTTCTGTTATACTTTTCCTCTAATTGTTCCAGTCCTGGTTTTGGCTTACAAATACTGATGAAAAATCCTGACCAAATCCTGATGCAATCCTGAACGTGGACACATACCCTAATACGCAACAACTTTTTGTCCATGCAAATATGCAGTGAAAATATAGTTGATAACACTTTTTCTGAAAAACAAATGTTGTTTGGAGACAATCCCTGGCCTCTTTAGTATTGGGGATAGACAGGCACATCATTGGTGCTGCGCAGCATTAATCAGCGACTACCATAGCTGATAAAGAGAATGTATTAAGTTAGTAATAACTCCTTTATGTTTTGCTATTTTCCCCATTTTGTTCCCAATTTTGAAAGCGCTTAAAAAAATAACCAGTCTGTATTATCTTGTGATTAAAACAACATTCACCATAGAAAAACATACAGTGGAAAAATATGCTGAATGAATGTTGAAATTCTGTCATAAAAGGTGTTGTTTGGGACTTTAATATTGATGACCTAACCCTGGGATAGATCATCAATGTTTGTTCCGGCGGTGGCTGGAACCGCCGAGTTGCACTGCACAGCACAGCTCTGTCAACAGAATAGTGACCACGGCCAGGTATTGCACAAATGACCCCTATTGATTTGATTAGGGGGCAAAGATGCATTACCCAGCCGTGACCACTTTATACTAGATGAAGCTGTATTGTGCAGCTCCGCAACTGAATAGTTCCGTCAACCGCCGGGAACAGCTGATTGTTGGGGGTACTGGCTGTCGCACCTCCACATTGATGGCCTATTCTATATATGGATACGCCATCAGTGTTAAAGTCCGGGACAACCCCTTTAATATATACAGTGTATTAAATTATAGTTGATTACATTTAATCACGTTTTGAGTCTTATTACTAACCTGCCAGGGCCAGGAATTTTTTCCAGCATTAGTTCCTCCTACTACACGTGCATTTTCATTGTCTTCAAAATAGCGGATGTCATCATCATGACAGTAGCCTTCATGTAGAATAACACAGACATTGAGGGTTTACTTTCCGTATATAAGATGCATAAAGCACTGATCAGCTCTACATATATAATTATTTTGCCATCCAGTTAATTTTTCTATCCCTATGTTGATAAATTATTGCACATGAATCTTTATTGGTTAGTTACTTACCACATAGGACAAGAGTAGCAAGAACAAGAAGCCTGAGCATGGTGATATAATCTCACAAGAATCTCCTTTACAAAAATTACCAGCAGTGTTTTCCTTTATATAACATTGAAAAGTGCCCATTAGCAGTGAGAATATTACCAGGTGTTGTAGATTAAAAAGTTGGCAAAAATGTGAAAAAACGTCTCCAATTTTTCCCAAGGGCAAATAGTATAAATATTTTAATTCAAACAGTGTATCACCATTGGAAAATAACAAACACGTGAAAAGGTTTGATAAAAAGGTTATCAAACTATTTCCAGGGCCTAATATGTTTATTAGACTTACTTTAACTTTTACTTGTAATTCTAGTCGATAGAAAGTTTCTATTGAAATCAATTTCTAGTAAATATAGTTTTTATTACAGACATTATGTGAGTTGTTAGCACGTACATAAATGAGTGTGTTAAACAGATGAGAAAATAATTGTGGCTTCTTGTTGAGGTATTCTCCTCTAGAAGTGTGAAGACACCATATGGCAGCAGCCTGTGACTTCATAATACAGAGCTGTAGAGATCCTGAGTGCTTTGCTGTGTACAGGACCTTAGTGGATTAATTTCATTTTTACATATCCTTGCAATAGAAATATATCTGAGCTACAAATAGCATAAAAATGGAAAACCTGCAATCCACTGCACAGGGCAAAGGTTAGGGCTGTATTGTTTAAGTGCCAGCAGGTCATTATTTGATACAGAGAACCTTTGGATTTTTCTAATATACTGATAATAGTTGATGATGTGTGAGAAACTGTGCCAAACTTGCCTTCAGTCAAATCTAGGAAATGCCAGATGGGTTGATCTAGCTATGGGCTGCATCAATTGCAATGCTATTAACAGTATCTGCATCCCAAAGATGACAATACTGTTGTCAACTGTCATGGAGCATAGACTTAATTTTGGGATGCCACAGGGCAATTCTGGCCTGCAGCCTGCCGGAGGGTTTTTCCACATAGTCCATTGGAGAAATAAGTTACTGCATTGTGCCACCCATGCCTACTGCAAGCAAGATAGGATAGAAGAAGACATGGAGGATGCAGCTGGATTAGGTGAGTATAGTGTTTTTTTGTGGGCTGTGGGGGACCATCATACTATATTGGTGCTGTTTGGGAACATCATACTATATGGGGGCTGTTTGTGAACATCATACTATATGGGGGCTGTGGGAACCATCATACTATAAGGGTTCTGTGGGGGAACAAGTGATTGGAATGGGTGTAGACCCACTGTACCACTGGCAGGCTTACCCTGGAGGGGCATGACTAAGTTTCTACCTAATCTTCACTAGAACCCCTGGATAGGCTTGGGCCACAGGATATCTAGCAGGTGCCACTCCAGAGCAGTGCCCGGGGTTGAAACAGGTGACCAACGGGTCAAGGCAGGTATATACGGTACAGAGGGCACAGAGAGAGATGTAGTCAGACAGTCTGTGGTCAGGGAAGGCAGCACAGGGTCAAAGTATGAAGCCAAGGTCAGCAGTGAAGAGATCAAACAGGGTGATAACACCAATTGGGTCACTAATGAGAGAGAAAAACAAGAAAATGCCTTGACTGGGAACTAGATGCTAAACAAACTATCAGCAAAGCTCAGGCAAGAAGTGGAGGGAGGAGTTTCCTAGTATATCCTTTGCTGGCAGCAGATAGGCCAGGGATTTCTGCAGGACACAGCAGAGTTAAATTCCTCCAGACACTGGCTGCACCTCCCTATAGCCAGATGGAAACAGCAGGAGAATGCAGCAGTACTGGGGAGTGCTGCAAGAGGCAACCGCAGGGAGACGATCTGAGACAAGGAGAAGCAGTGAGGACAAGCAAATATGAGTATCTCATCATGCCTTTTTGGTCTGTGCAATGCGCACAGGAATTGGTAAGCATCTTCTTTGATTCTGTGGTCATGTATTTGGATGACATCTTGATTTTCTCTATATATGCAAATTGCCTCTGCTGAAAAAAGAGGACTTAACTCTATAGCGCCACCTATTGGAAGTAGCGATCCTACAAGTCACAATCAACCCTTTAACGAGTCGTGCAATATGACTTAGGATAAAAGCCAAATCAGCATCTCAATTCGCAGACACGGTGTTTCAGGCTGTTGGCCCTCGTCAGTGCGAAGCATGAGAACTGATTTGGCTAGGTGAGAGGCTCTGGAGTGGGGTCTAAGGGGTAACGTTTCTCCTTATGGAGAGTGACATACCAGCTGGCTTGTCAAGGTAAGGAGGTTTATTCGCCGTGCAATGCTCCTCTGGGAATTTAAATATGCAAATTGCCTCTGCTGAAAAAAGAGGACTTAACTCTATAGCGCCACCTATTGGAAGTAGCGATCCTACAAGTCACAATCAACCCTTTAACGAGTCGTGCAATATGACTTAGGATAAAAGCCAAATCAGTATCTCAATTCGCAGACACGGTGTTTCGGGCTGTTGGCCCTCGTCAGTGCGAAGCATGAGAACTGATTTGGCTAGGTGAGAGGCTCTGGAGTGGGGTCTAAGGGGTAACGTTTCTCCTTATGGAGAGTGACATACCAGCTGGCTTGTCAAGGTAAGGAGGCTTATTCGCCGTGCAATGCTCCTCTGGGAATTTAAATATGCAAATTGCCTCTGCTGAAAAAAGAGGACTTAACTCTATAGCG
The DNA here is from genome assembly GCF_051348905.1 of Ranitomeya variabilis. Classification (NCBI taxonomy): domain Eukaryota; kingdom Metazoa; phylum Chordata; class Amphibia; order Anura; family Dendrobatidae; genus Ranitomeya; species Ranitomeya variabilis. The sequence continues at coordinate 658,915,631 of NC_135234.1, forward strand.
CCACCTATTGGAAGTAGCGATCCTACAAGTCACAATCAACCCTTTAACGAGTCGTGCAATATGACTTAGGATAAAAGCCAAATCAGTATCTCAATTCGCAGACACGGTTTTTCGGGCTGTTGGCCCTCGTCAGTGCGAAGCATGAGAACTGATTTGGCTAGGTGAGAGGCTCTGGAGTGGGGTCTAAGGGGTAACGTTTCTCCTTATGGAGAGTGACATACCAGCTGGCTTGTCAAGGTAAGGAGGCTTATTCGCCGTGCAATGCTCCTCTGGGAATTTAAATATGCAAATTGCCTCTGCTGAAAAAAGAGGACTTAACTCTATAGCGCCACCTATTGGAAGTAGCGATCCTACAAGTTACAATCAACCCTTTAACGAGTCGTGTAATATGACTTAGGATAAAAGCCAAATCAGTATCTCAATTCGCAGACACGGTGTTTCGGGCTGTTGGCCCTCGTCAGTGCGAAGCATGAGAACTGATTTGGCTAGGTGAGAGGCTCTGGAGTGGGGTCTAAGGGGTAACGTTTAAATAGGTGGCGCTATAGAGTTAAGTCCTCTTTTTTCAGCAGAGGCAATTTGCATATTTAAATTCCCAGAGGAGCATTGCACGGCAAATAAGCCTCCTTACCTTGACAAGCCAGCTGGTATGTCACTCTCCATAAGGAGAAACGTTACCCCTTAGACCCCACTCCAGAGCCTCTCACCTAGCCAAATCAGTTCTCATGCTTCGCACTGACGAGGGCCAACAGCCCGAAACACCGTGTCTGCGAATTGAGATACTGATTTGGCTTTTATCCTAAGTCATATTGCACGACTCGTTAAAGGGTTGATTGTGACTTGTAGGATCGCTACTTCCAATAGGTGGCGCTATAGAGTTAAGTCCTCTTTTTTCAGCAGAGGCAATTTGCATATTTAAATTCCCAGAGGAGCATTGCACGGCGAGTAAGCCTCCTTACCTTGACAAGCCCCCTGATTTTCTCTAATGATTTACCTACAAAGAGAAAAGTCCATCAGGTTCTGCAGCGCCTGTGGAGCGCCCCACTAGGACTCTGGGGTACTCGAAACTGGGCCGGTTCTTAAAGGAATGTGTCACAGTGGCAGTGACCGGGGCTGTGGCCCTGGGCGTCCAATAAAAGGGGAAAAGTATATGGGAATAAAGTCTTTGGTAGTAGTGTTCGTGACTAGGGTTGAGCGACTTTTACTTTTTTAGGATCGAGTCGGGTTTCGCGAAACCCGACTTTGTCAAAAGTCGGGTCGAGTGAAATTGGCCGATTATCGCGAAAAGTCGGGGATCGACCGAAACACGAAACCCAATATAAGTCAATGGGGAATCAAAGTCGGCAGTGAGTGGAGGACAGGAAAACACCTACAGTGCCCATTTAAATGTCAAAAACATCAATTCTTGTCACTTAAGCTTGTGAATCTTAATTTACCTTATAATAATAGTTAGGCATTGAAAATTGGGGGTAATTTGGCTAAAGATGTGGTGAGGGGGGTAGGGCTGGCTCAAGTTTTTTGTGGGCCCAGGAAACGTGGACTACGTCACGGCGGTGGAGCCGGCAGAGGTGAGTATTAAAACTTTGCAAGTGCTGTGATCCCAAGCAAGCAGGGGGGGCCCACTCGTTCGCATTGGCACTGGCACAGGGCCCCTCAAAGTACAGCGGTGTGTTTGATGGCGGGGGCGCCTCCCACCGGCAGAGACACTTTTGCGTACTATGAGGGGCCCTGTGCCAGTGACGTCACCAACGAGTATGCCCCCCCACCTGTTGAAGGAACCTGCACTGTCATCTGCACCTTCCTCTTTGTCCCCGTGTAAGGTGGTATAGTATGCGGGAAGGGGAACCAGACTTTCAGCAGGGTCAGGTACTGGCTGTGCAGAGTGCAAGGGGAATGTAGTGGTCTGGGTCAATGTACCAGCAGACTCATCTAGCAGTGGCTGGGCAATGGGCAGGATGAGGAGGAAACACAGATATAGGCCCAAAGAATAAAGTATGCTAAATGCAGTTCAAAATTGGTAACAGGACTAAACAGGCGCCATTGTTTTGTTCAGTGGAGGAAAACTGTAATGAGTGGCAGACACAGTTAGTAGGCCCAAGTAATAAAGTGAGCCAAATAAAGTTCAAAATTGGTAACAGGAGTAAACAGGCGGCACTTCTTTGTTCAGTGGAGGAGAACACCAAGCAGCGGCAGACACCGTTAGTAGGCCCAACCAAACAAGTAGGCCAAATGCAGTTTAATTTCTGATATAGCCTGAAAATTGAAGCTCAGCTGTATTCAGTGGAGGAGAACACCAAGCAGCGGCAGACACCGTTACTAGGCCCAACCAAACAAGTAGGCCAAATGCAGTTTAATATCTGATATAGCCTGAAAATTGAAGCTCAGCTGTGTTCAGTGGAGGAGAACACCAAGCAGCGGCAGACACCGTTAGTAGGCCCAACCAAACAAGTAGGCCAAATGCAGTGTAATATCTGATATAGCCTGAAAATTGAAGATCAGCTTTGTTCAGTGGAGGAGAACACCAAGCAGCGGCAGACACCATTAGTAGGCCCAACCAAACAAGTAGGCCAAATGCAGTGTAATATCTGATATAGCCTGAAAATTGAAGCTCAGCTATGTTCAGTGGAGGAGAACACCAAGCAGCGGCAGACACCGTTAGTAGGCCCAACCAAACTAGTAGACCAAATGCAGTTTAAAAATTCCTATAGGCCGAAAGCCTGAAGATTGAAGCTCTGCTATATTCAGTGGAGGAGAACACCAAGGAGCGTCAGACACCGTTACTAGGGCCCAACCAAACTAGTAGGCCAAATGCAGTTTAAAAATTCCTATAGGCCGAAAGCCTGAAGATTGAAGCTCAGCTATATTCAGTGGAGGAGAACACCAAGGAGCGGCAGACACTGTTACTAGGGCCCAACCAAACTAGTAGGCCAAATGCAGTTAAAAAATCCTATAGGCCGAAAGCCTGAAGATTGAAGCTCAGCTTTGTTCAGTGGAGGAGAAAAGCAAGGAGCGGCAGACACCATTACTAGGGCCCAACCAAACTCTTAGGCCAAATGCAGTTTAAAAATTCCTATAGGCCGAAAGCCTGAAGATTGAAGCTCAGCTATATTCAGTGGAGGATAACACCAAGGAGCGGCAGACACCGTTACTAGGGCCCAACCAAACTAGTAGGCCAAATGCAATTTAAAAATTCCTGTAGGCCGAAAGCCTGAAGATAGAAGCTCAGCTATATTCAGTGGAGGAGAACACCAAGGATCGGCAGACACCGTTACTAGGGCCCAACCAAACTAGTAGGCCAAATGCAGTTAAAAAATTCCTATAGGCCGAAAGCCTGAAGATTGAAGCTCAGCTTTGTTCAGTGGAGGAGAAAAGCAAGGAGCGACAGACACCGTTACTAGGGCCCAACCAAACTAGTAGGCCAAATGCAATTTAAAAATTCCTATAGGCCAAAAGCCTGAAGATTGAAGCTCAGCTATATTCAGTGGAGGAGAACACCAAGGAGTAGCAGACACCGTTACTAGGGCCCAACCAAACTAGTAGGCCAAATGCAGTTTAAAAATTCCTATAGGCCGAAAGCCTGAAGATTGAAGCTCAGCTTTGTTTAGTGGAGGAGAAAAGCAAGGAGCGGCAGACACCGTTACTAGGGCCCAACCAAACTAGTAGGTCACATGCATTTTAAAAATTCCTTTAGGCCGAAAGCCTGAAGATTGAAGCTCATCTATATTCAGTGGAGGAGAACACCAAGGAGCAGCAGACACCATTAGTAGGGCCAAACCAAACAAGTAGGCCAAATGCAGTTTAATATCTGATATCAGATGAAAACTGAGGCTCTGCTTTGTTGAGTGGAGGACAACTGTAATGGGAGGCAGACACAGTTTGTAGGCATAACTAAGAAAGTAGGCAAAATGCAGTTCAAAATTGGTTAGTGGAGTACACAGGCGGCATAGCTTTGTTCAGCGGAGGACAACTGTAATAAGTGGCTCAGACAGACAGAGTAGGCCTACAATTAAAAACGGTGGCAAATTGCAGTTCAAAATTTGTAATAGGAGTACACAGTTGGCATAGCGTGGTTCAGCGGAGGAGGACAAGTGTAATTAGTGGCTCTGACACACTGAGTAGGCGTAAAATAAAACAGAAGACTATATACAGTTCACAATTGGTAAGAGGAGTACACAAGTGGCCTTGCTGGGTTCAGCGGTGGAGGACAACTGTTATGAGAGTCTGACACAGTTACTAGGACAAAATAAATAAGTTGGCTAAATGCTGTTCTAGATTGGTAAGAGGAGTACACAGGCGGCATAGCTGGGTTCAGCGGAGGACTACTGTAATGAGTGGCTCAGACAGACAGACAGACAGACAGAGGCCTAACCTAAAAAAAGGTGTCTAAATGTACTTCAAAACTGCTAGCAGGACTAACCAGGTGGCCTAGCTTGTTTCAGGGGGGGGGACCGTTGTAATGTGTGGCGAAGACAGACAGACAGACAGAGGCCTAACTTAAAAAAAGGTGTCTAAATGCAGTTCAAAACTGCTAGCAGGACTAACCGGGCGGCCTAGCTTGTTTCAGGGGGGGACAGTTGTAATGTGTGGCGAAGACAGACAGACAGAGGCCTAACCTAAAAAAAGGTGTCTAAATACAGTTCACAACTGCTAGCAGGACTAACCGGGCGGCCTAGCTTGTTTCGGGGGGGGGGGGACAGTTGTAATGTGTGGCGAAGACAGACAGAGGCCTAACCTACAAAAAGGTGTCTAAATGCAGTTCAAAACTGCTAGCAGGACTAACCAGGCGGCCTAGCTTGTGTCGGGGGGGACAGTTGTAATGTGTGGCGAAGACAGACAGACAGACAGAGGCCTAACCTAAAAAAAGGTGTCTAAATGCAGTTCACAACTGCTAGCAGGACTAACCGAGCGGCCTAGCTTGTTTCAGGGGGGGGAACAGTTGTAATGTGTGGCGAAGACAGACAGACAGACAGACAGAGGCCTAACCTACAAAAAGGTGTCTAAATGCAGTTCAAAACTGCTAGCAGGACTAACCGGGCGGCCTAGCTTGTTTCGGGGGGGGGGGGGGGGACAGTTGTAATGTGTTGCGAAGACAGACAGACAGAGGCCTAACCTACAAAAAGGTGTCTAAATGCAGTTCAAAACTGCTAGCAGGACTAACCAGGTGGCCTAGCTTGTTTCAGGGGGGGACAGTTGTAATTTTTGGACAGACAGACAGACAGAGGCCTAACCTAAAAAAAGGTGGCTAAATGCAGTTCAAAACTGCTAGCAGGACTAACCAGGCGGCCTAGCTTTTTTCAGGGGGGGGGGACAGTTGTAATGTGTGGCGAAGACAGACAGACAGACAGAGGCCTAACCTAAAAAAAGGTGTCTAAATGCAGTTCAAAACTGCTAGCAGGACTAACCAGGCGGCCTAGCTTGTTTCAGGGGGGGACAGTTGTAATGTTTGGACAGACAGACAGACAGAGGCCTAACCTAAAAAAAAGGTGGCTAAATGCAGTTCAAAACTGCTAGCAGGACTAAGCAGGCAGCCTAGCTTGTTTCAGGGGGGGACAGTTGTAATGTTTGGACAGACAGACAGACAGAGGCCTAACCTAAAAAAAGGTGGCTAAATGCAGTTCAAAACTGCTAGCAGGACTAACCAGGCGGCCTAGCTTGTTTCAGGGGGGGACAGTTGTAATGTTTGGACAGACAGACAGACAGAGGCCTAACCTAAAAAAAGGTGGCTAAATGCAGTTCAAAACTGCTACCAGGACTAAGCAGGCGGCCTAGCTTGTTTCAGGGGGGACAGTTGTAATGTTTGGACAGACAGACAGACAGAGGCCTAACCTAAAAAAAGGTGGCTAAATGCAGTTCAAAACTGCTAGCAGGACTAACCAGGCGGCCTAGCTTTTTTCAGGGGGGGGGGGGGACAGTTGTAATGTGTGGCGAAGACAGACAGACAGAGGCCTAACCTAAAAAAAGGTGTCTAAATGCAGTTCAAAACTGCTAGCAGGACTAACCAGGTGGCCTAGCTTGTTTCAGGGGGGGACAGTTGTAATGTTTGGACAGACAGACAAACAGAGGCCTAACCTAAAAAAAGGTGGCTAAATGCAGTTCAAAACTGCTAGCAGGAATAAGCAGGCGGCCTAGCTTGTTTCAGCGTGGGAGGACAACTGTTATGAGAGGCTGACACAGTTACTAGGCACAAATAAGTAAGTAGGCTACATGCAGTTCACAATCGGTAACAGGAGTACAGAGGTGGCATAGCTTTGTTCAGCGGAGGTCAACTGTTATAAGTGGCTGACACAGTTAGTAGGCCAAAATACTAAAGTGGGCTAAATGTCAGCCAAGGAATTGGTCATAAATAAACTGGTGGCATAGCGAGGTACAGGGGTGGGCTCCTCTGCAGAGTTGCAGACAGGGGTTGTTGGCGCAAAGTATTAAGGGGTCTAAATGGAGGCCACGGTGTTATGACCCCAATGGCAGAGGGTCTCAGAAATAATTACTAAGTCTGCAAACACAGAAAACCAGCTCATAGGGCAGTGGTAACTGAGCTGACCATATATCTAATCCTAGCACCACAAATAGCAGCAGCCGGGGAACGTGCCTACGTTGGTTCTAGACGTCTCGCGCCAGCCGGAGAACTAACTAACCCTAGAAGGGAAAAGAAAGACCTTTCTTGCCTCCAGAGAAAAGACCCCAAAAAGTAGGATACAAGCCCCCAACAAATAATAACGGTGAGGTAAGAGGAAAAGACAAACGTAAGAATGAGCTAGGTATTTAGCAAAGAGAGGCCCACTAGCTAATAGCAGAATAAGTAAGATGACTTATATGGTCAGCAAAAACCCTATCAAAATATCCACGCTGGATATTCAAGAACCCCCGAACCGTCTAACGGCCCGGGGGGAGAACACCAGCCCCCTAGAGCTTCCTGCAAAGTCAGGAATCACATTTAGTACAAGCTGGACAAAAATAAGAGCAAAGCAATTAACCAAAAAACAAAGAAGCAGGACTTAGCTTAATTTAGCACGAACCAAGACCAGCAGACAGGAGCAAACAGAAAGGATCTGATTACAACGATGCCAGGCACTGGACTAAGGATCCAGGAAGCTTATATAGCAACACCCCTGGACTAACGACCCAGGTGGGTGCCAAACTGAGGAAAGACAATCCCAGAGTAATATCACAAGTAACCACAAGAGGGAGCCAAAAAGTCTAATTCACAACACCACGGCCCCTGTATTTTTTTACTATCATCTATCATTGCAACAAATTTGTTATGGCAGTGGCATTTAAGGATTTAACAGCACAGACTACACAGTGGTGGGGCAGGGAGAGGTAAGTTTTGCAAGTGTTAGAGCACAGTTCGAGCTGGGGGGAAACACTCTCTCGTGGGCGGCGGTACTGGCCCAGGGCCCCTCATATTACGATGGTGTGTCTGACATTGGTTGTGCACCACCACCGTCAGAGACACTTCATTGTACTATGAGGGACCCTGTGCCAGTGCCGTGGCCCAAGAGTGGGCACACCCACCTGTCCAGGCAAACGGCACTCGCACGGGTGCTTGCGCCACGTTGTGACCACGGCCCTGTGGGGGGAGTCAGCCCATTTAGGGAGGTATACAAATGGCCTATGGTGGACATTCGGCACCTGCAAATGGCGGAATTGGAGCAGTCAGTAAGAGGAGGCCAAAAACAAGAAATTTTTCTGGCAAGCTACGTGTCAGCAGGGGAAGGTGGGGTAAAATAATTCAAAATCCATGATTGGTTCATTTTAATGAAGGTTAGATCATCAACATTTCGGGGAGCCAGACGTGTCCTTTTTTCGGTCAATATTGAACCAGCAGCACTGAAGACTCTTTCTGAGAGCACACTAGCAGCTGGGCAAGCGAGCTCCTGTAATGCATATTCTGCCAATTCGGGCCAGGTGTCTAGTTTAGATGCCCAGTAATCAAAGGGGAATGACCTGTGAGGGAGAACATCGATATTGGCGGAAAAATAGTTGGTAACCATACTGGACAAATGCTGTCTCCTGTCACTTTGAATCGATACAGCAGTACCTGTCGTGTCTGCTGTCATTGCAAAATCACTTCACAACCTGGTGAGAAATCCCCTCTGTCCAATGCCACTTCGGCTTTGTGCACCTCTAGCACCTCTGCCATGTTGCCTCCTACAGCTCATGCGAGAACCATTAGAGCCGCTGTGTGCTGGGAATGCCTGAACCAAACGGTCTACAAGAGTTGCTTGTTTGGTAGCCAATAGGGTTGAGCGACTTTCATTTTTTTAAGATCGAGTAGGGTTTTGGGAAACCCGATTTTGTCCAGAGTCGAGTCGAGTGCAGTCGGCCGATTATCGCTAAAAGTCGGGGATCGACCGAAACACGAAACCCAATGCAAGTCAATGGGGAAGCATAGTCGGCAGTGAGTGGAGGCCAGGAAAACACCTACAGTGCCCATTTTAATGCCAAAAACATCCATTCTTGTTTCTGAAGCTTGCCAATCTTAATTAACTGTATAATAATAGTTGGGCATAGGGAATTGGGGGAAAGTTGTGGGGGGAGTAGGGCTGGCTCAAGTTTTTCGTGGGCCCAGGAAATGCGGACTACGTCACGGCGGTGTTGCAGGGAAAGGTAAGTATTTAAAAGTTGCAAGTGCTGTGATCCTGAGCAAGCAGGGGGGGGGCCCACTCGTTCGCATTGCCACTGGCACAGGGCCCCTCAAAGTACGGCGGTGTGTTTGCATGGCGGGGGCGCCTCCCACCAGCAGCGACACTTTTGCGTACTCTGAGGGGCCCTGTGCCAGTGACGTCGCCAACGAGTATGCCCCCCCACCTGATGAAGGAACCTGCACTTTCATCTGCACCTTCCTCTTTGTCCCTGTGTAAGGTGGTATAACATGCGGGAAGGGGAACCTTACTTTCAGCAGGGACAGATTCTGGCTGTGTAGAGTACAAGGGGAATGTAGTGGTCTAGGTCAATGTACCAGCAGACTCATTTAGCAGTGGCTGGGCAATGGGCAGGATGAGGAGGAAACAGATATAGGGCCAAAGAATAAAGTAGGCTACATGCAGTTCAAAATTGGTAACAGGACTAAACAGGCGGCATTGCTTTGTTCAGTGGAGTAGCAAACCCAAGAGCAGCAGACACTGTTTCAAGGGCCTAACCACACTAGTAGGCCAAATGCAGTTTAATATCTGATAGTATAGGGCGAAAGCCAGAATGTGGAAGCTCAGCTTTGTTCAGTTGAGGACAACACCAGGGAGGGGCAGACACCTTTAGTAGGCCGGAAAAGCCTATTGCATTTTTTAAAATGGTAATTTGGAGCAGAAGGTTGAAGCTCAGCTTTATTTAGTTGAGGGCAACACCAGGCAGGGGCACACAGACAGACACCTTTAGTAGGCCGGAAAAGCCTATTGCATTTTTCAAAATGGTAATTTGGAGCAGAAGGTTGAAGCTCAGCTTTATTTAGTTGAGGGCAACACCAGGGAGGGGCAGAAGCCGTTAGTAGGCCCTAACCACCATTTTTTTTTTAAAACCACTTAATGAGAGCCGGAAGGTTGAAGCTCAGCTTTATTTAGTTGAGGACAACACCAGGGAGGGGCAGAAGCCGTTAGTAGGCCCTAACCACCATTTTTTTTTTTAAAACCACTTAATGAGAGCCGGAAGGTTGAAGCTCAGCTTTATTTAGTTGAGGACAACACCAGGGAGGGGCAGAAGCCGTTAGTAGGCCCTAACCACCATTTTTTTTTTTTAAACCACATAATGAGAGCCGGAAGGTTGAAGCTCAGCTTTATTTAGTTGAGGACAACACCAGGGAGGGGCAGAAGCCGTTAGTAGGCCCTAACCACCATTTTTTTTTTTAAAACCACATAATGAGAGCCGGAAGGTTGAAGCTCAGCTTTATTTAGTTGAGGACAACACCAGGGAGGGGCAGAAGCCGTTAGTAGGCCCTAACCACCATTTTTTTTTTTAAAACCACATAATGAGAGCCGGAAGGTTGAAGCTCAGCTTTATTTAGTTGAGGACAACACCAGGGAGGGGCAGAAGCCGTTAGTAGGCCCTAACCACCATTTTTTTTTTTTAAAACCACTTAATGAGAGCCGGAAGGTTGAAGCTCAGCTTTATTTAGTTGAGGACAACACCAGGCAGGGGCACACAGACAGACACCTTTAGTAGGCCTGAAAAGCCTATTGCATTTTTCAAAATGGTAATTTGGAGCAGAAGGTTGAAGCTCAGCTTTATTTAGTTGAGGGCAACACCAGGGAGGGGCAGAAGCCGTTAGTAGGCCCTAACCACCATTTTTTTTTTTAAAACCACATAATGAGAGCCGGAAGGTTGAAGCTCAGCTTTATTTAGTTGAGGACAACACCAGGGAGGGGCAGAAGCCGTTAGTAGGCCCTAACCACCATTTTTTTTTTTAAAACCACATAATGAGAGCCGGAAGGTTGAAGCTCAGCTTTATTTAGTTGAGGACAACACCAGGGAGGGGCACACAGACAGACACCTTTTGTAGGCCTGAAAAGCCTATTGCATTTTTCAAAATGGTAATTTGGAGCAGAAGGTTGAAGCTCAGCTTTATTTAGTTGAGGGCAACACCAGGGAGGGGCAGAAGCCGTTAGTAGGCCCTAACCACCATTTTTTTTTTTAAAACCACATAATGAGAGCCGGAAGGTTGAAGCTCAGCTTTATTTAGTTGAGGACAACACCAGGGAGGGGCAGAAGCCGTTAGTAGGCCCTAACCACCATTTTTTTTTTTAAAACCACATAATGAGAGCCGGAAGGTTGAAGCTCAGCTTTATTTAGTTGAGGACAACACCAGGGAGGGGCACACAGACAGACACCTTTAGTAGGCCGGAAAAGCCTATTGCATTTTTCAAAATGGTAATTTGGAGCAGAAGGTTGAAGCTCAGCTTTATTTAGTTGAGGGCAACACCAGGGAGGGGCAGAAGCCGTTAGTAGGCCCTAACCACCATTTTTTTTTTTAAAACCACATAATGAGAGCCGGAAGGTTGAAGCTCAGCTTTATTTAGTTGAGGACAACACCAGGGAGGGGCAGAAGCCGTTAGTAGGCCCTAACCACCATTTTTTTTTTTAAAACCACATAATGAGAGCCGGAAGGTTGAAGCTCAGCTTTATTTAGTTGAGGACAACACCAGGGAGGGGCACACAGACAGACACCTTTAGTAGGCCGGAAAAGCCTATTGCATTTTTCAAAATGGTAATTTGGAGCAGAAGGTTGAAGCTCAGCTTTATTTAGTTGAGGGCAACACCAGGGAGGGGCAGAAGCCGTTAGTAGGCCCTAACCACCATTTTTTTTTTTAAAACCACATAATGAGAGCCGGAAGGTTGAAGCTCAGCTTTATTTAGTTGAGGACAACACCAGGGAGGGGCAGAAGCCGTTAGTAGGCCCTAACCACCATTTTTTTTTTTAAAACCACATAATGAGAGCCGGAAGGTTGAAGCTCAGCTTTATTTAGTTGAGGACAACACCAGGGAGGGGCACACAGACAGACACCTTTAGTAGGCCGGAAAAGCCTATTGCATTTTTCAAAATGGTAATTTGGAGCAGAAGGTTGAAGCTCAGCTTTATTTAGTTGAGGGCAACACCAGGGAGGGGCAGAAGCCGTTAGTAGGCCCTAACCACCATTTTTTTTTTTAAAACCACATAATGAGAGCCGGAAGGTTGAAGCTCAGCTTTATTTAGTTGAGGACAACACCAGGGAGGGGCAGAAGCCGTTAGTAGGCCCTAACCACCATTTTTTTTTTTAAAACCACATAATGAGAGCCGGAAGGTTGAAGCTCAGCTTTATTTAGTTGAGGACAACACCAGGGAGGGGCACACAGACAGACACCTTTAGTAGGCCGGAAAAGCCTATTGCATTTTTCAAAATGGTAATTTGGAGCAGAAGGTTGAAGCTCAGCTTTATTTAGTTGAGGGCAACACCAGGGAGGGGCAGAAGCCGTTAGTAGGCCCTAACCACCATTTTTTTTTTTAAAACCACATAATGAGAGCCGGAAGGTTGAAGCTCAGCTTTATTTAGTTGAGGACAACACCAGGGAGGGGCAGAAGCCGTTAGTAGGCCCTAACCACCATTTTTTTTTTTTAAAACCACATAATGAGAGCCGGAAGGTTGAAGCTCAGCTTTATTTAGTTGAGGACAACACCAGGGAGGGGCACACAGACAGACACCTTTAGTAGGCCGGAAAAGCCTATTGCATTTTTCAAAATGGTAATTTGGAGCAGAAGGTTGAAGCTCAGCTTTATTTAGTTGAGGGCAACACCAGGGAGGGGCAGAAGCCGTTAGTAGGCCCTAACCACCATTTTTTTTTTTAAAACCACATAATGAGAGCCGGAAGGTTGAAGCTCAGCTTTATTTAGTTGAGGACAACACCAGGGAGGGGCAGAAGCCGTTAGTAGGCCCTAACCACCATTTTTTTTTTAAAACCACATAATGAGAGCCGGAAGGTTGAAGCTCAGCTTTATTTAGTTGAGGACAACACCAGGGAGGGGCACACAGACAGACACCTTTAGTAGGCCGGAAAAGCCTATTGCATTTTTCAAAATGGTAATTTGGAGCAGAAGGTTGAAGCTCAGCTTTATTTAGTTGAGGGCAACACCAGGGAGGGGCAGAAGCCGTTAGTAGGCCCTAACCACCATTTTTTTTTTTTTAAACCACTTAATGAGAGCCGGAAGGTTGAAGCTCAGCTTTATTTAGTTGAGGACAACACCAGGCAGGGGCACACAGACAGACACCTTTAGTAGGCCTGAAAAGCCTATTGCATTTTTCAAAATGGTAATTTGGAGCAGAAGGTTGAAGCTCAGCTTTATTTAGTTGAGGGCAACACCAGGGAGGGGCAGAAGCCGTTAGTAGGCCCTAACCAAAGTTGAAGGCCAAATGCAGTTTAATTTCTGATACTATAGGCCGAAAGCCAGAAGGTGGAAGTTCCGATTTAGACAGTGGAGGACAATTTGAATTAGGGACTGCAGACAGACTTAGTAGGCTGTCCCCTGTGGACCATGCATCCACCACATTAACCCATTGCGCCGTAATGGACACGTAATCTTCCGTGGCCATGCCTACAGGTCCATGCGTCTGTTGTCAGGTGCACCTTTGTACTCACAGATTGCCAGAGTGCATGGACAATGCGGTCTTCTACATGCTGGTGGAGGGTTGGGATGGCTTTTCTCGCAAAAGAAGTGTCGACTGGTTAGCTTGTAGCGTGGTACAGCGTAGTCCATCATGGCCTTATTAATAGTAAATAAAATATATAACTAGGCTCTATGAACTTTTAAATAGGTTCCAGGGGTACACGGGCAGCATTGGTGTGGTCAGTGGAGGAGTATTGCAAGTAGGGGCTGCAGACAGGCTATCAAAGGCCTAAAATAACAAACAGTAGGCAGTCATGGCAGTTTTACATCGGTTACATGGATACACAGGCAGGCACTCCAGGCAGCATTGTGGTCAGTGGAGGAGTATTGCAAGTAGGGGCCGCAGACAGGCTATCAAAGGCCTAAAATAACAAACAATAGGCTCATGGCAGTTTTACAGCGGTTACATGGATACACGGGCAGGCAGCTTGGTGGTCAGTGGAGGAGTATTTAAAGTAGGGACCGCAGACAGGCTATCAAAGGCCTAAAATAACAAACAATAGGCTCATGGCAGTTTTACAGCGGTTACATGGATACACGGGCAGGCAGCTTGGTGGTCAGTGGAGGAGTATTTAAAGTAGGGACCGCAGACAGGCTTCAAAGGCCTAACATAAGAAAATGGGCTGGCTGTAGGCACTTTATAATTGGTTCCAGGGGTACACGGGCAGCAGTGGTCTGGTCAGTGGAGGAGTATTTAAAGTAGGGACCGCAGACAGGCTATCAAAGGCCTAACATAACAAACAATAGGCTCATGGCAGTTTCACAGCGGTTACATGGATACACGGGCAGGCAGCTTGGTGGTGGTGAGTGGAGGAGTATTTAAAGTAGGGACCGCAGACAGGCTTCAAAGGCCTAACATAAGAAAATGGGCTGGCTGTAGGCACTTTATAATTGGTTCCAGGGGTACACGGGCAGCAGTGGTCTGGTCAGTGGAGGAGTATTTAAAGTAGGGACCGCAGACAGGCTTCAAAGGCCTAACATAAGAAAATGGGCTGGCTGTAGGCACTTTATAATTGGTTCCAGGGGTACACGGGCAGCAGTGGTCTGGTCAGTGGAGGAGTATTTAAAGTAGGGACCGCAGACAGGCTATCAAAGGCCTAACATAACAAACAATAGGCTCATGGCAGTTTCACAGCGGTTACATGGATACACGGGCAGGCAGCTTGGTGGTGGTGAGTGGAGGAGTATTTAAAGTAGGGACCGCAGACAGGCTTCAAAGGCCTAACATAAGAAAATGGGCTGGCTGTAGGCACTTTATAATTGGTTCCAGGGGTACACGGGCAGCAGTGGTCTGGTCAGTGGAGGAGTATTTAAAGTAGGGACCGCAGACAGGCTTCAAAGGCCTAACATAAGAAAATGGGCTGGCTGTAGGCACTTTATAATTGGTTCCAGGGGTACACGGGCAGCAGTGGTCTGGTCAGTGGAGGAGTATTTAAAGTAGGGACCGCAGACAGGCTATCAAAGGCCTAACATAACAAACAATAGGCTCATGGCAGTTTCACAGCGGTTACATGGATACACGGGCAGGCAGCTTGGTGGTGGTGAGTGGAGGAGTATTTAAAGTAGGGACCGCAGACAGGCTTCAAAGGCCTAACATAAGAAAATGGGCTGGCTGTAGGCACTTTATAATTGGTTCCAGGGGTACACGGGCAGCAGTGGTCTGGTCAGTGGAGGAGTATTTAAAGTAGGGACCGCAGACAGGCTTCAAAGGCCTAACATAAGAAAATGGGCTGGCTGTAGGCACTTTATAATTGGTTCCAGGGGTACACGGGCAGCAGTGGTCTGGTCAGTGGAGGAGTATTTAAAGTAGGGACCGCAGACAGGCTTCAAAGGCCTAACATAAGAAAATGGGCTGGCTGTAGGCACTTTATAATTGGTTCCAGGGGTACACGGGCAGCAGTGGTCTGGTCAGTGGAGGAGTATTTAAAGTAGGGACCGCAGACAGGCTATCAAAGGCCTAACATAACAAACAATAGGCTCATGGCAGTTTCACAGCGGTTACATGGATACACGGGCAGGCAGCTTGGTGGTGGTGAGTGGAGGAGTATTTAAAGTAGGGACCGCAGACAGGCTTCAAAGGCCTAACATAAGAAAATGGGCTGGCTGTAGGCACTTTATAATTGGTTCCAGGGGTACACGGGCAGCAGTGGTCTGGTCAGTGGAGGAGTATTTAAAGTAGGGACCGCAGACAGGCTTCAAAGGCCTAACATAAGAAAATGGGCTGGCTGTAGGCACTTTATAATTGGTTCCAGGGGTACACGGGCAGCAGTGGTCTGGTCAGTGGAGGAGTATTTAAAGTAGGGACCGCAGACAGGCTATCAAAGGCCTAACATAACAAACAATAGGCTCATGGCAGTTTCACAGCGGTTACATGGATACACGGGCAGGCAGCTTGGTGGTGGTGAGTGGAGGAGTATTTAAAGTAGGGACCGCAGACAGGCTTCAAAGGCCTAACATAAGAAAATGGGCTGGCTGTAGGCACTTTATAATTGGTTCCAGGGGTACACGGGCAGCAGTGGTCTGGTCAGTGGAGGAGTATTTAAAGTAGGGACCGCAGACAGGCTTCAAAGGCCTAACATAAGAAAATGGGCTGGCTGTAGGCACTTTATAATTGGTTCCAGGGGTACACGGGCAGCAGTGGTCTGGTCAGTGGAGGAGTATTTAAAGTAGGGACCGCAGACAGGCTATCAAAGGCCTAACATAACAAACAATAGGCTCATGGCAGTTTCACAGCGGTTACATGGATACACGGGCAGGCAGCTTGGTGGTCAGTGGAGGAGTATTTAAAGTAGGGACCGCAGACAGGCTATCAAAGGCCTAAAATAACAAACAATAGGCTCATGGCAGTTTTACAGCGGTTACATGGATACACGGGCAGGCAGCTTGGTGGTCAGTGGAGGAGTATTGCAAGTAGGGGCCGCAGACAGGCTATCAAAGGCCTAAAATAACAAACAATAGGCTCATGGCAGTTTTACAGCGGTTACATGGATACACAGGCAGCTTGGTGGTGAGTGGAGGAGTAGTGCAAGGAGTGTCTGTCCCAGTACTCCCAAAATATAAATAGATGTTAATGTCTCGCAAAACAACCAAAACAAAAAAAAAAGGTGGCATACTTAGGTACAGGGGTGGGCTCATCTACTGAGTTTCTGACATAGTAATTTGGCAGTAACTATTTAATGGTGCCAATATAGGACACAGACACAGACTACTTTAAGTTGCATCATAGATGTCTACAAATTTGTATTGTCAGTGCCAGACATTGAATGATGTCAGCGAATAGACTAAAGATTGGTGGAGCTGTGCGACATAATTTTGCACGTGGTAGAGCACATTTTGAGCTGGGGTAGGGGGGAACTCTCTTGAGGCCGGCGGGACCGCCCCAGGGCCCCTCATGTTACAACGGTGTGTCTGACGTTGGGTGCGCACCACCACCGCCAGAGACACTACATTGTACTATGAGGGACCCAGTAGCAATGCCGTCAACCAAAAGCGAGCACACCCACCTCTTCAGACAAACAGCAGTCTCACGGGTGCTTGCGCCAAGTCGCGATACCACGGCCCCGTGTGGGGAGTTTTGCCATTTAGGGAGGTGTAAACATGTCGTATGCTGTACAATCAGCTGCAGCAAATTAGACATTAGAAAAGTAATTCACAGGCAAGAGCTTTTCATAGGAAAGCTAGGTGTCGGCCGGGCAAGGTGGGGCAAAAGATTTCGAAATCCAGTTGTGGTTCATTTTAATGAATGTTAGATCGTCAACATTTTGGGTAGCCAGACGAGTCCTTTTTTCGGTTAATATTGAACCTGCAGCACTGAATACTCTTTCTGATAGGACACTTGCTGCCGGGCAAGCAAGCTCCTGCAATGCATATTCTGCCAATTCTGGCCAGGTGTCTAATTTGGAGGCCCAGTAATCAAATGGGAATGACGGTTGAGGGAGAACATCGATAAGGGATGAAAAATAGTTAGTAACCATACTGGACAAATGTTGTCTCCTGTCACTTTCAATTGATGCAGCAGTACCTGTCCTGTCTGCGGTCATAGCAAAATCACTCCACAACCTGGTCAGAAAACCCCTCTGTCCAACGCCACTTCTGATGTGTGCACCCCTAACACTCCTAGTCTGCTGCCCCCTGGAGCTCGTGTGAGAACGATCACGTGCGCTGTGTGCTGGGAATGCCTGAAGCAAACGGTCAACAAGAGTTGATTGTTTGGTTGCTAATATTAGTTCCAAGTTCTCATGTGGCATAATATTTTGCAATTTGCCTTTATAGCGTGGATCAAGGAGGCAGGCCAACCAGTAATCGTCATCGTTCATCATTTTCGTAATGCGTGTGTCCCTTTTTAGGATACGTAAGGCATAATCCGCCATGTGGGCCAAAGTTCCAGTTGTCAAATCTCCGGTTGTGATTGGTTGAGGGGCAGTTGCAGGCAAATCTACGTCACTTGTGTCCCTCAAAAAACCAGAACCCGGCCGTGACACGCAACCAAATTCCTGTGCCCCCGGGAAAGGTTCGGCATTAAAAATATACTCATCCCCATCATCCTCCTCGTCCTCCACCTCCTCTTCACCCGCTACCTCGTCCTGTACACTGCCCTGACCAGACAATGGCTGACTGTCATCAAGGCTTTCCTCTTCCTCTGGTGCAGACGCCTGCTCCTTTATGTGCGTCAAACTTTGCATCAGCAGACGCATTAGGGGGATGCTCATGCTTATTACGGCGTTGTCTGCACTAACCAGCCGTGTGCATTCCTCAAAGCACTGAAGGACTTGACACATGTCTTGTATCTTAGACCACTGCACACCTGACAACTCCATGTCTGCCATCCTACTGCCTGCCCGTGTATCCTCCCACAAATAAATAACAGCACGCCTCTGTTCGCACAGTCTCTGAAGCATGTGCAGTGTTGAGTTCCACCTTGTTGCAACGTCTATGATTAGGCGATGCTGGGGAAGGTTCAAAGACCGCTGATAGGTCTGCATACGGCTGGCGTGTACAGGCGAACGTCGGATATGTGAGCAAAGTGCACGCACTTTGAGGAGCAGGTCGGAGAACCCAGGATAAGTTTTCAATAAGCACTGCACCACCAGGTTTAAGGTGTGAGCCAGGCAAGGAATGTGTTTCAGTTGGGAAAGGGAGATGGCAGCCATGAAATTCCTTCCGTTATCACTCACTACCTTGCCTGCCTCAAGATCTACTGTGCCCAGCCACGACTGCGTTTCTTGTTGCAAGAACTCGGACAGAACTTCCGCGGTGTGTCTATTGTCGCCCAAGCACTTCATAGCCAATACAGCCTGCTGACGCTTGGCAGTAGCTGGCCCATAATGGGACAACTGGTGTGCAACAGTGTCATCTGCCGATGGAGTGGTTGGCAGACTGCGTTCTGTGGAAGAGCTGTAGCTTCTGCAGGAGGACGAGGAGGAGGAGGAGGAGGGGGTGCGAACGCCTACAGCCAACTGTTTCCTAGACCGTGGGCTAGGCACAACTGTCCCTAAATTGATGTCGCCTGTGGACCCTGCATCCACCACATTCACCCAGTGTGCCGTGATGGACACATAACGTCCCTGGCCATGCCTACTGGTCCATGCATCTGTAGTCAGGTGCACCTTTGTACTCACAGATTGCCTGAGTGCATGGACGATGCGCTGTTTAACATGCTGGTGCAGGGCTGGGATGGCTTTTCTGGAAAAAAAGTGTCGACTGGGTAGCTCGTATCGTGGTTCAGCGTACTCCATCAGGGCTTTGAAAGCTTCGCTTTCAACTAACCGGTAGGGCATCATCTCTAACGAGATTAGTCTAGCTATGTGGGCGTTAAAACCCTGTGTACGCAGATGCGAGGATAAGTACTTCCTTTTTCTAACCAGAGTCTCATGTAGGGTGAGCTGGACTGGAGAGCTGGAGATCGTGGAACTTTCGGGTGTGCCGGTGTACATGGCAGACTGAGAGACGGTTGGAGACGGTATTGTTTCCGCCGGTGCCCTAGATGCAATATTTCCTCCTACAAAACTGGTGATTCCCTGACCCTGACTGCTTTTGGCTGGCAAAGAAACCTGCACAGATACTGCCGGTGGTGCGGAAAATGGTGGCCTTACAGTGACGGAAGGGATGTTGCGTTGCTGACTAGCTTCATTGGCCGAGGGTGCTACAACCTTGAGGGACGTTTGGTAGTTAGTCCAGGCTTGAAAATGCATGGTGGTTAAGTGTCTATGCATGCAACTAGTATTTAGACTTTTCAGATTCTGACCTCTGCTTAAGCTAGTTGAACATTTTTGACAGATGACTTTGCGCTGATCAGTTGGATGTTGTTTAAAAAAATGCCAGACTGCACTCTTCCTAGACTCGGATCCCTTTTCAGGGATTGCAGACTGAGCTTTAACCGGATGGCAACGCTGTGCTCCAACAGGTTTTGGCTTTGACACGCGTTTTGGTCCAGATACGGGCCCGGCAGATGGAACCTGTTGCGATGTTGATGCCTGCTGCGGCCCCTCCTCCACCTCCGCTTCTGAACTACTGCCGCCTGCACCCTGTTCCCCCAATGGCTGCCAATCGGGGTCAATAACTGGGTCATCTATTACCTCCTCTTCGAGCTCGTGTGCAACTTCGTCTGTGTCACTGTGTCGGTCGGTGGTATAGCGTTCGTGGCGGGGCAACATAGTCTCATCAGGGTCTGATTGTGGATCTGTACCCTGAGAGGGCAATGTGGTGGTCTGAGTCAAAGGAGCAGCATAGTACTCTGGCTGTGGCTGTGCATCAGTGCACTCCATGTCAGAATATACTTGTAATGGGCATGGCCTGTTAAATGTTTCACTTTCTAAGCCAGGGACGGTATGTGTAAAGAGCTCCATGGAGTGACCCGTTGTGTCGCCTGCTGCATCCTTCTCTCTTGTTGTAGTTTTTGCTGAGGAGGACAAGGAAGCGACTTGTCCCTGACCGTGAACATCCACAAGCGACGCGCTGCTTTTACATTTACCAGTTTCGGAAGAGGAGGCAAAAGAGCTAGAGGCTGAGTCTGCAATGTAAGCCAAAACTTGCTGTTGCTGCTCCGCCTTTAAAAGCGGTTTTCCTACTCCCAGAAAAGAGAGCGTTCGAGGCCTTGTGTAGCCTGACGACGAAACTGGCTCCACAGCTCCAGACTTAGGTGGAATATTTTTATCCCCACGACCACCTGATGCTCCACTACCACTACCATCATTACCAGCTGACAATGAACGCCCACGACGACCTCTTGCACCAGACTTCCTCATTGTTTTAAAATCTTAACCAAAGTAACTTTATTTGTTGCTGTCAAACAACTTACACGGTGAGCTATAACTTCAGTATGATTTCAATATCCCTTAACAGGTTGGTGAGACCACAAGGAAAATCAGGCACAATGTTACACACTCTGTTTTCTGTGGCACAAAATCACAGAGATGACACACACGCAGGACTGTCACTCAAGCACTAATGTCAATATTAATCTCCCACCTAATTTATTTATTTTTTTTTCTCAGGGAGACTTTAGAAACCAAATAATATTAAAAAAAAAAAAAAAAAAAAGGCTTTCTATGGCCCACAATTAGAGAGAGAGAGGTGGCACAACCAGGAGTCAAGACTGGCGCACAAGCTGAAAGGGCAATATTACTCTCCCACTGTTTTTTTAGGTTTTTTTTTTTTTTTTCAGGGAGACTTTAGAAACCAAATAATATTAAAAAAACCAAAAAAAAAAAAGGCTTTCTATGGCCCACTGAATGAGAGGGAGAGAGGTGGCACACCCAGGAGTCAAGACTGGCACACAAGCTGAAAGGGCAATATTACTCTCCCACTGTTTTTTTAGGTTTTTTTTTTTTTTTCAGGGAGACTTTAGAAACCAAATAATATTAAAAAAAAAATAAAAAAAAAAAAATAGGCTTGCTATAGCCCACTGAATGAGAGATAGCACACACAGCAGTGGCACACAAGCCCTGACTGAGGCCAATATTTTTCTCCCACTGATTGATGTAGTGTTTTTGTGTTGAGGTAGAATTTAGAACACAAATCACGGAAAAAATAAATAGGCTTTCTATGGCCCACTGAATGAAAGGGAGAGAGGTGGCACACCCAGGAGTCAAGACTGGCACACAAGCTGAAAGGGCAATATTACTCTCCCACTGTTTTTTTATGTATTTTTTGTTTTTTCAGGGAGACTTTAGAAACCCAATAATATTTAAAAAAAAAAATAAATAGGCTTTCTATGGCCCACTGAATGAGAGGGAGAGAGGTGGCACACCCAGGAGTCAAGACTGGCACACAAGCTGAAAGGGCAATATTATTCTCCCACTGTTTTTTTAGGTTTTTTTTTTTTTTTTCAGGGAGAATTAGAAACCAAATAATATTAAAAAAAATAAATAAATAGGCTTTCTATGGCCCACTGAATGAGAGGGAGAGAGGTGGCACACCCAGGAGTCAAGACTGGCACACAAGCTGAAAGGGCAATATTACTCTCCCACTGTTTTTTTAGGTTTGTTTTTTTTTTTCAGGGAGACTTTAGAAACCAAATAATATTAAAAAAATAAAAAAATAAAAAAAATAGGCTTGCTATAGCCCACTGAATGAGAGATAGCACACACAGCAGTGGCACACAAGCCCTGACTGAGGCCAATATTTTTCTCCCACTGATTGATGTAGTGTTTTTGTGTTGAGGTAGAATTTAGAACACAAATCACGGAAAAAATAAATAGGCTTTCTATGGCCCACTGAATGAAAGGGAGAGAGGTGGCACACCCAGGAGTCAAGACTGGCACACAAGCTGAAAGGGCAATATTACTCTCCCACTGTTTTTTTATGTATTTTTTGTTTTTTCAGGGAGACTTTAGAAACCCAATAATATTTAAAAAAAAAAATAAATAGGCTTTCTATGGCCCACTGAATGAGAGGGAGAGAGGTGGCACACCCAGGAGTCAAGACTGGCACACAAGCTGAAAGGGCAATATTACTCTCCCACTGTTTTTTTAGGTTTTTTTTTTTTTTCAGGGAGACTTTAGAAACCAAATAATATTAAAAAAAAAAAAAAAAAATAGGCTTGCTATAGCCCACTGAATGAGAGATAGCACACACAGCAGTGGCACACAAGCCCTGACTGAGGCCAATATTTTTCTCCCACTGATTGATGTAGTGTTTTTGTGTTGAGGTAGATTTTAGAACACAAATCACGGAAAAAATAAATAGGCTTTCTATGGCCCACTCAGTGAGAGATGGCACACACAGGGATGGCACTGTAGCAGAAATGCCAATCTTAATCTCCCACAAAAAAAAAACAAAAACAAAAAAAAAACTGTCCTACAATTACTATCTCCCTGCAGTAATGTAAGCCAGGTATGGCAGGCAGCAATAGGAGTGGACTGATGCACAAATTAAATAAAAAGTGTGGACAAACAAAAAAGATAGCTGTGCAGAAAGGAAGGAACAAGAGGATATGTGCTTTGAAAAAAGCAGTTGGTTTCCACAGTGGCGTACACACAGCAATACAGCTATCACGGAGCCTTCTAGGGCAGCCCAATGAGCTACAGCGCTGAGGGGAAAAAAAAAAAAAAATAGCTTCCACAGTCCCTGCACACCGAAGGTGGTGTTGGACAGTGGAAATCGCTGCAGCACAAGCGGTTTGGTGGTTAGTGGACCCTGCCTAACGCTCTCCCTGCTTCTGACGAAGCGGCAGCAACCTGTCCCTAAGCTCAGATCAGCAGCAGTAAGATGGCGGTCGGCGGGAACGCCCCTTTATAGCCCCTGTGACGCCGCAGACAGCAAGCCAATCACTGCAATGCCCTTCTCTAAGATGGTGGGGACCAGGATCTATGTCATCACGCTGCCCACACTCTGCGTTCACCTTCATTGGCTGAGAAATGGCGCTTTTCGCGTCATTGAAACGCGACTTTGGCGCGAAAGTCGCGTACCGCATGGCCGACAAGCACAGGGGTCGGATCGGGTTTCATGAGACGCCGACTTAGCCAAAAGTCGGCGACTTTTGAAAATGATCGACCCGTTTCGCTCAACCCTAGTAGCCAATATTTGCTCAAGGTTGTCATGTGGCATGATATTTTGTAATTTGCCTTTGTATCGTGGATCCAGGAGGCAGGCCAACCAGTAATCGTCATCGGTCATCATTTTGATAATGCGGGGGTCCCGTTTTAGGGTACGCAAGGCATACTCTGCCATGTGGGCCAAAGTTCCAGGTGTCAATTCACTGCTTGTGCTGGGTTGAGGAGCACTTTTTTGAAAATCTACCTCACTTGTGGCCCGCAAAAACCCTGTACCTGACCTTGCAATGCCACCTGTTATAGACTGGTAATTTAGGAGCGACATGCGACTAGCTCTGGGCAGGTGGTAACTATACAGACCGCAGTCCCTGATCTTAACACAACACTAGCAGTAGCCGTGGAATGTTCCTGTCACTCCCTGGACATCTCGTCACAGCCGGAGAACTAGCTACCCCTAAAGGTAGAAACAGAAAGCTATCTTGCCTCAGAGAAAATTCCCAAAGGATAGGACAGCCCCCCACAAATATTGGCTGTGAGAGGAGAAGGAAATGACATACGTAGTATGAAACAAGATTTAGCAAAGGAGGCCAATTCTAGCTAGATAGACAGTAAGGAAAGAAACACTGTGAGGTCAGTAATAAAAACTAGAAAAAGTCCACCGCAGAGATATGCAAAAATCTCCACACCTGACTAAAGGTGTGGAGGGCAAAATCTGCAGCCCAGAGCTTCCAGCTTAGCTAAATAGATACATACTGATAAGCTGGACAAATGAACAAAACATAAATGTGCTGAACAATAAGTCCACAAAAGTGGACTGCAAAAGGACAAGCAAGGACTTAGCTTTGCTGAACGGGTCAGAGTGTCAGGGAAATCCAAGAGCCGTGCCTCCAGGCAAGAACAATTGGCAACTGGCATTGATTGAGGGATAAAGCCAGATTAAAATAGCCGAGCAGAAAGAAGATCAGTGGAAGCAGCTGCTGATACTAAATCCCAGAAGCAGCTATACCACTTAAAACCACAGGAGGGAGCCCAAGAGCAGAATTCACAAAAGTGCTACTTACAACCACCGGAGGGAGCCCAAGAGCGGAATTCACAACAGCCACCAGTTTCTATTGCCCCGTGAGAAGCATCCTCCTCCCATAGATATTCAGCCCCATCATCGTCCTCCTCCTCTTCATCCGCCACCTCGTCCCGGAGAATTCCCTGACCAGACAATGGCTGACTGTCATCAAGGCTTCCCTCCTCCTCGGCCGCAGACGCCTGCTCCTTGATGTGCATCAAACTTTGCACCAGCAGACGCATTAGTGGGATGCTCATGCTTATGATGGCGTCGTCCGCACTGACCAGCCATGTGCATTCCTCAAAACACTGAAGGACTTGACAGAGGTCTTGGAGCTTCGACCACTGCACACCTGACAACTCCATGTCTGCCATCCAACTGCCTGCCCGTGTATGTGTATCCTCCCACAAATACATTACAGCACGCCTCTGTTCGCACAGCCTCTGAAGCATGTGCAGTGTTGAGTTCCACCTTGTTGCAACGTCGATTATTAGGCAGTGCTGGGGAAGCTTCAGCGATCGCTGATGGTTCAGCATACGGCTGGAGTGTAGGGGCGACAGGCGGATGTGCGAGCAAAGTCTGCGCACCTTCAGGAGCAGGGCTGGTAAATCATGGTAATTCTTGAGGAAGCACTGCACCACAAGGTTCAAGGTGTGAGCCAGGCAAGGTATATGTTTCATTTCGGAAAGGGCTATGGCAGCCATAAAGTTCCTTCCGTCATCACTGACTACCTTGCCTGCCTCAAGATGTACACTGCCCAGCCATGAATGAGTTTCTTGCTGCAAGAACTCGGCCAGAACTTCCGCGGTGTGTCTGTTGTCGCCCAAACACTTCATTTCCAACACAGCCTACCACTAGCTGTTCCATAATGGGACACCACGGGTGCAACACTGGCAGCTGCGGATGGAGTGTTCGTGTGACTGAGCTCTGTGGACGAGCTTTCGCTTCTGGAGGAGGAGGTACAAACGCCTACAGCCAACTGTTTCCTAGACCGTGGGCTAGGCAGAACTGTGCCACTATGGCTGTCCCCTGTGGACCCTGCATCAACCACATTAACCCAGTGTGCCATGATGGACACGTAACATCCCTGGCCATGCCTACTGGTCCATGCATCAGTTGTGAGGTGCGCCTTTCTACTGACCGATTGCCTCAGTGCATGTACAATGCGTTCTTTGACATGTTGGTGGAGTACTTGGATGACTTTTCTCGCAAAGAAGTGTTGACTGGGTAGGTCATAGCGTGGTACTGCGTAGGCCATCAGGGCATTGAAAGCTTTGCTTTCAACCAACCGGTACGGCATCATCTCTAACGAGATTAGTCGAGCAATGTAGCCGTTCAAACCCTGTGTACGCGGATGAGAGGAAGAGTACTTTCTTTTCCTATCGAGAGTCTCTTGTAGGCTGAGCTGGACTGGAGAGCTGCATATGGTGGAGCTAGCGGGGGTGGTGGTGGACATGGCAGATTGAGAGAGGCTTGGTGATGGTATTTTTGATGTGGGCCTACCTACAGTGTTTCCAACCAAGAACCTTGTGATTCCCTGACTGCTTTGGCCTTGCGACAATACCTCCACATTTGTTACTGGTGGTGTCATAACCGGTGGGCTTCCAGTGAGGGAAGCAATGTTGCGTTGCTGACTAACTTCAATATGAGCAGATGCATCATTGGTACGGGAAGTTTGGTAGTTAGTCCATGCTTCCAAGTGCCTGCTGGTTAGATGTCTACACATGCACGTTGTATTTAAACTTTGTAGATTCTTCCCTCTGCTAAAGGTCTTGGAGCATTTCTTACATATAACTTTGGACTGATCATTCGGATCTTGGTTAAAAAATTGCCACACTGCACTCGTCCTACTATGGAATACCTTTTCAGGCTTTGCACGCCGTGCTACTGTCACCAGATTGCAATGCTGTCCTACACCTTTTGTGGTTTTTTACACACGTTTTGGGCCTGAGGCGGGCCTGCCAGATGAAAGCTGTTGCAATGTTGATGCCTGCTGCGGCTCATCCTCCTCCGCTTCAGAGCTACTGCCAGCGGCACCCTGTTCCCCCAATGGCTGCCAATCGGGGTCAACAACTGGGTCATCTATCACCTCCTCTTCAATGCTCTGTGCACCGTCCTCTGTGACACCCTGTAAGGTGCTATAGCGTTCGGGACGGGGCACCATAATCTCATCAGGGTCAGATTCTGGCTCAGTACACTGCGAGGGCAATGTTGTGATCTGAGTCAATGGAACAGCATAATAGTCTAGCTGTGGCTGTGCATCTGTGCACTCCATGTCCGATTCATCTTGTAATGGGCTGTGAACTATTTCCCTTTCTAACCCTGGCACGGTATGTGTAAAGAGCTCCATGGAGTAAACTGTAGCGTCGCCTGCCGCACCCTTCACTTTTGCTTTGGGTGAAGGACACAAGGAAGCGACTTGTTCCTGACCGTGAGCAGCCACTGACGACTCACTGCTTTTACATTTGGAACTTTCGGAAGAGGAGGTGAAAGAGCTAAAGGCTGAGTCAGCAAGGAAAGCCAAAAACTTTTTCCTGCTGCTCCGGCTTTAAAAGCGGTTTTCCTACTCCCAGAAATGGGAGCCTTCGAGGCCTTGTGTAGCCAGACGATGATGCTGGCTCAACAACTTGAGCCTTAGGTGCTATTTTGTTTTTCCCACTACCACCAGATGCTCCACCACCACCATCATTACCAGCTGGCAATGACCGCCCACGGCCACGACCTCTTCCACCAGACTTCCTCATTCTTGGGAAAATGTAACCAAACTAACAACCGTTAGATGGTACTGTAAAACAAGGTAGAAGGTGTATGTAAACTTGTTGTGAATTTAAATCTCCCTTTCTATATGTGTGGGAGACTGCTGCAAAATTCAGGCCCACTATATTACACTACACAGTATAAGTGGCGGAAAGTGACTGGCAGATACATGCCAAACAGAACAGATGCAGATGCACTTAGTGGCAGTATAAATCTCCCTTTTATGTGTGGGAGACAGCAGAAAAAAATCAGGTCCACTGTATTACACTACTCAGTTTGAGTGGCAGAAAGTGGCTGGCAGATATGCCACAAACAGGACTGATGCAGATGCTCTTTGTGGCAGTATAAATCTCCCTTTTTATGTGTGGGAGACAGCAGAAAAAAATCAGGCCCACTGTATTACACTACACAGTTTCAGTGGCAGACAGTGGCTGGCAGATATATTAAAAAAAAAAAGGGACTGTACTACAATAACAATCTCCCTACAATGATCTCAGTCAGGACAAGTATGGCAGCCAGCAATAAAAAGGACTGCTGCACACAAAAGTGTGGACAAATAAACAAGATAACTGTGCAGAAAGGAAAGAGCAGCAGGATTTTTGCTTTTAAAAAAGCAGTTGGTTTGCACAGCGGCGTACACACAGCAACGCAGCTATCAGGGAGCCTTATAAGCTACAGAGCTGATGCACAGAAATCTAGCCTCCACTGTCCCTGCAAAGAAAAGGTGGTGTTGGACAGTGAAAATTGCTACAGCACAAGCGGTTTGGGGGTTAATCTTTCCTCCCTAACAATATCCCTGCTTCTGACGAAGCTGCAGCAACCTCTCCCTATGCTACGATCGGCAGAAGTAAGATGGCAGTCGGCGTGCACGCCCCTTTATAGCCCGTGTGACGCCGCAGAAAGCAAGCCAATCACTGCCATGCCATTCTCTAAGATGGTGGGGACCGAGACCTATGTCATCACGCTGCCCACACTCTGCGCGCACCTTCATTGGCTGAGAAATGGTGCTTAAAGCGTCATACGAAATGCGACTTTGGCGCGAAGGTCGCCAACCGCATGGCCGATCCCACAGTGGGATCGGGTCGGGTTTCACGAAACCCGACTTTGCCAAAAGTCGTCAACTTTTGAAATTGTCCGATCCGTTTCGCTCAACGTTATTCGTGACTCCACTTGTGGTTTTCGGTCAGGGATGACCGACGCTGCTTAAAGCCGTCCACTGGGGATGAAGTTATGGCAGCAGGGATGGTATGATTTCCCACAGGTGAAGCTGGGTCCCCGGGGCTCCAGTGTGATAGGCAAAGATGGTATGGTGCCAGAAAGAATCAGAGGACACACAGTTGCAGTCTCTTTACCTTTTACTGTAGTATTCATGTTGGAATAAGTTTAAATGCAACAACTCCATTCCTGTTGTAGTCTGCATTGAATGTCTATGAGTGTTCATTTGTCAGCTATGCTGTGATTGTTAAAGTTTGTAAAAAAAAAAAAAAAAAGGTCACAGGACACTCACTGATTGCATCACTCTGCTGCTGTTTCCTTCACAGAGAGACATGTGTTACATGGACTAGATTATATCGGTAGTTACTGTCAAAGCTTTCTTATTTTGTTCCAGTTCAAGCTGCATATATTAAACACAGTTTGCCTTACGTTGGATTCTGCTGCTTATATGAAGCAACACGCGCTGCTGTGGTAATACTCCGGCTAACAGGTTATGGGCCCAGCCACCGGAAAGTAAATGGTAAAAAGCCCAGTCACCGGAATAAGCAGCGAGCCAAGCGCAGACAGCACAGAGGAACCCCCGGAATACAAGGACACCGGAACGCAAAGGTACCGCAGTGTACAGAGCACCGGACAGCGCAGCTTAAAGGGCCAGTAACAAACAAAAAAAAAAGAGGTACAAGAGACAAGAATGTCTACAGAAAGGAATGCAGTGAAGTACACAGTGCCAAGTCTCACAAATCACAATTACAGCTCCTGGAAATTCAAGGTAAAGATGTTACTTATAAGAGAGGGTACATGGAAATGTATTGAACAGCCTGTGCCTGACCCAGTACCGGGTGATTGGCTAGAGACTGATCAGAAAGCACAAAGCACTATTTCCCTCAGCATAGATGATAACCAGATTGTACATGTATGCAAATGTGATACTGCAAAGAAAATGTGGGAAGAATTACAGAAAGTGCATGAAAGGTCAAATCTCAGCAATAAGCTATATCTTATGAGAAAGCTGTATCAGTCTAAATTAAGTGATGGCCAGCATATGCAGGACTATATCAGAAACACCCTAGAGATTGTGGAGCGCCTAAGGGGTATTGGTGAAGAAATTAAAGATTTTCATGTTGCTGCATTACTATTAAGTGGTCTTCCAGAAAGTTATGACACGCTTGTGACTGCATTAGATGCCAGACCAGATGATGAACTCACACTAGAATATGTGAAAGGGAAACTTGCAGATGAATACAAGAGAAAGTCAGAGACTATTAGCAATAATATATGCAAAGCAGAAACAGCATTAAAGACACAGTACTTTTCTAAAGCTCAGAGTCATTTAAAGGAAACTCGTGAATGTTTTGTCTGTAAAAAGCCTGGTCACCTTAAAGCAGACTGCAGAGTGTGGAAAGCAAGAATGAATCAGTTTAAAAAGCAGGACAGTCATCAAAAGGTTAAAACAGCTGTAAAGAAGGAAGATGCATGTATTGCGACTGCATTTGGGGTCAGCACAAGCCCATATGCAAACCATGTTTGGTGTATTGACTCTGGAGCGACTGCTCACATGACACGTGATAAGGATTTCTTCATTAATCTAGATGAAAGCAAGTCTGAAAAGGTAATTTTAGCTAATGGTCACTATATGACATCAGAAGGAATAGGAGATGGTTATTTCCATTGTCAAGTTCAATCCTCAGCACAAGTCAGAAAAATCCCAGTTAAAGACGTGCTGTATGTTCCCAAACTTGAAAGTAACCTTTTATCTGTAAAGAAGCTTGCACAACAAGGAAATATAGTTACATTTAAGGATGACAGATGCATCATTTCAAAGAAGGGTCATACCCTTGCCGAAGGAAAAATCAAAGATGAACTTTATCAGCTGAAATGCAATGAAACTGTTTACAGTGCTAGACAAGATTTTCATAAGGACTGTATTCATGTGTGGCACAGACGCCTAGGCCACAGAGATCCAGAAGCAGTAAAGAAACTAGCTCAACTTGCAAATGGTATTGCAATCAACCAGTGTAATCAAACAATGAAGTGCACAAGTTGCCTAAAAGGGAAAATGTCCAGAAAATCGTTTCCTAAAGTAAGCACTACTAAATCTGCACAGATACTGGATTTGATACATACAGATGTGTGTGGTCCAATGAGTGTTCTTACTCCCAGCAAGAAGAGATATTTTCTCACATTCATTGATGATTATTCCAGATATACTGTTACTTACCTACTTCAAAGTAAAGATGAAGTTCCACAGAAACTTGAAGAATATCTTGCTGCAGTTCTTAACAAATTTGGAAGAATACCAAAGGTACTGCGAGCAGATAATGGAACTGAATATACAAGTGGTAAAGTGCAAACCATCCTGAAAAAGAATGGAATCGTGTTCCAGACAACCGTTCCATACAACCCAGAGCAGAATGGCACAGCAGAGAGAAAGAACCGAACTCTTTGTGAAAGTGGAAGAAGTATGCTATTTGATGGAAACCTACCTACAACATATTGGGGAGAAGCCATCATGACTGCTACCTATCTTCAAAATCGACTGCCAAGTAAAGCTACAAGTAAAACTCCATATGAGTTATGGAACTGTGAGAAGCCCAACCTGAAGCATCTCAGGATATTCGGAAGCAAAACTTTTGTGCATGTTCCCAAAGAAAAACGTTCTAAGTGGGAATCTCATGCAAAGGAAGGAGTTCTTGTGGGGTACAGTGAAACTCAGAAAGGATACAGAATCCTGCATCCACAGACCAACACAGTAACAATCAGCAGAGATGTAGTGATTGATGAAAACTCAGTATCGCTCAAATTTCATGAGGTTACGCAAATAATTCAACCTAAGGAACAAGAATTTCAGTCAGTGATTCCAGACATTGAAGAGAATCTCAAAGAAAATACTGAAGTCTGGATATGCTCTGAAAGTACTGAAAAAGAAACAGAAGAACCAAGCCAACCTCAGGAGATCAGAAGATCAGAAAGATCAAATAAAGGAATTCCAGCTAAACGCCTTTCTTATATGGTCAGATCAATTCCAGAAGAAGAGCCACAGTCATGGCAGGAAATGCAAAAACTGCCTATTCATAAGAAGCAAAAATGGATAAAAGCTGCTGATGAAGAAATGGAATCCCTTCATAAGCTCAAAACATGGGAGCTCACAGAGCTACCTCAAGGCAAGAAAGCAATTGGATGTAAGTGGGTCTTTAAGAACAAATATGACTCTGAAGGTAATATTCACCGTTTTAAAGCAAGATTGGTCGCAAAAGGATATTCACAAAAATATGGTGAAGATTATGATGCTACTTTTGCTCCAGTTGCCAAGCAAACTACATTCAGAACTTTATTATCCATAGCTGCTGTTCAGCAGATGAAAGTAAGACATTTTGACATCAAAACAGCCTTTCTACATGGAGACATTGAAGAAGAGCTGTACATGACTCAACCAGAAGGCTATGTTAAAAGGGGTAAAGAGAACCTTGTTTGCAGAATGCAAAAATCTCTCTACGGCCTTAAGCAATCAGCAAGAGCATGGAACACTAAGATGAACAAAGTGTTAATCGACGAAGGATTTAAAAGGTCTCAAGCGGATCCATGTTTGTATACAAAAGGTGTATCACAAGATTGGATGTATGTTATTCTATATGTGGATGATGTAATAATAGCGCATCAAGAAGAGAGAGAAATTTCAAAACTAGGTCAAATTCTGAACAAGCATTTCGAGACCAAGGACCTTGGAGATGTGACATACTATTTGGGAATCCAAATCCAGAGAGAGGAAGATGGAAGTTTTCTTCTTAATCAAAATTCTAAAATCTCCACAGTTCTAAACCAGTTTGGAATGTCAGAAGCCAAAGGCATATCAACTCCAATGGATCCATCTTACCTAAAATTGGAAGGAGAAGAAGATCTGCTACCCACAAATGACAGTTACAGACAAGCAGTGGGGGCACTTCTATACATAGCAACCACAACCCGTCCAGATATCTCAGCCACAGTGGGAATTCTCTGCCGACGTGTAAGCAAGCCACGCCAAAGAGATTGGAATGCAATTAAGAGACTTCTTCAGTATCTTAAGGCAACCCAAGAGTTAAGTCTAAAGATTTCTGCATCAGGAGATCTAATTCTCAGAGGATATGTAGATGCAGATTGGGCTGGAGACTCAAATGATCGAAGATCAACAAGTGGTTACTTGTTCAAGTTAGGACACACTTCAATCTCATGGTCGAGTAGAAAACAAGTGTCAGTTGCATTGTCTTCTACAGAAGCAGAATATACATCAGCTGCTCATGCAAGTCAAGAGTTAATTTGGTTGAAGCAACTTTTGGAAGAATTCGGCAAACCACTAGCTGAACCAACTGTTATCTATGAGGACAACCAAGGATGTATCAAGCTCGCCAGCAGTGAAAGGATAAGTGCAAGAACAAAGCACATTGATGTTAAACATCATCACTTGCGTGACTTAGTAGAGCGTGAAGTTCTAAAGTTTGTTTACTGTGAATCTGACAAGATGTTAGCAGATGTTTTGACAAAGCCATTGTCAAGAGCCAAGTTTGAAGAATTCAGAACTGCAATGGGACTAACAGGATAAGCAGTTGTTGAGTGGGGGTGTTGGAATAAGTTTAAATGCAACAACTCCATTCCTGTTGTAGTCTGCATTGAATGTCTATGAGTGTTCATTTGTCAGCTATGCTGTGATTGTTAAAGTTTGTAAAAAAAAAAAAAAAAGGTCACAGGACACTCACTGATTGCATCACTCTGCTGCTGTTTCCTTCACAGAGAGACATGTGTTACATGGACTAGATTATATCGGTAGTTACTGTCAAAGCTTTCTTATTTTGTTCCAGTTCAAGCTGCATATATTAAACACAGTTTGCCTTACGTTGGATTCTGCTGCTTATATGAAGCAACACGCGCTGCTGTGGTAATACTCCGGCTAACAATTCAGCCACAGTCCAGGGTATGGATCACAGGAGATGGTGAGGTCCGGCCAGCTTGGAAGCGATTCAGGAATCCCCGTAGCCAGGTGGGGTTGGAAGCCTTCCTCTCTGCGCTGTGTTGTAGTCCCTTGCTGCCTTAAGCCTCACAAGGTCCTGACTTTCTCTCTGTCCCTTTTAGTAGGACGTTACCCACATAGCAGGCAACTCGAGCCTTTTTACAGGTGTCTCTAGGTATGACTCTGGGCTCTATGTGCTGCTGTGCCTTTGGGTGTTAATGGTGGGCAGGGGACCTGCAATCTCCTGTCCGCCAGTTTCTGCTGTGGGGCATACAGTTGCCCCCACATGCTCGGAATTCCAGCCTCCGGTATTCTGCACTTCAGCGTGGAGGGAGCTCAGTCGCAACTCCCCTCCAGCTCTTTACTTCTCCCCTATCAGTCTCCTACAGACTGCTCTGTTTCTCTTCTCTCTGTCCAGGAGCTGCAGATCCACTCGTCTGCATGGCCCCAGCTTTCCTCTCTCAGACTCTCTCTGTCTGACTCCTCTCTCCTCTGTCCCTCTGACAGACTGACCAACTAACTCCTCCTCCAGCCAGAATATATAGGGAAGTTCCCCTGAATCCGGGTCTCTAGCTCCCCCTTCTGACCTGGAGTCAGAACAGTGTTGCATGTACTGGTTACCTGTTAAAGGGATCCTTCCTCGCTTCCAAGCATGGCATCACCCTCCCCGTGAGGAAGGCAATACCACTGTAAGAACTGGTTACCTGTGGTGTTACACCTGCAGGAGAACAATCTGTTTGCCGAGTTATTCAAATGTGTCTTTGCCTTTCTTCAACTACATTTTTTCCAGCCAGTGTCTTGAAAAGGATATAGAGAAAATTTCTGCTGGTCTTCCCTGGCCTCATCCCTAAGGCTTGCGTGCCATTTGCGTGTCATCCAAATACACGACCATAGAATCATAGAGGAGGTCCTGGAAAATGCTGTTAAGTAATTCCTGAAAGATGGTGGGCACATTGCATAAACTAAAAGGGCATAATGAGATACTCGTAGTGCTTAGAAACGCGTTGACAAATAAAGCCGCTTCCAATTACCCTTCACTGTTCCTTCATTGTCTGAAGCTTGGAAGTGGGATTTTAGATCCATCTTTACATTTGTCTATATGTTATCTGCCTTGATGGATTTGCAGCAGCCTTCTGCTCATGCAAGCTAAAGCAGGAGTTGTGACTATCACAACCACATAAGATGAGCATAAAAAATGTTCTATTTTCCTTCTTTTACACCAGATAAGATCCTATTCCTATGCAAATAAATTTATATTATTTATACAATGTGATTTTTCTGGATTTTATTTTTGATATTCTATCTCTCAATGTTAAAATTAACCTACCCTTAAAATTATAGTCTGTTCATGTCTTTTATAAAATCAGCAAGAGCTCAAATACTTATTTGCCCCACTGTATCTGTATTCAGGGGGGAGACACATGTATGTATACAATGCATGTGACCATGTTATTTTTAGGGCTGTGACGATCATCGTGACAAGACGAGTCATGGCTGGGAGATGTCAACATGAAAGTCTGACCAGATGGAGAAGAAACAGGAGAAAGCGGCTCTAATCAAGTGGTAAGTGCCTGGGTATAAATATTATTTTGTATCTGCACTATGTGGAATGATAATGTTATTTCTAAAACCCGTCTTGTCTGTGTGCTTCCAAGTTTTTTTATTGGATGGCACACGGGCTCATAGAGTTTTATAGGTCCATTCACACATACATACATGAAAATCACAGATCTGAGTATGAGATCCGTGAAGGTCAAAGAATGTTCTGTTCTGATCCGATTTTGAGGATCAGAATAGGATATGCTCAATGTGTCTGTAAAAGCTCGCAGCACACTGACACTGCACACAGATGCAGGAACGTAGCCTTATTATGTACCTTCCTCTCTAGTTATATATGGTGCCGTCCTTTATTATATAGCTTCCTCTGCTGTACAGTGCTGTCTCTTACATTGCGTATTCTTGTTATTTTTGTTATTCACAGTGCCCTCTTTTATTACATAGTCCCCTCTCTTGTTAGATATAAAAACTGCTGATGGAGCAGTCGGTGACCAGATGACCAGTCCATCAGCTCCTCCATTAGAAAAGAAGCTTTCCCATGCTTCATCAGCTGTCATTACATTATATACCTAACAAGACAGGACGGTATGTAAAAAAGACAGGGGGCACTATAAATATTCCAATATGTAAGGGCGGTGCTATGCATAACATTAGAGGGCACTGGGTAATAATGGATGGCAATATACATAATAAAGGAGACTATTTAAGATATATATGTATGTGTGTGTGTGTAGCTATATATATACTGTATCTGTAGCTTTGTCGCCATAAAAGGAGGGGGGCCCAGACACAGTTCTTGTACAGGGGCCCCAAGCTGTCAGTGTCCGCCCCCGAGCTAGAGAAATGAGAAAGGGAAAGAGAAGAGAGACAGAGAAATACTGTCACTTGAAGTATTAAAAAAGAAATACAGGACTAGGCTACAGAAATGTCAAGCCGTGCTCATTGTTGCTATGATTCAGATATTGTGTTGCCAACTGCATTGTATAGTATAGTGCTACTAATATATTAACAATTATCTCTTCATACAAGTGGAGCGGCCCCCAGACGCAGGGCAGCGGGGTACTCGGTACCGGGTCTCTCTCGGTTCTGGGGATGTCACGGTGGCCTTACCCGGTCCGTGGTCCTGCTAAGGAGCGCCCAATTAAAGATGTAGGTGACGGTGTAGGTCGCAGTAAATAACGAGGACACAGGGTTGCAGTCTCTTTACCTCTTTACTGAAGGCTTCGGCATCCGCAATCCAGAGCACTGGTAACAGGGCTGGCTGAGACCGGCCGGTCCGAAGGCACATCCAGAGTTCCCTTTGCAGGTGGAAATCAGAAGCCTACCTACTAGCGCCTGGGTGTTGTAGTACTTCCCTGCTGAGCACCACGGGATAGTCCTCACAACTGTCGTGTATGTTTCTGTTCTTTCTCTCTCCGTCCCCCAGATGATATGGATAGGACGCACCCGTATGACGGGGTAGGCCTGGAGTTATTTTATAGGGACCCTAGAGACGCCCCTCTCCCACCATTGCCTCCGTTGTCTTCATTAGGTGAAAAAGGTGAGACAGCCAACCTAAAGTTAACTGTCCTGCCGTTGGTTCAAAGTAATGCGTAGAGTCTGTTACTTCCTCGGCGTTCCGGCCGCCGGCTACGCGCCTCAGTAGGATGTTGCCGATCTCGGGGCACGACTCCTACTGGTTCTATCGCCTTTGTGCTATGATCTCGTTTCTCACTTCACAATATCCTTCGCTTTGTGTCCCTTCTTAAGATGCCGCCGCAATGAGGTGCAGGCGCGGCTCCGTAACGATCTGTCCTTTCGCTAGGCCTCTGTCAGGATCCCACCCCTGACAGGGACCCCCCTGGATCTTCCCAAGTAACGCTCTCCTCTCACTAGATGTTACCTGGGCAAAACCCAGTCAGCTTCTCCCTAACTTCCTATCCAACCCCCAGTTTTACCAGAGTGTGAGGAGTGGCCTAATACATAGAACCCTTTGCTCCCCCTGGTGACCGGAGTGTGAAGTGTAGTGTGTGACTGTGATACCTGGTCAGGTGAACTCCTTTAGTGCAATCAGATGTAACATTGCTCCCCTTAGTGGCAGAGCGACATTACTGCAACGACCAGGACTCTGGGGCGCTGCACAAGAACCTAGTATCACTGAAGAGCAGCACGATAACATAAAACTCGGTATATATTTTCCATTCTCAAGACAAAATCCCCCCGATGAAGATGACACAAATTGCGCATTTTGCTACTGGGCAGTGGGCTGCACTTGATTTGGCAAACATGTATGGTTACATTGGTATAGTATTTGGACAGTATAATACCTCCAATGCAGATGGCATAACTGCTATTGGGCCCGATGTGTCGGGGGCCAGGTGATCTTGCACCGCTTTCAACTGTATCTGCATTTCTAGTTTTTGTCCCTTTAGTGGCCAGTGTGAACATACACCTACACCGTGCATGTATACCAATTTATATTCCAGTTCATTTCTTTAGTTTTTTTTGTTTCAGGTTGTTGCACTCTGTGCAAATAAAGGTATGGCCTCCCTTTTTTGAGCTGGATATTTCATTGATATAGCTCCCCATTGCTGGATGTCCCTTAGTCAGGGTCTCAATCCTTCTCTGGATGTGGTGGAATGATTTTTATGTTTTTTTTAATCAAAATTATGTAAATAAAATATTTTATTTAAATAATAAACAATAATCTTTGTTTTTATATAGCACTAACATATTCCGCAGCGCTATACAGTTTGCACACAATATCACCGCTGTCCCCGATTGGGCTCACAATCTAAATTCCCTATTAGTATTTCTTTGGAATGTGGGAGGAAACCCACGCAAACATGGAGAGAACAAACAAACTCCTTGCAGATGTTGTCCTTGGTGGGATTTGAACCCAGGACTCTAGCGCTTTGCATGTAGCCCAAAAGTTCTACTTTGGTATCCTCTGACCAGAGCACCTCTTCCGCATGTCGTGTAGGGGCCAAACTAACATGTCAAAACCATTTATCATTTCCTTTATACTTCACAAATACCTGCTACTATCTGTTGGTATATCACATAAATTTCCACTCAAATACATTTAAGTTTGAGTGTAAGGTGAATAAATGAGGAAAAGCTCATGGGGAACACATTTTGAAAGCACTCTATAGGATGGAAGACATTATTATAGGATGGGGCTTGATGAGGGACATTAAAACAGGATGAGGGACATAATTACAGGAGGAGGGACAATATTACAGAAGGGGGACAGGATGAGGAAACATTACAGCCCAGGGGACATTATTACAGTATAGGGCCATTATGGAGAACATTATTTCAGGAGCCCATACATATGACCAACAAGCTGGTGGGGGTCAGGTCAAAATTGTGTATCAGCGCTCATAGTACTCTAGTTACACCAGTGTATCTTAGCTATATGACATCACTTTATGAGAACCAAAAAGTCTTTTATTTCCTTGGAATCTCTTGTAGAAAGCTACTTAAGGTGTTTTCCAGTAACGGTAGTAACTTTCCAGGTTTTCTCATGCTGAATCGAATCGGCATGAGAAAAAAATAGCAAGTCTGCACTACCCCATAGTATAACATGCTATCCAATAAAACATCTGATCGCAGTCCGCCATGTTGTATGCTTGGGTGAGAACCCCTAAATTTCAGGCTTATGGGATGTCAGGTAGATGGCACTGTATATATTGTTCTGTCTGCAATAAGTTATTGCAGTAATGTATTGACAATAAGATCAAGGGTGGAAATACCATGGTGCACCCTGTGCAGCCGACACTGGCCCAAGAGATAAGAGGGTCCATTTCCACCTCCAAAGCATATAGAATTGTGCATTGTGATGAGCTACTGGACTGAAAAGGGCTCATATACTGTTCTTGCACGGGGGGCCCTTTCTATCTTGGTCCAACAATGAATAAGATATATAATGTGTTCCAGTGGTGCATTTATGGTAAATGTACATAGGACAGAAAATGTAAAGCACATGGCTAAGGAAGAATACTAATTTGGCAAATATGGATTTCCACATCTTGGCATCGCACTATTCAACTATTGTTGTAATTGTACAAGCCCCATCCTCAGTTTCAACCAATAGCTGTGAGGGGAAAAGAGGGGTAAGAGGGACAAAATAAACTGATATACGCTATGCATTATAGACTACATCTCTGAATAATAGGCAACAAATCAATGGACCCTACAGACTGAGGTGGCATGCCACATGTGACCCGGGTCTGAGAGTAACAAATCACTGCATGGCAGAGCCTGGCATCAGTAAACTACTTGACACCTGCCTGGGAATGTTAATCATCTTTAGTTATTAAATATTGAATTGAGTGTCCAAT
The DNA here is from genome assembly GCF_051348905.1 of Ranitomeya variabilis. Classification (NCBI taxonomy): domain Eukaryota; kingdom Metazoa; phylum Chordata; class Amphibia; order Anura; family Dendrobatidae; genus Ranitomeya; species Ranitomeya variabilis. The sequence continues at coordinate 658,954,641 of NC_135234.1, forward strand.
GTGCAACCCATGCATTCTATATGGAAGAGAAAAGCTGAAAATATACTGGAGGTAATTTATTTATTAGCAAGTTGTTATCAGTTAATACAGCACAGGTAGGTTATGCATCATAGCTGTTATCGGTTTCCCACGAGGGAGAAGAATGATCCATTTAGACGTTCTGCAAAAGAAAACACATAAAAAAGTGTAAGACTTCTATCGGTATATGAAATGCTTGGAAGTTGCAGTGAAAGTGTTACTTTATAGTTTGGATAATGTAAATTAAAAACATAGCAATCAGTTAACCTTTTGCCCTAATAAACTTACAGCTTCAAAAGTAACCATTATTTTAATAATTTTAGAATTCAATAGTGCGTGTGAAAATGTGCAACTTTGTATTACGGTATTTCTTTTCAGAGAAATCTGCTTCTTTCTCCTCTTTTTTTTATAAAAATAAGAAATAAAATGACGGCTAATCATTAAAGTCTAAAATCACATATTACAGTTTTTTTTATGAGCCATCAAAAAGTGATAATATTTATGTTAATTGCATTATACATCTGTCTGACATGATGTATGGCTATGCTGGGCATACATGAAGTAGTACTGCCGCTAATTGAGTGCATCATTGAAGGACCCACTGCACCCAGTTTCATTGCACCTATTGTCACCTGCCGTCAGAATAATACTTGAGACCCTTTTTTCAGGAGGAGGGTATAATCTAAAGTGTTCATATTTGTCACTTACGCTGTTGATCCAGGAGATGTAAGAGGAGACCTTGGTAAACACTGATGGTTTCTGGTAGTAATTGCATCCAAGAGAAGATCCAAAGCTGACAATACCATGGACCTGATACACACCACTGACAGAGCAGTTAAGGGGTCCGCCAGAATCACCCTAATGTGCAGAGATGAAGAAGCATATTTATAGTTTTATAGTATCATTATTTCTAATGTAGGCTAAACATAAATATTACGGGAAGCTCCACGTAAAAAAAAGAATTGTATGCAAATTCAACTTACATTGCAGGAAGACTTGACTCCATCTCCACCAGCACAGATCATGGAAGTCTTGACAGTGCTGCCCCACCAGGAGCTGAGAGAGCAGGTCGCGTGGGCAACTACAGGCAGAGTGGCTTGCTGGAGAATAGTGGCAAGAGATCCACCAGCTGTGTAGGAATAATAGTCCTTTGTAGTAATTGTTATTTACTGTGTGTTACATTAAGGCAGGAGCAGATGCTCTAATTTGCCCCCCCCCCCAGTAAAAAAAATTAGCATTCGGCGGCATCACAGAAGACAATATCACACAACTTGGCATCCTTTACAAAAATTATCCTCCTCCTGAAGCCCATATTCCCCTTTCATTGCACCTATAAAGTATGATGCCAACAAAAGTGCCACACAAACACTGGATGATACCCCCACAGTGAATTCCTCCACAGTACCCTCCAAGTAGTAAAATGGGCTTACTTACAGTTTCATGGCCCCACATTTCACCATACTGTACAATGGCTCCCACTAGCCCTCTAAACAGTGTAATGGACACCACACAGCCCTCCACACAGTATGATTGACCCAATACAAACCTTCATTCTGTATAATTGCTTACATACAGTATAATGACCCCCATATAGCTCTCCTTAAAGTATAAAGGCTCCCACATGACCATCCAAATTTTATAATGATCCCCACATAACCCTCTAAGTATTATAATGGCCCCCACATAGTCCTCCAAGTATTTTAATGACCCCCACATAGCCCTCCAATATTATAATAGCAATCCATATATTATAATGGGACCCATAATCCTCCATATATTATGCTACACCTATAGTCTTTCATATAGTATAATGCACTCCCCATAGTCCTCTATATAGTATAATGCAACCCAATAGTCCTCCATATAGTATAATGCACTGCCATAGTGGATGTTCTGTGCTGCTGATATATTTTATGCGGATCCAGGATACACATAAGTAGATTTGCGGTTTTATTACTCGACGTGTTTCAAAGTTTTCATACTTATTCCTCAGGACACAACCACAAAACCACATATGTGCCTATGTGCTGAGGAAAAAGTATGAAAACTTCGAAATGTGTTAACTAATAAAATTGCAAAGCTACCTCTGTGTATCCTGGATCTGCCTATTATCTACCAGCAATGCGGAATGTCCCTATTTTGTCCCATATACAACACTATAGAACATTGTAGCACTGGTGAGAGGTGACTGGGTAGAAATCTCATATGCAAGTTCCCCCTTCGCTTAGCCCAAACATCCTCAGGAGAATGCTTAATTCCCTAGGTGTCTATTTTAACTTCTTTACAAAATCATGTGATGAAACACGTTCTAAAAAAAAACTAAAAATGACATCTGACTCTGTATTCAGCACATTGGCAAGTTGTGGCAAACATGAGTTTTGCTAATCTAGAATAAGCTCCTTGTATAGAAAACATTGTGCACAAAGGACTTACTGCTTGTTCTTCCCCATCCGGTAACAACGCAGTTGTAGTTGTGGGCCAGGGTATCGCCACTTGCTGGCAGTGTAGCCACTTTCACGTAACTGTTCAGGGTAGCACTGGAGGCCAGCCACAGGATAGCAATGTCATATCTGTAGGAGGAGGTGATACACATGTATTTCTGCATATCATGGAGAGATTATATAATAGAAATGAAATAAAAAGTCCTCATCGGAGTCACATCACTGGAGGTAAAGAAGACTCTGATGTGACAGCAAAAGGATGAATTTCACTGGTACAGATACAGATGTGAAATTAAGGAATTAGTGGCAAGTGTGTGGTCTGTAGAGGTGGCTGCATAATCTACTAATAATAGTAACTATATTACTGACCATATTAGTAGCAGTAATAATAATAATAGTCATAATAATAAAAATAATAAATTATAAGAAATTATTGACACATGTGTCGTCTGTAGCAGTGGCTGTATAATCTATTCATAATAGTAGATATTCAGAGATTGGAGGCAGCACACCATTCAGAGTGAGAAAAGCTTGAGAAAGGTTCACCCTAATGAACCGAAATGTTACTATGTTGGGCCATTATACAGAAGTGTTTTTTTCACTCTGAATGATGTGCTGCCTCCAATCTCTGAATATCTACTTCAGGTTTGGTGGTAACCTAGGAGGCCTTGCACCCGGCCTGTGATTGCTAGTGCTGCTATTGCTTTTTCAATTCAATTTCAGTTATATTACTTACCATATTAGTAGTGGTAATAATAGTAATAGTAATACATTATTCTAGGGTAACTGTTGTTTTAATTCGTATTTAATGCACCAATAGCACACATGAAAATAAGCAACTTTGCAATATATCTTATCAGAGAAATCTGCTTCTTTTTCTGCCAAAATTGATCAGTGATTACCAAAATTCTCAATTCTGAGGTAAAATCTGCATTCAGTGAAGACAGACTGTCCCATTACTGGGAAAGGAGATGGCGTCTGCTTCTGATTAGATCCTATATAAATAGTAAGAAGAAGGTGGAGCTCTATGTCTATGACCTCCCTCCTCTGTCTACACAGAATCTAAGACCCACCATCTCCTCTCTCTGTAATGGAAAAGTCTGTCTTCACCACATACAGATTTTACCTCAGAATTCATAATTATGATAATGGCTGACCAATTTTGCCAGAGAAAGCAGCAGATTTTATTACACAGTTGCTTTTGTCATGTGAACCATTGATTTATGAAATAAAAATGATAATGACGGTTATACTACTACTAGATGGTGGCCCGATTCTAACGCATCGGGTATTCTAGAGTATGCATGTTCATGTAGTATATTGCCCAGCCATGTAGTATAGTGCCCAGTGACGTAGTATATTGCCCAGCGACGTAGTATATTGCCCAGCCACGTAGTATATTGCCCAGCCACGTAGTATATTGCCCAACCACATAGTATATTGCCAAGCCACGTAGTATATTGCCCAGTGACATAGTATATTGCCCAGCGACGTATATTGCCCAGCCACGTAGTATATTGCCCAGTGATGTAGTATATTGCCCAGCGACGTAGTATATTGCCCAGTGACATAGTATATTGCTCAGCGACATAGTATATTGCCCAGCGATGTAGTATATTGCCCAGTAACGTAGTATATTGCCTAGCAACGTAGTATATTGCCCAGCTACGTAGTATATTGCCCAGCCACGTAGTATATTGCCCAGCCACGTAGTATATTGCCAAGCCACGTAGCATATTGCCCAGCCGCGTAGTATATTGCCCAACCACGTAGTATATTGCCCAGCCACATAGTATATTGCCCAGTGATGTAGTATATTGGCCAGCCACGTAGTATATTGCCCAGTCACGTAGTATATTGCCCAGTGACGTAGTATATTGCCCAACCACGTAGTATATTGGCCAGTCACATAGTATATTGCCCAGTGACATAGTATATTGGCCAGCCACGTAGTATATTGCCCTGTCACGTAGTATATTGCCCAGCCACGTAGTATACAGCACAGAGCCATGTAGTATATTGCCCAGCCACGTAGTAAATTGCCCAGTGACGTAGTATATTGCCCAGCCACGTAGTATATTGCCCAGCCACGTAGTATATTGCCCAGCCAGGTAGTATATTGCCCAGCAACATAGTATATTGCACAGCCACGTAGTATGTAGTATATTGCCCAACCACGTAGTATATTGCCCAGCCACGTAGTATATTGCCCAGTGACGTAGTATATTGCCCAGCCACGTAGTATATTGCCCAGTCACGTAGTTTATTGCCCAGTGACGTAGTATATTGCCCAACCAAGTAGTATATTGGCCAGTCACGTAGTATATTGCCCAGTGACATAGTATATTGGCCAGCCACGTAGTATATTGCCCTGTCACGTAGTATATTGCCCAGCCACGTAGTATACAGCACAGAGCCACGTAGTATATTGCCCAGCCACGTAGTATACAGCACAGAGCCACGTAGTAAATTGCCCAGTGACGTAGTATATTGCCCAGCCACGTAGTATATTGCCCAGCCACGTAGTATATTGCCCAGCAACGTAGTATATTGCACAGCCACGTAGTATGTAGTATATTGGTCAGCCACGTAGTAGATTGCCCAGTAATGTAGTATATTGGCCAGTGACATAAAATAAACAATAAACATATACTCACCTTAGTCCTGGCTCCTGTGTATGGTGCACGCGGCAGCTTCCGGTCCCAGGGTTGGTATGACTATCAGCGCAGGACCTGTGATGACGCCGCAGTCACATGACCGTGAGGTCATGGCAGGTCCTTCTCGCGCAGGCGCGCAGGACATGTGATGAAGTCACGGTCACATGACCGTGACGTCATGGCAGGTCCTTCTCCCATAGCATCCTTAGCACCGGAACCTGCCGGCGGACAGGACGCGACGTCGGAGGGTGAGAATAAGGGTTTTTTTTATTATTATTTGTAACATTAGATCGTTTTACTATTGATGCAGCATACGCAGCATCAATAGTAAAAACTTGGTCACACAGGGTTAATAGCTGCGTAACCGGAGTGCGTTACACCGCACTCTGGTAACGCTGGCATTAACCCTGTGTGAGGGCTGACTGGATGCCTGGAGGGGACTATGGATCGGGCACTGACTGCGGGGAGGTAAGAGCGCCATATTGCCAACGGACTGTGGCCGTCGTTGATTGGTCGTGGCAATGGTTGTGGGCATTTTGCCACGACCAATCAGCGACTTGGATTCCTTGACAGACAGAGGCCGCGACCAATGAATATCCGTGACAGACAGAAGGACAGACAGACGGAGGTGAGCCTTAGACAATTATATAGTAGGACAGGCAGATTCCAAAAAGCTTAACAAAAAGTGCAGCTAATATCTGTCATTTGATGTCATGATTTTATGTAATTGTGAATTATTTATTTATGTACTTTTTGTTTAAGGCCTCATAATTCATGGATTACGGCCTTCCTCATTTTTTTGTATTTTTTTTGGTGGGGGTGTTGTACTGTTAGCATGAAATCTTTTCACTCTTAAGAATTTTTTACCCAGCAGCAACGTTGTTGGTGTTCCAGCTAGCGTGTTTCTTGATGGAAGAGACAGAAATGGTCTGTTCAGTGCCATCGCTGGCACTAAGACTGTGTTCTCCAAGAGCCACACGGAAGGAATAAGAACTGTTAGGAAAGACAAGATGGAAAGTTACTCTCTACTTCATGGATGTACATTCAGTCATTTTGTTCAAGCAACAAGAAACCTTTGAAAGTAGCCTCTTTTGAGTAGCTTACGCTGCTTCTAGTCTCTCCTATTAAATGCCAAATTACAATATGGCAAAAATCAACATAGAGGTGCAGAAAGTACTCTCCGATTTTTATGTGATTTTCTGAAAATTGGGACAAAATGTTGCAGATGTGATGTGTGGCCTTGCTTTAAGGAATTATACTAAAAGGAGTTTTCTGGTTTCGGAAAAAAAAGAAAATCAAAACCCTGTCCTCCTGGCTACAATTTGATTAAAAAAAATTAACTGTCATTTACTCTCCCTCTCGGGTCTAGCACTGAGTCTACCGCAATGACCAATGTCCATTATTGTCTGCAGTGCTGACGTCATATCACCGCGATGCAGCCAATCAGTGATTTGAACGTCTCTGTGCAGCTCATTTTGGTAAATTAGGCAGAGCCGCTGACTCACTGATTGGCTGCAGTGCCGTCATTGTGAAGTCAGCGCTGCAGACAACACCATACGTACTTCTAGAGCAGTGGAGGAGATTCAGTGCTGGACCCGGGTTGGGTAGGAGTTTTTTTTTCCAAAAACAGAAATCCCTTTTAATACTAGTTTAATTCCGCCATCTCTATCATGGCCCCATTACTTGGACCACCATTTAGTCTTACTGATAACACTGAACTTAAAGTTAATCACTTATCCATACATCCATCGATTTATCTGATAACATAATAAGACATTATTACAAAAGTCATGATTACCCGTCCACACAATGAGCAGCAGTTAACACACGGTTGGCACGGATGAGGGAGGCTCCACAGGTGTGGTACCAGCTGCTGCCAGACTGATACTGGAGAGATACCTGGGGGAAGCCCATAATACAGAACATTATACATTACAGCAGCAATAATGACAAACCTCTCTTTTTAAACACCTTTTTTTATTTTGTGATCAAACCTGTAACAGTTTACTTTGGGCAAATCTTTCAGTGTGTTATTAGATACTGGTCCATTAGACAGATTTGCAATGTGAATCATGGACATCATAAGCTATAAATCACTATAAATCACTATAAATCATGCTGCATTGGTAATTCAATGGTTTATTTCATTTCAACAGACATTTACCGTACTTCTTAGATTGTCAATGTAATCACTATCAAATGGCTAATATACTTTTATTACCAATAATGCCGTTTTTTGTGAAAATTTTTGTTAAAGTTATGGCCAATCAGTGTATCACTTCTGAGCAATTTGTTGTTTACTGCATGTTGTCAACACTAATCTACAGTTACAAACCAGCAGGACAGGTTACAGGAACGGGGATTACAAGAAGTGTTCACTAAAGTCTACTGTTCCTGCTCTTAAGCAGACAATCAATCTCCTGATGCACTGTGCCACAATAGGAAAGCTACAAGACTTTTATCTTATCTGAATGTCTATGACTATTTATATCAGTTATTCACTTGTTATGTTTAATTGTCAGCAGGGTTTCCATTGAAGATTAGAAGTGCAATTTTAACCACCTCTCCTCCACTCAAGCTTGTTTCCCATGTGTTGTTGCTCATCATAAATCAGCAGTGCAAGTCTTCCCTTGTCTGTGCCAACTTTGTGTTGTATGCAGTGAAAAGTTGAGTTATAGCTGTGCTGACTCTAAAATTGTCAACGTAACCCAAAATTCCCTGGGAATGGAGATAGAAGCAGGGTGAGTGACAACAGCCCAGCCCCCTGATGATGATTCATTTCAGGGCAGAAAAGGATGTAGTAGCAGTGACAGCAACCCCAGGGCCCTGATGATGAACACTCAAAGAAATTGTGATCAGAAGTAAGAAGCAAAAAATACAGACAAAAAGTTTGAGTAGAGAGGGAAGGGTAGGGCATTTGGAATTGAAGTACTTTAAAAAATTAGTTAGATTATTAAATTTAATTTGACATATGGTATAAAATTCACTTAGTTTTTTCACAACCCCTTTATGTAAGTTAATGATTCTTCTTAAAGTTATCCCAGAATAGAAAATGTATATTTGATGCATTTTTTAAAAGTTAATATACATTTTTTTTTATTGAGAAGCTGAAGTCACAGATTTACTTATAGTAGAGCTTTTCAGCCTTTGTGTCTATATCAAGCTTGCCCTGGGCTCTGGCAGCTAAGTGTTATCAATTAGCCTTTTGGCAAATGATTTTTAGTTGCTTTGGTGGGATCTATTGATGAGCGAGTATACTCCTTACATGGGTTTCCCCGAGCATGCTTGGGTGGTCTCTGACTATTTTGGCGTGCTCGGAGATTTAGTTTTTGTCACTTCAGCTGCATGATTTGCGGTTGCTAGACAGGCTGAATACATGTGGGAATTCCCTAATAGGCAACCCCCACATGTATTCAGGCTGTCTAGCAGTCGCAAATCATGCAGCTGCGGCAATGAAAACTAAATCTCCGAGCATGCCAAAATTCTCCGAGACCACCCGAGCATGCTCGGGGGAAATCGAGAAATGAGTATACTTGCTCATCACTAGTGGGATCATAAAAAAGATATTCTTTTTCTTCATCTTGTTCTACTGCCTTTTTCTCAAGAGACCTTAATAACACTGATATCACAAACAGCAATTGTACTGTATGTAGTTACAGTGCCGAAACCTGATTAGTAGTCAGTATATTTTAATACATTAGAGTGGCACTAACCTGCCAGGGCCAAGCATTCTTCACTGCATTACTGCCTCCTACCACACGTACATTTTCATTATCTTCAAAATAGCGGATGTCTTCATCAAGACATTGTCCTATAGATAGAATAATACAGATATTAAAAAATGCAGGAATTGGAAAAAAAAAGTATGTTTATTAAGACAAAGGCGTTTTGTCTGATTGGTGCATTTCTTTTTCTTAAATTATTGGAAGGTGTTAATATTGGGCAGGACTGCATATGACTCTGCAAGGAAAATTCAGAACATCCTATGTATGGGGAAGGGGCAGGGAGAGTCCAAAGGGAATGGGCTTTTTGGACTAGTCTTCTAAGTGGCATAGTCCTCGACCAACTTTTGAAAGTACAGTATATTATTCCAGAAACTCTGCAGTGTCTGATTCATGCCGCCCATTGCACTGGGAGCATGAATCAGCTGTCAGGATCCCTTTAAATATGATTATTAGTGTAAATGCATTATTTTCAATACTCTTTGGACAGCGAATCGCTACAGATTCCCATCCATATTCCAAACCAAATCATTATGTCAGACTAAGATGTCTGACCAGGGATACCATTTTGATCAATCAATTCATTGATAAACCATAATAATAATAATATGCTCTAGTCATTATCAGCAGAATTTGTCAAAAAAGTCTAAGGCTGGGGTCACACATGCGAGTTTTACGGACGTAAGAGCGCAGAAACTACGTCCGTAAAACTCGCATTACATACGGCACAATTATTCTCAATGGGGCTGCTCCTATTAGCCGTATATTACGGTTCAGTATTATACGGCTTTCTACGGCCGTACAAAATCGCAGCATGCTGCGTTTGTCAGCGTACTGCGCAAATAATACGCCAATGAAAGTCTATGGGGGCGAGAAAAATACGGATTCCACACGGACCAGCAGTGTGACTTGCGAGAAATACGCAGCGGTGTTAGTGAAAAGTCGGTAATTCAATTGCCGGCTTTTCATTTCTCCTGCACAAACCCGACAGGATATGAGACATGGTTTTCATACAGTAAACCATCTCATATCCCCTTTTTTTTTGCATATTCCACATTACTAATATTAGTAGTGTGTATGTGCAAAATTTCAGCGCTGTAGCTGCTGAAATAAAGGGTTAAATGGCGGAAAAAATTGGCGTGGGCTCCCGCGCAATTTTCTCCGCCAGAATGGTAAAGCCAGTGACTGAGGGCAGATATTAATAGCCTAGAGAGGGTCCATGGTTATTGGCCCCCCCGTGGCTAAAAACATCTGCCCCCAGCCACCCCAGAAAAGGCACATCTGGAAGATGCGCCAATTCTGGCACTTGGCCACTCTCTTCCCACTCCCTGTAGCGGTGGGATATGGGGTAATGAAGGGTTAATGCCACCTTGCTATTGGAAGGTGACATTAAGCCAGATTAATAATGGAGAGGCGTCAATTATGTCACCTATCCATTATTAATCCAATTGTATGAAAGGGTTAAAACACACACACACATGATTACAAAGTATTTTAATGAAATAAACACAGCGGTTGTTGTAATAATTTATTGTTCTCCCATTCCATTTCCAGGACCTCGCTTGGCAACATAATAAACGCACAAGATACATACCTTCTGCTGTCAGATCTCGTCCCACGAAGTAATCCATCTGAAGGGGTTAACTAATATTACAGGCAGGAGCCCTGCTAAATGCAGCGGTGTGCTCCTGCTTGTAATTCCCCGGCGAATGAATGAAATGTAGGTCATTGACCTACATTTCCTTCAGTCGCGGTGATGCGCCCCCTGCTGGATGTCCTCATATGACCTGGAGCGTGGGAAAAAGTTCCCAGGCTGCAGTTCATGAGAACATCCAGCAGGGGCGCATCACCGCGACTCAATGTAAGTACAGATCCAGCTTTCCTTTCAGCACCCGGGGATTACAGGCACGGAGCACAGCTGCATTTAGCAGGGCTCCTGCCTGTAATATTAGTTAACCCCTTCAGATGGATTACATCGTGGGAAGTGATCTGACATCAGAAGGTATGTATCTTGTGCATTTATTGTTTTCCCAAGCGAGGGTCTGGAAATGGAATGAGAGAACAATAAATTATTACAACAACCGCTGTGTTTATTTCATTAAAATACTTTTAAATCATGTGTGTGTGTTTTTTAACCCTTTCCTACAATTGGATTAATAATGGATAGGTGTCATAATTGACGCCTCTCCATTATTAATCTGGCTTAATGTCACCTTCCAATAGCAAGGTGGCATTAACCCTTCATTACCCCATATCCCACCGCTACAGGGAGTGGGAAGAGAGTGGCCAAGTGCCAGAATAGGCGCATCTTCCAGATGTGCCTTTTCTGGGGTGGCTGGGGGCAGATGTTTTTAGCCACGGGGGGGCCAATAACCATGGACCCTCTCCTGGCTATTAATATCTGCCCTCAGTCACTGGCTTTACTGCTCTGGCGGAGAAAATTGCGCGGGAGCCCACGCCAATTTTTTCCGCCATTTAACCCTTTATTTCAGCAGCTACAGCGCTGAAATTTTGCACATACACACTACTAACATTAGTAGTGTGGAATATGCAACAAAAAAGGGGATATGAGATGGTTTACTGTATGTAAACCATGTCTCATATCCTGTCGGGTTTGTGCAGGAGAAATGAAAAGCCGGCAATTGAATTACCGGCTGTTCACAGATATCGCGCTGATTGAAATCTAAATACAGAATATATATATATATGTGTCTCAATGACATATATATATATATATACTGTATATATGTTTTCCCTAACATTTGAGCACATAAATCCATTAGATGCCGGTTTTGCAAGCCTGCGCGAAAATCTCGCAGTACGGATGCCATACGGATTACATACGGAGGATGCCATGCGCAAAATACGCTGAAACACCCTGACTACGGATCAATATTTTGGGGACATTTCTCCGTATTACGGCCGTAGTACGGACGTATAATACGTGGCTTATTTTCTTACGCCATGTGTGACCCCAGCCTAATAAAACAGATCACCCTATGAGGAAACAGCAAGCTTCTGAAAAAAACATTATATTTCCATGCATTTATGGCCCACAATAGTAATTGCCTGTTTTAGTTGATATTTATCTAAAGTATACGGTCACATTTAATATCTTTCAGCTGCTTATTCATCAACATCCATTAATACAATAGTATGATATATTCACTTATCAGTATTACATTTCCTGTTATTAGTTTACTTTGCTAAAAGATTTGGGAAAATTATGAAAAAAAAATTAGCAATATAATTTCTGGTCTAAAAACATGTATTACTGTATATTACAAATAATGGGAGACCTTACCGCAGATGACAAGAGCAGCGAGTACAAGAAGCCTGAGCATTGTTAGACGATTCCCTGAGAAATCTCCTGTGCCCACCTTGGCTTGGTGTCTCCTTATATACCATTATTGGAGTGCTGGCTTACAGTGGGAATGTTTACAGGTGTCACCAAAAAGCAGTGGAAAATATAAATGCAATTTTTCTCAAGGTCAAGAAACTTATGTAAATATTTTTTTCAAGTTTAGTATCAGAAATGGAAATAATATAGAAAAGATTGCAATACTTTTTCCAGAGCATATGGATTTACTAAACCACCATATTTGCCCAGTAATGAAATTGTCTCATTAATAACCATTTATTTTTAGTTTTTATAGGATCTAGCATTTTATGAATACTTTATTGTCTCCATGACATTTTAGGTAACCTGTCTAAGACATAAAGTGGTGAGAAAATAGTGAAGCCCTAAAATCTCTCATGGGCCTTATTCAGTCATCCGAATTTCACGTAAGTGTTTTTCTTAAAAAGAACACTTTCTCATTAGAATTTATGGAGTTGTTAATATTTTCCAATTTTTTTGCGGACTGTGAGTCCAGAAAAAACTATCATGGAGAAATGACCATTGTTGATAGGAGTCACAAAATCAAAATTACCCATACTAGTCTATAAATCCATGAAAATCAGCACACGGATGGCATCAGTGTATAGTCTGTGTGTTGTCCATGATTTACATTGTAATGAATAGGAGAAGCTTTACAATTAATTTTTTCATACAAGAAAATAACTGCGGAAACATTAACCCCTTCCCGACATGCACCATACAAATACAGTGCTGCAGGAGCTGCGTTCCTACAAACAGCAGTATATGTACGGCGCCACGATCGCGCGAGTTCACGCTGGTCGCCACTGCAATCGGGTGAGGGTGTTAGCTCTATGTGAGAGCTGACACCCTGCAGCAATGCCCACGATCGGTGATATCACCAATCAAGGGCATTTAACCCCTCTGATGCCTCTGTCAATAGTGACAGCGACATCGAGGAGCATCGCTTAGGGAGTGAGCTCCCTGTCTGCTTTTTTCGACACAACGCAATACAATCATGTTATGTCGATGGTCTCCCTGGTGACCCTCGGGCGCAAGATGTCTGTGGGGTCCTTCAAGGTCCTACAGGAAAGGTGGCTTGTGAGTGCCTGCTAAGAGCAAGAGCTGACACGCCTCCTCCCCTGCCTGTCAGACGCTGATCTGATGCTCTGCAGTGCAGAAGCATTGCAGCGTAGCAGATCTGCGACCTCTCACTATACAGTAATGTCTCATCCTTGGACAATGCAATAAAAAGTTTTAAAAAAAGTTATTAAAGTGTAAAAATATTTTAAAAATACCCAAAGAACAAAAAGAAAAATATTAATCCAATAAATACATTTATGTAAAAAAAGAAAAATAAACAAAGTACACTTATTTGGTATTGCTGCATTCTGAACGACCCGACCTATAAAACTGTCACACTAGTTAACCCCTTCGGTGAACACTAAAAAAAAATAAAAATGAGGCAAAAACTATGCTTTATCATCATACCGACAAACAAAAAGTGCAATAAAATGCGATCAGAAAGATCCCAACGTCCACTCCAAAATTGTGTCACTTGTGGGTGGTTTCCACTGTTTAGGCACATCAGGGGCTCTCCAGATGTGACATGATGTCTACTAATTATTCCATTAAATTTTGCATTCAAAAAGTCAAATGGCGCTCCTTCCATTCCAAGCTCTGCCGTGCGCCCATATTTGGTATTGGTGGGCTCAGGAGAAATTGCACAACAAATTGAATGGTGTAATTTCTCCTGTTATGAAAATGCAAAATTTGGAGCTAAAAATAGTTTTTGTGGGAAAAATGTGATTTTTAATTTTCACAGTTCAACGTTATAAATGTCTGTGAAGCACCTGGGGTTTCAAGATGCTCAGCACACATCTAGATAAGTTCACTGAGGGTCTAGTTTCCAAAATGGTGTCACATCTGGGGGCTTTTACACTTTAGGGCATCTCCAAACATGACATCGTGTCAGCTAATTATACCAGCAAATTTTACATTCAAAAAGTCAGATGGCGCCCCTTCCCTTTCGAGCCCTGCTGTGTGCCCAGTGGTTTTCCCAAAAATATGTGGTATTGGCAAGCTTAGGAGAAATTGGTCAACAAATTTGTATGGTCCGTTTACTCATGTTACCTTTGCGAAAGTAAAAAAAAAAATAGGTCTAAAGTAAATTTTTTTGTTAAAAAAGTTAAATGTTAATTTTTTCCTTCCACATTCCAATAATTCCTTTCAAGCACCTGAAGGGTTAATAAACTTCTTCAATGTAGTTTTGAACACCTTGAAGGGTGTCATTTTTAGAAGGGTGTCGCTTTTGGGTATTTTCTGTTATACAGGTCCCTCAAAGTCACTTCAAATGTGAGGTGGTCCCTAAAAAATGATTTTGTAAATTTTGTTGCAAAAATGAGAAATCGGTGGTCAACTTTCTACTCTTATAATTTCCTAACAAAAAATATATGTTTCAAAAATTGTGCTAATATAAAGTATACGTGTGGGAAATGTTATTTATTACCTATCTAGTATGACATGACCTCTGATTTGAGGGAACAGAAATTAGACTTGCAACATTTTTTTCAAGTCATATCAAAGACATTTTACCACTATCATCGAATACAATATGTCATGAAACATCAGTCTCACAATCAGTAGGATCCATTGAAATGTTCCAGAGTTATGACCTCATAAAATGACAGTGATCAGAATTGAAAAAAATGGCCTGGTCAGGAAGGTGAAAACAGGCTTTGGGGTGAAGGGTTTAAAGAGGTGACGTCACTTCCGAAGGCGGCGCTGGTCTCTGCAAGCCAGGTATTCTGACAATGCACATGGACAGTGCCCTGTGTTGCTTGTTACTTCTGTACATCACACAGTGACAGAGCAGGGATTAGTAAAGTATTTGGAAAGTATCATACCTTCTATGAATACCACACAAGTGATATTGAACTTGATGTGTCAGGGGCCCCAGGTAGTCTTGTACCACTTTCAGCTATATCTGCATTCTTTCTGTTTGTCTGTTTAGTGGCAAGTGTGAACATCTGGCTACACACCGCATGTACACCAACTTATATTCCAGTTCATTTGTTTTAGAATTTGTTTCAGGTTTTTGCGCTCTGTACAAATAAGGGCATGGTCTCCCTTTTCTTTGAGCTGCTCGTTATGTTTATATAGCTCCCCATTGCTGGGTGTCTATTAGTCCAGGCTTCATTTGACATATGGTAAGGTTTTAATACTGTAGGTTAGGACCGTCCCGACTAGGTTCGCCGTGATGTGGTGGGATGGATTTTGTTTTATGATCAAAATTATGTTAACCAATAACACTATTATTTTCATGCACTATAACTATTTACTTACTGCACGGTATATGCTCACTTTGTTTTTGATCTTTGGTTTTGTCTGTTTAGTGCCCAGTTTGAACATATTGCTACACAATGCATGCATAACAACTTATATTCCAGTTAATTTCTTTTGGTTTTTATATCAGCATTCTGTAGCATTGAAAACAATGAAGGATTGGAGAAATATCTCCATGTTTCAATCTGTCACCTCGCCAGTGGAGGCAGTTGCAATGCAATTATGTTATCTAGAGATGAGCGAGCACTAAAATGCTCTGGTGCTCATTGCTCAAATCAAGCAATTCCTAATGCACAAATGCTTGTTTTGAGTAACGAGTATAATGGGAGTCAATGGGAAATCCAAGACCCTACAAGCAGGTCTGGGGGCAGTGAAAATGTTGAAATGAATGGAAAAAGTTCTGAATGGAATGAAACAGAATGGGGAAGACCCCTGAAAGCATATTTGATTCCCACTTTTACTCCACTTTATTGACAGAAAATAAAACATTCCAAATCGATGAGAAATTGCATTTTACAGAAAAAAAAGTTAAGAAACATTTTTCCTGAATAATGACTTGTATAAAGTGTTGAGCATTCCGATACTGAAATATTGGGTATCGACCGATATTCGCTTTATCGGAGTTCCGATACTGAGTTCCGATACTTTTAGAATATCGAATACCGGAATTGGAAGTTCCCATAATGCAATGAGCCAGTTTGATTTTATTCAGCCAATGAGGATCTTTAGAAGTGTGGGCACATCCTGTTACGCATGTTAGGCATGTTAACTAATGGCATGGCTGTGATTGGCTGCTGAAATGATGTCATGATGCACTATAATGGAGTGTGGGCGGTGCATGAGCGGAGACTGCGTGTCTGTGTGTTGGTGGGGTCTGTGCTGGCCTTCTGGGGGTCTTTGCGGGCCTGCCTGGGGTCTGTGCGGGCTGCCTGGAGGCTGTGCGGGCCTGCCGGGGGTCTATGCAGGCCTGCTGGGGGTATGTGCGGGCTGTCGGGGGTCTGTGCGGGTCTCTCAGGGGTCTTTGTGTGTGTGCAGACATTGTCCGATGGGACTACAAGTCCCATCGGGCTATGCCTGCTACAATGACAGTGATTGACACATTAGCCAATGATGGGACACTAGTAGTCCAATCATCCGGCTAATGTGTTGTATGTAAAAAAACCCACAAACATACATACTACATACAACATACAACATACATACTACATACATACTACATACTACATACATACTACATATATACTACATACATACAACATACACACTACATACATACATACAACATACTACATACATACTACATACATACACCATAAATGCAACATACAACATACATACTACATACAAACAACATACTACATACATACTACATACATACATACAACATACTACATACAACATGCTACATACTGTACATACAAGATTCAGTACAGACCAAAGGTTTGGACACGCCTTCTCATGTAAAGATTTTTCTGTATTTTCATTACTATGAAAATCGTATATTCACACTGAAGGCATAAAAACTATGAATTAACACATGTGGAATTATATACTTAACAAAAAAGTGTGAAACAACTGAAATTATGTCTTATATTCTAGGTTCTTCAAAGTAGCCACCTTTTGCTTTGATGACTGCTTTGCACACTCTTGGCATTCTCTTGATGAGCTTCAAGAGGTAGTCACCGGGAATGGTCTTCCAACAATCTTGAACGAGTTGCCAGAGATGCTTAGCACTTGTTGGCCCTTTTGCCTTCACTCTGCGGTCCAGCTGACCCCAAACCATCTCGATTGGGTTCAGGTCTGGTGACTGTGGAGGCCAGGTCAACTGTAGTACCACCCCATCACTCTCCTTCTTGGTCAAATAGCCCTTACACAGCCTGGAGGTGTGTTTGGGGCCATTGTCCTGTTGAAAAATAAATGATGGTCCAACTAAATGCATACCGGATGGCATAGCATGCCGCTGCCAAATGCTGTGGTTCAGTATGCCTTCAATTTTGAATAAATCCCCAACAGCGTCACTAGCAAACCACCCCCACACCATCACACCTCCTCCTCCATGCTTCATGGTGGGAACCAGGCATGTAGAGTCCATCCTTTCACCTTTTCTGCTTTGCTCAGACACGGTGTTTGGAACCAAAGATCTCAAATTTGGACTAATCAGACCAAAACACAGATTTCCACTGGTCTAATGTCCATTCCTTGTGTTTCTTATCCCAAACAAGTCTCTTCTGCTTGTTGCCTGTCCTTAGCAGTGGTTTCCTAGCAGCTATTTTATGATGAAGGCCTGCTGCACAAAGTCTCCTCTTAACAGTTGTTGTAGAGATGTGTCTGCTGCTAGAACTCTGTGTGGCATTGACCTGGTCTCTAATCTGAGCTGCTGTTAACCTGCGATTTCTGAGGCTGGTGACTCGGATAAACTTATTCTCAGAAGCAGAGGTGACTCTTGGCCTGCCTTTCCTGGGGCCGTTCTCATGTGAGCCAGTTTCTTTGAAGTGCTTGATGGTTTTTGCCACTGCACTTGGGGACACTTTGAAAGTTTACCCATTTTTTCGGACTGACTGACCTTCATTTCTTAAATTAATGATGGCCACTCGTTTTTCTTTACTTAGCTGCTTTTTTCTTGCCATAATACAAATTCTAACAGTCTATTCATTGGGACTATCAGCTGTGTATCCACCAGACTTCTGCTCAACACAACTGATGGTCCCAACCCCATTTATAAGACAAGAAATCCCACTTATTAAAGCTGACAGGGCACACCTGTGAATTGAAAACCTTTCCCGGTGACTACCTCTTGAAGCTCATCAAGAGAATGCCAAGAGTGTACAAAGCGGTCATCAAAGCAAAAGGTGGCTACTTTGAAGAACCTAGAATATAAGACATAATTTCAGTTGCTTCACACTTTTTTGTTAAGTATATAATTCCACATGTGTTAATTCATAGTTTTGATGCCTTCAGTGTGAATGTACAATTTTCATAGTCATGAAAATACAGAAAAATCTTTAAATGCGAAGGTGTGTCCAAACTTTTGGTCTGTACTGTACATACATACAACATAAGGATTGTGGGTCACAAGGGCCCAGAAAAAATGACCACCACATCCGATTTAGAACAATGTATAAAACAGTAATCTTTATTAATGCATAAACATTATAAAACCTATACAGAAATACATAATTTTATCAAGAACAGGTGAGGTGCGGTACCACATGGTTCCATGGACACCGCATAGACATAAAAACAAATTAAGGGCGCCTGGAGCCAAGATCACATACACCCGTATACCGCATAACTAGCAAGGGGTTGATACAAATCGTAATCCACGACGGTATATATCGATCACAAAAAGACACCCATTATCAAGTATAATAACAAATATAAAGCCACCTTGCTAGGACCTTACAGGTCCGATATAGATAGTAATTACCTCTCGATGAAGAGACGGGTGAAGTGATCCCAGGCTCTGTGCGCCCTCCCCTTGTTCTAAATCTGACGTGGTGGTCGTTTTTTCTGGGCCCTTGTGACCCACAATCCTCTTGCTGTATCCTATAGCGACTTGTCCGGATATGTATTCCTGGTCCTCCTTTTTTCAGTATAAATAGTTACATTGTTTATTAAGGATCTACTCTAACTATGCTGATGTTTGTTGTGGTTTTTGTTGCTCATACATACAACATACTACATACATACTACATACATACATAGATACTACATACATACATACTACATACATACAACATACATACAACATACTACATACATACTACATACATACAACATACTATATACATACAACATACATACTTCATACATACTACATACAATACATTCATACATTACATACATATAGACATACAGTACATATAACATAGAGTACATACTCACCATCACTTGTCACTTTGATCCCCGAAGCCAGTGTCACCTGTAAAAAAATATTAAAATAACAAACAAACAATATACTCCCTGATCCGCAGAAATCCACGAGTGTCCCACGACAATCTCCCGTGGAGAGCAGCAGCATCAGCTGCAGTTTTGGTGCAGTTTTGATGCAGTTTTTGGAAATAAATAAATAAACGGAAATTGGTCATGATTTGAATGGAAACATGCATGAAAAAAACGGATTCGGAGGCCGGATTCATCATTTCACATCTCAGTTTCATACTTTTTTCACCGGATCCGTCGCTGTGCGCGGAAACAGCTTTTTTTGACAGATCTGGCAAAAAACAGATGAAACATATGGCCATCAGGCGCAATCCGGCGCTAATACAACTCTTTGAGAAAAAACGGATCCAGCAGAAAAAAAACTGATTTTTTTTTCAAAACTCGCCGGATTGTGCCTGATGGCAAAAACCTGATGTGTTAAATTAGCCAGATAGATATATGGATGGAAACATCTATTTATCTATATATCTATCTATAGATAGATATATCCATAGATAGGCCGATGTTGATTAATGAACATAAAGAAAAAAACAGGAAAGAAAATGGTGTGGGCTCCCGCGCAATTTTCTGCACCAGAGGCAGAAAGCCGAAGGCTGGGGGCCAATATTTGTAGCCTGGGAAGGGGGTAATACCCATGGCCCCTCCCAGGCTATGAATATCAGTCCGCAGCTGTCTGCGTAGCCTTTACTGGCTATTAAAATAGGGGGACCACCCCAAAAAAATGACGTGGGGTCCCCCTATATTTTATAGCCAGAAACGCTACGAAGACAGCTGCGGGCTGATATTCATAGCCTAGAGAGGCGCCATGGATATTGGCCCCCCGGCTACAAATACCAGTCCGCAGCCGCCTGTCATGAATCCCCAATGGCTAGGGATAGCACAGGATAAGCAAAGATAATAAATATCGGACGAGCTCTAGGGTGATGGAACCTGGGCTGACCGCTGCCCTACGCCTGACAAACGCAACTAGAGATAGCCAGGGAGCGTGCCTACGTTGGTTCTAGACGCCACGCACCAGCCTAAGAGCTAACTAGTACTGCAGAGAAAACAAAGACCTCACTTGCCTCCAGAGGAATTAACCCCAAAGATATAGTTGCCCCCCCACATGTATTGACGGTGAAATGAGAGGAAGGCACACACATAGAGATGATGTATATAGCTTTAGCAAATAGAGGCCCGCTGAAAACTAGAAAGCAGAATGACACAAAAGGGGACTGAGCGGTCAGCAAAAAACCCTAATCAAAAAAACCATCCTGAGATTACAAGAACCCATGTGCCAACTCATGGCACATGGGGAGAACCTCAGTCCACTAGAGCAACCAGCTAACAAAGAGACATTCTAAGCAAGCTGGACAAAAAAAACCAAACAACTGAAAATCAGCACTTAGCTTATCCTGAAAGATCTGGGAGCAGGTAGGCAGGAACCAAACAGAGCACATCTGAACACATTGATAGCCGGCAAGGGAAATGACAGAAAGGCCAGGTAAAATAGGAAACAACCAGCCTCTGATGGACAGATGGAAACCAAAGGCCGCAACCCACCAAAGTCACCCAGTACCAGCAGTAACCACCAGAGGGAGCCCGCAAACAGAATCCACAACAGCACCCCCCCCTTGAGGAGGGGTCACCGAACCCTCACGAGAACCCCCAGGGCGATCAGGGTGAGCTCTATGGAAGGCGCGGACCAAATCAGTCGCATGAACATCGGAGGCGACCACCCAGGAATTGTCCTCCTGACCATAACCCTTCCACTTAACCAAATACTGGAGTTTGCGTCTGGAAACACGAGAATCCAAGATCTTTTCAACAACATACTCCAATTCTCCCTCCACCAGCACCGGAGCAGGAGGCTCGACCGAAGGAACAACAGGCACCTCATACCTCCGCAACAACGACCGATGGAACACATTATGAATAGCGAACGATGCTGGGAGATCCAAACGGAAGGATACAGGGTTAAGAATCTCCGAGATCCTATAAGGACCGATGAACCGAGGCTTGAACTTAGGAGAAGAGACCTTCATAGGGACAAAACGAGAAGACAACCACACCAAGTCCCCAACAAGAAGTCGGGGACCCACGCGGCGACGGCGATTAGCAAACTGCTGAGTCTTCTCCTGAGATAACTTCAAATTGTCCACCACCTGATTCCAAATGTGATGTAGCCTGTCCACCACCACGTCCACTCCAGGACAATCCGAAGACTCCACCTGACCAGAGGAAAAACGAGGATGAAACCCCGAATTACAAAAAAAAGGAGAGACCAACGTGGCCGAACTAGCCCGATTATTAAGAGCAAATTCGGCCAGTGGCAAAAAAGCAACCCAGTCATCCTGATCAGCAGAAACAAAACACCTCAAATAAGTTTCCAAGGTCTGATTAGTTCGCTCCGTCTGGCCATTCGTCTGAGGATGGAATGCAGACGAGAAA
The DNA here is from genome assembly GCF_051348905.1 of Ranitomeya variabilis. Classification (NCBI taxonomy): domain Eukaryota; kingdom Metazoa; phylum Chordata; class Amphibia; order Anura; family Dendrobatidae; genus Ranitomeya; species Ranitomeya variabilis. The sequence goes on from NC_135234.1 coordinate 658,976,554, forward strand.
GACAAATCAATGCCCATCTTGGCACAATACGTCCGCCAAAATCTAGACACAAACTGGGATCCCCTGTCAGAAACGATATTCTCCGGAATCCCATGCAAACGAACCACGTTCTGAAAAAACAAAGGAACCAACTCAGAGGAGGAGGGCAACTTAGGCAAGGGCACCAAATGAACCATCTTAGAAAAGCGGTCACACACAACCCAGATAACGGACATTTTCTGTGAAACCGGGAGATCAGAAATAAAATCCATGGAAATGTGCGTCCAAGGCCTCTTCGGGATGGGCAAGGATAACAACAACCCACTAGCCCGTGAACAGCAAGGCTTAGCTCGAGCACACACTTCACAAGACTGCACAAAAGTACGCACATCCCTAGACAAGGAAGGCCACCAAAAAGACCTGGCCACCAAGTCTCTTGTACCAAATATTCCAGGATGACCAGCCAACACAGAAGAATGGACCTCGGAGATGACTCTACTGGTCCAATCATCCGGAACAAACAGTCTTTCTGGTGGACATCGATCCGGTTTATCCACCTGAAACTCCTGCAATGCGCGTCGCAAGTCTGGGGATACGGCGGACAATATTACCCCATCCCTAAGGATACCAGCAGGCCCAGTGTCTCCAGGAGAGTCAGGCACAAAACTCCTGGAAAGAGCATCTGCCTTCACATTCTTTGAACCTGGCAGGTATGAAACCACGAAATTGAAACGAGAAAAAAATAACGACCAACGAGCCTGTCTAGGATTCAAACGCCTGGCAGACTCAAGGTAAATGAGATTCTTGTGATCAGTCAAGACCACCACGCGATGTTTAGCACCCTCAAGCCAATGACGCCACTCCTCAAATGCCCACTTCATGGCCAAAAGCTCCCGATTACCCACATCATAATTGCGCTCGGCGGGCGAGAATTTTCTAGAGAAGAAAGCACATGGCTTCATCACCGAGCCATTAGAACTTCTCTGTGACAAAACCGCCCCCGCTCCAATCTCGGAAGCATCAACCTCCACCTGGAAAGGAAGTGAAACATCTGGTTGACACAACACAGGAGCAGAAGAAAACCGGCGCTTAAGTTCCCGAAAGGCCTCCACGGCCGCAGGAGACCAATCAGCAACATCAGCACCCTTTTTAGTCAAATCAGTCAAAGGTTTAACAATACTGGAAAAATTAGCAATGAACCGACGATAAAAATTAGCAAACCCCAAGAACTTCTGAAGGCTCTTAACAGATGTAGGTTGTGTCCAGTCACAAATAGCCTGAACCTTAACGGGATCCATCTCAATAGTAGAAGGAGAAAAAATGTACCCCAAAAAAGAAATCTTCTGGACTCCGAAGAGACACTTTGAGCCCTTCACAAACAGAGAATTGGCCCGCAAAACCTGAAACACCTTCCTGACCTGTAGAACATGAGACTCCCAGTCATCAGAAAACACCAAAATATCATCCAAATACACAATCATAAACTTATCCAGATATTCACGGAAAATATTGTGCATAAAGGACTGAAAGACTGACGGAGCATTGGAGAGTCCAAAAGGCATTACCAAATACTCAAAATGGCCCTCAGGCGTATTAAATGCGGTTTTCCACTCATCACCCTGTTTTATCCGCACCAGATTATACGCACCACGAAGATCTATTTTAGTGAACCACCTAGCCCCCTTAATGCGAGCAAACAAATCAGTAAATAATGGCAATGGATACTGGTATTTGACTGTAATCTTATTCAGAAGGCGATAATCTATACAAGGCCTCAGGGAACCATCTTTTTTTGCCACGAAAAAAAAACCTGCTCCCAGAGGGGACGAAGATGGACGAATATGTCCCTTTTCCAAGGACTCCTTAATATAATTCCGCATAGCAGTATGCTCTGGCAGTGACAGATTAAATAAACGACCCTTAGGGAACTTACTGCCAGGAATCAATTCTATAGCACAGTCACACTCTCTATGGGGAGGGAGCGAATTGAGCTTAGGCTCCTCAAAAACATCCCTATAATCCGACAAAAATGCAGGGATCTCCGAAGGAGTAGATGAAGCGATAGAAATCGGAGGTGCATCATCATGAACCCCCTGACATCCCCAGCTTAGCACAGACATTGTTTTCCAGTCCAGGACAGGATTATGAGTTTGTAACCATGGCAGACCAAGCACTAGTACATCATGTAAATTATACAGTACAAGGAAGCGAATCACCTCCTGATGAACGGGAGTCATGCGCATGGTCACTTGTGTCCAATACTGCGGTTTATTCATAGCTAATGGTGTAGAATCAATTCCTTTCAGAGGAATAGGAACTTCCAGAGGTTCTAGACTAAAACCGCAGCGTTTAGCAAATGACCAATCCATAAGACTCAGGGCAGAGCCTGAATCCACATAGGCATCGACGGAAATGGAAGACAGTGAAAAAATCAGAGTCACAGACAAAATGAACTTAGACTGCAGAGTATCAATGGCAAAAGATTTATCAACCTTTTTTGTGCGTTTAGAGCATGCTGATATAACATGAGCTGAATCACCACAATAAAAACACAAACCATTTCTCCGCCTATAATTTTGCCGTTCACTTCTGGACTGAATTCTATCACATTGCATAGTCTCAGGTGCCTGTTCAGAAGACACCGCCAACTGGTGCACGGGTTTGCGCTCCCGTAAACGCCGATCAATCTGAATGGCCATAGCCATAGACTCATTCAGACCTGTAGGCGCAGGGAACCCCACCATAATATCCTTAATGGCCTCAGAAAGACCATTTCTGAAGTTTGCAGCCAGGGCGCACTCATTCCACTGAGTAAGCACCGACCATTTCCGAAATTTCTGACAATATATTTCCGCTTCATCATGCCCCTGAGAGAGGGCTAATAAAGCCTTTTCAGCCTGAATCTCTAGGTTAGGTTCCTCATAGAGCAATCCCAATGCCAGAAAAAACGCATCCACACTGAGCAATGCAGGATCCCCTGGTGCCAATGCAAATGCCCAATTCTGAGGGTCGCCCCGTAGGAACGATATAACAATCTTGACCTGTTGAGCAGGGTCTCCAGAGGAGCGAGATTTCAAAGAGAGAAACAATTTACAATTGTTCCTGAAATTCAGGAAGGTAGATCTATCTCCAGAAAAAAACTCTGGAATAGGAATTCTAGGTTCAGACATGGGAGTGTGAACAACGAAATCCTGTATGTTTTGAACCTTTGCCGCGAGATTACTCAGGCTGGAAGCCAAACTCTGGACATCCATGATAAACAGCTAAGATCAGAGCCATGCAAGGGTTAAGAGGAGGTAAGAAGCAGCTAGACAGCAATTAAGGGCTAGGCAGCAAAACTCTGAAGGAAAAAAAAAAAAAAAAAAAATTTCCCTTGAACACTTCTTTTTCTCCTGCTTCAGCCCAAACAATTAACACTTTGTGGGCCGGCTATACTGTCATGAATCCCCAATGGCTAGGGATAGCACAGGATAAGCAAAGATAATAAATATCGGACGAGCTCTAGGGTGATGGAACCTGGGCTGACCGCTGCCCTACGCCTGACAAACGCAACTAGAGATAGCCAGGGAGCGTGCCTACGTTGGTTCTAGACGCCACGCACCAGCCTAAGAGCTAACTAGTACTGCAGAGAAAACAAAGACCTCACTTGCCTCCAGAGGAATTAACCCCAAAGATATAGTTGCCCCCCCACATGTATTGACGGTGAAATGAGAGGAAGGCACACACATAGAGATGATGAATATAGCTTTAGCAAATAGAGGCCCGCTGAAAACTAGAAAGCAGAATGACACAAAAGGGGACTGAGCGGTCAGCAAAAAACCCTAATCAAAAAAACCATCCTGAGATTACAAGAACCCATGTGCCAACTCATGGCACATGGGGAGAACCTCAGTCCACTAGAGCAACCAGCTAACAAAGAGACATTCTAAGCAAGCTGGACAAAAAAAACCAAACAACTGAAAATCAGCACTTAGCTTATCCTGAAAGATCTGGGAGCAGGTAGGCAGGAACCAAACAGAGCACATCTGAACACATTGATAGCCGGCAAGGGAAATGACAGAAAGGCCAGGTAAAATAGGAAACACCCAGCCTCTGATGGACAGATGGAAACCAAAGGCCGCAACCCACCAAAGTCACCCAGTACCAGCAGTAACCACCAGAGGGAGCCCGCAAACAGAATCCACAACAGCCGCCCCCGAATTGGCGCATCTGTAAGATGCCCCAATTCCGGCACTTAGCCCCTCTCTTCCCACTCCCGAGTAGTGGTGGGATTTGGGGTAATAAGGGGTTAATTTCACCTTGCTATTGTAAGGTGACATTAAGCCGGGTTAATAATGGAGAGGCGTCAATAAGACGTCTATCCATTATTAATCCTAGAGTAGTGAAAGAGTTAAAAACAAAATAAAGACACAGGCAGAAAAAAGTATTTTATTATTCTTAATATAACCATACTTACCATGCTTCAGTGCCTTCAAAAAAACGTAAAATAATAAACCGTATACTCCCTGTCCGACGCAGTCCAATAAATAATGAGTGTCCCACGACAATCTCCCCTATAGAACAGTGACAACGGGTGATGTCACTGCTCTATAGGACCTCCAGTGACACACTGACAGGAGACAATGGCTCCTGCAGTGCATCACTGAGAGGTTACTGTAGTTCACTGGTCTCACTTTATAGCAATTGCTGCGTGGGAACTTTATCACACAGCAGTGCCAAAAGTGAGACTGGGGACTATTTTTTACAGTGGCGGAGGAATACAGTGCGGATGGATACCTCCCTCCCATCATTGTATTCCTGAGGCCCCTAGAGAGCGGTCGCATCAGCTGATGCTGCTGCTCTCCACGGGAGATCGCCGTGGGACACTCGTGGATTTCTGTGAATCAGGGAGTATATTGTTTGTTATTTTAATATTTTTTACAGGTGACACTGGCTTCGGGGATCAAAGTGACAAGTGATGGTGAGTATGTACTCTGTTATATGTACTGTATGTCTATATGTATGTAGTGTATGTAATGTATGAATGTATTGTATGTAGTATGTTGTATGTATGTAGTATGTATGTATGTGGTATGTATGTAGTATGTTGTATGTATGTATGCAGTATGTATGTAGTATATAGTATGTTGTATGTATGTATGTATGTAGTATGTAGTATGTATGTTTGTGGTTTTCTTTTTTTTACATTCAACACATTAGCCGGATGATGGGACTACTACTGTCCCATCATTGGCTAATGTGTCAATCACTGTCATTGTAGCAGGCATAGCCCGATGGGACTTGTAGTCCCATCGGCCGATGCCTGCACACACACAAAGACCCCCGAGAGGCCCGCACAGACCTCCGACAGCCTACACAGACCCCCGAGAGGCCCGCACAGACCCCCGACAGGCCCGCACAGACCCCCGGCAGGCCCGCACAGACCCCTGGCAGCCCACACAGACCCCCGACAGGCCTGCACAGACCCCCGGCAGGCCCGCACAGACCCCCAGCAGGCCCGCACAGATCCCCAGCAGGCCCTCACAGACCCCTGGCAGGCCGCACAGACCCCCCGGCAGCCCGCACAGACCCCCGAGAGGCCCGCACAGACCCCCGACGGTCCCACACAGACACCACCCACACACACAGACATGCACAGTCTCCGCCCATGCACCGCCCACACTCTTCCCCACTCCCGAACTGGATGTGCCCAGACTACACAGGCTCTTCATTGGGTGGTTCATGTGTCAATCACAAGCATTGTGCAAAAAAAACCCTCCCCCAATACATTCTACATTATTCTTCGTTGTTTTCCTTCATGTAGAATTAACCTTCAAGGAAAGAAAGGGTTTATTTTCATTCCGATATTTGTGTCCCATTGACTTGCATTGGTTTCCGGTATTGGAATCAGCGATATCCGATATTTTTTGGGCATCGGTCCGATCTAATCCGATCCGATATTTCCCGATATTGAAAGGTATTGCTGAACACTACTTGTATACAAGGCAACATTTTAAATTTTTTTTAAAAAATACATATTTCAGTAAACCAAAATTGATTTTTTTTATTAAAAAATTGAAAATTTCAGTGTAATTTATGATTAAAAAAAACTGCCAAAAATTAGGGACTCAGATGGACTCAGATACACAGATGGTACTAAACATAAAGGAGGAGATTTCAAGTTGCCTGTCCACCATTATATCCGAAGGCACAGCAGCATATAGAGCCAGGAGTCGCCGCAAGTAGGGACACCCGTAAAAAGGCTCGAGTTGCCTGCCATACGGATATTGTCCTATTAATAGGAAAGAGAGAAAATGAGGACCTTGTGTGAAGTTTTATGCAGCAAGGGACTACAACCACAGCACAGTAAGGAAGGCTTCCAACCCCACCTGGCTAGGGGGATTGCGAATCGCTTCCAGGCTGGCCGGACCTCACCATCACTGGTTACCAGTACCCTGGACTGTGGCTGCCTACTACCAATAAAGGTAAAGAGACTGCAACCTTGTGTGCTCCAATTCTTTCTGGCACTACACCGTCTGTCATCTTTACCCACTACTCCGGGAGCCCTGGGGATCAAGCTTCACCAGTGGGCAGTCATACCATCCCTGCTGCAATAAAATCATCCACAGTGTTCCCCTTTAAGCAACGTCTATCATCCCTGACCGAATATCACAGGTGGAGTCACGAACATTCTTTATTCACAACTCCTTTAACCCCTTCCCGACCCATGACGCCACATAGGCGTCATGAAAACCCGTGCCAATCCGACCCATGACGCCTATGTGGCGTCATGGAATGATCGCGTCCCTGCAGATCGGGTGAAGGGGTTAACTCCCATTTTACCCGATCTGCAGAGACAGGGGGAGTGGTGCTTCAGCCCAGGGGGGGTGGCTTCACCCCCCCGTGGCTACGATCGCTCTGATTGGCTGTTGAAAGTGAAACTGCCAATCAGAGCGATTTGTAATATTTCACCTAAAAAACAGGTGAAATATTACAATCCAGCCATGGCCGATGCTGCAATATCATCGGCCATGGCTGGAAAACCTGAAGTGACCACCCCCCACCCCACCGATCGCCCCCCCAGTGCTCCGGTGCGTGGTCCGGTCCCCTCCGTCCTGTGCTCCGCTGCCCCGTGCTCCTGCCCGCTCCCCCGTCCTGCTGTCCGCTCCCCCCGTCCTCCGATCACCCCCCTGTGCTCAGATCCACCCCCCCACCACCCCTTCATACTTACCGATCCTCCCGGTGTCCGGCCGTCTCCTCGCTGGGCGCCGCCATCTTCCAAAATGGCGGGCGCATGCTCAGTACGCCCGCCGGCCGGCAGATTCCTTACAGGTACATTTTGATCGCTGTGGTAGTTTCTATCACAGCGATCAAAATAAAAAAAATAATAAATAAACCCCCCCCTTTATCACCCCAATAGATAGGGACAATAATAAAATAAAGAAAATATTTTTTTATTTTTTTTTTTCCCACTAGGGTTAGGGTTAGAACTAGGGTTAGGGTTAGAACTAGGGTTAGGGTTACGGGTAGGGTTAGGGTTATGGCATGTGCGGATTTGGCAGCGGATCCGCAGCGGATCAGCTGCGGATCCGCAGCGGATCGGCCGCGGATCGGCCGCGGATCCGCAGCGGATCGGCCGCGGATCCGCCGTGGATCGGCCGCGGATCCGCAGCGGATTGGCCGCTGCGAATTCGTAGCAGTTTTCCATCAGGTTTACAGTACCGTGTACACCTATGGAAAACCAAATCCGCTGTGCCCATAATGCGGAAAATTCCGTGCAGAAACGCTGCGTTGTATTTTCCACAGCATGTCAATTCTTTGTGCGGATTCCGCAGCGTTTTACACCTGTTCCTCAATAGGAATCCACAGGTGAAATCCGCACAAAAAAACACTGGAAATCTGCTGTAAATCCGCAGGTAAAACGCAGTGCCTTTTACTTGCAGATTTTTCAAAAGTCGTGCGGAAAAATCTCACACGAATCCGCTACGTGGGCACATACCCTTAGGGTTAGGGTTGGAATTAGGGCTAGGGTTGGAATTAGGGTTACGGGTGTGTTGGGGTTAGGGTTGTGGTTAGGGGTGTGTTGGGGTTAGGGTTGGGATTAGGGTTATGGCTACAGTTGGGATTAGGGTTAGGGGTGTGTTGGGGTTAGTGTTGAAGTTAGAAATGAGGGGTTTCCACTGTTTAGGCACATCAGGGGTCTCCAAACGCAACATGGCGCCACCATTGATTCCAGCCAATCTTGCATTCAAAAAGTCAAATGGTGCTCCCTCCCTTCCAAGCCCCGACGTGTGCCCAAACAGTGGTTTACCCCCACATTTGGGGTACCAGCGTACTCAGGACAAACTGGGCAACAACTGTTGGGGTCCAATTTCTCCTGTTACCCTTGCAAAAATAAAAAATTACTTGCTAAGACATAATTTTTGAGAAAAGAAGAATGATTTTTTATTTTCACGGCTCTGCGTTGTAAACTTCTGTGAAGCACTTGGGGGTTGAACGTGCTCATCACACATCTAGATAAGTTCCTTGGGGGGTCTAGTTTCCAAAATGGGGTCACTTGTGGGGTGTTTCTACTGTTTAGGCACATCAGGGGCTCTGCAAATGCAACGTGACGCCCGCAGACCATTCCATCAAAGTCTGCATTTCAAATGTCACTACTTCCCTTCCGAGCCCTGACGTGCGCCCAAACAGTGGTTTACCCCCACATATGGGGTATCACTGTACTCACAACAAACTGGGCAACAAACATTGGGGCCCAATTTCTCCTGTTACCCTTGTGAAAATAAAAAATTGCTTGCTAAAACATCTTTTTTGAGGAAAGAAAAATGATTTTTTATTTTCACGGCTCTGCGTTGTAAACTTCTGTGAAGCACTTGGGGGTTGAATGTGCTCATCACACATCTAGATAAGTTCCTTGGGGGGTCTAGTTTCCAAAATGGGGTCACTTGTGGGGTGTTTCTACTGTTTAGGCACATCAGGGGCTCTGCAAATGCAACGTGACGCCCGCAGACCATTCCATCAAAGTCTGCATTTCAAATGTCACTACTTCCCTTCCGAGCCCTGACGTGCGCCCAAACAGTGGTTTACCCCCACATATGGGGTATCACTGTACTCACAACAAACTGGGCAACAAACATTGGGGCCCAATTTCTCCTGTTACCCTTGTGAAAATAAAAAATTGCTTGCTAAAACATCTTTTTTGAGGAAAGAAAAATGATTTTTTATTTTCACGGCTCTGCGTTGTAAACTTCTGTGAAGCACTTGGGGGTTGAATGTGCTCATCACACATCTAGATAAGTTCCTTGGGGGGTCTAGTTTCCAAAATGGGGTCACTTGTGGGGTGTTTCTACTGTTTAGGCACATCAGGGGCTCTGCAAATGCAACGTGACGCCCGCAGACCATTCCATCAAAGTCTGCATTTCAAATGTCACTACTTCCCTTCCGAGCCCTGACGTGCGCCCAAACAGTGGTTTACCCCCACATATGGGGTATCACTGTACTCACAACAAACTGGGCAACAAACATTGGGGCCCAATTTCTCCTGTTACCCTTGTGAAAATAAAAAATTGCTTGCTAAAACATCTTTTTTGAGGAAAGAAAAATGATTTTTTATTTTCACGGCTCTGCGTTGTAAACTTCTGCGAAGCACTTGGGGGTTGAATGTGCTCATCACACATCTAGATAAGTTCCGTGGGGGGTCTAGTTTCCAAAATGGGGTCACTTGTGGGGTGTTTCTACTGTTTAGGCACATCAGGGGCTCTGCAAATGCAACGTGACGCCAGCAGACCATTCCATCAAAGTCTGCATTCCAAAACGTCACTACTTCCCTTCCGAGCCCCGGCATGTGCCCAAACAGTGGTTTACCCCAACATATGGGGTATCAGCGTACTCAGGAGAAACTGGACAACAACTTTTGGGGTCCAATTTCTCCTGTTACCCTTGCAAAAATAAAAAATTCTGGGCTAAAAAAATATTTTTGAGGAAAGGAAACACATTTATTATTTTCACGGCTCTGCGTTATAAACTTCTGCGAAGCACTTGGGGGTTCAAAGTGCTCACCACACATCTAGATAAGTTCCTTGGGGGGTCTAGTTTCCAAAATGGAGTCACTTGTGGGGAGTTCCTACTGTTTAGGCACATCAGGGGCTCTGCAAATGCAACGTGACGCCCGCAGAGCATTCCATCAAAGTCTGCATTCCAAAACGTCACTACTTCCCTTCCGAGCCCCGGCATGTGCCCAAACAGTGGTTTACCCCCACATATGGGGTATCAGCGTACTCAGGAGAAACTGGACAACAACTTTTGGGGTCCAATTTCTCCTGTTACCCTTGCAAAAATAAAAAATTCTGGGCTAAAAAAATATTTTTGAGGAAAGGAAACACATTTATTATTTTCACGGCTCTGCGTTATAAACTTCTGCAAAGCACTTGGGGGTTCAAAGTGCTCACCACACATCTAGATTAGTTCCTTGGGAGGTCTAGTTTCCAAAATGGGGTCACTTGTTAGGGAGCTCCAATGTTTAGGCACACAGGGGCTCTCCAAACGTGACATGGTGTCCGCTAATGATTGGAGCTAATTTTCCATTCAAAAAGCCAAATGGCGTGCCTTCCCTTCCGAGCCCTGCCGTGTGCCCAAACAGTGGTTTACCCCCACACATGGGGTATCATCGTACTCAGGACAAACTGGACAACAACATTTGGGGTCCAATTTCTCCTATTCCCCTTGGAAAATTAAAAAATCCTGGGCTAAAAATCATTTTTGAGGAAAGAAAAATTATTTTTTATTTTCACGGCGCTGCGTTATAAACTTCTGTGAAGCATCTGGGGGTTATAAGTGCTCACTATGCATCTAGATAAGTTCCTTGGGGGGTCTAGTTTCCAAAATGGGGTCACGTGTAGGGGAGCTCCAATGTTTAGGCACACAGGGGCTCTCCAAACGCGACATGGTGTTCGCTAACGATTGGAGCTAATTTTCCATTCAAAAAGTCAAATGGCACGCCTCCCCTTCCGAGCCTTGCCGTGCACCCAAACAGTGGTTTACCCCCACATATGAGGTATCAACATACTCAGCAGAAATTGCCCAACAAATTTTAGGATCCATTTTATCCTGTTGCCCATGTGAAAATGAAAAAATTGAGGCTAAAATAATTTTTTTGTGAAAAAAAAGTACTGTTTCATTTTTACGGATCAATTTGTGAAGCACCTGGGGGTTTAAAGTGCTCACTATGCTTCTAGATAAGTTCCTTGGGGGGTCTAGTTTCCAAAATGGGGTCACTTGTGGGGGAGCTCCAATGTTTAGGCACACGGGGGCTCTCCAAACGCGACATGGTGTCCGCTAAAGATTGGAGCCAATTTTTCATTCAAAAAGTCAAATGGCGCTCCTTTCCTTCCAAGCCCTGCCGTATGCCCAAACAGTGGTTTACCCCCACATATGAGGTATCAGCGTACTCAGGACAAATTGGACAACATCGTTCGTGGTCCAGTTTTTCCTTTTACCCTTGGGAAAATAAAAAAATTGTTGCTAAAAGATCATTTTTGTGACTAAAAAGTTAAATGTTCATTTTTTCCTTCCATGTTGCTTCTGCTGCTGTGAAACACCTGAAGGGTTAATAAACTTCTTGAATGTGGTTTTGAGCACCTTGAGGGGTGCAGTTTTTAGAATGGTGTCACTTTTGGGTATTTTCAGCCATATAGACCCCTCGAACTGACTTCAGATGTGAGGTGGTCCCTAAAAAAAATGGTTTTGTAAATTTTGTTGTAAAAATGAGAAATCACTGGTCAAATTTTAACCCTTATAACTTCCTAGCAAAAAAAAAATTTGTTTCCAAAATTGTGCTGATGTAAAGTAGACATGTGAGAAATGTTATTTATTAACTGTTTTGTGTCACATACCTCTCTGGTTTAACAGAATAAAAATTAAAAATGTGAAAATTGCGAAATTTTCAAAATTTTCGCCAAATTTCCGTTTTTTTCACAAATAAACTCAGAAATTATCGACCTAAATTTACCACTAACATGAAGCCCAATATGTCACGAAAAAACAATCTCAGAATCGCTAGGATCCGTTGAAGCGTTCCTGAGTTATTACCTCATAAAGGGACACTGGTCAGAATTGCAAAAAACGGCAAGGTCATTAAGGCCAAAATAGGCTGGGTCATGAAGGGGTTAAAGACATTCTCTTTAACTTGGACGTCCAGGATCACAGACCGAGTTACTGCCACCGTAACTACCTCTTTAATGACCACCGGACCCAGCCGGAGTACACCACAGTCCTAGCGGGCGCTCCAGACTTCTGAGAGACTAAGGCTAGGTTCAGATTGCGTTAGTGCAATCCGTTTAGCGCGAGCGCTAGCGGATTGCGCTAACGCAATGTCTTTTTCGGGGCCGCGTTTAGGGGTCGCGTTAACGTCCCCACTCTCGCAGATCCCCGATCTGCGAGAGCGGGGAACGGACCTCTGGCGCGCCGCGAACACTGCAAGCAGCGTCCGAGGCGCGCTACAAAAGACCGGCACATCGCTAGCGCATGCCGAAAATGACACGCGCTAGCAATGCGCTTTAACATTGCCAGCAATGGGAGCGCTAACGGACGCGGTGCACGGCGTTAATTTCGCCGTGCAACGCTGTCCATTAGCGCTCTCCCATTAACGCAATGGGAACCTAGCCTAAGGAACCACCTTTAGCATGTCTGCTACAGTGCAGCGCCCCAGAGTCCTGGTCGTTGCAGTAATGTCGCTCTTCCACCAGGGGGAGTGATATTACGTCTGATGGTACTAAAGGAGTTCACCTTACCAGGTATCACAAGACACACACTACACTTCACACTCCAGTCCACCAGGGGGAGCCTTGCTTCTATCTATTAGGGCACTCCTCACACACGGGTAAAACTGGTGGGTTGGATAGGAAGTTAGAGAGAAGGTACCTGGGTTCAACCCAGAGAAGACCTGTCAGGCAGACAGGGGGAGAAGGAGGAACATCTGAGCTGCAGACAGAGGGTCTCTGTCAGGGGTGGGATCCTGACAGAGGCCAAGCACGAGATCGAGCGTTACAGAGCTGCGCCTGCACCTATTGCGGCAGCATCCTAAGAAAGGACACGAAGCGAAGTATATTGTGGATAGTGAGAAACAAAGTCACGGCACAAGGAGATAATACCGGGAGGAGTCCTGCCCCAAGATCGGCAGCCTCCTTCTGAGGCGCGTAGCCGGTGGCCGGAACACCGAGGGAGTAATTGACTCTACGTATTACTTCAGAAATCGGCAGCACAGTCAATTCCAAGTTGGCTGCCCAACCTTAATACCTAAGAAGACACGGAGGCAAATTGTGGGAGAGGGGCGACACTAGGGTCCCTATAAAATAGCTCCAGGCCTACCCCGTCATACGGGTTGTCCTATCCATACCATCTGGGGGGCAGAGAGAGAAAAGATAAGAAACATCCACGAAAGTTGTGAGGACTATCCCGTGGTGCTCAGCAGGGAGGTACTACAGCACACAGGCGCTAGTAGGAAGGCTACTGATTTCCACCTGAGTAAGGGAACTCTGGATGTGCCTTCGGACCGGCCGGATTCCGCCTGCCCTGTGAACGGTACTCTGGATTGTGGACTCTGAAGTCTTCAGTAAAAGGTAAAGAGACTGCAACGTTTGTGTCCTCGTTATTTACCACGCCTTACAACGTCCACCATCACCACCTACACATCCAGGAAGCCCTGGGGATCTACTTCACCTGTGGGAAGGTATACCATCTAGCTGCCATTCCATCACCCCAGTGGACCCCTAAGCAGCGTCGGTCACCCTGACCGAGTACCACAGGTGGCGTCACGAACACCAGACAAACTAGACCTTTAATTGGGCACCCCTCAAAGGGCCAAGGACCGGGCTGGGCCACCGTGACATCCCCAGCATCGAGAGAGGGAGAGATTGACCCGGTACCGAGTATCCCATTGCCCTTGACGTGGGGGCGATCCAACAGCATAAAGAGTAAAGTCCAAGGGCAATTTGAAACTCTGAATAGAACACTTACAGAAAACACAGAGCAAAAATTACAACAATACTACAACAAACTACGGACCTTTCTGATTCATAACAAGAAAAAGAAACTGCACAGATTGCGCCTCAATTCAGGACTCTATACAAACAGATACAAAACAAATCCAAAACCTGACAACTTGGACAACCACTCCATATTCCAACATTCCAGACACAAAAGCATCTAACTGTTTCACTCAGATTATAAACCCAACCAAGTGGAGCTGGCTGTGCTTTCCAGAGGACTACTAAGGCACTAGATAACACTGAATTCTGCAGTGATATGGAACATTTTTTCAGGAGATTGCACCTGAGGGAATATTTCAATGATACAGAAGATTCAGAAAACACTTGGTTGTTAGGATCCCTTTTCCTTCAATCCAAGAAGAGGTCAGACTGGACACCTCCACCTGGACGCAACCCTCATTTGGATAAATATATAGACTCCTTCAGACATTTGATAAAATCCACCATCATAGATTACTAACAGTAGACAAGCATCCAACATCAGTGCCCTGGAGAGAAAGGCCATACAGTCTTTAAAAACCAACAAGGAAATCATCATTAAACCTGCTGACAAAGGTGGTGCAATAGTCATGATGAACACATCAGACTATATGAAGGAAGCAAACAGAAAACTTATGGACACACGCTACTACAAAAAATTGGAGTCGGATCCTACACAGGACTATTACAAGGAACTAAACAAGTTGGTATCTTGTCTGCCTGACGAATCCATAAGAGCCGATGACCTGATAGCAGAGAGTCCAAGAATAGGGACATTCTACATGTTTCCCAAAATCCACAAATCTGGAAATCCAGGAAGACCAATTATTTCATGTGTGGGCACCCTTACTGAGCAGGTGTCTGGATGGGAAGAGGGTATTCTTATATCACTGGTGAAGGATACACCAAACTTCAATCAGGACACTACTGACCTATTGAATAAACTAGCAGCAATAGGTCCATTACCAGAAGGAACCATCCTGGCCACCATGGATGTGGAATCTTTGTACTCAGGGGTGGGATTCAGCCGGTTCGACCCGGTACGGGGCAGCCGTTTATTAAAATTTCTATCTGCCAGCGTTCCGGTAATTGAAAATGGTTACCACTGGCAGTGGCGTAGGAAGGGGGGGGCGGGCCGCCCCGGGCGGCACAATGCGGGGGGCGGCACAATACGGGGGGCGGGTCGCCGGCGGCGCAGAATTTACCTGTTCGCATCTCGGCTTCAGAAAAATGGCCGCCGCGATCTCCATCTGCGCATGCGCGGCATCCCGCGGCCATTTTCCTGAAGCCCCGGTCAGCAGAGCACTCCACCTGCGCACGCGCGGCCTCAGGAAGATGGCCGCCCCCACCGATAACCAGAGAGAGCAGGATCGCGGTCAGGTAAGCAGAACTTTTTTTTTTTTTTTTTTTTTTATTGAGAGCGGCAATCGGGGGGGCCCAGGGCAGAAAGCTGGACACAGGGGGGCAGAAAGCTGGAAACAGGGGGTCAAAAAGCTGGACACAGGGGGTCAGAAAGCTGGACACAGGGGGTCAGAAAGCTGGACACAGGGGGTCAGAAAGCTGGACGCTGGGGCAGAACGATGGACGCTGGGGCAGAACGCTGGACGCTGGGGCTGAAAGCTGGACGCTGGGGCTGAAAGCTGGACACGGGGGCAGAAAACTGGACACTGGGGCAGAAAGCTGGACACAGGGGGGCAGAAAGCTGGACACTGGGGCAGAAAGCTGGACACTGGGGCAGAAAGCTGGACACTGGGGGGCAGAAAGCTGGACACTGGGGGGCAGAAAGCTGGACACTGGGGGGCAGAAAGCTGGACGCTGGGGGGCAGAAAGCTGGACACTGGGGGGCAGAAAGCTGGACACTGGGGGGCAGAAAGCTGGACACTGGGGGGCAGAAAGCTGGACACTGGGGGGCAGAAAGCTGGACACTGGGGGGCAGAAAGCTGGACACTGGGGGGCAGAAAGCTGGACACGGGGGGGCAGAAAGCTGGACACGGGGGGGCAGAAAGCTGGACACAGGGGGGCAGAAAGCTGGACACAGGGGGGCAGAAAGCTGGACACGGGGGTAGAAAGCTGGACACAGGGGCAGATTGCTGGACACAGGGGCAGAATGGAGAAACGGGGCATGATTGGAGACACAGGGGGCAGGATGACAGACATGGCGGCATGACTGGAGACACTGGAGGCAGGATTGGAGACAGATGGGGCAGGATCATGGGGCAGGATGGATACGATGGAGACAGATGGGGCAGGATGGGAAGATCATATGGGGCAGGATGGATACTCATTAGGGCAGGATGGGAGAACATATGGCTGACGCCAGGAATGAGACACACAGGGGCTAGGATGGCGAATATTATTACCATAGGGGCTAATTAAGGGATATTATTACTGCAGTGATGTATTTATTTTATTTTTTGAGTACACTGTTTTAAATGGAGGGGCGGTCCTATTACTGTGTACAGTGACACTATGTCGCCTTCTTCGTGTGGTGTAATGTAAAAGTTGGGAAAATTAAGTAATGTGTTCTGCAAGTGGAACTCGAGATAACTGTGTTATTTCCTGCAGAGACGAGTCCTGGCTGGATGAAGTGATGGCGGTCTGTGCGGGATGAAAGATGAAGGACTTCACCTAGAGACGTCACTGGTGAGTCAGTGTGTTACCTATACACTGACACTATACACTGTATACTATATACAGAGGTCCTGTGTATAATGTCACTGGTGATCACTGTATTACCCATACACTATATACAGAGCTCCTGTGTATAATGTCACTGGTGATCACTGGATTACCTGTACACAGACACTGCATACTAAGTACAGATCTCCTGTGTATAATGGCACTTATGGTGATAGTATTGTGGGTTTTTTTTATTATTGATCAGTACTATAGTATTCAGTCACTATGTGGTGGTAATATGTGGTCTGGTCATGATGTTTTGGTATTTGTTCCTTGTATTTGATATTATTCGATCACTGTGGTGGTAATATGTCATCTGGTCATGGTGTGGCGGTATTTGTGCCTTGTAGATAGTATTATATAAGGGAGACAAACTGCTTCCAAAAATATGAATCGTGCCACTGGGCGTGGCTTATTAGTATGGGCGGGGTTATTGAAAATGGGCGTGGCCAAAATTCCGGCCGCCGCGACTTAGAGGACCTGTTGTTAAAAATTTGAATCCCACCCCTGTTTGTACTCTAATATCCCACACCAGGATGGATCAAATGCCTGCAAATCCTTCCTGGAAAACACAGGGACTGATGCTGATTCTGTGGTGAAACTTACAAAATTCGTCCTCGCCTGCATTTACCTTGAATTTGACAACAAGATATATCTACAGGAGACTGGCACAGCAATGGGAAGTAAAATAGCTCCACAAATTTTTTCATGGCCAAGTTTGAAAGCGACTTTTTGTCCTCATGTCCCATCAGACCTCTGGCCTACTACCGCTACACTGATGATATTTTAATCATCTGGACGGAGTCTGAGCCACAGTTAAAGACGTTCCATGAACAGTTTAATCAATTTCATCCCACCATCAACTTAACACTCAACTACTCCAGCACTGAAATTAACTTTTTGGACACCATCAATAAGCTGTAGAACAATGAAATAGTAACAATCCCTATATCAGAAGCCAATCGACCATCCCTCATACCTTAAATGGGACAGTTTCCATCCAAAACACATAAAAAACTCTATTGTCTATAGCCAAGCCATCAGATACAATTGTATATGTTCCAACCTCATGGATAGGGATGAACACCTTGGTCAACTCAGAAAGACCTTTTTGAATCAGGGCTACCATCCAAGAACAATTCAAAACCAAATTACAAGAGCCACCAGAATATCAAGGAATCACCTGTTACATTACAAAGTTAAAGAAGAAAATAACCGGGTACCTCTAGTAGTTACCTACAATCCAAATCTGGAGGTGCTAAGGGGAGCTGCATGGAAATTGCAACCTTTACTACAAAAAGATGCCCGATTACAATCCATTTTTCCAGACCCCCCACTACTGTGTTTTAGGCAGCCCCCAAATCTAAGAAGTATCATTGTCGGAAGCTCCTTGTCCTCTCAAACAGCTGCAGGAACCTTTCCTTGCAACCAGAAAAAATGTAAAATCTGTCCATTTATAATGACCACGAACAAGATAAAGATCCCCAATTCACATCAGGACTATAAGATCCCAGGTACTTTCAGCTGCATCACATCTAATGTGGTGTACCTAATTATTTGTACTAAATGTCCAACTCGGGGACTGTATGTAGGGGAGACAGGGCAAAAACTGAGAACAAAGATGAATTCTCATCGCCACACAATAAGAGAAAAAAGAATAGATCTACCTGTGGTAAAACATTTTTGTCTCCCTGTTCACAGCAAATGGACATGAGATTACTTGGATTAAAGGGTAATTTCAAATCTCAGAGACAGTGGGGTCTGGGATTATAAGCTGATGATGACCTTTGACACTCTCAGTGCAGGAATGAATGTGTCACATGGATTTATGTCTTTCTACATCAATTAAGGAATTTGCTCCTCGCACCTTGTGGTGCATCTTTACTCAGGATATTTCGCTGCTTGATAAGACATTAAATGGACTATATATACCCATTGATAAATCTCTATATAAATCTTATTTATTTTTATATTTTGACTATTGTATTTTTATATATGTATTTGTACATTTATATATTTATCACTATTTGTCTCCATTCACTTCTTGATATGTATATTAGTAATAATATTATGATATTGGCACACACTATTAATTGTGTATTTATTATTAATTACTTTTAAATATGTATTATCACCATATTTTGCTCCTTGCATGGTGTGATTATTCTCCGTTTTTACTTTGTTCTTATACTTAATCATAATTCAATCATATTGATTTAGTCCACTTATTTATCCACTTGTTTTTGCTTTTCACTATATTATTTTCTGTTTTTCTTCACACATTCTGTTTACCTGATAAGTATTCCGTCCCGGTTACTAGGGTTTCTATTATGTAGCACTGACTGTCCATGGAGATGCGTCCCTGGTTCCCGGAAGATGATGGCAGCTGTACCATGCATGGTAATCTAGCTCTGCCATTCACCTGTTCACCGCACTGTGCACTTTTCTGATTGGTCTCGGTCGATATAAAATGCAATGCGATGGGCTCCTGCTCAGTCTCAATTGTCAAAGCTGAAGCGAAACGCGCATCGGGCCGTGCGGGTTCACCAACGGGGTATGTATAATCATGGCAATGCAGTACCGCAGGATAACTATGTCTGATGCACTGAGATGGCGTGCATCATAGTGACTAGGCTATTTTGTATCTGATATCCCCCATTCTTATATTTATTACTTACCATTCTGTTGATTTATTTTCTTGGGGTAATTTATCATTTTTTGCACAGCGCTCACTTTATCCTAAGCATCCATTTGATATATGTACTTTAAATGACAAAATTGGAGATGTAAGCATTCAGTGCATATTAGCCTTTTCTATATATTTTATTACTGTCTGGATTGCTTGAGTATAGTAAAATAATTGAAGTACTGATAAGTATTTTTTACTGATTTAATTTATTGTCAACTTGATGAATGTTGTTTGCCCATACCCTTTTATGGTACCTTGCACTCTATTGCCACCTGGTGGTCTGTTCCCTATTTTAATGTTGTTATCATTGTGTAATAATAAAATATATACGTTTTTGAAGATTCTTGGTTGTGTATCATATTTGTAGGTGTTGTGACCTTGTGGGGGCATCACAACACAGAACCAGACCCCAATCAGAGGACAATAAAACATTCACACTCCTCATCTATGAACTGTTCCAATATTTATGAACACAACTGTTTATCACTCGCCCATAATGATAGCTCTGCTTCACCTCACTTGTCTTATCCATTGCACTATCTTTCTGCTATGTTGTGTATAAATATGTGATTCTTCAGAATTTGTATTTGTCTATGCCTGATGAAGAGGCCTGAGCAGTCTTGAAAGCTTGCAATTTGTTACCATCTTTTCAGTTAGCCATTAAAAGGTATCAACCACTGAGGACTCTCAATTCTAAATATTTTTCTATCTACGGGCTAACACGGTACCAAGATATATATCTTTCCTGTGCCTTGTCTCTGGTGCTCAAATGACGAAGCAGGTCAGGGTGACATCCTCTATGACGTCAAAGACATGTACGCCACAGGAGAGTGTCATTGGCAATGCTCCAAAGCATCGTGAGTAGTGATGAGCGAATTTGTTTGAAAAGCGATCACTGGGGGGGCGTGGCCTGGACTGCTATGGTGTAGGTTGTGCAGTGCTGGAGCTCCTGAGGGAAATCCTCTATAATCAACTAAAATCGCCTAAAAAAGTTTTTATTGTCAAATCTTTAGTTGGATCTTATCCAGTGCCTCATCTGGGTCACTATGATCCGAAAATTATTTTAATTTTATCACATAAATTTTAGAAATCAGCCCTAGGAAAGTTTGGGCCTTCAAACTACAGGTTTGAGGTAATCCAGCCTCAGGAAGCTAATACCTTCTAACAAGCGGCTCAGCTAATAAGCCAAAGGACCTGAGGTAAAAAACATCAGATTTTATTATAAACTCCCTCTCTGGCTTTGGTAGTGAGGAGGAGGGAAGTGACAGCTACAGGCACACACTGTGGAGCGGTCTCTGCACAGCTGCTGCTCCCTCCCCTATTGCCTGGGGATATACCGCCCTGTGCTCATTAGCAGAAAGTGCTAAGCCTCCCCGGATTGAAAGACGGAGGCAGAAGAAAGCGATCCAGAAGCATCAGGGGAAGACCCGCAGTGACGTGATATCAGCTCCACACAGAAGCCGACGCTGACACTCCCCCGGACCTTGGAACAAAAGGCGGGAAAAGACAGCCGCCATTTTATTGGTGGACAGCGACAGATTAGAAGGCGCAAGAGACCAGCGACAGCAAAGAAGAAGATCTGCGCTGGTCAACACATCGCAGGCTCCGGATCCAAGCCCCACCGGACTCAAACAGCGGTAAGTTCCGGCCCCCTGCTGGGAACAAAAATACACCGGCGGTCCAGCGAGGAAGACAGCGACGACCGGCGGCTCCCGTGCAGGACAACGGTGGAACCATGCAGACAGCCATCTCTGCAGGAGCGACAGGAAGACTCCGGTGCAGCATAAACTGCTGTTGAAACAGCTAGGAGCCCTGCAGGGCTCACAAAGCAAAAGAGCTATAGCCTACTATATCAGTCTCTCGCAGGATCTAATCCAGGTAACTGGCTATTTTAGTGAAGCTGACTGGGAAGTCCTAAATTCAGTCATATTATTTGGAGAGTTTTATTTCTACCCTGGTTCCTTCCTTATTAGCACATGTCTCTAGGAGAACAATCAGTTCTTGAAAGATACTTGTTTGTTTTGGGCAATTAACCTGCACACTTTAACTAACAAACACAAAGTGTTATATAAGCATGCTCTGTTAGGAAAAATCTATTTGTATGCCCCAGTGTTAATCTGCACTTTTTAATTCTCAGGTGCTAGGTATTATCTAAGCATATTCTTCTGTAATTACTGTGAAACTATATACGCCACCTGTTGACACAGCTAATTGCTTGTTTATATTCGGATGATTGCTATTACCACACTCACAGGGGTAGTTCCATAGTTGCTCCCCTTTTGCAGCTTGAGACCACTTTGTGGGGATTTTTTATTTCACAGGGCTAGCCTCACCGGGATTATCCTGAGATCAACATAGAGGACATTGTCTGCAATTCCAGCTTTGCTTGGGGCTACTATTTGTGGAAAATCTTTAATCTTTATTCTGAGACCGTCCTAGTAGACATTCTCTGCAAATCAGGCTATTGCTTGGGGATAACAATGAGCAAGAACTCGTCTAAACCCCAATTCTTAAACATGGCCTCATCTATACCTCAAAAACCCCAAAGGTACAAAGGGTCTGGGCACAATCCATCAAAGGATTTAATAACCACAATAAGTCCCAATAGATCCAGGTCTCCTTTAAAAGACTATGAGGAATTAGACTATGATAAACTCCCCAATTCAAACAGAGTAAAAAATAACCTCCCAAACACTTTTGTAGAGATGGACTCATCTACATCTTTAAAGAGGAAAACTCCAGGGGCTATAGGAGAGAAATACGCCACTCCTAATGATTCATCTGACGAGGTCTCAGAGATCTTCTCTCCTAATACAAGCCCCGCCAAGCCAAAACCAAAAAAAAGTAATCCAAACCCCGACGATACTCAAGGATTTGATATGAATTCTGTTGGGAAACTTCTGTCTAATTTGACAGAAAAAATGGATAAGTTTGAAAACAGCATGAACGAAAGGTTTGATAAGCAAAATAAAATGTTCAAAGAATCATTATCCCTCCTCAGCAATAGGATGGACAAATTTGAAGATAGAATTAAAAAGATAGAGGAGAGGCCAGATAATATATCAAAAGTAAATAACGACATCATCAGAGAGATGCATAAGCTAAAGCTTAAGGTAGCAGATCTGGAAGACCGGAATCGGAGAAATAACATCAAAATTAGGGGGATTCCTGAGAATATAGGCCCAAATAAATTGGAAGAGTACACCAAGAAGTTATTCAGAAAAATAATCCCTACCCTGACTGATCAAGAACTAGAAATAGACAGAATCCACAGGTTGCGAAAACCACCCACTATTCCTAAAGATCTACCTAGAGACACGTTAATGAGAATCCATTTTTTCAAAACAAAAGAAAAAATTCAAAATTACTTTAAAGAAAATAAAAACTTCCCTGAGCCATTCGAAAAACTCAAATTATATGCCGATCTCTCCAGAGATACGATCGAAGGGAGGAAAGCTTTCCAGAATATCACCATACCTCTCAGAGACAATGAGATCTCTTATAAGTGGGGATTCCCGCTAAAATTACTAGTAAATTACAGAGGCAATGTTATCGCCCTAAACTCCCCAGAGGAAGGCAGGGACTTCTTAAAATCCATCAATATCCCATTATATTCACGACACAAAGTTCACCCTGATTCTGAAAGCAAGACATGAAAGGGTTTTGATATATTTATATTGAGTGATCTAAATGGGAAAACACCCGGGTACAATGCAATACCTTACCCTAGGATGTCTAAATATTCTATTAATTTGTTATTGTTAGTAACGAGTTTATGTATTTAATATATTGAGTTTATGTTCATCAACAAAGAGGATGTTGCTCAGGAGCGAGTAACACGGACTTTTTCCCCCCAACAGGTGAAGTCAGGTTCACCGCAGTGGACCACTTCAAGTGGACATTACAGTTTATTGTTTATTGTTCTTACTCTTATTTAACGTTTATAGGTTTGTTGATCCTCACAGGTTTGCTTGTACACAATGAGTCTAAAATTATTATCTTACAACGTAAGAGGTTTAAATAGCCCACACAAAAGACACACCCTTTGGAGAGAACTAATTAAAAGCCATGCCGAAATAATTTGTATACAGGAATCCAAATTCAAACACACAGATAACCCAAAATTTTCGCATAAAAACTTCCCATATATCTACAAGTCTGACAACACAAAAAAGAAAGCCGGAGTGGTCACCATCATCAAAGGAACTATCTCATTTGAATTTCTGGAGTAGATCAAAGATGCTAAAGGGAGATTTCATATTCTTGTTTGTTCTCTGAATAACCAGATTTGCACAATTGTTAATATCTACGCCCCCAACACGGGTCAAATAGGTTTCCTGAACAAAGTAAATAAAAAAGTCATGTCAGTCAAGAGAGGTGCCATGATTTGGTTAGGAGACTTTAATATGGTTCCGAATGCAAATATGGATTCCTCCAACCCAAATAGATACAGACCACACACTTTAGACAATTGGATACATCAAAATGAATTATTTGACATCTTTCGGTGCCTAAACACCACTTCAATTGAATTCTCCCATTTCTCTGACCCTCATCAATCAGCGTCAAGAATTGACTTAATCTTATCAGATATCTTTACGCTCCCCAAAATCCATAGAATTACTATAGAAAGGAAAACCTTCTCGGATCACTCCCCAGTTTCAGCGGAAATTCAAATTGGCCACACGACTAATAAAAATCCACTATTGAAATGTGACGCTAATCTATTACACAACCCTGATCACAGATCAATAATAGAAAAATCATTAACAAATTATTTCACAGAAAATTCACCTACTGAAACAACCCCATTCACCTATTGGTGCGCCCATAAAGCGGTCATAAGGGGCATCATGATCCAAATCTCTGCAAAAAGGAAAAGAATGTTTAGGATCCAGATTGAGGATATTCAAAATAAAATAAAAGATAAAGAAAGCGAACAACTAAATTCAAACTCTCCATCTACTCAAATTAAAACAGAGCTACTAAAACTCAGGCAGGAGCTCAAGAAAATCATATTTTCATCATACCACACCATGGTCAAAATTTCCAAAATGAAGCAGTATTCCTCAATTAATAAGCCAACGCGATACATGAATAATAGAATGAAAAAAATAAGACAAGTAAACAGGATCACCAAAATACAAACTCAAAATGGTACAACAGTATCTCATCCCCAAGATATAGCCAACTCCTTTGCAGATTATTACAGCAAATTGTATAATTTACATTCCCAACCTTCCACCCCACATCCCAATATTTCTGACATCGAAAAATTTCTGACCTCAATTGACCTTCCAAAATTGAACCACGACGATTTAGAAAACCTAACTTCCCCATTCTCCCAAGAAGAAATCGAAAAAACTATCCTCCAGCTCAAGGATTTTAAATCGCCAGGCCCAGATGGTTTCAGAAACGAATATTATAAAACTTTCATTAAATTACTCTCCCCACATCTACAAAATCTTTTTAATATAGCTAGTTCCTCAGGTAATTTCCCAGCAGAAATGTTAGAATCGACAATTATTTTGATCCCCAAACACAATTCCGACTTAACCCTTGTTAAAAATTACAGGCCAATTTCCCTAATTAATACAGATCTGAAGATTTACTCCAAGCTAATAGCAAATAGGCTCAAATCCTATTTGCCGTCATTGATTCATGGGGACCAGATGGGTTTTATTACGGGTCGTCAAGTGCCAGATGGCACTAGAAGACTTATTAACTCAATCAAATTGATTCATTCCTCTAAAGTGCCAACGGTAATTATAACTCTAGACGCCGAAAAGGCTTTTGACCGACTAAACTGGCTTTACTTAACATCAGTTTTACGGAAATTTGGGTGTAACGAAAAATATATCAACAGTGTCATGGCACTCTATTCAAGGCCAAAAGCTAAAATTTATGCAAACAATTATTCCTCTACACCATTTGATATTTCAAATGGTACAAGACAAGGTTGCCCCTTATCTCCGCTTCTTTTCATTTTATCAATGGAACCACTGGCGCAATCAATTAGGCAAAATAATAACATAAAAGGTTTACAAACGCGAACACGTCATTACAAGATCGGGCTTTTTGCTGACGACCTGATGTTTACCCTGACGGATCCCTATGAGTCAATTTCTGAGCTACAAAAAACCCTTCAAATTTTTTCAAATATTACCTTCTTCAAGATAAATGAAAATAAATCAAAAATATTGCCATTTTACTTGACGGAATCAGAAACAAAGAAAATTGAGGACATAGCTTCATTAAGTTGGTCAGAAGGAGACTTAGACTATCTAGGTACAATGATCTCAAAAAACTTAGACACAATAATGAAGAAAAATCTGGACAAACTCTTGGAGACTATAAACAAGGACCTAAATTTCCTCGGCACCAAAGATCTCTCATGGTGGGGCAAAGTATTGGCAATAAAAACTTTTATCGTCCCAAAAATTTCTTATATATTGAGAACACTCCCCCTAAAAGTCAACACTTCCTACCTGACTAGTATTCAATCCACAATTAATCTGTTTATTTGGAATAAAAAAAGGGCCCGCATTCCCACAAACATTTTATATAAATGCAAGGAATTTGGGGGCACAGGCCTACCAAACATAACGGCTTTATATTTATCGAATTTAATAAAACAAAGCCAGTACTGGTTTATGCAAGAAGACTCTCCGAACTGGCTTGATCTTGAAATTGCACATAACCATAATAAATCACCTAAAGAATTGGTTTTTGACCATATTCTAAACAGACCTTGTAATGCCTACGCTCATCACCCTATCTTTTCTCCCATTATATACGCCTGGGACAAACTGTCTAAACGAAAGAGAGGATCCAACAGGAAAATCCTTCTCCACCATACCCCTATAGAGATTATCATGCTTATCCAAAATATTAACCCCTCTCCCATATGGAGAGACAATGGGATCAAAAAATTAAATGATATCCACGATGGGGTTAAATTTCTCAGCTTCAGCTCTGTAAAACAAAAATTTAAAATTCCCTCCTCAGCCTTTTTCCCTTATTTGGCACTGAAGGACCAAGCTCAAAACTTCATCACAAACAAACCAAAAATATCTGAAGCAATTATTAAATTATTAAAAAACCCCAAACATCATCTATTTTGGAGCAACAGGCAAATATATCGGTGGTTTAACAATGATACACAATTTAATAAGTTATCTCACATGACAAAATGGGAAAGGGATCTGAATACAACATTCACTCCAGAACAGTGGGAAAATGCGATCCACTTTACTTACGCCTCAAACATCTGCATGACATTGAAAGAGGCCTACTATAAAATAATAACAAGATGGTACTATACTCCGGCTCGCCTTTCTCATCTACCGTCAGGAGGATCTCCATTGTGCTGGAGAGAATGTGGAAAACACGGAAGTTTGCTACATGTGTTTTAGACATGCCCCCGGGTGAAACCCTTATGGAGACAGGCCATAAAATTAATCAATAAACTATTAACAGACAACACTATAGTCACCCCTGCAATGGCCTTGTTGTCATTGAACTGGGAAAGCACGGACACAAATGTGAGATCTATTATAATTCATATCTGTCTCGTAGTTAAACAAATTATAGCCTTCCATTGGAAAAATCCGATCTTACCGGCCTTTACCGAAATTATAGACCAAATTAACCTACATAAAACATATGAAGAAAACTTCGCAATAGCAAACAATTATTATAAGAAATATGATAGGAAATGGAAGAAGTGGGTTGAGGTAGACTCCAACTTATCGCATTAAAAGGAAAGATGGTGGTTACCGCATACCTGTGAGGATAAAATATGTTAATCTGTTAAAATTGTTAATAACTATCAAATTCTGTTATGTCTGGACAGCGTGTCCACAAAGTTGTACTTACCTTTTCCCAGTCCCATTTCCCTTACCTCCCTCCCTCTCCTTACCCTTATTCCCTTGAGAGCTGATTATATGACTATCTTTGCATGTTAATACTAAATTTCAAAAGATACAATAAAAATTATTTGAAAAGAAAAGCAATCACCAAACATAAAATCGTCACGAACATGGCAAATTCGGGTTCTTGTTCGGATACATGAGCAAAATTGTATAAAATCGGGAAAAAATCGTTAACATTCAGTAAAAAGTGCAGGAAAATATTTGTGTTGCCACTAAAGCATTTTGAGCATTTTGGCTAGGACAGAATGTGTATGAGGCCCTCCTTTATGCCTAATACAGGGTGTATCGGAGTACCTTTTCCATCAAATATTGGCAGTTCTTGCTTCCTTCATAAAGTACACTGAAATTAAAAAAAAAGTCAAAATTCAAATTTACAGTTGTGCTAAAACGTTTACATACCCCAGCAGAAATTTTTACTTTATCGGCCTTTTTTCAGAGAATATGAATGATAACACCAAAAGTTTTTCTCCACTCATGGTTAGTGGTTGGGCTATTTATTGTCAAACAACTGTGTTTTATCTTTTTAAATCATAATGACAACACAAAACATCTAAATGACCCTGGTCAAAAGTTCACATATCTTATTTCTTAATACTGTGTATTGCCACCTCTAACATTTATGACAGCTTGAAGTCTTTTGTGGTAGTTGCGGAAGAGGTTCTTTATTTTCTCAGATGGTAAAGCTGCCCACTCTTCTTGGCAAAAAGCCTCTAATTCCTGTAAATTCCTGGGCTGTCTAGCATGAACTACGTGCTTGAGATATCCCCAGAGTGGCTCAATAATATTGAGGTCAGGAGACTGAGATGGCCACTCCAGAACCTTCACTTTGTTCTGCTGTAGCCAACGACAGGTCGACTTGGCCTTGTGTTTTAGATCATTGTCATGTTGGAACGTCCAAGTATGTGCGATGCGCAGCTTTCTGGCTGATGAGTGCAAATTTGCCACCAGTATTTGCTGATAACGTGCTGCATACATCTTTTCTTCAACTTTGACAGCTTCCTGTGCCTTTGTAGCTCACACATCCCCAAAATATCAGCGATCCACCTCCATGCTTTACAGTTGAAATGGTGTTACTTTCATCATAGGCCGTGCTGATCTCTCTCCATCTTTCACTAATTTTTTTATTTTCTCTTTGTACCGTATTTTTTCTGACTATAAGACGCACTTCCTCCCCCCAAAAAAAGGGAGGAAAATGGGGGGTGCGAGTTCGCAGATTTAGATCTCGGCTTCAGGAAAATGGCCACCGCGATCTCCATCTGCGCACGCGCGGCCTCCCGCGGCCATTTTCCTGAAGCCCCGGGAAGCAGAGCACTCCATCTGTGCACGCGTGGCCTCAGGAAGATGGCCGCCACCACCGATAACAACATGATTCACCCGGCTCTGCTGCTTACCGGGCTGCTGCATCACCTCACCTGTGAAAGGGACCCCGCTCACGCCATACCGCTCACTGCACCTCCTCATCCCCGCACCTCTGCTGCCGCCGCACCTCTGCCGCCTCCACACCACTGCCGGTAAGCCTGTAATAACCTGGCTCTGCTGCATCACCTCACCTGTGTAAGGGACCCTGCTCACGCCATACCTCATTATCTCCGCACCTCTGCCGTCGCCACACTACTGCTGCAACCCCCCATGGACACCAGGCTGTGGCGTCAACCCCCTAAGCAGGAAGGGACCCTGCTCAGGTGCACGCCGTACCGCATCACCCCACCTCTGCCGACACCATGCCTCCTGTGACCCTGTTCTGCCACCGCCAGCCCTCAGGTAAGATACTGTAAATTCGGACAATAAGACGGACCCATATCTTATAAAAAATCTTTTTTTCTGCAATTTTCACCCCAAATTTGGGGTGCGCCTTATGGTCCGGTGTGTCTTATAGTCCGAAAAATACGGTAATTTACAGATTTTCTACTTCTACTTTGTTAGTGTAATTTTTCTGTACTCTTGTCTTTTCCCGTTTTTACAGGATTTTCCCATCTTCCCCTTTTACCCTTCATTTCAATGTCTCACTCGCTTTTTCTTCTTCGATAAAAATGTAGCCTTTTCTTCCCATTTTCTTCCCTTTTTGCCCCCTCCCCTGACCCTTCTATTTTGTTTATTTTTTGTTCTTGTTCTTGTTGCTTATACTATAAAACAATAAAAGTTGCTGAAACAACTGAAAAAATTCAGTGATTGGGTATATTGAACCACTTGGGCATTGAATAGATACTTGACACAGATACTACAGGTATTGTTACTCAGAACAGAGAAATACATTCATCATGGAGGATAATGACTGTAAGATTTGCCCTGAGTATAGAAAGAACTTATGCATCCAGTATATGTATGTGCATAGGGCCAAAACAAGGTATTTTGATGCCCTAGGAAGATGAATTCAATGGCGCACCCCCTCCCCACCGACCCTCAGACCAAGTTCAATAATACATAATATCCGTTCTCTTATTCCATTCTCCATTTCTATTTAGCTATGCTTTTGCACTGATCACAGATATGGTTATGATTAAGAACACTTTTGTTCGAAACACGTAATCCATCACTCACTATTTTAAAAGCATGTTTTTAGAGGCATTGTAATAAAATGAAGTTTTTAACATCCACTCAATAACCTGATTTTGGATGTTTGTTGCTGGATATTTTTTGTTTGATTACCACAGCCGCTTTTTCCGAGCACCATCCTGGAGTCCACACCCAAAGCCAGAGAAATTCATCTAATGGTGAGCTGAATAACTTTTTTTTTTATATTCACATTTTCAGTATTTTTTTTAATGTGCGCCCCCTCAGGTAGGCAGCAGGTAGTATACTGGGTGGGTGCCTACCTGCTGTCACCGGACGATTATGTGCACACTAAATTTTATTGCCAGCATTTGTAACTGGTGATGCAATATGAGGAAGAGTAAACATGTCCTTTGTACATAGTAGCCAAACACCTGTGTCGTGGTTATTTTTGAATATTTTTCTTGGAAACCTTAACATGATGTGTTACTCAGCTCATTGCTAAGTCATTGCTGTTAGGTAACAGAGATACTATAGCATTAATTTTATATAGTTTTTTTTTATATAAATCTCAAATGAAGTCCTTGGAAACTGAAATGAATGTAACAATGATTATTATAACACAAAATGTTTATATTAAGAATAATGCATAATTTTAAAAGCAATTGAAACTAAAACAAAATCTTGAAGTTCAATAGAAATAAAAGAAAATTAGTTTCATGGATTATTAACCCATAAACACAAAACAATGTACATGTACACTACCGTTCAAAAGTTTAGGGTCGCCCAGACAATTTTGTGTTTTCCATGAAAACTCATACTTTTATTAATCAAATGAGTTGCCAAGTGAATTGAAAATCTAGTCCAGACATTGACAAGTTTCGAAAAATAGATTTTTATTTGAAATAATAATTTTCTCCTTCAATCTTTGCTTTCGTCAAAGAATGCTCCCTTTTCAGCAATTACAGCATTGCAGACCTTTGGCATTCTAGCAATTAATTTGCTGAGGTAATCAAGAGAAATTTCACCCCATGCTTCCAGAAGCCCCCTCCCACAAGTTGGTTTCACTTTTTGGGTATCATATTGTCAAGCGGCTCCCACAACAGCTCAATGGGTTGAGATCTGGTGACTGTGCTGGCCACTCCATTACAGATAGAATACCAGCTGCCTGCTTCTTCCCTAAATAGTTCTTGCATAATTTGGAGGTGTGCTTTGGGTCATTGTCCTGTTGTAGGATGAAATTGGCTCCAATCAAGCGCTGTCCACAGGGTATGGCATGGCATTGAAAAATGGAGTGATAGCCTTCCTTATTCAAAATTCCTTTTACTTTGTACAAATCTCCTACTCTACCAGCACCAAAGCAACCCCAGACCATCACATTACCTCCACCATGCTTGGCAGATGGCGTCAGGCACTCTTCCACCATCTTGTCAGTTGTTCTACGTCTCACAAATGTTCTTCTGTGTGATCCAAATACCTCAAACTTGGATTCGTCTGTCCATAACACTTTTTTCCAATCTTCCTCTGTCCAATTTCGGTGTTCTTTTGCCCATATTAATCTTTTCCTTTTATTAGCCAGTCTCACATATGGATTTTTCTTTGCCACTCTGCCCTGAAGGCCAGCATCCCGGAGTCGCCTCTTCACTCTAGATGTTGACACTGGCGTTTTGCGTTTACTATTTAATGAAACTGCCAGTTGAGGACCTGTAAGGTGTCGATTTCTCAAACTACAGACTCTAATGTACTTGTCTTGTTGCTCAGTTGTGCAGTGGGGCCTCCTACTTCTCGTTCTACTCTGGTTAGAGCCTGTTTGTGCTCTCCTCTGAAGGGAGTAGTTCACACCGTTGTAGGAAATCTTTAGTTTCTTGGCAATTTCTCGCATGGATTAGCCTTCAATTCTGAGAACAAGAATAGACTGTTGAGTTTTACATGAAACCTCTTTTTTTCTGGCCATTTTGAGAGTTTAATGGAACCAACAAATGTAATGATCCAGATTCTCAAGTAGCTCAAAGAAAGGTCATATTTATAGGTTCTCTAATCAGCCAAACTGTTTTCAGCTGTGCTAATGGATCGCCCCCAAGGGGCTGTGGGGTACTCGGTACCGGGTCCTTCGGTTCACGGGGGGATGGCTTACCCAGTTTGTGGTCCTGGGACATCCGTGGCCCTGGGACGTCCGTGTTAAAGGGAAAGGTCTTTAAAGGGGAAATGTTCGTGACGCCACTTATGGTATTCGGTCAGGGTGACTGACGAGGGCCAACAGCCTGAAACACCGTGTCTGCGAATTGAGATACTGATTTGGCTTTTATCCTAAGTCATATTGCACGACTCGTTAAAGGGTTGATTGTGACTTGTAGGATCACTACTTCCAACAGGTGGTGCTATAGAGTTTACGTCCTCTTTTTCTCAGAAGAGGCAATTTGAATATTTAATTTCCCAGAGGAGCATTGCACGGCGAATAAGCCTCCTTACCTTGACAAGCCAGCTGGTATGTCACTCTCCATAAGGAGAAACGCTACCCCTTAGACCCCAGTCCAGAGCCTCTCACCTAGCCAAATCATTTCTCATGCTTCGTACTGACGAGGGCCAACAGCCCGAAACACCGTGTCTGCGAATTGAGATACTGATTTGGCTTTTATCCTAAGTCATATTGCACGACTCGTTAAAGGGTTGATTGTGACTTGTAGGATCGCTACTTCCAACAGGTAGCGCTATAGAGTTTAAGTCCTCTTTTTCTCAGAGGAGGCAATTTGAATATTTACCTTACAGTGAACACCATGCATGAACTGCGCAATTGACATTTCCCCAGAGTGGCTCAATGATATTGAGGTCAGGAGACTGAGTTGGCCACTCTAGAACCTTCAATTTGTTCTGCTATAGCCAAGGTTGACTTAGCCTTGTGCTTTGGATCGTTGTCATGTTGGAATGTCAAAGTACATCTAATGCGCAGCTTCCAGGCTGGTGAGTGTAAATTTGACACTAGTATTTGCTGATAATGTGCTGCATTCATCTTTTCTTCAACTTTGACCAAGTTTCCTGTGCCTTTGTAGCTCACACATCCTCAAAATGTCAGCGATCCACCTCCGTGCTTTACAGTAGGAATGGTGTTCCTTTCATCATAGGCCTTGTTGACCTCTCTGTTATGATCCTAGTGGCTTAGGATCACAAATCTAACCAGCTAAGTAGAAAATAATAGGACGAGCTCTGGGGATGTGGTAACTGGACTAACCGCAAACCTGATCCTAACCGCACACACTATAGGCAGCCGTGGAACGTTTCCTGAAATCCTAGATGTCTCTTCACGGCCTGAGAAACTGACTACCCCTAAAGAGAAAGTAAAGACCTCACTTGCCTCAGAGAAATCCCCCAGAGATATAGATGCCCCCCACAAATAATAACGGTGAGTTAAGAGGAAAAGACAAACGCAGAGATGAAACAGGTTAAGCAAATGAGGCCCGCTAACGCTAGATAGCAGAAAATAGCAAGGGATCTGTGCGGTCAGTAAAAAACCCTATGCAAAAATATCCACGCAGAGAATGCGAGAACCCCCACACCAACTAACGATGTGGGGGGAGCAACTCAGCACCCCAGAGCACCAGCAAGCAGGGAAATCACATATTAGCAAGCTGGACAAAAACTCATCATATACTAGGAAACATCTTGAACACAGATGAGCAAAAATAAGCAAACAGAACTTAGCTTCTCTTGAAGAGACTGATAACGGATGTAGACAGGAGCAATCAGAATAGCACTGAATACAACGGCAAAAGGCAAGGAATGAAGGACCAGGTGGATTAAATAGGAAACCTAACTAGCAGATGACGAGACAGCTGATCCTGCCAGAAACCTGCAAAATAACAAAAAGAGCCACCAGGAGGAGCCCAAAGAGAGAACTCACACAGTACCACTCATGACCACAGGAGGGAGCCCAGAAACAGAGTTCACAACAGTACCCCCCCCTTGAGGAGGGGTCACCGAACCCTCACCAGAACCCCTAGGGCGATCAGGGTGAGCCACATGGAAGGCACGAACCAAATCGGCCGCATGAACATCAGAGGCGACAACCCAGGAATTATCCTCCTGACCATAGCCCTTCCACTTAACCAAATACTGAAGCCTCCGTCTAGAAATACGAGAATCCAAGATCTTCTCCACCACGTATTCCAATTCTCCCTCAACCAGCACAGGAGCAGGAGGCTCAACAGAAGGAACCACAGGCACCACATACCTCCGCAACAAAGACCTATGGAACACATTATGGATGTTAAACGATGCCGGGAGGTCCAAGCGAAATGACACAGGGTTGAGGATTTCCAAAATTTTATAAGGACCGATAAAACGAGGTTTAAACTTAGGAGAAGAAACCTTCATAGGAACATAACAAGAAGACAACCACACCAAATCCCCCACACGAAGTCGGGGACCCACACAGCGACGACGGTTAGCAAAGCGCTGAGCCTTCTCTTGTGACAACATCAAATTGTCCACCACATGGTTCCAAATCTGCTGCAACCTATCCACCACAGAATCCACCCCAGGACAGTCAGAAGACTCAACCTGACCCGAGGAAAAACGAGGATGAAAACCAGAATTACAAAAAAAAGGTGAAACCAAAGTAGCCGAACTAGCCCGATTATTAAGGGCAAACTCGGCCAATGGCAAAAAAGCCACCCAATCATCCTGGTCAGCAGAAACAAAACATCTCAAATAAGTTTCCAAGGTCTGGTTAGTTCGCTCGGTTTGGCCATTCGTCTGAGGATGGAAGGCCGACGAAAAAGACAAATCAATGCCCATCTTAGCACAAAAGGACCGCCAAAATCTGGACACAAACTGGGATCCTCTGTCAGACACAATGTTTTCAGGGATGCCGTGCAGACGAACCACATTCTAAATAAAATCACGGTCAAATTCCAGTATCCCTTGCCATTGTTGTCTGATCTGTTTGCTCGGATTAGGGGGTCTAGTTGGTTCACCAAGATAGATCTTCGCGGTGCGTATAATCTTGTGCGTATAAAACAGGGCAATGAATGGAAAACAGCATTTAATACGCCCGAAGGCCATTTTGAGTACTTGGTGATGCCTTTTGGACTTTCTAATGCCCCTTCTGTGTTTCAGTCCTTCATGCACGATATCTTCCGAGAATATCTGGATAAATTTATGATTGTGTATCTGGGTGATATTTTGGTCTTTTCAGATGATTGGGAATCCCATGTGAAGCAGGTCTGGATGGTATTTCAGGTCCTGCATGCCAATGCCTTGTTTGTGAAGGGACATATTCGCCCCTCCTCATCCCCTCTTGGTGCGGGATTCTTTTTTGTGGCCAAGAAGGATGGTTCGTTGAGACCCTGTATAGATTATCGTCTTACTGTTGTGAACTCTGTTTCTGGGCTCCCTCCTGTGGTCATGAGTGGTACTGTGTGAGTTCTCTCTTTGGGCTCCTCCTGGTGGCTCTTTTTGTTATTTTGCAGGTTTCTGGCAGGATCAGCTGTCTCGTCATCTGCTAGTTAGGTTTCCTATTTAATCCACCTGGTCCTTCATTCCTTGCCTGTTGCCGTTGTATTCAGTGCTATTCTGATTGCTCCTGTCTACATCTGTTATCAGTCTCTCCAAGAGAAGCTAAGTTCTGTTTGCTTATTTTTGCTCATCTGTGTTCAAGATGTTTCCTAGTATATGATGAGTTTTTGTCCAGCTTGCTAATATGTGATTTCCCTGCTTGCTGGTGCTCTGGGGTGCTGAGTTGCTCCCCCCACATCGTTAGTTGGTGTGGGGGTTCTCGCATTCTCTGCGTGGATATTTTTGCATAGGGTTTTTTACTGACCGCACAGATCCCTTGCTATTTTCTGCTATCTAGCGTTAGCGGGCCTCATTTGCTTAACCTGTTTCATCTCTGCGTTTGTCTTTTCCTCTTAACTCACCGTTATTATTTGTGGGGGGCATCTATATCTCTGGGGGATTTCTCTGAGGCAAGTGAGGTCTTTACTTTCTCTTTAGGGGTAGTCAGTTTCTCAGGCCGTGAAGAGACGTCTAGGATTTCAGGAAACGTTCCACGGCTGCCTATAGTGTGTGCGGTTAGGATCAGGTTTGCGGTTAGTCCAGTTACCACATCCCCAGAGCTCGTCCTATTATTTTCTACTTAGCTGGTTAGATTTGTGATCCTAAGCCACTAGGATCATAACACTCTCTCCAAATGTAATGTTTATGGTTGTGTTCAAAAAGTTCAATTTTGGTCTCATCACTCCAAATTACCTTGTTCCAGAAGTTTTGAGGCTTGTCTCTGTGCTATTTTGCGTATTGTAGGTGAGATAATTTGTGGCATTTGCGCAGTTATGACTTTCTTCTGGCGATTCGACCATGCAGCCCATTTTTCTTCAAGTTCCTCCTTATTGTGCATCTTTAAACAGCCACACCGCTAGTTTTCAGAGAGTCCTGTATTACAGATGATTTCATTTGTGGGTTTTTCTTTGCATCCCAAACAATTTTCCTGGCAGGTGTGGATGACATTTTTGTTGGTCTACCTGACTGTGGTTTGATTTTACACATCCCCTGATTTTCCATTTGTTATTCACAGTTTGAACATTGCTGACTGACATTATCAATTCCATGGATATATTTTTGTATCCCTTTCCTGTTTTATACAGTTCAACCTTTTCCCGCAGATCCTTTGCCAATTCTTTAGCTTTCTCCATGATTCACAATCCAGAAACATCAGTGGCTGAATGAAAGATGCAAGAGTCTGTCTGGATCCCAGAAACTCACTCAGCTTTTATGCACACGCACTGATTACAAGCAAACAGGTCACAGGTGAGGATGTTACCTTTAGTAGCCATTCAAACCCATTTGTGTCAACATCTGTGCATATTATCAGGCCAAAATCACCAGGGTATGTAAACTTTTGATAAGGGTCATTTGGAAGTCTTGGGTTGTTATTATGATTTAACCCCTTGTAGGCCAGTTACAGATAAGGGTGGGAGTGGTATAGTCTTGGGGTAGTCTGATTCCTGTCTGTGAAGCTGGCACTTGGGGTCCCTCAGGCTGCATAACTTGAATTGTGTGAGTTGTGGCTGTTGTGGCCCATATAGTGTTGGGGGAGAAAATTCTGTCATTCTTTGCACAAGTGATAAGGAAAAGTTGGTTGATTGGGGGTGGATGATGCTGTAGTGTCTCTGCTACATATAGTACATTCATTATTGGACAATGATGGAACTGCAGTGCACGCCATGTTTTTTGACTTCTCAAGTGCTTTCAATACCTTACAGCCGCTGCTACTATGTAATAAGCTGACTGATATGGTGGTAGATGAGGTTATGGTTAACTGGATAAGTGACTACCTGACAGACAGACCGGAGTTTGTAAGGATGGGGGAGGTGGTATCTGGCAGTGTACGGAGCAGTGTTGGAGCCCCTCAGGGTACAGTGCTGTCGCCCTTCCTCTTCACATTGTATACAGCTGACTTTCAGTATAAATCAGGTTTTTGCCACCTCCAAAAATTCTCAGATGACTCAGTGATTGTAGGGGGCATTGTGGGGGGCTGGGGGGAGGAGGAATATAGAAGGGTGGTTTCTGACTTTGTGGATTGGTGCCAGACTAACTGTTTAGAACTAAATGTAAAGAAAACCAAGGAGTTGATGGTGAGTTATAGAAGGAAAAAGGAGGATTACTTACTGATCAATATTGCTGGCCAGGAGGTTGAGATTGTTGAGAGCTACAAATATTTGGGGTTCACCTTGACAGTATACTCAATTGGAGTTGTCATACAGAAAGGTTTACAAGAGTGGAATGAGCAGACTGTACTTTCTTCGGAAGCTCAGGTCATTCAATGTGTGCAGTAAAATGCTGGAAATGTGTCATGTCGGACGCTGTTCATACCAGGGCGTTCGACAGACAGCGGTAATTCCGCTTTTGTCCACTATGTGCTCAGTGGCGTCGACTAGATTTTATCTAGCTGGTCCGGGGTTAATTTAGCTGGTGCTCGGATTGGAAGCTGGGCCACGCCCATTGCCTTTAAATAGTTCTCCTGAACATTGGGCGTCGCGGATTATAGCTTCAGTCTAGTGCTTGGTTATCTCGGTCTGGAGTGGTGAGCTAGTAGTTGGAGTATCGTTGCTGGTGGTGTATTTCCCTTTGTCTTATTTACTCCTTCCTATATTTGTATTTATTTTGCCCTGCGCATTTATAGTGTATTCTTGAGTGACTGCGGCATGGTGAATATTTTCCGTTATCCTTGTCTGTGCCAACTGTGGGTATTGGTGTATGATCTTTTCACTGGGTGGTGGGCGGTGGTTTCAGCCTAGGGTTGAAACAGGAGACAGGGCGAGGGTCGAGACCTAGACATGCACACCATCAGTGTAAACTCTAGGTAGAGGGTCAGTCAGGATTTCCCTAGTCTGAGGAAAATTGCAGGGGCCCGGGTTATTAGCTCTTGCCCACCTAGTCTTCCCGTGACAAAATGCTCAACCAGTCAGTTGTGACAAGCACTGTTTTTTTTTGCTATCATATGCTGGGGCAGTAGTGTGCGAGTATCTGACGCTAATAAGCTCAACAATCTTATCAAGAAGGCAAGTGCGGCTGTTGGCCTCCATCTGGACTCTTTTGAGGAGGTATTGGAGGAGAGGATTCAGAAGAAGTGTAGGGCTATAATGATCAATAATACACACCCACTATACGAGCTGTTCTTGAAGCAGAAGAGCACATGACATTGGTATTGTTCGATAGCTCAGTCGGATTCTCTTAACTTTAGACCCCCTCCCCAAATTCCCGAATAGACCCCAACCCAAAAAAGATTCAAAACTTGGATAATAATTGGCCACAGTGGCCTTTATTATAAACATACAAAACATAACGGTGAAGTAACGTGGGGGGGTCCTTGAAGCTCCAAACTGGTGGTAAACCATAATATACCGTATTTTTCGGACTATAAGATGCACTTTTTTTCCTCCAAATTTGGGAGGAAAGTGTGGGTGCGTCTTATAGTCCGGATATAGCATGTGGGGAGGGGGGCAGCAGCGAGTGGGATCGCACTGTTATCCCACTTCAGGATGTCCCCGCTACCCGGAATCAGTTGCTCGGGAAAGCACATGGCCCCGCTGATTAAGTGCAGTGAATATTTATTAGCTGCTCCCTGCCCACCGATCAGCTGAGCGGTGAGCCGGGAGCAGCAAATGAATACTGCACTTAAGCAGCGACACACAGTTTCCCCAGCACTGATTCCGGGGAGAATCTGTGTGTCCTGGGGAGGAGGAGGCAGCAGCGGGGGCCAGAGGAGAGAGGAGAGAGGAGATCGCTGCCTACCTGCCTGCCATGCCTGGACGCCGAGTGTTGTGCACAATCAGAACCTGTGATGATGTCAGGAGTGGGCGGGCTGGAGAATCACATGGCAGCTCAGAACCCTCCCTCTTCTGACATCATCATAGGTCCTTCAGACTCCCACCTAGAATCTGCAGCTTCCTCTTATGTCCTGCGCTGTGGAAAGGCACCAACAACAGGGAGGGCTCTGTGTGTGTGCAGCCATGGGATGCTCCAGCTTTTACCTCACCACAGTGTGGCTGGCTGCCACAATTAAGAGGTCAGTCTTTCCAAAACACTATAAAGCACTCTGCCACTCCTTTGGTGAACTATAACTCCCAGCATGTACTAGGATCTACAGGACATGCTGGGAGTTATAGTTCTCCCATGGGATTTTAAAGCAGCACTCCAGTGTTATTTTGCAGTGCTGGAGTGGTGCTTTCACTATAAGCCCTGTGCCCCCATTCTTAGGGCTCATTTCCACATGCGAGGCACACGTCCGTATCTCGCATGTGGAAACCAAGCTGTGGAGCCGGCACTCAGGAGCGGAGTGTGCGGCCGCATAGGAACACATGGAGCTGCACAGCTCCGCTCCAAAGTGCTGGCGCCAGAGCTTGGTTTCCACATGCGAGATACGGACATGTGCCTCGCATGTGGAAATGAGCCCTTATACTCACCCTCCAGCATCTTCATATGGTACTTCACAGACACCACACTGGTCCCGCAGCTTCCAACATAATAACACACTATTATATATAATAACACCACATATAATAGTATGTTATTTATGTTATTAAATATTTTACCACATTTTTTTTGCTTCAAATATTTTTTTCCCTATTTT
Organism: Ranitomeya variabilis; assembly: GCF_051348905.1. Lineage (NCBI taxonomy): Eukaryota > Metazoa > Chordata > Amphibia > Anura > Dendrobatidae > Ranitomeya > Ranitomeya variabilis. The sequence continues at coordinate 659,016,451 of NC_135234.1, forward strand.
CCACCTCTAAAACCTGGGTGCGTCTTATAGTCCGGTGCGTCCTATAGTCCAAAAAATACGGTATATAGTGGACAGAAACCAGACGATAACTTACTCCCAGCTGCTACCACCTGGCTCGGGAGCACCAAAACACCCCGAAGGGTTAACATTGTCCACTTAACACCTGGGAATCTGGCCCACCGTTGCCAAGATTCCCCCAAACCACCAGACCCGAAACCAAACTTTACACCAACTGAAGAATCCGTATCCTGACGGATCCCCCAGGCCAATTTAGTACCAACTCCAAGGACCCCTCCCACCGCCACAACGAGGGGTACTTGAACACCTCAAGTACCCAAGGCCCCCCCAAACTTGACCGCTATGGCCCTTTCAATACCGCTCTGCAATCCGAGAGCCCACAAATCTGTGCCCACCACATTTAAATGAACACCGTCTCTCAGGAGAAATTCATCTCCCCCCTTTTCCAATTCAAAATGACGGATAAACAGGCCTCCGTTCCTGACGACAAAGCTAGATACCATCTGATTCACCTTAATTTTGGCCTTGTCAATCCTAACCACAGATCTCGTGTGTCGCCAGCACCTCCTCAGGACGATATCCGACCACACCACTAGCACATCACGGAAAGACACCCATAATCTCAGCAGATCATGTTAAATATCACGTATCAATTCACGGCAGGGGCGAACCCCCAAATCGTTGCCCCCCACGTGAAAAACTAAAATGTCAGGAGATCTATCCAGCCTAATACCATTGTGTACCTCCTGCATAACCCCGCTCCAACACAAACCCCTAAAACCCAACCACCTGACCATGGCCACGTCCTTCGAAAAACTGAGTTGACGTCCGTCCCGCCGAACATCCGCTCGCCTCGCGCCCCAATACACGAAAGAGTGACTGACGATCCAAACCAACAGAGGACTTTGACCTAGAAAATGTAAACAAATTAGAGTCCATACAAATGACACAACCAACATGGGCGTACAAAAAAAAAAAAAACCCAGTCCAACCACTTTCTCTTCAGGTAACCGACACTCCCAGTTAACGGAATCAATAACAATGCCCAGAAACTAAAGACTTGTGCAAGGCCCCTCCGTTTTCTCTGGCGCCAGCGGAACACCAAAGCGTTCCGCTACCCATATCCCTGTCCTCAAGACCATGTCACAACAACCGGACTGGCCCGGCCCAATGCACAAAAAGTCATCCAAATAGTGAATGACCGAATTCAAACCCGACACCTCCCAAACGACCCACTCAAGAAACAAACTAAAAGCCTCGAAGTATGCGCAAGACAGCGAGCAACCCATCGGCAAACATCTATCCACGTAAAACCCGCCATTCCAATAACAGCCCTACAGCCTCACACTGTCCGGATGAACAGGCAATAAACGAAAAGCTGACTCAATATCGATCTTGGCCAACAGCGCGCCCTTCCCACATTTACGCACCCAACGTGCAGCCTCGTCAAAGGACGTATAAACCACAGAGCAAAGCTCCGGGTCTATCCCGTCGTTCACGGACCTCCCCTTAGGGTAAGACAGATGCTGAATCAGCCGGAACTTGTTCGGTTCCTTCTTCGGAACCACACCCAACGGTGAAACTACTAAATTCTCTAGCGGCGGAATGGGAAAAGGTCCGGACATTCGCCCCAACGAAACCTCCTTATGCAATTTATCCGAGACCACCGCCGCGTGCAACTCAGCCGACCTCAAGTTCTTCAAAACCTGAGGGATACCAAAAGGAGGAGCAGGTATACGAAAACCGTCCCTAAAACCCAACAACAACAACAACTCCATCTTTTCCCTATCCGGGAACCTATTTAGATAGGGGACCATCGCGTCCAGCCTCACTGGCGTCACCCCCTTTTGAATTGCCCTCTGGCTTTCCTTTTTTCTTGAAGCACTTGGCGGCGCCATGGGAAGAACCGCTGCAGTGCGAGCACGCGTGTTTAAATTTTCAGGTAGCTCCGAATTTGCACTGGCCGTCATTAAACTGCCAGCAAAACCCGTGGTTCTGACCTCCCGATTGTCCGGACTGACCCCCTGAACCCGAGGAACTTCCTTGCGATGCGGAGTGGCCAGCAGTTCCGGCCCCGCCTTGAAAGGAATGGCCAAATTTCGTCGGCGCCATAACCCACAAACCGATGTCCTTCAGACAAACCAATGTCCTTCTGATCCCATCTAATTGACGGACGAACCGCCTTCCTCTGTCTAAACTGCTCGTCATACCGGAGCCACGCCCTGTGTGCCTCGCCTATCGAATCCATATAACAAAACAGTGCAGAACAGTTTTCAGGTGCCCTCTTGCCAACCACGCTCGCCAAAATCGCAAATGCTTGCAACCAATTCATGAATGTCTGAGGAATAAGACGCCATCTCCGCTTTTCCTCATCCTCCTTCTTATTGTCCTCCTTCCTGCTCTTATCTAAATTAAATTTCTCCAAAGGAAGGAGCGAGAAGATCTCCACGTATTCATCCTTCCAAAACTTCTCCCTCACTTCCTTTTTTAAATGAGCCCCCAGCGGCCCCTCAAAACAAACATACACTTCGCCCCGCGCTTTATCGTCCAAACGAATTCTGCCTTCCTTCTCTTTCTCAGTCTGTACTGACACAGAAACGGGCTCCGACAGCCTACTTGGCGCCGCCGAACCCCCTCCAGACCCACCTAGACCTAACTCCGTGGCACCCACCCACGCCGCCAGCGGTGGCTGCACCGTTCTAACGCCTTCCAACCGTGAAAGCAACTCGCAGACGCTACACAACAACTCCCCTACTCCTTCACTCCCCAAATCCGACCGAACCCGCTGATGCTCTCCCGCAAACACGGCCCCACCCCTTTGACTAACCCCAACTACTGGGGAAAATGATAAAAATGGCGACAAAACAGACATAGAATTGTCCTCACCAAGCTGCAGGGGAGCTGGAGTCCCCCCAGCCGCAGTCGTCCCGCTCGTCCAGCCGACACCTTCTCCCGATCCGCTCTGTGGCCCCGCCCGGATCCTGGCCTGTCGCCGGTGGTCCTGATGCAGCCCTGAATGGAGATACCCCGGGCCCACTGCTGGAAACAGCGCCAACCGGCCCTCTGTTGCGACTCCCCCTGGATCCAGCCGACTATGTGGGGGAAGGTCCAGTGTTCCTGGTCGGGCACAGCAACTCCGCAAGTCCAGCGGCGCTGCCGCCGCAGAAGCTCTCCCACGTTGTCTGGGACGAACCGATGAAGCAGGCCGCCGGGCAGCGCCATTACCGCGGCGCCCTGCCGTGACGTCAGAGGAAGTGACGGAGGATCTGGCGCGTGAAGGCCCCGCCCCTCGGAGCGAGGGAGGAGAAGGCCTAGTCACCGCTGCAGGCCCCAGCGCGGCAGGTCGATTCCTCCCGGACCAGGCCCTGCTTGGACGCTTGCTGGCAGGCGCTCGGTCCGGAGGGTCCCTGGAGGGGCTTTGTTGCCGCCGCTGAGGCTGAGGCATGTCGGGGGACAGTCTCTCTGGGGGCCGGACCCGCCGGGAGCGGTGCTCACCTGCAGCCACCGACGGGACATCCCCGCTGCCTCCGCCCAGGATGCCGGTCACCTGGGCCTCCAGCCAGCCGGGAGGCTGATTCACAGCAGTACCTACTGCTATGGGGATGCATAATAATTTCTTAAGGGTGGTAAACAACAATGACTGATTGCTGGTGTGCTAAACAATTAACAGTGACTTATATACCAGAACTACCCATATTTATTTGTTATGTAATGTTGGTATACTTGTGCAAGATTTGTGCAAGATATTTTATGTACTGCTGTTTGTATTGCTGCTGTAGTACCGGTGTAACAGGCCAGATTAACCCCCCCGCCCAGAATATACCCGGGGTTAAAGTGGCCTAGGCCAGATTATACCCCGGGTATATTCTGGCCTAGCCCAAACTATACCCCGGGGTATAAATTGGACTAGTCCAGTTTATACCCCTCTGGGCCAGATTATACCATGGGTATATTCTGGTATAGCCCAAACTCTTCCCCGGGGTATAAATTGGACTAGTCCAGTTTATACCCCTCTGGGCCAGATTATACCCTGGGTATATTCTGGCCTAGCCCAAACTCTTCCCCGGGGTACAAATTGGACTAGTCCAGATTATACCCCTCCAGGTCAGAATATACCCCAGCTGCTGTAGATCAGATTTTTCAGCCTTTTGAGAACCATTGAGTGATATAATCAATAACGGAGCCCCAGGCAGCAAACGGGGCCCCAGGCTGCGCACAGGGCCCAAGGCAGCGCACAAGGCTCCAGGCAGCGCACAGGGCCCCAGGCAGCACACAGGCGCCCCAGGCAGCACACAGGGGCTCCAGGAAGCGCATAGTGCCCCAGGCAGTGCACGGGGCCCCAGGCAGCGCACAGGGCCCTAGGCAGCCCACAGGGGCCCCAGGCAGCTCACAGGGCCCGAGGCAGCCCACAGGGGCCCCAGGCAGCTCAAAGGGCCCTAGGCAGCCCACAGGGCTCCAGGCAGCGCACAGGGGCATCAGGCAGCACACGGGGCCCCTGGCAGAACACAGGGCCCCAGGCAGCACACAGGGCCCCAGGCAGCACACAGGGGCCCCAGGCAGCACACAGGGGCCCCAGGCAGTGCACGGCGCCCCAAACAGCGCACGGTGCCCCAGGCAGTGCACAGGACCCCAGGCAGCTCACAGGGGCCTCAGGCAGCGCACAGGGCAACAGGCAGCACAGAGGGGCACCAGGCAGCACAAAGGGGCCCCAGGAAGAGCACAGGGGCCCCAGGAAGTGCACGGGGCCCCAAACAGCATACGGGGCCCCAGGCAGCACACAGGGGCCCCAGGCAGCGCATGGAGCCCCAAACAGCGCACGGTGCCTCAGGCAGTGCACAGGACCCCAGGCAGCTCACAGGGGTCCCAGGCAGTGCACAGGGCAACAGGCAGCACAGAGGGGCCCCAGGCAGCACAAAGGGGCCCCAGGGAGAGCACAGGGGCCACAGAAAGTGCACGGGGCCCCAAAGAGCGCACGGGGCCCTAGGCAGTGCACAGGACCCCAGGCAGCCCACAGGGGCCCCAGGCAGCGCACAGGGCCACAGGCAGCACAGGGGCCCCAGGCAGCACACAGGGGCCCCAGGCAGCGCACGGAGCCCCAAACAGCACGCAGTGCCCCAGGCAGTGCACAGGACCCCAGGCAGCTCACAGGGGCCCCAGGCAGCACACAGGGCAAAAAGCAGCACAGAGGGGCCCCAGGCAGCACAGAAGGGCCCCAGAAAGAGCACAGGGGCCACAGGAAGTGCACGGGGCCCCAAACAGCGTATGGGGCCCCAGGCAGCGCACAGGACCCCAGGAAGCCCACAGGGGCCCCAGGCAGTGCACAGGGCCTCAGGCAGCACATGAGGTCCCAAGCAGCTCATGAGGCCCCAGGCAGCACATGGGGCCCCAGGCAGCACAGAGGGGCCCCAGGAAGAGCACATGGGCCCCAGGCAGCACACGGGGTCCCTGGCAGAACACAGGGCCCCAGGCAGCTCACAGGAGCCCCAGGCAGCCGAACGGACACCAGGCACCCCACAGGGGGTCCCAGATAGCGCACAGAGGGCAGAGACAGTGAGCAAGGGGGTAAGAGATAGCACGCAAGGGGGGGAAATAAACAGAGCGCATGTCCCCTGTGCGTTGTCTGGGTCCCCCTGTGCGCTATCTGGGACCCACTGTACGCTGTCTGGGACCCCCTTTGCGATGTCTGGGGCCCTGCTCTTGAGTATATCACTCAATCCTGTAAGGCTAGTTTAACATTTGTGTACAGCCGTGCGCATGCATACGCTCTCAGTGAAGCCTTGACCACTGCTGCGCCCCGCCGGTTAAGCTCCGCCCATGTTCTTTTGACGGTGCTGCAACCCGTGGCGAAGGCAACAAGTTGGATTTTCTTGCATTCACCGAATCGTCTAAACAACGCATGCGGATGCAAACGCAGACATCCGCAGGGCCTGTGTACCGAATGATAAAGATTGGGTACGCAGGCCGCATGCGGCCGCATGGGTGCCTGGGCGGAGCTTAACTAGCGGGCGCAGCAGTCGGCGGGGCTTAACTAAGAGCGCACACAGCCGTGCGCAAATGTGAAACTAGCCTAAGATGTTTAGGGCCCCTGTGCAATGTGCGATGTCTGGGGCCCCTGTGTGATGTCTGGGGCCTCGTTCTTGAGTACATCACTCAATGGTTTTCATAAATGTATGTAATAAAAATTTGATCTTTAATATGCTTTAATCTTTAACATACTCAAGAACGGGGCCACAGACATCACACAGGGGGTCCCAAACAGCACACATGGGATCCCAGACAGCGCACAGGGGGCAGACTGTTACTTTCCCCTCCCTTATGCACTGTCTCTGCCCCCCTGTGCACTGCCTGGGGCCCTGTGTGCTGCCTGGTTCCCCGTTCACTGTCTCTTCCCCCTCCCTTGTGCACTGTCTCTGCCACTCTGTGTGCTGCCTGGGGCCTCGTGTGCTGCCAGGGACCGATGTGTGCTGCCTGGTGCCCTGTGTGCTGCCTGGGGCCCCATTCACTGTCTCTGCCCCGTGTGCTGCCTGGGGCCCCAGGTGCTGCCTGGGGCCCCTGTGCGCTGCCTGGGGCCCTGTGTGCTGCCTGGTTCCCCGTTCACTGTCTCTTCCCCCTCCCTTGTGCACTGTCTCTGCCACTCTGTGTGCTGCCTGGGGCCTCGTGTGCTGCCAGGGACCGATGTGTGCTGCCTGGTGCCCTGTGTGCTGCCTGGGGCCCCATTCACTGTCTCTGCCCCGTGTGCTGCCTGGGGCCCCAGGTGCTGCCTGGGGCCCCTGTGCGCAGCCTGGGGCCCCTGTGCGCTCCCTGGAGCCCATGTGCTGCCTGAAGCCCTGTGCTCTGCCTGGGGCCCCATGTGCTGCCTGGGGCCCCGTGTGCTGCCTGGGGCCCTGTGCGCTGCCTGGGGCCCCTGTGTGCTGTCTGGACCCCCGTGCTCTGTCTGGCGCCTCGTGTGCTGCCTGGGGCCCTGTGTGTTGCCTGGGGCCCCGTGTGCTGCCTGGGGCCCTGTGTGCTGCATGGGGCCCTGTGTTCTGTCTGGGGCCCTGTGCACTGCCTGGGGCCCCTGTGCTCTGTCTGGGCCCCTGTGCTCTGCCTGGGGCCCCGTGTGCTGCCTGGGGCCCCTGTGTGCTGCCTGGGACCTCGTGTGTTGCATGGGTCCCTGTGTGCTGCCTGGGGCCCCTGTGGACTGTCGGGGCCCCCGTGCTCTGTCTGGGCCCCCGTGTTCTGTCTGGGCCCCCGTGCTCTGCCTGGGGCCCCGTGTGCTGCCTGGGGCCCTGTGCGCTGGCTGGGGTCCCTGTGCGCTGTCTTGGCCCCCGTGCTCTGTCTGGGCCCCCGTGTGCTGCCTGGGGCCCTGTGCACTGTCTGGGGCCCCTGTGTGCTGTCTGGGCCCCCGTGCTCTGCCTGGGGCCCGTGTGTTGCATGGGTCCCTGTGCGCTGCCTGGGGCCCCTGTGTGCTGCCGGGGGCCCTGTGCACTGCATAGGGCCCTGTGTTCTGTTTGGGGCCCTGTGCACTGCCTGGGGCCTGTACATTGCCTGGGGCCCTTGTGTGCTGCCTTGGGCCCCTTTGCACTGCCTGGAGCCCTGTGCGCTGCCTGGGACCTCGTGTGCTGCCTGGGGCCCTGTGCGCTGCATGGGGCCCTGTGTTCTGTCTGGGGCCCTGTGTTCTGTCTGGGGCCCTGTTCACTGCCTGGGGCCCTGTACATTGCCTGGGGCCCTTGTGCGCTGCCTTGGGCCCCTTTGCACTGCCTGGAGCCCTGTGCGCTACCTGGGGCCCCTGTTTGCTGCCTGGGACCACGTGCGCTGCCTAGAGCCCTGTGGACTTCCTGGGGCCCCTGTGTGCTGCCTGGGGCCCCATAGTTAAGAATTTCACTCAATGGTTCTCAAAAACCTGAAAAATCTGATCTACAGTAGCTGGGGTATATTCTGACCTGGAGGGGTATAAACTGGACTAGTCCAATTTGTACCCCGGGGTATAGTTTGGGCTAGGCCAGAATATACCCGGGGTATAATCTGGCCTAGGCCACTTTAACCCCGGGTATATTCTGGGTGGGGGGTTAATCTGGCCTGTTACACCGGGATCAATAAATTGTATCGTATCGTATAGTATCGTATACTCATTGCACATATGCACTTGCAGTTTTACTACTTCTGGTCTCACATAGATACACTATAGTGGGACTGAAAGAGCTTTGTATCACATTTGTTCTCATGGGACTATGACCCCACATTGTCTGTTAATATATAAAAGTATTTTTATGTACATTCTTAGAGCTATGATTACTCTCATTTTTTAGAGCTGGCTCTATAATGCTTTTTTTCTGTCAGATGTTCCCCACATTTTGAGGCACCTTTTTATTACTTTACTAGATGGTGGCCCGATTCTAACGCATCGGGTATTCTAGAATATGTATGCGTAGTGTATAGCACAGGCCGCATAGTGTATAGCACAGGCCACGTAGTATATTGCGCAGACCACGCAGTACATTGCGCAGACCACGCAGTACATTGCGCAGACCACGTAGTACATTGCGCAGCCCACATAGTACATTGCGCAGCCCACGTTGTATATTGCGCAGCCCACGTTGTACATTGCGCAGCCCACGTTGTACATTGCGCAGCCCACGTTGTACATTGCGCAGCCCACGTTGTACATTGCGCAGCCCACGTTGTATATTGCGCAGCCCACATAGTACATTGCGCAGCCCACGTTGTATATTGCGCAGCCCACGTTGTACATTGTGCAGCCCACGTTGTACATTGCGCAGCCCACGTTGTACATTGCGCAGCCCACGTTGTATATTGCACAGCCCACGTTGTACATTGCTCAGCCCACGTTGTACATTGCGCAGCCCACGTTGTACATTGCGCAGCCCACGTTGTATATTGCGCAGCCCACGTAGTATATTGCGCAGCCCACGTAGTATATTGCGCAACCCACGTTGTATATTGCGCAGCCTACTGTGTACATTGCGCAGCCCACGTTGTACATTGCGCAGCCCACTGTTGTGAATTCTGCTCTTGGGCTCCCACCGGTGGTTATAAGTGGTAGTGCTGCTGTCTTTGGATCTCAGCATTCATCAGGTGTGTCCACTTTTTGCAATTCGGACTGGGCTATTTAGTCTTGCTTGACCCTTTGGTTAGTGCCAGTTGTCCATTGTTTCCTGGAGGATTCACTTCCCTGCCTGGTCTCTCTTGCTTGCAGTTCATTTCAACAAAGATAAGTGCTGGCTTTGTTTTCTGCAGTCCACATGCTGTGGACCTGATCGTTCTAGTTATTTTCCATGTTTTGTCTTGTCCAGCTTGGTCTGTATAAGGATTTGTTTAGCCAAGCTGGTATCTTTGGAGATGCAGATATACCCTCCATGCCTTTAGTTAGATATGGAGTTTTTGTATTTTCTGTGGTGGATATTTTCTAGTGTTTTAATACTGACCGCATAGTACTCTGTCCTATCCTTTCTATTTAGCTAGAAGTGGCCTCCTTTGCTAAATTCTGATTTCAGTCTGCGTATGTTATTTCCCTCTCTTCTCACAGTCAATATTTGTGGGGGGCTGTCTATCCTTTGGGGGATTTTCTCTGAGGCAAGATAGTTTTCCCTTTTCTATCTCTAGGGGTAATTAGTCCTCCGGCTGTGTCGAGATGTCTAGGGAGTGATAGGTACATTCCACGGCTACTTCTAGTTGCGGTGTTAAGTTCAGGGTCTGCGGTCAGTACAGGTACCACCTTCTCCAGAGTAAGTCGCATGCCGCTCCTAGGCCACCAGTTCATAACAGCCCACGTTGTACATTGCGCAGCCCACGTAGTACATTGCGCAGCCCACGTTGCATATTGCGCAGCCCACCTAGTATTTTGCGCAGCCCACATTGTATATTGCGCAGCCCACGTTGTATATTGCGCAGCCCACGTTGTATATTGCGCAGCCCACGTTGTACATTGCGCAGCCCACGTTGTACATTGCGCAGCCCACATTGTACATTGCGCAGCCCATGAAGTACAATGCGCAGCCCACGTTGTATATTGCGCAGCCCACGTAGTATATTGCGCAGCCCATGTTGTATATTGCGCAGCCCACGTTGTATATTGCGCAGCCCACGCTGTACATTGCGCAGCCCACGTAGTATATTGCGCAGCCCACTTTGTATATTGCGCAGCCCACGTTGTATATTGCGCAGCCCACGTTGAATATTGCACAGCCCACGTTGTATTGTCACGTAGTATATTGCACAGCCACGTAGTATATAGCACAGCCCATGTAATATATTGCCCAGTCCATGTTGTATATTGCACAGCCCACGTTGTATATTGCACAGCCCACGTTGTATAGTCACGTAGTATATTGCCCAGCGACATAGTATATAGCACAGCCCATGTAGTATATTGCGCAGCCCACATAGTATATTGCACAGCCCACGTTGTATAGTCACGTAGTATATTGACCAGCCACATAGTATATAGCACAGCCAAGTAGTATATAGCCCAGCCCACGGAGTATATAGCACAGCCCATGTAGTATATTGTCCAGCCCATGTAGTATATTGCCCAGCCACGTAGTATATTGCACAGCCCATGTAGTATATTGCCCAGCCCACGCAGTATATAGCAATGTGGGCATCATATCCCTGTTAAAAAAAGAAATAAAATAAAAAATAGTTATATACACCTTCCGGCGAAGAGGTTACCGACGCTGCTCGTGCGCTCCGGTCCCAAGAGTGCATTACGGTCTCGCGAGATGATGACGTAGCGGTCTCGCGAGACTGCTACGTCATCATCTCGCAAAATCGCAGCATGGAGTGGTCACCGGAGCGTCGCGAGCAGGAAAGGCCTGTTGTCGATCCGGGGGCTGACAGACGGTGAGTATATAACGATTTTTTTTTTTTTTTAATTATTTTTAACATTAGATCGTTTTACTATTCATGCTGCATAGGCAGCATGAATAGTAAAAAGTTGGTAACACAGGGTTAATAGCAGCGGTAACGGACTGCACTACACCGCGGCATAACGCAGTCCGTTACCGCTGCTATTAACCCTGTGTGAGGGCTGACTGGAGGGGAGTACGGAGCGGGCACTGACTGCGGGGAGGAAGGAATGGTCATTTTTCCCGCCGGACTGTGGCCGACGCTGATTGGTCGTGGCTGTTTTGCCACGACCAATCAGCGACTTGAATTCCATGACAGACAGGCCGCGACCAATGAATATCCATGACAGACAGACAGACAGAAGGACAGACAGAAAGACGGAAGTGACCCTTAGACAATTATATAGTAGATGTATATTAATTTTTATTATTTTTCAAATAAAAAATGTATATTTTAATTGCTCTAATTTTCACGTGTGTCTCTACCATCACTAATGTGATATGTTGGTGTTGGCACAACTGATTTCATGCTAACTTGGTGACACCCATTATTGTTTCTCTGGACCTATCTTTCATGAAATTATATCTGCTCCTCCTTGGTCAGGCCTCATCTGAAAAATTGTGTCCAGTTCTGGGCAGTACATTTAAAAAAAAGACATTGAATAACTGGAGCAAGTTCTGGGAAGAGCTCCCAGGATGGTGAGTGGTCTGGAAACTATGACTGTTAAAGAATCTGGGAATGCTTGCAAATAAGAAGGCTAAGAGGAGACTTAATAGCCGTCTACAAATATCTGAAGGGATGTCACAGTGTAGAGGGATCATCCTTACTCTCATGTTCACATGGAAACATGAGACGCAATGGAATATAAGTGAAAGGGAGAAGATACAGATTAGATATTAGAAAGCTTTCTGACAACGAGGGTGATCAACGAGTGCAACAGACTGCTATAAGAGGTGGTGAGTTCTCGTTCAATGGAAGTCTTCAAACAGAGGCTGGACAGAGATCTGTCTGAGATGATTTAATAAATCCTGCATTAAGCAGGTGGTTGGACATGATGACCCTAGAGGTCCCTTCAAACTCTAACATTCTATGATTCCATGAATACACTCTGGAAAACACGTAGAGGAGGGCCTCAAAAAACACTTTGAAGAAGTGGAACTCCTGTAATGGTATAGCCTATGCACTAAGTGAAAGGTCTGAAAAAACATTTACCCCTGGGTAGTATATACGCAGTGGGGAAAATAAGTATTGATACACTGCCGATTTTCCAGTTTTCCCACTTACAAAGAATGGAGACGTCTGTAATTTTTATCGCAGGTACACTTCCACTGAGAGAGACAGAATCTAAAAATAAAAAACAGAAAATTACATTGTATAATTTTTATATAATTAAATTGCATTTCATTGCAGGAAATAAGTATTTGATCACCTACCAACCAGGAAGAATTTTGGCTCTCAGAGACCTGTTAGTGCTTCTTTAAGAAGACATCCACTATGCACGATTTGCCTGTATTAATTGCTCCTGTGGAGTAACTTCTGCGCAAGGAAAGCTTACTGTCACGGCCATTGGATGAGCTGCATGTTGCATGAGGGATACCGGGAGTTTGACAACTACTACTAGTGTTGTGCTTATTGTGCACAACCTACTCCAGTGAGAAAATTCATTTTATTTTATTTACTTTATTGTGCAGTGATTTTTATCAGCATTATTGCACTTAGGCAGTGCTTTCCCTTTTTTCCATCCTTCCCACTTTTCCTGCCTAGGATTCTTTCCCCACTGTATATATACAGGTGCTTCTCACAAAATTAGAATATCATCAAAAAGGTAATTTACAGTTGTGCTCAAAAGTTTACATACCCCGGCAGATTTTCTGCTTTCTTGGCCTTTTTCAGAGACTATGAATGATAACACCAAAACTTTTTCTCCACTCATGTGTGACGCCCGGGAGACCGAGGTACCCAGCACCAGATCAAAGAGGTCCGTCTCTTGAGGGGGATGTCACTAGTGGCTTGACCCGGTGCTGTGGCCTCAGGCGATGCACAGTGCAAGGGATATCATGAAGGAACAGACACTTACTTGATCAGCAGCAGGTCCTCTCAGCTGTGATGACCCCGATCCTGGATCGATGGCTATTTTCCAAATGAAAGACTGAGGCGCTGAAACGTTTTACCAGTTTACTTAAACAAAAAGGGATTTGCAACCAATACTGTCACCGGAGTCTGTATAAGAACTCTGAATTACTTTGACCCTGTCAGGATTTCCACCTCTTATTATGCGCAGTTTCTGTATGGCCCTGCTGCTGTATGTGAACTGGCTGCCGACCCAATCTGTCTCTTCTGTGCTCTGGTTCGACGGACAACCCGAGTCCTTTTTGTCAGCTTACCCCCTTTGGGAGTACCGCTGAACTCTGTGTCTGTTGCTGCGTCTTACCCTGGTGAAGCTGATATCACCTCACTTTCTTCCGGTTGCTGTATTATATATAACGAATATAGCCACGGATCCGGTATCCGTCTCTGCACCTATTCTGGGTAGAAATTATTGCTACCCGGTTCTCACAATGTCCTTTTTCTCTATTCCTCTTTTCATACTATGGGTATTACGGGCCTATAATCCGTCATAGGGCTGTTAGGAGTTCAGTTATACGACCTCTCACTTTCAGCTCCTCAACCCAACTGCCAGTCCTTTTCTCAGACCAGAATAGATCAAGGGGAGTCTCTGGAGCTCCCCCTTCTGGCCGGAGATGGTAGTGCAGTCTTGCTATTTTAATATTTGTATTTAGTGTCAATAACTATTTTTGTGGCAAATACCCCTAGGGGCGCCACATTCCCCCTTAGTTAAGAACAGTACTCCGGGACTGTGGGACGATAACATTTTGAAATAACAATTGATATGTACAGAGTCTTAAAAATGAAAAGTTACAAAAACCACTCAAAGAAACACAAAAAATGGAATTCTGTAAAAAGTCACTTCAAATAGCGTCCATTAATACAGTTTTATCCTTGAAGGTACTAGGAAGCAAAGTTCACAAAGCAGTCTTTCCAGAGCTTTGATTTAGTGTTTCCAGGCTGATAAAAGTTCAAGAATATGCAAGAAGTTCATACAGGTAAGTCTCTGTAGGTACTGGGCTTGAACGTTACAGAACGATAACAATGACTATAGTCTTATAGTTGGTAATCCGCATACCTGGCCGGTAATTGACCCTGGGTACTACGCTGGGATCTACGTAATAGCGGTGTCTCTTTATGTGGTGTACTACTGTCTACTGCGGATATAGTATCTGCCCTCTCTGCTATAGATAATTCCACCACTATGGGGTTGGCAAGTCCACCGTGAATGGGATCACTCTGATCAGGAATCTGTTCTTCCTGACCTGGAACTTCTTGTAGTACGGGGTCAGCCTCTTCCTGTCTTGGGACTTCTAATATTGGGTTCGGTGTTGGATAAAAGGCCACCATGGGAACCACTACTGCACCATGGTATGTTAGTAGGGTTTTGGGAAAGTCTCCTATACAGGTGTGATACATTTCCTCCTCTTTTTCCTTTACTGGTTGAACCTGTATAGGTTGAATAACTTCTGATTCTGGCTGGACAACTTCTGGCTCTTTCAACGTTTCCGGACATAATTTAAGATTGTCTCTTGACACTAGTACAGATGTTAAACCTCCATTTTTGCTAATGAGACACATTTTAGGATTATCCATTCTTGTTGGTAAAACTGTGTAGGGTACGGCTTCCCATTGATTATCCAGTTTATTGGTTCGACGATTTCTCCTGAGTACTTGGTCACCCGGTCTTAATGGAGATGCTAGAGCATTCTGGTTGAAAGTTCGCTCTTGTCTTTCTCTGGTTTGCTGGAGGCTTCTTTCCACACTCTCTTGCACTTGGTGATACTGCTTTTGCCGTACGACATCCCAATTGGAGTCTTGAACTTCTGCGTCTGGTTTCAGAATTCCCATTTCTAGATCGATTGGCAATTGGCCGGGTCTTGCACGCATAAGATAAGCTGGGGTGCAGTTGGTAGAGCTCACCGGGACATGATTATACAGATCCACCAAGTCAGGCAATTTCTCTGGCCATTGATTCCTTTCCGTTTCAGGTAAAGTCTTTAGTAGGTCTATCACAATATGGTTCATCTTCTCACATAAGCCGTTTGTTTGCGGATGATAGGCCGTCGTCCGGATCTTTTTGCAACAATACATATTACTAGTGTTGAGCGATACCGTCCGATACTTGAAAGTATCGGTATCGGAAAGTATCGGCCGATACCGGCAAAGTATCGGATCCAATCCGATACCGATACCCGATACCAATACAAGTCAATGGGACTCAAGTATCGGACGGTATTCCTGATGGTTCCCAGGGTCTGAAGGAGAGGAAACTCTCCTTCAGGCCCTGGGAACCATATTAATGTGTAAAATAAAGAATTAAAATAAAAAATATCGCTATACTCACCTGTCCGACGCAGCCGGGACCTCAGCGAGGGAACCGGCAGCGTTGTTTGTTTAAAATTCGCGCTTTTACTTGGTTACGTGAAGTCCCGGCTTGTGATTGGTCAGGGCGGCCATGTTGCCGGGACGCGGACCAATCACAGCAAGCCGTGACGAAATTACGTCACGGCTTGCTGTGATTGGTCCGCGTCCCGGCAACATGGCCGCCATTAACCAATCACAAGCCGTGACGTCACGGGAGGCTGGACATGCGCGTATTTTGAAAAGCGCGCGTGTCCAGCCTCCAGTGACGTCCCGGCTTGTGATTGGTTAATGGCGGCCATGTTGCCGGGACGTCACTGGAGGCTGGACACGCGCGCTTTTCAAAATACGCGCATGTCCAGCCTCCCGTGACGTCCCGGCTTGTGATTGGTTAATGGCGGCCATGTTGCCGGGACGTCACTGGAGGCTGGACACGCGCGCTTTTCAAAATACGCGCATGTCCAGCCTCCCGTGACGTCCCGGCTTGTGATTGGTTAATGGCGGCCATGTTGCCGGGACATCACTGGAGGCTGGACACGCGCGCTTTTCAAAATACGCGCATGTCCAGCCTCCCGTGACGTCCCGGCTTGTGATTGGTTAATGGCGGCCATGTTGCCGGGACGTCACTGGAGGCTGGACACGCGCGCTTTTCAAAATACGCGCATGTCCAGCCTCCCGTGACGTCCCGGCTTGTGATTGGTTAATGGCGGCCATGTTGCCGGGACGTCACTGGAGGCTGGACACGCGCGCTTTTCAAAATACGCGCATGTCCAGCCTCCCGTGACGTCCCGGCTTGTGATTGGTTAATGGCGGCCATGTTGCCGGGACGTCACTGGAGGCTGGACACGCGCGCTTTTCAAAATACGCGCATGTCCAGCCTCCCGTGACGTCACGGCTTGTGATTGGTTAATGGCGGCCATGTTGCCGGGACGCGGACCAATCACAGCAAGCCGTGACGTAATTTCGTCACGGCTTGCTGTGATTGGTCCGCGTCCCGGCAACATGGCCGCCCTGACCAATCACAAGCCGGGACTTCACGTAACCAAGTAAAAGCGCGAAATTTAAACAAACAACGCTGCCGGTTCCCTCGCTGAGGTCCCGGCTGCGTCGGACAGGTGAGTATAGCGATATTTTTTATTTTAATTCTCTTTTTTACACATTATTACATTAATGTTGTTGTGATACCCGATACCCGATACCACAAAAGTATCGGATCTCGGTATCGGAAATTCCGATACAGCAAGTATCGGCCGATACCCGATACTTGCAGTATCGGAATGCTCAACACTACATATTACACAATTCTCTGAAGATCTCTGATTCAAAGGCTGTACCCTGGTCAGTGAGAACCTGTTCCGGATATCCATGGGGTCTACAAAAGTACGTTTGGAACGCTTTGGCTGCTGTTTTTGCAGTTAGATCTTTTACAGGTACTACTACCAAGAAGCGTGAATAATGGTCCACGATGGTTAAGGCATAGACGTAACCGGACCGGCTCGGTGTCAACTTCACGTGGGCCATGGCTACCAGTTCAAGTGGTTGTTTGGTGATTATGGGCTGCAGTGGTGCTCTTTGGCTCTTTTGATCGTTCCTTCTGAGGTTGCACGGGCCACAGTTTCTACACCACTGTTCGATTGATTTTCTCATCCCGACCCAATAAAATCTTTCTCTCAGAAGTACTTCTAGCTTTTTCCAACTAAAGTGACCAGCACCATTGTGGTAAGCCTCGAGGACCATCTTCACATCTTGTTTAGGCACGATAATCTGCCAAACCCATTCATGTGTTTTCGGATTGGTGTATCTTCTACAGAGTTTCCCTTGATACAGGAACATTTTGCCTCTCTCTTTCCAGAGTTGATGCGTCTCTTCTGGGGCATCCTCATCGGGATATGCACTTTGCTCAGTCAATAGTTCCTTCACTTGCTTCACAGCCGGATTGCTATCTTGGGTGTCAGCCCATCTATGGTGTGCTAACGGATTAAAATTCACTTCTTGTTGTTTCTGATAGGTATTTGACTGACGATGTTTTGCCTTGGGCTGATGAAAGGCTGGTAGTTCAATTTCTTCAAGCTCCCCCGTTTCTTCTTCTACATCTCTCAAGTGTGGCATCTGGGATAGGACATCGGCATTTCCATTCTTGCGACCTGCTCGATACTTGATCACGAAATTGTAATTAGATAACCGGGCTATCCATCGCTGTTCTAACGCACCTAATTTAGCCATGTCTAGGTGGGTCAGTGGATTGTTGTCAGTATAGACAATAACTTCTGCACCGGTCAAATAGTGTTTGAAACGTTCAGTCACAGCCCAAACTACTGCCAGTAGCTCCAATTTGAAGGAACTATAATTTTCTGAATTTATTTCAGTAGGCCGGAGTTTTCTACTTGCAAAGGCGATGACTTTCTCCCGACCTTCTTGCTTTTGTGACAGCACCGCTCCCAATCCCACATTGCTGGCATCGGTGTAGAGGATGAAAGGTTGATGGTAATCCGGGTACGCCAGAACTTCTTCTCCGGTTAGTGCCTTCTTTAGTTGTTGAAAGGAGTCTTCTCTTTCGTCGTTCCACTGAAAAGGAGGGTTTCGATTTGAAGGTTTCTTCGTCTGCCCTATCAAAGCATCTTGCAAGGGCACTGCCAATTTGGTAAATCCTTTTATAAATCTACGATAGTAACCCACTAATTCCAAGAATTGCCTCACTTCTTTTGCGTTGGTAGGTCTTGGCCAATCCCTTATGGCAGTTATTTTCTCGGGTGTTATGACCCCAATGGCGAGGGTCTCAGAGGAACGTGGAAGTCTGCAGAATACAAAAATCCAGCTCATAGGGCAGTGGTAACTGGGTTGACCATATATCTACTCCTAACGCCAACACTAGAAGTAGCCGGGGATCATTCCTACGTTGATTCTAGATGACACGCGCCAGCCGGAGAATCTAGCTACCCCTAGTAGAGGAAAACAAAGACCTTTCTTGCCTCCAGAGAAGGGGACCCCAAAGCTGGATAGAAGCCCCCCACAAATAATGACGGTTAGGTAAGAGGAAATGACAAACACAGAAATGAACCAGGTTTAGCACAGAGAGGCCCGCTTACTGATAGCAGAATAAAGAAAGGTAACTTATATGGTCAACAAAAACCCTATCAAAATCCACACTGGAAATTCAAGAACCCCCGAACCGTCTAACGGTCCGGGGGGAGAACACCAGCCCCCCTAGAGCTTCCAGCAAAGGTCAGGATATAGATTAGGAACAAGCTGGACAAAAAATACAAAACCAAAACAAATAGCAAAAAGCAAAAGGCAGACTTAGCTGATATAACTGGAACCAGGATCAGTAGACAAGAGCACAGAAGACTAGCTCTGATAACTACGTTGCCAGGCATTGAACTGAAGGTCCAGGGAGCTTATATAGCAACACCCCTAACTAACGACCCAGGTGCGGATAAAAGGAATGACAGAAAAACCAGAGTCAAAAAACTAGTAACCACTAGAGGGAGCAAAAAGCAAATTCACAACAGTACCCCCCCCTTAGTGAGGGGTCACCGAACCCTCACCACGACCACCAGGGCGATCAGGATGAGCGGCATGAAAGGCACGAACTAAATCGGCCGCATGAACATCAGAGGCGACCACCCAGGAATTATCCTCCTGACCATAGCCCTTCCACTTGACCAGGTACTGAAGCCTCCGCCTGGAGAGGCGAGAATCCAAGATCTTCTCCACCACGTACTCCAACTCGCCCTCAACCAACACCGGAGCAGGAGGCTCAGCAGAAGGAACTACAGGCACAATGTACCGCCGCAACAAGGACCTATGAAATACATTGTGAATAGCAAACGACACAGGAAGATCCAGACGAAAAGATACAGGATTAAGGATTTCCAATATCTTGTAAGGCCCAATAAAACGAGGTTTAAATTTGGGAGAGGAGACCTTCATAGGAACAAAGCGGGAAGAAAGCCATACCAAATCCCCAACGCGTAGTCGGGGACCCACACCGCGGCGGCGGTTGGCAAAGCGCTGAGCCTTCTCCTGTGACAACTTCAAGTTGTCCACCACATGATTCCAGATCTGCTGCAACCTATCCACCACAGAATCCACCCCAGGACAGTCAGAAGGCTCCACATGACCCGAAGAAAAGCGAGGATGGAAACCAGAGTTGCAGAAAAAAGGCGAAACCAAGGTGGCGGAACTAGCCCGATTATTAAGGGCAAACTCAGCCAACGGCAAGAATGTCACCCAATCGTCCTGATCAGCAGAGACAAAACACCTCAAATAAGCCTCCAAAGTCTGATTGGTTCGCTCCGTCTGTCCATTAGTCTGAGGATGGAAAGCAGACGAAAACGACAAATCAATGCCCATCCTACTACAAAAGGATCGCCAGAACCTGGAAACGAACTGGGATCCTCTGTCTGACACAATATTCTCAGGGATGCCGTGCAAACGAACCACGTTCTGGAAAAACACAGGAACCAGATCGGAAGAGGAAGGCAGCTTAGGCAAAGGAACCAAATGGACCATCTTGGAGAAGCGATCACATATCACCCAGATAACGGACATGCCCTGAGATAGCGGAAGATCAGAAATGAAATCCATGGAGATATGTGTCCAAGGTCTCTTCGGGACAGGCAAGGGCAAGAGCAAACCGCTGGCACGAGAACAGCAAGGCTTAGCTCGAGCACAAGTCCCACAGGACTGCACAAATGACCGCACATCCCTTGACAAGGAAGGCCACCAAAAGGACCTGGCCACCAGATCTCTGGTGCCAAAAATTCCCGGGTGACCTGCCAACACCGAGGAATGAACCTCGGAAATGACTCTGCTGGTCCACTTATCCGGGACAAACAGTCTGTCAGGTGGACAAGACTCAGGCCTATCAGCCTGAAATCTCTGCAACACACGTCGCAGATCCGGAGAAATAGCTGACAAGATAACTCCATCTTTAAGAATACCAACAGGATCAGCGACTCCAGGAGCATCAGGCACAAAGCTCCTAGAAAGAGCATCGGCCTTCACATTCTTTGAACCTGGTAAATACGAGACAACAAAATCAAAGCGGGAGAAAAACAATGACCAGCGGGCCTGTCTCGGATTAAGGCGTTTAGCAGACTCGAGATACATCAGATTTTTGTGATCAGTCAAGACCACCACACGATGCTTAGCACCCTCGAGCCAATGACGCCACTCCTCAAATGCCCATTTCATGGCCAACAACTCCCGATTGCCCACATCATAATTTCGCTCGGCAGGCGAAAACTTCCTAGAGAAAAAGGCACAAGGTTTCATAACAGAGCAACCAGGGCCTCTCTGCGACAAAACGGCCCCTGCCCCAATCTCCGAAGCATCCACCTCAACCTGAAAGGGAAGTGAGACGTCAGGCTGGCACAAAACAGGCGCCGAAGTAAACCGGCGTTTCAACTCCTGGAAAGCCTCCACGGCAGCAGGAGCCCAGTTAGCTACATCGGAGCCCTTCTTGGTCATATCCGTCAAAGGTTTCACAATGCTAGAAAAATTAGCGATAAAACGACGGTAGAAGTTAGCGAAGCCCAAGAACTTCTGAAGACTCTTAACTGACGAGGGCTGAGTCCAATCAAGAATAGCTCGGACCTTGACTGGGTCCATCTCCACAGCAGAAGGGGAAAAAATGAACCCCAAAAAGGGAACCTTCTGTACACCAAAGAGACACTTTGAGCCCTTGACAAACAAAGAATTTTCACGCAAAATTTTAAAGACCAACCTGACCTGCTCCACATGCGAATCCCAATTATCAGAAAAAACCAAAATATCATCCAGATAAACAATCAAAAATTTATCCAGATACTTCCGGAAAATGTCATGCATAAAGGACTGAAAAACTGAAGGCGCATTGGAGAGCCCAAAAGGCATCACCAAGTACTCAAAATGACCTTCGGGCGTATTGAATGCGGTTTTCCATTCATCACCTTGCTTAATGCGCACAAGGTTGTATGCACCACGAAGGTCTATCTTGGTGAACCACTTGGCACCCTTAATCCGGGCAAACAAGTCAGACAACAGCGGTAAAGGATACTGAAATTTGACAGTGATCTTATTTAAAAGCCGATAATCAATACAAGGTCTCAAAGATCCGTCCTTTTTTGCCACAAAAAAGAATCCCGCACCAAGAGGGGAAGAAGACGGACGAATATGTCCTTTCTCCAGAGACTCCTTGATATATGAACGCATAGCGGTATGTTCAGGTACCGACAGATTAAACAGTCTTCCCTTAGGAAATTTACTGCCTGGGATCAAATCTATAGCACAGTCACATTCCCTATGAGGAGGCAGTGCACTGGACTCAGACTCACTGAAGACATCCTGATAATCAGACAAATACTCCGGAACTTCCGAAGGCGTAGAAGAAGCAATAGACACAGGCAGGGAATCCCCATGAATACCATGACAGCCCCAACTTGAGACTGACATAGCCTTCCAGTCCAGGACTGGATTATGGGTCTGTAACCATGGCAGCCCTAAAACGACCAAATCATGCATTTTATGTAAAACCAGGAAACGTATCACCTCGCGGTGTTCAGGAGTCATGCACATGGTAACCTGTGTCCAATACTGCGGTTTATTTGCTGCCAATGGTGTAGCATCAATACCCCTAAGAGGAATAGGATTTTCTAATGGTTCAAGAGTAAATCCACAGCGCTTAGCAAATGAGAGATCCATGAGACTCAGGGCAGCACCTGAATCTACAAACGCCATGACAGGATAAGATGACAGTGAGCAAATCAAAGTTACAGACAGAATAAATTTAGGTTGCAAATTACCAACGGTGACAGGACTAACAACCTTAGCTATACGTTTAGAGCATGCTGAGATAACATGTGTAGAATCACCACAGTAGTAGCACAAGCCATTCCGGCGTCTATGAATTTTCCGCTCATTTCTAGTCAGGATTCTGTCACATTGCATTAAATCAGGTGTCTGTTCAGACAACACCATGAGGGAATTTGCGGTTTTTCTATCACATTGCACCGAATTAGGTGTCTGTTCAGACAACACCATGAGAGAATTTGCGGTTTTGCGCTCCCGCAACCGCCGGTCAATTTGAATAGCCAGTGCCATAGTATCATTCAGACCTGTGGGAATGGGAAAACCCACCATAACATTCTTAATGGCTTCAGAAAGGCCATTTCTAAAATTAGCGGCCAGTGCACACTCGTTCCAATGTGTCAGCACGGACCATTTCCGAAATTTTTGGCAATACACTTCAGCCTCGTCCTGCCCCTGAGACATAGCCAGCAAGGCCTTTTCTGCCTGAATCTCAAGATTGGGTTCCTCATAAAGTAAACCGAGCGCCAGAAAAAACGCATCAAGATCAGCCAATGCCGGATCTCCTGGCGCCAGCGAAAAAGCCCAATCCTGAGGGTCGCCCCGTAAGAACGAAATAACAATTTTTACTTGCTGAGCAGAATCTCCAGATGAACAGGGTCTCAGGGACAAAAACAATTTACAATTATTCACGAAATTCCTAAACTTAAACCTGTCTCCGGAAAACAGTTCAGGAATCGGTATTTTAGGTTCTGACCTAGGATTTCTGATAACATAGTCTTGTATGCCCTGCACACGAGTAGCCAGCTGGTCCACACTTGTAATCAAGGTCTGGACATTCATGTCTGCAGCAAGCATAGCCACTCTGAGGTAAAGGGGAAGAAGAAAAAAAAAAACTCAGAATCTTCTTTCTTATAATCCCTCTTCTGCAATGCATTAAACATTTAATACTGGCCTGGCAAACTGTTATGACCCCAATGGCGAGGGTCTCAGAGGAACGTGGAAGTCTGCAGAATACAAAAATCCAGCTCATAGGGCAGTGGTAACTGGGTTGACCATATATCTACTCCTAACGCCAACACTAGAAGTAGCCGGGGATCATTCCTACGTTGATTCTAGATGACACGCGCCAGCCGGAGAATCTAGCTACCCCTAGTAGAGGAAAACAAAGACCTTTCTTGCCTCCAGAGAAGGGGACCCCAAAGCTGGATAGAAGCCCCCCACAAATAATGACGGTTAGGTAAGAGGAAATGACAAACACAGAAATGAACCAGGTTTAGCACAGAGAGGCCCGCTTACTGATAGCAGAATAAAGAAAGGTAACTTATATGGTCAACAAAAACCCTATCAAAATCCACACTGGAAATTCAAGAACCCCCGAACCGTCTAACGGTCCGGGGGGAGAACACCAGCCCCCCTAGAGCTTCCAGCAAAGGTCAGGATATAGATTAGGAACAAGCTGGACAAAAAATACAAAACCAAAACAAATAGCAAAAAGCAAAAGGCAGACTTAGCTGATATAACTGGAACCAGGATCAGTAGACAAGAGCACAGAAGACTAGCTCTGATAACTACGTTGCCAGGCATTGAACTGAAGGTCCAGGGAGCTTATATAGCAACACCCCTAACTAACGACCCAGGTGCGGATAAAAGGAATGACAGAAAAACCAGAGTCAAAAAACTAGTAACCACTAGAGGGAGCAAAAAGCAAATTCACAACACTCGGGATCCGGTGCTACTCCCTCCGAACTCACGATGTGCCCTAAGTATTGTACCTTTGGCTTGAGAAGGTGACATTTGGATGGTTTGATTTTCATACCATACTTGGATAAGGCTTCGAACACCTCTGCCAGATCTGTTAAGTGCTGTTCGTAAGTCTTTGAGTAGACGATCACATCATCTAGGTACAGGAGGACGGTCTCGAAGTTCTTGTGTCCGAGGCAACATTCCATCAGTCGCTGGAAAGTACCGGATGCGTTGCAGAGTCCGAACGGCATGCGATTAAATTCGCTTAGACCCATTGATGTGGTGAATGCCATTTTTTCTTTATCTCTGTCAGCCAGAGGGACTTGCCAATACCCGCTTGTTAAGTCTAAGGTGGAAAAATAATTAGCAGATTTCAAAGCAGTCAAGGACTCTTCTATCCTAGGCAAGGGATAGGCATCTTTATGGGTGATATTATTAATCCGCCGGTAGTCTACGCACATTCTCATGGTTCCGTCCTTTTTTTTGACAATCACCAGAGGGGCCGCCCAAGGGCTACAACTATCTCTTATTACCCCGGCCTGTTTCATCTCTCTCAGCATGTCCTTCGCGCATTGATAGTGAGCGGGCGGTATGGGTCTATATCTTTCTTTTATCGGGGGATGGTCACCGGTGGGGATTGTATGTTCCACCCCTTCTATCCGTCCGAAGTCCAATGGGTGTTTACTGAAGACCTGTTCATATTCCGTCACTAATCTATACACCCCTTGTCTTTGATGGATAGGTGTTGAATCTACACCCATGTCTAGCTTTTGGCATCAATCCTCCGATTCTCCATCTGAGCCGTTATTTTCTACCTGACAGGTCGATTCTAAGGGCTCAACGGTTGTGATGGCATTGTTGTCAACAGTATATAACTTTGCCACTGTAGCGTACCTTGGCAAAGTGACCTCTTCCTCTCCACAGTTAAAAAGTCGTACCGGCACCCGTCCCCGGTGTACCTCGACCACCCCTCGTGCCGTGAGTATAGTGGGCCTGCTGTCGGTGTACGCTGGCTTGATAGTCTCGTCCTTTAGTACCGATGGCCGCTCTACACCATACCAGCATTTCTGTTTTTGGTGGGATTACAATAGACGTTGGATCACTCACCCTCACACTGCCGATTTCTCCACCTGCAACTTCTATCTGTTGCCTTAACATTAATACTTTTATTTCCCTCCGGAGAACTCTCTGCTGGCAGGATCGGGCAGTTTCAGCAATTTGTTGTAAGACAGAAATAACTTCGGAAAAGCAATTCTCTAACACATTCATCCCTATCAATACAGTTGGTTCACAGTTCTGCCGGTCAACATCAACGACAATTATACCCTGTTTCTTCAATTCTGCTTTACCAATCTTTATGGTCATCTCCCTGAATCCTAGTTTCGGTACCAACTTACCATTACTGGCCCATATATCTAGTTCAACATCAGAGGGTCCTTTATCAATATCTACCTCAGCCCAGTACCTCTTATAAAGGATATATGGTATAGATGAAATCTGGGAACCTGTATCCAGCAAAGCGTTGAGGGGAATTCCGTCCAGCACGATAGGGATGATGGGTCGTCCTCCGTTGTATCTGTCGTGCCAGGGTGTTGGGCCTTGAAAATTCATTCCTGCGAAGCGGCCCACATTCCCAGGGGATTCCGGTTTAAATCACAATTTCGTGCAAAGTGGCCTGGCTGCTGGCAACGGCGGCAAATGGGCTGTCCATCCGGTTGGTAGCGGTCACGGGACCGTCCTCTCCATGTCGGGTATCTCCGGGACCTCATCCATGGAACATCCTCTCTACGGTTTACCAACTCCATCTTGGGTTCTCATCTCCTGCATGGTTTTAGCCATTGAAGCAACAACATCAGTTAAAGAGTCAAGCTTTTGCTGAAGAGTCTCATTAGTAATGGGCCCCAGGGACTTAGCACTGGCACCGGACGTAGCTGATGTCACTGACATTCCCCGTTGCTGAAGTGCATCTGCCATGGGTTGTGTGAGATCCTGATCCCGAGGTGCCTCTGCCAGCTGGAGACGTATAGCGCTCTCTTTTAATTGGGCAAATGTCAATTCAGGGTTCTTAAAAACAAGCATGCTCACATGCCCCCGGTGAGAAGGGGTGTAGAGTCCCTCAATGAATTGATCTCTTAGCAGTTTATCGGCTCCTGTGTTAAAAATGGGTTCAGCCAGTGTAAGTGATTTAAGGGCTTCCTGCAGGTTTAAGGCAAAATCTCTCACGCCCTCATTAGCTTTTTGTTTGCAATTAAAGAATCGTACTTTAGCTTTGCTGCTGGCAGTGGTTTCAAATGTAGCTTTTAATCCAGCAAATATGCGTTCAACAGTACCTCTTAGATCAGCTGCCCATGCCGTGACTTCTCGCTTAGCATGGCCACTTAACTGCATCATCAGGAGACTAACACGCTGAGCTTCACCCACGGGGAACATATCAAAATGAGCCAGCATCTTTTCCCTGAAACAGTCAAGGGTATTAGGTTCACCTTCATACATTGGAAGCTACGGGCCACCCGGGGTATATGGCATCAACACCGGCATGATGGGTGCCACTCCTTGCACTGCTGCGCTGCCAGGCTCTCTATCGACACTCTGTCTTTCAGCTGCATTAGCGTCGCCGGGTGCTGCGGCGTCTCCGTGCTGCGACATACTGTACCCCCTTAGTTAATCCAGACCCCTCCGGTCCCAGCTTCCGTCTAGATAATGTAGATTCATTCCTCTGTGCAGCAGGATGACAATGACACGCCCCCTGCTGCCTCCAACTGCCGCACGCTCTGTGATGATGGATTTTGAAGTTTTTCAGTTAGACTGGGGCTTGGGTAATGGCGTAGCTCGATTAACAGTTTTGTGCCTAACGGTTATGAGATGATCACCTCAGGGGATGGCGGCCATTTTTACCCCATTATAACCAATGGAGAAAAGTCACTTTCAATAGTTTTCAATGGGGAACGGGATTTTCTTTAACAAAGTCAATTTCCAAGATTTTTCATCCAAATTTTCACAGTTTCAGACTCCAATTACGGCACACAATACCCGGTGTACGGGCTGGCCCTATCCTGTTCGTGACGCCAGTTGTGACGCCCGGGAGACCAAGGTATCAGCACCAGATCAAAGAGGTCCGTCTCTTGAGGGGGATGTCACTAGTGGCTTGACCCGGTGCTGTGGCCTCAGGCGATGCACAATGCAAGGGATATCATGAAGGAACAGACACTTACTTGATCAGCAGCAGGTCCTCTCAGCTGTGATGACCCCGATCCTGGATCGATGGCTATTTTCCAAATGAAAGACTGAGGCGCTGAAACGTTTAACCAGTTTACTTCAACAAAAAGGGATTTGCAACCAATACTGTCACCGGAGTCTGTATAAGAACTCTGAATTACTTTGACCCTGTCAGGATTTCCACCTCTTATTATGCGCAGTTTCTGTATGGCCCTGTTGCTGTATGTGAACTGGCTGCCGACCCAATCTGTCTCTTCTGTGCTCTGGTTCGACGGACAACCCGAGTCCTTTTTGTCGGCTTACCCCCTTTGGGAGTACCGCTGAACTCTGTGTCTGTTGCTGCATCTTACCCTGGTGAAGCTGATATCACCTCACTTTCTTCCGGTTGCTGTATTATATATAACGAATATAGCCACGGATCCGGTATCCGTCTCTGCGCCTATTCTGGGTAGAAATTATTGCTACCCGGTTCTCACAATGTCCTTTTTCTCTATTCCTCTTTTCCTACTATGGGTATTACGGGCCTGTAATCCGTCATAGGGCTGTTAGGAGTTCAGTTATACGACCTCTCACTTTCAGCTCCTCAACCCAACTGCCAGTCCTTTTCTCAGACCAGAATAGATCAAGGGGAGTCTCTGGAGCTCCCCCTTCTAGCCGGAGATGGTAGTGCAGTCTTGCTATTTTAATATTTGTATTTAGTGTCAATAACTATTTTTGTGGCAAATACCCCTAGGGGCGCCACACATGGTTAGTGGTTGGGTGAAGCCATTTATGGTCAAACTACTGTGTTTTCTCTTTTTAAATCATAATGACAACCAAAAACATCCAAATGACCCTGATCAAAAGTTCACATACCCCATTTATTAATACCGTGTATTGCCCCCTCTAACATCAATGACAGCTTGAAGTCTTTTTGTTGGCAGATATGCAACAGATACAGACTTATTTGTGTGCAGGGTGAACTTACACTTTTCTGACAGTAGATGGAGATGTTGTTACTGTTATATGCCTAGGTGAATGTGATGCGTATACTTGTTGTACAGTACTTTGGTTTCACTTTCTCTCTGGTAAAAGGTCCTTCAGACTTCCTGTTATGCTGTATTAAGAAGCTGATGGATGTACCTCATGTTCTGTGAAGATAAAAGTTGAATAACCCCATATAATCTACTCTCACAAGTTTCTTGTGCGACCAAAATATGCAACAAGTTATGGGCCCAGCATAGAAGACAAAAAGGACTTGGTGAATGCAAAAGAATACTTCAGAGCAATTCTCTCCAAACAAGTAAGACAAATAAGTTAAAGATGAGCAGAAGTTCAAAGCTGAGACTCACAGTAGCTAAGCTGAACAGTGAGAACTATCAGTTATGGCAGTTCAAAGTGGAGATGTTATTGTCTAAAGATGATTTATGGGAGATAAACTCTGCAGACCGACCCAATTATAATAATCAGACATGGGATAAGGAAAACATACGAGTAACAGCTTACTAGTGGAGGATGATCAGTTAATCCACTTAAGGAATGAAAATACAGCAAAGGGAATGTGGGAAGCATTGAGAAAGCTTCATGAAAGATCCAGCTTAAATCACAAACTATTCCTGCTAAGAAAACTTTACAAGATGAGATTAAGTGCAAAGGAAGACATGCAGGAGCATATAAACTCCATGATGGAGGTGGCAGCACAGCTAAGATCAGCCGGTGAAGACATTAAGGAAAGCCATATAGCAGCAATATTGTGCAGTTTACCAGATTCATACACTGCTCTGATAAATGCAGTAGAGACAAGATCTGAAGCAGATATTACACTAGAGTTTGTAAAGACCAGACTTATAGATGAATATCAAGGAGGTAGACAAGGGGGGTAACATAGTGTTGTGGCCCAAAGACATGTATTGTAATGAAGCCAAAAGACAATTGGGTAATCCACAACACTATGTTGCCCTACCCTCAGACCCCACCTGGGTCTTCAAATCAAGTCTTGACAAACTACTGAATAATGCCTATGTCCATAACATCATTAACAAGAGGGAGCTTGACTTTTTAACAGTCAAACACCCGGTGGTTCCTACATTTTATATGTTACCTAAGGTACATAAATCTATGATGGAACCACCGGGCAGACCGATAGTTTCAGGGATCGGTGGGCTCTATGAAAAGGCTTATATCTATCTGGACTTCTATTTGCAGCCCATCGTTCTTAAATTGGACTCATATATACGTGACTCCTCGTTCCTGATACAGCAGTTGGACCCCCTTATCCTACCAGAAAACATCATCCTCGCTACAATGGATGTCGAAGCATTGTACACTAACATCAAGCACGACCTAGGTATTTCAGCAATTGGGTATCTCCTAGACAAGTTTACAACAGGGAGTAGGGGGCATGACTCGTTCATTTTGGATCTACTTAAGGTGGTCCTCGAGAAGAGCTACTTTACCTTTGATAGGGTGTTTTACAAACAAGTGGCTGGAACAGCTATGGGGGCTAGGTGTGCGCCCCCATATGCGAATCTTTTTATGGGGTGGTGGGAGGAGACTCAAGTAACCAAGAATCAGCACTTTCAACAAAACATCCTAAAGTGGTATCGTTTTATCGATGACATTATTGTTTTGTGGACAGGTACGGCGGAAACATTGGAAGAGTTTGTTGGTGAACTGAATACAAACCAATGTAACATTCGATTGACATCCTGCTTCTCTAGAAGTTCGGTGGACTTCTTGGACTTGAAAATTACAGTTAAGGATAACCGGATTAACACCACCTTATTCCGGAAAAAGACCGCCACCAATAATGTCTTGCATTACTCCAGCTTCCACCCGAGACATCTCCGCAATAGCATCCCAAAGGGACAGTTCCTCCGTGTGAGAAGAAATTGTAGTACCACAGCAGATTTCCTCAGTGAATCGAGACAGCTCACGAATCGCTTCCATGAACGCGGATATCCACGGAGGGTTATTTCAAGGGCCTTTGAACACTCAAGACAAAAACCAAGGGAAGAGGTGCTTAAAGCACAACAAAGAACTAATAAGGAACAAGTGAGTCTTATAACACGATTTAACAATCAGTGGGATGATGTGCAGCGCTTGATGGATTTGAACTGGGGGATCTTATTGAGCGATACGAAGTTGAGGGCAGTTGTCCCTAACAAACCGGGCATTGTGGCCAGAAGAGCGAGAAATCTTAAAGACCATTTATCTAGGAGCCACTTTAGAAGGCCCACATATAGAACTCGCTCAGGTAGTGCTGTACTCGGTTCATATCCATGTGGTGACTGTTCAATATGTCCCCTAATGTTGGCTGATACAGGTATCTCTGTTCCCCCCTACCCTTTCGGGTTAAATCAAGATCGTACTTCAATTGTCGCACACGCAATTTAGTCTATGCCCTAATCTGTGGATGCAACAAGATATATGTTGGTCAAACTACTCAAGAATTGCGCCGCAGGGTGCAACAACATATCTCGAGTATATCCACGGCTAAAAGCGACAGTGACAAGGGCAAACAGCTGACCACTGTGGCTACCCATTTTTTAGAATATCATAGTGGTAGTCATAAGACCCTTCGTGTAATGGGATTAGAGGGGGTCACCCCTAACATTAGGGGGGGCAGATTGACAGATGAGTTATTAAGGAAAGAATCTCGTTGGATTTACGAGCTTAAGAGTCTAGTTCCAGGGGGCCTGAATGGTGAACTTTTATATACGGGATTCTACAAAAGATTATAGGCTCTTGACCTATACACCTCTTGTGGATGACAATGGGTATGAACTGGGATAGGTCTAAAATTATTGCTGGTCACATGCAAACATATTTATTTGCTTTCTTTTTATTACAGGTTCTACAAGACAGGTTTTTGCACACATTTATCTACAAGACTCCTTTTTAAGGATGATTTGAGAGTATGGTTTCCCTAAGAAATGAAATGGAGATGGAACATTCACTGTTGGCTGGAGGCCTATAGGACAACTATTTATATCTTGTACAATGTAGTGCAAAAATATATATATCATTTATATATAAAAAAAAAAAAAAAAAAAAAAATTTTTTCTCCATCTACTGGTCTGTCCACCAACTTAGTTAATTATATACCCTCTGCATATGTATACTCTGTGCGCTATTCATCATGGTTTTATACTGCAATATCCGTATCCCAGGTTCTAATACAGTCACCATACAGTGTCTCTTGGTACTATAACTATACTATACTATACTATAACGCATACTATAACTGCGTCAGTTCTAAAGTGTACTGAGTACTTACTCTCCCCTATGGTCTGATGGGAGATTCTCCAGTCCTTCTATTAGGGTGGAGTATCTCACACCTTAAAATAAAATGTATGCGCATACATACTCTATGACCATATAGGCTTGTTTTGCATATATGATCATATTAGGGAGATTTGAGCCCTTGGTTACTTTACCCTCTTCACTAGGTTTTGAGTTATTTTTTTGTGTGGCACTATATGGTTATTGTAAATGGGATCGAACCCGTGCTCGGCTGGGCTTGTGAGGTTAACTGGTATGTTGCTTTAGGCGCTCTCTGGGTCTAGCGCCACCACTATGACTACTAGCACCATTTGGCACTTATTCTACTATGTGATCAGAATCGCCAGTTATACCTAGGCGCTCAGGTGCACAGGCGCATTGTATACTGGGCAGCGCCATTTGGTATCGCTGAGTCTCCATGGAGACGGGCGGCGTGAAACTATTGAGTACGCACGCGCTGGTTACTGTTGCAGTTACATGATAATGACGAACGCCGGCGCACTTGTGTACTAGAACTTCTGACACGCTGAGAAGAGCTCGTTATGGCTGACACTGCTGCTCACACCTGGTAGGTGTTAAAAGAAATTATTTAGCTATATAAGTTAGGGAACATAGCACTTGTGTTATATTGACCTTGAGGAAGACGCCGCAGGCGTCGATACGCGTGGGTCTCAGCAAACAGAACAGCCTGATTGAAATCCACTAAACCCACCACCCCGGGAACCTTGTAACAGCCTGCCTGCTAGGTAGGGTAAGACTTAAGGTACCGTCACATTAAGCGACGCTGCAGCGATAGCGACAACGATGCCGATCGCTGCAGCGTCGCTGTTTGATCGCTGGAGAGCTGTCATACAGACCGCTCTCCAGCGACCAACGATGCCGAGGTCCCCGGGTAACCAGGGTAAACATCGGGTTGCTAAGCGCAGGGCCGCGCTTAGTAACCCGATGTTTACCCTGGTTACCAGCGTAAAAGTAAAAAAAACAAACAGTACATACTCACCCAGCGTCCCCCAGCTTCTGCTTCCTGACACTGACTGAGCTCCGGCCCTAACAGCACAGCGGCTTTCACTTTCACTTTAGGGCCGGCGCTCAGTCAGTGTCAGGAAGCAGACGCTGGGGGAGGTATGACGCTGGGTGAGTATGTACTGTTTGTTTTTTTTACTTTTACGCTGGTAACCAGGGTAAACATCGGGTTACTAAGCGCGGCCCTGCGCTTGGTAACCCGATGTTTACCCTGGTTACCAGTGTAAAACATCGCTGGTATCGTTGCTTTTGGTGTCAAACACAACGATACACGGCGATCGGACGACCAAATAAAGTTCTGGACTTTATTCAGCGACCAGCGACATCACAGCAGGATCCTGATCGCTGCTGCGTGTCAAACTAAACGATATCGCTAGCGAGGACGCTGCAACGTCACGGATCGCTAGCGATATCGTTTAGTGTGACGGTACCTTTAGGTCAGTGCACAGCAGGGTCTAGGGATCTGCTTGGTGTCTAGTATATTTTGTATTCCATTCACCATTTTCCTTGTTAGTTCCTCATACATGGGGTATGGTATGGAGTGTTAACCTCTATTTAAGAGTGTATAACTTGATGTGTAATATCATACTGTATTATATAACGCCCATATGCTGGGAATAGTGGTTTGGTTATCTGTACATTAATGTGCATAGGCTGTTTAATGTTGTGTACAATATTATAGCATTTATCTGGTATCTATATGGACCCTTTACCCCAGGTCATATTTTGGGGTTTTTAAATGTTTTTATGTTGTGTTTGTTTCCTAAAATAAAGATGTTTTTTGTATAAATTTTAAACTGTTGTGGTGATCCCATTTCTCATGCATACACTTTGCTCTATTTTGTTCCATTGTTGTTTGGTCTGCAGTTGGTGATCCCCTTAAATGGTAAATATTTGTAGATGGTGCCTGCTCAGCAGTGTTGTTTAAATTGATATCATAGAAGTAAAGAGCAAACAAACAATTCCACTGAAAGGGATAGTGAAAATGCTCTTAAAGTGACAGACAAGAAGCCCCATAATACAGAAGCAAGAGAATGATTCAGATGTAAGAAAAAGGAACATTTAAGGAAAGACTGTACTATATAGAAAGCAGAACAACATAACTTACACCAAAATGAGAATAAGCAGAAAGTAAAAAGCACAGTTTCTAACCAACATGCAGATCACTGGAATGGTACATTTAAAGTAACTGATAAAGAGTAATTGTCAGGCTGGTTTATTGACTCAGGAGCAACAAGTCACATGACTAGTGATAAAAGCTTCTTTACTGAACTTGATGAAAATAAGAAGGAAGCAATTTATCTTGCAGATTGGAGTAAAATAACTGCAGAAGGTATTGGACAAGGAATGCTAATCTGTCCTGATAGATTTGGGCATAATTCAAAAATTACTAGTAAAGGATGTGTTATATATTCCAGGACTAGAAGGAGGATTGTTATCCGTAAAGCGTCTGACAACCAAAGGAAATTAAAAGATAACTGTACAATCCTAGCAGGAGATAAGGTAATAATTAATGTCAAAGCAGGTGAACAATTATATCATCTAGACGCATTAAAGGAACAGATGAAGTTATGAACACATGATCACAAGAATTGTATTCATATGTGGCATACATGTCTAGGACACAGACATCCTGAGAGTATAATGACAAAAGAAAAATTTGACAAAAGACCTATTGATATCTGATTGCTCAGTTACCGTAAAATGTGAATGTTGTATAAAATCTAAAGCTGCAAGAGTATCTATACCTAAAGAGAGTGAGACAAAAAAGCACAAGACCACTTGACTTGATACTCACTGATGTATGTGGACACATGAAAGTGACCACATCAGGAGGTAATAGATATATGGTCACCTTCATAGATAACTACTCAAGATTCACAGTCACGTGCTTGATATAGAACAAAAGTGAAGTTTTTGAAAAATTAGAAGACTATGTGACAAAGTCAAATAACAAGTTTTGGAGGAAGCCAATCATCATCAGAAGTGATAATGGAGCTGAATTTACAGGACAGATTTGACAAGGTCTGAAAAGTCCAAAATTGTGAGATGTCTTGCAGAGGTATGCAGCAGTCTTGAAATTGCCAAACTTTTGAAGCGTGATCACCTAACAATCGAGTGTTTCATGGCAAATAGCCAACAGGGTCGCAAGAAGCATGTTGGGCAAAAAAGGCGCAAAATAACTGTCTATGAATTGAGGAAAATCAATCGTGAAGATGCCAAATTGCCACCAGTTTTACCATATTTCAGAGCTGCAATGTTACTGGAGTAACAAAAAGCACAAGGTGTGCAATACTCAGGGACATGGCCAAGGTAAGGAAGGCTGAAAAGCGACCACCTTTGGACAAGAAACATAAGATAAAATGTTAAGACTGGGCCAAGAAATATCTTAAGACTGACTTTTCAAAGGTTTTATGGACTGATGAAATGAGAGTGACTCTTGATGGGCCAGATGGATGGGCAGGAGGCTGGATCAGTAAAGGGCAGAGAGCTCCACTCCTACTCAGATGACAGCAAGGTGGAGGTGGGGTACTGGAATGGGCTGGTATCATCAAAGATGAACTTGTGGGACCTTTTCAGGTTGAGGATGGAGTGAAGCTCAACTCCCAGACCTACTGCGAGTTTCTGGAAGACAACTTCTTCAAGCAGTGGTACAGGAAGAAGTCGGTATCGTTCAAGAAAAACATGATTTTCATGCAGGACAATGCTCCATCACATGCCTCCAACCACTCCATAGAGTGGCTGGCCAGTAAAGGTCTCAAAGAAGAAAAAATAATGACATGGCCCCCATGTTCACCTGATCTGAACCCCATAAAGAACCTGTGGTCCCTCATAAAATGTGAGATCTACAGGGAGGGAAAACAGTACACCTCTGTCTGGGAGGCTGTGGTGGCTGCTGCACGCAATGTTGATCGTAAACAGATCAAGCAACTGACAGAATCTATGGATGGAAGGCTGTTGAGTGTCATCATAAACAAAGGTGACTATATTGGTCACTAATGTTTTGGGGTTTTGTTTTTGCATGTCAGAAATGTTTATTTCTACATTTTGTGCAGATATATTGGTTTACCTGGTGAAAATAAACAAGTGAGATGGGAATATATTTGGTTTTTATTAAGTTGCCTAATAATTCTGCACAGTAATAGTTACCTGCACAAACAGATATCCTCCTAAGATAGCCAAATCTAAAAAAACCCCACTCCAACTTCCAAAAATATTAACCTTTGATATTTATGAGTCTTTTAGGTTGATTGAGAACATAGTTGTTGATCAATAATAAAAATAATCCTCTAAAATACCACTTGCCTAATAATTCTGCACACAGTGTATATGGAGAGCTCCTGTGTATAATGTCACTGTTGATCCCTGCATTACCTGTACATTGACACAATATATACATAGCTCCTGCGTATAATGTCACCAGTGATCACTGTATCATCTGTACACTGACACTATATACAGAGCTCCTGTGTATAATATCACTTATGAGTCCCTGTATTACCTGTATACTTACACTATACCATGTACTGTGTATAATAGCACTTATGGCAATGTTAGTATTATGTTTTTTATTAATAATCAGTATTGCAGTATTTGGTCACTATGTGATGGTAATATGTGGTCTGGCCATGGTGTGGTGGTATTTGTACCTTGTGTATGGTATTTTTGGTCACTATGTGGAGGAAATAAGTGGTTTGCTCATGGTATGGTGGTATTTGCTCCTTGTATGTGGTATTATTCGGTCACTATGTGGTGGTAATGTAGCGCCCCCACTGCCGCAGGGCCGAGGGGTACCCGGTACTGGGCCTCTGAGTCTCTGTTCTGGGGTTGTCACGGTGGCTAGACCCGGTCTGTGACCTTGCTGAGGGGCGCCCAATGAAAGGTGTGGATGGTGATGATGTTATGGTGCGGTGCAGGTCGCAGTAAATAACAAGGACACCAGGTTGCAGTCTCTTTACCTCTTTACTGAAGGCTTCAGGATCCTCAATCCGGAATACGGTTAACCGGGCTACGTAAGTCCGGCCGGTCTGATGGCACCTCCAGGGTTCCCTGGAAATCTGTGCCTACCTTCTAGCGCTTGTGTGTTGTGGTCCTCCCCTGCTGTGCTTACGGGATAGTCCCCACAACTGTTGTGTCTGTTTCTGAAGTTCCCTCACAACTCGATTATGATGTTCTGCTTCGTCCCCCAGATGATATGGCTAGGACGCACCCGTATGACGGGTAGGCTCGGAGGTCTTCCGGGACCCTAGAGTCGCCCCTCTCCAAATGTTGCCCCCTATGTCTTCTTAGGTGATTTGAGTGAGACAGCCCGCCTATAACTGACTGTCCTGCCGTAGGTTTGAAGTAAGGCCTGGAGCTCAATACTTCCTCGGCGTTCCGGCCACCGGCTACGCGCCTCAGTAGGATGTTGCCTTGTCTTACAGCACGACTCCTACTGGTGTTTCTCCTTGTTGCGTTGATCTCGTTTCTCACTCAGCACAATAAACCTCGCTTCTTGTCCTTTCTTGGGGTACCGCCGCAATGAAGTGCAGGCGCGTCCCGTAACGTTCTTTCTGTTCGCTAGGCCTCTGTCAGGATCCCACCCCTGACAGGGACCCCCCTGAATCTTCCCCTGCAACACCCTCTGCCACAGGATGTTGCCTGGTTCCAACCCAGTCAGCTTCTCTCTAACTTCCTATCTAACCCCCAGTTTTACCAGATTGTGAGGAGTGGCCTAATACATAGTACCCTTAGCTCCCCCTGGAGGCCAGACTGTAAAGACTGTAAAGTGTATTGGTGTCTGTGATACCTGGTCAGGTGAACTCCTTCAGTGCCATCAGATGTACCATAGCCCCCCTGCAACGACCAGGACTCTGGGGCGCTGCACTCCCCCCCCGGTTAAATCCAGTACTCCTGGACTGGGAAGAAAACAACAATACATGTCAGCAAAAAGACATATAATTTTGAAATGCAATAACAAGTAAACTTTAACAAGGCTTCCCTTTATGGGAGGTGAGGACACTTGAACGTTACAAACATGGTTAAATATTTTAAATAACATACTATAAATAACTTCTCTTACCCAACCGGGTATTCTACTTAGTGCAATTTCTGAACAATAATTTAAAGTTGCCTTTAAGGACGTACACACTGAATCCACTAAAGACCTTCTTATAAAACATTATAAGGCTAATCAACTTTTCTTCATTTTCCACCTTTACATCTGCAGGACCGCCTGTCTATCTGCCCCAGGCCTACTGCCTCTCGCTCTGTTGCAGGACCGCCCTGTTGTGAATTAGACTTTTTTGGCTCCCTCTTGTGGTCACTAGTGATATGACTCTGGGATTGTCTTTCCTCAGTTTGGCACCCACCTGGGTCGTTAGTCCAGGGGTGTTGATATATAAACTTACTGGTTTCTCAGTCCAGTGCCTGGCATCGTTGTAATCAGTTCCTTTCTGTTTGCTCCTGTCTGCTGGTCTTGGATCTTGCAAAATTAAGCTAAGTCCTGCTTCCTTGTTTATTGCTTTGCTCTTATTTTTTGTCCAGCTTGTACTAAATGTGATTCCTGATTTTGCTGGAAGCTCTAGGGGGCTGGTGTTCTCCCCCCAGGCCATTAGACGGTTCGGGGGTTCTTGAAAATCCAGCGTGGAAATTTTGATAGGGTTTTTGCTGACCATATAAGTCATCTTACTATATTCTGCTATTAGTCAGTGGGCCTCTCTTTGCTAAATATCTAGTTCATTCTTACGTTTGTCTTTTCTCCTTACCTCACCGTTATTATTTGTTGGGGGCTTGTATCCAACTTTTGGGGTCTTTTCTCTGGAGGCAAGAAAGGTCTATCTTTTCCCTTCTAGGGTTAGTTAGTTCTCCGGCTGGCGCGAGACGTCTAGAACCAACGTAGGCACGTTCCCCGGCTGCTGCTATTTGTGGTGCTAGGATTAGATATATGGTCAGCCCAGTTACCACTGCCCTATGAGCTGTTTTTTTGTGTTTGCAGACCTGGTATGTACTTTTGAGACCCTCTGCCATTGGGGTCATAACAGTATGCCAGGCCAAGGTTGAATGTTTAATGCATTGCAGAAGTGGGATTACAAGAAAGGAAAGTCTGAGTTTTTTTT
The DNA here is from genome assembly GCF_051348905.1 of Ranitomeya variabilis. NCBI lineage: Eukaryota > Metazoa > Chordata > Amphibia > Anura > Dendrobatidae > Ranitomeya > Ranitomeya variabilis. The sequence continues at coordinate 659,054,922 of NC_135234.1, forward strand.
TTTTTTTTTTCTTTCCTCTCTTTTTTCCTCCCCTTTACCTCTGAGTGGCTTGTGCTTGCTGCAGACATGAATGTCCAGACTTTGATTACAAGTGTGGATCAGCTTGCTGCTCGTGTGCAGGGCATACAAGATTTTGTTACCAGTAGTCCAATGTCTGAACCTAAAATACCTATTCCTGAACTGTTCTCTGGAGACCGATTTAAGTTTAGGAATTTCAGGAATAATTGTAAATTGTTTCTATCTCTGAGACCCCGTTCATCTGGAGATTCAGCTCAGCAAGTAAAAATTGTTATCTCTTTCTTACGGGGCGACCCTCAGGATTGGGCCTTCTCGCTAGCGCCAGGAGATCCGGCATTGGCAAATATTGATGCGTTTTTTCTGGCGCTCGGATTGCTTTACGAGGAACCCAATCTTGAAATTCAGGCAGAAAAAGCCTTGCTGGCTATTTCTCAGGGTCAGGATGAAGCTGAAGTGTATTGCCAAAAATTTCGGAAATGGTCCGTGCTTACTCAGTGGAATGAGTGTGCTCTGGCCGCAAATTTCAGAAATGGCCTTTCTGAAGCCATTAAAAATGTGATGGTGGGTTTCTCCATTCCTACAGGTCTGAATGATTCCATGGCGCTGGCTATTCAAATTGACCGGCGTTTGCGGGAGCGCAAAGCCGCGAATCCTCTGGTGGTGTTGTCTGAACAAACACCTGATTTAATGCAATGTGGTAGAATTCAGACTAGAAATGAACGGAAAAATCATAGACGTCAGAATGGGTTGTGTTTTTACTGTGGTGATTCTACACATGTTATATCAGCATGCTCTAAACGCCTAACAAGGGTTGTTAGTCCTGTCGCCATTGGTAATTTGCAACCTAAATTTATTTTGTCTGTGACTTTAATTTGCTCATTGTCCTCCTACCCTGTTATGGCGTTTGTGGATTCAGGTGCTGCCCTGAGTCTTATGGATCTGTCGTTTGCCAAGCGCTGTGGTTTTGTTCTTGAGCCGTTGGTAAATCCTATCCCTCTTAGAGGTATTGATGCTACGCCATTGGCGGAAAATAAACCGCAGTTTTGGACACAGGTAACCATGTGCATGACTCCTGAACATCGGGAGGTGATTCGTTTTCTTGTTCTGCATAAAATGCATGATTTGGTCGTTTTGGGTCTGCCATGGTTACAGACCCATAATCCAGTCTTGGATTGGAAGGCAATGTCTGTGTCAAGTTGGGGCTGTCAGGGAATTCATGGTGATTCCCCACCGGTGTCTATTGCTTCCTCTACTCCTTCGGAAGTTCCTGAGTATTTGTTTGATTACCAGGATGTATTCAGCGAGTCCAGGTCCAGTGCTCTTCCTCCTCATAGGGACTGTGACTGCGCTATAGATTTGATTCCAGGTAGTAAATTTCCTAAGGGAAGACTATTTAATCTGTCTGTACCTGAGCATACCGCAATGCGTTCGTATATCAAGGAATCTCTGGAGAAGGGGCATATCCGTCCATCCTCTTCCCCTCTTGGTGCGGGATTCTTTTTTGTGGCCAAGAAGGACGGATCTTTGAGACCTTGTATTGACTATCGGCTTCTGAATAAAATCACTGTTAAATTTCAGTATCCTTTGCCTCTGTTGTCGGACTTGTTTGCCCGGATTAAAGGTGCCAAGTGGTTCACCAAGATAGATCTTCGTGGTGCGTACAACTGTCATGGTTCTCAATGGCAAGAGACCGTAGTAAAGCATACAAAAGGACTAGCTCTTGGAAGATGGGAACTCGAGCTGACTGTGAGCTAAACCTACCGCACAACTAACAGTGGCCGGGTAGCGTGCCTACGTTTTATCCCTAGACGCCCAGCGCCAGCCGGAGGACTGACTGACCCTAGCAGAGGAAAATACAGACCTGGCTTACCTCTAGAGAAATTTTCCCCAAAAGGCAGACAGTAGCCCCCACATATATTGTCGGTGATTTTAGAGGAAAATGACATACGAAGTATGAAGATAGGTTTAGCAAATTGAGGTCCGCTTACTAGATAGTAGGAAGACAGAAAAGGGAACTTCACAGTCAGCTGAAAACCCTTTCAAAACACCATCCTGAAATTACTTTAAGACTGTAATATCAACTCATGACACCAGAGTGGCAATTTCAGCTCACAAGAGCTTCCAGCCTCAGAAATATTCAAAAACAGAGAACTGGAACAAAAATGCAAAACAATCTTAGGACTACAAGTCCAACTTAGCTGATAGTAGTCTAGGAGCAGGAACATGCAACAGAAAGGCTTCTGGTAACATTGTTGGCCGGCATAGAAATGACTGAGGAGCAAGGCTAAATAGAAACTCCCACATCCTGATGGAAACAGGTGAACAGAGGAGATGAAACACACAAGTTCAGTACCACCAGTAACCACCGGGGGAGCCCAGAAACCAAATTCACAACAGTACCCCCCCCTCAAGGAGGGGGCACCGAACCCTCACCAGAACCACCAGGGCGATCAGGATGAGCCCTATGAAAGGCACGGACCAAATCGGAGGCATGAACATCAGAGGCTGTCACCCAAGAATTATCCTCCTGACCGTAGCCCTTCCACTTGACCAAATACTGAAGTCTCCGTCTGGAAACACGGGAGTCCAAGATCTTCTCGACAACGTACTCCAACTCACCCTCAACCAACACCGGAGCAGGAGGCTCAACGGAAGGCACAACCGGTACCTCATACCTGCGCAACAATGACCGATGGAAGACATTATGAATAGAAAAAGATGCAGGGAGGTCCAAACGAAAGGACACAGGGTTAAGAATCTCCAATATCTTGTACGGGCCGATGAACCGAGGCTTAAACTTAGGAGAAGAAACCTTCATAGGGACAAAACGAGAAGACAACCACACCAAGTCCCCAACACAAAGACGAGGACCAGCACGACGACGGCGGTTGGCAAACTGCTGAGTCTTCTCCTGGGACAACTTCAAATTGTCCACCACATGCCCCCAAATCTGATGCAACCTCTCCACCACAGCATCCACTCCAGGACAATCCGAAGACTCCACCTGACCGGAAGAGAAACGAGGATGAAACCCCGAATTACAGAAGAAAGGAGAAACCAAGGTGGCAGAACTAGCCCGGTTATTGAGGGCAAACTCCGCCAAGGGCAAAAAGGCAACCCAATCATCCTGATCCGCAGACACAAAACACCTCAAATAAGTCTCCAAGGTCTGATTAGTTCGCTCGGTCTGGCCATTAGTCTGAGGATGGAAAGCAGACGAAAAAGACAAATCAATGCCCATCCTAGCACAGAACGCTCGCCAAAATCTAGACACGAATTGGGTTCCCCTGTCAGAAACGATATTCTCCGGAATACCATGCAAGCGAACCACATTTTGAAAAAACAGAGGAACCAGCTCGGATGAGGAAGGCAATTTAGGCAAGGGGACCAAATGGACCATCTTAGAGAAACGGTCACACACCACCCAGATGACAGACATCTTCTGAGAAACAGGGAGATCAGAAATAAAATCCATGGAGATGTGAGTCCAAGGCCTCTTCGGAATAGGCAAAGATAACAACAATCCACTAGCCCGAGAACAACAAGGCTTGGCCCGAGCACAAACATCACAAGACTGCACAAAACCTCGCACATCTCGCGACAGGGAAGGCCACCAGAAGGACCTAGCCACCAAATCCCTGGTACCAAAGATTCCAGGATGACCAGCTAACGCAGAAGAATGGACCTCCGAGATGACTCTACTGGTCCAATCATCCGGAACAAACAGTCTACCAGGCGGGCAACGATCAGGTCTATCCGCCTGAAACTCCTGCAAGACCCGTCGCAAGTCTGGGGAAACAGCAGATAATATCACTCCATCCTTAAGGATACCTGTAGGTTCAGAATTACCAGGGGAATCAGGCTCAAAACTCCTAGAAAGGGCATCCGCCTTCACATTTTTAGAACCCGGTAGGTAAGAAACCACAAAATTAAACCGAGAGAAAAATAACGACCAGCGCGCCTGTCTAGGATTCAGGCGCCTGGCAGACTCAAGATAAATCAAATTCTTGTGGTCGGTCAATACCACCACCTGATGTCTAGCCCCCTCAAGCCAATGACGCCACTCCTCAAAAGCCCACTTCATAGCCAAGAGCTCCCGATTACCAATATCATAATTTCGCTCAGCGGGCGAAAATTTACGAGAAAAGAACGCGCAAGGTCTCATCACGGAGCAGACGGAACTTTTCTGCGACAAAACCGCCCCAGTTCCGATTTCTGAAGCGTCGACCTCAACCTGAAAAGGAAGAGTAACATCAGGCTGACGCAATACAGGGGCGAAAGAAAAGCGGCGCTTAAGCTCCCGAAAGGCCTCCACAGCAGCAGGGGACCAATCAGCAACATCAGCACCCTTCTTAGTCAAATCAGTCAACGGCTTAGCAACATCAGAAAAACCAGTTATAAATCGACGATAAAAATTAGCAAAGCCCAAAAACTTCTGAAGGCTCTTAAGAGAAGAGGGTTGCGTCCAATCACAAATAGCCTGAACCTTGACAGGGTCCATCTCAATGGAAGAGGGGGAAAAAATGTACCCCAAAAACGAAATCTTTTGAACCCCAAAAACACACTTAGAACCCTTTACACACAAGGAATTAGAGCGCAAAACCTGAAAAACCCTCCTGACCTGTTGGACATGAGAGTCCCAGTCATCCGAAAAAATCAAAATATCATCCAGATACACAATCATAAATTTATCCAAATATTCACGGAAAATGTCATGCATAAAAGACTGAAAGACTGAAGGGGCATTTGAAAGACCAAAAGGCATTACTAAATACTCAAAATGGCCCTCAGGCGTATTAAATGCGGTTTTCCACTCATCCCCCTGCTTAATTCGCACTAAATTATACGCCCCACGAAGATCAATCTTAGAGAACCACTTGGCCCCCTTTATTCGAGCAAACAAATCAGTAAGCAGTGGCAAAGGATACTGATATTTAACCGTGATTTTATTCAAAAGCCGATAATCAATACACGGCCTCAAAGAGCCATCTTTTTTAGATACAAAGAAAAAACCGGCTCCTAAGGGAGATGACGAAGGACGAATATGTCCCTTTTCCAAGGACTCCTTAATATATTCCCGCATAGCAGCATGTTCAGGCACAGATAGATTAAATAAACGACCCTTTGGAAACTTACTGCCCGGAATCAGATCTATAGTACAATCGCAATCTCTGTGCGGAGGTAGTGAACCAAGTTTAGGCTCCTCAAAAACGTCACGATAATCAGATAAAAATTCCGGAATCTCAGAGGGAATAGATGACGAAATGGAAACCAAAGGTACGTCCCCATGAGTCCCCTGACATCCCCAGCTTAACACAGACATTGCTTTCCAGTCGAGGACTGGGTTATGAGATTGCAGCCATGGCAATCCAAGCACCAACACATCATGTAGATTATACAACACAAGGAAGCGAATAATCTCCTGGTGATCCGGATTAATACGCATAGTTACTTGTGTCCAGTATTGTGGTTTATTACTAGCCAATGGCGTGGAGTCAATACCCTTCAGAGGTATAGGAACTTCCAGAGGCTCTAAATTAAACCCACAGCGTTTGGCAAAGGACCAATCCATAAGACTCAAAGCGGCGCCAGAGTCGACATAGGCGTCCGCGGTAATAGACGATAAAGAGCAAATCAGGGTCACAGATAGAATAAACTTAGACTGTAAAGTGCCAATTGAAACAGACTTATCAACCTTCTTAGTACGTTTAGAGCATGCTGATATAACATGAGTTGAATCACCACAATAAAAGCATAACCCATTTTTTCGCCTAAAATTCTGTCGTTCGCTTCTGGACAGAATTCTATCACATTGCATAATCTCTGGCGCCTTCTCAGTAGACACCGCCAAATGGTGCACAGGTTTGCGCTCCCGCAAACGCCGATCAATCTGAATAGCCATTGTCATGGACTCATTCAGACCTGTAGGCACAGGGAACCCCACCATAACATCTTTAATGGCATCAGAGAGACCCTCTCTGAAATTCGCCGCCAGGGCGCACTCATTCCACTGAGTAAGCACAGACCACTTACGAAATTTTTGGCAGTATATTTCAACCTCATCTTGCCCTTGAGACAGGGCCATCAAGGCTTTTTCAGCCTGAATCTCTAAATGAGGTTCCTCATAAAGCAACCCCAAAGCCAGGAAAAACGCATCCACATTGAGCAACGCAGGATCCCCTGGTGCCAAAGCAAATGCCCAATCCTGAGGGTCGCCCCGGAGCAAGGAAATTACAATCCTGACCTGCTGTGCAGGATCTCCAGCGGAGCGAGATCTCAGAGACAAAAATAATTTACAATTATGTTTGAAATTCTGGAAGCGAGATCTATCCCCGGAGAAAAATTCAGGTAAAGGAATTCTAGGTTCAGATATAGGAGCATGAATTACAAAATCCTGTAAACTTTGAACCTTCATAGCGAGATTATCCAAACCAATAGGTAAACTCTGAGGATCCATTTTAATCAGGTGAAATCAGAACCATTCAAGGATTAGAAGGAGAGAGAGACGAAGGCTGCAGTAAGCAGAGATGCAAGTGAATCAACTAATGAGCAAACTCAGAAAAAAAAAAAAAAAAATTCTCTGCAGACTTCTTTTCTCTCCTTTCTTCTGCCAATTATTTTAACTCTTGGCCGGCCAAACTGTCATGGTTCTCAATGGCAAGAGACCGTAGTAAAGCATACAAAAGGACTAGCTCTTGGAAGATGGGAACTCGAGCTGACTGTGAGCTAAACCTACCGCACAACTAACAGTGGCCGGGTAGCGTGCCTACGTTTTATCCCTAGACGCCCAGCGCCAGCCGGAGGACTGACTGACCCTAGCAGAGGAAAATACAGACCTGGCTTACCTCTAGAGAAATTTTCCCCAAAAGGCAGACAGTAGCCCCCACATATATTGTCGGTGATTTTAGAGGAAAATGACATACGAAGTATGAAGATAGGTTTAGCAAATTGAGGTCCGCTTACTAGATAGTAGGAAGACAGAAAAGGGAACTTCACAGTCAGCTGAAAACCCTTTCAAAACACCATCCTGAAATTACTTTAAGACTGTAATATCAACTCATGACACCAGAGTGGCAATTTCAGCTCACAAGAGCTTCCAGCCTCAGAAATATTCAAAAACAGAGAACTGGAACAAAAATGCAAAACAATCTTAGGACTACAAGTCCAACTTAGCTGATAGTAGTCTAGGAGCAGGAACATGCAACAGAAAGGCTTCTGGTAACATTGTTGGCCGGCATAGAAATGACTGAGGAGCAAGGCTAAATAGAAACTCCCACATCCTGATGGAAACAGGTGAACAGAGGAGATGAAACACACAAGTTCAGTACCACCAGTAACCACCGGGGGAGCCCAGAAACCAAATTCACAACATACAACCTTGTGCGCATTAAGCAAGGAGATGAATGGAAAACTGCATTTAATACGCCCGAAGGTCATTTTGAGTACTTGGTGATGCCTTTCGGGCTCTCTAATGCTCCTTCAGTGTTTCAGTCCTTTATGCATGATATTTTCCGGAAGTATCTGGATAAATTTATGATTGTTTATCTGGATGATATTCTGTTTTTTTCTGATGATTGGGACTCGCATGTAGAGCAGGTCAGGATGGTGTTTCAGGTTTTGCGTGAGAATGCTTTGTTTGTTAAGGGCTCAAAGTGTCTCTTTGGAGTACAGAAGGTTCCCTTTTTGGGTTTTATTTTTTCCCCTTCTGCGGTGGAGATGGACCCAGTCAAGGTCCGAGCTATTCATGATTGGACTCAACCCACGTCAGTTAAGAGTCTTCAGAAGTTCTTGGGTTTTGCTAACTTCTACCGTCGTTTTATCGCTAATTTTTCTAGCGTTGATAAACCTTTGACGGATATGACCAAGAAAGGTTCTGATGTTGCTAACTGGGCTCCTGCAGCCGTGGAAGCCTTTCAAGAGTTGAAGCGCCTGTTTACTTCGGCGCCTGTTTTGTGCCAGCCTGATGTCTCACTTCCCTTTCAGGTTGAAGTGGATGCTTCTGAGATTGGGGCAGGGGCCGTTTTGTCGCAGAGAGGCCCTGGTTGCTCTGTAATGAGACCATGTGCTTTTTTCTCTAGGAAGTTTTCGCCTGCTGAGCGGAATTATGATGTTGGCAATCGGGAGTTGTTAGCCATGAAGTGGGCATTTGAGGAGTGGCGTCATTGGCTCGAGGGTGCTAAGCATCATGTGGTGGTCTTGACTGATCACAAAAATCTGATGTATCTCGAGTCTGCTAAACGCCTGAATCCTAGACAGGCCCGCTGGTCATTGTTTTTCTCCCGTTTTGACTTTGTGGTGTCGTATTTACCAGGTTCAAAGAATGTGAAGGCTGATGCTCTTTCAAGGAGCTTTGTGCCTGACTCTCCTGGAGTCGCAGAACCAGTTGGTATTCTCAAAGAGGGAGTTATCCTGTCAGCCATTTCTCCGGATTTGCGACGTGTGTTGCAGAGATTTCAGGCTGGTAGACCTGACTCTTGTCAACCTGACAGACTGTTTGTTCCTGATAAGTGGACCAGCAGAGTCATTTCCGAGGTTCATTCCTCGGTGTTGGCAGGGCATCTGGGAATTTTTGGCACCAGAGATCTGGTGGCTAGGTCCTTTTGGTGGCCTTCCTTGTCACGGGATGTGCGGTCATTTGTGCAGTCCTGTGGGACTTGTGCTCGAGCTAAGCCTTGCTGTTCTCGTGCCAGCGGGTTGCTCTTGCCCTTGCCTGTTCCGAAGAGGCCTTGGACACACATTTCCATGGATTTCATTTCAGATCTTCCGGTGTCTCAGGGCATGTCTGTCATCTGGGTGGTATGTGATCGCTTTTCCAAGATGGTCCATTTGGTATCTTTGCCTAAGCTGCCTTCCTCTTCCGATCTGGTTCCTTTGTTCTTTCAGAATGTGGTTCGTTTACACGGCATTCCTGAGAATATTGTGTCTGACAGAGGATCCCAGTTTGTTTCCAGGTTCTGGCGATCCTTTTGTGCTAAGATGGGCATTGATTTGTCATTTTCGTCTGCCTTTCATCCTCAGACTAATGGACAAACAGAGCGAACTAATCAGACTCTGGAGGCTTATTTAAGGTGTTTTGTTTCTGCAGATCAGGATGATTGGGTGACCTTCTTGCCGTTGGCTGAGTTTGCCCTTAATAATCGGGCTAGTTCCGCTACTTTGGTTTCGCCTTTTTTTTGCAACTCTGGTTTCCATCCTCGTTTTTCCTCGGGACATGTGGAGCCTTCTGACTGTCCTGGGGTAGATTCCGTGGTGGATAGGTTGCAGCAGATTTGGAATCATGTTACATAGTTACATAGTTACATAGTTATTAAGGTTGAAGGAAGACTGTAAGTCCATCTAGTTCAACCCATAGCCTAACCTAACATGCCCTAACATGTTGATCCAGAGGAAGGCAAAAAAAAACCCATGTGGCAAAGAGTAACTCCACCATGGGGGAAAAAAATTCCTTCCCGACTCCACATACGGCAATCAGACTAGTTCCCTGGATCAACGCCTTATCAAGGAATCTAGTGTATATACCCTGTAACATTATACTTTTCCAGAAAGGCATCCAGTCCCCTCTTAAATTTAATTAATGAATCACTCATTACAACATCATACGGCAGAGAGTTCCATAGTCTCACTGCTCTTACAGTAAAGAATCCGCGTCTGTTATTATGCTTAAACCTTTTTTCCTCCAGACGTAGAGGATGCCCCCTTGTCCCTGTCTCAGGTCCATGATTAAAAAGATCATCAGAAAGGTCTTTGTACTGTCCCCTCATATATTTATACATTAAAATAAGATCACCCCTTAGTCTTCGTTTTTCCAAACTAAATAGCCCCAAGTGTAATAACCTATCTTGGTATTGCAGACCCCCCAGTCCTCTAATAACCTTGGTCGCTCTTCTCTGCACCCGCTCCAGTTCAGCTATGTCTTTTTTATACACCGGAGACCAGAACTGTGCACAGTATTCTAAGTGTGGTCGAACTAGTGACTTGTATAGAGGTAAAATTATGTTCTCCTCATGAGCATCTATGCCTCTTTTAATACATCCCATTATTTTATTTGCCTTTGTAGCAGCTGTCTGACACTGGCCACTGAATATGAGTTTGTCATCCACCCATATACCCAGGTCTTTTTCATTGACGGTTTTGCCCAGAGTTTTAGAATTAAGCACATAGTTATACATCTTATTACTTCTACCCAAGTGCATGACCTTACATTTATCCCCATTAAAGCTCATTTGCCATTTATCAGCCCAAGCTTCTAGTTTACATAAATCATCCTGTAATATAAAATTGTCCTCCCCTGTATTGATTACCCTGCAGAGTTTAGTGTCATCTGCAAATATTGAAATTCTACTCTGAATGCCCCCTACAAGGTCATTAATAAATATGTTAAAAAGAAGAGGGCCCAATACTGACCCCTGTGGTACCCCACTGCTAACCGCAACCCAGTCCGAGTGTGCTCCATTAATAACCACCCTTTGTTTCCTATCCCTGAGCCAGCTCTCAACCCACTTACACATATTTTCCCCTATCCCCATTACTCTCATTTTATGTAACAACCTTTTGTGTGGCACCGTATCAAAAGCTTTGGAAAAGTCCATATACACTACGTCCACTGGGTTCCCTTGGTCCAGTCCGGAACTTGCCTCTTCATAGAAGCTGATCAAATTAGTCTGACATGAACGGTCCCTAGTAAACCCGTGCTGATACTGGGTCATAAGGTTATTCCTCTTCAGATACTCCAGTATAGTATCCCTTAGAATGCCCTCCAGGATTTTACCCACAGTAGAGGTTAAGCTTACTGGCCTATAATTACCGAGTTCAGTTTTTGCCCCTTTTTTGAATATTGGCACCACATTTGCTATACGCCAGTCCTGTGGTACAGACCCTGTTATTATGGAGTCTTTAAAGATTAAAAATAATGGTCTATCAATGACTGTACTTAGTTCCTGCAGTACTCGGGGGTGTATCCCATCCGGGCCTGGAGATTTGTCAATTTTAATTATTTTTAGACGCCGCTGTACTTCCTGCTGGGTTAAGCAGGTGACATTTAATGGGGAATTTTTATCAATAGTCATTTTGTCTGCCATGGGATTTTCTTTTGTAAATACTGATGAAAAAAAGTCATTTAGCATATTGGCTTTTTCCTCATCCTCATCCACCATTTCACCCAGACTATTTTTAAGGGGGCCAACACTGTCATTTTTTAGTTTCTTACTATTTATATAGTTAAAGAATATTTTGGGATTATTTTTACTCTCTCTGGCAATGAGTCTCTCTGTCTCAATCTTTGCTGCCTTGATTTGCTTTTTACAGAATTTATTTAATTTTCTGTATTTATTTAATGCCTCCTCACTACCTACTTCCTTTAATTCTCTAAATGCTTTCTTTTTGTCCCTTATTGCGCCCCTTACAGCTCTATTTAGCCATATTGGTTTCCTCCTATTTCTAGTATGTTTATTCCCATACGGTATATACTGTGCACAGGTCCTATCCAGGATGCTAATAAACGTCTCCCATTTTCTTTGTGTATTTTTGTGTCTCAGGATATCGTCCCAGTTAATTGCACCAAGATCCTCTCTCATCCGTTGGAAATTTGCCCTCCTGAAGTTTAGTGTCCTTGTCACCCCCCTACTACACATCTTATTAAAGGTTACATGAAAACTTATTATTTTGTGATCACTATTCCCCAAGTGACCCCCAACCCTTATATTTGATATGCGGTCTGGCCTGTTGGTTAATATTAGGTCTAGCAGTGCCCCCCTCCTTGTTGGGTCCTGAACCAGTTGTGAAAGGTAATTGTCTCTCATAGTTGTCAAAAACCGATTACCTTTGCTGGAACTGCAGGTTTCTGTTCCCCAATCTATTTCAGGGTAGTTGAAGTCCCCCATAATAATGACTTCTCCTTGAGTCGCAGCTTCATCTATTTGCTTTACGAGGCTATTCTCCATTGCTTCCATTATTTTTGGAGATTTATAACAAATCCCTATCAGTAATTTATTATTTTTTCCCCCTCCCCTTATCTCCACCCACAGGGACTCTACATTTTCATTAAATTCACCTATATTATCACGCAGGATGGGTTTTAAGGAAGATTTTACATATAGAAACACCCCTCCCCCTCGCTTATCTGTACGGTCATTTCTGAACAGGCTATAGCCCTGCAAGTTAACAGCCCAGTCATGGCTCTCATCCAGCCACGTCTCAGATATCCCCACCATGTCATAATTATGCTCCAACAACATTAGTTCTAATTCATCCATTTTGTTGGCGAGGCTTCTGGCATTAGTATACATGCACTTGATGTTCCTCTCTGTACCTCTATTCTTTCTTAAATTACTAACTGTTCTAACCCCACCCCCCATGCCACCGCCACCCCCAACTTCCTTATTTGTGCCCAGGTCTCTATCTGCACTATCTTCCCCTCCTATAAAATGAATACCCTCCCCCCCAATCCCTAGTTTAAACACTCCTCCAACCTTCTAACCATTTTCTCCCCCAGCACAGCTGCCCCTTCCCCATTGAGGTGCAGCCCGTCCCTAGCGTAGAGCCTGTAGCCAACTGAGAAGTCGGCCCAGTTCTGCAGGAACTGGAATCATGTGGTGGACAACTTGAATTTGTCACAGGAGAAGGCTCAGCGTTTTGCCAACCGCCGCCGCGGTGTGGGTCCCCGACTTCGTGTTGGGGATTTGGTATGGCTGTCTTCTCGATTTGTTCCTATGAAGGTCTCCTCTCCTAAATTTAAGCCTCGCTTCATCGGTCCTTACAAGATATTGGAAATCCTTAATCCTGTGTCCTTTCGCTTGGATCTTCCGGTGTCGTTTGCCATTCACAACGTGTTCCATAGGTCTTTGTTGCGGCGGTACGTTGTACCTGTGGTTCCTTCTGTTGAGCCTCCTGCTCCGGTGTTGGTTGAGGGCGAGTTGGAGTACGTGGTGGAGAAGATCTTGGATTCTCGTCTCTCCAGGCGGAGGCTTCAGTATCTGGTCAAGTGGAAGGGCTATGGTCAGGAGGATAATTCCTGGGTGGTTGCCTCTGATGTGCATGCGGCCGATTTAGTTCGTGCCTTTCACGCTGCTCATCCTGATCGCCCTGGTGGTCTTGGTGAGGGTTCGGTGACCCCTCCTTAAAGGGGGGATACTGTTGTGAATTAGACTTTTTTGGCTCCCTCTTGTGGTCACTAGTGATATGACTCTGGGATTGTCTTTCCTCAGTTTGGCACCCACCTGGGTCGTTAGTCCAGGGGTGTTGATATATAAACTTCCTGGTTTCTCAGTCCAGTGCCTGGCATCGTTGTAATCAGTTCCTTTCTGTTTGCTCCTGTCTGCTGGTCTTGGATCTTGCAAAATTAAGCTAAGTCCTGCTTCCTTGTTTTTTGCTTTGCTCTTATTTTTTGGCCAGCTTGTACTAAATGTGATTCCTGATTTTGCTGGAAGCTCTAGGGGGCTGGTGTTCTCCCCCCGGGCCGTTAGACGGTTCGGGGGTTCTTGAATATCCAGCGTGGAAATTTTGATAGGGTTTTTGCTGACCATATAAGTCATCTTACTATATTCTGCTATTAGTCAGTGGGCCTCTCTTTGCTAAATATCTAGTTCATTCTTACGTTTGTCTTTTCTCCTTACCTCACCGTTATTATTTGTTGGGGGCTTGTATCCAACTTTTGGGGTCTTTTCTCTGGAGGCGAGAAAGGTCTATCTTTTCCCTTCTAGGGTTAGTTAGTTCTCCGGCTGGCGCGAGACGTCTAGAACCAACGTAGGCACGTTCCCCGGCTGCTGCTATTTGTGGTGCTAGGATTAGATATATGGTCAGCCCAGTTACCACTGCCCTATGAGCTGGTTTTTTGTGTTTGCAGACTTGGTATGTACTTTTGAGACCCTCTGCCATTGGGGTCATAACACCGCCCCTTTCCGCCCGGGCCTACTGCCTTTCTGCTACTATACACAGTATAGAACTTATCAACCTTCCCTCAGTTCAGGATCACTGAGCCATCTCGGTATGGCTCCTAGGAGGACTCACCGACTAACCCCATACGGGTTCACTTCCTGCCCTCATTCTTCTAGCAACATCATTAAACATTTCTCTCAATTAACTAGCTCACTACATATAACTTTTATATGTAAGCATTATTAGTACTTCCTTTTAAAGCATCATCATTCTTTAAGTGCCATTGATGAACGTCCCGTTTAAGATGGGACCAAGTCTCTATGAAGTAGTGCAACTTCTCAAGCTGCAAGTCCGTATGCAGCAAGGACTCCGATACTGCTTACAGGAACAGTTTCTTCGCAAAGAGTCCTTTCCTTTGTAAAACCAGTAGAGGACACCTTTAAGAAGGTGCAAACTATTTACAATAAGTTTGTAATCATGCAGTGTTCATGATCCAGCAGTTCTTTTCAACAATGATGAACGAGAAACAAAAGCAAAAGCAAAAAGACAAAAATAGGGATCCCGGGTAAACTAAGGGATCCCTTTAAGAGTTAACCCTAATCGGGTTGTAGCAGCAGAGGTACGCAAGAGATAAGCAGTTAACTATATACAAGTTATGAAGCATTCTTGCTTACTCAGTTTCTGGCTGGGCAGGAGGCGGCCTCCTTCCGGGCCTCACCTGGCAGATGGGTCATGGTGGCATGACAAGGACCGGTCCTGGCCTCAGCAGCGACAGAATTCCTCTTTGGGACACCCTCCTCAATCGGGAACAACCACGACTCACAGGCACGCGGTGGGTCTGGATTTCCTGGGGTTCCGCGGGGACAGGTTCCGTCGCCTTCTCCGCAGGGGATTTGTCCTCCGGCATCTCGGCAGCGGCTTGGAGTGCGACGCACCACTGGACGCCCCGAGCCACCCAGCCGACCTCCCTCCTCCACCGCATGTAGGTTACTGCATCCCCGGGCTCTAGGTCGCGGTCATACCTTCCTCCGCAGGGCTCCACTTCTTTCCGGTCAACACGGACCTGCAGTGGCTCTCCAATTTCTTGGATGACTCCCCTTCCTTCCCGGGAGTTGAAGAACACCACCACACCCCAGTGTGACGGCGGAGCCCCCTCACCGCCCGTCAGGTCGACCTGGGCCGCAGGTTGGGGTCTGTTCCGCCATGCCGCCATCAGGCGCCGCAGGTGTTCTGCCTCGGGCAGGATCCTCAGGCCCTGTGCCTGCAGCTCACACTCTGCCACGGCCGGGATGGAGGAAGCAGGGGACACCGGAGTTAGGCGGACCTCCGTGGGCTGACCCAGCCGAGCGGTCACACAAGCGTCGGCCTCAAGGCGGCGTGCTATCTGCCGGGCCTCGGCTATGACCACACACTCCTCAGACGGTGGCCAGTTGGGTCTGCCCATCGGTAGCTCCGTAAGGGCCAGTCCCTGCAACGATGGCGCATCTGGGGCTGTGTCGGGTGGTGCAGCCTCATGCTGGGTCGGGTCGTCCCCACGCGGTGCTCCTGGTGTCGCCATCTTTGCTTCCTCTCCAGTGTCTTCTTCCTGCGGTCTCTTTCGTGGGCGGCTCCGTCTCCATTGTCTCCACCCTCCAAAGAGGATGAGAAGGCGGACCTCGGCTGCTGACGGACACGTCCTCAGGATGCAAAAATGTTTAGACTGGGCGGCCATTATCTCTTCGCGCTCTTTAGCTGATCCACGCCTACTCCACGCCCCTCTTCTCTTCCTGCGCTCTCCTCAGTGCTGTAATGGCGGCGGTCTCGGGCGGGAACTTTTGGCGGCAAGTGGCAATACACAGTCTTTGCAATAAGTCACAGTCCAAGTACAATAAATCACAGTTCCAAGGCACATATGACCTGATTCTTCAGGCTTAAGTAGATCCTGTTCGTGACGCCAAGTTGTAGCGACCCCACTGCCACAGGGCCGAGGGGTACCCGGTACCGGGCCTCTAAGTCTCTGTTCTGGGGTTGTCACGGTGGCTAGACCCGGTCCGTGACCCTGCTGAGGGGCGCCCAATGAAAGGTGTGGATGGTGATGATGTTATGGTGCGGTGCAGGTTGCAGTAAATAACGAGGACACCAGGTTGCAGTCTCTTTACCTCTTTACTGAAGGCTTCAGGATCCTCAATCCGGAATACGGTTAACCGGGCTACGTAAGTCCGGCCGGTCCGATGGCACCTCCAGGGTTCCCTTTGCAGGTGGAAATCTGTGCCTACCTTCTAGCACTTGTGTGTTGTGGTCCTCCCCTGCTGTGCTTATGGGATAGTCCCCACAACTGTTGTATCTGTTTCTGAAGTTCCCTCACAACTCGATTATGATGTTCTTCTTCGTCCCCCAGATGATATGGCTAGGACGTACCCATATGACGGGTAGGCTCGGAGGTCTTCCGGGACCCTAGAGTCGCCCCTCTCCAAATGTTGCCCCCTATGTCTTCTTAGGTGATTTGAGTGAGACAGCCCGCCTATAACTGACTGTCCTGCCGTAGGTTTGAAGTAAGGCCTGGAGCTCAATACTTCCTCGGCGTTCCGGCCACCGGCTACACGCCTCAGTAGGATGTTGCATCGTCTTACAGCACGACCCCTACTGGTGTTTCTCCTTGTTGCGTTGATCTCGTTTCTCACTCAGCACAATAAACCTCGCTTCTTGTCCTTTCTTGGGGTACCGCCGCGATGAAGTGCAGGCGCGGTCCTGTAACGTTCTTTCTGTTCGCTAGGCCTCTGTCAGGATCCCACCCCTGACAGGGACCCCCATGAATCTTCCCCTGCAACACCCTCTGCCACAGGATGTTGCCTGGTTCCAACCCAGTCAGTTTCTCTCTAACTTCCTATCTAACCCCCAGTTTTTCCAGATTGTGAGGAGTGGCCTAATACATAGTACCCTTAGCTCCCCCTGGAGGCCAGACTGTAAAGTGTATTGGTGTCTGTGATACCTGGTCAGGCGAACTCCTTCAGTGCCATCAGACATACCATAGCCCACCTTAGCAGCGGAGCATCAGTACTGCAACGACTAGGACTCTGGGGCGCTGCAGTAATATGTGGTCAGGCCATGATGTGACTGTGGTTGTTATTTGTATGTGGTATTATTGTTTAAAAAATGTATGTAACACATTACCTTAAAGAAAAATAAATTAAAAGATACCTAACAAGATTACTGGATATTTCAAGAAATATTTAATCGGTTAGAGTAGAGTACCGCCCTGCCAAAACAGTCTACATTGTCATGGTGGTGACTTAAAAATCTTTTGGCCCAAGCAAAAGCTGATGGATGTGTATGGTATGTGATATGGTGTTCAATGGCAACTGTTAATGTGTGATTGGTGAGGATGTGGTGTAGAAGTGGAGTTTTTCCAAGAGTGGTTGGTGGGACTGTGGAAAGTTCGAGGGGTGGAGGTGGAGCTCAGGTGGAGCCAGGGTGGAGTCTAGGGAGGACCCAAAATTTTTGCTAGTATGGGGTCCTGAAATTCCTGAATTTTATAGTTTTACTTGTGCAATGTCTATTACTTGTAACCTGCTATTTTAGCATCTTGTCAGGTAAGTCAGTGGCAGAACAGGACAGGCAAAAAGAATCTGAATCAGGTTCCCTAATTGTAGTTATCTGTTTCTTCTGAACCACTGAGTCATTTCAGAGAACGTTTAAACAGAAAATGAGAGCAAACAAAAACTAGTCATGTGGCAGATTCCCGTCTGCTTTTCCTCAACTGGCTTAGCTAGAAAAGAGGTCTCTATATGTGTGAATAGAGAAAGACCTGTCAAGCAAAGTCGGGTGGGGACAAGCTGGTGGTGACCCAAATATCTGACAAGTCTTTCATTTTTTTGTTCCTGTTTAAAATAAAACATACAAACCTGCCATTATGGAGCCTTTCCATAAATCATGCTGCCTGTGGTTCAAGCAGTGTGAATCACTTGGCAGATTTCTTTAACCCCTTTACCCCAGAGGGTGGTTTGCATGTTAATGACCAGGCCAATTTTTGCAATTCTGACCACTGTCCCTTTATTAGGTAATATCTCTGGAACGCTTTAATGGATCCTGGTGATTCTGAGATTTCTTTTTCGTGACATATTGTACTTCATGATAGAGGTAAAATTTCTTTGGTATGATGTGTTTATTTGTAAAAAAAACAAAAACCAAACAAACAGAAATTTGGCGAAAATTTAGCAATTTTCCAAATTTGAATTTTCATGCCCATAAATCACAGAGATACTTAATAAGTAATATTTCCCACATGTCTACTTAAATTTTGGAACCAAAGTCTTTTTTTGTTAAGAAGTTATAAGGGTTAAAATTTGACCAGCGATTTCTCATTTTTACAGCACCATATTTTTTTTTTGGGGGGGGAACCCTCATTATTGAAGTCACTTTGAAGGGTCTTTATGATAAAAGATACCCAAAATTGACACCATTCTAAAAACTGCACCCTGCAAGGTGCTCAAAACCACTTTCGAGAAGTTTATAACCCTTCGGGTGCTTCACAGAAATTTTTGGAATGTGGAAAACAATGAACATTTAACTTTTTTTTCCCAAAAAATGTAATTAATCCAAATTTTTTTTATTATTACAAGGGTATTTGGAAAGAATGGACCCTAAAATTTGTTGTGCAATTTCTCCTGAGTACACCGATATTCCATATGAGGGAGAAAACCACTGTTTGGGTGCGCGGCAGAGCTTGGATAGGAAGGAGCGCCATTTGACTTTTTGCTAAATTTGCTGCAACAATTGGCGGATGCCATGTTGTATTTGGAGAGCCTCTGATGTGCCTAAACAGTAAAAATCCCCAACAATTGACACCATTTTGGAAACTATACCCCTCAGAGAACTGATTTAGATGTGTGGTGAGTACATTGAACCCTCAGGTGCTTCACAGAAGTTTATAACGTTGAGCTGTAAAAATAAGCAAAATCAAATTTTCCTCACAAATATGTTTTTTGCATTTTCATAATGTAACAGGAGAAAGTGCACCATACGACTTGTTGTGCAATTTCTCTTGAGTACGCCATTACCCAATATGTGGGGTACTTTTGAGGCACAGTGCAAAGCTCAGAAGCGAAGAAGCGTCATATTGGAGTTCAGATTTTGCTAGAATGGTTTAAGGGTGCCATGACCCACTGGCAGAGCCCCTGAGGAGCCAGAACAACTGAAACCCCCTATATGTGAACTCATTTTACAAACCACACTCCCCAATGGATTCATCTAGGTGTGCATTGATCATATTGACACCACAAGTGGCTCACAGAACCTTATACCACTGAGCGGTGAAGAAAGAATAAATTACATTTTTACCTCTAAAATGTTGTTTTAGCCCCAAGTTTTTTAATTTTTCTAAGGGCTAATAGGAAATATTTTTACAACAAACTGAGGTCCATTTTTATCCTGAGTGTGCCAATACCCTACATGTAATCGGGAAATATTTTTGCAGGTACCGTACAGCTCGGAAATCAAGGAGCACCAGATTACTGTTATGGTTTGCAGGTGTCATGACCCACTGGGAGAGCCCATAAGGTGCCAGAACAGCAGATCCCCCAATAAAAGTGACCCCATTTTACAAACTACATCTGTTAATGAATTTATCTACGATTGCAGTGATCATATTGACATAACGGGTGGGTCACAGAATTTTATACCAATGGGCAATGAAGACAAAATAACTACATTTTTACCACCAAAATTTAGTTTTAGCCCCAGATTTTACATTTTCACACAAGAAGTGGGTAAAAATGACACAAAAATGTGCTCCACAATTTCTACTGAATGTGGTAATAACCCCATATGTGGCTGTACAGTACTGCTCAGCTATACGGAGAGACTCGGAAGGGACGGAGCGCTATTTGCCTCCTGGAGCGCAGATTTTCCTAGAACAGTTTGCGGACTCCATATACAGAGCCCCTAATTGCTAGAAGAGCAGAATCCCCCCTCAAGTGATCTCATTTGGGAAACTATACCCCTTGGGGAATTTAACTACAGGCGGGCTCTCATCGCTTCAGAAATACGCTATATGTGATTTAGGCATCATGTGGGGCTCAGAAGGGAGAGGAGCATTTTGATTAGGGAATGGAGAATTTGCTGAATGTCTTTTGTCGGGTGAGGAGCCATTTCGCTTTTCCAGAGCATCTGTGCTACCAGTAACATGGAAGCCCCCTATATTTATTTTAACAGATAACAGATCTGAGTGGGGACTTGCTGCTTTTGTGGATTAAGTTGAAGCTTTTTTTGGAAACATTTTACATAACATTTGGGATTACATTTATCCAGCGCTCTACGCTGAGCACTTACTTTTGGGGTTTCCATCTAAATCTCTGAGTGACATGATTCAGATGAAACCCCTGAGGGAGCCATTCACTAAAATGAGGCAGCAGAGTTACTCTGGACTCCATCTGGCCTCTGTTCAGCGGTGTCCTTCTTTTCAGAAGTGCACAAAACTGTGGCCAACGGCACTTTTATGCAATCCTAAAAAGACAGACACGGCCGGATCACAGGTCAGACGGCATCCACAGCGCCTCCATCTGCCTCATTATAGGGAATCTTCTGCCTGTGGTTCTGTCTGAACCACGTATTTCAGAGATTTACTTGGAAACCCTGATGTAAGAGCTCACTATAGAGCGAAGGATGAATGTTCGCCAAGCCTTACTGTGATCTTCGGAAGGCAGAATGAAAAAATCAACAGCAGGTGAAGAATTGGTTTTATTTAATTTTTACGCCGTTCCTCCTGTGGTATAAGTGATTAGGCGACTTTATTCTTCGGGTCGGTGCGATTACAGTGATACCAGATTTATATCAGGTTTTTATGTTTGGTAGCTGTCACACACTACAAGACGCTTTTTATTGCAATAAATAGTTTTTGCATCACCATATTTTGAGAGCTATAATTTTTCCATATTTCCAGCCGACAGAATCATGTGAGGTCTTGTTTTTTGCAGGGTGAGTTGTCGTTTTTATTGGCACTATTTTCGGGCACATGACAAGTTTTGATCGCTTTCTATTCCGATTTTTGTGAGGCAGAACGACAAAAACCAGCAATTCAGGAATTTCTTTTTCGGGGTAGGGGGCTTATGCCATTCAGTCTGTGGTAAAATTGATCAGACAGTTTTATTCTTTGGGTCAGTACGATTACAGCGATACCTCATTTATATTTTTTTATGTTTGGGCGCTTTTATACAATAAAAACTATTTTATAGAAAAAATAATTGTTTTTGCATAACTTTACTCTGAGAGCTATAACATTTTTATTTTTCTGCTGATAGAGATGTATGATGGCTTGTTTTTTGCGGGACAAAATGTTTTCAGTGATACC
The DNA here is from genome assembly GCF_051348905.1 of Ranitomeya variabilis. Taxonomy (NCBI): domain Eukaryota; kingdom Metazoa; phylum Chordata; class Amphibia; order Anura; family Dendrobatidae; genus Ranitomeya; species Ranitomeya variabilis. Next base: position 659,076,136 of record NC_135234.1, read on the forward strand.
ATTTTTATTTATATCTCTCTTTTTGATCGGGTTTTATTGCACTTTTTGTTCGGCAGTACGATGATAAATCATTGTTTTTTGCCTTGTTTTTTATTTTTTTATCGTGTTCACTAAAGGGGTTAATTAGTGGGACAGTTTTATAAGTCAGGTCGTTGCGGACGTGGGGATACCAAATATGTGTACTTTCATTTCTTTTTTTTCATTCAAATATTTATTTAGAGATACAATATCTCTTGATTTTTGTATTTTTGATTTTTTAACCCCTTCCTGACATCAGACGTACTATCCCGTCGAGGTGGGGTGGGCCCGTATGACCGCCGACGGGATAGTACGTCATCATCGATCAGCGGCGCTCACGGGGGGAGCGCGGCCGATCGCGGCCGGGTGTCAGCTGCATATCGCAGCTGACATCCGGCACTATGTGCCAGGAGCGGTCACGGACCGCCCCCGGCACATTAACCCCCGGCACACCGCGATCAAACATGATCGCAGTGTACCGGCGGTATAGGGAAGCATCGCGCAGGGAGGGGGCTCCCTGCGGGCTTCCCTGAGACCCCCGGAGCAACGCGATGTGATCGCGTTGCTCTGAGGGTCTCCTACCTCCCTCCTCGCCGCAGGTCCCGGATCCAAGATGGCCGCGGCATCCGGGTCCTGCAGGGAGGGAGGTGGCTTACCGAGTGTCTGCTCAGAGCAGACACTTGGAAAGCCTGCAGCCCTGCACAGCAGATCGTCGATCTGGCAGAGTGCTGTGCACACTGCCAGATCAATGATCTGTGATGTCCCCCCCTGGGACAAAGTAAAAAAGTAAAAAAAAAATTTTTCCACATGTGTAAAAAAAAAAAAAAAAAAATTCCTAAATAAATAATAATAAAAAAATATATATTATTCCCATAAATACATTTCTTTATCTAAATAAAAAAAACAAAACAATAAAAGTACACATATTTAGTATCGCCGCGTCCGTAACGACCCAACCTATAAAACTGCCCCACTAGTTAACCCCTTCAGTAAACACCGTATGAAAAAAAAAAAAAAAACGAGGCAAAAAACAACGCTTTATTACCATACCGCCGAACAAAAAGTGGAATAACACACGATCAAAAAGACTGATATAAATATCCATGGTACCGCTGAAAACGTCATCTTGTCCCGCAAAAAACAAGCCGCCATACAGCATCATCAGCAAAAAAATAAAAAAGTTATAGTCCTGAGAATAAAGCGATACCAAAATAATTATTTTTTCTATATTTTAGTTTTTATCGTATAAAAGCGCCAAAACATAAAAAAATGATATAAATGAGATATCGCTGTAATCGTACTGACCCGACGAATAAAACTGCTTTATCAATTTTACCAAACGCGGAACGGTATAAACGCCTCTCCCAAAAGAAATTCATGAATAGCAGGTTTTTGGTCATTCTGCCTCACAAAAATCGGAATAAAAAGCGATCAAAAATGGTCACGTGTCCGAAAATGTTACCAATAAAAACGTCAACTCGTCCCGCAAAAAACAAGACCTCACATGACTCTGTGGAGCAAAATGTGGAAAAATTATAGGTCTCAAAATGTGGAGACGCAAAAACTTTTTTGCTATAAAAAGCGTCGCTGGTTTCACACTTGCGTTTTTGTCTGCAGCGTTTTTTGCACAAAAAAACGCATGCGTTTTTTCCCTATATTTGACATGAAAAACGCATGCGTTTTTTTTGTACGCGTTTGGTCGCGTTTTCAAACGCATGCGGTTTCTTTCTGCATGCGTTCATTTTCAGAAATACAACCTGCAGTATTTTCTTGCGTTTTTAAGCACATGCGTTTGCGTTAAAAACGCATGCATTTTTATCGAAAAAAAACAGAAAACGCACTGAAAAGCCACCCACCACCATCAAGGTGATAAAGGGATCCAAACCCTAACCCTACCCCTAAACTCATCCCTAACCGTTTAATGAACATTTTCTGACAGTCATAGTGCCACGTATTTCAGTGCCACGTATTTCAGTGCCACGTATTTCAGTGCCACGTATTTCAGTGCCACGTATCACGTATTTCAGTGCCACGTGTTTCAGTGCCACGTATTTCAGTGCCACGTATCACGTATTTCAGTGCCACATATTTTAGTGCCACGTATTTCAGTGCCACGTATTTCAGTGCCACGTATTTCAGTGCCACGTATTTCAGTGCCACGTATTTCAGTGCCACGTGTTTCAGTGCCACGTATCACGTATTTCAGTGCCACGTGTTTCAGTGCCACGTATTTAAGTGCCACGTATCACGTATTTCAGTGCCACGTATTTCAGTGCCACGTATTTCAGTGCCACGTATTTCAGTGCCACGTATCACGTATTTCAGTGCCACGTGTTTCAGTGCCACGTATTTAAGTGCCACGTATCACGTATTTCAGTGCCACGTATTTCAGTGCCACGTATTTCAGTGCCATGTATTTCAGTGCCACGTATTTCAGTGACACGTATTTTAGTGACACGTATTTCAGTCACGTTTAGGGTTAGGGTTAGGGGTAGGGTTAGGGTTAGGGCTAGGGTTGGAGGTAAAGTTAGGGTTAGGGTTTGGATTACATTTACGTTTGGATTAGGGTTGGGATTAGAATTATGGGTGTGTCAGGGCTAGGGGTGTGGTTAGGGTTACCGTTGGGATTAGGGTTAGGGGTGTGTTTGGGTTAGGGTTTCAGGTAGAATTGGGGAGTTTCCACTGTCCAGGCACATCAGGGGCTCTCCAAGCGCGACATGGCGTCCAATCTCAATTCCAGCCAATTCTGCGTTGAAAAAGTAAAACAGTGCTCCTTCCCTTCCGAGCTCTCCCGTGCGCCCAAAAAGGGGTTTACCCCAACATATGTGTTATCAGCGTACTCGGGACAAATTGAACAACAACTTCTGGGGTCCAAGTTCTCTTGTTATCCTTAGGAAAATAAAAATTTGGGGGGCTAAAAATCATTTTTGTGGGAAAAAAAAGATGTTTTATTTTCACGGCTCTGCGTTATAAACTGTAGTGAAACACTTGGGGGTTCAAAGTTCTCACAACACATCTAGATAAGTTCCTTGGGAGGTCTAGTTTCCAATATGGGGTCACTTGTGGGGGGATTGTACTGTTTGGGTACATCAGGGGCTCTGCAAATGCAACGTGACGCCTGCAGACCAATCCATTTAAGGCTGCATTCCAAATGGCGCTCCTTCCCTTCCGAGCTCTGTCATGCACCCAAACAGTGGTTCCCCCCCACATATGGGGTATCAGCGTACTCAGGACAAATTGGACAACAACTTTTGGGGTCTAATTTATCCTGTTACCCTTGTAAAAATACAAAACTGGGGGCTAAAAAATCATTTTTGTGAAAAAAAAAAAGAATTTTTATTTTCACGGCTTTGCGCTATAAACTTTAGTGAAACACTTGGGGGTTCAAAGTTCTCAAAACACATCTAGATAAGTTCCTTGGGAGGTCTAGTTTCCAATATGGGGTCACTTGTGGGGGGTTTGTACTGTTTGGGTACATCAGGGGCTCTGCAAATGCAACGTGACGGCTGCTGACCAATCCATTTAAGTCTGCATTCCAAATGGCGCTCCTTCCCTTCCGAGCTCTGTCATGCGCCCAAACAGTGGTTCCCCCCCACATATGGGGTATCAGCGTACTCAGGACAAATTGGAAAACAAATTTTGGGGTCCAATTTATTCTGTTACCCTTGTAAAAATACAAAGCTGGGTGCTAAAAAATCATTTTTGAGAAAAAAAATAAAAATTATTTTCACGGCTCTGCGTTATAATCTGTAGTGAAACACTTGGGGGTTCAAAGCTCTCAAAACACATCTAGATAAGATCCTTAGGGGGTCTACTTTCCAAAATGGTGTCACTTGTAGGGAGTTTCAATGTTTAGGCACATCAGGGGCTCTCCAAACGCAACATGGCGTCCCATCTCAATTCCAGTCAATTTTGCATTGAAAAGTCAAATGGCGCTCCTTCCCTTCCAAGCTCTGCCATGCGCCCAAACAATGGTTTACACCCACATATGGGGTATCAGCGTACTCAGGACACATTGGCCAACATTTTTTGGGGTCCAATTTCTTCTCTTACCCTTGGGAAAATAAAAAATTGGGGGCGAAAAGATCATTTTTGTGAAAAAATATGATTTTTTATTTTTACGGCTCTGCATTATAAACTTCTGTGAAGCACTTGGTGGGTCAAAGTGCTCACCACACATCTAGATAAGTTCCTTAGGGGGTCTACTTTCCAAAATGGTGTCACTTGTAGGGAGTTTCAATGTTTAGGCACATCAGGGGCTCTCCAAACGCAACATGGCGTCCCATCTCAATTCCAGTCAATTTTGCATTGAAAAGTCAAATGGCGCTCCTTCCCTTCCAAGCTCTGCCATGCGCCCAAACAATGGTTTACACCCACATATGGGGTATCATCGTACTCAGGACAAATTGCACAACATTTTTTGGGGTCCAATTTCTTCTCTTACCCTTGGGAAAATAAAAAATTGGGGGCGAAAAGATCATTTTTGTGAAAAAATATGATTTTTTATTTTTACGGCTCTGCATTATAAACTTCTGTGAAGCACTTGGTGGGTCAAAGTGCTCACCACACATCAAGATAAGTTCCTTAGGGGGTCTACTTTCCAAAATGGTGTCACTTGTAGGGGGTTTCAGTGTTTAGGCACATCAGGGGCTCTCCAAACGCAACATGGCGTCCCATCTCAATTCCAGTCAATTTTGCATTGAAAAGTCAAATGGCGCTCCTTCCCTTCCAAGCTCTGCCATGCGCCCAAACAATGGTTTACACCCACATATGGGGTATCATCATACTCAGGACAAATTGCACAACATTTTTTGGGGTCCAATTTCTTCTCTTACCCTTGGGAAAATAAAAAATTGGGGGCGAAAAGATCATTTTTGTGAAAAAATATGATTTTTTATTTTTACGGCTCTGCATTATAAACTTCTGTGAAGCACTTGGTGGGTCAAAGTGCTCACCACACATCAAGATAAGTTCCTTAGGGGGTCTACTTTCCAAAATGGTGTCACTTGTAGGGGGTTTCAGTGTTTAGGCACATCAGGGGCTCTCCAAACGCAACATGGCGTCCCATCTCAATTCCAGTCAATTTTGCATTGAAAAGTCAAATGGCGCTCCTTCCCTTCCAAGCTCTGCCATGCGCCCAAACAATGGTTTACACCCACATATGGGGTATCATCGTACTCAGGACAAATTGCACAACATTTTTTGGGGTCCAATTTCTTCTCTTACCCTTGGGAAAATAAAAAATTGGGGGCGAAAAGATCATTTTTGTGAAAAAATATGATTTTTTATTTTTACGGCTCTGCATTATAAACTTCTGTGAAGCACTTGGTGGGTCAAAGTGCTCACCACACATCAAGATAAGTTCCTTAGGGGGTCTACTTTCCAAAATGGTGTCACTTGTAGGGGGTTTCAGTGTTTAGGCACATCAGGGGCTCTCCAAACGCAACATGGCGTCCCATCTCAATTCCAGTCAATTTTGCATTGAAAAGTCAAATGGCGCTCCTTCCCTTCCAAGCTCTGCCATGCGCCCAAACAATGGTTTACACCCACATATGGGGTATCATCGTACTCAGGACAAATTGCACAACATTTTTTGGGGTCCAATTTCTTCTCTTACCCTTGGGAAAATAAAAAATTGGGGGCGAAAAGATCATTTTTGTGAAAAAATATGATTTTTTATTTTTACGGCTCTGCATTATAAACTTCTGTGAAGCACTTGGTGGGTCAAAGTGCTCACCACACATCAAGATAAGTTCCTTAGGGGGTCTACTTTCCAAAATGGTGTCACTTGTAGGGGGTTTCAGTGTTTAGGCACATCAGGGGCTCTCCAAACGCAACATGGCGTCCCATCTCAATTCCAGTCAATTTTGCATTGAAAAGTCAAATGGCGCTCCTTTCCTTCCGAGCTCTGCCATACGCCCAAACAGTGGTCTACCCCCACATATGGGGTATCAGCGTACTCAGGACAAATTGTACAACAACTTTGGGGGTCCATTTTCTCCTGTTACCCTTGGTAAAATAAAACAAATTGGAGCTGAAATAAATTTTGTGTGAAAAAAAGTTAAATGTTCATTTTTATTTAAACATTCCAAAAATTCCTGTGAAACACCTGAAGGGTTAATAAACTTCTTGAATGTGGTTTTGAGCACCTTGAGGGGTGCAGTTTTTAGAATGGTGTCACACTTGAGTATTTTCTATCATATAGACCCCTCAAAATGACTTCAAATGAGATGTGGTCCCTAAAAAAAAATGGTGTTGTAAAAATGAGAAATTGCTGGTCAACTTTTAACCCTTATAACTCCGTCACAAAAAAAAATTTTGGTTCCAAAATTGTACTGATGTAAAGTAGACATGTGGGAAATGTTACTTATTAAGTATTTTGCGTGACATATGTCTGTGATTTAAGGGCATAAAAATTCAAAGTTGGAAAATTGCAAAATTTTCAAAATTTTCGCCAAATTTCCATTTTTTTCACAAATAAACACAAGTTATATCGAATAAATTTTACCACTAACATGAAGTACAATATGTCACGAGAAAACAATGTCAGAATCGCCAAGATCCGTCAAAGCGTTCCAGAGTTATAGCCTCATAAAGGGACAGTGGTCAGAATTGTAAAAATTGGCCCGGTCATTAACGTGCAAACCACCCTTGGGGGTGAAGGGGTTAAATATTTTTAATTTTTTTTTTTTTTTTACTCTTTTCTAACTTTTTACTTTGTCCTACAATGGACATTTTTTGCATGCTGATCCCTTCTACAGCATAGAGATGCAGCTGCATCCCCATGCTGCAGAAACTGTCAGCTCTGCACTGATAGACAAACTTGCTCATCATGCCCTGGGCATGATCAGCAAGTTTGCTAGGTCTGGTAACCTGGTTGTCGTCCGGGACACCATCGCAATGATCGGGACACCATCGCAATGATCAGGACCCCACGTCACGCTGCGGGGTCTGCGATCCAAAGTCAGAGGGGCTGTAAGCCCTCTGCCCACTTCCAGAATGTTGCGATCGTGTTTAATCGCAGTATTTTGGGTTTTAAAGTGCGCGGTGTCAGCTGTCAGAATCAGCTGACACCCGGCGGCAATCACCCCCCCCCCATGTGCACGGGTGATTGCTCAGATGTAATTATCCATCCCTGGTCAAATAGCCCAGGACACATGGGTGGATTATTACGTCTGATATCAGAAATGGGTTAAACAAGGGATAGGGAAACTTTTTCATGTCAAGAGCCATTTGGATATTTATAACATCATTGGGGGCACATACAAAATTATCAACTTAAATATGATCCTGCTATACTTGGACAAATGATTAATTAACTCATCCTGATGTGATGGCTGGAGATGCTTCTTTTTGGTGTGGCTGTGATTTTAGGTGATAGTGAAGATGTTCCTACTTGCAACTGCTTTTCCAGATTAAAGTCGATCTGAAGCACAGTCAACTCCTTGCGAAAAGTTTTGTAATGAACTTCCAGCAGTAAGTTTTTCTGAACACAGATGTAGATTACACTGCAGGTCTCTTTAATACATTGGCCGCTGCCCACTTATATATCAGTAGCTCAGTTTATTCTTTCAGCGCTGCCCACTGATATATACTCCAATGAATCAAAAGTATACAGTATTATATGAACAATATTAGCACCCTAGGGACTTTCCCTTAGCGTCTCAGTAATGTCTTCAGCAGATAGTTGCTGACTGGGGGGCAATGATGATGTCAGTGGTCAATGTCTTAATGTGGGCAATTCATCACTCTTTACAGGGGATTGATGCATACACATCACATAGGATACAACCGGGCTGCAATATATATATCACAGGAGACAGGACTGTGACTGGAGTATATAGAATAGGAGACATTGGGGCTGGTGCATATACATCACAAGAGACATTTCAGACTGATGCATACATCACAGGTGGCATTGGGGCTGAAGCGGACATCACAGGAGAAGTTAGGACTGGAGCATATATGCATCAAGGAGACATTGGGGCTGAAGAGTATACATCACAGGAGGCCTTGGGGCTGGAGCATACATCACAGGCAAGAGACATTTTGGGTTGGTGTGGACATCACAGGAGACATTGGTGTTGGAGCATATACACATCACACAAAACATTCCGACTAAATAAGGTTAGACAAAAAAAAGGTTTCAGAGGTTGCTAGTCCTTTATTTTATCTGCAATATATGATATACAATTATACATTCATGAACTCCTATAATATTGTTGCCTTTGATATGTTTCTTCAAATTTTACACGTTCTGAAAAAATAAAAATATATGCATTAAGTAACCTTGTCCTGTAGGATATTGAAGGTAAGTAACATTGATTTTAATTCTACATGTCTATCAATTTATTGTAATAATCTAATTGCTTTATTAATATGCCTTAATTAAAAAGTCCCTACTTGTGCTCAGTTTGAATACCCTTTTCACTGAGCAATATTTTTTTCAATGCACAATGACAGTGCGCTCCCATGCCAGCTCTAATGAGAAGTGAAGAGCAGGTAAGAGAGCGAACTGTCAATAACATTTTTTTATTTTGCACAAAATTCTTTAACTATGTGCGCCATTTTGAAGAATTTTGTGCAAAAAACTTTCAATGAATAGCACATGACAAAGAAAAAAGAAAAGTGACGTTAAAAAAAACATACAAATGATGAACTGAGCCCTAAGAAAGAAGGAGGTATCTATTATCCACTAGCATGTAACTATTAATTGATTATAACCATGAGATGGAACTTACGCTGTTGATCCAGGAGATGTATGCAGACACTCTGGTGAACACTGTGGGCTTCAGGTAAGCATTGCATCCCGCGGAAGACACAAAGCTGGTCACACCATGGACTTGGTAGGCACCACTGACGTAGCAGTTCAGAGGTCCACCAGAATCGCCCTAAAAGACACATGGTGAGTACTGGCAGCATTTGTGCTGCATTTCAGATTCTAGTAAATTGTATAATAAATTATAATAGTATTATCCTGGAATATTAATATTAAAACAAAAATAGTGGCACTTATTTATTTCACATGTCTATGTATGTGAATAAAAAATTCAGTAAATATTACCTAATATCTGTTTTTTTCTTTTTAATTCTATTTCCTCTCTACATTATTCCAAGAAAACACTTTTTTTTAAATTCTCTACAATCCCTTATTTAAACATTGAGAGGATAAGATAAATAGCTACAAAGCAACAGCCAGACTTACATTGCATCCGGCTTGGACTCCATTACCACCGGCACAAACCATGGTATCCTTGACAGTGCTGCCCCAGTAGGAGCTGGTCGAGCAGGTGGAGTGGGCTACGACGGGCAGAGGGGCCTGCTGGAGGATGGATGGCAGAGAGCCGCCAGCTGCAATAAAAGAGGCATCATTCTTAGGACTGTTTAGCTGACACACCAGGCTGTTTTCCGTGAGCACTTTCAGCATATTTTTTATTGGAATTCATATTCAGTTTAATATCTGTCTTTATAATGCATATCCATTGGTTAGTATTGTTGCATTGCAGCCCTGGATTTCCGGGTTCAAATCCTACCAGAACAACATCTTTCAAAGAATTTGTATGTTTTCCCTGTGTTTGTGTGGGTTGCCTCCAGGTTCTCCAGTTTCCTCCGACATTTCAAAGACATACTGATGGGGAATCTACATTGTGAGCCCCAATGGGGACAGTGATGGCAATATCTGTAATATGCTGCAAAATGTGATGGCGCTATATATAAGTAAGCATAATATATTAGTAAACGCATATGACTTTTTTTGGTGCAGATTTTGTATTTCCAGACATACTGGTTTCATAAGTAAAAGCCTTTTCAAAAACATCCGAAATTACAACTTACTGCTGGTTCTTCCCCAACCAGAAATGATGCAGTCATGATTGTGGGCAAGGACGGTTCCACTTGCTGGCAGTGTGGCCAGTTTTACATAGCTGTTTATAGTAGCACTGGCTGCCAAGTGGAGGACAGCAATATCGTAACTGGAAAAGGAACAAGGGATGAATAAGAGTCTTCCATAGTGGCCATAAATCAAACACAATAATAAATTACCATACGTTGTTTTGTTTTTTTCCTTTTAGGGGTCATGCTATCCTCAGGACCAATCAGGCTAAACTTCTACCCCCAACTATTAAGACCTTTAAAAGATAAGTAATTTGATCCCTCTATGACTCCAAAGTGCAGCTGGAGAAAGAAATTGTGTTTTAAAGTTCAGTATCCATCAGCCTGGTCTAGCATTGGGGCGTTACGATGCACTTCCAGCTCCTCAGCTCAGCCTATATTCCATACCTAGCACCATCCTCCTTTGGTTGATTGACAGGTCATTGTCATTGGTCATGTTGTATCTAAGCAAACATCCTGTAAATTAACCGTAGGAGGGTGGTGGTAGGCAGGGAATACAGCGTGAGGTTAAAGAGCTGGAAGTGCATCGTCACACCCCAACGCACTTCCAGAATGATGTATACAGAACTACGGAATGCGATCTCTCTCTGCTGCAGCAGCTCTTTGGGGGGTCATTACTTTACTGGATCAGCTGACTTATTTTTAAAGGCATACATCATTATATGAATATAACAAGCTACAATATGTCTGTACCAGTGAATTAATCGGTGAAGTCCATCAAAACACAATATAGAGGACTGAAAAGATTTTCCAGTGGACATAGTCACAGATATATTAATAGCATATCCGATAAAGGAAAAAGACTTAGGGGTAATCAGTAATAACAGTGCAATATAGTCCTCTATATTTTTATGAACGGTTTGTGGGAGTAGACGTTTCTGATTTAACTCCACTTTGCTTCCATACTTCCTTCCTTTCCAATGGCTGAACTTGTTGGATAAGTGTCTTTGTTCAACCATGAACATAAACAATGTAATAATCGTAATAAATATACAGTACATTGTAGCATTTTATATGAATAAAGTGAAGATTTTGTCAGATCTGATTCTTCCCTCATGTTGCCTGATGTGTATTCTCTTCTAGTTTCCATCAGATACATACCCAGCAGCTACATTGTTGGTGTTCCAGCTTGCGTGGATACGAATTCCTGACACTGAGATTGTCTGTTCGGTGCCATCATTAGAGCTCAGGTTGTGGTCTCCCAACACCACGCGGAATGTGTAGCTTCTAATCAACAGAAATGAATAGGCAGAGACAGGTGTAAGGAGGCATGCTATATGTATACTGAAAATACCAGTGAGAGACTAAAACAGTGACGTATCAACAATTGAAATCAGCGATAAATGCATATTTAGGAAGCAGATCCTGGCTTATAGAGTTATGCTTAGTAGTTATATTTGAAGTCGCCAGTATTGATAGTTTTTGCTAAATATAACATTCAGATAGAGCTTAACTGGGTTGTCTCATGGTAGACATCTCTGGAGCATCCACATAATATGCCAAAAATGTCTAATAGATGATGGTCCAATGGCTCCACATCTGGACTATGCACCTATCCTCCAGAAAGGGGTTCCCAGATGTCCTCTTCCGGCAGGACGCACGCATGTCTCTCTTCATTTACTGCTTTGAGAGTTCCAAATACGGATGAATAAGTGGACTCGGCTCTCATATCAGTGAACGGAGAGAGACACAAATGCTCGGCCACTTCTCCTATCACTGCAGTTGGGTACTAGTCAGAATAACGGTTCTCGCAATCCCTTTGTGAATATAGGTGCAAGTCTCAGAGGTAGGACCACCATCCATTAGACATTTATGTGTCTTCTGAAACAACCTCTGTAAATGTGACATTTAATAATTCCTAATCCATTGAAAATGTCAGGTTAAGGCTTCCTAAATTATGATATGTAATACAGTTTATGTCAGGCTCTTTTCACATATCATCCATTTGGAATAGATGCAGTATTTAAGAAAAAGAGCAGAAACAGACACAAATTAGAAACCAAAGTGTCCATTTTTGAACGGGTCCACTTTTTTTTTAGAAAAAAATAAAAAAACAGTGTTGTTTAAATGAGACAGTTTGGTTTACGTTTTGCATCAGTTTTTGCTCATTTTGTACCTGATCCGTTATTCGTAGCGGTCTCTCTGAACTCCTCTAATGTTCAGCACCTCTAATCCATTAACTGCTGATATAACTGGTGACCATCTGCTATTATTTACCATAGACTTTTATGTTAAAAAAAAAAAAGAATCCATTTACTATCATTTTTTTTCTCCAGAAATAAATAGCAACTGAAAGTGTGGGAAATGAAACAGATTTTATGACTGTTCCTCTCCTGTTCAAATGAATGGGTCCCGTGCTGGATCACTTTATTTACGTTTTTATGATCCCAATATAGAAATAATAACTGGAGGTGTGAACATTACAGATGTAGTTCCTGAGAGTGGATATTACCTGTCTACGCAGTGAGCAGCGGTCAGCACACGGTTGGCAAGGATCAGGGAGCCTCCGCAGGTGTGGTACCAGCTGCTGCCAGACAGATACTGGAGAGTTACCTGTACGATGATACACATAATATGTTGTATCATTAAGATTTAGAAGCCCTCCTGCCATACAACACTAGAAATACTGTATATGCCCCATAAGTAGAGGGTTCAATAGAAGAAAGTAGCCTATGACTTCAGAACCAGACTAATCATGGATCCTTATACACATATGGTCAAAATTGTTGGTACCCCTCGCTTAATGACAGAAGAACCCCACAATGGTCACAGAAATAACTTGAATCTGATAAAAGTAATCATAAATAAAAGATCTATGAAAATTAACAATGAAACAGGGGTAGACACCTGTGATGCTAGATAGTGGACACACACACATGTCCCTTTTGTCACATTATTTTCAGGGGTACCATCAGTTCTGTCCAGGCCTATTTCATGAGTTTTACTTTTTTTTTAAATTCTGTGGAAGCATTGTTGAAAAGCAATGTCTGACTTTCATTTGTTCATTTTCATAGATCTTTTATCTATTATTACTTTTGTCAGATTCAAGTTATTTCTGTGACCATTGTGGGTTTTTCTGTCATTAAATGAGGGGTACCAACAATTTTGACCACGTGTGTACATTTTATGTATAAAATGGTTAGTTTTAAGCATTGAGAGTTTGCACCCCAGCATTCCCCATAGCATCTTACTGTATTGATGAAGGGGCATACACTCTGCAATCTTAGCTGAGGGATGCAGGTAATGTTGCCCTCTATAATGGCTCTGTGTATGTGTAAATAGCCCCATACTACCCTCTGCAGGCATCTGTTGTGTACTCTCCAACTTTTATATAATATATATATAATTGTCTAAGGGGTACTTCGGTCTGTCTGTCCCGGATATTCATTGGTCGCGGCCTCTGTCTGTCATGGAATCCAAGTCGCTGATTGGTCGCCGCAAAACAGCCACGACCAATCAGCAACGGCCCAGTCCTTTGATCCATCACGTAGCCGTCGTAGCTACGCCATTTGCGCTGATCGTCGTCGTGAATAGAGCACTTACGTTTGCAGCTATGTATCCGGCCAGCGCCGCTGCGCAACTTTCGTGACGCCGGTTCTCCTTGACGGGCCCAGTGTCAGACGGGTTGGTAAGTGGCCACCGGTGGAGCACCCTCGGCGTGAGGATGATGGCTTCTCCTCACCGAGGAGCTCCCCTGCTGCTTACATGTGCGCCGGACACTTAATAGGTACCGAGCATGGAGAGAAATACTGGGGGCCTGGAGAGCAGCCCCGAACCGGCGCCATTTTCTAGCAGAGGAGGCCTGGGGGGTGGGCCTATGTGTGGGTGAGATTACATGGAGAGATGGCGCAGCGTGTACACGGCGGTGTAGATAATGTGCAGACACTGCAGGGAGGAGGCGGTGTATGCCGGCCATTATCTGTACTGTATAGGGGGAGGGGTGTATATATATATATATATACATAGTGTGTGTATATAATATATACCCGGTGTAATGTGCGGACACTGCAGGGAGGAGGCGGTGTATACCGGCCATTATCTGTACTGTATAGGGGAGGGGTGTATATATGTATACATAGTGTGTGTATATAATATATACCTGGTGTAATGTGCGGACACTGCAGGGAGGAGGCGGTGTATACCGGCCATTATCTGTACTGTATAGGGGAGGGGTGTATATATGTATACATAGTGTGTGTATATAATATATACCCGGTGTAATGTATAGCAGCCACATGGTATATACCACAGGCCACATAGTACTCTTATATACTACGTGGCCTGTGGTATATACTATGTGGCTGCTATATACATACATATATATGTATTGTATTGTATGGCATCTGTTGTGTACTCTCCAACTTTTATATAATCTACTATATAATTGTCTAAGGGTCACTTCCATCTGTCTGTCTGTCCCGGAAATCCTGCGTCGCTGATTGGTCGCGCCAGCTGGCTGTCATGGCTGCCGCGACCAATCAGCGACGGCCACAGTCCGATTACAGTAGTCCCTCCCTACTGCCCTGCAGTCAGTGCCCGGCGCCCGCTCCATACTCCCCGCAGTCACCGCTCACACAGGGTTAATGCCAGCGGTAACGGACCGCGTTATGCCACGGGTAACTCACTCCGTTACCGCCGCTATTAACCCTGTGTGACCAAGTTTTTACTATTGATGCTGCCTATGCAGCCTCAATAGTAAAAACATTAATGTTAAAAATAATAAAAAAAATAAAAAATCATTATATACTCACCTTCCGCCGCCTTTCCCGCTCCTCGCGACGCTCCGGTGACCGGTCCATGCAAGCGGCAGGTTCCATTGGCAAGGATGGTCTGCGAGAAGGACCTGCCATGACGTCACGGTCATGTGACCGCGACGTCATCACAAGGCCTGCGCGAGAAGGACCTGCCATGATGTCACGGTCATGTTACCGCGACGTCATCACACCCTGGGACCGGAAGCTGCCGCCTGCACCGAACACAGGCGACAGAACTACAAGGGGCCCCTTGGAAGGTGAGTATATGTTTATTTTTTATTTTTTAACCTGTGACATATGTGGCTGGGCAATATACTACGTAGCTGGGCAGTATACTACGTGGCTGGGCAATATACTACGTGGGCTGTTCTGTATACTACGTGGCTGTGCAATATACTACGTGGCTCTGTGCTGTATACTACGTCACTGTGCAATATACTACGTGGCTGGGCAATATACTACGTAACTGGGCAATATACTATGTCACTGGGCAATATACTACGTAACTGTGCAATATACTACGTGGCTGGGCAATATATTACGTAACTGGGCAATATACTACGTAACTGGGCAATATACTACGTAACTGGGCAATATACTACGTGGGCTGTGCAATATACTATGTGGCTGGGCAATATACTACGTGGCTGGGCAATATACTACGTGGCTGGGCAATATACTACGTAACTGGGCAATATACTACGTGGCTGGGTAATATACTACGTGGGCTGTGCAATATACTACGTGGACATGCATATTCTAGAATACCCGATGCGTTAGAATCGGGCCACCATCTAGTGTTTTATATGACCTGATTGTTGATAAAGAAAAGATTAATTTGCATTTACTCCAGTTGTCCGATTTGCTACCTTTCCCATAGGTGCTGGGTATTTATAGGTGTTTTATATTTTTCTTCATGATAAAATCCTGTCTGACTGCAGCAGTAGCTGGAATGATTGCACTTTATAGGGACTTTTACCACACTCATCAAACTCAATAATATATGCACTGTAAGCTGTAAGCTCCTCTGGTGGTAAGCTAAAGAGTGTTGCTATTTAAATGGTTATTTAACAGAGCAGAGATGCAGACTGTAATTTAAAAGACAACTTGTCAATTCCATTTACCTGCAAATATAGTGGTAATATGCAAGTAAATAACAAGTAAAAACTCCTATGTAGATGGCTTACTGGAGCAGCAGCTACAGGGAGAAGTGACATTTTATTCTACCTGCAGCCACTCTCTTCTAGTAATCAGGGTAGTGCAGGAGCTGGAAAGGCGTCGATCAGTACATAGTGACTTAAGCTGTAATCACTCCCCATCCACATTGATTGACAGTCTATTTCGCACATATAGACTTTGCACACATACACTGCTGAGCTGCCTGTCAATCAATGTGCCAGAGAGTGCTTACAGGCGACCTCACTGTGTAGTGAGCTGTGACTGTATAGCTCCGTACACCGCTGCAGTGACTGAATGTGAGCGCCTGCAGGGAGCGGCGCCATCAAGCCAGCTAGACAGTATTTAGACGTGATTTACCTGCAGATTACCACTATATGTGATGGCAAATATCCTTTCTGTAGGCAACAGGTTCTTTTTAAAGGTAGTCAGCACAGAATTACTGTTCAAACCAAGTTTCAGCACTCAGTTCACCCATAGCTAACAAGTTCAATGCACCTTCCCACCTGCTTGTTTTTCCTCTATCTCCAGCGCCCTCTTCTTTGATTGACAGCTCTGGCTTTATAGAGCCAGAGAAGGGCAGAGATAGATGGAAAACAAGCAGGTGGGAAGGCGCACTTAAACGTTTGGTCATACCAAGGGTGAATAGTCACTTTGTGCTGACAGAATCACTTTATCAATATTCTTTTCTTTTGTAAACTGCCAGGGATGGATGGAGAGATTCTGGGCTATAGGAAACTGCTGTTAACACCCCCCCCCCCCTCACTTATCTCCTTTCATATCTTACATCTGATAATCATGAAAATCACTGTTGGGCTGATTATCTTCCATTTACTTTCCTAACGCTTACAGTAATTTTAGCATCACTTACCTGCCATGGCCAGGCATTTTTCGCTGCATTTGATCCTCCTACTACACGTGCATTGTCTTCAATGTCTTCAAGGTAGCTTGGGTTATCAATGCAGTGTCCTTAGGTAAAGTAGAATTTAAAAACCCAAATTAATGTTGTAATTGTTAAGATTTTTATCACTTACCATATACATTAGTGAACAGGACCGTGCTGTTTTATTCCAGGGAAATTCACATTTTTCTTAATATGCAAGTGAGCGGTAACGGTGTATGGGCAGGACACTGATCTCCCCAAGAGTCTGCCTCCAGACTTTATTTTAACCGAAAGGGAGCACTACCAGTGTGAGACATGTAATCACCGATAGGCTGCTCTTCATGTCTCACACTGGTAACTCGCCCTGTCATTTATAATAAGCTCTGGAGGCAGATTCTAAGGGAGATCGGTGTCCGACCCATAGATCTTAACAGCTCATTTACATATTAAGAAAAATGTGGATTTTCTGGAACAAGACAGCAAATTGCAGATATAAAGGCATCATTTTATGCAGCTTCCTATGACCTGAATGCCTAGACAGACAGATTAGGAGGGATGAGCCTACTGACAGATTCTCTTCTTATTTATGGGATTACAGGCTCAGTGATAGACAGATGATGGCATAGCTAAGATATTTTTGATTGATCTTACGAAAACATTAAGGCTCCTGAGAACAGCAGGCAGTTTGGATGGTGAATAGCATAGTCATAGATACATGGCAGTAAATTTGAAGAATATGTCTTACCACCAAGGACAAATGCAGCAAGTAGAAGGAATGTTAACATCTTGGGTCCTTTGAAGCTTGATGTACAGGGCAGAAGTAAGTCCGTACTCCCATTTATATTGCTTGCTGCCCTAAGTTTCGTGTGGTGGGAAGATTGTCAGATGTTATTATAATAACTATATTTGCCATATCTTTATCTGCTATTTAATTTTTTGTCAAGGACACTTGGACTAATTGAGTCAGCAGTAGTTATGAAAAACAAGTAAATATAGATTATATTCAAATTATTTCTGGGAATCTATTGCTCTATACATTTCTGGTTGTAGGGGTGTAACTATAGGAGTAGGTCTGCGGTTACAGTTGGTGACATGGCCAATTTTTCCAATTCTATTTTCTTCTTTTCCAAGAGTCATATCTTATTTTTCCATTGACATAACTATATGAGGGCTTGAGTTTCGCAAAACGACTTATAGTTTTGAATTAAACCATTAATTTTGCCATTTAATATTCTGGAAAACTTGAAAAAATTCCAAGTGTAGTGAATAGCGAAAATAACACAATTCTGCCCAATTTTTGGGGGGAGGGTTGCTTTGACATTGCGCATTGTAATGACCTATCAATATAATTCTTCAAGTTACAGTAATATGGCTACGGCAATGTTTATTTTATTGATGATAAAAAAAAATAGAAATAAAAAAAAATGGTTTGTGTCACCTTTTCTAAGACCCATAGTTGACTTTTTCTTTTAAACATTTTGAGGCACGTATATATTTCAATCGCTTTTGTTGTATTTTTGCAAGTAGGTGTGATGCATAAAAATAGTAATTCTGTTATGTTACTTTTTGCTTTATGGCCAATATTGTATGGTTTGAATAATTTTGTATTTTGTATTTTTGAGGGGTGGGATCCTGACAGAGGCCTAGCGAACAAGACAGAGCGTTAAGGAGCCGCGCCTGCACTACATTGCGGCAGTATCTCAAGAAAGGACAAGAAGCGAGGTTTATTGTGGAGAGTGAGAAACGAGATCACAGCAAAAAGGAGATAACACCAGTAGGAGTCGTGCCGTAAGATCGAGGCAGCATCCTACTGAGGCGCGTAGCCGGTGGCCGGAACGCCGAGGAAGAATTGGGCTCCAAGCATTACTTCAAACCAACGGCAGGACAGTTAATTATAGGTTGGCTGTCTCTCCTAAATCACCTAAGCAGACATAGGGGGCAACTGTGGGAGAGGGGTGTCACTAGGGTCCCGGAAGAACTCCAGGCCTACCCGTCATACGGGTGCGTCCTAGCCATATCATCTGGGGGACGGAGAAGAACATCAGAACAGATATAAGTTGTGAGAAAGAACATCAGAAGCAGACACAACAGTTGTGAGGACTATCCCGTGGTGCTCAGCAGGGAAGTACTACAACACACAGGTGCTAGAAGGTAGGCACAGATTTCCACCTGCAAAGGGAACTCTGGAGGTGCCTTCGGACCGGCCGGTCTCAGCCAGCCCTGTTAACAGTACTCTGGATTGAGGATCCTGAAGCCTTCAGTAAAGAGGTAAAGAGACTGCAATCCTGTGTCCTCGTTATTCATCGCGACCTGCACCACGCACCATTATCTCATCTTTCATTGGACGCCCCTTAGCAAGGTCACGGACCGGGTCTAGCCACCGTGACAACCCCAAGACTGAGACAGAGAGGCCCGGTACCGAGTACCCCGCGGCCCTGCGTCTGGGGGCACT
Source organism: Ranitomeya variabilis (assembly GCF_051348905.1). Classification (NCBI taxonomy): domain Eukaryota; kingdom Metazoa; phylum Chordata; class Amphibia; order Anura; family Dendrobatidae; genus Ranitomeya; species Ranitomeya variabilis. The sequence continues at coordinate 659,095,310 of NC_135234.1, forward strand.
CCAAACTTGGCGTCACGAACAGGATCTACTTAAGCCTGAAGAATCAGGTCATGTGTGCCTTGGAACTGTGATTGAATTGTGCTTGAACTGTGACTTATTGCAAAGACTGTGCATTGCCGATTCCCGCCAAAACCGCCGCCACTACAGCGCCACGAGGAGCACAGGAGAAGAAGAAGGGCGTGGAAGTGGGCGTGAACAAGCTGAAGAGCGCGAAAGACAATGGCCGCCCAGTCTAAATATTTCGGCCCCTTGAGGACGTGTCCGTCAGCAGCCGAGATCCGCCTCCTAATCCTCAATGGTGGGCAGAGACAAAGAAAGCGAAACCGCCCACGAAGGAGAGAGCGGGAAAAGGAAGAGGAAGAAGTCAGCCACATGGAGGACACCATGGCCAGCCACCCGGAGCCGGAGTGTGGGGTCAGAGCAGAGGACTCCCCCAGCTTCCCGGAGGGGCACCGTAACCAGGCCTCCACCGCTGATGCTGATTTCCTGCAGGCCGACGTGGAAGAGCTCAGCGACCAACTCCTGCAGATGCAGCTGAGCACTGAGGCCGGGTTGAAGAAGACCTTCATCGGGCGCCTCACCAGACGCCTGTCGGCAGCCTCGTCTGGTCCGGAGCAGGAAAGAAGTTCCAGCGCTCCGAAGCTGGAAAGCAAGGCCCTGCCAGAAAGCGGGATGCTGCAAGCAGAGATGACAACGTCGCAGCACAAGGTCCCGCACCCAGCGTTCCAGACCCCAGTGGAGACGGAGCAGACCGGCACCGGAGGGACCGCATCTGAAGCAGGTATGAAGGACGACCCTGCCCTGATGACCGACACCACTCCAGCGACTGCTAGTGTCACAGCTGCTGACTCCGTTCCAGTGACTGATCTTGCAGCAGCCGCTACCTCTGCTGCAGCAAATGCCCATACTCAAGCTGCGCAGACCTCCATCGCTGCGCATGATTTAACCGTACATGAAGGATGGAATAACGGCGTTTGTCCAGCACTGGGTGTAACCCTGGACCTCACTTTTCCCAGGCCAAAAAGGTTTAAGTGCCAGGTGCAGCCCTGGAAGCCGTCCAACTAAACCTCGGAAACCTGAACCTGTAAATAGTTAATTGTTTGTTTTCCTGCTTTTTGTTGCTATCACCCGATCAGGGATATTCTTAAAGGGATCCCTTCGTTTACCCGGGATCCCTATTGCTTTTATTTTTGCTTTAATTTTCCTTTTTGCTCCTTGTTCACCCATGTTATAAAGACTACCGAATCATGGATGGTGAATGGTTCACAAACTGCACTGTAAATAGTTTGCACCTTATTAAGGGTGCCCCCTACTGGTTTTACAAGAAAAGGAACTCTTTTCGAAGAAACTGTTCTTGGAAACAGTACCGGAGTTCCTGCTGTACACGGACTTGCGACTTGAGAAGTTGCGCTACCTCGAAGAGACTTGGTTCCCTCTTAAAGGGAAGGTTCACCAGTTGCACTTAATGTATAATGTTGCCTTAAAAGAAAGTGAATAGTAATGATGTTTTACATAGGAGTATTATGTAGTTAGCTAGACAGTTATAGAAAATGTTCGATAATGTTGTTAAAAGATTGAGGACAGGAAGTAAACCCGTAGGGGTTAGTGGGTGAGTCCTCCTAGGAGCCATAGAGAGATGGCTCAGTGATCCTGTACTAAGAGAAGAGGCAGTAGGCCTGGGCAGATAGACAGGCGGTCCTGCATATGAAAAATCAGAGAGTGGAAAAAGAAGAGTATTTCACAGAAGAGAAAAATAAAGAAAAAGTTAATTTATATTTTAGAGTTTTATAGTAAGCCTTTAGTTGATCCAGCTTATACGTCATTAAAGGCAAGGTTAAATTATTGTTCAGAATTTGCACTCAGTAGAATACCCGGCTGGGTAATAGAAGTTATTTATAGTGTGTTATTTAAAATATTTAACCATGTTTTGTTTGTAACGTTCAAGAGTCCTCACCTCCCATAAAGGGAAGCACTGTTATTATTACTTATTACTTGTTTATTGCATTTCAAAATTTGTATGTCTTTTGCTGACATGTATTGTTGTTTTCTTCCCAGTCCGGGAGTACTGGATTTAACCGTGGGGGAGTGCAGCGCCCCAGAGTCCTGGTCGTTGCAGTACTGACGCTCCGCCGCTAAGGGGAGTGATGGTACGTCTGATGGCACTTAAGGAGTTCACCTGACCAGGTATCACAGACACCAATACACTTCACAGTCTGGCCTCCAGGGGGAGCAAAGGGTACTATGTATTAGGCCACTCCTCACAATCTGGTAAAACTGGGGGTTGGATAGGAAGTTAGTTAGAAAGCTGACTGGGTTGGAACCAGGCAACATCCTGTGGCAGGGGGTGTTGCAGGGGAAAGATTCAGGGGGGTCCCTGTCAGGGGTGGGATCCTGACAGAGGCCTAGCGAACAAGACAGAGCGTTAAGGAGCCACGCCTGCACTACATTGCGGCGGTATCTCAAGAAAGGACAAGAAGCGAGGTTTATTGTGGAGAGTGAGAAACGAGATCACAGCAAAAAGGAGATAACACCAGTAGGAGTCGTGCCGTAAGATCGAGGCAGCATCCTACTGAGGCGCGTAGCCGGTGGCCGGAATGCCGAGTAAGTATTTGGCTCCAAGCATTACTTCAAACCAACGGCAGGACAGTTAATTATAGGTTGGCTGTCTCACCTAAATCACCTAAGCAGACATAGGGGGCAACTGTGGGAGAGGGGCATCACTAGGGTCCCGGAAGAACTCCAGGCCTACCCGTCATACGGGTGCATCCTAGCCATATCATCTGGGGGACGGAGAAGAACATCAGAACAGATATAAGTTGTGAGAAAGAACATCAGAAGCAGACACAACAGTTGTGAGGACTATCCCGTGGTGCTCAGCAGGGAAGTACTACAACACACAGGCGCTAGAAGGTAGGTGTAATAGAGTGCAGGGTTGAGTATGTCACCCCGGAACAGACAGACCAACTGTTGAAGGGGATTTATTAACAGGGGTAGAATTCTCCTCGCAGGGAGTAAACGGGGTTAATAGAGTCAAGTAAAACAGTAAACAGTTAAGCGGAATCAAAAGGGTTAACGAGTGTTCTTGTAACTTATCAGTCCATGGAGATCCTGACTGGAGGGTCCTTTTACCAATGTGGATACAGTCACCAGCAGGGCTTGAGATTCTGGCCTTTTCTGTGTCTCCTGGAAAGTCCGGGGTTAAGTCTCTGCAGCCTGTTCTTCTCAAAGTGAAACTGGAACCAGGAAATAGCACAGTCTCTCCGTCACTGCTGCGGGAGTCTCCGTAAGCCTGGCAGCTTCTCTGTAATAACGATGTCACACACACACTGGGCAGTTACTTATCACACTCAGGGATCTTTGCTTGTCACTGCGGTCACCAGGGCTGCACTGAGTTACTGTCTCTGCACTGTCAGGGGAAGAGTCTTCTCAGATTATGGAGGCTTCCAAGTCCCCACTCTCACTCCAGCCTTAGTACCCTAACGGGGAGCACTCTGTCATGGGGAGCCCGGCGCTGCAGCCTGCTTTCTCTCTGGCACGCTGTCCCCTCTCTGGCGCACTCCCTCTAGTGCACTTTTCTGACCACTCCCCTCTCTTTTCCCAGCAGTCACCTGGTCCCCTCTGTCCAGGGTAGAAAGTCTTCCCCCCAACAACCCAGCTGTCTGACTAAGTGGTTCCAGGCAAGGAGCAGGGAAAGCAACCTCCTTACATTCCCCCTCTCTTAAAGCTCGCCATTCCACGGGCGAGGACTTTTCGTGCTTCTCTTTGTTCTTTGGAGGGGAGTCAGATACCTGCGATTCTCGCATCTCCTTCTGCCTTTCTTCTTGTACATACTCCCAGACTAAATGGTTTAGGAGCTGCTCATCAGTCAGGTTGAGATATGCTTTCTCTGCTTCATCAACAACTGCTGTCTTCTTCTTTTTCTTCTTCTTCTTCTTCTTAGCTTTGCCGCTAGCAGATGTCTGCGTAGATGATTCATCCTCCTCCTTGTCGTTATCGGAAACTTTAGGGACTTCTTGTTCGGGCTCCTCAGTTTGGGGGCTTAGTACAAGCAATTCTTCTCCATAGCTCCCCCTCTCTTTGACAGGAGCATTCTCATCAAAGCTTGAGTCAGATGAATTAAGACCATGCAGGCCGGACTCTTTGTCATCTGCGCCGGGCTCTGCGGGCATCATTTCCCAGGGCTTCTCAGCCACACGCCCTGTCTCACACAGCTGCTCCATTTCCCCTGTCCGATCAGGAACTGGTGAGCTGACAGCCAGCACATTCTTCACCTCAGGGGACGACATCAGTGGTTCCTCCTTCTCATCGGCTCGGACATTGAAAACGAGTGTCGCAGGAACACTTGGCACTTTCTCTCCTTCTTCAGGAACTCGTGCTGGACAGCATAGTAAAGCACTTTGGTGGTCTTCTCGAGTGAACGTTACTTTCTTCCCGCTGGACTGAGTCTCACCAACAAAACCTTCAGACCCAGGCTGTAGATTCACCAGGTTCGCCTTTACGTGTTGGGATAGCGCAGTCATTTCACCAGAGATGCCTGACACCTTCTCCACCTCTCCTTGGCGTCCGACATTGTGGTGCTGTCTTGCCCTAGGTGCAACTCTTCTCTTCCTGCTGTACCATTCCCTCCAGGGGCGACATTCCCTCCAGTTAGCAGGACCCTCAGAGGGGTGAGTGGATCTCTGCCACCGCTCTTCTCGGGTAGGGCAATTTCTGGACATGTGTCCCACCTTTCTGCACATCCAGCACTCACGTCTGCGTCTGTCTGGAGGGCGCTTCAGTCTGGATCGTCGACCTTGGCGGGGGACACCTCTCATCTGCGGTTGCTCTTCACCCCAGGATACAGAGTTACACTCTGGGGCCACCACCGAAGCCTTCTTCATGCTGCGCACCTCTCCTCTATCTCTTTCTGGCGGCTCCCGCACGTTACCTCGGGGCATGCCGCTGGTCCCCAAAACGGCAGTAAGGGCTTTCCCCAGACTCTCAATCTCCTCCCAGATTCTTCTTATCTTCAGCTGGGAATCTCGGGTCCACATCGCCTCCTCTTCATTTTGACTGGGTGCTCCGCAGTTGTAGCATCTAGGCAGTCTTCTTCGCCGAGCGGCACTAGTCTCACTTTGGAGTCCCCACTCTCACTCCAGCCTTAGTGCCCTCACGGGGAGCACTCTGTCATGGGGAGCGCGGCGCTGCAGCCTGCTTTCTCTCTGGCACGCTGTCCCCTCTCTGGCGCGCTCCCTCTCCCGCACATTTCTGACCACTCCCCTCTCTTTTCCCAGCAGTCACCTGGTCCCCTCTGTCCAGGGTAGAAAGTCTTCCCCCCAACAACCCAGCTGTCTGACTAAGTGGTTCCAGGCAAGGAGCAGGGAAAGCAACCTCCTTACATTGGCACAGATTTCCACCTGCAAAGGGAACTCTGGAGGTGCCTTCGGAGCGGCCGGTCTCAGCCAGCCCTGTTAACAGTACTCTGGATTGAGGATCCTGAAGCCTTCAGTAAAGAGGTAAAGAGACTGCAATCCTGTGTCCTCGTTATTCATCGCGACCTGCACCACGCACCATTATCTCATCTTTCATTGGACGCCCCTTAGCAGGGTCACGGACAGGGTCTAGCCACCGTGACAACCCCAAGACTGAGACAGAGAGGCCCGGTACCGAGTACCCCGCGGCCCTGCGTCTGGGGGCGCTCCATAGCCATATGCCCCTGTGACTTGGATCTTGTTGTCCAGGGACATATGGATTCTTCCTGGCGATTTTGCGCTCACACGAGATGTGCGCATGCAATCGCCACCTGGTGTCAGCTGATTTTGACAGCTGACACTCAGCAGTAAGTGCCAGGAGAGGTTTGCACCGCTCCTGGCACTTTAACCCCCTAAATGTTGCAATCAAACGCAAACGCAGCATTACGGAAGTCGGCAGAGGGATGACAGCCCCACTGCCCTTGAATAGGAGACTCAACAACGTCACGTGGGGTCCCATTCGTGGCCATGGTGACCTGATCTCGTCCGGGTCACCAGAGCTAGGAAAGTTGCTAAATCATGCTCAGATCATGATCAGCAACTCCTTACCCCTTCAGTGCAGCACTGAATGTTTGCATAGCATGGGGATGCTGCTGCATCCTCATGCTATAAAATCGATTAGCCTCCAAACAAAATTAAAAAAGTTATTTAATAAGTTGTAAAAATATATATTTTTAAAATCTATATCGTACCCATAAATAAATATTTTTATGAAAAAAAAACATTAAAAGTACACATATTTGGCATAGCTGTATCCACAATGACCCAACCTATGAAACTGTCCCACTAGTTAACCCCTTTAGTGAACATCATAAAAAAAACAAGGTAAAAAACAATGCTTTATCATTACACTTCCAATCAAAAAGTGGAATAAAGCGCAATCAAATAGTCAAATATAAAAATACATGGTACTGCTGAAACGTCATCTTGTCCCGCAAAAAACAAGCCATCATACAGCTCCATCAGCGGAAAAATAAAAAGTTATACCTCTCAGAATAAAGCTATGCAAAAATAATTATTTTTTCTATAAAATATTTTTTATTGTGTAAAACAGCCAAAACATGAAAAAATTATATATCTGTGGTATCACTGTAATCACACTGACCCAAAGAATAAAACTGCCTTATCAATTTCACCACACGTGGAACATAAACCCCCCCCCCCAAAAAAAATAATCCTGAATTGCTGTTTTTTGTTCATTCTGCCTCCCAAACATCGCAGTAAGGCTCGGCGCACATTTAACCTGTGCTCTGCGCTGAGCGCTTACACTGGGACTCCCATGTAAATCTCTGAAATAGGTGATTCAGATGAAACCTCCGGTGGAAGATTCTGTGTAATGAGGCAGATGGAGGCACTGTAGACACCATAGGACCTGTGATCCAGCGATGTCCTTCATTTTAGGATTGCATAAAAGTGTCATTGGCCACAGTTTTCTGCATCTTTGAAAAGAAAGACACCACTGAACAGAGGGCAGATGGAGTCCAGAGTAACTCTGCTGCCTCACTATAGTGAATGGATCCCTCGGGGGGTTTATCTGAATCACGTCACTCAGAGATTTAGATAGTAACCCCAAAGTATGTGCTCAGTGTAGAGCGACGGATAAATGTGATCATAAATGTTATGTAAAATGTTCCTAACAAAAGCTTCACCTCAATCCACAAAACAACAAATCCCCACTCAGGTCCATCATCTGTCAATGGAAATATAGGGGGCTTCCACGTTACTGGTAGCACAAAAGCTATGGAAAAGTGTAAGGAACTAGCAGGAACACGGGATGCAGTGATGAGCAGGAGGCAGAGCAAGAGTTAACGGTTTTTTTTTATATATAGTTATCACAGCTTTAAATACTCCACACAAGGAGTAAGGGGGTGTAAGTATACAGGCCCACAATGTATATACAGCAATAAAGTAACAACAATGGGTCAAATAACGGGTTAACTTATCAGTCTCTGGTTCCTGGACGATGGTGGCTGGAAAATCCCAAGATGGCGCCGTAGTTGGGGTGAGAAGTCTCTGAGTCGGTCCTAGAGAAAAGTGAAGCACTATCTTTGTACGGTGACAAAGTATCCTGGTCTTCCTGTACGTGGTCTTGTGATCCTGGAACGAAGTGCTGAACGAGGAAAGGTCAGCTGCACAGCTAAGGATGTACAAAGTCCCGAAATAAAAGCTGCAATTTCACCGCTGCGACCGCGTGCAACGCTGGATCAGCGTTGCAAAGAAAGTCAGCTGATGTCAGATGCACCGACTGGTTAGTACTGTAGGGGTCGGAGGGTAATGGGGAGTTGGTCTCAGGAGATGCACAGTCTGTATGTGCGGGGGATGGAACGATGCAATGCGGGCCTGTCAGTTGGCGTCGGTCAGCGGAGAGGGTGTCAACCTTCTCCTGTAGCACATGCTGGGTACCCGCCAAAAGCCCCATTCCCGCGTGCTCCATCTCTTTTATATCACACCCGCCCCCAACAGTCAGGTGCAAAGGTCTACTCCAGTCAGCAAGTGCTTTCCCCGGCAACAATGGTGACAGTCCTGACAGTTCCGGCCAGGACACGCAAGAGAGACCACTATTCTGGTTCATCTTCCTACAAAAGTAAAATGGCTCCTCGCACCTTGAAAGAAATTCAGCAAATTTTGTGCTCCCAAATCCAAAATTCTCCTCCCTTCTGCGCTCCCCAGTGTACCTAAACCACATATAGCATATACGTTTGACATTTCTGTAATGATGAGAGCCCGCCTAACTTATAGGTGCATGTCTCCAGAAGCATGAGTTGGGCATAACATACTGGTCACTACAACGTACTGGTCACTACAGCATACTCATCACTACAATGGCAGTTTGCAATTTTCATTCAGCAACATTCACAGCTGTTTGTTTCTAGCAAACACCCATGGAGGCAAAACCATAACTACAACTGTATATAAATTCCCAAAGGGATATGTTTTCCAAAATGAGGTCACTTGAGGGGAGATTCTGCTTTTCTAGCAATTTGGGGATCTGTACTATTCTAGAAAAATCTGGGCTCCAGGAGGCAAATTTCGCTCTGTCCCTCACGAATTTCGCCGTATGGCTAAGCAGTACTGTACAGCCACATATGGATTATTGCCACATTTAGTGGAAATTGTGGAACAAATTCTTGTGTAAAAATGTAAAATCTGGGGCTAAAACAAAATATTGGTGGTAAAAATGCAGCTATGTGACACACCTGTAGTGTCAATATGATCACTGCACCCCTAGATCAATTCGTTGAGAGGTGTAGTTTGTAAAATGGGGTCAATTATGAGGGTTTCTGCTGTTCTGGCAACTAAGGCTATGTCTCCACGTTCAGGATGGCCGGCGGTATCGCCGCAGCGGCGAAGCCGCTCGGCGCTAAGCCCCGCCCCCTTTCTGGGACGCGATCATGCCGGATGTGTTAACTCTTCACATCCGGGATGATCGCTCGCTCCCATAGCGCCCTGTGATATGCCTTGCGGGGACTCTGCGTCCCCGCAAGGTGTACGGACATGCTGCGATCTGAAAAGATGCGCAGCATGTCCGGAGTCGCAGGGCCGCCGCGTGCGGGTTTCCACGCATAGTGGAGACGGGATTTCATAAAATCCCCTCCACTATGCTGGAACATCTGGACGCTGCTTGTTTGACGCTGCAGCTCTGCGCAGCGTCAAACAAGCAGCGATTCCTGACCGTGGAAACATACCCTAAGAGGCTCTCCCAGTGTGTCATGGCACCCACAACCATAACAGTAAAATCTGCTCTATAGTATAACGCTCCTTTCCTTCTGAGCTTAGCACTGAACCTAAAAAATGTTTCCCGATTACATGTAGGGTATTGGTGCACTCAGGAAAAAATTAACCTCAGTTTGTAGTAAAAAAAAAATCCTATTAGACTTAAGAAAAATGAAAAACTTGGAGCTAAAACAGTATTTTTGTGGTAAAAGTGTAATTTATTCTTTCTTCACTGCTCAATGGTATAAAACTCTGTGAGGCTCATGTGGTGTCAATATGATCTCTGCACCTCTAGATTAATTCATTGGGCAGTGTAGTTTCACACATATAGGGGGTTTCTGTTGTTCTGGCACCTCAGGAGCTATGCCAATGTAACATGGCACCCTCAAACCATTCCAGCAACATCTGAACTACAATGTGGCACCTCTTCCCTTCTGGGGCTTGGGTGATGTACTGTGTCCCTCACCCCTCAGGGGGCAGCAGATCATTACCTTAGTGTACTAATGCCTTCGAGTTCCGCCAGTATGAAGAGTTTCCCAGAGCTTCTATCATACCTCCCAACTTTTGAAGATGGGAAAGAGGGACAAAGTTTGCGGCGCGCTACGCGCGCCGCGGCACATTTTAGGCCACGCCTCTGACCACACCCATTCATAATTAGTCACACCCATATCCACGTCCCAAGCACACCCATTTAGCACTGCTGATCACACTGTTTCATATACAATAGTTATAAACAAAAAAATATGGCCACACAGTGCTCCATACTGTATAATGACCACACATGATGCCCCATACTGTATAATGGCCACACATGACGCTCCATACTGTATAATGAACACACATGACGCTCCATACTGTATAATGACCGCATGCATACTGTATAATGGCCGCACATGATGCTCCATACTGTATAATGACCGCACATGATGCTCCATACTGTATAATGACCGCACATGATGCTCCATACTGTATAATGGCCGCACATGATGCTCCATACTGTATAATGACCGCATGCATACTGTATAATGGCCGCACATGATGCTCCATACTGTATAATGAACGCACATGATGCTCCATACTGTATAATGACCGCACATGATGCTCCATATTGTATAATGACCGCACATGATGCTCCATACTGTATACTGGCTGCACATGATGCTCCATACTGTATAATGACTGCACATGATGCTCCATACTGTATAATGACCCCACATGATGCTCCATACTGTATTATGGCCACAGTTCTCCATACTGTATAATGACATACAGGCACGCAGCTCACACACATGCAGCATCACACACACAGTATCACACATACACACGCAGCATCACAAACGCAGCTCACAAACACATGCAGCTTTGACACAAATGCATCACACATGCAGCCATCACACACACACACAGCCATCACACACACACGCAGTCATCACACACACACGCAGCCATCACACACACACAGCCATCACACACACACGCAGTCATCACACACACACGCAGTCATCACACACACGCAGCCATCACACACACACACCCAGCCATCACACACACCCAGCCATCACACACACACCCAGCCATCACACACACACCCAGCCATCACACACACACCCAGCCATCACACACACACCCAGCCATCACACACACACACTGTTACAGACGCCGCTCTCCTGCGGCGCGGTTCTCACCGCTCCAGCGTTGCGTCTCTGCATCCCCGCTCCACTGCTACTCCTCAGCGGCGCGCTTCTCACCTCTCCAGCGTTGCGCTCCTGCGTTCTCATTCCACCGCTGCTGCGTCCCGATTTGCTCGCTCCTCTGCCTCCCCAGCACTTCCGGTGTCCAGGTCCTCAGCTGGTTTCCTGTCTCTGCGCAGGCACTCTAGCTTCCCTCCTGGACGAAGGTCCAGCCTCCCAGCTACCGCCCCCTGAGGTCATGGGACCTTCCCTCATCCTATCCTGTTCTTGCTCCTGCTATAAAAGGCAGGTTCACCTCTTTCTCAGTGCCTGATTGTCATTAGCCTTTGCTTGTGCGTCTGGCCCCTTCCGTTACTAAGCTGTGTACCTTCTCCGTTTGGTTCCTTGCCTTGTCTCTTGGTTCGCTCCCTGCTCCCTTCCAGTACCTGCTCCTTTCCTCCCCCTAGTCTTACTGTTCTTTTTGTTTCCTCAGCCTTCCACAATCCCCAGCCTCATCGCCTCTCCAGCCTGGTCAGCCTTCCTTCCTGGAGCCGTCCCTCTTGGTACTCCACCGTGGGTAAGTGACCTCTGGGCTTGCTCCTAAACGATCCCTGTATAGGGGTTGGTTCCTCCCTAGGTCCGCTCGCCCAGGGGTAGTTCCCCCACGGTCCAGAGGGTCCACTCTAGTTTTGTTCCTGCTCGTAATAGTACAATCAGGCCATGGACCCCGCAGGTACCTCTTTTTCGGCTCAGAAGGAACTGGCCCATTTACGTGACAACCAGCAGCGTATCATGGCTTTCATGAAAACTATGGAGTCACGCTTAACCTCTCTACAAGCTGCTGATCCCGTAAATGCCGCTCAGCTTACTAGCCTCCAACAGGAGCTCTCGCAGCAGCGAGATACTCAGTCCCGCATGCTGAGCTATATGGCGTCGATTGATGACCGCCTGTTTAATTTACAGTCCGCTCCCTCTGCCTCTGCTCAAACATCCCCTCTAGACTCCGGCCCTTCTGCCACTCCTCATCCTCCTCCTCGTCTGGGTAAACCTCCTAGGTACGGTGGCGAGCCTAAACTCTGCAGAGGGTTTTTGAACCAATGCCGTCTCCATTTTGAGCTTCTTCCCCAGCAGTACCCCTCTGATCGAGCCAAAGTGGCGTTTATTGTATCTCATCTGGAAGGAGAGGCCCTAGCTTGGATTAATCCATTATGGGAACGTGATGATCCCGTAGTCTCCCATTTAGAGAATTTTCTCGAGACCTTTCGTAAGGTCTTTGATGAACCTGGACGTTTGGCCTCTACTACGGAGTCCCTCTTTAATCTACGTCAGGGATCCTTATCCGTCGGACAATATGCCATCCGTTTTCGGACTTTGGCATCAGAGCTTGGGTGGAACAATGAGGCTCTAGTGGGTGCCTTCTGGCGGGGTTTGTCCAGCCGAATTAAAGATGAGCTTGCCGGACGTGACACTCCGACTACTCTCGAGGATCTTATCTCCCTCGCCACTCGGATTGATCTCCGCTTCCAAGAGCGCTCTCGTGAGTCCGCAAGAGAGAGGAGACCTAATTCTTCTGCTTCCACCTTTCGCCAGCCTAGTAGTCCTCGTGTTTCTGTCTCTACTACTTCTACCTCTCCTGCCCCTGAACCTATGCAGGTAGATCGATTAAGGATGGCAGAGCAGCGCCGTAAGGAGAGACGTACCCAGGGTCTCTGTTTTTATTGTGGTAGTGCCGCTCATTTGCTTCGCAGTTGTCCTGATAGGCCGGAAAACTCCTCCGCCTAGGGCAGGTAAGAGAGGCCTCCCTAGGTGATCCTGTCTCCTCTCAACCTTTGACTCTTTCAGTTTTACTTGTTTCCAACCAGGTTCGTTTCTCCGAGGTCGCGTATGTGGATTCGGGCGCGGCAGGAAATTTTATCAGCCTTGAGGCGGTTCGGAGGCTTCGCATCCCAGTAATCTCGTTGGACTCCCCTCGCCTGGTTGCATCAGTGGACGGAAGACCTCTGCAGGATGCTATTTCTTTAGTCACAGAAGAAGTTGAGCTACAGATCGGCGCTCTTCATCATGAAAAAATTGCCTTTTATGTTCTACCGAGTCTTTCCCACGCCTTTTTGCTTGGTCTTCCGTGGCTCAGACTTCATGAACCCACTCTTAATTGGCGATCCGGAGATGTTCTGCGATGGGGTCCTACTTGCCATGATCGGTGTCTACGTTCTGTGCGTCCTGTGTTCCTTACTCAATCCACTTGTGTTCCGGTCGGCCTACCTTCACCCTATTGGTTGTATGCTGATGTCTTCGACAAGAGGGAAGCTGAAAGTCTCCCGCCACATCGCTCCTACGACTGTCCGATTGATCTCCTTCCCGGCTGTTCTCCTCCAAGAGGAAGAATCTACCCCCTCTCTGCTGCAGAAACTAAGTCCATGTCCGAGTATATTCAAGAAAATCTTGCAAAAGGATTCATCCGAAAATCTTCCTCCCCTGCAGGAGCAGGTTTTTTCTTTGTAAAGAAAAAAGATGGTACTCTACGACCTTGTATAGACTATCGTGGGCTAAACAACATCACAGTCAAGAATGGGTATCCTCTGCCTCTGATACCCGAGCTCTTTGACCGTCTTCGAGGAGCCCGCATCTTTACAAAACTTGACTTGCGTGGAGCTTACAATTTAGTCCGAATCCGCTCCGGTGACGAGTGGAAAACCGCCTTTAACACTCGAGATGGACACTACGAGTACCTGGTCATGCCTTTCGGTCTGTGTAATGCTCCCGCGGTTTTTCAAGAATTCGTTAATGATATCTTCCGAGACCTTCTCTACATATGTGTAGTGGTTTATTTGGATGACATTCTCGTATTTTCTCCAGACCTTCCATCTCATCGAAGGAGTGTGCGCCAAGTTCTGCAACGTCTGCGGGATAACCATCTGTATGCCAAGTACGAGAAATGCGTCTTCGAGCAAACTTCCTTGCCTTTTCTTGGATACATCGTTTCGGATTCTGGTCTCAAGATGGATCCCGAGAAGGTGAATGCCATTCTCAACTGGCCACAGCCCTGCGGAGTAAAAGCCATTCAACGCTTTATTGGTTTTGCCAACTACTACAGGCAATTCATTCCGCATTTCTCTTCAATCATCAGTCCTCTTTCTGCTCTTACTCGAAAAAATTCCGGCTCCAAGAAGTGGTCTCCAGAAGCTGAAAAATCTTTTCTTTTGCTTAAAGAATCGTTTTCCTCCGCTCCAGTTTTGCATCACCCGGAGGTAAACAAGCCCTTCGTCCTGGAAGTAGACGCCTCTTCCTCAGGTGCTGGAGCTGTGCTCTCTCAAAAGACTTCCGAAGGTCAGATGGTTCCCTGTGGTTTCTTCTCTAAGGCCTTTTCGACTTCAGAACGGAACTATACCATAGGAGATCGAGAGTTGTTAGCCATCAAGTTGGCCTTGGAGGAATGGAGATATCTTCTTGAAGGATCTGTACATCCGTTCATAATCTATTCTGATCATAAGAATCTTGCATATCTGCAGACTGCGCAAAGATTAAACCCCCGACAAGCCAGATGGTCCCTGTTTTTTGCCCGTTTCGAGTTCGAGCTGCGCTTCCGGCCTGGCTTTAAGAACATTAGAGCAGATGCTCTGTCAAGGTCTTTTCAGCCACCTGATACTGAGGAAGAACCTACATACATCATAGACCCTTCTAAGGTCTTAACTGTTGCCCCTGTACAGTTGATTCACCCTCCACCGGGAAAAACCTTAGTCTCGGAGGCAAACACAAGAAGAGTGTTAACTTGGGGTCATTCTTCTAAACTGGCGGGGCATGCTGGTTCCAAAAAGACGTTCCTCCTCATCTCTCGGTACTACTGGTGGCCTACCCTGCGTCAAGACGTCAAAGAATTTGTCGCTTCTTGTCCCTCGTGTGCCAGGAACAAGGTGCCTAGGCAACTACCGTATGGAAATCTGCTTCCTCTTCCTGTGCCATCAGCACCTTGGCTCCATATCGCCATGGATTTCATTACCGACTTACCTACCTCTTCCGGATGTACAGTCATTCTTGTTGTGGTGGACAGGTTCTCGAAGATGGCTCACTTTATTCCGCTGCCCGGTTTACCTTCTGCTCCTGAGTTGGCGGACATTTTTATCCTGAACATCTTTAAACTACATGGTTTACCACTACACATTGTGTCTGACAGAGGTGTACAATTTACTTCCCGTTTCTGGAGAGCTATGTGCAAACTTCTTGGGGTGACTCTGGACTTTTCTTCCGCGTATCACCCTCAGACTAACGGTCAAGTAGAACGAACCAATCAGACTCTAGCCGCCTATCTACGGCATTTCACTAATGCTCATCATAATGATTGGGTAAACCTTCTTCCTTGGGCTGAGTTTGCCTACAATAACCATTCCAGCGAAGCCTCTGCGAGAACCCCCTTCTTCATCGTATTCGGACAACATCCTGGAGTGCCTCTACCAGTCTCCTCTACCTCCGGTGTTCCGGCAGCCGATTCTCTGGTCTGCGAGTTTTCCACTATCTGGAATGAAGTCAAGGAGTCGCTCGACAAAGCATCTTCAAGAATGAAAAGGCAAGAGGACAAAAGACGTCTAGATCCACCTTCTTTTCTACCAGGTGACAAGGTCTGGCTTTCCTCAAGGTACATCAGACTCAAGATCCCGTCCTACAAACTTGGGCCACGATTCATAGGTCCTTTCGAGATTCTGCGTCGAGTCAACGAAGTCGCTTACAAGCTGAAATTGCCTGCCTCGCTCCGTATACCCAATACTTTTCATGTTTCTCTTCTCAAACCCACTGTCTTTAACCGCTTTCATCCCTCTTCTCGCACGTCCCCTCTACCAGTTAGCTCTGACGTCTTTGAGGTGAAGGATATTTTGGCTGTCAAAAAGGTTCGGGGCAAAGAATTTTTTCTGGTAAACTGGAAAGGGTTTGGTCCAGAGGAGAGGTCTTGGGAACCCTTGGAGAACATTGATGCCCCTCGTATTCTTAATAAATTCCTTGCTACTCTTCGTAAGGGGGGGTGTAAGAAGGGGGGTACTGTTACAGACGCCGCTCTCCTGCGGCGCGGTTCTCACCGCTCCAGCGTTGCGTCTCTGCATCCCCGCTCCACTGCTACTCCTCAGCGGCGCGCTTCTCACCTCTCCAGCGTTGCGCTCCTGCGTTCTCATTCCACCGCTGCTGCGTCCCGATTTGCTCGCTCCTCTGCCTCCCCAGCACTTCCGGTGTCCAGGTCCTCAGCTGGTTTCCTGTCTCTGCGCAGGCACTCTAGCTTCCCTCCTGGACGAAGGTCCAGCCTCCCAGCTACCGCCCCCTGAGGTCATGGGACCTTCCCTCATCCTATCCTGTTCTTGCTCCTGCTATAAAAGGCAGGTTCACCTCTTTCTCAGTGCCTGATTGTCATTAGCCTTTGCTTGTGCGTCTGGCCCCTTCCGTTACTAAGCTGTGTACCTTCTCCGTTTGGTTCCTTGCCTTGTCTCTTGGTTCGCTCCCTGCTCCCTTCCAGTACCTGCTCCTTTCCTCCCCCTAGTCTTACTGTTCTTTTTGTTTCCTCAGCCTTCCACAATCCCCAGCCTCATCGCCTCTCCAGCCTGGTCAGCCTTCCTTCCTGGAGCCGTCCCTCTTGGTACTCCACCGTGGGTAAGTGACCTCTGGGCTTGCTCCTAAACGATCCCTGTATAGGGGTTGGTTCCTCCCTAGGTCCGCTCGCCCAGGGGTAGTTCCCCCACGGTCCAGAGGGTCCACTCTAGTTTTGTTCCTGCTCGTAATACACACCCAGCCATCACACACACACACCCAGCCATCACACACACCAGATACCTCATACACACATGACACACACACAAATGCAGCATCACACATCTCACACACACACACACATCACACACACACAATCTCCTCTGTGGTGCAGGGGCGGCTGATCTGTCCATGTGCAGCTCTTCAGTTTCTCCGGCTGCTCACAGCTCTGCACTGTCCCGGCACCTCCCCCATCTCTCCTTCTCTGCCGGGATAGCAGCTAAGAGCAGGAGACGCCGGAGCTCTGTGCACACACAGGAGGAAGTGAGTCGCTGACCTCTCATCTTGATCGCTGCTGGCTCTCTTCCTCAGCGTGGCAGCGCCGCACACACAGGGGGCGGGGACGGGGGGGGGTGGGGGCGGGATCGGTCGGGAGGAGACCCAGCATGTATAAGAAAAAAAAAAAACAGCCACAAACCTCAGCTACTCAGGTGCCGCCCCCTGCATTGTCCCTGCCCTAGGCACGGGACATTAGTGTCCCGCCCGGGATCCCGGGGCTGGCTGTCAAAATCAGGACAGTCCCGCGGGATCCGGGACGGTTGGAAGGTATGCTTCTATGAGTGGCCATTGAGCCAAACAAATCCACAGCCACCCACCTGAAAGACTCTTCAATAATGGTCAGAGTTACCAGTTCAATAATGGTCAGAGTTACCAGTGGGGTTATGAGGCGCCGCTATACCATCCCAGCTGCCATAACATCACCCTAGAGGACCCCTTTAAGCAGCGTTGGTCATCCCTGACCGAATACCACAGGTGGCATCACGGACACAAACTTTATTCACATAACCCCTTTAAAGACTGTCCCTTTTACATGGGCGCCCATAGACACGGACCGGGTCACCGCCGTGACACATCCCTACTGATTACCCCATGGCCCTGGCGGGCGTTCCAGAGGCATAGTCTCGTTTTCAAAATTTGGATTGGGGACACTTAGAGAACAATTTCAATAGCACTGGCATAGTGCCTCACTGACTTTTACCCATATTTTAAAACCATTGACAACATTGCCGAATCTGGTTTGTGTCCTCAAGTGATTATCACAGCACACAATACGTATAGACAATGTCAGGAATAATAAAAGATCTTTGGTGACACCTAGTGGCGAAATCTGGAATAACATCAGAACTTTATTTTATTTTCAATAACAGTCTCTTGTGGGCTGTGTCCCAGGATTCTGTGCACGTTCCCACCAAATACTCAGACATACAAACACTTAACCTGAGAGGGGCTTGCTGATGAGGGGCCAATTCTAATGGAGTGACTGCCTCACCTCCCCATGCCTCCCCAAAAGTATCTGTAGACAATATTAGCTGCAGACATCTCTGGGAAAATCCAGATAAGCCATCGAGCAAAACGCAAACTCAAATAAGGGGGCCACTACAGAAGACATGAAGCGCTTTTTAAACTCAACTCCCCAGGCCAGAAACACAAGATCCACAATGTCACAAGTTACAACTCGAGATAGTTCCCCTTCAAGGGAGTCAATGTCCTCACGCAGCTCTCATACAAAACCAACTGATGATTATGATGAGGATAACGCAGTTACTGAAGAAATGAATGTTGCTGAACTGAGCAAATACAGTATATAAAAGCTCTTCCTACAAAAAAGACCTTGAAGGGTTCACGTGCAGACTCGAAAAGACATATAAACAAGAAATCCACAGTTTGCAGAAGGAATTTACCACGCGAATTAAGGATGTGGAAAAAACCCAGGAAGATATTTCCCAAGAATTACAGGCCCATAGAGACATTATAATTGACCATACTCTCAAATTGGAGGAAACCTCGTCTGGTCGGGAGGACCTAGAAAACCGCAACAGGCCCAATAACATTCGTATACATGGCCTACCAGAATCTATTGGCCTCTCCGAGTTGGATCACACAGTTCAGAAGATCTTTCTGGACATACTTGATGACAATGAAAGCAATGCTATTGAGCTTGACAGGATCCATAGGTCCCTCGGTCCTAAACCCACTTCGGATACACGTCCCCAAGATACAGTATCATTTGCAGAGTTCACTATTACAGAATTAGGCCATGTGCACACGTTCAGTATTTTTCGCGTTTTTTTCGCGTTTTTCGCTATAAAAACGTGAAAAAAACGCTTAAATATGCCTCCTATTATTTACAGTGTATTCCGCATTTCTTGTGCAAATGTTGCATTTTTTTAGCGAAAAAATGGCATCGCGGAAAAAAAAGCAACATGTTCATTAAATTTGCGGAATTGCGGGGATTCCGCACACCTAGGAATGCATTGATCTGCTTACTTTCCGCATGTGGCTGTGCCCACCATGCGAGAAGTAAGCAGATCATGTGCGGTTGGTATCCAGGGTGGAGGAGAGGAGACTCTCCTCCACGGACTGGGCACCATATAATTGGTAAAAAAAAAAAGAATTAAAATAAAAAATAGTCATATACTCACCTTCGATGGCCCCGGAGTCTTCCCGCCTCTCAGCTGTGCACGCTGCCGCTTCCGTTCCTATAGATGGTGTGTGTGAAAGACCTGCGATGACGTCGCGGTCTTGTGATTAGTCGCGTGACCGCTCATGTGACTGCTCACGTGACCGCGACGTCATCGAAGGTCCTGCACACACACACCATCTATAGGAACGGACGCCGCTGAGGAGATCGGCTGTCTGCAGGTGAGTATAACCATTTTTTAAATTTTTTTTATTATTTTTAAACATTCTATCTTTTACTATTGATGCTGCATAGGCAGCATCTATAGTAAAAAGTTGGTCACACTTGTCAAACACTATGTTTGACAAGTGTGACCAACCTGTCAATCAGTTTTCCAAGCGATGCTACAGATCTTTTGGAAAACTTTAGCATTCTGCAAGCTAATTTCGCTTGCAAAATGCTAAAAAAAATGCGAAAAAAACCGGGAAAAAAACGCAAAAAAAAAATGCGGATTTCTTGCAGAAAATTTCCGGTTTTCTTCAGGAAATTTCTGCAAGAAATCCTGACGTGTGCACATACCCTGAAAGAAGCCATAATGACAGCTGCAAGAAAGAAGGGGAACTTAAAATATGAAGGTCATCAATTCCTTATCTTATCAGATCTGTCCAGACGCACCTTGCTATTACACTGTGTTCCAAATTATTATGCAAATTGGATTTAAGTGTCATAAAGATTTAATGGTTTTGTTTTTCAAATAAACTCGTGGATGGTATTGTCTCTCAGGGCTCAATGGTTCACTGAAATCAATCTTAAACACATGTGATAATTGGTTTTCCAGGTGATTCTAATTAAAGGAAAACTACTTAAAAATGATGTTCCACATTATTAAGCAGGTCACAGTTTTCAAGTAACATGGGAAAGAAAAAGTATCTCTCTGCTGCTGAAAAGCATCAAATAGCGCAATGCCTTGGTGAAGGGATGAAAACATTAGAAATTTCCCGAAAACTTAAGCGTGATCATCGTACTGTTAAGAGATTTGTGGCTACATCTGAGCACAAATGTGTTTGTGCTGATAAAGGCATAATGAGGAAGATTTCTGCCAGGCAAGTTCATCGGATTAAGAGAGCAGCTGCTAAAAAGCCATTACAAAGCAGCAAGCAGATATTTGAAGCTGCTGGTGCCTCTGGAGTCCCTCGAACCTCAAGGTGTAGGCTCCTTCAAAGGCTTGCTGTGGTGCATAAACCTACTATTCGGCCACCCTTAAACAGTTTCCACAAGCAGAAATGGTTGTAGTGGGCCCAGACATACATGAAGACTAATTTCCAAACAGTCTTGTTTACTGATAAGTGTTGAGCAACCCTGGATGGTCCAGATGGATGGAGTAGTGGATGGTTGGTGGATGGCCACCATGTCCCAACAAGGCTGCAACGTCAGCAAGGAGGTGGAGGAGTCATGTTTTGGGCTGGAATCATGGAGAAACAGCTGGTAGGGCCCTTTAAGGTTCCTGAAGGTGTGAAAATGACCTCTGCAAAGTATATAGAGTTTCTGACTGACAACTTTCCTCCATGGTATAAAAAGCAGAAACGTGCCTTCAGGAGCAAAATCATCTTCATGCACCATCTCATGCTGCAAAGAATTCCTCTGAGTCATTGGCTGATATGGGCATAAAAGGAGATAAACTCATGGTGTGGCCTCCATCTTCCCCTGACCTCAACCCTATAGAGAACCTTTGGAGTATCATAAAGCAAAAGATCTATGAGGGTGGGAGGCAGTTCACATCAAAACAGCAGCTCTGGGAGGCTATTCCAACTTCATGCAAAGAAATACAAGCAGAAACTCTCCAAAAACTCACAAGTTCAATGGATGCAAGAATTGTGAAGGTGATTGTTGTGAATTATGCTCTTGGGCTCCCTCCGGTGGTTGTAAGTGGTAGCGCTGCTGTCTCTGAATCACAGCATTTATCAGGTGTTTTCACTTTTTGCAATTTGGACTGGGCTATTTAGTCTTGCTTCACCCTTAGTCAGTGCCAGTTGTCCATTGTTCCTGGAGGATTCACATCCCTGCCTGGTCTCTTCTGCTTTGCAGTTCTTTTCAACAAAGATAAGTTCTGGCCTTGATTTTGCTGTCCACATTCTGTGGGCCTTATTGTTCAGTTCTTTTCTATGTTTTGTCTTGTCCAGATTGGTCTGTATTAGGATTTTTTTTAGCCAAGCTGGTATCTCTGGAGATGCAGATATACCCTCCATATCTTTAGTTAGCTGTGGAGTTTTTGTATTTTCTGTGGTGGATATTTTCTAGTGTTTTTTAATACTGACCGCATAGTACTCTGTCCTGTCCTTTCTATTTAGCTAGAAGTGGCCTCCTTTGCTAAATTCTCATTTCAGTCTGTGTATGTTTTTTCCCTCTCCTCTCACAGTCAATATTTGTGGGGGGCTGCCTGTTCTTTGGGGATTTTCTCTGAGGCAAGATAGTTTTCCCTTTTCTATCTCTAGGGGTAATTAGTCCTCCGGCTGTGTCGAGATGTCTAGGGAGCGCTAGGTACATTCCACGGCTACTTCTAGTTGCGGTGTTAGGTTCAGGGTCTGCGGTCAGTACAGGTACCACCTTCTCCAGAGTACGTCCCATGCTGCCTCTGGGTGGCTCAGGAATTCGGCGCTGGTATGGATGTTCAGGGATTGGTTCTCGTGTGGATCAACTTGCTGCTAGAGTACAGGGTATTTCCGATTATATCGTTCAGACTCCAGTTTTAGAGCCTAGAATTCCAACTCCTGATTTGTTTTTTGGGGATAGGTCCAAATTTCTGAGCTTTAAAAATAACTGTAAACTGTTGTTTGCTCTGAAACCCCGTTCCTCTGGTGATCCCATCCAGCAGGTTAAAATTATTATATCTCTGCTGCATGGTGACCCCCAGGATTGGGCATTTGCCCTGGAACCTGGGAATCCGGCGTTGCATAATGTAGACACCTTTTTTCAGGCGCTTGGGTTATTGAATGACAAACCTAATTCAGTGGATCATGCTGAGAAGACCTTGTTGGCCCTGTCTCAGGGTCAAGAAGCGGCAGAATCATATTGCCAGAAGTTTAGAAAATGGTCTGTACTGACTAAATGGAATGAGGATGCCTTGGCGGCAATCTTCAGAAAGGGTCTTTCTGAATCCGTTAAAGATGTTATGGTGGGTCTGCTGGTCTGAGTGATTCTATGTCTCTGGCCATTCAGATTGATCGGCGCTTGCGCGAGCGCAGAGTTGTGCACACTATGGCATTGTCTTCCGAGCGGAGTCCTGAGCCTATGCAGTGTGATAGGATTGTGTCTAGAGCTGAACGACAAGGATTCAGATGTCAGAATAGGTTGTGTTTTTACTGCGGCGATTCTGCTCATGTTATTTCTGATTGCCCTAAGCGTACCAAGAGAATCGCTAGTTCTGTTGCCATCAGTACTGTACAACCTAAATTTCTGTTATCTGTGACCCTGATCTGCTCATTATCGTCATTTTCTGTCATGGCATTTGTGGATTCAAGCGCCGCTCTAAATTTAATGGACTTAGAATTTGCCAGACATTGTGGTTTCCCCTTGCAGCCTTTGCAGAGTCCTATTTCTTTGAGGGGCATTGATGCTACACTGTTGGCTAAAAATAAACCTCAGTTTTGGACACAGCTGACCATGTGCATGGCACCAGCCCATCAGGAAGATTGTCGTTTTCTGGTGTTGCATAATTTGCATGATGCTATTGTGCTGGGTTTCCCATGGTTACAGGTGCATAATCCGGTATTAGACTGGAAATCTATGTCTGTGACTAGTTGGGGTTGTCAGGGGGTTCATGGTGACGTTCCTGTGATGTCAATTGCCTCCTCCCCCTCTTCTGAAATTCCTGAGTTTTTGTCAGATTTCCAGGATGTATTCAATGAGCCCAAGTCCAGTTCCCTTCCACCGCATAGGGACTGTGATTGTGCTATTGACTTGATTCCAGGCTGTAAGTTCCCTAAAGGCCGACTTTTCAACCTGTCTGTGCCAAAAAATACCGCCATGCGGAGCTATGTGAAGGAGTCCTTGGAGAAGGGGCATATTCGGCCATCTTCTTCACCATTGGGAGCAGGTTTTTTCTTTGTTGCCAAAAAAGATGGCTCCTTGAGACCCTGTATTGATTATCGCCTCTTGAATAAGATCACGGTCAAATTCCAATACCCTTTGCCTTTGCTTTCTGATGTTTGCTAGGATTAAGGGGGCTAGTTGGTTTACTAAGATTGACCTTCGAGGGGCATATAATCTGGTTGGTATTAAGCAGGGGGACGAATGGAAAACTGCGTTTAATACGCCCGAAGGCCATTTTGAATACCTTGTGATGCCATTCGGACTCTCTAATGCTCCATCTGTGTTTCAGTCCTTCATGCATGATATATTTCGGAATTATCTTGATAAATTCATGATTGTATATTTGGATGATATTTTGATTTTTTCAGATGATTGGGAGTCTCATGTGAAACAAGTCAGGATGGTATTTCAGATCCTTCGTGATAATGCCTTGTTTGTGAAGGGGTCTAAGTGCCTCTTTGGAGTACAGAAGATTTCTTTTTGGGGCTTCATTTTTCTCCCTCATCTATAGAAATGGATCTGGTTAAGGTTCAGGCCATTCATGATTGGATCCAGCCTACATCCGTGAAGAGCCTTCAGAAATTTTTGGGCTTTGCTAATTTTTATCGCCGTTTCATTGCCAATTTCTCCAGTGTGGTTAAACCCCTGACCGATTTGACGAAGAAAGGCGCTGATGTTACGAATTGGTCCTCTGCGGCTGTTTCTGCCTTTCAGGAGCTTAAACGCCGATTTACTTCTGCCCCTGTGTTGCGTCAGCCGGATATTTCTCTTCCTTTTCAGGTTGAGGTTGACGCTTCTGAGATTGGGGCAGGGGCCGTTTTGTCTCAGAGGAATTCTGATGGTTCCTTGATGAAACCGTGTGCCTTCTTTTCTCGAAAGTTTTCGCCTGCGGAACGCAATTATGATGTCGGCAATCGTGAGTTGTTGGCTATGAAGTGGGCATTTGAGGAGTGGCGACAATGGCTTGAGGGGGCCAAGCACCGTATTGTGGTCTTGGCCGATCATAAGAATCTGATTTATCTCGAGTCTGCCAAACGGCTGAATCCTAGACAGGCCCGATGGTCCCTGTTTTTCTCCCGTTTTGATTTTGTGGTCTCGTATCTTCCGGGTTCTAAGAATGTTAAGGCTGATGCCCTCTCTAGGAGTTTTTTGCCTGATTCTCCGGGAGTCCTTGAGCCGGTTGGTATTCTCAAGGAGGGGGTGATTCTTTCTGCCATCTCCCCTGATTTACGACGGGTTCTTCAGAAATTTCAGGCTGGTAAACCTGACCGCTGTCCAGTGGGGAAATTGTTTGTTCCTGACAGATGGACTAGTAAAGTGATTTCGGAGGTTCATTGTTCTGTGTTGGCCGGTCATCCTGGGATTTTTGGTACCAGAGAGTTGGTTGGTAGGTCCTTTTGGTGGCCTTCTTTGTCACGGGATGTGCGTTCTTTTGTCCAGTCCTGTGGGACTTGTGCGCGGGCCAAGCCTTGCTGTTCCCGCGCTAGTGGGTTGCTTTTGCCTTTGCCGGTCCCTGAGAGGCCTTGGACGCATATTTCTATGGATTTTATTTCGGATCTTCCGGTTTCCCAGAGGATGTCAGTTATCTGGGTGGTTTGTGACCGGTTTTCTAAGATGGTTCATTTGGTACCTTTGCCTAAGTTGCCTTCCTCTTCTGATTTGGTTCCGTTGTTTTTTCAGCATGTGGTTCGTTTGCATGGCATTCCAGAGAACATTGTGTCCGATAGAGGTTCCCAGTTTGTTTCTAGGTTTTGGCGGGCCTTTTGTGCTAGGCTGGGCATTGATTTGTCTTTTTCTTCCGCATTTCATCCTCAGACAAATGGCCAAACCGAGCGAACTAATCAGACTTTGGAAACTTATTTGAGATGCTTTGTGTCTGCTGATCAGGATGATTGGGTGGCTTTCTTGCCATTGGCCGAGTTTGCCCTTAATAATCGGGCTAGTTCTGCTACCTTGGTTTCACCCTTCTTTTGTAACTCTGGTTTTCATCCTCGTTTTTCTTCAGGGCAGGTTGAGCCTTCTGATTGTCCTGGGGTGGACTCTGTGGTTGACAGGTTGCAGCAAATTTGGGCTCATGTTGTTGACAATTTGGTGTTGTCTCAGGAGGGGGCTCAGCGTTTTGCTAACCGTCGTCGCTGTGTTGGTTCCCGGCTTCGGGTTGGGGATTTGGTCTGGTTGTCTTCCCGTCATGTCCCTATGAAGGTTTCTTCCCCTAAGTTTAAGCCTCGGTTTATTGGCCCTTATAGGATTTCTGAGATTATCAATCCAGTGTCTTTTCGTTTGGCCCTTCCAGCCTCTTTTTCCATCCATAATGTTTTTCATAGATCTTTGTTGCGGAAATATGTGGTGCCCGTTGTTCCCTCTGTTGATCCTCCTGCCCCGGTGTTGATTGATGGGGAGTTGGAGTATGTGGTTGAGAAGATTTTGGATTCTTGTTTTTCTTGGGATGTTGCCTCCGATGTTCATGCTGATGATTTGGTTCGTGCCTTTCGATTGGCTCAGGCGGATCGGCCTGGGGGCTCTGGTGAGGGTTCGGTGTCCCCTCCTCAAGGGGGGGGGGGTACTGTTGTGAATTCTGCTCTTGGGCTCCCTCCGGTGGTTGTAAGTGGTAGCGCTGCTGTCTCTGAATCACAGCATTTATCAGGTGTTTTCACTTTTTGCAATTTGGACTGGGCTATTTAGTCTTGCTTCACCCTTTAGTCAGTGCCAGTTGTCCATTGTTCCTGGAGGATTCACATCCCTGCCTGGTCTCTTCTGCTTTGCAGTTCTTTTCAACAAAGATAAGTTCTGGCCTTGATTTTGCTGTCCACATTCTGTGGGCCTTATTGTTCAGTTCTTTTCTATGTTTTGTCTTGTCCAGCTTGGTCTGTATTAGGATTTTTTTAGCCAAGCTGGTATCTCTGGAGATGCAGATATACCCTCCATATCTTTAGTTAGCTGTGGAGTTTTTGTATTTTCTGTGGTGGATATTTTCTAGTGTTTTTTAATACTGACCGCATAGTACTCTGTCCTGTCCTTTCTATTTAGCTAGAAGTGGCCTCCTTTGCTAAATTCTCATTTCAGTCTGTGTATGTTTTTTCCCTCTCCTCTCACAGTCAATATTTGTGGGGGGCTGCCTGTTCTTTGGGGATTTTCTCTGAGGCAAGATAGTTTTCCCTTTTCTATCTCTAGGGGTAATTAGTCCTCTGGCTGTGTCGAGATGTCTAGGGAGCGCTAGGTACATTCCACGGCTACTTCTAGTTGCGGTGTTAGGTTCAGGGTCTGCGGTCAGTACAGGTACCACCTTCTCCAGAGTACGTCCCATGCTGCTCTTAGGCCACCAGATCATAACAGGTGATATCAAAGAAGGGGTCCTATGTTAACATGTAACTTGGCCTGTTAGGATGTTTTGGCGTTAAATAGCTTTTTTGTTCAGTGAATGTGGCCTCCTAATGCTGCAAATTCCATAAATGAGCATTTTCAGTTCTTTAAAACAAATCAAATGTTTAGAAATTCTACTGTGCCTAATAATTTGGAACAGTGCATTTTGAGTTTTTATTCATTTTGGAGATTATACTGTTATCATTGGGAGGTTTCTTCAATAAAATTCGATGTATACTCTAATGGGTGATTACTTTTATTAGACTGACTGTCATTTGCACCAACCCTTTAGGAAAATCCGATAAAAATGTAATTTGCATAATAATTTGGAACATAGTGTATGTAGGGCTCTGAAACCGTTATTAACAGAACTAAAAGAGAAAGACATTCCGTATAACTGGGGGGACCCCTTTCAACTAACAGCCTTTAAAAGAGGCAAAACAGCTTCTTTTTGAGGGATCGGTGATCTGACCAATTTGCTGGGAACATTTGAACTCCCATTGATAGATCTTCCGGAGTGGCCTTTGAGTCCCATGCTTCCAGGAGCTCCACTGAGATGGCTTGGGGTATGTGCACACGTCAGGATTTCTTGCAGAAATTTCCTGAAGAAAACCGGAAATTTTCTGCTGGGAACTTTTGAACTCCCATTGATAGATCTTCCGGAGTGGCCTTTGAGTCCCATGCTTCCAGGAGCTCCACCGAGATGGCTTAGGCCATGTTCACACCAAACCGCAAACCGCTGTGCAGATGCTGCGGGAAAAACCGCGCAGAAACGCAGCGGTTTACAACCCGCAGCATGTCACTTCTTTGTGCAGAATCGCTGCGATTCTGCACCCATATGAATGCATTGAACCGCTTACTTCCCGCATGGGGCTGTGACCACGTTGCGGGAAGTAAGCGGATAATGTGCGGGTGGTACCCGGGGTGGAGGAGAGGAGACTCTCCTCCAGGCCCTGGGAACCATATTTGTGTGTAAAAAAAAAGAATTAAAATAAAAAATTATGTTATACTCACCTCTCAGCGCTGCACGTGGCTGGCCGGTCAGAGTTGCTGTGCGAACAGGACCTGCGGTGACGTCGCGGTCACATGACCGTGACCTCGCGGTCACATGACCGTGACGTCATGAAGGGTCCTTCTCGCACATCATCTTTGGAACTGGACCGCCGGGTGCAGCGCCGAGGAGATCAGGACGTCAGAGGGTGAGTATATAAACTTTTTATTTTATTTTAACATTACTATTGATGCTGCCTATTGCTGCATATGCAGCATTAATAGTATAGGTGGAAACCCGCAGCGGAAACCGCGGAACAAACCGCGATAAATATGCAGGGATAACCGCAGCGGTTTTGCCCTGCAGATTTATCAAATCCGCTGCGGGAGAACCCGCAGAGGTCAACCGCAAAGTGTGAACATGGCCTTAGTGTATGTGCACACGTCAGGATTTCTTGCAGAAATTTCCTGAAGAAAACCGGAAATTTTCTGCTGGGAACTTTTGAACTCCCATTGATAGATCTTCTGGAGTGGCCTTTGAGTCCCATGCTTCCAGGAGCTCCACCGAGATGGCTTAGGGTATGTGCACACGTCAGGATTTCTTGCAGAAATTTCCTGAAGAAAACCGGAAATTTTCTGCAAGAAATCCGCATGTTTCTTTTTGCGTTTTTTTTCCCGTTTTTTTCGTGTTTTTTTTTTAGCATTTTGCAAGCTTAATTAGCTTGCAGAATGCTAAAGTTTTCCAAGTGATCTGTAGCATCGCTTGGAAAACTGATTGACAGGTTGGTCACACTTGCAGCCTATGCAGCATCAATAGTAAAAGATAGAATGTTAAAAATAATAAAAAAAATTAAAAAAAATGGTTATACTCACTTTCTGCAGACAGCCGATCTCCTCAGCGGCATCCGTTCCTATAGATGGTGTGTGCAGGACCTTCGATGACGTCGCGGTCACGTTTTTTAAAACCCTTGGTGGAAAATCTTCCATCTTATGTCCGGGACACTACGGACGTCCTCACGAGGGTCGATGGCGTCTCAGTGGAACCACATGTATTACTGGTCACCGCCGACATTCAAACCCTATATACATGCATTGATCATACTCATGGTCTGGATGCGGTCCGTTTCTTCCTGGGGGCCTCCGACCTGGACAGCTCTGTGTGTGATTTTATCCTCGAGCTGCTGCGGTTTGTCCTGACCCACAATTTTTTTGTTTTTAAAGATGTTTTTTATGTACAGAAGCGCGGCACGGCCATGGGTGCGGCCTGCGCGCCCTCGTATGCTAATCTCTTCCTTGGATATTGGGAGAGATCCTTGTTTGGCGACGGGGGCGCGGGGGCCGCTGACCATGTGCTGTGCTGGCTTCGTTATATTGATGATATTTTTTTCATGTGGGCGGGTACCCCGCGGCAGCTCGAGGATTTTATGTCCCAACTAAACACGAATCCATTTAATATTAGATTGACTTATCAGTACCATTCTACAAGAATTGATTTCTTAGACGTCACTCTGGAGGTTGACGATGCCGGATATATCCAGACTGACGTCTTTCGAAAACCAACCTCTGTCAATGCTTTGATTCGTGCAGATTCAGCACACAATCCTACCACTATCAGAGCTGTCCCGGTCGGACAGTTCCTTAGGATGAGACGGATCTGCTCATCCGACCAAAAATTCCAAAATCAAGCGGTGGACCTACAATCCCGCTTTTTGGCACGCGGCTATAGCCGCAGGAGTATCAAGCGTGGGTTTGATAGGGCAAGAAGAACTCGGCGCAGTGACCTATTATATGCTAATAAAAGGAAGAAAACTAATACCAATGATGATACCATCAGATTCATTGGTACATATAATCATGAATGGCAAAACATGAGGGGCATCCTGAAGAAACACTGGTCTATTTTGATGACAGAGCCCGCCCTGGGGAAGAGTCTAGGTGAATTCCCCGCTATGACAGCCAGGAGGGCACCGAATTTAGGTAATCTCCTGGTTAGGAGCCATTATGTTCCACCAATTAAAAATATTTTTGGCACTCGGGGCCCTCTCCTGGGGTGTTTTCGGTGTGGCCACTGCCTGGCTTGCGCCAATGTCGAACGGACTTCTACTTTTGAGACATCAGATGGGCTCAGACAGTTTCAGATCAGACAGCACATTTCGTGTGGTACAAGTAATGTAATATATTATGCCACATGTGCCTGCCCCCGCATCTATATTGGTTTAACATCTAGGGAACTTAGAATTAGGGTGCGTGAGCATGTCCGTGACATTGGCGCAGCCAGGCTGGTGGTCGATCCCTCTGAGCTGAAGACTATCCCGCGTCACTTTAGGACTTTCCATAATTGTGACGCGGGGTCTCTTCGGATCAGAGGGATCGAAAGTCTACATCTTGGGGTGAGGGGTGGGAATTACAAAAAACTCTTAGCCCAACATGAGGCGAACTGGATAGTTCGCCTCAACACCTTGGTCCCTAATGGACTCAATGAGGCATTGAGTTTTTCCTCTTTCCTGTAAGATGTTACTATATCCTGGGGCCTATTTGACTCCCCATTTTCTTTTCCATCATTTTGCATCCCCTGGATCATATAATTGGATCCTAATAATGTATATTTGTTTTTAATATTTATTTGTTTCTTCTTTTATGTTTTAGTCTGTATGTATCCTGGCATCGATCCGCTTATCCCAGACATATTCCTAGATGTTTCCAGCAGGATTTTCAAGTCTCCCACACATTGCGCCTGACATAAGGGCATCTTTACTTCTACTCAGAAAAAGATATTATGAATATGAAAATGATGAAAGCCCTCTCTCTGCATTACTGTATATTTATCGTGCATTGGCGTTAGATGTTGTGGGGAGC
Source organism: Ranitomeya variabilis (assembly GCF_051348905.1). Lineage (NCBI taxonomy): Eukaryota > Metazoa > Chordata > Amphibia > Anura > Dendrobatidae > Ranitomeya > Ranitomeya variabilis. The sequence goes on from NC_135234.1 coordinate 659,125,684, forward strand.
TGTGTGGGTTATGTCCATTCAGCCGTGCGCGTGCGCGCTGTGTATGCCGCGGCTCCTTCTCCTGCCTTGGCGTCTCCAGGCCTGCCGCAGCTGCGCAGTGAATTCACATTCCTGCGCATGCGCGGTAGAGCTTGACGCCACGGCCGGCGCAGGACCTGCGGCTCGCAGCGCGCACGCGCCGCTAGTGCTGGGACAATTGGCTGGTTCACAACATGTGACCAGCCCCACTGTTACCACCAATGAGATAAAAAGGTCCTTACCGGTACATTCAGCTATCCCCTTGAGAAAGCTGACACACCTAATAGCGAAACGTGCGTTGGGGCGTTCGTGTATGTGATCCCGGCTCACCTTCCCCATCTCACCCCTTGGTAAGTGCTGCTCTTGCTGCTTATTTTGAAATATATTTTTGGACCACTTGGCCTTGATGAATGCAGTTTTACACTTGGAGCAGCCTTTCCCTCCCCTGGGGCATTGGTGATGCCATTCTGATCCGGCACATCATCCTGTTTTTAGCTTTATTAAATGTGTTATATATTCTGATGTGTTGTTATAATAAAATATTATTTGTTTTACCCTTTATACTCCGGTTTCCTCCGATTTTTCACACTTGCAGCCTATGCAGCATCAATAGTAAAAGATAGAATGTTAAAAATAATAAAAAAAATTAAAAAAAATGGTTATACTCACTTTCTGCAGACAGCCGATCTCCTCAGCGGCATCCGTTCCTATAGATGGTGTGTGCAGGACCTTCGATGACGTCGCGGTCACGTGACCGCGACGTCATTGCGGTCATGTGACCTCGACGTCATCGCAGGTCCTTCACACACACACCATCTATAGGAACGGAAGCGGCAGCGTGCACCGCTGAGAGGCGGGAAGACTGCGGGGGCCATCGAAGGTGAGTATATGACAATTTTTTATTTTAATTCTTTTTTTTTACCAATTATACGGTGCACAGTCCGTGGAGGAGAGTCTCCTCTCCTCCACCCTGGGTACCAACCGCACATGATCTGCTTACTTCCCGCATGGTGGGCATAGCCACATGCGGAAAGTAAGCAGATCAATGCATTCCTAGGTGTGCGGAATCCCTGCAATTCCGCAAATTTAATGAACATGTTGCTTTTTTTTCCGCGATGCGATTTTTTCACGGAAAAAAATGCAACATTTGCACAAGATATGCGGAATACACTGAAAATAATGGGAGGCATATGTAAGCGTTTTTGTCGCGTTTTTATCACATTTTTATAGTGAAAAAGCGCGAAAAAACGCGAAAAATACTGAACGTGTGCACATGGCCTTAAGGTCCAGCAGACCAAAAAACGAAGCAGCAGAGGAGACCCATCCAACTTGACATGAGGTCTTTTTCCCACTTTTAGCTGTGCTCCTTGCTGGGTCAGGCCTGAACACAGGTGGAATTAACCTTTGAATGGTGATCTCGTCTGGACTGGAATATATTTTACTTATTTTGAACATTGTATATGTAACAACCATGCTGGCATCACTTTATGGCCTCCCATCCCCCACCTGCATTACACTCAAACTCAATTACTTCTCTGGGTCTTGTTGTGACTTCTCTCTGCTGCCAGCTCCATGCTGTGTGCCTCATGTCTGCTGTTTGCTCTGTGCATGCTCTGTCTGTGTGCATAGGGGGGCGGCGACGGCAACTCCTGTGTCTTATTGAGTCTGTGTGCACCTTGCTAAGGTGTCCCCGGCCAATTGCCATGAGGCTTCCTGTATTTAAAACTTCCCTACCCATTGGTGGGGGCCTGTGCAACTTACTCCCTCAGTCAGTTCTTAGCTGCTGAGGTGCCAGGCCCTGTCTCTGTTAGTCTTGTGTCTGCCCCCAAGTGGGGCGTTGTACCCTGGTCTCTGTCCTGTGTTTGCCACCCAGTGGGGCTTAGTACCCTGGCTTGTGTCCTTGTGTAGCCACCCAGTTTGGCTTCGTACCCTGGCCTCTGTCCGCCACCCAGTGGGGCGTCGTACCCTGGCTTGTGTCCGTGTTTCTGTGCCTTGTCCTGTTCCTGACTGTATTAGTCTAGTCCTGTTCCTGTGTTCGTTTATATCCCTGTCATGGTTTGCTTTCTCTGCTGTGCGTACTCTGTGTCTTGCTTTGCTCTGCACTCTGTATCTAGCTTTGCTCTGCACTCTGTGTCTTGCTTTGCTCTGCTTTTGGTTCTGCTCTCTGCAACCTTGCTTTGCTCCTTGCTCTGCACTCTGTGGCTTTGCTCTGCTTTCAGCTCTTCACTCTGTCTTGCTCTGCTTTTGGCTCTGCTTTCTGCAACCTTGCTTTGCTCCTTGCTCTGCATTCTGTGACCTTGCTCTGCACTCTGTGGTTTTGCACTCCGCTCTGTACTCTGACTTTGCTCTGCTCTCAGCTCTGCACTCTGTGGCTTTGCTCTGTGGCTCCGCTCCTTGCGGTTCTACTTTGCTCCGCTTCTTGCGGTTCTTCCCTGCTTCGTCTCCTGCGTCTCTGCACTTGGCTCCGCCACCTGCGTTTCCGCACTTGGCTCTACCTCATGCTCTTGGCTCCGCCTCCTGTGTTTTCACACTTGGCTCTGCCTCATGCTCTTGGCTCCACCTCCTGTGTTTCCGTGCTTGGCTCTGCCTCCTGCTTTTGGCTCCGCCTCCTGCTTTTCTGTTCTTTCCTCTAGCTCAGGGGTGGGGAACCTCGGCTCTCCAGCTGTTATAAAACTACAACTCCCAGCATGCCCTAGCAACTTGCAGCAGTTGAGGCATGCTGGGAATTGTAGTTCTCCCACAGCTGGAGGGCCAAGGTCTAGCTCCTGTGCATACGCTTTGTATCCGCTCTTGCGGTCTTTCTCTACCTATTCATAAGTCCTCCTGTCTGAACAGGTTCTTACCTGTTTTACATACCTGCCTGCAGACCGGTTCCTACCGGTTCTTTCAGTGTACCAGCCTTGTCCACCAGTCCTGCTAGAGCCAGCCGTACCTGCCCGCCAACCAGAGAGCCAGCCGTGCCCACCTGCCTGCCAGTGTCTCTGTTGCACCCGTCCGCCTGCCTGTGTCCCAGCCATGCCCGCCTGTCTGCCAGAGTGCCAGCCGTGCCTGCTTGGCTGTCTATGTTCCGTTCCCCGGTGGGATCAGCATTCACAGCCAGACACCACCCTGGAGTGGTACCTGGTAGCTTCCTGCAGCACAAGTCTGACCTCACCATCAGAGGCTCCAGCGAATACCAAGGAAGCTACTTAGTTACGCCTCTTCCAGGGTAGTCTGGCAGTCTGGGCGCGAGCGTGACAGTATAGATGTTTTGTGATAACTGAAAAGGTTCTGTTTATATTTTGCTTTAACATATTAGTTTCTCAAGTACAGACTAGTACAGGTCTTGGAGGGTCATTGATGTGTAGTTTTGTAACTGATTTTCTTGCAGGAATAATGCTGAGGGCGATCTTTCAGCCTGGACAAAAACAACTTGACCCGACTAGATAAGTTATACACCTTTATATAGAGACACCTATATTACTACTTTATATAGTCTACACAACAATCTTACTTCTGTAGTTGAGTACATTTTCTTTATATTGTTAGAATTGGCAAATTTCTGGTTATGTTTTTTTCGTGACCTATCAGGTTTGGGGAGGGGGGGGAGGATCTGCAGCACCCCAGGAGTTCAGGTACCACAGTGGTATTGCCTTCCTCTCGGGGAGGGTGATGCCATGCCTGGAAATGAGGATTCCCTTTGGCAGGTAAACTGTACTTCAACACATTCTGACTCCAGGCCAGAAGGGGGAGCTCTGAACCTGGTTTTAGGGGAACTTCCCTGTATATACATTCTGGTCTGGAGGAGGAGTTAGTTAGTCTGTAGGAGGCAAGAGACAGTGAAAGCGCACAGGAGAGATCAGGATCTGGAGGAGAGCTGCGAGTGGGCCTCCTCTAAGCTAGAGCTCAGAAACCGGGCATCGGGAGCCCGAGGCTTTGTGGAACTACAAGTCCCACAGCAGAACCGGAGGGCAGGAAACTGCAAGTGACTTGCCCACATTACACCTGAGGTACAGCAACGTCCAGAGCCCAGAGACACCATGAATAGAGACCCCAAGGAACAGCTCAATTTGCCTACCGTGCAGGCACTGTTCCAGGACAGGAGAGAAAGAGTACCTTGTAAGGAAGCCACAGGCAGCAAGGAACTATCAGTCAGCGCATAGTGGAAGGCTCTCAACCTGACCTGACCCCCCTTGGTTCAATCTGTTTTCAGGCTGCCTGGACTCCACCGTCACCTGTTGCCAGGATCCTGGACTGAAACTGACTACCAACAGTAAACCAGGTAAAGACATTGAAACCCTGTGTCCTTCGTTTATTCTAGCACCACGCCACTCTGGCCAAATACATCGGGAGCCCTGGGGACTCAGCTTCACCTGTGGGAAGCATCTGCAGTACCATCACCCCAGAGGACCCCTTTAAGCTGCATCGGTCACGCCTGACCGAATACCACAGGTGGCATCACAAACTTTTACCCTTTAAAGACTATCCCTTTTACTTGGGCGCCCAGGGCCACGGACCGGGTCGCAGCCATGGTGAGCACCCATATATTAACTTCCAGACCCGATACCGAGTACCCCAGTGCCCTGGTGGTGCGTAGCAGATCCTTGCCCATTTTAAGCTACCCTTCTCCTAGTGTGGTGTTTGCAGCGCCCCAGAGTCCTGGTTGCTGCAGTAATGTTATTCCTCCACCAGGGGGAGTGATGTTACGTCTGATGGCAATAAAGGAGATCTTCTGTCCAGGTATCACAACCACACCACACACTTCACACTCCACTCCACCAGGGGGAGCAAAGTTCTATCTATTAGGCCACTCCTCACAGTTAGGTAAAATTGGTGGGTTGGTTAGAAAGTTAGGGAGTTCCTGGCTGGAGACCGAGCGAGAAAGGTCTCCAGGCCGAGCTGTCTGGAGTGATCTCCAGCAGATCCAGACTTTGGTCTGAGTAGGACGAGGGTCCACGGAGCTGCGCCTGCACCCCATGCGGCAGCATCCTAAGAGAGAGACATTGAAAGGAAGCGTGTTGTAGTGAGTGAGAAACGAAGGCATAGCAACAAGTGGATACCAGAGATGATAGTAGACGACAGGAGCTGCATCCTTCTGGTGCGCGTTCTGGTAGCCAGAATACCGAGGGAGTAAAGTGCTCTACGCCGTTGCTTCAGAGACTGGCAGGACAGTCAATTTCAAGTTGGCTGCCCAACCTAAAATACCTAAGAAGACAGGTGGCAACTTGTGGGGGTCGGGGCGTCTCTAGGGTCCCTATAAACAAGCCTTAGGCCATCAAGTCATACGGGTTTTGTTCTATCCGACCACGGGGAACAGAGAGAGAAGAGTAATAACAGTGAGGACTTCATTAAAGCTTAAGCAAGTGAGGACCTACTCTGTTACTGTGCGCATAGGAAGGCTATTGCATTCCACCTGGATAAGGAGACTCTGGATTTGCCTTCAGACCGGCCGGACTCTGCCTACCCCGTGATTCGGTGCCCTGGACTGTGGACACTGAAGCCTTCAGTAAAGGTAAAGAGACTGCAACCTTGTGTCCTCATTCTTTACTGCACCTCTCACCATTCACCAACTACACTCTGAGAAGCCCTGGGGATACACTTCACCTGTGGGAAGGTATACCATCTAGCTGCCATAACATCACCCCAGCGGACCTCTAAGCAGCGTCGGTCACCCTGACCGAATACCACAGGTGGCGTCACGAACACTATCCCTTTAAAGTCCTTTCCCCTTTCTATACGGACGCCCCTAGGGCCACGGACCGGGTCAGCCACCGTGACATCCCTACCAAACCGAAGGACCCGGTACCGAGTACCCCACGGTTCTATAGGGGCGATCCATGTTTATGTAGTGCGCTACCAAAAGCTGCATCAGCGATGCACGAAATGGGGAGCGTTATAATTCTTGCTATGTTTCTTTTCTCCTTTTTTTCCTCTTTATTCTATATCTCTTATCCTTACCCTTTTCTTCTCTTACTATTCCCCATTTCACCTACATATACCGTAATCTAACGGTTCCCCTCCTTAAGCAGATTTTTCAAATGCAATAATGCTGGAAGACTTAGATTATGGATAAAATTAAGTTTTGCTCCTTCAATGTTAAGGGGCTAAATATCCCTGAAAAAAAGAAAAGACAGGTTTTATTTACAAAGCATAGGTAGCAATTATTGGTCTTAATGCTCCAGGAGGCCCACTTCGAAACTGGAGCTATACCGCAATGCATTTTGAAACACTGTCCTAAATGGTATCATAGTTCTAACCCGTATTCCAAATCAAAAGGAGTTTCGATAGCGTTCTATAAAACTTTTGTACCTGAGATTCTGGAATCTTTAACCCCTTAGTAACAGAGCCAATTTGATACTTAATGACCAGGACAATTCTGACCACTGTCACTTTATGAGGTTATAACTCTGGAACGCTTCAACGGATCCTGGTGATTCTGAGAATGTTTTTTCGTGACATATTGTACTTCATGTTAGTGGTAACATTTCTTCGATATTACTTGCGATTATTTATGAAAAAAACAGAAATATGGCAAAAAAAATTTAAAATTTTGCAATTTTCAAACTTTGTATTTTTATCCCCTTAAATCAGAGAGATATGTCACAAAAAATAGTTAATAAATAAAATTTTCCACATGTCTACTTTACATCAGCACAATTTTGGAAACACATTTTTTTTTTGTTAGGGAGTTATAAGGGTTAAAAGTTGACCAGGAATTTCTCATTTTTACAACACCATTTTTTTTTAGGGACCACATCACATTTGAAGTCATTTTGAGGGGTCTATATGATAGAAAATAACCAAGTGTGACACCATTCTAAAAACTGCACCCCTCAAGGTGCTCTAAACCACATTCAAGAAGTTTATTAACACTTTACGTGCTTCACAGGAACTGAAACAATGTGGAAGGCAAAAATGAACATTTAACTTTCTTTTGCAAACATTTTACTTCAGAACCATTTTTTTTTTCACAAGTGTAAAAACAGAAATGTAACCATAAATGTTGTTGTGCAATTTCTCCTGAATATGCCGATACCCCATATGTGGGGGTAAACCACTGTTTGGGCGCACCGCAGAGCTTGGAAGAGAAGGAGCGCCGTTTGACTTTTTCAATGCAGAATTGGCTGGAATTGAGATTGGATGCCATGTCACGTTTAGAGAGCCCCTGATGTGCCTAAACAGTGGAAACCCCCCACAAGTGACCCCATTTTGGAAACTAGACCCCTTAAGGAACTTAACTAGATGTGTGGTGAGCACTTTAGACCCCCAGGTGCTTCTCAGAAGTTTATAACGTAGAGCCGTGAAAATAAAAAATCACATTTTTTCTACAAAAATGATCTTTTTGCCCCCAAATTTTTATTTTCACAAGGGTAACAGGAGAAATTAGACCACAAAAGTTGTTGTGCAATTTCTCCTGAGTACATCGATACCCCATATGTGGGGGTAAACCACTGTTTGGGCGCACTGCAGAGCTTGGAAGAGAAGGAGTGCCGTTTTACTTTTTCGATGTAGAATTGGCTGGAATTGAGATCGGACGCCATGTCACGTTTGGAGAGCCCCTGATGTGCCTAAACAGTGGAATCCCCCCACAAGTGACACCATTTTGGAAACTAGAATCCTTAAGGAACTTATCTAGATGTGTGGTGATTACTTTAAACCCCCAGATGCTTCACGGAAGTTTATAGCGTAAAGCCGTGAAAATAAAAAGTCGCATTTTTTCTACAAAAATCATATTTTTGCCCCCAAATTTTTATTTTTACAAGGGTAAGGGGAGAAATTGGACCACAAAAGTTGTTGTGCAATTTCTCCTGAGTACATCGATACCCCATATGTGGGGGTAAACCACTGTTTGGGCGCACCGCAGAGCTTGGAAGAGAAGGAGTGCCGTTTTACTTTTTCAATGTAGAATTGGCTGGAATTGAGATCGGACATCATGTCGCGTTTGGAGAGCCCCTGATGTGCCTAAACAGTAGAAACCCCCCACAAGTGACCCCATTTTGGAAACTAGACCACTTAAGGAACTTATCTAGATGTGTGGTGAGCACTTTAAACCCCCAAGTGCTTCACAGAAATTTATAAAGTAGAGCCGTGAAAATAAAAAATCCTTTTTTTTTTCCTCAAAAATGATTTTTTAGCCTGCAATTTTTTATTTTCTCAAGGGTAACAGGAGACATTGGACCCCAAAATCTGTTGACCAGTTTGTCCTGAGTATGCTGATACCCCATATGTGGGTGGGGGCACTGTTTGGACACCCATCAGGGCTCGGAAGGGAAGGAGAGACGCTTGGAATGCAGACTTTGATGGGATGGTCTGCGGGCGTCATGTTGCATTTGCAGAGCTCCTGATGTACCTAAACAGTAGAAACCCCCAACAAGTGACCCCATTTTGGAAACTAGACCCCCCAAAGAGCTTATCTAGATGTGTAATGAGCACTATGAACCCCCAGCTGCTTCACAGAAGTTTATAATGTAGAGCCATGAAAATAAAAAAAATCATATTTTTTCCACAAAAATGATTTTTCACCCCCAAATTTTTGCTTTCACAAGGGTAACAGGAGAAATTGGACCTCAAATTTTATTGTGCAATTTATGCTGAGTAGGCTGATACCCCATATGTTGGGGTAAACCACTGATTGGGCGCATGGCAGAGCTCGGAAGGGAAGAAGCGCCGTTTTGGAATGCAGACTTTGATAGAATGGTCTGCGGGCGTTATGTTGCGTTTGCAGAGCCCCCGATGTACCTAAACAGTAGAAACCCCACACAAGTGACCACATTTTGGAAACTAGACCCCCCAAGGAACTTATCTGGATGTGTGGTGAGAACTTTGAATGCCCAAGTGCTTCACAGAAGTTTATAATGCAGAGTCGTGAAAATAAAAGTAAAATTTTTTTTCCACAAAAAAGATTTTTAAGCCCCCAAATTTTTATTTTGACAATGGTAACAAGAGAAATTGGACCCCAAAAGTTGTTGTCCAATTTGTCCTGAGTACACTGATATCCCATGTGTGGGGGAGACCACTGTTTGGGTGCACGGCAGAGCTCGGAAGGGAAGGAGCGCCGTTTTGGAATGCAGACTTTGATAGAATGGTCTGCGGGCGTTATGTTGCGTTTGCAGAGCCCCCGATGTACCTAAACAGTAAAAAAAACCCACAGGTGACCCCATTTTGGAAACTAGACCCCCCCAAGGAATGTATCTAGTTGTGTGGTGAGAACTTTGAATGCCCAAGTGCTTCACAGAAGTTTATAATGTAGAGTCGTGAAAATAAAAATAAATTTTTTTTTCCACAAAAAAGATTTTTAAGCCCCCAAATTTTTATTTTGACAAGAGTAACAAGAGAAATTGAACCCCAAAAGTTGTTGTCCAATTTGTTCTGAGTACACTGATACCCCATGTGTGTGGGGGACCACTGCTTGAGCGCATGGCAGAGCTCGGAAGGGAAGGAACGCCATTTTGGAATGCAGACTTTGATAGAATGGTCTGCGGGCATTATGTTGCGTTTGCAGAGACCCTGATGTACCTAAACAGTAGAAACCCCCCACAAGTGACCCCATTTTGGAAACTAGAGCCCCCAAGGAATTTATCTAGATGTGTGGTGAGAACTTTGAATGCCCAAGTTCTTCACAGAAGTTTATAATGCAGTTGTGAAAATAAAAAATATTTTTTTTCCCACAAAAAAGATTTTTTAGCCCCCAAGTTTTTATTTTCACAAGGGTAACTGTAGAAATTGGACCCAAAAGTTGTTGTCCAATTTATCCCGAGTACGCTGATGCCCCATATGTGGGGGTAAACCACTGTTTGGGTGCACGGCAGAGCTCGGAAGGGAGGGAGCACCATTTGACTTTTTGAGCGCAAAATTGGCTGTGGTGTTTAGAGACCCCCTGATGTACCTAAACAGTGGAAACCCCCCAAATCTAACTCCAACCCTAACCCCAACACACCCCTAACCCTAATGCCAACCTGATCCATAATCCTAATCACAACCCTAAGGATAATTGCAACCCTAACCCCAAAACAACCATAACCCTAATCAGAACCCTGAATCCAACACACCCCTAATCCTAATCTCAACCCTAACCTCAAACCTAACCCTAATCCCAATACACCCCTAATCCCAACCCTAACCTTAACCCTAATCCCAAACCTAACCCTAATCCCAAACGTAACCCTAATGCCAACCCTAATCCAAACCCTAATCCCAACTCTAACCCTAACTTTAGCTGCAACCCTAGTCCTAACTTTAGCCCCAACCCTAGCCCTAACTTTAGCCCCAACCCTAACCCTAACTTTAGCCCCAACCCTAACCCTAACTTTAGCCCCAACCCTAACCCTAAATTTAGCCCCAACTCTAACCCTAGCCCTAACCCTAACCCTAAATTTAGCCCCAACTCCTCTAGCTGCCGGCCGGCAGATCATGGCGGACGCACTGCGCATGCGCCCGCCATTTTCGTACAGAAGGAAGAAGCCGGCGGCCAGAAGAGGACACAGGAGGACCCAAGGACACCGGTAAGTATGATAGGGTCCCTGAATCCCCCTATTTCTCTGTCCTCTGATGTGCGATCACATCAGAGGACAGAGAATTACACATCGCTTTTTTTTTTTGCGGTCGCCGGTAAATAGTTAATTACCGGCGATCGCAAAACAGGGGTCGGTAAAAACCGACCCCGATCATGTTCTTTGGGGTCTCGGCTACCCCCGGCAGACGAGACCCCAAAGATCTCCCGGGTGCCGGGCGCACTGCGCATGCGCTCGCCATTTTTTTGCCGGAAGAAGATGGCGGCGCCCATAGGGAGCCATGAGGAGCACTCACGGGGGAGACAGGTGAGTATCGGGGGGCTATCGGGGGCGATCGGGGACCCCATTTCTCTGTCCTCTGATGTGCGATCACATCGGAGGACAGAGAAATTAAATGGGATATCGCGTTTTTGTTTTCTTTTGGCGACCGCCGGTAGACGGTTAATTACCGGCGATCGCAACTCGGGGGTTGGTAAAAAAACCCCGAATCATGTTCTCTGGGGTCTCGGCTACCCCCGGTAACCAAGACCCCAGAGAAAATCCGACTATGGGGGGCGCTATTCACTTTTTCCACAGCGCCGTTAATTAACGGCGCTGTGGTTTAAGTACCCTTAGCGGCCGCCGTTAAAAGGCGTATTGGCGGTCGTTAAGGGGTTAATAGATCCAGGTGGTAGATATATCTTTTTACAAATTTCATGGGAAGCTCGCAAATTTGTTATAGCTAACGTATATTTCCCAAATCAAGGGCAACTGAAAGTTGGAGTAGAATGTAAACGACGCCTTGAGGAAGTCGCTTGCTCTTCTCCTGTGATATTAGGAGGTGACTTCAACGTTCCCACGAATCCCACAGTGGACGTTTCCTCAGTAGTGTTGAGCATTCCGATACCGCAAGTATCGGGTATCGGCCGATACTTGCGGGTATCGGAATTCCGATACCGAGATCCGATACTTTTGTGGTATCGGGAATCGGTATCGGGATTAATATCAATGTGTAAAAGAAAGAATTAAAATAAAAAATAGGGATATACTCACCTCTCCGACGCAGCCTGGACTTTACCGCCGTAACCGGGAGCCGTTGTACCTAAAAATGCGCGCTTAAAGGGCCTTAGATGACGTCACGGCGCTCTGATTGGTCCGTAGCGGTCGCGTGACCGCTACGCGACCAATCAGAAGCTGCGGACGTCTTCTAAGGTATTTCAAGCGCTTGAAAGACCTTAGGTGACGTCACTGCTTTGTGATTGGTCACGTAGCGGTCACGCGACCGCTACGGACCAATCAGAGCGCCGTGACGTCATCTAAGCCCCTTCAAGCGAGCATTCTTAGGTACAACGGCTCCCGGTTATGGCGGTAAAGTCCAGGCTGCGTTGGAGAGGTGAGTATATCCCTATTTTTTATTTTAATTCTTTCTTTTACACATTGATATGGATCCCAGGGCCTGAAGGAGAGTTTCCTCTCCTTCAGACCCTGGGAACCATACAGGATACCGGTCGATACTTGGTGTCCCATTGACTTGTATTGGTATCGGGTATCGGTATCGGATTAGATCCGATACTTTGCCGGTATCGGACGATACTTTCCGATACCGATACTTTCAAGTATCGGACGGTATCGCTCAACACTATTCCTCAGGTAAGACTTCATATTCCTCATCCTCTATTAGTCAAAATAAGAAAACAGATGTATCTATGTAGCTTGAGACTGGTGAACATATGGAGGGTTCTCCCCCCTGTCACTAGAGATTTTAGCTCCTTCTCACAAATGCATAATATTTAAAGTAGAATAGATTATTTCTTTATTTCACACTACTTGCTAGACTTACCAGTGGAGGCTGATGTGGGGTCAATACTATGGTCAGATCATGCTCCAATATATTTTTCAATTATATTACAACCAAACATAAAATCGGGCTTCTCGTGGTGCCTAAATGAGAATTTTCTTCAGGACGTCATGTGTAAGTCCAAGGTGGACCAAACAATATCTAATTTTATAGCAGATCAACAGTGGAGACCCCACATCTCCTTCTATTAAATCAGAAGCATTAAAAAGTGTAGAGAGGGGTGTTCTCATGTCACATGGCGCACGTTTGACAAAAGAAAGAATTGCTGAAATGACTAGATTGTCAGATCAAATTCATAAATTAGAAACTCAACACAAACGGGACCTTGATACCAGTACATTTGCACATCTTTCTGTAGCAAGACAAAAGCTGCTTGCAATACTAGACCAGAAATCGCGATGCTTTAGAGAACGGCTCAGAAACCGTTTTTACCAAATTGGAAATAAAAGCGGCAAGTTATTGGCTAGAGCTATCAACCCGTGTAATCCAAGCACTTATATTCCTTTCATCAAAAATGAGGGGAAAGAGGGTACACCGCACCAGAGATATCCTGTTGAGCTTCAGTGACTATTATAAAGCTTTATATACGGTAATATAGCTAGTCATTATAGAGATATATCAATGCAATCACTGCATAGCAAAATCAACACATACCTACAACAGAACAGCATAGCTTCCATACCAGAAGATAAATTGTTGGACTTAGAAAAGGATTTCACGTTAGAGGAGGTATCTGAGACCATCAATGACCTAAAACAGGGAAAACGTCCTGGCCCCGACAGATACTCAGCTGGTTTTTACAAGTTGTTTTCCGCCTCGCTGAGTCCCATATTTCTTACAGTATGTAACTTTATCTCGTTAGGAGGCTCCTTCCATCCTCAAACCCTAACAGCTCACATTACGGTATTACCAAAACCTGGTAAGGACCTCTCTTTATGTAATAATTACCACCCTATATCCTTGATAAATTTAGATATCAAAATATATGCAAAAATGATGGCAAAAAGATTATTTCCCCTTCTTCCGAATCTGATAAATCAAGTCCAGGTTGGTTTTGTTCCAGGACGAGAAGCAAGAGAGAACACCATACGGACCATTTCACTAATAGATAGAGCGGGTATGGAGGGGGACCCCATGTGTATCTTGTCGATTGATGCTGAAAAAGCTTTCCACAGGATACACTGGGAGTTGGCTTGAAGGAAGGAAAACATGCTCCAAAGGATCACGGCTTTATATACTCCACCTAGTGCACATGCAGCGCCCCAGAGTCCTGGTCGTTGCAGTACTGACGCTCTGCCGCTAAGGGGAGTGATGGTACGTCTGATGGCACTTAAGGAGTTCACCTGACCAGGTATCACAGTCACACTTTACACTTCACATTCTGGCCACCAGGGGGAGCAAAGGGTTCTATGTATTAGGCCACTCCTCACAATCTGTTAAAACTGGGGGCTGGATAGGAAGTTAGTCAGAAGCTGACTGGGTTGGAACCAGGCAACATCCTGTGGCAGGGGGTGTTGCAGGGGAAGATTCAGGGGGGGTCTCTGTCAGGGGTGGGATACTGGCAGTGGCCTAGCGAACAGAACAGAACGTTACGGAGCCGCGCCTGCACTCGAATGCGGTGGCATCCTAAGAAAGGAAAAGAAGCGAGGTTTATTGTGGAGAAGCGAGAAATGAGATCGCAGCAAAAAGGAGATAAAGCCAGTAGGAGTCGTGCCGTAAGATCGTAAGATCGAGGCAACATCCTACTGAGGCGCGTAGCCGGTGGCTGGAACGCCGAGGAAGTATTAGGCTCCAAGCAATACTTCAAACAGCGGCAGGACAGTTAATTCTAGGTTGGCTGTCTCACCTAAATCACCTAAGCAGACATATGGGGCAATTGTGGGAGAGGGGCGACGCTAGGGTCCCGGAAGAACTCCAGGCCCACCCATCATACGGGTGCGTCCTATCCCTATCATCTGGGGGACGGAGAAAGAACATCAGAACAGATACGAGTTGTGAGAAAGAACATCAGAAACAGACACAACAGTTGTGAGGACTATCCCGTGGTGCTCAGCAGGGAGGTACTACAACACACAGGCGCTAGAAGGTAGGCACTGATTTCCACCTGCAAAGGAAGCTCTGGATGTGCCTTCGGACCGGCCGGTCTCAGCCAGCCGTTAGCAGTACTCTGGATTGAGGATCCTGAAGCCTTCAGTAAAGAGGTAAAGAGACTGCAACCCTGTGTCCTCGTTATTCATCGCGACCTGCACCATGCACCATCATCACATCTTTCATTGGACGCCCCTTAGCAGGGTCACGGACCGGGTCTAGCCACCGTGACAACTCCAGAACTGAGACAGAGAGGCCCGGCACCGAGTACCCCACGGCCCTGCGTCTGGGGGCGCTCCACACAGGTTAAGGTTAATGGTGCACTTTCAAGCACATTCCCAATCAGAAATGGTACAAGGCAGGGGTGTCCACTTTCCCCCCTCCTATATATACTAATAATGGAGTACCTGGCGCAATAATCCCTCAATCAAAGGAATTAAATTAAGGTCAGAAAAGCACAAATTGGCGTTTTGTGTGGATTATATCCTCTTATATGTCACCTCCCCTACAACCAGCCTACCGTACATTATTTCAGAGCTGCATAAATTTGGCCTGTTAACCCCTTCATGACCTTGCCCTTTTCCGTTTTTGCGTTCTCATTTATCGCTCCTCTCCTTCCCAGAGCCATAACTTTTTATTTTTTCCGTCAATATGGCCATGTGAGAGCTTGTTTTTTGCGGGACAAGTTGCACTTTTGAACGACATCATTGGATTTAGCATGTCGTGTAATAGAAAACGGGAAAGAAATTCCAAGTGCGGTGAAATTGCAAAAAAAGTGCAATCCCACACTTGTTTTTTGTTTGATTTTTTTTGCTAGGTTTACTAAATGCTAAAACTGACCTGCCATTATGATTCGCCAGGTCATTACGAGTTCATGTCTAGGTTACGATTTATCTAAGTGGTAAAAAAAAATGCCAAACTTTGCTTAAAGAAAAAAAAAAAATTGCGCAATTTTCCAAAACCCATAGCGTCTTCATTTTTCGTGATCTGGGGTCAGGTGAGGGCTTATTTTTTGAGTGCCTAGCTGTCGTTTTTAATGATACTATTTTGGTGCAGATACATTCTTTTGAGCGCCCATTATTGCATTTTAAAGCAATGTCGCCTTGACCAAAAAATGTAATTCTGGCGTTTCAAATTTTTTTCTTGCTACGCTGTTTAGCGATCAGGTTAATCCTTTTTTTTATTGATAGATCGGGCAATACCAAATATGGTTTGATTTTTAGTATTGTTTTATTTTGAATGGGGTGAAAGGGGGGTGATTTAAACTTTTAGATTTTTTTTATTTTTTCATATTTTTTAAAACTTTTTTTTTTCTTACTTTTGCCATTCTTCAATAGCCTCCATGGGAGGCTAGAAGCTGGCATAGCCTGATCGGTTCAGCTCCATAGGAATGATCATCAGATCGCTCCTATGTAGCTGAATTACAGGCTTGCTATGAGCGCCGACCACAGGGTGGCACTCACAGCAAACTGGCATCAGCAACCATTGAGGTCTCAAGGAGACCTCTGGTTGCTATGCCGACGCATCGCTGCCTCCCGATCATGTGACGGGGGTCGGCGATGCGCTCATTTCCAGCCCGATGGCCGGAAGCGCCGGTTAAATGCCGCTGTCGGCATATGACAGCGGCATTTAACTAGTTAATAGCGGCGGGTGAATCGCGATTTCACCCGCCACTATTGCGGGCACGGCTTTGAGGTGGGCTCACCGCCGAAGCCCACATCAAAGCAGGGGATCCGACCTCCGCTGTAATAGTATGGCGGAGGTCAGTAAGGGGTTAAGTAATTTCAAAATGAATTCTCACAAATCCAATATCTTAAATATATCATTACAACAGTCTACGGTGGATCAGTTGTGTGCCTCTTTCCCCTTCAAATGGCGCTTTGCTTCACTTACATATCTGGGAGTCAAAATAACAGCTAAAATTTCTAAACTATATGGCGTGAATTTCAACATTGCCCTACATAAAGCAGAATTAGACTTAGAGAAATGGCAGAAACTTCGATTATCATGGTTTGGTAGAGTTAATGTAATTAAAATAGACCTATTACCACGTCTCCTATATTACTTTCAAACAATCCCTGTATATTTACCTGCTTCCTTCTTCTCTCATCTTAAAAAAGCGATCACTCGATTTGTTTGGTCACACACGCAGGGCCGGTTTTAGGCAAAGTCGGGCCCTAGGCAAAGTTTAAAATGGGGCCCCAAATGCTAACATATTGCACATCACACAGAAGCATTTCGGTTGTATTTACATGCGCTGATCTCAGGCCGCTAAACGAGTGTGATCGACAATACTGAAGTCGTTCGCTTGTTTCCCGCCCTCTTTCCACCTTCTGAGAAAGAATGATGGGGACAGAACGATCACTAATAGATCACTAAAAGATCACCATACAGTATCATGTTATCAGCAGCACATCTACAGTTTACACTGGCGATGTGCTGCTGAGAACAATGATTTTTATTCCGGCATAAACAATCCAATCACCCAATGAATTTGCAGCATTTTGTTTAATATAATACACCCCATAGTCCCCCATATATTAAAATGTGCACCACAGTCCTCCATATTGTAAAATGCACACCCCATAGTCCTCCATATAAAATAATGTGCCCCATAGTCCTCCATATAGTATACACTCCTCATAGTCCTCCATATAGTCCTCATACACTTCATATAGTCCTCCATATAGTATAATACACTCCTCATAGTCCTCCATATATTAAAATATACTCCTCAGTCCCCCATATAGCATAATACACTCCTCACAGTGCTCCATATAGTATAATGCACTGCCATAGTCATCCATGTACTGTAGAACAATTCACTTCCCATAGTATAATGCACCCCATAGTTCTTCATATAGTATAATGTAATCCCCATAGTCCTCGATACAGTATAATTCAGCCCATATATAGTATAATGCAGCCACCACCCCACATAGTATAATGCAGCCACCCCACAGAGTATAATGCAGCGACCCCACAGAGTATAAAGTAACCCCCCACAGAGAATAATGTAACCTCCCCATAGATTATAATGCAGCCCCCCATATAGTATAATGTAGCCCCCTCATAGAGTATGATGCAATCACCCCTCATAGAATATAAATATTACAGCCCCCCCATAGAATATAATGTAGCCCCGAACAGGATATAATACAGCCCACCTCCCCATAGAATATAATGTAGCCCCATCAAAGAGTATGACGCAATCATCCCTCATAAAATCTAATAAAGCCCCCCACAGAATATAATGCAGCCCCCTATAGTATATAACACAGCCTCCTCCATAGAATATAATGTACCTCCCAAAATATATAACACAGCCACATAGTATATAACACAGCCTCCCCCATAGAATATAATATATCCCCATAGTATATAGCACGGCCCACACAGTTTATATAGCACAGCCCACACAGTAGTATATAGCACAGCCCACACAATAGTATATAGAACAGCCCACATAGTAGTATACAGCACAGCCCACACAGTAGTATACAGCACTGCCCACACAGTAGTATACAGCACTGCCCACACAGTAGTATACAGCACTGCCCACACAGTAGTATACAGCACTGCCCACACAGTAGTATACAGCACAGCCCACATCTCCCCTTCCCTCCCCTCCCGAGAATGGTCCCACAGTCCAGTAAAAAAAACAAAAAAAACACAAGCTCCTCACTTCTCCTCGTGCCCGCGCTGCTCCCTGCTCCTGTGTTGGCAGCTGCCGCCGCACTGCCTGGCACACAGTGAGTCCGTGATGACGTGCACCGGCAGTGTGAGAGGCAGAGCAGGGAATAATGGGAGAGGGAGCGTCAGGTATAGTTCAATGAGGCGGGGGAGTCGGCGCTGGTGGCAGGTGGGCCCCCCTGCCTCACAGGGGCCCCATAGCGGCGGCGTGACTTGCCGCTAGCTGGGGGAGCAGGGGCCCCAGGCAGCTACCTGGTCTGCCTGCCCTTAACGCCGGCCCTGCACACACAGTCACGTATATCATATTTTTTATTAAGTCGATCTAAAAGGATGGGTGGAATTGGCCTACCAGATTTTGCGGTTTATAGCTGTGCATCGATAGGGACTTGCATTCTGGACGTACATCATAGTAGGAATAGTAAGAAGTGGGTTAACCTGGAAAGAGACCTCAATGGTTGTGATCCTCAAATAACACTATGGTCCACAGGGGGAGAGGAGAGAAAAAGAGCTTTCATGCCCTTCTTGACCAGAAATATGATCCTATTCATCAAACAGGGAAACAGGGG
The DNA here is from genome assembly GCF_051348905.1 of Ranitomeya variabilis. Lineage (NCBI taxonomy): Eukaryota > Metazoa > Chordata > Amphibia > Anura > Dendrobatidae > Ranitomeya > Ranitomeya variabilis. The sequence continues at coordinate 659,144,376 of NC_135234.1, forward strand.
CCTCAACATCCCCTGGACCATTGACTCCAATATATGAAAATTCTATTTTTCCCTCAGGGTTACACAAGGAGACTTATTTGAATAATTGTAGAAGCTCACAACCTATCATCTTTGATTACCTAAACAAAACCAGCATAAAATCTCTACATGACATATTCCAGGGCGAGGAGCCACCTACAGGTGCTTGGTTTTTCTATGAACAACTGAAAAGCTTCATAAGCGCAATATCCAAACAAGCTAATATAAATAGATCATTAACTCCCTTTGAGGAGCTTGTATCACAAGAGACCCTCCAGTCCACACAGTCTTTTTGCTATATAATCTTTTTCAGAAGGGTCAAACTCCAACACATGATTTCCCAATATTCTTCTAAGGCCGGGATCACACATACGTGAGATACGGCCGAGTCTCGCAGGTGAAATCCCTCCTCTGGTGCCGGCACTCCGGAGTGGAGCGTGCAGCCGCACAGCAACACATGGAGCTGCACACTCCACTCCCAAGTGCCGGCACCAGAGGAGGGATTTCACCTGCGAGACTCGGCCGTATCTCGCGTATGTGTGATCCCGGCCTAAAAGTGGGAAAATGACTTGGGGAAATCCCTATCTCAAGAGGAGAGAGACAAGATTCTTCTTTTCACATTTAGGGCGTCGTTGTACTTGGTATCACAGGAGAGGAGCTATACGATTTTATCGAAGTGGTACAGATGTCTCTCCATGGTGCACGCCATGTTCCCGGTGATTCCGAAAACGTGCTGGAGATGTTTAAAAGAGAAAGGCACATATGTTCATATCTGGTGGGACTGCCCATCCATAAAGAAATTGTGGCTATCAATTTTCGATCTCTATAATAGATTACCAGTAAGGTTCGACCCACAGTGGAATTAGCCCTTTTGTCTTTATGTGATATGTCAATATCCAGGTTTAAGAAAAACCTTCTCAGGCACTTTCTCTCGGCTACTAGGAACTTGATCCCTTGGTTTTGGAAACAAGAGAAATTTCCTTCACGTTCTGAATTTGTTGTGGAACTTAATGATCTACTATATAATTGTCTAAGGGTCACTTCCGTCTTTCTGTCTGTCTGTCTGTCACGGAAATCCTGCGTCGCTGATTGACCAATTAGCAACGGGCACAGTCCGGCCGTGAATTCGCCCCTTCTTACTCTGTCAGTGCCCCCTCCAGTCAGCGCTCACACAGGGTTAATGGCTGCATTACACCGCGTTATGCCGCGGTGTAACGCAGTCCGTTAACGCTGCCATTAACCCTGCGTGACCAACTTTTTACTATTGATGCTGCCTATGCAGCATCAATAGTAAAAAGATCTAATGTTAAAAAAAAGAAAAAAAATAATAAATCATTATAATACTCACCCTCCGGCGCCTTTCCTGCTTATCGTGATGCTCTGGGCCATGCATTGCGGTCTCGCGAGACCGCTAAGTCATCTGGGTAATTTTGCAATGCAAAACGGAAGCTGGCGGCCGCATCGTGCGCATAGGGAGAGCTTCGCTGGACACCAGAGGGTGAGTATATAACAATTTTTTAATTTTCATTATTTTTTTTTTTACAGGGATATGGTGCCCACAGTGCTATATAGTACTTGGGCTGTGTTATATACTGCGAGGCTGCTATATACTACGTGGGCAGTGTTATATACTGTGTGGCCTGTGTTATACACTGTGTGGGCAGTATTATATACTACGTGGGCAGTGTTATATACTATGTGGGCAGTGTTATATACTACGTGGGCAGTGTTATATATGTTAAATATTAATTATTAATTGAATTATTCATATTCTCATTTCTGTATGGAACACATTGCCTCTCGCTGACATTACAAAAGCTATTTCTGTATATATAGCTCAGAGTATAAGTTAACACCATATAGAGAGGACATGTGATCTGTAGGACACATATATAACTGAGACTCACAGAAGGGTGGGGGGTCATCACGTGGGGGCTGTCACCTCCTGCCTTCATCATCATTCTCCATGGACGTCAAACAAGTCACACAAGGAATGAACAGCTGGTAGTCATGATTCTACTCCGTGAAGGAAAGATGACTTCTACTCCATCTCAAAAACGAAGAAGAACAAGTGCTGATAGGAACAAATGGACAATCTGTTCGTAACTATTTAATCTATTTTTATGTTTTGCTGCAATGTGGTTTTTCTGTGGACAATTCAATAAACCACTACATTTTTTATGAAAATATCATGACATTTTTTCTTTAAGAGTAACGCACCTGGTAAATAGTCTTGATTAAATAAATGTGCAAAATAAGCATATTTAACATTGGCCAAGCCATCCAGTTTTGATTTTTTTGTGCTATTTTTGCGTGGATTTCCTTCACCTTCCACATGGGGGAAGAGGGAAGAGCTTGATGTTGTGCAAGTTTTCAGGAATTCCACTACAAAACTTCAAGTCACAAAGATCTCACAGAACCTATGAGTAAGGAGACTTAACAGGTGCCAGATGGATTGACAAGTAGTAGGAGTACTACAAGTGCCAGACGTGCTAAAGACAGACGTGCTGAAGACAGACGTGCTGATGACCAGAGCCCAGCGTTGTCCAACAAAGGAAGTACAAGCTGAGATATTTCAAGGTAAGAAAAATGGATTTAATTAATTCATTTGCTAAATCAAGTCAGATGGAATTTGTAAGTTTGTACAAATCTAGCTTAGAAATATTTTGGCTTTCTTTATTTTCAGAACGCAAGATAGCAAATCTAAAGATAGATTCTAAGCTAATATCTAGAAAAAAAGAAAAAGAGCAAATTAAAAATATTTTACATTTGGTTGATGTATTTCACAAGTTCGTTACAGAGAAGTCCAAAAAAGACTGTGTAGAAAGAATTTCTAGGGAAATTAATGATGTTCCCAAGATTGACTGTAATGTGGAGAGTGAACAAGATGTAACACACGTGTCTGTAATGGCCACTCAAGGTGACCTTGTGTCTCATGATGAAAAACAAGATGGAGGAAACGTAGGAGACATGACAACTGACAAAGATGATGTACGAGGGATAGATGTACAAGGGCCACTAAAAATAGAAGACGACTCAGAAGCCCAACTCCAAACTAAATCTAGGAAAATCTTGATAAAATTATGCAAAATCATTCCTGCATATGATGACAAAATCCATGTGTGCAGAAATTCAGAGATATTTGAGAGTTTTGCTAATAAGTTTGATTTAACTAATGAGGAGAAAAATTAATTGTTTAAAATGTGGCTTCCAGTAACTTTTACCAGAAGGTTCTCATTAAAAATGCAGAATGATGAGTTCCATGAAGAAATAACCGATATAGAAAGATTACAAATTTTGATATTCTGTGGATTAAAAGAAAATTATCCAGATATTGATATTCTTCTAAAATTGAAGATTGGCCGGAAAAAATTTACTTTTACATTCATGTCCATATTTGAAAGGTTGTACAAAACTGTCATTACAAATTTCAATAAACAATTAATGATAAATTGTTTTGTAAACAAATTTGGATTCCTAAATTCTGCATCTCGTGTTATTGCTTCACAAAAAGATTCTTTATTTGAATGCGCCCAATCCCTTGATTTTTTCTAGAAAACATGAGAATTTTGAAAGGAAAACAAATTATACTAAGTTTTTGAAAACAGGCAGAATTATATATCAGAAACCAAAATCAAATCTCCAAAATTGACCCAAAATCACATCTATGAAGTACAAAGAAAATTACATATTTGTTATAAGCCCTATCAAAAAATGCAGGTGTCCTCCACTGAAGTTGCAAGTTGAAAGGGTTAAAGGCTGAAGGTTCAGATCTCTCTGTAAAGATGGCGGAAATTGACAGACAGAAACAGGTGAGCATAGGGGGTGAGCTGAACACTCCATTATCACAGCTTTTCAAAGAATCCATAGGTCTAAAAATGACAATTTTAAATAGAGCTTTTCAACAAATTATCGACAGAGAGTTGAGATTTGGTTTAGAAATTGGTTAAAAATGTAATTATATTATATGATGTGTAAATGAGTTATACAATGTATTATTTATTTATATGTAATTATTTATACAATATAATTCTGCAGTTATACAGTATATATTAATATAGTATACAGTAAATACTGTAGCATATTTGTATAAGTAGAGATTATATTAACTCTATTTTTATATGTATAGTGAAATAATTAAAATTTACTCCAGTAATAATATTTAGAACTAAATTAAATACATATATTAAATATATACATATGTATAAGATATTTAAATTATTTTGTTTTTTAAATAAATATGAAATTAACCTTTATCTTTTATTTTTCTTTAGAGTTTTATTTCAAAGCAGGAATTGAACAAAAAACCTCTTACATGGATTTATGTCTTTATTTACACAGGAAGTTATAATAACTGCATGATTTTATATATTTAACACTTAAAAGAAATAATACATAACTAACAACAGTTTAAAATTTGTGTACTGTAATTTTTTTTCCTGTAACAATCTAAAACTTGTATTTTTTCCTTTGCATGGTAATAATATTTTTTTTTCACTGCATGGTGCATGACGTGACAACTGTGGGTTAAAAAAAAAATAAGGATACCATATACCCTTGTTTTAGTTTAAACTTGTAACCTTAGAAAGAAGAAACTTTTGAAGCTCCTCAGCCTTTACAAGTCAAAGGTCAAGTTCTTATAAGCTTTCCTATCTATAAGTTAGGACAAGGTGTTAGGTAATGTGTATTTGGGGAATATTCAAAGAAATATTAAAATATTAAATTTAACAGTTTACAATGCGCATTGATAATTAGGATACAATATTTTGGGTTAATATACCTGTATTGTTATTCTTTGTATGTGAAATATGTAGTTCTCAACTTATATGTGAGTCACAGTCTGAGTGACAGATGACAGATGAGCGTATGAGCAGCTGCTAAGAGTGAACTTAACGTAAGAGTGACTACTGTATAACGTGGAATGTGTATGTATAGTATGAGAGAGGCCTCATGGTATTCTATGAAATATTATTTACTCAACATATATTTCTATATTTCTTTAGTAATTATTATTTCTTGATTTAGTTAATAGTGAATCACACATCAATATGGTTTATCAAGAAAATCTACATTTAGAATAATTTTTCCAAATGATAATTTTATGGTATTTAGTGTTTTTTTAGTTACATAGATGGGTATACATCTTCAAACAAATATATGGCACAAGCCGATATGGCAGTTATTAAATTAATTATTTTTAATTTTGTTTTTTACATATGAATTTTTTCATAAAATAAAAATTTTTAGTAATATGGGGGAAATGTGTTTTTGATCTTGATTACATCATCACATTTCATCAATACCTTTTCACACATTTTAATAAAGAAGAAATATTAATAAGGCATTATTGGGTGTAATAACATTAAGTATTATAAAAGTCATTTTTTTCTCTAATGAAGGGTATTATATGCAAAGTTGCATAATTTCAATATTTTGGTAATACAAGGTTATTACTAATGCAAAAAAAAATCTAGAATGGAAATATTAAGGGAATGTGTTATTGAGACATACCGTCTGCATTTATCATCAACTTATAAGGCCTTATTTTTATTTTTATTTTTATTCTCATTTTTAGTTTTCATTTTTAATTTTTTCTTACTTCACTTTTATTCTTAGTTTTTATTTTTTATATCAAGAAGAAAAAATCAACATTTAATAAAGTAATGTCTAGTACAAGAATATTGCTTCATTAAATATAGTGATCATATGGTTTCATTATAAGACAAATGTTTCAATTCTGAGTTAAATACAACAATTCTTTCACTCATTCATTCATTTATTCATATATATTCTTATTTTGGTTCATAGCTATACATTCTTACATATTATTGGTCTAATAAATATAGTTTATTAATAAAGTTTTAGTAATAAAGATGGAAACACTTGTTACATAAAATACACACTGACATCTATGGGTTGAAAAAGAAATTACACCTATGACATAAAAATGTCCTATCATATAAAGAATATGGTTAATAATGTATTATCATTTATTATTTTATTTTTCCAAATATGAATTCCTTATTAATATTCTGATAATAATTATATGGATATTATTGATTGCTATGGTACGCTGTGATATTATAAGTGAGGTAAATTACCAGATTTCGTATAGAATAGGGAATGAAGACTTCAATCAAGATACTGAAGTTACGTTAATAAAGACTTTTCATATTTCTAAATTCAATTGATTCTTAAAAGTTGCAAGAAGAAAAAGCCGCTATCCAGAAGTTCTACAAGGTAACAACGCTATGATTTCTGAATAATAATAGACTGTATCAATTGCAATTCATGTCACCACTGACAACTACAACTGCAGCATCCATCACTGACAACTATGAGTACAGTATCTAACTGACAACCACAATTGGAGAGGATGATGATCCTATGATGCTAAGATGAACTGTGTTATTACGTTTTATCATGTTCCAGTGGTTTCCTATCACCTATAAGACTACCATGAAAGCTGGTGAACAATCAGGTAATTGTCAGGACGCTACAACCCTAACATGTGTCCTGTGCATTAAAGACTGGTTATGGTGCTATGTTTAGCAGGGAAGAGTAAATGTAACCCTTGCTGTGCTGGCCAAAGACGTCACACCTGCTCCAAGACCAGTGCGGATGATATGGAAGGATTCCAGATGATTTCCAAGGCGAGCCAATGTAAGTCCAGGTGTGTCCAGGTAACACTGCACAGATATTAAAGCTACATTTCATCTAAGAACTTTGTTTTCTTATCAACATTTGAATTTATGGAGTTTGATTGACACATGACACACAGTCTCTACAAAATCTACATGCTATCATCTATTTCAAAAGAATTCTAATAAAGATTGTTTTAAAAGACCCAAGAAGACATCAAGATGAAGACCAGATGACATCAGACCTGAGATGCTTCAATTATGTATAGGGAAGTATAATTATATATTTTGTATGAATATTGGTCACGGCTTACCATAACATGAATTTACATATCATTATGTTATTGAGTACGTATAACAATATTACTGTATTATTATTATTTATATTATTATGAACATTAAATTATTTTGCCAAAGAAGAAGAAAAGAAGAAATAAGATATTATTAATATGTTTAGTTTGAGGGTTCCAATCAATGTCTGTCACCCTCAAAAGGGGGAATTGTTAAATATTAATTATTAATTGAATTATTCATATTCTCAATTCTGTACTGAACACATTGCGTCTCACTGACGTTACAACAGCTATTTCTGTATATATAGCTCAGAGTATAAGTTAACACCATATAGAGAGGACATGTGATCTGTAGGACACATATATAACTGAGACTCACAGAAGGGTGGGGGTCATCACGGGGCTGTCACCTCCTGCCTTCACCATCATTCTCCATGGACGTCAAACAAGTCACACAAGGAATGAACAGCTGGTAGTCATGATTCTACTCCATGAAAGAAAGGTGACTTCTACTCCATCTCAGAAATGAAGAGGAACAAGCGCTGATAGGAACAAATGGACAATCTGTTTGTAACTATTTAATCTATTTTTGTTTTGCTGCAATGTGGTTTTTCTGTGGACAATTCAATAAACCACTACATTTTTTTATGAAAATATCATGACATTTTTCTTTAAGAGTAACGCACCTGGTAAATAGTCTTGATTAAATAAATGTGCAAAATAAGCAACAATATACTACGTGGGCAGTGTGATATACTACGTGGACAGTGTTCTATACTACATGGGCAGTGTTACATACTACGTGTGCAGTGCTATATACTGCGTGGGCTGTGTTATTTACTATGTGGGCTGTGTTATATACTACGTGGCTGTGTTATATACTACATGGCTGTGCTATATACTATGTGGCTGTCTGTGTTATGTGGCCTCTGCTATATGCTATGTGGCTGCTATATATATATATACATATATACATATTCTAGAATACCCGATGCATTAGAATCGGGCCACCATCGAGTATTTATAGAATGGAGCAATTGATAAGTCAAGCTACAGGAGATTCTGACAAAACTTACAATACCTGGGCTCCCTGGATGGTATTTAGGGAAACTCCAGAACTAGATCTCTGGTTATCTGGACCTTAACCCATACTGAGGTCGGAATCAGATGTCTTTATAATTTGGATACTATACATTTGGGTTGTCCTCTCTTTAAAAATTTAGAACTGATTTACTAGCTTGTCACTTCCTCTCACTGTTGGTTAGGGGGCGTGGATCTGCTTGGTTGGGGGAGCCTGGATTTTTCATTCCTTATTTCACACAGCATTCTTCCCCATCCTCATTCCCCCTCAACTTCTTCATCTCTTTTCCTTTTTCTTCCTCTTAATATTTTCTTTCCTATCTAAAATCTTATTCTTCATACTTCAATTTATATTAACATGTGCAATATAGCTGCTGTTATGACTATAAGAATCTCTTATTGATTGTATGGTATTAACCCCTTTCTGACCTCGGACGGGATAGTACGTCCGAGGTCAGAACCCCACGCTTGGATGTGGGCTCCGGCGCTGAGCCCGCATCAAAGCCAGGGCATGTCAGCTGTTTTGAACAGTTGACATGTGCCCGCAATAGCCGTGGGTGAAATCGCAATTCACCCACCGCTATTAACTAGTTAAATGCCGCTGCCAAACTCTGACAGCAGCATTTAACTAGCGCTCTCGGCCATCGTGCCGGAAATGAGCGCATCGCTGACCCCTGACACGTGATTGGAGGTCAGCGATGTGTCGTCATGACAACCAGAGGTCTATTGAAGACCTTTATGGTTGTTGATACCGGCTTGCTGTGAGCGCCACCCTGTGGTCGGTGCTCATACCAATGCAGTAAATCTACTACATAGGAATGATCTATGCTTCGCTCCTATGTAGCAGAGCCGATTGAGTTGTGCCAGCTTCTAGCCTTCCAGGGAGGCTATTGAAGCATGGCAAAAGTAAAAAAAAATGTTTTAAAAAATATGAAAAAAATAAAAAAAATATAAAAAAGTTTAAATCACCCCTCCTTTTGCCCCAAACCTACACATATTTGGTATCACCATGTTCAGAATTGCCCATTCTATCAATAAAAAAAGGATTAACCTGATTGCTAAAAGGCATAGCGAGATAAAAATTAGAAACGCCAGAATTACGTTTTTTTGGTCGCTGCGACATTGCATTAAAATGCAATAACGGGCGATCAAAAGAACTTATCTGCACCAAAAATGTCAGCTCGGTGCGCAAAAAATAAGCCCTCACCCGACCCCAGATCACGAAAATTGGAGACGCTACGGGTATCGGAAAATTGCGCAATTTTTTGTTGTTGTTTAGCAAAGTTTGGATTTTTTTTGCACCACTTAGATAAAATAGAACCTAGACATATTTAGTGTCTATGAACTCGTAATGACCTGGAGAATCATAATGGCAGGTTAGTTTTAGCATTTAGTGAACCTAGCAAAAAAGCCAAACAAAAAACAAGTGTGGGATTGCACTAATTTTGCACTGAAATTGTTTTCCCGTTTTCTAGTACACGACATGCTAAAACCAATGATGTCTTTCAAAAGTAGAACTTGTCCTGCAAAGCATAAGCCCTCACATGGCCATATTGATGGAAAAATAAAAAAAGTTATGGCTCTGGGAAGGAGGGTAACGAAAAACGAAAGCGCAAAGCCGAAAAAAGCTAGGATCATGAAGGGGTTAATATCTAATGTTATCGAGCAGAAGAAGAGATGATCTTTGGTACTAAATATAAAACTGTGGAAATTATATGTTACATACCTTAAAGGCTGAGTCACACATAACGATATCGTTAACTATATCGTTGCAACGTCACGCTTTTGGTGACGTAGCAACGATCCCGCTAACGATCTCGTTATGTGTGACAGCGACCAACGATCAGGCCCCTGCTGGGAGATCGTTGGTCGTTGGGGAATGATCAGGACCATTTTTTGGTCGCTGATCACCCGCTGTCATCGCTGGATCGGCGTGTGTGACGATATTTACCCGATATTTACCCTGGTTACCATTGTAAAAAAAGTAAAAAAAAAACAGTACATACTCACATTCTGATGTCTGTCACGTCCCCCGGCGTCCACAGGGTTAAAACTGCTTTCGGCAGGAGCGCTGCTAATGCACGCGCTGCTGCCGAGAGCTTCCCTGCACTGACTGTGTCAGGGCCGGCCGTAAAGCAGAGCACAGCGGTGACGTCACCGCTGTTACTGATGGCGCTGACACATTCAGTGCAGGGAAGCTCTCGGCAGCAGCACGTGCATTAGGCTTCTTTCACACTAGCGTCGGGCTCGGTCCGTCGCAGTGCGTCGGGCCGAGGTCACTGACGCTAGCGTTGTCTCCGCCGCACAACGGGGGCAGCGGATGCATTTTTCCAGCGCATCCGCTGCCCCATTGTGAGGTGCGGGGAAGTGCGGGGAGGTGGGGGCGGACCGTCGCAGTGCGTCGGGCCGAGGTCACTGACGCTAGCGTTGTCTCCGCCGCACAACGGGGGCAGCGGATGCATTTTTCCAGCGCATCCGCTGCCCCATTGTGAGGTGCGGGGAAGTGCGGGGAGGTGGGGAAAAAGCGGACCGTCGGGAGCAAAAAACGTTACATGTAACGTTTTTTGGTCCCGACGGTCCGCCACAACACGGCGCAACCGTCGCACGACGGTTGCGACGTGTGGCAATGCGTCGCAAATGCGTCGCTAATGTTAGTCAATGCTGAAAAAACGCATCCTGCAAGCACTTTTGCAGGATGCGTTTTTTCGGCAAAACGACGCATTTGCGACGTATTGCAGTTAACGCTAGTGTGAAAGTAGCCTTAGCAGCACTCTTGCTGAAAGCAGTTTTAACCCTGTGGACACCGGCGGGGGACGTGACAGACATCAGAATGTGAGTATGTAGTGTTTTTTTACAATGGTAACCAGGGTAAATATCGGGTTACTAAGCGCGGCCCTGCACTTAGTAACCCGATGTTAACCCTGGTTACCCGGGTGCTGCAGGGGGACTTCGGCATCGTTGAAGACAGTTTCAACGATGCCGAAGTCGTTCCCCTGATCGTTGGTCGCTGGAGAGAGCTGTCTGTGTGACAGATCCCCAGCGACCACACAACGACTTACCAACGATCACGGCCAGGTCGTATCGCTGGTCGTGATCGTTGGTAGGTCGTTTAGTGTGACTCCAGCTTAAGGCTACTTTCACACTAGCGTCGTACTCGGCCCGTCGCAGTGTGTTGGGCCGATGTACTGACGCTAGCAGTGAATGCGCCGCACAACGGGGGCAGCGGATGCATTTTTCCAGCGCATCCGCCGCCCCATTGTGAGGTGCGGGGAGTTGCGGGGAGGTGGGGGCGGAGTTCCAGCCGCGCATGCGCGGTCGGAAATGGCAGTCCGTCACAGCAAAAAAGTTACATGTAACGTTTTTTGCAGCCAACGGTCCGCCACAACACGGCGCAACCGTCGCACGACGGTTGCGACGTGTGGCAAAGCGTCGCAATGCAACGCTAATGCAAATCAATGGTAAAAAAACGCATCCTGCAAGCACTTTTGCAGGATGCATTTTTTCAACAAAACAACGCATAGCGACGTGCAGTGCACGACGATAGTGTGAAAGAGGCCTAAGTTCATGATTTAGTCATACTCTTGTCACAAAGAAATGATTGTATATCTATGTTGTTTATTCGATGTGAATACTTTTCTGCCCAATGATGACAGAAGTATTCTAGGAGTGATACCTTTATTGGCTAACCAGAAAACAATATGTTTGCAAGCTTTCAGAGCACAGTGGCTCCTTCTTCAGGCAAGATTACAAATGGATTAATAAGAAACAAGCACAACATTGAGGGTATGTGCACACGTCTGGATTTCTTGCAGAAATTTCCTGAAGAAAACCGGAAATTTTCTGCAAGAAATCCGCATTTTTTTTTTGCATTTTTTTTGCGTTTTTTTCGCGTTTTTTTAGCATTCTGCACGCGTAATTAGCTTGCAGAATGCTAAAGTTTTCCAAGCGATCTGTAGCATCGCTTGGAAAACTGACTGACAAGTTGGTCACACTTGTCAAACATACTGTTTGACAAGTGTGACCAACTTGTTTCTATAGATGCTGCTTATGCAGCATCTATAGTAAAAGATAGAATGTTTAAAAATAATAAAAAAAATTAAAAATGGTTATACTCACCCAGACGATCTCCTCAGCGGCGTCCGTTCCTATAGATGCCGGTGTGGTTCAGGACCTGTGATGACGTCGCGGCTTGTGATTGGTCGCGTGAGTCACATGAGCGGTCACGCGACCAATCACAAGACAGTGACGTCATCACAGGTCCTGAACCACACCATCTATAGGAACCGAAGAGAGAGCATGCACCGGAGAGGCGGGAACACTTCGGGGTCCATCAAAGGGTGAGTATAGGACTATTTTTTATTTTAATTATTTTTTTTTGACCAATTATATGGTGCCCAGTCCGTGGAGGAGAGTCTCCTCTCCTCCACCCTGGATACCAACCGCACATAATCTGCTTACTTCCCGCATGGTGTGCACAGCCCCGTGCGGGAAGTAAGCAGATCAATGCACTCCTAGGTGTGCGGAAACCCCGCAATTCCGCATTTTTAATGAACATGTTGCTTTTTTTTCCGCGATGCGATTTTTTCGCGGAAAAAATCGCAACATTTGCACAAGAAATGCGGAATACCCTGTAAATAATAGGAGGCATATGTAAGCGTTTTTTTCGCGTTTTTATCACGTTTTTATAGCAAAAAAACGCGAAAAAAACGCGAAAAATCCTGAACGTGTGCACATGGCCTTAGGGTACCGTCACACAGTGCCATTTTCATCGCTACGACGGCACGATCCGTGACGTCGCAGCGTCGTATGATTATGGCTCCAGCGTCGTAGACTGCGGTCACACTTTGCAATCACGGCGCTGGAGCGATGCCGAAGTCCCCGGGTAACCAGGGTAAACATCGGGTTACTAAGCGCAGGGCCGCGCTTAGTAACCCGATGTTTACCCTGGTTACCAGCGTAAACGTAAAAAAAACAAACAGTACATACGTACATTCCAGTGTCTGTCCCCCGGCGTTCTGCTTCTCTCCACTGTGTAAGCACCATAGCCGGAAAGCAAAGCGGTGACGTCACTGCGTCACCGCTGTGCTCGCTTTCCGGCCGGCAGGCGCTCACAGTGCAGAGAAGCTGAGACGCCGGAGGACAGACACCGGAATGTGAGTATGTACTGTTTGTTTTTTTTTACGTTTACGCTGGTAACCAGGGTAAACATCGGGTTACTAAGCGCGGCCCTGCGCTTAGTTACCCGATGTTTACCCTGGTTACAAGCGAACACATCGCTGGATCGGTGTCACACACAACGATCCAGCGATGTCAGCGGGTGATCAAGCGACGAAAGAAAGTTCCAAACGATCTGCTACGACGTACGATTCTCAGCAGGGTCCCTGATCGCTGCTGCGTGTCAGACACTGCGATATCGTAACGATATCGCTAGAACGTCACGAATCGTACCGTCGTAGCGATGAAAATGGCACTGTGTGACGGTACCCTTAGGGAATACTACAGCAGGACATTTGTTCAGGGGGGTGGGAAAGTGTGATGCCTCCTAAAGATAAGCTAAGGTAATCAAATTAGGCATTTTCTTACAAATGGAGAGGCAGTGGGAATAATGTTCTTAGTTATCCTGAGTCCATCTGGTGGAGGTGTGAATTGTATCCATGTAGTGACTCATAAATCCAGGTGTTAAATTGAGTACTAGTGTCAACGAATTAAGCATCTTCATTAGTTGGTATTCCCAAATTTTTCTTTCCCTGTGGTCCTTAAAATGAACTTTTAGTACTAAGACTTTTAAATCTGTCATACTGTGTCCAGGTCCAGAGAAATGTTTTCCCACAAGTGTCTCCATTTCATTCCTGATGACAGTATGACAGATTTAAAACATGTGGAATTATATACTTAACTAAAAAGTGTGAAACAACTGAAATTATGTCTTATACTCTATGTTCTTCAAAGTAGCCACCTTTTGCTTTGATAACTGCTTTGCACACTCTTGGCATTCTCTTGATGAGCTTCAAGAGATAGTCACCAGGAATGGTCTTGCAACAATCTTGAAGGAGTTCCCAGAGATGCTTAGCACTTGTTGGCCCTTTTGCCTTCACTCTGCGGTCCAGCTCAACCCAAACCATCTCGATTGGGTTCAGGTCTGGTGACTGTGGAGGCCAGGTCACCTGGCGTAGCACCTCATCACTCTCCTCCTTGGTCAAATAGCCCTTACCAACCTGGAGGGGTGTTTGGGGTCATTGTCCTGTTGAAAAATAAATGATGGTCCAACTAAACACAAACCGGATTGAAATAGCATGCCGTTGAAAGATGCTGTGGTAGCCATGCTGGTTCAGTATGCCTTCAATTTTGAATAAATCCCTAACAGTGTCACCAGCAAAGGGTGGGAACCAGGCATGTAGAGTCCATCCATTCACCTTTTCTGCGTCGCACAAAGACACGGTGGTTGGAACCAAAGATCTCAAATTTGGACTCATCAGACCAAAGCACAGATTTTCACTGGTCTAATGTTCATTCCTTGTGTTCTTTAGCCCAAACAAGTCTCTTCTGCTTGTTGCCTGTCCTTAGCAGTGGTTTCCTAGCAGCTATTTTACCGTGAAGGCCTGCTGCACAAAGTCTCCTTTTAACAGTTGTTGTAGAGATGTGTCTGCTGCTAGAACTCTGTGTGGCATTGACCTGGTCTCTAATCTGAGCTGCTGTTAATCTGCGATTTCTGAGGCTGGTGACTCGGATAAACTTATCCTCAGAAGCAGACGTGACTCTTGGTCTTCCTTTCCTGGGGCGGTCCTCATGTGAGCCAGTTTCTTTGTAGCGCTTGATGGTTTTTGCCACTGCACTTGGGGACACTTTCAAAGTTTTCCCAATTTTTCGGACTGACTGACCTTCATTTCTTAGTAATGATGGCCACTAGTTTTCCTTTACTTAGCTGCTTTTTTCTTGCCATAATACAAATTCTAACAGTCTATTCAGTAGGACTATCAGCTGTGTATCCACCAGACTTCTGCACAACACTACTGATGTCCCTAACCCCATTTATAAGGCAAGAAATCCAACTTAATAAACCTGACAGGGCACACCTGTGAAGTGAAAACCATTCCCGGTGACTACCTCTTGAAGCTCATCAAGAGAATGCCAAGAGTGTGCAAAGCAGTCATCAAAGCAAAAGGTGGCTACTTCGAAGAACCTAGAATATAAGACATAATTTCAGTGGTTTCACACTTTTTTGTTAAGTATATAATTCCACATGTGTTAATTCATAGTTTTGATGCCTTCAATGTGAATGTACAATTTTCAGTCATGAAAATACAGAAAAATCTTTAAATGAGAAGGTGTGTCCAAACTTTTGGTCTGTACTGTATAGGATGCAGTGATTCTACACGGTTCAATGAACACATGCGGAATCACTGAGAGTACAAAAGTCGGCAGCGCTTTAGAAGGAGTGGTCATGTGCTGCCTCCAAAGTGCTGCCAATACTGACCGTGGGCACATACCCTTAAAGTTTATTTCAAGTGGTTGTCCTGCCTTAAAGGGAAGGTGCCGCAATTTTGTTTTTGTATTAAAAATGATTGTTTATATAAACAATTATTTTTAATACAAAATTATTTTTTTAACTTTAATATCTTTTTTATTATTATTTTTTCAGCCACTGGGCGCAGCCATTTTCCTTTGCGGGAGTGTTAGAGTCCCAGTACAACAGTTACACTCTGCAAATACAGCAGCCCTGGGCATAGGAGTCTGCAGTCGGCGTCCGACCCCATACCTATCATTGTGCTGCTCAATGCTGTGATCTGGCCACGCCCCCTGGGCTGTCTCCACATCACAGCAGAGGCAGGAGATCGGCGCCATCTTTCTTCAGCCCACAGTGTATCTGTGAGCTCCATTGTGACTTGAGAGCTGCGAGAGCTGCGCTGTTATAGGAGGGGCAGCTCCATCTGTCTCCCCTTTCACACTGTCAGCAGCGGCTGTTCCCTGTCCTCTGCTATGCTGCCTGGTGCCCTGGCTCTAATCTCTAGAATCGCTAGAGAGGGTGAAGTGCTCCGGTCTGATGTCCTCTTATCAGGAGCTGCAGAGAGGTAACAGAGGAGGAATAGGGGAGGCTCTCAGTGCTGCTCCGACCCTGCCTCTCACTGTAGCTCCTCATCAGGACATCAGACCGTGTATCTATCACTATACTGTGCTGAGCCATGTATCTAATCCTCTCCTGTGTGATACTGTCTGCTGAGCCGTGTATCTAATCCTCTCCTGTGTGATACTGTCTGCTGAGCCGTGTATCTAATCCTCTCCTGTGTGATACTGTCTGCTGAGCTGTGTATCTAATCCTCTCCTGTGTGATACTATGCTGAGCCATGCATCTAATCCTATACTGTGTGATACTGTCTGCTGAGCCGTGTATCTAATCCTATCCTGTATGATATTGTCTGCAGTGCTGAGCTGTGGATTTAATCCTATCCTGTGTGATACTCTGCTGAGCAGTGTATCTAATCCTATACTGTGTGATACTGTCTGCTGAGCCGTGTATCTAATCCTATACTGTGAGATACTGTGCTGACCTGTGTATCTAATCCTCCTGTGGAATACTGACTGCTGAGCCGTGTATCTAATCCTCCAGTGTGTTACTGACTGCTGAGCCATGTATCTAATCCTATCCTGTGTGATACTGTGCTGAGCAGTGTATCTAATCCTCTCCTGTGTGATACTGACTGCTGAGCCTTGTATCTAATCCTATCCTGTGTGATACTGTCTGCTGAGTCGTGTATCTAATCCAATCCTGTGTGATACGGTCTGAGCCATGTATCTAATCCTCCTGTGGGATACTGACTGCTGAGCCGTGTATCTAATCCTATCCTGTGTGATACTGTGCTGAGCCGTGTATCTAATCCTCTCCTGTGTGATACTGACTGCTGAGCCGTGTATCTAATCCTGTTCTGTGTGATACGGTCTGAGCCATGTATCTAATCCTATCCTGTGTGATACTGTCTGCTGAGACGTGTATCTAATCCTCTCCTGTGTGATACTGATTGCTGAGCCATGTATCTAATCCTATCCTGTGTGATACTGTCTGCTGAGCCGTGTATCTAATCCTATCCTGTGTGATACAGTCTGAGCCATGTATCTAATCCTATCCTGTGTGATACTGTCTGCTGAGCCGTGTATCTAATCCTCTCCTGTGTGATACTGTCTGCTGACCCATGTATCTAATCCTCCTGTGGGATACTGACTGCTGAGCCATGTATCTAATCCTATCCTGTGTGATACTGAGCTGAGCCGTGTATCTAATCCTCTCCTGTGTGATACTGACTGCTGAGCCGTGTATCTAATCCTATCCTGTGTGATACTGTCTGCTGAGCCGTGTATCTAATCCAATCCTGTCTGATACGGTCTGAGCCATGTATCCAATCCTATCCTGTGTAATACTGTCTGCTGAGCCGTGTATCTAATCCTCTCCTGTGTGATACTGTCTGCTGACTCATGTATCTAATCCTCCTGTGGGATACTGACTGCTGAGCCGTGTATCTAATCCTATCCTGTGTGATACTGTGCTGAGCCGTGTATCTAATCCTCTCCTGTGTGATACTGACTGCTGAGCCATGTATCTAATCCTCTCCTGTGTGATACTGTCTGCTGAGCCGTGTATCTAATCGTCCAGTGTGATACTGACTGCTGAGCCGTGTATCTAATCCTATCCTGTGTGATACTCTGCTGAGCTGTGTATCTAATCCTATACTGTGTGATACTGTCTGCTGAGCCATGTATCTAATCCTATACTGTGAGATACTGTGCTGACCTGTGTATATAATCCTCCTGTGGAATACTGACTGCTGAGCCGTGTATCTAATCCTCCAGTGTGATACTGACTGCTGAGCCGTGTATCTAATCCTATCCTGTGTGATACTGTCTGCTGAGCTGTGTATCTAATCCTCTCCTGTGTGATACTGACTGCTGAGCCGTGTATCTAATCCTATCCTGTGTGATACTGTCTGCTGAGCCGTGTATCTAATCCTATCCTGTGTGATACTGTCTGCTAAGCCGTGTATCTAATCCTCTCCTGTGTGATACTGACTGCTGAGCCGTGTATCTAATCCTATCCTGTGTGATACTGTCTGCTGAGCCATGTATCTAATCCTATCCTGTGTGATACGGTCTGAGCCATGTATCTAATCCTATCCTGTGTGATACTGTAGGCTGAGCCGTGTATCTAATCCTCTCCTGTGTGATACTGTCTGCTGACCCATGTATCTAATCCTCCTGTGGGATACTGACTGCTGAGCTGTGTATCTAATCCTATCCTGCGTGATACTGTGCTGAGCCGTGTATCTAATCCTCTCCTGTGTGATACTGACTGCTGAGCCGTGTATCTAATCCTATCCTGTGTGATACTGTCTGCTGAGCCGTGTATCTAATCCAATCCTGTGTG
This sequence comes from Ranitomeya variabilis, assembly GCF_051348905.1. Classification (NCBI taxonomy): domain Eukaryota; kingdom Metazoa; phylum Chordata; class Amphibia; order Anura; family Dendrobatidae; genus Ranitomeya; species Ranitomeya variabilis. Next base: position 659,162,819 of record NC_135234.1, read on the forward strand.
ATACGGTCTGAGCCATGTATCTAATCCTATCCTGTGTAATACTGTCTGCTGAGCTGTGTATCTAATCCTCTCCTGTGTGATACTGTCTGCTGACCCATGTATCTAATCCTCCTGTGGGATACTGATTGCTGAGCCGTGTATCTAATCCTATCCTGTGTGATACTGTGCTGAGCCGTGTATCTAATCCTCTCCTGTGTGATACTGACTGCTGAGCCATGTATCTAATCCTCTCCTGTGTGATACTGTCTGCTGAGCTGTGTATCTAATCATCCAGTGTGATACTGACTGCTGAGCCGTGTATCTAATCCTATCCTGTGTGATACTCTGCTGAGCCGTGTATCTAATCCTATACTGTGTGATACTGTCTGCTGAGCCGTGCATCTAATCCTATACTGTGAGATACTGTGCTGACCTGTGTATCTAATCCTCCTGTGGAATACTGACTGCTGAGCCGTGTATCTAATCCTCCAGTGTGATACTGACTGCTGAGCCGTGTATCTGCAGCGCCCCAGAGTCCTGGTCGTTGCAGTAATGTCGCTCTGCCACTAAGGGGAGTGATGTTACGTCTGATTGCACTAAAGGAGTTTCTCTGACCAGGTAACACTCGCACTACACTTCACACTCCGGCCACCAGGGGGGGTGGTTCTATCTAATAGGCCACTCCTCACACTCTGGTAAAACTGGGGGTTGGACAGGAAGACAGGGAAAAGTAACTGGGAAGAGCTAGTGAGAGGACCTGTCAGGGATGGGATCCTGGCAGACTCCTAAGAGCAGAACTAACCAGTGAACAACGGGAATACAGTAAAGAGGAATTAGGACCAGAAGGAGTCGTGCTGTTAGACCGAGGCAACATCCTTCTGAGGCGCAAACAGTCGGTGGCCGGAACGCCGAGCAAGTAAGAGACTCTAAGTACTACTGCAAACCACGGCCGGACAGCCAATTCTAGGTTGGCTGTCCCACACAAATCACCTAAGCAGACACCGGAGGCAGCTGTGGGAGAGGGGCGACACTAGGGTCCCGGAAGAACTCCAGGCCTACCCCGTCATACGGGTGCGTCCTACCATATCATCTGGGGGACAGAGAGAATGAACATCAGAGACAAACAGAATCAGTTGTGAGGACTATCCCGGGAGCTCAGCAGGGAAGGATTACAATACACAGCGCTAGAAGGTAGACACTGATTCCCACCTGTAAAGAGAACTCCTGATGTGCCTTTGGACCGGCCGGTCTCAGTCAGCCCTGTTGACCACGTTCTGGACTGAGGATTCTAAAACCTTCAGTAAAGAGGTAAAGAAACTGCAACCTGGTGTCCTTGTTATTACTACGACCTACGCGGCACTGCAACATCACCACCATTTACCACCACCTTTCACTGGACGCCCCTCAGCAGGGTCACGGACCGGGTCTAGCCACCGTGACAACCCCAGAGCAGAGACTCAGAGGCCCGGTACCGGGTAGCCCTCGGCCCTGCGGCAGTGGGGGCGCTCCATTTTGGCGTCACGAACAGGATACTACTTAAGCCTGAGAAATCGGGTCATGTGTGCCTTGGAACTGTGATTTATTGTGCTTGGACTGTAACTTATTACAAAGACTGTGCGTTGACAATTGCCGCCAGGAGTTCCCGCCACGATTCGCCATCGCAGTGTGCGGAGGGAGGAGCCTCAGCTTCGTGGGCGGGACCGGCCAAAAAGAAGCGCGGAACGAGAAAGCGCGGTAACGTGCCGATCCCGGAAGAGGAACTCCGATCCCCAGCAGGTTAGTGGAGGAAGGGCCAGCCATGTCCGAGTCGGGAGGAGCGGAGGAAGAGGCCGCAGCCGGGGACGCAGGGGCACCTCTGGGCCCCGCAGCGGGTGAAGCCGCGGCCCTAATACAACCACCGGTTGCCGCAGAACCCGCTGTTCCCCTCAGCCAGTCGGACGCTGCCGCTAACACAAAAGCCATAATGCCCTTCTCTATGCCGTACCTGCCTGGAGCGGCCTGGCTCCCACGATATTCCGGGGAGTCGCATACATTCACTGACTTTAAGGAAGGGCTCTGCAGCCTGCTCGAGTTCTATCCCCTGACAGAGCCTCAGAAGGTTCATATGATAACCGGCCAACTCTTTGGGGCGGCTCTGAGAGAATTGAAGTCCTGGCCCGCCGAGGATAAGGGAACTGCACAGCAGATTTTTGCAAAGCTTAAAGCCACCTTCGATACTCGCACTGCTACAGAAATTAAACTGACTTTCTATGGATGCAAACAGAGACCGCAGGATAGCTTACGGGACTATGCCCTTAATCTCCAGGAGGCGATGCGGGCCATTAAGCAGAGTGACCCCGGCAGCATGCAGGATGAGGATAAACTCCTGAAGGAGCGGTTCATTGAGGGGCTCCTGTGCAGTCACCAGCGGGGCCAATTACACTTCCTGGCCATGCAGAATCCAGACTTGACTTTTGCGCAATTCAAAGATAAAGCTATCCAGGCATTGCAGGAGCGACAGCCCAGCCGCGCAATACCACCCAGGCGCCCCGCTCTCACATACCACCAGGAGGTGGCATCGGATACCCCAGTTGCCGCGGAGACCGACGCCCAGAGCTTCGAGGATGACTCCCCTGCAGGACTCCGTCTTCAGATGCAGGAGCTGACCAAGAGCGTTGCTGCCCTAGCCCGGACGGTGCAGTCCCTACAGGAGGCCCCCAAGGAAAAGATCCAGCTAGCCTCCAGACCAGAAGATGTCCCCTGGACGCGACAGAAGAGGACCCCACCGACCAGAGGCCGGGACAGCGATCGCTTCCATCAGGACGGACGACCCATCTGCCGCCGCTGTCACCAGGTGGGCCACCTTGCAAGGTACTGTCCTTTAAACGAGCAACCCCTGGGGCAAAGGGCCAACCCCCAGGAGTAGGACGGTCAGGCCCGCAGCATTGGAGAACCAAGTATATTGGAGGACGACCAGTTCTCCCTGTAGTGGTTGATGGAATCCCCTTGAATGCTTTGCTGGACACCGGTTCTCAGGTGACGACTATACCTTACGTGCTTTATAAACGGTATTGGGAGGACACCGATATTACTCGTGGCCCTGACGATGATTTCACCATAATAGCCAGTAATGGTCAGCCGTTGCCACAAGTGGGGTATAAGGAGGTCACCATCAAGGTGGGGCGGGTGGAATTGAAAGCCCAAGGGATTGTGATTGTTGATATTGATCGTCGAGAATGTAATCCCATGATGACTCTTGGTACTAATGTTATAGAAAATTGTCTTGCAGAAGTTATTGTTTTGTTGCAACAGATGGCAGAAACCGCTGGCCACAGTGAGCAACGTGCCCTGCAGAAGGAAATCAGAGCTCTGATGCAGAGACAGCAGGTAGAGCTGACTGGTGGTGAGATTGGTCGTGTCACTGTGAGTGATTCAAACCCCATCGTGATACCCCCCAGGAGTGAAATGTTAATATGGTGTCGGGCAGCCATAGGCCTCAGGGGAAAGGACTACCAGGCCTTGGTAGAACCCGTATATTCAGACAATAGGCCTACTATTCTGACAGCCCGGGGGGTGGTCGACGTTCGCCAGGGGAGAGTGCCCGTACGTGTCCTCAATTGTGGGGAGGAAGAGGTTCACCTCACCAAGTATGCCACGCTCGCCAAATTGTTCACTGTTAATAATAGTGTGATACAGACACCTGAACCCTTGGTCCCGTCAAACGTGGCGGAGGACAACGGTTCTGCAGAGCACTCGAAAGACTGGTGTCGGGAATTGCATGTGGGCACTGACTCTACCCCATCCCATCAAAAACAGGGGGCCTACAGGGTGGTACACGAGTACGAGCAGGTATTCAGCAAACACCCCTTAGATTTTGGGCAGGTGAAAGGGATCCAACATCATATCCCCACGGGAGATCACCGACCCATAAAAGAGAGATATCGCCCTGTACCCCCAGCTCATTACCAGTGTGCCAAGGACATGTTGCGGGAAATGAAGGAGGCTGGGGTGGTGAGAGACAGCTGTAGCCCCTGGGCAGCTCCGTTAGTCCTTGTTAAAAAGAAAGATGGTACAATGAGGATGTGTGTTGATTACAGGCAGTTGAATCGCATTACACATAAGGACGCATACCCACTGCCCAGGATAGAGGAGTCTCTGGCTGCCTTAAAATCTGCTAACTACTTCTCTACCTTAGATCTCACCAGTGGGTACTGGCAGGTTCCTGTAGCGGAGGCGGACAAAGAGAAGACGGCCTTCACGACGCCAATGGGTCTCTGCGAATTCAATTACATGCCCTTCGGATTGTGCAATGCTCCCGGGACGTTCCAGAGGATGATGGAGTGCTGCCTGGGGCACATGAACTTCGAAACTGTGCTGCTGTATTTGGATGATGTCATTGTCTTCTCTAAGACCTACGAAGACCATCTGAAGCACCTGGCCGAGGTGTTTGAAGCCCTGTCCAACTTTGGCTTAAAGATGAAACCGTCCAAGTGTCATCTGCTGAAACCTAAAGTGCAGTACCTGGGCCATGTGGTGAGCGCTGAAGGAGTGGCCCCAGACCCCGACAAGGTCACAGTGATCAAGGACTGGCCAAAGCCCAGTGACCTCCACGAAATCTGGCAGTTCCTCGGGCTGGTAGGCTATTACCGGAGGTTCATTAAGGACTTCACCAAGAAGGCCGCACCCTTGCAAAACCTGTTGGTAGGTCAACCAAAGAAGACCAAGGGGAAGAACACCCCCTTTGATTGGAACGAGGAGCTGGAGGGATCCTTCACTTGTTTGAAGTCGGCACTGACGGGAGAAGAGGTACTGGCTTACCCCGAATACGACCAACCGTTTGTGCTGTACACAGATGCCAGCAATGTGGGATTAGGAGCCGTGCTGTCCCAGGTCCATAAAGGCAAAGAAAGGGTGATCGCTTTCGCTAGCAGGAAACTCCGTCCCACGGAAAGGAACCCTGACAACTACAGTTCCTTTAAGCTGGAATTCCTTGCCATCGTCTGAGCAGTGACAGAGAGGTTCAAACACTACCTGGCATACGCGAAATTCACCATCTTCACGGATAACGATCCGCTAACGCATCTGGATACTGCCAAACTCGGGGCCTTAGAACAGCGGTGGATGGCCCGGCTGTCCAACTACGATTTCACCATCAAGTACCGGGCAGGACACAAGAATGCCAATGCCGATGCCTTGTCCTGAATGCCTAATTTGCCAGAAACGGGAGAGGACCCGGAGGCACTTGAAGAGGTGGAGCTGCCTGCGTTCCATCGCCCCAAAGCCACTCAGAACTCTCATCATGTGAAGAACAGGCACAGGAACCAACCGGATGCCACGCTGAATCCCCTGCCCCATCACGGGTGGGTGGAGACCCAGGATGGTGACCCCGCGGTCCGTCGGGTGAAAGAGCTCTTGACGCAGGCAGGGTTGCATCCCGGCCCAGATGATCCACAGGAAACCCAACAGCTGTGGAAGGGGAGAAGCAAACTGTTTATCCATGATGGCAAGCTGTGCAGGAGGAGCATCGACCCACGTACTCATGAATTGGTGTGGCAGATAGTGGTGCCAAGGCGAGATGCGCCCATGGTTCTGGGGGCCTACCACGATGGAGCTGGACACTTCGGATGGAGGAAGCTAGAGAGGCTACTCCAAGGGAGGTTCTATTGGATTGGCATGAAGAGAGCCATTGAGAAGTGGTGTCGGGAGTGCGGTCCATGCAGCCTACGCAGGAAGGACCGTGGCAGCCAACGGGCTCCCCTGCAGGCTATCATCACCAAACGGCCGCTCGAACTGGTCTCGCTGGATCATGTGAAGTTGACACCTAGCCGGTCAGGCTATATCTACGCTCTTACCATCGTAGATCACTACTCCAGATTTTTGGTGGTTGTACCTGTCAAGGATCTAACGGCCAGGACTGCCGCCAAGGCCTTCCAGCAGTACTTTTGTAGGCCCCATGGCTACCCGGAGAAGGTACTGACCGATCAGGGACCAGAATTCGAAGCAGAAGTGTTCCAAGAGTTCTGCCAACTGTACGGGTGTAAGAAGATCCGAACCACGCCGTACCATCCTCAAACCAATGGGATGTGCGAAAAGATGAAAAAGGTGGTGATCGACTTATTGAAGACCTTGCCCGTAGAGGAACGGAACCTGTGGCCGACGAAGTTGCCTGATTTGGTGGATATCTACAATCACATTCCAGTAAATTCCACCAACTGTACTCCAGCGTACCTAATGAGGGGAAGGCCTAGCCAGTTACCCGTTGATCTGGACATGGGGGTCCTAGTCCCCGAAGATACCTCACCGGATGCAGATTGGGATGCAGAAAGGCAGCGAAGGTACCGCAAAGTACAGGAGTGCGTGGAAAGAAGTCTCGCCCAGGCTAGGCAAAAACAAGAAAGGGACTACAACCAGCACGCTCCTGCGATTCCCCTGTCACCTGGTGAGCAAGTACTTAAACGAAAGAGGAGACTACACAAGCTCGATGACCAATGGGAAGCGGAACCGTTTACCATCCTGCCATCCGATTTCGACAACATGAAGGTCTGTCTCATCAGCAAGGACAGAGGGGAGACCTCGACAGCGGTATCCAGAGATCACCTTAAGGTCTGCCCCGATAAGTTGAGAGAGAGGGATACGGCCCCAGGAACCTCCCTGCCGGTGGAAAAGGAGAAGATGATCCATACCGTCCTTGGTGACTTTCCCCAGTCCTGGACTCAGATAAATCAGGCCATCGTGGTACCTGTTCTAATGTTTCAACAGCCGGACCCACCAGAAACAATGGTGGTACCAGATAATCCGGCCCCGCAACCTCAACAAGCCTTACCTGAAGATGCCATGCCAACCGTTGAACCGGCAAATCCTCCCTCTGCTAGCGGTGAATCTGCTGTACCCACTGTTGATAGCAGCAGCTCTGAGAACTCCAGCCTGCCAGTGCTACCCAGACTCACTAGAAGTGTAGCTAGAAGACAGTGCACTACACCAGCGGTAGCAAGCATAGTGGGCCCTGTTAGGCCAATAGCAACCCCTGCGCTGCGAAGGTCCACACGCAGCACTCAAAATCAAACTCCCCTCCGCTACAAAACTTGGAGGTATTAATAAGGGCTGCTATCTAGTTGAAAATGTTTGTGTGCATATCTTTTGTTACAGGTTTTAAAATGGACAATAGAGTAATGGACGGTGAATTGCTCAAAAACTTTCAAAAGGGGGACCCCTTTGTTTACCCGGGGCCCCCGCTGTTTCAACCACTGAACTGAGAGTCATAAACTGTGCATGACCTAACTTTCGCAACGTTCAAGAGTCCTCACCTCCCATAAAGGGAAGCACTGTTATGTTTAATTGTTTATGATATTTTACAATTTTGTGTGTTTTCTGTTAACATGTAATGTTGTTCTTGTTTTCCCAGTCCGGGAGTACTGGATTTAACCGGGGGGGGGGGGGGGGGGAGTGCAGCGCCCCAGAGTCCTGGTCGTTGCAGTAATGTCGCTCTGCCACTAAGGGGAGTGATGTTACGTCTGATTGCACTAAAGGAGTTTCTCTGACCAGGTAACACTCGCACTACACTTCACACTCCGGCCACCAGGGGGGGTGGTTCTATCTAATAGGCCACTCCTCACACTCTGGTAAAACTGGGGGTTGGACAGGAAGACAGGGAGAAGTAACTGGGAAGAGCTAGTGAGAGGACCTGTCAGGGATGGGATCCTGGCAGACTCCTAAGAGCAGAACTAACCAGTGAACAACGGGAATACAGTAAAGAGGAATTAGGACCAGAAGGAGTCGTGCTGTTAGACCGAGGCAACATCCTTCTGAGGCGCAAACAGTCGGTGGCCGGAACGCCGAGCAAGTAAGAGACTCTAAGTACTACTGCAAACCACGGCCGGACAGCCAATTCTAGGTTGGCTGTCCCACACAAATCACCTAAGCAGACACCGGAGGCAGCTGTGGGAGAGGGGCGACCCTAGGGTCCCGGAAGAACTACAGGCCTACCCCGTCATACGGGTGCGTCCTACCATATCATCTGGGGGACAGAGAGAATGAACATCAGAGACAAACAGAATCAGTTGTGAGGACTATCCCGGGAGCTCAGCAGGGAAGGATTACAATACACAGCGCTAGAAGGTAGACACTGATTCCCACCTGTAAAGAGAACTCCTGATGTGCCTTTGGACCGGCCGGTCTCAGACAGCCCTGTTGACCGCGCTCTGGACTGAGGATTCTAAAACCTTCAGTAAAGAGGTAAAGAAACTGCAACCTGGTGTCCTTGTTATTACTACGACCTACGCGGCACCGCAACATCACCACCATTTACCACCACCTTTCACTGGACGCCCCTCAGCAGGGTCACGGACCGGGTCTAGCCACCGTGACAACCCCAGAGCAGAGACTCAGAGGCCCGGTACCGGGTACCCCTCGGCCCTGCGGCAGTGGGGGCGCTCCATATCTAATCCTATCCTGTGTGATACTGTGCTGAGCAGTGTATCTAATCCTCTCCTGTGTGATACTGTCTGCTGAGCCGTGTATCTAATCCTCTCCTGTGTGATACTGACTGCTGAGCCGTGTATCTAATCCTATCCTGTGTGATACTGTCTGCTGAGCCGTGTATCTAATCCTATCCTGTGTGATACGGTCTGAGCCATGTATCTAATCCTATCCTGTGTGATACTGTCTGCTGAGCCGTGTATCTAATCCTCTCATGTGTGATACTGTCTGCTGACCCATGTATCTAATCCTCCTGTGGGATACTGACTGCTGAGCCGTGTATCTAATCCTATCCTGTGTGATACTGTCTGCTGAGCCGTGTATCTAATCCAATCCTGTGTGATACGGTCTGAGCCATGTATCTAATCCTCCTGTGGGATACTGACTGCTGAGCCGTGTATCTAATCCTATCCTGTGTGATACTGTGCTGAGCCGTGTATCTAATCCTCTCCTGTGTGATACTGACTGCTGAGCCGTGTATCTAATCCTATCCTGTGTGATACTGTCTGCTGAGCCGTGTATCTAATCTATTATGTGAGAACACTGGCAGCATTATGTGTGATCTATATGGCGGTATTATGTGAGAAAACTATGGCTGTATTATGTGAGAACTGTATGACAGTATTGTGTGATCTATTTGATAGTATTGTGTGTGATCTATATGGCGGTATTATGTGCGATCTATATGGCGGTATTATGTGTGATCTACATGGCGGTATTATGTGAGAACACTATGGCAGTATTATGTGTGATCTATATGGCGGTATTATGTGAGAACACTATGGCAGTATTATGTGTGATCTATATGGCGGTATGTGAGAACACTGGCTGTATTATGTGTGATCTATATGGTGGTATTATGTGAGAACTGTATGACAGTATTGTGTGATCTATTTGATAGTATTGTGTGTGATCTATATGGTGGTATTATGTGAGAACACTATGGCAGTATTATCTTCAGAAAGCGGACCCATTCTATGGTGGTTCTGGCTGAGCACCTGCACGTGGGTCTGAGGTAATAGAGGAGGCAGCATGACCTCCAGTTAGGTGCAGTCAGGGCTGGTGAGGCAGCTGAAGAGAGGGGTCTCATTTTTATCGTTACTATATGGCTACATTTCCTTCCCAGCGTCACCCCGTACTTCGCCTGTCGCCTCGCTTTCACACATCGCCAGGACAGGATGGAGAAGACAGGATCTGAGGAGGGGAATGGGGTCTGCATGCAAAGTCTGGATCAGAACAGGCCATCAATCCGCAGAAATGTTTCCTGGATTTCTGTGGAGCAGACGGTCCATCCATGTGTATAAAAGACAGCGCTCTATGTAAATCCCTGGCTGCTCCGCGCACCAAACATGGTGCTTCCATACACCAGCACACTGCTCTCCTGAAATACTCTGTGCTGCTGTCACCCTGCTCCCTCCACCACATATCTCCCAGAATCTTTGCAGCCTGCCATCCTCGGTGACTGTCTACTTGTCAGTATAAGGCTGCTGTCACCAACAAAATGGCTGCTCACTGGGTTCCTGAATATCATCCTCTCTTAGCCCTTAGCAAACACCCAGAAGGGGAGGAGAGGAGACATCACACACGTTAGCAGACTCCGCCCATAATTACTGCAGTGCTGTAATGTGAGCTATTTGTACACTAGGTTTTTGTGAAATTTCAGCAGCTGCTCCCTCTAGTGTTTAAAAGTGGAAATTCCAAAACTTTTCAAATTATTTGTCATATTTTACTAAATTATAAACAAATGATAATATTTTTTAAGAAAATGTAAACATTAATTCTTTACATTTTTTCAATTGCGGTAAAAAAAATTTTTTTGATGGCACCTTCCCTTTAAGCTACAAGTCTGCAGTCAATCCATGTGACTGCAGACTTGTGAATCCTCCCATCACACGCACTACACACTGTGAGGATTCTCCATGCTGGGAGTGGTCAGCATATGACTGAAAGTATTTCACACATGCGTTCATATGATTTGCATGCATGCCGTCACATGCCGACTAGATGAGCGCAGCCTCACTCAGTGCCAGTGTTCTGAGCGAGGCTGGAAAAAGTGTAGTTGGAATGTGGACGGAAGTATGTAAATCACATGCTTGCAGTCATGTGTCCTCCGCTCAGCTTGCATTGCACCCAATACGAGGATTCACAAGTCTGCAGTCACAGAGTGTCACATAGAGTGACTGAGGACTTGTAGTCTAAGGCTGGACAACCCCTTTAATTTAATAATTAGAATCATTTTTCTAATATACTTTAATTAAAAATCAAAATACAAGCTCAAAAAGCAGAAATATCCAATCTCAGCCAGAAGCATTCTCGTCATTGCTTCTCCATCAATAGTATCTGATCAAGTAAAGACTAGTGGACAAATACATATAATTATCACAAGATGAGTAACTAGTACCCACAGACCACTATACCACAAATATCATAAAATCAATAAAGTTTATTGAAAACAAATTTTAAAAGGATTATACATAATACCATGTGAGTTATTTCCAAAGAGAATTAGTCAATATTCCAGATACAGCGAGGGTACCAAATCTAACCATATCACTTTAAGTATTTAAGACACAATATATAGTTGAAATTAGTCCCATATACGATTCCAAAAGACATCCTTTAAGGTAATCATGCAATTATTGTTCCCGGATGATGAGAATTCAGTATACGGAATAATTATAAGATGTTAGAAATGGATCAGTGCTTACCCATTATTGTGTACCGCTGCCCAGGAACACTCCGACGCGCGTTTCGCCTACGTGCTTTCTCAAGGGGAGTGTGTTCTTTCCCCCCACACCTTACCTCATTATATACCCCTTGAGATCTCAGGTCAGCCAGTAAGATCTTTCGCATACAAAAACGCTACCGCCAAATTCACAGATGCATCGGCTCCGGTACTCATTTCCGGCGCGCGCTGGAGGAAATCCCTCTTAGACAACCAGAAATTAACTGAGACCTTCGGCGATGCAGAGGGAAAAGGCGAGCGAGTGCGCATGCGTATACTGGCGCCATCTTCAAGAAGTCCTAAGGAGGGTATCATATTTGTATGCCCCATACTAAAAGAAGTGCGCCTGCATATATATATATCGGCGCCATCTTTAAGAAATCCCATGAAAGATGCCATATCCTAATGTCCCAAAGAAAGGGAAAATGTCTATAAGCCTGTGCATCGTATGTAACTATGCAAACACCATCTATAAATATTCATAGGAAATGTTATTCCTTACTTTTCTACCCCAAAAGAACATCATTGTAAAGGAGTATATAGTGCGAAGAATGCCTGAGTATTCTCATCATCCGCACAACAAAAAACAGAATACAAGGATTTAAGGGAACAAAACGTTCCTAAGAAGTAGATGTGCCATAAACAATCATTCATAAAAACATCTATTTTTCAATCAACACTGACAATTTATCCATAAATATACGGTGCATAGTGGCACAATCCCTAGGAAATCAAAAATAGTTCTTCTTTGGGTGAAGATGGACCACCAAAACTTCACATTAGAGCAAAGAATGATCCTACTAAAATAGACAATAAACAAAGAAGAAAATTAAAAACACACATAAAAAACATGTACTAAAAAACAGGGATCACAAAAAAGGTACAAAACTAATTTTCTCGTTCAATCCCTCAGGGGACATAGTACCGAGTTCAATAATCCATTTAGATTCCGTTTGAGCCAGGATCTGTTTTATATTTCCTCCCCTAATACCACAGTGAATCCTATCAATTCCCTTGACCTTAAAACCTCTTGGGTCTGACTTATGGTATTCTTTGAAATGTTTTGGTATCGTTTTCAGCAATGAAAGGTCATCCACCTCTTCTGCCGCAATAATGTCTCGCACGTGTTCTCTAGTCCTGATACGCAATTCTCTTGATGTCAACCCGACATAAGCTTTATTACAGGGACAAGCTGCATGATATATAACATACGATGTGCTACAAGATATGTAGCTGGTGACCGCAAAAGAACGAGTCCCATCCACTGAGGAAAAAGAATTACCCCTCACTATGTTGCCTCTCCTACATGCTAAACAATCTCCGCATGGAAAGCATCTGTAGCGCCCCCACTGTCGCAGGGCCGAGGGGTACCCGGTACCGGGTCTCTGAGTCTCTGTTCGGGGGTTGTCACGGTGGCTAGACCCGGTCCGTGACCCTGCTGAGGAGCGTACAATGAAGGTGGAGAGGATGGTGGTGATGCTGTGGTGGTGCGGTGCAGGTTAAATAACGAGGACACCAGGTTGCAGTCTCTTTACCTCTTTACTGAAGGTCCCAGGATCCTCAGTCCGGAATACGGTTAACCGGGCTGCGCAAGTCCGGCCGGTCCGATGGCACCTCCAGAGTTCCCTTTGCAGGTGGAAATCTGTGCCTACCTTCTAGCGCTTGTGTGTTGTGGTCCTCCCCTGCTGTGCTTACGGGATAGTCCCCACAACTGTTGTGTCTGTTTCTGAAGTTCCCTCACAACTCGATTAAGATGTTCTTCTTCGTCCCCCAGATGATATGGCTAGGACGCACCCGTAGGCTCGGAGTTCTTCCGGGACCCTAGCGTCGCCCCTCTCCTATTGTTGCCCCCTATGTCTTCGTAGGTGATTTGTGTGAGACAGCCCGCCTATAGCTGACTGTCCTGCCGTAGGTTTGAAGTATTGCTTGGAGCCTAGTACTTCCTCGGCGTTCCAGCCACCGGCTACGTGCCTCAGTAGGATGTTGCCTCGTCTTACAGCACGACTCCTACTGCTATTTCTCCTTGTTGCGTTGATCTCGTTTCTCACTCAGCACAATATACCTCGCTTCTTGTCCTTTCTTAGGGTACCGCCGCGATCAAGTGCAGACGCGGTCCCGTAACGTTCTCTCTGTTCGCTAGGCCTCTGTCAGGATCCCACCCCTGACAGGGACCCCCCTGAGTCTCTCCCCGCAACACCCTCTGCCACAGGATGTTGCCTGTTCGATTCCCAGTCAGCTTCTGTCTAACTTTCTGCCTAACCCCCAGTTTTACCAGATTGTGAGGAGTGGCCTAATACATAGCACCCTTAGCTCCCCCTGGAGGCCAGACTGTGAAGTGTTTTGGTGACTGTGATACCTGGTCAGAAGAACTCCTTCAGTGCCATCAGACGTACCATAGCCCCCCTTAGCGGTGGAGCATCAGTACTGCAATGACCAGGACTCTGGGGCGCTGCACATCCACATCTCTGTTTGCCGGCACCAAAAGGATTTTTAATTTTAGGTGTGTAATGACTCCTGACCAGGTGATCTTTTAAATTCCTGCTACGTCTAGCAGTCATCAAAGGAGAGGATGAAATTTCTTTTTGTAATACCGGATCGGTCATTAATACTGGCCAGTGTTTAGTAAGAATCTGTTGAATGGAGTGCCAGCGACAGTTAAAAGTTGAGATAAATCTGGTCTTGAGATTAGTTTCTTTCTCTTTCCTAGTTGTGACAAGGAGTTTCTCTCTAGGGGTGCTCTTTGCTCTACAATAGCCATGCCCAATCATTCTCTTACTATAGCCCCTATCTAGTAATCTCTCCTTCAGATCCTGAGCCTGTGATTCAAACCTGTCTATGGTAGAGCAAGTGCGCTTTATCCTTAAATATTGACCAATGGGAATAGCTTTCTTGGTTGCATGTGTATGTGAAGATGCCGCATGCAATACAGAGTTTACCGACGTCTCTTTCCGAAAGATGTCAGTTTGAATTGTTCCATCTAGATCTCTATCGAGATTAAGATGTCCAAGAAATCTATCACTCTCTTTCAATTCTGTGGGTAAGCCTAATCTTGTATGGATTCTGATTCAGTCCACCAATGAATTTTTCAAAATCAATCTTAGATCCATTCCAAAAAATTAACAGGTCGTCTATATACCGGAGCCAGCACTGCACATGGATTTTTTTGAAGAGGATGCCCATGTTTATACATGTGATGTCCTCTTTCGAAATTTCCTAGGGATTGTGCCACTATGCACCGTATATTTATGGAAAAATTGTCAGTGTTGATTGAAAAATAGATGTTTTTATGAATGATTGTTTATGGCACATCTACTTCTTAGGAATGTTTTGTTCCCTTAAATCCTTGTATTCTGTTTTTTGTTGTGCGGATGATGAGAATACTCAGGCATTCTTCGCACTATATACTCCTTTACAATGATGTTCTTTTGGGGTAGAAAAGTAAGGAATAACATTTCCTATGAATATTTATAGATGGCGTTTGCATAGTTACATACGATGCACAGGCTTATAGACATTTTCCCTTTCTTTGGGACATTAGGATATGGCATCTTTCATGGGATTTCTTAAAGATGGTGCCGATATATATATACGCAGGCGCACTTCTTTTAGTATGGGGCATACAAATATGATACCCTCCTTAGGACTTCTTGAAGATGGCGCCGGTATACGCATGCGCACTCGCTCGCCTTTTCCCTCTGCATCGCCGAAGGTCTCAGTTAATTTCCGGTCCGCGTCATATGACGTCTAAGAGGGATTTCCTCCAGCGCGCGCCGGAAATGAGTACCGGAGCCGATGCATCTGTGAATTTGGCGGTAGCGTTTTTGTATGCGAAAGATCTTACTGGCTGACCTGAGATCTCAAGGGGTATATAATGAGGTAAGGTGTGGGGGGAAAGAACACACTCCCCTTGAGAAAGCACGTAGGCGAAACGCGCGTCGGGGTGTTCCTGGACAGCGGTACGCAATAATGGGTAAGCACTGATCCATTTCTAACATCTTATAATTATTCTGTATACTGAATTCTCATCATCCGGGAACAATAATTGCATGATTACCTTAAAGGATGTCTTTTGGAATCGTATATGGGACTAGTTTCAACTATATATTGTGTCTTAAATACTTAAAGTGATATGGTTAGATTTGGTACCTCCGCTGTATCTGGAATATTGACTAATTCTCTTTGGAAATAACTCACATGGTATTATGTATAATCCTTTTAACATTTGTTTTCAATAAACTTTATTGATTTTATGATATTTGTGGTATAGTGGTCTGTGGGTACTAGTTACTCATCTTGTGATAATTTAATTAAAAATCACCTAGTCACAGCAGCCAAGCCCCTTGGTAACATCCCCGCATACACTGGGGATTCACAAATTTAATGTCTTCGGAATGGAAGTAAAAAAAAAAAGGCAGGGAGTTACAGTACAGAGGGAGCAGTAGGAAATTTATTCAAAGCATTTTAGAAAAGAGATTCATTTATTACGTTAAAGAGATAGACATTTATGATGAACTTCAAATTTTGTTTCAGACTACCCCTTTGACCCCTTCATGCCGTGGTCATTTTTCGTTTTTTCATCCCCTTCTTCCAAGAGTCATAACTTTTTTTATTTTTCTTTCCCCATAGCCATAGGGAGGCTTGTTTTTTGTGGGTCGAGTTGCATTTTTGAATGGCAGCATTGATTTTACCATATAGTGTACTGGAAAACGGGAAAACAAATTCCAAGTGCATTGAAATTGCAAAAAAAATGCAATTCCACAATTGCTTTTTGGGTATTTTATTTACCATGTTCACTAAATGGTAAAACTGACCAAGCAATATGATTCTCCAGGTTAGTATTAGTTTGCAAACATGTATAGTTTATTTTTTATTTAATTGGTGACAAAAAAATTCCGAAATTTGTTTGAAAAATGTTTTTGCATTTGTCACCATTTTCCAAGACCCCTAGCATTTCCATTTTGGGGGATTTTGAGCTGGGTGATGGTTTATTTTTGTGCCCCGAGCTGACATTTTTATTAATACTATTTTGTTGTAGATAGGATTTTTTGATCGCCTTTTATTGCAATGTTCAGGCAGGTATGTGGCTGCAGTGTCAGCAGGATCCCTTATCATATGGGTAATTAACCTTTTATTCAATTACAATTATATCTATATGTATAGTGTGCGGCAGAAACGTATTTGACACTTCACAGTAGGCTCCGCATCACAACGTCTCTGTTAGATTGCTCTCTACCATTATTTGGTATAGATTATTAAATGTAACAATCAGACATAGGAATGCTTGTTGATGCTGTTGTCCGTTGTGAGGTTATTGTATAAAATTGATTAGTGGTCCTTGTTCTGCCCATAATAATGTGCAGAAAGTTAATTATCATATTATTCAAGTTGTGGCCACTGGAGGTCATCAGTTGCCTACTTTTCATGTTTACCAACTTTTCCCTCAGAAGAGCAATGTCTTCTGGGTGAGTTCCGCCCTCCTTCTTGTGGAAGACAAGCTTCAGTAGCCATTTTTCCTCAGGTCTGAAGAGAGGCACACGTGCTTCTGTCTCACTTACTTTCCTACCCCTGTCCTAACAGATCTCGGTACGTTTATAAAGGGTTAAATGCATCTTATGTTTGTGTAGTATTTGAGCCTTATGCAGCTCCTATAGTCTGATATAGTTAGGCAGATTGTGCTCGGCAGCTTGCAGTTAGGTTAATGTTTACTCTGCATGTAGATAGAGGCATCTTTGTATAGAATAGGGCAGTGCTGTTAGAATTACTGTGCAATATAAAAAGGGTAATGGTGTGCACTCTGGTCAAAGGATGTGGAGGTGCTGGTAAATCAGACCGTGTGGTCAAGTCAATAGTAGAGGAAAAAAGTACCGCACACTCGAAGTTGATATGATGCAAAAAAGGTATAAGCCAAATTTATTAACACAAACAGGATATCAACAGTTGCCACTGTGTTAGTTCGTAGAGCGAAAACCCGACGTTTCGACCCTCCCGGGTCTTATTCATGGGGTTACTAGGAAGCAAATAGACGGTATAAGCAGCTGTTTGTGACATGATATAAAACGAAAAACAACAAACGAAAAAAGACAAAGATAAGATACCAAAGCATAACAAAAACATATTATGTACAATATATACAGAGCAACCAGAGATAATGATAGGGGTACTCTGAGGAGCAGCGAAAAAACGGTCTATGGTACATAGGCAATATCTGCAATAACCTGCTTACGGAAAGGATAACAACGTTTACCTGCACTCTTTTGTTACACATATATAGGGGTGTGTTATGACCCCAATGGCGAGGGTCTCAGAGGAACAAGTAAGTCTGCGAAGTACAAAAATCCAGCTCATAGGGCAGTGGTAACTGGGTTGACCATATATCTACTCCTAACGCCAACACTAGAAGTAGCCGGGGAACATGCCTACGTTGGTCGCTAGATGTCTCGCGCCAGCCGGAGGACTAACTACCCTAGAAGAGGAAAACAAAGACCTCTCTTGCCTCCAGATAATAGACCCCAAAAGTTGGATACAAGCCCCCCACAAATAATAACGGTGAGGTAAGAGGAAATGACAAACACAGAGATGAACTAGGTTTAGCAAAGAGTGGCCCACTTACTAATAGCAGAATGTAGTAAGATAACTTATATGGTCAACGAAAACCCTATCAAAATTCCACACTGGAAATTCAAGAACCCCCGAACCGTCTAACGGCCCGGGGGGAGAACTCCAGCCTCCCTAGAGCTTCCAGAAAGGTTAGGATACAGATTATGTACAAGCTGGACAAAAATGCAAACAAAAACAAATAGCAAAAAGCAAGAAAGCAGACTTAGCTTAATCTAGCAGGAACCAGGATCAGTAAACAAGAGCACAACAGATTAGCTCTGATTACAACGTGACCAGGCATTGAACTGAAGGTCCAGGGAGCTTATATAGCAACACCCCTGAACTAACGGCCCAGGTGAGCATACAAGGGATGACTGACATACCCAGAGTCAAATCACTAGTAACCACTAGAGGGAGCCAAAAAGCAAATTCACAACAGGGGTGGCAGTGTTGGCAGCCGAGACACAGGTCCTCTAAGGTATAGCCTGTCATTATAGCAAAGAGTAAACATTTATGTAGTGCATAGGCAGTAAGACAGCATAGTTCCAATGTGAAAAAAGGAAGGAGGGGTTTATGTATATAGGACACGTTTGGTCATGAAGATTAGGAGTCAGTCCCAATGAAATATATTATAATAGGGTAACTGAGGGGCAGTATATGTGGGGATTAATAAGGCGAGATGTTGTGGATACCTTGTAGATTCAGTAGTAGTTCCAATAGAATTGGTTAAGGGGTCCTGTTTTGGGTTAACTGCAGCCAAGTGAGGAGTCCTGCAGGAAAAGTGAATTAGATAAAAAAATATATATATACATGCACTGTGGAGGCTGGACGTTCAGGTGCATGTATTGAGGGTACCTTAGTGAGGGTCCACTGGCAAGTATAGAAAGGTCCTGTATAGGGTGACCGGCAGTTTCAAGGATTGTCCTATGAACAAGGTATGGTGGATCAATACTAAGGGAAGGTATGAAGGGGGGGTGGCGAGTAAGGGAGTGGTGGGTCCGTGTACCTGCTCTCTAGCACGTCCGGGGATTAGCGGCGCATCCCGCGCCCAGCTGTATGGTCCTGGGTGGTAGGTAGGGGTATGTCCGCATGTTTTGTCTAAATACCGCCGTACCGGAAGTACGCGGTCCCGGACCGGAAGTGACATAGTCACTTGGTCTGTGCGTGCGCACTAGGTGCTAATAGTAAGTAAGGGCAAGAGGATGCCAGTAGATGGGAGTAATATCAATGTGTGCGGCCGCAAGGAAATGATTGTATAGAAGCTGAATGGGACCCACTTCTCAGTGTAAGACGGGGGCAGAGCCACAAGACAATGGAGGGATGTGTATGTGCACTTAGGTTGAATGGCACGTATCTGTTTATGGACACTGTTGTGTAGAGGAATAATGACATGATTGTGAAAAAAACGACAAAAAAAGTTGTAAAGAATAAAGATTTTTTATAAAGGAAAAAATAATGGACAAAATTAATAATAATAAAAAATGAAAATGAAAAATAAATAAAAAATAATGAAAAAATCAAAAAATGAAAAATAAACTGGGGCAAAAATAAAGGGTACTGACTATTTGGAACTCACCTATTGAGCAGGGGGTTCAACGTGTCTGGAAGGCAAAAAGGTAAAAGTTAGTGTATTATTGCAGCAGCCAGTCTATTTCCCTGTTGAGACCCCTGGGGGATAGGGTCTCAAGTTTATGAATCCAGAACGTCTCCCTTAGTTTCAATTGCTTAATGTGGTCGCCACCTCTTCTGGGTCTAGGAACTTGTTCGATTATCTGGTACTTGAGTTGTGCCACCGTGTGTTTGTGCTTTGCAAAATGATCAGGAAGGGGTAGCCAGGTTTTATTGCAGCGGATGGTGGATTTGTGGCTCGCAATTCGGTCTTTTATGTGCTGTGTAGTTTCGCCTACATATAACAGGCCACAAGGGCACTTGATGACGTAGATGACAAAATTGGAATTGCATGTGTAGAAGCCACGGATAGGATATGATTTACCTGTTCTGGGGTGTGTCACGTTGTCAGATTTAATGATATTTGAACAAGAGGCGCAACTGAGACAAGGAAATGTTCCGTGGCGCTGTGGGGCCAGTGTGTTCTGATCAGTGATGGGGCGTGGGCTACCGATGTCAGCCCGGACAAGTCTATCCCTGAGATTGGGAGCCCTCCTGTTGCACATGAGGGGTGGCGTAGAAAAGCTAGCTATATTGGGGTAGGCTCTTGCCAAAAGGGACCAATGTTTTTTGATAACCATCTCCACTTTGGGCATAAAGGGGTGGAAGGTATGTACAAACGGGACCCGATTCACATTGGTCTGTCCCTGAGGTGGCGAGACTGGCTGGAGAGCACGTGCCCTCTCCTGGTTGAGTAGGCGTTGAGGGTAATGCCTATCCCTGAATTTGTTAGACATTCCATCTAGGCGCGTATGGAGTAGGTCAGGGTCCGATACGATCCTTGCTACCCTTGTGAATTGGGATCGGGGGAGGCTGTTACGTGTGGTCCTTGGGTGGCAACTGGAATAGTGGAGAAGACTATTGCAGTCAGTTGGTTTGGAGTAAAGGTCTGTTGAAAGCCGACCCTGTGCGTCTTTGTGTATAAGGGTGTCTAGAAAGGGAATCTGGTTGGGATCATACTGAATGGTGAATTGCAATTCCGGATAGATGGAATTCAAGGTTTGGTGAAATGCCTGAAGTATGTCAGGTGGTCCAGTCCAGATAAGGAAAATGTCATCTATATAACGAAGATAACAGCCTACATATTGGTTGTATCGGTCATCTGTATATATGAAATCCTCCTCAAAGGCATTCATATAAGCATTGGCGTAAGCCGGCGCAACGTTAGAGCCCATTGCAGTGCCACGGCACTGTACATAGTAAGTGTCTTCATACAAAAAGTAATTCTCGTATAGGACCAGTCTCAACAAGTCTAGGCAGAGGTGTACAAAGGCAGGGGATTTACCCGAGCCCTCTAGTAGTCGTTTGGTCGCTGTAATGCCTTTTACATGGGTAATGGATGTATACAGACTATTGACGTCCATGGTGACTAAGAGGCTGTCTGGAGGAACATCCACCTGTCGTCGTATTACGTTTAAAAAGTGTCCCGTATCTAATATAAAGGATTTGGTAGTTCTGATTAGTGGCGTCAGAATTTTTTCTAGGTAAATAGATAAGGGTGAAAGAATAGACTCGGTGGATGCCACTATGGGGCGACCGGGGGGATTGTTCAGTGATTTGTGAATTTTTGGAAGGATATAGAAGACTGGGGTGATGGGGTGTGGATTAGTAAGGAATTTAGCTGTCTGTTGATCAATTGTGCCATTGTTGATGTGAATATCAATAGTGGACTGGATTTTTTTGCGGATCTCAAAGATGGGGTCTCTAGGAATAATACTATATGTACTAGTGTCTGACAGTTGACGTAGTATTTCAGAAGAATATAATGAGCGATCCATTATAACTAAAGCCCCACCCTTATCCGCTGGTTTGACAACAATAGTCTTGTTGTCTTGTAATGACAAAAGTGCCTGTCTCTCTGATGGTGTCAGATTGGAGCGTGTGGGGAAGAGACCTAGACGGTGTTGGTGGGATAGATCTTTTACATCCTTATCCACAAAAGAAATAAACGTTTCTACAGGATGGAACGTCTGGGGTGGGTTAAAAGAACTAGGGTTCCTTAGTCCCAATGTTGAAAGGGGGATCTCCGCAACAGAGACGTCCCCGTTAGGGGACACTCTGTTCTCGGAGCCTCCCGCCAGAGTCCCAAAGTGAGTTTTAAGTCTCACGAGACGATAGAATCTTTGCAAGTCCCTTTCCAGCTGGAAGCTGTCCCAGATGGGGGTAGGGCAGAACGATAGTCCTTTCTGTAACAGGTCGAGTTCAGCAGGGGAGAGCGTATAACCTGAAATGTTGATAACTAGGTTAGTTGTCCTACCTGTGACCGGGTTGTCATTTTTTCTCGATCTTCTTGTCGGTCTGTACGCTGATGTCCTCCCCTGCGGCCTTTGGATAAAAAACGGGGTCTGTGGGAACCCGTGGATGAGTCGCTTTCCGTACTGAAGGAACCTGTCTTGCGTTGATATGGACGGCGCCACGGGTTGTTGCCTGCGGAGTCGCTCCATTTATATACCCTATTGTGTGAATAATCGTCGTTGTCTCGTTGAAACTTTTGCCGTTTCTTCTCCTCCAGGAACTTTTGGTGGTCAGCTAGCACTTTGTCCGTCTTGTCCTTTAAATTGGTCCAGTCCGTAGATGTTAATGTAGAAGATAGTTGTGTTTCAATCGCTCTGATGCTGTCCTTTGTTTCTGTGATGGCCTTCTGTAGGAATTCAATAGTCAAGACTATTATGTCCAATGAGCACTTATTTAGTATTCTTTTATATTTATCACAATAGTCTGGATCTTCAGAAAAAAGTGTTGGGCGCAGGTTGCACCTGAGGCCTCTCGGGATTTTGCCCTGTTTATGATATTCTGCCAAAGTAATGCAGTGTAGGTCATATGAGACCAATTTTCGGCGCTCCTTCTCGTAATCCCTCGTCTTTAGCTCATGAGGAGGGGTTTTCAAGAATTCACTGGAATTAGAAACTTGCGATAGGATATTGGAACTGGTTGCGGCGTCGTATGCGAAGATGTCTGACGTCATCTGGTAGACTGGTGCTACACCAAGCAAAAAAATCACTATAAAAAGGGTAATGGTGTGCACTCTGGTCAAAGGATGTGGAGGTGCTGGTAAATCAGACCGTGTGGTCAAGTCAATAGTAGAGGAAAAAAGTACCGCACACTCGAAGTTGATATGATGCAAAAAAGGTATAAGCCAAATTTATTAACACAAACAGGATATCAACAGTTGCCACTGTGTTAGTTCGTAGAGCGAAAACCCAACGTTTCGACCCTCCCGGGTCTTATTCATGGGGTTACTAGGAAGCAAATAGACGGTATAAGCAGCTGTTTGTGACATGATATAAAACGAAAAACAACAAACGAAAAAAGACAAAGATAAGATACCAAAGCATAACAAAAACATATTATGTACAATATATACAGAGCAACCAGAGATAATGATAGGGGTACTCTGAGGAGCAGCGAAAAAACGGTCTATGGTACATAGGCAATATCTGCAATAACCTGCTTACGGAAAGGATAACAACGTTTACCTGCACTCTTTTGTTACACATATATAGGGGTGGCAGTATTGGCAGCCGAGACACAGGTCCTCTAAGGTATAGCCTGTCATTATAGCAAAGAGTAAACATTTATGTAGTGCATAGGCAGTAAGACAGCATAGTTCCAATGTGAAAAAAGGAAGGAGGGGTTTATGTATATAGGACACGTTTGGTCATGAAGATTAGGAGTCAGTCCCAATGAAATATATTATAATAGGGTAACTGAGGGGCAGTATATGTGGGGATTAATAAGGCGAGATGTTGTGGATACCTTGTAGATTCAGTAGTAGTTCCAATAGAATTGGTTAAGGGGTCCTGTTTTGGGTTAACTGCAGCCAAGTGAGGAGTCCTGCAGGAAAAGTGAATTAGATAAAAAAATATATATATATACATGCACTGTGGAGGCTGGACGTTCAGGTGCATGTATTGAGGGTACCTTAGTGAGGGTCCACTGGCAAGTATAGAAAGGTCCTGTATAGGGTGACCGGCAGTTTCAAGGATTGTCCTATGAACAAGGTATGGTGGATCAATACTAAGGGAAGGTATGAAGGGGGGGTGGCGAGTAAGGGAGTGGTGGGTCCGTGTACCTGCTCTCTAGCACGTCCGGGGATTAGCGGCGCATCCCGCGCCCAGCTGTATGGTCCTGGGTGGTAGGTAGGGGTATGTCCGCATGTTTTGTCTAAATACCGCCGTACCGGAAGTACGCGGTCCCGGACCGGAAGTGACATAGTCACTTGGTCTGTGCGTGCGCACTAGGTGCTAATAGTAAGTAAGGGCAAGAGGATGCCAGTAGATGGGAGTAATATCAATGTGTGCGGCCGCAAGGAAATGATTGTATAGAAGCTGAATGGGACCCACTTCTCAGTGTAAGACGGGGGCAGAGCCACAAGACAATGGAGGGATGTGTATGTGCACTTAGGTTGAATGGCACGTATCTGTTTATGGACACTGTTGTGTAGAGGAATAATGACATGATTGTGAAAAAAACGACAAAAAAAGTTGTAAAGAATAAAGATTTTTTATAAAGGAAAAAATAATGGACAAAATTAATAATAATAAAAAATGAAAATGAAAAATAAATAAAAAATAATGAAAAAATCAAAAAATGAAAAATAAACTGGGGCAAAAATAAAGGGTACTGACTATTTGGAACTCACCTATTGAGCAGGGGGTTCAACGTGTCTGGAAGGCAAAAAGGTAAAAGTTAGTGTATTATTGCAGCAGCCAGTCTATTTCCCTGTTGAGACCCCTGGGGGATAGGGTCTCAAGTTTATGAATCCAGAACGTCTCCCTTAGTTTCAATTGCTTAATGTGGTCGCCACCTCTTCTGGGTCTAGGAACTTGTTCGATTATCTGGTACTTGAGTTGTGCCACCGTGTGTTTGTGCTTTGCAAAATGATCAGGAAGGGGTAGCCAGGTTTTATTGCAGCGGATGGTGGATTTGTGGCTCGCAATTCGGTCTTTTATGTGCTGTGTAGTTTCGCCTACATATAACAGGCCACAAGGGCACTTGATGACGTAGATGACAAAATTGGAATTGCATGTGTAGAAGCCACGGATAGGATATGATTTACCTGTTCTGGGGTGTGTCACGTTGTCAGATTTAATGATATTTGAACAAGAGGCGCAACTGAGACAAGGAAATGTTCCGTGGCGCTGTGGGGCCAGTGTGTTCTGATCAGTGATGGGGCGTGGGCTACCGATGTCAGCCCGGACAAGTCTATCCCTGAGATTGGGAGCCCTCCTGTTGCACATGAGGGGTGGCGTAGAAAAGCTAGCTATATTGGGGTAGGCTCTTGCCAAAAGGGACCAATGTTTTTTGATAACCATCTCCACTTTGGGCATAAAGGGGTGGAAGGTATGTACAAACGGGACCCGATTCACATTGGTCTGTCCCTGAGGTGGCGAGACTGGCTGGAGAGCACGTGCCCTCTCCTGGTTGAGTAGGCGTTGAGGGTAATGCCTATCCCTGAATTTGTTAGACATTCCATCTAGGCGCGTATGGAGTAGGTCAGGGTCCGATACGATCCTTGCTACCCTTGTGAATTGGGATCGGGGGAGGCTGTTACGTGTGGTCCTTGGGTGGCAACTGGAATAGTGGAGAAGACTATTGCAGTCAGTTGGTTTGGAGTAAAGGTCTGTTG
The DNA here is from genome assembly GCF_051348905.1 of Ranitomeya variabilis. Classification (NCBI taxonomy): domain Eukaryota; kingdom Metazoa; phylum Chordata; class Amphibia; order Anura; family Dendrobatidae; genus Ranitomeya; species Ranitomeya variabilis. The sequence goes on from NC_135234.1 coordinate 659,187,871, forward strand.
AAAGCCGACCCTGTGCGTCTTTGTGTATAAGGGTGTCTAGAAAGGGAATCTGGTTGGGATCATACTGAATGGTGAATTGCAATTCCGGATAGATGGAATTCAAGGTTTGGTGAAATGCCTGAAGTATGTCAGGTGGTCCAGTCCAGATAAGGAAAATGTCATCTATATAACGAAGATAACAGCCTACATATTGGTTGTATCGGTCATCTGTATATATGAAATCCTCCTCAAAGGCATTCATATAAGCATTGGCGTAAGCCGGCGCAACGTTAGAGCCCATTGCAGTGCCACGGCACTGTACATAGTAAGTGTCTTCATACAAAAAGTAATTCTCGTATAGGACCAGTCTCAACAAGTCTAGGCAGAGGTGTACAAAGGCAGGGGATTTACCCGAGCCCTCTAGTAGTCGTTTGGTCGCTGTAATGCCTTTTACATGGGTAATGGATGTATACAGACTATTGACGTCCATGGTGACTAAGAGGCTGTCTGGAGGAACATCCACCTGTCGTCGTATTACGTTTAAAAAGTGTCCCGTATCTAATATAAAGGATTTGGTAGTTCTGATTAGTGGCGTCAGAATTTTTTCTAGGTAAATAGATAAGGGTGAAAGAATAGACTCGGTGGATGCCACTATGGGGCGACCGGGGGGATTGTTCAGTGATTTGTGAATTTTTGGAAGGATATAGAAGACTGGGGTGATGGGGTGTGGATTAGTAAGGAATTTAGCTGTCTGTTGATCAATTGTGCCATTGTTGATGTGAATATCAATAGTGGACTGGATTTTTTTGCGGATCTCAAAGATGGGGTCTCTAGGAATAATACTATATGTACTAGTGTCTGACAGTTGACGTAGTATTTCAGAAGAATATAATGAGCGATCCATTATAACTAAAGCCCCACCCTTATCCGCTGGTTTGACAACAATAGTCTTGTTGTCTTGTAATGACAAAAGTGCCTGTCTCTCTGATGGTGTCAGATTGGAGCGTGTGGGGAAGAGACCTAGACGGTGTTGGTGGGATAGATCTTTTACATCCTTATCCACAAAAGAAATAAACGTTTCTACAGGATGGAACGTCTGGGGTGGGTTAAAAGAACTAGGGTTCCTTAGTCCCAATGTTGAAAGGGGGATCTCCGCAACAGAGACGTCCCCGTTAGGGGACACTCTGTTCTCGGAGCCTCCCGCCAGAGTCCCAAAGTGAGTTTTAAGTCTCACGAGACGATAGAATCTTTGCAAGTCCCTTTCCAGCTGGAAGCTGTCCCAGATGGGGGTAGGGCAGAACGATAGTCCTTTCTGTAACAGGTCGAGTTCAGCAGGGGAGAGCGTATAACCTGAAATGTTGATAACTAGGTTAGTTGTCCTACCTGTGACCGGGTTGTCATTTTTTCTCGATCTTCTTGTCGGTCTGTACGCTGATGTCCTCCCCTGCGGCCTTTGGATAAAAAACGGGGTCTGTGGGAACCCGTGGATGAGTCGCTTTCCGTACTGAAGGAACCTGTCTTGCGTTGATATGGACGGCGCCACGGGTTGTTGCCTGCGGAGTCGCTCCATTTATATACCCTATTGTGTGAATAATCGTCGTTGTCTCGTTGAAACTTTTGCCGTTTCTTCTCCTCCAGGAACTTTTGGTGGTCAGCTAGCACTTTGTCCGTCTTGTCCTTTAAATTGGTCCAGTCCGTAGATGTTAATGTAGAAGATAGTTGTGTTTCAATCGCTCTGATGCTGTCCTTTGTTTCTGTGATGGCCTTCTGTAGGAATTCAATAGTCAAGACTATTATGTCCAATGAGCACTTATTTAGTATTCTTTTATATTTATCACAATAGTCTGGATCTTCAGAAAAAAGTGTTGGGCGCAGGTTGCACCTGAGGCCTCTCGGGATTTTGCCCTGTTTATGATATTCTGCCAAAGTAATGCAGTGTAGGTCATATGAGACCAATTTTCGGCGCTCCTTCTCGTAATCCCTCGTCTTTAGCTCATGAGGAGGGGTTTTCAAGAATTCACTGGAATTAGAAACTTGCGATAGGATATTGGAACTGGTTGCGGCGTCGTATGCGAAGATGTCTGACGTCATCTGGTAGACTGGTGCTACACCAAGCAAAAAAATCACTATAAAAAGGGTAATGGTGTGCACTCTGGTCAAAGGATGTGGAGGTGCTGGTAAATCAGACCGTGTGGTCAAGTCAATAGTAGAGGAAAAAAGTACCGCACACTCGAAGTTGATATGATGCAAAAAAGGTATAAGCCAAATTTATTAACACAAACAGGATATCAACAGTTGCCACTGTGTTAGTTCGTAGAGCGAAAACCCAACGTTTCGACCCTCCCGGGTCTTATTCATGGGGTTACTAGGAAGCAAATAGACGGTATAAGCAGCTGTTTGTGACATGATATAAAACGAAAAACAACAAACGAAAAAAGACAAAGATAAGATACCAAAGCATAACAAAAACATATTATGTACAATATATACAGAGCAACCAGAGATAATGATAGGGGTACTCTGAGGAGCAGCGAAAAAACGGTCTATGGTACATAGGCAATATCTGCAATAACCTGCTTACGGAAAGGATAACAACGTTTACCTGCACTCTTTTGTTACACATATATAGGGGTGGCAGTGTTGGCAGCCGAGACACAGGTCCTCTAAGGTATAGCCTGTCATTATAGCAAAGAGTAAACATTTATGTAGTGCATAGGCAGTAAGACAGCATAGTTCCAATGTGAAAAAAGGAAGGAGGGGTTTATGTATATAGGACACGTTTGGTCATGAAGATTAGGAGTCAGTCCCAATGAAATATATTATAATAGGGTAACTGAGGGGCAGTATATGTGGGGATTAATAAGGCGAGATGTTGTGGATACCTTGTAGATTCAGTAGTAGTTCCAATAGAATTGGTTAAGGGGTCCTGTTTTGGGTTAACTGCAGCCAAGTGAGGAGTCCTGCAGGAAAAGTGAATTAGATAAAAAAAAATATATATACATGCACTGTGGAGGCTGGACGTTCAGGTGCATGTATTGAGGGTACCTTAGTGAGGGTCCACTGGCAAGTATAGAAAGGTCCTGTATAGGGTGACCGGCAGTTTCAAGGATTGTCCTATGAACAAGGTATGGTGGATCAATACTAAGGGAAGGTATGAAGGGGGGGTGGCGAGTAAGGGAGTGGTGGGTCCGTGTACCTGCTCTCTAGCACGTCCGGGGATTAGCGGCGCATCCCGCGCCCAGCTGTATGGTCCTGGGTGGTAGGTAGGGGTATGTCCGCATGTTTTGTCTAAATACCGCCGTACCGGAAGTACGCGGTCCCGGACCGGAAGTGACATAGTCACTTGGTCTGTGCGTGCGCACTAGGTGCTAATAGTAAGTAAGGGCAAGAGGATGCCAGTAGATGGGAGTAATATCAATGTGTGCGGCCGCAAGGAAATGATTGTATAGAAGCTGAATGGGACCCACTTCTCAGTGTAAGACGGGGGCAGAGCCACAAGACAATGGAGGGATGTGTATGTGCACTTAGGTTGAATGGCACGTATCTGTTTATGGACACTGTTGTGTAGAGGAATAATGACATGATTGTGAAAAAAACGACAAAAAAAGTTGTAAAGAATAAAGATTTTTTATAAAGGAAAAAATAATGGACAAAATTAATAATAATAAAAAATGAAAATGAAAAATAAATAAAAAATAATGAAAAAATCAAAAAATGAAAAATAAACTGGGGCAAAAATAAAGGGTACTGACTATTTGGAACTCACCTATTGAGCAGGGGGTTCAACGTGTCTGGAAGGCAAAAAGGTAAAAGTTAGTGTATTATTGCAGCAGCCAGTCTATTTCCCTGTTGAGACCCCTGGGGGATAGGGTCTCAAGTTTATGAATCCAGAACGTCTCCCTTAGTTTCAATTGCTTAATGTGGTCGCCACCTCTTCTGGGTCTAGGAACTTGTTCGATTATCTGGTACTTGAGTTGTGCCACCGTGTGTTTGTGCTTTGCAAAATGATCAGGAAGGGGTAGCCAGGTTTTATTGCAGCGGATGGTGGATTTGTGGCTCGCAATTCGGTCTTTTATGTGCTGTGTAGTTTCGCCTACATATAACAGGCCACAAGGGCACTTGATGACGTAGATGACAAAATTGGAATTGCATGTGTAGAAGCCACGGATAGGATATGATTTACCTGTTCTGGGGTGTGTCACGTTGTCAGATTTAATGATATTTGAACAAGAGGCGCAACTGAGACAAGGAAATGTTCCGTGGCGCTGTGGGGCCAGTGTGTTCTGATCAGTGATGGGGCGTGGGCTACCGATGTCAGCCCGGACAAGTCTATCCCTGAGATTGGGAGCCCTCCTGTTGCACATGAGGGGTGGCGTAGAAAAGCTAGCTATATTGGGGTAGGCTCTTGCCAAAAGGGACCAATGTTTTTTGATAACCATCTCCACTTTGGGCATAAAGGGGTGGAAGGTATGTACAAACGGGACCCGATTCACATTGGTCTGTCCCTGAGGTGGCGAGACTGGCTGGAGAGCACGTGCCCTCTCCTGGTTGAGTAGGCGTTGAGGGTAATGCCTATCCCTGAATTTGTTAGACATTCCATCTAGGCGCGTATGGAGTAGGTCAGGGTCCGATACGATCCTTGCTACCCTTGTGAATTGGGATCGGGGGAGGCTGTTACGTGTGGTCCTTGGGTGGCAACTGGAATAGTGGAGAAGACTATTGCAGTCAGTTGGTTTGGAGTAAAGGTCTGTTGAAAGCCGACCCTGTGCGTCTTTGTGTATAAGGGTGTCTAGAAAGGGAATCTGGTTGGGATCATACTGAATGGTGAATTGCAATTCCGGATAGATGGAATTCAAGGTTTGGTGAAATGCCTGAAGTATGTCAGGTGGTCCAGTCCAGATAAGGAAAATGTCATCTATATAACGAAGATAACAGCCTACATATTGGTTGTATCGGTCATCTGTATATATGAAATCCTCCTCAAAGGCATTCATATAAGCATTGGCGTAAGCCGGCGCAACGTTAGAGCCCATTGCAGTGCCACGGCACTGTACATAGTAAGTGTCTTCATACAAAAAGTAATTCTCGTATAGGACCAGTCTCAACAAGTCTAGGCAGAGGTGTACAAAGGCAGGGGATTTACCCGAGCCCTCTAGTAGTCGTTTGGTCGCTGTAATGCCTTTTACATGGGTAATGGATGTATACAGACTATTGACGTCCATGGTGACTAAGAGGCTGTCTGGAGGAACATCCACCTGTCGTCGTATTACGTTTAAAAAGTGTCCCGTATCTAATATAAAGGATTTGGTAGTTCTGATTAGTGGCGTCAGAATTTTTTCTAGGTAAATAGATAAGGGTGAAAGAATAGACTCGGTGGATGCCACTATGGGGCGACCGGGGGGATTGTTCAGTGATTTGTGAATTTTTGGAAGGATATAGAAGACTGGGGTGATGGGGTGTGGATTAGTAAGGAATTTAGCTGTCTGTTGATCAATTGTGCCATTGTTGATGTGAATATCAATAGTGGACTGGATTTTTTTGCGGATCTCAAAGATGGGGTCTCTAGGAATAATACTATATGTACTAGTGTCTGACAGTTGACGTAGTATTTCAGAAGAATATAATGAGCGATCCATTATAACTAAAGCCCCACCCTTATCCGCTGGTTTGACAACAATAGTCTTGTTGTCTTGTAATGACAAAAGTGCCTGTCTCTCTGATGGTGTCAGATTGGAGCGTGTGGGGAAGAGACCTAGACGGTGTTGGTGGGATAGATCTTTTACATCCTTATCCACAAAAGAAATAAACGTTTCTACAGGATGGAACGTCTGGGGTGGGTTAAAAGAACTAGGGTTCCTTAGTCCCAATGTTGAAAGGGGGATCTCCGCAACAGAGACGTCCCCGTTAGGGGACACTCTGTTCTCGGAGCCTCCCGCCAGAGTCCCAAAGTGAGTTTTAAGTCTCACGAGACGATAGAATCTTTGCAAGTCCCTTTCCAGCTGGAAGCTGTCCCAGATGGGGGTAGGGCAGAACGATAGTCCTTTCTGTAACAGGTCGAGTTCAGCAGGGGAGAGCGTATAACCTGAAATGTTGATAACTAGGTTAGTTGTCCTACCTGTGACCGGGTTGTCATTTTTTCTCGATCTTCTTGTCGGTCTGTACGCTGATGTCCTCCCCTGCGGCCTTTGGATAAAAAACGGGGTCTGTGGGAACCCGTGGATGAGTCGCTTTCCGTACTGAAGGAACCTGTCTTGCGTTGATATGGACGGCGCCACGGGTTGTTGCCTGCGGAGTCGCTCCATTTATATACCCTATTGTGTGAATAATCGTCGTTGTCTCGTTGAAACTTTTGCCGTTTCTTCTCCTCCAGGAACTTTTGGTGGTCAGCTAGCACTTTGTCCGTCTTGTCCTTTAAATTGGTCCAGTCCGTAGATGTTAATGTAGAAGATAGTTGTGTTTCAATCGCTCTGATGCTGTCCTTTGTTTCTGTGATGGCCTTCTGTAGGAATTCAATAGTCAAGACTATTATGTCCAATGAGCACTTATTTAGTATTCTTTTATATTTATCACAATAGTCTGGATCTTCAGAAAAAAGTGTTGGGCGCAGGTTGCACCTGAGGCCTCTCGGGATTTTGCCCTGTTTATGATATTCTGCCAAAGTAATGCAGTGTAGGTCATATGAGACCAATTTTCGGCGCTCCTTCTCGTAATCCCTCGTCTTTAGCTCATGAGGAGGGGTTTTCAAGAATTCACTGGAATTAGAAACTTGCGATAGGATATTGGAACTGGTTGCGGCGTCGTATGCGAAGATGTCTGACGTCATCTGGTAGACTGGTGCTACACCAAGCAAAAAAATCACTATAAAAAGGGTAATGGTGTGCACTCTGGTCAAAGGATGTGGAGGTGCTGGTAAATCAGACCGTGTGGTCAAGTCAATAGTAGAGGAAAAAAGTACCGCACACTCGAAGTTGATATGATGCAAAAAAGGTATAAGCCAAATTTATTAACACAAACAGGATATCAACAGTTGCCACTGTGTTAGTTCGTAGAGCGAAAACCCAACGTTTCGACCCTCCCGGGTCTTATTCATGGGGTTACTAGGAAGCAAATAGACGGTATAAGCAGCTGTTTGTGACATGATATAAAACGAAAAACAACAAACGAAAAAAGACAAAGATAAGATACCAAAGCATAACAAAAACATATTATGTACAATATATACAGAGCAACCAGAGATAATGATAGGGGTACTCTGAGGAGCAGCGAAAAAACGGTCTATGGTACATAGGCAATATCTGCAATAACCTGCTTACGGAAAGGATAACAACGTTTACCTGCACTCTTTTGTTACACATATATAGGGGTGGCAGTGTTGGCAGCCGAGACACAGGTCCTCTAAGGTATAGCCTGTCATTATAGCAAAGAGTAAACATTTATGTAGTGCATAGGCAGTAAGACAGCATAGTTCCAATGTGAAAAAAGGAAGGAGGGGTTTATGTATATAGGACACGTTTGGTCATGAAGATTAGGAGTCAGTCCCAATGAAATATATTATAATAGGGTAACTGAGGGGCAGTATATGTGGGGATTAATAAGGCGAGATGTTGTGGATACCTTGTAGATTCAGTAGTAGTTCCAATAGAATTGGTTAAGGGGTCCTGTTTTGGGTTAACTGCAGCCAAGTGAGGAGTCCTGTAGGAAAAGTGAATTAGATAAAAAAATATATATATACATGCACTGTGGAGGCTGGACATTCAGGTGCATGTATTGAGGATACCTTAGTGAGGGTCCACTGGCAAGTATAGAAAGGTCCTGTATAGGGTGACCGGCAGTTTCAAGGATTGTCCTATGAACAAGGTATGGTGGATCAATACTAAGGGAAGGTATGAAGGGGGGGTGGCGAGTAAGGGAGTGGTGGGTCCGTGTACCTGCTCTCTAGCACGTCCGGGGATTAGCGGCGCATCCCACGCCCAGCTGTATGGTCCTGGGTGGTAGGTAGGGGTATGTCCGCATGTTTTGTCTAAATACCGCCGTACCGGAAGTACGCGGTCCCGGACCGGAAGTGACATAGTCACTTGGTCTGTGCGTGCGCACTAGGTGCTAATAGTAAGTAAGGGCAAGAGGATGCCAGTAGATGGGAGTAATATCAATGTGTGCGGCCGCAAGGAAATGATTGTATAGAAGCTGAATGGGACCCACTTCTCAGTGTAAGACGGGGGCAGAGCCACAAGACAATGGAGGGATGTGTATGTGCACTTAGGTTGAATGGCACGTATCTGTTTATGGACACTGTTGTGTAGAGGAATAATGACATGATTGTGAAAAAAACGACAAAAAAAGTTGTAAAGAATAAAGATTTTTTATAAAGGAAAAAATAATGGACAAAATTAATACTAATAAAAAATGAAAATGAAAAATAAATAAAAAATAAAAAATAATGAAAAAATCAAAAAATGAAAAATAAACTGGGGCAAAAATAAAGGGTACTGACTATTTGGAACTCACCTATTGAGCAGGGGGTTCAACGTGTCTGGAAGGCAAAAAGGTAAAAGTTAGTGTATTATTGCAGCAGCCAGTCTATTTCCCTGTTGAGACCCCTGGGGGATAGGGTCTCAAGTTTATGAATCCAGAACGTCTCCCTTAGTTTCAATTGCTTAATGTGGTCGCCACCTCTTCTGGGTCTAGGAACTTGTTCGATTATCTGGTACTTGAGTTGTGCCACCGTGTGTTTGTGCTTTGCAAAATGATCAGGAAGGGGTAGCCAGGTTTTATTGCAGCGGATGGTGGATTTGTGGCTCGCAATTCGGTCTTTTATGTGCTGTGTAGTTTCGCCTACATATAACAGGCCACAAGGGCACTTGATGACGTAGATGACAAAATTGGAATTGCATGTGTAGAAGCCACGGATAGGATATGATTTACCTGTTCTGGGGTGTGTCACGTTGTCAGATTTAATGATATTTGAACAAGAGGCGCAACTGAGACAAGGAAATGTTCCGTGGCGCTGTGGGGCCAGTGTGTTCTGATCAGTGATGGGGCGTGGGCTACCGATGTCAGCCCGTACAAGTCTATCCCTGAGATTGGGAGCCCTCCTGTTGCACATGAGGGGTGGCGTAGAAAAGCTAGCTATATTGGGGTAGGCTCTTGCCAAAAGGGACCAATGTTTTTTGATAACCATCTCCACTTTGGGCATAAAGGGGTGGAAGGTATGTACAAACGGGACCCGATTCACATTGGTCTGTCCCTGAGGTGGCGAGACTGGCTGGAGAGCACGTGCCCTCTCCTGGTTGAGTAGGCGTTGAGGGTAATGCCTATCCCTGAATTTGTTAGACATTCCATCTAGGCGCGTATGGAGTAGGTCAGGGTCCGATACGATCCTAGCTACCCTTGTGAATTGGGATCGGGGGAGGCTGTTACGTGTGGTCCTTGGGTGGCAACTGGAATAGTGGAGAAGACTATTGCAGTCAGTTGGTTTGGAGTAAAGGTCTGTTGAAAGCCGACCCTGTGCGTCTTTGTGTATAAGGGTGTCTAGAAAGGGAATCTGGTTGGGATCATACTGAATGGTGAATTGCAATTCCGGATAGATGGAATTCAAGGTTTGGTGAAATGCCTGAAGTATGTCAGGTGGTCCAGTCCAGATAAGGAAAATGTCATCTATATAACGAAGATAACAGCCTACATATTGGTTGTATCGGTCATCTGTATATATGAAATCCTCCTCAAAGGCATTCATATAAGCATTGGCGTAAGCAATGGGCTCTAACGTTGCGCCGGCTTACGCCAATGCTTATATGAATGCCTTTGAGGAGGATTTCATATATACAGATGACCGATACAACCAATATACAACTGTGGAAGAAAAAATGAACATTTAACTTTTTTTTGCAAACATTTTACTTCAGAACCATTTTTTTAAATTTTCACAAGTGTAAAAACAGAAATTTAACCACAAGTTTTGTTGTGCAATTTTTCCTGAGTATGCCGATACCCCATATGTGGAGGTAAACCACTGTTTGGGCGCACCGCAGAGCTTGGAAGTGAAGGAGCACCGTTTGACTGTTTCAATGCAGAATTGGCTGGAATTGAGATCGGATGCCATGTCGCGTTTGGAGAACCCCTAATGTGCCTAAAAAGTGGAAACCCCCCACAAGTGACACCATTTTGGAAACTAGACCCCTTAAGGAACTTATCTAGATGTGTGGTGAGCACTTTGAACCCCCAAGTGCTTCACAGAAGTTTATAACGTAGAGCCGTGAAAATAAAAAAATCGCATTTGTTTTCACAAAAATGATTTTTTCGCCCACAAATTCTTATTTTCACAAGGGTATCAGGAGAAATTAGACCACAAAAGTTGTTGTGCAATTTCTCCTGAGTACGTCGATACCCCATATGTGGAGGTAAACCACTGTTTGGGCGCACCGCAGAGCTTGGAAGTGAAGGAGCACCGTTTGACTTTTTCAATGCAGAATTGGCTGGAATTGAGATCGGATGCCATGTCGCGTTTGGAGAGCCCCTGATGTGCCTAAACAGTGGAAACCCCCCACAAGTGATACCATTTTGGAAACTAGACCCCTTAAGGAACTTATCTAGATGTGTGGTGAGCACTTTGAACCCCCAAGTGCTTCACAGAAGTTTATAACGTAGAGCCGTGAAAATAAAAAAAATCGCATTTTTTCTACAAAAATGATCTTTTTGCCCCAAAATTTTTATTTTCACAAGGGTAACAGGAGAAATTAGACCACAAAAGTTGTTGTGCAATTTCTTCTGAGCACGTCGATACCCCATATGTGGGGGTAAACCACTGTTTGGGCGCACCGCAGAGCTTGGAAGAGAAGGAGTGTCGTTTTACTTTTTCAATGTAGAATTGGCTGGAATTGAGATCGGACGCCATGTCACGTTTGGAGAGCCGCTGATGTGCCTAAACAGTGGAGACCCCCCACAAATGACACCATTTTGGAAACTAGACCCCTTAAGGAACTTATCTAGATGTGTGGTGAGCACTTTAAACCCCCAGGTGCTTCACAGAAGTTTATAACGTAGAGCCGTGAAAATAAAAAAATCGCATTTTTTCAACAAAAATGATCTTTTTGCCTCCAAATTTTTATTTTACCAAGGGTAACAGGAGAAAATGGACCCCAGAAGTTGTTGTACAATTTGTCTTGAGTACGCCGACATCCCATATGTGGGGGTAAACCACTGTTTGGGCGCATGGCTGAACTCGGAAGCAAAGGAGCGCCATTTGACTTTTCAATGCAAAATTGACTGGAATTGAGATCGGACGCCATGTCGCGTTTGGAGAGCCCCTGATGTGCCTAAACAGTAGAAACCCCCCAAAAGTGACCCCATTTTGGAAACTAGACCCCCCATGGAACTTATCTAGATGTGTAGTGAGAACTTTGAATGCCCAAGTGCATCACAGAAGTTTATAATGCAGAGTCGTGAAAATGAAAAATATTTTTTTTTTAACAATAAAGATTTTTTAGCCCCCAAGTTTTTATTTTCACAAGGGTAACAAGAGAAATTGGACCCCAAATGTTGTTGTCCAATTTGTCCTGAGTATGCTGGTACCCCATATGTGGGGGTAAACCACTGTTTGGGCGCACGGCAGAGCTCGGAAGGGAAGGAGCGCCATTTGGGAATGCAGACTTTGATAGAATTGTCTGCGGGCATTATGTTGCGTTTGCAGACCCCTAATGTACCTAAACAGTAGAAACCCCCAACAAGTGACCCCATTTTGGAAAATCGACCCCCAAAGGAACTTATCTAGATATGTGGTGAGAACTTTGAATGCCCAAGTGCTTCACAGAAGTTTATAATGCAGAGTAGTGAAAATTAAAAAAAAAATTTTTTCCCACAAAAAAGATTTTTTTAGCCCCCAAATTTTTATTTTCACAAGGGTAACAAGAGAAATTGGACCCCAAAAGTTGTTGTCCAATTTGTCCTGAGTATGCTGGTACCCAATATGTGGGGGTAAACCACTGTTTGGGCGCACGGCAGAGCTCGGAAGGGAAGGAGCGCCATTTTGAAATGCAGGCTTTGATAGAATGGTCTGCGGGCGTTATGTTGCGTTTGCAGAGCCACTGATGTACCTAAACAGTAGAAACCCCCCACAAGTGACCCCATTTTGAAAACTAGACCCCCCAAGGAACTTATCTAGATATGTGGTGAAAACTTTGAATGCCCAAGTGCTTCACAGAAGTTTATAATGCAGAGTAGTGAAAATAGAAAATATTTTTTTTTCCACAAAAAAGATTTTTTAGCCCCCAAGTTTTTATTTTCACAAGGGTAACAAGAGAAATTGGATGCCAATATTTGTTCTCCAATTTGTCCTGAGTATGCTGGTACCCCATATGTGGGAGTAAACCACTGTTTTGGCACACGGCAGAGCTCGGAAGAGAAGGAGCGCCATTTTGGAATTCAGACTTTGATAGAATTGTCTGTGGGTGTTATGTTGCGTTTGCAGAGCCCCTGATGTACCTAAACAGTAGAAACCCCCCACAAGTGACCACATTTTGGAAACTAGACCCCCGAAGGAACTTAACTAGATATGTGGTGAGAACTTTGAATGCTCAAGTGCTTCACAGAAGTTTATAATGCAAAATAAAATAAAAAATATTTTTTTTTTTCCACAAAAAAGATTTTTAGCCCCCAAGTTTTTATTTTCACAAGGGTAACAGGAGAAATTGGACCCCAAAAGTTGTTGTCCAATTTATCCCGAGTACGCTGATGCCCCATATGTGGCAGTAAACCACTGTTTGGGCGCACGGCAGAGCTCAGAAGGGAGGGAGCACCATTTGACTTTTTTAGCGCAAAATTGGCTGTCGTGTTTGGAGACCCCCTGATGTACCTAAACAGTGGAAACCCCCAAATTATAACTCCAACCCTAACTCCAACACACCCCTAACCCTAATCTCAACCCGATCCATAATCCTAATCACAACCCTAACGATAATCACAACCCTAACCCCAAAACAGCCCTAATCTCAACCCTAACCATAACTGTTGTGGATTCTGTTTTTGGGCTCCCTCTGGTGGTTACAACTGGTACTGGGTGACTTTGGTGGGTTGCGGTTTCTGGTTTCCACCTGTCCATCAGAGGCTGGGTGTTTCCTATTTAACCTGGCTTCCCTGTCATTCCCTTGCCGGCTATCAATGTTCTCAGATGTTCTCAGTTTGGTTCTGACTACCTGCTTCCAGATCTCTCAGGATAAGCTAAGTTATGCTTTTCAGTTGTTTGTTTTTTTGTCCAGCTTGCTAAATATTATTCTATGCTAGTTGGAAGCTCTAGTGGGCTGAGGTGCTCCCCATGTGCCATGAGTTGGCACATGGGTGCTTGTAATCTCAGGATGTTTTTTGATTAGGGTTTTTTGCTGACCGCTCAGACCCCTTTTGTATCCTTCTGCTTTCTAGTTATAGCGGGCCTCGTTTTGCTAACTCTATTTTCATATCTATGTGCGTGCCTTCCTCTCATTTTCACCGTCAATACATGTGGGGGGCAACTATACCTTTGGGGTTTATTTCTCTGGAGGCAAGTTAGGTCTTTATTTTCTCTGCAGTGCTAGTTAGCTCTTAGGCTGGCGCGTGGCGTCTAGAATCAACGTAGGCACGCTCCCTGGCTATTTCTAGTTGTGTTTGTCAGGAGTAGGGCAGCGGTCAGCCCAGGTTCCATCACCCTAGAGCTCGTCCGTTATTTTAGTTATTTTTGCTTGTCCAGTGCGATCCCCTAGCCATTGGGATCCATAACTGTATAGCCGGCCCACAAAGTGTTAATTGTTTGGGCTGAAGCAGGAGAAAAAGAAGTGTTGAAGGGAAATTTTTTTTTTTTTTTTCCCCTCAGAGTTTTGCTGCCTAGCCTTTAATTGCTGTCTAGCTGCTTCTTACCTCCTCAACCCTTGAATGGCTCTGACCTTAGCTGTGTAACATGGATGTCCAGAGTTTGGCTTCCAGCCTGAATAATCTCGCTGCAAAAGTTCAAAACATACAGGATTTTGTTGTTCACACTCCCATGTCTGAACCTAGAATTCCTATTCCAGAGTTTTTTTCTGGAGATAGATCTACCTTCCTGAATTTCAGGAACAATTGCAAATTGTTTCTTTCATTGAAATTACACTCCTCTGGAGACCCTGCTCAGCAGGTCAAGATTGTAATATCTTTCCTGCGGGGCGACCCTCAGAATTGTGCATTTGCATTGGCACCAGGGGATCCTGCATTGCTCAGTGTGGATGCGTTTTTTCTGGCACTGGGATTGCTCTATGAGGAACCTAACCTGGAGATTCAGGCTGAAAAGGCTTTATTAGCCCTCTCTCAGGGGCATGATGAAGCGGAAGTATATTGTCAAAAATTTCGGAAATGGTCGGTACTTACTCAGTGGAATGAGTGCGCACTGGCTGCAAACTTCAGAGATGGTCTTTCTGAGGCCATTAAGGATATTATGGTGGGGTTCCCTGCGCCTACAGGTCTGAATGAGTCTATGACTATGGCCATTCAGATTGATCGGCGTTTGCGGGAGCGCAAACCTGTGCACCAGTTGGCGGTGTCTTCTGAACAGGCACCTGAGACTATGCAATGTGATAGAATTCAGTCCAGAAGTGAACAGCAAAATTATAGGCGGAAAAATGGATTGTGTTTTTATTGTGGTGATTCAGCTCATGTTATATCAGCATGCTCTAAACGCACAAAAAAGGTTGATAAATCTTTTGCCATTAGTACTCTGCAGTCTAAGTTCATTTTGTCTGTAACTCTGATTTGTTCACTGTCATCCATTTCCGTCGAGGCCTATGTGGATTCGGGCGCTGCCCTGAGTCTTATGGATTGGTCATTTGCCAAACGCTGCGGTTTTAGTCTGGAGCCTCTGGAAGTTCCTATTCCTTTGAAGGGAATTGACTCTACACCATTGGCTATGAATAAACCGCAGTACTGGACACAAGTGACCATGCGCATGACTCCCGTTCATCAGGAGGTGATTCGCTTCCTTGTACTGTATAATTTACATGATGTACTAGTGCTTGGTCTGCCATGGTTACAAACTCATAATCCAGTCCTGGATTGGAAAACAATGTCTGTGTTAAGCTGGGGATGTCAGGGGGTTCATGATGATGCACCTCTGATTTCAATCGCTTCATCTACTCCTTCTGAGGTCCCTGCGTTTTTGTCTGACTATCGGGATGTTTTTGAGGAGCCTAAGCTCAATTCGCTCCCTCCTCATAGGGATTGTGACTGTGCTATAGAATTAATTCCTGGCAGTAAGTTCCCTAAGGGTCGTTTATTTAATCTGTCAGTGCCAGAGCATACTGCTATGCGGAATTATATTAAGGAGTCCTTGGAAAAGGGACATATTCGTCCATCTTTGTCCCCTCTGGGAGCAGGTTTTTTTTTCGTGGCTAAAAAAGATGGTTCCCTGAGGCCTTGTATAGATTATCGCCTTCTGAATAAGATTACAGTCAAATATCAGTATCCATTGCCATTATTGACTGATTTGTTTGCTCGCATTAAGGGGGCTAGGTGGTTCACTAAGATAGATCTTCGCGGTGCGTATAATCTTGTGCGGATAAAGCAGGGTGATGAGTGGAAGACCGCATTTAATACGCCTGAGGGCCATTTTGAGTATTTGGTAATGCCTTTTGGACTTTCTAATGCTCCTTCAGTCTTTCAGTCCTTTATGCACAATATTTTCCGTGAATATCTGGATAAGTTTATGATTGTGTATTTGGATGATATTTTGGTGTTTTCTGATGACTGGGAGTCTCATGTTCTACAGGTCAGGAAGGTGTTTCAAGTCCTGCGGGCCAATTCTCTGTTTGTGAAGGGCTCGAAATGTCTCTTCGGAGTCCAGAAGATTTCTTTTTTGGGGTACATTTTTTCTCCTTCTACTATTGAGATGGATCCCGTCAAGGTTCAGGCGATTTGTGACTGGACACAACCTACATCTGTTAAGAGTCTTCAGAGGTTCTTGGGTTTTGCTAATTTTTATCGTCGGTTCATTGCTAATTTTTCCAGTGTTGTTAAACCTTTGACTGATTTGACTAAAAAGGGTGCTGATGTTGTTAATTGGTCTCCTACGGCTGTGGAGGCCTTTCAGGAACTTAAGCGCCGGTTTTCTTCTGCTCCTGTGTTATGTCAACCAGATGTTTCACTTCCTTTTCAGGTTGAGGTTGATGCTTCCGAGATTGGAGCGGGGGCGGTTTTGTCACAGAGAAGTTCCGATGGCTCGGTGATGAAGCCATGTGCGTTCTTTTCTAGAAAATTCTCGCCCGCCGAGCGCAATTATGATGTGGGTAATCGGGAGCTTTTGGCCATGAAGTGGGCATTTGAGGAGTGGCGTCATTGGCTTGAGGGTGCTGGACATCGTGTGGTGGTCTTGACTGATCACAAAAATCTGATTTACCTTGAGTCTGCCAGGCGTCTGAATCCTAGACAGGCTCGTTGGTCGTTGTTTTTTTCTCGTTTCAATTTCGTGGTTTCATACCTGCCAGGTTCAAAGAATGTGAAGGCAGATGCTCTTTCCAGGAGTTTTGTGCCTGACTCTCCTGGAGACTCTGGGCCTACTGGTATCCTTAGGGATGGGGTAATATTGTCCGCCGTCTCCCCAGACTTGCGACGTGCATTGCAGGAGTTTCAGGCGGATAAACCTGATCGTTGTCCACCAGAAAGACTGTTTGTTCCAGATGATTGGACCAGTAGAGTCATCTCCGAGGTCCATTCTTCTGTGTTGGCTGGTCACCCGGGAATATTTGGTACTAGAGACTTGGTGGCCAGGTCTTTTTGGTGGCCTTCCTTGTCAAGGGATGTGCGTACCTTTGTGCAGTCTTGTGAAGTGTGTGCTCGGGCTAAGCCTTGCTGTTCTCGGGCCAGTGGGTTGTTGTTATCCTTGCCTATCCCGAAGAGGCCTTGGACGCACATTTCCATGGATTTTATTTCAGATCTCCCTGTCTCACAGAAAATGTCCGTTATCTGGGTTGTGTGTGACCGCTTTTCTAAGATGGTTCATTTGGTACCCTTGCCTAAGTTGCCTTCCTCCTCTGAGTTGGTCCCTTTATTTTTTCAGAACGTGGTTCGTTTGCATGGGATTCCGGAGAATATCGTTTCTGACAGGGGATCCCAGTTTGTGTCTAGATTTTGGCGGACGTTTTGTGCTAAGATGGGCATTAATTTGTCTTTCTCGTCTGCATTCCATCCTCAGACGAATGGCCAGACGGAGCGAACTAATCAGACCTTGGAAACTTATTTAAGGTGTTTTGTTTCTGCTGATCAAGATGACTGGGTTGCCTTTTTGCCACTGGCCGAATTTGCCCTTAATAATCGGGCTAGTTCTGCTACTTTGGTTTCTCCTTTCTTTTGTAATTCGGGGTTTCATCCTCGTTTTTCCTCTGGTGAGGTGGAGCCTTCGGAGTGTCCTGGAGTGGACGTGGTGGTGGACAGGCTGCATCGGATTTGGAATCAGGTGGTGGACAATTTGAAGTTGTCTCAGGAGAAGGCTCAGCAGTTTGCTAATCACCGTCGCCGCGTGGGTCCCCGACTTCGTGTTGGGGACTTGGTGTGGTTGTCTTCTCGTTTTGTCCCTATGAAGGTCTCTTCTCCCAAGTTCAAGCCTCGGTTCATCGGTCCTTAAAAGATCTTGGAGATTCTTGGCCCTGTGTCTTTTCGTTTGGATCTCCCGGCATCGTTTGCTATTCATAACGTGTTCCATCGGTCGTTATTGCGGAGGTATGAGGTGCCCGTTGTTCCTTCGGTTGAGCCTCCTGCTCCGGTGCTGGTGGAGGGAGAATTGGAGTATGTTGTTGAGAAGATCTTGGATTCTCGTGTTTCCAGACGTAAACTCCAGTATTTGGTTAAGTGGAAGGGTTATGGTCAGGAGGATAATTCCTGGGTGGTCGCCTCTGATGTTCATGCGACTGATTTGGTCCGCGCCTTCCATAGAGCTCATCCTGATCGCCCTGGGGGTTCTCGTGAGGGTTCGGTGACCCCTCCTCCAAGGGGGGTACTGTTGTGGATTCTGTTTTTGGGCTCCCTCTGGTGGTTACAACTGGTACTGGGTGACTTTGGTGGGTTGCGGTTTCTGGTTTCCACCTGTCCATCAGAGGCTGGGTGTTTCCTATTTAACCTGGCTTCCCTGTCATTCCCTTGCCGGCTATCAATGTTCTCAGATGTTCTCAGTTTGGTTCTGACTACCTGCTTCCAGATCTCTCAGGATAAGCTAAGTTATGCTTTTCAGTTGTTTGTTTTTTTGTCCAGCTTGCTAAATATTATTCTATGCTAGTTGGAAGCTCTAGTGGGCTGAGGTGCTCCCCATGTGCCATGAGTTGGCACATGGGTGCTTGTAATCTCAGGATGGTTTTTGATTAGGGTTTTTTGCTGACCGCTCAGACCCCTTTTGTATCCTCCTGCTTTCTAGTTATAGCGGGCCTCGTTTTGCTAACTCTATTTTCATATCTATGTGCGTGCCTTCCTCTCATTTTCACCGTCAATACATGTGGGGGGCAACTATACCTTTGGGGTTTATTTCTCTGGAGGCAAGTTAGGTCTTTATTTTCTCTGCAGTGCTAGTTAGCTCTTAGGCTGGCGCGTGGCATCTAGAATCAACGTAGGCACGCTCCCTGGCTATTTCTAGTTGTGTTTGTCAGGAGTAGGGCAGCGGTCAGCCCAGGTTCCATCACCCTAGAGCTCGTCCGTTATTTTAGTTATTTTTGCTTGTCCAGTGCGATCCCCTAGCCATTGGGATCCATAACACATAACCCTAATCAAAACCCTAAATCCAACACACCCCTAACCCTAATCCCAAACGTAACCCTAATACCAACCCTAATCCCAAACGTAACCCTAATCCCAACCCTACTCCAAACCCTAACCCTAATCCCAACTCTAACCCTAACTTTAGCCCCAACCCTAACCCTAACTTTAGCCCCAACCCTAACCATAACTTTCGTCGTCACAAAAAAAGTTCAATGTAACCTTTTTTTTGTACGTCGCGTCCGCCATTTCCACGCATGCGTGGCCGTAACTCTGCCCCCTCCCCAGGACATAGACTGGGCAGCGGATGTGTTGAAAAACTGCATCCGCTGCCCACGTTGTGCACAATTTTCACAACGTACGTCGGGCCGACGCATTGCGACCTCCTCGTACCGACGCAAGTGTGAAAGAAGCCTAAGGCTACTTTCACACTAGCGTCGTACTCGGCCCATCGCAGTGTGTCGGGCCGATGTACCGACGCTAGCGTTGTAAGCGCCGCACAACGGGTGCAGCGGATGTTGTTTTTTCAACGCATCCGCTGCCCCATTGTGAGGTGCGGGGAGGCGGGGGCGGAGTACCGGCCGCGCATGCGCGGTCGGAAATGGCGGACACGTCGCACAAAAAAGTTACATGTAGCTTTTTTGTGCCGACGGTCCGCCAAAGCACGACGCATCCGTCGCATGACGGATGCGACGTGTGGCAATCCGTCGCAATGCGTTGCTAATGCAAGCCAATGGAGAAAAAACGCATCCTGCAAGCACTTTTGCAGGATGCGTTTTTTCTCCAACGACGCATTGCGGCGGAAGCCAAAAAACGCTAGTGTGAAAGTAGCCTAACCCTAACCCTAGCCCTAACCCTAACCCTAAATTTAGCCCCAACCCTAACCCTAAATTTAGCCCCAACCCTAACCCTAAATTTAGCCCCAACCCTAACCCTAAATTTAGCCCCAACCCTAAGCCTAACCCTAATTTTAGCCCCAACTCGTCTCTCCTGTCGGCCGGCAGATGGCAGCAGATGGCGGGCGCACTGCGCATGCGCCCGCCATGATGAAAAAGCCGGCCGGCAGGAGAAGACAGAAGAGGACCCAGGGGCACCGGGTGAGTATGTTAGGGTCCCCGAATCCCCCTATTTCTCTGTCCTCTGATGTGTGATCACATCAGAGGACAGAGAATTACAGATCGCTTTTTTTTTTTTTTTTGCGGTCGCTGGTAAACTGTTAATTACCGGCGATCGCAAAACAGGGGTCGGTGCAAACCGACCCCGATAATGTTCTTTGGGGTCTCGGCTACCCCCGGCAGCCGAGACCCCAAAGATCTTCCGGGTGCCGGGCGGCGGGCGTACTGCGCATGCGCCCGCCATCTTTTCCCCGGAAAAAAGATGGCGGCGCCCATCGGGAGCCACGAGGAGCACCGGGGGAGGTAGTTGAGTATTGGGGGGCTATCGGGGGCCATCGGGGACCCTATTTCTCTGTCCTCCGATGTGCGATCACATCAGAGGACAGAGAAATTAAATGGCAAATCGCGGTTTGTTTGTTTTTGTTGCGACCGCCGGTAAACGGTTAATTACCGGCGATCGCAACTCGGGGGTCGGTAAAAACCCCCCGAATCATGTTCTCTGGGGTCTCGGCTACCCTCGGCAACCGAGACCCCAGAGAAAATCCGACTCTGGGGGGCGCTATTCACTTTTTCCACAGCGCCGTTAATTAACGGCGCTGTGGTTTAAGTACCTTTAGCAGCCGCCGTTAAAAGGCGTATCGGCGGTCGTTAAGGGGTTAAAAAACAACTTATTACAAGAGCCAATAACTAGATGGGTACACTTATCTCGGAACTGGTACTTTTTCTTTGCACTTTGTAAAAGGGCTTGCTCACACGAGCGTATAACATGGCCGAGTGCTATGAGATGTTTTATTAGATAGCGCTCCTCCCCAGTGTTATTCTATGGGGCAGTGGAGATCAGCGATTATTTTCTCCTACTTATTCAGTATGAGAAAACAATCACAGCGTGCTGCAAGTGCATCCAAGAATGGGATCACGCACACATACAAGTCTATGGGTAACTGTGAGACATTGGACTGCACTCGGATGTCATCCCAGTCCGATATACATCGACACAGGCAATGGAGGAGATGGAGAAGTTACTTTCTTCGTCTTCTCCCCACCTGTGCTGCAATTCTCTCATGTCAGATAATTGAGCATGGTGCGCTGACACTTGGCTCACGTTAGCAGCAGAGTTAGCATTTGCATAATCGGCCCAGATTCTCTCGTAAAAGAGAACGTGCGCTCCTGTGACCCCGGCCTAAGGTGACGTTCACACGTTCAGTATTTGGTCAGTAGTTTACCTCAGTATTTGTAGCCAATATCAAGAGAAGAACAATCAGAGGAAAAGTATAATAGAAACACATCACCACTTCTGTATTTATCACCCACTCCTGGTTTTGACTTACAACTACTGATATAAAATACTGACCAAATACTGATCGTGTCCAAAGGGTGATTTTGATAGTGGACTGTCTGTGTGTATGTAATAGTATATTGTGGTGTGAGGTGTAACGGGCTGGGTGGTGGAACCATTGCACCAAAGCCGATGGAAGACCTGGAGGGGCGTGACTAGGAGCCTCACCCAATCTGACCTCGGACACGCAGCAGCTAAGGACGCTGAGAACCGAGGCAAGACAAGGGAGGTGATCCAGGTGCTACTCCAGTAATGACCTTTGGTGGATGGCAGCTGACCCCTAGGAACGGCTAGCTGGGATGGCCCGGGGAAATGTCCAACAGATGCAGACAGGCAGAGAAGATAACAGGAAGTGCCGATGCAGACAAGACAGGCTGAAGGGGAGATGAGCACTGGTGGGCGCAGCTGGTTCAGCTGCCATTGAGGTGAGCACTGGCAGGTGTGGCTGGCTCGGCTGCCGTTAAGGTGAGCCCTGGCAGGTGCAACCGACAAAAATGCAAACACTGGGACCTGAGAACTGACAAGAGTGTTAGGAACAAACTCACAACATTGCACAGGCACCATGTTGGAGGAGGCACTTTAAATAGTAAGTGACCTCCAGCTATTGGCTAGGGACACTTTAGAGAAACTTCGCGGCCCCCTTAAGAAAGAGAAAGTGTGAGCACACCCTAAGCACAGTGCCTGGAGACTTCCTAGGAGTGCACACACCCCGTGCAGCAGCAGACCCATAAGGAGCAGGATGGGAGCCTCGGCGGTGAGTACGCTAGTATCTTTGCAGGGAGAGAGGGACTGCAGGCAAAGATGTGGGCGCTACATGAGGATACGTGTGGTTAGAGCAGTTTGAGTGTAAAATCATATTCTGATGTTTGGGGCACATCTATCAATGTTGTAAGAACTGTTGCATATCTGTATTATGGAATTCCATTTGTTTTTTCTGTTTTAGGGGAACAGACAATTGAAATTATTGTGCAAAATCAATTCTTTTTATAAGGGCTCATTCACACTTTCACGTTTAAACGCATACATGAAAAAATTATAATGGTGTCATCTCTGTAATTGTTAGTAATCTCTGTTATGATCATTAATATGTAGTAAGCTGTGGTGTATTTCCATATGTATGTACTTGACTTTGGTGTGTTACAGTGTTTATATGCTGTATATACAGTGGGTAAAAAAAGTATTTAGTCAGCCACCAATTGTGCAAGTTCTCCAACTTATAAAGATGTGAGAGGCCTGTAATTGACATCATAGATAGACCACAACTATGAGAGTCAAAATGAGAAAACAAATCCAGAAAATCACCTTGTCTGATTTGGCAAGATTTATTTTGAAAATTATGGTAGGAAATAAGTATTTGGTCATTAACAAAAGTTCATCTCAATATTTTGTTATATATCCTTTGTTGGCAATGACAGTGGTCAAATATTTTCTGTAAGTCTTCACAAGGTTGGCACACACTGTTGGTGGTATGTTGGCCCATTCCTCCATGCAGATCTCCTCTAGAACAGTGATGTTTTGGGCCTGTCGCTGGGCAACACAGACTTTCAACTCCCTCCAAAGGTTTTCTATGGGGTTGAGATCTGGAGACTGGCTAGGCCACTCCAGGACCTTCATATGCTTCTTACGAAGCCACTCCTTCATTGCCCTGGCGGTGTGCTTGGGATCACTATCATGCGGAAAGACCCATCCACTTTGCATCTTCAAAGCCCTTGCTGATGGAAGGAGGTTTCCACTCAAAATCTCAATATACATGGCCCCATTCATTCTTTCATGTACACGGATCAGTCATCCTGGTCCCTTTGCAGAGAAACAGCCCAAAAGCATGATGTTGCCACCCGCATGCTTCACAATTGGTATGGTGTTCTTTGGATGCAACTCAGAATTCTGTCTCCTCCAAACACGACGAGTTTTGTTTCTACCAAACAGTTCTACTTTGGTTTCATCAGACCATGTGACACTTCCCAATATTCTTCTGGATAATCCAAATGCTCTCTAGCAAACTTCAGTTGGGTCCCGGACATGTACTGGCTTAAGCAGGGGGACACGTCTGGCACTGCAGGATCTGAGTCCCTGGCGGTGTAGCGTGTTACTGATGGTAGCCGTTGTTACGGTGGTCCCCGCTCTATGCAGGTCAAACACTATGTCCCCCCATGTGGTTCTGGGATTTTTGCTCACCGTTCTTATGATCACTTTGACCCCACGGGGTGAGATCTTGCATGGAGCTCCAAATCGAGGGAGATTATCAGTGGTCTTGTATGTCTTCTATTTTCTTATTATTGCTCCCACAGTTGATTTCATCACACCAAGCTGCTTGCCTATTGCAGATTCAGTCTTCCCAGCCTGGTGCAGGCTACAATTTTGTTTCTGGTGTCCTTCCACAGCTCTTTGGTCTTCACCATAGTGGAGTTTGGAGTGGGACTGCTTGAGGTTGTGGACAGGTGTCTTTTATACTGATAACAAGCATCAAACAGGTGCCATTACTACAGGTAATGAGTGGAGGACAGAGGAACCTCTTAAAGAAGAAGTTACAGGTCCGAGAGAGACAGAAATCTTGCATGTTTTTAGGTGACCAAATACTTATTTTCCACCATAATTTGCAAAATTGGTGGAAAAAAAAAATGGGAGAACTTGCACAATTGGTGGCTGACTAAATTCTTTTCCCCACTGTACTGTACTTAGCTTGGGTGTGTTCCCTTACTGTAGTAAGCTTAGTTTTGTTCCCATATATATATGTAGTAAGCTAGGTTTGGCTCCCGTATCTATGTAGTAAGCTTGGTTCTGTTAACATATACATGTCCTAAGCTTAGTTCTGTTCCCATATACATATATTAAGCTTGGTTTTTATCATGTAACTATGTAGAAAGCTTTGTTTTGCTCCCGTATCTATTTAGCAAACTCGGTTGCTGTTTTCTGCAGCAACCTGAGGTAGGTAGGTTAAAGATAGGCCGCCGCAACTCGTGGGCCACTGTTGTGTGCTTGCCCCTCAGGCTAAAATTTGCCAGCCAGCCACTGATGCATGTGTTTGTTGCGCTCCCTCAGCAGTCATAGTTTCATCTTGCCCACATCCTCTGCCTTTACACTCACTATCAGATTCACGTCCACTTTCCCATCCCTTACCACGCTTCTTGCCCATTTTAAATTACGTATGATATATCCCTGTTGAGAAAGCGTTGCAGACAGTATTACAAAGCCAGCAAAATTTTCCCACTTCAGATGGACATGCAGTATAAGACTTCAGCATCAATACAGCAATGCTATTTTTTTAATCATTTTTTTTGGGGTGTTGAGGCACAACTATAGCACGAAAAGTGCCGTATAAAATGTAGAAAAAAATTGCAGTATTACAATGAAAGCAAAATGTTCTCAATTCAGATGGACATATAATTCTGAAGTGTCAATATAACAATGCTCTTTGTAATATTGTAACATAGTAACATAGTTATTAAGGTTGTAGGAAGACTTTAAGTCCATCTAGTTCAATCCATAGCCTAACCTAACATGCCCTAACATGTTGATAAGGAGGAAGGCAAAAAAAACATGTGGCGAAGAGTAAGCTCCACCTTGGGGAAAAAAATTCCTTCCCGACTCCACATACGGCAATCAGACTAGTTCCCTGGATCAACGCCCTATCAAGGAATCTAGTATATATAACATACTACTGTAATATTATACTTTTCAAGAAAGGCATCCAGTCTCCTCTTAAATTTAAGTAATGAATCACTCATTACAACATCATACGGCAGAGAGTTCCATAGTCTCACTGCTCTGACAGTAAAGAATCCGCGTCTGTTATTATGCTTAAACCTTCTTTCCTCCAGACGTAGAGGATGCCCCCTTGTCCCTGTCTCAGGTCTATGATTAAAAAGATCATCAGAAAGGTCTTTGTACTGTCCCCTCATATATTTATACATTAAAATAAGATCACCCCTTAGTCTTCTTTTTTCCAAACTAAACAGCCCCAAGTGTAATAACCTATCTTGGTATTGCAGACCCCTAAGTCCTCTAATAACCTTGGTCGCTCTTCTCTGCACCCGCTCTAGTTCAGCTATGTCTTTCTTATGCACCAGAGACCAGAACTGCACACAGTATTCTAAGTGTGGTCGAACTAGTGACTTGTATAGAGGTAAAATTATGTTCTCCTCATGAGCATCTATGCCTCTTTTAATGCATCCCATTATTTTACTTGCCTTTGTAGCAGCTGCCTGACACTGGCCACTAAATGTGAGTTTGTCATCCACCCATACTCCCAGGTCTTTTTCATTGATGGTTTTGCCCAGAGTTTTAGAATTAAGCACATAGTTATACATCTTATTACTTCTGCCCAAGTGCATGACCTTACATTTATCCCCATTAAAGCTCATTTGCCAGTTGTCAGCCCAAGCTTCTAGTTTACATAAATCCTCCTGTAATATAAAATTGTCCTGCTTTGTATTGATTACCCTGCAGAGTTTAGTGTAATCTGCAAATATTGAAATTCTACTCTGTATGCCCCTTACAAGGTCATTAATAAATATGTTAAAAAGAAGAGGGCCCAATGCTGACCCCTGTGGTACCCCACTGCTAACCGCGACCCAGTCCAAGTGTGCTCCATTAATAACCACCCTTTGTTTCCTATCCCTGAGCCAGCTCTTAACCCACTTACACATATTTTCCCCTATCTCCATTGTTCTCATTTTATGTATCAACCTTTTGTGTGGCACCGTATCAAAAGCTTTGGAAAAGTCCATATACACTACATCCACTGGGTTCCCTTGGTGCAGTCCGGAACTCACCTCTTCATAGAAACTGATCAGATTAGCCTGACAGGAACAGTCCCTAGTAAACCCATGCTGATATTGTAAGCAAACAATTTTTTGATGTTTTGAGACCCAGCTCTAGCACGATAAAAATGCTGTATAATATTGCACTATTAGTATTGCAGGAACATTTTCACCTCAAATAGACATATAAGACTGCAGAATCAATATAGCAATGCTATTGAGATCCAACCAAGTCTGGCTGTGTGCTTTTGACGCACAACTGCTGCAGTAAAAATGATGAATAAAATTTCCCTGATCATAACAATTTGCAGGATTAAGAGCAAAAAGAATATTATTAGCACCAAGAAGGTGGTTTTGGTATGAGTTGCAGGCGGCAAAATAAAGGGCATGCAATTCACCCTATCCTGTCCTACACCATCCCTTCAGCACAATCTCTACTTAAGTGCTGCTGACAGCAGTATTACTATTTATTATAATTAGCCTTAAGAATGGCTGCTGTTGTACTTAAAAGAATTGTTAATGTGGTTGAATTCCTGGCTAATATGTAGCTATAATTCTGTCTCACTTTCACCAGCACCTCTCCCTACTCTGCCTGTTTCTGGGGTACGGTGTGACGAGCATGGCGTCACGGCTCTTATATAGACCTGATAACGGTTTGCGGCCAGCCAAGTACAGTAATGTCACAACCAACATGGCTACAGTATTACAGTGACTGGCAGGCAGTTCGTTTCCCACATGTTCATTGGCTGTTTACAAAGCGCCAAACATACGAGGCGGGGACTCGAGCTCCCGCTCGAATATTAAAATCCTACTTGCCGAGTAACAAGCATACCGAGCACACTGATACGCGAGCAAGTAACGAGTATTGACGAGCATGCTCGCTCACCACTAATCCTTACAAATGGTTAGAAGATGCTGGGAGTTACCAGCCATCATCAGACTGATGACTATAAAGGAATCACAGCACTGAAGAGACATTTCCTGTTTCACAAATAAATGTTTGCCTCCAGGTGCCTTATAGGTGACATCTTCTCTGATTCAAGTTGTTTCCATCCCTTTTGTCTCTGTGTAGTACAGACGCCATGATGATATTTTACACGCAGAGCAGGTCCCTGCAAACTTCCCTCTTCTCTGTCTACAGCAGCACATCCTGAGACGGTGCCCTTAGAAAAAAACATTATTATACAACCCCATAAATATAAATATCTCCCATGCTACGCCCCTGAATAAATAATTGCCCCTTACTGTGCTTCCTGTACAAAATATTCCCCTTACACTGCCCTTCTCCATAGTATCCCCTATACTATCCCCTCACCATAATGTCCCCCAAATTGCTCCTTTCCAAAATATTTTTCCCCCACTGCCTCCCTGCATAACGATCCCATTCACAACCCCCTAAATTCCCCTTAATGTCCCCATTGCCCCATAATGTCCCCCCATTCCTCCATTATGTCACTCATTAGGTTCATAAGGTTCTTCATTGCCTCAAAGAGCGCTACAATGGCCTCCATAGTGTCCCTCATTGATCCACAATGTTCCTCATTGCCCCCTAATTTTCCAAATTGGCTCATAATGTCCCCCATTGCTCCACAATGTCCCTCAGTGCCCCATAATGTTCACCATAGCCTCATCATTATATTCCCTATAATGGCCTCCATAATATTCTCCATTGCCCCATAATGTCTCCTATAATGACCTACATAGCGTGCCCCATAAAGTTTCCCAGTGCTCCATAATGGCCCCTGGAAAGTAACACCAAGCAACAAACAAACAATTCATCTTCGACTCCTGAAACGCTTACCGGTGCCCGCCACGACCGCTGCACTTCTGCGGCCCTGCACGAGCAGTAGTGTGATGTCAGCAGCATGCTGACGTAATCACGCTGCTGCACGTCGGTGCCAGCACAGAGTAGTGCTGCTCTGCCCGCAGTTGTTAAATGTATTCATGTCTGAAAGATGTTAATGCATTTGAATTTAGGATGGAGGGAGCGGCGTCTCCCGGGCTGCTCTGCGCGCTGCACAACATGCTTCGTCAGGCCGCATGTTCTGCAGGCCTGTCATATACTATACATTAAAATGTACATACTATTTATTAGTGTTCATTCAATAAAGTGCTGTTAGAAAGCATCAGCGCCACTCATCACTTTTGCATCAGGAGGTGAGCGGTGCTGGCGACATTACATGAACAGATGCCCGCAAGGACATATACTGGTATAATGCACCTGTCTTATTAAGTGGAATAAAACATGATGCCTGCTGGCTATGCAAACGTTCTGGCGGGTACTTTTCGACACAACATCATTCGTGCCAAACATCTCGCAATGAAAATGTGAATGGTGCCTGGGAAACCCCTCTTTGGAACTACAGGTGAGTGATAATTCTGGATGATTTTGTGTAGGCCAGCAGATTTGGAGATATGTTTGAGTTGTGGCGCACTCTACCCCCAGATGAAGGCACGCAGCTGAAACGCATGTCGGGGCCTTGTCACCACACCACCCAGACAGATCAGGTATATTAGATTACTTGCCCCATGTTTACCACTTTTTATTGACTTCTGCTATACTCTTGGTTGTTACATGCTGATAGCGATTTGTAACCCTGTTTGCATGGTTTCTTTTAGGCTCAACCCATTATATTACCATACTATTATGCCTCTTGCTGTTTTGTGGTGCCAGCCATTGGATGACTCACATGTTTAATCTCTATTTTATGTCTCATCTGCCTAATAAAGGTACATTTTTTATACCAATGGTTCCTTGTGCACGTCTTCTTTCTCCTGTAGACTCTATTAAATCTTATCAGTAGCAACTGTCATCTCTTCTCTCAGTAATGTACAAAATCTGTCTTCACTGAGTGAAGATTTTACCGGGGAATTGAGGATTTTGAGGATGAAGGATCAGTTGAGAAATTTGCAGATTTCTCTCATAAGATATATTACAAACTTGCTTATTTATTGATTTATGAAATAAAAAAATAAAATGAGGGTTACACTTTAAGGGACAACTGTATTGAACAAACTGACACTAACGAGAGTCTGATCGAAATAAGTCTTTTAATGGAGTAGCATAAATAATTCCACTGGCGTTAAAACAAAGTGATAAGCTAATCTGTTCTGTATTTTCCGAGATTATCCAAGTAGCAATTTAGACATTCTGAAAGAAAAAAAAAAATCACACGTGAGAATAATTCCAGGTCAATTACTTCAGCCGGCAACCAGTGGTATCTGGCCCCTTTCTATAGAATGACATTTTAATAAAAATACCAAGCTTCATGGAATTAGTAAATGTCTGTTCTCATTGCTAATTTATTTCATCCCTTTGACAGGGTTGTTTATTGTTTTCCAGAAAAAAAAGATGATTTTTCATCCGTATAACCATCTCTTCCATACGCAGTTCTTTATTTCCTTTATTATACATCCATATATGTGAATAAATAAATAATAAAGGTCACATACGATTTCATCTCTTAATTATTGTAAAGTATCAGTGAAAAATGCTTACACATACGGACAGTAACCCATTTGTAATCCTTTTTGTGCGTACCCCTTGACTTATACACTTATTAGACAAGTCAGTATTTTGACCATATCATCATTGTTATGCATCTTTTCCGACTCCAAGCTGTATATAACACCCTTTATTAAGGTGTGTAGAATTTCTTGACAGCTTTTTTTCTCCGGCGAAATGGACCAAAAAAGAGATTTAGTTGACTGTAAGACTTGTAATATTCTTTTTCTTTTCAGAGGGATGAAGCAGTCCTCAAATTGCTAAGATATTTGGGTGTGACCAGAGAACCATCAAAAGTTTTGTTGCAAATAGTCAGCAGGGAAAAAACAAGTTGAGAAAGAAAAAATAATTAATTGCCAAAGATTTGAGAAGAATAAAATTGGAAGCAGCCAGGAAGCCATTATCCTCCAGTGCTGTCATATTCCAGAACTGCAGCCTCCTTGGAGAGCCCAGAAGTACAAGGTGTTCAGTGACGTCACTTGTTGGGGTAGCACTGGTTTCTGCACTCTAGATGTTCTTCTTACAATGTGTTCTCTTGCCGGTTCGTTACTTCTGATCTGAGCCAGCAAGGGAGCGCACTGTCACTATGCATATTGCATAGTGACAAGAATCTACTGAGCATATATCGGAATTGACAACCAACGCATGCTCAATAGAGCAGGGACTAGCCTAACCCCTGAAATGGAGGTCACTGATGACAATTCGCTTCAGGCTATGGCAGTGACAGCAGCCTCTACTTCCTGAGGATGTTTCGATTCAGCATCCCAGCTTGCACTGGGATTCTGAAACAAAGTGTCATTAAAGAGGAGGTAGTAAAAAATTATATATAGTATTTAGTGTCGTGAGGAAGGATATGGATTTTTACTTAAAGTGTATTAGAAAAAAAGTTTAGATTATGACATTAAATAGATAGAGATTTAGAATTAAAATTAATTTGTGGCAAGGACCACACTTTAAAAATGAATGAATAATGACATGGCCCCTTCCTTGCCTGACCTAAGCTCTATTGAGAACTTGTGGGCCCTTCTTAAATGGGAGCTTTACTGTGAAAGATAGCAGTCACCTCTCTGAGCAGTGACTGGGACACCGTGGTTGGTGCTGCCCAAAAATTTTAAGATTAAGAAACTGACGGACTCCATGAATGGACGGCTTATGACCGTTATTCAACAGAAGGGTGACTATGTTGGTTGCTGATTTTTTTTCTAAATGACAGAAATCTATTTTTGTACACTTTGAGATATTTGTTATAATTCTCAAAATTTACGTTTTTTCACTTAGTTGCATAATAATAATGGTCACTAATAGTTGCCAATAATTCTACACACATAGATCTTATCCTACGAAAGACAAAATCTCACTTTTACTTTCTTAAATATTCAGGCTTCAGGTTTATTAACCTTTTAGATTGACCAACAGCACTGAAGTTGTTCAATAGTAAAATTATTCATCAAAATTATAAATTGCCCAATAATTGTGCACATGGTGTAATTGGTGAGTTTGATTCTAAATATGAACCAAAGTACATCATGCTGTGATTTGTTTATATGTAAATCATCAGTTCCAGTGTAAAATCGTGGAAGTGAACTACCACATTGACGTGTATTGGGCAGTGTGCTATAAGTTTTGCATACTGACAGCACATGGACATTTAATATGTTTGCCTGAACGAGTCCAAAATAGTAGTGCATTGAAAATACACGAAAATTTAGACTTAACCCCAACCATGATTATATCTGCATTTCTCCTTTAGATCCGACCATTCTCTATGAGCATGATTAGGTGAATTAGACCATAGCCCACTAGTGCCAACTTCTGTGCATTTTTGTACTATGATGTGGTAGAATATAAAAACAAGTTTTTTAGTATGAACTCACGCTGTTGATCCAGGAGATGTAAGCAGATACTCTGGTGAAGACAGTAGGCTTAAGGTAAGCATTGCATCCCAGGGAGGACACAAAGCTAGCAATACCGTGAACTTGGAAGACACCACCGACGGCACAGTTCAGAGGGCCACCAGAATCTCCCTAAAAAGAAAAGATGGATACATAAACATGATTTCTTTTGTGATCAATAATTCTGTTAGGCTGATTCTGAAATGTCGCTTGAAGCTTCTTGGTTCTAATGCAAAGGGTCACATGACATGTCATGTGATTCCGGCAGCCAATCAGCAGCTGGCGATCAGCTGCAGCCTTTCAGTATTTTGTCAAAGTAGAAGTCCGGTCTGGAATGTAGGAATATTGTTTTTTTTATTTTAGAATGGGCGATAGACAATCCTTTTGAGCCATACAGTAGCTCGGTGATTTCCAGATGCTGTCCACCTCACTTAGCTGCCGGTAAAGTATGTTCAGTTTATGCATTAAATTACTTACCGGTCACCGTCTTCTGCCATTTCGGCTGCTAAAGTCTTATTTTACTGATTGATAACGGGTACGGAAATTACAAAAATATGCTGGATAGGTACTTTAATTTCAGTGAACTTTCCTCACCCTGAAAAAGGTTCTACAAAAATGTACATAATATTGAACAAACAGCTTAGCCTTGATTCATGAAGACTAGCAGTTTAAATGCCATTCTTGATAAAAATGAAGTGAAGTTAATTAAATTAATTAAGAAGTGTGTGCTCCTTAAAGAATTTGGCACATTTTTCAGCTGCTGTGAGCCAATGTAAGAAATGTGCTTTGGTGACATTAATTATAAAATTTGCCAACCTGACTTGGCCATGCCCTCTCTAATCCCTGCTTGTCCTTCAAATAGTTGTCACAGGGAGCCAGGACTGGCATAAAAATGGTAAAATTGTGCAACAAATAGTTTTGCACTAAAATTATTTTGAAAACTGTTTGATAAATCGAGGCCTGAGTTCCGTTCATACGGTACATTGTTCATAGATTTGACCAATTAAAATATATGTAAAAAATGTTGAAAGAATAAAAAAAAGTGACTGATCTTACATTGCATCCGGCTTGGACTCCATTACCACCGGCACACACCATGGTAGTCTTAACAGTGCTGCCCCAGTAGGAGCTGGTAGAGCAGGTGGAGTGGGCTACGACGGGCAGAGGGGCCTGCTGGAGGACGGATGGCAGAGAGCCGCCAGCTAGGAAAGTAAAGCAAAACAAAATGATGTTACTCTTTAATATGTTCAAATGATAGAAATTACTTACATATAACTGAAAAAAGCATATAGTGATGATCTGCAGATAAATAACGTAATAATCAACTTAGACTGGTTAACTGGAGCAATGTCTTCAGGCAGAATCTGAATTTGTATTTCTCCCTGCAGGCATTCTCATCCAGTCTTGGGGCAGTGCAGGGAGTTGAAATAGGTATCGCTCACAATAAGCTCAGCGGTAGTCGCTCCTCTGCACCTTGAGTGATCGCTTGCTCCTCAGCGTATGTGTGCAAAGTAGGCTATTGGTCAAGGTGCAGGGAGGGAGTGATCACAGTCTGCTCACTGTATAGTGATAGGTGCCTGTGACGGCTCCTTGCACTGCCACCATGACTGGAAGTGAGCGGCTACAGGGAGAATATAACTTCCTTTTCTCTCTGTAGCCGCTGCATAATATACAGACATAAGCCCCCAATTCATCAAAGCAACTACGCCAGCATTCTGGAATAATTTGCCTTGAAAATTTGACAGCTGCATAGAAATACATACTGTAACGCTCATGTCAGGAGAGGAGATGGCCAGTCCGAGGATTGCAATGCGATCCTCGGGCATACAGCAATCTGACTCAATCAGTGACGCTGGCTAGGAGGTGTGGGTGGGATTATTGGCGGGGAAGCGGTGAATATTCATTAAGCATATATACACTTGGCTAATCAGCGACACCGGCAGAGGGGTGGGTGGGATTATGGGTGAGGGTAGGAGTGAATATTCATCAACCATAAATACACTTGGCTAATCAGTGACACCGGCGGAGGGGTAGGCGGGATAATGGGCGGAGGTAGTGCTAACCACTGAGCCACCGTGCTGCCCACAATGATTTCTACCAAGGATATGTACAAAATATATTCCTCAAATTTGATAGACATATGAAACCATCTCTCTGTACAGTTATGCAACCTCATATATTAGCTCACATTTGCCACTAGCTGAATAGGGCATATTTAGCTCCCATGATAAATAATATTAGATGCTACACTCTGGAAGTTATAGTGCCAGGAATATTATAGATTTTTAAAAAGTATATATTTTTTTTAATTTTATTTTTCTACTTTCACAGTTACTTAAAATAGTTTGAGAATGAACCTGGACTACTCAAAATTCAATAATTGTAAAAAATACCCCTAAATGTTTAATCATAATCAGCCATCTAACATGTACTATGGACTGTAGTAAAACTTACTGCTGGTTCTTCCCCATCCGGTAACGGTACAATCGTAGTTATTGGCCAGGACATCACCATCAGCTGGGAGAGCAGCCAGTTGTACATAGCTGTTCAGGGAAGCACTTGAAGCCAGGGACAGGATGGCGATATCATAACTGAAAGGAAAAGTATGATGGAAAGCTTTAATTAGTAATCCTAACACTAATTCAATCCTAACACTGTTATTAATTAAAGGGAATCTGTCACCAGGTCTTTCTACCCCATCAAAGAGCAGCATGATATAGAGGAAGAGACCCTGATTCGTGTGATGTATCACTTACTAGACTGCTTGTTCTGTTTTATTTGCTACAGATCTAGCACTTCTCTGAATAACCCCAACCAAACCACTGATTGGCAGCCTTCTGTGACACTGTGCATAGTCAGAAAGCTGCCAATCAGTGGTGGGGGTGGGGTTATACAGAGCTCATGAATATGGAGGTCTAGATGGCAGCAGCCTTGCTTGATCTCTAGTCTTAAAGGGCCACTGTCACCCCCTCCAGCCGTTATAAACTAAAAGAGCCACCTTGTGCAGCAGTAATGCTGCATTATAACAAGGTGGCTCTTTTAGTTTTTGATTCAGTTAAT
Organism: Ranitomeya variabilis; assembly: GCF_051348905.1. Classification (NCBI taxonomy): domain Eukaryota; kingdom Metazoa; phylum Chordata; class Amphibia; order Anura; family Dendrobatidae; genus Ranitomeya; species Ranitomeya variabilis. Next base: position 659,222,244 of record NC_135234.1, read on the forward strand.
CACTGAATAAAGCGTTTTAAAGTTTGCCACAAATACCTGACTTTGTACCTGGAGGCGGTCTGAAGCCTCCTCTATGAATCTCCCAACTGCCGTCACTCTTCTCTTCAGTGGCGATGGTCGCCGCCCCCTGCGCGCTGTTTCTTCTTAAATCCGGCGCCTGCGCTGTGCGTGCCTGCCTGGGGCAGGCGCAGTCTTCATTGTCAGTCACAGCTCAGATGCAGGTTGCCGCAATATACACTAATCCTCACCAGCGTTTGTAATGGGGCAGCCGCAAATAACAATGCTGGAAGGCGGGGGAGCAGGGGGAGCATCCGAGATGGGGGAGCGCCTGAACAGCGCAGTGCGCATGCCCAGGAACCCCAGCCCCGCACTGTGCATAATGAATAACACAGTGCAGGGCGGGGATTCAGCAACAGGGTGGCCGCACTGCCAGCACAGGCGCAGTCAGGCACCCTGCATCTGAGCTGTGACTGACAATGAAGACTGCGCCTGTCCCAGGCAGGCACGCACAGCGCAGGCGCCGGATTTAAGAAGAAACAGCGCACAGGGGGCAGCGACCATCGCCCCTGAAGAGAAGAGTGACGGCAGTTGGGAGATTCATAGAGGAAGTTTCGGACCGCCTCCAGGTACAAAGTCAGGTATTTGTGGCAAACTTTAAAACGCTTTATTCAGGGATTAACTGAATCAAAAACTAAAAGAGCCACCTTGTTAGAATGCAGCATTACTGCTGCACAAGGTGGCTCTTTTAGTTTATAACGGCTGGAGGGGGTGACAGTGGCCCTTTAATATTCTGCAAATAAAGCAATGATTTTATTGAAACTACAGCAAGCAGCCTAGTAAGTGACTCATCATAGGAATCAGGGTCTCTGTTCCTACATTATGCTGTTCTCAAATTAGGTGGAAAAAACCTGCTGACAGATTCCCTTTAAGGCTCATTAAGAATTAGTAAAGGGCGGGTGGGGACTTTGTATTCTGTTAAGAAGCTAATAAATAGTCACTAATGAATTGTCAAGTGTTCCTCTATATAGAGGCCAACATATGGATAAAACTTCTCCAAGAGAAGCAACCAGAAAATGAATTTTAACGTTATTGAAGTATTAGCACAAAACTCTAATATACAATGGCCAATGTTTTGGCCATCTGTGGACCTTGGTCATGGCCTGTCTATATCAAGGAGCTCATTCTGCAGTGCTGATCATAAGTGCAGTGCTTATTTTAGTCTGCACTGCAGGATAAGCTCCTTGATAAAGACAGGCCGTGACCAAGGTCACAGATGACCGAAACGTTGGCCAGCTTTATACTGACGCTTCAATAAGATTAAAATCCTTTTTCTGATTGCATCTCTTGGAGTGCCATGGACCATGGTTATCTTCTTTTACATTTAGGTGGACTTCCACTACCATCGTAACCGCCTCATTGAACAGTTACTGCCCAACCATTATATCCAGTGATCTTAATGTGGCCTTGTTCCCTTTCAGTCTGCTGTGATGCAGCATTCTGATACTGTGATCTTTGCCCGCTCAACATCTTATCACTCTGGCCAACGTTGGACAAAAAAAGGAAAATCGAGCCAAACTGAAATAACACATAATTACTGTATATGCATTATAAGTCTGAGTGATGGCTTATTGATGGACTAAGCAATGTCTCCCCTAATCTAGTAATGGATTTGACACACATAATATTTAATATGGAAGAAAAGCAATAATGTATGGTCAACAAAAGCTACACAGGAGGCCTTATGTGGTTTAGGCCATGTTCACACGTTCAGTATTTGGTCAGTATTTTACCTCAGCATTTGTAAGTCAAAACTAGAAGTGGGTGAAAAATGCAAGAAGTGGTGACATGTTTCTATTCTACTTTTCCTCTGATTGTTCCACTCCTGGTTTTGGCTTACAAATACTGAGGTAAAAAACTCACCAGACTCACTGAACGTGTGAACGTGACCTTAGTCTGAGTCATAACAGCACAAGAGTAGGCTCATGTATATGTCAGACTGAGGTCACATACTGGAGTAGAGGATACAGAATTGGCTCTCGAAGTAATGAAGTAATCATGTAAGGCTTTATCAGCTGGACTCACTTAGGGAACATTTACACTGACCGACACGCGGGTGTAAACGACTACTGATTGACTACATAGGAGCCGATTAGCAGATGTTTAGTAGCCAGTTTAGTCAGGCCGACTGTGCTTCCAATGGAACAGAAAGATCAGTAATAGATTGTTCAGTGCGCATAGGCTGCCAAAGTTCTCGGCAGCACATATTCTGTTTCCACAGGACGATGTGCTGCCAAGAACGATGATTTTTTTTTTTAAAGCAAACTAAAAGATCAATTTATCTCCTCTTACCCAGAAGCCACACTGTTGGAGTTCCAGCTGGCATGCTTCTTGATGCTAGACACAGCAATGATCTGCTCAGTACCTTCATTCACGCTAAGGTCATGGTCTCCAAGTGCCACACGGAAGTTGACAACCCTGTTAAACAGGAAGCAACATCATTTATTTTGACAATTACTAACCCTCTCTTCACCAGGGTGAAAAATTAAGTTTTCTGGCCTGTCCTTACAGTTGCATTGTAATTATTTCCACCTCCACTGCAAATGAGATGTATTATCAAAATGTATTAATTTTTTGCTATAAACCAAAAAAACAAGACCAATTATTTACCTGAGCACAACTAATATAACCAAATTCACCACTAAATACCACTTTTACTAAATACTGCAGTGTTGGAAGTATTCAGCCCCTTAAGTGTCATTACTGTAGTGCATAGTAGAGCACCTTAGGTGATTATAACCTGCTGAAAACATGATACATAACCAGATACTAGCTTCTGCTATCATACCAGATGAATATTCGCCTGTTCCTCATGGGTAATGGCTTCCATAGAGACGCTTACTATATCCATTAGACCTTTTAGTATTTTATTAACCTGTATGATCCCAAAATAAAAGAAAGTGTAAAGCAATACCTGTCAACACAGTGGGCAGCGGTCAACACACGGTTGGCAAGGATCAGGGAGCCTCCACAGGTGTGGTACCAGCTGGAACCAGACTGATACTGGAGGGAGATCTACATGGACAGAGCAAAGATATTACTATTCAAGTAAAAGTTACACAATATTTTTATCCCAGGATGTTCTAGGTTAATTTCATGTCAACATATGGTTTTCAGGGGCAGAAGTGTTTTGGGTGATACATGCTACCAGCAAAGCTTCTACAGAGGTGACCAGGGTCTACACGAGGGTACACAAGGGTACATGGATTGAGCGCAATTATTAGGAAGTTTTGTGAATTTCCCATAATAATAATGAAAGTTTCCAGGAAAAAAATACTCTCATCACAGATTTACCGCAGCAGAGTCATGACAACTAGTAAGATCTGGTTTTAATAGAGTTGTTCTCGGAGTAGAGCAGAATCACACTTTCAAGGTAACACAACTGAAGAATCTCACAGAAATGATAAGGGTGGAGGAGTGGAGTCAATCAATGCCGACAATGTAATCACGTGTAAATCTATCGTCAGTATAGCTGATGTGTAAGTATACCAATACATATACAAGTTTTTACAACATTTTTGTTATCAGACTTGCCTTCTATAAACAAGTAAGCTCCCCAGGGGTGGAGCCGCATATTCATCACTGTAATGAGCGGCACCACGTGACCGCTCATACAGGACAAGCTGCGACGCTGAGAGGAAGCATCGAGGGAGCTGGGTGAGTATTTTATTTCCAGCGGGCGGGCGCACAGGGGGTGGGAGGGGGGAGGTTACCGGGAACTTTATTTTAACCACAAAAAAACAAAAAACAATGATTTTTCATTCCTTCTCTCCAGCGAACGCTGCTGGCAAGAAGGAATGAATTCCGGCTTCAGCACCCAAAGCAGGGGACAGCACATACTGTAGCGCTGTCTCCTGCACGGCACACGGACAGCATCCGTGTGTGGTACGTGTTTACACGGACCCATTGACTTTAATGGGTCCGTGTGATACGTGCGCTCCCACGAACACTGACATGTCTCCATGTTTTTCAAATGGACACACGGTCCGTGAAAACACGCTGACATGTGCAGAGACAGATTTATTTTAATGTGTCTACGTGAGTCAAGTGTCTCCGGTACGTGAGAAAACTGTCACCACACATACCGGAGCCACTGATGTGTGAAACCGGCCTTGCACTGATTAGGGGCAAGAACCCTTAAACAGCTGTCTGGAAATAGAGGTGTTTTTCCTGTTGGAGAAGATTCTGGTTTGGATGAATATACTAAGACATGTGGCAAGACTTATAGATTGCGCTCAGTGCCTTCAGTACCTAAGTACCTACCTTTTTAACATATGGGCAATGAAAAAAAATGGGTTGATTCTGAGCTGCCGTAGGAAGAAGAATGACATATGCCAATCGAAATAGTAAGTGGTTTATTCATATTGCCGATAAGATTGGCATCTGTAATTCTTCTTCCTACTTTAGCGCAGAATCCCTGTTTTTTCCATTGCCTATGCTTTATTTCCTCGGGGGTCTGCAGAAGTCTCAAGCGCTTTTAGTGGTCGTGTGTACACAGCCCAAACCAGGTGAGCACAATTGCGCTTTTTTACTCCACATCTGTGTTTCCAGATAAGACCTTATTTGCACTTTGTCTCTCTCTTGGATTTTTTAACATGTAGCATTTCAGAGTGCAGCTGTATCTTCTTGGTTATATCGAATAGTCGTGACGGCTTGTACCTGTTCACACTTGCCATATTCTGTTTGGAGGTGCTGTTCAGTTTTTTTTTTTTTTTTTTTTGTAGTATACTCTTTTCTAACAACATTTCTCCCATCAGCCTAAAGCGTTTTTAATTATAGCTGGACTTAAGGCCTCTTTTACAGGTCCGTGTTTCCAGTACGTGTGGTATCAGTTTTTCTCATGGATCTCGCATGTACCCATTACATTCTATAGTGCTGCTCACATGTTTATGTTTTTATACAGACTGTGTTTCCGTGCAAAACACATAGAGTCAGGTCCATTTTTTTTGGGCAGTATGGATGACAAGTCCGTGAAAAACACGTACACCACATGGATGACATCAGTTACCATCCGCGTGCTGTACATGTTACATGTTTAACATTGCAAACTATAGGAGAAGCTTTGTAATTTATTCCTTTCTTTATCCGTACCGGAAAAACAAGGATGACACCAGTATCGTTTTTTCACATACGTGTTTTATACCGATGTGTGAAAGAGGCCTACATTTTTAGGCTTATAATCCGGGAGAGGCATATAAGGTTAGGGTCCTATCAAAGGTGTGCGCCTCGTCATGGCTGATGGGCTCTCATGAATTGGATACCTTGTGCACTAACGACCTTCATTTTTTTTTTTTTTTACATATTTTCTTTAGCAGTTCCAATTTGATATATTCAAGGTTTGCATATTATAGCATTTCAGAGTGCAGCTGTATTTTCTTGGCTAAACTTATACAGTGGCTGTTTCCCATAGGTGGCTACAGCGACCCTGACTACTCTTGGAAAAGCCTGTACTCAAAAATTAAAAAAAACAATTGTTTGATAAAATAAACATGATGAAAAATGATGACTAATGGGTTTTTAAGCTGCTGCTGGATCTATACATTTTGCTTATTCCCTTGGTTTCCTGTCATCTTACGTGAGCATGTTGTTACCATTTCTTAATATAACTACAGACCTGCCACGGCCAGGCGTTGGCTGCGGAGTTGGAGCCTCCAACCACTCTTGAGTTGTCTTCTACATCCTCTATGTACTGCACAGAGCAGTGTCCTATGTTGAAGAAAGGAAGAACAGCTAGAAATAGTTGATTTTACCCCTATAAAACCTATGATCTTATGAAGGCAGCCGGTCAGGACTAATGTGTCTCCTAACTTGAGATATCTGTTTATATAGCGTTTCATTTAACAATGAATGATGAAATAAGTTATTAAATGCTCTGGTGACATTTCTTTGCTTCAACCATTTTTGTAATTATTGGCAAGTGAACATGAATAAGATTCCTCATGACTCCATTGCAGATATAGTATATATTCACAGAGACAATGGCACCTGATTACACTTAAGGAAGTCTGGGACCAAGTTTTTGCTACCTAATCTGAGAGCAGAATAATGTAGAGACAGGGATCCTGACACCAGAAATGTGTGACTTACTGGGCTGCTTGCTGTAGTTTTGATAGAATCACTGTTTTAACAGCAGGAGATTATCATTAGGACTAGTAATCCTGCTAACAGATAGTCCCCCATATTCATGAGCTGTGTATAACCCCGCCCCCACCACTGATTGACAGCTTTCTGTGTACACTGCACAAGGGTAGAGAGCTGCCAATCAGTGGTGTTGAGCGGGATTGTACAGAGCTCAGCATTCAGAGGACTGCTAGATCTGTAGAAGATAACAGATTTTATCAAAATGACATCAACTGAAATCAGGTTCTCTGTCCCTACATCATGCTGCTCTCAGGTGGGGTAGCAACAATCTGTTGCCAGTTTCCCTTTAATACTCGTACAATATATTTTATACATAACTTTTTTCGGTTTCAAATGTAATGAATGAATAGCTGTAATCCATTCATTTCCGAATATAGTTGTTTGCATAATGAAAACATTTTCTTGCCATTGATTGAAAATAAGATTGATATTGTGTGATTAACCCCTTCACTGCCTTGGATTTTTCCGTTTTTGCTTCTCCAGTTTTTGTTCCCTTTCTTCCCAGAGCCATAACTTTTTTTTAGTTTTCCAACAAAATGGCCATGTTGATTTTTGAGGGACAAGTTGTACTTTTCAACGAAACCATTGGTTTTACCATATAATGTATTGGAAAACAGACAAAAAAAATTCAAAGTGCGGTGAAATTGGAAACAAAAATGGCAATTTCTCAATTTTTTTTACCATGTTCACTAAATGCTAAAACTGACCTGCCATTATGATTCTCGAGGTCATTATGAGTTCACAGTGGTGAAAAAAATCCACAGTTTGTAACCCCCCCCCAAAAAAAGTCGCCATTTTCCAGACCCATAGCGTCTCAATTTTTTGTGATCTGCGGCTAAGTTAGGGCTTATTTTTTGCATGCCGGGCTCACATTTTTATTGATACCATTTTGCTGCCCATACGATCTTTTGATCAACCGTTATCGCATTTCGATGCAATGTTGCAGAGAGCAAAAAAGCTAATTCTGGCGTTTTGACTTTTTTCTTGTTACGCTTAAGCCCTGCTCTATGTAGCAGAAATACTCACTTGTTATGAGCACCGGCCACTGGACGGCACTCATAGCTATCTGGCAATCACAACCACAGGGGTCTACTGCAGACCCCGAGTTGCCATGCCAACCCATCGTCAACCCATGGTCATGTGATAATTGCACCAATGGGCGGGGTTTCTGACACGCTTCCGGCACGATCATGTTAAATGCTTAATTCAGAAATTGACATTGGCATTTAACACGTTAACAGCAGCGGGTGGATCATGATTCCACCAGCGGATTTTAGGGGCACATATGCCAGAAAAGTTGGGGGCTCATCGCTAGAGCCTGCAGAAAACAGGGGGAGGCGACCTATGACTGGTTAGAGTCATTTGGTCATACATACATCATAGAGGTAGATTGTACGGCTCTTAGGGGTCCCATGCAGAGATGGGTCCAGAGCTGATGATCCCATCCCTGTAATATTTAATGAGACCCTGTGCAGAACTTCCTTCTTCAGAGTAACAACATTCTTAGTAAGTCTGCACCATGGGGAAACTATTTTTACATATTTGCAATACGGCTTCTTGTCACCTATGGATGCCACTGAGATTAAAGAGAATCCATCAGTGCAGAATACTTTCCCAACTTCTCCTCTTTGATTCACATCTCTGAATTTCAAAAGGGCAGAGACAGAAGAAAAAACAAGTAGGTGGAAAGGTGCACTGAACGGTTTGGCCACACCAAGGGTGCACCAAGTGCCAGTGCTCGGTTTGAACAGTCATTCTGTTTTGACAGACTCCTTTTAAACTCTCGAACCCAAGTAGATGCCTGATATTGCACATAAAGAACCATCTATTTTAGATGGTAAAGCACAGAAGTTGCAGAACAACGATTTCAGTACATATTCATGTGAGATGACAATCTATGAGCTGACTAAAGATCCAGAGATGTTTTAGCAAAGGTCGTAATTAGTGATGAGCGAATATACACGTTGCTCAAGATTTCCGGAGCACGCTCGGGTGGTCTCGAGTATTTGTTAGTGTTTGGAGATATAGTTTTGATCACCTCAGCTGAATGATTTACAGCTACTAGCCAGGCTGAGTACATGTGGGGGTTGCCTGGTTGCTAGGGAATTCCCACATGTAATCAAGCTGGCTAATAGCTGTAAATCATTCAGCTGCTGTAATGAAAACTAAATCTTCGAGCAGTCACAAATACTCGGAGATCACCCGAGCGTGCTCAGGAAAACCCGAGCAACGAGTATATTCGCTCATCACTAGTCATAATGTGTCAGCCTTTTTCTCTTCCTTTGAAAAAAATACTACACACGTTAAAAGCAAAATACCCAATGTACAAATCTATACTACACATGGCTTACCGCAAAGGACTAGGACAGCAAGGACAAGAAGCCTCAACATTCTGATCAGGTTCTTGTGGTCTGCTAGGTGCCTTCATTACAGGCACAACTCTTTTATAGACCTGGAGATAGGTACTGGGAATTATTTTGGATGTGACAGGTGCAATGGTTCTTTTTTTTGCTTGTGAGCCATTACATGGAAAACAAGGACGAATAATAGATAATCTTAGATGTAACAAAAATAGAAGCAACAGATTGTAGTAACAATAATGGTTATTTCATCATCATAATATGTCTCCACAAAGGAAGATTTGCAAATCTGTATAATGGAGGGGGTTTCATAACATTGGGGGCATAACATTGGAGGATACATATTTCAAAATGTCATAAAAAATGGCTCAGAAGCTCCAGATGTACATTCAGGGGGGATTAGAATACATTAGTGACAAATTTTGCAACTTATTGAAAAGTTGCATATGATCAACAGGAGAAAACATCTGGAAACCCTAAACATCAACCACACTGGCAAACTAAAATAGAATAAAAAAGAAATGGCACAAATGTAAAGGTGAATTTGGTGCAAACAAAAAAGGCACAAACTTAAAAAAAACCCATAAAAACGAGTTTCTCCAATTGGACTTTAATGTAATGTAAAACTATACCATGCTTTTGTTGCGAATGGCTCCCTTTAGTATAGGCCATTTGTGTTATATCAGTGGGGCCTCTAACTCTTGGTAAAATCAACTTTTTGAAAGCACCCTTGCACAAGTATGAACCAGAATTATTGAAAAGTAGTGTTTCAGGAAATTTTGACACAAAACAATTTTTTTTTGGTTACAAAATGCAGATTTTTTTTTATTACTACAATCTAACAAAATATTCATGTTTGGTATTGTTATTGTACTGAGCTGAAGAATTATGTCACCTCACCAGCTCATTTTTGCCACACAATGAAAATCTTAAAAATAAATCCCTCCAAAACCTGTCCAGTCCTGCCTCTACCAAGCCCAGAACCTGATCCGTCTTGTCCACACCTATACCGCTAACCTCACTGGTCCAGTATGAACCTACACCTGTGATCCTGTACCCAAGTCCATCTGTATTCCTCAACTTATCTTGTCAGTTTCTGATCCAGTACCTGTTTACCAGCTGTGCAGTTCTAATACAGAATCTGCTGTGTCTACCAGCTGCACATCCTCCTGTTAACCAGTTCCTGGCCAGTTCTGCTTCCATGCCCATTTGGGGTTCAGCTGCCGTGGCTCTAGGGTCTGTCCGGCAGCAGCCCCATGTGTGAATGTAACACCCCAGGTAACGGGCCGTTACAGTGGTATTGCCTTACTCTCAGGGAGGGTGATGCCATTGCTTGGAAGCGAGGAAGGATCCCTTTAACAGCTAACCAGTGCATGCAACATTGTTCTGACTCCAGGCCAGAAAGGGGAGCTCGAGACCCGGATTCAGGGGGAACTTCCCTAGATATATATTCTGGCTTGGAGGAGGAGTTAGTCTGTCGGGGGGAGTCTGTGAGAGCAGTCTGTCAGAGGGACAGAGGAGAGAAGAAGCAGACAGAGAGAGTCTGAGAGAGGAAAGCTGGGGCCGTGCAGACGAATGGTGCTGCAGCTCCTGGAAGTAGAAAAGAGAAACAGAGCAGTCTGTAGGAGACTGAAAGGGGAAGAGAAGCAAAGGAGAGTAAAGAGCTGGGGAGAAGCTGCGACTGAGCTTCCTCCATGCTGAAGCGCAATAACCGGTGGCCAGTAGAACGAGGCTGTGTTTGACTGTATACCCATAGCAGAAACCGGCAGACAGCAGATTGCAAGTCGCCTGTCCACCATTAACACCCGAAGGCACAGCAGCGCATAGAGCCCAGAGTCATCTGAGAGACCCCTGTAAAAAGGCTCGTGTTGCCTTCCATGCGGGTAGTGTCCTACCAAAAGGGACAGAGAGAGAGTGAGAACCTTGTGTGAAACCTAAGGCAGCAATTGAGTACAACACAGCGCAGAGTGGAAGGCTTCCAACCCCACCTGGCTAGGGGGATTCCTGAATCGCTTCCAAGCTGGCCGGACCACACCAGCACCTGTGATCCGTACCCTGGACTGTGGCTGCCTTACACCAGTAAAAAGACGGCAACATTGTGTCCCATGGTTCTTTCTACACCACCTACCACCTGTCCCTACTACACCGGGAGCCCTGGGAATCCAACTTCACCATTATCATATCCTCATTAAGCAGTGTCTGTCATCCCTGACCAAATACCACAGGTGGCGTCACGAACAAACTTTATTCTTTATTTAACAATCCCTTTAAAGACCTTTCCCTTTTACTTCGATGCCCAGGGCCACGGACCGGGTCCCTGCCACCATGACATATCCCTTTAAGAACCGGCCCGGTACCGAGTACCCCTAGGCCCTGGCGGGCGCTCCATGAACCTTGGTTCAAGTCTAACCACACCACCAGGTGCTCTAGTGAAGAACCAGGTGGTCGCTGAGCTATGCCCCTCCAGGCTCTCCCCTGACCGTGGCACAGTGGTTCCACAACCACGTGTGTAACAAAGTAAATGGTGTTTATGAAAACTATAATGCATCAAAGAAAAAAGCAAATACCTCATATGACTACACTGACAAAAAAAAAGAAGTTATGACTTTTAGTAGAAGGGGAGTACGAAAACGAACAAAACCTGAAAATTTACCTAGTCAAGAAGAGATGAAAAGCAGCAACTAAAACCCTATACAGTTCTGTAGATCCCTGTCATATCTGTCCACAAAACAGACTGCCAGGTTCTATCACAGATTACAGATTTGGGTCCAGCAGCACCACATCTTGTGATCTTCTAGTTCTGATGCAAGGTTACGCATCACCGTCCTGAGCCTAAATCAGAACCTTAAGTCATGGCGGTGATTACGAGATGTGACTAGGACTGAATGGATGATGGTAATGAGTGGAGGGGCCCGAAAGTAAAGAGGTGAGCAGTGAGGTGCATATAACTTTTTTTTTTTGCATCCTATGCCAATTATGCTCTGAGGTCTAAAGAGAATGTGCAGCGCCCCAGAGTCCTGGTCGTTGCAGTATTGTCGCTCTTCCACAAGGGGGAGCGATGGTACGTCTGATGGCACTAAAGGAGTTCACCTGACCAGGTATCGAAGTCACACATTACACTTCACACTCCGGCCACCAGGGGGAGCAAAAGGTTCTATGTATTAGGCCACTCCTCACACTCTGGTAAAACTGGGGGTCGGATAGGAAGTTAGAGAGAAGCTGACTGGTTTTGCCCAGGTAATATCTAGTGAGAGGAGAGCGTTGCTTGGGAAGACCCAGGGAGGTCCCTGTCAGGGGTGAGATCCTGACAGTGGCCTAGCACGAGACAGATTGTTACGGAGCTGCGCCTGCACTTCCTTGCGGCAGCATCCTAAGAAAGGGCAAGAAGCGAAGTATTTTGTGGAGAAGTGAGAAAAACGAGATCACAGCACAAGGGAGATAGAACCAGGAAGAGTCGTGCCCCGAGATCGGCAACATCCTTCTGAGGCGCGTAGCCGGCGGCCGGAACGCCGAGGGAGTAATAGACTCTACGCATTAGGCCGGAGACACACTGGTGCGAGAGACGGCCGAGTCTCGCTGGTTAAAAGCAAGCTGTGGCACCGGCACTCCGGAGCGGAGCGTGCGGCTCCATAGCAATACATGGAGCTGCACGCTCAGCTCCGGAATACAGGTGCCACAGCTTGCTTTTAACCAGCGAGACTCGGCCGTATCTCGCACCAGTGTGTCTCCGGCCTTACTCTGAACTACGGCAGGGCAGTTAACTCTAGGTTGGCTGTCTCACCTTTACACCTAATGAAGACAAAGGAGGCAATTGTGGGAGAGGGGCGTCTCTAGGGTCCCTATAAAATAACTCCAGGCCTACCCCGTCATACGGGTGCGTCCTATCCAAACCATCTGGGGGACGGAGAGAGAGAACAGAAACATACATGACAGTTGTGAGGACTATCCCGTGGTGCTCAGCAGGGAGGTACTACAACACACAGGCGCTAGTAGGAAGGCTACTGATTTCCACCTGCAAAGGGAACTCTGGATGTGCCTTCGGACCGGCCGGTCTCAGCCAGCCCTGTTACCAGTGCTCTGGATTGTGGATGCCGAACCCTTCAGTAAAAAGGTAAAGAGACTGCAACCCTGTGTCCTCGTCATTTACTGCGACCTACACCATCACCATCCACCCATCAAGGGAAGCCCTGGGGACATACTTCACTTGTGGGAAGTTACACCATCTAGCTGCCATTCCATCACCCCAGCGGACCCCTAGCAGCGTCGGTCACCCTGACCGAATACCACAGGTGGCGTCACGAACACTTGACAAACTCTCACTACACCTTTAATTGGGCGCCCCTTAGCAGGGCTACGGACCAGGTCGGGCCACCGTGACATCCCCAGAACCGAGACAGAAGGGACTCGGTACCGAGTACCCCGCTGCCCTGCGTTTGGGGGCCGCTCCAAATAAGTACTCTGTTAAATTGAATTCCTCAAGAAAATCCATGTGAGCAGGCAAATTAGAACTTTAACTGATCTGTTCATCTCTAGTAATAATCACAACTTAGATGATATACTATATAAGCCTGATTCATCAAAGCTTTCTAGCAGAAATTTTGGAGTAAAAGCCTTGAAAAGTCACAACATTTAGGCTCAACTTGGAGCTGTTCCTAAATCCTGTGACATCCTCACACGAGTCTCTCTCAGCTCCGCTGGGCCTGTAGTAGGATTTGTGGTGAGGCACACACCAAGGTGTAGGACACTTGTAGGGAGCTTCTGATTCATCAAGGGACCTTGGTACATGTGCAAAGGCAAACTTCAATGTAATGGAAGAATGTTATTTATTAGCTGCTGTTTAGAATTCAGTGCTATGTTGCATCATTTAGAAAATCTGTGAACTTCTGAATGATTCAATAGTAGGAAATTCTAACAACAGCTAATTAACAGCATTCTTCCATTATAATTTATGTACCAGTATACATTCTACCACTGCCCCATTCACTTTCGCACTATTAAAACTTATTTTTAATTTCCAAAGTTTATCTGCATTGCCCACACAATAATTCCAAACATATTTCTATTCAGGAAAACAGCAATGTAATCTCGTTCATATATAACTTCTATAGGATAGGATAACCTCTGCTGGAAGGTCTTGAATGACGGGGAACTTTATGTATGGCGGATTAGTAAGAAAATCAGTCCATTGAGGAAGGCGATCATTCACAGAAGGAACTTGATATGTGGGACGTTACCCAAGATTGCTATTCTCTGCCTTACCTCTAAGAAACATAGGACACTATGTGAAATCTCTACTTTGCAGTCAAACTGGGAATTTTGTCAAAGTGTTCTCTAGGGGCATGTTCTTTCACTCCTCACTTTCAGATGCAGCCAATCATCGCTGAGCTGCTGGTCTAGCAGTCTCAGAAGCTGCTAAGCTGCGATGGGTAGCATCTAAGATGAAGGTTTGAAAGCACATGTCCCCAGGGAAGACTGAGAAGGAACGTGCAGATGGACAAAAAAAAAAAAAAAAAAAAGATTTCACCTACTGTGCTCCAGAAGGAACAAATATGAGTATCTCTGCAATGGAGCAAGGCAGATCAAAAAGAAAGCAGCAGAATCATGGGAGACCTAGGAGGTTTACAAGGTATTTTTTTTTTGAGCAACTGATAGGTCCTCTTTAAATAATGTAAGGGTAGGTCATAAATATCAGATCGGTGGGTGGTGTGACACCCAGCACCTACACTGGTCAGCTATTCAAGGTGATGGCAGAGGCCAAAAGTGATCAGCTGCAGAGTGGAACTACACAGCTCTGTCAACAGTATAGTGGCTAAAGCCGTGTACTGCAAGTCTATCGCTATTCAAATAAATTGGTGGGATGTGAACTACCTGACCACATAGTTGACAGAGCTGTGTAGTTTTGTTCCTCAACTGATCACATCTAGCTACCGCCAGCAAAAAGAACAGCTGATCGATGGGGCTGCTGAGTGTCATCCAAACCACCACCGATCTGATATTAATGCCCTATCCTAGGGTTTGTGGAGATGACTGTATTTTTGGGCTAAGTGTGATCAGATAAGACATCAGATCACACTTGGACCAATGTTATTCTATGGGGCCCATGAAGTAATATTTAGTGTGCACACTATCAAAGAGTGAGGTGCTGGTGGAACGGGCTCTAAGGGTATGTGTCCACGTTCAGGATTGCAACAGGATTTGGTCAGGATTGCAACAGGATTTGGTCAGGATTTTTCATCAGTATTTGTAAGCCAAAACCAGGACTGGAACAATTAGAGGAAAAGTATAACAGAAACAAGTATAACAGAATGCACAACTTCTGCATTTATCACCCACTCCTGGTTTTGGCTTACAAATACTGATGAAAAATCCTGACCAAATCCTGATGCAATCCTGAACGTGGACACATACCCTTATAATCTCGACTCTAGACCAGTGTTTCCCAAACTCTAGTCCTCATGGACCCCACAGGTCATGTTTTCAGGATTTCTTTAGTATTGCGCAAGTAGTGGAAGTATCATCAAAGCATCGGGAATTGTCTCACCTGTGCAACACTATGGAAATGCTGAAAACATGCCCGGTGGGGTCCATGAGGACTGGAGTTTGGGAAATACTGCTCTAGACTATCAGAATTCACTGCACACTCTTGGGTTTATGGTGAAAAGTTTTATTCAAGTCCATGCACAAAGAAAACCAAAAAATGGGAGCGGGTCAAATGGTGGTACAGAAAGGCAACTACAAATTATAACAGGTGTTTCGACCTATCCCAGAATATACCCGGGGTTAAAGTGGCCTAGGCCAGATTATACCCCGGGTATATTCTGACCTAGGCCAAACTATGCCCCGGGGTTTAAATTGGACTAGGCCAGTGTATACCCCTGGGCCAAAATATACCCAGCTGTTGTAGATCAGATTTTTCATGCTTTTGAGAACCATTGAGTGATATACTTAATAACGGGCCCCCAGGCAGCGCACAGGGGGGCAGAGACAGCGCAAGGGGCCCCAGACATGGCACAGGGGCCCCAGACATCGCACAGGATTGAGTGATATACTCAAGAACGGGGCCCCAGGCAGCGCACAGGGGGGCAGAGACAGCAAACGGGGTCCCAGGCAGCACACGGGGCAACAGGCAACCACAAGGCCCCAAGCAGTGCACAAGGCCCCAGGCAGCAAGCAGGGTCCCCAGGCAACACACGAGAGGCGGAGACAGCGAACGGGGTCCCAGGCAGCACACGGGGCAACAGGCAACCACGAGGCCCCAAGCAGTGCACAAGGCCCCAGGCAGCAAGCAGGGTCCCCAGGCAACACACGAGAGGCGGAGACAGCAAACGGGGTCCCAGGCAGCACACGGGGCAACAGGCAACCACGAGGCCCCAAGCAGTGCACAAGGCCCCAGGCAGCAAGCAGGGTCCCCAGGCAACACACGAGAGGCGGAGACAGCGAACGGGGTCCCAGGCCACGCATGAGGCCCCAGGCAGTGCACAGGATTGAGTGATACTCAAGAATGGGGACCCAGAGATCGCACAGGGGTCCTGCACGCTGTCTCTTCCCCCTTGCGTGCTGTCTTTCCCCCTTGCATGCTGTCTCTGCCCCCCCCGTGCACTGCCTGGGGACTCTGTATGCTGCCTGGGGCCCTGTGCGCTGCTTGTTGCCCCTGTGTGCTTCCTGGGGCCCTGAGCGCTGCCTGGAGCCCTGGTGTGCTGCCAGGGACCCCGTTCGCTGTCTCAGCCCCCCATGTGCTGCCTGGGGCCACTGGGCACTGCCTGGCACCTTGTGTGCTGCTTGGGGTCCCATGTGCTGCCTGGGAACCCATTCGCTGTCTCTGCCCCCCCTCCCCCCGTGTGCTGCCTTTGACCCCGTTCGCTGTCTCTGCCCCTCCATGTGTTACCTAGGGCGCGTGTTCTGCCTGGGGCCCTGTTATTGATTATATCACTCAATGGTTCTCAAAAGCCTGAAAAATCTGATCTACAGCAACTGGGGTACATTCTGACCCAGAGGGGTATAAACTGACCTTGTCCAATTTATACCCCGGGTATATTCTGGGTGGGGGGTTAATCTGGCCTGTTACACCGGGTCTTAATCCTTAGGCTATGTGCACATGTTGCAGATTTGACTGTGGAATTTTCTGAGCAGATTCTGCATTTCTTGGCAGAAAACGCAGGTCAGAATCTGCGCCTTTTTTTAGTATATGCACACGTTGCAGATTTTTGTGCAGATTTCTTCCTTTTTTTACCCCTGCAGATTTCTATTTTGGAATAGGTGCAGAAACGCAGCAGATCTGCACAAAAGTAGTAACATGGTATTTTTTAGAATCTGCTGCGTTCTCCGTGCAGATTTTTCTGCACTATTAGCACAGCATTTTTTTTGCCATTGATTTACATTGTACTGTTAATCACTTGCAGATCTGCAGCGTTTCTGCATGAAAAAAAAGCTGCAACGTGTGCACATACCCTTAAGTTGCCTTTTTTCCTGAAGGTAGCAGAGCAAGCTATCACATTAGTGTTAAGGAAAAAAAGAGGAATTTCCCTGTGGGATCCACAATGAGGTTGCTGGATGGTGATGAGGAAATTTTGCTGGGTGACCTTCTGATCTGGAGGGCTTGGATCACCGTGCTCCCGCTCCTTGCTGCACTTCTATGGGGCCATGCACATGTCTAATTTTTTTTCCTCAGACAGTTTGAGGAAAAAAATCACAGCATGACTGAGTTTGATCCTATATTCAGATCAATGAGGCTGTGGGGGGGATGTTGCGGGGAAAGATAAAAATAAAAAATAAAAATCGACCCGTACTTGAATGACATCCGAGTGCGGTCCGACTTTCATGGACTGACAAAATTGAGAAATGTTTTTCTCATCTTCTCCTCATCTTAGAAAATCAGATCACACTCAGATCAAACTCCAAGTTTTTTCACAGTCTGGTTAGCATAATCGGACTAGTTTTGTTGGCTCAGAGAAAATACAGTCATCTGCACCTAGCCCTAGAACAGGCCATCAATATAAAGTACGGGACAAACCCCTTCAATCAGTACTTTTCAAATCTGTCTGGTTTGAAGCGCTACATTTACCTTCAAGTTGTAATGACAGCTCGATCTTTTATGCACAGTTTGACACACAGTTCTTATTCTATAATCGTCAGGCATGGTAAAAACAGATTATTTTTTTTTAATCCAAAAAGAGGAAATACTCGTTATAGGAACTGTAACCATTTCCTTTTGAGGTTACTAAACGTATTTGCTGGCCTGTGAAATCAAGTACAGAAATGCGCAATGAATCACCTGCTGCAGATATTTTAGTAACAAGGCCATCTACAAGTGGAGTAAAGATACCGGTGATTACATTAGATTCGCAACACCTGTTAGATTGACGAAACGTTAAAAAAGTCTTTCCACTACATATATTGTAGAACTGCGCTTACTAAATGTTACATTTGTGTTTGTCATACACATTTCTATAAATGTCATTGACATGATTCTAACATGATACCAGCCAAACTGTTCTAAATTCATGTATGTAAATAGCTTCTGCAAAGAAGAAAAGGACAAAGACGCTAGTGCAACCTACTGGAAATAGCAATCCTAAAAGTCAATATTGAATCTTGCGATATGACCAAAAACTCTATTTTCAGACATCTGGTTCAGGTTTTTTCCGCTCATTAGTTCAAAGGAGGACAACTTTTGTTTGACTGGGTGAGAATTCATGTAACACAACGTAGCCATTTACCAAGCTTCACAGAGTGAAGCCATTTTATAGCTTTATTAATCTGGTAACCAATAGTCAGTAGTTTAACACAGCAAACCTTGATATTCAAGAGCACTTATCCTTCATCTTGGCCTTATCAGTGTCTACATGACAGAATGTTTCCCCCCCCAACAAGGAGTAGAGTCTTCTTAAACTGTTCTTGTTATTTTAGCTGAAGTTTTAGGAGAACACGTTTTGTACATGAAGATTTGGTGTCGGCATCATTGCGCACAATTATTGCTGGTCACTTGATCTTGTTATACAGCACCAGACAATGTTGGGTTAACCTACTTATGTTCTAAAAATACATCTGGATCTCTTACCCAGTCTACGACACTCCATCAATGTCATCCAACCATACTTGGTTCCCAACTGATCACACGGTGGGCTTCAGCGACCTTTAAATGTATATTGTAACTTTTTGGGACTGAGTGAAAATTCATGAAAGATTTCATGCCACATTTCCCATGTAAAGACATTGAAAAGTCGCAAAATGTAATCAAAACTCGAAGTTGTGCCACAATTTTGCAACTTCTGGCATTTTCACCCTAGTTTCTCTCAACTGAGAAAATCAGCAAGCTGAGGCAGGATGCGGGCATAAGGCCACAGCTCGTCTTAGGCCGGTTTCACACGTCAGTGGCTCCGGTACGTGTGGTGACAGTTTTCTCACGTACCGGAGACACTGACTCACGTAGACACATTAAAATCAATGTGTCTCTGCACGTCAGCGTGTTTTCACAGCCCTGTGTCCATTTGAAAAACACGGAGACATGTCAGTGTTCGTGGGAGCGCACGTACCACACGGACCCATTAAAGTCAATGGGTCCGTGTAAAACACGTACCGCACACGGATGCTGTCCGTGTGCCGTGCAGGAGACAGCGCTACAGTAAGCGCTGTCCCCCCAGCTTGTGGTGCTGAAGCCGCCATTCATTTCTTCTCTCCAGCAGCGTTCGCTGGAGAAAAGGAATGAAAAATCATTGTTTTTTAATTTTTTTGCGGTTGATATAAAAGTACCCTGCAACCAGGGTTTTTTGTAACCGCAAAAAAAATTAAAAAACAATGATTTTTCATTCCTTCTCCCCAGCAAACGCTGCTGGAGAGAAGAAATGAATGGCGGCTTCAGCACCCAAAGCAGGGGACAGCGATTACTGTAGTGCTGTCTCCTGCACGGTCCGTGTGGTACCCAGTTGGCACACGGCTGCCGCACGTGTGCCACACTGATGTGCCACGTGAGCTCACGGACACGGATAACTCCGGTACTGATTTTTCCGGTACCGGAATTATCTGGACGTGTGAGACTGGCCTCATTCATGACGAACTATGGCGTTTCATAAGCGAGAAATCTCACTCCAGTACCTGACTGGAGTAGGATTTTGTTGAGAGGCTCACAAAGTAGGTGCACACTAGAGATGAAACAGGCTCTCCATGCATGTGTTGTGACGGTCACACAGCCGCGACACATGCAGCTGCAGAGCAGAACAGCTGATCAGCCGGAGCGATCAAGGAAGCCAGGTTCCCTCTGCATCTTATTCGGCAATTGATATAGCTTGCCGAATAAGCCCTGAATCGATCAAATTCGCTCATCTCTAGTGCACACCCCTTGTCAGACGCTCCAAATTCTTGAATAGGTATGCACCTCTTCATGAACTAGGACTAGGAGCATCTGACTTCAGCACTTGCCCTCATCAAGACCGCTGTGATCACTAACAGTCTTGATTAAATCAGGCCCCAAGTTCTTTCGGTGTTCTATGTTTATGAGTAAATGACTATCAATTACTCTAACACTTTGACGGCTTTTGTCATAAATGCTTAAAAAGAAACGGTCAGTACCAAGGAGCAAACACGTTAGAGCACTGTAATACAGATTATATCTGTTTACTGGTATATTGTTTTGTAATCTTTGCTTTCATTTCAAAGAAATTCCTTATCCAATTGTTATGCAAAAGAGGCACAAGTGCAGGGGGCTTGGCCCTGCACTTACAGCTCTACATCCTCTTTCCCAGCCCACCTCCATCTGACATTCTCGGACATCTAACATGTGTAAGTAACCTGCCTTCCCATCCCAAACTCGAGAAAGCTACACCACTCCCTGTGCTGGAAATTTTCTTAGAGGGGGTGCTCATGTGTAAATGAATATTGCTGATTGTATTGCCAGGAATAATGATTCCTTCCGACCTCAGGTCACTTATCACATGTCCATGACGTACAGTGATCTGCGAGACCTGGCCTTGGAAGCAGTGACATACATAGAAATCAAAAGGGCCCACAGAAAAAGTACCCTACACCCCTCCAAAAAAAAGATGCTTGCCTTAGTAGGTGGGGTCAAACCTTCCAACTTTTAAAGTCAGGAGGAGAGTCACGTTTTGTTGCAGGTACATAATACTTATGCCAACACTGAAACCCTTTAGAGTTTTCACCCACTACTGTAGCCCTTATAGAATATAAAGTCTGCAAAAATGGCCCCCATGCTGCATTTTATACCCACAGTCAATTCCCCACACACTCACAAAATATGACACAATACCCCAATCACAAATTATGATGTTGCTACATTAACCCCAACACAATGCTCCTAAAGTGCCCCTACACCATATGACCACCTCACAACCCCCTACACACTATATGATGGTCCTCACAGACAATATAGGGTTCCCCACAGCCCACTCACACAGTTTAATGACCCCCCCAGACTGCGTGAGGAACCCCCCCAAAATATGAGAGCCCCATCAGCCACCCACACAAACAATATGATGTACAGCATAATTGCCCCCACACAGTATGAGGACCCCTACACACAGTTTGGTAGTGAAGCAGCCCACGCATAGTCACACAATGAAGCCTCCACAAAGCAACAATATCCAAGTGCATGAAAATGAAGGTATCCAGCTCAGGAAATAAAATCAAAAGTCTTTATTTGGACAAATTTAAAAAGTAAGCTGCTTGACAAACCAGTACACACAGGGGGAAGGAATGTCTTGAATAACTGGACGCGTTTCGAACACGTGTAGTGTTCTTAGTCCTCAGTTTTACCTTCAATAACCAAGGGCACAGACATTGAAGAAAAAAAATAAATTACAAACTACTTACCTTCTGCCATTCGCCTGTTGTCTGCTCCGATCAATACACTGTGCAATAATAAAATACAGTTAGGTCCATATATATTTGGACAGAGACAACATTTTTCTCATTTTGGTTATAGACATTACCACAATGAATTTTAAACAAAACAATTCAGATGCAGTTGAAGTTCAGACTTTCAGCTTTCATTTGAGGGTATCCACATTAAAATTGGATGAAGGGTTTAGGAGTTTCAGCTCCTTAATATGTGCCACCCTGTTTTTAAAGGGACCAAAAGTAATTGGACAGATTCAATAATTTTAAATAAAATGTTCATTTTTAATACTTGGCTGAAAACACTTCATTGGGAATGACTGTCTGAAGTCTTGAACTCATGGACATCACCAGACGCTGTTTCCCCTCCTTTTTGATGCTCTGCCAGGCCTTGACTGCGGTGGTTTTCAGTTGCTGTTTGTTTGTGGGCCTTTCTATCTGAAGTTTAGTCTTTAACAAGTGAAATGCTGCTCATTTGGGTTGAGATCAGGTGACTGACTTGGCCATTCAAGAATATCCCACTTCTTTGATTTAATAAACTCCTGGGTTGCTTTGGCTTCATGTTTTGGGCCATTGTCCATCTGTAGTATGAAACGACGACCAATCAGTTTGGCTGCATTTGGCTGGATCTGAGCACACAGTGTGGCTCTGAATACCTCAGAATTCATTCTGCTGCTTCTGTCCTGTGTCACATCATCAATAAACACTAGTGACCCAGTGCCACTGGCAGCCATGCATGCCCAAGCCATCACACTGCCTCCGCTGTGTTTTACATATGATGTGGTATGCTTTGGATCATGAGCTGTACCACGCCTTCGCCATACTTTACTCTTTCCATCATTCTGGTAGAGGTTGATCTTGGTTTCATCTGTCCATAGAATGTTCTTCCAGAACTGTGCTGGCTTTTTTAGATGTTTTATAGCAAAGTCCAGTCTAGCCTTTTTATTCTTGATGCTTATGAGTGGCTTGCACCGTGCAGTGAACCCTCTGTATTTACTTTCATGCAGTCTTCTCTTTATGGTAGATTTGGATATTGATACGCCGACCTCCTGGAGAGTGCTGTTCACTTGGTTGGCTGTTGTGAAGGGGTTTCTCTTCACCATGGAGATTATTCTGCGATCATCCACCGCTGTTGTCTTCCGTGGGCACCCAGGTCTTTTTGCATTGATGAGTTCACCAGTGCTTTCTTTCCTTCTCAGGATGTACCAAACTGTACATTTTGCCACTCCTAATATTGTAGCAATTTCTCGGATGGGTTTTTTCTGTTTTCAGAGCTTAAGGATGGCTTGTTTCACCTGCATGGAGAGCACTTTTGACCGCATGTTTACTTCATAGGAAAACCTTCCAAATGCAAGCACCACACCTCAAATCAACTCCAGGCCTTTTATCTGCTTAATTGAGAATGACATAATGAAGGGATTGCCCACACCTGTCCATGAGATAGCCTTGGAGTCAATTGTCCAATTACTTTTGGTCCCTTTAAAAACAGGGTGGCACAGGTTAAGGAGCTGAAACTCCTAAACTCTTCATCCAATTTTAATATGGATACCCTCAAATGAAAGCTAAAAGTCTGAACTTCAACTGCATCTGAATTGTTTTGTTTAAAATTCATTGTGGTAATGTCTATAACCAAAATGAGAAAAATGTTGTCTCTGTCCAAATATATATGGACCTAAGTGTATATAATCACTGCACTCATACAGGAGAAGGTTTGCTGCAAGTGAATAATTTATTGGTTAGAAGTGAGGCGACAGGAAAAAATTAACGTTTCGGCCAATCAGTGGCCTTGATCACAATGTCGCCTTTCGTAGTTTCTTTTCTAGAATTTGAACATGTAGTATTGTTGAGGTAGATAAATATGAGGGTGTATACATAAAATCCACACTGAGGGACAAAAACATTTTTTTTTGCACTGGGGTTCAAAAGACACCAAGGTAGGAATGCATACAGTGTGCACCAACAGGTAGAAAGATAGGTATTTGGTTCTGAAAAAAAGGACACATCCATGTTTAAATGGAGTTACAGTGCTGGTTGGTGTTGGTGATACAGTGGAAATGCTGAGATCTATATATCCAGGCAAGGAGGATTTATAGCCAAAAGAGAGTTTGGAAACAAGTCCGTTGGTGACACAACTGTGCCTGCAGATCAGGCAGTTTCCCTGGAGTTGCTGCAGGAGCCAGCATTGGTGGCAAAGTGGGAGACGCCGACACAAACTTGTCTGCTCCTTCTGCTCAAACACGTCTGTCAGCATCTCCCACTTTTTTTTTATTTTTTTTATTTTTGTGTAAACTGATCTGCAGTTTAGCAGTGCACACTTCTTTAATATGTTTCTGTGCATTTTGGGTATAGTCTACTCTTCTTTCCTCACTAAATTTTATTATACCGGTCTCCACCAAAAGACAAACCACAAGATAACATAACACAATGAAAATAGTATTTTATTTTAACTAACAGACCGGAGCTCTAACCAATTGCCGTAATGCTTTGAACATTTTGTACACAATGATTTCAAAATTATAAATACACAGAATCACGTAGGACATTCTGCTCTGTTTGAAGGAAGCCTAATTTAGGCATAGTCCTTACTGCCAACTTAACTAATCATAGAGTCACAGTGATTCAGCCTCATATTTAGTATCATCCTCCCTAAAGAGGAAACAAAAGATAATAAACCCTTCATCCTATTAGATCGTTAACAATAAAAAAAAATTAAAAACAAGACAAAATTAAAACTGTGAGCAAGGAGCTGCAATTCTGACATATCACGTATCTCAGCTGATGGGGAGAAAATGATAAAGCGCCAGTTGTACAGAGCACCTGTCATTATCGGTTATGATATACAGTAGCAACAAACCGGCATCATGGTTCAGCAGATGTATGGCATTTCCTAAATTTTTGCCTCCAGTGTATACATGTGATAGATGGTCTTTAAATTATCACGTACCATCATTATTAAAATTGCACAGTAGTATTGAAAACTGCTTTCACCTGGAAGAGCCTTCAAAAAATGAAATTATGTAGTTCTCATATTTCATATAAATAATTCTAAAGAAAAAAAACTTGACAATGAATTTGGTTAAGTATGTTGGGGATCACAAGGCCTAAAGGGTTGTAGCTGCCCTAAAGGATGCCTACAAAAGAAGAAAAAAAGGACAGTGTGTCCGTCAGGTGGTAAATGCAGCCGAGATGCTCTGCTCTTCATGGGTGGAGCTGGTGAACCTGCAGTTTTTCTTTATTTTATGCAGAAGGAAAAATTCACGTAGAGTAAGTATCACTAAACCCAAGGACTGTCTTTTAAATGTCCATAGGAGAAAGATTGTGTAATCCAGTGTAGAAAACCCTCAGAAAGGACATCTTCTTAGGCACTCGTTATACCACGGCTTTTCTGCTGCTGTAGAGGTTTGTGGATTCACGGCAGGTGGAAACCCAGAATTTCCTTAAACCCGCTTTAGAAATTGACTAGGAGAAATAAGATTTTGCTACAAAGAACCAAAAAAGCAGCATGTCACTTCACAGAGGAACCTCATCAAGACTCCAACCATATTATCAGGAATTGTATGTCGCACGCCTGTAGTGTATAAAAGAGAAGCTAGTGCAATTCAACCATGTTCACACCATCCAAATATCAAGTTAAGGGGAACCCCAGTACCCAAATTGTTATTGTTCTGAAATGCCCCACTTATTTCAGAGTTTAGCTTTATGAATGAAGTTTAATGATCTTCCTTTGTTTGTTTTTTTTTTGTTTTTACTCTTCCTTCAAGGCACCGTTCTAAAATGTAAACGAATCAGTGGAAGACAAAAAGTTAAAAAGGTTTTCTGGCTCCTTTGGTGACTTTTATCTTTAGATTTCGCAGCAGGATCCAGTAAAATGAAAGGCACTGAAGAGACGGAGCCCTCACAGTCAATATCTAATGGGATTAGCTGAAGCCCCATCTCTGATGTACATCTCCAGGATTGCATTCTGCGGTGGCTGGATGTTCTCCTCGAGATGTTAAACACAAATTTGAGCCACCATTCTTCAGTAATCGCTCCTGGTTAGAAAAAAAAAACAAAACACATTTACTATATATATATATATATATATATATATATATATATATATATATATATATATATATATATATATATATATATATATATATATATATATATATATATATATATATATATATATTTAACTGGACAGGGAGGATTTTTTAAGCAGTCAAATATTATTGTTCATTTAGATGTGTCAGGATAAAAAAAGTGTGTGCAATCCAATGGTGGCATGCGTCTCTGAAATCTGTATGTACACAGGCACTCCTCATGTATTACTTCCAGGGAAGAGTATTCTTGTACACACAATGCCCAAAGGAACCACTATGACCATGTATGGGGCTGGTGGTGGCCATGCACCTCCATGCCAGGAAGCTGTAAGGACTCGGTATCTTGCCATACAGACTTTGTGCGCATGTCTAAGGCCTCTTTCACACTTCCATCTTTCTTTTTCCGTCACAATGCAACGTTTTGTGAAAAAAATGGATCCAGCAAATGTTTCTGCTGGATCCATTTTTTTCTCATAGACTTGTATTACCGATGGATTGTGACGGATGGATCCGTCGTAAAATTGCTGTCCGTTGGGCGGTGACAACGCACACAGGAACGTTTTTTCGTGCACGTTGGAAAATCGCGCAGCAAGGAAGCTGTGTGTCAAAAGCAGGAATCTAGCGACGGGTTCCGTCTTTTGAAACTGAACATGCGTGGAAGAATTTCCAGTCAAGGAAATTCTCTCTAGCTGGCTCTCTCTCTTTTTACTATTGATGCTGCCTAGCGTCACGAGCATCGGGAAGGCTGCAAAGGACGCCGGAAGGTGAGAATATCAAGATTTTTTATTTTTTTTAATTATTTTTAACACTATCTTTTTTATTATTAATGCTGCATAGGCAGCATCAATAGTAAAAAGTTGGTCACACTTGTTAAACACTATATTTGACAAGTGTGACTAACCTTTCAATCAGTTTTCCAAGCGATGCTACAAAATCGCTTGGAAAACGCTACGGATCCGTAAAAAAAAAATAAAAAGGATCCAATGCATCCGTTTTTTACAATCTGCACAGGATCCATCTTTTCAACATTTTGACGGATTGTCAGTGATTGTAAAAAACAGAAGTGTGAAAGAGGCCTTAGTCCTGTGCATAGGCCCTTATAGACACATACACCAAATGACCACTTTATTAGAGACACATCTACTTGTACATTGGGCCTCCTTTGGCCCTCAGCAGCACAGCAATTTGCTATGCCACACGCTCCATTAATTGTTAGAATCAGGTAGATTTTTTTTTTTCTTTTAACAGTCAAATATTATCATTTAGAGGCTTCAGAATGGAAAGATGTGTGCAATCCAATGGTGACCTACCCAGAATTTCAATAAATCAAAAGTGTAACATCTGGATGGGTATTATCCCACACGGACCAGGTGAACACAGTGACAGCTTAGGACAAAATATGCACAAATAGAATCTTCATTGACATATGAAAAACAAACCGTTAAAACAAGGAGCTTCTAGTGTGAGAGACACAGATGCACTTTACAACACATGTGAGTACAGGCACCCTATCCTACAAAAAAAAAAAAAAAAAAAAAAAAAAAGTCTCCTTTCTGAGAGTCAGGACAGAGACAGACTGCCGTATTTCTCACGCGAGAATCGCATGGCACTGCACGGACTGGCCTGGCACCTCTCCTGACATGAGCAAGACATTGTTATGGATTACTATGCAGCTGTCAAGCTCAGGTCAGGAGAGCAGACAGCTAGTACTAAGGTTTAGGATGCGATTCTCCCAGGAGAAATACAGCAGTCTGTCTCTGCCCTAAACTGGACTGACATGCCTTAGAACAATGATGCAATGTATTAGTGCAAGAGGTGGTATAGATACAAAACAAAAAATGGACCCAGAATAATGCCATCTAATACAACAATAAGATAGTTAAAGTGCCTAGTGCATATTGATGTAAACCTCTGTAAGATCAATAGAAATAGTGGAATCCTATGGTAAGGAAAAAACAGGTGTTTTTGACATCACCGATTGGCATAGATGGGGGGAGTAGTAGAGATGAGAATGGATAGGATATTATACCAGTGGGTGATAACTGGTTGGGGAACCGCTACATGTGGTGCCAAAGTATACAAGCAAATGTATCAGCTATGTAGCCTAATGGAGAGTTATGGGTGGTAAAATACGTTCCCTTAGGAAGTGAGGACAAAACGTGCGTCGGGGCAGAGAAATGCATGACGCATCCAGCCAGTGATACTTATACTAGTATGTGGTAATCTTGTCTTGGGGTATTTTACCACCCACAACTCTCCATTAGGCTACATAGCCAAAGTCCGACATCCGTGGTCTCAGACAATGGAGAAATCTTGTTCTCTGTCTTCTCCTCACCAGTGATATGATTCTCTCATCTTCTTTCACATGAAAAAAAAAAAAAAAAATCAACGCTCGTGTGAGCGAGCCTCTCTACTGAATTTTTTCTCACAAAACTATATATCACTCCACTTAGTTCCTCCTACTATAGAACATAGTGCCGCCTGTGGATTGGACTTCCCTGGTGACAGGTTCCTTTTAAGATCTCCAAATCCAGGAGGACACTTTCAGAACAATACATTATGCCACAAGGGATATAAACAGCTACAATAAAGAGTCAACGACAATGCTTAGGCATGTCTTAGGGTATGTGCACACATTTCGGATTTTGCTGCAGATCCGCAGCGGATCGGCCAATGCGGATTCGCAGCAGTTTTCCATGAGTTTACAGTACCATGTAAACCTATAGAAAACAAAACCCGCAGTGCACATGCTGCGGAAAAAAACGCGGGAAACGTAGCATTGTTTATTCCTCAGCATGTCAATTCTTTGTGCGGATTCCGCAGCGGTTTACACCGGCTCCATAATAGGAATCCGCAGGTGGAATCAGCACAAAATCCACACAAAAAAACGCTGTAATTCCGCAGTGCAGTTTACCTGGGGATTTACCAAAATCAGTCTGGGAAAACCCGCACCACTCTCCGCAACGTGTGCACGTGGCCTTACTGTTCATCTCAAACTGCAATGGGACACAAATGGGATGTCTGCTGGCTTAGCCCATCAGTGCAAATGAGAGGTGGGGCAGCAAACTGTGCGCTCGGACACCAGGATTGCATTTCACTGCAATATTCTTGACTCTGCATCTATTCTCCTCCTCAAACAAGTCATTAACAGACGAGGCCAATGTCAGTAGGATTCCTGTTCTCTGGGGGGTACATTTCTCTGCATATGCTCAATATTGATACAGGACAAAACACCACAAGGTTGGCAGCTTTTAAAATACTTGCCCAGGCTAGCCAAGCACTAATAATAACAATGCATAATTCTAAATAGCTCCGATTGATTCATTTTCTCCTTCTAATTCACACTAATATGGATACATGGAAACCTTGCTCACTCGATGATGCACTCCAGGTTCACGTGTGTAATACAAACCCGAATTTTGGTTGGCGAGCCTTATTTTTTCCATATAGATGTATCCTATTAAACAATAGTTCAATAATTATGGTTAATGTTAGGTGAACATCGTGTACCTTTGTGAACTCCCACTCTTCATTTCCTGGTACGGTTGTCCCTTTTCCCTTGTACTGGCATTCTCGGAGCTCTACCTGGCCCACGCCGTACTTGGAAAATAAGCATAGCTGCTTTGCTATGTTGTGGCGCAGCTCCTTTTGTGATGAATATTCAAAATACTGAAAAACATGAACAAAACAACTACATTACAAAGAAAATAAATTATAACACGAGAACAAGTCGCTTACATTTCATAAAATAAAAAACAGCAATTTGTTAAAATATCGTCTACAAATTGTGTAGCGCCAGCACCCAGAGTCCCCCGATTTCCTTCCACTTCAGCACTAACCCCCGAGACAGCGCCAATAATTACTTTTGGATTGTGGAGCAACAGACGTCTCTGAGGTTAGGAAGACTCCATCAAAATTTTGCTTGATCATCACCCCATAATGCTACATGCTTAACACAGGAGTGAAGAATAGGAACCTGCCATAGTGAAGATGGTCTGATCTGACGGCCGGATGTTATGGAGCAGGAGATGCGGATTAGAGTAATACATATTTATTTGAGAAAAGTTTCAGCAAACCTTGAAATTTATTCACCGACATCCTGGTGTTTGAATAGGACCACCCACTGGACTCCTATGCATACAGTGAATGTCAGGAGTCCCTTTCCTTTGCGGCAGAGATAGCTGTCAATCACTGGTAGGACCACCCACTGGACTCATATGTATACAGTGAATGTCAGGAGTCCCTTTCCTTTGTGGCAGAGCTAGCTGTGAATCCCTAGTAGAACCGCCCACTGGACTCATGCAAACAGATAGCAGGGATTTCAATGAAGAAGATACAAATTATACTGAATTTTCTCTAAAAACCTATATATAATTTTGATCAGCTTCTCCTTCTCTATACCATGTTGTCCACAGATGGAACTTCATGTTCAATGTGACAGGCTCTCTTAATGCTAAATTTGTCCTATAATTGGACTATGCTAGCGTTGGCATCCTGGCCGGTATGCTGCATTTATAGTTACATTCAATTAGCCTGTAGATGGCGATGCTGCTATACAAATGGAAGAATACATTCAAAAGTTGTATAAAAGCTGTAATAAAGAGCAATATTCACAAAGAAAAGTCTCAGCTGGGTTCACTCTACATTCAGGCCATTCATTTTCAGTACAGTTACAACTATATGCTCAGCAAATATAATTACAGTGTGAAATTGCACGCTGCTGGTTAATAGTTGCTCTAACATTTAACTAAAAATGCATAAAAAGGAGAAACTCTCCTACTGCTTCTTTCTTCCAAAGCTACGGACAATGAGTTAGTAAAATATTAAATATATTTTTGCAGGTAAAAGGCAGAGAGGTAATTGCCCATGCATCAGTTACATAATGTGGATTATTAATTAGTGTAAGCCAAGCTTATTTGCATTTTTGCCCATATATTAGAATGATATGGATGGTGTAAAATGGTTCATACTTAAATGGCAATTATTTGTTTTTTTTTTTAAAGTATACTTAACACTAATTAAAAAATAAAATAAATGGTTAAACATAAATAAGGATGACTTGGTTTTCTGCCTGTACCTGGTTTCCTCCCATTCCATGACATGGGTACATGATTAAGGGTTTTCCTCCATGGTTATTTTCCCCAACGTCTAAGCAGCTCTGAGATCCTTCATTTTTAATCTAGAACAAATATAAAGACAGAATCCAAATAAAGAAATGTGTCCGTGCATCTTTGAGTCAGTGAAAAGTATGTTAAATGGACGAGGTCACAGGATTATAAACCATTCAGCCATCACTTACCGCTCCGTAATACGTGGGCGAGAGGTCTGGTATGAACATCTCAGGATAGATATTCTGCAGGTACCATGAAAAGTTCTTACACTTCAAGTCTTCCTTCAGCTTCAGTCTCGGAGAAAGATCTCCGTAGTTTCTCTGTAGTAAGAAAAACATGTATCAGCAGGTTCAAGAAGTGCCCTAAGCTATATAGATATTGGTTAGGTATTAGAAGTATGATAAAAAAAAAATAAAGCTTTAGCAATAAAAAATTTATTAAAATTCAAAAATATATATTTGTTGTGTTGAGGCACAGGGACAATGCATTATTTTTATTGTGAAGAATCCTTAGAAGCCAAATTGTTGATGGCTCAAAAGTGGAACCGGAATTAGCTCCTTTGGTGAATGAATGGCGAAATACAGTAGAAAACAGAAGGGAAATTGTAAAGAAGGTGTATCAAAATAAATGACAAATTCTTAAATCCAATAAGATTCCAAGTTCTTCGGTAAAATGTATTAATAATGATTTGCATTTTTTTTCCTGTTTTGTGTTGCTTCCCTTACAGTAGGATATGTGGGAAAAATGATTGTGCCTAATAGTGTATAAGGGTAGACTTAATAAATGCGGTTTCTTATAAACCTATCCCATAAAGTTTCCTCTTTTTTTAGGTCTATGCTTCTATCTAGTTTCGTATGACAGTTTCAAAGGCAGGTGAATATAATGAGAGTCTCTTTCCTCAGCCTATGTATAATATTGCAAAGAACAGACTGGAAACTGCTGGCTTTGAAAACAAATGTACTGATAGGATCAAACTCAACAATAGACTAGAGGATTATTTGGTGGGACCAGACTCTGCTGCAGTAATGAGAGGAATGGATGAGGGCATAGCTAAAAATTAAATACGGTATAGTGTTAGGCTAGGTTCACATTGCGTTAGGGCAATCCGTTTAGCGCTAGCGGATTGCGCTAACGCAATGTATTTGTAGGGGCCGCGTTTAGGGGTCGCGCTAACGTCCCCGCTCTCGCAGATCCCCGATCTGCGAGAGCGGGGAACGGACCTCGGGCGCGCCGCGGACGCTGCAAGCAGCGTCCAAGGCGCGCCACAAAAGAACGGCACATCGCTAGCGCGAGCTGAAAAAGGCACGCGCTAGCAATGCGCTTCGGGCTGAAACATTGCTGTCAATGGGTGCGCTAACGGACCTGTTGCACGGCGTTAATTGCGACATTTTCGCCGTGCAACGCTGTCCGTTAGCGATCACCCACTAACGCAATGTGAACCTAGCCTTAGGGTTGCAGCCAAACCTGGGCTCTGGGGGCCCACAAGTTCTGCTTTGCTAATAGAAGACCAATACTGTTAGAGATCTGTGATCATTGTTTGGGAGCCATATTAAAAGGTTTTGCATTGGGGTCCACAAGCTTCAGGTTTCATCACTGCAAATGGACACAACACAGATGAAGCAGGATAAATACAGACACAGAAACATGGTGGCCCAATACGATCTCAGTCCAGCTCCATGTATCCATTTGAACATTTAATATTACTCAGTTTATACTTTAGGAGCGAATATGAATAGAGATGGTCAAGTCTTTAAAGCTAGTCAAAGTGATAAGAAGAAATACTAATTCCTTTTGGGGGGGGGGGGGGAATACAGAAATTCACATTATTTTGGGAAGGCGGTAATCAGAAAAATTAGAAAAGGATATTTGAGAAATTGATGTAATTTTTTATGGTTATACCACTGCAAGAGACTCCTCATTAGGCATAATGGATGGTCGAAGTGGACACATTTCATTGAAGGACTTTATCTAATACAGAGACCTGTTCAGCTTACCTCTTTGACCATTTTGGCAGCTTGTTGGTTTCTTCGGTAATAAATCTCCTTATAGTCATCCATCCAAACTTCAGCCAAACGTACCTGGTTTCTAGTAATCACCTGCGTACCTTTAGGGAATGAATGAGGGCTTTTTGTGCGGAAAACATGGCCAACAACCGAGCAAGGTATGATCTCCAGCTGTCCACCACATTGCCAGACCTAAAGTGAGAATATATTAATAGGAGTCATAGACATAGGAAGTTCATCTTTAATATAGGAGACTAGAATATTAAGCATATAGATCAAAGACCCTGGAAAGTTAAAAGAGGGTGGCCACTTTTTCTTTGTTTTAACAAATGAGTTGAGGACATTATTTTGTAGCACTCACTAATGTATATATTAGTATCACAGATTGTCTTCCTGTAGCAGTTACTGCCACCTTCCTCAAGGACAGCGCAGCCGTCAACTACATCGATGCTGACGGAGAGACATGTGACCGCACTTCCTCCAATAGAAAACATTTCACATAAGAAAACAGTTTTTCTATTGGAGGAGGCCGGTAGAGAGGAATGTGACCAGACCTATTTATCAGTAGGGATGTAGCTGACGGGAGCGCTGTGCGGCCTGTGAGGAAGG
Source organism: Ranitomeya variabilis (assembly GCF_051348905.1). NCBI lineage: Eukaryota > Metazoa > Chordata > Amphibia > Anura > Dendrobatidae > Ranitomeya > Ranitomeya variabilis. The sequence continues at coordinate 659,255,456 of NC_135234.1, forward strand.
ATGCGGTAAGACATAGGAGGAGAACTTGTAATACTTCTGTATTAGTGCCACAGAAACATGTCCAACATTTGTTGAAATCAGGATTAAATGGTCAACCCATTTAATGTGTACTTTGCTAAAAAACCCTCTAAGATTTATTGTGAAGCCATGCGACATACAACTTGTATAGCCAGTGCTCCTTCTGAGGTGTTGGATCTCAGCCAGCAGGCCAGTACCCTGCTACATATTGATGAGGGGGAACCCCCCCATCCCCCAATGACAGTGTCACGTCTACAGCTGGATCTCAGATTCGTCTGATGTGAGCTACTGTACATATTATTCCCATGAAGCATTGCTGTCAAAATATGTTTCCATAAGTTCATATGTGCCTCATTCAGACTAGGTTTGTTTATTTTTTTTAATTTATTTATTTTTTTTTGAGGGGGAGGGGTGGGGGGGAGAAGGGGTGGTTCTTACCATAAAAAAGGACTTACCCTAAAAGACATTTCTACGTTTTCTCCTCCCCAAATTTCCATCTGATCATCGTAAGATCCAATGTGTTCAAAGTAAGACTTGGAGATAGAAAAAAGACCTCCAGCAAAAGTTGGCGACCTGGAAGAGAAAAAGTAGAAGAAAAATTTAGAAAAAAAAAAAAAGGTATTTTTTCAACAGTTATTACTTATGCTTTTACTATTAGTAGCGTACCACAAAATATGACAAAGTTGATCCCCTGTAGAGAGCAGCTGTCCTCCAGCAGTAAAACTCAGCTGGCGAACTCCACTGATGCAATTTCAGGACATGGCAGAAGACAAGGGTGACCAGCACACAAATAATGTAGCTCAATATTATCACATGAAAACAGGGAGAGGCCAGGAATATAAAATATTATAATCTTTGTCAGTTTCACTCTTGTGTCACAAAGGTTAGGGTCACACAACCATTTTTTTCTCATTTAAGAAAATCAGTAGGATTCGATTTTCTTGGATGAGGAAAATAAAAGTTTCTTCATCTTCTTCAATCGGTCTGTGACAATTGGACCACACTCGGATCAATTCTGAGTACATTTAGATTATTGGAGGCATATCATGCATGGTGCATTTTTGTTTCCTCGGACCTAGAAAAATGTAAATAATTGAACATGTACACAGCCTCATCGAATAACACGGGGATGAGTGCTATCTGTCAAAATGATAGCACTTGTCCAATTTTTACAGAAGGCAGATATCTGGCTTGGTATGAAGTATGTTGTGGTGTTAGCATGAAGGTAGAAAGACTTTAGTCTTACAATTGGCCAAAGAGCTCTAAATGCAATTCCCATGGTACCTTGTCATCTAGCTATGTGAAATACTGTTGGGTAGGAAATTTCTGGACAGCTCTGTTATCCACATCTAATACCGGACAACCCAAAAAGTGAGCCAAATTCAGATATTCAATAATAAAAAAATGCTACCCAACGGACCAAAATATTTACTAATCGGTAGAGCTGCCCTTCAAATAATTTATATGGCAGTGTATTATAGTCAATCAATTTAATCAGAGATGTTCCTACAAGAAGGTATCTAATTGCTTCATTTTAGGGACGAGTCAGATGCCGTATAACTAGGACGGGCAATGCTTGGACAGCCAGTTGTCTCTCTGGACCCGAGCATGACAGCTGCATAGAAATACATGCGGGTTGGGAGAGCCGACGGCCTGCCCAAGCATTGCGTTGCGAACCTTGTCCTAGTTATATGGCAGTCTCACTCTTCCCTTAAAGGAATTGTACAAGATTGCATTATTTCAATGGCTGCTTTCTTCCAAAAAGAAAAAAAAATTATCCCCTGTACACATGGCCTGTATATGATATTGCAAGCTCACCCAAGTGATACCATACACAATCCATGAATAGGTGAAGACGGCACTATTTTTTTTTTTTTTTATTTAAAACTTGTACAACCTTGCATGTCCCATTTATTTAATAGGCTGTATGGTAGGAATAAACATTTTCTTTATCACATGATCTTTAGGCTGAAATGCAAAACCGGGCTCTAAGTATTATAATTATATACTATTGGGATAGGATCTTGGAGATGGGAATACCCCTTTTTAAGTCCTTTTGCATTTGCAAGATGTACTTTCCTGACTCAATTACCTATAAAAAGAATTGAACACCGTGTATCTGTATAATCATGGTGTTGATCTATATCTGGGTGCTAAACATGTACATAGGTCACTTACTTAATGAAGCCAGAGATGATCTATTACTTGGGTGAATAGTGACAGAAGTCGGGTCCAGCTATGTGGCTGGGATGACGTATGCACTTGCACTGCCAGCAAGCGGTGTTATCTTAGCTAATTAGACCAGGAGTTGAATCATTGCTGCCACACCCTTGCCTTCCCTGACCATTACACCACTGCCACATTCTCACTTGCTAAGTCTATAAATACAGTTACAGCCATTAGAGAGGATTTGACTAGTGGGTCCAAAACCTGAGAATTCTCATTACTTTTAAGTAATGTGAAGTACCAGAAATATGAATGTGCAATAGTTAAATGTGTAGTTGGGGAAGCATTGCTTTGGGAGGGTAAATTTAATAAGTTAACTTGTGTATTTTTTTTTTGTATCACCCAGTATATTATATAATTATAATACTTAAAGCCCAGTTTTGCATCTTAGCCTAAAGATTATGTGATAAAGAAAATGTATATTCTGACCATATAGCCCAGTAATTAAATGGGACAAACAAGGTTGTACAAGGTTTAAAAAAAAAATAAAAAATAGGGCCGGCTTCACCTGTTCATTTTTTGTGTATGGCATCACTTGGGGTAGATTCAATACCATATGCAAGCCATGTGTACATGTGTGGTACAATTTTTTTTTGGGAAGATTGCAGCCATTGTGTTATTTCAATCTTGTACAATCCTTTTAAGAGTCAGACTGCCAGATAACTAGGACAAGGATCGCAACGCAATGCTCGGACAGGCAGTCAGCTCTCCCAACCCGCATAGAATAACATGGGTGAGAGTGGGTTAGTGCTGTCCATTGAAAACACAGACAGCACTCGTCCGATTTAAACAGTCAGCTGCATGAGCCCTAAGAGTTCGAGAATGTTAAAAAAAATAAAAAATAAAAAATAAAAAAAATGGTTTAGACAGTCCATCTAATTTACGATAAGAAAAAAAACAAACAAAAAACATGGACCAGCATCTTAATACTCAGTTCAACCACTGGGTCTCCTGACCTGTTCGACTAATAGACGTGTGACTGGGTCTTTGTACAGCTCAGTACACTCACCCACATCACAGATGGTGCTTAGTACCATGGACAAGACTAGTATATGACCGGACAGCACACAATACATTCGTCTGAATATACCCTTTCATTGCAAGTGCCGACTAAATAACAAAGCCCCTCAGATTATCTGTCCTTCTTATCAGCCAGCCTGTATATATTGATTATAAGAGGACTGAAGCGATTATTAATGCTTCAGCTACCAGTCATTTGTGTAAGAAATCCTTAGAGGAACAAATAGTAGTAAGGTTCAGAAGAGCTCTAAGCTCTAATAAGCTTATTCATTATTTGTCAAAGTAAAGTAACGTTAAGGGAGTGTCGCCACCTTGGCAGCTGGGTTAGCTAGATAAGGTTTTAATGAAGCGTGCAATTACTTATGACACTGTATAGCTGTGTAGTTATTAAATATACTGTAAATTGTACTGCAACATACATACATGGTGGGAAAATTCAGCTTATTGTAAACCAAGATCATAATAGTGACAAGGATATAACATGTGAATGATTAAAAACAGTTTAATCCAAGGAATACAGAGCAGGAAAAGCACTTGGGTATGTTGGTTACAAGTAATTTAAGCAGCAGTACTCAATGTAAGGCAGCAGCTGCAAAAGTAAACAAGATGTTTGGGTTTAAAGGGAACCTGTCAGCAGGATTGTACTCAGTAACCTACAGAGAGTGTCAAGTCAGCGCCATTATACTGATTAAAATGATACCTTGGCTGATGAAATCCGACTTCTGGTTGTTGTTTAATCTTTATTTTCAGTTTTGAGTTAATGAAATGCTAGTTCTCTGGGGCGGCCTGTGGGGAGGGGGGGGGGGGGCAGTGACCTGTCAGAAGCCGTGCTGGTGAATACTTAAGCAGAGCACCACAAGAAGATGCCCTTCTCCACAGGCCACCCAGAAGCGAGGGCATATCATTTACTCAAAACTAAAAGTTAAGATTACACAACAACCACAAGACGGATTTCATCAACCCAGATATTTTAATCAGTATAACAGCACCAACCTGACACTGTCTGTAGGTTACTGTGCACAATCCTGCTGACAGGTTTTCTTTAAGAAAAAAATCATGTGATCCCAATGTATCACGGTGCTAACAGGGATCTCACCGAGGTCATGGCAGTTCAGCCTGGCTCGGAACGTAGCCTCAGTGACCAGAGGCAACCTCAATGATGTCACAGCAGGTCATGGAGGCTGCGCTCACAGCAGTTCAGTTACCAATAGTGTTGAGCATTCCGATACCGCAAGTATCGGGTATCGGCCGATACTTGCGGTATCGGAATTCCGATACCGAGTTCCGATACTTTTGTGGTATCGGGAATCGGTATCGGATCCATATTACTGTGTAAAATAAAGAATTAAAATAAAAAATATTGATATACTAACCTCTCCGGAGGCCCCTGGACATCACCGCTGGTAACCGGCAGCCTTCTTTGCTTAAAATGAGCGCGTTTAGGGCCTGAGAATGATGTCACGGCTTGTGATTGGTCGCGTGGCGGTCACATGAGCGGCATGCGACCAATCAGAAGCCGTGACATCATGGAAGGCCCTAAACGCGCTCATTTTAAGCAAAGAAGGCTGCCGGTTACCAGCGGTGATGTCCAGGGGCCTCCGGAGAGGTGAGTATATCAATATTTTTTATTTTAATTCTTTATTTTACACATTAATATGGATCCCAGGGCCTGAAGGAGAGTTTCCTCTCCTTCAGACCCTGGGAACCATCAGGATACCTTCCGATACTTGGTGTCCCATTGACTTGTATTGGTATCGGTATCGGCGATATCCGATACTTTTCGGGTATCGGCCGATACTATCCGATACTTTCAAGTATCGGACGGTATCGCTCAACACTAGTCACCAATGGTTCTCAGCCTGCACGGTCACATTTTGGTACTGTCCATGTTGAAAACGATTTTTCCCCCCAGACATGGATTACGGTGTGGGACAGAACGACGAAGAGGTGAGGGATATTATTGTTTTTTATTTTTATTTTGTTACAGGAGAACGAGGGCTTCAATGGAATAGGCGTTTGGTGAGTATAATTGTGTTTTTTTTATTTTTAAATAAAAAAGTATAAGTGTATTTTGTTTTATTTCTAATAAAGGACTTAATTCTGGCTGTGTCTTTATTTACCATGTAACTATAGGATTAGTAATGGATAGGTGTCTTGTAGGCGATTATCCATTATTAATCTGTTGGCTTGATGTCACCAGACAATACAAAGGTCACATGAACCCCACAAAAATGAATCCCACTTGCCACCGCTACAGGGCAAGTAGGAAGAGCCGGTCAAAGCCCCAGAATTGGCGCACCTAATAGATGTGCCTTTTCTGGGCAGCTGCGGGCTGCTATTTTTAGACTGGGGGTGGGGCAATATCTATGGCCTCTTACCAGCCTGAGAATACCAGCCCCCAGCTTTCTGCTTTAGCAAGTCTGGTTGTGAAAAATGTGGGGGACCCCACACCTTTTTTTTTTTATTATATATTTAAATACTTAAAAAATATGGCGTTGGGTCCTCTCTATTCTTGATAACAAGCCTTGTTGAAGCTGAAGGTTGAGGGTTGCAGCCCTCAGCTGTGAGTTTTGCCTGGCTGGTTATCAAAAATATAGGGGAACTCACGCCAATTTTTGAAATTTATTTATTTACAGCTCAGGAGCCGGGAAATGAATACTCTCCATCAGATGCTCCTATTCTCGCTATTATTAACGGCAGCAGGTGTCAGATGATGGGAGCAGTGTATGATTTCTGTGGTCTATAACATATGCATCTTCAATTGTTCTGAAAATACAACTTCCAGTATGCCATTTGTAACAATATATGTTGGTCAGATCTATCATAACACTTACTTAATAGGGTATGTTTCATCCTTTCTTCTTTCTTTCTCATGGGCTGGAATAGCTTCCCAACCAAATGTCAAGCTCCAGTCAAAGTTGCCTCGACTGTGATGCTTTCCATACTGAACTGGTTTAGAAAACTCAAAAGTGTTGAGGTCAATGGTTGTAATATCCGGGCTCACCACAGCAGTGTGATCTTCAGCAATTCTTGATAACAAGGGTTCCAACCAGCCATGGAAACATTCACCTGTCCAACAGTAAATTCAAGGGTACATTTGAGTATTAGATATCACATACATTAAATACCTTATAGAAGAATTGCAGAAATGGAATTGCCTCATGGGAGAATATTGTTGAAATGCAATGAATAGTACAATTGTAAATAAACACAGGCATCTAAAAATGTGTGTTTAACCCCTCTTAAATGGGTTGTGCAGTACCAGGACAAACCCTTCTCATACCCCACGCTTAGCCCCGAAAAAATAAAAGCCTATAATCATCTCCAGTGCCGACGCCGTTCCCACAGTGTCATCACTCTCGTTCTCGGGGAACTTGTGTGGTTGTATGACACATGGTGCCCAGTGCCTAAAGGTGTCACTCTCTCAGTCTTCAGACAAATTGAACATGAAGAGGAAGTCATAGATTAGATGCAGCCCGGACTTCCTCTTCACGATCGCTTTGTTCTAAGGTGGGGACAGTGTTCTGAATGGGCGCTGGGGTCACGCGTCACAACAATTGAAAGTGAGCCCCAGGAAGAGTGTCAACACCATGGGAACAGTGCTGGCATGGGAGGAGAGTATAAGCTTTTTTTATTTTTATAGGGGCCATGCGTAGGGTATGAAAAGGAGTTGTCCAAAAAAATAACCGAAAGTTGAATATTTTTTACTAATTTCTTTATACAGTTTGCTTTATCTACTTTTTAGGTTCACGCATTCAGTATTTGGTCAGTATTTTACAAATACTGATGTACAATACTGAACGTGTGACTAGGTCACATTTCTGTGTGCTCATTTCGGTCTAAATAAAACTATGAATTTTATACAGGCGTGCTTATTTCTGGAATGCTCCTTTTTTCTTTTATTGTGAATGGGCAGAGTGTGCATAAACAGGCTTGGACTAGCCCATAGGAGGAGAAAAGGAGAATTCTCCGTTGGTCCCCTGTGCAAGATTGGGCCACCACGCTCTTATGTGAGCAGTACATTGGACAATATACTTGAATCACTATGCACAGACAAAGGCAACTTATTCATTTAACGATTTACCCAGTTCATTGCTATATAAATTTGTGATTGAGGATAATTTCACATTTGCATGTAGCTGAAAAGTGCTGCCCTGGAGATGGTTACTGGTGGTCTCTTAGCACCCTAGTGTGACACTGTGCAGGAGTATGAGAGGGAAGTTTTTGGCAGACCATTACCCAAGTTGCATGGTTCGTTTAAAGAGGTTATCCACTACTTTTACATTGATGGCCTATCCTTAGGATAGGTTATCCATGTCTGATTAGTCGGAGTCCGACACCCCAACAGATCAGCTGTTATTGGTGTCGACAGCCGAGAGTACTCCATTGCCGAGCTGCTCCATCTACTTGTAGTGGCTGGGGCTTGGTACTGCACATCTGCCTCCTATTCAAATCAATAAGAGGCGGATGTGCAGTACCCTGCAGCAGCTACAACAATTAGACAGAACAGCTCGGCAAGTAAGTATTTTCGGCCAGTGGTCGCTGTCACCCGATAACATCTGATCAGCGGGGGTGCCAGGCGTCGGACGCCAGCCGATCAGACATTAATGACCTATCCTAAGAATGGGTCATTAATGTAAAAATTAGTGGACAACCTCTTTAAACTGGCCATACACATTAGAAGGCTGTCAGCTGAATGATGCTCCGGTCAACAGCCATCTTGGGCAACTCACCCATACTCATGCGCTTATTTGGCTGAGCACTCCTGTTCTCAATGAGAAAATTGCAGGCTAACACACTGGTCAGCAGCTCATCACCGGGAGCAAAATATGATTGGCAGTCCGAAATTGTACAAGCGAGATCAACAGCTCTCCTGGACATCAACCCATAAAAATTAGATTGCCACCTGAATCCATTGATATGCAATATATTCTAATTGTACAAATTCCCTCTGCCTGCTGTCTGCTGTCTGTCATCTGCCGCTTTACCATCTAGCAACATATTTTAATGTCCCTGCTAAATCATTGATATAATTAATTTGCTGCATTGTACTTAATACTCACTGTTGCATATCCATGACTGGGATCAGTCTAGATGTTATCTGGTGGAAGGTACTATAGCAAATCGATGTAGCCAGGCCCAATGTCTTTGATCATCTAACCACCCCCTGGTTTGCTGGCCCCAGCTGCCAAATTATCCCAAACCAGCTCCCACAATCCATAATCCTGAGCCTGTATTGTGGCTATAAATTTAGAAACATCTTAAGGGGTGCACGCATGCATTCCATAAGCAAAGCATCCCAGAAGATAAACATCAAGATAAAGAAGTTATTCCATGGCAGTTAGTCAGGGAAGGTGTCGGGTAATCCACACTTTGCTCTCCTTTCTATCCATGTGCTTTATTCCTATCCTCCTATGGTCCCTTGCCATCCAAATTCATCGCCCTAGCCCCCCTCCATCACGACTCATACACATCAGCCCCTCTCTCCTTCCCTCTCTCATGTACAGCTCCCATGCACTTCTCACATTCCTGAAAAACCTCAGCCCATTTTGCCCAAACACATAGCACAAAAAAAATTTCTGACAATTCCAAAAACTACTTGCTCTTTATCTTCCTACTCCTACTGATTTCAGGGGACATCTCCCCCAACCCTGGACCACCATCCTTCAACCTCAACCCCTACCTCACATCGAAACCTTACTAACCTTATTAATATTAGTTGCACTCCTTCATCTCCTCCTTTTAATTGTGCCCTTTGGAATCCACGGTCTATATGTAACAAGCTTCCTTTCCTACACAATTACTTTTGGAACAACTCCCTTAATCTGTTGGCACTCACAGAAACCTGGATTCAGGATTCTGACACTGTCTCTCCTTCTGCCATTTCCCATGGTGGCTTACAATTCTCACATTCCCCGAGACCCACAAACCGACATGATGGTGGAGTCGTCATGCTCCTGTCCCCACAATGCACTTTCCAGGTCCACACCATCAGGCTCTTCCGTCCTCACTCCCTCAGAGTAGCGGTCATATACCGGCCCCCAGGCTCACCCACCCACTTCCTGGACCATTTCTCTGCCTGGCTGCCGCACTTCATGTCCTCAGAACTACCAACCCTTTTCCTGGGAGACTTGAACATCCCCATTAACAGCCCCACTTCCACATCTGCATCCCAGCTTCTATCACTAACCACTTCTCTAGGCCTCGCACGGCTCTCAACCTCTGAAACACAAAGACGGTAACACCCTTGACCTGGTCTTTGTCCGGCTCTGTTCAATCTCCTACCTAGATAACTCACCGCTTCCCCTCTCTGACTACAACATTCTATCCTTCACACTCACAATTCCTCGCCCACCCCAGCACACTCCTACCTACCACACATTCAAAAATCTACATTCTTTTAATCCTTGTACTTTCAGACTCCCTACACTCATCATTGTCCCCAATCTTCACTTTTTCCGGTCCTGATCTGGTTGTTCATCACTACAACAACACTCTTAGAAGTACCCTTGACCAAGTAGCTCCATTCACCCTCAGAACCTCCAAACACAGAGTAAAACAGCCCTGGCTCACATCGCAAACGCGATTTCTCCATTGATGCGCTAGGTGTGCTGAACGCTTATGGAGGAAAACTCGCATATCAGAAGACTTCATACACTTCAAATTTATGTTAAGAACCTATAATTCTGCCCTTCACCTCACCAAACAGACCTATATCAGCACCCTGATCTCCTCACTAGCCAACTACCCGAAGAAACTTTTTAACACCTTGCACTCCCTCCTCAGGCCAAAAGCACAAGACCCTATCACAGACATTTGTGCTGATGACCTGGCCTCCCACTTTAGAGAAAATAGATAATATCCATCAGGAAATCCGCTCCCAGCCACCAAGTGCAGTGACTCCCATCCCTCCCTGCATTTCCCCTGGCTCACTCTCCACATTCGATCCCATCACAGAAGAAAAAGTCTCCAGCTCCTCTCTTCTTCTCGTCTGACTACATGCACTACTGAAACCATTCCCTCACATCTCCTCCAGTCTCTCTCTCCAGTCGTCACAACTCACCTAACTACAATCTTTAAGCTCTCCCTCTCCACTGACATTTTCCCCTCCCCTTTCAAACACTATCATTACTCCATTACTAAAGAAACCTGCCCTCGACCCATCCTGAACAAACAACTACAGACCAGTCTCCAATCTCCCCTTCATCTCAACTCTTGGAGCGCCTAGTCTACTCCCGCCTTACCCGTTACCTCTCCACTCACTCCCTCCTAGACCCTTCACAGTCCAGTTTCTGCTGCCTACATTCGACAGAAACTGCACTCAAAGTGACCAACGCCCTTCTGACAGCAAAATGTAACGGTGACCACTCTGCTCATTCTTCTAGACCCTTCTGCAGCTTTCGACAGTGTTGACCACCCTCTCCACTCTCTAGGCTCCAGTCACTAGGCATTAAGGATACTGCTCTCTCCTGGTTCTCTTTCTATCTTTCTGACCACTCCTTCAGTGTTTGGTTCACTGGCTCCAATTCATCTCCTCTTCCTCTCACTATTGCGGTACCTCAGGGCTCAGTCCTTAGCCCCACTTCTCTTCCTCTACGCGGCCCAAATTACACAGACCATCAGCAGATTTGGCTTTCAGTACTATCTTTATGCTGATGATACACAACTATACACATCATCCCCTGACCTTACCTCCGCTGTACTACAGAACGCCAGTGACTGTGTCTGCAGTCTCCAATATCATGTCCACTCTCTATCTGAAACTCAACCTTTCCAAAACCGAACTTCTACTCCCGCCGTCTACTAATCTCCCTAAATCTGACATTTCCCTCTCCGTGGGTGGCACCATAATAACGCCCCAGCAGCAGGCACGTTGTTTGGGTGTTATGTTTGACACCAATCTCTCCTTCACCTCCCATATACAATCTCTTGCCCACTCTTGCCGCTTACATCTAAAGACCATCTCTAGAATCCGCCCTTTTCTCACCATGGAAACAACAAAAACCCTCACTGTCGCCCTGAACCACTCCCGCCTGGACTACTGTAACGCTCTATTAATTGGCCTCCCGCTTACTCGACTTTCCCCTCTCCAGTCCATCCTTAATGCAGCAGCCAGGGTCATCCACTTAGCTAATCATTACTCAGAGGCGTCCGCTCGTCACCAGTCGTTACACTGGCTGCCCATTCATTACAGGATACAGTTCAAAGTACTTGATCTCACCCACAAAGCTCTCCACAGTGCGGCACCCCCTTACATCTCCTCCTTCATTTCTGTCTATCAGCCTAACCGACCACTGCGTTCTGCAAACCACTTTCGACTAACCTCTGCACTAATCCATACCTCCCACTCCCGACTCCAAGACTTCTCCCGCATTGCATCTATCCTCTGGAATGCTCTACCAAGAAATTAGGACCATCCACAACTTGCACAGTTTTAGGCGCTCCCTCAAAACACATTTGTTCAGAGCAGCCTATCACGTTCTCAAATCAACGTTATTTTATGTGTAAGTGTGCGTGTGCGCATGTAGCCTATTCACCATATCCACCTATCCTCCACCCCCTGAAGATGGCTGGACCTTCACTGTAAATACATCATTGTAAATACACACCTGTACTTTGTATCTCCCCCATCTCATTGTAGATTGTAAGCTCTCACGAGCAGGGTTGTTTTATTTTGCTTTAATTATATTATTGTTAACGCTGTTATTTATGACTATTGTGTTTGAAACTGTTTAACTGTAAAGTGCTGCGGAATATGTTGGCGCTATATAAAGATTATTATTATTATTGATATCATTGGGTTCAGCTAACATTAGTTGGCTGTGTATGGGGGTCTTTAGTATAAAATAACTTAGTGCAAAAAGATGCTTAGTCAATTATTAAAAAGAACCTGATCTTTTTGGTGAACAGAATAAGCAAATATCGTTACGAGAGTAATGATAGCTGTTATCCGAGAGATTGCCTATCACAGGCTTACGTCACAGGGGATAAAGGAGTGGTTCAGTAGTAGGGAAGCTGTTCGGTTACGTGGCATTTTCAGTCTCTGCCCTCATTGTTCTATTGTCCAACCAAGCAGCAACTCACAATATTACGGCAACTAAGACAAATCTCAATGACTAAACTTATCCTGCGTTGTTAGGCAACACAGAGAATGAGGAAACAAAATGCAAAGAAAAACAGGTTTCACTTTACTGAGTACTTACAAAACCATTTGTCCCTGGGCAATACATAAAACGACTCCCTCCCCGTCCTTACACAGGTAATCTTGTAATATACCACCATTTACATTCAGACAAATATTGACTTTTAATCATTACTTTACAAATTACCAACCCATGGAACATAATTAATCAAACATATACAATCTGTTGTACGTCTACATTTTATGTTGACATTTAATTAATGTGAGCCCTAAGAACCAAACAGCTTACCATGGGAAAAAGAATACAAAGTAAGCATGTATAACTTTACCATTTATTATACCTTGCTCACTTAAAGGGAGGGATCCGATTTATGAAAGTTATCACCGGTCTTCAGGATAGAAAATAATGTCTAGATCGGTGGGGCTCCAACTGCTGCAACCAGCACAGATTGGCAGAAAAAGGAACTTTTATCCTGGCTAGTATAGAGCAGTAATGCAGATGCTCGACCGCCACTCCAGTCACTTCTTATGGGGCCATCAAATGCTGTACTTGACATTTTACATTAGCGCTATAGAAAATAAATGAAGCAGCGTTTCTCTTCTGCCAATCAATGCAAGTTCCAGTGGTTGGACACCTACCGATATATAAGGTATCACCTATTCAGTGGTCAGGTGAAAATGGTTTTATCATTACAACCACTGTCAGATTAGGAAGTCACAAGAGACAGATTACAATTAGAGATGGGCGGACACCTGGATATTCGGGTCCGGTGGGTTCGGCCGAACTCTTACAAGAAGTTCGGGTTCGGGTACCAGAACAGTACATTAACTTCAATGGGGGTCCCAAACATCCAGTGCTTGCCATGCTGTCATGTGCATGGCAGCGCGGCAAACACCGCTTCTGATCAGTGGTGAAATCATCCCAACCAGTCAGACAGCCGCAGTTCCCATGCGGTCAAAAGACAGCGTGAGCGCTCAGCTGTGATAAGAGCTATAAAATTTACCTCCGGTCACTGGTGTCAGCTAATGGGACTACTGCTCCCATCATCCGACGCCTGCTGCCGCTAAAAACAGCGAGAGCAGGAGCGGCTGATAGGAGTATTCATCAGCTGACTCCTGCGCTGTAAATAATAAAAAAAAAAATTCACAGCTGGGGGCTGCAACCCTCAGCTGTCAACTTCAACAAGGCTGGTTATCAAGAATAGAGGGGTCCCCATGCTGTTTTTCTAAATTATATATGGGTTTATATGGGTTCACCCATCTTTAAAGGGAACCTGTCACCACGTTTTTGGAAGATGGGATAAAAATAGCGTTAAATAGGGGCAGAGGTGGGCGTTACATTAGTGTGTGTGTTATGCGTTTATTACCCACCTAAGTTGCCGAAATAACTTTGCAAAGTCTCCGTTTTCGCCTGTCAATCAGGCTGGTCAGGTCGCATGGGCGTTGTCTTCCCCCAGATTTGGCGTAGTTTTCCGTTGGTGGCGTAGTGGTGTGCGCATGCCCAAAGTCCGGAATCCTCTTCCAGGGGATTTAAAATAGCGCGGTGTTCGTTATTGCATTGGTGATCGGTGGGCGCGGCCATCTTCCTTTGGCCGCGCGTGCGCAGAAGCGGCGCTCTGCTGGCCGCGGCTTCAGGAAAATGGCCGCCGCGATATCCATCTGCGCACGCGCGGCATCCCGCGGCCATTTTCCTGAAGCCGCGGCCAGCAGAGCGCCGCTTCTGCGCACGCGCGGCCAAAGGAAGATGGCCGCGCCCACCGATCACCAATGCAATAACGAACACCGCGCTATTTTAAATCCCCTGGAAGAGGATTCCGGACTTTGGGCATGCGCACACCACTACGCCACCAACGGAAAACTACGCCAAATCTGGGGGAAGACACCACGCCCATGTGACCTGACCAGCCTGATTGACAGGCGAAAACGGAGACTTTGCAAAGTTATTTCGGCAACTTAGGTGGGTAATAAACGCATAACACACACACTAATGTAACGCCCACCTCTGCCCCTATTTAACGCTATTTTTATCCCATCTTCCAAAAACGTGGTGACAGGTTCCCTTTAATTACAATAAAGGGATTAAAATCAAGTTAAATTTTGTTTTTTGCCCCATTTTTTGGTAATGTTGCAATTTCGTATGGACGGCTATTATGTTTTTCTTGCTGAAGGGGATATAGATACCGTATATACTCGAGTATAAGCTGAGATTTTCAGCCCATTTTTTTGGGCTGAAAGCCCCCGTCTCGGCTTATACTCGAGTCATACCCAGGGGTCGGCAGGGGAGGGGGAGTGGGGGCTGTCTATTTATACTCACCTGCTCCTGGCGCGGTCCCTGGCTTCCCCGGCACCTTCTTCCTGTACTGAGCGGTCACATGGTACCGCTCATTACAGTAATGAATATGCGGCTCCACTTCCTATAGGGTTGGAGCCGCATATTCATTACTGTAATGAGCGGTAACGGTGACCACTCAGTACAGGAAGAAGCTGAAGCGCCGGGGAAGCCAGGAACCTGCAGGGACAGCGCCGGGAGCAGGTGAGTATAGTGGGGAGAGGGAGCGCAGCGCTGCGTTATATTCATCTGCTCCTCGTTCCAGCCATTGCTCCGTCTTCAGCACCTTCTGCAGTGACGCTCAGGTCAGAGGGCGCGGTGACGTGGTTAGTGCGTGCCCTCTGCCTGAACGTCAGTGCAGAAGATGCTGAAGATGGAGCGGCGCCGGAACGAAGTCAGGTGAATATTGAAAGTGCCGGGGGGCCTGAGCGATGGAGAGGTGAGTATGATTTTTTTTTTTTTTATCGCAGCAACAGCAAATGGGGCAAGTGTCTGAATGGAGCATCATATGGGGCCATAACGTTTGTGCAGGATTATATGGGGCAAATGTCTGTATGGGGCCATAATGTTTGTGCTGTACTATATGGGGCAAGTGTCTGCATGGAGCATCTTATGGGGCCATAATCAACGTTTGTGCAGCACTATATAGGGCAAATATCTTTATGGAGCATCTTATGGGGCCATAATCAACATTTGTGCAGCATTATATTGGGCAAATGTGTCTATGGAGCATCTTATGGGGCCATTATTAACCTTTATGCAGGATTATATGGGGCATATTTTAATATGGAGCATCTTATGGGGCCATCATAAACTTTATGGAGCATTATATGGTGCTCCTGATTCCATATGGATATTCAAAAACATTTAACCTACTGATGTCTCAATTAATTTTACTTTTATTGGTATCTATTTTTACTTTTGACATTTACCGGTAGCTGCTGCATTTTCCACCCTAGGCTTATACTCGAGTCATTAAGTTTTCCCAGTTTTTTGTGGCAAAATTAGGGGGGGGGGTCGGCTTATACTCGGGTCGGCTTATACTCGAGTATATACGGCAATAGAAAAGAAAAAGAGGAATAATACTGCAGTTCATCCTTAGGACACAAACAATTTTAATTTTTTCCTCTTCTTTCAGGAATCATATTTGTTCATCGACATAGCAATTTGATACGAAGGCTTGTTTTTGAGCAAAAGTAATTGTAATTTGGAATGACCCGTTGCATTTTACTAGATGCTGTACTGAAAAATGGGAAAAGAAATGACCAAACAGAGTAATGTGGTAGAAACTCCCCACCTCCCTCCCTAATTCCACTATTGTTTTTTTGGTTTCATTTTTAAGGTTTTTATTGTATGATAAATATCAGACATGATTGTTTGTGTCAGCATGATTACATCAATTCCAAAATCTTATGTAAGGGGTTGTGCTTAGTAATTGACAGTGGCAGTTAAATGGGTAAACAGCAGAGATCAGAGTTAGCTCCAATCACTGCTGTTAGGCGCAGACGCAGGCGGTATAACACAGTCGGCACTTGCCCTGTGTGGAGTGGGTTCAGCCTGACCATTATAAGTAACGGAGCAGATACAATTTGACTTACAATGGGCATCCAAGAAGGTCAGCACCTCACCAGTAGCAACACTGGCGCCCAGCAATCGTGCGGTGATTAAGCCTTTCCTCTCCTGCTGTCGCACAACTTTTACAATCTGTAGAGACCTTACATAGATGTCCAACTCCTCCTTCAGATAATCTGTAGATGGAAAGACGTTAAATAGGTTATATACAGGTCTTCAAATCAAACATCTAAGCTTCTCACGGACTATGACCAAAGTCCAAGTGAACTCTATAAAGAAGATGCATATATTTTAGAACAATATGAATAATATTCTAAGTATGGTAAATTTCCAATACTGTATCATTTCCAAATCTTGCAGCATAAAAAAAATAAGTATGAAAATTGCCTTCAGCATTATCTTGCCGTCAACGAAGTTTACAAATTTAAGTATTATATAAAATTAAATCCATCTGGAAACAGAAACGACTTTCCGTTCATTATGTTCTACGGGGTAGCAAAATTAGAAAATGAAGTCTTTTGTCACCAACTAATTCTGGAAATAGGATAGCTTTAATCATCTCAGGTACACTGGCTGCTAGATCAACAGCGCTTGTCAGAGAGGCCCTGGCAGACCTAGAGGAGTCATTCACTTCATTACAAATGTGAGATAACCATATCATTCATGGAGTTCCCGGTGATAAAATTATACTAAAGTAGTAGCAATAATCAATTTTGCAAGTTAGGCTGCATTTATGCTGCCGCACTGCACAATTATTGTAAACAATCGTTCCTAGTAATGCTCTTTTTTTTTAAACAATATTCTTGCCGTGTAAACAGGTTGTCGATCATCCAATGTATAAACAAAGCACTCTTTCGTTGGGTGAAATGATCTGTTGGTTTGCCAAAAACATCATAATTTTCAGAAGCACATGTAAAAAGGACCTGAACTGATGAGAACAATGGCAGCCTATGCGCACAGAACAGTCCAATACTGATCATTCGGTACGCATATGCAGTGAAGTTTGCCTATTAAATACAGGTCGAACGTGTTACTGGTCGGCAGTTGTTTAATTTTATCTGCACATAGACTGATGGACAAGGCTGTTAATTGACTGCTGTTTGGCCTGCATGTAGCCAATCAGCATTTTTTTATGGCCTGTTTAAAAAGGAAAACCACAGTACCATTCATACATGACTGTTAACCTTTTCACCCCTGGGACACTTTCCCGATTTTCGTTTTTTCCGCCCCTACCAAGAGCCATAACTTTATTGATTTAACCACAGTGTACTGGAAAACAATTCCAAGAATGGTAAAACTGCCAAAAAAGTGCATTTCTACAATTTATTTTTAATTTAAACACTAGCTGAAGAGCCCGGCCTTGCCGGGGCATAGTAACTAACTGCCGTCCCGCTCTCTCCCTTCGCAGCCCCGCTCTCCATTCGCCATCCCGCTCTCCACCCACCATCCTGCAGTCTCCCTCAGCAGCCCCGCTCTCCATCCACCGTCCCGCTCTCTCCCTCTGCAGCCCCTGTCTCCACTGACCATCCCGCTCTCTCCATCCACAGCCCCGTTGTCTCCCTCCGCAGCCCAGTTCGCTCTCCACCTATATACCTATATATATATATACACACACACCGTACATACAGTAGCTCCTGTACAGACCCTTTAATATGAAAACTATGTGCAAAGTAATTTATGTTTTCAGGACGATGTACTGCTGAGAACAATAATTTTTCACCTAGCTTAAGTCAACATATATTATAGATAATACAAAGAGGAACATGCTACTTATATTTGCATAAATCACTAAAATAAATGTATATGTGAGCAAAGCAATGGCCACCTCATTTGCACTGTACAACCAACCAGTGGAATACCGCCATTAGCAGACCACAGGGCTGATATAGGTGCTGGTCGTGCCCCCTCCCAGACGAAGTTGAATGCAATGTTGGAACAGGGAACTATGAGCTCCTCATTTCATCATTCCCCTTGGGGAGATGCAAGTTGTTGTTGTTTTCTTTTTTTTTTTTTAAATCAATGGGAGTATGAGGCGGTCTTTTTTCCTGTGTTCGATATACTGTTGAACCATCATGCTATGTGTATAGGGAATATGGGGCCATCATGAAATGTGGGGAGCAAATGGTGAAGGGGCCATTATACTTTGTGGATGACCTCCATATGGTGTTGTAGGACTGTAGGGGCCTCCGTGTGTGGAGGAACTTAGTGGGAGTCATATTGTGCCTGTAAAATAATTCATTTGGGGGTTATCATAGTGTGCTTAGAGGAGCATATTTAATGGGGGAGCAGCTAAAGGGTTATTGTAGTGGTTGAGAACACAGAGCGGCTTCATTAGAGGCAAAACTAAAAGTATCATAAAATGTCCTTCTCTTTCTTTGACACTGGATGTGACATTTAGATCGAGACAAAAAAGTCCCCACAAACAAATTATAGACCCATCAACACGGGCAACACTTCAGATACATGACACAAACCATATATTTTTTGGCATATCCCTTCAAATACATTCCATTAGGGGCAAAAAAAATAAGAATAGAAGTGACAACAAAATTTTTTTTTAGTTAATTTAAATTCAATATTTTATTAATTCATACAAAAACAGTACTATAATAAAATTCAGAGGTAAGGTACTGGAAACAAGAGGTTACTCTATATGCTAACCATCCCATTACATAGATAACATTTACATACAAAGTTTTTTATATTTTTAAGGATAATAGATGTTCAACAATCTGGCTGTGACATTGAGTAAGCCACCAATTTTATTTATTTTTTTTTTTTGTGGGGGGGGGGGGGAATTTAGAACTCCTGCTATGGGGCCCCGTAATTTCTATGTACACCCCTGCAACTAGTCAACAAGCTGACTAAATGTATAGTAGTTGGTGATGGCCAACAATCAAAATCGCTCATCTCACATAAATATCAGTACTGGTAAAATGAGAGCAGGAGTCTATTTGCTTTACACATAAATCTTTTTTGGCACAGTGAAATATTTTTATTCAACAGACCCTAATTTAAGGCTATTATAGATGAACAAATCTATTCGATGAGATTTGAGCTTTAGTTGAATTTTTTGACATTCGTAAGTCCTGGAAAAATGAACAATTTGTGATTCGCGCAAATTTCCCTCCAAAACATGCAAACCACCATTTTACACATTGCAGAAGATTGCAAGCCACGAAAGTCTGATATGACCTCAGGAGGTGATCTTCCCCATAATGCCTTGTAGCCATCACATGGTATAGAGCAACCAATCAGGAGTTACTATTGTCATCTGTATAAAAGCCTAAGCAGTGAAAGCAGCAGCTTGTTTTGGGCAATTTTGGATAGTGAGAGTACATCACAGCTCTTCAATACAATACAAATAACTGCAACAATGAAGTTGATTAGAGTAGTAGTGTGTGAATAATACAGAGGTTCAATTGATAGAGGGAGAGAGATAAGGAAGACTCCAGCAGCACTGACCATGTGATTTATTAGCGATGTGGTATAGCTCGCATCTGTCCTGCTAATTTTGAATTCTGTCATATTTTAAAAAATTATTAATGCACTAAAAGCAAGACAGCAGAATAGTTTTTACAAAAGAAAAAAATCTGAAACCCATGTCAGATGGTGTGCTTGCTTGTCAAAAGGTGACTAAGAAATTTGTGCAATCATTTTAGTGAATGGGTGAATAATCATTTTTTTTTCTTTTTTTAAAGCTAGAAAACAAAATTCCCTACAATCCAGAAATGTAACTACAACTGTGTACCTCACAATTTTTTTCTCGCATGCGTGTTTTACATCTGTACACATCACACTAAAACAGCTCCCTGTTGCAGGAGCTGGCTTTTTGTGCATGTTCTCGCCTAGCATTTATCATTTTGTCATTTATGCAGCAAAACAAATTAAAAAAAATTAAAAAATGCTGAACCAGCCTATTTCGAACTTCAAAAGACTTGATCATCTCCAATAACCATTTATAGTAATGGCCATGGAGGATTCTAACAAAATGGCAGACAGTGTTTAATATATCAATTTCACTGGATTCACACAAGAGTTCTGGGGTTACCCATAGCAATGGTGACTAATCAGAGTGACATTAGTGACTTTACTTACCATCTGTACTAGCATCATCTACTAGAATGACCTCTTTCAGAAGAATGGCAGGCGAAGAGTGTAACACACTGTACACTGTGCGGAGGAGGGTCGACCAGGCCTCATTATGAAATACTATAATGACACTGGTGGTTGGAAGTGGAGGACAGCGCTTGAATTTTTGTTCAATACACCTGAAACAGGAAAGGTGAAAAATATGTATTATCTAGAGAGAAATGACTTAGCAAATAAGCTGATCTATTTCATAACCATCTCATGACTGCATCATTAACATAGGACATTGCTCACAGCTCCCGAAACGAAGGGGTTGTACTGTCCTCGGTGGGGCGGCCACACTGCGCAGACTGGTTCTTCGCTTTTCAACACCAGGGTGAATGATTCTTTTACAGGCCACATACCTCAATCCCAACTTCAAACAAGGGAAATGTTCCACATGAGAGCTCAGGTTTTCCTGCTGCCTTCGACAGGAACAATGATGCTCCTTTTATTCCGCCTGCTGACCAGCCATGGAGACAGCTGTTACAGTTTTGAGATTTTTTTTTTCCAGTTTTCCAAAAGGGAAATTGTTAAAGAAGGGGTGACTTCCCCACGTCAATTTAAATTGGTTTAGACCCTTTATTCTCTCATTTACTTTATTGAAAAGCATTCTTGCGCCGGCGGGGATCTTACTTTTTGCCTCCATTGTCGCAGACACACCTGCCAAGGCAAGGACAGACACCCGCTGTGGAATATGAGCTTTCTCAAATCTTTCAGTTACTGGAGAAAAAGCTCCCACAGATACAGCAATTGTTAAATGAAGCCTGATGACCCACTGTAGCATGTAAAAGTGCAGTTATAAGATCCAAAAGAATACCGGGTGGCTAGTTCACAGAGTGCATTTACAGAAAATTGTGATGTCAGGCTGTAGTCAATGCATTCTTCTTTATACTCCAAACACAGCAGTCACAGTGGAAACAGTGAGGGATTCAGTGCCATTCACAAGATGCTGAAAGTGGTACTGTACTCACTCCAAACTGCAGTTATACACTGTAATCAAGCCAGTCCCAATTCGTCATGAGACTTCTACACCTCTCAAAAATGGTGGAGGATGTGTGTGGGAGGAGGATACGAGAGTGTCTGTCTGTGGGTGTTTGCCTGCGTGCGTGCGTGCGTGTGTGTGTGTGTACCCATGCGACGAACAGCTCATAGTAATTGTACTTAGGCATGGTCTGATAGGACTACTACTCCCATCTGACTATGTCTGCTGTCACATATAACAGAGACCGCATGAGCTGATGATGGGAGAGTAGTTTCCCATACAGACATATTCACATACAAAGTACATACTCACCAAACACCTAATCCCTGACGCCCACGTCTCCTGCAAGCAATCAACAATAATAAATAGTGATGAGCGAATATACTCGTTACTCGAGATTTCCTGCGCACGCTCGGGTGTCCTCCGAGATTTAGTTTTCTTCGCCGCAGCTGAATGATTTACTAAGAACATGTGGGGGTTGCCTGGTTGCTAGGGAATCCCCACATGTAATTAAGCTGGCTAACAGATGTAAATCATTCAGCTGCGGTAAAGAAAACTAAATCTCCGAGCACTAAAAAATACTCGGAGGACACACGAGCGTGCTCGGGAAATCTCGAGTAACGAGTATATTGGCTCATCACTAATAATAAACCAACATATACTCCCTGTCCATCATAGTCCATTTAATAACGAGTGTCCCACGATGATCTCAAGTGTAGAATAGTCACATCGGGAGATGTGACCGCTCTACCCAGCCGCCGGCGATGCACGGACAAGTGGTAATCACTCCCGCAGTGTATCACTGCGCTGCTGTGAGAGTTCACCGGAGTTCATCAGCTCCGATACGCTAACTTGTGGCTCCGCTGTGTGGGAAAATTCAAAAGCTGCATCTCGGCAGCTTCCTCCTCACCTTTCCCCTCTCCATAGACTTCAAAGGGGATCTGTAATCGGATCATATGTTTAGTCTCTAGAGATGGATGTATGGGGAATTTAGGTGGGGAGCAGTGGTCCATACGTGGAAATAGAAGATTTTTTTTCTCTAATAAGATTTTTAAGTTCTACTGAGCCACAAATCACCGATCTAGCATTCACTTCTCCAGCAGATAGTCAATTAAGGCCCACAGCTAGGTTACCAAATAAACAAAGCATAGTCTGTTTTCGCATTAAGGCATCAAAAAGGACAAGAACATTAAACTACTGAACTGAAGCTGAATAACAGTAGCACATACTAGTGGGATACAATTTTATGGTTTTTTTTTTTCTTTTGAAAAGAAAAAAAAGTGCCGAGAGACAAGCACTGGTGTAAATTTAATCATAGAAGAACACATTTGAGAATGCAGCAACACTATTGATACATAACCGCACTATTCTTGCGCATCCGTTTTATGTGGTATAATATTACAGTCTTTCTCAACAGAATGGTAGAAACCATAAAAACATACAGACACACAAAAGGCAGGAACATAACCTGTGGTCATAAATAACCATCATTGTTCATCAGCAGTCGTCAGGTTCTGATGTGGGCAAACAGTTTTATAGCAATTTACAGAAACTGAATCCTAAAATAATTGGAAAATTCATTTATGTGATGTGAACACAAATTTAAAGAATGTCTGCAACACAAAGTGACTGTTCAAACGCAGCACAAATGCTCACTGGACCCTTAACATGGCCAACGATTTAGTGCACCTTCCCACCTACTCTTTCATCCATCTCTGTCCTCTTCTTCCTTGATTGCCAGCTCTGGCTTTACAGGTGCCAGAGAAGGGATGACATACGGTAAGTGGAAACAAGTAGGTTGGAATCTGCTCTGAACTGCTGCGCCACGACAAGGCACACCGGGAGGCATATGCTTGATTTGTACAGTCATTTTGTCCTGAAAGACTGCCAGTAATGTGCCACATATAACTCCAAACACTTAACACATCATTGTACACTCCCCATACTAGACATTGTCTATTGAGACTATAACAAAGGGTGAAATTATGGCCATTAATAGAATTGTATACTGTGCAACTTTTACCTGAGCCTCATCACTATTTGTAGATTACATAAAACTGACAGGTAGTGTAAAAGGGAAGACCGGGCTGCCAGAGCTGCTGAGGCGCTGGGTCCGGATCTGCTGAGGCCGAACCTCCGGTTCCTGGGGGGGGGGGGATGAGATTGCAGCCAGAGCGAGCCAGTAACCAGGCGAAAGGGGCATGGCCAGTCAGTGTGAGGTAAAATGGGTTGCATGGCAACGGAAGCGGTCTTCCTTCCAGAACGCTGATGAGGTACAGACCACAAACGCTGAGAGGGAAGCGACAAGCCGCATCGTGAAGAGAAAGGGCGGCATAGTGAGGAACTCGCTGAAACCGGTGGGTGCACAGGGGAGCATGCGATCGACGGAGCATCGCAGTACAGACGTCTGGGTGTCGGACGATATCCAGAGAGGCGCACGCAGGGTAAAACATTGCAGCACAGCGGCTGCTTACGGAGACCCACCGGGTAAAACATTGCAGCGCAGCCCTTCAGGTCACAGCGGCTGCTTACGGAGACCTGTTATGATCCTTAGTGGCTGAGGATCACGAATAGACCAGCAAGTGAATAAACTAAGGACAAGCTCTAGGGAGATGGTAACTGGACTGATCGCAAATCTGAACCTATCCAACACAACTAGAGGTAGCCGGTGAACGTGCCTAAAAAATTCCTAGACGTCTCGAGCCAGCCTGAGGAACTAGCTACCCCTAAAGATAAAGAAAGACCTCGCTTGCCTCCAGAGAAATAATCCCCAAAGATATAGAAGCCCCCAACAAATATTAACGGTGAAGTAAGAAGAAGGCACATACGTAGGGATGAAATCAGATTCAGCAAAAGAGGCCCACTAGTACTAGAAAGCAGAAAATAGAGCAGGGGTCTATGCGATCAATAAAAAATCCTTACAAAATATCCATCCTGAGATTTCAAGAACCCACGCACCAACTAATGGTGTGTGGGGAGAAACTCAGTCCACTAGACCATCCAGCAAGCGAGGGAATCACATCTTAGCAAGCTGGACAAGAAAACATGATAAACACTGCTGATCAAAAAATGAGCAAATAAACTTAGCTTGTCCTGGATGGACTGGGAGCGAGGTAGTCAGAAGGAATCTGAGTAGCACTGATTACATCGACAGCCGGCAACAAGTGGAAGTGAAACAGAGCTATATAGGAACCTCCCAGAGGATAACGAACCAGCTGATAGCCAGAGACCAGCAGGATAACAAACAAAGCCACCAGGGGGAGCCCAAAGCAAAAGTCACACCATACCACCAGTGACCACAAGAGGGAGCCTGAAAACAGAGTTCACAACAGAGACCCACGCCAAGAGGCATCTTGTGGGGAGCTCTACACTCTTACTCCACAAGGGGCTCAGTGGGTAGAACTGGAGACCACCTGCTGCCGCCAGAAGAAGGACTGTGTGCTAGGCGAGGACGCCAGCAGACATTATACCGAACACCGCCGGCATTCTGCGATCCACGGGGTCTTCAGATAGTGACAGGCTACAGAGTCACCATGTGGAACCGTTAAGGCTAAGTTCATGCGCCCCTATATTTAACATGGGGGCGCATGGACATGCGTTGTGCTGCGTTTTTTGACACATGCGTTTTTTGGGGCGCACGCGTCAGGGCGCACAGGACGCAGCAAGTTGCATTTTTTTTGCGTCCAACTTTCGGCAAAAAAGGACGCATGCGTCGCAAAATGCAGCGTTTTAGCGTGCGTTTTGTTGCGTTTTTGTTTGCGTTGTGCGTTGCGTCGCCGACGCTGCGTCGCACAACGCAAATGTGAACGTAGCCTTACAAGAGACTGTTTAGCTAACCAACATTTATTCAGTTTTACCTTTGTACTCTTTGTTTACCCTACTATATCCCCATGAGGAGTTTTCCCACTGTTAAATAATTAAATATAGTTATATGGGATGCAGCATTTGTGTTACTGCATCCTAGTGCCTTCTTATTACAGTAGCATAATGAAGTGTCCCAATAATGGGGTAAGAGTGGTGAGGGAGGAAGTAGGGGAACCAGGTGTTTCTAACTGTCACAAACAACTTATATGATAATCTGTTCACATCCATCTTGTGGTTTAAATCAACCTATAAAATAGGCCATCAGGTTCAGTAATTGCTTCACCATTTTTTGATATTCAAAACAGCAGAAGCTGAAAAAAAATGTACAAAGCCTCAGATGTAGATGAGAACACAGCCTAAATTGTAGGTCATCTTTAAAAGGGTTGTCCAGGTCAAAAGAAATGTTTGCCCAGGAACTTGGAGTTACAAAAATTAACAAAGTGACACCTACTGGCACACACTTGGATCCAGCACAGGCTGCTTCTAGGTTTGCGCTGACACATGAAAAGATGTTACTTTTCCACCAGGAACTGGACTGCTGCGCCCAACGATTGGCTGCAGCAGTGAAGTGACTTGAGCAATGAATGCATCATCAGAAAAACAGCCAATCACACACTGTTAGTCACCTGACCTCTACAGTAGGCCTGCTCGTGGTGAAACAGTGACGTCTCCTCTTCCTGTGTCAGTGCAGACCATTGAGCAGCTTGCAGTGAATCCAAGAGGGTAGGCAAGAAACAATTAAAGGGGGTATCCAGGACTTTATAAAAAGCAAAAAATGTATGTAAGCACTAACAAGCAAGTAATTGCAGCTTACCTGCCTGTTGTGCTCGGTGCGGGTCTCACCTGGCATAGAGCGGTCACACACCACTCCTGCCAGGAATTCACCTGCCTCGGCTGATGCGACGGGGTGGGACTTCCATCGTCATTCTGACTGACAGTTGGCTCCACCAGTTAGGCAGCAGGGATCTGGCTGTCAAGCAGAATGACACAGGAAGTCCCGCCCCATCGACATAGCTGAGCAGAAAAGAAGCCCCTGCTCTGTGGATGTGACGTCTGCAGAAGCTTCTGCATTCCCGGCAGGAGCGGTCTGTTACTGATCAGTGCCAGGGAAGAATGCCGCCGGACAACTGGCAGGTAAGTTGCACTTACCTGCCTGTTAGTAGATTTGAATGGATGAGACTCACCCAATCTGCGGAAGAAACAAGTGCATGCTGCAATATTTTTTGCATCCAGATTTATATTGCAAAAAGAAACCCAATGGATCTTTGGGCTCAAAACTATGCATCCCACAGGGCTTAATGATCAGCTGTTTTTTTCTTCTTTTCGTCAATACGGCACATTAAGGAATCCATTAAGGGACAGCCGCCATTGAGTGTTGGCGCCAGGGCGGAGGATCTTTAGGGTGCCAACCTCCGCGATAGGTAGGAAAGAAATTAGATCTAGCGTAATATTAGGGATTTTTTTGCCTTCTATGTTATCCTCCCTTTTCTCTTCATTTCCTCGTCAGGAATAGATATTCTCTCTGTTCCTGAGAATCCACTGTGTCACGTACTTTTACCTATTAGATACCAGGAAGTAATAGGCTGTTATTTTTCTGTGTGGATGTGTCTGGTCTGCTCCTCCTGCAATGCTGCTCACTTAGATGATATCACCTGTTTTTCTGAATGGCACTAAGCCTTATAGGAAATGAACAGTATCTATGATTTATCTATGTCTGTTCAATATTTGCCCTCCTTTTGGTGGTTCGCCTAAGAGGCAAATTTAATCCACCTACCATGATGATTGGTGTGGTTCTGTGTCCAATCGTCTCCTTGGTAACCGCCAGGAGAAGAGCAATCCTCGTAACTATGTGCGCTTTTACCAGAAGTGATGCGTGCGTGTCAGCACAGATGATATGCGTTCCAGTAAACGGAAAGAATAGCTCAATCCTGGACATGCATTCCATTCACCGAAATCTAGCTACAAGCTTCCCCTGAAGGCGCGCATTTAAAAATGATAACAGCTACATGCAGCACCTCTAGCAGCCCCGAACAAAGATTCCTTATATGCAGCTCCCCTGATGAGTCTAAGGTGATGAAACGCGTTGGGAGGTCGGCTGGGACTTCCACTGGATGCCAACTAAGGAACAATGCGGGAGGTCGGCGGGGACTTCCACTGGATGCCAACTAATGCGGTGACGTTAACCCTATTATACCCGGTGAGAATGTTCTGTGTTATACGCTTTATAGTCAAAATTGTAGGAGTCACTGTCTGTAGGATTTTTGGTTGTGAATTGATGGCTGGGACCTCTACTGTGTGTTAAATGGTAACTAATTAATAATCTTACCAAACCCAATGAGAATGTCCCCTCGCTTGTCATTTTGACTTTAAAGAATTTAAGTCATTAAATGTAATTCTCAATTATTTCACTCAGCTGCAATTATTAGGGGGATACCAGTTTGAGGAATGCTCCGGATGCCACTTTCTGTTGATGTATTTGCAGTCTCCGATATAATAAAGATTGCAGTGACATATGTAAAGCTGTAGTAGCATCGTATGCAGTGAAGAAGCAGTGACCCACAAATTCAAACACAAAAGTCTCTTTTAATGTGTTTCTTCACAGCATTAAAGTCCAGTTCACATAAATGCATATAACTTCAGTGATCAGTTTACACCAGTTCAATACAATACATTTCACATGGCTTTAGATTTGCGGTCCCTAAACAGGCCAGACTTCCCTTGTCCAGTTTCCCTGGGCGACCGCACGCCATCTCAGACTCTATACGTCTCCATACACACAGCCTCATATGTTGCAGACACTACTCACGCCAGCCCTCCTCTGACTAGTTCCCGTGGGTGTCCTGCATCGCTGTATCACAGTCTCTGTACTCACTCAGCGCACTGCACTCTTTATCCTCTGGAGTGCAGCCGGGTACAAATAAGACAAAGTCTCTTACAGACTCTTTACTCACACAGTCGTACACAGTTCAGGATATCCTCCGGATAGCAGCCGGGCACCATATCCACCTGTTTGCAATCGTTGCACATGCTAGTCCTCTTTTGGGCACAGGACATCCACCTCCGGGCACAGGACATCCACCTCCGGGCACAGGTCTGTCCACATCCGACTCCTACGGGCACAGGACAACCACCTCCGGGCACAGGACTGTCCACCTCCGGGCACAGGACTGTCCACCTCCGGGCACAGGACTGTCCACCTCCGAGACCAGTACCATGGACGACTTGCATCTCTGTGTACGCTGCGGGTGCCAGGCTATTCAGCTGCCCTGAGTGCTGGCTCTGCTGGCCTCCATGCACTCTGCAGACCAGCACACACCAGACTGACACTGACGTGCACCTCGCACACCTGGCCTCACCTGGCCAGACGCCTGACACAGCCTGCACGGCCTGACACGGCCTACACGGCCTGACACTCTCATACCCCTTACTGCAGGGCTTTTAAACACACACAAACCTGTGGCCTTCAGCCACCTGGAAAACCCGGACCGGAAATCCGTGACTCTCATGCACACCTATGGACTTCATCCGTCTGCATGGACATTCTGGGGAGAACAAAGAGCGCCCCCTAGCTGTATCAGAGGACACAGCCTCACACATCGTATTGCCAGTAAAAGAAAAAAAAAAGAAAAAAAGAATGGCACTGAGAAGCGTGCTTTACTCACTGGTGTGGTGAAGTGGTCGCTGAATCACAGGCCTCAATGCAGGATCGTAGTTCACGGTATTGAAGGTGCATGACATGAAGTGCACATAAGGAAGTCCATTAAAAAGAAAGAAAAAATGCAGCAACACTTCAAAATCCAGTGACGAAAAAACCCTAGTCCTTTATTTCAAGCGAATTGTATGGACAAGGTAATGCAAGCAGGTACAGGGCAGATGGTACAGGCAGAGAAACAGGACGACGGCCGTTTCGCGTTATACACGCTTCCACGGGTCCAGATAGGACTAAGGTTTTTTTGTCACTGGATTTTGAAGTGTTGCTGCAATTTTTCTTTCTTTTAATAGTTTTGCCAGTTTTCACTATTTCCTCAGTCTAGGTCTGGAGTGGCATGTTCTGAAATCATATGCATGTACAATTCTGGCAAAAATTAAGAGACCACTGCAAAATGTTCAGTTTGTCTGAATTTTTTCTTTATAGAATAAAAGAACATTTTACTCAAAAATATACCTATAAACTTCTGACAACATGTCTCTGAATTTCCAAGCAATAAACTTTGCATTTTTTTCAGACAAAGAAAAATGGTCAAAATTTAAAAAACAAAACAGTGCTTTCAGACTAGACCTCAAATAATGCAAAGAAAATGAGTTCATAATCATTTAGAAACAACAATACAAATTTTTTTAAACTCAGGAACAGTTCAGAAATCAATATTTTGTGGAATAACCATGATTTTTAATCACAGCTTTCATGCGTCTTGGCATGATTTCCACCAGTCTTTCACACTGCTTCTGGCGCAAAAATGTAAGCAGTTCTTCTTTGTTTGATGACTTGTGACTATCCATCATTATTATTATTATTATTTATTATTATAGCGCCATTTATTCCATGGCGCTTTACATGTGAGGAGGGGTATACATAATAAAAACAAGTACAATAATCTTGACCGATACAAGTCACAACTGGAACAGGAGGAGAGAGGACCCTGCCATGCTCCTGATTACATTCCAGAGGTTTTCAATCGGGTTCCGGTCTGGAGATTGGGCTGCCCATGACAGGGTTTTGATGTGGTGGTCTCTTAATTTTGCCAGAGCTGTATATATATTGAGGCTGGAACACAGTAGTAGGAGAATTACTGTAAGCACCACAAAACCCATGTATGGGGGAATAGCACAGGTCTCAACTTTATACACAAATAGTTTGGTTTTCATATATTCAGCGTGATGCTGATAAGAGTACACAGCTAAAAGATAACAGTTGTTTTGTCTGTAATCATGCTATAACCTACACATGGGAATGGAATATTAGTTGCACCAGTTTTTTTTTTTTCACTATATTTAACTAAAGCACTTTCTATTAGGCTAATGAGAACCTTGATATTGCTTAATTTGATTAAACGTTATATTTTACCCATTTTTTGCTATTTCCCTGATTTGGACAATGAAAAAGTTGTTCATCTGCACTGTCTCATTGAGTAACATTGGTCCTAGTGCTGTTCATTTTTTCACAAATAGCACTTTGAACGCAGAGATGGACTTCTGCACGAGATGTTGCTTTACAGCTCTAAGCCCCTGGTTAACCTTCCCTTGGACCACACAACCACTTTAATTGCTGTAAAAATTGCAATAATGTCATTAACGCTTACAAACCTTGAAACTATGTAGCCGTCATGACAATTAGTGTATTTTTACTTGTTTATCTAAAAAGATAACTAAATAGCCTTTTTCTTTCACGCAGTGCGCACACATAGCATAAAGGCTGATTATTTTTTTGCAGATGTTCACACCATAATATCGAATAACAAACTTGATTTTTTTTATGCATTTTTCCTCTTATTTGATGCGTTTTTGGTGCAGTTTTGAAGCAGTATTTTTCAATATAGAAACATTTAGACATTTTGCACTTACACTCTGCTTGGACAGTTAAGCACAGCAGATTTTCCACCCCAAAAAGAATGCAGCAGAAAAAAAACATAACACCCCCCAAACAAACCGTATTCATGGTACATGGCTTTAGAAATTCTTTTAGCCATTAGGTATGTAATACTCACTCTGGAGGTCGAGTATCAGGTCCCAGAGATCTGTGGAGAGAGATTTTTTCACTTGCGTAAGCATTAAAGCAATGTTTAGTGAAGCCATCATCCTTTTGTTTGGTTTCTTCAGGTGACCACTTGTCCTTTTTAAAGGCTTTTCCGTCGGAGCCAGGACTGTTTGGATCCTCTGGTGGTCTCTCCATAAGCAACTTGAGCTCCGCTGGAGTGTAATAGCCAGGTAGACATGACTTGACCTTCTGTTCTGGTTCTTCTTGCTGCACTGGGGCATTGATCTGCAGTTTGGGCATGGAGTCCCTTATATTGTTCACTGCCCCCATCATCATATCAAGCATCTGATCCTTTCTTTCAACAATGTTCTTTAACCAGGGATCATCCTTACTGCCATCGCCAACGTCTTTGTGCATAATGAATACAAATATCACAAACACAACACCCACCATGGCAAGTTTCAGAGGCCCATTGTGTCTCCGCAACAACCTCATTTTGGAAAATTTTTAATATCCTTTCAGTCCAGGTGGGAATTATGTGGTCAAATAACAGGATACTTGAATTATTCCATTAGCAAAGAGGGCATTTATTCAGGAGCCTAGGAAACAAAATAACATCATGTTACCACCTAATCAACTTTACTAATTAGAAATATTTGCCTTTAGCAAAAAGCATCAATTTAATGAGCAGTATGGTTCTAAGGCTAAGATCAGGCATCCATTTAGTCTCCCAAAAAAACCCAGTCTGTCCGATTCTGACAGCTTGATCAAAATGTGATCAGATTTCAGAGGTGGACAGAAAAAAAAAATAAAATTATCCACATTGTCCATTATGTCAGTCCGTGAAAATCGGACCGCACTTGGATGTCATCAAAGTGCACTCGAATTAATTTTGACGGTCCCATAGACTTGAATGGGTGAGTAACATCCGATTTTCAGAGGCTAAATCGAGTGTGTTGTAATTTTTTATCTTCTGACCACTTGGTCTGAGGAAAAAAAAAATGGAAATGTGCACAGCACCATAGAACAACATGGGGACGATTGTTATAACCGGTGTTTCCCAGCCAGGTCAGGGCTATGAAACAGCCGGAAGAGAGCTTGTAACTTTTAGGCTAGGACTAAACAACAACTTTTTTGCAGGATCCTCAGTGGACATCATGATGCAGAAGATGATTGAAAGATATTTCACTTTTGTGGAACTTGTTACTTGTTCATGTTGCCCACCTAAATTAAAGTTGCAAGACAGACATTCATCCTCCATTAAAATTAATAGGATGTGACAGTCACAGAACTGCAACTTAGGCCTCCCATACACATCAGACTACAGTAATGTCGACAGGTCAGACCAATACGCTATAGTTGAAAATCGGTCAACTGATTGTCAGAGGTGATGTCAAAGCACGTCTGCCAATTGCTTGTTTTTCAGGGGATAAGCCGCTGGCAGAGGTGGTAGTCAGCGGCTTTCTCCTACAGAACACAGGAGCACTTGGCTGATAGAGCCGGCTGGGATGGTTGCCGACTGAACGATCGACCGAAGCGTTGTTCAGTTGATAGCTATCTAATGTGTATGGGGGCCTCTAGTTTCAATTAGAAGAAAGAAGTGGCATGACAGTGCTATTCTATGGAAACTTCAGCCATGTGGCTGCATCACCAAAGGGGCTATGTAGCCCTACAGAAGTCAAAATCTATGTCAATCCATTTGTAGGTTTTTGGAAATATAGTCAACAAATCTGAAGGAAGGACCTACCAGGTGACCTAAAGCTATAAAGTATTATGGAGACATTCAGAGTGAGGATATAGCTAGGCAATGGCTGACTTAGTAGCTGCAGATTATAACACCCCTGTAAAACAGGAGGAACTTCAGAAATACACAGTTTAACTACTTCCCACCCAAACAGCTCTTTTACAGAAACAGTTACTGTAAATGTAAAGGAAAAAAAAGTAATGATTGATAAGAACATAATGTTACACGATTGATAAAAAGAAAATGACCTTTTGTTTAAATATGTTAAACTTTTAGAATTAATTTTTTAAAACCGAACTATTTATATTAGAATTAACGTTGAAATTGTGCCATTTTTACTCAGGTCACTAAGCCATATGACATGCTGGCACATCCTGTTCTAGAGATCACCATATTATCACAGGCAGAAATGCAATAATAGATGGTTTTGCAGAGATCATTGTGCAGGAACAGGTTGTAGGTGAAATGTGTAAAATATACATATACACATACATACATACATACATACATACATACATACATACATACATACATACATACATACATATATATATATATACATATATACATATACACTTCATATACGCACAGTGAGAAAAATAGTATTTGATACACTGCCGATTTGGCAACTTTTCCCACTTACAAAGAATGGAGAAGTCTGTAATTTTTAGGTACACTTCAACTGTGAGAGAATCTAAAAAATAAAAACAGAAAACCACATTGTACGATTTCTACATAATTAAATTGCATTTTATTGCGTGAAATAAATATTTGATCACCTACCAACCACAAGAATTCTAGCTCTCACAGACTTGTTAGTTTTCCTTTAAGAAGCCTTCCTACTCTGCACTAATTACCTGTATTAATTGCATCTGTTTGCACTTGTTATTTGCATAAAAGACACCTGTTCACACAATGAATCACACTCCAACTACTCCACCATGGCCAAAACCAAAGAGCTGTCTAAGGACACCAGAGTCCCAAATGTGAAGCATGGTAGGGGAAACCTCATACTTTGGGAGTGCTTTTCTGCAAAGGGGATAGGACAACGGCAGCGTATTGAAGGGGGAATGGATGAGGTCATGTATCACAAGATTTGGGTGAACAACCTTCTTCCCTCAATAAGGGCATTGAAGATGGGTCATGGCTAGGTCTTCCAGCATGACAATGACCTGAAACACACAGCCAGGGCAACTAAGGAGTGGCTCCGATAGAAGCATTTCCAGGTCCAGGGGTGGCACAGCTAGACTCCAGACCAGAACTCAATAGAAAATCTTTGGGAAGAAGCTGAAACTAAATGTTAGGCTACTTTCACACTAGCGTCGGGCCCGGCCCGTCGCAGTGCGTCGGGCCGAGGTTACCGACGCTAGCGTTGTCTCCGCCGCACAACGGGGGCAGCGGATGCATTTTTCCAGCGCATCCGCTGCCCCATTGTGAGGTGCGGGGAAGTGCAGGGAGGTGGGGGCGGAGTTCCGGCTGCGCATGCGCGGCCGGAAAAAGCGGACCGTCGGGAGCAAAAAACGTTACATGTAACGTTTTTTGCTCCCGACGGTCCGCCACAACACAGCGCAACCGTCGCACGATGGTTGCGACGTGTGTCAATGCGTCGCAAATGCGTCGCTAATGTTAGTTAATGTAGAAAAAACGCATCCTGCAAGCACTTTTGCAGGATGCGTTTTTTCGGCAAAACGACGCATTGCGACGTATTGCAGTTAACGCTAGTGTGAAAGTAGCCTTACCCAGCAACAGCGCCGAAACCTGAAAGATCTGTATGGCGGAGTGGGCCAAAATCCCTGCTGCAGTGTCTGTGCAAACTTGGTCAATAATTAGAGAAAAACGTCTGATCTCTGTAATTGCAAACAAATGTTTCTGTACCAAATACTAAATCCTTTTTTCTATTGTATCAAATAATTTTTTCATACAATGAAATGCAAATTAATTATGTAAAAATCATAAAATGATTTTCTGGATTTTTTTTAGATTCTGTCTCTCACAGTTGAAGTGTACCTACGATAAAAATTACAAACCTCTCCACTTAAATTTTCCCACTGTATGTATGTATGTATGTATGTATGTATGTATGTATGTATGTATGTATGTATGTATGTATGTATGTATGTATATATATATATATACATATACACACACACACACACATACATACACGTGAAAAGTATGTTTTCCCTTTACACATACAGTCATGACAGCCCCTAATTAATGGAAACACAGACGCGAATAAAAACCATACAAAAATGCAATCACCACCACCCAGACTGGCACTGTTCCTCAGTACTTCACACTGGGGTGTCACGTGACCACTGCTGTAGGCAATCAGCAGATACTGATCAGTTGTTTCTTCCGCTGAGGCGAAATATGAATGCTGCAGTTGATCAAAGGCCACCAATTGTCTGCAGTGTTCACAAGATGCTTTGCTGGACGTTAGTCCCATGAGACTTGTGAGGGACACATTTGACTACAAAGGCGCAGCATCGTTTTGGAAGAAGAGCAACTTTCCTCAACACCACCTTCAAGGACACATCAATAAAGGGTTATGCTTTAACACTGCACAATTCATGTGTGCAACACTTAGCACAGGAAAAAGTCCAAACTAAAAAGTACTCCTTTGGACTCTGGATTCTCATCAGTGAACTTCACTCAATAGTTGATGTTACATGGATGACATGTGGCCCAAGCTATTATTGTGCGGTGCAAAACAAGTGCAGGTAACCGGTCAAATGACAATGAAACATATCCTAAAATGTGTTTAGTAGTAATCATATTTACTCTTAGGTTTTGTAGCTTTTCTTAAGATATAATTGGTCAAAATTAGCTGGTATTTGGGAAACTAGTTTTACTGGACCAACGGGAGAACCAGAGCATCAGTACACAAACAACTCCAATGATATCCACATTCAGAGCCCTCATTAGCATCACAAGCCTCCTACATACAGAACAAAATTATATTAAAAATATTTTCCGTTTCCCAGTTTGTTTGTTTGTTTGTTTTTTGAGAATATACAATGGTCCAGACCCAATTTTAGCCATGGAAATGAAATTCCGATTAGAAGCTGATAAGATTTACAATGTGGAGAAAAAAAACAAAACGGAATTTTTGTTTTGGCAGGTCACAATATGATGTTCAACCTGACTGGAAGCCCTGCTATTCATCCTAATGTTACAGCT
This sequence comes from Ranitomeya variabilis, assembly GCF_051348905.1. Classification (NCBI taxonomy): domain Eukaryota; kingdom Metazoa; phylum Chordata; class Amphibia; order Anura; family Dendrobatidae; genus Ranitomeya; species Ranitomeya variabilis. The sequence continues at coordinate 659,291,365 of NC_135234.1, forward strand.
GCACTAACTGACTGCAAGCTACTAGTCCCAAGACAATCTTATCGAGAACAATGTTGTCCTTGAAAGATAAAAAGGTTAACTCGCCTACAGCAAGAGGTTTGTTCGGCTGATCTCCATCCAGTGCAGTATCTTGTACTTTTAAAAAAGGAGTGACCTACAGGTTTAGGAAAACAAAGACGAGATTCTCTGACTCCAGTAGATGGGGCCAAGCGTTTCCCTTTTCATAGGGAGCATGCCAGGAAAGTTAGAATTAAGCAATGGTGTCAGATTCCACTGGAGAGCTTTGTCAGGACCATTTTCAAATGCAAAGACGACATTGTCTATCAACTCCAAGTCCTTCCGAAAGTCATATCAATTTCTCATCTCATTCTGGACTGAATTTATAATATGGGGTTAACAATATGAGCAAATAGAAGAAATAAATTCCATTTGGATCATTATTGGAGTTCCTATTACTACAGTTCTTACCTAGAAACAATGCACATACTTCATTGTGCTTACATAACCCTGGTTGCTGCCACGATAGGCTTACATCTAATGGAGAGGACTGTGTGCATTCCAAGCTACAATATAATGCATACTTTATAGCCATAACACTGATTTCCTGAAGCTCATTAATTCAAACAAAATGCATTTCACTCTGTGCATATTGCTAAACATTACCATAGTCTTTTTACTCATGCAGAAGATTGTATCAGTCAGAGATGGCCAACATGACCTTGCGAGTGGGCTTCAAGATAATGCCTTGCAGCTATCACATTGCATCGTATAGGACATACAATCAAGAGGATCTATCATAGCCTGTATAAAAACTGAGGCAAGGAATGAAGCAGCTACTTTGGGGTGAATTGGGCTAGTGAGAAAATGTCACAGCCCAGAAATAAAGATAAGGAGAGAAGGCCAAAGAGTGACAAATTCTATAGTGTATGGCAGCACAGTAATGAAGAATGGTTTTACCATCCATTTACCCATTTGTCATCAGTTTTGAAATCAGTTAGACAGTACGAAAGCTGTTTTGCATTAAAAATGGGGTAAGAAACAGTCCTAGGAGACCTCAGTCTCTTATACATGTTTTTTTCAGGGCAATCAGAGTTCTTCCAATTCACAGCAAATTGATTCACAGTGGAGCAAATTTCTTGGAAAAATCTGGCACAGCTGGCGAATGTGAATTCTAAAAGGTTCGCTCATCTGCAATTTTTTAGGGATTTTTACTTTGGCAAAGAGTTTACCTTAGATGATACACTAAGTCAGTTTGAGTTTTGCCTCATCCCAGGACTCCATGGAGCCTGAGGCCTCTTTCACACTAGCGTCGTGCACTGCACGTCACTATGCGTTGTTCTGTTGAAAAAACGCATCCTGCAAAATTGCTTGCAGGATGCGTTTTTTCACCATAGACTTGAATTAGCGACGCAGTGCGATGCATTGCCACACTTCGCAACCGTCGTGCGACGGTTGCGTCGGACCGTCGGCACAAAAAAAGTTACATGTAACGTTTGTGCGTCGTGAGCGTCTTTTCCGATCGCGCATGGGCGGCCAGAACTCCGCCCCCCCGCACCTCACAATGGGGCAGCAGATGCGTTGAAAAACAGCATCCGCTGCCCCCGTTGTGCGGCGCTTTCACAGCTAGCGTCGGTACATCGCAACGTCGCATAGCGACGTGCAGTGCACGACACTAGTGTGAAAGTAGCCTTAGTTTTGCATACAACATGCTAAGTTTTCGGCACAGAAACCCTGTTTTTGAGGAGTCTTGAGATTTGGAGATTTTCCGCTTCCACAACTCCTTGAAAAGCTGTGTGTGCACGCAGTCTTAGGGAGTTCCTTAGAAGGCAGTAATAATTGTTGGGACTCTTCAAGACAAGGTTTTTCCTAGAGCGGTTGTATTTGCAAAAAAAAACTAAATGTCTTTATAGTAAATTCTAAATATACACTATGATTGGAGCACTCGAACATTTAATAAAGGTAGTTGTGGTTAAGTCTAAGTTTTTGGTAACTTCCGTGAAGCGAAGCCTCTCATTGCTGAATAAAGTCAGTGAAACACAGCAATTCCTGTATTAAAACTTATAAATTAATGCATGTCCTGGTAAAATGCATATATCACAAAATATAAGGTTTGGGGGTTTTTTGCATGACGTCTGCATTAAGGAAAAAAAAAAAAAAAAGGCAGCGCCCTTCAATGGATGCTGTACATCAGACAGAGTTCTAGAGTCTTTGATTTTTCTTCGAGTCAATTAGGTGGACACTATCCAAGTTACGGACACTTTCATAGATCTCTTGGCAACAGCTGAGCGTGAAAGTGACTTAACTAACGGGCTTACCTTGCTCCATTCTCTGACAAAAGGAACTATATTTATTCTAAGCAGGTTTGTTTTCCAACTCACTGGCCACCAACAACGTGTCACCAGGACACAACCGCCTGAACATCCTGTTCTTATCTAAACAGTCTTTAATATACTGGACTGAAAGTAGTACTAAAGAATTCAGACTTGGAAACCCAATTATATGCCTACCATGTATGAACAATGGATTTGGGATCTTTAGAAATACAATTTAGCAGGAACTTTCACATGGTACCATGAAGACATCAGTAGATGTTGATAGCTGACTTTTTTTCAGGATTAAGTCCAGTGTGTATGGTGGCCTTTAGGCTGAAGCAGTAGACACTTAATGACACATTTTTAACTTTTTCAGTAATTGAACTTCTCCTTGATTGTGTACAAATATGGATTTCGGGATTTTCCAGTTCCTATTGGTTTAGTGATTAGATCCATATGATGGGCCAGAAATTTCTATAAGATGCACATTCCATTTCTGTGCCCCATATCCATTTCCAAAAGGCGGGTCCACCCCCACACTCCCTACCCTGCCTGGTAAGGTTTAGAGTAGAAGAGATGGCCATGCATGTACCCCCCTCTCTAAATTAACTTTTATAGAAACAGACATGCTTGCTTTCCAAATCAACAGATAGAGGGTGCAGGAAATTGATTTATTCTGCCTTGTTTCTACTTTATCCATTAAAATATGTGTAGATGTCTGTATATTAAAGAACTATTATGCTTGATATTTTTTTAATCATATGTTATAGTTTGATATTTCCTTTAAAATAACCCTTTATGCCCCAAACAGAGGTCTGCAGAATTCTGATTGCAAGTCTTATCTGTATTTCCATGTTCAAACCAAATAAATGGTAGCCATAACTTGCAGAGCCATCCACGTGACAGTGTGTCCTTTTCAAGGTAGCCAGTTAGCTATGCTTTGCAGCACTAGTCTTTGGTTCATGGTACGACTCACAATATCAGGGCAATTTGGCCACTGGAGTTTAATCTCTTCTTCACATGATTATCCTTTTTTAAAAATTCACATCCTTTTTTCCCCCAATTACTACTAATAAAAAAATTACACTTTAACATTTCAATAACTGCAAGTTACACACTACCAGATCATTCTTTTCTCTGAGACTTATGACGGTGTGTAAAAAGAAAAATCTTGCCCACTAATACATTACAAAACTAATATATGGAACCAACCCATTTAATATACAACAGACAATTATATGTAAACTTTGTGAACGGTGTAATGACGCACAGCTCAAAGGTCTACTTATAAAAATGCCAACAAGTTGTAAGAATTCCACCACACCCTATTTGTAATCAGAAAAATGTACAAAGGCCAAAATCTGAAGGGTATTCCATACCGTCAGGAACACTTGATTTCCATGTAAAATATAGAACTCAGGATTACAAAAATACACAGATCAAAAAAAACAAAAAAACAGAACTCTAAAATAGCACATCCTAGATATAACAATGAAATATTCCAGTTGAAAATATTTATTCATTACATAGTGGAATGCGTTGAGAACAATAAAAAAAAAAAGATCAATATTAATCAAAATTAATATCGCATGGAGGTCTATATTTGGAATAATACTAAATATCAAATTGGAAAATTAAATTACAGGCTAATCCAACTTCAGTGAAAATGCCTCAAGACAAGGAGATTATGCTCAGTAGCGTGTGTGGCCTCCACATGCCTGTCTGACCTCCCTACAATGCCTGGGTATATTCCTGATGAGGCTGTGGATGTTCTTCTGAGGGATCTCCTCTCAGACCTGAATTAAAGCATCAGTCAACTCCTGGACAGTCTGTGGTGCATGCTGGAGAATGGAACGAAATATGATGTTCCAGATGTGTTCGATTGGGTTCAGTTCTGGGGAATGGGCAGGCCAGTTCATAGCATTAATGCATTCATGAATGTAGGAACTGCTGACACACTTCAGCCACATGAGGCCTAGCATTGTCATGCATGAGAAGGAACACCGGGCCCACTGCACCTGCAAATGGTCTGAGGATCTCATGCCGGTACCTCATGGCAGTCAGGGTACCTCTGGCTAGCACATGGAGGGCTGTGCGGCCCTCCAAAGAAATGCCTCCCCACACCATTACTGACCCACCGCCAAACCAGTCATGCTGAAAGATGTTGCAGGCAGCAGAACGTTCTACATGGCATTTCCAAATACTGTCACATGTGCTCAGTGTGAACCTGCTCTCATCCATGAAGAGCACATGTTGAATCTGCCAATGTAGAATCTGCCAATCTTGGTGCGCTCTGGCAGATGCCAATAGCACTGCACGGAGTTAGGCGGTAAGCACAATAACCACTTGTGGACGTCGGGCCCTCATACCACCCTCACCCTCATGGAGTGTTTCTGACAGTTTGACCAGACAGATGGATGTTAATGACTTGCTGGAAGTCATTTTACAGGGCGCTGGCACAACTCCTACTGTTCCTCCTTGCACACAAGGGGACGTAGCGGTCCTGCTGCTGGGTTGTTAACCTCCTGTGACCCCTTCCACGTCTCCTGGAGAACAATCAGTGTTGCTTCATAATGGGACAGGTTGATTTCACAGAAGTGTGATTAACTTGAAGTTACATTGTGTTGTTTAAGTGTTCCCTTTATTTTTTTGATCAGTGTATATTTATAAACGATACAGAAAGGTCTATATTAATATACACATTATATATAGACTAGACTTGGTGGTCTGGAACTATGACAGTTATCCAACATACTGATGAGCGAGCATGCTCGGATAAGGTGTTATCAACGACAGTAGCTGAAAATACTCAATTCGGGCATGAGCATGCTCGAAAAAAAAAATGCTTTAGTTACTGCCGTTGCAGGTCTCACAGCTGTAACACATGCAGGATTGTCTGTTTGTTAGGCCGGTTTCACACATCAGTGGCTCCGGTACGTGTGGTGACAGTTCTCACGTACCGGAGACACTGACTCACGTAGACACATTAAAATCAATGTGTCTCTGCACATGTCAGCGACTCAGCATGTTTTCACGGACCGTGTGTCCGTTTGAAAAACACGGAGACATGTCAGTGTTCGTGGGAGCGCATGTATCACATGGACCCATTAAAGTCAATGGGTCCGTGTAAAACACGAACCGCACACGGATGCTGTCCGAGTGCCGTCCGTGTGCCGTGCAGGAGACAGCGCTACAGTAAGCGCTGTCCCCCCAGCTTGTGGTGCTGAGGCCGCCATTCATTTCTTCTCTCCAGCAGCGTTTGCTGGAGAGAAGGAATGAAAAATCATTGTTTTTTTTATTTTTTTTGCGGTTGAAATAAAGTACCCTGTAACCAAGCCCCTCCCACCCCCTGTGCACATGCCCGCTGGAAATAAAATACTCACCCAGCTCCCTCGAAGCGTCCTCTCAGCGCCGCAGCTTGTCCTGTATGAGCGGTCACGTGGTGCTGCTCATTACAGTGATGAATATGCGGCTCCACTTCCCATAGGGGTGGAGCCTGTCTGCCGCACGTGTGCCACACTGATGTGCCACGTGAGCTCACGGACACGGATAACTCCGGTACCGATTTTTCCGGTACCGGAATTATCTGGACGTGCGAGACTGGCCTTAGGCAATCCCTGCATGTGTTGCGGCTGTCGAACAGCCGAGCGACAGATAGCGGTGATGGTGACTCGAGCATTTTTTTTTTTTTTTCCCGAGCAGGCCAAAAATATTTAATTAGGACACGAATGTGCTCAGATAACATGTTATCACAAAATTATTACCAAGGCCTACCTGGCTTCACATAGCATTAGAATATGTAAACATTAGGCAAACAAAACTAAAAAAATGGTAATGCGCTCATCTTATATTATGCTCTCTTCCGTTAAATTTTATGCCCTTTCCTGTGACATTATCCTCAAACTATATGCAAGAATCTAAGCCTACAGGAGCATCCACTCTTGGGCAAATCCATCCCCAAGTCCAGAAATGGCCTGACTTTTAGATGTTCTTACAATCACAGTGAAAGATCAAGGATGTTACACATCAACAACTAATTAAATCCATCCCTATGCAACATATCAGATAAGGTGATTCAAAATTATAGTATGGATATCCATAACACAAATGTATGAACATGAAGAGACACCATCTGAGTTTTATATACTACTAGTGTTCAAAGTGATTTCCATTGTTGCACATCAGATGTCTAGGTAGTCCAGTGCTATCCAGATGCGTGCCAGTATAGCCTCTTATATGGACACCACTGTTTCAATGGTGCACTGTCTCAGGTCATTAAATAATTAACAGCATGCACAATTTGCCTCCGAGAATTGGTTCGCACTCGCCCATTCAAGTCTATAGGTTCATAAAATAGAAATGGATGGGATACAAGTGTGGTCTGATTTTCAGACTGACTAAATGGAGAAAGTGTGAAAAAAAATGTATTCGCTCCACCTCCAACAAATATATGATCCTTCTCTGAACCGAGTCCCCAATTAACAATCGCAGGGTTTTTCTCAAATGGAGCGAAAACAGCAGTGTGACCTTAGCCATATAGTGAGTTCGTATTGGAGGATGTGTTGACAAGTAATTGGACAGAAGTTGACCACCGCCTAGACTTCACCAATGTGTCACCAACAGAAATCACCTTGAACATATGTAGTGTGTAGATACAATAGAATATCACTTATGCGCATACATTTGTGTTATGTTCTCTCAGTCATGAATACCAAGGCCATAACTTTGCATCATCATTGTTTAGTCACCCTGTACTCACCATCAAGATCTCCACCATAAAACGTCAATCAAATTCTACATCGGCCATGTCCCACATATATCCTGCTGCTCAGCTCTTTCTGTAAGTAAAGCATAGGTCACCTTTCTGTTTACCCATCTTACGTGGCAGAACGGAAGTCAGGAGAAATCTGTACATTCGACAGGTGGTAGTTCTGGATTTTGGACCCTCACCTCAGACTTAAGTCCCAGCGAGGAATACCCCTACGTTATATTTTCCATTCCAAAGATGGAGAAGGTACAGAATTTTACTGACGTACATCATTATAAACAACTAATTTTATCAGGAGTGTCCTGGCAGCAAAAACTGAAGACATAAGGGGAAAAAAAACAAAAAACAATCACTATGCACCACAATCCAAGAGGACCGCAGAATACAGCCAACCAAAGCTCAATTTCCGTGATCTTTATTTATTTTGAGGGGGTAGGGAAGGTTGTGATTCAGATAACAGTCGTATAGCAGAGATTGGTTTTACACATATATTCAGCTTTGTTTTTCCCCTTGTTATCACATCACCTTCTGGTTACAAGTTATCAGATGTGACACATACTTATATGTACAAGTGGTGTTGACAGGAATAGTAAGGAGGCACCCAGAATGGATCTGCGCTAATCACTAAATCTACATGTACAACTTAGAAGGCTTTGCTTTTCCTACAGCAATGTGATATTCTGCAAGTCCCAATAAGATGGATGGCAAAGTTGCAAAAAATTCTGTGACAGATCTTCCGTGTCTAGAACATGCCTTTAAAAGGAGTTATTAAAACCACACACAAGCAAACTCAGTTAGAGACTCCCATGGTCCACCATCAGTATCCTCTTTATCCCCCCTCGGTGTTCGACACATGACCACAGAAGCTAATCAGTGGCTCAAGTAATAACACATTGGTCACGAAATGAAAGAGCAATAGAGGGGACCACCTGGGGGCCTGGGTAGGGGGCTTAAGGGAGAAGTAGGAGAGTACATAAATGTGTTTTAACATTATGTCTAGCAAATTGTCTCTTCAGAGAGGAAGAGGACTAGAACTTTAGTGCCACGTATGGGAATTAGCAATCCTAGAAGTCAATATCGAGCCTCTAACGAGCCTTGTCATATGTCTTGGGATAAAATCCCAAACCATAATCTCAATTTGCATATAATATTTTGGGGTAATGCCCCTCGTCAGTGCAAAGTGTGAGATTAGCCTTCATAGGGAAGAGATGGCACAATGGAACCCACCCCCTCTTCTGTTCACTGCGAGCACATTATATATGTATACCATGCACAGAGAATAAATTTTTTAAGTGTACCTTTCTTTTCATAGAAATCCAGAGAAAAAGCATGTTGTTGCTATCCTCTCCACCTGTTTTTGGTTTATGTAGTGTAATGTGTGCAGTTACTGTCAAAAGTTTCTTGCTCTATAACTTGCCAATCACGCTTTTTAAATGGTGGTTCCTCTTCACCAGCATTCTGTCAGCTACATAGGTGCTAGAACATCCTTTTCCTGGCTTCCCAGCAAGCACTCGGCCGGCCAGTATTCAATGCCTTGCCTAGTCTATACTGATAAATCGCCTCTCTGTTAAGACTGTATGCAATTCAATAGACACCAGACACTGAAATGTAAGCAGTCTTGGCATCCCTGCTAGACAAGACAAATATGCCGGGTGGCCAGTAATTTGGAGTACGGTAATTTTTATGTGGAGTATTACAGCCTTAGGCCACGTTCACACGTCCAGTAAGCATTAGGCCTGTTTTTTACATCAGTATTTATAATGCGAAACCAGGAGTGGGTGGAAAAATTACAGAAGTGGTGACGTGTTTCTATTATACTTATTCTTTGATAATTTCACACATACTGACCAAATAATGAACATGTGAACGAGGCCTAAAAGGAAGAGAAAGTGACTTGCATATTGGCCATTTATCACACTGTTAAGTGAGAAAAAGTTGTCTGAAATTATAGTGACAATTTAAAGGGAAGCTTTCACATCAGATAACGCCATTTAACTGCAGACATACGGTCAATCTGCAGATATATACGGTTAGAAACCTAGAAATATGGTCAACCTCAGTACTGAAAGTTTGGCTCCCAGGAGAAAAACGTGATTATTTATGTGCCATTTGTTGTGAGTGGCGGGTGTAAGCACGACCGAACACTTTGACAGCGGGCTCATGAGAGATATATACAGTTCCTTTTCTCCCGGATGCCGTGCTTTTGGTACAGCGGCCGGGCACCTTTATAACCTACAGATTAACCTTTACCTGCAGATTAATAGCATTGTCCGATGTGAAGCTAAGCGTTAAGCATATGAATAATCAAATATTGAGTTTAGGCACAATACAATAATGGAAAAAAAACAATGTATTAGAATTAATTTCACTTGTCTTTTATGTGTGTTGAAGAATTAGTGACCATAGTGCAAATATAGTCCCTCCCAGAATATAGACACGAGTACATTCACAGCAACCAACATCCGCATCGGTGGATGTTTAGTTTTCTACCTTTGGTTTAGTCTTTATAATGAATTAGAGGTGGGGGTTGGAGACATGACAAATAATTGGGGTAGGATGGGAGAGAGGACATTAAAAGTGTAATGACTTGGGGAGAGGACATGTAATCATAATGATTTGGGAGGTGCACAGTGATCGGGGTTGAAGACACAGGAGAGCGACTGGTAATGAATATGGGGAATTCGTATAGTGGCCAATTATATTTTTATTTTATGGGGGAAAAGTAGCTAAGTTAATAGGGTGCAAAGTTCTGGCTTATCATTTTTGAATAGTGAGTGGCACAATGGCTACTATATTAATGGTGTGGTCCATATTTCTATTCAGCGGGACAGTGTGGGGGATTTTTTTTATTCAAGAAACAAATGTGTAAATACATGAACTTTTTATTTTCAGGAGCATAGTGATCACTGTGGTAAACTCTGCGGCTTTAAGACTTCAACATGAAAGTGACAAAATGGCGCAGAAAATGGTTCTCTTAAAGATCATAGGATGTCATAGTTCTTGGCAGTGCGAGCCCTGTTTCCACAGGATAATTAGCTGCTGAGAATGATGATCTTTTGCGCTGCACAAGAGATCATTTCACCTGATGAAATAGCATTTTGCTTTCATCAGGTGATTGCAGCCCGTTTATACTAAAATATTATTGTGAAATGAGTGTTAAGAACTCTTGTTCATGATTATCCTTTAGTGCAAATTTAGTTGCAGAGAGATGGGAATAACTTTCTTGGCTGTAAAATAAACTTCTGTATTATGTACAGTGCCATCCCCTAGTATATAATGTCCTTTCCTTACATATAGCACAGTCCCTTATTACATAGCAGCCCCTCTTGTTATGTATAGAGCCATCACTTATTAAAAAGTATTCTCTTGTTATGTATTGCGCCGTCCCTTATCTCCTCTTATATACATTATATATACCCATCAATCACTATCCATTGTACATAAGGGAAATTATTTGGCACTTTGGGTGCTGCTCACTCTTTCTCCTTTCAGCTGCAGATGTGAACCACAGCACCTGTGTGTTCATCACATGACCTCCCAAAAATATAACATTACATGATAAAATGGGTTCTGGGTGGGTCCACTCACTCTAAAGTACCTTGGGTCTGGGCTACCTTTAATCTGCTCCTGATGGCACAAGTTTCCTCCCCTTCAGGTCATAAATTTAGAAATGACAATGTATCAGTTTTGGAGTGTTCCTTTAAAACATTACTCTACAAGTATACTATATATATGGCAGCACCCTAGTAATAATCACACCTTCAATTTGGACTTCCTGCTAATTTATTTATAAACAGGGTGTGGTGGCATTTTGTACTGACCAAGTATTTAATTGTTAATATGATATTAGGATTTTTATTTTGCTCTATGTTTTTCAGGTTTCCATTTGTGGACTACATTGAATTCACTAGACTATGTTGGACCTGCATGGGATTTTTTTTTCCTTTTTATAAACTGGTGAACCAGGGAAAGTGTGGGGGATGCTTATTCATATAAAGTATTTTTTTTGGTGTGAGATATTTTTTTGGATTACTGGGTTAATAATGGGGGTGTCTGATTGACATCTCTCCATTATTAACCAATGGGTTTGATGACAGCTGTATTTTTTGACAATTCACAACTGACATCAACCCAAACGACCATTTTCTGGACTGTCAATGCACCAGGGCAATCAGAAACAGCAAAGGAGAAGCGCCAGAATTGGGGCATCTAATGTGATGCTGTACTTCTGGGGAGGCTGCAGCTGTCCAATTATCATAGACCTTCCCAGCCTGATAAAGTCAGCTCATGGCTGTCTGCTTTACCTTTTCTGGTTATCCAAAATGGGCAGGACACCAAGTCATTTTTTTCAATTGTTTATTAGGTTAATACAATTACAGTAAGCTACACACGCAAGGCACTAATTACACTGGTTTACAGTGATCTTGGTGCCAACGATGTCTGAAAGGTTTTATATTAAGGTCAAGGTGCTGATGAAGAGTATGACTTTGTTTTTTTGCCAGATCGACTCTAGTTTTTGAGATATTTAATTAATTACAGTAGAATTCTGGCTTTAAAACGTTGCTTTTATAGTAATATAAGCCTACCGGTTGAAATATAAAATAATCTTATGGGATATTTCATTACCAAGACACTGTTAAAGAGTGCATTTGGGGAACGCATTATTTTCATGCATCAACTATCTCAATAACTAAAATGAATTCAACAAGAGTAGTGGGATTTTTTTAATTTATCACCCTTAAATTACTCAAAATCCATTCAAAAAAACCTTGGCACCAGAAAAAAAAAAAAAAAAAATGTTTCTTTTAGACCTTTGTTATGCATCTCTCAGATATCTATCAATTAGCTATTTACCAGATATCTATCTATATCTTTGCACATCTTTAAACGCCTAAACTTCTATTCCAGTATGTGTCACATGGACATCACACGGATGTCACACATGTGCGGTACATATAATCATTCTTGCTGTTGAAAAAAAAAAAAAACGGTCATGTGAAAACACAGATGTGTGCAGGCACATATATTATAATGAGAGTGCGAGTGAAAAATCACACCACATGTACTGGAAACACGGACGTGCGAAGGGACCCTAAAGGATGTAGGGTAAAGTCACAAACAGAGGTGTGTCCAATAGGTGGGAGCGAGATATGGCCCTGTTCCAACATTCGCAGTGGCTGTCAAATGGAGAATAGAGAAGTCAGTATTTATGGATTACTTATTAACCCCTTAACAACTTCCACTATGCATTAAAAAGACGGCTGTTATGGGGCCTTATTACCTCATCGGGAATGAGGGTATAGCGCTGCCTCACGGTTGAAATTCCTGCATTCGACAGCTGTACATGACAGCTGACATCCTGCAGTATTGGAGCTGATCGGGGGCTGATTAACCCCTTAAATGTCACTGTCAACCATTACAGTGGTATCCAATTTGTTAAAAGACCCTCTCTATGACAAGATCCCTTTCTTGTCGAGGGGGTCTTTTAAACTCCCCATGTATTCAAAGGGAGAGAGGCTTTTCTAGAAGCCTTGGCTACGCCTCATCCAGTTTTGGGACTTTGTCCCAGGTTGACGAAGAAGGCTCATCAACAAGGATATCTCTTGTTAAATGATGGGGGGAGGGAGCCTCTTTTTTCAGGTTTTTTCCATTCCCTCTGTATCAAGGGGCAGATCTTTGTTTAAAGGAATATACCTATGCCTCATTTGGTCCAAGCCTGCAAACAATGTCCTGAACTTATTTTTCGGGCTTGGACTTGACTATCCTCATCATGGTCATAACTGCCTTTACAAGTCTGTCCATCTGTTCTACAGGAAAACAGAGATGACCTGTGCTATCTGAAGAGGAGGAGGAATGGAATTAGTCGCCATCATTATTTGAAACACTAGGCACATCTAATCCCAGGTACCTAGCTCTTTTATTATTCGTCCCTTTAAAGGGAACCTGTCACCCCCAAAATCGAAGATGAGCTAAGCCCACCAGCATCAGGGGCTTATCTACAGCATTCTGGAATGCTGTAGATAAGCCCCCGATGTATCCTGGAAGATGAGAAAAAGAGGTTAGATTATACTCACCTGGGTGGGCGGTCCGATGGGCATTGCGGTCCGGTGCCTCCTATCTTCATAGGATGAGGTCCTCTTCTTGTCTTCACGCTGCGGCTCTGGCATACTTTGTCTGCCCTGTTGAGGGCAGAGCAAAGTACTGCAGTGCGCAGGCGCTGGGCCTCTCTGACCTTTCCCGGAACCTGCGCACTGCAGTACTTCACTCTGCCGTCAACAGGGCAGACAAAGTACGCCTGTGCCGGAGCCGCAGCGTAAAGACAAGAAGAGGACGTCATCGTAAGAAAATGGGAGGCCCCGGAACGGACCGCAGCGAGACCGCCCCTGGTTGAGTATAATCTAACCTCTTTTTCTCATCTTTCAGGTTACATTGGGGGCTTATCTACAGCCTTCCAGAATGTTGTAGATAAGTCCCCTGATGCTGGTGTGCTTAGCTCATCTTCGATTTTGGGAGTGACAGGTTCCCTTTAAGGACAGGCGCCAGCCGGGCCTTGGTACTTTCTGAACACGCCGGAGGCAATCTGGAGCCCTGCACATGCTGCTGTCTTCTTTCCTGGCCTGTGCGAGTGCCCGAAGAGCCATGCCAGAGCCAGCTATCCCTACCTGGGATACTGCTCACAAATGTGAGTCTCCCTGCCACTGTGGCACTTCCAGAGACCCCGTACTGGTTGAGGCAAGGAAAATACCACTGCTTGAACTGAACGACCAGGCCTGGAAAAATGGTTATCCATCTTTGATCTTAAGGTATGCCTGTAAGAGGTTCACTACAGGAAACCAACTGATGCATGGGAGAGGTGCTGCCCTTTTATGCCTTGAAGGGCAGATCCCCTCTCTCATGGTGCCTTCATCGGTGATTGATAAATCTGCATTAGGGTGGAGTCAGATGGCTGTATAAATTGGAACAAGTTCAGAATGCAGTGCATGGACTGGCCAGGAGTGCTCTCCCGGCCTGAGCATCACAGCTGTATAGAAACCCATGAAGCTGTCACGACTCTGGCCAGTCCGTGAACTGCGTTGCGATCCCAGTACAATTTATATGGCTGTCTCACTGCCCCCGTAGACAGGTTTTCAACCATTGTAGTGAACCATATTTTAATGTCCATGGGAACTCTACCACTGAACATTACTGAATGGAACCTACAATAGACTCCTGATACCTTAGTGCATAAAGTAAAAACTAGATGCACAAAGCATTTGATATTTAATATCGACAATATGAATGAGACAGAATAATTTTTGGTCTCCGATATGGCAAATATCCTTTTAAAAACTAATGCAATCAAGTTGAAAAACTCACACTGTCATTGTGAATGCTAAATGGAAAACAAATTGGGTCAGATTTACTAATGTGTTTGCATTTAGACCATGATGAAAGAGGCACCAAAATTTGGCGCAATGTCATATTTAAAAAAAAAAAAAAAAGCTGATGTCCGGTGTGTATGAAGCCTACAGCTTTTTCTTTGGCATGCACAGTCATGTTAAAAGTGGCAAAAAAAAGCAATGACAAGAGATAAAAGGTAACAGGATTTGAAGCCAAAGTCAATACTAAACTTCTCTAGAGCATTACACAAGGAGGAAGGATATTACAAGAAGGTCATTTGATCCTGCAAGTGTTGGATCTGAGAAGCAGAGCAATCATTAAGTTTACAAATTGACACTATATAGTGTTTACACGTCTACTTTTCCACTGAGCCTTGGGAAGAACCTAAAGGTACCTTCACACTAAACGATATCGCTAGCGATCCGTGACGTTGCAGCGTCCTGGATAGCGATATCGTTGTGTTTGACACGCAGCAGCGATCAGGATCCTGCTGTGATATCGCTGGTCATTGAACAAAGTTCAGAACTTTATTTGGTCGTCAGATCGCCGTGTATCGTCGTGTTTGACACCAAAAGCAACGATACCAGCGATGTTTTACAGTGGTAACCAGGGTAAACATCGGGTTACTAAGCGCAGGGCCGCGCTTAGTAACCCGATGTTTACCCTGGTTACCAGCGTAAAATGTAAAAAAAACAAACAGTACATACTCACCTTCGCGTCCCCCGGCGTCCGCTTCCCACACTGACTGAGCGTAAAGTGAAAGTGAAAGTACAGCACAGCGGTGACGTCACCGCTCTGCTGTTAGGGCCGGCGCTCAGTCAGTGAAGTGCGCGGCCCTGCGCTTAGTAACCCGATGTTTACCCTGGTTACCCGGGGACCTCGGCATCGTTGGTCGCTGGAGAGCGGTCTGTGTGACAGCTCTCCAGCGATCAAACAGCGACACTGCAGCGATCGGCATCGTTGTCGCTATCGCTGCAGCGTCGCTTAATGTGAAGGTACCTTAAAGCTCATCTAATAGAAGGGTTATTCTCTATATTTATGACATGGGTGAGCGGAAGGCAATGGAAACTTCATCACCGACTCCTCAGCTAAGCATGACCATCACATAAAGTTGGAGTTAACTTTTGTTGCAAGAAAAATAAAAAAAAATTATATATACACACATGAGGAAGAAGTCCTAGTGACTTCGAAACGCGTTGAGAAAAAATAAACCATCTTTTTTTTTTTTTTTTAAATCTTCAATACGTTTGGACATCCATCATTACAGCAGCGTGGATTTTAATCACGAAATTTCCAGATTGAATATTCTGACTAGCTCCTGAGCTGACCTTGTGGATCTGCAGCAGCTGTCAAAACTCTGATGAGTTTGCTATGCGATTTTTTTCTCAAATAACAGGTGAGTGCAATCTCATTGTACCCCGAAACTCTCCCTTGGATAAGACCCTATTTGTGCTTTTATTTTTCCTGTAGTTTTCTCTGGTACCAAAGTTACGGGTATAACACAAAAAAAACAACCTAATGTTATTACCATAAGGGCAATATTTGCGCTGTTACTATTTTTACACTAGCGAAATTATAATAGACCATTTCCAGGGTTCGGAGCGCCATCCTCTGACTGCGGTAACATTCCCCTAAATCACAGACTGTCTTCAGCTTTCTATCACAGGGGTCACACTGAACTCTGGAAACTGGCACCTTCTCTGGCAAACATTGACAATTAGTAGCGCTGTAATTGATGTCACGAAACCGTTTAGAGGAATGGAAATAGAACAATCAAGTAGTTAACATCTGTCATACAGCGAGGACGGAGAGTCCGGCAATAGCTCACACTCCGATTTCTCTCCTGTGTATTGTTTGTTTGCAAGGTGGTAGAGGTTGTACCTTGTTCTGGTAAAGTAGCGAGTATAAAAAGGTACTTTTTAAAAAGGGAACCTGCCATGTCCCTTGCAGGTTTAGGGGTTAATCTGCAGGTAAAAAGCGCTACAGTATTGAAAGCACGGATACCAGGAGAAAATTCACTTGATACCTTCCGAGAACCATGTGCCCCAATCGGCCAGTCACCGATCTGTATACAGTGAGCGGCAGCAGTATACCAGCACTTTGTTCTGTCTTCTGAGTGGTGAATGTAGCCGGCTCACCTCTATGACTGAAAGCTGGCGGCTGCCAGAAGAAATAAAGTTCATTTTATCTGCAGGTTAATAGAGTTTAGGCCCATCACTGGTCCCCTTTAAATAAGGAGAAAGTAGCAATGCTGGATTCTTTTTTTTTTTTGCTTTATCGATGGACATGGGATATTTTCTATCTTAATATTATTCAAGCAAATGAGATTGAGCTGCAATACCACACACAGCCAGGTGACAAGAGTGGCACTCTTTCTGGAAGGAAGCAGCCATTATTAAAAGCTAAACTATTGTTTAAATCAGGAAATCAGGCTTTTGGATTTTTTTTTCTGCCATGGTTTTTCTTATTTTTTCATATCACTATCATTATTAACAAACACAATTTGTAATCGTGCAGTGTTGACACCTGCCAATGCCAAAGAGACTCTTTGTAGACTAAGACTGTGTGCACACAAATGGTCACCCCCCCCCCCCCCCCCCGACATATTCCGCCTGGAATCCTCCAGAAAGAGAGCCACAAGAGCACCCCATAAAAGAAGTATAGTGCACAGCAATCTCAAAGCAACATGGCTGTGCACATATTCTGTCTGAGGTTTCTTCTTTTTAACTGCTTCATGGATCAGAATCCCTAATGTGGTTAAAAGAAGTGACATGCTCACTCTCCACAGTATGGCATAAAAGGTGCCAGCAGCGGCGCCACCACAAGGACAACAGCTAAATCGATTGCGAAGCTGCCACAGGGAAATGACCGACTTGGCATTGCCTAATACTTCAGGATTACAGTGACTCTATACAAAACCGATAACACAGGATCCTCCAAACATCATAGCCCATGTCATAGCAGGTCCTGCTCCTCTTCACACTGACATTTGCACATGCTCAGTAGAGTCTGTACATTATGGCTTTGTACATATATTGTTTCCTGAAATAATGGGTAGTTAGAGTCTTTAAAAAAGAACCTAAAGGCCAGTGTGAAAAGAGATAGTAAGATTTTCATTTTTAATACAAATTAGGATTTAGATAATTTTCTGATGATACATTCCTTTTTAACCTTATAGAATCCTTTTAGATATCTTCCACCATAGACTAGATCTTTTGTTTAGACTACCTATATACCACAGGTTTGGGATCAGATAGGAGAATAAGGCCATGTAATGGGCTGATAATCACTGATACATAAAAGTCACAGGGAGCGGATCTTCGAAAATGTCATCATTTGAGACATTCTAAAAGCAGAGATCAACAGACAGAGATCCGTCTTTTGTCCTCTTGGAAACTACAAGAAAAATCATGAGCTATAATACATATAACATATACAGTGGGTACAGAAAGTATTCAGACCCCTTTACATTTTTCACTCTGTTTCGTTGCAGAAATGTTGTAAATTCATAAAAGTTCATTTTTTTTCACATTAATGTGCACTCTGCACCCCATCTTGACTGAAAAACAGAAATGTAGAAATTTTTGCAAATTTAATAAAAAAAGAAAAACTGAAATATCACATGGTCATAAGTATTCAGACCCTTTGCTCAGACACTCATATTTAAGTCACATGCTGTCCATTTCCTCGTGATCCTCCTTGAGATGGTTCTACTCCTTCATTGAAGGCCAGCTGTGTTTAATTAAACTGATAGGACTTGATTTGTAAAGACACACCTGTCTATATAAGACCTCACAGCTCACAGTGCATGTCAGACCAAATGAGAATCATGAGGTCAAAGGAAATGGAATAGGAGCTCAGAGACAGAATTGTGGCAAGTCACAGATCTGGTCAAGGTTACAACAGAATTTCTGCAGTACTCAAGGTTCCTAAGAGCGCAGTGGCCTTCATAATCCTTAAATGGAAGAAGCTTGGGACTACCAGAAGTCTTCCTAGACCTGGCCATGCAGCCAAACTGAGCAATCGTGGGAAAACAGTCTTGGTAAGAGAGGTAAAGAAGAACCCCAAGATCACTGTGGCCAAGATCCAGAGATGCAGTAGGGAGATGGGTGAAAGTTCCACAAAGTCAACTATCACTGCAGCCCTAAACCAGTCGGGCCTTTATGGCAGAGTGGCCTGACGGAAGGCTCTCCTCAGTGCATGACATATGAATGCCTGCATAGAGTTTGCTAAAAAACAAAAACAAAAAAAAAAAAAAAAACACACAAAGGACTCCCAGACTATGATAAATAAGATTCTCTGGTCTGATGAGATGAAGATAGACCTTTTTGGTGATAATTCTAAGCGGTATGTGTGGAGAAAACCAGGCACTGCTCATCACCTGCCCAATACAATACCAACAGTGAAACATGGTGGTGGCACCATCATGCTATGGAGGTGTTTTTCAGCTGCAGGGACAGGATGACTGGCTGTAATTGAAGGAAACATGAATGCGGCCAAGTACAGAGATATTCTGGATCAAAACCTCTTCCAGAGTGCTCTGGACCTCAGACTTGGCCGACGGTTCACCTTCCAACAAGACAATGACCCTAAGCACACAGCTAAAATAACAAAGGAGTGGCTTCAGAACAACTCTGTGACCATTCTTGACTGGCTCAGCCAGAGCCCTGACCTAAACCCAGTTGAGCATCTCTGGAGAGACCTGAAAATGGCTGTCCACCAACGTTCACCATCCAACCATGACGGAATTGGAGAGGATCTGCAGGGAAGAATGGCAGAGGATCCCCAAATCCAGGTGTGAAAAACTTGTTGCATCATTCCCAAGAAGACTCATGGCTGTACTAGCTCAAAAGGTGCTTCTACTCAATACTGAGCAAAGGTTCTGAATACTTATGACCAAGTGATATTTCAGTTCTTTTTTAATAAATTTGCAAAAATTACTACATTTCATTTTTTTCAGTCAAGATGGGGTGGAGAGTGTACATTAATGAGAACAAAATTAACTTTCTGAATTTACCAAATGGCTGCAATGAAACAAAGAGTGAAAAATGTAAAGGGGTCCAAATACTTTCCGTCTCACTGTGTGTGAGTTTTTAAAGCCATTAATAGAGAAAACTTACATACAGCTGATGTTACGCGTGACCGGGCTTGCTGATCTGCTTAGCTTTATAATGGGATGCAGCTCCGCTGGTTCTTTGCTCGTACAGTATACAGCACATTTACACCTGCTGCTCACTGATCCAGATTCTGGTGTATCTGAAGCCATATAAAGCAACACTGCCGGCAAAGGGTGTACCTTATGTCTTGTCTAATGTCAGGCCTGAGGGGTGGATGCATGACGCAGGGACTCTCTCTTTTATGTTCATAGAGTCCCTATCTCATGCACTGTCCCTTCAACTCTTACATAACACGCAGGACTCCAATTTTGTCAGGTGTGTTTCTAAAACAAACTTCCAGCACAGGTCTCATCCCCAGGGCCCTGCACTAAGAATAAAGTGTATCTTTAAAAGGGAATCTGTCAACAGAATTTTGCTCTCTTATTACCTGATATAGTGCCAGAGACTGATTCCAGCGATGTGTCACTTACTGGGCTGCTTGCTGTCATTTTAATACGATCACGGATATATCTGCTGCAGATCTAGCAGTTCTCTGAATGCTGTGCCCTCTATAACCCCGTCCACACCACTGATTGTGTACACTATGCATAGGCAGAAAGCTGCCCATCAGTGGTGTGGGCAGGGGTATACACTAGTATACTAGTCCTCAATATAAAATTCACTGTTTTATCAGCAAGAGATTATCAAAACTTTTTCTTGCAAGATTTGGAGCTAATGACTATACGCTCAGTTCATTTTTTTTATGTTTTGGGATACGCTAAATAAATAAATTCTTGCAAATTTTGCCTTCTTCTCAAAAGAATGAGTTTTACCAGTGTATGTTATCTTAGTGAAGTGTCAGACAGCCGTATAACTCAGACGAGGATCGCAATGCAATGCTCGGACTGGCTGTTGGCGCTCCTGACCTGAGCATGACATCTGCGTTGCGATCCTCGTATACGGCCGTCTGACTCTTCACTTTTACTAAGAATGAACAATACAGGATAAAGTTCAACATCAATGAATCAAAAATTTAAGTCAACAAATGAAAACATACAAGTGACACAGCAACAATTTATGTGTCATCTTACTATATTTGGCAGTGGTCCATAAAGCTCGGGTATGTTCTCATCTGCTTTGGAGGATCAATTAGGAACCTTCATTAGAGGATTCATTTAAAAAAAACATGGAAAAATAAAGTGCAGCATATTGCGCTTTCCCCCCTCCCCCAGTAAAATGTTGGAACCCATAACAGAAGACTTGACAGACCCCATCATAGTTCATGTGGCCCATCAGGAGAAGGGTCATGTGACGGATTAATCATTGCAAATAATTCTGTTTTTTTATGTCCTCGAGACAGAAGAAAAAAAGCAGAATTCTAAACACCGATGTGAATCAAGTGTTAATGTTATTGATTTGGGGATGATCATGTAAAAATATTGTAAACTAGATGGCAGCCCGATTCTAAAGAATCGGGAGTCTAGAATCCATATATACTTTATTTATTCAAATGTAAGAATAATACAATTAATAAATAATAGTAAGAAAGAACAAAAAATGGCTGCACTCACCAGCTCTTGACAATTCTTGTTATTTAAGGTACAGTTACACAGGATCCATGAACATGCTTATGAGGGGAGTGATGAAAGACATCAGACAACAACTTTGCGTGTTGTGGCAAATGCCACAACAACGGTTCTTTGCTTAAGAACAATAATGTAAATAATAAATAATATGTATCAATAACTATGTATATTGGTATGTTCTATGACATTTTAAAATATTTCATTATTATGTGGAAAAGCTCTTAGTACCCATACTGGCGCATACTTGTGTGCCCATCAGGTATTTTCACAGTAAAATTTTCACGGGCGGGGCCCCTCGGCCTCCGATGTGGTGGGCGGGGCCCCTCGGCCTCCGATGTGGTGGGCGGGGCCCCTCGGCCTCCGATGTGGTGGGCGGGGCCCCTCGGCCTCCGATGTGGTGGGCGGGGCCCCTCGGCCTCCGATGTGGTGGGCGGGGCCCCTCGGCCTCCGATGTGGTGGGCGGGGCTCCTCGGCCTCCGATGTGGTGGGCGGGGCTCCTCGGCCTTCGATTTGGTGTGTGCTCTGCCTGGGGCCCCTGTGCTCTGCCTGGGGCCCTGTGCTCTGCCTGGGGCCCCTGTGCTCTGCCTGGGGCCCCTGTGCTCTGCCTGGGGCCCCTGTGCTCTGCCTGGGGCCCCTGTGCTCTGCCTGGGGCCCCTGTGCTCTGCCTGGGGCCCCTGTGCTCTGCCTGGGGCCCCATATGCTGCCTGGGGCCCCTGTGCTCTGCCTGGGGCCCCTGTGCTCTGCCTGGGGCCCCTGTGCTCTGCCTGGGGCCCCTGTGCTCTGCCTGGGGCCCCTGTGCTCTGCCTGGGGCCCCTGTGCTCTGCCTGGGGCCACTGTGCTCTGCCTGGGGCCACTGTGCTCTGCCTGGGGCCACTGTGCTCTGCCTGGGGCCCCTGTGCTCTGCCTGGGGCCACTGTGCTCTGCCTGGGGCCACTGTGCTCTGCGTGGGTGTAGGACACTGGTGACGTCACTTATCTCCGGACATTAGCTCCGGACATTAGCTCCGGACATTAGCTCCGGACAAAGCCACGGAAGTTGGCACAAATTGCAGGAAGTAGTATTCTAGGCAATTATATATTAGATAGAGGCTATAATTGCACGAAAAAGTAGTAATTGGTTCCAAGACTTCAAAATATGGGAGCAAAATAAATACATTATAGATAAATAGAGATAAAGCAAGTCCTTACATATTTCAGACGGAAGGAACTGCTGAAAGCTTAAGGGTATGCGTCCACGTTCAGGATTGCATCAGGATTTGGTCAGGATTTTATGCAGGTAAAATCCTGAATAAATCTGCACCTGAGGTCACTGGCAGGTCACCTGCGTTGTCCTTGCGTTTTTTCTGCAATGTAAGGACACGCCGCATGTGCGTTTCCGCGGGTCTGCCACATGCATCTTTTAATGCATAGTGGAGACGGGATTTCATGAGATCCCCTCCACTATGCTGTAACATCTGGACACTGCGTTTTTGACGCTGAGGCTCAACGCTGCGTCAAAAACGCAGCGTTTCCTGAACGTGGAAACATACCCTTAAAAGCATATTTCAGTGTATAGATGGTAATTACTACTTTGGCTGGGTCCGATTGTTGGGACCCTCACTGATCACCAGTTCAGGGCACGTTTATCTGGAATATCTGTGCACATGCTCCATTGATATGACATTCATTCTCTATGGGACCACCGGAGAAAGCTGGGTATAGCGCTTCAGCAGTCTCATATAGAATGAATGGAGCAGCGGTAAAAGCCAACGCACTGACGATCCATTCTAATTGATCGTATTTTCGGTCCAAGCATGATCCGAGAAAACATCGGCTCACACTCAGACCGATGTTATTCTAAGGGGCCGTACAAGTGTCCGATATTTTCCTTGGACATAAACTGCAAGAAAGGCCTTGGAAAAACTATTGTAACCTAAATATTCCAGGGTTTCAGAGAAAGACATATTTTAAAAGCTGCCTGAGTCAAAGTCGCGCAAGAGACTAGTTGGATAGGCGGGTCCCTGGTGGCTTGTCCCCACCTGCTGCTCTGGATTGACAGGTCTGTATAGATAGAGACCTGTCAATCCAAGGTAGCGGGCAGGGAGAAGTCGCCGGAGACCAGTCTGGATGACTAGTATACAGCGCGGCTTGACCCTCAGCAGCTATTAAAGTATGTCTTTCTCTAAGATATGGGCAGAACATTGGCTCAGTGGTTAGCACTGCAGCTCTGGGGTCCTGGGTTCAAATCCCACCAAGGACAACATCTGCAAGGAGTTTGTATGTTCTCCCCGTGTTTGGGCGGGTTTCCTCCAGGGTCTCCAGTTTCCTCCCACATTCCAAAGACATACTGATAGGGAATCTACACTGTGTTCCAAATTATTATGCACAAAGAGTTTAGGAGTGATAAGGTTAGAATTTTTTTTGTTTGTCATTTAAACTCATTGATGGTGATGTGTGTCAGGGCTCTTTATATCACTGAAAGCAATTGCAGATACCTGTGCAAATTAGTTTGGCAGGTGTGTCCAAATAAAGGCAAGACTACTTAAGAAGGCTGTTCCACATTATTAAGCAGCCTACATTTTTGGCCAAAATGGGAAAGAAAAAGGATGTGTTGGCTGCTGAGAAGCAATAAATTGTGGAGTATTTAGGTCAAGGCATGACTACAATCAACATTGCCAAGACACTTCATCGTGATCATCGCACAATCAAGAAGTATGTAGCTGATTTCCAGCACACACGTGTGCGCGCTGATAAGGAAAAATTGAGGACTCTTTCCAACGGGCAATTGCGTAAGGTTAAAAGAGCAGCTGCAAAAATGCCTTGTCATAGCAGCAGGCAAGTTTTTGAAGCTGCTGGTGCCTCCAACGTCCCCAGAACAACAAGATGCAGGGTCCTTCAGAGGTTTGCAGCTGGGCGTAAGCCATCCTGTTGACCACCTCTATCCACAGCACACAAGCAGAAACGGCTGCAGTGGGCCAAACAATACATGGAGACTGACTTCCAAACTGTTTTGTTCACCGATGAGTGCCGTGCAACGCTCGATGGTCCAGATGGAAGGAGTGGAGGATGGCTGGTTGATGGACACCCCATGAAAACACGGCTAAGGCCGGTTTCACACGTCAGTGGCTCCGGTACGTGTGGTGACAGTTTTCTCACGTACCGGAGACACTGACTCACGTAGACCCATTAAAATCAATGTGTCTCTGCAGATGTCAGTGATTTTTTTGCGGACCGTGTGTCCGTTTGCAAAACACGGAGACATGTCAGTGTTCGTGGGAGCGCACGGATCACACGGACTCATTAAAGTCAATGGGTCCGTGTAAACATGTACAGCACACGGATGCTGTCTGTGCGCCATCCGTGTGCGTTTTTCCTGTCATAGGGTTAAAATTGTAAAAATTGTTGCAATACACGGACACACGTACAGCACACAGACCTTAAAAACGTTCTCACGGACATCACACGGATCCCACGCGGATAGTCTACGTGAGCACACAGACACGGATAACCGTTTTCTCCGGTACCGGAATTATCTGGACGTGTGAGACTGGCCTAAGGCGCCAACAAGGAGGAGGTGGAGTAATGTTTTGGGCTGGAATCATGGGGAGATTGACGACTGGAAAATAACAATGACTGCAATTCAGATAGGTAATTTAGAGAAAATATGAGGAAATATTATTTGCATAATAATTTGGAACACAGTGTAGATTGTGAGCCTCAATGGGGACAGCGATGATAATGTGTGCAAACTGTAGAGCGCTGCGGAATAAATGGTGCTATATAAGTGAGTAATAAACTGCAGCCTTGCAGCGCTGGGGTCCTGGGTTCAAATCCCACCAAGGACAACATCTGCAAAGAGTTTGTATGTTCTCTCTGTGTTTGCGTGGGTTTCCTCCGGGCACTCCGGTTTCCTCCCACATTCCAAAAGACATACTGATAGGGAATTTAGATTGTGAGCCCCATTGGGGACAGCGATGATAACGTCTGTAAAGCGCTGCGGAATATGTTAGTGCTATATAAAGATTATTATTATTATTATTAAATAAATGCTGCAGATTTTCAGAGTCTATTCAGCCAGTGCCTGATACATGCTGCGTAATCCGCAGGCAGCATGTATCAGCTGACAGGTTCCCTTTAAGACCAGAGTTAATTGAACTTGTAATTGTACTAGTTTTATCAGTTTTATCAGTTTCTGGGAACAACTAGGGCTATGTGCACACGTATTTTTTAGGGCTGCGGATTTTTCCGCAGCAGATTTCAGAAATACGCAGGTAAAAGGCACTGCGTTTTACCTGCGGATTTACCGCGGTTTTTATGCGGAATTTGTGCGGATTCCACCTGCAGATTCCTATAGAGGAGCAGGTGTAAACCGCAGCGGAATCCGCACAAAAAATTGACATGCTGCGGAATGTAACCCGCAGCGTTTCCTCCGCAGCATGGGCACTGTGGATTGCGTTTTCCATAGATTTACATGGTATTGTAAACGCATGGAAAGCTGCTGCGGACCCGCAGCAAAATCTGCAACGTGTGCACACAGCCTAAATCTGCTCTGATTCAGTTGATACAGTTTCTATATAAAATTTGAGAATGACAATTCAGTGGTCAGAGATTGAGATATTCTCTATATACGGTATTTCGTTAAGGGCCCTAGAAGACTTTGTTGTCAATCCCAGAGCGAGTTTTCCTGGTGACCATATTAGTTGCCCCCTGGTTAGATGAAAGAGATTATATATATATATATATAATTTATTTTCATTCACTTTTTTTTCTTTTTTTTTTAAAAGGAAATGTAGTGGAGACTATCAGTTCAGATCATCTGATGGATTGATATGCGTCATAATAGGAAGGAGGGTAGATTGATACTCTAGAAAAACTGGTGCGGTAGCCACTAAACGAAAAAAGAAAAAAAAAAGTTCCACGTCAGAAGGACGAAAAACCCATTTGGGTGTGAACCGGATAAAAGCATAGCACAGTTTCTACAGTTACTATGCATTGTATGGTAACCCCAAGACGTGAGTCAGACTTATATATAACTTAGAATGAACATTTATCCATTAATAAAGATTAACGTTATTATACAAATTTACCATAATATTGACATCGATGATAATATATCCCTACATTTCAGTAGCTCACAGTTAGGAAATAATGGGGATAAAAAAAATCATTAGTAATTCCCACCAGTTACAGGTAACAGTTCAGTGTAATGCGTAGTTGAAATAATAATTATTGAAAAATGTAAAGTTCGTCGCTGTAAATCTGCCTCTAAGAACGCATGACACTTAGTGACTATACACACTATCCTCCGCAATAGACGGTTTTCATATGGTATGAAATGATATTGGAAATTTTCTACACTGACCGGCAAAAGTATACACACATACAAAAGCAGATCGTCTTTGGCAGATAAATGCAAAAAAATAAATAAATTAAAAAAAAAAATAATAATATGTACACAAGTATACACTCAATCTAAGAAACTAAATATATAAAAAAAATAAAAGGGTGTCACAAAACTTTATAGAAGTTTCTGTAGATTTCTAATTAATGATGGTTCATTTCTTAAGAGCAGATGTAAGCGCCACACTACTTTCCAGACTGTAAGCTGTATAGTTTCCATAGGCAGGTCAGTATATTATGAGCTGTTCCCTAAGACATGCACATTGTACCCTTCTGTTACAAGCTATTAAGTTCAAAGTCACCAAAGAAGCAACAGCACAATGTGTCTGGCACAGGGCACTGGCTGGGGGTCAGCTTACCTTTTGTCCTGAGGTGCTTGGCACTGGGGGGGCAGCACTGGCAGCCCCCAGGATGGCTGGAGCAGAAGACTTGTGAGCTGACAGTTACTTGTAATGCTGCTTCAGATCTTTAACCAGACTTAAATCATTCAGGAAATGATCTGCTGCTAGTAAGAAGGAGGGTGCAGCCAGCAGCAGCAGCTCAGGAGGAGGACCTGAGAGAAAGACAGGCTACAAGGAGGCAGGAGACAAAGCATTACCTGCACAGGAGGAGGGAGAGGCTGCCGAACAGGTGTATCCTAGTGGGAGGCAGGACAGCTCCTCCCGGTCCTAGAGCCGGCCTCACTAGTGACTGGGACATGCCACAGACGTGTGTCACTGCTCCTCTGCCCGTGTCTGGCTGAAGGGTCACCTCACCTCATTTACTGTGTACAGGAATACTAAGGGTAAGTTCACACTAGGCAGTTTTTCAGTGGTTTCCCTCTTTTTTTCTTGCTGCGGTTTTGTCACGCTAAATTTGTCTCTTGTACATGCTGATAAAGTTTAATGTTGAAAAAAAAAGTCCTATAGAATCAGGTTTTGGCACAAAAAAACGCAACAAAGCATGATACCTGTGCTTTTGTTGTGGATTTTCAACACTTTTTTTTTACCACCCATTCATGTCAATTGGTGAAAAACGCTGAAAGATGTGACATGCTCTATTGTCCAAAATACCAGGCAAAGCACAAAATACTCACGACAAAAAAAATCAATGTGTGCATGAGATTTCTGAAATCTCATAGATTTTGCTGGTACTGTAAAACATAGCTGAAATTTGCATAAAAAAGCTGCAAAAATGCCTAGAGCGAACTTAGCTTAAGGCTGCAGGTATTTCTATGCAGCCACAAGCTCCGGTCCCGAGTGCCGGCGGCAGTGTCGGGTATTGGTGCACGAGTTTCTCGCATTGCACTCGCAAGGGTGACCCCGGCCTAAGACTTGCTGTGTAATGATGAAGTTCTGGGCATATTCGGTTTCTGGGTTTTTTTCAGCATCATAAGAGCACACATCAGATAAAACACAGAATTCCAAACAGTCTCTACACTTGGCAATAATAATTTATATATTCACAGCACAAGGATTATACAGTGCTGTCATTGATCTGAATACCTAGAACCTTACTACTATCACATCTCACATACAAGCCTGCAATAACCAGGGGACGCTCCAAAAAACACCTGTGATTATATGGCTGAAATCACTAAAACAATTTAAAGGTACCTTCACACGAAACGACATTATAACGATATCGCTAGCAATCCGTGACGTTGCAGCGTCCTCGCTAGCGATATCGTTTCGTTTGACACGCAGCAGCGATCAGGATCCTGCTGTGATGTCGCTGGTCGCTGAATAAAGTCCAGAACTTTATTTGGTCGTCCGATCGCTGTGTATCGTTGTGTTTGAAAGCAAAAGCAACGATACCAGCGATATTTTACACTGGTAACCAGGGTAAACATCGGGTTACTAAGCGCAGGGCCGCGCTTAGTTACCCGATGTTTACCCTGGTTACTAGCGTAAAATGTAAAAAAAACAAACAGCACATACTCACATTGCGTCCCCTGCAGTCTGCTTCCTCCTCTGACTCAGCGCCGCAAAGTGAAAGTGAAAGCAGCACAGCGGTGACGTCACCGCTCTGCTCTCACTGTACGGCGCTCAGTCAGTCAGGAAGTGGACGCAGGGGGACGTGAATGTAAGTATGTGCTGTTTGTTTTTTTTAGATTTTACGCTGGTAACCAGGGTAAACATCGGGTTACTAAGCGCGGCCCTGCGCTTAGTTACCCGATGTTTACCCTGGTTACCAGGGGACCTCGGCATAGTTGATCGCTGGAGAGCGGTCTGTGTGACAGCTCTCCAGCGACCAAACAGCGACGCTGCAGCGATCGACATCGTTGTCGCTATCGCTGCAGCGTCGCTTCGTGTGAAGGTACCTTAAGGCTAGGTTCACACACAAGAGTCGCAATGAAGGGCTTGCTGGAGTACGATGCGTCAAATTCATTAAAGGGGTTCTCTGGGAATAGAAAAACTAAACAATTGATGGAAATGTCATTATAAATAATATCCTAAATACATTCGATTAGCAAATCTCAATTGTTTTGTCTAGGGAGGTAATCGGCAGGTACGGACTGGAGCTAAAATTCAGCCCTGGCATTTGAAATTACACAGGCCCATGTTGTCCCTGTCACCATGAACCAGATGTGGATATATAACTAATATTACCCTGGATGGAGGAAAGCAAGATTTTCTACACAACCAAAACTTCTAATGATACCTGTGGCTGCTGGGGTAAGTGACGGAGTCAGAGACAACTCTTAACAGTATGAGTGTCTTGAGAACACCGATTCTGCTAACAACGTAGCAGACAAGGCAGCCCACGACCAGGCAGGTCCTTCTGGAATTTTTTTTTTTTTACCTTCTGGCATTTGCCAGAATTGCCAGATGGCCAGTCTGGCCCTGGTAATCGTGATAGCATTAAAATGGCCACCGTCATGTTTCACTGAGAGGAACATGTGTGGTAGGGTCTCACAGAAAAAACAATAATAAGGGAGTTAACAATTTACTAATCTCACAGAGCAAAACCCTTAAAAAACTCTAAAAAAAATCTCTTTATTAACAATTATTTAAAATTAGTGCATGCAAAACCGTCACCAAGATAAACACTTGAAAAATATTTTTCAAGTGTTTATCTTGGTGA
Source organism: Ranitomeya variabilis (assembly GCF_051348905.1). NCBI lineage: Eukaryota > Metazoa > Chordata > Amphibia > Anura > Dendrobatidae > Ranitomeya > Ranitomeya variabilis. The sequence continues at coordinate 659,320,951 of NC_135234.1, forward strand.
CGGTTTTGCATGCACTAATTTTAAATAATTGTTAATAAAGAGATATTATTAGAGTTTTATTAAGGGTTTTGCTCTGTGAGATTAGGAACATATGTGGTAGGAAGCTCTGCCCTCTGTGCGGGGGCTGTACGCCCCAACAGCCAAATCTGGAGGGCAGGGGACTGCAAGCTCCCTGGCCACACCGAACGCCCGGAGGCACTGCAGCAGACCAAGAGCCTGGGGCTGCTAGTGAAAAGGCAGTGCCCGTGATAGGCTCACGCTGTCTGCCATACAGGTTAAAACCAACACACAGGAGAGGGCCGCAGCATAGCTACAGGCAGCAGGGACCCAAAAAGAGAGCGCAGCAAGAAGGTTCCCAACCCCACCTGGCAGGGTGGACCCCCTGAATGCCCCCAGGCTATCCGGACTCCTTCTGTCATCTGTAACTGGTACCCTGGATTGCATTTTCATCTACCAAGAAGTAAAAGGTAAAGAAAACTGCAGTTCTCTATGTCCCTTACTTATTCTCTGCACCCCAGTGTTCACCACCACCTGAACAGCCAAACATATTTGCCCTGGGACCTGTGGGGAGCCGTACCATCTTTGCATCTTTGCCACCATGGGCGGCGTCATGACTCAATCCCATATAACTATCCCCCATTTTATGACACAGCCAGGGCCACGGAGCCGGTTCACGGCCCCGTGACCCCCCCCCAAAGAACTGTCCGGCCCAGTTCCGAGTACCCCCCGGCCCTGGTGGGTGTGTCAGTTTGGCGTCACGAACAGGATTTCGCAGCCTGGTACCACCGGGTCCTGTGTGGTATAAACTTTGTTGAATTGTTTGGTATAATTATCACACAGCGCGGCATGCGTGAAGCAGGAGGCCCTGACCCGGAACCCCCTGTGCGCTCGATTCATCCCGCCTACAGAGCAGCAGACTGATATGGAGCGCCCCCACGTAAGGGCAATGGGGTACTCGGTACCGGGTCCTTCGGTTCTTAGCGGGATGTCACGGTGGCTGATCCGGTCCATGGCCCTAGGAACATCCGTAGATAAAATGGGGGGAAGGTCTTTAAAGGGATAATGTTCGTGACGCCACCTGTGGTATTCGGTCAGGGTGACCGACGCTGCTTAGGGGTCCGCTGGGGTGATGTAATGGCAGCTAGATGGTATACCTTCCCACAGGTGAAGTATATCCCCAGGGCTTCCCTTAGTGTAGATGGTGATGGTGGTTGATGTAAGGCGCAGTGAATAACAAGAACACAAGGTTGCAGTCTCTTTACCTTTACTGAAGGCTTCAGTGTCCACAGTCCAGGGTACCAGCTCACAGGGCAGGCAGAGTCTGGCCGGTCTGAAGGCAAATCCAGAGTCCCCTTATCCAGGTGGAATTCAATAGCCTTCCTCTAGCGCCTGTGTGTTGTAGTACCTCCCTGCTGAGCTTCACGGTAAGGTCCTCACAACTATTGGAGATGTTAAGTCTCTTTCTCTCTGTCCCCCTGATGGATAGGATAGGACAAAACCCGTATGACTGGTGGCCTGAAGCTTTTTATAGGGACCCTACGACGTCCCGGCCCCTACAAGTTGCCACCGTGCCTCCTGGGTATAAGGTCGGGCAGCTAACGTGGAATTAACTGTCCTGCCAGTCTCTGAAGTAAAGCGTAGAGATCCTTACTCCCTCGGTGTTCGGGCTACCGGGATTCTTGCGCCTCAGAAGGAGGCAGCCTTTTACAGGGCAGAACTCCTTCTGGTTTTCCTCTTCTTTTGCTATGACTTCGTTTCTCACTCACTGCAAAACACTTCTCTTCTGATGTCTCTCTCTTAGGATGCTGCCGCACGTGGGGCAGGCGCAGCTCTGTGGACCCTCGTCCTCCTCAGACCGCACTCCAGCCAGCTTCTGCCAAACTTCGTCGGGTTCTGACTAACTTCCTAACCAAACCACCAGTTTTACCTAACTGTGAGGAGTGCCCTAATAGATAGAAGCGTAGCTCCCCCTGGCGGCCTGGAGTGTGAAGTGTGTTGTGTGTGGTTTGTGATACCTGGACAGAAGATCTCCTTTATTGCCTCCAGACGTAATATCACTCCCCCTAGTGGAAGAGCAACATTACTGCAACGACCAGGACTCTGGGGCGCTGCAGATAAGCCGGCAGAAACACAGAATCTAGCTAAGGTTCACTGGGGGGAAGAAAATGTCCAACCTGGGTGGAGATGCGGCTGCTGCAGCTCCCATAATGCCACTATCAATGCCGTACATACCGGGAGCAGCCTGGTTACCGCAATACTCAGGGGAGTCGCACACCCTGAGCGATTTCAAGGAGCGACTATGTAGTTTGTTTGAAGTGTAGCCCTGTCTGAGAGTCAAAAAGTCAGCATCCTCACTGGCCAGTTAACTGGTGCGGCCCAGAGGGAGGTAAAGTCCTGGCCAGACACTGATAAAAGAACTGTCAAGCAAATCTTGGCCTGGCTGAAGGACACCTTTGACACCCGCACTGCAGCAGAGATAACAATTAGATTCTTTGGGTGCAAACAAAGGGTGCAGGACAGTATATGGGATTATGCCCTTAATCTTCAGGAGGTGCTGGGGGCCATTAAGCAGGTTAACACTGACAGCGTGCGTGCAAGACGAGGATAGATTGCTAACTGAGCAGTTTATTGACGGGCTCATGTCCAACACCCAAAGGACATAGCTGTGCATCATGGCCCTACAAAACCCTGGCCTGGACTTTGCACACTTTAAAGATAGGGCCATCAGGGTGCTGCATGAACCAAATCCCAGCGGCATAGCGCCCCCTAGGCACCCAGCAATTGCATACCACCAGGAGGCGGCGTCCTTTCCCCAGACCCCCATTGAGGCTGACGCGCAGACCCTAGATAATGACCCTTCTGCAGTACTGCATCTCCAGGTTCAGGAGTTAATCAAAAGTGTGGCTGCGCTGACCCAATCCATGCAGTCCATGCAAGTATTGTCCCCAAAGGAAAAGATCCAGCTGGCCTCCAGTCCAGATAACGTTCCACGGCGACGGCAATGGAGAATCCCACCGATCAGGGGAAGAGAGTGATCACTACGATTCGACTGGACAACCCATTTGCCGCCTCTGCAGCAAGGTGGAGCACTTCGCAAGAGAATGTCCTTTTAAATGGGCAACCCCTGGGGCAGAGGGCCAACCCCCAGGAATAAGGTGACCAGGCCCGCAGAGTTGGCGAGACAAGTACGACAGAGGACGACCGGTCCTCCCACTTGTGATAGATGGCACCGCAATGAACACTTTACTGGATACCGGCTCCCAGGTGACGGCGATGCCATATATCCTTTACAAACGGTACTGGGCTGACTCTGATATTATCCGCAGCCCAGATAATGATCTGACAATAGTCGCCAGTAATGGTCAGCCTTTGCCACAAGTGGGGTGTCCATTAAGGTGAGGTGAGTAGAGCTGAAAGCCCAAGGTCTGATAATTGTAGATATTGATCAGCGAGAATGCAACCCAATGAGGACCCTAGGTACCAGTGTGATAAAAAATTGTCTTGGCGAGATTATTGTTCTATTGCAACAGGTAGCCGAAACTGCCAGTTCCAGTGAGCAGCGAGTCCTGCAGAAGGAGATCAAAGCCCTGTTGCAAAGGCAACAGGTAGAGCTGTCTGGTGGAGAAATCAGCAGTATGAGGGTGAGTGACCCATTCCCCATTGTAATATCTCCCAAAACTGAAGTGTTAATTTGGTGTCGAGCTGCTATAGGTATTAGTGGTCAAGATTACCAGGCCTGGTAGAACCCATGTACTCAGACAGCAGGCCTATTATCCTAACAGCCAGAGGGGTAGTAGAAGTCTGCAAGGGAAGGGTACCTGTACGCATCTTAAATTGTGGGTAGAAAGAGGTCAAACTACCCCAGTATGCCACTGTTGCTAAGCTGTTCACTGTAAAAACAATGCAATACAGGCAGTAGAACTCTTGGTACTGTCCAACCAAGCGTAGGACAATGGCTCTGCATAACAGCTAGAGGATTGTGTCAGAAGCTGCACATAGGCATTGACTCCATCCCTTTGCACCAAAAGAACGGGGTTTATCGGGTGGTTCAAGAGTATGAACTGGTAGTCAGCAAACACCCATTAGACATTGGGCAAGAAGAAGGGGTTCAACACCATATCCCCACGGGAGACCATCCACTCATTAAGCAAAGGTACCACCCAGTTCCCCCGGCCCACTACCAGTGTGCCAAGAACGAGCAAATTACAGGAGATGAAAAAAGCAGGGGTCATTAGAGATAGTTGTAGCCCCTGGGCAGCTCCGTTAGTCCTTGTTAAGAAGAAAGATGGTACAATGAGGATGTGTGTTGATTACAGGCAGATAAACCGCATAACACATAAAGATGCCTACTTATTACCACGAATTGAGGCGTCATTAGCTGCCCTGAAATCTGCTAACTATTTCTCCACCTTGGATCTCGCTAGTGGGTACTGGCAGGTTCCCATGGATAGAGAGAAGACCGCCTTCACGACACCCATGGGGTTATGTGAGTTCAACTGCATGCCTTTCGGGCTTTGCAACGCACCGGGGATGTTCCAGAGGTTGATGGAGTGTTGCCTCAGGCACAAGAACTTCAAGACGGTTCTATTGTACCTGGATGACGTCATCGTCTTTTCCAAGACCTATGAAGACCACTTGAAGCACCTGGCCGAGGTGTTCGAAGCCCTGTCCAACTTTGGCCTGAGAGTGAAGCCGTCCAAATATCACCTTTTGAAGCCAAAGGTGCAGTACCTAAGCCACGTAGTAAGTGCAGAAGGCATGGCACCAGACCCTGACAGTCACTGTTATCAGGGACTGGCAAAGACCCAACACCATTCGTGAAGTATGGAAGTTCCTCGGGTTGATAGGCTACTATTGGAGATTCATCAAGGGCTTCACCAAGATAGCCACACCCCTGCGAGACCTTCTGGTGGGCCAACCCAAGAAGGCCAAGAACAAGAGTCCTCCGTTTGAGTGGAACAACAGGATAGAAGTATCCTTCACTTGGTTGAAATTGGCTCTCACGAGAGATGAAGTCCTGGCCTGCCTTGACTATGACCAACCATTTATACTTTACACTGATACCAGCAATGTGGGATTGGGAGCAGTGCTGTTACAAGTGCAGAAAGGCAGAGAGAGAGAGTGATTGCCTACACTAGCAAGAAGCTTCATCCCACTGAAAGGAACCCCGACAGCTTTAGTTCCTTCAAGTTGGAGTTTCTCGTCATACTCTGGGCTATGACAGAGCGATTCAAACACTACCTGGCTTCAGCAAAGTTTATTATCTTCACGGACAATAATTTGATGGCTCACTTGGAAACTGCAAAGCTAGGTGCATTGGAATAGCGATGGATGGCCCGGCTGTCCAACTACAAGTTTACCATCAAGTACCGAGCGGGGCATAAGAACGCTAATGCATTTTGCTGTCCAGGATGCCCAATTTACCGGACAGGGGAGAGGACCTGGAAGAGCTAGAAGAAATCAAGTTACCAGCCTTCCACTGCCGCCACGAAGCAGCCCAGTGCTCCCTTTGCATGTGGGACAAGAGCTATGTCGTGCAAGAGGCCTCGTTTAACCCGTTACCCCACCATGGATTGACAGAGACGCAGGATAGCGACCCGGCAGTCCGCCTTGTAAAGGAGTTTCTGACTCACACCCTGGTCCAGATGCGCCACAAGAAACGCAACAGTTGTGGAAGGAGAAGGGCAGGCTGTTCATCTGAGGGTAAGTTGTGTCGGAGGAACATTAACTCGCGCACACACAAACTGGTCTGGTATGTGGTAGTCCCGAAGGGGAATGCGCCAATGGTCTTAGAGGCGTACCACAATGGAGCAGGACACTTCGGGTGGAAGAAGCTGGAGGTCCTACTTCGTGAGAGATTTTACTGGGTTGGCATGAGGAAAGCCATTGAGAGGTGGTGCTGAGAATGTGACCATGCCACCTGTGCAGGAAAGACCGTAACTGTCAGCAAGCCCCATTACATCCGATCATCACAAATTAGCCGCTTGAACTGGTAGCTTTGGATCACATGAAGTTGACTCAGAGTAGGACTGGCTACACCTACGCTCTGACCATCGTTGACCATTACTCAAGGTTCCTGGTAGTCGTGCCTGTGAAAGACCAAACCGTGAAGACAGCAGCCAAAGCATTTCAAGAACACTTTTTTGTCACCCGCACTCAGTTACCCTGAACAAGTGCTCACCGACCAAGGCCCAGCCTTTGAGGCAGAAGTGTTCCAGGAGTTCTGTAACCTGTATGGCTGCAAGAAAATCAGGACGACGCTGTACCATCCGCAGACAAATGGCATCTGCAAATAAATGGACCAGGTGGTAATTGACCTGTTGAAGACCTTGACTCTGGAAGAGCGAAACCTGTGGCCAGAGAAGTTGCCGGATCTGGTAGATCTATACAACCATATCCCGGTAAACTTCAACAACTGCACCCCAGCCTACCTGATGAGTGCGAGACCTGGCAAGTTACCTATTGACTTGGACATGGTAGTCATAACACCTGAGATGACACCACCTGATGCTGACTGGGATACAGAGCGGCAGCAGCTATACCACAAAGTGCAAGAGTGTGTGAAACGAAGTTTATCCCAAGCCAGGCAGAGACAGGAAAAGAGCTACAACCAACAAGCTCCGGCTACTCCTTTAGTATCGGGAGTACAGGTCCTCAAAAGAAAGAGGAGAATGCACAAACTAGATGAACAGTGGGACGCTGAACCATACACCGTCATGCTTTCAAACTTTGATAATAACAAGATATGCCTCATCAGTAAGGATGGAGGAGAAACCTCAGCAGCAGTGTCGAGGGTATGAAAGTATGCCCTGACCAATTGAGAAGCAAAGAGGAAGACCAAGATGCCCCTCAACCCATAGAAGAGGTGGAAGAGAAGATCCATACCATTCTTGGAGACTTTCCCCGGTCTTGGATGCAGGTGAATCAAGCCATTGTAGTACCTGTCCTGATCTTTCCCTAGCCTACTGCACCTGAAGCAGCAGAGACTCTAGATCCATCAGCTCCAGTAACAGATGCCACATCTGTGGTGGTATGTGAAAATCTACCCCCGCTAGTGGTGAATCTGCCAGACCCATGGTGAGTCTTAAGAAGTCACAGACGGCTGCCCAGTTTACCAGTAAGATGCAGGCCTACCAGTAGCACAGACACTAGTGGGTCCACAACATCAACAACAAAATCACTAGGCCAGGATGGGTCATTAGAGATACCAGTACTGCGTAGATCCACCTGTAATACAAGAGGTTAGGTTCCAGCCCGGTATAGGGACTAAAATGTAAAGAAGTTAATAATGTGTATAATTGCAATCGTTAAGCATGAGAGCCTACAGAGACTTACTGTATGAATTTTTAAATATTCGTAATAACCTGTTGAAGGACAATTGGGCCACAGGACTATGTGTCGCCAGGAGCTTACTTGTAAATAGTTACACCGACTTGGCCTTGAAAATAAGCTGCCAGCATGGCCGAAAACCAGGCCCATCTATAGAGTTCCCTGCAGCCACGTCCAGGGTCAACACACAAAGTAGGCTAAGGCGGTTCCCACCAACTAAACACCAGGTACGTGGACAAAGGAAATTCCTGGATGGCAGCTTAAGGACTAGGAGCTGCAGTAACTGTGTTGTTTTTCTTTCTGGGTCTTGGTAATTTTTACATTTTTAAGACTTTATATAAACATACTGATCAAATAATCATTAATCTATATTGAGTCAAAAAGTGTCTTTGATTTTTAATAAAAAGTTAAACCTTTATTTATACGTATATAAAATATAGACACAAAATATGAGATATTGCCATACTGTCTGGAGCCCCTCCTATTGGATGTCTGTATATGATTATGTTTTTTGCCGTACAAAAAATTTCAATAAATGTTGAATGTTTTAATGTTATGGTTCGCTTCTTTTTGACTACTTGTTAGTAAGTCTTTTCGTGTGGTTATGCATTGTTGAAGTGCCAGCGGGTATACTCAGGGACTTTTTTGATTGTACTCCTTTAATTGTTGTGTATTATCCCGTGTAATTAACTATTTTGGTGCAATGTGACTTGGATATTGCGGCACTGATGCATTTGCACTTTAGATCACAATCTGCTTTACCCAATAGGGATATTCCCGCATAAATTTGGAAGATTTGGGAGAGGATATGATGTGAATGCAATCACTAATAACCATAGCCAGCATTTCACATTTTTTCAGGAGCATCAGGGAGTCGGGGAGTTTGCAAATCTCATCTGCTTCTGTTTGGATATTCATATGTACTGTATATGCTTCAGCTGACCTCTTGTGCATAATTGTTCTTGTTTTAGAGGCACTATTTTAATTTAATTTTGTGTGTATATTTTATAAATGTCTAAATAAAAATTTAAACATAGAAAATTGGAACAGCACTTTATCAATAGGTGGGTGCACGCCTCCCAGACAAAATATCCAAGACTTGCCTCAATCCAGACACAGATAAAATGCAGGCAGCACTCCATAGCTTAAAGGTGAAAAAATGTGGTTTTATTTCAAACCCACATGCTGTGGCAACGCTTCGGCTCAAATGAGTCTTTTTCAAGCCTTGAAAAAGGCTCATTTGAGCCGAAACGTTGCCAGAGCATGTGGGTTTGAAATAAAACCACATTTTGTCACCTTTTAAGCTATGGAGTGCTGCCTGCATTTTTTCCTATAAATAAAAGTTTAACTTTTTATTAAAAAACAAAAAGACACTTTTTGATTCAATATAGTTTGACTATTTGATCAGTATGTTTATATATTTAGTGGAGTGTTGCCCACCCTTTGTGTAGGAGAATGGGCTTGGATTATATGCTTACCATTTTTAAGACTTTGTAGATTTTCTTTTATTGTTATTAACTGTTCTTGTTATGTTTACTCAGTCCGGGAGGTGCTGAAGTTAACTAGTGAGGAATGTGGCACCTCAGAGTCTGGTTACCACAGTGACATTTCCTCCCCCTGAGGGGTGATATCATGCCTGGAGGCAGGAACGGGTCCCCAAGCCAGGTAATACACAGCATGCATCACGATTCCTGCTCCGGGCCAGAGGGGGGAGCTCTAGACCTGACTTCAGGGGAGTTGTTCTCTCTGGTCAGGAGGAGTCAGTTAAGTCTGTTGGGCAGTTAGTCTGGGGAGAGGGAAGGGATAGGAGCGGAGACAAGGGCTCTGGGTAATTGGAGCTGCGTCAGAGCTGACCCTGGAGCGTAGCGCTGGCAATAAGGATGCCAGAGTCCTTGGCTGTGCGGGGGCTGTACGCCCCAACAGCCGAATCTGAAGGGCAGGGGAATGCAAGCTCCCTGGCCACACCGAACGCGCGGAGGCACCGCAGCAGACCAAGAGCCTGGGGCTGCCATTGAAAAGGCAGTGCCCGTGATAGGCTCATGCTGTCTGCCATACAGGTTAAAACCAACATGCAGGAGAGGGCCACAGCATAGCTACAGTCAGCAGGGACCCAAAAAAAGCACAGCAGGAAGATCTCCTCTATAATTTGTAAAGCGCTGCTGAATATGTTGGCGCTATATAAATAAAATTATTATTATTATTATTATTATTATTATTATTATTATTATTATTAAGATCTCCAACCCCACCTGGTAGGGTGGACCGCCTGAATGCCTCCAGGCTAGCCGGACTCCTTCTGTCATCTGTAACTGATACCCCGGATTGCATTTTCATCTACTAAGAAGTTTAAGGTAAAGAAAACTGTACTTCTGTGTCTCTTACTCATTCTTTGCACACCAACATTCACCACTACCTGAACAGCCAAAAATATTTGCCCTGGGGCCCCGCTCTTCCCGTGGGGAGCTGTACCATCTTTGCTGTGTCACAATTAGCCCCAGTGAACCTGAACCGCAGCATCGGCCACCCATTGCCGAACACTACGGGTGGTGTCACAACTCAATCCCATATAACTATCCCCCATTTTATGACACGGCCAGGGCCACGGAGCGGGATCATGGCCCCGTGACCTCTCCCAAAGAACTGTCCAGCCCGGTTCCGAGTACCCCAACCCTGGCGGACTTGTCACATGCAGTGTACCATATGCAATCCGTCTTAAGAAGGTCCTCTGGACCGAAATGTCACTGTTTTTGGATTACTTTGCTAATAAATGTATTATTTTTCTGCATCTTGAGGAGTGTCGGATTCTTTCTTCACTGAATATATGGAGTGGTATTCTATCCTGGCACCATATTTTTATAAAGAGTGACGGACATTAAATAGTAGGTACAAAAATGATGCAGTAATTCTGCAACAATAACAGATCATCATGGGAACGTAGCCTAAAATGGACATATCTCTTTTGTTCATTCTGCTTGTGTTCTGAAGGTGTCCGATGATTTTAGGCATGCACAAAACTACAGTTAACTACATACAGTATTTGTGCACCTCTAAATAGACAGTCCCCGCTTGAAGAGGCAAGACAGAGTTCAGTGTAGCTCTGCCTGCCTCATTATAGTGAATGGTACTGCAAGGGGTCCTGTCTAGAATCCCCAAAGTAAGTGCTCAATGGAGAGCAAAGGATAAATGTGAACCTAAAGGCAATACAAAAAATGATTTTTACCCCAAAATGTTACCAATAAAAGCTTCATCGTATGTCACAAAAATCAAGCCCTTACGCAGGTCCTTCATTTATCAGTGAAAAATAAAGGGGTTCCACATTTTTGGTTGAAAAATGGCTCCCGTCTGAAAAAAAAAAAAGTAAAAAAAATATTAAAATCTGGCAAAATATGTGCTCTCAAATTCAAATGTCACTTCCTCATTTTTTTATCAGCCTCACAGTGTGGCAAAGATGCAGTTAGTTTTCATGCGTTTTGCATTACTGTAGCTGGGAGGTCACACTTTCAATGTACAGGGTGCATGTTTCCAGAAGCACAAGCTGGGCACAACATATTGGGTACAGCAATGACATATTTGCAATTTTCACTCTGCAACATCATCTGCGTGCTGATTTCTGGAAAACACCTGTGGAGTCAAAATAGTTACTACACCTGCAGGTGGATCCCCAGTGCGAGGTAATTTTCAAAATGGGGTACATTTTTTATCTATGTGTGTTCCCGAGGTAGGTTGGGGTAGGCTGTTTTTGCTTTTCTGGCACACTTGGAGAACAGTAAATGGTCCCTGCAAATTATGCCATATGTCTGCATTTCAAAAGTCAAATACTGCTCCTTCGGAGCACTGCCATGCGCACAAACAAGAGTTTCTTACCACATATAGCACCACACTGCTGTATTAAGGAAAAATTGTGTAACAGCTTGTGGGATCCATTTTCTACTATTATTCTTTGTCAAATATAATGTGGGTGTGATGGTGTGATATGCTATGTGGGTATCATTTTTGTGTATATTTCTATTTTACTTATTTTCATGGTGTTCTCTTGTAGAAGGAGTTATTTGCTAATTGATGAATGGCTGTTGCTGCCATCTGATATCCGCCCCACAGCACTGTATTGTTTGCTAATATGCTAATAACATGTTGACCTAGCTTGTTGAAACAATGAGCCCCTAAGACCTTCCCCCTCCTGACCTGTGAATGAGGAGGGAGACTTAAAATATCAGGGAGGTGAGACACAGATCAGTCCTGTGTGGAACTATGATGTGTGTACAAGGCATCTCAGAGAGAAAGAAGAGTATATGGACTATGCTATCCTCTGCTGGATTGTTGGACTTTTATCCTGTTACTGAACTGCATTCGTGTTCTGGACTATTTTATCCTTTGTGTGGTGGATTATATATGGACCTTTCGTATTTTTTCCTAAATAAAGGTCTTGGGATTGTTCTTCGATGGCTCTGTTGATTGTGTGGTACTGGAGTAGGACCCCGTGACAGTGGGGTTAAAACAACATTTTAGTGGAAAATATTTCTTTTTTATCTTCACAATGGTATATGTTGTGAATTTGGATTCTGGGCTCCCCCGGTGGCCGCTTGTGGAATTGGACTTGTCATCCTCTTTCCTGTTTCACCTGGTTCCATCAGTAGTGGGTGTCGCTATTTAAGCTCATTTCTCTGGTGGTTTCTTGCCGGTCAACAATGTTATCTGATGCCTCTCAGTGCTTGTTCCTGCTTCTAGACTACTACTAGATAAGTTGGACTTTTGTCCATGTTTTGTTTTGCCTATTTGTTCCAGTTCACAGCTGAAGTTTTGTTACTGTGTCTGGAAAGCTCTCGTTGATCAGGGATTGCTACTCTGGCGTTATGAGTTAATGCCAGAGTTTAAGGTAATCTCTGGATGGTGTTTTGTTAGTGTTTTTCTGCTGACCATGAAAGTATACTATCTGTCTTCTGCTATCTAGTAAGCGGACCTCAAATTTGCTAAGACTATTTTCCTGCTGCGTTTGTTGTTTCATCTGAACTCACCGTCATTATATGTGGGGGGCTACTGTCTTCTTTGGAATATTTCTCTAGAGGTGAGCCAGGTCTTATATTTCCCTCTGCTAGCTATTTAGGTCTTAGGCCAGAGCTGGGCATCTAGCGATAAATAGGAAATGCTACCTGGCTATTTCTAGTTGCGCGGCAGGCTTAGTTCATGGTCAGTATAGTTACATCTTCCGAGAGCTTGTCCCTCTATAGGCTTGCTATGATCTCTGCCTGCAGAGATCATGATAGTTTGACCGGCCCTTAAAGTGTTAAAGACCCAGGTTGAGAAAGGAGAGTTATAAGAAGTCTGCTGGAATTTTTTTTTTTTTTTTTTTTCCTCCAGTCTGCCTTGCTGCAGTCTTTTTTCTCTCTCTCCTCCTAATCTCTGTATGGCTCTGTGTGCACCTGACAATAATGGATCTCCAGAGTGTAACTGCGGGTTTGAATAATCTCATCACGAAAGTACAAAATTTACAAGATTTTGTGGTACATGCTCCGGTATCTGAGCCGAGAATTCCTTTGCCGGAGTTCTTCACAGGGAATAGAGCTAGCTTCCAGAATTTCCGAAATAATTGTAAGCTTTATTTGTCCCTGAAGTCTCGTTCAGCTGGAGACCCTGCTCAGCAGGTTAGGATTGTGATTTCCTTGCTCAGGGGTGACCCTCAAGATTGGGCCTTCTCATTGCCAGCAGGGGATCCTGCGTTACGCGATGTGGATGCGTTTTTTCTGGCCTTGGGCTTGCTTTATGAGGAACCTCATTTGGAACTTCAGGCAGAAAAAACTTTGATGGCACTATCTCAGGGGCAAGACGAAGCTGAAGTTTTCTGCCAAAAATTCCGTAAATGGTCTGTGCTTACTCAGTGGAATGAGTGCGCCTTGGCGGCAACTTTCAGAGAAGGTCTCTCTGATGCCGTTAAGGATGTTATGGTGGGGTTCCCTGTGCCTGCAGGTCTGAATGAGTCCATGACAATGGCTATTCAGATTGATAGGCGTCTGCGGGAGCGCAAACCGGTGCACCATCTGGCGGTGTCTATGGAAAAGACGCCAGAAAGTATACAGTGTGATAGAATTCTGTCCAGGAGCGAGCGACAGAATTTTAGACGGAAGAATGGATTGTGTTTCTATTGTGGGGATTCTACTCATGTTATATCAGCATGCTCTAGGCGTACAAAGAAGCTTGATAAGTCTGTTTCCATTGGCACCATTCAGTCTAAGTTTATTTTGTCTGTAACCCTGATTTGCTCTTTGTCATCCATTGCCACGGACGCCTATGTTGATTCTGGCGCCGCTCTGAGTCTTATGGATTGGTCCTTTGCCAATCGTTGTGGTTTTGATTTAGAGCCTTTGGAGACTCTTATTCCTCTGAAGGGGATTGACTCCACCCCATTGGCTAATAATAAACCACAATACTGGACACAAGTAACCATGCGTATCAATCCGGATCACCAGGAGATTATTCGTTTCCTGGTGCTGTATAATTTACATGACGATTTGGTACTGGGATTGCCATGGTTGCAGTCTCACAACCCAGTCTTGGACTGGAGAGCAATGTCTGTGTTGAGCTGGGGATGTAAGGGTATTCATGGGGACTTACCTTTGGTTTCTATTTCGTCGTCCATTCCCTCTGAAGTCCCTGAGTTCCTCTCTGATTATCAAGATGTCTTTGACGAACCCAAGCTTGGGTCGTTACCTCCGCACCGTGAGTGCGATTGTGCCATAGATTTGATACCGGGTTGTAAATATCCCAAGGGTCGTTTGTTTAATCTGTCTGTGCCGGAACATGCTGCTATGCGGGAATATATAAAGGAGTCTTTGGAAAACGGACATATTCGTCCATCTTCTTCTCCCTTGGGAGCTGGGTTTTTCTTTGTCTCAAAAAAAGACGGCTCTTTGAGACCATGTATTGATTATCGGCTTCTGAATAAGATCACTGTTAAGTATCAATACCCATTGCCATTGCTTACTGATTTGTTTGCTCGTATAGAGGGTGCTAAGTGGTTCTCTAAAATTGATCTTCGTGGGGCGTATAATTTGGTGCGGATCAGGCAGGGGGATGAGTGGAAGACCGCATTTAATACGCCCGAGGGCCACTTTGAGTATTTGGTCATGCCTTTTGGTCTTTCTAATGCCCCTTCAGTTTTCCAGTCTTTTATGCATGATATTTTCCGCGATTTTCTGGATAAATTTATGATAATATATCTGGATGATATTCTGATTTTTTCTGATGACTGGGACTCTCATGTCCAGCAGGTCAGGAGAGTTTTTCAGGTTCTGCGGTCTAATTCTTTATGTGTGAAGGGGTCTAAGTGCGTTTTTGGGGTCCAGAAAATTTCCTTTTTGGGGTATATTTTTTCTCCCTCTTCCATTGAGATGGATCCCGTCAAGGTGCAAGCTATTTGTGACTGGACTCAGCCCTCCTCTCTTAAGGGTCTTCAGAGATTTTTGGGCTTTGCCAACTTTTACCGCCGATTTATTGCTGGTTTTTCGGATGTCGTTAAACCACTGACTGATTTGACCAGACAAGGCGCTGATGTTGCTAATTGGTCCCCTCATGCTGTAGAGGCCTTTCAGGAGCTTAAGCGCCGTTTTGCCTCTGCCCCTGTGTTGCGTCAGCCTGATGTGAATCTGCCTTTTCAGGTTGAGGTTGACGCTTCGGAGATCGGAGCTGGGGCAGTGTTGTCGCAGAAAGGTTCCGACTGCTCCGTCATTAGGCCTTGTGCCTTCTTTTCTCGCAAATTTTCGCCCGCAGAGCGGAATTATGATGTTGGGAATCGGGAGCTTTTGGCCATGAAGTGGGCGTTTGAGGAGTGGCGCCATTGGCTCGAGGGGGCTAGGCATCAGGTGGTGGTATTGACTGACCACAAAAATTTGATTTATCTTGAGACTGCCAGACGCCTGAATCCTAGACAGGCGCGCTGGTCTTTATTTTTTTCTCGCTTTAATTTTGTGGTGTCATACCTACCGGGTTCTAAGAATGTTAAGGCAGATGCCCTTTCTAGGAGTTTTGACCCGGACTCTCCTGGTAATTCTGAACCCACAGGTATCCTTAGGGAGGGAGTAATTTTGTCGGCCGTTTCTCCTGATCTGCGGCGGTCCTTGCAAGAGTTTCAGGCGGATAGACCGGATCGTTGTCCGCCTGATAGACTGTTTGTTCCGGATGATTGGACCAGCAGAGTCATCTCTGAGGTACATTCTTCTGCATTGGCAGGTCATCCCGGAATTTTTGGTACCAGGGATTTGGTGGCAAGATCCTTCTGGTGGCCTTCCCTGTCACGAGATGTGCGAGTCTTTGTGCAGTCATGTGACGTTTGTGCTCGGGCCAAGTCTTGTAGTTCTCGGGCTAGCGGACTGTTGTTGCCCTTGCCTATTCCTAAGAGGCCTTGGACACACATCTCGATGGATTTTATTTCAGATCTGCCTGTTTCCCAGAAGATGTCTGTCATCTGGGTGGTCTGTGACCGTTTCTCTAAAATGGTCCATTTGGTTCCTCTGCCCAAGTTGCCTTCTTCTTCTGAGTTGGTTCCTCTGTTTTTTCAGAATGTTGTCCGATTGCACGGTATTCCTGAGAATATTGTTTCTGACAGAGGTACCCAATTTGTGTCTAGATTTTGGCGGGCATTCTGTGCTAGGATGGGCATAGATTTGTCTTTTTCATCTGCTTTTCACCCTCAGACTAATGGCCAGACCGAGCGGACTAATCAGACCCTGGAGACATATCTGAGGTGTTTTGTCTCTGCTGACCAGGATGATTGGGTTGCTTTTTTGCCATTGGCAGAGTTCGCCCTCAATAATCGGGCCAGCTCTTCCACCTTGGTGTCCCCGTTTTTCTGTAATTCGGGGTTTCACCCTCGATTTTCCTCCGGTCAGGTGGAATCCTCGGATTGTCCTGGAGTGGATGCGGTGGTGGAGAGATTGCATCACATCTGGGGGCAGGTTATGGACAATTTGAAGTTGTCCCAGGAGAAGACTCAGCGTTTTGCCAACCGTCATCGTCGTGTTGGTTCTCGGCTTTGTGTTGGAGATTTGGTGTGGTTGTCTTCTCGTTTTGTCCCTATGAGGGTCTCTTCTCCTAAGTTTAAACCTCGGTTCATCGGCCCTTATAGAATATTGGAGATTCTTAATCCTGTTTCTTTCCGTTTGGACCTCCCTGCGTCCTTTTCCATTCATAACGTTTTTCATCGGTCGTTATTGCGCAGGTATGAGGTACCTGTGGTACCTTCAGTTGAGCCTCCTGCTCCGGTGTTGGTTGAGGGTGAGTTGGAGTACGTTGTGGAGAAAATTTTGGACTCTCGTGTTTCCAGACGGAGACTCCAGTATCTGGTCAACTGGAAGGGTTACGGCCAGGAGGATAATTCTTGGGTCAATGCATCTGATGTTCATGCTTCTGATCTTGTTCGTGCCTTCCATAGGGCTCATCCTGGTCGCCCTGGTGGATCTGGTGAGGGTTCGGTGCCCCCTCCTTGAGGGGGGGGTACTGTTGTGAATTTGGATTCTGGGCTCCCCCGGTGGCCGCTTGTGGAATTGGACTTGTCATCCTCTTTCCTGTTTCACCTGGTTCCATCAGTAGTGGGTGTCGCTATTTAAGCTCATTTCTCTGGTGGTTTCTTGCCGGTCAACAATGTTATCTGATGCCTCTCAGTGCTTGTTCCTGCTTCTAGACTACTACTAGATAAGTTGGACTTTTGTCCATGTTTTGTTTTGCCTATTTGTTCCAGTTCACAGCTGAAGTTTTGTTACTGTGTCTGGAAAGCTCTCGTTGATCAGGGATTGCTACTCTGGCGTTATGAGTTAATGCCAGAGTTTAAGGTAATCTCTGGATGGTGTTTTGTTAGTGTTTTTCTGCTGACCATGAAAGTATACTATCTGTCTTCTGCTATCTAGTAAGCGGACCTCAAATTTGCTAAGACTATTTTCCTGCTGCGTTTGTTGTTTCATCTGAACTCACCGTCATTATATGTGGGGGGCTACTGTCTTCTTTGGAATATTTCTCTAGAGGTGAGCCAGGTCTTATATTTCCCTCTGCTAGCTATTTAGGTCTTAGGCCAGAGCTGGGCATCTAGCGATAAATAGGAAATGCTACCTGGCTATTTCTAGTTGCGCGGCAGGCTTAGTTCATGGTCAGTATAGTTACATCTTCCGAGAGCTTGTCCCTCTATAGGCTTGCTATGATCTCTGCCTGCAGAGATCATGACAGGTATAACATTTTGTGAAACGCCTGTGGTCTCAACATTCTCATTGCACCCCTAAATGAATTCATGTAGAAATTTAGTTTGCAAAATGTGGTAACTTTTGGGGGGATTCTATTATTCTGTCACCTTAGGGGCTCTGCATGTGTGATATGACACCAACATACTATCGTAGCAAAATCCACACTCCAAAATAACTGTTCTTTCCTTCTGAGCCCTTCCAAGTGCCCAAACATTTGTTGGGAACTGAAAATACTCAAAGAAATTGTGTTGAAAATGTTATGGTTCTTTTTTTCCATTACTGTTAGTGCAATCCAAAAATGTTCAATAAACTAGGAGTACATTATCCACAATGGAGGATTTCAGCAGTTTTGGCACCTATTAATGTTTCCGGCACATCTGGCAATTTTCATGCACCTCTGTTCGTCATGCCAAAAATCTTAATCCAGTCAGGGTCTGGAGTTTGATTTCTCATGTAAGGAATGCCATAGGCTCATCATGAATTGGACAGCTTTTGGCATTCACCCTGTCCTTGCTCTGTCCATTTTGGTGGCGTTAGTAGAAATTAACATGCCAAAAGCCAAAAGTTCCGCAAAAATGTTGAGATTTTTCAAATCAATTTAGAATTATAGCAAAATTGCTTTGATGACTGGGGGCCATTGTGTTAATTCCTATGAAGCACATGAAGGATTAACAGACTCCCTGATTGCAGTTTTTAATTCATTAAGAGGTGCAGTTTCTAAAATGGGGTTATGTTTGTGGGTTTTCTGATATATATGCTTTTTTGGTTCACTTGAAAAATGAAGTGGTCTCTAAAAAAAAAAAAATTAATTAGGATTTGTAAATTTCGTTAAAAAGTAAAAAATGACTGTTACATTTTTAACCCTTCTACCTTGGTAACAAAATAAAAGGACGTGTGAGAAACGATGCTGACATGGTTAATGTGTGCTGTGACTGTTTTGAATGCCTACAAATTTAAATGTAAAAAATTGCAAACTTTTTGAAATTTTGGACAATCATCGGATATTTTCATAAATAAACGCACTTCCTATCAATCTAAGTATACAACATATAGTCAATTGTGTCATGAAAAATCAATCTCAGAATCACCGAATCAAGTTGGAGCATTCTAAAGTTACCAATAAAGTTACACATGTCTGATTAGTAAAATCTGTCCTGGTTAAGAAGTTGAAAGCTGGTCTTGGCGGGCAGGGTGCTAAGACTTGCTGTCATGTGACACTCCAGTCATATTCTACTGTATGTTTCCACTTACAGCAAGTAAAGATCAGGCTCGTACAATGGTACATAAGTAAGTTTAATTACATTTTCCATATGAAGTGATTGCAAATTATTTACTGCAAATACCAATATGAGAATCATTCTCTCTTGTCCTACTAACTTGGGGTCTTGGTCTATGGCAGCACACTACAGTCTCTCTAATGGTGTGCTGTAAATCAATGACATACACTACTCTTTTATATAGTAATATCTAAATATAAAATTGGTCTGTTCAATGCTGAGTTCAATACAGGAAGCTCTCCCTGGTTGTCACTCCAGTTGCTAGGGCTGATTGATGAAAATCAAGAATTATTCCCCAGTGTCAATATAGCAAGAACATCAGTAATCTACTATATAATTGTCTAAGGGTACTTCCGTCTGTCTGTCCTTCTGTCTGTCTGTCTGTCTGTCGCGGTTATTCGTTCGCTGATTGGTCTCGCCAGCTGCCTGTCATGGCTGCCGCGACCAATCAGCGACGTGCACAGTCCGGAAAAAAATGGCCACTCCTTACTCCCCGCACTCACTGCCCGGCGCCCGCATACCCCCCTCTGGTCACCGCTCACACAGGGTTAATGCCGGCGGTAACGGACCGCGTTAGGCCACGGGTAACGCACTCCGTTACCGCCGCTATTAACCCTGTGTGTCCCCAACTTTGTACTATTGACGCTGCCTATGCGGCATCAATAGTACAAAATGTAATGTGAAAAATAATAAATAAATTAAAAAAACCTGCTACACTCACCCTCTGTAGTCCGCTGAGCCGCTCGCGCCGCCCGCCATCTTCCATTGCAGGTTGCGGTGGCAAAGATGGTATGGCAGAAGGACCTGCCATGACATCACGGTCATGTGACCGCTACACGGTCATGTGACCGTGACATCATCACAGGTCCTGCGCTCAGACCAACCCTGGGACCGGAAGCTGCCGTGGACTACAAGGGGCCCTCGGAAAGGTGAGTATATGTTTATTTTGTATTTTTTAACCTGTGACAAACGTGGCTGGGCAATATACTACTTGACTGGCCAATATACTACGTGGCTCTGTGCTGTATACTACTTCACTGTGCAATATACTACGTGGCTCTGTGCTGTATACTACGTCACTGGGCAATATACTACGTGGCTGTGCAATATACTACGTCACTGGGCAATATACTACGTCGCTGGGCAATATAGTATGTAATTGGGCAATATACTATGGCGCTGAGCAATATACTACGTCGCTGGGCAATATAATACGTGACTTGGCAATATACTACGTGACTTGGCAATATACTACGTGGACATGCATATTCTAGAATACCCGATGCGTTAGAATCGGGCCACCATCTAGTTACATTATATTCCCACACACAAAATGTTCAGACTTCTGCACACATAGTGGAAAGTCTGGCTTCTTAGGCTTCTGACTCCTTATGACACAGGTCTGATGTTGATGCTATGTCTCGTTGTGATTTGTAAAATTCCTATTACTCAAGAACACAGTTGTAAAGTATAACGGTACATGGAAAGAATATGATGGGAAAATTACATATCTAGCAATTCCTGATAATGTTATGATATGGAAATCCTTTTTCTGTTGTCCACAGAATCGGAGATGGAGGGGTGCTGGTGGACGTGTGCCCTGGAAGCTGTAGGAGCAGTCAGAATCTATGCATTGGGTGAAAGAACAACTAGTTATGTCTCTGCCCTGGAAACCTGTCACGTATTTCGGAAATGCACAATAAAAACGTGCAAACAACAATATACACTGCTCAAAAAAATAAAAGGAACACTAAAATCCCACATCCTAGATATCACTGAATGTAATATTCCAGTTATAAATCTTTATTCATTACATAGTGGAATGTGTTGAGAACAATAAAACCTAAAAATTAGCAACATAAATCACAACTAATATCCCACGGAGGTCTGGAGTTGGAATGATGCTCCAAATCAAAGTGGAAAATAAAGTTACAGGCTGATCCAACTCCAGTGGAAATGCCTTAAGACAAGGAAATGATGCTCAGTAGTGTGTGTGGCCTCCACATGCCTGGGCATGCTCCTGATGAGGCGGCGGATGGTCTCCTGAGGGATCTCCTCACAGACCTGGACCAAAACATCTGCCAACTCCTGCACAGTCTGCAGTGCAACGTGACATTGGTGGATGGTGCGAGACATGATGTCCCAGATGTGTTCAATCTAATTCAGGTCTGGGGAATGGGCGAGCCAGTCCATAGCTTCAATGCCTTCATCTTGCAGGAACTGCTGACACACTCCAGCCACATGAGGTCTGGCATGGTCCTGCATTAGGAGGAACCCAGGGCCAACCACACCAGCATATGGTCTCACAAGGGGTCTGAGGATCTCATCTTGGTACCTAATGGCAGTCTACCTCTGGCGAGCACATGGAGGGCTGTGCGGCCCTCCAAAGAAATGCCACCCCACTCTATTACTGTCCCACTGCCAAACCGGTCATGCTGAAGGATGTTGCAGGCAGCAGATTGCTCTCCACGGCGTCTCCAGACTCTGTCACGTCTGTCACATGTGCACAGTGTGAACCTGCTTTCATCTGTGAAGAGCACAGGGTGCCAGTGGCAAATTTGCCAATCCTGGTGTTCTGTGGTAAATGCCAAGCGTCCTGTATGGTGTTGGGCTCTGAGCACAGCCCCCATCTGTGGACGTAGGGCGTTCAGACCATCCTCATGGAGTCGGTTTCTAACCGTTTGTGCAGACACATACACATTTGTGGCCTGCTGAAAGGTAATTTTGCAGGGCTCTGGCAGTGCTCCTCCTGTTCCTCCTTGCACAAAGGCTGAGGTAGTGGTGCTGCTGCTGGGTTGTTGCCCTCCTCCACGTCTCCTGGTGTACTGGCCTGTCTCCTGGTAGCGTCTCCAGCCTCTGAACAGTATGCTGACAGACACCGCAAACCTTTTTGCCACAGCTCGCACTGATGTGCCTTCCTGGATGAGCTGCACTACCTGAGCCACTTGTGTGGGTTGAAGAGTCCGTCTCATGCTATCATAAGTGTGAAAGCACAACCAACATTCAAAAGTGACCAAAACATCAGCTAGAAATCATTGGTACAGAGATGTCTGTGGTCCCCACCTGCAGAACCACTCCTTTATCGAGTGTGTCTTGATAATTGCCAATAATTTCCATCTGTTGTCTATTCCATTTGCCCAACAGCATGTGAAATTGATTGTCAAACAGTGTTGCTTCCTAAGTCGACAGTTTGATTTCACAGAAGTTTAATATATGTTTAAGTGTTCCCTTTATATTTTTGAGCAGTGTACTTTTATGGCAAAAAACACTTCTTTATATATACTGTACATCACTACAACAGCAGGCAATTTCATCTGGTCTATATTCATCCAAGTCCTCAAATTCCAAGCTGCACCCAAGCCTGAGAATGCTCATGGTAAGTGCACACATACGGAGTATGCGCATAGATTGTGAAGCAGATGATGCTTCAGGAAACGCAATGTTTTTCCTGAAGTGTCTGCTTTGATGTCCATTCTGTCGTTTTTGAGGTGTGGCTATTTTTTTTTTTTTTTTTCAATTCCACACATAAAATTGTGAAGACCAGAAGAATGGACTGGTCACCTCTGAAGCCATTCAAAAGAAGTTGCAAAAAATGGAATATATGTACAGCAAGTCACTTTGACATTACAGAGCATATGTTTATTCATTTTGTCTGAAAAAGACATTGTGTGCATGAACCCCAAAAGGTAAATTTAAAGACTTTTTGGCAATAATCACAAAAAACAATTCTCTTTGTAACTGTGGCTGCAATGTTTAACCCCTTCTCCCCGAAACTTGTTTTCACCTTCCTGATCAGGCCAATTTTTACAATTCTGACCACTGTCACTTTGAGGTTATACCTCTGGAACACTTTAATGGATCCCACTGATTCTGAGACTGTTTTCTCACGACATATTGTACTTCATGTTAGTAGTAAAATTTATTTGATATGACATGGGTTTATTTGTGAAAAAAAATGGAAGTTTAGCTAAAATTTTGGAAATTTTTCGAACTTTAAATTTTTATGCCCTTAAATCACAGTCATATTGCACAAAATAGTTAATAAATAACATTTCTCACATGTCTACTTTACATAAGCACAATTTTTGAAACATAATTTTTTTGTTATGGAGTTAGAGGGGTTAAAAGTTGACAAGTAATTTCTAATTTTTACAACAAAATTTGAAAAATCATTTTTTTAGGGACCACCTCACATTTGAAGTGACTTTGAGGGGCCTATATGACAGAAAATACCCAAAAGTGACACCATTCTAAAAACTGCACCCCTCAGGGTACTCAAAACCACATTAAAGAAGTTTATTAACCCTTCAGGTGCTTCAGAGGAATTTTTGGAATGACGAAGGAAAAAATGAACATTACTTTTCTTTCACAAAAATTTTCCTTTAGACCTATTTTTTTCTACTTTCGCAAAGGAGGGTAACAGGAGAAAATGGAAAATGCATTTTCTCCTGAGCATGCCAATACCCAATATGTGGGGGAAATCTACTGTTTGGGTGCACGGCAGGGCTCGGAAGGGAAGGAGCTCCATTTCAGTTTTTGAATGTAAAATTTGCTGGCATAATTATCAGATGCCATGTCATGTTTGGAGAGCCCCTGATGTGCCTAAACAGTGGAAACCTCCAACAAATGACACCATTTTGGAAACTAGACCCCCTTACGCAACTTATGTAGATGTGTATTGAGCAGCTTGAACCCACAGGTGCTTCACAAAAGTTTATACTGTAGAGCCGTGAAAATAAAAAAAAATCACATTTTTCCCAGATAAATCTTTTTTAGCTCCAAATTTTGCATTTTCATAAGGAGAAATTGCTCCATATAATTTGTTGTGCAATTTCTCCTGAGTGTGACGATACCCTATTTGTGGAGGAAAACAACTTTTTGGGTGCACGGCAGGGCTTGGAAGGAAAGGAGACCCTTTTCACTTTTTGAATGTAAAATTTACTGGAATAATTAGCGGATGCCATGTCGCGTTTAGAGAGCCCCTGATATGCCTAGACAGTAGAAACCCCCACAAGAGACACCATTTTGGAAACTAGGCCCCTGAGAGAACTTATCTATATATGTATTGAGCACCTTGAACCCACAGGTGCTTCACAGAAGTTTATAACGTAGAGCCGTGAAAATAAAAAAAAAATCAAATTTTTCCCTCAAAAATCGTTTTCAGCTACAAATTTGGTATTTTCACAAGGGTAACAGGGGAAAATGGACCCCAAAAATTGTTGTGCAATTTCTCCCGAGTTCACCGATACCCCATATGCGGTCGACAACTACTTTTGAGGCACAATGCAAAGCTCAGAAGGGAAGTAGTGCCATATTACTGTGCAGATTTCGCTGTACTGGTTTGAGGGTGCCATGTCACATTGGCAGAGCCCCTGAGGTGCCAGGACAGCAGAACCCCCCCGTAAGTGACCCCATATTACAAACTAAACCTCTCAATGAGATTCACCTATAAACAAGACTAGGCTTAATTAGTGGCGCTTCCCACAGCAACATATAAACCAATCCGAATAAACGGAAGCAAATGCCAATATAAAATTCAAATATTTTATTAGAGACAATATTTAATAGCAAAATTTATACAGAAAAAAGTTAAAAATGAAGATACAACTGCACAATACAGCCGCTTTACTAGGCGGCACACCCCTTTTTGTATCCTAACTAGGCACCATATAAGCACTAGTAGTGAGTAATTCACTTTAACCCCTTAGTGACAGAGCCAATTTGGTACTTAATGACCGAGCCAATTTTTACAATTCTGACCAGTGTCAATTTATGAGGTTATAACTCTGGAACGCTTTATCGGATCCCGCTGATTCTGAGATTGTTTTTTCGTGACATGTTGTACTTCAAGTTAGTGGTAACATTTCTTCGATATTACTTGCGATTATTTATGAAAAAAATGGAAATATGGCGAAAATTTTTAAAATTTTGCAATTTTCAAACTTTGTATTTTTATGCCCTTAAATCAGAGAGATATGTCACAAAAAATAGTTAATAAATAACATTTCTCACATGTCTACTTTACATCAGCACAATTTTGGAAACAATTTTTTTTTTTGTTAGGGAGTTATAAGGGTTAAAAGTTGACCAGCAATTTCTCATTTTTACAACACCATGTTTTTTTTAGGGACCACATCACCTTTGAAGTGATTTTGAGGGGTCTATATGATAGAAAATAACCAAGTGTGACACCATTCTAAAAACTGCACCCCTCAAGCTGCTCAAAACCACATTCAAGAAGTTTATTAACCCTTTACGTTCTTCACAGGAACTAAAACAATGTGGAAGAAAAAAATGAACATTTTACTTTTTTTTGCAAACATTTTACTTCAGAACCATTTTTTTTAATTTTCACAAGTGTAAAAACAGAAATTTAACCACAAATTTTGTTGTGCAATTTTTCCTGAGTACACCGATACCCCATATGTGGAGGTAAACCACTGTTTGGGCGCACCGCAGAGCTTGGAAGTGAAGGAGCACCGTTTGACTTTTTCAATGCAGAATTGGCTGGAATTGAGATCGGATGCCATGTCGCGTTTGGAGAGTCCCTGATGTGCCTAAACAGTGGAAACCCCCCACAAGTGATACCATTTTGGAAACTAGACCCCTTAAGGAACTTATCTAGATGTGTGGTGAGCACTTTGAACCCCCAAGTGCTTCACAGAAGTTTATAACGTAGAGCCGTGAAAATAAAAAATCTCATTTTTTCTACAAAAATGATCTTTTTGCCCCCAAATTTTTATTTTCACAAGGGTAACAGGAGAAATTAGGCCACAAAAGTTGTTGTGCAATTTCTCCTGAGTACGTCGATACCCCATATATGGGGGTAAACCACTGTTTGGGCGCACCGCAGAGCTTGGAAGAGAAGGAGTGTCGTTTTACTTTTTCAATGTAGAATTGGCTGGAATTGAGATCGGACGCCATGTCACGTTTGGATAGCCGCTGATGTGCCTAAACAGTAGAGACCCCCCACATATGACACCATTTTGGAAACTAGACCCCTTAAGGAACTTATCTAGATGTGTGGTGAGCACTTTAAACCCCCAGGTGCTTCACAGAAGTTTATAACGTAGAGCCGTGAAAATAAAAAAATCGCATTTTTTCTACAAAAATGATCTTTTTGCCTCCAAATTTTTATTTTACCAAGGGTAACAGGAGAAAATGGACCCCAGAAGCTGTTGTACAATTTGTCTTGAGTACGCCGACACCCCATATGTGGGGGTTAACCACTGTTTGGGCGCATGGCTGAGCTCGGAAGCAAAGGAGCGCCATTTGACTTTTCAATGCAAAATTGACTGGAATTGAGATCGGACGCCATGTCGCGTTTGGAGAGCCCCTGATGTGCCTAAACAGCAGAAACCCCCCAAAAGTGACCCCATTTTGGAAACTAGACCCCCCATGGAACTTATCTAGATGTGTAGTGAGAACTTTGAATGCCCAAGTGCATCACAGAAGTTTATAATGCAGAGTCGTGAAAATAAAAAATATATATTTTTTAACAATAAAGATTTTTTAGCCCCCAAGTTTTTATTTTCACAAGGGTAACAAGAGAAATTGGACCCCAAAAGTTGTTGTCCAATTTGTCCTGAGTATGCTGGTACCCCATATGTGGGGGTAAACCACTGTTTGGGCGCACGGCAGAGCTCGGAAGGGAAGGAGTGCCATTTTGGAATGCAGACTTTGATAGAATTGTCTGCGGGCGTTATGTTGCCTTTGCAGACCCCTAATGTACCTAAACAGTAGAAACCCCCACAAGTGACCAAATTTTGGAAACTAGACCCCCTAAGGAACTTATCTAGATATGTGGTGAGAACTTTGAAAGCTCAAGTGCTTCACAGAAATTTATAATGCAGAGTAGTGAAAATAAAAAAATATATTTTTTTCCAACAAAAAAGATTTTTAGCCCCCAAGTTTTTATTTTCACAAGGGTAACAAGAGAAATTGGACCCCAAAAGTTGTTGTCCAATTTGTCCTGAGTATGCTGGTACCCCATATGTGGGGGTAAACCACTGTTTGGGCGCACGGCAGAGCTCGGAAGGGAAGGAGCGCCATTTTGGAATGCAGACTTTGATAGAATTGTCTGCGGGCGTTATGTTGCCTTTGCAGACCCCTAATGTACCTAAACAGTAGAAACCCCCACAAGTGACCAAATTTTGGAAACTAGACCCCCTAAGGAACTTATCTAGATATGTGGTGAGAACTTTGAAAGCTCAAGTGCTTCACAGAAATTTATAATGCAGAGTAGTGAAAATAAAAAAATATATTTTTTTCCAACAAAAAAGATTTTTAGCCCCCAAGTTTTTATTTTCACAAGGGTAACAGGAGAAATTGGACCCCAAAAGTTGTTGTCCAATTTATCCCGAGTACGCTGATGCCCCATATGTGGGGGTAAACCACTGTTTGGGCGCACGGCAGAGCTCAGAAGGGAGGGAGTACCATTTGACTTTTTTAGCGCAAAATTGGCTGTCGTGTTTGGAGACCCCCTGATGTACCTAAACAGTGGAAACCCCCCAATTCTAACTCCAACCCTAACCCCAACACAGCCCTAACCCTAATCTCAACCCGATCCATAATCCTAATCACAACCCTAACGATAATCACAACCCTAACCCCAAAACAGCCCTAATCTCAACCCTAACCATAACCCTAATCAAAACCCTAAATCCAACACACCCCTAACCCTAATCCCAACCCTAACCCTAATCCCAACCCTAATCCCAAACGTAACACTAATCCCAACCCCAATCCAAACCCTAACCCTAATCCCAACTCTAACCCTAACTTTAGCCCCAACCCTAACTTTAGCCCCAACCCTAACCATAACTTTAGCCCCCGTCGTCACAAAAAAGTTCAATGTAACCTTTTTTTTGTACGTCGCGTCCGCCATTTCCGCGGATGCGTGGCCGTAACTCTGCCCCCTCCTCCCCAGGACATAGACTGGGCAGCGGATGCGTTGAAAAACTGCATCCGCTGCCCACGTTGTGCACAATTTTCACAACGTGCGTCGGTACATCGGGCCGACGCATTGCGACCGCCCCGTACCGACGCAAGTGTGAAAGAAGCCTAAGGCTACTTTCACACTAGCGTCGTACTCGGCCCATCGCAGTGTGTCGGGCCGACGTACCGACGCTAGCGTTGTAAGCGCCGCACAACGGGTGCAGCGGATGCTGTTTTTTCAACGCATCCGCTGCCCCATTGTGAGGTGCGGGGAGGCGGGGGCGGAGTTCCGGCCACGCATGCGCGGTCGGAAATGGCGGACACGTCGCACAAAAAAGTTACTATGTAGTTTTTTTTGTGTCGACGGTCCGCCGAAGCACGACGCATCAGTCGCACGACGGATGCGACATGTGGCAATCCGTCGCAATGCGTCGCTAATGCAAGCCAATGGAGAAAAAACGCATCCTGCAAGCACTTTTGCAGGATGCGTTTTTTCTCCAACGACGCATTGCGACGGAAGCCAAAAAACGCTAGTGTGAAAGTAGCCTAACCCTAACCCTAACCCTAAATTTAGCCCCAACCCTAACCCTAACTCTAACCCTAACTCTAACCCTAACCCTAACCCTAACTCTAACCCTAACCCTAACCCTAATTTTAGCCCCAACTTGTCTTCTCCTGCCGGCCGGCAGATGGCAGCAGATGGCGGGCGCACTGCGCATGCGCCCGCCATGATGAAAAAGCCGGCTGGCAGGAGAAGACAGAAGAGGACCCAGGGACCCCGGGTGAGTATGATAGGGTCCCCGAATCCCCCTATTTCTCTGTCCTCTGATGTGCGATCACATCAGAGGACAGAGAAATAACTGATCGCTTTTTTTTTTTTTTTTTTTTTTTGCGGTCGCCGGTAAACTGTTAATTACCGGCGATCGCAAGGCAGGGGTCGGTGCAAACCGACCCCGATCATGTTCTTTGGGGTCTCGGCTACCCCCGGCAGCCGAGACCCCAAAGAACATCCGGGTGCCGGGCGGCGGGCGCACTGCGTGTGCGCCCGCCATTTTTTCCCGGAAGAAAGATGGCGGCGCCCATGGGGAGACACGAGGAGCACCGGGGGAGGTAGGTAAGTATTGGGGGGCTATTGGGGGCCATCGGGGACCACATTTCTCTGTCCTCCGATGTGCGATCACATCGGAGGACAGAGAAATTAAACGGCAAATCGCGTTTTTTTTTTTTTTTGTTGCGACCGCCGGTAAACGGTTAATTACCGGCGATCGCAACTCGGGGGTCGGTAAAAACCCCCCGAATCATGTTCTCTGGGGTCTCGGCTACCCTCGGCAACCGAGACCCCAGAGAAAATCCGACTCTGGGGGGCGCTATTCACTTTTTCCACAGCGCCGTTAATTAACGGCGCTGTGGATTAAGTACCCTTAGCGGCCGCCGTTAAAAGGCGTATCGGCGGTCGTTAAGGGGTTAATGTCTTATTAGGTATGCTATTTGTATCTTGAGTGGCTTATATTAAGCCTACAAAAATCTCTATGGGTTCATTTCTAAAAGCTTAGTATGACTATCAGAAGACTATACATATGGTGCTAACAATCAACATAGGTAGTTGCTGATAAATTTGTGCAAAAAAGTGCAAAGTGCTAATATATAGCCTGTCACGTATCCTATATCAAATTTAGCTGGATAACAACAAATCCCATATAATGTGATGTAACAGTCTCAAACAGTGACAGGCCATATATAAAGTGTGCTGTGCTTAAGTAAAGGCAACTATCAAACCATAGTCACGCTGTGACCAACATATAAATACTGGAGCATACGTCTCCAAAATTGCACTAACAGCAACCACATATGAAAACAGTCTAAATGAATAAAGAAAGGAAGGGTATACGACCTAGTGTGGCGGCGTGGGTCCCCGACGCGCGTTTCGCGTTCTGCTTCTTCCTGGGGGTTTCTTACCGTATGCAGTTGTATCTTCACTTTTAACTTTTTTCTGTATAAATGTTGCTATTAAATATTGTCTCTAATAAAATATTTGAATTTTATATTGGCATTTGCTTCCGTTTATTCGGATTGGTTTATAAACCTCTCAATGAATTTGTCCAGTAGTGCAGTGATTAAATTGACACCACTGGTGTGTCATAGAATTTTATACAGTGGACAGTGAAGAAAGAATAATTTAAATTTTTACCACCAAAATTGTGTTTGCCCCAAATTTTACGTTTTCATACTGGGAAAACGGTAAAAATGGCACCAAAAATTGTCCCACAATGTCTACTGAATGTAGAAGAACCTTTTATGTGGCTGTATAGTACTGCTTAGCCACACTGCGAGAGTAGGGAGGGACGGAGAGCTATTTGCCTCCTGGAGCACAGATTTTCCTAGAATAGTTTGCGGACTCCATATACAGAGCATCTAAGTGCTAGAAAAGCAGAATCCCCCCTAAAGTGACTCCATTTTAGAAATTATACCCCTTTGGGAATTTACCTACAGGTGTAGTGATGATTTTGACTCAATGGGTGTTTTCCAGAAACAAGCAGCAATGAATGTTGCTGAATGAAAATTGCAAACTGCCATTGTAATGGCCAGTATGTTATGCCCAACCCGTGCTTCTGGAGACACGCACCTGTAAATTAGGCTGGCTCTCATTACTACAGAAATGACAAACATGTGGGAGCTAAATGTGGTTAAGGCACACTGGGGCTCAGAAGATAGGGGGGGCATTTGGATTTGGGAGTGGAGAATTTGCTGAATTTCTTCTGGGGGGCAAGGAGCCATTTTGTTTTTCCAGAGCCTTTGTGCTACCAGTACTATTACAGTGATTTTTTTTTTTATGTTTTGGCGCTTTTACACAATAAAAACTATTTATAGAAAAAATAATTATTTTTGCACTGCTTTATTCTGAGAGCTATAACTTTTTATTTTTCTGCTGATGGAGCTGCATGTGGCTTTTTTTGCAGGACAAGATGACGTTTTCAGGGGTACCATTTTTATTTACATCTGTCTTTTTGATCGTGTTTTATTGCACTTTTTGTTTGGCGGTATGATGATAAAGCATTGTTTTTTGCCTTGTTTTTTATTTTTTTAAGGGTTTTCACTGAAGAGGTTAACTAGTGAGACTATTTTATAGAGCGGGTTGTTACGGACGTGGCGATACCAAATATGTGTACTTTTATTGTTTTTATTTACATAAATGTATTTATTCTAAAAAATGTGTTTCTTTTTTTCCAATGGTTTGGTGTTCTTGAGTCTGGCGCTTTTTTAAAGACGGTCCAGTTAACCCAAAAAAAGGCCTTTTGTAACAACTGCCATTCAAACATCAGCAGGAGCAGCACAACTAACCGCCTGATGACCGCCAGCATGCTCATGGACGTGACAGCAAAGCACTCGACTAGTTGAGCAAAATGCCAAGGTCAAGAAACAGTGTCTACAGGTGACACCACTGCCTATTCCCCTGTCCTATGTGCATGCCGATCCCCTTTACATGATGCAGGCAAAGATTCCTCCCACCCTGCACCTGTTGCACACTTGCGACCACTGTCAGCAACTACTTCCTTGTCCCAGCTCATCGTTCAGTTGTCCCTACCCAATCCTTGGAACGCAAGCGTAAATATGCAGCCACACACCCAAAGGCCACAATACTAAATGGCTACATTTCCAGACTGCTTGCCTTGGAAATATTGACATTTAGGCTTGTGGAGACAGAAGCTTTCTGCAACCTCATGGCAGCGACTGTCCCTCGATACTCGGTCCTCAGCCGCCACTATTTCTCCCATTGTGCCATCCCTGCCTTACACTAGTATGTGTACCATAACATCAGCCGCGCCCTGACCAACACTGTTAATGGGAAGGTCCACTTAACTACAGACACGTGGAAAAGTGTTTATGGCCATTGACGTTACATTTCCCTGACTGCACACTGGCTGAACAGTGTGGAATCCAGGACTCAGTCTGACCCTGGGACTGAACATGTGCTACCGACACTGAGCATAGTGGGCCTTGGCTCCCCACCTTCTACAGCAGTTTCCTCCTCCTCCTCATTCCTCATCTGAGAAACGTCAACATCAGTCATAAACTGGAAGCACTGCAGCACTGCCTCGGCCATGCGGCAACAGACTCAGCTGAAGCCAATCTGCTTAGGTGACAAATCACACACTGCCCCCCCTAGTTGTTGAAAAGTCTAACAGAACAGACTGATCTGTGTCTGTCGCACCTGAACCTGCAACCAGGCATGGTTGTGTGTGACAATGGCTGTAACCTGTTGGTGACTCTGAAGCTTGGCCACCTTGCACACATACCATGCCTTGCCCACATGCTCAACTTGGTGGTTCAGCAGTTTCTCAAAACCTACACAGATCTGCCTAAGCTACTTTTGAAAGTACACCACGTGTGTGCCATTTCTGCAAGTCAACTACAGTTGCTGCCACCCTGGCAGTGCTGCAACAGCGTTTGCAACTTCCAGCTCACGACTGGTATGTGATGTCACCACGCCTTGGAACTCAATGTTACATTCAGGTGCTTCTCACAAAATTAGAATATCATCAATAAGTTAATTTATTTCAGTTCTTCAGTGCAAAAAGTGAAACTCATATATTATAGAGTGATCTATTTCAACTGTTTATTTCTGTTAATGATTATGGCTTACAGCCAATGAAAACCCAAAAAGTCATTATCTCAGTAAATTAGAATAATTAACAAAATAAAGGCAAAGGCTTCCTAAGCTTTTAAAAAGGTCCCTTAGTCTGTTTTTGTAGGCTCCGCAATCATGGGGACAGATGTCCAGATGGCAGTAATTGACACACTCCACAAGGAGGGTAAGCTACAGTAGATCATTGCTAAAGAAGCTGGCTGTTCACAGAGTGCTGTATCCAAGCATATTAATGGAAAGTTGAGTGGAAGGAAAAAGTGTTTTTTTGAAAAAGGTGCACAAACAACTGGGACAACCGCAGCCTTGAAAGGACTGTTAAGAAAAGGCCAGGTGGAAACAATCATCTTTTTATTTATTTTTTCTTTAATGTGCATGTGAAGAGTGCCAGGTCAGGGGCATTAATATAGGATGGGGTCAGGATGGAGAACATTAATACAGGATGGGGGCCGTGATGCAGGAACATTTTTAAAGAACAGGGAACATTATTACAGGATGAGGAACATTATTATAGGATCAGGACAGAGAGTGGTCAGGAATGAGAACATAATTACATGGTTGAGAGGAGGCCATTGGCCATTATTACGAAATGAATGCCAGGGTAGGGG
Organism: Ranitomeya variabilis; assembly: GCF_051348905.1. Lineage (NCBI taxonomy): Eukaryota > Metazoa > Chordata > Amphibia > Anura > Dendrobatidae > Ranitomeya > Ranitomeya variabilis. The sequence continues at coordinate 659,353,964 of NC_135234.1, forward strand.
AGATCATTACTGTTTAGAGTTCAGATTAAGGAACTTACAATATTAGTTTATAGGCGCAAGTCGGGGCAATTGTTCAAGGGAATAATTTGGTGACATTACAGTATGGGGCCAACTGGGGGACAGTATTACTGTATAGAGCCAGTTGAAGGATAATAGGATAATATTACTGGATGGGGGCCTGAATGGAGGACACTATTATTTTACAGTGAAGGACATTAATAAAACTCTTCATACATTATTAATTTATTGAGCAAAAATGTGATTTTTCAACTGCATTGATACATAAATGGTTGATTCTATTACTGTATGTGAAGAAACCAGATTGTATCTTAATTTCCCAGAAAAACATATTTTTGCAAAACCAAAAGAACTGGCTTTTTATCTGTATATTGGCTTGTGAATTTAAGTGTTTGTCTGGTGGGTCAAGAAGACAGACTTGCCAACTGATATACTGTACTATCTAACATACTGTGTAAGGGTACCGTCTCACAGTGGCACTTGGTCGCTACGACGGCACGATCCGTCACGCTCCAGCGTCGCTCCAATATCGCTCCAGCGTCGTAGACAGCGGTCACACTTTGCAATGCACGACGCTGGAGCGATAATTTCATGACGTATTTGCGATGTAGAAGCCGTTAGTTACTGTGCACACATCGTATACAACCTTTGTTACACGATGCGATTATGCCGCCACAGCGGGACACTTGACGACGAAAGAAAGTTTCAAATGATCTGCTACGACGTACGATTCTCAGCGGGGTCCCTGATCGCAGTAGCGTGTCAGACACAGCGATATCGTATGGATATCGCTGGAACATCACGGATCGTGCCGTTGTAGCGACCAAAGTGCCACTGTGAGACAGTACCCTAAGTCTGTAATAGTGACTGTACATAGGGTGTGTTAAGCTTTGTTTATTGATGTGTGCTCATATGCTAATAGTGCTACCTTGATCCCATCACCATTGTTTACCTTATCTTGGTGTTGGACTGAAGGACCCTGGGTAATTCTAAAAATAGCTTACATGCTTTAAGTATAAAAAGACTCAGAGATCACATCCTGGGAGACTGAAGTAACATAGAGCTACCAGCCGGACATTCTGCAAACCACCCAACAGACAAGAGAAAGGACAACAGTCAATTCATCATGGCACCATCACGAGGGACACTGATCTATGATTCTATAGGAAACAACCTAGGGGTTTTCGGCTCCGGTTGGAAGGAAACAGATCTGATCCAGTGACCATCTCTGAATCATGGATATGTTTGGAGAAAGCCAGGTTTGGGACCCGCTGGTCGCCTGGTTCCATGGAGATAGTCAGATAAGCCAAGTGGTGACTCTAGTGTCAACTGGCTTTGGACCTTGTATGGACTCTTCTCTGCGTGTGTATCACAGGTGGAATAGCGACCCTGGGAGCTCTGACATCATGTCAACTGGCTTTTGACCTTGTACGGACTCTATGGACTGTTCCCTGAGATCTTCCTACGCTCATCGATATCTCTTCACTGTGTGTATATCACAGGTGGAATAGCAACCCTGGGAGCTCTGATATAACATCTACCATTATCCCGGCGAGACAATGGAAGAGTAAGACCCTGTCATGTGCACTATGTTGGGGTAATTGCTGAGATTGTTCTGTTTGCTATTGTGTGTTGTGGTTCAATAAAGTATTGCCACACTGTTTTACCTTAACCCTATGTTGCCTGTGTAGTGTATTGCCCACCGGGAGATAGAGCGGGCGTTCAGTGGTATGAGCCCTGGTCCATGCAGTCTTGCTAAAGACAGCTGGGCCAGCGGACGAGAGCACCCACTGATCCCGTTTCTTCACACTGTACATGGGTGAAAATGGTTTGGTTTGATTATTACTATATTGTGCCAATGGGGAGGGGCATTACTGTGTTTGCCTGAAGTCAAACAGCATAAAGACTGTCAGTCAAGCAGGAGGCGGTGGCACTGGGTAGGAAATAGAGTAGGAGTCACAGAGGCTTCAGATCTACCATAGCACTTCAGCCTCATTTCCATATGAATTCAAATTCTAATTTCTCAGTAATGGAGGAGCGGACCGGTGGTCTCCATGCTGACTCTAGGCTGAAAGATGGCCTTGGGGTCATCCAGGTACAGTGGCCGGTAGGAACCTGCTCAGATCAGGAGCTGACACGCTTCCTCCCTGTTTGCGATGCACAGATCTAACAATGCAAAAGCATTGCAGAGTATTAGATCAGTTACCAGGGCAGGGAAAGCTGATGTCCTACACTGGAACAATGTAAAAAAGTTAAGAAGTTTTAAAAATTGGTAAAAATAGTAATGAAAAATTACAACCTAACGAATAAAAAAAAATGAACAAATATGAATCCAATAATATAATATCTAACAATATTTGTAAAAACAAAATTAAACAACTAAAAAGGACACATATTTGCTATCACCACATCCAGAATGACCCGACCGATAAAGATGTCACACTAGTTAACCCCTTCAGTGAACATTGTAAAAAAGTGAATAAAAAAACCTGCAAAAAACGATGCTTCTTCAGCATACTGCTGAAACAAAAAGTGGAATAAAATGCAATCAAAAAGTCAAATTTAAATAAAAATTGTATAGCTGAAAATGTAATATTTTCCCACTAAAAAAACAAGCTGCCATACAGCAACATCATGTAAAAATAAAAAAGTTATATCTCTTAGAATATAGCAATGCAAAAACAATCCTTTTTTTATACATTTGTTTTAATTGTGTAAAAGGCAAGCGGAAAAACAAAAACAATTATATAAATGTGGTATCGCTGTAATCATACTGACCCAAATAATAAAGCTAAGGAAATTTAGACGGCTTTCACGTTAAAGGTAGCACAAAAGCTCTGGAAAAGCACTATGGCTCCTCATCACCCAAAAGAAAACCAGCAAATTCTGTGCTCCCAAGTCCAAATGCTTCTCTCCATTCTGAGCCTCAGTGTGCTTAAACCACATTTAGAGTCCACATGTATGTTATTTCTGTAGCGATGAGAGCCAGCTCAATTTACCGATACATGTCTCCAGAAGCACAAACTGGGCACAATGTATGGGCACTACAAAGTGAGGACACTACGATGGCAGATTTGCAATTTTCACTCGGCAACATTCACTGTTGCTTGTTTCTGGCAAACACCCAAGGAGTCAAAAATTGTCACTACACCTGTAGCTAATTTCACAAAGGGGTGTAATTTCCAAAATGGGGTCACTTGAGAGAGGATTCTGTTTTTCTGGCAATTAGGGGCTCTGTAAAAGGACACCACAAACTATTCTATGATAATTTGTTCTCCAAGAGTCAAATTCTTCTCCCGTTCTTAGTCTGGCTGTGTGACTAAGCAGCACTGTACAGCCACATATGGGGTATTGCCACTTTCAGAAAAAATTGTGTGACACATTTTGGTGTCATTTTAAGCATTTCCCTTAGAGAAAATGTAAAATATGATGGCTAAAATTTGTGGTAAACATGTAATTCATTTTTTCTTAACACCATCCAATGGTATAAAATTCTGTGACACACGTGGTGTCAATATGATCACTGCATTCCTACATGAATTCATTGAGAGGTGTAGTTTGTAAAACGAGGTCGCTTATGGAGGGGTTGTACTGTTCTGGCATCTCAGGGGCTCTGCTAATGTGGCATGGCACCTTCAAACCACTACATGGCACTACAATATGGTGCTCCTTCCCTTCTGAGTTTTTCACTGTGCCTCAAAAGTAGTTTACAACCATATATGGCGCACTCAGGAGAAATTGCGCAACAAGTTGTACCATTCATTTTCTCCTATTATTCTTTTTGAAAATTGAAAACTTGGGGTCAAAGCAACATTTTTGTGGGCTCTTCAAATATGACACTTCATCCGCAATCAATTCCCATCAAAGTTGGTCTCCAGAATTCAAATGGCGCTCCTTCCCTTTTGAGCCCTGCAGTGCTCCCTAACAGTAGTTTTCCATCACATATGAGGTATCGATGTACACAGGAGAAATTGGACAATTGTACAGTCCATTTTTCCCTGTTGTGAAAATGAAAAATGTGGGGCTAAAGCAACATGTTTATGGGAAAAATGTCATTTTTCATTTTTACAGCTTAATGTTATAAAATTCTGTGAAGCACCTGGAGGTTCAAGGCGCTCACCACATCTTTAGATATATTTCAAGAAGGGTGTAGTTTACAAAATGGAAAGGGTTCCACTGTTTAGGCACATGATGAGCTCTGCAAATGTGACATGATATCTGCTATCTATTCAATCCAGTTTTGTGCTCGTAAATTCAAATGTTACTCTTTCCCTTTCGAGCCCTGCCATGCGCCCAAACAGTAGTTTACCACCACATATGGCATACTTAGGAGAAATTGCACAACACATTTTTTTAGTCTATTTTCTTCTGTTACCCTTGTGAAAATGCTAAATTTGGGGCTAAATGAACTTTTTTGTGGAAAAAATTAAAATATTCATTTTTTCCTTCCACAGTGCTTTAATTCCTGGGAAGTACCTAAAGGGTTAATAAACTTATTGAATGTGGTTTTTAGCACTTTGAAGGGTGCAGTTTTTAAAATGGTGTCACTTTTGGATATTTTCTGTCACATAGGCCTTTCAAAGTCACTTCAAATATCATGTGGTATGGTACGATACAAGTGCCTTTAGTCTCGGAAGTCCTGGAGCCCTCTTCTTTCTGACTTCCAAAGATTATGACCTTCATCACTACCTCCTGGAACTGAAGGTACCATGTATTGAACTGGCCGGCACATCCTGATAGCAGGTAAGCATTGTAAATTTCCACCTGTACGATGTGCACAGCCAGCTTCTTGTACCACACCTTCGCCTTTCTTATGGCACTGTACGGCTGGAGGATTTGATCAGAGAGATCAACTCTCCCCATGTTCTTGTTGTATCAAGGGCAACATCTGCAAGGAGTTTGTATGCTCTCCCCGTGTTTGCGTGGGTTTTCTCCGGGTTCTCCAGTTTCATCCCACATTCCAAACACGTGCTGATATATTGTAAGCCCCATTTGGGACAGCGATGATAATGTGTGTTATAGTAGGATAGCGCTATATAAGCTTTGCATAATAAGTAAATAAAAATAAATAATACCCCAGTACAAAGTCTGGTTTGCTGACCTGCATAGAGATACCTCGCACAGCGGTGGGCGTCCTGCCATCAACATGTATGGTAGTCAAGAAAAGCACATCCTTCTTGTCTTTGTACTTGACCATCAACATGTTGTTGCTACATTGGGCTCTGCGCTCATCCTTTTTGAGCAACTGCCCAATTAACATCTTAGGGAGGCCTCTCTGATTTTTGCGGACAATACCGCAGGCTCTGGTAGCTCGCTCAGAGAGGGACTTGAAGAGTGAGATGCTGGTATAAAAGTTATCTACGTAGAGATGATAACCTTGATCCAGCAGTGGGTGCACTAAATCTCACATAATTTTCCCACTCACTCCCAAGACAGTGGGACTTTCAGGGGTTCAATTCAGGTATCCTTCTCTTCATAAACTCTAAACCTGTGGGTCTATCCCTGAGGTACTCTCGAACAGCTTGTAGAGTTTAATTCTGTAGCTGACTCTCTTGCTGGACAGGTATTTCTGTAATTTGAGTCTCCCTTGAAATGAATTAAGGACTCATCTATGTAAATGTCCCTTTTGATCACATACACCTCATCAAACTTGTTGCTCAAGTGATCAATGACCAGTCAAACTTTGAAAAGTCAGTCAAAGTTGGGGTAATCTCGGGGAGGACATTGTACATTATCATTGTAATATAAACATTTTTGGATTGCCTCAAATCATTTACGGGTCATAGCCTGTGGAACACTGGAATGTTGTGTAAAACATCAACACTACAATATTGCTGAAGTTCGACCTTCTTCACTAACCCCATGTGAAGAACAAGGCTCCAAAACATCAGCATTTCGACTGCATCTACAGGGGTCCACTTACAAAATGATGAAGGGCGATTTTGTGCCAAAAATTGCGGGGCATGCAAATTGGTTGGGCCAGCATGAGATTTACAAAATTCTCAGAGAATAAGACTTTGAAAAAGTATTTCTGTGAAGCCTGTGGTGTCAAATTTGATTCCAGATTGCACCATAACATCAGGATTCAGTGGCTCATAATCATTGGGGGGTGAGATCCATACAGGGTCGCTGGTTCATTTTTTATCCTTGAGCATCTGTGTGGCAGTTCAGTATCACTTGAGGAAGAGGTAGAGGAGGAAAAATAAAGGAAAGTGGGATCCTCTTCCTCACTATCAGTGTCGGAGGCAAGGAAGGCATATGCTTCTTCCACTGAATACAGTGACTGGGACAAGGAAGGCATTTCTTCACATATGCGGTGTGTGAGTGTTTGAGGTAAACTATTTTTGTTTAGAAGAGAAGAAAAGAATATAGAAAGAAAAAGATAAGAATATAAAAATTTGGTAAAATAAAAAACAAACTTGCTAAACGGACATCCGTAAAAAAAAATAACTGAGTGTCCGCAACTATCTTACACTAAGCATGACTGTATTCAGTAAAAAATACTGCAGTAGATGCCGATTACTACAGTATATTTTTACTGTCCCTAATCTAGTCCGATCAATTAATCTAATTTTTTTTATTATTTTTTCACACACCCCAAAAAAAGCAACAACCGGAGGTCGATCACAGATGTGCATCAGCGATCAGCGCTTGACGGCTGTAGGAAGCACCACGCACAGATGTGATTCCTTTTTTCCATGCTGATACTAATCCTAACTAAATTCAGTAACAAAATACTGCAGTAAACGCCGATAACTATAGTATATTTTATTTTTATTATTTATATTATTTTTACAGTCCCTAAAGTAGTACTATGAATGAATCTAAAAATGTTTCAATTCTTTTTTTCACACACAAAAAATTAAAAAGCAGCAACCGGAGGTCGATCACTGATGTGCATAAGTGATCAGCGCTCAACGGCTGTGGGACGCACACAGATGTGATTCTTTTTTTTTACCCTGACACTAAACTCAGTAAAAAATACTATAGTAGACACAGATTACTATGGTATATTTTTACTGTCCCTAATCTAGTCCTATCAACTAATCTAAATTATTTCATTTGATTCTTTTTTCACACACAAAAAAGCAATAACCGAAGGCTGATCACTGATGTGCATCAGTGATCAGTGCTCGATGGCTGTAGGACACAGGCATGGATGTGGTGCATTAAGGAGATAAAAAAAGGAGACATGAAAGAAACGTCCTTGCTAAAAGCAAGCGTGGACGATAATCAGTAATGTGCAGCTCAGCGGCTGTAGGAGGCACACTCAGGAGTTGTGCAGAGGTGGGGGACAAAAAATCCTGGAAAACAACAAGTGTGGATTAGTGATTTGTGTCACTGATCAGTGCTTGGAGGCTGCAGGATGCACGAACAGAGGTGGTGCAAAGGGAGGGAGAAAAAATAGACAGACAAAAAGAAAGTTGTGGAAAACAGAAAGCATAAGTGCGGATCCGTGATTTGTGTCACTGATCAGCACTCAGCAGCTGCAAAAAAAATTTAAAAAAAACTGCCAAAAAACAAGCGATCAAGTACTGATCAGTGCTCAGTGGCAGAAGGGGTGTGGGGAGAGGTGTAAAATGTGGGGAAAAGGAGGTAGAGGGGCATCGGGGTACATTAGGACTAGTGATGAGCGAATATACTCGCTGCTCGGGTTTTCCCGAGCACGCTTGGGTGATCTCCGAGTATTTGTTAGTGTTCGGAGATTTAGTTTTTGTTAACCCAGCTGAATGATTTACAGCTGCTAGCCAGCCTGAGTACATGTGGGGGTTGCCTGGTTGCTAGGGAATCCCCACATGTAATCAAGCTGTCTACTAGTCGCAAATCATCTAGCTGCGGCAAGGAAAACTAAATCTCCAAGCAGCCATAAATACTCGGCGACCACCCGAGGGTGCTCAGGAAAACCCAAGCAACGATTGTATTCGCTCATCACTAATTAGTACAGATCAAGGATCAGGAACAGATTAGGAAAGGATCAGGAATGTTTTCTTCTTTAACAGCAACAGAAGTAACACCAGCAGTGATGGCACATGCTTAAAAAAGTCTGTGGCACCACAAGGCACAGCAGAGCACGACATAAGTCTCATTGACTGCTCTCTTCATGTCTGGAAGCTGGAATGAGGAAGCGCAGAGTAGTTACTGAGAGTTCAGATCACCGCTCTGCACTCTGATTGTGGCGATCGACGTCGTCGTCCGATCTTACCAATCAGATCTGGCCCTGATGACGCCAGGGTGCTAGGCACTTGCCTATGATCGGTGCTCTTACAGCACCGATTGTAGGCTGGACATCAGTGTTTCTGCTGCAGCGCCCCAGAGTCCTGGTCGTTGCAGTACTGTGGCTCCGCCACTAAGGGGGGCTATGGTACGTCTGATGGCACTGAAGGAGTTCATCTGATCAGGTATCACAGACACCAATACATTTCACAGTCGGGCCTCCGGGGGGAGCTAAGGGTTCTATTCACTAGGCCACTCCCCACCATAGTGGGTAAACTGGGGGTCAGGCACGAAGTTAGATCAGAAAGCTGACTGGGTTGGAACCAGGCAACACCTTGTGGCAGAGGGTGTTGTGGGGGAAGATACAGTAGGGTCTCTGTCAGGGGTGGGATCCTGACAGAGGCTTGGCAACTAGAGCGAACGTAACGGGACCGTGCCTGCTCAGGATAGCGGCGGTGCCCAAGGAAGGATCAGAAGCGAGATAGATTGTGCTGAGTGAGAAACGGGATCAAGCAATAAGGAGAATACCAGTAGGAGTCGTGCTGTAAGACCGAGGCAACATCCTACTGAGGCGCAAAACCGGTGGCCGGAACGCCGAGGGAGTATTACAATATTCAGCTTCAAGCAATACTCTAAACAGCGGCAGGACAGTCAGTCTAAGGCGGGCTGTCTCACTTAAATCACCTATGTAGTCTTGGGGGGCAACTTGTGGAGAGGGGCGACTCTAGGGTCCCGGAAGAGCTCCGAGCCTACCCGTCAAACGGGTGCCGTCCTAACCGTAACATCAGGGAGGGACGGAGGATTAGCAGAACATCATCTAATCGAGTTGTGAGGGAACTTAAGAAACAGACACGACAGTTGTGGGGACTTTCCGTAAGCACAGCAGGGAAGGACCGCAACACATAGCGCTAGAGGGAAGGCACAGATTTCCACCTGTGAAGAGAACTCTGGAGGTGCCATTGGACCAGCCGGACTTGCGCAGCCTGGTGAACCGTATTCCGGACTGAGGACCCAGAGATCTTCAGTAAAGAGGTAAAGAGACTGCAACCTGGTGTCCTCGTTATTTACTGCACCGCACCACTACAGCCTCACCACCACCATCATCCGTCATACCTATTACTGTACGCCCCTCGGCAGGGTCACGGACCGGGCCTAGCCACCATGACAACCCCAGAGCAGAGACTCAGAGGCCCGGTACCGGGTACCCCTCGGCCCTGCGGCTGTGGGGGCGTTGCAAAACTTGGCGTCACGAACAGGATCTACTTAAGCCTGAGGAATCAGGTCATGTGTGCCTTGGAACTGTGATTTACTGTACTTGAACTGTACTTTATTGCAAAGACTGTGCTGTGCCACTTGCCGCCAGAAGTTCCCGCCAAAACCGCCGCCATTACAGCGCTAAGGAGAGCGCAGGAGAAGAAGAAGGGCGTGGAGTGGGCGTAGACAAGCTGGAGAGCGCGAAAGACAATGGCCGCCCAGTCTAAATATTTCAGCCCCTTGAGGACGTGTCCGTCAGCAGCCGAGATCCGCCTACTGATCCTCAATGGGGGGCGGAGACAACGAAAGCGAAACCGCCCACGAAGGAGAGAGCGGGAAAAGGGCCAGGAAGAAGAAGTTAGCGACATGGAGGACGCCATGGCCAGCCGCCCGGAGCCGGAGCGTGGGGTCGGAGCCGAGGACTCCCCCAGCTACCCGGAGAGGCACCGCAGCCAGACCTCCACAGTTGACGCTGACCTACTGCAGACGGGAGCGGACGAGCTGATCCACCAACTCCTGCAGACGCAGCTGAGCACTGAGGCCGGGTGGAAGAAGACCATCATCGGGAGCCTCACCAGACATCTGTCGGCAGCCTCGTCTGGTCCGGAGCAGGAAAGAAGTTCCAGCGCTCCGAAGCCAGAAAGCAAGGCTCTACCGGAAAGCGAGATGCTGCAAGCAGAGATGACAACGTCGCAGCACGAGGCCCTGCAGCCAGCATTCCAGACCCCAGCAGAGGCAGAGCAGACCGGCACCGGAGGGACCGCATCTGAAGCAGGTATGAAGGACGACCCTGCCCTGACGACCGACACCACTCCAGTGACTGCTAGTGCTACAACTGCTGACTCCATTCCAGTGACTGATCTTGCAGCAGCCGCTACCTCTGCTGCAGCAAATGCCCATACTCAAGCTGCGCAGACCTCCATCGCTGCGCATGATTTAATCGTACATGAAAGACAGATTAATGGCGTTTGTCCAGCACTGGGTGTAACCCTGGACCTCACTTTTCCCAGGCCAAGAAGGGTTAGGTGCCAGGTGCAGCCCTGGAAGCCGTCCAACTAAACCTCAAAAACCTGAAACTGTAAATAAGTTAACTGTTTTTACTGTTTTGCTGCTAAAACCCGTCCAGGGTTAACTCTTAAAGGGGTCCCTTTGTTGACCCGGGATCCCTATTGCTCTTTGTTTGTTTTTCTACTTTTTGCTCCGTTACTAAGAAACTGCTGAATCATGAACAATGCATGATACAAACTTTTTGTAAATAGTTTGCACCTTATTAAAGGTGCTCCCTACTGGTTTTACTTCAAAAAGGACTCTTTGTGAAGATACCACACTGGAACCTTTGCTGAGTACGGACTGGTAGCTTGAGAAGATATGCTACCTCATAGAGACTTGGTCCCCTCTTAAAGGGGATGTTCATTTGTTGCACTTAGAGGATAGTATTGCTTTAAGACTGATAGATAGCAATGATGTTTTGATAAAGAGAACGTGATGATAATGTTTATGTGAGAAAGTTATATGTAACCAACTAGTTAATTGTAAAGAAATGCTGATGATGTTCCCTGAAAGAAAGTGAAAGCTAGAAGAAGGATGCAATGGGCCCGTAGGGGTGGACGTAGTGCCCAGCATACATGTTAGTAAGACAAATAATGAGAAGGTTTAATGTTCTATAGAAAATGTTTGATAATGTTGATAGACAACGAGGACAGAAGGTGAACCCTGAGTCCTCCTAGGAGTCATGTAGAGATGGCTCGGTGCTCTTAAACTGAAAGTAATGTTATGTTCTATACTGTGTATAGTAGTTGAAAAGACAGAAGGCTCGGGCTGAAAGGAGCGGTCCTGTAAGAAAGGAGAGGCAGTAGGTCTGGTGCCGTTAGGACAGGCGGTCCTGCAGATTTAAAGAAGGAGAATGTAAAAGTTAAATTGCCTTATAATGTGATTATGAGAAGGTCTTTAGCGGATTCAGAGTGTACATCCTTAAAGGCAATGTTAAATTATTGTTCAAAAGTTTGTACTAAGTAGAATACCCGGTTGGGTAAGAAAAGTTATTTATAGCATGTTGCTATGATATTTAACCATGTTTGTAACGTTCAAGTGTCCTCACCTCCCATAAAGGGAAGCTCTGTTTAAATATACTTATTGTTATTGCACTCAACAAAACTGTATGTCTTTTTGCTAACTTGTATTGTTGTTTTCTTCTCAGTTCCGGAGTACTGTGTTTAACCAGGGGGGAGTGCAGCGCCCCAGAGTCCTGGTCGTTGCAGCACTGTGGCTCCGCCACTAAGGGGGGCTATGGTACGTCTGATGGCACTGAAGGAGTTCATCTGATCAGGTATCACAGACACCAATACATTTCACAGTCGGGCCTCCGGGGGGAGCTAAGGGTTCTATTCACTAAGCCACTCCCCACCATAGTGGGTAAACTGGGGGTCAGGCAGGAAGTTAGATCAGAAAGCTGACTGGGTTGGAACCAGGCAACACCTTGTGGCAGAGGGTGTTGTGGGGGAAGATACAGTAGGGTCTCTGTCAGGGGCGGGATCCTGACAGAGGCTTGGCAACTAGAGCGAACGTAACGGGACCGTGCCTGCTCAGGATAGCGGCGGTGCCCAAGGAAGGATCAGAAGCGAGATAGATTCTGCTGAGTGAGAAACGGGATCAAGCAATAAGGAGAATACCAGTAGGAGTCGTGCTGTAAGACCGAGGCAACATCCCACTGAGGCGCAAAACCGGTGGCCGGAATGCCGAGGGAGTATTACAATATTCAGCTTCAAGCAATACTCTAAACAGCGGCAGGACAGTCAGTCTAAGGCGGGCTGTCTCACTTAAATCACCTATGTAGTCTTGGGGGGCAACTTGTGGAGAGGGGCGACTCTAGGGTCCCGGAAGAGCTCCGAGCCTACCCGTCAAACGGGTGCCGTCCTAACCGTAACATCAGGGAGGGACGGAGGATTAGCAGAACATCATCTAATCGAGTTGTGAGGGAACTTAAGAAACAGACACGACAGTTGTGGGGACTTTCCGTAAGCACAGCAGGGAAGGACCGCAACACATAGCGCTAGAGGGAAGGCACAGATTTCCACCTGTGAAGAGAACTCTGGAGGTGCCATTGGACCGGCCGGACTTGCGCAGCCTGGTGAACCGTATTCCGGACTGAGGACCCAGAGATCTTCAGTAAAGAGGTAAAGAGACTGCAACCTGGTGTCCTCGTTATTTACTGCACCGCACCACTACAGCCTCACCACCACCATCATCCGTCATACCTATTACTGTACGCCCCTCGGCAGGGTCACTGACCGGGCCTAGCCACCGTGACAACCCCAGAGCAGAGACTCAGAGGCCCGGTACCGGGTACCCCTCGGCCCTGCGGCTGTGGGGGCGTTGCACTGCCCTACTGTGAGAATCAGCAGACACCTTTATACGATCACCACGACTATGATCACAGAGCCACATTAAAGATATGACGTATCCACTCATACGTCCAAGGTCGGTAAGTAGCTACTAACCTGGATGTACCGATACGCCCAAAGTCGTGAAGGGGTTATAATCGCATTTTTAAAAAAATCCTAATTTTTTTTCACAATATAAAATGGAAAAGTTTGTGGACCTTAGATGGTTATATAGTCATATAAATGAGTTTTCATACAGGAAAAACAGACTATTTTCATCTTTATTGTCATCTGTATGCCATACGTGTTTCATTTATATGTCTGTTTTTTTACATCCACTAGACATCCATTTGGCATTCAATTTTTTACATCACCAGTTAAAAGAATTTACAAGACCAAATACAGTTTCCTTTGTAAGGGTGCTTTCACATTGCTTTTAGGCACCCGTTCGGTGGTCCTGTTATGTCTTACATCCAAACCATGCAACAAAACGGCATTCAGACGTATACGACCACAGGGCCATAGACTATGATAATTCTGGCAGAGTAAGCATGTGCTCTGACATACATTACTTTCAGGTTTGTACACCTGCTGGAGGCGGACTGTTGTGAACTCTGTTTTTGGGCTCCCTCTTGTGGTCACAAGTGGTACTGTGTGAGTGCTGTCTTTGGGCTCCCTCTGGTGGCTCTTTGTGTCATTCTGCTGGTCTGAGGCTGGTTCAGCTGTCTCGTTATCTATTAGCTGGTTTCCTATTTAGCTCACCTGGACTTTCAGTGGTTGCCTGCTGTCGATGTATTCAGTGCTATTTTGATCTCTCCTGAATTCCATCATTATCGGTCTCGCCAAGAGAAGCTAAGTTTCTGTTTGGTTATTTTTTGCTCATCAGTGTTCAATATGTTTCTTGGTTATTTATTTGTCCTTGTCCAGCTTGCTAATATGTGATTTCCTTGCTTGCTGGTAGCTCTAGGGGGCTGAGTTTCTCCCCTCACACTGTTAGTTGGTGTGGGGGTTCTTGTATTCTCAGCGTGGATATTTTGTATAGGGTTTTCTACTGACCGCACAGTTCCCTGCCTGTCTTCTGCTATCTAGTATTAGTGGGCCTCATTTGCTGAATCTGTTTTCATTTCTACGTTTTGTATTTTCCCCTTACCTCACCGTTATTATTTGTTGGGGGCTTCCTATATCTTTGGGGTCATTTCTCTGAGGCAAGTGAGGTCTTACTTTCTCTATAGGGGTAGCAAGTTTCTCAGGCTGCGTCGAGACGTCCAGGAATTTAGGCACGTTCACCGGCTACCTTTAGTGTGTTTGTTAGGATCAGGTTTTGCGGTCAGTCCAGTTACCACCTCCCTAGAGCTCGTTCTATGTTCAGTAACTTAGCTAGTTCATTCTGTGATCCTCAGCCACTAAGGATCATAACAGTACAGCAGGCCAAAGAGTGTTTAATGCATCACAGAAGTGGGATAAGAGAAGTCCTGAGTACAATTTTTTTTTTTCTCCCTTTGCTGCAGTCTGTCCAGCTTCTCTCATCCCCTTAATCTCTGGGTGGCTCTGAGTTCAGCTGCAGACATGGATATTCAGAGTCTGACTTCTAGTGTGGATCATCTTGCTGCAAGGGTGCAAAGCATTCAGGATTTTGTTGTTCACAGTCCTATGTCTGAGCCAAAAGTACCTATTCCTGAGTTGTTTTCTGGAGATAGATCAAGGTTTCTGAATTTTAAGAATAATTGTAAATTATTTCTTTCTTTGAGACCTCGTTCCTCTGGTGATTCTGCTCAGCAAGTTAGAATTGTTATCTCCCTGTTACGTGGCGACCCTCAAGATTGGGCTGTCTCCCTGGCGCCAGGAGATCCTGCATTGCTGAATGTGGATGCGTTTTTTCTGGCGCTTGGATTGCTTTATGAGGAACCTAATCTTGAGAACCAGGCAGAAAAGGCCTTGCTGGCTCTCTCTCAGGGCCAGGATGAAGCTGAGGTGTATTGTCAAAAATTTCGGAAATGGTCGGTGCTTACTCAATGGAATGAGTGTGCCCTGGCTGCAAATTTCAGAGAAGGTCTTTCTGAAGCCATTAAGAATGTTATGGTGGGGGTTCCCCACGCCTGCAAGTCTGAATGACTCAATGGCTTTGGCCATTCAGATTGATCGGCGTTTGCGGGAGCGCAAATCTGCGCACCATCTGGCGGTGTTTTCTGAACAGAGACCTGAGTCTATGCAATGTGACCGAATTCTGACCAGAATTGAGCGGCAAGATCATAGACGTCAAAATGGGTTGTGCTTTTACTGTGGTGATTCAACTCATGTTATCTCAGCATGCTCTAAGCGCGTAAAAAAAATTGCTAAATCTGTCACCGTTGGTACTATACAGCCTAAATTCATTCTGTCTGTTACTTTAATTTGTTCTTTGTCTTCCTATTCGGTTATGGCTTTTGTGGATTCAGATGCTGCCCTGAACCTGATGGATTTGTCGTTTGCCAGGCGCTGTGGTTTGGTCCTGGAGCCTTTGGAATTCCCTATTCCACTGAGGGGAATTGATGCTACACCATTGGCTGAGAATAAGCCTCAGTATTGGACTCAAGTGACCATGTGCATGACTCCTGTACATCAGGAGGTGATTCGCTTTCTTGTGCTGCATAATTTGCATGATGTTGTCGTTTTGGGTCTGCCATGGCTGCAGGCTCATAATCCAGTTTTGGATTGGAAAGCTATGTCTGTTTCAAGTTGGGGTTGCCAGGGGATTCATGGCGATGCTCCTTTGGTGTCAATTGCTTCTTCCACTCCTTCTGAGGTCCCTGAGTTTTTGTCGGACTTCCAGGATGTATTTGATGAGCCCAGATCCGGTGCCCTGCCTCCTCACAGGGATTGTGATTGTGCTATAAATTTGATTCCTGGTAGTAAGTTCCCTAAGGGACAACTTTTTAATTTGTCTGTACCAGAACATGCCGCGATGCGGAGTTATATAAAGGAGTCTTTAGAGAAGGGACATATTCGCCCGTCCTCCTCCCCTCTTGGTGCAGGATTCTTTTTTGTGGCCAAGAAGGATGGTTCTCTGAGACCTTGTATAGATTATCGTCTTCTAAATAAAATCACAGTCAAATTTCAGTATCCTTTGCCATTATTATCTGATCTGTTTGCTCGGATTAAGGGGTCCAGTTGGTTCACCAAGATAGATCTTCGTGGTGCGTATAACCTTGTGCGTATTAAGCAGGGGGATGAATGGAAAACAGCATTTAATACGCCCGAAGGCCATTTTGAGTACTTGGTGATGCCTTTTGGACTCTCTAATGCTCCTTCTGTGTTCCAGTCCTACATGCATGACATCTTCCGAGAATATCTGGATAAATTTATGATTGTGTATCTGGATGACATTTTGGTCTTTTCTGAGGACTGGGAGTCCCATGTGAAGCTGGTCAGGATGGTATTTCAGGTCCTGCGTGCTAATGCCTTATTTGTGAAGGGCTCAAAATGTCTCTTCGGAGTACAGAAGGTTTCCTTTTTGGGTTTTATTTTTTCTCCTTCTACTATTGAGATGGACCCAGTCAAGGTCCAGGCTATTCATGACTGGACTCAGCCTATATCTGTTAAGAGTCTTCAGAAGTTCTTGGGTTTTGCTAATTTTTACCGTCGCTTCATTGCTAATTTTTATGGCGTGGTTAAACCCTTGACGGATTTGACCAAGAAGGGTTCTGATGTGACTAATTGGTCTCCTGCGGCCGTGGAAGCCTTTCGGGAGCTGAAGCGCCGGTTTTCTTCGGCTCCAGTTTTGTGTCAGCCTGATATCTCTCTTCCTTTTCAGGTCGAGGTTGATGCTTCTGAGATTGGAGCAGGGGCTGTTTTGTCGCAGAGAAGCTCTGATTGCTCTGTGATGAAACCTTGTGCTTTCTTTTCAAGAAAGTTTTCGCCTGCCGAGCGGAATTATGATGTTGGTAATCGGGAGTTGTTGGCTATGAAGTGGGCATTTGAGGAGTGGCGACATTGGCTCGAGGAAGCTAAGCATTGTGTGGTGGTCTTGACTGATCACAAAAATCTGATTTATCTCGAGTCTGCCAAGCGGCTGAATCCTAGACAGGCTCGTTGGTCGTTGTTTTTCTCCCGTTTCGATTTCATGGTCTCGTACCTGCCTGGTTTGAAGAACGTGAAGGCTGATGCTCTTTCTAGGAGTTTTGTGCCTGTCTCTCCGGGAGTTTCAGAGCCGGCTGGTATCCTCAGAGAGGGAGTGATTTTGTCTGCCATTTCCCCAGATTTGCGACGAGTGCTGCAGAAATTTCAGGCAGATAGACCTGACCGTTGCCCACCAGAGAGACTGTTTGTCCCAGATAGATGGACCAGCAGAGTTATTTCCGAGGTTCATTCTTCGGTGTTGGAAGGCCATCCTGGGATTTTTGGTACCAGAGATTTGGTGGCTAGGTCCTTCTGGTGGCCTTCCTTGTCGCGGGATGTGCGTTCCTTTGTGCAGTCCTGTGGGATTTGTGCTCGGGCTAAGCCTTGCTGTTCTCGTGCCAGCGGTTTGCTTTTGCCTTTGCCTGTCCCGAAGAGGCCTTGGACGCACATTTCCATGGATTTTATTTCGGATCTTCCAGTCTCTCAGAGAATGTCTGTCATCTGGGTGGTGTGTGATCGTTTTTCCAAAATGGTCCATTTGGTGCCCTTGCCTAAGTTGCCTTCCTCCTCTGATTTGGTTCCTCTATTTTTTCAGAACGTGGTTCGCTTGCATGGCATCCCTGAAAATATTGTGTCTGACAGAGGATCCCAGTTTGTGTCCAGATTTTGGCGGATTTTTTGTGCTAAGATGGGCATTGATTTGTCTTTTTCGTCGGCCTTCCATCCTCAGACGAATGGCCAAACCGAGCGAACTAATCAGACCTTGGAAACTTATTTAAGATGTTTTGTTTCTGCTGATCAGGATGATTGGGTGACTTTTTTGCCATTGGCCGAGTTTGCCCTTAATAATCGGGCTAGTTCTGCTACTTTGGTTTCGCCTTTTTTCTGCAATTCTGGTTTTCATCCTCGTTTCTCCTTGGGTCAGGTCGAGCCTTCTGACTGTCCTGGGGTGGATTCTGTGGTGGATAGGTTGCAGCAGATTTGGAACCATGTGGTGGACAATTTGAAGTTGTCACAGGAGAAGGCTCAGCGCTTTGCCAACCGCCGTCGCGGTGTGGGTCCCCGACTTCGTGTTGGGGATTTGGTATGGCTGTCTTCTCGGTATGTTCCTATGAAGGTCTCCTCTCCTAAATTCAAGCCTCGCTTCATCGGTCCTTATAAGATTTTGGAAATCCTTAACCCGGTGTCATTTCGTTTGGACCTCCCAGCGTCGTTTGCCATTCATAACGTGTTCCATAGGTCTTTGTTGTGGAGGTATGTGGTGCCTGTGGTTCCTTCTGTTGAACCCCCGGCCCCGGTGCTGGTTGAGGGCGAATTGGAGTACGTGGTGGAGAAGATCTTGGATTCTCGTGTTTCTAGACGGAGGCTTCAGTATTTGGTTAAGTGGAAGGGCTATGGTCAGGAGGATAATTCCTGGGTTGTCGCCTCTGATGTTCATGCGGCCGATTTGGTTCGTGCCTTCCATGTGGCTCATCCTGATCACCCTGGGGGTTTTGATGAGGGTTCGGTGACCCCTCCTCAAGGGGGGGGTACTGTTGTGAACTCTGTTTTTAAGCTCCCTCTTGTGGTCACGAGTGGTACTGTGTGAGTGCTGTCTTTGGGCTCCCTCTGGTGGCTCTTTGTGTCATTCTGCAGGTCTGAGGCTGGTTCAGCTGTCTCGTTATCTATTAGCTGGTTTCCTATTTAGCTCACCTGGACTTTCAGTGGTTGCCTGCTGTCGATGTATTCAGTGCTATTTTGATTTCTCCTGAATTCCTTCATTATCAGTCTCGCCAAGAGAAGCTAAGTTTCTGTTTGGTTATTTTTTGCTCATCAGTGTTCAATATGTTTCTTGGTTATTTGTCCTTGTCCAGCTTGCTAATATGTGATTTCCTTGCTTGCTGGTAGCTCTAGGGGGCTGAGTTTCTCCCCTCACACCGTTAGTTGGTGTGGGGGTTCTTGTATTCTCAGCGTGGATATTTTGTATAGGGTTTTCTACTGACCGCACAGCTCCCTGCCTGTCTTCTGCTATCTATTATTAGTGGGCCTCATTTGCTGAATCTGTTTTCAATTCTACGTTTTGTATTTTCCCCTTACCTCACCGTTATTATTTGTTGGGGGCTTCCTATATCTTTGGGGTCATTTCTGAGGCAAGTGAGGTCTTACTTTCTCTATAGGGGTAGCAAGTTTCTCAGGCTGCGTCGAGACGTCCAGGAATTTAGGCACGTTCACCGGCTACCTTTAGTGTGTTTGTTAGGATCAGGTTTTGCGGTCAGTCCAGTTACCACCTCCCTAGAGCTCGTTCTATGTTCAGTAACTTAGCTAGTTCATTCTGTGATCCTCAGCCACTAAGGATCATAACAGCGGACACCCAGAAGCAGTCTAATATATCTGAGCAAAATGATGCACAACAGTGCGCACGTTCACTCTACCAGTATCATTATAGTCTATGGCCCCGTCGGTGCATATGTCTGATTCTATTTTGGGGGATTTTGAATGTATGCCCCGACAATGCCACCAAACCAGTGTCTCAAAGCAATATGATAATTGCATTTTATAAAAAAAAAAAATGAATGTAATACAAATGAACCGTATTCGATCCAGTTTTTTTGCGTACTCATAGAGTTGAGCATGAGCAGCCAATTCTCATGGAAAAAAAACCTTTCATCTAAACAGCAATATTCAAAAACATTTGTCCATGTGCTTTATGGAAAATATTATAGCTTGTGTCAGCAGTTCATTCAGAACTTTTGAACATTTTAAATGTTTTTTTTTATTAATTGACTAGATACTAATCTATTCTTTAAAATTCCTGTTGATCCTAAAAACTGAAGTTATCTAGGTGGTACTATCTCCTTTCCTACATCCAAAACATTCTTGATGAGAATCACATGTGATCTCTTCTCTCTGGTAGCTATCTGCTTTGATAATAATATAATCCTGACCTACACATAATCATAGTACATATCAATGAAATTAATATGGTCTGGTGGTAATTGCATCATATGAACAGCAACAACCTTTAATGCCTTCCAGTAATTGAAGTTTTGATGCTGGAGACAGCGTTAATGCTGATTATGGTACATTGTATTGGTTCACATTCTAACCTCATCTCTTCCTGCTGATAGACCATTTTGAAGACTTTCACTGTGCAAAAGAATAAGAACTTGAGCACTTTTATTATGAGGTCAGTGCGCTCTCTGCCAATGGACAATTTATACCCTGGGAAGAAGAGACTACTGGTTCTATGTGTTTTATGTGGATTTTATATGCTGCTTGTTGTCTTCCAGGTTCCAAATTAGTTGAGTGCGACCATGCTCAATGAAGGGAGGAATGTAATAATGATAGACTGCTCTGCTGCGTTCCTATCCCTGAAGACAACAATTGATCTATGTGTACAGTGTTGTGCATTTTTTATGTAATGTGTATAGTGATGAGTGTCTTAAATAATGTGTTATGATAATGTACAGCATTTAAAGGGAACCTGTCACCCTCCCCCCAGGCGTTTGAAACTAAAAGAGCCACCTTGTGCAGCAGTAATGCTGCATTCTGACAAGGTGGCTCTTTTAGTTCTGGGTGCTGTAACTGCAGAAATAATCCGTTTTGTAATTTGTCAGAAAATACCTTTCTTCAGTCCTGGAGGCTGGCCTTTCCCTCCCTGCTGCAGACCCCACACAGCCATCACTCAAGTCTTCTTAGCGCCGGGCGCCGCCTCCTCAGCGCTGTTTTGAAATGAGCCGGCGCCTGCGCTCTTTTCTCCTGCCTTGGGCAGACGCAGTGAGCGCTGCCCATCTGTCCTCATATGCAGTCTAGCTGACTACGCCTGTGCGGCCGCCCTGCCTGTGAATCTCATCCCCACAATGTGAATAAATCAGAAGACACTGCAGGGCTGGGATTCACAGGCAGGGCGGCCGCACAGGTGCAGTCAGCTAGACTGCATATGAGGACGGGCAGCGCTCAATGCGCCTGCGCAAGGCAGGAGAAAAGAGCACAGGCGCCGGCTCATTTCAAAACAGCGCTGAGGAGGCGTTGCCCGGCGCCAAGAAGACTTGAGTGATGGCTGTGTGGCGTCTGCAGCAGGGGGGGAAAGGCCTGCCTCCAGGACTGAAGAAAGGTATTTTCTGACAAATTACAAAACGGATTATTTCTGCAGTTACAGCACCCAGAACTAAAAGAGCCACCTTGTCAGAATGCAGCATTACTGCTGCACAAGGTGGCTCTTTTAGTTTCAAACGCCTGGAGGGGTGACAGGTTCCCTTTAAGCAATGTAAAGTGTCAATGTGTAATGTGAGTAATGCATAGCACAGGGTAAGCATAGGATTAGCTCTGGGATCACATAAGTACGGTTAATATAGTTAATTGGTTTAGCAATAGCATAGTACATAAGATAGGGACAATATGTTTAGTCTATTGAATAACACATGTCAATGATATGTGACAAAACACTCCGGGATCGCCTTTGCTGGGGTCAAAGGTCACGTGGTTTGTGCATTGAACTCTGAGGCGACAGCAGGTTTCCAAGTTGACTGACCTCAGGTCAGGTTTATTAAAGTGAAAGCAAATACAGAAAACAAAACATAAAAATAAATCCTAGCCTGTCCGGCGCTAACTAAACAAATACGTCGCTATCTAACAACTGGGGGGGCTTCTCCCTCCCAGCTAACATTACATAGATCATGAGCACAGCTCTCACTCACGTTTGTCTCACACAGACAGGCATTCTGTGTGCCCCAGGCTGACACCTGAAACCTCCAGCTGGTCAGCCTTTATTCCTGCACTTATTAACCCCTCGGTATCCTGAAGATACTGAGCGGCCTAATTCACATAGGACAAATACCTGGGCGAGATATACCTGCCCCCAACTACCAGGCCGACATGACTCTTACAGATAGAACTAGCGAAGTGTGTGGGAACTAGTATTAATAAATGGTGGGCACTTCCTAATAGTAAGGGCGATAGAGAAGTGTAGTGACATGGTCAAGTTCAGCTGCAGTGGGCTGCTAGGGTCAGCATGGACCAGTCGTTCCAAGCAGTGAACATCCCTACTGGATTCCCGAAAGGACACCCTTGTCGCGCCTCGAGTGAAAGATCTGGCAAAGGGGCTACCAGACACTTTGTGTCCTCTGGCATACAGTGTAAGATGGACAGGGACCAGTGTAGATGGAAGGTGGCCGGTTCCAGGTGCAGTGCTGACTTGGACAGGAAATCCCTGAGGCTGACGAAGTCAGTGGGCCTAGGGGTAGTCCAGGACAAACAAGTGGTAGGACTGAAGAGGTGTTGAACTAAGGAAGGAAGAAATATGAAATGCTGTGCCCTATCCCACATGTCACCATCTGATGAACTTGAAATGACCAGTAAAAGTTTGCCTAATTTAAAGAACCTGGTGTCCCCTGAATTGTGTGGCTCTGAAGGATGGTTGCAGCGGAGGCTTGCGGACTGCGAGTGAGTGTGATGCACCCCAAAGCTGACAGCACACTAGGACTGGGACATTGTTTTCCTGTAAAGTAACAGAGTCTACCCCGGCAGCTCAGTCATGACTATCACTCTCGCGCACATATGATGTTAGCTTATATGTAATATGATTTAACAGAGTATTTGGAAAGGTGGAAATGGACATATAAAATAAAGGTTTCATGGCCCCAAAATCGTTATGCTTGAGATATAATGGGTAAAAGTGTGGATATTATATATCTGTTTCTAGAATCCTCATGAAGGCCCTGAATGGAATTTGTGAGTCACAACCTAGGATTTGAGTCACTGGTTCACAGACTTTACATGTCAAGGCAGTTCTAGTTTCGTTGAAGGGAAATACCACAGCATACTGAAGTAATGAGTGTAAGAGGAATTACAGCTAATTAACAAGTATAAATAAATGTTCAACAGGGCGTTATATGTGCAGAACCTTCTATAACTGACACGTATATGTTGTACAGAATTTATATTATGTAAATCGAACTTGAAAGACATTACATAGCTTTAATATAGTACAATATGTAACAGTCATATCATATCACTGCAAGATTTGGTCTGATTAGGCTCTGCCTACAGCACCTTTGAAGTTTGCCACTGAATGTATGCCCCAAGTGTATGTAACTGTATGTCTGTAAAGTTGCATAGGCGTAGAGCATTAAACAGAACCTGTCAGCAGATTGTGCACAGTAACCTACAGACAGTGTCAGGTCGGCACCGTTATGCTGAATAAAATGATACCTTGGTTGATGAAATCCATCTTGTGGTTGTTTCTTAATCTTTATTTTCAGTTTTGTGTTAGGCCGGTTTCACACGTCAGTGGCTCCGGTACGTGAGGTGACAGTTTCCTCACGTACCGGAGCCACTGACACACGTAGACACATTGAAATCAATGCATCTGTGCAGATGTCATTGATTTTTTGCGGACCGTGTCTCCGTGTGCCAAACACGGAGACATGTCAGTGTTCGTGGGAGCGCACGTATTACACGGACCCATTAAAGTCAATGGGTCCGTGTAAAACACTTACCGCACACGGACGTTGTCCACCCTTATAGGAGGTGGAGCCGCATATTCATTACTGTAAATGAGCGGCCCCACATGACCGCATACAGGAGAAGATGCGGCCAGACCAGGAAGCAGCGACAGCCAACGAGGGAGGCGGGTGAGTATTTTCAGAACAGCAGGGGGGGCTCACAGGGGGTGGGAGGGCGGGGGACACATAGATCTTTATTTTAAACACTATTATTCATATTTTCTCTGCAGCAAACGCTGCTGCAGGGAACATATGAATCGCGGATTCAGCACGATGCAGGGGACAGCGCTAAACTTTAGCGCTGTCTCCTGCACGGTGTGTGTGGTACCCAGTGGGCACACGGGTGGCACCTGTGTGCCGCACGTGTGCCACACTGATGTGCCACGTGAGCACACGGACACGGATAACTCCAGTACCGATTTTATACGGTACTGGAATTATCTGGACGTGTGAGACTGGCCTTAATGAGATTCTCGTGCCCTAAGGCGAGGTTGGTGTATGTGGCGCTCTGATTTCTGATTATACTGTTATATACTGATGTATATTCATAATGCAGCCTGCTGACAGGTCACTGATCCCTCACTGACCTGCCCCCTAGTTTGCATAATGAATATCTGTATGTACTTAAAAAAAAAAACCTTCTGCACCAAATCTCATGTTTTGTGTGCCAATAATATATTTTTTTCTAGGTTATTCAGATAGAGGGAAAAAAACAATTTGAAAATGGCACCTGCCACGCCTGCGCAGTAGCTGCTATCAGTGTCTGCTGCCGTGTTCCGATAGCTGCTACTGCGCATGCGCCGGCGGCACCATCTTAATAGAGAAGAAGAAACAAATTCCTCCTCCAAGATAGCGCCGCATGCGCCTGCGCAGTAGCAGCTGTGAGATAGCTGTGCACATGATCAGTATTTTTCCTTTCAGGATTTGCTGTACGTTTAAATCTGCAGTATGTCAATTCTTTGTCCGTTTTTGCCTGCGTTTTTGACACATTGCATGCACAGGAAAAAATGCAAGCAAAAACGCACTAAAACGCAGTGGAATTTTCCGCAGCATTTTTACTGCCAAGAGATGGAGAAACCTTGCAGAAATTTCTGCAAGAAATTACTCAATGCGCGCACATCGCCTAAAATTTGTTTGGTGATTTGAAATATTTAAGTGTGGCAAACATGCAAAAGAATAGGAAATCAGGAAAGGGCAAACACTTTTTCATACAACTGTATTTTCCCTTTGTCCTTCATATATTTAGAGAAGGTTAGATAGCTATTTAATCTTTATGGTTGTTGACTTAATTGTGTAGGGGTCTACAAGCAGATAACTCCTAGGTCTCATACCAAACCCCCAAATGGATAAGCAACTGGAGCACCCGCTAGGACAGTGGGGTACTCGGGCCGGGTCTGGTGGTTATTAAAGGGGTAGCCACGGTGGCAGTGACCCAGTCCGTGGCAGTGACCCAGTCCGTGGCCCTGGGCGTCCAAGTTAAAGGGAAGGTATTTAAAGGGGTTATGGTGAGTAAAGAATAAAGCTGTTCGTGACGCCACCTGTGGTATTTGGTCAGTGATGACTGATGCTGCTTAAAGGGGTCCACTGGGGATGATGGTGCTGCAGCAATGATGGCGTGGCTTCCCACAGGTGAAGCTTAGTCCCCTGGGCTCCCAGTGTAGTGGGTAAAGATGACAGATGGCAAAGTGCAGAAAAGAATGAGAGGACACAAGGTTGCAGTCTCTTTACCTTTTACTGGTATGATGCAGCCACAGTCCAGGGTACGGATCACAGGTGATGGTGAGGTCCGGCCAGCTTAGAAGCGATTTGGAATCCCCTAGCCAGGTGGGGTTGGAAGCCTTCCTTACTGCGCTGTGTTGTAGTCTCTTGCTGCCTAAGGCTTCACACAAGGTCCTCACTTTTTCTGTCCCTTTAAGTAGGACACTACCCGCATGGCAGGCAACTCAAGCCTTTTTACAGGTGTCTCTGGTTGTGACTCCAGGCTCTATATGCTGCTGTGCCTTTGGGTGTTAATGGTGGACAGGCACAGGGGCGGACCTACCGCCGGTTCAACCGGTGCAGCCGCACCGGGGCCCGGAGGTGGAGGGGGGCCCTTGCAGGCAGGGCCGGCGTTAGGGGCAGGCAGACCAGGCAGCTGCCTGGGGCCCCCACTCCCCCAGGGGCCCCCAGCTAGCGGCAAGTCACGCAGCCGCTATGGGGCCCCTGTGAGGCAGGGGGGCCCGCCTGCCGCCAGCGCCGACTCCCCCGCCGCATTGAACTATACCGGCGTCTGCCGGTACAGTTCAATGCAATGATGGAGGAGAGAGCGTCACCTGACGACGCCCCCTCTCCCATCATTCCCCGCTCTGCCTCTGACACAGCGGGTGCGCGCGCACTCACTGTGTCCCAGGCAGAGCAGCGGCAGCCACTGACACAGGAGCAGGGAGCAGCGCGGGCACGTGTGGAGAGGTGAGGAGCTTGTGTTTTTTTTTTTTTTTTACTGGACTGTGGGGCCATTCTCATGAGAGGAGAGGAGAGGTGGGGAGGGGAGGGAAGGGGGGGGATGAGCATGCTGTATACTATTGTGGGCTCTGCTGTATAGTACTGTGGGCAGTGCTGTATACTACTGAGCCCTGTGCTGTTACTGTGGGCTCTGCTTTATACTACTGTGGGCTCTGCTGTATACTACTGTGGGCAGTGCTGTATACTACTGAGCCCTCTGCTGTTACTGTGGGCTCTGCTGTATACTACTGTGGGCTCTGCTGTATACTACTGTGGGCAGTACTGTATACTACTGAGCCCTGTGCTGTTACTGTGGGCTCTGCTGTATACTACTGTGGGCTCTGCTGTATACTACTGTGGGCTCTGCTGTATACTACTGTGGGCTCTGCTGTATACTACTGAGCCCTGTGCTGTTACTGTGGGCTGTGCTGTATACTACTGTGGGCAGTGCTGTATACTACTGAGCCCTGTGCTGTTACTGTGGGCTCTGCTGTATACTACTGTGGGCTCTGCTGTATACTACTGTGGGCTCTGCTGTATACTACTGTGGGCTCTGCTGTATACTACTGTTTAGGCAGCGCTGTATACTACTGAGCCCTGTGCTGTTACTGTGGTCTCTGCTGTATACTACTGTGGTCTCTGCTGTATACTACTGTGGGCTCTGCTGTATACTACTGTGGGCTCTGCTGTATACTACTGTGGGCTCTGCTGTATACTACTGTGGGCTCTGCTGTATACTACTGTGGGCTCTGTTGTATACTACTGTGGGCTCTGCTGTACACTACTGTGGCCTGTGCTGTACACTACTGTGGCCTGTGCTGTACACTACTGTGGGCTCTGCTGTACACTACTGTGGGCTCTGCTGTACACTACTGTGGCCTGTGCTGTACACTACTGTGGGCTCTGCTGTACACTACTGTGGGCTCTGCTGTACACTACTGTGGGCTCTGCTGTACACTACTGTGGGCTCTGCTGTATACCACTGTGGTCAGTGCTGTATACTATATGGAGGACTATGGGGTGTATTATACTAAACAAGCAAAATGCTGCATATTCATTGGGTGATTGGATTGTTTATGCTGGAATAAAAATCCTTGTTCTCAGCAGCACATCGCCTGGTGTAAACTGTAGATATGCTGCTGATAACATGATGCTGTATGGTGATCTGTAGTGATCTATTAGTGATCGTTCTGTCCCCTTCATTCTTTCTCAGATGGTGGAAAGAGGCAGGGAAACAAGCGTCGATGACTTCAGTATTGTCGATCGCACTCGTTTAGCGGCCTGAGATCAGCGCAGGTAAATACAACCGAAATGCTTCTGTATGATGTGCAATATGCTAGCATTTGGGGCCCCATTTTAAACTTTTAAACACTATGGAGCATCATGTGCGGCCATTATACAGTATGGAGCATCATGTGCGGCCATTATACAGTACGGAGCATCATGTGCAGTCATTATACAGTATGGAGCATCATGTGTGGCCATTATACAGTATGAAGCATCATGTGCGGTCATTATACAGTATGGAGCATCATGTGCGGTCAATATACAGTATGGAGCATCATGTGCAGTCATTATACAGTATGGAGCATCATGTGCGGTCAATATACAGTATGAAGCATCATGTGCGGTCAATATACAGTATGAAGCATCATGTGCGGTCATTATACAGTATGGAGCATCATGTGCGGTCAATATACAGTATGGAGCATCATGTGCGGGCATTATACAGTATGGAGCACTGTGGCCATGTTTTTTTGTTTATAATTATTCTTTATAAAACAGTGTGATCAGCAGTGCTAAATGGATGTGGTTGGGACGTGGATATGGGTGTGACTAGTTATGAATGGGTGTGGCCAGAGGCATGGCCTAAAATTGCGCGCCGCACACTTTTTCCCTCTTTCCCATCTTCAAAACTTGGGAGGTGTGATGCTGGGCAGGGAGGGGGGCCCAGACACATTTCTTGCACAGGGGCCCAAAGCTGTCAGTGTCCGCCACTGGACAGGCAACTTGAAATCTCCTGCCCGCCGATTTTTGCTGTGGGGCATACAGGAAGGCAGTACCACTGTGACAACCGGACTCCTGGTGTGTCACACAAACATGTGTACAATCCAGACAAAATTTCAAAAAAAGTTAGTTATTTTTTTGGACTAAATTTGACATTACCCTGAATGATTGTGGGGTGATCTATTACTCACCTGATTGTGGAATTCCACTTTAAAGGTAACCTGCCATGTCATTCTTGCTCTCTGAACCACAAGCAGCCGAATTACACAGCAAAAAGTTCCCTAATTGCAGATATCTAAACTTTGAAAAGCTGAAGCGTTTCAGAGAGAGAAAGTATAGTTTTTAA
Source organism: Ranitomeya variabilis (assembly GCF_051348905.1). NCBI lineage: Eukaryota > Metazoa > Chordata > Amphibia > Anura > Dendrobatidae > Ranitomeya > Ranitomeya variabilis. The sequence goes on from NC_135234.1 coordinate 659,382,241, forward strand.
AGGAATGTGGTGAGTAGTCACTGGGGTAGGTCCTTTCTGGCTTCTGTCTGCTCATCTCTGCTGAATTCAAGGGTCTCTCCCTATTCACACATATTAGTCCAGATGAGCTGAACCTGGCAGAGTCCTGTCCAGGTGAGTGGTCTCCTTGTTCCCAACTCATGTTTAATCATTTTTTTGTGAAATGCCTCAATAGAATATAGCTATCTGTCCCCGATGTAGGTTGCTCGTGGTCCAGGCTGCATAAGCCACTTAACATGTTCCCTTTAAATATCTCTTAATATTGCAGCATTAGTAAATTGGTGGAAAGCATCTACAGTATAGCAATCAACTTGTTGGCTTTGTACTAGCTTACATAGACACTTTGCCAGATCATGATCTAATATTTGCGTATCATACAGACAAGTGGGAAGTATAGCGTTCTGGTGGTCACGAGACATGTCGGCCATGTAGATATGAATCAATGCAAACAATTTATTTAATTAGGTCATAGGTAAACTACACAATGGAGAAGGCAGACATAGATCATGTCACCCCCACACTTCTCCTTTCAACCTAACATCTGGGAAGGTGTAATGACATAATTGGCTTCTAAGACACCTCATGATGGCTTTCACAACAACATTCAAACTGCAGTCAGACTTCTTACATGAGCTGTACAGTGAAAACAAGCTATTTTCTATCTACAGGATAGGTGATAACTTGCTGATCACTGGACGTCTGGCCTATATCACAGCAAATTGGGGAAAATGAATCTCCTTTGGAGGACTTTTATCCTTTTTGTAACGTGGCACATCAGTTTGGATGCCTGACAGCTGCCCCAGTCATTTTATGCAGGGCTGCCTGAAAAAGCAGAGTGCAGTGCCTAGTTGCCCCATAAGGAGTGACTGCAGTGCAGGTCGCACATTAGTACTGCTGCCCCATTCTATTGAGCATGAGTTCTCTATTCTGTAGATTGATGCAGGGTCCCAGAAGTCAGACCATTACCAATCATTAAATCTGTGAGGACCACCAGTTACTATGATAGTCCCCTACCACTTATAGTTGTTGGACTCCCCTTGAACTTTAATACGGCTTGAAATGAATGGTACATGAAGAACACTACATGAGATTTATACGAAGTATGAACATTTTCAGGGTTTGCGAACAAGCTAACCTTGCTCTTTTTTGACACTCTTGTTTCATATTCTGACTTCTATGTTGTGTACTTTAAAGTTCTGCATAGTATTTTATGTGTGATATACAGCTCTGGCAGAAATTAAGAGACCACCACATCAAATCCCTGTCATGGGCAGCCCAATCTCCAGACCTGAAACCCATTGAAAACCTCTGGAATGTAATCAAGAGGAGAGGGTGATGGATAGTCACAAGCCATCAATAATGAAGAACTTCTTACATTTTTGCGCCAGAAGCAGTGTGAAAGACTGGTGGAAAGCATGCCAAGACGCATGAAAGCTGTGGTTAAAAATCCTGATTATTCCACAAAATATTGATTTCTGAACTCTTTCTGAGTTAAAACATTAGTATTGTTGTTTATAAATGATTATGAACTTGTTTTCTTTGCATTAGTTGAGGTCTGAAAACCCTGTTTTGTTTTGTTTTTTCATTTTGACCATTTTTCTTTGTCAGAAAAAAAATGCAAAAATTATTGCTTGGAAATTCGGAGACATGTTGTCAGAAGTTTATAGACTTAAAGAACAATTTACATTTTACTCAAAAATATAAAGAGAAAATCAGACAAACTGAACATTTTGCAGTGGTCTCTTCATTTTTGCCAGAGCTTTAGGTATATCTCATTGTTATCGCACAATAGGCTTTTGATAGCAATTATTACATAGGATTTCCCAAAAGAGTTCCTTAACAAAACAGGAATTCTTCAAGTGGGTGTCAGGGCTGAGTTTCGGTACTTGATCCGGTGACCTTTTGCTGTGTGAGCTGTTTCCCTCGCTGTTGAGCCATAGCCCAATTCGTGTATGTCAAAATGTTGATGGTTCTTTTGTACTTGCTTTTGGGATGAGCTTTATATGATCACCTTTCACTGAATTTTTCTGCTGGCTATACTTCTATGTAGATGGTGTTAAGAGTTCCAGCTCCTCAACTAGGCATTACCTTGCTTGATTAACCCAAGTTGCTTTTCCTGTGGTGTGTGAGTCTTCCTTACTAGCACCCCTCCCTTTCTTTTACTTTTGAGGGTTTGGGAGGTTTTCACTTAGCCCATTTATTTTTTGTCTATTTGTTTTGTGCATTTTTCCTTGTCTAGCCTGTGTGACTGTGTTTAGTTTCTTACTCAGGGTTTTAAAGTCTCCCTGCCTGCTCTCCTTCCCCTTTGCAAGATTTTAGTTGTGACCTTCCCTCTGATTACTCAGGAGGTATAAGAAACCTCTCGATGGCCTTTTTGGGAGCCAGGTCCAAGGAGATGTTTTTTTTAGTTGCGTAGTTAGGGACTTTCCTAGTTTCTACAGGAACCAGATGTGTGCAGGTACGGCTTCTCTCTTTATAAGTCCTTTCCTATTACCATTACACCATGTGAGTGTGTGAACATGTTCAAAACATTATAGCCAGCCCATTAAGTCTGCTGGGGAATCCACATGGATTCGGTTTATACCTTGGCCGCACAAGTACAGGCCTAGTCCCTGGAGATGACGGATATCACGAGCCAACAGCAGCATGCACAAGGGACTCAGGTCATCATTGGCGCAGTGGAACATAAGGTAAAGTTGCTGGATTATTTTACCGGCAACAGAAGTTTTTGCATCATCTAAATTATACTTCTGTCTATGTGTGGTATCCTCTGGGTTCGAGAGTCAGTTTATTTAGTAGAGATCCTAAGGCTTGCGTATTTCCTTTGCCTGAGGATTTACCCTTCTTGTCCTCTGTTGGCAGAATCTAAGATCCGTAAGTTAGTTCAGAGAGGTCATAGAGCAGTGGAGACCACCTAGAACAACCCCACTCTTTGGAGTCAGTTTTGCCAGGGACTTTCTAATCAGATTAAGGACATGGTGTCTTACAATCTTTCACCAGTCTTTGGAGGAAGCTATGACATTCGTTATTTGTTCAGATAGATGTCAGAGAGATAAAAACACTTTTAAAGGTGTTTCATCTCCTCCATTAGTTGAAACTGGTTAAACATGCAAATTTATGCTAGCAGGGATCCAAGAGAGGATACAGAACTCGAAGTATCAGCTTGTTTTTGTTTATATTGTGGTAATTCTGGTCATGTCATGATTCTATTTTTCAAATATAATAATAAACTTGTAAAAGAAATAAAAAATGGAAAACACCTGAAGTGAAGCAAACCAAAAAAAGGAAAGCAAGGACAAAAGAACCATCAGTATTTGGACATACTGTACGAGTCTGGCTGAGAGGGAAACAGACCAATAGGAAAAGGTCACACTCAGAAACCCCCCAGCACCTGACTTCGCAGATGGAACATTTACAACGCGATTGGCATGAAGATTCTCTGAATTAATTCTAGAATAATCTTCAGGGTCTTAACACTTCCACTTAACCAGATACTGCAAAAGGTGCCTGACCTGCCAAGAACTCGCTCTGCCTCATAATCTCTATCACCTTCCAAATCCACCCCAGTTGAGTCTTGAGGACCAGGAGTCCCCTCTAATCTTTTTAAAATAGAAGAATTAAAAGAGTTATTGATCTTCCAAGCCATAGGAAGTTTCAGTTTAAACGTCATAGGATTCAAAATGAATCCCCTGCCAGAGCAATGCTGGGACTTAATTTGCTCCATAGCTATGCCAGAAAGGACATGGGTTCCGGAGCGCTTGTCAAATCCTCCAGATCAGCCTACACCTATTTTCAATACACTGCATCGCTCCGGCAGAGACTTCATTTGTGCCATCGCTCTGACTTTAAACTCCAGGAGGGGCATGCTCCATACACCCAGTGACCGTGTGAATAAGAGCCAGGGGGGTGTAAAAATGTTATATGTCACTTTAAATCCGGCACCTTAGAACAGTCTTAACATGTCTGTTTTATCTATACATGGTAATAAAGAATTCTGCATAAAGTTTAAATCAGGACATACCCCAATGCACCAGGAAAAGCTATCAAAATCTGAGAATGTACTTTTGCATCTGAGATGATTGTGAGGTATGAGTATACCTGAATCTAAAATACATGCACTTATGCACAGGTAACCGGTTGTTACAGTGATGTTGCCTTCCTTTTGGGAAGGGTGATATCATGCTTGGAGGCAAGGAGTATTCCCTTTACCAGGTAACGCACCTAAATACAACACATTCTGAATCCAGGCCCGAAGGGGGAGCTCAGAACCTGGATTCAGGGGAGCTTCCCCAGCTTTAAGTGTTCTGGTCTGGAGGAGGAGTTGGATCAGTCTGGAGCAGACAGTGGAGGTGAGAGGAGTGAGAGCAGACAGCGGAGCCGTGCAGCCAGGACTGAGCTGCAGCTCCAGGAAAGGAAGTGAACCCGAGGGGTTGAATGTAGTGAAGCATCTGGGGAAAGGAACACAGGAGAAGGAAAGAGCTTGGAGGGGAACTGTGATCGGGCACCCTCAGAGCCGAAGCGCAGGAACTGGGCATCGGGAGCCTGAGGCTGTGTTGTACTCCTGGTCGCACGGCAGAACCGGAGGGCATAGGACTTTATGTTATTTGCCCGCACCCACACCTGAAGGTGCAGCACTACACTAGGAGACTGGGTCGTGATAGAGACCGTATAAAAAGGCTCACACTGCCTATCATACAGGTAACTGTCCCAGGACAGGAGAGAGAGGACTTTGCCAGCAAGCTACAGGCAGCAGGGACCTCGCATACTAGTGTGCATAGGAGGGCTTACGGACCTCACCTGGGAGAGGGATCTACCTTTGCCTCCAGACTGGCTGGATCATATCATCACTTGATCCTGGTACCCTGGACTGTGGACTGCTACCATCAGTAAACCAGGTAAAGACGTTACAACTCTGTGTCCTCCATTTAATTGCCATCATACACCATCTCTGCCCAGCACACCGGGAGCCCTGGGGACCCAGCTTCATCTGTTGGAAGCGTCACCATCTATGCTGCAGTAACATCACCCCAGAGGACCCCTTTAAGCAGCGTTGGTCCCCTCTGACCGAGAACCACAACATGAACACAAACTTTATCACAATTTCCCTTTAAAGACCTTTCCCCTTTTAATTGAGTGCCCAGGGCCACGGACCGGGTCGCAGCCACCGTGACATCCCCTTTAAGTGCGACCAGACCCGATACCGAGTATCCCCATTGCCCTGGTGGGCGACTCACTTACACACCTTGGCTGTCATCAATGAGATTATTAATGGTTGTCTGAGAAATGCTCTGCCACATTGAATGCACTTGGTCAAATCAACAAGATCCACTGCTGGCAGTTGCTGACTAGCATGCCTCCTGATGTTGTCATATTGAAAAACAGCTTCTTGGACACTTTGGAGAAATGGCCATACCACTGTTAGTGTACCTGGAATGAAGACTAGAGTGTTCAAGCTACATTATGCCTATCCACACCATAATTATGGCAGTAGGACAGTGTGAAATTCTTCCATCCTATCATGAGCTGCCTGTGTGGCCTAAACGGGCTGCCATGGCCTGCAGCGTCTCCAGACTTGTCTCCCATCAAGCACATCTAGGATGTTATTGGTAGGCAATTACAAAGGGAGCTGTCAGCAGCAGATCTTATTAACCCTATATCTGCAGGTTAATAATGCTTGGGGAAATTACAGGTTACGCTTAAGTAGTTAGAAGTACACAGTGAGCTTCTGATCTCTCTCAAGTGGTTGTGTCATGAGTTAGTCACATCTTCCTGGGAGATCTTAGGTTAGAAGATCACTACGTATTGTGAATCACAGATCTTCCATTTAGCCTGTGTGTTTGTGTTTCATATTAAATGGATGGGGTCCGTGAGGGCTGGAGTTTGGGAAATACTGGTATAGGGGCTCTTCACAGTGAGCTCCTTTCTTGTTACCTTCTGGAAGCCTCCCTACTCCAATTGTGTTGGGTCTTCCCAGGTTGACTAAGCATAAGCCGGTCATAGACTAGCAGGCCAGAGAGATAATTAAGTGGAGTGAATTTTGCAAGAATAATTGCCTAGGTACTATTATCGCTAATGTTTCTACTAAAAACATTCCTTCTTTTCTGACTGATTTTGAAGGGGTGGTCTTTGAGAAGGAGTGTCAAGAACTACCACCCCATCGTGTGCATGATTGTCATGTGAACTTGTTTCCAGTTGCAATGTTGCTGAAGACCAGATTATACAATCTGTCAGGTCCTGAGAGACAGGTCATTAACCCCTTTACCCCCAAGGGTGGTTTGCACGTTAATGACCGGGCCAATTTTTACAATTCTGACCACTGTCCCTTTATGAGGTTATAACTCTGGAACGCTTGAACTGATCCCAGTGATTCTGACACTGTTTTCTCGTGACACATTGTACTTCATGATAGTGGTAAAATTTCTTTGATATTACCTGTGTTTATTTGTGAAAATAATAGAAATTTGGCAGAAATTTTGAAAATTTCGCAATTTTCCATCTTTGAATTTTTATGCAATTAAATCACAGAGATATGTCACACAAAATACTTAATAAGTAACATTTCCCACATGTCTACTTTACATCAGCACAATTTTGCAACCAACATTTTTTTTGTTAGGGAGTTATAAGGGTTAAAAGTTGACCAGCAATTTCTCATTTTTACAACACCATTTTTTTTTAGGGACCACATCTCATTTGAAGTCATTTTGAGAGGTCTATATGATAGAAAATAACCAAGTGTGACACCATTCTAAAAACTGCACCCCTCAAGGTGCTCAAAACCACATTCAAGAAGTTTATTAACCCTTCAGGTGTTTCACAGGAATTTTTGGAATGTTTAAATAAAAATGATCATTAAACTTTTTTTCACAAAAAATTTATTCAGCTCCACTTTGTTTTATTTTACCAAGGGTAACAGGAGAAAATGAACCCCAAAAGTTGTTATACAATTTGTCCTGAGTACGCCGATACCCCATATGTGGGGGTAAACCACTGTTTGGGCGCATGGTAGGGTGCATGGAATTGAGATGGGACACCATTGTTATGACTCCGCCTGCTCCGCCGCATATGCCTCATACTCACCTTGCTGCGGCATCCCGGCGCATCTCTGCTCGGTCTTCTCTCCCTGCGCGCTCTGCTCCCGCTCCTCCTCGGGTGCGCGCGCGCTCCGGATTCCTCGGCGCGCGCGCACACGTCTCTCATTGAGACCGGGCTGTGTCTTCTGCGCCGCCCTCTGCACCCTGACCCGGAAGGTATGCCTGTGCTCTCCATATCAGGCCGCCTCTTCCTATCGGCGGTGCCTGATTGTCATTTGCCTCTGACTAGTGATTCTGGCTCCTCGGTGTTTCCTTCCTGTCTGGTTGCTCACCGCTCACTACCGTGTCTAACCTGGGTTTTCTCCTTATCTTCTCGCAGTGTCCTGTGTTCCTGAGTTTCCTGCCTGTATCCCTCCTGTGTTTTCCTTCCAGTCTGCGTTCCTGTTTCCCTGCCTACCAACTGGCTTGCTCTCCAGCGTTCTCCTATCCGTGTTCCAGTCTCCAGCCTGTCTTCCGTGTTCCCTCCTCCGGTCTTTGCTCTCGCGGTTAGTCCTCTTGTTCGTCTTCTCCTCTTATCCATACCTCCCTGCTTCCGTCTGCCCATCAGTCCCTTCTACCAGCTGCCGTGACGATAGTCTCCCTCGGGCCTGCCCCTAACGCTCCCTGTATAGGGGGTGGTACACTTGGTCAGCTCGCCCGTGGGGGGTTCGTTGTCACGGTCCAGTGGGTCCACCCCTTAGATTCCACGTCTAGTCCTCACAACCATGTTGCGTTTGGAGAGCCCCTGATGTGCCTAAACATTGAAACCCCACACAAATGACACCATTTTGGAAAGTAGACCCCCTAAGGAACTCATCTAGATGTGTAATGAGCACTTTGACCCATTAAGTGATTCACAGAAGTTTATAATGCAGAGCCGTAAAAATAAAAAATTATATTTTTTCACAAAAATGATCTTTTCGCCCCCAATTTTTTATTTTCCCAAGGGTAAGAGAAGAAATTGAACCCCAAAAGTTGTTGTCCAATTTGTCCTGAGTACGCTGATACCTCATATGTGGGGGTAAACCACTGTTTGGGCGCATGGGAGAGCTCGGAAGGGAAGGAGCGCCTTTTGACTTTTCAATGCAAAATTGACAGGAATTGAGATGGGACACCATGTTGCGTTTGGAGAGCCACTGATGTGCCTAAAGATTGAAACCCCCCACAAGTGACACCATTTTGGAAAGTAGACCCCCTAAGGAACTCCTCTAGATGTGTTGTGAAAGCTTTGAACCCCCAAGTGTTTCACTACAGTTCATAACGCAGAGCCGTGAAAATAAAAATTATTTTTTTTTCCACAAAAATTATTTTTTAGCAGCCAGTTTTGTTTTTTTCCAAGGGTAACAGTTGAAATTAGACCCCAAAAGTTGTTGTCCAATTTGTCCTGAGTACGCTGATACCCCATATGTGGGGGGAACCACCGTTTGAACGCATGGCAGAGCTCGGAAGGGAAGGAGCGTCATTTGGAATGCAGACTTAGATGGATTGGTCTGCAGGCGTCACATTGCGTTTGCTGAGCCCCTAATGTACCTAAACAGTAGAAACCCCCCCACAAGTGACCCCATATTGGAAACTAGACCCCCCAAGGAACTAATCTAGATGTGTTGTGAGAACTTTGAACCCCCAAGTGTTTCACTACGGTTTATAACGCAAAGCCGTGAAAATAAAAAAAGGAAGGCTGCCGGAAAGAAGCAGGGTGCGTCCGAGGGTGAGTATATACCTAATAGGAATATACTCACCCTGGGCTTCTTTCCGGCAGCCTTCCTTCTTAAGAATCAGCGCGTGAAGGACCTTTCGATGACGTCACGGCGCTGTGATTGGTCGCGGCGGCCCACGTGACCGCTCAGCAACCAATCACAAGCCGTGACGTAATTCTCATGGCCTAAATTCCTAGAATGAGGAATTTAGGACCTGAGAATTACGTCACGGCTTGTTGTGATTGGTCGCTCAGCGGTCACGTGGGCCGCCGCGACCAATCACAAGCCGTGACGTCATCGAAAGGTCTTTCAAGCGCCAGTCTTAGCAACAGAAGATGCCAATTACTACCAGGGCACGTCAGAGGGTGAGTATATCAATATTTTTTATTTTAATTCTTTATTTTACACTTAAATATGGATCTCAGGGCCTGAAGGAGAGTTTCCTCTCCTTCAGACCCTGGGAACCATAGTATCCCATTGCACTGCATTGGGTTTCGCGTTTCGGCCGACCCCGACCCAGACTTTTTTATAGGATCGGCCGATTTCACTCGACCCGACTTTTGAGAAAGTCGGGTTTCGTGAAACCCGACCCGATCCTATAAAAATAAAGGTCGCTCAACCCTAATTCCCACCCATCTCTTTTGACTGCTCGTAAAGCCCGGCCCTAGAATTCCCTTAATAACTCTCTCAGCACTATATGTGCTGGAGCATACTTTCTGAGCTCACATCACTGAAGATACCAACCTCAATGATACATATCTCGCCTCAAGGACCTGTCCGACGGCCATCATACACACCCCAGAAAGGCATTATGACAATCTTGTCATGCCTTTTGGTTTGACTAATGCTTCTGCCGTGTTCAAACATTTCGTTAATGGCTAGATTTATAGAAATCTGTCTTGACGATATTTTGATCTACTCGCCCGATCTCAAGTCTCATCAGGTACATGTCAGGAAGGTGTTACAGGTTCTACAGGATAATAAACTGTATGAAAAAGAACATGAAGAAGTGTGTAATCACCGTACAATAGGTTCAGTTTTTAGGTTTCCTATTGTCAGCTGCAGGTTTCCGCATGGATCATGATAAGGTCCGAGTGATTCTGGAATGGAACCTCCCAGAAAATCTGAAAGCATTACAACGCTATTTATCCAAAATCTCTTGTCTATTGTCAAACCCCTCACTGACATGACTAGGAAAGGTACGGACTTCACAAGGTGCTCAGACTGCACTCGGCAGGCATTTTCTTCTTTGAAGACTTGTTTTTCCACGGTGACGGTAATCATCCAACCCTATGCTTCTCAACCATACTGAGGTGGGGGTTGAGGTTGTACTGTCTCAACAATCATCCCTTGGTAAGTGGCATACATGCATACATGTGCCTTCAACTCCAAGAAGTTGTCATCGGCCAAAAGAAACTATGATGTAGGCAATAGGGAACTTTTAGTCATTAAAATGTCATTTGAGGAGTGTCGTCATTTTTTGGAGGGGGAAGTTCACCTGGTCACAGCCATACCCTAATCTGATCAGTGATAACAGGAGAACAGTAAGGCTGGTGGCCCAAACCTCATTACCTTTAGAAGTACTTTTGGGAGCAGTGCAGGGCCCCTTTCCCTATTTATGTACAGTCGCAGCATGACAGTTTGTTACAGGGAAGTTTATTATTTATCTTTGTTTCTCAGGAGGTTATTCGGAGACCTGCAGCAGAAAAATACAGAGATCTATTTGCCCACAAAAAATGAATCTGCAAAAAATGTTAGACCTAATAACAAGATGATAATTTGAGGCGGAAAGTAAAATTCTGAATAGTTTTATGACAATAACATATGATAGTGAATAAATGGTATGAATAACTATGAATAACTTTCCTGTGGAAATCTGCAAAGATATTTTGGATGATCTAAATAAGGGTGTAGGCGTGCTCCTAATTACCATAGTTGATGCTTACCTGCCATATATTCTGTGAATGGAATGTTACTAGGTGAATGCAGACTGACAGGTTCGTCTGGATTATTCTCTTTGTAGTTTATCACCTTCTGATAATACAGATGAGAGCGAGTCCTAATGTGGACTTATTTTCTGCATTTTTAGATCTAGGTTACTCTAATACTTATACAGAAATGTACATAATACCACTTTAGTGACAATGTTTCAGATCTGAATACAAAATACTGTTCTCCATTGCAGCTGTGAATTGGGTCACAATTATTTTCCAATGTCCTTGTAATAAGAGACATTACTTTCTGCCTTACTGTATGATTTCAGCCTTTTTCTCATTTGCATTGGACCTTTGTTAGGCACATACTGTTTTCTATAGTTTTCTGATAAAATTACTAACACCTTGATAAAAACCCAAAGGACCCCATATAAACAACTATGGGCCTCATTTGTAGACATAAGGTGACCAGTGGATATTGTTAAAAATTACAGGATCGTCCAACAAACATAAATGTATGAGTAGCTTTAAAATGAATGTCTCACTTTTAATAACATGGTTATTGGGTCTAATATCCGATGTTCATTAATTTCTTATACTGTATATCTTTGTAGCCAGGGTCGGACTGGGGTGTCTGGGGCCCACCAGGGGAATGGACTCTAGGGGCCCACCCTACAGCTATATGCAAATATCTGTCATTATAGCGGAGCATCAGCTGGAAAACACCAGCGGCTGCTGCTACTGTGCGCCCGCATAACTGGGATGTATAATCACGAAAGTTTACATTAATGGGGTTCTTGGTTAAAACAAGTTATCACTGATCCAAGGGCTCCACAGGATAGGTGATCGCTTAGGTCCGACCATTAGAAACTGCACCGATCGGAAGAATGGGGAAGTTTTATCCCTGACAGGGCACTTTTATCCTTATTTTAAAATGCAGCGGCAGGTGTTATGTCTGACCGCAGCTCCATTCATTCTCTTTGGGGCTTCCAGAAAAAAACAAGTGCAGCCACAGAGTGAATGAATGGATCAGTGATCTAGTCGGACATGACACTCCAGTCTAATGGGGATAAAAAGTTCCACATATTGCTGAATGGGTCCAAGCAGTCAGACCCCCCCACCAATCAATACGTTATCACTTATCCTTTTTTCCCACAGGATACCCCCTGTAAGTGCATCTCCGCCGCTGTGTACAAAGCATTAAAACTCTAATGGAAATTAATTAATATTGGAGAGAACAAATGACCGCCATACACAACACAATCCACTATACCAAGACCAATATTAACACATACACGAAGAAATACCACCACACCATGACCAGACCACATAGTAACCAAATAATACTACATACAAGGGACAAATACCGCCACACCATGACCAGATCACATATTACCACCACATAGTGACCGAATATTATGACATATTAGGGCAGCACGGTTCAAAGGTTAGCACTGCAGCCTTGCAGCACTGGGGTCCTGGGTTCAAATCCCACCAAGGACAACATCTGCAATGAGTTTGTATGTTCTCCCTGTGTTTGCGTGGGTTTCCTCCAGGTACTCTGGTTTTCTCCCACATTTACAAAGACATACTGCAAGGGAATCTAGATTGTGAGCCCCATCGGGGACAGTGGCAATAATGTCTGTAAAGTGCTGTGAAATTAATAGCGCTATATAAATGAGTAAAAATAAATAAAAATAAATATTACCAGCATATAGGGACCAAATGATACCACATACAAGGGGAAATACTGCCACGCCGTGACCAGACCACAAATTACCAACACATAGTGCCCGAATACTACAATATTGATTATGAATACAAACCACAATACTAACAACACTGTTATTACCACCAGTGACAATATACACAGTACCTCTGTATATAGTGTCAGTGTACAGGTAATACAGTGATCACAGGTGACATTATACACAGGAGCTCTATATAGTATATAGTGTACAGGTAATACAGTGATCACCAGTGACATTATACACAGGAGCTCTGTATATAGTGTCAGTGTACACGTAATACAGTGATCACCAGTGACATACACAGTACATCTGTATATAGTGTCAGTGTACAGGTAATACAATGATCACCAGTGACATTATACACATGAGCTCTGTATATAGTGTCAGTGTACAGGTAATACAGTGATCACTGGTTACATTATACACAGGAGCTCTGTATATTGTGTCAGTGTTCAGGTAACACAGTGATCACTGGTGACATTATACACAGGAGCTCTGTATATAGTGTCAGTGTACAGGTAATATAGCGATCACCAATGACATTATACATAGGAGTTCTGCATATAGTGTACAGGTAATACAGTGATCACCAATGACATTATACACAGGAGCTCTGTATATAGTGTACAGGTAATACAGGGATCACCGGTGACATTATACACAGGAGTTCTGTATATAGTGTACAGGTAATACAGTGATCACCAGTGACATACACAGAAGCTCTGTATAGTGTCAGTGTACAGGTAATACAGTGATCACCAATGACATACACAGGAGCTCTGTATATAGTGTATAGTGTACAGGTAATACAGTGATCACCAGTGACATTATGCACAGGAGTTCTGTATATAGTGTATAGTGTGCAGGTAATACAGTGATCACCAGTGATATTATACACAGGAGCTCTGTATATAGCGTCAGTGTACAGGTAATACAGTGATCACCAGTGACATTATACACAGAAGCTCGGTATATAGTGTCAGTGTACAGGTAATACAGTGATCACCAGTGACATTATACACAGGAGCACTGTATATGGTGTATAGTGTACAGGTAATACAGGGATCACCAGTGACATTATACACAAGAGCTCTGTATATAGTGTCAGTGTACACATAATACAGTTATCACCAGTGACAATATACAGAGGAGCTCTGTACACAGTATACAGTATATAGTGTAAGTGTACAAGCAACACACTGACTCACCGGTGACATCTGTAGTTGAAGTCTTTTTTCTTCATCCAGTGCAGACCTCCATTACTTCTTCCAGCAAAGACTCGTCTCTGCAGAAAATAACACAGTTAGCTATAGCTGATCGCTTCCAGAGCACATTCCCCACTATTTTCCTCGACTTCTATACTATGTCAGATGAAGAAAAAAGACATAGTGCCACCCTGCACAGTAGAAGGACCCCTTTTGTTCTCCCCATGGAAGACCGTAAGCTCAAAAGTAAATTACAGCAGTAATAATGTCCCCTGATTGACCCCTAAAGTAATTATGTCCCCATTTGCCACCATAAACCAATAATGTATGTTCCTCATCCTGACCTCAATACAGTAATTATGTCACCCCTTTATTTAATAAGGTGCCAGATCCTTGGCCCCTTTATTTAATGTCTCCATCTTGGAACCCAATGATCACCTTAATAAGGGCCCCTTCCAGTAATAAATGTCCTCATCCTGGGCCCCTTTATTTAATGTACCCTCCCTGGGTCCCTATGTCCGTCCCTATGGCCACTACCTTGCCCAGCTACAGAGGGGGGGATTCTTCTCACCTTCTTGCTCTCCCCGGCATCCTCTTGTGGCTTCATATTCGGCGTGGTCGTTACAATGGTTGCCGACTGCAGCTGTGACAGGGCGCTCTGCTCTGTGACAGGCTGCGCACTGACGTCACATTGCAGTAACATTGAAGGTCCGCCAGCCTATCAAAGGCTGCAGGAGTCATTTAACAAAACTGCTATGTGACTTCAACACATGGCCTGTCACAGAGCAGAGCGCCCTGTCACAGCTGCAGCTGGCATTCATCTTGATGTGTGTTGTCGCCAGGGTCGGCTCCAGGTTTTCATAGGCCTCGGGCGAAAGAGTATCAGTGGGACCCTTTAACACATGCCACGATTTCTGATGCACAGATAAAAAAACAGATATAGTACAATATATAGGCACCACTCAGTATGCTATACAGTATTATGGTCAACACATAGTGCTTCATACAGTATTGCGGGCACCCCTATAGTCCTTCATACAGTGTTATGGTCAACGCATAGTGCTCCATACAGTATTACGGGCACCTCATAGTACTCCATACAGTATTATGGTCAACACATAGTGCTCCATACAGTATTACGGGCACCTCATAGTCCGCCATACAGTATTACGGGCGCCTCATAGTGCGCCATACAGTATTATGGTCAACACATAGTGCTCCATACAGTATTACGGGCACCTCATAGTCCTCCATACAGTATTATGGGCAACCACATAGTGCTCCATACTGTATTACGGGAACCTCATAGTCCTCCATACAGTATTATGGGCAACCACATAGTCTGCCATACAGTATTATTGCCCCATATAATGCTGCTCCATACAGTATTATTGGCCCCATATAATGCTCTTCATACAGTATTATGAGCACCTCATAGTCCTCCATACAGTATTATGGCCAACCACATAGTCTTCCATAAAGTATTATGGGCCCCATATAATGCTCCACCATACAGCACATCATGGGCCCCCTGCTCCTACATACAGTATTGTGTACCCCGTGCTCCTCCACACAGTATTATGCCCCCTCAGCTCCTCCACACAGTATTATGGGACCCCACTCCGCCATAAAGTATTATGCATCCCCGCTCCTCCATACAGTATTATGGGACCTCGTTCCCCCACACAGTATTATGGGACCCTGCTCCTCTGTACAATATTATGCATGGGGCAGCACGGTGGTGCAGTGGTTAGCACAGCAGCCTTGCAGCGCTGGAGTCCTGGGTCCTAATCCCACCTTGGACAACATCTGCAAAGAGTTTGTATGTTCTCTCCGTGTTTGCGTGGGTTTCCTCCGGGCACTCCGGTTTCCTCCCACACTCCAAAGACATACTGATAGGGAATTTAGATTGTGAGCCCCATTGGGGACAGCAAATGACAATGATAATGTGTACAAACTGTAAAGCGCTGCGTAATATGTTAGCGCTATATAAAAATAAAGATTATTATTATTACTAGATGGCAGCCCGATTCTAAAGAATCGGGAGTCTAGAATCCATATATACTTTATTTATTCAAATGTAAGAATAATACAATTAATAAATAATAGTAAGAAAGAACAAAAAATGGCTGCACTCACCAGCTCTTGACAATTCTTGACAGTACGGCACATTTCTGATTGGTCGCTCGCGGCAGGCGGCAACCAATCAGAAAAGTGCCGCGCACCACGAAGGCATATATCTTTGTCCACCCTGAGCGGGTGTAGGACGCTGGTGACGTCACTTATCTCCGGACATTATCTCCGGACAAAGCCACGGAAGTTGGCACAAATTGCCGGAAGTAGTATTCTAGGCAATTATATATTAGATTTTAATGTTATCAGTGTTTACCTTTGAACGTTTATATTGTATTGTCCTGTCACCAGCCATGTGTACGATTATCGGCCGAAAGCCTCTCTGGAACCAATAATCACCCCATGTAAAGGTATCTTTATAAGTTAAAGATTCAGAATACTATGACTTTTATCATATCCTGAACAGTCAAGTTTTTTATGAACCTTTAAGGTTTTCTGGTTGAAGTAAAAAAAACTCTGAGTGTTTACAGTTTGAAACCATAAAATGTTGAAAAATTATGTCATTCTTGAGTATATCACTCAATGGTGCTCATAAACGTGTCAAATTTGATCTATAATATACTTTAATATACGTTACTTTAATCTTTAATATACTTAAGAACAGGGCCCCAGACATCACACAGGGGGTCTGAAACACTGCACAGTGGTCCAAAATATCGCTGTGCTCTGCCTGGGGCCCCATATGCTGCCTGGGGCCCCTGTGCTCTGCCTGGGGCCCCTGTGCTCTGCCTGGGGCCCCATGTTCTGCCTGGGGCCCCTGTGCTCTGCCTGGGGCCACTGTGCTCTGCCTGGGGCCCCATATGCTGCCTGGGGCCCCTGTGCTCTGCCTGGGGCCCCATATGCTGCCTGGGGCCCCTGTGCTCTGCCTGGGGCCCCATAGGCTGCCTGGGGCCCCTGTGCTCTACCTGGGACCACTGTGCTCTGCCTGGGGCCCCATATGCTGCCTGGGGCCCCTGTGCTCTGCCT
This sequence comes from Ranitomeya variabilis, assembly GCF_051348905.1. NCBI lineage: Eukaryota > Metazoa > Chordata > Amphibia > Anura > Dendrobatidae > Ranitomeya > Ranitomeya variabilis. The sequence continues at coordinate 659,399,018 of NC_135234.1, forward strand.
GGGGCCCCATGTTCTGCCTGGGGCCACGGTGCTCTGCCTGGGGCCCCATAGGCTGCCTGGGGCCCCTGTGCTCTGCCTGGGACCACTGTGCTCTGCCTGGGGCCCCATATGCTGCCTGGGGCCCCTGTGCTCTGCCTGGGGCCACTGTGCTCTGCCTGGGGCCCCATGTTCTGCCTGGGGCCACTGTGCTCTGCCTGGGGCCCCATAAGCTGCTTGGGGCCCCTGTGCTCTGCCTGGACCACTGTGCTCTGCCTGGGGCCCCATATGCTGCCTGGGGCCCCTGTGCTCTGCCTGGGGCCACTGTGCTCTGCCTGGGGCCCCATATGCTGCCTGGGGCCACTGTGCTCTGCCTGGGGCCCCATATGCTGCCTGGGCCCCCTGTGCTCTGCCTGGGGCCCCATATGCTGCCTGGGGCCCCTGTGCTCTGCCTGGGGCCCCATGTTCTGCCTGGGGCCCCTGTGCTCTGCCTGGGGCCACTGTGCTCTGCCTGGGGCCCCATATGCTGCCTGGGGCCCCTGTGCTCCGCCTGGGGCCCCATATGCTGCCTGGGGCCCCTGTGCTCTGCCTTGGGCCCCTGTGCTCTGCCTGGGGCCCCATATGCTGCCTGGGGCCCCTGTGCTCTGCCTGGGGCCCCTGTGCTCTGCCTGGGGCCCCATGTTCTGCCTGGGGCCCCTGTGCTCTGCCTGGGGCCACTGTGCTCTGCCTGGGGCCCCATATGCTGCCTGGGGCCCCTGTGCTCTGCCTGGGGCCACTGTGCTCTGCCTGGGGCCCCATAGGCTGCCTGGGGCCCCTGTGCTCTGCCTGGGACCACTGTGCTCTGCCTGGGGCCCCATATGCTGCCTGGGGCCCCTGTGCTCTGCCTGGGGCCACTGTGCTCTGCCTGGGGCCCCATATGCTGCCTGGGGCCCCTGTGCTCTGCCTGGGTGTAGGACACTGGTGACGTCACTTATCTCCGGACATTAGCTCCGGACATTAGCTCCGGACATTATCTCCGGACATTAGCTCCGGACATTATCTCCGGACATTAGCTCCGGACAAAGCCACGGAAGTTGGCACAAATTGCAGGAAGTAGTATTCTAGGCAATTATATATTAGATGGGCATTTCCTGAAGGAAATACATGGTGCTTGAACAGCGCTACCAGCTTTACAGCAGCACTTTTCACACACGGGACTGGGGGGCGCGCTTACTTTTGCACCCGGGGCCGGGGGCGCGCTTACTTTTGCACCCGGGGGCCCACTTACTTTTGCACCCGGAGGCGCACTTACTTTTGCACCCGGGGGCGCACTTACTTTTGCACCCGGGGGCGCACTTACTTTTGCACCCGGGGGCGCACTTACTTTTGCACCTGGGGGCGCACTTACTTTTGCATCCGGGGGCGCACTTACTTTTGCACCCGGGGGCGCACTTACTTTTGGGGCCGCACTTACTTTTGGTGGGCGGGGCTCCTCGGCCTCCGATTTGGTTGGTGGGGCCCCTCGTCCTCCGATTTGGTGGGTGGGGACCCTCGGCCTCCGATTTGGTGGGCGGGGACCCTCGGCCTCCGATTTGGTGGGCGGGGACCCTCGACCTCCGATTTGGTGGGCGGGGACCCTCGGCCTCCGCTTTGGTGGGCGGGGCCCCTCGGCCTCCGATTTGGTGGGCGGGGTCCCTCTGCCTCCGATTTGGTGGGCGGGGACCCTCGGCCTCCGCTTTGGTTGGCGGGGCCCCTCGGCCTCCGATTTGGTGGGCGGGGACCCTCGGCCTCCGATTTGGTGGGCGGGGACCCTCGGCCTCCGATTTGGTGGGCAGGGACCCTCGGCCTCCGATTTGGTGGTCGGGGACCCTCGGCCTCCGCTTTGGTGGGCGGGGCCCCTCGGCCTCCGATTTGGTGGGCGGGGTTCCTCTGCCTCCGATTTGGTGTGTGGGGACCCTCGGCCTCCGCTTTGGTGGGCGGGGCTCCTCGGCCTCCGATTTGGTTGGTGGGGCCCCTTGGCCTCCGATTTGGTGGGCGGGGCCCCTTATCCTCCGATTTGGTGGGCGGGGCCCCTCGGCCTCCGATTTGGTGGGCGGGGCTCCTCGGCCTCCGATTTGGTTGGCGGGGCCCCTCGGCCTCTGATTTAGTTGGCGGGGCCCCTCGGCCTCCGATTTGGTGGGCGGGGCTCCTCGGCCTCCGATTTGGTTGGCGGGGCCCCTCGGCCTCTGATTTAGTTGGCGGGGCCCCTCGGCCTCCGATTTGGTGGGCGGGGACTCTCGGCCTCCGATTTGGTGGGTGGGGACCCTCGGCCTCCGATTTGGTGGGCGGGGACCCTCGGCCTCCGATTTGGTGGGCGGGGACCCTCGGCCTCCGATTTGGTGGTCGGGGACCCTCGGCCTCCGCTTTGGTGGGCGGGGCCCCTCGGCCTCCGATTTGGTGGACGGGGTCCCTCTGCCTCCGATTTGGTGTGCGGGGACCCTCGGCCTCCGCTTTGGTGGGCGGGGCCCCTCGGCCTTCGATTTGGTGGGCGGGGCCCCTCGGCCTCCGATTTGGTTGGTGTGGACCCTCGGCCTCCGATTTGGTGGGCGGGGAACCTCGGCCTCCGATTTGGTGGGCGGGGACCCTCGGCCTCCGATTTGGTGGGCGGGGACCATCGGCCTCCGATGTGGTGGGCGGGGCCCCTCGGCCTCCGATTTGGTGGGCGGGGACCCCGGCCTCCGATTTGGTGGGCGGGGCCCCTCGGCCTCCGATTTGGTGGGCGGGGCCCCTCGGCCTCCGATTTGGTGGGCGGGGCCCCTCGGCCTCCGATTTGGTAGGCGGGGCCCCTCGGCCTCCGATTTGGTGGGCGGGGACCCTCGGCCTCCGATTTGGTGGGCGGGGACCCTCGGTCTCCGATTTGGTGGGCGGGGCCCCTCGGCCTCCGATGTGGTGGTCGGGGCCCCTCGGCCTCCGCTTTGGTGGGTGGGGCCGGGCCCCTCGGCCTCCACTTTGGTGGGCGGGGCCGCTCGGCCTTCGATTTGTTGGGCGGGGCTCCTCGGCCTTCGATTTGGTTGGCGGGGCCCCTCGGCCTCCGATTTGGTTGGCGGGGCCCCTTATCCTCCGATTTGGTGGGCGGGGACTCTCGGCCTCTGATTTGGTGGGCGGGGACCCTCGGCCTCCGATTTGGTTGGCGGGGCCCCTCGGCCTCCGATTTGGTGGGCGGGGACCCTCGGCCTCCGATTTGGTGGGCGGGGCCCCTCGGCCTCCGATTTGGTTGGCGGGGCCCCTCGGCCTCCAATTTGGTGGGCAGGGACCCTCGGCCTCCGATTTGGTGGGCGGGGCCCCTCGGCCTCCGATTTGGTTGGTGGGGCCCCTCGGCCTCCGATTTGGTGGGCGGGGACCCTCGGCCTCCGATTTGGTGGGCGGGGACCCTCGGCCTCCGATTTGGTGGGCGGGGACCCTCGGCCTCCGATTTGGTGGGCGGGGACCCTCGGCCTCCGATTTGGTGGGTGGGGACCCTCGGCCTCCGATTTGGTGGGCGGGGCCCCTCGGCCCCCGATGTGGTGGGCGGGGCCCCTCGGCCTCCGCTTTGGTGGGCGAGGCCGGGCCCCTCGGCCTTCGATTTGGTGGGCGGGGCTCCTCGGCCTCCGATTTGGTTGGCGGGGCCCCTCGGCCTCCGATTTGGTTGGCGGGGCTCCTCGGCCTCCGATTTGGTTGGCGGGGCCCCTCGGCCTCCGATTTGGTGGGCGGGGCCCCTCGGCCTCCGATTTGGTGGGCAGGGACCCTCGGCCTCCAATTTGGTTGGTGGGGCCCCTCGGCCTCCAATTTGGTGGTCGGGGACCCTCGGCCTCCGATTTGGTGGACGGGGACCCTCGGCCTCTGATTTGGTGGGCGGGGACCCTCGGCCTCTGCTTTGGTGGGTGGGGCCCGTCGGCCTCCGATTTGGTGGGCGGGGCCCCTCGGCCTCCGATTTGGATGGTGTGGACCCTCGGCCTCCGATTTGGTGGGCGGGGACCCTCGGCCTCCGATTTGGTGGGCGAGGACCCTCGGCCTCCGATTTGGTGGGCGGGGCCCCTCGGCCTCCGATTTGGTGGGCGGGGACCCTCGGCCTCCGCTTTGGTGGGTGGGGCCCGTCGGCCTCCGATTTGGTGGGCGGGGCCCCTCGGCCTCCGATTTGGATGGTGTGGACCCTCGGCCTCCGCTTTGGTGGGCGGGGCCGCTCGGCCTTCGATTTGGTGGGCGGTGCTCCTCGGCCTCCGATTTGGTTGGCGGGGCCCCTCGGCCTCCGATTTGGTTGGCGGGGCCCCTCGGCCTCCGATTTGGTGTGTGCTCTGCCTGAGGCCACTGTGCTCTGCCTGGGGCCCCATATGCTGCCTGGGGCCCCTGTGCTCTGCCTGGGGCCCCATATGCTGCCTGGGGCCCCTGTGCTCTGCCTGGGGCCCCTGTGCTCTGCCTGGGGCCCCATGTTCTGCCTGGGGCCCCTGTGCTCTGCCTGGGGCCACTGTGCTCTGCCTGGGTGTAGGACACTGGTGACGTCACTTATTTCCGGACATTAGCTCCGGACATTAGCTCCGGACATTAGCTCCGGACATTAGCTCTGGACATTAGCTCCGGACAAAGCCACGGAAGTTGGCACAAATTGCAGGAAGTAGTATTCTAGGCAATTATATATTAGACTAGATGGCAGCCCGATTCTAAAGAATCGGGAGTCTAGAATCCATATATACTTTATTTATTCAAATGTAAGAATAATACAATTAATAAATAATAGTAAGAAAGAACAAAAAATGGCTGCACTCACCAGCTCTTGACAATTCTTGTTATTTAAGGTACAGTTACACAGGATCCATGAACATGCTTATGAGGGGAGTGATGAAAGACATCAGACAACAACTTTGCGTGTTGTGGCAAATGCCACAACAACGGTTCTTTGCTTAAGAACAATAATGTAAATAATAAATCATATGTATCAATAACTATGTATATTGGTATGTTCTTTCTTGGCACAAATTGCAGGAAGTAGTATTCTAGGCAATTATATATTAGATGGGCATTTCCTGAAGGAAATACATGGTGCTTGAACAGCGCTACCAGCTTTACAGCAGCACTTTTCACACACGGGACTGGGGGGCGCGCTTACTTTTGCACCCGGGGCCGGGGGCGCGCTTACTTTTGCACCCGGGGGCGCACTTACTTTTGCACCCGGAGGCGCACTTACTTTTGCACCCGGGGGCGCACTTACTTTTGCACCCGGGGGCGCACTTACTTTTGCACCCGGGGGCGCACTTTTGCACCCGGGGGCGCACTTACTTTTGCACCCGGGGCGCACTTACTTTTGCACCCGGGGGCGCACTTACTTTTGCACCCGGGGGCGCACTTACTTTTGGGGCCGCACTTACTTTTGGTGGGCGGGGCTCCTCGGCCTCCGATTTGGTTGGTGGGGCCCCTCGTCCTCCGATTTGGTGGGTGGGGACCCTCGGCCTCCGATTTGGTGGGCGGGGACCCTCGGCCTCCAATTTGGTGGGCGGGGACCCTCGGCCTCCGATTTGGTGGGCGGGGACCCTCGACCTCCGATTTGGTGGGCGGGGACCCTCGGCCTCCGCTTTGGTGGGCGGGGCCCCTCGGCCTCCGATTTGGTGGGCGGGGTCCCTCGGCCTCCGATTTGGTGGGCGGGGTCCCTCTGCCTCCGATTTGGTGGGCGGGGACCCTCGGCCTCCGCTTTGGTGGGCGGGGCCGCTCGGCCTTCGATTTGGTGGGCAGGGCTCCTCGGCCTCCGATTTGGTTGGTGGGGCCCCTCGGCCTCCGATTTGGTGGGCGGGGCCCCTTATCCTCCGATTTTGTGGGCGGGGACCCTCGGCCTCCAATTTGGTGGGCGGGGACCCTCGGCCTCCGATTTGGTGGGCGGGGACCCTCGACCTCCGATTTGGTGGGCGGGGACCCTCGGCCTCCGCTTTGGTGGGCGGGGCCCCTCGGCCTCCGATTTGGTGGGCGGGGTCCCTCGGCCTCCGATTTGGTGGGCGGGGTCCCTCTGCCTCCGATTTGGTGGGCGGGGACCCTCGGCCTCCGCTTTGGTGGGCGGGGCCGCTCGGCCTTCGATTTGGTGGGCAGGGCTCCTCGGCCTCCGATTTGGTTGGTGGGGCCCCTCGGCCTCTGATTTGGTGGGCGGGGCCCCTTATCCTCCGATTTTGTGGGCGGGGACCCTCGGCCTCTGATTTGGTGGGCGGGGCCCCTCGGCCTCTGATTTGGTGGGCGGGGCCCCTCGGCCTCCGATTTGGTGGGCGGGGACCCTCGACCTCCGATTTGGTGGGCGGGGACCCTCGGCCTCCGATTTGGTGGGCGGGGACCCTCGGCCTCCGCTTTGGTGGGCGGGGCCCCTCGGCCTCCGATTTGGTGGGCGGGGTCCCTCTGCCTCCGATTTGGTGGGTGCGGACCCTCGGCCTCCGCTTTGGTTGGCGGGGCCGCTCGGCCTTCGATTTGGTGGGCAGGGCTCCTCGGCCTCCAATTTGGTTGGTGGGGCCCCTCGGCCTCCGATTTGGTGGGCGGGGCCCCTTATCCTCCGATTTGGATGGTGTGGACCCTCGGCCTCCGATTTGGTGGGCGGGGCCCCTCGGCCTCCGATTTGGTTGGCGGGGCCCCTCGGCCTCCGATTTGGATGGTGTGGACCCTCGGCCTCCGATTTGGTGGGCGGGGACCCTCGGCCTCCGATTTGGTGGGCGGGGACCCTCGGCCTCCGATTTGGTGGGCGGGGCCCCTCGGCCTCCGATGTGGTGGGCGGGGCCCCTCGGCCTCCGATTTGGAGGGCGGGGACCCCCGGCCTCCGATTTGGTGGGCGGGGACCCTCGGCCTCCGATTTGGTGGGCGGGGACCCTCGGCCTCCGATTTGGTGGGCGGGGACCCTCGGCCTCCGATTTGATGGGCGGGGACCCTCGGCCTCCGATTTGGTGGGCGGGGACCCTCGGCCTCCGATTTGGAGGGCGGGGACCCCCGGCCTCCGATTTGGTGGGCGGGGACCCTCGGCCTCCGATTTGATAGGCGGGGACCCTCGGCCTCCGATTTGGTGGGCGGGGACCCTCGGCCTCCGATTTGGTGGGCGGGGACCCTCGGCCTCCGATTTGGTGGGCGGGGACCCTCGGCCTCCGATTTGGTGGGCGGGGACCCTCGGCCTCCGCTGTGGTGGGCGGGGCCCCTCGGCCTCCGCTTTGGTGGGCGGGGCCGGGCCCCTCGGCCTCCGATTTGGTTGGCGGGGCCCCTCGGCCTCCGATTTGGTGTGTGCTCTGCCTGGGGCCACTGTGCTCTGCCTGGGGCCCCATATGCTGCCTGGGGCCCCTGTGCTCTGCCTGGGGCCACTGTGCTCTGCCTGGGGCCCCATATGTTGCCTGGGGCCACTGTGCTCTGCCTGGGGCCCCATATGCTGCCTGGGGCCCCTGTGCTCTGCCTGGGGCCCCATATGCTGCCTGGGGCCCCTGTGCCCTGCCTGGGGCCCCTGTGCTCTGCCTGGGGCCCCATGTTCTGCCTGGGGCCCCTGTGCTCTGCCTGGGGCCACTGTGCTCTGCCTGGGGCCCCATATGCTGCCTGGGGCCCCTGTGCTCTGCCTGGGGCCCCATATGCTGCCTGGGGCCCCTGTGCTCTGCCTGGGGCCCCTGTGCTCTGCCTGGGGCCCCATATGCTGCCTGGGGCCCCTGTGCTCTGCCTGGGGCCCCTGTGCTCTGCCTTGGGCCCCATGTTCTGCCTGGGGCCCCTGTGCTCTGCCTGGGGCCACTGTGCTCTGCCTGGGGCCCCTGTGCTCTGCCTGGGGCCCCATATGCTGCCTGGGGCCCCTGTGCTCTGCCTGGGGCCACTGTGCTCTGCCTGGGGCCCCATAGGCTGCCTGGGGCCCCTGTGCTCTGTCTGGGACCACTGTGCTCTGCCTGGGGCCCCATATGCTGCCTGGGGCCCCTGTGCTCTGCCTGGGGCCACTGTGCTCTGCCTGGGGCCCCATATCCATATGCTGCCTGGGGCCCCTGTGCTCTGCCTGGGTGTAGGACACTGGTGACGTCACTTATCTCCGGACATTAGCTCCGGACATTAGCTCCGGACATTAGCTCCGGACAAAGCCACGGAAGTTGGCACAAATTGCAGGAAGTAGTATTCTAGGCAATTATATATTAGATTATTCCCGCTCCTCCATACAGTATTATGGGACCTCGTTCCTCCACACAGTATTATGCCCCCCCTCGCTCCTCCATAGAGTATTATGGGGCCACGCTCCTCCATACAGTATTATGCCCCCCTGCTCCTCCATACAGTATTATGCCCCCCCCGCTCCTCCACACAGGATTATGCCCCTCCCGCTCCTCCATACAGTATTATGCCCCCCCACTCCTCCATACAGTATTATGGGACCCCGCTCCTCCATACAGTATTATGCCCCCTCGCTCCTCCATACAGTATTATGCCCCCCGATCCTCCACACAGTATTATGCCCCCCGCTCCTCCATACAGTATTATGGGCCCCCCGCTCCTTCAAACAGTATTATGCCCCCCCACTCCTCCACACAGTATTATGGGATGCCGCTCCTCCACACAGTATTATGGGCCCCCCGCTCCTCCACACAGTATTATGGGACCCCCCGCTCCTCCACACAGTATTATGGGCCCCCCGCTCCTCCACACAGTATTGCGGGCCCCCCGCTCCTCCACACAGTATTACGCCCCCCAGTTCCTCCACACAGTATTATGCCCCCCAGCTCCTCCACTCAGTATTACGCCCCCCCAAGCTCCTCTACACAGTATTATGGGCCCCCCGCTCCTTCACACAGCATTATGCCCCCCAGCTCATCCACACAGTATTATGCCCCCCAGCTCCTCCATGCAGTATTATGCCCCCCAGCTCTTCCACACCGTATTACGCCCCCCAGCTCCTCCACACAGTATTATGCCCCCCAGGTCCTCCATTCAGTATTATGGGACCCCACTCCTCCACACAGCATTATGCCCCCCCCCCACCCCCCGGCTCCTCCATACATTACTATGGGCCCCATAGAAAAAAAAACATAAAAAAAGTAAAATCCTCACCTCTCCTCGTTCCGGCGGCAGCTGCAGTGTCTTCAGCGTTTCTCCGGCTCTGCAACGCTCAGGACAGAGAGGCTGAGCGTGCAGTGATGCCGCCCGAAGATTTAAAGGGCCCACATCCCTTTTTTTTTTCCTTCGTCCTCCTCCTTCTCCTCTCTGGGGCGGGGCCCACCGGGCATTTCACCGGTGTCCCGGTGGGCCAGTCCGACCCTGTTTGTTGCAGTCTGTGATTCTGAGCTCTGAATACAACTGTGTAAATCCAGAGTTAAAGGTGCCTTTCCAACAAAAGACATTTTCCTCTAACCAAATGTAATAAATGGTCGGACCATGCCCCCTCCACTAATAAGCAGCTCACTGTCAATAGACAATGTAAAGGTGTGGTATGGGTGGGTGTTATGGTTCTCAATGGCAAGAGAACATAGCCCAGCAAACATAAGTACTAGCTCTTGGAAGGATGGAAACTAAACTGACCATGAACTAAACCTGCCGCACAACTAACAGTAGCCGGGTAGCGTTGCCTACGTTTTTTATCCCTAGACGCCCAGCGCCGGCCGGAGGACTAACTAATCCTGGCAGAGGAAAATATAGTCCTGGCTCACCTCTAGAGAAATTTCCCCGATAGGCAGACAGAGGCCCCCACATATATTGGCGGTGATTTTAGATGAAATGACAAACGTAGTATGAAAATAGGTTTAGCAAAATTGAGGTCCGCTTACTAGATAGCAGGAAGACAGAAAGGGCACTTTCATGGTCAGCTGAAAACCCTATCAAAATACCATCCTGAAATTACTTTAAGACTCTAGTATTAACTCATAACATCAGAGTGGCAATTTCAGATCACAAGAGCTTTCCAGACACAGAAACGAAACTACAGCTGTGAACTGGAACAAAATGCAAAAACAAACGAGGACTAAAGTCCAACTTAGCTGGGAGTTGTCTAGCAGCAGGAACATGCACAGAAAGGCTTCTGATTACAATGTTGACCGGCATGGAAGTGACAGAGGAGCAAGGTTAAATAGCGACTCCCACATCCTGATGGAAACAGGTGAACAGAGGGGATGATGCACACCAGTTCAATTCCACCAGTGGCCACCGGGGGAGCCCAAAATCCAATTTCACAACAGTACCCCCCCCTCAAGGAGGGGGCACCGAACCCTCACCAGAACCACCAGGGCGATCAGGATGAGCCCTATGAAAGGCACGGACCAGATCGGAGGCATGAACATCAGAGGCAGTCACCCAAGAATTATCCTCCTGACCGTATCCCTTCCATTTGACCAGATACTGGAGTTTCCGTCTGGAAACACGGGAGTCCAAGATTTTTTCCACAACGTACTCCAACTCGCCCTCAACCAACACCGGAGCAGGAGGCTCAACGGAAGGCACAACCGGTACCTCATACCTGCGCAACAATGACCGATGAAAAACATTATGAATAGAAAAAGATGCAGGGAGGTCCAAACGGAAGGACACAGGGTTAAGAATCTCCAATATCTTGTACGGGCCGATGAACCGAGGCTTAAACTTAGGAGAAGAAACCCTCATAGGGACAAAACGAGAAGACAACCACACCAAGTCCCCAACACAAAGCCGAGGACCAACCCGACGCCGGCGGTTGGCAAAAAGCTGAGTCTTCTCCTGGGACAACTTCAAATTGTCCACTACCTGCCCCCAAATCTGATGCAACCTCCCCACCACAGCATCCACTCCAGGACAATCCGAAGATTCCACCTGACCAGAAGAAAATCGAGGATGAAACCCCGAATTACAGAAAAAAGGAGACACCAAGGTGGCAGAGCTGGCCCGATTATTGAGGGCAAACTCCGCTAAAGGCAAAAAAGCAACCCAATCATCCTGATCTGCAGACACAAAACACCTCAAATATGTCTCCAAGGTCTGATTCATCCGCTCGGTCTGGCCATTAGTCTGAGGATGGAAAGCAGATGACAAAGACAAATCTATGCCCATCCTAGCACAGAATGCTCGCCAAAATCTAGACACGAATTGGGTTCCTCTGTCAGAAACGATATTCTCCGGAATACCATGCAAACGGACCACATTTTGAAAAAACAGAGGAACCAACTCGGAAGAAGAAGGCAACTTAGGCAGGGGAACCAAATGGACCATCTTAGAGAAACGGTCACACACCACCCAGATGACAGACATCTTCTGAGAAACAGGAAGATCCGAAATAAAATCCATCGAGATGTGCGTCCAGGGCCTCTTCGGGATAGGCAAGGGCAACAACAATCCACTAGCCCGAGAACAACAAGGCTTGGCCCGAGCACAAACGTCACAAGACTGCACAAAGCCTCGCACATCTCGAGACAGGGAAGGCCACCAGAAGGACCTTGCCACCAAATCCCTGGTACCAAAGATTCCAGGATGACCTGTCAACGCAGAAGAATGAACCTCAGAAATGACTTTACTGGTCCAATCATCAGGAACAAACAGTCTACCAGGTGGGCAACGATCAGGTCTATCCGCCTGAAACTCCTGCAAGGCCCGCCGCAGGTCTGGAGAAACGGCAGACAATATCACTCCATCCTTAAGGATACCTGTAGATTCAGAGTTACCAGGGGAGTCAGGCTCAAAACTCCTAGAAAGGGCATCCGCCTTAACATTCTTAGAACCCGGCAGGTAGGACACCACAAAATTAAACCGAGAGAAAAACAACGACCAGCGCGCCTGTCTAGGATTCAGGCGTCTGGCGGACTCAAGATAAATTAGATTTTTGTGGTCAGTCAATACCACCACCTGATGTCTAGCCCCCTCAAGCCAATGACGCCACTCCTCAAAAGCCCACTTCATGGCCAAAAGCTCCCGATTCCCAACATCATAATTCCGCTCGGCGGGCGAAAATTTACGCGAGAAAAAGGCACAAGGTCTCATCACGGAACAATCGGAACTTCTCTGCGACAAAACTGCCCCAGCTCCGATTTCAGAAGCGTCGACCTCAACCTGAAAAGGAAGAGCAACATCAGGCTGACGCAACACAGGGGCGGAAGAAAAGCGGCGCTTAAGCTCCCGAAAGGCCTCCACAGCAGCAGGGGACCAATCAGCAACATCAGCACCCTTCTTAGTCAGATCAGTCAATGGTTTAACAACATCAGAAAAACCAGCAATAAATCGACGATAAAAGTTAGCAAAGCCCAAAAATTTCTGAAGACTCTTAAGAGAAGAGGGTTGCGTCCAATCACAAATAGCCTGAACCTTGACAGGATCCATCTCGATGGAAGAGGGGGAAAAAATATATCCCAAAAAGGAAATCTTTTGAACCCCAAAAACGCACTTAGAACCCTTCACACACAAGGAATTAGACCGCAAAACCTGAAAAACCCTCCTGACCTGCTGGACATGAGAGTCCCAGTCATCCGAAAAAATCAAAATATCATCCAGATACACAATCAAAAATTTATCCAAATAATCACGGAAAATGTCATGCATAAAGGACTGAAAGACTGAAGGGGCATTTGAAAGACCAAAAGGCATCACCAAATACTCAAAGTGGCCCTCGGGCGTATTAAATGCAGTCTTCCACTCATCCCCCTGCTTAATTCGCACCAAATTATACGCCCCACGGAGATCTATCTTAGAGAACCACTTGGCCCCCTCTATGCGAGCAAACAAATCAGTCAGCAGTGGCAACGGATATTGATATTTAACCGTGATTTTATTCAAAAGCCGATAATCAATACACGGTCTCAAAGAGCCATCTTTCTTAGCCACAAAGAAAAAACCGGCTCCTAAGGGAGATGACGAAGGACGAATATGTCCCTTTTCCAAGGACTCCTTTATATATTCTCGCATAGCAGCATGTTCAGGCACAGACAGATTAAATAAACGACCCTTAGGGTATTTACTACCCGGAATCAAATCTATGGCACAATCGCACTCCCGGTGCGGAGGTAATGAACCAAGCTTAGGTTCTTCAAAAACGTCACGATATTCAGTCAAGAATTCAGGAATCTCAGAGGGAATAGATGATGAAATGGAAACCACAGGTACGTCCCCATGCGTCCCCTTACAACCCCAGCTTAACACAGACATAGCTTTCCAGTCAAGGACTGGGTTATGAGATTGCAGCCATGGCAATCCAAGCACCAACACATCATGTAGGTTATACAGCACAAGAAAGCGAATAATCTCCTGATGATCCGGATTTATCCGCATAGTTACTTGTGTCCAGTATTGTGGTTTATTACTAGCCAATGGGGTGGAGTCAATCCCCTTCAGGGGTATAGGAGTTTCAAGAGGCTCCAAATCATACCCACAGCGTTTGGCAAAGGACCAATCCATAAGACTCAAAGCGGCGCCAGAGTCGACATAGGCATCCGCGGTAATAGATGATAAAGAACAAATCAGGGTTACAGATAGAATAAACTTAGACTGTAAAGTGCCAATTGAAACAGACCTATCAAGCTTCTTAGTACGCTTAGAGCATGCTGATATAACATGAGTTGAATCACCGCAATAGAAGCACAACCCATTTTTTCGTCTTAAATTCTGCCGTTCACTTCTGGACAGAATTCTATCACATTGCATATTCTCTGGCGTCTTCTCAGTAGACACCGCCAAATGGTGCACAGGTTTGCGCTCCCGCAGACGCCTATCGATCTGGATAGCCATTGTCATGGACTCATTCAGACCCGCAGGCACAGGGAACCCCACCATAACATCCTTAATGGCATCAGAGAGACCCTCTCTGAAATTCGCCGCCAGGGCGCACTCATTCCACTGAGTAAGCACAGACCATTTACGGAATTTTTGGCAGTATATTTCAGCTTCGTCTTGCCCCTGAGATAGGGACATCAAGGCCTTTTCCGCCTGAAGCTCTAACTGAGGTTCCTCATAAAGCAACCCCAAGGCCAGAAAAAACGCATCCACATTGAGCAACGCAGGATCCCCTGGAGCCAATGCAAAAGCCCAATCCTGAGGGTCGCCCCGGAGCAAGGAAATCACAATCCTGACCTGCTGAGCAGGATCTCCAGCAGAGCGAGATTTCAGGGACAAAAACAACTTGCAATTATTTTTGAAATTTTGAAAGCAAGATCTATTCCCCGAGAAAAATTCAGGCAAAGGAATTCTAGGTTCAGATATAGGAACATGAACAACAAAATCTTGTAAATTTTGAACTTTCGTGGTGAGATTATTCAAACCTGCAGCTAAACTCTGAATATCCATTTTAAACAGGTGAACACAGAGCCATTCCAGGATTAGAAGGAGAGAGAGAGAGAGAAAGGCTGCAATATAGGCAGACTTGCAAGAGATTCAATTACAAACACACTCAGAACTGAAGGGAAGGGAAAAAAAAAAAAAATCTTCAGCAGACTTCTCTTTTCTCTCCTTTCTCTGTCAATTAATTTAACCCTTTTTGGGCCGGTCAAACTGTTATGGTTCTCAATGGCAAGAGAACATAGCCCAGCAAACATAAGTACTAGCTCTTGGAAGGATGGAAACTAAACTGACCATGAACTAAACCTGCCGCACAACTAACAGTAGCCGGGTAGCGTTGCCTACGTTTTTTATCCCTAGACGCCCAGCGCCGGCCGGAGGACTAACTAATCCTGGCAGAGGAAAATATAGTCCTGGCTCACCTCTAGAGAAATTTCCCCGATAGGCAGACAGAGGCCCCCACATATATTGGCGGTGATTTTAGATGAAATGACAAACGTAGTATGAAAATAGGTTTAGCAAAATTGAGGTCCGCTTACTAGATAGCAGGAAGACAGAAAGGGCACTTTCATGGTCAGCTGAAAACCCTATCAAAATACCATCCTGAAATTACTTTAAGACTCTAGTATTAACTCATAACATCAGAGTGGCAATTTCAGATCACAAGAGCTTTCCAGACACAGAAACGAAACTACAGCTGTGAACTGGAACAAAATGCAAAAACAAACGAGGACTAAAGTCCAACTTAGCTGGGAGTTGTCTAGCAGCAGGAACATGCACAGAAAGGCTTCTGATTACAATGTTGACCGGCATGGAAGTGACAGAGGAGCAAGGTTAAATAGCGACTCCCACATCCTGATGGAAACAGGTGAACAGAGGGGATGATGCACACCAGTTCAATTCCACCAGTGGCCACCGGGGGAGCCCAAAATCCAATTTCACAACAGGTGGGGTTAGCGTTCTGAGCTCTGCTACATCTAAAAACTCTGATTGCGTCACAAACTGCACCCAGTAAACAAAGGGCATCACTAGAATCAGGGTCTCCTTTCTTACATTATTCTGCTCTCAAATGAGGTATCAAAAACATGGTGACAGATTCCCTTTAACTGTCCTTAGCAGAAAAGGCATTAGCACGACTCAGCATTCCTCACAGATATATAGCACATACAGAATACATTACTGGAAAGTGAACAGATAGAAGTGATAAATTCTAAAGTGCAGCCCATTGGCTCAGTGGTTAGCACACTTGCTTTGTGCTGGGGTCCTGGGTTCAAATCCTACCAAGGACAACATCTGCAAGGAGTTTGTATGTGCTCCCTGTGCTTGCGTGGGTTTCCTCACGGTGTTCTGGTTTCGTCACATACTCCAAAGACATACTGATAGAAAATCTAGATTGTGATTACTAATGGGGACAGTGATGATGATGATGGTGGTAAGGCGCTGTATAAGTAAGTAATCTAAGTAAATAGACAAGTACACTGAACATATAAGTAAAATAAGTTAATAACAGACAAGAGCACTGAACATAAGTCCATGTGAGTGCTAGAAACACAAATCTCAAAGGACATCAGCTTTCTCTGGCAGTGCTGTGGCATGGCAACAAAATACAATGGTTTATTCGTACTCATTGGGGCAAAATTCTTAAGCTTAAGGAAGGACTATTTATTGAACTGAAGCTTAAGTGTACGTGCATCCATAAGTACTGCTGTGTGCAATATTGAAATATTCAAGTTCTGGAGGGCCTTTTGTAAAAGATTGGGTATCTGTTTGACCTTTTGTTCAGCATATCTTCCTGAATCTAATGGTCAGACAGAGAGAACCAATCACTCCTTGGACAAAATCTTGCGTTGTTTGACCACTACCCGGCAGGACGATTGGTGTTCCTCTTTGCCTGTGGCTGAATTTGCTTTTAACAATCGCATTAATCAGTCCACAAGTACCTCCCCTTTCTTTTGCAACTATGGGTTTCACCCTCATTTTGGGGAGTTTTCCCGACTGGATTCAGGGTGCTCTGGGGCTGATCTAGTTGTGCAACATTTTGGGGGAGGTGTAGCAGGAGGTTCAGAGGAATATTGGGGAGGCTCAGGGGAGGTATACATTTTTTGCTGACAAAAGGCGATCTGTGGGGCCAGTATTTCAGGTTGAGGATAAGGTTTAGTTGTCCACCAGGAATATTAAGCTTAAAGTTCCTTCTGTGGAGGTGGTCAATCCTGTGGCCTTCCGTTTGTGCTTTCCCCCGACTTTACGGATTCCCAATGTATTCCATAAGGCTCTTTTGAAACCGTTGGAGTCTTCCTCTGGGGAGTCTCCATCTCCTCCGCCACCCATTTCAGTGGATGGCCAAAATGAGAATGAGGTAGAACGAATTGTGGACTCTCACATGGTCCGTCGCTCACTCCAGTATCTGGTCCATTGGAGGGGCTATGGTCTGGAAGACCTGTCTTGGGTTCCGGTGCGATAGGTTCATGCGGTCGGGGTTTGCTTCTTGCTTCTCTTTCCCCGGCCTGGTTATGGAGGGGTTAACTTTTCCTGCCTCTCTTTGGTTCTTGGGTGGCTATTTATTGGTGCTATTTCTGGTAGCCTTTGTCAGTGATAGTTCTGGTCCTTGGCTAGAGCAGCTGATCCGTATACCCTAGTGATCCTTCTGCCTCTGACTTCCCATGTGTATGACTGACCTGTTCCCTATCCCTGACTCAGTGTACATTTTGTGATTTCCCTACAGTGTATGACTCAGCTTGAACTAGACCTTGGGTTTTTCTGTCTCTGGTAAGGCGTTCCCCGACTGGCTTTTGACCCTCTGGCTCACACCTTGACTCCTCTTTCCATCTCACGTTTTGGATACCGCGCTCCCATCTGGCTCTGACGTTTGGCTCGTCTCTGACCTCGTGCTTTGCTGTAGCCTCTGGTACTTCATCTCCCTGTTTGTTGCTGACTTCGGCTTGTCTGACTACTCTGCCGCCTCCTGGTGGCGATCTGCACTTCTGCACCAAATTGCAACACAGCAAGTGTGACCCTTTTTCCCGTAACATCGCCTCTTGGTTGTGGCTGAGCGCAACTGTTCCGCAGTTGCATTATATTTCCACTATATACTATCTACAGAGCTCCAACTATCTATAATGTCACTGGTATTTTTCTCTTCTATGTGGTCGTATTGTTTTATTAGTCTTGTTATAGTGGATTTTGCTTAGTGGATTCGAGATTAAATGTTTGAATGTTTAACCCCTCCCTGTCCTTCTACCTGCTATAACAGAGTGGCAGAGAGGCACTTAACATCTATTCACCTATCCTAGGGATAGATGATAACTTTTTGATCAGTGGGTGTCCCCGGTAATAGAACCTGGAGTGCCCCCAGGGGCCGTGGGATACTTGGTACCGGGTCCGGTTGGCTCAAAGGGGGATGTCACGGTGGCTGACCTGATCCGTGGCCCTGGGGCGTCCGTATTAAAGGGAAAGGTCTTTAAAGGGATAAAGTTTATGTTCGTGACGCCACCTGTGGTATTCGTTCAGAGTGACTGACGCTGCTTTAAGGGGTCCGCTGGGGTGATGTTATGGCAGCTAGATGGTATACCTTCTCACAGGTGAAGTATATCCACAGGGCTTCCCAGTGTGTAGATGGTGGTATGGTGAGAGGCGCAGAGAAGAACGAGGATACAAGGTTGCAGTCTCTTTACCTTTTACTGAAGACTTCAGCATCCACAATCCAGAGCACCAGATCACAGGCAGAGTTTAGTCAAGTAAAAAAGGCAGCACACTGCAGCGCTAAGACATGCAAACATGAAACATGAAAACTGAACTGCAATACTGCACTAGAAATATGAAAAATGAGAGCGTTTAGCGCATAAAAATGGCCAATTTAATGTGTACCTGATAGCCCCTTTACGGCATCTCTCGTATATCAGGTCCTACGCTTGCCTACCTCACTGAGAATAAACGTCTCCATGTGAATGGGTACCTGTGAAAACCTCTTCCTAGACTCATATTCTCTCTCTCTGTGGAGGGGTACTGGACCTACTGCGATTAAAACACCTGGGCTAGGAGGCAGAGTGCTCAGTCAGAAGGCTAAATAATATATTTGAAAAAACTGACCGTCACATCCATACATAGACTAAGTGTGAACAGGTGCTGAACCTAGAGTAACCAACTCATATATAGTCAAGTAAAAAAGGCAGCACACTGCAGCGCTAAGACATGCAAACATGAAACATGAAAACTGAACTGCAATACTGCACTAGAAATATGAAAAATGAGAGCGTTTAGCGAATAAAAATGGCCAATTTTATGTGTACCTGATAGCCCCTTTACGGCATCTCTCGTATATCAGGTCTTACGCTTGCCTACCTCACTGAGAATAAACGTCTCCATGTGAATGTCTTAGCGCTGCAGTGTGCTGCCTTTTTTACTTGACTATATATGAGTTGGTTACTCTAGGTTCAGCACCTGTTCACACTTAGTCTATGTATGGATGTGACGGTCAGTTTTTTCAAATATATTATTTAGCCTTCTGACTGAGCACTCCGCCTCCTAGCCCAGGTGTTTTAATCGCAGTAGGTCCAGTACCCCTCCACAGAGAGAGAGAATATGAGTCTAGGAAGAGGTTTTCACAGCACATGGAGACGTTTATTCTCAGTGAGGTAGGCAAGCGTAGGACCTGATATACAAGAGATGCCGTAAAGGGGCTATCAGGTACACATAAAATTGGCCATTTTTATGCGCTAAACGCTCTCATTTTTCATATTTCTAGTGCAGTATTGCAGTTCAGTTTTCATGTTTCATGTAGTTATCCTTCTTTGCCTCCAAACATAGCATCACTCTCCCTGAGTAGAAAGCAATACCACTGCGATGACCAGGACCCTGGAGCACCGCAAACCCACTGATCAGCAAGCATCACCTATCCTATGGACAAGTAATAGCTTGTTTTCACCAGTTAACCCTTTTACTACCAACTACTGTAATTGTACATCACAGTTATTTTATGGGCAAAGTAGGTGAACCCCCACACAACACCTCACATAACCCATATATATAGGCACACATCCCATACATAGATCAATTAAAAATAAACATATACTCACTTCGCTCCCATTCCCACAGCTCCACTTCTACATGTGGCCACCTCCTACATGCTGTAGTGCGTCGGCTGATGATGTCATCGCGCTGCACGCCACAGCATAGGCGACGGGAGCTCCCCTGGAGCTGCACTACCATTCTGTATTGTGGGCAGCGAAGCTCCAGAAAAGCTATCTGCCGGGATATATGCACTGCCACAAAACAGTATAATGAGGGCAACTTGGCCATGGGCACCCTGGAGCTGACATTACTGTAATGTGTATTGGGGGGGCTTTAGGTTCCAGTTCAATATGTATAAATCTATCAGATTGTGCTGTCCCTACAAAATAGGGATTTAGCAGGTTGTTGGTCTGATAACATGTTTCAAAGCAGACTTTCCATAAGTTACATGCGGTTTTATAACAAAGGTACTGCAGTGAAAGTCTCTGCTTCTCGTCGACTGCTCCTATGTAGCCTTACCACGACTTTAACAGACCAGGCACCCTCAATAGGTGAACAGATAATATGTAATGAACATATATAAATACATACAATATAGATACTAGTGGGCTTAGGGGTATCATCAATATTTTTCAACAATCTGACCAGAAAAAAAAACCCAAACAAAGACAAAGAAGAAACATACATGATGTCCTTGTCAAACAAAGAATAACCCTTCAAATCATAAAATGGCCGGTCAAGTGGCAGTGCAATTAAAACCATAAAACATCCATATACCTCATAGTCACCTTTTTATGAACATGGGCTACATTATAAAAACTGCTCAAAAAAATTAAGAGAACGCTAAATCCCATGGCGGTCTGGATTTGGAATGATACTCAAAATCAATTACAGGCTAATCCAAGTTCAGTGGAAATGCCTCAAGACAAGAACATGATGCTCAGTAGTATTGTCGGGGTCGTAACGACAATATACCCTCATTCACCAGTCATTCCAAATTAGACTATAAGCATGTGGTACCGGGTAAGAATGAGTCAGACAGGTAGCTGGTTCAATCTCAGTGCATGCTCATGTGACTATATGTGTCAGCCACAGTCATACCAACTGAACTTTATTTTCCAAATACACGGTACTAAAAAGGAATGCAATAGGCGGGGTTTAAGCAGTATACGTCTAGTGCTCAGTCCTTCTGATTCGTCCGGACGTCTCCCGGTGGATTCCTCCTCTTCTTTCTATTTCCAAGTTTCGATTTCAGAAGAAATGAAACTTTAACCTTTCAGATTCTAAACTGAAGTGAAGAATGAACACTGGCAGCCATCTTTAATACAGTTACATTTGCATTAGCAAGGGAAAACTTATTGTTTCACAGTATAAGATATATAAAAGTACAAAAAGTATATAAGAAAGTATATTTTCACCTTGACAATCCCCCCTAAACACTAAGTTTTTCCCTTAAAGAAAGATCCTTCGAGACTGTCCATGTGATGGGAAAAGGGGAGGTGGATTTCTTCATCCAGACACCTCAGAAGCTCTCCCCTAGCGAGAGGCCTCCAGGCAGCTGAACCCTTCACTAACCTCACATGGAGTTCTCCCACTGTCCCTAAACTAAGTCTCTTAGCATCATCTGAGAATGGGGAGTTTTGTCTACTCTCTTGAGAGGAATATACTTCGGGATCTCCCCTGGATCAGTACCATCGTACTCTGGTAAGTCTACTTCTTGATTGAGGAAGGTGCCAGTCGGAGTTGCTTTGGCAATAACCTTTTTATACAAGGGAATAACACAACAGAGAATTATCAATTCAAATATAAGGAGGGCAATTAGTATCAAACAAACTTATTGAAGGAATCCCTAGATCCCACCTAACCAACTGGAGAAGAAAGATGTGTCCACTCCAGCATACATGACACGTCATCTTGTTGTCCTAATTTGTTCAACTTCTTTAGAAACCTTCAGGTCTTTTGAATCTACATTTCGCCATTTAGGTCTGGCTGTCTATATTTCGTCTCGTAAGTCTTTGGTTATACCGTCAATGAATGTATTTACCTATACTCTAACATCAAGTGGGTTTATGGGACTGTACTCCATGTCTTCCCATTTCAGCTGTAACCGTCCAAAGTATAGCTCTACACTCTCTCCTTTGTCACATTTGTAGAAAATCTTAATTTGCGTCCTAGCACGTCACCTGTTTTTGTGCTCACTAACTACCTAGGCCTGCCTAGGTGCACTTATACGTCCATCATATAGTCATTATTTGTCTGTAAAATGAGAAAGGTTGGTTCTCAGGGTCAGCCAAATGCTTTTGCGTAGCTAGCTGGTCAGAGGGCCTCCAGGGATAATACTCCTGTATCTGTCTTACCCTACCTGATGTGGTTGGTTCTCTGGTGGTGGGGGCGTGACATGACATGCTGGTCTACAGCTCCTTCCCAAAAGGATTACTGTCAGCCTACTCCTAAAAATTAATGTCCCCACTATCCACCAACCACAATCCTGTGTCAGCTTCTTATATCACTACATGTGATCTTGTCTGGACAGGATTCAGTGTAATTCTCTTAGGTCGGGTTGCAGCACGGGTCATACAAGTGTTAAGGCCCAAACCCTCAACTATATCCTGAAAGGCATCTTGGCTAAAATTGACAAATCTTTGTTCTCTGTAATATATATATATTTGATCCATTCAACATTTTTATTAATCTGCACCTGTGGGATTATAGAAGCAATGCCGGCATAAATCTGGTTCTGGGCTTTAAACTGGTCAGGCACCCCCCTTGGCACTCCAATGGCATCAATATATATATCAGTGGATCTTCTTCATAACTCATGTGGAGCTGATCAAGGCTTCTCCTCTTTCTGGTAGGTTCATCAGGTATCTTTGGATCCCAAGGTAAAATCTTGAACTGCATGGCTAGTTTAACAAGAGTGCATTGGCCTATCCAGGCATTAGGCAACCTGGGACGGAGCTTACCATCTCCACATAACCAATAAATGTCGTACATATATTGTGTATGTTTGATTAGCAAGTCAGTATCTAAAGAACTGTTCTCTTTGCAGAAACCCGTCTCGAAGATCCCTACTGGTGTACCTGTGGTGTCGTGAGAGTTATAGCAGGTGTAATTGTCAGCTAATACGGTTACTTCTCCTGGGACCTTTAGTCTGGGTTCCTTATGAATTAGTGGGACGTAATCTGGGCAATCAGTGGGCTTCAGACCTTTCAACAGATTCATGACACAGGCAGTGGTGTTGTCATCAGGAAAAAGCAATGCATGTGTGTAGAGATGTGTATTCGCAGCAGCACAAACAATACATCCTACAGAGATATTCTGGACTCTTACATTGTATCTCACCCATTCTAACCATAGGTTTTTTCCTTGGGGCTGTTTGTGTTTCTATGTAGAAAACCTCTTGCCAACTGAGACCTGGAATGGGGATTACTTCATTAACTACATTTTGCAAACACTCACCTGGGCCTGTTTTAGCTGTACTGGTAACAGGGGTCATGGTTGGTCTGAAGCTAATATCCTGGAGCTGTATATGGCCTAAATACCCATAGGGTCCAGCACTAAATACATAATTATAATGCCTTCCCAGTACGAACGTCTGCAGATCAGCAGATTGGGGGTTTTCAAGATTCAGGAGGAGGGGGTGACAACTTCTACCCCATTTACAGCCCCTAAGTGGTTGCAGAAGGACTGTTAGATGCATTCTCTCACAAAGACTCCTACCCGTCCCATCCTTAGGGAACATGGCTTCGCTAGATTTATATCCCCAATCATCCCCCGTACTCCAGGCAGCATCTGTCCAATAATGACAATTATTGTTGTATTGTCTGGTAACACACATATAAAACTGGATGATCCCCTCTACCACCCGTTCAGTCTCGAGGCACTTGACTACATCACAGAAATCAAATCGCCAGATATTCACCGGGGCTGTCAGATTTACCCAGAGAATAGTGGGGCCAGAATTCTTATTTACAATAGGGGCCGAAGAGGTAGGGGCGAGGATGGCCCCCATTTCCAGGATCAAAAACAACAGCAACATTTCCCTTCAGTCACTACTGTGACTAAACATTGGTTCGGTCTCTTCACAATGTGAGGCATGGATCCAGGTGCTCTTTCCTTCAAGTTTTACTGCAGTGGGGGTGACCGGGATCACCGTGTGAAGTCCTTCAAATCTCGGCTGGAGACAATCTCTGCGCACAAACTTTTTCACATACACCAGGTCTCCTGGCACAAAGGGATGGTGTCCAGGAACCTTGTCTGAGTCTGAAAGAGAACTGAAGACAGTTAAATGCACTTTGGCAAGGTGTCCATGTAAGGCCTGCACATAGCTAGTCAAGTCCTGGTACTTGAGCTGCAACTGTTGTGGAAAGAAACATTCAAGACTGGGGCTCCTGCCAAACAGAATCTCATACGGTGACAGTCCTATCTTCCTGTTTGGGGTATATCTTACTGAAAACAAAGCTAGAGGAAGGCATTCTGTCCATGGTTTACCAGTCTCTGTCATTGCCTTCTGGATTTTAAGCTTAAGAGTTCCATTTAGTCTCTCCACTTTTCCACTGCTCTGCGGATGGAGTATGCAATGCTTGACTTACCCCCAGTGCTGCCATTACCTCTGACATGATCTCTCCAGTAAAATGGGAACTCCGATCGCTTTCAATGACTTCAGGAACTCCATACCTGCATATGATCTCAGCCATCAGTTTCTTCGCTGTTGTCTTAGCCATAGCTTTGGCAACTGGGTAGGCTTCTGGCCAACCTGAAAATAAATCAATGCAGACCAACACATACTCATACGTCCCTACCCTGGGTAACTGAATATAATCAATCTGCAGTCTCTGGAATGGGTAAAGGGGCCGGGGAGTGTGTTTGGATGGAGTTTTCACTGTCCTACCCTGATTATGTGTGACACATATCATGCAGCTCTGTACATGCCTTTCTGCGCAGGTGGAAAACCCGGAGGCAATCCATTGTTTCTGTAGGGTGTCACACATGGCCGTCTTCGAGTGGTGCACATTCTCGTGCAGAACCTGTGCCATCATTGGGTACAGTACCTGTGGTAGGCAGACCTTTTCACCCCTCCCCCATAGTCCAGTGACGGTATCAGAGCAAGCCCCTATCTTTTGCCACCTATTTTTCTCCTCCTTACTTGCCTGTTCTTGTAACCGGGCTAAGATGTCTTTCAACACAAGTGGAGATGGTGGGGTGTCTAGGTGATGTACTCTAGAGGCTACAGGAGTGCTTGCTGCTTTCTTGGCAGCCTGGTCTGCCAGTGCGTTACCCTTTGTCCGTCCATCAGTGCCTTTGGTATGTGCCTTTACCTTTATGATGCCTGCTTGGGTGGGAAGCTGTAGTGCATTCATAAGTTGCTGGACTGCCTCAGCATGTTCAAAGGGGTGGCCATTTGCTGTCAGGAAAGCCCTGGCTCTCCAGATAGGCCCATAACTGTGTGCAATGCCAAAAGCATACCTGGAATCAGTGTAGATATTTACAGTCTTACCTTCTGCTAGTTTGCACGCTTCTGTGAGCGCCTTGAGCTCTGCTTCTTGTGCACACATATGAGCTGGCATTGACTCTGCCTTGATTACCTCATGTTCTGAGACCACAGCATATCTGGTACAGTAGCATCCTCGGTCATCTTGGTGACGGGATCCATCTACAAAAAGCTCAAAATCAGCATTAGAACAGGCACACTAGAGACCAGCCGTTTCTTGAGACATCAATTCTAGACAATCATGTGGTTTGGAAACCTAATCTTGTTCCTCTGGATCCATTCTAGAAAGAAAAAGAGTGTCCTTGCTCATGTCACCTACTCCTCCCCCCTTTGGATCCATAGGAACTAGGAGAAAAGTAGCGGGATTTAGGACAGTGCACCTTTTCAAAGTAACATTAGTAGGCATGAGAATAGCACACTGAAGTCGCAGCTGTCCAGCCATGGACATGTGGCCAGGTTGTACTTGGTTAAGGATACTATATACATCGTGTGGGGTATGGACCATCAGTGGGTAATCCAAAACAATCTCTGAAGATTTGTGTAGCAACAGCTGGACAGACAACACAGCCCAAACACATAAGGGTCTTCCTCTTGCCACCGTATCCAGGCGGCCACTGTAATAAGCAACAGGTCTCTGTTTGTCTCCATGAAGCTGAGCCAGCACACCTGTAGCATGTCCTGCATAGGTGAGCTCTGTCTGCAAGGCAGTCTGCAATACTGTACGGCAGTGCTCGGGTGTCTTGTAATCATATACGGGGCCTGCAGTGTGTAACACCATATCACAGGGCAAATTCCCTCTTTGGGTGGACATAGCGTCTCCTGGATGCAAGGGGCCATAAGCGGCAAGGTAGGCCTGACACTCTTGGGCTATGACTAAGCCCCCCTTTTTAACTATCTGTTGGGCCAAACCACCTCTATGTGACAGGGTAGAATTAGCTGGGTTTACTATTGCTCCTACCTGGTGGGTAATTATGTCCCCATACCCCTACTGAGAAAAGAACCTGGGAGCCCTGGGGTGTGATGTAGCAACGTGAATGACAGGGAACCAAACTTCAGATTCCTGGAAAATCTGGCCTTGTAAGTGTGAAGGTTTCACGGGAAGAGGAGATCTAGGGGCCTTTCCGGGCTGGGAGGTCTGCCATTTACACCGATTAAAGCAAGCTCTTGGTCTGAAAATTGACATAACGAAGCTGGGGAGGGAGTGAGATTCCCATACAGGGTTAAAAGCGTATTGGAATGTGAGGCTGGACTTGCGTGTACTATAGGAGGGGGCAGAAACTGGAGTCTGTTACGTAGACAGTAAGAAGCGCTGCTGACTTAACCCCTTTCCTTTCCTGCTGGGCTAAATTCTTTTGAAAACTCTTTACTATTTTCAATGCATCATCCGGACCAGCGCGTGATCTACACCAAGTAAACACAGAGAGACTCAAAAGCGCAGCTACGCGTGTGCCCCCTCCCTTTTAGAAACACGTAGATAAGAAAAATCACTGCATTCCTCAGCGCAGGAGGGAGAATACAAAAGCCCAGCTCTTTGCCCCCCTTTCTCTAGCCCACAACACCGAAGGGAGAAATTTCACGCAGGTCGCGCAGGGGCTCACTCGCCCCTCCCCTCTCCTACACAGCACTGATAAAAAGCTCTGTATCTTCTACAAAGTAACAAATTGCAGCAGTTTTCAGACTTAATTTCTACAAAACTTTCCTATGATCCTCCGTGGTCTGGGCGGAGCCCCAAGGACGGTCCGTACGCACACACATGGCAGGTTTCCACCCAGGTTGGATTCTGCACAACACAAACAGAACACACCCACGCTTCTGGAGAGCTCGTCCCGTCGCCATTATAGGGCGATGGCTGGGACTGCATCTTCATCATCAGTGGCACGGCGGCCATTTTACAATCTGTAAGATCACAGTTCAAAGGCATTTTATAACCAAACACGGGTTCTACATTCTCTGATCTTCCCTCTCCATCAACCTATTTTCACCTTTGTTCTTTAAGCTTCGCGCAACTCGCAGATGAGCTTGCGCTTGTTCTAACAATCCTTTATCTTTCAACATGCCCCTTTTATTTTCTATGAGATTGGGCCACATAGCCGGCTGCAATCTCCCTGACGAGGGCAATCCTACATGCTTATACAATCTCTCAACATTCTTGACTGCCTTCTTTCCCTCCCGTGACTCTACTATTGCCTTGACTTCCACGGCATCCTCATCTAACTTGTGGGGCACTGACTTCTTCTGCTTTAAGAGACGCAACATCTTTTCACAGAATACTATGGTTTTCTGCAGTAAACCACTGGCAGCAATGTCAACACTGTGTTCTATATATATATATAGTACGGAGCCTCACGTTCGACGTACTAGGAAAAGAGCCTCACGCTCAATGTTTCCTGTCTGTCCCTAACCTGAACAACAGTGATTACAGACTATCCTGCCACGATATTCCAACCGTTGGGAGGCAGCCTCCTAATGAGACCCCTCCACAAAAATATAGGTGGTCCCCTCACGGAACGTCTTAAGTTACCTATCAGCACAGGTGGTCCCCTCTCAGAACGCCTTAGTTACCTGTCTGGACAGGTGGTCCCCTCTCGGAACGCCTTAGTTACCTGTCAGCACAATATCACAGAGGCTGCGTCTCCTATCCCTTTCTCTAAGCTGCCCCACAATCTACAACCTGCTCAATTTTTCAGTCCACTTCACTACTAGACAATAGTCACGGGTAGGGTGGTTGAACGGAGTACAATGACCGGTGGAGGAGGTGTGGTGTACACGAGGACGCGCCGGATGCGACGTCTCTCAGTTGCTGGTTCAGAGCGTGGCACAGGATCACGTTCGATCTCACCACTCGACCGGTCACCTCCCGGACCCAAGGAGACCACAGACAAACCAATAACGGCTGAGACACTAGCAAGTGTGACACATACAGTGTATATGATCGCCACTTACCGTGTTCGGAGGGTGATCAGTCCTCGAGGTCAGCCACTACGGGTATCATCCACAGACATCCAGGCATGCGTCCAGGGGGTCTCGGATCGCTGGCCACGCCCCACGTTGGTCGGGCCAAATTGTCGGGGTCGTAACGACAATATACCCTCATTCACCAGTCATTCCAAATTAGACTATAAGCATGTGGTACCGGGTAAGAATGAGTCAGACAGGTAGCTGGTTCAATCTCAGTGCATGCTCATGTGACTATATGTGTCAGCCACAGTCATACCAACTGAACTTTATTTTCCAAATACACGGTACTAAAAAGGAATGCAATAGGCGGGGTTTAAGCAGTATACGTCTAGTGCTCAGTCCTTCTGATTCGTCCGGACGTCTCCCGGTGGATTCCTCCTCTTCTTTCTATTTCCAAGTTTCGATTTCAGAAGAAATGAAACTTTAACCTTTCAGATTCTAAACTGAAGTGAAGAATGAACACTGGCAGCCATCTTTAATACAGTTACATTTGCATTAGCAAGGGAAAACTTATTGTTTCACAGTATAAGATATATAAAAGTACAAAAAGTATATAAGAAAGTATATTTTCACCTTGACAGTATGTGTGGCCTCCATGTGAATGTATGACCTCCCTACGCCTGGTCATGGTCCAGATGAGGTGGTGGGTGTTCTCCTGAGGGATCTCCTCACAAACCTGGTTAAAGCATCAGTCAACTCCTGGACAGTCAGTGGTGCAATGTGGCATTGGTGGATGGAACGAGACATGATGTCCTAGATGTTCTTCATTGGAATCAGGTCTGGGGAACGGACAGGCCAGTCCATAGCATTAATGCCTTTATCATGCAGGAACTGCTGACAACACTCTTCAGCCACACGAGGCTTAGCATTGCCATGCATCAAAAGGAACCCAGGGCCCACTGCACCTGCAATATGCCCCCTACACACAATATGAGCCTCAACACAGCCCCATATATAGAGTATGGGTATACACACAGCCCCTACATACAGTATGGGCCCTCACATAGCCCCAATTTACAGTGTATATCTGCATATACACAGTATAAGCCCCACATAGCTCCCTATTTACAGTATAACTCTGTAGCCTCCATTATACAGTATGAGCCCCCATATAGCCTCCTATATACCGTATGAGCTCCCACATAGCTCCTTATATAGTATGAGCCACCACATAGCCTCCTACATACAGTAGGAGGCTGTACATAGCCTACATACAGTATGAGCCTTCACATAGCTCCCTATATGCAGTATGAACCCCCTTATAGCCCCCTATACAGTATGAGCCTACACATAGCCTTCATATATACAGAATGAGTATTCACATAGCCTCCAATATACAGTATGAGCCGCCGCATAGCTCCTTATATATAATTTGAACACTACATATCTCCCTATATACAGTATGACCCCCCAAATAGCACCTATATAAAGTATGAGCCCATACATAGCCCTCTATATAAAGTATGAGCCTGCAAATAGCCTCTTACATACAGTATGAGCCCCCATATAGCCTCTTACATACCGTATGAGCCCTCACATAGCCGCCTATATACAGTATCAGCCCACACATAGTCTCCTATATACAGTATGAGCCAGAACATAGCTTCCTTTATGCAATTCGAGCCCCCATGTAGCATCCTATACCCAGTATGAGCCCACTCATAGCCCCTATACACAGTATGAGCCCGCACATAGCTTCCTTTATACTGAATGATCCAACACATAACCTCCACATATACTGTATGTGACCCCACATAGCTCCTTATATACAATATGAGCCTCTATATGACCTCCTATATACAGTATGAGCTCTCACAAAACTCCCTATAGGCAAGATGGGAGCTTCCTATAGCCTCTTATATACAGTATGAGCCCCTGTATACAGTATGAACCCCCCACACATCAACCTATATACACTACCAGCCCTCACATAGCCCATATATATATGCACACATCCCATACACATATTAATAAAAAAAAACATATGATTACTTCGCTCCCATTCCCTCAGCTCCACTTCTACAAGTGGCCACCGCGTACATGCTGGAGTGCGCCGGCTGATGACGTCATCGCTCTGCACATGACAGCATAGGCTACGGGAATTCCAATGCGCTGCCATTCTGATTTGTTGGCAGCGAAACTCCAGAAAAGCTGGGATATGTGCGCTGCCACAAAACATTATAATGAGGGTAACTTGGCCATGGACATCCTGGAGTCTTGAGCCCTGGGTGGTAGCCCAAATTGGCCTCATTATAATCCACCTATTGTATCAGTCATTATTGGTGGGTTCAGCTGACATTACTGTAATGTGTATGGGGGGCTTTAGGCTCCTGTTTAATACGTATGTAAATGTATCAGATTGCGTTGTCTCTAAAAATTAGGGATTTTGCAGGTTGTTGAGACTTTACATAAATTACATGAGGTTTTATAACAAGGATACTGCAGTTAAGGCCGCAGGAACCTTCTCATTACCAGGCTAATAATACTGTCATTACTTATTTTGTTTTGGTAAGTATTATGACATGTCTGGCTGAAACTCTGTTCACTTCATATTCTCACTGAGCCACAGAGTCTGTCAGTAATTCCACAGCCTTTCTCCCAGGAGACGTAAACATCAGTCAATTAGAGAGCGTCTAGTCTGCCCAGTGGTGGCTGCGCAAATAGTCAGGAAAGACAAAAATGTTCAGGTATTCCACAATGCAGTGTTCATATGCATAACTTTTCTCTACAGCTCCATATGGTGAAGGATGCATAGATGCAGCTGCTATTAAAAAGGCTTTCTGTTTCCAGAATATTGTTATCCCCAACTGCAGTTTGTTTTTTTAAACATAGATAAAAAGAATTACTGAATTGCTGATTTTTGTTCATGTCGTGTCTAAAAAATCTGAATAAAAAGCTATCAAAATATGTCATGTACCACAAAATGGTACTGAAAAAATCTCAAATTGGTCATGCAAAAAATAAACCCTCATACAGCTCTGTTCGCCAAACAATAAAAAAGTTACAGAATATGGCAACAAAATTATTAATTTTATAAAAAAGCATTTTTACTGTGTGACAGCAGCCAAACAGAAAAAAACTGATATAAATCTGGAATCGTTGTAATCGCACCGATCCGAAGAATAAAGTCATTGCTTATACCATATGGTGAACCACGCAAAAATAAATATAAGAACTATTCTTGTACTGCTGTCTATGTGTTCATTCCTCCCCACAAAAAATCAGAACAAGGCTCTGCTCACCTTTAGGGTTCACTCACACTGGTGTATAATATGGAGGAGTGCACGGCGAAAAAATATTGCACTGCACTCTGACCAATGTTATTCAGTGAGGCAGTGCTCATCTGTTGATTTTTTCTTGGGTCTAATCTGCGTCAGGAAATGCTGTGATTGGCTGGGTAATTCTGATGACACTCTCCATTGGGTGTGAGAAAAAAAAATTGGATGGCACACGGACCATGCGTATGCCGTCCGATATCTATACACACATCTCAAAGGAACCACAAAATTTCATCTGCTGAGTACAGTAAATTCACAGTGGGAACACTCAGGATAGACAGATAAATATGAGACAGATAGATGTCCTGAAGATATACAATTTCACAAATACCCTACATACAGTATAATAAACTTGCATCCTTTAGTGCCTTTCATGTAAGACTAAAGGGTGTTTTAGCCTGGTTTAACCTAATAAATAATTTTAAAAAATTACGTGGGGTCCCCCCTATTTTTTGATAGCCAGCAAAGGTAAAGCAGACAGCTGTGCGATGATATTATCAGTGGGAGTCGGCGACTCTGATGAGCGGTGATGTCACTACCCGACACCTGTGAATAGCAGTAATGTTACTTACTGCTAGTCACAGTCACTGGGGCCAGATGCTGGACTACATCGGAGCTGCATGAGAATTTTTTTTCTAATAAATAATTGAATGAAGGACAGTGTCTTATTTTTTCCTTTCTCTTTTAATGTTTTTCAGATATCCATTTGTGACCTATGGTGGATTCCCTGGACTACGACGCACTTGCATGTTGTTTTATTTAAATAAATTGTTGAACTAGGGAAGGTTTGTGGTCGTGTGTTTTTAAATAAAGTATTTTTTGCGTGTGTTTTTATTTTTGATTACTTGGTTAGTAATGGGGGTGTCTGATAGTCACCTCTCCATTACTAACACCAGGGCTTGATAACAGCTGTGATTTTTGACATCAACCCCAAGCCCCATTACTCCATTGCCACCACACCAAGGCAATCGGGAAGAGTCTGTCAAAGTACCAGAATTGGCGCATCTAATGTAATGCACCACATCTGGGGCAGCTGCGTGATGGTATTTTTATTTTGTGAAGCGCCTAATAAGCATGGACCTACCCAGCCTAATAATGAAATCATGCAGCTGTCTGTTTTACCTTTGCTGGTTATCAAAAATAGGGGGACCTCACATCATTTTTTCTATTAATTTCTTTGTTAGGTTAAACTAGGCTAAACACCCTTTTAGTGCCATATGAAAAGCAGGAGGTGCATGTCACCAAAAGCACAAGGTTGGCACAATGTATATGGGCACTAAAATATATGGGGGAACTAAAATGTATGGGCAGTAAACTGGCATATTTGCAATTTTCCAGAATAAAGCACAGTGTGAATGTTACAAAATGTTTTTGGATTGCTTTGCTAATAAATCTGATATTTTTCTACAACTCGATGAGTGACGGATTCTTTCTTCATGAGTAAATGAAGTGGTATCCTATCTTGGCACCGTATTTTTATACAGAGTGATGTACATCTACCTATATAGTAAGTTTGACCAGGGGTGCCCAAACTTTTACATGCCATTGCATGCTGTCGATACATTACACGCGAAGAAGAACAAATGTTTTTCTTGTTTGCTGGATGATTGCTGGCTTGTTTAGATGGGCTAGTAGTCGGGTACCTACACATATGTAGTATGTGTCCAAAAGAAATCAGAAGCATATAGTGGTATAATGGAGGCCCCCATGGACCTCTGCAAGCCTTTTTATTTAAAACAGACCTGTAATAGTTGTTAGTGTTGTAAAGCAGAGGTAGCGCCGTACGCAGTGACCCACAAAGTTGAAACACAAAAACGTCTCTTTAATGTGTTTCTTCACACATAAAGGTGCATGGCATTTTATAGTACACGTCATCAAAGTTCAATACACACAGTTGCATCTTGTCTCAGTTCCCGTTTCATAGCACTACACATCATATGGCTTTTAGATTGCAGTCCCTAAACACGCCGGACCTCTCCTTGTCCAGTATCCATGGGGCACTCCACATTACAGTCTCAAAACACAGTTTCACATGTTGCAGACACTACACACGCCAGTCCTCCTCTGACTAGTTCTCGTGGGTTTCCTGCACCGCTGTATCACAGACTCTTTACTCACACAGCCGTACACAGCCCAGGATATCCTCCGGATAGCAGCCAGGCACCATATCCACCTGTTTGCAATCATTACACATGCCAGTCCTCTTTCGGGCACAGGACATCCACCTCCGGTTCTCCTCCGGGCACAGGCACAGGACTGTCCACATCCGAGACCAGTTACCATGGACGACTTGCATCATGTATGCTGCGAGGGGTGCCAGGCTATTCAGCTGCCATAGCTGCTGGCTCCACTGGCCTGTGCTGCTTCACACACACAGCCAGCGCTCTGCAGGCCTCTGCTCTGCACAACAGGACACAGCAGACTGACACTGATGTTGCACCTGACACACCCATACTCCACTGTTGTGAACTATATTTCTTGGCTCCCTCTTGTGGTCACTAGCGGTATTACACTTGGATCATCTTTCTCCAGGTTGGTACTCACCTGGTTCGTTAGGCCTTGGGTGTTCCTATTTAGACTTCCTGGAAACTCAGTTTAGTGCCTGGAATCGATGTAGTCAGTCTATGTCTGTTTGCTCCTGTCTCCTGGTCTCCTGTTCTTTGCAAGATAAGCTAAGTCCTGCTTTCTTATTTTTGTTTATTTGCTTTGCTTCTATTTTGTTCCAGCTTGTTCATAATGTGATTCCTGATTTTTGCTGGAAGCTCTAGGGGGCTGATATTCTCCCCCCACACCGTTAGTCGGTGCGGGGGTTCTTGGATATTCAGAGTGGATATTTTTGTAGGATTTTTGCTGACCGTATAAGTCTCCTTCCTATTTTCTGCTATTAATTAGTGGGCCTCTCTTTGCTAAATCTAGTTCATTCTTACGTTTGTCTTTTCTTCTTACCTCACCGTTATTATTTGTTGGGGGCTTGTATTATAACTTTGGGGTCCTTTCTCTTGAGGCAAGTAGGTCTTATTTTCTCTGAAAGGGTTAGTTAGTTCTCCGGCTGGTGCGAGACGTCTAGAATCAACGTAGGTACGTTCCCCGGCTACTTCTAGTTGTTGTGCTAGGATTAGATATACGGTCAGCCAAGTTACCACCTCCCTATGAGCTGGTTTTTGTGTTTGCGGACTTAGCTGGAACTTCTGAGATCCTCTACCACTAGGATCATAACAGTATTCCAGGCCGAAAGTGAATATTTATTGCATTGCAGAAGCGGGATTAAAAGAAAAGAAGTCCTGAGTTTTGTTTTGTTTTTCTTCTTCCCCTTTTTCCTCTGAGTGGCTTGAAGCTCTGCTGCAGACATGAATGTTCAGACTCTGATTACTAGTGTGGATCAGCTTGCTGCACGAGTGCAGGGCATTCAGGATTTTGTTATTAGTAGTCCTATGTCAGAGCCTAAGATACCTATTCCTGAGCTTTTCTCTGGTGATCGATGTAAATTTGGGAATTTTAGGAATAATTGTAAATTGTTTCTATCTTTGAGACCGCGTTCGTCTGGAGACTCAGCTCAGCAAGTTAAAATTGTTATTTCTTTCTTGCGTGGCGACCCTCAGGATTGGGCTTTTTCATTGGCGCCAGGAGATCCGGCATTGGCAAATATTGATGCATTTTTTCTGGCCCTCGGATTGCTTTATGAGGAGCCCAATCTTGAAATTCAGGCAGAAAAGGCGTTGCTGGCTATCTCTCAGGGCCAAGATGAGGCTGAAGTGTATTGCCAAAAATTTCGGAAATGGTCCGTGTTTACTCAATGGAATGAGTGTGCTCTGGCCGCAAATTTCAGAAATGGCCTTTCTGAAGCCATTAAGAATGTGATGGTGGGTTTTCCCATTCCTACAAGTCTGAGTGATTCTATGGCTCTGGCCATTCAGATAGATCGGCGTTTGCGGGAGCGTAAATCTGCTAATCCTCTGGCAGTGTTGTCTGTTGTGGATTCTGTTTGTGGGCTCCCTCTGGTGGTTACTGCTGGTACTGGGTGACTTTGGTGGGTTGCGGCCTTTGGTTTCCACCTGTCCATCAGAGGCTGGGTGTTTCCTATTTTACCTGGCCTTTCTGTCATTCCCTTGCCGGCTATCAATGTATTCAGATGTGCTCTGTTTGGTTCCTGCCTACCTGCTCCCAGATCTTTCAGGATAAGCTTAGTGCTGATTTTCAGTTGTTGGTTTTTTTGTCCAGCTTGCTTATTATGTCTCTATGCTAGCTGGTAGCTCTAGTGGACTGAGGTTCTCCCCATGTGCCATGAGTTGGCACATGGGTTCTTGTAATCTCAGGATGGTTTTTTGATTAGGGTTTTTTGCTGACCGCTCAGACCCCTTTTGTATCGTTCTGCTTTCTAGTTTACAGCGGGCCTCAATTTGCTGAACCTATATATATCATCTCTATGTGTGTGCCTTCCTCTCATTTCACCGTCAATACATGTGCGGGGCAACTATACCTTTTGGGGTTCATTCCTCTGGAGGCAAGTGAGGTCTTTATTTTCTCTGCAGTACTAGTTAGCTCTTAGGCTGGTGCGTGGCGTCTAGAACCAACGTAGGCACGCTCCCTGGCTATCTCTAGTTGCGTTTGTCAGGCGTAGGGCAGCGGTCAGCCCAGGTTCCATCACCCTAGAGCTCGTCCGATATTTTGTATTACTTTGCTTGTCCCTTGCTATCCCTAGCCATTGGGATTCATGACAGTATAGCCGGCCCGCAAAGTGTTAATTGTTTGGGCTGAAGCAGGAGAAAAAGAAGTGTTTAAGGGAAATTTATTTATTTTATTTTTTTTTTTCCTTCAGAGTTTTGCTGCCTAGACCTTAATTTCTGTCTAGCTGCTTCTTACCTCCTCTTAACCCTTGAATGGCTCTGATATTAGCTGTTTAACATGGATGTCCAGAGTTTGGCTTCCAGCCTGAGTAATCTCGCGGCAAAAGTTCAAAACATACAGGATTTTGTTGTTCACACTCCCATGTCTGAACCTAGAATTCCTATTCCAGAGTTCTTTTCTGGAGATAGATCTACCTTCCTGAATTTCAGGAACAATTGTAAATTGTTTCTTTCTTTAAAATCTCGCTCCTCTGGAGACCCTGCTCAACAGGTCAAGATTGTAATATCTTTCCTGCGAGGCGACCCTCAGAATTGGGCATTTGCATTGGCACCAGGGGATCCTGCATTGCTCAATGTGGATGCGTTTTTTCTGGCATTGGGATTGCTCTATGAGGAACCCAACCTGGAGATTCAGGCTGAAAAGGCTTTATTAGCCCTCTCTCAGGGGTATGATGAAGCGGAAATATATTGTCAAAAATTTCGGAAATGGTCGGTGCTTACTCAGTGGAATGAGTGCGCCCTGGCTGCAAACTTCAGAAATGGTCTTTCCGAGGCCATTAAGGATATTATGGTGGGGTTCCCTACGCCTACAGGTCTGAATGAGTCGATGGCTATGGCCATTCAGATTGATCGGCGTTTACGGGAGCGAAAACCCGTGCACCAGTTGGCGGTGTCTTTTGAACAGGCACCTGAGACTATGCAATGTGATAGAATTCAGTCCAGAAGTGAACGGCAAAATTATAGGCGGAAAAATGGATTGTGTTTTTATTGTGGTGATTCAGCTCATGTTATATCAGCATGCTCTAAACGCACAAAAAGGGTTGATAAATCTTTTGCCATTGGTACTCTGCAGCCTAAGTTCATTTTGTCTGTGACTCTGTCTTCCATTTCCGTCGATGCCTATGTGGATTCGGGC
Source organism: Ranitomeya variabilis (assembly GCF_051348905.1). Lineage (NCBI taxonomy): Eukaryota > Metazoa > Chordata > Amphibia > Anura > Dendrobatidae > Ranitomeya > Ranitomeya variabilis. The sequence continues at coordinate 659,435,672 of NC_135234.1, forward strand.
GCTGCCCTGAGTCTTATGGATTGGTCATTTGCTAAACGCTGCGGTTTTAGTCTGGAACCTCTGGAAGTTCCTATTCCTCTGAAGGGAATTGACTCTACACCATTGGCTATGAATAAACCGCAGTATTGGACACAAGTGACCATGCGCATGACTCCCGTTCATCAGGAGGTGATTCGCTTCCTTGTACTGTATAATTTACATGATGTACTAGTGCTTGGTCTGCCATGGTTACAAACTCATAATCCTGTCCTGGACTGGAAAACAATGTCTGTGTTAAGCTGGGGATGTCAGGGGGTTCATGATTATGCACCTCCGATTTCAATCGCTTCATCTACTCCTTCTGAGATCCCTGCGTTTTTGTCTGACTATAGGGATGTTTTTGAGGAGCCTAAGCTCAATTCGCTCCCTCCGCATAGAGATTGTGACTGTGCTATAGAATTGATTCCTGGCAGTAAGTTCCCTAAGGGTCGTTTATTTAATCTGTCACTGCCAGAGCATACTGCTATGCGGAATTATATTAAGGAGTCCTTGGAAAAGGGACATATTCGTCCATCTTCGTCCCCTCTGGGAGCAGGTTTTTTTTTTGTGGCAAAAAAAGATGGTTCCCTGAGGCCTTGTATAGATTATCGCCTTCTGAATAAGATTACAGTCAAGTATCAGTATCCATTGCCATTATTGACTGTTTGTTTGCTCGCATTAAGGGGGCTAGGTGGTTCACTAAGATAGATCTTCGCGGTGCGTATAATCTGGTGCGGATAAAACAGGGTGATGAGTGGAAAACCGCATTTAATACGCCTGAGGGCCATTTTGAGTATTTGGTAATGCCTTTTGAACTCTCCAATGCTCCGTCAGTCTTTCAGTCCTTTATGCACAACATTTTCCGTGAATATCTGGATAAGTTTATGATTGTGTATTTGGATGATATTTTGGTGTTTTCTGATGACTGGGAGTCTCATGTTCTACAGGTCAGGAAGGTGTTTCAGGTTCTGCGGGCCAATTCTCTGTTTGTGAAGGGCTCAAAGTGTCTCTTCGGAGTCCAGAAGATTTCTTTTTTGGGGTACATTTTTTCTCCTTCTACTATTGAGATGGATCCCGTCAAGGTTCAGGCGATTTGTGACTGGACACAACCTACATCTGTTAAGAGCCTTCAGAAGTTCTTGGGGTTTGCTAATTTTTATCGTCGGTTCATTGCTAATTTTTCCAGTATTGTTAAACCTTTGACTGATTTGACTAAAAAGGGTGCTGATGTTGCTGATTGGTCTCCTGCGGCCGTGGAGGCCTTTCAGGAACTTAAGCGCCGGTTTTCTTCTGCTCCTGTGTTGTGTCAACCAGATGTTTCACTTCCTTTTCAGGTTGAGGTTGATGCTTCCGAGATTGGAGCGGGGGCGGTTTTGTCACAGAGAAGTTCTAATGGCTCGGTGATGAAGCCATGTGCATTCTTCTCTAGAAAATTCTCGCCCGCCGAGCGCAATTATGATGTGGGTAATCGGGAGCTTTTGGCCATGAAGTGGGCATTTGAGGAGTGGCGTCATTGGCTTGAGGGTGCTAAACATCGTGTGGTGGTCTTGACTGATCACAAGAATCTCATTTACCTTGAGTCTGCCAGGCGTTTGAATCCTAGACAGGCTCGTTGGTCGTTGTTTTTTTCTCGTTTCAATTTCGTGGTTTCATACCTGCCAGGTTCAAAGAATGTGAAGGCAGATGCTCTTTCCAGGAGTTTTGTGCCTGACTCTCCTGGAGACTCTGGGCCTACTGGTATCCTTAGGGATGGGGTAATATTGTCCGCCGTATCCCCAGACTTGCGACGTGCATTGCAGGAGTTTCAGGTGGATAAACCGGATCGTTGTCCACCAGAAAGACTGTTTGTTCCGGATGATTGGACCAGTAGAGTCATCTCCGAGGTCCATTCTTCTGTGTTGGCTGGTCATCCTGGAATATTTGGTACTAGAGACTTGGTGGCCAGGTCTTTTTGGTGGCCTTCCTTGTCTAGGGATGTGCGTACCTTTGTGCAGTCTTGTGAAGTGTGTGCTCGAGCTAAGCCTTGCTGTTCTCGGGCCAGTGGGTTGTTATCCTTGCCCATCCCGAAGAGGCCTTGGACGCACATTTCCATGGATTTTATTTCTGATCTCCCGGTTTCACAGAAAATGTCCGTTATCTGGGTTGTGTGTGACCGCTTTTCTAAGATGGTTCATTTGGTGCCCTTGCCTAAGTTGCCTTCCTCCTCTGAGTTGGTCCCTTTATTTTTTCAGAACGTGGTTCGTTTGCATGGGATTCCGGAGAATATCGTTTCTGACAGGGGATCCCAGTTTGTGTCTAGATTTTGGCGGACGTTTTGTGCCAAGATGGGCATTGATTTGTCTTTCTCGTCTGCATTCCATCCTCAGACGAATGGCCAGACGGAGCGAACTAATCAGACCTTGGAAACTTATTTGAGGTGTTTTGTTTCTGCTGATCAAGATGACTGGGTTGCTTTTTTGCCACTGGCCGAATTTGCTCTTAATAATCGGGCTAGTTCTGCCACGTTGGTCTCTCCTTTTTTTTTGTAATTCGGGGTTTCATCCTCGTTTTTCCTCTGGTCAGGTGGATTCTTCGGATTGTCCTGGAGTGGACGTGGTGGTGGACAGGCTGCATCAGATTTGGAACCAGGTGGTGACAATTTGAAGTTATCTCAGGAGAAGACTCAGCAGTTTGCTAATCGCCGTCGCCGCGTGGGTCCCTGTTATGGTTCTCAATGGCAAGAGAACATAGCCCAGCATACATAGGAACTAGCTCTTGGAAGGATGGAAACTTAAACTGACCATGAACTAAACCTGCCGCACAACTAACAGTAGCCGGGTAGCGTAGCCTGCGTTTTATCCCTAGACGCCCAGCGCCGGCCGGAGGACTAACTAATCCTGGCAGAGGAAAATATAGTCCTGGCTCACCTCTAGAGAAATTTCCCCGAAAGGCAGACAGAGGCCCCCACATATATTGGCGGTGATTTAAGATGAAAATGACAAACGTAGTATGAAAATAGGTTTAGCAAAATCGAGGTCCGCTTACTAGATAGCAGGAAGACAGAAAGGGTACTTTCATGGTCAGCTGAAAACCCTATCAATACACCATCCTGAAATTACTTTAACCCCTCTGTGACCTTTGACGTACTATCCCGTCGAGGTGACCTGGGCCTATCTGACCCTTGACGGGATAGTACGTCATAGCCGATCGGCCGCGCTCACGGGGGGAGCGCGGCCGATCGCGGCCGGGTGTCAGCTGCATATCGCAGCTGACATCCGGCACTATGTGCCAGGAGCGGTCACGGACCGCCCCCGGCACATTAACCCCCGGCACACCGCGATCAAACATGATCGCGATGTGCCGGCGATGCAGGGAAGCATCGCGCAGGGAGAGGGCTCCCTGCGGGCTTCCCTGAGCCCCCCGCAGCAACGCGATGTGATCGCGTTGCTGCGAGGGTCTTACCTCCCTCCCTGCCTGCTCCAGACCCGGATCCAAGATGGCCGCGGATCCGGGTCCTGCAGGGAGGGAGGTGGCTTCACAGAAGCCTGCTCAGAGCAGGCACTGTGAAGCAGCCTGCACTTCAATCAGATCGGTGATCTGTCAGAGTGCTATGCAAACTGGCAGATCACCGATCTGTATTGTCCCCCCCTGGGGCAAAGTAAAAAAGTAAAAAAAAAAATTTCCAAATGTGTAAAAAAAAATAAAAAAAAATATTCCAAAATAATGAAAAAAAAAAAAATATTATTCCCATAAATACATTTCTTTACCTAAATATAAAAAAAACAAAACAATAAAAGTACACATATTTAGTATCACCGCGTCCGTAACGACCCAACCTATAAAACTGGCCCACTCGTTAACCCCTTCAGTAAACACCGTAAGAAAAAAAAAAAAAAAACGAGGCAAAAAACAACGCTTTATTATCATACCGCCGAACAAAAAGTGGAATAACACGCGATCAAAAAGACAGATATAAATAACCATGGTACCACTGAAAGCGTCATCTTGTCCCGCAAATAACGAGCCACCATAAAGCATCATCAGCAGAAAAATAAAAAAGTTATAGTCCTGAGAATAAAGCGATGCAAAAATAATTATTTTTTCCATAAAATAGTTTTTATCGTATAAAAGCGCCAAAACATAAAAAAAATAATATAAATGAGATATCGCTGTAATCGTACTGACCCAAAGAATAAAACTGCTTTATCAATTTTACCAAACGCGGAACGGTATAAACGCCTCCCCCAAAAGAAATTCATGAATAGCTGGTTTTTGGTCATTCTGCCTCACAAAAATCGGAATAAAAAGCGATCAAAAAATCTGACGTGCCCAAAAATGTTACCAATAAAAACGTCAACTCGTCCCGCAAAAAACAAGACCTCACATGACTCTGTGGACCAAAATATGGAAAATTTATAGCTCTCAAAATGTGGTAACGCAAAAAATATTTTTTGCAATAAAAAGCGTCTTTCAGTGTGTGACGGCTGCCAATCATAAAAATCCGCTAAAAAACCCGCTATAAAAGTAAATCAAACCCCCCTTCATCACCCCCTTAGTTAGGGAAAAATAAAAAAAAAGTATTTATTTCCATTTTCCCATTAGGGCTAGGGTTAGGGCTAGGGTTGGGGCTAGGGTTAAGGCTACAGTTAGGGTTGGGGCTAAAGTTAGGGTTAGGGTTGGGGCTAAAGTTACGGTTAGGGTTTAGATTACATTTACGGTTGGGAATAGGGTTGGGATTAGGGTTAGGGGTGTGTCAGGGTTAGAGGTGTGGTTAGGGTTACTGTTGGGATTAGGGTTAGGGGTGTGTTTGGATTAGGGTTTCAGTTATAATTGGGGGGTTTCCACTGTTTCGGCACATCAGGGGCTCTCCAAACGCGACATGGCGTCCGATCTCAATTCCAGCCAATTCTGCGTTGAAAAAGTAAAACAGTGCTCCTTCCCTTCCGAGCTCTCCCGTGTGCCCAAACAGGGGTTTACCCCAACATATGGGGTATCAGCGTACTCAGGACAAATAGAACAACAACCTTTGGGGTCCAATTTCTCCTGTTACCCCTAGGAAAATACAAAACTGGGGGCTAAAAAATAATTTTTGTGGGAAAAAAAAGGATTTTTTATTTTCACGGCTCTGCGTTATAAACTGTAGTGAAACACTTGGGGGTTCAAAGTTCTTACAACACATCTAGATAAGTTCCTTGGGGGGTCTAGTTTCCAAAATGGGGTCACTTGTGCGGGGCTTCTACTGTTTAGGTACATTAGGGGCTCTGCAAACGCAATGTGACGCCTGCAGACCATTCCATCTAAGTCTGCATTCCAAATGGCGCTCCTTCCCTTCCGAGCCCTCCCATGCATCCAAACGGTGGTTCCCCCCACATATGGGGTATCAGCGCACTCAGGACAAATTGGACAACAACTTTTAGGGTCCAATTTCTCCTGTTACCCTCGGGAAAATACAAAACTGGGGGCTGAAAAATAATTTTTGTGGGAAAAAATTTTTGTTTTATTTTTACGGCTCTGCATTATAAACTTCTGTGAAGCCCTTGGTGGGTCAAAGCGCTCACCACACATCTAGATAAGTTCCTTAGGGGGTCTACTTTCCAACATGGTGTCACTTGTGGGGGGTTTCTACTGTTTAGGTACATTAGGGGCTCTGCAAACGCAATGTGACGCCTGCAGACCATTCCATCTAAGTCTGCATTCCAAATGGCGCTCCTTCACTTCCGAGCCCTTCCATGCATCCAAACGGTGGTTCCCCCCACATATGGGGTATCAGCGCACTCAGGACAAATTGGACAACATCTTTTAGGGTCCAATTTCTCCTGTTACCCTCGGGAAAATACTAAACTGGGGGCTGAAAAATAATTTTTGTGGGAAAAAATTTTTGTTTTATTTTTATGGCTCTGCCTTATAAACTTCTGTGAAGCCCTTGGTGGGTCAAAGCGCTCACCACACATCTAGATAAGTTCCTTAGGGGGTCTACTTTCCAACATGGTGTCACTTGTGGGGGATTTCTACTGTTTAAGTACATTAGGGGCCAGTGGCGTAACTACAAAGTTATGGGCCCCGGTGCGAACTTCCAAATGGGGCCCCCCCCCCTACCCCCGCGACGCCCCCCCACCCCCTTCCCCTAGATACGCCTCGGACTGTTGCAGGAATCTCCTGCACTGCAACATGGTGTTGGGTGCCAGCACAGCCCGCACAGTGGTATATCCAGCACAGCCCGCACAGTGGTATATCCAGCACAGCCCGCACAGAGTTATATCCAGCACAGCCCGCACAGTGGTATATCCAGCACAGCCCGCACAGTGGTATATCCAGCACAGCCCGCACAGTGGTATATCCAGCACAGCCCGCACAGTGGTATATCCAGCACAGCCCGCACAGTGGTATATCCAGCACAGCCCGCACAGTGGTATATCCAGCACAGCCAGCACAGTGGTATATCCAGCACAGCCCGCACAGGGGTATATACAGCACAGCCCGCACAGTGGTATATCCAGCACAGCCCGCACAGTGGTATATCCAGCACAGCCCGCACAGTGGTATATCCAGCACAGCCCGCACAGTGGTATATCCAGCACAGCCCGCACAGTGGTATATCCAGCACAGCCCGCACAGTGGTATATCCAGCACAGCCCGCACAGTGGTATATCCAGCACAGCCCGCACAGTGGTATATCCAGCACAGCCCGCACAGTGGTATATCCAGCACAGCCCGCACAGTGGTATATACAGCACAGCCCGCACAGGGGTATATACAGCAGAGCCCGCACAGTGGTATATACAGCAGAGCCCGCACAGTGGTATATACAGCAGAGCCCGCACAGTGGTATATACAGCACAGCCGGCACAGGGGTACATACAGCACAGCCGGCACAGGGGTATATAGAGCACAGCCCGCACAGGGGTATATACAGCAGAGCCCGCACAGGGGTATATACAGCACAGCCAGCACAGGGGTATATACAGCACAGCCGGCACAGGGGTACATACAGCACAGCCGGCACAGGGGTATATAGAGCACAGCCCGCACAGGGGTATATACAGCACAGCCGGCACAGGGGTACATACAGCACAGCCGGCACAGGGGTATATAGAGCACAGCCCGCATCTCATCTCCCCCCCCCCCGATAATGGCCCCACAGTCCGGTTAAAAAGAAAAAAAAAACTCCTCACCTTTCCTTTTGCCCGCGCTGCTCCTGGCGGCTGCAGTCTGCCCAGGACACTGCAGGTGCGCGATGATATGACATCATCGCGCACCCGCAGTGTACTGTCAGAGGCAGAGCGGGGAATGATGGGAGAGGGAGCGTCAGGTGACGCTCTCCTCCATCATTGCATTGAACTATACCGGTGTCATAGACGCCGGTATAGTTAAATGCGGCGGCAGCGGCGGCGGCGGCGGGGGGGGAAGGAACAGTGCAGCGGCCCACTACTGGCATCGGCTCTTCTGGCATTTGCCAGAAGTGCCCGATGGCCAGCCCGGCCCTGCTCTGACCTGCCGGCCCGGGGCCCCTGACCTGCGGGGCCCGGTCGCAATGGCGACCGCTGCGACCGCGGTTGTTACGCCCCTGTTAGGGGCTCTGCAAACGCAATGTGACGCCTGCAGACCATTCCATCTAAGTCTGCATTCCAAATGGCGCTCCTTCACTTCCGAGCCCTTCCATGCGTCCAAACGGTGGTTTCCCCCCACATATGGGGTATCAGCGCACTCAGGACAAATTGGACAACAACTTTTGGGGTCCAATTTCTCCTGTTACCCTCGGGAAAATACAAAACTGGGGGCTGAAAAATAATTTTTGTGGGAAAAAATTTTTGTTTTATTTTTACGGCTCTGCATTATAAACTTCTGTGAAGACCTTGGTGGGTCAAAGCGCTCATCACACATCTAGATAAGTTCCTTAGGGGGTCTACTTTCCAACATGGTGTCACTTGTGGGGGGTTTCTACTGTTTAGGTACATTAGGGGCTCTGCAAACGCAATGTGACGCCTGCAGACCATTCCATCTAAGTCTGCATTCCAAATGGCGCTCCTTCCTTTCCGAGCCCTCCCATGCGCCCAAACAGTGGTTCTCCCCACATATGGTATATCATCGCATTCAGGACAACTTGGACAACAGATTTTGGGGTCCAATTTTTCCTGCTACCCTCGGGAAAATACAAAACTGGGGGCTAAAAAAATAATTTTTGTGGGAAAAAATTTTTGTTTTATTTTTACGGCTCTGCATTATTAACTTCTGTGAAGCCCTTGGTGGGTCAAAGCACTCAAAACACATCTAGATAAGTTCCTTAGGGGGTCTACTTTCCAAAATGGTGTCACTTGTGGGGGGTTTCAATGTTTAGGCACATCAGTGGCTCTCCAAACGCAACATGGCGTCCCATCTCAATTCCTGTCAATTTTGCATTGAAAAGTCAAACGGTGCTACTTCCCTTCCGAGCTCTCCCATGCGCCCAAACAGTTGTTTATCGCCACATATGGGGTATCAGCGTACTCAGGACAAATTGTGCAACAACTGTTGGGGTCCAATTTCTTCTCTTACCCTTGGGAAAATAAAAAATTTGGGGCGAAAAATAATTTTTGTGAAAAAATATGATTTTTTATTTTTACGGTTCTGCATTATAAACTTCTGTGAAGTACTTGGTGGGTCAAAGTGCTCACCACACCTCTAGATAAGTTCCTTATGGGGTCTACTTTCCAAAATGGTATCACTTGTGGGGGGTTTCAATGTTTAGGCACATCAGGGGCTCCCCAAACGCAACATGGCGTCCCATCTCAATTCCAGTCAATTTTGCATTGAAAAGTCAAATGGCGCTCCTTCGCTTCCGAGCTCTGTCATGCGCCCAAACAGTGGTTTACCCCCACATATGGGGTATCGGCGTACTCAGGACAAATTGTACAACAAATTTTGGGGTCCATTTTCTCCTGTTACCCTTGGTAAAATAAAACAAATTGGAGCTGAAGTAAATTTTTTGTGAAAAAAAGTTAAATGTTCATTTTTATTTAAACATTCCAAAAATTCCTGTGAAGCACCAGAAGGGTTAATAAACTTCTTGAATATGGTTTTGAGCACCTTGAGGGGTGCAGTTTTTAGAATGGTGTCACACATGGGTATTTTCTATCATATAGACCCCTCAAAATGACTTCAAATGAGATGTGGTCCCTAAAAAAAAATGGTGTTGTAAAAATGAGAAATTGCTGGTCAACTTTTAACCCTTATAACTCCCTAACAAAAAAAATTTTGGTTCCAAAATTGTGCTGATGTAAAGTAGGCATGTGGGAAATGTTACTTATTAAGTATTTTGCATGACATATCTCTGTGATTTAAGGGCATAAAAATTCAAAGTTGGAAAATTGCAAAATTTTCAAAATTTTCGCAAAATTTCCATTTTTTCTGCAAATAAACGCAGGTAATATCAAAGAAATTTTACCACTATCATGAAGTACAATATGTCACGAGAAAACAATGTCAGAATCGCCAAGATCCGTTGAAGCGTTCCAGAGTTATAACCTCATAAAGGGACAGTGGTCAGAATTGTAAAAATTGGCCCGGTCATTAACGTGCAAACCACCCTTGGGGGTGAAGGGGTTAAGACTCTAGTATTAACTCATAACATCAGAGTGGCAATTTCAGATCACAAGAGCTTTCCAGACACAGAAACGAAACTGCAGCTGTGAACTGGAACAAAATGCAAAAAACAAACAAGGACAAAAGTCCGACTTAGCTGGAAGTTGTCTGGTAGCAGGAACATGCACAGAAAGGCTTCTGATTACAATGTTGACTGGCATGGAAGTGACAGAGGAGCAAGGTTAAATAGCGACTCCCACATCCTGATGGGAACAGGTGAACAGAGGGGATGATGCACACAAGTTCAATTCCACCAGTTGCCACCGGGGGAGCCCAAAATCCAATTTCACAACAGTACCCCCCCCTCAAGGAGGGGGCACCGAACCCTCACCAGAACCACCAGGGCGATCAGGATGAGCCCTATGAAAGGCACGGACCAGATCGGAGGCATGAACATCAGAGGCAGTCACCCAAGAATTATCCTCCTGACCGTATCCCTTCCATTTGACCAGATACTGGAGTTTCCGTCTGGAAACACGGGAGTCCAAGATTTTTTCCACAACGTACTCCAACTCGCCCTCAACCAACACCGGAGCAGGAGGCTCAACGGAAGGCACAACCGGTACCTCATACCTGCGCAACAATGACCGATGAAAAACATTATGAATAGAAAAAGATGCAGGGAGGTCCAAACGGAAGGACACAGGGTTAAGAATCTCCAATATCTTGTACGGGCCGATGAACCGAGGCTTAAACTTAGGAGAAGAAACCCTCATAGGGACAAAACGAGAAGACAACCACACCAAGTCCCCGACACAAAGCCGAGGACCAACCCGACGCCGGCGGTTGGCAAAAAGCTGAGTCTTCTCCTGGGACAACTTCAAATTGTCCACCACCTGCCCCCAAATCTGATGCAACCTCTCCACCACAGCATCCACTCCAGGACAATCCGAAGATTCCACCTGACCGGAGGAAAATCGAGGATGAAACCCCGAATTACAGAAAAAAGGAGACACCAAGGTGGCAGAGCTGGCCCGATTATTGAGGGCAAACTCCGCTAAAGGCAAAAAAGCAACCCAATCATCCTGATCTGCAGACACAAAACACCTCAAATATGTCTCCAAAGTCTGATTCGTCCGCTCGGTCTGGCCATTAGTCTGAGGATGGAAAGCAGACGAGAAAGACAAATCTATGCCCATCCTAGCACAGAATGCCCGCCAAAATCTAGACACGAATTGGGTTCCTCTGTCAGAAACGATATTCTCCGGAATACCATGCAAACGAACCACATTTTGAAAAAACAGAGGAACCAACTCGGAAGAAGAAGGCAACTTAGGCAGGGGAACCAAATGGACCATCTTAGAGAAACGGTCACACACCACCCAGATGACAGACATCTTCTGAGAAACAGGAAGATCCGAAATAAAATCCATCGAGATGTGCATCCAAGGCCTCTTCGGGATAGGCAAGGGCAACAACAATCCACTAGCCCGAGAACAACAAGGCTTGGCCCGAGCACAAACGTCACAAGACTGCACAAAGCCTTGTACATCTCGTGACAGGGAAGGCCACCAGAAGGACCTTGCCACCAAATCCCTGGTACCAAAGATTCCAGGATGACCTGCCAACGCAGAAGAATGAACCTCAGAAATGACTTTACTGGTCCAATCATCAGGAACAAACAGTCTACCAGGTGGGCAACGATCAGGTCTATCCGCCTGAAAATCCTGCAAGGCCCGCCGCAGGTCTGGAGAAACGGCAGACAATATCACTCCATCCTTAAGGATACCTGTAGGTTCAGAATTACCAGGGGAGTCAGGCTCAAAACTCCTAGAAAGGGCATCCGCCTTAACATTCTTAGAACCCGGTAGGTATGACACCACAAAATTAAACCGAGAGAAAAACAACGACCAGCGCGCCTGTCTAGGATTCAGGCGTCTGGCGGACTCAAGATAAATTAAATTTTTGTGGTCGGTCAATACCACCACCTGATGTCTAGCCCCCTCAAGCCAATGACGCCACTCCTCAAAAGCCCACTTCATGGCCAAAAGCTCCCGATTCCCAATATCATAATTCCGCTCGGCGGGCAAAAATTTACGAGAAAAAAAAGCACAAGGTTTCATCACGGAGCAGTCGGAACTTCTTTGCGACAAAACCGCCCCAGCTCCGATTTCAGAAGCGTCGACCTCAACCTGAAAAGGAAGAGCAACATCAGGCTGACGCAACACAGGGGCGGAAGAAAAGCGGCGCTTAAGCTCCCGAAAGGCCTCCACAGCAGCAGGGGACCAATCAGCAACATCAGCACCCTTCTTAGTCAAATCAGTCAATGGTTTAACAACATCAGAAAAACCAGCAATAAATCGACGATAAAAGTTAGCAAAGCCCAAAAATTTCTGAAGACTCTTAAGAGAAGATGGTTGCGTCCAATCACAAATAGCCCGAACCTTGACAGGATCCATCTCGATGGAAGAGGGGCAAAAAATGTATCCCAAGAAGGAAATCTTTTGAACCCCAAAAACGCACTTAGAACCCTTCACACACAAGGAATTAGACCGCAAAACCTGAAAAACCCTCCTGACCTGCTGGACATGAGAGTCCCAGTCATCCGAAAAAATCAGAATATCATCCAGATACACGATCATAAATTTATCCAAATAATCACGGAAAATGTCATGCATAAAGGACTGAAAGACTGAAGGGGCATTTGAAAGGCCAAAAGGCATCACCAAATACTCAAAGTGGCCCTCGGGCGTATTAAATGCGGTTTTCCACTCATCCCCCTGCTTAATTCGCACCAAATTATACGCCCCACGGAGATCTATCTTAGAGAACCACTTGGCCCCCTTTATGCGAGCAAACAAATCAGTCAGCAGTGGCAACGGATATTGATATTTAACCGTGATTTTATTCAAAAGCCGATAATCAATACACGGCCTCAAAGAGCCATCTTTCTTAGACACAAAGAAAAAACCGGCTCCTAAGGGAGATGACGAAGGACGAATATGTCCCTTTTCCAAGGACTCCTTTATATATTCTCGCATAGCAGCATGTTCAGGCACAGACAGATTAAATAAACGACCCTTAGGGTATTTACTACCCGGAATCAAATCTATGGCACAATCGCACTCCCGGTGCGGAGGTAATGAACCAAGCTTAGGTTCTTCAAAAACGTCACGATAGTCAGACAAGAATTCAGGAATCTCAGAGGGAATAGATGAGGAAATGGAAACCAAAGGTACGTCCCCATGCATCCCCTTACATCCCCAGCTTAACACAGACATAGCGTTCCAGTCGAGGACTGGGTTATGAGATTGCAGCCATGGCAATCCAAGCACCAACACATCATGTAGATTATACAGCACAAGAAAGCGAATAATCTCCTGATGATCCGGATTAATTCGCATAGTTACTTGTGTCCAGTATTGTGGTTTATTACTAGCCAATGGGGTGGAGTCAATCCCCTTCAGAGGTATAGGAGTTTCAAGAGGCTCTAAATCATACCCACAGCGTTTGGCAAAGGACCAATCCATAAGACTCAAAGCGGCGCCAGAGTCGACATAGGCATCCGCGGTAATAGATGATAAAGAACAAATCAGGGTCACAGATAGAATAAACTTAGACTGAAAAGTGCCAATTGAAACTGACTTATCAAGCTTCTTAGTACGCTTAGAGCATGCTGATATAACATGAGTTGAATCACCACAATAAAAGCACAACCCATTTTTTCGTCTAAAATTCTGCCGTTCGCTTCTGGACAGAATTCTATCACATTGCATATTCTCTGGCGTCTTCTCAGTAGACACCGCCAAATGGTGCACAGGTTTGCGCTCCCGCAGACGTCTATCGATCTGGATAGCCATTGTCATGGACTCATTCAGACCCGCAGGCACAGGGAACCCCACCATAACATCCTTAACGGCATCAGAGAGACCCTCTCTGAAATTCGCCGCCAGGGCGCACTCATTCCACTGAGTAAGCACAGACCATTTACGGAATTTTTGGCAGTATATTTCAACTTCATCTTGCCCCTGAGATAGGGACATCAAGGCTTTTTCCGCCTGAAGCTCTAAATGAGGTTCCTCATAAAGCAACCCCAAGGCCAGAAAAAACGCATCCACATTGAGCAACGCAGGATCCCCTGGAGCCAATGCAAAAGCCCAATCTTGAGGGTCGCCCCGGAGCAAGGAAATCACAATCCTGACCTGCTGAGCAGGATCTCCAGCAGAGCGAGATTTCAGGGACAAAAACAACTTGCAATTATTAAGGAATTCTAGGTTCAGATATAGGAACATGAACAACAAAATCTTGTAAATTTTGAACTTTCGTGGTGAGATTATTCAAACCTGCAGCTAAACTCTGAATATCCATTTTAAACAGGTGAACACAGAGCCATTCCAGGATTAGAAGGAGAGAGAGAGAGGAAGGCTGCAATATAGGCAGACTTGCAAGTGATTCAATTGAAAGCACACTCAGAACTGAAGGAAAAAAAAAAAAAAAAAAAAAAAAAAATTTTTTTAGCAGACTTCTTTTTTCTCTCCTTTCTCTGCCAATTAATTTAACCCTTTGTGGGCCGGTCAAACTGTTATGGTTCTCAATGGCAAGAGAACATAGCCCAGCATACATAGGAACTAGCTCTTGGAAGGATGGAAACTTAAACTGACCATGAACTAAACCTGCCGCACAACTAACAGTAGCCGGGTAGCGTAGCCTGCGTTTTATCCCTAGACGCCCAGCGCCGGCCGGAGGACTAACTAATCCTGGCAGAGGAAAATATAGTCCTGGCTCACCTCTAGAGAAATTTCCCCGAAAGGCAGACAGAGGCCCCCACATATATTGGCGGTGATTTAAGATGAAAATGACAAACGTAGTATGAAAATAGGTTTAGCAAAATCGAGGTCCGCTTACTAGATAGCAGGAAGACAGAAAGGGTACTTTCATGGTCAGCTGAAAACCCTATCAATACACCATCCTGAAATTACTTTAAGACTCTAGTATTAACTCATAACATCAGAGTGGCAATTTCAGATCACAAGAGCTTTCCAGACACAGAAACGAAACTGCAGCTGTGAACTGGAACAAAATGCAAAAAACAAACAAGGACAAAAGTCCGACTTAGCTGGAAGTTGTCTGGTAGCAGGAACATGCACAGAAAGGCTTCTGATTACAATGTTGACCGGCATGGAAGTGACAGAGGAGCAAGGTTAAATAGCGACTCCCACATCCTGATGGGAACAGGTGAACAGAGGGGATGATGCACACAAGTTCAATTCCACCAGTGGCCACCGGGGGAGCCCAAAATCCAATTTCACAACAGGTCCCCGACTTCTTGTTGGGGATTTGGTGTGGTTGTCTTCTCGTTTTGTCCCTATGAAGGTCTCTTCTCCTAAGTTCAAGCCTCGGTTCATCGGTCCTTATAGGATCTCGGAGATTCTTAACCCTGTATCTTTTCGTTTGGATCTCCCAGCATCGTTTGCTATTCATAATGTGTTCCATCGGTCGTTGTTGCGGAGGTATGAGGTGCCCGTTGTTCCTTCGGTTGAGCCTCCTGCTCCGGTGCTGGTGGAGGGAGAATTGGAGTATGTTGTTGAGAAGATCTTGGATTCTCGTGTTTCCAGATGCAAACTCCAGTATTTGGTTAAGTGGAAGGGTTATGGTCAGGAGGATAATTCCTGGGTGGTCGCCTCCGATGTTCATGCGACTGATTTGGTCCGCGCCTTCCATAGAGCTCACCCTGATCGCCCTGGGGGTTCTCGTGAGGGTTCGGTGACCCCTCCTCAAGGGGGGGGTACTGTTGTGGATTCTGTTTGTGGGCTCCCTCTGGTGGTTACTGCTGGTACTGGGTGACTTTGGTGGGTTGCGGCCTTTGGTTTCCACCTGTCCATCAGAGGCTGGGTGTTTCCTATTTTACCTGGCCTTTCTGTCATTCCCTTGCCGGCTATCAATGTATTCAGATGTGCTCTGTTTGGTTCCTGCCTACCTGCTCCCAGATCTTTCAGGATAAGCTAAGTGCTGATTTTCAGTTGTTGGTTTTTTTGTCCAGCTTGCTTATTATGTCTCTATGCTAGCTGGTAGCTCTAGTGGACTGAGGTTCTCCCCATGTGCCATGAGTTGGCACATGGGTTCTTGTAATCTCAGGATGGTTTTTTGATTAGGGTTTTTTGCTGACCACTCAGACCCCTTTTGTATCGTTCTGCTTTCTAGTTTACAGCGGGCCTCAATTTGCTGAACCTATATATATCATCTCTATGTGTGTGCCTTCCTCTCATTTCACCGTCAATACATGTGGGGGGCAACTATAACTTTTGGGGTTCATTCCTCTGGAGGCAAGTGAGGTCTTTATTTTCTCTGCAGTACTAGTTAGCTCTTAGGCTGGTGCGTGGCGTCTAGAACCAACGTAGGCACGCTCCCTGGCTATCTCTAGTTGCGTTTGTCAGGCGTAGGGCAGCGGTCAGCCCAGGTTCCATCACCCTAGAGCTCGTCCGATATTTTGTATTACTTTGCTTGTCCCTTGCTATCCCTAGCCATTGGGATTCATGACAGTTGTCTGAACGGACACCTGACTCAATGCTATGTGATAGAATTCAGACTAGAACTGAACGACAAAATCATAGACGTCAGAATGGGTTGTGTTTTTACTGTGGTGATTCTACACATGTTATCTCAGCATGCTCTAAACGCCTAACAAAGATGGTTAGTCCTGTCGCCATTGGTAATTTGCATCCTAAGTTTATTTTGTCTGTAACTCTAATTTGCTCATTGTCTTCCTACCCTGTTAAGGCATTTGTGGATTCAGGTGCTGCCCTGAGTCTTATGGACTTGTCGTTTGCCAAGTGCTGTGGTTTTGTCCTGGAGCCTTTGAAAAATCCTATTCCTCTTAGAGGAATTGATGCTACGCCATTGGCGGAGAATAAACCGCAGTATTGGACACAAGTGACCATGTGTATGACTCCTGAACATCGGGAGGTGATTCGTTTTCTTGTTCTGCATAAAATGCATGATTTGGTCGTTTTAGGTCTGCCATGGTTACAGACCCATAATCCAGTTTTGGATTGGAAGGCAATGTCTGTGTCAAGTTGGGGTTGTCAGGGAATTCATTGCGATTCCCCGTCGGTGTCTATTGCTTCTTCTACTCCTTCTGAAGTTCCGGAGTATTTGTTGGACTATCAGGATGTATTCAGTGAGTCCAGGTCCAGTGCCCTTCCTCCTCATAGGGACTGTGACTGCGCTATAGATTTGATTCCTGGTAGTAAATTTCCTAAGGGACGATTATTTAATTTATCTGTACCTGAGCATGCCGCAATGCGTTCTTATATAAAGGAGTCTTTGGAGAAGGGACATATTCGTCCATCCTCTTCCCCTCTTGGTGCGGGATTCTTTTTTGTAGCCAAGAAAGACGGGTCTTTGAGACCTTGTATAGACTATCGGCTTCTGAATAAAATCACGGTCAAATTTCAGTATCCTTTGCCACTATTGTCGGACTTGTTTGCTCGGATTAAGGGTGCCAAGTGGTTCACCAAGATAGATCTTCGTGGTGCGTACAACCTTGTGCGCATTAAGCAGGGAGATGAATGGAAAACTGCGTTTAATACGCCCGAAGGTCATTTTGAGTACTTGGTGATGCCTTTTGGGCTTTCTAATGCTCCTTCAGTGTTTCAGTCTTTTATGCATGACATCTTCCGGAAGTATCTAGATAAATTTATGATTGTTTATCTGGATGATATTCTGTTTTTTTCTGATGATTGGGATTCTCATGTAAAGCAGGTCAGGATGGTGTTTCAGGTTTTGCGTGATAATGCTTTGTTTGTGAAGGGCTCAAAGTGTCTCTTTGGAGTGCAGAAGGTTTCCTTTCTGGGTTTCATTTTCTCCCCTTCTACAGTAGAGATGGACCCAGTCAAGGTCCGAGCTATTCATGATTGGACTCAACCCACGTCTGTTAAGAGTCTTCAGAAGTTCTTGGGTTTTGCTAATTTCTACCGTCGTTTTATTGCTAATTTCTCTAGCGTTGTTAAACCTTTGACGGATATGACCAAGAAAGGTTCTGATGTGGCTAATTGGGCTCCGGCAGCCGTGGAGGCTTTCCGGGAGCTGAAGCGCCGGTTTACTTCGGCGCCTGTTTTGTGCCAGCCTGATGTCTCACTTCCCTTTCAGGTTGAAGTGGACGCTTCTGAGATCGGTGCAGGGGCTGTTTTGTCGCAGAAAGGCTCTGGTTGCTCTGTGATGAGACCTTGTGCTTTTTTTTCTAGGAAATTTTCGCCTGCAGAGCGGAACTATGATGTTGGTAATCGGGAGTTGTTGGCCATGAAGTGGGCATTTGAGGAGTGGCGTCATTGGCTCGAGGGAGCTAAGCATCGTGTGGTGGTCTTGACGGATCACAAAAATTTGATGTATCTCGAGTCTGCTAAGCGCCTGAATCCTAGACAGGCTTGTTGGTCGTTGTTTTTCTCCCGTTTTGACTTTGTGGTCTCGTACCTGCCTGGTTCGAAGAATGTGAAGGCTGATGCTCTTTCTAGGAGTTTTGTGCCTGACTCTCCGGGAGTCTCAGAGCCAGCTGGTATTCTTAAAGAGGGAGTAATCTTGTTGGCCATTTCTCCTGATTTGCGTCGTGTGTTGCAGAGATTTCAGGCTGGTAGACCTGACCCTTGCCCACCTGATAGACTGTTTGTTCCTGATAAATGGACCAGCAGAGTTATCTCCGAGGTTCATTCCTCAGTGTTGGCAGGGCATCCTGGGATTTTTGGTACCAGAGATTTGGTGGCTAGGTCCTTTTGGTGGCCTTCCTTGTCGCGGGATGTGCGTTCTTTTGTGCAGTCCTGTGGGATTTGTGCTCGGGCTAAGCCTTGCTGTTCTCGTGCCAGCGGGTTGCTTTTGCCCTTGCCCGTCCCGAAGAGGCCCTGGACACACATTTCCATGGATTTCATTTCAGATCTTCTGGTGTCTCAAGGTATGTCTGTCATCTGGGTGGTGTGTGATCGCTTTTCCAAGATGGTCCATTTGGTGCCCTTGCCTAAGTTGCCTTCCTCTTCTGATCTGGTTCCTTTGTTCTTTCAGAATGTGGTTCGCTTGCATGGCATTCCTGAGAATATCGTGTCTGACAGAGGATCCCAGTTTGTGTCCAGATTCTGGCGATCTTTTTGTGCTAAGATGGGCATTGATTTGTCGTTTTCATCTGCCTTTCATCCTCAGACTAATGGCCAAACGGAGCGAACCAATCAGACGCTGGAGGCTTATTTGAGATGTTTTGTTTCTGCGGATCAGGATAATTGGGTGACCTTCTTGCCATTGGCTGAGTTTGCCCTCAATAATCGGGCTAGTTCCGCTACTTTGGTTTCGCCATTTTTCTGCAACTCTGGTTTTCATCCTCGTTTTTCATCGGGTCATGTTGAACCTTCTGACTGTCCTGGGGTGGATTCCGTGGTGGATAGGTTGCAGCGGATTTGGAATCATGTGGTGGACAATTTGAAATTGTCACAGGAGAAGGCTCAGCGTTTTGCCAACCGCCGCCGCGGTGTGGGTCCCCGACTTTGTGTTGGGGATTTGGTTTGGTTATCTTCTCGGTATGTCCCTCTGAAGGTTTCCTCTCCTAAGTTTAAGCCTCGCTTTATTGGTCCTTATAAAATTTTGGAAGTCCTTAATCCGGTGTCTTTTCGTTTGGATCTTCCGGTGTCATTTGCCATTCACAATGTGTTCCATAGGTCTTTGTTACGGCGGTACGTTGTGCCTGTGGTTCCTGCTGTTGACCCTCCGGCTCCGGTCTTGGTTGAGGGCGAGTTGGAGTACGTGGTGGAGAAGATCTTGGATTCTCGTCTCTCTAGACGGAGGCTTCAGTATCTGGTCAAATGGAAGGGCTATGGTCAGGAGGATAATTCCTGGGTGGTCGCCTCTGATGTTCATGCAGCCGATTTGGTGCGTGCCTTTCACGCTGCTCATCCTGATCGCCCTGGTGGTCTTGGTGAGGGTTCGGTGACCCCTCCTTAAAGGGGGGGTACTGTTGTGAACTATATTTCTTGGCTCCCTCTTGTGGTCACTAGCGGTATTACACTTGGATCATCTTTCTCCAGGTTGGTACTCACCTGGTTCGTTAGGCCTTGGGTGTTCCTATTTAGACTTCCTGGAAACTCAGTTTAGTGCCTGGAATCGATGTAGTCAGTGTATGTCTGTTTGCTCCTGTCTCCTGGTCTCCTGTTCTTTGCAAGATAAGCTAAGTCCTGCTTTCTTATTTTTGTTTATTTGCTTTGCTTCTATTTTGTTCCAGCTTGTTCATAATGTGATTCCTGATTTTTGCTGGAAGCTCTAGGGGACTGATATTCTCCCCCCACACCGTTAGTCGGTGCGGGGGTTCTTGGATATTCAGCGTGGATATTTTTGTAGGATTTTTGCTGACCGTATAAGTCTCCTTCCTATTTTCTGCTATTAATTAGTGGGCCTCTCTTTGCTAAATCTAGTTCATTCTTACGTTTGTCTTTTCTTCTTACCTCACCGTTATTATTTGTTGGGGGCTTGTATTATAACTTTGGGGTCCTTTCTCTTGAGGCAAGTGAGGTCTTATTTTCTCTGAAAGGGTTAGTTAGTTCTCCGGCTGGTGCGAGACGTCTAGAATCAACGTAGGTACGTTCCCCGGCTACTTCTAGTTGTTGTGCTAGGATTAGATATACGGTCAGCCAAGTTACCACCTCCCTATGAGCTGGTTTTTGTGTTTGCGGACTTAGCTGGAACTTCTGAGATCCTCTACCACTAGGATCATAACACTCCTTACTGCAGGGTTTTTAAAAAACAAACGTGGCTTTCAGCCACATGGAAAACCAGGACCAGAAATCCATGACTGCCATGCACACCTATGGACTTAATCCGTCTCCATGCACAACCTGGGGAGAACACACAGTGACCCCTACCTGTGACATGAGTCACTGCCTCACATATCCTCCCCCTGTTCATACCTGTGGAGTTGAATATTTGTTACCCCGTATGAGCGTGAGACAGGGCATCCATATGACCCTGTGACATCCCCTCCCAAAACAACATTTTTAGTCTCTCCTTCCAATACCTCTAGGGGGAGCCTATTGGGATTACACTCTGACCCTAATTTGGTGACCCCTATGGCAGGCATCTCAACATTTTCGGGTTCTACGCTCAACACAGCACATAAGCACATTCTCTGCTGATTCCACTGCAGCTCCTGCTGCTGCTGAACCTCTTGCTGCAATTGCAGCTCCTGCTGCTGCAAAACATCTTGCTTCAACTGCAGCTCCTCCGCAATGCAGACTTCATGGACTCGCCGATCTACAGTAAATCTTTGTAACCCCACTGAGTTATCAGCAGAAGCCTTCAATCTTCCTGGCCCCACTGTTATGGACCTAGTGGTTAGGAACACTTGAGATGACCTGATAGGTAAACCAGAAATATAGGACAAGCTCTGGGGACGTGGAAACTTTACTGACCTCAACCCTGATCCTATCACACACACTATAGGCAGCCGTGGAGCATACCTAACTCTCCCTAGACGCCTCTTCACAGCCTGAAAACTAGCTACCCCTAGAGAGAAACAAAAGCCTCACTTGCCTCAGAGAAATTTCCCCAAAAGTAAAGTCAGCCCCCACAAATAATGACGGTGAGTTCAGAGGAAAATACAAACATAGGAATGAAAACAGGTTTTAGCATAGGAGGCCCACTAGTACTAAATAGTAAGAAGATAGCAAGGGAACTGTGCGGTCAGTATAAAATACTACAAAAATATCCACGCAGAGAATACTAAAGACCCTCACACCGACTCACGATGTGAGGGAGCAACTCTGCTCCCCAGAGCTTCCAGCTAGCAAGAAAATATCATATAAGCAAGCTGGACTGAACTTAACATATACTGAGAAACATTTTCCAAAAGCAGTGAGCAAAAATGAACTAGTATGAACTTAGCTTCTCCAAGAGGAGACAGGTCACACGAGAAGTCCCAGAGAGATCTGAACCAATACTGAATACAACGACAGCTGGCAACAAGTAAAGATCTAGGTGGAGTTAAAAAGGCAGCAGCACAGCAGAAAATGAGGCAGCTGGAGCCCAGCTAAAGACCAGCAGTATCACTCAAAGCCACCAGAGGGAGCCCACGAACAGAACTCAACAAAATACCATTCACGACCACAGGAGGGAGCCCGAGAACGGAATTCACAACACCCCGCCGTGCCACAGGAAGCTGTCTTGAAAAAATTTTTCCAGCAGATTTGCACAATGCTATGCAGCACACTTTGAGGTATGCCTCAGTTCACACTGCCTGCATTCTCAACCATATATGATGCTGCAGTAGCACTGTACGCAGTGAAGAGGCAGTGACCCACAAATTTCAAACACAAAAAGTCTCTTTAATGTGTTACTTCACACATAAAGGTGCATAGCATTTTACAGTACACGTCATCAAAGTTCAATACACACAGTTGCATCTCGTCTCAGTGCCCGTTTCATAGCACTACACCTTAAATGGCTTTTAGATTGCAGTCCCTAAACACGCTGGACCTCTCTTTGTCCAGTACCTGTGGGGCGAACGCACGCTATATTACAATCTCCAAACACAGCTTCACATGTTGCACACACTACACACGCCAGCCCTCCTCTAACGAGCTCCCGTTGGTGTCCTGCACTGCTGTATCACAGACTCTTTACTTACACAGCCGTACACAGCCCAGGATATCCTCCGGATAGCAGCCGGGCACCATATCCACCTGTTTGCAATCGTTACACATGCCAGTCCTCTTTGAAGCACATCCACCTCCGGTACACCTCCGGGCACAGGACTGTCCACATCCGAGACCAGTTATTAAGGACAACTTGCATTGCTGTATATGCTGCGGGTGCCAGGCTATTCAGTTGCCATAGCTGCTGGCTCCACTGGCCTGTGCTGCTTCACACACACAGCCAACGCTTTGCAGGCCTCTGCTCTGCACAACAGCACACAGCAGACTGTCACTGACGTTGCACCTGACACACCCATACCCCTTACTGCAGGGTTTTTAACAAACCGTGGCTATCAGCCACATGGAAAACACGGACCGGAAATCCGTGACTGCCATGCACACCTATGGACTTCATCCGTCTCCAAGCACAACCTGGGGAGAACACACAGCGACCCCTACCTTTGACACGAGTCACTGCCTCACAGTGTGCATGAGCCCACAAAGTAAGAGAAGGAAGACAGAAGGAAGCCCAAACCATAAATTGTGAGAAATGGCGGCCACTCTTGGACCTGAATATTTCAGTGATGATTCATCCAGCCCCAGTTGCCTAATGGATAAGTCACTGGCCTCCTAAGCCAGGGATTGTGGGTTTGAGTCACATCTGGGGTGCTGGTTGATTTCCCTTTCTCTGACGGAATATTGGATTGACAAATGTCTTTTTTCGGCCTTGCTAACTATGTTACTATGGTGGTGATCAACTCAGTCGAGGGGTTCATGAGAGGTCTGCACGTCTTCCTGGAGTGTAAAAATATTGTATCTTACAGTTATTAGGTTCTTTAGAAGGACGTAGATCTGGGGATTTATTCTGACAGAATATAGGCTGAACTGGATGGACAAATGTCTTTTTTCGGCCTTGCTAACTATGTTACTATGTTATGTAGGATGCAATCATTTATGTCTTATCTGTCACACTAGGCAAAGTCGAGCAATCACCATCATGGTCTGCACAATGCTCTGTGATTCATCATGACCAACCTTTCATTCACGTGTATTCTGTAGATGTCGGCAGCTCACAGGAACAAGAGCGTGTCTACTAAGAAAGGAGCATAATGTGATCTATTTTTGATTCTAGCTATTTAAGGAATTATAAAAGTTCTGATATTACGTGGAACCAGTTTACCGGCATTTCATTCTAGCAGGTGAAAAGGGAGGACAAGGGGATATTATGGAAATAACTGTTCATGAACGTCAAAGCACAGACCAATTAAGATGCAATGTTCTTCATGACAGGTTCTCTTGCTGTTCATAGACAGGGCCCAGGCTGTCCTACCCGGAGCCCGAACACTGATGGCAGCTCTTGCAGGGTGATTAGAAGATTACTTCTGCTTGTAAATGAATTATTATGATAATAACACTGCTTATTATGAAATCCCTTAATGGAGTCTTTACAGTACGGACAAACTGAGGTTTCTCTGTGTGTAAATGTGGTAAATCTAAGGTTCTGCATCACATTCGGTAACTTGGTATGGCGCTGTATTCCTCCTATATCTCTGTAATATGGTATGAGATAGAACATGCCTCATCCATGGACGGACAGAGAGGAGGGTCGCTGTGGGTCCTCCGCAGGCTAATAGCTCATCATAATGTGCCCGTCTATGTGTCAATCTCATAAGCTACTTTGGATGCAGATATGACCCCTTACTCCTTAGTCCCATAAGCAACTGCCTAGGTTTCACCAATGTTATGTCTGCCCCTTGCCACATGTAAATCTATGACAAGCAAACTTCTGGGGGCTTCCTTATGAAATAGTATATATCGGGTTTGTCCCTAGATTTTAACGCCCAGAGTATTTTGAATCCATGCAACACAGATATGTAATGTGGCCCTTACATGAGCCCTCCTATGCAGCATATATGACGCATTTTTCCACTGTGTCTGTATTGTGCAGAAAATCTGCATGTAATCGTTCAAGGAAAGTGGATGTGATTTTATGAAAAATCCTGCCCACTGTGCATCTAAAGCATGTAAGACACACAAAACAATACCAAAAAAGCATTAAAAAACACTACTTCAAATCTGCACCAAAACACATCAAATAGAGGGGAAAATGCATCACAAAAAAGCAAGATTTTTATTGCTTATCTTGGGGGGGATATGTGCAGAAAACATCCAGATAAAGATAAAACGCTACATTCATTCTATGTGTGAACGTGGTCTTACAGTTGAATCATGCATTTTCATTCCTTTCTAAACAATAGTAGCTAACTACCTATGAGTTATCATACATCTCTTTCTGATATTTTTTGGTTCGCCGCCTCTCTTAGGTCACTGACTTGACATTTACCTCTTTCTTTTTTGCAGATCCTGTGGGGACCACATGCCTATAGGGCCCCCATAGAAACCGCATCATCTTCCTCTATGGTACAAATGCGGTGTCTAATCTATCTTTCCATGTTCGTCTCTCAAGGGTTCAATGAGACGATCTGCAGGAATTGGAGAATTATAAAATTATGGTATACTAGATGGCAGCCCGATTCTAAAGAATCGGGAGTCTAGAATCCATATATACTTTATTTATTCAAATGTAAGAATAATACAATTAATAAATAATAGTAAGAAAGAACAAAAAATGGCTGCACTCACCAGCTCTTGACAATTCTTGACAGTACGGCACATTTCTGATTGGTCGCTCGCGGCAGGCGGCAACCAATCAGAAAAGTGCCGCGCACCACGAAGGCATATATCTTTGTCCACCCTGAGCGGGTGTAGGACGCTGGTGATGTCACTTATCTCCGGATATTATCTCCGGACAAAGCCACGGAAGTTGGCACAAATTGCCGGAAGTAGTATTCTAGGCAATTATATATTAGATTTTAATGTTATCAGTGTTTACCTTTGAACGTTTATATTGTATTGTCCTGTCACCAGCCATGTGTACGATTATCGGCCGAAAGCCTCTCTGGAACCAATAATCACCCCATGTAAAGGTATCTTTATAAGTTAAAGATTCAGAATACTATGACTTTTATCATATCCTGAACAGTCAAGTTTTTTATGAACCTTTAACCCCTTAAGCCCCGAGGGTGGTTTGCACGTTAATGACCAGGCCAATTTTTACAATTCTGACCACTGTCCCTTTATGAGGTTATAACTCTGGAACGCTTCAACGGATCTTGGCGATTCTGACATTGTTTTCTCGTGACATATTGTACTTCATGTTAGTGGTAAAATTTCTTCGATATAACTTGCGTTTATTTGTGAAAAAAACGAATATTTGGCGAAAATTTGGAAAATTTCGCAATTTTCCAACTTTGAATTTTTATGCCCTTAAATCACAGACATATGTCACACAAAATACTTAATAAATAACATTTCCCACATGTCTACTTTACATCAGCACAATTTTGGAACCAAAATTTTTTTTTGTGACGGAGTTATAAGGGTTAAAAGTTGACCAGCAATTTCTCATTTTTACAACACCATTTTTTTTTAGGGACCACATCTCATTTGAAGTCATTTTGACGGGTCTATATGATAGAAAATACCCAAGTGTGACACCATTCTAAAAACTGCACCCCTCAAGGTACTCAAAACCACTTTCAAGAAGTTTATTAACCCTTCAGGTGTTTCACAGGAATTTTTGGAATGTTTAAATAAAAATGAACATTTAACTTTTTTTCACACAAAATTTATTTCAGCTCCAATTTGTTTTATTTTACCAAGGGTAACAGGAGAAAATAGACCCCAAAAGTTGTTGTACAATTTGTCCTGAGTACGCTGATACCCCATATGTGGGGGTAAACCACAGTTTGGGCGCATGGCAGAGCTTGGAAGCAAAGGAGCGCCATTTGACTTTTCAATGCAAAATTGACTGGAATTGAGATGGGACGCCATGTTGCATTTGGAGAGCCTAAACATTGAAACCCCTAACAAGTGACACCATTTTGGAAAGTAGACCCCCTAAGGAACTTATCTAGATGTGTGGTGAGCACTTTGACCCAACAAGTGCTTTACAGAAGTTTATAATGCAGAGCCGTAAAAATAAAAAATCATATTTTTTCACAAAAATGATCTTTTCACCCCCAATTTTTTATTTTCCCAAGGGTGAGAGAAGAAATTGGACCCCAAAAATTGTTGTGCAATTTGTCCTGAGTACGCTGATACCCCATATGTGGGTGTAAACCATTGTTTGGGCAAAGGGCAGAGCTCGGAAGGGAAGGAGCGCCATTTGACTTTTCAATGCAAAATTGACTGGAATTGAGATGGGACGCCAAGTTGCATTTAGAGAGCCCTTGATGTGCCTAAACATTGAAACCCCTAACAAGTGACACCATTTTGGAAAGTAGACCCCCTAAGGAACTTATCTAGATGTGTGGTGAGCACTTTGACCCAACAAGTGCTTTACAGAAGTTTATAATGCAGAGCCGTAAAAATAAAAAATCATATTTTTTCACAAAAATGATCTTTTCACCCCCAATTTTTTATTTTCTCAAGGGTAAGAGAAGAAATTGGACCCCAAAAATTGTTGTGCAATTTGTCCTGAGTACACTGATACCCCATATGTGGGTGTAAACCATTGTTTGGGCGCAGGGCAGAGCTCAGAAGGGAAGGAGCGCCATTTGACTTTTCAATGCAAAATTGACTGGAATTGAGATGGGACGCCATGTTGCGTTTGGAGAGCCCCTAATGTGCCTAAACATTGAAACCCCCCACGAGTGACACCATTTTGGAAAGTAGACCCCTTAAGGAACTTATCTAGATGTGTGTTGAGCACTTTGACCCAACAAGTGCTTCACAGAAGTTTATAATGCAGAGCCGTAAAAATAAAAAATCATATTTTTTCACAAAAATGATCTTTTCACCCCCATTTTTTTATTTCCCCAAGGGTAAGAGAAGAAATTAGACCACAAAAGTTGTTGTGCAATTTGTCCTGAGTACGACGATACCCCATATGTGGGTGTAAACCATTGTTTGGGCGCATAGCAGAGCTCAGAAGGGAAGAAGCGCTATTTTACTTTTCAATGCAAAATTGACTGGAATTAAGATGGGATGCCATGTTGCGTTTGGAGAGCCCCTGATGTGCCTAAACATTAAACCCCCCCACAAGTGACACCATTTTGGAAAGTAGACCCCCTAAGGAACTTATCTAGATGTGTTTTGAGAGCTTTGAACCCCCAAGTGTTTCACTACAGTTTATAACGCAGAGCCGTGAAAATAAAAATTATTTTTTTTTTTCACAAAAATGATTTTTTAGCCCCCAGTTTTGTATTTTCACAAGGGTATCAGGATAAATTGGACCCCAAAAGTTGTTGTCCAATTTGTCTGGAGTACGCTGATACCCCATTTGTGGGGGGGGACCACTGTTTGGGCGCATGACAGAGCTCGGAAGGGAAGGAGCGCCATTTGGAATGCAGACTTAAATGGATTGGTCTGCAGGCGTCACGTTGCATTTGCAGAGCCCCTGATGTACCCAAACAGTACAAACCCCCCACAAGTGACCCCATATTGGAAACTAGACCCCCCAAGGAACTTATCTAGATGTGTTGTGAGAACTTTGAACCCCAAAGTGTTTCACTACAGTTTATAACGCAGAGCCGTGAAAATATATATATATTTTTTTTCACAAAAATGAAATTTAGCCCCCAGTTTTGTATTTTCACAAGGGTATCAGGATAAATTGGACCCTAAAAGTTGTTGTCCAATTTGTCCTGAGTGCTGATACCCCCTATGTGGGGGGGAACCACTGTTTGGGCGCATGACAGAGCTCGGAAGGGAAGGAGCGCCATTTGGAATGCAGACTTAAATGGATTGGTCTGCAGGCGTCACGTTGCATTTGCAGAGCCCCTGATGTACCCAAACAGTACAAACCCCCCACAAGTGACCCCATATTGGAAACTAGACCTCCCAAGGAACTTATCTAGATGTGTTGTGAGAACTTTGAACCCCCAAGTGTTTCACTACAGTTTACAACGCAGAGCCGTGAAAATAAAACATATTTTTTTTCCCACAAAAATGATTTTTAGCCCCCCAAATTTTTATTTTCCCAAGGATAACAAGAGAGCTTGGACCCCAGAAGTTGTTGTTCAATTTGTCCCTAGTACGCTGATACCCCATATGTTGGGGTAAACCCCTTTTTGGACGCACGGGAGAGCTCGGAAGGGAAGGAGCACTGTTTTACTTTTTCAACGCAGAATTGGCTGGAATTCAGATTGGACGCCATGTCGCGTTTGGAGAGCCCCTGATGTGCCTGAACAGTGGAAACTCCCCAATTCTACCTGAAACCCTACCCCTAACCTCACCCCTAACCGTTTACTGAACATTTTCTGACAGTCATAAGTGCCACGTATATAAGTGCCACGTATTTAAGTGCCACGTATTTAAGTGCCACGTATTTCAGTGCCACGTATTTCAGTGCCACGTATTTCAGTGCCACGTATTTCAGTGCCACGTATTTCAGTGCCACGTATTTCAGGCACTGAAAAATACGTGGCACGTAAATACTTCAGTGCCACGATATTTCAGTGCCACGATATTTCAGTGCCACGTATTTCAGTGCCACGTATTTCAGGCACTGAAAAATACGTGGCACGTAAATACGTGGCACGTAAATACGTGGCACGTAAATACGTGGCACTGAAATAAGTGGCACTTAAATACGTGGCACTTAAATACGTGGCACTTAAATACGTGGCACTTAAATACGTGGCACTTAAATACGTGGCACTTATATACGTGGCCACTGAAATATCGTGGCACTTATATACGTATATACGTATATAAACGTATATTTCAGTGCCACGTATTTCAGTGCCACGTATTTCAGGTTAGGGGTAGGGTTAGGGGTAGGGTTAGGGTTTTTTGTTTTTTTTCTTGTTTTCTTGTGTTTTTCTATAAAAACGCATGCGTTTTACCGCGTTTACATGCATTTTTTCACACATGCGGTTTTTTTAAAAAACGCATGCAGATAAAAACACAAGTGTGAAACCAGACTAAAAGACGCTTTTTATAGCAAAAAAGTTTTTGCGTCTCCACATTTTGAGACCTATAATTTTTCCACATTTTGGTCCACAGAGTCATGTGAGGTCTTGTTTTTTGCGGGACGAGTTGACGTTTTTATTGGTAACATTTTCGGACACGTGACCATTTTTTATCACTTTTTATTCCGATTTTTGTGAGGCAGAATAACCAAAAACCAGCTATTCATGAATTTCTTTTGGGAGAGGCGTTTATACCGTTCTGCGCTTGGTAAAATTGATAAAGCAGTTTTATTCTTCGGGTCAGTACGATTACAGCGATACCTCATTTATATCATTTTTTTATGTTTTGACGCTTTTATACGATAAAAACTATTTTATAGAAAAAATAATTATTTTGGCATCGCTTTATTCTGAGGACTATAACTTTTTTATTTTTTTGCTGATGATGCTGTATGGCGGCTCGTTTTTTGCGGGACAAGATGACGTTTTCAGCGGTAACATGGTTATTTATATCCGTCTTTTTGATCGCGTGTTATTCCACTTTTTGTTCGGCGGTATGGTAATAAAGCGTTGTTTTTTGCCTCGTTTTTTTTTTTTTTTTCTTACGGTGTTTACTGAAGGGGTTAACTAGTGGGCCAGTTTTATAGGTTGGGTCGTTACGGACGCGGCGATACTAAATATGTGTACTTTTATTGTTTTTGTTTGTTTTTTTTAGATAAAGAAATGTATTTATGGGAATAATATATATTTTTTTATTATTATTTATTTAGGATTTTTTTTTTTTTTTTTTTTACACATGTGGAAATTTTTTTTTTTACTTTTTTACTTTGTCCCAGGGGGGGACATCACAGATCACAGATCTGATAGTGTGCACAGCACTCTATCAGATCCGCGATCATACTTTCATCGGAGCAGGCTGCAGCTTTCATCTGCAGCCTGCTCCGACCCGGAAGTGCTCCCTGCAGGACCCGGATACAGCCCCTCGGCCATTTTGGATCCGGGGCCTGCAGGGAGAAGACGTTCGGTACGAGGTGAGTACATCACCTTGTACCGATCGTCTCAGGGAAGCACGCAGGGAGCCCCCTCCCTGCGCGATGCTTCCCTGTACCGCCGGTACACCGCGATCATGTTTGATCGCGGTGTGCCGGGGGTTAATGTGCCGGGGGCGGTCCGTGACCGCTCCTGGCACATAGTGCCGGATGTCAGCTGCGATATGCAGCCGACACCCGGCCGCGATCGGCCGCGCTCCCCCCGTGAGCGCGGCCGATCGCGTATGACGTACTATACCGTCACCGGGAATTAAGGCCCACCCCACCTCGACGGTATAGTACGTCAGATGGGATTAAGGGGTTAAGGTTTTCTGGTTGAAGTAAAAAAAACTCTGAGTGTTTACAGTTTGAAACCATAAAATGTTGAAAAATTATGTCATTCTTGAGTATATCACTCAATGGTGCTCATAAACGTGTCAAATTTGATCTATAATATACTTTAATATACGTTACTTTAATCTTTAATATACTTAAGAACAGGGCCCCAGACATCACACAGGGGGTCTGAAACACCGCACAGTGGTCCAAAATATCGCTGTGCTCTGTCTGGGGCCCCATATGCTGCCTGGGGCCCCTGTGCTCTGCCTGGGGCCCCTGTGCTCTGCCTGGGGCCCCATGTTCTGCCTGGGGCCCCTGTGCTCTGCCTGGGGCCACTGTGCTCTGCCTGGGGCCCCATATGCTGCCTGGGACCCTGTGCTCTGCCTGGGGCCCCATATGCTGTCTGGGGCCCCTGTGCTCTGCCTGGGGCCCCATAGGCTGCCTGGGGCCCCTGTGCTCTACCTGGGACCACTGGTCTCTGCCTGGGGCCCCATATGCTGCCTGGGGCCCCTGTGCTCTGCCTGGGGCCCCTGTGCTCTGCCTGGGGCCCCATGTTCTGCCTGGGGCCACTGTGCTCTGCCTGGGGCCCCATAGGCTGCCTGGGGCCCCTGTGCTCTGCCTGGGACCACTGTGCTCTGCCTGGGGCCCCATATGCTGCCTGGGGCCCCTGTGCTCTGCCTGGGACCACTGTGCTCTGCCTGGGCCCCCATATGCTGCCTGGGGCCACTGTGCTCTGCCTGGGGCCCCATATGCTGCCTGGGGCCCCTGTGCTCTGCCTGGGGCCCCATATGCTGCCTGGGGCCCCTGTGCTCTGCCTGGGGCCCCATGTTCTACCTGGGGCCCCTGTGCTCTGCCTGGGGCCACTGTGCTCTGCCTGGGGCCCCATATGCTGCCTGGGGCCCCTGTGCTCTGCCTGGGGCCCCATATGCTGCCTGGGGCCCCTGTGCTCTGCCTTGGGCCCCTGTGCTCTGCCTGGGGCCCCATATGCTGCCTGGGGCCCCTGTGCTCTGCCTGGGGCCCCTGTGCTCTGCCTGGGGCCCCATGTTCTGCCTGGGGCCCCTGTGCTCTGCCTGGGGCCACTGTGCTCTGCCTGGGGCCCCATATGCTGCCTGGGGCCCCTGTGCTCTGCCTGGGGCCACTGTGCTCTGCCTGGGGCCCCATAGGCTGCCTGGGACCCCTGTGCTCTGCCTGGGTGTAGGACACTGGTGACGTCACTTATCTCCGGACATTAGCTCCGGACATTAGCTCCGGACATTATCTCCGGACATTAGCTCCGGACAAAGCCACGGAAGTTGGCACAAATTGCAGGAAGTAGTATTCTAGGCAATTATATATTAGATGGGCATTTCCTGAAGGAAATACATGGTGCTTGAACAGCGCTACCAGCTTTACAGCAGCACTTTTCACACACGGGACTGGGGGGCGCGCTTACTTTTGCACCCGGGGCCGGGGGCGCGCTTACTTTTGCACCCGGGGGCGCACTTACTTTTGCACCCGGAGGCGCACTTACTTTTGCACCCGGGGGCGCACTTACTTTTGCTCCTGGGGGCGCACTTACTTTTGCACCCGGGGGCGCACTTATTTTTGCACCCGGGGGCGCACTTACTTTTGCACCCGGGGGCGCACTTACTTTTGCACCCGGGGGCGCACTTACTTTTGGGGCCGCACTTACTTTTGGTGGGCGGGGCTCCTCGGCCTCCGATTTGGTTGGTGGGGCCCCTCGTCCTCCGATTTGGTTGGTGGGGCCCCTCGTCCTCCGATTTGGTGGGTGGGGACCCTCGGCCTCCGATTTGGTGGGCGGGGACCCTCGGCCTCCGATTTGGTGGGCGGGGACCCTCGACCTCCGATTTGGTGGGCGGGGACCCTCGGCCTCCGCTTTGGTGTGCGGGGCCCCTCGGCCTCCGATTTGGTGGGCGGGGTCCCTCTGCCTCCGATTTGGTGGGCCGGGACCCTCGGCCTCCGCTTTGGTTGGCGGGGCCCCACGGCCTCCGATTTGGTGGGCGGGGTCCCTCTGCCTCCGCTTTGGTGGGCGGGGCCGCTCGGCCTTCGATTTGGTGGGCGGGGCTCCTCGGCCTCCGATTTGGTTGGTGGGGCCCCTCGGCCTCCGATTTGGTGGGCGGGGCCCCTTATCCTCCGATTTGGTGGGCAGGGACCCTCGGCCTCCGATTTGGTGGGCGGGGCCCCTCGGCCTCCGATTTGGTGGGCGGGGCTCCTCGGCCTCCGATTTGGTTGGCGGGGCCCCTCGGCCTCTAATTTAGTTGGCGGGGCCCCTCGGCCTCCGATTTGGTGGGCGGGGACTCTCGGCCTCCGATTTGGTGGGCGGGGACCCTCGGCCTCCGATTTGGTGGGCGGGGACCCTCGGCCTCCGATTTGGTGGGCGGGGACCCTCGGCCTCTGATTTGGTGGTCGGGGACCCTCGGCCTCCGCTTTGGTGGGCGGGGACCCTCGGCCTCCGATTTGGTGGGCGGGGTCCCTCTGCCTCCGATTTGGTGTGCGGGGACCCTTGGCCTCCGCTTTGGTAGGCGGGGCCCCTCGGCCTTCGATTTGGTGGGCGGGGCCCCTCGGCCTCCGATTTGGTTGGTGTGGACCCTCGGCCTCCGATTTGGTGGGCGGGGAACCTCGGCCTCCGATTTGGTGGGCGGGGACCCTCGGCCTCCGATTTGGTGGGCGGGGACCCTCGGCCTCCGATTTGGTGGGCGGGGCCCATCGGCCTCCGATGTGGTGGGCGGGGCCCCTCGGCCTCCGATTTGGTGGGCGGGGACCCCGGCCTCCGATTTGGTGGGCGGGGCCCCTCGGCCTCCGATTTGGTAGGCGGGGCCCCTCGGCCTCCGATTTGGTGGGCGGGGACCCTCGGCCTCCGATTTGGTGGGCGGGGACCCTCGGTCTCCGATTTGGTGGGCGGGGCCCCTCGGCCTCCGATGTGGTGGTCGGGGCCCCTCGGCCTCTGCTTTGGTGGGTGGGGCCGGGCCCCTCGGCCTCCGCTTTGGTGGGCGGGGCCGCTCGGCCTTCGATTTGTTGGGCGGGGCTCCTCGGCCTTCGATTTGGTTGGCGGGGCCCCTCGGCCACCGATTTGGTTGGCGGGGCCCCTTATCCTCCGATTTGGTGGGCGGGGACTCTCGGCCTCTGATTTGGTGGGCGGGGACCCTCGGCCTCCGATTTGGTTGGCGGGGCCCCTCGGCCTCCGATTTGGTGGGCGGGGACCCTCGGCCTCCGATTTGGTGGGCGGGGCCCCTCGGCCTCCGATTTGGTTGGCGGGGCCCCTCCGCCTCCGATTTGGTGGGCAGGGCCCCTCGGCCTCCGATTTGGATGGTGTGGACCCTCGGCCTCCGATTTGGTGGGCGGGGACCCTCGGCCTCCGATTTGGTGGGCGAGGACCCTCGGCCTCCGATTTGGTGGGCGGGGCCCCTCGGCCTCCGATGTGGTGGGCGGGGCCCCTCGGCCTCCGATTTGGAGGGCAGGGACCCTCGGCCTCCGATTTGGTGGGTGAGGACCCTCGGCCTCCGATTTGGTGGGCGGGGCCCCTCGGCCTCCGATGTGGTGGGCGGGGCCCCTCGGCCTCCGATTTGGAGGGCGGGGACCCCCGGCCTTCGATTTGGTGGGCAGGGACCCTCGGCCTCCGATTTGGTGGGCGGGGACCCTCGGCCTCCGATTTGGTGGGCGGGGACCCTCGGCCTCCGATTTGGTGGGCGGGGACCCTCGGCCTCCGATTTGGTGGGCGGGGCCCCTCGACCTCCGATGTGGTGGTCGGGGCCTCTCGGCCTCCGCTTTGGTGGGCGGGGCCGGGCCCCTCGGCCTCCGCTTTGGTGGGCGGGGCCGCTCGGCCTTCGATTTGGTGGGCGGGGCTCCTCGGCCTCCGATTTGGTTGGCGGGGCCCCTCGGCCTCCGATTTGGTTGGCGGGGCCCCTCGGCCTCCGATTTGGTGTGTGCTCTGCCTGAGGCCACTGTGCTCTGCCTGGGGCCCCATATGCTGCCTGGGGCCCCTGTGCTCTGCCTGGGGCCCCATATGCTGCCTGGGGCCCCTGTGCTCTGCCTGGGGCCCCTGTGCTCTGCCTGGGGCCCCATGTTCTGCCTGGGGCCCCTGTGCTCTGCCTGGGGCCACTGTGCTCTGCCTGGGTGTAGGACACTGGTGACGTCACTTATTTCCGGACATTAGCTCCGGACATTAGCTCCGGACATTAGCTCCGGACATTAGCTCCGGACATTAGCTCCGGACAAAGCCACGGAAGTTGGCACAAATTGCAGGAAGTAGTATTCTAGGCAATTATATATTAGATTAAATCCATACTTCATGCTTAAACCCTATAAAGTTTTCATGCTAAATATATGTTTATGTGTTAAACGTCAGGAGTTGAATCTTTCAGCGTACAGTGTTCTTCATTAACCACAAAAACGTTTAAGTTCTTCTGCAGGCGACCGTATAACTCGGACGAGTGCCATGCGTCGTTTTGACGGCTAGCGCTCGTCCCCATGTTATTCTATGTCCTATTTTTGTCTCGGACCGACTCGGTCCAATGAAAAAATCACAGCATACACAAGATGCCTCCGAGAATCAGATGGTAATCGCCCACTCAACTCTGTGGGTCCTTGGAGAAAATAAGTCTCAGTTCTATTTTCACAGACTGACATTATAGAGAAGGTGGAGAAACTTTTTTCTCTACACCTCTGAGAAAATCGGATCATACTTTGATCAAAGTGTGATTAGCATAACTGGGCCGATTTTCTCTCGGATGCGGAAAAAAACCGTTGTCTGAACCTGTCCTTCTACAATGTCATTGACGAAAGCAGTCTTTTTTAAAGAGAAAACTAATGATTAGAGAAAATATCAAAATTGTCTGCCTTTTTCTAGCTTACAGTGACTTCTTACAGTCTCAGTAAGCAAAAGCCATACACCCTCCATTGACTTCTTTTTCTTAGTTTGGCGGTTGACTTAGCTGCTCAAGGTCTTGTTGCTGTGTGATTCTCTATTTCCCTCT
Organism: Ranitomeya variabilis; assembly: GCF_051348905.1. NCBI lineage: Eukaryota > Metazoa > Chordata > Amphibia > Anura > Dendrobatidae > Ranitomeya > Ranitomeya variabilis. Next base: position 659,471,200 of record NC_135234.1, read on the forward strand.
GGTGGTGACTAGTAGTAATTACAGTAGTCAGGATGTTAGAGAGCTATACAAGGCGTTATCTTGATTTAGTATCTATTGTTTAATAATACACCAACATGTCATACATAGTGATATTACTCCGTTATGTAAAGCATTTAATTAAACATAATTATATACCAATTAACTATATTTAACTTAGTATACGTTGTACATACCATGTATACATAAAATATGCATTTCACACCACTTCAGCAAATCGCTTCCTCTAAACTAGTAATACAGGATGAAATTGAAAACTCAGCATACTGTAGATGATTCATTAATGTAGCTATAAAGATCGTGCACAAGTTTAGATTATGAATGCAGTAAATATTATTACATTTTGGTAACCATTAGGGTAAGGAAATATATAATCAGAGCCTGCTCCAGGTTTTCATGGGTGAAAGAGTCTCAGTGGGACCCTTTAAAACACACCAAAATTCATGATGCACAGATACGGCAGAGAAATATAAGTATAGTGCAATGCCAAAGATTACACTTACTTCTAACATTACATAAGGATATCTATAGCTCAAAAATCAAACAGTACAGTCCTCCATACAGTGTACCACATAGCGCTCCATACAGAATAGTGAGCCCCATATAATGCTCTATACAGAATAGTGAGCCCCATATAATGCTCCATACAGAATGGTGAGCCCCATATAATGCTCTATACATAATAATGAGCCCCATTTATAGATGCAAACAGAATAATGAGCCACCCATATTGCTCCATACAGAATAATGAGCCTCATATATTGATCCATACAGAATAAGGAGCCCCCTATATTGCTCCATACAGAATAATGAGCCCCATATATTGCTCCATACAGAATAATGGGCCTCATATAATGCTCCATACAGAATAATGGGCCTCATATAATGCTCCATACTGTATAATGAGCCCCATATATTGTGCCATATATGATGCTCCAGTGTATGATGATCCTCATATATGATGCTCCAGAGTATGACGGGCCCCACATATGATGCTCTAGTGTATGATGGGCCCCATATATGATGCATTAGTGTATGATGGGCCCAATATATTGCTCAAAACATCAAAAAAAGAAATACTCACCCCTGTTCGCTGGCCGCTGCTCTGCTTCGGACTCTCCCCAGTCCACCACGTTGCCATCTTCCAGCTCTCTGCACTGTGACTGTTCAGGTAGAGGGCACACAGACGCCATCGCGCCCTCTGACTTGAACGTCGCAGTCAGAAGATGGGAAGACGCTGCAGTGGTGGAGCGGGGAGAGGTAAGTATCGTAACTGCTGGGATCCTGATTAAGTGGGGGGCCCACTTGCGGGCGCCGCCACTGGTACAAGCAATGGGCCCCTGGAGCGCCCCATCAGGGCAAGGGGGTACTCGGTACCGGGTCCTGTGGTTCACAGGGGGATGTCACGGTGGCTGACCCGGTCCGAGGCCCTGGGACGTCCGTATAAAAAGAAAAGGTCTTTAAAGGGATAAAGTTTATGTTCGTGACGCTACCTGTGGTATTCGGTCAGGGTGACCGACGCTGCTTTAAGGGGTCCACTGGGGTGATGTTATGGCAGCTAGATGGTATACCTTCCCACAGGTGAAGTATATCCCCAGGGCTTCCCAGTGTGTAGATGGTAGAATGGTGAGAGGTGCAGTGAAGAACAAGGACACAGGTTTGCAGTCTCTTTACCTCGTTTACTGAAGTCTTCAGCAGCCACAGTCCAGGGCACCAGATCACAGGGCAGGTAGAGTCCGGCCGGTTTGGAGGCAAGTCCCCTTGTCCAGGTGGAAATCAATAGCCTTCCCTTGGGTGGTAGTGGTGTAGTCCCTTACTGCATAAGCTTCAAATAAGGTCCTCACAGATGTGGTGTTTCTCTCTCTGTCCCCCATAGTCGGATAGGACAAAACCCATATGACTGGTGGCTTGAGGCTGTTTATAGGGACTCTAGCATGCCCCGGCCTCTGACGGGTGCCACCGTGCCTCCTGGGTGTAGGTGCGGACAGGTAACCTGCAATTAGCTGTCCTGCCAGTCTCTGAAGTAAGGCATAGAGATCCTTACTACCTCGGTGTTTTGGCTACTGGTGTTCTGCGCCTCAGGAAGGGGCTGCCTGTTCAAGGCTAGTCCCATTCTGGTATCCTCTCCTGTGCTTCGCTTTCCTTCACGCTCGCTGCAATACAATTCAATTCTGCCTTCAAAATGTCTCTTTCTGGGAGCTGCAGCTCTTAGGGCATGCACAGCTCTGTGGACCCTCTCCTCTGTCCTCTGACAGGAATTCGCTCCTGCCAGGAACAGCTTCCCTGAAGGACTGACTAACGCTCCCTACAGACTACCAGTTATATATATGGGGAGTCACCTAGTAAATAGGATCAAAAGCTCCCCCTGCTGGCCTTGAGTATGAATGTGTTGCATGTTTGTGATACCTGGATGCAGTTATCCTTCCTTGCCTCCAAACGTAGCATCACTCTCCCCTGGAGGAAAGCAATACCACTGTGACGACCAGGACCTTGGGGCGGCACACTCCCATAGCACACCGGTGTCCGCGACGGTGAGTGGGACCCCCACCTGCTCATGGCACTTGCCCGGTTGCTGATGCCCTGTATATAATAAGTCTATAAATATGTGATAAATTATGGTTTACCATGTGTATTAAATCAAGTCTACCATTTTTGAATTTAGAGGAAATATATTGCACTTGGCCAATTCTGTGGATTGGATAAATACAATTGAAATAATACTTCACATGTTATATGAGTGCTGTGGAATTTTATAAATTGCAATTTTTGTTTTACTGTATCTCATTGCTGAAAGTCTGAATGCCAGTGTTGGTGGATCCTGAAGCATAAGAGGCAAAGACAACGCCAGGAGATTGGCAGCAAATAAGCTAAGCAGACTGCAATCATGAGTTGTGAGTGAGCTGAAGGCCACACAAACATCCGTGTATATTAAGATACAAAGGTGAGAGTGTATTGAAGCTACATTGAAGTACATTTACTGTATGTGTTCTAGACACAGCAGTATATAAAGCCAATATAACCAAACATCCCAATTACAGCAGTACATGCAAATTGCAAATATCGGTATTGCACAATTACTTTTGCGATGGCCCCACAACAGTTAAATAACTAGCTAATTAATTCATATATTTTGATAAACTATATGGAATCTTTTTATGCAATGTATTACGGTGCATTTTATACTTATTCAGAGAGCACAGGCCCCAATACATGTTCACGCCAGTTTTAATGAGCAGGCATTGAATAGACAGAGGTGACTGATTCATTAGGAGGTGCACATTTCTCAATTAATTGAGCACGTCTTAAAAGTGCCATGCCTCTCCATGTGCCTCAAAACAAATTTTACTCCAGGGACAAGTGTAAGATTTCTGGAGTATACCACAACTTGACATGAATTAAATGAGCATGCCCCGTCCCGCACCCAACTCCGCCCATGTTGGTTTCAGCTAGAAGCAGGAAGAGTCTGATCCAGAAGTGTGAGCTGGTGCCTGTGTCAGGAAGAGAGGACATTAAGGGTCTCTGAACACTGAGAGACTGTTAAACAAAGTATTGGCATTAAAGGAGATGATAGTGCCCAGTAGCCGAAATATTGGCTAGCAGGACCGTATCAGAAGGTAAGTGTCACATAGCATAGCAAATGCGGGTTTCCACAGGCACCTATAAGCTGAAAGAAGAGTGCAAAACATCTAACTCAGCTCCACTACATGGAGACCAAGCCAAAGCTAACAGACTATCTTCTCATCGCTGCAGAACTGTGAGTGTGACACCAGTGTTCAACTGCATTAGGATGTAGAGCAAGATTCTCTAGTTAGGGCGCTGTAGCTGCACAGCCTGATTATTGGAAGCCAGGTAGGAATTTAGAAGAGAGTAGGCTGAAGAAATTGTTTATACTGTTTGTATTGAACTTTGTATTGTCATAGCTGTAGCACAGCTTGTGTGATATAGTCCAACTATTTCTCTTTGTATCTAGTATTTGTGATATCATTACAAGAACCATTAGTTTTGTTTTCCAGCATAAGATCCTCTGTCTTTCAATAAAGCCGGTGTTTTGTTTCTGCCTCCTCATCTACTGTACCATATTTAAGTCCTGACTAGGGGTGTCCTTCAGGCTTCAAAAACGTTAAAAGTTGCACATTTTTTCAGTAGCTTTGCTTTGCGCAAACATATTGTGACTTTTCAAAGCGTTTTACGCAAGAATCAATAGGCATGATGGTTTCAACATTCATACAAGAGGGAACTACTTGGCATCAGCATAGGAAGGTAATTGAGCTTTCACCTGTGACAATTTGCACAGCATGCTGGCAATCTGTTCAACTGCTCCTCGTTTATTTTGGCACAGTCTATCTGGGCCATTCCCAGTGCCGCTGACACTGTTCCACCCCTCAGTGTGTCTGGGATGATCTCTCACTACAACTACCACTGCTACATCAAGATTTCATTACTTCACAATATTACTCATTTAGGTCCAATGCTAAAATCTGCTGCATCACTTTGGCTTCTCAACTGCAGCTCACTACATCTTTAATACCGCTGCATACAAGATTCATCTGCCCTGTTGCACCTATGCCACTTAAGAACTGCTTATCTGGACTAGTGATGAGCGAATTTGTTCGGAAAACTATCGCAAAACATAATTTCAGTACGAATATGGCACATTCGGATTCGTGATCGGAAGCACAAGCAAAATTTTCTAAAATCGGAAAAAAAGGTAACATTTGGTAAAAAGTGCATGAAAATATTTGCGTTGCCACAAAAGTATTTCCAGCACTTTAGCAACGATAAGGGTGTTGTATCATGAACGTTTGGCACATGTTTGATGAGGGGAGGGGGTTTGCAGAGCTCAGAGATGCAGCATTTTTGTAAACAGTAATTTGTTTTTTCCCCTGACTTTATGTGTGCACATTGCGGCTAGCCAATCAGGGCGCAGGAAACATCCACAATGTGCTGACACAACAACTTGTGTCATTGGCTGTTGTGCACTGTTTCTATTGCGCTCCATACACGAGTATAGCATTCTAAATAATATTTTTTCACTAGCTAGATGTGAAACAGCCTGCTGTATCCCACCTTATCATTTAGTGCAGTGGTGGCATGAAACTGTCTGCAGACCTAAGGCACATTAAAAAATATTATAATTTTTCAGTTGCAAAAAGTTAGACACTTTGCCATTTTGTTGGGTTAAAATAAAGCTGTAGAGGCCTGTTCCAAAGGCCACCCAAAAATTCTTGTGTTCTTAATGTCATACAGTAGGTGATCTGATTTTACAATAGTTCACAGCATCTAGAGGCCACAAAAAATTCTTCTGTCTCTATTGTCATATAGAAGGAGACCCCATTTTCATATAGTTTGTAGCATCCAGTGTGTTATAGAGGCCTGATCCAGAAGCCACAACAAATCTTCTATTCCTAGTGTCATACAGTAGGAGACCTGACTTTCAAATTGTTTGCAACATCTAGTGTGTTATAGAGGCCTTATCCAGAGGCCACTAAAAATTATTGTGTTCCTATTATCATACAGGCCTCATTCACACTCAAACAACTCTTTCTTCTGTGACTGACATGATACAGCATGCCATAGTTCACCTTGGAATTTACTCTTGCTGAAATTCAACTGTTTGCAGAGGTGGTGCAGAGTTAAAATCTATTTTTTGTTGCAATTACTATACACATACCTGAGCAACATGACTGGCAGCTTCAAATGGCCTCTCCTCTTCCTCCACCTCAATATCACACCTAGTACAGTCCACAGAGGTGGCATCCAAATTCCCCTTTCTTCCCCCCGCATCCCAACTCTCCAACCATACCACTAACTGTAAGGAACCACATATTGATGAGTCTGAAGAGCTGTTCACACATTCTATGAAATGGTCATCAGAAGTGTACTAAAAAGCTTCACAGAGTCAAGAGAAAGAAATCTGCTCCAATGGCCAAATTTTTTTTAGCTTGGATCCAGGGCAGGATAAAGTAGGGTCCGAACAGCATCCTGACCCTCGTCATCAGCTGCTAACCCCTGGGCGGAGGTGACCCTGATGAGATTCAGATATCTGAGGATCATGCAGACTGTACTGTGCTGTCAGGGCAGGAAGAGGAGGAGGGTGACTCCAAGGGTGAGGAATGTAATAACACAGAGGATGATGATGATGAGATGTTAGATCCCAGTTGGCGTGAACATAGAGGCACACAGCTGAGTAGGTAATGTGAGGAGGAAGACGAGGAGGATACGTTGTGCCATACATCGCAGAGACGTAGTGATGCAGCCACCATGAGCAATGCATCCATAGCCACAACTGTGGCTATGACCAGCACCGTCCACAGGTCTCCAGCTTGCAAGGGTGGCAAGGGTTGCCTAGCCTGGGCCTTTTTTGACACTGCAAAGTGTAATGGCTGCAACCGAAGATGTGGCACAGCCGACGCCTCCACGTCGCCAGAGCATGATGACATGGGGCGAACATCCCAGGTGGGAACGGAATGTGCACCCACTGGACCACAGAAGGGAAACTAGGCCTACCCAGACTAGTGAAGGGAAGCGAGCAGGGTCTGTGGCAGCTGAGCTTGCAGACAAGATGGTGGCATGCAGAACTAGATAACACCGCACAACTTCAGGTATGAAGAAACAAAGTTTACTTAAACAAAATCACAGTACATAAACAGAACATAACTATGCCAGGCTCCTGATTCTGCACATCAAGAAGGGGTACACGTCTCCGAGAAACAGACTAAGGCATGAGGACATCACATGTTGATGCAGTCCAGGGTCATCTGGCACGGGCATACTAGGACGGCCTCTCTCTCAGACCTCAGGCGTGGCACAGGCTCAGCAGGAGAACATCAGACACCGACCTTTGACAGATATCAGATGATTGCAGGGGTCATCATGGGTTGATGCAGTCCAGGGTCATCTGGCACGGGCATGGACAACATCAGACACCGACCCAGTACAGAAGTCATCACAGGGTGGACCCCAGGGAACCAGCGGAACATCGGGACACAGGCTGAACATCAGGACACAGGCTGGACATAATGCAAAGCTCTGGCAGCGCAGAACAGGAAAGAAAGAGTTTATATAGGAGGTGCCCCTCAGCACCCGAGGCTGAGGAAAGCAACTCAGGTGCACACACCACGCACTCAGGTGCACACACCGCACACCGCGCACCCTAAGCACAAACAGAAACCATTACAGCAAATTCAGCACAGGAACTGAGGCTTAGGGCACCTGGCAGTGGCTGCAAGCATGGACACACATGAAAAATCATGCACCAGCTGCAGAGGACCTTGTTACCCGTGGATAGCTTCCACAGCAGCAGCCAGGGAACGCGCATGTGGATGGTCATGCAGCGGATCAAAGACATCACAACATATGTACAGCTACGCAGCGGAGCAGAGAACTGAGCAGCATCCATACAGGTAACAGACAACAGTATCCCTGCTAGTTCGGGGGAGAGGAGCAAAGGCTTAAAGCAGAGACATGCAGAGTAACACCTGAGAAACAAGGTACAAACCCACCGACGTTACACAAAGGACGATCCAACTCACGTAATCTGTCAACTTTGCAGAAAAAACTGAGTAGAGGTAAAAAGTGCAATAATTTGACTACTTCATGTATGAACCTTCACATTCGCAATCAACATGCGTTACTGTGGGAACCCCACTGCGAAAAAATGCAGATAAGTGAAGCACAACCACCATCAGCTACCCCATCAATCGCATCAGCTGCTTCTTCTTCCTCCTCCCTGTTACCGTGCCAACTATTGAGACACAGGTCTTTAATCGCAGAACCTCTGGTTCTTTACCCACTCCAGTCACTCTGACTGAGAGCCTGCCATCAGCTATAACGGAAGAGGGCATGCCTGCTGGTTTTTTACCGATCTCAGAAAACGAGGATACCACAACTTTCTCAATCCACCATTACTTTTCTAAGAAAGCTGTGCCTGCGCTACACCAGCATGTCGCAGACAACATCACCCATTCCATGACTAAATCTCTGTCTGCCAGGGTGCATTTCACCACAAACACTTGGACGAGTAAGCATGGCCAAGGGCATTACATCTCACTGACTGGGCACTGGATGACTCTAGTGGCTGTGGGGGTAGGCGATGCTCCACAAGTCTTGGAATACCCAAGGCTTGTAGGACAAACCTCTCCATTTAACACTTTCTCCTATGCTTCTGCCTCTTTTTCTATCTCCTCTAGGGCCTCCACCTGCGCCCTCAACCCCTGCCTTAATGAGTCACGTGTTCCAACAGTGCAGAGCGAATCCCCACCACCTCCGTACTGCGCAGCTACGGCTCACCGCAATCAGGCAATATTAAAATTTATATGCCTTGGAGATCGCAGTCATACAGCTGAAAAATTGTGGACAGCTCTCCAGGCAGAGTTTGATCAATGGCTGTCTCCACTAAACCTGTGTCTGATAACTGTGCGACCTGGTGGCGGCCCTATGGCGAGGCAAGCTCACATACGTGCCTTGCATGGCTCACGTCCTTAACCTAGTGGTACAGCGTTTTCGCCACCACTATCTTGGCCTGGGTGAGCTGCTCCAGAAAGCACGTAAGCTGTGTGCTCATTCACACCGTTCACACCCCTCAGGTCATTGACTTGCATCGATACAGAGTTCTTTGTTCATGAAAGTTAACAGGTTGATATGCTATGTGCCGACACAGTGGAATTCCACTCTGCATATGTTGCAGCGACTGTGGAAGCAGCAAGGAGCCCTGACACAGTATATCATGTTGTATAGCCTGGGCCAATGCAGTATGGATGTAGCGCATATCACATTTGCAGAGTAGGCACAGATTAAGGACCTCTGCACCCTTCTGCACAGTTTTGAAATGGCTACTAAGATGGTTAGCGCTGACGCCGCCGCCGTCATCAGCATTATTATTCCGGTCATCTATATGCTGGAGCAGACTTTGAATAGCCTGTGGGAGGAGATGGTGGTCCCAGAAGAAGAGGAGGGAGTAGAAGAGGATGCAGAAGGGATAACATTGTCTCTAAGGGTACCGTCACACATTGAAATTTTCATCGCTGCGACGGCACGATTCGTGACGTCGCAGCGTCGTATAATCATCGCTCCAGCGTCGTAGACTGCGGTCACACGTTGCAATCACGGCGCTGGAGCGATGCCGAAGTCCCCGGGTAACCAGGGTACACATCGGGTAACTAAGCGCAGGGCCGCGCTTAGTAACCCGATGTTTACCCTGGTTACCAGCGTAAACGTAAAAAAACAAACAGTACATACTCACCCGTCGGTGTCCTTCAGGTCCCTTGCCGTCTGCTTCCTGCTCTGACTGAGTGCAGCCGTACAGTGAGAGGCGCAGAGCGCAGCACCGCTGTGATCTGCTCTCACTTTCCGGCCGGCACTCAGAGCAGGAAGCAGACGGCAAGGGACCTGAAGGACACCGACGGGTGAGTATGTACGGTTTGTTTTTTTACGTTTACGCTGGTAACCAGGGTAAACATCGGGTTACTAAGCGCGGCCCTGCGCTTAGTTACCCGATGTTTACCCTGGTTACAAGCGAAGACATCGCTGGATCGCTGTCACACACAACGATCCAGCGATGTCAGCGGGTGATCAAGCGACGAAAGAAAGTTCCAAACGATGTGCTACGACGTACGATTCTCAGCAGGGTGTCTGATCGCAGTAGCGTGTCAGACACAGCGATATCGTAACGATATCGCTAGAACGTCACGAATCGTAACGTCGTAGCGATGGAAATTTCAATGTGTGACGGTACCCTAAGTTCCAGACTGTCGTAACACAAGTGGGTGCCAAGGGAGTGTGGATTACTGCAATCGAGGGGGCTGGTGATAACAGACATTCTGTTATTGAAGGTGCAAGATCCGAGGAACAAATGGAGGAGGAAGAGGTGATGGGCGAGCAACTGTCAGATGAAGAGGATAATCCTCCCCTCTCTGTTGTTCATGATTGGCGGGAGGAGACGGAGTAAAGGAGCCTCATTGTTACCCAGCCACCAACACAGAATGAGCTTGGACCTCATGGTAGAGCCCGACATATGAGTGTCTTCTTGCTGCACTATCTGCAACATGATCCCTGTATAGTTATGATTAGGAATACTGCTGACTACTGGATTGCCACTATGTTAGATCCACATTATAAAACCAAATTGTGCCAGACGCTTGCTGCCTCGGAAAGGGACCTGCAAATGAGTATGGAAACATGCTTTTACACAACCTTAAGGCTATGTGCACACGTTCAAGATTTTTTTGCGTTTTTTCGGCGGTTTTCCGCTGCAAATAAGCTTAAAAATGCTTAAAATAAGCATCCCATCATTTTACTGCATTCCGCAATTTTTGTGCCCATGCTGTGTTTTTTGCAGAAAAAAACGCAGCATGTTCATTAATTTTGCAGAAAATCTGCGGATTTGCCGCTATATTATTGCATTGGAAACTTCTGAAAAAAAAGCGAAAAATCTGCGATAAAAACGCGCAAAAATGCAAGTGGAAAATTTGCATACATTCCTGTACGTGGGCACATAGCCTTAGAGAGCTTTTACCCAAGACAGCAGTGAAGCACACAGTTCGCATCACAGCTCTAGACGTCCAACCTCCAGCACTTCAATTTGTCGATGCCACAACATTAGCAGCAGCAGTGGTGTAATTGGAAGAAGCAATTTCTGTGAGTCCTCACGTGGTGATCGAATGGAGAGGATGGTGCAGGAGTATCTAGAACTGAATATCAATACCATCAGGGAGAGTTTGGACCCTTTCACATTTTGGTCTTCCAAATTAGATGAGTCGCCTGAGATCGCCTCACACGCCTTTTAGGTTTTATCGTGCCCGGCAGCTAGCGTTCTCTCAGAACTTGTCTTCAGCGCTGCTGGTGGTGTCCTAACTGATAAGCACAGCCGGCTGTCCCCTGAAAGTGTAGACCACCTAACTTTCATCCAGATGAACAAGTCATGGATCTCAGAGGAATTTTGCCCCCAATCGCAGACTGTACAGACTAGGTGAAATTGCATTTTTTAGTGTGATGCATTAATGTCATGTAACTGCACTCTGTAATATCTATAGTGTGGCTTCTGTGCCTACTGTGGCTGCTGCTGCTGTTAACATAAATTTGTGGAAATGTGAACAGTCATGGTTGCTGGGTTAGCTGTAGTGGAAGACGTGTCAGTCCCAATTATACTTTTTCTATTCTCGTGGCAGTTATTCCACTTCGGTGGTGTCAGGCCCTCATTTTTTAAAATGTGAACACTCCTAGTTGGGTATCCATCTGCTGGATTGGGTGTAGTGGAAGACCTGCCGGTCCCTATTATACTATTTCTACTGTGGTAAAATTGATGCCACTTGTGTGGTGTAAGGCCCTCATTGGTTTAAATGTGAACATTCCTGGTTGGGTGTCCATCTGCTGGATTTGGTGTAGTGGAAGACCTGTCAGTTCCTATTATACTATCTATACTGTGGTGAAATTGATGCCACTTTGGTATTGTATGCCAATAATTTTTGGAAATGTGAACACTCCTGGTTGGGTCTCCTTCATGCATGTTGCCTGTAGCAGTAGGCCTCTGAGACCGTCAGGCCTACTGTTGTGGATTCTGTTTGTGGGCTCCCTCTGGTGGTTACTGCTGGTACTGGGTGACTTTGGTGGGTTGCGGCCTTTGGTTTCCACCTGTCCATCAGAGGCTGGGTGTTTCCTATTTTACCTGGCCTTTCTGTCATTCCCTTGCCGGCTATCAATGTATTCAGATGTGCTCTGTTTGGTTCCTGCCTACCTGCTCCCAGATCTTTCAGGATAAGCTAAGTGCTGATTTTCAGTTGTTTGGTTTTTTGTCCAGCTTGCTTATTATGTCTCTATGCTAGCTGGTAGCTCTAGTGGACTGAGGTTCTCCCCATGTGCCATGAGTTGGCACATGGGTTCTTGTAATCTCAGGATGGTTTTTTGATTAGGGTTTTTTGCTGACCGCTCAGACCCCTTTTGTATCGTTCTGCTTTCTAGTTTACAGCGGGCCTCAATTTGCTGAACCTATATATATCATCTCTATGTGTGTGCCTTCCTCTCATTTCACCGTCAATACATGTGGGGGGCAACTATACCTTTTGGGGTTCATTCCTCTGGAGGCAAGTGAGGTCTTATTTTCTCTGCAGTACTAGTTAGCTCTTAGGCTGGTGCGTGGCGTCTAGAACCAACGTAGGCACGCTCCCTGGCTATCTCTAGTTGCATTTGTCAGGCGTAGGGCAGCGGTCAGCCCAGGTTCCATCACCCTAGAGCTCGTCCGATATTTTGTATTACTTTGCTTGTCCCTTGCTATCCCTAGCCATTGGGATTCATGACAGTATAGCCGGCCCACAAAGTGTTAATTGTTTGGGCTGAAGCAGGAGAAAAAGAAGTGTTTAAGGGAAATTTTTTTTTTTTTTTTTCCTTCAGAGTTTTGCTGCCTAGCCCTTAATTGCTGTCTAGCTGCTTCTTACCTCCTCTTAACCCTTGAATGGCTCTGATATTAGCTGTTTAACATGGATGTCCAGAGTTTGGCTTCCAGCCTGAGTAATCTCACGGCAAAAGTTCAAAACATACAGGATTTTGTTGTTCACACTCCCATGTCTGAACCTAGAATTCCTATTCCAGAGTTCTTTTCTGGAGATAGATCTACCTTCCTGAATTTCAGGAACAATTGTAAATTGTTTCTTTCTTTAAAATCTCGCTCCTCTGGAGACCCTGCTCAACAGGTCAAGATTGTAATATCTTTCCTGCGGGGCGACCCTCAGAATTGGGCATTTGCATTGGCACCAGGGGATCCTGCATTGCTCAATGTGGATGCGTTTTTTCTGGCATTGGGATTGCTCTATGAGGAACCCAACCTGGAGATTCAGGCTGAAAAGGCTTTATTAGCCCTCTCTCAGGGGCATGATGAAGCGGAAATATATTGTCAAAAATTTCGGAAATGGTCGGTGCTTACTCAGTGGAATGAGTGCGCCCTGGCTGCTAACTTCAGAAATGGTCTTTCCGAGGCCATTAAGGATATTATGGTGGGGTTCCCTACGCCTACAGGTCTGAATGAGTCGATGGCTATGGCCATTCAGATTGATCGGCGTTTACGGGAGCGCAAACCCGTGCACCAGTTGGCGGTGTCTTCTGAACAGGCACCTGAGACTATGCAATGTGATAGAATTCAGTCCAGAAGTGAACGGCAAAATTATAGGCGGAAAAATGGATTGTGTTTTTATTGTGGTGATTCAGCTCATGTTATATCAGTATGCTCTAAACGCACAAAAAGGGTTGATAAATCTTTTGCCATTGGTACTCTGCAATCTAAGTTCATTTTGTCTGTGACTCTGATTTTTTCACTGTCTTCCATTTCCGTCGATGCCTATGTGGATTCAGGCGCTGCCCTGAGTCTTATGGATTGGTCATTTGCTAAACGCTGCGGTTTTAGTCTGGAGCCTCTGGAAGTTCCTATCCCTCTGAAGGGAATTGACTCTACACCATTGGCTATGAATAAGCCGCAGTATTGGACACAAGTGACCATGCGCATGACTCCCGTTCATCAGGAGGTGATTCGCTTCCTTGTACTGTATAATTTACATGATGTACTAGTGCTTGGTCTGCCATGGTTACAAACTCATAATCCTGTCCTGGACTGGAAAACAATGTCTGTGTTAAGCTGGGGATGTCAGGGGTTTCATGATTATGCACCTCCGATTTCAATCGCTTCATCTACTCCTTCTGAGATCCCTGTGTTTTTGTCTGACTATAGGGATGTTTTTGAGGAGCCTAAGCTCAATTCGCTCCCTCCTCATAGAGATTGTGACTGTGCTATAGAATTGATTCCTGGCAGTAAGTTCCCTAAGGGTCGTTTATTTAATCTGTCACTGCCAGAGCATACTGCTATGCGGAATTATATTAAGGAGTCCTTGGAAAAGGGACATATTCGTCCATCTTCGTCCCCTCTGGGAGCAGGTTTTTTTTTTCGTGGCAAAAAAAGATGGTTCCCTGAGGCCTTGTATAGATTATCGCCTTCTGAATAAGATTACAGTCAAATATCAGTATCCACTGCCATTATTGACTGATTTGTTTGCTCGCATTAAGGGGGCTAGGTGGTTCACTAAGATAGATCTTCGCGGTGCGTATAATCTGGTGCGGATAAAACAGGGTGACGAGTGGAAAACCGCATTTAATACGCCTGAGGGCCATTTTGAGTATTTGGTAATGCCTTTTGGACTCTCCAATGCTCCGTCAGTCTTTCAGTCCTTTATGCACAATATTTTCCGTGAATATCTGGATAAGTTTATGATTGTGTATTTGGATGATATTTTGGTGTTTTCTGATGACTGGGAGTCTCATGTTTTACAGGTCAGGAAGGTGTTTCAGGTTCTGCGGGCCAATTCTCTGTTTGTGAAGGGCTCAAAGTGTCTCTTCGGAGTCCAGAAGATTTCTTTTTTGGGGTACATTTTTTCTCCTTCTACTATTGAGATGGATCCCGTCAAGGTTCAGGCGATTTGTGACTGGACACAACCTACATCTGTTAAGAGCCTTCAGAAGTTCTTGGGGTTTGCTAATTTTTATCGTCGGTTCATTGCTAATTTTTCCAGTATTGTTAAACCTTTGACTGATTTGACTAAAAAGGGTGCTGATGTTGCTGATTGGTCTCCTGCGGCCGTGGAGGCCTTTCAGGAACTTAAGCGCCGGTTTTCTTCTGCTCCTGTGTTGTGTCAACCAGATGTTTCACTTCCTTTTCAGGTTGAGGTTGATGCTTCCGAGATTGGAGCGGGGGCGGTTTTGTCACAGAGAAGTTCTAATGGCTCGGTGATGAAGCCATGTGCATTCTTCTCTAGAAAATTCTCGCCCGCCGAGCGCAATTATGATGTGGGTAATCGGGAGCTTTTGGCCATGAAGTGGGCATTTGAGGAGTGGCGTCATTGGCTTGAGGGTGCTAAACATCGTGTGGTGGTCTTGACTGATCACAAGAATCTCATTTACCTTGAGTCTGCCAGGCGTTTGAATCCTAGACAGGCTCGTTGGTCGTTGTTTTTTTCTCGTTTCAATTTCGTGGTTTCATACCTGCCAGGTTCAAAGAATGTGAAGGCAGATGCTCTTTCCAGGAGTTTTGTGCCTGACTCTCCTGGAGACTCTGGGCCTACTGGTATCCTTAGGGATGGGGTAATATTGTCCGCCGTATCCCCAGACTTGCGACGTGCATTGCAGGAGTTTCAGGTGGATAAACCGGATCGTTGTCCACCAGAAAGACTGTTTGTTCCGGATGATTGGACCAGTAGAGTCATCTCCGAGGTCCATTCTTCTGTGTTGGCTGGTCATCCTGGAATATTTGGTACTAGAGACTTGGTGGCCAGGTCTTTTTGGTGGCCTTCCTTGTCTAGGGATGTGCGTACCTTTGTGCAGTCTTGTGAAGTGTGTGCTCGAGCTAAGCCTTGCTGTTCTCGGGCCAGTGGGTTGTTGTTATCCTTGCCCATCCCGAAGAGGCCTTGGACGCACATTTCCATGGATTTTATTTCTGATCTCCCGGTTTCACAGAAAATGTCCGTTATCTGGGTGGTGTGTGACCGCTTTTCTAAGATGGTTGATTTGGTGCCCTTGCCTAAGTTGCCTTCCTCCTCTGAGTTGGTCCCTTTATTTTTTCAGAACGTGGTTCGTTTGCATGGGATTCCGGAGAATATCGTTTCTGACAGGGGATCCCAGTTTGTGTCTAGATTTTGGCGGACGTTTTGTGCCAAGATGGGCATTGATTTGTCTTTCTCGTCTGCATTCCATCCTCAGACGAATGGCCAGACGGAGCGAACTAATCAGACCTTGGAAACTTATTTGAGGTGTTTTGTTTCTGCTGATCAAGATGACTGGGTTGCTTTTTTGCCGCTGGCCGAATTTGCTCTTAATAATCGGGCTAGTTCTGCCACGTTGGTCTCTCCTTTTTTTTGTAATTCGGGGTTTCATCCTCGTTTTTCCTCTGGTCAGGTGGAGTCTTCGGATTGTCCTGGAGTGGACGTGGTGGTGGACAGGCTACATCAGATTTGGAATCAGGTGGTGGACAATTTGAAGTTATCTCAGGAGAAGACTCAGCAGTTTGCTAATCGCCGTCGCCGCGTGGGTCCCCGACTTCTTGTTGGGGATTTGGTGTGGTTGTCTTCTCGTTTTGTCCCTATGAAGGTCTCTTCTCCTAAGTTCAAGCCTCGGTTTATCGGTCCTTATAGGATCTCGGAGATTCTTAACCCTGTATCTTTTCGTTTGGATCTCCCAGCATCGTTTGCTATTCATAATGTGTTCCATCGGTCGTTGTTGCGGAGGTATGAGGTGCCCGTTGTTCCTTCGGTTGAGCCTCCTGCTCCGGTGCTGGTGGAGGGAGAATTGGAGTATGTTGTTGAGAAGATCTTGGATTCTCGTGTTTCCAGACGCAAACTCCAGTATTTGGTTAAGTGGAAGGGTTATGGTCAGGAGGATAATTCCTGGGTGGTCGCCTCCGATGTTCATGCGACTGATTTGGTCCGCGCCTTCCATAGAGCTCACCCTGATCGCCCTGGGGGTTCTCGTGAGGGTTCGGTGACCCCTCCTCAAGGGGGGGGTACTGTTGTGGATTCTGTTTGTGGGCTCCCTCTGGTGGTTACTGCTGGTACTGGGTGACTTTGGTGGGTTGCGGCCTTTGGTTTCCACCTGTCCATCAGAGGCTGGGTGTTTCCTATTTTACCTGGCCTTTCTGTCATTCCCTTGCCGGCTATCAATGTATTCAGATGTGCTCTGTTTGGTTCCTGCCTACCTGCTCCCAGATCTTTCAGGATAAGCTAAGTGCTGATTTTCAGTTGTTTGGTTTTTTGTCCAGCTTGCTTATTATGTCTCTATGCTAGCTGGTAGCTCTAGTGGACTGAGGTTCTCCCCATGTGCCATGAGTTGGCACATGGGTTCTTGTAATCTCAGGATGGTTTTTTGATTAGGGTTTTTTGCTGACCGCTCAGACCCCTTTTGTATCGTTCTGCTTTCTAGTTTACAGCGGGCCTCAATTTGCTGAACCTATATATATCATCTCTATGTGTGTGCCTTCCTCTCATTTCACCGTCAATACATGTGGGGGGCAACTATACCTTTTGGGGTTCATTCCTCTGGAGGCAAGTGAGGTCTTATTTTCTCTGCAGTACTAGTTAGCTCTTAGGCTGGTGCGTGGCGTCTAGAACCAACGTAGGCACGCTCCCTGGCTATCTCTAGTTGCGTTTGTCAGGCGTAGGGCAGCGGTCAGCCCAGGTTCCATCACCCTAGAGCTCGTCCGATATTTTGTATTACTTTGCTTGTCCCTTGCTATCCCTAGCCATTGGGATTCATGACAGCCTACACTTCCTTCGACCCAACTACCCGTGTTACTATTCTTAAACTTTTCTGACAATGGTAGCCTACAAAACTGATATTTGTGCCACCTGAGCATGGTTCACCATGAAAAAGCAGGTAGAGGTTTTGCATGTGGTATCAGGGCTCCCAGCAAAGGAGGTCTACACTGATCCTTCACCCACCTCATCTTACTGTGACGTTAAAGCTGTAAATGCTGCCCCAGACCCCGATACCTCATGCCTGGCTGATTGCTGCAATGCCATGCTACAATTTGTACTGTGGGTGAATTGAGGCCACTTTCCTGGTGTCTGTTCCTCATTTGATGTGTTATGGCAGCATTTAGGGCATTATAAGGTGTTGTGCATGCATTTGTTTTTTCCTCCCATTGGCATGAATGGTGTTCGGTTATGTTCGGCGAATATTTGATGAATTAATCTGCAAATATTGCAAATTCGGTAATTGTAATCTGAACCGAACATTGAATTATTTGCTCATCTCTAGTCGATATGTGTCACCCAGGATGCGGAGTCCTATTAAACCCACTGGAGTGCCTTGTGTTCACAGCAGGATGCCTGTGAGTCACGGGGCGAAATAAAAGAAAGAATGGATTGGGTCCAAGTAGTGACAGATTTTTAGGAAAACCCATTAAGGGCTTTTATTTTTAGTGGGATTTGCAGGTTTGGTAGTGGGGCGAATCCTTCTCTCCACTCCAGGTTTTTTAATTTTTCCTTAAATCTGTCAGTTTTGCCTTAGGTGTGTTAGTGTTGGAGTTTGCAAGCTGAAGAGCAGGTGGCTCTGTGCAACCCAGGTCTGTGTGGAGCTAACACAGAGCCAGGGTCCTCCAGGCAGCCAACGCACCCAAAGGACACGGCAGTGACATTGTCTCCGACAACGGGTTTTGAGGTCTGGACTGTGTTTGTGGAAACCCAGCTGCGATCCGAAGGATATCACTCCTATGTGTGAGTTCTGGAAATAAAGACACTGTTTATGTTTAACTTTCTGTGGTCTCTGCCTATCTGTCGAACTGCACGAGCCCTACTGCCCTACACCTGGTATTAACCGGAAATGTGTTTTTTTTCCTTTCCTCCAAGCCTTCGAACATTATATCCTCCAGAGACTTAGATGTTCTCTGCTCCTTTAGTCCCATTGTTAACCTAACCGCTCTGACCAGCCTATCCATATCCTCAGCAGGAAAGCATGGACTGCCCCTATATCACTGTCCGAGGAGGAGGAGGAGGATGGGGATTTACTATGATATTCTCCCACAGACCGCGGAGAGACATCAGACTCCGTAGCAACCTCCTGAGCTCTCTTACTCCACTTCTTTAACCCCTTTCTGCCATTAGACGTACTATTCCGTCCATGTGACCCAGGCCCTAATTCCCATGGACGGAATAGTACGTCATAGGCGATCGGCCGTGCTCACGGGGGAAGCACGGCCGATCGCCCCCGGGTGTCAGCTGATTATTACAGCTGACATCCGGCACTATGTGCCAGGAGTGGTCACGGACCGCTCCCAGCATATTAACCCCCAGAACACTGCGATCAAACATAATCGCAGCATTCCGGCGGCATAGGGAAGCATCACGCAGGGAGGGGGCTCCCTGCGTGCTTCCCTGAGACCCTCGGAACAACGTGATGTGATCGCATTGTTCAGAGGGTCTTCTCCCTCCTCCTCCCTGCAGGCCCCAGATCCAAAATGGCCGTGGGGCTCCTTCTGGGTCCTGCAAGGACCTTCTCAGAGCAGGCGTCGGCAAGCCTGGAGCACTGCCTGTCAGATCGCTGATCTGACACAGTGCTTTGCAAAATTCCTAAATAATGAAAAAAAAAAATATTGTTCCAATAAATACATTTCTTTGTTTAAATAAAAAAAAGCAATAAAAGTACACATATTTAGTATCGCCGCATTCGTAATTACCCGACCTATAAAACTGTCCCACTAGTTAACCCCTTCAGTGATCACCGTAAAAAAAAAAACGAGGCAAAAAAAGCTTTGTTATCATACCGCCGAACAAAAAGTGGAATGACACGCGATCAAAAAGACGAATATAAATAAACATGGTACCGTTTAAAACGTCATCTTGTCCCGCAAAAGAACGAGCCACCATACAGCATCATCAGCAAAGAATAAAAAAGTTATAGTCCTCAGATTAAAGCGATGCAAAAATAATTATTTTTTATATAAAATAGATTTTGTCGTATAAAAGCGCCAAAACATTAAAAAATTATATAAATGAGGCATCGCTGTAATACTACTGACCCGAAGAATAAAAGTGCTTTATTAATTTTATCAAACGTGGAACGGTATAAACGCCCCCCCTCAAAAGAAATTCACGAATTGCTGGTTTTTGTTCATTATGCCTCACAAAAATCGAAATAAAAAGCGATCAAAAAATGTCACGTGCCCGAAAATGGTACCAATAAAAACGTTAACTCATCCCTCAAGAAACAAGACCTCACATGATTCTGTGGACCAAAGTATGGAAAAATTATAGCTCTCAAAATGTGGAGACCCAAAAACTATTTTTTGCAATAAAAAGAGTCTTTTAGTGTGTAACAGCTGCCAATCATAATAATAAAAATCCGCTAAAAAACCCGCTATAAAAGTTAATCAAACCCACTTCATCACCCCCTTAGTTAGGGAAATATAATAACATTTTAAAAAATGTATTTATTTCCATTTTCCCATTAGGGTTAGGGTTGGGGCTAAAGTTAGGGTTAGGGTTGAGGCTAAAGTTAGGCCGGGATCACACATGTGAGAAATATGTCCCAGTCTCGCATGGTAATACCTGGCATTGCTGCCATCACTCAGGAGCGGAGAGTGCGGCCGCATAGCAATACATGGAGCTGCACGCTCTGCTCCAGAGAGACAGCGGCAGAGCCGGGTATTACCAAGCGAGACTCGGACGTATTTCACGCATGTGTTATCCTGGCCTAAGGGTTAGGGTTGGGGCTGAAGTAAGGGTTAGGGTTGGGGCTAAAGTTAGGGTTAGGGTTGGGGCTAAAGTTAGGGTTGGGGCTAAAGTTAGGGTTTGGATTACATTTACGGTTGGGATTAGGGTTGGGATTAGGGTTAGGGGTGTGTCATGGTTAGGGGTGTGGTTAGGGTTATGGTTGGGATTAGGGTTAGGGGTGTGTTGGAGTTAGGGGTGTGGTTGGGATTAGGGTTAGGGGCATGTTCGGGTTAGGGGTGTGGTTAGGGTTATGGTTAGGGTAGGAATTAGGGTTAGGGGTGTGTTTGGGTTAGGGTTTCAGTTAGAATTGGGGGGTTTCCACTGTTTAGGCACATCAGGGGCTCTCCAAACGTGACATGGCGTCCGAGCTCTGCCATGCGACCAAACAGTGGCTCCCCCCCACATATGGGTTATCAGCATACTCAGGACAAATTGGACAACAACTTTTGGGGTCCAATTTCTCCTGTTACCCTTTGGAAAAATACAGAACTGGGGGCTAAAAAATATTTTTTGTGGAATAAAATGATTTTTTATTTTCATGCCTCTGCGTTATAAACTGTAGTGAAACACTTGGTGGTTCAAAGTTCTCACAACACATCTAGATAGGTTCTTTAGGGGGTCTAGTTTCCAATATGGGGTCACTTGTGGGGGGTTTCTACTGTTTAGGCACATCAGGGGCTCTGCAAACGCAATGTGACGCCTGCAGACCATTCCATCTAAAGGTACCGTCACATTAAGCGACGCTGCAGCGATATAGACAACGAGTCGATTGCTGCAGTGTCGCTGTTTAGGTCGCTAGGAGACGTCAGACACCGGCAACAGCAGAACGATGCAGGAACGATCCAGTGACGTACTTATCGTTCTCGCTGGTTGTTCGCTCCAGTTCGCTCCATGAAGAAACATTGCAGGCATCGTTGCTTTTGCTGTCAAACACGACGATACACGCCGATCTGATGACCAAATAAAGTTCTGGACTTCTAGCTCCGACCAGCGATATCACAGCGGGATCCAGATCGCTGCTGCATGTCAAACACAACGAGATCGCTATCCAGGACGCTGCAACGTCACGGATCGTTGTCGTTCTCGTTGGAAAGTTGTTTAGTGTGAAGGTACCTTTAGTCTGCATTCCAAACAGCGCTCCTTCCCTTCCAAGCTCTGCCATGCGCCCAAACGGTGGTTCCCCCCACATATGGGGTATCAGCATACTCAGGACAAATTGGACAGCTTGTGGGGTCCAATTTCTCCTGTTACCCTTGGGAAAATACAAAACTGGGGCTAAAATAAATTTTTGTGGGAAAAAAATATTTTTTATTTTCACGGCTCTGCGTTATAAACTGCAGTGAAACACTTGTGGGTTCAAAGTTCTCACAACACATCTAGATGTGGGGGGTTTCTACTGTTTAGGTACATCAGGGGCTCTGCAAACGCAATGTGACCTCCCCGAGGTCATTCACCCTTATGTCTATAGTCTTTTCACTAGGCACTGCTACTAATAGCCAGTTTCCTACTCCACACTGATGAGGGGCAAATACCCCAAAACAGCTGTCTGAGGATGGATACCATGTTTTGGCATAGGTGGTTTTCCTTTATTGGATGCTGCCCTTCCCGTGGTTGTTCCTTCCCGGTGAAAGACCTGGCTATTCATTGCTTGCATTGAGAAACACGTGATGGTGTCTCCGTGGCTTTTCTACAGGCACTTGTTTAACAGCAGCCCATTAACGCATGTGTTGAACGGGCTGCTGTTAATGCAATGTGAACCTAACCTTAAGGGGTTAACAGGGTCTTTAAGGAACATTCAAACTCAGCCTTAATCACAGATCTAAGGCGAACTTAGGGATCTCATCCAGGATAGTTTTCTGGATGCAGTCCAAGCAGAGACACTTCTGCCAGTGGACTGCCAGCAGGGTCTTCCATAGGGCACACTCTCTATTTTTCTTCTTGGTGCTAGCCTTCCTAGGTCCCTAATGATTTAAGCAAGAAAAAGGCCCTTATTAAAAAAGTTGACATTCACGTACATAACTCACAACCCGCTGTCACATCAAAGGTACTGGATTCAGAGGCTGATCAGGGGTACATGCGACTTCCCTTCTGGATACCGAGGAGACCTGCGATCTTCCACTCCTTTACTGGGTTGGCTGCCACTTCTGCCACTTGAGCGACTGCTCCCTTTAGCATACCCGTGCTGGTGAATGGGCACCAGTAGTGGTGAATGCTGCTGCAATGGCTGCTTCGGCTGATGCTCCTGTCTTCTTAAGTTATCCATGATGGAGTGAGCTTTTAGACATAAGCTCCTTCTTGTGGTCATTCCTTCCTTTTATGTGGGATCCACAACGCTTCTCCTCAGATCCGCCTCCTCCGGACCCCCCAAAAAACCCTTCCACACTGCCCTCGCCAGGACATGCTGAATCCCCACATGTCCCGTCGGGCATTCTCGCCCAGGATGCCACCATCCTGCTTTTGGCTCAGCCACTCTGACAACACTCGAGCATTCCCATTCCCAGTGTGCCTTGCCCGTGACGCCAATGGAGCTCACCAACGGAAGCCTGATTCATTATGGAGACTGCGGCCGGAAGATGGAGGATGGAGGGCGGTGCAGCAGATTCAGACATGCAAAGCATAATGTCTGTGCTGTCCGCACTTACACTAAGGCCCTACCTGGACCCGTGGATGGCGCTCCCATCGCATGAAGGCCAGCCACACGCATACCACCTGCTCTTCCAGTACCGGGACAGGAGTGGATATGTACAAGAAAATAGCAAACTCTTCAACCCTCCTGGGTTTCAGCACGAGGGTAACCGTTCAGGACAGGAAACCAACTGAAGCAGGGGACAGGTACCGCAATTTTATTTCAGTAGTTTTCTTGTCCTGGCTGGGCAGATCCCTCTCTCAGGTATGCTGTCATAGGTGAAGGGAAAACAAAGCTTTATAAGCTGAACGGGGACAGTAGGGACATACCTGTCCGATGATGTCCTCTAATGACTTCCCTCCAAGTTCTTTCCAGTGGATTGATAGGTCTCTACCATGTGTTTACATAGGGTGAGACCTGTCCTGTCAATCAACTGGAGCAGACTAAAAAGAATTCAACAGGACCACATCACACAAGTCTGCTGATACACACAAACCACTCAATGAGACGCGGCTGCCTTTTACTACTATTCTCTCTGAAATGCTGCAGTGTTTCAGAGTAAAACATACTGTACCTGGCTGCAATTCCTCAGCAACGCTCCAATTCATGTTGCACAAGCTCCCAGCAGCATTAATCTAATGACAGGGCATCTTTATTATTTGAATTAATCTCCGATACATTTGTAATGTTTTCTAGAGCGCTGTACTGTGCCTGAATGTAAAATGAACAAATGTCATTTATGACAGCAAACTGTGATTGGGGTACAGAAATACTCAGGTAAGAATAAAGGATTTCTGCCCCTTGGCAGAGCACTGTCACCAGTTTCGATTAAGATGATATGGAAAACCACTGCATTTCATCCTCTGACAGTTTACACTGGCTAGTGGACTTGCCATTCATGTTGTCAACTCTTCCTGGCTCTAATATCTAACATTCTACCTTATCAGAAGAAGATATGAGAGAATCCAGGGGAGTAATGATCGTGGTTACAGAGGGTATAACTGTGACTGTGCACGTGCAGGAGGGGGGCCCACTGACACCATTACCTATTTCAGCACATTCAGATGAAATTTAGTGCAGCACAGAGACCCGACAGCTCACTGCACTGCAATACAAGATGCCGGACAATCTGAAACCGGCAGCTGACTCTGGCTTGCCCGTCACGGGTGGTGCATGGCAGTGAAATAGTGTGCTGCACATTGTGGGCACGCTTAAGTTAACTGCCAACTATGGAACAAGGCTCCGCACATCATCAAAGCAAAGGAAGGTAAGAAGAGCAGCAGCGTACATTATACCAGGAAGAGGCCAAGGATGGGGAACATTTTACCAGGAAGAGGCCCAGGATAAGGGACATTATATCAGAAAAGGTCTCAGGAATGGGAATATTTTTACTGGAAGGGTCCCAGGGTTGGGAATATTACACCAGAAAGGGGCTCAGGATAGGGGATGTTATTACTGGAAGGGGTCCAGAATTGTAGAGATTATACCAGGAAGGGCCCAGGATGGGGAACATTACATCAGGAAAGGATTCATTATTGTGGAAATTGTACAAGGAAGGGGCCCATTAAAGGGAACATTATTACAGGAAGGGGCGAAGTATGGGGGAAATTATAACAGGAAGGGGCCAGAATTGGGGACATTATTACAAGGTGGGGGGCATTATTACATGGGGGTGAATGCAAAACTTGTATGTCTTTATAGGACCCAGAATCCTATAAGGGCCCATACATCTGATCATCATGCAGCTGGTGGCTCAGGTCCAACATTTTGCACTGGGGCCCATCAGACTCTAGTTATGTCACTAAGTGAATCCATTACAAAAGTCAATGTTATCAAGAAAGTTTTCATGTTTCCTGTTTTTGTGGGGGTTGCAGGTTTCATTTTCAGTGTAATGAAGCTGGGAATTTCCCCTTAGAGAAGCAGACAGCTCTCAAAACAGGTTCTATTGCAACAGCAGATTTACAGCAAGCAAAGGGTCACGTACAGCTGCACTAAGGGAGAAACCTAAAATCTCCTCACATTCATTTTACTGCAAGTGTCTTCTTCGTTTGGCTGCTCCTGGACACAACTGTACATGGAATCTCATCATAATTGCTTCTTGGAGCATTTTTACAGGGTCACTCAAAACTGAAAAATTTGAAGTTTTGGGATCTTGATGGTAAGTGTGAGAAATCCATATTTTTCTAAATTTAGGTTCTCCACTTATGTTATCTGTCACACAGTGGTAGGGTGTCATAACTTTCATTGGGAATGGATTGTAGCACAGTGTATGATCTTGATCAAGTATTTTAGTAGGTTACTTGGCTGATAGGAAAATGCTGATGGTTTACATGAAATAAGTAATGTTAAGTACTCCACATATGGCCAACTTGCTACCTATGTACACTTATATGAAAAAGTTTGGGCACCCCTATTAATCTTAAGCTTAATGTTTTATAAAAATTGTTTTTTTTTGCAATAGCTATTTCAGTTTCATATATCTAATAACTGTTGGACACAGTAATGTTTCTGCCTTGAAATGAGGTTTATTGTACTAACAGAAAATGTGCAATCTGCATTCAAACAAAATTTGACAGGTGCATAAGTATGGGCACCCTTATCATTTTCTACTTTTAAATACTCCTACCTACTTTTTACTGACTTACTAAAGCACTTTTTTTTGTTTTGTAACCTCATTGAGCTCTGAACTTCATAGCCAGGTGTATGCAATCATGAGAAAAGCTACATAAAGTGGCCACTTGCAAGTTGTTCTCCTGTTTGAATCTCCTCCGAAGAGTGGCATCATGGGCTCCTCAAAACAACTGTCAAATAATCTGAAAACAAAGATTATTCAACATAGTTGTTCAGGGGAAGGATACAAAAAGCTGTCTCAGAGATTTAACCTGTCAATTTCCACTGTGAGGAACATAGTAAGGAAATGGAAGAACACAGGTACAGTTCTTGTTAAGGCCAGAAGTGGCAGGCCAAAAAAAACATCAGAAAGGCAGAGAAGAAGAATGGTGAGATCAGTCAAGGACAATCCTCAGACCACCTCCAGAGAGCTGCAGCATCAACTTGCTGCAGATAGTGTCACTGTGCATCGGTCAACTATGCAACGCACTTTGCACAAGGAGAAGCTGTATGGGAGAGTGATGCGAAAGAAGCCATTTCTGCAAGCACGCCACAAACAGAGTCGGCTGAGGTATGCAAAAGCACATTTGGAGAAGCCAATTTCTTTTTGGAAGAAGGTCCTGTGGACTGATAAAACCAAGATTGAGTTGTTTAGTCATACAAAAAGGCGTTATGCATGGCGGCCAAAAAACACAGCATTCCAAGAAAAACACTTGCTACCCACAGTAAAATTTGGTGGAGGTTCCATCATGCTTTGGGGCTGTGTGGCCAATGCCGACATCGGGAATTTTGTTAAAGTTGAGGGACGCATGGATTCCTCTCAGTATCAGCAGATTCTTGACAATAATGTTCACGAATCAGTGACAAAGTTGAAGTTACGCAGGGGATGGATCTTTCAGCAAGACAATGATCCAAAACACCGCTCCAAATCTACTCAGGCATTCATGCAGTGGAACAATTACACTGTTCTGGAATGGCCATCCCAGTCCCCAGACCTGAATATCATTGAACATCTGTGGGATCATTTGAAGAGGGCTGTCCATGCTCGGCGACCATCAAACTTAACTGAACTGGAATTGTTTTGTAAAGAGGAATGGTCAAAAATACCTTCATCCAGGATCCAGGAACTCATTAAAAGCTACAGGAAGCAACTAGAGGCTGTTATTTTTGCAAAAGGAGGATCTACTAAATATTAATGTCACTTTTCTGGTGAGGTGCCCATACTTATGCACCTGTCAAATTTTGTTTAAATGCAGATTGCACATTTTCTGTTAGTAGAATAAACCTCATTTCAAGGCAGAAACATTACTGTGTCCAACAGTTATTAGATATATGAAACTGAAATAGCTGTTGCAAAAAAAACAATTTTTATAAAACATTAAGCTTAAGATTAATAGGGGTGCCCTAACTTTTTCATATAACTGTATATATGCTATATATTGATACCATTTGGATTGTTCCTTTCAATAAAATTTCTACCCTAGCTACAGTTTGCTATAAAAAGAGAAAAAAAAAACAACTCTCCTTCCTGGGTCCACCGCCGGATATCCACTGCAGGTCTTGGTGACTGGCATTGGATGTGGCAATGGATTGTATACGGCACTCATAAAGTCATTAGAATAGGTGCTCAAGTAGGGCATCCATCCCAAAATCAATATAAGTAAATAACTCGGCACTCAAAATGTATTGTGTTGAAAAAAAGGTTCCAATTTATTTTGCATACAGTGATCAATTAAAGTTTTCGCTCTAGGTGTAGACCTTCATCAGAAACCGTATGCTGCTTGTTTAGGGAACCACGTATCCTAGTACAGGGAAAGTTACCAGTGCCGTGGGTCTGATAAACAGACCGGGGAAATGTAGTCCGGTGTAGCGGTTAGGCTTAATAGGATAACCTGTTATATATTCTGACTTGATGAATAAACCATGTGTTCTGGCGCAGGGTCTATGGCATTGGCACGATACATTTTTAGTACCAAGTTTTTTTATTACGTTGGCATTGGGTGTGGTTCTGACTCCACCTTGACAGCAGGACAGCCAATCAGTAAGCTCCGTGGCTCTAGTGGGGCGTTCCTGTATAGATAGAATGCCCCATTCAGAGGTGCTGAGCTCATTGATTGGCTGTTATGCTTTTGAAGAACTGTAGACCTGGGAAAGGTGAATATAGCGTGTTTTTTTCTTTATAGCAATTGGGGAGAAATTTAATTGAAAGACGACAAACATTTTAAAACCTGGGCAATTTTTTTTATCTTTGCGCTTTTGTTTTTACCTCCCCTCTTCCAAATGCAATAACTTTTTTATTCTTCCTTTAACATAGCTATGTGAGTACTTGATTTTTGTGTGACAATATCCTGTGCCAGCTCCATATTGTGATTGCGATCACCAGTGGATTCACCATTATTGCAAAAATTAATTTCACTGACTGCTGTAGAATGAAATGAGAAAATGTCATGGATTTACAAAATACAAAAATCATCTCTCATTACCTAAAATAAACATTTAATTGTACAACTGTAAGCTCCCATATAGAATTATACACCTGTGTCATAGATAAAAGCGCCATTTTGATACCTTATTAGTGAATTCAGCATTCATTTATTAGCCAGTGGAACAAAGAGCATTTCTGACGTGGACGTACAGTATCATGTCCATGAGTTAAACAGACAGCCCAAAAATTTCATTGGGAGCTGTGTAATGCCTAATTTCTCCTGTAGTGGCGCTGCAGAGGTATTGAACCCTTGTTACTTGATTTGCCAATAGATTAGAAGGGTATGTTTCCACGTTCAGGAAACCCAGCGCTTTGGATGCAGCGGATACCCCGCTCCGCCCAAAGCGCCGCCCCTGTTGTACGCCCGGTGATTCCAGATGTGTTCATTGAGCACATGCAGAATCACCGCATCGTATTCATTGACTGAGGTAATTATCTTGCGGAGACGGAGCGTCTCCGCAAGATAAATAGACATGCTGCGGTCTATAAAGACGCGCCACATGTCCGGATACGCAGGGCCGCCGGATGCGGCCCTGCGCACATAGTAGAGACAGGATTTCATAAAATCCCCTCCACTATCCTGTAACATCTGGATGCTGCGGATTGGACGCTGCGGCTGTATGCAGTGTCCAATCTGCAGCAAATCCTGATGTAATACGCCCAGTGGAAACATACCCTAAGTAAGAGTTCAACTAGCAGGACATCTTGTGATTAGTATAACCCCAAAGTTCAGAAAAAGGTATATTCAAGTTGGAAAAAAATGTCATCCAGTTCCACGATCATGCAATCTTTTTTATTAGTGTATAAGTATAAAACTACCTTAGTCATGATGAGCACCTGAAACGCATAGAAGTTTTTTCTTTGTCATCCAATCTACTGTATACTTATCCACTAATAATAATGTCAGTATTTGGTCAGTATTTTACCTCAGTATTTGTAAGCCAAAACCAGGAGTGGGTGATAAATACAGAAGTGGTGCATATGTTTCTATGAAACTTTTCCTCTGATTGTTCCACTCCTGGTTTTGGCTTACAAATACTGAGGTAAAATACTGACCAAATACAGAACGTGTGAATGTGGCCTTAGCCAGGATGCAGCTCTCAGGATGCACCATATAAATGGAGAACAACATCCAAAGATGAACCAAAAACGTTTGTGTGGCAAATATTAAACTTTTATCTTGGCCAACTTTTAAAACTAAATGTCTTCTTTAGTAGTATGTGAGCATTCATTTTTTATTCTTTTTATTTTATTTTTTTTTTTTACTTGTTTTTTTTCGGAATTTTCTTTTGCATTAAAGCTTTTGGAATATTTCACATTACTTCCTCTTTACCTTCCTACCGTGGAAGCTCTTACACATATCTACCATCCCTTATCTGACTGAAGAGGAACTGACACAGCAACAATAAACAATTCTACAGTAACATAAAATCTGCTGCACTGAGTATATGAAGAAATAAAAAAATTACATAAAGAGAAAACCACCCAAAAATTTCAACCAAAAAGCTTTGTGATTTAGGTCAAATGTAAATCAAACTTGAGCAGTTTTGTGAGTATTTTGCTTTATTTCTGTAATGACCCTGCGTTACATGAAATCATGTTATATACTGTTGCCATGGCTGGATGATAGGTAAGTTCACAAGCATCAGATCCAAAAAAATAGCAAAAACTGTATATATAAATCGCGATACTGTTAAATAAATTATCGGCAAATCCTCCCCATTTTACAGATTTGACTTCTAATTTTCATTTTATGTCCGTGCAGAAGATCTCAGTACTTCAGAGCCTCCCCTGGTGATTCCCTTGCTGTTCTCTGTGTTATCCAGCCTCCTGCAATGTTGGTTTTTCCATCTGACCTCTGTGGCCTTTGATTTTAAGCATTGTAAAATATACTTGCATATTTTTCTAAAATAATCAGCAGCAAAATTTACAATAGTTGAAAACTATTAAACCAAAACCATGCTCAATTCATATAAGAAATTACATACTCTCAATTTAAAAATCTGTACCTTAGGACAACTTCTGCATGGAAATCCTGGCACTACATGGATGGAATTTGTTCATATCTCATCTACTTGGCAGCTATTGTATTCTGCTGTGGATTTTCTGGTAAAAAAAAAATCTGGATGGAAAATCTAAGTGGTTCTGCCAGTTGTGAACAAGCCTTATCATTAGAGCTTCCTGTCCCAGGCCTTATTGTCCCACTGACTTAAGGTACCTTCACACGAAACGACATCGCTAGCGATCCGTGACGTTGCAGCGTCCTGGCTAGCGATATCGTTTCGTTTGACACGCAGCAGCGATCAGGATCCTGCTGTGATGTCGCTGGTCGCTGAATAAAGTCCAGAACTTTATTTGGTCGTCCGATCGCCGTGTATCGTTGTGTTTGAAAGCAAAAGCAACGATACCAGCGATGTTTTACACTGGTAACCAGGGTAAACATCGGGTTACCAAGCGCAGGGCCGCGCTTAGTAACCCGATGTTTACCCTGGTTACCAGCGTAAAAGTAAAAAAAACAAACAGTACATGCTCACCTGCTCGTCCTCCAGCGTCTGCTTCCTGACACTGACTGAGCACCGGCCCGAAAGTGAAAGCACAGCGGTGACGTCACCGCTGTGCTGTTAGGGCCGGAGCTCAGTCAGTGTCAGGAAGCAGACACTGGAGGACGAGCAGGTGAGCATGTACTGTTTGTTTTTTTTACTTTTACGCTGGTAACCAGGGTAAACATCGGGTTACTAAGCGCGGCCCTGCGCTTAGCAACCCGATGTTTACCCTGGTTACCCGGGGACCTCGGCATAGTTGGTCGCTGGAGAGCGGTCTGTGTGACAGCTCTCCAGCGATCAAACAGCGACGCTGCAGCGATCGGCATCGTTGTCGCTATCGCTGCAGCGTCGCTTCGTGTGAAGGTACCTTAAGTAAGGAGGCTAGGTTGTGGCTTTGTTCTTTATCCCTACCCTCCACAAGCTTAATTTTATCCACATACTTAGGATGAAGTAGAAAGTGCTAACCGGTACTAATGGATAAAGGAGACCTCTAAAATTTCTGTCCAAATGTTTTGCCTGTTTTTCCATTTTTTATAGGTATATTTTTGAGTAAAATGTAAATTGTTCTTTTATTCTATAAACTACTGACAACATGTCTCCGAATTTCCAAGCAATACATTTTGTATTTTTTTCTGAACAGGAGAAGTGGTCAAAATTTCAAAAAATACCCAGTGCTTTCAGACCCCAAATAATGCAAAGAAAACAAGTTCATAATCATTTGGAAACAACAATACTAATATTTTAACTCAGGACTCAGGAGGAGTTCAGAAATCAATATTTTGTGGAATACCATGATTTTTAGTCACAGCTTTCATGCGTCTTGGCATGCTTTCCACCAGTCTTTCACACTGCTTCTGGGTCAAAAATTTAAGCAGTTTGTAACGCCCACAGGGCGTGATAATGTATAGTGGACTCACTAGACAACTGATGGTGCAGTGGCGGCTGTACAACCGATACTCCAAAGACAGGAGAGTGGATCTCATAAACCAAAAGATATTTATTAACAAGGTTAAACAAAAAGGGAAAAAGGTGACAGAGGGAAGGAACCTCTGGATCACGGCACTTTAACACGTAGTGGAGCACCGAGCAAGGTGTACCCCTATACAGGGATTTCCTCGTCACAACACCAGGTGGCCTGAATGCCGCGAATCCAGGACCAGGGGATGACCCATATTGACAGACTAGAAACACTGTGGAATACTTGGCTCTGCTGGTGGAATCCCGGAAGCTTCATGAAATCCCAGAAAGGCTGAACCCCCTGGTAGCAGTATCTGGAGGGTTCCGTGAGGAGAGGCTAAGTCAGCTTGGAGTGGGAACCGGAGTGACCAGAGGGATCGCCAGAAGTGGATTCTGTGAAAAGACATCCGTATAGTGCAGAGCGTGGCCTGAAGCTGAGGAAACAATCCCAGAGAATGAACACATTGCCCAGGCACCACGCTTAAGGGGAGGATGCCTTTTATGCACAGAGCATCACAGCACAGACAGCCCTAATAGAGAACTGATGCCTTGCAGTTTTAAGTATGTGCAGGAAGCGAGCATTTCCAGGAGGCCTGCCAGAGGATGCAGGTTCTTAGCAGAGAAAGGAGACGCTGATCGACTGGAGCCACGGACAGGGTGAGTAGTACCAGTGGAGCTGCGTGATAGGTGCCGGTCTCCCTGCGCAGTGGAGACAGGGCCTGCGGCTGAGGGCATGACACAGTTCTTCTTTGTTTGATGGATTGTGACTATCCATCATCCTCTTGATTACATTCCAGAGGTTTTCAATAGGATTCAGGTCTGGAGATTGGGCTGCCCATGACAGGGTTTTGATGTGGTGGTCTCTTAATTTTTGACAGAGCTGTATATTTTAAAATGGTATTTAGTAGAAACTAAACTTAAAGGGGTCGTCCAGTGAAGATATACTGTATTATCACCTATCTATTGGACGGGTAATAACTTATAGATCATTAGGGGTCTGACTTCAGGGATCCACACTGATCAGGAGAATGGGGCACTTTTTCATCTTATCCTTATTTGAATGGATCAGGAGTGTACATGTCCGAAAATTATTACGTTCATTTTCCATGGGTCTGCTTAGTGCTCCACTCTGCTTTTTTTGGTGGTTGGACTGTAGAATCGCAGGAAACGCAGGATGCAGTAACGGTCTGAGGCAGAGCAAGAGTTAATGGATTTATAATAGGGGATACTCCACAAAGGGAGATAAAGGATTAAGCAAGGGGGTGTTGAAAATGAAGAACAGAAAGGAACAACAATTAATGAAACAAACTTATCAGTATGTTGATCTCCTGGCTGTTGAGGCTTGCAATCCCACGGTGGCGCCCGCACACGTGGCATGTGAAGTCTATGGCGTGGTCCTGAAGATGTTAAGGATCCAGCTCCTGACGGAGGCGGCGTATCCGGCTTGTCCTAGGCAGGGTCCTGTGTTCACGGTTCATCCTGTGTGAAGTGGCACAGTCTGTGGTACCGCCGGAGTGTGACTCAGTTCGGAATTGTAAGTGGGGAAGAACCTACCTGGCTCTGTATGGATCACCCGTTCAGTCTTTGAAGGGGTTACCCATTCAGCCTTAGGCCGCACGCTAGCGGCAATTAGCAGGACAGTGCGGGTCAGCTTCTCAGTCACGGGAAGAAGCGGGTACACAGCCAACTGCTGCTCACAGCCCATCTGTGCAAAGGCCGGGGGAATACCGCACGAGCCTGCGCTACCACACCTCACACAGAGCAGAGCACCAACCTTCCCCTGCCGCACACTCTTCCTTCACGCCAAGGGTCCCGCTTTCCTGTGCACAGCCCCTTTTATGCCTGACACGCCCCCTGCTGTTAAGGTCAGAGGTCCGTCCAGGCCAGAAAGCTCTCCCCCCGGGAACAATGGTGACAACCCGACAGTTCCGGCACCGGCACCAGAGAGATACCCCCGGTCCGGTCCATCTTCCTACACTCCCCCTCTCCTTTTGCTTGCCATTTCACGGGCGAGAGTTCTTGTAATACACGTTGACACTATTCTATCCCTTGTATGAGTTGTTGCCAAATAAATTGTTCCTGATTGTATCGATTACGGGATATTCCGGCTGTTGTTCGTCTGGAGCGCCGTAAGTCAGAAGGAGTAGCCGAGTAGCATTGGGTGGTCGAGTCAGGCTGCATAAGTGAGGGCGGGGACACGCCTGCTTCCCCAGGACAGATATTTCAGGAGCTTCAGGCCCTTGTCTCTCCCTTAAACCTTTAGGCGGCTGTACGGGGTATTCTTCCTCTTCATAATCTACTATAATCAGCGGTGGTGCCTCAGGAGCATCTTGCTTCTCCTCCATTTGATCAGGATCTTTTGACAGACAGGGTTGTAGCATATTCCGGTGAACAATTCTAGTGGAAACGTTCTCTTCTTCTTCAGGCTGAATCTTGTAGATGGGCCCTTCAGAGTTAATTCTCTGTTTTACCTGATACAGGTTCTTTTCCCACCAATTTTCCAGTTTAACTCGAGGACGTTTATCTCGAACTAAAATGCGGTCCCCAGCTTGGAGAGCTGTCCCTCGCAGAGGAGCTATTTCTGAATGTTCCAGTTCTTGCAATCTGGTCTGCACCAGTCGATGTAGAGTCTGCAGGCGTTGACGATGTTCTCGGACCCAGGTGGACATACCCGTCCGCAGGTAGTCCTCCTCTGGATCTAGTTCCAGCTCGGTAATATCTTTCCCTGGGTGGCAACACAGCAGAGTATATGGAGTATAACCAGTGGGTCGGTCGATTCGGTTGTTGTATACCCACACTAGCTCAGCCACGAACTCAGGCCATGGGGCCTTTCAGTCTTCCTCCAGTGTTCTCAACATCTGGATTAGGGTACGGTTGAAACATTCACAAGTCCCATTTCCCTGAGGGTGGTAAGGTGTTTTGCGAGATTTATTGATTTGGTACAGATGGTGTAGCTCTTCCATCACTTTTCCAAGAACACAGGCACCCTGATCTGAGTGGATTCACTTCGGACAGCCGTACACTTGAATGAAATTTATACAAATGGCATGTGCAGCGAATTCAGCAGTCTGATCACTTGGTCATTACCAGGCAATGGTCATATCCTTGATAAGCCGGCCCAATAGTCAGATAGTCTATCATCAGCACTTCCAGAGGGGCAGAAGTCACTATGGTTTGTGTGGGAGCCCTTTGTTCTGGAGGTTTCGCTAACTCACAACTTTGACATAGCCTGCAGGTCTCTTCCACTACGGCCTTCAGCCATGGATGATAAACTAATCTTTACAGCCACTGAAAAGTTTTCTCTTGGCCGAAGTGAGCTCCTCTTTCATGTGCCTCTGTGGCCACCTTGAATAACAGCAAATAAGTGGCCACCTTGGATAACTTCTGGAATTACCACTTGCCAGGTGACACCCAGTTCCCGCTGAAGCTGGACCAGGCCATGTCAAATACTAGACTGTAGCGCAGTACAAAAAGAATAAGCAAACACATGGTCCGAGACAAGCCAGGGAGTCAGTAACGGTCAGGAGTGGATAAGCCAAAAGATAAAAGACAGAAGCAGGTCAGGATACAAGCCAAGTCAAAACCAGGAAATCAGCACAACAAAGGGAAAGACGGAGTCAAGACGGGAATAGGGGAAAACATAGGGGCACAGTTTCAGACAGCAAATGCAGCAGGACAAATCAGAGCAATCAGAGTCAGCTACAGCAGCACTAGGCAAAAATTATAACTGACATCGCTTGCAGGAAGCAGCAGCAATAAATAGCCAACCTGAACCAAGACAGAGGCTGGGAAAGATTAACTCTTGACATGACCAGACCGGGAAAAACGAAAAGCAGGTCTCAAAACCCGGTCTGGATCATGACAGTACCCTCCTTTCAAGGGGGCCACCGGACCCCCAGGTTTCCCAGGATACTGTGCATGAAATACCTGAACCAATCGATCAGCATGAACCCATCACGCCGGGACCCAGGATCAATCCTCAGGATCGTAACCCCTCCAATGGACCAAATACTACAGCGAACTGCAGACCATGTGCGAATCCACAATCCGTTCCACCTCATACTCCATCTGCCTATCCACACAAACCAGAGGCGGAGGGGATGAAGCCCCATCAGAGGAAGGTACAAATGGCTTTAGGAGAGACTTATAGAACACATTGGGGATCCGAAGCAACGTACTTGGATGTAAGTGAAAGGCAACTGGATTGACAACCTCAATTACCTCATAAGGACCTATAAACCTGGCACCTAGCTTAGCGGAAGGATCTTTCAGCTGAATGTTCTTGGTAGGCACCCAAACTTTATCTCTCACCAGGAATATGGGTCCTGTACATCGTCACTTATCCGCAAACCGTTTATGTTTGCCTTGAGCTTTCCCAATGTTCCTCTGGACCTCTCTCCATACGTCCCTCAGCCGCTGAATGGCCGAATCTGCACCTGGACTCCCTGAGTCCATCCTGCAAAACTCACCAAAATGGGGTGAAAGCCATAATTAAAAAAGAGCGGAGAGGTGCCCATGGACTGATTAATACAACTATTAAAGGCAAACTCAGCCACTGGTAACAAAGAACATCAATCATCCTGCTGGGACGTGGCAAGACACCGCTAAATTTGTTCTAGAAACTGATTGGTCCTCTCCATCTGACCATTGGTTTCGAGATGATAGACCGAGGAGAATGCCAAAGTAATACCTAACCTTTTTAAAAAAGCCCTCCAAAATTTGGACACAAATTGTACCACCCTATCTGAAACCACATTCAAAGGCACACCATGCAATCGCACCACATGCTCAACAAAAAACCTAGAAAGTGTTTCAGCATTAGGCAGTCCCGCCAAAAGAACAAAATGCGCCTGTTTACGGAATCTATCCACCACCACCCAGACCACAGTTTTGCCATTGGAAGGAGGGAGATCAGTGATAAAGTCCATGGACAAATGAGTCCAAGGTCTATCCGGAATTGGCAATAGCACCAATTCCCCGCAGGTTATGATAGCTTTTTGCATGGGCACAAGTATCACAGGAAGGCATGAACATGGTGACATCAGAAGCCATAGAGGTCCACCAAAACAGCCTAGCAATAGCTATACGAGTGGCCGAGTTTCCAGGATGCCCGCTAAGAGCAGAATCTTGGAATTCCTGGAGCACCCTCAACCGGTACTGAACAAGGCAAAGAGTTTGCTGTCAGGCAAAGACGGAGGATCAAGAGACGAATCTCCCACTCCAATTCTGAGGACACTGCTGTCACAACCACCCCATGCTGAGGAATGGAGGAAGGAGGTTCAGGAGGTGATATCGGATCCAAGCTGCCAGATAGGGCATCCGCCTTGACATTCATGGAACCAGGCCGAAAGGTGATAGAAAAATTTAAGCATGAAAAAAAGCAACCACCTCCCCTCTGGGAGTCAAATGTTTGGCCAACTCAATATAAGGCAGATTCTTGTGGTCCGTAATCACCGTGAACCGATGAACAACCCCTCCAAAAAGTGCCTCCATTCTTCAAAGGCCATCTTGATAGCTAAAAGCTCCTGATTCCCAACATTGTAATTTCTCTCAGCAGGAGAGAATTTTTTCGAGAAGAAGGCACAGGGCTTCAGGTTAGTCAAAGTGTCGGGTCCTTGGGATAGCACCGTCCCCACCCCCACAACCGACGCATACACCTCAATGATGAACGGTTCAGACAGATAAGGCTGGACCAAAACAGGGGCAGACATAAAGCATTTCTTTAATAAAGCAAACACCTCCACACCCGGAGCTGACCAGTTTTTGAGATCAGCCCCCTTACGAGTCAGATCAGTGAGGGGCTTGACCACCTGTGAAAACCCCTTAATGAATTTCCTATAATAGCTTGCAAACCCCAGGAAACGTTGAAGACCCTTTAAGTCTCTGGGTTGCATCCAATCCACAATGGCCCATACCTTCCCAGGGCCCATACAAAACCCCTTGTCAGACAGAATGAACCCCAGAAAGAACAATTCTTGGACACAAAATGTGCATTTTTCAGGTTTTGCAAAGAGCGAGTTTTCCCATAACCTCTGGAGAACCGCACGTAGTTGAGCCATGTGAACTTGTTTGTTAGATGAAAACACAAGGATATCATCTAAATATACCACCATAAAGCACCCAATAAAATCAGAAAATACATGGTTGATAAAATTCTGAAAAACAGCTGGCACATTAGTGAGACCAAAGGGCATAATCAAATTCTCAAATAACCCTTCAGAAGTGAGAAATGCCGTTTTCCACTCATCCCCCTCCTGAACACGGATTAGATTATATGCTCCCCTGAGGTCCGATTTAGAAAACCATTTGGCCCCCGATAATTGATTGTACAAATCAGGGATGAGCTGAAGGGGATAGGTATTTCTCACTGTGATCTTATTTAATTCCTGAAAATCGAGGCACGGGGCAGACCACCATCTTTTTTTTTTACAAAAAATAATCCAGCTGCCACAGTAGAGACAGAGGGACAGATGTGGCCTTTACGTAGGCTTTCAGAAATACACTCCTTCATAGCGGTTCGCTCTGGGCCAGAGAGATTGTACAAACGGGCCTTGGGCAGTTTAGCACCAGGAACCAGATTAATAGTACAGTCAAAAGGACGGTGTGGTGGTAAGACCTGGGCCTCCTTTTCGGAAAAAAACATCCTCAAAATCCATTAGGTACTCTGGAATACCTTCCAGAATAACTTATGATACAAGTACTGTAGTAAGGCAATTTTTGACACAATTAGGACCCCATTTGACAATGTCCAGAGATTCCCAATCTATCACAAGGTTATGTAACTGTAACCAGACGAACCCCAACACCAGTCCTGTAGGCAGGTTGTCCAGAACAAAACATGAAATACATTCCTGGTGCAAGGAACCTACTTTAAGGAGAAACTCCTCCGAGACAAATTTA
This sequence comes from Ranitomeya variabilis, assembly GCF_051348905.1. Classification (NCBI taxonomy): domain Eukaryota; kingdom Metazoa; phylum Chordata; class Amphibia; order Anura; family Dendrobatidae; genus Ranitomeya; species Ranitomeya variabilis. Next base: position 659,509,573 of record NC_135234.1, read on the forward strand.
ATGACATTCTTAGCCAGTGGTGTTTTGTCAATGGCAATAATATGAATAGGAATCTCCAGCCTAACTGTCCCTAACTTACACTTGGTCACCAAGTCAGAGTCAATAAAGTTCATGGATGAACCGCAGTCAACGAAGGCAGAAGTGGGCGTGAAGCAACTCCCACAACTAAGTTCCACTTCAAACAATACTTTAGAGAATGAGGAAAAAGGTATCTGAGAGTTTGGGTGACCTCCTTGACAATCACCCAGACTCAGCGGCTTGTTATTCGGTGGGCAGGAGGAACACTCCTTTTTTCAATGTCCGGGATCTCCGCAGTAAAAACACAGCTTTCCTTCACATCGCTGTCTCCTCTCCTTCTCCTTGAGGTTGGTGGCCCCCACCTCCATAGGTTCAGACAGTGGCAAAACAATGGGATTAGCGAGGAGCAAAGGAATCTCTCGCTGTGTAACACCTCTCCAAAAGCCTCCGATCCATACGGATAGCCTGAGTCATAGCCTCCTCCAAAGAGCTGGGTGGTGGATGGAGAGCCAGAGCGTCCTTCAGGTGATCCAACCGTCCTCTCCTGAACTGACATCTCAGCGCACAGTCAACCCAAGACACTTCAGTGGACCATCAACGGAAATCAGAGCTATACTATGCAGCCGAGAGCTTACCCTGAAAGAGACTCATGTTTGTGTCCTCTGCCACTCTCGCCCGGTCAGGCTCATCAAAAATAAGTCCTAGAGCCTCAAAGAACCTGTCCACAGACATACATTCAGGGTCAGCAGCAGGTAAAGAGAGGCCCACTATTGAGGTCCCTCCCGAAGTAAGGAAATGATTATCCCCACTCGCTGACTCTCATCTCCGGAAGATCAGGGTCTAAGAGAAAACAATAGCTTGCAACTGTCCTTAAACGTACGGAATCTCTCCTTTTCCCCAGAGAAGGTATCTGGGAGCCTGACCATAGGTTCAAGAGAGTGCAATGAGACCTCAACAGTGTCAGAGTGCTTACAGACAGACTGGGAAGAAGATCCCTGCAAAGATTTTACCATGTCAGAAAGCTCTCTTTGCAGGTGGTTATGAGACGTGGCCAAGGTCCTATGTTCCACAGACAGATCCTGCATCATTTGTGTCAAACTAGTCATTTGATCTGCCAAGGTATGGAGCAGATACATAGAAAGCAGAGCAGAGAAAAAAACCTGTCTGTTTCTGGTCAGTTATAATATCAGCACTAGACCGCCAAAGCACTATCCAATTAGGATCCTAGACTAGAACAAAAAAAGCAAAAACAACAAGGATCCCTAAAATATAACTTTTAATAAATAAAGCTAAAATCTATTTGTTCCAAATTTGAAAAACATTGGTGTATAAATCTATAACAATATTAACACAGGAGTGTACACGATGGGGACTGTCATAATGGAGTGTTATGTATATGGCTGTGGTTGACATTATGCTCTGGGCCCCCTCTTGGGATGCTTTGCTATTGTTATTTTTACTTTTAGGGTCACCACTCCATTAGGAGTATCCATATACCATTGGTCATTTTGCCAGTTGAAATGTTGGATATATGTGACCATAGGGCTGATTTAAACATCATGTGAATCAGTTGGAGTGGCCCCTTTTTTCATTTTATATTTTGGATAAACGAGATATTGGTATTGTGTTTCTACCCAATGAGTTACTATATTTGTCTACTATTCCCTATTAGGGGTGTTGTTTGGGGTAATTAACTAATTTTTTATTTTTTTTTGCTGTGTTCAGTTTTTTTAATTTTTTCTTGTTTATTTTTCCCATTTTTCTGATTTTTTATATTTTTTTCATTTTTGGGTATTGATTACACTTGGATGTTTTTTAGGAATCGCAGGGTGTGTATAGGGCTATCAGGGCCAGCCGTCGTGGAGTGGGGGCGCCTACCGCTGAAACTTAGGGTGCCAACCTCCGCTGTCAGGTAGGGACCAGTAGGCACCTGACAGGGTCTGACAGTCCCCATCGTGTACATTCCTGTGTTAATATTGTTATAGATTTATACACCAATGTTTTTCAAATTTGGAACAAATAGATTTTAGCTTTATTTATTAAAAGTTATATTTTAGGGATCCTTGTTGTTTTTGGTTTTTTTGTTCAGTTATAATATCACACTGCTGCAATGCCGGTAGGTGCAGGCTCCACTAGATGGCAGAGAGATAAAGGTATTAAATGGCAACATTATCGAAATCTACATAAACATTAATATTGCCCTATAATGGATATATATAAACCCAGTCGTATAGCATTACATAAGACGGGAATGTGGAGAACCACATAGAAGACGACCAAACTGGGTGCTAATACAAAAACATCTTTATTACTAATCAACATTAACAAGTTTTTAAAAAAGCCTAATTAGGCTCAAGACAAAAGACAGAACAAGGTGCAGTAATGGTGGCAATTACCCCATCCAGTCGCCACTGTGCCTGGAAAACGTGCGGACCAGTAACCTAAGGCTACCCTCTCCAGAAATGCATGGAATCTATATCACATATGTCACTCCCCCATGGTCCTCTAAGACCGCACGACTCGCCATGTAAATGCCCGGAAAAAACCAGGACTAGTCGCCGCAACTGCGGCCGGGAGTTTACCTGTAGACAGGGGGATGTTTGGAAGGAAGCCCGGACCGGTCCCACACGAGCACCACTCCATGGGGGAGTGACATATGTGATATAGATTCCATGCATTTCTGGAGAGGGTAGCCTTAGGATACTGGTCCGCACGTTTTCCAGGCACAGTGGCGACTGGATGGGGTAATTGCCACCATTACTGCACCTTGTTCTGTCTTTTGTCTTGAGCCTAATTAGGCTTTTTTAAAAACTTGTTAATGTTGATTAGTAATAAAGATGTTTTTGTATTAGCACCCAGTTTGGTCGTCTTCTATGTGGTTCTCCATGTCCACTAGATGGCAGTAGAGTGGAAGCAGGACTGCACCTCTAGAGAACTGGCCTGCAGTGCACTAGTGAGGCTACCACAGGTGGCAGCAGAATAGTCAAACAAGCTGGGTAAAATCCTAGGCTGTAGCGCAGTACCAAAGGAATAAGAAAACTCACGGTCAGAGACAAGCCAGGGAGTCAGTAACAGTTAACAGCGGATAAGCCAAAAGACAGAAGCAGGTCAGGATACAAACCAAGTCAAAACCAGGGAGTCAGCACATTAAAGGGAAACACGGAGTCAAGATGGGAATAGGAAAAAAACAGAGACACGGGTTCAGACAGCAAAGCGCAGGACAAAGCAGAGCAATCAGAGTCAGCTACAGCAACACTAGGCAAAAACTATAACTGACATTGCCTGCAGGAAGCAGCAGTGATAAATAGCCAACCTGAACCCAGACAGAGACTGAGAAAGGTTAACTCTTGACATGACCAGACCGGGAAAATGGGAAAACAGGACTCAAAACCCGATCTGGATCATGACAGTTCCTCACCACAAATCTTACTCCAGTTTGAGAATGAAGTATGATTTCTGGTGTAAGGCATGCCACAGCTTGTAATGAATTAGATTAGCTGTGACATCACACCCCAGCCCTGCCCCTGCTTCACCCATTTTTGTGAAGCTAGGTGAAACTGTTGTGAAAATGCCAAAAGACTATACATTTTATGTAACTCTGTATGTGTAAAAATTATGGCATAATTGCTTTGATGAATTGGTTCCAATGTATGTAACCTTACTTGCCTTTTATATAATTTTATGGTTAGTTACAGTGGGGGAAATAAGTATTTGATCCCTTGCTGATTTTGTAAGTTTGTCTACTGACAAAGACATGAACAGTTTATAATTTTAAGGATAGGTTAAGTTTAACATTGAGAGATAGAATATGAATAATAAAATCCAGAAAATCACATCTGGGCTGGAGCGGAGGACTTCGGCTGCATCCATTTCTGGACCAAATGCAACAAGTCAAACATTTGCAAGTGGGGAGGTTTATCACCATAATACGCCCAGTGATGAACCCTTCGGGCTCTGACAGACACAGTGACCCCTGAGAGTGCCAATATCTCCGTTTTCAACTTGGCATATTCCTGGGCATCCTGTAATGTCAAATCATAATAGGCTTTCTGGAGCTCACCAGTCAAATAGGGGGCTAGTACCTCTGCCCACTGCTCTGGTGGTAGCTTCACACTCTCCGCCACCCGCTCGAACACAGTGAAAAACGCCTCTATATCATCCCCTGGGGACATCTTTTGCATGACTTGTCTTACCACTTTCTGGAGGCAGGAGTCATCACCTTGATGTGGGGGAGGAGCGATTTCTCTGCCGCAGACATCTTCCGCCAGGAGTTCCTTCTGCCTTTGTTGTTGAATTTGCTGTGTTAGTCTCCTGCTGTACCTGGTGCTGCTGGTGTTGGTTCAGGATCAGGTGCTTGAGTAACTCCTTCATTTTGTCTGATCGTTGTTCCATCCCTGTAGACATCACCCAGGACATATGGTTTATCCACCGCTGCTACACGTGTTACTGGAATGTTGCCCGCATCCGAAACCACTTGTGCAAGGTCGGCTCACTTAGCTGCTCCTAAAGGTAGACACAGGCACAGGTTTGGTTAAAATCTCTGGGTGGTTTATTGCATCATAAACCAAAAACCCAAACTGGTAACAGAAAAACAGCCTGTCTGGCTCAAAAGAAAGTAAATAGTTCATACAACGTCCTGCCCAGTACTTCTGGGACAACACATATGGCAGCTTTCGCAGGAGCTAGCAGTCTGGAGGCTTCCTTCTTCCACACTACACACAGATAGAGAAAAAAAACTAGCTGGAAATTTAACTTTCTCTGTCATGATCTCCATGGCCAGAGAACTAGCATAAGCCTCAATAGGAACAAGCTCTTGGAAGATGTAACTGTACTGACCATGAACTAAACCTACCGCATCATCTAGAAGTAGCCAGGTAGCATGTCCTACTTTTTATCCCTATATGCCCAGCGCCGGCCGGAGAACTAAATAATGCTAGCAGAGGGAAATATAAGACCTGACTCACCTCTAGAGAAATGCCCAAAAAAGGAGACAGAAGCCCCCCACATATATTGGCGGTGATATGAGAAGAAACAACAAACGCAGCAGGAAAATAGTTTTAGCAAATTTGAGGTCCGCTTTCTAGATAGCAGAAGACAGAAAGCATACTTTCATGGTCAGTAGAAAACCCTAACAAAACACATCCAGAAATTACTTTAGGACTCTGGCATTAACTCATAATACCAGAGTGGCAATTCCTGATCAACAAGAGCTTTCCAGACACAGTAACGAAACTGCAGCTGTGAACTGGAACCAAAATACAAAAACAAAACATGGACGAATGTCCAACTTATCTAGTAGATGTCTGGGAGCAGGAACAAGCACAGAGAGGCTTCTGATAACATTGTTGACCGGCAAGCATCTAACAGAGAAGCCAGGTTATATAGCGACACCCAGATCTAATCAGAACAGGTGAACAGGGAAGATGATGTCACAAGTTCAATTCCACCAGTAGCCACCGGGGGAGCCCAGAATCCAAATTCACAACAGTACCCCCCCCTCAAGGAGGGGGCACCGAACCCTCACCAGAACCACCAGGGCGATCAGGATGGGCCCTATGAAAGGCACGAACCAGATCAGAGGCATGAACATCAGATGCAGTGACCCAAGAATTATCCTCCTGGCCGTATCCCTTCCACTTGACCAGATACTGGAGTCTCCGTCTGGAAACACGGGAGTCTAGGATTTTTTCCACAACGTACTCCAACTCACCCTCAACCAACACCGGAGCAGGAGGCTCAACGGAAGGCACAACCGGTGCCTCATACCTGCGCAATAACGACCGATGAAAAACGTTATGAATAGAAAAGGATGCAGGGAGGTCCAAACGGAAGGAAACAGGGTTAAGAATCTCCAATATTTTATACGGACCGATGAACCGAGGCTTAAACTTAGGAGATGAGACCCTCATAGGGACAAAACGAGAAGACAACCACACCAAATCTCCAACACAAAGCCGAGGACCAACACGACGGTGACGGTTGGCAAAAAGCTGAGTCTTCTCCTGGGACAACTTTAAATTGTCCATCACCTGCCCCCAGATATGATGCAATCTCTCCACCACCGCATCCACTCCAGGACAATCCGAGGATTCCATCTGACCGGAGGAAAATCGAGGGTGGAACCCCGAATTACAGAAAAACGGGGACACCAAAGTGGCAGAGCTGGCCCGATTATTGAGGGCGAACTCCGCCAATGGCAAAAAAGCAACCCAATCATCCTGGTCAGCAGACACAAAACACCTCAGATATGTCTCCAGGGTCTGATTAGTCCGCTCGGTCTGGCCATTAGTCTGAGGGTGAAAAGCAGACGAAAAAGACAAATCTATGCCCATCCTAGCACAGAATGCCCGCCAAAATCTAGACACAAATTGGGTTCCTCTGTCAGAAACGATATTCTCAGGAATACCATGCAAACGAACAACATTTTGAAAAAACAGGGGCACCAACTCGGAAGAAGAAGGCAATTTGGGCAGGGGAACCAAATGGACCATCTTAGAAAAACGGTCACACACCACCCAGATGACAGACATCTTCTGAGAAACAGGCAGATCTGAAATAAAATCCATCGAGATGTGTGTCCAAGGCCTCTTAGGAATAGGCAAGGGCAACAATAATCCACTAGCCCGAGAACAACAAGACTTGGCCCGAGCACAAACGTCACAAGACTGCACAAAGCCTCGCACATCTCGTGACAGGGAAGGCCACCAGAAGGATCTTGCCACCAAATCCCTGGTACCAAAAATTCCAGGATGACCTGCCAATGCAGAAGAATGTACCTCAGAGATGACTCTACTGGTCCAATCATCAGGAACAAACAACCTATCAGGCGGACACCGCCAGATGGTGCACTGGTTTGCGCTCCCGCAGACGCCTATCGATCTGAATGGCCATTGTCATGGACTCATTCAGACTTGCAGGCACAGGGAACCCCACCATAACATCCTTAATGGCATCAGAAAGACCCTCTCTGAAAGTAGCCGCCAAGGCACACTCATTCCACTGAGTAAGCACAGACCATTTACGGAATCTTTGGCAGTAAATTTCAGCTTCATCTTGCCCCTGCGATAGGGACATCAAAGTTTTTTCTGCCTGAAGTTCCAAATGAGGTTCCTCATAAAGCAAGCCCAAGGCCAGAAAAAACGCATCCACATTGCGCAACGCAGGATCCCCTGGTGCCAATGCAAAAGCCCAATCTTGAGGGTCGCCGCGGAGCAAGGAAATCACAATCCCAACCTGCTGTGCAGGGTCTCCAGCAGAACGAGATTTCAGGGACAAAAATAACTTACAATTATTTCTAAAATTCTGAAAGCTAGATCTATTCCCTGAGAAGAATTCCGGCAAAGGAATTCTCGGCTCTGATACCGGAGCATGAACAACAAAATCTTGCAAACTTTGTACTTTCGTGGCGAGATTATTCAAACCTGCAGTTACACTCTGTAGATCCATTATAGACAGGTGAACATAGAGCCATTCAAAGATTAGAAGGAGAGAGAAAAAAAAGAAAGACTGCAGCATAGACAGACTGGCAAGTGATCCAATTAAGAGCACACTAACTACTAGAGAAAAAAAAAAAAAAAAAAAAAATTTTCAGCAGACTTCTTATTTCTCTCCTTTCTCAGCCAAGGATTTTAACCCTTTAGTGGGCCGGTCAAACTGTCATGATCTCCATGGCCAGAGAACTAGCATAAGCCTCAATAGGAACAAGCTCTTGGAAGATGTAACTGTACTGACCATGAACTAAACCTACCGCATCATCTAGAAGTAGCCAGGTAGCATGTCCTACTTTTTATCCCTATATGCCCAGCGCCGGCCGGAGAACTAAATAATGCTAGCAGAGGGAAATATAAGACCTGACTCACCTCTAGAGAAATGCCCAAAAAAGGAGACAGAAGCCCCCCACATATATTGGCGGTGATATGAGATGAAACAACAAACGCAGCAGGAAAATAGTTTTAGCAAATTTGAGGTCCGCTTTCTAGATAGCAGAAGACAGAAAGCATACTTTCATGGTCAGTAGAAAACCCTAACAAAACACATCCAGAAATTACTTTAGGACTCTGGCATTAACTCATAATACCAGAGTGGCAATTCCTGATCAACAAGAGCTTTCCAGACACAGTAACGAAACTGCAGCTGTGAACTGGAACCAAAATACAAAAACAAAACATGGACGAATGTCCAACTTATCTAGTAGATGTCTGGGAGCAGGAACAAGCACAGAGAGGCTTCTGATAACATTGTTGACCGGCAAGCATCTAACAGAGAAGCCAGGTTATATAGCGACACCCAGATCTAATCAGAACAGGTGAACAGGGAAGATGATGTCACAAGTTCAATTCCACCAGTAGCCACCGGGGGAGCCCAGAATCCAAATTCACAACATTTCTCCAACCATACCCTGGAGGTGGAGGTATAGTGGGTAGGCTTCCTGCCCATCTCTGATCTACCCCCAATAAAAGCCATGCCCATAAGGTGACTAGATTGCTCTCAGCACATATCATGCTGGAGAAAACACTTATAACGTTCACATCACACAGGAAAGCAACCTGTCATGTACGACACCAGTGACTCTGTCACAATCATTATTGACAGAAATGATGGAGAGGCAAAATTGTTATGTGCTACGTAGAGAGAACCAGCAAGACTCTCACCAAATCAGCAAAAGCACAGTCACAGTTGCACTTGGCGCAAGCAGGCCCCTGAGGGCCGGAACTATTCTTCTCCTAGATTCCAGAGATGGAAGGAGGACTCTGGCAGATCCCTTCCCTGGCCCACTGTCACCTCGCAGCTGGCATCTGGTGACGCGGCCGGTGCCTAGTCAAGAACCAGGTGGTTACCTCTGCAAGAAACATTGGGAGTGAAGCACAAAGAGACAAGAGGAAGAACCCTAAGGAAAACACTGAAAAGATAGCTACCAATATTGCCAGCAACACTCACCTCCACAGCACATAGGAACTGTAATAAACAGCAAAGGCCTGATGATGAATACCTCCCAATCATCCCCAGACAACCACTCTGTGCTAACTTGCACAACAGAATGGACACAATCCCACCACTGCCTAGTACCAGCCACAGCAGTGTCCTGTGTTGCCTGGCTACCGGGGAACACAGCATGCCAGGTTCCCCGGGCAGAGAAATCCGTGGAAGATATGGCGTCCCGCATCCCCACGCATCCAACTACTCCAGAATGCAATGCTGTAAGAGATTGGAGCAGTTTTCATAAACGCGTGGTAGCTCCGCTTCCATGGTCAGGACAATGGCATCGATTGCGACTGGAGCAGCGTAGCAGCGGACCCTAACCATTCCCAGGTGGGTGCACGGAACAATTCCTAACAAAAATGCAGAAAGCTGCTCCTTGACATTTTAAGAATACTTTTGATAACATTTACTGTACAATTGTTAGAAAAACATTCCCTACTGAAAGTAGACCAGTAAGGAGCATTTCTCAAAATAGTATTTGGATAAAAGTTGTTTTCCTTGTTTTTAGGTAATATAAGATGGAAGATGCTTTTTTACAACTGTACCAAGAATTCAAAAAGTTGCAAATTATATGCTCCAAACAGGCTGAACTTCTCCAAACATTGCTTTCAAAAAAAGGTGACACTAATGGTAAGACAAATGTCTTCAAGAGAAGCGGTGTTGTTTTTACTGGAGGAGGTGGTTGTACTTCCTGTAAACTGTGATATTTTATGGCATAGACATTTCTCTGTCAATTGACTCCCATTTGTTGCATTTGCCTTTTAGCACACACCATGAGTGCAGTCTTTATGGAAAGGAAGAAAGTGTATTTCTAATATGGCTGACCAAGTGAAGTTCTAAAAAGTATTAGAAAAATAGCTTTTAAATAAATACATTTTTAAATAAAATATCTGACACATTATTTTTCTTATGTATACCCCAATATTTTGTGTTACAGTGTTAGCCAGAAAAAAATGTTGCAATTCCAAGCATCCTTGAAATTATGCCTTAGAAAAAAATTTTGCTCTGAAGTCTACAACTCTTTGCCCTGAGTCTGTTATATGAAAAACTAAAATTGGCTAGGATATAAAAAAAAATTCTAGCATCACCTATCCTCAAGAAGGTTATTAAATGTCCCTTGGGGGCCACACTGCTGGGACTTAAGGCGAACCTGTCAGCAGTTTTCGCTGTTATAAGATACGGCCACCACCTTTCAGGGCTTATCTACAGCATTCTATAATGCTGTAAATAAGCCCCCAGTCTGACCTGCAAGATAAGAAAAATAATTTTTATTATACTCACCCGGGAGGCGGTCCGGTGTGATCCGGTCCGATGGGTGTCTCAGGTCCGGGTCCGGCGCCTCCCATCTTCTTGCGCCGCCGCCTTCCTGCTTGATTCGTGGCTCCCTGGCTGCGCAGGCGTGCTTATCTGCCATGTTGAGGGCAGAGTAAATTACTTCAGTGCGCAGGCGCTGGACCTCTCTGACCTTTCCCGGCGCCTGCGCACTACAGTCCTTTGCTCTGCCCTCAACAGGGCAGATAAGTACGCCTGCGCAGGAGCGCAATGCCGGGGAGCCACAAATCAAGCAGGAAGGCGGCTTTGCAAGAAGATGGGAGGCGTCGGACCTGGACCTGCAGCACCCATCAGACCAGATCGCAACGGACCGCCCCCCCAGGTGACTATAATAAAACTTATTTTTCTTATCTTGCAGGTCGGACCATGGGCTTATCTACAGCATTATAGAGTGCTGTAGATAAGCCCTGAAAGGTGGTGGCCGCATCTTATATCAGCGAAAACTGCTGACAGGTTCCCTTTAATCACGAGTTTTAGACTTAATTTTTTATTTAAAAAATTTACTTGTTTGATGACATACCGTTCTTGCATGTCACAAGGGTTACATGTCCCACTAACTAGCTGCCGCTATGTACCTGAGTCCCAGTCTAACTACATAGTCACAGTTTTAACTACTACAACACATCATGCAATAGTACTTGTACTACTGCAGCTCTAGACCATCCACCAGACACAGAGACTATCAAAATATGCAACTTTTCCTGATAGACAGTGGTGAGCTGATGAATTTTGTTTTTCTATAATAGTCCTTATACCCTACAGCGATATCTACTGTGTTGACACCCCGGGCCAAGTCTGCCTGATATGCCCCAATAGGTCATTGTTCTTTTCCCTTACTGTGTATAAAAAAAAAAAATTCAAAATGGTTCATCTGAATTTGACACTATCACATGACAAATGCTAAGTTATTATAACAGAAGTGACCGGGGCTTTAGCACAACATAGTATTATTTAATGTTCGGTGCTTGAACTACTTACTACCTTAACAACCTATACCAAGGGTAACATCATGTTTCATATTGCAGAAATGCCTGTTTCAAAACCAATTCAGTGCACCGACACAGGGGGCGACGCGTGCTCTGAAAGTCCGTTCTTCAGGTTGAACGTGAAAGACGACCAGTGTGTCGAAGCCTCCAAGAGTAGAGCCAACGGTGTGCTTGTGCCTTCAGATCCAAAAGAACGTTCCAGTCTACTGTTGGACTTAGATGTACGGTTTCCACCATGTGAGGACCAATACAATTTCCTGGCCAGTGCGACGGATAAACACGAGGCAACTGTTGGTATACCATGTCCAGATATCACCTTGGATAAAAAAGGAGTAACTTCTAACTATGCTTTGTTTATCCAAAATTACACTCCAAAATTTTTGGCTATGGACAATGTGGGAGATAAAATTGCCCCTGCAAAATTATATCTTGACTTTTTGACTAGAGATCATAATTTTAGCTTATCAAACATGTATGAAGAAGATTTAAGTTTCCTGCATTCAAAGGACATACCGCCTGAAGCATTCTTGGAACAACATAAGAATTGTAATGGAGTGCGAGGACCAGCCCAGGTATGGAAATAATTTCCTACTGCGTACCATAGTGATAGACTTCTCAGATATCCTGATAATTTTTATTTCAATAAATACTTGAATACGCTAATAACCTATGAAATAGTAATGCATCTTTTCTCTATGTTGTGCCAATCTTCTGCTATTTCATTTGGAAATGTGTGAATACATTTAAAAATGTGGAATATCATTACATTTAGGGTACGTGCACACTGACACAATGGAGAATATGGAGAAATGTTGTTCTCCATCTTTTTCTCATCCAAGAGAATTGAATCACACTATGCTGACACTCTGATCACAAATTGATTAGAGTGCCGTTTGCTTAATTGGCCCGATTCTTTAGGATGAGAGAATATACGGCAGCCTGACCTTAGCCTAAATGATAGGATGTGTCCAGTTAGTCAAAACCTAGGATAAACACAATTAGCAAATACCCTGCAGTAAGTAAATAAATAATTAGTAGCAGTACATGAAAACATAGGCTAAATATAATGGAGGCAACCTGTGTGGGCCCAAGACTCCTGGGGGGCCCATGGCCAGATTGCTTCATTGCAGTGTTTTGTGTGCCACCATCAGTTACACTTATCTCCAGGCAGGGAGCTTTTCTGAAGCTCTAATTCCAGCAATACAGAATGTCAGCGCAGCTCCAGGGGAGCTCCTATCATCTTTTCTGTGACATGCCAGAGCAATGACGTCTTCGCGCCAGCATGTACGCGCTGGCCACAAGAAGAAGTAGGGCTGCTGGAGATTGTATGGAGACATAAGTGTTAACATTTTATTTTTCAATAAAATATAAAAATATATGAAATGTGGGTGGGAGAGCAGAAATTATAATGAATTAAAAGGTTGGTTGGAGAGAGGACATTATTTTATATAGAATTCAGGGTGGGGGTGGGAGAGAGGAAATTATAATGAATTCAGGGTGGGGGTGGGAGAGACGAATTTATAAGGAATTGAGGGCAGGTGTGGGAGAGGAAATTACCTCACTTTTGGAGGAGATTCTGGTCTCTGCTCACTTATTCTTTACTTAAACTGTGCAATGATAGTGCGGTCTGTTGCCGGCTTGTCATTTCTAGTTAGAGCCGGCGAGAGAGCGCATTGTCACTGTGCACTGAGAACAACAGTTCACACTGATCGGAATTGAAAACCAATGCATGCTCAGTAGAGCGGGTAATATCGGGTTGTAGCCCAACTGCTGAAATGGAGATCATTTCAGATAATACTTTATTTGAGTATCCCAGTATACACTGGAGGTTCTCAAACTAAGCGTTATCAAAGAGGAAGGAGTAGAAAAAAAATGGAGTTAGACTGTTTAGTTAGGGAAGGATATGGAATTTTTAATTAGATAAGAGTTTAGTTTGAAAACAAAATTTATTTTCGGATCACCCCTTGAAATCATGTGCACTGAGCAATCCATTCCATATTATTTAGCATCCCCCGTTGTTATATACAGCGCTGTCCCATTGTAGCACCAGAATCCCTGCGTGGTCCCTCTCCCTCCTCCTGGCAGGTACCCTGACATACTCACTGCCCCTGCCATGACGGTGTACTCGCTTCCTTCTTCCTCCTCCCTGTCTTCTGTGCATGTTGCACAGGCTTCTGGCGCCACTCCTATGATGTGCATGTTTTCCTATTCTTAAAGGGGCTGAACTTGCACTTTGAAAAATGCTCCCAGCAAATGGCTGAGCGACATTTTGTATAAAAGTCACCCTCCCCATTAGGGAGGTGCCTGAGCAACCCCTGTAGTTTCCCTACGTTGTGTGTGTACAACTGTTTGTTGCCAGGTCCCTCATCCTAGTTCAAGTTAGTTCGGTTACCCTGAAGCAGCTCCGGCGGTACCCGAACTCTGAAGCCACACTGGTGAACCCTGAACGTAAAGCCGCTCTGATGGTACCCGAACCCTGAAGCCGCACCAGTCTGAACGAATCCAGCCTTGTCTGTGACTCTAAATCCAGTCCCTATCAGCATATCTGACCCCTTGGTGTCAGCAGCTGCTGTAACAGCGACTACCTAGGAGTGATAGGCCCTTTGTTACACCCATCCTAGGTGAGCTCGACCCCGTGGCACAGTGGGTCCACGAACCATGTGTGCCACCTTATTATATAAGATTCCCTTCTGTTATGTATTGCACCTTCTTGTATTATATATAACGTCCTCTTATCATATACAGTATATTTCCTATTACATACTACTATCCTCTATTATGTATAGTGCTATGTTATTTATAGCGCTGTTCATAAAGGAAAAACAAAAATCTGTCTTTGTTATTTTGCATATACAGGTGTGCACCATGACCTATCACATTCAGAGATTCATGTGGCATGTCATATAATACATCGGATGGGGCGCCATCTAAACTGCCAGGGGCCCTGTGTTCTGACACCCTCAGGCTATGTGCACACGTCAGGATTTCTTGCAGAAATTTCCTCACAAAAAATGGACATTTCTGCCAGAAATCCGCATGCGTTTTTTTCACGCGTTTTTTACGCATTTTTGCACGTTTATTTTTTCGCGGCTTTTCCCAATGCATTAAATAGCGGTAAAAACGCAAAAAATCTGCAAAATTAATGAACATGCTGCTTTTTTACCGGAATGCGTTTTTTTTGCGGAAAAAAACGCATCATGTGCACAAAAATTGAGGAATGCATTCTAAATGATAGGATGCATATGTATGCGTTTTTAATGCGTTTTTATCGCGAAAAAAACGTGAAAATTCCTGAACGTGTGCACATACCCTTACTCTTTTCAGTGAGAATGAGTTGACAGACAGCTAAACTCTTTTCTCTGGATGCATTGAGGCAGATGCAGGGTGAGCTTTACAGCTTTTATGTCAGGACTCTGAATATTTGTATTACCTTTTGTGCATTACAGCCCTTTTCCAAGATGGCGTCTTTGTTCTCATGTGCACTGTGTCTTCCTGCTATAAAACTCCACCCCAGCCTTCAGTCTGTGCTAGAGTATTCTGCCTTGCATCGAGCTCCTGACTCTGATGACTCCCTGGCTATATACCTGTTCCTGTGAACCTGTGTGGTTATCCTACTACTCTGCTCTGAGTTCCTGCTGCATACACCAGTTTCCAGTAATCCTCCTTCATCTGCTGCTCGTGTTTACTCCCATCTGCATTTGCTGGACATGTAAGCTGTTGCTGCTCTGCTTAACCCTGAGATTATCACCCAGGCCTTCCTGGTTGAGATAAGACATTGCTTGAACTTCCTTATAAGCATATCTATCTATGTTTGGACTATAACAAGGACTTATTCGTGTCAAGTATCCTCAAGAATAACTGTGCTTCATAGACTCTGCGTGATTGCATTTTCCTCTGAAGTTCCCTATAGACTGTTTAAGCTGCGTTTAATATTTACACCAAGTGTTGTGGACTTGAGTTTCTCCCTGCACCTGTTTGAATCACCGTGTGATAATATAGACTTTACCACTTATAAAACTGTGTCCTGTAGTTGTCTTGTTCCACGCAAAGAGTCTCCTGAGTTATCCCCTATAATTATTACATTTTATTGATACGATCAGTGTAAAAATACAAGGAAAATGAAATCAGAAGAGACTATTCAATAAGACATCATGAAGAACAGAGCAGCTGCAGCAGACAATACTGTGAGAGCTAGCAAGGGAACATAATAACTCACCAACTGTACTATGTCAAGGTAAGCAACCAGAATGACTGAAAATCTAGAGACAGACAATCAGCATTTCCGCTTCCAAGGGGTGAAGATGGCAGCTGTAAAAGGGAATGGGTGAGGCTAGTGAAGAGGCTGATTGAAAATTACCGTGGCCTAAGGAGCAAAAGTTAGACTGCACAGGTAACAAATGAGGCAGAAATAAACAGGTTGCAATGAGAGAACCATGACAACAGATGGCAGTGTTGGTAAAATTATCTCAAGATGTTACAAAGTAAGTTAGTCATATGCATTTCTGTGAAGGCATGACATCCTTGTCTGGAATACACCGGATGAAAAAATTCAGCTAGAGAGCAAAAGAATACGTTCAGAAACGGGTTAAAGAAATAACTTTCCGCTTTGCTTGGGGATCTTGATTTCCACCTTCCTGACCTTTCCATCATGGCTTGGAAAGACTTTGGTAACCAATCATGTGCTCGTAAAAGACTTCGATATGAGACCCAACCGAATTTGGAAAGACATCTTTCTACTGGGTTAACATCCAGGTTTGAGGGAATCTTTAGTTCACCACAAGCTCCAACAAAGTTAGATCCTATGCTTTACACATCCTCTTAGAGAAATGAAGCATCTGAGGGCATTTATGAAGCTAGACGTGTCCATTGCCTCGACGACCTCTATTTGCACAGCTCTAATACTCAAATATGTGAATAAGACAGCCCAGTGCTTGCTGTTTGCATGTCCTCCCATAGTATGACGTGTGGTAACAGACCAGAGACCTTCCATGGCAAGACTCATGCCTAAAGGTACCGTCACATTAAGCGACGCTGCAGCGATATAGACAACGATGCCGATCGCTGCAGCGTCGCTGTTTCGTCATTGTGTGGTCGCTGGAGAGCTGTCACACAGACAGCTCTCCAGCGACCAACGATGCCGAAGTCCCCGGGTAACCAGGGTAAACATCGGGTTACTAAGCGCTGAGCCGCGCTTAGTAACCCGATGTTTACCCTGGTTACCAGTGTAAATGTAAAAACAAACAAACACTACATACTTACATTCCGGTGTCTATCGGGTCCCCCGGCGTCCGCTTCCCTGCACTGTGACGTCACCGCTGTGCTCTGCTTTACGGCCGGCCGGCGCTGACACAGTGCAGGGAAGTGGACGCCGGGGGACCTGACAGACACCGGAATGTAAGTATGCAGTGTTTGTTTTGTTTTACATTTACAATGGTAACCAGGATAAATATCGGGTTACTAAGCGCGGCCCTGCGCTTAGTAACCCGATATTTACCCTGGTTACCAGTGAAGACATCACTGAATCCGCGTCACACACACCGATTCAGCGATGTCAGCGGGTGATCCAGCAACGAAATAAGGTGCTGGCCTTCTAGCTCCGACCAACGATGTCACAGCAGGATCCTGATCGCTGCTGCGTGTCAAACTCAAAGATATCGCTATCCAGGACGCTGCAACGTCACGGATCGCTATCGTTATTGTTGTTAAGTTGTTCAGTGTGAAGGTACCTTAATGTGGGGCAATTGGTACATGGGAGTCGATGACTGAATGGCAAGATCTTGTTGCTGATAATCGGCAGGGTTTGGTCTCGCTCTTGGAGCTGAATATAGGTAATTGTCTTGAAGGCATACTGTAGCACATACAGTAATCTGAAGTGTGTAACGAGATATCATGATGACTAAGTTTAGGTCCTGTTCTTATGCTGGAATTTTCCCTAGTGCAGCGTGCTGCTTGTTCTAAAGCCTGTGCCTCAGCTTCTGCTGCTGCTTCCTTGTCTACAGCAAGTTTTGGACGGTCAGCTTCTAGATGTGCTTGTACCTTCTTTAGTTTCGACTCCTTTACAGTGAAGGCAGCTTCTGCCTTTGCCTTGGCAGAGCTAATAGTGGTGCTGCTCACAGACTTCCTTGAAGCTGTTGAGCTTAGGCTACTTTCACACTAGCGTCGTTTGCAATACGTCGCAATGCGCCGTTTAGGAGAAAAAACGCATCCTGCAAAGTTGTCTGTAGGATACGTTTTTTCCCCATAGACTTACATTACCAACACATTGCGACGTATCGCCACACATCGCAACCGTCATGCGACGGTTGCGTCATGTTTTGGCGGACCGTCAGCACAAAAAAGTTACATGTAACTTTTTTGCGCGTCGTGTCTGCCATTTTCGACCGCGCATGCGCGGCCGAAACTCTGCCCCCTCCTCCCCGGACCTTACAATGGGGCAGCAGAAGCATTGTAAGACTGCTTCTGCTGCCCACGTCGGGCATTAGTTTCACAATGCGCGTCGGCACGTCGAGCCGACGCATAGCGACGGCCCCGTGCCGACGCTAGTGTGAAAGCAGCCTTACTTGGGAGTATGTTGCTTATTCTTCATGTCCTCTATCTGGCATCTGTATGCTGCTTGATTGCTTGCTGATAGAAGCAGGTGTCTGTGCTTCAACCCCTTTCTATACTAGTAGTTAAAACTGTTCTAAAACCCTCACTCTGTTCCGGGAGAATGAGTTAACAGACAGCAAAACTCTTTCCTATCGATGCATAGAGATAGACGTAGGGGGTCCTTCTACAACTTTTATTGATGGGATCAGTGTAAATCTACAAGAAACAAGAAAAATGAAAGTACTCTTTACAAAGCATACAGCATATCTGAGGTACAGTTGTGCTCAAATGTTTACATACCCCAGCAGAATTTTTTCTTTCTTGGCCTTTTTTCAGAGAATATGAATGACTAGATGGCAGCCCGATTCTAAAGAATCGGGAGTCTAGAATCCATATATACTTTATTTATTCAAATGTAAGAATAATACAATTAATAAATAATAGTAAGAAAGAACAAAAAATGGCTGCACTCACCAGCTCTTGACAATTCTTGACAGTACGGCACATTTCTGATTGGTCGCTCGCGGCAGGCGGCAACCAATCAGAAAAGTGCCGCGCACCACGAAGGCATATATCTTTGTCCACCCTGAGCGGGTGTAGGACGCTGGTGACGTCACTTATCTCCGGACATTATCTCCGGACAAAGCCACAGAAGTTGGCACAAATTGCCGGAAGTAGTATTCTAGGCAATTATATATTAGATTTTAATGTTATCAGTGTTTACCTTTGAACGTTTATATTGTATTGTCCTGTCACCAGCCATGTGTACGATTATCGGCCGAAAGCCTCTCTGGAACCAATAATCACCCCATGTAAAGGTATCTTTATAAGTTAAAGATTCAGAATACTATGACTTTTATCATATCCTGAACAGTCAAGTTTTTTATGAACCGTTAAGGTTTTCTGGTTGAAGTAAAAAAAACTCTGAGTGTTTACAGTTTGAAACCATAAAATGTTGAAAAATTATGTCATTCTTGAGTATATCACTCAATGGTGCTCATAAACGTGTCAAATTTGATCTATAATATACTTTAATATACGTTACTTTAATCTTTAATATACTTAAGAACAGGGCCCCAGACATCACACAGGGGGTCTGAAACACCGCACAGTGGTCCAAAATATCGCTGTGCTCTGCCTGGGGCCCCATATGCTGCCTGGGGCCCCTGTGCTCTGCCTGGGGCCCCATATGCTGCCTGGGGCCCCAGTGCTCTGCCTGGGGCCCCATGTTCTGCCTGGGGCCCCTGTGCTCTGCCTGGGGCCACTGTGCTCTGCCTGGGGCCCCATATGCTGCCTGGGGCCCCTGTGCTCTGCCTGGGGCCCCATATGCTGCCTGGGGCCCCTGTGCTCTGCCTGGGGCCCCATAGGCTGCCTGGGGCCCCTGTGCTCTACCTGGGACCACTGTGCTCTGCCTGGGGCCCCATATGCTGCCTGGGGCCCCTGTGCTCTGCCTGGGGCCCCATGTTCTGCCTGGGGCCACTGTGCTCTGCCTGGGGCCCCATAGGCTGCCTGGGGCCCCTGTGCTCTGCCTGGGACCACTGTGCTCTGCCTGGGGCCCCATATGCTGCCTGGGGCCCCTGTGCTCTGCCTGGGGCCACTGTGCTCTGCCTGGGGCCCCATATGCTGCCTGGGGCCCCTGTGCTCTGCCTGGGGCCCCATATGCTGCCTGGGGCCCCTGTGCTCTGCTTGGGGCCCCTGTGCTCTGCCTGGGGCCCCATGTTCTGCCTGGGGCCCCTGTGCTCTGCCTGGGGCCACTGTGCTCTGCCTGGGGCCCCATGTTCTGCCTGGGGCCACTGTGCTCTGCCTGGGGCCCCATAAGCTGCCTGGGGCCCCTGTGCTCTGCCTGGGACCACTGTGCTCTGCCTGGGGCCCCATATGCTGCCTGGGGCCCCTGTGCTCTGCCTGGGGCCACTGTGCTCTGCCTGGGGCCCCATAGGCTGCCTGGGGCCCCTGTGCTCTGCCTAGGGCCACTGTGCTCTGCCTGGGGCCCCATATGCTGCCTGGGGCCCCTGTGCTCTGCCTGGGGCCCCATATGCTGCCTGGGGCCCCTGTGCTCTGCCTGGGGCCCCTGTGCTCTGCCTGGGGCCCCATTTTCTGCCTGGGGCCCCTGTGCTCTGCCGGGGGCCACTGTGCTCTGCCTGGGGCCCCATATGCTGCCTGGGGCCCCTGTGCTCTGCCTGGGGCCCCATATGCTGCCTGGGGCCCCTGTGCTCTGCCTGGGGCCCCTGTGCTCTGCCTGGGGCCCCATGTTCTGCCTGGGGCCCCTGTGCTCTGCCTGGGGCCACTGTGCTCTGCCTGGGGCCCCATATGCTGCCTGGGGCCCCTGTGCTCTGCCTGGGGCCCCATATGCTGCCTGGGGCCCCTGTGCTCTGCCTGGGGCCACTGTGCTCTGCCTGGGGCCCCATAGGCTGCCTGGGGCCCCTGTGCTCTGCCTAGGACCACTGTGCTCTGCCTGGGGCCCCATATGCTGCCTGGGGCCCCTGTGCTCTGCCTGGGGCCACTGTGCTCTGCCTGGGGCCCCATATGCTGCCTGGGGCCCCTGTGCTCTGCCTGGGTGTAGGACACTGGTGAAGTCACTTATTTCCGGACATTAGCTCCGGACATTAGCTCCGGACATTATCTCCGGACATTAGCTCCGGACATTATCTCCGGACATTAGCTCCGAACAAAGCCACGGAAGTTGGCACAAATTGCAGGAAGTAGTATTCTAGGCAATTATATATTAGATGGGCATTTCCTGAAGGAAATACATGGTGCTTGAACAGCGCTACCAGCTTTACAGCAGCACTTTTCACACACGGGACTGGGGGGCGCGCATACTTTTGCACCCGGGGGTGCACTTACTTTTGCACCCGGAGGCGCACTTTTGCACCCGGGGGCGCACTTACTTTTGCACCCGGGGGCGCACTTACTTTTGCACCCGGGGGCGCACTTACTTTTGCACCCGGGGGCGCACTTACTTTTGCACCCGGGGGCGCACTTACTTTTGCACCCGGGGGCGCACATACTTTTGCACCCGGGGGCGCACTTACTTTTGCACCCGGGGGCGCACTTACTTTTGCACCCGGGGGCGCACTTACTTTTGGGGCCGCACTTACTTTTGGTGGGCGGGGCTCCTCGGCCTCCGATTTGGTTGGTGGGGCCCCTCGTCCTCCGATTTGGTGGGTGGGGACCCTCGGCCTCCGATTTGGTGGGCGGGGACCGGCCTCCGATTTGGTGGGCGGGGACCCTCGGCCTCCGATTTGGTGGGCGGGGACCCTCGACCTCCGATTTGGTGGGCGGGGACCCTCGGCCTCCGCTTTGGTGGGCGGGGACCCTCGGCCTCCGATTTGGTGGGCGGGGTCCCTCTGCCTCTGATTTGGTGGGCGGGGACCCTCGGCCTCCGCTTTGGTTGACGGGGCCCCACGGCCTCCGATTTGGTGGGCGGGGTCCCTCTGCCTCCGCTTTGGTGGGCAGGGCCGCTCGGCCTTCGATTTGGTGGGCGGGGCTCCTCGGCCTCCGATTTGGTTGGTGGGTCCCCTCGTCCTCTGATTTGGTGGGCGGGGCCCCTTATCCTCCGATTTGGTGGGTGGGGACCCTCGGCCTCCAATTTGGTGGGCGGGGCCCCTCGGCCTCCGATTTGGTGGGCGGGGCCCCTCGGCCTCCGATTTGGTTGGCGGGGCCCCTCGGCCTCCGATTTGGTGGGCAGGGACCCTCGGCCTCCGATTTGGTGGGCGGGGACCCTCGGCCTCCGATTTGGTGGGCGGGGACCCTCGGCCTCCAATTTGGTGGGCGGGGACCCTCGGCCTCCGATTTGGTGGGCGGGGTCCCTCTGCCTCCGATTTGGTGTGCGGGGACCCTCGGACTCCGCTTTGGTGGGCGGGGCCCCTCGGCCTTCGATTTGGTGGGCGGGGCCCCTCGGCCTCCGATTTGGTTGGTGTGGACCCTCGGCCTCCGATTTGCTGGGCGGGGACCCTCGGCCTCCGATTTGGTGGGCGGGGACCCTCGGCCTCCGATTTGGTGGGCGGGGACCCTCGGCCTCCGATTTGGTGGGCGGGGACCCTCGGCCTCCGATTTGGTGGGCGGGGACCCTCGGCCTCCGATTTGGTGGGCGGGGACCCTCGGCCTCCGATTTGGTGGGTGGGGACCCTCGGCCTCCGATTTGGTGGGCGGGGCCCCTCGGCCTCCGATGTGGTGGGCGGGGCCCCTCGGCCTCCGCTTTGGTGGGCGGGGCCGGGCCCCTCGGCCTCCGCTTTGGTGGGCGGGGCCGGGCCCCTCGGCCTCCGATTTGGTGGGCGGGGCCGCTCGGCCTTCGATTTGGTGGGCGGGGCTCCTCGGCCTCCGATTTGATTGGCGGGGCCCCTCGGCCTCCGATTTGGTTGGCGGGGCCCCTCGGCCTCCGATTTGGTGGGCGGGGACTCTCGGCCTCCGATTTGGTGGGTGGGGACCCTCGGCCTCCGATTTGGTGGGCGGGGACCCTCGGCCTCCGATTTGGTGGGCAGGGACCCTCGGCCTCCGATTTGGTGGGCGGGGACCCTCGGCCTCCGATTTGGTGGGCGGGGCCCCTCGGCCTCCGATTTGGTGGGCGGGGTCCCTCTGCCTCCGATTTGGTGTGCGGGGACCCTCGGCCTCCGCTTTGGTGGGCGGGGCCCCTCGGCCTTCGATTTGGTGGGCGGGGCCCCTCGGCCTCCGATTTGGTTGGTGTGGACCCTCGGCCTCCGATTTGGTGGGCGGGGACCCTCGGCCTCCGATTTGGTGGGCGGAGACCCTCGGCCTCCGATTTGGTGGGCGGGGCCCATCGGCCTCCGATGTGGTGGGCGGGGCCCCTCGGCCTCCGATTTGGTGGGCGGGGACCCCCGCCTCCGATTTGGTGGGCGGGGCCCCTAGGCCTCCAATTTGGTGGGCGGGCACCCTCGGCCTCCGATTTGGTGGGCGGGGACCCTCGGCCTCCGATTTGGTAGGCGGGGCCCCTCGGCCTCCGATTTGGTGGGCGGGGACCCTCGGCCTCCGATTTGGTGGGCGGGGACCCTCGGCCTCCGATTTGGTAAGCGGGGACCCTCGGCCTCCGATTTGGTGGGCGGGGCCCCTCGGCCTCCGATTTGGTGGGCGGGGCCCCTCGGCCTCCGATGTGGTGGTCGGGGCCCCTCGGCCTCCGCTTTGGTGGGCGGGGCCGGGCCCCTCGGCCTCTGCTTTGGTGGGCGGGGCCGCTCGGCCTTCGATTTGTTGGGCGGGGCTCCTCGGCCTCAGATTTGGTTGGCGGGGCCCCTCGGCCTCCGATTTGGTTGGCGGGGCCCCTTATCCTCCGATTTGGTGGGCGGGGACCCTCGGCCTCCGATTTGGTGGGCGGAGACCCTCGGCCTCCGATTTGGTGGGCGGGGCCCATCGGCCTCCGATGTGGTGGGCGGGGCCCCTCGGCCTCCGATTTGGTGGGCGGGGACCCCCGCCTCCGATTTGGTGGGCGGGGCCCCTAGGCCTCCAATTTGGTGGGCGGGCACCCTCTGCCTCCGATTTGGTGTGCGGGGACCCCCGCCTCCGATTTGGTGGGCGGGGCCCCTCGGCCTCCAATTTGGTGGGCGGGCACCCTCGGCCTCCGATTTGGTGGGCGGGGACCCTCGGCCTCCGATTTGGTAGGCGGGGCCCCTCGGCCTCCGATTTGGTGGGCGGGGACCCTCGGCCTCCGATTTGGTGGGCGGGGACCCTCGGCCTCCGATTTGGTAAGCGGGGACCTTCGGCCTCCGATTTGGTGGGCGGGGCCCCTTGGCCTCCGATTTGGTGGGCGGGGCCCCTCGGCCTCCGATGTGGTGGTCGGGGCCCCTCGGCCTCCGCTTTGGTGGGCGGGGCCGGGCCCCTCGGCCTCTGCTTTGGTGGGCGGGGCCGCTCGGCCTTCGATTTGTTGGGCGGGGCTCCTCGGCCTCCGATTTGGTTGGCGGGGCCCCTCGGCCTCCGATTTGGTTGGCGGGGCCCCTTATCCTCCGATTTGGTGGGCGGGGTCCCTCTGCCTCCGAATTGGTGTGCGGGGACCCTCGGCCTCCGCTTTCGTGGGCGGGGCCCCTCGACCTTCGATTTGGTGGGCGGGGACCCTCGGCCTCCGATTTGGTGGGCGGGGACCCTCGGCCTCCGCTTTGGTGGGGGGGCCCGTCGGCCTCCGATTTGGTGGACGGGGCCCCTCGGCCTCCGATTTGGATGGTGTGGACCCTCGGCCTCCGATTTGGTGGGCGGGGACCCTCGGCCTCCGATTTGGTGGGCGGGGACCCTCGGCCTCCGATTTGGTGGGCGGGGACCCTCGGCCTCCGATTTGGTGGGCGGGGACCCTCGGCCTCCGATTTGGTGGGCGGGGCCCCTCGGCCTCCGATGTGGTGGTCGGGGCCCCTCGGCCTCCGCTTTGGTGAGCGAGGCCGCTCGGCCTTCGATTTGGTGGGCGGGGCTCCTCGGCCTCCGATTTGGTTGGCGGGGCCCCTCGGCCTCCGATTTGGTGTGTGCTCTGCCTGGGGCCACTGTGCTCTGCCTGGGGCCCATATGCTGCCTGGGGCCCCTGTGCTCTGCCTGGGGCCCCATATGCTGCCTGGGGCCCCTGTGCTCTGCCTGGGGCCCCTGTGCTCTGCCTGGGGCCCCATGTTCTGCCTGGGGCCCCTGTGCTCTGCCTGGGGCCCCTGTGCTCTGCCTGGGGCCACTGTGCTCTGCCTGGGTGTAGGACACTGGTGACGTCACTTATCTCCGGACATTAGCTCCGGACATTAGCTACGGACATTAGCTCCGGACATTAGCTCCGGACATTATCTCCGGACAATAGCTCCGGACAAAGCCACGGAAGTTGGCACAAATTGCAGGAAGTAGTATTCTAGGCAATTATATATTAGATAACACCAAAACTTTTTCTCCACTCATGGTTAGTGGTTGGGTAAAGCCATTTATTGTCAAACTACTGTGTTTTCTCTTTCTAAATCATAATGACAACCCAAAACATCCAAATGACCCTGATAAAAAGTTCACATACCCCATTTCTTAATACCGTGTATTGCCCCCTCTAACCTCAATGACAGCTTTAAGTCTTTTGTGGTAGTTGTGGATGAGGTTCTTTATTTTCTCAGATGGTAAATTCTGCCGGGGTATGTAAACTCTTGAGCACAACTGTACATACAGTAGTATTACGTATGGAACAGGACACACACAACATAATTACATACCGTAACATGGCAAATGGCGGTAGAAGAGACTGTTCAATAAGATATCATGAAGAACAGAGCAGCTGCGACAGACAATACGGAGAGCGCTAACAAGGGAACATAGAAGTAGAACATCCGGAGAGCAAATAAAGCGCAAATAGGGTCTTAACTGGTTAAAAACATGGGGTGCAGCGGGGAGAGTTATGCTCACCTTGTTTTGTTTCAACTAAGCAACATGTAGAAAGCTTGGATCAGCTTCTGCAGGACACGGGTCCAGAGACCGAGGATAATGGTGGAACAGGGTGTATGTGCCAAATCTGTGCTGCTGATAAAGATGAATGGCGGACGATATTCTTCAAAGCTTTATTTCAAACAGGAGGCGGCACCCTTGGGGCCTTCAGTTCTTGTTCCGACCCTGAGGAGATTCTATTTTTGAGGGCACACGGGAAACCAGGTGGCGATCATTTATACAGTGCTCTTTTTTCCTTATATTTTTCCCCTCCCACGTATGTATCTAATATATAATTGCCTAGAATACTACTTCCTGCAATTTGTGCCAACTTCCGTGGCTTTGTCCAGAGCAAATGTCCGGAGATAATGTCCGGAGCTAATGTCCGGAGATAATGTCCGGAGCTAATGTCCGGAGCTAATGTCCGGAGCTAATGTCCGGAGATAAGTGACGTCACCAGTGTCCTACACCCAGGCAGAGCACAGGGGCCCCAGGCAGCATATGGGGCCCCAGGCAGAGCACAGTGGCCCCAGGCAGAGCACAGGGGCCCCAGGCAGCATATGGGGCCCCAGGCAGAGCACAGGGGCCCCAGGCAGAGCACAGGGGCCCCAGGCAAAGCAAAGGGGCCCCAGGCAGAGCACAGGGGCCCCAGGCAGAACATGGGGCCCCAGGCAGAGCACAGGGGCCCCAGGCAGAGGACAGGGGCCCCAGGCAGAGCACAGGGGCCCCAGGCAGAGCACAGGGACCCCAGGCAGAGCACAGGGGCCCCAGGCAGAGCACAGGGGCCCCAGGCAGAGCGCAGGGGCCCCAGGCAGCATATGGGGCCCCAGGCAGAGCACAGTGGCCCCAGGCAGAGCACAGGGGCCCCAGGCAGAACATGGGGCCCCAGGCAGAGCACAGGGGCCCCAGGCAGAGCACAGGGGCCCCAGGCAGCATATGGGGCCCCAGGCAGAGCACAGGGGCCCCAGGCAGCATATGGGGCCCCAGGCAGAGCACAGTGGCCCCAGGCAGCATATGGGGCCCCAGGCAGAGCACAGTGGCCCCAGGCAGAGCACAGGGGCCCCAGGCAGCATATGGGGCCCCAGGCAGAGCACAGTGGTCCCAGGCAGAGCACAGGGGCCCCAGGCAGCTTATGGGGCCCCAGGCAGAGCACAGTGGCCCCAGGCAGAACATGGGGCCCCAGGCAGAGCACAGTGGCCCCAGGCAGAGCACAGGGGCCCCAGGCAGCATATGGGGTCCCAGGCAGAGCACAGGGGCCCCAGGCAGAGCACAGGGGCCCCAGGCAGCCTATGGGGCCCCAGGCAGAGCACAGGGGCCCCAGGCAGCATATGGGGCCCCAGGCAGAGCACAGGGGCCCCAGGCAGAGCACAGGGGCCCCAGGCAGAACATGGGGCCCCAGGCAGAGCACAGGGGCCCCAGGCAGCATATGGGGCCCCAGGCAGAGCACAGTGGCCCCAGGCAGCATATGGGGCCCCAGGCAGAGCACAGTGGCCCCAGGCAGAGCACAGGGGCCCCAGGCAGCATATGGGGCCCCAGGCAGAGCACAGTGGTCCCAGGCAGAGCACAGGGGCCCCAGGCAGCTTATGGGGCCCCAGGCAGAGCACAGTGGCCCCAGGCAGAACATGGGGCCCCAGGCAGAGCACAGTGGCCCCAGGCAGAGCACAGGGGCCCCAGGCAGAACATGGGGCCCCAGGCAGAACATGGGGCCCCAGGCAGAGCACAGGGGCCCCAGGCAGAGCACAGGGGCCCCAGGCAGCATATGGGGCCCCAGGCAGAACATGGGGCCCCAGGCAGAGCACAGGGGCCCCAGGCAGAGTACAGGGGCCCCAGGCAGAGCACAGGGGCTCCAGGCAGCATATGGGGCCCCAGGCAGAGCACAGGGGCCCCAGGCAGCATATGGGCCCCAGGCAGAGCACAGTGGCCCCAGGCAGAGCACAGGGGCCCCAGGCAGAACATGGGGCCCCAGGCAGAGCACAGGGGCCCCAGGCAGAGCACAGGGGCCCCAGGCAGCATATGGGGCCCCAGCAGAGCACAGGGGCCCCAGGCAGCATATGGGGCCCCAGGGAGAGCACAGTGGCCCCAGGCAGCATATGGGGCCCCAGGCAGAGCACAGTGGCCCCAGGCAGAGCACAGGGGCCCCAGGCAGAGCACAGGGGCCCCAGGCAGCTTATGGGGCCCCAGGCAGAGCACAGTGGCCCCAGGCAGAACATGGGGCCCCAGGCAGAGCACAGTGGCCCCAGGCAGAGCACAGGGGCCCCAGGCAGAACATGGGGCCCCAGGCAGAGCACAGGGGCCCCAGGCAGAGCACAGGGGCCCCAGGCAGCATATGGGGCCCCAGGCAGAGCACAGGGGCCCCAGGCAGAGCACAGTGGCCCCAGGCAGAGCACAGGGGCCCCAGGCAGCATATGGGGCCCCAGGCAGAGCACAGTGGTCCCAGGCAGAGCACAGGGGCCCCAGGCAGCCTATGGGGCCCCAGGCAGAGCACAGGGGCCCCAGGCAGAGCACAGGGGCCCCAGGCAGAGCACAGGGGCCCCAGGCAGCATATGGGGCCCCAGGCAGAGCACAGTGGTCCCAGGTAGAGCACAGGGGCCCCAGGCAGCCTATGGGGCCCCAGGCAGAGCATAGGGGCCCCAGGCAGCATATGGGGCCCCAGGCAGAGCACAGGGGCCCCAGGCAGCATATGGGGCCCCAGACAGAGCACAGAGGCCCCAGGCAGAGCACAGGGGCCCCAGGCAGAATATGGGGCCCCAGGCAGAGCACAGGGGCCCCAGGCAGCATATGGGGCCCCAGGCAGAGCACAGTGGCCCCAGGCAGCATATGGGGCCCCAGGCAGAGCACAGTGGCCCCAGGCAGAGCACAGGGGCCCCAGGCAGCATATGGGGCCCCAGGCAGAGCACAGTGGTCCCAGGCAGAGCACAGGGGCCCCAGGCAGCTTATGGGGCCCCAGGCAGAGCACAGTGGCCCCAGGCAGAACAAGGGGCCCCAGGCAGAGCACAGTGGCCCCAGGCAGAGCACAGGGGCCCCAGGCAGAACATGGGGCCCCAGGCAGAACATGGGGCCCCAGGCAGAGCACAGGGGCCCCAGGCAGCATATGGGGCCCCAGGCAGAGCACAGGGGCCCCAGGCAGCATATGGGGCCCCAGGCAGAGCACAGTGGCCCCAGGCAGAGCACAGGGGCCTCAGGCAGCATATGGGGCCCCAGGCAGAGCACAGTGGTCCCAGGCAGAGCACAGGGGCCCCATGCAGCCTATGGGGCCCCAGGCAGAGCACAGTGGCCCCAGGCAGAACATGGGGCCCCAGGCAGAGCACAGGGGCCCCAGGCAGAGCACAGGGGCCCCAGGCAGCATATGGGGCCCCAGGCAGAGCACAGTGGTCCCAGGTAGAGCACAGGGGCCCCAGGCAGCCTATGGGGCCCCAGGCAGAGCACAGGGGCCCCAGGCAGCATATGGGGCCCCAGGCAGAGCACAGTGGCCCCAGGCAGAGCACAGGGGCCCCAGGCAGAACATGGGGCCCCAGGCAGAGCACAGGGGCCCCAGGCAGAGCACAGGGGCCCCAGGCAGCATATGGGGCCCCAGGCAGAGCACAGCGATATTTTGGACCACTGTGCGGTGTTTCAGACCCCCTGTGTGATGTCTGGGGCCCTGTTCTTAAGTATATTAAAGATTAAAGTAACGTATATTAAAGTATATTATAGATCAAATTTGACACGTTTATGAGCACCATTGAGTGATATACTCAAGAATGACATAATTTTTCAACATTTTATGGTTTCAAACTGTAAACACTCAGAGTTTTTTTTACTTCAACCAGAAAACCTTAACGGTTCATAAAAAACTTGACTGTTCAGGATATGATAAAAGTCATAGTATTCTGAATCTTTAACTTATAAAGATACCTTTACATGGGGTGATTATTGGTTCCAGAGAGGCTTTCGGCCGATAATCGTACACATGGCTGGTGACAGGACAATACAATATAAACGTTCAAAGGTAAACACTGATAACATTAAAATCTAATATATAATTGCCTAGAATACTACTTCCGGCAATTTGTGCCAACTTCCGTGGCTTTGTCCGGAGATAATGTCCGGAGGTAAGTGACGTCACCAGCGTCCTACACCCGCTCAGGGTGGACAAAGATATATGCCTTCGTGGTGCGCGGCACTTTTCTGATTGGTTGCCGCCTGCCGCGAGCGACCAATCAGAAATGTGCCGTACTGTCAAGAATTGTCAAGAGCTGGTGAGTGCAGCCATTTTTTGTTCTTTCTTACTATTATTTATTAATTGTATTATTCTTACATTTGAATAAATAAAGTATATATGGATTCTAGACTCCCGATTCTTTAGAATCGGGCTGCCATCTAGTATAATATAAAATACTCACCAGGACACTCCTGGTAAGGGAACTCAGTCCAACAGACCCCATCCCTGCTCACAGATGCTTTTTTTTCAGATGCCTTATGCACGGAGCCAGTAGGCAACTCAATGTGTATGTTCCTGGTGACCTGATGCGGTTTACACATTCTTACCATTGATCAAAACATAAGTGGTTTGAGTGGCTCCTGCCCTAATGACACAGGCTTGGTAACTTCAGGTCATTTGAACATGAGTTTGTATCTTGGGTGAGATGTTTCTCCAAGACAAATACACATGTTTTGAGAAAGAAGTTATTTATTCAGCAATCATTTTTATACATTTTTATATAAATACTTGTTTTCATATTTTTATTTCTCTGGATGGTTCTTTTTATTCGTAGATTTGTTACATACATGGCCTGTTTATTTGTATTGTATTTAATTATTGTTTGTGATATTTTCTCTTTATGAATTTTGACTTGTCTTGTGCCCGGTATGGCGTTTTTTCTTTTGAGAGAAAAAAGAAAGGGAAAAAAATGAGACAGCATATAAAAATGTGCAGATCTGACAATCCACTTGTAAAGTTTTTTCCTGAGGAAGAGGTCCTGCATGACCTCGAAACGCGTTGACTATTAACCTGTTTGAAATAAAGTTTTCAAGAATATAGTCCGCCATTCATCTTTATCAGCAGCGCAGATTTGGACACATATGCCCTGTTCCTTCAAGGGAACATAATAACTCACCAACCGTGCTATGCTGAGGAAAGCAACCAGATGGGCTTAAAATCTAGAGAAAGACAATTTGCAGCTTCCAAGGTGAGGAAAAATAGAAAAAAAAAGATATTTCCAGCTCCTGTCAAAAACAGGTGGTGAAAAAAAATGCAAATTCTGCAACGACCTTTTTAGTGCAAAGTTTAAAAATGCAGGGAAAAAAGAAAAAATGTTTTCATTTTTTTTGTAAAGACATTTTTTTTCTTTTTCTTCTTCATACAAATGGTTTTTGATAATAACTACTTGTGCCTTCCTTTTCATCCATTGTCTTTCTGTACGGCTAGTGCCTAGTAGCACCCCCTTTTGAAAGTGTCACAGCTTGGAAATGCTTTCAATTCTTGTTTGAGGAATTTTCATCCTTTCTTCCTTAGAAAATGTCTCCACTCCTGTGAGATTCCAGCGTCGTCTTGCATGCACTGCTATTTTAAGGTCTAGCCACAGATGTTCAATGATGTTCAGATCAAGGGACTGTGAGGGCTATTGCAAAACATTCAGATTGCACCTTTTGAGGTAGTCTATTGTGAATTTTGATGTGTGTTTAGGATCATTATCCATTTGTAGATGCCATCCTCTTCAACTTCAGCTTATTTTACAGATGGTGTTATATTTGCATCAAGAATTTCTTAAAATGTCATTGAAACCAATCTTCCCTCTACCCGTGAAATGTTTCTCGTGCCATTGGCTGCAACACAACCCGAAAGCATGAATGTTTCACCCCCATGCTTAATAGTTGGCAAGATGTTATTTTCCTGAAATTCTGTGCCTTTTTTAGTCCACATATACCTTTGACCATTGTGGCTAAAGAGTTCTATTTTAACTACATGACTTGTTTCCAAAATGAATCGGTATTATTTAGATGTTCTTGTATATTTGTGAGGCTAAGTTTTAAGGTGAGGACGCAGGAGAGGTTTTCTTCTAATGACTCTTCCACGAAGGCCATATTTGTGCTGGTGTCTCTGAACAGTAGAACAATGTACCACAACTCCAAAGTCTGTAAAATCTTTCTGAAGGTCTTTTGCAATATGATGAGCAGCTCTCACTGAAATTTTGCTTGGTCTTCCAGACCTTGTTTCTGTTAATTGCCATTTCTTAATTACATTTCGAACTGAGGAAAAGGCAACTTGAAATCACTTTGCTATCTTCTCATAGCCTTCTCCTGCTTTGTGGGCCTTAAATATTTTCATTTTCAGAGGTCTAGGCAGCTGCTTAGAAGAATACATTTTTACACAATGTTAGAGGAGGATAGGTTTTTATTAAGCTGGGAAAATTGCATCACCTAGCCTTTCCTAATAATAATAGTGAACAAGCTATAACCCAAACAGGCTAATTAAGGTCTGAAACCTTGGTCAAAGTTATCTGAGCACACAAATCTCCAAGATGCCCAAACTTTTTCATTGGATCGGGAACATTTTCCTTTTTGTAAATTTGAAAATGTAAAAAACTACAATATAAATATATTTTTGCCTAAAAGACAAAGGAAATGTGTCTTCTTTAACTTTAAATGCAACAGATAAGGCAGCACTCTGTAGCGCTATAGCATGCTATAGAACTACAGAGTGCTGCCTTATCTGTTTCATTGTATATGAGTTGGTGACTCTAGGTAAGCACCTGTTCAGACCTGATTTATGTTTGGATGTGACTGTCAGTTTTTTTTATATTTGTATGTAGCCTTCAGACTGAGCACTCCTCCCTTTAGCCCTAGGTGTTTAAATTGCAGCAGGATTCTACCCCTCCACAGAGATATAGACTTCAGTCCAAGAGAGGATTCACATTGGGACATTAGGTTCCCAGAGATATGTAGTCTGTCTAAAATAGGATTGGCATTAGGTCCTGGCAATGAAAATCGCCTTAACGTGGCTGCCAGGTACACATGAATTGGCCAATTTATGCGCTAAGCATTCTCAATTTTTCATATTTCTAGTTCAGCAATGGAATTCAATTTTCATATTTTATATTTGCATGCTATAACACTACAGATTGATGCCTTATCTGTTTCATTTTATATGAGTTGGCGACTCTAGGTAAGCCCCTGTTCAGATCTGATTTATGTTTGGATGTGACTGTCAGTTTTTTTTATATTCTTTAACTTTAGGCCTTTTAAAGATAATTTCATCTTCAACTTGCATAACTGTTCACAATAACAGTAATTTTGACCAAGAATATCCAAACTTTTACATGCCACTGTAATGCACTGCAATGCATTAAACCAGTTATCAGAGTAAAAATAAGCTAAAGTCCCATAGAGAGACTAAGTAAAGAAATAAAAAAAGTAACAATATTTTAAAAAAATAACAAAATAAAGAAGGATTTATCTTTTAAAATATTATACCAATAAATACACAAGATTTGCAAGGAGAATCAGAGTCAAATGTGCTAAAAATTATTACAAAATTTTATTTTTACACAAAATTACAATCAAAGTAAATGAATAATAGTATATGAATATTAAGGGTACATATGTGAATCAGTGATTTGATCCCTAGGTAAAAAGGCCGGAGAATAGATCAGGGCGTGATAAGTTGTAAATTAACCAGATGAGAATTCTTCTAGTGTTATATGTTCATATGATAATGAAAGACATATCAATAAAATTGCCCCAAACTAAATTGATGCACTATGTTGCCTAAGGATAACATGTATACTGTGTCCATCTAATGGGACCGTAGGCTAATGTCTATCAATGATTGTTAGATAACACATATTACAAAAGCAGTAAATTATAAAGGTATTCACTAGTGATGAGCGAGTATGCTCGTTACTTGAGTTTCTCCGAGCATACTCGGATGGTCTCTTGTTTGTTAGGCAATCCCCACATGTATTCAAGCTGTCTAGCAGCCACAAATCATGCAGCTGCATCGACATAAACTAAATATGTGAACACACTGAAATACTCAAAGACCACCAGAGCATGCTCGGAGAAACTCTAGTAACGAGCATACTCGCTCATCACTAGTATTCACCCATTGTGTCTGTCCTGTCTGGACTGCGGCCACATTCCCCAATGTGAGTTTCGTGTCGATGTTGCTTCCTTATGTAAAAAAATAAAAAAGTACACTTATTTGGTATAGCCACCTTCAAAACGACCCAACCTATAAAACTATCACACCAGTTAAACCCTTCAGTGAACACTGTAAAAAATTAAATGGAAATAACAATGGTTTAGCTGAAAATGTCACCTTGTCCTGCAAAAAACAAACTGCAATACAGCTCAGTCAGCAGAGAAAAAAAAAAGTTATAGCTCTCAGAATATAGCGTTACAAAAACAATTATTTTTTTATATAAAATAGTTTTCATTGTGTAAAAACTAGTAATGATCGAGCACTAAAATGATTGCGTGCTTGGTACTCGACTAGAGCAGGTCAGACGCTCGAACAGTCGACTTGAGTAACAAGTATAAGGGAAGTCAATGGGAAACTCAAGCATTTTTCCAGAAAACCCTAAACGGAGGGCTGGGGGGGTAGGAAGATCGCTGAAATGGATGGAAACAGCACTCAAATGGAATGGGAACAGCATGGGGAAGACGCCTGGATGCATCTGACTGCCAGGTCACTGCTGGGAACAATGTTGTCAGAGTATTACTCCATTTTTACGGACTGACAATAGAACATACAGAACCAAAGATAAAATGGATTTTACAGGAGAAAATTTTAGGAAACATTCTTTCGTGTGTAATGACTTGTATATAAGGCAAAATTAAATACGTAGAGAGAAAAAAAGCCTCCTCCTCACCATATTTCCACGTCACCTATGACTACAGTAGATGACCTAGTAAAGGAGGAAGCAAAACTACACCTAGCAGTAGTCACCAATAAATGTAATTTTAAAATTTTACTACCTTATCTTGGCATGGAGTGTGTGTGACATGGTTTTTATGAAGAGGTGATTTTGAAATTTGCAAAGCTTATGCTGAAAATGCAAGAACTGCCAAAAATTAGAAGGAAGATGGACTCCCATACACTCTGTGTTGGACATAAAGGAGGGCCTCATACACATTCTGTTAAAATTGTTGGGTAGTAGGACTCCTAGACTCATAAAGCCTATACAATAAGAAAAAGGGCTGCCTAAAATTAGAATGAGAGACTCCAATGTACACTGGAAGACAAAAAATTTGGAACGAGTGCTGCGTATCGACCCTCTAAAAATTTGGAGAGAGTGACATATAATGACCTTCTAAAATTTCGGAAAGTGAGTGTAATGACCCTCGAAAAATTGAGAGAGTGTGAAACTTAATGACCCTCGAAAAATTGGGTGAAAGTGAAGCATAATTACCCTTTAAAAATTTGGAGAGAGTAACGCATAATGACATTATACAAATTTGGAGAGAGTGACTCATAATGACCCGCTAAAATTTTGGAGAGAGTGACTTAAAATTACCCTCTAAAAATTTGGAGATACTAACTTATAATGACCCTCTAAAAATTTGGAGTGAAGGCCCCACGATGACCCTATATTTGAATTGGCTTTATGTTCCGCTGCTGTCATCCGGGGGAGTTGAGAAATGTGGGCCAATCTAGGCCTTGTTCATTTTGAGTGAGTGCATGATGACCCTATAAAGGTTTTGACTCAAGGCCGCCTGATGGTCCTATGTTTGAATTGGCTTTGTGTTCCTCTGTCATACGGTGGGGTTAAGAAGTCTGGGCCAATCCAGGCCTTGCTGATTTTGAGTGAGGGCCTCATGACGACCCTATAAATATTTTGAGTGAAGGCCGCCTGATGACCCTCTAAAGATTTTGAGTGAGAGCCACCTAAGTGCGCCAATATTCTGTATGTAATCAGGAAATACTTTTCTGAAACAGACGAAAGCTCAGAAGGGAAGGAGAGCCATATTGTAGTGCAAATTTTGCTGTTAAGATTTGCAGGTGGACTAAATAGATAAAAGAGAGCAAATGCCCCAAAGCAAAAAATACTAAGCATAATCAATAGTTATGCAAAAATAGTAACTTTATTGGTAACAATACAAAAATAAAGAAAGACAATGGTGATTTGAGAATAAGGTGTATGACTCATAAGACACCTGCATGGAAGTAAACACGTGCAATGTACTAAGAGTATAGTGGTAAGACTCTGATTGTTATATGTGTTTCCTAACCCTAGTCCGGGCAATAAAGTGCAAAGTGCAGGCACACATGTAATGGACGCAGGGGTATTTTAAGGTACTGTGACCAAGATACCTCAACAGAGGAAAACCCCCTAACACCCACCACCCCCTGCACCTATTGCAACATGCCCGGAGATAATGATAGTAAATAATGTAAGTAAACCATAGGTCATAAGCTGAGCTTACCCATATGTGCTATCTTCAATGCAGGATGTCCACAAAATGAAGCCCTCTATTTGGTGATGACTCAAGCGTGGTTTTTAATTCAAGAGAAACAGAGGATTCTGTAACTAGATTGAAATTTTTATTTAATAAGAAAACGCGCCTATGGTGGAACAGGGCATTCCTGGAACGTTACCTAGCAAAGGGTCTGATCCCAAGGGGATTAAGGGTACAAGTTTTTCCTTCTTTTAATGTAGAGGATGAATGCCTCAGAAAGGAATGGGAAGGATTGTCCACCAACTGTTCAAGAGGCTATATGGAACTATTGGTTAAATCGAATACTAACTCCCTACAAGAGGTGGAGAAGGAGATTAGTTCCCTACAAGAGTCCCTATATAACACCCTGTCAGTGACCGCTAAAAACAAACTTAATGATGAATTGGAGGGGGATTTTGTGAAATGGGAGAAGGATATCGTTGCATCAAAAACTAAGAAATATCAAAGAGATGTAATGGATTATAAGAATAATCATGTGTATAGGTGGAGGAAGAAACAATCTATCCAATCAAAACCACCAATACACCGTAATTCCTTCTCATCCATATCATCGATGGAAGAGGAAGCAGCCAGTAGCAGTCAAATGAACAGTGTGCATACTGAAAGGCTGGGATTGGGGAAAGCAGGGAGCCGTAAAGGCAAGAATAAACGTTGGGTTACCCCACCACAATCTGTGGAGAAAAAATCTAAACCCACGAATCCCCTAGAGGTAATTAATCTGTCAGACCATATACTATCGAAAGATCAATTGGATGTTTTAAGTTTAGGATTAACTTTTGTCCCGACTAACAAATTCAATTACTTCACAGCCATGAAAGATACACAATTATTTTTAAGGAAGGTCCTCCTACGTAAATTACACTCTAAGCCTCTGGACACCTTTATACCTGAGACTACTCTGGAACAGGAGGCATTATCTGCTTTGGAAGAACTTGCAGGAGAGACTGATTCATCGATTACAGGTATCTTCCCTGCTTCTGCCGTGCGCAAATGTACCACATTCCCCCCTTTTTCACTCTGTCCCCAAATTGATATTTTTAATAAGTTAGTGCTGGAGGACCTTAAGAAAATCCCAAGTGATAAGAGGGGTAACAACCTCACACCTGCACAGTGTGGGGCCCTGAGGGAATTGAGGTCTATGCAGGATATTGTTATCAAACCTGCAGATAAGGGGGGGAATGTGGTCATTTGGCCGACAGTAAAGTATGAGAGGGAGGCCTTCCATCAGCTGAGGGACCGTGAGTCCTATACATCTCTCACATGTAGTCCTCTGTCTGGCTTTTCAAGGATTTTGTTTGAGATCCTTGATCGGGCCCTGACACGAGGCATTATATCAAAGAAAGTATTTGAGGGTCTATTTGTGGAAAATCCGGTGATCCCTACCCTCTACCTCCTACCAAAAATCCACAAGGATCCATTAGAGCCTCCAGGACGTCCGATTGTCTCTGGCATAGGAGGGCTATGCGACCCGGTTTGCAAATTTATTGAATTCTATCTGCACCCACTAGTAGAGTCGCTGCCCTCCTATGTCAGGGACACTACTGACGTCCTAAGAAAACTGGATGGTCTTACTCTCGAGCCAGATATGATCTTTGCCACCATTGACGTGGAGTCTCTTTATACCAGCATTAAGCATGTCGATGGGTTGGAGGCAGCAGAGTTCTTTTTGGGCATGAGTAATCTAGACCCATTGATGCGGGCCCTGATCCTGGAGCTACTTCACTTCATCTTAACACATAATTTCTTTTTGTTCAAAGATCGTTACTTTTTACAGAACCGCGGCACTGCCATGGGCGCGGCGTGTGCGCCCTCGTACGCTAACCTCTTCCTTGGCCTTTGGGAAAGGGAGGTTTTTGGGGAGGACGCATGCGCCGCTTCCCATGTGCAGTGCTGGTATCGTTATATTGATGACGTGTTGTTGATTTGGCAGGGTCCCGAGCCGGCCCTCTTGGATTTCATCCATGGGCTTAATCAGAATACTCGTAACATCCGACTCACCCACCGTGTGGCCACTGACAACATAGATTTTTTAGATATTAAAATTATAAGATGCGATGACGGCGTGATACAGACTGACGTATTCCGCAAGGAAACGTCGGTTAATGCTTTATTACACTCAAATTCAGCACATACAAGATCTACTATCAGGGCCATTCCGGTGGGTCAGTTTTTAAGAATGAAGAGAGTCTGCTCTGGGGAAGGAATCTTTGAGCGCCAGGCTCGGGACCTTGCTGATCGGTTCCAGGATCGGGGCTATAGCAGAAGAACCATCAAGAAGGGCTATTTACGTGCCAAGAATTCTTCGAGGGACCAGTTGCTCTGCAGACCTCCCGTAGTGATCCCCCACAAGAGAGAACAACCTCTTAGGTTCATTTCCACCTTCAACAATAGGTGGGAGGATATTCGGGAGGTCCTGCAGAGACACTGGCCAGTTCTGAAAACAGAGCCCACCCTAAATAACATTTTGTCGGAACGCCCCCTCCTTACAGCTAGAAGGGGTAAAAGCTTAAAAGATCAACTGGTTAAGAGTCACTATGTCCCTGCCCCTTCTAGAATTTTTGGCTCGGGACCACAGAGAGTAGGCTGTTTCCCATGCGGCTCTTGTAAAGCATGTAGTAACATCATCCGAGCTACTTCTTTTTCTGCGGTGGGGGGGGGTAGAGATTACCGGATCACAAGTTATATATCATGCAGTACCACCTACGTGGTGTATTATGCCACCTGTGGTTGTAATTTAACCTACATAGGCCTTACATCTCGGGAGCTTCGTGTCAGGGTCCGAGAACACGTTAGGGATATCATGGCAGCCAGGGATGTAGATAATGTCTTGGAACTTAAAACAATTCCAAGACATTATAAATTATACCATAATTGTAATCCTGATACATTCAAGGTCCGGGGAATTGACCAGGTTCACTCAGGAAGTAGGGGTGGCGATTTAAAACGCACCCTAGCACAAGTTGAATGCCACTGGATAGTGACCCTGGGAACTATGGCCCCAAATGGCCTAAATGAGAAACTATCCTTTGTTCCGTACTTATAGGCGCTCTTATTGGTTTAATATATACTCCTCTGTTTTTTCTTGTTTTATTTGTGTGGTTTTAATTATTGTTCCTTTTTTTCCCCTTTTTCTTCTCTTATATTGATTTTTTAGTTTATATTATATTTATACCCTTCGTTTGGGGAGATTATTTCATGTGTGTGGAGGTGGCTGTTTTCATGCCAAGAGGATCTTTGTTGGAATAAACATCTTAAAGGGGAAGCGGCAAACATTCCTATTTTTTACTGCATCCTTTGAGTACGATGGATCATGCTGGGACACACATTTGGACATTTATGTGATGCAACTGTACCTTAATATGGAGTGGTTCTCATGCGTTCCTGTTAAAATATGTATATAATTGATGCAATGTTCTCGCTTCTCATATTTTACCTGTATCTTCGGTCTTGCCAGCACCTTCTCCCTTTTCCAAAATGGCCGCTGAGTGGTGCGCATGCGTAGTGAGCCTCCCGGCGGGCCGCGCCTCCAATGGCATCGTCATTCAGCGACGCCCAGACGATATGACGTCACGGGGATATTTCCCCTCTCTGGGCGCCTCTGTGTTTGCCGGAAGGAGCGCGACACTGCGGTTTGAGCTCTCCCGCATGCGCCGTGAACACACAGCGGCAATTAGGAACAGCTGTGAGAATGATATAAAAAACCCCAATGTTTTAACCACAGTCACATAGCCTCCCGAAGAAGCGATTTACGCGAAACGTGCGTCAAAAGGGGCTTCATTTTGTGGACATCCTGCATTGAAGATAGCACATATTGGTAAGCTCAGCTTATGACCTATGGTTTACTTACATTATTTACTATCATTATCTCCGGGCATGTTGCAATAGGTGCAGGGGGTGGTGGGTGTTAGGGGGTTTTCCTCTGTTGAGGTATCTTGGTCACAGTACCTTAAAATACCCCTGTGTCCATTACATGTGTGCCTGCACTTTGCACTTTATTGCCCGGACTAGGGTTAGGAAACACATATAACAATCAGAGTCTTACCACTATACTCTTAGTACATTGCACGTGTTTACTTCCATGC
This sequence comes from Ranitomeya variabilis, assembly GCF_051348905.1. Taxonomy (NCBI): domain Eukaryota; kingdom Metazoa; phylum Chordata; class Amphibia; order Anura; family Dendrobatidae; genus Ranitomeya; species Ranitomeya variabilis. The sequence goes on from NC_135234.1 coordinate 659,549,369, forward strand.
AGGTGTCTTATGAGTCATACACCTTATTCTCAAATCACCATTGTCTTTCTTTATTTTTGTATTGTTACCAATAAAGTTACTATTTTTGCATAACTATTGATTATGCTTAGTATTTTTTGCTTTGGGGCATTTGCTCTCTTTTATCTATTTAGTCCATGATGTGGGAGTTTGGTCCCCCTTCCCCCTTTTTCCAATGGTGTGCAATGGGCACACCGTTTAGAAGGGATTCTTCTATTAACTATATCCGCAAGGTTGGTGTATATTACAAATTAAGATTTGCAGGTGCCATGACCCATTGAAAGAGCCCCTGAGGTGCCAGTACAGCAGAACCCCCTCATAAGTGATCCCATTTTACAAACTACGCCTCTCAATGAATTAATCTAATGGTGCACTGATTATATTGACACGACGAGTGTGTCACAGAATTTTGTACCATTGGTCAATGAAGAAAAAATTATTTTTACCACAAAAATGTTGTTTTAGCTCCAAATTTTAGATTTTAACACAGGCTAATGGGTAAAAATGGCACCAAAATTTGTCACACAATTTCTGCTGAATGTGGCAATACCCCATATGTGTCTACACAGTACTGCTTAGTCACACAGCCAGACTCAGGAGGGAGGGATGGAGCAGTGGATGTTGCCGAGTGAAAATTGCAAATCTACCAATAGTGCCCAATACATTGTAGTGCCGGTACATTGTGCCCAACTCGTGCTTCAGGGGACATGCACCGTAAATTAATCGGGCTCTGATCGCTACAGAAATGCCATACATGTAGACACTAAATGTGGTTTAGTAACCCTGTGGGGCTCAGAAGGGGGAGATTTGAATTTGGGAGTGCAGAATTCTCTGGATTTCTTTTTTGAGGAGGAACCATAGCACTCTTCCAGAGCCTTTGTCCTACCAGTAAAATATAAGCCCCCTACATTTCCATTGACAGATGACAGACCTGAGTGGGGGCTTGCTTCTTTTGTGGTTTGACTTGAAGCTTTTATTAAGAACATTTTACATAACATTTTGAATCACATTTATCCTGTGCAGTACCCCAAAACACAGTGTCTGCAAATTAAGATTCTGGTTTTGGCTTTTATCCTAAGTCATGTGACAAGGCTCGTTAAAGGGTTGATATTGACTTCTAGGATTGCTACTTCCTATAGGTGGCACTAGAGTTCTAGTCCTCTTTCTCTCTGAAGAGGCAATTTGCATATTTGCTTTGGTACAAGAATAGTATACAGCAGATGTGGGTAAAGTGCGGGCCATATCCGGCCCTCTGGCTGTCTCAGTCCGGCCCGCAGACCGAGACAGCAGTGGGGCTAGAAACCAGAGGCCCACGGGCTGCACCGTGCCCGCCCACTCGCTGTCTCCATCTGCGCTGTCTTTATTGGTGGAGGAGGGGCCTCTGGCCAATTCCTCCACCAATCAGCATTTGAAACAGTTGACGCAATGACATCATGTCAGCTGTGTACTGCGGAGAGTCAGCACACTGGAGGCAGGAAGACAGAAGCAGAGGGCTGGGGAACGGGACGCCAGGGAATGGGATGGAGGTGAGTATGTGGTAGTTTTTTTCTTCATGTGTATGGGATGTTTGGGTGAGCATGGGAACGCTATGGGGGTGACATGCTGCACATGGTGCTGCATATGGGGGTGACATGCTGCATATAGGGTGACATGCGTATGGTGCTGCACATGGAGGTGACATGCTGCACATGGTACTGCATATGGGGGTGACATGCTGCTCATGGGGTGACATGTTGCACATGATGCTGCATATGGGGGTGACATTCTGCATATGGGGGTGACATTCTGCATATGGGGGTGACATGGTGCACATGGTGCTGCACAGGAGGGGTTACATGCTGCTGCCTATGGGGGTGAAATGCTGCACATTGTGCTGCATATGGGGGCGACATGCTGCACATTGTGATGCATATGGGGGCAACATGCTTCACATGGGGGTGTCATGCAGCATATGGTGAGGCTACGGGGCAATATGCTGCACACGGGGAGGCTATGGTGGCATCATGCTGCACATGGGGAAGCTATGGGGGCCTCATGCAATATATGGGGAGGCTATGGGGTCCTCATGCAGTGTGCATAGGGAGGCTGTGTGGGGCTCATGCAGTTTATATAGGGAGGCTGTGTGGGGCTCATGCCTCATATGGGGAGGTTTGGGGGCTCATGCCGCATATGGTGGAGGCTGTGTGGGACTCATGCCGCATGTGAGGGGCTGTTAGGGGGCTCATATGATATACAGAAGGGGCTGTACTCGGGTTCAAACGATATATAGGGGGATGTCAGCATACTTAATACTGCTCAATATTAAGTGATATAATTAATATTAATATAATTATCAATAATATAATAATTATAATATATCAACATTAATATTGAGTAGAAGTAATTTCAGAGTATTGGTTCGGCCCTCCACAACAGTCACGGTCTCTTATGTGGCACCTCAGGAAAATTAATTGCCCTCCCCTGGTATACAGGGATTTATGATATATGATGATATATGATCATTATATAATCCTTGATTTTACTTTGAATATGTCTTATCTTATAAAGCCCAAATGTTTACAATGTTTACTATGAACATATGGGACAAGCATCAACATCTGTGAAAGGATTATTACAATATGTGACTCAAGGGTCAAAATGCAGCTTAGTGTTGGTGATCCTCTTTAAACGAGTGGGTACGTGTTGCTGACTGAGGATAAGTGGACGCGATTATGCACTGTTATATATTCTCTATTCACATAGTATACAGAAAAATGACCGATTTTGGGATGTAGGTTTTTTAATGGATTAAAGAAAAGCGTGGTGATTACGTTATAAACTGTAGATCCATTATTGTACGTTATAGGATAAAAGACAAAAGTTTCTCCAGTATTCTGTATGCTTAATATATAAAAAAACTGAGTTGAATTTGTCTTCCATTAATCACTACATCACAAAAAATTGAATAATCTAATGCTTTGATTCTATTTCCTCTCTTATGGTAACGGATTGTATCTCACTTCCTACAAAAGGTCTTTAAGGTGGTATCCAAAACTGATGACTAGAGTTGAATATCGAAATTTGATTTGAACAAAATTACTAACTTTGGGGGATGAGTGGAGGTGAGATTCTATGCACATCAAATAAATTTAATGCAAGTTAAATCCACCGGGAAAGGATTAAAAAAGGTTATGCTCACCTGTCTTTGGCCCTCTCCATACCAGTTTCTAAACTGATGCTGTCAGTTCAGTCCTCTCATTGGCTCCTCTTAGGTCTTCTCCTCCTTTTGGGTGTATCACTGCTGACTGGACCCACACGGTCTTCTCAATGACAAATATTAAGGACCTATCCACAGATACTCCACTGCACAATGTACTGAGCTGTTCCTGTTTCTGTGTGCTGTGACCCCACAAAATTGGTGGAGGAACTGCAGCACAGAATAATTGGCATAGCTCTATACATTATGTAATTTGTACCTGTGGTACATTATTTCTCCCTCATCAAGTTCTAAACTCCTCGAACGCCTGGTCCACTCCCGTCTTACCCGCTATTGCTCAGATAACTCTCTTCTCGACCCTCTTCAATCTGGCTTCCGCTCTTTACACTCTACTGAAACTGCCCTCACTAAAGTCTCTAATGACCTACTAACAGCTAAATCTAATGGTCACTACTAGGGTTGAGCGAAACGGGTCGGCAATTTTCAGAAGTCGCCGACTTTTGGCAAAGTCGGGTTTCATGAAACCCGACCTGACCCCTGTGTGGGGTCGGCCATGAAGTCGGCGATCTTCTGAATCTGGAATCGGAATTCCGATACCGATTCCCGATATGTTTAAGATATCGGGAATTGGTATCGGAATTCAGATTTAAGTGTAAAATAAAGAATTAAAATAAAAAATATCGCTATACTTACCCTCTGACGGGCCCTGGTACTAACCGGGAACCTTCCTTCCTTAGAATCAGCCTTCCAGGACCTTGCGGTGACGTCGCGGTGACGTCGCGGCTTGTGATTGGTCGCGCGGCCGCCCATGTGACCGCTCGCGCGACCAATCACAAGCCGCGACGTCACTGTGACGTCACCGAAGGTCCTGGAAGGGCTGATTCTTAGGAAGGAAGGCTGCCGGAACGAAGCCGAGGGTGAGTATATTCCTATTAGGTATATACTCACCCTCGGACACGCCCTGCTTCTTTCCGGCAGCCTTCCTTCCTAAGAATCAGCCCTTCCAGGACCTTCGGTGACGTCACGGTGACGTCGTGGCTTCTGATTGGTTGCGCGAGCGGTCACATGGGCGGCCGCGCGACCAATCACAAGCCGCGACGTCACCGCGACGTCACCGCAAGGTCCTGGAAGGCTGATTCTAAGGAAGGAAGGTTCCCGGTTAGTACCAGGGCCCGTCAGAGGGTAAGTATAGCGATATTTTTTATTTTAATTCTTTATTTTACACTTAAATATGGATCCCAGGGCCTGAAGGAGAGTTTCCGCTCCTTCAGACCCTGGGAACCATTGGAAACCCAATGCACTGCATTGGGTTTCGAGTTTCGGCCGACCCCGACCCCGACTTTTTTATAGGATCGGCCGATTTCACTCGACCCGACTTTTGAAAAAGTCGGTTTTCGTGAAACCCGACCCGATCCTATAAAAGTAAAGGTCGCTCAACCCTAGTCACTACTCCATGCTAATTCTCTTGGATCTCTCTGCAGCATTTGATACTGTGGATCATCAGCTCCTTCTCACTATGCTCCGCTCCATCGGCCTCAAGGACACCGTTCTCTCTTGGTTCTCCTCCTATCTCTCTGACTGCTCCTTCACTGTATCTTTTGCTGGTTCCTCCTCCTCTCACCTTCCCCTTACTGTTGGGGTTCCTCAAGGATCAGTCCTAGGCCCCCTCCTCTTCTCTTTGTATACCGCCCCTATTGCCCCTATTGGACAAACAATCAGTAGATTTGGTTTCCAGTACCATCTCTATGCTGACGACACCCAATTATACACCTCTTCTCCTGCTATCACGCCGACCTTTTTAGAAAACACCAGTGATTGTCTTACCGCTGTCTCTAACATCATGTCCTCCCTCTATCTGAAACTGAACCTGTCAAAAACTGAACTCCTCGTGTTCTCTCCCTCTACTAACCTACCTTTGCCTGACATTGCCATCTCCGTGTGCGGTTCCATCATTACTCCAAAGCAACATGCCCGCTGTCTTGGGGTCATCCTTGATTCCGAGCTTTCATTCACCCCCCACATCCGATCACTGGCTCGCTCTTCTTATCTGCATCTCAAAAACATTTCTAGAATTCGCCCTTTTCTTACTTTTGACTCTGCAAAAACTCTTACTGTCTCACTTATTCATTCCCGTCTGGACTATTGTAACTCTACTAATCGGTCTCCCTCTTACCAAACTGTCCCCGCTCCAATCTGTCCTGAATGCTGCTGCCAGGATCATATTCCTCACCAACCGTTACACCGATGCCTCTACCTTGTGCCAGTCATTACACTGGCTACCCATCCACTCCAGAATCCAGTACAAAACTACTACCCTCATCCACAAAGCACTCCATGGCTCAGCACCACCCTACATCTCCTCTCTGGTCTCAGTCTACCACCCTACCCGTGCCCTCCGCTCCGCTAATGACTTCAGGTTAGCATCCTCAATAATCAGAACCTCCCACTCCCGTCTCCAAGACTTTACACGTGCTGCGCCGATTCTTTGGAATGCACTACCCAGGTTAATACGATTAATCCCCAATCCCCACAGTTTTAAGCGAGCCCTAAAAACTCATTTGTTCAGACTGGCCTACCGCCTCAATGCATTTACCTAACCATCCCTGTGTGGCCCATTCGAAAAAAACAAACAAACAAAAAAAAACATAATCAGGTTCCTCGCATTATGTTCTCATACACTTTATGCAGTTAATAGCCCTCTGTGTCTGTACTGCTACATACTTAGGCAGTTAACTGGTTCATGCAGCTTTACATGAACACCCGAGCCTTACACTATGTCTGGTCCAAATAACTAAAGCAATTGTTACCATCCACCTCTCGTGTCTCCCCTCTTCCTCATAGTTTGTAAGCTTGCGAGCAGGGCCCTCATTCCTACTGGTATCTGATTTGAACTGTGATGTCTGTTATTCTGTAATGTCTATTGTCTGTACAAGTCCCCTCTATAATTTGTAAAGCGCTGCGGAATATGTTGGCGCTATATAAATAAAATTATTATTATTATTATTATTATTAAGTGAGTGAGATCTGCAGTACCATTCAGGGCCACAATACAAAGTAAGGACCTGTGCTAAGTCTGGTGCATAACAGCCTCTTCAATCAACTGACCAATGGAAATGCCGGGGGTCAGACCCCTACTGCACTAATATTTTTGAAAAGTACAGGTCATTAACATAAAAGTTCTGGAAAATCCTTTGGACTTGTTAATTTGGTCTCATATCTATTATGCTGAGCTTGGAATAAAAAGACATAGTAATAATACTTCAAACAGCTTGGATAGCAGATGGGCAAATAGAAAAAGCTATCATATTATTTTAGATTAAAAGACGCACTTTTTTCCCTCCATATTTGGGAGGAAAAAGGTGGTGCATCATATAATCTGAAGGTATCTTACCTGGGGTGGCAGTGGAAGAGCCGGGTCACAGGAGCCAGGGTCACTGATTCATAGGTCGGCGGCAGGAGGCGTGGGAAGATGCTGCAGGTCCTGTCCTCTCAGAAGATGTATGGGAGATGTATGGGAGAGGGGACCTCCGCTCACCGGCACCAACATCTTCTGAGAGGATGGGGCAAGAAGCATTGCCCCACTTCTGTTGCTGCTGCCGACCTCCTGAAGCAGCGACCACAAAATTTGCTACTTTCTTAACCAAATATGCTGGAATACGGTCTGTTTTTTTACATAGATACAGTAGATTAGATAGGTAGATGTTATTTGAGGGAAAGATTATATTGCTTCTTAAAGGGAACCTGTCACCCCCCCAGGCGTTTTTAACTAAAAGAGCCATCTTGTGCAGCATTAATGCTGCATTCTGTCAAGGTGGCTCTTTTAGTTCGGGTCCCTGCAAATGCTGAAATAATAACTTTTATAATGTGCCCCTCATACCTGAATTTGTCAGGGGGGCATGTCTTTTCCCCCCCTGACACAAACGCCTCCCAGCCGTCACTCAGGGCCTCCGTGGGCCAGGCGCCACCTCCATTTCCTTCGTGAACGTCCCTGGCACCTGCGCTGTAAGTTTTTTTCAGGCATGCGCAGTTTGTGCTGCCCTTCGAACTTACAGCGCAGGCGCCAGGGGCGTACATGAAGGAAATTAAGGCGGCGCCCGGAGGCCCTGAGTGACGGCTGGGAGGCGTTTGTGTCAGGGGGGAAAAGACATGCCCCCCTGACAAATTCAGGTATGAGGGGCACATTATAAAAGTGATTATTTCAGCGTTTGCAGGGACCCGAACTAAAAGAGCCACCTTGACAGAATGCAGCATTAGTGCTGCACAAGGTGGCTCTTTTAGTTAAAAACGCCTGGGGGGTGACAGGTTCCCTTTAACATATTTTCATTTAAATGCAAGGAAGGAAAATTTAAACTTACATTTAGATCTCCAATATTTATGTCAGTCTTGTTCTGTTTCTTGCAGTCATCATGGAGTCCAGGCTGTCTGTCAGAAGACTGTCCTTTTGGCCAATGTGTCAATGTCAGCTCAGATGTTGGACTGAGCTCCCAGATATGCGAGTTCTGCCATGCAGTTTTTCCAGCAGGAGCAGCAACTGAAGCAGAATTTCTTGGACATCTTGCTGGGCACATGGAAAGTTCGTCATTAGACCATTCACAAGGAGAAGGTCAAGGGTCCTGAAGTTTATCATGTAGCAGAAATACTTTTTTTTCTAATCATCAAAACTCTTTATGTTGTTAGAGAAAATAAATTATCCATTTTGACTATGTAGTATCCTTTTTGTCTTGTATCTAGTGATGGGCGAACCTGTCACTGACATGGTTTGTGGAACCACTGTGCCACGGACTGAGGAGAGCTTGTAGGGGCGTGACTAAGCGAGCACCAGAGTGCAGCAGGGACTGGTATGCAACCTTACACAACACACAACAAAGACTGCAAAACAGGAAGGTTGCTCAGGCATGTCCCCAGTGGGGAGGAAGCAATATATGCATAATGTCCCAGAGCCATTGACTGGGGAGGAAATTATAATTGCACGCGTTGGCACTGTAAGAGGGCGGGAGCGCGCGTGCGCTTGTCCTAAGGACATGGGTGGAGGTCTGGCTGGAAGCATGCAGAGCATGGGGAAGGGAAGCACTGACTGCAGCATGGGTGAGTGAAGAGACACGCTGAAGACACTGCTTGTCAGAGTAGGGATCCGGCATGGTGCTAACAGAACCCCTGGATGTTTCAGTCTGGCAGATTTGGCCAATCTAATATATAAAGCTGAATGTGTGTGTGTATGTATGTATGTATGTGTGTATGTCCGGGATTGGCATCTGCACCGTCGCAGCTACAGCCACAAAATTTTGCACAGTCACACGTCTGGACCCCGAGAGTGTCATAGGCTATGTTGTGAGGCGAAATTTTAACCCCGCGCGTTCCGATTCACCAAACAATTTTGCCCCTATCTACATAATGGGGAAAAAGTGAAAGGAAAAGTGTTGGAGGCAAATTGACAGCTGCCAGATGTGAACAAAGGGGACTTAAAGAGTGAGAGCGATGGCACCAAAGAGTATATACCATACAGTTGCTAAGGTGGGGCCCCAACATGGGATACTCACCACACACGGGGATATGAACACACACACACAATGCGCCACACACTACCACGTGAACACATATACCACCCTCAGCGCACATTTCACCACACATACACCAACCTCGCTAGTCGAAACACAAAAGTCGCCGCTCAAAACTCGCCACATGCAAAACTAGGCTTGCGTAAAACTCGCCACACGTGCAAAACTCACCTCATGGAAAACTCGCCACACGCAAAACTTGCACACGTGGAAAAATTGCCACATGCACAAAAGTTGCAATACATGCAAAAGTTGCCTCACACAAAACTTGCACATACTCAAAACGCACAACACATAAAACTCGCCACGCGCAAAACTCGCCATGCGCAAAACTTGCTGCACACAACTTGCTACACTAACCTGTCACATGCAACTCGACACACAAAAAGTTGCTACACGCATGTCGCCACACAAAACTCATCTCACAAAAGTCGCTACATGCATGTCGCCACACGCAACTCAACACACAAAACTTGACACATGAAACTCGACCTAAAACACACACAAGTCTGGCATTATCCTTCAAAAATAAAAATCTGATTAATAAGCAAACTACAAGAGCAACAACTGTACCATATAGGAAATACGGCAGCTGTCAGTCACATGACCAGTCTATTATGTGTATGTGTGAGCTAATATATACTGCCAGGGGGGAGGGCTTCCTGTTGGCTGGGGATTTATCAGGCTGCCAATTGAGCTTACAAATACTGAGGTAAAAATACTGAGCAAATAACGTGTGAACGAGGTCTAATACAGGAGGAGATGACACACAGATATATACTATATACAGGAGGAGATGACACACAGGTATATACTATATACAGGGGAGATGACACACACAAATATACTATATACAGGGGAGATGACACACAGGTATATACTATATACAGGAGGAGATGACATACAGGTATATACTATATACAGGGGAGATGACATACAGGTACATACTATATACAGGGGAGATGACACACATGTATATACTATATACAGGGGAGATGACACACAGGTATATACTATATACAGGGGAGATGACACACAGGTATATACTATATACAGGAGGAGATGACATACAGGTACATACTATATACAGGGGAGATGGCACACAGATATATACTATATACAGGAGGAGATGACACACAGGTATATACTATATACAGGAGGAGATGACACACAGGTATATACCATATACAGGGGAGATGACACACAGGTATATACTATATACAGGAGGAGATGACATACAGGTACATACTATATACAGGAGGAGATGACATACAGGTATATACTATATACAGGAGGAGATGACACACAGGTATATACTATATACAGGAGGAGGGAGGAGATGACATACAGGTACATACTATATACAGGAGGAGATAACACACAGGTATATACTATATACAGGAGCAGATGACACACAGGTATATACTATATACAGGAGGAGATGACTTACAGGTATATACTATATGCAGGAGATGATGACACACGTATATACTATATACAGGAGATGACATACAGGTATATACTATATAAAAGAGAAGATGACACATAGGTATATAGAGGAGATGACATACAGCAGGTATATACTATATACAGGGGAGATGACATACAGGTATATACTATATACAGGAGATGACATACAGGTATATACTATATATAGGAGGAGATGACATACAGGTATATAGTATATACAGAAGATATGACATACAGGTATATGCTATATACAGGAGATGACACATAGGTATATACAATATACAGGAGGAGATGACATACAGCAGGTATATACTATTTACAGGGGAGATGACATACAGGTATATACTATATACAGGAGATGACATACAGGTGTATACTATATATAAGGGAGATGACAAACATGTATAGACTGAGGGGAAAATGAGAGATGTGAGGTGAAAATGAGGGGTGTGAGGTGAAAATGAAAAGGTGTGAGTGCAAAATGAGAGGAGTGAGGGAAAATACTGGAGTGATCGGAAAATGACAGATGTGAGGTCAAAATGACAAGTGTTAGGGAGGAATGAGAGGAGTGAGGGGGAAAATAAGAGAAGTGAGGGGGAAAATGAGAGGTGTAAGGGAGAAAATGAGAGATGTGAGGGGTAAAATGAGAGGCGTGATGGGAAAATAAGAGAAGTGAGGTGCTATAACTAACCACAGATATTTACTATGCCCAGGCAACGCCGGGCTCTTCAGCTAGTCACTTATAAAAATGTTTGGTTCAGGTACCAGAACCTGAACCGAGACCCCATTCAGATGAATGGAGGACCCGAACATCCGTTGTTTGTCACGCCTTCATCTGTATGACAGCACAGCAAACTCTGCCTCTGATTGGCGGTGAGATCATTTCCACCGGTCAGAGATCTGCAGTCTGCAGTCAGATGACAGCGTGAGCCTTCAGCTGTGACCAGAGGTAAAAAGAGTTTACCTCCAGTCATAGAGGCGTCGGCTGATGAGAGAGTACTACTCCCATGAGCCTACACCTGCTGCTGCTAATTACAGTGAGAGCAGGCTCTTCCCACTTGCCATGTGCCAAGCCCAGCAATTTGTAATGGAGAGGCGTATTGTCAATAATAAACACCCAGAATAAAGTCTTTTATTTGAAAAATATACACACCGTTTTACAAATTCATTTAAAAATAGCAAACACAGTTATACTCACCTTAAGTCCAGAGCGCCCACTAGGACCATGGGGTACTCGGTACTGGGCTGTTTCTTAAAGGAATGTGTCACAGTGGCAGTAACCCGGTTTGTGGCCATAGGCATCCAATAAAAGGGGCATTGACAGAAATGGGAATAAAGTCTAACGTAGTAGTGTTCGTGATGCCAAGTTGGAGCACCCGCCAGGACTGTGGGGTAATTGGAACCGGGCCAGTTCTTAAAGAGAAGTGTCACGACAGCAATGACCCGGTCCGTGGTCTGTGGTACTCGGCTAGGTATGGCCAATGCTGCTTAAAGGGGTCCATTGGGGATGATGGTATTGCGGCAGAGGTGGTATAGCTCCCCACAGGTAAAGCTTAGTCCCCAGGGCTGTCGGTGCAGTTGGTAAGGATGATAGATGGTGAAGTGCAGGAAAGAATTAGAGGACACAGGGTTGCAGTATCTTTACCTCTTACTGGTGAAGTTCAGGTACAGTGTTATGATCCTTAGTGGTTGAGGATCACAAATTACTCCAGCTAAGTAACAAACATAGGACAAGCTCTAGGGAGGTGGCAAACTGGACTGACTGCAAATCTGAACCTATCCAAACACACTAGAAGTAGCCGGTGAACGTGCCTAAAAATCCTAGACGTCTCGAGCCAGCCTGAGGAACTAACTACCCCTAGAGAGAAAGAAAAACCTCTCTTGCCTCCAGAGAAATAATCCCCAAAGATATAGAAGCCCCCAACAGATAATAACGGTGAGGTAAGAGGAAGGCACATACACAGGGGTGAAAGCAGATTCAGCAAATGAGGCCCACTAATACTAGATAGCAGAAAATAGAAAAGGGAATCTATGCAGTCAGTAAAAAACCCTTACAAAATATCCACACTGAGATTTCAAGAACCCCCACACCAACTCACGGTGTGGGGGGAGAAACTCAGTCCCCTAGAGCAACCAGCAAGCGAGGAAATCACATTTTAGCGAGCTGGACTAAAAACATAATGAACACTGATAATCAAAAAATGATCAAACAAAAACTTAGCTTGTCTTGGAGAGACTGGGAGCAAGGTAGACACAAGGAATCTGAAGAGCACTGAATACATTGATAGCAGGCAAGGAACTGAGTCTCCAGGTGAGCTAAATAGGAAACCAACCAAGGATAACGAACCAGCTGATGCAGCCAACCTGCAGAAAGACAACACTACACAGTACCGCTTGTGACCACTAGAGGGAGCCCAAAAATAGAATTCACAACAGTACCCCCCCCTTGAGGAGGGGTCACCGAACCCTCATCAAGACCCCCAGGGCGATCAGGATGAGCCGCGTGGAAGGCACAAACCAAATCAAATGAACGTCAGAGGCGACAACCCAGGAATTATCCTCCTGACCATAGCCCTTCCACTTAACCAAATACTGAAGCCTCCGTCTAGAGATATGAGAATCCAAAATCTTCTCCACCACGTACTCCAATTCGCCCTCGACCAGCACCGGAGCAGGAGGCTCAACAGAAGGAACCACAGGTACCACATACCTCTGCAACAAAGACCTATGGAACACATTATGAATGGCAAACGGTGCTGGGAGATCCAAACGAAAAGACACCGGGTTAAGGATTTCCAAGATCTTATAAGGACTGATGAAGCGAGGCTTGAATTTAGGAGAGGAGACCTTCATAGGAACATACCGAGAAGACAGCCACACCAAATCCCCAGCACGAAGTCGGGGACCCACACCGCGGCGGCGGTTGGCAAAGTGCTGAGCCTTCTCCTGTGACAACCTCAAATTGTCCATCACATGGTTCCAAATCTGCTGCAACCTATCCACCACAGAATCCACCCCAGGACAGTCAGAAGGCTCAACCTGACCCGAGGAAAAACGAGGATGGAAACCAGAATTGCAGAAAAAAGGCGAAACCAAAGTAGCAGAACTAGCCCGATTATTAAGGGCAAACTCGGCCAATGGCAAAAAAGTCACCCAATCATCCTGATCAGCAGAAACAAAACATCTCAAATAAGTTTCCAACGTCTGATTAGTTCGCTCGGTTTGGCCATTAGTCTGAGGATGGAAGGCCGACGAAAAAGACAAATCAATGCCCATCTTAGTACAAAAAGTCCGCCAAAACCTGGACACAAACTGGGATCCTCTATCAGACACAATATTTTCAGGAATGCCGTGCAAGCGAACCACATTCTGAAAAAATAGAGGAACCAAATCGGAGGAAGGAGGCAACTTAGGCAAGGGCACCAAATGGACCATCTTGGAAAAACGATCACACACCACCCAGATGACAGACATTTTCTGAGATACTGGAAGATCCGAAATAAAATCCATGGAAATGTGCGTCCAAGGCCTTTTCGGAACAGGCAAAGGCAAAAGCAAACCGCTGGCACGAGAACAGCAAGGCTTAGCCCGAGCACAAATCCCACAAGACTGCACAAAGGAACGCACATCCCGCGACAAGGAAGGCCACCAGAAGGACCTAGCCACCAAATCTCTGGTACCAAAAATCCCAGGATGACCCGCCAACACCGAAGAATGAACCTCGGAAATAACTCTGCTGGTCCATCTATCCGGGACAAACAGTCTTTCTGGTGGACAACGGTCAGGTCTATCCACCTGAAATTTCTGCAGCACTCGTCGCAAATCTGGGGAAATGGCAGACAAAATCACTCCCTCTCTGAGAATACCAGCCGGCTCAGAAACTCCCGGAGAGTCAGGCACAAAACTCCTAGAAAGTGCATCAGCTTTCACGTTCTTCGAACCAGGCAGGTATGAGACCACGAAGTTGAAACGGGAGAAAAACAACGACCAACGAGCCTGTCTAGGATTCAGGCGCTTGGCAGATTCAAGGTAAATCAGATTTTTGTGATCAGTCAAGACCACCACACGATGCTTAGCTCCTTCGAGCCAATGTCGCCACTCCTCAAATGCCCACTTCATAGCCAACAATTCCCGATTACCAACATCATAATTCCGCTCGGCAGGCGAAAACTTTCTTGAAAAGAAAGCACATGGCTTCATCACAGAGCCATCAGAGCTTCTCTGCGACAAAACAGCCCCTGCTCCAATCTCAGAAGCATCAACCTCGACCTGGAAGGGGAGAGAGACATCTGGCTGACATAAGACTGGAGCTGAAGAAAACTGGTGCTTCAGCTCCCGAAAGGCCTCCACGGCCACAGGAGACCAATTAGTCACATCAGAACCCTTCTTGGTCAAATCCGTCAAAGGTTTAACCACGCTAGAAAAATTAGCGATGAAACGACGGTAAAAATTAGCAAAACCCAAGAACTTCTGAAGACTCTTAACAGACGTGGGCTGAGTCCAGTCATGAATAGCCTGGACCTTGACTGGGTCCATCTCCACAGTAGAAGGAGAAAAAATAAAACCCAAAAAGGAGACCTTCTGTACTCCGAAGAGGCATTTTGAGCCCTTCACAAATAAAGCATTAGCACGCAGGACCTGAAACACCATCCTAACCTGCTTCACATGGGACTCCCAATCATCAGAAAAGACCAAAATGTCATCCAGATAAACAATCATAAATTTATCCAGATATTCTCGGAAGATGTCATGCATGAAGGACTGAAACACAGAAGGAGCATTAGAGAGTCCAAAAGGCATCACCAAGTACTCAAAATGGCCTTCGGGTGTATTAAATGCTGTTTTCCATTCATCTCCCTGCTTAATGCGCACAAGGTTATACGCACCACGGAGATCTATCTTGGTGAACCAACTGGCACCCTTAATCCGAGCAAACAAATCAGACAATAGTGGCAAAGGATACTGAAATTTGACTGTGATTTTATTCAGAAGACGATAATCTATACAAGGTCTCAAAGAACCGTCCTTCTTGGCCACAAAAAAAAATCCTGAAATCCTGCACCAAGACGGGAAGAGGATGGGCGAATATGTCCCTTCTCCAAAGACTCCTTTATATAACTCCGCATCGCGGCATGCTCTGGTATAGACAAATTAAAAAGTCGTCCCTTAGGGAATTTACTACCAGGAAATAAATTTATAGCACAGTCACAATCCCTATGAGGAGGCAGGGCACAGGACCTGGGCTCATCAAATACATCCTGGTAGTCAGACAAAAACTCAGGGACCTCAGAAGGAGTAGAAGAAGGAATAGACACCAACGGAGTATCGCCATGAATTCCCTGACAACCCCAACTTGACACAGACATAGCTTTCCAATCTAAAACTGGATTATGAGCTTGCAGCCATGGCAGACCCAAAACGACAACATCATGCAAATTATGCAGAACGAGAAAGCGAATCACCTCCTGATGTACGGGAGTCATGCACATGGTCATTTGCGTCCAATACTGAGGCTTATTCTCAGCCAATGGCGTAGCATCAATTCCCCTCAGAGGAATAGGAAATTCCAAAGGCTCCAGGACAAAACCACAGCGCCTGGCAAACGACAAATCCATCAGATTCAGGGCAGCACCCGAATCCACAAAAGCCATAACCGGGTAGGACGATAAAGAACAAATCAAAGTAACAGACAAAATAAATTTAGGCTGTATAGTACCAATGGTGACAGGTTTAGCGATTTTTTTTAAGCGTTTAGAGCATGCTGAGATAACATGAGTAGAATCACCACAGTAAAAGCACAACCCATTTTGACGTCTATGACTTTGACGCTCAATTCTGGTCAGAGTTCGGTCACATTGCATAGACTCAGGTCTCTGTTCAGAAAATACCGCCAAAGGATGAGCAGATTTGCGCTCCCGCAAACGCCGATCAACCTGAATGGCTAAAGCCATAGAATCACTCAGACTTGCAGGGGTGGGAAACCCCACCATAACATTCTTAACGGCCTCAGAAAGACCTTCTCTGAAATTTGCAGCCAGGGCACACTCATTCCATTGAGTAAGCACCGACCATTTCCGAAATTTTTGACAATACACCTCTGCTTCATCCTGACCCTGCGAGATAGCCAGCAACGCTTTTTCTGCCTGATTCTCAAGATTAGGATCCTCATAAAGCAGTCCAAGAGCCAGAAAAAATGCATCTACATTAAGCAATGCAGGATCTCCTGGCGCCAGAGAGAAAGCCCAATCTTGAGGGTCGCCACGCAACAAGGAGATAACAATTTTAACTTGCTGAGCGGAATCACCAGAGGAACGAGGTCTCAGAGATAGAAATAACTTACAATTATTCTTAAAATTTAGAAACCTAGATCTATCTCCAGAAAACAACTCAGGAATGGGTATCTTTGGTTCTGACATAGGGCTATGAATAACAAAATCCTGAATACTTTGCACCCGTGCAGTAAGATGATCCACACTAGAAGTCAGAGTCTGACCATTCATGTCTGCAGCTGAGCTCAAAACCACCCAGAGTTCAAGGGGATGAAAGAAGCTAAACAGACTGCAGCAAAGGAAAAGCGGGAGGAAAAAAAAAAAAAAGTACTCAGGTCTTCTTTTTTATCCCACTTCTGTGATGCATTAAACACTTTTAGGCCTGCTATACTGTTATGATCCTTAGTGGTTGAGGATCACAAATTACTCCAGCTAAGTAACAAACATAGGACAAGCTCTAGGGAGGTGGCAAACTGGACTGACCGCAAATCTGAACCTATCCAAACACACTAGAAGTAGCCGGTGAACGTGCCTAAAAATCCTAGACGTCTCGAGCCAGCCTGAGGAACTAACTACCCCTAGAGAGAAAGAAAGACCTCTCTTGCCTCCAGAGAAATAATCCCCAAAGATATAGAAGCCCCCAACAGATAATAACGGTGAGGTAAGAGGAAGGCACATACACAGGGGTGAAAGCAGATTCAGCAAATGAGGCCCACTAATACTAGATAGCAGAAAATAGAAAAGGGAATCTATGCGGTCAGTAAAAAACCCTTACAAAATATCCACACTGAGATTTCAAGAACCCCCACACCAACTCACGGTGTGGGGGGAGAAACTCAGTCCCCTAGAGCAACCAGCAAGCGAGGAAATCACATTTTAGCGAGCTGGACTAAAAACATAATGAACACTGATAATCAAAAAATGATCAAACAAAAACAGCTTGTCTTGGAGAGACTGGGAGCAAGGTAGACACAAGGAATCTGAAGAGCACTGAATACATTGATAGCAGGCAAGGAACTGAGTCTCCAGGTGAGCTAAATAGGAAACCAACCAAGGATGACGAACCAGCTGATGCAGCCAACCTGCAGAAAGACAACACAACACAGTACCGCTTGTGACCACTAGAGGGAGCCCAAAAATAGAATTCACAACAGTACAGGTTACAGGTGATCTTTGGAATCCAGGCAGCCTGGAAGCGATTCGGAATCCCCCTAGCCAGGAGGGGTTGGAAGCCTTCCTTTCTGCGCTGTATTCTCTGTCCATTGCTGCCTGAGGCTTCACACAAGGTGCTCTCTGTGTCTGTTCTTCCAATCTATATGGCCAGAGGCGTAGCTAGGGTTTTAGTTCAGGGGGGGCGAAGCTTCTGAGTGGGCCCCTAACCAGGTAACCTTGATTACAATACGGTGGCACGCCCTAAAAGTGGAGGAGTGGAGGAGAACCAACATAGATATTACCACCATACGGTCAGTGGTAAATACAGTCCTACAAAACATATAAGAGATCACAGCACAGTTACAGAGAATGTCTTACCGCTTATGTTTTCTGATGGAATTGTTCACTTTTCCCGTCTTTTCCATCTGACCCAGACCGACATGACAACTTCTTCCAGCCAGGACTCGTCTGCAGAGAATACAACAAAGACACATTTCACTTCTCACATTCCAGCCTCATCATCATCTATTCCCAACCTGCACAAACTCCTCAGCCTGCTGATACCCCAATACTGAGCCGCTGCTGCCGTATGTGTCCCTATTACTACACCTGATACCCCAATACTGAGCCGCTGCTGCCGTATGTGTCCTTATTACTGCACCTGATACCACAATACTGAGCCGCTGCTGCCGTATGTGTCCCTATTACTGCACCTGATACCCCAATACTGAGCCGCTGCTGCCGTATGTGTCCCTATTACTGCCCCTGATACCCCAATACTGAGCCGCTGGTGCCGTGTGTGCCCCTATTTCTGCACCTGATGTGAAAATTCTAAAGCACCCCCTCTATAATATAGTAATGCCTATACACAGCATGATGCTCCCTCACTGTATAGTACCACCCACACAGTATACTGACCCCTTAGTAGACTCCAAACTGTTTGATGGCTTAACACTGTATGATGGCCCCTTCACTGTAAGCCCCACACTATATGATGGCCCCATAAATAACCTCCATATAGTATAATGTGCCAAATAGTCCTCAATATAGTACAAGACAGTACCCCTATAGGCAGACCCTGTAGTATAGGGCAGTACCCCTATAGGCAGACCCTGTGGTATAAGGCAGCACCCCCCCATAGGCAGATCCTGTAGTGTATAAGGCAGCCCCCCCCCATAGGCAGATCCTGTAGTATTAGGCAGCACCCCCCATAGGCAGATCCTGTAGTGTTTTAGGCAGCATCCCCCCCATAGTCAGATCCTATAGTGTACTAGGCAGCAGCCCCCCATAGTCAGATCCTGTAGTGTATTAGACAGCAGCCCCCCATAGTCAGATCCTATAGTGAATTAGGCAGCAGCCCCCCCATAGTCAGATCCTGTAGTGTATTAGGCAGCAGCCCCCCCATAGTCAGATCCTATAGTGTATTAGGCAGCAGCCCCCCATAGTCAGATCCTGTAGTGTATTAGGCAGCAGCCCCCCCATATTCAGATCCTGTGGTGTATTAGGCAGCAGCTCCCCCATAGTCAGATCCTGTAGTGTATTAGGCAGCAGCCCCCCCATAGTCAGATCCTGTAGTGTATTAGCCAGCAGCCCCCCATAGTCAGATCATGTAGTGTATTAGGCAGCAGCCCCCCATAGTCAGATCATGTAGTGTATTAGGCAGCAGCCCTCCCATAGTCAGATCCTGTAGTGTATCAGGCAGCAGCCCCTGTTGTGAATTCTGTTTGTGGGCTCCCCCGGTGGTGTTTTATGGTAGTGCCACTTATTTGCCTTCTTCTATCCTTGATCACCTGTTGACACCCATTAGGGGAGTTTCCTATTTAAGGCTGCTTGGCTGCTGGTCTGATGCCGGCCAACAATGTATCAGTAGCATTCTGTTGCATTCTCCTGCCTCAAGATCCTGTTCAGCTAAGTTGAATTTTGTTTCTAGTTTATTCTATTTTTGTCCAGCTATTTGCAATGTGACTCTCTGTAGCTGGAAGCTCTCGTGGACTGGAATTGCCACTCCAGTGGCATGAGTTGTCACTGGAGTTTTAAAGTAATTTCAGGATGGTGTTTTTGAGTAGTGTTTTGAAGTTGACCGTGAAGTGACTCTTTCCTGTACTTCTGCTATCTAGTAAGCGGACCTCACTGTGCTAAATCTGCTGTTCATCCTACGTATGTCTTTTCCTCTTGACTCACCGTCAATATCTGTGGGGGGCTGCTATCTCCTTTTGGGGTTCATCTCTGGAGGTAAGGCAGGCCTGTATATTCCTCTGATAGGGGTAGTTAGATCTCCGGCTGGCGCATGGTGTCTAGGGCATCGTAGGAAACACTCCCGGCTACTTCCAGTGTCGTGTCAGGTTCAGGTCACGGTCACTTTAGTTCCCATCACCCGAGAGCTAGTCCGTTGTTATTTTGATTTCCCTGCCATTGGGAAAATCATAACAGTTTGGCCGGCCACATGTGTTAAAACTATGCACTAAAGCAGGAAAGGATATGAAAAGGTTTTTTTTCCTTCTGTGTTTGGAAAGTGCACCTTAGTGCTTATTTGTACTCCTTGCTTAAACTGCAGTCTTCAGCCTTTTTTTTTTTCCTCTCCTCTTAACCCCTTCACCCCAAAGCCTGTTTTCACCTAAGTGACACGGCCAATTTTTACAATTCTGACCACTGTCACTTTATGAGGTCATAAC
The DNA here is from genome assembly GCF_051348905.1 of Ranitomeya variabilis. Classification (NCBI taxonomy): domain Eukaryota; kingdom Metazoa; phylum Chordata; class Amphibia; order Anura; family Dendrobatidae; genus Ranitomeya; species Ranitomeya variabilis. Next base: position 659,569,701 of record NC_135234.1, read on the forward strand.
TCTGAAACGCTTCAACGGATCCTGGTGATTCTGAGATTGTTTTCTCGTGACATATTGTACTTCATGTTAGTGGTAAAACTTCTTCGATATGACTTGCATTTATTTGTGAAAAAAACAGAAATTTGTCGAAAATTATGAAAATTTAGCAATTTTCAAATTTTTCGTTTTTATGCCCTTAAATTAGAGAGTTATATCACATAATATAGTTAATAAACAACATTTCCCACATGTCTGCTTTACATCAGCACAATTTTGGAAACATAATTTTTTTTTGTTAGGGAGTTATAAGGGTTAAAAGTTGACCAGCGATTTCTCATTTTTGCAACAAAATTTGCAAAACCATTTTTTTTACGGACCACCTCACACTTGAAGTGACTTTGAGGGGTCTATATGACAGAAAATGTCCAAAAGTGACACCATTCTAAAAACTGCACCCCTCAAGGTACTCTAAACCACATTCAAAAAGTTTATTAACCCTTCAGGTGCTTCACAGGAATTTTTGGAATGTTTAAAAAAAATTGAACATTTAACTTTTTTTTCACAAAATTTTTACTTCAGATCCAATTTGTTTTATTTTACCAAGGGTAACAGGAGAAATTGGACCAAAAAAGTCGTTGTACAATTTGTCCTGAGTACGCCGATACCCCACATGTTGGGGTAAACCATTGATTGGGCACATGGCAGAGCTCGGAAGGGAAGGAGCGCCATTTGACTTTTCAATGCAAGATTTGCTGGAATTGAGATCGGAGCCCATGTCGCGATTGGAGAGCCCCTGACGTGCCTAAACAGTGGAAACCCCCACAAGTGACACCATTTTGGAAAGTAGACCCTCTAAGGAACTAATCTAGATGTGTGGTGAGCACTTTGAACCTCCAAGTGCTTCACAGAAGTTTATAATGTAGAGCCGTAAAAAAAATTAATATTAATTTTCACAAAAAATGATCTTTTTGCCCCAAATTTTTTATTTTCCCAAGGGTAGCAGGATAAATTGGACCCCAAAAGTTGTTGTGCAATTTGTCCTGAGTACGCTGATACCCCATATGTGGGGGTAAACCACTGTTTGGGCGCATGGCAGAGCTCGGAAGGGAAGGAGCGCCATTTGACTTTTCAATGCAAAATTGGCTGGAATTGAGATCGGAACCCATGTCGTGTTTGGAGAGCCCCTGACGTGCCTAAACAGTGGAAACCCCCACAAGTGACACCATTTTGGAAAGAAGACCCCCTAAGGAACTTATCTAGATGTGTGGTGAGCACTTTGAACCTCCAAGTGCTTCACAGAAGTTTATAATGTAGAGCCGTAAAAAAAAATTAATATTAATTTTCACAAAAAATGATCTTTTTGCCCCAAATTTTTTATTTTCCCAAGGGTAGCAGGATAAATTGGATGCCAAAAGTTGTTGTGCAATTTGTCCTGAGTACGCTGATACTTCATATATGGGGATAAACCACTGTTTGGGCGCATGGCAGAGCTCGGAAGGGAAGGAGCGCCATTTGACTTTTCAATGCAAAATTGGCTGGAATTGAGATCGGAACCCATGTCGTGTTTGGAGAGCCCCTGACGTGCCTAAACAGTGGAAACCCCCACAAGTGACACCATTTTGGAAAGAAGACCCCCTAAGGAACTTATCTAGATGTGTGGTGAGCACTTTGAACCTCCAAGTGCTTCACAGAAGTTTATAATGTAGAGCCGTAAAAAAAAATTAATATTAATTTTCACAAAAAATGATCTTTTTGCCCCAAATTTTTTATTTTCCCAAGGGTAGCAGGATAAATTGGATGCCAAAAGTTGTTGTGCAATTTGTCCTGAGTACGCTGATACTTCATATATGGGGATAAACCACTGTTTGGGCGCATGGCAGAGCTCGGAAGGGAAGGAGCGCCATTTGACTTTTCAATGCAAAATTGGCTGGAATTGAGATCGGAACCCATGTCGTGTTTGGAGAGCCCCTGACGTGCCTAAACAGTGGAAACCCCCACAAGTGACACCATTTTGGAAAGAAGACCCCCTAAGGAACTTATTTAGATGTGTGGTGAGCACTTTTAACCCCCAGTTGTTTCACTAAAGTTTAGAATGTAGCGCTGTGAAAATCAAAAAATCATTTTTTCTTTCCACAAAATGATGTTTTAGCCCGCAATTTTTTTTCCCCCAAGGGTAACAGGAGAAATTGGACCACAAAAGTTATTGTCCAATTTGTCCTGAGTACGCTGATACCCCATACATTGGGGGGAACCACTGTTTGGGCGCACGGCAGAGCTCGGAAGGGAAGGAGCGCCGTTTGAAATGCAGACTTAGATGGATTGGTCTGCAGGTGTCATGTTGCATTTGCAGAGCCCCTGATGTACCTAAACAGTAGAAACCCCCCACAAGTGACCCCATATTGGAAACTAGACCCCCCACGGAACTTATCTAGATGTGTTGTGAGAACTTTGAACCAACAAGTGTTTCACTACAGTTTATCACGCAGAGCCATGAAAATAAAAAATTTTTTTTTTCCACGAAAATTATATTTTAGCCCCCACATTTTTATTTTCCCAAGGGTAACAGGAGAAATTGGACAACAAAAGTTGTTGTCCAATTTGTCCTGAGTACGCTGATACTTCATATATGGGGATAAACCACTGTTTGGGCGCACGGCAGAGCTCGGAAGGGAAGGAGCGCCGTTTGAAATGCAGACTTAGATGGATTGGTCTGCAGGTGTCATGTTGCATTTGCAGAGCCCCTGATGTACCTAAACAGTAGAAACCCCCCACAAGTGACCCCATATTGGAAACTAGACCCCCCACGGAACTTATCTAGATGTGTTGTGAGAACTTTGAACCCCCAAGTGCTTCACTACAGTTTATAACGCAGAGCCGCGAAAATAAAAAATATATTTTTTTCCACGAAAATTATATTTTAGCCCCCATGTTTTTATTTTTCCAAGGATAAGGCTGGTTTCACACTTGCGTTTTTTTTAAAAACGCATGTGTGAAAAAACGCATGTAATCGCGGTAAAACGCATGCGTTTTTTTAGACGCATGCGTTTTTATAGAAAAACACAAGAAAACAAGAAAAAACCAAAAAACCCTAACCCTACCCCTAACCCTACCCCTACCCCTAACCTGAAATACGTGGCACTGAAATACGTGGCACTGAAATACGTTTATATACGTATATACGTATATACGTATATAAGTGCCACGATATTTCAGTGGCCACGTATATAAGTGCCACGTATATAAGTGCCACGTATATAAGTGCCACGTATATAAGTGCCACGTATATAAGTGCCACGTATTTCATGTACATGCCACGATATTTAAGTGCCACGTATTTAAGTGCCACGTATTTAAGTGCCACGTATTTAAGTGCCACGTATTTAAGTGCCACGTATTTAAGTGCCACGTATTTCACGTAAATGCCACGATATTTCAGTGCCACGTATTTCACTGAAATACCGTGGCACTTAAATACGTGGCACTGAAATATCGTGGCACTGAAATATCGTGGCACTGAAATACGTGGCACTGAAATACGTGGCACTGAAATACGTGGCACTGAAATACGTGGCACTGAAATACGTGGCACTGAAATACGTGGCACTATGACTGTCAGAAAATGTTCATTAAACGGTTAGGGATGAGTTTAGGGGTAGGGTTAGGGTTTGGATCCCTTTATCACCTTGATGGTGGTGGGTGACTTTTCAGTGTGTTCTGTTTTTTTTCTATAAAAACGCATGCGTTTTTAACGCAAACAAACGCGTTGAGATCGGACGCCATGTCGCATTTGGAGAGCCCCTGATGTGCCTAAACAGTGAAAACTCCCCAATTCTAACTGAAACCCTAACCCCAACCCTAACCCTAGTCCTAACCCTAGCGCTACTTTCACACTAGCGTTTTTTTGCATACGTCGCAATGCGTCGTTTTGGCGAAAAAACGCATCCTGCAAAGTCATCTGCAGGATGCGTTTTTTCCCCATAGACTAACATTAGCGACGTATTGACACACGTCGCAAGCGTCGTGCGACGGTTGCGTCGTGTTGTGGCGGACAGCCGGCAGCAACAAACGTTACATGTAACTTTTTTTGTGCCGACGGTCCACCATTTCCGACCGCGCATGCGCGGCTGGAACTCCGCCCCCACCTCCCCGCACCTCACAATGGGGCAGCGGATGCGTGGAAAAACAGCATCCGCTGCCCCCGTTGTGCGGCGCTTGCACAGTATGCGTCGGTATGTCGGGCCGACGCAGCGCGACGGCCCCGTACCGACGCTAGTGTGAAAGTAGCCTAACGGGAAAATGGAAATAAATATATTTTTTAAAATTTTATTATTTTTCCTAACTAAGGGGGTGATGAAGGGGGATTTGATTTACTTATATAGCGTTTTTTGGGCGGATTTTTATGGTTGGCAGCCGTCACACACTAAAAGACGCTTTTTATTGCAAACAATAGTTTTTGCATCACCACATTTTGAGAGCTATAATTTTTCCATATTTTGGTCCACAGAGTCATGTGAGATCTTGTTTTTTGCGGGACGAGTTGACGTTTTTATTGGTACCATTTTCGGGTACATGACATTTTTTGATCGCTTTTTATTCCGATTTTTGGGAGGCGGAATGAACAAAAACCAGCAATTCCTGAAATACTTTTAGGGGGGGCGTTTATACCGTTCTGCGCTTGGTAAAAAGGATAAAGCAGTTTTATTCTTCGGGTCAGTACGATTACAGCGATACCTCATTTATATAATTTTTTTATGTTTTGGCGCTTTTACACAATAAAAACTATTTTATATAAAAAAATAATTGTTTTTGCATCGCTTTATTCTGAGAGCTATAACTTTTTTATTTTTCTGCTGATGATGCTGTATGGCGGCTTTTTTTTTGCGGGACAAGATGACGTTTTCAGCGGTACCATGGTTATTTATATCCGTCTTTTTGATCGCGTGTTATTCCACTTTTTGTTTGGCGGTATGAGAATAAAGCGTTGTTTTTTGCCTCGTTTTTTTTTTTTTTTTTTTACGGTGTTCACTGAAGGGGTTAACTAGTGATATAGTTTTATAGGTGGGGTTGTTACGGACGCGGCGATACTAAATATGTGTACTTTTATTGTGTGGTGTTTTTTTTATTTAGATAAAGAAATGTATTTATGGGAATATATTTTTTTTTTTTTTTCTTTATTTAGGAATTTTTTTTTTTTTTTTTTTTTACACATTTGGAAAATTTTTTTTTTTACTTTTTTACTTTGTCCCAGGAGGGGACATCACAGATCGGTGATCAGACCGTGTGCATAGCACTCGGTCTGATCACCGATGTGACAGGCACGTAACAGAGGCTTGCCGGCGCCTGCTATGAGGATTCTCAGCAGACGCCGGCAAGCAGGGTCATCTTATGACCCGGAAGGAGTCCCGCGGCCATCTTGGATCCGGGGACTCCTTCCAGGTCACCGGAGCAGTGCGATCTCATCGCGCTGCTCCGGTGGGAGAGCGCAGGGAGCCCCCGTCCCTGCGCGATCCCCCTCTATGCCGCTGTCACTATTGACAGCGGCATCAGAGGGGTTAAATGCCCGCGATCGGCGACAGCGCCGATCGTGGGCATTGCTGCGGGGTGTCAGCTGTCATATACAGCTGACACCCGCACCCGATCACCGCGGCGCTCAGCGTGAGACCGCGGTGATCGGGGCGCCGTACTAGTACTGCGGCTGGCACTAATGCAGTGCCGGCAGCGCCGTACTAGTACGGCGCATGTCACGAAGGGGTTAATCTCTGAATGGCTTTGGTTACACCTGTTTGAATCATGGATCCACAGAGTTTGGTTGCAGGTCTGAATAACCTGGCTACAAAGGTCCAGAACTTACAAGATTTTGTTATACGTGCTCCAATGTCTGAACCTAAGATCCCTATGCCTGAATTTTTTACCGGAGACAGATCCCGTTTTTTGAATTTCAGAGAGAATTGTAAATTGTTTTTGTCTCTGAAATCTCACTCTGCTGGTGATCCTGCGCAACAGGTTAAAATTGTTATTTCTCTATTGCGGGGTGACCCACAAAGTTGGGCATTTGCATTGTCGCCAGGGGATCCTGCGTTATTAAATGTAGATGCATTTTTTCTGGCTTTGGGGTTGCTTTATGAAGAACCTAATTTAGAGATTTTGGCTGAGAAAGCCTTGATAGCTCTTTCTCAAGGGCAAGATGAAGCTGAGATATACTGCCAAAAATTTCGTAAATGGTCGGTGCTTACTAAATGGAATGAGTGCGCTCTAGCAGCTAATTTCAGAGAAGGTCTCTCTGATGCCGTGAAGGATGTCATGGTGGGGTTCCCTGTGCCTACAGGTCTGAATGATGCCATGAAATTGGCTATCCAGATTGATCGGCGTTTACGGGAGCGCAAATCTGTGCACCATATGGCGGTATCTTCTGAGCAGAAATCTGTGCACCATATGGCGGTATCTTTTGAGCAAAAACCTGTGCACCATATGGCGGTATCTTCTGAGCAAAAACCTGTGCACCATATGGCGGTATCTTCTGAGCAAAAACCTGTGCATCATTTGGCGGTGACCTCTGAAAAGGCACCAGAGCATATGCAATGCGATAGTGTATTGTCTAGAGGCGAACGACAGAATTACAGGCGCAAAAATGGGTTGTGCTTCTATTGTGGAGATCCAGCTCATGTTATATCAGCATGCTCTAAACGCATAAAGAAGGTTGATAAAAAGGTTGATAAATCTTTTTCTATGGGTACCTTGCAGTCTAAATTTCTTTTGTCCGTGACATTGATTTGTACTTTATCATCTGTTACTGTGGATGCTTATGTGGATTCTGGCGCCGCTCTGAGTCTCATGGATTGGTCCTTTGCCAAGCGTTGTGGGTTTGATTTAGAGCCTCTGGAGGTTTCTATTCCCTTAAAGGGTATTGATTCTACACCTTTGGCTAGCAATAAACCACAATATTGGACACAAGTGACTATGCATCTGTCCCCAGACCATCAGGAGATTATTCGTTTCCTTGTGTTATATAATCTACATGACGTATTAGTACTTGGATTACCATGGTTACAAATTCATAATCCAGTCTTGGACTGGAGATCAATGTCTGTGCTGAGCTGGGGATGTCAGGGGATTCATGGGGATGCACCTTTGGTTCCCATTTCTTCATCTACTCCCTCTGAGATCCCAGCATTTCTGTCAGATTTTTATGATGTCTTTCAGGAGCCTAAAACTGATTCTCTCCCTCCTCACAGAGAGTGTGACTGCGCTATTGAGTTGATTCCCGGTAGTAAATTTCCTAAGGGTCGCTTGTTTAATTTGTCTGTACCTGAACATACTGCTATGCGGGAGTATATCAGAGAATCTTTGGAAAAGGGTCATATTCGCCCCTCTTTGTCTCCACTGGGGGCAGGGTTTTTCTTTGTGGGTAAAAAGGATGGTTCATTGAGACCTTGTATCGACTATCGACTTCTGAATAAGATTACAGTTAAATACCAGTATCCGTTACCTTTACTGACTGATCTTTTTGCTCGCATAAAGGGGGCGAAGTGGTTCACTAAGATCGATCTACGTGGTGCGTATAATTTGGTGCGGATTAAGCAGGAGGATGAGTGGAAGACCGCATTTAATACGCCTGAAGGCCATTTTGAGTATTTGGTAATGCCTTTCGGTCTCGCGAATGCCCCTTCCGTTTTTCAGTCCTTTATGCACGATATTTTCCGTGAATATCTGGATAAATTTATGATTGTGTATTTGGATGATATTTTGATTTTTTCGGAGGACTGGGAATCTCATGTTCAACAGGTCAGGAGAGTTTTTCAGGTTTTACGAGCTAATTCTCTATTTGTGAAGGGCTCAAAGTGTATTTTTGGGGTTCAGAGAATTTCCTTTTTGGGATATATTTTTTCCCCTTCATCTATGGAGATGGACCCTGTTAAGGTTCAGGCTATTTGTGATTGGGTACAACCTACTTCTCTAAAGAGTCTTCAGAAATTCTTGGGATTTGCTAATTTCTATCGCCGATTCATAGCGGGTTTTTCTGCCATTGCTAAACCTTTGACTGATTTGACCAAGAAGGGTGCTGATGTTGCTAATTGGTCCTCTGCGGCAGTGGAGGCCTTTCGGGAGCTTAAGCGCCGCTTTTCTTCTGCTCCTGTGTTGCGCCAGCCTGATGTTTCGCTCCCGTTCCAGGTTGAAGTAGATGCTTCCGAGATCGGAGCAGGTGCAGTTTTGTCGCAGAAAGGTCCTGACTGCTCAGTGATGAGACCATGTGCGTTTTTCTCTCGAAAGTTTTCGCCCGCTGAGCGAAATTATGATGTTGGAAATCGGGAGCTCTTGGCCATGAAGTGGGCATTTGAGGAGTGGCGTCATTGGCTTGAGGGTGCTAGACACCAGGTGGTGGTCTTGACTGACCACAAAAATCTAATTTATCTTGAGTCAGCCAGGCGTCTGAATCCTAGACAGGCGCGCTGGTCGTTGTTTTTCTCTCGATTTAACTTTGTGGTTTCATATCTGCCTGGGTCTAAGAATGTGAGGGCGGATGCCCTCTCTAGGAGTTTTGAGCCTGACTTGCCTGGTGATTCCGAACCTACTGGCATCCTGAAGGATGGGGTGATATTGTCAGCTGTCTCCCCAGACCTGCGGCGCTCTTTGCAGGAGTTTCAGGTGGATAGGCCTGATCGCTGTCCGCCTGGTAGATTGTTTGTCCCTGATGACTGGACCAGTAGAGTTATTTCGGAGGTTCACTCTTCCGCGTTGGCAGGTCATCCTGGAATTTTTGGCACCAGGGATCTGGTGTCTAGGTCCTTCTGGTGGCCTTCCTTGTCTCGAGATGTACGTATATTTGTGCAGTCTTGTGATGTTTGTGCTCGGGCTAAGCCCTGCTGTTCCCGGGCCAGCGGGTTGTTGTTGCCCTTGCCTATTCCTAAGAGGCCTTGGACGCACATCTCTATGGACTTTATTTCTGACCTTCCTGTTTCTCGTAGGATGTCCGTCATCTGGGTGGTGTGTGACCGTTTTTCCAAGATGGTTCACTTGGTACCTTTGCCCAAATTGCCCTCCTCCTCTGAGCTGGTCCCTTTATTTTTTCAGAATGTTGTGCGTTTGCATGGTATTCCTGAGAATATAGTGTCTGACAGGGGTACTCAGTTTGTGTCTAGATTTTGGCGGGCATTCTGTGCCAGGATGGGCATCGACTTGTCTTTTTCGTCTGCATTCCATCCTCAGACTAATGGCCAGACTGAGCGTACTAATCAGACCTTGGAGACTTACTTGAGGTGTTTTGTGTCCGCTGATCAGGACGATTGGCTTGATTTTTTGCCATTGGCAGAGTTTGCCCTTAACAATCGGGCCAGTTCTGCCACTCTGGTTTCTCCATTTTTTTGTAATTCGGGGTTTCACCCTCGCTTTTCGTCCGGTCAATTGGAGTCTTCGGATTGTCCTGGAGTAGATGCTGTGGTTGATAGAATGCATCAGATTTGGGGACAGGTTGTGGACAATCTGAAGTTGTCCCAGGAGAAGACTCAACAGTTCACTAATCGTCATCGGTGTGTCGGTCCTCGTCTTTGTGTTGGGGACCTGGTTTGGTTGTCTTCTCGATTTGTTCCTATGAAGGTCTCGTCTCCTAAGTTTAAGCCTCGGTTTATCGGTCCTTATAGGATTCTGGAGGTTCTCAATCCTGTGTCCTTTCGTTTGGACCTCCCAGCATCTTTTGCTATTCATAATGTTTTTCATCGGTCATTGTTGCGGAGGTATGAGGTGCCGGTTGTTCCGTCTGCTGATCCTCCTGCTCCTGTGCTGGTTGAGGGTGAGTTGGAGTATGTGGTGGAAAAGATCTTGGACTCCCGTGTTTCCAGACGGAAACTTCAGTATCTGGTTAAGTGGAAAGGCTATGGTCAGGAGGATAATTCTTGGGTGACAGCATCTGATGTTCATGCTCCTGATTTGGTTCGTGCATTTCATAGTGCTCATCCAGATCGCCCTGGTGGTTCTGGTGAGGGTTCGGTGCCCCCTCCTTAAGGGGGGGGTACTGTTGTGAATTCTGTTTGTGGGCTCCCCCGGTGGTGTTTTATGGTAGTGCCACTTATTTGCCTTCTTCTATCCTTGATCACCTGTTGACACCCATTAGGGGAGTTTCCTATTTAAGGCTGCTTGGCTGCTGGTCTGATGCCGGCCAACAATGTATCAGTAGCATTCTGTTGCATTCTCCTGCCTCAAGATCCTGTTCAGCTAAGTTGAATTTTGTTTCTAGTTTATTCTATTTTTGTCCAGCTATTTGCAATGTGACTCTCTGTAGCTGGAAGCTCTCGTGGACTGGAATTGCCACTCCAGTGGCATGAGTTGTCACTGGAGTTTTAAAGTAATTTCAGGATGGTGTTTTTGAGTAGTGTTTTGAAGTTGACCGTGAAGTGACTCTTTCCTGTACTTCTGCTATCTAGTAAGCGGACCTCACTGTGCTAAATCTGCTGTTCATCCTACGTATGTCTTTTCCTCTTGACTCACCGTCAATATCTGTGGGGGGCTGCTATCTCCTTTTGGGGTTCATCTCTGGAGGTAAGGCAGGCCTGTATATTCCTCTGATAGGGGTAGTTAGATCTCCGGCTGGCGCGTGGTGTCTAGGGCATCGTAGGAAACACTCCCCGGCTACTTCCAGTGTCGTGTCAGGTTCAGGTCACGGTCACTTTAGTTCCCATCACCCGAGAGCTAGTCCGTTGTTATTTTGATTTCCCTGCCATTGGGAAAATCATAACAAGCCCCCCATAGTCAGATCCTGTAGTGTATTAGGCAGCAGCCCCCCCATAGTCAGATCCTGTAGTGTATTAGGCAGCAGCCCCCCCATAGTCAGATCCTGTAGTGTATTAGGCAGCAGCCCCCCCATAGTCAGATCCTAAAGTGTATTAGGCAGCAGCCCCCCCATAGTCAGATCCTGTAGTGTATTAGCCAGCAGCCCCCCATAGTCAGATCCTGTAGTGTATTAGATAGCAGCCCCCCCATAGTCAGATCCTAAAGTGTATTAGGCAGCAGCCCCCCCATAGTCAGATCATGTAGTGTATTAGGCAGCAGCCCCCCCATAGTCAGATCCTGTAGTGCATTAGGCAGCAGCCCCCCCATAGTCAAATCCTATAGTGTATTAGGCAGCAGCCCCCCATAGTCAGATCCTATAGTGTATTAGGCAGCCCCATAAAAAAACACACAATACTTACCTCTCTTCCTCCTTGTTCCAGCGGCGCTCCCTGCTCCTGCTCTTGTCCTGACAGCGGGCGCAGGGCGGTGATGTCACCGCGCCCACTGTCAGTGTCGGCGTCTGCGAGTGACGTCAGACGCTGACAGGGGGATGATGAGGGAAGGAGCACAGCGCAGCACTCCTTCCCTCATCAATGCGGTGAGCTGTGTTGTGAACACTGTTTTTGGGCTCCCTCTTGTGGTCACAAGTGGTACTGTGTGAGTGCTATCTTTGGGCTCCCTCTGGTGGCTCTTTTTGTCATTCTGCAGGTCTGTGGCTGGGATCAGCTGTCTCGTTATCTGCTAGTTGGTTTCCTATTTAGGTCACCTGGACTTTCAGTTGTTGCCTGCTGTCGATGTATTCAGTGCTATTTTGATCTCTCCTGACTACCTTCGTTATCAGTCTCTCCAAGAGAAGCTAAGTTTCTGTTTGTTCATTTTTTGATCATCAGTGTTCAATATGTTTCTTGGTTTATTATCTGTCCTTGTCCAGCTTGCTAATATGTGATTTCCTTGCTTGCTGGTAGCTCTAGAGGGCTGAGTTTCTCCCCTCACACCGTTAGTTGGTGTGGGGGTTCTTGAATTCTCAGCGTGGATATTTTGTATAGGGTTTTCTACTGACCGCACAGTTTCCTATCTGTCTTCTGCTATCTAGTACTAGCGGGCCTCATTTGCTGAATCTGTTTTCATTACTACGTTTGTATTTTCCCCTTACCTCACTGTTATTATTTGTTGGGGGCTTTCTATATCTTTGGGGTTATTTCTCTGAGGCAAGTGAGGTCTTACTTTCTATCTCTAGGGGTAGCTAGTTTCTCAGGCTGCGTCGTGACGTCTAGGAATTCAGGCACGTTCACCGGCTACCTTTAGTGTGTTTGGTTAGGATCAGGATTGCGGTCAGTCCAGTTACCACCTCCCTAGAGCTCGTTCTATGTTCAGTTACTTAGCTCGTCAGTTCTGTGATCCTCAACCACTAAGGATCATAACAGAGCTGTATCGGCTAGTTGCCGATATAGCTCACCATGCGATGACGGCGGGGGGCCCACTGCTAGCACCGCCCCCCCCGCCTGCTCAGGGGCCCCATAGCGGCAGAGCAGGGAGATTGATTCTCCCTGCTCTGCCGCAGAATGTAACTGCATCGGCGCGCTGCGCGCCGATGCAGTTACAGTAGCGTGGCTCCGTGTGGGCCCCCTCAGAGCACGGGGCCCGGGGCGATGGCCCCCTCTGCCCCCTCGTAGCTACGCTACTGTATATGGCTGACAGCCTGAGCCTGTCTTGGGCACTGCCTTCTCAATGGCAGCCCCAGGCTCCTGACCTGCTGTGTTGCCAGCGGATGTAATTGTGGTCAAGAGACTTGGAATTTACTGCCCGCCAATTTCTGCTGTGGGGCATACAGTTCTCACACGACCTCAGACTCCTGGCGTCCGGTTTCTTGCTCTTAATCATGGAGGGAGCCCACTCGCAGCTCCACTCCAATTTCTCTCCCCTCTTGTTGATCCTTCTCCCCTCACTGTCTCCTACAATCTGACTGGTAACTCCTCCTCCAGCCATAATATATAGGGAAGCTACCCTGAAACCGGGTCTAGAGCTCCCCCTTCTGGCCTGGAGTCAGAACAGTGTTGCATGTAAGTTTTATCTGTTAAGGGGATCCTTCTCACTTCCAGGCATGGCATCACCCTCCCCATGAGGAAGGCAATACAACTGTAACAGCCAGATTCCTGGGGTGTCTCACATCCATTCCATTGAAGCCCTGTTCTCCGGTAAAAAAAAACAAAAATAAAAAACAACACTATCCCTCACTTGTCTGTCATTCTGATAACTGGTTTTCAACCTGAACAGTGCCAAGATGAGACTGTCCAGGCTAAAAACCATGGGAAGAGCTGGGAGCGCAGCATCATTGACTAGCGGTGACATCATCGAGGTTACCACAGGTCACTGAGGCTGCATTCCCAGCTCACTTCAGTGTGAGCTGAGCCGAGTAACTGTGGTGATCTAATTGAGATCACCACTAATGCTGTGAGGAAAAAGTCTGATGGTGCAGCGCTGAGCTCAGTGAGTTCACCACAGTTGACCGTGAAAAATTTCTTCTTGAAGAAGTCCATGTTCGGGATCTGTGCCTGAACAGTAGATGTTCGGTATACAACCCCTGGCAAAAATTATGGAATCACCGGCCTTGGAGGATGTTCATTCAGTTGTTTAATTTTGTAGAAAAAAAGCAGATCACAGACATGTCACAACACTAAAGTAATTTCAAATGGCAACTTTCTGGCTTTATGAAACACTAAAAGAAATCAAGAACAAAAATTGTGGTAGTCAGTAATAGTTACTTTTTTTAACCAAACATAGGGGAAAAATTATGGAATCACTCAATTCTGAGGATAAAATTATGGAAGCATGAAAAACAAACAAACAAAAAAACACTCCAACACATCACTAGTAGTGTTGAGCATTCCGATACCGCAAGTATCGGGTATCGGCCGATACTTGCAGGTATCGGAATTCCGATACCGAGATCCGATACTTTTGTGGTATCGGGTATCGGTATCGAAACAACATTAATGTGTAAAAGAAAGAATTAAAATAAAAAATATTGCTATACTCACCTCTCCGACGCAGCCTGGACCTCACCGAGGGAACCGGCAGCGTTGTTTGCTTAAAATTCGCGCTTTAACTTCCTTAAGTGAAGTCCCGGCTTGTGATTGGTCGCACGCCGCCCATGTGGCCGCGACGCGACCAATCACAGCAAGCCGTGACGTAATTTCAGGTCCTTCAGGATTTTAAAATTACGTTCCGGCGTTGTGATTGGTCGCGTCGCGGTCACATGGGCGACGCGACCAATCACAAGCCGTGACGTCACGGAAGGCAGGAGACGCGCGCATTTTAAAATGTGCGCGTGTCCAGCCTCCCGTGACGTCACAGCTTGTGATTGGTCGCGTCGCCCATGTGACCGCGACGCGACCAATCACAACGCCGGAACGTAATTTTAAAATCCTGAAGGACCTGAAATTACGTCACGGCTTGCTGTGATTGGTCGCGTCGCGGCCACATGGGCGGCGCGCGACCAATCACAAGCCGGGACTTCACTTAAGGAAGTTAAAGCGCGAATTTTAAGCAAACAACGCTGCCGGTTCCCTCGGTAAGGTGCAGGCTGCGTCGGAGAGGTGAGTATAGCAATATTTTTTATTTTAATTCTTTCTTTTACACATTAATATGGTTCCCAGGGCCTGAAGGAGAGTTTCCTCTCCTTCAGACCCTGGGAACCATCAGGAATACCGTCCGATACATGAGTCCCATTGACTTGTATTGGTATCGGGTATCGGTATCGGATTAGATCCGATACTTTGCCGGTATCGGCCGATACTTTCCGATACCGATACTTTCAAGTATCGGACGGTATCACTCAACACTAATCACTAGTATTTTGTTGCACCACCTCTGGCTTTTATAACAGCTTGCAGTCTCTGAGGCATGGACTTAATGAGTGTCAAACAGTACTCTTCATCAATCTGGCTCCAACTTTCTTTGATTGCTGTTGCCAGATCAGCTTTGTAGGTTGGAGCCTTGTCATGGACCATTTTCTTGAACTTCCACCAAAGATTTTTAATTGGTTGAGATCCGAACTATTTGCAGGCCATGACATTGACCTTATGTGTCTTTTTTCAAGGAATGTTTTCACAGTTTTTGTTCTATGGCAAGATGCATTATCATCTTGAAAAATTATTTCATCATCCCCAAACATCCTTTTATCTGATGGGATAAGAAAAGTGTCCAAAATATCAACATAAACTTGTGCATTTATTGAAGATGTAATGACAGCCATCTCCCCAGTGCCTTTACCTGACATGCAGCCCCATATCATCAATGACTGGAAATTTGCATGTTCTTTTCAGGCAGTCATCTTTATAAATCTCATTGGAAAGGCATCAAACAAGAGTTCCAGCATCATCACTTTGCCCAATGCAGATTCGCGATTCATCACTGAATATGACTTTCATCCAGTCATCGACAGTCCACAATTTCTTTTTCTTAGCCCATTGTTACCTTGTTTTTTTCTGTTTAGGTGTTAATGATGGCTAATGGTTAATGATGGCTTTCGTTTAGCTTTTCTGTATGTAAATCCCATTTCCTTTATGCGGTTTCTTACAGTTTGGTCACAGACGTTGACTCTAGTTTCCACCCATTCGTTCCTCATTTGTTTTGTTGTGCATTTCCTGTTTTGGAGACATATTGCTTTAAGTTGACTCTTTGATGTCTTCCTTGGTCTACCAGTATGTTGACTTTAACAACCTTCCCATGTTGTTTGTATTTGGTCCAGATTTTAGACACGGCTGACTGTGAACAACCAACACCTTTTGCAACATTGTGTGATGGTTTACCCTCTTTTAAGAGTTTGATAATCCTCTCCTTTGTTTCAATTGACATCTCTCAGTCCACTTGGTGCAACAGTTCTCCAAGGTATGATCATTCCTTTTTAGATGCAGACTAAGAAGCAGATGTAATTTGTTGCAGGTGTTATTTTTGGGTATGAAAATTTACAGGGGAATTCCATAATTTTTTCCTCAGAATTGAGTGATTCCATAATTTTTCTCCTATGGTTGGTTTAAAAAAGTATAAAAAAGGCCACTGATTCCATAATTTTTGCCAGGGTTTGTAGATCCCGAACTTTACTGTTCAGGTTCGCTCAACACTACTTGTAACTTCTGTGTAATGACGATCAAATAACACTGATGGGTGGGGAAGATTCACATTTGTATTCACTCCCCTAAAGTTCCTATTGTTCAGATGGAACTTTTCTTTTGTCTGTGATCCTATTTAAAGTGCCTACATGCTAATGAACCATAATTCCTGAGTACATCATACAAGGCTGTGCTGCATTGATTTACCGAGCACATGTAAAACAAATATTATTAATTTGGAGATAGAAAGGTATAGAAGAGAGTGTATTTCACTCACAGAATTTGATGCCGAAAGTCCTGGGACCAGACATGCATTATATCATCCAGATCTTAAGTGAGAATGAACCCTCCTCCAGTAAAAGTGAATTGTAAAGCTGCAGCATAAGGTAAGAAGTTTATTCTTACATCTGTATTTCACTTTTAGGCTGGAGACACACTAGCGAATTAAAAATCGTTCCGATTTTGATGCAGGAGAGTTGGAAGAGTGCAATACAATTGTCATGCGAGTGTCATGTGTTTTTTGTGTGAGTACAATCCGATTTTTTACACCTAGCACCCGATTTACATCCGAATGCAGTGTGATTGCTATCAGACTGCATTGAGAAATTCTTTAAGTCATTTACACATCATTTTCAAACTAAATATTCATCAAAACATATATATATATATACTGTATATATATATATATATATATATATATATATATAGTAGCATAGCGCCTACTACGTGTCTTGGGGGACACTCGCTTGGCACGGGATTAACGCACTCAGGCACGGTTTTCTATCAAAACAGAGTCTTTTAGGTTTATTTCTCACAACATAAACCACATCCACAGGAACTTAGTAACAGTTTGAACACCATCTTGACGTATTAAACTTCACCACAGTTCGTCCATGACCCCGGTCAGCATTACACACGATTTTCAGACTGTTACCCGTTGGCAACCTTCACGGGTTCCTGGACACCTCTTGGCCTCAGAGGTGCCCCAGACACAATGTCTCTCTCTTCTTTCACTCTGACCCCGGTCAGTACAACACGGATCTCCATCCGTTACCTGTTGGTGCCACACAGGTTCTCGGATACCTCTCTTCCTCAGAGGCATCCTTCAAACATGCTCACTCTGTCTTTCCTTTTCTCTGACCCCGGTCAGTACAACACGAATCTCCATTCGTTACCTGCCATTGCTACACAGGTTCTCAGATACCTCTCTTCACCAGAGGCATCCTTCCGACATTCTCACTCTGACCCCGGTCAGTACAACACGGATCTCCCTCCGTTCCACAGTCTGGTCTGTGCGAGGTCCAGAGCCCCTGCCATGTGCTCTTCAGGGAGCCGACACTCGCAACACATGGGGCTCTCTCCAGGACCTTCCAGCACAGACCATTCAGGTCCACACTCAGAGCCCATGTGACCATCCCTCAGTCACATTATATAGTACTAACCACTCCCACAGGTGGGAGTGTGGATGTGTGGCTAGTTTGTCCCGCCCATCTCACACCACTAGCCTAGTAAGTCTCCCTTACAACTACACCATAGATATACACACTCTTCAGGGACTACAGGTCCCAGAACAACAACATTGCATCAGACTTACCACGCAGACTCCCTCTGCGACACATATCGGCCATTCACAACACTGCCAGTCACTGTTTTACCACCATTATCACAACAGATATGCCTCCATGCATATCCCAAGGAGCACACACAACGCCCCCTAGCTGCCACAGGGGTCACTACACCACATATTCCCCCCTCTGTTCAAACCCGTAGGGTTGAACACTTATCACACACCATCCTCATCATCACACCTTTGTTAGGTTTTTTCCCAGCCCCTAGCGGTCAACATGTAAGTCTTGAACTTAAGCTGCCAAGTCACCATCTGTCCGTGTCAACAGACCTTTCGTCACCACAGTTTTGTAACAAGGTCTCCCACCTATGTTACTCTCAACCTCACCACTCCAGACCCATCCACCATCTCTTGCATGGCTTGACTATTCCTTCCATTAGGCTCTCACATGGCACTCAGCAGCCTGTCTCCAAAGCTCCTCTTGCTTTAACCGGGTTTCTACTTCAGGCCCCACTCCTTTGGTGGCCTCTTCCTTACTGTACTCTATCTTCCTTAGAGTCACAGTCACCCGCATAGTCTGTTTCACACCTCACAGTATGGCGAACCCCCAAGTCACACTCTTTCTGGGCATCAGCTCCACACGTTTTATCTACCACATCACTAACAGTCATATTGTGGCACACATCAGGTGATGTCATGTCCGTAAGTTGGGACCGTCCACCATTTTCCTTGGTCACGCCTAACTTAGGACTGTCAACTATAGGGGGTGCATTCTCTGCATCAATTTTCATACACAATAATTCATTTGCCCCGGACAACAGTCCGACTGAATCACCCTTTTGGGATGCTCCGCCCTGTTTTGGGAAACCACCATCGCGCGGGACTCCACCCCCTTTTGGGCCACAACCCCTTTCTGGGCAACTACTACGTTTTGGGTTACCGCCCCCTTTTGGGACACCACCATTCGGCGGAACCCCACCCCTTTTTAGGCAACTACTACCTTTTAGGACACCGGTCTGCGCCACCCCTTTAACTTCAGGAGGCTCCGCCCTTTTTTTGGACACTGGCATTCCCCGGGTTACCGCTCCCTTTTGGGACGCCATCCCCTTTAGGGTTACCACCCCTTTTTGGGCAATTACTCCCTTTTGGGATACCACCCCTTTTGGGACTCCGCCCCTTTTTTGGCAACCATCCCTGTTTGGGTTTTCCGCCCCATTTTTGGGGATGCTACCCTTTAGGGACACCACCCCTTCCCTGGGGTACACCCAACAGTACCAGTTCACACAGTACAGAGAAAAAAAACACGTCTCTTTGGGTCGCACCGGCCCTTTAAGAGTCTGCATGGAAAGAAGAATTATTTTTTTTTTCCAACACTTCACCAGCTCCTGCTGGCAATCACAAGCCGCTGCTGCTGAACCTCTTGCTGCAACTGCAGCCGCACTCCACAACGCTCTGTACGGCTCCACCGCAGACTTCGTGGACCCGCCGATCCACAGCAAGACGCTTGTCACCTTCGTAACCCTGCCGAGTTACAGCAAGACGCTTGTCACCTTCATAACCCTGCCGAGTTACAGGCATTACTGCACAAACACTTTATCTCACTGATCCCGATCAGTATCACACGGTTGTCAGACCGTCGACTCCTATGGCTTAGCCAGCACCGCACATGTGCTTCTTAGGGAACTGTTTGCCCGCATTCTCCACCAATTGTAGCATAGCGCCTACTACGTGTCTTGGGGGACACTCGCTTGGCACGGGATTAACGCACTCAGGCACGGTTTTCTATCAAAACAGAGTCTTTTAGGTTTATTTCTCACAACATAAACCACATCCACAGGAACTTAGTAACAGTTTGAACACCATCTGGACGTATTCAACTTCACCACAGTTCGTCTCTGACCCCGGTCAGCATTACACACGATTTTCAGACCGTTACCCATTGGCAACCTTCACGGGTTCCTGGACACCTCTTGGCCTCAGAGGTGCCCCAGAAACAATGTCTCTCTCTTCTTTCACTCTGACCCCGGTCAGTATGTGAGGGTGATCTCTTAAAGTGAGATCAATATGATTGCTTGTACCTGACCAAATATAAGCTGAGTGCTAGCTTTGAGGCCCAGAATGTATCAAATTCACAAAGACGATACACACACTCCTCACTCAGTGATGGCTTATTCACAACTAGTTTATTCTTAACAAAGGAGCATACTAAAAGAACAGGAAATGGGGGAGGTCGCACAACTTCAGAATAGTTAGTCACTTTGTAATTGGTTCATTCCAAGCTTCATCTCCAAACATGGTGTATTGATGCCTTCACTCCTGCATTCCAAAGATTCCTTCCAAGACCGTTTCAAGAATCTTCAAGACAATTTCAAAGACACAGACGCCATCTTGCTCACCATATCTGAACTGACTTATATAAGGTTTAATAATTGATTTCATTAGACATTTTCTCCTTCACAAGTACAACACGGATCTCCATCCGTTACCTGTTGGTGCCACACAGGTTCTCGGATACCTCTCTTCCTCAGAGGCATCCTTCAAACATGCTCACTCTGTCTTTCCTTTTCTCTGACCCCGGTCAGTACAACACAAATCTCCATTCGTTACCTGCCATTGCTGCACAGGTTCTCAGACACCTCTCTTCACCAGAGGCATCCTTCCGACATTCTCACTCTGACCCCGGTCAGTACAACACGGATCTCCCTCCGTTCCACAGCCTGGTCTGTGCGAGGTCCAGAGCCCCTGCCATGTGCTCTTCAGGGAGCCGACACTCGCAACACATGGGGCTCTCTCCAGGACCTTCCAGCACAGACCATTCAGGTCCACACTCAGAGCCCATGTGACCATCCCTCAGTCACATTATATAGTACTAACCACTCCCACAGGTGGGAGTGTGGATGTGTGGCTAGTTTGTCCCGCCCATCTCACACCACTAGCCTAGTAAGTCTCCCTTACAACTACACCATAGATATACACACTCTTCAGGGACTACAGGTCCCAGAACAACAACATTGCATCAGACTTACCACGCAGACTCCCTCTGCGACACATATCGGCCATTCACAACACTGCCAGTCACTGTTTTACCACCATTATCACAACAGATATGCCTCCATGCATATCCCAAGGAGCACACACAACGCCCCCTAGCTGCCACAGGGGTCACTACACCACATATTCCCCCCTCTTTTCAAACCCGTAGGGTTGAACACTTATCACACACCATCCTCATCATCACACCTTTGTTAGGTTTTTTCCCAGCCCCTAGCGGTCAACATGTAAGTCTTGAACTTAAGCTGCCAAGTCACCATCTGTCCGTGTCAACAGACCTTTTGTCACCACAGTTTTGTAACAAGGTCTCCCACCTATGTTACTCTCAACCTCACCACTCCAGACCCATCCACCATCTCTTGCATGGCTTGACTATTCCTTCCATTAGGCTCTCACATGGCACTCAGCAGCCTGTCTCCAAAGCTCCTCTTGCTTTAACCGGGTTTCTACTTCAGGCCCCACTCCTTTGGTGGCCTCTTCCTTACTGTACTCTATTTTCCTTAGAGTCACAGTCACTCACATAGTCTGTTTCACACCTCACAGTATGGCGAACCCCCAAGTCACACTCTTTCTGGGCATCAGCTCCACACGTTTTATCTACCACATCACTAACAGTCATATTGTGGCACACATCAGGTGATGTCATGTCCGTAAGTTGGGACCGTCCACCATTTTCCTTGGTCACGCCTAACTTAGGACTGTCAACTATAGGGGGTGCATTCTCTGCATCAATTTTCATACACAATAATTCATTTGCCCCGGACAACAGTCCGACTGAATCACCCTTTTGGGATGCTCCGCCCTGTTTTGGGAAGCCACCATCACGCGGGACTCCACCCCCTTTTGGGCCACAACCCCTTTCTGGGCAACTACTACGTTTTGGGTTACCGCCCCCTTTTGGGACACCACCATTCGGCGGAACCCCACCCCTTTTTAGGCAACTACTACCTTTTAGGACACCGGTCTGCGCCACCCCTTTAACTTCAGGAGGCTCCGCCCTTTTTTTGGACACTGGCATTCCCCGGGTTACCGCTCCCTTTTGGGACGCCATCCCCTTTAGGGTTACCACCCCTTTTTGGGCAATTGCTCCCTTTTGGGATACCACCCCCTTTTGGGACTCCGCCCCTTTTTTGGCAACCATCCCTGTTTGGGTTTTCCGCCCCATTTTTGGGGATGCTACCCTTTAGGGACACCACCCCTTCCCTGGGGTACACCCAACAGTACCAGTTCACACAGTACAGAGAAAAAAAACACGTCTCTTTGGGTCGCACCGGCCCTTTAAGAGTCTGCATGGAAAGAAGAATTATTTTTTTTTTCCAACACTTCACCAGCTCCTGCTGGCAATCACAAGCCGCTGCTGCTGAACCTCTTGCTGCAACTGCAGCCGCACTCCACAACGCTCTGTACGGCTCCACCGCAGACTTCGTGGACCCGCCGATCCACAGCAAGACGCTTGTCACCTTCGTAACCCTGCCGAGTTACAGCAAGACGCTTGTCACCTTCATAACCCTGCCGAGTTACAGGCATTACTGCACAAACACTTTATCTCACTGATCCCGATCAGTATCACACGGTTGTCAGACCGTCGACTCCTATGGCTTAGCCAGCACCGCACATGTGCTTCTTAGGGAACTGTTTGCCCGCATTCTCCACCAATTGTAGCATAGCGCCTACTACGTGTCTTGGGGGACACTCGCTTGGCACGGGATTAACGCACTCAGGCACGGTTTTCTATCAAAACAGAGTCTTTTAGGTTTATTTCTCACAACATAAACCACATCCACAGGAACTTAGTAACAGTTTGAACACCATCTGGACGTATTCAACTTCACCACAGTTCGTCTCTGACCCCGGTCAGCATTACACACGATTTTCAGACCGTTACCCATTGGCAACCTTCACGGGTTCCTGGACACCTCTTGGCCTCAGAGGTGCCCCAGAAACAATGTCTCTCTCTTCTTTCACTCTGACCCCGGTCAGTATGTGAGGGTGATCTCTTAAAGTGAGATCAATATGATTGCTTGTACCTGACCAAATATAAGCTGAGTGCTAGCTTTGAGGCCCAGAATGTATCAAATTCACAAAGACGATACACACACTCCTCACTCAGTGATGGCTTATTCACAACTAGTTTATTCTTAACAAAGGAGCATACTAAAAGAACAGGAAATGGGGGAGGTCGCACAACTTCAGAATAGTTAGTCACTTTGTAATTGGTTCATTCCAAGCTTCATCTCCAAATATGGTGTATTGATGCCTTCACTCCTGCATTCCAAAGATTCCTTCCAAGACCGTTTCAAGAATCTTCAAGACAATTTCAAAGACACAGACGCCATCTTGCTCACCATATCTGAACTGACTTATATAAGGTTTAATAATTGATTTCATTAGACATTTTCTCCTTCACAAGTACAACACGGATCTCCATCCGTTACCTGTTGGTGCCACACAGGTTCTCGGATACCTCTCTTCCTCAGAGGCATCCTTCAAACATGCTCACTCTGTCTTTCCTTTTCTCTGACCCCGGTCAGTACAACACAAATCTCCATTCGTTACCTGCCATTGCTGCACAGGTTCTCAGATACCTCTCTTCACCAGAGGCATCCTTCCGACATTCTCACTCTGACCCCGGTCAGTACAACACGGATCTCTCTCCGTTCCACAGCCTGGTCTGTGCGAGGTCCAGAGCCCCTGCCATGTGCTCTTCAGGGAGCCGACACTCGCAACACATGGGGCTCTCTCCAGGACCTTCCAGCACAGACCATTCAGGTCCACACTCAGAGCCCATGTGACCATCCCTCAGTCACATTATATAGTACTAACCACTCCCACAGGTGGGAGTGTAGATGTGTGGCTAGTTTGTCCCGCCCATCTCACACCACTAGCCTAGTAAGTCTCCCTTACAACTACACCATAGATATACACACTCTTCAGGGACTACAGGTCCCAGAACAACAACATTGCATCAGACTTACCACGCAGACTCCCTCTGCGACACATATCGGCCATTCACAACACTGCCAGTCACTGTTTTACCACCATTTTCACAACAGATATGCCTCCATGCATATCCCAAGGAGCACACACAGCACCCCCTAGCTGCCACAGGGGTCACTACACCACTATATATACTGTATATATATAATAGATAAACACCAAAAGAATGAACCTTCACTTATGAGCCAAAAAAATAAGAATATAATCTTTATTTACATACAATACACATACATGTTAAAATCAAATAATGGCGGGTGAAGCATCTAAGACACAGGACAGAGAGGTGGGTAACCAAGAGCAAAACATACCATATATGAAAATAGTAAAGGTAAAATTATCCAGCTAAATGCCAGTGTGCAATTACTCATATATAATAATACACAACACATATGTAAATAGTAGCATCAATAGTATTACTACTAGGGGCAAAGTAAGCCAGTAAAGTGCCAGTGTGCGACAACTTATCTAAAACACATGTTATAAGGGCATAAGCAGCATGTATATTTACCAAAGGAGGTGCTCCTGGGGACCCACCACACCCGACGCGCGTTTCGCACCGAAATGCTTCGTCTGGGGTGGTTAGGTGTCCGCCAGCAATCTCATTTAAATCTAAATGGTCCAATAGAATTGGTTTTGCCATTAAGGCATAACATAAAACCGCTGCGTGCGCATGCGCGGTATAGCATCAAGATATCTGAATAATAGGACGGCGCAATCAAGCGCCCGGATGTCAGCCAATGGGATGCGTGGGTGGAGAGCAGCAAACCGGATGTAGACGAGACATCCGGCTTGACGCTAGCGAGGCCAGCAACCAAGCCGAGTCCCTAGCAACCGGCGCCTGAGAGCGACGTATGCAGAGGGGCGTGGTATATCCTCGTATTGCGAGTGGTTTGAACGCAGTATCCGGATCCACCCTATCCTAAACAGCAACCAAATCAGGTGACTGCCAGGCCGTATTAGAGGGGGCGTCTGCAAAGAGACGTAACAGTCAGGAACGTCATGCATTACCCCCGATGTCCGGCTTCTGTAACTATGGAAACAAAATAAGCGAGATAATATCCGCCATATGCCGTACATGAGAAGAAAACCATGTAAACAACATAGCACAATTGATCATGTAGAGTGCTCTAACCCGCAACGAACCGTACAGGCTACATATACAGATTGCTGTCTCTTATAGACAGAAAGTGAAAAAGCCGAAAAAAGTGAAAGAGTGCATGGTGAAAAAGTGCGCAGTGGTACTAATGCCTGTTAAAAAGGAATACATATTAGTCAAGGACAGGTATACAAAATACATATAAATATGATTACTAAGTAAAATATAATAATTGGCAGTGAATATCATATAAATACATAAACAGTGTACATATATTTATTTAAAAAAATTGTTAAGTGACATGGGATAAATAACCAATAAAAATCAGAACAATTAGAATACATGAGTAAATGCACATAGAGCACAGGCAGCGTAGATATGTGGTAAAATCAATCCATATGTCAACGGGACATCCATAATCCAAATTCTTATGGGAATAGGCAACCATCCTATAGGACCAGAAAGATATATTAAAAAATTAGGACAATTATACTACAAAAGACACCAATAAAACCAAACACAACAAGAAATAAAAACAAGGAGACTGCACTAAAAATAAATAGATATTATAAAATGAATAAATACCGCACCGAATATGTAATTAAACAAAATCAATATATCAATGTCCACCCAATGGGGGCCCTGGGGTCAGGACATGGTGAGTATTATTTAGGTAAGAAGGGGGAGAAGCTATTATATTCATTGAGACCCAGAGGTGCAAGGGTGCTCAGTTTATAAATCCACCGTACCTCCTTTTGAGCTAGCATCTTTTTCCAATTGCCCCCCCTAAGTCCGATAAAAACCCTATCAATGCCTCTAACTTGTAATCCGGTTGGGTCACACCCATGCAGAGCCTTAAAATGACGTGCTATGGGTTTCAATTTAAGGGTGTCTGTCTCAGTGGCGGCATCTTCGATATCCAACACGTGTTCCCGTACTCTCCTACGGAGTTCACGTGTGGTCATGCCTATATAAATCAAGCCACATGGGCATGTGGCATGGTAGATAACCGCTTTGGTGGTACAGGTGATGGTATGTGTGATGCAATACATCCTATCACCCTTAGAGTTTGCAAAATCCCGAGCAGCTACAATGTTGCAGCAAGCGACACATTTACCACAGTTGGAACAACCCCATGCAGGGCCCTTAGCTCCAAAAATATATTTCGGGCCAGGTACTCCATGATAACTATGTACCAATTGATCCCTCAAATTCGGAGAGCGTCTATACGTGATTGATGGGTGAGGCCCAATACAGCCAGCAACCGTCCTATCCATCAGAAGTACTGGCCAATGTTTGGTAATCGCCCTTCTAATCTCCTCACTCCTAGAATTAAAATCCAGGATGCACCGTACCTGATCTTGAGTGTTCACACTCCTTTGTTTTTGTAAGAGAGTGCTTCTTTGGCTGTAATAAGCCCTCTGATATGACCGGCAGATGGTCTTTTTGCCATACCCCCGATCTCTGAAACGTGTCCATAAATCTTGAGCCGGTTGTTCAAAAGATTCATCCTGAGAGCAGATCCTCCTGGCACACAGGAATTGTCCTGTAGGGATGTTTCTGATCAGGTGTCGTGGATGCTGTGAGGAGGAATGCAAGAGAGAATTAACAGAGGTGACCTTCCGGAATAGATCTGTGTGGATAGTCCCATTATCCCCAACTTTTATGGAGACATCCAGAAAGTCAATCTGTTAGGTATCATATTTGTATGTTAGTTTTATATTTTTAGTATTGAAATTCAGTACACTGATATACTCATCCAGATCCTTTTTGGTCCCCTGCCACACCATCAGAATGTCATCGATGTATCTCCACCATGACACTACACCTTGACTCAAGGGATGGGGATTAGTTTGAAATATGTCACGCTCCCATAGTCCTAAAAACAAGTTAGCATATGGGGGCGCACAAGATGCCCCCATTGCAGTGCCCTGCATCTGGAGAAAAAACAAATCCCGGAATATGAAAAAATTGTGTGTTAGTACAAAGTCTAAGGCCCTGATCAAAAAAGAAGCCAAGTCCTGGTCCAAACCACTGCTAGATAGAAAGAAGGAAACTGCTTCGATACCATCCTGGTGTCGAATCGAGGTGTATAATGATTCGACATCACAGGTGATCAAAGCCATATTCTCCTCAAGTTGTAACCCATCCAGTTTGAGCAGGACATCCGTAGTGTCCTTAAGGAACGAAGGTAGTGTTTCCACTATAGATTTCAAATGGAAATCTATAAATTTGGATAGAGAATCACATAAACTATCAACCCCGGACACTATCGGCCTACCTGGGGGTGAGACGGGATCTTTGTGGATCTTGGGTAAGAGGTAGATACATGCCACCGTTGGATCATCATTCCAGAGGCCATCCCTTTGTTTGGGTGATAAAACACCAGCCGTGACTGCTTCATCCAGAAGGACAGATAGTTCATGCCTAAATTTAGATAAGGGATTAAACGTAAGTCTTTTATAGCACAATGGATCCTTCAATTGTCTCATCATTTCTTTCTCGTAAGCCACCTTCGACCAAATCACCACATTCCCGCCTTTATCTGATGGTTTTATGATTACCTCTTTGAGATCTCTCAACTCTTTGAGAGCTCGTCTTTCTTTAAAGCTGAGGTTATCCCTCTTAATGGTCTCAGGAATCGATTCAATTTCCTTCATCACCAGCTGAATAAAGAGGTCCATCGATGGTATAGTTCCAATCTGTGGGAATTTCTTCGATTTTGGAAGGAGGTATTTAGGATATTGTTTAGTACTATCCGCCTCCAAAGCTAGATCTTCTAAGATCTGAAGTACTTCTTCTTCTGTCTCTATAGGAGAAAACCCAACATGTGGTGGTTGGTTATATAATCTCTTAAAGTATAGCTTACGTATAAAAAGTTGCAAATCCTTAAGTATTGAGAAATGATCTGGTGCTGAAGACGGGGCAAACGTAAGCCCCTTACTCAGAACACTTATCTGAGCATCAGTCAGTATCACATCAGATAGATTAATCACCTTCATCTGATTCCTTTGTGATTCACCCTCTCCCTCATCTGAATTGGCCTGGAGTCTCCTTCTTGTGTTATATCTGCGAGAACGATCATCCTTCCTTCTCTGGCTAAACCTCGTATGGCTTTGTTCCCCCATATTGGAAGATGAGGCTGATGTATCAGTGCTAGAGTTATTAGCTCCTTCCGATATAGGTCCACTTTTCTCCTGAACAGTCATATGGCTCCATTTGTAAACTTTATTGTCATTCTTATCTTGAAGATCCCTCAGGAATTTTTTGTTCTTATTGGTCGCTATGACCTTTTCCCATTCCTCACATGATGTATCTACATCCTTTTTAAACAGATCCAGCTCCTCCTGTGTACATTCCTTCTGGAGTTTCTTATGGATCTCATCAATTTCCAGACTCAACTCATTGATAGCCTTAGTATTAATGTCTATCAAGATAGACATGAAAGTCACAGAACATATGTGACATGCTTCTTCCCACCGTGTTCTAAAGGTCACATCATTCACAGGAAAGGAAGGAAATATTTGCACTCTCAGACCCCTCGGGATGATATTCCTGAGTATGTAATTATCCAAAGACATCTTATTCCACCATATCCGAGTGCGGCGGTTTAATAAATTTTTAAAAATTCTCCTTAGTGCAGTCTTTTGTACCGGTTCCTGTGCCTGAGAGCTTCCCTCACCAAAGACTTTAGACGCTTGCATAGTTCTAGAGGCATCTCTGCTTCTAAAATCCATATTCAATCGGGATCTATTGTTGTCCTAAATCAAGACACAAACAAAGCCAACTCCTATAATTATCCCCAATAACTTGCCATGAAGGGAGGCATACAAAAACACCAAAAGAATGAACCTTCACTTATGAGCCAAAAAAATAATAAGAATATAATCTTTATTTACATACAATACACATACATGTTAAAATCAAATAATGGCGGGTGAAGCATCTAAGACACAGGACAGAGAGGTGGGTAACCAAGAGCAAAACATACCATATATGAAAATAGTAAAGGTAAAATTATCCAGCTAAATGCCAGTGTGCAATTGCTCATATATAATAATACACAACACATATGTAAATAGTAGCATCAATAGTATTACTACTAGGGGCAAAGTAAGCCAGTAAAGTGCCAGTGTGCGACAACTTATCTAAAACACATGTTATAAGGGCATAAGCAGCATGTATATTTACCAAAGGAGGTGCTCCTGGGGACCCACCACACCCGACGCGCGTTTCGCACCGAAATGCTTCGTCTGGGGTGGTTAGGTGTCCGCCAGCAATCTCATTTAAATCTAAATGGTCCAATAGAATTGGTTTTGCCATTAAGGCATAACATAAAACCGCTGCGTGCGCATGCGCGGTATAGCATCAAGATATCTGAATAATAGGACGGCGCAATCAAGCGCCCGGATGTCAGCCAATGGGATGCGTGGGTGGAGAGCAGCAAACCGGATGTAGACGAGACATCCGGCTTGACGCTAGCGAGGCCAGCAACCAAGCCGAGTCCCTAGCAACCGGCGCCTGAGAGCGACGTATGCAGAGGGGCGTGGTATATCCTCGTATTGCGAGTGGTTTGAACGCAGTATCCGGATCCATCCTATCCTAAACAGCAACCAAATCAGGTGACTGCCAGGCCGTATTAGAGGGGGCGTCTGCAAAGAGACGTAACAGTCAGGAATGTCATGCATTACCCCCGATGTCCGGCTTCTGTAACTATGGAAACAAAATAAGCGAGATAATATCCGCCATATGCCGTACATGAGAAGAAAACCATGTAAACAACATAGCACAATTGATCATGTAGAGTGCTCTAACCCGCAACGAACCGTACAGGCTACATATACAGATTGCTGTCTCTTATAGACAGAAAGTGAAAAAGCCGAAAAAAGTGAAAGAGTGCATGGTGAAAAAGTGCGCAGTGGTACTAATGCCTGTTAAAAAGGAATACATATTAGTCAAGGACAGGTATACAAAATACATATAAATATGATTACTAAGTAAAATATAATAATTGGCAGTGAATATCATATAAATACATAAACAGTGTACATATATTTATTTAAAAAAATTGTTAAGTGACATGGGATAAATAACCAATAAAAATCAGAACAATAAGAATACATGAGTAAATGCACATAGAGCACAGGCAGCGTAGATATGTGGTAAAATCAATCCATATGTCAACGGGACATCCATAATCCAAATTCTTATGGGAATAGGCAACCATCCTATAGGACCATATATATATAATAGATAGACAGATAGATTAAATGCCTGCAAAAGATCTGCTGCGTACGGTATAGAATAGAAAAGGTTAGAATAGAATAGATACATACACATAGAATAGGTGTGTATATATATATATATATATATATATATATATATATATACCGTATATACTCGAGTATAAGCCGAGATTTTCAGCCCAAAAAAATGGGCTGAAAATGCCCCTCTCGGCTTATACTCGAGTCATGGAAGGCGGGAGGGGTCGGCGGGTGTGGGGGAGCGATGACGGTCACATACTCACCTGCTCCTGGCGTTCCTGACGCATTCTCTGCGTGTCCCATGGTCTCCGGTGCCGGCACCTTCTTCCTGTGTTCAGCGGTCACGTGGTACCGCTCATTAAAGTAATGAATATGGACTCCACTCCCATATGGGTGGAGCCGCATATTCATTCCTGTAATGAGCGGTACCAGTGACCGCTGACAGAGGAAGAAGCTGCGGGCGCCGGAGACCATCTGTCCGGGAGAAGCTGCCAGGGACCGCCCCAGGAGCAGGTGAGTATTTCATATTCACCTGTCCCTCGTTCCAGCGTCATCGTCAGTCACTGAACAGTCAGTGCGGAGAGACGGGACGCTGAGGAGCAGCGACGAGAGATGAGTATGTCATTTTTTATTTTCATTGCAGCAGCAGCATTATATGTGGCACATTGTTATATGGAGCATCTATGGGGCCACAATGAACTGTATGGAGCATTATATGGGGCATATTTGTCTATGGAGCATCTATGAGGCCATAATGAACTGTATGGAGCATTATATGGGGCATATTTGTATATGGAGCGTCTATAAGGCTATAATGAACTGTATGGCGCATTATATGGGGCCTATTTGTATATGGAGCATCTATGGGGCCATAATGAACTGTATGGAGCATTATATGGGGCATATTTGTATATGGAGCATCTATGGGGCCATAATGAACTGCATGGAGCATTATATGGGGCATATTTGCATATGGAGCATCTATGGGGCCATAATGAACTGCATGGAGCATTATATGGGGCATATTTGTATATTGATTATCTTATGGGGCCTGTCAGGACTCCGAACATTTTTTATTACCTTTTGTGCATTACTTCCCTTTTCCAAGATGGCGTCTTTGGTCTCATGTGCACTGTCTTCCTGCTATAAAACTCCACCCCAGCCTTCAGTCTGTGCTAGAGTATTCTGCCTTGCATCCAGCTCCTGACTCTGGTGACTCCCTGGCTATATACCTGCTCCTGTGAACCTGTGTGGTGATCCTGCTACTCTGCTCTGAGTTCCTGCTGCATACACCAGTTTCCAGTAATCCTCCTTCATCTGCTGCTCATGTTTACTTCCATCTGCATTTGCTGGACATGTAAGCTGTTGCTGCTCTGCAAAAACCTGAGACTTTTACCCAGGCCTCCCTGGTTGAGCTAAGATATTATTTGAACTGCCTTATAAGCATATCTACCTGTGTTTGGACTAAAACAAGGACTTATTTGTGTCAAGTATCCTCAAGAATAATTGTGCTTCATAGACTTTGTGCGTGATTGCATTTTCCTCTGAAGATTCCTATAGACTGCTAAGCTGCGTTTAATATTTACACCAAGTGTTGTGGACTTGAGTTTCTCTCTGCACCTGTTTGAATCACCGTGTGATAATATAGACTTTTCCACTTATAAAACTGTGTCCTGTAGTTGTCTTGTTCCACGCAAAGAGTCTCCTGAGTTATCCCCTATAATTATTACAGGGCCATAATGAACTGCATGGAGCCTTATATGTGGCACATTTGTATATGAGCATTATATGGGGCGCATTTTAAGATGGAGCATCTTATGGGGCCCATCATGAACTGTATGGAGCATTATATGGGTCTCCTGATTCAAAATGGATATTCAAAAACACGTAACCTACCGATGTCTCAATTAATTTTACTTTTATTGGTATCTATTTTTATTTTTGAAATTTACCAGTAGCTGCTGCATTTCCCACCCTAGGCTTATACTCGAGTCATTAAGTTTTCCCATTTTTTTGTGGCAAAATTTGGGGAGTTGGCTTATACTAGGGTCGGCTTATACTCGAGTATATACGGTATATATATATATATATATATTTCCTATATAATAATCGCCAGTTGGGACTTCCGGCCGCTGTCCCCGAATCCCATAAGGCACCGTGGCAGTGTCACTTGATCGCGTTGTTCCAAGGGTCTCCTCCCTGCAGGCCCCCGGATCCAAGATGGCCTGCTCGATCTTTCTCCCGGCCTACAGACAAGGCCCCCATTGAAAATCAATGAGGCCGCAAAAACAGTGGTTAGGGTTGGGACAGTGTGGTTAGGGTTGGGATTAGGGTTAGGGTGTGTTCAGGTTAGGGGTGTCTTTAAGGTTATTGTTAGGGTTGGGATTAGGGTTAGGGGTGTGTTCAGGTTAGGGTTGGAGTTAGAATTGGGGGGTTTCCACTGTTTAAGTACATCAGGGGCTCTGCAAACGCAACGTGACGCCCACAGACCATTCCATCTAAGTCTGCATTCCAAACGGCGCTCCTTCCCTTCCGAGCTCTGCCGAAAGCCCAAACGGTGGTTCCCCCACATATGGGTCATCAGCGTACTCTGGACAAATTGAACAACAACTTTTGGATACAATTTCTCCTGTTACCCTTGGGAAAATACAAAACTGGGGGCTAACAAATCATTTTTGTGGAAAAAAAATATTTTTTATTTTCACGGCTCTGCGTTATAAACTGTAGTGAAACACTTGGAGGTTCAAAGTTCTAACAACACATCTAGATAAGTTCCTTAGGGGGTCTAGTTTCCAATATGGGGTCAATTATTGAGGTTTTCTACTATTTAGGCACATCGGGCTCTGCAAATGCAAAGTGACGCCAGCAGACCACTCCATCTAAGTCTGCATTCCAAAACTGCGCTCCTTCCCTTCTGAGCTCTGCCATGCGTCCAAACAGTGGTTTACCTCCACATATGGGGTATCAACGAACTCAGGACAAATTGCACAACAATGTTTGGTGTCCAATTTCTTCTGTTACCCTTGGGAAAAAAAATTGGGGGCAAAAAATGATGTTTGTGAAAAAAATATGAATTTTATTTTTAAGGCTCTACATTATAAACTTCTGTGAAGCACTTGGGTGGTCAAAGTGCTTACCACACATCTAGATAGGTTCCTTAGGGGGTCTGCT
Source organism: Ranitomeya variabilis (assembly GCF_051348905.1). Classification (NCBI taxonomy): domain Eukaryota; kingdom Metazoa; phylum Chordata; class Amphibia; order Anura; family Dendrobatidae; genus Ranitomeya; species Ranitomeya variabilis. The sequence goes on from NC_135234.1 coordinate 659,602,698, forward strand.
TTCCAAAATGGTGTCACCTGTGGGGTGTTTCCACTTCTTAGGCACATTAGGGGCTCTGCAAACGCGACATGGCGTCCTATCTCAATTCCAGCCAATTTTGCATTGAAAAGTCAAACGGCGCTCCTTCCCTTATGAGCTCTGCCATGCGCCCAAACAGTGGTTTTCCCCCACATATGGGGTAACTGCGTACTCAAGACAAATTGTGCAACAACGTTTGGGGTACAATTTCTCCTGTTACCCTTGGTAAAATAAACCAAAATTGGATCTGAATTAAATTTTTTGAGAAAAAAAGTTAAAAATTCATTTTTTAAACATTCCAAAAATTACTGTGAAGCACCTGAAGGGTAAATAAAGTTTTTGAATGTGGTTTTGAGCACCTTGCGGTGTGCAGTTTTTAGAATGGTGTCACTTTTGGGTATTTTCTATCATATAGACCCCTCAAAGTGACTTCAAATGTGATGTGGTCCCTAAAAAAACAAATTGTGTTGTAAAAATGAGAAATCGCTTGTCAACTTTTAACCCTTATAAAAATGTTGTTTCCAAAATTGTGCTGATGTAAAGTAGACATGTGGGAAATGTTACTTATTAAGTATTTTGTATGACATATCTCTATGATTTAAGGGTGTCAAAATTTCAAAGTTGGAAAATTTTACCACTAACATGAAGTACAATATGTCACGAGAAAACTGTGTCAGAATCACCGGGATGCATGCAAGCATTCCAGATTTATAACCTCATAAAGGGACGGTGGTCAGAATTGTAAAAATTGCCCTGTCATTAACATGCAAACCACCCTTGGGGGCTAAGGCGTTAAGTGTTTCCTTTCTTTTTTTTAAGCAGTGTGTGTATATATACAGTACAGAGCAAAAGTTTGGACACACCTTCTCATTTAAAGATTTTTCTGTATTTTCATGACTATGAAAATTGTACATTCACGCTGAAGGCATCAAAACTATGAATTAACACATGTGGAATTATATACTTAACAAAAAAGTGTGAAACAACTGAAATTATGTCTTATATTCTAGGTTCTTCAAAGTAGCCAACTTTTGCTTTGATGACTGCTTTGCACACTCTTGGCATTCTCTTGATGAGCTTTAAGAGGTAGTCACCGGGAATGGTTTTCACTTCACAGGTGTGCCCTGTCAGGTTTAATAAGTGGGATTTCTTGCCTTATAAATGGGGTTGGGACCATCAATTGTGTTGTGCAGAAGTCTGGTGGATACACAGCTGATAGTCCTACTGAATAGACTGTTAGAATTTGTATTATGGCAAGAAAAAAGCAGCTAAGTAAAGAAAAACGAGTGGCCATCATTACTTTAAGAAATGAAGGTCAGTCAGTCCAAAAAATTGGGAAAACTTTGAAAGTGTCCCCAAGTGCAGTGGCAAAAACCATCAAGCGCTACAAAGAAACTGGCTCACATGAGGACCGCCCCAGGAAAGGAAGACCAAGAGTCACCTCTGCTTCTGAGAATAAGTGTATCCGAGTCACCAGCCTCAGAAATCGCTGGTTAGAAGCAGCTCAGATTAGAGACCAGGTCAATGCCACACAGAGTTCTAGCAGCAGACACATCTCTATAACAACTGTTAAGAGGAGACTTTGTGCAGCAGGCCTTCATGGTAAAATAGCTGCTAGGAAACCACTGCTAAGGACAGGCAACAAGCAGAAGAGACTTGTTTGGGCTAAAGAACACAAGTAATGGACATTAGACCAGTGGAAATCTGTGCTTTGGTTTGATAAGTCCAAATTTGAGATCTTTGGTTCCAACCACCGTGTCTTTGTGCGAGCAGAAAAGGTGATTGGATGGACTCTACATGCCTTGTTCCCACCGTGAAGCATGGAGGAGGAGGTGTGATGGTGTGGGGGTGCTTTGCTGGTGACACTGTTTTGGATTTATTAAAAATTGAAGGCATACTGAACCAGCATGGCTACCACAGCGTCTTGCAGCGGCATGCTATTCCATCCGGTTTGTGTTTAGTTGGACCATCATTTCTTTTTCAACAGGACAATGACCCCAAACACACCTCCAGGCTATGTAAGGGCTATTTGACCAAGAAGGAGAGTGATGGGGTGCTACGCCAAATGACCTGGCCTCCACAGTCACCAGACCTGAACCCAATCGAGATGGTTTGGGGTGAGCTGTGTTATGGACCTGGTGGTTAGGAGCACCCGGAATGACCTGATGAGTAAACTAGTAATCGGAACAAGCTCTGGGAAAGTGGGAACTCTGCTGACCGCAAACCCTACTCCTATCACACACACTAGAAATAGCCGTGGAGCGTACCTAACTCTCCCTAGACGCCTCTTCACAGCCTAAGAGCTAACTACCCCTAAAGATAGAAATAGAAGCCTAACCTTGCCTCAGAGAAATTCCCCAAAGGTAAAGGCAGCCCCCCACATATATTGACTGTGAGTTAAGAGGAAAGTCACAAACACAGGAATGAAACAGGTTTTAGCAAAGGAGGCCAGACTTACTAAATAGTCAGAGGATAGAAAAGGAAACTATGCGGTCAGCACAAAAAACTACAAAAACCACGCAGAGTATGCAAAAAGACCCCCACACCGACTCATGGTGTGGAGGTGCAACACTGCACCTCAGAGCTTGCAGCTAGCAAGGAAATATCATGATAGCAAGCTGGACTAGAATTTAGCAGTACTAAGAAATATATTCAGGCAGCAGTAACAACAAATGAACTAGCAGGGACTTAGCTTCTGCTGGAGTAGACAGGTCCTCAGAGAAGTCCAAGAGAGATCTGAACCAATACTGATACATTGACAGCTGGCATGAAGTAACGATCTGAGTAGAGTTAAATAGGGAAGCCAGCCTAACAATAAACGAGGGCAGCTGAGAAAGCAAACCTCAGAGACCAGCAGTTCCGCTCAAAGCCACCAGAGGGAGTCCAAGAGCAGAACTAATCAAAGTACCATTCATGACCACAGGAGGGAGTCCGAGAAATGGAATTCACAACAGTACCCCCCCTTGAGGAGGGGTCACCGAACCCTCAACAGGGCCCCCAGGCCGATCAGGACGAGCCAAATGAAAGGCACGAACCAAATCGGCAGCATGGACATTGGAGGCAACAACCCACGAATTATCCTCCTGACCATAGCCCTTCCACTTAACCAGGTACTGGAGCTTCCATCTCGAAATACGAGAATCCAAAATTTTTTCCACCACATACCCCAACTCCCCCTCAACCAACACCGGAGCAGGAGGATCAACGGAGGGAACCATAGGCGCCACATACCTCCGCAACAACGACCTATGGAACACATTATGGATGGCAAAGGAAGCTGGAAGGACCAAACGGAATGACACAGGGTTGAGAATTTCAGAAATCTTATAAGGACCAATGAAACGAGGCTTAAACTTAGGAGAAGAAACCTTCATAGGAACATAACGAGAAGATAACCAAACCAAATCCCCAACACGAAGTCGAGGACCAACACAACGACGGCGGTTAGCGAATCGTTGAGCCTTCTCCTGGGACAACGTCAAATTGTCCACCACGTGAGTCCAAATTTGCTGCAATCTGTCCACCACAGAATCCACACCAGGACAGTCAGAAGGCTCAACCTCCCCTGAAGAAAAACGAGGATGAAAACTGGAATTGCAAAAAAAAGGCGAAACCAAAGTAGCCGAACTAGCCCGATTATTAAGGGCAAACTCAGCCAATGGCAAAAAGGTCACCCAATCATCCTGATCAGCAGAAACAAAGCATCTCAGATAGGTTTCCAAAGTCTGGTTGGTTCGTTCAGTTTGGCCATTTGTCTGAGGATGGAAAGCCAAAGAAAAAGACAAATCAATGCCCATCTTAGCACAAAAGGACCGCCAAATCCTAGAGACAAACTGGGACCCTCTGTCCGACACAATGTTCTCCGGAATGCCATGCAAACGAATCATATGCTGAAAGAATAATGGCACCAAATCAGAGGAGGAAGGTAATTTAGGCAAGGGTACCAAATGGACCATCTTAGAAAAGCGATCACAAACCACCCAGATGACAGACATCCTTTGAGAGACAGGAAGATCTGAAATAAAATCCATGGAAACATGCGTCCATGGCCTTTTCGGGACCGGCAAGGGCAAAAGCAACCCACTGGCACGAGAACAGCAGGGCTTGGCCCGAGCACAAGTCCCACAAGACTGCACAAAAGAACGCACATCCCGTGACAAGGAAGGCCACCAAAAGGACCTAGCCACCAAATCCCTGGTACCAAAAATGCCAGGAAGACCAGCCAACACCGAGCAATGAACCTCAGAAATAACTCTGCTAGTCCATCTATCAGGGACAAACAGTTTCTCCGCTGGACAACGGTCAGGTCTATCAGCCTGAAACTCCTGCAGCACCCGCCGCAAATCAGGGGAGATGGCAGACAGAATTACCCCCTCTTTGAGAATACCAGCCGGCTCAGGGACTCCCGGAGAATCAGGCACAAAACTCCTAGAAAGGGCATCGGCCTTCACATTCTTAGAACCCGGAAGGTATGAGACCACAAAATCGAAACGGGAGAAAAACAGTGACCATCGAGCCTGTCTAGGATTCAACCGCTTGGCAGACTCGATATAAGTCAAATTCTTGTGATCCGTCAAGACCACCACGCGGTGCTTGGCTCCCTCAAGCCAATGTCGCCACTCCTCGAATGCCCACTTCATAGCCAGCAGCTCCCGATTGCCAACATCATAATTACGCTCAGCAGGCGAAAACTTTCTAGAAAAGAAGGCACATGGCTTCATCACAGAGCCATCAGAACTTCTTTGAGACAAAACAGCCCCTGCTCCAATCTCAGAAGCATCAACCTCAACCTGAAAAGGGAGCGAAACATCTGGCTGACGCAACACAGGGGCCGAAGAAAAAGGACGTTTCAGCTCCTGAAAAGCCTCCACGGCCGCAGAGGACCAATTCACAACATCAGCACCTTTCTTTGTCAAATCAGTCAAAGGTTTAACCACACTAGAAAAATTAGCGATGAAGCGACGGTAAAAATTAGCAAAGCCCAGGAATTTCTGAAGACTCTTCACAGATGTAGGTTGAGTCCAATCATAAATGGCCTGAACTTTAACAGGATCCATCTCGATAGTAGAAGGGGAAAAAATGAAGCCCAAAAAGGAAACCTTCTGAACTCCAAAGAGACACTTAGACCCCTTCACAAACAAGGAATTAGCACGAAGGACCTGAAATACCATTCTGACCTGCTTCACATGAGACTCCCAATCATCTGAAAAGACCAAAATATCATCCAAATATACAATCATGAATCTATCCAGATACTTTCGGAAGATGTCATGCATAAAGGACTGAAACACAGATGGAGCGTTAGAAAGCCCGAATGCATCACCAGGTACTCAAAATGGCCCTCGGGCGTATTAAATGCTGTTTTCCATTCATCGTCCTGTTTAATACGCACAAGGTTATACGCCCCTCGAAGATCTATCTTGGTGAACCAACTAGCCCCCTTAATCCGAGCAAACAAATCAGACAGCAGAGGCAAAGGGTACTGAAATTTGACCGTGATTTTATTGAGAAGGCGGTAGTCTATACAGGGTCTCAGAGAACCATCCTTCTTGGCCACAAAAAAGAACCCTGCTCCCAACAGTGATGAAGACGGGCGAATATGCCCTTTCTCCAAGGACTCCTGTCATGGTTCCCAATGGCAAGGGAACGTAAGAAACATATAAGTAACGAACGAGCTCTCGGGTGATGGAAACTCAAGTTGACCGTGAGCTAAATCTACCACACAACTAACAGTAGCCAGGGAGCATACCTACGGCTTCCTAGATGCCACGCGCCAGCCGGAGGACTAACTACGCCTGGTAGAGGAAGAAACAGACCTGGCTTACCTCTAGGGAAATACCCCAAAAGATGATAGCAGCCCCCCACATGTAATAACGGTGAATTAAGAGGAAAAGACATATACAGTATGAAAGTAGATTTAGCAAAGAGAGGTCCACTTACTAGATAGCAGAAGGATACAAAAGAGGACTTCACGGTCAACTGAAAACCCTTTCAAAAAACCATCCTGAAATTACTTTAAGACTCCTGTGTCAACTCATGACACAGGAGTGGCAATTTCAGCCCGCAAGAGCTTCCAGCTACAGAGAATTACAAAAACTGCAAACTGGACAAAAGGTACAAAACAAAAGGACAAAGTCCACTTAGCTGATCAGCAGACTAGTAGCAGGAACATGCAACCGAAGGCTCTGGTTACAATGATGACCGGCAAGGAAATGACTGGAGAGCAAGGCTAAATAGGAAACTCCCAAACACTGATGGAAGCAGGTGAACAGAAGCAGCAAAGTGCAAACAAGTCACCAGTACCACCAGCAACCACCAGGGGAGCCCAAAAAGCGGATACACAACAGTACCCTCCCCTTAAGGAGGGGGCACTGTCATGAATCCCAATGGCTAGGGGTAGCACAGGACAAGCAAAGTACAAATATATTACGGACGAGCTCTAGGGTGATGGAACCTGGGCTGACCGCTGCCCTACGCCTGACAAACACAACTAGAGATAGCCAGGGAGCGTGCCTACGTTGGTTCTAGACGCCACGCACCAGCCTAAGAGCTAACTAGCACTGCAGAGAAAATAAAGACCTCACTTGCCTCCAGCGGAATGAACCCCAAAAGATATAGTTGCCCCCCACATGTATTGACGGTGAAATGAGAGGAAGGCACACACATAGAGATGATATATATAGTTTTAGCAAATTGAGGCCCGCGTAAACTAGAAAGCAGAACGATACAAAAGGGGACTGAGCGGTCAGCAAAAAACCCTAATCAAAAAAACCATCCTGAGATTACAAGAACCCATGTGCCAACTCATGGCACATGGGGAGAACCTCAGTCCACTAGAGCTACCAGCTAGCATAGAGACATAATAAGCAAGCTGGACAAAAAACCAAACAACTGAAAATCAGCACTTAGCTTATCCTGAAAGATCTGGGAGAAGGTAGGCAGGAACCAAACAGAGCACATCTGAATACATTGATAGCCGGCAAGGGAAATGACAGAAAGGCCAGGTAAAATAGGAAACACCCAGCCACTGATGGACAGGTGGAAACCAAAGGCCGCAACCCACCAAAGTCACCCAGTACCAGCAGTAACCACCAGAGGGAGCCCACAAACAGAATCCACAACAGTACCCCCCCCTTGAGGAGGGGTCACCGAACCCTCACGAGAACCCCCAGGGCGATCAGGGTGAGCTCTATGGAAGGCGCGGACCAAATCAGTCGCATGAACATCGGAGGCGACCACCCAGGAATTATCCTCCTGACCATAACCCTTCCACTTAACCAAATACTGGAGTTTGCGTCTGGAAACACGAGAATCCAAGATCTTCTCAACAACATACTCCAATTCTCCCTCCACCAGCACCGGAGCAGGAGGCTCAACCGAAGGAACAACGGGCACCTCATACCTCCGCAACAACGACCGATGGAACACATTATGAATAGCAAACGATGCTGGGAGATCCAAACGAAAAGATACAGGGTTAAGAATCTCCGAGATCCTATAAGGACCGATGAACCGAGGCTTGAACTTAGGAGAAGAGACCTTCATAGGGACAAAACGAGAAGACAACCACACCAAATCCCCAACAAGAAGTCGGGGACCCACGCGGCGACGGCGATTAGCAAACTGCTGAGTCTTCTCCTGAGATAACTTCAAATTGTCCACCACCTGATTCCAAATCTGATGTAGCCTGTCCACCACCACGTCCACTCCAGGACAATCCGAAGGCTCCACCTGACCAGAGGAAAAACGAGGATGAAACCCCGAATTACAAAAAAAAGGAGAGACCAACGTGGCCGAACTAGCCCGATTATTAAGAGCAAATTCGGCCAGTGGCAAAAAAGCAACCCAGTCATCTTGATCAGCAGAAACAAAACACCTCAAATAAGTTTCCAAGGTCTGATTAGTTCGCTCCGTCTGGCCATTCGTCTGAGGATGGAATGCAGACGAGAAAGACAAATCAATGCCCATCTTGGCACAAAACGTCCGCCAAAATCTAGACACAAACTGGGATCCCCTGTCAGAAACGATATTCTCCGGAATCCCATGCAAACGAACCACGTTCTGAAAAAATAAAGGGACCAACTCAGAGGAGGAAGGCAACTTAGGCAAGGGCACCAAATGAACCATCTTAGAAAAGTGGTCACACACAACCCAGATAACGGACATTTTCTGTGAAACCGGGAGATCAGAAATAAAATCCATGGAAATGTGCGTCCAAGGCCTCTTCGGGATGGGCAAGGATAACAACAACCCACTGGCCTGAGAACAGCAAGGCTTAGCTCGAGCACACACTTCACAAGACTGCACAAAGGTACGCACATCCCTAGACAAGGAAGGCCACCAAAAAGACCTGGCCACCAAGTCTCTAGTACCAAATATTCCAGGATGACCAGCCAACACAGAAGAATGGACCTCGGAGATGACTCTACTGGTCCAATCATCCGGAACAAACAGTCTTTCTGGTGGACAACGATCCGGTTTACCCACCTGAAACTCCTGCAATGCACGTCGCAAGTCTGGGGATACGGCGGACAATATTACCCCATCCCTAAGGATACCAGTAGGCCCAGAGTCTCCAGGAGAGTCAGGCACAAAACTCCTGGAAAGAGCATCTGCCTTCACATTCTTTGAACCTGGCAGGTATGAAACCATGAAATTGAAACGAGAAAAAAACAACGACCAATGAGCCTGTCTAGGATTTAAACGCCTGGCAGACTCAAGGTAAATGAGATTCTTGTGATCAGTCAAGACCACCACACGATGTTTAGCACCCTCAAGCCAATGACGCCACTCCTCAAATGCCCACTTCATGGCCAAAAGCTCCCGATTACCCACATCATAATTGCGCTCGGCAGGCGAGAATTTTCTAGAGAAGAATGCACATGGCTTCATCACCGAGCCATTAGAACTTCTCTGTGACAAAACCGCCCCCGCTCCAATCTCGGAAGCATCAACCTCAACCTGAAAAGGAAGTGAAACATCTGGTTGACACAACACAGGAGCAGAAGAAAACCGGCGCTTAAGTTCCTGAAAGGCCTCCACGGCCGCAGGAGACCAATCAGCAACATCAGCACCCTTTTTAGTCAAATCAGTCAAAGGTTTAACAATACTGGAAAAATTAGCAATGAACCGACGATAAAAATTAGCAAACCCCAAGAACTTCTGAAGGCTCTTAACAGATGTAGGTTGTGTCCAGTCACAAATCGCCTGAACCTTGACGGGATCCATCTCAATAGTAGAAGGAGAAAAAATGTACCCCAAAAAAGAAATCTTCTGGACTCCGAAGAGACACTTTGAGCCCTTCACAAACAGAGAATTGGCCCGCAGAACCTGAAACACCTTCCTGACCTGTAGAACATGAGACTCCCAGTCATCAGAAAACACCAAAATATCATCCAAATACACAATCATAAACTTATCCAGATATTCACGGAAAATATTGTGCATAAAGGACTGAAAGACTGACGGAGCATTGGAGAGTCCAAAAGGCATTACCAAATACTCAAAATGGCCCTCAGGCGTATTAAATGCGGTTTTCCACTCATCACCCTGTTTTATCCGCACCAGATTATACGCACCGCGAAGATCTATCTTAGTGAACCACCTAGCCCCCTTAATGCGAGCAAACAAATCAGTCAATAATGGCAATGGATACTGATACTTGACTGTAATCTTATTCAGAAGGCGATAATCTATACAAGGCCTCAGGGAACCATCTTTTTTTGCCACAAAAAAAAAACCTGCTCCCAGAGGGGACGAAGATGGACGAATATGTCCCTTTTCCAAGGACTCCTTAATATAATTCCGCATAGCAGTATGCTCTGGCAGTGACAGATTAAATAAACGACCCTTAGGGAACTTACTGCCAGGAATCAATTCTATAGCACAGTCACAATCTCTATGCGGAGGGAGCGAATTGAGCTTAGGCTCCTCAAAAACATCCCTATAATCAGACAAAAACGCAGGGATCTCAGAAGGAGTAGATGAAGCGATTGAAATCGGAGGTGCATCATCATGAACCCCCTGACATCCCCAGCTTAACACAGACATTGTTTTCCAGTCCAGGACAGGATTATGAGTTTGTAACCATGGCAGACCAAGCACTAGTACATCATGTAAATTATAAAGTACAAGGAAGCGAATCACCTCCTGATGAACGGGAGTCATGCGCATGGTCACTTGTGTCCAATACTGCGGTTTATTCATAGCCAATGGTGTAGAGTCAATTCCCTTCAGAGGAATAGGAACTTCCAGAGGTTCCAGACTAAAACCGCAGCGTTTAGCAAATGACCAATCCATAAGACTCAGGGCAGCGCCCGAATCCACATAGGCATCGACAAAAATGGAAAACAGTGAAAAAATCAGAGTCACAGACAAAATGAACTTAGGCTGCAGAGTACCAATGGCAAAAGATTTATCAACCCTTTTTGTGCGTTTAGAGCATGCTGATATAACATGAGCTGAATCACCACAATAGAAACACAATCCATTTTTCCGCCTATAATTTTGCCGTTCACTTCTGGACTGAATTCTATCACATTGCATAGTCTCAGGTGCCTGTTCAGAAGACACCGCCAACTGGTGCACGGGTTTGCGCTCCCGTAAACGCCGATCAATCTGAATGGCCATAGCCATAGACTCATTCAGACCTGTAGGCGTAGGGAACCCCACCATAATATCCTTAATGGCCTCAGAAAGACCATTTCTGAAGTTTGCAGCCAGGGCGCACTCATTCCACTGAGTAAGCACCGACCATTTCCGAAACTTCTGACAGTATATCTCCGCTTCATCATGCCCCTGAGAGAGGGCTAATAAAGCCTTTTCAGCCTGAATCTCCAGGTTAGGTTCCTCATAGAGCAATCCCAATGCCAGAAAAAACGCATCCACACTGAGCAATGCAGGATCCCCTGGTGCCAATGCAAATGCCCAATTCTGAGGGTCGCCCTGCAGAAAAGATATTACAATCTTGACCTGTTGAGCAGGGTCTCCAGAGGAGCGAGATTTTAAAGAAAGAAACAATTTACAATTGGTCCTGAAATTCAGGAAGGTAGATCTATCTCCAGAAAAGAACTCTGGAATAGGAATTCTAGGTTCAGACATGGGAGTGTGAACAACAAAATCCTGTATGTTTTGAACTTTTGCCGCGAGATTACTCAGGCTGGAAGCCAAACTCTGGACATCCATGTTAAACAGCTAAGATCAGAGCCATTCAAGGGTTAAGAGGAGGTAAGAAGCAGCTAGACAGCAATTAAGGGCTAGGCAGCAAAACTCTGAAGGGAAAAAAAAAAAAAAAAAAAATTTCCCTTAAACACTTCTCTTTCTCCTGCTTCAGCCCAAACAATTAACACTTTGTGGGCCGGCTATACTGTCATGAATCCCAATGGCTAGGGATAGCACAGGACAAGCAAAGTACAAATATATTACGGACGAGCTCTAGGGTGATGGAACCTGGGCTGACCGCTGCCCTACGCCTGACAAACGCAACTAGAGATAGCCAGGGAGCGTGCCTACGTTGGTTCTAGACGCCACGCACCAGCCTAAGAGCTAACTAGCACTGCAGAGAAAATAAAGACCTCACTTGCCTCCAGCGGAATGAACCCCAAAAGATATAGTTGCCCCCCACATGTATTGACGGTGAAATGAGAGGAAGGCACACACATAGAGATGATATATATAGTTTTAGCAAATTGAGGCCCGCTGTAAACTAGAAAGCAGAACGATACAAAAGGGGACTGAGCGGTCAGCAAAAAACCCTAATCAAAAAAACCATCCTGAGATTACAAGAACCCATGTGCCAACTCATGGCACATGGGGAGAACCTCAGTCCACTAGAGCTACCAGCTAGCATAGAGACATAATAAGCAAGCTGGACAAAAAACCAAACAACTGAAAATCAGCACTTAGCTTATCCTGAAAGATCTGGGAGAAGGTAGGCAGGAACCAAACAGAGCACATCTGAATACATTGATAGCCGGCAAGGGAAATGACAGAAAGGCCAGGTAAAATAGGAAACACCCAGCCACTGATGGACAGGTGGAAACCAAAGGCCGCAACCCACCAAAGTCACCCAGTACCAGCAGTAACCACCAGAGGGAGCCCACAAACAGAATCCACAACAGGGCACCGAACCCTCACAAGAACCGCCAGGGCGATCTGGATGAGCCCTATGAAAGGCACGAACCAAATCCGAGGCATGAACATCAGAGGCAGTTACCCAAGAATTATCTTCCTGACCATAGCCTTTCCATTTAACCAGATATTGAAGTCTCCGTCTGGAAATACGGGAGTCCAAGATCTTTTCTACGACGTACTCCAATTCACCCTCCACCAGCACAGGAGCAGGAGGTTCAGTAGAAGGAACCACCGGTACCTCATATCTCCGCAACAACGACCGATGGAACACATTATGGATAGCAAAAGATGCCGGGAGGTCCAAACGAAAGGAAACAGGGTTAAGAATCTCCAAAATCCTATAAGGACCGATGAACCGAGGCTTAAATTTGGGAGAAGAAACCCTCATAGGGACAAAACGGGAAGACAACCACACCAAGTCCCCAACGCGAAGGTGGGGACCAACACGACGACGACGGTTAGCAAACTGCTGAGTCCTCTCCTGGGACAATTCCAAATTATCCACCACTTGTCCCCAAATCCGATGCAACCGATCCACCACCGCATCCACTCCAGGACAATCCGAAGATTCAACCTGACCAGATGAAAAACGCGGATGAAACCCTGAATTGCAAAAGAAAGGAGAAACCAAAGTGGCAGAACTAGCCCGATTATTAAGAGCAAACTCCGCCAACGGCAGAAAGGCAACCCAATCATCCTGATCCGCAGACACAAAACACCTCAAATAAGTCTCCAAAGTTTGATTAGTTCGCTCCGTCTGGCCATTGGTCTGAGGATGGAATGCAGACGAAAAGGACAAATCAATGCCCAACCTGGCACAGACTGCCCGCCAAAATTTAGACACGAACTGGGTACCCCTGTCAGAAACGATGTTTTCCGGAATACCATGCAAGCGAACCACATTTTGAAAAAACAGAAGGACCAACTCAGATGAGGAAGGCAACTTAGGCAATGGCACCAAATGAACCATTTTAGAAAAACGGTCACACACCACCCAGATGACAGACATCTTCTGAGAAACAGGGAGATCCGAGATAAAGTCCATAGAGATGTGCGTCCAAGGCCTCTTAGGAATAGGCAAGGGCAACAACAACCCACTAGCCCTAGAACAACAAGGCTTGGCCCGAGCACACACATCGCAAGACTGCACAAAAACACGCACATCTCGAGACAGGGAAGGCCACCAGAAGGATCTAGCCACCAAATCTCTGGTGCCAAAAATTCCCGGATGACCTGCCAGAGTAGAAGAATGAACTTCCGAGATGACTCTAGTGGTCCAATCGTCAGGAACAAACAGTCTACCAGACGGACAACGATCAGGTCTATCCGCCTGAAATTCTTGCAAAGCACGTCGCAGATCTGGAGAGACAGCAGACAAAACCACCCCATCCTTAAGGACACCAGCAGGTTCAGAATTCCCAGGAGAGTCAGGCTCAAAACTCCTAGAAAGAGCATCTGCCTTCACATTCCTAGAACCCGGTAAGTACGAGACCACAAAATTAAACTGGGAAAAGAACAACGACCAACGTGCCTGTCTAGGATTCAGGCGCCTGGCAGACTCCAAATAAATTAAATTCTTGTGATCAGTCAAAACTACCACCTGATGTCTGGCACCCTCAAGCCAATGACGCCACTCCTCAAATGCCCACTTCATGGCCAAAAGCTCCCGATTACCAACATCATAGTTTCGCTCGGCGGCCGAAAATTTTCGCGAAAAGAACGCACAAGGTCTCATCACTGAGCAGTCGGAACTTCTCTGCGACAAAACCGCCCCCGCTCCAATCTCGGAAGCATCGACCTCAACCTGAAAGGGAAGAGAAACATCAGGCTGGCGCAACACAGGGGCAGACAAAAAGCGGCGCTTAAGCTCCCGAAAGGCCTCCACAGCAGCAGGGGACCAATTGGCAACATCAGCACCCTTTTTAGTCAAATCCGTCAGAGGTTTAGCAACGCCAGAAAAACCAGCTATAAATCGACGATAAAAATTAGCAAAGCCCAAGAATTTCTGAAGACTTTTCAGAGAAGTAGGCTGCGTCCAGTCGTAAATAGCCCGAACCTTGACAGGGTCCATCTCAATAGAAGAAGGGGAAAAAATGTAGCCCAAAAAGGAAATTTTTTGAACCCCAAAAACACACTTTGAACCCTTTACACACAAAGAATTCTCCCGCAAAACCTGAAAAACCCTCCTGACCTGCTGAACATGAGACTCCCAGTCATCAGAAAAAATCAAAATATCATCCAAGTACACAATCATAAATTTATCCAAATATTCACGGAAAATATCATGCATTAAGGACTGAAAGACAGAAGGTGCATTAGAAAGGCCGAAAGGCATTACCAAATACTCAAAATGGCCCTCAGGCGTATTAAATGCGGTTTTCCACTCATCCCCCTGCTTAATTCGCACCAAATTATACGCCCCACGAAGATCAATCTTAGAGAACCACTTAGCCCCCCTTATGCGAGCAAACAAATCAGTCAGCAAAGGCAACGGATACTATATTTGACTGTAATTTTATTCAGGAGTCGATAATCAATACAAGGCCTCAGAGAGCCATCCTTTTTAGAGACAAAGAAAAAACTGGCTCCTAAAGGTGATGAAGAAGGACGAATATGTCCCTTTTCCAGGGACTCCTTAATATACTCGCGCATAGCAGCATGTTCAGGTACAGATAGGTTAAACAAACGACCCTTTGGAAATTTACTGCCAGGAATCAGATCTATGGCGCAATCACAATCCCTGTGAGGAGGGAGTGAACCAATTTTAGGCTCTTCAAAAATATCACGATAATCAGACAAAAATGCCGGAATCTCAGATGGAATAGATGACGAAATGGACACCAAAGGAGTGTCCCCATGAGCCCCCCGACATCCCCAGCTTACCACAGACATAGCTTTCCAGTCAAGGACTGGGTTATGAGACTGTAACCATGGTAATCCAAGCACCAAAACATCATGTAAATTGTACAACACAAGGAAGCGAATCACCTCCTGATGGTCTGGAGTCATACGCATAGTCACTTGCGTCCAGAACTGTGGTTTATTACAAGCCAAAGGTGTAGAATCAATACCCTTCAGAGGTATAGGGACTTCCAGAGGCTCTAAATCAAACCCACAGCGCCTGGCAAAGGACCAGTCCATAAGACTCAGAGCGGCGCCAGAGTCCACATAGGCATCCACGGTAATAACTGATAATGAACAAATCAAGGTTACAGACAAAATAAATTTGGACTGTAAAGTGCCAATTGAAATAGACTTGTCAACCTTCCTAGTACGTTTAGAGCATGCCGATATAACATGAGCAGAATCACCACAATAGAAGCATAACCCATTTTTACGCCTATAATTCTGCCGCTCGCTTCTGGACATAATTCTGTCACATTGCATTTTCTCTGGCGTCTCTTCAGAAGATACCGCCAAATGGTGCACGGGTTTGCGCTCCCGCAAACGCCGATCAATCTGAATTGCCATTGTCATGGACTCATTCAGACCTGTAGGCGCAGGGAACCCGACCATAACATCTTTAATGGCATCAGAAAGGCCCTCTCTGAAATTTGCCGCTAAGGCGCACTCATTCCACTGAGTAAGCACAGACCATTTACGAAATTTTTGGCAGTATATCTCAGCTTCATCTTGCCCTTGAGATAGGGCTATCAAAGCTTTTTCAGCTTGAATCTCCAAATTAGGTTCCTCATAAAGCAACCCTAAAGCCAGGAAAAACGCATCCACATTGAGCAACGCAGGATCCCCTGGTGCCAATGAAAATGCCCAATTTTGAGGGTCACCTCGCAGCAAAGAAATTACAATCTTAACCTGCTGGACAGGATCTCCTGAGGAGTGAGGTCTGAGAGAAAGGAATAATTTACAATTATATTTGAAATTCAGAAACCGAGATCTATCTCCGGAAAACACCTCTGGTGTAGGGATTTTAGGTTCAGAAATAGGAGTATGCATAACAAAATCTTGTAAATTTTGAACCTTCGTAGCAAGATTATTTAAACCTGCAGCCAAACTCTGAGGATCCATCTTTAAACAGGTGAGCTCAGAGCCATTCAAGGATTATAAGGAGAGAAAGGCAAAGGCAGTAATTAGAGCTGAAATACAACTGATCCAACTATGGAGCAAGCATAGGGGAAACAAAAAAAAAAAAAAAAAAATTACAGACTTCTTCTTTCTCTCCTTTCTTCTGCCAATAAGTTTAACACTGGCCGGTCATACTGTCATGGTTCCCAATGGCAAGGGAACGTAAGAAACATATAAGTAACGAACGAGCTCTCGGGTGATGGAAACTCAAGTTGACCGTGAGCTAAATCTACCACACAACTAACAGTAGCCAGGGAGCATACCTACGGCTTCCTAGATGCCACGCGCCAGCCGGAGGACTAACTACGCCTGGTAGAGGAAGAAACAGACCTGGCTTACCTCTAGGGAAATACCCCAAAAGATGATAGCAGCCCCCCACATGTAATAACGGTGAATTAAGAGGAAAAGACATATACAGTATGAAAGTAGATTTAGCAAAGAGAGGTCCACTTACTAGATAGCAGAAGGATACAAAAGAGGACTTCACGGTCAACTGAAAACCCTTTCAAAAAACCATCCTGAAATTACTTTAAGACTCCTGTGTCAACTCATGACACAGGAGTGGCAATTTCAGCCCGCAAGAGCTTCCAGCTACAGAGAATTACAAAAACTGCAAACTGGACAAAAGGTACAAAACAAAAGGACAAAGTCCACTTAGCTGATCAGCAGACTAGTAGCAGGAACATGCAACCGAAGGCTCTGGTTACAATGATGACCGGCAAGGAAATGACTGGAGAGCAAGGCTAAATAGGAAACTCCCAAACACTGATGGAAGCAGGTGAACAGAAGCAGCAAAGTGCAAACAAGTCACCAGTACCACCAGCAACCACCAGGGGAGCCCAAAAAGCGGATACACAACAGACTCCTTTATATAACTCCGCATAGCGGCGTGTTCTGGCACGGATAAATTGAAAAGTCGGCCCTTAGGAAACTTACTACCAGGGATCAAATTTATAGCACAATCACAATCCCTATGAGGGGGTAGGATACTGGATTTGGGCTCATCAAATACATCCCGGTAATCCGACAGAAACTCAGGGACATCAGAAGGAGTGGATGAAGAAATTGACATCATCGGAACATCGCCATGTAACAAAGAAATAATAATTTTTACTTGCTGATTGGGGTCACCAGAGGAGCGGGGTTTCAAAGCAAGAAACAGTCTACAATTATTTTTGAAATTCAGAAACTTAGATCTATCCCCAGAAAACAAATCAGGAATTGGAATTCTAGGCTCTAACATCGGATTCTGAACTACATAATCTTGAATGCTTTGGACCCTTGCAGTGAGTTGATCCACACAAGAAGACAGACCCTGAATATCCATATCTACACCTGAGTCCTGAACCACCCAGAGATTAAGGGGAAAAGAGAGACAAAACACACTGCAAAGAAAAAAAAATGGGTTCAGAACTTCTCTTATCCCTCTTTTGAGATGCATTAACACTTTGATGGCCAGCTGTACTGTTATGGACCTGGTGGTTAGGAGCACCCGGAATGACCTGATGAGTAAACTAGTAATCGGAACAAGCTCTGGGAAAGTGGGAACTCTGCTGACCGCAAACCCTACTCCTATCACACACACTAGAAATAGCCGTGGAGCGTACCTAACTCTCCCTAGACGCCTCTTCACAGCCTAAGAGCTAACTACCCCTAAAGATAGAAATAGAAGCCTAACCTTGCCTCAGAGAAATTCCCCAAAGGTAAAGGCAGCCCCCCACATATATTGACTGTGAGTTAAGAGGAAAGTCACAAACACAGGAATGAAACAGGTTTTAGCAAAGGAGGCCAGACTTACTAAATAGTCAGAGGATAGAAAAGGAAACTATGCGGTCAGCACAAAAAACTACAAAAACCACGCAGAGTATGCAAAAAGACCCCCACACCGACTCACGGTGTGGAGGTGCAACACTGCACCCCAAAGCTTCCAGCTAGCAAGGAAATATCATGATAGCAAGCTGGACTAGAATTTAGCAGTACTAAGAAATATATTCAGGCAGCAGTAACAACAAATGAACTAGCAGGGACTTAGCTTCTGCTGGAGTAGACAGGTCCTCAGAGAAGTCCAAGAGAGATCTGAACCAATACTGATACATTGACAGCTGGCATGAAGTAACGATCTGAGTAGAGTTAAATAGGGAAGCCAGCCTAACAATAAACGAGGGCAGCTGAGAAAGCAAACCTCAGAGACCAGCAGTTCCGCTCAAAGCCACCAGAGGGAGTCCAAGAGCAGAACTAAGTACCATTCATGACCACAGGAGGGAGTCCGAGAAATGGAATTCACAACAGAGCTGGACCGCAGAGTGAAGGCAAAAGGGCCAACAAGTGGTAAGCATCTCTGCAAACTCCTTCAAGATTGTTGGAAGACCATTCCCGGTGACTATCTCTTGAAGCTCGTCAAGATAATGCCAAGAATGTGCAAAGCAGTCATCAAAGCAAAAGGTGGCTACTTTGAAGAACCTAGAATATGACATAATTTCAGTTGTTTCACACTTTTTTGTTAAGTATATAATTCCACGTGTTAATTCATAGTTTTTATGCCTTCAGCGTGAATGTACAATTTTCATAGTCATGAAAGTACAGAAAAATCTTTAAATGAGAAGGTGTGTCCAAACTTTTGGTCTGTACTGTATATACATATATATATATATATATATATATATATATATATATATATGTGTGTGTGTCACTGACATATATATATTCAGATCTGGAAAAAATTAAGAGACCACCACATCAAATCACTGTCATGGGTGGCCCAATCTCCAGACCTGAACTCCATTGAAAACCTCTGGAACGTAATCAAGAGGATGATGGATAGTCACAAGCAGGGCCGGACTGGCCATCTGGCAATTCTGGCAAATGCCAGAAGGGCCTGTCTGGTCATGGGCTGCCTTGTCTGCTACATTGTTAACAGAATTGGTGTTCTTAAGACACCCATACTGTTGTGAGTTGTGATGGAGCACAAAGTCGGTGACTACGTCAGTCACCCCAGTGTGCCACGGGTATCATTAGAAATATTTGTCTTGTAGTAAATCTTGATTTCCTCTATCCAGGGTAATATTAGTGATATATCCACATCTGGTGCTTGGGGACAGAGACAACATGGGTCTGTGGGATTTCAAATGCCAGGGCTGAATTTCAGTCCCAGTCCGTACCTGGTCACAAGCCATCAAACAAAGAAGAACTGCTTACATTTTTGCGCCAGGAGCATTCTGGAAGACTGGTGGAAAGCATGCCAAGACGCATGAAAATGTGACTATAAATCCTGGTTAATCCACAAAATATTGATTTCTGAACTCTTCCCGAGTTAAAACATCAGTATTGTTGTTTCTAAATGATTATGAACTTGTTTTCTTTGCATTATTTAAGGCCTGAAAGCACTGTTTTTTTGTAATTTTTACCATTTTTCTTTGTCAGAAAAAAATACAAAATGTATTGCTTGGAAATTTGGAGACATGTTGCCAGAAGTTTATAGAATAAAAGAACAATTTACATTTTACTCAAGAATATACCTATAAAGAGAAAAATCAGTCAAATTGAACATTTTGCAGTTGTGTCTTAATTTTTTTCCAGAGCTGCATATACACCTATTCTATGTGTATATATCTATTCTATTCTGTACTGTACGCAATATATATATGTTTATATATGTGTATGCGTGTGTGTGTTTTGATGAATATTTCATTTTAAAATATTGTATAAATGACTTACAGAATTTCTTTTTGTTTAGCTCATGTTAAAATCGCATTGCAGTCTGATAGCAATCGCACTGCATTCGGATGTAAATCGGATGCTAGGTGTGAAAAATCGGATTGTACTCACACAAAACATGCATGACACTCACATGACAATTGTATTGCACTCGTCCATCCCTCCTGCATCAAAATCGGACCGATTTTAAAATCGCTAGTGTGTCTCCAGCCTAAGGCTGCATTCAGCGCCTCTTTCAAGAGAGAGCCCTTATCAATTTACAGGGGACAATAATACCCTCAGAGTACTACCTTACCGTGAAGGATTCCTCTGTTATAGACACACTTCCATGATTCTGTTAAAGACCAATTTTTTTTTCAGCACATGTGAAGTAACACACCTAAAGGGATCCCTCATCAATCAGAGACCGTAGTCCCTTATTGGTCACTCAAAAATCATTCAGTCCCACATTCAAGAAGCCTCATAGTTTACAACATCACTCCAGACTTTACAATCACGCAGACAACGAGGACAACATGTAACAATATTCTGACTCCTGAAATATACAGGTAGAATTATGAAGGCTCCTGACCAAAATCGTTGGGCAAGGTTGGCTACTTGTCACTCCATTCAATGTTCATTCAACCATCATTTCATCATCAGTTATACATGTAAAGACACATTGAAAGATTTAACAGACCACAGTCGATACATACAAAATTTAAAATACCGGCAAAGTTTCAACAAAGATTGTCTAGTTCAGACCACCAATTTCCTGTCCTGAAGCCTTCTGAATTTTAGTAACACAATGGGTTACTCACCGCTGCTTATTCAGTGTTTCCGAGAGAGATTCTTGCTGTCAGGTCCAAAGGAGGTCCAGTTCTGACAATAGACCTTGTATATAACATAGACTCTGTATATACCATAGACCTTGTATATCACATAGACCCTGTATATAACATAGACCTTGTATATAACATAGACTCTGTACATTGCATAGACCCTGTATATAACATAGACCCTGTATATAACATAGACTCTGTATATACCATAGACCCTGTATATAACATAGACCCTGTATATAACATAGACCCTGTATATAACATAGACTTTGCATATAACATAGACCTTGTATATAACATAGACCCTGTATATAACATAGACCCTGTACATAATATAGACCCTGTATATAACATAGACTTTGTATATAACATAGACCTTGTATATAACATAGACCCTGTATATAACATAGACCCCGTATATAACATAGACCCTGTATGTAGCATAGACCCTGTATATAACATAGACCCTGTATATAAAATAGACTTTGTATATAACATAGACCTAGATGGCTGCCGGACAGACACTGGCACCGATTCTTTTTGGGTAAGACTGGCATAGCTTTACTCCTATTTTAGCCTACTTAGATCTGAAGAGTAGTTACCTACATGGCTACACTAGGCACGTGTTATTTAACCGCACTATGCACTTTTATGGTATATTCTATATCGACTGTTAGTATGACATGTCCCTAGTGTCCATAGGCTGTTGTCTTCTCTTTGCCCTGGGTGGTACTTTCAGTGGTTTCTGTCCGCCGTACATAAGCTATACTTGTACCTTGTATGTTAAGTCTGTATTTATGTGTATTTAATATCTTTAATAAAAGTTGTTACCTATTTTAAGTGAATGATGCCTCTGGGTTTATTCATACTCCGTGGTTTTTGTAGGATGTAATCAGTAGTGGAGTTTTTGCCCTGTAATTTTTTATGTCCATTATAAGGGTGTACCCCTGTGATAGGTCTTTATTGATATGCATCAGTGGTATTTGTATTTAACATAGACCTTGTATATAACATAGACCCTGTATATAACATAGACCCCGTATATAGCATAGACCCTGTATGTAGCATAGACCCTGTA
The DNA here is from genome assembly GCF_051348905.1 of Ranitomeya variabilis. NCBI lineage: Eukaryota > Metazoa > Chordata > Amphibia > Anura > Dendrobatidae > Ranitomeya > Ranitomeya variabilis. Next base: position 659,624,544 of record NC_135234.1, read on the forward strand.
TATAACATAGACCCTGTATATAACATAGACCCTGTAGATAACATAGACCCTGTATAAAACATAGACCCTGTATATACCATAGACCTTGTATATAACATAGACCCTGTATATAACATAGATCTTGTATATAACATAGACTCTGTATATACCATAGACCCTGTATATAACATAGGCCCTGTATATAACATAGACCTTGTATATAACATAGACCCTGTATATAACATAGACCCTGTAGATAACATAGACCCTGTATATAACATAGACTTTGTATATAACATAGACCTTGTATATAACATAGACCTTGCATATAACATAGACCCCGTATATAACATAGACCCTGTATATAAAATAGACTTTGTATATAACCTAGACCTTGTATATAACATAGATCCTGTATATAACATAGACCCCGTATATAGTATAGACCCTGTATGTAGCATAGACCCTGTATATAACATAGACCCTGTAGATAACATAGGCCCTGTATATAACATAGACTTTGTATATAACATAGACCTTGTATATAACATAGACCCTGTAAATAACATAGACCCTGTATATAACATTCCTGTAGAATGTAAGCCCGCAAGGGCAGGGTCCTCTTCCCTCTGTACCAGACTGTCATTGTTAGTTTTGTTTACTGTAAGTGATATTTGTATTTTGACGTAACCCCTTCTCATGTACAGCACCATGGAATCAATGGTGCTATATAAATTATTATTATTAATAATAATAATAATAATAATAATAATAATAATAACATAGACTCTGTATGTAACATAGACTCTGTATATAACATAGACCTTGTATATAACATAGACCCTGTAGATAACATAGACCTTGTATCTAACATATACCCTGTATATAATATAGACCTTGTATATAACATAGACTCTGTATATAGCATAGACCCTGTACATAAAATAGACACTGTATATAACATAGACCTTGTATATAACGTAGACCCTGTATATAACATAGACCCTGTAGATAACATAGACCCAGCATATAATATAGACTTTGTATATGACATAGATCTTGTATATAACATAGACCCTATATAAGGCTAGTTTCACATTTGCGTTTAAATCCGCAGCATTTAAAACGCATCCGCAAGTGGTGGAAAAAACGCATGTAAACGCGTACAAACGCGGCGTTTTTTTTACGCATGCGTCGACGCATTTACATGCGTTTTTTCCTGCATTTGCATTTTTGTGCGCATGATGAGAAATTTCACAAGAGAAAAATCAAGATAACCAGACAACGCCAATGGGACTACAGAGGGCGTGTATTATGGGATCTCTATATATAGACCCTAGGGCTACTGAAATTTTTACAGTTTGCTACTGTATCCTGTGTCATGATGGATCTTCGCATGGAGAGCTTTTATTTCAACCTGGATTTCAGCTTCAAGGTGTTTCTTGCCTGTGCTTTTGCTTGGGAACAAGACAGAAATCGCCAAAGATGGAGAAGGAGACAACGTAGGCGTTTTCGGAGGCACCCCATTATCGAACTACGTGAGAGCCGTGGAGCCTACCACACGCTGTATGCCGAGCTTAATGCCAACCCAGAGAAATTCCATGAATATACAAGGATGTCGCAAGACTCGTTTCGGGATTTGCTTGCTCGTGTCCAAGGAGCCATACGGAGACAGGACACCCAGCTCCGTAAAGCGATTCCACCCGAGGAACGTCTGCTGGTAACATTAGGTACGTTCCAAATCTAAACCAATGATAGTCCAAATTTTGTGTTTTCTGACATGTATTTTTTGGGTATTTTCCTTTCTTTCTTTAGCGTAATCACGCCATAAAAAGAATAGATTGTAATGGTTTTTGTGTTTGTTTTTCTTACAGATTTCTGGCCACCGGAGAGAGTTTATCATCCCTCCACTTCCAATACCGGCTTGGAATATCCACCCTGTCCGGAATAGTTGCGGACACCTGCCGGGCTTCGTGGAATGTACTCCGGGAGGAGTTTATACCCCTACCCACCTTGGACATGTGGCTAGAAATTGCGGAGAAATTCTGGAGTGTGTGTGATTTTCCCAACTGTTTAGGAGCGGTGGATGGAAAGCACATCCGCATTATCAAACCAGCCAGAACAGGATCGGAGTACTTCAATTACAAAAAATATTTTTCTGTTGTGCTCATGGCAATAGCCGATGCGAACTGTCGCTTCATCGCCGTGGACATTGGAGCTTTTGGCCGTGGCAACGATTCCCAGACTTTCAAAAACTCGGATATGGGCCGCCGTGTGTATGGCAAAAATTTCAATTTTCCCCCGCCAAAACCTCTTCCCAACACTCAAGGACCACCGATGCCATTTGTTATGGTTGGGGATGAGGCCTTTCAGATGTGTGAAAACCTACTGAAGCCCTATTCCAGTCAGGATTTGAACCACACTAGAAGGATCTTTAACTACAGACTGACCAGGGCCCGAAGAACTGTAGAGTGTACCTTTGGCATTCTTGTCGCTAAATGGCGCATTCTTGCATCAGCCATAAATCTAAAAGTGGAAACAGTCGATGAGGTGGTCAAAGCCTGTGTGGTTCTGCATAATTATATAATGGTTAAGGAGCAACCCAACATTGAACTGGATGAACCAGTTGCACACCCAATGCCCGATTTCCAGCATCACCCGCTGCGGTCAACTGCAGCAGTTGGTCAAATGCGGGACCAATTTGCGGCCTTTTTTGATTCAGATATTGGACGGGTGTCATGGCAGGACAATGTTGTGTAAATGTCCTGTTGTAATTCAATCTGTACCAGTTATTTTCTACAATGATAATAATAATTCTCATTAATAAACTTTATGATATTTCTTATTAATAAACTTTTGTTTTGGTTGAGTTGACCGTGTCTCCTATCTTTTTCCTCTCCAAATCCAGGCGTTCCAAAACTTCCAATATTTGATATGTATGTAATATCAGTTTTTGTAATCCAAAACCAGGAGTGGGTGATAAAAGCAGAAGTGCTACTTATTATATTAATATCATAATTTAACTCTAATTGTTCCACTCCTTGTTTTGCCTTTACAAATACTGATATACAACACTGGCCACATACTGCTAGTAGTGGCAGCCACGTTGCTTTATTGGTAAGTTTGTTGACGTCATTGCGTCATGATTCTCTTCTCCTGTATCCATTGGACACAAGCTGAAGAGTCAATCACTGACACACAATCTATACTCATCAAGTCAGGTGTCAGAAATAATGAATTCATGATAAACATATACAGGCTCCTGAATTCACTATTTCTGACACCTGTGCATGTGAGCATAGATATGTAGTGTGTGACAACCATTGTCCCTCAAGTTGTGTGTAGTATAAGAAGAGAAACTGGTGGTTATACAAGGTATTTCTCTAATCAACAGGTCAGGTGTTATAAATAATGAGTTTTTTGACACCTGACCTGTTTAGTAGCGGTCTGCACTGTATTTCCACCATTTTCTCTTCAGAGTGGCACACTAGTCACAGACCAAAAGAGATTATGGAGATACATGTAATATTTTTTGGGCCACCTCATATCTGTATACTAAAGACACATAAAGCTGCATTCTTTTTATTTTTAACTAGTGGAGATATGATGTGGCCCAAAAAATTAGTGTGTGGCGAAGTTTCATGGCGAACGGTGTGTGTTGCTGGCGGCAGATGACACAATAAACCAAACATAATTGTGGCAAATCAAACTTTTTCTATTTTGTTAACAACTGAAAAATATTTATTTTTTACTGCGCCGGCTTGGGGTAGAGTGATGTAAACGGGGGGTGTGAAGTACTGAGGCCTGGCTAACTGTGGACGACACAGAGGTTGCAGGAGAAGGGGCAATGAAACTAGAAGGGTCTGGAAGTTCGGGGATGGGGCTTGACACATGAGAGGCTTGAGACGCACTGGAAGGGTGAGACAAACCTGACATTACAGACACATTGGGAGGTGAAGGGGGAGGAATGCTGAGTCCTTGTTTTTTGTCCTTTTTTTTTTGGCTTGCCTGGTTGTGGGAGGTCTTGGGGGGGATCATATGGCGTGGCGTGGTGGCGGGTGACCTGTCAGGGTCCGGCTGCACTGTGCCAGAGTCCATAGCGCTCGTAGAGCGTGCAGCCATGCCAGAGTCCATAGCGCTCGTAGAGGGTGCAGCCATGCCACAGTCCATAGCGCTCGTAGAGGGTGCAGCCATGCCAGAGTCCATAGTGCTCATAGAGGGTGCAGCCATGCCAGAGTCCATAGCGTTCGTAGAGGGGAAGGCCATGCCAGGGTCCTGCTGCATCATGGAGGAGGAGGTACGGAATGCCATGCCAGGGTCCTGCTGCATCGTGGAGGTGGCGGTACGGAAAGCCATGCCAGGGTCCTGCTGCATCGTGGAGGAGGCGTTACGGAAGGCCATGCCAGGGTCCTGCTGCATCGTGGAGGTGGCGGTACGGAATGCCATGCCAGGGTCCTGCTGCATCGTGGAGGTGGCGGTACGGAATGCCATGCCAGGGTCCTGCTGCATAGTGGAGGAGGCGGTACGGAAGGCCATGCCAGGGTCCTGCTGCATCGTGGAGGAGGCGGTACGGAAGGCCATGCCAGGGTCCTGCTGCATCGTGGAGGAGGCGTTACGGAAGGCCATGCCAGGGTCCTGCTGCATCGTGGAGGAGGCGGTACGGAAGGCCATGCCAGGGTCCTGCTGCATCGTGGAGGAGGCGGTACGGAAGGCCATGCCAGGGTCCTGCTGCACTGTGGTGTCAGTGGAGGAGGTCCAAGCAGGAGCAGCGGATGTCATGGTGGTGGCGGTGGGATGTCCAACTGCACTCGGCATGGTTGTGGTACTGTAGTGGTGTCCGGCTGTGGAAGGAATTGAGGTGGCCGTGCAGTGGGATGCAGCAGAGGTGGACTGTTGTGAATTCTGCTCTTGGGTTCCCTCCGGTGGTTGTTGGTAGTAATGCAGTTGTCCCTGGGTTGCAATCCTGGGCAGGTGTCCCTGCTGATTGCAGCTCTGACTGGGATATTTAGGTGTGCAGGATTCATTAGCCCTTGCCAGTTGCCCATTGTTCTTGGAGGTTTTGCATCTCTGTCGGGTTCCTCCTGCCCTGCTGCCAAATCAGCAAAGATAAGTGTCTGGTTTTGTTTCTGCAGCACACATGCTGTGTGCTTTACAATTCAGTACTATTCAATGTTTTTTCTTGTCCAGCTTAGACTGTGTTTGGATATTTCAGTCAAGTTGGATTCTCAGGAGATGCAGATATACATTCCATGTCTTTAGTTAGATGGTGGAATTTTTGTATTATCTGCTGTGGATATTTTTAGGGTTTTAATACTGACCGCTTAGTATTCTGTCCTATCCTTTCCTATTTAGCTAGTGTGGCCTCTTTTGCTAAATCCTGATTTCTGCCTGCATGTGTCTTTCCTCTAATACTCACAGTCAATATTTGTGGGGGGCTGCCTATCCTTTGGGGTTCTGCTCTGAGGCAAGATAGAATTCCCATTTCCATCTATAGGGGTATTTAGTCCTCCGGCTGTGTCGAGGTGTCTAGGATGTGTTAGGTACACCCCACGGCTACTTCTAGTTGCGGTGACAGTTTAGGGTTTGCGGTCAGTACAGGTTCCACCTACTCCTGAGAAAGTCCCATGCGGCTCCAAGGTCACCGGATCATAACAGTGGACATCAAGCGTGACAGTGAAGGCACAGGTGGATATGCCCCCACTGTCTGCTGAAAATACCGACTCTGCTGCATAGCCTGTACGTAAGCAGCATTGCAGGCCTGCATGACACTCAACTGGAGATTAGGAGTAAGGTATTCCCACATGCCCTGCTCAATTTGATTAAAAAAATGATGTGCTGGCCTCTGGAGATCGGCTTTCACTTGATCAAGGCTTTTGCTGACCTCATGGATGCGTGCATTTAAGAGGTTATGCGAAACATCCATTCGGTCACCCAAAGCCTTGATCGCGTCGTGTAAAACCGAGCTCAAGTGCAAAAACTCGGGCATGAGTGACCTGTCCGAAGCCCTCTGCCGCTGCCAGGATGAGCCCCCAAAAAAGGGGGCAGTGGAAGAGGACTGCGAAAGGGGAAGACCTGATGGACCAGCTCCCTGGTCTCCAGTTAGTGTGGAAGGCCCACTTGCTGCTGCGCTGCTGGATGGCTGGGACAGATCCATGGCTGTCGGATGAAGGACAGCTCCAGAACCTGGGCCGACAGTCGTGCTGTATGTGCTGTGAAAAAAGGAAAAAGAAAATTAATATCAATCATTTACCAGACGCTAAAAACTGTGGAATTTAAAAATACAGATTAGGGCAATACAATACAACCTAATGCACGTGATAAATACTTACGTTCTCTGGGCAAGGACCAGTCTTAAAAATGACAGTACTCGATGGTATTTGCATCTTCTGATCCTTGCTCCTGAACCACTGGGAACACAGCTCTCTTGACGCAGGTCCTTGTTGAAGCAATCCTTCATCGAACGCCAATGTGTTTTGACTTTGGCCACTGTTAAAAAAAAAGATTTGTGGTCAGAAAAAGGACTTTTGGCCGTGCTCACACAACTGTGTGTGATGAGAGAAACTCCAGAGAGTTTCTTTCATCACACATAGTCGAGTGAGCACGGCCAAGGTCTCTGCTGCTTCACACTGCAGTGCAATACTTACCAAATGCAGCTCGGACCCGTGTCGGGGCGTTGTTCCAGCCATCCCACATCGCTTAGGCCACCTCATTCCATAACCGCCGAATCGTGATGTTGTTCGAGTGCAGTGGATCCCGGGTGTCCCACAACGGGACTCGCTCCTGGACCAGGGTGATAAAGAGGTCATTCTCAATTAGGTCATCCTCCCGTTGTGAAACCTAAAAATTAAAGAAAGTCATTAAAGTTTGCTCTATTTACATAAGGAAAAGAAAGAAAAAAGATGCTGAGAAATGGCATGAATAGGAAAGTCAACATACAAAAGGATTCCAGAAGAAAAAAGTAAAGAAATACGAGTGGAAAGAAAGGAAGATTCAAGCATAATAAACTGAGGACAGTCAGCCTTGTAAACGTACCCGCTGCCGTCTTTCCACCGGACCTTCACTCCGCTGCTCCTGCCCTGTCTCATCCGCAGTAGAAGAGCTCTAAAAAACAGGAAAAAACAAATTGTCACATGTGTCGATGTGACAGTGAATACTTAGCAATCTGACGAGGCAAGTACTCACCTCAATGACATGCTCCACTTCCGACTGTCCTGGCCGAAACTCCTCACCAGATGAAGAATCCGAAGAAGACAATCTGATGCATGTAGAAAGAAAGAAATGGCAGAAATTAGGACATGTAGAGACCGAAAATAGAAAATAAAGGCATTGGCTAGGATATACTCACATTGTTCAGGGTCTTGTTTTCCTCCAAGATGTAGCCTGTCGGTGTCTCGTCTGCTTCAGAGTCTGGTGAGAAGTGACCTGCAACTGTCCACACCCTCCCTTTTATCACCTTGATGGTGGGGGGTGGCTTATCAGTGTCTAGACATGTTTTTCTCAATTGAAACGCATGCGTTCAAAAACGCAACCAAACGCATGTGCAAAAAAACGCATGCGTTTACATAGACAGCAATGCGTTTTTTTGCTGCAATCCTTGCGCAATCGACCGCATGCGTTTCCAGGCGGCAAATAGACGCCTCTAGAAATTACTACATGTTGCATTTCCGCGCCAGGCCTCAAACGACGAGACGACGCATGCGTCGTCAAATGCGGCTGAACGCAAACAAAAAAAAACGCATGCGTTTTTAATGTTAAATATAGGAAAACACGACGCATGCGTTTATATGCGGTACAAACGCTGCGGCAACAAACGCAAATGTGAAACCAGCCTAACATAGACCCTGTATATAACATAGACTTTGTATATAACATAGACCCTGTATATAACATAGACCTTGTATATAACATAGATTCTGAATGTAACATAGACCCTGGAGATAACAAAGACCATGTATATAACATAGACCTTGTAGATAATATAGACCCTGTAGATAACAGACTCTGTATATAACATAGACCTTGTATATAACATAGACCCTGTATATAACATAGACCTTGGATACAACATAGACCCTGTATGTAAAATAGACCTTGTATATAACAGACCTTGTATATAATATAGATCATGTAGATAATATAGACCCTGTACATAACATAGACCCTGTATATAACACAGACTTTGTATATAACATATACCTTGTATATAACATAGACCCTGTATATAACATAGACCTTGTACATAACATAGACTCTGTATGCAACATAGACTCTGTATATAACATAGACCTTGTATATAACATAGACCCTGTAGATAACATAGACCTTGTATATAACATAGACTCTGTATATAGCATAGACCCTGTATGTAACATAGACCCTGTATATAACATAGACCTTGTGTATAACATAGACCCTGTATATAACATAGACCTTGTATATAACATAGACTCTGTATGCAGCATAGACTCTGTATATAACATAGACCTTGTATATAACATATACCCTGTATATAACATAGACCTTGTATATAACATAGACTCTGTATATAGCATAGACCCTGTATGTAACATAGACCCTGTATATAACATAGACCTTGTGTATAACATAGACCCGGTATATAGCATAGACCCTGTACATAAAATAGACACTGTATATAACATAGACCTTGTATATAACGTAGACCCTGTATATAACATAGACCCTGTAGATAACATAGACCCTGTATATAACATAGACTTTGTATATAACATGGACCTTGCATATAACATAGACCCTATATAACATAGACCCTGTAGATAACATAGAACCTGTATATAGCATAGACTTTGTATATAACATAGACACTGTATATAACATAGACTCTGTATGTAACATAGACCCTGTAGATAACATAGACCCTGTAAATAATATAGACCCGGCAGATAACAAAGACCCTGTATATAACACAGACCCTGTATATAATATAGACCCTGTAGATAACATAGACCCTGTATATAACATAGACCTTGTATATAACATATACCCTGTATATAACATAGACCTTGTATATAACATAGACTCTGTATATAGCATAGACACTGTATGTAACATAGACCCTGTATATAACATAGACCTTGTGTGTAACATAGACCCTGTATATAGCATAGACCCTGTACATAAAATAGACACTGTATATAACGTAGACCCTGTATGTAACATAGACCCTGTAGATAACATAGACCCTGTATATAACATAGACTTTGTATATAACATAGACCTTGCATATAACATAGACCCTATATAACATAGACCCTGTAGATAACATAGAACCTGTATATAACATAGACTTTGTATATAACATAGACACTGTATATAACATAGACTCTGTATGTAACATAGACCCTGCAGATAACAAAGACCCTGTATATAACACAGACCCTGTATATAATATAGACCCTGTAGAAAACATAGACCCTGTATATAACATAGACCCTGTAGATAACATAGACTCTGCATGTAACATAGACCCTGTATATAACATAGACCTTGTATATAACATAGACCCTGTATATAACATAGACCCTGTATGTAAAATAGACCTTGTATATAACCCCTTCATGACCCAGCCTATTTTGGCCTTAACCCCTTTCTGACATCTGACGTACTATCCCGTCGAGGTGGGGTGGGCCCGTATGACCACCGACGGGATAGTACGTCATACGCGATCGGCCACGGTCACGGGGGGAGCGCGGCCGATCGTGGCCGGGTGTCAGCTGCATATCGCAGCTGACATCCGGCACTATGTGCCAGGAGCGGTCACGGACCGCCCCCGGCACATTAACCCCCGGCACACTGCGATCAAACATGATCGCGGTGTGCCGGCGGTACAGGGAAGCATCGTGCAGGGAGGGGGCTCCCTGCGGGCTTCCCTGAGACCCCCGGAGCAACGCGATGTGATCACGTTGCTCCGAGGGTCTCCTACCTCCCTCCTCGTCGCAGGTCCCGGATCCAAGATGGCCGCGGCATCCGGGTCCTGCAGGGAGGGAGGTGGCTTACCGAGTGCCTGCTCAGAGCAGGCGCTTGATAAGCCTGCAGCCCTGCACAGCAGATCGCCGTGCTGTGCACACTGTCAGATCACCGATCTGTAATGTCCCCCCCTGGGACAAAGTAAAAAAGTTAAAAAAAAAAATTTCCACATGTGTAAAAAAATAAATAAAAAATAAATTCCTAAATAAAGAAAAAAAAAAAATATTATTCCCATAAATACATTTCTTTATCTTAATAAAAAAAAACAAAAATAAAAGTACATATATTTAGTATCGCCACGTCCGTAACGACCCAACCTATAAAACTGCCCCACTAGTTAACCCCTTCAGTAAACACCATGAGAAAAAAAAAAAAAAACGAGGCAAAAAACGACGCTTTATTATCATACCACCGAACAAAAAGTGGAATAACACGCGATCAAAAAGACAGATATAAATAACCATGGTACCGCTGAAAACGTCATCTTGTCCCGCAAAAAACGAGCCACAACACAGCATCATCAGCAAAAAAATAAAAAAGTTATAGTCCTGAGAATAAAGCGATACCAAAATAATTATTTTTTCTATAAAATAGCTTTTATCGTATAAAAGCGCCAAAACATAAAAAAATTATATAAATGAGATATCGCTGTAATCGTACTGACCCGAAGAATAAAACTGCTTTATCAATTTTACCAAACGCGGAACGGTATAAACGCCTCCCCCAAAAGAAATTCATGAATAGCTGGTTCTTGGTCATTCTGCCTCACAAAAATCGGAATAAAAAGCGATCAAAAAATGTCATGTGCCCGAAAATGTTACCAATAAAAACGTCAACTTGTCCTGCAAAAAACAAGACCTCACATGACTCTGTGGACTCAAATATGGAAAAATTATAGCTCTCAAAATGTGGTAACGCAAAAAATATTTTTTGCAATAAAAAGCGTCTTTCAGTGTGTGACGGCTGCCAATCATAAAAATCCGCTAAATAACCCTCTATAAAGGTAAATCAAACCCCCCTTCATCACCCCCTTAGTTAGGGAAAAAAAAAATGTATTTATTTCCATTTTCCCATTAGGGTTAGGGTTAGGGCTAGGGTTAGGGTTAGGGTTAGGGCTAGGGCTAGGGTTAGGGCTAGGGTTATTGCTAGGGTTAGGGCTAGGGTTATTGCTAGGGTTATTGCTAGGGTAAGGGTTAGGGCTAGGGTTAGGGCTAGGGTTATTGCTAGGGCTAGGGTTAGGGCTAGGGTTAGGGTTATTGCTAGGGTTAGGGCTAGGGTTAGGGCTAGGGTTAGGGTTAGGGCTAGGGTTCAGGCTACAGTTAGGGTTGGGGCTAAAGTTAGGGTTAGGGTTTGGATTACATTTACGGTTGGGAATAGGGTTGGGATTAGGGTTAGGGGTGTGTCAGGGTTAGGGGTGTGGTTAGGGTTACCATTGGGATTAGGGTAAGGGGTGTGTTTGGATTAGGGTTTCAGTTATAATTGGGGGGTTTCCACTGTTTAGGCACACCACGGGCTCTCCAAACGGGACATGGCATCCGATCTCAATTCCAGACAATTCTGCGTTGAAAAAGTAAAACAGTGCTCCTTCCCTTCAGAGCTCTCCCGTGAACCCAAACAGGGGTTTACCCCAACATATGGGGTATCGGCGTACTCAGGACAAATTGGACAACATCTTTTGGAGTCCAATTTATCCTGTTACCCTTGTGAAAATACAAAACTGGGGGCTTAAAAATCATTTTTGTGAAAAAAAAAATAAAAATTTTATTTTCACGGCTCTGCATTATAAACTGTAGTGAAACATTTGGGGGTTCAAAGTTCTCACAACACATCTAGATAAGTTCCTTGGGAGGTCTAGTTTCCAATTTGGGGTCACTTGTGGGGGGTTTCTACTGTTTGGGTACATCAGGGGCTCTGCAAATGCAACGTGACGCCTGCAGACCAATCCATTTAAGTCTGCATTCCAAATGACGCTCCTTCCCTTCCGAGCTCTGTCATGCGCCCAAACAGTGGTTCCCCCCCACATATTGGGTATCAGCGTACTCAGGACAAATTGGACAACAACTTTTGGGGTCCAATTTATTATGTTACCCTTGTAAAAATACAAAGCTGGGGGCTAAAAAATCATTTCTGTGAAAAAAAAGAGGAATTTTTATTTTCACGGCTCTGCGTTATAAACTGTAGTGAAACACTTGGGGGTTCAAAGCTCTCAAAACACATCTAGTTCCATTTAAGTCTGCATTCCAAATGGCGCTGCTTCCCTTCCGAGCTCTGCCCTGCGCCCAAACAATGGTTTACACCCACATATGGGGTATCGTCGTACTCAGGACAAATTGCACAACAACTTTTATGGTCTAATTTCTTCTCTTACCCTTGGGAAAATAAAAAAAATGGGGGCGAAAAGATCATTTTTGTGAAAAAATATGATTTTTTATTTTTACGGCTCTGCATTATAAACTTCTGTGAAGCACTTGTTGGGTCAAAGTGCTCACCACACATCTAGATAAGTTCCTTAGGGGGTCTACTTTCCAAAATGGTGTCACTTGTGGGGGGTTTCAATGTTTAGGCACATCAGGGGCTCTCCAAACGCAACATGGCGTCCCATGTCAATTCCAGTCAATTTTGCATTGAAAAGTCAAATGGCGCTCCTTTCCTTCCGAGCTCTGCCATGCGCCCAAACAGTGGTTTATCCCCATATATGGGGTATCAGCGTACTCAGGACAAATTGTACAACAACTTTTGGGGTCCATTTTCTCCTGTTACCCTTGGTAAAATAAAACAAATTGGAGCTGAAATAAATTTTGTGTGAAAAAAAGTTAAATGTTCATTTTTATTTAAACATTCCAAAAATTCCTGTGAAACACTTGAAGGGTTAATACATTTCTTGAATGTGGTTTTGAGCACCTTGAGGGGTGCAGTTTTTAGAATGGTGTCACACTTGGGTATTTTCTGTCATATAGACCCCTCAAAATGACTTCAAATGAGATGTGGTCCCTAAAAAAAATGGTGTTGTAAAAATGAGAAATTTCTGGTCAACTTTTAACCCTTATAACTCCCTAACAAAAAAAAAATTTGGTTCCAAAATTGTGCTGATGTAAAGTAGACATGTGGGAAATGTTACTTATTAAGTATTTTGCGTGACAAATGTCTGTGATTTAAGGGCATAAAAATTCAAAGTTGGAAAATTGTAAAATTTTCGCCAAATATCCGTTTTTTTCACAAATAAACGCAAGTTATATCGAAGAAATTTTACCACTATCATGAAGTACAATATGTCACGAGAAAACAATGTCAGAATCACCAAGATCCGTTGAAGCGTTCCAGAGTTATAACCTCATAAAGGGACAGTGGTCAGAATTGTAAAAATTGGCCTGGTCATTAACGTGCAAACCACCCTTGGGGGTGAAGGGGTTAATGACCTCGCCGTTTTTTGCAATTCTGACCAGTGTCCCTTTATGAGGTAATAACTCCGGAACGCTTCAACGGATCCTAGCGGTTCTGAGATTGTTTTTTTTCGTGACATATTGGGCTTCATGTTAGTGGTAAATTTAGGTCGATAATTTCTGCGTTTATTTGTGAAAAAAACGGAAATTTGGCAAAAATTTTGAAAATTTTGCAATTTTCACATTTTGAATTTTTATTCTGTTAAACCAGAGAGTTATGTGACACAAAATAGTTAATAAATAACATTACCCACATGTCTACTTTACATCAGCACAATTTTGGAAACAAAATTTTTTTTTGCTAGGAAGTTATAAGGGTTAAAATTTGACCAGTGATTTCTCATTTTTACAACAAAATTTACAAAACCATTTTTTTTAGGGACCACCTCACATTTGAAGTAATTTTGAGGGTTCTATATGGCTGAAAATACCCAAAAGTGACACCATTCTAAAAACTGCACCCCTCAAGGTGCTCAAAACCACATTCAAGAAGTTTATTAACCCTTCAGGTGTTTCACAGCAGCAGAAGCAACATGGAAGTAAAAAATGAACATTTAACTTTTTAGTCACAAAAATGATCTTTTAGCAACAATTTTTTTATTTTCCCAAGGGTAAAAGGAGAAATTGGACCACGAACGATGTTGTGCAATTTGTCCTGAGTACGCTGATACCTCATATGTGGGAGTAAACCACTGTTTGGGTGCACGGCAGGGCTCAGAAGGGAAGGAGCGCCATTTGACTTTTTCAATGAAAAATTGGCTCCAATCTTTAGCGGACACCATGTCACGTTTGGAGAGCCCCCGTGTGCCTAAACATTGGAGCTCCCCCACAAGTGACCCCATTTTGGAAACTAGACCCCCCAAGGAACTTATCTAAAAGCATAGTGAGCACTTTAAACCCCAAGGTGCATCACAAATTGATCTGTAAAAATGAAAAAGTACTTTTTTTCACAAAAAAATTATTTTAGCCTCAATTTTTTCATTTTCACATGGGCAACAGGATAAAATGGATCCTAAAATTTGTTGTACAATTTCTCCTGAGTACACCGATACCTCACATGTGGGGGTAAACCACTGTTTGGGCACATGGTAAGGCTCGGAAGGGAAGGAGCGCCATTTGACTTTTTGAATGAAAAATTATCTCCATCGCTAGCGGACACCATGTCACGTTTGGAGAGCCCCTGTGTGCCTAAACATTGGAGCTCCCCTACAAGTGACCCCATTTTGGAAACTAGACCCCTCAAGGAACTTATCTAGATGAATAGTGAGCACTTAAAACCCTCAGGTGCTTCACAGAAGTTTATAACGCAGAGCCACGAAAATAAAAAATAATTTTTCTTTCCTCAAAAATGATTTTTAGCCCGGAATTTTTTATTTTTCCAAGGGTAATAGGAGAAATTGGACCCCAAATGTTGTTGTCCAGTTTGTCCTGAGTACGATGATACCCCATATGTGGGGGTAAACCACTGTTTGAGCGCACGGCAGGGCTTGGAAGGGAAGGCACGTCATTTGGCTTTTTGAATGGAAAATTAGCTCCAATCATTAGCGGACACCATGTCGCGTTTGGAGATCCCCTGTGTGCCTAAACATTGGAACTCCCCCACAACTGACCCCATTTTGGAAACTAGACCTCCTAAGGAACTAATCTAGATATGTGGTGAGCACTTTGAACCCCCAAGTGCTTCACAGAAGTTTATAACGCAGAGCCATGAAAATAAAAAATAATTTTTCTTTTCTCAAAAATGATTTTTTAGCCCACAATTTTTTATTTTACCAAGGGTAACAGGAGAAATTGGACCCCAAAAGTTGTTGTCCAGTTTCTCCTGAGTACGCTGATACCCCATATGTGGGGGTAAACCACTGTTTGGGCACATGCCGGGGCTCGGAAGGGAAGTAGTGACGTTTTGGAATGCAGACTTTGATGGAATGGTCTGCGGGCATCATGTTACGTTTGCAGAGCCCCTGATGTGCCTAAACAGTAGAAACCCCCCACAAGTGACCCCATTTTGGAGACTAGACCCAACAAGGAACTTATCTAGATGTGTGGTGAGCACGTTCAACCCCCAAGTGCTTCACAGAAGTTTACAACACAGAGCCGTGAAAATAAAAAATCATTTTTCTTTCCTCAAAAAAGATGTTTTAGCAAGCAATTTTTTATTTTCACAAGGGTAACAGGAGAAATTGGACCCCAATATTTGTTGCCCAGTTTGTTGTGAGTACGCTGATACCCCATATGTGGGGGTAAACCACTGTTTGGGCGCACGTCAGGGCTTGGAAGGGAAGTAGTGACATTTGAAATGCAGACTTTCATGGAATGGTCTGCGGGCGTCACGTTGCATTTGCAGAGCCCCTGATGTGCCTAAACAGTAGAAACACCCCACAAGTGACCCCATTTTGGAAACTAGACCCCCCAAGGAACTTATCTAGATGTTTGGTGAGCACTTTCAACCCCCAAGTGCTTCACAGAAGTTTATAACGCAGAGCCGTGAAAATAAAAAATAATTGTTCCTTCCTCAAAAATTATGTTTTAGCAAGTAATTTTTTATTTTTGCAAGGGTAACAGGAGAAATTGGACCCCAACAGTTGTTGCCCAGTTTGTCCTGAGTACGCTGGTACCCCATATGTGGGGGTAAACCACTGTTTGGGCGCACGTCGGGGCTTGGAAGGGAGGGAGCATCATTTGACTTTTTGAACGCCAGATTGGCTGGAATCAATGGTGGCGCCATGTTGCGTTTGGAGACCCCTGATGTGCCTAAACAGTGGAAACCCCTCAATTCTAACTTCAACACTAACCCCAACACACCCCTAACCCTAATCCCAACTGTAGCCATAACCCTTGAAAAATCTGCAGGTAAAAGGCACTGCATTTTACCTGCGGATTTACCGCAGATTTCCAGTGTTTTTTGTGCGGATTTCATCTGTGGATTCCTATTGAGGAACAGGTGTAAAACACTGCGGAATCCGCACAAAGAATTGATATGCTGCGGAAAATACAACACAGCGTTTCCGCGCGGTATTTTCCGCACCATGGGTACAGCGAATTTGGTTTTCCATAGGTTTACATGGTACTGTAAACCTGATGGAACACTGCTACGAATTTGCAGCGGCCAATCCGCTGTGGATCCGCAGCCAAATCCACTGCAGTTCCGCAGCCAAATCCGCTGCGGATCCGCAGCCAAATCCGCTGCAGATCCGCAGCCAAATCCGCACCGTGTGCACATAGCCTAATTCTAACCCTAACCCTAGTTCTAACCCTAATTCTAGCCGAAACCCTAACCCTAAGGCCAGGTTCACACTGCACTATCAGCAGCCCGTTCAGCACATACGTTAACGGGCTGCTGCTAGCGCAAGTGGCGACGTTTGCATCGCGCTACCGCAGATAGAGCATCTGCTAGCTCTATCTGCACTAGCAGTGACGGACCCGGAAACGCTGCAGTCCGCCTCTCTGGGTCCATCACTCAATGACGGCACATCCCTAGCGCTCAGCCATTGTGGGCGTGCGCTTGTGATGCGTCCGACATTGCTGTCAATGGCGGCTGTAACGGACTACGTTATACCGCGTTTATGCCGCGGTGTAACATAGTCCGTCAAACGGACTGCTTAGACACAGTGTGAACTAACCCTAACCCTAACCCTAGTGGGGCAAAGAAAAAAAAAATTCTTTATTTTATTATTGTCCCTACCTATGTGGGTGATAAAGGGGGGGTTTATTTATTTTTTTTCTATTTTGAACGCTGTGATAGAACCTATCACAGCGATCAAAATGTACCTGTAACGAATCTGCCGGCCGGCAGATTCGGCGGGCGCACTGCGCATGCGCCCGCCATTTTGGAAGATGGCGGCGCCCATCAAACAGACGGACCGACACCGGGAGGGACACAGGTCGGTAAGTATGAAGGGGGGGGTGATCGGAAAGCGGGGGGGAGAGCGGACAGCGTGGGGAGCGCACAGGAGGACGGAGGGGAGTGGGGGACACTATATGACAGGACGGAGGACCGGAGGGGAGGAGATCGGTGGCGGTGGGGGGGCTGATCACGATCTCCAGCCATGGCTGATGCTATTGCAGCATCGGCCATGGCTGGATTGTAATATTTCACCAATTTTCATTGGTGAAATATTACTATCGCTCTGATTGAAAGTGAAAGTGAAACGTCACTTTCAACAGCCAATCAGAGCGATCGTAGCCACGGGGGGGCGAAGCCACCCCCCCTGGGCTAAAGTACCACTCCCCCTGTCCCTGCAGGCTGGGTGAAATTACAGTTAACCATTTCACCCGGCCTGCAGGAGAGCGATCCGGCCATGACGCATATGCTGCGTCACAGGTCGGATTGGCACAGGTTTTCATGACGCATACGCTGCGTCAAAGGTCGGGAAGGGGTTAATATAGACCATGTAGATAATATACGGTAGACCCTGTACATAACATAGACCCTGTATATAACATAGACCTTGTATATAACATAGACCCTGTATATTGCATAGACCCTGTATATAACATAGACCCTGTAGATAACATAGACAATGTATATAACATAGACTTTGTATATAACATAGACCTTGTATATAGCATAGACCATGTATATAACATGGACCCTGTAGATAACATAGACCCTGTATATAACATAGACTTTGTATATAACATAGACACTGTATATAACATAGACCTTGTATATAACATAGATCCTGTATATAACATAGACCTTGTATATAACATAGACTCTGTATGTAACATAGACTCTGTATATAACATAGACCTTGTATATAACATAGACCCTGCAGATAATATAGACCTTGCACATAACATATACCCTGTACAGCATATAACATAGACCTTGTATATAACATAGACTCTGTATATTGCATAGACCCTGTATATAACATAGACCTTGTATATAACATAGACCCTGTATATAGCATAGACCCTGTACATAAAATAGACACTGTATATAACATAGACCCTGTATATAACATAGACCCTGTACATAACATAGACCCTGTAGATAACATAGACCCTGTAGATAACAGACTTTGTATATAACATAGACCTTGTATATAACATAGACTCTGTATATTGCATATACGTTTTATATACTGGTGACTGATCCCTGGAGCTGCAGGCAGCTGTGTCACACACAGGGCCGGCATTTGCAGCAGGCAGACAAGGCAGCTGCCTAGGGTCCCCCGCTCCTCCAGGGGCCCCCAGCCAATGGCGTGCTGATAATAGCGGCACATCACGCATCCGCTATGGGGCCTGTGAGTTAGGGGGGACCACCTCTCGCCAGCGCCGACTCCTCTGTCGCCGCATTCAACTATGCTGGCATCTATGACGCTGGCACAGTTCAAAGCAATGATGGAGGAGAGAGCGTCAGATGACGCTCTCTCTTCCATCATTCTCCTCTGCCTCTGGCACTGCGGGTGCGCGATGACGTCACTTCATTGCGCACCCACTGTGTGTCGCCGATGAGACTGGAGCCAAGCCTGGAGCAGCGCGGGGCATGAGGAGAGGTGAGGACTGTGGTTTTTTTTAATATATCAGTGAGTGAGTACTGGACTGTAGGGCCATTCTCGGGGAGTGGGGCTGTATTATATTCTATGAGGGAGGATGTCATGAATCCCAATGGCTAGGGATAGCACAGGACAAGCAAGATACAAATAAATAACGGACGAGCTCTAGGGTGATGGAACCTGGGCTGACCGCTGCCCTACGCCTGACAAACGCAACTAGAGATAGCCAGGGAGCGTGCCTACGTTGGTTCTAGACGCCACGCACCAGCCTAAGAGCTAACTAGTACTGCAGAGAAAATAAAGACCTCACTTGCCTCCAGAGGAATGAACCCCAAAAGGTATAGTTGCCCCCCACATGTATTGACGGTGAAATGAGAGGAAGGCACACACATAGAGATGATATATATAGGTTTAGCAAATTGAGGCCCGCTGTAAACTAGAAAGCAGAACGATACAAAAGGGGTCTGAGCGGTCAGCAAAAAACCCTAATCAAAAAACCATCCTGAGATTACAAGAACCCATGTGCCAACTCATGGCACATGGGGAGAACCTCAGTCCACTAGAGCTACCAGCTAGCATAGAGACATAATAAGCAAGCTGGACTAAAAAACCAAACAACTGAAAATCAGCACTTAGCTTATCCTGAAAGATCTGGGAGCAGGTATGCAGGAACTAAACAGAGCACATCTGAATACATTGATAGCCGGCAAGGGAATGACAGAAAGGCCAGGTAAAATAGGAAACACCCAGCCTCTGATGGACAGGTGGAAACCAAAGGCCGCAACCCACCAAAGTCACCCAGTACCAGCAGTAACCACCAGAGGGAGCCCACAAACAGAATCCACAACAGTACCCCCCCCTTGAGGAGGGGTCACCGAACCCTCACGAGAACCCCCAGGGCGATCAGGATGAGCTCTATGGAAGGCGCGGACCAAATCAGTCGCATGAACATCGGAGGCGACCACCCAGGAATTATCCTCCTGACCATAACCCTTCCACTTAACCAAATACTGGAGTTTGCGTCTGGAAACACGAGAATCCAAGATCTTCTCAACAACATACTCCAATTCTCCCTCCACCAGCACCGGAGCAGGAGGCTCAACCGAAGGAACAACGGGCACCTCATACCTCCGCAACAACGACCGATGGAACACATTATGAATAGCAAACGATGCCGGGAGATCCAAACGAAAAGATACAGGGTTAAGAATCTCCGAGATCCTATAAGGACCGATGAACCGAGGCTTGAACTTAGGAGAAGAGACCTTCATAGGGACAAAACGAGAAGACAACCACACCAAATCCCCAACAAGAAGTCGGGGACCCACGCGGCGACGGCGATTAGCAAACTGCTGAGTCTTCTCCTGAGATAACTTCAAATTGTCCACCACCTGATTCCAAATCTGATGTAGCCTGTCCACCACCACGTCCACTCCAGGACAATCCGAAGGCTCCACCTGACCAGAGGAAAAACGAGGATGAAACCCCGAATTACAAAAAAAAGGAGAGACCAACGTGGCAGAACTAGCCCGATTATTAAGAGCAAATTCGGCCAGTGACAAAAAAGCAACCCAGTCATCTTGATCAGCAGAAACAAAACACCTCAAATAAGTTTCCAAGGTCTGATTAGTTCGCTCCGTCTGGCCATTCGTCTGAGGATGGAATGCAGACGAGAAAGACAAATCAATGCCCATCTTGGCACAAAACGTCCGCCAAAATCTAGACACAAACTGGGATCCCCTGTCAGAAACGATATTCTCCGGAATCCCATGCAAACGAACCACGTTCTGAAAAAATAAAGGGACCAACTCAGAGGAGGAAGGCAACTTAGGCAAGGGCACCAAATGAACCATCTTAGAAAAGTGGTCACACACAACCCAGATAACGGACATTTTCTGTGAAACCGGGAGATCAGAAATAAAATCCATGGAAATGTGCGTCCAAGGCCTCTTCGGGATGGGCAAGGATAACAACAACCCACTGGCCCGAGAACAGCAAGGCTTAGCTCGAGCACACACTTCACAAGACTGCACAAAGGTACGCACATCCCTAGACAAGGAAGGCCACCAAAAAGGCCTGGCCACCAGGTCTCTAGTACCAAATATTCCAGGATGACCAGCCAACACAGAAGAATGGACCTCGGAGATGACTCTATTGGTCCAATCATCCGGAACAAACAGTCTTTCTGGTGGACAACGATCCGGTTTATCCACCTGAAACTCCTGCAATGCACGTCGCAAGTCTGGGGATACGGCGGACAATATTACCCCATCCCTAAGGATACCAGTAGGCCCAGAGTCTCCAGGAGAGTCAGGCACAAAACTCCTGGAAAGAGCATCTGCCTTCACATTCTTTGAACCTGGCAGGTATGAAACCACGAAATTGAAACGAGAAAAAAAACAACGACCAACGAGCCTGTCTAGGATTCAAACGCCTGGCAGACTCAAGGTAAATGAGATTCTTGTGATCAGTCAAGACCACCACACGATGTTGAGCACCCTCAAGCCAATGACGCCACTCCTCAAATGCCCACTTCATGGCCAAAAGCTCCCGATTACCCACATCATAATTGCGCTCGGCGGGCGAGAATTTTCTAGAGAAGAATGCACATGGCTTCATCACCGAGCCATTAGAACTTCTCTGTGACAAAACCGCCCCCGCTCCAATCTCGGAAGCATCAACCTCAACCTGAAAAGGAAGTGAAACATCTGGTTGACACAACACAGGAGCAGAAGAAAACCGGCGCTTAAGTTCCTGAAAGGCCTCCACGGCAGCAGGAGACCAATCAGCAACATCAGCACCCTTTTTAGTCAAATCAGTCAAAGGTTTAACAATACTGGAAAAATTAGCAATGAACCGACGATAAAAATTAGCAAACCCCAAGAACTTCTGAAGGCTCTTAACAGATGTAGGTTGTGTCCAGTCACAAATCGCCTGAACCTTGACGGGATCCATCTCAATAGTAGAAGGAGAAAAAAATGTACCCCAAAAAAGAAATCTTCTGGACTCCGAAGAGACACTTTGAGCCCTTCACAAACAGAGAATTGGCCCGCAGAACCTGAAACACCTTCCTGACCTGTAGAACATGAGACTCCCAGTCATCAGAAAACACCAAAATATCATCCAAATACACAATCATAAACTTATCCAGATATTCACGGAAAATATTGTGCATAAAGGACTGAAAGACTGACGGAGCATTGGAGAGCCCAAAAGGCATTACCAAATACTCAAAATGGCCCTCAGGCGTATTAAATGCGGTTTTCCACTCATCACCCTGTTTTATCCGCACCAGATTATACGCACCGCGAAGATCTATCTTAGTGAACCACCTAGCCCCCTTAATGCGAGCAAACAAATCAGTCAATAATGGCAATGGATACTGATATTTGACTGTAATCTTATTCAGAAGGCGATAATCTATACAAGGCCTCAGGGAACCATCTTTTTTTGCCACGAAAAAAAAACCTGCTCCCAGAGGGGACTAGGATGGACGAATATGTCCCTTTTCCAAGGACTCCTTAATATAATTCCGCATAGCAGTATGCTCTGGCAGTGACAGATTAAATAAACGACCCTTAGGGAACTTACTGCCAGGAATCAATTCTATAGCACAGTCACAATCTCTATGAGGAGGGAGCGAATTGAGCTTAGGCTCCTCAAAAACATCCCTGCAGTCAGACAAAAACGCAGGGATCTCAGAAGGAGTAGATGAAGCGATTGAAATCGGAGGTGCATGATCATGAACCCCCTGACATCCCCAGCTTAACACAGACATTGTTTTCCAGTCCAGGACAGGATTATGAGTTTGTAACCATGGCAGACCAAGCACTACTACATCATGTAAATTATACAGTACAAGGAAGCGAATCACCTCCTGATGAACGGGAGTCATGCGCATGGTCACTTGTGTCCAATACTGCGGTTTATTCATAGCCAATGGTGTAGAGTCAATTCCCTTCAGAGGAATAGGAACTTCCAGAGGCTCCAGACTAAAACCGCAGCGTTTAGCAAATGACCAATCCATAAGACTCAGGGCAGCGCCCGAATCCACATAGGCATCGACGGAAATGGAAGACAGTGAAAAAATCAGAGTCACAGACAAAATGAACTTAGGCTGCAGAGTACCAATGGCAAAAGATTTATCAACCCTTTTTGTGCGTTTAGAGCATGCTGATATAACATGAGCTGAATCACCACAATAAAAACACAATCCATTTTTCCGCCTATAATTTTGCCGTTCACTTCTGGACTGAATTCTATCACATTGCATAGTCTCAGGTGCCTGTTCAGAAGACACCGCCAACTGGTGCATAGGTTTGCGCTCCCGTAAACGCCGATCAATCTGAATGGCCATAGCCATAGACTCATTCAGACCTGTAGGCGTAGGGAACCCCACCATAATATCCTTAATGGCCTCAGAAAGACCATTTCTGAAGTTTGCAGCCAGGGCGCACTCATTCCACTGAGTAAGCACCGACCATTTCCGAAATTTTTGACAATATATTTCCGCTTCATCATGCCCCTGAGAGAGGGCTAACAAAGCCTTTTCAGCCTGAATCTCCAGGTTAGGTTCCTCATAGAGCAATCCCAATGCCAGAAAAAACGCATCCACACTGAGCAATGCAGGATCCCCTGGTGCCAATGCAAATGCCCAATTCTGAGGGTCGCCCCGCAGGAAAGATATTACAATCCTGACCTGTTGAGCAGGGTCTCCAGAGGAGCGAGTTTTTAAAGAAAGAAACAATTTACAATTGTTCCTGAAATTCAGGAAGGTAGATCTATCTCCAGAAAAGAACTCTGGAATAGGAATTCTAGGTTCAGACATGGGAGTGTGAACAACAAAATCCTGTATATTTTGAACTTTTGCCGCGAGATTACTCAGGCTGGAAGCCAAACTCTGGACATCCATGTTAAACAGCTAAGATCAGAGCCATTCAAGGGTTAAGAGGAGGTAAGAAGCAGCTAGACAGCAATTAAGGGCTAGGCAGAAAAACTCTGAAGGGAAAAAAAAAAAAAAAAAAAAATTCCCTTAAACACTTCTTTTTCTCCTGATTCAGCCCAAACAATTAACACTTTGTGTGCCGGCTATACTGTCATGAATCCCAATGGCTAGGGATAGCACAGGACAAGCAAGATACAAATAAATAACGGACGAGCTCTAGGGTGATGGAACCTGGGCTGACCGCTGCCCTACGCCTGACAAATGCAACTAGAGATAGCCAGGGAGCGTGCCTACGTTGGTTCTAGACGCCACGCACCAGCCTAAGAGCTAACTAGTACTGCAGAGAAAATAAAGACCTCACTTGCCTCCAGAGGAATGAACCCCAAAAGGTATAGTTGCCCCCCACATGTATTGACGGTGAAATGAGAGGAAGGCACACACATAGAGATGATATATATAGGTTTAGCAAATTGAGGCCCGCTGTAAACTAGAAAGCAGAACGATACAAAAGGGGTCTGAGCGGTCAGCAAAAAACCCTAATCAAAAAACCATCCTGAGATTACAAGAACCCATGTGCCAACTCATGGCACATGGGGAGAACCTCAGTCCACTAGAGCTACCAGCTAGCATAGAGACATAATAAGCAAGCTGGACTAAAAAACCAAACAACTGAAAATCAGCACTTAGCTTATCCTGAAAGATCTGGGAGCAGGTATGCAGGAACTAAACAGAGCACATCTGAATACATTGATAGCCGGCAAGGGAATGACAGAAAGGCCAGGTAAAATAGGAAACACCCAGCCTCTGATGGACAGGTGGAAACCAAAGGCCGCAACCCACCAAAGTCACCCAGTACCAGCAGTAACCACCAGAGGGAGCCCACAAACAGAATCCACAACAGGAGGATTGCATTATACTCTTTGATGGGGCTACATTATATTCTATGGGGAGGTGGGCTGTATTATATTCTATGGGGGGCTACATTATATTCTATGTTGGGCTGTATTATATTCTATGGGGGCTGTATTATATTTTATTGGGGAGGGTTGCATCATACTCTTTGATGGGGCTGCATTATATTCTTTTGGGAGGTGGGCTGTATTATATTCTATGGGGGCTACATTATATTCTATGGGGGTTTTGTTATATTCTATGAGGGAGGATTGCATCATACTCTAAGAGGGGGCTACATTTTATTCTATGGGGGCTGAGTTATATTCTATGGGGGCCAGATTATATTGAATGGGGGGCTTCATTATACTATATGAGGGGGCTACATTATATTCTATGGAGTGGCTGCATTATACTCTGTGGGGTGGCTGCATTATACTCTGTGGGGTGGCAATATTATGCTCTATGGGGTGGCTGCATTATATAGTATTGAGGACTATGGAGAATACATCATTCTAAATGAAGAACTATGGGGTGCATTATACTATGGGAAGTGAATTGTACTACATGGATGACTATGGGGGTGCATTATACTATATGGAGCACTATGAGGAGTATATTATACTATATGGAGGACTGAGCAGTGTAGTTTAACATATGGAAAACTATGAGCAGTGTATTAGACTATATGGAGGACTGAGGAGTGTATTATACTCAGCGCATCCAAGAATTCTCCCGTGCTTCCCCTATACTCTGGAACTCTCTACCCCGACACATCAGACTCTCGCCTACCATAGAAACCTTCATAAAGAGCATGAAGACTCACCTCTTCCGACAAGCCTCCAGCCTGCAGTGGTCCTCAACCTACTGAACCACTGCACAACCAGATCTACCCTCTCCTAGTGTATTCTCACCCATCCCCTGCAGACTCTGAGCCCTCACGGGCAAGGTCGTCCCTCCTTCTGTACCTGTAAGTGCCTTGTTTTTTGGTCATGTTTATTGTATTTGTCTATATTTGCCCCCTTTTCACATGTAAAGCGCCATGGAATAAATGGCGCTTTGAAAAAATGTATAATAATAATAATGATATGGAGGACTGAGAAGTGTATTATGCTATTTGGAGCACTATGAGGAGTGTATTATACTATACTAGATGGAGGCCCAATGCTATTGCATCGGGAGGGTGGTAATGTCACGATGGGGGCAGGCTTTGCAGTGTTGTGACCGGCTTCCTCTGCCTGTAGACACATCACGCATCTGCCGCCAAGATCAGCAGAATGATTCACTGCGCCTACGCGGAATTCGCGAAGGCGCAGTAAATCAGATCGCCGCCATCTTTGTGCAGGCAGATAGCGGCGGTCACATTAAAACTGTGCATGCGCTCCTCCTGTACAAAGATGGCAGTGGTCAGTGAATCATTCGGCTGATCCTGGCAGCGGCGTGTGTCGCGACGGTGTTCCGCTGGTGGTACCGCGCAATACAATGCGTAAGGCGTATACAGTGTGTGTGCGTGGTGCGTATGGCATATACAGTGTGTGTTTGTGTGTGTGTGTGTGGTGCGTATGGCGTATACAGTGTGTTGGTGTGGTGCGTACGGCATATACAGTGTGTGTGTGTGTGTGTGTGTGTGTGTGTGTGTGTGTGTGTGTGTGTGTGTGTGTGTGTGTGTGTGTGTGTGTGTGTGTGTGGTGCGACAGTGTTCCACTGGCAAGAGGCTGGTACCAGCAGCAGTTTCCATATTGAGACACCCATCACCTGGGTGTCCCAATATGGAGGTCGGTGAACTTCCAACACTTGGAATTCTCAGATCTGGACACATCTGGACGGAACAGGATGTGACGACATTACAAGGTAAGTATATATTAAGATGGAGGACTGAGCAGTATATTTTAACCCCTTAACCCCTGGAGCTTTTTTCGGTTTTGCGCTTTTGTTTTTCACTCCCCTCCTTCCCAGAGCCATAACTTTCTTATTTTTCCATCAATATGGCCATGTGAGGGCTTTTTTTTTTTGCAGGATGAGTTATACTTTTGAACGACACCATTGGTTTTACCATTTCATGTACTAAAATACGGGAAAAAAATTCCAAGTGGGGTGAAATTGCAAAAAAAGTGCAATCCCACACTTGTTTTTTGTTTGGCTATTTTGCTAGGTTCACTAAATGCTAAAACTGACCTGGCATTTTGATTCTCCAGTTCATTTCGAGTTCATAGACACCAAACATGACTAGGTTATTTTTTATTTAAGTGGTGAAAAAAAATTCCAAACTTTGCTAAAAAAATAAATAAAAATTGTGCAATTTTACGATACTCGGAGCGTCTCCATTTTTAGTGATCTGTGGTTGGGTGAAACTTTATTTTTTGTGCGCCAAGCAGACATTATTAATGATGCCATTTTTGTGCAGATATTATTTTTGAACTCCCGATATTGCATTTTAATGCAATGTCACGACGACCAAAAAAAGTAACTGGCGTTTTGGCTTTTTTTCTCGCTACGCCGTTTAGCGATCAGGTTAATCCGTTTTATTGATAGATCGGGCGATTCTGAACTCGGTGATACCAAATATGTGTAGGTTTGATTTTTTTATTGTTTTATTTTGAATGGGACGAAAGGGGGGTGATTTAAACTTTTAGATTTTGTTATTTGTTTCATATTTTTTTTTTCTTATTTTTACTTTTGTCATGCTTCAATAGCCTCCATGGGAGGCTAGAAGCTGCCATAACTCGATCGCCTCTGCTACATAGAGGAGATGCTCAAATAGCCTCTATGTAGTAGAATCACAGCCTTGCTATGAGCGCCGACCACAGGATGGCGCTCATAGCAATCTGGCATCAACAACCATAGAGGTCTCAAGGAGACCTCTGGTTGTCATGCCGACACGCCGATGACCCCCGATCATGTGACGGGGTCACCGGTGCGCGCATATCCGGCCGGATGGCAGGAAGTGCTTGTTAAATGCCGCTGTCAGAGCTTGCGGATTGTGATTCTGCCCACGCCTATTGCGGGTAAATGTCAGCTGTTCAAAACAGCTGACATGTCCCGGCTTTGAAGAGGGCTCACCGCCACATCAAAGTGGGGCTTCTACCATCGGACGTACTATTCCGTCCGATGGCAGAAAGCGGTTAATATATGGAGGACTATAAGGAGTGTATTATACTATGTGGAGGACTGATGAGTGTATTATGCTATATGGAGGATTATGGGGAGTGCATTATACTATATGGAGGACTGAGCAGTGTATTTTAATATATGGAGGTCTATGAGGAGTATATTATACTATATGGAGGACTGAGGCGTGTATTTTAATATATGGAGGACTATGAGGAGTGTATTATACTATATGGAGAACTATGGGAAGTGTATAATACTATATGCAGGACTTAGGAGTGTATTTTAATATATGGAGGACTATGAGGAGTGTATTATACTATATGAAGGACTATGGGAAATGTATAATACTGTATGGAGGACTGAGGAGTGTATTTTAATATATGGAGGACTATGAGGAGTGTATTATACTATATGGATAACTATGGGAAGTGTATAATACTATATATGGAGGACTTAGGAGTGTATTTTAATATATGGAGGACTATGAGGAGTGTATTATACAATATGGAGGACTATGGGGAGTGAATTATGCTATATGGAGGACTATGAGGAGTGTATTATACTATATGGAAGCCTATGGGGAATGTAATATACTATATGGCGAACTATAGGGTGTATTATACTATAAGGACTATGGGGAATGTATTATATTATTAATATATGGAGGACTATAGGGAGTGTATTTCACTATGTGGAGGATTATGGGCACATTATATTATATGGAGGACTATGGGTGTGCTGGTGTAAACTGTAGATGTGCTGCTAAAAACATGATACTGTATGGGGACAGATTGATCCAGGGGTGGATTAAGGGTAGCCAGGGCCCCGGGCTGTTCAGACCTGTGGGCCCCCCGGTCATGTGACGGGGTCATGCGACGGGGTCATCATATACCTGAACCAGATTATTCCAGAAAAATAGTTGCTGTGTGAAACTATAACCTGTCAAACATCCATTGATCTAGTCAATTTACCCTTCAGTTAGGAAGAAAAAAAACAAACAGTGCTATCACCATAAGTGCCAGTAATCACAGGAGATCTGTACTTAGTATGCAGTGTCTGTGTAGAGGTAATACAGTGATCACCGGTGACATTATACACAGGAGCACTGGATATAGTATACAGTGTATAGTGTCAGTGTATAGGTAACACTGACTCACCAGTGACGTCTCTAGGTGAAGTCCTTCATCTTTCATCCAGCACAGACCGCCATCACTTCATCCAGCCAGGACTTGTCTCTGCAGGAAATAACACAGTTATCTTGAGCTCCGCTTGCAGAACACATTACTTAATTTTTCTCAACTTCTACATTACACCACATAAAGAAAAAGAGGCGACATAGTGTCACTCTATGCACAGTAACAGGACCACCCCCCCATTTAAAACAGTATACTCAAAAAATAAAATAAATACATCTCTTATACATCATGGCAGTAATAATGTCCCTTAATTGTATGGTAATTATAATATCCCCCATCCTGGCCCCGTGTATCTCATTCCTGGCTTCAGCTATATGTTCTCCCATCCTGCCCTCATGAGTATCCATTCTGCCCCATATGATCTCCCCATCCTGCCCCATATGATCTCCCCATCAGTCTCCATCGTATCCATCCTGCCCCATGATCCTGCACAATCTATCTCCAATCCTGCCCCATGTCTTTCTTTCTGCCCCGTGTCTCCAATCATGCCCCGTATCTACATTCTGCCCATGTACATTCTGCCCCCAGTGTGTCCAGCATCTCTGCCCCCCAATGTCCAGCATCTCTGCCCCCAGTGTCCAGCATCTCTGCCCCCAGTGTCCAGCATCTCTGCCCCCAATGTGTCCAGCATTTCTGCCCCAGTGTGTCCAGCATTTCTGCCCCCAGTGTGTCCAGCATCCTGCCCCAGTGTGTCCAGCATCCTGCCCCAGTGTGTCCAGCATCCTGCCCCAGTGTGTCCAGCATCCTTCCCCCAGTGTGTCCAGCATCCTGCCCCAGTGTGTCCAGCATCCTGCCCCAGTGTGTCTAGCATATTGCCATCAGTGTGTCCAGCATTCAGCCCTCAGTGTGTCCAGCATTCAGCCCCCAGTGTGTCCAGCATATTGCCCCCAGTGTGTCCAGCATATTGCCCCCAGTGTGTCCAGCATATTGCCCCCAGTGTGTCCAGCATCTCTGCCCCCAGTGCCCTGCATATTACCCCCAGTGTGTCCAGCATCTCTGCCCCCAGTGTCCAGCATACTGGCCCTGGCCCCCCGGATTGCCGTTCGCAATTTAAAAAAAAAAAAGTTCTCCTCACCTGTCCGCACTACTTCGGCGAAGCAGCTCCCTCCAGCAGCGCGCACTCGCCGGGGGCTGACAATGACATCAGACGCCGGCGACATGCGCACTGCAGCTGATGTCAGTTGCCAGCCTCCGATTGGCTGGCGGCTGTTAACTATTGACGTGCAAGCGCGCGCCCGCACATCAATAGCGTTTAACTGCCGCAGCACCGGTAGGGGCCCGGTGAGCAGATGAGATGGGGCCCGATGCGGACCCCCTCTGCCAACTGGGCCCATGCTACGCCAGTCAGGGCAGTAATTCCCTGATGGCGGCGGGCAATCTGAGCGGTAGCCCAGGCCCCCCCACACCACTGGGGCCTGGGCTACTGCCTAGATTGACCCTATTATAATCCGCCCCTGGATTGATCTAATAGTGATCGTTCTATCCCCATCATTCTTCCTCAGACTGTGGCCGGGAAACAAGCGTTGAACGATTTCAATAGTGTCGATCACATTTAGCGGCCTGAACTCAGCGCATGTAAATACAACCGAAATGTTTGTGTGATGTGCAATATGTTAGCATTTGGGGCCCCATTTTAAACTTTTGCTAGGGCCCCACTTTGCCTAAAACCGGCTCTAGTCACACAGAAAGTCGCTATGACGTTAGTCTTTAGGTTCTTGCAGTCATGTAACCCAGCAACAACACCGACAAGTCGCAAAAATGAGTTAACCCTTTTGTTGTGGGTGTCACATCCCCGGCAGTGCGGACACTCTCGGGCAGGACGCTGCTGTCACCTGGGTAATAGGTGACACGCGCCCATCACTTAGCGCAGAATGACAGGTTCGGCTGGAACCAATCAGGCGTGTGATGGGCGTGGTCAATGTGCTCGGCCCCGCCTCCTCCTCGCAGCCAGGACGCGCCGGGATTGTCATTCCCTATGTTGCACCTCGCCGCCGCTGCACCTGCATAGCCCCATCGTCGCCGGCCGGGTCCCGGCTGCTGTGACCGCTGCTGCCCGCAGATGGCACGGCTGTAGCTACTATGCCCTGAGCAGTGACACAGCAGCAGCGTCTTCCTATTCTATGGGAGTGTGGAGGACATCTTCTCTGCACGAGCACAAGCAGAAGGAGAATTAGCAATTACCAGGAGCAGCTCCGGCAATAACAAGGCGGCAGCCATGCCCGCAGGAAGCAGCGAGCCCGAGAGTGCCCTCAGCTACCAGGTAAGCGGCACGGTGCCTGCTGAGCCTGGACCAGGATGCTGCCTGCATGCCCCCTGTGTGCAGAGCTGGGGGTGGCACCAGGGAGAGATGCTGGGAAGGGGTCTCCAGACTGTGCATTATCCTGCCACGCAGAAATGTGTGCTGCAAGCCTATTAAAGGGGCAGTGGGGCATGTGGGCAGGGGTGATGAGGGTAAAGATGATGTGTACAATAGGCAATGGGGCATGTGGGTAGGGGTGATGTGGGGCATGTGGGTAGGGATGATGCATGTGGGCAGCAGGGGTGATGAGGGTAGAGGTGACGTGTACAGTGGGGCATGTGGGCAGGGGTGATGAGGGTAAAGGTGATGTGTACAGTAGGCAGTGGGGCATGTGGGTAGGGGTGATGTGGGGCATGTGGGTAGGGGTGATGCATGTGGGCAGCAGGGGTGATGAGGGTAGAGGTGACGTGTACAGTGGGGCATGTGGGCAGGGGTGAAGTGGGCAGGGATGATGTGTGCAGGGGGGCATGTGGGCAGGGGTGATGTGTACAGTGGGCAGCGGGGCGATGTGTGCAGCGGGGCATGTGGGTAGGGGTGATGAGGGTAGAGGTGACGTGTACAGTGGGGCATGTGGGCAGGGGTGATGAGGGTAGAGGTGACGTGTACAGTGGGGCATGTGGGCAGGGGTGATGAGGGTAGAGGTGACGTGTATAGTGGGGCATGTGGGCAGGGGTGAAGTGGGCAGAGGTGATGTGTGCAGGGGGGCATGTGGGCAGGGGTGATGTGTACAGTGGGCAGCGGGGCGATGTGTGCAGCGGGGCATGTGGGTAGGGGTGATGAGGGTAGAGGTGATGTGGGCAGTGGGGCATGTGGGCAGGGGAGGTGAGAAATCGGGTCCTGTACTGAGAGGATCAGTAAGTACTGCAGTGCAGACGCAGGAGCTGGGCACTGTGGGCAGTGAGATGTGCAGACACAATGCCCTGCTTTGTGTGGGACCTTCAGAGATGCCCACTCTTGTTTTCCTGCCAGTGCGATTGATTTTGATGACGCTGCCTGCTTCCCAGTCAATATGGAGAATAAATCCCAGAAAGTAATCTAGAAGCAGCCCCATGTGCAGGATTTGGTTGTTTCCTAATTGCCATGTTGTACGCTGTTTTGTTGGCGGACATGGCGCCCTGCTTCAGGTGTGGGCATACTTTGCAGGTCCAGTGTTGGTGCTGGGGATGAGCTGGGCGCATGTTCTGTACGCGGCAGCCTGTGTGTTCCTCTTGGTAATGTCACCTTGTGTGGAGGTCATTGGAGAGCCCTGTGTTGTCGCTGTCTGTGCTGCAGGAGATGTCTCTTCACAGATGGAGAGCTTACCTTGTGCTGAACAAAGCCCACCTGACCTTGTATTTTGTTACCAGTGGTCTGCATTTTGCCTGCTGTTCCTAGCACTAGATAGCCAAGCAGACGTGATGGTGGTGATGTCCCCTTAGGCCAGGTTGTTTATCTCACATACCAAGCCACATGTCCCACACTCCTGCCTCAGGTTGTCCTTTGTGGATAAGACCACCCTGGTACATTGTTCCCGAGTGTACAACAAGTCATAGTCTGCTCCATGAAATGGTTTCCACACGGACCTGCTGGGGTCTCTGTTATTGGCTACTTCAGGAATCTTTCTTCAAAGACTTTTAGGTTTTTGATTTGTTTCCTGATAAACAGTAACAATGAATGATAGTTGCACTAGTTTGCATTAGATGGATGGATGTGTGTATATAATGTACCGTATATAAATGTACAAGTTCTGCTGGAGTTCAGTGAGAACAAAGGGACTGCTTTGTTATTGGCCATTTTTATGGGACCACAAAATGGCCAGAAATACTACATGGCTTAATATTCCTGATTATCATAAGGTTATGACAATTTATGGCTCATATCATGGAAACAAATGTTTCCTGCAGATTAATTGGGATATTAAGACTGTTCTAGATCTTGTGTTCTTCATCACAACATAACTTTTTATGCTGAAGTGAAGTCTGAAATTGAACAGCTTGCAGTGGTGGCCAATGCTTCATGCTCTCTATATCGAACCTTTGTAATGGCAGCAAAATATCATGTGATTTTGGTTCAGTTGAATTGT
Organism: Ranitomeya variabilis; assembly: GCF_051348905.1. Classification (NCBI taxonomy): domain Eukaryota; kingdom Metazoa; phylum Chordata; class Amphibia; order Anura; family Dendrobatidae; genus Ranitomeya; species Ranitomeya variabilis. Next base: position 659,657,976 of record NC_135234.1, read on the forward strand.
TTTGGGGGCTTATACAAAGGGCGTATATACTAAGCTGTTTTGCAGCCCACTGCGTGGTACTTTAAGAGGCCACCAAGCGCAATGTCACTCGCTTAGTGTAGTAATATTAGGTCAGCTATGAACCCCCCCCATATGTTTAAGTCCTGATATCAGGATTCTGTTAAAATGGTCATCTCAGCATAGAACTTTTAAAAATACTTCATGTTTATATAATACTAGATGTTGGCCCGATTCTAACGCATCGGGTATTCTAAAATATGCATGTCCACGTAGTATATTGCCCAGCGACGTAGTATATTGTTCAGCGCCATAGTATATTGCCCAATTACGTAGTATATTGTTCAGCGCCGTAGTATATTGCCCAGTTACGTAGTATACAGCACAGAGCCACGTAGTATATTGCCCAGCGAAGTAGTATACAGCACATAGCCACGTAGTATATTGCCCAGCCACGTTTGTCACAGGTTAAAAAATAAAAAATAAACATATACTCACCTTTCCGAGGGCCCCTTGTAGTCCACGGCTGCTTCTGGTCCCAGGGTTGGTCTGAGCGCAGGACCTGTGATGACGTCGCGGTCACATGACTGTGACGTCACGTCAGGTCCTTGGCGCGCAGGACTTGTGATGACGTCGCGGTCACATGACCATGACGTCATGGCAGGTCCTTCTGCCATACCATCTTTGCCACCGCAACCTGCAACGGAAGATGGCGGGCGGCGCGAGCGGCTCAGCGGACTACAGAGGATGAGTATAGCAGGATTTTTTTTTTTATTTATTATTTTTAACATTACATTTTGTACTATTGATGCCGCATAGGCAGCGTCAATAGTACAAAGTTGGGGACACACAGGGTTAATAGCGGCGGTAATGGAGTGCGTTACCCGCGGCATAACGCGGTCCGTTACCGCTGGCATTAACCCTGTGTGAGCGGTGACCGGAGGGGTGTATGCGGGCGCCGGGCAGTGAGTGCGGGGACTAAGGAGCGGCCATTTTTTTCCGGACTGTGCGCGTCGCTGATTGGTCGCGGCAGCCATGACAGGCAGCTGGCGAGACCAATCAGCGAGCGAATAACCGCGACAGACAGACAGAAGGACAGACAGACGGAAGTACCCTTAGACAATTATATAGTAGATGTGCTTAAGGCTGATCTCACACATCTGTTTTTTATTTTATTTTTTTCCTATGCATGAAGTAAAAGTTCACAAGGGGCTTGGATCTGTTAGGGTATGTGTACATGGTGCACTTGTACCAACTGGAAGCAGAAGACAGCTTCTTGAAATTGCCCACATTGTTTATCTTTAAGACCTCCTTCTCACAACCTGGTGATTCCTGCACAGGAAAAAACAGTACTGGTGAGATCTGATGGTCATGTCCATGTGCCATCCATATGTACTGATGTGACATCCATGTATCTGCTGTCCGTGTGACACGTTCCGGTGCCTGGCAAAAGCAGTACAGTTAGCTGTTCCCAGGCGTCAGGTGCTGAAGGCAATTCTTATCGTTGTCACCTGGTCTCCCTGAGATTAGCATGACCAGGCAACAATGATGGAAGTGGTATTCAGTAGCCTCTGTGTAAAATTAAGAATTAAATAAAAAAGAAAATTGGCTTGGGTTCCCACGTAAAAAAGCAAAAATAATAAACAACCATATTCCTCACTTGTCCGACAAGAAGATAATCCTCCGATGCCTATGTTCCCTGTAAAACACCAAAAATAATAACCATATTCCTCACCTGTCCCGATGAGAAAATAAACCATACAGTCCCATGCCGTGGCATGATGCGACCATCCAGTCTGAAATCCAGGAGACAATGAGCTGCTGAGAGCGCATCTTCAGTGACGTGCAGTAACGTCAGAGAGATTACCGCCGGTCACTGAAGTTGCGGTTCCCACTGGCAGCTCATTGTGAGAGGCCTGATGAACTGCGGTGACCTCAATGAGATCACTGCTAGCACCGTGAGAATTTTCGTTGTGCTCGAAAAATTTGTTTGAGTGCCTGTGATTGTATGTCTTGCGGCTGTTCGATGCTGCAACACATGCAGCGATTGCCTGCTTGTTAGGCAATCCAGGCATTGGTGCTGGTGAAACGGAGGCCAGAGGGGTAGTCGTGGCTGAGGGTGGCAGTACTGGCACACCCTGGCCCTCCATCTGATAAACATATTGTCCCTTCTGTGGTGCACTTGGTGGTCCACTGACTTGCACATTAGGGTCCTTCTCGGTCTGCTACCATCTTGATGCGGCCATGTATTCCTCCACCACCATGTGTTTATCAGCCCATAGGCCCTGGACGGCTGGGCTTCCAGCTTGAACGTTGGGGAACACAACCGCCCTGTTCTGGCTCCCAGCCTTCTCTAACTAGCTTCAGGAAGTTCCCCCAGCTTACACCCATTTGGCCCCTCCTAAGTAACTAGATCCTATTGTTATATCTAATTCTTATTAAAAGTACCAGCTTCTCAGGGACGTAGAAACACGGGCTAGGGAAGTGGGGCAAAAACCAGTCCTTGTACACCCCTTACACGGGTCAAAGGAAAAAATTCCTGTGACGCCAGTGACCCGCACTGGGCCAGAAGGATGCTTTTGGACATGAGAGGAGCAGGGACCCGCGTCGCATGCACGCGGTGCGACAGCCATCTCGACTCGAGGGGGGGGGGAAGGTGTGGACAAATATTAACCAGCATACATGGTAAGTAATATAGAAAATACAAGTATGTTAGCAAAGAATAACCGTCACTAATATACATAATCCACTGGAAATACGATTACAGACAAGAGACATGGCATAAGAATATAAAGAGACCTCATCCATCTAGGGTCTATGGCCGATGTGTGTAATTGCTGGTATCCCAGATGATCCTCCAAATGCCAACTGTGGATGTCACAATGGAATGAGGAAAGGGGGAAGAAAAGAATATGGAAGAGGTGGATGGAAAGGGGGTTGGAGAAAGCGCAGGGTGTTCCTTCGGCAAAATGGAAAGGTCTCCATCAAATATGTGCAGGAACGAAGTACTAAATAATAATAAATGCAGTTATAATCATGAACAACATACAGTATTAAAATGAGAGGAATACGGTCATCAACATCTTTTATAGCAAGAGGACAAAGGACAATTTTTTATTAAGGCCGTGAGGGGACTTGGTTCCCAGGGAGACGATCCAACGGCACTCAAGCTGTACCAGGACGCCTTTTAGATCACCACCTCTGATTCCACAATGCACCCTATCCATTCCGCGTGTTTGTAATGTGGCCGCGTTGCAGTCATGGCACAGCTTGAAATGCCTAGGGATCGTCTTCAAGTCCGAGATGTCAGTCGAGTTTCTGGCTGCCATAATGTCCCTCACATGCTCCGTTGCCCTAATACGGAACTCCCATGAAGTGAGCTCTATATAAATTAGATTGCAAGTCCATGTGGCATAGTAGACAACATGACTAGTACTACATGTAATGTAGCATGTAATCCGGTAGTCCATACTCCCATCAGTCAAGAGGAGAAGGGGGTGGCACTTGTGATATTTCTACACGCCACACAAGATCCACAGGGATAACAACCCCACTTCTGTCTCCCAGTGCTGAAAGGGTTAGAAGGGTTGGCCACAGAGTGACTACTAACCAGTAGTTCCTTTAGGTTCTGGCAGTGAGGAGTGGGTGGTCGGGTAAAATTTGATTGAGGATGGGCTCAGTTTTGAGCATCGACCAGTGCTTCTGTAAGACCTGTAGCGACCAGTGCTTCTGTTCACGTGGAGCCCTCCTGGCACGAAGATAACCTCTCTTTATGCTCCTGTTACTGTAACCACGTTCGTGAAACGTCGTTTAGACGTCCCAAACCTGACCTTCAAAAATCTCATCCGATGAACAAATCCTTTTCATCTTCAAAAACTGTCCAGTCGGGACAGCTTCTATAGCTGAGGATGTATGTGCAGATGTTACATGTAGTAGAGCATTGACTGATGTTTCTTTCCGGAAAACATCAGTCTGGATGGTACCTGCAGCATCTACTATGATTTTAATGTTTAAAAATTCTATCTCTCTCAAGGTGATTTTATACATCAACATTATGTTGCGTTTATTCTGGTTCAGTTCATGGATGAAATCACGAAGGCCCGGCTCACGACCCTGCCATATGATGAATATATCATCAATATATCTGTACCAGCACTGCGCCTTGGAGGCGGCACACGCGTCTCTCCCGAAAATCACCCTCTCCCAATGGCCATCGCAGTTTGGCGTTGTTGAAGGAAAAACGGTCCTTACAAGTAAAGAAATTGTGTCAACACAAAATGTAAGAGTTCTAGGACCAAGGAACTCCACGGCCTCTAGTCCATCCAGGTGTCTGATGCTCATATATAATGACTGAATGGGGTGCAAATAATGTTCTATACATTTACTGACGGGGTTGCATAGCCCTTCGATGTTGGAGACAATCGGACATCCTGGGGGAACAGTGGGGTCCTTCTGGATCTTCGGTAAAATGTAGGGACTACCAGATTCTTTACCCATAGGCCCCCAAAAATCTTTTTGGAGATGATGCCCTGTGTAAAGGCCCTATCAATGATCGCATATAAAGTTCTAGAGAGCTCATCCACTGGATTCTGTGGGAATCAAATGTGTGCCTCACGATCTTTCAGCTGGCGAAAGGATTCCTTTTTATACATCACTGTTGGCCAGATGATCACATTCCCCCCTCATCCGCGGCTTTGATGACTACGTTATGTATTGACCTAAGTTCATTAAGCGCGCTGTGCTCTAGGGAGATTATCCCATCTTTTGTTACTAGGGATTGTTTTAAGGTCCTCTATAACTAATTTATTGAATATCTCTATTTGTGGGCATAAGGAAAAGAGGGGGATGTGCTAGATTTAGGCACAACAGAGGTAGGAAAGGTACCTCTAGAAGTAGGAGAGCTTGCACTCTCGTTTTCCTCCAGAATAGATAGGGGCTCCCGTTCCATTGTTGTGTTAAGGTTATCACTAGAGTTAAGCAAATATGTTCAGGTTCCCTCTTATTCGGCAATGTTTGTGGGGCTCTCCATGTATGTTCTGTGACAGTGACACATGCAGCTGGGGCGCTGATCAGCTGGCATGTTTCAAGAAGCCAGGTTCCCTCTGCAGCTTGTTCGGTAAGCGCTATAGCTTGCCGAATCAAAGGGATCCTGAACATACTCAACTCTACAGGTCCTTCTCAAAAAATTAGCATATAGTGTTAAATTTCATTATTTACCATAATGTAATGATTACAATTAAACTTTCATATATTATAGATTCATTATCCACCAACTGAAATTTGTCAGGTCTTTTATTGTTTTAATACTGATGATTTTGGCATACAACTCCTGATAACCCAAAAAACCTGTCTCAATAAATTAGCATATTTCACCCGGCCAATCAAATAAAAGTGTTTTTTAATAACAAACAAAAAAACCATCAAATAATAATGTTCAGTTATGCACTCAATACTTGGTCGGGAATCCTTTGGCAGAAATGACTGCTTCAATGCGGCGTGGCATGGAGGCAATCAGCCTGTGACACTGCTGAGATGTTATGGAGGCCCAGGATGCTTCAATAGCGGCCTTAAGCTCATCCAGAGTGTTGGGTCTTGCGTCTCTCAACTTTCTCTTCACAATATCCCACAGATTCTCTATGGGGTTCAGGTCAGGAGAGTTGGCAGGCCAATTGAGCACAGTAATACCATGGTCAGTAAACCATTTACCAGTGGTTTTGGCACTGTGAGCAGGTGCCAGGTCGTGCTGAAAAATGAAGTCTTCATCTCCATAAAGCATTTCAGCCGATGGAAGCATGAAGTGCTCCAAAATCTCCTGATAGCTAGCTGCATTGACCCTGCCCTTGATGAAACACAGTGGACCAACACCAGCAGCTGACATGGCACCCCACACCATCACTGACTGTGGGTACTTGACACTGGACTTCAGGCATTTTGGCATTTCCTTCTCCCCAGTCTTCCTCCAGACTCTGGCACCTTGATTTCCGAATGACATGCAAAATTTGCTTTCATCAGAAAAAAGTACTTGGGACCACTTAGCAACAGTCCAGTGCTGCTTCTCTGTAGCCCAGGTCAGGCGCTTCTGCCGCTGTTTATGGTTCAAAAGTGGCTTTACCTGGGGAATGCGGCACCTGTAGCCCATTTCCTGCACACGCCTGTGCACGGTGGCTCTGGATGTTTCCACACCAGACTCAGTCCACTGCTTCCTCAGGTTCCCCAAGGTCTGGAATCGGTCCTTCTCCACAATCTTCCTCAGGGTCCGGTCACCTCTTCTCGTTGTACAGCGTTTTCTGCCACATTGTTTCCTTCCAACAGACTTACCATTGAGGTGCCTTGATACAGCACTCTGGGAACAGCCTATTTGTTGAGAAATTTCTTTCTGGGTCTTACCCTCTTGCTTGAGGGTGTCAATGATGGCCTTTTTGACATCTGTCAGGTCGCTAGTCTTACCCATGATGGGGGTTTTGAGTAATGAACCAGGCAGGGAGTTTTTAAAAGCCTCAGGTATCTTTTGCATGTGTTTAGAGTTAATTAGTTGATTCAGAAGATTAGGGTAATAGGTCGTTTAGAGAACCTTTTCTTGATATGCTAATTTATTGAGACAGGTTTTTTGGGTTATCAGGAGTTGTATGCCAAAATCATCAGTATTAAAACAATAAAAGACCTGACAAATTTCAGTTGGTGGATAATGAATCTATAATATATGAAAGTTTAATTGTAATCATTACATTATGGTAAATAATGAAATTTAACACTATATGCTAATTTTTTGAGAAGGACCTGTAGTTATCACCACCTGCTGATTTTGTTTGCAATTTGCGTAAAATGACCTTCCTCAAGAATAATTGCAGATCCTTCTTAGCTGAAAAAGAAAGTTGAAGATATTTGTAGGAACAAAGGTCAAGCCCAAACTGAGAACCTCTATCTGGGCCCTGGATAATGTATGAGTTGGACAGGTTTATTTCCTCCAAGTTATTTCTTGCCTTGGGTTTTTTCTCCATTGATTGGGGGGGAGTCAGTTTCCTCCTATTATGAGCTTTACCCTTCTTGATAACATGTCTTCCCAGTCCCAATCTCTGGTTGTGACAGAAACCAGAATGGCCGCTAGTACAACCCCTGGCAAAAATTATGTAATCACTGGCCTTGGAGGATCTTCATTCAGTTGTTTAATTTTGTAGAAAAAAAGCAGATCACAGACATGGCACAAGTCTCACATATCTCTCTATTTCTTCATTTTAGAGGCCACTATTTCCTTCTCCCACTTCAAGAAATTACTGTCAAATTCCTTATTGAGTTTAGATGCTGCCTCAGTAGTTAGCTTGCTCACAAGGTTATCATGAACGGAGACTAGCTCAGTCTCCACTTCTCTTAGAGACGTTTCATTTAACTTAATCAGTAAATCCATATAGCCCCTAGAACAACTTGAGGAGAGGTCCTCCCACTGTTTTTTGAAAATTTTCAGTGTCAATCGTGAATGAGGGAAACACCTGAATTCGGAGGCCTCTGGGTATAAGACCTCTGGCTATATGCCCCTCAAGAAACACCTTATTCCACCACATCCGTGTTTTTCTACTTGAGTTTAGTGACCGAATCTCTTGAGTTAAAAACCACAAATGGGTCTTCCTCAAATACCTCATCTAATTTTGTGGGCCACGTTTCCTCACGTGATATGTGATCCATGTGGTCAAGTTGAAATGCTGTGAAAATACACTGAATAAATTTAGGTTTAACAAAAACTGACATTCCGGATAGACATGTGTAAACAGTATCGACCAAGGGGAGAATGAACAATATACAAACACCTTATCCGAGCACGTTTGACCATCACTATTGAGCACCTTTTTTAGACGGCTTCCAGATTGAATTTGCCTGAACAATACACCATATGCACATATCATAAAAGATAACGAAGTACCATCCCCACCTACATCCAGCGCAAGCCACTTCATGGTCTGTGCTGATACAAGAAGAGGAGATATCACTGTTCCACTAGCAACAGGACAACTGCTGCACCAGCGGACACAGACAGAAAAGGGCCCCTGTGCAAGAACACTATATTGGCCCTTTGCAGCCCAAGTGCTCCTGAAAATGCAAAAGTGCATCTGCTTTGGCGTTAGAAATGGGCTCCCTTACCTCCTGGGCCCCTGTGTGGCCACACAGGTTGCACCAGTGATGTGTCCGCACCTGCACTGCAGCTTGAGATTGGCTGCAGCGGTCAGGTGACTTGAGTAGCACATGATCATCATTTGTATGTGTTTTATATGTATACACCATAATCATAGTTAGGTAAGATATTTAGGGAACTAAGAATAAGATGTGTACATGTGATGGCAAGAGGCAGCACAGGTGAACGTGTCAATTGACATCTATTTACAACAAAGAAAAGAATTGACTATAGGGCCAAATTATGGGCTCAATTTCATTTTTGCATTTTCCCATTTTTTTGGTCTAGTTTTTGATTTTTCATTTGCGCCTTATTCTTTTTTAAATTTGCGCTTTTTTTTAAAACCCCTTAGTGACCAGCAATAGGTCTTTTTACTGACCTGAGCTATAAGGGAATAGCGCCCCCTATGGGTGAAAACGCAGCAGCTGTACACTACTGTATATCTGACACCCTGATGCATCAGCCACAATCTGTGTTGACATCGACCATAGCCGTTTAACCCCTTTGATGCTGCTGTAAATAATGACTATGGCATCCATATCAGGGGCTCCAGATTTAACCCTATCGGCACCCTGAGATTGTGACACTGTGGTCCCGATGTTTGCCATCGCAATTCACAGCCAAATGATGGCCTTAAAGTCTGCCGGCTGTAGTGATTTGTTCAGAAGTTACCAACAGTTAGGTGCCACAAATATTTTTTCTTTCCTGTCATTCCACTTTGCATTAATTCTTGAAAAGCACCTGAAAGGTTAATAAACTACCTGACAGCAATTTTGAATCTTTCGAGGGGCACTGTTTTTAAAATGGCATCACTCATGGGGGGGTTTTCAAATACGTGCGGTAATCTGTAGATCGAGAAAGTAGAATAATGTTATTAGTAACTATTGGCAAAGTTTCTTCATTTTTTAATTATGTACATTTTTTTATTGAATTCGTCTATAAACAAGAAGGTAAAATAAGTGAGCAGAAGTGTCTTAATTTTTAGCAGATGGAGAGAAAAATTAGTTGCAAGGATGTATCCTTTAAAAGGAACCTGTCACCCCCAAAATGGAAGGTGAGCTAAGCCCACTGGCATCAGGGGCTTATCTACAGAATTCTGTAATGCTGTTGATAAGCCCCCGATGTAACCTGAAAGATGAGAAAAAGAGGTTAGATTATACTCACCCAGGGGCGGTCCCGCTGCGGTTCTGATCCGATGGGCGTCGCGATACGGTCCGGGGCCTCCATCTTCTTACAATGACGTCCTCTTCTTGTATTCACGCTGCGGCTCCGGCGCAGGCGTACTTTGTCTGCCCTGTTGAGGGCAGCCTAAAGTACTGCAGTGCACAGGTGCCGGGAAAGGTCAGAGAGGCTCGGCGCCTGCGCACTGCAGTACTTTAGGCTGCCCTCAACAGGGAAGACAAAGTACGCCTGTGCCGGAGCGTGAAGAAAAGAAGAGGACGTCATCTGATGAAGATGGGAGGTGAAGGACCGGACTGTGACACGCATCGGACCGGACCGCCCCTGGGTGAGGATAATCTAACCTCTTTTTCTCATCTTTCAGGTTACATCGGGGGCTTATCTACAGCATTACAGAATGCTGTAGATAAGCCCCTGATGCCGGTGGGCTTAGCTCACCTTCCATTTTGGGGATGACACGTTCCCTTTAAAGGGGTTGTTCCGTCAAAACCAACAAGCCTGCAGTCACTAGACGGGGCGCGGCCTCTGTTCAATACAAGTGTATGGAGAGCAAGGCTGCGCCCGCTGGCCTGAGGTATGTATAACGCATACGTACCTTCCGGTCCCAAGTCACAGAGTGACTGCAGACTTATCAGTTTTGACTGGACAATCCCTTTAAGCTGGATGGAGCATTGGATTAGCCATAGGCAAAGACATATTGAAGAATGACCCATCAGTGGGAGATTTGTATGTGAAAACCGTGCTTTATATGAGAACACAGGGCCACAACTTGGAAAAAGGGAACATAGAAAAGAAAAAAGCCCCAGTCTGAGAAAGTACGGTATTAAATATTATGCCAGATTATTATCAAACTGGTGGATACAAAAGTGACGTTAGATCATTGTGAGAACAGAAAAGCTGTGTACAGTTTAGAAAAAAAGAATTCCCATCCATACCACTTATCTATATGCTAAAAGTCACATGTATGTTCCGTAGAAGCCTCAAACATCTTGTGTATGAATTGGGAGATTTTACCAGTGTACAGTACGTAGCGTAGGTTAGGTGTAATCTGGATTTTTTTATCAAATATATTTATTGCAATGCATTTTTAATTTCATAAGGAAATATGAAAAAATGAAACAATAATATATTCTATGAATTGAACCTAACATCTGCCTGTATTTTCACTTTCTGTTAAAGAGATTGTCTGTTCATGAGAAATTGATGGCCTGATCCTAAAGGTACCGTCACACTCAGCGACACTGCGGCGATATAGACAACGAGCTGACCTAAACTAGATCGCTGGAGCGTCGCTGTTTAGGTCGCTGTAGAGACGTCAAACACAGCAACTCCAGAACGATGCAGGAGCGATCCAGTGACGTAACGGCGACTCACTTCTCGTTCTCGCTGGTTGTTAGCTTCATTACATCCATTGTTAGTGTCGTTGCTTTTGATGTCAAACATGACGATACACACCGACCTGGCGACGAAATAAAGTTCTGGACTTCTAGCTCCGACAGGCGATATCACAGCGGGATCCAGATCGCTGCTGCGTGTCAAACACAACGAGATCGCTATCCAGGACGCAGCATCGTCACGGATTGTTGTCGTTCTCGTTGCAAAGTTGCTGAGTGTGACGGTACCTTTAGGATAGATCCCTAATTAGTGGGTTGCGACACTCGGAACCACCACCAATCAGCTGCTGTTATCTCCAGTGGTAAACACTTCAAACAGAGATGGGCTGCACAGCTCCATTCAATGTGTAGTTGCCCCTGCCAGCTGCTGCAGAACATCTCCTGTTGTCTTGGCTGCTACACACTGAATGGAGTTGTGCTTTGCAGCTCTGTCCTGTGTACTCACTTCTGGAGGCTGCCAAAGCTAATTATAGCTGATTAGTGTTGTTTTTGCCAATTCTTTCCTGATTACCTAAATGAAAGGTAGGTCAGCAATTTGCATATACTCTTTAAGGGTATGTGCACACGTTGCGGATTTGGCCCTATGGATCCTCAGCAGTTTTCCATTCGATGTACAGTACCATGTAAACCTATGGAAAGCAAAAACCGCTGTGCACATGCTGCAGAAAATTCTGCGCAGAAACATAGCAGTTTATTTTCCGCAGCATGTCAATTCTTTGTGTGGAAACACAGCTTTTATGCACCCATTAACTATAATTTGAGTAAGGCAAATCCTCACATCAAAAAACGCAAGACAATCCGCAAGAAATCCACAACAATTCCGCATTAAATGTGCAACCATTTTGGCCTGCGTTTTCTGCCAAGAGATGCGGATTCTGTGCAGAAATATCCACAGCCAAATCCGCAACGTGTGCACATACCCTCATATTCAGGCACCCTTTTAGTCCCCAAAAGTCAATAAAGAGAATAGGAGAAGGAGGATGCAACTGCAACGTCGTTTTTATCTCTGTCGGCAAGGCGTCATTAGAGGAGAGTAGCAGGGGTGAGAGTTCTCATTCATTCCTGGTGTGGAGCGTACATCACATGGGAAGAGCCTGCCCAATATGGAGAGAGAAAATCTGCAATACATCCAGTATACACTACCGATCAAAAGTTTAGGGTCACTTATAAATTCCTTATTATTGAAAGAAAAACGCAGTTTTTTTTCTAATGAAGCTAACATTAAATGATTCAGAAATACACTCTATACATTGTTAATGTGGTAAATGACTTTTCTAGCTGCAAACATCTGGTTTGTAATGCAATATCTTCATAGGTGTATAGAGGCCCATTTCCAGCAACCATCACTCCAGTGTTCTTATGGTACTTTGTGTTTGCTAACTGTGTTAGAAGGCTAATGGATGGTTAGAATACCCTCAAAAACTCTTGTGCAAGTATGTTAGCACAGCTGAAAACAGTTTGGCTGATTAGAGAACCTATAAACCTGATCTTCCTTTGCGTTAGTTGAGAATCTGGAGCATTACATTTGGTGGTTAAACTCTCAAAATGGACAGAAAAAAAGAACTTTCATGTGAAACTCGACTGTCTATTCTTGTTCTTAGAATATAAGGCTTTTCCATGCGAGAAATTGCCAAGAAACTGAAATTTCCTACAACGGTGTGTACTACTCCCTTCAGAGGAGAGCACAAACAGGCTCTAACCAGAGTAGAAAGAGAAGTGGGAGGCCCCACTGCACAACTGAGCAACAAGACAAGTACATTAGAGTCTGTAGTTTGAGAAATCAATGCCTCACAGGTCCTCAGCTGGCAGCTTCATTACATAGTACATGCAAAACGCCAGTGTCAACTTCTACAGTGAAGAGGCAACTCCGGGATGCTGGCCTTCAGGGCAGAGTGGCAAAGAAAAAGCCATATCTGAGACTGGCTAATAAAAGGAAAAGATTAAAATGGGCAAAAGAACACAGACATTGGACAGAGGAAGATTGGAAAAAAGGGTTGGGGACAGACAAATCCAAGTTTGAGGTGTTTGGATCACACAGAAGAACATTTGTGAGATAAAGAACAACTGAAAAGATGCTGGAAGAGTGCCTGACGCCATCTGTCAAGCATGGTGGAGGTAATGTGATGGTCTGGGGTTGCTTTGGTGCTGGTAAAGTGGGAGATTTGTACAAGTAAAAGGGATTTTGAATAAGGAAGGCTATCACTCCATTCTGCAACGCTATGCCATACCCTGTGGACAGCGCTTCATTGGAGCCAATTTTATCCTACAACAGGACAATGACCCAGAGCACACCTCCAAATTATGCAAGAACTATTTATGAAAGAAGCAGGCAGCTGGTATTCTATCTGTAATGGAGTGGCCAGCGCAGTCACTAGATCTCTGCCCCATTGAGCTGTTGCGGGAGCAGCTTGACCGTATGGTACGCAAAAAGTGCCCATCAAGCCAAACCCACTTTTGGGAGCGGCTTCTGGAAGCATGAAGTGAAATTTCTCCAGATTACCTCAGCAAATTAACTGCTAGAATGCCAGAGGTCTGCAATGCTGTAATTGCTGCACAGGGAGCCTTCTTTGACGAAAGCAAAGTCTGAAGGAAAAAATTATTTCAAATAAAAATCTTTTTTTCGAAACTTGTCACTGTCTTGACTAGATTTTCCATTCATTTGGCAACTCATTTGATTAATAAAAGTATGAGTTTTCATGGAAAACACAATATTGTCTGGGTGACCCTAAACTTTTGAACGGTAGTGTATGTGTGTGTATAACTACAGCTGCGGAGCCACCATAAAACTCAAGATTTGCACAACTAAAGTCATTTACTATTTCCCGTCACATAAAGCAAGCAAAATGTCACTTTTACTGCACGTAGAAAATTTTCCATTAAATAAGTGTCTGGCTTGATTGTATGCAGAGTGCAACTAAAGAGTCATGAAGGTAAAAAGAAATATCTGCAACATTTACAATAGTAGATGCATAAAATATATTTTGTGTGGGTGTACAATTTGGGTAAAGATGCCATGTATTTTCTCTGCGCCAAAGATGTGGCGTCTTACCGTTCTAGCAAAGTGGGTTTTATAGAAATCTCCTGCCCACTGTGCTTTGTTCTTGGATTAAAAAGAAAAAAAACAACAGCCATACTCGAAGATTTAACAAAAATGAAAAAGTATTTGTGCATGTAGCACAGTAACGTGGTGTTGGGTGTAAGGACGTGGTATCAAGGACGTTTCGACCCAAGGGACATCCTTGTGTAAGGTGCCACTTGCGCTGTGAAAAAGGTGTGTTTCTTTGTTTGTTTGCTATTACACAATGAATATTGACCTGCGGTTCGTGTTTCAAATCCTCAACATGTCAATTTCTCTGACGAGTATGCCGAGTTTCATGTGCGGGTTTTCCCCATAGAATTGCATTAGATGCGAAAAATCTGCAGGTAAAAAATGCATGTAATCCACACCTGACTATATGAATAGACTTTTGTCAAAGCCAAATGCCAGGAAGTCTAAAAAGCAAAAAAAAAAACAGCTCTATTTAAAACATGACATACTAAAGAGCCAAGAAAATGCAGCATTCTATAAAAACGCATGTGAAAAGAAAATCGCTCTGAAAACTGTAATGCGAAGAAAAAAACGCAAATAATCTAAATTATCTAATAGATGGAACAGTGCTGACAAAAATCTCTAATATAAAAAACTCGCTAAATGGTCATTGTTAGGGCATGTTCATGCAAGCGTATGAAAAAAATCAGCGTTTCATCCAGAAGAGTGGGGCGATTTTCTTTTCTCCCATTTTTTTATAATCATTTCCAAGACCATTTACAGTTTCCTATGTTACAGAATTGCAATATATCCATAAAAATCCGATGTTATACTGTGGCTCGGTGCGGCATCAACATTGTTTTGCTTGAACCACCCATAGACTTGAATTGGGGAGTCTCATCCAATTTATGGAAGAAACTAGAGCATGTTGTGATTTGGTCTGTGAAAAAAAAATCACTCTCGGCACTGCTTCATTGAATAACATTGGTCCGAGTGTGTTCTGTTTTTTTCCACGGACAGGACTGGGACCGAAAAAACTGTTGGGCGCACGAACCCTTAAGAGGGTTTTGCTCACACAGCGAGAGCTTGCAGAACTAACCACAGATCTACTCTGTATGTCGCTTGCACAAATGCTTCTGTCTCTTCATGTAATCCCACACAGACTCCATGTTGATCTCAGGGCTCTGTGGGGCCATATCATCACTTCCAGGAATTTTTGTTGACCTTTCATGGTGAAAACATTTCTTAATGTCATTGGCTGTATGTTTGGGGTCGTTGTCCTCCTGTAGAATACATTTTGAATCAGACATCTCGCTAATGGTCCTATATGGTGGATACGTTTCTGCTTGTATTTCTCAGCATTGAGGACATCATGAATCCTGAACAAATTCCCAACTCTGCTGGAATGCAGCCCCAATCTTCAGAGGACCGTCTACCACTGCTCTCCAGTTCTTCAGAGACCTATCTCAAGTTTTGACATTAGTACAGTGCAACGGCTGCCATTCCTATGTTCCTTGCCTAGTTTGAGTCACTTAGCCTTGTTTCCATTTTGAAGATTTGTTGGGTGGGGGGAGGCTTTTGTCCACAGTTATTCCATGAAAACCACTTCAGTATCTTACATCCT
Source organism: Ranitomeya variabilis (assembly GCF_051348905.1). Taxonomy (NCBI): domain Eukaryota; kingdom Metazoa; phylum Chordata; class Amphibia; order Anura; family Dendrobatidae; genus Ranitomeya; species Ranitomeya variabilis. The sequence continues at coordinate 659,673,359 of NC_135234.1, forward strand.
TCCAAGTTTCCTTGGCAGACCACTGCGTCTGCGATCATCAATGTTGCCTATTTCTTGGTGCTTCCTGAAAAAAACTTGAACAGCACATATTGAAATCTTTGCCTCAGAGAGAGCTTGCTGATGCAGTATAACTACCTTGTGTCTTGTTGCTGTGTTCTATTTGCAATTGTGTAACATGAAACTGTCTTCCACAACCTCACCTTTGTAGCAGAGTTTGTCTGTTTCTCATTAGTTCAGTTTCAGTTAATGACGGTGTTTCAACCTACATTTGAAAATGATGATCATCATTACTAGTTTGTGTGATGCTGCGGTAGCACCGTACGCAGTGAAGAGGCAGTGACCCACAAAGTTCCAACACAAAGTCTCTTTAAAGGGCCACTGTCACCCCCCCCCCCCAGCCGTTATAAACTAAAAGAGCCACCTTGTGCAGCAGTAATGCTGCAGTCTAACAAGGTGGCTCTTTTAGTTTTTGATTCATTTATTACCTCAAAAAAGCGTTTTAAGAATTGGCCACACATACCAGATATTGTACCAGGAGGCGGTCCGAATCGTCCTGTATGAAGCTCCCAACTGCCGTCACTCTTCTCTTCAGGGGCGATGGTACCCGCCCCCTGAGCGCTGTTATCTTCTAAAATCTGGCGCCTGCGCTGTGCGTGCCTGCCTGGGGCCTGCGCAGTGTTCATTGTCAGTGCGGCCACACTGTTGCTGAATCCCCCGCCCCGCACTGTTATTCATTATGCACAGTTCGGGGCTGGGGTTCCTGGGAAGGCGGGGGAGCTGGGGAGCGTCGGAGCTGGGGAGCGTCTAAACAGCGCAGTGCGCATGCCCAGGATTTGTGGATATTACTTTTCAAAAAGTTAACGTATTTTTCAGACTATAAGACGCACTTTTTCCCCAAAAATTTTTTTGGGGAAACGGAGGTGCGTCTTATAGTTGGAATGTACTTACAGTTATCATAGTGGCAGCAGGAGTCAGGCGATTCTTCCGGTGGTCCGACGCTGCAGGGCGATGATCTCGCTCCCATCCCAGCCTGGTGCAGCAGGTTTGGCGGTGCTCGGTGGTGCGCAGTGGTGGTGGTGGGGCGACATTTTGTGAAAGACCGAAGGCCCTGCACTTCTATTGCCTCGATGCTGTGGCCTCCGGGAAAATGGCCGGCACATGCGCAGATTGGGATCTCGGCTCTGAGATCACGTTTCCCGAGATCTTGGCCGAGAGCTTGTTACTGAGAACTCAATCTGCGCCTGGGGAATCAATCTGCCTCTGGGAAAATGGCCGTCGGAGGCAGAGCATGTGCAGACAGATCTCGGCTCCCGAGATCTAGGGACGAGAGCTTGTTGCTGAGATCTCAATCTGCGCATGCTCCATTTTCCCGGAGGCCACTGCATCGACGCAATAGGAGTGTGGGGGCTTCAGGCTTTCACAAAATGTAGCCGTAGCTCCCCGCACTGCCGAGCACCTCCAAATCTGCGTACCAGTCTGGGTCCTATCGCTGGACCACAAAACACCCCCTGTGACTCCGCTCCACCAGCGCTGCCAATCCCCCCTACTCCCGGGTAAGCTGAATTCAGAACTATAAGACGGACCCCCATTTGACACATTATTTTTTTCCCCCCCACATTTTCTTTCTGAAAATTTGGGTTGCGTTTTCTGGTCCGGTGCGTCTTATAGTCCCAATAAAACGGTACGTCCTAAGAAAACCTGTGAAAAAGTGGATTGTTTTGCAACTGTTTTATTCCTATAATAATCGCCTCTTAGTAATCCTTTTTTTCCCCCTTATAAATCTGCCATATGGTTTCAGAGATAGGGGCCTTTTTATTTGGTGCTAATTTTTACTGTCTTTACAAAGTGTTGTTGCTCACAGGATTCTCTGGTGGATTTAGGCTGCTCTGCATCATTACCCTGTGAACAATACCCTCTTGGAAAGACCATAAAATTGACACTGAATAAAAAACTTGTATCTCTAGAACGATATGGGTTAAAAAAAACCCTCAGGAATCAGGGGAGCAGAAGAAATAAAATAAGAGCAAACAATAATCACTTTTTGGGGTGATGACAGGTCATCCTTAACACTTAAAGGGAATCTGTCAGTATTTTTTTCTATTGAATCTGAGAGCAGCATTATGTAGGGGCAGAGACCCCGATTCCAACAATGTGAAGCTTACAAGACTGTACGTTGTTGTTTCAATAAAATGTGTTTTATCAGCAGGACATTACCACTAGAAGACTAGTTGTCGCAAAAGAGTAGTCCTCGTACTCTGTGTAACCACGCCCCACCACTGATTGGTCACTTTCTGCCTATGCACAGTGTACACAGCTTTCAATCAGTGGTGTGCGCGGGGTTATACAGAGCTCAGCATTTGGAGAACTGGTAGATTTGCTGCTAAGAAAAGTGATTTTTATCAACATGACAGCAAGCAGACCAGTAAGTGACACATCACTGGAATCGGGGTCTTTGTCTCAGCACATCACACTTCTCACAGATTACTTAGCAAAAAACAGGTGACAGAGTCCCTTTAACTTTTAGGCTGTTTGTACACATTGCTGATTTTTCGCATTTTTTTCGTGTTTTTCGCCATAAAAACGCTAAAAAACCGCAAAGAACAGCATACATTAAGCATCCCATCATTTAGAATGAATTCCGCAATTTTTGTGCACATGATGCATTTTTTTCCACGAAAAAAACGCATCGCGGTAAAAAACGCAGCATGTTCATTCATTTTGTGGGTTTTTTTTTGTGGATTTCCCACTATATAATGCATTGGGAAATGTCCGGAAAAAAACGCACCAAAAACGCGGTAAAAACACACAAAAAACGCATGCGGATTTCTTGCAGATTTCCTGGGGAAAATTTCAGGTTTTTCTCAGGAAATTTCTGCAATAAATCCTGAACGTGTGCACATAGCCTAAATGTTCAATAGCTCTTGTTATTTTTGGTGTCCAGTTTCACTTTTCTGCATCACTATAACTTGTTGTTTTGCAAAATCTTTGCCATTTTAAGAAAGGTTAAATCTGTTGTAGGTTCTTTTTGGTGGAGGGATGTCAGGATTTGTCACAAAGTAGATTATAACAAAAAGTGGCTTTTGAAAAATTGAAGCCATAATGCCAGTGTGTCCATAGCCTTATATTAACTCCTTAACGACTGGAGGTATTTTTGTTTTTGCATTTTCATTTTTTGCTTCCCTTCTTCCCAGAGCCATAACATTTTTATTTTCCAGTCAAAATGGCCATATGAGGGCTTGTTTTGTAATGGGACAAGTTGTACTTATGAGCAACATAATTGGTTTTAGCATATCATGTACTGGAAATGGAAAAAAAAATTCCAAGTGTGGTGAAATTGCAAAAAAGTGTAATTCTTATGAGGCCCATCATAAACTTTATGGAGCAGCATATGGGGCGTATTTTGTGTGGAGCATCTTATGGGGCCATAGTGAACAGTATGGAGCATTATATGGGGCTCCTGATTCAATATGGATATTCAAAAACATGTAACCTACTGATGTCTCAATTAATTTTACTTTTATTGGTATCTATTTTTATTTTTGAAATTTACCAGTAGCTGCTGCATTTCCCACCCTATGCTTATAATTAAGTCATTAAGTTTTCCCAGTTTTTTGTATCAAAATTAGGGGTCTCAGCTTATACTCGGGTCAGCTTATACTCGAGTATATACGGTATATATATTTATAGGAGCTTCTGTTTATTAGCCCATCATGACGACGTTTCGGTTCAATAAATGAGAACCTTTTTCAAGGTTGAAAACGTTTATTTCTTTTTTTAACAGAAACATCGCAGTGCTGGGCTAATAAACAGAAGCTCCTTTATTCACTCTGAATGGTGTTCTGCCTCCGATTTTTTGGGGATTTCTAAATTAAGGTTTGGTCATTGCCTGGGGGGCTTTGCACCCTAATTTATTTTTTTGTGCTGCTCTAACTTTTTTTTCAGCGTACTCAGGACAAATTGGACAATAACTTTCAAGGTCTAGTTTCTCCTTTTACCCTTGGGAAAATAAAAAAAATTGTTGCTAAAAGATAATTTTTGTGACTAAAAAGTTATAACACAAGCCACGTAGTATATAACACAGCCCACGTAATATATAGCACAGGCCACGCAGCATATAACACAGGCCACGCAGCATGTAACACAGCCCACGCAGTATGTAACACAGCCCACGCAGTATGTAACACAGCCCACGCAGTATGTAACACAGCCCACGCAGTATGTAACACAGCCCACGCAGTATGTAACACAGCCCACGCAGTATGTAACACAGCCCACGCAGTATGTAACACAGCCCACGCAGTATGTAACACAGCCCACGCAGTATGTAACACAGCCCACGCAGTATGTAACACAGCCCACGCAGTATGTAACAAAGCCCAGGTAACACAGACAGCCACATAGTATATAGCACAGCCGCGTAGTATATAGCACAGCCGCGTAGTATATAGCAGCCACGTAGTATATAACACCACCTACATAATATATAGCACAACTCACGTAATATATAACACAGCCCACGCAGTATATAACACAGCCCATGCAGTATATAACACAGCCCACGCAGTATATAACACAGCCCACGCAGTATATAACACAGCCCACGCAGTATATAACACAGCCCACGCAGTATATAACACAACCCACGCAGTATATAACACAGCCCACGCAGTATATAACACAGCCCACGCAGTATATAATACAGCCCACGCAGTATATAACACAGCCCACGCAGTATATATTCAGTGTCGGCACCATATACCTATTAAAAAAAAAAATTAAATAAAACATAGTTATATACTCACCCTCCGGCGGCCGATGCACGCTATGCTGCCGCCAGCTTCCGTTTGCAGTGATGGCGAGACCGCTAAGTCATCTGGGTAATTTCGGAATGCATCACTGGGAACGGAAGCTGGCAGCAGCATCACACGCATCGGTGGACGGCGGAAGGTGAGAATAGCACAATTTTTTATTTTTTTTAATTATTTTTAACATATCTTTTTACTATTGATGCTGCATAGGCAGCATCAATAGTAAAAAGTTGGTCCGGGATGCGGCGAAACACTGGCACTGACTGGAGGGGAGTAGGGAGGGGGCACTGACTGGAGGAGAGTAGGGAGGGGCCAATTCGCGGCTGGACTAAGCCTGTCGCCAGCCGCGACCAATCGGCGACGCGGGATTTCCGTTACGGAAGTTGCACACAGACAGACAGAAGTACCCCTTAGACTATTAGATAGATAGATATATCCGCTTTGGCAAAAAACAATTGTACAGTTTACCAAGGTAAGCCAAATCATGTTATTTTGCTCAGTAGCCTTCACCCAAATGTAGAAGTTGGAAACAACAAGAAAAATACCCCATAAACAGTAACATTTTACAATAAAACAAAGGTTAGAGTGGACACAGTAGACCAGATGGCTCTAAAGTACACCACAAAATCTGGAGCCTGCCGATGGCCTGTTCAGGTGTTTTGTAATATACTTGATCTGGCAGCTGTAAACGCAAGAACACTCTGGAACAGAAACTGGGAGTCGAATTAGCAGGCAGGAGTTAATTCTTCAGCTGGCATTAGAGCTTTGCAAGAATCATTTGTAATCAAGAAGTGGCCCATCATCTGCAATGTCTGGACAACAGGACAAGAAATCAGTAAGTGTCGAAAATGTGGAGTTGGAAGATGCAACAAAAACAAAATGATTGAAACTTGTGCAAGCTGTAACAAACCAGTCTGTGGTGAATGAACTGGGAAAGTGGAAATAGGTACTGTTTGTGTTAACTGTTGGATGCCGGATGCTACCATGTAAAAGGAAAATGTGTTTAAAGCTTGTGTAATAATTATTGGGGATAACTCAGGAGACTCTTTGCTGCGTGGAACAAGACAACTACGGGACACAGTTTTAAAGTGGTAAAGTCTATATTATCACACGGTGATTCAAACAGGTGCAGAGAGAAACTCAAGTCCACAACACTTGGCGCAAATATCAACTGCAGCTCAGCAGTCTATAGGAAACTTCAGAGGAAAATGCAATCGCGCAGAAAGTCTATGAAGCACAATTATTCTTGAGGATACTTGACACGAATAAGTCCTTGCTTAGTCCAAAACACAGATAGATATGCTTATAAGGCAGTTCAAATAATATCTTAGCTCAACCAGGGAGGTCTAGGTAATAGTCTCAGGTTCTTGCAGAGCAGCAACGGCTTACATGTCCAGCAAATGCAGATGGAAGTAAACATGAGCAGCAGATGAAGGAGGATTACTAGAACTGGTGTATGCAGCAGGAACTCAGAGCAGAGTAGCAGGATAACCCCACAGGTTCACAGGAGCAGGTATATAGCCAGGGAGTCACCAGAGGTCAGGAGCTGGATGCAAGGCAGAATACTCTAGCACAGACTGAAGGCTGGGGTGGAGTTTTATAGCAGGAGACACAGTGCACATGAGACCAAAGACGCCATCTTGGAAAAGGGCAGTAATGCACAAAAAGGTAATAAAAAATGTTCAGCGTCCTGACAGCCTGCATACTGTGAGCCCTCACGGGCAGGGTCCTCCCTCCTTCTGTACCTGTTAGTGCCTTGTTTTTTGCTCATGTTTATTGTATTTGTCTATATTTGCTCCCTTTTCACATGTAAAGCGCCTGTAATAATTATAGGGGATAACTCAGGAGACTCTTTGCGTGGAACAAGACAACTAGAGGACACAGTTTTATAAGTGGTAAAGTCTATATTATCACACGGTGATTCAAACAGGTGCAGAGAGAAACTCAAGTCCACAACACTTGGTGCAAATAATAAACGCAGCTTAGCAGTCTATAGGAAACTTCAGAGGAAAATGCAATCAAGCAGAAAGTCTATGAAGCACAGTTATTCTTGAGGATGCTTGACACGAATAAATCCTTGTCTTAGTCCAGGCACAGATAGATATGCTTATTAGGCAGTTCAAATCATATCTTAGCTCAACTAGGGAGGCCTGGTTAATAGTCTCAGGTTATTGCAAAGCAGCAACAGCTTACATGACCAGCAAATGCAGATGGAAGTAAACACGAACAGCAGATGAAGGAGGATTACTGGAAACTTGTGTATGCAGCAGGAACTCAGAGCAGAGTAGCAGGATCACCACACAGGTTCACAGGAGCAGGTGTATAGCCAGGGAGTAATCAGAGGTCAGGAGCTGGATGCAAGGCAGAATACTCTAGCACAGACTTAAGGCTGGGGTGGAGTTTTATAGCAGGAGACACAGTGCACATGAGACCAAAGACGCCATCTTGAAAAAGGGCAGTAATGCACAAAAGGTAAAAAATGTTCAGAGTCCAGACAGCGCCATAGAATAAATGGCTCTATAAAAATGTATAATAATAATAAACTGATGTACTGGATCTCAACACTGTTCCTACTAAGTAAAAATAAATGTTCCTTAATTTTTTTTGGCAAAATTTTTTATTTTTACTCAAGAGTTAGTACTTTTGAATGGGGGTCAAAATGGCCCCTAGTGGTAGTTATAGATATTATGAAACATTCGGTAGTTCTAGTGTTAAATGTTCATGATAAGTCATTTTGATCAGGGGTGCTCAAACTTTACATGCCACTGTATGATCAGACCATGTCGCTGCATAGTCAGTCACAGCCATTACACAGCACATAGCAGGGTCACCGACTGAACCCCTTCCCGACCTGTTACACAGCGTATGCGTCATGAAAGTCGGTGCCAATCCGACATGTGACGCATATGCTGTGTCACAGAATGATCGCGTTCTTGCAGGTCGGGTGAAAGGGTTAACTGAAATTTCACCCGACCTGCAGGAACAGGGGGACTTGAGCCTGGGGGGTGTGTGGCTTTGCCCCCCCATGGTTATGATCGCTCTGATTGACTGTTTCACTTTCAACAGCCACTCGTAATATTTCATCAATGAAGCTTGGTGAAATATTACAATCCAGCCATGGCCGATGCTGCAATGTCATCGGCCACGGCTGGAGACTGCTCTCTGCCCCCGCCACCGACTGACTGTGGCGATCTGCCGCCGCCATCAGTCTTTCCTCTGCTGCCCTCCCCTTTGTCCTGTCCTCCGCTCCCCCTGTGCTCCGATCCCACCCCCCGTACCTCCCGAGTCCAGGTGTCCCTCCCGGTGTCCGTCCGTCCGTCCTTCGATGGGCGCTGCCATCTTCCAAAATGGCGGGCGCATGCGCAGTGCGCCTGCCGAATCTGCCAGCCGGCAGATGCGTTCATTCATTCGAGGTACATTTTGATCACTGTGATACCCTATCACAATGATCAAAATAAAAAAAATAGTAAATAGCCCCACCTTTATCACCTTATAGGTAGGGAAAATAATGAAATAAAGAAAATTTATTTATTTTTATTTTTCCATTAGCGTTAGGGTTGGAATTAGGGTTAGGATTGGAATTAGGGTTGGGGTAGGAATTAGGGTTGGGGTTGGAATTAGGGTTAGGGTTGGAATTAGGGTTAGGGTTAGAATTAGGGTTGGGGTTAAAATTAGGCTATGTGCACACGGTGAAGACAGGAAAAACAAAACAGGCAAAACCATATAGACCCTCTAATCATGATGTCATAACCAGATGTAAGTAAGAGGTAGCTAGCGCCTGTTGATGGAGTATTGCAGGACACACCAGATATTGCCAAAGCAAAAACACAAACAAATTGGTGCAAAAAAGTCCAAAGAAGAATAACAGAATCTTTATTAAATATAAATTCAACAAAACAAGGAATACAAGATTAATAGTGGGTTAAAAACTGCAAACATAATGCATGGTACGCATGAAGACAGGACGCGCACCCCACATCAGCAGCCAGGCAAAGCACACAGGGGATATACGGTAATAATAATTAATGCGTACTCCATAGACCTAATCACAGATCGTAGTGAGTCTGTGAACCAGAGCCCGCAAAGATAGGTAACCAGATAATACACATTTCCACAATTTACCCAGGATAAGTACCTTGCCAGCTGACGATGCGGGGAGAGCGTCCGCTCCAGACCCACCCTTGTTTGTGTTTTTGTTATGTGCACACAGTGCGGATTTGGCTGCAGATCCGCAGCAGATTGGCTGCTGCGGATTTGCAGCAGTTTTCCATCCGGTTTACAGTGCCATGTAAACCTATGAAAAATCAAATCCACTGTGCCCATGGTGTGGAAAATACTGCTCGGAAACGCTGCGTTAAATTTTCCGCAGCATGTCAATTCCGCAACGTTTTACACCTGACCATCAATAGAAATCCGCAGGTGTAAAGCCGCAGGTGAAATCCGCACAAAAAAGCATGAAATCCACGGTAAATCCGCAGGTAAAACGCAGTGCGTTTTACCTGCTGATTTTCCAAAAACTGCGGAAAAACCCGCACACGAATCTGCAACGTGGGCACATAGCCATAGGGTTAGGGTTGGAATTAGGGTTAAGATTAGAGTTAGGGGTGTGCTGGAGTTAGGGTTAGGCTTGTGGTTAGGGTTAGGCTTGTGGTTATGGTTAGGGGTGTGTTGGGGTTAGTGTTGGAATGAGAATTGAAGGGTTTCCACTGTTTAGGCACATCAGGGGGTCTCCAAACGCGACATAACGCCACTATTGATTCCAGCCAATCTTCTGTTCAAATGGTGCTCCCTCCCGAGCCCTGACGTGCCCCCAAAAAATGGTTTACCCAAACATATGGGGCATAAGCGTACTCAGGAAAAATTGCACAACAACTTTGGGGGTCTAATTTCTCCTGTTACCCTTGGGAAAATAAAAAATTTGGGGCTAAAAAATCATTTTTGTGGGAAAAATGATTTTTTATTTTCACGGCTCTGCATTATAAACTTTTGTGAAGCACTCGGGGGTAGGGTTGAGCGACCTTTAGTTTTTTAGGGTCGAGTCGGGTTTTGTGAAACCCGACTGTCTTAAAAGTCGAGTCGAGTGAAATCGGCCGACCACCGTTAAAAGTCGGGTTTCGGCCGAAACACGAAACCCGATGAAGGAATTTAATTATTATTTTTTTTTTTTCTCCTCCTCCTCCTCCTCCTCCTCCGTCCCAGCACATAAAATTTCGTATTCCACATTCCAAATCCCTACTGCGCACAAGCGATAACATGACAATAGGCGTTCACTCCCCTAAGACCTATGTCATCACTCTGCCCACACTCATTCATTGGCTGAAAAAATGGCGCTAGAGGCGTCATACGACACGCGACTTTGCCGCCAAGATCGCGTACCGCATGGCCGACCCCGCACAGGGATCGGGTCGGGTTTCATGAGACACCGACTTTGCCAAAAGTCGGCGACTTATGAAAATGCACAACCCGTTTCGCTCAACCCTACTCGGGGGTTCAAAGTGCTCACCACACATCGAGATAAGTTCCTTGGGAGGTCTAGTTTCCAAAATGGGGTCACTTGTGGGTGGTTTCTACTGTTTAGGCACATCAGGGGCTTTGCAAACGTAAAATGACGCTCGCAGACCATTCCATCAAAGTCTGCATTCCAAAATGTCACTACTTCCCTTCCGAGCCCCGACGTGTGCCCAAATAGTGGATACCCCCACATATGGGGTATCAGCGCACTCAGGACAAACAACTTTTGGGGTTCAATTTCTCCTGTTACCCATGTGAAAATAAAAAATTGCGGGCTAAAATGTAATTTTTTGAGGAAAGAAAAATGATTTTTTTTTTCTCGGCTCTGCGTTATAAACTTCTGTGAAGCACTTGGGGTGTCAAAGTGCTCACCACACATCTAGATTAGTTCCTTCGGAGGTCTAGTTTCCAAAATGGGGTCACATGTGGGGAGCTCCAATGTTTAGGCACACAGGGGCTCTCCAAACGCAACATGGTGTACGCTAAAGATTGGAGCCAATTTTTCATTCAAAAAGTCAAATGCCGCTCCTTCCCTTCAGAGCCCTGTCGTGTGCCCAAACAGTGGTCCCCCCTACATACAGTACAGACCAAAAGTTTGGACACACCTTCTCATTTATAGATTTTTCTATATTTTCATGACTATGAAAATTGTACATTCACACTGAAGGCATCAAAACTATGAATTAACACATGTGGAATTACATATATGCTTAACAAAAAAAAGTGGGAAACAACTGAAATTATGTATTATATTTTAGGTTCTTCAAAGTAGCCACCTTTTTCTTTGATGACTGCTTTGCACACTCTTGGAATTCCCTTGATGAACTTCAAGAGGTAGTCACCGGGAATGGTCTTCCAACAATCTTGAAGGAGTTCCCAGAGATGCTTAGCACTTGTTGGCCCTTTTGCCTTCACTCTGCGGTCCAGCTCACCCCAAACCATCTCGATTGGGTTCAGGTCTGGTGACTGTGGAGGCCAGGTCATCTGGCGTAGCACCCCATCACTCTCCTTCTTGGTCAAATAGCCCTTACACAGCCTGGAGGTGTCTTTGGGGTCATTGTCTTGTTGAAAAATAAATGATGGTCCAACTAAAAGCAAGCCGGATGGAATAACATGCCACTGTAAGATGCTGTGGTAGCCATGTTGGTTCAGAATGCCTTCAACTTTGAATAAATCCCCAACAGTGGCACCAGAACCCCCGCACCATCACACCTCCTCCTCCATGCTTCACGGTGGGAACCAGGCATGTAGAGTCCATACGTTCACTTTTTCTGCGTCGCACAAAGACACGGTGGTTGGAATCAAAGATCTCAAATTTGGACTCATCAGACCAAAGCACAGATTTCCACTGGTCCAAGGTCCATTCCTTGTGTTCTTTAGCCCAAACAAGTCTCTTCTGCTTGTTGCCTGTCCTTAGCAGTGGTATCCTAGTAGCTATTTTACCATGAAGGCCTGCTGCACAAAGTCTCCTCTTAACAGTTGTTGTAGAGATGTGTCTGCTGCTAGAACTCTGTGTGGCATTGACCTGGTCTCTTATCTGAACTGCTGTTAGCCTGCGATTTCTGAGGCTGGTGACTCGGATAAACTTATCCTCAGAAGCAGAGGTGACTCTTGGTCTTCCTTTTCTGGGGCGGTCCTCATGTGAGCCAGTTTCTTTGTAGCGCTTGATGGTTTTTGCCACTGCACTCGGGGACACTTTCAAAGTTTTCCCAATTTTTCGGACTGACTGACCTTCATTTCTTAAAGTTATGATGGCCACTCGTTTTTCTTTACTTAGCTGCTTTTTTCTTGCCATAATACAAATTCTAACAGTCTATTCAGTAGGACTATCAGCTGTGTATCCACCAGACTTCTGCACAACACAACTGATGGTCCCAACCCCATTTATAAGGCAAGAAATCCCACTTATTAAACCTGACAGGGCACACCTGTGAAGTGAAAACCATTCCAGGTGACTACCTCTTAAAGCTCATCAAGAGAATGCCAAGTGTGCAAAGCAGTCATCAAAGCAAAAGGTGGCTACTTTGAAGAACCTAGAATATAATTTCAGTTGTTTCACACTTTTTTGTTAAGTATATTATTCCACATGTGTTAAATCATAGTTTTGATGCCTTCTCATTTAAAGATTTTTCTGTATTTTCATGACTATGAAAATACAGAAAAATCTTTAAATGAGAAGGTGTGTCCAAACTTTTGGTCTGTACTGTATGGAGTTTCAGCGTACTCCGGACAAATTGGACAACAACTTTCAATGTCTAGTTTCTCCTTTTACCCTTGGGAAAATAAAAAAATTGTTGCTAAAAGTTCATTTTTGTGACTAAAAAGTTAAATGTTTATTTTTTTCCTTCCATGTTGCTTCTGCTGCTGTGAAACACCTGAAGGGTTAATAAACTTCTTGAATGTGGTTTTGAGCACCTTGAGGGGTGCAGTTTTTAGAATGGTGTCACTTTTGGGTATTTTCAGCCATATAGACATCTCAAACTGACTTCATGTGAGGTGGTCCTTAAAAAAAAAAAAAAAAAAATGGTTTTGTAAATTTTGTTGTAAAAATGAGAAATCGCTGGTCAAATTTTAACCCTTATAACTTCCTAGAAAAAAAAAGTGTTTCCAAAATTGTGCTGATGTAAAATAGACATTTGGGAAATGTTATTCAGTTCAACCAAGCGCTGAATCATTAAGTAAGTACTGCCCCATCGTGTGGCTTGATCAATAATTAGCCCTTTTCCAGCACGTCTCTTCAAAATTGAGTCAACTTTAGGGGTTCTGGCAACAGTAGCCAATTTTCTCACCTTGCCAATCAGTGCAGCAGCATGTCCTTCTTGCAGACTGTCTCTTATAGCCAGCTGTAGCGTATGCACAACACAGCGCATGTGATGAATGAAAGAACGAACGTATTGACACAGTTTCAACAACATCATCTAAACTATCATGTTGCTGTTCATCTGAAGCAACTTCAGTTTGCTCCTCAGTTACAATACTGTGTTCCTCTATTTCAAACATTTCTGTGTCTGTGGACCCAGAATGTTCTTCTAGCTGCTGGTCACCATCATTACTCTCATTCATTAGCTTAATAGTACTTATCATATTTGAAGCATTGTCAGTTACGACAGAAAGAACTTGCTCTGTTTTAAGTTCATAGTCTTGCAGAACCTTTTCCACCAAGACCTGGAGAAACTCACTGGTGTGATGAGCTTTGGTGTCTTTTACTGCCAATGTCTTGGTAACTATTTCATTTTTGTCACAAACAAATCGGACATTGATGGCAAAATAGTTCACTCTGTGATGTGTGCAGGCATCCATTTTAAGAAACAGAAAGCGTCCCTTGAGAGTTTTTTTAAGTTCTTCCTTTTGTTTAAAAGCTTCTTCGATTACTAATTTTCTAATACTCGCTCTCTTCAGAGAAACGCCAAGCTTGCGGGCCATTTCCCCATTCAGACACACAAAAGCTGGTCGTGAAAATAATGAAATAGGCACACTATCCTTTACAACAAGCTCTATGATCTTTTTTTTTTTAATGTATCTACTGTCATTGTCACAGTAACTTTGTCACTGACAAAATATCTTGCAACTGATGGCTGCAAAGTTCTCTGCTCCTTTGTTTGGCTGGAAGAGCTGGGCACTGGTTCATTGGTTTAGATGCAGTCTTTCTCATCCACTGCTTTCAGTACTTCTGGATGAAAGCGCTGTAAATGTCTCTTTAGATTAGAAGCTCTGGTAGGAGCATTTTTATCTTTGCCTGAATATGCACTGATCTTGGCTTCACAGCATTTGTTTTCGTCTGGATCATTTGTCATACACTGACAGACATAATGTTTTCTATCTTGAGTGATGGTGAAATGTTCAAATACAGCTGATTTAATGTGACGCTTCTTTGACATTCTCAGGTTTTTAATTCTGCATTCACAATCCAAATGACAATTGTTTTTCCTAAAAACAATTGTACAAAATTATTGCCAGGTCGTACAACTGATATAGTGGTCAGTAATACTGTTATTCCTCATGTACTCACAGTTAACTGATGCAAAGTTTGTTGAAAGGATAATACTACTTACAGTCTTCCTCTTCTGAGTAGCAGCTGTGAGATGCTTGGAAGACGCACAACTAGTAAACATCTAGTCTAGAGGAGGAGCTTTACTACTAAGAATTTGCAACACATTTTCACTTTCAGTTTCATACATTGTAAGTAGGGGGGTTGGGGCAGCATGAGGTTAACCAAGTATAAGATTAGATAAGGGCAGTGGAGAACAGTGACACACAAGAAGTAAGAAATGTCTCTATCTCCAGCAGAACTGCTTATCACTGTTGTTCATAGTTTGATAGAACATATATATTTGAGTAACATTTATAAAATTCATATAAAAGTTCAATTATGACTCCAACCAAAACTAACTCCGACTCCACAGCCCTGGTTATTTATTAACTATTTTGTGTCACATAACTCTCTGATTTAACAGAATAAAAATTTGAAAATTGCTAAATTTTCAAAATTTTCGCCAAATTTCCGATTTTTTTCCCCATATAATCGCAAAAATTATCGACCTAAATTTACCACTAAAATGAAGCCCAATATGTCACAAAATACAATCTCAGAATCGCTAGGATCCGTTGAAGCGTTCCTGAGTTATTACCTCAATAAAGGGACACTGGTCAGAATTGCAAAAAATAACCAGGTCATTAAGGTGAAAATAGGTTGGGTCATGAATGGGTTATACACTAAATGTCAGATTTAAAAATGTATTAAAACATCACTTTTATTAAGGATATGTTTAAAAAGAGAATACTAAACAAACTATAATAAAATATGGTGGAAAAAAGGTGGTCATTCACCAAAGATACAATAAGGAGGTGTAAATTCTCCCACCCTTACCCTAAAATGACCCTTCCTTGCTGTGCTGCGGAGGTTGGCACCCTTAGGCTGCCGTCACACTAGTTGTATTTGGTCAGTATTTTACATCAGTATTTGTAAGCCAAAACCAGGAGTGGAACAATTAGAGGAAAAGTATAATAGAAACATATGCACCACTTCTGCATTTATCACCCACTCCTGGTTTTGGCTTACACATACTGATGTAAAATACTGACCAAATACTGCTAGTGTGACGGCAGCCTTTAACCTAAGCAATGACGCCCCAGCTCGGACTTCGACTTTCCCTGTCTGACCCTGTAGGACCCTAATAGGTAAAGGAAGTAAGGTAGAGGCTATATTCATCAATAATCTCCTTAGAGAAATGCTAATAACAACCCAAGATTCAACTAAACCCCATATAGGAGTTGCATAATATATATAACAAACAAACATCCAAATCAGCCAGTGTGTCATAAAAGTCGCTCATGTAAGGGAAGCGGAATCAGTACCCTATATCGAAATGACTAACCCTTACATCTGCACAATGGCACCCCGGCTTGGACGTCATCTCTATTTGGCCCTATTAGATCCTATAAGGAAAAGAAGGTCAAAGAGGTGAGTGACCAATAGTACAGAAAAAGTGTGCTTTTGTCCTATGGTTGAGCCGGGGGCGGACCACAGCAGCTGCAAATACACACCAACCAACTAATAATAAAATAAGGCAGATATAGATGAGATTGTATCGGTATATGCAAAGGCAATGTAGGACTGGCATGTAATGATCCAAAGCAACGTTAGTGGTTAGACACGTAATATAACTCCCAAGACTATGGTAAGACATCCCCAATAGTGTTGTTACAAACAAGATCTTAAATGCGTGGCAGTAACCTGTCAATAGCATAGAAATATGAGACCGTTGTAATGCAACGAAGAACCGCCAATCCAAATCAAGTTTTGTAAATGCCCATATCTCATATATCAGCCTACCGTGATCCTAACCCAGGCACTTTAGTAATAACATACTGTATATACTCTAGTATACTCTAGTATGAGCCGACCCGAGTATAAGCCGAGAAAAATTCTCAGTGCAGGAATATTTTTTTTAAACACATCCAGTTGTGGAAACTATTATTATTCCAAGATATATTGATTTAAGATCAACTTTAAAATTTAATTTGTTTGTGTGAAAACCCCATTTAGTGCACCACTGCAACACAATTTGCAGAAAAACCCACATGTAACACATTGCCACAAGTTTGCAGCTATTTTATTGGTGTAATCTGTAGTAGATTCATTGTTTATGCACGTTGTCAAAAACAAGCTGTGGATTAGCATTAAAGGGAACCCATCATTAGACTCATGATGCCTGAACCATGAGCAGTAGGAATCGGAGCTTGGATGCGCTATTGGAGCCAGGTATGTTTTATTCTGAAACACTGCATCCTTTCAATTAATACATAGTTAGCTGGAGACTATAGGGAAAGAGCTGACTAGTCTGATGCGGCGCCCGGCCAGCTTCTCTCCACCATGCTCCAGGTGAGGGAGACTATAGGGAAAGAGCTGACTAGTCTGATGCGGCCCCCGGCCAGCTTCTCTCCACCATGCTCCAGGTGATTGACAGATTCTCACGTGTGTGTACTTAGAGAGAGAACTGTAAATCAGCGAGAGCTGTGGGGGAAGAAGCCATCTGGGGACCGTGTCGGACTAGTCACGTCGCTGCCCAAGTAAGGCTTCATTCAGATGTCAGTGATTTTACTTGTTTGCAGAAAAAGGACAAATGAAAGAGGGAAAGAGAATGGACAAACCATAATTATTCTAGTTGTGCCACCCAGTGCAAAAACAATGGGCCCGATATATCAAAACCAGCGTTATTCACGCTGGTCTTGATGAGGAGATGCGAGTGGCATGCACTTCTGTATATGCCCCGTAACAAATATTACTCCAGGCTGTGCCTGAATAAGATTTGTGGTGTAGCGAATGCCGCCACTTGCCATGACTTTGACAAGTGGCGGTTGTCACTTCCCATCCCACCCCAACTCTGCCCACTTTGCTGGAGCTGGGTGCAAATAGTGTGAGAACACCAAAAGTCACATCATTATAGTGCAGGCTCCAGATGTGTCAAAACTATGTGACTTTTCAAAGCTTTTTACGCCATTCTGGCCCAATATGTATAGTGCGGCAAACTTGATAAATCTGCAGTATCAGCATCTAGACTACAGTGCAGAATGCAGCCTATAATGCAGTTTATTCACCACATTGAAATATGTGGTACTTGTTTCCTTTTGATACTAGCAATATAGTTATTCTGGAAGCGAGAGTTATACACAGGTTCTCACCCATCAGTAGTGAAGGGCCAGGATGCCCTCTCTCCATGTGCCCCATGGCTATGGCATGATCTGCTTCTAGGATAGGGAGACTTTTGCACCTACAACAATGCCCTGCGCCTACATCCTGGCAGCTATAGCAGCCATCAAGGCTGTCTCATTTCCAATAAGCTTGGTACCGTTCATAGCTCATTTTCTCACCTCTAGGCTGAAGTTCGGACGAATCTTTTGTAGCCTGAAACAAATCCACTACATTGTGACATAGAAAGCTGCACCCTTATCCTAGCAGAGATCCAATGACTCGGGGACACTTGTTGTGACCTCCGCCTCTTGTCTGGCATCTTCACATTGAAGTACAAGGATTCCTTTGTGGAGATAAAATGATCCCCACTCAGAGCTTATCATACTTGGCGTAACTTCATAGACACTTCTGAGAAGGCCCAGACACACAGTCCTATCCAGAACAATTACTCCACCAGCTGTTTTTCTTGTAGCATTTTAATCTATTTCTAACCATATTGTTAAATCACGTACAGAAATAGTCCCTCACTGTTTTGGAAATTCTGATAAGATGGAATGCATTAAAGTTACCTAATCGTCAGTTAGGGAGGCCAAGAGATGGAGGGGGTGGGTGGCGACTCTTGAAGATCATGGATGTCCTCAATGTACACGTTAGTGGTCAGGATCTTCTGGAGAGCAAGTAATTCTTCACACCTGCATTTTGTCATTCCAAAATTCCTACGAAAGACGGCTCTATGATATAATGGATAAAACAGGCACCAGAAAGCACCTCTAATGGGGTCAATGTGATTATGGTGTCTGTTGTTTTAGAGGAAATAATGATGCTGGGTGTCTATTGGGTATACAGGGGTCTAAGGGGTAACGTTTTTCCTTATGGAGAGTGACATACCAGCCCTGGCTTGTCAAGGTAAGGAGGCTTATTCGCCATTCAATGCTCCTCTGGGAAATATAATATGCAAATTGCCTCTTCAGAGAAAAAGAGGACTTGAACTCTATAGCGCCACCTGTTGGAAGTAGCGATCCTACAAGTCGCAATCGACCCTTTAAAGAGTCATGCAATATGACTTGGGATAAAAACCAAATCAGTATCTCAATTCTCAGACACTGTGTTTCGGGCTGTTGGCCCTCGTCAGTGCGAAGGATGAGAACTAATTTGGCCAGATGAGAAGCTATGGACTGGGGTCTAAGGGGTAACGTTTCTCCTTATGGAGAGTGACATACCAGCTCTGGCTTGTCAAGGTAAGGAGGCTTATTCGCCGTGCAATGCTCCTCTGGGAAATATAATATGCAACTTGCCTCTTCAGAGAAAAAGAGGACTTAAACTCTTTAAGTCCTCTTTTTCTCTGAAGAGGCAATTTGAATATTGGGTATACAGAAATGTCCTTTTTCACTAGTTCAGTGACTGTGCACACTGCATTGGAGTGTTGGATGCACTTGCACACTACTACTACTTCTGCATTGTTGGGTGGTCCGCAGTTATGTTGTCCCTTGAGAATGGTCTATTCAATTTTTGGAACTCCCACAGAATTAAGCCCTTAACGACCAGGGGTATTTCAGTTTTTGGATTTCCGTTTTTTGCTCCCCTTCTTCCCAGAGCCATAACGTTTATATTTTTTGGGTCAATATGACCATGTGAGGGCTTGTTTTTTGCAGGACAAGTTGTACTTTTGAACGACACCATTGATTTTAACATATCATGTACTGGAAAATGGGAAAAAAAATCCAAGTGCTGTGAAATTGCAAAAAACTGCAATTTTACAATTGTGTGTTTTTTTTTTTTTACCATATTCACTAAATGCTAAAACTGACCTGCCTTTATGTTTCTCCATGTCATTACGAATTTACGAATTCATAGCCACCAAACATGGCTAGGTTCTTTTTTTTAACCCCTTTCTGACATCAGACGTACTATCCCGTCGAGGTGGGGTGGGCCCGTATGACCACCGACGGGATAGTACGTCAAGCGCAATCGGCCGCGCTCACAGGGGGAGCGCGGCCGATCGCGGCGGGGTGTCAGCTGATTATCACAGCTGACATCCGGCACTATGTGCCAGGAGCGGTCATGGACCGCCCCCGGCACATTAACCCCCGGCACACTGCGATCAAACATGATCGCAGTATTCCGGCGGTATAGGGAAGCATCGCGCAGGGAGGGGGCTAAAAATCCGCTATAAAAAACGCTATAAAAGTAAATGAAACCCCCGTTCATCACCCCCTTAGTTAGGGAAAAATAATAAAATTAAAAAAATGTATTTATTTCCATTTTCCTATTAGGGTTAGGGCTAGGGTTAGGGCTGGGGTTAGGGTTGGGGCTAGGGTTGGAGCTAAAGTTAGGGTTAGGGTTGGGGCTAAAGTTAGGGTTGGGGCTAAAGTTAGGGTTTGGATTACATTTACGGTTGGGATTAGGGTTGTGATTAGAGTTAGGGGTGTGTCAGGGTTAGGGGTGTGGTTAGGGATGCCGTTGGGATTAGGGTTGGGGGTGTGTTTGGATTAGGGTTTCAGGTAGAATTGAGGAGTTTCCACTGTTCAGGCACATCAGGGGCTCTCCAAACGCGACATTGCGTCCGATCTCAATTCCAGCCAATTCTGCGTTGAAAAAGTAAAACAGTGCTCCTTCCCTTCCGAGCTCTCCCGTGCGCCCAAACAGGGGTTTACCCCAACATATGGGGTATCAGCGTACTCGGGACCAATTGGACAACAACTTTTGGCATCCAAGTTCTCTTATTATCCTTGGGAAAATAAAAATTTGGGGGGCTAAAAATCATTTTTGTGGGGAAAAAAAAGGATTTTTTTATTTTCAGGGCTCTGCGTTGTAAACTGTAGTGAAACACTTGGGGTTTCAAAGGTCTCACAACACATCTAGATAAGTTCCTTGGGAGGTCTAGTTTCCAATATGGGGTCACTTGTGGGGGGTTTCTACTGTTTGGGTACATCAGGGGCTCTGAAAATGCAACGTGATGCCCTCAGACCAATCCATCTAAGTCTGCATTCCAAATGGCGTTCCTTCCCTTCCGAGCTCTGCCATGCGCCCAAACAGTGGTTCCCCCCCACATACGGGGTATCAGCGTACTCAGGACAAATTGGACAACAACTATTGGGGTCCAATTTATTCTATTACCCTTGGGAAAATGCAAAACTGGGGGCTAAAAAATCATTTTTGTGAAAAAAAATATATATATTTTCACGGCTCTGCGTTATAAACTGTAGTGAAACACTTGGGGGTTCAAAGCTCTCAAAACACATCTAGATAAGTTTCTTAGGGGGTCTACTTTCCAAAATGGTGTCACTTGTGGGGGGTTTTAATGTTTAGGCACATCAGGGGCTCTCCAAACGCGACATGGTGTCCCATCTCAATTCCAGTCAATTTTGCATTGAAAAGTCAAACGGCGCTCCTTCCCTTCCGAGCTCTGCCATGCACCCAAACAGTGGTTTACCCCCACATATGGGGTATCAGCGTACTCAGGACAAATTGTACAACAACTTTTGGGGTCCATTTTCTCCTGTTACCCTTGGTAAAATAAAACAAATTGTAGCTGAAATAAATTTTGTGTGAAAAAAAGTTCATTTTTATTTAAACATTCCAAAAATTCTTGTGAAACACCTGAAGGGTTAATAAACTTCTTGAATGTGGTTTTGAGCACCTTGAGGGGTGCAGTTTTTAGAATGGTGTCACACTTGGGTATTTTCTATCATATAGACCCCTCAAAATGACTTCAAATGAGATGTGGTCCCTAAAAAAAAAATGGTGTTGTAAAAATGAGAAATTTCTGGTCAACTTTTAACCCTTATAACTCCCAAACAAAAAAAAATTTTGGTTCAAAAATTGTGCTGATGTAAAGTAGACATGTGGGAAATGTTACTTATAAAGTATTTTGCGTGACATATCTCTGTGATTTAAGGGCATAAAAATTCAAAGTTGGAAAATTGCAAAATTTTCAAAATTTTTGCCAAATTTCCATTTTTTTCACAAATAAACACAGGTAATATCAAAGAAATTTTACCACTATCATGAAGTACAATATGTCACGAGAAAACAGTGTCAGAATCACCGGGATCCGTTGAAGCGTTCCAGAGTTATAACCTCATAAAGGGACAGTGGTCAGAATTGTAAAAATTGGCCTGGTCATTAACGTGCAAACCACCCTTGAGGGTAAAGGGGTTAAGTGGTGAAAAAAAATCCAAATTAAAAAAACAAAACAAAACGCCATTTTCAAAGACCTGTAGCCTCTCCATTTTTCGGGCTCTGTGGCTGGGTGAGGGCTTATATTTTGCATGCTGAGCTGATGTTTTTATTGATTCCATTTTGGTGTAGATACGATCCTTTCATCGCCGACCAAAAAAATTTAATTCTGATGTTTTGAATTTTTTTCTCGTTACGTCGTTTAGTGATCGGGTTATTTTTTTTTATATTGATAGACCAGGCGATTCTGAATGCGGCGATACCAAAAATGTGTATATTTAAATTAATTTTTTTATTTGTTTTGAATAGAGCAAAAGGGGTGTGTTTTGAACTTTTATATTTTTTAAATATTTTTAAAAACATTTTTTATTTTTTTTACTTTTTGCATGCTTCAAATGTCTCTATGGGATACTAGAAGCTGCAGTACTTTGATCGCCTCTGCTACACACAGGCGATGATCAGATCGCCTGTGTGTAGCAGAAATGCTCACTTGCTATGAGCGCCAACCACGGGGCGGCACACATAGCAATGACAGCCATAGAGGTCTGCTGCAGACCTTTGGTTGTCATGCTGACCCATTGGTGATCTGGGATGGGTGGGATTAGCGACGCACTTCCAATAAGCAGAAGTTAGACATTGACAGCAGCATTTAACTAGTTAATCGTAATTCCACCCGCTGCTGTTGCGGGCACATGTCAGCTCTATAGATTAGCTGTCATGTGCCTGGAAAGGTGCTGGCTCAGCGCCGGAGCCTGCATCAAACGGGTAGTCTGACATGGGCATACTATTACACCCAATGTCAGAAAGGGGTTAAATGGAGAGGGCCACACATATACACTACCGTTCAAAAGTTTAGGGTCACCCAGACAATTTTGTGTTTTCCATGAAAACTCATACTTTTATTAATCAAATTAGTTGCCAAATGAATTGAAAATCTAGTCCAGACATTGACAATGTTCAAAAAAAAGGTTTTTATTTTAAAAAATAATTTTCTCTTTCAAACTTTGCTTTCGTCAAAGAATGTTCCCTTTGCAGCAATTACAGCATTGCAGACCTTTGGCATTCTAGCAGTTAATTTGCTGAGGTAATCTGGAGAAATTTCACCCCATGCTTCCAGAAGCCCCTCCCACAAGTTGGTTTGGCTTGAGGGCACTTTTTGCATACCATACGGTCAAGCTGCTCCCACAACAGCTCAATGGGGTTGAGATCTGGTGACTGCGCTGGCCACTCCATTACAGATAGAATACCAGCTGCCTGCTTCTTCCCTAAATAGTTCTTGCATAATTTGGAGGTGTGCTTTGGGTCATTGTCCTGTTGTAGGATGAAATTGGCTCCAATCAAGCGCTGTCCACAGGGTATGGCATTGCAAAATGGAGTGGTAGCCTTCCTTATTCAAAATCCCTTTTACCTTGTACAAATCTCCCACATTACCAGCACCAAAGCAACCCCAGACCATCACATTACCTCCACCATGCTTGACAGATGGCGTGGGGCACTCTTCCAGCATCTTTTCAGTTGTTCTTTATCTCACAAATGTTCTTCTGTGTGATCCAAACACCTCAAGCGTGGATTCGTCTGTCCATAACACTTTTTTCCAATCTTCCACTGTCCAATGTCTGTGTTCTTTTGCCCATATTAATCTTTTCCTTTTATGAGCCAGTCTCAGATATACCCTGAAGGCCAGCATCCTGGAGTCACCTCTTCACTGTTGACACTGGCATTTTGCTTGTACTATTTAATGAAGCTGCCAGTTGAGGACCTGTGAGGCATCGATTTCTCAAACTACAGACTCTAATGTACTTGTCTTGTTGCTCAGTTGTGCAGCGGGGCCTCCCACTTCTCATTCTACTCTGGTTAGAGCCTGTTTGTGCTCTCCTCTGAAGGGAGTAGTACACACCTTTATAGGGAATCTTTAGTTTCCTGGCATTTTCTCCCATGGAATAGCCTTCATTTCTAAGAACGAAAATAGACTGTCAAGTTTCACATGAAAGTTATTTTATTCTGGCCATTTTGAGAGTTTAATGGAACCAACAAATGTAATGCTCCAGATTCTCAACTAGCTCAAAGGAAGGTCAGGTTTATAGGTTCTCTAATCAGCCAAACTGTTTTCAGCTGTGCTAACATACTTGCACAAGGGTTTTTGAGGGTATTCTAACCATCCATTAGCCTTCTAACACAGTTAGCAAACACAAAGTACCATAAGAACACTGGAGTGATGGTTGCTGGAAATGGGCCTCTATACACCTATGCAGATATTGCATTACAAAGCCGACATTTGCAGCTAGAATAGTAATTTCCCACATAACAATGTATAGAGTATATTTCTGAATCATTTAACGTTAGCTTCATTGGAAAAAATTGTGCTGTTCTTTCACATTTCTAAGTGACCCTAAACTTTTGAAAGGTAGTGTATGGCTACTACTCCAATGACGGAGCCCAATCTCAAGATAAATGTGTGTCCCAGCGAAGGGACATACATCTGTTATACATTGTAGATAAGTTTCAAATTTATGAGGAAATGTCCTTTTTACCTTATTTTCCCTAATAATTATATTGTTGGTTCCAGAGAGGGTCAGTGATATTATTTAACGCTAATGGCTCATTCACATGTCATTTTTTTGCCGATGAGTGCTGTCTGAGTTTTTACCTGAAAACACTTGTATCTATAATTGAGAATGATGCTGTTCTTATGTCCGTTATTTTTCTCGGTCTGCACAAAATCATAGAGATATGTCTGATGATGATCCTAGTGTCAGATCAAAATCAGCAATGCACGTTGTGGATACGCGGGGGTCAGTGGGCGCCCTTGTCCGCTAGCCAAAACCGCATGGACCAGGGATCATCCCACGAAAGGCCCCTCTCTCCTTTTACCGTGGCATAATGCTACTCAGACAACAAAGGGTGAGTGTAAAACAGCGTGGCAATACTTTATTGAACCACAAAACAAGCAAATAACACATAGAATAGTCCCAGCAAAATACCCAAGATGGTGCATATTACAGAGTCTCACCCTTCCTCTGACTCGCCAGGATAAGAGCAGCTGTGACTTCAGAGCTTCCAGGACCAACTACTCCACTTCTGGCACGTACAGAGAGGAGGTAGTGACAAGCTTAGGAAGCTGACAGTCTATTGAGGTACAAGGCCAGTTGACTGGAGGGTCACAGCCTGGCTTCTCTTAACTTCTCTGTGGAGCCAGGTGACCGGAGGGTCCCATTCCTGGCTTTCCCAAATGTTTCCATGGGGCTCAAGTGACCGATGGTTTAAAATCCTTACGGCTCCAAACATTTCCAAGGGTTTCAGGTGACTGGTTAGTCCAAATCCTGACTACCCCAAATATATCCATGGTTCAGTGATGGTCAATGGAACAAATCTGTATTATTTCAGCTGGGGCCATAATCTGGCATCCCATAGAATGTCAAATCTGTGCCCCTCGTGATGGAGCCATGATCTGGCAGCTATCCTGTAGAGTGTTCCTGGTTGTGGTTTTGTAAAAAATCTTTGGATCTCTTGAATGTCAGGATGTATTATGTTATAGAGGCGCATATCCTCTCTTTATAGTTAACTGTCCTTCAAGCCAGGATCCAGAGGTGAAGAGAAAGATGTGATGAGGTTGACATTTTTTAACTTTTTAATCAATTTGCTTTGTTTTTACTCCTCTGTTTTGCAAGTCAACAAGCTAGCTGGCCTGGATAATGTTTGCTGAAAATATCAACAAACATCATTGTTTAGTTATCCTGCGTTTCTGTCATCCTTGAAAATAGCACAATGTGTTAAGACAAATGTCAAATTAAAAGTCAATATTACAGGCTTATACTCACAAAAGTCTGTGTTTTCTTGACCAACCAAAAAGAAATAGATTAATTGAAAAATCAGCTGATAGATAAGTCTATTCCTCCTAGCTTACTTAAACTGGACGTCTAGTTAATTAAAATAAAATGCTGTGTCGTCACACACGTTTATGGGTTCGTGAGAAAAACAAGATTTGAATAACCTCCAAGTGCGGTCAGATTTCCACGGACTGTTAAAATAAAGTGGAGAAACTTTTTTTTTTTTCACTTATGAGAAAAACTGATAAAAATCGGACCAAACTATGATGGAAACTCAGATAATAATTGCTGGTGAAACTTGGTCCGAGAACTGTGCTACTCCATGAAATGGTATCTGGTAAAAAAAGACAAAACATAAGCGTACTAAATATATGTGTGAATTAGAGGTGAGCGAATTTGCTCGGGTTCCCTCTTATTCGGCAAGCTATGGCGCTTGCCAAATAGGCTGCAGAGGGAACCCGGCTTCCTGGATCGCACTGGCCGATCAACCGATCGGCGCCGCAGCTGCATGTGTCGCGGCTGTGTGACAGGCACGACACATGCACGGAGAGCGCAACAAATATCAGCTAATCACCAGCGCAATCCAGGAAGCTGGGTTCCCTCTGCAGCTTATTTGACAAGCGCCATAGCTTGCCGAATAAGAAGGAAACCGAGCAAATTCGCTCATCTCTAGTGTGAATAGTAGTAGTAGCTTTTTTTTTTTTTTTTAATTATACTGTTTATCCCACATCCCCCTTTTTGCTCCTGCTAGTATGCAATTCCACCATCATTAGACCACACAGGTGAAGGGTATGCTTGGTAGTGACCACAATTCTATACATTCACTGGATATGTAGAGCTCTATATAAATATTGCAAGTCAGTTAAGAAGGAGAAGAAAGAGCTGCTGCAGGAGAGATAAAGAGCGGATATTACCACATTTTTTTTAAATTGTTTAAATAATTTAAAGAAGCGGCATGGGGTCCCCCCGTTTTTGGCAACCAGCCTCGCTAAGGCTCACAGCTGGAGGCTGGTATTCTCAGGCTGGTAAGGGGCCATTCATATAGGCCCCCCAGCCTGAAAATAGCAGCCCGCAGCTACCCAGAAAAGGCGAATCTATGAGATGCGCCAATTCTGGCGCTTTGCCCGATTTCCCACCTGCCCTGTAGCTGTGGCAAGCCGGGTAATGAGGGGAAATGGCACCTTACAATAATGTCACCTTAATAATAATAATAATAATAATTTTATATATTTATAATTTTATTTATTTTTATTTATTTATTTATATATTGTAAGGTGACATTAAGCTGGCTTAGTAATGGAGAGGTGTCAATAAGACTCCTACCATTACTAATCCTATAGTAATTAAAGGGTTAAATAAACACACACATATGCAGAAAAAGTATTTTAATGAAATAAAACCCACACAGTTTTGACCATCTTTTTATTGTTCTGCCATTCCAAAGCGAAGCCCTCGATCTTCTGTAATAAAAATAAAATAAAAAAGCAAAAGTATACTCCCTGATCTGCCGTAGTCCGATATAACGAGTGTCCCATGCAGTATCTGGGGGAGATAAAGCTTACAACTGGGAGCGCTGCTAATGCGACTGCTCCCGGCTGTAAATTACTGGGGAATGAATGAGACGGAGTGGCCGCAGGCTCAGTAACTAGCGGTGACGTCACCGAGCCTGCGCTCCCTCACAGCCTGACCTGAGGTAACCTCTGGACCATGGGAAAATGCCAGGGAAGAGGATACCGCGGGTAATATATCCAATCAATCTATTCTATTAATTCTATCTATTCATTCTATCTATTCTATCTATCTATCTACAGGAAGTTGTTTTTTTTCTCTGCGCTCTCAACTTTATTGGCATGCACAAAGAGAAAAAAAAAATGCACCTAAACCTGCGTTTTTGGCGCAGCTTCTTTCCTGCCAAGATGCCAGGTTTTGCTGCAGAAAAAAAATGCAGCAAAAACGCCCTGTGTGAACTTACCCTTACAGTTATCTCAACCCCAACAACCCCTTTCCTATTTCAACTAAGTTTCTTGGTAGAGGCCGCGCTCAATGGCCGCTGCTGGGGAATTGTCAGATGAGTAATAATAATAATTTTATTTATATAGCGCCAACATATTCCGCAGCACTTAACAATTATAGAGGGGACTTATACAGACAATAGACATTACAGCATAACAATAAACAGAGATCAAAACAGATAGCAAGAGGAGTGAGGGCCCTGCTCGCAAGCTTACAAACTATGAGGAAAAAGGGGAGACACGAGAGGTGGATGGTAACAATTGCTTTCGTTGTTCGGACCAGCCATAGTGTAAGGCTCGGGTGTTCATGTAAAGCTGCATGAACCAGTTCACTGCCTAAGTATGTAACAGTACAGACACAGAGGCTATTAACTGCATAAAGTGTATGAGAACATGATGGAGGAACCTGGTTATGGTTTGTTTATTGACTGGACCACACAGGGATAGTTAGGTTAATGCGTTGAGGCGGTAGGCCAGTCTGAACAAATGCGTTTTGATGTTTGGAAGTCTATGTAATTCACGGATGGCTGCTCTTACTGAGTGACTCTCTGCTCTGACACAAAACTGTGGGTACCGTACAAGGGACCCCTATAACATGTCCATATGCCCTTGTGTTTGTGAGGAGACAAGATCACATGGGGTTTAGCTTCAGAATAACGGGATTAGTATTTTTCCATGATCTTGGTGGAAGGTCTTTGCTTCCAGGGCTGGACAGGCCGTCTGGCAATTCTGGCAAATTCCAGAAGGGCCTGCCTGGTCGTGGGCTGCCTTGTCTGCTATGTTGTTAACAGATTCGGTGTTCTCAAGACGCCCATACTGTAAGGCTAGGGTCACATTGCGTTATGTGACCGCGTTTAACAGACTACATTACACCGCGGCATAACGCGGTGTTAACGTAGTTTGTTAACGCCGCCATTGCCTGTAATGGCGAACGCATCGCTAGCGCACGCCCACATTGGGCGTGCGCTAGCTATGTGCCGTCATTTGAGTGACGGCCCGCGAACGCTGCTTGCAGCGTTCGCGGTCCGTTCCTCGCTAGCGCAGATCGGGGATCTGCGCTAGCGGGATCGGCTAACGCGATCCCTTTTGGGACATTTCGTTAGCGCAGTCCGTAGCGCTATGCGCTAAATGGACTGCCCTAACGCAATGTGACCCTAGCCTTAGGAGTTGTGATGGAGCACAAAGTTGTTGATTCCGTCACTTATCCCACCAGACCACCGATATCATTAGAAATATTGGTCTTGTAGTAAATCTTGCTTTCCTCCTTCCAGGGTAATATTAGTAATATATCCCATCTGGTGCTTGGGGACGGGGACAGCATGGACCTGTGTGATTTCAAATGCCAGGACTGAATTTCAGCCCCAGTCCGTACCTGTTTGCTTCCCATCACAATACCTTTAGCTGTTCCTCCAGTACAGTGCAGTTTTGTTTTCTCTTCTTTCCAGTTCATGGACATCGTTCAGAACATATTAGTGTGGCCTTGATTATTCTACAAAGTAGCTTGTTTGTGACTATGCACCATTGTTTGTGGGCTTCTCAGAGAACGAACATGTGCTATGGGGGAGTCATTATACGTTACATTACATCACACTCTGCTTTTAGCAATGTTTTTTATGTAAATCGCACTCATTGCATAATTATTGCTGTAAAGTGCAGTTATAAATTTGAGAGGTTGGATTAAATATTATAAACATTGCTAGATATATATGAATAAATTGACAATTGGGTGTTACTAGTAAGTTGGGTGTCCCTACTTATTAAGGAATCTAAGGGGTAAGGTTTCTCCTTGTGGAGAGTGACATGCTAGGTCTGGCATGCCAGTATGAGGAGACTAATATACTGTATGTCATGCATGCTCCTCTGGGAAAATAAATATGCAAATTGTGTCTTCAGACAGGACTCTAAATAAAAGCTGTTATCCTAAGGCCGGCGTCACAATAGCGAGTTTTACGGACGTATGAGAGGTGCAGAAAATACGGATTGCATACGGTACAATGATTCTCTATGGCCCAGCTCCTATCTGCTGTATTTTACTGATCCGTATTATACGGTCTTGTACGGCCGTAGAAAATCGCAGCATGCTGCGTTTGTCAGCGTATTGCGCAAAAAAATCGCCAATGAAAGTCTATGGGGGCGAGAAAAATGCGGATTACACACGGACCATGCGTGTGACTTGCGAGAAATACGCACCGGTGTTATAGAGAAAAGTCGGCAATTCCGTGCGGTGTACAGTAAAATCACACTGACAGAATAGGTAGAATAAATGTCTACACATAGAATAGGTATATATATATTTCATACAGCGCTAGATATCATAAAAGGTGGTAATTCAATTGCCGGCTTTTGCTATCTCCTTCCCAAACCCGACATGATATGAGACATGGTTTACACACAGTAAACCATCTCATATCCCTTTTTTTTTTTGCATATTCCACACTACTAATGTTAGTAGTGTGTGTGTGCAAAATTTGTGCGCTCTAGCTATTAAATTAAAGGGTTAATTCGCGGAAAAAATTGGCGTGGGCTCCCGCGCAATTTTCTCCGCCAGAGTGGTAAAGCCAGTGACTGAGGGCAGATATTAATAGCCTAAAGAGGGTGCATGGTTATTGGCCCCCCCTGGCTAAAAACATCTGCCCCCAGCCAC
Organism: Ranitomeya variabilis; assembly: GCF_051348905.1. Lineage (NCBI taxonomy): Eukaryota > Metazoa > Chordata > Amphibia > Anura > Dendrobatidae > Ranitomeya > Ranitomeya variabilis. The sequence goes on from NC_135234.1 coordinate 659,703,532, forward strand.
CCCAGAAAAGGCATATCTGGAAGATGCGCCTATTCTGGCACTTGGCCACTCTCTTCCCACTCCCGTGTAGCGGTGGGATATTGGTTAATGAAGGGTTAATGTCACCTTGCTATTGTAAGGTGACATTAAGCCATGTTAATAATGGAGAGGCGTCAATTATGACACCTATCCATTATTAATCCAATAGTACGAAATGGTTAATAAAACACGCACACATTATTACAAAGTACTTTAATGAAATAAAGACACAGGGTGTTGTAATATTTTATTCTCTTAATCCACCTGAAGACCCTCGTTCTGTAAAAAAGGAAAAATAAAAAATCAACAATATCCCATACCTTCCGTCGTTCTGGCACGTCCAACGATGTAAATCCATCTGAAGGGGTTAAATCATTTTACACCCAGGAGCTCTGCTAATGCAGTTGTGCTCGTGGATGTAAAACCCCGGGGAATGAATGGAGTGCAGGGGAATGTCCTGTAGTTACCTTGAGTCGCGGTGATGCCCCCTTTGCTGGATGTCCTCATATGAACTCGAGCGTCACTGGCTTTACCACTCTGGCGGAGAAAATTGCGCGGGAGCCCATGCCAATTTTTTCCGCGATTTAACCCTTTAATTTAATACAGCGCACAAATTTTACAATTTAGTAGTGTGGAATATGCAAAAAAAAAAAGGATATGAGATGGTTTACTGTATTACTGTATGTAAACCATGTCTCATATCCTGTCGGGTTTGGGAAGGAGATAGCAAAAGCCGGCAATTGAATTAGCGGCTTTTGTGCTATCTCGCGCTGAATTATATATAAATACAGTATATATATATGTATGTATGTATATATGTGTCTCAAATAAATATATATATATATATATATATATATTTATTTATATATATCTATATATATAATTGTCTAAGGGTTTTTCCGTCTGTCTGTCTGTCTGTCTGTCTGTCTTTCTGTCTGTCTGTCTGTCTGTCCTGGAAATCCCGCGTCTCTGATTGGTCGAGGCCGCCTGGCGGCCTCGACCAATCAGAGACGGGCACAGCATGGCGACGATGATGTCATAATGGAAATCCCACGTCTCTGATTGGTCGAGGCCGCCAGGCCTCGACCAATCAGTGAAGGGCACAGTATCGACGTAGATGTCATAATGGTTGCCATGGCGACGATGATGTCATAAAGGTTGCCTCGACCAATCAGTGACGGGCACAGTCTGCCGCGAATTCTGGAATCATCATTGTCCATATACTTCGGGGACATGCATATTCTAGAATACCCGATGCGTTAGAATCGGGCCACAGTCTAGTATATATATATATATATATATATTTATTTGTCTAAGGGTTTTTCCGTCTGTCTGTCTGTCTGTCTGTCCTGGAAATCCCGCGTCTGATTGGTCGAGGCCTGGCGGCCTCGACCAATCAGCGACAGGCATAGCATGGCGACGATGATGTCATAAAGGTTGCCTCGACCAATCAGCGACGGGCACAGTATCGACATAGATGTCATAATGGTTGCCATGGCGACGATGATGTCGTAAAGGTTGCCTCGACCAATCAGCGACGGGCACAGTCTGCCGCGAATTCTGGAATCATCATTGTCCATATACTACGGGGACATGCATATTCTAGAGTACCCGATGCATTAGAATCGGGCCACAGTCTAGTATATATATATATATAATTGTGAGGCTATGGCCTCTGATACAGCTAGGGGGCGTTGTTTGTTCTCCCCAGAATGTGCATGCAGACGGATGAAGTCCATAGGTGTGCATGAGAGTCATGGATTTCCGGTCCAGGTTTTCCAGGTGGCTGAAGGCCACAGGTTTGTGTGTGTTTAAAAGCCCTGCAGTAAGGGGTATGGGGGTGTCAGGCCATGCAGGCCGTGTCAGGCCGTGTCAGGTGTCTGGCCAGGTGTCTGGCCAGGTGAGGCCAGGTGTGCGAGGTGCACGTCAGTGTCAGTCTGGTGTGTGCTGGTCTGCAGAGTGCATGGAGGCCAGCAGAGCCAGCACCCAGGGCAGCTGAATAGCCTGGCACCCGCAGCGTGCACAGAGATGCAAGTCGTCCATGGTACTGGTCTCGGATGTGGACAGTCCTGTGCCCGGAGGTGGATGTCCTGTGCCCGAAAGAGGACTAGCATGTGCAACGATTGCAAACAGGTGGATATAGTGCCCGGCTGCTATCCGGAGGATATCCTGAACTGTGTACGACTGTGTGAGTAAAGAGTCTGTAAGGACTGTGATACAGCGATGCAGGACACCTACGAGAACTAGTCAGAGGAGGGCTGGCTTGAGTAGCGTCTGCAACATATGAGGCTGTGTGTATGGAGACGTATAGAGACAGATGGCGTGCGGTCGCCCAGGGAAACTGGACAAGGGAAGTCTGGTCTGTTAGGGACCGCAAATCTAAAGCCATGTGAAATGTATTGCATTGAACTGGTGTAAACTGATCACTGAAGTTATATGCATTTATGTGTACCCGGCTGCACTCCAGAGGATAAAGAGTGCAGTGCGCTGAGTGAGTACAGAGGACTGACACCCTGCGTCTTGGGCTGTCTTATGTGTACCCGGCTGCACTCCAGAGGATAAAGAGTTCAATGCGCTGAGTGAGTACAGAGACTTGTTACCGGCGTGCGGTCACCCAGGGAAACTGGACAGAGGGAAGTTCGGCCTGTGTATTGACTGCGTCATATAGCCATGCATTATTAATGGACTGTATGAAGAAGTTGTTTACTATATCGACTGTGTGAAGCAACACAATAAAAGAGACTTTTGTGTTTGAATTTGTGGGTCACTGCTTCTTCACTGCGTACGAAGCTACTGCAGCGTTACAATATATATATATATATATATTACCCAAAAAAATGGAACAGCACAACTCCTTATACTTAGCTTCGGGTGCAATGCCCATAGACCACCCGTCCACCGGTCGTCTCCAATCAATATTCAAAAAAAGCAGGCAGCACTCCGTTTTCAGAAAAATATGCAGGACTTTAATGAACCCACATGTCTCAGCGACGTTTCGGCTCAACTGAGCCTTTCTCAAGCCTCACAGCGGTGGATACCGCAGCACCACAGGACACAGGCTTTGTCCCTACCTTAAGTGGAAACCCTCGTTCCATAACTACATCTATGCTACTGGCTTCCATAGCCGTTTTCCTTACCACATATCCCTCTGTACGTTACTGATGAAGGCCCCGTGTAGGGACCGAAACGTTTTTATCACGCATTGGGATCAATAAATTCTTTTTAGTTTCTCACCGCAAAGTTGAGTGCTGGGTTTTGTTGAATTGATTACTACGGTTTGGGAACCTACCCATGCACCTTTCAGTTGCTGTGCACACGCCTTTCTGTCAGAAGGCTCAACCTGTCCAGAAGAAAAACGAGGATGAAAGCCAGAATTGCAAAAAAAAGGCGAAACCAAAGTAGCCGAACTAGCCCGATTATTAAGGGCAAACTCAGCCAATGGCAAAAAGGCCACCCAATCATCCTGATCAGCAGACACAAAGCATCTCAAATAAGTTTCCAAGGTCTGATTAGTACGCTCGGTCTGGCCATTTGTCTGAGGGTGAAATGCGGAAGAAAAAGACAAATCAATGCCCAGCCTAGCACAAAAGGCCTGCCAAAACCTAGAAACAAACTGGGAACCTCTGTCAGACACAATATTCTCAGGAATGCCATGCAAACGAACCACATGCTGAAAAAACAGCGGAACCAAATCAGAGGAGGAAGGCAACTTAGGCAAGGGTACCAAATGAACCATCTTATAAAACCGATCACAAACCACCCAGATAACAGACATCTTCTGGGAAACAGGAAGATCAGAAATAAAATCCATAGAAATATGCGTCCAAGGCCTCTCAGGGACCGGCAAAGGCAAAAGCAACCCACTAGCACGAGAACAGCAGGGCTTGGCCCGCGCACAAGTCCCACAGGACTGCACAAAAGAACGCACATCCCGTGACAAAGAAGGCCACCACAAGGACCTACCAACCAAATCTCTGGTACCAAAAATCCCAGGATGACCCGCCAACACAGAACAATGAACCTCAGAAATCACCTTACTGGTCCATCTATCAGGAACAAACAGTTTCCCCGCTGGACAGCGGTCAGGTTTATCAGCCTGAAATTCCTGAAGAGCACGTCGTAAATCAGGGGAGATGGCAGAAAGAATCACCCCTTCCTTCAGAATGCCGACCAGCTCAAGGACCCCAGGAGAATCAGGCAAAAAGCTCCTAGAGAGGGCATCAGCCTTAACATTCTTAGAACCCGGAAGATACGAGACCACAAAATCAAAACGGGAGAAAAACAGGGACCAACGAGCCTGTCTAGGATTCAGCCGCTTGGCAGACTCGAGGTAAATCAGATTCTTATGATCGGTCAAGACCACAACACGGTGCTTGGCCCCCTCAAGACAATGTCGCCACTCCTCAAATGCCCACTTCATAGCCAACAACTCCCGATTGCCGACATCATAATTGCGTTCCGCAGGCGAAAAATTTTCGGGAAAAGAAAGCACATGGTTTCATCAAGGAACCATCAGAATTCCTCTGAGACAAAACGGCCCCTGCCCCAATCTCAGAAGCGTCAACCTCAACCTGAAAAGGAAGAGAAACGTCCGGCTGACGCAACACAGGGGCAGAAGTAAATCGGCGTTTAAGTTCCTGAAAGGCAGAAACAGCCGCAGAGGGCCAATTCGTCATATCAGCGCCTTTCTTCGTCAAATCGGTCAAGGGTTTAACCACACTGGAGAAGTTGGCAAAGAAACGGCGATAAAAATTAGCAAAACCCAAAAATTTCTGAAGGCTCTTCACAGACGTGGGTTGAATCCAATCATGAACGGCCTGAACCTTAACCGGATCCATCTCCATAGACGAGGGAGAAAAAATGAAACCCAAAAAAGAAACCTTCTGTACTCCAAAGAGGCACTTAGACCCCTTCACAAACAAAACATTCTCACGAAGGATCTGAAATACCACCCTGACCTGCCTCACATGAGACTCCCAATCATCGGAAAAAATCAAAATATCATCCAAATATACAATCATGAATTTATCAAGATAATTGCGGAAGATATCATGCATGAAGGACTGAAACACAGATGGAGCATTAGAGAGCCCGAATGGCATCACAAGGTATTCAAAATGACCTTCAGGCGTATTAAACAGTTTTCCATTCGTCACCCTGTTTAATACGAACAAGATTATATGCCCCTCGAAGGTCAATCTTAGTAAACCAACTAGCGCCCTTAATCCTAGCAAACAAGTCAGAAAGCAAAGGCAAAGGGTATTGAAATTTGACCGTGATCTTATTCAAAAGGCGATAATCAATACAGGGTCTCAGGGAACCATCCTTTTTAGCCACAAAAAAAAAACCCGCTCCCAAAGGTGAAGAAGATGGCCGAATATGCCCTTTCTCCAAGGACTCCTTAACATAACTCCGCATGGCGGCATGTTCTGGCACAGACAGGTTGAAGAGTCGGCCCTTAGGGAACTTACAGCCTGGAATCAAGTCAATAGCACAATCACAGTCCCTATGCGGCGGAAGGGAACTGGATTTGGGCTCATCAAATACATCCTGGAAATCTGACAAAAACTCAGGAATTTCAGAAGTGGGGGAAGAGGAAATTGACATCACAGGAACGTCATCATGAACCCCCTGACAACCCCAACTAGTCACAGACATAGATTTCCAATCCAACACAGGATTATGTACCTGCAACCACGGGAAACCCAGTACAATAGAATCATGCAAATTATGCAACACCAGAAAACGGCAATCTTCCTGATGTGCTGGCGCCATGCACATAGTCAGCTGTGTCCAGAACTGAGGTTTATTTTTAGCCAAAGGTGTAGCATCAATGCCCCTTAAAGGAATAGGATCCTGCAAAGGCTGCAATGAGAAACCACAACACGGCAAATTCTAAATCCATCAAGTTCAAAGCGGCGCCTGAATCCACAAATGCCATGACAGAAAATGACGATAATGAGCAGATCAGGGTCACAGATAACAGAAATTTAGGTTGTACAGTACTGATGGTAACGGAACTAGCGATTCTCTTTGTACGCTTAGGACAATCAGAAATAACATGAGCAGAATCGCCGCAGTAAAAACACAACCTATTCTGACGTCTGAATCCTTGTCGTTCAGCTCTAGACACAATCCTATCACACTGCATAGGCTCAGGACTCCGCTCAGAGGACAACTCCATCGTGTGCACAACTCTGCGCTCACGCAAGCGCCGGTCAATCTGAATGGCCAGAGACATAGAATCACTCAGACCAGCAGGCGTGGGGAACCCCACCATAACATCTTTAACGGATTCAGAAAGACCCTTTCTGAAAATTGCCGCCAAAGCATCCTCATTCCATTTCGTGAGCACAGACCATTTTCTAAATTTCTGGCAGTATAATTCTGCCGCTTCTTGACCTTGACACCGGGTTAACAAGGTCTTTTCTGCATGATCCACTGAATTAGGTTCATCATACAATAACCCTAGCGCCTGAAAAAAGGTGTCTACACTAAGCAAGGCTGGATTCCCCGACTCCAGGGCAAATGCCCAATCCTGAGGATCACCACGCAGCAAAGAGATGACAATTTTAACATGCTGAATGGGATCACCAGAGGAACGAGGTTTCAGAGCAAAAAACAGTTTGCAGTTATTTTTAAAGCTCAAAAACTTGGACCTGTCCCCAAAAAACAAATCAGGAATTGGAATTCTAGGCTCCAAAACCGGAGTCTGGACAATATAATCGGAAATACCCTGTACTCTTGCAGCAAGTTGATCCACACGAGAAGCCAGTCCCTGAATATCCATGCCCGCGCCAAACTCCTGAACCACCCAGAGTTTAAGAGGGAAGAGAAGACAAAACAGACTACAAAAAAAAAAAATGGCTCATCACTTTTCCTCCCTTCTTTTGAGATGCATTTAACTCTTTGTGGGCCAGTTGTACTGTTATGATCTGGTGGCCAAGGAGCAGCATGGACGAGCTCTGGAGAAGGTGGCCTCTATAATGACCGCAGACCCTGAACTTAACACTGCAACTAGAAGTAGCCGTGGGATGTTCCTGTAGCTTCCTAGACACCTCGTCACAGCCGGAGGACTAATTACCCCTAAAGAAAGTTTTCCTTATCCTATCTTGCCTCAGAGAAAATTCCTAAAGGAAAGACAGCCCCCCACAAATATTGACTGTGAGAGGAGAGGGAAATTACACACGCAGACTGAAAACAGAATTTAGCAAAGGAGGCCGCTCTAGCTAGAAAGAAAAGACAGGACAGAGTACTATGCGGTCAGTATTAAAATACTACAAAAATCCAACACAGAGAATACAAAAATCTCCACACCTAACTAAAGGCATGGAGGGTAACTCTGCAACTCCAGAGCTTCCAGCATGGCTGAATAAATCCTTACACAGACCAAGCTGGACAAGAAAAAACATAGCAATGCACTGAGCTATAAAGTCCACAGCATGTGGAAAGCAAAAACAAAGCCAGGACTTATCTTTGATGATTTGGACAATCCAACAGGAGAAACCAAGCAGAGATGTGAATCCTTCAGAAAACAATGGACAACTGGCACTGACTAAAGGATCTAGCCAGAATAAGTAGCCCAGTCAAAATTGGTAGTAAGTGAAAGCACCTGATGACTGCTGAGATCAGCAGCAGTACCACTTACAACCACCGGAGGGAGCTCAAGAGCAGAATTCACAACAATCAGCGACCAAAAAAAGGTCCTGATCATTCGCAGCGACCAACGATCTCCCAGCAAGGGCCTGATCGTTGGTCGCTGTCACGCATAACGATTTCGTTAACGATATTGTTGCTACGTCACAAAAAGCAACGATATCGTTACCGAAATCGTTGTGTGACGGTACCTTAAGTCCTATTGCAAGGCTCATTAGAGGGTCAATATTGACTTGTAGGATTGCTATTTCCAATAGGCGACACTAGAGTTCAAGTCCTCTTCCTCTCTGAAGAGACAATTTTCCTACTTATTCTGACAATGACCAATCTGTGCTGACTCATTGACAAGGAAAATGTCTTTTACACTCTTGTAAGTGTAAATTTCCAGGATGAATAACAGAAGAACGGCTTGAGGTAGAATTGCACTTTTTTGCAATTTCACCTCACTTGAATTTTTTTTTCCCATTTTGAGTAAACAATATGTTAAAACCAATGGCGTTGCTCAAAAGTACAACTCGACCCGCAAAAGACAAGCCCTCACATGGCCATATTGATGGAAAAATAAAAAAAAGTTATGACTCTGGGAAGAAGGGGAGCAAAAAACAAAAATGCAAAAACGAAAATGGGCTGCGGCATGAAGGGGTTAAAAGGGTTATCCAGTCTCAGAAGAAAAATCTGAAGCCATCAGCCTTGTGAGCATTCTGTCTCACAGGTGAAGAGTACCTACAATAAAAATGACAGACCTCTCCATTCTTGTAGGTGGGAAAACCTGCAAAATCAGCAGTGTATAAAATACTTATTTTCCTGACCGTTTAGGAGAAAGCACACACACGTCTTCCCAATTGTGCCTGACTGGTAACGCATTTTTAGGCTTGTAATTGAAATAAAAGGCAAATTCTTTTATATTCATATTTTAAGATTGCTAAAGATGGAGACTATTTAATAGCTTTTAGGGTATGTGCACGCGTAAGAATTTCTTGCAGAAAATTCCTGAAGAAAACCGGACATTTTCTGCAATAAATCCGCATGCGTTTTTTTTCGTGTTTTTACCGCTTTTTTTTTTGTGCGTTTTTTTTTTTCAGGAGCTTTCCGGATGCATTAAATAGCGGGAAAAACGCGAAAAAAAGCAAAATTAATGAACATGCTGCGTTTTTTACCGCGATGCACTTTTTTCGCGGAAAAAAAACGCATCATGTGCATAAAAATTGCAGAATGCATTCTAAATGATAGGATGCATATGTACTCGTTTTTAATGCGTTTTTATCGCGTTTTTAAAGTGAAACAAGCGGAAAAAAAAACCGCAACGTCTGCACACAGCCTAACTGTTACTCACACTGGACGATAATAAAGTCTGGTACGAGGTGTTCTATTCATCTGCACTTTAAAAGGGACAAGAACGTCTCCGAGTTTTTGCTATTTTAAAGCCTTTGCACTGATAACATCTGGAAATATTGAAAATCATCAAGCATATGGATTATTTGCATTTCCTATAAGGGTTGTGACTTTTTTTATTGGTGTTTACCGGTCAATCATTTGTATTTAGCTGCACTGTCTGAATTGGATAAAATGAGTATATCTATAAGGATGTGTATATTTATATGTATCCTGTCTCACGGCTTTCTGCTCCGATTATAGATCAAAGATGACAGAAAATGGGCACTCCAAATTGACTTTCCTCTTTAAAAGAAATCTGTCAGCAGGTTTTTGCAATGTTGCAATGTAATCTGGGCACAGCATGATGTAGGGGTTAAAACCCTGAATTCAGCAATACATCACTTATCAGGCTGTGTTCTGTTTACTTACAATTAAGGTTTTATCACTGCAAGATTATCACTTCTGGACTAGGTCTTGTGAATGCTGGACTAGATCTCACGACTGCTAGACTTGACTACGCCAGCTCCTGTGATAAGCAGCTCACTGTCAATAGACTATGTACATGGAGAGCCTGGTGTCTGTGGGGTTTGCTTTCTGAGCCCTGCTACATGATACATCTGAAAAGTCTGTTTGTGTCATAACTGCTGCACCCAGTAAACTAAGTGATACATTGTTGGATTCACGGTTTCTTTTCCTACATTATGCTGCTCTCAGGTGAGGTAGCAAAAACCTGACAGATTCCTTGAAGGGAATCTGTCACCTCATTTTTCGCCTATAAGCTGCGGCCACTGCCATCAGGGACTTATCTACAGCATTCTGTAATGCTGTAGATAAGCCCCCGATGTAACCTGAAAGATGAGAAAAACAAATTAGATTATACTCACCTTGGAGCGGTCTGGTCCGATGGGCGTCGTGGTGCGGCCCGGGGCCTCCCATCTTCATTCCACGACGTCCTCTTCTTTGCTTCCTGCCGCGGCTCTGGCGCAGGCATACTTTATCTGCCCTGTTGTGGGCAGCGTAAAGTACTGCAGTGCACAGGTGCTTGGCTTCTTGTACCTTATAGGCTTATAGCTTATAGGCGACAAATGACAGATTCCCTTTAAGTACAAAAGTGTCATAATATTGTGTTTAGAGGAAAGGCTCCTGTATATTGAGTTGGCTACAGACATGATTTATGGCTGAGGTCTGCAGCTTATGATGTTGGGAAACTACAACTAGCATTCTGATTGTGTCATTGAAGGGTTATTCCCAGTATCAAATGTAAGTTAATTTACTGAATCCTCGGGGTCAAACTGCAGGGATCTTATGGATCCTTAGAACTGGGCTGTGCAAAGCCCTGTATTGAATGGAGCGGAGGTTCGCATGATCGCCCTTAGCTTCATTCATTGTCTGTGCCTGCTGCGTGCTGTACTATACTTTCTCTGGCCTCTGAATAGGAAATAACTTTTGATTCTGGTAATAACCCTTTTATGGACAGCTAGAGCCCATGTATTATTTTATAAGCATCTCACCATTAATTAAGATGTTTTTTCATTGTCTGCCTGTATGTGTGTGTCTCAGATGGTTTATGCCTAGGAACCGTCTACAGCATCAGATAAGGAAAAACGTTAAAAGGAATCTGCTTAACACGTTTTTGCTATATAATCTGACAGCATCATAAAGTAGTGCAAGAGAGTCTGTTTACAGTGATGTCACTTACTGGGCAGTGTTTTGCTGTTCCAATACAATAAGTGTTTTATTAGCAGGAGATTATCACTACAGGACTAGCTGCCCGTGCCTTCTAGTCCAACCACTCCTGCACCACTGATTTGCAACTCTGTCACTGTACATTGTACACAGAAAGTTGTGGTATGGGTGGGTTATACACAAATCAACAACTGAGCTCTGCTCAGTCTGCCTCAGAGGAAACTGAACCTATCATGACTGCTGCACCCAGTAAACTAAATAATACATCGCTGGAATCAGAGTCTCAGCCCATACACCATGCTTCTGTCAGATTGCACAGCAATAACTTGCTGACAGATTCCTTTTATAACATAAGAATATGTAAGTTTCTCAACGGCTGTCCCAATCTGGCAGAGGAATAACCTCATGACCCAATACCCAACATGGGTTTACTAGGGACCGTTCCTGTCTGACTAATCTGATCAATTTCTATGAAGAGGTAAGTTCCAGACTGGACCAAGGGAACCCAGTGGACGTAGTGCATATGGACTTTTCAAAAGCTTTTGATACGGTGCCACACAAAAGGTTGATACATAAAATGAGAACAATGGGGATAGGGGAAAATATGTGTAAGTGGCTTAAGAGGTGGCTCAGGGATAGGAAACAAAGGGTGGTTATTAATGGAGCACACTCGGACTGGGTCACGGTTAGCAGTGGGGTACCACAGGGGTCAGCATTGGGCCCTCTTCTTTTTAACATATTTATTAATGACCTTGTAGGGGGCATTCAGAGTAGAATTTCAATATTTGCAGATGACACTAAACTCTGCAGGGTAATCAATACAGAGGAGGACAATTTTATATTACGGGATGATTTATGTAAACTAGAAGCTTGGGCTGATAAATGGCAAATGAGCTTTAATGGGGATAAATGTGAGGTCATGCACTTGGGTAGAAGTAATAAGATGTATAACTATGTGCTTAATTCTAAAACTCTGGGCAAAACCGTCAATGAAAAAGACCTGGGAGTATGGGTGGATGACAAACTCACATTTAGTGGCCAGTGTCAGGCAGCTGCTACAAAGGCAAATAAAATAATGGGATGCATTAAAAGAGGCATAGATGCTCATGAGGAGAACATAATTTTACCTCTATACAAGTCACTAGTTCGACCACATTTAGAATACTGTGTACAGTTCTGGTCTCTGGTGTATAAGAAAGACATAGCTGAACTGGAGCGGGTGCAGAGAAGAGCGACCAAGGTTATTAGAGGACTGGCGGGTCTGCAATACCAAGATAGGTTATTACACTTGGGGCTATTTAGTTTGGAAAAACGAAGGCTAAGGGGTGATCTTATGTTAATGTATAAATATATGAGGGGACAGTACAAAGACCTTTCTGATGATCTTTTTAATCATAGACCTGAGACAGGGACAAGGGGGCATCCTCTACGTCTGGAGGAAAGAAGGTTTAAGCATAATAACAGACGCGGATTCTTTACTGTAAGAGCAGTGAGACTATGGAACTCTCTGCCGTATGATGTTGTAATGAGTGATTCATTACTTAAATTTAAGAGGGGACTGGATGCCTTTCTTGAAAAGTATAATGTTACAGGTTATATATACTAGATTCCTTGATAAGGCGTTGATCCAGGGAACTAGTCTGATTGCCGTATGTGGAGCCGGGAAGGAATTTTTTTCCCCAATGTGAAGCTTACGCTTTGCCACATGGGTTTTTTTTGCCTTCCTCTGGATCAACATGTTAGGGCATGTTAGGCCTCTTTCACACTTCCGTCTTTCAGCTCCCGTCACAATCCGTCGATTTTTGAGAATGCGGGATCCTGTAAAAAAATTTGCAGGATCCTGCATTTTCTCATAGACTTGTATTAGCGACGGATGGCCATCCGTTTCAGGCTACTTTCACACTAGTTCGTCGGTACGGGCCGTCGCAAACAGTCGGCCCGACGTACCGACGGACAGTGTGTTAATGTAGCACAACGTGGGCAGCAGATGCAGTTTTACAACGCATCCGCTGCCCCATTGTAATGTCCGGGGAGGAGGGGGTGAAGTTCCGGCTGCGTATGTGCGGTCGGAAATGGCGGACACGACGCACAAAAAAACGTTACATGTAACTTTTTTTGTGCCGACGGTCCGCCAAAACACGACGCATCCATTTCATGACGGATGCGACGTGTGGCCATACGTCGCAATGCGTCGCTAACGCAAGTCTATGGAGAAAACACGCATCCTGCAGGCAACTTTGCATGATGCGTTTTTTCTCCAAAACGACGCATTGCGACGTCCGTCACACGACGCTAGTGTGAAAGTAGCCTCATCCGTCATGCACTGGATCCTGCGTAAAAAAACTGTCCGTCGGGCAGAGAAAAGGTTCAGAGGAACATTTTTTCTGCACGTCGGAAAATCGGTCAGCGACGCATCCTGCGCTGCCCGTCGTTGGCTATAATGGAAGCCTATGGGCGCAGGATGCGTCGCTGCCTGTGAAAAGCAGGAATCCAGCAACGGGTCCCGTCTTTTCAAACTGAGCATGCGTGGAAGAATTTCCCGTCAGGGAAATTCTCTCTCGCTCGCTGCTCGCTCTCTTTCTCTTTTTACTATTGATGCTGCCTATTTTGCGGGTTTTTTTTGTTGTTGTTTTTTTTTAACCCCTTCATGACCCAGCTTATTTTGGCCTTAATGACCTTGCCGTTTTTTGCAATTCTGACCAGTGTCCCTTTATGAGGTAATAACTCAGGAACGCTTCAACAGATCCTAGAGATTCTGAGATTGTTTTTTCGTGACATATTGGGCTTCATGTTAGTGGTAAATTTAGGTCGATAATTTCTGAGTTTATTTGTGAAAAAAACGGAAATTTGGCGAAAATTTTGAAAATTTCGCAATTTTCACATTTTGAATTTTTATTCTGTTAAACCAGAGAGTTATGTGACACAAAATAGTTAATAAATAACGTTTCCCACATGTCTACTTTACATCAGCACAATTTTGGAAACAATTTTTTTTTTTTGCTAGGAAGTTATAAGGGTTAAAATTTGACCAGTGATTTCTCATTTTTACAACAAAATTTACAAAACCATTTTTTTTAGGGACCACCTCACATTTGAAGTCATTTTGAGGGTTCTATATGGCTGAAAATACCCAAAAGTGACACCATTCTAAAAACTGCACCCCTCAAGGTGCTCAAAACCACATTCTAGAAGTTTATTAACCCTTCAGGTGTTTCACAGCAGCAGAAGCAACATGGAAGTAAAAAACGAACATTTAACTTTTTAGTCACAAAAATGATCTTTTAGCAACAATTTTTTTATTTTCCCAAGGGTAAAAGGAGAAATTGGACCACGGACGTTGTTGTCCAATTTGTCCTGAGTACGCTGATACCTCATATGTGGGGGTAAACCACTGTTTGGGCGCAAGGCAGGGCTCGGAAGGGAAGTAGTGACGTTTTGGAATGCAGACTTTGATGGAATGGTCTGCGGGCATCATGTTACGTTTGCAGAGCCCCTGATATGCCTAAACAGTAGAAACCCCCCACAAGTGACCCCATTTTGGAAACTAGACCCCCCAAGGAACTTATCTAGATGTGTGGTGAGCACGTTCAACCCCCAAGTGCTTCACAGAAGTTTACAACGCAGAGCCGTGAAAATAAAAAATCATTTTTCTTTCCTCAAAAAAGATGTTTTAGCAAGCAATTTTTTATTTTCACAAGGGTAACAGGAGAAATTGGACCCCAATATTTGTTGCCCAGTTTGTTGTGAGTACGCTGATTCCCCATATGTGGGGGTAAACCACTGTTTGGGCACACGTCAGGGCTCGGAAGGGAAGTAGTGACATTTGAAATGCAGACTTTGATGGAATGGTCTGCGGGCGTCACATTGCATTTGCAGAGCCCCTGATGTGCCTAAACAGTAGAAACACCCCACAAGTGACCCCATTTTGGAAACTAGACCCCCGAAGGAACTTATATAGATGTGTGGTGAGCACTTTCAACCCCCAAGTGCTTCACAGAAGTTTATAACGCAGAGCCGTGAAAATAAAAAATAATTGTTCTTTCCTCAAAAATTATGTTTTAGCAAGTAATTTTTTATTTTTGCAAGGGTAACAGGAGAAATTGGACCCCAACAGTTGTTGCCCAGTTTGTCCTGAGTACGCTGGTACCCCAAATGTGGGGGTAAACCACTGTTTGGGCGCACGTCGGGGCTTGGAAGGGAGGGAGCACCATTGGACTTTTTGAACGCAAGATTGGCTGGAATCAATGGTGGCGCCATGTTGCGTTTGGAGACCCCTGATGTGCCTAAACAGTGGAAACCCCTCAATTCTAACTTCAACACTAACCCCAACACACCCCTAATCCTAATCCCAACTGTAGCCATAACCCTAATCACAACCCTAACCCCAACACACCCCTAACCACAACCCTTACCGCAACACACCCGTAACCCTAATTCCAACCCTAACCCTAATCCTAACCCTAATCCCAACCGTAACCCTAATCCCAACCCTAACCACAACTGTAACCCCAACACACCCCTAACCCTATCCGTAACCCTAACCACAAGCCTAATCTTAACCCTATTTCAAACCCTAGCCCTAATTCCAACCCTAACCCTAAGGCTATGTGCCCACGTTGCGGATTTGTGTGAGATTTTTCCGCACGATTTTTGAAAAATCTGCAGGTAAAAGGCACTGCGTTTTACCTGCGGATTTACAGCAGATTTCCAGTGTTTTTTTGTGCGGATTTCACCTGCGGATTCCTATTGAGGAACAGGTGTAAAACGCTGCGGAATCCGCACAAAGAATTGACATGCTGGGGAAAATACAACGCAGCGTTTCTGCACGGAATTTTCCGCACCATGGGCACAGCGGATTTGGTTTCTCCATAGGTGTACATGGTTCTGTAAACCTGATGGAAAACTGCTTCGAATTCGCAGCGGCCGATCCGCGGCCGATCCACTGCGAATCCGCGGCCGATCCGCTGCGGATCCACGACCAATCCGCTGCGGAACCGCGGCCAATCCGCTGCGGATGCGCTGCGGACCCGCTGCCAATCCGCTGGGGATCCGCAGCCAAATCCGCACTGTGTGCACATGCCATAACCCTACCCCTAACCCTAACCCTACCCGTAACCCTACCCCTAACCCTAACCCTACCCCTAGTTCTAACCCTAGTTCTAACCCTAACCCTAGTGGAAAAAGAAAAAAAAATATTTTCTTTATTTTATTATTGTCCCTACCTATGGGGGTGATAAAGGGGGGGGGGGGTTTATTTATTATTTTGTTATTTTGATCGCTGCGATAGAACCTACCACAGCGATCAAAATGTACTTGTAATGAATCTGCCGGCTGGCAGATTCGGCGGTCGCACTGCGCATGCGCCCGCCATTTTCCAAGATGGCGGCGCCCATGGAGAAGACGGCCGGACACCGGGAGGGACATCGAAGCTAGGTAAGTATGGGGGGGTGGGATCAGAACACGGGGGGGGGGGGATCGGAGGATCGGGGGAGCGGACAGGAGGGAGGAGGGGAGCGGACAGGAGATCGGGGCAGAAAGGACGACTGGGGGAGCGATCGGTGGCGGTGGGGGGGGGGCAGATCGGGGTCTCCAGCCATGGCAGATGCTATTGCAGCATCGGCCATGGCTGGATTGTAATATTTCACCATTTTTATAGGTGAAATATTACAAATCGCTCTGATTGGCTGTTTCACTTTCAACAGCCAATCAGAGCGATCGTAGCCACGGGGGGGTGAAGCCACCCCCCCTGGGCTGAAGTACCACTCCCCCTGTCTCTGCAGATCGGGTGAAAATGGAGTTAACCCTTTCACCCGATGTGCAGGGACGCGATCTTTCCATGACGCCACATAGGCGTCATGGGTCGGATTGGCACGAGTTTTCATGACGCCTACGTGGCGTCAAAGGTCGGGAAGGGGTTAAACCTGGTTTGTGTTGTGTATGCGTTTTCACAGCGGAAAACCGCTGCGAAGACGCATACACAACAGGTGCACATAGACTCGACGGGTCTGTCAGAAAGACGGGCCCAGTGCACACGTTTTCCACAATCTGCACAGGATCCGTCATTTCAACGTCTTGACGGATCCTATGCAGATTTGGAAGACGGAAGTGTGAAAGAAGCCTTAGGCTATGGGTTCAACTAGATGGACTTAAAGTCTTCCTTTAACCTTAATAACTATGTTACTAAGTGCTTGAACTCGGCTCCATGAAACCTAACTATTTTCTTTAGATCCCCGGCTGAAGGGTAACCTAATCATAAAGTTATCTCTTATCACAAGGTACAGTTGTGCTCAAAAGTTTACATACCATGGCAGAATTTTTGCTTTCTTGGTCTTTTATCAGAGAATATGAATGATAACACCAAAACTTTTCCTCCACTCATGGTTAATGGTTGGGTGAAGCCATTTATTGTCAAACTACTGTTATCTCTTTTTAAATCATAATGACAACCCTAAACCTATAAATGACCCTGATCAAAAGTTCACATACCCCATTTCTTAATACCGTGTTTTGCCCACTCTAACATCAATGACAGCTTGAAGTCTTTTGTGGTAGTTATCGATAAGGTTCTTTATTTTCTCATATGGTAAAGCTGCCCACTTTTGGCAAAAAGCCTCCAGTTCCTGTAAATTCCTGGGCTGTCTAGCATGAACTGCGCACTTTATCTCCCGAGTGGCTCAATGATATTGAGGTCAGGAGACTGAGATGGCCACTCCAGAACCTTCACTTTGTTCTGCTGTAGCCAATGACAGTTTGACAATAAATGGCTTCACCCAACCACTAACCATGAGTGGAGAAAAAGTTTTGGTATTGTGATTCATGTTCTCTGAAAAAAGGCCAAGAGAGCAAAAATTTGGCCGGGTTATGTAAACTTTTGAGCACAACCGTACATACAGTGTATTCACAAAAGAGGTTGTCTCACCACAGAAATTGAAGCCAACTGCCGTGATGTCTACCAGTCAATAACAAGAAGTCACATCAGTATCCTGAAAGCGCTGGCCTACTGTGCTCCTAGCCATGTTGTTCATCCCTTAGTCATTAACCAACTGTCACGATTCCTCATCAGAATGTCTATAGACGCAAGGAAGGACAGTTATGCTGTCCAATATAGGAATGAGTGTGCTGAGCTGTCAGTATGGTGGTGGACAGCTCAGCCGCCTAATCGGATGCTGGGGCATGCTGAGCTGTCAGTGTCTGGAGTGACCATTTAGCCATCCAATCAGGACCAGGGTATGCTGGGGCCTCATCCATGCATGGTCTTGTCCAGTGTAATTACCTGGCTATTTAACCAGCTCTCTGCCTTTGATTGCTGCCAGTTGTTACTTTGCACATGAGGTGGGTTCTTGCTCTGTGCTCCTTGTCTGGCATTCTGATCTTTGTTGCTCGACCTTGGATTTGTCTTGACCACTTGTTTGCCTAGCCCTTTTGTCGTGATCCGCTACCTTCTTGTAATTCTGACCTCGTACTCTTTCCTGACAACGCCTTCGTCTCACCCTTCTGTCTGACGTACTCTCTTGGCTTTTGACCCCAGACCTCTTGACTACCCATCCTCATGGCTTATCGGTGAGTAGTGACTGACATCACACTGACCTTGCAGTCATCTTCAGAACTTTTGTTTTATTCATGATATTTCTTTGTAGCTTAACCATGACACAACTTGTGTATGAAACACATCTCCCAGCATGTAGAGCCCCAAATCATGTCAGTGGCGGATTGTTTGCTTTCCTTCAGTGTAAATCCTAGTTGTCAGTGGAGCAAATATTATTGTAGCAGTGCATCCGTGATGGCAATCAGAGCCGCAGCGGGTCGTATTCTGGGATCACTCTGTGCAGTGCAGCTGCTTAACATTCAGGAGATGCAGCAGAATCCTGGTAATGCCGAGACACATTGTGCAGTTACTATTTCTTTCTATTCTTGTGAACCATTAATTTTCTGCCAATATAACTAACAGAAAGTGTTGAGTGTGAGCAGAAGTGGCTATAAGAGCCAGCTGTAGGGCTGTATTGGTGCAGCTTGTTGCTGGGCAGATCTGCTGCTGCTTCTTGGAAGAATTACCCAGTAGATCCACCTCGTGGTCTGTTCTAGATGAGCATTAAATAATCGCACAATTCCCACATATACTGTATGTTGTGTTTTTCTTGTTCCTGTTGTTGCTGCTGTATCATGATTACTTCATACATGCTCTAAATATTTCATCACTGAGCTAAATCTTTGATATTTCTTCTCTATGGTATCTGTAGCAGGTTTAGCCGTGTAGTAGGAAATACAAAGCTTGTGGAGATCAGGAAAGGTTCATCTTAGGGCTCGGATTTTACATTCATGTCAGTCTCAGTTACAATCTGATACCACACGGGCACTTCGATTCATTAGGGATGTTCAGATAACGGGTTTATCAAATCGACCATTGCAAAATAAGGCCACGTGCACACGTTGAGTATTTGGTGAGCGATTTACCTCATTTGTAAGCCAAAACCAGGAATGAAGTGATGACGTGTTTCTATGATACTTTTCCTCTGTTCCACTCCCAGTTTTGGCTTACAAATACTGAGGTAAAATACTGACCAAATACTGAACGTGTCAACGTGGCCTAAACCACTATCAAACATGCTGGGGTTTTTCATTTTGTCCATGTATGAAGGACCCATATACATTTTGCATTAATTTCTGATGGTTTTCAAGATCTTTGCTTGACATACAGTACTTTCCTTTCAGCAGATAAAAATCTGTCATAGTCAAGTGACAATCAAGCAGGGACTTTGCTCTTTACAAGACACAGGTCTGATACATATAGTAAGGGGGATTTCTTAAAATTCGTGTTTTTACGCTAGTGTTAAGGTTTAAATAAACTACGCTAGAGTAAGCTATACCTAAATTATTAAGAGACACTCGTCTCTTACTTAATTGGGAGCATTCTTTGCTGTGTGGACAGCAGAAAATCAAATCTACGCATGGCATGAATTATAGTAAATGTGTTAGTGCTATTCGTGGCCACACGGCCTCCACTAAGTTGTGGGTCTGAACACTGGCATAAGCAGCCGAAAAAAATAAATGTGGAGGAGCCATATGCCTCTGATTCATGAAGAGGTGCTTCTTAAAAGTGGCGTGCACCTCCATTTTCCTAGCCAGTCAAGGTATGTACTTGCTGTAAATTAGAGAAGCATGGGCAGCATGATGGCTCAGTGGTTAGCACTGTTGGTTTGATGGGGATCCTGGCTTCAAATCCCACCAAGGATGACATCTGCAAGGAGTTTTTATGTTCTCGTGTTTGTTTGGGTTTCCTCTGAGTTCTCCGCTTTCCTCCCACACTCCAAAGATATACTGATAGGGAATCTATTTGATTGTGAGCCCCAATGGAGATAGTGATGATAGTGCATATAAAGTGGTTGCGGATTATGATGGCGTTATATAAGTAATCATAATAATGGGAGAGCAATCTGAGCTTTGCGTAAAAATGATAAAACCCCCAATACCTACAGTACATGGAACTTTGCATTGCACAAAAACTTCACAACTTCACAAAATGTTTACTGGCATAAACACTTTGATGAATTGAGGCCAAAGAGTTGCAAATTATGGCATAAACATGGCAAGTGCCATAATTTTCACCTTTTTTTTACCACATAAAAGTCATGGGGCAATGCTAAATCCCCCCCCAAATCAGTATTTTGCACCAGTGTGTCCTTCACTTAACCTTCATTTGTTGAAACACTTATACTTCTTGGTCTCATGTATTGCACATTTATGACATGGAGTACACAGTGGATGTCAGATGTGTATTGGAAAAATTCAAACTTGGACAATTTTTAAAAGGTCACAACTAGAGATAGGTGAAGTTCATGTTACTGTACTTGTTCGGCACCCCGAAAATCAGGTGTTTCCCATACTGTCATCTGCATGACAACGAGAGAAACACTGGCGGCTCTGATCAGCGGTAATAATATTACCGCCGGTCAGAGAGCTGCGGTTCCCACGCTGTCAGTTGACAGAAAAGGTGCATCTATTAGATGCGCCAATTCTGTCGCTTTGCCCAGCTCTTCCCACTTGCCCTGTTGCAGTGGAAAGTGGGGTAATTGTTGTGGGATTTATGTCAGCTATTTTATGGCCGTTGGCATCAAGCTCACAGGTTAGTAATGAAGAGGAGTCTATAAGACGCCTTTCCTTTACTAACCTCATAGTTAGATTGTAAAAATGACAGAATAAAATCCTCACCTTATACTAAATACTCACCTTATGCCCATTCCATTAAATCCCTTTTTCCCCTGTAAAAAAGGAAAAATAATAAACACCCATATCACTCACCTGTTTGAAGTGAAGATTCCGTAATTAGTGATGAGCGAGTGTGCTCGTTACTCGAGTTTTCCGAGCATGCTCGGGTGTTCTCCGAATATCTTGGGCGTGCTCATAGATTACTCGAGTATAAGCCGACCCCCCCTAATTTTGCCACAAAAAACTGTGAAAACTTATTGACTCGAGTATAAGCCTAGGGTGGAAAATGCAGCAGCTACCGGTAAATGTCAAAAGTAAAAATAGATACCAATAAAAGTAAAATTAATTGAGACATCAGTAGGTTAAGTGTTTTTGAATATCCATATTGAATCAGGAGCCCCATATAATGCTCCATACAGTTCATGATGGCCCCATAAGATGCTCGATATTAAAATATGCCCCATACAATCCTGCATAAAGGTTAATAATGGCCCCATAAGATGCTCCATAGACACATTTGCCCAATATAATGCTGCACAAATGTTGATTATGGCCCCATAAGATGCTCCATAAAGATATTTGCGCCATATAGTGCTGCTCACCTCTCCGTCGCTCAGGCCCCCGGCACTTTCAATATTCACCTGACTTCGTTCCGTTGCCGCTCTATCTTCAGTGTCTTCTGCACTGACGTTCAGGCACTAACCACGTCACCGCGCCCTCTGACCTGAGTGTCACTGCAGAAGACGCTGAAGACTGAGCGGCACCCGGAGCGAGGAGCAGGTGAATATCGCGCAGCCCAGCGCTCCCCTCCCCGTTATACTAACCTGCTCCTGGCGCGGTGCAGTCCCTGGTTCCCCGACGCCGCAGCTTCTTCCTGTACTGAGCGGTCACCGTTACCGCTCATTACAGCAATGAGTATGCGGCTCCACCCCTATGGGAGGTGGAGCTGCATATTCATTACTGTAATGAGCGGTACCATGTGACCGCTCAGTACAGTTAGAAGCTGCAGGGCCGGGGAACCAGGGACTGCACCGCGCCAGGAATAGGTGAGTATAATTATACAGCCCCTGCTCCCCCTCCCCTGCCGACCCCTGGGTATGACTCGAGTATAAGCCGGAAGGGGGACTTTCAGCCCAAAAAAATGGGCTGAAAATCTCGGGTTATACTCGAGTATATACGGTATGTTTGAGTCGCCGCAGCTGCATGGTTTGCAGCTGCTAGACATCCTGAATACATGCAGGTATTGCCTGTTTGTTAGGGAACTCCCACATGTATTTAGGCTGTCTAGCAGCCACAAATCATGCAGCTGCGGCAGTCTCAAATATAATCTACAAGCACGCCCAAGATACTCGGAGAACACCCGAGCATGCTCAGAAAACTTGAGTAACGAGCACACTCGCTCATCACTAGCCGTAATCCGTATCTGCGATATGTGGTTTACATCCTGGATGGTGCCATGATGTGACCGTCCAAGCTGAAAACCACAGAAATCAAAAGCTGGTGTCTATCCCATCAGGTTCAGTACATTATGTTCACACTTGCTTTTG
The DNA here is from genome assembly GCF_051348905.1 of Ranitomeya variabilis. NCBI lineage: Eukaryota > Metazoa > Chordata > Amphibia > Anura > Dendrobatidae > Ranitomeya > Ranitomeya variabilis. The sequence continues at coordinate 659,726,016 of NC_135234.1, forward strand.
TACATTTAGTTTGTCTATTCAGACAATCAGAATTAATGTCCAAGATGTATTCGTTGTATGTAAACAGAAACAGACGGTCCTTGTGGATTATGATTGGGTCCATATGGATTCCATTATGTGACTGTTTTTAGAATGGAAGAAAAAGTGCATCGTTCAACCTTTTTTGTTTTGTTCTAAAAACTGATGCATGTAAAGGATCCTAGCTGAACCCCATAATAATCTATCATTTTAATATGCTTAAATGTGAAGTTTTATACTAACCTATTTTTCCATCCCACTTTTTTCTACATGATTATATGTGCCTGGACGAGGGCGGCTCCGTGCTGTGTATCCTGCTGAACAGGAGCTTCAGATTGCGGGGCGCTGACTCTGCTTTGTTCCCTCTCCCTCTTTATTATTATAAAAAACTATAGGGTCCCTCTGCTTCTATCTGTATTAGTTATGTAACAGATCCATTTTGAATATTAATTTTGTATGTTCCTCAAAATGATGCCAACAAATAGAATGTCTGAAAGGAAGTGTGAATGCAGCCTTATATTGTTTGACACACACTTTTCATTACACATAAGCTAATTTTTCTTCATTATTGTAGTTTGCTTTACTTGCTTCTCAAGGTCGTTTGAAGGACATTGTTTGAAAGTACTATTATTCATAAAAAAAATTCATATGGAGAATCATTGTGCACATAGTAATGGCTGATCCATCGGATGGTGACAATGGAGCATTGATTGTGTCTCTTACTGTGAAAGCTCTGCACCCTGCAAAATGAATTCTGTGACTCAGTGATTCAGTGCCCGCGTGATTTATTTTTATGTGGCAATGATAAATCACTTTGTGGCACATTGGGCCTAATGCATAAGAACGTTTCTAGCAATGTGTCCCTATCGCTCATTGCAACAAAGTGACACCACTGCCATCATGTACAAACCTGTGATAAAATGAAAGCTGAAATACTGAATTTTATTAAGTTTGTCAATATTATGGGCCTAACATCTAAGGAACCTATATATTTTATTTTCTGTAATTGAGATTACTGGCACGATATATAGTAGACTAACGGACTGTGCCCTTGATCCAGAGTTGCTGCGGGTTTCACTTATGCAACTTCAAACCCGCAGCATCCAGATGTTACAGCATATTGGATGGGATTTCTAGAAACCCCATGTCCGCTATGCGTCCACACACGCCCCCACAGCTCGCCCATGGAGACGGACATGTGGCATGTCTCTCCAAACCGCAGCACGTCAATTTCTCTTGTCTCTGCAACAGAAATTTCATCAATAGAATGTATTGGATGCGGTGAATCCGCATTGTTCAGTGAGCAAGAGCGGATTCACCTGCCTTTAATAGACGGCAGCACTTTGAACGCATCAAACATGCGCTGCGTCCAAAGGACTGCTAGTTCCGGATCGTGGGTACCCGGCCTTAGAAGGCTGTGATTTTTAGTTCACTGGTTAAATGATGGAGAAGTAGTGTGCATGCATGACCACTGCTCCGTTCACTTTCATGGTAATGGTAGCCATTTCTGTTAATCCCATGGAAGTCACCTGAGTGCTGATCACATGTGCACACTACGGCTTTAGTCGTAGACATTTGAGACCTCAGTTCCCCAGTAATCATAGAATTAACAAATATCCGATGTGTAGGCAATAAATATATTTAGTGGGAAAATCTTTCATTTTGCTTTAGAAAAGCATCCGACTTATTCAAATTAAAAGAATGAAGTAGCGTTATTCAAAGGGAATTTCCTTTTAAAGGGAACCTGTCAACTCCAAAATTGCTCTTTACATGCAGATACAGTGGTAATTTGCAGGTAAGCAGCATATAAATAGATCTGGCAGGCTTACTAGTGCAGCGGCTACAGGGAGAAAATGAAGTTACATCCTTTGATGTTTTCATTGGTGATGAGTGAGTATACTCGTTGCTCGGCTTTTCCTGAGCACGCTCGGGTGACGTCCGAGTATTTGTTGGTGCTCGGAGATTTAGTTTTCATCGCGGCAGCTGAATGATTTACAGCTACTAGACAGCTTGATTACATGTGGGGATTTTCTAGCAACCAGGCAACCCCCACATGTACTCAGCCTGGCTAGTAGCTGTAAATCATTCAGCTGCCATCCTCCTGGTATTATCTCCTTGTGCTGTGATCTCGTTTCTCACTTCTCCACAATATACTTCGCTTCTTGTCCTTTCTTAAGATGCTGCCGCAATGAGGTGCAGGCGCAGCTCCGTAACGCTCTATCTCGTGCTAGGCCGCTGTCAGGACCCTCAGTTTTACCAGAGTGTGAGGAGTGGCCTAATAGGACCTTTTGCTCCCCCTGGTGGCCGGAGTGTGAAGTGTAGTGTGTGACTGTGATACCTGGTCAGGGGAACTCCTTTAGTGCCATAAGACGTACCATCATTCCCCCTGGTGGAAGAGCGACAATACTGCAACGACCTGGACTCAGGGGCGCTGCACTAGCGACACACGAAGATCTGAAAATAGCAATCGGAAAATGACCTCCAGCAAGTCACTAACATCCATGTATCTGGTCAAACTGTCAGAAACTGACTCCATGAGGGTGGTATGAGGGCCCGATGTCCACAAGTGGGTGTTGTGCTTATATCCCAACACTGTGCAGGGCGATTTGCATTTGTCAGAGAACAACAAGATTGGCAAATTCAACATTGGCGTCCTGTGCTCTTCATAGATGAGAGCAGGTTCACACTGAGCACATGTGACAGACCTGACAAAGTGTGGAGACGGCGTGGAGAACATTCTGCTGCCTGCAACATCCTCCAGCATTACCGGATTGGCAGTGGGTCAGTAATGGTGTGGGGAGGCATTATTTTGGAGGGCTGTACCGCCCTCTGTGCCAGCCAGGGGTACCCTGACTACCGTTAGGTACTGGGATTGAGATTCTCAGACCCGTTATGAGACCATAGGCAGGTGCACTGGGCCCTGGTTTCCTTCTGATGCATGACAATGCTAGGGATCATCTGGCTGAACTTTGTCATCAGTTCCTGCATAATGAAGGCATTGATGCTATGGACTGGCCTGCCAGTTCCTCAGACCTGAATCCAGTCGAGCACATCTGGGACATCATGTCTCGCCCCATCCACCAATGCCATGTTGCACCATAGACTGTTAAGGAGTTGACTGATGCTTTAATCCAGGTCTGGGAGGAGATCCCTCACGAGAACATCCGCTGCCTCATCAGGACCATGCCCAGGCTTTGTAGGGTGGTCATACAGGCACTTGGAGACTACAAACTACTAGGAATCATTTCCCTGTCTTGAGGCATTTCTACTGAAGTTGGATCAGCCTGTAGTTTGGTATGCCACTTTAATTTTGAGTATCATTTCAAATCCAGACCTCCGTGAGATATTAATTTTGATTTACACTGATCATTTTTATGTTTTATTGGTCTCAACACATTCCACTTAGTTATAAATAAAGATTTGCAACTGTAATATTTCATTCAATGATATCTAGGATGTGATATTTTAGTCCTTTCTTTATTTTTTGTTTTTTTTATATTGCAATCATGTTACATGGCATTGTGTGCTTACAATTGCTCATTTTGCCTTTCTACTCAGATACCGTAATTCCTCTTTTCTCTGCTTTATGTAGAAACAGGAAGTCTCTCATCCCTGCTTTTATTATTCCCCTCTTCTCTCCTGACCCAGCTGCTCCTGGGACTAATTCTATACTTATACTTCCTGTTCTGTTGAGATCACTATTTAATAATCATCTCTTTGACAGGTAACACTTTTATATACAGTTGCTAACACATCCACCATTCATAATAGGTGATGGCCCCAACTCCCCTTCTTCCCTTCCCTTCACATTGACCTTTACCCAGATACAAATAGGTCTGTATACGTAAGTTATATAAGCTATTTTTTTTCCGTAAAATGAATGCTGTAAAATCAAACACCCCAAAATCAGATTTGCGCTTTTTTCGCAATTTTGATACACTTGAGATTTTTCTCCCTCTCTACAAGATAAAAATGGGACGTGTCAATCAAAACTACAACTCGCCACGCACAGCCCTCGTACAGTTTTGCTGACAGAAAAATGAAAAAGTTATGGCTCTTGGAAGAAGGGGAGGAAAAAATGAAAGCGCTAAGAAGTGGAAATTTACGATGTCGGGACAGGTTAAAGTGATTTTCAAATACTTTTTTTTCAAGCTGAATAACATCTTTGAAGAATCTGCTGTTATTATCTTAGGGTTAGGCTACTTTCACACTAGCGTCGGGCTCGGCCCGTCGCTGTGCGTCGGGCCGACGTTCCCGGCGCTAGCGTTGTCTCCGCCACACAACGGGGGCAGCGGATGCATTTTTCCAGCGCATCCGCTGCCCCATTGTGAGGTGCGGGGAGGTGGGGGCGGAGTTCCGGCCACGCATGCGCGGTCGGAAAAAGCGGACCGTCATGAGCAAAAAACGTTACATGTAGCGTTTTTAGCTCCCGACGGTCCGCCACTGCACGACGCATCCGTCGCACGACGGGTGCGACGTGTGGCAATCCGTCACAATGCGTCGCTTCATGTTAATCAATGGTGAAAAAACGCATCCTGCAAACACTTTTGCAGGATGAGTTTTTTCGGCAAAACGACGCATTGTGACGGAATGCAGTTAACGCTAGTGTGCAAGTAGCCTTAGCTGCCACAGTACACCTTTAAGGGTCTTCTATGTCTCAATGATGAAGGATCTACACAATTAGATAGTTGATCAATAAATATTACAAGAACCGTACAAATAAAAACTACCACTGCCAATGGAACAGTCTCTAAAGAGTAACGGCAATGCCGGCGTCCCTGCATGGTCCCTCACCCTTCTCCCGGCAGGGGCGCTGACCTACTCACTGCCCCGACTGTTCTGTGGGGTGTTCGCCCTCTGCCGTGGCTTCCTGCTTCCCTGGGCCTGCACATATCACGTAGGTCTCTCAGTGACGCATTTTAGTGTGCTTGCTCCCCATTTCGTAAAGGGGCAGCACACGTACTTTGGAAATGCCCCATCCTGCTGCGTGCCAGCAGAGACCTTTTAATCCTTTATTTAATGGACCAAACATTGAGAACACAACATTGCTGCCACTCACCGTACATTGTGTACTGTACAATTGGTAGCAGACTGGGGGGAAAAAAAGCCAAACAGGCAATTAAAGAGAAGGGAAGAACTCAGGCCTTGATACTCTCCAAGTACACAGATATTTTGTATAGGATATTGAATGGACAATACTTAAGCCAGTTTGCGAAATTTATTTTTTTCTGCAAGGAGCAATAATGAACTTGTTTTAGAAAAACTACAAGTACTTTCATATATACACTCTTATACTTAGAATGAAGAGAAAGATCCAATTGGATGACTGGGTGGTGTACTCAGGACCAGTAGATAGAAATGTCCCCATCATGACCCACATGGAGATGATATTTCTCATCATTCAATTTAAACCTCCTAATATAATCAATTATCTTAAAAAAAGACATTACAAATATACCATGGCTGAATACATGCAGATGAGGAGTAGAAATGCCCATTGAGTACAAGATCATATATGGTATAGAGGTGGCCCATTGAGCTTTTATGGGGCCCACAAGATAAGGGAACCCAGTTCGGGCTAACCCCATCTATCCTTTTCAGGAAACTAACTAACTTTGCAAATAGTTGGCTAAAAAGTGAGAAGGAATGGTCCAAGCCAATGTTCCGCAACTGCAGTGCTCAAACGTGACCCAACAGATTGTTTTCAGGATTTCCTGGGTATTGCCCAGGTAATAATCCCATCGCCTGTACTGATGATAATCCAATCACCTGGGAAATACTAAGGAGATCCTGAAAACGTGATGTGTGGGTTGTTGAAGACTGACGTTGGGGAACACTGGTCTAGACAGTACAAACTCCCTTTTACAGGGAACATATCAAAAGACTCATGCTACCCAAACCAAGGGCAGCATGAGTCAGAGCCTGGCTATGTAATTTCAGCGAGGAATATCTTTTTCTGAAATGCTGCGGCATTTCAGAGGAACCATTGTACCAAAAGCTAGGATCTATAGGGAGAGACCTGACTGATACACTGGTCGGATTGTCCTCTACCTAGCTCCAGCTGACTGGTTTGTCTCTCCCATGTGTGTACATAGGGAAATTTGTTTTATACTGCTATTTTTATGAAATTTTATTATTTACTTCTTTGCATTCATTTATAAACTTTTTTATTTGTTTTGATATTTCAATATAAATTCACTAAAAAGAGTAAAAGGAAAAATAAGCAGAGAGAAATCTGTTCCAGAGGAGGATATGGTGGAAAGTTATAACTTTTACCTCTCTAGAACTATCCGCTTTGTAAGAGATGCTGCATGCAAACATGCAAATGTTTATATAGTCTGAAGACTCAGGTGTTTATGATGAGAAGTTATGATCTACAACGTGATAACTTTACTACTGCAAAGTGTTATGTGACAAATACTATTCCGCTCGTACAATGAATCAGCGACCTGTTAATAGGTGTGAGGAAGGAGTGCCAGAGCATCTGTTACTATGTGATTGTGAGCTTCAAGAGAGTGTCACAAACTGAAACATCAGCATCTAGAAAACTATGGACTCGATTCATCTTTTGCAGGATTTTAAGTCCCTTTTCTTTTTTTGTCTTGTGGCTTTTATACCTGTTTTTTTTGCTCTAGAATCTTAAAAATGGTGAAGATTTATGATTGTCTGTTTGTTCGTTTTTTTTTCCGACTCTTTAACTAAAAAAAAAACCAGTTTCACAAAACGTGGCAAAAATTCCAAAAATAATCTTTTGTTGTGCATGATATCACTCTGGGTAAGTTGGGGGAGACATTCATAACAAATTTTGCAATGTTTCAAAAAAGTCACAAATGATAAATCAGGCAAAACATCTGGAAACACAAAACATTCCCCACGTTAGAGAACGTGAAATATAATATAAAACAGGCGAACACATATAAAATAGACTTTAAAAAGGTGCAATTGAAAGAAAAATTAAGTGCAAATGAAAAAATAAAAAGCAAACAAACACCAACAACTAGACAATAAAAGGTGCATCGGCATGAATGAATCTGGCAGTATAGATATTGAATATGTGACCTTTTGCTTTGTTGCTATTGCTATACTAGCAGGGAGCGGTATACAATGCATAGAATGAGCGGTATAGAATGCATAGAGCGGTATAGAACAGAATGCAGTGGCTGGCCTTGATCGTAGACCCATTGTGCCACAAGCCTGGCTTACCCAGGAGGGGTGTGGCTACCTGGTTTTCGCTAGAGCTCCTGATGGTAAAGTTAGGTTGGCTCTTTAGGTTGCCTCCAGGTGCCACTCTGGGCAGTCCCCGACACTGCAGTAGCTGACCCCAGGGATCAGGATAGCAGTCTCACGGATACGGCCTCGGAGTCACTGGAAGGACAGGATTCGGATACTGGAGGAACAGGTACGAGAGCCGGTACAGATGGTACGGATTCTGGAACACAAGGAGGGAAACTGGTGCTAGTTTAGGCACCGCCTGAGCGGTTTCACGTTCAAGTATCACCGGCGTGGCTTCAGATTCAGACAACACAGGTAACGGGAACAGGTTCTGATTCGGACCACACAGGTTTAAAGGACAGGGACTTGGCAACATATTAGTTGAACAACACACTAAGTAGGAAACTACAGGGATTGCTCAGGCACTTCCTTACTCGGGAGGGTGCCTTATAAACCGGATGGTACTCTCGCTGGTGGTGGTCTTCATGAAAATAAGGCCAGCACATCTGTAGATCAACCTCTGGTGGTCTACAGAAAAATGTTGCCGAGGTGGCCCATGCGCAGAATGAGATATGGGCTCAGTGATGAGCCATGATCTCATTCTGTGCATAGTCCACCTCCGACGCCGTTTTTCTGGAGACTGCTGGAAGTCGATCTGCGCATGCACTGGTGCCATTTTCATTAAGACCGCCACAAGCGAGAGCGCCGCCCGCTGCTGAGACGGAGCCAGCCCAAAATTTTAATGAATGTATGATGATGAATACAGCAGAGGCAGTAGAGGGGGGCTGTGATTAAGCATCGAGGAAAATTAAATTTATCATGATGATTTCACGAAAACCAGGCTGCAGATTTTCACACTAAAGGGTTGTAATAAATCAGTAAGACAGCGCCATTCTTCCCGTACCTTTAGTTTAACATGGATGATCCTGATGACAGGTTCTCTTTAATAGACCACTTCCAAATAATTTATAGAACGTTCTCTGCATATAGAAGAAGGCAAGATACAGACCCCAAGAGTTCTTATATCGGCAACAACAAATTGTGGGACAAGTATGGGAAGGTGCAGATGAATAAGTAGTCGAAAAGAGAGCCACAAAGTAGGTATCTGCTCCTATAGGCATTTTAAAAACACCCAAATTAGTATCCTTGACCATATTCAGCTCGGGTGACCATATATCTTCAAGTTTTTGATAGGCCCCTCTTTTTTTGGTATACATATTTTTTAAGACTTATAGTATTATTCATAGATGCTATAACTTCCCAGAAAGGGGGAGACTCTGGTTTCTTCCAGTAAGCAGCTATAATTTTCTTAGCTTGATGCAATCCTTGTGAGATAGCTAATCGTTGGCTCTCCTTTACAGGGATTTCAGCAGTATAACCAAGAATACAGACTTTAGGATCTGATTGGATCTGACTATTAAAAATGGAATTAATAAAATCTACCACCTCCCTCCAGAATCTTCCAAGACGAATGCAGATCCACATTAAATTAATTACCGGTAGATCTGAATTAGGTACATCACATCTCCAGCATTATAAGCCCCATTTTGAACAGTAAATGGTGTCCTATATACTCTATGTATTAACAATGGAAGTGAAAGTCTGTTACTAACTATCCTTGCCATTTCTTGCGCTATTTCATTCCATATCTCGTCGCTTAAGGTGCTCACGTAATTTTGCCATTTCCCTTTTAGGGAGCAAAACCCCTTTTTGAGCCTAGCCTCAAGGAGGCATTTGCAGTACAGTCATGTAACTCCTTTCTTCTCACATCCAATCACTATCATATCTAGGAACGCAGCACTCCCCGTTGGTGACAGCAGGCAGGAAAAGCTTTGGGCCATACACGCGTGCCTCAATTTCCAATATTGAAAGAACCCGATTATCCGGAAGGTAAAATTCCCATTTAAGAAATTCAAAAGGTTTAACGTGCCTCCTGCATATAGTTGAGTATTTTAGGTTCCGCCAGATTAGAGAGAAATTAGTGGTTCCTACTACTTTTAGTAGTTCTTTAGCTTTATTCCAGATTTTGTCGCTACAGAACTTTGTTACAAGGGCAGGCTTCAGAGTTGATAAAAATCTCCCAGAGTCGAGCATTTTAGTAAGATTTTAACTTTTTATTACATGCCTCAGCATACACATTTACAGACAGTGTCCCAGTCCCAGTTTGCTGTAGGGTGTGGGGTGCATCCCACTCACTTGTAGTCTGTAGGTTTCCGCTGCCTCCAGGCTTTCATCTTCAGGAGCCACCGCACACAGTTCAGAGGACACCAAGTTCTTAACAACAGGCAAACATTTTCTATAGTCAGTTCAAGTTCATCAGGTGTGAAATGTGCACAGCATTTCATGTTTCTTCCTTCCTCAGTACAGTACCTCTTGAGAGCTGCCACCCATTCGTTCTGGACTTCCCCTAAGACCACTGACTATGTCAGCCTCAGGGATTTCCTGTCGTTTTCAGCAGTGTACCTGGAACCGGCCACCTTCCATCTTCCATCTATGCTGGTCCATGTCCATATACTAAACCTATTGTTCCTACCCTATGTCCTATACTGTTTTTAAACTACTTACTATATAAACAGTACTTATGTTATCCTAAGCTAGTCCTATGCTTATACAGCTGTACACACTACTGACATTAACACTTTACATGACTCATATACTCTACATTACTATAACACATACCGTATATACTCGAGTATAAGCCGAGATTTTCAGCCCATTTTTTTTAGGCTGAAAGTGCCTCTCTCGGCTTATACTCAAGTCATTGGGGAGGGGGAGCGGCGGCTGTGACATATCTGCTCCTGGTGTGGTCCTTGCATCTCCGATGGTCTCCGGGCGCTGACAGCTTCTTCCAGGGTTGAGCGGTCACTTGGTACCTCTCATTACAGTAATGAATATGGACGCAACTCCACTCCCATAGGGGTGGAGCTGCATATTCATTACTGTAATGAGCGGTACCGGTGATCGCTCAACGCTGGAAGAAGCTCTCAGCGCTGGAGAAGACCATCAGGGAAGCTGCCAGGGACCGCACCAGGAGCAGGTGAGTATAATGGGGAGTGTGAGCAGCATTGCGTGATATTCACCTCTCCTCGTTCCACCGCCGGGCTCCGTCTTCCGCGTCCTCTGCTGTGACGCTCAGGTCAGAGGGCGCGATGACGTGGTTAGTCCGTGCCCTCTGCCTGAACATCAGTGCAGAGAACGCGGAAGACGGAGCGGCCGCCCGGCGGTGGAACGAGGACAGGTGAATATTGCAAGTGCTGTGGGCCTGAGCGACGAGAGGTGAGTATGCCATTTTTTTTTTTTTAAACCGCAGCAACAGCATATGGGGCAAATATCTCTATGGAGCATCTTATGGGGCCATAATCCGCATTTGTGCAGCATTATATGGGGCGAATATCTCTATGGAGCATCTTATGTGGCCATAATCAACCTTTATGCAGCATTGTATGGGGCAAATGTTTCTATGGAGCATCGTAGGGGGCCATTATCAACCTTTGTGCAGCATTATATGGGGCAAATATCTTTATGGAGCATCTTATGGGGCCCTTATTAACCTTTATGCAGCACTGTATAGGGCAAATGTGTCTATGGAGCATCTTATGGGGCCATTATTAACCTTTGTGCAGCATTATATGGGGCATATTTTAATATGGAGCACCTTATGGGGCCATCATAAACTTTTTGGAGCATTATACGGGCCGTATTTTGTATGGAGCATCTTATGGGGCCCATCATGAACTGTATGGAGCATTATATGGGGCTCCTGATTCAGTATGGATATTCAAAAACACTTAACCTACTGATGTCTCAATTAATTTTACTTTTATTGGTATCTATTTTTATTTTTGACATTTACCGGTAGCTGCTGCATTTTCCACCCTAGGCTTATACTTGAGTCATTAAGTTTTCCCAGTTTTTTGTGGCAAAGTTAGGGGTCTCTGCTTATACTCGAGTATATACGGTACATAAGATGCAGATCACTATTATATGTAAAACTACATGACACCATACACATGTCACAGTTGTCTTCAGGGGCAAGAACAGAGTAAGACAGTCCACATCCCTAAATTACCAGATATCCATGCCAATGACTTGACGCTCCAGTTTTGCAATTTCCTTTAACATCCTGTTCAGAAGTCTGCCTTCTTTTCCAGTCTTGGCAATGTATGCAACTCCAACACTGAAGTTATGTACATTCAATGACGAATGTGCCCGAGGAGTAGCCAGGCTTCCTCAGTGGATGCGTGGTGGATTTGTTCTACTACGCATGCGTGTTGGTGTGCTATAGAAATGAAAATTCACTAGCAAGCTTGGCATGGCGGAGCTAGAACGGACTGAAAAGGCAGCTCTTTTTAGTATAAAAGCTGTTCTATAAACTATTATTTTCTAGAGTTCACCCAAGGCTGCAATGCAGGACGGAATAACATATGGGCCATTATTTAATCCTTTGCTACCTCCAGTTCAGATCTCTGTTCTTTTCTAAGGGCCTTCAATTACATTTGTATCCTTGGGATAAATAATATATGAACAAATTGTTCTTGCTTGTCCATCTCGATCTGAACCCACATCTTTGGTCAGAAGAAGAGATGGGTTAAATTTCGTCTACTCATGCTTTCAAGATGCCTCGTCAGACTTGTTGCATCAGTGTTTTATAAAAGAAGAACTCTCCTGCGATGGTGTCGCTATAGGTGAGTTTTCTGTTCCTTGGCTAGGATTTACTCTGTAGAATATGTCGTAAATGAAAATTGGATGTTAATAATTTATTCTATGGACGCACCATAGAAAGATAAGTCACTGTGTGCTTAATTATAGAGGGTGTAATATGTATTGGGGATTTTGTGTATAGTACTGTACTATATTTACTGCTAACTGCTATCACAACCAGGTGAGTCATTTTTTAATTTGGGGAACATTCTATACAATTCTTTATAATTGTTTGTTTTTTTCAGTCTTATATTAATTTAATAGGATTAATTTAATATACTTTAGGTAGCCTGTCTCTCCAACCAGGGTGATGCAGGCAAAACCTAGAATAAGTCACTTGGAGCTGTAGGCTATGTTCACACATTGCTTTTTTGACATTTTTTTCTACAGCCAAACTCTGATCTCTTGGCAGTAAAAAAGCTGCAGACAAAAAACAGGTTTTGTTTGCTTTTTTGCTGGGCTTTTTAGGATCCAAAATTTCAGCTTTACTTTCGCCATACAAGCATGAACAATGCAAGGTTTTAGGACACCAATGCAAGACTTATGTGAAACCATAAAACATTTTTGGAAAAAAGGGCAATTTGATAAAATTATTTAGTGGAAAAAGATTTTTATGTCTGAAAAAATAGTGACCATTCTGAACAAAAAAGTTCATGAAAAAGTACACAATTGCAAATGTAGAAACATTAACTTGGTTGGGAATATTTACCTAAGACATTGGCAGTGCATTTTGTAGGTCAGGCACTGTCTGCTTTCACACATTGGTCTGCCCTTGAGTTGGTCAGGTACTGTTCAAACATTGGTCTGGCATTGTTTACTTTAATACATATCACTAATTGAAGGGAACCAGTCACCCCCAAAATCGAAGATGAGCTAAGCCCACCGGCATCAGGGGCTTATCTGCAGCATTCTGTAATGCTGTAGATAAGCCCCCGATGTATCCTGAAAGATGAGAAAAAGAGGTTATATTATACTCACCTGGGGGGGTGGTCCGGTCCGATTGGGCATCGTGGTCCGGTCCAGGGCCTCCTATCTTCATAGGATGATGTCCTCTTCTTGTCTTCACACTGCGGCTCTGGTGCAGGCGTACTTTGTCTGCCCTGTTGAGGGCAGAGCAAAGTACTGCAGTGCGCAGGTGCCGGGCCTCTCTGACCTTTCCCGGCAAATGCATTAATCGACGGCGAACCGAACCGAACATTGAAAAATTTGCTCAACTCTAGTGAGGACACAGGAGAGGTTTTTTTCTGATGACTCTTCCATGAAGGCCATATTTGTGCTGATGTCTCTGAACAGTAGAACAATGTATCACAACTCCAGAGTCTGATAAATTTTTCTGAAGGTCTTTTCTGTCAAATGAGGGTTCTTATTTGACTCTTTAGTAATCCTGCGATCTGCTATCACTGAAATCTTGGTTTTGCATGGTCTTCCTGACCTTATCTTGACCTCCACTGTACATGTTAACTGCCATCTCTTAACTACATTTTGGTAGAACTACTGCTGACAGCGGGTCTAGAATGTGGCATCATCTATAATAATAAGCCATTTCATCATAATAATAGCTATGTGCCTTCAATTATTTATTTAGGAATTGTTTTTAAACCGTTCTTGCCAACCAAGGAGCAGACTGTATTTTACTCTGATACTGAATAGTACGAAATTACTTTATTGATTTGTAACTTTCTGTTCTTCTTGCTTTACTTTTATGTACATTACATTAAGTTTGAGTATTTTAACTTGTTCGATGAATTATCCAGGCAATTGAGTTTTAATTCTGGAATGTAAGCTCTGTTGGGTAGAGATTGCGTAAGGTCAGTTTCACATGTCCTGATATTTCCAGTACCGGAGATATCCGTGTCTGTGTGTGTACTACGTGCGGCAGACATGTGCCAACCGTGTGCCGCATCAGTACCACACAGACGGCCGCCGGGGAAGAAGCGTTAGAGTAAGCGCTGTTTCCCAGGGCAGGTGCTGAAGCCAGCTCTCATCATTCTTCCCTGCTCTGCCGGCGATCGGCACGAGCAGAGGAGAACGATGTGAGTTATAATAAAGTCCGAATGATGACAGCAGGTGGGGGCTTTTGGGACTCTTACCCCCATCATCCGACTAATAACAGTGACTGCAGAAGCTGATGATCGGCGTATTCCATAGCCGCCACCTGTGATCTAACGAAATAAATGTATGAAAAACCCGACGTGGGTTCCCCCCTATTTTCTTGAACCAACCAGACAAAACTCACAGCTGGGGGCTGCATCACTCAGCTGTCAGCTTCTGCAAGGTTAGTTATCAAGAATAGAGGGGTCCCTACGCTGTTTTTTTTAAATTATTTAATTAAATAATTTAAAAAAATGGCTAAAGCTCACAGCTAAGGGTTGCAGCCCCCAGCTGTGAGTTTTGCTCACAGTTGGGGGCTGCTATTCTCAGGCTGCTAATGGGCCATTGATATAGGCCCCCCAGCCTTAAAACAGCAGCCCGCAGCTGCCCAGAAAAGGCGCATCTTTTAGATGCCCCTATTCTTGAGCTTTGCCCGGCTCTTCCCACTTGCCCTGTAGCGGTGACAAGTGTACAGAGGGAAGACAGAATAGCAATATGTAATACTGCACTTTGTTCATCTCGCCTATCACCTGCTGCTCTCTGGAAATGAATTCTAGCAATTCCTATAGACTCTCTTAAAGGGGTCCCTTTCAATCACGTTTCTACCCTGGTTACATTCTGTTACAAAAAAAAAAGAGTCTGGCATTGGCTACCGCACTGTCAAGGTGACGCCAGCGTCACAGCCTATCAGTGAGCTCCGCAGCTCAGCAGCTCTGCCAATGTAGACCACACGCTCTGTTCAAAGCCGCTAAGCTCAATGATTTGGCTTCTGTGCCGCTGATGTGAGGTCGGTACCGCAGTTAGTGCCAGAAAGCGATAGCAGTGGGTCTCAGGTGGACCCGTGGGAAGGAACCCTGTAACCCCCCGGAGCTTTTTTTGGTTTTGCATTTTCCATTTTTTGCTCCCCTTCTTCCCAGAGCCATACCTTTTTATATTTTTCTGGCAATATGGCCGAGTGAGGGCTTGTTTTTTGCGGAACGAGTTGTGCTTTTGAACAACTCCATTGTATATAGCATGTCGTGTGCTAGAAAAAGGGAAAAAAATTCCAAGTGTGGTGAAATTGCATAAACAGTGCAATCCCACACTTGTATTTTGTTTGGCTTTTTTACTAGATTCACTAAATGCTAAATCTGACCTGCCGTTATCATTCCTCAGGTCATTACGAGTTCACAGACGCCAAACATGTCTAGGTTCTTTTTGATCTAATTGGTGGAATAAAATGCCAAACTTTGGAAAAAAAAAAAAAAAATTGCGGCATTTTTAGCGTCTCCATTTTTTATGATGTCAGGTTGGGTGAGGGCTTATTTTTTGTGTACCGAGCTGACATTTTTAATTATACCATTTTGTTGCAGGTGCGATCTTTTGATCGTCTGTTATTGCATTTTAATGCAATGATGCAGCGACCAAAAAACGTAATTCTGGCGTTTTTAATTTTTTTTTCTTGCTACGCCGTTTAGCGATCAGGTTAATTCTTTTTTTTTTATATTGATAGATTCTGAACGCGGCAATACCAAATGTGTGTATGTTTGAATTTTTTTTTGTTTTGTTTTGAATGGAGTGAAAGGGGGATGATTTGAACTTTTATATTTTTTTTTATTTTTGTTATATTTTTAAAAACTTTTTTTTTTATTTTGGCAGGCTTCAATAGTCTCCATGTGAGACTAGAAGCTGCCATAACCCGATCGGCTCTGCTATATAGAGGCGATGATCAGATCGCCTCTATATAGCAGAATTACTCACCCAGTGGTCGGCGCTCACAGCAATACGGCACTGACAACCATATTGGTCTCCAGGAGACCTCCAGTTGTCCTGCCAACACATCGGTGACCCATGATCACGTGACGCAGGTCAACGGTGGGCGTATTTCCGGCACGATTGCTGGAAGCGCTTGTTAAATGCCGCTGTCAGAGTTTGACAGCGGCATCTAACTGGTTAGTAGCCACGGGTGGATCGCGATGCCTGGAAAGTTGTGGGCTCACCGCCGGAGCCCACATCAAAGGGAGGGAGTCCGACATCAGCGTAAATATACGCCCGATGTCACAAAGGGGTTAATGTATAACATTTTTCTTTGCGGGTACAATAAATTGCCCAAACCTGACTTTACTATCTCTGCAGACAATACAGGAAGGTAGTCTCCAATATGGTGCCCCTCAGTATATTCCTAAAAATAATAGTTGTAGTATTCCTTCAATTCTGCATCTATTTAATTAAATTTACAGACGTGGATAAAAGTGTTTGTACCCTTCTTCAGTAAGGAAAACCCAGATTGGTCACTGAAATAACGTGTAATTGACAAGTAATTTTTATTTTCAATTTAATGAATATCAACTAATGAAAATCACACATTGCTTTTGAATTTTGGTTCAACACAAAAATGTTGAAAAAATTAAGAAAAATGGCCTGATTTGTCTTACTTCAACAGAAGGATACCAACAATTCTGTTTATATCTGTAAATATAATAAATGAGACATTTTTTAGTTTCGCATTGTGAGTGCTTAGACAAAGCCCAAGAAAATAGAGCAACAAGATTGAAAATGTGACTTTAAGATGAATGCATTTAGAAAGTCATGTTCTGTGAAGCATTTCAACATGCATGAGACATATCGCCAAGCTTATGTTGTGCAATACTAACGATATTTCAGTAATACCCCTGCTAATCCCCATATTTAATCCACAATGGCTCTTTTTAGCTTAACTTAGATGCAAACCTGATTAAAATACAGTTTTCTGATATATATAAATGTATGTTGTGCAAATCGGTAATCTCATATTTCCTCTCTAATGGGAAGATTGTTTGGGGGCAGTATGTTACCGAATTCAAAGCAGATGTTGCTATTTTCAAGGCCAGTAAAGGACAAGGCTACTGGGAGGGAGCAGAACCCTTTCACATCCACTTTTATCATCGCACACACAGAATTATCAGTAAAATCTAATGTGATATTTGTTAATTAAGAAATAGACCCTACAGGCTAGTGATCGGCCCCAAATAGGTATGTCTTCTACCTTCTACCTATTTTCTTTTACCTTGTTTTCGCTTGGCTGATATGTTAAGAGGCTAGTTTCGCAAAATATTTATTTTTCTCATGTGTAAACAGTGGATTTTTTTTTCAGAGTGCTGGATCCATTTTTAGTCTAAACTTCAGTTTTAACAATTCTTTTGAAAATAAAAACTTGTTAGCTTCTTATCCCCATTGAACAGTAAAATACAGATCACGTGTGTAGGCCATTCATTTTCTTTCACGGGGCCAGTGACTGGTGAGTTTGATCCTTAGCATGCATGTTTCCATAATTTTTTTTTTTTTTTTTTGCGAACAATCTGTAATAGATCCATGATTTAGTAGATAGCTTCCTACAAAAAACTGATGTCTGAAAAAGCACTTAATTGAACTGGCCTACCTTCAATATTGGATTGTCACGCTGTGACAGTCTTCAATAAGGAAGAGGGGCCTCAAACTGTCCTTTTTGCTGGGATACTAACTAGCCCTACCCCAGGTGTACTCTGAAAGGTAGAGAGGCCCAAGTCTCCCACCTTACTATGCTCCTGTAAAAACCCTAATCTGTCCCCTCCCCCACCCCATGAGGCATGGGACAGAAATGAAAGGTAAACCAGACAGACGAGACAGGGATAACAGAAAACCTCTATCATACAAAAGCAGTAACCAAAAATAGGGAGGAGGTTAGGGACAGGGAGGAATAAACTGAATGGGAAAAGGGAACAGGAGATAAACAAACATGTACAACCAGGGCTGTGGAGTCGGAGTCGTGGAGTCTGAGTCGGAGTTAGTTTTGGTTGGAGTTGGAGTCGGTAGAAATGTACCGACTCCGACTCCAGCTTTAAAAAAAATGTATTAATATTTCATAATTGAACTTTCATATGAATTTTATAAATGTTACTCAAATATATATGTTCTATCAAACTATGAACAACAGTGATAAGCAGTTCTGCTGGAGATAGAGACATTTCTTATTTCTTGTGTGTCACTGTTCTCCACTGCCCTTACCTAATCTTATACTTGGTTAACCTCATGCTGCCCCAACCCCCCTACTTACAATGTATGAAACTGAAAGTGAAAATGTGTTGCAAATTCTTAGTAGTAAAGCTCCTCCTCTAGACTAGATGTTTACTAGGTGTGCGTCTTCCAAGCATCTCACAGCTGCTACTTAGAAGAGGAAGACTGTAAGAAGTATTATCCTTTCAGCAAACTTTGCATCAGTTAACTGTGAGTACATGAGGAATAACAGTATTACTGACCACTATATCAGTTGTACGACCTGGCAATAATTTTGTACAATTGTTTTTAGGAAAAACAATTGTCATTTGGATTGTGAATGCAGAATTAAAAACCTGAGAATGTCAAAGAAGCGTCACATTAAATCAGCTGTATTTGAACATTTCACCATCACTCAAGATAGAAAACATTATGTCTGTCAGTGTATGACAAATGATCCAGACGAAAACAAATGCTGTGAAGCCAAGATCAGTGCATATTCAGGCAAAGATAAAAATGCTCCTACCAGAGCTTCTAATCTAAAGAGACATTTACAGCGCTTTCATCCAGTAATACTGAAAGCAGTGGATGAGAAAGACTGCATCTAAACCAATGAACCAGTGCCCAGCTCTTCCAGCCAAACAAAGGAGCAGAGAACTTGGCAGCCATCAGTTGCAAGATATTTTGTCAGTGACAAAGTTACTGTGACAATGACAGTAGATACATTTAAAAAACAGATCATAGAGCTTGTTGTAAAGGATAGTGTGCCTATTTCATTATTTTCACGACCAGCTTTTATGTGTCTGAATGGGGAAATGGCCCATAAGCTTGGTGTTTCTCTGGAGAGAGAGAGTATTAGAAAATTAGTAATCGAAGAAGCTTTTAAACAAAAGGAAGAACTTAAAAAAACTCTCAAGGGATGCTTTCTATTTCTTAAAATGGATGCCTGCACACGTCACAGAGTGAACTATTTTGCCATCAATGTCCGATTTGTTTGTGACAAAAATGAAATAGTTACCAAGATATTGGCAGTAATAGACACCAAAGCTCATCCCACCAGTGAGTTTCTCCAGGTCTTGGTGGAAAAGGTTCTGCAAGACTATGAACTTAAAAAAGAGCAAGTTCTTTCTGTCGTAACTGACAATGCTTCAAATATGATAACTACTATTAAGCTAACGAAATAGAGTAATGATGGTGACCAGCAGCTAGAAGAACATTCTGGGTCCACAGACACAGAAATGTTTGAAATAGAGGAACACAGTATTGTAACTGAGGAGCAAACTGAAGTTGCTTCAGATGAACAGCAACATGATAGTTTAGATGATCTTGTTGAAACTGTGTCAATACGTTCTTTCATTCATCACATGCGCTGTGTTGTGCATACGCTACAGCTGGCTATAAGAGACAGTCTGCAAGAAAGACATGCTGATGCACTGATTGGCAAGGTGAGAAAATTGGCTACTGTTGCCAGAACCCCTAAAGTTGACTCAATTTTGAAGAGACGTGCTGGAAAAGGGGCATTTATTGATCAAGCCACACGATGGGGCAGTACTTAATGATTCAACGCTTGGTTGAACTGAAAACCTTTCTTGTAGACATGGCTAACCCTCAACTGACGCTAAATGAAAGTCAGTGGAATCAGGTGACTGAACTGGAAAAATTGCTAGAGCACCCATTTACAGTGACTAAAAAATTACAAGCAGAGGGCTTAACTCCAGGTATTTTCTTAAAGGAGTGGAAGAACCTGATGTTTCGCCTGTCCCAAAGAGGAGGGTTAATTGCAAGTGGCATTGCTACATCAATGAAACGGAGAGAGGAGCTACTATTACAAAATAACATTCTTTTGGCAGCTGTTTATGTAGACCCAATGCATTGGATTCTTCTAGATGATCAACAGCTAACTAAAGGAAAAGAAGCTCTGTTTGAAATAGCAGTAAGGATGAAAGGGTTGCAGAACAGTCAGGAGGAACAAGAAGAATTTGGTCGTCCTGCCACATCTTCACCCTCATCAACTGATGAAGAATTTAATTTCGAAAAATATTTGATCACAAGGACCGTGCAAAGCGTTCCCGCATAGAAGAAGAGTCATCCCCATCAAAGAACACAGCCAGTACATTTCAGCAGAATTTTTCATGTGCACTAAAAGAAATTGAGAAATTTGACCGTTCATCAAAAATAACAGTGCAACAAGCGATTCCTCTGTTTCCTGACATTGTCAGAGATGTTGCCCAAGTGGTTACTGCTTTGCCACCAACCCAAGTTAGTGTAGAGAGGTTGTTCTCTGCTCTCAAAACAATTAGATCAAATTTGAGGGCATCCATGAAGGAGGATCTGACAGAGGCAATACTTTTTCTGAGGACAAATTTATAGATTTCTCATTTCTTCCTATTAACTGCATAACAGTGTTTATTGCATATTTACTTACAAGAGTTTAGAAAAGTTTATAAAAGTTATTTGCTATATTCTAATTGTATTCTAGTAAATATATTTTTTGCTCTAAGTGGTCTGATTACTTATATGATGGTGAGAAACTGAATAAGCACGATGTTAATATTTTACAACAGTAAATTTATTGTTACGAATTGGCCATTTATGAAGGAGTTGGAGTCGGAACCTGATAAAATCCAGGAGTCGGAGTCGCAACTGTGGCTTACCGACTCCACAGCCCTGTGTACAACAGAGAACTACAGAACACCACAACTCCAATTCCAAACTTCAACTTCTAAGCTTTAGCACACAGCACAGGAAGATGTATCTTTCACAGGCAGGGACTAAACACCCAGAGTCTGTATTTATAGAGGGAGTAAAGGGTAAGCAGTTGCAGTTGAGAGCAACCAGGCTATATTGTCTCAGACAGCATGGAAAGAGTTCTTAACCCTCATAGCACTGAAGGAAAAGGAAATCCATTTAAATTAGGACAGTAATCACACCTTGTCTAAAGAGGACTGCGATTCATTACCCAACGTGACCGTCTAACTCCAAGTCCTCCAGGGGCATGTGACACCCTTGTGAGGTAGATTTTGGACAAAAGTGGAGTTGTTTACCAGAAAACAAAATGGTTGATTTTTCCAGAATCTAGGGAAGTTGCCCACAAGGAAGAAAAGGTATAAAATAAGTAACTTATACTCTTCCCTTTAATTCCAACTGGCTCCAGTACCCCCTCTCATTGGATTCACATGCCTATGCCCTGCATACTTCCTGCATCTCTGACATGCTGACCAATTAGTGATCTCAAATGTAACCACTGCAGGAAGTTATCTGTTACTGCTAGACCAGAAGGTATTAACAGGGTTGTCCACTACTAGGACAACCCATTTTCAATCTGAATGTTTGCCCCCGTTAAAATAAAAACATCTATAGTCACCTGCAGCACTATTCCCGCGGTGTCAGCACTCCCTTTCCGGGGCTCATGTGAGGTTATGTCACGTGATCTCTGCCTCCAGTCAGCGCTGGCGTTATCGTCTCCGCCTTTGTACGTATAAGTAATCAAGGGGAAGTCAGACCTGCGGCTGCTTATCTCCCTCCGGGGGGTATAGGTAGTTTTATTTTTATGGGGCAAAATTCAGATTGCAAAAAGGTTGTCCTAGTAGTGGGTAACTCCTTTGATTTGGTTAAGACTAGTTTACTTCTATTTTATACCGTTTCTTCCTCATGGGAAATTTGCTAAAAATACCAAAAAATACCTTTAAGTTTATGGTCTGAAACATATTAGATTTTAACCGATTGGGTTGGATTCCTTGAAACACTACACTACATCAGGTGACTGATGGATAGGAGGTCATGACTTCCAATATTGACAGGGACAGAGCAGCTGTGCAGTAACAGCAGGAAGGTTCATGAATGAATTTTTGTTTGGTTAGTCTATATTGTTGCCCATGAACTTGTTAATAGTAAATGGCGCAATTCGCATGAAGACCGTGTGTCTGCACGCACTATCCGGCTGAGTTCCATGGAAGATAGCATGATTAATTACCGTAAATTGGGCTAAATGAGACACACTCGATGCGACTGTTCACCATTTGAACTGCACTCACATCTGTGTCCTTCTGTTCAGCTTTGTGATTCACAACAGTCGTGCTGTGGCTGTGCTATATGGTCACTAATAAAGTGGTAATTCCATCGTCATAATCGGGTGTTGTTTGATAGAGCTTGTTAATACGAGCAGTTTTTGACATTTGCTGCTTATTAGCATTTTCATCCATTCTAGAAATATTAGCACTTTTCCTTGCTTTACAGCTCAGGAGACCGACCGCCAGTTCAGTAGTAGTCGAACACTATAGCTGAACATACACAGTACTTGCAAGTTCTTTTCTACTGGTTTTGTAATCACTTCATTGAAGCTTGCCAGGATCACTTAACCTCTCTGTTAGCTCCTATTGCCAGCCAGCTTCAGAGCAGTGCTCACAAGCTTGACTGCAGTGATGGCCGTTCTCCTTGGCATTGAGCTATAAAAAATATAAAAAATAGAAAGGTACAATCTAAAAAATGGCTGCAAATATTAATACAATACAAAACAGCTTTTTTTTTTTTTTTTTTCTGATAATACGCCCATCTATGAAAGTGGGAGTGACACTTTTAATTAATGGTGTAATTGGTCACAAAGTAGCTAGTGGTATTCCCCTTTATATTGGATGGCACATGGTAACTTAAAAACTATTAAAATCTAAATGATGAAAAACACAGTTACTCTGCTGTAGATGGCAGCACCGAGCTACTGGAAATCTGACAGCAGTCAGGCTACCTCTGGCGAGCACATGGAGGGCTGTGCGGCCCTCCAAAGAAATGCCACCCCACAACATTACTGACCCACTGCCAAAACGGCGTCTCCAGGCTCTGTTAGGTCTGTCACATGTGCTCAGTGTGAACCTGCTTTCATCTGTGAAGAGCACAGGACACTAGTGGCAAATTTGCCAATCCTGGTGTTCTGTGGCAAATACCAAGCGTCCTGCATGGTGTTGGACTGTGAGCACAACCCCTGTTGTGAATTCTGTTCTTGGGCTCCCTCCGGTGGTTATAAGTGGTAGCGCTGCTGTCTGTCCTTCACAGCAGTTATCAGGTGTGTCCACTCTGGACTGGGCTATTTAGTCTGGCCTCACCCTTTAGTCAGTGCCAGTTGTCCATTGTATTCTGGAGGATTCACATCCCTTCATGGTTTCTCCTGCTTCCTGGTCTTTTCACCAAGATAAGTTCTGCTTGTTTTGCAGCCCACATGTTGTGGGCCTCATTGTTCAGTGCATTTCATGTTTTTTCTTGTCCAGCTTAATCTGTGTAAGGATTTATGCAGTCAAGCTGGAATCTCTGGAGAGGCAGATATACCCTCCATATCTTTAGTTAGATGTGGAGTTTTTTTTGTATTTTCTGTGGTGGATATTTCCTAGTATTTTAATACTGACCGCATAGTTCTCTGTCCTATCTTTCCTATTTAGCTAGATTGGCCTCCTTTGCTAAATCTTGTTTTCAGCCTGTGTATGTTTTTTCCTCTCCTCTCACAGTCAATATTTGTGGGGGGGCTGCCTATCCTTTGGGAATTTTCTCTCAGGGGAGATAGTTTTCCCTTTTCTATCTGTAGGGTTAATTAGTCCTCCGGCTGTGTCGAGGTGTCTAGGATCAGTAGGTACATCCCACGGCTACTTCTAGTTGCGGTGTTAAGTTCAGGGTCCGCGGTCAGTATAGATACCACCTTCTCCAGAGTATGTCCAATGCTACTCCTGGGCCACCAGATCATAACAAACCCCCATCTGTGGACGTCGGGCACTCAGACCATCCTCATGGAGTCAAATTCTAACCATTTGTGCAGACACATGCACATTTGTGACCTGCTGAAGATCATTTTGCAGGGCTCTGGCAATGCTCCTCCTGTTCCTCCTTGCACAAAGGCTGAGGTAGCGGTCCTGCTGCTAGGTTGTTGCCCTCCTACGGCCCCCTCCACGTCTCCTGGTGTACTGGCCTGTCTCCTGGTAGCGCCTCCAGCCTCTGGACACTATGCTGACAGACACAGCAAACCTTGCCACAGCTCGCATTGATGTGCCATCCTGGATGGGCTGCACTACCTGAGCCACTTGTGTGGGTTGTAGAGTCCTTCTCATGCTACCACGAGTGTGAAAGCATAACCAACATTCAAAAATGACCAAAACATCAGCCAGAAAGCATTGGTACTGAGATGTGGTCTGTGGTCCCCACCTGCAGAACCACTCCTTTATTGAGTGTGTCTTGATAATTGCCAATAATTTCCATCTGTTGTCTATTCTATTTTCACAACAGCATGTGAAATTGAGTGTCAGTGTTGCTTCCTAAGTGGACAGTTTGATTTCACAGAACTTTGATTTACTTGGAGTTATATTCTGTTGTTTAAGTGTTCCCTTTATTTTTTTGAGCAGTGTATTTTCTGATAGATCAACACGTTTAACCCCTTCATGACCCAGCCTATTTTAACCTTAATGACCTGGCCATTTTTTCCAATTCTGACCAGTGTCCGTTTATGAGCTAATAACTCAGGAACGCTTCCACGGAACCTAGCGATTCTGAGATTGTTTTTACGTGACATATTGGGCTTCATGTTAGTAGTAAATTTAGGTCGATAATTTTTGCGTTTATTTGTGAAAAAATTGGAAATTTGGTGAAAATTTTGCAATTTTCAAATTTTGAATTTTTATTCTGTTAAACCAGAGAGTTATGTGGCACAAAATAGTTAATAAATAACATTACCCACATGTTTACTTTACAGCAGCACAATTTTGGAAACAAAATTTTTTTTTGCTAGGAAGTTATAAGGGTTAAAATTTGACCAGCGATTTCTCATTTTTACAACAAAATCTCCAAAACCATTTTTTTTAGGGACCACCTTACATTTGAAGTTAGTTTGAGGGGTCTATATGGCTGAAAGTACCCAAAAGTGACACCATTCTAAAAACTGCACCCCTCAAGGTGCTCAAAACCACATGCAAGACGTTTATTAACCCTTCAGGTGCTTCACAGCAGCAGAAGCAACATGGAAGGAAAAAATGAACATTTAACTTTTTAGTCACAAAAATGATCTTTTAGCAACAATTTTTTTACTTTCCCAAGGGTAAAAGGAGAAACTGGACCCCAAAAGTTATTGTACAATTACATACCCCATATGTGGGGGGGGGGGAACCACTGTTTGGGCGCACGACAGGGCTCGGAAGGGAAGGAGCGCCATTTGACTTTTAGGCTGTGTGCACACGTTGCTGATTTTTCGCTTTTTTTCCGCGTTTTCTCACAATAAAAACGCTATAAAACCGCAAAAAAAAGCATACAATATTCATCCCATCATTTAGAATGAATTCCGCATGTTTCGCGTACATGATGCATTTTTTTCCGCGAAACGCAGCATGTTCATTAATTTTGCGTTTTTTTTGCGGATTTCCCACTATTAAATACATTGGGAAATGTCCGGAAAAAAACGCATCAAAAACGCGCAAAAAAAGCATGCAGATTTCTTGCAGAAAATTTCAGGTTTTTCTCAGGAATTTTCTGCAAGAAATTCTGAACGTGTGCACATAGCCTTAGAATGAACAATTGGCTCCAATCTTTAGCGGACACTATGTCGCGTTTAGAGAGCCCCTGTGTGCCTAAATATTGGAGCTCCCCCACAAGTGACCCCGTTTTGGAAACTAGACCCCCCAAGGAACTTATCTAGATGCATAGTGAGCACTTTGAACCCCCTGGTGCTTCACGAATTGATCCGTAAAAATGAAAAAGTTCTTTTTTTTTCACAAAAAAATTCCTTTAGCTTCAATTTTTTCATTTTCACATGGGCAGCAGGATAAAATGGATCCTAAAATTTGTTGGTCAATTTCTTCTGAGTACACTGATACCTCACATGTGGGAGTAAACCACTGTTTGGGCACACGGCAAGGCTCGGAAGGGAAGGAGCGCCATTTGACTTTTGAATGAAAAATTAGCTCCAATCGTTAGCAGACACCATGTCGCGTTTGGAGAGCCCCTGTGTGCCTAAACATTGGAGCTCCCCCACAAGTGACCCCATTTTGGAAACTAGACCTCCCAAGGAACTAATATAGATGTGCAATGACCACTTTAAACCCCCAAGTGCTTCACAGAAGTTTATAACGCAGAGCCGTGAAAATAAAAAATCATTTTTCTTTCCTCAAAAATAATTTTTTAGTTCGCAATTTTTTATTTTCACAAGAGTAACAGGAGAAATTGGACCCCAAAAGTTGTCGTCCAGTTTGTCCTGAGTACGCTGATACCCCATATGTGGGGGTAAACCACTGTTTGGGCACATGTCAGGGCTCGGAAGGGAAGTAGTGACGTTTTGGAATGCAGACTTTGATGGAATGGTCTGCGGGCATCATGTTACGTTTGCAAAGCCCCTGATGTGCCTAAACAATAGAAATCCCCCACAATTGACCCCATTTTGGAAACTAGACCCCCCAAGGAGCTTATCTAGATGTGTGGTGAGCACTTTGAATCGCCAAGTGCTTCACAGAAAATTATAATGCAGAACCGTGAAAATAAAAAATCATTTTTTTCCCACAAAAATAAGTTTTTAGCCCGCAATTTTTTTATTTTCACAGGGTAACAGGAGAAATTGGACCCCCAAAGATGTTGTGCAATTTCTCCTGAGTACGCTTAAGCCCCATATGTTTGGTTAAACCACTGTTTGGGCGCACTCGGGGCTCGGAAGGGAGGGAGCACCATTTGACTTTTTGAACGCAAGATTGGCTGTAAACAATGGTGGCGCCATGTTGCGTTTGGAGACCCCTGATGTGCCTAAACAGTGGAAACCCCTCAATTCTAACTCCAACACTAACTCCAACACTAACCCCAACACAGCCCTACCCTAATCCCAACTCTAGCCATAACCCTAATCACATCCCTAACCCCAACACACCCCTAACCATAACCCTAGTCCCAACCCTAACCCCAACACACCCCTAACCCTAATCCCAACTCTAACCACAAGCCTAACACTAACCCCAATACACCCCTAACCCTAATCTTAACCCTTTTTCCAACCCTAACCCTAATTCCAACCCTAACTCTAATTCCAACCCTAACCCTAAGGCTATGTGCCCACGTTGCGGATTCGTGTAAGGATTTTTCCGCACAGTTTTTGAAAAATCCACAGGTAAAACGCATTTCGGATTTACCGTGGATTTCCAGTGTTTTTTGTGCGGATTTGACCTGCAAATTCCTATTGAGGAACAGGTGTAAAACACTGCGGAATCCGCACAAAGAATTGACATGCTGCGGAAAATACAACGCAGCGTTTCCGTGCGGTATTTTCCTCACCATGGGCACAGCGGATTTGGTTTTCCATACGTTTACACGGTACTGTAAACGTGATGGAAAACTGCTACGAATCCGCAGCGGCCAATTCACTGTGAATCCGCAGCCAAATCCACTCCGTGTGCACATAGCCTAATTCTAAACCTAATTCTAACCCTGAACCTAATTGCAACCCTAACCCTAGTCCTAACCCTAACCCTAGTTCTAACCCTTTGTTACAATATCTGATCATACTGTACCGCATACAGAATATTGTCGTTGTGCATAGATATATGTACCTGGCTATAATGGCTATAAAGGGGTTCTACCCCTTGTATAGTGCTATGATCAGGTTTGATCGCAGCTCTGAGAGAGTTAACGGCCAGCAGCCAGGATTAGCATTTTCTCCAGCACTATAGTACGGCTCAGCTCCTGCCAGTGATTGCGTGGGCACAGTGGCACTCGCTGCTTATTCACCTTGGCATAATAGTACTTCATGGTGCCTCAACAAGCCGAGGACCTTGATTTACTATTTTGTCAGGGTGCCATAAGGATTTGGGCTATATTTGGTGTATGTTTTGTGCTTCCAGCTTTTTCAATAGCCAGAGAGGCACACATACGGTTGAGAGCTTCCTTTTTAAAATAGTTGTGATTTATTTTCTGCACTGGCACATATCGTTTCATTGTAGTGATTCTTACGTTGTCTGTATACTTTCTGGAGCAATATTGTAGAGTTGATGTTTTGTGTATATATATATATATATATATATATATATATATATATATATATATACTGTATGTATGTATATGTGTGTGTACATATATATATATATATATATATATATATATATACTGTATGTATGTGTGTGTGTGTATATATATATATATATATATATATATATATATATATATATATATATATATATATATATATATATATATATATATATATATACATATATATATATATTATACTTATTGGGTGAAAGGTTGAAATAGAGGTACATTTAGCCACTTACCACCTCGGTCAGTAGCATTGATGGAGTTTAATTTTTCTAAAATAAAAAAAAGCCTCCAGCATGGCCAAGAAATAAAAAAAAAAAATATATATATATATATATATATATATATATATATATATATATATATATATATATATATATATATATATATATATATATATACACTCACCCAATTGGCTTTAGCAGTCACACTTTTGTCTGGTCCCCTGCTGGTTTCAGAGACTTTTCTGAAGGCAGTATGAAGGGGGAGTAGTGGCTGGAAGACAAACACACATATATACAGGTATGTGCACACATACATACATATATACATACATACACGCATATATACTGTACAGGTACATGCACACATATATACACTAGCTATTGAACCCGTTCTACGCCCGGGTGGTGAGCATTTATATTGGTATATGGTCTCCATCCTGGTATGTGCTGCTCCCATCTTGCTCTCCCATCCTGTCATGTGCTGCTCCATCCTGCATCCCCATCCTGTCATGTGCTGCTCCATCCTGCGCCCCCATCCTGTCATGTGCTCCCATCCTGTCATGTGCTCCCATCCTGTCATGTGCTCCCATCCTGCACCCCCATCCTGTCATGTGCTCCCATCCTGCACCCCCATCCTGTCATGTGTGCGCCCCCATTCTGTCATGTGCTGCTCCCATCGTGTGCAATCATTCTGTAATATGCTGCTCCCATCCTGTGCCCCCATTCTGTTGTAATGTGCTGCACCCATTCTGCCTGTTCCTGTTTCCATTCTGCCATATGTTGCTCCCATCTTTCTCTCTCCGGCTCTACTGCCCGAGTGCGGGGGGCTGTGCTGAGTGCGGGGGGCTGTGCTGAGTGCGGGGGGCTGTGCGCGGCGGTGCTGAGTGCGGGCGGCTGTGCTGGGTGCGGTCGGCTGTACTTACTGCATGAGTGCGGCGCTGGCTATAATGGATACAGCACCCCTGCAGCCAGCACAGCGAGGGCTGATTCCGCCCACTCGCGTCACTGGTCACATGCTGGTGGTGACATCATCGAAGGTCCTGGAGCTCCGCTGGGCTCTACAGCTACCCTGACTGGAGCTGCGGAGCACGGAGCCCCCATGGCCGGAATATTAGGGGGGATACAGGTGTGTGTGGAGCCCCCATGGCCACTATATTATGGGGGATACGCGGGTGTGTGGAGCCCCCATGGCCGGTATATTGGGGGGGGTAAGTGAGCTCAGCTGCGTCACTCTGGTCCAGTCTGCGCAGGCGCGGTGCGTCGCGCTTGCGCAGTCTATAAAGGCATCGGACAGAGTGACGCTCCCACCGTTATATTATAGATATATACATATACACACATATATACATGTACATGCACATGTAGGGGACAGGGACCTGGTGAGCTGTGCAGACGGGTGGAACCATTGTTGCCGGGAGTCGGGGTTCCGGGGGACGGATTTGAGGGGCGCATGGGAAGCCAGGCTCATGTGACAGGAGGCAGAGTGACGCAGGAAGAGAAGAGGATAAAAAGAAAAACGCGCGAAAGCAGGGACAGAGAAGCGCGGGAAAACTCTGAGGAGAGGAAACTGCAGCGCAGTTGTTGTGTGTGTGCAGGCCGCAGTGAGACTTGCTGGAAGCAGGGGGAAAACGTGCAACAGACACTGCGGGCAATTAACAGAGCCCCCAAAAAGAGGCGCATTCGTCGTCAGCGACCCCCCAGGCAGAGGGGTAGTGCTGATCAGCTCGGGGACAGTATTACCGCGCTCCCCGGGAGCATCTTGCCACAGAGTGCTCCGGATCCTCCTGGGTTTTTCTTAGCTGTGACTGATACTGATAATTCTGCTAATTCTCCTCAAAAAGACTCCTCTCTGGACGTGGAAACGGTTATCCCGGATCAACGTCCGCCTGCGGGAGGTAACGCAGCACCGCAAAAGACATTCTGGACTCGAATCTACACCTGGGTTCGACGTCGGAGGACACCGCCTTCCCTCACCACTAGGACTACGTCGCTGACGGAGCCTCACCACCGGGACTACATCGCTGAAACAGCACTGATAAGTGAACGTTGTTGACTTTACCTTAGTAGGGGAGGTACTAGTAAGGCGCTGCCGCGTTCTTCGGGTATAGTTCAGGCCTCCTATATAGTAGTTAGGATTTACTGTGATATTGTATACTTGTACTCAAGTTCCCTGCGTGGAAAACTGTTGTTATATTTTTGGGTTGGGAGTTAAAAGAAAAGTTTAAAAACGCTGTTTGCTTTCTGGCTCCCATTTGTCCCTGCATCCTTCTTTACCTGCGGTCTCTACATTTGGCGTAGTCGGCAGGATGCAGGATCCAAAGAGGGAGCCAGAAGATACGGAGGATGGGGCTGGCCCGAGAGCATCTCTCTCATTGGGGGCCATGTTGAATAACCTGCCCAAGTTTAATGGGAGCAACATGTTGTTGTGGAGTTGGACTGAAAGGATGCGGGGGCTGCTGAGGATGCATCCTATGACCCCGGCCCTGGAAGCAGAGGTGGCCATTATGGCCTTAGACGGAGAGGCCCGAGATTCAGTGATGTTGAGACCCCCCACAGAGCGGAATACTTTTACCGGGGTGTTAAATGTGTTAGAGGGGACGCACGGGGATCCCACCGACGTGGGAGAGCTGCGGGCCCGGTTGTTTGGACGGCGACAAAAAGAAGGCGAGACTGTCACTCAGTACATGAATGCTCTGCAAGAGCTAAACATTGCAATCGTGCGGAAAGATGGTATGGGGATGGGACATGTTGACGTGACCTTGCGCGACCAACTGGTGACGGGACTGCGAGATGAGTTGACCAAACAGGCTCTACGTGAACGAGTGCGGGTCGACCCGCGCCTGACTTTCTCCGACATAGGCAATGAGGCCCGCACCCGGGAGCAAGAGAGGGGGGTGACGGTCCTGACAGGAGAGACTCGGGTTATCCAGACCGCTGCACCAGGAGGGGGTGAGCCGTCGTGGGTTCAGGAGATGCGGCAGGAGCTCAAACAAATCAGGGACGAACTGGCTGAAGTTAAAAAGAATGCGCGAAGCCCAAGGGAGCTACCCCGGGGGCAAGGGTCTGGGAGTCCAGCTCGTGGCGCTCATCCAGGATATTATCCGGTCCCCGGTGCTTGTTATGGTTGCGGGGAGGCAGGACATTTCGCACGGGAGTGCCCCCGGAGAGGGAGGGCCTCGTCCCGTCAGGCGTTAAACTAGAGGGCTCCGAGCTAAGGGGACGACGCTCGGAGCCAGAGTCCCCGCGGATGGGTGGTGAAAGTCCCGGAAATTTGGTTGCCAGCTGCCCCCTGGTTTGGGCAGAGTTTGAAGGGCGGGCTGTCCGTTGTCTGGTGGACACCGGGTCCCAAGTCACGACTATGCCCGAGGCTTATTTTAGAAAACACTTTCCTTTGACAGTCAGACCCCAATGGGGTCCCGTAATTCGGTTACAGGCCGCCAATCAGCTGCCCATCCCAGTGGAAGGGGTCACCTGGATGCAAATATCTTTATGTGGGAAGGACCTGGGCCGCCGGGGGGTTGTGTTAACTCGGGGAGATCCCAGCCCACAACATACCGTGACCTTGGGGATGAACGTATTGAAAGATTTTGGCAGTTTTCTGTTAGGGGAGACTACGCAAGAGACACTCAATCAGTGGGGGACCAGTACACCTCAGGGCTCCGTGTTCAGACAGTTAGTGAGAGAAGTCCGGGTACAAGAGACCTGTCAAGAGGGAGACTCAAGAGGGAGACATACTAGGGAGAGTGATTACTTCCCCGACAGCTAAGGTGACGTTCCCCCCAGGACAGACTGTTATATCCCTGCCCATACGAGCCCGCATCCCTCTAGAAGGAGTACAAGTACAGATTGAGCCCACCTTTACATCCCCTTTGCCCACAGGACTGCTGGTGGCCCGATCTCTGGCTATTGTTAAAAATGGAGCCGTACCAGTGCGATGTGTGAATGTGGACGAACACGATGTCGTGCTACGGGTCCGAAGTGAGATGGCCAAAGTGTTACGACCTTTAGAAGTGATGCCCCCTCCAGATACTTTGCAGTTAACGGTGGATTCCCCTGATCCCTGGATGGTCAGTGTCCGGTCTACGCAGGATCCTGAGCCAATAGCGTTTCGAAAGGGTCAAACTATTCTGGAGCACATGCGGACGGAATTGTCGGGCCTGGATCCATCACAGATCTCACAAGTGCAGCGACTCCTTGGACATTATGCTAAAGTGTTCGCACAACATGAAGATGATTTTGGCTGTACCACGGCCATCGAACATGGAATTCCAACCGGAGATACAGTGCCCATCAGGGAGCGGTACAGACAGATTCCCCCGCAGATGTACCAGGAAGTAAAGACGTTGTTAGGCCAGATGCTACAAAAGGGAGTGATCCGCGAGAGTCAGAGCCCGTGGGCTGCCCCGATCGTGCTGGTGCGGAAAAAGGACGGCACGCTCCGGTTCTGTGTGGACTATCGTAAGCTAAATGCATGCACCGTCCGAGACTCTTATCCACTTCCCCGTATCGAGGAGTCTCTCTCCGTGCTGGGTCGGGCCAAATATTTTTCCACCTTAGACCTAGCCAGCGGATACTGGCAGGTCCCGATGACAGAAGCAGATCGTCCTAAGACAGCGTTTATCCTTCCCATGGGACTATTCGAGTTCAATCGAATGCCGTTTGGGCTGGCCAACGCTCCAGGCACCTTCCAACGATTAATGGAGCGGTGTCTGGGGGATTTGAACTTCGAGGCCACTCTCATTTATCTGGATGACATCATCATCTATGCTCCAACATTCGAGGAACATCTGTGCCGACTGGAGCAAGTACTAGACCGGTTGCTGAAATACGGGCTTAAGGTGAAGCCCCAGAAGTGTCACTTGTTCCGGGAACAGATCGAGTACCTGGGGCATGTGGTGTCCGCCGAAGGAGTCCGGCCATCGCAGGAGAAGATTGCCGCAATCCAGGAGTGGCCCACACCGGAGACCGCCAAGGATGTACGGGCGTTCTTGGGCCTCGCTGGGTACTACCGGCGCTTCGTGAAGAACTTTGCTCGCCGTTCTCACAATCTACAAGTCCTGCTGAAAGGAAGCTCCCCCAAGGAACGGGGAAAGAAGATACAATGGCAGGAGCCACAAGAAGCAGCATTCCGGGACTTGAAGACAGCTCTCATGGAGCCGCCGGTGTTGGCTTATGCGGACTTTTCGCAACCGTTCATCCTACACACCGACGGCAGCTCTCAGGGATTGGGGGCTGTGTTGTCTCAGGTTCAGGATGGGCGGGAGAGAGTGATCGCCTATGCGAGTCGGTCTCTTCATGACTCTGAGTTGAACCCGGACAATTATAGTTCTTTCAAGGTGGAGCTGCTGGCCGTGGTGTGGGCTATGACGGAGCGGTTCGCTGAGTACCTGGCCGGTTCCGAGGTGCTGATACGCACGGATAACAACCCATTGGCACATCTGGAAAATGCGAAATTGGGTGCCCTGGAACAGCGCTGGGTAGCCCGGATGGCCAAGTACAGATACCGTATCCTCTACAAGCGAGGAGCGGAGAATGTTCATGCTGACGCGTTATCTCGTCTGCGGAAGAACCCCCCAAGAACTAACCGAGATGAGGAGCTGGAGGGAGAAGAAATCCCCTACGCCATCGGGGGCGCTGCTCGGACGGCTGTGAGCCGGGAACGGAACGGCTACAGGACTGTTGGTTCAGAGTCGGGACGAATGGATACGGCTGCAACAGGAAGACCAGGAACTAGCTCCATTGCGACAGTGGATAACGAATGGTCTATTGCCCGTGAGAACCCCTGGACAAACTCTCCCGTCAGACCTGAACCTTCTTCTGCGGCAGTGGGAGCGCCTAACTCTTCAGGACGGGCTCTTATGCCACTTAACCATGGCTCAGGCAGATTCCGAGCCGACCTGGCAGATGGTCTTACCAGGGCCCGTGGTGGCCGCAGTTGCTAAAGAAGCTCATGAGTCCGGGGCACACTTCGGAGTGAAGAGGACGTTTAAGTGGCTGCAAACTCGGTTCTATCATCCTCGGCTGCTTGCGGAAGTACAAACTGCCTGTAGACAATGTCGACAATGTGAGCTAACCAAGTCACCGGAGGAAAGGGCGCCTGTGCAGAGCATCACGACGTCTGCCCCTTTTGAAGTATTAATGATAGACTACATTACCATTGGAGCAGCGCATCAAGGCTACGAACACTGCCTCGTTATGGTAGATCATTTTTCAAAATTCGCGGTAGTCACCCCTACCCGTGATCAGACGGCTGAGTCGGCGGCGAGCGCTATCTGTAAGAACTTTATTCAAGTTTACGGCTGTCCGAGGCGAATACATTCGGATCAAGGCGCCTGTTTCTTGGGCAAAGTCATGGAAGAGCTGCATCGCCTCTACGGCATTGATAAGTCACGCACCACACCGTATCACCCCCAGGGAAACGGGGCTTGTGAGCGGTTTAACCGGACTTTGCTTCAAATGCTGCGTGCGCTAGAACAAGATCAGAAGGCCCGCTGGCCGGAGTATGTGTCTGACCTAGTGTGGGTCTACAACAATAGAGTTCATCAAGTCACAGGACGCACCCCGTATGAAGTGGTCTTTGGGCGCCCAGGAAAAGGCATGACAGATCTGGAACTGTCTTCGGAGGAAGAAGGCCCCCGAACAGGGATGGCTTCGTGGGTGCGTGATCATCGGCATCGGCTGCAGACCTTACACCGACTGGTACACACTCGAATTCGGGAAGTGGAGCATCGGAGCACCCCTACAGCAAAACCCCCAGAGTTCCGGCCAGGTGATCGAGTACTCGTTCGAGAGCAAAGACCGCAAAACAAGTTAGACCATCGTTGGGAAAAAACACCCTATCGGGTGCTTCGCCGTATAGACCCGCATGGACCTGTATATAAAGTGCAGTCTGAGGCCCCCGGAAGTACAGGTACTCGCATTCTTCATCGCAACATGCTCCGGTTGTGTCGCTCTGTTGACTCGGACACCCCGGAATCCGCAATCAGGGAAGAGCCACCTACGACTGAGTCCCCCAACAACCATTGGTGGGATGAAGAAGATGATGAAGAAGAAGAACGGCGTCAAAATACTCCCCCTATCTCGACTACTACACTACCCCTGACCAGTCACCCTTCCGCTGACGACATTCCCCCAACACCCCCTACACAGGGACCCGAGCCACGACGTTCTGAACGTTCTACTGCCGGTAGACCCCCAACTCGCTACAGTCCTGACTTACACACTAGACAGACCCAAGTGTGGAACAACCCGTCAGATGGGCGACCTGTCAGTGCGAAGGCCTCGCCCGGGGACTGGCGAGCATACAGGGTGGGGGAATGTAGGGGACAGGGACCTGGTGAGCTGTGCAGACGGGTGGAACCATTGTTGCCGGGAGTCGGGGTTCCGGGGGACGGATTTGAGGGGCGCATGGGAAGCCAGGCTCATGTGACAGGAGGCAGAGTGACGCAGGGAGAGAAGAGGATAAAAAGAAAAACGCGCGAAAGCAGGGACAGAGAAGCGCGGGAAAACTCTGAGGAGAGGAAACTGCAGCGCAGTTGTTGTGTGTGTGCAGGCCGCAGTGAGACTTGCTGGAAGCAGGGGGAAAACGTGCAACAGACACTGCGGGCAATTAACAGAGCCCCCAAAAAGAGGCGCATTCGTCGTCAGCGACCCCCCAGGCAGAGGGGTAGTGCTGATCAGCTCGGGGACAGTATTACCGCGCTCCCCGGGAGCATCTTGCCACAGAGTGCTCCGGATCCTCCTGGGTTTTTCTTAGCTGTGACTGATACTGATAATTCTGCTAATTCTCCTCAAAAAGACTCCTCTCTGGACGTGGAAACGGTTATCCCGAATCAACGTCCGCCTGCGGGAGGTAACGCAGCACCGCAAAAGACATTCTGGACTCGAATCTACACCTGGGTTCGACGTCGGAGGACACCGCCTTCCCTCACCACTAGGACTACGTCGCTGACGGAGCCTCACCACCGGGACTACATCGCTGAAACAGCACTGATAAGTGAACGTTGTTGACTTTACCTTAGTAGGGGAGGTACTAGTAAGGCGCTGCCGCGTTCTTCGGGTATAGTTCAGGCCTCCTATATAGTAGTTAGGATTTACTGTGATATTGTATACTTGTACTCAAGTTCCCTGCGTGGAAAACTGTTGTTATATTTTTGGGTTGGGAGTTAAAAGAAAAGTTTAAAAACGCTGTTTGCTTTCTGGCTCCCATTTGTCCCTGCATCCTTCTTTACCTGCGGTCTCTACACACATATATATATATATATATATATATATATATATATATATATATATATATATATATATATATATATATATATATATATATATATATATATATATATATACACATATATACACACACACATATACACACACACATACATACATACATACATACATACACTGTACACACACACATATATACTTCGAATTGATGACAGGTTTGTCGCTAAGAATTCACAGACTGTGTTTTTTAAATCCTCTCTAGCTATTAATGTAAAGTGCCAAAATAAAGGGTAAATGATCAGATCTGCTGTATTGATTTGAGTGAACATGGTAATGTATGATTTGCCTCTCTTCTCTAGAATTACTCAGATTAATCTTTTTAAGTGCTTTTCATTAATTCTAAAACCTTCAATGCTAAATGCTGAAATAAAATCTGGGAGCTGGGCCAGATAACCTATTAATGTGTTAGTCATAACCTATAATTAAAGATCCATTTTATGTTTTGACGTTTTCTTGTTGTTTTGTTTGTTATTATGTTCTTTACTTATTGAGTGTTCTGTACCTAATCCGGAAACAATAAACCAGAAATTCTGTTCCAAAAGCATTAAAGCCATCTGTTTTCTTTTTAATACGTGTCCATGTATTTGCCAAACGTTAAATATCAGGAGACATTGCCACCTTTTTGATTGTGTTGTTAGAAATTACCTGGTATAATATTCCCTTTTATTTAGAAGTCTTTCATAATAACAGGGCTGTGGGAGATTTCAGGTTTCCTGGGGATGTTCTGTAGTGTTGTCAGCAAATAATAGGTATTTCATGACCACCTGTATTTGCAGCACTGTGAAAATGTTTAGGATGCTCTGAGCTGGAGACTGCATTCTGCAAAGCTACCCCTTGAGTTTGTTGTTCTCATCATTGCAGTTCAGGAGCACACAGCTCCCCTGTCTTCCAGCTTTTTGCTTGTTGAGGGGTGGTGCGCTCCTAACGATTGACATTCTGGACCAGTGGCATGGCTGCCCCCAAGTTGTACTCTCTATCATGTTGTAAGCAGATGCTGCTTTGCTTCTGCAGCATTAGAGGAACATAGGGAGACTGATGTTGGCTGGATCTTCCTTTCCGGCCAAATTAGAGCTGTTATTATTGCATTTTCTATAGCAAAGAGATTGCAAGTTCGTGCTCCTTGCCCAGGAAACGGGCCACCTCAGATAAACTGTAGAGGTGGTTAGTAACCTAGGCAATGAGCAGTAACAATATAATTGACATCACCCTTTCCCCTGTACCAGAAGTCCGCTGCTTCGAAGTAACCCTCAACTCTGCCCTGTCCTTCAAACCGCACATCCAAGTTCTTAACATCTCCTGCCGCCTCCAACTCAAAAATATTTGCAAAATCTTTCCTTTTCTTTAATTCTGAATCTAAAAAATGTTAGTGCATGCGCTCATCATCTCTCACCTCGACAACTGCAATATCCTCCTCTGGGGCCTCCCTGCTACACTACTCTCCATTCTGTGCTTAACTGTGCTGCCCAACTAATACACCTCTTCTTCTCACCTCTGAAAATCCCTACATTAGTTCCCATTTCCCCAACGTATCTGATTCAAACATATTAACATTGACTTACACGGCTGTCCATAATCTGTCCCCTCCATATATTCCCGAACTAATCTCCCAATATCTTCCAATGCATAATCTCCGGTCCACCCAAGACCTCCTTCTCTCATCCACACTTATACATTCCTCACCCTTCAAAACGTCTTCCGAGTTCCCCCATCCTCTGAAATTCTGTGCCCCAACACGTCCGATTATCCTCTGCATTCGGAACTTTCAGATGGAAGTCGAAAACTCATCTCTTCAAGAAAGCTTTTAGCCTGCAAGACACCGCTGTCACCTCACCTCCACCTGAGCTGATTCAACCCCCAACCTACTGTCTCCTTCCACATTACCCTGCAAGCCCGCAACGGCAGGTCCCTCTCCCGCTCTGCACCTGATTTTCATGGTTAGTTTGCTCACTGTAATTTATATTTGTATTTTGTATGTAACCCCTTCTTATGTACATCACTATGGAATTAATGGTGCTCTAAAAATAAATAGTGAGTAATCCCACTGTTTTTTGAGAACAGAGAGGATTTTTCATAGAGGTAAATTGAAATATTGTTTTTAAAACCACGCAATTTTACCAATTTACCAATTTATGTGAAGAGAAAAGCTTTTTAAACACTGCTGAATGCCAGTACTTATCAGGTTGTTCTTCACCCCCTTGGCTTTTTGCCATTACTTTACAACCTGTGCTTAAATATATTTGTAATCCGATTTGAATGTGATGCATCTGCACTAATAGTTGGTGAAGTGAGAAAAATATAGGCATAAATTAAATTTATGGGATAAAATAACTAAAAATTGGCATGTGCATATGTATTCACACCTTTTGCTATGAAGCCCCTAAAAATTTCTGGTGCAAGTAAATATCTTCATGACTCACATGCTTAATGAAAGAAAGTCCACCTCTGTGTAATCAAAGTGTCCCAGCGTCTCAGTATATACACACTTTTTCTGAAAGGCCACAGAGGCTGCAACTGTCATGAATCCCCAATGGCTAGGGATAGCACAGGACAAGCAAAGTACAAAAAAATAACGGACGAGCTCTAGGGTGATGGAACCTGGGCTGACCGCTGCCCTACGCCTGACAAACGCAACTAGAGATAGCCAGGGAGCGTGCCTACGTTGGTTCTAGACGCCACGCACCAGCCTAAGAGCTAACTAGTACTGCAGAGAAAATAAAGACCTCACTTGCCTCCAGAGGAATGAACCCCAAAAGATATAGTTGCCCCCTCACATGTATTGACGGTGAAATGAGAGGAAGGCACACACATAGAGATGATATATATAGATTTAGCAAATTGAGGCCCGCTGAAAACTAGAAAGCAGAACGATACAAAAGGGGACTGAGCGGTCAGCAAAAAAACCCTAATCAAAAAAACCATCCTGAGATTACAAGAACCCATGTGCCAACTCATGGCACATGGGGAGAACCTCAGTCCACTAGAGCTACCAGCTAGCATAGAGACATAATAAGCAAGCTGGACAAAAAACCAAACAACTGAAAAATCAGCACTTAGCTTATCCTGAAAGATCTGGGAGCAGGTAGGCAGGAACCAAACAGAGCACATCTGAATACATTGATAGCCAGCAAGGGAATGACAGAAAGGCCAGGTAAAATAGGAAACACCCAGCCTCTGATGGACAGGTGGAAACCAAAGGCCGCAACCCACCAAAGTCACCCAGTACCAGCAGTAACCACCAGAGGGAGCCCACAAACAGAATCCACAACAGTACCCCCCCCTTGAGGAGGGGTCACCGAACCCTCACGAGAACCCCCAGGGCGATCAGGGTGAGCTCTATGGAAGGCGCGGACCAAATCAGTCGCATGAACATCGGAGGCGACCACCCAGGAATTATCCTCCTGACCATAACCCTTCCACTTAACCAAATACTGGAGTTTGCGTCTGGAAACACGAGAATCCAAGATCTTCTCAACAACATACTCCAATTCTCCCTCCACCAGCACCGGAGCAGGAGGCTCAACCGAAGGAACAACGGGCACCTCATACCTCCGCAACAACGACCGATGGAACACATTATGAATAGCAAACGATGCTGGGAGATCCAAACGAAAAGATACAGGGTTAAGAATCTCCGAGATCCTATAAGGACCGATGAACCGAGGCTTGAACTTAGGAGAAGAGACCTTCATAGGGACAAAACGAGAAGACAACCACACCAAATCCCCAACAAGAAGTCGGGGACCCACGCGGCGACGGCGATTAGCAAACTGCTGAGTCTTCTCCTGAGATAACTTCAAATTGTCCACCACCTGATTCCAAATCTGATGTAGCCTGTCCACCACCATGTCCACTCCAGGACAATCCGAAGACTCCACCTGACCAGAGGAAAAACGAGGATGAAACCCCGAATTACAAAAAAAAGGAGAGACCAACGTGGCAGAACTAGCCCGATTATTAAGAGCAAATTCGGCCAGTGGCAAAAAAGCAACCCAGTCATCTTGGTCAGCAGAAACAAAACACCTCAAATAAGTTTCCAAGGTCTGATTAGTTCGCTCCGTCTGGCCATTCGTCTGAGGATGGAATGCAGACGAGAAAGACAAATCAATGCCCATCTTGGCACAAAACGTCCGCCAAAATCTAGACACAAACTGGGATCCCCTGTCAGAAACGATATTCTCCGGAATCCCATGCAAACGAACCACGTTCTGAAAAAATAAAGGGACCAACTCAGAGGAGGAAGGCAACTTAGGCAAGGGCACCAAATGAACCATCTTAGAAAAGCGGTCACACACAACCCAGATAACGGACATTTTCTGTGAAACCGGGAGATCAGAAATAAAATCCATGGAAATGTGCGTCCAAGGCCTCTTCGGGATGGGCAAGGATAACAACAACCCACTGGCCCGAGAACAGCAAGGCTTAGCTCGAGCACACACTTCACAAGACTGCACAAAGGTACGCACATCCCTAGACAAGGAAGGCCACCAAAAAGACCTGGCCACCAAGTCTCTAGTACCAAATATTCCAGGATGACCAGCCAACACAGAAGAATGGACCTCGGAGATGACTCTACTGGTCCAATCATCCGGAACAAACAGTCTTTCTGGTGGACAACGATCCGGTTTATCCACCTGAAACTCCTGCAATGCACGTCGCAAGTCTGGGGATACGGCGGACAATATTACCCCATCCCTAAGGATACCAGTAGGCCCAGAGTCTCCAGGAGAGTCAGGCACAAAACTCCTGGAAAGAGCATCTGCCTTCACATTCTTTGAACCTGGCAGGTATGAAACCACGAAATTGAAACGAGAAAAAAACAATGACCAACGAGCCTGTCTAGGATTCAAACGCCTGGCAGACTCAAGGTAAATGAGATTCTTGTGATCAGTCAAGACCACCACACGATGTTTAGCACCCTCAAGCCAATGACGCCACTCCTCAAATGCCCACTTCATGGCCAAAAGCTCTCGATTACCCACATCATAATTGCGCTCGGCGGGCGAGAATTTTCTAGAGAAGAATGCACATGGCTTCATCACCGAGCCATCAGAACTTCTCTGTGACAAAACCGCCCCCGCTCCAATCTCGGAAGCATCAACCTCAACCTGAAAAGGAAGTGAAACATCTGGTTGACACAACACAGGAGCAGAAGAAAACCGGCGCTTAAGTTCCTGAAAGGCCCCCACAGCCGCAGGAGACCAATTAGCAACATCAGCACCCTTTTTAGTTAAATCAGTCAAAGGTTTAACAATACTGGAAAAATTTGCAATGAACCGACGATAAAAATTAGCAAACCCCAAGAACTTCTGTAGGCTCTTAACAGATGTAGGTTGTGTCCAGTCACAAATTGCCTGAACCTTAACGGGATCCATCTCAATAGTAGAAGGAGAAAAAATGTACCCCAAAAAAGAAATCTTCTGGACTCCGAAGAGACACTTTGAGCCCT
This sequence comes from Ranitomeya variabilis, assembly GCF_051348905.1. NCBI lineage: Eukaryota > Metazoa > Chordata > Amphibia > Anura > Dendrobatidae > Ranitomeya > Ranitomeya variabilis. Next base: position 659,768,019 of record NC_135234.1, read on the forward strand.
TCACAAACAGAGAATTGGCCCGCAGAACCTGAAACACCTTCCTGACCTGTAGAACATGAGACTCCCAGTCATCAGAAAACACCAAAATATCATCCAAATACACAATCATAAACTTATCCAGATATTCACGGAAAATATTGTGCATAAAGGACTGAAAGACTGACGGAGCATTGGAGAGTCCAAAAGGCATTACCAAATACTCAAAATGGCCCTCAGGCGTATTAAATGCGGTTTTCCACTCATCACCTTGTTTTATCCGCACCAGATTATACGCACCGCGAAGATCTATCTTAGTGAACCACCTAGCCCCCTTAATGCGAGCAAACAAGTCAGTCAATAATGGCAATGGATACTGATATTTGACTGTAATCTTATTCAGAAGGCGATAATCTATACAAGGCCTCAGGGAACCATCTTTTTTTGCCACAAAAAAAAAACCTGCTCCCAGAGGGGACGAAGATGGACGAATATGTCCCTTTTCCAAGGACTCCTTAATATAATTCCGCATAGCAGTATGCTCTGGCAGTGACAGATTAAATAAACGACCCTTAGGGAACTTACTGCCAGGAATCAATTCTATAGCACAGTCACAATCTCTATGAGGAGGGAGCGAATTGAGCTTAGGCTCCTCAAAAACATCCCTATAGTCAGACAAAAACTCAGGGATCTCAGAAGGAGTAGATGAAGCGATAGAAATCGGAGGTGCATCATCATGAACCCCCTGACATCCCCAGCTTAACACAGACATTGTTTTCCAGTCCAGGACAGGATTATGAGTTTGTAACCATGGCAGACCCAGCACTAGTACATCATGTAAATTATACAGTACAAGGAAGCGAATCACCTCCTGATGAACGGGAGTCATGCGCATGGTCACTTGTGTCCAATACTGCGGTTTATTCATAGCCAATGGTGTAGAGTCAATTCCCTTCAGAGGAATAGGAACTTCCAGAGGCTCCAGACTAAAACCGCAGCGTTTAGCAAATGACCAATCCATAAGACTCCGAGCAGCGCCCGAATCCACATAGGCATCAACGGAAATGGAAGACAGTGAAAAAATCAGAGTCACAGACAAAATGAACTTAGGCTGCAGAGTACCAATGGCAAAAGATTTATCAAGCTTTTTTGTGCGTTTAGAGCATGCTGACACAATCCATTTTTCCGCCTATAATTTTGCCGTTCACTTCTGGACTGAATTCTATCACATTGCATAGTCTCAGGTGCCTGTTCAGAAGACACCGCCAACTGGTGCACGGGTTTGCGCTCCCGCAAACGCCGATCAATCTGAATGGCCATAGCCATAGACTCATTCAGACCTGTAGGCGTAGGGAACCCCACCATAATATCCTTAATGGCCTCAGAAAGACCATTTCTGAAGTTTGCAGCCAGGGCGCACTCATTAAGCACCGACCATTTCCGAAATTTTTGACACTATATTTCCGCTTCATCATGCCCCTGAGAGAGGGCTAATAAAGCCTTTTCAGCCTGAATCTCCAGGTTGGGTTCCTCATAGAGCAATCCCAATGCCAGAAAAAACGCATCCACACTGAGCAATGCAGGATCCCCTGGTGCCAATGCAAATGCCCAATTCTGAGGGTCGCCCCGCAGGAAAGATATTACAATCCTGACCTGTTGAGCAGGGTCTCCAGAGGAGCGAGATTTTAAAGAAAGAAACAATTTACAATTGTTCCTGAAATTCAGGAAGGTAGATCTATCTCCAGAGAAGAACTCTGGAATAGGAATTCTAGGTTCAGACATGGGAGTGTGAACAACAAAATCCTGTATGTTTTGAACTTTTGCCGCGAGATTACTCAGGCTGGAAGCCAAACTCTGGACATCCATGTTAAACAGCTAAGATCAGAGCCATTCAAGGGTTAAGAGGAGGTAAGAAGCAGCTAGACAGCAATTAAGGGCTAGGCAGCAAAACTCTGAAGGGAAAAAAAAAAAAAAAAATTTCCCTTAAACACTTCTTTTTCTCCTGCTTCAGCCCAAACAATTAACACTTTGTGGGCCGGCTATACTGTCATGAATCCCCAATGGCTAGAGATAGCACAGGACAAGCAAAGTACAGAAAAATAACGGACGAGCTCTAGGGTGATGGAACCTGGGCTGACCGCTGCCCTACGCCTGACAAACGCAACTAGAGATAGCCAGGGAGCGTGCCTACGTTGGTTCTAGACGCCACACACCAGCCTAAGAGCTAACTAGTACTGCAGAGAAAATAAAGACCTCACTTGCCTCCAGAGGAATGAACCCCAAAAGATATAGTTGCCCCCTCACATGTATTGACGGTGAAATGAGAGGAAGGCACACACATAGAGATGATATATATAGATTTAGCAAATTGAGGCCCGCTGAAAACTAGAAAGCAGAACGATACAAAAGGGGACTGAGCGGTCAGCAAAAAAACCCTAATCAAAAAAACCATCCTGAGATTACAAGAACCCATGTGCCAACTCATGGCACATGGGGAGAACCTCAGTCCACTAGAGCTACCAGCTAGCATAGAGACATAATAAGCAAGCTGGACAAAAAACCAAACAACTGAAAAATCAGCACTTAGCTTATCCTGAAAGATCTGGGAGCAGGTAGGCAGGAACCAAACAGAGCACATCTGAATACATTGATAGCCGGCAAGGGAATGACAGAAAGGCCAGGTAAAATAGGAAACACCCAGCCTCTGATGGACAGGTGGAAACCAAAGGCCGCAACCCACCAAAGTCACCCAGTACCAGCAGTAACCACCAGAGGGAGCCCACAAACAGAATCCACAACATGCAACACCATTAACAAGAGGCACCACTAACCAAACAACACCATGAAGACCAAGGAGATCTCCAAACAAGTCCGGGACAATGTTGTTGAGAAGTACAAGTCAGGATTGAGTTATTTAAAAAAAAAATATATATCCAAATCGCTCATGATTCCTCAGAGCACCATCATATCCACTATCATAAAATGGAAAGAACATGGTACCACAACAAGCCTGCCAAGAGAGGGCCATCCACCAAAACTCTCAGCCCTGGAAAGGAGGACATTATTCAGAGAGTTGTTGTATAAATCTGATTTCACAGAAAAAGAAGGTAGCGGAGTATCCACATAATCTAGAAAAGTCACCGTAACAAAAATACTCCAATGTACTATATAAAATATAAGTTTTAATCCTGTCTGTTTTTGGTTATTTACTGTTATTATGGTTCTACTAGATGGTGGCCCGATTTTAATGCATCAGGTATTCTAGAATATGTATGTACAGTACAGACCAAAAGTTTAGACACACCTTCTCATTTTAAGATTTTTCTGTCTTTTCATGACTATGAAAGTTGTACATTCACACTGAAGGCATCGTAACTATGAATTTGCACATGTGGAATTATATACTTAACAAAAATGTGTGAAACAACTGAAATTATGTCTTATATTCTAGGTTCTTCAAAGTAGCCACCTTTTGCTTTGATGACTGTTTTGCACACTCTTGGCATTCTCTTGATGAGCTTCAAGAGGTAGTCACCGGGAATGGTCTTCCAACAATCTTGAAGGAGTTCCCAGAGATGCTTAGCACTTGTTGGCCCTTTTGCCTTCACTCTGTGGTCCAGCTCACCCCAAACCATCTCAATTGGGTTCAGGTCTGGTGACTGTGGAGGTGTGGAGGCCATGTCCACTGGCGTAGCACCCCATCACTCTCCTTCTTGGTCAAATAGCCCTTACACAGCCTGGAGGTGTGTTTGGGGTCATTGTCCTGTTGAAAAATAAATGATGGTCCAACTAAACGCAAACCAGATGGAATAGCATGCCGCTGCAAGATGCTGTGGTAGCGATGCTGGTTCAGTATGCCTTCAATTTTGAATAAATCCCCAACAGTGTCACCAGCAAAGCACCCCCACACCATCACACCTCCTCCTCCATGCTTCACGGTGGGAATCAGGCATGTAGAGTCCAATCTTTCACCTTTTCTGCGTCGCACAAAGACACGGTGGTTGGAACCAAAGATCTCAAATTTGGACTCATCAGACCAAAGCACAGATTTTCACTGGTCTAATGTCCATTCCTTGTGTTCTTTAGCCCAAACAAGTCTCTTCTGCTTGTTGCCTGTCCTTAGCAGTAGTTTCCTAGCAGCTATTTTACCATGAAGTCCTGCTGCACAAAGTCTCCTCTTAACAGTTGTTGTAGAGATGTGTCTGCTGCTAGAACTCTGTTTGGCATTGATCTGTTGTCTAATCTGAGCTGCTGTTAACCTGGATTTCTGAGGCTGGTGATTCAGATAAACTTATCCTCAGAAGCAGAGGTGACTCTTGGTCTTCCTTTCCTGGGGCAGTCCTCATGTGAGCCAGTTTCTTTGTAGCGCTTGATGGTTTTTGCCACTGTGCTTGGGGACACTTTCAAAGTTTTCCCAATTTTTCGGACTGACTGACCTTCATTTCTTAGTAATGATGGCCACTCATTTTTCTTTCCTTAGCTGCTTTTTTCTTGCCATAATACAAATTTTAACAGTCTATTCAGTAGGACTATCAGCTGTGTATCCACCAGACTTCTGCACAACACAACTGATGGTCCCAACCCCATTTATAAGGCAAGAAATCCCACTTATTTACCTGACAGGGCACACCTGTGAAGTGAAAACCATTCCCGGTGACTTCCTCTTGAAGCTCATTAATGAGAATGCCAAGAGTGTGCAAAGCAGTCATCAAAGCAAAAGGTGGCTACATTGAAGAACCTAGAATATAAGACATAATTTCAGTTGTTTCACACTTTTTTTTAAGTATATAAGTCCACATGTGTTAATTCATAGTTTTGATGCCTTCAGTGTGAATGTACAATTACAATTTTTAGTCATGAAAATATAGAAAAATCTTTAAATGAGAAGGTGTGTCCAAATTTTTGGTCTGTACTGTATGTAGGTCGCGCTTAGCACAGCCACGTAGTATATAGCACAGACAGCCACATAGTATATAGCAGCCACATAGTATATAGCAAAGCCCACGTAACACAGACAGCCACGTAGTATATAGCAGCCACGTAGTATATAACACAGCCCACATAATATATAGCACAGCCCACGTAGTATATAACACAGGCCACGTAGTATATAGCACAGCCCACGCAGTATATAGCACAGCCCACGCAGTATATAGCACAGCCCACGTTGTATATAACACAGCCCACATAGTATATAGCAGCCACGTAGTATATAACACAGCCCATGTAATATATAGCACAGCCAACGTAGTATATAGCAGCCACGTAGTATATAACACAGCCCACATAGTATATAGCAGCCACATAGTATATAACACAGCCCACGTAATATATAGCACAGCCCACGCAGTATTTAACACAGGCCACGTAGTATATAACACAGCCCACGCAGTATATAACACTGCCCATGTAGTATATAGCAGCCAGGCAGTATTTAAAACAGACCATGTCATATATAGCACAGCCCACATAGTATATAGCAGTGTGGGCACCATATCCCTGTTTAAAAAAAAAATGTAAATAAAAAATAGTTATACAACCACAAAAAAACCAAACTATGAGCGGCACAATCCCTTGTCCAACAGTGTGAACGAGACTTTATTCAGGGTATGCTACCAGATGTAACTCATCCATATACCGCTGACTTATGACTTCGGGTGCTCCTTCAGGAAAAAAGACTTCTATGTACACAATCCTTGTAAGAGCAGCAATGAGGGCACTCACCAGTCTTCAAAAAGTCACTTCTTTATTAACAACAACTCCAGCTAAAATTCATGGCCGGTGGAGAGGGAGCCGAAGCTCGTGTGAGCAGGGGAGGACGAAGGCCGTTTCGCGCTGTGCCTGTGCTTCTACGGGACCCGTAGACTGGTGAGTGCCCTCATTGCTGCTCTTACAAGGATTATAAAAAATAGTTATATAGTCACCCTCCGGCGTCCACCGAAGCTATCCCGATGCGCACGATGCTGCCGCCTGCTTCCGTTCCCAGTGATGCATTGCGAAATTACCCAGATGACTTCAGTGGATCAGTGGATGGCGGAAGGTGAGAATAGCACAATTTTTTTTTCTATTATTTTTATTATTTTTAACATTATATCTTTTTACTATTGATGCTGCATAGGCATTGGTCGCGTCCAGCCGGCCGCTACCAATCAGCGACGCGAGATTTCCGCGACAGACAGACAGAAGGACAGATGGAAGTACCCTTTAGACATTTATATAGATTGATGTTTTCCCTATTTCAGCCCTGACTACCAAAGTGGCCATTTTCTGCTACCGATAGTTTATTCATCAAACCTATAAGGTATTACATAGCACCATATTTATGTGAAAATCTGATACCTTGACTAATGCATTGGATCTGATACAATATCATCTTAGACCACTTACTTGTTATCCACCTAAATCTATGGCATGATTTGGAAACTATTTGTGGTAATCTCTTATCTCATCCACCTCTAGCTTGAAATACGCTAACATATTTTCTGTATTGTCAAGCCAATTCACTGTACCATTAAGCTAATTCCCGTTCATCGAGGGATAGATAATCTACGAACGAGCAGGCGATCCATTCCTTCCTCAGATAAAGCAATAATTTCCTCAACAGGAAGCTTAAGAATAGGGATAAGCCGGTTACAACATATGTCTACATAAGCAATCTGTCCATGATAGCCAAATGATTGAACCCTGATATTTAGATATATTACAAACCAAATATCTTATCTTTTTTCATTTCTTTTACCATCTTTTTCTTTCCCCTGCATCACAAACGGCCAGCAGGGTGAAACATCGACGAGCGGGCGCGCCATTGGGCAGGATCTAGAGTGCCAACCTCCGCAGTCAGGTGGGGTAACTATAGGATAGTGTAGGATAGTCAGGCACCTCCTAAGTTGTTCTTATAGTGTCCTCTGACACTTTGGTGGTGGTATGTTTATTGTTCATTTTGGATAATTTTATTGAAAATATTAAAAGTTATATTTTATATATTACATTGGAGTATTTTTGTTTTGATGAATTTTCATTATTCAGAGAGGCAGCACAGAGACCAAAAGGTAACCCTGAAGGAGTTGCAGAGTTCCCAAGCTTAGAATGGAGTATCTGTCCATACGACCACAATAAGCCGTACACTCCATAGAGATGGCCCTTTGTATAAGAGTGGGCACAAAAAAAACTTTAGTTACACCCAATTGTAAGGCTCATTTTGAGTTTGCCAAAAGACATGTGGGAGACTCCCAAAAGGTATGGAGGAAGGGGCTGTGGTCAGATGAGACCAAAATTGAACTTTTTGGCCACCAAGGGAAATGCTATGCCTGGCCCTAAACCAAAACAACTCATCACCTCAAGAACACAATCCCTACATTGAAACGTAGTGGTGGTAGCATTATTCGGTAGGGATGTTTTTTGGACACAGGAACAGAGGAAAATGGTCCCATTCAAGGGGAAAATGGATGGTGCAAAATACAGGGATTAAGCAATACCTTTTTCAGCCTGTCAGTGATTTGAGACTGTAACAGAGGTTCACTTTACAACAAGACAATGACCCAAAGCATACTGCTAAAGCAACACTCAAGTGGTTTAAGGGGAAACGTGTAAATGTTTTGGAGTGGCCTAGTCAAAGCCCAGACCGTAATCCAACTGAGAATCTGTGATCAGAATTGAAGTTTGCTATTCACCAGAGGAAACCATATAGCCAGCTAACTTGAAGGAGCTGGAGCAGTATTGACTTGAGGAATGGGCAACAATCCCAGTGGCAAGATGTTGAAAGCTCAAAGAGACTTATCCAAAGCGACTTGCAGCTGTAATTGATGCAAAAGGAGGCTCTACAAAGTACTGACTTTAGGGGGGTCAACAGTTATGCAAACTTAAGTTTTCAGTTATTTTGTCCTATTTGCTGTTTGCTTTACAATAAAAAGAAAACCAAATGTTCACAGTTGTAGGCATGTTCTTTACATGAACTGATGCAAACCCTCAAAAAAACCCAGTGAAATTTCATGTTGTGAGGTATCAAAACACACAAAAAAGCCAAGGATGGTGAATACTTTTGCAAACTACTGTAGTAGGCCTGAATCGCATTTTGTTATTTCACCGAAATGTTCCCACTCTGAGTGTTTGGTGAATTTTTGATGCTGTAGATTTTTTGCAGCATTGGTTACTTGCATTTTCATCACGTCTTTAATGCTGCGGTTTTTGCCTACTGTATATACTCGAGTATAAGCCGACCAGAGTATAAGCCGATCCCCCTAATTTTGCCACAAAAAACTGGGAAAACTTATTGACTCGAGTATAAGCCTAGGGTGGAAAATGCAGCAGCTACCGGTGAATTTCAAAAATAAAAATAGATGCTCCATACCGTTCATTATGGCCCCATAGCTGTGCCATATAGTGCTCTGCACCGTTCATTATTGCCCCATAGCTGTACCATAGAAAGCTGTGCCATATAGTGCTCTGCACCGTTCATTATTGCCCCAAGGCTGTGCCATATAGTGCTCTGCACCGTTCATTATTGCCCCATAGCTGTGCCATATAGTGCTCTGCACCGTTCATTATTGCCCCATAGCTGTGCCATATAGTGCTCTGCACCGTTCATAATTGCCCCATAGCTGTGCCATAGAAAGCTGTGCACCGTTCATAATTGCCCCATAGTGCTCTGCACCGTTCATAATTGCCCCATAGCTGTGCCATATAGTGCTCTGCACCGTTCATAATTGCCCCATAGCTGTGCCATATAGTGCTCTGCACCATTCATTATTGCCCCATAGCTGTGCCATATAGTGCTCTGCACCGTTCATTATTGCCCCATAGCTGTGCCATATAGTGCTCTGCACCGTTCATAATTGCCCCATAGCTGTGCCGTAGAAAGCTGTGCACCGTTCATAATTGCCCCATAGTGCTCTGCACCGTTCATAATTGCCCCATAGCTGTGCCATATAGTGCTCTGCACCGCTCCTTATTGCCCCATAGCTGTGCCATATAGTGCTCTGCACCGTTCATTATTGCCCCATAGATGTGCCATAGAAAGCTGTGCCATAGAAAGCTGTGCACCGTTCATAATTGCCCCATAGCGCTCTGCACCGTTCATAATTGCCCCATAGCTGTGCCATATAGTGCTCTGCACCGTTCATAATTGCCCCATAGCTGTGCCATATAGTGCTCTGCACCGTTCATAATTGCCCCATAGCTGAGCTATATAGTGCCCTGCACCGTTCATTATTGCCCCATAGCTGTGCCATATAGTGCTCTGCACCGTTCCTTATTGCCCGATAGCTGTGCCATATAGTGCTCTGCACCGTTCCTTATTGCCCCATAGCTGTGCCATATAGTGCTCTGCACCGTTCATTATTGCCCCATAGATGTGCCATAGAAAGCTGTGCTGCTGCTGCAATAAAAATAATAAAACACATACTCACCTCTCTTGCTTGCAGCTCCTCAACGTCCCGTCCCGGCGTCTCTCTGCACTGACTGATCAGGCAGAGGGCGGCACGCACACTATATGCGTCATCGCGCCCTCTGACCTGCACAGTCAGAGCAAGAGGACGCGAAGACAGAGCGGCGCCCGGCGTGTGGAACGCGGACAGGTGAATATGTAATACTTACCTGCTCCCGGCGTCCCGCTCCTTCCCCCGGACAGCTGGTCTTCGGTGCCGCAGACTCTTCCTCTGTCAGCGGTCACTGGCACCGCTGATTAGAGAAATGAATAGGCGGCTCCGCCCCTATGGGAGTGGAGTCCATATTCATTTCTCTAATGAGCGGTCCCACGTGACCGCTGTACAGGGGAAGAGCTGCGGCACCCGGAGACCGTGGGACGGGCAGGGGGAGCGCCAGGAGCCCCGGAAGCAGGTAAGTATGCCTCAGCGCCCTCTCCCCCTCACCCGCCGACCCTGCCGCCGACCGTGACTCGAGTATAAGCCGAGAGGGGCACTTTCAGCCCAAAAAATTGGGCTGAAAATCTCGGCTTATACTCGAGTATATACGGTATTTTTGGTATGTCATATGTTAAATAAAGCTGCTTTTTTTTGGCACTTTCTGGTATTTGACTTTGACAAGTGTATTGATACAGTCATGTGTAGTTTACATACAGTATGTGTTTTTTTTTGCTTTTGGCAGATCTTAAAGAATTGCTTTTTGGTAATGCAGAGTGCCGTCCACATATGTCATTGATAAGTGTGGGTTTGATGTGGCCCCTTCTCAATTTTTGTTGCAAGGTCCTATTCAATTGAATGGTGTGTTGCAAAGAAAAAAAATCTTTGTTGCCAACGAGCATTTCTAAAAATTGAGTCAAAATGTGAGGCCATGTGCACATGTTCAGTATTTTCCGCGTTTTTTTCACGTTTTTTCGCTATAAAAACGTGATAAAAACGTGAAAAAAACGCTAACATATGCCTCCTATTATTTACAGTGTATTCCGCATTTTTTGTGCAAATGTAGCCTTTTTTTCCGCGAAAAAATCGCATCGCGGAAAAAAAAGCAATATGTTCATTAAAATGCGGAATTGCGGGGATTCCGCACACCTAGGAGTGCATTGATCTGCTTACTTCCCGCACGGGGCTGTGCACACCATGCGGGAAGTAAGCAGATTATGTGCGGTTGGTACCCAGGGTGGAGGAGAGGAGACTCTCCTCCACGGACTGGGCACCATATAATTGGTAAAAAAAAAAGATTTAAAATAAAAAATAGTGATATACTCACCTTCAATGCCCCCCGCAGTCTTCCCGCCTCTCCGGTGCATGCTGCCGCTTCGGTTTCTATAGCTGGTGTGCGGTGAACAGGACCTGCGATGACGTCGTGGTCTTGTGATTGGTCGCGAGACCGGTCATGTGACCGCTCACGTGACCGCGACGTCATGGAAGGTCCTGAACCACACCGGCATCTATAGGAACGGACGCCGCTGAGGAGATCCGCTGTCTGCAGGTGAGTATAACCATTTTTTTTAATTTTTTTAAAATTATTTTTAAACATTCTATCTTTTACTATAGATGCTGCATAGGCAGCATCTATAGTAAAAAGTTGGTCACACTTGTCAAACGCTATGTCTGACAAGTGTGACCAACCTGTCAGTCAGTTTTCCAAGCGATGCTACAGATCGCTTGGAAAACTTTAGCATTCTGCAAGCTAATTACGCTTGCAGAATGCTAAAAAAAACGCGAAAAAAACGGAAAAAAACGCAAAAAAAAAAAATTCGGATTTCTTGCAGAAAATTTCCGGTTTTCTTCAGGAAATTTCTGCAAGAAATCCGGACGTGTGCACATATCCTGAAAGTTGGCTAGGTGATTATCTTTGTCTGACTTCTCTGACCTCCATGGATCAGCTGCCATGACCAAGGGCTACCCTCAGGCTATGTGCACACGCTGCGGACTGGTGTGCGGATTTTTCCACACTGATTTTGATAAATCCGCAGGGCAAAAACACTGCGTTTTTCCTGCGGATTTTCCGCGGTTTTTGTGCGGATTCTACTGTGGTTTTCTATTATGGAGCAGGTGTAAAACCGCTGCGGAATCCGCACAAAGAATTGACATGCTGCGGAATATAAACCGCTGCGTTTCTGTGTGTTTTTTTCCGCAGCATGTGCACAGCGGTTTTTATTTTCCATAGGTTTACATGGTACTGTACACCGCATGGAAAACTGCTGTGGATCCGCAGCGTCAAAAACGCTGCGGATCCGCAGTAAAAACCGCAACGTGTGCACATGGCCTTAGATTTCCCCAGCAGTCAGCCTTGTAGAATATTCTGATATTTCTTTAACATTTGTTGCCATCCAGTTAGTAGAAAAAATTATCAGATGCCGAAAATGTATTTCAGCATGCGGCTATCTATTTATGTCCAGGAGGACGGAGCCGGCTATCATTTGTGATTTGTGTCTGGCGACAGATGTATTAGCCATGTGCAGACCATCCTTACTGTACAGCTCAATTACCATGCTCCCATATTTGATGTTAAGCAGGTTTTGCTTTTTTTCTTGCTTTTCCATATTTTTTTCCAAGCTCTTTTACGTCATATGCAGTCATGCTGCTGAAAACAGAGACCACTTGGGACATGCCGTACCTTTTTATTATTAATGGTGTAATCCCAAGGAAGGTGACAGCTGTTCCCAAGGGAAGAGGAAAAGACAAAATAGCTGCATGATGTTGAGGGCAGCTGTGAGTGGTTTGTGTACGATTTTTATAGCTTTTTATATAGTTGCACGTATTTTTCTGAACTGAAATAATGCAATAAGTTGGTTCACTTGCAGCCACCTCTGTACCTATATGATGTTACTTGTGTCATTTTGTTGAAGAAATGCAGTGTTTTACAGTGGAGTGTTGCTGCAGGCCGCAGGCTGAGATGAGGGGGTGTTCCGATGTGCGCCGCTGCGGGTGTTCGGTGGTGTGGGGGCTCTGCCGACATTTTGTGAAAGCCCAGAGCCCCCGCCCTTACGGTACATGGTTTACTGCGCGGTGAACTCCAGGCAAATGGCTGCTGGAGGCGGCGCATTCGCAGATGGAGATCTCAGCACCACGATCTTAGGAGATGAGATCTCAGCACAGAGATCTCATCTCCTGAGATCTTGGTGCCGAGATCTCCATCTGCGAATGCGCCACCCCTGACAGCAACGCTCCACTTTTGCCTCCTCCAGCAGCGACCCTGGGACTCAGCTCCACCACGGCCGGTAATTTATGTCCGCATTATAAGGCACACCCCCATTTTCCCCCCAAATTTTGTAATCCGAAAAATACCGTAGCTGTCGGAATCACCTTTCTTCCACCTGTAATGAGTGTCCCCTGGTCTTTAGTATTATCTTTGGAAGGAATAAGTCATGTGCCAGTCCTTAGTACTGGCCACACATATAGTTATACATATAAATGATATCTCTCCTTTTATCTTAGCTAAACAAGCCTCACGTTTCCAACCTGTCGTATTAGAGGCCTTCCATCCCATGTAATAATCTTGTTGTCCCCCTTTGAACTGACTCTAACTTCTGAATATCCTTTTTAAAATTTGGAGCCCAAAACTGGATCCCATATTCTAGATGTGGTCTCACCAGTGATTTATAAAGGAGTAATAATACGTTGGGATCGCTGGATTTTCGTTCTTTTTTTATACATCTTAAAATCTTGTTTTTAGTGACAGATTACGAGGCGAATGTCTTAAAGAACACAGACCTCTTAACCAGTGATCTCCCATCCTCGTCTTGAGAAGAAAACCCAATATAATTGCTGTAATTATCAGAATGTTCCATTCCTTGCAAGCTATTAGAGCGTCTCTTTTTGGCAATCATTGTACTATATCTAAATTTACTTTCGGTGATAATTATGTAGTGCTCCCCAGGGCTATAGCAAATCCTACTTGCTGGAGTCCTGTGGAATTATCTGCTGCTCCTGATCACTGGGCAAACCTTATATTTACTCTTTGACAAACTATTTAGCATCTTGCTGTGCCTTTTAGTGCAGTTCCCAAATGTTCAGTAATCTAGCTTCTCCGCTCAGGCTGAAAGGAAAGAAAACCTGTGCTGCGGCGTGCTGTGCTTTGTTCAAGATGTACCGCTAAATCTGTCACCTTATATTGCTACTAATAGAAAACCGACTTTCTGCTCGAAAAATGTTCAGTAATCATACAATTATAGTGTAAAAAGAAACGAGGCTGACAGGAATGAGATACCCGACACAGGAACATAGTTTGTCACCCAAGTTTTCTATTTATTCAGCAATAAAGGAATGAGGGTGTATCAATCGCTTACGGTAATTCTTACATATTCACTAATGCAGTGGTCCCCAACCTTTCTGACCTTGAGAGCCACATTCAGCTTAGAGAGAGGGTCGCGAGCCACATTCAGCACTGAGAGAGGGTCGCGAGCCACATCCAGCTCCCACCCCTTCAAAGTAGTGTCAACCAAAGCCCCCATTACAGGTATAATGATAACCAAAGCTTTTCCACAGAAATCACTCCAGAGCAGTACACTGAGATCCAGGGGTTCCCACAATACCCCCATTCAGTATTCTCCCAACACACTGTCACATCCAGCTTTGAGCACCTCCTCTAACAGGTAGTACAAACCTCCAGTGTACCATACCTAAAACTTCTCTAAACCCCTAAGACCAGTAAATATGCATCCATATCTGCAATTCTGTGCGGGGCTACTCACAGAATTCACCATTTTGAGATGTGGTCTTCATACCTGTTTGCTAGACCTGGACCTAATGCATCAAGCTGGCAGACAGTCGCGAGCCACAATTCATGGGGCCGCGAGCCACATGTGGCTCCCGAGCTACAGATTTGGGAGCCCTGCACTAATGCATAGCCTGAAGGGGAGCAAAGAGGGCTTATGGACAGAGTCCACTTATTATTTCGGCATAGAGAGGTTTTTTGGGCTTAACTTTTGAAGTAATGCTTATTATTGTATATATGGCATCAATTACTATTTACTACTGTTTAATAGTGCATGAGTTCCTCTCTCCAGCAATAGGGTTATATTGCCAAAAAGTCAATGTAAAAAAAAAAAACTCAGGAAGTTCCTGTTCTTAGTGTGTGTGTGTGTGTGTGTGTAGCTGGAGCACACATTGAGATCTGACAGATACATTCTAAGATCCTAGGCTGTAAGAAATATCGGTTGTAAACTTTATCTTTGTTCCTGAATAAATATATATTCACTGTTGAACGGCTGGACAGTACAGAGATGAATCCGCTGCCAACAAGTTATGGGCCCAGAATCCCAAAGAACCAGAGAACGGAGAAAGAACAGGTGTGTGTACTAAGAAGAAGCAAAGATGGCTGCTAGCAGCAGCTGTATGAAGTTCACAGTGCCATATCCGACTAACCTGGAGCTACCAATCCTGAAAATTCAAGGTAAAGAGGCTGCTGATAAGAGAAGGAATGTGGAAATCCACGCAGACATTTAGACCTGACCCAATACCAGAAAACTGGATAGAGAAAGTTCAAAAAGCAATTCTCCCTTAGTATAGATGTTGATCAGTTTGAGCATGTATGTAAATGTGAAACTGCAAAAGAAATGTGAGAACAGCTGCAGAAAGTGCATGAAAAGATAAATCTCAGCAACAAGCTCTATTTAATGAGAAAGCTGAATCAGTCTAAGCTAAATAAGAGCCAACATATGCAGAATTATATAAGAAATGCTCTAAAAAATTGTGGAGCAATTGCGGTTCATTGGGGAAGATCTAAAGGATTTCCATGTTTCTGCAGTACTACTAAGCGGTCTATCAGAAAGCTATGACACACTTGTAACTGCACTAGATGCGTGTCCAAATTGTGAGCTTACAATGGAGTATGTCAGAGAAAAGCTTGTAGATGAGTAAAAGTGAAAGACATAAAGTGTTAAGCAGCAGTGGGGTATCCAAAGCAGAATACGCTTTAAAACCCAATATCTACCCAAAAATAAAAGTAATTTAAAGGAAACGTGATTGTTTTGTCTGCAAAAATTCTGGGCACCTAAAAGCTGACTACAGAGTCTGGAAAGCTAGAATGAATCAACTGAAAAAGCAAAATAATCATCAAAGGGTTAAAAGTGCCATTACTGAAGAATATGACACTTCAAGTACTGCAACTGCATTTACTGTTAATGCAAGTACATCAAAGCATGCATGATATATAGACTCTGGGAGATTCAGAGGGAATAGGAGATGAATACCCAACACAAAGCAGAAAGATCGCAGAAAAGGATGTGCTCTATGTCCCTAGTCTTGAAAGCATTCTCTTATCTGTGAAGAAACTCACAAGACAAGTAAATAAAGTTAAATGTAAAGATGACATCTTTATCATCTCAAAAGGTCACACAAGCAGAAGGTAAAGTCAAAGATGAGTTGTACCAGCTAACATGCAAGGAAAGTGTATGCACTACTAAACATGAACAGCACAAGAATTGTATCCATGCATGGCATAGGCACAAAGAGACCCAGAAGCTATAAGAAAGATAGTTCAAAAACAACTTCTGATGGTATTACAGTTGATCTATTTAGTCCGATAATGAAATGCACTAGCTGTCTTAAAGGGAAAATATAAAGAAAATCCTTTCCTAAGAATAGTACTACAAAATTATAACAGCTTCTGGACATAATACAATTAGTATTCAAACTCCTGGAAAGAAGAGATATTTTCTCACATTTATTGATGATTATTAAAGATATACAGTGGTCTATCTGCTCCATAGCAAAGATGAAGTTTCAGAGAAACTTGAAATATATCTCGCTGAAGTACACTACTCAAAAAAATAAAGAGAACACTAAAATCCCACATCCTAGATATCCCTGAATGAAATATTCCAGTTTTAAATCTTTATTCATTACATAGTGGAATGTGTTGAGAACAATAAAACTTAAAAATGATCAATGTAAATCACAACTAATATCCCACGGAGGTCTGGAGTTGGAATTAAGCTCAAAATCAAAGTGGATAATGAAGTTACAGGCTGATCAAACTTCAGTGGAAATGCCTCAAGACAAGGAAATGATGCTCAGTAGTGTGTGTGGCCTCCACGTACCCGTATGACCTCCCTACAACGCCTGGGCATGCTTCTGATGAGGCGACGGATGGTCTCCTGAGGGATCTCCTCCCAGACCTGGACTAAAGCATCCGCCAACTCCTGGACAGTCTGTGGTGCAACTTGACGTTGGTGAATGGTGCGAGACATGATGTCCCAGATGTATTCAATTGGATTCAGGTCTGGGGAACAGGCGGGCCAGTCCATAGCTTCAATGCCTTCATCCTCCAAGAACAGCTGAAACACTCCAGCCACATGAGGTCTGGCATTGTCCTGCTGTAGGAGGAACCCAGGGCCAACCACACCAGCATATGGTCTTACAAGGGGTCTGAGGATCTCATCTCAGTATCTAATGGTAGTCAGGCTACCTCTGGTGAGCACATGGAGGGCTCTGTGGCCCTCCAAAGAAATGCCACCCCACACCATTACTGACCCACTGCCAAACCGGTCATGCTGAAGGATGTTGCAGGCAGCAGATCGCTCTCCACGGCGTCTCCAGACTCTGTCACGTCTGTCACATGTGCTCAGTGTGAACCTTCTTTCATCTGTGAAGAGCACAGGGTGCCAGTGGCGAGTTTGCCAATCCGGGTGTTCTGTGGCAAATGCCAAGTGTCCTTCACTGTGTTGGGCTGTGAGCACAAGCCCCATCTGTGGATGTCAGGCACTCAGACCATCCTCATGGAGTCTGTTTCTAACCATTTGTAAGCAACAACAAGCACAACAGACATCAACATGGCTAGAATAGACCCTTATGGGACCATCATTAAGCAATTAAGTTATTTATATTGAAAAAAGGACCACAAATACATATCAGTACAAGTCGCTAAAGAATACACCAGAAAAATATGGGTCACAAGGGCCCTAAAAAACGACCAACACGTCTGATTTAGAACAATGTATAAAACTCTAATCTTTATTAATGAACAAACATTGTAGAAACTATACAAATATAAATAGCATTGTCAAAAACAGGTGAAGTGCAGTGCCACATGGTGTACATGGACACCGCATGAGCATAAAAACAGATTAAGGACGCCTGGAGCCAGGAACATACACACCCGCATTAGACATAACTAGCAAGGGTTTAGTAAACTCCAATTCCACAAGGGTATACATAAATCACAAGGAAAAATCCTCTGTCAAATCTAGTTAGATATGAGACAACCTTACTGGAACCATATTCCTTGCAAAACCAATATAATTGTCCATTACCTCTAAATGTAGAGACGGGTGAGATGAACCCAGGGTCCTTGCGTCCTCCCC
Organism: Ranitomeya variabilis; assembly: GCF_051348905.1. Taxonomy (NCBI): domain Eukaryota; kingdom Metazoa; phylum Chordata; class Amphibia; order Anura; family Dendrobatidae; genus Ranitomeya; species Ranitomeya variabilis. The sequence goes on from NC_135234.1 coordinate 659,785,720, forward strand.
GACGCACGTTTCGGTTGTCACACCTTCCTCAGGGGGTGGCTCCAGGCGTCCTTAATCTGTTTTTATGCTCATGCGGTGTCCATGTACACCATGTGGCACTGCACTTCTCCTGTTTTTGACAATGCTATGTATATTTGTATAGTTTCTACAATGTTAGTTCATTAATAAAGATTAGAGTTTTATACATTGTTCTAAATCGGACGTGTTGGTCGTTTTTTTGGGCCCTTGTGACCCATATTTTTCTGTTCTAACCATTTGTGCAGACACATGCACATTTGTGGCCAGCTGCAGGTTATTTTGCAGGGCTTTGGCAGTGCTCCTCATATTCCTCCTTGCACAAAGGCTGAGGTAGCGGTCCTGCTGCTGGGTTGTTGCCCTCCTACAGCCCCCTCCATGTCTACTAGTGTACTGGCCTGTCTCCTGGTAGCGCCTCCAGCCTTGGAACACTACGCTGACAAACATAGCAAACCTTTCCGCAGCTCGCATTGATGTGCCATCCTGGATGAGCTGCACTACCTGAGCCATTTATGTGGGTTGTAGAGTCCATCCCATGCTACCACGAGTGTGAAAGCACAACCAATATTCAAAAGTGACCAAAACATCAGCCAGAAAGCATTGGTACTGAGATGTGGTCTGTGGTCCCCACCTGCAGAACCACTCTTTTATTGAGTGTGTCTTGATAATTGCCAATAATTTCCATCTGTTGTCTATTCCATTTGCACAACAGCATGTGAAATTGATTGTCAAACAGTGTTGCTTCCTAAGTGGACAGTTTGATTTTACAGAAGTCTGATTTACTTGGAGTTATATTCTGTTGTTTAAGCGTTCCCTTTATTTTTTGAGCAGTGTATATAGCAAATTTATGAGAATGCCAAAAATTCTGTGTGAAATTGAATATACAAGTAATGAGACTCAGTGTTTTACGGAAAATGGAATCATGTTTCAGACCATAAAATCCTCAACAAAATAGTGTAGTGGAAAGAAGGAACCGGACACTTTGTGAAAGTGGAAGCAGTATGTTGTTTGACACAGATTTGCAAACAACATATTGGTGTGATACAATCATGACAACTTGCCATCTTCAAAGCAAACTATTAGGTAAAGCTACTGAGAAACTCCATTCGAGCAATGAAAGAGCAAATAGCCTGAACTAGAGCACACTAGAATATTCGGAAGTAAATTATTTGTAGGACTCTCAAGCTAAAGAGGGTATCCTGATGAGCTACAGTGATACCCAGAAAGAATATAAAATCCTGCACCCAGAAACTAACAAGGTCACAATAAGCAGAAATGTAATGATTGATGAGAACTGTGTTGCTCGAGTTTCATGACATCATACCAGTAGTCCAGCTAAAGTAACAACACCCTCAGTCACAATTTCAAATAACAAGAATGAGGATGTAGAAGTTTGGTTAGGTTTCTCAGCCACTGAAGAAGTAGATCAAACAAGGGTATAACTGCTAAGCGTCTATCCTACTTTGTCTAAACACTACCTGAGTCAGACGCAGTCATGGGATGAGGTGCAACAACTACCTGTCCATGGAAAACTGAAGTGGATTAATGCTGCTAATGAGGAAATGAAGTCCCTTTATCAACTTCAGACTTGGAAACTCACCAAACTACCACAAGCCAAGACAGCAGTCCAATGTAAATGGGTTTCTAAGACCCAAGTATGACTCTCAAGGCAAGGTTCATGGATTTAAAGCAAGATTAGTCGCAAAAAGATATTCTCAGAAATATGGTGAAGATCGATGCCACGTTTTCTCCAGTTGCTGAGCTGACCACATTCAGGACTCTAATGGCTATAGCTGCTAGCTGTAGAGAAGTTTGTCAGACATTTGGTCATCAATACTGCCTGTTTAAATGGTGACATTGAAGAAGACTTGTAAATGACTCAACCTGAGAGTTATATCAAAGATGTGAAGAGCATCTCGTTTGCAAACAACAAAAATCTATGCTATGGTCTTAAAGGGGTTGTCCACTACTTTCAATTATCCCCCCAATGTATCCCCCCGGGGCCCCTGATGAATTGTGTAAATACCTTGCGTTGCCTTTTTCCCCTGTGAGCGGCGCTATGCTGGTGGCTGAGTCCGGGTCACGTGACCCCCAGGCTGCAGCCACCGCTAATTTCCGCCGACGTCACGTCAATTTCCAGACTCTGGAAATTGACGTGACGTCAGTAACAGGCGTGTCCCAGCCGCACAGTCAGCAGTCACTCAAGAGTGACTGGGCTGTGGGCGGGACTGTGCTGTGCTGGGGGCGGGCGGGGCTTTGCTGGGGGCAGGCGGGGCTGTGCACTGCAGGTGTCTGGTGCTGGGATCTGCTTTCTGAGATGTGCTGCGGCGGCGTCCGGTCCCGCGGTGGCTGGTGCGTCGGCGGCCGGTGCCCTGGCCGCGGCCGCTGGTGCGTCGACGGCCGGCCCCGCCGCGGCGGCCGGTGCCGTGGCGGCGGCTGCGGCCGGTGCTGAAGGTGGCTGTGCGGTGGTGGTGGCGGCGGCGTTGTCTCTGTGTGCAGGCATGTCCGATGGGACTACAAGTCCCATCGGGCTCTGCCTGCTACAGTGACAGTGAGTGACACATTAGCCAATGATGGGACAGTAGTAGTCCCATCATCCGGCTAATGTGTTGAATGTAAAAAAAAAAGAAAAGAAAAAAAAACATATACAGTACATACATACATAGAACACATACAGGACATGCGCCATGCGACGACATGCGACGACATGCGCCATGCGACGACATGCGCCGTGCGACGACATGCGCATACAGTACATACATACAGACATACAGTACATACATACATACATTACATACAGTACATACATATAGACATACAGTACATAAAACATAGAGTACATACTCACCATCACTTGTCACTTTGATCCCCGAAGCCATTGTCATCTGTAAAAAATATTAAAATAATAAACAAACACTATACTCCCTGATCCGCAGAAATCCAATTAAAACGAGTGTCCCACGACGATCTCCCGTGGAGAGCAGGAGCATCAGCTGACGCAACCACTCACCAGGGGCACCAGGAACACAATGAGGGGAGGAAGGTATCCTTCCACAATCTATTCCCCACAATGTATTCCTACGCCCCTGTGAGAAAATAGTCCCTAGTCTCACTTTATGGCATGCTGTATGAAAAAGTACCCACGCAGCTTTTTGCCATAAAGGGAGACCAGTGAACTTTAGTAACCTCAGTGATACACTGCAGGAGCCATTGCCTCCTGTCAGTGTGTCACTGAGGGTCCTATAGAGCGGTGACATCAACCCTAACCCTAACCGTAAACGTGACAGAAATACGTGGCACTTTAATACGTGGCACTTTAATACGTGACACTGAAATACGTGGCACGTGGCACTTAAATCCGTGGCACTGAAATACGTGGCACTTAAATCCGTGGCACTGAAATGCGTGGCACTTACATAGGTGGCACTGAAATACGTGGCACGTGGCACTGAAATACGTGGCACTTGAATACGTGGCACTGAAATACGTGTCACGTGGTACTTAAATACGTGGCACTTACATACTGGCACTTACATACGTGGCACTTACATACGTGGCACTTATATACGTGGCACGTGGCACTTACATATGTGGCACTGAAATACGTGGCACTTACATAGGTGGCACTTAAATCCGTGGCACTGAAATACATGGCACGTGGCACTGAAATACGTGGCACTTAAATCCATGGCACTGAAATACGTGTCACGTGGTACTTAAATACGTGGCACTTACATACATGGCACTTACATACGTGGCACTTACATACGTGGCACTTACATACGTGGCACATGGCACTTACATACGTGGCACTGAAATACGTGGCACTGAAATATCGTGGCACTATGACTGTCAGAAAATGTTCATTAAACGGTTAGGGGTGAGGTTAGGGGTAGGGTTAGGGTTTGGATCCCTTTATCACCCTGATGGTGGTGGGTGGTGTTTCAGTGTTTTTTTCTGTTTTTTTCTATAAAAACGCATGCGTTTTTAACGCAAACAAACGCATGTGCTTAAAAACGCATGCGTTTACATAGACAGCAATGCATTTTTTGCCGCAAATAAACGCATGCGTTTTTTTGCGGCAAAAAAACGCTGCTAAAAATTACTACAGGTTGCATTTCTGCAAATGAACGCGCGCGTACAAAAACGCATGCGTTGCCGAAAACGCGTCAAAACGCATGCGAAAAAACGCATGCGTATTTAATGTTAAGTATAGGAAAAAAAACGCATGCGTTTTTAGCGCTAAAACGCAGTGTCCAAAAACGCAAGTGTGAAACCAGCCTCAGTGCCGGAATTGCGCCATTTCTGGGGTGGCTGCGGACTGGTATTTGTAGCAGGGGGGGACCAATATCCATGGCCCCTCTCTAGGCTATGAATATCAGCCGGCAGCTGTCTGCATAGCCTTTCTGGCTATAAAATATAGGGGGACCCCACGTCATTTTTTTGGGGGGGGTCCCCCTATTTTAATAGCCAGTAAAGGCTACGCAGACAGCTGCGGGCTGATATTCATAGCAGGCTACAAATATTGGCCCCCGGCCGTCGGCTTTCCCCCTCTTGCGCAGAAAATTGCGCGTGAGCCCACGCCGTTTTTTTCAGTTTTTTATTAAATTAAAAGCTCATTAAGGCCTGTTTCACACTTGTGTCGGCACGGGTCCATCGCTATGCGTTGGGCCGACGTACCGACGCACGTTGTGAAATTTGTGCACGTCGTGGGCAGCGGATGCAGTTTTTCAACGCATCCGCTGCCCATTCTGAAGTCCGGGGAGGAGGGGGCGGAGTTTTGGCGCGCATGCGCGGTAGAAAATGGCAGACGCGACGGACGTGCCAACGGTCCGCCAAAACACGACGCATCCGTTGCACGATGGACGCGACGTGTGGCCATCCGTCGCGATCCTTCACTAATACACGTCTATGGGTAAAAAACGCATCCTGCGAGCACATTTGCAGGATCCGTTTTTTTCCCAAAAAGACGGATTGCGGAAAACGCAAGTGTGAAAGTAGCCTTATAGAAACATCGGCCTTTCTATTATATATCTATGGATATATCTATATATAGATATATTTATCTATAGATATATCTATAGATACATAGATGTATCTATCCATATATTTGGGTGCTTTCACACATCAGGTTTTTGCCGTGAGGCACAATCTGGCGAGTTTTGAAAAAAACGGATCCATTTTTTTCCGTCGGATCCGTTTTTTTCTCATAGAGTTTCATCCGTTTTTTGCCGGATCCGTCAAAAAAGCTGTTTCCGCCGGATGGAAAACACATACAGAGAACGTTTTTTCTGTCCGGCGAAAAAACGCACAGCGACGGATCCGGCAAAAAAACGTATGAAACTGAGCTGTGAAATGATGAATCCGGCCTTGGAATCCATTTTTTCATGCATGTTACCATTTAAATCATGCACATTTTCCGTTTATTTACTTATTTCCAAAAACGGCATTAAAACCGCGCATAAACCGCACCAAGAAAAGCATCAAAACTGCACCAAAAACTGCATCAAAACTGCACCAAAAACTGCATCAAAACCTGGTGCAGTTTTGCAGTTTTGGTGCAGTTTTGATGCAGTTCTTGGTGTGGTTTTGGTGCGGCTTTTTCCGCAGCATGTGCACAACAAGTTTGCGGCTCCCATAGACTTACATTGGTTGTACACTACACTGCGGATTTGATGCAATTCAGTGCAGCAAAAAACGCTGCGGATCTGCAATCAGATCCGCAACGTGTGCACACAGCCTTAGCATTTAGTGAACCTAGCCAAAAAGCCAAGCAAAAAACAAGTGTGGGATTGCACTTTTTTGCCATTTCATTGCACTTTGAATTTTTTTCACATTTTCTGCTACACGACATGGTAAAACCAATGGTGTCGTGCAAAAGTAGAACTTGTCCCGCAAAAGATCACATGGCCGTATTGACGGAAAAATTATGGCTCTGGAAAGAAGGGGAGCGATAAACGAAAACAAAAAAGCTCCATTGTATTGTATTGTATTGTATCTATCTATCAATGTGTGTGTAATGGAGTGTGTGTTGGACAAATGTAAAAGAGGAGGTTGGACAGAAATGACATCACAAATCTTTCTAAAGCTAGAGGATGGAGAGGAGGGAGGGGTTGGGGTGTGTTTTGGAGTGGGTGTGGTAGGTTCGTGCTTAGTAGCAGTGCAATGCATCATGGAACATGTAGTATTAGAGCACAATAACTCAGGAGAAAGGAAGTTGTCGATTAACCCCATGAGAGCTGAATCCAGCACTAAAGATGTGCTGCTACAGCATGATAAAAGGTAATATTGCTAAAATAAACACAGTAGATGTTTTCAGTGGCCCATAATAGCAAGATTTATGAAAAAAAAAAAAAAGGTTATAGTAGTGGACAACTTCTTTAAGAAATCGGTAAGAGCATGGAGCACCAAAATAGACAGTGTTATTAGAAGAAAGATTTAAGAGGTCAAGCAGATCCATGTTTATACACACAATGTACAGATGGAAAGTGGATGTATATTCTCTTATATGTGAACTATGTGATCATGGTTTATCAAGAGAAAAAACGAAATTGCATATATGACTAATATTCTGAATCAGCATCTTGAAACTAAGACCTTGGAAATGTGATATATTATCTATGAATCTAGATCCAAAGAGAAATACAGAGAGGCAGTGGGGGCACTTCTATAGATGGAAACTATGACTCAACCGGATATTGCAGCAACAATTGGAATTCTCTGCAGATATGTGAAAAAAACGCTTCAAAAACACTGGAATGTCGTTAAGAGAGTTCTTCAATATTTGAAAGCGAGTCAAGAAATACATCTGCAACATGAGATCTAAAATTCACAAGCTATGTGGATGCAGACTGGGCTGGTGACTTAAGTGATTATAAATTGACAAGCGGCTACTTGTTTAAGCTTGGAGAAAGTTCAATTTCTTGGTTTAGCAGAAAACCGGTGTGTGTAGGTAGCCTTTTTAACCTACAGCAGCAGAGTATGTGTCTGCAGCCCACTCAAGTCAAGAGTGCAGATTTGTTAAACCAATTGTTAGGCAATCTTGCTAAGCCCTCAACTCGACCGACTATTATTTATGAAGAAAACCAAGGATGCATTAAATTGGGTGGGGTCTCTGTGGAGGCATCATACTTTGCTTGGGGTACTATAGGGTCATCATACTATGAGTTGAGGGTACCATGGGGGAATCTTACTGTATTGGGGGGGCACATTTGTTGGCGTAGTACTTTATGAACGCCATTAAAGGATTATTTTAGTGCATGGGGATACTAAGTTGCTCCAATAGAAGCAAAATGAGTTTGCACAGTTGTAAGATATGCTCTTCTCCCACCCCACAGAATATTATTTTTTTGTGTGTGCGGAGGCCAATTAGAACTTGTGCTATGTTGCCCCATGATTTCTATGTACGCCCCTGATGCCAGTAATTACATTCGTAAGAATGATAAACGTGATATCATTGATGTTGGACCATTTGAGATGGTATGATTCTAGAATGGCAGGGGTTCTTATAGATTGGTAATGTCTATTTTATTATTTTATATCATGTGTTGTAATTTTCTAATATTTGAAAAAAATCCTGTAAAACTTCTTTAAGAACTGTGCCTTTTGTATATTTTCTCCCATTCTAATGTCAATAATATCTGTGCTTAAAAATTGAGCATGTTGATTTGCTTGATTTCATGCATTTATATGAGGTATGTACAATGCCTGCTGTCAGGTTCCTTTTATAAGCCGGGTTACATTCAATGTCAATGTCAAGTGTTATATATCCAGATGTGAAGTAAAATCTATAAACTGCTGTACTGGAGATATATTTAACTGAAAATCAATTTATGTCTTTACATACAGCTGATGCACCGTAAGACGGAGCTAAAAATATAGCCATGTTATAGCACATGCCCTTGAGAAAACTTGAGTCTTTCGAGCACATAGAGAACTTAAAGTGTTTTTAATTACAAATTTAAACTTGAAGGGACTTCATCACTTTTCCATGTGTCTCATTGAAGTAAATGAATATCACATATGGGCCTGAGCCCCGAATCATGACCGGCTTCATCCAATGATTGAAACCTGAAGAAAATGTTCTAGGGTCCAGGAACTGAGGTTATAATTGGTCATCAGGTCAGTAGTAGTAGGTTGATTAATAGTGATGAGTGAACGTGCTCGGATAAAATGTTATCGGAGTATGAAGACAGAGTGTCTTCGGCGTGCTCAAAAAATATATTCGAGTTCCCGCTCCTGCATGTCTCGTGGCTATTAGACAGCCCCAACACATGCAGGGAATGTCTAATAAACAGGCAATCCATGCATGTGTTGCTTTTGTCGAACAGCCGCGAGACATGTAGCTGCGAGGACTCAAACGTATTTTTCGACCACCCCGAAGACATTCGGCACATGAGCATGTTCGTATAACACCTTATCCGAGCACGTTCGCTCTTCACTATTGCTTAACTACAGTAATTTGAACACATTTATCTCTATTTTTAGTAGAAAGGCCTTTATAAAAGATGCTTGGAAACCTTCCGACACTGAAGTCAGGCCTATGTAGGCCCTTTCCACAATGATGCTGCTTGGCCTTGATCTCGGCACGAGGAAGCTGTAATTGGAAATGATTTGCAGAAAAGGCGAACGCAATTGATTTCCTTTTTCTTTGTGTGGCAATGAGTTGAAGGTCGCGTTTGAAAGAAGGCAAAGAAATTTGTAAAGATATCCATGTTGGGTCTGCTTAAAGGACAAAGTTAAGCTTCTGCATTTTTTGCCTTGCCCGATTATGTAGTTATTTAGTTATAGCTACAATACAGGTTAGACGCACAGTATAATGGGTATTTCAATAAGGTAATCGAAATATGCCTTTGTACTGAAAAGAGCAAAACACCCTTTTAGGAAATGACAAAAATCCACCTTTACAAATCTACCTCCAAAAAGTCTGTCCCTAAGGCCGGGGTCACACTTGCGAGGGCAACGTGAGAAACTCGCACGAGTCTCTCGCCTCAATACCCGGCACTGCCGCCGGCACTCAGGACCGGAGTCTGCTGCTGCATGTATTTCTATGTAGCTGAACTCTCCGGTCCCGAGTGCCCGTGGCAGTGCCGGGTATTGAGGCGAGAGACTCATGCGAGTTTCTCGCATTGCACTCTCAAGTGTGACCCCGGCCTAACAATTCATCTCATATATTTACTTGTTTTACCATCATTATCATTGTATTTTAATGTAATGTATTTTCTTGGAGTACTACTATAATGTGTAGGCAATAGTGTGAATACCCAAGAGCATAAATTGAATTATCTCCTTGGACTTGCAGGAGATGGGAGCTGCGATGTCTTTATGCCAATTAGTTGACTCTTCCATATGTTTTCTGGCTCCAAAGCATCCAACATAAAAAGGATCAATCCTATATTTGTGTATTCAGCTCCTCTGCAGACCGACATGTCTGCGGTCTAAAAGTTCAAACAAATCCGTCAGGCCTGATCATCGAGACCAACGATATTCTCGTAGGCAGGCTGGAGCACGAAGCGCTTGACCATTTACGAGGCTCACGTCTCTAAATGAATCAGGCGAGCCATAAAGTGGTGTGAGCGCCTACCTTAGACCACAGTCTGAGCTCGAGTTAGATTTGTGGCCTAAGAACAGCACTGTTTTTTATGAATTTGATGACTGGGAGTCTCCAAGCCCTGTCACGCCTCCATACTCTGCCCAGCTCCACCCACTCTGTCGGTGCTGGGCAAAAATGGCGTGAAAATGCCAAAAGTCACCAATTTTTTTGTGCTGCCTCAGAATTTGTGCAAAAATGTTGTAAGTTTTCAAAGCTTTTTTCTCCATTCCCTCGGTCACGTTTCATTCTAACCTATAGACAGAGGTGATCGGCAAAAAAGAGCAGAAAGGATTAATTTTAAAGTATCTTAAATTCTTACTATTATTATGTGTTACTTATATAGACAGCGCCATCATATTCCGCAACACTTTACAGACATCATCATCACTGTCCCCATTGGAGCTCACAATCTAGATTCCCTATCAGTGTGTCTTTAGCGTGTTAGAGGAAACCGGAGAACCCGGAGGAAACCCACCCAAACACGGGGAGAAAAAAAAAATATTGGTGGGATTTGATCACGAACGTTATTAACAACTGAAACTTTCCTCTTTCATCATTCTCTCCATAATCCATGTTCCTCTATTGCAAATAAAAAAACTGAGTCCAACCCAGGTCCAACGGTGCATCTATGCCACTGTTCCTGTGCTATCAGAACATCGCCACAGCAAAACACCGTGCTCAGAAGCTCTGCTGATGGATACGGCACGGGCTGCTGAGACCAGTGATTTACTGCAGAGATGTTCACTGCGAATTGACACAACACCAGCGGAGATGCAGCGCTGGACCTGGGGAGGGGTGTAACAGGTTTATTTTTAAAGCGGTATAAGGATTTTGGATTGAAAAATTGAAGGGAAAAACCCTGTAAACACAGATTTATTTTTTTTTTATCAATACTATGTATAACATGATGTTTATGTATCATCGGTAAAGATGACTTCTCCCTTTGAACTTAAATAATAAGATGATCGTCTTCTTATTATTTGGACCTGCAGTGTTTTATCGGTAAGATCAATAGTTTTTTCTTATGTGTTGTGATTTCTTCTGTAACTGCTTGTTGCATCTATGGTCATTTTCTTGGGCAATCACACTTGTTCCAAGGCCTGATGGGGCCCAGTGCCACGTAATGACAGAATGTACTCCTTTTTACATTATGGAGGTATACTCCTATATATGATTATATACTGTACTAGGTGGTGGCCCGATTCTAACGTATCGGGTATTCTAGAATATGTAGGTAGTATATAGCACAGGCTACGTACTACATTGCACAGTGACGTAGTATATAACACAACCGACGTAGTATATAACAGAGCTACATAGTATGTAAACACAGCGTACATAGTATATAGCAGAGCTACGTAGTATATAACACAGCCACGTAGTATATAACATAGCCACGTAGTGTATTGCACAAGGTATGTGGTATATTGGTCAGCCACGTAGTATATAGCAGAGCCACGTAGTATATAACATAGCCACGTAGTATATTGCACAGGCACGTAGTATATTGCACAGCCACGTAGTAATTGCACAGACACGTAGTATATAACACAGTCACGTAGTGTATTGCACAGCTACGTAGTGTATTGCACAGCTATGTAGTATATTGGTCAGCGGCGTAGTATATAGCAGAGCCACGTAGTATATAACATAGCCACGTAGTATATTGCTCAGGCACGTAGTATATTGCACAGCCACGTAGTATATAACACAGGCACGTAGTATATTGCACAGACACGTAGTATATAACAGTCACGTAGTGTATTGCATAGCTACGTAGTACATTGCACAGCTATGTAGTAAATTGGTCAGCGGCTTAGTATATAGCAAAGCCACGTAGTATATAACATAGCCACGTAGTATATTGTAGAGGCACGTAGTATATTGCATAGCTACGTAGTATATTGCACAGTCGACGTAGTTAGACAATTATATAGTAGATGCTGTCCGGTTTGTTTTTCCTGAACATTATCAATATGTCATTATTACTAATTTGCCTTTTCTAGCCTCTTCAGGGAATAATAGAGGTTAGCCTACTTTGAGAGTGGGCGCCATTACGCAATTTTTGGGTGCCAACTTCCATGCCCCAGGCAACTAAGTATTAGGGTCTTACAGGGATACATAGCTGCCTTTTCCATGTCCTACCGTATTGATTTTTGAGGGGATCCTCTTGTCCCCCCTACTTATATGTATAATTTTGTGGTATTTGGGTATTTTTAATTAGCGATCTACTAAACATGTACTAATCATTGAACTGGTCATTTTTCTGTTACTACATATGTATATCTATTTGGATACCCTTATATCTTTTATCTTTCTCTGTGAATTTTTGCCTATATGGAAGAGCAGGCGTTCCCCTCTCTGTGCTGTCTATGATAGAAATCCCAGCAGCTCTTCTCCCCCGCTACCAATAGATTGTAAATTACCGATAAAGCATGGCGAGGGGAAAACTGGTGAGAATGCAGGATGTGCCCAAGTCATATATTGGTGACATTCCTCATATAGGTTTCCCTACTCTTAATAGTTACTTGAAAGCACGGTTACCCTTTCAGACAAATCCGTTACCACCACCTTGGATCTGACGATAATTGTAGTGGCAGAACAGTAAGTGAATACTGGGCTCTTTATCCTCCGGCCAATAGTGGCAAAATTTCTACTGACATTAATTATTATTTTGCTTTGAAAGCTTCAGTCTCATTAGTGTGGATTGTATCCTTGTCTAACTGCAGAATTTATGAGAAATGAGCAATTATTATCAAGATAATGAGACTTCATGCTCTACTAAACTAGGTTATTGTGTAACTGCACACATCTAAGAACCCCCAGAGTAGATTGAAAAATGTCATAGTAGTTAAAGAGGTATTCTCATCTCTAGATCCAATCTCAATATGTAGTTGGTGTAATAATAATAATAGCAAATGCCTCCAATTAGAATGTAGTATAGTTCTTCTGATAAGCTATGTCCCTAACCCCATGTGCAGGGCATTACAATAGATTAGGTATCCATGGTTACAACCACTAGAAGGTAACTGAGTCATCGTAACCATGGATACCCAAGTACTGTAACTGCAATGCCCTGCACATGGGGTAAGTGACATAGAGAATCAGAAGAACTATACAACATTTCTAATTGGAGGTATTTGATCATATTATTATTATTACACCTACTACATATTGGGATAGGATATGGGAATGCCTCTTTTTAAATCTCCGCTCACAATGAAAAACTTACAGGTGGGTGTGGAACCTGCAGAAGGGGAAACTGCTAAGTGGTGCAGGATGCAAGTCATACAATAATCAGATACACTGTTATCACACACATATGCCAGATTTTTCATCTAAAACAATTAAACTACATGAGTACAATACTATGATGGTGCAAAGTGTGTCGACAGGGCATCACTGCCGACATCATGTTGATCCAATGTAGTCTCCCCGCTGCCTGACTGCTCTGCCAGCTAGCAGCTACCTGCCAATAAGTGGAAAACAAGTTCCGGATAACCCCTTTACGTATTATGCTCTTTTCAACATAAATAACCAGACGTGTTCCAAACATGTTCCTCTCCTGATCCCGGGCGATCCTAGGCCCCAATTACTGTGCTTCTTGGTTTGAATAACCCCACTTACTATAGTCTGCACACTTGATTTGTACATAGATTTTATTTGACCATTTAGCTAATTACATTTAACTGATTTTTGATCAAAATGGAAAAACACTTGCTGTACTGTAGGAGAAACCGAATTGTGACACAAAGGCTAGTGGTCGCCCTATCCCTGTAGTCCGATAAAATCGATCCCATTATGTTAACCAGAGTTTGATCGCAGTTTGATCCGATTCTCTCAGATGAGGAGAAGATGGAAATCCGAGTGTGATCTGAATTTTTCCACAGACTTATTGACTTGCATGGCCGAGAGCGATTACATTTACAAATGCAAATCCCTCATACCAAGTTTTTTTTTCCCAGACATATTTGGTCCAAGGTAAAAATCAGACATGTGCATGGTCCAATAGAATAAGATTAGTCCGACTGCAATCTGATGTAGAATAACATTGGTCCGAGTGCGATCTGATGTAGAATAACATTGGTCTGACTGTGATCTGATGTAGAATAACATTGGTCTGACTGCGATCTGATGTAGAATAACATTGGTCCGAGTGCGATCTGATGTAGAATAACATTGGTCCGACTGCGATCTGATGTAGAATAACATTGGTCTGACTGTGATCTGATGTGGAATAACATTGGTCCGACTGTGATCTGATGTAGAATAACATTGGTCTGACTGCGATCTGATGTAGAATAACATTGGTCTGACTGCGATCTGATGTAGAATAACATTGGTCTGACTGTGATCTGATGTAGAATAACATTGGTCTGACTGCGATCTGATGTAGAATAACATTGGTCTGACTGCGATCTGATGTAGAATAACATTGGTCTGACTGTGATCTGATGTAGAATAACATTGGTCTGACTGTGATCTGATGTAGAATAACATTGGTCTGACTGCGATCTGATGTAGAATAACATTGGTCTGACTGCGATCTGATGTAGAATAACATTGGTCCGAGTGCGATCTGATGTAGAATAACATTGGTCTGACTGCGATCTGATGTAGAATAACATTGGTCCGAGTGCGATCTGATGTAGAATAACATTGGTCTGACTGTGATCTGATGTAGAATAACATTGGTCTGAGTGCGATCTGATGTGGAATAACATTGGTCTGACTGTGATCTGATGTAGAATAACATTGGTCCGTCTGCGATCTGATGTAGAATAACATTGGTCCGACTGCGATCTGATGTAGAATAACATTGGTCTGACTGTGATCTGATGTGGAATAACATTGGTCCGACTGCGATCTGATGTAGAATAACATTGGTCTGACTGTGATCTGATGTAGAATAACATTGGTCTGACTGCGATCTGATGTAGAATAACATTGGTCTGACTGCGATCTGATGTAGAATAACATTGGTCTGACTGTGATCTGATGTAGAATAACATTGGTCTGACTGTGATCTGATGTAGAATAACATTGGTCTGACTGCGATCTGATGTAGAATAACATTGGTCTGACTGCGATCTGATGTAGAATAACATTGGGCCGAGTGCGATCTGATGTAGAATAACATTGGTCTGACTGTGATCTGATGTAGAATAACATTGGTCTGACTGCGATCTGATGTAGAATAACATTGGTCCGAGTGCGATCTGATGTAGAATAACATTGGTCTGACTGTGATCTGATGTAGAATAACATTGGTCTGAGTGCGATCTGATGTGGAATAACATTGGTCTGACTGTGATCTGATGTAGAATAACATTGGTCCGTCTGCGATCTGATGTAGAATAACATTGGTCCGACTGCGATCTGATGTAGAATAACATTGGTCTGACTGTGATCTGATGTGGAATAACATTGGTCCGACTGCGATCTGATGTAGAATAACATTGGTCTGACTGTGATCTGATGTAGAATAACATTGGTCTGACTGCGATCTGATGTAGAATAACATTGGTCCGACTGCGATCTGATGTAGAATAACATTGGTCTGACTGTGATCTGATGTAGAATAACATTGGTCTGACTGCGATCTGATGTAGAATAACATTGGTCTGACTGTGATCTGATGTAGAATAACATTGGTCTGACTGTGATCTGATGTAGAATAACATTGGTCTGACTGCGATCTGATGTAGAATAACATTGGTCTGACTGCGATCTGATGTAGAATAACATTGGTCCGAGTGCGATCTGATGTAGAATAACATTGGTCTGACTGTGATCTGATGTAGAATAACATTGGTCTGACTGCGATCTGATGTAGAATAACATTGGTCCGAGTGCGATCTGATGTAGAATAACATTGGTCTGACTGTGATCTGATGTAGAATAACATTGGTCTGAGTGCGATCTGATGTGGAATAACATTGGTCTGACTGTGATCTGATGTAGAATAACATTGGTCCGTCTGCGATCTGATGTGGAATAACATTGGTCTGAGTGCGATCTGATGTAGAATAACATTGGTCTGACTGCGATCTGATGTAGAATAACATTGGTCTGAGTGCGATCTGATGTGGAATAACATTGGTCTGACTGCGATCTGATGTAGAATAACATTGGTCTGACTGTGATCTGATGTAGAATAACATTGGTCCGACTGCGATCTGATGTGGAATAACATTGGTCTGACTGCGATCTGATGTAGAATAACATTGGTCTGACTGTGATCTGATGTAGAATAACATTGGTCCGACTGCGATCTGATGTGGAATAACATTGGTCTGAGTGCGATCTGATGTAGAATAACATTGGTCTGACTGCGATCTGATGTAGAATAACATTGGTCTGAGTGCGATCTGATGTGGAATAACATTGGTCCGACTGTGATCTGATGTGGAATAACATTGGTCCGAGTGTGATCTGATATTTTATTGGATCTCACTCAGAACAAAAATATGGTCGTCTGCAAGAGCCCAAAAGGTGATAAATCGGCCTGATTGCCAAGTGCCAAGGTTTGGCTGGTAGTTAGTAGATCTGGGTCCCGATGTGAGGTTTTAACAATCCATTAAAAACATCAAAGAAAGTATAGTAGCATCTGTCAGGGAGAAATCTACTGTGTACCGTGCATTCATATCTGTTTGGTGTACTGCTTTTGTTTTAGTATAGCTTATTAATCTTCCAGATCCCAATTTCATATGTACTGCTTTATGCGACGTCTTGTTATCGCAGCACATTTTCCATTTTATTGAGATATAACCATGTCTAAATGCTTCTCAAATTTACCGTAAATACACTACACAGATGTTGGCTTTGCTAGGTTTGCTAAGGGATGATTACATATCTGTATATCTGTATTATATTAATTTTCTATGACAGACTTCAACAAATGTAGAATATTATGTGGATTATTTTTAAAAAATTGTTTATTTTTTTAAGAAATGTGCTTCAGTTTTAGTGGCTAAAGAAGGTATATATTTGTAAATCAGTTATTTTATCTTGAAAGTTAAAGTCTCTACTATCACACCTCTACTAGTTAAAGCGTTTTTCTAGGACTATTAAATATTAAATTTTTACTATTGGCCTAAAAACTTACATGGAGGTAGCTGCTAACTACCTGCCTGTTTTGACCGCCACCGATCTCTGCCGGCACAGAGCGGTAACAGACCACTCCTGCCGGCAATTCAGTGGCTTATGCAGACATCTTGTCAAAGAGCAGCTGCTTCTCTTCCACTCTGCTCTGTTGCAGGCCATAACTGCCGATGTTATGCTGATTGAAAGCCAACTCCCCGTTGCCTAACTGTTGGTAGTCCTCTGTCAAATCAGCATCACGTCTGCAGTGACGCACCGTCGACAGAGCAGCCTGGAAGAGGAGGAGCTGCTCTGTTGATGTGAAGCAACTGAATTGCTGGCAGTAGCAGTCAGTGACTGCTCTGAGTTAGCGCTGGGAAGAGCAGACAGGTAGTTATCAAATACCTGCCTAGTCTTATTTAGGCCCATAGTCAAAATAATAAAAAAAATTCAATAGTTGTGGATAACCCCTTAATAATTTTTTTTTATTTTCCTTTTTATTGACATACCTGTGTTCGGGCCTTTAGGACTGGAGTTCTTCTTCCCCATGCTTAAAGTGCTGATGCCACATATTAAAAGGATTGTACAGGATTAGAAAACCATGGCACCTCATAAAAATGTTATGGTGAACTGTCAATAACCATAAAACCCTGGGATTATTTACTCTTGTAGTTTTACCAATTTCACTGGACGTTTTCAATGTATAATAACCACTAAGTTAAAGACAACAATTATCACGACATATGTACTTGTACTATATTATTACATCATGTTATTTTAATTATGACACTTTATTATTTTACAGAGATCTGATGAAGAAGCTGTTGTGGACCAAGGTGGAACCAGCTCCGTCCTCAATATCCATTATGAAAAAGAAGAGCTTGAAGGTGAGATAAAATGCAAGAAAATGTGACCTGAGGACCACAAGTATATTATGCAGATGGTGGCTTTAGTATATTCTCACTTTGTACAGCAGATTTCCATTTAAAGACCACGGAGACCCTCTACATATCATGTGTCCTCGTGGTAACTGTGCATGATGCCTAAAAATGGAGTTCATACTACTTTCAAGCAGAATGAGCCTTTTGCTTAGATTGCTTTATATGACATAGAAACTAAAAGCCTTGAAATCCCATGCTGAAATACTCAATATACATCGGGGCCCGATTCACCAATAGGCACAGTAGTTTAGGATCGTCTTAAAAACAGACATAATGGCAGACTCACAGGTACATGTTGCAAACACCGCTGCATTTTTAGTCGAAAATGCATATGACGCCAACAAAAACTCTGCGTGTGCATGCGTTTAAATGTGTTTGCATTTTTTATGCACATGGTGGAGGCGGTGACATCATTTTCTGGACTTTCGTATGCATGTCATTGCGTATTAATGCGATCCCATAGACAGTAATGCATTTTTTTGACGCACGCATCCGCATTCATCTGTATGTGCATGATTGCGCAATATTTGATGCCTCAAAAAATGCAACATGTTGCGTTCGCCGGACACCACCGCACAACGCAAAACTATGCATCCTCATGCAAAAGCATGTCCCTGCATACACCATGTTAAATATGTATGCATGACGCATGCGGATGTATGTGGATCATACACTGGGCACAGAAACGCTAATGTGAACCCAGACTTAGACCTGGTGGAATGGACCCTGCTAAGGGGAAATTTACATATCACTGCAATATGGTACATGGTGAATACCTATTAATGGGAATCGGTCAAAAAGCTTTTGCCATGTTAGCTGATGTTACATGAAGTAGGGACAGAGAGAGGCCTATTCCAGCAATGTATCACTTACCGTATTTTTTGGACCATAAGACACACTTTTTCCCAAAAAAAAATTGGGAGAAAAATGGGGGGTGCGTCCTATATTGCGAACGCGGGCTTACCGGGGGGTTGCGGCAGAAGTGTGGCGATGCTGCGGTGGTGGGCGGTGTGGAGTGCACCTGAGCAGGGTCCCTTTTTCAGGATGCCGGCGGCAGAAATGTGGTGGCGCTGCGACCCGGTGTCCACGGTGAGTAGAATGCATCACTGAATTCCCTGCGGCCATCTTCCTGAAGCCCGCGCGTGCGCAGATTGAAATCTCGGCGGCACTCGGCATCGGGAAGATGGCTGCCAAGATCTCAATCTGTGCGCACGCGCGGCCTGCAGTGGCCATTTTCCTGAAGACTTCGGGGGCCCACAGCTTCAGGAAGATGGCCGCAGGGAAACCGGTGATGCAATCTGCTCACTGTGGACACTGGGCCGCAGCGCCGTCACATTTCTGCCGCCGTCATCCTGAAGAAGGGACCCTGATCAGGTGCACTCCCCACCGTCGCAGCATCGCCACACCTCTGCCGCTGTCGGCATCCGGAGGATGGGTCCCTGCTCCATCTCTTCCTCACCGCCGACACCGGACCTGCAGCATTGCCCCTCTTCTGCCACCACCGTCTTCCTGAGGAAGGGACCCTGCCTTCCATGACCCGGCTGTACCACCACCGGCTCTCAGGTAGGATACCTTAAATTCGGGACAATAAGACGGACCCCCATCTCATAAAAAAAATCTTTTTTCTGCTATTTTCCACCCCAAAATTTGGGGTGCGTCTTATGGTTCGGTGCATCTTACAGTCCGAAAAATACGGTGGTTTACTGGGTGCAGATCGCAGAACTCAGTTGTTGAGCTGAGCTTGAACACTGATTAGTAGCTTTGTGTGCATTGCTTAGGAACAGAGAGCTCCTTATCGGTGCTGAGGGATTGGTTGGACTAGGAGGCACGAGGCAAGTTGTCCTGTAGTGATAATCTGTTGATAAAACACGGATTGTATTGAAACAGCAAATCACAGCCTAGTAAGTGGCACATCACTGTAATCAGCCTTTCTTACCCTATGTAACGGCGTGCTCAGAATACATAGTAAAAACCTGCTGCCCGATTCCCTTTAAAATGGGATATATTTGTTAGTTTAGCTATTAAAAGCTGTATTTGTACTGTACAGACCAAAAGTTTGGACCCACCTTCTCATTTAAAGATTTTTCTGTATTTTCATGACTATGAAAATTGTAAATTCACACTGAAGGCATCAAAACTATGAATTAACACATGTGGAATTATATACTTAACAAAAATGTGTGAAACAACTGAAATTATGTCTTATATTCTAGGTTCTTCAAAGTAGCCACCTTTTGCTTTGATGACTGCTTTGCACACTCTTGGCATTCTCTTGATGAGATTCAAGAGGTACTCACCGGGAATGGTCTTCCAACAATCTTGAAGGAGTTCCCAGAGATGCTTAGCACTTGTTGGCCCTTTTGCCTTCACTCTGCGGTCCAGCTCACCCCAAACCATCTCGATTGGGTTCAGGTCTGATGACTGTGGAGGCCAGGTCATCTGGCGTAGCACCCCATCACTCTCCTTCTTGGTCAAATAGCCCTTACACAGCCTGGAGGTGTGTTTGGGGTCATTGTCCTGTTGAAAAGTAAATGATGGTCCAACTAAATGCAAACCGGATGGAATAGCATGCTGCTGCAAGATGCTGTGGTAGCCATGCTGGTTCAGTATGCCTTCAATTTTAAATAAATCTCCAACAGTGTCACCAGCAAAGCACCCCCACACCATTACACCTCCTCCTCCATGCTTCATTGCGGGAACCAGGCATGTAGAGTCCGTCCGTTCACCTTTTCTGCGTCGCACAAAGACATGGTGGTTGGAACCAAAGATCTCAAATTTGGACTCATCAGACCAAAGCACAGATTTCCACTGGTCTAATGTCCATTCCTTGTGTTCTTTAGCCCAAATAAGTCTCTTCTGCTTGTTGCCTGTCCTTAGCAGTGGTTTCCTAGCAGCTATTTTACCATGAAGGCCTGCTGCACAAAGTCTCCTCTTAACAGTTGTTGTAGAGATGTGTCTGCTGCTAGAACTTTGTGTGGCATTGATCTGGTCTCTAATCTGAGCTGCTGTTAACCTGCGATTTCTGAGGCTGGTTACTCGGATAAACTTATCCTCAGAAGCAGAGGTGACTCTTGGTCTTCCTTTCCTGGGGCGGTCCTCATGTGAGCCAGTTTCTTTGTAGCGCTTGATGGTTTTGGCCACTGCACTTGGGGACATTTTAAAAGTTTTCCCAATTTTTCAGACTGACTGACCTTCATTTCTTAAAGTAATGATGGCCACTCGTTTTTCTTTACTTAGCTGCTTTTTTCTTGCCATAATACAAATTCTAACAGTCTATTCAGTAGGACTATCAGCTGTGTATCCACCAGACTTCTGCACAACACAACTGATGGTCCCAACCCCATTTATAAGGCAAGAAATCCCACTTATTAAACCTGACAGGGCACACCTGTGAAGTGAAAACCATTCCCGGTGACTACCTCTTGAAGCTCATCAAGAGAATGCCAAGAGTGTGCAAAGCAGTCATCAAAGCAAAAGGTGGCTACTTTGAAGAACCTAGAATATAAGACATATTTTCAGTTGCTTCACACTTTTTTGTTAAGTATATAATTCCACATGTGTTAATTCATAGTTTTGATGCTGTGCTTGATGCTTCACTGTGAATGTACAATTTTCATAGTCCTGAAAATACAGAATAATCTTTAAACGAGAAGGTGTGTCCAAACTTTTGGTCTGTACTGTATGTTAATTAGACTTACAGTGCTCTGCTGGTGAGGTCACTGATTTAGGGACAGGGTGCATTTGCAGAGAGCGGCAATATGCTACTTTATATTGTGCAAGTGAGCACACGTTTAACCCTATACATGACTTAAGTTTTCCAACTAGAATACCTCTTCATCTGTTCACAGGATACGGGATAACTTCTATATCAGTAATGGCTGACCACTGGGGACCTCCATCAATCATCAGAATTGTATCCCAAGTTAGAATGGAGTGGAAATGTACAACCACCACTCCTTTCATTATCTATGGGACTGCCGGAGAAAACCAAGTGCAGTTCTACAGCAGGACCATAGAAAATGGATGGAGCTGTTGTCGATCATGATCACTGCCGCTTATTTCTAACCAGGATAAAAGTGCCCCATTCGGCAATTGGAGGGGGGTGCCCAGCATTTGGACCCTCACGACCCAAAAGTTCTTACTTGATCCTGTGAATAGGCGATGACTTCTTTTACCAGAATACCCTTCAAGGGGCAGCCTATATGATTGGTGAGCTTTAACATCCCAGACAGAGCTGTACAGACTCTTGAGATTAGAAATCCAGTTTAACTGGACAACCAAAGAGGCTTTTAAAATCCTAATTTAGTGTAATTTAAATGGATAAAGGCTTTTCATTTTACAAGACCCTCAAAAATACACAAACAGTCTGCAAAGAACATAGGTAGAAAAGCTATAAAAATACCACATTGAGATGAAAACAGCACAACATAAGGATTCCCCAGCAGCCAATAAGGTAATACAATCCCTGGCAAAAATTATGGAATCACCAGCCTTGGACGATGTTCATTCAGTTGCTTAATTTTGTAGAAAAAAGATCACAGACATGGCACAAAACTAAAGTCATTTCTAATGGCAACTTTCTGGCTTTAAGAAACACTAAAAGAAATCAAGAACAAAAGTCAGTAGTCAGCAATGGTTACTTTTTTTAACCTGCATAGGGAAAAAGTTATGGAATCACTCAATTCTGAGGTAAAAATTATGGAATCATGAAAAACAAACAAAAAAACACAGGTTGGAGCCTTGTCATGGACCATTTTCTTCAACTTCCACCAAAGATTTTCAATTGGATTGAGATCCGGACTATATGCAGGCCATGACATTGACCTTATGTGTCTTTTTTTCAAGGAATCTTTTCACAATTTATGCTCTATGGCAGGATGTATTATCTTGAAAAATGATTTAATCATCCCCAAACATCCCTTCAATTGATGGGTTAAGAAAAGTGTCCAAAATATCAACATAAACTTGTGCATTTATTGAAGATGTAATAACAGCCATCTCCCCAGTGCCTTTACCTGACATGCAGCCCCATATAATCAATGATTGTGGAAATTTGCATGTTCTCTTCAGGCAGTCATCTTTACAAATCTCATTGGAACGGCACCAAACAAAAGTTCCAGCATCATCACCTTACCCAATGCAGATTCGCGTTTCATCACTGAATATGACTTTCATCCAGTCATCCACAGTCCGTGATTGCTTTTCCTTAGCCCATTGTAACCTTGTTTTTTTCTGTTTAAGTGTTAATGATGGCTTTCGTTTAGCTTGTCACAGACGTTGACTCCAGTTTCCACCCATTCGTTCCTCATTTGTTTTGTTGTGCATTTCCTGTTTTGGAGACATATTGCTTGAAGTTTCCGGTCTTGATGCTTTGATGTCTTCCTTGGTCTACCAGTATGTTGCCTTTAACAACCTTCCCATGTTGTTTGTATTTGGTCCAGATTTTAGACACAGCAGACTGTGATTAACCAACATCTTTTGCAACATTGCGTGATGATTTACCCTCTTTTAAGAGTTTGATAATCTTCTCCTTTGTTTCAATTGACATCTCTCGTGTTGGAGCCATGATTCATGTCAGTCCACTTGGTGCAACAGCTCTCCAAGGTGTGATCACTGCTTTTTAGATGCAGACTAACGAGTAGATCTACTTTGATGCAGGTGTTATTTTTGGGTATGAAAATTTACAGGGTGATTCCATAATTTTTTCCTCAGAATTGAGTGATTCCATAATATTTACCCTATGCTTGGTTAAAAAAAAGTAACCATTACTGACTACCACATTTTTTGTTCTTGATTTCTTTTAGTGTTTCTTAAAGCCAGAAAGTTGCCATTTGAAATGACTTTAGTTTTGTGCCATGTCTGTGATCTGCTTTTTTCTACAAAATTAAACAACTGAATGAAGATCCTCCAAGGCCGGTGATTCTATAATTTTTGCCAGGGGTTGTATAAGCATAGAATACTCCCTTTTTTATTTAAAAAAATGGTTCCACCGTCTAATAGTCTACAGTCAATGGGGTTTAATGTTTTATACTAGACCATCAGGGAACAGTATGTTAACCCCACCGACATACCCAAGGCCAACAGAGTCTTTGTTTAATTAGAAAAGAAATTCCCATTTTTACCTTAGATTATCACGATAAAATAAGCTACCCCAAACCACCCAATTATTGGCTTTGACAAATAAGGGAAGTTTTTTTTGTTCCTTAACTTGTATGCATCCCACAGTCCAGATAAGAACCACTGCCATTGCTCCACTTTTTGCTCTAATTTTTCTTTAAAAATTTCTCCTACTCGCATCAAATACCTTGTCACTGTTTTCTTCCAGAAAATAAAAAATGCTGTTTTGGAATCCGGACAAAAAAATTATGTATTTTTTTTTCTCCTTTTCAGATCGTTACATGTGTTCATATTACTTTGTGATAATTATCTTAGTTGCCCATGTAGCATTTTGTTTGTCAATGGAGGTAAGCCCCTGCCAAAGGAGTCTGGCATCAGCTTTCTCTTTTTTGCCTCTAGAAAACACATGAACTCTCAACTCTCAGTGCACATGTATAACTGTCTCCTGAACCAACATGGCCAGATCTGGAGAGTCCCATTGACCACTTTTGGGGTCGTATAGATTAGATTTTACTCAATAGTACAGAAAACTGTAGTCTGCTGCTTTTTCACAAATTTATCAAAAGTCAGTAATTTGACATGTTTTAAATACATTTATTAAAACATGGTATTGCTTACAATAAATGTCTTTAAAGCATGTAAAGAATGCTTAATAATTGTATAATGCAGAGTTCTGCAATCTTCTAATAATTTTTTTGTTGTACTCAAAATTTTCAAGATCATTTCTGTTTATAACGCCAGGCAGTAAACTTATTTGTATACTAGTTTATTAACGAAATGACCACAGAATGCTCTTCATTGTCTTCAAAACTGCTGACAATAGTCTAATTTTAGGAATTTACAAATTTCTAACTATTTATATTTTCTTACCTATTGTGTGGGAATCCCTTGTTGTCCCTTATTTAAACAGCAAACATAGATCATCTCTGGCTCTTAAGAACACAGAGGTCTGTCCAAAGGGTAATTTTATAATGTTTAATTTCCCCTACAATGATTGAACTGCTTGGTTCCCTGGATCCCTACAGTTTAAAGCTGGTGAAGGTCCCTGAACTTGGACAGCCAAGGATCAGCACTTTGATCGTGTCTTGATTACGGATGAGCGGACCTGTGGATAGGTATGAGCGGACCTGTGGAATTTTGGGTTCTGGAACCCAACTGGACTTTAGTCCAAAGTTCAGTTCAAGTGCCAGAACTGGACCCAAACCTCAACTAGAACCCAAATTCCATTTAAAACAATGGGAACCAGTCTACCAGAAGTTGACCCAAACTTGACCCCAAACTTCATATAAGTCAATATATCAATGTCAATGTTAATAAATAAATTTAAAAAATGTTAGGTGCCCCCCTATTTTTATAACCAGCCAAGAGAAAGCAGACAGCTATGATCTGGTTTTATTAAGCTAGGAAGGGGCACGTTTTGAACAGCTGACATGTGACTAAGGCTAGTTTCACACTAGCGTTTTGAGGAGCTGCGGAGGGCTGCGGACTTCCTCCGTGAAGCCCCACCCCCTGGCCACACCTACGATGCTAGCTCCGCCTACTTCTGCATGCGGCCTGCGTACCTATCTTTAACATTAGGTACGCAGGTCGTGCTGCTGTATGCGGATGCTTCTGCATGCGTCGTTTTGATGATGCGGAGAAAAAAAAAATTGCTACAAGCTGCGTCCTACGCTGGTCGCCGCATCGTCAAAACGACGCATGCGGAGGCATCCGCATACAGCGGCACGACCTGCGTACCTAATGTTAAAGATAGGTACGCAGGCTGCATGCAGAAGTAGGCGGAGCTAGCGGCAGAGATGCTGCCGAGGGCGGGGCTTCACGGAGGAAGTCCACAGCCCTCCGCAGCTCCTCGAAACACTAATGTGAAACCGGTCTAACAGACGCGGGTGGAATCGCGATCCACCCACGGTTGTTAACTAGTTAAATGCTGCTGTCAATCTCTGACAGCGGCATTTAACGCATACTTCCGGCAAGCTCGCCTATCGGTAACCCTGTCACGTGACCTCGGGTCACCGATTGGTTGGCATGACAACCAGAGGTCTCCAGCAGACCTCTATGGTTGTCACTGCCAGATTGCTATGAGCGCCGTCCGGTGGTCGGCACTCATAGCTAGTGAGCAATTCTGCTACATTCAGGCGATCTGAACATCGCCTGCATGTAGCAGAGCCGATCAGATTATGGCAGCTTCTAGTCTCCCATGGAGACTATTGAAGCATGCCTAAAGTTAAAAAAAATGTTTAAAAATATAAAAAAAATTTTAAAAAATATAAAAGTTCACATCACCCCCCTTTTGTCCCAATCAAAATATAACAATAAAAAAAAACCATACGCATATTTGGTATCACCGCATTCAGAATCTCCCGATCTATCAATGTAAAAAATAATTAACCCGATCACTAAACGGCATAAAGAGAAATAAAGTAAAAACGCAAGAATTTTGTTTTTTTTTTTGTCGCCGCAACATTGCATTAAAATGCAAAATCATCAGCTCGGCACGCAAAAAATAAGCTCTCACTCAACCCGAGATCACGAAAAATGGAGACGCTAGGGGAATTGGAATATGTCACCGTTTTTTTTTTGTTTTTTTTTAACAAACTTTGGAATTTTTTTTCCCAACTTAAATAAAAACCTGGGTATGTTTGGCGTCTGTGAACTCGTAATGACCTGGAGAATCATAAAGGCAGTTTTAGCATTCAGTGAACATGGTAAAAAAAAAACCAAAGCCAGCTGAGGGATTACAGTTTTATTTGCAATTTCACCACATTTTTTTCCCCGTTTTCCAGTACGCAATATGTTAAAAACAATGGTGTCGTTCAAAAGTACCACTCATCAAGCAAGAAACAAGCACTTACAAGGCCATTTTGACCAAAAAATAAAAAGGTTATAGCTCTGGGAAGAACGGGAGCAAAAAATTAAAATGCAAAACCAAAAATACCTCGGGTCGTTAAGGGGTTAAAAATAGGGGGACCTTAAGGAAAAAAAAAGTGATATGGGGTCTCCCCTATTTTTAATAATGAGTTAAGGCAAATCAGACAGCTGAGTGCTCATGTTAATAGGCTGGAAAGGGCCATGGATATTGGCCCCTTCCCAGCATAATACGAGCCGGCGTTAACCGCCCCATTATATGCGCCAATTCTGGCGCTTAGCCTCGGCTCTTCCTGATTGCCGTGATGCAGTGGCAACTGGGGTAATAGTTTTGGGGTTGATGTCAGCTTTGTAATATCCGCTGACATCAAGCCCAGCGGGTTAATAATGGAGAGGTGTCTGCCAGACACCCCCACTACTAAAACTGTAGTCAAAAGAAATAAATGCACACACAAAAAAGTCTTAGTTGGAAAAAGCATTCCCCTACAAGTTTCCTCTTTACCCATTTATTACCAAAACAAACAAAAAATCGTCAGGGGTCCACCGCAATCAAAATGTAGGTCTCATGATGATCCCCATCTTCTTTGTCCAGTCTGTAGAGCCCAGTTCAGAGAGTGCAGCTCCATAGACTGGTGCAGCAGCCGCTGCAGGGTCTGACACTGTACTTGGCGAGACACGGCAGATGTTAACTGAGGTGATGTCAGTAAGGTTACCCCAGTTCACAGTGGCTGATTCTCACAAGGGCAATGGACTGATGAGCGGTGATGTCACTACCAGATTTTGCACATCTAACGGATACACCATTTCTGTGGTGGCTGAGGGCTGGTCTTATTAGGCTAGGAAGGGGACAATATCCATGGCCCTTCCCAGCCTATTAATATCAGCCCACAGCTCTCTGCTTTGCCTTTGCTGGTTATTAAAATAGGCAGGACCCCATGTCATTTTTTTGGGTCCTCCCCAACAGTGCAGCTTTCTGTCTTCCCAAAAGTAATCATCTGAACCTCTCCTTATGTTGATTGACAGTATTCACTTTGTAGAGCTGACTGAATTGAATTTTTAGCCATGCAAAAGTTGAGAGCACATATAGTGACAGTGTGTGCAAGAATATTATCATATCTTTCGTGTCTGCTATCTTCCACTTGCTGCCAACAGGATCGCACAGTAGCAGATGGACAATATTGACAGGAGAGGGATAAGAATGCACACACACTGACACTGCAAGAGCTGAGTGCAATCGCAGTGCCAGTGCTTTCTCAGGCCTCTCCTTTCTGCAGCGGTTACTCACTACACACAAAATCACACAGTACTGAACGCTGATGCTGACAGGAGAAAGAGTTGAGAGCTTGCACACAGTGTCAGTGTGTTCACGCTCTTATCCTTCCCTCCTGTCATCATCAGCTGCCTGCTATTGTGTGATCCTATGTGCAGCAAGTGGCTTCTGAAGTTGGGAAAGGGGAATGAGGACACTCCTGCACACTGACACCGTGTGTGCTCTTGATTTCTGCAGTGTCAATGTGTTCTGGGCTGAGGATTTTATTCAGGCAGCGGTCCAAAGCGAGTGAAGTCAGTCAACATAAGGGCAGATGCGGATTACTGTAATTGAGGCGAAAAGGTACACTGACCTCTCGGTGCAGCAAAGCCCCATTATTTGTATATCAAATAAAATGTTTCTTTTTTTATATATATATATATATAGGCATATGTCATAGGTCAGTCTGTGCATCACGGTCCGAGTGCAGACTGCAAGACACGGATATGTGAAACCTGACGAAGTTGTAGATAAGTTAGAGGGGCTGCCTGGGCATCTCCTATCGATAACACATCCTTAGGATTGGTCATCAGTATGAGATAAGCGGGGGTCCAACACCTGATGATCCCACCTCTCAGCTGTCATTGGCTTCTTCAGTGGCCAGATGTAAACCTTGAACAGAGCTGTACAGCAGATCTCCATTCAACGTGTAGACGTTGCTGCACACCGTTTTCTTGACAAGCAGCTGATGTGCTGTTCTTGTCAGTGGCTGATACCCATTGATCGGCACTGTGCCTTACATCTGTGTTCGATGTTTACATCCAGCCGCCAGAGCTGGTGGGGTTGTCAGGTGTCGGACTCTATCCATTTGATATTGATGGACAGGTCATTAGTATTGGATGCCTGGACAATTCCTTTAAGATGATTTTAAAGTGTAAACATTGGCCTGGTTGCGGTAACCTGTACCTTTTTAAAACCAATCAGTTGTGAAATGTTTTTTTTAATTAGACAATTTGGAGGCATATATATATATATATATATATATATATATATATATATATATATATATATATATATTTTTTTTTATTTTTTTTTATTTTTTTTTTTTTTTTGCTGAAGAACACATTTACATAGCAGCATTTTAGGAATTGATTGTTTTCTGTTGTTCCCCTCCTCCAACGTCTTATTGTATTTCGCTGTTTCCCACTGCGACTTACTGTAGACCTTTCAGGAAATCAGTGTGGCATTGTCTAACTTTGCATTATTGTTTATTTATGTTTCCATGGCAACACAGCTTGACATAGTGCCAAGCAGACTGGCCGCAATAAATAATGCATAGCTGCAGAAGGCATATTCTAATATCATATTGTGCCGCTATTGTATATCGGAGCTTTGTAACACTGGGGGTCCTTAATTATCGCCGCAGGGTTGTCCCCAGTGTGTTGGTAAGAAAATGTGACTTCGAGTTAATCACTTCTTAATAATCTAAAAAAAAAAGCCTATCTCATGCTGCCGAATGCTCTTTATTCTCCCCACCAGCATTCGGTATTCAGTCATGAGGGCGGCGGTTCAGTCACCGCTCGGAGAATACAGAGCGGCCACTGTGACCGCGCCTCCGGCCCTGACAGACAGCCGGCCGCATGGCTACAGTGGCCGCTCTGTGACAGAACCGGTGCCGCCCCTATGACTGAATAACGAATGCTGGTGGGGAGAATAAAGATAATTTTCTCCCTGTGGCATTCGGCTGCGTGCACCATGATAACGCTGTTAACCTGCAGATTAACTCCATATGTACTGTACAGGTCAACAGCGTAATTCCTGGTAACAGGTTCCCTTAAAAGCTACGTTCCCACAATGAATATTTGATGTACAATATTGCGTTCTCTCCAGAACTGTGTGTGCACAAGCCCACAAAATAAAGAGGTTCCCAACATTAACTTTTTGTACTTCCCTGGTTGGGGCAGTATAAGAATAACAAAATGAACTGTACTAACCTACGGCAGCTCCAGTGCTGCCTTTCCGCTGCATCCCCTAGTGTTAATTGATAGGCTGCAGCGGTGATGTCCCGTTTACAGCACAGGTCAGTTACAGCCAATCTGGGCTCAGTGGTGATGCTGATTTAGTCGGCACGAGACCACTGAGCCCAGCGGCCACATGTTGATTGGCCTTGATGTTGCCATGTGCAGCGGCAGATAGGCAGCGCTGGAGCGACGGTGGTTAGTAACGCTCATTTTGTTACTTTTACAGCTGCCAAGTCTGGGGGAGTACCGTAAAAGTAATTTACAGGAGTTATCCAGAACTAACACATTGATGACCTAGCCTATATGAGATCAGTGGGAGTCTGATTCGCGACACCGGACCAACCAGCTGGTATCACCTTTGGCAGTGGCGGGGTGCACCGCTACGCACATTGTGTTGCAGCCGCTGCCAAGTACTGCAGTGCATCTCTTGGACAACTCCATAAATTCTAGAAAATCCCCATAATATCACCATATTAGTTGCAACACTGTCTCATTCTATATCTGTATCCTCACGTTTAAGCTTTTATTCTTCTGTGCATTTGGTCTGTACACCCTGATGTCCTCTACACGTCGTTACCGTGGGATCGGAGTGACGCGAGCACATTACTCCCACGTCTTGTATAACTAATCAAAGCGATTAATGTGCTATTTTCCACCTCTCCAAGCTATCGAGCTGCCTGTGTATAGACTGATCTCTAATAATAGCCGCCCTTCCTGCAGAGATCAGCCGGTTACATAAACATTTTCATACATCCAGTAATACCAAGGAAATGGCAGACTAACTTACTAAGCAGTAAGTGCAGAATATATCTCTGGGTGAATATAGACTTTCAGTGACACATTTTTATCCCCGTCCTACTGACAGATTATTATTCTTCAGCTCTGACTATTTTAAATCCCTGCGCAGAAGAAAAGCAGAAGCGAAATGAACACTAGGTCATTTCCTGCAGCACAACGCTTTCAACAAGCATTTTATTGCTAAGAGGATTTTATTCTCGTTTATTCCACTATTTACGGCCGCACATTAAATGTAATCGTTATTTCCGCAGTCTGCAGTATTTCTAAATTTAGAGGCAGAGTAAATATTGCCGTTTTTTCTTTGGAGGCATTGTCTTATTGGATGTAGTCTTTTTGTAAATGTTATGTTCACACTTAGATTTGATTTCCCACAGAGGTGATTCTTTTGGATTGAACAGGGAACAGCATTTTGAGTTCTACATCTATATATATAAGAGGCATCGTGATTACTCGCTAATCCCGCCCCCTTCACAATAGCTCCGCCCCACACACATCACCACACATAATCCCGCCCCCCCACCCCATTATTACACACAATCCCGCCCCCACCACATTACCACACATAATCCCGCCCCCCCACCACATTACCACACATAATCCCGCCCCCCCACCACATTACCACACACAATCCCGCACCCCCACCACATTACCACACATAATCCCGCCCCCCACCACATTACCACACAAGGCTCCGTCCCCACACATTACCACACGAGGCTCCGTCCCCACACATTACCACACGAGGCTCCGTCCCCACACATTACCACACGAGGCTCCGTCCCCACACATTACCACACGAGGCTCCGTCCTCACACATTACCACATGAGGCTGCGTCCCCACACATTACCACACGAGGCTCCGTCCTCACACATTACCACACGAGGCTCCGTCCTCACACATTACCACACGAGGCTCTGTCCCCACACATTACCACACGAGGCTGCGTCCCCACACATTACCACACGAGGCTCCGTCCTCACACATTACCACACGAGGCTCCATCCTCACACATTACCACACGAGGCTCCGTCCCCACACATTACCACACGAGGCTCCGTCCTCACACATTACCACACGAGGCTCCGTCCTCACACATTACCACACGAGGCTCCATCCCCACACATTACCACACGAGGCTCCGTCCTCACACAGTACCACATGAGGCTGCATCCCCACACATTACCACATGAGGCTCCGTCCTCACACATTACCACATGAGGCTCCGTCCTCACACATTACCACACGAGGCTCTGTCCCCACACATTGCCTCACGAATCCAGTTTGCTTTTGATTTTACACTGTGAATAACATGTATTAGTATTATTCTGATTTTTAATTACTATTGTTATTAACTTCATTTTAAGTTAATTTACCACCTGCGTAAGCGCTATTGAATGTTGTCATTATTTACTTAAGTTTAATCACTAGCAGCGTTAATTAGATAGAAATGAGCATGCCGAGTGTTAGCTGGCTGGAAACAGCTAGTTTTGACATATAAAAGCTATTAGACTGTTAGGACCATCCCAATTGGGTACATCTTGTTACGATGGGATGGTTTTTATGCTTTTTTTTTAAATCAAAAACAGAATTTACGAAGTACCTTATGTTATTTCCATTACTATTTACTTACAACAGGGGTATATGCTATTTTGTTTCCATCTTAGGTTTTGTCATATAAAAGCTGTACACTACATGATATGATGGAAGGCATTTAGGCTCTTCTTGCAGAGTAGAATTTCCTTGGACAATCATTTTATAGCTTAGGCGAGGGACTGTATTATGGCAGTCACTGCTATTGACCACTGGTCAGAGGCAGCGCTACACCAAGTAATATCTATTGGTGGGTAAATGGTTGGTAAATTCAGAGAACGTAGCTGGCAGGTGGAATCCGTAGACAGAATTATTGTAGGGTTGGGGCCTGTTTAGTTGCCATGTTGTTTAGGAAGCATCTCTGTTGGGCATTGTTTAGGGGCATTAATAGGTATCTCACTGTTTAGAGAGCATCTATGACTGTCACACTTCTTCTTTGGGGGCATTTGTGGGGCATCAATGGCTGGTTCACCTTTTGTAGGCTTCTATAGGTATACTATTAAAGGAGCACATGTGCCTGGAAGTTACTCTTATTAAGGACTCATTCACACATCCATCATAAAAGGGTACCAGTGTCATCGGTCTTGTACATCAGTATGTCCGTTTTTACCATCCGAGTCATCAGTGTTTTTCGTGGATAGAGAAAATAAATTACAAAGCATCTCCTATACTTTGCAATGTTAAACGTGAACAGGACACATACAGCACATGGACTGTATATGGATTCCGATGGTGTGCTGTACGTGTTTTTCATGGCCCCATAGACTTGTTTTGACCCTTTTCATCCGTGACGCCAGAAAAAACGAACATGTCACTCCTATATGACCGAAAGCGGACGATTCCCAGGAAAAATGAAGTTAAATTTCTCCGAGTAGCCACATTTTCAGTAAAGAGGTCTAGCAGCATTTTAACCCTATTAAGCTTCAGATTTATAATATATCTGCATGTTAAAAGTTTGGGGGCATGACAGGTTTTCTTTGAGTAATAACTGGCAAGGGGCAGTGAGGGGAGATGTAGAGAAGCCACATGAGACTTGCCTCGGATAGGTTATCCAAAATGCATTGTCGACAAGCAGTTCATCAGATAATGTTCTCTCTGATATACCGCAGCGTTTCAGAGTAAAACGTACGTTGCTGCAGTAACGTACTTCGTGTCTGATACATGCAGCTCGCAGTTTGGGCAGAATGAATCTCCTGCCAGTCAGGATTTCTGTAAATTGTCTACAGTAAAGATCACTAAATACCCCCTGGTTACATCTGCATTATTAGAAGCTTAAAAGAAAATATGCTCAGATAATACATTTCTCACATGTCCCCGATTTGTGGGGGAACCAGAGCACAATTTGAAATTTCTTTGAATCTCTATCACAGGAGAAACTAAATTTTACATGGTTTGACTTGGGTTAACAGATAATGGTACCAAACAAAGGACTCTATTAAAGGGTCAATCCTAATAGTAATCTCCTATCCTAGGATAGGGTGTAGCATGCTATTCGCTGGGGGGTTTGGCCACTTGAACCCCCCCCTTCGAAATGCAGAGAATGGGCCTCTGGAACCTGGGAAGAAAACTCTCAAATATATAACTTTTAATTAAATATGGAATATAATAAGGTCAATGGAGTAAATATCACACAAACAATATAAATTATAGAATGTTAGAGTTGGAAGGGACCTCCTGGTTCATCTGGTCCAACCCCCTGCTCAAAGCAGGATTCACTAAATCATCCCAGACAGGTGTCCGTCCAGCCTCTGTTTGATGACTTCCATTGAAGGAGAACTCACTACCCCTCGTGGCAGCCGTTTCCACTCATTGATCACCCTAACTGTCAAAAAGTTTTTTCTAATATCTAATCTGTGTCTCCTCCCATTCAGTTTCATCCCATTGCTTCTAGTCTTTCCTTGTGCAAATGAGAATAAAGATGATCCTTCTACAATCTGACAGCCCTTGAGATATTTGTAGACTTGTAGACAGCTATTAAGTCTCTAAAAAAGGGGGGTTGCAGCGGCGCTTAGTATAAACAGTCTCGTATTGCTGCAAATTCAGACAAAAAACACTTTTTTGTCAAATAAAGAAATAAAATATAATTTAAAATAAATTTGCTCAAAACGCAAAAGAAATTATTCAGTATTTAATAAAGAGACTTATATAGAACTAAGCAATATACATACAAAAAAATCTGCAAACAAGAATTGCACTTTGCCCACAAGGACGGACTAACTATAGGTAAGTAATATCAGAGAATATAGCACAATAAAACAGATTATACGCATAAAATTATTTACACAGTGTGTCACAATGAGCCCAAGAATGCAGCCAACTGACAGTAAAATGCAATAAGAAGAGTGTGCACCGATTGTTTGCGCAATAAGTCACAATGAGCCCGAGGTACAGCCAACTAAAGCTAAATGGTTATAGTTATATAATAGCAATGCCTGCGATATACAGTATACCTTGTAATAATACGGAGAAGTAACGGTGGATTGAAAAGTTAATCAGAAGTCGCAATGAGGATGAAACACGGAATAAGTAGTATTGGAATATCAATATTCCCACAGTCAGGTGAAGAGCTAGTACTATATATGCATAAAAAAAACATATATCTAAAAATGCTCCAAAAAAGAGAAGCAGCCCCGGCCGGAGGCAATGCTTCAATGTGAGAGGTAGTGCTGCGTGCAGATTAGAGCGGGTCGGAAATCTGCTGCATAAGCACTGCTAGCTACCTTACCCCAAATACTGGACGTGAGCCGAGGACTGATCCTCGTTCCTGGTTGTTCTCGCTGTTGTAGCCGTCCGGCGTTCTGTGTTCCTTTGGAGAATCCCGGCTACTGGCCTTATTCACTGCCTCCTCGCAATGCGCGATCACGGACCAGGACCTGCCGTGACGTCACTGGTCATGTGGGGCCACAAGATGATTTCTCCTATGTTGCTTGGAGAGTCCCAGCTTCAGGCTTGAGTCACTGCCTCCTCGCGATGCGCGGTAGCAGAGCAGGACCTGCCGTGACGTCACTGGTCACGTGAAGCCACGGGATGATTCTGGCGGTATAGAGGTACGGATAGCAGAAAGGACCAAAAATCCAACGCGTTTCGGAAAGAAGCGCATTCCTTCATCAGGGATGGTCCTAAGTGCCTGAAATAGTCCTTATATAGGGAGAAAGTCCAATCAGCTAATCCTACATGAAGCCAAACAATTCTAGCTCACTGTTCAATCCTTTTGGAACAAGAGTATCTAATGTAAAGATCCACTTGCTTTCTGCTCTAGACATAATTGCATAATAATTTCCTTTTCTCCATGGTACCGGTATTTTTTCTAGGCCTATTATTTCCATTGAATTTATATCACCATTATGTTTTTCCACAAAGTGTTTGGACAGGGGATGGCCTATGAATTTCTGTTTAATATTGCGCATGTGCTCACTGATCCTCACTTTAAGTGGGTGTTTGGTCCTGCCCACGTATATTTTATCGCATAGGCATTTTATGCCGTATACAACTCCTTCTGTGGTGCACCTTATATATTGTTTAATGGCATAGTTTTGCCCATTTCTAGCAATTATAAGTTGTTTTTTACTTTGTGTTTTTCTACATATTAGGCATTTGCAACCCGGAAAGAAGCCCATAATAGTTTTTATAAAAAAAAAATTTTGTATTAGAAACACAATGATGTTGTACTGTTGGTGCAATCAAATTTACCAAATTACGGGCTTTCTTGTATATAAAACGTGGGCGACGGCGGATATAGTTCCCCAAAATTTTATCGTCTTTCAAAATGCCCCAGTATTTATTCACTATTTTTCTAAGTAGGAAGGAATTTGAATTAAACTGTGTTATAATTGGGACAAACCCCATATTGTCACTATTCTTTTTCTGGGATTTTCCTTTCAATAAATCCTTCCGGGGAAGGGTAGAAACCTGATTTTTGGAGGCCTCTAGTGTTTTTAAATCATAGCCTTTTTCCAAGAATTTTTTGGTTAATTAATTCGCTTCTTTATCATACTGTTGGAATTTTGAGCAGTTTCGATGTAACCTCATATACTGGCTTTTTGGTACATTTATCAGCCATGTAGGTAGATGACAACTGTTAATATGAATAAAACCATTTACATCAGTGGGCTTTTTATAAGTGCAAGTCTGTATGCGTGAATCCTCAATACAAAACCTGTAGATCTAAAAAGTTTATACTCTGATTACTAACAGTAGCATTAAAATTCTAATAAAAATCATTTTTATTAATGTGAGTTAAAAATAATTCAGGGGATTGAGGGCCACCTGACCAAATAAATATGACGTCATCAATATAGCGACGCCAGAGGACCAGGTCCACGCGCAAGATGCCGCCGGGGTGGATATGAATATCCTCCCACCGTCCAACATAAAGGTTTGCGTAGCTTGGCGCGAACCTGGTCCCCATTGCTGTACCCCATTGCTGGGTGTAGTAGTGCTCTTGATATTTAAAATAATTATGTGTTAAGATAAAAAGCATGCATTCTTTAACCCCTTCCCGACCTGTGACGCCAAGTAGGCATCATGAAAGTCGGTGCCAATCCGACCTGTGATGCCTATGTGGCGTCATGGAGGGATCGCGTCCCTGCAGATCGGGCGAATTTCACCCGATCTGCAGGGACAGGGGGAGTGGTACTTTAGCCCAGGGGTTGGCTATGCCCCCACGTGGCTACGATCGCTCTGATTGGCTGTTGAAAGTGCAACAGCCATTCAGAGCAATTTGTAATATTTCACCTATGAAAAGTGGTGAAATATTACAATCCAGCCATGGCCGATGCTGCAATATCATCGGCCATGGCTGGAAACCCTGATCTGCCCCCCGCCACCACCACCGATCTGCTCCCCAGTCCTCCGTTATGTCCCGTACTCCCCTCCGTCCTCCTGTCCGCTCCCCCGTCCTCCTGTCCGCCCCCCCGTGCTCCGATCCACCCCCCCGTGTTCCGATCCCCCCCCGTGCTCCGATCCCCCCCCTCATACTTACCGAGCCTTCCGGTGTCCGTTCGTCTTCTTCATGGGCACCGCCATCTTCCAAAATGGCGGGCGCATGTGCAGTGCGCCCGCTGAATCGGCCGGCCGGCAGATTCGTTCCAGGTACATTTTGATCACTGTGATAAAACCTCTCACATGGATCAAAATAAAAAAAATAGTAAATGAACCCCCCCTTTATCACCCCCATAGGTAGGGACTATAATAAAATAAAGACATTTTTTTTTCTTCCCCCACTAGGGTTAGGGTTAGGGCTAGGGTTAGAACTAGAGTTAGAGTTAGATTAGGCTATGTGTAAACGGTGCGGATTTGGCTGCGGATCCGCAGCGGATTGGCCGCTGCAGATTCGTAGCAGTTTTCCATCAGGTTTACAGTACCTTGTAAACCTATGGAAAACCAAATCCGCTGTGCCCATGGTGCGGAAAATACCGCGCGGAAACGCTGTGTTGTATTTTCCGCAGCATGTCAATTCTTTGTGCGGATTCCGTTTTACACCTGTTCCTGAATAGGAATCCGCAGGTGAAATCCACACAAAAAACACTGGAAATCCGCAGTAAATCTGCAGGTAAAACGCAGTGCCTTTTACCTGCGGATTTTTCAAAAATGGTGCGGAAAAATCTCACGAATCCGCAATGTGGGCACATAGCCTTAGGGTTAGGGTTGGAATTAGGGCTAGGGTTGGAAATAGGGTTAAGATTAGGCTTGTGGTTAGGGTTAGGGGTGTGTTGGGGTTAGGGTTGTGGTTAGGGTTGTGGTTAGGGTTGGGATTAGGATTAGGATTAGGGTTAGGGTTGGGATTAGGGTTAGGGGTGTGTTGGGGTTAGGGTTGTGGTTAGGGGTGTGTTGGGGTTAGGGTTATATCTAGAGTTGGGTTTAGGGTGTGGGGTGTGTTGGGGTTAGTGTTGGAGTTAGAATTGAGGGGTTTCCACTGTTTAGGCACATCAGGGGTCTCCAAACGCAACATGGCGCCACCATTGATTCCAGCCAATCTTGCGTTCAAAAAGTCAAATGGTGCTCCCTCCCTTCCGAGCCCCGACGTGCGCCGAAACAGTGGTTTACCCCCACATATGGGGTACCAGCATACTCAGGACAAACTGGGCAACAATTACTGGGGTCCAATTTCTCCTGTTACCTTTGCGAAAATAAAAAATTGCTTGCTAAAACATAATTTTTGAGGAATGAAACATTATTTTTTATTTTCACGGCTCTGCGTTATAAACTTCTGTGAAGCACTTGGGGGTTCAAAGTGCTTACCACACATCCAGTTAAGTTCCTTGGGGGGTCTAGTTTCCAAAATGGGGTCACTTGTGGGGGGTTTCTACTGTTTAGGCACCTCAGGGGCTCTGCAAATGCAACGTGACGCCCGCAGACCATTTAATCAAAGTCTGCATTTCAAAACGTCACTTCTTCCCTTCCGAGCCCCGACGTGTGCCCAAAAAGTGGTTTATCCCCACATATGGGATACCAGCGTACTCAGGACAAACTGGACAATGACTATTGGGTTCCAATTTCTCCTGTTACCCTTGTGAAAATAAATAATTGCTTGCTTAAACATAATTTTTGAGGAATGAAAAATTATTTTTTATTTTCATGGCTCTGCGTTGTAAACTTCTGTGAAGCACTTGGGGGTTCAAAGTGCTCACTACACATCTAGATAAGTTCCTTGGGGGGTCTAGTCTCCAAAATGGGGTCACTTGTGGGGGGTTTCTACTGTTTAGGCACTTCAGGGGCTCTGCAAATGCAACGTGACGCCCGCAGACCACTCCATCATAGTCTGCATTTCAAAACATCACTACTTCCCTTCCGAGCCCAGACTTGTGCCCAAACAGTGGTTTATCCCCACATATGGGGTATCAGTGTACTCAGGACAAGCTGGGCAACAACTATTGGGGTACAATTTCCCCTGTTACCCTTGTGAAAATAAAAAATTGCTTGCTAAATCATCATTTTTGAGGAAAGAAAAATGATTTTTTATTTTCACGGCTCTGCGTTGTAAACTTCTGTGAAGCACTTGGGGGTTTAAAGTGGTCACCACACATCTAGATTAGTTCCATGGTAAGTCTAGTTTTCAAAATGGAGTCACATGTGGGGGAGCTCCAATGTTTAGGCACACAGGGGCTCTCCAAACGCGACATGGTGACCGCTAACGATTGAAGCTAATTTTTCATTCAAAAAGTCAAATGGCGCTCCTTCCCTTCCGAGCCCTGCCATGTGCCGAAACAGTGGTTTACCCCCACATGTGCGGTATCGGTGTACTCAGGAGAAATTGCCCAATAAATTTTAGGATCCATTTATCCTGTTGCCCATGTGGAAATGAACAAATTGAGGCTAAAAGTATTTTTTTGTGAAAAAAAAAAGTACTTTTTCATTTTTACGGATCAATTTGTGAAGCACCTGGGGGTTCAAAGTGCTCACTATTTATCTAGATAAGTTCCTTTTGGGGGTCTAGTTTCCAAAATGGGGTCACATGTGGGGGAGCTCCAATGTTTAGGCACACAGGGGCTCTCCAAACGCGATATGGTGTCCTCTAACGATTGGAGCTAATTTTTCATTCAAAAGTCAAATGGCGCTCTTTACCTTCCGATCCTTGCCGTGTGCACAAACAGTGGTTTGTGACCACATATGATGTATCGGTGTACTCTGGAGAAATGGCCCAACATATTTTAGGATCCATTTTATCCTGTTGCCCATGTGAAAATGAAAAAATTGAGGCTAAAAAAATTTTTGGTGAAAAAAAAGTACTTTTTTATTTTTACGGATCAATTTGTGAAGCACCTGGGGGTTCAGAGTGCTCACTATCCATCTAGATAAGTTCCTTGGGGGGTCTAGTTTCCAAAATGGGGTCACTTGTGGGGGAGCTCCAATGTTTAGGCACACAGGGGCTCTCCAAACGCGACTTGGTGTCCGCTAAAGATTGGAACGAATTTTTCATTGAAATTGTGCGCCCAAACAGTGGTTCCCCTCCACATATGGGGTATTGGCGTACTCAGGACAAATTGTACAATAACTTTTGGGGTCCAGTTTCTCTTTTTTCTCTTGGGAAAATAAAAAATTGTTGCTAAAAGATCATTTTTGTGACTAAAAAGTTAAATGTTCATTTTTTCCTTCCATGTTGCTTCTGCTGCTGTGAAGCACCTGAAGGGTTAATAAACTTCTTGAATGTGGTTTTGAGTACCTTGAGGGGTGCAGTTTTTAGAATGGTGTCACTTTTGGGTATTTTCAGCCATATAGACCCCTCAAACTGACTTCAAATGTGAGGTGGTCCCTAAAAATAATGGTTTTGTAAATTTCGTTGTAAAAATAAGAAATCGCTGGTCAAATTTTAACCCTTATAACTTCCTAGCAAAAAAAAAATTGTGTTTCCAAAGTTGTGCTGATGTAAAGTAGACATGTGGGTAATGTTATTTTTTAACTATTTTGTGTCACATAACTCTCTCGTTTAACAGAATAAAAAATCAAACTTTGAAAATTGCGAAATTTAAAATTTTTTTGCCAAATTTCCATTTTTTTCACAAACAAACGCTAAAATTATCGACCTAAATTTACCACTAACATGAAGCCCCATATGTCACGAAAAAATATTCTCAGAACCGCTAGGATCCGTTGAAGCCTTCCTGAGTTATTACCTCATTTAAGGGACACTGGTCAGAATTGCAAAAAACGGCCAGGTCATTAAGGTCAAAATAGGCTGGGTCATGAAGGGGTTAAGGAATTGAATTTGTTCCTTAAGGTACCTTCACACGAAGCGACGCTGCAGCGATAGCGACAACGATGCCGATCGCTGCAGCGTCGCTGTTTGATCGCTGGGGAGCTGTCACACAGACCGCTCTCCAGCGACCAACGATGCCGAGGTCCCCGGGTAACCAGGGTAAACATCGGGTTGCTAAGCGCAGGGCCGCGCTTAGTAACCCGATGTTTACCCTGGTTACCAGCGTAAAAGTAAAAAAAACAAACAGTACATACTCACCTGCGCGTCCCCCAGCGTCTGCTTCCTGACACTGACTGAGCTCCGGCCCTAACAGCACAGCGGTTACGTCACCGCTGTGCTTTCACTTTCACTTTAGGGCCGGCGCTCAGTAAGTGTCAGGAAGCAGACGCTGGGGGACGCGCAGGTGAGTATGTACTGTTTGTTTTTTTTTACTTTTACGCTGGTAACCAGGGTAAACATCGGGTTACTAAGCGCGGCCTTGCGCTTGGTAACCCGATGTGTACCCTGGTTACCAGTGTAAAACATCGCTGGTATCGTTACTTTTGCTTTCAAACACAACGATACACGACGATCGGACGACCAAATAAAGTTCTGGACCTTATTCAGCGACCAGCGACATCACAGCAGGATCCTGATCGCTGCTGCGTGTCAAACGAAACGATATCGCTAGCGAGGACGCTGCAACGTCACGGATCGCTAGCGATATCGTTACAAAGTCGTTTCGTGTGAAGGTACCTTTAGGTGTTGACGACGCTTTCTCAAGAAAGTAAACAGCAGCTTCACAACCTTTTTGATTTTCAATCACCGTATAAAGTGATGTAATGTCTAAAGTGCCCATTATATAATGATCTTTCCATTCAATGTCATTAAGTATATGGGTACTATCTTTAAGGTGGGCTGGAAGAAGGGGAACAATTTCCTGTAGGTGTTGATCCACAAAGTGCAACATATTAGCTGTTAGACATTGTATACCTGATATAATAGGGCGCCCCAGTGGGTTTGTGGGGTTTTTGTGGATTTTTGGCAGATAATAAATGCATAGTCTAGGATAGTACTAGCTCTTCACCTGTCCGTGGGAATATTGATATTCCAATACTACTTATTCCGTGTTTCATCCTCATTGCGACTTCTGATTAACTTTTCAATCCACCGTTACTTCTCCGTATTATTACAAGGTATACTGTATATTGCAGGCATTGCTATTATATAACTATAACCAATTAGCTTTAGTTGGCTGTACCTCGGGCTCATTGTGACTTATTGCGCAAACAATTGGTGCACACTCTTCTTATTGCATTTTACTGTCAGTTGGCTGCATTCTTGGGCTCATTGTGACACACTGTGTAAATAATTTTATGCGTATAATCTGTTTTATTGTGCTATATTCTCTGATATTACTTACCTATAGTTAGTCCGTCCTTGTGGGCAAAGTGCAATTCTTGTTAGCTATTAAGTCTCCTCTGTCTTCTTTTTTGCAAGCTAAACATTCCCAAATCCTGCAACCATTCCTCATAGGACATGGTTTGCAGACCGGTCACCATTCTGGTCGCTCTTCTCTGAAGTTGCTCCAGTTTGTTGATGTCTTTTTTAAAATGTTGTGCCCAAAACTGGACACAGTATTCCAGATGAGGTCTGACCAAACAGCAGTAGAGGGCAATAATGACTTCACGTGATCTAGACTGTATGCTTCTGTTAATACACCCCAGAATTGTATTTGCCCTTTTTGCTGCTGCATCACACTGCTGACTCATGTTTAGTCTGTGATCTATTAGTGTACCATAGTCTTTTTCACATGTGCTGTTGCTTAGCCCTGTTCCTCCCATTCTGTATATGTTTTCATTTTTATTGCCCAGATGTAGCACTTTGATTTTTTCCCTGTTAAAAATCATTTTGTTAGTTGCTGCCCACTGCTCCAGTTTTTTATATATTTTTGAATCCTCTCTCGCTGTTCTCTAGTATTAGCTAGCCTTCCTAGCTTTGAGTCATCAGCAAATTTAATCAGTTTACCTTCAATTCCTTCATCTAAATCATTGATAAAGATGTTGAACAATACAGGGCCCAGGACAGAGCTCTGTGTTTACCCCACTTGAGACATTCTTCCAACTGGATGTGCAGCCATTTACGAATACTCTTTGGGTCCGATCACTAAGCCAGTTATGAATCCACCTAACAGTTGCCTTGTCCATTCCATACTTAGTCATTTTTTCAATAAGGATTGTGTGAGATACTTTGTCAAATGCTTTGCTGAAGTCAAGATATACTATATCTACAGCATTTCCCTGATCCACCCAGTCAGTGATTCTGTCATAGAAAGAAATTAAGTTAGTCTGACATGACTTATTAGTTGCAAATTAATGCTGACTCTGTTTAATCACTTCATTCT
This sequence comes from Ranitomeya variabilis, assembly GCF_051348905.1. NCBI lineage: Eukaryota > Metazoa > Chordata > Amphibia > Anura > Dendrobatidae > Ranitomeya > Ranitomeya variabilis. Next base: position 659,829,070 of record NC_135234.1, read on the forward strand.
TATCCAGTTACTTACATACATGTCGTTTAATAATTTGTTCAAAGATCTTTCCTGGTATAGACGTCAGACTCACCGGCCTATAGTTCCTTGGGTCCACCTTCTTCCCCGTTTTGAAGATAGGAACAACATTTGCTCTTCTCCAGTCTTCTGGGACTTCTCCTGTTCTCCAAGAATTTTCAAAGATTATGGAGAGTGGTTAAGAAATTTCTTCTGCTATCTCCTTCAATACTCTGGGGTGTAATTCGTCTGACCTGGAGACTTGAATTCATTTATGTTAGCTAAGTGTTTCCTCACTATCTTTCTGTTTATAGATATCCTGGATTCTTCTATTCCCTTAATAGGACAGTGAAAATCAGTTGATGTTACATTTTCTTTCTGAGAGAAAACAGATGCAAACTAGGAATTTAAAAGTTCGGCCTTCTCAATATCCTTTTTTACCATTTCATCATTTTCGTCCTGTAAAAATCCTATAGCATCTTTGACTTTTCTTTTACTTTTGACATATCCCCAAAATCCTTTTTTATTGCTTTTGACTCCTCTTGCAAGCCTTAATTCATTGTTGGCTTTAGTTAATCTGATTAGTGCCCTGCAGGTTCTGCAGACAGCATTATATTCTTCTTTAGATATGCCTCCCTCTTTCCATTTGATAAACATTTCTTTCTGCCTTTTTAGCATGTGTTTTAAGTTCTGTTTTCATCCATCCTGGTTTCCTTAAATGCTTCCTATTCTTCCGTCTTTTCACAATTGTTAACGATTGTGCTTTGAGAATCTCATTTTTCAAGATTTCCCATCCTTCCTGGACATTTTTGTCCTTAACACTAGAAGTCCCAGAGAGGGGTCATTTAACATTGCTACCTTTGGAACCCAGAGAGCTCAAAAATTCTGGTACTTCTAGTGTTAAGGATATCCAGCCATTGGATCCCTCCGATTCTCTGAGTCCCTTAAAATCTGCCTTTCTGAAATCTAACCTTGATGTCTGAGTCTTCACAGGTCTTCCTCCTCTAATTATCCAAAATTCTAAAATAGCATGGTCGCTATCTCCTAGGGTCCCAGCCACTCTTACCTCCTCAACCATTTATTCCCTGTTTATGAGGATTAGATCCAAGGTAGCAGCTCTCCTTGTTTTCTCTCCAATGAGGTTCGAGTGTTGCACGAGAACTGCCCTCCTTATTAGGACCTGGGAAAAGCATAGCACACCATTTTGAAAAGATCTACAACTCATCTATAGATTACTTTGTAGATTTGGAGTAAATCGGGACACCATGTAGCTTAGAAGAGAGAATTGTCACGTACCCAGGAATGTATCCTTACAAACCAAATGTCTTTTGAGTCAGTCTGATTGGGTATACAGCATTAAGTCAAATTTCAATCTCAAACACTGCATCAAAAACCATGAATGTGTTTTACAGAGGCAAAGGATAGATAACATAACACACCCAGTGGTGCATTTGTTGCCTTTAGCAGCCTCTCGCAGTTCATGCTAGACAGCCCAGGAATTTACCGGAACTGGAGGCTTTTTGCCAAGAAGAGTTGTCAGCTTTACCATCTGAGAAAATAAAGAACCTCATCCACAACTACCACAAAAGACTTAAAGCTGTCATTGATGTTAGAGGGGGCAATACACAGTATTAAGAAATGGGGTATGTGAACTTTTGATCAGGGTAATTTGGATGTTTTGGGTTGTCATTATGATTTAAAAAGAGAAACCACGGTAGTTTGACAATAAATGGCTTCACCCAACCACTGACCATGAGTGGAGAAAAAGTTTTGGTGTTATCATTCATATTCTCTGAAAAAAGGCCAAGAAAGCAATAATTCTGCCGGGGTATGTAAACTTTTGAGGACAACTGTATAAAAGTTTAAATCGCCCCTTATTCTCCCCATTCAAAATAAAACAATCAAAAATACACATATTTGGTGTAACCGCGTTCAGAAACGCCTGATCTATCAAAATAGAAAAATAATACGAATGGTAAACATCGTAACGAGAAAAAAATTCAAAATCACAGAATTATTATTTTTTTTTTAATTTTCCCAACATTGCAATAAAATGCAATAACAAAATGGTATCAATGAAATTGTCAGCTCAGCACGCAAAAAATAAGCCCTCACCCAGCTGCAGATCGCGAAAATGGAAACGTTATGGGTCTCGGAAAATGACATTTTTTTATGTTTGCAAGCTTTGGATTTTTTTTTCACCACTTAAGTAAAACAGAATCTATACATGTTTAGTATCTGAGAACTCGTAATGACCTGGAGAATCATAATAGTAGGTCAGTTTTAGCATTTGGTGAACATGGTTTAAAAAATAAATAAATACATTTGGAATTGCACTTTTTTTTTGCTATTTCACCCCCTTTTGAATTTTTTTCCTGTTTTCTAGTACACGATATTGTAAAATCAATAAAACATGGCCATAGTGACGGAAAAATAAAAAAAATATGGCTCTGGAAAGACAGTGAGCAAAAAACGGAAACGCAAAAACTGAAAATCCCACTGTCTTTAAGGGGATAAACACATAAAATTGTGGAAGTTATTATTATTCCAAGATCTATTGATTAAAATGAACTTTGTTTATGGGACAACCCCTTAATATTCTTATGTATAGTCACATTACTCCTAATACCAATTGTTGCTAGGAGCAGCAGTCACATCCCTGCCCTGGGGTATGCTCTGCATCCTATGCCTCTCTAAGCAGCTTTATGTTTTTGTGTCAGTATTTGAGACTCTAAGTTGATTTCGTGTTGTATACATATCACATTAACACCTAATTAGTACCTTTGGTTGCCAAGGACAACAGATACTTTCCTGGGGACAACGTCTTTGTCATTCCTTTGCCGCTCTGGGCAGGTTGTGTTGCTAAGACTCTGATTTGATTAGTCCCTTATTGTTTCTAAGAGCATCACCAATATCTTTTGATATTTGCTACTATTTATGGTTCACTTCACTCCTGCATCCTTCATCTGCACATGGTAGTATTGGCCATTCGATACCTGGCAGATCTGGCCCAAAATAGGTGTGGTACTACTCTGGTCCTGAGTAGGAGGGCGGTTCTGGTGCAGCAGTTTAATCGCACTTGTACTCTTTGTATGAAATTTGGAACATGTGATTGAGCATTGTTATATACTATACTGCAAACGTGTGTGTGTATATATACGTATATATATAACTTTTTTCTTTTAGTTTTTGATTCAGGGGTTTTTTTTATGACCTTTTTTATATATTACATCACATTCTCTTTCTGTGTGGCTTTGGAAACTGGGCAACAGGTTGTGTCTTAAACGGAGGGAGCGCACCTAAGTGGAGCATAGTGCTCTGCTCTCTCTAGCAATCCCATGGATAAGGAGCACAGGTCAACCGTGCGCACCTTCGTTCTATTCAAGATGGAGCTGTCATGATGATTTTTGCACAGACACTTGGTGGCAGCCCCATAGACTGTAATGGGTACATGAAAGAAATGAGCCGACACATATGTTGCTATAAGTGCACTGTGTAGGTGCATGTACAGACAGTTGCCATTTGAGGGTATGTGCCCACGATACAAAGTTGCTGCTGGTTTGTCGCTGCGTACTTGTGCAATGTCAAACCCAAAGCATCCAGATGTTACAGCATAGTGGATGGGATTTCTAAAAATCTCATGTCCAATATGCTTCCACAGACGCCCGCGGCTCACCTGCAGAGACGGACATGCGGCGCATCTTTTCAAACCACAGCATGTTAATTTTTCTTGGGGAGACGCGAATCATCAATAAAATGTATTGAATGCAATGAATCCGCACGGTTCAGTGAAAACATGCGGATTCACCTGCTTTGAATAGACGGCAGCAAACATGCGCTGCGTCCAAAGCGCTGCTACTTCTGGATGGTATGCACCAGGCCTAACAGACAAAACTTAACATAAAAACAAAATGAGCAATTACCCTGCAGTAAATAAATAACTCGTAATAGTACAAGTAAATAACATAGGGTACTTAGTTAACACTATTTTGATAAACACAAAAAAACGGAAAAGCCATCCCACCGCATCAAGATGTGCCCAAATGATGTGGTTCTATCTATAGTATTAAACCTTTCTAGGTGTCTGCAGACCTTAAAGTAGATGGGGAAAGAGCATGACCCACTTACGGTGCCTGGAAGAAATCTTTGCCTCCTGTCTTGATTATATCATCATCCCCTTCCCATGCACGTCAGTACTGGGGTCAGAATCCCACGCCTGCGCTCTACACTCCCTCCACAAGACCTACCTTTAATTCCCTTCTATGGGCACTCCATTCTGGGATCTTCTGCGCAGGCCAGTCACTGTGACCTCTGGAGTGCGCAATAAGTTCCTCTCCCCACTTCCTCCCTGCATAGTCATCACTATGTACACATGGTTCCTAGCGATGACTATTAGTCATCGCTAGGAACCATGTGTACGTAGCCATGACTATGTAGAGAGGAAGTCGGGAGAGCACCTTATCGTCGCACACTCCGGAGGTCACTGGAGCGGAAGTCGGCAGCATCTGTGCAGAAGATCCCTGAATGCAATGCCCACAGAAGGGAGAAAGAGGTACGTATTGTGGAAACAGTACAGGGCGCAGGTGCGGGATGTCGGCGCCACAACTGGGAAGGGATAGTATTACAATGAAGACAGGAGGCAGGGATTTTTTCCAGGCATCGTACGCCCCGGAGCCTGGAAGAAATTATTAGCATGAGGAAAGAATATAAGATTTCTCAACAGCAAGACAGCTAATACCGTGTTTCCCCGATAGTAAGACAGCGTCTTACTTTCTTTTACCACTCAAAAGTCCCACTATGTCTTACTTTCGGGGGGGGGGGGGGGTGTCTTACATTGGGAAAAAAACCTGTGTGGTCGCTGGAGAGCTGTCACACAGACAGCTCTCCAGCGACCAACTATGCGAAGTCCCCTGGTAACCAGGGTAAACATCGGGTTCCTAAGCGCAGGGCCGCGCTTAGTAACCCGATGTTTACCCTGGTTACCAGTGTAAATGTAAAAAAAAAAAGAAAAAAAAGTGAGGTGTCATATCTTGTTTTTTCCAGAGGTGATTTTGGAGTTTTTGGGCTGTCGGGACAGAATACAGTGGCTCTTCCTTTGCCTTTTGGTGTTTTTAATCCTTCCATTTCCACGTTCTAATGGTCGCTTCGCCGGAGGGCGCCCCAGTGCAGGCTGCAGTAGGCCGGCTCTGGCGGCGGGTCCATGCCGGGTGGAGTAGATGAAGCTGGCCGCTGCTTGCTGCTCCGGAGCGCACAGTCCGTGCAGGGGATGGTGCACCGGGCCGGGGGAGGACAGGACGTGCAGGTATCCGCCGCCTCCTGCGCCAACCACAGCGCCGCCCCCGGCTACGAACCCCCCGGAGAAGCTGGAGCATTTGTCGGGGAGCAGCAGCTGGTCGTGCCCGAGGTGGCTTCCCCTTCTCATGGTACGGAGCCGCCGCCTTCTCCGCTCTCCTCCTTGTGAGGCGGATTGTGCGGCTGTGTGTGCTCGGGCCCCAGCTCCGACCTTCGCGCGTAAACCGCATCCCTTCATTCATTGTCAGCTGACCTGGAGCCATTTTTCAGCCGCGGCGGTGGCAGGGAGGTCGGAGCTGGGGCCCGAGCACACACAGCCGTACAATCCGCCTCCATCTGCCTCCCCCGGTGCTCGATAGCCCTCCGACGAGCTCACCTCAGCACCTGCTCTAACTGCAGCCCCGGCTATTTGTAGGGTGCAGGCCGGGCAGTGCGGATTACTGGGGTCACAAGGAGGAGAGCGGAGAAGGCGGCGGCTCCGTACCATGAGAAAGGGAAGCCACTTCGGGCACGACCAGCTGCTGCTCCCCGACAAATGCTCCAGCTTCTCCGGGGTGTTCGTGGCCGGGAGCGGCGCTGTGGTTGGCGCAGGAGGCGGCGGATACCTGCACGTCCTGTCCTCCCCCGGCCCGGTGCACCATCCCCCGCACGGACTGTGCGCTCCGGAGCAGCAAGCAGCGGCCAGCTTCATCTACTCCACCCGGCATGGACCCGCCGCCAGAGCCGGCCTACTGCAGCCTGCACTGGGGCGCCCTCCGGCGAAGCGACCATTAGAACTTGGAGATGGAAGGATTAAAAACACCAAAAGGCAAAGGAAGAGCCACTGTATTCTGTCCCGACAGCCCAAAAACTCGAAAATCACCTCTGGAAAAAACAAGATATGACACCTCACTTTTTTTTTTTTTTTAACATTTACACTGGTAACCAGGGTAAACATCGGGTTACTAAGCACGGCCCTGCGCTTAGTAACCCGATGTTTACCCTGGTTACCAGTGGCTGAATCGTCCGCATCCCGCAGTTAATGCAGCTAAAGGTACCGGTACGGCTTATATTTTTACAACGTACAGTACTATGTCTTACTTTCGGGGATGCGTCTTACATTAGCCGACCCCGCTAAAACCCCCACTACCTCTTACTATCGGGGGTGTCTTACTATCGGGGAAACACGGTATGAGGCATACAGGTAAGACTAGTGTAACATTTCTATCACCTGTATGCCCATATGAATAGGTCATATACGTCCCGGTGGGTGACAGATTCCCTTTAAAGTATTCCATCTATTGTAAATGTTTTGACTAAACTACCAAGATGTCAAATCTGTTGTCAGCCCTGCCCAAAACTTCATTTGTCAGTTATTCATTTAGCTGTTTTGGACAAATCCCTTTCCTAGGACAAACATCCTGCTTTGGATTTACTGTCATTATCTAATGTGTCTCAATAGCTTTCAAATTAACAAACAACTTAAAAAACAATTAACCTTGAAAATCTCTGCTTGCAGTTTTTGGACAGATGGAAAATGTTCCATTCCCGACAGCTCAGTGTACTCTGTCCTTCCTTCTCCGGCTTCCTCTGCCTCATGTTGTGTTTCACTAATGATAAACTTGATATAAATCAAGTTTCTATCAAGTGGAAAGTGGACAGTTTTAAATGAGCTCAGGGTTAGAATATGTATGTTAACTGCATTCATCATCCTTTTTTTATTTGCTGTTGGCATAATTTTTGTAGTTAATGGGTTGATTTGGTCAAATTTTAAGTGTGTGAACATTTTTTTCCTTTCTTGTAATTTAATGTATTTGTGCAATGAAGACCAAGAAGTCATGGTCATAGTTGTATATGAAGTGTTAGGTTCTCTTTGTCACTGCTCCATACTGCATATTATGGGGTTATGTGGGCATATCATTGAGCATGTTTTGAATTTTTTTTCCTTGGTGTTGGGTACAAACTATTATGTACCTTTTATATGAAATTAAATGTATACACATGCACAGCGCTATACTATATATATGTACAAATCCAAAGATGGCCATGTATATGAGCCCTGATGGAGAATAAAAACTGACAATTTAAAGAGATTTTCACTTCAGAAAATCAGCTGAATGATTGGGGCAATCAGCTGAATCTCTTTCAACACCCCTAGGAAAAATATAATTTTGCTCTCCTTTATAGAAGAACCCCTTGTATGGTCTTCATGAGGCACTCCCTTTTAAGAAATTGTATTTTATGGATTAGAAAAAAAAAATTGACAGAGATGGATTCAGGCTATGTTCACATTGAGTGTGGGGTGTGGGTGAATCCACTCAAAAATCCACTTCAAAAACACTGACATCTGATTGAGGCCTTAAAAGGCTTTTGTTTAACCAAGGATCAGAGTATACAAGGAGAGAGGAACAGAAAGAACAATATTATAGGTGTTTAGTATAAGCCACCTGGACAGACTGAAAATATGGATGAACTCTTTTTACATCAGATGTCTCTGTTCTCAAAAATGTGCGACAAAGTGATCATGGCAGATTTTAACTATCCAGATATTTGTTGGGAATCTCTCTGAGGCAAAATGTACTGGGTCCAGAAAATTCTTATCTTCTCTGGCTGACAACTTTATTTATGAAAAGGTAGAAGATAGAACAAGAGGATCTGCAATCTTGAACCTAATTCTTACCATCTGGGAAGAAATGGTTGAGGAAGTAAAAAGGTGACTGGAAATTTAGGAGGCAGCGATCATGCTATCATTGAATTTTACATTAGAAGAGGAGGAAGGCCAGAGCAGATTTTAATGGACTCGAAAAGAGAGTAGGGGAAGGTTTAAGGCTGGATGTTCTAAAGGACAGGAATGTCCAAGAAGGATGGGAGATTTCGCTAAATGAAATTCTCACTGCACAATCGGTAACAATCCCGAAAAGAAGAACGGAGTGGAAGCATTTAAAGAGACCTGGATAGATGAAAACAGAACTTAATCACTTGTTAAAAAGAAAAAAAGAAATGTATGTTAAATAGAATGAGGGGGCCATATCTTAACAAGAATGCTGTTTGCAGGAATGCAGAGCAAGCGTTAGAAGAGCTAAAGCCAGTAATGAAGTTAGGCTTGCAAGGGAGACCAAAAGCAGTAAAAAGGATTTTGCTATAGGATTTTTAAAGGATGAAGAAGGTGAATTGGTCAAAAATTATGTTAAGAAGGGCAAACTTTTAAATTCCTATTGTGCATCTGTGTTCTCTAAGAAAGCAAATGTAGCATCAACTGATCTTCGCGGTGTCATAAAAATAATAAAAGAATCCACACAATCTATAAATAGAGAGATGATGAGGGAACACTTATCTAACCTAAATGAATTACACCATGTTCCAAATTATTATGCAAATCATATTTTTCTCGGATTTTCCTAAATAGTTGGTGCAAATGACAGTCAGTCTAATAAAAGTCATCACCCGTTAGAGTATACATCGAATTTTATTGAAGAAACTTCCCAATGATAACAGTATAATCTCCAAAATGAATAAAAACTCAAAATGCACTGCTCCAAATTATTAGGCACAGTAGAATTTCTAAACATTTGATATGTTTTAAAGAACTGAAAATGCTTCTTTGTGGAATTTGAAGCATTAGGAGTTCACATTCACTGAACAAAAAAGCTATTTAACTCCAAAACATCCTAACAGGCCAAATTACATGTTAACATAGGACTCTTTCTTTGGTATCACCTTCACAATTCTTGCATCCATTGAACTTGTGAGTTTTTGGAGAGTTTCTGCTTGTATTTCTTTGCATGAAGTCATAATAGCCTCCCAGAGCTGCTGTTTTGATGTGAACTGCCTCCCACCCTCATAGATCTTTTACTTGATGATACCCCAAAGGTTCTCTATAGGGTTGAGGTCAGGGGAAGATGGTGGCCACACCATGAGTTTATCTCCTTTTATGCCCATAGCAGCCAATGACTCAGAGGTATTCTTTGCAGCATGAGATGTTGCATTGTCATGCATGAAGATGATTTTGCTCCTGAAGGCAAGTTAGTTTTTTTTTATACCATGGAAGAAAGTTGTCAGTCAGAAATTCTATATACTTTGCAGAGGTCATTTTCACACCTTCAGGAACCTTAAAGGGCCCTAGCAGGTGTTTCCCCATGATTCCGGCTCAAAACATGACTCCACCTCCTTGCTGATGTCGCAGCCTTGTTGGGACATGGTGGCCATCCACCAACCATCCACTGCTCCATCCATCTGGACCATCCAGTGTTGGTTGACACTTTATCAGTAAACAAGACTGTTTGAAAATTATTCGTCATGTATGTCTGGGCCCACTGCAACCATTTCTGCATGTGAACACTTTTTAGGGGTGGCCGAATAGTAGGTTTGTGCACCACAGCAAGCCTTTGAAGGATCCTACACCTTGAGGTTCGAGGGACACCAGAGGCACCAGCAGCTTCAAATAACTGTTTGCTGCTTTGTAATGGTATTTTGGCAGCTGCTCTCTTAATCCATAATTTGTCTGGCAGAAACCTTCCTCATGCCTTCATCTGCATGAACTCTGTCTGTGCTCTGTTTCAGTCACAAATCTCTTCACAGTATGATGATCACTCTTAAGTTTTCATGAAATATCTAATGTTTTTATACCTTGTCCAAGGCATTGCACTATTTAACACTTTTCAGCAGCAGAGAGATGCTTTTTATTTCCCATATTGCTTGAAACCTGTGGCCTGCTTAATAATGTGGAACATCATTTTTAAGTAGCTTTCCTTTAATTAGAATCACTTGGAAAACTAATTATCCCATGTGTTTAAGATTGATTTCAGTGATCCATTGAGCCCTGAGACACAATACCATCCACGAGTTTATTTGAAAAACAAAATAATTAAATCTTTGACACTTGAATCCAATTTGCATAATAATTTGGAACACAGTGTATATCCTAGGGTACTGAAAGAGTTAGAACCATTAGCCAGAATCTTTGCTGCCATGGGTTTGTAGCAAACAAGTCATGCCAGAATAATCTAATTTCCTTCTATGATGGAATAACTGACTGGGTGGATCAGGGAAATGGGGTAGATATAGCATATCTTGACTTCAGCAGAGCGGTTGATAAAGTATCTCATACTATCCTTATTGAAAAAATGACCAAGTATGGTATTGACAAGGCTACGGTTTAAGTGAATTCATAACTGGCTCAGTGATCATATTCAAAGAGTTACACATCCAATTGGAAGAGTGTTTCAAGTAGAGTACCACAAGGCTCTGTCCTGGCCCCAGTGTTGTTCAATATTTCTATAAACGATCTAGATAAGGGAACTGAAGGTAAGCTGATTAAATTTGCAGACGATACAAAGCTTGGAGGGATAGTTAACACTAGAGAAGACAAAAGATTCAGAAGGGTCTAGAAAGTTAGAACAATGGACGTGTTCAAACAGAGGCTGGATAGACATCTGTCTGAGATGGTTTAGTGAATCCTGCATTGAGAAGGGGGTTGGACGCTATGAGCACTTCTGGCAACTATCAGCATTTAGAACACCCCACTGATCATACTTGAATGACCTATCCTAAGGATAGGTTATCAAAGTTAAAGTAGTGTACAACCTCTTTAAATCAATACCATTCATTTTTTACATTGAATGTTTTTGAACAGTACAACTAATTTCAACACCACGTATGATTTAGGCAATTCTTCTAAAAGTCATCCAAAGGAGGTAAAACATGTAGCAATGGCCATAATATTAAAAGACCCACCTACAGGGGTAATAAGTTGAAATATCACTTTTAAAAGGCTTCAACTGGATTGGTAGATGTGCACTATTTTTCTAATAGCAGATTTTTAAGAGCAGAAGGATTGGGTGTGTTAGACTTGCGCTTGATAGTAGCTGGGGACCCTGTTAATAAGAATTAATGTATTAAATATTATCTCATATTCTGTATTTAGGGCACAGAACATTGTATGTTGGCGTTCGGATGCCACTGGGTCGGCAAAGCCATAGACATCATCGAACTCATGGACAGAAGCACAGAAAACGAGACCGCATGAAGGGAGTTATACAAGAGGAAGGCCATGATGAGTCACTAGCTCATGGTATGTAGTCGTTTTGCAATCATAACCAGATTAGCCTCTTCTGATCAGACCTATTAACATTTGTCTTTGAATAGTTGGACTACATAGTTATATTTTGCATTTTTCAGACTATAAGATGCACCGGACCATAAGACACATCTAGGTTTTAGAGAAGGAAAATTAAAAAAAATTGAAGCAAAAAAAGTGTTACATTTTGTACTAATATTCCCCATCCTGGTAGATATATTTCCCCAATCCAGGTATACATGGCCCGCTGTCACGCAAGTTTTGGAAGACTAAGTGGGGGGATGAGCACTGGTCAGTCCCCACTGTACACTAAAGAGAAGAAGGGAGACAAACAAGGGGGAAGCAACTTATTTTGAGCAGAATCAGAGAGTTAACACCAAACATCTTCCAACAGCACCAAAGAAAAAGTTAGCCGACTGCTATATTTCCAAGCCTTCACAAGGGAAAATGTGAATATCACTGGCGTCTCCCTGAATAGAAGTAATGGCTAAAGTAAAAAAGTATACCCTTGTCATTCTTGTAGACACACCATCCCAAAGAGTGCAGTTCATCCTTGGAACAGAAGAGGACGAAGAACATGTGCCCCATGAGCTTTTTACAGAATTGGATGAAATCTGTGTTAAAGATGGAGAGGATGCTGAATGGAAAGAGACTGCAAGGTAAAAATAACTAAGAATCACGCAAGTAAATAATGTATTATGTGATCTAAAATATTACCTTCTACAGGTGCTGTACGACATTATTGGTGGGGATCTAATACTCCCCGCCCATGATCACCTGTTGGCAGATCCCACTATAGTTGGATATAGACAGTGTACAAATTTGGCATGGAGACTCCTCTATTCTGTATAACCATCCTTGCTAAAGCTGACAGCTGAGGCTTCCAGCCCCCAGCTGTGAGTTTTTTGCCTGGCTGGTTATAGAAAACTAGCTATTGAACCCGTTCTACGCCCGGGTGGCGAGCATTTATATTGGAATATGGTCTCCATCCTGGTATGTGCTGCTCCTATCCTGTCATATGCTGCTCCATCCTGCGCCCCCATCCTGTCATGTGCTGCTCCACCGTGTCATGTGCTGCTCCATCCTGCGCCCCCATCCTGTCATGTGCTGCTCCACCGTGTCATGTGCTGCTCCATCCTGCATCCCCATCCTGTCATGTGCTGCTCCACCGTGTCATGTGCTGCTCCATCCTGCGCCCCATCCTGTCATGTGCTGCTCCACCGTGTCATGTGCTGCTCCATCCTCATCCCCATCCTGTCATGTGCTCCCATCCTGCGCCCCCATCCTATCACGTGCTGCTCCATCCTGCGCCCCCATCAGTGCGGGCGGCTGTGCTGAGTGCGGGCGGCTGTATGTGGCTGTGCTGAGTGCGGGCGGCTGTATGTGACGTGGCTGTGCTGGGTGCGGGCGGCTGTGCTGGGTGCGGCAGCTGTGGACGGCTGTGCTGGGTGCGGTGGCTGTGCTGGGTGCAGCGGCTGTGCTGGGTGCAGCGGCTGTGCGTGGCTGTAGGCGGCTGTGCGTGGCTGTGGGAGGCTGTGCTGGGTGCGGCGGCTGTGCGTGGCTGTGGGCGGCTGTGCTGGGTGCGGCGGCTGTGCTGGGTGCGGCGGCTGTGCTGGGTGCGGTGGCTGTGCTGGGTGCGGCGGCTGTCCGTGGCTGTAGGCGGCTGTGCGTGGCTGTGCTGGGTGCGGAGGCTGTGCATGGCTGTGGCGGCTGTGCGTGGCTGTGCTGGGTGCGGCGGCTGTGCTGGGTGCGGCGGATGTGCTGGGTGCGGCGGCTGTGCTGGGTGCGGCGGCTGTGGGTGGCTGTGCTGGGTGCAGCGGTTGTGCGTGGCTGTGGGCGGCTGTGCTGGGTGCGGCGGCTGTGGGCGGCTGTGCTGGGTGCGGCGGCTGTGCGTGGCTGTGGGCGGCTGTGCGTGGCTGTGGGCGGCTGTGCTGGGTGCGGCGGCTGTGCGTGGCTGTGGTCGGCTGTGCTGGGTGCGGCTGTGCGTGGCTGTGGGCGGCTGTGCGTGGCTGTGGGCGGCTGTGCTGGGTGCGGCGGCTGTGGTCGGCTGTGCTGGGTGCGGCGGCTGTGCGTGGCTGTGGGCGGCTGTGCTGGGTGCGGCGGCTGTGCGTGGCTGTGGTCGGCTGTGCTGGGTGCGGCGGCTGTGCGTGGCTATGGGTGGCTGTGCGTGGCTGTGGGCAGCTGTGCTGGGTGCGGCGGCTGTGCGTGGCTGTGGGCGCCTGTGCGTGGCTGTGGGCGGCTATGGTCGGCTGTGCTGGGTGCGGCGGCTGTGCGTTGCTGTGGGCGGCTGTGCGTGGCTGTGGGAGGCTGTGCGTGGCTGTAGGCGGCTGTGCGTGGCTGTGGCGGCTGTGCATGGCTGTGCTGGGTGCGGCGGATGTGCTGGGTGCGGCGGCTGTGCTGGGTGCGGCGGCTGTGCGTGGCTGTGGGCTGTGCGTGGCTGTGGGCGGCTGTGCTGGGTGCGGCGGCTGTCCGTGGCTGTGGGCGGCTGTGCGTGGCTGTGGGAGGCTGTGCGTGGCTGTAGGCGGCTGTGCGTGGCTGTGGCGGCTGTGCATGGCTGTGCTGGGTGCGGCGGATGTGCTGGGTGCGGCGGCTGTGCTGGGTGCGGCGGCTGTGCGTGGCTGTGGGCTGTGCGTGGCTGTGGGCGGCTGTGCTGGGTGCGGCGGCTGTGGTCGGCTGTGCTGGGTGCGGCGGCTGTGCGTGGCTATGGGTGGCTGTACGTGGCTGTGGGCGGCTGTGCTGGGTGCGGCGGCTGTGCGTGGCTGTGGTCGGCTGTGCTGGGTGCGGCTGTGCGTGGCTGTGGGCGGCTGTGCGTGGCTGTGGGCGGCTGTGCTGGGTGCGGCGGCTGTGGTCGGCTGTGCTGGGTGCAGCGGCTGTGCGTTGCTGTGGGCAGCTGTGCGCGGCTGTGGGAGGCTGTGCGTGGCTGTAGGCGGCTGTGCGTGGCTGTGGCGGCTGTGCATGGCTGTGCTGGGTGCGGCGGATGTGCTGGGTGCGGCGGCTGTGCTGGGTGCGGCGGCTGTGCGTGGCTGTGGGCTGTGCGTGGCTGTGGGCGGCTGTGCTGGGTGCGGCGGCTGTCCGTGGCTGTGGGCGGCTGTGCGTGGCTGTGGGAGGCTGTGCGTGGCTGTGGGCGGCTGTGCGTGGCTGTGGCGGCTGTGCATGGCTGTGCTGGGTGCGGCGGATGTGCTGGGTGCGGCGGCTGTGCTGGGTGCGGCGGCTGTGCGTGGCTGTGGGCGGCTGTGCTGGGTGCGGCGGCTGTGGTCGGCTGTGCTGGGTGCGGCGGCTGTGCGTGGCTATGGGTGGCTGTACGTGGCTGTGGGCGGCTGTGCTGGGTGCGGCGGCTGTGCGTGGCTGTGGTCGGCTGTGCTGGGTGCGGCTGTGCGTGGCTGTGGGCGGCTGTGCGTGGCCGTGGGCGGCTGTGCTGGGTGCGGCGGCTGTGGTCGGCTGTGCTGGGTGCGGCGGCTGTGCGTGGCTGTGGTCGGCTGTGCTGGGTGCGGCGGCTGTGGTCGGCTGTGCTGGGTGCGGCGGCTGTGCGTGGCTATGGGTGGCTGTGCGTGGCTGTGGGCAGCTGTGCTGGGTGCGGCGGCTGTGCGTGGCTGTGGGCGCCTGTGCGTGGCTGTGGGCGGCTATGGTCGGCTGTGCTGGGTGCGGCGGCTGTGCGTTGCTGTGGGCGGCTGTGCGTGGCTGTGCTGGGCGCGGCGGCTGTGCTGGGTGCGGCCATTTTCTTGGTCCTGCTCCCGGAGTCGGCGCCTGCGCAGTCCGCGCTTTCCGGCGCCATTTTCTTGAAGACACTGCAATGTGTCTTCAAGAAAATGGCGCCGGAAAGCGCGGACTGCGCAGGCGCCGATTCCGGGAGCAGGGGGACAGTCACGGCCCGGAAGCGCGTCGGTGGAACGGGTCAGGTAAGTATACTCACCCTCCGCCTCCTGGCTCGTCCCTGCTTGTCCGGTGGAGATCGCGGTGTGCGTTCAGCGCTTACGCATACCGCGATCTCCTGGGAGCGTCGCTCTGTGCGGTCCAGACTGCGCCGGCGCTTGCGCTTGCGCAGTCTATAGAGGCTTCGGACAGAGTGACGCTCCCAGCGTTATATTATAGATACAGGGGAACCCACGCCAATTTTTTCATTTATTTATAGTGCAGGCGGCGGCTGATGAATACCCTCATCAGCCTCTCGTGCTGTCACTGTTGTTAGCAGCAGCAGGGGAAGGCTGATGGGAGTAATAGCCCCATCAGCCGCCTGCAGTGTCTGTTATCACTTAAATGTAACTCATCATTCTCCCCTGCTCACGCCGATCACCGGCAGAGCAAGGGAGAATGATGAGAGCCATGTTCAGCACCCAGTGCCGGGGAACAGCGCTTACTGTAACGCTTCTTCCCCAGTGCTGATGCGTGTCACATGGATGACATCCATGTGTGTTATGCATGTGCATGTGTGTGGGACCTTTTGCAGCCCATGCTAACATTAAAAACGGACATGTCAGCGTGTTTTGCCCATGGACGCACGGTCCGTGGGAGCACACTCACATGTGCACAGACCCATTCACTTAATTCAGCAAATAGCCCTCCGTTGCTCCCGAGTCTCTCCCTATGGCTAAGTAGTACTGTACAGATGCATATGGGGTATTGCCACGTTCAGCAGAAATTATTGGACAAATTTTGGTGCCATTTTTACCCACGTCTTGTGTGAATATGTAAAATCTTTGGCTAAAACAAAATTTTGGTGGTAAAAATGTAGTTATTTTGTCTTCATTGCCCAATGGTATAAAATTCTGTGACACACCCATGGTGTTAATATGATCACTACACCCCTAGATGAATTCATTGAGAGGTGTAATTCGTAAAATGGAGTCATTTATGGGGGTTCTGTTGTTCTGGGCTCTCCCAGTGGGTCATGGTTGTTCTGGGCTCTCCCAGTGGGTCATGGCACCTGCAAACCATAACCTTAAAATCTTGCCTTCTGAGCTTTGCACTGTGCCTGAAAAATATTTCCCGATTACATGAAGGATATTCGCGCACTCAGGAAAAAATGGACCTCAGTTTGTTGTAAAGAAAAAAAAAAAAAATTCCTATCAGCCCTTAGAAAAATTTAAAATTTGGGGCTACTGGTTTCACATTTGCATTTCTTACCGCAGCGTTTTTCCGCAAAAAAAGCATGCGTTTTTTTTCCTATGTTTAACATTAAAAACGCGTGCGTTTTTTTTTGCATGCGTTTTGCCGCGTTTGACAACGCATGCGTTTTTTCCATGCTTGCGTTTGGTTCAAAAAGGCAACATGTAGTAATTTCTAGACGTGTTTTTTTGCCGCAAAAAAACGTATTGCTGTCTATGTAACCGCATGCGTTTTTAAGCACATGCGTTTGTTTGCGTTAAAAACGCATGCGTTTTTATAGAAAAAAACAAGACTACACACTGATAAGCCTCCCCCCACCATCAAGGTGATAAAGGGATCCAAACCCTAACCCTACCCCTAACCCTAAAGCCGGTAATTCAATTGCCGGCTTTTCATTTCTCCTGCCTAAACCCGACATGATATGAGACATGGTTTACATACAGTAAACCATGTCATATCCACCCTTTTTTTTGCATATTCCACACTACTAATGTTAGTAGTGTGTATGTGCAAAATTTTGGCGCTGTAGCTATTAATTTTAATGGTTAAATCGCGGAAAAAATTGGCGTGGGCTCCCGCACAATTTTCTCCGCCAGAGTGGTAAAGCCAGTGACTGAGGGCAGATATTAATAGCCTAGAGAGGGTCCATGGTTATTGGCCCCCCTGGCTACAAACATCTGCCCCTAGCCACCCCAGAAAAGGCACATCTGGAAGATGCACCTATTCTGGCACTTGGCCACTCTCTTCCCACTCCCGTGTAGCGGTGGGATATGGGGTAATGAAGGGTTAATGGTGACATTAAGCCAGATTAATAATGGAGAGGCGTCAATTATGACACCTATCCATTATTAATCCAATTGTATGAAATGGTTAAAAAAAACACACACACAATATTGCAAAGTATTTTAATGAAATAAACACACAGGTTGTTGTAATATTTTATTGCTCTCTCAATCCACCTGAAGACCATCGTTCTGTAACAAATTAAAAATAATAAACCAACAATATACATACCTTCCGTAGATCTGTGACGTCCCACGATGTAAATCCATCTGAGGGGGTTAAAATATTTTACAGGCAGGAGCTCTGCTATAATGCAGCTGTGCTCGTGCCTGTAAACCCCGGGGAATGAAGGTAATGTAGGTCAATGACCTATAGTTACCTTCAGTCGCGGTGATGCGCCCTCTGCTGGATGTCCTCATATGACGTCGAGCGTGGGAAAAAGTTCCCAGGCTCCAGTTCGACATCCAGCAGAGGGCGCATCACCGCGACTGAAGGTAACTATAGGTCATTGACCTACATTACCTTCATTCTCCAGGGTTTACAGGTATAGGTGGTATAGGTATATGAGGTATAGGTGTACTCGAGAAATTGCACAACAATTTTTGGAGTCCAATTTCTCCTGTTACCCTTGGTTAAATAAAAAATAATTGGGGGTGAAAAGACCATTTTTGTGGAAAAAATTGTATTTTTCATTTTCACAGCTCTACATTATAAACTTCCGTGAAGCACTTGGGGGTTTAAAATGCTCACCACGCACCTAGATAAGCTCCTTGGGGGGTCTAGTTTCCAAAATGGTGTCACTTGTGGGGGTTTCCACTGTTTAGGCACATCAGGAGCTCTCCAAACGCAACATGGTGTCCGATCTCAATTCCAGCCAATTTTGCATTGAAAACGGCGCTCCTTCCCTTCCAAGCTCTGTCATGCACCCAAACAGTGGTTTACCCCCATATATGGGGTATCAGTGTACTCAGGACAAATTGCACAACCTATTTCTTCTGTTACTCTTGGGAAAATAAAAAAAAAATTGGGATCTGAAGAAAAAAATGTTGTGAAAAAAAAGTTAAATGTTCATTTTTGTTTTAAACATTCAAAAAATTCTTGTGAAGCACCTGAAGGGTTAATAAACTTCTTGAATGTGGTTTTGCACACCTTGAGGGGTGCAGTTTTTAGAATGGTGTCATTGGGGTATTTTCTATCATATTGACCCCTCAAAGTGACTTCAAATGATGTTGTAAAAATGAGTAATTGCTGGTCAACTTTTAACCCTTAAAACTTCCTAACAAAAAAAACCTTTTTGTTTCCAAAATTGTGCTGATGTAAAGTAGACATGTGGGAAATGTTACTTATTAAGTATTTTGTGTGACATATCTCTGTGATTTAAGGGCATGAAAATTCAAAGTTGGAAAATTGCAAAAGTTTCGCCAAATTTCCATTTTTTTCACAAATAAAAGCAAGTCCTATCAAAGAAATTTTACCACGATCATGAAGTACAATATGTCACGAGAAAACATCTGAGAATCACCGGGATCCGTTGAAGCGTTCCAGAGTTATAACCTCATAAAGGGACAGTGGTCAGAATTGTAAAAATTGGCCTGGTCATTAACGTGCAAACCACCCTCGGGAGTAAAGGGGATAAAGGGTTAATGTTTACTTTTTAGGATTGCTACATCCAATAGGTGGCATTAGAGTTCTAGTCATCTTTCTCTCTGTAGGTTATTTGCCTATTAAAATTCACAGAGAAATATTGCATGACCTTTAAGTCTCCTTACTCCATCCTCGCATGCTCCACAAGGACAAACATTCCTCTTTAGACCCTTAATATTAGGTAAAACACAACAATGTCAAGTCTCACTCTTTATTACCTATGTATCCATTATGCCTCCTGATAAATGCAATTGTTGATTATTTTTGCTCATCTTTCATTATTAATATTGTACATGGTAAATTCACAGTGCATTGTTCTTTATCTTGTAGATTTAGACAATGCTTTATAATTGTTTCAGTTATCACCTTGTTGAGTGTGTTGCTGATGTATCTAAAGCAAAATGTACTGGCCAGCTACTATTTTAAGATAAGGACGGCACAATGACTCAGCGCTCATACATTTTCCTTCTACATTCCGAAAACATACTGACGGTGTAATTGGCTTTTTGGGAAGCAGGATCTTTCACTTAAACATTTTATTGCTAGTGAGCTCCAAAGTAAATGAGATTTCCAGGTTGAAGTCACATACAAGCCATCATGTGACTGCCCAGCCGCACTTTGAAGGGGAATCGTGGCAGTGTATGCATTGCGCAGTGTCCCGATTCGGCAGTCTGCAGTCACATAGAGTGACCACCGACTTAACTCTTCAGTCCGGAAAGCCCCAAGAACTGTAGGGAACAAAAAGCAAAAATCTTATGTTACTGTATACCGAATAAATGATTCTGTTATGTAATATTGTAAGTCACAGTTCTGCAACAGCCACAAATTCAATATTAGGGAGAGAATGACATTATACAATTATACCTCGGCCCTAAAGCCATAAAAGGCCCAATGGCCAATCTGACACTAAAAGGAAAAGCAGTGTTGTTATTTCAGTACTGTGATATCAGTGTGCTTGACAACCCTGTACTGTGATATCAGTGTGGAGTACTCACTAGGAACATGGGATACTCGGTACCGGGTCGGCACAGTTCTTAAAGGGGAAGTCACGTAGGCAGTGACCCGGTCCGTGGCCCTGGGCGTCCAATAAAAGGAGATAAAGTGTAGTGGGAAATAAAGTCTAATGTAGTAATGTTCGTGACGCCACCTGTGGTACTCGGCCAGGGATGGCCGATGCTGCTTAAAGGGATCTGCTTGGGCCGATGGTGATGCAGCTTAGATGGTTTCGCTCCCCACAGGTGGAACAGAGGGCCCAGGGCTCCCAGGACAGTCTATGAGGGGTTGTAGATGTTGGGATGCAGGAAATAATTGGAGGACACAGGATTCGCAGTCTCTTTACCTTTTAATTGACAGTGCAGTCCAGGGCACAGTTTACAGGTGATCTTTGAAATCCGGGCAGCCTGGAAGCAGTTCGGAATCCCCCTAGCCAGGTGGGGTTGGAAGCCTTCCCTTCTGCGCTGAATTCTAGGTTCTTGATACCTTAGCTTTCCTTAAGTCCCTCTCTCAATCTGTCCCTCAGGTGGGACACTACCCACCTGGTAGGCAGCTCGAGCCTTTTTACAGGTGTCCCTTTCTCGTGGTGACTCCAAGCTCTAATCTGCTGCTGTGCCTTCGGGTGTTAGATGGGCCAGAAGACCGGCAATCCCCTGCCCTCCAGTTTCAGCTGTGGGGTATACAGTTCCCACACAACGTCGGACCCCGATGTCCAGTTTCTTGCGCTTAATCCTGTGGATGAGCTCAGTCGCAGCTCCACTCCCAGTTTCTCCTTAGCTTCTTCTCCCTTCACTGTCTCACACAGACTGACTTTACCTTCTCCTCCAGACCAGAACTTATAGGGAAGCTACCCTGAGACCGAGTTTAGAGCACCTCCTTCTGGCCTGGAGTCAGGAAAGTGTTGTATGTAAGTGTTACCTGCCAAGGGGATTCCTTCTCACTTTCAGGCATGGTATCAGCCTCCCGGGGAGGCAGGCAATACCACTGTGGCATCCGGATTCCTGGGATGCCACAAGTGTGCTCGACAACTCTGTACTGTGATATCGGTGTGCTTGACAACTCTGTACTGTGATATTAATGTGCTTGACAACTCTGTACTGTGATATTAATGTGCTTGACAACTCTGTACTGTGATATCCGTGTGCTCGACAACTCTGTACTGTGATATCAGTGTGTATTATACCAGTACTGTGACGTCACTCACTGTATGCATTATACTTATCCTGATATAGTGTGTGCAATAACAATTTAATATTTTTATACTTGTTCTTTGACATCACTGAGTATTTCTGTGCTGATACCCTAATGTTAAACCTTTGTACATAGATATAATGTGTATTATCCTTTCTTTGGGTCATCGTTGTGTATCATACTTATGGCCTAATTTCATTACATGTGTTATTCATGTAGCAATATGTGGATTTTTCAGGATAAGAGGATAAGGCTATGAAGTCCAGAGGTTACAGTATCACCTGTGAACCACAGTACTGCAGTATATAGTGTCTTTAGACACCTATATCTCTCTGCCTGTGGTTGAAATGAATAGGAATACCATGTTGGCAGCTATGGGCCCTTCAACAGGTTCCTGACTGTCATGATAACACATCGTTCCTCTGCGATAGTGTTGCGGGGAGGTTGGTGTGGCAGTGGAAGCTGATGCGCCTGAGCTCAAGCTCACGTTCCTTTTAAATACTGATGTCAGAAATTGACAGCAGCGTCTAAATGGTTAACAGACGCGACTGAAGCTCCCTTCACACAAGCCGATCCCTTCCCAGGAAGTTGATTAACTTCCTGATTCTGGTATTTGGCTTTTAGCCTTGAACATATAAATGCCTTGTAGTATCAAATTATGTTGAAATTTCTTATATTTTACACCTGGTATGATAGAGAGCTAATTAAAACCTAAATGATATCCACTATGGTTCACTACACACTTCTCCATTGTAAACACTAGGCGGAAACACCATTTTTATTAGCGCTTATTTAGCAGTGGTGTCATTGACACTTATGCACAGTCCAAATGGTTTCACGAAAATGAGAGCACTTACAGCTCTGCAGAATTCAATTGTCAAAGCAATTATCACATTGATCTCATTAAGAAGAGAATTCCTGAGCGCCAGGGTAAAAAATAGAAAAAAAACTTCTATGTTCCAACCCATAAGAGAACAATGTAATAAATATAGTTGTGTGGGAGGCGAGATGAGTGCGACAGACAGATGGGATCCTCTGCTCCATATCTCTTAGTTAGTCTCTATGGCCAGAAGCCTGATTTCTAGATGACTTCATAAGAACTAGTCAAACAGTTTGATTACTGTAGAATAAATTTGAGACATTTTGGATAAAGAATCCTAATATGTGAAAATAATTTTAGAATTGACATAAAGTCTTCATATACATAAAAATCAAAGTCACTCGCTATGTATAAATATTACATTTTGGCTTCAGGTTTAGTACATATACTGAAAGTAGAGTCCCAACAGAGACCAGCATTCATATCTGTCATATGCTGGCTTTTAAAAAATATATAATGAATAACCCAATGAACAGTTCATATAGCTAGAGCAAAAATTATATGGATACACAGTACAGACCAAAAGTTTGGACACACCTCATTTAAAGATTTTTCTGTATTTTCATGACTATGAAAATTGTAAATTCACACTGCACTGAAGACATCAAATCTATGAATTTAGACATGTGGAATTATATACTTAACACAAAAGTGTGAAACAACTGAAAATATGTCTTATATTCTAGGTTCTTCAAAGTAGTCACCTTTTGCTTTGATAACTGCTTTGCACACTCTTGGCATTCTCTTGATGAGCTTCAAGAGGTAGTCACCGAGAATGGTTTTCACTTCACAGGTGTGCCCTGTCAGGTTTAATAAGTGGGATTTCTTGCCTTATAAATGGGGTTGGGACCATCAGTTGTGTTGAGCAGAAGTCTGGTGGATACACAGCTGATAGTCCTACTGAATAGACTGTTAGAATTTGTATTATGGCAAGAAAAAAGCAGGTAAGTAAAGAAAAACGAGTGGCCATCATTACTTTAAGAAATGAAGGTCAGTCAGTCCAAAAGATTGGGAAAACTTTGAAAGTGTCCCTAAGTGCAGTTGCAAAAACCATCAAGCGCTACAAAGAAACTGGCTCACATCAGGACCGCCCCAGGAAAGGAAGACCAAGAGTCACCCCTGCTTCTGAGGATAAGTTTATCCGAGTCACCAGCCTCAGAAATCGCAGGTTAACAGCAGCTCAGATTAGAAACCAGGTCAATGCCACACAGAGTGCTAGCAGCAGACACATCTCTACAACAACTGTTAAAGGGAACCTGTCACCACGTTTTTGGAAGATGGGATAAAAATAGCGTTAAATAGGGGCAGAGGTGGGCGTTACATTAGTGTGTTTGTTATGCATTTATTACCCACCTAAGTTGCCGAAATACCTTTGCAAAGTCTCCGTTTTCGCCTGTCAATCAGGCTGGTCTGGTCAAAAGGGCGTGTTGTCTTCCCCCAGATTTTGCGTAGTTTTCCGTTGGTGGCGTAGTGGTGTGCGCATGCCCAAGGTCCCGAATCCTCTGCCAGGGAATTTAAAAGAGCGCGCTGTTCGTTATTTCATTGGTGATCGGTGGGCGCGGCCATCTTCCTTTGGCCGCGCGTGCGCAGAAGCGGCGCTCTGCTGGCCGCGGCTTCAGGAAAATGGCCGCCGCGATATCCATCTGCGCACGCGCGGCATCCCGCGGCCATTTTCCTGAAGCCGCGGCCAGCAGAGCGCCGCTTCTGCGCACGCGCGGCCAAAGGAAGATGGCCGCGCCCACCGATCACCAATGAAATAACGAACAGCGCGCTCTTTTAAATCCCCTGGCAGAGGATTCGGGACCTTGGGCATGCGCACACCACTACGCCACCAACGGAAAACTACGCAAAATCTGGGGGAAGACAACACGCCCTTTTGACCAGACCAGCCTGATTGACAGGCGAAAACGGAGACTTTGCAAAGGTATTTCGGCAACTTAGGTGGGTAATAAACGCATAACAAACACACTAATGTAACGCCCACCTCTGCCCCTATTTAACACTATTTTTATCCCATCTTCCAAAAACGTGGTGACAGGTTCCCTTTAAGAGGAGACTTTGTGCAGCAGGCCTTCATGGTAAAATAGCTGTTAGGAAACCACTGCTAAGGACAGGCAACAAGCAGAAGAGACTTGTTTGGGCTAAAGAACACAAGGAATGGACATTAGACCAGTGTAAATCTGTGCTTTGGTCTGATGAGTCCAAATTTGAGATCTTTGGTTCCAACCACCGTGTCTTTGTGCGACGCAGAAAAGGTGAAAGGATGGACTCTACATGCCTGATTCCCACCGTGAAGCATGGAGGAGGAGGCGTGATGGTGTGGGGATGCTTTGCTGGTGACACTGTTGGGGATTTATTCAAAATTGAAGGCATACTGAACCAGCATGGCTACCACAGCATCTTGCAGCGGCATGCTATACCATCCGGTTTGCATTTAGTTGGACCATCATTTATTTTTCAACAGGACAATGACCCCAAACACACCTCCAGGCTGTGTATGGGCTATTTGACCAAGAAGGAGAGTGATGGGGTGCTACGCCAGATGACCTGGCCTCCACAGTCACCAGACCTGAACCCAATCGAGATGGTTTGGGGTGAGCTGGACCGCAGAGTGAAGGCAAAAGGGCCAACAAGTGCTAAGCATCTCTGGGAACTCCTTCAAGATTGTTGGAAGACCATTCCCGGTGAGTACCTCTTGAAGCTCATCAAGAGAATGCCAAGAGTGTGCAAAGCACTCATCAAAGCAAAAGGTGGCTACTTTGAAGAACCTAGAATATAAGACATAATTTCAGTTGTTTCACACTTTTTTGTTAAGGATATAATTCCACATGTATTAATTCATAGTTTTGATGCCTTCATTGTGAATTTACAATTTTCTTAGTCATGAAAATACAGAAAAATCTTTAAATGAGAAGGTGTGTCCAAACTTTTGGTCTGTACTGTACGTTGCCCTGCAGAAGTGCCCAACACTGTAAAATATGAGAAGACCCTCCAAATGCTGAAGGGATATATAGAAAATCTCAAAAACGGGGAGTGGGTGGAGTGGTAAGTGGCAACCAAAGAGCTGCCTCGTACTGGCCAAGTAACCAAAATGAGGGAACTTAAACCATGATCATTTACCTTATATGCAAGCTGTAACCAATGCTAGCTGATGTAGTAGGCAATAGTATATAGGTAAGCATGCACTGATAAAAGTTTAATAGCCTAAATAATACACAGAATGGAAATTAAGGATGTGTATATATAGGAGTGGAAGTCAAATGGAAAAACAAAGATAAAATGCTTTGTGATCATGTAGCTGGGAGCTAGTACCACTATCACATACCAATCAACAAAATAGTTATAAAGTGCGCATGGGTTAATTAAATGAACATATGGTGCCAACAGGGTGTCACATGGATATAGAAAACATGCATGGCAGGGATCGATATGTGCAGTAAGTACCGATGCATAAGATATATAGAGGCAACAGAAAAACAACTTGTTGGTCCACAGTTCAAGTGCGACGCACACCCCGACCGTATGTTTTGGAACGAGTCCTTCGTCAGGGGGGGAAATGTTCTCTTTTGGTTTTCAATACAGGTTTTTTGCAGAGGCCATCTGTGTAGCATAATAGGCTGCAATTCCCTTTTTCATGAACTTGCAGCTATACCAGTGCCCGGCAAGGGACACAATTTTGTCCCATTTCTCAAAAAAAATAATTGTTATTATTATACCACCTTAACCACAGTGGAAAAGAGTTTGTCTCCATTATTACAACCATGTATGTTTTGCTCTGAAATGCAGTAATGTTTTTGACTAAACATGTTGTTAAAGGGAATCTGTCAGTAGGATTATCCCTCCTAAAGAACCTATATATGCATGTAAGGTGGGGGAAATAAGTATTTTATCTTATTGATCCCTTGCTGATTTTGTAAGTTTCCCACTGACAAAAACATGAACAGTCTATAATTTTAAGGGTAGGTTAATTTTAACATTGAGAGATAGAATATCAAAAATAAAATCCAGAAAATCACATTGTATAAACTATATAAATTTATTTGCATTTTGCAGTGAGAAAGAAGTATTTGATTTCCTACCAACCATTAAGAGTTCTGGCTTCTACAGAACAGTTACACGCTCCTAATCAACTCACTACCTGCATTAAATACAACTGTCTTACATAGCCACCTTTATAAAAGACTCCTGTCCACAGACTCAACTAATCAGACAGTCTCTAACCTCAACAACATGGGCAAGACCAAAGCGCTCTATAAGGATGTCAGAGACAAGATCATAGTCCTGCACAAAGCTGAAATAGGCTACAAAACCATAAGTAAGACGCTGGGTGAGAAGGAGACAACTGTTGGTGCAATAGTAAGAAAATGGAAGAAATACAAAATGACTGTCAATCGACATCGATCTGGGACACCATGCAAAATCTCACCTCGTGGGGTATCCTTCATCATGAGGAAGGTGAGAGATCAGCCTAAAACTACAGGGGGAACTTGTTAATGATCTCAAGGCAGCTGGGACCACAATCACCAAGAAAATCATTGGTAACACATTATGCCATAAAGGTTTAAAATTCTGCAGTGCCCGCAAGGTCCCCCTGCTCAAGAAGGCCCGTGTGCAGGCCCGTCTAAAGTTTGCCAGTGAACACCTGGATGATTCTCTGAGTGATTGGGAGAAGGTGCTGTGGTCAGATGAGACAAAAATTGAGGTCTTTGGCATTAACTCAGCTCGCCGTGTTTGGCAGGAGAGAAATCCTGCCTATGACCCAAAGAACACCGTTCCCGCTGTCAAGCATGGAGGTGGAAACATTATGTTTGGGGGGGGGGGGTTTCTCTGCTAAGGGCACAGGACTACTTGACTGCATCAATGGCAGAATGGATGAAGCCATGTACCGTAAAATGGCTGACAACCTCCTTCCCTATGCCAGGACATTAAAAATGTGCCATTGCTGGGTCTTCCAGCAAGACAATGACCCAAAACATACAGACAAGGCAACAAAGGAGTGGCTCAAAAAGAAGGACATTAAGGTCATGGAGTGGCCTAGCCAGTCTCCAGACCTTAATCCCAAATTATGGAGGGAGATGAAGCTCCGAGTTGCCAAGTGACAGCCTCAAAATCTTAATGATTTAGAGGTGATCTGCAAAGAGGAGTGGACCAAAATTCCTCCTGACGTGCACAAACCTCATCATCAACTACAAAAAACATCTGACTGCTGTGCTTGCCAGCAAGGGTTTTGCCACCAAGTATTAAGTCTTGTTTGCCATAGAGATCAAATACTTATTTCTCACTGCAAAATGCAAATTGATATAATTTATACAATGTGATTTTCTGGATTTTATTTTTGATATTCTATCCTTCAAGGTTAAAATTAATCTACCCTTAAAATTATAGGCTGTTTATGTCTTTGTCAGTGGGCAAACTTACAAAATCAGCAAGGGATCAAATACTTATTTCCCCCACTGTAGGTCATAGGAAGCTGAATAAATTGATACCTTGATATATATGATCCAATGTATTATCCCAGAGAAATCCACATTTTTCTTAACAAGTAAATGATCTGTTAAGATCTATTTGTGGTACATAGCTCTCCCTGAGAATCACAATGTGACTAGGAACAACTAGTCGGTTATGTTCGCGGTGGCTTTTCCCCACCCGGCTTCCCTTGACTGACCGGTCTGGAGCTATTTCTGTGTTTAGGAAAGCATAAGAGAGCAAGGCGAGGAGAGGCTGTTGGGGATCTGCTCCTTGGAGTAATCATCTGAGTAAAATCATTCCTAGCCAGCATTTAAAGTATGTTTTCTCTGAAACGCTGCAACATTTCAGACATAAATTGGGTGTCCACTACTTGGACAACGCCTTCTTTACCAAAATGTTTGGCGCCGATAAAATAGTACATCCTGTACTCTCCCCCTGTGCCGTCGCCATCCCCGCTGTGTCGGCAGTTGCTCTTTTCAGGGCTGTCGTGAGGTGACACATGACCCCGGTGCTCACTGTCCCCGCCTTCGGACAAATCCATCACGAAGAAAAGGTTTGGGCTGTAGCTGATTCTGGACTAACTCTTCATGTTCGATTTGGTAAGGGGTATGGCAAGAAGTTGTTCAAATAGAGGATAACTTCTTTAAACATTCTGAGCTGCAGTACTGTAACCAGTGTATGGTTTATGCTACCCGTCGTTCTAACAGCATGGATCTCATGTTAGGTTCCTTTAATTACAACCTGGTACTATATTTTAGCTTGTTGTTGCCTTTACAACTCAGCACTTTTTAGAATTGAAGTCCTCCTTAGAATTGAAGTCCTCCTTAGAATTGAAGTCCTCCTTAGAACTGAAGTCCTCCTTAGAACTGAAGTCCTCCTTAGAACTGAAGTCCTCCTTAGAACTGAAGTCCTCCTTAGAACTGAAGTCCTCCTTAGAACTGAAGTCCTCCTTAGAACTGAAGTCCTCCTTAGAACTGAAGTCCTCCTTAGAACTGAAGTCCTCCTTAGAACTGAAGTCCTCCTTAGAACTGAAGTCCTCCTTAGAACTGAAGTCCTCCTTAGAACTGAAGTCCTCCTTAGAATTGAAGTCCTCCTTAGAATTGAAGTCCTCCTTAGAATTGAAGTCCTCCTTAGAATTGAAGTCCTCCTTAGAATTGAAGTCCTCCTTAGAATTGAAGTCCTCCTTAGAATTGAAGTCCTCCTTAGAATTGAAGTCCTCCTTAGAATTGAAGTTCTCCAGTGGTCCCTGCTGGTTCATTGTCTGCACAGAACAGATTATTAGTGCAAACAGTGAATTTTACTGCAGCTTCAGGATGGCAAAATAGAAGACCATTCCATCCAAGTGTCCATTTTTCCTATGTTATCTGTTTCTCTCGTATGCAAACAAAAAACTGACAAAGGTTTCTCAAGCACAGCAAGTTAGGAAAAAATAAGCAGCACATGTTGCAACTTGGATTGTGTATGTGTGACTTCTTATTTCTTTTTATCATTTGAAGGGGTAAGTTTGTGTCCCACATTGAACCAAAATAGAACACATCTCGTTTCTTCTATTCAGACCGTCTGCTAATGAAATAAACCCGTAACATTTGGATTGTCTTATAGAATATATGTGCAAGTGAAAAAACTCAATATAGTGTTCCCACGGCACTCCTATATATGGGGCATAAGTAGGATCCAATCCCTTCTAAAGTATTGAAAAAAGCTTGGCACTCGTACTAAATCAGAGAATATTTTGAATATGGTTATTTAAAGTGCAGGCAATCCAAATAGTGAAGACCTTCATCTTGCACATGATCTAAAATGGATATATACACATACATTAGTACAAAATCCACAAATCAATTGAAAAAGGAGTAAAGCATATACAAATTCAAGTCAAATAAGCATGGAAAACAATCTATAATAAATATGAATATGAAAAGATAAGCAATGTGTGGGAGCAGTCATCAAAAAAGCCCAGGTAATATCAGGTTCAGTAAGACAAGGGTGATACTATACAGAAAATTTGCATCAGAAGCTTATACATGAACAGCTCTGGCAAAAATTAAGATACCACCACATCAAATCCCTGTCATGGGCAGCCCAATCTCCTGACCTGAACCCCATTGAAAACCTCTGGAATGTAATCAAGAGGAGAGGATTATGGATAGTCACAAGCCATCAAACAAAGAAGAACTGCTTACATTTTTGCGCCAGAAGCAGTGTGAAAGACTGGTGGAACGCATGCCAAGACGCATGAAAGCTTTGATTAAAAATCCTGGTTATTCCACATCAAAATATTGATTTCTGAACTCTTCCTGAGTTAAAACATTAGTATTTTTGTTTCTAAATGATTATGAACTTGTTTTCTTTGCATTACTTGAGGTCTGAAAGCACTGGTTTGTTTGTTTTTCTTCTAATTTTTACTATTTTTCTTTGTCAGAAAAAAAATACAAAATTTATTGCTCGGAAATTCGTAGACATGTTGTCAGAAGTTTATAGAATAAAAGAACATTTTAGATTTTACTCAAAAATATACCTATAAAGAGAAAAATCCGACAAACTGGACATTTTGCAGTGGTCTCTTAATTTTTGCCAGAACTGATACAGCGTGGTAAAGATCTGAAAGAGAAAACTTCTGGAAAGTCCCTGGAGCTTGTAACCCTGATGATGAACATGTTTGGTTTAGTGGGCGCACGCAGGAGCTGCGAGTAATAGCAACCATGAAACCCAATAAGTACCCAAATGAGGTACCTTCCCCTGTTCACATAGCCATCAATGGAACAATATTTTCCGAGGCGATAAGATTACCCACCCTGCAAACCTATCCAACCGATTATTTTTCATGTGACTCTTCTTTCGTTGTCTACGTAATTAAGTGCCCGTGAGGTCTCGCATGTTGGGGAAACCACCCGACATATACGGGATCTCATTTCTAAGCATAAATCCACTATCGGATGCAAAATTCTTTGGCTGCCAATTTCACAACATTTCCACACGCATGGCCATAATATCTGTCACTTGCAGTGATGAAGGTCACTTGACAGAAACGTCTTCACTTTTTGGATTCCCTTCACTTTAAAAAAATATTCTCTAATTTACGAGTGTCAAGTGTTTTTCACTAAGTGACAGCAGACTTATGAGAAACACTGGTATGTGAATGAGTCCTTCCTGTGCTGTCAGCAAAAGTTGTTTTCTTTCTAAAAATAGTGTAAAATTGACTTTTTACTTATTTTCCTGCATCTTCGGTTTCCTTGTAACTTCAGGTGGTTAAAGTTTGAGGAAGACGTAGAAGATGGAGGAGAACGCTGGAGTAAACCGTATGTCGCCACTCTTTCTCTACATAGCCTTTTTGAACTGAGAAGCTGTATTATAAATGGAACGGTTCAGCTGGACATGCGGGCAAACACCATAGAGGAAATAGCAGGTATAATACTTATCTTGTATCGGAAGTTCCAACTTTTTATTTCTCTTGTGCTAGTTGTGTACACGGCATGGGAAAGAATTGAAAAACAATATGGCATTTGATGGTTAAAAACAATGTGTGCCCTGTATTTTAAAGGAGATCTAAAAGCAGGTTTCTTGCTATTTAATCTGATAGCAGCGTAATGTAGAGGCAGAGAGCCTGACTCCAGGGATATGTCACTTGTTCAGCAGCTTGCTGTCATTTCAATACAGTCAGTGTTTTATTAGCAGAAGATTATCACTGCAGGACTAGGTGTCATGTGCAAGCCAGTCCTGCTTATCTGTATAATCTGCTTAAAGCTTGCTGGCAATATAGGTTATACATGGTTAGCTGCCACTAGGGTTGGGGATGGGGTTATACATTTCTCAGCTTTCTGGCTACTGCTACATCTACAGCAGAAAAAAACAGCGATTCTATCAAAACTGTACCAAGCAATCCAGTAAGAGAAACGTCGCTGGAATCTGGCTCTCTGTCATCATTCTGCTCTCAGATTAAATAGCAAAACAGATTGCCTTTAACAGTAGCGCTAATCAGTTTATCAATTTATAGCACTTTACAGTTTAGAGCAGGTCAGCCAAGTGCACCTCTAGTCCGACATCCAGACCTTCTCTATTGGGATATCGAGGCGAGCTTTGTGGGTGCACGAGCACTTACTAATTGCATTTTTAAGGAGCATTGGTTTTACGACCTTAGCGTTGTTTGATAACTTTGTTTTTAAAATTTGAGCATGTCGCCTAATGTTAATAGAAGAGCGAAATGTGATAAAGGCTTTTTCATACTACTTTATGAAAGGTAACTTCTGTGGAAGGTAGAGTAGGAGGAATATTTTACTTTTACACTGAGAATGCTACATACAGCTATTTACACATAAGAGATATAAACCATTTGCATTGGATCCTTACATTCGTGAAACCAAAATAAAGTGGCACATCATGAATTTAGACAAGTATACATTGCCTCTTTACAACATAAAAAATATAGCAAGTTATCCCAAAATGCTCAGGCTTAAGGTTTAGATGAAATTGAAAGTCAAAGAAGTCTAAAATGGACCCTCCAGGTCTTCGGACACGTCTTTTTTATTGGATACTTGTTATGACTTCATGTCTGGGCCACAAGTGTGGGGCTTCTTAAATTGGGTTTTTATGGATCTCTGTCTTTAGCCAGTACTCACACCAAGAGCTTCATCAGATAGCTTAACTCGACTGCAGAGAAACGTATGAAGATTCCAGAAGAGGATTATTCTCAGGCTGAATTCTTGTATTATGCATAATAGATAAAAAGCAGCAGGTGAAAAGATGATTCTTAGCCAGAGATATACAGAGGACAACATGAGACAATGATGGCTGACTGCATGCTAACCAAGAAGAATGGAGGGGGTTATCTACGTCAGAGCTAGAGTACAGGACAAACTTCAAAAAGCAAACCTGATTGCCAAGGAGTATAACAGTAATAATACAATACTGCATAATTCCCGACAATACTTGTGTTCCTCCAAGAAATAGCAATTCTGGAGCAACTTCTCATTGTCCTGTTCTTCTAGAGATCTAAGGGGTAAGGTTTCTCCTTGTGGAGAGTGACATACCAACTCTGACTTGTCAAGTTAAGGAGGCTTATTCGCCCTGCAATGCTCCTCTGGGAAATTTAATATGCAAATTGCCTCTTCAAAACAAAAGAGGACTTGAACTCTATAGCGCCAACTGTTGGAAGTAGCGATCCTACAAGTCACAATCAACCCTTTTAACGAGTTTTGTAACATGACTTAGGATTACCCCTTAGACCCCAGTCCAGAGCCTCTCACCTAGCCAAATCAGTTCTCATGCTTCGCACTGACGAGGGCCAACAGCCCGAAACACCGTGTCTGCGAATTGAGATACTGATTTGGCTTTTATCCTAAGTCATATTGCAAGACTCGTTAAAGGGTCGATTGTGACTTGTAGGATCGCTACTTCCAACAGGTGGCGCTATAGAGTTCAAGTCCTCTTTTTCTCTGAAGAGGCAATTTGCATATTATTGTTCTTCTTGGAAATTCTCCCTGGGAATATTATGTGTCACTGACTGGGCGGTATCAGATTGTATAGGGTCATGTCCCACAGGTATGGAGAATGGTAACACCTAATTGTCAGTTTATTCATATATTTCTAATAGGGGAACAGTACGATGTATATTTCTATGAAAAAAAAGATGCCCCAGAATTGTTATTTTATGGATTGTACAGCGCCGTACCAGAACAGATGTGTCGGGAGAGGTGACAAATCAAAGTTTATGGAATGTGTGAGATGGATATTCGATGTGCATCTCGCTTTATATTGTTACAGCATGGCGGGAGTATGGAGGTGCACTTTGATGTTTCCGTGAAGAGGAGGTAGTGTCGTGGGTACAGTATTTTGTGCACAGGATAGAAACACACATTTTTATCAAAGCTAAACAAGTGATTGCTTCTTTCTAGGCTCGGAGACATTATTAAGTGGCCGTAGGGAGATTGTCTGAATCCTTTAATGTGATCCAGCATCTTCTTTGAAGACTCACTTGAGTATTGCGATTGTGTAGTTGAATCCTAAAACTCGCATGGTCCCCATGTTTCATGTAAATGCATTTCAAGTGAATGAATAATGGTTCGCTCATCCGCAGTAATGTGATCTCACAAAACAGCGTATACAATGGGGAAAATAAGTATTTGATACACTGCCGATTTTTCAAGTTTTCGCACCTACAAAGAATTGAGAGGTCTGTAATTTTCATTGTAGGTACACTTCAAGTTTGAAAGACGGAATCTAAAAAAAAATTCCAGAATATCACATTGTATGATTTTTACATAATTAATTAGCATTTTATTTCATGAAATAAGTATTTGGTACTATAGAAAAAGAGAACTTAATATTTGGTGCAGAAACCTTTGTATGCAATTACAGAGGTCAGACGTTTCCTGTAGTTCTTGACCAAGTCTGATTTTCAACTTGCTCCTAAGATTTTATATTGGGTTCAGGTCTGGAGACTGGCTAGGCCACTCCAGGACCTTGAAATGCTTCTTACGGAGCCACTCCTTTGTTGCCCTGGCTGTGTGTTTTGTGTCATTGATCACGACTCCTCTTCAATGCACTTACTGAAGGAAGGAGGTTGTTGGCCAAAATCTCGCTACACATGACCCCATCCATTTTCCCTTCAATACGGTGCAGTCGTCCTGTCACCTTTGCAGAAAAGCAACACCAAAGCTTGAGGTTTACCCCACCATGCTTCACGGTTGGGACAGTGTTCTGTTGGTTGTACTCGTCCTTCTTCTTCCTCCAAACATGGCGAGTGGAATTGATACCAAAAAGTTTTATTTTGGTCTCCTCTGACCTCATGACCTTCTCCCATGCCTTCTCTGGATCATCCAGATGGTCATTAGCAAACTTCCAATGGACCTGGACAAGTGCTGGTGTGAGCAGGGGAACCTTCCATGCCCTGCAGGATTTTAATCCAGTAGTGTGTTACTAACAGTAATGTTTGAGACTGTGTTCCCAGCCCTCTTCTTGTCATCAAGCCCTCCTGTGTAGTTCTGGGCTGATTCTTGACCTTTCTCAGTATCATCTTTACCCCACGAGGCAAGATCTTTTAATGGAGCACCAGACTGAGGATGATTGACAGTCATCTTGTGTTTCTTCCATTTTGTTATAATTGTGCCAACAGTTGTTGCTTTCTCACCAAGCTGCTTGCCTATTGTCCTGTAGCCCATCCCAGCCTTATGCAGGTCTACAATTTTGTCCCTGCTGTCCTTAGACAGATCTTTGGTCTTGGCCATGGTGGAGAGGTTGGAATGTGATTGATTGTGTGGACAGGTGTCTTTTATACAGGTAATGAGTTAAAAAAGGTCCAATTAATACTGGAAATGAGTGCAGAGCAGGAGACTTCTTTAAAAATAAACTTAACAGGTCTGTGAGAGCCAGAATTCTTGCTGGTTGGTAGGTGATTAAATACTTATTCCATGCAATAAATGCAATTTATTTATTTAATATTCATACAACGTGATTTTTTTTTTTTTTTTTTAGATTCTGTCACTCACAGTTGAATTGTACCTAGTGATGAGCGAGTATACTCGTTGCTCGAGATTTCCCAAGCAGTGTCCTCCGAGTATTTTTTAGTTCTCGCTCATCACTAATTGTACCTACAATAAAAATTACAGACATTCTTTTTAGGTGGGGAAACTTGCAAAATCGTCAGTGTATCAAATACTTATTTAAACCACTGCATACTGTAAAAGGCAATGCTCCATATACAAAATATAAAAGGTGGGAATCATTATAGTTAGCTTTTTGGTCAAGTCCGAAAAAAATCAAGACTTCAGCACCTTGTATATGCACAGATCTCACATCCAGCCTGTATTACAGAGAGATATACTCCCACAAGAGACAATTCAGGATTCAAACTAAAAGTGAATGAAGATAGTGATAATCTTTAGCTAATAATTCTAACATAGAAAATTGATTTTTTTTTTTAAGCGATGTAATAGATTTTTATGTCCTTTAAATGACAAGTTAATATTTCTTGGTGGTGAATATATTGGAGATATACACTCACCGGCCACTTTATTAGGTACACCTGTCCAACTTCTTGTTAACACTTAATTTCTAATCAGCCAATCACATGGCGGCAACTCAGTGCATTTAGGCATGTAGACATGGTCAAGACAATCTCCTGCAGTTCAAACCGAGCATCAGTATGGGGAAGAAAGGTGATTTGAGTGCCTTTGAACGTGGCATGGTTGTTGGTGCCAGAAGGGCTGGTCTGAGTATTTCAGAAACTGCTGATCTACTGGGATTTTCACGCACAACCATCTCTAGGGTTTACAGAGAATGGTCCGAAAAAGAAAAAAAATCCAGTGAGCGGCAGTTCTGTGGGCGGAAATGCCTTGTTGATGCCAGAGGTCAGAGGAGAATGGGCAGACTGGTTCGAGCTGATAGAAAGGCAACAGTGACTCAAATCGCCACCCGTTACAACCAAGGTAGGCCTAAGAGCATCTCTGAATGCACAGTGCGTCGAACTTTGAGGCAGATGGGCTACAGCAGCAGAAGACCACACCGGGTACCACTCCTTTCAGCTAAGAACAGGAAACTGAGGCTACAATTTGTACAAGCTCATCGAAATTGGACAGTAGAAGATTGGAAAAACGTTGCTTGGTCTGATGAGTCTCGATTTCTGCTGCGACATTCGGATGGTAGGGTCAGAATTTGGCGTAAACAACATGAAAGCATGGATCCATCCTGCCTTGTATGGAGCATCTTTGGGATGTGCAGCCGACAAATCTGCGGCAACTGTGTGATGCCATCATGTCAATATGGACCAAAATCTCTGAGGAATGCTTCCAGCACCTTGTTGAATCTATGCCACGAAGAATTGAGGCAGTTCTGAAGGCAAAAGGGGGTCCAACCCGTTACTAGCATGGTGTACCTAATAAAGTGGCCGGTGAGTGTACACTTACTTTCAGTAATGTCTGTATGTGTAGGACCTGAGGTGTGTGAATCATGGTAAGGAGTTAATAGATAGAAATGTCAGAATACTAAGGGGACAGTCGCAAGTTTTCAGCAAAGCGGATGGGACGGTGCAAGGAAATTTGCGTCGGAAAAAACAATTTCTGTGCAAAAATTGGTGCTCGAGGGACAACTATTCCCTGATGAATTGTAACTCCTATTAGCATTTTTCTCTACTGACCTGTGAAAATAGCAGTTTTACAATTTGTTAGGTGTCTTTATGGCTAACGTGCAAGTTTCCACTCAGCAGGGGCCCCAATGCCGATGGTAGGCAGCTCTGGCTAGTATGTACTGGTGTCTGTAGCCAGCAAACATTGCCGCCTGATAATAAAGTCATCATGGTGTTGGGAAAAGATGTGCTTCATGCTAATGAAGGCTGTACGTATAAGGAAGAGCAAATGACTTGTTTGCTGCAATTAGCTAAGTAAATGCACGAACACCCAGGATCACCCCGAGGGCTTGGATCGGCTCCTAACAAGCTTTGTCTGAGCCGCAGCCATGGTTAGCATGGAATCGTGGAGCTAGCTGGGTGCTGCGTCATTACATGGCTCCATCTGAAGTCACAGACAATATTACTTTCCCTTATGCGTTTTGTTCCTATAAATGCGGATTAGATGCAATCAGGAGTGAGATTATTACAATGTATTCTTTCTGTAAGCTCTGTAGAGTTTGGTACATTAGGCAGTCATAGGATTTAGTCAGTGGAAGAGTCTTCTGCAGTGTTAGGTTAAAAAGGCCTGTCCTTTCACACAACACAACAAAGGCCTGTCCTTTCACCTACAAGTTAAAACTGCACCCACCAATCTAATATGTCTATGATCTGTAATGGTTCTCATGTTTTGTAGCTTGTCATCCAGTCATTTTAAGCTGGTAGTTTCTACTTATCTGCGTTCTACCAGCATTATAGGTGCAGGATCTTCCTCAACCTCACTTCCCAACAATGTATTATTCCTTCCCCAAACTAGAAGCACACCTCTCTGTGCTGCTCCTGTGTAATTTGGAGACAGAAGAGCTTACTGACAAAGACCTTTCCACCATCTCGGGGGTGTCTGATGGTAGACATGGATTACACTTTACAGCAGGCAGTGGACAGAAAGTTACACAGAGGGTAGACACCTAGTGGCTAGCACTTTGGAGAGATTTTTCAGAAAAAAAGACAATTTTTTTTTTTTTTTTTTAAAAAAGGGGCCTGCCACCATGTAAAAAGTGGCCAATTTTTGCTCTTACTTTTGTCCTGCTCCCTTGAGTATTCAATTTTTCTTTAGCTACTAATTCTTAAGGGCTTTACAAAGGGGGCACGGCCTGCAGGAATCTCTGGGAGTACGTCTTTAGGCTGCTCTGTATTCTTCCACTGTGAACAACACCCCCTTGGTAAAGAACAAAAAATGCAATCATATGGCAGATTTAAAAAATAAAAAATGGAAAATTCAGAGTTTCAGTGGAAACTAAGATCAAAAACTGGCCACTTTTGAGCCCGTAACAAAATAAAAGTGACCATCCGGGTCAGATATGACTTGAGCTTCTGAAAAACATTCTTTATAAGGAACACTCAGCAAAAGTTTATGAATATCGAATATTGCTGTATAGCAGAAATCTCATAAACTTCCAATACTCGCTAATGTCCCT